>NC_090375.1:38095846-48095846 GCF_036365525.1 Heterodontus francisci
TGAGAGTGGGGGGGGGAGAGAGAGTGGGGGGGGAGAGAGAGTGGAGGGGAGAGAGAGTGGGGGGGAGAGAGAGTGGGGGGGGAGAGAGAGTGGGGGGGGACAGAGAGTGGGGGGGGACAGAGAGTGGGGGGGAGAGAGAGTGGGGGGGGGGGGAGAGAGTGGGGGGGGGGAGAGAGTGGGGGGGAGAGAGAGTGGGGGGGGAGAGTGAGTAGGGGGGAGGAATGAAGGGAGAGCGAGGGGTGGGAGAGAGAGTGGGGGGGAGAGAGTGAGGGGGGGAGAGAGAGTGAGGGGGGGGAGAGAGAGTGAGGGGGGGAGAGAGAGTGGGTGGGGAGAGAGAGTGGGGGGGGGAGAGAGAGTGGGGGGGGAGAGAGAGTGGGGGGGGAGAGAGAGTGGGGGGGAGAGAGAGTGGGGGGGGAGAGAGAGTGGGGGGGGAGAGAGAGTGGGGGGGGAGAGTGAGTAGGGGGGAGAGAATGAAGGGAGAGCGAGTGGGTGGGGAGAGAGAGTGGGGGGGAGAGAGTGAGGGGGGGGAGAGAGAGAGAGTGGGGGGGAGAGAGAGAGTGGGGGGGAGAGAGAGAGTGGGGGGGGAGAGAGAGAGTGGGGAGGGGGAAGAGAGAGTGGGGAGGGGAAGAGAGAGTGGGGGGGAGAGAGAGAGTGGGGGGGGAGAGAGAGTGGGGGGGGGAGAGAGAGTGGGGGGGGGAGAGAGAGTGGGGGGGGGGAGAGAGAGTGGGGGGGGAGTGAGAGTGGGGGGGGGGAGAGAGTGGGGGGGAGAGAGAGTGGGGGGGAGAGAGTGGGGGGGAGAGAGTGGGGGGGAGAGAGTGGGGGGGGGGAGAGTGGGGGGGAAGAGAGTGGGGGGGAGAGAGTGGGGGGGAGAGAGTGGGGGGAGAGAGAGTGGGGGGAGAGAGAGTGGGGGGGAGAGAGAGTGGGGGGAGAGAGAGTGGGTGGAGAGAGAGTGGGGGGGAGAGAGAGTGGGGGGGAGAGAGAGTGGGGGGGGGAGAGAGTGGGGGGGGAGAGAGAGTGGGGGGGGGAGAGAGAGAGTGGGGGGGGGAGAGAGAGAGTGGGGGGGGAGAGAGAGAGTGGGGGGGGAGAGAGAGAGTGGGGGGGGGAGAGAGAGAGTGGGGGGGAGAGAGAGGAGTGGGGGGGGAGAGAGAGAGTGGGGGGGAGAGAGAGAGTGGGGGGGAGAGAGAGAGTGGGGGGGAGAGAGAGAGTGGGGGGGAGAGAGTGGGGGGGAGAGAGAGAGTGGGGGGGAGAGAGAGAGTGGGGGGGAGAGAGAGAGAGTGGGGGGGAGAGAGAGTGGGGGGAGAGGAGAGGTGGGTGGAGAGAGAGTGGGGGGGAGAGAGAGAGAGTGGGGGGGAGAGAGAGAGTGGGGGAGAGAGAGAGAGTGGGGGGGAGAGAGAGAGTGGGGGGGAGAGAGAGAGTGGGGGGGAGAGAGAGAGTGGGGGAGAGAGAGAGAGTGGGGGGAGAGAGAGAGTGGGGAGTGGGAAGAGAGAGTGGGGAGGGGAAGAGAGAGTGGGGGGGAGAGAGAGTGGGGGGGAGAGAGAGTGGGGGGGGGAGAGAGTGGGGGGGGGAGAGAGAGAGTGGGGGGGGAGAGAGAGAGTGGGGGGGAGAGAGAGTGGGGGGGGGAGAGAGAGAGTGGGGGGGGGGAGAGAGAGGAGTGGGGGGGGGAGAGAGAGAGTGGGGGGGAGAAAGAGAGTGGGGGTGGAGAGAGAGAGTGGGGGTGGAGAGAGAGAGTGGGGGTGGAGAGAGAGAGTGGGGGTGGAGAGAGAGAGTGGGGGTGGAGAGAGAGAGTGGGGGTGGAGAGAGAGAGTGGGGGTGGAGAGAGAGAGTGGGGGGATGAGAGAGAGTGGGGGGATGAGAGAGAGTGGGGGGATGAGAGAGAGTGGGGGGATGAGAGAGAGTGGGGGGATGAGAGAGAGTGGGGGATGAGAGAGAGTGGGGGGAGAGAAAGTGGGGGGGAGAGAAAGTGGGGGGAGAGAGAGTGGGTGGGAGAGAGAGTGGGTGGGAGAGAGAGTGGGTGGGAGAGAGAGTGGGTGGGAGAGAGAGTGAGGGGGAGAGAGAGTGGGTGGGAGAGAGAGTGGGGGGGAGAGAGAGTGAGGGGGAGAGAGAGTGAGGGGGAGTGAGAGTGGGGGGGGGAGACAGAGTGGGTGGGGAGAGAGAGTGGGGGGGGAGAGAGAGTGGGGGGGGGAGAGAGAGTGGGGGGGAGAGAGAGTGGGGGGGAGAGAGAGTGGGGGGGAGAGAGAGTGGGGGGGGAGAGAGAGTGGGGGGGGACAGAGAGTGGGGGGGAGAGAGAGTGGGGGGGGGGGAGAGTGGGGGGGGGGAGAGAGTGGGGGGGAGAGAGAGTGGGGGGGGGGAGAGTGAGTAGGGGGGAGAGAATGAAGGGAGAGCGAGTGGGTGGGAGAGAGAGTGGGGGGGGAGAGTGAGGGGGGGAGAGAGAGTGAGGGGGGGAGAGAGAGTGAGGGGGGAGAGAGAGTGAGGGGGGAGAGAGAGTGAGGGGGGGGAGAGAGTGAGGGGGGGAGAGAGAGTGGGGGGGAGAGAGAGAGTGGGGGGGAGTGAGAGGAGTGGGGGGGAGAGAGAGAGTGGGGGGGAGAGAGAGAGTGGGGAGGGGGAAGAGAGAGTGGGGAGGGGGAAGAGAGAGTGGGGGGGGAGAGAGAGTGGGGGGGGAGAGAGAGAATGGGGGGGGAGAGAGAGAGTGGGGGGGACAGAGAGAGTGGGGGGGAGAGAGAGAGTGGGGGGGGAGAGAGAGAGTGGGGGGGAGAGAGAGAGTGGGGGGGGAGAGAGAGAGTGGGGGGGAGAGAGAGAGTGGGGGGGGAGAGAGAGTGAGGGGGAGAGAGAGTGAGGGGGAGAGAGAGTGCGGGGGGGAGAGAGAGTGAGGGGGAGAGAGAGTGAGGGGGAGAGAGAGTGCGGGGGGGAGAGTGGGGGGGAGAGAGAGTGAGGGGGAGTAAGAGGGGGGGAGAGAGAGTGGGGGGGGAGAGAGAGTGGGGGGGGAGAAAGGTGGGGGGGGAGAGAGAGTGGGGGGGGAGAGAGAGTGGGGAGAGAGAGTGTGGGGGGGAGAGAGTGTGGGGGGGAGAGAGTGTGGGGGGGAGAGAGTGTGGGGGGGGGAGAGAGTGTGGGGGGGAGAGAGTGTGGGGGGGAGAGAGTGTGGGGGGAGAGAGTGTGGGGGGGGGAGAGAGTGTGGGGGGGGGGAGAGAGTGTGGCGGGGGAGAGAGAGTGTGGCGGGGGAGAGAGTGTGGCGGGGGAGAGAGTGTGGCGGGGGAGAGAGTGTGGCGGGGGAGAGAGTGTGGCGGGGGAGAGAGTGTGGCGGGGGAGAGAGTGTGGCGGGGGAGAGAGGGTGGGCGGGGGGAGAGAGTGTGGCGGGGGAGAGAGTGTGGCGGGGGAGAGAGTGTGGCGGGGGAGAGAGTGTGGGGGGAGAGAGTGTGGGGGAGAGAGTGGGGGGGAGAGAGTGGGGGGGAGAGAGTGTGGGGGAGAGAGTGTGGGGGAGAGAGTGTGGGGGGGAGAGAGTGTGGGGGGGAGAGAGTGTGGGGGGGAGAGAGTGTGGGGGGGAGAGAGTGTGGGGGGGAGAGAGTGTGGGGGGGAGAGAGTGTGAGGGGGAGAGAGTGTGAGGGGGAGAGAGTGTGGGGGGGAGAGAGTGTGGGGGGGAGAGAGTTTTGGGGGGGGAAGAGTGTGGGGGGGAGAGAGTGTGGGGGAGAGAGTGTGGGGAGAGAGTGTGGGGGAGAGAGTGTGGGGGAGAGAGTGTGGGGGAGAGAGACAGAGTGGGGGGTGAGAGACAGAGTGGAGGGTGAGAGACAGAGTGGGGGGGGAGAGACAGAGTGGGGGGGGGAGAGACAGAGTGGGGGGGAGCGAGGGTGGGGGGAAGAGAGAGGGTGGGGGAAGAGAGAGGGTGGGGGGGGAAGAGAGTGTGGCGGGGAAGAGAGTGTTGGGGGGAACGAGGGAATGTTGGGGGGAGAGAGAGTGGGGGGGAGAAAGAGTGGGGGGGGGAGAGACAGAATGGGGGGAGAGAGACAGAGTGGGGGGGGAGAGACAGAGTGGGGGGGGAGAGACAGAGTGGGGGGGGAGAGACAGAGTGGGGGGGGAGCGAGGGTGGGGGGAAGAGAGAGGGTGGGGGGAAGAGAGAGGGTGGGGGGAAGAGAGAGGGTGGGGGGAAGAGAGAGGGTGGGGGGAAGAGTGAGTGGGGGGAAAGAGAGTGGGGGGAAAGAGAGTGGGGGGAAAGAGAGTGGGGGGAAAGAGAGTGGGGGGAAAGAGAGTGGGGGGAAAGAGAGTGGGGGGGAAAGAGAGTGGGGGGGAAAGAGAGTGGGGGGGAAAGAGAGTGGGGGGGAAAGAGAGTGGGGGGGAAAGAGAGTGGGGGGAAAGAGAGTGGGGGGAAAGAGAGTGGGGGGAAAGAGAGTGGGGGGAAAGAGAGTGGGGGGGGAAAGAGAGTGGGGGCAAAAAAGAGTGGGGGCAAAAAAGAGTGGGGGCAAAAAAGAGTGGGGGGAAAAAGAGTGGGGGGAAAGAGCGTGGGGGGAAAGAGCGTGGGGGGAAAGAGCGTGGGGGGAAGGGCGTGGGGGGAAGGGCGTGGGGGGAAGGGCGTGGGGGAAGGGCGTGGGGGGGGGAAGGGCGTGGGGGGGGGAATGAGTGTGGGGGGGAATGAGTGTGGGGGGGAATGAGTGTGGGGGGGGGAAAGAGTGTGGGGGGGGAAAGAGTGTGGGGGGGAAAGAGTGTGG
This sequence comes from Heterodontus francisci, assembly GCF_036365525.1. Classification (NCBI taxonomy): domain Eukaryota; kingdom Metazoa; phylum Chordata; class Chondrichthyes; order Heterodontiformes; family Heterodontidae; genus Heterodontus; species Heterodontus francisci. The sequence goes on from NC_090375.1 coordinate 38,100,541, forward strand.
GGGGAAAGAGTGTGGGGGGGAAAGAGTGTGGGGGGGAAAGAGTGTGGGGGGGGAAGAGTGTGGGGGGGGAAGAGTGTGGGGGGAAAGAGTGGGGGGGGGGAAGAGTGTGGGGGAAGAGTGTGGGGGAAGAGTGTGGGGGGGGGAAGAGTGTGGGGGGGGAAGAGTGTGGGGGGGAAAGAGTGTGGGGGGGAAAGAGTGTGGGGGGGGAAAGAGTGTGGGGGGGAAAGAGTGTGGGGGGAAAGAGTGTGGGGGGGAAAGAGTGTGGGGGGGAAAGAGTGTGGGGGGGAAAGAGTGTGGGGGGGAAAGAGTGTGGGGGGGGAAAGAGTGTGGGGGGAGAGAGAGTGGGGGGAGAGAGAGTGGGTGGAGAGAGAGTGGGGGGGGAGAGAGAGTGGGGGGAGAGAGAGTGGGGAGGGGGAAGAGAGAGTGGGGAGGGGGAAGAGAGAGTGGGGAGGGGGAAGAGAGAGTGGGGGGGGGAGAGAGAGTGGGGGGGGGAGAGAGAGTGGGGGGGGGGGAGAGAGAGTGGGGGGGGAAAGAGAGTGGGGGGGAAAGAGAGTGGGGGGGAAAGAGAGTGGGGGAAAGAGAGTGGGGGCAAAAAAGAGTGGGGGGAAAAAGAGTGGGGGGGGAAGAGCGTGGGGGGGAAGAGCGTGGGGGGAAGAGCTATAGGGGGAAGAGCGTGGGGGGGAAGAGCGTGGGGGGGGAAGAGCGTGGGGGGGAAGAGCGTGGGGGGGAAGAGCGTGGGGGGAAGAGCGTGGGGGGGAAGAGCGTGGGGGGGAAGAGCGTGGGGGGGAAGAGCGTGGGGGGGAAGAATGTGGGGGGGAAGAATGTGGGGGGGAAGAATGTGGGGGGGGGGAAGAGCGTGGGGCGGGGGAAGAGCGTGGGGGGGGAAGAGCGTGGGGGGGAAAGAGTGTGGGGGGAAAGAGTGTGGGGGGAAAGAGTGTGGGGGGGAAAGAGTGTGGGGGGGAAAGAGTGTGGGGTGGCAGAGAGAGTGGGGTGGCAGAGAGAGTGGGGTGGGAGAGAGAGTGGGGTGGGAGAGAGAGTGGGGGGGAGAGAGAGTGGGGGGGAGAGAGAGTGGGGGGGAGAGAGAGTGGGGGGGGAGAGAGAGTGAGGGGGGGGAGAGAGAGTGAGGGGGGGAGAGAGAGTGGTGGGGGAGAGAGTGGGGGGGGGAGAGAGAGTAGGAGGGGGAGAGAGAGTGGGGAGGGAGAGAGAGTGGGGTGGGAGAGAGAGTGGGGTGGGAGAGAGAGTGGGGGGGGAGAGAGAGTGGGGGGGGGAGAGAGAGTGGGGGGGGGAGAGAGAGTGGGGGGGGGAGAGAGAGTCGGGGGGGAGAGAGAGTGGGGGGGAGAGAGAGTGGGGGGGAGAGAGAGTGGGGGGGGAGAGAGTGGGGGGGAGAGAGAGTGGGGGGGGGAGTGAGAGTGGGTAGGAGAGAGTGTGGGGGGAGAGAAACTGGGGGGGAGAGAGAGAGTGTGATGGGGGGGTGAGACAGTGGTGAGAGAGAGGGGGGGAGAGAGTGGGGGGGAGTGTGGGGGGGAGAGTGGGGGGGGAGAGTGGGGGGGGGAGAGTGGGGGGGGAGAGTGGGGGGGGGAGAGTGGGGGGGGAGAGTGGGGGGGGGAGAGTGGGGGGGGGAGTGGGGGGGGGAGAGTGGGGGGGGAAGAGTGGGGGGGAAGAGTTGGGGGGGGAGAGTTGGGGGGGGAGAGTGGGGGGGAAGAGTTGGGGGGGGAGAGTGGGGGGGGGGAGAGTGGGGGGGGGAGAGTGGGGGGGGGAGAGTGGGGGGGGAGAGAGTGGGGGGGAGAGAGTGGGGGAGAGAGTGGGGGGAGAGAAAGGGGGAGGGAAAGGGGGAGACAGAGGGCGACAGAGGGCGACAGAGGGCGACAGAGAGGGTGACAGAGAGGGTGACAGAGAGGGTGACAGAGAGGGTGACAGAGAGGGTGACAGAGAGGGTGACAAAGTGTGAAGGGGGAGGGAGAGTGCGAGGGGGGAGAGAGAGAGAGAGGGAGAGGTGGGAGACTGAGAGAGAGATGGGAGGTCAGAGAGAGGGAGAGAGAGAGAGAGAAGTGTGGGACGGTGGAAGAGAGCGAGGGGACAACAGAGGATGACGACACAGAGAGGGGCAGACCATATGGGCGGGGGGAAGCAACACAGAGAGGGAGGCAGCAACACAAAGAGGGCAGCAACACTGTGGGGGCCAATGTCGAGAGGAAGGGAGAGAGAAAGAGACAGAGACAAAGAGAGAGAGAGGGGGAGACAGACAAACAGACACCCTGAGAGAGGAGGGCGAGAGAGCAATCAAGATGACTGCTGACATGTGGACATCTATCCGGAATACTCCGCATCACTGTGCAGGCAGACATTGCCGACTTGTTCAAGCAAAAAAATGCAAGGTATCTCACTAAAGCAGTGTCTAATATAGTGTCAAGAAAGTAAGTCAATAAATTAGTCTTTTCATTTAAAGCTTCTTTACAAAATGCACATTTGTTGTTGTTTTGTTTAATGGCAAGATAAATTTTAATGCCTTTATCTTTCCAAAATTGTCTCACCAGCCCCCTATGTAAGACAAAAAATTGTTTATTTATTTATTGAGAGATAAAGCACTGAAACAGGCCCTTCGGCCCACCGAGTTTGTGCCGACCATCAACCACTCATTTATACAAATCCTACATTAATCCCATATTCTTACCTTCCCTCAATTCCCCTATCACCTACCTATACTAGGGACAATTTATAATGGCCAATTTACCGATCAACCTGCAAGTCTTTGGCTGTGGGAGGAAACCGAAGCACCCGGCGAAAACCCACGCAGTCACAGGGAGAACTCGCAAACGCGGCACAGGCAGTACCCAGAATCGAACCTGGGTCGCTGGAGCTGTGAGGCTGCAGTGCTAACCACTGCGCACACTGTTATGTGGCCACCACCAACCCCCACCCCCGCCCCACACCCACATAAAAAGGTTGGACACCCCTGCTCCAAGTCTCTAACCTTGTGTTTTAAAATAATTTAGCTATATTTGAAAACACAAGTTTAAAGGCTTGTGTTCTATAATCTCATTTGAAATCAGCATAGGTCACTCAGGGAATGTTTTGATTTCTATGGTGTTGGACGCATTACTTTCACCTGGGACACAAGCTTAGTGACATGTTGAAAGTTACAGGACTTTTGTTTCTATATAGAACCATAGAAAATGTCACAATTCTGCTGCTATCCACTTGGAATCATATTGTTCCAGAACTTGTATTGAGGTGAAAACAGGCAAGGAAATCCAAGGAATTTCCTGAAGTCAGCACTGTAAGTTCCTCATGAATACAAGAGCATGGTGTATTGGGGCTGAGTGATATTGGTGAAAACAGGATGCTGCTGAACCACATACTATAGTTTGTAAACACAATGCAATGGATAGCTTTAATAAACCTTAATCTGTGATGAATAGTCTACAATTCCTTAACAAAATCCATGCTACATTTGCAGTTTTAAAAACTGTCAGCGAAGACATAGTAAAAAAATTTTATGTTTCATTGACCATGTTAGAAACAGTCATTAACTGATTTTTTTGCTGCAAACAGGATTAAAGGACAAGTTTTACAAGTATGTCAAAGATCAGTAACTGCAATGTGCATCATTTACTATCCAATATGAGGGTAAATAACCTGAGTGGCCAATATCATTTGAAACTTGTCTCTATCATACATTACGTTGTAAGTGCACCTTTGCTAACAGACAAGAGATTTGGCTTGGACATAAATTGGTTAGTCTGGAGTACAATTTTACAGATAGTGACAAAACATTTTGTAATTGAATAATACATGCAGTAACAACCACTCAACATTTTGCAGAAAGGTTTTATGTTAATAATTATCTTGTCAGAGCTGAATCAGAATCAACACTGACAGACTGAGATATAGACATGTGAATTTAAGAAAATCGCTTTATTAGGAGAACTGAAGGGCACTCTTTATTTGTAATTGTGTTTATCTAATTTTGTCACTAGCTTTAGTGAGCAAATGACATTTTGTCCATGAGAGATTCTGTTGTTTCTGTATTTTAGAACCAGGATCTAGTTTAACAGCCTGTCAAGTTGAATAAACTAGACTTGGCTACCTTTTGTTAATCTCTTTGTCCCTTTCTGTCCCATTTCGCTTTATTTTTTGTTTTACATGTTCTGAGGTACTATCTGCTCCATCCTATAAAATTCGCCTGATTTGGAGATCTCTGCCCTTTTGTTGGCTGCCCTGTCCTCAGACACATATTACAAGCAGGTGGAGAAGTTGCAAAAACATTGACCACGGGTTAAATTGTCTTGTGACACAGCAGTGTTGGAAATGGTCATAGCAACATAGAAAATAGGAGCAAGAGTAGGCCATTTGGCCCTTTGAGCCTGCTCCACCATTCATTATGATCATGGCTGATCATCTAACTCAGTAGCCTGTTCCCACATTCACCCCATACCCTTTGATCCCTTTAGACCCAAGAGCTATAGCTAACTCCTTCTTGAAAACATACAATGTTTTGGCCTCAACTGCTTTCTGTGATAGCGAATTCCACAGACTCTCTGGGTGAAGAAATTTCTCATCTCAGTCCTGAAAGGTTTACCCCGTATCCTTAGACTATGACCCCTGGTTCTGGACTCCCCAACCATCGGGAACATCTTTCCTGCATCTACCCTGTCAAGTCCTGTTAGAATTTTATGGGTTTCTAAGAGATCCCCCCTTACTCTTCTGAACTCCAGCGAATATAATCCTATCCGACTCAATCTCTCCTCATATGTCAGTCCCGCCATCCCAGGAATCAGTCTGGTAAACCTTCGCTGCACTCCCTCTATAGCAAGAACATCCTTCCTCAGATAAGGAGACCAAAACTGCACACAATATTCCAGGTGTGGCCTCACCAAGGCCCTGTATAATTGCAGCAAGACATCCCTGCTCCTGTACTTGAATCGTCTCGCTATGAAGGCTAACATACCATTTGCCTTTTTTACCGCCTGTTGCACCTGCTTGCTCACCTTCAGCAACTGGTATACGAGAACACCCAGGTCTCGCTGCATATTCCCCTCTCTCAATTTATAGCCATTCAGATAATAATCTGCCTTCCTGTTTTTGCTACCAAAGTGGATAACCTCACATTTATCCACATTATACTGCATCTGCCATGCATTAGCCCACTCACTCAACTTGTCCAAATCACACTGAAGCCTCTCTGCATCCTCCTCACAACTCACCCCCCCCACCCAGTTTTGTGTCATTTTCAAATTTGGAGAGACTACATTTAGTTCCCTCATCTAAATCATTAATGTATACTGTGAATAGCTGGGGTCCTTGCACTGATCCCTGCGGTACCCCACCAGTCACTGCCTGCCATTCAGAAAAAGACCCATTTATCCCTACTCTTTGTTTCCTGTCCGCCAACCATCGCAGTACACTATCCCAAATACCATACACTATAATTTTACATGCTAATCTCTTATGTGGGACTTTGTCGAATGCCTTCTGAAAGTCCAAATAAACCACATCCACTGGCTCCCCCTCATCAACTCTACTAGTTACATCCTTGAAGAATTCTAGTAGATTTGTCAAGCATGATTTCCCTTTTGTAAATCCATGCTGACTCTGCCCGATTCTACCACTGTTCTCTAAGCGTTCTGCTATAAAATCTTTGATAATGGACTCTAGAATTTTCCCCACTAACGACGTCAGGCTGACTGGTCTCATTCCCTGCTTTCTCTCTATTTCCCTTTTTAAATAGTGGGGTTACATTAGCTACCTTCCAATCTGTAGGAACTGTTCCAGAGTCTATAGAATCTTGGAAGAAAACCAATGCATCCACTATTTCTAGGGCCACTTCCTTAATTACTATATTAAGGTCTATCTTCCTATTGCTGATTTTTCTACTGCCTCACCTCAATAACCACACTAACAAGCCTCTCCTTGAATTTCATGGTGTTTTGGACGAATTTTCACTCCTAACACAATGTGAATCCACAGAGGTCATTCGATAAGGTCCATCTACCACCCCGTTACACGGTGCAGCTAGCTCTATTGTGCCAACAAAAGTAATTCGCATTGGCATTACATACTATTTAGCTTCCTAGCTGGCTAATACAGCTGTGCTGCTCTCTATTGATGTTTGTATGCTTAGATACTTTATTTATAGGGAGAAATGTTTTTAAATTGTACTGTGTTTTAATGGCATTAGATTGGCTGTACACTTTATAAAAAGATTAATTGCCCCCAAGTCTGTGGCTGGGTCAATAATTTTGCAAAATGTTCATGGTCCAACATGTCAGTGCCGATCCCTGGCACAGAGGTCTTAGAAAGTTTAAGGTTTAAATTATTTTTCTGAGGTCGAGGAGGAGTAAGTGTGCCCCCATGCCTCTCCCAGGCCCCACAGAAACAGTTGAGGCTTTTGAGAACACAAAGCTCTCTCTTCCCACAGTCACGACCTTCCCCCGCACCGCCCCCCCATCCCACCCCCAACCTTAACCGTAGTTGGGCCAGTTTCCAAATTGTCTGATACTGCATCTGCTCAGATCCAGTGTGCTCCATCAGAACACCCATTTAGGGCAGACCGCTCGCCCTAAAGTGATTCTGGTCTTCTCATTACCATAATGGGGTGGGGGCATAGGCAGCTATGCGTTGCCAGACCACCATCCAAATGTTCCTTTTCTGCGAATTTCTTACCACAATGAGATTCTATATAATTTGAACTGTTCCTTGGAAATTTTGAAACAATTTTTTCTTCCGTTCAGGAGATATAAAGTGGACTTGTTTTCTCCCTGAAATTTAAAAACTGAATCTTTGACTTAAACAGAACAGATTTGTTTTCAGTCCTGGAAAATCAGTTCTTCCAAGATTTTAACATTTTAATAGGAACTGTCAATCATGCACAAACCACACCAAACAGCATTGCTTCAGTTAAGAGTTATTCATCTTTCTTGCCTATAATCAATGAAATGCAAAATGTTGAAATAAACTCCATCCAATAGTGCAATCCCCTATCTTTTTTGAATAAAAGTCCACTTGCTATGCTCTTTTTAAAAAAAAGTCTTGTTCTGACATGTGTTTGAAATCCTGCTTTCTGATTGATTGACAAACTGAGACAAAAATTAGGGACTTCAGCCTTTTTAAAAAACTTGTTCATTATATGTAGGTGTCGTTGGCAAGGCTAGCCTTTATTGCATATCCCTAATTCCCCTTGAGGAGGTGGTGGTGAGCCGCCTTCTTGAACTGCTCCAGTTCATGTGGTGTAGGTATTCCCACAGGATTTTAACCCAGTGACGATAAAGGAATGCCAGTATTGTTCTAAGTCAAGATGGTGTCTGACATGAAGGGGAACATGCATGTTTTTGTGTTCCCGTGTGCCTGCTGCCTTTGTTCCTCTAGGTGGTAGAGGTCACGGGTTTGGATGGTGTTGTCGAAGGAGGCTTGGCAAGTTGCTGCAGTGCATCTTGTAGATGGTACACACTGCAGACACAGTTTGCCATTGGTAGAGGGAGTGAATGTTGAAGGTGGTGGATGGGGTGCCAATAAAGCGGCTGCTTTGTTCTGGATAATGTCGAGCTTCTTGAATGTTGTTGGGACTGCGCTCACCCAGTGAAGTGGAAAGTATTCTCATCACTTACTTGACTTGTGCCTTGTAGATGGTGGACAGCCTTTGGGGAGTCAGGAGATAAGTTACTCACTGCAGAATTCTCAGCATCTGGCCTGCTCATGTACCCACAGTATTTATGTGGCTGGTCCAGTTAAGTTTCTGGTCATTGGTACCATTCCTTTAAATCCAACTAACATTACATAAGCAGGTTAAAACTCCACTGGAACCAGACATAATTCCTAAGATCTACATCAGTGTGCTGCATCAAGCCACCCAATTGGTATCTGCAGCTTGTTGGTTGTATGCAGATGAGGCTCAAGGCCCAATTTTGATCTACCCTTGTGCTGACATCTTTGGGTGCACGATCTATTTTGTGTTTGTTTCCAGCAGTACTCCAATCTCTCCCCAAGTATTATTTGGTTGGTTCCAGGTTGGGAACATATGTTGAATCACAGAATCAGATAGTTTCCTTCAAATATATTCAGAGAGCATTGCGCGGAAGCACTGGGTTGAACATTGTGTTGGCAACCCGCCAATGTCCCTACTATTATCTTGTCAGCATTTGTACCGATAGTTCCCAACATTAATCTCTGTTTTTTAAACTGATTGCACACCATAGAGGTTCCTACTATTAATGTTTTCTGTCAGTCCCATCCCTCTCAGTTCAGCTTAATGCACACAATGAAGTTAAAATTAATTATTCTTTAGTCCTCTCCCTAGTCCTAAATTTTCCTCAAGCATTTGTAACAATTAAACCTGGTATTATATTGAGAGACACACCACACAAAAAAAAATTCCATTCCTTATTATCATCAATGCAACATGCAGCCAAAAGAGCATTAAAGTCTGCAAGGGAGATCAATACATTGACCAAAATAATTGAACAGATGTTGCTGTTTTTGCACCACTGCTGAATTTAAAGTAGACAGGGTATTTTTTTTCTAGCTTACATTGTTGTTACAATTCTACATTAGAGCAGTAAGGCAGACTGATAGCGGCTTCAGGATAAATTTATGTTCATGGCAAAGTAGGGTTTGTCTGGCCAATCAGAAGACTGGTTATATCACGTGCTTTACAATAATAATAGCTTTGAAAGAAAATTCAAGGCTCCATTATAACATGTTCATTGAATACACCACAACATTAGGAGAAAGAAGGGAAAGTCAAATGGATCTATATCAATCAAGAACACTCATGCTCACAAGATAACAGGTGAGGTAAGCCATTCAACCCATTTTAGCTCATTCATCGTTTGGGGAACAAAAACAACTCAGAGTTCTTAATCACATCATCTTATGCCACCACGGTCATTGAAGCGGACATTGTAGGTGTGTTTGAAAGACAAATGGATGTATCTCTTGAGAGAGAAGGGATTGCGAGATGTGGTGAGAAGGTCAGTAGATGGTGCCAATCTATGAAGAAGGGATAGTTTGTTTGTCCCAATGGGTTTTTCTCATTCCTAAAAGCTCTTGTATTCTTTATAATACACATTAGCTAACTACAATGCTAGGTTCCATTGTGCTCCAGTGGAATAGCAATGAAGATGCTAACATATTATCCACTGCCATAGAGAACTATGTCCCAAAATTTAATATACTGAAGGTCCTCAATCCAATTTTAAACATTCTACAATTTTCATTATCAGCAGATAAATTTTACCTGTTACCTCCCTTTTAAAACAAAACACATTTCACACTGCGCAGTTGCACATTTTCGACTGCTTTGCTCTCATCTTCGAGAGGAAATCATAAACTGTTCCCCTAACACAATAATTATTTAAAGCACTTTAGTCTGTGCTGATTAAGATGGTCACATTGAGGAGGTATTGCAGATGCTTACTTACTCAGCCCTCTTGAGTTACGGAGAGGAAAAATCAGCTCGGCTTCTCACTTCTAATCCCAATGTTACCTGTTGGAAACTGCAAATGTGGATGGCAGGACAGGACAGGATCAGACTCATCTGTGAGATACCTCATGGTTAAATCACTCATTAACCTCAAACAAGACTTACTGGAGAGTAACCAGAGGTCATAGAATTGTACCTCCAAAAGATCAGCAGCTGCAGGGGAGCAGGGGGAGAAAATGGAAGGAAAAATATGAGCTATTATGAGTTAATGTCTCCTGCCTCAGGGCAATGCTAACACTGTTGTAAACAATGAATCACTTGCACATATCCAAGAATTCTGGAGACTGGAAAGTGCACTGCATTTTCAGCTTCTGGGATCTGGGTTTAAACCCAGCCCAGACTGAGAAGATGAAAAGTTGAGTTATAAAGGTCCTGAATACAATGCTTGAAGCTGTCTCAGCAGGTTCGCAATAAGTCTGGGTCCACAATACTGAGATGTCCAACACTTAACACAGATTGGCATTAAGCCAAGGGCTGCACTCAAGAGTATTTGCAATGGGAAAGAGAAACTTCACATTGATGCAGGAGGAGGTTTTCTTTTGGTATTGGGGTTAAGTCACATTTAGTTTGGACAGTACTGTGAAACTAACCTGTGCTATACCTGATCAGAGTGATGATGACTCTGGATAGAAAATAGCGAGTGTTTCATTTCAAACACTAACATTTTATATCTGATAAGTTTAAAAAACATTCACCTCTTCACCAAAAAGCATACAATTGATTGGCTCATCGCATCATTTCTCAGGAGAAAGTCATATTCTTGGGCTATCCTACCAGGAGAAAGTATTAAACAGTAAGAATTGATTTTAAATTCAAACTGGCTCACATGGATTCTAACACTGCTGCCCACTAATGGCTCCAGTGTCTAAATGAACAGATTCAGTTCTTTAATATAGGACTAATAGGTCATTAAAGTGCAAGCTTGTCACCTAGTACTTTAATAGGCTCTCCATCTTCCAGTACAGAATGTGCACATCCAGTGTTATGCCTTATACACAAATTACAGACCTGATGGAATCTATCATGATGTAAAATGAATCAAATGCTTTTCATGAGAGTCATATAATAAAAGCAAAATACTGCATATGCTGCAAATCTGAAATAAAAACAAGAAATGCTGGAAATACTCAGCAGGTCCGGCAGCATCTGTGGAGAGAGAAGCAGAGTTAACGTTTCAGGTCAGTGATCCTTCATCAGAACTGGCAAATATTAGAAATGTAAAAGATTTTAAGCAAGTAAAGCGGGGGTGGGGCAAGAGATAACAAAAGAGAAGATGTTGATAGGACCTATGTTGCTTAAAACCTTTTACATTTCTAATATTTGCCAGTTCTGATGAAGGGTCACTGACCTGAAATGTTAACTCTGCTTCTGTTTCCACAGATGATGCCCGACCTTCTGAGTATTTCCGGCATTTCTTGTTTTTATTTCATGAGAGTCATGTTTACTTCATGGGCGATCTGTACAGCACAGATGAATCTGCAACTTCACAGATTGTGTCACATATGTAGCAGGGAACATGAAATTATTCTGAAACATTATGCTTTGCTAACCAGTAGTGACATCAGATCCCTGTCAGCAATAATAGCCAGCAAACAAGCGAGTTACAAGTAAGTGAGTTATAAAGCTGTGTGGAATAATTGCACAAGGGAGATGATGCAAAACTCACCATTATATAGCATATCAGAAAGAGGTTTGCTATCATTGTATATCAGCCAGAAAAATAAATGCTGATATCCCTGCACACCACGTACTCTATTTATCTCATCTCCTGTCCTACTCTGACCAAACATGGTAGTGTCCTGTGCTACGGTCCTTGCTTGTCCCCTAGATTTCCTCATTTTCAAGAATAAGTCTGGAAGGTAAATCCTAGTGTCACTTCTTGCCCAACAAATGATACTCAGTTTCTCGACCATGCATTGAAAAGCCTCGTAAAGGCAGAAGGTATTTCATTTTTATATACAATAAAGAATAACACAGTCTTCAGTTGATAATCTGTTCCAGCACATCTCAAGAGTTGAGGTGAATTTAGTTGTTGTTTAAGCTTTGCTCTCCCAGCCTACAGCATCACACAATGTCTTGTACCATATTCCAAGTTGTTCATTGTCCTATAGATAATGTGTTTAGAACTGCCCCCTCATAACACACAGCTATAATTCTGTGGACTTGTAAAGTGCAGGAAGAGTCATAAAGGCACAGGAGGAGGCAATTTGGGCCATTGAGTCAATGCTGGCTCTCTGAAGAGCAATCCAGTCAGTCCCATTCCCTGGCTCTATCCCATGGCCCTGCAGATTTATTTCCCTTTTGAAATCATTGATCTTCTCTGCTTCCATTACCCTTGTAGGCAGTCAGCTCCAAGTCATTATTATAATGGATGCCGGTTGTTGAACTACAGACACCTTGAATTGTTGATTCATCTGGATTGCAAAGTTAGACGAATGCCTTGGAGTTTTTGAATAATATTTGTACTCAAGCACCAATTTTATCATCTAAGTAACACCTGTGGTTATCCATTCTATCAAGAGATTAAATACTTCCACAAAACCCTAATATTGTCAATTATATGGTTGTTAGTTAGCTCAAACAGCCAAAAGGTGTTGTTTTGTATTTTCTTATCCAAGTTGCTGAGTTTATTGCACTGTTACTCATATAATAAAATATGCAAACACATCTGTAATTAAATCTCTTGCGACTAATACCAAAATTGAATGCAGCAAAGAAAGCCTGTCTAATTTCCACATCCTTTCATCAGTACAAACTCAATGGTCTTTTTTTCTGCCAATTTTCTCCTAAAGGTAGTTTCACAGTTACTAATCATCCTCAGATGTCTTAGCAAGGTGAATGTTTCTCATTTGTCATCCTGAATAAGTAGTAGCAGCAAACTTTTCGGCCATGATGACAAGCTGTTTCCCCTCCTATCCTTACTGAAGGCCCACAAGCACACACCAAGCAACAGTGGTAATTAGATATGTTGGCCAGGGGCTGCAAGAAATACAGAATCAGCTACAAACTGCTGGAATAGCTTGTTGAACTATAGTAACCTGGAGCTCGGACACTGGCCTGTGCTAGTAAAAACCAGTTTGAACTAATTAATTTATGTGACAAGACAAAGGAGAGGACTCAGGAACAGTGCCTTATTTGGACACAGTGTGATACCGGGGTCTTTGGGCCTGGGCCAATTAGGAGAAGATACGAACAAGGTGAGCAGGCTTAAACCAACCAGAAAGAGACAGCTCAGTTTTGGAGACATAAGGAGGAGAATAAGAATAAAGAATCTCGGGCATAGAGCCAGCGAGAAACTGCGGAGACCAACCATCGTGGAAGTGGAAGACCCTGCATAAGCAACGCGGCGACAACGTAAAAGAGAGAGAACACGGAACGCCTGGCCAGCGTCAGCTCTATCCTTTTTCGGGTATTATCCTTTGTTTTCTGTGACTATGTCAGGGAACCACTGTTGTTTGTGATATACATAAATGATTTGGAGGAAAGTATAGGTGGTCTGATTAGCAAGTTTGCAGACGACACTAAGATTGGTGGAGTAGCAGATACTGAAGGGGACTGTCAGAGAATACAGCAGAATATAGATAGACTGGAGAGTTGGGAAGAGAAATGGCAGATGGAGTTCAATCAGGGCAAATGCGAGGTGATGCATTTTGGAAGATCCAATTCAAGAGTGAACTATACAGTAAATGGAAAAGTCCTGGGGAAAATTGATGTACAGAGAGATTTGGGTGTTCAGGTCCATTGTTCCCTGAAGGTGGCAACGCAGGTCAATAGAGTGGTCAAGAAGGCATACGGCATGCTTTCCTTCATCGAACGGGGTATTGAGTACAAGAGTTGGCAGGTCATGTTACAGTTGTATAGGACTTTGGTTCGGCCACATTTGGAATACTGCGTGCAGTTCTGGTTGCCACATTACCAAAAGGATGTGGATGCTTTGGAGAGGGTGCAGAGCAGGTTCACCAGGATGTTGCCTGGTATGGAAGGCGCTAGCTATGAAGAGAGGTTGAGTAGATTAGGATTATTTTCATTAGAAAGACGGAGGTTGAAGGGGGACCTGATTGAGGTGTACAAAATCATGAGAGGTATAGACAGGGTGGATAGCAAGAAGCTTTTTCCCAGAGTGGGGGATTCAATTACAAGGGGACACGAGTTCAAAGTGAAAGGGGAAACGTTTAGGGGGGATATGCGTGGAAAGTTCTTTACGCAGAGGGTGGTGGGTGCATGGAACGCATTACCAGCGGAGGTGGTAGACGTGGGCACGATAGCGTCTTTTAAGATGTATCTAGACAGATACATGAATGGGCAGAAAGTAAAGAGATACAGACCGTTCGAAAATAGGCGACAGGTTTAGATAGAGGATTTGGATCGGCGTAGGCTTGGAGGGCCGAAGGGCCTGTTCCTGTGCTGTAATTTTCTTTGTTCTTTGTTCTTTGGAAAGGTCAGAGGTACCTAGTGGGTGTGCTTATCAATTCTAGCTAGCTTTGTTATTAACTGTATAACCCAGTTTGAGTTGCATGCTTTTGGCTAACCAAGTGTATAAGCCTTATTCTTACATTGTACAACAAGGTGAATAAAGTAAATTGATAGTTAAAGAAAGGACTGAGTTTCCTCCTCTTTGTACTAAGCCATTAACTGTAGCCGGTGGATTAAGTGGAGGGTGGCTCTCCTGTAACCCGATATCTCAAACACCCAGCCTGAATTAAGAGGACTTAGTCCCACATGACGGCGAGGATCAAGTGGGTGCAGGGAATAAAGGGGCCAAGGGGGAGTTGACTCCGCTCCACGGTTTACAGATAGCAATCCTAGCATTTCTTTTTAACTTATTCTCAGGAGGTGGAGTTACTGACAAGGCCAGCACTTATTACCTATCTCTAATGGTCCTTTATAAGGTGGAAGTGAACTACCTTCTTGAATATAACTGAGTGGCTTGCTTGGCCATTTCAGAGGCAACCACATTGCTATCGGACTGGAAACACTTATAGGTCAGACCAGGTAAGGAGAGAAAATGTCTTTACTTAAAAGGACATTAGTGAACCAGATGAGTTGTGATAAGATTACGGTAGTTTTCATGGTTACCATTACTGATACCAGCCTTATAATCAAGATTTACTTATTCAACTGAACGTAAATTCCCCCAGCTGCTGTGGTAGGATTTGAACCCTTGCCTCTGGATCATTAGTTCAGAGCTATGGACTACTAGTTTCCTAACATAACCACTATGCTACTGTACCCTATAACTGCAATGCTCTGTTCCTTGCTCTACACGTCGCACAATGGATCAGTTGTAACACTATTTACCACCACTTTGACTGAGACTCTAGCAGAGACCAGGGGCTAAAACTAGGACCTTACTTGACTATATGCCTCAAACTTACACTGCTGTGTCAAACGAAAATAGCTTCATTTTATATTTTCACTATTGGGTGAAAACTTGAATCATACTGTTACAATTTACCGTCACTACTATTTACATTTCGAAATACTTCTCATCTAAAGAGCAAGGTTTCAAAGCTTTACAAAAAAGCAGCAGAGAAAAAAGGTAAAATACAAAGAGGGTGGTGAAAGCAAACAGCAGCTTTTTTTTATTTGTTCATGGAACGTGGGCGTCGCTGGCAAGGACAGTATTTATTGCCCATCCCTAATTGCTTTTGAGACGGTGGTAGTCAGCCGCCTTCTTGAACCGCTGCAGTCCATATGGGGTAGGTACACCCACAGTGCTGTTAGGAAGGGAGTTCCAGGATTTTGACCAAGTGAAAGTGAAGGAACAATGATATAGTTCCAAGTCAGGCCGGTGTGTAGAGGGAAACTTGGAGGTGATGGTGTTCCCATGCATCTGTTACTCCTGTCCTTCTAAGTGGTAGAGGTCACGGGTTTGGAAGGTACTTTCAAAGGAACCTTGGTGAGTTGCTGCAATGTATCTTGTAGATGGTACACACTGCTGACACTGTGCGCCGGTGCTGGAGGGAGTGAATGTTTCAAGTGTTTAGAGTGCCAACCATGCGGCTGCTTTGTCCTGGATGTCGTTGAGCTTCTTAAATGTTATTGCAGCTGCACTCATCCAGGCAAGTGGAGAGCAGTCCATCACATTCCTGACTTGTGCCTTGTAGATGATGGACAGGCTTTGAGGAGTCAGGAGGTGGGTTACTCACTACAGAATTTCCAGCCCCTGACCTGCTCTTGGAGCCACAGCATTTATATGGCAGTCCTGTTAAGTTTCTGGTCAATGATAACTCCCAGCATGTTGATGTTGGGGGATTCGGTGATGGTCATTGCCTGACAATTGTGTGGCGCAAATGTTACTTGCCACATCAGCCCAAGCCTGAATGCTGTCCAGGTCTTGCTGCATGTGGACACGAACTGCTTCAGTATCTGAGGAGTTGCAAATGGTCCTTACCACTGTGTAATCATCAGTGAACATTCCCATTTCTAATCTTATGGTGGAGAGGTGGTCGTTGATGAAACTGCTGAAAATTGTTATGCCTAGGACACTACCCTGAGGAACTCCTGCAATGATGATCTAGGGCTGAGATGATTGAACTCCAACAACCACAACCATCTTCCTTTGTGCTAGGTATGACTCCAACCATTGGAGAGTTTTCCCTCCCCCGATTCCCATTGACTTCAGTTTTGCTAAGGCTCCATGATTCCATACTCGGTCAAATGCTGCCTTGATGTCAAGTCACTCTCACCTCACCTCTTGAATTCAGCTCCTTTTCTTTATTTGGACCAAGGTTGCAATGAGGTCTGAGGTAAATGGTCCTGGCAGAACCCAAACTGAGCATCGATGAGCAGGTTATTGCTGAGTAAGTGCCACTTGTTAGCACTGTCTACGACACCTTCCTTCACTTTGCTGATAATTGTGAGTAGACTGATAGGGCAGTAATTGTGGCTTTTTGTGGACAGGAAACACCTGGATAATATTCCACATTGTCGGGTAGATGCCAGTGTTGTAGCTATACTGAAACAGCTTGGCTAGGGGCACAGCTAGTTCTGAAGCACAAGTCTTCAGTAGTAAACCGGGATCTTGTCAGAACCCACAGCCTTTGCTATATACGGTGCCTTTAGCCATTTCTTGATATCACGTAGAGTGAATCGGATTGGCTGAAAACTGGCATCTGTGATGGTGGGGACCTCAGGAAGAGGCAGATATGGATCATCCGCTTGGCACTTCTGGCTTAAAATGACTGAAAATGCTTCAGCCTTGTCTTTTGCACTGACGTGCTAGGCTCCAATGTCACTGAGGATGCGGATGTTTGTGGAGCTTCCTCCTCCGGTTAGTTGTTTAGTCATCCACTACCAACTAATTGTGACAGGAGTGCAGAGCTTTGATCTGACCCATTGGTTGTGGGATTGTTTTGCTCTGTATATTGCATGCTGCTTCATTTGTTTAACATGCATTGAGTCCTGTGTTGTCACCTCACCAGGTTGAAACCTCATTTTTAGGTGTGCCAGGTGTTGTTCCTGCCATGCTGTCCTGAACTCTTCATTGAACCAGGGTCGATCCCCTGACTTGATGATAAGGGTAGAGAGAGGGATTTGCCAGACCATGAGATTACAGATTGTGGTTGAATACAATTCTGTGACTGCTAATAGCTTGCAAACCCTCATGGATGCCCAGTTTTGAGCTGCTATGTCTGTTCTGAATCTATCCCATTTAGCATGGTGGTAGTGCCACTCAACACAATGGAGGGTATCCTCAGAGTGAAGATAGGACTTCATCACCACAAAGACTATGCGGTAGTCACTCCTACCAATACTTCAATACTATCATGGACAGATGTATCTGCAACAGATAAATTGGTGAGGGCAAGGTCAAGTAGATGCTTCCCTTTTGTTAGTTCTCTCACCACCTGCTGCAGGCTCAGTCTAGGAGATTTATTAATTTATTTTATTTATTTAGAGATACAGCACTGAAACAGGCCCTCCGGCCCAACGAGTCTGTGCCGACCATCAACCACGCATTTATACTAATCCTAAATTAATCCCATATTCCTACCACATCCCCACAATTCCCCAACTATACTAGGGGCAATTTATAATGGCCAATTTACCTATCAATCTGCAAGTCTTTGGCTGTAGGAGGAAACCGGAGCACCCGGAGACTTTGCTATAATCGAATGTGAAGTGGCATTGCTTCCAGAATTCCCTTGTAACAGTGCATCATGGGAATGGTAACACAGTGCTTTTGTTAGTGGACTAGTAATCCAGAGGCCCAGACACCTTTGGTCTGGTGTCGGACAAGTCTGGGACATTGGCTATAAGGCATGATTCGCTGAGTCTGACTATATGGAACAGCTCTTCCAATTTTGACATAAGTCTCCAGATGTAAATGAGGAGGACTTTGCAGGACCGACTGGACAGGGTGTGCCTTTGCTGTTTCTGGTCCCTTGGTCAATTTGTATTATTCTTCATCCAATTTTTTTGTCCAGGCTTGATACAACTGAGTGGCTTGTAAGGTAATTTCAGGGGGCAGTTAAGAGTTAGCCACATCGCTGTGCGCCTGGAGTCACAAGTTGCCTAGACCGGGTAAGGGCAGCAGATCTCCTTCCTTAAAGTGCATTCATGAACCATATGGGTTTTTAATGACAAGCCAGTAGTTACAGTGGCACTATTACTCAACTTTTTATTCCAGATTAATTCAATTTTAAATTCCACCAGTTGCCACAGTGGGGTTTGAACTCGTGTCTCCAGAGCATTAGTACAGGCCTCTGGATTAATAGTCCAGTAACACTACCACTATGCTATCATTTCTAAGATTCAATATTACAAGGGAATTCTGAGAGCAATGCCACTGCACATTCAATTACAACAAAATCTCCTGTAAATCATCAGTGTCTGGAAGTGCAGTTGGAGGAGTTAACTAATTTTAGGCTGAATTTAGCAGATTCTTTTCAATGGAATTTAGAGAACATATTTCACACTTCAACCCAAAGAGAAAAATTGCCCAGGTATATCCTGTCCAGAAAAAAGTAGCAGAAAGCCAATTTGGTCAATCACCACCCCATCAGTCTACTCTCAATCATCAGCTAAGATATGGAAGGAGTTGTCGACAGTGCTATCAAGCGGCACTTACTCAACAATAACCTGCTCACTGGTCTCAGTTTAGGATCAGCCAGGACCACTCAGCTATAGGCCTCATTACGGATTTGGTCCAAACTTGAACAAAAGAGCTGAATTCCAGAGGTGAGGTGAAAGTGACTGTCCACGACATCAAGGCAGCATTTGACTGAGTGTGGCATCAAGGTGTCCTAGTAAAACGGATGTTAATGGGAATCAGAGAGTAAACTCTCCACTGGTTGGAGTCATACCTATCACAAAAGAAGGAGGTTGTGGTTGTTGGAGGTCAATCATTTCAGCCCCTGGACATCACTGCAGGAGTTCCTCAGGACAGTGTCATAGGCCCAACCAGCTTCAGCTACTTCATCAATGACCTTTCCTCCATCATAAGGTCAGATGTGACGATGTTCACTGATGATTGCACAGCGGTCAATATCATTTGCAACTCCTCATATAAGGAAGCAGCCCGTGCCCACATTCAGCAAGACCTGGACAACATTCAGGTTTGAGCTGATAAATGGCAAGTAACATTCATTGCATAGAAGCGCCAAGTAATGACTATCTTCTCCAACCAGAGAGAGTCTAGCCACCTCAATTGCTGAATCCCCAATCATCAACATCCTGGGGGTCACCATTGACCAGAAACTTAACTGGACCAGCCATATAAATACTATGGCTACAAGAACAGAGGCTGTGTCATCTACACCAAGTAGCTTAGCTCCCATCTCCCCAAAAATGTTCCACCATCTTCAAGGCATAGATCAGGAGTGTGATGGAATACACTTCACTTGCCTGGATAAGTGCAGCTGCAACAACACTCAAGTAGTTCAACATCATCCCGGAAAAAACAGTCTGCTTGATTGTTTAAGGTAATGGATGGGGTGCCATTCACTCCTGCCATCACTGGTGCACCATGGCAGCAGTGTGTACTATCTACAAAATGCACTGCAGCAACTTGCCAGGGCTCCTTAGATGGCACCTTCCAAACCTGCTACCCCTACCGCCTAGAAGGACAAAGGCAGCAGATGCATGGGAACACCATCACCTGCAAGTTCCCTCCAAGCCACGCACCATCCTGACTTGGAACTATATCGCCATTCCTTCACTGTCGCTGGGTCAAAATCCTGAAACTCTTTATCCAGCTGGACTGTGTGCACCTACACTACACAGACTGCGGCAGTTTAAGAAGGCTGCTCACCACCACCTTCTCTAGGGTGATTAGAGCTGGCAAGAAATGTAGGCCTTGCCAGAGATGCTCACCTCCCTTGAACAAATAATTTTAAAAAACCTGCTCCACCAACAAAGACCGACAGATCCTCAGCATTCCGCATTCATCTTTGGTCAAACGCCTCAGTTGTTGAAGCTGCGTGTTAACTTGGCACCATTCATCTGCCCCATGCACACATACAACAGAAGCGGGAAAAAACAAATTTAAGATTGTATTGGATATTGTCAGAGAAAATGTCCCCACAGTGTTAATGCTGCTAACATGTAGCAGCTCGAGGCAATCGTCCCACCAGGAAAACAGCCTGTAAGATACAATTCGTGTTGATATTCCAATTGTATGGATAAAATGGAAAGATTAGCACTCTATTTACTCAGTCCATTTCTCTCCTGTGAAGATAAATTCTTGTTGCGAAATCCGGACAACTCAATCTTAACCTCAGTTACAGCCCAATTTACACAAAGCCAACATTTATATTTTATCCTTGCTTCCGGGCAGATTTACTGATTTCCACTTGTTCCCACTTGCCTTTGTACCTTTTCTTAAATAAAAGGAATTTAAAAAAAATCTAATTGCCACAGTTAGGATACAGTATTTTCCTCAATGCAGAAACCACACACTTTTCAATTGCTTTTGAATAGTTCTCTTCGACTGTTCACATGCCATTAGATACATCAAGTTAAATATCTATTCATACAATATAAAATACGTCGTTGGCACCAGCTAGACCTCATTGTCACAAGGCGAGCCGCCTTAAACAGTGTTCAAATCACACGCAGCTTCCACAGTGCGGACTGCGACACCGACCACTCCCTGGTGTGCAGCAAGGTTAGACTCAGACCAAAGAAGTTGCATCATTCCAAGCAGAAGGACCACCCGCGCATCAACACGAGCAGAATTTCTCACCCACAGCTGTTACAAAAATTTCTAAATTCACTTGTAACAGCCCTTCAAAACACTCCCACAGGGGATGCTGAGACCAAGTGGGCCCACATCAGAGACGCCATCTATGAGTCAGCTTTGACCACCTACGGCAAAAGTGCGAAGAGAAATGCAGACTGGTTTCAATCTCATAATGAAGAGCTGGAACCTGTCATAGCCGCTAAGCGCATTGCACTTTTGAACTACAAGAAAGCCCCCAGCGATTTAACATCCGCAGCACTTAAAGCAGCCAGAAGTACTGCACAAAGAACAGCTAGGCGTTGCGCAAACGACTACTGGCAACACCTATGCAGTCATATTCAGCTGGCCTCAGACACCGGAAACATCAGAGGAATGTATCATGGCATGAAGAGAGCTCTTGGGCCAAACATCAAGAAGATCACCCCCCTCAAATCTAAATCGGGGGACATAATCACTGACCAACGCAAACAGATGGACCGCTGGGTTGAGCACTACCTAGAACTGTACTCCAGGGAGAATGCTGTCACTGAGACTGCCCTCAATGCAGCCCAGCCTCTACCAGTCATGGATGAGCTGGACATACAGCCAACCAAATCGGAACTCAGTGATGCCATTGATTCCCTAGCCAGCGGAAAAGCCCCTGGGAAGGACAGCATTACCCCTGAAATAATCAAGAGTGCCAAGCCTGCTATACTCTCAGCACTACATGAACTGCTATGCCTGTGCTGGGACGAGGGAGCAGTACCCCAGGACATGCGCGATGCCAACATCATCACCCTCTAT
The DNA here is from genome assembly GCF_036365525.1 of Heterodontus francisci. Lineage (NCBI taxonomy): Eukaryota > Metazoa > Chordata > Chondrichthyes > Heterodontiformes > Heterodontidae > Heterodontus > Heterodontus francisci. The sequence goes on from NC_090375.1 coordinate 38,121,987, forward strand.
AAAAACAAAGGTGACCGCGGTGACTGCAACAACTACCGTGGAATCTCCCTGCTCAGCATAGTGGGGAAAGTCTTTGCTCGAGTCGCTCTGAACAGGCTCCAGAAGCTGGCCGAGCGCGTCTACCCTGAGGCCAGTGTGGCTTTCGTGCAGAGAGATCGACTATTGACATGCTGTTCTCCCTTCGTCAGATACAGGAGAAATGCCGTGAACAACAGATGCCCCTCTACATTGCTTTCATTGATCTCACCAAAGCCTTTGACCTCGTCAGCAGACGTGGTCTCTTCAGACTACTAGAAAAGATCGGATGTCCACCAAAGCTACTAAGTATCATCACCTCATTCCATGACAATATGAAAGGCACAATTCAACATGGTGGCTCCTCATCAGAGCCCTTTCCTATCCTGAGTGGTGTGAAACAGGGCTGTGTTCTCGCACCCACACTTTTTGGGATTTTCTTCTCCCTGCTGCTTTCACATGCGTTCAAATCCTCTGAAGAAGGAATTTTCCTCCACACAAGATCAGGGGGCAGGTTGTTCAACCTTGCCCGTCTAAGAGCGAAGTCCAAAGTACGGAAAGTCCTCATCAGAGAACTCCTCTTTGCTGACGATGCTGCTTTAACATCTCACACTGAAGAATGCCTGCAGAGTCCCATCGACAGGTTTGCGTCTGCCTGCAATGAATTTGGCCTAACCATCAGCCTCAAGAAAACGAACATCATGGGGCAGGATGTCAGAAATGCTCCATCCATCAATATTGGCGACCACGCTCTGGAAGTGGTTCAAGAGTTCACCTACCTAGGCTCAACTATCACCAGTAACCTGTCTCTAGATGCAGAAATCAACAAGCGCATGGGTAAGGCTTCCACTGCTATGTCCAGACTGGCCAAGAGAGTGTGGGAAAATGGCGCACTGACACGGAACACAAAAGTCCGAGTGTATCAGGCCTGTGTCCTCAGTACCTTGCTCTACGGCAGCGAGGCCTGGACAACGTATGCCAGCCAAGAGCGACGTCTCAATTCATTCCATCTTCGCTGCCTTCGGAGAATACTTGGCATCAGGTGGCAGGACTATATCTCCAACACAGAAGTCCTTGAAGCGGCCAACACCCCCAGCTTATACACACTACTGAGTCAGCGGCGCTTGAGATGGCTTGGCCATGTGAGCCGCATGGAAGATGGCAGGATCCCCAAAGACACATTGTACAGCGAGCTCGCCACTGGTATCAGACCCACCGGCCGTCCATGTCTCCGTTATAAAGACGTCTGCAAACGTGACATGAAATCGTGTGACATTGATCACAAGTCGTGGGAGTCAGTTGCCAGCATTCGCCAGAGCTGGCGGGCAGCCATAAAGACAGGGCTAAATTGTGGCGAGTCGAAGAGACTTAGTAGTTGGCAGGAAAAAAGACAGAGGCGCAAGGGGAGAGCCAACTGTGCAACAGCCCCAACAAACAAATTTCTCTGCAGCACCTGTGGAAGAGCCTGTCACTCCAGAATTGGCCTTTATAGCCACTCCAGGCGCTGCTTCACAAACCACTGACCACCTCCAGGCGCGTATCCATTGTCTCTCGAGATAAGGAGGCCCAAAAGAAAAGAACAATAATGCACTCAAGGTCATTTACACTTGTCCCACTTCACTTGATGTTGCAAAAGTAGTTCTTGCTCTGCAGCTGCACACTCTTGTCTTTTACTCTCAGGTACACAATCTTACTTTATTTTCAATGTGAGTTTTGCACTCAACATGGTGAAGGATATTAAAGTATAAATGAAAAAAAGCCAATCTGACATTGAAAACCGAAAATGCTACAGCCACCAAGGGTTTCCACTCAAGACAGAAACTTACCATTGCTCTTTCAGATGTCGATAGACATGTTGTGCAGTCCCAATGTTTCCTTTGTTCAGCAAAGCCACCATAAAATTGGGGTTGCAAGACTGAAACTGGTTTCCATGGCCTCTCTTTTCCCACTTCAACTTTGTAGCTTCTGACACTCCCAAATGCTTCAAGTGCCAACCCCTTCCTGCCATCCCCCATATAAGTCTTGACTGTAGTGGGAATAAAATGGTACATAATTGCTGGTGTTGCAGTCAACCTGCTCCATTCACCACTACAGTAAGAACATTCTTCTACAAAGTCACGGTGAATGGATTCACATACTTGTTGACAACTTTGCTCCTCATTATGTTGGTAAGGAGAAGCATTGGAACTGAGGTGGGTGGATGGGGAGAGACAGCTTCAGCAACAGCATTTGGATTGACAGAAAACCATGGGACACGAGAAAATAGCCTGGGAGATGCAAAAGAGATAACATCTCAGATTAAGCTCAGGATAACACACCAATGGACTCACTCTGTGGCGCCATAGTCATGAGGCTCTGGTCTGAAACTGTTCATTTCATATGTGAGCCTTCGAGAAGATTTTCATTCCATCAATTTGAGTGGAATTTGAACACAGTGTCTATTACACTGCAATCCCCCCAGTCCAGCTTTAATTAACTGATCATTCATCCATTGTCGGCCCTGCCTCAATGACAGCACTCTCATCAGTGAGGCTAAAAACTCAAGCACATAGAGTCAAAGTCACTAACAGCACAAACGGAGGCCATTCGATCAATGGAGTCCCTGCTAGCTCTCCACAGATCAACCCAGTCAGTCCCACTCCCCTGCTCAATCTCCACAGCTCTAAGTTTATTTCCTTCAAGTGGCCATCCAATTTCCTTTCGAGATCATTGGTTGTCTCCACTTCCACCAACTTCATGGGTAGGGTGTTCCAGGTTGTTACCACTCGCTGTGTCAAGAAGTTCTTCCTCATATTCCTACTGCATCTCTTGCCCAAAACCTTCAATCTGTATCCCCTGGTCTTTGTACCATTTGTTCATGGGAACAGTTTAACTTATCTATGCCTGAAATAATGTGTCCACCTCTATTAAATCTGCCCTCAATCTAATTTGCTCTAAGGAGAACAACCCCAGCTTTTCCAAACTAACCGTGTAACTAAATCCCCCATTCCTGGAAACATTCTGGTAAATCTCCTCTGCACCCTCTCAAAGCCCTCACATCCTTCCTAAAGTGTGGTGAGCAGTACATATTTGCTGGTGTCGCAGTCAACCTGTTCCACTCACCACTACAGTAAGCATATTCTTCTGCAAACCTAGGTAGACACTCAAATGCTGTACTGAGGGAGTGCTCACTGTCAGAGGTATCATTCTTCAGATGAAACATTAAACCAAGGTCCTGGCTGCCTCCTCAAATGGACATAAAAGATTCCATTGAACGATATTGAAGTTAGGGGAGTTTTGCAGTATTAAAAAAAAAGATTATCTGGTTATTATCACATTGGTGTTTGTGGGACCTTAATATGTGCAAATTGACTGCTACGTTTGCTACATAACAGTGACTACATTTCATTTCAGTTGCTGTAAAGCGCTTTGGGTTGCTTTGAAGTCATTAAAGGTGCTATGTAAATGCAAATCTTTATTTTCCGTTGCACATGCATGATAGTTATGCAAGGACACACAAGAGAAGTTATGCAATGGACTGTAAAGCAGGCCACAATACTTCTAACCTTTGCTTGTAGCTGAATGAACGTTCTGGTAAATGCACTAATCCCACATCACCACCAGGGTGCTGCACTGCAAGAGAGCAAGAGTCCAGGGCAAAAGGAGATAGTCATGATCTAAGTTAAGGAACACAAGATGGGTCCAGAGGAGCTGTAAATGAGAAAAGCAGAATCATCACAGGATCGTTACAATGCAGGAGGTGGCCATTCGGCCCATTGCACTGGCTCTCTGAAAAAGCAATTCCCTCAGTTCCATTCCCCTGCCTTCTCCCTGTAACTCTACACATCATGCTCTCAGGCAGCGCATTCCATACCCTAACCACTCTCTATGTGAAAAAGCTTTATCTCATGTTACTTTTGCTTCTCTTACCAAATGCTTTAAATCTGTGCCCTCTTGTTCTGGATCCTTTCATGAGTGGGAACAGTTTCTTTCCATCTACTCTGTCCAGATCCCTCATGATTTTGAATACCTCTATCAAATCACCTCTCAGCCTTCTCTTCTCCAAGGAAAACAATTCTAACTTCTCCAAATTATCTTCATGACTGAAGTTCCTCATCCCTGGAACCATTCTCATGAATCTTTTCTGTACTTTCTCCAATGCCCTCACATCTTTCCTACAGTATGGCACCTAGAACTTGACTCCAGCTGAGGCTGAACTAGTGTCTTATACAAGTTCAACATAACTTCCTTGCTCTTGTAATCTATGCCCTATTAATAAAGCCAAGGATACTGAATGCTTTATGAACCGCTCTCTCAACTTGTCCTGCCACCTTCAATGATTTATGCACATATACACCCAGGTCCCTCTGCTCCTGCATCCCCTTTATTTTGTAGAATTGTACCCTTTATTTTAGATTGTGCCTCCATGTTCTTCCCACCAAAATATATCACTTCACATTTCTCTGCATTGAACTAGGGTGGCACTGTGGCGCAGTGGTTAACACCGCAGCCTCACAGCTCCAGCGACCCGGGTTCAGTTCTGGGTACTGCCTGTGTGGAGTTTGCAAGTTCTCCTTGTGACCACGTGGGTTTCCGCTGGGTGCTCCAGTTTCCTCCCACAGCCAGAGACTTGCAGGTTGATAGGTAAATTGGCCCTAGTGTAGGTAGGTGGTAGGAGAATTGTGGGGATGAGAGAGGGAATATGGGATTAATGGATGATTAGTATAAATGGGTGGTTGATGGTCGGCACAGACTCAGTGGGTCGAAGGGCCTGTTTCAGTGCTGTATTTCTCTATGAATCTCGATAAACTTCATCTGCTATCTGTTTGCCCATTCCACCAACTTGTCTATGTCCTTTTGAAGTTCTACACTATCCTCCTCATGGTTCACAATGCTTCCAAGTTTTGTATCTTTGAAATTGTGCCCTGTACACCAAGATCTAGGTCATTAATCTATATCAGGAAAAGCAAGGGTCGCAACACTGATCCCTGGGGAACTCCACTTCAAACCTCCTTCCAGCCCAAAAAACATCCATTAACTACTACTCTTTGTTTCTTGTCACTCAGACAATTTCGTATCCAACTTTAGGTGAAAAATTGGGGACAGAGGTTATGATCTGAAATTGTTGAACTCAACGTTAAGTCTGGAAGACTGTACAGTGCCCAGTTGAAAGGTGAGGTGCTGCTTCTCGAGCTTACGTGGAGTTTCATTGGGACAGTATAGCAGGCCGATGACAGAGAAGTCAAAGTGGGAATGGGAGTGGGGCGGAGAATTAATGTGACAGGCTACTGGAAGCTCCGGATCACACTTGCTAGATCAATTGTTAATTTTAAATTTGAGATTGCTTGATTTTTGTTTGCTTGAGTATTAAAGGATATAGAGCAAAGGTGCGTTTATGGAGCTAGGTCGCAGATCAGCCATGATCTCACTGAATGACGGAACAGGCTCACGGGGCTAAATGGACTATTCCTGTTCCGATGTTCCTAGAAATTTGGAACTCTCTCTGCCAAAAGGCTGTGAATGCAATGGAATTGGAGCTTTCATGATTGAGATATCTTTGTTATGTAAGGGTATGAAGGGAGATGGAGCAAAAGAGAGAATGTAGAGTGGAGTTACAGATCAGCCATGGTCTAATTGAATGATGGAGCAGGCCCCGGGTGCTCCCGTTCCTTATGTTTCTATTAATCAGTTGTTTCATTGCAGTACTTAGTCTAGTAATGCAAGCATGCTTTTTGAAGCCACTTGAAGTATTTTTTGGAACTTCAAGTTGTCTGAGTAAAGACTATGTGCATACATATAGAAAGTGTGAAATTGTATCCAGCAAATTATATCACACCCTATCAAAACTCAAATTCAGGAAAGAACAAAAGACAAGGTATCCAGGTTTGCCATTTGTGTGTTTCTGCCCTACAGCTTAGACTCTATACAGAACAACCCAGGAGAAAATGAGGCAACAGATGGTACGGAGGGACTGAGTGGTGTAGTAGATTGGAAAAATATATCTTTGATCTCAGAACTGGGCTTAAATCCAATACAGAATGATGGGATGCAAGTCGCTTTATCCGAGAGCTATAGCCATCTGAAACGGAATGTGTTTGCCATGGGCTCAATGTACTATCCAGTGCAAGGGTAACCATCCTTTCAAAACTCAAGAGTTGGAGAAAGGAATTGTTCACTGACAAAGATCAAGTTTTAAATGCAACTACTTTACTCAGATACTCATCGATACTCTCACTGCAGCCTCAAACACATCATGCAAGACATTTTGAAACTTTGTTCATCAATGTGTCTTGATTTCAAGCTGTTTGCTCGAAATATCTCATTTGCTCCCTCTTACACTCACACTCTTGTCTTTCCCATACCCTCTGTCCTTCTGTTTCATTCCTTCTTTTGAGACATTTTTCACTCCTTCTCCTCCTTTCGCAGACTCTCCGTCACACAGTTATCAATGACCTCTTCTTGTAAAGTCCAATAATTGTACATTGGATGCATTTTTTTTACCTGCCAAGCTATACCCCAGGTCAATCCAGTAGAGGATGTTCAGAGAATTTCTACTTCCTTCACAGGGAATCCAATTACTGCACTTGCCTCAAACTATAATTTGTGCAAGTTGAGGAGCACAGGGAGAAAGATCTGCCACCAAGTTTACTAGAGTGACACAGGGCAGCTAAAACATAGAAAATTACAGACAAGGGGGCAGTCAATAAAATGCTTCAACCTCCCAAATGGAGGTAGATATTTTGGAAAATGTCTTCATTGGCATTTAACAGAAAGGATTAAAAAATGTTTTATTCATTACAGTGAGCTCCAGCTCCACATATCAATGTAATTAAACATATAATACTATAATATTATATTCAGCAGCGAACCTATAACATGGCTTCATGTAACTGCAATTACCTTAGTACATTGTAATGATTTATGAAACCCTTGGGTCTAAATATGGTCAATGACTGGAAAGAAAATAAAGTTATGTGTTCATAATAATTTCCACTCTGGCAAAACAATGTGCCTTCAATTGACAAACAATGTCATCGAATGTGGTTCAGACTGCTGCCAGCTGACTAAATACACAGCTCTGACAGCTGCTTCTTCCCCGCCTTGTTAATAGCAATGAGTTACTGAGAACAGATCACATTGATTAGGACCCTGTAATTTAATGGTCATTTTAATTAAACTAGTACTTTAAATTGGCAGATCATTTTGACAGCAGGGTAGATTACATCCTTTTAAATGTTGAACATTCCTCAATTTCTTCTTGAAACTTCAGTTATCCTCTACGTATCTCAGCTGGGTTCATCAATGCAACCAAGGAACAATTAGTCATTTGGTAACACAGAACTTGAGTATTGCTGAAAATAGAGACATGCTGTTGAAGCTTTTCATCTTGCATTCATCAGGACAACGTGCAAGAATACCAATGTAAGGGAAAGCATCAACTTTATACTGTATGAGAAGAGAGTGCTGATTGGTTGACAAGTGAACTCTGATTGGCTCATCAGTGATAGGCAACATGGTTTTGTGCAGGGAAGGTCATGTCTTACCAACTTAATAGAATTCTTTGAGGAAGTGACAAAGTTGATTGATGAGGGAAGGGCTGCAGATGTCGTAGACATGGACTTCAGTAAGGTGTTTGATAAGGTTCCCCATGGTAGGCTGATGGAGAAAGTGAAGGCACATGGGGTCCAAGGTGTACTAGCTAGATGGATAAAGAACTGGCTGGGCAACAGGAGACAAAGAGTAGCAGTGGAAGGGAGTTTCTCAAAATGGAGACGTGTGACCAGTGGTGTTCCACAGGGATCCGTGCTGGGACCACTGTTGTTTGTGATATACATAAATGGTTTGGAGGAAAGTATAGGTGGTCTGATTAGCAAGTTTGCAGACGACACTAAGATTGGTGGAGTAGCAGATAGTGAAGGGGACTGTCAGAGAATACAGCAGAATATAGATAGATTGGAGAGTTGGGCAGAGAAATGGCAGATGAAGTTCAATCAGGGCAAATGCGAGGTGTTGCATTTTGGAAGATCCAATTCAAGAGTGAACTATACAGTAAATGGAAAAGTCCTGGGGAAAATTGATGTACAGAGAGATTTGGGTGTTCAGGTCCATTGTTCCCTGAAGGTGGCAACGCAGGTCAATAGAGTGGTCAAGAAGGCATACGGCATGCTTTCCTTCATCGGACGGGGTATTGAGTACAAGAGTTGGCAGGTCATGTTACAGTTGTATAGGGCTTTGGTTCGGCTACATTTGGAATACTGCGTGCAGTTCTGGTCGCCACATTACCAAAAGAATGTGGATGCTTTGGAGAGGGTGCAGAGGAGGTTCACCAGGATGTTGCCTGGTATGGAGGGCTCTAGCGATGAAGAGAGGTTGAGATTAGGATTATTTTCATTCGAAAGACGGAGGTTGAGGGGGGACCTGATTGAGGTTTACAAAATCATGAGAGGTATAGACAGGGTGGATAGCAAGAAGCTTTTTCCCAGAGTGGGGGATTCAATTACAAGGGGACACGAGTTCAAAGTGAAAGGGGAAATGTTTAGGGAGGATATGCGTGGAAAGTTCTTTACGTAGAGGGTGGTGGGTGCATGGAACGCATTGCCAGCGGAGGTGGTAGACGCGGGCACGATAGCGTCTTTTAAGATGTATCTAGACAGATACATGAATGGGCAGGAAGTAAAGAGATACAGACCGTTAGAAAAAAGGCGACAGGTTTAGATAGAGGATTTGGATCGGCGTAGGCTTGGAGGGCCGAAGGGCCTGTTCCTGTGCTGTAATTTTCTTTGTTCTTTGATAAGAGAGTGCTAAGGAGACTAAACTCAAAAGTGAGCAAACCAAGAGGTTCTGTTCCACTGCTTCCCCTTCATACTGACATCCCAACACTTTCAAATTATCTTCCTTTTCTTCCCACCTTTCCTCAAGCTGTTATACAAACATACGAATTAGGAGCAGGAGTAGGCCACTCAGCCCCTCAAGCCTGCTCCACCATTCAATAAGACCATGGCTAATCTGATTGTAACCACAACCCCATGTTCCCGCTTACCCCCGATAACCATTCACCTCCTTGCTGATCAAGAATCTATCTACCTCTGCCTTAAAAATAGTTAAAGCCTCTACTTTCACCACCTTTTGAGGAAGAGAGCTCCAAAGACTCGAGTCCCTTTGAGAGAAAGAAATTCTCATCTCTGTCTTAAGTGGACAACCCCTTAGTTTTAAACAGTGAACCCTAGTTCTAGAATCTCCCGCAAGGGAAAACATTATTTCCACATCCACCCTGTCAAGACCCCTCAGGATCTTATATGTCACCACTTACTCTTCTAAACCCGAGCGGATACAAGCCTAGCCTGTCCAACCTCGCCTCATAAGACAACCTGCCCATTCCAGGTATTAGTCTAGTAAGCCTTCTCTGAACTGCTTCCAATGCATTTGCATCCTTCCTTAAATAATAAGACCAATACTGTACACAGTAATCCAGATGTGGTCTCACCAATGCTCTGTGTAACTGTAGCATAACCTCCCTACTTTTGTATTCAATTCCCCTTGCAGTAAACAATAACATTCTATTAGCTTTCCTAATTACTTGCTGTATCTGCATACTAACCAGATCCCTCTGCATCTCAGAGCTCTGCAATCTCTCATCATTTAGATAATATGCTTTTTTATTCTTTCTGCCAACATGGACAATTTCACATGTTCCCACATTATACTCTATTTGCCAGATTTTTGCCCACTCACTTAACCTATCTATATTCCTTTGTAGCTTCCTATGTCCTCTTCACAACTTCCCTTCCCACCTACCTTTGTGTCATCAGCAAATTTAGCAACCATACCTTCAGCCCCTTCATCCAAGTCATTGATATAAATTGTAAAAAGTTGAGGTGCCAGCACAGATCCTTGCAGCACACCACTCATTACATCTTGCCAACCAGAAAATGACCCATTTATGTCTACTCTCTGTTTCCTGTTCACTAGCCAATCTTCTATCCGTGCCAAAACGTTACCCCTACACCACGAGCTTTTATTTTCCACAATAACCTTTGATGTGGCACTTTATCAAATGCCTTCTGGAATTCTAAGTGCAGTACATCCACTGGTTCCCCTTTATCCACGGCTGTTACTTCTTCAAAGAAATCTAATAAATTGGTTAAACATGATTTCCCTTCCACAAAACCATGTTGACTCTGCCTGATTACCTTGAATTTTTCTAACTGCCCTACATAAACATCTTTAATAATAGCTTCTAACATTTTCCCTAAGACAGATGTTAAACTAACTGGCCTGTAATTTCCTGCTTTCTGACTCCCTCCCTTTTTGAATGAAGGAGTTACATTGGCTATTTTCCAATCTTTTTTTGTTATTCATTCAGGGATGTGGGCATCGCTGGCTAGGCCAGCATTTATTGCCCATCCCTAATTGCCCTTGAGAAGGTGGTGTTGAGCTGCCTTCTTGAACCACTGCAGTCCATTTGGGGTAGATATAATCTAACTGAATGTTCCCTGAATCTAGGGAATTTTGGAAAATTAAAAACAATGCATCAACTCTCTCACTAGCCATTTCTTTTAGAACTCTGGGATGAAGTCCATCAGGCTCGTCACTCTGCAGCTCCAGCAATTTGTTCAGTATCACTTCCCTGGTAATTGTAACTTTCTTGAGTTCCTCCCCCACTTCCATTTCCTGATTTACAGCTATTTCTGGGATGTTACTTGTATCCTCTATAGTGAAGACAATGCAAAATATCCATTCATCTGCAATCTCCTTATTTTCCATTATTAATTCCCCAGACACACTTTCTATAGGACCAATGCTCACTTCTCTCTACTGAAACTCTTACTATCTGTTTTTATATTTCTAGCTAGCTTTCTCTCACTCTAATTTTGTCCTCCTTGTTAATCTTTTAGTCATTCTTTGCTCTTTTTTTATTTTCTGTCCAATCTTATGATCGGCTGCCCATCATTGCAGTTATATGCTTTTTCTTTAAGTTTGATACTATCTTTTACTTTTTTAGTTAACCATGGATAGTGAGTCCACCCCTTGGAATTTTTCTTTCTCATTGGAATATATCTATTCTGTGTATTCTGAAATATCCCCTTAAATGTTTGCCACTGCATCTCTATTGACCTATCCCTTAACCTAATTTGCCAGTTCGCTTTATCGAGCTTTGCTTTCATACCCTCATAAATGCCCTTTTTTAAGTTTAAAATACTAGTCTTGGACCCATTCTTCTCTTCCTCAAACTGAATGTAAAATTCAATATTATGATTGCACTACTTTTGGGCATTTTCACTATGAGGTCATCCATTAATCCTATCTCGTTGCACAATACCAGGTCTAGTGTAGCCTGCTCTCTGGTTCGCTCCAGAATATGCTGTTCTAAGAAACTATCCCAAAAACATTCTATGAACTCCTCATCTAGGCTACCTTTGTCCATCTTATTTTTCCAGTCTATATATAGATTAAACCCCCCCCCCCCCATGATTATCGCCGTACCTTTCTAACAAGTTCCAATTACTTCTTCCCTTATACCCTGTCCTATCATATGGTTACTGTTCGGGGCCAGTACACTACTCCCATGAGTGTCTTCTTGCCTTTATCATTTCTCATCTCTACCCAACGTGCTTCTACATCCTGGTTTCCTGAACTTCGGTCATCCCTCTCTAATGTGCTCCTACTATCATTAATTAACAGAGCCACCACTCCACCTTTTCCTAGCTTTCTGTCCTTCCTAAATGTCACGTACCCTTCAATATTCAGGTCCCAATCTATATCGTCCTGCAGCCACGTCGCTGTCTTGGCTATCAGATCGCACTGATGTATTTCTTTTTGCGCTATCAGTTCATCTGTTTTGTTTCAAATGTTATGTGCATTCAGATACAGAGCCTTTAGTTTTGTCCTTTTATTATTTTTGTAAAGGCTAGCCTGGCAGCCCTCACGGACTTTGTGCAAAAACTGCAACCTTCACATCAGCCTGGACAGGAACTGTCTACAGGCATTTAATCTACAGACAACATGACAGTAGACTCCAAATCTTTTTCACCCAATTTGCCCATGCACGCAGAGTTTTCACCAGGGATCACGGGACAGCATCCAACAGCAGGGAACACTGACTGACAATTTCCTTCTCTACTTCAAGGTTACTGAAGCCAATTGTACTGCCATTACCACTGCCCCAGCTATCACCAGCTAATTCGGTGTAGATTGGGCATCTAATCTGGAATATTTTTTATTAGTAAGTTTACGTCCCAAACTAAGCAATGTACTGTGTCATAAGGGAAGCCCTTTTCTTGTCTCATTTGTCATGCACATCGGAAGTGCAATAATACAACATTCACAGACTAACCCTGAAGAGTTATAAAACAACAAATGTCGTCTTTTTAAAAATTAACCTTTATTTTATAAAGTGAGCAATGGCCCAAAATGGCCACTGAAGAAAAAGGGGATTAGCTTTTTGAGTATTCAAAGATCTGACAAAGACAAAGGACAAATCTCCAAAGCTAAAAAGTGTTAATGAAATCCATTTTACACCTATCCTAAAAACATTCTATAATTGAATGACTTCTTTTAAAACAAAGGAGGTGTGAAGTAGCCACATCCTGGACCATTGTGTAATCACCATGGGGAAGAAACCAGAGTGTCTCCTAACAGGAGGTGAGGTGTTACACAATTTTACCTCAAAACAAAGACAGCCAGAGAGAGAAAGAGAGACAAAAACAAGAAATGCTGGATTCACTCAGCAGGTCTGGCAGCATCTGTGGAAAGAGAAGCAGAGTTAACGTTTCGGGTCAGTGACCCTTCTTCGGAACTGACCCGAAACGTTAACTCTGCTTCTCTTTCCACAGATGCTGCCAGACCTGCTGAGTGAATCCAGCATTTCTTGTTTTTGTTTCAGATTTCCAGCATCCGCAGTATTTTGCTTTTATTTTAGAGAGAAAGAGAGAGATGGACCCAGAAGGTACTTGTAACAGCTGGCATTCCAGCAAGCTAGAAAGCACCTGTCTGCTGGAAAATCCAACATCTACATAATACAGCAGAGAGAGCTAGAAGTGACCCACCAACTTCAACAGAAACTTCAATCAAAAGATCATCTCAGGCCTGCAACTATCTGGAACTTTAGTCTCAAGAGAATTCAACAGGTTTATTATAAACTTTCCCCCCACTAAAACCCACCAACCTCTTTCCCTGCTCTATTTGCTTCTTCTTGTGTGTGCATGTGTGCGTGTGTGAGCGAATACGTAAGTGAATGAGGTTGCGACAATGTCGGGATAAGGCGTATTGATCAATAAACAATTGGCTTTCTTATTTTTAAAACCGACAAGAAGACCTGTCGCTGTCTGGTTATTTGTAAAATAAAACACAAAGGGGCTAAACTCGAATATAAATACACTTGCTGCAGTCAGGAGGGGAGTTGAACAGTGGGAGCCACCCATATCACACCATGTGGGCATAACACATTCTTCTATTTCAGCTTGCAGTCAAATTGTTTGTTAAGCAACAGACCCAAGTTCTACTGAAATTGTGGACTTTTTGAAGCTGGTTATTTGACTGGCTTGAAGCTGCTTCTTTACATTTTATTTGGAAAACCAATGGGCAGTAGAGAGAGGAAACCTCATCCTAACAAGTCAGAACTAGATTCAAGCATAAGTTCCAATTGTGATAATACAAGTAGTCTAGCCCAATGTAATGCCCAAGAAAGTTAGCTTCCAAAAATAACAGCACCCACCTAAATTTGAGAACTCAGTTTGCACAATACCAAACTACAAATAAGAATTGGTCAGGAGTAAAGCATTTTGTTCAGTATATCAGATAATGGGAAGGAAATAAATCCACCTTTCTTTTCATTCATTATCCTCTGCATATTATGGGCATCTCCTCCGCCCCACTCCCCCACCTTACAAAATAGGAGGAAATGGGTAAAGAGTCTCTGTTTAATGGGTGGCACTGTTGAGACCTGTACTCCCTGGAAACAATAAGAAGTGAGCAGACCCATGTGGTGAAGTTGAATCCATATCAGCTAACAAGCTTAAAACTTAGTCACAAAGCAGCTACCATGGAGATACAATCACTGTTGCATTTGCCAAGATGCTTCTCCCCCTGTCAACTTGTGGCGTCACAGAATCCAGACTTCTAACAAAGAAACCATTATTTGGCAACAGTTCAGCTAACGTTTCATTTATATTGGAAAGAACCATTGAATGGATTCGGTGCCACATTTTGGTCTGTATAGTACCACAGAACTCTCCTGGTATCGAAACGTGAAACTTGCATTCAGTTTCAGATTTATAAGCAGCTGCAGGAAGAATGGAATTGCAAAAGCTTTTTCACAGGAATTTTAATACTGCCTAAATGCACCAACTCATAAAACTCACAAAATTACATTTCTAGCCACTGGTAGTTCTGATGAAGGGTCATTGACCTGAAACGTTAACTCTGCTTCTCTCTTCACAGATGCTGCCAGACCTGCTGAGTATTTCCAGCATTTCTTGTTTTTAACTCATGAAATCTATTGTTTGTACCATCTTTGAGCTTCTTGGGTACCAAAATGGATAAAAAGGCATCAAACCCTTGTGCAAAGTATGCATGTCGTATTTCCAGTATAATGGCATATTACAAAGAAAACATGGTAAAAGTCCAATGACTCCAATTTCATTATCTGAACCTTTAATTCTAAAACATCTTTTTGATAGGTGTGTTAAAAACCTTGGAGCAGACAGATCAGACTTTGAACAAGGCAACAAGGCATAGTCATTAGTGCCTCTCAGGTAAAAAAAAACTGTCTCTTCAGCCTATGTGCAGTCAGGGGTGGGTTTCACAAATGCCCATCCTTTGCCTTACTCAGCAACCAATTCAGTTGTTCAATCTGGATGCATTCTTCCCTCCACCAGAGTGGTTTTTTGCAAACCTATCCAGGGATACATTTCTGAGCCTGCACTCAACTTTTCCACTGCCTGTGCATGTGTGAAAATCTCAGGCAAGGCACCATGACTTGAGTGCAGACTTGGACAACCTACCCTCAATGCCCTGCTTAAAGTCAAGAACACAGCAACACTCAGGCAGACTTGGATGCAAGGGATCTGGATTTTGACAGCAGTACTCAACTTGAAATATGCACTTCTCAATGCTTCAATACCAGTTTCACTAGTAACAAAAGTGACATTAATGGTGAAAGTAGGAGAAAAGGGTTAAAGAATCTCAGTTTCATGGCTAGCACTGTTGAGACTTGTACTTAGTGAAACAGTAAGAAATCAGCAGACCCAAATGGGAGAGCTGGATCCAAATTAAAGGATGAGAATTTTGGCAGCTGTACTTGACTTGAAATATGCACTTCTCAATGCTTCTATAGCAATTTTACCAGTGAGAAGATAAAATTGCTAAGGTAGTTTTATACGTTTTATGGTCCTGGATCTTACTAGTTCTTTGCTCTGCAAAAATGTTTCTTCATTTAAACCTCGCAGGAGAATGGGAAGTAAGGATTAGCAAAGGAGTGTGTTGGGGAAAAGTATGTCATGTGGAGATGCTGGAACCTTTCAGTGTTTGTGCCATTGGAAGGTTGCTGACTTTTATCGTTAAGGGATGCTTGCTCTCACTCAGATGAAAGAGAATCTCTTCTCCAAATGTCCGTCAGACTTAGTCCCATTTAGGTGAAATGTGTCTGGATCAGAGTAGCTCTAGCATCATTGCCATCCCAAGGAGTGTTCCACTTCCTGAGCCTATCATAGCAACAACTCTGCAAAGCATGAGGACTGTTACTCCAGTTCTCCTTCAGTCTCACCCTTGTCCTCCTCCTCCTCTTCCTCCTCCGAGTGTCTGTGCTGTTCCAGCGCTTGTCCAAGGTCCACACCTCTCTGGAGGGCCAAGTCATGCAGTGCACAGCATGCCACAATACTGTGCGAGACCAAGGAGGGAGTATACTGGAGGGTGCCACCCAAGCAGTCAAGGCACCTGAATCTCATCTTCATGAAGCTGATGGTCTACTCAGTGATTGATGATCCTTGTGTTCAGGAGGCATCGGTTATAGTATCTCTCAGCTTCTATGACAGGGTTATGCACCGCAGTCATCAGCCATATCCTCACGGGATAAGCCTTATCCGCTAATAGCCATCCATGGATTTCTGATGGTTCCATGAAGAGCTGCAGCGCCTGCCATTGCTGGAAATTGAAGGCGTCATGACAGCTTCCAGGATAGCATGCACACATCTGCATAAAACGCCTGCTTTGATCACAGCCCAGTTGAACATTTACAGTGGAATCCCTCTGGCTGGTCAGTCAGTGCCTTCATGACCATATGGTCGCAATTGATGATCCCCTGAACTTGAGGGAATCCAGTGAAGGAGGAAAACCCACTGCCCTTAGAGCTTGAGTGTCGCTATCCTCTCGAACAGATCATCCATCACCTCCATGATGTAATAATGTGCTGCTACATGTGAATGCTCCAAAGTCTGCAGCCGTTTCTTGGAAAGTCCCAGTTGCAAAATCATGCAATGTCAGTGACTTTTACAGCTATGGGAAGGCCATGGTGACAGTTCCTGCAAACCCTTGGATGACCCCACACAGGTCAGCAACCATTTGCCTTGTCAGGCACAGCCTTCTGTGGTACTAACACTCTGACAGGTCCAGATGGCTTCTCCTTTGGCAGTAGACCCTATGCTGAACAACTTTGTTGCTTTCCTGCCCCTCGTTCCTCACCCCTGTTGCCCAGGAGTCCACCTCTGCTCCCAAACATGCAGCTTCTCATCACCAGTCGAACTAATCTTGCAATAGCTTAATCCCATTTCCTATTATGTCCTTCCTTCCTTTCAAATGGAATGTGGAGTCTTCCTGAACCACCCCCATGAGGCCTGTTCGCAGAAGGACCCATCCATCCCACAAAGCCGCCCCCTCCCGAATAATGCCCTTGTCAACAATAAGGAGATATTACAGATAATTCTCCTAACGCTGTACAATGGGTTGCCTGTGAATGAGGGCCTTTTCTGTGCCTTCCCTCTTCAATGGTACCTCTTGTTCCTCTCCTGCCATTCTGATTCGCTCTTTCCTTTCTTAGCTCATCTGCTGCTAAAACCCTCACTCAGGCCTTTGTTACCTCTAGACTTGACTATTCTAACACATACCTGGCTGGTCTCCCACATTCTACTCTCCATAAACTTGAGGTCATCCAAAACTGTCCTGGTTGAAACACAGAGTCGATCCCATGCCTTATAAAGAAAATTACAGACTAGCCCTTAATGAGCTGACAAGCTTTTTAAGAGACTTAACCGGCAATTTATCCATTTTGGGAGGGCGGCCTCTTCCCGTTCTCCTTGCTGCCTTTTAAACTTTGAGAGTGCGAGTTTTGCATGGAGAAATCGGCACGCCAACCTGACGGGCCAATTTAAGTGACCTCTGGCCTCCGTTCCCACCCTTGTATTTAAATCAAAATCCAGCCCACAGTGTATGTTTTGTTTATTGAGACCAGCTTGTGACTGGCTCTGGACCAGGAAATCAGGTTGCAGATTAAATGTGCAGGGCAATGTTCCCTCAGACGCAGTGGTCTGTTGTAGATTAAATGATAGATATTTATCACTATGATTGTTCAACAACTCCAGTATTGTTATACCATATGACTGCCAGCATGGTAGAAGGCAAACTAGACGGCTGTTTTTTTTTAATCTAGTGATTCCTATGGTCCTTAGTGGTAAAGGGAGTTTCAGAAATCAGGTCAGGAAATTTGTGGGCAGTGCTATTAGATCGGAATCCTGGCATGATGGATTTTTACACATATTTACAGTTCATTACATTATGACTGCAGGCAGTCCTGGGTATCAGCTATATAGAATGCATGATAGGTAGGCACATAGTGTAAAGACTAAAATCTCTTAATGGGACCTACAACCCAACTGCTTTGCCTTTGATATGCAGACACCATTCAGTCATAAATGGTTTGCTTATCTAACATCCAGTACTGGATGGGCAGAAATTTACTCCAATTAAACATTGGGAAGACTGAAGTCATTGTTTTCAGCCCCCGCTCCAAACTCCATTCCCTCGCTACCCACTCCATCCCTGCCCCTCCAACAGTCTGAGATTAAGCCTGTTTGCAATCTTGTTGTCACATTTGACCCCGAGGTAAGCCTCCGACCTCATATTGGTGCCATCAGTAAGACCGCCTATTTCCACCTCCGTAACATGACCCTGTCGCCCCTGTCTCAGTTCATCTTCTGCTGAAACCTTCATTCATACCTTTGTTACCTCTAGACTTGGCTATTTCAACACACTCGTGGCTTGCCTCCCACATTTTACTCTCCATAAACTCGAGTTCATCCAAACTTTGCCTCCCGTGTCTTAACTCGCACCAAGTTCTGTTCTCCTATCGCTCTGACCTCATTGACCTACACTGGCTGCCAGTGAAGCAATGTTTTAATTTTAAAATTCTCATCCTTGTTTTCAAATCCCTCTATGGCCTCACCCCTCCCTATCTCTGTAATCTCTTCCAGCCCCACAACCCTGAAAGGTATCTGTGCTACTCTAATTCTGACCTCTTGAGCATCCCTGATTTTATTCACTTCACCATTGGTGGCCGCGCCTTCAGTTGCCTAAGCCCCAAGCTCTGGAATACCCTCCCTACGCCTCTCTGCCTCTCACTATCCTCGGTTAAGTCACTCCTTCAAAACCTACCTCTTTCAGCAAAATTTTGGCCAGCTGACTTATATCTCCTTTTGTGGCTCGGTGTCATACTTGGTTTTATTATGCTCCTGTGTAGCGCTTTGGGATGCTTTATTATGTTAAAGGCGCTCTATAAATATAAGTAGTAGTTGTTTGCTGTGAACACACTGTTCCACAAAAATCCAATGCTGGGGTGGGCGTGGGGCAGGGCGATGTGGTGCTGGTTGTGGTGGAGGGAGGGGTCAGTATTCTGGAGTTACACAAGAATTACCCTAGTCTCTGTGTAGTAAAAACATAAATGTATTCTTTTTAAATGCATTTTACCAACAACCAGAACCGTTCTTTCCTTGATGTTAGAGGGAACTTCAGGAACTAAGTTAGTGTTACAATTTATTATTCATTAATTTGTTTAACCAACATAGAAAACGCATTATCCTTTAAAAAGCCTATTTTCCCTTCTATTCTTTCACAGCTGTTCAATGTCAACACTTTCAGTATAAATGTTCAGTCAGCTTGTCATCCAAAACCCAACCATCTCTCACCCTTGCCCACAACCTTTCCTGTTCATTTCTACTTGTCAACACCCCTGTGGTGACTCTTCCTCTGAACTTTCCTGCTGAGCTGCAAATGTATTAAACTACATAGATTGTAGGCAGAACTCAGCAGTCCCAGAACAAAAGCATCAGAGAGCAAAGCTCTGGAGCTCTACTACCTCCAAGCAAGAATGGTAATGGACAATCAGGTAAACAATGGGAAGAGGAGGAAGGCTCCATGAACATTCCCATCCTCAACTATGCTGGAGTTCAGTGCATGAGTGCAAGAGGTAAGACAAATAACTTCAGACAAAAGTGCTAAGTGAATGATCCGACTCAGGCCCCTCTACATAGATGCCAACGTCTAGCCAATTTGGTTCACTTCATGTGACATTAAGTTGGGGCTGAACACAGTGAACACAGCATAGACCATGCACCCTGTAAACATCCGAGCACTGAAGATCTGCACACCAGAAGGACCCACATTCAGATAAAGCATTCCAGTACAATTATTGCACTAGCATTTACATGACAATATAGAAAATTGCCCAGATACACCTTATCCACAAAGATCAGGACAAAATTAACCAGCCAATTATTTGCTTCCTCTCTCATCAATAAACTGATGGAAGGAATTAATATTGCCATCAAATAGAATTTTCTCACCGATAACCTGTCTGCCAATGCTTAGTTTGAGTTCTGTCAGACCCACATGGTTCCAAACCTATCTCAGTCTTGAGCAAAGCATGGGTACAGGAGCTGAATGGCAAAGGAGAGGTGAAAATAATTGCCCCTCACATTAGATAGCATGCAAATGAGTAAGCCACCAAGGAGCCCTAACAAAACTGAGATCAATGGGGGTCATAAGTAAAATTCACAAATGGCTGAGGTCATACATGACACAAAGGAAGATCATAACTGTTTTGGAAGTCAGTCATCACAGCTCCAGGACACCACTGCAGAGCAGCAGCCTCAGCTACTTCATTAATGACATCATCTCCAGCAAGATCCCAGACTATCAGGAATAAAAGCACATTTACATCTTGAGATGGCAGAAGACCAAAATTCACAGCAGTACGAAAAAGACCTGCAAGGTTCTGTCAAAGACCACAGGGTTCCCTGCACCCCACGTCCACCATCCCCCCTTCTCCTTCTCTTTGAATTGGAGAAAGTGTCAGGAAATATGAAAGAAATCTGACCAACATTTCACACTAATGGAAAGACAAAACTCAAGGCAATTAGAAACTGAGAATACATAATAAATGGAGAAAAGTAGGTTCATTATGTCTTTGACCCAAATTGTGCTAAAAAGGTCATCCCATGTATTAAGTATTGTGCAAAACCCAAAGAGAATTGCAATCATATTGTGTAGATCCTATTCATTGGAAAATGTTCCCATGGTTTGTGGCATGAAGGTGTTTATCCAAATACACACTCCACTGCATTAAGAGGAAGCACAGTCCTTCAGAATACATGCTGCAGATAATGCAGCTTTAGCAAATATTTTGACAGGTCTGTTAAAGAGCAATTATACCTTATTGTTTTCCTTTAAAAATGCTAAGCTGTAATTGTTTGCTTACAACCCAATTCCATCACTAATGATTCTGAACCGTGTGAAACACTGCTTCTGAAAAATCGAGTGCATAATCCTCTTTTTTAAATCACACCAGGATTTACCAATGCTTCTTATCTCTGAAGTGCACTGTGAGTAAAGTGGCCACACTGTAGTGTAGTTTTTCAAACTGGAATCAGTGGACCTTAGGATGTCTAGGAGGTGATCACATTTCTCTGATATTCTGCATTTGTTGGCTTACCAGCAGGTTGCTTTGGCTGTCTTCTGCTAATAAAAAGGTATTTCCTGCAGTGACAGTATTGTTTTCTTTTGGGTAGCCGACACTGAGGGCTGGATTTTCTGACTGTTAACTGCCCGATTTCAGGTCTTTCCAGTTAAATGTGACAGCAACAGCAAGAGTTGCCCATTTACATCGTGTTAAAATTCAATGTAAATAACATAATGACAGAAAACATTGAATTTGCTGAGGTTTGCGGCTCTGTCCCACTTAATGCTGAGAATGCCCATAGACAAGGGTCATCCAGTGTAGCTAGGCCCCAGCCCAAAGGTGGAAGTCAACTTAAAAACTAGAGACATTAATTAAACATTGAAGTGCTCAGACTTCTTTGTTACTCTACCTTTTGCCAATTTCTTTAAGGCGAATCTGGGACTTCAAGCTTAATCCCCGCAGACATTGTACAGAGGAGGGAATGGACTTTATTTTTGGGAACACCCATTTCACATATGTCTTTTGGAAATGGTGAATGTAGGCAGGGTATGATCATTGAACAGCGTTGGAGGGATCTGCTCCATCCCCACCCTCAAGCACAACTAAAAGGTCCTACTATTTCCATCTGAGCTACAGTTTAAGGGAATAATGCTTCATTCAGGAAGTTACAAATGAATCTCGCCACCTGTTAGTACTTAACAGGGGATTACCTCCATCACAGCCAATGCATTGCTCATGACTGCAAAAATCATTATTCCTGCAGCAATGGTACTGTTTTCCTTCGGGCAGCCGACATTGCAGGCTGTAACATTCACAGCTGTCCTGAATTTCCACCTGACTTCTGGGGCCGTTAGCAACATTTCCCAATAAGCTGTGTACAGATACGCCAAGCAAATCATAGATGCATTGTTTGCGAGAGCTGCTCAGTACATCTGCTTCTCCATGGATATATAGCACCAGCATAAGAACAAAGAAATAGGAGCAGGATTAGACCAAACGGCCCCTTGAGCCGACTCTGTCATTCATTATTATCATGGCTGATCTCAAGAAAGAAGTACAAAAGAAAGCACTGCAATTTATTGTATCATAGCTTAAAATCATGTAGCCACATGTATTAAATTCCAGTAAGCTTGTTGTGGAAGGAAATTGTTGAAACCTATCTTTACTCAGTTTCACATTTATTGTGCAGAGTAAAAGGATTACAAACATGTCACTCCTCACTCAAACCCTCCACCTACCTCAGTAAGAGTCTCCTTATGAGTGCTCAAATAAGACCCCAGTTAACATCCTCCACCTGCATATAATGAAACAATTGATACACAATTAACAATGCGGCCCCTTTCATACACCCATCAACTGAAGATTACTTTCACTCAATGTAATTTCCTACCAAAAGCACCATATCATGCAGTTTAATGTTTGATTCTCTGCCAGTTGTCCTAAGTCCTTTATTTTGAGACAATTCACAACCCTTTGGACCAAAAAGATGTGTCCAGTGAATGGATCCTGGAAGCTCAAGACTACGGTCAATCATCATAGCTGATGACATGGAGTCAGAATAATTATGGTGGCACAGAAGGAGGACATTGAGTAAAGTGATGGCAGCTGTTGTCAACAGTACTATCAAGCGGCACTTACTCACCAATAACCTGCTAACCAATGCTCAGTTTGGGTTCTGCCGAGGCCACTCGGCTCCAGAGTTCATTACAGCCTTTGTCCAAACAGGGATACAAGAGCTGAATTCAAGAGATGAGGAGAGAGTGACTGTCTTTGACATCAAGGCAACATTTGACCATGTATGTTATCAAGAAGACCAAACAAAACTGAAGTCAATGGGAATCAGGGGGCAACCTCTCCAATGGTTGGAATCATACCCATCACAAAGGAAGGTAGTTGTAGTTGTTGGAGGTCAATCATCTCAGTCCCAGGACATCGCTGCAGGAGTTCCTCAGGGTAGTGTCCTAGGCCCAACCATATTCAGCTGCTTCATCAATGACCTTCCCTCTGGTATAAGGTAGAAGTGTGGAATTTGCTGACGATTGCACAGTGTTCAGTACCATTCGCAACTCCTCAGATGCTGAAGCAGTTCATGTCCATCTGCAGCAGGACCTGGACAACATTCAGGCTTGGACTGAATGACAGGTAATATTCGCACCCCACAAGTGCCAGACGATGATCATCTCCAATAAGAGAGAAAATCTAACCATCTTTCCTTGATACTCAATGGCATTACTATTGCTGAATGTCCCACTATCAACATCCTGGGAGTTAACATTGACCAGAACTTAACAGGATCAACCATATAAATACTGTGGCTACAAGAGAAGCTCAAAGGCTGGGAATTCCTGCTCACCATCTACAGGCACAAGTCTGGAGTGGAATAGAATACTCTGGCTCCCCATTCACCACCTTAAACATTCACTCCCTTTACTACTGGTGCACAGTAGCAGCAGTGTGCATCATATACAAGGTGCACTGCAGCAACTTGCCAAGGCTCCTTCAGCAGCACCTTCCAAACCCTCAACCTCTACCACCTAGAAGGGCCGGGACAGCAGACACAAGGGAACACCACCACCTGCAAGTTCTCCTCCAAGCCACCCACCAGCCTGACTTGTAACTATATCACCGTTCCTTCACTGTCACTGGAACTCCCTTCCTAATAGCACTGTGGGAATACCTACATCAGATGGACTGCAGCAGTTCAAGAAGCTGACTCACCACCGCCTTCTCAAGGGCAATTAGGGATGGGCAACAAATGCTGGCAAAAGAATTGTCGTGGTGCGCTGCATATTGCAGAACTTTATCTTACAACACCACCTCCTGCAGAGAAAGAAGGGAATGGCTCCAAATGCTGTAGAAAGAGGATGCAGATACCAACTCTTTGCCAGCTGCAAAATACAGTCTAATCCATCTAATACAGATAAATCTCGCAACTATAACTAAACATTGCAAAAACACTCCTGTGTCTGTGTCCTGCATTTGCCAACCCACAAATTCACTGATACATAGATGCCTGTCTGTTACAAATAGGTCCCATCTCTACCACTTGTGACAAATTGCCCAAGGAACTGTTCAACAGGGTCATGAACACTAAATACATAACCGTAGTGCAATGACTTCCTAATGCTTAAAAGAAAATCTCAGTCGCTCCTTACTCATTCCACCATTCTTCCTCTTGGTGCCTGTGTAGTTTTTCCTTTCAATCCTACCTCCTTTATCTCCCTAGTGCTCCTCCAGTGACAGAAGGGTGTAAGGTGGATAACTGCTGAGTTCCTGCAGGAGGTTTTTGTTTTGAGATAGCCCTCATTTCAGGGGAGCTAAGACCCAAAGGGACCTGCTTCAGGCTGCATCTGCCCTGGTGAGGTTACTGAACTTGAGATGTTCTGTAGGGGTTGGTGGGGGTTGCACTGACTGCCAAGGCCACATCCTTCCACTTTTCCTAGGCCTTTGTTTTCATTGGCCTCCTTCCCTCAAAATACCTACTCCCTACTTTTATTTGAGACAATAAATCCCCATAAGGGAGTCATAAAACTTGAAGGGTTGGTGCCCTGCTCTACCACTCTCACATGCCTTTCTTTATGGCACTGTTCAATATCTTTGTTCCATGAATCTACATTGGTGACCTGTTATTTTAAGCCACTGCAGGCATTTAAATGCTGTAGCAGTGTCATATTCACCTCCCCTCCTGCTTGCCTTGCAGAAAACTCCCAATTGATGGCACTAACAATATTAGGAGTCCATCCTCATTATAATAATGACACTGACGTGCAAAATTTATCAGTGGACAGAAATCCCACCCTGATACATTTCCAGGAAAATTTGGAATTCCAGCCTAATCATTTCTGTGATTAGCACAGAGCAATCCTAGGGAATGTGTTGATATTTGCAAGGATTCCTACAGTGTACAATGCTTGCAGGCAGTCCCAAAATTATGTCAGAATTTGCAAGCGGGCAGCAGAAAATTTTTAAAGGCACTTTTGTAGCCCATTATGCTCTGTAATTAAACTCTACATAACTATTAAAAATTCTATGTATTTTTAATTTGTGACTCATTTCGTCGCGATATCAACCTGTGACGACATGACCAATAAACATGTAGCAATGGGTGGAGACCAAAGCTTCAGGTTTAACAGTCAGATTCTAAATATGAAGAACTGCAGTATTATAGTGTCAAACATATGTTAAGTGTTCTAAAATGTTTCTAGGCATAATTACAATGCTTATCAAGTAGACTGCATGGCATTTTAAACATTCAGTAAAATTACAATTCAAAGTATAAGCTATTGGCTAAACAGGTTTTTTTTTCTCTTTCTGGGTGTATTTAGTCTTCAGTGTTGAGGAATGTTAGCACTGAAAATGGAACATCTTCCTTCTTTGGGTAGCTAGTGTCAGTAGGGAGCACTTCCAGGTCAGATATAGCTTGACTCAATACAGAAGACAGTGTCCTCTATCCAAATCGGCCTTAGCTGCAACCCCAGAAACATTCACAAAATGTTCCTAGGTTAGGTACAACATACAATTTAAAGCTACCTCTACTCTCTCCAAGCAAACTAAACCTCAGTTCTAACCCCAGAAGCACCCCACTCTTGCACCATCTAGAGTGGGATCGTAAAGTGAAAAAAAAATGACGAGGCACAAAATATTGCTAAACAGAACTGTCCCCTTGCCTGATGCCAACTATAGTTTACTAGATGTTTTAACAAAAGCATTCTAATGGACAATGAAGTTATCAGAGTCTCTGATTCAAAAGAAAATTGTGATTGAGTTCCCCTGATAGTTAGTTGTAAATGTAACTCCCAGTGTTGTCCTGAGCTATGTGGATGAAGATGGTCTTAGATTCAAGCCTCAGTCTGTCCCAAGTTAGTTGATCTTTATTGGTGAGGCAGCTCGAGGTGCTACAATTGACCCTGGCACCCCTGGGCTGTGGGACAAGGGAAGAAGACTTCTGTCAGGAAGTGTGCGTGAACAAGATGTGATTGGGAAATAATGACCCTCCTCAATCAAATAGTCAGTTCACAATCACCATGGTCATTTACGTGCCACTTGGTGAGGCAGCAGTTGGCTTCCAGTTATTTAAGGTCGTCAAAGCACATGTTGAACATCTTCTGCTGCACATATCCACAGACTCAATATCAGATCAGTTTTGCTGAAAGTGATTTTGTTTTATTTTAAGTTGCCAGGCAGAAATAATTCCAATAAAGCAGGGCTGTTAAATACAGTGAAAACAGAGCCAGAACAGATGCCAGATAAACTTATGCCTTTGGCTAAGCATCTCAAACATTGGAGAGTTGATCTCAATTGACAGAAAACAGAGAACAGCATTATCATACATATGACGTTGTTCAGACTAATAAAGATGAGAATCTTTGAACCATTATATTCCATAAATATAGCTTAATTGATTAAAATATACAGAGTGCTATTATTTTCCAGTAACTGAATGAAGATCGATGCTGGTCATCTCATGGTGATTACTATGTAAGGATGAAACAACAATTTCCAGATGGTAACAACAGGTCCACATTTTTTATAAAAGGCCCAACTCCTTAGTGGCTCAGTCAGTGAGCATACTGCCTAACTGCACTGCAGTGCCTCAAAGGTATGTTAGCCCAATCGTTAAATTACTGGGCTAGTAATCAAATGGTTGGATTAATGATACTGAGGCAAGATTTCATAATCCTATCACAGTAGCCAGGGAATTCAATATTTTTTTAAATCTGGAATAAAAAGCAATTATCAGTAATGGTGACAATTAGACTACTGGATTTTCATAAAATCCCATTTGGTTCCCAAATGTCCTTTAGAGAAGGAAATCTTCCATCCTTAGCCAGTCTGGCCTATATGTCACTCCAGACCCACAATGTGGTTGACTCTTAACTGCCCTCTGAAATTGCCTAGTAGGCCACTCAGTTGTACTCAAGGCAGCTGCTCATCACCAACTTCTCAAGGGCAATGAGGGATGGACAATAAATGTTGGCCTAGCCAATGATACCCACATCCTGTGAATGAATATAAAAACAATGCAACAGCAGAGTCAGGAGAGGTGGTGGCATAGTGGTAATGTCACTGGACTAATAATCCAAAGCCCAGGCTAATGCTCTGGGGTCATGGGTTCGAATCCCACACAGCAGATGGTGAAATTTGAATACAATTAATAAATCTGGAATTAAAAAGCTAGTCTAATGGTGACCATGAAGCCATTATCGATTGTTGTAAAAACCCACCTGATTCACTAATGTCCTTTAAAGGGAAGGAAATCTGCTGTCCTTACCTGCTCTGTTCTACATGTGACTCCAGGCCCAAAGCAATGTGGTTGACTCTTAAATGCCCTCTGAAAATGGCCTAGCAAGTCACTCAGTTCACAGGCAATTAGGGATGGGTAATAAATGTTGGCTTAATGAGCGACACCCACATTCCACAAACAAATAAAAAAGTCAATGCTGAGTTAGCTGACCTCACCGAATGCACCAGTTCTGGCTGCTACAATTGTTATCCAACCACCTGGATTTATGGCAGCACAAGAAATAATCAGCACAGGCTTGTGCTCAGTATCCTTTTCAGTCAAATGAGGATGTGGAGACATCAGGCACTAGATTTTCCCTATGGGATGGGCAACAGAAGTCAGGACTGGGTCCTGAACCCACATCTCTGGAGGAAACAGTCACTCACTGGGATTTTCATGGAGGTGCCCCCCTAACTGGCATAGAAACAGGTTCCCTGTCTAATTCAGGGCAGACGGAGGTCTCTCAAAGTTGGAGGGCCAATCAGAGGCCTTCCAACAAGGACTACATTTTGGCAGAGGTGAGATTGTGGCGGGAACCCACCCACCCCGCTACTATCCCACCCGATTTTATGCTATCATGGCTCTAAACCCTCCACAGAGGACAGCATAAAATTCCCCCCTTATTTAAGGAGGGAAATACTTGCATTGGAGGCAATTCAGAGAAGGTTCACCAGGTTGATTCCTGAGATGAAGGGGTTGTTTTATGAGGAAAGGTTGAGCTGGTTGGGCCTATACTAATTGGAGTTTAGAAGAATGAGAGGTGATCTTTTTGAAGCATCTAAGATTCTGAGGGGGCTTGACAGGGTAGATGCTGAGAGGATGTTTCCCCTCGTAAGGGCATCTAGAATTAGGGGTCATAGTTTCAGAATAAGGGGTCACCCATTTAAGACAGAGATAAGGAGGAATTTCTTCTCTGAGAGGGTCATGAATCTCTGGAATGGAACTGTGAAGGCTGAGTCACTGAATATGTTCAAGGCTGAGACAAAACTATAGGGGAGCCAAGGGTTGTGGGGAGTCAAGGGTTGTGGGAACAAGCAGGAAAGTGAAGTTGAGACCAAGATCACATCAACCATGACCTTATTGAATGTTGGAGCAGGCTCAAGGGGCCATAGGACCTACTCCTGCTACGATGTGTTATGTTTTTATGTTGGCTAAAGAGAAAAAAAAAATTCAGGGCTACAGGGAAAGAGAGGGGGAGTGAGACTAACTGAGTTGTTCTTGCAGAGGGCTGGCACAGACACGAAGGTCCGAATGACCTCCTTCTGTGGTGTAATCATTCTATGATTGTATAGACAATATTTTTTAATGCTCGTTTGAGAGTTTCAAAAAAAGGCTCTTCTGAAGACAGTGTTTCTGCAATAGATAATATTAAGGGGCACTGTAGCTTTAATCCATGAAAAGACAAAAAAAAAAATTGCTTCCAGGAAAATGCCAGATGGCATGTTGATTGCAGATGTGCAGAATGGATGGAGGGACTGGCAAGAGGTAACCTGAACAGTTGAGCATTCCGTTTATAAACGCACTGAACTCAGCACTATTTCAATTATTTTTAAAATTATCTCCGAAAAAAAATTAACATTTGTTGCAGTTCTGCTGAACTAAAAGGCAGAAAATGTTGTAGAAATAATCAAGTGCTGTTAGTGTCAGAAAAAGAACTAACAGTTTAGCATTTTGGATGTCACACAAATATGAAGGGCAAGTTGAAAAATTGTGTTTCTTTATCATTAGAATAATGTCCATTATGGAATGATATAATAGAAGCATTTCAAGTTCGGAACAGATGAGACAGGATAGACAGAAACAAATCATTTTCAGTATTTGATGGATAAAGAACAAGGGATGTTAGATACAAGATTAAATGTAACAAACTTTAAACAGAGGAGAGGAGAAATTCCTTCACATTGAAAGTTGAGGCTGTGGAATTCAGTTACGGAGTTAGAGAGACAGAAATTATGTCAACATTCAAGATTAGACTGAATAGGGAGATAAAGGAAAATGACTTGATGGAATATGGGAACACGGTAGATAAATGCGATTAAAACTATTTGTTCAGATGGAGGATAGATGCCAACATGGACTTGTTGGGCCAAGTGGCTTGTCTCTGTGTTGAAACATCTATTTCTATGTAACACAACAACAATTTGCATTTAGATAGCACCCTTAACACAGTAAAAATATCTCAAGGTGCTTCACAGCGGCGTTATCAAACAAAATTTGACACCGAGTCACATAAGGAAATATTAGGACAGATCACCAAAAACGAGGTCAAAGGGGTAGGTTGGAAGAAGTGTCTTAAAAGAGTAGAGAGAGGTAGCGGGACGGAGAGGTTAAGGGAGGGAGTTACAGAGATTAGGGCCGAAACAGCTGAAGGCAATGCCGCAAATGGTGGAGCGATAAAAGTCAGGGATGCGCACGAGGCCAGAACTGGAAGTGTGCAGAGATTTCGGAGGGTTGGAGGAGGTTACAGAGGTAGTCAGGGCGAGGCCACGCAGGGATTTGGAAACAAGGGTAAGAGTTTTAAAATTGAGGCATTGCTGAACTGGAAGCCAATGTAGGTAAACGAGTAGGGTGTCAGGTGAAAGGAACTTGTTGTGATATAGGATATATGCAGCAGAGTTTTGAATTAGCTCAAGTATATGTAGGGTGGCAAATGGGAAGCCAGCTAGGAGAACATTGGAATAGTCAAATCTAGAGGTAACAAAGGCATGGATGAGGCTTTCATTAGCAGGTGAACTGAGGCAGGGGCATAGCCGGGCACTGTTACAGCCATCACAAATGGATGGGTCATTAATGGAAAATTTCCCTAAAAAAGGGCAGGGTGGAAAATCTCAACCTCTTGCGCTCTGCATCTCAGCCTCTCAAGTTTAACTATAAATGACACAAGTACATTAATGAAAAACTATTTTGAACTCTTTTTAAGTACTTTCTTGACAGAATTTAGTCTGGGAAGACTTCATGCTGACATTCAGAAACTGCTTTGTGGATTTGATCTGAAATGCTGAGACTGTAAATTGCAGTGTGATTAGCACAGATTTAGAGTGGCTAATTGCACTACAGGGAGCACACCAAAGAGTGGATTAGAAGAAACAATGTGTAGCAACCAGTTCATGCAATGTTTAAGATTATGTACCATGAGTTGCAGGTTAATATATTGGCTAAGCTCTTAAACATTCATAAAAAAATTTCCAAAAACTAATTATTGGATCATTAAATGTATGTTGATACAAGGTGCACAGCAGTTCAATTCTGCTTCTTACCAATCCACTGGCTATTATTCCAGCTGAATAGCGAATTCTGCTGCAATGATAGTGGTAAAATTTTGTCATGTGCCTGCTTAATACATTTGTCAATTATTTCTGTTGGTTTGGTAATGTAATATCTTTTCTACTAATAGTTCCATTCGTCAATCCCACTAACTGCACAGGAACTAAAATATCATAATCCTTCACACAGATGGCTGCAGCAATAGATTGATGGCAGTACATGAGCAGATGAACAGATGTTGGTGGATAAACAATTTCTGCCCTTCTAACATCCCGCAATATATTTCTCTTTGTGGTAACATATGGAGTAAAGCTACACTATTTGGGTTAATTTAAAGGATCATTTTGCACAGTTCTAATTTCCATATACATTGAGCTATAAACATTATGAATATTAGATCCTATCTGAAATAAAGTTAAAGTGATGGTACAAACTGTGAAAATTTTAATAGTTGTAACTGATAAATAATACTATAATCTACAAGTCAGAATTATATAAATAGGTTATAATACAACTGAGGCGGGAGGATTGCACTGGTTTTTTAGCTCCACTTCTCCACAGTCACAACATATATTTAAATTTTCCCACTTACCAATATAGTCAATCATATATTCTATTTTTCTCAGAATGAAACACACTAACCAGGTTTCTTTAATGAACAAAATTATCAGTTTATTATAAAACAAGTCTTATGAAGTTAAGCATAAACACACAGATTGAAATGTTAAAGTTCCCTTTTACCTTAGTCCCTCATAACTACACACACACACACACACACACACACACACACACACACACACACACACACACACACACACACACACACAAGCGTCGAGGGCGGGAGCGAATGGCTGCGAAGGGGGAAGCGGGAGGACTGGAGCGAGTCGTGCAGGAGCGAGTAGCTGGGGGGGGGGGAAGCGGGTGGGGTAACGAATGGCTGAGGGATGACAGTGGTGTGGCGGGGAGCGAGCGGGATGAAGCAACGATTGAATCAGGGATGGTGGGAGGGAGCGGGGTACTGTTCAGGTGATTGGAGACGGCTATTGAGGGGTGAGGATGTCATTGCGTGGTGACGTCATGCATGCGCGCATTCATACTGGCAGGCTGGTAAATGTTCGCACGCAATGATGACATCAGCGATCGCTCTGTGCGTGCTCTGCATTGCCAGGAGTCACTTTGAAAAATAAAAGGTATTTTTGTTCAGAGTTCTGTTACAGACAAAGAAAAACACTTGGGCTGAATACCTGCTCATTTTTGAGGAAAACAGCAGATGAGCTATGTTGTGTTCCAAAACTGCCATACAGTCTAGCCTCCGAGTACACGTAGATGGGCCACTAGGATCTTTTAGAATAGTTCTTTTCAGGAAGCGTTGAGAATTAATTTAGCAGGCTTTTCTTTAAACATTCAGCAAGAATCTGGTCTCTTCCTCTGTGACACTCCTGCAGCAGGCTTTCTAACTTTAACTCATTCCAGAAGGTAAACACTGACACTACAAACAAAAACTTGCACGTTTGCTGCTCTCTCAGGTATGTGCTGCTGCTCCCCAGCTTGTCCTGTCAAGGGGCACGCGATTGTCACTTCTCTGCACACATCTTCCCCCAATTACCAGGGTTTCTATTCTATTTTTAACTTGAGTCATGTGACAACCAATAAACATTGTTGCCAAACCAGTTCTTTCAGTGCCCTCTTGATGGCCCTCTTGGAAAAAAAACTGGTCCAACATTTCTTCAGTTTGATTATGAATTCCTCAAAAAATGTTTTTAATAAAAGCTGAAGCACTTTCATAACATTTTTATAGGATACTGGATACTGAACAGGAACTACGAGACTAAGCTATTGAGAGGTTCAGCGATTTATATATAAAAATAATAAATATCTGAGGCAGTAATTAACCAAGACTCATGCAGCTTCTATGGTGGATAGTAGACACCATAGAGTGATTATGAAACAGTAATCTAATTGAAAAAAATCAGGAGCTTCATATAGAGCATAATAGATACCTGGAAGTGACTATAGGGCAATGATCTAATTGAAAGGTTCAGTTAGAGAAAGCTGGTTACCTGGACGTGATTACCCGGCAGTAATCCAATCAGGATGTTCAAACAGGTCGGACAGAAAAAGAGTTCCTGGAATTAGTTGCAAGGCAGCAATTAAATTGAATGTTTCAATAGAGAATGGTGGATACCTGACAGTAATCACAAAGCAGTAATCTAATTAAGGTTCTGATTCAGATGATTTACACGTAGAATAAAATACATCTGGCAGTGATTCTGAAACAAATGAAGTTGACCTGAAAATGAGAGTAGATATACAAAACCACTTTGATCGCTTCTCTACCTTCTAATAGTAGGGTTCGCCAAGGTGGGGAGGTTCAGTTTGGAGATTTCTTTCTATGACAGCTGGCGTGACAGAGGCATGGAACTAGTGTACTCTTCATTGCTAATCATGATGAAAGGGCTCACAGTTGTGATTCTACTCAGTAATTCTATCAGGTGATAGTCAGCAGTCAATTACATAACACTGTCAATAGAAAAAATAAAAATCCTCTCATTGAATATAAACCTCAATTCTTAATGACAAAATGTCAAAGGGAGGTCATTCTTCCCATTAAGGCTGTGCTCGGGCTTACTATATGTTGGAACTATATACTCCAAACCCATTTCCTGCTCCTTCCCCAAAGCCGATGATATTCTTCCTCTTCAAGGGTTTATCCAATTCCTTTTCAATGCTGTGATGAACACAAGTGGCCACTGAAGCTAAGCGAATGTATTCCTTACTCTAATAACCCTTTGTGTGAAAATATTTCTTCTAATCTCCCCCCTTTATTCTTTCACTAGCAATTCCAAGTTTGTGCATTTTTGTTACCAAAACACTGGCCAGCGGAAATAAAATTTTACTTTTTACCCTCTAAAAACCTTCAAAATTTTGAACATTTCTATCAGATCATCTTCCAATCTCCTCTTATGAAAATAGTACAAGTCTATTACAACTATATCCTCTTATCCTTAAAATTATCCTAATGCATTCATGGCTCCAATACTACTACTTTAAATAGGTTCCCAAAACAGCACATAGTACACTAACTACAGCTTAACAAATGTCTTGCACTGATTAATCATTTTCTCCTTGTTTTGTATTCAGTGCCCTATCTATAAAAAACAAAATCTTATTTTTTGTTTTTAGTGTTTTTATCACCTACAGCGCTGCTTTTAAAGATCTCTGGATCAGTGTATTACTACACAAAAACAAGAGTCATTGTGAATGGAAAATGCAGAATGTTATATAATAATGGAACTGATAGTAGTAAAGTGTCCAACAGGTTCTATTCAGGAATCATGGAGCAATATCAATGTTTTCTCTCTCTGGAAACTCTACTTTTAGTATATTATTTCACACAACATATAAAACACATTGATAGTGCAAGTTGTGAACAAATTGTTGGAGCTGTGGGCTGACAAGTCCCCGGATCCTGATGGACTACATCCTAGGGTGTTAAAAGAAGTGGCTAGTGAGATAGTTGATGCATTAGTTTTAATTTTCCCAAATTCCCTAGATTCGGGGAAGGTTCCGTCAGATTGGGAAATAGTGAATGTAACACCTTATTCAAAAAGGGAGGGAGACAGAAAGCAGGAAACTACAGGCCAGTTAGCTTAACATCTGTCTTGGGGAAAATGTTAGAAGCTATTATTGAAGACGTTATAGCAGGGCATTTAGAAAAATTCAAGGTAATCAGGCACTAGAATAGAGTCAACATGGTTTTATGAAAGGGAAATCATATTTAACCAATTTATTGGAGTTCTTTGAGGGAGTTACATGTGCTGTGGATAAAGGGGAACTGGTGGATGTATTGTACTTAGATTTCCAGAAGGCATTTCATAAGGTGCCACATCAAAGGTTATTGCAGAAAATAAAAGCTCATGGTGTAGGGGGTATCATATTGGCATGGACAGAAGATTGGCTAGCTAACAGGAAACAGAGAATAGGCATAAATCAGTCATTTTCTGGTTGGCAAGATGTAACGACTGGTGTGCCACAGGGATCTGTGCTGGGGCCTCAACTTTTTACAATTTATATAAATGACTTAGATGAAGGGACCAAAGACACAGTTGATAAATTTAACAACGCTAGGTAGGAAAGTAACTTGTGAAGAGGACATAAGGGGGCTACAAAGGGACATAGATAGGTTAAGTGAGTGGGAAAAGACCTGGCAAATGAAGTATAATGTGGAAAAGTGTGAACTCATCCAATTTGGCAGGAAGAATAAAAAAGAAGCATATTATCTAAATGGTGAGAGATTGCAGAGCTCTGAGATGCAGAGGGATCTGGGTGGCCTACTGCATGAATCACAAAAGGTTAGTATGCAGGTACAGCATGTAATTAGGAAAGCGAATACAATGTTATCGTTTATCGTGAGGAAAATTGAATACAGAAGTAGGGAGGTTATGCTTCAGCTATACAGGGCATTGGTGAGACCACATCTGGATGACTGTGTACAGTACTGGTCTCCTTATTTAAGGAAGGATGTAAATGCATTGGAGGCAGTACATAGAAGGTTTACTTGACTAATACCTGGAATGGGCGGGATGTCTTATGAGAAGAGATTGGACAGGCTAGGCTTGTATCCGCTGGAATTTAGAAGAGTAAGAGGCGATTTGATTGAAACATATAAGATCCTGAGGGTTCATGACAGGGTGGATGTGGAAAGGATATTTCCTCTTGTGGGAGAACCTAGAACTAGGGGGCACTGTTTAAAAATAAGGGGTAGCCCATTTAAGACAGAGATGAGGAGAAATTTTATCTCTCAGAGGGTCGTGAGTCTTTGGAATTCATTTCCTCAAAAAGCAGTGGAAGCAGAGTCTTTGAATATTTTTAAGGCAGAGATAGATAGATTATTGATAAGCAAGTGAGCGAAAGGTTATGGGGGGTAGGTGGAAATGTGGAGAAATCAGTTCAGCCATGAACTTATTGAATGGTGGAGCAGGATGGAGGGGCCGTGCCCTACTTTTGCTCCTAATTTGTATGTTCGTATGTTGTCATAGAGTCATATACGGCATATGAAGAGATAATTTGGCCCATCGAATGCATACATGGATTGTTACAGGAATGGGCTATCTGAATTGAAAGACCTTTTTCATTATGTATCTTGTATTTTATGGCAAAAAAAAATCTGGAGGCTCAAACAATCTTAATAAGGTTTCACACTTAGTTTGTGATGTTATTAACAGCCCCTCAATTCAACTACCTTGCATCTCACTGTTGCAATCTTTTTCTTATTTTTTAAGGCTTCATATTAGGCTCTTGCACAGAGAACATCATGGTGAAGCTCTCAATCCTGTGCTGTTATCTCATGGTAGTGTAGGCCTGATAATTGTAATAATCCTTGGTAAGAAGCTACAGATATAAATGAATGTAATCTTCAAAAACTCATACCAGACCATTATTAAAACTTACTCAGTTTGACTTGGAATGATAATGTTTTACGACTGCTTTTGTATCAGTATAAATGGTGGCAGTGTCAGGCTACAGTACAGTCACATACTGTATGTACATAGGAACTGCTGGATGATAAAAGACCAATGTCCATCTAGTTCCCTTTCTACCATCCTGGTTGCAGCATGATACAATGTTAGTAGATTCATTAACTGATCATAACCATCAAACAATCTCAATCAATTAGTTTACAACAGATCCAGAAAAGCAGCGAGGAAAACCCCAATTGAAAGCTTGGAGAGCCATAGGCCCAAAATCACCTGTTCCTCCCAAGCATGTTCCACTTACCACTTGTCATATTTCAAAATATTCATATACCGTATCCCAAAACATTATTTTCTAAAATATGTAAGAAATACACAATTCACATTTGGAATATTCAGTCGATATGTACCAAACCAATTTTGTCATTTTCTCCGAGCAAACATGATTTAGAACTGGACTGGGTTTTGACCTAACGTTTATAATATGCCTGATTTAGCTCACTTCTGTACAATCTTACATCAAACGAATCACCATGGAACAATATAAACCTAAAAGGAATCAGTTAACCCATTATTTATCAGAATCCTCACAGAGACGGTCAGACACAGACATACAGTAACTAATACTATGTTATTCACAGCATTGAAGTTAACACATCTAATAGTGTTGCAAAGATAAGCATTGAGAATTACAGTAGACACTGCGGGCTGGAATTTATGCACCCAGCACTATGTGGCGACGGGCAAAAAAAATGGAGGCCCGCATGTACGGGCCATGCGCTGCCATGATCTTCCTCACGGCCCATGATAATGTGCCGATCGCGCTGCACCACCCCCCCCCACCCCACCCCGTTACCCCCACCGTTCGCAATCACATGGAGGGGGTGGGCTTTCCGACGCTGGCAATGGCATCAGCTGCCTGTGTGCAGGCACTGGCAACATTTTTAAAGGGCAGTCAACCCTGCCGGCTAATTTACATTTCTAAAATTATATCCACCACCTCCCCCACCCTGTACCAACCAAATATCTGTCGCCCCTTTCCCACCCCCCAATCACAATTAAATCCAATATTTGCCCTATTCCACCATGCCCCCGCCTCGAAAATACTTACCTTCAACACTGGACCTTTCCCTCCCCCGCCAAGCTGAACAAAATGCAGAGGTCACCCCTTTCCACCATCCCCTATACCAGTACTGTAAATCTGCCACCACCCACCCCCGCTCCCCACCCACAACACTAAAAATCAAAAGATTCCCCTCCCCCACCACTGTGCCACCTGCTTTCCCTGGACAACTAGGCATGGGCACCTATACCCTAAGAGCAAATGGAATTAAAAACATGATTTAAATCATTTAAGGCACAAATCTAACTTAAATGTATTACTGTAACTCAGCAGTAGCCAAGCTCTCTAGGCTGCAGCATAGCAGAGTTATGTTCATTTATTCGAAATTAAATTTACAGTAACTCTGTTTCTCTCGCCACAGACACTGCCTAACCTGCTGAATGTTTCCAGCACTTTCTATTTTCATCTCAGATTTCCAGCAGCCACAGTATTATCCTTTTAAGATTAAATTTACAGTTCATATTCAATGCGTCACTAACATGTTAACAGATCCAAATGAACAGGCTGTTACTTTCTTGGCTGAGAACAAGCATATAACCATCTTTCTGGTAGACTGGCTTTGTGGCAATGGCTGTTAGACATCCTCTGCGATGCTCTTACTCTGTGGTCATCATCACCTTTCTTATCACTGCCTTCTCATCATGGCTTAATGAACTTTTGACATGCATGCTTCTGTGACTTTTTTTTTGAAATTAACAGTTTACTCTCACATCATGCTCAAAGACTTGAGCTACTAAATACATTTGTGATCCACATGACAAGTTTATTTTTGTCAGATTAAACTAAATATTTCTTCATTTTAAAATGTTCAATCATTACAATTTCTTTCTGGCTTCTGCAGAACCGTTTCAAAGGTGCTTTACAATTTCTGTTTAACTTTTTGAGAAGTTCCTTAACACTTCCTTTGAACTTCCTTCAATAATCTCTCTGTTCTGTTTGACAGTTCTGTCCTTCTCTTTCTTTCTGCCTTTGGGATGCAGAGAAGCACAACTTTATACTGAATTTCTACTGAGACAAGCCCACTTATTTATTTAGTTTATTTATTTATTTAGAGATACAGCACTGAAACAGGCCCTTTGGCCCACCGAGTCTGTGCCGATCAAGAACCACCCATTTATACTAACCCTACATTAATCCCATATTCCCTACCACCTACCTAGACTAGGGGCAATTTACAATGGCCAATTTACCTATCACCTGCAAGTCTTTGGTAGTGGGAGGAAACCGGAGCACCCGGAGAAAACCCACGCGGTCACAGGGAGAACTTGCAAACTCCGCACAGGCATTACCCAGAATTGAACCCGGGTCACTGGAGCTGTGAGGCTGCATTGTGAGGTAACCATTGTGCCACTGTGCCGCCCCTTACAGGTGCAACATGTGGATAAAATCAAAAGGATTAACAGTCACCTGAAACAGTCAACCGTCAGCTGCCAGTAGTGGAGCGATTAAAGTTGCGGATGCTCAGGAGGCCAGAATTGGAGAAGTGCAGATATCTCTGAGGGTTGTAGGGCTGGAGAAGATTAGAGATAGGAAGGGGTGAGGCAAGGAGGGATCTGAAGGCAAGGATAGCACTTTTAAAATCAAGGCATTGATTAATCAGGATCCGATGTAGAACAGCGAGCACAGAGGTGGTAGGGGAGCAGGACTTGGAGCAAGTTAGGACACGGGCAGCAGAGTTTTGGATGACCTCAAACTTACGAAGGGTAGGACATGGGAGGTCGGTTAGGTGTGTGTTGGAATAGTCAAGTCTAGAGGTAACTAAAGGCAAGGATATAGGTTTCAGCAGCAGATGAGCTGAAGTAGGGGTAGAGTCAGACAATGTTACAGAGGTGGAAATAGATGACGTGGATGTGTGATCGTAAGCTCATCTCAGGGTCAAATATGACATTAAGGCTGTGAACAGGACTGTATCTGACCAGTCCAAGTGTCATATGCAATCACTACATCCTCCAGAAAACCATTTCTGACATTAAAAGCCTCCCTATTAATTTCACGGATGCTTTTGCAAACAAAATGATTTATTTCTTGAGTTTGCCATACTGTGGCACCAGGCTTAATTAAAACATTCGGTGCCTGTCTATATTAACTTGTCTGTTTGTCTGGCCCTTTGTCTTGCTTCTCAGTGAGACTTTTTGCTTTCCCAGTATTCCAGTATTAACCCTTTGAGTTTTCAGTAGTGTGGTTCAGAGGGTCTCCTTCCGACACCATTCTGATCTGATATTCACATGCAATTGTAGCGATAAGGCATTGGAACATGAGCTGATATTTTCCCCCTTTAAAACCAAAATGTTTCCTGGACTCTACAGCTGCATGGATATCATACACTTCCTTTTCTGTCAATTCAGTTTTTTAAAGTCTTAGGATGTGGTCCAGCTTTGAAATATAATAGAAACTAGGCTTCAGAAAAAAATCATATGCAAAGTGAAGTGGAACAGAAATAGCATGCGGTTCAATGAAGAAAGCAAATGGTCTGTCGGCTTCACCGGGGCAGGTTTTCAATAATGCAATAATAAAAGCAAAATACTGCGAATGCTGGAAATCTGAAATAAAAACAAGAAATACTGGAACCACTCAGCAGGTCTGGCAGCATCTGTGGAAAGAGAAGCAGAGTTAACGTTTTGGGTCAGTGACCCTTCTTCTAGCTATGCCTGTCTTTTAGTGGGATATGTTGAGCATTCTTTGTTCCAGTCCTACTCAGGCCCCCTCCCCCAACTCTTTTTCCGGTACATTGATGACTGTATCGGTGCCGTTTCCTGCTCCCGCCCCGAACTGGAAAACTTTATCAACTTTGCTTCCAATTTCCACCCTTCTCTCACCTTTACATGGTCCATCTCTGACACTTCCCTTCCCTTCCTCGACTTCTCTGTCTCCATCTCTGGGGATAGGTTGTCTACTAATATCCACTATAAGCTCACCGACTCCCACAGCTACCTCGACTACACTTCTTCACACCCTACCTCCTGTAATGACTCCATTCCATTCTCCCAGTTTCTCCGTCTCCGACACATCTGCTCTGATGATGCTACTTTCCATGATGGTGCTTCTGATATGACCTCCTTTTTCCTCCACCGAGGATTCCCCCCCCATTGTTGTTGACAGGGCCCTCAACCATGTCCAGCTTATTTCCTGCACCTCTACCCTCACCCCTTCCCCTCCCTCCCAGAACTGTGACAGGGTTCCCCTTGTCCTCACTTTCCACCCCATCAGCCTCCATATCCAAAGGATTATCCTCCGCATTTTCCGCCACCTCCAGCGTGATGCCACTACCAAATGCATCATCCCCTCCCTTCCCCTGTCAGCATTCCGAAGGGATCGTTCCCTCCGCAACACCCTGGTCCACTCCTCCATTACCCTCACCACCTCGTCCCCGTCCCATGGCACCTTCCCCTGCAATCGCAGGAGGTGTAATACCTGCCCATTTACCTCCTCTCTCCTCACTATCCCAGGCCCCAAACACTCCTTTCAGGTGAAGCAGCGATTTACTTGTACTTCTTTCAATGTAGTATACTGTATTCGCTGCTCGCAATGTGGTCTCCTCTACATTGGGGAGACCAAATGCAGACTGGATGACCGCTTTGCGGAACACCTCTGCTCAGTCCGCAAGCAGGTCCCTGAGCTTCCGGTTGCTTGCCATTTCAACACTCCTCCCTGCTCTCATGCTCACATCTCTGTCTTGGGATTGCTGCAATGTTCCAGTGAACATCAACGCAAGCTCGAGGAACAGCATCTCATTTACCGATTAGGCACACTACAGCCTGCCAGACTGAACATTGAGTTCAATCATTTCAGAGCATGACGGGCCCCCCATTTTACTTTTAATTTTAGTTTTTTTTTTCTTTTTTACATTTTTTACTACTTTTTTTCATGTTTATTTCATTTCATCTTAGTTTGTTCAGTTTGCTTACCCACTGTTTTTTCTTTCATGTTTGTACTTGCTGCTGTTCAACCCGCAGTCCGTTCACACCCTATTTCTACTAATGATTTGTCTTTCAACACACCATTAACATATTGTTTGCCTTTGCTCCGTGACCTTTTGGTCAGCTATGTGGCCTTGTCCAATCTACACCTTCTCCTTTGTTATCTCTTGCCCCACCCATGCCTCACTTGCTCATAACCTTTGACATTTCTAATATTTGCTAGTTCCGAAGAAGGGTCACTGACCCGAAACGTTAACTCTGCTTCTCTTTCCACAGATGCTGCCAGACCTGCTGAGTGGCTCCAGCATTTCTTGTTTTTATTTCAATAATGCAAATCTGCTCTGTATTTACTTCTCATGCTACCCATGTGACTTGTAACAGCACCTACCTAATCTGTAGTAACAATACATTACTACGACTGTAGCAGTTAAAAGTTGTGATGTTTTTCATAACTTAATCCATAATTTGGCAATGCTAGTTCAGTTAATAATGATTAAGTCTGCACTTAAACTTCTGTACACATAAGAGAGAGACCCAGTGACATTATCATTACTCAATCACCATAAAACAATGTTGTTTTCCTCACTTTTTTGTACTTGCTCCGATCCTGAACATGGGAACATTAGGAACAGGAGTAGCCCCTCTAGCTTGCTGTGCCACTGAATTAGATAATGGTTGATCTATACCTTAACTTCATTTTCATGCCTTTGCGCCATGTCACTTGATAGCCTTATCTAACAAAAATTTATCCGTCTCAGTCTTGAAAGCTTCAATTGTCCCAAGGAGATAGCTCGTTTTTTTTTTTGTTTAAAAATATACTTTTTTAACAAAATTTGTAAAGTTACATTACAGTACAATTCAAATGTCACAGTTCACATAGTGCAATACAAATCAATTAGGTTAACTTCAGTACATCACACACAAGGTGCCTCACTCTACTTATACTGCAGATTGCATCTAAATTTACATTACATTGGACATGTCCTGACAGGTACAGCCTAATGGGTTGTACACTGGCGCCAACCCCTCAGCATGCTATGAAAGGTGGGCCCTAAACTGACTTTTCCCCATTCAGCTTTGGTGGTGACTGCCCCAAGCTTCAGTGCATCCCCTCATCATATAGTCCTGGACTTTGGAATGTGCTAGCCTACAATACGAGGTCAGGGACAGTTCCTTGCACTAGAAGACCAACAAGTTTCAGGCAGACCAAAGAACATCTTTTACCAAGCTGATGGCCTTTCAGCAACACTTGATGTTTGTCTTGTGTGCATCCCTAGGAATAGTCTATATAGCACAGAGTCCTGTGTAACGAAGCTGCTTAGGATGAACCTTAACTAAAACCACTGCAT
Organism: Heterodontus francisci; assembly: GCF_036365525.1. Classification (NCBI taxonomy): domain Eukaryota; kingdom Metazoa; phylum Chordata; class Chondrichthyes; order Heterodontiformes; family Heterodontidae; genus Heterodontus; species Heterodontus francisci. The sequence goes on from NC_090375.1 coordinate 38,164,335, forward strand.
CTCTTTCCAGCCATTCTTTCCAAACACACGGTCCAGAAGGAGATGGGTGATGATCTCTTCCTCACTGCAGCCACAAGGACAGAGTGCTGGGGTACTAAGACACTGGGTGTGCATAAAGGGCCTGACAGGCAAGGCCCTTCTCACCAACCAAGCTGTATCTTGGTGCTTGTTTGAACGTTCTGATGATAAGGCGATCTATTAAATGACTTTGACAGTCTGCTTGGGGAACTATCGACAGGATCCCACTCAGTCTCAAGGACATTATGTACAGACCACTTGTGGTCAAACTTTTCTCCAATGGGCAAATGGTGCGGCATGGTCCAACTGTTTGGGGCGTTCCACAGCAGCAGGAGCAGACCCATCATTTGCAACACTGGGGACAAATAAGACTTCAGCACATAGTGACTCTTGGGAGAAAAATTCAGGCAGCACTATGCAGACTGTGTCGATTCCTCATTCTTAAATGATATGATGAACGTCACATTAGCTGCGAAGGTAGAGGTCAGCGGCGCTGCCTGCTCCAACGGAATCGACACAACTCTGCGTAACATGAACAAACTTTTCTTCCTTGGAATTTGCGTACCAAATGTCTGCGCACAGCTTGATGCAGCCACACATAAAGATAGCGATCATGATGAAAGTAATTGTTGGGTATGCTTTTCCACCCTTTATCCAGAAACATCATGTCCCTGTGATCGCTAGATGAAGTGGAAGATTGCTCAGGTGACTATAACAGCACAGGCGCCAGGTATGTGCTGGCCCTGCGCCACATACAGCAAGATGTACCTGATGACCAGGTTTGTACCCACAATGGGGAGATAGCATCACTTCCACATTCCCAGTTTCTCTTTCACCTTAGCTATACACTCCTCCCAGTTCTTGGTGCATGTCCCAGCCCCTCTGAACCATATTCCCAGCACCTTCAGGTAATCTGACCCAGCAGTGGAGGGAACAAAGGGTCGGTCAGCCCTGTTCCTGAAGACCATAACCTTGCTTTTGCCGTGATTTGCTCTGGATCCTGAAGCCAGTTCAAACTGGTCACAGATGCTCATCAGCTTGCGGACCTTTGGTGGATCCAAACAGAAGATAGCAACGTCGTCCATGTACAGGGAGGCCTTGACCTGATCGCCTCTGTTGCCTGTATCTTCTGTCTGTATCCTTCTTGACGGACTCGGCAAACAGCTTGATCTGGATGGACCGACAACTCCAGAGCAGACTTGATAAAATTGGCGATGAAATTGGACAGAATGTTGTAAAGCAGTAAAATGGGCCACCAATTTCTAATCTGTTCTCTCTCCGCCTTTTGCTTGTAGATGAGGGTGATGACGCTGGCCAGAAGCATATCCCAGTACACTTACAGCAGGTTTGGGCTGATCCAGTGCTACAGAATCGAATACAATTGGACAGGTAACTCATTGCTTCCGGGAGTTTTACTCATCCTGAAGGACCAAACAGCCTTTTTCAGCTCATCCAGAGTCAACAGGTGATCCAGACTCTCCCGCTGTAATGTAAAACCTCCAAGATGGAGGATATAAAGGACTGAGTAGGCCATGCTGTCTTTGAGCTGTATTGCTGATGTCAATGCTATTTCCAGTTCCATTGATGTGTGGGGCGAAGAACGTCAGCACATGAACGAGAGGAACATGGGGGTTGCACATAAGTACCATCACGGTATGGTTCCTTTGCATCAGGAAATTAAAGAGCCGTTCAACAGTCAGGATCAACAGTGGCGCTTAACTTTGCTTTTGTTTGAAAGCCTGCTGAAACTTCAGGCATCCACTGTTAGAACTCAAATAGCCAGGCAGTGAAGGATAGACCACTGGAGCTTTATTAAACATCTACAAGCTTTTATTTACAGAGGAACACATTACATATTGTGCACCTCCAACTCAACAACCACAGTTTCAGCCTGCTCCTAGAAATGAGCCCCCAATTAATGCCCATCACCAGAATATAATTAAAGACCCAATGATTATCCAATTAACATCCATTAACATTTGTATATCAAAATATCCACTGTGGGGGAAATCTTGCAGACAGGGGAAATCTTTAACATCAAATCCACAGCAGTCAAATGGAACTGTTATGACCAGGTGAGAAAGGGGTCTAGGGGTTCCCTCTCAGTCTTGCCTGGTTTAACCATAACAGGGTGTACTTTTAAAAAACACCGTGTTTTAGCTCCCCCCTCACCTGAGCTGCTGAGTATTCCTGGCACTTTCTATTCCCATTAAAACAATGCAGTCAGAATGCACACCGAACAATGAGCGACCTGTGAGTTCTACAGTCTCACCGCATGCTACAGAATGTCACTGTCTGTTCACAGGAGCACAATCTCAACCAAAGAATAGTCTCCAAAATATGGGAAAGGAAGGCAAAAAAGTTACTGGTTCACAAAGTAAGTAATGGCCCCAGCTAGGCAAATGTCCCCTGATGTGAGGAACCAGAAAGTATATGTGATAAAGAAGCCAAATCTAATATAACTGCAAGGCAATAACAGATGTCAGCAGCAAAACGCATATTTATCTGACAGCAATGTAATAGAATATCATATAATTAGGATGTATTCTTCCCAGGTGAAGCAAGCTAAGCTCAAGGGTTGGTGTTAGGACTCTTGCTGTTCCTAATATATATTAATGACCTGGACCTTGGTGTACAGGGCACAATTCCGAAATTTGCAGATGATACAAAACTTGCAACCATTGTGAACTGTGAGGAGGATAGTGTAAAACTTCAAAAGATTGGCGGAATGGGCGGACAAGTGGCAGATGAAATTTAATGCAGAGAAGTGTGAAGTGATTCATTTTGATAGGAAGAATGCAGAGAGACAATATAAACTAAAGAGTACAATTCTAACGGGGGTGCAGGAGCAGAGGGACCTGGGTATATATGTACATAAATCATTGAAGGTGGCAGGATAGGTTGAGAGAGCAGCTAATAAAGCATACAGTGTCCAAGGCCTCATTAATAGGGGCATTGAGTACAAAAGCAAGTAAGTTATGTTAAACTTGTATAGAGCACTGTTTCCACCTCAGCTGTATCCAGTTCTGGGCACCACACTTTAGCAAAGGTGTGAAGGCATTGGAGAGAATTGTTATGACTGGGTGAGAAGGGGTCTAGGGGTTCCCTCTTAGCCTTCGCCTGGTTTAACCGTACCAGGGTTTAATTTTTAAACACCATGTTTTAGCTCCCCCTTAGTGAATCCTTATTCACTACTCCAATTGTAAGGCAAAGAAATCAAACAGATTTCCTTAGATTTAAACAAGAAAGATAGAAGTTTATTAATCTTAAACTCTAATCCGGTTAACGACTACGAATATGCGACACGACCAGGCTAGCATGCATACGCCATAAACACACACGCAGATAGAGACAGAAAAAGTAGAAGGAATAAAGGAGAAAAGTTTGAGGCAATATCTGGTAGTTACAGTCCTTTAAGTTTAATGTGGAGTCTTTGGTTGCCGGTAAGTCTTGCAATTCGTTGCTGCCCAGTTCACGCTTCAACTTGTTCCGATGTAGGAGTATTTTCTCTGTTGAGGTTTACGTGTCTTCCGTGGGTCCAGTGGCTTGGGAGAAAGCGCGAGAGAGAGAGACAGAGAGAGAGAGAGAGACAGAGAGACAGAGAGACAGCTTCCTTTTTCCAGCTTCAGTTTCTAACTGCCTTCTGACCCTTTCCCTGTGGCACAATTGAAAAAACCCCAAACAATAAAAACAAGAAATACTGGAAACACTCAGCATGTCTTGCAGCATCTGTGGAGAGAGAAGCAGAGTTAACGTTTCAGGTTAGTGACCCTTCATCAGAGTTTCCAGCATTTCATGTTTTGATTTCAGATTTCCAGCATCTGCAGTATTTTGCTTTTATTCGAAAACCCCAGGTTGCCCAGCAGGTTAGTCATGTGACTAGTTCCTTATTTGGAACAGTCTCTCTTGCAAGGTTTATGGATTGTATTACCTTAGCAGTCTCTGGAATGTGCTTCCTTACACCTTCAATGTCTGGTGATCAAAATCCATTTGGGTTAATTGGAGCAGGGAATAGTCCTTTGTCTCCACAAGCAGTGTCGCTTAGCATGCAAATGTCTTTCCAGCCCAAATGTCTGGTTATCCTCAAACAAGTCATTTCTTTTCTCCAACAACAGTTTAAAATCAATGTTCATATGACAAAATTCTTGGCAGGTGGGGGGTCTGCATGACAGAGTGCAGAAAAGATTCACATGAATGGTTGCCGGGATGGTTCAATTACATGGAGAGATTGGAGAAGTTGGAACTATTTTCCTTGGAGAAGAGAAGGCTGAGAGGAGATTTGATAGAGGTGTTCAAAATCATGAGGGGTGCAAAATCATGAGGGGTCTGGACAGAGTAGATCGGGAAAAACTGTTCCCATTGGTGGAAGGATCGAGAACAAGAGGGCAAAGACTTAAGATAATTGGCAAAAGAAGCAATGAGACATAAGGAAAAACCTTTTCACACAGCGAGTGGTTAGGATCTGGAATGCACTGACTTAGAGTTTGGTGGAGGTAGGTTCAATCGAGGCATTCAAGAGGGAATTGGATAGTTATCTTAAAAAGGAAGAAGGTGCAGAGATATGGGGAGAAGGTGGGGGAGTGGCACTAGGGAAATTGTTCTTTCAGAGAGCTAGCACAGACACGACGGGCCAAATGACCTCCTTTTGTGCTGTAACAATTATGTTATTCTGAACCCATCAGACTTAGTACCAGGTCCAAAAATCACTGAGCTTAAGCCAACAATCCAACTGAAAAACAGCTCAGCACTAATAAAATGAATATACTACATTCATACAGCAAGCACGATTGTTTCCTGAACTGGTCAGAATTGATGGAAATGTGGATTTACTTTGGAAGATCTGTTTTAGAAACCCTTGAAGCATGTTTGGTGCCATTTTTCAAATATGGTCACAGCAGAATTGTATTCATCAATTGAAAAGTTACAGAATCTGGAAAAACTGCATAATTTTTTTTAAAACTATAATTTTATTACACTTTCAGATGAATTTAATTGCATTTGGGGAAAGAAACAGAACAATTAAACTTTGAATTTAATTCAAAGTAGTCTCTTTTTTAAAATCAGCACATTCCCTTTCATCCACAAAAATACAGGATGTCCATAGGGAGGCTCTGCTTATCAGTCATCCCTCAGAAAGCTGTATTAAACAATTAATTTCAAATACAAAGCTAACAGCATTGATCAAAATTGGTGTGAACAACTACCTCTGAAATAGATAATAATGGATGTTTGGCATGGAGTTACAAGACACGATTTAATCTTGGAGTTCTGTAACCCACGAGTGAGTTGCAGACAATTTGAGAGATACTACTGCAGTTTTGAAGCTTCTGAGATCATTTGAATTAGCATCTGTTATTTGTTTCTTGCAGCAATATGTAAAAAAAATGTAGCCATGATACGCAATTGACTCAACTGGGAAATTTGCTGCCCCATGTGAAACTAAGTTATACAGAATGGGTGAGCTGCAGTCTGCCTCTGAGTTATGAAGACCAGAAAGGGCAGTGATATGACACTGAGTTCTACAGACCAGGAATGTGTCAGTTTCTAACTGATTCATATGGAACTGGCAGGGTACGGTTAGCATAGCCGTTATGCGACTCGACAAGTAATCCAGAGGCCTGGAAAAGCCCACAGACAGTGCAAATAACATCACAGCAGCTGGGAAATTTGCATTCCATTAATTAAATAAATCTGGAATAAAAAGCTAATCTCAGTATATAAAAACCCACTAATGTCCTTTTGGGAAGGAAATTTGCCGCCCTTACCTGGTCTGACCTACATATGGCTCCAGATCCACAGCAATGTGGTTGACACTTAACTGTCTTCTGAAATGACTTAGCAAGCCACTCAGTTGTACAGGGATGGGAAATGAATGCTGGCCTTGTCAGTGACACCCACAACTCATGAATGAGTAAACAAAAAGAAGGTACCAGACTGTTCCTGGCCAAACCTCTCGAAGTAGTTCACCCAAAATTTGAATCTATGGCTCGCTGGACCCTAGCTATGTCCTAGGATGATGGCCTTAGGTCAGTGCTATTTACTTGCCTTTGTATTTCCCATCTATTGTGAGTAGTATAGGAAAACACTAAGGAGGCAATCACCACTCTATCTAGCCAGTAGCAATCTTATTCACTGAGTACTTTTCACCATCAACAATTGTACGAAGTGGAAGAGAAAAATAATTCAATTTCTACTCTCTCATTTTTGATGAGAACATTCGCAACAAACCAAAATAAATCAATACTAATAAAAAGTTACTTCCCTTAGCCTAACCTATAGAACAATTCATTCATCTTTATTATGAAGTAATTGCATTTTGTCAGCCTGCCCCAAGCATAATCAGTTTGAACATATTAAAATAAGTGGCATTTCTATATTCTAGAATAGATTGTCCTCAATTTCAACCCTCAGCTCCATAGCTAAACATCCTTGACAGAAAAGACAAAATTAGTTTTAAGTTTCACATTATGATGATGTTAGGAAGTCTCTGTTACATCTGATGATCTTTCTCAGTCCAGTTTTACAGTGGTGAATCAATGCCCATTTTGTATGTGTCCATTATTCACAGATATAAAATTACACATTGCAGCTCGAGCATAACAACAGACAGAGCCATTAGTCTTTTTTGTAAAAATCTATATCAAAAAGTGACTCACAGTCCATCTCTAAGCTCTTGTGTGTCATTAGATGTCCCCAGAGCTTGCAAACTCTTCTCTAAGGAAGTCACTGCAAAGGAAAGGTGAGGATTAATGAGAATGAGAGGTTGAAACATCGGCCTATTGAAAGGTCAGGTTCTTCTATGAAAACACCGCCTTTCTGCTTTTGCATGATCCGGGAAAGATATATTGATGCAATAAATTTAAAGCAAGAGATTTTGCAATTCCAATCTAATAACCAACAGTAATATTGCTAACTGCAGAAGATGGACGGCAGAAGGCAAAGGTTGAAAAGTGGAAATGGATGAAGATTACAGTTCTGCTCAATTTAAAATTGGTGATGAGGGAGTATTTATATGGAATTGACCCTGAGGATATAAAGTGGATAGGATTTCAGGCAGAATTTTAACTCATCAAACTGGGTGGATCGAGGTCATGTCAAAGGTTAAAATGTAAGCTATCTGGAACAGGAACGTAGCCCACCTCAAACCCGCTCAATTCTGCTATTAACAGAGATAGGACGGGCTGGATTTTATGGGCCCCCACTTGAGGTGGGGAGGGCCCACAGAATCACGATGGGTGGCAAGGGGGCAGGAGGCAGGTGGGCAGAGGGCCCATTGCCACCCCATTGTCAAGCGATTTTTCCCAAGGGGGGAATAAGCTGATGATGGCCTTTCCACCCAGAGGCCAACTGAGGCCCTTAAGTGGCCTACTGATGAACACTTAAGGACCTCTGCCCCCCACCTCCAGTGCTGGGATTTAACCAGCAACAGGCGGGGTCCTCCGTCCCGTGAGGAGGGCACCTTGTAAAATGAGGTGTCCTCCTTGCGGGCTTGGGGAGGGAATGGTCCAATGCTTCCTCCTCCGAGGGCAATCTGTGGCCGACTGGCAAACAATGCACCTCCCAGGAACACCCCCCACCCCCGCACCTCCAGTCTTCACAACCACTCCCCCTCTCCAGGGCCTTCTGGCCTGGTCCTGGCAACCCCACCTCACTTACCCGAGCTCTGGGGTTCCAGCACTGGGCCTGGGTCCATGGCCTCTGCTGTACTGGCAGTGGCCACCACTCCTGGTTGCATCGCCGATAGTTCTGAGCTGCCGGCCTGTGATTGGCCGACAGCTCTTGGAGGTGGGGCCAACGTCTTTAAGGGAACAGAGATCTCGGCGCCGTAAACTCTGCCTCTGTAACATCGGAGGATTGCGCCAGGAAGGTGCAGGAAGGCCAAGGTGGGGATCCCCCTGCCTTTTGGCCCGGCGCCGGGAGCCCCATCTCCTTCACAAAATCCAGCCTGACGAGGGCCCAGCCATCAACCCACTGGCAGGAGGCGGGTTGGTCATTTCATTATAATGATGAGTTTGTGTGCTTTCGTTTAAACAGTCATTCAATTTTTAACCACAGGTGGTCAGGATTCCCAGTTCTCGGGAAACTCGGCAGATTAAATGATGTAAATCGACGAGGTAAGTGCCTTGAAAGTAAGAGCTTATGGGCCAGAAAGTGTTTCCTCCATGCCCAACAAGTTCCCCAGCAAAACCACCACTCACTCCTCGCGATCTGTCTGCTCAAACTGACCCCTGCAACCAGCATCAGACCCCCTCACCCTACGATATTGCTCCACTGAACCATCCATTGAACCTCCTACTGGACCACCTTGTATACCCAACATCCCACAAATGCAATCCCCCTGATCATCATGGGACTCCTTCCCCTTGCGATCGGCACGCCTACAGACCACCATAGGACCCCTCTTTTCCTGCAATCTGAACACCCCACAGGACGACCATGAGTCACCATTCCCTGTGATCAGGAGCCAAGACCACCTGAGATCCTGCCCCACCCCCCAGACCAGACCACCATGGGAACCTCTCCTCCTGCGCTTGAGACTCCCCAGGATCACCACAGGACCCCTTTCTCTTGCGACCAAGACCCCTGGACAATCTTGGGACCCTAGCCCACCCACAGATCCAAACCCTCCAGGACCACCATGAGATCTTACCCCATGCTTAGATCAGGATCCCTGGAACACCATCGGAAGCTATGATCCATGATCTTGACCCACCTGAACCACCATATGACACCCAACCCCCTCCCCACGTGCAACCCCACCTCAATTCAGAAAGGCCCACCCCACCCCTCACCACCACAATCCAGACCCAACATCACACCCTGTGATCTCTCGCACTTCCCCAATACAACTCTCGGTTACCATAGGCTTTGGCCCTGTGAAGCAGGGTTTCTGCCCGAAAGCCTTCCAGCCTCTCAATCAGGCTGCCTGTGGGCAGAAACCCAACTTAAAGAGTCTGGCAGATCAACAACAAACATCAAACACCAAAGATCCGCAGATCAACAGCAAACCCTTCTTTTAGTTTCCCGACCTCACAACAGCAGCTCTGCATAGGACTCGCCTCCAGACAAAAATTCAGGCCATAGACTCCATTATAGAGTCAACTGTACATGGTCTATGCAAGAAGGCGGCTTGAGGACATGAACAGCCATTTTTATTGTTGACGTTTCTGCATTCTTATAAAAATGCTGGAAAATGTTGCATTACAATGAACCATCTTAGAATCATAGAAAAAAATCATAGAAAGTTTAAGGCACAGAAAGAGGCCACTTGGGCCGTCGTGTCTGTGCTGGCCAAAAAACGATCCACCTATTCTAATCCCATCTTTCAGCATTTGGTCCGTAGCCCTGCAGATTACGGCACTTGAGGTGCATATCCAGACTCCTTTTGAATGAGTTGAGGGTTTCTGCCTCAACCACCCTTTCAAGCAGAGAGTTCCAGACCATCACCACCTCTGGGTGAAAAAATATGTCCTCAACTCCCCTCTAATTTTTCTACCAATCACTTTAAATCTATACCCCCTAGTCACTGGCCTCTCTGTTAAGGTGAATAGGCCCTTCAACTTCGGTCTCTTCAGGCCCCTCAAAATGTTGTACATTTCAATCAGATCTCCCTTCAGCCCCCTCTGTTCCATGGAGAACAACCCCAGCCTATCCAATCTTTCCTCATAGCTGCATTTTTCCAGTCCTGGCAACATCCTCATAAATCTCCTCTGCACCTTCTCTGGTGCAATTACATCCTTTCTGTAATGATGTGACCAGAACTGCACACAGTACTCAAGCTGTGGCCTAACTAATGATTTATACAGTTCCAGCATAACCTCCCTGCTCTGATATTCGATACCTTGGTTAATAAAGGAAAGGATCCCTGCTACCATGAGGGATCTGTGGACTCCAAGGTCCCTCATTTCCTCTACATCCTCCCATTAATCATGTATTCCTTTGCCTTGTTTGATCTTCCCAAATGCATCACCTCATACCTCTCCAGGTTGAATTCCATTTGCCACTTTTCTGCACACCTGACTAGTCCATTGATATCTTACCGCAGTCTACATCTTGTTTTATTAGCCAGCCTAGAAGGGATTTTTAAAATAGCAGCCATGTCCCAATCCACAACCCCATCATCGACATCCTCAGAATTTTATTGCCTAATTTTTATTATTGCAGTGTTAAGAAATGCTGCATATTTAGGTCTGTTATCACCTTATTGGTTGTTTAGGGGTTTAGTAAGGTTAAGTGATAATCTAATTGAGGTTTAATATGATCAAAGGATTTCATAGGGTAGATCAAGACCTTACCTGCGAGAAGAACACGGAGCAGGGAGCTGATAAATACAGCCCGAGGATCATGGCCTACAGCACTTACCTTCCAGGACAGCAGTGGAGAGGAGTGGACCTGCAGGAAGAACACGGAGTGGGGAGCCAATAAATACAGCCCGAGGATTGCAGCCTACGGAACTTACCTTCCAGGAGAGCAGCAGTCGTGCGAGAAGAACATGGAGTGGGCGGTCAATAAATACAGCCCGAGGATCGCAGCCTACAGTACTTACCTTCCGAGAGAGCAGCAGAGAGGAGCGGACCTGCAGGAAGAACATGGAGTGAGGAGCTGATAAATGCAGCCCGAGGATTGCTGCCTATAGCACTTACCTTCCGGGAGAGGAGTCCTGGCATGCCGGAGTTTGAAGACAAAATGAACAATGACATCACAGGAAAGCTGCAAGGTGATTGGTTGGTTAGTAATTGCTGTTAGGGAATATCAATAAATAGCTCAGTTAGTACGTTACTGTTAGGATGCATGTGTAAATAGTTGGGTTATAGTGTCTCAACAACTGGCAGACTAAAAATGAATTAAAAAATAAGTATTAATAATAGGGAACAGGTGAGTCGCTGGTGAGTATTATTATTTTTTGAAGAAGGTTTATTTTAACTAGTGAACTGTATTGTTTTTTTGGTAGGGTTTATCAGTGCAAGTAAGGTTTTAGTAATAATTCTAATGTGTTGTAGTATTGGTATTAGTATTAGCAGCAGCAAAGAGTCAACTAATAAATAAAGGAATGTCCGGGGTGCTTCAACCTCAAGAATGCACCTCCTGTGCTATGTGGGAGCTCCAGGAAGCTTCCCGTATCCTGGAGAACCATTTATGCAGGAAGTGTTATCAATTGCGGCAGCTTGTGAGGATGAGAGCTACGTGGATACCATGTTTATAGATGTGGTCACCTCACAGCTTAAGATTATGCAGGGAGACAGGGAATGGGTGACCACCAAGTAGTCTAAAAGAATCAGGCAGGTAGTGCAGGAGACCCCTGAATGCATCTCACTCTCCAACAGCTATTCAGTTCTGAATACTGAGGAAAGTGATGCTTCACCTAAGGGGTGCAGCCAGAGCCAAATCCACAAGTGGCTCAGCTGCACAGGAGGGTACAGGGAAGACTGTAAGAGCCATAGTGATAGGTGATTCAATAGTCAGGGGAACAGACAGCTGTTTCAGTGGTCGCAAACGTGAATCCAGGATGGTGTGTTGCCTCCCTGGTGCCAGGATCAAGGATGTCACTGAGTGGCTGCAGAGCATCCTAGTCCACATCGGAACCAATAACAGAGATAGAAAGAGGGATGTGGTCTTGCAGTCAGAATTTAGGGAGCTAGGTAAGATATTAGCAAGCAGGATCTCAAAAGTAGTCATCTTCAGATTACTCCCAGCGCCACGTGCAAGTGAGTATAAAAATAGAAGGATAAGACAGATGAATGCGTGGCTGGAAAGATGGTGCAGGAGGGGAGCTTTGGGACTGGCTCTGGGGAAGATGGGACCTGTACAGGCTGGATGGGTTGCACCTGAACAGAGTCAGGACAGAGTTCCTTGTGGGACGCTTTGCTAGTGCTGTTGGGGAGGGTTTAAACTAGTTTGGCAGGGGGATGGGGACCTGAGGCTTGACTCAGTTGTGACAATAACAGAAATTAACATAGAAGGCAGAAAATTAATGGATGGGTGTCTGGAAGACAGAGGAAGCAAAGGTTAGAAAATTTTTTAAAAACGTTTGGCAGTGCTCAAGGGTATCTATTTCAATGCAAGCAGTATAGCAAATAAAGCAGATGAGCTGGGGGCACAGACAGACAGGTGGCAGTATTATATCATAGCTATTACAGAAACATGGCTTAAGGAGGGACAGGAATGGCAGCTCACCGTTCCTGGTTACAGGATTTTCAGACGCGAGAGAGAGGGGAATAAGTAAGGAGGGGAAGTGGCAATTTTGGTCAAGGAAACTATTAAGCTGTGAGGAGAGATGATATGTTGGAAGGTTAATCAAATGAGGCCATATGGATTGAGCTAAGGAACAAAAAAGGGGCAATCACACTGCTGGGAGTGTACTATAGACCCTCAAACAGTCAGAGAGAGATATAAGAGCAGATATGTAGGCAAATCTCTGAGAAGTGCAAGAACAATAGGGCAGTAATTGTCGGGGATTTTAACTACCCCGATATTAACTGGGATAGTTTTAGTGTGAAAGCAATTGCGGGAGCAGAATTCTCAAGGTGCATTCAGGAGAACCATTTTGGCTAACGTATGTAGCAAGTCCAACAAGAGAGGGTGCAGCCTTAGACTTAATGTTAGGAAATGAAGATGGGCAGGTGGAAGGAGTGACAATGGGTGAGCTTTTTGGTGGGAGTGATCATAATTCAGTCAGTTTTAACATAATTATGGAAAAGGACAGAGATAGAACAGGAGTTAGAGTTCTCAATCGGGGCAAGGCCAATTTTACAAAACTGAGGAGTAATTTAGCGAAAGTGGGCTGGAAACAGCTACTTGAAGATAAATCGGTGTCAGAGCAGTGGGAGGCATTCAAAGGGGAGATGGAAGGGGTTCAGACTAAACATTTTCCCACAAAGAAAAAGGGCGAGATGGCCAAATCTAGAGCCCCATGGATGTCAGGGAGCTTACAGGTTAAGATAAGGCAGAAAAGGAAAGCTTATGTCCAACACCTAGAACTCAATACTACAGAAAGCCGAGAGGAGTATAGAAAGTGGAAGGGTGAAATCAAAAAGGAAATTAGAAAAGCAAAGAGAGGGCATGAAACAACATTGGCAAGCAAAATCAAGGTGAACCCAAAGATGTTTTATCAATACATTAAGAGTAAGAGGATAACTGAGGAAAGAGTAGGGCTCATAAAAGACCAAAAAGGTAACCTATGTGTAGGAGTGGAAGATGTTGGTATGGTTCTTAATGAATACTTTGCATCTGTCTTCACAAAAGAGGGGGAGAATGCAGATATTGTAGTTAAGGAGGAACAGTGTGAAGTATTGGATGTGATAAACTGAGGGAGAGAGGAAGTATTAATGGAATCAGCATCCTGGAAAGTTGATAAATCACCAGGGTCAGATGAAATGTACCCTAGGCTGTTAAAAGAAGCAAGAGAGGAAATAGCAGAAGGTCTGACCATCATTTTCCAGTCCTCACAGGATACAGGTGTGGTGCCGGAGGATTGGAGAATTGCTGACGTTGTACCTCTTTTTAAAAAGGGAGCGAAGGATAAACCGAATAATTACAGGCCAGTCAGTCTCACCTCGGTAGTGGGCAACTTATTGAAATCTATTCTGAGACACAAGATAAACTGGCACAGGTTAATCAAGGATAGTCAGCATGGATTTGTTAAGGGAAGATCTTGTTTGACCAACGTGATTGAATTTTTTGAAGAAGTAACAAGGAAGATAGATGAGGGTAGTTCAGTTGATGCGGTCTAAATGGATTTTAGAAAGGCTTTTGACAATGTCTCACATGGCAGACTAGTTAAAAAAATAAAATCCCATTTGATCCAAGGAAATGCAGCAAGGTGGAAACAAAATTGGCTCAATGGCAAAAAACAAAGGGTAATTGTTGACGGGTGTTTAAGCGACTGGAGGGCTGTTTCCAGTGGCGTTCCGCAGGGCTCAGTACTGGGACTCTGCTTTTTGTGCTATATATTAATGATTTGGATGTAAATGTACGGGGCATGATCAAGAAGTTTGCAGACGACACAAAGATTGGCCGTGTGGTAGATAGTGGGGACGATAGCTGTAGGCTGCAGGAAGATATCAGATGGGCAGAAAAGTGGCAAATAGAATTCAACCCGGAGAAGTGTGAGGTTTTGCATTTTGGGGGGGGGGGGGGGTGGTCGAACAAGGCAAAAGACTACACAATTAATGGGAAAATATTGAGAAGTGTAGGAGAAGTGAGGGACCTTGGAGTGAATGTCCACAGATCCCTGAGAAGTCAGTGATGAGGGGGCATAGATTTAAAGTGATTGGTAGAAAGGTTAGAGGGGACATGGTGGGGGTCTGGAACTCACTGCCTGAAAGGATAGTTAAGGCAGAAACCTTCAACTCATTCAAAAGGAGTCTGGATATGCAACTCAAGTGTCGTAATCTGCACGGCTACAGACCAAATGCTGGAAGGTGGAATTAGAATATTTATTTATTTATTTAGAGATACAGCCCTATGGCCCTTTGGCCCACCGAGTCTGTGCCGACCATCAACCACCCATTTATACTAATCCTACACTAATCCCACATTCCTACCACCTGTCCCTATATTCCCCTACCACTTCCCTGTACTAGGGGTAATTTATAATAGTCAATTTACCTATCAACCTGCAAGTTTTTGGCTGTGGGAGGAACTGTGGGCACCTGGCGAAAACCCACGCAGACACAGGGAGAACTTGCAAACTCCACACAGGCAGTACCCAGAATTGAACCTGGGTCGCTGGAGCTGTGAGACTGCGGTGCGAACCACTGCGCCACTGTGCAGGTGGATCGCTTTTTGGCCAGCACAGACATGATGGGCCAAGTGGCCTCTTTCTGTGCCTTAAACTTTCCATGATTCTAAGAAAAGCTGTTTTCTCTGGTGAGTGAGTCCAGAACAAAGGGGTTCTCGGTGTAACAAAGAATTAGACAGCTCAAGGGTGATGTCAGGAAGCATTTCTTCACAGAAAGAGTTGTGAAAACTTGCAATCCCCTCCCCAAAAACTTTTGAGATTTAGTTCATTGAAAGTTTCAAAAGTCTCGCTGATAAAGTATTGTTAAGCAAGGGTTTTAAGGGTCATGCACCTGAGAAAGGTAAATGAGGTTAAAATATGAACAAACTGAATGTCAGAACAGGCTTGAGGAACTGAATGCTCTACATTTAATATAATGTGAAGTGTTACAGATTTTGGAAAGATGACATACAAACAGAAAATGCTGCAAAAGGTCAGATTCTCTCTGCAGAAGTGTTAACATTTTTGGGTCAACGACCTTCCATCAGAGCTGGAAAAACTTAGAGATGTAACCGGTTTTAAGCAAGTAGAGAGGTAGGAATAGGAAAGGGGAAGAACAAAAGGGATAAAGGTGAAAGGCAGGAATAACTGAATGACAAATGGGATGATGGTGCAAGGCCAACAAGTAAAGAAACAAAAGATGGAGCGAGAGGAGGTGTAAATAGCAACAGCAGAATCATAAGCAGCAGCTGTCCAAAGAAAATGGCAGCGGTGATTCTGATTGAGCAGTGACTACGGTATACTAAATTGAACAGATTGCAAGTAATCGCTGTTCCGTACGGAAGGAATATTTTGGGCCCTGGACGGTGGGAACTGAAGAGGTGAAAGAGCAGGTGTTGCATTTCTTGTGTTTGCACGGGATGGTGACGTGAGAAAGGGAGGGGATTTTGGGGATAATTAAAGAGTGGACCAGGATATCGTTGAAAGGTTCCTTTGAAATGCTGAAAGGGGAGAGGAAGTTGTGTTTGGTAGTGGCATCACATTGGAGTTGGTGGAAGTAGCGGAGGATAATCCATTGAATTTGGAGGCTGATGGGGTGGAAGGTGAGCATAAAGGGAACCCTACCGTGGCTCTCAAACAGAGGGGAAGGGGTGAGAGCAGAAGTGCAGAAAGTGGGACAGCCTACTTTTACCATAATCTGACATGTTAGAACATAGATCATAACAGCGCAGTACAGGCCCTTCGGCCCTCGATGTTGCGCCGACCTGTGAAACCATCTGACCAACACTATTCCATTTTCATCCATATGTCTATCCAATGACCACTTAAATGCCCTTAAAGTTGGCGAGTCTACTACTGTTGCAGACAGGGCGTTCCACGCCCCTACTACTCTCTGAGTAAAGAAACTACCTCTAACACCTGTCCTATATCTATCACCCCTCAACTTAAAGCTATGTCCCGTCGTGTTTGTCATCACCATCCGGGGAAATAGACTCTCACTATCCACCCTATCTAATCCTTTGATTATCTTATATGTCTCTATTAAGTCACCTCTCCTCCTCCTTCTCTCTAACGAAAACAACCTCAAGTGCCTCAGCCTTTCCTCGTAAGACCTTCCCTCCATACCAGGCAACATCCTAGTAAATCTCCTCTGCACCTTTTCCAAAGCTTCCACATCCTCCCTATAATGCGGTGACCAGAACTGCACGCAATACTCCAGGTGCGGCCGCACCAGAGTTTTGTACAGCTGCAACATGACCTCATGGCTCCGAAACTCAATCCCCCTACTAATAAAAGCTAACACACCATATGCCTTCTTAACAGCCCTATTAACCTGGGTGGCAACTTTCAGGGATTTATGCACCTGGACACCAAGATCTCTCTGCTCATCTGCACGACCAAGAATCTTCCCATTAGCCCAGTACTCTGCATTCCTGTTACTCCTTCCAAAGTGAATCACCTCACACATTTCCGCATTAAACTCCATTTGCCATCTCTCAGCCCAGCTCTGCAGCCTATCTATGTCCCTCTGTAACCTACAACATCCTTCGGCACTATCCACAACTCCACTGACCTTCGTGTCATCCACAAATTTACTAACCCACCCTTCTACACTCTCATCCAGGTCATTTAAAAAAATGACAAACAGCAGTGGCCCCAAAACAGATCCTTGCGGTACACCACTAGTAACTAAACTCCAGGATGAACATTTGCCATCAACCACCACCCTCTGTCTTCTTTCAGCTAGCCAATTTCTGATCCAAAGCTCTAAATCACCTTCAATCCCATACTTCCATATTTTCTGCAATAGCCTACCGTGGGGAACCTTATCAAACGCCTTACTGAAATCCATATACACCACATCCACGGCTGTACCCTCATCCACCTGTTTGGTCACCTTCTCGAAAAACTCAATAAGGTTTGTGAGGCACAACCTACCCTTCACAAAACCGTGCTGACTATCGCTAATGAACTTATTCTTTTCAAGATGATTATAGATCCTATCTCTTATAACCTTTTCCAACATTTTACCCACAACCGAAGTAAGGCTCACAGGTCTATAATTACCAGGGCTGTCTCTACTCCCCTTCTTGAACAAGGGAACAACATTTGCTATCCTCCAGTCTTCCGGCACTATTCCTGTCGACAATGACGACATAAAGATCAAGGACAAAGGCTCTGCAATCTCCTCCCTGGCTTCCCAGAGAATCCTAGGATAAATCCCATCTGGCCCAGGGGACTTATCTATTTTCACACTTTCCAAAATTGCTAACACCTCCTCCTTGTGAACCTCAATCCCATCTAGCCTAGTAGTCTGTATCTCAATATTCTCCTCGACAACATTTTCTTTCACAACTGTAAATACTGACGAAAAATATTCATTTAACGCTTCCCCTATCTCCTCTGATTCCACACACAACTTCCCACTACTATCCTTGATTGGCCCTAATCTAACTCTAGTCATTCTTTTATTCCTGATATACCTTTAGAAAGCCTTAGGGTTTTCCTTGATCCTATCTGCCAATGACTTCTCGTGTCCTCTCCTCGCTCTTCTTAGCTCTCCCTTTATGTTCTTATATAAATCCCAGTGAATCCCTTCCCTCTTTCCTCTGCATGTCCCTTTTCCTTTCTATAATTTTCCATTTAGTATCATATTTGTTTAGTCTGAGCTTGTCAGTATGTATTTAATGCTCAGTATTAAAGATGTCCCAATTTTCCTCTACATTGTTGACCAATGTCCCACAATCAACTTATTTGCTTATTTTCTGAAGCCAGCCCTTTTAAAGTTTTATACCTAACTCCGCATCCTGGGAATTTCTGAATCCAATATTACAATTGGATTTAGGTGCGCTGTGGTCACTCTCTTCAAGGATATCCCAGCCCATGTCATAAATTGGAAGAGAATGCAAGTGGGAAGGCAAAAAAGTGCATTATATTACAAATGTTAAGTGGATACGATGTACCTTTTTCCCTTCTTCTCAATTGTCAAAATATACGATATGTGTTTTCGCCTTCTTGCATCCTTACTCTGTTGAAATCTTTTCATTGTACTGTGCTCATTTTTCCCAAGCCCTCAAAACTAAGGATCTCCTTATTATCTTCACTCTTCCTTTTTTCAAATCAATGGTGGAGATTTTTAAGTTAGGCCCAAAACAGGTGCTATATTGGTGGTGCCCTGATGGCAATCGGTCAAGGCCACAGCTGAAAGCCCATTTTCAGTTTCGGGCCTTGTTTAAACTTTACCAGTGAGCTGTGGCTGCAAATGGCAGTTCCGCAGTAAGTCGCCAATCTAGCACAGTGAAGAATCGGCCAGCTTCGTAGATAGCTAGAGTCTGTTGGGCAGACAAAATGACTCCATTCACTGTGACAATTCTGAAGCTGCCAATCTGCACAATCACAAATCACCTCCACATTTAATGACCTAGCTCCCATTAAAACCATTACTCTCTATAACCTCTCCTGGTAAGGCCCTCATCTCCAGTCCCTTTACTCCAAGGGACGCAGATTAGACCTTTTTGATGAAGTAACAGAGAAGGCTGATGAAGGGAATGCAATATATGTTGTCTAGCTGGAGTTTAAGAATGTGTTTGACCAAGTACCACATAAAAGGCTGGTTAACTAAATTGAGGCTCATCGAATAGAGTTTAAGTTTCAGCTTGAATAAAAAATTGGCTTAAGGACAGAAAACAGGGAGTCATGGGAAATGGTTGTTTTTCAGAATGGAGAATGGTAGACAGTGGTGTTCCCCAAGGATTAGTGGCAGAATAAATTTCATAATTTGCTGATGATACCAAACTTGGAGGTGTGGCAAACAGTGAGGATAATACCAATCAACTGCAACAGGACATAGATAGGCAAGCAGAATGGGCAGATGGAATTTAATACAGAGAAGTGTGAGGTGATGCATTTTGGCAGAAAGGGGGCATAGGAAAAATAGACTTAATGGCACGGTTGTAAACAGTGTGCAGGAACAGAGGGACCTGGGGGTTCATGTGCATAGATCAGGACATATTGAGAGAGTAGCTAACAAAGCATATGGGATCATGGGATTCATAAATATAGGTATTGAGTACAAAAGCAGGGAAGTTATGCAGAACCTGTATAAAGTTCTGGTTAGGTCACAACTGGAGTATTGCGGCTAGTTCGAAAGGAAATTGGATGGGCACTTGAGGGAAATAAACTTGTAGGGTTATGGGGATAGAACAGGGGAATGGGATTGATTGGCTTGCTCTACAGAGAGCCAGCATGGACTTGATGGGCTGAATGGCCTCCTTTTGTGCCATTATGACTCTATGAATGTTTTACCATGGACAAATAGTTAGATCTGGCTGGATCACGTAAAGCACTATCGATTCTGCTCTCCTCTGATAAAACTGCTGTGTGCCAGAAATATTTTGGATGGCAAAGATTACTTCCAGCTTCTTTTCTTTACTGAAAACCATCTTCTCAAACTCCTCTCCCTGCCTTACCTCCAACAACAGGTGCGAGGAGCACATGGACTTCTTTGTCAATAAGATTGATACCATCCGTTCAGCTGCCTCTGCCTCGACCCTGTTTTCTCTTAGCTCACCAGGTCAAACTTCCTTTAAGGTTACACAACCCCCCCTTCCTCCGCCCTAACCCCGAGCTTGCATAATTCTCCAGTTTCTCTCCTATTTCCACTCATTCCCTCTTTAAGTTCATCTAGTTCATGGGAACCACTTCCTTTGACCATATTCCAACCAAACTGCTGACCATCCAATTTCCCATCCTGGCTTCCATTTTCATTGAGTGTCAACAGCTCTTCAGGTACTGTTCCCCCTCCCCTTCAAATCTGCCCTCCTTCTCAAAAAAGTCACCCTTGACCCATCTGTCATTGCAAACTATCACCCCATCTCCAACCTCTATTTCCTCTCCAAAGTGCTTGAACATGCTGTCACCTTCCAAGTCTGTGCCCAGGTTTCCCACTGTTACATATTTGAATCCCTTTGATCAGGTTTCCAACCAAGATACCATAACAAAATGGCTCTCATCAAAATCACAAATGACATCCTATGTGACTGTGGTAAACTATTCTTCTTCATCCTTCTCGACCTGTCTGCAGCCTTTAACTGTCACAGTTAACCACACCATCCTCCTCCAACACCACTCCTCTATCGTCGAGCTGGGTGGGAATGCACTCGCCTGTTTCATTCTTATCTATCCAGTCATAGCCACAGAATCACCTACAATAGCTTTTCTTCTCATTCCCACACTGTTGCCTCTACTGTTTCTCAAGGATCAATCGAGGCCTCCTCCTATTTCGCATCTACATGCTGTCCCTTGGCGACATCATCTGAAAACGTAATGTCAGATTCCACAAGTAGGCTGACAATACACAGATCTACCTCACCACCACCTCTCTCAATCCCTCCATAGTCATTAAATTGTCAGATTGTTTGTGCGACATCCAGTACTGGATGAGAAGCAATTTCCTTCAAATAAATATTGGGAAGATCAAAGCCATTGTCTTTGGTCCCTCCTACCAATCCATTCCTCTTCCTGGCAACTGTTTGAGACCGAACCAGACCATTCACAACCTTGGTATCATATTTAATCCCAAGATGATCTTCTGACCACATATCTGCCCCGTCACCAAGACTGCCTACTCACACTGCCGTAACATTGCCTGATTCGGCCCCTGCCTCAGCACATGTGCTGCTGAAACCTTTATTTGTGCCTTTGTTACCTCTGGTCTTGACTCCTGGCTGGACTCCCATCTTCCATTCTCCATAAACTTGAGCTCATCCAAAACTCTGTTGCCCTTATACTAATCTGTATCAAGTCCCATTCATCCATTACCCCTGTGCTCGCTGACCTACACTGGATCCAGTTAATCAATGTCTTGATTTTATAATTCTCATCCTGGTTACCAAATTCCTCTGTGGCCTTATCCCTCCCTATAACCTCCTCCAGCCCTACAAGAGATATCTGCACCTCCAAATCTGGCATCTTGTGCATCCCCGATTTTAATCGCTCTACTATTCACAGCTCTGTTTTCAACTGCCTGGGCGCTGAAATCTGGAATTTCCTCCCTACACCATTCTGCCTCTCGACCTCTCTCTCCTTATTTAAGACTCCTTAAAACCTACCTCTTTGATCAAGATTTTGGTCACCTGTCCCAACATCTCCTTATGTGGCTCAGTGTCAATTTTTATTTGATAATGTTGCTGTGAAGAGACTTGGGACATTTTACTACTTTAAAGGCACTATATAAATGCAACAGGCTACTCCTGCACCCACAAACATCTTTTTAAAAAACCTATCATCTCTGAGGGGCCTCCAGTAGTTCTTTTAAGGATTTCTAGTCAGGCCATTCAAAACCTGGAAAAATTGGGATGATAGTGCACTTCACATGGTCCTTCTATTATCTCCATGAAAATTGCAAAGAGTCCGACAGCAGATGTAGGACCCCAATGAGCCTATTTAAACAGTCTCCTGCACAAAAGCAAAATACTGCAGATGCTGAAAATCTGAAAGAAAAACAGTACATGCTGAAAATACTCAGCAGGCAAGACAGCATCTGTCAAATGTAACGTATTTGGATTTCCAAAAGGCATTTCATAAGGTGCCACATAAAAGGTTACTACACAAGATAAGAGCTCATTGTGTTGGGGGTGATATATTAACATGGATAGAGGATTGGCTAACTAACAGGAAACAGAGAGTTGGGATAAATGGGTCATTTTCAGAATGGCAAACTGTAACTGATGGAGTGCCACAGGGATCAGTGCTGGGGCCTCAACTATTTACGATCTATAATTAATGACTTGGATGAATGGACCAACTGTGTTGTAGCCAAATTTGCTGACATATAAAGATACGTAGGAAAGCAAGTTGTGAGAGGGATACAAAGAGTACGCAAAGAGATATAGATAGCTTAAGTGAGTGGGTAAAAATTTGGCAGATGGAGTATAATGTCAGAAAATGTGAGGCTGTCCACTTTGTTAGGAAGAAAAGCAGAATATTATTTAAATGGAGAGAAACTGCAGAATGCAGTCCTTATAGGTGCATCACAAAAAATCAGCATGCACGTACAGCAAGTAATTAAGAAGACAAATGGAATCTTGTTCTTTATTGCAAGGGAGATGCAATATAAAAGTAGGGAAGTCTCCCTGCAACTGTACAAGGCATTGGTGAGACCACACCGAGCATAGTGTGCACAGTTTTGGTCACCTTATTTAAGGAGGGACATACTTGCATTGGAAGCACTTCAGAGAAGGTTCACGAGGCTGATTCCTGGGACAAAGGGCTTGTCTTCTGAGAAAAACTTCAGCAGGTTGGGTCTATACTCATTGGAGTTTAGAAGATTGAGAGGTGATCAGATTGAAACATATAAGATTCCGAGGGGGCTTGACAGGGTAGATGCTGAGAGGATGGGAGGAATTTTATGCTGCCCGCCACAGGGGATTTGGTGGTGTGTGGGGTGATTTAATTAGGCGGAAGCTGTTTTTTCGGGTCCCGACGGCGGGATATTTTCAAGGAATGAAGTCGGCGGTAGGTTTGCGGTGTTCTGGGGATCCCTCAGCTTGGTGGCGAATTGCAGATTTGCATTCATTTAAATAACATGAATACTCATTACCCTATGCATAGTTACAATTTTGTCCTACCTGCCAGATTACATGAATGGTGAGCGATATTCCTGTGCCACCTGGTTCACAAATGTTTCAACTTGGCGTGCAACAGTCGGATTTGTGCAGTTGAGTCTCAAGTGTGTGCACTTCTCTCTTTAACTTATCCACTAAACTAACACCAGCATTGGAATGGACATTTCCCTCCAAGCTCACATTGGAATGGATGTTTCCTTCCACACCAGCATTGGAATGGATGTTTGCTTCCAGGTTCGGTACCAGAAAGGGCGAATCATCTCAAGGGATGGCGGTGATGGCATGGCGGGGGCTACATGGAGGGGCAGGGCACGGTAGTCAGGGAGGGAAGGGTGGGGTTGATCGAGTGCATGGAGGAGCACAGGAGGGTGGAGTGGAGCGGCCAGAATGTTGAATGGCTGATGTTGATGGTGAAGATGCATTTTGTCAGCTGCGAGGGTGGTGGGTGGATTAGATCAGTACAATGTGAAGATATTTGGCAAAGGTCTAAAGGGTGGGATGAGTGCTGTCGATGTTAGGGAGCTGTGGGGCAAACTGTAGGTACTGGCTAGCAGAGGGAATGGTCACAGTCAATGGGGGCAAATGGATTCTGTGCGGGGGAAGGTCAAGACTAATGGGTGGGTATTCAACAATTTCATATGGAGGGGAATGAGACTCAGCCATAATGGTCGGCTCGATATGAGGAAGTTCAAGGGTAAGAGTCAGCATGTCGATAGTAATGGGAGGAGGAACAGGGGGGAGGTTTGGCATGAATACATTGATGATTACACTGTGCACGGTAATGGGAGGAAGCTCAATGGTAACGGAGAGAAGTTAATGGTAACATTGGGTGGGTTAACGGTGATGGGTTCAAGCTGGAAGGATGCAGGAGGAGGTTGGAAGGTGGGGAGATTTGCCCTGAATTCTACGTGCACCATTTTCTCTAATGATAATGGAAACCACGTGGACACTCAAGGAGAACAAGGAGAGTGAGAGGAGACAAAGGACACTGGGTGCGTCTTCTACCTGGTTGCAATTTGATGGCAGATATAAGGGAGCTGTTCATTGCTTCGATATTTCAGCTCACTGGAAACAGAGGCTGAAACGCCACGCTCTGCTTATTTATTGTTCAGAAAAGCCACAGTGACATGGATCTCATACACCCACTCTGTCTAGTACCACAGGAAGAAGAACAAAGAGAGAGACTAAGGAGGGCTCTTTTCCCTCAACTCATAATGCCTGAGCGCTAGCAACAGGCAGAACAGGAAGGTGAGAATGCTCCAAATGATAACATCCAGGAACGTCCTTATCGAAGACAGGCACTGGTATGTCATCGCATCCTCAGGACTAGGACAAATTACCTTCAAATGTCAGAGGCAATGCCAGAGACACCTAAGGATGTCACGTGAAATTGTCACAGTAATTTGTAGGATCCTGCAGCATGACCTGCAGCCGCTCAACTCCAGTGGCCCTCAAGGTGACCACTACACTCAATTTTTCTCCAGCAGCTCCTTCCAGGGATCCGCAGACGACGTATGTGACATCTCACAGTCTGCGATGCACAGGTGCATCAAAGAGATGACCAATTACCTTTTTTGACCTGCCAATGATTTCATCTACTTACCTGTAGATGAGGACAGCCAGGCAGCAAGGTCTGCAGCCTTCGGTGCCATCGCTGGCTTCCCTAGAGTGAAAGGGGTGATCAACTGTACTCATGTGGCCATTAGAGCTTCCTGGGACCAGCCTGCTATCTTTGTCAATCACAAAGGCTTCCACTTTTTAAACGTGGTTTGCAACCACAGGAGAAGAATCATGCACATTTGCGCACTTCGCCAGGGAGCTGTCATGACTCCTACATTTTGAGAAACTCTCAGCTGCAAGCAATTTGAGGAACCAGCCAAAGTGGACTGATGGATCCTGGGTGACAAGGGTTACCCCCTTTGTACATGGTTGATGACACATGTATGTCATATCCAAAGCGCTGCTGAAGATAGGTACAATGCTGCTCATGCATCCACCATAGCCATCATTGAACACATCACTGGCATGCTGAAAATGCTATTTCGTTGCCTTCACCACTCTGGAGGGGCTCTTCATTGCGCCACAGAGGGTGTCTCGAATAATTATTGTCTGCTGTGCCTTGCAGAACCTTGAAATTAGACATGGTAACACTCTGAAGGCACAGGAACACCCGTCCTCCTCAGATGAGGATGACTATGAAGAGGGTGAGGAGGAGGACAGCAATGACAACGATGCCATCATCAACGTGAGGCTCATGGAGAGACGTGCAAGGGACATCAGGAGACCTCACTTATGCACGTTTCAGTCAACAATAAGCCACATCATCAAGGAACTTTGGGAACAGAAATTCCTTTTTGTGTGAGGTCTTATTCATTTCTGCAGTCTTAATGAAGCATTGCTGCACTTTCCTGTGATTGGCATTTGAAATTATCTATGGGCTACGATGAATGCTATTACACACCACTGCAAGCAGCACTCAGTTATGAACATAGAAAACAAAAGTAAGGCATGACAATATTGGGAAAAAGTTATTAATCATCATTAGGAAAACAGCCATCATTGAAGAGTGAAGGCTGAAATTCCAATGACATATGGACACAGGACATTTCCTGAGATGCTTTGCAAACATCATTGCATTCCTACCATAGGCCTCCAAAAAACTTCTTTGTATCCATCTGTAAGCAAGGAAAATATTATCGAGAGTGGTCAAATTTTGCATGAAATATAAATGTACTACGCACTGGGATATGGCAAAAGTCATAGCTTGCATGAATTCCTCCATGGCACACGCAAAGCCACACCTGACTTCAGGCATCTGAGACATATTTTCCACATGGCTTTGCTGCACATCCAGCAGATGTCTCTTTGCAACAAACAAAGGATTATCATGAGTGTGGGGCTGAGCAGGGGCCTGGTCCCCATTAGTCCTCTGATTATCAGGGGACCCGGCTGGCACATGTTCCCTCAGCTGCTGGGATGTGTCTATGTTGTGAACACCAGCTTGTGACCCAGATTCTAACCTTAAACCCCCCATGGACCATGTGGATGCATCTGTGCTGGCAGAGATGGAAGAAGAGGCAAGTGACGATGCACCCTCTGGGGCATTGGCTTCTTCTTGCTCCCCTGAGGAGGATTCTTGGGCCACGCGGTATTCTGCTACTCGAGTGCGGGCACCTACGGTGGAGACACAAACAGAGGCACTTTAAGCATGTGCTTCTCATGAGTTCACACAATTTCCTTCAGTTTCCATATATGGCTGCAAGAGCAGAGATGACACTTCAACCTTACACCTTGTGGCTCCTGCCTCGCCATCTCCACTTGCCCTACCTCCCTCCTCTTTCGCAATCTCAGAGGCCTCCTCCTCAGCCATGGTCAGTAGCCTTATGCCAGGGACTCCTCCTGCTGCCTTAGCGGGGTCACGCAGGTTGTGGCTTCATTTATCCTGCAGTAGATATGCAGTTTTGATGTCATGCCAAATGATGCATCACAACCATTGCATACATGCAGCAACATCACTCATTCTGCACTGGCGTTCGCACGACACATCCAATCACATAAACAATGCCAATCTTCATCTTGGTGCAACATCATTTAGTGAATGACACCAAGGCTGCTCACGCATTCCACTGCATTCCTTGTGTACCCTCTGCCTTTAAGACATTGAAGCCATGGAAGAAAACAATGCAGTAGCCTCGCCAGGACCACTTGCTGATCTGAGCAAGTCATTGATTCGCTTGTGGCACTGAACCCATGTTCTATGAGTGACCCCACGGTTTGAGACCTCCTCCGTTACCTCCAACCACGCCACCTTGGTGAGGCGGGAGGGTCTTTGCATTCCATTTGCAGGGAAGAGGGCCTCCCGCCTTTCCCAGACGGCCTGGAGGAGAACCTGCAGGGAGGCATCACTGAACCATGAGGCGGGACGCTGCCTGCTGACTGCTAAGTGATTTACTTTTGCTGTGGGGAAAATAAATGATATGAAGTTGGTGGTGACTTTCACAAAATAAGGGAGGCAAAAACATTTTGATGTAAGTAAAAGCTTCAATTTAAGTTCGTCTGAAGACACTTACATGAAAGGGAGGTTGCTGATCCTGGAGACTGCAAGCACAGAATGTTTTATATCTGTGCTGATCATGGTGCTCGGGTTCACAGCAGGTTCCACCAATGAAAGGCCACCCCCATTGCATGATGCCATGTGTTCACTGTATCTGTCGTCCCATGGCTAATTAAATACAAAATCGCGTGGGAAACAGGATTTGCGGCGGGAACAGAAGTTAAAACAACTTCCGGTCACCCCGTCAGGAATGCTGTGGCACTTATAAGATTCCACCGGATGTTTCCCCTCGTGGGGGAATCTAGAACTAGGGGCCACAGTTTCAAATTAAAGGGTTTCCCATTTAAGACAGAGATGAGTAGGAATTTTTTCTCTCAGAGGGTCGTTAGTACTTGGAATTCTCTTTCCTAGTGAGCAGTGCAGGCTGAGTCACAGAATCTATTCAAGGCTGAGATAGACAGATTTTTGATTGACAAGGGAAAAAAGGGTTATGGGGGGCAGACAGGAAAGTGGAGTTAAGGCCACAATCTGATCAGGCATGCTCATACTGAATGCGCAGCAGGCTCAAGGGGCTGAATAGCCTACTCCTATTTCTATTTCTTATGTTCTCACAAGAGAGAAACAGAGTTAATGGGCTTGAATGTTAAGCCTGGCTGGGGCCGGAATCAGAGGCAGGCAGGCGCTAAAAATAGCACCACCAGTCTGCAAGCCAGTTTCCTGGCTCTATCCCACCCCTGTGCCATTTCTGCGGAGGTGGAAATGGGGTGGGGGGTGGTGCCATGTGCATCCACACGTGGTGGGTGGATCCAAGTAATTTAGAGTCTATTAAGGCCTGTTAACAGAGGCCGACTGAGATTTTCCAGTCGGCCTCCAGGTTCCCGCAGGTGGCGGGGTCCAGTTTAATTGCCTGGAGCCGGCCTCCCAGAGGCAGACCGGAAGTCGGCATTCCAGGTAGGCCTAGAGGCCATCCCTTCCTGTCTGGGTGCAACAGCAGCCATAGGCCACTCTAAGGAGGGCTCCCCTCCCCTCTCTCTACACCGCGCACCCTTCCCCCTCTCCTCCACCCGCCCCCCCACAACCGCCCAAACCTCCCACCTGGCTTCAAAAGCCAGTTTTCAGATTAAGTTTAAAAATGTTGAGATGCTCCCCTCCATTTTGAAATATCCACTCCCTCACTTACCTCCCATTGCATCCTGCTGCTGATTCCAAGCTGGATGGTCTCTGATTGGCCTCCCAGCTTCAAACGCCCACCCACTATCCTTAATTGGGCAGCAAACTCGCTCTCTGGCCACTTCTTGAAAAATCACAATAAGCGACTGCTTCCCACATAGTGTGGGCTTCTGACCCCACATTGGAGCCTGACGATGGAGTTCAGAAGCCCGCAGGGAAAATCCTGCCCAATATTTCTGGTCGATGTCCTTTCATCAGAACGTGCACCGGTAACTCTGTTTCTCATCCTACAGATGCTTCCTGACCTGGTGAGTATTTCCAGCATTTTCTGTTTACAAACAGCCGCCTATTTTGTGTTGGAGTGCTGCATGCCGATTTAATGGCCTGGCTGAAATTTGAATCATGGAGGCAAATGATGTCCAGTGGCCCCACCAGATTTTCCTCTGCTGGTTGCCCTTTTTTGGGGGGGAAAAAACACACAGCCAGCTGTTGAAAATTCATCCCTCCACTACCCCCCCCTCCACCCCCCACCCCCCCAATAAACTTAGCATCACTAAACCATCACTGCTTGATTTACATTTTCTTTTTGTCTTTGGTGGTGTCCTGCACAACCGGCCTTGCCCCAACCTCTCATTTAAAATGATTAATGTGTTAATTCTGTAAAATGGGAAGTTGAAATTCTACTGCCCTTTGTGAGTCACAAAACAGGAGCAACAACACCCAACTTCAGAGAACAACGTAGCACTTCACTTTATTTGTCATTAGCGGCTACCAGTCCATTTGTACAATGGCAGAAATAAAATGCAACCTAAGTAATGCACAACACAGATTAACACAGTTTTGCAGATTAAAAAAAATGCAAAAGCACAAAATGCTTGAAATGCAAAGCGAGGCTATCAGCAAGATGGAAAGCACAAAAACTACAAATGCTGCAAATCTGAAGCAAAACTGGACACAAATTTCAGTCAGCATTTGTAACTATAGATAAGTTCATGTTATAGTTGCATTGTTTGTTCAGAATTGAAGGGGAAATCCAGGTTAGTTTTTCAGAAGGAATAGTCTCTTATGGCTGACGTGATTTTGTGACATTTTTAACAGGTGCTGGTCCATAAAAATGCCAAGAATCCTTTCAATCTTACTCATTTTTTAATCTTCCCAAACAGCAAGCTTAAAGGCTTCATTTTATGCTGACCACCACAGGTTCTTTTTGAAATTGCATTTGCCTTAGATTCTAAATAGCAGTAAAAACATTTCTGATTTAATCCACCACCCACTGCACGACCGAGAGACCCATGGAAGCAAAGGAACACCTGGGGTACAGGGTAATTTACAATGGATTCCAACCAAGTTAAACATTTCCAGTCTACAGTGATGCATCACCTCCCCCACATCACTTCATAGACTACAGTACCAGAAGTAATTACCTCCCCTCCATCGTGGATACTGTGCTTTTGTCAGAAATTCAAGAGATTGTGTGGGAACTGCTATAACATTGGCGGAAGCACTAAAAGCAATCTTGTTAATTCAGCTCTGTAGTGTCCCTGAAATAAAATGTCAATTCAACCATTTTCTGCTATTCTGTTTTCTGTTTTCTGACAGTTCCTAACAGACTGAATTCTAAAATGGTAAAAGAACTGCATCTAAGTTTTTACTTGTATATATAAAATCTTAAACTTCCAGTAAACATTAAAAAATGGCCATTACACCACACTACCATGTGCCTGGAATAAATTTCTGTAAACATTTTAAACTAAATTTTAAAAACACAAACTAAAAATAATAATTTTAGCACAGACTGGAATATTGATATTTGTAGTACAGCCCTTTAGGGATAGATGAGTCCGCCAATTAATTTAATGCTCTGGAACAATCTTCACGTCATATTTACCATTGGAATCCACCAACTGTACTAAAAATTATCTTCAAACAAACTGGGAGACAGAGTGGTTGGTTTAACTTGTAGCAATCTTACTTGACACTAATATAGTAATTTGCTACAACATTCATATCTATTTACTGTTTCAGCTCTTCCACACACAATGATAACCGGAAATGGAAATTAGTGCAGTTGAGACAATTGATGGATAAGTATTTAATCATAAAATGGTTACAGCAAAAAAAGAAGGCAGTTGTCCCATTGTGTCCGTGCTAGCTCTCTACAACAGCAACTCCACTAGTCCACTCCCCACCACCATCCCCCACCCTTTCCTGGTAGCCATGTAAATGTTTTTCCTCTTCAGGTAATTATCCGATTCTCTTTTGAAAAGCACAATTAAATCTGCCTCCGCCACACTCTCAGGCAATGCATTCCAGATCCTAATCATACACTGTGCTGCAAGGATTTTCTTCTGGTCTCCTTTGAATCTTTTTTCATTCACCTTAAATTGGTGTCCTCTGTTCTCAACTCTTCCAAAAATGGGAGCAATTTCTCCTTATCTACTCTGCCCAGACCCATCATGATCAAACCTCCTTTCAGTCTTCTCTTCTTTAAGGAGAACAGTCCCAGCTTCTCCAATCTATCCATGTAACTGAAGTCCCTCAACCCTGGACCATCTCAAATCTTTTCTGCACCTTCTCTAATGCCTTCAAATCCTTCTTACTCCAGTTGAGGCCGAACCAGTGCTTTCTGAAGGTTTACCAGAACCCCCTTGCCTTTGTACTCTATGCCCCTATTTATAAAGCCCAGGATCCTGTATGGCCTGTTAACCACTTTCTCAACCTGTCCTGCACTTTCAACAATTTGTGCACATACACTCCCAGGTCCCTCTGCTCCTACACCCACTTTGGAATTGTATCCTTAATTTTATATTGCCACTCCTCGTTCTTCTGACCAAAATGTATCACTTCACCCTTCCCTGCATTAAACTTCATCTGCCACATTTCCACCCATTTTACCAGGCTGTCTATGTCCTCTTGAAGTATATCACTGTCCTCCTCACGGTTTGCACTACTTCCTAGTTTTGTGTCATCTGCAAATTTTGAAATCGTGGCTTGCACACCTAAGTCAAGGCCATTGATATAGACCAAGGAAAGCAGTGGTCCTTGCACCAACTTCTGGGGAACCTAACTGTATACCCTCGCCCAGTTCAAAAAAACAAGTGTTAACCACCACTATCAGTTTCCTGCCATGCTTTTTTGAACAACTGTGTAACTTTGCAATTCTCTAGTCCTCTGGCACTACCACCGTATCTAAATGGGATTGGAAGATTATGGCCAGTAGCTCTGCAATTTCCTCCCTTACTTCCCTCAGTATCCTTGGATGCATCTCATTCAGTCCTGGGGACTTATCAACTTTATGTGCAGCAAGCCTTTCTAATACCTCCTCATTATCAATATTTAGCCCATCTAGTGTCTCAGCTATCTCCTCTTTCACTATGACATTGGCAGCATCTTCTCCCTTGGCAAACTTGCTTCGTAATGTTAATTTTAAATTTAAATTTTAAATGGGCCAAAGCCCATAGTGTAAGGACACCAACCAGACTGAAAATAAAAGAAGCCATGACGAAAAGTGAGATCACATGGGTGAAACGTTCAGCTCGAGGCAGAACTGGCACAATATCAACACTGCAGTCGGGAGGCCTGAACATTCAGGCATCGTTAACTTTTAGTTGGGGGCTGTGGGTGCCAAATCGATGTCTCACCACAGCTCACCAGTTTCATCAGGGCTGAAATCAGTCAGTTGGAGCAGCTTTTTATTTGGGATGGGGGTGGTGGAGCGAATGAGCAAATACTGGAGTACAGGATATAAGAACATGCTCGCAAAGGAACAAAGGATGTTTATGGGCCTTTGAGGGGGGGAGGGGGCACGGGGTGTCACTCCTGTTCCTCCTTCCTTCCTCAAAACTTACCATTATAGAGAGGTTTTCAGTGAAACTTTTAAGAACTCTCCATGGCTGAAGAAATGGGTCTGACTTTTGTCATACATCCTCTGTCCATTTCTGTTTGAAAGTTGTGACTGGGTTACTACAACATGCGTAGGAATCTAATTTGCATAACTAAATAGCCTTCTGCCTGGAATTGAGGTGGGAGAAGATTGCTGGGCACCCATTTTTAAAGCCTGCCTGCAGTTGATTCAGGAGGTCAGTGAGCTCACAAGGCTTCAACTGCCATTTCCTATTTTCCTAATTAACCCCATCATTAGACGAGAATGACACAACCATCACATAGTCAACTAATACAAATTAGCACCAAAGGGAAACTCACCATTTGTGTTAATGCGGAAGATGTTTGCTGTAAGTTCCTGAAACACCTCTTGAATTTCATTAGGATCAATCTGTGATGCTGTTGGGAAATAGAACAAAAACAAAATTTACGACATGATTAACACAATATACAGTGGGCGACCTGCAACATAACCTCACTTTGTGTACTCAAATTCCTCTGATTTTCTTATATTTAAATGATAGCATTTGTTTTAAATAGGCCGCTTCCAATAACAGCAGAGAAAATTGATACAAGCACATTAAGTACAACAACATCACCAACAAAAACTTGCAGTTGACAACTTGTTAAAAAAGCTTAGTTATAATTAAAACCATTGATTAAACTTTAATTATTTGTACCCTATCTTACCCATTTTTTTAAAAATCCTGCATTTGTTGTTTCTGGGACGTCACGGGATCTGGCTTAGCCATGATTCCCCTCAACTCCAGCTGCAGGAATAGCCTGCTGCCTGAACAGATGAAGGAGATTCGTGTCGGGTCGGGCGCGAAGAAAAATTAAAGGGCTGGGGTTCGGGTTGGCTGTGGTCGGGTCGGGCCTAGGTCGGGTTTTAATTTTATACCCAAGCTGAGCCCCAGGCTGATGACGAGTCTCTGGTTTCGACAGGACAGGGCATGCTGCAGTTGCAGAGAGAGGGAAGGCAACATCTGGTGGCGATCCAGAGGCCATGTGTAGCCTTGAGCGGATGGTGGGGGAGTTCATCCGTGCCATGACTGCTGCCATGTCCCAGGCATATGAACACTTGGCTTCATCCATTGAGAGGTTGGCGACTCTCTTGGACAGCCACATTCCACAGATGCGCAACAGCCTGCAAATACTCGCCTTGGCCATGAGGTCCACTCAGCCATGGCAGGGCGACAGAGGACCAGGAGGCTCGAAAATGTTTCGTCTCCTGTTCCTTCTCTGATGAGCAGGGAGTCTCCAAGCCACCTTGAAAGGGAGGAACAGAGGATGCGCTCCACATCTGTCTCCCCTCAGGGTGATTCGAGTGTCCACGCCGGCTCCTCATCCCCTCCGCCAGTGAATCAAGCTCCACCAGCCACAGCGCCTGAATGCACTCCTGCCGGAAGCCTTTAGGCAGCCAGGGCCTTCCAGGCCTCAGGCATGCAGAGGACGCCTGCGAAGTCATCCCAAGTCAAGGGGCATCATGATCAGCAGCCTGCCTCCAGTCCAGCTGCTGTCGCAGGGGATGTACCACGCAAACGTATAAAAAAGACACCTTCACACACATGGGTATTCATGGGTGAAATAGATATCTCATGTTTAATGTAATTAAAAGCTCATTGGTGCAAATCGTCAGCCTTCATTGATGGATAATCGCATTCCACCACAGAGTGAGTGTGACTACTGCAATTCCCTCAAATGCCTTACGACATTGGCAAGGTGACTACTTACATCGTTAACATGCCAATGAACATGATTTTTTCATTACTCAAATGATGTCACATGAGCACTGCCTGAATTGGATGTTGCATACTGCAGGGCAAGATAGTGCCAAGGCAGAAAACTTGGCACCACATGCATGAGGGTGAGTTTTGGTCAGAATTGTATTTACTGCAAGTTTGCTTTTATTCATTCTTGGGATGTGGGCATCGCTGGCCAGGACAGCATTTATTGCTCATCCCTAATTGCCCTTGAGAAGGTGGTGGTGAGCTGCCTTCTTGATCCGCTGCAGTCCATGTGGGGTAGGTACACCCACTGTGCTGTTAGGAAGGGAGCTCCAGGATTTTGACCCAGCGACAGTGAATGAACGGTATAGTTCCAAGTCAGGATGGTGTGTGACTTGGAGGGGAACTTGCAGGTGGTGGTGTTCCCATGCATTTTCTGCCCTTGTCCTTCTAGTTGGTCGAGGTCACGGGTTTGGAAGGTGCTGTCTAAGAAGCCTTGGTGCATTGCTGCAGTGCATCTTGTAGATGGTACACACTGCTGCCACTGTGCGTTGG
Source organism: Heterodontus francisci (assembly GCF_036365525.1). Classification (NCBI taxonomy): domain Eukaryota; kingdom Metazoa; phylum Chordata; class Chondrichthyes; order Heterodontiformes; family Heterodontidae; genus Heterodontus; species Heterodontus francisci. The sequence continues at coordinate 38,198,586 of NC_090375.1, forward strand.
TGGTGGAGGGAGTGAATGTTTGTAGATGGGGCACCGATCAGGCGGGCTGCTTTGTCCTGGACTGTTGAATGTTGTTGGAGCTGCACCCATCCAGGCAAGTGTTGTGACCGAGGTGGGAGGAGTACACCGTTTATTCTAGTTCTACTTCTCCACAGGTCACAACATATTTAAATTTTCCCACTTACCGATACGGTCAATCATATACTCGATATTTCCCAGAATAAAACACACTAACCAGGTTTCTTTAATAAACAACAAAATTAACAGTTTATTACAGCACAAGACAGTAATGAAGCAAACCCAAAATTGAAGTATAAAAGTTTCCTTTGTCCCTTAGCCCCACACACACACATACATACATCGGTTTACTGGAAAAATTAAAGGGATTTTGGTTTTAGAGCTCTGTTACAGAAAAAAAAGACAAATAAACCACTTAGGCTGAATACTTGCTCATTCTTGAAGAAAAAAGAGAAGACATGGAAAGATGTCCTTTGTTTTGGTCTGGTGTTGAAATTGCGTATCGACGGCTGTCATTGGGATATTCCTAGAACAGTTCTTTCTAGGCGATGGTGAAGGTCAGTTTGGCTAGGGTTTCCAAGAAATGCATCGACAGAGGCTTCAAATAGGCCTTACAGCAGAAATGCGGCAACAGGGGTTTCAGTTCCTACACATTCGATACACAGGAGAAAGAGGAGACTGACACACTGGAAATGCAGGGCTTATTTCCGAGAGAAGGAGATGAGCTGGGTTTTACACACAGGCAAAAACCAACTGGCTTTCCTAACAATTCAAAGTGAAACTAAAAACATTCCAGAAGTCAAGCCTCCTGACCTCTATAAACCTTGACATGTCACTTCTTTATAAACATCTCCCCAAGTCAAAACAACAAGCTCCCTGCTGGTATTTTATCTGAAAATAGGTCAAGCCCAGGAAGCCTTCTGCAGACCTCTTTTTTTTTTTAAAAAGAGTTCAGCATCTCTTCAAGCTTCCAGCTAAATCAATGCCCATAATTCAACTATAAGTTCTTAAAACATATTTTACAAAAAATAGAAGCACTCTCGGAACACACGTCATGGATTTTGGAAACACTCCATTGTAAGGCTCTGCCTTGCCTCCCTTGCACGCTGCTCAAGATGTCTGCCCTCTATCACTCTGCTGGGATCTTCCATGGCTGCTTGGCCTTGTGTGCCCTCTCTGTCCTTTTCGGCAGAGGAAGTCTCATACTCCCACATGTCTTCCTCTGGCAATGCCTCCCCTCTCTGTCGTGCTATGCTATGTAGAACACAGCACCCAACCTTCTGTGGGGCATTCTGAAGGGATCCACCAGATCTATCATAGAAGTCATAGAGAGATACAGCACTGAAACAGGCCCTTCGGCCCACTGAGTCTGTGCTGACCCAAAACCACCCATTTATACTAATCCTACATTAATCCCCATAGTCCCTACCACATCCCCACCATCTACCTACACTAGGGACAATTTACAATGGCCAATTTACCTATCAACCTGCAAGTCTTTGGCTGTGGGAGGAAACCGGAGCACCCAGCGGAAACCCACGCGGTCACAGGGAGAACTTGCAAACTCCGCACAATCAGCATCCAGAACTGAACCCGGGTCGCTGGAGCTGTGAGGCTGCGGTGCTAACCACTGTGCCGCCCAGGCAGCAGAACTGCATCTTCAGCAAACCAATGGCCTGCTCGATGATCAATCTGGTGGAGCCATGAAAGGCAGTAACGGTCTTCCACATCATTGCTGGGGTTCTTTACAGGCGTCAGAAGCCACGTCCTCAATGGATAGCCCTCACCCCTGACAAACCACCCTTGAAGGCGAGTGGGGGGGGGGCGGGGGGGTGAAAAAAACAGTGGCACTTGGGACTGCTGAAGTATGAATGAGTCGTGGCAGCTTCCCAAGAAGTGGGCATACACTTGTAGGAAGTGCTTTCTGTGGTCGCATACAGGATGTACATTAATGGAATGAAAACCCTTCCTGTTGATGAAGGCAGCTGGTTGGTCCGTGGGAGCCTTGATGGCCACATGTGTGCACTCAATCACACCTTGGAAGTGTGGGAATCCCACAATGGCCCCAAATACAATGGGACTCTCGGCCTGACTCTCAGGGTCTGTCCTGTGGTGCACATATTAATCAGCCCTCCTGAACAGAGCACTGGTCACCTCCTTGATGCAGCGGTGCACTGTGGGTTGAGAGACCACACACACATGTCCCGGCAGATCCCTGGAATGATCCAGAGGCATAGAAGTTTAGGACCACAGTAATATTCAGGGTCACAGGCATAGGGTGACCACCAAAACCCATTGGTTGCAAATTGTCATTGAGCAGTGCGCAGAGGTCTGTGACGGCCTCTCCAGACAGCCGCAGTCTTTTCTAACAGTTCCGCTCAAACATCTGCAGGTATGTCAGGCGAGTTCTACATACTAATATGAAAGCAAAATACAGCAGATGCTGGAAACCTGAAATAAAAACAAAAAATGCTGAAAATACTCAGCAGTTCTGGCAGCATCTGGGGAGAGAGAGGCAGAGTTAACGTTTCAGGTCAGAGACCCTTCTTCAGAACTGACAAATATTAGAAATGTAAAAGATTTTAAGCAAGTAATGCAGGGGGTGGGGCAAGAGATAACAAAAGAGAAGGTGTTGATAGGACAAAGTCACAGAGAATAACTGACCAGAAGGTCATGGAACAAAGGCAAATGGTATGTTAATGGTGTGCTGAAAGACAAAGCGTTAGTACGTGGAGGGTGTGAATAGACTGTAAAGCACAAAGCACTCCAAGCACAACATTAAACATTTAAAAAAAAAACAGAAACAGTGGGTAGGCACAGTAGAAACAAACTAAACACACTAAAAAACCTAAAATAAAAGAACCAAATAAAAAATAACTAAACATAAAAAGGGGGGGGGGGGCTCGTCATGCTCTGAAATTATTGCATTCAATGTTCAGTCTGGCAGGCTGTAGCATGCCTAATCAGTAAATGGGATGCTGTTTCTTGAGCTTGTGTTGATGTTTGCTGGAACACTGCAGCAATCCCAGGACAGAAATGTGAGCAAGGGGGGGGTGTTGAAATGGCCAGTAACGGGAAGCTTGGGGTCATGCTAATGGACTGAGCGGAGGTGTTCGGCAAAGCCGTCACCCAATCTGTGTTTGGTCTCCCCAATCTAGAGGAGACCACATTGTGAGCAGTGAATACAGTATACTACATTGAAAGAAGTACAAGTAAATCGCTGCTTCACCTGAAAGGAGTGTTTGGGGCCTTGGAAGTGAGGAGAGAAATGGGCAGGAATTACACCTCATGCGATTACAGGGGAAGGTGCTGTGAGAAGAGGACAAGGTGGTGGGGATAATGGAGGATTGGACCAGGGTGTCACGGAGGGAACGATCCCTTCGGAATGCTGATAGGGGAAGGGAAGGGAAGATGTGTTTGGTACTGGCATCACGCTGGATGTGGCGGAGGATTATCCTTTGGATCTGGAGGCTGGTGGAGTGGAAAGTGAGGACAAGGGGAACCCTGTTGCGGTTCTGGGAGGGAAGGGGTGAGGGTAGATGTGCGGGCCAGACACGGTTGAGGGCCCTGTCAACCACTGTGTGGGGGAATCCTCGGTTGATGAAAAAGGAAGACATATCAGAAGCCCTGTCACGGAAGGTAGCATCATCAGCGCAGATGTGCCAGAGATGGAGAAACCGAGAGAATGGAATGAAGTCGTTACAGGAGGCAAGGTGTGAAGAAGTGTTGTCGAGGTAGTTGTGGGAGTCGGTGGGCTTATAATGAATATTAGTAGACTATCTATCCTCGGAGATGGAGACAGAGAAGTCGAGGAAGGGAAGGGAAGTGTCAGAGATGGACCATGTGAAGGTGAGAGAAGGGTGGAAATTAGAAGCAAAGTTGATAAAGTTTTCCAGTCCCGGGCGGGAGTAGGAAATGGCACTGATACAGTCATCAATGTACCGGAAAAAGAGTTGGGGGAGGGGGCCTGAGTAGGACTGGAACAAGAAATCTTCAACATATCCCACAAAAAGACAGGCATGACGAGGACCCATGCGGGTACACATAGCAACACCTTTTACTTGAAGGAAGTGAGTGGAGTTGAAGAAGAAGTTGTTCAATGTGAGAACAAATTCAGCCAGGCAGAGGAAGGTGTTTGCGGATGGGGACTGGTTGGGCCTCTGTTCAAGGAAGAAGCGGGGAGCCCTCAAACCATCCTGGTGGGGGATGGAGGTGCAGAGCGATTGGGTGTCAGTTGGGGCCAAGAAACTGGAAATTGCCAAAATGATGTAGGGCGTCAGAAGAGTCACGGATGTAGTTGGGAAGAGACTGGACCAGCGAAGAAAGGATAGTCAAGATAGGAAGAAATAAGTTCAGTGGGGCAGGAACAGGCTGAAACAATGGGTCTGCCGGGACAGTCCTGTTTGTGGATTTTGGGAAGGAGATAGAAGCGGGCTGTCTGGAGTTGCGGGACTATGAGGTTGGAAGCTGTAGAGGGAAGATCTCCAGAGGAGATGAGGTCAGTGACAATCCTGTGAACAGTAGCTTGATGTTCGGTGGTGGGGTCATGGACCGGGGGAAATAGGAAGAAGTGTCTGAGAGTTGGCACTGAGCCTCTGCAAGGTAGAGGTCGGTATGCCAGACAACAACTACACCACCCTTGTCTGCAGGTTTGATGACAATGTCGGGGTTAGACCTGAGAGAACGGAGTGCGGCAAGTTCAGAGGGTGACAGGTTAGAGTGAGTGAGGGAGGCAGAGAAATGGAGACGGCCGATGTCTCGTCAACAGTTTTCAATAAAAAGATCAAGAGCGGGTAAGAAAGCCAGAGGGAGGGGTTCAGGTAGAGGGAGAATGCTGGATGCGGGTGAATGGGTCCACTGGTCGTGGGGAGGACTCCTGGTCAAAGAAGTGATCCCAGAGGCGAAGGCGATGGAGGAAGAGCTCAACGTCATGCCGAGCACGAAATTCAGAGGTGGGGGCGTAAGGGGATAAAACGGGGTCCTTTGCTGAGTACAGAACGTTCAGCGTCAGACAGGTGGAGGTCAGCGGGTATATAGTGAATACACGGCAAGGGGTCAGATCAGAAGGGGTGGGGTCAGAGGAAAGTGAGTGGGAAGAAGGATCTGGAGGGGTGTTAATCCCCATCAGTTGCTGGAGCTTGCGTTCCCTAACACCTGAAAGGAAGAAAAAAAGTTTTTTGTTAATGCATCGGATACAACGAAGGATGAAATGAAACTGCGGAGTAGAACAGCTTTGAGATAAGGTGAGGCAGTTCTTCTGGAGAGAGAGATCCAGTGTGTACATGTGGTGGCGCATGGCACTGAGTGTGGATCTCAGGATGAGCGAGAACAGCAGTTCGAGGAACCTTGTATTTCGCGGAGATACCTATAATCCTGGGTGGATTCAAAACAGGAAGGATGAAAGTGCAGTTGGAATCCACATGGAATAAGTCTATATAAGTTCTATATACTCGTGTTGTATCTGTGTTCTTGGTTGCATTGTCGGCTGCTGCTGCTGCTCACATCTGGGAGGCGGCTCTTGTGCCACAGCTGCTTCTTGGGCCTGCCTCCAGCGGATTCGCTTCAGCACAGCACCAAGAAAACACGGTGAATCATACCCATCTCTATCTTCCTTGGCCCGTTGGCTTCCTTCAAAGGTTAAGTTTACTGATCTGTGCAAAGCGATGTTGGAATTTTGGTTATAGAAAGCCTACATTAGCTCCATGGTATGGATTGATGCTGGACCCACAACATTTCCAAAAGGACGAGCCATCATGAGCAAATCAACAACATTTGAGCATCCTGCACTGCCCTTCCAAAGGAAAACCACCTCTATACTTGCAGAGTTCTCCCAACTCCCCCCACCCCCCGCCACAGACACACCATTTGCAGAGTTCTTCCAAACTCTTCCCCTCACAGACAAAGTAGTTGCCAAGTTCTTTCAACCAACCACTTCTCCTAAATAACAGCGTTAAAGTAAATTACCCTTTCAAGTCACCAAGGACTCTCGCCTCAATGCTGCCAGCTTTTTAAAGACACAAATCTGAAGGCATGTGAGTGCTGCACGCCCAACACAAGATTGTGAACGCCTGGTAAGATCACTGTTAATTATATTCAGATATAGCTAAAGAGCGTTTAACGTAGGTAAATGCCAATGCCGTCGTGGCAGTGCAGAAGTGTCACCACGGCACTTCGCCGCCTCTGACAGAATCAGAACGCAGCATTACGGCGTCGCGTTCTGTGCTGGACAACTCCACGCTGATTCTTCCCCCCTCCACCAACCACCTCAAAACCCACTTACAGAGGAGCATAAAATTCAGCCCATAGTACTGAAGACTTGTGCTCCCGAACTAGCCATGCCCCTAGCCAAGCTGTTCCAGTACAGCTACAACACTGGCATCTACCCAGCAATGTGGAAAATTGCCCAAGTATGTCCTGCCCACAAAAATACGATCCAGCAAATAACTGCCCAATCAGTCTACTCCCGATCATCAGCAAAGTAATGGATGGTGTCGCCCACAGTGCTATCGGTACTTAATCAGCAATAACCCACTCGGATGCTCAGTTTGGGTTCTGCTAGGGCCATTGGGCCTTAGCCCTCATTACAGCCTTGCCCAAACACAGACAAAGCAGCTGTATTTAAGAGATGAGGTGAGAGTGACTGCCCTTGACATCAAGGCAGCATTTGACGGAGTGTGGCATCAAAGAGCCATAACAAAATTTAAGTCAATGGGAATCAGAGGAAAACTCTTCACTTATTGGAGTCATAACTAACACAATGTAAGATGGCTGTGGCTGTTGGAGGTCAATCATCTCAGCCCCAGAATATCACTACAGGAGTTCCTCAGGGTAGTGTCCTAGGCCCAGCCATCTTCAGCTGCTTCATCAATGACCTTCCCTCCATCATAAGCTCAGAAGTGGGGACATTTGCTGATGATTGCACAATATTCAGCACCATTCGCAACTCCTCAGATTCTGAAGTGGTTCGTGCTTGCATGCAGCAACAACTGGACAACATTCATAAATGCTGACCTTGCCAGTGATATTTACATCCCATGGACGAATATGAAAAAACATGAAATTCAAAAGGCTTTTCCTCCACATTTAAATCCGGACACGAGTAATCTGGGTGCGAACTAATTATGTTATTTAAAAGATCTCAGAATTTTGGGCACCAAGTGTCTTCTTTCATTTACGGCTGTCCATCTGACCCTCTGCCTGAACAAATCTCTGCCCACAAAACTGGCCACACCCCCAACTCTCAAACATCAGCATTCTGCAATTGCACATGTTTGAGAAAGAGGAAGTCATTCTTCTAGTACTTTATTATAATTTTTTGATTGTTTCTTTAAATATATTTTTACTGAGAAGTGCTCTGTATTTTCTGTTTAGTTGACTGTATTTTTATTGTGAAAGTTTAAGTCACATTAAAAAATGAAAAGCTCATTTGCAGGTTCTTGAACATGCCTAAAATGTAGCAATGATGGTTAAATGATTTGAAATTTAATTTTCATACTTAAGAATTAGATGGTGCAGCTTCAGCATTTTCTGGAGCCTTGAATATTTACACAGATTTTTTTTTAATTCGTTCATGGTACATCGCTGGCTAGGCCAGCATTTATTGCCCATCCCTAAATTGCCTTTGAGAAGGTGGTGGTGAGCTGCTTTCTTGAACTGCTGCAGTCCATGTGGGGTAGGTACACCCAAAATGCTGTTAGGAAGAGAGTTCCAGGATTTTGACCGAGTGACGGTGAAGGAATGGCAATATAGTTCCAAGTCAGGATGGTGTATGACTTGGAAGGGAACTTGCAGATGGTCGTGTTCCCATGCATATGCTGCCTTTGTCCTTCTAGGTGGTAGAAGTTGTGGGTTTGAAAGGTGCTGTCTAAGGAGCCTTGGTGTGTTGCTGTAGTGCATCTTGTAGCTGCCACTGCGTGCCTGTGGTGGAGGGAGTGAATGTTTGTGGATGGGATGTCAAACAAGTGGGCTGCTTTGTCTTGGATGGTGTCGAGTTTCTTGAGTGTTGTTGGAGCTACACCCATCCAGGCAAGTGGAGAGTATTCCATCACACTTCTGACTTGTGCCTTGTCGGTGGTGGACAGGCTTTGGGGAGTCAGGAGGTGAGTTACTTGCTGCAGGATTCCTGGCTCTGACCTGCTCTTGTAGCCACAGTATTTATGTGGCTACTACAGTTCAGTTTTTTGTCAATGGTAACCCCCAGGATGTTGATAGTGGGGGATTCCGCGATGGTAATGCATTTGAATGTCAAGGGGAGATGGTTAGATTCTCTTTTGTTTGACATGGTCATTGCCTGGCACTTGTGTGGTGTGAATGTTACTTGCCACTTATTAGCACAAGCCTGGATATTGTCCAAGTCTTGCTGCATTTCTACACGGACTGCTTCACTATCTGAGGAGTAGTGAATGGTTGATGATTGAGCGTCGACTGATGGGGCGGTGATTGGCTAGGTTTAATTTGTCCTGCTTTTTGTATACAGGACATATCTGGGCAATTTCCACATTGCCAGGTAGATGCCAGTGCTGTAGCTGTATTGGAATAGCTTGGCTAGGGGTGCGGCAAGTTCTGGAGTGCAGGTCTTCATCCTATTGACGGAATTTTGTCAGGGCCCATAGCCTTTGCAGCATCCAGTGCCTTCAGTCGTTTCTTGATACCATGCGGAGTGATCGAATTGGCTGAAGACTGGCATTTGTGATGTTGGAGACCTCAGCAGAACATTGAGATGGATCATCCACTAGGCACTTCTGGCTGAAGATTGTTGCAAATGCTTCAGCCTTATCTTTTGCATTGATATGCTCGGCTCCCTCAACATTGAGGATGGGGATATTTGTGGAGCCATTTATGACAATTTTAAATTTGACCACATTCTAAAGAAATTGGGAGGATAGTAGGACGTAACTTGCCACTGGCAAAATAAGAGCAACCCTGACTGTGTTTTCAGGTCAAATGTCTGGGTCATGCCTATGGAGGCAACACCAGGTCATCAAATCTGAACAGAGATAGGAACAATTGAATGGTCCCTTCTCGTTACAGTCAGCATGTTAGTGTTATCATTGCTTAGAAATGGAAATGCATAATGTGATGTGTGAACAGTCATTATTTCGCGCAAGAGAGAGAATCTTTAGGAGTCAAGTCTCTGTTGTAATGAAGGTATCACATATACCAGTCCCAAACTGGAAGATGACATATACAACCTAAAGTTTGCTATACAACTTTTCAGAGTGTAGGTATTACTTTGGATACACTGGTAGTCCGAATGTATTGCTTCCTCAATAGAGCAAAATGTGACTAAAATAGACTTGACTGTTGTCTACAGGGAGCGTCTTAAGTCAAACATCACACGCCTGACATCCTTGCTCCAGGAATAGGTAGCAGTGCATTTGCAGCTGCCCTCATGATTGCGCTGTCATATGTGCAGAGACATGTTATATATCACAATGAAGATGAAGTGTCACAGCAGTTAAGGAAACTCAGTATTGTTCCTGGCCAAAGGCAATGTCTCACCTACTGCAAAAACTGCCATCTGTAGTGAGGAACGTAATTTGTGCAGTGGTGCGGCTAGGTGAGCCAAAGAGCACAAAAATGAACTGAGCACCCATTGGGTGTCCTGTAGCCTCATTTACTGTTTCCTTACTTTTCAATATACTGATCTTCACTGCCTCTATCCTAATATCAGCTTTCAATATTAAAACTCATTAGTAACTTCTATGAAATGGAAACAAAGGCGACACCAACCAGTTATTGGACTGATGAATGAGAAAAGATTTCAAATATATACACAAACAATTAATGCACTCAATTCTTGGCCACAGACAATACATTAGCAGGGAACTTTTGTCTGGAACATGAAGATTCCCTTTTTTTGAACTTGATTCGTCCTTGTTTTGAACATGTTACAAGCTTTGAAAGAAAACCGCAAAATTGATAGAGTTTTGCATGAAACTTCATAGATCTTCACGCTTCTGTAAAATCCACCAAAATGCACCACCGGTGCTTTCAGACAGATCTGGAGACAATCTTCAGCAATTCAAAGTTTAATTGCGTTTATTTTGAGCTTCAACAATTATAGAATCATAAAGCATGATAGAGACCAGTCAGCCCATCATGTCCGTGCTGGCTCTTTCAAAGAGCTATCAAATTAGTCCCACTACCCTGCTTTTTCACAATGGTCCTGAAAATGTTGCATTTACAAATATTTGTCCAATTTCCTTTCAGGTAGTGCATTCCAGATCTTAAGAACTCACATCAGAAAAACAATTTTCTTCATTTCCACCTCAGGTTCTTTTGTCAATTATCTTAGATCTGTGTCGTGTGGTTACCAACTCCCCTGTTGCTGGAATCAGCTCCTTGTTATTTACTGGTTCAAAACCATTTGTATTTTGAACACCTCAGTTAAATGTCCAAATTTTTCTACTTTAAGGGGAGCAATCCCAGCTTCTCTACTCTCTCCACATAACTCAAGTCCTTCATCCCAGGTACCATTAATTTGAATTTTTTTTTTAATTCATTCATGGGATGTGGGCGTCACTGGCCAGGTCAGCATTTGTTGCCCATCCCTAATTACCCTTGAGAAGGTGGTGGTGAGCTGTCTTCTTGAACCACTGCAATCCATGTGAGGTAGGTACACCCACAGTGCTGTTAGGAAGGGAGTTACAGGATTTTGACCCAGCGACAGTGAAGGAACGGCGATATAGTTCCAAGTCAGGATGGTGTGTGATTTGGAGGGGAACTTTCAGGTGGTGGTGTTCCCATGTATGTGCTCCTCTTGTCCTTCTAGTTGGTAGAGGTCGCGGGTTTGGAAGGTGCTGTCTAAAGAGCCTTGGTGCATTGCTGCAGTGCATCTTGTAGATGATACACACTGCTGCCACTGTGCATTGGTGGTGGAGGGAGTGAATGTTTGTAGATGGGGTGCCAATCAAGCGGGCTGCTTTGTCCTGGATGGTGTCGAGCTTCCTGAGTGTTGTTGGAGCTGCACCCATCCAGGCAAGTGGAGAGTATTCCATCACACTCCTGACTTGTGCCTTGTAGATGGTGGACGGGCTTTGGGGAGTCAGGTGGTGAGTTACTCGCCTCAGGATTCCTAGCCTCTGACCTGCTCTTGTAGCCATGGTATTTATATGACTACTCCAGTTCAGTTTCTTGTCAATGGTAGCCCCTAGGATGTTGATAGTGGGGGATTCAGTAATGGTAATGCCATTGAATGTCAAGGGGATATGGTTAGATTCTCTCTTGTTGGAGATGGTCATTGCCTGGCACTTGTGTGGCGCGAATGTCACTTGCCACTTATCAACCCAAGCCTGGATATTGTCCAGGTCTTGCTACATGGACTGCTTCAGTATCTGAGGAGTCACGAATGGTGCTGAACATTGTGCAATCATCAGCGAACATCTCCACTTCTGACCTTATGATTGGAGGAAGGTCATTGATGAAGCAGCTGAAAATGGTTGGGCCTAGGACACAACCCTGAGGAACAGCTGCAGTGATTTCCTGGAGCTCAGATGATTGACCTCCAACAACCACAACCATCTTCCTTTGAGCTAGATATGATTCCAGCCAGCGGAGGGTTTTCCCCCTGATTCCCATTGACCTCAGTTTTGCTAGGGCTCCTTGATGCCATACTCGGTCAAATGCTGCCTTGATGTCAAGGGCAGTCACTTTCACCTCACCTCTTGAGTTCAGCTCTTTTGTCCATGTTTGAACCAAGGCTGTAATGAGGTCAGGAGCTAAGTGGCCCTGGCGGAACCCAAACTGAACGTCACTGAACAGGTTATTGCTAAGCAAATGCAGCTTGATGGCACTGCTGATGACACCTTCCATCACTTTACTGATGATTGCGAGTAGGCTGATGGGGCGGTAATTGGCCGGGTTGGACTTGTCCTGCTTTTTGGCTGAAGTCTGGCATCTGTGATGCTGGGGACTTCAGGAGGAGGCCGAGATGGATCATCAACTCGGCACTTCTGGCTGAAGATTGTTGCAAATGCTTCAGCCTTATCTTTCACACTGATGTGCTGGGCTCCCCCATCATTGAGGATGGGGATATTTGTGGAGCCACCTCCTCCAGTTCGTTGTTTAATTGTCCACCACCATTCATGGCTGGATGTAGCAGGACTGCAGAGCTTAGATTTGATCCATTGGTTATGGCATTGCTTAGCTCCGTCTATCGCATGCTGCTTACGCAGTCTGGCATGCAAGTAGTCCTGTGCTGTAGCTTCACCAGGTTGACACCTCATTTTGAGGTATGCCTTTGCTGCTCCTGGCATGCCCTCCTGCACTCTTCATTGAACCAGGGTTGGTCAACTGGCTTGATGGTAATGATAGAGTGGGGGATATGCCGGGCCATGAGTTTACAGATTGTGGTCGAGTACAATTCTTCTGCTGCTGATGGCCCACAGCGCCTCCTGGATGCCCAGTTTTGCATTGCTAGATCTGTTCAAAATCGATCCCATTTAGCACGGTGATAGTGCCACACAACACGATGGACGGTATCCTCAATGTGAAGGAGGAACTTAATCTCCACAAGGACTATGCAGTGGTCACTCCTACCAATACTGTCATGGACAGAAGCATCTGCAGCAGGCAGGTTGGTGAGGACGAGGTCAAGTATGTTTTTCCCTCGTGTTGGTTCCCCCACCACCTGCCGCAGACACAGTCTAGCAGCTATGTCCTTTCGGACTCGGCCAGCTCAGTCAGTAGTGGTGCTACCGAGCCACTCTTGATGATGGACATTGAAGTCCCCCACCCAGAGTACATTTTGTTCCCTTGCCACCCTCAGTGCTTCCTCCAAGTGGTGTTCAACATGGAAGAGTACTGATTCATCAGCTGAGGGAGGACGGTAGGTGGTAATCAGTAGGAGGTTACCTAGCCCATGTTTGACCTGATGCCATGAGACTTCATGGGGTCCGGAGTCGATGTTGAGGACTCCCAGGGCAACTCCCTCCCTACTGTATACCACTGTGCCGGTGGGACAGGACATACCCAGGGATGGTGATGGCAGTGTCTGGGACATTGTCTGTAAGGTAAGCTTCCGTGAGTATGACTATGTCAGGCTGTTGCTTGACTAGTCTGTGGGACAACTCTCCCAACTTTGGCACGAGCCCCCAGATGTTAGTAAGGAGGACTTTGCAGGGTCGACAGGGCTGGGTTTGCCATTGTCGTTTCCGGTGCCTAGGTCGATGCCGGGTGGTCCGTCCGGTTTCATTCCTTTTTATTGACTTCGTAGTGGTTAGGTACAGCTGAGTGGCTTGCTAGGCCATTTCAGAGGGCATGTAAGAGTTAACCACATTGCTGTGGGTCTGAAGTCACATGTAGGCCAGACCAGGTAAGGAAAGCAGATTTCCTTCCCTAAAGGACATTAGTGAACCAGATGGGTTTTTACAACAATCGATAATGGTTTCATGGCCATTCGTCTAGCTTTTAATTCCAGATTTATTAATTAAATTCAAATCCCACCTTCTGCTGTGGTGGGATTCGAATCCATGTCCCCAGAGAAATACTCTGGGTCTCTGGGTAACTAGTCCAGTGACAATACCACTCCGCCACTGCCTACTCTAAATCTACTCTAAAACCTCTTCAAGGCCTGGACAGCTTCCAAAAGTGTGGTCTCATAATTGCAATGACTACTCCAACTGTCATTACAAAGCAGGATTGTCCAACATATGCCCTGCAGGCCAGGGTCTGGCCCGCCAAACATTTCCATCCGACCCGCAGATGTAAGCTGTTCCCAGGGCCATTCCACATCCTCACCGTGACTGGACAGGAGAAATTTCCCTTTGTCAGTCCGGCTTTTAAACTATTGCACTGACAGGTGATAGCTGCTGACCCTCACACAGTTGCAGAGAGTGGAATGCTCTTTTAAAGTTCTTTTAAAAGTCAGTGCTTTTAAAAAAGATCGTTGTCAGTTTCACAGGTGACAGCCGCTGACATCGGGAACAGCCATTTCCCAACAGACTTGGGGTTTTCCAGCGGGTTCTGACTTTTTTTAAAAAAGAAATCCGGCCGAGAAACCCCGAGTCTGTTGGGAACAGACCTTTAGGTAGCGAGTTCCAGGACATTACCATCCGCTGCGTAAAAAAAGTGTTTCCTCAAATTCCCCCTGCATCTTTTGCACTAAACTTTCAATCTGTGTCCCCTGGTCCTAGAGGGGAGATGGGGGCAGCGGCTGGGGGGGGCGCGGAGAGAAGAGAGAACGAGACACACACACACACACACAGTGCAGGGAGAGGGGAAGAGAGATCAAGGTCTCTCCTGAAAGGTGGATATCATCCAGAATACTGTGCATCGCCACATCAAGTATGCAGGCAGAGGTTAACTACTTATTAAAGCAAAACAATGCCAGGTATGTCATTAAATCAGTTATCAATATCGTGACAAGAAAGTAAGTCCATAAATTAGTCTTCACAAAAATGCATATTTTCTTTTGTTTTTATTCGTAAAATAAATTTTGACTACCTTAATCTTTCAAAATTTGCTCCCTGGGCCGGGCAAAAACCACAATGTGGCCCTCCGCCTGAAAAGGCTGGACAACCCTGTCATAGAGGTTTAGTATAGCTTTTGTACTCTATATCTCTACTTAAAAACCCTCGAATCCCACATGCTTTGTTAACCTGTCCTGCTGATTTATGCACAAATATCCAAGTCTCTCTGTTCTTGCCCTCATTTTAAAATTGCATTATTTAGTAAAAAGTCCTGGCTTTTGTACTCTATGGGCTAAAATTTAACGTAGGCTTCGGGACCCCAGCATCAGAATCAAATGGGGGTCTTGAACTCTCACTTGTCAGCAGCAAAACCTCCTAATTGGCTGCCTCCAAGCTTCCTGTTCAATTAAGAGCTTCCCCCTACACCTCTATCACCAACCAGGATGGTCTCAGGGCTCCCTGCTTCTTCCTTGAACGAAGGTCCAAACGGTCCCCATCCACCAGGCTGAACTTGTTCTCACATTGACAACTTCTCCTTCAATTCCACTCACTTCCTCCAAATAAAAGATGTTGCTATGGGTACCCACATGGATCCGAGCTATGCCTGCCTTTTCGTGGGATATTTGGAATATTCTTTGTTCAAATCCTGCTCAGGTCCTCTCCCACATCTCTTTTCCGGTTCATTGATGACTGTATCAGTGCTGTTCCCTACTCTCACCCTGAAGTGAAAAATTTCATGACATTGCTTCCAATTTCCACCCTTCTGTCACCTTCACATGGGTCCATCTCTGACTCTTTCCTTCCCTTCTGTGACTTCTTTGTCTCCATTTCTGGGGACAGTCTATCAACCAATATTCACTCTAAGCCCACTTACTCCCACAGCTACCTTAACTAACTTCCTCATATCCTGCTTTTTGTAAAGGCTCCATTCCATTCTCCCAGTTTCTCCGTCATCTGTTCAAACAATACAACCTTCCATACTAGATTCTCCTTTTTCCTCAACTGAGGACGCCCCCCCACCACGGCTGACAGGACCCTGGACCGTGTCTGATCCATTTCCTGCACTTCTGCCCTCACCCCTTTCCCTCCCTCCCAGAACCATGATGGGGCTCCCTTTTGTCCTCACCTTCCACCCCAGCAAACTCCATTTCCGCCACTTCCAGCGTGATGCCACATCAAACACATCTTCCCTCCCTTCCCCTTTCAGAATTCTGCAGGGATTGTTCCCTCTGCAACATCCTAGTCACCCCCAACACCTCCTCCATTTCTTAGGGCACCTTCTTAAGCAAGCACAGGAAATATAATACCTGCCCTTTTATCTCCTCCTTTTGCACTGTTCATGGCCCCAAACACTCCTTCCAACTGAAACAGCAATTTACTTATCCATCTTCACTTAGTATACAATATTTGATACTCATAATGTGAATCTCCTCTACATTGGGGGAATCATATGTTCAGTCTGCAAGTGTAACCCTGAGCTTTCAGTCATCTGTCATTTTAATTCTCCACCTTCCCTGACAATCCCCCCACACCCCCTGATCTTTCTGTTCTTGGTCTGCTACAGTGTCCAATGAAGCTCAGTGCAAGCTCGAGAATAGCATCTTTCGACCCTAATTGCCCTTCAGAAGGTAGTAGTGAGCCATCCTCTTGAACCGCTGCAGTCCATGTGGTGTAGGTACACCCACAGTGCAATGTAGGAAGTGTAGTTAATACATTTGGTGAGCAACAGACACAAACAGCCATGTGAGAATACGATGTAATGCCAAAAAGCAAGACCTGGTTCAAAAAAGGGGAGGATTGCATGTTTAATATTCCTGAGTATGAGATATTCAGGAAAGATAGGAAACAAAAAAAAGAGGAAAAGGAATCACAGTTTTGATTCAGGAAATATTACAGTGCTAGAAAGAGAGAATGTTCTCGAGGAGTTGAAGACAGAATCTATTTGGTTGGAGTTGAGAAACAATAGAGAAAGTATTATACTACTTGGTACATTTTATAGGCTGCTAAATAATGGGAAGGAGACAGAGGAGCAGATTGACATAGAAATTACTGAGAGGTGCAAGAACTATAGAGTAGCAACAATGTGAGACGTTAATGACCCCAATATTGAATGGGGCAGTGATTGTGTTGAGGGCACAGAGGAGGAGAAATTTCTGAATTGTATTCAGGAGAACTTTCTTGATCAATATGTTTTCTGCCAAATGAAGGAGGATGCATTTCTGGATTAAGTCTTAGGTAATGATGCAGGTCAAGCAGAGAATGATACAGTGGGGGTGCATCTTGGCAACAGCGATCATGGTATCATAGATTTAGATTAGTTATTAGAAGGACGAGGAATCGGGAGGGAAAGTCTCTGCTGGTTGGCATCATACCTGGCACAAAGGAAGGTGATTGTGGTTGTTGGAGGTCAATCATCTCAGTCCCTGGACATCACTGCAGGAGTTCCTCAGGGTCGTGTCCTCAGCCCAGCCATCTTCAGCTGCCTCATCAATGACCTTCCTCCAATCATAAGGTCAGAGGTGGGGATGTTCGCTGATGAATGCACAACGTTCAGCACCATTCGTAACTCCTCAGACACTGAAACAGCCTGTGTCTATATGCAGCAAGATCTACATTCAGGCTTAGCTGATAAGTGGCAAGTGACATTTGCATCAGACAAGCACCAGGCAATGACCATCTCAAACAAGAGAGAATCCAACCAAATCCCCTTGACATTCAATTGCATTACCTTCGCTGAATCCCCCACTATCAATATCCTGAAGGTTACTATTTATCACAAACTGAACTGGCCCTGCAATATAAGTAATGTGGCTGCAAGAGCAGATCAGAGCCTGGGAATTCTTCAGTGAATAACTCAACCCCCAGCTCTCCAAAGCCTGTCCACCATGTACAAGGCACAAATCAGGAGTATGAGAAAATACTTTCCACTTGCCTGGACGCGTGCAACTCCAGCAACACTCAAGACGCTTGCCAACATTCAGGACAAAGCAGCCCACTTGATTGGAACCCCATCCACAACCTTCAACGTTCACTCCCTTCACCACTGACGCACAGTGACAGCAATGTGTACATTCTACAAGATGCACTGCAGCATCTCACCAAGGCTCCTTCAACAGCACCTTTCAAACCCACAACCTCTACCACCTAGAAAAGACAAGGGCAGCAGATGCATAGGAACACCACCACCTGCAATTTCCCCTCCAGCCACACACCATCCTGACTTGGAACTATATCGCCATTCCCTCACTGTCGCTGGGTCAAAATCCTGGAACTCCCTTCCTAACAGCAGTGTGGGTGTACCTGCACCACATGGAATGCAAAAAAAAAAAGTAAAAAAAAAAACCACCTTTGCAAGGGCAATTAAGGATGGGCAATAAATGCTGGCATGGCTAGCGATGCCACATCCCTTGAAAGAATAAAAAAGAGAGAAACCTAGAATACAAATACTGAACTGGAGGAGGGCCAATTTCAGTGAAATGAGGAGAGATCTGGCCTTGGTAAAGTGGAGTTAAAAATGGGCAGGCAGAAATGTAATGGAGCCTTTAAAGAGGAGATGGTTTGTGTACAGTCTACATACATTCCTAAAAGGGTGAATGGGAGGGCAACTGACGTATTAAATGAATTAAGTGCATTAGAAGAAAAGGACTTTGCTAAAGCTATGGTGAACAAGAAGGTTGTTGGCATGATGCATGAGGTAAAAATCAAGAGGTACTAGAAAGACTGGCAGTACTTGAAGTGAATAAGTCACCAGCTCTGAAAAGGATGCATCTCAGATTGCTGAGGGAAATAAGGATAGAAATTGTGGGGTGCTGGCCACAATCTTCCAATCCCCCTTAGGTACAGAGATGGTGCAAGAGGACTGGAGGATTTCAAGTGTTACATCCTTATTCAAAACGGAGAAGGATAATCCTGACAATTATAGTTTAACATGGATGGTGCGGAAGCTTTTAGAAACAATAATCTGGGAGAAATTTAAGAACCAAATGGACAAATACAGACTAATAAAGGAGAGCCCGCATGGAATTGTTAAGGGAAAATTGTGTTTGACTAACTTGATGGAGTATTTGATGAGGTAACAGAGAGGGTGGATAACAACAGTACAGTTATGTTGTGTTAGGAACTTTCAAAAGGTGTTTGATAAGATTCCACATAATAAGCCAGTTAGAAAAACTGAAGTCCATGGAATAAAAGGGACAGTGGTAGCACGGATACAAAATTGGCTAGGCGAAGGAAAACAGGGTTGTGGTAATGGCTGTTCTTTTTAAGTGCATGGATGAATATAGTGATGTTCTCCTGTGATGGAATATAGGTATAATAGGCTTAATTAAATAGAATTTGGAAATAGTTAGTGTATTATGCCTTTTAAAAGTAAAGAATGAATGGATGATCAGTTTTCAGACCACACTGAAATTCCCCTTTAAGAAGGTAGGGTTAAATATTTCAAGGTCCCTGTTAGAATAGAATTTCTGTTGCCAGGGAATTGGAAGATAAACACAAACATTGAAATACCCTGTGTGATCTCAGTAAGAGGTAGCAATAAACTTAATTAGTTTATGGGATTGTTGATGCAGACAAAATCAGCTCCAGAGGTTGCTTTAAGGTACCATAAAAAAGGCAATTATAGAAAATGGACTTACAGGAATAAGAGGTCAGGTAGACACAATTATAAACATTTTGACCAGATAAAGGCTGACAACTTCAGAAAACAGGGGGTTTCCAGTAAAACATTAAGTGGAGAGTTAGTTCATGATACTATCAAATATGGATTTTAAAAGGAAGGTCACATAAATGCTGGAAGTCAGATGACACCTTAGAAATAGTATAAAAGTAAGAGGTTTTGAATCCCATGCCTTGCTTGGGGGATTTAAGGTGAAAGTTTACTGTAAATTTTGATGGATATTCTGGATATTTTAGGATAATTTTGCTGTAACATTAGAAATAAGAATGTGTGTTACATCTCTCAGTAATATTTGATATTGTGATATACTTATCCACTTAAGAAGTTTATTGCATGTTAAATGCTTTAATAAATCTATAAAAGTTAATAAATCGTCTCATGTAGTATTCTATATACAACTACAAGAACCCCCTCTCTGTGTCTCTTTAAATGGAGAAATATGTATTGAAGAGAGTTTCCCAGACCCTCATAATATCTGGGATATTCATGACAGCTATAATTATTTTTAAAATAGGCTATCCAAAAGATGGTAATATTCTCTGCTGGTTTTCTTTCTTTGAGGGAAAGCTAGGACAATTCTTTGGACCTAAATAAGTGTCTGAGAATTTTTCTGATTTGAACTTGATTAAAGGAGATTTATAGGGATGTATGCCTGATTTGGTTTAGTCCATATAAAGGGTTAAAGTCATAAATCACTTCACTCCAGAGTTCAGTACTAGGACCACTGCTGTTTTAGATATACATTAAAGACTTGGACTTGGGGATACAGAGCACAATTTCAAAATTTGCAGATGATATGAATTTTGGAAGTGGTGTAAACACTGAGGAAACTTATAATAGGCTTCAAGAAGACAGAAACCGGCTGGTGGAATGGGTGGACACATGGCAGGTCAAATTCAACACAGAAAAGTGTGAGGTGATACAATTTAGAAAGAGGAGAGATAATAACTCCTAAAGTGATACAATTTTAAAGGGGTTACAAGAATGGAGAGGCCTGGGAGTGTTTGTGCATAAATCTTTGAAGGTGGCATAACAGGTTAAAGCTGTTCCTTCCCTCTTTCTTACTGTTTACTTTATTAGTTTTTCCTGTTATTTATTTAACCATTTTGTTATGACCCCCATAGAGACCACCAACAGATGAAAACAAACAATCAAATCCACACCAACTTTGGAAACAAAAACCAAACTGACAAGATTTCACTTTTATAAATTTTACTTTAACACTCAAACCAAAACCAACATAAATTAAACATGAACTAACAATGAAATGACAATCGATATATATCTTAAAGGTTACATGTTTACTGTCAGCTGCAACAAGGATAAATCTCACAAGTCCTTTGACAATCCTTTCAGCAAAATGGTGTTAATCAGTCCCAAAATCCTCAGATCTTTGAATGTTTTAAGTAGATCTCCAGATCCCATCTCCCCAAGATACAAAAGCCAACTTCCACTCAATGGCAGTTTCTCTGTAATCTGAACTCCACCAATACTGTCCCGAGCAAAACTTCACATCCTTCTGGAACTTCCATGGTTCCTGGTGGTGTAGCTTCACTGGTCTGCCTTACGTAACTTTTTAAGGTACCAGAAACAATGGGAGCAACTTTTATTTTACAAAAAGTAGCTCCCAGAAAACAGGTTCAGCTCAGCAGCTCTGGGAAACTTTTAAAACACCATCCAGCTTTGCTGCTTTTGCAGTCTCTTTAAACAACCACTCTCCCAGCTTTTCAGCTGGCTTCTTGTGAAACTCAAATACACCTTTTTTTTTTCCTGCTTTAACTCTCTGTAAAGTTTCCTTGAAACTGAAATTTCACCTCCAAGTCACATGTACTTGGTAAAAAAAACTTTTCAATCACAAGACTGTTTGTTTGCCTAACCTGGACTTGACTTCCAACCTGGAAACCCCCAGCCCCAAATCAGGAATGTCTCAAAAACACAGAAACAAGCTGTACGGAACTCAGATACACACAAAAACCCCAGAATAATAGTAATAGAAAATTAGTGAAAGCACCTCTCCCCAAGTAAAATTTCACAAGTAAAAGCAGATCATGGAGCAAGTTTTGCCAAAATCAATATGTCCTGCTGCATGGGAATGATAAGAGCTAGAGGCTGCCTTCAAAAGAGAAATATATACTATCCTTCCATCTCCACAGTAAAGGATAATGCTTAATCTTCCCTTTGAAAAAGTGTTCATAGACTCAAAAATAAAATATTGAAACATGGGCTAAACAGTGGAGCACTAAAATAATGCTGCTTTAAAATATTGCTCAGAAGGCTCAATCCCAATTCTGCTGAATTCATAACCCTCACTGTGTGCTGTGGGGGTTAGTCAGGCAGACACCATAGCCTTGATATTAACCACCCTTCCCCAACCCTACCAAGAAGAAATGTTGTGTAAGAGAGGTTAAAAAAAATTTTTAAATTGATCTTCTTGCTCCAAAATGGTCTTTTAAAATTTTTACCACCTTAAATCAGGCCATCCATGAAAAGCAAGGAAAAAGCATAGTTCGTATTCAAAATCTGCAGCCGGATGACATCATGGTTGGCGGCATCCTGTGATGTTGGCTGCACAGATTCAAGATAGGAGGCGTTATGTTTATGCTGGATTGCTGGGTCTAATTTCAATATCCGATTTAACTCTGAGCAATGCAGATATCACACTTGTGTTAAATAACCAACTGGTTTATTTAAAGTACATTAACTGTAAAGGACTTACAGACTTTGGTACATGTCTTGACAACAGCCTGTGTTCAGTGTGACGGATTCAAAATGTCTCCCAGAAGCTTCCAGAAAACTCCCACAGTTCCACTCTTGCTCAGCAGCTCTACCCGGAGACCCAAGCAATCAAAACTGATCAGTCAAACACTACAGGAGGCACTGACTAGCCAAGGTAAGTGTTAAAGATTTGCTCCTTTTAGAACTCCTTGTGACCCAAAAGCAACAGGACTGCTCCTGCCCCATCACCTCCAGGGCCCCATAAGGTGTCCCTGGGCCTCTGCAGTGCTGACTTCCCCCATTCACTATCTTCTGCAAAGCCCTCCTTCCACTGACTCCTCGGCCCCTCCTGTCACTAAATTTCTACTCCTACCCACTGACCAGACATTCAATCTGGCTGAATTCACTCAGCAGGTCTGGCAGCATCTGTGGAAAGAGAAGCAGAGTTAACGTTTCGGGTCAGTGACCCTTCTTCGGAACTGACAAATATTAGAAAAGTCACAGATTATAAACAAGTGAGGTGGGGGTTGGGCAAGAGATAACAAAGGAGAAGGTGCAGATTGGACCAGGCCACATAGCTGACCAAAAGGTCACAGAGCAAAGGCAAACAATATGTTAATGGTGTTTTGAAAGACAAAGCATTAGTACAGATTAGGTGTGAATATACTGAATATAGAACATCAGCAAGTGCAAACCTGAAGAAAAACAACCTGAAAAAAACAGTGGGTAAGCAAACTGAACAAACTAAGATGAAATGAAATAAATGCAAAAAATGTAAAAAGGAATGCAAAAAAAAAAAGGAAGAAAAAATAACTAAAAATGACTAAAAATGAAAGTAAAGTGGGGGGCTGTCATGCTCTGAAATTATTGAACTCAATGTTCAGTCCGGCAGGCTGTAGTGTGCCTAATCGGTAGATGAGATGCTGTTCCTCGAGCTTGCGTTGATGTTCACTGGAACACTGCAGCAATCCCAGGACAGAGATGTGAGCATGAGAGCAGGGGGGAGTGTTGAAATGGCAAGCAACCGGAAGCTCAGGGTCCTGCTTGCGGACTGAGCGGAGATGTTCCGCAAAGCGGTCACCCAGTCTGCGCTTGGTCTCCCCAATGTAGAGGAGACCACACTGTGAGCAGCGAATACAGTATACTACATTGAAAGAAGTACAAGTAAATCGCTGCTTCACCTGAAAGGAGTGTTTGGGGCCTGGGATAGTGAGGAGAGAGGAGGTAAATGGGCAGGTATTACACCTCCTGCGATTGCAAGGGAAGGTGCCCTGGGACGGGGACGAGGTGGTGGGGGTAATGGAGGAGTGGACCAGGGTGTCGCGGAGGGAACGATCCCTTCGGAATGCTGACAGGGGAAGGGAGGGGAAGATGCGACTGGTAGTGGCATCACGCTGGAGGTGGCGAAAATGGCGGAGGATGATCCTTTGGATATGGAGGCTGGTGGGATGAAAAGTGAGGACAAGGGGAACCCTGTCACGGTTCTGGGAGGGAGGGGAAGGGGTGAGGGTAGAGGTGCGGGGAATGGGTCGGACACGGTTGAGGGCCCTGTCAACCACAGTGGGGGGAAATCCTCGGTTGAGGAAAAAGGAGGTCATATCAGAAGCACCGTCATGGAAGGTAGCATCATCAGAGCAGATGCGTCGGAGACGGAGAAACTGGGAGAATGGAATGGAGTCCTTACAGGAGGTAGGGTGTGAAGAAGTGTAGTCGAGGTAGCTGTGGGAGTCAGTGGGCTTATAATGGATATTGGTAGACAACCTATCCCCAGAGATGGAGACAGAGAAGTCGAGGAAGGGAAGGGAAGTGTCAGAGATGGACCATGTAAAGGTGAGAGAAGGGTGGAAATTGGAAGCAAAGTTGATAAAGTTTTCGAGTTCGGGGCGGGAGCAGGAAACGGCACCGATACAGTCATCAATGTACCGGAAAAAGAGTTGGGGGAGGGGGCCTGAGTAGGACTGGAACAAAGAATGC
The DNA here is from genome assembly GCF_036365525.1 of Heterodontus francisci. Lineage (NCBI taxonomy): Eukaryota > Metazoa > Chordata > Chondrichthyes > Heterodontiformes > Heterodontidae > Heterodontus > Heterodontus francisci. The sequence goes on from NC_090375.1 coordinate 38,222,382, forward strand.
TCGACATATCCCACAAAAAGACAGGCATAACTAGGACCCATGCGGGTACCCATAGCGACACCTTTTACTTGAAGGAAGTGCGTGGACACCATTAACATATTGTTTGCCTTTGCTCTGTGACCTTTTGGTCAGCTATGTGGCCTGGTCCAATCTGCACCTTCTCCTTTGTTATCTCTTGCCCAACCCCCACCTCACTTGTTTATAATCTGTGACTTTTCTAATATTTGTCAGTTCCGAAGAAGGGTCACTGACCCGAAACGTTAACTCTGCTTCTCTTTCCACAGATGCTGCCAGACCTGCTGAGTGAATCCAGCATTTCTTGTTTTTGTTTCAGATTTCCAGCATCCGCAGTATTTTGCTTTTAATTCAATCTGGCTGGGTGTCAATCAGGTTATTAATTAAATGATCTTAATGACCCTGGCCCGTCCCCGCCACCTCCCCATTCTCCTATTAATATCAAGCCCATGAGTCTATCCAGAGGGAAGGTCAGAGGATTAGAGGGACAATGTTTCCCTTGAGCCACTCTTGTGTGCCTCCTAATGATAGGCTCAGTGATTCTGGTGGCAATTTGGGATCCAGAATCAAGCCATCAATCTTCTTATTTAGAGGTGCTATATGGCTTGGGACACCAACAAAGAACAATTCTGAAAGGAAGTGGAGTCTGAACACCCTTCAAATAAATTTCAAACTGAAAGTTTCTACTCATTCCCTTACAGGCTGCATGCATGCTTCATTCAATCAGCAACTCTTGTGTCATGATGCTTTTCCCTGAGGCATGACATTAATAAGCCAGCTGCAGTACATTGGGGTACGTCTTACTGTAATTTTATAATTAAACACATTTTCATACTATTTAGCAAACAGTTATGTCAATTAGATAAACATTACTGCATCTGACATTTCAAATCAGGCCATTAAACAGCATAATTGATCCTCCAGCTGTTAATTTCTGGGACCAGTTGCCAAAATACAGGTGTGGTACATCAGGGACTCTGATAAGTGGACACTGATTAAATTGGTGAAATTCTTCATTCACTCCAGTGCACCTGCTGGAAAATATATTCTAATAATATGAAATTCCATATGGAATCTTTGGAACATTTGCAGAAGAGGAAAAACAATTAGCCAAACAAGCCTATGCTATTCATCATAGGACAACACCAACTCCCTCTTTCTCACTCTGGTCCTCGATTTCTGAACTCTCAGAATCATCCACACTTCTCCATAACCACTCAGGAGCCAAAATATGCTTCTTCTGATTTTGATCACTGGAACTATACTTGCACTTGCGATAGAGTACGAGGGTGACTGATACACCTTCAGTCAGATCAGTGCTGCAAGTGTCAGTAACGTTAATCTTTATGTGGACTACAGTATAATTCACTGAAAAAAGTCTGGCTACTTAAGAGAATGAGCTCTGTTATACTGATTAAACTGAAATTTAACATGTTTATTTGCTTTTTAAGTCAAACCATGAGTTATGGAATATATGTAGCATGTTACGAACTTGATAATTAAAAGTTATTCTTTTAATTCTCAATTTCTTCTGTTAACCCTCCCTTCCTACAGTTCATACTTCAATTTCATTGGCATTAATGCCCAAAAAGCTACAGTTCTAAATTCTACATTTTCCTGTTAAAATCATCACAGGCCACTGTTACCTGAATCATACCACACTGACCAGAAAGCTGCCAAATTTCCTGATCATATGCAGTTTTGGGTTTTTATTTTGTAACTAGCTTTTTTGACTCAGGTCCCAATAAAAGCATTAAAAATGGAAACATTCCATATATGAATATAGTATGGCCAACTTCTTCTTCTTTGGCCTCCTCATCTCGAGAGACAATGGATAAGTGCCTGGAGGTGGTCAGTGGTTTGTGAAGCAGCGCCTAGAGGTGTTTCTCTGTACATTACAAATGACTAGCTTTCTTTCGTTAAACTTAATGTGACGTGGTGTTATGGACAGAATTGGGAGAGAACTGAAACCCCAATTCTTTTCCCTTTACTGTCCGTAATCCGTGTGTTTTGGCAAGGAAGATGTGTGCGTTTTTTTTGTTCATTCGGGGGATGTGGGTGTCACTGGCCAGGCCAGCATTTATTGCCCATCCCGAATTACCCTTGAGAAGGTAGTGGTGAGCTGTCTTCTCGAACCGCTGCAGTCCTTGGGTGTAAGTACACCCACAGTGCTGTTAGGAAGGGAGTTCCAGGATTTTGACCCAGCAACAGTGAAGGAACGGTGTGACTTGGAGGGGAACTTGCAGATGGTGGTCTTACCATGCATCTGCTGCCCTTGTCCTTCTAGGTGGTAGAGGTCACAAGTTTGGAAGGTGCTGTTGACGGAGCCTTGTGAGTTGCTGCAGTGCATCTTGTAGATGGTACACACTGCTGTCATTGCGCGTCAGTGGTGAACGTGGTGCATAGGGTGCCAATCAAGCTTTGTTCTGAATGCTGATGAGCTTCATGAGTGTTGTTGGAGCTGCACCCATCCAGGCAAGTGGAGAGTATTCCATCACTCTCCTGTCTTCTGTCTTGTAAATGGTGCACAGGCATTGAGGAATCAGGAGGTGAGTTACTCGCTGCAGAATTCCCAGCCTCTGACCTGCTCTTGTAGCCACAGTATTTATGTGGCTGACCCAGTTCAGTTTCTGGTCAATGGTGACCTCAAGGATGTTGACAGTTGGGGATTTGGCGATGGTAATGTCACTGAATGTCAATGGGAGATGGTTACATTATGTCTTGTTTGAGATGGTTATTGCCTGGCACTCGTGTGGCACAAATGTTACTTGCCAATTATCAGCCCAAGCCTGGATGTTGTCCAGGTATTGCTGCATATGGACATGGGCAGCTTCAGTATCTGAGGCGTCATTTCTTAACCCAAGTGTATGGCCAATTTGAACAACCAGCAGCGCACTTTTTCTGGGTTGAAATAAAGAGGATTATTTTTATTCACACGTTCAACCCAAAAGTCTAATGCTACGTCACTCACTCACACACATACACACTTGAGAAAGAAAGCCATTAAAAAAGGGTAGTGCACTTTAACAAATTTCAAACAATGGAACAGTTCATAAGTCATGTGATTTGGCTCGTCTTTTGGAAAAGGCATGCATTGCGGGCCTGGTGAAGAAGGCATTTACACTCCTGAAAAGTAGTTGGGTGGATTCAACAGCCGAAGTTGTATATCGAAGTTGTTGCAGGATTCTCTTGAAGAGGTGGATTTTTCAGCAGGTCATGAAGTTAGTTGCTTGTAGACTTATTACTAGGAGGTTCATTTTCTGTACTGTTGGACTTGCAGAGGAACAGATTTGGAGACTTTAAGATGTTACAGCCTCCAGTTCTTTTAAGGCGCTATGGTACTGCCTGGCCTGCTTGCTGCTTTTTCCTGCAATCTGTACTTTAAAGATTTAAAGACCAACATGGCTGCCCCACCATTTAACTTCTCACAGTTCCTTTTCCAAATATGGTGGGTGTCTAGGTCGATTAGCCTCATCCTGTTTATTGTTCTAAGACATTCATCCTGAGGAGGGTTAAAACAATCACCCTTCTATGTTTCAGGAGAATATCTTTCAATTCTGGAATGCTCCCCTATGGTTTCAGGATGAGTGTTGATCACATCCCTTAGACTGGTAGGTATTCTTCTGTCCTTTCAGAGAGTGAGTCAATTCTTGAACACACAAGCCAAAAGTCAGTTGACCTCCGGCAGCCATCTTTGCAGTCCATGTCCACTTTTAATGGCCATTGTGGTTCATTTAAAACAAAAGGAAAATTCATTCCCAGAAGATGCTATGCTGAATATAGTCCATGTTTAAAGTTATGAATAGGACATGCCTGTACTGGGTATGACATATAGACTTAAGTGCAACATGGAAACTTGCATGTGTCGCAGACATAGACAAATCTTAATAAGAAATTAGGGGGTAACATTTCTGTGGGGTTCTCTCGATCTCCAGCCACAATGTAGGTAGTCGATCAATGGAAAATGTGGAAAAATGGCGTGAATGGAATGAACTGCGGACTCTGACCAGTACCAGCTGGCAGCCTGGCTGAAGAGGATCCCACTGGTTGAGTTCCTTCTTATTTTTGTGGGGTCAGGAGGAGCAGGAGTATACCTCTAGTTTCCACCAAACAGTCTAGGCCACTGCCACTCGGGTTGCCTCCCCTTCCTGACATCAACACCTTCCCCAGATATTGGCCCAACACACACCCCACACCTGCTTCTCTCCACCCCTTAACAGGTAGCATTCCACAGGCTGGGAAATCCACTCCCAGCAGTCAGACAAAAGTTACAAAACACTGCTGTTTTCTAACGTATTGCAATTAAAAATGTATTTTTGTTTTACTAATAATCTAATCAATCTGCATTAGCCAGTGTTTACCCCCGCCTTTCACTCTATCCAAGCAGTCCTCAAAGAAGTTATTCAAGATGAACATCATGACTTCAATAAGGATGTTGTGATTTGAGTACAAGAGTAAATGCACCACGTTTGCTCTTCGAACTATGCTGACGTCGTTGACAGCAGCCAGGGAGGCAGTGGAGATGGCAGTGTTACTAGAAAATAGATTACAAAGGGACAATGGAAAAAACAGCTAGCTTCCCCACTCCTGATCATTATCAGTTGATGCCTACTGGAAAGTGCTGCCTATTGCTGTCATTTGAGGACAGGATTGGGCTTGGCTGTGAAGGTAATAAAAATAGATATAGCTCACACATTGAGAAACAGTAAAGGAGTGAAGTACAATAGGCCAGATAGCACTGGCAGAAATGTAATCCAGCAGTGACTTCAGGAGGCGGGGTGGGGGGGGGGGGGGGGGGGCGCGGAATAGTGAGTAAGAAGTAGGAGGATGCATAAAATGTTCTCTAACAAAACAATTGGTGCATAGAATCTGCATTTGACATAATTCTCAAGCATTTCATTTTATCTGATACTTTTGATCAACACCCCATTGACCACCTTAAACATTCACTCCCTCCACCACCGATGCACAGTAGCACCAGTGTGTACAATCCAGAAGACATACTGCAGAAACTCACCAAGGCTCCTTCAACAGCACCTTCCAAACCCGCAACCTTGTCCACCTAGAAGGACAAGGGCAGCAGATGCATGGGAACAGCGCCCCCTGCAAGTTCCCCACCAAGCTACACACCATCCTGACTTGGAAGCATATTGCCGTTCCTTCACTGCTGCTGACTCAAAATCCTGGAACTCCCTCTCTAACAGCACTGTGGGCGTACCCGCACCAGATGGACTGCAGTGGTTCAAGAAGGCAGCTCACCACCACCTCCTCAAGGGCAATTAGAGATAGGTAAAAAATTCTGGCCTTGCCAGAAACTTCCCACATCCCATGAAACGATTAAAAAAACCTATTCCATATTAAACAAGCCCTGCTTCTCGATGATTAAATTATTTAAAAAAGATCCCATTCTGATTTTCTTAAAATCAGTCGTTAACCTCCTGCAGTGAGAAAAAAATGTCACCAAGGCCAAGTCGCTCTCACCACATGTTGTTGATAAATTAGAGGTAAAAGCTTGGGGCGGAGGGATGGGGGCATGAAAATTTTCCATTTTCCTTATTTTCTGGAGTGTTACCATCATTCCTTGGATGCATTTGTCATTTTTCAGTGTGTCAAAGAATGACAACAGTATGCTTCATCATAACCGAGTTAGAATTAATGGCAAATTATCGCTTCGGCTGTGGAGTCCATGCTAGGATTATTACAGCACCCCGCCAAGAAGCATATGCAGGTTCTCCTTGAAGATTTTTTTTTTTTTATGTAAATTAATGTGATGTGATGTTCACTGCTCAGCAGAAGTCGAAGTTTATTTATGAGGCAACCACTAATCACTTGCAATGTCTACAGTTTTTTTGAAAAGCAAGGAATAATGTTTGTATTTTCTTCTTCTCATTTGCTGCTGCAATTATCACCATCCCTTATGTCTTCTTTATGAAGTGGACATTATAAATGGTTTGGAGATAACCTGATAGGTTTCTACAAAGATTGAGCGATATGGGCTGAAGGTGGTGGAATTAATCCATCAAAAAGGAACAGGCTTATTGTGCCGAATGGTCTGTCCTTATTCCTACACACATTGCATACCTCAACTGTGACTGCTCTCTGGCAAATGGTTCCAAAACCTCTGTTAAAACCACACTGACAGAGAAAGACTGCAGTGTTTATGCACCAAACTTTGAATGTGGCATGTCAGGCTAACAAAGCACTTAATAAAGATATGGAATCCTGGACTTTATAAGTAAAGGCAGATCAAGCATAAAAGTCAGGGAATTATGCTAAACATACATAAAGTATTGGTTCAGTCTCAGCCGAAGTATTGTGTTCAATTCTGGGCACCAACTTTAGGAAGGATCCGAAGGCTTTGGAGAGGGTGCACAAGAGATTTACCAGAATGCTTACAGGGATAAAGGTTCACAGTTAAATGCATAAACTGGAGGAACTGGGTTTGTCCTCTTTAGAACAGAGAAGGCGAAGAGGAGATTTTTATAGAGGTGTTTAAAGTCATGAAAGGTTTAAATAGATTAAATAAAGAGGAACTGTTTCCAATGGCTAAAGGGTGGATAGCCAGAGGGTACAGACTTAAGGTGATGAGCAAAAGAACCAGAGATGACATGAATAAAAATTTTGTGAGAGAACAAATGGTTTGGATTTGGAATGCACTGCCTGATAGGATGGGGGATAGTTCCAATAGTAACATTCAAAACAGAATTGAATAAGTTCTTGAAAGAGAAAAATTTGCAGAGATATGGGGAAAGAGCAGGGAAATGGGACCAACTGGTTAATCTTCGAAAGAGCCTTTGCAGGCTTGATAGGCTGAATGGCCTTTTTCTGTACTGTACTATTTCATGATTCTCTGTTGGATCACCTTCATTCTTCAAACCATGTCCATCCTCCACCCACCATAGGAATATGGCCTACTTCTATAGGATCTGTACAAACTACATATTGAACACATACAAAAGTGTCATCATGATATTGAACATGATTTCCTACACCCATACATAGCTCCAGTATACGTTCTATCGTGCTAGTTCAGTTTGATCTGAAGCCAACCGAAAATAAATATATGCAACACTAACCCCTAGACCCCAAAACTACAATCCAGATTTCTGGAAACAGATGGAAGGGATTGTAGTGCATGGAGGAGGAAGAATGAAGAACATCCCAAATGGTAGGTAATGTAGCTTTATTCTCGGGTCCAAATTCATATCAGAACCAGGATAGCTTCATCAGCAAAGTCCTGAGTGCTGCTGAACTTGGAGGTTCCTGCCTAAAGTGAACGTGTGGTGCTGGAATAAGATACCTCTTTGAAAGGTTTGAGAGTAACCTACTCTTTATTGGATGCAAGTGTTATCATGCAATCTCAAGCAGTTTCTCTTTACTTTTGTATGGTTGACCCAAGGTTGGCCTAGTATGGTATTTGCTGAAGTTTATAGGTAACTGGTGTTAACATCTGCTGGAATTCAAATAAGCTGAATAAATTAAATTATTAGAATGTCTGATACTGTAATGTCTGAGTAATTTAAGAATTTAAGCTACTCCTGGAAAGAAGCTGAGTGACTTAGTCACAAACATTTACAAGACACTAGCCCTCTAGATTACTAGTCCAGAAACGTAACCACTATGTTACCATTCTCATATTGAATGATGGCAGAGTAAAACATGTCAGTTCAAGCAACAAAGCTGAAGAGTTTGCAACCATCTTCAGCCAGAAGTGCCAAGTGGATAATCCATCTCAGCCTCCTGCTGAGGTCTCCAGCATCACAGATGTCAGTCTTCAGCCAATTCAATTCACTCCATGTGATATCAAGATACTGTTGAGGGCACTGGATACAGCTAAGGCTATGAGCCCAATAACATCCCAGCTATAGTGCTGAAGACTTGCACTCTAGAACTAGCTACAACAATAGCATTGGCCAGACAATGCGGAAAATGGGCCAAGTATGTCCTGTCCACAAAGGAGGACAAATCCAATCTGGTTAATTACTGCCCGATCAGTCGACTCTCAATCATCAGCAAAGAGATGGACGGTGTCATTAACAGTGCTATCAAGTGGCACTGACTCAGCAATAACTTGCTCACTGATGCTCGCTTTGGGTTCTGCCAAGATCACTCAGCTCCAGACATCATGGACAAAAGAGCTGAATTTCAGAGGTGAGGTGAGAGTGGCTGTATTTGACATCAAGGCAGCATTTGATCGAGTGTAGTAGCAAGGAACCCTAGTAAAACTGAAGTCAATGGAAATAAGGGGAAGAATCCCCACTGGTTGGAATCATAACTAGCACAAAGGGAGATGGTTGTGGTTGGAGTCATACCGAGCAGAAAGGAAGATGGTTGTGGCTGTTGGAGGTCAATCATTAAAGCCCCAGGATATCACTGCAGGTGTTCCTCAGGCCAGTGTCCTAAACCCAACCATCTTCAGCTGCTTCACCAATGACCTTCCCTCCATCATAAGTACAGAAGTGGGACTGTTCGCTGATGATTGCACAGCGCTCAGTCCCATTCATAACTCCTCAGATCATGAAGCAATCCGTGCCCACATGGAGCAAGACCTGGACAACATTCAGGCTTGTGTTGATATATGGCAAGAAACATTTGCACCACATAAGTGCCAGGAAATGACCATCTCTAACAAGAGAGAATTGAAACATCTCCCCTTGGCATTCAACAGAATTAATCGCTGAATTCCCACCATCAACATCCTGGGGGTTATTGACCAGAAACGTAACTGGACCAGCCACATAAATATTGTGGTTACAAGAGCAGGTCAGAGGTTGGGAATTTTGTGGCGAGTAATGCACCTCTTCACTCCCCAAAGCCTGTACACCATCTACAAGACACAAGTCAGGAGTGTGATGGAATACTCTCCACTTGCCTGGATGGGTGCAGCCCCAACAATACTCAAGAAGCTCAACACCATCCAGGACAAATCAGCCTGTTTGATTGGCACCCCATCCACAACATTAAACATTAATTCCTTCCACTACCAATGCACAATGGCAGCAGTGTGTACCATATACAGGATGCACTGTAGCAACTCACCTCCATGCACATCTTTTCCCACAACTTGATGTTTGAATCTCCCCAATTATAGAATGGTTATAATACAGAAGGAGGCCATCTGGCCTGTCATGTCTGTGCAGGCTCTCTGCAAGAACAGCTCAGCGAGTCCTACTCTCCTGCCCTTCCACCATAGCCCAGCAAATCTTTTCTCTTCAGGTGCTTATCTAATTCCTTTTTGAAAACCATGATTGAATCTGCCTCCACCATACTCTCAGGCAGTGCATTCCAGATCCTAAACACTCGTTGCATAAAAAAGATTTTCCTCATGTCACTCTGATCCTATTGCCAATGACTTGAAATCAGTGTTCTCTGGTTCCCGACCCTGCCACCAATAGGAATAGCTTCTCTCGATCTACTCTTTCTAGACCCTTCATGATTTTGAACACACCTATCAAATCTCCTCTCAACCTTCTCTTCTCTATGGTGGACAACCCCAGCCATTCCAATCTATATGTGTAATTGAAGTCCCTGATTCCTGCACCCTCACTAAAGCCATCACGTCCTTCCTAAAGTGCAGTGCCCATACTTGGGCACTTCAGTTGAGGCTGAAGCAGTGTTTTATAAAGGTTCACCAAAACTTCCTTGTTTTTGTACTCTCTACCTCTATTTATAAAGCCCTGGGTGCCATATGCCTTTTTAATCACTTTCTCAACCTGTCCTGCCACCTTCAACGATTTGTGCACATATACCCCTCTGTTCCTGCACCCCCTTTAGAAGTGTGTTCTTTATTTTATATTGCCTTTTCTACCAAAATGTATCACTTCACAGTTCGCTGCATTAAATTTCAACTGTCACGTGCCTGCCCATTCCACCAGCCTGTCAATGTCCTCTTGAAATCTATCACTCTCCTGCTCACAGTTCACAATTCTTGCAAGTTTTGAGTCATTTGCAAATTTTGAAATTGTGCCCTGTATGTCCAAGTCTAGGTCATTAATATATATTAAGAAAAGCAGTGATCCTAATACCAACCCCTGGGGAACCCTGTATACCTTCCTCCAGTCCAAAAAACAACTGTTCACCACTACTCTGTTTCCTGTCACTCAGCCAACTTTGTATCCATCCCAACACTTTCCCTTTTATTCCATGGGCTTCAACTTTGTTGACAAGCCTATTATGTGGCACTTTAAATGCCTTCTGAAAGTCCATGTACACCACATCAATTGCATTATCCTCATCAACCCTCTTTGTTACCTCATCAAAAAACTCAAGCCAAGTTAGTTAAACATGATTTCCCTTTAACAAATGCATGCTGGCTTTCCTTAATTTGTCTAAGTGACTGTTATTTTGTCCCGGATTATCATTTTTAAAAGCTTTCACACCACCGAGGTTAAAATGACTGGTCTGTAGTTGTTGGGTTTATCCTTACACACTTTTTTGAACAAGGGTGTAGTATGTGCAATTCTCCAGTCCTCTGGCACTACCCCTGTGTCGAAGGAGAATTGGAAGATTATGGCTAGTGCTTCCACAATTTCTACCCTTACTGCCCTCAGCATCCTTGGATGCATCCCATCTGGTCCTGACTTATCAACTTTAAGTACAGTCAGCCTTTCTATTACCTCCTCTTTATCAATTTTGAGCCCATCAGTATCTCAACTCCCTCCTCTGTCACTATGACTTGGGCAGCATCTTCTTCCTTGGTAAAGACAGATGCAAATAACTCAATTCATACCTCAGCATGCCCTCTGCTTCCCCGTGTAGATCTCCTTTTTGGTCCCTATTTGGCCCCATCCCTCCTTTTACTACTTACATGCCTATAGAAGACTTTTGGAATCCCTTTTATGTTAGCGACCAATCTCTTCATGTTCTCTCTCCTTGCCTCTCATTTCCTTTTTCACTTCCCCTTCCTATGTTCAGCCTCCTTCTTACTTGCATGATCAACCTCACAACTGTCATACGCCCCCAATTTCTGCGTCAGGTTTCCACCCCTGCCACAACACTGAAGCAAGTCTAATTAAAGTTGCAAATGATATCCTCTGTGACCATGGTGCGCTATCCCTCCTCATCATTCTCGACCTCTCTATCAACTTTGGCAGCTTCATACACACCATTCTCCTCCTGGTCCAACATATTTCCTCTCTTATCTGGCTCAATGGGACTTCATTTGCTGTTCTACTCTTACCCATCCAAGTGTGGCTAGAACATCTTCAAAACTGCCTTCTCTTCCCACCTCTGCACTATTACCTCCCAAGTTAGAGAAATCCATAATAAATGAGTAATCCTCCACAACATGTGACACAGCTTGCCCTCTACCATGTAAGTGGGATATTTCCACATTCTACATTCATTATATTTGCTCTAACACTGTCGTCTCCACCAGTGGATTGGCTATCATCCCTCTCTGTATCTCCCTGAAGAATGTACATTCACTTGTGAGCAAGACATTTGGCCACCTTCTCAAGGGCAATTAGGGATGGAGAACAAATCATAGAAGTCATAGAGTTATGCAGCACAGAAACAGGCCCTTCGGCCCATCATGTCTGTGCCAGCCATCAAGCACCTATCTATTTTAATCCCATTTTCCAGCACTTGGCCCATAGCCTTGTATGCTATGGTGTTTCAAGTGCTCATCTAAATACTTCTTAAATGTTGTGAGGGTTCCTGCCTCTACCACCCCTTCAGACAGTGTGTTCCAGATTCCAACCACCCTCTGGGTGAAAAAAAAATCCTCAGATCCCATGAACAAATAAAAAAAACACACCCATTAGAAACCAGGCTGAGACTTATACCTATCCCAAAACCCTTGAAAATAGGCAGAGCATAAGATTAACCCTTTACTAGGAGCTAAAGGACTCCAAGGTTCCATTTTGCAAGCCTACAGAATGTGTAAGAAAGGGGAGACTAAGCAAGGAAATGGGTTGCACGGTTCTGAGGTCATGAGGAAGACTGTATTACAGTAGAGGGCTGGAATGGGTCTTCATTTCAACAATGAGGATACAGGAAGCAGGAGGAGCATGAGGGATGGCATCATCACCAGTATTCTAAGAGGTGTGTAATATAGGCAACAACTGCAATAAATAACCTTAACAAAGCAATACAGATGACCAAAAATGATCCCACATGCATATGGATCAGATACTACAGTCATAGTTTTCTTGTTTTGTGAACTTTCTTGTTAAAGTGTTAAAACACCATTTCAGCAAACTGCTAATTATCTGTAGAAAGCAGCTGGGTTGGACTGCACTGCTTACTATAAATTCCACCTTGAGTATCAGAAATGTGATTCTAAGTTAAGGGAAGAGAAGCAGCCTTTTTTAGTATCACCAGTTAGTTAATGCAAAGATGCTGTGAAATGTCTGCATGCCTGACAAGATGCAATGCCTGCTAATGATATATGAGAGTGCAATTGGCGAGCAATAGCATTTTGATTTATAACGACTAACAGTTGGCTTGAAAAAGAGAGAATAAGTTGAAGTACCCCAATCAGTCATCATCACTGTGTTTAATACTTCCACTTCATCCTGCATTACCAGCTACATTCCTCATGCATCCTTCCTTTACTTCAACAAGGCACTGACGAGTTTCAGCTCAGAGTTGTGTCTCCTCTATCATCACTGCCTGAAATAATGGACACTGCCAAAAGCTCCCGCAAATTCTTCACTTTTAATCATTCAGCTGCCCACATCTATGATTTTAGTGGATCCATTTTTGACAGACACTGTACAATCTGGGCTAGAAAGAATCAAATTTCAAGTGTATGTTTTTTTTTGCAAAGCATCTTCTCCCCAGTCTCCTCCTTCAGGCACTGACTCATGTTAACTGGGATAAGTTACATATAACAAAAACAGTGGGGAACCCAGTTTAGATCCCTGGATTATGTAATTGTTTACCGAGCTTGGCAAAATGTGCAAGCAAGCTGTCCCTTCGGAGCTATAAAGATTGGCATTGATTGACAGCTGGTTAGATTCTGAAACTGCACTTTTGTAAAATAAACTTTTCATTAATTATGGCACAAAGAAAACAAATAAATTAAGAAAAATTAAGAATCACATCACATGGGGGTATCCTCTATTAAAAAAGCAAGGTAAAGGGCTGAGGTCCATCACAAATGCTGCAAAGAGTTGAAGATGAAGTAGTCGTGATTAGGTAATTTTAAACTTGGTTTTAAAAGCCACAAATGGCATCCTATGTAACAGTGATATGGTAAACTATTTCTCCTTGTCCTCCTTGACCTGTCTGCAACCTGTCACATGGTTGACCACACCATACTCCTCCAACGCCTCTGACCTGTTGTCCGGCTCAGTGGGACTGCACTCACCTGGTTCCATTCTTATCTATCCAGTCACAGTCAAAGGATCATCTGCAATGGCTTCTCTTCCTGCTCCCATACTGGTACCTCTGGAGTCCCCCAACGATCAATCCTTGGCCCCCACCAATTTCTCATCTACATACTGCCACTCGGTGGCATAATCGCAAAACTCGTCAGGTACCGTGTGTACACTGGCAGCATGCAGCTCTACCTCATCATCCATACATTTGTTACATCTAGACTGGACCATTCCAACACACTCTTGGCTGACGTCCCATCTTCCACCCTCCATAAACTTGAACACTTCAAAACTCTGCGGTCCATATCCTAAGCTGCACTAAATTCCATTCACCCATTACCCCGGCAGCTGGTTGAACAATGCCTTGATTCTCATCCTTGTTTTCAAATCCCTCCATGGTCTCATCCCTTCCTATCTCTGTAATCTCTTCCAGCCCTATAACTCTCCAAGATATCTGTGCTCCTCCAATTCTGGCTTCTCGCACATCCCCGATTTTAATCTCTCTCCCACTGGTGGCTGTGCCTTTAGCTGTTGAGATCCTAAGCTCTGAAATTCGCTCCCTAAACCTCTCCACATCTCTTTTCTCCTTTAAGATGCTCCTTAAAACCTGCCTCTGACCAAGCTTTTAGTTATCTGCCCTAATATCACCTTATGTGGTTCAGTGTCAAATTTTGCTTTATAATGTTCCTGTGAAGCAACTTAGGATCTTTTATTATGTTAAAGGTGTGTTGTTTAAAAGCCAAGATAGAGGAGGGATAGGCATTTGGTAAGACACCGGACACAAGTGTGCAGCAGCCATGGTGAGGGGAAAGGATAGCGCAGGAGCCAGCTCACCAGAGAGCGAGGTTGCACACTTGCTCTGCTACAGAGTACTTCAATGTGACAGGCTCCAGAAGAAGGCTGATGGGTGTACACATCCAAATGTTGGATGAGCTGGAACCCGACCAGAAAACCTGGGCTCAATGTCAAGGAGCATGGAGGAGTCGAGCACAGAGCTTTGTGTAGAACTTGGAGCTCATCCTTTCCAACATTGAAAGAGTGGTCACCTCCACTGCAACCTGCGGAACCCAGCATCTGGGGCATCACAGAACTACATCACAGGTGCCTCCTGGGAGAATGGCAATGGTTCCATGAAGTAGAAAGCTGTTCCCCTCTCTCAGCATGGCAGCATTCATCTTCTCACCATTGTCACTCCTCCAGTGCCCTTTTTGTTGCTTGTCAGCTAACCAGCCCAGATTGCTGCAGCCCAGGAAGTATGAAGCTCTCTAGGTTGCCTCGAGAACCATCTAAGAACACAAGAAATAGGAACATGAGTAGACCATACGGCCCCTCGAGCATGCTCTGCCATTCAATACGATCATGGCCGATCTTCTGCCTCAAGTGCACTGTCCTGCCTGCTCCCCATATCCCTTGATTCCCTGAGAGAGCAGTTGCCTCTCTACGGTCTCCTCAATTGAAGGTCAACAGCCTTCCACAAGCCATGCTGCAGTCACTGGGGAAACTCCTCATAGGGGCACTAGGAGAGGCAAAGGCACATGGAAGAGTCAGTGAGGGACTGCACAAGGGTGATTAGTGTAATTTTGTTTGCATTAGGTCCTGATTTAATTTATAAATATGGATTAGAATTTGCATTTTCTGGTGCCTTTTACTTTCGTGTTGTGAGAAAGAGGATGGTGTATTGGCCAGTAATAGAGGAAAGTTAAGGAGTTGGTGACTGGGGTGTTGTGATTGAAGTTACTGCCATCACTCATGAATTATTTGCTCAAATAGAGCCAGGCAGAAAGAGGCTGAAAAGGGCTGTACTCTTGTTTCCTCTTCCTGCACTTGCTTTTGCACTTCCTCCTCATGCTCTAGCTCATTAGCTTCTCTCCTGATAAGTGGTGGCAAGGACTGTTCCCTCATAAGGCCAAAGTTGTGTAACATATAGCATATCATGACAAAGCCTGATGCTCACTCAGCTGAATACTGCAGGCCTCCTCCAGAGCGGTCCAGATAGCACAAGCATAGCTTGAGGATGCTGATGGTGTGCACTATGACATTCCTTATGGCAGCATCACTCTAACTGTAGGCCTGTTGTGCACGTGTGCATGGATTCCCAACCAATGTCATGAGCCGCGACATGAGTGGATAACCCTTGTCGACCAGTAGCCAGCCTCTGACTTAAAAACAAGAAATGCTGGAAATACTCAGCAGGTCTGGCAGCATGTGTGGGGAGAGAAGCAGAGTTAACGTTTCAGGTCAGTGACCCTTCATCAGAACTTGTAAAGGTGAGAGAAGGATGGAAATTAGAAGCAAAATTAATAATGTTTTCCAGTTCGGAGTGGGAGCAGGAATGTACTGGAAAAAAAAAGAGTTGGGGGAAGGGGCCTGAGTCGGACTGGAACAAGGAATGTTCAACATATCCCAAAAAAGTTAGGCATAACTAGGACCCATGCGGGTACCCATAGCATCACCTTTTACTTGAAGGAAGTGAGTGGAGTTGAAAGAGAAGTTGTTCAATGTGAGAACAAGTTCAGTGAGATGAAGGAGGGTAGTGGTGGATGGGGACTGGTTGGGCCTCTGCTTAAGGAAGAAGCACAGAGAGCCCTCATACCGTCCTGGTGGGGGATGGAGGTGTAGGGAGATTGGACGTCCATGGTGAAGAGTAGGTGGTTGGGGCCAGGAAATTTGAAATTGTCAAAATGATGTGGGGTGTCAGAAGAGTCACGGATGTAGGTGGGAACAGACTGGACCAGGGAGAAAAGATAGAGTCAAGGTAGGAAAAAATAAGTTCAGTGGGGCAGGAGCAGGCTGAAACAATGTGTCTGCCGGGACAGTCCTGCTTGTGGATTTTGGGAGGAAGTAGAAGCGGGCTGTCCGGGGTTGCGGGACTATGAGGTTGGAAGCTGTAGAGGGAAGATCTCCAGAGGAGATGAGGTCAGTGACAATCCTGTGAACAGTAGCTTGATGTTAGGTGGTGGGGTCATGGTCCAGAGGGAAGTAGGAAGAAGTGTCTGAGAGTTGGCGCTGAGCCTCTGCAAAGTAGAGGTCAGTATGCCAGACAACAACAGCACCACCCTTGTCTGCAGGTTTGATGACAATGTCAAGGTTAAACCTGAAAGAACGGAGTGCGGCAAGTTCAGAAGGGGACAGGTTAGAGTGAGTGAGGAGGGCAGAGAAATTGAGATGGTCGCTGTCTCGCCGACAATTTTCAATGAAAAGATCAAGAGCAGGTAAGAGGTCAGAGGGAGGGTTCCAGGTAGAGGGAGAATGCTGGAGGCGGGTGAATGGTTCTGCTGGGCAGAGGGAGGACTCCTGGTCAAAGAAGTGAGCCCGGAGGCGAAGGAGACAGAAGAAGAGCTCAACGTCATGCCGAGTGCAAAATTCATTGAGATGGAGGCGTAAGTGGATAAAACTGAGTCCTTTGCTGAATATTGAACGTTCAGCGTCAGAGAGGGGAAGGTCAGAGGGTAGAGTGACTTACTGGAATTGGTCAATTGCAGTTGGCACAGAGAACTGCTACAGAATGAAGGAATTGTTACTGCTGCCAGGATAACTGGTATTTACCTGCACAATGCACTGCTGTGGCCACATACCAGATGCACATTGAGATACTGGAACCTTTCTCAAATCAGAAAAATGACAGAATACATGAGGTGCTTGCAAAGCAATGTGCTTGCAGTCAATAGCACCATGCGAAGCCTGCAATCTGAGCAAACCCACATACTCACTCCACCTGCTTGTCTCTGGCAAGGAGGAGTGAGATGAAATTGTCTTTCTGCTGCATGAGGCTCTGTCTACAGTACTGGAAATTGCAAGATGTTGTTCATGTTTCCCCAGCAGCCTGGAAGAAGCCAGGCAATACAGTCCTTGTCCCTACTCTGAGGTTGCAGTGCTGGCTACGGCAAGTGCCTGACTTATTCATGAGTTGCTTTCTGAAGTGAAGGCATCTGAAGTATTGGTCGTTGCTGAAGTTGAGGTAAGAGAATAGCTTCACGAACATCCTGGGTGGATATGGCCTCCTGCAAAGGCCATTCACCCCCTCCTGCTCCTCCCTCTTCTTACAACCAATTCTGCTCTGCGTGGCCTCTCTCCATTCCTCACGTTCAATTCCAAGAGGAAGGCCTACCAGGTCTGAAAGCAAGTTGTTTCAGCATAAGCCTTTAAATCGCCAAAACAATACTTCAGCACCAGCCAGACAACTCCTTGCAGAAATTTTCGGCAATTTCTTCGTGGAGAGAGTGATCAACATTTGAAGTGGACTTCTAAGCAAATCGGTGCAGACAAAAATCATTTAAGAAAAAGAGATATACAAATGAGGAAATTGCAGGGTCATCCTGAATAGATACTCTAAGATGGGCTAAATGGTCATCTTCTTCTGTATGTATCTTGTGATCTTGAATTGGGCATCATCAAAATCCTCTGACTGAGCCCCCATAGCTAACATGGTAAAGGAGATACTTAACTGAGCCATAAAGACCAAGGAAGTTACAAACTTGATCATTGGCCTGCAGCAAGCTAACCAATCTCAGCAGAGGCTTTACTCTTAGAAGCCTTAGTACTCATAGATTCTGATCTTGCAGTGTTCCTTTCTCTAATGGCTATTCAATGATCACTACTGGACAATGCATTCACTATTTAGGTTCACATAATAAATGGCTGCCTATGGAAGGGCCTGATATCCATGATATTAGCAGCTGAAGGATCAAAAAGGAGAAGGTTGGAGGGAAGAATCTTAGCAGCTCATTGCCAATTGCAGTATCTAATTGCATCTATGTATCTTCTTTTAATGTCGATTTCAGAAATGTTTAACAAGGGCACAGCAAACAGGAGACTGGTCCTTCAATGTGCACTACACAGTATGGTAAAATGTGTCTCTAGGTACTGAAGCTATTAATGTGAAATAGCTGGAGGCACATTCGAAGGTAGAACATAGCTAAAGAGCCACAAAATAGCTTTTCATACTCTTAAGTGTTTGAATAATTGAATACTATGGGTCACAAAGTGGTATCCAATTTCTTACAAGTAACTGAAATTAAAAACTGCCAGCATAGTTTATCAAGACGACCTATTCCCAGAATCTTCATTTTTACTCGATCTGAAGGACTTGTATACTTTCTGCATTTTTGAGAGCAATTCCAAAAGTATCCTACATGTCCCCTCTACTAAGTTTATAAACTGTTCTGATATAATAAAGCCCCTTCCAACAGGCCAGAGAGCAGAGGATCAGTGCTAATCCTTACAGGGGTGCAGGTGGGATGAGGAGGTTGGGGGGCACCTTTCCCTTGCTTTGGGATTCTGCACAGCTGAACTTATAATATTGTGAGTCAGCTTTGGAACAATAGCTCAAAATTCAGGACATGTGAATTGTATGCATGCACTTTTCTTCTGACACTGTGGATCTCTCTACGACTTTCCAGCATAGATGGGGAAAATTCAAAATAGCTAGTGGCATAATATTGAGGAACTGGTTTTGCTTCCATTCCACGATATAAATAGGATGTTAGAACACTGCTCTTATCAGTATTGGTACTGTTTTATGAAGTGAAAATGAATATTCTCTATCCATCGCCAGATCATGTCTGGAACTGCAGGCATGTGATAGCTCGGGATAATCAACTTCCTTTTCATACTATAAAGCAATCAATGTGTGTGTATTTTATTAAAGCAGGATAACAGGCAAGGAAAAGTTCTAACCAAACAGAACCAGACTCTAGGATTGTGAATGTTCCCAAGCTGTCCCCCATGCTATTCCTCATGGATCCTTTGACAGGGTTCAAAGGACAAAGTTAACTCTTGCAGTTGATGTTAAGCACTTTACTAATATCATCTGAAGTTTGAGCTACATGACTGAAAAACTTATCTATAAGTTGGGAAAGAGGAGCCTTCACACTTCAGATATACTTTAGTGTCAAAAATACATTCAAAAGGGAAAGAATGCTTTCATGATTAATTCACAAGATAACTGTGGATGAGGAAAGCCACTTGATCCATCTTAGTTTATCCATCCAGCAAAACACAAATTGCAGCATTTTTGTTTATTTCTTAAATAATTCCAGATTTCTTGTCTCCACGACTCTGAAAGTCTATTTCCAAGTATTGATCACTCTGTGGGAAGAACTTATTGATAGCAATACTGAACTTGCCTCTGATAAATCAGTGCTTGCTTGCCCAAAACTTGCAATGTGCCTAAGTAATTTTCAGATTTAGCTTTAAACTAGATGCAAGGGTAGTTGTGGTGGGTGTGAAAAAGGTTCCGCAACAATTAGAGCAAACCTTAAGGCATACCAGTGAAAATAGAAATCTAGTTCCAATGATAGCCAGAGAAGAAACTAAAAATGTTGATGCATGAAATGGAAAAGGCAAAAAACAGTGGAGCTGTGCTTGCATTAATGCAACAAATCTGATCTGTTAGGTTTTGTAGGGAGCATAAAGACTAGGCATTATTAGTATCACAGAGACCAGGTGGAATCGCTACAGCTGATGCATGTCTACAGAAGCGTCAAATACAATTTTTTGCCTCAGTTTTTACAAAGAGAAAACAAGTAACATATGTGTTCTTGAAAAGGAACTGGAGGGTGTTAAAGAAACAAGTTGTGGCACTATTCACGCTATTAATAACATAAGTTTGCACAGCTGTTTGCAAACTAAGATAAATAAATCTTGGAGGCCAGATAAATTGAATCAGAGGATCCTGAAGGGATTAAGGGGGAAAACTGAAAGAACTTTGCCACAAATCTTCCAGAAATCACTGAGTACTGGAGTATAGTTTCAGTTGCCACGGTACAAAAGGGATATTGTAACAAGCAAGAGGATACAGAAGTGGGCAACCAAAAAGATTGAAGGGTTGGAGGGATTGGATTATTAAGAGTGTGATGTTTGTTGGGCACCGTCTCACTGGAGAAGAGAGGGTTGTGAGGTGATGTGATTATTGTCTTGAAAATTCTAAAGGGATTAGTGACCGCGTGGGTTTTCACCGGGTGCTCCGGTTTCCTCCCACAGCCAAAGACTTGCAGGTGATAGGTAAATTAGCCGTTGTAAATTGCCCCTAGTGTAGGTAGGTGGTAGGGAATATGGGATTACTGTAGGGTTAGTATAAATGGGTGGTTGTTGGTCTGCACAGACTCGGTGGGCCGAAGGGCCTGTTTCAGTGCTGTAACTCTAAATAAATATATATCATTTTAGCTGTTTCATCTTGCCCAGAATAGCAGAATCAGCGGGCACATCCTACGCTCTAAGGGTTAATTCAAAATTAAGCTATGGAAATATTATTTCAACGAGTGAGTGATGAATCGATGCAACAGGCTCCCTAGGAACAGGATGGAGATATTTATTCATTCAAATGCAAATTAGAGAGATCTCTTTCAGGAAATAATACTTTAGCAAACAAAATAGGAGTAACTTGAGACATATATAAGTTTAACATGTTTGGGAGGAACTGGTGACTTTGAGCCTCTGGTTCCCAAAGTTACGACCACTGAGGCTTTTGTTACCTCATGTCGGAGTCTGTTGTAGACTAATTTATAGCTATGATCAGTCATCATTTCCATCATTGTTGTATCATGTGATGACCAGGATGGTAGAAAACGAACCAAATCGATCTTTTTCTGTCTAGTAATTCCTGTTCCTTTTCCATACCTTTTACGATCTTACATACGTCTATCAAATCACCATGAGATACATCCTTTAACAACTTGCATTTAACATAGAAAAAAAATCCCAATGTGCTTCACAGAGATGTAATCAAAAAAGATTTTGAGGCTAGAAAGCTCAGGTTTCTCCAATCTTTTCTCATAAATCAGACCTCTGACTCCATGAATCAGTCTTGTGGCTCTTCTCCACACTGCCTCCAACAACTGAATGTCTCCCTTATGTCTCAGTGACCAGAAATAGACACAGTACTCAAGTTATGATCTTACCAGAGCACGATACAGTTTCAGCATGGCTTCGACTGACTTTACTGTCCTGGCTATATCATTCAGTATTTTATTAGTTTCATTGATCGCTGCTCTGCATTGATTGGACACATTTAGCATTGAATCTACTTGGACTCCTCGCTTTCTTTTAACATGCACTGCCCCGCCGAGTTTATTGTCTGAAAATTTGACCAATCTGAATCAAAGTCATAAGAAACTGCAATGGTTCCAAAAACACTTTCTAGGTCACCCCATTCAGTACCGCCCACTCTCATCCCACCAACACCCCAGCTGCTCAAATCAGTACACTTTGGGCTACTTCTTACTCATTCTTAAAATGTACTATTAACTTTGCATAGCGTTGCACTGAGATCAGTTCCTGAAATTGTTCTCCTATATTAAGGAAGATTCAGCAGGCTGGAGGTCCAACCTCCCAGGTGAACCTTGAGCTCACAAACTTATGGACGAACGGTAAGAATTGATACAACCACCGAGAAGCAAAGCTTAATATTTTCCTTCAGGCTCATAGAGTTCAATTAGAGTGCTCACAAGGTTTAGACAACGGTAAGTTTCAGCTGTATACAATTCTTAGCCAGAATCCAAGTTCAGAAAATAGCTCATTTTGGGGGGAAAAGTTAACACCGCATCCACCATACTCCATATGTTCAACTGACGGCTGAATGACAGAGCAGCACAGTGCAATCCTCTAAAATGATACTAAATCCATGACCTGAATGCAGTAAACATTTATTGAGCAATAACTATGTCCTTGGTACATCCACAAGTCAGATGAGAGCATCTGATATTCCTAGTCATCATTCATGATCGAGCAAGTCACCCAGTTCAAGGGCAAATTAGGGATGGGCAATAATTGCTGGCTTAGCCAGTGATGCCCACATCCCACAAAACAAATAAAAAAAACACTTGCGCAAGAGAATGTTCTTATTTTCCACCATGTTAAAATCCATGTTTGAACTTGAAAAGGATTCTTGGCTCCTATGGATCATTCGCATAAACCACAGAGTCAATAATTTATAACTTGTAACACAAGATTCTTCTCCAATCTCAGTAACTTGGGCTTTAATAGCAGAACTCAAGGAAACCTTGCACGAGAGATTCAAAAGAACACACTTCAGGAAAATATCTTGGAATTCTCAAGGGCTAGCCTAAGGCTTCAAATGTCTGTGCAGTAAGTGTTGATTGTACACTAGGCATGGAGCTAGAGAGATCAATTAGGACATGGTATTAAGCTGAACAGATAGTTATTAGGAAACCAACTGTTTTTAAAGCTGAAGGGTATCAACTGCACATCAATGTTACAAACAATTCTGCTTGCGTCCCTGCAGTTTCCTTTTGTTTCACTGTTCTCACAGCCTCTTCTGGAAAGGCAGGCTCTAGGGTACTCTTTCAGTGGTGCCAAAAGCCCTCCCATACCTTGTCCAAGCATCTATTTTTCATGTCCAAGAACAGACGGCGAGAGTTGCTGATCTATTCAACTGTGGAGGCTCACACTTGAGTTTCTCAGCACCCACTAATTTGCACTTTGTCACATGGATTGTGCTTAGTGGCAGAAAACACGGCTGATCTTGCCCTTCCTAACCCAGCGATAAAGAGACCAAGTTATGTTTCCCTACTGTTCTCTCAGACGCGATCAGTTAACTAAGTACAGGCCAAGAATCAAGCTCAGGACCTCCCTGACGTGTACAGCACCATTTATTCATTATATGAGGAGTCCAGCAAAGAACTGTAATGAAGGGGAACCAAAACTTTGGCAGGTGAAAGGAGTTTCACCGTAAAACACCTCGCTCCTATAATTTACACGACAATGCTAAGGATCTAAATTAGAAGCAACAGATACAATCTAATAGTGGGTGCTTCCATGGTGATACCTTTGTATTTCAGTTCAGCTCTCACTAGCGTGCTCAATGTCTCCTCAAAATCAATCTTCCTCGATGAGGCAGTTAACACTAACTGTTTAAATTTGAAGATAGTAAGCAGGAAAAGGGCCACTGATCATAATTCTTTCAATGCTTTGAATTTAACATTGAAACCACAGTCTCGACAGGGGCTTTGTAACATTGGGGCAAAATCCACTCAGAAACTATATGTGGCCTGGGAGGCACAATTAGGCATACTTTGTCAAATAGTCTTCTGCTTATCCTATCTTCCTATATTCTTATCTGAGCAGATTAAATAATTGGCTTTTTAATGACCGTTGTTTCCAAATCCATTACACTGAAGAAACACACCAGCATTATTAAATGTCCCATTGGACAAGCAGACAAAATTCACAATTAAAAAGTATCAATTTTCTCCATATTTTAATACAAGCAAGGATAAATCAATAATGAGGCTGAGAATTCAATTGAATAAGATGAAGTAATTGAATTCATGCAGTAGGGAAACTGAAAATAGTAAACTATATCCCACTGTAGTCAATAAAACAATTCACATATCACCATATGGTAGCAGGCAAAAGATTCGACAACAGTATATTAACCTATTACATATTATGAGCCATTTTGCTGCTCATATCACTTTTTGCACCAAAATGAGCCAGGATATTGAAATGTATCTTAAAGGGGCCATGCGAACAATGGCCTTGATTGTCCATTAGGGAACTAAGCCATATTCTAATGCTCCCATCATATTTCAGTTCAAGTGCAGTGCCCAATGTATACTGAACCATACAGATTACTAAAGGAAGATGGCTGTGGTTGTTGGAGGTCAATCATCTCAGCTCCAGGACATCACTGCAGGATGTAGTGTCTCCCACCCACCCTCCTCCTCTAACCAAAAAAAAAGGACTCTAGGGTGTTGATAAGGTAAGCTTTTTATTTAAAACTTCAGTCCGTCGGATTGCTAAGCGAACAAGTTTTGACTTTTTTTTTCGATTGGTTTTTCAGTAGATTTATTGGGAATCTAGAATAGTGGGAATGGAGGTAAAGGCAGTTGTATGTTCCTCCTGCAGAATGTGGGAGGTAGGGGTCGCCAAGAGTGTCCCTGCTGACTGCATCTGCGGGAAGTGCACCCAACTCCAGCTCCTCGCAGACCGCGTTAGGGAACTGGAGCTGGAGCTGGATGAACTTCGGATCATTCGGGAGGCGGAGGGGATTATTGACAGGAGTTATAGGGAGGCAGTCACACCTCAGGTAAAAGAAGTAGGTAGATGGGTTACCGTCAGGGGAAGGAAAGGGAACCAGCAGGCAGTGCAGGGATCCCCTGTGGCCGTTTCCCTCAACAACAGGTATACCGTTTTGGATACTGTTGGGGGGGACGACTTACCAGGGGTAAGCAATGGGGTGCAGGTCTCTGGCACAGAGTCTGTCCCTGTTGCTCAGAAGGGAAAAGGGAAGAGGAGAAGAGCATTAGTCATTGGGGACTCCATAGTTAGGGGAACAGATAGGAGGTTCTGTGGGAACGAGAGAGACTCACGGTTGGTGTGTTGCCTCCCAGGTGCCAGGGTACGTGATGTCTCCGATCGTGTTTTTGGGATCCTTAAGGGGGAGGGGGAGCACCCCCAAGTCGTGGTCCACATAGGCACCAACGACATAGGTAGGAAGAGAGATGGGGATTTAAGGCAGAAATTCAGGGAGCTAGGGTGGAAGCTTAGAGCGAGAACAACCAGAGTTGTTATCTCTGGGTTGTTGCCTGTGCCACGTGCTAGCGAAGAGAGGAATAGGGAGAGAGAGGAGTTGAACACGTGGCTGCAGGGATGGTGTAGGAGGGAGGGTTTTGGTTTCCAGGATAATTGGGGCTCTTTCTGGGGTAGGTGGGACCTCTACAAACAGGATGGTCTTCACCTGAACCAGAGGGGTACCAATATCCTGGGGGGGAGATTTGTTAGTGCTCTTCGGGGGGGTTTAAACTAAATCAGCAGGGGAATGGGAACCTAAATTGCAGTGCCAGTGTACAGGCTGTTGAGAGTAGTGAGGTAGGGGATAAGGTTACAGGGACGCAAGAGGGCACTGGCAAGCAAGAACTTGGTTTAAAGTGTGTCTACTTCAACGCCAGGAGCATCCGGAATAAGGTGGGTGAGCTTGCAGCATGGGTTGGTACCTGGGATCCTGATGTTGTGGCCATTTCGGAGACATGGGTAGAGCAGGGGCAGGAATGGATGTTGCAGGTTCCGGGATTTAGATGTTTCAGAAAGAACAGAGAAGAGGGTAAAAGAGGGGGGGGTGTGGCATTGTTAATCAAGGAAAGTATTACAGCGGCAGAAAGGACGTTTGAGGACTCGTCTACTGAGGTAGTATGGGCCGAGGTTAGAAACAGGAGAGGAGAGGTCACCCTGTTGGGAGTTTTCTATAGACCTCCGAATAGTTCCAGAGATGTAGAGGAAAGGATAGCGAAGATGATTCTCGACAGGAGCGAGAGTAACAGGGTAGTGGTTATGGGGGACTTTAACTTTCCAAATATTGACTGGAAATACTATAGTTCGAGTACTTTAGATGGGTCTGTTTTTGTCCAGTGTGTGCAGGAGGGTTTTCTGACACAGTATGTGGACAGGCCAACCAGGGGCGATGCCACATTGGATTGGGTACTGGGTAATGAACCCGGCCAGGTGTTCGATTTAGATGTAGGTGAGCACTTTGGCGATAGTGATCACAATTCGGTTAGGTTTACCTTAGCGATGGGCAGGGACAGGTATATACCGCAGGGCAAGAATTATAGCTGGGGGAAAGGAAATTATGACGCGATTAGGCAAGATTTAGGATGTGTAGGATGGGGAAGGAAACTGCAGGGGATGGGCACAAACGAAATGTGGAGCTTATTCAAGGAGCAGCTAATGCGTGTCCTTGATAAGTATGTACCTGTCAGGCAGGGAGGAAGTTGTCGAGCAAGGGAGCCGTGGTTTACTCAAGACGTTGAAGCGCTTGTCAAGAGGAAGAGGGCGGCTTATGTTAGGATGAGACGTGAAGGCTCAGTTAGGGCGCTTGAGAGTTACAAGCTAGCCAGGAAGGATCTAAAGGGAGGGCTAAGAAGAGCAAGGAGAGGACACGAGAAGTCATTGGCGGATAGGATCAAAGAAAACCCTAAGGCTTTCTATAGGTATATCAGGAATAAAAGAATGATAAGAGTTAGAACAGGGCCAATCAAGGATAGTAGTGGGAAGTTGTGTGCGGAATCAGAGGAGATAGGGGAAGCGTTAAATGAATATTTTTCGTCAGTATTTACAGTAGAGAAAGAAAATGTTGCCGAGGAGATTACTGAGATACAGCCTACTAGGCTAGATGGGATTGAGATTCACAAGGAGGAGGTGTTAGCAATTTTGGAAAGAGTGAAAATAGATAAGTCCCCTGGGCCAGATGGGATTTATCCTAGGATTCTCTGGGAAGCCAGGGAGGAGATTGCAGAGCCGTTGTTGTTGATCTTCAAGTCGTCATTGTCGACAGGAGTAGTGCCGGAGGACTGGAGGATAGCAAATGTTGTCCCCTTGTTCAAGAAGGGGAGTAGAGACAGCCCTGGTAATTATAGACCTGTGAGCCTTACTTCGGTTGTGGGTAAAATGTTGGAAAAGGTTATAAGAGACAGGATTTATAATCATCTTGAAAAGAATAAGTTCATTTGCGATAGTCAGCACGGTTTTGTGAAAGGTAGGTCGTGCCTCACAAACCTTATTGAGTTTTTCGAGAAGGTGACCAAACAGGTGGATGAGGGTAAAGCCGTGGATGTGGTGTATATGGATTTCAGTAAGGCGTTTGATAAGGTTCCCCACGGTAGGCTATTGCAGAAAATACGCAAGTATGGGGTTGAAGGTGATTTAGAGCTTTGGATCAGAAATTGGCTAGCTGAAAGAAGACAGAGGGTGGTGGTTGATGGCAAATGTTCATCCTGGAGTTTAGTTACTAGTGGTATACCGCAAGGTTCTGTTTTGGGGCCACTGCTGTTTGTCATTTTTATAAACGACCTGGATGAGGGTGTAGAAGGGTGGGTTAGTAAATTTGCGGATGACACGAAGGTCGGTGGAGTTGTGGATAGTGTCGAAGGGTGTTGTAGGGTACAGAGGGACATAGATAGGCTGCAGAGCTGGGCTGAGAGATGGCAAATGGAGTTTAATGCGGAGAAGTGTGAGGTGATTCACTTTGGAAGGAGTAACAGCAATGCAGAGTACTGGGCTAATGGGAAGATTCTTGGTAGTGTAGATGAGCAGAGAGATCTTGGTATCCAGGTACATAAATCCCTGAAAGTTGCTACCCAGGTTAATAGGGCTGTTAAGAAGGCATATGGTGTGTTAGCCTTTATTAGTAGGGGGATCGAGTTTCAGAGCCACGGGGTCATGATGCAGCTGTACAAAACTCTGGTGAGGCCGCACCTGGAGTATTGCGTGCAGTTCTGGTCACCGCATTATAGGAAGGATGTCGAAGCTTTGGAAAGGGTGCAGAGGAGATTTACTAGGATGTTGCCTGGTATGGAAGGAAGGTCTTACGAGGAAAGGCTGAGGGACTTGGGGTTGTTTTCGTTAGAGAGAAGGAGGAGGAGAGGTGACTTAATAGAGACATACAAGATAATCAGAGGGTTAGATAGGGTGGATAGTGAGAGTCTTTTTCCTCGGATGAGGATGGCAAACACGAGGGGACATAGCTTTAAGTTGAGGGGTGAAAGATATAGGACAGATGTCAGAGGTAGTTTCTTTACGCAGAGAGTAGTAGGGGCGTGGAACGCCCTGCCTGCAACAGTAGTAGACTCGCCAACTTTAAGGGCATTTAAGTGGTCATTGGATAGACATATGGATGTAAATGGAATAGTGTAGGTCAGATGATCGGCGCAACATCGAGGGCCGAAGGGCCTGTACTGCGCTGTAATATTCTAATTCTAATTCTAGGGTAGTGTCCTAGGACCAACCATCTTCAGCTGCTTCATCAATGACCATCCTTCAATCATAATGTCAGAAGTGGGGATGTTCGCTGATGATTGCACAATGTTCAGCACCATTTGCGACTCCTCAGATACTGAAGCAGTCCGTGTGGAAATGCAACAAGACCTGGACAATATCCAGGCTTAGGCTGATAAGTGGCGGGCAATGACGATCTCAAACAAGAAAGAATCGAACCATCTCCCCTTGACATTCAATGGCATTACTATTGCTCAATCCCCCACTACCAACATCCTGGCGGTTACCATTGATGAGAAACTGCAGTAGCCATATAAATATCGGGGCTACAAGAGCAGGTCAGAAGCTCAGAATCCTGCGGAAAGTAACTCACCTCCTATCTCCCCAATGCTTGTCCACCATCTACAAGGCACAAAACAGGAGTGTGATGGAATACTCTCCACTTGCCTGGATGAGTGCAGCTCCAACAACACTCAAGAAGCTCGATACCATCCAAGACAAAGAAGCCTGCTTGATTGGCACCCCATCTACAAACATTCTCTCCCTCCATCACCGATGCAGTGTGGCAACAGTATGTACCAACTATAAGATTCACTGCAGCAATGCACCAAGGCTCCTTCCAAACCCACAACCTCTATCACCTAGAAGGATAAGAGCAGCAGATGCATGGGAACACCACCAGTTGCAAGTTCCCCTCCAAGACACACACCATCCTGACTTGGAACTATATAGTCATTCCTTCACTGTTGCTGGGTCAAACTCCTGGAACTCCCTTCCTAACAGCACTGTTGGTGTACCTACCCCACATGGACTGCAGCGGTTCAAGAAGGTGGCTCACCACCACCTTCTCAAGGGCAATTTAGGATGGGCAATAAATGCTGTCCTAGCCAGTGACACCCACATCCCATGAATGAATGTAAACAAAAAAGGTCCCAGGTTTGATCCTTGGTCTATGGTGAATTTTCTAATCTTAACTGGAGCAGGAAAAGGATATGATACATTGTCATTGAGATGCTGATTGCCCTTTGCTTCAAGGACACGAGCCTCGTCTCCCTGTCAGAATACTGTGACATTCTAGGATTATGCACCACGAGCACAACAGAACAAGAACACGTCACCTTATTGACAGTCCTGTGTCAAGCAGCAGCTTAGCCATTAACACAAAGAGCTACAAATTACTCAACAAGTGAAAATAAAGCCTAAACTGATTGTGTTTGGAATCACAGGGAGTAACGACCGCTGTTTAATAAATGATTTTAATCAGCAAATGCTATCAGCTTTGGAAAGTCAGCATTAAACCCTGCAGCCCACTGACAGGGATGATCTCAGTCTCTAATGGCTGATGCAAATGTCCAGCTGAAAGTTAGAAATGTTATATGGATAGGGTTTGGTCGCAGGAATCAGCTGCTAAATGAATACACCACAACTAACACCATACAGCTCAATGAGCAGTACTCTTACCTCTAAATTAGAAATTTGTAGGTTTAAGGCCTACTGCAGAGAAGTGAGCACAAAAACTAGACTGACACTCCAGGGAGTGCTACACTCTCAGAGGTGCCATCTTTCAGATGAAATGTTAAACCAAGGTCCCATCTGCCCTCTTGGGTGGACATAAAAGATCCCATGGCACTATTTTGAAGAACAGCAGGGGTGTTGTCCCTCAACAAACTCCTGAAAACATATTATCTGGTCATTATCACATTGCTGTTTGCGGGAGGTTGCTGTGCACACATTGTCTGCCATGTTTCATACATTACAATAGTGACTATACTTCCAAAGACTATACTTAATTTGCTGCAAAGCATTTTGGGACCTTCTGAGGTCATGAAAGACACAATATAAATGCAAGTTCTTTCATTCTTTTAAAAGATTTGCAGATGAAGCTATAAGAAGCATTTGAATAAGGGGGTAGCAAAAGTGATTCACCTCATGATTCACCACCAGGGGTCACATAGCATTTCTCACAGCAATTTATATTCAGATTTGGCAACAAAGTAAATAAAACAGTTCTGGTAACATCAAAGATGGGAATTGTCAAAATCAAACATTGACCGATTGGCGATATAAACACAAATATACCGTCATCCATTTTGCCTGCCAGGAGCTGGGCGTCTCAAGCACTTGTGCCTGTGTCAGGCCATAAGGGTCAGCCAAGCTGTTTTGCTACTGATGATCTGTACAGGCCTTCCCAGTTTCTAGGGATGGTACAGCTCACAGCAAAACAGTCACAGCTTGGAACAGTTATAATTCAGTGTACACCCCAAATCTCTCTTCATGCTCACACCAGTATATGTACACAGACCTATATGTCCCATGATCTCAAACAATGATAATTTTGAATGCTATGAATGGGGGTGATGGCATCTCACACCAGAGGAGGCATGGCTGCACAACAAACACTCCTGTCATGCCAAAACATTGGAAACAAGAACTCGTTTTTATCTAGCTCCTTTAATGTAGTAAAATTTAACAAGGAGCTTATAAGAGTGTTACAAAACAAAATTTTATGCCAAGCTACACAAGGAGATATTAGGGCACATATTCTAGGCTGATATATCAGTGCAGAGTTAAAGGTTGGTGGTGCAACAGCGACAGTCACAGAAGGACAGGGGAATCCTTCCAGTGTCCTGGTAAAAATTTATCCCTAAACCAACAGCACCAAATAAGACAGATGAAATATTCATGCATTTCATTGCTGCTTGTGGGGCATTGCTGTGTGAAAGTGGATTTTGCAACATGCTGAGGATGTGAAAGGTGCTGCATAAATACACGTTCTTTTTCCAGCTGAGGCGTGCTTCTGTCCAATGGAGTTCCAGCTTAATGTCACGATGTAGGAAAAAAAGACCAACAACAAAGACTTGCAGGTTGATCGGTAAATTGGCCATTGTAAAATTGCCCCTAGTGTAGGTAGGTGGTAGGAGAATTGAGGAGAAGGTGGGGATGTGGTAGGGGACATGGGATTAATGTAGGATTAGTATAAATGGGTGGTTGATGGTCAGCACAGACTCGGTGGGCTGAAGGACCTGTTTCAGTGCTGTATCTCTTTATGACTCTATGACTGTATAACATTGCATTGATATAGTGCCTTTAACATGGTAGAACGTTCCAGGATGCTTCGCAGGAGAGCTATCAAACTAAATTTGACAATGAGCCATATAAGATGATGTTATGGCAAATGACCAAAGACTTGGTCAAAGAGATAGGTTTTAAGGATCATCTTAAAGGAGGAAAAAGAGGTAGCAAGGCAGAAATATTTATGGAGGGAATTCCAGAGCTTAGGGCCTCAGTAGCTGAGACACGTCTGCTGATGTTGAAGGAAAGGAAAATGAAAAGTAGGGAAAATGAGCTAGCTAAAATACTCCAGATTAAAATAGCCTTTTCACATCTGACATGTTCACTTTATTCTTTCTCAATTGGCCAGTAATTATATTAAAATTATACTAATTATTTCTATCACTCAGGTGGATGGAATGTGGACAACTGCTTCACTGACTAGAGGATTATTTAATAGGCCAGACCTTAAACACACTTACTCGAACTTCTGACTGACATGACATGCCTTTAAAAGTTGTAATCACAGACAACAGTTTCCAGCTATTACCATTGGCAAATTTGCACACTTATTTTAACAACCTGGGGTACTCGCCAAGAAACTTGTTCTGATTAGATTCTAGGTACTTGAAGGCCTATTAACAGTGACAGCCTGCCTTCTCTTGAAACAAGCAGCTATCTCCAGCCAGTACTGCTACATTTGTCTCATATTTAACACAAAAGACAAAATAATTCTTTTCAGAGTGCAGCTCAGAGCCTCTCATTTTAAATTTACAAGACACGAGCTAAAACAATCATGATATAACACAAATAGTTTACTGTCTGAAGCAAGATGGAGCTCTATTCATGTCACCGTGACTTTAAAACACCTGTCCATAGGGTGGTTTTGAAGTGGACCTGTCTGCTACAGAAACCAACCTGCGATGTAAACGCTACAGGTTCTAAAACACAGGACAGGCAGCATTGATGAATTTCTTCAGGAAATACTTAAGAACATAGGAGCAGGAGTATACCATATAGCCCTTCGAGCCTGCTCCACCATTCAATACCATCATGGCTGATCTTCTACCCCAACTTCACTTTTCTGACTGCTCTCCATATCCCTGGATTCCCTAAGAGATTAAAAGTCTGTCTATTTCAGCCTTAAATATATTCAATGATGGAGCATCCACAACCCTCTGAGTGAAGAAATTTCTCCTCATCTCAGTCCCAAATGATTGATCCCTTATCCTAAGGCTCTGCCCAGTGTTCTAGATTCCTCAGCCAGGGGAAACAACCTCTCAAAGTCTACTCTGTCAAACTCTTTCAGAATCTTGTATGTTTCAATGAGATCACTTCTTGTCCTTCTAAGCTCCAGAGAGTATAGGCCAGTTTACTCAGCATCTCATCATAGGACAACCCTCTCATCCCAGAAACCAATTTAGTGAACCTTTGCTGTACCGCCTCCTAGGCAAGTATATCCTTCCATAAATATGGAGACCAAAACTGCGCACAGTATTCTAGATGTGGTCTCACCAAAGCCCTGTACAAGTATCACAAAATTTCCTTGTTCTTCTACTCCAATCCCCTTGCAATAAAGGGCAACATGCCATTAGCCTTCCTAATTGCTTGATATACCTGCGTGCTAACCTTTCTGTGTTCCTTGTACGAGTACATCCAAGTTTCTCTGATTATCAACATTTCAAAGTTTCACACCTTTTATAAAAATTCTACTTTTCTATTTTGCCTACCAAAATGAATAACCTCACACTTCCCCACATTATACTCCATTTGCCATCTTGTGGCCCACTCACTTAACCTGTCTAAATCTCTTTGCAGCCTCTTAGTGTCCTCCTCACAGCTGACCTTTCCACCTACTTTGTATCGTCAGCAAACTTGGTTACATTACTCACGGTTTCTTCCTCTAAAACATTAATGTAGAACTGATACTTGCAGCACTCCACTATTCACAGCCTGCCAACTTGAAAATGCCCCTTTTATCCCTACTCTCTGCTTCCTTTCCATTAACCAATCCTCCATCCAAGCTAACATACTACCCCAACTCCATGAGCCCAATTGTATTAAGCTTTTGTGTGGCACCTTATTGAATGCCCTTTGGAAATCCAAGTATACTACATATACTGCTCATCTTTATCTACCCTATTAGTTACATCCTCAAAAAACTCGAATAAATTTGTCAATCTTGATTTCCCTTTCATAAAGCCATGTGGACTTTGATAACACTTCCTATAACAATAATGTCCCTTCTGCAAGAAATAATCAAGCATAGAGTTAAGGATGGCACCTAACAACTGAAATTCAAATGAATTCTGGTGGGAGCAGAAGATAGATGAGTGGGGAGTGTCTTTAAAGATTTTCAGAAGTCAGGACCAAAAGCGGGTCCCGACCCCACTGGTCATGCCTGGCCGCCTGTCTGTGCAATCTTACCGGAAGTGGCCAATTAAGAGGCTGCCTTCAAGAGTGCTGTCCAATTAGGGATTGAGGGAGGGACAGGCACCTGGCTAGGCCAATGGAAGGGCCTGCAGCGTTGTCCTGTTAGCAGCCCTACTGGGAGAGGTGGGCACTGCTGTGGCAGGACAACCTTAGGGCCAATGCATGAGCTCCTCTCTGCTCCTTCCACTTTTATGTAGTATCAGGAATTGCTTCTCCATCTCTCTATGGCTTCCCACTTTGCAGCTGCCTCAACTCCTTGGACTTGCTGCTGATCTGTGGATCACCTCAAATTCTAAATCAGTCCTGCAATGAGCTCATTAACTGCCTCAATTGATGGCCCACCACTTTCGGGCGGGTTGCCATGACCCCCAAGAAGGCATCTCCACCAGAATTGCTGGGAGGCAGGAAGCGTCAGTAAATTGACAGGCCGCTCATCGCTGCGATTTTCCCACCTCCAAACCCATCTCTGCCTCGGGATGAAAATTCTGCTCAATGCTCAGAAATGAAAACGGAATCAGTGGCAAGTATGGAATTTATGACAAGAGCTGAAAATGGTGTCTTCAGTCTTCCCAACGTTTATATAGAGGAAATTGTACCTTATCTAAGATGAGATCGAGATATGGTGAAGAGGTAGAGGTGGTTGTGACCTACGTGTGTAGATTGATCCTATGCCTGCCAATTATGTCACCAAGGGCAGCACACATGCAGAAGAGCAGGCAGCCGAGCATAGGTATTTGGGGACTCTAGAGGCAAGGGTGAAGGGGATATAGCTGGATAGATAAGTGTGGAACCAGGTGAGGGAACGTTGGAGTGATAGCTAACCAAGCTGGAGGTGTTGAGGGTAGGTATTTTAAGGAAGGGGTGATGACAGTGATTTTGAAAAGGAGGATGACAGAACCCAAGGATCATACAACTTGTCAAGAAGCAAGATGGATGGTTAGGAATTTAGTGGCAATGGTCAAACAAAAGCAGGAGATGGACCTCGTGGACAAAATGAGCTTGGAAGGTCATGGCAGTAGGTGGTAGAGATGCTGAAAGCTGCAAGATGAGGGTTTGGATGGGTGGACCCAGGAGAGGTTTGGCTTGGTAGCCAAGGGGAACAAGGGAAGTAACAGAGGCTGCTGAGCAGATGGTCTCGATCTTAATAACAAAGAAGTCCATGAGCTGCTCACTTTTGTTTTTGGAAGTGAGAATGGAAGAAGAACGGAAGAAATTTAAGAATTGGTAGTGCAGTTCAAAAGAGGTCAAAATATTTAGTTATTTATAATTAAATGCCCTGGTGAAAGAATTAATTAAAGAGATGAATTTTGATGGCTTTTTCTCATCCTTAACTTCTTTAAAGAAATAATTGCATTTAAATTAGAACTTATCGCTCTCAAAATATCTCAAAGCATTTCACATGACAAACAACATTTGGAGTGCACTGACCGGTATTACATGGGGAAACAATGTCTGCAATATTTACTGGGGATGGAATTTCCAAGCTAGAGATGGGAGCAAAGCATAGTTTTTGTTGGGCCCAAATGCTCTGCAATTTTAACTCCACAGCATGTGCAGTTTATTTTTCCCCACCCGGAAGCCAGCCTGATAGATAGGCTTGGCTCCCTAATGAGTGGGGAACTCTTCAGACGAGGACGCAGCCGAGGAGAAGGTAGCTTTCTTACTGCTCAAGGCAGAGATCTTGAGAGGGGCTGGTTACAGCATGGCTTGTTGGCCAGGGTGGGGGAAATTGCAAGGTGTTGTCGAGAGATCGGGGGCAGAGATTGGGGGCAACTGGGGGTCGACAGAAAGAAATTAGGGGCTAAGATGGGAGATTGATTGGTGTGCTCGTAGGGTGTCATGGAGGGATTGGGAGATCGCGGGTGGACATAAGATCATTTTTTTTATTCGTTCACGGGATGTGGGCGTCGCTGTCTAGGCCAGCATGTATTTCCCATCCCTAATTACCCTTGAACTGAGTGGCTTGATAGGCCATTGCAGAGGGCATCTTAAGAGTCAACCACATTGCTGTGGGTCTGGACTCACATGTAGACAAGACTAGGTAAGGACGGAAGATTTCCTTCCAGATGGGTTTTTATAACAATCGACAATGGTTTCATGGTCACCATTAGACTAGCTTTTTAATTCAGATCTATTAATTAAATACAAATTTCACCATCGGACAAGGTGGGATTTGAACCCATGTGCCCAGAGCATTAGCCTGGGTTTCTGGATTACCAGTCCAGTGACATTACTACTACGCCACCGCCTCTCCCTGAAGATAGTAAAGATGGAGGAGTCAAAGGGTGATCTGGGGACTTGGGGAGAGATCAGGGGCAGTGATGGGGGCACGGTCAGTGTTGTTGGTCGCGGGGGTTGGAGGTGCCAATCACGTGGAAACAGGTTTGCTTGGGAGAGGCAAGGAGAAGCGTACTTGCTCCTCCTGGCCCACAAGCAGTGCTGGAAAAGCACTTACCTCTTCTACATAACAGTCCTCACCTCCCTTGAGGCTACCGGGTTTCCAATAAACTTGGGAAACCCGGCAGCCAGCATTATAGCTGGAAGAGAGATAAAATGAGGAATGAAGCCCCATGAAAATATTTAAATGATGACCTTCCACCTGGGAGCAGATTGGTTACTCACTACCTCCCCACCCCCAGAGTCACACCACTGTTAAAACCGGATGTGGGTGTGTTCAAGACAGGTTTCGTTTGCATTTGGCATTTTTTTTTTACATTTGAACATTCCACACACTCAAGCCCATCTGCTTTTGTGGGTTAAACTTGCCCTCAATCTATGTCTGTCACTTTCTTTCTGTGTCCCTTTTCCCTTTCTTCAGAAAACACCTATGTAAATACTTATACTTTAAATGGTATTATTGATCTATAATAATCTGGATCATTATTCATACTATTATGAATTTAATGATTTATAAACTTGGCTAAAGAATCCTTCAAGACTCTATCAGTTGAAGAGACCCTTTTAAGTTAATTTTTCGCAAT
Organism: Heterodontus francisci; assembly: GCF_036365525.1. NCBI lineage: Eukaryota > Metazoa > Chordata > Chondrichthyes > Heterodontiformes > Heterodontidae > Heterodontus > Heterodontus francisci. The sequence continues at coordinate 38,258,917 of NC_090375.1, forward strand.
TCGGGAGTGTATGTAACAAAGCTGCACGTAATGTTTGTCAAATTAGAACTAATGGTTTAGATATTTACCAAAAGAGATCCTTTCTTATACAATATAAGACGACTGAGCATTGCTGAAATGAGTTTTGTGTTAAACATGAATGTATCAAATAAGTGCATATCTAGAAGAGAATATCTGGTACTTTGATAAAGCACTTAACACCTACTCATAAAAAAAAATAGAGATGTAGTTAGCCTGACAAATGCTTGACAGTTCTGCTTTTAAGAATAAAAGCAAGAGATGCTAATTGTTTTACTGAAACGTGTCAATTTAACAGAGGTTGGGTACTATCAAAAAGGCTTCTGGAATGTACATTTTGTATATGAGGAATGATAAAAAGACATAGTGAAAAGAAAATGTGCACCTTTTGTATATATTCCAGCCAGCTTCAAGTTATTGCATCGTGCCAAGATTCACACGAGCAAACCCTCTCTCATTAGTAATTCTACAGATGTGTAATGCAATTTTCTGCTGTTCCAAAGAACATAATCTACAAATCACAGCAGGCACCTGTACCTAATGTAACTAGATACATGGACAATCACCTGCTATATAATTGAGAACATCTCCCATAGATACACAATTACTCTGCATGGCTCCAGACTTATGGGAGAAAATCACAGACAAATATTTGTACAAGGATCAAACTGAAGATTAGACTAGTGGGGAAAAGAGTGGTGTTAGTGATAAAGATGTCAACACATCAAACCTTACTGTGAGGTAATTTTAAGCAACAGCCCTACTTGGCACATGTATGAATGTAAAACAAAAGCACAGAGACTGTTGGAAATGCACAACAGCTCAATCTGCATCTGAAAGTGAAATGTAAGAGCTTAGCTGTGGCCCTTCACCAGAACTAGAGGGCTATCTTAATGGAACTGAAGAGAACACACCCAAAAATACAGAGAACTCCACACCGTTACTTAGCTGCTTCCTGAGAATATAACTGGAAGTTGTGTCTCATGACCAACTATAAAGCAATCAGCCTCACATCCCAGCCACAAAGTACATAATCGGTCTAAATCAAATCAGGCTGTGCACAGTAGGCCTACATAATTAGGCCTACACAATTAAGCCAGAATTCGTGCAATAGTTTTGCAACTGTAAGCTTTTGTCTCACACCTCATTCTTCACTGCAATCAGCTATCTATATCTTTTGTGTTATGAATTTCATCCTCTAATATTTTGCACTGTGAAGCTAAAGGATAGGAGGCATTTGCAAACATAAAATTTATAAGTCAAATTATGTGTAATTAACCATCGATTGTGAAATAGAAATTGATGTGAACATAACTGAATTGGAGCCTGTTTTCACCAATTTTCGCTCAAGCCACTTTATACTTGATTATCAGATGAGAATCTCGTCCTTTCCTTGGACAGATGCGAAATGGGTTCTCAAGGTTGCATTAACTTAATGGACTGGACTGTAATTTGATTGAAGTAATGATTGCCTTCTGTTATAGATTTATATAAAGAATTCCTAACATAGCTACTGCATATCCTTACTTAATGTTAGGATAAATTGTTTAGAAGGGTCTGTCGGACAAAATCAGTTCATGGTGGAAATAAAGCATTCGAAACTAAGTGGTGAAATGGGTTAGAACTTTGTCCATTTACCTCATTCCAGCCCACCCAAGATAGATCAAAGCTTTCTTTCTCAAATGGCTGCAAGAGTCTTATGCAAAATCAATTTAATACTTATTTAAGAAACATTAGCTGGGGATGCAGTAAGACGAGATGAAATGGGTTTAAGGGCTAGACTGATATTTCTGAAGAGATTGAGGGTGATTGATTTTTTTTCCCAGGGGAAGGAATCAGAAGGTTCAGTGACATGGCACAAATGAGCTGAGAGTGAAGATGGGGTGTAAACTCATTATTAGTATTTCTTTAAGTAGGGATTTAACAGGCAGTGAGGGAGCTCCCAAGATAGAATAATTATACATGGGCTCAGGATGGAACAGACATGATGGGCAAAGTGGCCTGTTCTCAGTTTGAACTTATTTATGTTCATTGAAACCTAGATTTCATCTTAACCTTGTTCCATTATAGGAACAGTGAGACATAATTAACATTATTGGAATCTTAGATTAACATACAGAGCCAATTGTCACATTGGGGTAGGCAGAAAACTAACAATTGCAGAATGGACACACGTGATATATCCCACCCAATTTTCCTTTCCATTGAAGTTTGCATACCTGTCGCACTGCAACCCCCAACACACCCCAAGCTGAGAATCATACTGGTATTAAACCAACCTACTGAAAAATATTTCTTGACTGGGTTCAGTGTGCACTCGGGGGTGGGGGGGGGGGGGAGGAGGGTTTAACATATATTTTTGAACTTACTACATATGGCTGCCTTGTGGAGAAGGAAATGGTAGCGTTGAGTTCAAATTCTAAAATATTGAAACAGAACTCAACAAAATCTGGTCATGTGTGGGCGAGCATCCAGGTCAACAGATAAGGATGGAGGTTACAAAAACAATAAAAGAACAAAACTAAAGGCTCTGTATCTGAATGCACGTAGCATTCAAAACAAAACAGATGAACTGATAACACAAATAGAAATAAATAAGTATGATCTGATAGCCATTACCGTGACATGGCAGCAGGTTGACATAGATTAGGACCTGAGTATTGAAGGGTACATGACATTTCGGAAGGACAGGAAGTAGGGGTGGCTCTATTAATTAATGATGGTATTAGCACCTTAGAGAGGGAAGACCTACATTCAGGAAACCAGGATGTAGAAGCGGTTTGGGCAGAGATGAGAATTGATAAAGGCAAGAAGTCACTTGTGGGAGTGGTGTACAGGCCCCCAAACAGTAACCACACGGTACAATGGGGAATAAAGTAAGAAATAATGGGAGCTTGTCAGAAAGGTACGGCAATAATCGTGGGGGATTTTAATTTACATGTAGACTGGAAAAATCAGATGGGCAAAGGTAGCCGAGATGAGGAGTTCGTAGAATATTGTTGGGATAGTTTCTTAGAACAGCACTTTCTGGAGCCAACCAGAGAGCAGGCTATACTAGACCTGATATTGTACACCAAGATAGGATTAATTAATGACCTCAAAGTGAAGACGCCCTAGGCAACAGCAATCATAGTATGATTGTATTTTACATTCAGTTTGAGGGAGAGGAGTGGGTCTAAGACTACTATTTTAAACTTAAATAAGGGCAATTATGAGGGCATGAAAGCAGAGCTAGCTACAGTGAACTGGCAAATTAGGTTAAGGATAGGTCAATAGAGATGCAATGGCAGACATTTATGGGGATATTTCAGAATACACAGAATAGACACATTCCAACGAGAAAAAAAATCCACGGAGAGGACCCACCATCCATGGTTAACTAAAAAATGTAAAGGTTGTATCAAACTTGAAGAAAAATAATATAATTGCACAAAGTTGGATGACAGGTCAGAATATAAAACACAGCAAACAGCAGACTAAAAGACTAATAAGGAGGGAAAAATTATAATACGAGAAAAAGCCAGCTAGAAATATAGAAACAGATGGTAGGAGTTTCTATAAACATTTAAAAAAGAAAAGAGGTAATAAAGTGAGCAATGGTCCTATAGAAAGTGAGTCTGGGGAATTAATAATAGAATATAAGGAGATGGCAGATGAACTGAACTGGTCTTCACTATCGAGGACACAAGCAACATCCCAGAAACAGCTGTAAATCCGGAACTAGAAGAGAAGGAGGAACTCAAGAAAATTACAATCACCAGGGAACTGGTACTGAGTAAATTGTTGGCGCTGCGAGCTGACAAGTCCCTGGATCCTGATGGATTTTGTCCTAGGGTCTTAAAAGAAGTGGCTGATGAGTTAGTTGATGCTTTGTTTTTAATTTTCCAAAATTCCCTAGATTTGGGGAAGGTTCCATTCGATTGGAAAATAGCGAATGTTCAAAAAGGGAGAAAAACAGAAAGTCGGAAACTACAGGCCAGTTAGCTTAATATCTGTCATAGGGAAAATGTTAGAAGCTATTATTAAATACGTTATGGCAGGGCACTTAGAAATATTCATGGTAATCAGGCAGAGTCAACATGGTTTTGTGAAAGGGAATCATGTTTAACCAATTTATTGGAGTTCTTTGAAGAAGTAACATGTGCTGTGGTTAATGGGGAACCGGTGGATGTACTTTACTTAGATTTCCAGAAGGTATTTGATAAGGTGTCACATCAAAGGTTATTGTGGAAAAGCTCATGGTGTAGGGGGTAACATATTGGCAAAGATGGAAGATTGGCTGGCTAACAGGAAACAGAGAGTAAGCATAAATGGGTCATTTTCTGGTTGGCAAGATGCAACAAGTGGTGTGCTACATGGATCATTGCTGGGGCCTCAACATTTTTCAATTTATATAAATGACTTGGACGAAGGGACCGAAGATATGGTTGCTAAATTTGCTGATGACACAAAGATAGGTGGGAAAGTAAGTTGTGAAGAGGACATAAGGCGACTACAAAGGGATACAGATAGGTTAATTAAGTGGACAAAGATCTGGCAAATGGAGTATAATGTGGGAAAATGTGAACCTGCATTTTGGCAGGAAGAATAAAAACGAAACATATTATCTAAATGTTGAGAGATTGCAGAGCTCTGAGATGCAGAGGGATCTGGTTGTCCTAATGCATGATTCGCAAAAGGTCAGTATGCAGGTACAACAAGTAATAAGGAAAGCTAACAGAATGTTATAATTTGTGAGGGGAATTGAGTACAAAAGTAGGGAAGTTATGTTTCAGCTATACCAGGCATTCATGAGACCACATCTGGAGTACTGTGTACAGTATTGGTCTCCTTATTTAAGAAAGGATGTAAATGCATTGGAAGCAGTGAAGAGAAGGTTTACTGGACTATTATCTGGAATGGGCGGGTTGTCTTATGTGGAAAGGTTGGACAGGCTAGGCTTGTCTCCATTGGCGTTTAGAAGAGTAAGAGGCAACTTGATTTAAACATACAAGATCGTGAGGGGTCTTGACAGGGTGGATATGGAAAGGATGTTTCCCCTTGTGGGAGAATCTAGAACTAGGGGTCACTATTTAAAAATAAGGGGTCGCTCATTTAAGACAGAGATGAGGAGAAATTCTTTCTGTAGCAGGCTGTGAGTCTTTGGAACTCCCTCATAAGGCAGCAGAAGCTGAGTCTTTAAATATTTTTAAGGCAGATGAAGATAGATTCTTGATAAGCAAGGAGCTGAAAGGTTATCAGGGGTAGGCAGGAATGTGGCGTTGAGGTTACAATCGGATCAGCCACGATCTTGTTGAATGGCGGATCAGGCTCGAGGGGCCTACTCCTGCTCCTAATTCGTATATTCATATGTAACCTAACCAGCTAACAATGCCATTCCGGGAAGGACGCATACCATTCCTACACAGTCTGGCTTACACATGACATTGTCCCAAAATATGTAGTTGACTCTAGTGTCCTCGAAAATGGCCCCGCAACCTTCTCAGGGTAAGTAGGATCAGCAATAAATGTGGACTTGCCAGAGTCGCCCACATCCCAAGAATAAAGAATAACAAACCTACCACATTTTCTCAAATGAAAGGTTCATTTCATGTTCCTGGTTACATTTTTGGCTCTTTTAAAATCTTTTTAGTATAGCTTTGTCCAGTTTCTTTGTTTCAGACTACTCTCAGAAATGAGTCCTCAAGAGTATTTATAAACATGCCCCGATATTGAGCTAAGGTCAATAACATGCCCAGGATGACAAACAGAAAACTTTCTGCAAATTGCTCTCAAAACTGGTTTTATCCTGCACGGCCACACAAATATCCTTGAGAAGTGGAAGAATACACTCTCACATTTTCAGTAGACTATGGTCTTTATTACAATGACATTCTGATTACTACACCACACATGAATATAACGAAGAAAACTCCTCTTCATAGACAAAATGGCCAAGCAATAAGTAAAGCCCAAACCACAGGAATTAATAATGAGCTGGTCTATAAATGACAAACAGCAAACTATAATGTTCCTCATTATTAATCACTTCAGAATGTATTCCAAGCAGCAACATATTTCTTATCTGCTTTGCAACATCACATCAATCTCAGTGTATTATTGGCTAATGTGATGTTCAGTGTCCTACGTGTAGATGAAAATGTTACGTTTTGGGATTTTTCTGCCCTTTACTGTAAATATTTCAGCTTCTGTATGTTAGACTATTCTCATGGGTGCACCTTAGCTCCTGATGGCCTGAAGATTATCCTCAGGCCTTTGACATCAAAGTAAGTTTTTAAAGTTTCCCCAGATAATAAAACAGAAAATCTTTTTTTTTCGTTTACTGCAGGATCTACCCTGCACCTCCAAAGATCTCCTTGCATCTTCAATACGAGATAGAAACATGAATAGGCTATTCAGCACCCAAACAATTAGATCATGGCGATCTGCACCTCAACTCCATTTACCTGCCTTTGCTCCATATCCCCTGATACACTTACCCAAGAAAAATCTGTGGATTTCAGTCCTGATTTGTCTCCTTGTTGTTCCAAACCAACTGTCTGATTTGAACACTCAAAGCAAGTTAAATACCCTTGAAACAAACACCAGGCTTTTGTCAGTTGAACTAAAAAGCTGCTGCCAACCATACACATGAAGGAACATGATGCATGACCAGGCTTCTCTCTCAGCTTATCTGCTTGGAGATTAAATTGGCCTGTCCCTGCAACATTTGTATTATTTAGGGTAAGGCTGGGATTCTGAATATAATAGGTTGCTCACTCCTTACTTATTATGAGTGACTTAAAGGAGCCACTATCAAGTGAAAATCAAATAAAAATGGTTTTCTTATGTCACAGAAAACATATGGGCGTCGATATTTACAGGGACGTGGGGTGGGTGCAGACCTAAGATCCCGGCAAAGCCGAACTTAATGGTAGAACAACAAACAAAAACAACTTATAATTATATAGCACATTTAGTGTAATAAACGTCCCAAGGCGCATCACAGGATCATTATAAAACAAAATATGACACCGAGCCACATAAGGAGATATTAGGTCAGAAGACCAAAAAGCTTAGTCAAAGAGGCAGGTTTTAAGGAGAGAAGCTAGGCAGAGGGGTGGAGAGTTTTAAGGAGGGAATTCCAGAGCTTGTGGCCCAGGCAACTGAAGACACGGTCACCAATGGTGGAGGTCATCCAGAACTCTGCTGCTGCCCATGTCCTAACTTGGCACCAAGGCCATTGAGAGATTCGTAAATACGGATGTGAATTTTAAAATCAAGATATTGCCTGACCAGAAGCCAATGTAGATTAGATTAGAGATACAGCACTGAAACAGGCCCTTCGGCCCACCGAGTCTGTGCCGAACATCAACCACCCATTTATACTAATCCTACACTAATCCCATATTCCTACCAAACATCCCCACCTGTCCCTATATTTCCCTACCACCTACCTATACTAGTGACAATTTATAATGGCCAATTTACCTATCAACCTGCAAGTCTTTTGGCTTGTGGGAGGAAACCGGAGCACCCGGAGAAAATCCACGCAGACACAGGGAGAACTTGCAAACTCCACACAGGCAGTACCCAGAATCGAACCCGGGTCCCTGGAGCTGTGAGGCTGCGGTGCTAACCACTGCGCCACTGTGCACTGGCAATAAATAAACAGGAGTGAAACCATGATTTGAAGGCGAGAAAGAGAGAGGCCATCATCAGAAGGGGAGAGAGAGTACGAGAGGCCACAATCAGAAGGGGAGAGAGAGGCCACGATCAGAAGGGATGAGATGGAGGCCAGGATCAGAAGGGGGGAGAGAAAGAGAGATCGCCATTGGGAGGGCTAGGGGAAGATCAGCAATTGAGAGGGTTCTGGGGAGGGAGGGCATGATGTATCAGGTGGGAGGAAGTTGCACATTGGGGCTGGGGGAACATTCTTGCTTCTCCTGGGCCACAAGAAGTGCTGCAAAATACGCTCATCTTGTGGAGCTAGGAGCTCCCTTTCCTCCCTTTCACTGCTGGATTTCCCGACCCCATGGTCATCTTGGTAGCATGAAGACAAAATCTCTGAAATCCTTCATGATGTGGTTAGATGTTCTAATAGAGAGAGACTGTAGATTTCTACAAAATGATGTGATAAAGAACTAATTGGTCTCCCTCATTCATATTTACATTTGTGAAAACATTTTTTCTTTTTGCAAATACTGAATGATAGAATTTGTTTCAAATCTTCACGACTTTCCTCATACAAACAAATGAAAAATAGGAATAGCAAATAAGCTCAGCACTGAAAAAACTACCACCACTCCCCACAAATCAGCAGTTTATTTTCATGTGATGTCTACAGCACACATTTGTCATTAAATTTCTAGGCAATCAGCATGACACAATTACCTCAATAAGCAAAATAATTTAACATAAGAACTAAGAGCAGGAGTAGGCAATTCAGCCCCTCGAGCCTGCTCCGCCATTCAATACGATCATGGCTGATCTCATCTCGGCCTCAACTCCACTTTCCTGCCCGTTCTCCATAACCCTTCAACCCTTTACTAATTAAAAATCTGTCTATCTCCTTCTTAAATTTACTCAATGTCCCGGCATCCACCACACTCTGGGGTAGTGAATTCCACAGACTTACAACCCTTTGAGAGAAGTAATTTCTCCTCATCTCTGTTTTAAATCTGCTACCTTATCCTAAAACTATGACCTCTTGTTCTAGATTTCCCCACAAGAGGAAACATCCTCTCTACGTCTACTTTGTCAATACCCTTAATCATCTTATGTACCTCAATTAGATCTCCTCTCATTCTTCTAAACTCCAGACAGTAAAGGCCTAAACTGCTCAATCTCTCTTCATCAGACAAATCCCTCATCTCTGGAATTAATCTAGTGAACCTCCTCTGAACTGCCTCCAATGCAATTACATCCCTCCTCAAGTAAGGGGACCAAAACTGTACACAATACTCCAGGTACGGTCTCACTAATGCCTTGTACAGTTGCAGCAACACTTTCCTACTTTTATACTCTATTTCTTTAGCAATAAATGCCAAAATTCCATTTGCCTTCCTTATTACCTGCTGGACCTGCATACTAGTTTTCTGCAATTCATGCACGCGGACACCCAGATCCCTCTGCACCGAAGTATTCTGAAGCTTCTCTCCATTTAGATAATAATTTACCTTTCTAATCTTCTGACCAAAATGGATAACCTCATACTTATCCACGTTAAACTCCATCTGCCAAATTTTGGCCTATTCACCGAGCCTATCCATATCAATTTGTATATTTCTTATTTCTTTATTGCAACTCACTATCCCTCCTATTTTAGTGTCATCTGCAAATTTGGCTATAGTACTTTCTATCCCTGCATCTAAGTCATTTATATAAATTATAAATAGTTGGGGCCCCAAGGACCGAACCCTGTGGCACCCCACTAGTTACATCTCGCCAACCAGAAAAGGACCCATTTATCCCGACTCTCTGTTTTCTGTTGGTTAGCCAATCCTCTATCCAAGCTAATAAATTGCCCCTAACCCCATGAGATCTTACATTGTGTATTAACCTTTTGTGCAGATATCTGCTTTGGAAGTGCCGGAGTCCAAGAACTGGGGGGGAAACTAGGCTGTCGCATGAGTTATGATCATATTATCCAAGAATAATAGTACAGAAATGGGACATATGGCCCGTAAAGGGAGGTTGAAGCATTTTCTTCCTTGTGGTGCCCATTGTGCATTAGCCTGCAAGACCCTAAATCTCTACGTCAGGTACCAGACGTCTGAAAACACTTGCCTTATAGACAAGTTGGTAAGTGCACAGCCTAGTCTGAAACTGAGCCAGACAGACCAGGAAGGTACTAGGTCAGATTTGCTCTCACCAAGACAGTTTTTAAAAATTATTTTGCGGGATGCATGCTTCGCTGGCCAGGACAGCATTTATTGCCCATCCCTAAATGCCTTGAGAAGGTGGTGGTGAGCTGCCTTCTTGAACCGCTGCAGTCCATGTGGGGTAGGAAGAGAGTTCCAGGATTTTGACCCAGTGACAGTGAATGGCAATATAGTTCCAAATCAGGATGATGTGTGGCTTGGAGGGGTAATTGCAAGTGGTGGTGTTCCCATGCATCAACTGCCCTTGTACTTCTAGGTGGTAGAGGTTGTGGGTTTGGAAAGTGCTGTCGAAGGAGCCTTGGTGAGTTGCTGCAGTGCATCTCGTAGACAACATGCACCGCTGTCACTGTGTGTCGGTGGTACAGGGAGTGAATGTTGAAGGTGGTGGATGGGGTTGTGATGAAATATAGGTATAATAGGCTTAACTAAGTAGAATTTGGAAATAGTGTATTATGCCTTTAGAGTTAAAGATTAAATAAATGGTTAGTTTTTAGAGCTCACTGAAGTTCCCCTTTAAGATGGTAGAGATAAATATTTCAAGATCTCTGTTAGAATAGAATCTCTGTTGGCAGGGGCTTGGAAGATAAACATACATTGCAATATCCTATCAGTAAGAGGTAGCAATAAACTTAATTGGTTTGTTCAGACAGGTCAGCTCCGGAGGTTGCTGTGGGTACCATGGAAAGGGCAATTAACAATAAATGGAATGTACTCATAGGAACAAGAGTGGTCAAATAAACACAATTATGAACATTTTGACCAGATAAAAGCCCACAACTTCAAATTCCAGTGAAGCATTAAATTAAAGATATGGATTTTAAAAAGAACGCAGGAAGGTCACATCTAATGCAAAAGTCACATGAAACCTTAGAAATAGTATATATACAAGGTTTTGAAGCAAACACTTCGGGATGTTCAATCCTCAAGCAACACTTCTCATCCCATGCCTTATTCAGGGATTTAAGGTACAAGTTTACGTTAAAGTTTGATGGATATTCTAAGATAATTTTGTTGGCCAGGGGCTGCAAGAAATACAGAATCTGATAGAAACTGCTGGATTGTATGTGAACAGTAGTAACCTGGAGCTCAGACACTGGCCTGTGCTGGTAAAAACCAGTTTGAACTAATTAATGTAACAAGACAAAGGAGAGATCACAGGAAAAGAGCCTTATTTGGACACGTTGTGATACCGGGGTCCTTGGGCCTGGGCCAATTAGGAGAAGATACGAACAAGGTGAGCAGGCTTAAACCAACCGGAAAAAGAGAGCTCAGTTTTGGAGAGATAAGAAGGAAAATAAGAATAGAGAATCTCGGGCATAGAGCCAGCGAGAAACTCCGGAGACCAACCATGGCGGAAATGGAAGACCCTGCGTGAGCAACGCGGCGACGACGTAAAAGAGAGAGAGAATGGAACGCCTGGCTAGCCTCAGCTCTCCCCTTTTACGGGAATTATCCTTTGTTTTCTGTGACTAGGTCAGGGAAAGGGCAGAGGAACCTAGTGGGTGTGCTTATCAATTCTAGCTAGCTTTGTTATTAATTGTATAACCCAGTTTGAGTTGCATGCTTTTGTTTAACCAAGTGTATAGGCCTTATTCTTACATTGTACAACAACGTGAATAAAGTAAACTGATAGTTAAAGAAAGGACTGAGTTTCCTCCTCTTTGTACTAAGCCATTAACTGTAGCCGGTGGATTAGGTGGAGGGTGGCTCTCCTGTTACCCGATATCCCATACACCCAGCCTGAATTAAGAGGACTTAGTCCCACGTGACGGCCAGTATCAAGTGGGTGAAGGGAATAAAGGGGCCAAGAGGTAGTTGACTCTGCGCCCCGGTTTACAATTTTCTGTAACATTAGCAAGGTTAAACTTTTGGATTCAATGTTAGAAATAAGACTATGTGCTACATCTCTCAGTAATATTTAATATTGTGATATACTTATCCACTAAAGAAGTTTATTGTCTGTTAAATTCTTTAATAAATATATAAAAGTTAACAAATCGTCTCATGTAGTATTCTGAAAACAACTACTAGAACCCCCCTCTCTGTGTCTCTTCAAGTGGAGGGATACGTATTGAAGATAGTTTCTCTTATAATATCAGTGATATTTATGATTTAGCCATAAAATATTAGAAATAGGCTATCCGAAAGATGGTAAAATTCTCTGTTTCTTTTCTTTCTTTGAGGGAAAGTTAGTGCAATTCTTTGGAGCCAAATCAGTGCCTGAGAATTTGTCTGGTTTGAACTTGATTAAAGGAGATTCGTGGGGATGAGCTCCTAATTTGGTTTAGTACCTACAAGGGATTAAAGTCATAAATCACTTCAGGGTGCCAGTCAAGTGGGCTGCTTCGTCCTGGATGGTGTCGAGCTTCTTGAATGTTGTTGAGCTGCACCCATCCAGGCAAGTGGAGAGTGTTCCATCACACTCCTGACTTGTGCCTTGCAGATGGTGGACAGGCTTTGGGGAGTCAGGATGTGAGTTACTCATTGCAGGATTCCTAGCCTCTGACCTGCTCTTGTAACCACAGTACTTATATGGCTGGTCCAGTTCAGTTTCTAGTTAATGGTAGCCCCAAAATGTTGATAGTGGGGGATTCAGCAATGGTAATGCCATTGAATGTCAAGGGGGGATGGTTAGATTCTCTCTTGTTGGAGGTGGTCATTGCCTGGCACTTGTGTGGCACGAATGTAACTTGCCACTTACCTGCATATTGTCCAGGACCTGCTGCATATGGACACGGACTGCTGCAGTATCTGAGGAGTCCAGAGTGACCAGTGGTGTACCACAGGGATCGGTGCTGGGACTCTTGCTGTTTGTAGTGTACATTAATAATTTAGACGTGAATATAGGAGTTATGAGCAAGTTCACAGATGACACGAAAATTGGTGGTGTTGTAAATAGTGAGGAGGAAATGCTTAGATTACAGGGAGATATAGATGGGCTGGTAAGACAGGCGGAGCAGTGGCAAATGGAATTTAATCCTGAGAAGTGTGGGGTAATGCATTTTGGGAGGACTAACAAGGCAAAAGAATATACAATGGATGGTAGGACCCTAGGAAGTACAGAAGGTCAGAGGGACCTTAGTGCCCTTGTCTATAGATTACTGAAGGCAGCAGCACAGGTAGATAAGGTAGTTAGGAAGGCATATGGGATACTTGCCTTTATTAGCCGAGGCACAGAATATAATAGCAGGGAGGTTATGATGGAGATGTATAAAACACAAGTTAGGCCACAGCTGGAGTACTGTCTACAGTTCTGGTCACTGCACTATAGGAAGGATGTGATTGCACTGGAGAGGGTGCAGAGGAGATTCACCAGGATGTTGCTTGGGCTGGAGCATTTCAGCTATGAAGAGAGACTGAAAACGCAAGGGTTGTTTTCCTTGGAGCAGAGAAGGCTGAGGGGGGACATGATTGAGGCGTACAAGCTTATGAGTGGCATTGTTAGGTTACATTGGAAGAAACTTTTTCCCTTAACGGAGGGATCAAGAGCCAGGGGGCATAGATTTAGGATTAGGGGTAGGAAGTTTAGAGGGGATTTGAGGAAAACTTTTTTCACCCTGCAGGTGGTTGGAATCTGGAATGCACTGCCTGAAGAGGTGGTGGAGGCAGGAACCCTCACAACATTTAAGTAGTATTTAGATGAGCACTTGAAACGCCATAGCATACAAGGCTGCGGGCCAATTGTAGGAATATGGGATTAGAATAGTTGGGTGCTGGATTGCCGGCACAGACACGATGGGCCGAAGGGCCTGTTTCTGTGCTGTATAACTCTATGACTCTATGAGTCACGAATGGTGCTGAGCATTGTGCAATCTTCAGCGAGCATCCCACGTCTGACCTTATGATAGAGGGAAGGTCATTAATGAAGCAGCTGAAGATATTTGGGCCCAGGACACTACACTGAGGAACTCTTGCAGTGATGTCCTGGGACTGAGATGACTGACCCCCAACAACAGCAACCATCTTCCTTTGTGCTTGGTTTAGCACCAACCAGTGGAAAGTTTACCCCCGATTCCCATTGACACCAGTTTTGCGAGGGCTCCTTGATGCTTCACTCGATCAAATGCTGCCTTGATGTCAAGGGCAATCACTCTCACCTCACCTCTTGAGTTCAGCTCTTCTGAGCATGTTTGGACCGAAGCTGTAATGAGGTCAGGAGTGGCCATGGTAGAACCCATCATTAGTGAGCAGGTTGTTGCTGTTTAAGTGGCTCTTCATAAAACTGTTGACAACACCTTTGTTGGAGCACGTTCTAGAGCCAACTAGAGAGCAGGCTATACTAGATCTGGTACTGTGCAATCCTGAGACAGGATTCATTAACGACCTCATAGTGGAGGTACCCCTAGGTAGTAGTGATCATAATATGGTGAATTTCACCTTCAGTTTGAGGGACTGAAGAATAAATCTAATACTAGTGTTTTAAACTTAAATATGGGCAATTATGAGGATATGAAGGCAGAACTGGCTAAAGTAAACTGGGAAATTAGGTTAAGGGCTAGGTCAGTAGAGATGCAATGGCAGACATTTAAGGAGGTATTTCAGAATACACAGAAAAAATACAATCCATTGGGAAAGATGGACTCTAAGGGAAGGATGCTCCATCCGTGGATAAGTACAGTAAGTTAAAGACAGTATCAAATTGAAAGGAAAAGCATAGAATTCTGCAAAGATGAGTGGGAGCTCAGAAGATTGGGCAGAATATAAACAATAGCAAAGAATGGTTAATAAGGAGGGAAAAATTAGAATACGAGAGAAAGTTAGCTAGAAATATAAAAACAGATAGTAAGAGTTTCTACAAGTATTTAAAAAGGAAAGGAAAGAGTAAGTAAAGTGACTGGTGGTCGTATAGAAAGTGAGTCTGGGGAGTTAATAATGGAAAATAAGGAGACGGCGGATGAACTGGACAGATACTTTGTATCTGTCTTCACTGTAGAGGATAAAAATAACATCCCAGAAATAATTATGAATCAGGAGGTGAAAGGAAGGGAGGAACTGAAAACAATTACCAGGGAAAGGGTACTGAAAACATTGTTAGAACTAAAATCTGACAAGTCCCTAGGTCCTGATGGTCTTCATCCGAGGGTCTTAAAAGAAGTGGCTGCTGAGATAGCAGATGCATTGGTTTTAATTTTCCAAAGTCTCCTGGATTCTGGAAAAGTCCCATCAGATTGCAAAAAAGCAAATGTGACTCCTCTATTCAAGAAAGGAGGGAGACAGAAAGCAGGAAACTACAGGCCAGTCAGTTTAACATCTGTCATAGGGAAAATGCTGGAATCTTTTATTAAGGAGGTTATAGCAGTACACTTAGAAAATCTCAATATAAATAGGCAGAGTCAACATTGTTTTATGAAAAGGAAATCCTGTTTGATTAATTTAGTGGAGTTCTTTAAGGGGAGGCGGTGACGTTGTGGTAATGTCACTAGACTAGTAACCCAGAGTCCCAGGCTAATGCTGAGGACATGGGTTCAAGTCCCGCGATGGCAGATGGTGGAATTTGAATTCAATTGATAAATATGGAATTAAAAAGCTAGTCTAGTGGTGACCATTAAACCATTGTCGATTGTTGTAAAAACACATCTGGTTTACTAATGTCCTTTAGGGAAGGAAATCTACTGCCCTTAACTGATCTGGCGTACATGTGACTCCAGACCCACAACAATATGGTTGACTCTTAAATGAAATCTGAAATGGCCTAGCAAACCACTCAGTTTTATCAAACCACCACAAAGTCTAAGAAGAGGAATGAAACAGGACAGATCACCCGGGGGCTTTTGCCATAAGTGGGAGAACTGTCCCACAGACTAGTTAATCATACCTTACAGACAATGTCCCAGATACCACCATCACCATCCCTGGGTATGTCCAGTCCCACTGACAGGACAGACTCACCAGAGGTGGTGGCACAGTGGTATACAATTGGGAGGGAGTTGCCCTGGGTGTCCTCAACATTGACTTTGGACCTCATGACGTCTCATGGCAACAGCTCAAACATGGGCAAGAAAACCTCCTGCTGATTACTACCTACTGCCTCTGCCCCCTCAGCTGATGAATCAGGGGTTCTCCATGTTGAACACCAATTGGAAGAAGCACTGAGGGTAGCAAGGGCACAGAATGTAATCTGGGCGAGGGACTTCAATGTCCATCACCAAGAGTGGCTCGGTAGCACCACTACTGACGAAGCTGACCGAGTCCCAAAGGACATAGTTGCTAGACTGGATCTGTGGCAGGTGGTGAGGGAACCAACAAGAGGGAAATATCTACTTGACTTTGGCCTCACCAATCTACTTGCCGCAGGTGCATCTGTCTATGACAGTATTGGCAGGAGTGACCACCACACAGTCCTTGTGGAGACAAAGTCCCATCATCACATTGAGGGTGCCCACCATCGTGTTGTGTGGCACTACCACTGTGCTAAATGGGATAGATTTTGAACAGATCTAGCAACTCAAAACTGGGCATCCATGAGGTGCTGTGGGCCATCAGCAACAGCAGAATTGTATTCAACCACAATCTGTAACCTAGCACATCCTTCACTCTACCATGACCATCAAACTGGAAGCTCAATTTTGGTTCAATGAGTGCAGGACTGTGCAATGGTCAATACTGTCATGGACAGAGGCATCTGCAACAAGTAGATTGGTGAGGATGAGGTCAAGTAGGTTATTCACCTTTGTTGGCACCCTTGCCACCTGCCACAGACCCAATCTAACAGCTATGACCTTTAGGACTCGGCCAGCTTGGCCAGTAGTGGTGCTACCGAGCCACTTTTGGTGACGGACATTGACGTTCCCCACCCAGAGTACATTCTATGCCCTTGCCACCCTCAGTGTTTCTTCCAATGGGGTTGCTTGATATTATCATAGAATGAAACAGCACTGAAGGAAACCATTTGGCACATCTTGCCTGCACCTGCTTTTTACTAGAGCTATCTAATTAGTTCTACATGCTTGCTACTTCCCCATAGGCCTACAAATTATTCCCCTTCAAGTATTTATCCAGTCCACTTTAGAAAGTTGCTTCCATCACCATTTCAGGCAGTGCATTCCAGATCATAAACACTCGCTGTGTTAAAAAAGTTTTCCTCATATTGCCTCTCATTCTTTTGACAGTAAAATTGATTTTATTATCACTGGGCTTGGGAGTGGAGCAGTGGGAAATGAAATCAGCCAAATCTTGCTCCTAGCCACCAACAAGTCATTCTTGCTGGATAGTATATACAGAATTTCACATAGGAACATGATGCATGCAGTGGTTTGTTACCTACAATTTAATACAGCTTGGATTCCAGGGTCGAGTTGATTGTGCAAACACACAGTTTAGACTCTCCTATTGATTATCAATGAAAACCTCTGTTAAGAGGTGACCAAATACAGGTTTTGATAGAGTAGATAGAGAAAAATTATTCCCTTTGGCAATTGGTCAATAACTAAAGCTCATAGATTCAAAATCATTGGCAAAAAATTTTGAGGACAGATGAGAACATTTTACACTCAAGATAAGTCAGGATCTGGAACACTGTACCAGAAAAGGTAGTGAAAGCTGATTCGGTAAAAGAAAGTTGGGCAGGTACTTCAGAATGAGGAACTTAGACGGTTATGGACGAAAAGCAGGAGTATGGGACTAAGCATGATTGCTTCTTTCAAAGAACCAGCACAGGCACAGCAGGCCAAATGGCCAGCTTCTGTGGTGTAGGTGTCTATGATTCTACAGTGGTGTAGCACTCACACCTGACTGACAACAAAGAGCTCAGTGATGAAGTGATGTCTGCAGTCTCTGATATCACTTCAGTGGCCTCTTACAGCATTATAGACTTACAGGCTTCAGAACCCATAATCTGTAATGACAGCCAACCTGCTGTGAGGCAAAAGAAAGCAGTTCCAATCCTTCCTTAGAGGTGGTATTCAGAACAAGCACAATGGACAATTAGAATCTTCAAAATTCTCCAAAATACTTGGGATACTAGGACTCTGCTCCAGTTTACTGAAATTCACACCATTCCAGTAGCAACTCTCTCAAGTTCCACTTTTTGTCTTCAACCCAAATTTTTCTCTGCAGCTTTGAACACCTTCCTGCATGCTGTCATAGTTTAATTTTTAGCTCACCTCTGTACTTTAAGACCCTCACCACTTGACCTGTTCGGACCAATTCACGGATGATAGTTTCTTGGTGTTTTACTGCAGACCCACTCCTTCAGTAGCTACAGGCCACATTACAGTCACGTTTCAAAGAGATTGCATCACTGTTAGTGCAGAATCCAGTTAGCATGAAAGTTGTTGTGCTGCATTAGCATTTATAGATTTGCCCCATCTTTGGGTCAAATGTCCATCCATTGAATGTGAATGGGTGAAAAAATCTAGTCAGAATTTTTTTTTTGCAGCTTGCCAACAAAACAAAGCCTAGGTTTTTGTAAGCAGATACAAGTTTATATGTGCTGTTAAAAAAGTGGCTCTTGCAGAAAGACAATAAGGTCGACACCAAGAATTGATGAGCAAGCAGTTGAACTCAGTTCAGCGGAAACACATCCATTGTTCAGTCAAATCAGCCAGCCCAACTGGGACCCTGATGCTCCAGAATGGCAATTTCACTGGGTTTTATTATGAGCTTGTTACCTGTTACCATACAAATGGCTGCTTGTCAAAGAGGTAATGCCAAGGGATGGCATTCGATAATCAGACATCTGTCATGTTAACAACGTGGCTGAAGCCTACTCTCTGCAGAAGAGATAGCAGTAGCCCAATCAGTGCTCAGTGCATGTTCAGAGATAAGAGCTACTAAAGTAATTGAGTG
The DNA here is from genome assembly GCF_036365525.1 of Heterodontus francisci. NCBI lineage: Eukaryota > Metazoa > Chordata > Chondrichthyes > Heterodontiformes > Heterodontidae > Heterodontus > Heterodontus francisci. The sequence continues at coordinate 38,277,585 of NC_090375.1, forward strand.
CATAGGAACTAAATTAATCCCCCGAGTCTCCAAGCATTACGGCGACGACGGAAGAGACAAAGCTAGGAGATGCTGGTTGCTGCAGTCAGTAAAATGCCAAGCTCTTGCAATACTTCAATTTGTAACTACAAAGGAATTAGCAAGGGCTTTAATGATTAACTTCTCCAAGGCATTTTACATACAGAAACGACTGATGTGCTTATCCTTTTCAGATCTCCCTTCAATGTACCATTTGAAATACTGGGAATTATTAATCCACTTGCAGGATTCCGATTAACGTTAATCACAGAAAAGGTTTTTTTTTGAAAAAAAGTAAATCTCTGAGTTCTTTAAAGCCAAACCACTCCGTTGGAAGCCAGGCTGAGCTACAAGATTAAAAGTGAATTCCAACTTATCACAAAGCTGAGGCAGTGGATTGAAACAAGAAATGTAAATGTATAATTTTCCTTTAATGTTGCATTAAAAGTCTTATTTTTTTAAAGATACGCATATTTCTTGTGAACTACTGGCTGCATTTACAGCAACGCATATCCAGCTCCCACACTGTGGGTTCTATTTATTCCCCATTCTTTTCCTCTCTTGTTACTTTGCTGCAAAGTATCGGATGGCAGCCCTGGGTGTGGCACAATAAAGCTAAAGTTTCTGCCTCCTGAGGACCTGAGACTGAGTTACGACTTTTTTTTTGGTCCATAAGCTCCTTTGTGCAACATCACAATGAGAAGTGGGTCATGTTGTGGTTTCTCGGCTACTGGCAAACCATACTGGCCAATATATCTACTCAACAGCTCATACTAATCTTCCATTAGGAAAAGTATGGCAACTAGATCTAAGTTGCAAACTGTGATGTAAAAGTTGATTTTCTGTTGCTCCAGCTGCTGTCAAATCTCCCAGCAATATAACCTGGGAATTTTCCATGGCAGCTGGACTCTGAGGCATGGAGTTGTTTCTATTAAAAGCACTTTGGCACTTAGTCTGGTTTTTTGAGAGCGTGATGCCAAAGCAACTCGCATATACAGTTGCCGCACGTTTACATATTATCTTTCAATTCTACTATCTGGCAGGACATTTGAAGACCAATTTCGATAACAGAAAATTGGATTTCCATTTTGCAAGTGCAATGGACACATAGGACAACGGAAACAAAGAACAATGAAACTGCATTGCCCTCTCTAATGCAATGATCATAGAAGTTGATGCAGTATCTGTTTAGAACAAAGAACAAAGAAAATTACAGCACAGGAACAGGCCCTTCGGCCCTCCAAGCCTGCGCCGATCCAGATCCTCTATCTAAACATGTCGCCTATTTTCTAAGGGTCTGTATCTCTTTGCTTCCTGCCCATTCATGTATCTGTCTGGATACATCTTAAAAGACGCTATCGTGCCCGCGTCTACCACCTCCGCTGGCAACGCATTCCAGGCACCCACCACCCTCTGCGTAAAGAACTTTCCACGCATATCCCCCCTAAACTTTTCCCCTCTGACTTTGAACTCGTGACCCCTAGTAATTGAATCCCCCACTCTGGGAAAAAACTTCTTGCTATCCACCCTGTCTATACCTCTCATGATTTTGTACACCTCAATCAGGTCCCCCCTCAACCTCCGTCTTTCTAATGAAAATAATCCTAATCTGCTCAACCTCTCTTCATAGCTAGCGCCCTCCATACCAGGCAACATCCTGGTGAACCTCCTCTGCACCCTCTCCAAAGCATCTACATCCTTTTGGTAATGTGGCGACCAGAACTGCACGCAGTATTCCAAATGTGGCCGAACCAAAGTCTTATACGACTGTAACATGACCTGCCAACCCTTGTACTCAATACCCCGTCCGATGAAGGAAAGCATGCCGTATGCCTTCTTGACCACTCTATTGACCTGCGTTGCCACCTTCAGGGAACAATGGACCTGAACACCCAAGTCTCTCTGTACATCAATTTTCCCCAGGACTTTTCCATTTATTGTATAGTTCACTCTTGAATTGGATCTTCCAAAATGCATCACCTCGCATTTGCCCTGATTGAACTCCATCTGCCATTTTTCTGCCCAACTCTCCAATCTATTTATATTCTGCTGTATTCTCTGACAGTCCCCTTCACTATCTGCTACTCCACCAATCTTAGTGTCGTCTGCAAACTTGCTAATCAGACCACCTATACTTTCCTCCAAATCATTTATGTATATCACAAACAACAGCACCGAAGAAGTTCTGCACCGTCGGAAGTGCAGTCTTTCATATGAAATGCTAAACCGAGGCCTCATCTGCTCTCTCAGATGGATGTAAAAAATCTTATGCCATTATTCGAAGAAGACCAGGTGAGTTTTCCCCTGTTGTCCTGGCCAATATTTCTCTCTCAATCAATAGCACTAAAAGAAATGATCTCGTCATTATCACATTGCTGTGTGAAAATTGTCTACTGTGTTTCCCACGTTACAGTAGTGACTACGCTTTTCAAGAACTTCATTGGCTGTAAAGTGCTTTGAGATATTGAGTCATGAAAGGTGCTACATAAATTCAAGTCTTTCTTTCTGCTTGACGTTTTGTTCCTCTCTGTATCCTGTTCAGCACTAGTTTTATTCCTTTTCAAGAGATATATAAATGTCATTACCGAAGACATGCAATAATTTCCTGAGACCTTTGTACTGCTTCACAGAGACTCTTGGCGAAAAAATATGGAACAGCTAATTATCATTTCTCCACACCCAACCCCTTAAAACAATGATGAGATCGAGTTTGATGAATTAATGCCACAGCTACTTAAACCATTACAAAATTGTACTGGTGGTCTCAGTATGTTTGGTGCAATCACAGGAATTGCAATTTACTGTTTAACTGAAAGAGATAATTGAGTTGCCTTCATTAGGTATTCTTCAGTGACACAATTCTGATGGTGTCAAGAGTCACTGGTGCATACCGAAATGCAAATGAAATAGTAGGTATCTGATGGCAGTGGGTTGCTGGTTCCTAAACGAGCCACTAGACAAAAGCGTTTTTTTTTAAATAAATAATTTGGTTCGTTAATCCTACGAGTGATAAAGTGGTAACAATATGTCCGTTTACACCTTATTAAAAATCCCAGTAATAAATCCCAAATATCACAAGGATTGCAGACTGCCCGAGCAACTGAAGACTAAAGCCCTCTGGTTTCCATATTGTTCGCACAACATCAATGAGAAGGGCGGGGAGGATAGTTCACTGTTCCAACTAATGCACTAACCAAACAGCACACCAGCTCTCTATCATTTGAATTTGTGCCTGTTTCTGCCGACCAGTTCAACCTAAGACCATCTATTTTAAACACATCCTGGCCCCATTAGCATCACACCACAAAGGGTTTTCACTTTGGCAATTGGTCAAACTACTCCCAAACCATCACTGTGCTCACTGCTGCATATTTTAATTATTTTTCAAGCAAACTGTGGCGCCTACTCCTGCTCCCATTTCCTATGATCCTAAGAAATTTGCCATTGGAGAAACAGGGAGTACAGCAGTCTACCTGATGGTGAATTTTCTATCGTCATAATTATTCTTCCCTCAAACAATCCCATTCACCTCACTGTTGCTTGTGGGACATTTCTGAGAGATGTGTTAAGTCAGATAAATATTGAATTTCCTAGATTGCGCTTATGCAGAAATTACACCAAAAGTTTCAGTGTTGAGCCTCTGCAAAATTTCCTGCAGAGCTTACCTGCCTAAGCGAGAACAAAAAAAAGTGTAAAACTGGCACAAATGTAGCATCAACAATTGTTGCCCATCTGTGTCACATCTGTAGATACTTTATGAGATACTTTTCTGCTGCCTAGGCCCTAAGCTCAGGAATTCCCTTCCAAAACCTCTCCGCCTTGTAGATGGTCCTTAAACCTACCTCTTAAGTCAAGCTTTTGATTACCTGTCCTAATGTCTCCTTCTTTGGCTTGGTGTTAATTTTGCTGTCTGATTATGCTCCTACGAAGAGCCTTGGGATGTTTTGCCATGCTGTGTAAAATAAAGGTGTAGTTGTTTCAAATAGTATATTAAACTCATCAAATAAAGACACCAAGGTGTTTCTGCACCTACGTTTACTGGACAACTTTTATAAAATCATTGAAATTGCATGTGTGAAGTGTGAACTAGAGCATGCTGATGCTTCACAGCAATAGTGCTGCATCACTATTGTGAAGTGAAGTGCAAATCTCAGTTCAATCTGCTTTTGAACTCAGTTGTCCATTTGAGATCCCTGACACTTTACAACCAGGCCGACTGGAGAGGAACTGATTAAAGGTTTAACTTCCCGTTTTTAGATGTAACTAATTAAGCAATTGTTCTATTGCTGTATCCAGCAACAAAGATTAATTTGCACACCTTTGGGTACCATCCAATACTAATGTCAATAAGTGATTTGTTACGACCAGGTAAGGAAGGGGTCTCAGGCTCCCTCTTTGCACTTTCTATGGTTTGACCGCAACAGGCTTTATTCTTTTAACAGTGATTTAGATTACCACCTCGGTGAGCGCTTGCTCACTGTTCCTCGAATATAATTACAAATGAACCAATCAGACAGGTTTCCTTGAGTTTAAATAAGAAAGATATAAGTTTATTTACCTTGCCACTCCAAACCAGTTAAAATTACTAAGATATGCAACACATCCATGCTCACATTCATATGAGAGGCACACATACAAAAATAGATACAGAGAGGAAAAAACAGGGTAGCTAATGTAACCCCACTATTTAAAAAGGGAGGTAGAGAGAAAGCAGAGAATTATAGACCAGTCAGCCAGTCAGTAGTGGGGAAAATTCTAGAGTCCATGATCAAAGATTTTATAGCAAAGCACTTAGAGAACAGTGGTAGAAACGGGCAGAGCCAGCATGGATTTATGAAAGGGAAATCAAGCTTGACAAATCTACTAGAATTCTTCGAGGATGTAACGAGTAGAGTTGATGAGGGGGAGCCAGTGGATGTGGTTTATTTGGACTTTCAGAAGGCTTTTGACAAAGTCCCACGTAAGAGATTAGCATGTAAAATTAAAGCACATGGGATTGGGGGTGGTGTATTGCGATGGATAGAAAATTGGCTGGCAGACAGGAAACAAAGTGAGGGATAAATGGGTCTTTTTCTGAATGGCAGGCAGTGACTAGTGGGGTACCGCAGGGATCAGTGCTAGGACCCCAGATATTCACAATATACAGTAATGATTTAGATGAGGGAACTAAATGTAATATCTCCAAATTTGCAGATGACATAAAACTGGGTGGGAGGGTGAGTTGTGAGGAGGATGCAAAGAGGCTTCAGGGTGATTTGGACAAGGTGAGTGAGTGGGCTAATACATGGCAGAAGCAGTATAATGTGGATAAATGTGAGGTTATCCACTTTGGTAGCAAAAACAGGAAGGCAAATTATGATCTCAACAGCTATAAACTGTGAGAGGGGAACATGCAGTGAGACCTGGGTGTTCTCGTACACCAGTCACTGAAGGTAAGCATGAAGGTGCAACAGGTGGTAAAAAAGACAAATGGTATGTTGGCCTTCATAGCAAGAGGATTCAAGTACAGAGGCAGGGATGTCTTGCTGCAATTATACAGGGCCTTGGTGAGGCCACACCTGGAATAGTGTGTGCAGTTTTGGTCTGCTTATCAGAGGAAGGATGTTCTTGCTATCGAGGGAGTGCAGCAAAGGTTTACCAGACTCATTCCTGGGATGGCAGGACTGACATATGAGGAGAGACTGAGTCGGTTAGGATTATATTCGCTGGAGTGCAGAAGAGTGAGGGGGAATCTCATAGAATCCTCTAACATTCTAACAGGACTTGACAGGGTAGATGCAGGAAGGATGTTCCCGATGGTGGGGGAGTCCAAAACCAGGGATACGGGGTAAACCTTTCAGGGCTTTGATGAGGAGAAATATCTTTACCCAGAGAGTGGTGAGCTTGTGGAGTTCGCTACCACAGAAAGCAGTTGAGGCCAAAACACTATGTTTTCAAGAAGGAGTTAGATACAGCTCTTGGGTCTAAAGCGATTAATGGGTATGGGACGAAAGCCGGAACAGGCTACTGAGTTGGATGATCAGCCATGATCAAAATGAATGGTGGAGCAGGCTCGAAGGGCCAAATGGCCTACTCCTGCTCCTATTTTCTAGGTTTCTATGAAACAGAGTTGGGAGGTTGGAGTAGAGTCCTTAATAAAAATGGAATTTAAATACGCAAGTGTAGTCCCAGTGTCCTTGGTTGAAATTACAGTCTTGAAGTCCTCGCTAGGTAATGTGCTCAATTCGGGCTTGCTTCTCTGTTTCCAGAAAGCTGATGAGAGGCTTTATTCATCTGCTTTTGCTCACTGTGAGGATCTATAGATTTGAGGTTTAGCTGCAGCCGAGGCTCCCCTGGGACTTTGCTGGAGAAGGAGAGATAGAGAGAGGTGCTTTCTTCCTTGGAGTTCAGTTACTATCTGTTCTCAGAGGCACAATGGCAGTCATGTCATGTGACCACCTCTTTGTTTGAAGCAGAAGTTTCTGGAATGATCTTTGAAATTCAAGGCTGTTCAGACATACTCAGTGCGAGGGGGCTCTTTCAAGGTCAATGGGTGTCGATGGTTTTTGAGAACCAACATTGACAAAACCATTCTAGGTGACTGAATCAGAGCACACCCCTATTCTGGCTAGACTGGTAATCATCTCTGTCTCCCAGCCAGCCTTTGGCTTCTCAAATGCAAATTGTGCATGGCCATCTTTAGCTGGTTTGTTCTGTCTTTTAAAAGTTATTTGCAAGAATGTCCAGTAAAATGGTCTTTGGCAGAGTTCCATATGACAAAGTTAATATTTTCCGTTTGGCATGTGGGTTTTCCGTCACACATGGTTAACATGCTAACGTCTGAATTATTCAGAATGACCTTCTGAGGTCAGAAGTAGTATCACTTGGGTGCAGCTCCAACAACACTCAAGAAGCTCGACATCATCCAGCACAAAGCAGCCTGCTTGATTGACGGCCCATCCACAAACATTCACTCCCTCCACCACCGACGCACAGTGGTAGCAGTGTGTACCATCTACAAGATGCACTGCAGCAACACACTAAGGCTCCTTGGACAGCACCTTCCAAACCCGTGACCTCTACCACCTAGAAGGACAAAGGCAGCAGATGCATGGGAGCACCACCACCTGCAAGTTCCCCTCCAAGCCACACACCATCCTGACTTGGAAATATATTGCTATTCCTTCACTGTCACTGGGTCAAAATCCTGGAATTCCCTTCCTAACAGCACTTTAAGTGCACCTACCCCACATGGACTGTAGTAGTTCAAGGCGGCAGCTCACCACCACCGTCTCAAGGGGAAGTAAGGATGGGCAATAAATGCTGGCCTAGCCAGTGACGCCCACATCCCAGGAATGAATAAAATAAAATCTCTTTTGCCACTCTCCCACCACCCAAAAACAATTAATTATTTGCCCTTCCCCCCAAAAACACTGACCTTTCGCAGCTGACCTCCCCCTGCAACGGCACAAACTTTAACCTATAACCCTTCCCATCATCCCTACACTCATGACATTAATTTGACCTCGTTTCCCCCTCCCCCCCCCCCCACCCTACACTGTGAAACATACCTTCTCCTCCCTCCCACCAGTGTTGTGCCTCGTTTGCCCGGATGGAATTCCGAAGGCACGGCAGTGCCGGCCGCTAGGTGAAGACTGCGGTGGGACATCAGAAGATGACGGGAGAGTTATTTATTCAGGTATGTTAATTTATTTAAATATTTAAATTACGGTTCCATCACCGAGCAAATAGTTTCAGTTCCTCAGTGCTTCCACCATGGCAGATCACTCTCAACTCCTCTTCCATTACTCTGCAGAATAGGGGTATAAACACTGGGAAGGCCACTTCACCTGCCCAGTCTTTCTGAATGTTTTGGGGTGGGGAAAAGGTCTGAAACATTTTCAGGTGCACTGAGACTGACAGCACTTTGGTTAAGTAACTCAGTCGGATCATTTAAAATACATTTACGAAGAATGCTGTAATCAAACTCTAGAAATCACAGTTACACCAACATCAGCTAACTGAGTCCTGCACCTTGTGGGTGAAAATTTACTCCAGAGCACTGGTCACTGGAATCCAGGGAATTGGCATGGCAGGGTGGAGTTCAGTAAAGGAGCAGCAGAGGGTTTTGGCAGACGTATCTTGGAAGTCACACAACAATTGCTTGCCACTGTTTCTGCGTAAAACCGGCATAAATCAGGCAAAGATTTTGTCGGGAAAAAAATATAGTGCACACCGTTCACCTGCCATAATTACCACAAAGCTGTTCAGGGCCGAAATGCAAGTCACCTCCTTCCGTTGCTCTTCCCTGTAATGGGGGTTCTCCTGTCTGATGATGATAACATCAATGAAAGTTAACCAAAGAATATGTTAATCTGCCTTCTCTCTTTTTAAAGATGCTAACTGGCCTGTTGCAGGTTTCCAGCATTTTGCGTATTTTTTATTTCATACCTTCACTAACATTTACTCTTCATTCTGTGGACTCCAAACGTTTGTGAGGATGTAAAATTTATTGGCACAGAGCAATTCTTTGTGCCAAACTGAAGTGAAGCAAAAGGCAGCTGCAGACTGCATTATTTATCAAGTAATTTTTTTGATCTTCTGCATTGTAAGTGGAAAACGAAATGGCTTTGACTTCTGAGCGTAACAGAAAGCAAGCTCTTTAGAGCGGCTTTAAGAGAAAGATGACTGCTATCCATATTTACAAATTAGCAGCATAAAATTGCAGTTCCAATGTCAACAAGGTTTTGTTGAAATTCTGCAGCAAAAAGCAGGGCTTTAGCCATAGTTGAACAATAATAAGGATTAGCATATTGCATTGAGCTATCAGATTCAGGCAACAACAACAATTGCTTTTATAACGCACCTTTTCCAAATGTCCCAGGGTGCTTCACTGGAGTATTATCAGAACAAATATGACACTGAACCTCATGAGGAAATATTAGGGTGAATAACAAAAAGGCTTAGTCAAAGAGGTAGGTTTTAAGGACGATCTTAAAGGAGGAGAGAGAGGTAGAGAGGCAGGGAGGTTTAGGGACAGTATTCCAGAACTGAGTGTCTCGGCAGCTAAAAGTACAGCCATCAAAGATGGAGTAAATTCAGGGATGTGCAAGACAAAATTGGAGGAGTGCAGAGATCTGAGGGTTGTAAGGCTGGAGAAGATTACAGAGATAGAGAGGGTGACGCCATGGAGAGATTTGTAAATAAGAATGAGAATTTTGAAATCAAGACATTGCAGGACAGGGAGCCAATATAGGTCATCAAGCACAGGGGTGATGGATGAACAGACCTGGTGTGAGTTAAGATACGGGCAGCAGAGTTTTGGATGAGCCAAAATTTATGGAGGGTGGACAATTTTATTTTTATTCATTCATGGGATGCATTTATTGCCCATCCTTAATTGCCCTCGAGAAGGTGGTGGTGAGCTGCCTTCTTGAACCGCTGCAGTCCATGTGAGGTAGGTACACCCACAGTGCTGTTCGGAAGGGAGTTACAGGATTTTGACCCAGCGACAGTGAAGGAATGGCGATATAGAACATAGAACAGTACAGGCCCTTCAGCCCACGATGTTGTGCCGACCCTTTAGTTCCAAGTCAGGATGGTGTGTGACTTGGACGGGAACTTGCGTCGATGGTGGAGGGAGTGAATGTTTGTGGATGGTGTGCCAATCAAGCGGGTTGCTTTGTTCTGATGTCGAGCTTCTTGAGTGTTTTTGGAGCTGCACCCATCCAGGCAAGTGGAGAGTATTCCATCACACTCCTGACTTGTGCCTTGTAGATGGTGGACAAGCTTTGGGGAGTCAGAAGGTGAGTTACTCACCGCAGGATTCCTAGCCTCTGACCAGCTCTTGTAGCCACGGTATTTATATGACTACTCCAGTTCAGTTTCTGGTCAGTGGTAGCTCCGAGGATTTTGATAGTGGGGGATTCAGCGATGGTAATGCCATTGAATGTCAAGGGGAGATGGTTAGATTCTCTCTTGTTGGAGATGGTCATTGCCTGGCACTTGTGTGGTGCAAATGTTACTTGCCGTTTATCAGCCCAAGCCTGGATATTGTCCAGATCTTGCTGCATTTCTACATGGACTGCTTCAGTATTTGAGGAGTTGCGAATGGTGCAGAACATTGTGCAATCATCAGCGAACATCCCCACTTCTGACCTTATGATTGAAGGAAGGTCATTGATGAAGCAGCTGACGATGGTTGGGCCGAGTACACCACCCTGAGGAACGACTGCAGTGATGTCCTGGAGCTCAAATGATTGACCTCCAACAACCACAGTCATCTTCCTTTGCCCTAGGTCTGATTCCAACCAGCAGAGAGTTTTCCCCTTGATTCCCATTGACTCCAGTTTTGCTGGTGCTCCTTGATGCCATACTCAGTCAAATGCTGCCTTGATGTCAAGGGCAGTCACTCTCACCTCACACCTCTTGAGTTCAGCTCTTTTGTCCATGTTTGAACCAAGGCTGTAATGAGGTCAGGAGTTGAGTGGCCCTGGCGACCCCAAACTGAGCATCACTAAGCAGATTATTGCTAAGCAAGTGCTGCCTGATGGCACTGTTGATGACACCTTCCATCACTTTACTGATGACTGAGAGGAGACTGATGGGGTGGTAATTGGCCGGGTTGGACTTGTCCTGCTTTTTGTGGACAGGACATACCTGGGCAATTTTCCATATTGCCGGGCAGCTGCCAGTGCTGTAGCTATACTGGAACAGCTTGGCTAGGGGTGCGGCAAGTTCTGGAGCACAGGCCTTCAGTACTATTGCCGGAATATTGCAGTATCCAGTGCCTTCAGTCGTTTCTTGATATCACGCGGAGTGAATCGAATTGGCTGAAGTCTAGCATCTGTAATGCTGGGGACTTCAGGAGGGGGCCGAGATGGATCATCAACTCGGCACTGCTGGCTGAAGATTGTTGCAAATGCTTCTGCCTTATTTTTTGCACTGATGTGCTGGGCTCCCCCATCATTGAGGATGGGGATATTTGTGGAGCCACCTCCTCCAGTTAGTTGTTTAATTGTCCACCACCATTCACAACTGTCTGTGGCAGGACTGCAGAGCTTAGATCTGATCCGTTGGTTATGGGATCGCTTAGCTCTGTCTATCGCATGCTGCTTATGCAGTTTGGCATGCAAGTCGTCCTGGGTTGTAGTTTCACCAGGTTGACACCTCATTTTGAGGTATGCCTGGTGCTGCTCCTGGCATGCCCTCCTGCACTCTTCATTGAACCAGGGTTGGTCTCCTGGCTTGATGGTAATGGTAGAGTGGGGAATATGCCAGCCCATGAGGTTACAGATTGTGGTTGAGTACAATTCTGCTGCTGATGATGGCCCACAGCGCCTCATGGATGCCCAGTTTTGCATTGCTAGATCCGTTCGAAATCTATCCCATTTAGTACGGTGATAGTGCCACACAACACGATGGACGGTATCCTCAATGTGAAGGCGGGACTTCGTCTCCACAAAGACTGTGCGGTGGTCACTCCTACCAATACAGTCATGGACAGAAGGATCTGCGGCAGGCAGATTGGTGAGGACGAGGTCAAGTATGTTTTTCCCTCAATTTGGTTCCCCCACCACCTGCCGCAGACCCAGTCTAGCAGCTATGTCCTTTAGGACTCGGCCAGTTCGGTCAGTAGTGATGCTAACGAGCCACTCTTGGTGATGGACATTGAAGTCCCCCACCCAGAATACATTTTGTGCCCTTGCCACCCTCAGTGCTTCCTCCAAGTGGTGTTCAACATGGAGGAGTACTGACTCATCAGCTGAGGGAGGGCGGTAGGCGGTAATCAGTTGGAGGTTACCTTGCCCATGTTTGACCTGATGCCATGAGACTTCATGGGGTCCGGAGTCGATGTTGAGGACTCCCAGGGTAACTCCCTCCCTACTGTAGACCACTGTCCCGCCACCTCTGGTGGATCTGTCCTGCTGGTGGGACAGCACATACCCAGGCATAGTGATTGCAGTGTCTGGGACATTGTCTGTAAGGTATGATTCCATGAGTATGACTATGTCAGGCTGTTGCTTGACTAGTCTGTGGGACAGATATCCCAACTTTGGCACAAGCCCCCAGATGTTAGTAAGGAGGAATTTGCAAGGTCGACAGGGCTGGGTTTGCCATTGTTGTTTCCAGTGCCTAGGTCGATGCCGGGTGATCCGTCCGGTTTCATTCCTTTTCATTGACTTCGTAGCGGACAACTGAGTGGCTTGCTAGGCCATTTCAGAGGGCATGTAGTCACTTGTAGGCCAGACCAGACCAGGTAAGGACAGCAGATTTCCTTCCCTAAAGGACATTAGTGAACCTGATTGGGTTTTTACAACAATTGACAATGGTTTCATGGCCATCATTAGACTAGCTTTTAATTCCAGATTTATTAATTCAATTCAAATTCCACCTTATGCTGTGGTGGGATTCGAACCCATGTCTCCAGATCAATACCCTGGGTCTCTGGATTACTAGTCCAGTGATAATACCACTACGCCACCGCCTTTCCAATGGAAGGCCAGACAGGACTGCGCTGCAATACTTAAGGCTAGAGGTAACAAAGACATGAATAAGGATTTCAACAGCAGATGAGCTTTGGCAAAGACTGAGTTGGGTGATGATATGGAGGTGGAAGTAGGCAGGCTTGGCGATGGTGCAGATATCTGGTCAGAAGCTCAACTTTGATTTAAATACCAAGGTTGCAAACTGTCTGGTTCAGCCTCAGACATTTGTCAAGTAGAAGGATGGAATTGGTATAATAAAAGCAAAATACTGCAGATGCTGGAAATCTGAAATAAAAACAAGAAATGCTGAAAATACTCAGCAGGCCTGGCAGCATCTCTGGAGACAGAAACAGAGTTAATGTTTCAGTTCAGTGGCATTTGACACCATCAGCAGAACAGGGCTCTGCAAGATCTTAGAAAAAATTTGCTGTCCAGTGGCTACAGCAGCTTGGCCACAGGCACCAATGGCAAAAAACAAAAACTCACAGCGCCACTTGGCAACTTCACGTGCGGCACCTGTGGCAGAACCTGCCTCTCCAGGACTGCCCTTCAGAGCCATCAGCAAAGGTGTACCAAGAGGACACCCCACCTAAATGGATTGTTTGCTGCATGTCTATCATCTTTCATAGATGGAAGGATGCCATCCAAGATTGGGGAAATATTCCTCCAAATATGCAGCTCATTTCTCCATTTTGGAGGAGTCTAGGATTCATGATTACATCACGACGTTTGAGGGAATGGCAAAAGAGAAGTCCTGAAACAGCTGTTCAGTGGTTTACCCCTCTTCTAACATTTTTTTCCTTCTCTCCCTCTCTCTCTCTGTCTGTCCTTGTTACCATCTTTTGCTTCATCTTTGTTTCTCTCTCCTGGTGTTTCTTTTCTGTTTATGCTCTCATGTTTGTCAACTGCTGCTCTTTTCTCCAGTGATCTCTCATAACCATACGAGTGTCAGAAATCAACACCAAAACTATGGTGGCATAGAATGAAAAGGGAGGGATCTAGCAAGAAATATTAAGATTCATTTTCAACTACACACACAACTTATTTGCGCAGAGACATCAAAACAAGGTTTCACAAAAAATGTTTGCACTTTTGCTGCCACCTTCCAATGTTACAATGGCTTGTTAACAGCCGCCTTTAGAACCTTTTCTCATTTTAAATTTGGCAGCATCAAGACAAAACATTCGTTGTTACTTGACTAATGACTATGTGAGTGGAGGTGTTGAAGTACAATAGGGGCCGCCAAAGAAATATTTCAGTGTATCTGCATCAATGAATCATGTAAGGAAACCATGACAACTGTCTGAGATACAAATTTCAGTTAGTTTTTCTTAGGTATTTGTGCAAGAACATGCTTACTTTCTCCCCCACCCCAAATGGCTATTAACCCAATGTTAAGTGCAGACAAAAAGACTTCAACAGCAAAAAGGAGGAGGGAAAAATAACACAAACCAGAAAATGAGAGAGGTGAGGAGGGACGGTAAGGCTTATCTTCGAAGGGACAAAGGAGGGAGTAACCAAGGACAACAGTGAGAGGGAATCAAAGTAGTGAAGATTACTACTACCAAATTAAAAAATGGTTAAAGAGTATCGAAACAAATAGAAGCGTGAAGAATAAAACTTACAATAGACGGAATAATTGCCACAGAAAAAATAGTGACATCATTGGTTCAAACAAAACTTGGCTTCACTTACGGTCATAAGTGGTAATTAAACATTCCAGACAGTAATTTTTAATTTATGGGCAATCTACTTGCTGGTGGAACTTGGCCAGCTTGTTATTGCAAATCTTTATTGGCCCCTTTATTGCAAATCTTTTCTGGAATGGCCTAAACAGCCACATGGCTGTGAGAGTTGCTGCTTCAGGATATATCCAAACACAGTCAAGACTTTCCAAATAATCCCAAACTTCTGCCAGATTTCATTTAAACCCAGGTTCTGTGGAATTCTATACCACCATTTTGATGGAATTATTGCTGCTTGCAGTTTTTCCTCTGCTGATATTCTTCAACTAAGTCCTTTCTTTGAGCTCCTCCTTATTTATGTACCTTGCCCAAGACTGTTTTTGTAATCTTTCTCTGAAGGTGTATATATGATATAAATGTAGTCACTGGAGGAGAGGGAGTCTCACTACACTTCATTCCAGATCCAGGTTAGGAAAGTCCAGATTTACATGGCAGAATATTCGTCTTCTTGAGCAGTCCCTCGGGAACGAGGATGACTTTCTTCCACTCCAGGGTTGTGGGTCCTTAGGTGACTGAACAGTCCAATTCTGGATCCGCACTCTCTGCCACATGTGGGGCAGGTGGTGTTTGGTGAGCCGAGTGAATGGGATGCTTGAATTTCCGAACGCTCCTACCGCTGTTTGCACTTGGCCGCTACCTGGGCATGTCGACGTTGTTCGAACTGGCTGGCACTATTGCGGATGCTTCTTCTCCATTTTGGGCGGTCTCACACAAGAGATTCTGACGAATCGGTGCAGATGTCACATCTTTTCAGGAAGGATTTAAGGATATCCTTGTAACCTTTCCTCTGCCCTCCTGGTAGCCTCTTGCCGTGATGGAGCTCAGAGAAGAAAGCTTGTTTTGGGAGTCTTGTGTCTGGCACGCGGATGATGTGGCCCACCCAGCGTAACTGACTAGCCATGACCAGTGTCTCGATACTTGGGATATTGGCCTGAGAGAAGACACTGATATTGGAGTGCCTGTCCTGCCACTGAATTTGCAGGATCCTGCGGAGTCACTGCTAGTGATATCTCTTCAGGGCTTTGAGATGCCTGCTGTACAGTGTCATGTATCCTACGCATATAGGAGGGCAGGTAACACTGCGGCTATGTAGACCATGAGTTTGGTACCAGGTTTGAGATCTTTGTCATCAAACACTCTTTTCCTCAGATGACCGAAGGCTGTGCTGGCACACTGGAGGAGATGCTGAGTTTCATCGTCAATGTCTACCCTGAACATTCATGTGAAAACATTTTGCACCAACAGTAAACTTACAGTATAAATATAACTTACATAACAATAACATTTAATTGAGATGTTCAATGCATTTTATCATTCTGCGTTTTTTGGTGGGTGGGGGAGGTCAGATATTTTATATTTTTTCCCATTCCCTTCTTCTAGGTCTCCTTGGGTTCGCTTTGTTTCTGACCCATGAGAGCAGGCTGGTCAGCAGCCTGTATAATTACGATTTCAGTAATATGTGCTCCATGCAATTTTGATTTCAGTACCGACTGGTCCGTGGAATCACACTGAAAGCTCTGACCTCAAAGCTTCAATATGTACAATCTATTCTGCACTCAAAGTCTCCATAAAATCAATAGGAACATGGGTTGAGAGGAAGAGCTGCAGCCATTCAGCCCCTAGAGCCCGTTAGATACAAACATACGAATTAGGAGCAGAAGTAGGCCATTCGGCCCCTCAAGCCTGCTCCACTATTGAATAAGATCATGGCTGATCTGTTTGTGTTTCGAATTCCATACTCCCATCTACCCCCGATAACCCTTGATTCCCTTGCCTAACAACAATCTATCTACCTACACCTTAAAAATATTCAATGACCCTGCCTTCACCACCTTCTGAGGCAGAGAGTTCCAAAGTCGCACAATCTCCTCAGAGCAAACATTTTTCCTCATCTGTGTCCTAAAAGGACAACGCCTAATTTTAAAACAGTGTCCCCTAGTTCTGGACTCACCCATAAGAGGAAACATCCTTTCCACATCCACTTTGTCAAGACCGTTCAGGATCTTATAAGCTTTAATCAAGTCTCCCCTCACTCTTCTAAACTCCAGTGAAAACAAGCCCAGTCTGTCCAACCTTTCCTCATAAGACAACCCGCTCATTCCAGGCATCAATCTAGTAAACCTCCTCTGAACTGCCTCCAATGCATTTACATCCTTCCCTAAATAAGGAGACCAAAACTGCACACAATATTCGAGATGTGGTCACAACAATACCCTGTATAACAAAAGTATAATATCCTTACTTAAAATTTCAATTTATCTCACAATAAAGGATAGCATTCCATTAGCCTTCTTTATTACCTGCTGTACCTGCAGACTAACTTTTTGTGACTCATGCACTAGAACACCTAGATGCCTCTGCACCTCAGAATTCTGCACTCTCTGTTTAAGTAATACTCTGCTTTATTATTTTTCCCGCTAAAGTAAGCAAGTTCACTTTTTCCCATATTATACTCTAATTGCCAGATTTTTGCCTACTCACTCACCCTATCTATATCAGTCTTCAAGCTCCTTATGTCCTCTTCACAGCATACTTTCCTACCTATCTTTATGTCATCTGCAAATTTAGCTACCATGCCATAGGTCCATAGGACCATAGGAGCAGGAGTAGGCCATTCAGCCCATCGAGCCTGCTCCGCCATTCAATATGGTCATGGCTGATCATCCACTTCAATGCCTTTTTCCCACACTATCCCCATATCCCTTTATGTCATTGGTATTTAGAAATCTATCAATCTCTACATTAAAAATACTCAATGACTGAATTTCCACATCCCTCTGGGGTAGAGAATTCCAAAGATTCACAACCCTCTGAATAAAGAAATTTCTCCTCATCTCTGTCCTAAGTGGCTTCCCCCTTATTTTGAAATTGTGTCCCCTGGTTCTCAACTCCCCAACCAGGGAAAACATCTTACCTGCATCTACCCTGTCCATCTCTAAGTATTTTGTAGGTTTCAATAAGATTCCCTCTCATTCTTCGAAACTCTAGAGAATACAGACCCAGTTTCCCCATTCTCTCTTCATAGGATAGTCCTGCCAACCCAGGAACAAGTCTGGTGAAACATTGTTGCACTCCCTCTATGGCAATAATAGCCTTCCTATGATAAGGGGGCCAAAATTGCATACAGTACTCCAGGTGTGGTCTAACCAAGGTTCTATACAAGCCTTCACTACTCCTGTGGTCAAATCCTCTTGCGATAAAGGCTAACATACCATTAGCCTTCCTAATTGCTTGCTGCATCCGCATGTTAGCTTTCACTGACTTATTGACAAGGACACCCAGGTCCCTTTGTACATCTACGTTAATGTAGGGGCAGCAAAGTGGTGCAGTGGTTAGCACCGCAGCCTCACAGCTCCAGCAACCCAGGTTCAGTTCTGGGTACTGCCTGTGCGGAGTTTGCGAGTTCTCCCTGTAACCGCGTGGGTTTCTACCGGGTGCTCCGGTTTCCTCCCACAGCCAAAGACTTGCAGGGTGATAGGTAAACTGACCATTATAAATTGCCCCTAGTGTAGGTAGGTAGTAGGGGAAGGTGGGGATGTGGCAGGGAATGTAGGATTAGTATAAATGGGTGGTTGTTGGTCGACACAGACTTGGTGGGCCGAAGGGCCTGTTTCAGTGCTGTATCTCTAAATATAAATATAAAAATACACTTTGTAATCTCTTACCATTTAAGAAATACACTGCACATCCATTCCTCCTACCAAAGTGGATAACCTCACATCTTTCCACATTATATTCCATCTGCCACATTTTTGCCCACTCACTAAGTCTATCCAAATCCCCTTGAAGCTGCTTTGCATCTTCCTCACAACACACATTTCCACCTAATTTTGTGTCATCCGCGAACTTAGAAATACTACATTTGCTCATCGTTCCCCTCATCTAAGTCGTTGATATAAATTGTAAAAAGTTGAGGCCCCAGCACAAACCGCTGCAGGGCTCCATTCGTCACATCCTGCCAATCAGAAAAGGATCCATTTGTGCATACTCTCTGTTTTCTGCCAGTCAGCCAATCTTCTATCCTTCTGTTCTGCCATTCATTTAGATGCTGGCGAATGTGTATCTTAACTCCATATATCCACCTTGGGTCCATATCCCTTAATACCCTTACCCAACAAAACACATCAATCTCACTTTTGAAATTTTTAATTGATCAAGCCTGAACAAATTTCAGAGAGTTCCAGATTGTCACAACCCTATGTGCAAAGCAGTGCTTCCTGAAATCACCCCTGAATAAAAATGTATTTCTTGTTATAACAAATACTAGCACCTTCAAGCTTGTGACTACATACATACTGTATATGATTTATGATTTATTTTTAGGTTTGAAATGATTATATTTAAAAAGTTAAAAATAAATGCTGCAATCCATTATTTATACATTGAGGCAAGACCAGACCCAGAAACAAACTCACATTTTGCATACTTCAGCATTGCTGCTGATGCTCCCAGTCTTCCCCAAAATATAAATGGAGTAAATTTATATTGTCATTGTACTGTAGATTCTTTTCTCCCAGGAATATGTGGTGTGTCTTTAAGACTGGAAAAGGAGCTGTACTGCTTTAAGAACAAGCAAGCCTCAGGAGTTAGAGAAACTGCATTTTGGGTGCCGTTGGATACAACCATATGGAGACGGAACCAACCAGCTTCAGAGAATGCATCCTGGTTACCCGGCAACAGCCATTCAGAGACCCAGGACTGGATATACAACGTTGCAATTATTTTTTTGAACTGGCTTTTTAGTTGAAGACAGTCTATTCTAACAGGACAGACAGACAGCTGGTGTTAGCACCTGAAAGAAGATCTCTCAGCCATTTACACTGAAGGAAGAGAATTTTGTCTGTTTAATTATTATCTCTCAAAATTCTAAAAGAGTCAAACCAAAACAGAGATCTCTGATAATTTAAACTGAAGGAAGGGAAGTTAGACTGTGACAATCTTTTCTCCCTCAAAAACTCTAAAGCCAGATTGATTCCAATGAATGTGTTTGCAAGTTGTTAATTGTTGAAATCCATCACTGGGAAAGGAAAGCATCACTTACTGCTGGAATTAGACTACGGACTGTTTTACTGTGGAAGAACCTTTTTTCCCCATCAGACGTCTCTGAGGACTTCAAGCAACATTGGATTGGATATTTGCAAGGACTCTAATTTTTTCTATTTTAAATGTTGTTTATATCTTCATAGTGTTTCAGAATTTAGTTTTATTAATTAAACAGTTAATTTCTTGATTTAAAGACACCTGTTTTGGTTAGCCTCATTCAGATGGTACAATTTGGCTGGGTCTTTCTTCAATTTGGAAAGTTTAAAATCATCTGTTAGGCGATCTGTGGAGGGATGGAATTGCATTAACAGTGCGTTTCACCCACCACAATCAGAATTGTATATTTTGACTGGGTACTTTGACTGGAGCTGTCGATCGTAACAATATCAACAACTGCTCTGCTATATTTCATAACTGCAAATCAGCAACATAAATAAAGTACGTAAAACTAATTGGGAAGGGCATGAAAAGGAGAGTCAGAATCATTTAAGTGAAAGAGAGTACATCTGCACATTCCTTTCAGACGCCAGTTCACAAATCAAATTTTTTACCCACATAATACCATCACAAGACAACAAACATATGTTGCACGAGATTACAGAGCGCAATCCATGAGCTGTAAATTGGAAAGCATTGCTGGATTTAATGGAAGGTCTAGATAATAAGAATCTCTAATAATAAGGGCTATTAAGGGTTGTCCCAGCAGGTCTTGCAAATGAGGTTCATTTGTATTGAGTTAAAAAGAACAGGCTTCAACAAGGCAAAGTGCAAAGAATATTAAAAGACATCTGGAACACAATCCTTAACATCTGCAAGTGATTCATTAACATTATTTCATCCTTAAGCAATTTTCAGGCAAGTGACAAACTGCTCATTCTCTTGCTTTGATGTCCCCATGCTTGGAAGAGAATAAAATCAAAGGCTTAAAGCCCTCTATAGGGCACTGATAAAAGTTACCGCAGCAGAGATGCTTAATCAATTAGAATAGATGAATCAGATCAAAGCTTATAAACAGATTTAAAAAGCACACTGCTTGTGTGGCATTGGTAGGCTATATTTCATTTGGCCACACCAATACCATTCAGAATGGGAACAATAAGCAGAATCTGAATGAGCCACTTATGTTTGTGTGTACAGATGAAGCTGATTCTGTTGAAGATTCAATGCCAGTTTAATGATCAAATTGCAGTATTTGTGCAATCCTTTCATATATGCCTGTGCTTGATGTCCACGACTATCTGCGTGTCAGTCACACGCTTTCACAATATTGAATGACCCGCACAGAGGAAACCTCATATTCGAGACCGACCTAGGTAATTTAAAGCTCTTTCTCAGTTCCATATGTGATATTCCATGGCTGTTCTTAACTTTTCCAGGAGCAAATCCAAGCCATCAACACTAAATCTGATAGCACTGCTGAATTCACTGTAAAGTTTAGATGTAAAAATCTCCAATAAGGGTAATCCCGCAACAATCTGGTATGATTGCTCTCAACCCTACATACCCAACATCTCCTTCTACTGCTGAATCTCTTTTCTCTTTTCGTTTGTTCTCATGATGTAAATGATGCTGGCGAGGCTGCAATTCTTATTCTCGCCTATCCCTAGTTATCCTGAGAAGGTGATGATGGTGGACATTCTTCTTGAAACTAGAGGTTATGCTCATGCTCTTCTTACAATGGTGTTTTGGAAAGATTTCCAGGATTTTGACCCAGAAGGAATCAGGTAAATTACTCCAACCAATGGCAAAATGTTTTGTCTGGTTGAATCCAACAAAATTGTTCTTTGCTAAATCATGAATGCATTTTGAGTTTTTGCCAGGTAGACGGCATAAACATCTTAGGTACAACCCAAAGACGAGATTTTGCAGCTTAGTGGTTCAGTGACCAAAATAATTACTTGATATAATCCTAAAGGCAGAGTTGTGGATTCCAGGCAAATTGTACAAGTTCAAAAGACCCAGCATGTCAATGACCTGGTTCATGGTTTGTATTAATTTTCTAGAGATAACTTTTAATTTAAGAAATTGAACTTTTTTTTTAAAATGCAAGACAAATGAAAACATATGGTTTGAGATGCTGTAAAACAAGCCTTGGGTGGTTACTAATCAAACGGTGGCCCATGTTTATTTCTTAAGGTCATATTGGAAAGTGTAAAGACCTGAGACAATGGGAACCCCTCTTAACTTGTTGGTGGAGATGGTGTGTCTGTAACTACCTCTGTCAAGGGTTTATATTATTGATACGATTTCTCAGTTCAATTAAAAGATATGGAGTTTGAATTAATTAGTTTAAATTGCTTTCTGGGATATCCTACGTGTACCACATTGTTATGGAGATCGATGATTCAGGGGGAGTCTGTTTTTTTTTTGATCTGTGTGCTTGCTGATACAACAAATCTGTTGGCTTCAGACAACAAGATTTCACGTTGGCTTCAGACAAGGAGTTGGCTTTTGGAAAAGCAGGTGGGCTTTTGGAAAGCTGTTGGCTTTTTTAAGTCAGCTGGATTCATGAACAAAGAGGCCATCAGGGACCAGGGCTGTTTCTGCTTTGAGCCAGGCCCATGCTCAGGCTGGGAAGTCCAGATGTGGGAGGTGATCTCATACCTCGGAAGACAGCTGAGAAATGAAGGAAATTGAAGTGAATTCCTCAGAGTCATGGTACATTTTGGATTGGTCCCAGGAGAAGTGAAAAAAACACCAAGATCTTGTGAAGTATCGGGGACTGTTGGGACAATTTGAAGGAACAGTCAAATAGGAGTGTTTGTTGGGATTTAGAGTTTAAAGTACACATCTTCATGTTCTTTTATGATTTTACGTTTCAAGTGTAAGCATTTCCAAATTGTACTGTTGTTAGTGTTTTGCTTTGTTTAATCTTGTACAGTAAAGTTTTTTTGTTTAAAACACAAAACCTTGTGGTGTAATTCTTTCAGAAATAACTGGGAATTCGACTTTTTTTTTCGAAAAGTTAACTGTCCCTAACGGGATCAAAGCAATGAAAACTGAAAATTATTGTTGTCATTCACAGAGATAGTTAATTACTAATTTGAATATTTGCCAGTTAACTCCTTCATTCTTTTGCATGGTTCTACATTTTTGTTTCTGCTCGCGAATTGCCTCTTCTCCCTGCTATCCTGAAATTGCTGACTCCTGCAAGGGCATAACTCCTTGCCAGTATGATGCCCTCTTGTACCTTATCTAAGTGGCCATTATTCATCAGTAGGCCTTGACAGTAAATGTCAGTAGAGGGTCAGCAGAAACAGGATAAATTCTCTCCCACAGGTGCATGGTCAGTAGGTATTGATCAAGAGCAAGAATTCTCGTAAATTTTCCTCTTTTTGTCTAAGGGGCAGTGAGTTCAATAAAGCACTGTGCTCACTGTTCCATCGACCAAAATTTACTGACTGGAGAAGGAACCTGAGTGTGTCCTAGGAACGTAGAAACAGGAGTAGGATCTTTAGCCATTTGAGCCTGTTTTGCCATTCAATGAGATTGTGGCTGATCTGTGCCCCAACTCAACATACCCACCTTTGACCCATATCCCTTAATACCTTTGGCTAACAAAAATCTATAAATCTCATTTAAAATTAACAATTAATTTGGCATCAATTGTAATTTACAGAAGAGACTTCCAAACATCTACCACCCTTTGTGTGTACATGTGTTTCTTAATTTCACTCCTGAAAGGTCTGGCTCTAATTTTTAGACTACGCCCCCAAATCCTAGACTTCACAACCAGCAGAAAAAGGTTTCTATCTACCCGAACTTCCCCCTTAATATATTGAAAACTTCAATACTCCAAGGCCAATATATCCTTTCAAAAGTGTGATGCCCAGAACTGCTTATAGTACTCCAGATGTGGCTGAATGAGGGTTTTGTATAATTGTAGCATGACTTCTACCCCCTTGTATACGAGTCCTCTAGATATGATTCTTTTCTGTACCTGTTAATGACATTTTAATGATCTGTATCTATGGATGTCCTGGTTTGTGCAGCTCAGTTACTCACTGGCGGAGCTGTCTGATTCCCATTGTGAACACTGTATCCGTAAATAACCCAGAAACAGGCATCCCCACATTAATGAACAACATACTTTTAGGAATTCCTGTACTTTACTTGAAAATTTCCTTACGTATAGAACATAGAACATTACAGCGCAGTACAGGCCCTTCAGCCCTCGATGCTGCACCGACCTGTGAAACCATCTGACCTACACTATTCCATTTTCATCCATATGTCTATCCAATGACCACTTAAATGCCCTTAAAGTTGACGAGTTTACTACTGTTGCAGGCAGGGCGTTCCACGCCCCTACTGCTCTCTGTGTAAAGAAACTACCTCTGACATCTGTCCTATATCTATCACCCCTCAACTTAAAGCTATGTCCCCTTGTGTTTGCCATCACCATCCGAGGAAAAAGGCTCTCACTATCCACCCTGTCCAGCCCTCTGATTATCTTGTATGTCTCTATTAAGTCACCTCTTCTCCTCCTTCTCTCTAACGAAAACAACCTCAAGTCCCTCAGCCTTTCCTCATAAGACCTTCCCTCCATACGAGGCAACATCCTAGTAAATCTCCTCTGCAACTTTTCCAAAGCTTCCACATCCTTCCTATAATGCGGTGACCAGAACTGCACGCAATACTCCAGGTGCGGCCGCACCAGAGTTCTGTGCAGCTGCAGCATGACCTCGTGGCTCCTAAACTCAATCCCCCTACTAATAAAAGCTAACACACCATATGCCTTCTTAACAGCTCTATTAACCTGGGTGGCAACTTTCAGGGATTTATGTACCTGGACACCAAGATCTCTCTGCTCATCTGCACTACCAAGAATCTTCCCATTAGCCCAGTATTCTGCAATCCTGTTACTCCTTCCGAAGTGAATCACCTCACACTTTTCCGCATTAAACTCCATTTGCCATCTCTCAGCCCAGCTCTGCAGCCTATCTATGTCCCTCTGTAACCTGCAACATCCTTCGGCACTATCCACAACTCCACCGACCTTCGTGTCATCTGCAAATTTACAAACCCACCCTTCTACACCCTCATCCAGGTCATTTATGAAAATGACAAACAGCAGTGGCCCCAAAACAGATCCTTGCGGTACACCACTAGAAACTATACTCCAGGATGAACATTTACCATCAACCACCACCCTCTGTCTTCTTTCAGCTAGCCAATTTCTGATCCAAAGCACTAATTCACCTTCAATCCCATACTTCTGTATTTTCTGCAATAGCCTACCGTGGGGAACTTTATCAAACGCCTTACTGAAATCCAATTAGACCACATCCACGGCTTTACCCTCATCCACCTGTTTGGTTACCTTGTCAAAAAACTCAATAAGGTTTGTGAGGCACGACCTACCCTTCACAAAGCCGTGCTGACTATCTCTAATGAACTTATTCTTTTCAAGATGATTATAAATCCTATCTCTTATAACCTTTTCCAACATTTTACCCACAACTGAAGTAAGGCTCACAGGTCTATAATTACCAGGGCTGTCTCTACTCCCCTTCTTGAACAAGGGGACAACATTTGCTATCCTCCAGTCTTCCGGCACTATTCCTGTCGACAATGACGACATAAAAATCAAGGACAAAGGCTCTTCAATCTCCTCCCTGGCTTCCCAGAGAATCCTAGGATAAATCCCATCTGGCCCAGGGGACTTATCTATTTTCACACTTTCCAAAATTGCTAACACCTCCTCCTTGTGAACCTCAATCCCATCTAGCCTAGTAGTCTGTATCTCAGTATTCTCCTCGACAACATTTTCTTTCCCCACTGTAAACACTGACGAAAAATATTCATTTAACACTTCCCCTATCTCCTCCGATTCCACACACAACTTCCCACTACTATCCTTGATTGGCCCTAACCTATCTCTCGTCATTCTTTTATTCCTGATATACCTATAGAAAGCCTTAGGGTTTTCTTTGATCCTATCCGCCAATGACGTCTCGTGTCCTCTCCTTGCTCTTCTTATCTCTCCCTTTAGATCCTTCCTGGCTAGCTTGTAACTCTCAAGCGCCCGAACTGAGCCTTCACGTCTCATCCTAACATAAGCCTTCTTCTTCCTCTTGACAAGCTCTTCAACTTCTTTAGTAAACCACGGCTCCCTCGCTCGACAACTTCCTCCCTGCCTGACAGGTACATACTTATCAAGGACACGCAGTAGCTGCTCCTTGAATAAGCTCCACATTTCGATTGTGCCCATCCCCTGCAGTTTCCTTCCCCATCCTACGCATCCTAAATCTTGCCTAATCGCATCATAATTTCCTTTCCCCCAGCTATAATTCTTGCCCTGCTGTATATGCCTGTCCCTGCCCATCGCTAAGGTAAACCTAACCGAATTGTGATCACTATCACCAAAGTGCTCACCAACTTCTAAATCTAACACCTGACCGGGTTCATTACCCAGTACCAAATCCAATGTGGCATCGCCCCTGGTTGGCCTGTCTACATACTGTGTCAGAAAACCCTCCTGCATACACTGGACAAAAACAGACCCATCTAAAGTACTCGAACTATAGTATTTCCAGTCAATATTTGGAAAGTTAAAGTCCCCCATAACCACTACCCTGTTACTCTCGCTCCTGTCAAGAATCATCTTTGCTATCCTTTCCTCTACATCTCTGGAACTATTTGGAGGTCGATAGAAAACTCCCAACAGGGTGACCTCTCCTCTCCTGTTTCTAACCTCGGCCCAGACTACCTCAGTAGACGAGTCCTCAAACGTCCTTTCTGCCGCTGTAATACTTTCCTTGATTAACAATGCCACACCCCCCCCCCTCTTTTACCCTCTTCTCTCTTCTTAGTGAAACATCTAAATCCCGGAACCCGCAACATCCATTCCTGTCCCTGCTCTACCCAAGTCTCTGAAATCGCCACAACATCGAGATCCCAGGTACCAACCCATGCTCCAAGCTCACCCACCTTATTCCGGATGCTCCTGGCGTTGAAGTAGACACATTTTAAACCAAGCTCTTGCTTGCCAGTGCCCTCTTGTGTCCTTATAACCTTATCTCTGCCCTCACTACTCTCAACATCCTGCACAAAGGACATAAATAAATCTACTACTAAATGAGAGACAAAATGAACTATTGGAAATGCACAGCAGGTTAAGGAACCTCAGAACTTTGATGAAAATCACATGAAAAAACTAACAACTTTTGACATACTGATCAGTCTATTTCCAATATTTTCTCTTTTTTAATTTCAAAGTTGCCTATTATCTTTTTAACTCTGGGGTTATTGGTTTGTCGTACATTGCTTCAGCTGCAACTGCTTGCTTCTCTGCAACTCAATCTTGGTAGACATCGAACCGTTGTATGTATAAGGCTGCAGTCTTCACACCTGGCCTGCAGGCAATGCTCCAGCAGCTGACATCCAAAGAGTCAAAAGTTTTCTCATCAGCTGTATGACAACATCAGCCCTTCAGCACAGGCCTTGTAGCATGTCAGCTAATGCCATATGTCAAACTTATCAATCATAGTTAGAGTTATACAGTACAGAAACCGGCCCTTCAGCCTATCATGTCCATGCCAGCCATCAAGCACCTTATTCTAATCCCATTTTCCAGCACTTGGCCCGTAGCCTTGTATGCTATGGCATTTCAAGTGCTCATCTAAATACTTCTTAAATGTTGTGAGGGTTCCTGCCTCTGCCATCCCTTCAGGCAGTGTGTTCCAAATTCCGATCACCCTCTGGGTGAAAACGGTTTTCCTCAAATCCCCTCTGGACCTCCTGCCCCTTACCTTAAATCTAAGCCCCCTGGTTAATGACACTTCCGCGAAGGGAAAACGTTTCTTCCTATCAACTCTATCAATACCCCTCATAATTTTGCACACCTCAATCAGGTCCCCCCTCAGCCTTCTCAGCGCTAAGGAAAACAACCCTAGTCTTTTCAGTCTCTCTTCATAGCTGAAATGCTCCAGCCCAGGCAACATCCTGGTGAATCTTCTCTGCACCCTCTCCAGTGCAATCACCTCATTCCTATAGTGTGGCGACCAGAACTGTGAACAGTACTCCAGCTGTGGCCTAACTAGCGTTTTATACAGTTCCATCATAACCTCCCTGCTCTTATATTCTATGCCTCGGCTAATAAAGGCAAGTATCCCATATCTCTTCCTAACCACCTTAACTACCTGTGCTGCTGCCTCCAGTGATCTATTGACAAATACACCAAGGTCCCTCTGACCTTCTGTACTTCCTAGGGTCCTACCATCCATTGTATATTCCTTGGCTTGTTAGTCCTCCCAAAATGCATCACTTCACAATTCTCAGGATTAAATTCCATTTGCCACTGCTCTGCTCATCTTACCAGCCCATCTATATCGTCCTGAAATCTAAGGCTTTCCTCCTCACTATTTACAATACCACCAATTTTCATGTCATTTTCGAACTTACTGATCATACCTCCTATATTCACGTCTAAATCATTAATGTACACTGCAAACAGCAAGGGTCCCAGCACCAATCCCTATGGTACACCACTGGTCACAGGCTTCCAATCGCAAAAACAACGCTCGGCCATCATCCTCTGCCTCCTGCCACTACGCCAATTTTTGATCCAATTTGCCCTGGATCCCATAGGCTCTTGCCTTCTTGACCAATCTCCCATGTGGGACCTCAACAAAAGCCTTACTGAAATCTATGTCGATTACCATCAATTGCTTTACCCTCATCTACACACCTAGTCACCTCCTCAGAAAATTCAATCAAATTTTTTAGACATGATCTTCCCCTGACAAAGCCATGCTGACTTTCCTGGATTAATCCCTGACTCTCCAAGTGGAGATTAATCCTGTCCCTCAGAACTTTTCCAATAGTTTCCCTATCACTGATGTTAGACTCACTGGCCTGTAATTACCTGGTTTATCCTACTACCCTTCTTGAATAATGATACCACATTCGCTGTCCTCCAGTCCTCTGGCACCTCTCCTGTGGCCAGAGAGGATTTGAAAATTTGTGTCAGAGCCCCTGCAATCTCCTCCCTTGCTTCAAATAGCAGCCTGAGCTACATCTTATCTGGGCCTGGGGATTTATCCAATTTTAAGCCTGATAAAACCACTAATACCTCCTCACTTTATTAAATTGTCCCAAAAAATGCAATGGTCCCTGCCTCAACTCTCCCTATATCAAAGCATTTCATGCTCCAACAATCGCTCTGTAAAAAGATTTCTCTCAGCCTCAATCCTTCTGTTACAAATTGATAGCCCCCAAACTCCCTCTGACTCCCAAACAAAGGAAATAGGCTTTTCCTATTCACTCCATCAAAACTTTTCAGAATCTTAGAAACCTCTATTAAAGCTCTATTTAGCCTTCTCTGCTCCAGTGGATATAGTCCCAGTATCTTAAATTTCTCCTCATAACTATAGCTCTTCACCCTTGGCATCATAGTGGTGAATCTATGCTGATTTTTTACTTGCATGTCCTTTCAGTCTGCAAAACTGTGCGTGGTGCTGTGACTGTAGCCTACTTTACTCTTGTATTGAATGTCCCTTAGTATAAAGCCCAAAATACTGCTGGCATTTTTTGTATGATTTTATACCTACCTGAATTTTTTTAAACTTATTCATTCATACTTGGGGGCATCACTGGCAAGGTCAGCAGTCCATCACAGTGGTTTCTGACAAAACTGAGTGGTTTTCTAGACCATTTCAGAGGGCAGTTAAGAGTCAACCACACTGCTGTGGGGCTGGAGTTACAAAGACCAGACCAAGTAAGAATGGCAGGTCTCCTCCCCTAAAAGACATGAATGAACCAACTGGGTTTTTACGCCAATCTGGTAGCTTCATAATCACTATTACTGATACTCGCTTTTTACTCAAAATTTACTTCACTGAATTTAAATTTTCCAACTGCCATGGTGGGATTTGAACTCAAATCTGGATTAGCAGTCCAGGCCTCAGAATTACTGGTGCACTACGGTAACCACTATTCTACCATACAGAGCAGTTTAAGGGACTTATACCTTAACCACAAGACCTCTGTGTTCCTCTGCGGCCTCCAGCCTCTATACATTCAGTATATACTCAGATTTTTTGTTTTTCCTCACACTTCTCTGCCCTTTCACTGAAGGCCCCGGAATTCTGAAGCACAAAGGATAACTGTTTCCCACAAGTGTAACCTGTATTGAGGCAATGCTGTCACTGAAACAAATCTTTTCTGTGCACGCTCTCAAAGGACTGAAGTTGGCAACCAATGCAACTCCAGCCAGGGATAGAAATTCTTGTATCTTCCAATCAATATCTTTGGGACACCTTACTGAGCTGTGCATAGCTATAATAGTATATCTGGGAACCCAATTAAGTATTGTGACTACACTTTTTAAATTGGGTACAACAAGAGAATGTAATATAATTGATGTTCAGAAGCTATTATATATTTGGAAAACAGAAATCTGCAGGTCGATGGAGAAAGAGTAGGGGAGTGGGACTAATTCTTTCCGGAGCCAGCACAGACACATAGGTCCAAATAGCCTCCTTCTGTTCTACATGATTGTATTTATCAGGGGAAGAGAAAGGGAAGTGAAGATTATGGGAAATAGGAAATTCCAGACTTCTGAAGTCCTGGCATCACAGGCATCATGATAATTCTTGATTTCAACACAGTGAGGATATAGGTAGGTGGAGAAACGTGCATGTCAGGGCATTCAAAACTAAGAGGAGCAAAAGGGGAGAGTTCAGAGCATCAATAATTGATGAAATAGAGAAACTCAAGAAATTTTCAAGTTACTTTACAACTCCCTGTTTTACCAACATTTAGTTAAATATTTTAGTTAAATCTGAAATAATGTTAAATTGTTCCAGCAGTAACCTGTGTGTGAAAATTTAAGCTTTATTGTGAAGGAAATATTTTTAAATTGAAAAAAGGAAGGAACACACAATATAGCAAACTGAGGTAAACAAGATGAGAACAATCCTTATTGGCATTTTTCACATTCCAGAACATTACAGATGGCAAAATTACGAAATATATAAGCCCCATCTGCTAGCATGCAGTCAATATGTAAATAGAGGATGCACAAGCATAGTGTAGTTCTGTAATGCCATTGTGAGTAATGGTCTCTTTTGATAAAAGTGACTTTTAATACAGTGCTTCTGGTTTTGTTTAATCACACCATTAGTAACCTTGTTGGTTTAAGCTATGTTCCTCTTGCTTGCATATAAAGATTGCTTCAAATAAATCTTTTTTTTTAAAGCTGTCATCTCCTTTTCTGCCCTGTAATTATGCTCTACAGTCATTTCTTTTCTCCCACACTTGAAGAATGAACTAAATATATTAACAAGCTGGCACACTGCATTAAAATCACCCGCCGTCCTCCATTTGTTCAATTTCCAATCTTAGTCATGTCGCACATGGAAGAGCTGAGTAATATAAGTTGAGGAAAATCGAAGAATTAACCTGAATTTGTTTTGAGCTAGCTGGTCAGAGACAGGAGAGCACTAAAAGTACCACAGTTTTATCCACAGTGTCCACAAGGTAAAGGGAAGAAATCATCCCAAGTTTCCACTATCCTGTCAGCTCTGTTTGAAATGCAGGTGTGGATAGTGGCTGAGGATAGGAGCAGGTTCCACTGCGTCGAGCCCTGTGGATCAATAAGCTTGCAACGTTCACTGACAAGACATGAGTAACAGCATTTGGTCAAAGTGCACGAGTGCCCATGGAACAGACACACGCAAGGAGTTGATACCTCCACAAAGGTAAGAAGAAAATAGATTTCTTCCCTTGAAATTTTAATCCATTTTCATCCTTCAGACACTGGCTGACCTGCTGAGCATTTCCAGCATTTTTTTTCCATTTTTACGTCAGATTTCCAGCAGTCATATATTCCTTTTAATAGCACATTATTATTGTTAAAAGAGTGCTCAGTATTTTAAAGATATTTCAGGCGCTCATATCAAGAGACATTTTGCAATCTTTCTGAAATTGGCTACGGTGGATTTAACTGCAGTATTTAAAATCAGTACATGTCGCAGGCACAGCATACTTGGTCTTAATTACTCTACACACTTCAAAATGCCTAAAAGCATCCTTGTGGGCACTAATGATAAAGTCAAATCCTTACAAATTGCAAATCAAAGGCTTGCAAGAAGAGGATTAGACTCAAGAAAACCTTGATGTATTTTTCAGCGATAGAAGGAGCACAAGAGCAGTTTTTAATGAACATATGGCAGCTAATAAGTAAAGTTTATAATCTGACGGGTTCGATGATCACCGGGAGACAAGCTAATAAACCCCATACTCTGCTACAGCAATGAAAAACTTTACCAATCATGCTAATATTTAAGGCTGAACACTAAATTCTCCATCACCCAACCCAAATCCATTAATTTGGCTCCTCCCCATTCTCCTCTTCTTTTCCTGAATATGTTGACGCATATTGCAGTATGGTTCACTAATGCCAAAAGCCTCACACTGGCACTTCACTCAAGTTATCCCTCTACAGTGAGTACCGGCAGGCTATTTCACCATGGAATCCTCACATTCAATCTTGAGCATCAATTAGGAGCACATCAGTCAAGGCACTGATAACAATGAAGAGCAGCAACCAGGAGTGATTTTTCAGTTCCCGTGTATTTGGGTGATGAGGTCAACTGGAGTGCCACCGAGATCAGCGAAAGCACTACAAATTTGGGGCCTTCTTGGGCTTAATGGATCAGTACCACATTATCCACCAAGAGGAGGTGAAGGAGGAAAAGAACCAGAGACTGGAGGCTCGGAGAGTGAAGCACCATCAGCAGAGACCCCATCCCGTACACAAGTACCCACCCCAGAAATCTTATCAGCCTCTAGTGACATTACAAGAGTAGTCCAAGTAACTGAATGTACAATGGCTGAGTTCTACAACTCTGCGACTTGCTGTGGTGACCTGAAGCCTCAGTCCACATACAGCAGAACCTTCACTGTAGAAATGAAGATTACCACAGCCCTAAATTTTTACAGGGTCTGAATCTTAGCAGAAATCCACAAGGACAGGACCCATGTAGTCAAGGGGCAGCGAGAGCCTACATTGAGTAGGTAATTGATATTCAGTTCGGTGGGGCTAGAGATTTCATCAGAGATGGCATGTGTGCAATGGCGGAAAGGCAGAAGGGCATTAGGTTTCTACAGGATTGCTGGCATCTTGCAAAGAGCAGGGAACGATTGATAGAACACATGTCACACTAAAGGCTCCCCTTTGGAACCCACGTGAACAGAAAGAGCTAATGCTCCCTCAATATGCTAATATTCTGTGACACCTGGCTACACGTCTTATATATGAGTGTGCAGCACAAGGGGACCTGTCATGGTATCTTAATTGCGCTCAACTCAGTCATTGCATGCATCCTTGAGAATGGGAGCCCAGTGAAAGGATGGATCATCAGTGAGGAGGCTTACCCCATGTCTGATGGCACCATTTCACTTCCCATAAACCAAAGCAGAGGAGAGGTACTTGCGTCCACCAGGCAGGTGGTTGAGCGGACCATTGATGTGCTGAACAGCATTTCTTATGCTTGGACAGGTGTGTATCCGTTCCCTCTAATACTTCCCCAAGAAGGTAGTAAGGATAGGCATTTTGTGTTATGCCCTGCACAAATAAGCCATGCCAAAGTCTGGATCTTGATATACTCATGGAGGAGTCAAATGAAGCTGAAGATCCTGGACTGTGGGAGCCAGAGCCAAGGTCATTGCACATGTCCGCAGGAGGCATTGCTTTGATAGGGCAGAGTTTATGGAATAGGCTTTTACACAATCAGCACCCTCTACCTAGGTCACGAACAGAAGCAGCATGGGAATGTATCTTTGCCTCCAGGCCAGCATTGAAATGGATGTTTGCCTCCAGGCCAGCATTGGAATGGATGGTTCTCTAACTTTAAAACACTGTTTTATTACAAAGCACGTTCTATATGATTAGTGAACTTCAAGTGCATATTGTTGAAAATCAATGCCTGAAATAGTTAAACTATTCTTAAACATTTCAACATATCACAGGAACCCCACAAAACCAGTCACAGCATTCGAGCAGAAGGTACACAGAGACAATTATTGGAAGGAAAGATTGACGGAAAACATAGGAGAGGAAAGCAGGGGAGAAAATGGGTAATGGATATAATGGACTGGATGCAGCTGACCTGTGCAGAATGTGTAAGGACAGCACAGGACAGACAGAAGTGGAGATCCATGGCAGTTCAGGAGTGCCTGCAGGTCATCTTCTGCCAAGTTGAAGACTCCTGTGACTCAGTCACCTGTGAGAAGGGAAAGGTTTAAGATGACAGAGACTCTATATGGAGCAAAATAAATGAATTAACTAAAAATGTTTATGAAAGGGAACTGTATGCTTCTTACCTTGTACTTCCCAGCTTCCCTCTGAAGATTATTTCATCTCCCACTTTTAGAATCTTTGAGGCCCATTGGTGCAGATTCAATTTTGTACAAACCACATTGACCAATTAACACTGATTTTACATTTGGATTTATACTAAGAAGATTGACAGGAAATTTGAGCATAACTTGACATTGGCAGAATGAGCATAGTAGGGAATTTTGGATCTAAATTTCAGGTTGAGCCAAGCAGGAAGTTCCAGGTCATTACATGGAAGTGTGGGAGAAAGACATGAGATAGAGGCTTGTAGTGTTGTGTTGTGTTCTTAAGTCTTCAGGAAATGACGATCACAGGCTTTATATTCGGATTCAACACAAAACACTATTTATTGCCTTACTTATCAACATTGCAATAATCTACATGAAACCTCCTCAGCACAGCCCAGTCTCTGTCAGTCATGGATGAGCTGGACGAACAGCCAACAAAATCAGAACTCAGTGATGCCATTGATTCTCTAGCCAGTGGAAAAGCCCCTGGAAAGGACAGCATTACCCCTGAAATAATCAAGAGTACCAAGCCTGCTATACTCTAAGCATTCCATGAACTGCTTTGCCAGTGCTGGGATGAGGGAGCAGTACCACAGGACATGCGCGATGCCAATATCATCACCCTCTCTCAGAACAAGGATGACTGCGGTGACTGCAACAACTACCGTGGAATCTCCCTGCTCAGCATAGTGGGGAAAGTCTTCGCTCGAGTTGCTTTAAACAGGCTCCAGAAACTGGCTGAGCGTGTCTACCCTGAAGCACAGTGCGGCTTTCGAGCAGAGTGATCCACCATTGACATGCTGTTCTCCCTTCGCCAGATACAAGAGAAATGCCGCGAACAACAGATGCCCCTCTACGTTGCTTTCATAGATCTCACCAAAGCCTTTGACCTCGTCAGCAGACGTGGTCACTTCAGACTACTAGCAAAGATCGAATGTCCACCAAAGCTACTAAGTATCATCACCTCATTTCATGACTATATTAAAGGCACAATTCAGCATAGCGATGCCTCATCTGACCCCTTTCCTATCCCAAGTGGCGTGAAACAGGGCTGTGTTCTCACACCTACACTGTTTGGAATTTTTTTCTCCCTGCTGCTCTCACATGCATTCAAGTCTTCAGAAGAAGGAATTTTCCTCCACACAAGATCAGATGGCAGGTTGTTCAACCTTGGCCGTCTTAGAGCAAAGACCAAAGCATGGAAGGTCCTCATCAGGGAACTCCTCTTTGCTGATGATGCTGCATTAACATCCCACACTGAAGAGTGTCTGCAGAGACTCATCGACAGGTTTGCGGCTGCCTGCAACGAATTTGGCCTAACCATCAGCCTCAAGAAAACGAACATCATGGGACAGGACATCAGAAATGCTCCATTCATCAATATCGACGACCACGCTCTGGAAGTGGTTCAAGAGTTCACCTACCTAGGTTCAACTATCACCATTAACCTGTCTCTCGATGCAGAAATCAATAAGCGAATGGGAAAGGCGTCCGCTGCTATGTCCAGACTGGCCAAGAGAGTGTGGGAAAATGGCGCACTGACATGGAACACAAAGATCTGAGTGTTTCAAGCCTGTGTCCTCAGTAACTTGCTCTACAACAGCAAGGCCTGGACAACGTACATCAGCCAAGAGCGACGTCTCAACTCATTCCATCTTCGCTATGTCCAAAGAATCCTTGGCATCAGGTGGCAGGACTGTATCTCCAACGCAGAAGTCCTCAAGGCAGCCAACATCCCCAGCATATACACTCTTCTGAGCCAGCGGCACTCGAGATGGCTTGGCCATGTGAGCCGCATGGAAGATGACAGGATCCCCAAGGAAGCATTGTACAGCGAGGTCGTCACTGGTATCAGACCCACCGGCCGTCCATGTCTCCACTTTAAAGACGTCTGCAAACGCGACATGAAGTCCTGTGACATTGACAAGTCGTGGGAGCGAGTTGCCAGTGATCGCCAGAGCTAACGGACAGCCTTAAAGGCGGGGCTAAAGAGTGGCGAGTCGAAGAGACTTAGCAGTTGGCAGGAAAGAAAAACAGAAGTGCAAGGAGAGAGCCAACTGTGTAACAGCCCCGACAACCAATTTTATCTGCAGCGCATGTGGAAGAGTCTGTTACTCTAGAACTGGCCTTTATAGCCACTCCAGGCACTGATCCACAAACCACTGACCTGCCTCTAGGCGCTTACCCATTGTCTCTCGAGACAAGGAGGCCAAAGAAGATCTACATTGCATGATCCAGGTACAGGTCTTTTTCTTACAGGTGTGTGTCTGTTCTCTGTAAAGCCATGTGCTGAGTGTGTCTCTCAAAATGGTGTCTTCTCCTTATCTAAACCTGATGACATCATCAGTTGCATCAGTGGTCTGATCTCTTGAAGGTCCAGTTTCTTTTCAAAGGTGAAGTTTCCAATGCGCTACATTGCAAGGCTGTGTTTAAGTGAATTCTCTGCTTCTTAAATTGTGACAGCTAACCAGCTCCCTTATTATAAAACAGAATTCAGAAGTCCAGAATCCACAGCATAAAACTTAGCATGCTAGTCCCTTTCTCTCTGAACTGTTACACTTGGTTGCGAGAGATGCCAGCAAACTAAAGGTGCACGACTAAGATGTAGCTCATGACATTATTAACTAACAGTTCATTAAGGAGAAGGAAATGACATGAACTTCATTGTAAAATTGAAGGCGTTCAGGATTTTAACAAGATACATCTCAGGTCAGAATTTCACAATTTTCCATTACTAATTCAAACCGAAGATTCAAATTAATAGCTGCAGATGATATTGCTCTTTCCGATTTTCTCCCCTTCCAGGAAGGGCAACACATTCCAGAGTTTAGATTCACGAGTGTCAGTCCCATATCGTGCCCAAATATCCGTTCATGTGTGGGTGGACAGTGTTCAGCAGGTCTTCAGACAGCATGGCTTCATCCCAGTTCTAATCAAGGCTCAAACACATTAACATTTCCAGCAATCAGAAGTGTGAGTCCTGACTAATTTACATGATTCTTCCCCCCCACCCCCCACCCAAACCATGCAAGCTCCCGACTCACCACAGCTGGAGACCAAACGTATTTCCTTCACTGTTGTTCAGGTTACTTTTTCAGTTGATTTTATTGTTGCATTTTTGAATCTTATTTAAGAACATAAGAAATACGAACAGGAGGCCCCTCGAGCCTGCTCCACATTTAATAAAATCATGGCTGAACTGATCGTGGCCTCAACTCCACGGTCCTGCCTGCCCCCCCATAACCCTTGTAGATCAAGAATCTGTCTAACTCAGCCTTGAATATATTCAATGACCCAGTCTCCACTGCTCTCTGGGGAATAGAATTCCAAAGATCAACAACCTCTGAGAAGGAAATTCTTCCTCATCTCCCTCTTAAATGGGAGACTCCTTATTCTGAAACTGTGCACCCTCATTCTAGATTCCACGAGGGGGAACATCCTCTCAGTATCTACTCTGTCAAGCCTGCTCAGAATCTTATGTTTCAATATCATCACCTCTCATTCTTCTTAACTCCAATGACTTTATGCCTAACCTGCTCAACCTTTCATCATAAGACAACCCCTTCATCCCAGGAATCAACCTAGTGAACCTTCTCTGAACTGCTTCCAATGTAAGTATATCCCTCCTTAAAAAAAGAGACCAAAACTGCATGCAGTACTCTAGTTGTGGTCTCACCAATGCCCAGTACAGTTGTAGCAAGACTTTGCTACTTTGATACTCCTTGCAATAAAGGCAACATTCCATTTGCCTTCCTAATTCCTTGCTGTACCTGCTTGCTAACTTTTTGTGATTCCACGAGAACAGCGTTCTGCAGTCTCTCTCCATTTAGATCTACCAAAGTGGATAACATCACATTTCCCACATTGTACTGCATCTGCCAAACTTTTGCTCACTCACTTCGGGGCGGCACAGTGGCACAGT
This sequence comes from Heterodontus francisci, assembly GCF_036365525.1. Taxonomy (NCBI): domain Eukaryota; kingdom Metazoa; phylum Chordata; class Chondrichthyes; order Heterodontiformes; family Heterodontidae; genus Heterodontus; species Heterodontus francisci. The sequence continues at coordinate 38,315,135 of NC_090375.1, forward strand.
GGTTAGCACCGCAGCCTCACAGCTCCAGCGACCCGGGTTCAATTCCGGGCACTGCCTGTGTGGAGTTTGCAAGTTCTCCCTGTGTCTGCGTGGGTTTCCTCCGGGTGCTCCGGTTTCCTCCCACATGCCAAAGACTTGCAGGTTGATAGGTAAATTGGCCATTAGAAATTGCCCCTAGTATAGGTAGGTGGTAGGGAAATATATAGGGATAGGTGGGGATGTGATAGGAATGTGGGATTAGTGTGGGATTAGTGTAAACGGGTGGTTGATGTTCGGCACAGACTCGGTGGGCCGAAGGGCCTGTTTCAGTGCTGTATCTCTAAACTAAACTAAACACTTAAGCTATCTGTATCCCTTTGCAAATTCTGTGTCCTCCTCACAACTTGCTTTCCCACCTTTCTTAGCATTGTCAGCAAATTTGGTTACAATACACTGTCCCTTCATCCAAATTATAAATGGTAAATAGTTGAGACCTCAGCATTGATTACTGTGACTAGTTATAGTTTGCCAACCTGAAAGTGTCCCATTTATTTATTTTTTTCATAATTTTTATTGGATGTGAACGTCGCTGTCTAGGCCAGAATTTGTTGCCTGTCCCAAATTGCTCTCGAGAAGGTGGTGGACTCCAGTCCATGTGGGTAGGTACACCACAGTCCTGTTAGGAAGGAGGTTCCAGGATTTTGACCCAGTGACTGTTGGTCGTGAAAGGTGCTACATAAATGCAAGTCTTTCTTTATTAATTCTCCAGTGTCATCCTCTAAGGGACAAAAGTTTACTTTTGCTACTCCATTCCTTTTTATATACTTGGGGAAGCTTTCACTATCTGTTTTTATATTTCTTGCTAGTTTACACTCATTTTCATTTCTCCCTCTTCATTTTTTTAATCATCCTTTGCTGGTTTCTAAAATTTTCCCAATCTTTTGGCCTACCATTAATCTTCGCAGCATTATATGCCTTTTCTTTCAATTTGATACAATCCTTAACTTCCTTAGTTAGCCACAAATGGTTCATTCTTCTAACAAAGTATTTCTTTCCCAATGGAATATATCTTTGCTGAGAGTTATGAAATGTCTTCTAAAATATCTGCCTCTGCTTATCCACTGTTTTACCTTTTCACCTATTATACCCAGTCTACTTTAGCCGACTCTCTCTTCATACCTTTGTAAATTGCCTTTATTTAAGTTTAAGACACTAGTTACAGAACCAAAGTTTCTCACCCTCAAACTGAATGTGAAACTGTCCCTTAATGCAGATCTCGATATAGGACAAGGGCAGCAAATGCATGGGAACACCACCACCTGCATGTTCCCCTCCAAGCCACACACCATCCTGACTTGGAACTATATCGCCGTTCCTTCACTGTTGCTGGGTCAAAATTCTGGAACTCCCTTCCTAACAGCACTGTAGGTGTACCTACCCCACATGGACTGCAGTGGTTCAAGAAGGCAACTCATCAGCACCTTCTGAAGGGCAATTAGGGATGGGCAATAAATGCTGTCCTAACCAGTGGTGCCCACATCCCATGAATGAATTTTAAAAATGCTTAGGGAAAGCGGTTGCCATCTTTGGCTGACTCGTGAACTGCGCATGGGATAACACCAAGCTGACCCTTAGGAACGAGCTGATGGTTTATAAAGCCTGTGTTCTTAGCACCTTGCTGTATGGCTGTGAAACACGGGAGAATTACAGCTACCACGTAAAGAAGTTCAATCATTTCCATCTTCACTGTCTGTGGCAGATTATGGGTATATCCTGGCAGGACAAAAATCACAAAGGCAGCAGTCCTCTCAAAGGCAGAGCTTCCAAGTGCGTTGGCACTAATCAGAGGCAACTTCAGTGGATCGGACACATCCGCAGGTTGGAAGACAGTCGCGTACCCAAGGAACTTCTGTATGGTGAGGTGGCTGGGCCCAAAGCTCCGCTTCAAGGATGCTTGCAAGTGTGGCACGAAGACCCTAAATGTCGACTATCACATCTAGGAGTTAGTAACAGGAGAAAGAGGGAAATGGCGACACATCCTGCGGACTGGCGTGCACTACGATGACCAGTTGCTACAGCAGCTTGGCAACAGGCCCCAACGCTGAAAACAACTCAGCATCACTTGGCAGCTTCATGTGTGGCACTTGTGGCAGAGCCTGGCTCTCAAGGATTGACCTTCACAGCTATCAGCATAGGTGCACCAAGAGAAGACACCCCACCTAACTAGATTGTTTGCTCTGTGTCCATCATCTTTCATAGATGGAAGGATGTCAACATTATGATCACTCTTCCCTAGATGATCCTTTAGTATTTATATTTCTTTACATTTTTAACCCTTATATCTTAGATTTCCTAGGTTTTTGTGTACCATTATGGTCTCCATATTATAGGAAGGCTTTGAGGCATTGGAGAAAGTGCAAAAAATTTGCAAGGGTGATACCAGAACTCAGAGGATATCATCAGGAAAGGCTGAAAAGACTGGAGCTCTTTTCTATAGAAAAGAGAAAGCTGAGGGGTGACTTGATGGAGATCTTTAAGTTATAAAAGGATTTCATAGATAGATGGAGGGAAAATACTTCCACTTGTGGAGGATTCCAAAACTCGAGGTCATAAAGATTAGATAAATCCAATAGGGAATTCAGAAGAAATTTCTTTACCCAAAGAATGGTTAGAATGTGAAATGCAATAGCACAAGGAGTAGTTGAGGCAAACAGCATATATGCATTTAAGTGGAAGCTAGATAAGCATATGAAAGAGAAATGAATAGAAGGATATACTGATTCAGTTGCTATCTAGGTTAATGTTCAGTAACATGCCCAGACCAATGAACAATAACCCTGGTCTGTCAATTATTTTTAACATACTGGAACTATTCTTATCCCTGCCTCGGGCCTATCTCTAATTCTCAATAAGTAATACAACCTCACATCAGATCACATTAAAGTTTTAAACTATTAAGCAAATGTACTAAACAATAAACAAGCAAATGTGATAACATGTTTAGAGCAGAAATTCCTCAAACAGGAACAAAAGGCTGCAAATCTAATCTATAGGTCCACCAATAGTGTGTACTTCACAGCCTCGATTTTACTTGTCTCCTTGCAAGCTGATAGAACTAACCACATCCTACATGCCCCTCAAAGAAAATGCTAGCTCCTTCTGTTCAACACATTCTGAGTAACGTTGTGTGCTTGGCCCATTTGTTTTGAACATGCTCGGCCTGCTGTTGAAGTTTTCTCATACGACTGGCAGCCTCATTCAAATGGAAACATCTCTGTCATATTTACAATAGAACTAATTATAAAGGCCATAAGTATTTGAATATTGTGCATTTGACATTTTCTCAAGCTTGTTATCCAGGAAACTATAACAATAATCTTTGCAACAAAAGCAATGAAATCAGTTTGAGCCTACAGCTGGTATTTTAAGATATCATGTTCTACATCTCATTTAGATATCTACCAGACCAAAAAAAAAACAATAATTAAAACAGAAAATGCTAGAAATACACAACAATTCACTTTGCAGCTTTGGAATTGCATCCCTAAACCTCCCCACCTTTATTTTTTTTTCACCTGTCCTATTGTCTCCTTATTTTGCCCCATGTCAACTTTCTTGCCTGTGGAAAAACCTTGTGATACTTTACACATTAGAAGGGGCCATTTGGTCCATCACGCTTGTGTCAGCTCTTTGCTAGAGCTCTCTAACTAGTCGCACTCCCATACTTTTTCTCCATCCTCATGCAATTTTTTCCCTTCAATTATTTTATCCAATTGTCTTTGGAAGTTACTATTAAATCTGCTTCCACCACCCTTTCAGGCAGTGCATTCCAGATCATAATAACCTGCTGTTTAAAAAAAGTGTTTTATAAATGCAAGCTTTTGCTGTTGTTTGTGGGAATACACCTGGATTATTGTGTACAGTTTTGGTCTCCTTATCTAAGTAAGGATATACTTGCCATAGAGGGAGCACAATGGTGGTTCATTTGAATGAGCAAGGCATAGCGGGATATGGAATTAATGCAGGCAGGTGGGATTAATATAGATAGGCATTATGGTTGGCATGGACGCAGTGGGCCAAAGGGCCTGTTTCTATAATAAAAGCAAAATACTGCGGATGCTGGAAATCTGAAATAAAAACAAGAACTGCTGGAATCACTCAGCAGGTCTGGCAGCATCTGTGGAAAGAGAAGCAGAGTTAACGTTTCGGGTCAGTGACCCTTCTTCGGAACTGACAAATATTAGAAAAGTCACAGATTATAAGCAAGTGAGGTGGGGGTGGGGCAAGAGATAACAAAGGAGAAGGTGTAGATTGGACCAGGCCACATAGCTGACCAAAAGGTCACGGAGCAAAGGCAAACAATATGTTAATGGTGTGTTGAAAGACAAAGCATTAGTATAGATTAGGTGTAAATACACTGAATATTGAACAGCAGCAAGTGCAAACCTATGACTCTATGACTAATCCCTGGGATGGCGGGATTGTCTTATGGGGAGATATTGCAGAAACTATACCTATATTCTCTAAAGTTATGAAGAATGAGAGGTGATCTCATTGAAATTTACAAAATTCTTACAGGGCGTGACAGGGTAGATGTGGAGAGGATGTTTCCTCTGGCTGGTGAGTCAAGAACCAGTCTCAGGATAAGGGGCAGGCCATTTAAGACTGAGATGAGGAGGAATTTCTTTTCTCAGAGGGTGGTGAATCTGTGAAATTCTCTACCCTGGAGGCTGTGGAATCATTGAGCATGTTCAAGACAGAAATGGATAGATTTCTGGATATTAATGACATCAAGGGAAATGGGGATAGTGGGGAAAATGGTGTATGGGTAGATGATCAGCCCTTATCTGTTTGAATGGTGGAGCAGGCTCGACAGGCCAAATGGCCTACTCCTGCTCATATTTCCTATGATCCCATGAACACTGCAACCTCTTCATTCCTTTTACAGATGCTGACTGACCACCTGTGTATTATTGGCATTTTCTATTTTTATTGCAGATTTCCAGCATCTGCAATGTTTCCTTTTTCATTAAACAAGACAGAACTACTTCACATTTCTTCCACACATCTCCACTGTCCCAAAACAAGAGGAACAAAAGAACCAACAAACAACTGAGCTTGTTGGTCTTTTTCTGTTCCCAAAATGTCTTACATTCCAAACAGATAATTCAGCACAAATCAGGGTCAAAGCTGCCACATTCCTGCTCTTTAAAACTCAGTACTGCACCATACAAAAGAAAAAAATAGAAAGACTTGCAATTATATGTCTCATTTCACAGCCACAATGTAACTTAAAGCCAATTTTGATATAGCTGTGTTATAGGGAAAACAGCGGTCAATGTACAAACTGGAATGTAGTAATAACCAGATAATCTTTTTAACTGATGGTGGTTGAGGGATAACAGGGACAGGTCCCTGCTCTTGGTCAAAATAGTGCCACGGGATCTTTTACATTTACCCGACAGGACAGACAGGGCCTCCGGTTAACACCTCACCTGAAAAAGAGGCCCTCCAACAGTGCCCTCCCTGCTGTACTGGACCACCAGCCTAGATTTTGGGCTCAAGTCTCCAGAATGGGGACAGGCAATATAGCATAAACGCTATACAATGCATTTTCCCACAGAGGGGAAAGTGAAATTTGTTTATTTTAAGAAATGGTCATTTTCAGCTTATAAAATGCAATTTATATAAAAATGACCTTTATTAAAACATTTTATAATTTTTAAATTTGAGTCTTTTCCCTTAAATCTTCTCAACTCCCATTCTAAATAAGCAGGCCTTTGTTGATGCTGCTGTTTGGATAATCAGCTTGCAGGGGTGAATTGGGATCACCTGCCCCCCCCCCCCTTCCCCACCCCCTCCTCTATTTATGGAGATGCCTAATCTCCACTTGCCACCACATGATGGATTAGGCAAGTTTCCCGGTTTCCATTACTGAGAAAAATACAGGCGCACACAGATGGATGGAGGCACTGCAGCAGAAAATCCTTTCAATTATACTACAATGAAAATAGGAGAAAAGTAACTGCTGAGGGCAAGGGACCAGAGTCGCACGACACACTCTCATCCCTCTCGCTGGCTTAGTTTAAAAAAAGAAAGCAATGTGCATTCGTGCTTACACATGCACAGATCACCACCAACTGGCATCCAACATTTTACTGTTAGAGAACAGACAGGATGGTCATTTCTCTATAAACATTGAAAAGATTTTAAGATTCATCTGCTGGAATCTTACCAGGCCTTTGCCGATAGGCTGGGAGACGAGGAAGCTGGCAAAATAGTGTGGGAAGGAGTTGGAGGGTGTGTCTGATGTCTTCCCACTGCCATGCCATTTTGCCAGCGGTAGGAAAGGTGGTAGGTTGGCCACCTACCAAGAGCCCAACTGAGCCACGGGAATTTTCCTGTGTTGTGGAGCTGGTCACGACATGGGGAGACCACCCAATGAAACCTGATGGCCACCCAGCAAGCTTGGTGGAGGGGTCGGGGGTGGGTGGGGGGGAGGTGTGCCCTCTGTGTTGGCCACCATGGCCCAAGGAGGGGGCCCCCTCAGGAGCAATGACCAACCCTGCAGCAACGGCGCCACCTGTGCCTCGCGACTCCTCCCTCCACAGCCCCCCCACCCCACTCATCCCTATTTGAGGGTACCTGGGCCATTGAGGCGCCCTCTCCTTGCAGCTGAAGCCTCAGCAATAGCCATTGATAGCAGTGGCGCTGATGAGCTGTCAGCCCTCTGATTGCGCCGGCACCTCTTAGGGGCGGGCCACCGTCCTTTATTCAATGGCAGTCGCAGCGTCGCCACTTAATTGGCCACCACTGGGTATATGCCTTACCCAGTCCCCCTGCCAGCCAAACCAGTGATGCCCCCTGCTTTTGGCTCCAGTGGCAGAACTTCAGCCATCATGTCACTAAGCTCCCAAGTCTTCCAAAAAATAACCTGTCTACTTTCCATTGCAACCAGAAACAGCTGCTCCATTCACCTCTTAAAACTTCATTTAGCCTCACTGCACATACACTGCAATGGAAGTACAGTCGAAATGGGGAAAAAACACTGCCGCATTTATTTTGACCCATGTCATGTTTCAAGAGACATGCTCTCCTATTTTTGCCCAATTAGAGAGGAAAACCACTTGTCTTGTAAACATGTATGGCTCCACTTTCACATGGACACCCAAACGGTGAAAACGCATGGGATCAGCTCTCCATATTCCCAAAGCTAACACTGGCCTTTATATCCCAACAGCAGAGTTGCAGACGAACATGTTTAGTTGTGTTGGAAAAAGAGCACCAGTCTCCTTTACATGATGACAGCTACAGGTCTTCAATTGGTGGCACCATATTGTGCAAAACTCTAATTTCAACACCCAAGTGTACTTTAGGTGATTTCACACCCAAGTAAAGTTGCCAATAGCTTCATAACTAAAGAACAAAAGTGTTCAAAATTTAAAAAAAAACATTTTTTTAATGACCCTATGACTTTTCTCCCGGGATGCCAGTGGAGCACACAGGAGATAAACTTTAATTGCTGGATACACCAGGTCAATTTTGAAGGGTTGGCAACCCTACACCTGAGATGCACAACACAGAATGCATTGATGCAAAGCCAAGTATGTGGTTATGTTGTAAGAACAACAGTTTTTCTCGAGGCCTTAACCTCAGTCAAAGCATAGAGAAAAAAATTGCACAGTGATTTCAAGACACACATTTGAAGAACAAAAAGACATTTCCCAGCATAAAAAGCCACCCATTAAACTGTTCCATATTTTGTGATACTCATTGCACTGTTTGCTTTGATATTGCAGATAACATATTGGCCCTTCAATACTTATTTTTGGAGAAGGGGACAAATTATAGTAATTATAGAAGTGGCTGGTGCTATTTTGCCAGTGTTCAAAGCTGTGCACAGGAAAGAATAATTACAAAACCATAAGACACACCTGGCAAGGCAGTGCAACTGAAAACCAGTAATTAGAAAGAAAAGGAACCACAATCTTTCAGAGACCATTTCCCCTGTACACCTTATTTACATGCAACACATCGGCACAGATTACTATTCTACACAAGAAACTGTATTCAAAAATCTGAGACACCTGTGGATAACCTAATTGTTTGTAGTAAATCTCAAGTGTGCAGAATGTCTTCAGATATTACAATTCTTCTAATGATGTGAAAGATAACTTAGCAAATATGTTTTGTAAAATTACCAGAAAAGGGGAAGATTAATGAGCATGTACAGTCATGTCCCTGACCCGAAACGTTAACTCTGCTTCTCTTTCCACAGATGCTGCCAGACCTGCTGAGTGGTTCCAGCATTTCTTGTTTTTATTACAGTCATGTAATTGGATTAGGCAGAAGTTTTAATAAATTTAAAAAGTAAATTAGCTATTGGGAAAGATTATTACTGATGAACACAGCAACATCTGGATACTTCTATAGTCTTTCCAAATATCGACTGGAAATACTATAGTTCGAGTACTTTAGATGGGTCAGTTTTTGTCCAGTGTGTGCAGGAGGGTTTTCTGACACAGTATGTAGACAGGCCAACCAGGGGCGATGCCACATTGGATTTGGTACTGGGAAATGAACCCGGCCAGGTGTTAGATTTAGATGTAGGTGAGCACTTTGGTGATAGTGATCACAATTCGGTTAGGTTTACCTTAGCGATGGGCAGGGACAGGTATATACCGCAGGGCAAGAATTATAGCTGGGGAAAAGGAAATTATGATGCGATTAGGCAAGATTTAGGATGCGTAGGATGGGGAAGGAAACTGCAGGGGATGGGAACAATCGAAATGTGGAGCTTATTCAAGGAGCAGCTACTGTGTGTCCTTGATAAGTATGTACCTGTCAGGCAGGGAGGAAGTTGTCGTGCGAGGGAGCCGTGGTTTACTAAAGAAGTTGAAGCGCTTGTCAAGAGGAAGAAGGCGGCTTATGTTAGGATGAGACGTGAAGGCTCAGTTAGGGCGCTTGAGAGCTACAAGCTAGCCAGGAAGGATCTAAAGGGAGAGCTAAGAAGAGCAAGGAGAGGACACGAGAAGTCATTGGTGGATCGGATCAGGGAAAACCCTAAGGCTTTCTATAGGTATATCAGGAATAAAAGAATGACTAGAGTTAGATTAGGGCCAATCAAGAATAGTAGTGGGAAGTTGTGTGTGGAATCAGAGGAGATAGGGGAAGTGTTAAATGAATATTTTGTGTCAGTATTTACAGTAGAGAAAGAAAATGTTGTTGAGAATACTGAGATTCAGGCTACGAGGCTAGATGGGAGTGAGGTTCACAAGGAGGAGGTGTTAGCAATTTTGGAAAGTGTGAAAATAGATAAGTCCCCTGGGCCAGATGGGATTTATCCTAGGATTCTCTGGGAAGCTAGGGAGGAGATTGCAGAGCCTTTGTCCTTGATCTTTATGTCGTCATTGTCGACAGGAATAGTGCCGGAAGACTGGAGGATAGCAAATGTTGTCCCCTTGTTCAAGAAGGGGAGTAGAGACAGCCCTGGTAATTATAGACCTGTGAGCCTTACTTCGGTTGTGGGTAAAATGTTGGAAAAGGTTATAAGAGACAGGATTTATAATCATCTTGAAAAGAATAAGTTCATTAGAGATAGTCAGCACGGTTTTGTGACGGGTAGGTCGTGCCTCACAAACCTTATTGAGTTTTTCGAGAAGGTGACCAAACAGGTGGAAGAGGGTAAAGCAGTGGATGTGGTGTATATGGATTTCAGGAAGGCGTTTGATAAGGTTCGCCACGGTAGGCTATTGCAGAAAATACGGAAGTATGGGGTTGAAGGTGATTTAGAGCTTTGGATCAGAAATTGGCTAGCTGAAAGAAGACAGAGGGTGGTGGTTGATGGCAAATGTTCATCCTGGAGTTTAGTTACTAGTGGTGTACCGCAAGGATCTGTTTTGGGGCCACTGCTGTTTGTCATTTTTATAAATGACCTGGAAGAGGGTGTAGAAGGGTGGGTTAGTAAATTTGCGGATGACACTAAGGTCGGTGGAGTTGTGGATAGTGCCGAAGGATGTTGTAGGGTACAGAGGGACATAGATAGGCTGCAGAGCTGGGCTGAGAGATGGCAAATGGAGTTTAATGCGGAAAAGTGTGAGGTGATTCACTTTGGAAGGAGTAACAGGAATGCAGAGTACTGGGCTAATGGGAAGATTCTTGGTAGTGTAGATGAACAGAGAGATCTTGGTGTCCAGGTGCATAAATTCCTGAAGGTTGCTAACCAGGTTAATAGGGCTGTTAAGAAGGCATATGGTGTGTTAGCTTTTATTAGTAGGGGGGTCGAGTTTCGGAGCCACGAGGTCATGCTGCAGCTGTACAAAACTCTGGTGAGACCGCACCTGGAGTATTGCGTGCAGTTCTGGTCACCGCATTATAGGAAGGATGTGGAAGCTATGGAAAGGGTGCAGAGGAGATTTACTAGGATGTTGCCTGGTATGGAGGGAAGGTCTTACGAGGAAAGGCTGAGGGACTTGAGGTTGTTTTCGTTGGAGAGGAGGAGGAGAGGTGACTTAATAGAGACATATAAGATAATCAGAGGGTTAGATAGGGTGGATAGTGAGCGTCTTTTTCCTCGGATGGAGATGGCAAACACGAGGGGACATAGCTTCAAGTTGAGGGGTGATAGATATAGGACAGATGTGAGAGGTAGTTTCTTTACTCAGGAGAGTAGTAAGGGCGTGGAACGCCCTGCCTGCAGCAGTAGTAGATTCGCCAACTTTAAGAGCATTTAAGTGGTCATTGGATAGACATATGGATGAAAATGGAATAGTGTAGGTCAGATGGTTTCACAGGTCGGCGCAACATCGAGGGCCGAAGGGCCTGTACTGCGCTGTAATGTTCTAATGTTCTAATCACATCTTTGTTATAGACCAATAAGTAGAAGCAACACTTTCCTCATGACCTTTTCCCTCACTGTTACCCAGGCACCCAAACTCCTATGTGAGAAAACAATGCATGTGATCTTCCTCCAACTGCTCATGGCGCAGTCTCCTCCACATAGTAGAAACCAAACACTTTCCAATTCCTTGATTCGAATCACTAAGTTAAATCTTGTCCTCATCACAGCACCACTTAAACTCCTTGTGGCCCTCATGACATTTTGGTCTACTGCACAATGTAAACTTTAGAAATAGCAGGACCAGTTTTTATGGTGTCTATGGGAATGACAGCTGTGTGTGGAATAATCCGATGTCCTGTTGGGGCTAATTTGCATGTTGTGAGCATCTTGTGAGTGTGTGCAAAGGCCCCCTATTTGGTGATTTATGAGGGCGTAGGAAATTGAAGGTGTTCAAGAACAGTGGCTACTTAAAGAGGATAGAACAGCTCGGAGCCTTGGGGAAGCCTATGGAAGGAACAGGGAAATTTGAGCCTGGGGAAACAGTAGGGGTATGTTGAACTTGCAGATTCATATCCTGAAGTGATTTTTGGCCAGAGGATATTTTTTCCCCCAGTGGCAACACAAAAGAACAAGATTTTGTGACAGCACAATAGTTCTAATGGGAGGGATGCTTCAGTTCGACGGCCAAGCCTCATTGCCAGAGGGCTGCAGGCACAAAACAAGTGCCCCAGAGCAGTTTGCTGGCTCCAGAATTTCAGAATATCCGCAACACAGCCAGTCTCCAGGCAGAAAGGTAGGCAGTTGCTGGCCACTCTCGTGAGCATCCCACTCTAACACTCAGCAGTCCTGCTCCTCCTGGCCCCAGTTGACCCGCTGGACTCGTCTTCAGCTGGACCGCAAGCTGATACTGGGTTCAGTGCGCACAGCATATGCTCCACCCAACAGTGTACTAAAATGTCAATCAGAGTCCTATGCACATTGAACAGCACTAATTTGTGTGTTAAAGGCGCCTGCTGCCTGATTCAGCCAGTCACTCTAGCTGTTTAGACTAGGCCATAACAAGCTAAGTTTCTCCCCGCCAGTTTCGGAGTGCGACTGCCCAAACAGGACCAGGGTAAATCTGTTGTAATGAGAAGGCGAATTAACAACTATTGAAGGAAATAAGCACAGGAGTATGCCCTATTTACCTGACATATTCGGCAAAGGGGTGGGGTGGGGTGCAGGGTGGGTAAGGAGATTATTAAGACTCTGGTGCTCAGGGCATGGCAAGACATTTCTGAGCAAAAGGAGTACCAATGTCTTGCCAAGGACATGTGTGCCATGCTAAAGAGAAAATGTATTGACCACACCAGGAGTATGAACTTTTACACAGTTTGTCAGCCATGTGGCAAATACCTAGTGCTTCCAAACACTTACAATAATGAGCTACCTAAAACAGCATTATGTAATGATGGTACAATCTTTGCATAATAAGGACTGACTCATTCGTCACAAGTCACACTAACTATACACGATTAGATTCACAGAGTTATTTCAGCACAGGAGGAGGCCATTCAGCACATCGAGTGCATGCCGACTCTCTGTAGAGCAATCCAGTCAGTCTCATTCGCCAGCTCAATCCTGTAGCCCTGCAAGTTTATTTCCCTCAAGTGCCCATCCAATTCACTTTTGAAATCATTCATCGTCTCTGCGTCCACAACTCTCATAAGCACCAAGTTCCAAGTCATTACCACTCACTGAGTAAAAAATTTCTTCCTCACATTCCCCCCTGCATTTCTTGCCCAAAATCTTAAATCTGTGTACCATAGACTTGTACCATCAGTTAATGGGAACAGCTTTTGTTTGTCTACCTTATCCAAACCTATCATAATCTCGTACCTTCAATCAAATCTTCCTTCAATCTCCTTTGCTCCAAGGAGAACCCCTGCTTCACCAACCTAAAGTTATAGCTAAAATCCCTCATCCCTGGAACCATTCTAGTAAATCTCCTCTACGTCCTCATAACCTTCCTCTAGTGTAGTGACAAGAACTCTAGTTGTGGCCTAACCAAAGCTTTATAAAGATTCAGCACAACTTTCCTGCTTTTGTACACAATACCTCTATTTATGAAGCCCACGATTTCATATGCTTTGCTAACTACTCTCTCAATATATCCGACCACATTCAAAGATCTATGCACATGAATCCCCAGGTCTATCTGTCCCTGCACACTATTTAGAACTATGCAATTAAGTCTATATCGCCTCTCCTTATCCCTTCTGCCAAAATCGATCACCTCACACTTTTCTCTATTAAATTCTATCTGCCACTTGGCTGCCCATTCTGCTAACCTATCTATGTCCTGTTGCAGTTGATCGGTATGATCCTGTTTGCCACAATTCCAAGTTTGGTATCATCGGCAAATTTTGAAAGTTTACTCTTAATTCCAAATCCAAGTAATTTTTTATATCAAAAAAGCAATGGTCCCAGAACTGACAATTGGGGAACCCCGCTCCCTACCATCCTCCAGTCTGAAAAACAACCATTTACCATAACTTGCTGTTTTCTGTTATTAAGACAATTTTTTTATCCAAGCTGACACTAACTCTCCAATTCTTTCAGCCTCAGTTTAGTTAACCGGTCTTTTCTGTTATACTTTGTCAAACGCTTTCTTAAAATCCACATAGACAACATCCACTGCATTCCCTTCATCAACCTTCTCTGTTACATCATCAAAAATTCAATAAGATCAGTCAAACATGGTCTGCATTTTGCAAATCCATGCTGGCTATCCCTAATTAATTCAAATCTCTTCAAGTGCCTGTTAATTGTTTCCTTGATTACTGTTTCTAACACCATACCCACCTCTGATGTTAAACCAACTGGCCGAAAGTTACTAGGAATGTCTTTACACTCTTTCTTGAACAAGGCTGTCAATGTCCAATCTTCTGGCACCTCCCCCATATCTAGTGAAGATTATAGCAAGCCCTTCCACTATCACCAGCCCCACTTCCTCTGGCAACCTGGGATGCAAGCCATCTGGACCAGGCGACTTATCCATTCTAAGAATCGCCACCCTTTCCAGTACATCCGGCCTACGTAGGGGGCATGACCAAGAAGTTTGCAGATGACACAAAGATTGGCCGTGTGGTAGATAGTGAGGAGGATAGCTGTAGGCTGCAGGAAGATATTGATTGTCTGGTCAGATGGGCAGAAAAGTGGCAAATGGAATTCAACCTGGAGAAGTGCAAGGTGATGCATCTGAGGAGGTCAGAAAAGGCAAATGAAGACACGATAAATGGGAAAATACTGAGAAGTGTAGAGGAAGTGAGGGGCCTTGGAGTGAATATCCACAGATTCCCGAAGGTCACAGGACAGGTCAATAGGGTGGTTAAGAAGGCATATGGAATCCTTTCCTTTATTAGCCGAGGTACAGAATATAAGAGCAGGAATGTTATGCTGGAACTTTGTAACTCATTAGTTAGGCTACAACTTGAGTACTGTGTGTAGTTCTGGTCACCTCATTACAGAAAGGATGTAATTGCACTAGAGAGGGTATAGAGGAGATTTATGAGGATGTTGCTGGGACTGGAAAAATGCAGCAATGAGGAAAGGCTGGGGTTGTTCTCCTTGCAGCAGAGAAGTCTGAGGGTAGATTTAATTGAGATGTACAAAATTGTGAGGGGCCTGGATAGAGTGGAGGTGAAAGGTCCATTCACTTTAGCAGAGGGGTCAGTGAAGAGGCGGCATCGATTGAAAGTGATTGGTAGAAAAATTAGAGGGGAGATGAGGAAAAACATTTTTACCTAGAGGGTGGTGATGGTCTGGAACTCACTGCCTGAAAGGGTAGTTGAGGCAGAAACCCTCAACTCATTCAAAAGGAGTCTGGATATGCACCTCATCTGCAGGGCTACAGACTAAATGCTGGAAGGTGGGATTGGAATAGGTGGATCGTTTTTCCAGCCCAGCCAGCAGAGACACAATGGACATCTTTCTCTGCCTTAAAGTTTCTATGATTCAACTTTTTATCAATTTTCACCCGACCATTATCTTGAACATCTCCACTTCTACCAATATTTTCTTAGTGTTCTCCTCCTTCGTAAAGATAAAATACTCATGAAGTATTCTAGCCTTGTGACTCGTCTCTAAGCATATATTACCCTCTTTATCCCTAATGGACCCCACCCACCTCTTATTACCTGCTTAACATTTACATGCTGGCAGAAGATTTTTGGGTTCCCTTTTATGCTAACTGATATTCTATTCTCATATCCTCTCCATGGGATTCAGGGCAATTCAGCAAATTGGATCCAAAATTGGCTTAGTGGCATGAGGCAGAGGGTAATGGTCGAAGGTTGTTTTTGCGAGTGGAAACCTGTGACCAGTGGTGTACCGCACGGATCGGTGCTGGGACCCTTGCTGGTTGTAGTGTATATTAATGATTTAGACGTGAATATAGGAGGTAAGATCAGTAAGTTCACAGATGACACGAAAATTGGTGGTGTCGTAAATAGTGAGGAGGAAAGCCTTAGATTACAGGACGATATAGATGGGCTGGTAAGATGGGTGGGGCTGTGGCAAATGGAATTTAATCCTGAGAAGTGCGAGGTGATGCATTTTCGGAAGACTAACAAGGCAACTAACAATGAATATTCAGTCGGGGAGCATTTCGGGAACAGTGACCATAATTCCATATGTTTTAGGGTACTTGTGGATAAGGATAAGAGTAGTCCTCGGGTGAAGGTGCTAAATTGGGGGAAGGCTAATTATAACAATATTAGGCAGGAACTGAAGAATTTAGATTGGGGGCAGCTGTTTGAGGGTAAATCAACATCTGACATGTGGGAGTCTTTCAAATGTCAGTTGATTAAAATCCAGGACCGGCACGTTCCTGTGAGGAAGAAGGATAAGTTTGGCAAGTTTTGGTAAGCTTGGATAACGCGGGATATTGTGAGCCGAGTCAAAAAGGAAAAGGAAGCATTCGTAAGGGCTGGAAGGCTAGAAACAGACGAATCCCTTGAGGAATATAAAGACAGGAGGAAGGAACTTAAGCAAGGAGTCAGGAGGGCTAAAAGGGGTCATGAAAAGTCATTGGCAAACAGGATTAAGGATAATCCCAAGGCTTTTTATACGTATATAAAGAGAAGAGGGTAACGAGGGAAAGGGTTGGCCCACTCAAGGACAGAGAAGGGAATCTATGTGTGGAGCCAGAGGAAATGGGTGAATACTAAATGAGTGCTTTGCATCAGTATTCACCAAAGAGAAGGACTTGGTGGATGATGAGCCTAGGGAAGGGAGTGCAGATAGTCTCAGTCATCTCATTATCAAAAAGGAGGAGGTGTTGGGTGTCTTGCAAAGCATTAAGGTAGATAAGTCCCCAGGGCCTGATGGGATCTACCCCCGAATACTGAGGGAGGCAAGGGAAGAAATTGCTGGGGCCTTGACAGAAATCTTTGCATCCTCATTGGCTACAGATGAGGTCCCAGAGGACTGGAGAATAGCCAATGTTCCTTTGTTTAAGAAGGGTAGCAAGGATAATCCAGGAAATTATAGGTCGGTGAACCTTACGTCAGTGGTAGGGAAGTTATTAGAGAGGATTCTTCGGGACAGGATTTACTCACATTTGGAAACAAACGAACTTATTAGCGAGAGGTAGCATGGTTTTGTGAAGGGAAGGTTGTGTCTTACTAATTTGATTGAGTTTTTTGAGGAAGTGACAAAGATGATTGATGAAGGAAGGGCAGTGGATGTTATCTATATGGATTTCAGTAAAGCCTTTGACAAGGTCCCTCATGGCAGACTGGTACAAAAGGTGAAGTCACATGGGATCAGAGGTGAGCTGGCAAGATGGATACAGAACTGGCTTAGTCATTGAAGACAGAGGGTAGCAGTGGAAGGGTGCTTTTCTGAATGGAGGGATGTGACTAGTGGTGTTCCGCAGGGATCAGTGCTGGGACCTTTGCTCTTTGTAGTATATATAAATGATTTGGAGGAAAATGTAGCTGGTCTGATTAGTAAGTTTGCGGACGACACAAAGGTTGGTGGAGTTGCGGATAGTGATGAGGATTGTCAGAGGATACAGCAGGATATAGATCGGTTGGAGACTTGGGCGGGGAAATGGCAGATGGAGTTTAATCCGGACAAATGTGAGGTAATGCATCCTGGAAGGTCGAATGCAGGTGGGAAGTATACAGTAAATGGCAGAACCCTTAGGAGTATTGACAGGCAGAGAGATCTGGGCGTACAGGTCCACAGGTCACTGAAAGTGGCAACACAGGTGGATAAGGTAGTCAAGGAGGCTCAGGGCATGCTTGCCTTCATCGGTTGGGGCATAGAGTGAAAAAATTGGCAAGTCATGCTGCAGCTGTACAGAACTTTAGTTAGGCCACACTTAGAATATTGCGTGCAATTCTGGTCGCCACACTCCCAGAAGGACGTGGAGGCTTTGGAGAGGGTACAGAAGAGGTTTACCAGGATGTTGCCTGGTCTGGAGGGCATTAGCTATGAGGAGAGGTTGGATAAACTTGGAATGTTTTCACTGGAACGACGGAGGTGGAGGGGCGACATGATAGAGGTTTACAAAGTTATGTGCGGCATGGACAGAGTGGATAGACAGAAGCTTTTTCGCAGGGTGGAAGAATCAGTTACTAGGGGACATAGGTTTAAAGTGAGAGGGGCAATGTTTAGAGGGGATGTGCGAGGCAAGTTCTTTACACAGAGGGTGGTGAGTGCCTGGAACTTGCTGCCGGGGGAGGTGGTGGAAGCAGGTACGATAGCGATGTTTAAGAAGCATCTTGACAAATACATGAATAGGATGGGAATAGAGGGATACGGTCCCCGGAAGTGCAGAAGGTTTTAGTTTAGGCAGGCATGAAGATCGGCACAGGCTTCGAGGGCCGAATGGCCTGTTCCTCTTCTGTACTGTTCTTTGTTCGGACTATAGGACGTACAGAAGGTCAGAGGGACCTTGGTGTACTTGTCCATAGATCACTGAAGGCAGCAGCACAGGTAGATAAGATGGTTAGGAAGGCATATGGAATACTTGCCTTTATTAGCTGAGGCACAGAATATAAGAGCAGGGAGCTTATGATGGAACTGTATAAAAAAGCTAGGCCACAGCTGGAGTACTGTGTACAGTTCTGGGCACCACACTATAGGAAGGATGTGATTGCACTGGAGAGGGTACACAGGAGATTCACCAGGATGTTGCCTGGACTGGAGCATTTCAGCTATGAAGAGAGACTGAAAAGGCCAGGGTTGTTTTCCTTCGAGCAGAGAAGGCTGAAGGGAGATATGATTGAGGTATACAAAATCATGAGGGGCATTGATAGGTTAGATAGGAAGAAACTTTTTCCCTTAGCGGAAGGATCAATAACCAGGGGACATAGATTTAAAATAAGGTGCAGGAGGTTTCGAAGGGATTTGAGGAAAAAAAACTTTCACCCAGAGGGTGGTTGGAATCTGGAACACACTGCCTGAAGAGGTGGTAGAGGCAGGAATCCTCACAACATTTAAGAAGTATTTAGATGAGCACTTGAAACACCACAGCATACAAGGCTATGGGCCAAGTGATGGAAAATGGGATTAGAACAGTTAGGTGCTTGATGGCCGGCACAGACACGATGGGCTGAAGGGCCTGTTTCTGTGCTGTAATAACTCTATGACTGTATGACTCTTTGCCAGGCTTATTTTCCACTTTACTTGCCCTTTCAACTTATTTTATTCAGCCTGGTTCTCGTTTGTAGAATTCATTGGACATGCATCATCCACCCACTTTTATTATTTCAGCATATTCTCTATCTCCCTCATCTTCCAACGAGCTCTGAGCTTTGGTTGCCCTACCTTTTGCCCCTGTTGGAATGTATCTAGCCTGTACCTGAAACATCTCATCCGTAAAGATCATCCATTGCCCCATTACAGTTTGTCCTATTAGCCTTTCGTTCCATTTTACCCTCGCTAGATCTCTTCTCACAGAATCACAGAATAATACAGTGCAGAAGAGGCTCTTCGGCCCATCGAGTCTGCACCGATGCATTAAAACGCCTGACCTGTCTACCTAATCCCATTTTCCAGCACTTGGCCCATAGCCTTGAATGTTATGATGTGCCAAGTGCTCATCCAGGTACTTTTTAAAGGATGTGAGGCAACCTACCTCTACCACCCTCCCAGGCAGGGCATTCCAGACCATCACCACTCTCTGGGTAAAAATGTTCTTCCTCAAATCCCCCTTAAACCTCCCGCCCCTCACCTTAAACTTGTGACCCCTCGTAACAAACCCTTCAACTAAGGGGGAACAGCTGCTCCCTATCCACCCTGTACATGCCCCTCATAATCTTGTACACCTCGATCAGGTCACCCCTAAGTCTGCTCTGCTCCAGTGAAAACAACCCAAGCCTATCCAACCTCTCTTCATAGCTTAAATGTTCCATCCCAGGCAACATCCTGGTGAATCGCCTCTGCACCCCCTCCAATGCAATCACATCCTTCCTATAATGTGGCGACCAGAATTGCACACAGTATTCCAGCTGTGGCCTTACCAAAGTTCTGCACAACTCCAACATGACCTCCCCGGTTTTATAATCTATGCCTCGATTGATAAAGGCAAGTGTCCCATATGCCTTTTTCACCACCCTATTAACCTGCCCTTCTGCCTTCAGAGATCTACGGAGAAACACGCCAAGATCCCTTTGTTCCTCAGAACTTCCCAGTGTCAAGCTATTCATTGAAAAATTCCATGTCACATCACTCCTTCCAAAGTGTATCACCTCACACTTTTCAGCATTAAATTCCAACTGCCACTTTTCTGCCCATTTGACCATCCCGTCTATATCTTCCTGTAACCCAAGACACTCCACCTCACTGTTAACCACTCGGCCAATCTTTGTGTCATCCGCGAACTTACTGATCCTACCCCCCACATAGTCATCTATGTCGTTTATATAAATGACAAACAATAGGGGACCCAGCACAGATCCCTGTGGTACGCCACTGGACACTGGCTTCCAGTCACTAAAACAGCCGTCTGTCATCACTCTCTGTCTCCTACAGCTAAGCCAATTTTGAATCCACCTTATCAAGTTACCTTGTATCCCATGTGCATTTGCTTTCTTGATAAGTCTCCCATGTGGGACCTTGTCAAAGGCTTTGCTGAAATCCATGTTAACTACATCAACTGCACTACCCTCATCTACACACCTGGTTACATGCTCAAAACATTCAATCAAATTTGTTAGGCATGACCTTTTCTTTTGGGCCTCCTTATCTCGAGAGACAATGGATACGCGCCTGGAGGTGGTCAGTGGTTTGTGAAGCAGCGCCTGGAGTGGCTATAAAGGCCAATTCTGGAGTAACAGGCTCTTCCACAGGTGCTGCAGAGAAATTTGTTTGTTGGGGCTGTTGCACAGTTGGCTCTCCCCTTGCGCCTCTGTCTTTTTTCCTGCCAACTACTAAGTCTCTTCGACTCGCCACAATTTAGCCCTGTCTTTATGGCTGCCCGCCAGCTCTGGCGAATGCTGGCAACTGACTCCCACGACTTGTGATCAATGTCACACGATTTCATGTCGCGTTTGCAGACGTCTTTATAACGGAGACATGGACGGCCGGTGGGTCTGATACCAGTGGCGAGCTCGCTGTACAATGTGTCTTTGGGGATCCTGCCATCTTCCATGCGGCTCACATGGCCAAGCCATCTCAAGCGCCGCTGACTCAGTAGTGTGTATAAGCTGGGGATGTTGGCCGCTTCAAGGACTTCTGTGTTGGAGATATAGTCCTGCCACCTGATGCCAAGTATTCTCCGAAGGCAGCGAAGATGGAATGAATTGAGACGTCGCTCTTGGCTGGCATACGTTGTCCAGGCCTCGCTGCCGTAGAGCAAGGTACTGAGGACACAGGCCTGATACACTCGGACTTTTGTGTTCCGTGTCAGTGCGCCATTTTCCCACACTCTCTTGGCCAGTCTGAACATAGCAGTGGAAGCCTTACCCATGCGCTTGTTGATTTCTGCATCTAGAGACAGGTTACTGGTGATAGTTGAGCCTAGGTAGGTGAACTCTTGAACCACTTCCAGAGCGTGGTCGCCAATATTGATGGATGGAGCATTTCTGACATCCTGCCCCATGATGTTCGTTTTCTTGAGGCTGATGGTTAGGCCAAATTCATTGCAGGCAGACGCAAACCTGTCGATGAGACTCTGCAGGCATTCTTCAGTGTGAGATGTTAAAGCAGCATCGTCAGCAAAGAGGAGTTCTCTGATGAGGACTTTCCGTACTTTGGACTTCGCTCTTAGACGGGCAAGGTTGAACAACCTGCCCCCTGATCTTGTGTGGAGGAAAATTCCTTCTTCAGAGGATTTGAACGCATGTGAAAGCAGCAGGGAGAAGAAAATCCCAAAAAGTGTGGGTGCGAGAACACAGCCCTGTTTCACACCACTCAGGATAGGAAAGGGCTCTGATGAGGAGCCACCATGTTGAATTGTGCCTTTCATATTGTCATGGAATGAGGTGATGATACTTAGTAGCTTTGGTGGACATCCGATCTTTTCTAGTAGTCTGAAGAGACCACGTCTGCTGACGAGGTCAAAGGCTTTGGTGAGATCAATGAAAGCAATGTAGAGGGGCATCTGCTGTTCACGGCATTTCTCCTGTATCTGACGAAGGGAGAACAGCATGTCAATAGTCGATCTCTCTGCACGAAAGCCACACTGTGCCTCAGGGTAGACGCGCTCGGCCAGCTTCTGGAGCCTGTTCAGAGCGACTCGAGCAAAGACTTTCCCCACTATGCTGAGCAGGGAGATTCCACGGTAGTTGTTGCAGTCACCGCGGTCACCTTTGTTTTTATAGAGGGTGATGATGTTGGCATCGCGCATGTCCTGGGGTACTGCTCCCTCGTCCCAGCACAGGCATAGCAGTTCATGTAGTGCTGAGAGTATAGCAGGCTTGGCACTCTTGATTATTTCAGGGGTAATGCTGTCCTTCCCAGGGGCTTTTCCGCTGGCTAGGGAATCAATGGCATCACTGAGTTCCGATTTGGTTGGCTGTATGTCCAGCTCATCCATGACTGGTAGAGGCTGGGCTGCATTGAGGGCAGTCTCAGTGACAGCATTCTCCCTGGAGTACAGTTCTAGGTAGTGCTCAACCCAGCGGTCCATCTGTTTGCGTTGGTCAGTGATTATGTCCCCCGATTTAGATTTGAGGGGGGTGATCTTCTTGATGGTTGGCCCAAGAGCTCTCTTCATGCCATCATACATTCCTCTGATGTTTCCGGTGTCTGAGGCCAGCTGAATATGACTGCATAGGTGTTGCCAGTAGTTGTTTGCGCAACGCCTAGCTGTTCTTTGTGCAGTACTTCTGGCTGCTTTAACCTCCCTCTGACAAAAGCCATGCTGACTATTCCTAATCAAATTTTGCCTCTCCAAGTGTGATAGATTCTCTCCTTCAGAATGTTCTTCAATAGTTTCCCTACCACTGACATGAGACTCACTGGTGTGTAGTTCCCTGGCTTATCTCGACAACCTTTCTTAAATAGTGGGACCACATTAGCTGTAGACCAGTACTCTGGCACCTCCCCCGTGGCCAGAAAGGAATTAAAAATTTGGGTCAGAGCCCCTGCAATCTCCACCTTCGCCTCCCACAGCATCCTGGGACACAAATCATCCGGACCTGGAGATTTGTCCACTTTTAAGCCTGCCAAAACCTCCAATACCTTGTCACTCCCGATGATAATTTGCTCAAGAATCTCACAGTCTCTCTCTCTAGGTTCCATATCTACATCCTCTTGCTCTTGGGTGAAGACAAATGTGAAGTATTCATTCAACACCCTACCAATGTCCTCTGGCTGCACCCACAAATTTCCCCCTTGGTCCCTAATGGGTCCTACTCTTTCCCTGGTTATCCTCTTCCCATTGATATACTTATAGAATATCTTGGGATTTTCGCTACTTTTACCAGCCAGAGCTTTCTCATATCCCCTCTTTGCTCTCCTAATTGCTTTCTTAAGCTCCATCCTACACTTTCTGTACTCCACTAATGCTTCCGTTGATTTGCTCTCCTTGTATTTGCTAAAAGCCTCTCTTTTCCTTCTCATCGTACCCTGAATGTTTCTGATCATCCATGATTCTCAGGGCTTGTTGCTCCTACCTATTACCCTAGAGGGAACATGTTGGGCCTGTACCCTCCCCATTTCCTTTTTGAATGCCCCCCACTGCTCTTCTGTAGATTTTCTGACAAGGTAACTCTTTCCAGTCTACCTTGGCCAGATCCTGCCTTATTTTACTAAAATTCGCTCTCCCCCAATCCAAAACCTTTTTTTGCAACTTGTCTATTTCTTTCTCCATAACAAGCTTAAATTGTACCATGTTGTGGTCGCTATCACCAAAATGCTCCCCAACCAACACATCAATCACCTGTCCGGCTTCATTCCCCAGAATTAGGTCCAGCACTGCACCCTCCCTTGTTGGATCCTCTCCATACTGAGCTAAAAAGTTCTCCTGTATACATTTTAAGAACTCCACTCCATCTAAGCCCTTAACCCGATGACTATCCCAATTAATGTTGGGAAAGTTGAAATCACCTAATATAATTACCCTATTATTTTTACACACCTCTGCAAATTGAGCACATATTTGCTCCTCAATTTCCCGCTGACTATCTGGGGGTCTATACTAAACACCTAGCAATGTGGCTGTCCCTTTTTTATTCCTAAACTCTACCCATAAAGCTTCATTTGATGCCCCCTCCAAGATATCATCTCTCCTTACTGCAGTAACTGACTCCTTAACTAATATTACAATGCCCCCTCCTCTTTTACCCCCCTCCTCTGTCTCGCCTGAAGATTCTATATCCCGGGATATTGAGCTGCCAATCCTGCCCCTCCCTCAACCATGTCTCCGTGATGGCTACTATAGCACAATTCCACGTGTCAATCATTGCCCTTAACTCATCCGTTTTACCTGCAATACTCCGAGCATTAATAGAGGCCTTCCATCCTGGTCTTACTCCCTTGAAACTTACTTCCATTGTATTCCCTCTGACTTGTTCGCTTCCCATTGAAGTTAGCCCTCTTCCAATTTAGAAGTTCTACTTTTGACTGTTCATTGGTCTTCGTTATTACTAATCTAAACCTGATGATATTATGATGACTCTTACCTAAGTGTTCCCCCACAGACAGCTCATTCACTTGGCCCACTTCATTCCCCAGCACCAGATCCAGCAATGCCTCCTTCCCAGTTGGAACAAGAACATTCTGGTCAAGGAAGCTCTCCTAAACACAATTCAGAAATTCCTCCCCCTCCTTTCCCATTACTCTAATTACACCAATCAATATTTGGGTAAAGTTCACCCAATATCACCACTCTATAGTCTTGCACATCTCTGTGATTTTCCTGCATATTTGCTCTTCTCTCTCTCTCTCACTATTTGGAGGTCTATAGAATACCCCCAATAGCGTGATCATACGCTTTTAGCTTCTCAACTTTAACCATAATGATTTTGCCTTCGCCCCCCTCAAGGACATCCTCTCTTTCCAACACTACAATATCTTCCCTAATCAGTACTGCCACCCCACCTCCCTTTTTTCATTTCCTATCTTTTCTGAACACTTTGTATCCATGAATATTAAGCACCCAGTCCTCACCATTTGTCAGCCACATTTCTGTTTTTGTCACTGCATCAAAATCCCACATAGCTATTTGTGCTTGTAGCTCACCAACCTTATTCACCACACTTGGTGCATTTACATACATGCATTCTGAACTCATCTTTGTATTGCTTAGTCCTTCTTAGTCTACTCCTATCTAATATGGTACTACTTCCTTCTCTCGTACTATCTCACTCCTTTATGCACCTTATTCCTCTTTTCTACTTCTGTCTGCTGATGCCCATCGCCCTGCTAATTTAGTTTTAACTTTTCCCAACCACAATAATGAACCTTCCCATGAGGACATGGGTCCCAGTCCTGTTAAGCTGCAACCCATACTTTTGAATAAGTGCCTCCTGCCCCATAACTTGTCCCAGTACCCCAAGAATCTGAAGCTCTCCCTCCTGCACCATATCTCAAGCCACATACTGATCTTCCCTATCTTCCTATTTCTACACTTGCTAGTGTACCAGGAGAAAGGGACTCCTTCAAGATGTCGTCACTCCCAGCAGTCTCCAATGCTGAGTACTGGTTTGAGAGTGGCACTTAACCCAAAGTCTCCTGCACCTCCTGTCTCTTCCTTCTCTTCCAGATGGCCACCATCTACTATTATGGACTCTCTCTGCCAATTACCAGCAAGGATCTAATGCATGAAAGATCAGTACAGCAGTACTACCTTCACAGTAACTGCAATTATGTAGGAATGGAAAGGGAAAAGGTGTAATAAAAGGTTATGATCCTGCACTGTCATGGAAGTCTACTTTATCACTCCAGGAGGAGGAAGCATTTAACAGGAGACAGGTCACAGCTATTAAATAGACCTGCTGCATTTCCAAAGCCACCCCATTTGGACAAAGTGCAATGGAGCTCCAAAATACACAACTTGAGAGGTGGCAAGAGGTTGGCTGTCCCTGCTCAATGTTTGCTACTCCTTTCTCTTCATTCCTTCCCTTCTATTCCTGGTCAAAGGTCCAACAATCTTGTCTTTCAGCACCT
This sequence comes from Heterodontus francisci, assembly GCF_036365525.1. Classification (NCBI taxonomy): domain Eukaryota; kingdom Metazoa; phylum Chordata; class Chondrichthyes; order Heterodontiformes; family Heterodontidae; genus Heterodontus; species Heterodontus francisci. The sequence continues at coordinate 38,340,561 of NC_090375.1, forward strand.
CCCTTTTAGAAGAGAGTGCTATTCAAGTCCATTAGTACTGTCATGAAGACTGCCAAGAATGAGGCACTTTAATTTTGTCACAAGAACATTAATTTTAAACTGTTGCTGCAGTGGAGAGATGACTTGTCTACAGAGATCAGCAGTGGTTGGAAAGCATTTGCATACTAAGAGACAGTTGCCTTGGAAAAGGCAATGAGAACTATTCAGTGATTCAATTAACAAAGATACAGAGATTGGTCTGGGCAATGGGGATCCACATCTTGTCGGTGTAAGATACAGCACTACAACACCCTCTGCAACCGCACCCCCCACCCCCCAACCCCGAGCTTTGAAATCCACAAATGCAGGAATCTGTTTAAATCGTGAGTCACATGACCAGCTGGCCCAGGTCTGGTTTTGAACTGCTCACAGGACAGCTTGGGTCAGACTGCAGACTGCAACTGAACTTGGAAAAAGAACCTCTCTTCTGTCTACCTCTCTCTCTCTCACTAATCTCTGGATTCACTGAAGACACTTAAATCTCAAGAGAGAAGATTCCTTCATCGAAACAAGTTTTAAAGTGTGCACCAGGCCCCAAGGAAATGGCAAGACTTAGCAGCAACCAAAGACTCTACATCGAACTTAAAGATCCTTAACTAATTCCCAGATATTGACTCAAACTTTTCCCCTTTATTCTTTCTACTTTTTTTGTCTCTATCGGCGTGCGTGTCTATCGCGTATGCATGCTAGTGTGGTCGCGTCGCGTATTCGTAGTCATTAACTGAATTAGAGTTTAAGATTAATAAACTTCCACCTTTCTTGTTTAAATCTAAGAACCTGTCACTGATTTCTTACAATTGGAAAGCAGTGAACAAGGATTCACTGAGGAGGAGCGAACAACACAGTATTTTTTTTAATTAAATCCTGTTACGGTTAAACCAGGCAGAGGCTGACAGGGACCCCGAGATCCCTTTCTCACCTGGTCGTAACAGTACACATTCACCAAAGTATTAATTTCCCCTTATGTTTGTCCCTCTTTACAGGAACAAAAATGCATTCAGAGGTTTGTCACTCCAGGAAACCCACTCAAAAAAAACTCATCTGGCAACCCTCCAAAATTGCATGACTTGGGATGCAGCAGCCCAGTTACATCAACCTGGAAAAATATAACTGGAGAGTCTGAGGAGAAAATGGAGGTGAAACCACTGAGTGCTAAATAGCAGGATAAAAAAGAGACAGTGCTTCATCAGTGGATGAAAGCACTTCCTCCAGTAGCTACAATGGCATTGAGTGCAGATATCTATGAATCCGTATGGTTGGAGAGTGCTTTCACATCATGTTAGACCGTCGCAGCCGTTGGATGACATGTCTGGCAGCCTGCACACCATAGCAACAAGCGAAGAAGAGTTCTCAAGCTGCTTATGTGAGGCACCAATGCACAGTGCTGAAAGCGTGTAGGCATCCTTGGAGTGAGCGGCAGCTTTGGCACCATCTGTTGTGCAGCTCCTTATAAACTGAGGTCTAGTTGCCAGTCTTGGGATTATTCATGATGTAATCCAGGCTCTGAGCTGCACTATAGCTGCCAGAAGAAACAGTGCAAACACAGTGGGGAACAGTGTCTATCCTGCCAATTTTGTCATGGGCCCTGACAATCCACAGACTTGGAAGCCAGGAGAAAGGGATGGCTGGAACAAGCCATCGATGTAGGTGCTCTCCTGACAGTTCCACTTCCACAGCGACCAGTCTGCCCCTCCTGCATGACAGTACAGACACCTGAAAGCAGACGGGGCCAAGCTATCCCCCCCAGAGCAAGAGAAGCACTGCAGCATAAAGTTACTCCATCTGGCGAGCAAGCTCACAGAGATCGAGTGTCACCTCAGGTCCCAGATCCTGACAGTGACCCACACAGCTGCCATCCTCCTACCCAAGAGGAGGAACTCAAATGAAGTTCAAAATGAGTTAGCTGAGCATAAAAACACCCACTGTTAAAAAGGGAAAGCACAGTGATGAAACAAATTAGAATGATAGTGGGAGATGGGATTTTTGTGAAATAATTTTTTCCGATCGCAAAAAATTCAGCTGCTCAGATTTCTGCCGCACATGTTAAAGGGACCACTGCTTATGTGCTCCACATTCTCGATTGCTGAGCACTTATGCAGTATAGAGGGAATGTTGGAGGTGAGGCATTGCCAGAGCAGGAGGTTGCTGACTTGAAAGTACCCAGACAAGTGGGTTTACAGATGCAGTCTTCTTCTACTGCAATAGAGCAGACAGCATTCATTCTTCCATCACTGTGATACAGAAGCAGAGGTTGTGCTGTCTGGATCACTCAGCGAGCCCTGTGGTACAATCTAGCAAATGTCTCCTGGATCATTCTGTTTTCTACAATCTGGCAATCCACTTGGAAGAGATAGAGGCAGAGTGGGTAAAGAAGGGGCAGAATGACTGGCCGGATGAGAAGGTGGACAGAGCAGATGGTAGCCAAGTTGGTTCTGCTGGAACCATCGAGAGAAACTTTATCTTGGTGATATTCTGTAGAGGTTCTGGAGAAGTCTGCCTTGTGGTAAAGACCACACCCTTGACGTTCAGATTGAGAGGGAACTGCTGTCGGAAGAAGAACAGCAGCTAAGTCCTTGAATAAAGGAGCTGAAAATCTACCTGAGGAACTTCAGAGTTGAGAAAAACTGTGAGATTGTAGTTTGGTGCCATACTTGCTGGGTGGACTGCTCAATGAAACTGAAAGACCCATCTCTGTTACATATGGCAAATTACACCTTAACTACCAGATACATTATAGATATTTATATATATAAGACTGTGGTTTGTCTGTTGCTTCATGCTTAATTAATGTTGGTTTTGGTTTGAGTGTTAAAGTAAAATTTATCAAAGTGAAATCTTGTTGGATTGGTTTTTGGTTTCCTAAATGGGGGTCAGTCGGTGGATTCAATTTATTTTGGTTTGTTGGTACTCTCCACAGGGATCATAACAGCAGAAGTCTTAAAAGGGGCTGCACTGTGCATCAAATGGGCCGTGCACATTGCAGGGAAACTAGAGGGAACATCACTCACTTCCCTTATTTTGAACTTCCCCACATGTGGAAACATCCTCTCTCTATGACTAACCTATCAAACTCCCTTCATATTTTGCTGGAACCACTCAGCAGGTCAGGCAGCATCTGTGGAAAGAGAAGCAGAGTTAACGTTTCGGGTCAGTGACCCTTCTTTGGAACCGAAGTTCCGTTAACTCTGCTTCTCTTTCCACAGATGCTGCCAGACCTGCTGAGTGGTTCCAGCATTTCTTGTTTTTATTTCAGATTTCCAGCATCTGCAGTATTTTGCTTTTATTATCCCTTCATATTTTAACAGCCTTTGTTAGGTCACCCCTCAGCCTTCTCTTTTCTAGAGAAAAGAGCCACATCCTGTTCACATTTCCTGATAGTTATAATATCTGTCTGGTACCATCCTTGTAAATTTTTTTGCACCTTCTCCAGTGTCTCAGTATCCTTTTTATATTGATAGATTGGGGAACGCAGGAAAAAAAGCAACTTTGGTGGAGAGCCTCTTTCCAGGGTGCTGGCCTGTTTTTTTTTCTCTCCAGCAATTCAAGTTTTTTTTAATTTCAGATCATCTGAGACTTTTAATTTTTTCCCCTTTATTCTCTAGCTTTTTTATTGAATGGATATTTCCATGTTTATTTTTCTCATCATCTTAGTTATCTACACATTAATTTTGGTCTTGTATTACTTTGCTTTTGGCTCGTTTATATTGTTGAGCAGGTATCTGTTTTTCTATTGAGCAGTTTGCAGGTTATTCAACCCATTAACCTCCTCCCTGTGACTGGAGTTTGATTCTCTTTTAGTTTTTTGTTCCAAAGAGGGGTCTGACGAAGTACGTATTTCCAGCATTTTCATTTTTCATTGCAGAGGCAGGATGGCTTTTCTTAGAATCAAGTTTCACCATATCAATTTTTTGTGCGTTTCGAGATGAAAAGAGCATTACAGAGGTTAATTCCTACATAACATGTACAGCAGAGTGTAATTGGAGATGTCAAGCACATAATAGCCTCAATGTCAGGCTCACCAAAACATACAGAAGCATATAGCATGCTATGCACTGTTAGGGCCAATTGCAATTGTCTGGAGATAGCAGGTGCATTTGTTCATTTTCTTATGCCTAATAATTTGAGAATGGCGCCAAGGGGAATTTACAACTACTCAGATTGCCTCTCACTACATGGAGTAGTTACCCACCATGCTGTGAATGAGAATCATTTACTAATACTACTATCTCTTTGGGGAAAACATGAAATGGGCAATGTGTCTTCAAAAAGCATCAGCACTATTTCATCAGGTATTGTAAACCCAATAATTGCTGAAATCACTTCAGACAAGCTTTGCAAAAAAGGATCTAGTTGGTGTCAGCCAAAAAATACCTACAAAAGCATTCCTTTGTTTTGTTTGCACTATCAACATTCATCAGAAGTTGACTGCTCTATAATTTTCTGCCACGCTACGATCCAGTGTCCCAATTTCGTCTTTCATAGCCCTCAAAAATTGGTATTCTCCCTCCAGGTATAACTCTACTGCTGTGAGTGGAATATGGTAATAGCACTGAGCAGTACAAACACACCAACACTTGATACATTCCTCTCATATTCTTTTGCCCCATTTTTGTTAAACAGAGGTGGTAAAATGAACAGGTTAAAATTCCCAGGCAAATGAAGGTGATATTACCGTACTAACCAAATGATAACATATTGATAATATTCAGGCCAAGTTTCCTAGGCTCCTTTTACCAGGTTGAATATGAGTGTCTGCCAAAATATTACCTTAAATAGGGTGATATTCTGCAGGTCAGTTGTCAACTACTCACGCTCACTTCCAAGAAAAGTTCAGTTCTTATCATATTTGTAAATCATCATCAGAATCATCCTGGATGTGAAATTCCTGTTGGAACTAAGAATATCTAAATTGGATGTGCCAAAGATTTTAGTAATACTCTTGTCTTTCCATTCTTTGAAAATGACTGATTCTTAATCTGGAATGAGGAATTGCAGTTTGGTGATTCCCAAGTTGATTTGAAGAAACCAAAGTTATACATCTGCTTCATTTACCTGGAGTCTTCTTTCACAGCAGGGAACATTATTTAATCCAACAGCATTAAAAAAAGAAATATTTCAGGCTAGACGAGATAGTCTCCCCCCACACCCCCCCCCCCCCCCCCCCACCCGCCCCCTCTTCAACAGCAGTCACATAGGAAAGCAGGCCATCCATTTTCTGGAGCCACTGGACTTCTGCCAGCTTATGTAGCTTTGTGAAAATAATACATATTAGGCAAACCCTGGCCTCCAAGCTCCAAATTGAATCTGTTCACTATGTTTATGTGGGTAGATAAATGGATTAAAGATAGAAACTATATTAGGAGATACAATAATTGTAATCATACAAATGAATTAGTTCACATTTGGCGAGGCACGGGTGAGATTTATTCATGTTAACTTTACCTGGATAGTTGTGATGTATGTATTGCCTGCCACCTAAATTCCTCCATCTAGGTGCATTTCCTGAAAGCATCAATATTTCACTGGGTAGATGCAAGATGCATAGATTATAATTATTGGGGAAAAAATGCATCAAATCATACAGCACAGAAGATGGCCATTTGGCCCATTATATCTGCACCGGCTCTTTGAAAAATCTATCCAATTAGTCCCACTCCCCTGCTCTTTCCCCATAGTTCTGCATTTGTTTTTTTCTTTTCAAGTACATATCCAATTCCTGTTTGAAGGTTACTTTTCAATCTGTTTCCACCAGCCTTTTAAGCAGGTGTGATTCACTATGTGGGTGAACAGCTTGCTGTAGCTCATGTATGAAGAATTTCAACTTGGACAAGCTTCTGGAAAATATTCAGAATCCATCAAACTGTATCCCAGCAATAATCAGCACCTTCCATGGAGGTAGGGGAGAAATGGAGGCAAACTTTAACTACCTCCGTATTAACTAACCCAATGAATCAGATGCTAAAATGCAACCAATGTTGGTCAGTAAATGTGCCCCAAAAATTGGCAAATAAATAGTCAACGTGCAGTTTAGATTTGCTTTTGGTCTTACAGTGATGCATTTCACTATAACGCATCACTGTAACTGCCAAGTAAGCTTGCTCTGTGGCGAGTGTCAAAACTAAACTTCAGCTGAAAATAACTGTAGACAGTGAAACCTTTTTAAGGAATGCAATTTTACCAGCAAAACCTACTCAGTTCATACTGCCGAGTAATGTATACTATTTGGATCTCTACCTTTTAAAATCAAACATTTCACAAATCCAGCAGTCCCAATTCCCAAGAAATGTTCACAGCGAAACTAATGCTTGCTGGGTGTTTGTATCAGTAACCAATTTGTTCTGTAAGAGCTCCCACATCAATGACTAGAAGATCCTGGACAGGAAACTGAACGGCCAGCAGATTTTGCAAATCTTTGCCTTGGATTACCTTAGACAGTTTGAGATCTTATTTCGTTGGTGATTTAAAAGTGTAGACAGTTTCTTCCTTCAATAACCACAGCTTGCATTTATAAAGTGCCTCTACCACAGCAAAATGTCAAATACAAATTGGGAGCAGAAAGTAACACTGCATGTTGTGCAAGGCACATTGGAAGAAGTAGGCTCAATTGGGTCAATAATCCTTTTGGATCCATGCCCACCCCACATTTTGTCCTAGCAATGTAATACATCCTTTCTGCAATCCATCCTGGAGAATTATCCTCGTGAATGAAGATGATACGAACAGGCCTTGTAACTAGTAACAGTTTCTTTTTGAAGTGGGAAGAAGGACAGAGGCTATCTGCAGCAAACCATCAGCTGGTACTGTAGAACTGCTTTCCAGAATAGGCATTCTGGCATTGTGAAATCAAACAATTTACACCGCTGGGCAAACTCAGAGCATCAACAGTAAAACTGAACAAATTTTAAGCCTTCACATTTTCAGCCACTGGCATTCCCGGAATCAGAATGCTAGCTCTGGCATCGACACTGTCTGCAAGAATCATTCAGGTTTGTCACCCCAAGTGCTTTCCCTCCAAAGCCAGAGTGTGGAACGATATCACAAGCTGGTGTTCTGTGCCTCATGGAGTGCCTCAGAGCTACAATTTTAATGAGGATGACAGCCTTTTCACCTGAATGACAAGCTACAACAAAGTATTGCAAAGTATACAAGGGAAGGAAATATGCTGTCCTTACCTGGTCTGGTCCACATGTAACTCCGGACCCACAGCAATGTGGTTGACTCTTAAATGCCCTCTGAGATGGCCTAGCAAGCCACTCAGTTGTTTCTAACCGCTACGAGGTCAATAAGAAATGAAACCAGACGGACAACCCGGCATCAACCTAAGCACCATAAATGACAACAGCAAACCCAGCCCTGCCGACCCGGTAAAGTCCTCCTTACTAATATCTGGAAGCTTGTGCTAAAGTTGGGAGAGCTGTCCCACAGACTCGTCAAGCAACAGCCTGACATAGTCATACTCACGGAATCATACCTTACAGACACCGCCATCACCATCCCTCGGGATGTCCTGTCCTACCGGCAGGACAGACCCAGCAGAGGTGGCGGCACAGTTGTATACAGTCGGGAGGGAGTTGCCCTGGGAGTACTCAACATTGACTCCGTACCTCATGAAGTCTCATGGCATCAGGTCAAACATGGGCAAGGAAACCTCCTGCTGATTACCACCTACCACCCTCCCTCAGCTGATGAATCAGTACTCCTCCATGTTGAACAGCACTTGGAGGAAGCACTGAGGGTGGCAAGGGTACAAAATGTACTCTGGATGGGGGACTTCGATGTCCATTACCAAGAGTGGCTCGGTAGCACCACTACTAACCAAGCCCTAATGGAGTTAGCTGCTAGACTGGGTCTGCGGCAGGTGGTGAGGGAACTACCAAGAGGGAAAAACATACTTGACCTCATCCTCACTAATCTCTCTGCCACAGATGCATTTGTCCATGACAGTATTGGTATGAGTAACCACCGCGCAGTCCTTCTGGAGACAAAGTCCCATCTTCACATTGAGGATACCCTCCTTCGTGTTGTGTGGCACTACCACCATGCTAAATTGGATAGATTTTGAACAGATCTAGCAATACAAAACTGAGCATCCATGCTGTGGGCCATCAGCAGCAGCAGAATCGTACTCAACCACAATCTGTAACCTCATGGTCCGGCATATCCCCCACTCTACCATTACCATCAAGCCAGGAGACCAACCCTGGTTCAATGAAGAGTGCAGGAGGGCATGCCAGGAGCAGCACCAAGCATACCCCAAAATGAGGTGTTAAACTGGTGAAGCTACAACACAGGACTACTTGCATGCCAAACAGCGTAAGCAGCATGCAATACACGGAGGTAAGCGATCCCATAACCAACGGATCAGATCTAAGCTCTGCAGTCCTGCCAGATCCAGGACTTGTGGTGGACAACTGAACAACTAACCGGAGGAGGTGTCGTTGACAGTGCTATCAAGTGGCACTTGTTTAACAATAACTTGCGCAGAGACACTCAGTTTGGGTTCCGTCAGGGCCACTCAGCTCCAGACCTCATTACAGCCTTGGTTTAAACATGGACAAAACAGCTGAACTCAAGAAGTGAGGTGAGAGTGACTGCTCTTGACCATCAAGGCAGCATTTGACAGAGTATGACATCAAGGAGCCCTAGCAAAACTGGAGTCAATGGGAATCGGGGAAAATTCTCCGCTGGTTGGAGTCGTACCTAGCGCAAAGAAAGATGGTTGTGGTTGTTGGAGGTCAATCATCTGAGCTCCAGGACATCACGGCAGGAGTGCTTCAGGGTCGTGTCCTAGGCCCAACCATCTTCAGCTGCTTCATCAATGACCTTCCTTCTATCATATGGTCAGAAGTGGGGATATTCGTTGGTGACTGCACAATGTTCAGCGCCATTCACGACTCCTCAGATACTGAAGCAGTCCGTATAGAAATGCAGCAAGAGCTGGACAATATCCAGGCTTGGGCTGAGAAGTGGCAAGTAACATTTACGCCACACAAGTGGCAGGCAACGACCATCTCCAACAAGAGAGAATCTAACCATCCCCTTTTGACATTCAATGGCATTACCATCGCTGAATCCCCCACTATCAACATCCTAGGGGCTACCATTGACCAGAAACTGAACTGGAGTAGCCATATAAATACCGTGGCTACAAGAGCAGGTCAGAGGCTAGGAATCCTGCGGCAAGTAACTCACCTCCTGACTCCTCAAAGCCTGTCCCCTATCTACAAGGTACAAGTCAGGAATGTGTTGGAATACTCTCCACTTGCCTGGATGGGTGCAGCTCCAACAACACTCAAGAAGCTCGACACCATCCAGCACAAAGCAGCCGATTGACTGGCACCCCATCTACAAACATTCACTTCCTCCACCACCGACGCACAGTAGCAGCAGTGTGTGCCAGCTACAAGATGCACCACAGCAATGCACCAAGGCTCCTTAGACAGCACCTTCCAAACCCGCGATCTCTACCAACTAGAAGGGCAAGGGCAGCAAATTCATGGGAACTCCACCACCTGCAAGTTCCCCTCCAAGCCACACACCATCCTGACTTGGAACTATATTGCTGTTCTTTCACTGTCGCTGAGTCAAAATCCCTGAACTCCCTTCCTAACAACACTATGGGTGTACCTACCTCACATGGACTACAGCGGTTCAAGAAGGTAGCTCACCACCAACTTCTCAAGGACAATTCGGGGTGGGCAATAAATGTTGGCCTTTCCAGTGATGCTCACATTTCATGAATGAATAAAAAGGAAAAACTCCACACTTTCAAGAAAGGGGAGAAAAGTAGAAGGTAATTAATAAATGTCATCTAAAATCTGTGCTTTATTTATAAATTAATAACAGTTAAATGATATATGTATATAGCAATGAAAAGAGTTCCACCAAATCAATGGCAACATTAAAATGTCTGTGGAGAGGTGGAAAGGATTCATGGGCATTATTATATTGGAGTTGTAAGTACTGAATGTACTTTGTAGAACAGACAGTTTCCAGGAACTAATTGGTTTACATTCACTCCTAACTTTATCCATAATTATCTTATGCAAAACAGAATTATATGAGGACATTACTAAGATAAAATAAACATGCCTTCGGCATTTGGGCACACCCATTTTTGAGTAGCGGGTCCAATCTTTGTGTCTGAATGATAAGGTCCAAGGCAGCCCCAATATTGGGCCTTGTGTTCACCGATACTGCTGCCAGCGACCTTCTTAACTTCAGTTGTTTCAAGACCTCTGCCACAATGCCACTCTGTGGGTAGCATTGGGCAAATATTTTAACCATTCAAAAACAATCAGGGGAAGGAGCATAGTATATATTAGTGCTACATTTTACAAAGATTCAGAGTTTAAAATAGGCTGTGTGCTTTACAACATGATGTGTTACAATCCAAAATTAATGTTGCATATTTTAAACAATATTTCAACTTTCAAGTGTACAATAGTCATAGTTGGTTATTTTTCTATTCATTCATGGGATGCGGGCGTCACTGGCTAGGCCAGCATTTACTGTCCATCCCGAATTGCTCTCAAAGCGGGCTGCTTTGTCTTGGATCGTATTGAGCTTCAAGTACTGTTGGAGCTGCACTCATCCAGGCAAGTGGAGAGTATTTCATCACACTCCTGATTTGTGCCTTGTAGATGATGGACAGGCTTTGGGGAGTCAGGAGGTGAGTTACTCACCGCAGAATCCCCAGCCTCTGACCTGCTCTTGTAGTCACAGTATTTATATGGCTGCTCCAGTTAAGTTTCTGGTCACCCCCAGGATGTCGGTGGGGGATTCAGCGATGGTAACGCCGTTGAATATCAAGGAGAGATGGTTAGATTCTCTCTTGTTGGAAATGGTCATTGTCTGCCACTTATGTGACGAGAATGTTACTTGCCACTTATCAGCCCAAACCTGAATGTTGTCCAGGTCTTGCTGGATGTGGGCACGGACTGCTTCAATATCTGAGGACTCGCGAATGGCACCAAACACTGTACAATCATTAGCGGACATCCCCACTTCTGACCTTATGATGGAGGGAAGGTCATTAATGAAGCAGCTGAAGATGGTTGGGCCTACCCAGCAGCGATGTCCAGGGGCTTAAATGTTTGGCCTGCAACAACCACAACCATTTTCCTTTGTACTGGGTATGACTCCAAGCAGTAGAGCTTTCACATGAGGCTATCTATATGCAGTGTCAACATGTTGTTGACTCCAGGAGATTGATGCTGTCCTCACCGGCATTGCTATCTATCACTTTGAGAACATATCTCAACTTGTCCCAACTCAGAGGCAATGAGGACAATTGTAGTGCTCTCCTCTCCCAGCACAGATCAGCTAATTCATGAATAAAGCAGAAAAGAATCTTCATTTATCCAAAATCTTTCACATCCTCAGAGAGTCTTAAAGCGCCTCGCAATGAATTATTTTGAAGTGTAATCACTGCTGTTCTTGCAGACTAACAAGGCAGCCAAATTGTGTTGATAAATAAATTAATAGTATGGTTAAGTGTTGTTGGGAAATGAATCCTAGGCCTTCCTGGTCAGCATGTTCATATTATTGTTGCACAATTTCATATTAATGTACCATAAAGTGTAATGATGACCATACATTCTACCAGTGACTGCAAGGCCTGGTCTGGTTATTTTGGAGATGAAGAAAATGATTAAGTGGCAAAGTGGTTCAGGATTCCTTATCTATCATTACCGGAATCTTTTTCTGCCCTCCACCCCATTATTTTATATTTTACCCCTTCAGTTTTATTGCGCTGCAATATATTTCCTAGCAGGAAGGAGATGGTTGACACGTTTTCAGGCCTCACTTGTTCCCGATTCCATTGCTTGAAGGTAAACTCTTGTGGATTGGGAGCAGCTTTACTTTTTTTTTTCCTTCCTTACTTATGGGCAAATACAAACTATTTCTTGCATCTTGTGGCGAGAGGCAGGAGCAAGATTGGAAACTTGCATTTTCATATAAGTGCACAAATTGTTCTGGTTTGGATAGGGTGTAGGTTGTAAAAATAAAAATTAAACCTATCATAATGGATAGCGAGGGTGAAGCCAATTGAACCACTTAAACCACCTACAGCACAACTGCTTTCCAATTTCTGCAGTCAGAAACTGAGCTGCTTAACCCTGCACCAAACATCTGCACCCATTAACTAAAGTACTGGATTGCAAATTAATGGGGGAAAAAACCAAGAATGCTGAAAAGTAGGTGCTGATGTCAAAGATACTGTGAAAGCATCAGGCAAACACCTTTTCACTTGCACGAACACAAGTGGGCACTTGATTCAGGTTTGTATAAATACAAGATGAAAACTTTAGCAGTGAAATCCAAAGTCTGATGGCTAAATAAAAACATCAGCAGTTGAGAGGGCAGCAGTGTAACACTGAGCAGCATCTCCTTTTCACTTAAGTATCAGATAATTGTCTCACACCGCCACCAGCCTGATATAAGAGTTGCTGCATTGAACTCCAATCTACATGCTAATGCGTATTTGATTTAGTTGGCACTCTATTGTTGCACTACCAAGTGCAGTTCGTGCACGAACTTGACAAGTGAGAAATGGAGGCTGAAACCTGGCTTGATACCCGGCTGATTTTGGGGGCATGTCTGGTTTTTTTGAGTGGCTTGCTTCTTTAAAAATTGCTGGACAGCTCAGACTAATGTCTTAAAATTAAAAATCAAGTTAATTATGGCTAATAAACAATTTTCTCGGGCAGAATAAAGAGCACATTTTCTTCACTTTGTAACCAATTTTAAAAATAGAGCATTAAGAGGAGCAGACAATTAAATAATAATTTGCTTAATGCTGAACAAATACAATTCTGGCACCTGGTTGGGACTGGCAGGACTCATTACGGAAATTATTCTCGTTTGTTAATGAGATTGCATAATAAGGGCAGCACAGTGGGCGCAGTGGTTAGCACCGCAGCCTCACAGCTCCAGCGACCCGGGTTCAATTCCGGATACCGTCTGTGCGGAGTTTGCAAGTTCTCCCTGTGACCGCGTGGGTTTCCGCCGGGTGCTCCAGTTTCCTCCCACAGCCAAAGACTTGCAGGTTGATAGGTAAATTGGCCATTATAAATTGCCCTTACTGTAGGTAGGTGGTAGGAGAATTGAGGGAAGGTGGGGATGTGGTAGGGAATATAGGATTAATGTAGAATTAGTATATAAGCGTGGTTGATGATTGGCACAGACTCGGTGGGCCGAAGGGCCTGTTTCAGTTCTGTATCTCTATGACTATGACTATATATTATATATATATATCTTCCTTGTTCTCATTAAAGGGCATTAAAATATCAAAAGTATGTTGGCATTGATCTTTCAGTCAGTCATTCTTCCACTGTACAATTAAAACAAGCAGTTTTTAAAAATTATTCTTAAATGGGATGTGGGTGCTGCTGGTAGGCCAGCATTTGTGCCCTTGAATTGAGTGAATTGCTAAGCCATTTCAGAGGGCAGTTAAGAATCAACCACATTGCTGTGGGTCTGGAGACATATGTAGGACAGACCAAGTAGGGACAGCAGATTTTCTCCCCTAAAGGTCATTACTGAACCAGTTTTTTTTTTACAGCAATAATAATGATGCCATGAAACTGAGACTAGCTTTCAATGCCAGATTTTTATTAACTAAATCTAAATTCAACCAGCTGCCACAGAGGGATTTGAACCAATGTCCCCACAGCATTACTAGTCCAATGACATTACAATTATGCCATCAGCTCCCCTATAACAAGACAGAGGTTCTTATCCTTTTGGGGTCTGGAAAGGGGTAATCCCTGTAGTTGGGATGCCTATGTGGCTGGCAGTAGATCAAAACTGAATAGCAGAGATATGAGGATTGGAAAATATTTTAGAATCTGAGAGGGGATTAGGGTATATTTAAGCAAAATTTTTGTCTCAGAAGATTAAATGGGTTGGGGCAGGTGAGATCATTTACGTCCAGTAGAGAGGGCAGACGAAGCCTCAGAAATGTCAAGAAAATTGCGAGCATAGACCAGAAGGCTAGTCAAATTACTCGGAATTCAAAATCCAAGAAGCATGCAAAATTAATTAGGAAATTTATGCCACAATTTTTTTTTAATTATTAATTCACAGGCGCATAGCATTTGTTGCCCACCCCTAATTGCCCTTGAGAAGTTAACGATGAGCTGCTTTCTTGAACTCCTGCAGTCCATGTGGTGTAGGCACACCCACAGTGCCGTTACGTGGGAAGTTCCAGGATTTTGACAGTGAAGGAAGGGCAAAATATTTCCAAGTCAGGATGGTGTGTGACTTGGAGGGGGACTTGAAATTGATAGCATTCCTATGCGTCTGCTGCCCTTGTTTGGGTTTTGGGATTATATAAGATATACGGTACAGAAATATTTATGTTCCACTCGAGCCTCTTCCCGTCTTCCCTCATCTAAATCTATCATTGTAATCTTCTATTCCCTTCTCCCTTAAACGCTTGTCTAGCTTCCCCTTAATTGCATTTATACTATTTGCTTCAACCAGTCCCTGGGGTAAGGAGTTCCATATTCTCACCAGTCTTTGGGTAAAGAAGTTTCTTTCGAATTCTCTATCGGATTTCTTGGTAACTATCTTAAATTGATGGCCTCCAGTTATGCTCTTCCCCACAGAAGGAAACATTCTTCCTGGATCCACTCTATCAAAAGCTTTTATAAAATTAAAGATCTCTACTAGGTCATCCCTCAGCCTTCTTTTTTCAAGTGATAGACACAGCCTGTTTAGTCTTTCCTACTATGTATACCCATGCATTTCTGGTACCATCCTTGTACATCTTCTCTGCACCCTCTCCAGTGGCCCTATATCCTTTTGGCGACCACAACCGCATGCAGTAAACGTGGTCCCACAAAGATTTGATTCAGGTTTAGCATAACTTCCTTACTTTTCAATTCTATCCATCCAGAAATAGACTCTCATGATTGGCTTGCATTTTTTAAATGGCCTTGCTAACCTATGGCACAACATTTAGTGATTGGTGTATTTATACACTGAGATCCCTTTGTTCCTCTACCCAACCTAGACTCACACCTTCCAATTGATGACCTCCCTATGCTTCCTACACATTTATCACATTTATCTTGTTGAACTGCATTTGCTAATTAGATAACCATTTTGAAAGTTTATTCATGTTCTCCTGTTGCAGTTCTCCTCAGTATTGACTATCAAATTGAGAATTGTGTTTTTGATTCGAACATACGAATTAGGAGTAGGAGTAGGCCACTCGGCCCCTCGAGCCTGCTCCGTTATTCAATAGGCTTTATATTCAATAATTCATATTCAATTCATGGCTGAACTGATTACTCCACATTTCCACCTACCCCAGATAACCTTTCACCCCCTTATCAAGAATCTATCCAACTCTGCCTTAAAAATATTCAAAGACTCTGCTTCCACCGCCTTTTGAGGGAGAGAATTCCAAAGACTCACAACCCTCTGAAAGAAAAACATATCTCCTCATCTCTGTCTTAAATGGGTGACCGCTTATTTTTAAACAGTGACCCCTAGATCTAAGGGGAAACATCCTTTCCACGTCCACCTTGTCAAGACTCCTCAGGATCTTATATGTTTCAATCAAGTTGCCTCTTATTCTTCTAAATTCCACCAGATACAAGCCTAGTCTGTCCAATCCTCACTCGTAAGCCAGCCCACCCATTCCAGGTATTAGACTAGTAAACCTTTTGTGTACTGCCTCCAACACATTTATATTGTTCCTTAAATAAGGAGACCAATACTGTACACAGTACTCCACATTTGGTCTCACCAATGCCCTTTATAGCTGAAGCACAACCTGCCCACTTTTGTATTCAATTCCCTCGTGATAAACTATAACATTCCATTAGTTTTCCTAATTACGTGCTGTACCTGAAAATAGCCTCTTGCACTAGGACACCCACATCCCTCTGCAATCTCTCACCATTTAGATAAAATGCTTTTTTAAAATTCTACCTGCCAAAGAGGACAATTTCTCACTTTCCCACATTATACTCCATTTGCCAGGTCTTTGTCCACTCACTTAACCTATCTACATCCCTTTGTAGCCCCCTTATGTCCTCTTCACAAGTTACTTTCCTACTTATCTTTGTGTCATCAGCAAATTTAGCAACCATACCTTTGGTCTCTTCATCCAAGTCATTTATATAAATTGTAAAAATTTGAGGCCCCAGCACAGATCCCTGTGTCACATCTTGCCAACCAGAAAATGACCCATTTATGCTTACTCTCTGTTTCCTGTTAGCTAGCCAATCTTGCATCCATGCCAATATGTTACCCCACTATACCATGAGCTTTTATTTTCAGCAATAACCTTTGATGTGACACCTTATCAAATGCCTTCTGGAAATTTAAGTACAATACATCCACTGGTTCCCCTTTATCCACAGCACATGTAACTCCCTCAAAGAACTCCAATAATTTGGTGTAACATGATTTCCCTTTCACAACACCATGTTGACTCTGCCTGATTACCTTGATGTTTTTCTAAATGCCCTGCTATAATGTCTTTAATAATAGCTTCCAACATTTTCCCCAAGATAGCTGTTAAGCTAACTGGCCTGTAGTTTCCTCCTTTCTGTCTCCCTCCCTTTTTGAATAAAGGAGTTACATCCACTATTTTCCAATCTAGCAGAACCTTCCTCGAATCTAGGGAATTCTGGAAAATTAAAACTAACACATCAACTATCTCACTAGCCACTTCTTTTAACACCCGAGGACAAAATCCGTCAGGACCAGGGGACTTGTCAGCCCATAGCTCCAACTATCTGTTCAGTACCACTTCCCTGGTGATTGTAATTTTCTTGAATTCCTCCCTCCCTTCCATTTCCTGACTTAAAGCTAGTACTGGGATGTTACTTGTATCCTCGATGCAAAATACCTGTTCAATTCATCTGCCATCTCCTTATTATCCATTATTAATTCCCCAGACTCACTTTCTATAGGACCAATGCTCATTTTGTTAACTTTTCTTTTTTAAATATCTATAGAAACTCTTACTATCTGTCTTTATATTTTTAGCTAGCTTTCTCTCGTATTCTAATTTTAACTTCCTTATCAATCTTTTAGTCATTCTTCTCTGTTTTACATATTCTGTCCAATTTTCTGACCTGCCTCCCATTTTTGTGCAATTATATGCTTTTTCTTTAAGTTTGATACTATCTTTAACTGTTTTAGTTTTAGTCCAAATCGTTAATGTAAATTGTAAACAGCAGGCTTCCGAGCAGTGAACCTTGTGGAACACCACTTCCCATCTTCTGCCACTCTAAACTACCTTTTACCCCACTTTCTGCTTTCTGTCTTGAAGCCAGCGAGGAATCCAGTGAGTCACTTGTGCCCTGACTCTGCATTCTCTGACCTTACTCATTAGTCTATTATGGGACAACTTATCAAAGGCCTGTTGAAAATGCAGAAAAATTATGTCATCTACATTAGCATTATCTACTCTCTCTGTTACTTCCTCAAAAAATTCAATGAGGTTGGCCAAGCACGATTTTCCTTTTTGAAATCCATGCTGCCTATTTATCATTATATTTCTCTTTTCTAGATCTTTTTCTATTATCTTCTTTAATAGGGATTCCATTATATTTTCTGCCAGTGATGTCAAGCTGACTGGTCTTTAATTCCTTGGGCACACTCTGCCCCTCTTAAATATAGTAATTACATTAGGAATTTGCCAGTATTCTGGCTCTACACCTTTTTCTAACTAATTATTAAATATGTGTAGTAATGGCTCCACCAACTCTTCCCTGGATTCTTTTAAAATGCATGGGTGCAATCCATCTGGACCAGGGGCAATATCCTCTTTGAGTTTGATTAGGTTATTTAATATATCCCCTTTTTATATTTTAAATCCACTTATCTCATTCCTAATCTCATCATTCACAGTTATGTTTACCTGTTCTATCTCCTTGGCAAATACCGAAGCAAAATAATTAATTTAGTATGTCTGTCATCTCTCCATCGTTACCTACAGTACTATCCTGTCTATTCCTTAATGGTCCTATTACCATCACAGCCTGCCTTTGTTTATTGATGTGCTTGTAAAATATTTTACTATTTGTTTTATGGTTCTTGATAATTTAATTTCATAGTTCCTCTTCACCTTGCTCATTTTTTTCTCTCCTAAATGCTTTGCATTCTTTATTATGCATTCCTCTGCTGTCTATGTACTTAATGTATGCCTCTCAGTTTTTTTCCTTTATCTTTATTCATCCAGTGATGGTACCATCAAAAGACCTTGCCGATTTACTGCGGTGCATCTTGGAGATGGTACACACTGCAGCAGGTGGTGGAGGTCGTGGATGGCATGCCAATCAACCAGCTTCTTTGCCCTGGATGGTGCGGAGCTTCATGAGTGCTGTTGGAGCTGCACTCATCCAGGCAAGTGGAACGTATTCCATCGCACTCCTGACTTGTGCTTTTTAGATGCTGGACAGTTCGGGGAGTCAGGAGGCGAATCTTGCTTTGCAAAATACTCAGCATTTGAATTGGTCTTGTCGGCACAGAACTTATGAGGCTGGTCGAGTTAGGCTTCTGGTCAATGGTGATGCCCCAAGATGTTGATGGTAGAGAAATTCAGCGATGGAAATGCCATTGAATGTCAAGAGCACGTGATTAGATTTTGTTGTTGGAGATGGTCATTGCTTGGCACTTGGCATGAATGTTACTTGCCGTTTGTCAGTCCAAGCCTGAATGTTTTCCATATTTTGCTGCATACTGCTTCATCAGCTGAGAAGTTGCAAATGGAACTGAACTTTAAGGAACATTTTATATTTTCGCAGTGAAACATATCCTTTAACCCCCAATTAGGAGTTGATTCCATTCAAAAGATCAATAAATGGCATATGAAAGAAATTCTTCCTGCTAGTCTTGACAATGAAGACTGGTCAAATTCGAAATCTCAAAATTTTCAGCAACTGAATCTACCCATAGGCATTATCAGGCAGGTACTGTATTACGAAGAACCTCAAGAAATTAGAGTAGCTGGAGATAGGATCAACCACAGGATTATTAGGGAGCAAGAGAAAAAAAAAGGCTTCAGTTAATACTATTTTCTTTTAAGACCTTAGATTGAACACAGAGGACTATAGGGGATTCTATCGTAAGGGGGACAGATAGGCGTTTCTGTGGCCACAAACGAGACTCCAGGATGTTATGTTGCCTCCCTGGTGCTAGGGTCAAGGATGTCTCGGAGCGGCTGCAGGACATTCTGAACGGGGAGGGTGAGCAGCCAGAGGTCATGGTCCATATTGGTACTAACGACATAGGCAGGAAGAGAGATGAGGTCCTGCAAAATGAATATAGGGAGTTAGGCAGAAGGTTAAAAAGCAGGACCTCTAGGGTTGTAATCTCAGGATTACTCCCTGTACCACGTGCTAGTGAGGGGTGGAAAAGGAGGATAAGGCAAATGAATGCATGGCTAAAGAGCTGGTGTAGGCAGGAGGGCTTCAGCTACTTGGATCATTGGGAACTTTTCTGGTGCAGAGGTGACCTGTACAAGAAGGACCGGTTGCATCTAAAGTGGTGGGGGACCAATATCCTTGCGGGGAGGTTTGCTAGTACTACTCGGGAGGGTTTAAACTAGTCTTGCAGGGGGGGTGGGACCCAAAGTAGCAGTCTCTCCAATGGGATAGTCGAGGCAAATGTTGAGTTAAAGCAAGCAAGTCCAGTAGGCAGGCCAGGCAGGGGCAGGACAGGGAGCGTGGAAGGTCTGATAGGCTAAACTGCATTTATTTTAATGCAAGAAGCCTTACAGGTAAGGCAGATGAAGTCAGAGCATGGATCGGTACATGGGATTGTGATATTATTGCTATTATGGAAACGTAGTGAGGGATGGGCAGGACTGGCAGCTCTATGTTCAGGGGCACCGATCCTTCCGGCGTGACAGAGGTGGGGGTAAGAGAGGAGGAGGAGTTGCACTATTGATTAGGGAACACATCATGGCTGTACTTAGAGAGGATATCCCGGGGGGAATGTCCAGCGAGGCCATATGGGTAGAACTTAGAAATAAGAAAGGGGTGATCACTTTGATGGGATTATACTTTAGGCCCCCCAATAGTCAGAGGGAAGTGGAAGAGCATATATGTAGGGAAATCAGAGATAGGTGTAGGAATTATAAGGTTGTAACAGTAGGTGATTTTAACTTCCCTAATATTGACTGGGACTGCCGTAGTGTCAAGGGATCAGATGGGGAAGAACTTGCTAAGTGTGTCCAGGATAGTTTTCTGAAGCAGTATGTGGATGGCCCTACTAGAAAAGGGGCTACACTCGACCTCCTCTTAGGAAATGAGGAGGGGCAGGTGGTTGATGTGTCAGTGGGGGAGCACGTTGGGACCAGTGACCATAACTCTATTCGGCTCAAGATAGTTATGGAAAAGGATAGGACTGGTCTTCAGGTTGAAGTCCTAAATTGGGGGAAGGCTAATTTCGATGGCATCAGACAAGAACTCTCAAAAGTTGAATGGGAGAGGCTGTTAACAGGTAAAGGGACATCTGGCAAGTGGGAGGCTTTTAAAAGTGAGATAGGAAGAGTTCAGGGCCGGCATGTTCCTGTTAGATGGAAGGGCAAGGCTGGCAAGTTTAGGGAACCTTGGTTGACGAAGGATATTGAGGGTCTGGTCAGGACAAAGAAGGAGGCATATGTCAGGTATAGGCAGCTGGGATCGAGCGAGTCCCTCGAGGAATATAGGGGATGGAGGCCTACACTAAAGACGGAAATTAGGAGGGCGAAAAGGGGCCATGAAATTTCCCTTGCAGATAAGATAAAGGAGAATCCTAAAAGATTCTAAGTATATTAAGAGTAAAAGGGTAGCTAGGGAGAGAGTAGGTCCCATTAAGGATCAGTGTGGTAATCTATGTGTGGAGCCACGGGAAATGGGCGAAGTCTTAAATGAATATTTCTCGTCCGTATTTACCGTGGAGAAGGTCATGGAAGCCAGTGAGTACAAGTGGGAACACCGATATCGTGGAGCATATCAACATTACAAAGGAGGAGGTGTTGGATGTTTTGAAGCGCATTAAGGTGGATAAATCCCCAGGGCCAGACCAGGTGTATCCTACGATGCTATGGGAAGCAAGAGAGGAGATTGCTGGGGCCCTGGCAGAGATTTTTGTATCAGCGTTAGCCACAGGTGAGGTACCAGAAGACTGGAGGATAGCTAATGTTGTGCCTTTATTTAAGAAGGGCAGCAGGGATAAGCCAGGAAACTACAGGCCAGTGAGTCATACATCAGTGGTGGGAAAGATATTGGAAGGGATTCTGAGAGACAGGATTTATATGCATCTGGAAAGGCATGGTCTGATTAGGGATAGTCAGCATTGCTTTGTGCGTGGGAAATCATGTCTCACGAATTTGATAGAGTTTTTCGAGAAGGTGACCAAGGGGATTGATGAGGGCAGGGCAATGGACGTTGCCTACATGGATTTTAGCAAGGCCTTTGACAAGGTCCCGCATGGTAGGCTGGTCCAGAAGGTTCGAACACATGGGATCCAGGGTGAGCTCGCAAATTGGATACAAAATTGGCTTAGTGATAGGAGGCAGAGGGTGGGAGTGGAGGGTTGTTTTTCAGATTGGAGGCCGGTGACCAGTGGTTTGCCGCAGGGATCGGTGCTGGGCCCTCTGTTGTTTGTCATATATATTAATGACTTGGATGTGAATGTAAAGGGCATGATTAGTAAGTTTGCAGATGACACCAAAATTGGTGGTATAGTGGACAGTGAAGAAGGTTGTCTAAGGTTGCAACAGGATATAGATCAACTGGGAAAGTAGAAAAGGGAGTGGCAAATGGAGTTAAACATAGACAAGTGTGAAGTGATGCATTCTGGGAAGTTAAACCAGGGCAGGACATATACAGTGAATGGCAGGGCCCTGGGGAGTGTTCTTGAGCAGAGAGACCTTGGGGTGCAAGTACATTTGGAGTACTGTGTGCAGTTCTGGTCGCCGCACTACAGGAAAGATGTGATTAAGCTAGAGAGGGTGCAGAAAAGATTCACAAAGATGTTGCCTGGTTTGGAGGGCTTCAGTTATAAAGAGAGATTGGATAGGCTGGGTCTGTTTTCCCTGAAGCGAAGGAGGCTGAGAGGGGACATGATAGAGGTATATAAAATTATGAGAGGCATAGATAGAGTAGATAGCCAGAGTATGTTTCCCATGGGAGGGGTGACGAAAACTAGAGGGCATAGATTTAAGGTCAGAGGGAGGAGGTTTAAAGGGGATCAATGGGGTAAATTTTTCACACAAAGAATAGTGGGTATTTGGAATGAGCTGCCTGAGGTGGTGATTGAGGCAGGAACAGTAGCAACATTTAAGAGGCATCTGGACAGGTACTTGAATGAGCAAGGCATGGATGGATATGGAATTAATGCAGGCAGGTGGGATTAGTATAGATAGGCATTATGGTCGGCATGGACGCGGTGGGCCGAAGGGCCTGTTTCTCTGCTGTACGACTCTATGACTGGAAAAAAGAAATGTTAACCCGATATTCTACTATGGATTGATGTGGGAATCACAGAATGACGAAATTGTTACAGTGCAGAAAGAGGCCATTCAGCCCATCATGTGTGCACCGGAGCAATTAATCAAATTTGGGAAGATATGATAAATCAAGGAGTGGAGACAAGTTAGAAAAGAAAGGTATTAAAATGGGAAATGAGAACTAGACTGTGACAGGAAGGGATAGAGCATACAAATCTAACAGTAAATCAACAGATAAGGCTCGAGGTTACTGTAATAATAAAAGGGGAAAACTAAAGGCTTGGTATCTGAATGCACATAGCATAAGTACGATCTGATAGCCATTCCAGAGACATGGCAGCAGGATGACATAGACTGGGACCTGAATATTGAGGGGTACATGGCATTTAGGAAGGACAGGAAGCTTGGAAAAGGTGGAAGGATACCTGTGTTAATTAATGATGGTATTAGTGCAATAGAGATGGATGACAAAAGCTCAGGAAACCAGGATGTAGAAGTAGTTTGGGTAGAGATGAAAAATCCTGAAGGCAAGAAGTCACTTGTCGGAGTGGTGTATAGGCCACCTAATATTAACCACTGTATGGGAGAGGGTATAAAGGAAGAAATAATGGCAGCTTATCAGAAAGGTACAGCGATAATTATGGAGGATTTTAACCTTCATATGGACTTGAAAAATCAGATGGGCAGAGGTCACCTAGATGAGAAGTACATAGAATGTTCTCAGGATAATTTTTTGGAACAGTATGTTCTGGAGCCAACCAGAGAGCAGGCTATACTAGACCCTGGTATTGTGCAACGAGATAGATTAATTAATGACCTCACAGTTAAGGTGCACCCTCGGTAGCAGCGGTCATCATATGATTGAATTTTCCATTCAGTTTGAGGGAGAGAAGAGTGGGTCCAAGACTAGTATTGTAAACTGAAATAAGGGCAGTTATGAAGGCATGAAAGCAGAGCTAGCTAAAGCGAATGGGCAAATTAGGATAAGGGATAGGTCAACAGAGATGCAGCGGCAGACATTTAAGGGGATATTTCAGAATACACAGATTCGACACATTGAAACGAGAAAGAAAAATTCCAAGATATTTAAGTGAGAAAAAAGTTAAAGTGAGAGTTGGTCTGATAGAAAGTGAGTCTGGGGAATTAATAATGGATAATAAGGAGATGGCAGATGAACTTTTCATCGGTCTCACTATTGAGGATACAAGTAACAAAGAACAAAGAACAAAGAACAGTACAGCACAGGAACAGGCCATTCAGCCCTCCAAGCCTGCGCCGATCTTGATGCCTGTCTAAACTAAAACCTTCTGCACTTCCGGGGACCGTATCCCTCTATTCCCATCCTTTTCAAGTATTTGTCAAGATGCATCTTAAACGTCGCTATCGTACCTGCTTCCAACACCTCCCCCAGCAGCAAGTTCCAGGCACTCACCACCCTCTGTGGAAAAAACTTGCCCTGCACATCCCCTCTAAACTTTGCCCCTCACACCTTAAATCTATGTCCCCTAGTAACTGACTCTTCCACCCTGCGAAAAAGCTTCTGACTATCCACTCTGTCCATGCCGCTTATAACTTTGTAAACCTCTATCATGTCGCCCCTCCACCTCCGTCGTTCCAGTGAATGCAATCCGAGCTTTTCCAACCTCTCCTCATAGCTAATGCCCTCCAGACCAGGCAACATCCTGGTAAACCTCTTCTGTACCCTCTCCAAAGCCTCCACGTCCTTCTGGTAGGGTGGCAACCAGAATTGCACGCAATATTCTAAGTGTGGCCTAACTAAAGTTCTGTTCAGCTGCAGCATGACTTGCCAATTTTTATACTCTTTGCCCCGACCGATGAAGGCAAGCATGCCGTATGCCTTCTTGACTACCATATCCACCTGCGTTGCCACTTTCAGTGACCTGTGGACCTGTACGCCCAGATCTCTCTGCCTGTCAATACTCCTAAGGGTTCTGCCATTTACTGTATACTTCCCACCTATATTAGATCTTCCAAACTGCATTACCTCACATTTGTCTGGATTAAACTCCATCTGCCATTTCTCCACCCAAGTCTCCAATCGATCTATATCCTGCTGTATCCTCTGACAATCCTCATCACTATCCGCAACCCCACCAACCTTTGTGTCATCCGCAAACTTACTAATTAGACCAGCTACATTTTCCTCCAAATCATTTATGTATACTACAAACAACAAAGGTCCCGGCACTGATCCCTGCGGAACACCACTAGTCACAGCCCTCCATTCAGAAAAGCACCCTTCCACTGCTACCCTCTGTCTTCTATGACCGAGCCAGTTCTGTATCCATCTTGCCAGCTCACCTCTGATCCTGTGTGACTTCACCTTTTGTACCAGTCTGCCATGAGGAACCCTGTCAAAGGCTTTACTGAAGTCCATATAGACAACATCCACTGCCCTTCCTTCATCAAACATCTTCGTCACTTGCTCAAAAAACTCAATCAAATTAGTGAGATATGACCTCCCCTTCACAAAACCATGCTGCCTCTCGCTAAAAAGTTCATTTGTTTCCAAATGTGAGTAAATCCTGTCCCGAAGAATCCTCTCTTATAATTTCCCAACCACTGATGTAAGGCTCACCGGCCTATAATTTCCTGGATTATCCTTGCTACCTTTCTTAAACAAAGGAACAACATTGGCTATTCTCCAGTCCTCTGGGACCTCACCTGCAGCCAATGAAGATACAAAGATAACATCCCAGTATTAGCTGTAAGTCAGGAAATGGAAGGGGTGGGGAGGAACTCAAGTAAATTACAATCGCCAGGGAAGTGGTACTGAACAAATTGCTGGAGCTGCGGGCTGACAAGTCCCCGGGTCCTGATGGACTTCATCCTAGGGGGTTCAAAGAAGTGGCTCGTGATATGGTTGATGCATTCGTTTTAATTTTCCAAAATTCCCTAGATTCGAGGAAGATTCCGTTAGATTAGAAAATAGTGAATGTAATTCCTTTATTCAAAAAGGGAGGTAGACAGAAAGCAGGAAACTACAGGCCAGTTAGCTTAACATCTGTCTTAGGGAAAATGTTAGAAGCTATTATTAAAGACATTATAGCAGGGCATTTAGAAAAATTGAAGGTAATCTGGCAGAGTCAACATGGTGTTGTGTCAGGGAAATCATGTTTAACTAATTATTGGAGTTCTTTGAGGGAGTTACATGTGCTGTGGATAAAGGAGAACCAGTGGGTGTATTGTACTTAGATTTCCAGAAGGCATTTGATATGGTGCCACATTGAAGAAAATAAAAGTTCATGGTGTAGGGGGTAACATACTGGCATGGATAGAAGATTGGCTAGCTAACAGGAAACAGAGATTAGGCATAAATGGGTAATTTTCTGGTTGGCAAGATGTCACAATTGGTGTGTCACAGGGATCTGTGCTGGGGCCTCAACATTTTACAATTTATAGCAATGACTCGGATGAAGGGGCGAAGTTATGGTTGCCAAATTTGCAGATGACACAAAGATAGGTAGGAAAGTAACTTGTGAAGCGGACATAAGGGGGCTACAAAGGGATTATAGATAGGTTAAGTGAGTGGACAAAGACCTGCCAAATGGAGTATAATGTGGGAAGGTGTGATGTAATCCACTTTGGTTGGAAGAATAAAAAAGCATATTATCTAAATGGTGAGAGATTGCAGAGCTCTGAGATGCAGAGGGATCTAGGTGTTCTAGTGCATGAATCACAAAAGGTTAGTATGCAGGTATAGCACATAATTAGGAAAGCTAATAGAATGGTATCATTTATCTCGAGGGGACTTGAATACAAAAGTCGGTTGTGCTTCAGCTATACAGGGCAATGGTGAGACCACATCTGGAGTACTGTGTACAGTATTGGTCTCCTTATTGAAGGAATGATGTAAATACATTGGAAGCAGTACAAAGAAGGTTTACCAGACTAATACCTGGAACGGGCGGGCTGTCTTACGGGAAAAGATTGGAAAGGCTAAGATTCCAGCCGCTGGAATCTCGAAGAGTAAGAGGCGACTTGATTGAAGCACGTAAGATCCTGAGGGTCTTGACAGGTGGATGTGGAAAGGATGTTTCCCTTGTGGAAGAATCTAGAACTTGGGGTCACTGTTTAAAAATAAGGGGTCGCCTATTTAAGACACAGATGAGAATTTTTTTCTCTCAGAGGGTCATGAGCCTTTGGAATTGTCTTCCTCAAAAGGCACTGGAAGCAGAGTCTTTGAATATTTTTAAGGCAGAGGTAGATAGATTCCTGATAAGTAAGGGGATGAAAGGTAAAGAATTCCAAAGATTCACAACCCTGATTGAAGAAATGTCTCATCTCTGTCCTAAGTGGCTTCCCCCTTATTTTGAAATGATGTCCCCTCATTCTGGACTCCCCAACAAGGGGAAAGATCTTAGCTGCATCTACCCTGTCTATCGCTTGATGTATTTTGTAGGTTTCAATGAGATCACCTAGCATTCTTCGAAACGCTGGAGAATACAGGCTCAGATTTCCCAATCTCTCTTCATAGGACAGTCCCACCTTCCTGAGAAGAAGTCTGGTGAACCTGCACTGCACACCCTCTCTGGCAATAATATCCTTCCTAAGGTAAGGGGACCAAAACTGCACACAGTACTCCAGGTGCGGTCTAAACAAGGTTCTATACAAATGAAGCAAGACTTCACTACTCCTGTACTCAAATCCTCTTGCGATAAAGGCTAACATACAATTAGCCTTCTTAATTGCTTGCTGCACCTGCATGTTAGCTTTCAAGTGACTTACTGACAAGGACACCCAGGTTCCTTTGTATATCTACACTTTTGAATCTCTTACCATTTAAGAAAACTCTGCACATCTATTCCTCCTACCAAAACGGATAACCTCACATTTCTCCACATTATATTCCATCTGCCATATTCTTGACCACTCACTAAGTCTGTGCAAATCCCCTTGAAGCCGCTGTGCACCTTCCTCACAACATACATTCCCACCTAGTTTTGTGTCATCTGCGAACTTGGAAATATTACTTTTGGTCCCCACATCCACATCATTGATATATATTGTGAATAGCTGGGGCCCAAGCACTGATCACTGGGTTAGCCCACTAGTCACAGCCTGCCAACATGAGAATGACCCATTTATTTCTACTCTCTGCTTTCTGCTTGTTAACTAATCTTTAATCCATGCCAGTATATTACCTCCTATCCCATGTGCTTTAATTTTGCTACCAACCTCCTGCGGGGGACTTTATCAAAAGCCTTCTGAAACTCCAAGTATACATAGAAACATTGAAACATAGAAAATAGGAGCAAGAGTACGTCATTCGACACTTCGCCATTCACTATGATCATGGCTGATCGTCCAAACTCTGTTCCCGCTTTCTCCCCGTATCCCTTGATTCCTTTAGCCCGAAGAACTATTTCTAACTCTTTCTTGAATATATTTAATGATTTGGCCTCAACTGCTTTCTGTGGTAGAGAATTCCACAGATTCACCACTCTCTGGGTGAAGAAACCCCTCCTCATCTCAGTCTTAAATGGCTTACCCCTTATCCTTAGATTGTGACCCCTGGTCCTGGACTCCCCCACCATCGGGAACATCCTTCCTGCATCTAGTCTGTCCAGTCCTGTTAGAAATTTGTAGGTTTCTATGAGATCCCCCCTCATTCTTCTAAACTCTAGCGAATACAAGCCTAATTGACCCAATCTCTCCTCATACGTCAGTCCTGCCATCCCAGGAATCAGTCTCGTGAACCTTCGCTGCACTCCCTCCATAGCAAGAACATCCTTCCTCAAATAAGGAGACCAAAACTGCACACAATACTCCAGATGTGGTCTCACCAAGGCCCTGTATAATTGCAGCAAGACATCCTTGCTCCTGTACTTGAATCGTCTCGCTATGAAGGCCAACATACCATTTGTCTTCTTAACTGCCTGCTGCACCTGCATGCTTACTTTCAGCGACTGGTGCACAAGGACACCCAGGTCTCATTGCACCTTCCCCTTTCCCAATCTATCGCCATTCAGATAATAATCTGCCTTTCTGTTTTTGCCACCAAAGTGGATAACCTCACATTTATCCACATTCTACTGCATCTGCCATGTATTTGCCCACTCACTCAACTTTTCCAAATCATATTGGAGCTTCTCTGCATCCTCCTCACAGCTCACACTTCCACCCAGCTTTGTGTCATCTGCTAACTTGGATGTATTACATTTAACTCCCTCATCTATATCATTAATATATATTGTGAATAACGGGTCCTTGCACTGATCCCTGCGGTACCCCACTAGTCACTGCCTGCCACTCGGAAAAAGTTACGTTTATTCCTACTCTTTGTTTCCTGTCTGCCAACCAGTTCTCTATCCATTTCAGTACCTTACCCCCAATCCCATGTGCTTTAATTTTGCATGCTAATCTCTTATGTGGGACCTTATCGAAGCCTTCTGAAAGTCCAAATACACCACATTCACTGGTTCTCCCTTATCTAATCTACTAGTTACATCCCACCGACTCCCCTTTATCAATTCCTCTAGTAACATACTCAAAAAACTCCAACAGGTTCGTCAAACATAATTTCCCATTCATAAATTCATGTTGACTATTCCCAATCAGATCATTACTATCCAAGTGTCCATTTATCACATTCTTTCGAATAGATTCTAGCATTTTCCCAACAACTCATGTAAGGCTAACAGGTCTGTAGTTTCGTGTTTTCTCTTTCCCTTCTTAAATAGTGGGGGCGCATTTGTTACCTTCCAATCTGCAGGAACCATTTCAGGATCTATCGAATTTTGGAAGATGATCACCAATGTATCCACTATCTCCATAGCTGCCTCTTTCAACACTCTGGGATGTAGAATATCAGGCCCTGGGGACTTATCAACCTTCAGCCCCATTAATTTCTCCAATACAACCTTCTTACTAACACTAATTTCCTTTAATTCTCATTCTCCCCAATCCCTTGGATCTCTAATTCTGAAAGATTTCTTGTATCTTCCTCAGTGAAGACAAACACAAAGTAATCATTTAGTTTCTCTGCCATTTCTCTATTCCCCATTATAATTTCTCCTGACTCTGCCTGTAATGGACCCACATTTTTCTTAGCCAAACATTTCCTTTTTATGTACCTATAGATGCTTTTACAGTCCGTTTTTATGTTTTTTGCTAGTTTACATTCATATTCTACTCTCCCTTTATCAATTTTTTCATCCTCCTTTGCTGTATTCTAAAAGCCTCCAAATCCTCAGATTTATGACTATTTCTGGCTACTTTATAGGCCTTTTCTTTTAACCTTATACAATCCTCAACTGCCTTTGTTATCCACAGTTGACTGCCTTTACTTTTGGGGCTTTTGTGCCTTGAAGGAATATATAGTTGCTGTAAATTATGTAATATTTCTTTAAAGAATATCCATTGCCTATGTACTGCCATACCTTTTAATGTATTTTCCCAATCCACCTCAGCCAATTTGCCCCTCATATCTTCATTATTTCCTTTGTTCAATTTTAACACCCAGGCTTCAGATTGAACTACCTCACTTTCAAACATAATGTAAAATTCTATCATATTATGGTCACTCATCCCTGAAGGTTCTTTTACAGCAAGATTATAAATAAGCCTTTCTCATTACATAATACTAGATCTGAAATAGCCTGTTCTCTAGTCGGTTCCTCAACATACTGCTCTCGAAAACCATCCCCAACACGCTCCAGAAACTCATCCTCCACAGCAATAGTGCTCATTAGGTTTACCCAGTCTATATGCAGATTGAAGACACCCTTGATTATTGTATTACCCATGCTACATGCTTTTCTAATCTCGTGAATAATACGATGCCCCACACTACCACTACTGTTTGGAGGCCTATAAACAACTCCTACCAATTTTTGCTGCCCCTTGCTGTTTCTTAGCTCCAACCAAACAGATTCCACATTTTGTTCTTCCAATCGGAGATCCTCCCTTACTAATGTACCAATCCCATCCCATATTATCAGTGCAACACCACCTCCTTTTCCATTTTCCTGTCCTTCCTAAATGTCGAGTATCCTTGAATATTCTGTTTCCATTCATGGTCACCCTGTAGCCAAAATCTTCTCCAATCTATCGTCATAACTGAAGTTCCTTATCCCTGGGAACCATTCTCCTGAATCTTTTCTGCCCCTCTCTCTAATGCTCTCACATCTTTCCTGAAGTCCGGCGCCCAGAACTGGAATCAATACTCCAGCTGAGGCCAAACTAGTGTCTTATACAAGTACAACATAACTTCCTTGCTCTTGTACTCTGTGCCCCTGTTATTAAAGCCCAGGATACTGTATGCTTTATTAACTGCTCTCTCAACCATTCATCATTAGTAGGGAAAATGCTCAAGAACATCAACATGCACCTGACCAGTGGAAAGCCATAAGAAGAAGCATGGTGTTTTTAGAATTTCTCTAAAACTAGGCCAGCTTTTGCTGAAATTATAACAACATTATTAATGTGCAAATTGCCCAGCACCTTGCAGCAGAATTACAAGAAGTTTGCGAAGCACAGGATTTCCCTATTCGCTTCACAAAAATGCCATGTCAGCATCAAGGCAGTCATGTCAACAATAAACAGGCACAAAGCCTAGTGTCAACCATGGCCCAGTCGATAACCTTCTGACTGAGAGGAGAGAGCCCTGTGGGTTCACGTCTCACTTCAAAGATTTGAGCCCAAATTGTTCCACAAAACATTCCAGTGGAGTACTGAGGGACCGCTGCACTGTTGGAGGTGCTGTCTTTTGGACGTGATATTAAGCTGAGGCTTTGTCTGCCCTCTCAGGTAAAAAAATCTCATGGCAGTATTTGAAGAGGAGCAGGGAGTTATCTTTGGTTCCCTTGCCAATAATTACCCCTCAGCCAACATTACTAAAACAGATTTTCTGGTCATTATCTCATCGCTGTTTGTGGTACCTTGCTTTGCACAAATTGGCTGCTACATTTCCTACAACAGTGACCACACTTCATTGGTTGTAAAGTGATTTGGGGCATCCTGAGATTGTGAAAGATGCAATATAAATGCGAAAAAAGTGCCTCACTGCCCTAGCTTCTGACTGCTGCAATACCACATTTCTCCATTTCACACATCTGGCCATCTTGACTTCTGAGTCGGAAATGCATTTAGTGCTAATTGTGTGTGTGACCCTACACCCATTGGGTGTGGGGTCCTGACTACTGGAACCTAAACTGAATGGTACCCTCATAGCCAGCAAACAGGTGAGACTTTCATCCACTTCGTCGGGGTATGATTTGACAGACCCAGAGTAGTAGTCAAACCTCTTTTATAATAACATTTTTAGAAATATAAAGAGAAACTAATGAAATTAAAAGAATACTTGACTAGCTGTCTTGTATAGATGGGTTGAAGACCAGGAAGGAGACTTTAATATGGAAAATTTAAGGCAATGCACTTTGCAACAGATGACATGAAACTTTTGTACATAATGAAGGAATGTCCATTAGCAAATTGTCAAATGTAAAATACAGAGACTTTATGCACCTTGCTAGGTTTTGTAGTTACTGAAACATTAAATAATCTGCATAATCTAGAAAGACGAGAGAAATTGAGATTGTCCTCATTCGAGCAGAGAAGGTTCAAAGTAGATTTAACAGAGGTGTTTTGGTATGATGGGAAAAATGCCTTCTTTCTTTGCTCTATGAATCAAAAAAGAGCAGCAAAAAGTGTCTTTTCACATACCACATAGGGCTTCAACTATTACCAAGCACCATCACAGTTTCACCTTGTATAACAGGGCTGCTCAATCTGGAGCAGCCAGTCTGCTGGAATGTCAGCAGCCTCTGCAGTTATTCCAAATCCTTTCCTGCATACTGATTAGCAATTTATGCCAATGTCTAGTCTACTTCATTCTCCGTTCTCATGGAACTGCACAGCTTTTCTTCTATCGAATCCCCAACCTCATTAGGGATCTTCCTATTCCTGTTTCCACAAATGCATTTCACACCCCACCTGCCCCAAATACACTTCAACATCCAATTTCTGGACACACTAAGCCACAAATCCAGCAGATTTCACCATTCACAGGTACCTTGTCTGACTGTATTCTGCTCAACCACTTTATGCACTCCTACCCACCATATCACATCCAATTACTGCTAGATATACATACTGGGGGGAAAATACGCGGGGTGGGGTGGGGGTGGGTGGAAATGTGAGTTGGAAAGTAGCTCAAAATGGACAACCAATTGGTAGCCAGTTTTACACCAGGCCTGATCTTCATTGAAGTCAATGGAAAAGAAAAATCGGACATGGTGGAAAATAGACTGCTGTTTCGATAATGCTCATATTGTACTACCTCAATTTCATTCCCTCCCCATGTGTCCAGTGTCTGCTGTCTTCTTGCTGTGTGATTATACAGTCACACAACATAAAGAAATAGAAATGCATGGTTACAGAATTGTTTCCAATGTCAAAGAGCCCACTTAACATTTATTTTCTCAATGACCTTGGCAATATGACAACAATGCTTCAGTAGACAGAGATTTTCAAAACAATTTTCTCCTAATTTTCCCAAACTTTGTGGGAAGGTATAGCCTCTTGTCTTAAAAATAGTTATTGCTCAAGCACTTTGATGGATCAAAGTGTTTACTTTTCTTGAAAGGCGAAGATCTTTCACTCTTTAATATTGCTGCACTCAGCAGTGTTAAGTGCTTTTTGTTTGAAAAGCCACTCTGACCTTGCCACCACACATTGTGCTTAATGGCATCGAAACAATCATTTCTCTTTAGTAGATTCTGACAAAGAATACTTTCCACAGAATTAACAAACCAAATGCTTGAAGGGATAGACAGGGTAGATACAGGTAAGATGCTTCCCCTGGTTGGGGAATCTAGACCCAGGGGACTCAATTTCAAAATAAGGGGGAAACCACATAGGATAGAGATGAGGAGAAATTTATTTACTCAGACGGTTGTGAATCTTTGGAATTCTCTACCCCAGAGGGCTGTGGATGCTCAGTCATTGAGTATATTTAAAGCAGAGATCGACAGATTTCTAAATACCAATGGCATAAAGGGATATGGGGAGAGTGTGGGAAAAAGACATTGAAGTGGATGATCAGCCATGATTGTATTGAATGGTGGGGTAGGGTCGATAGGAGCAGGAGTAGGCCATTCAGCCTATGTTCCTATGTTCCAAAAACAGTAATATATGCCAACCATAAGGAGTAAAGGTACTATAGGGAAGGCATAAGAAAAATAACCATCACCAGTCATTAAGAGTCATGTGGGGTCAATCGTGAGTTTAAACATCCCAGAAAGAAGCTACATTAATTCCAAGAATTTTCATTATGCATTGCTCTCTTGAAGCTGCTAAGATGGAAATACTGTTCCATGGTCAGTAGCGGCTCTCCAGTATCCCTGTTCTAAAGAGATGAACCCGGAGCAGTGCTTGATGCGATTCAGTGAGATCTGGTTCTAGATAATTAAAACAGTTGTGCATCCCTTGCACTTGAGGGAGTGAAAATGGGTCCTGCCAGGGGGATCAATTGATATGCAAGAGAGTAAATGTTTTGCTGAGGACAAGAGCAATGGTGGGGTAAAGGAAAAATCAGGGATGTACAAAAAGGCCAAAATTGGGGGAATGCAGTATTCTCAGAGGATTGCACTGCTGGTGGTTTCAAAAATAGGAAGACAGGAGGTCATGGAGGAATTTGAACTTAAGGACAAGAATTATAAATTGAAGCGTTGTTAGAATGGGAGCTATTGTAGGTCAGTGATCACAAGGATGATGGGTGAATGGGATGGTGCTTATTAGAATACAGGGAGCAGAATTTTGGATGTGATCAAGTTTTCAGAGAGTGGAAGATGGTAGGTTGGCCAAGAAAGCATTAAAATAGTTGAGTCTGTAGGTAACAGCAGCATGGAGGAGGGTTTTACCAATGGATAGACTGAGGCAGGGGCAGAGACAGGCGATCTTAGAGGTGGAGATACCAGTTTTGGTAATGGAAGCTCAGCTCAGGGTCAAAAAGGATGTCAAGATTGTAGACTTACTGGCTCAGCCTCAGACACTGGCCAGGGAGAGGGAAGGAATAGATGTCTAAAGCACGGAGTTTGTCCTGGAGTCCCAAGACAATGTCTTCCTAGTGCTATGAACGTTGGACTTTGTGACATGATTATGTTGTAAAAATTGAGAT
This sequence comes from Heterodontus francisci, assembly GCF_036365525.1. NCBI lineage: Eukaryota > Metazoa > Chordata > Chondrichthyes > Heterodontiformes > Heterodontidae > Heterodontus > Heterodontus francisci. The sequence goes on from NC_090375.1 coordinate 38,375,210, forward strand.
TTTTAACAGTGTAAGATGGAATCCAGAAGGTCAGGTGACCACACATCCACACTGCTAAAGGACAAGATAGAAATCTTGGTTACCAGGACAACAGAGAACACAGAGCAAAGACTTTACTTTTGAAAAAACAGGGACTGCAGGGGTAACACCTGAAGAAGAATGGGTTTCAGCCTCCCAGCCTTTTGGGTCGTAAACAAGAAGTCAGTGATTTTGAAGATGCAAACATACCAAACAGCTGTAAATACCTGGGAGGAATGGAAGGCCCAGGTGGCTCTGTGAGACCAGACTTCTGGACTTTGCATATTGGAATAGGACAATAAGCTTTTGAATTTGGAGTCCAGGTAAATTTAACAGATTTTCTGAAGGCAGGCAGGCTGTTATGAAGGGAAGCCAGCAGGTGCAGCCACAGAGCAGGTTGTAAGGAAGATTGCCAATAGTGGCAGCCACGAGAGGGAGCGCAGGAACACCTGATCTCAGACACCTGAGACAGCGAAAGACTGCGGAGACTAGAACCTGTTTTGAAAGTCGAAGCTTGTGGAGAAATAGAAGACCAACAAGATCACCAGGAATCACCTTATTCACAGACGTCCAGGTCGTAAGTGCTTGAAGAAGTGAGCAAAGAGGACATTGATTTTGAAAATGTCTGTGCGATCCAACCCATTGCAACTGGGAGGAGATTGGGACTTATAAAGGATTTCACCATCAAAGAGGACTGTATAACATACAAGTGTGGTGTGAGGTTTTCAAGTGTTTGACTAAGTAAAGAAAATACCTTTCTTTGTAATTTGGGGGTATCAGATACCTACAAAGTACTATTTAGTTAATGAGGATTCCTTTTCGATTAGTTGTTATACGTCTTAAAATGTGAAAACTTGAGTCATTCTTTAAATTGGTCTGGGGGTTCATATCTCGTATTTTAACATTAACTGTCTCACTGAGGTCAAGCCTGTAGTGGGACTTGAACCCACAGCCTTCTGACTCCTTGAATTGCTGCCCAGTAAACCAAACTGACAAATATTAGAATAGATAGGTCTAATAGGATTCTAGGACAGGCACAGACACTCTAGGACAAATGGTCTCACTCTCTAGCCTAATATTCCTATTATCTTATCCAATTGCATCTCGATAGCCCTGACATATTTGCCTCATTGGATTAATGCACTAATCAAGACAAACCTATCTTTTTCACCATGTTTTGACCAAAACTGGGAAAAAATGCTGCTATCTGAGCAGTGCATTGTTAAATCTTAGTAATAAATCGGTTAACTTTATCCGACTGTTCTGTCTGTATATGCGAGCATTCTATTTTGTTCTCAATCTGCCATACTGAATGAGTGTTGTTTTTTTTGAAGTATCTTTGTACTAATTTAGCTTCATTCATTACTTATTTATGTCCCACAATTTTTCAATTGCTTAAGTATAGCTTAAAATTTATTAATGCGATAATTCATTTGCCTCATGTCTGCCAATTGCTCAACTGTTCTAAATCCTTTTGCAAATTTTTGCTGCATTTTCATTCTCTACTACTGTCCCTATTTTTATATCATCAGCAAATTGAACCAGTTTACAGACAAGTTTTATTACCAGAGATTAGAAATAATTGGGGTCCAAGCACCGATTCTTGTGCAATCCCTTTTAACATTCCAGCCCTATTTGGCATTCAACCTGTCACAAGTACTCCAGAGAAAGGTGTCCTCCATGTGCTAGATGTAGCAAAAAAGAGAAACCATTTATAAACAAGAAGTTTATAATTTCACTGCACTATAGACAAAATGTTTCCCCTCTGTTTCCAATTTGAGTCAATTTTCATATTCAGTTTCCCGTTCTATCCTGTATTCCTGCAGCTTTAGTTTAAATTACAAGTCTTTCATGTGGAACTTATTCAAAATCTTAGGATCATTGAATTTTACAACACAAAACGAGGCCATTCTGCCACAACACCTGTGCTGGCTCTCTGAATAAGCTCTTCACTCCACCCTTTTCCCTTTATCATTCCTCATACTCTATTTATTTTTCTTTTACCACATATTTATCCACTTCCTCATTAAAAACTATAATGGATTCTGCTTCCAACATTGGCTGGAATTTTACATCGGGCTGGAGGTGATGCCCTCGCAGAGAAAGTCGGAAGTGAGCCCACCTCCGCCGGGCCTGGAAGCCACACCGTACTTTTATGTGACCCAGGCCCTTAATTGGCCTTGGGCGGGACTTCAGCCCCTGAGGTAGAAAGTTCTGCTACAAGAGCTCCTGGCCAATCAGCAGGCCAGTTGATCTGCAGTCCCAGCAGCGTCACTGGGAGCAGTGGCCACTGCTGTCCCCATGGGAGCACCTTCCCTTCACGAGTGACAACCGCCCTTGCTTTTCCAGGGCTGAGCAGATTGTCCCCAACGAGGCCCCACACACTTGCCTGTATTCTGGGGCCTCGACCATGTTGCTGGTCCTGGCTGGGTGCGGTCCCAGCAGTGGCCACCACTCCCAGTGACATTGCTGGGACTGAAGATCTGCTGGCCTGCTGATTGGCCGAGAGCTCTTGTAGCAGAACTTACTGCCTCAGGGGCAGAAGTCCCACCCGAGGCCAATCAAGGGCCTTGGTCTCAAAGAATTATGGTGTGGCTTCCAGGCTTGGTGAAGGTGGGTTCGTCCCCAACTTTATCCCCAGGGGCAGCGCCTCTAGCCCAATGTAAAATTCCAGCCAATGTTGGAAGCAGAATCCATCATAGTTTTTAATGGGGAAATGCCATGGGGGGACCATCCATTGGGCACAGGGTGCCTGATCAGGAGGGCCCGCCACAGTCCTCAAGGAAGCCACCAGGCTTTACTAGGCTTGCCTTCTGAGCTATTGAACCGCACGTGTGCCGCTGGTAACATACCAGCAGTGGTGGGAGAAGGCCCTAGAGTGGATAACTTCCACTTAAGGGCCATAATTGGCCTGGGGCGGGCAAGCCATTTGTCACCTCCCCTGCTACAGCGGAGGTGGGAAGGCAATGGAAACAGTAAGCGGGGGCGGGTGGTGAGAGGACTTGAAGTCTAATCATTCTTTCTGGTGGCCATTCACTTCCTTACAATCCCTGACAAAAAAAATTTAAGAACTCTCCTTGCATTCCCCACCATCTGGGCAACTTGACCAAAAGCAGTTAACAGCACAGTTCAGACACAAGCTCTGTCCCCATGGTTTTTTGCTCCTTGGAGCAAATAGGAGTGAATTTTTTTTAATCCTAATTGAGTAGCATCTCTACTTTAATCTAGTTTTCTTTTACAGCTTGCTCTTCTATTTTAAAAAAAATTGGCTATCTGCATGCCTAAGTCTATTTTTTCTTCTATTCCTTTTGAACATGCACTGCTCAGTATACATTTCCTCTCAATTTTTTCTCCCAAAATGTATTACCTCACACTTCTCCAGAATAATTGCTTTGGATTTCTACCCAATGTATTAATTTGTCTATGTTGTTCTGAAGTTGCTTATTGTGTTCTTTGCGATTAACCACAGTCTCTATTTTGGTGTTTCCTGAAAATTGCTTTCTGAAGTTACACCAGAGGGACTGCCCTTATCTATTTTATCAGTCACATACACAAGTCTTGATAAGATTGTTCAGGCAGGACTGTTCACATTATATTCATATTGGCTGTTTAAGTTATTAGTATGCAGGTCCTCCTCTGCCTGACTAAGGAGTGGCACCATTTTACCTTTCATTGAAACTGGGCTAATAGATATGATCCTTCAAAGTGCCACCTGAGCCACAAGGTAGGGGTTCAAGATCTATTCCAGAGACTTGAGAATATTTTCATGAAGACCCCCAACTGCTAAGAATGAGGCATATTAATTTCGTCATATGAACATTAATTTTTATACTGTGGCTGGAGTGAAGAGATGACTTGTTTAAAGAGATCACCAGACATTTGGCTGGAGAACATTTGCATACTAATTGACAGTGCTTGGAGAGATACAGCAACTACTCCCTGGTCCAATTAGTCCAAATGGATTTTGATCACCAGACATTGAAGGTGTAAGAAAGCTCGCATTCCAGTGTCTGCGAAGATGGAGATTCCACAAAACAGGAGTGGTTAAACCAGCTGGTCACATGACTAACCTGCTGGCCCAGGCTTTTTGAACTACACGCAGGATAGTTTGAAGACAGACTGCAGATCGCAACTGAACCTGGAACAAGAGAGCCTCTCTCCTGGCTGACTCTCTCTCACTTTCTCACAAGCTTCCGGACCTGATGAAGTCGCTTAAAGCTCAAGAGAGAAAAGACTCCTACATCAAAACAAGTTAAAGTGTGCACTGGGCCCCAATGAACAGCAAGACTTACCAGCAACCAAAGATTCCACACTGAACTCAAAGGACTGTACATCCAGTTATTGCCTGAAACTTTTCCCTTTTATTCCTTCTACTTTTTCTGTCTCTATCTGTGTGTGCATTTATCGCATATGCATGTTAGCATGGTCGCGTCGTATATTCGTAGTCATTAGCCGAGAGTTTAAGATTAATAAACTTCTACCTTTCTTGTTTAAATCTAAGAAAAACAGTCTGATTTGATTTCTTTGCCTTGCAATTGGAAAGCAGTGAACAAGGATTCACTAAAGGGGAGCTAAAAACACAGGGTTTAAAAAAAATTAAATCCTGTTATAGTTAAACCAGGCAAATGCTGAGAGGGAACCCCTGGACCCCTTTCTCACCTTGTCGTAACAGAAATTTGGGCGCGAGCATCCTGGATTCAACCCACAGACAAACAAGAAATTGGAAGTGGGAAGTAAATTGTTCCCAATCAAAATAAGAGAAAAGATTCCAATACAGGTTTTCTTGTGGTGTGTTTGCTAGAATACTAACATGTATGCAACTGCAGCTAGCAGGTCCCCAAGCCAGGGTGGAGTAACTTGGATAAGTTAAAAGCACTGTCTATGGAGCAGTTGAGAAAAGTGGTTGAGCAGTGTGGGATCACTGTCCGTGCCAAGGCTAGAAAGTCTGAACTCCAAAGACTAGTGGCCAACCATTTTTCCCTTGAATCTGAAGTAGCAGAAACAGGGTTTGAAGTAGACTCCGACAGGGTATTGCTAGCAAAGATACCATTGGAACAGAGGAAACTTGAATTAGAAGACAGGGAAAGAGAGAGAGAAACAGGAGAAAGAAAAAGAGAGAGGAAGAGAAATAACCTTCCAGAAGGAATACGAAGAGAGAGAGCTGAGGAAGCTTGAGTAAATTAGAGGGCGACAGAGTAACCCTAGTGAAAGCATGGCCAATATGGAGGAGAGTAATTCAGGGTTGGGCGCAGAATTGTTAAAACTATCCCAACTGATCCCAAACCTCAATGAGGGAGATGTGGAAGCCTTTTTTGTATTTTTTGAATAACTGGCAAGGCAGTTAAAGTGGCCGGCTGAGACTTGGACTCTGCTGCTACTAAGCAAGCTAACCGGAAAAGCCCATGAGGTTTATTTTATGTTGCCAGATGAGAGTTCATCAAATTATGACAAAAAATGCTATCCTTGGGTTAGTACTGGAAGCCGATCGTCAAAAGTTTAGAACTCTCAAGAAGCAAGCTGATCAAACTTATCTGCAGTTTGAGAGAAGTAAGTAGCTGGCTTTTGACCAGTGACTGAGGGCTCTTAAAGTACAGCTCAGCTATGAGAATCTCAGAGAGGCAATTTTGCCAGAAGAATTTAAAAACTCTCTCCCCCTCTCCATAAAGACACATGGAGAGGAACAGAAGGTTCATAGAGCCCAGCAAGCCACAGTGCTGGCTGATGAGTTTGCTCTCATGCTATAAGTCGATTCTCTAGGGGGAAATCTTTCCTAATCACCCCACAAATCCGAAAAGAACAAAGGGTGGGAAAGTGATAGAAGCCCAAGCAGCCCTGGGAGGGAAAGAAAAGCAGGAGACGCTGGGGGCCCTCCTCCAGCTAAAAAGGAAGGTGCTGGAAATAGTAGTGAGACCCAGGACCTGTGTGCTTCCACTGTAATAAAGCAGGGCATCTGAGGGCTGACTGCTGGAAACTAAAGGGAAAACCTGTATGGTTAATCAGGGCACATCCACTCAGTGGAGGAGAAGGGACTCTGATGGAAAGCACAGCAGAACAAGCTGTGGCTTTAACTGCAGTAAGAGTCAGACCCAGGAAGCCTACTGCTACAAGTGCAGGAAAATTTGATAGGATTCCTGAGGGTAATCAAGGTTTTGTGTCTGAAGGGAGAGTAACCCCATACCCCTCGAGTGGGCAAGCAAGCCCATAGTAATCCTCAGGGACACAGGGGCCACTAGATCCCTTTTACCGGGAAAAAGCGTGACCTTGCTGGCGGGGTGTAGTAAACACCAGAGTAGTGGTGAATGGTATTGGAGGGCAGTGTATGCCTGTACCTTGACACCAAGTGCACTTGGAGTGCAACCTAGTTTCTGGACTGGTGACCATAGGGATTGTCCCTAGTTTGCCTCTGGACGAGTAATGATCTGGCGGGGATGAAGGTGGTAGCTTCCGCAGCAGTGAAAAAGAGACCGCAGGAGGTCAGAAAGACGGACCCTGCAATTTCCCTGAATGTGTAATGAATGAAGCCATGATCAAACTAGCTCCACCAAAAGGGACTGAATTGGTACTGCAGGCAGATGACCATGAGGTGTCTGTCTGTCTGAGACTTTCTTTGGAAAGTTAGAAGACCCAGGGAATGCGGTAAATGGATCTTCCCTAGTTGAGACTCACAAGCTAACCTGGTAATGAGAGAGTTAGCAAAGGCTGCCCAGTCTGAAATTGAAGCAAAGGGAGTCCCTGATTGCTACTATTTAAAGACTGAGGTATTGATGAGGAAATGGAGTTCTCCTCACAGACCTGAGAGCAAGGAGTGGACAGTGGTTCACCAGTTAGTGGTGCCACAGAGGTACCAGAGAGAAATAGTAAAAATGGCCCATGAGATTAAGTGGCTGTACATGATGGTTTACGAAAAACCAAAGCCCGCATAAGACAGCTGTATGCCTGGCCAAGACTCCACAAAGATGTGGTGGAGTACTGTAGGAGTTGCCTAGGTTAGAAAAGGAAGGATAAAAGGGGGAAAAGAGGGTAGGTTAAAGGAAGTCCAGGAGGAATCCCGGATGAAAACCCCTATTGTCCGGTCAACCAACCCCGAAATGTTTGAAAAGTTAGACCTCACATACCCACATTACCCCACATAAATACAGACACCAGAAGCACCCCTCCGGAGTTGCTAACAGCATTTACAGGAACATGCAGAGACAAAGAAAGTCCTCAAGAGTGCAGAAAAACTGTGAGGGAGATGCCTCACCTAGTTGAAGTGCTGCAGGGGAGAGCAGTAGAATCTGGACAAATACCTTCAAGCAGCAGTTCCCAGAGTACAAAGGGAAGATTATCAAGGAATCCCCCTCCACAGTCAGAAAAAAGGGAACCAACCATCCCCTAAGGTGAAAAGCCCTTGGCATGACTCATCAAAGCACTGAAAGAGAGTTTAGTGCAGAACCACCCACTGCCGACCATGAGCAGAACTCCCATTTCAGGCTAATTAAATCTAACCCTCCCCTGCAGACCTCAACAAGAACAAAGACACCCTGGGCAGTCATGGAAATGTGCAAACTGGAAAACTTCCCCAAAAAACACCCATTTACTGGGATGCCATAAAGGACAGTTTAAAGCAGCACTGCTACCAAGAAGAGACAGGCTGTAACAATTCTTTGGATATCTGACTGAATGAGAGATACATGCATGTTTTGCTGTACTTATCTTCTCTCTAGTCCCGTTTAATGAAATTCCCTTCTGAAAAATTGTATTTCATTCCGCTGGGTGTGGAGGTGTCATGAAGACCCCCACCTGCTAAGAGTGAGGCATATTAATTTTGTCATATGACCATTAATTTAAACTGTTGCTGAAGTGAAGAAATTACTTTTTTAAAGAGATCACCAGACGTTTATGCATTATGACACAAAACTGGGTGGGAGGGTGAGTTGTGAGGAGGATGCAGAGAGGGTGATTTGGACAAGTTGAGTGAGTGGGCTAATGCATGGCAGATGCAGTATAATGTGGATAAATGTGAGGTTATCCACTTTGGTAGCAAAAACAGGAAGGCAGATTATTATCTGAATGGCTACAAACTGAGAGAGGGGAATATGCAGTGAGACCTGGGTGTTCTCGTACACCAGTCGCTGAAGATAAGTATGCAGGTCCAACAGGCGGTAAAAAAGGCAAATGGTATGTTGGCCTTCATAGCGAGAGGATTCAAGTACAGGAGCAGGGATGTCTTGCTGCAATTATACAAAGCCTTGATGAGGCCACACCTGGAATATTGTGTGCAGTTTTGGTCTCCTTATCTGAGGAAGGATGTTCTTGCTCTAGAGGGAGTGCAGCAAAGGTTTACCAGACTGATTCCTGGGATGGCGGGACTGACATATGAGGAGAGATCGAGTCGGTTAGGATTATATTTGCTGGAGTTCAGAAGAGTGAGGGGGGGAATTTCACAGAAACCTATAAAATTCTAACAGGACTTGACAGGGTAGATGCAGGAAGGATGTCCCCGATGGTGGGGGAGTCCAGAACCAGGGGTCATAGTCCAAGGATACGGGGTAACCCTTTCAGGACTAAGATGAGGAGAAATTTCTTCACCCAGAGAGTGTTGAGCCTGTGGAATTCACTACCACAGAAAGCATTTGAGGCCAAAACATTGTATGCTTTCAAGAAGGAGTTAGATATAGCTCTTGGGTCTAAAGGGATCAAAGGGTATGGGGAGAAAGCAGGAACAGATTACTGAGTTGGATGATCAGCCATGATCATAATGAACGGTGGAGCAGGCTCAAAGGGCCGTTTGGCCTACTCCTGCTCCTATTTTCTATGTTTCTATTTGGCTGGAGAACACTTGCATACTAATTGACAGTGCTTGGAGAGACAAAGCAACTACTCCCTTGTCCATAACCCAAATGGATTTTGATCACCAGACATTGAAGGTCTAAGAAAGCTCGCATTCCAGTGTCTGCTAAGATGGAGAATCCACAAAGCAGGAGTGGTTAAACCAGCTAGTCACATGACTAACCTGGTGGCCCAGGCTTTTTGAACTACACACAGGACAGTTTGAAGACAGACTGCAGATTGCAACTGAACCTGGAACAAGAGAGCCTGGCTGGCGCTCTCTCGCTTTTTCATAAGCCTCTGGACCTATTTAAGTCGCTTCAACCTCAAGAGAGAAAATATTCCTACATCAAAACAAGTTAAAGCGTGCACTGGGCCCCAATGAACAACAAGAATTACTTGCAAGCAAAGACTCCACACTGAACTCAAAGGACTGTAAATACACCCAGTTATTGCCTCAAACTTTTCCCCTTTATTCTTTCTACTTTTTCTGCCTCTATCTGCATGTAATCATAGTCATTAACTGAATTTGAGTTTAAGGTTAATAAACTTTCACCTTTCTTGGTTAAATCTAAGAAAACCTGTCTGATTTGACTTATTTGCCTTGCAATTGGAAAGCAGTGAACAAGGATTCACTGAGGGGGAGCTAAAAACTCAGTGTTTTTAAAAATTTAATCCTGTTACTGTTAAATCAGGCAAAGGCTGAGAGGGAACCCCTAGACCCCTTTCTCACCTGGTTGTAACCATATAGTCTAGGCTGGCATGTCGGTACAGTACTGAAAATGCGTTACGCTGTCCGAGGTGCTATCTTTTGGAGGAGATGTTAAACCAAGGTGCAGTGTTAGATGAACATAAAAGATCCCATGGTGCTCTTTGAAGAGCAGAGGAGTTCTGCTGTTAGTCCTGGTCAATATTTACCCCTCTGCCAACATTAATGAACCAGATTATCTCGTCATTATCTCATTGCTGTTTGTGGGACTTTGCTGTACACCAATCAGCTGCAGCCTTCCTCTACATTACAACTTGACTACTGCTCAAAAGTATTTAATTGGCTGTAAAGCGCTTTGGGACTTCCTGCGGCTGTGAAAGGTACTGTATAAATGCAAGTGTGTTCTATCTTTTGTTTTCCTCTCCCTGTTTTAAATTTAATCACTAAACTTTCCCATTTCTAGCCCTGACTTCAACATGACTTAACAATTCTCCCATAATCATTGAAAGCCAGTACCCCACCAAGTTTATCCTTGATTTTTGTGATCAGAATAAGATATATACAGTTTGACCCAACAGATTTGTTAGTCCAAAGCCAACAAAGGTGATATACCAGAGGTTTACTCCTCACTGATTACTAGTGACAGATATTTCATATATTTATCTAGATAAGCTTACCCCACCATTAATGTTTTCATATATCAATGGCAGAGCCTGAAGGTTTTTTTTAGTAATTGAATAATTTTCTGAGACAATTTATGCAAATTACTTTCTTTAAAATGACACTGCACAAAATTGATTAGCAAAGCTTTTCCTTGGTTTGTGAAAATAATATCTGGAAACATCGGGCTGAGTTTTGATCCTGAGGCGAGTTTGGAGACTGGTGTGCTGGTCTGCCAACATGTTCCCAACTCCAGCCTGTTTCCACGGAGGCAGGTAGCAAATTAAAGTGCCATTTGAGGGCACTCTTCGGATGTCACATGAATTTTCCAGATGGTGGGCAGGCACCACCCTCCCCCGCTCCCCCCAGTGTGGTTGGAGCTTGTAGATGGCAGCTTCCCAGTGGCAGGCCGGGGGGTGGGCGGAGTGAGGGTGATAGAAAGAGACACATATCCTGCAAAGCATGGATCTGCTGGACTGTGCGGGCTGCAGGCCATCCTGTGGAGGGGTCCCCCTCCCCAATGATGGCCTGGCAGCTATGGTCACAGGATATTTTTTATTGTTTACCAGTCTTTAGCAAGTGCCTCCATCTTAATACAAAAAGGGGTGTTTTCTCGAAAGAATAATAGGTAGAGTTCAGTTGGCCTAGGTTTGTATATACATAACATGGGAAAGCAGTGGTTAAGTTAGAGCCCTGGATATTGTCTGCACTGTTGATAGAAAGTTGGTGAGATTCACAATACAGTCCCTTTGGAGAGATCAACTTACAGGCTCCAGAGTGAAGAAGAAGAATATTAGGACATTTAATATCTCTTTTTTTGTGAACGGTTGTGTAATTCTAACACATGACCTTGATTTCAAATCACTAGGACCAAAATATCCTATCACTGCACTGCATTAAGTTGGTCTTTCAGTTGAGTCAATACAACACTGTCCATTTGCCACCAGCTAAATAAATCATTTGTACAGACTTCCAATAATAAACACTTTCCCCCTCTTCAGAAAGCATTGTCTCATGCTAGGGTATGGTTCTAAAAGCACCAACTAATGCCTTGTACCTTACTCAACTGGTCATTCTTTGGGTAAGAGACGAGGCCATGTGTGTTGGAACACTGTTCGATGTGGAAGGCAACATATCCAAGCTTGATACTGCTCTCACCCAAAATCTGCACTTATCAACTTGGAACTGGGTAGCGATTTGGATTGAGACACCTGCTTGATTACCATTGCCCCAATAAATTTAATACTGAGCGTGAACCTGGGATTTTCCAGGAAAAGGCCACCAATGGATAGTTGACGCAGGTCCTTTGGGGAGCTGAGCAAACAACTCTGGTGATTCCACGAACAAAAGGAAACTTGATGAAAAGTCTCTGAGCTGAAACGTTAACTCTGTTTCTCTCTCCACAGATGCTGCCTGATCTGTTATTTCCAGCATTTTCTGTTTTTATTTTATACAGGAGAAAAGTAGAAATGATTAAAGAAGAATTCTGCCCCAAAAATTTTAAATACCAGGTTGAATTTTACATGTCCACTGCTGACAGCGTCGGCGGACGTAAATTATGGCGCTCCGCCCGCACGGATGGCTCGGCGCAGAGCTCCCGTAATAATAAACGCAACAGCTCATTTAAATGGCTGGGGCGGACCACCAACCCCCACCCCCCACCCTCCGATGACATTTTTAAAGGGCTTCCAGCCCTTCCATTTAGTTTAAATATTTAAAAAAATAGGCATTTTAAATTTAATGAAAAAAATTAAAGAAATGCTTCTAGCCCCTCTCCCACCGCCCCCCCCCCCCAATAACCAATCGGTTCATTCCTTGCCCTCTTCCCCCCCAATTACTTAACATCTTCCCCCGTCAAACTTTATAAAATTTTAACTTCCCTTCCCTCCCCTACACCAATCAGTTTAGTTTGACCCCACTCTACCCATCCCTGCATTGAAATACCTACCTACTCCCTCCTCCCCACCAGTGTCCCGCATCGGATCTCTGGATGGAGATCTGAAGGCGCGGAAGTGCCTCATTGTACCTGGCTAGCTGGGCACATTATATTAGATAGTCAAAGAATTTACAAGAAAAAAATTATTCAAATCCTATGTTCGTAAATCAATATTTTTGTATTTGAAAAAAAAACAGTTGCAAATGAGTTGAAAAATGTCACTTTATCATTATCATGTGAAACATCATTTTTCTGATTACAATGATCCCCTGATCCCCAAGTGCAAACCATCAGCAATATTGAAAGTAGGAGGGGAAACACAATAAATCAGGGAAAATACCCTAGTAAATAGTACATCAACTTGGTTTCAGAAACTGGAATTCCTGTATGACCAACATCCCTGACTCTTTCGAGAAAGCAACATTCGAGATCATCGGTGAAAAGCTCTATGACAACATTCCTGGACTGCCAAAAAGCTCAAGGAAGTGGAAATTACAGGTGTAACTTTGAGGTTTTAAGGACAAGGAGTAGTCTCAAGGAAAGAACATAGCAACTGCTTTGCTTGGGGAATAATGCCAGCTGAACAAAGTAATGAGCTGCAGGGGCTGATGTTTCTAATCTAGACAAACAATCCGGATTCAGTAACAGAAAAATTAACGTGCATTTATATAGCACCTTTCATGATCACCCGAGATCCCAAAGCTAATTAAGTAATTCTGAAGTGTAGTCCCTTTTATGTAGGGAATGCAGCCCCCAATTTGCGCACAGTAAGCTGCAACAAACAGCATTATGATAATGACCAGATTATCTGTTTTTATGATATCGATTGAGGAATAAACATTGTCCAGGACACCAAAGATATCCCCCTGCTCTTCAAAATAGTGCCATGGAATCTTTTACATCCATTTAATAGGGCAGATAGGGCCTTGGTTTAACATCTCATCTGAAAGACGACATCTCTGCCAGTGCACCACTCCCTCATACTGCACTGGAGTGTCAGCCTTGATTTGTATGCTCATGTTCAAGAGTGGGATTTGAACCCACAACCTTCTGACTCAGAGGTGAGAGTGCTACCAAATGAGCCACTGTTGACATTTTGTAATCCATTTGTAATCAATCTTTGGAAGCAATTTTATTAAATTTTCAGATGATTCTGCATCGAAGAGTGTGTGGGTTTGGGAGGCGAAAGGAGGGAGAGAGGGTGGCAGTTCAGTTTGATGTGGGAACCAACAAACTACCAAAGAATCTAGAATTAAAAATTTGCATGAGGACACAAGTATGGCAGATGAAACACAATAGTAATGCATGAAGTGCTGCTCAACTGAAGAAAACAGTGGAAAAGGTACAAGGTTTTACACAATGGAAGAAAGAATGGGAGACACACTCAATGAATGGTATTGATCTGGTTAAGAGAGGCTAAAAGAGATCAAGGAATGATTATAGATTCAACGTCTCCTGGCGATGTGGAGTAACAGTCAATAAAGTGAACAGAAAGCTGAGCTGGACTGTCAAACTAATAAAGTACAAATCTAAAGCAGTCATGCTGAAATAATACAGCGCTTCTGATTTGTTTAGTTTTTTTAGTTTAGTTTAGAGATACAGCACTGAAACAGGCCCTTCGGCCCAACGAGTCTGTGCCGACCATCAACCACCCATTTATACTAATCCTACACTAATCCCATATTCCTACCACATCCCCACCTGTCCCTATATTTCCCTACCACCTACCTATACTAGGGGCAATTTATAATGGCCAATTTACCTACCAACCTGCAAGTCTTTTGGCTTGTGGGAGGAAACCGGAGCACCCGGAGAAAACCCACGCAGACACAGGGAGAACTTGCAAACTCCACACAGGCAGTACCCAGAATTGAACCCGGGTCACCGGAGCTGTGAGGCTGCGGTGCTAACCACTGCGCCACTGTGCCGCCCATTTGGTCACATCCTGAGTACTGAGTTCAGTTCTGGCCATCAAGGTGCAAGGAAACTATCCAAATGCAGAATGTGGTGAACAGAAGAGTCATGCAGATAATACAATGTTAAGAGGACTCTGACTTAAGGAAAGGCGAGAAAAATGGACTTAGGGGGCCCGCATCATACGAAGCAGAACAGAAATGAGGTAGAGCAGTGTAGTGGGTTTTCATTTCAGCACAGCAAGAATGCAACTTGGAAGAAAAGCATTTCTGACTTAGAAAACAGATCCACTTTTAACGTTACACAACTTAACATGGGAGGAAATTGCTACAACTGAAGAGTTGGAGGAGTGCACTGTCTCTCTAGGTCCACTTCTCCACAGGTCACAGCATATATTTAAATGTGCACCCAGTTACCGATGCGGCCAATTACATACTCTATTTATTTTAGTTTCAGATAGGAGTTCAGTGATAGGAGAACGGAACCTGGTGCGAGTTAGGACACGGGCAGCAGAGTTTTGGATGACCTCAAGTTTATGGAAAGTAGAACCTAGGAGACCAGCCCAGAGCGCATTGGGGTAGTCAAGTCTAGAGGTGACGAAAGCATGAATGAAGGTTTCAGCAACAGATGAGTTGAGACGGGGTGAATGTTAATTACCCCAATTTGGGGATGTTAACTACCCCAATATTAACTGGGATATTTTTAGTGTGAAAGGAATTGAGGGAGTTGAATTCTTGAGTTGCATTCAGGAGTACTTTTTTGATCTGTTTGTAGCAAGTCCAACAAGAGAGGACGCACTTTTAGACTTAGTTTTAGGAAATGAAGATGGGCAGGTGGAAGGAGTGGCAGTGGGAGAGCATTTTGTGGGTAGTGATAATTATTCAGTCAGTTTTAATGTAATTATGGAAAAGGACAAAGTTAGAACAGGAGTTAGAGTTCTCAATTGGGGCAAGGCCAATTTTATTAGGCTGAGGAGTGATTTAGCAAAAGTGGACTGGAAACAGCTACTTGAAGGTAAATCAGTGTCAGAGCACTGGGAGGCATTCAAAGGGGAGATTCAAGGGGTTCAGAATAAACATGTTCCCACTGGGATGGCCACATCTAGATGTGGATGTCAAGGAGCTTACATGGTAAGATAAGGCAGAAAAGGAAAGCTTATGTTCGATACCGAGAACTCAATATTATAGAAAGCCAAGAGGAGTATAGAAAGTGGAGGGGTGAAATCAAAAAGGAAATTAGGAAAGCAAAGAAACAGCATGAAAGAATATTGGCAAGCAAAATCAAGTTGAACCCAAAGATGTTTTGTCAATAAATTAAGAGTAAGACGATAACTAAAGAAAGAGTAGGGCCCATAAAAGACCAAAAAGGTAACCTATGTGTAGGGGCGGAATATTTTTGTATGGTTCTTAATGAATAATTTGTCTTCACAAAAGAGCGTTACAATGCAGATATTGTAGTCAAGAAGGAGGAGTGTGAAGTATTGGATGTGAAAACCATAGGGAGAGAGGAAGTATTAATGGAATTAGCATCCTTGAAAGTGGATATATCACCAGGGCCGGAAGAAATGTACCCCAGGCTGTTAAAAGAAGTCAGGGAGGAAATAGCGGAGGGTCTGACCATCATTTTCAAGTCCTCACTGGATACAGGTACGGTGCCAGGGATTGGAGAACTGCAAACATTGTATCTTTGTTGAAAAAGGGAGCGAGTGATAGACCGAATAATTACAGGCCAGTCAGTATAACCTCAGTACTGGGCAAATTATTGGAATCAATTCTGAGAGACAGGATAAACTGTCACTTAGAAGGGCATAGTTTAATCAAAGATAGTCAGCATGGATTTGTTAAGGAAAGATCTTGTATGACTAACTTGATTGAATTTTTTGAAGAAGTAACAAGGAGGATGAATTAGGGTAGTGCAGTTGATGTGGTCTACATGGATTTTAGCACGGCTTTTGACAAGGTCCCACATGGTAGACTGGCTGAAAAAAAAAGCCCA
The DNA here is from genome assembly GCF_036365525.1 of Heterodontus francisci. Classification (NCBI taxonomy): domain Eukaryota; kingdom Metazoa; phylum Chordata; class Chondrichthyes; order Heterodontiformes; family Heterodontidae; genus Heterodontus; species Heterodontus francisci. The sequence continues at coordinate 38,391,253 of NC_090375.1, forward strand.
TTGGATCCGGGGAAATGTAGCAAGGTGGATACAAAATTGGCTCAGTGGCAGGAAAAAAGGGGTAATTGTTGATGGGTATTTTAGAGACTGGAGGGCTGTTTCCAGTGGCGTTCCGCGGGGCTCATTACTTGGTCCCCTGCTTTTTGGGGCATGTATTAATGATTTGTAAATAAATGTTGGGGGCATGATCAAGAAGTTTGCAGACGACACAAAAATTGGCCATGTGGTTGATTGCGAGGAGGATAGCTGTAGACTGCAGGAAGATATCGATGGACTGGTCAGGTGGGCAGAAAAGTGGCAAATGGAATTCAACCCATAGAAGTGTGAGGTGATGCATTTGGGGAAGTCAAACAAGGCAAAGAAATACACAATTAGTGGGAAAATACTGAGAAATGTAGAGGACATGAGGGACCTTGGAGTGAATGTCCACAGATCCCTGAAGGTAGCAGGACAGATCGATAAGGTCGTTAAGAAGGCATATGGAATCCTTTCCTTTATTAGCCGAGGAGGTTATGCTGGAACTGCAAAACACATTAGTTAGGGCCACAACTTGAGTACTGTGTGCAGTTCTGGTCACCTCATTACAGAAAGGATGTAATTGCACTGGAGAGGGTACAAAGGAGATTTACGAGGATGTTGCCAGGACTGGAAAAATGCAGCTATGAAGAAAGATTGGATAGGCTGGGGTTGCTCTCCTTGGAACAGAGGAAGCTGAGGGGGAGACTTGATTGAAATGTACAAAATTGTGAGGGGCCTGGATAAAATGGAGGTGAAGGGCCTATTTACCTTCACAGACAGGTCAGTGACTAGGGGGCATAGATTTAAAGTGATTGGTAGAAAGACGAGAGGGGAGACGAGGACATTTTTTTCACCCAGAGGGTGGTGGAGGTCTCAAACTCACTATCTGTACGTAGAACAGAAGGCTTCAACTCATTTAAAAGGTGTCTGGATATGCACTCCAAATGCTGAGAGGTGGGTTTAGGCTGGGTGGCCTGGTTTTTGGCCAGCACAGACACGATGCGCCAAGTGGCCTCTTTCTGTGCCATAAGCCTTCTATGATTCTACTAGACTGGAAAAAGGCAGTCTTGGCGATAGCACGAATATGAGATCAGGAGCTCATCTTGGGGTCAAAAGTGACACCAAGTTTGTGAACAGACTGGTTTAATTTCAGACTGTAGCCAGGGAGAGGGATGGAATCAGTAGCTAGGGAATGGAGTTTGGAACGGGGACCAAAAAACAATGGCTTCACTCTTCCCAATATTCAATTGGAGGAAATTTCAGCTCATCCAGCACTGGATGTTGGCTAGGCAGTCTGATAATTTAGCAACAGCGGAGGAATCAAGAGAGGTGGTGGTGAGGTAGAGTTGGGTATCGATAGCATACATGTGAAAACTAATGCTGTGCTTTTGGATAATGTCGCCAAGGGGCAGCTTATAAAATGATAAGTAGGAGGGGGTCAAGGTTAGATCCTTGGGAGAATGTCAGAGGTGACGGGAACTGGAAGACAAACCATTGCAAATGATACTCTAGCTATAATTAGATAAGAATGTAACCAGGTGAGAGCAGTCCCACCCAACTGGACAACCGTGGAGAGGCATTAGAGGAAGGTGGTGTGGTCAACTGTGTCAAAGGTTGCAGACAGGTTGAGAAGGATGATGAGGGAAAGTTTACTTTTGTCACAGACACAAAGGATGTCATTTGTGATTTTGATAAGAGTTGTTTCAGCACTGTGGCAGGGGCGGAAACCTGATTGGAGGGATTCAAACATGAAGTTCTGCAAAAGATGGGAAAGGAGTTGGGAGCTGACAACACATTCAGGGACTTTGGAGAGGAAAGACAGTTTACAAGGACAGTCGGGCCAAGGGTTGTTTTTTTGAGCAGAAGGCTGATGACAGCAGATTTAAAAGGAGAGAGGGACAACATCTGAAGAGAGAAAAAGCCTAACAATATCGGCTAACATGGGGACCAAGGATGGTGGTAGGGGAAGGTTGGGTAGTCAGCAGTTTAGTTGGAATAGGATTGAGGGAGCAGGAGGTGGGTCATGGATGAGGTGAGCTCAGACAAGGCATGAGGGGAGATAGGTGATAAACTAGAGAAAGATGCAAGTTCAGCTTAGGGCAGGTGGGAGCATTAGAGGAAGTTTAGCCAGGTGGGCTAGTGGAAGGGAGAGACGCAGCAGAGGCAGCTGATTAGATAGTCTCGACCTTAGTGAAAAGAAGTCCATAAGCTCCTCATATGTTGTTGGGGGTGACAGTGGAGGGGACAGGGAAGAGGGGTTTAAGAAGTTGATCTGCAGTAGAGAAAAGAAGCCAGTGGTTATCTTGGCATTCCAGGATAATCCTGGAATACATAATAACATAAGAACATAAGAAATAGGAGCAGGAGTAGGCCATTCAGCCCCTCAAGCTTGCCCCGCCATTCAATAAGATCATGGCTGATCTGTCCCAGGCCTCAACTCCTCTTTCGGGCCTACTCTGCCTAACCCTCAACTCCCCGAGATTTCAAAAATGTATCTACCTCCTCCTTAAATACTTTTAGTGACCTAGCCTCCACAACTCTGAGGCAGATAATTCCAGAGATTCACCACCCTCTGAGAGAATAGTGAGCAGTTTGAGCAAATAAGAGCAGGACCCAACAGTGTTTTCCATGGTTGAGCCAGATCTGGCAGTGGATGGCTAAACCAGTTATCTGCCATACCCTTTCAAATCTGCATCCTTTGGTCTTAAGGAGATGAGAGCCGTACTGGGAGAGCGGTCAGGGTGCGAGACACTAATAGTTTTACTGGAGACGAGGGCAAAGATGGAGGTGAGGGTACGGTTGAGCATGCGAATTGCTGGACAAAAAAGAACAAGGTCCATCTACGCTGCCTTCGACCACCTGATAGTTGCATAATATAACACTAAACTTCCTCTAATCCTCCCCCCTGCCCTACCCTCAACTTGCATATTTCTCTATGACTAACCATAGCAATCAATCACTATAGTTTATAGCAGACCTAGGCAAGAAGTAAGGAAAATTCCCAGTGCTGGAGTGCTTTAGAAACCATAGGTCATCCTCAGAATGCTAAACTTACCATGTATCATGTCTCAAATTAATCAAACACTGAAACACAAAACATTATTTTCTGAAAGAACCCGACCTAATCTCCAATCACATGAATCAGTACTATGGTATCTGCTTCCACTGTTCTGAAGAGGAACCTGTTCCATAGATTGACCACTTGCTCACTGAAATAATGCTTCCATAATTTGCGCATTTTATTTCTGGCTGCAGAACCTTCCTGATGTCCAGGCAAGGTTCATATAGGTCAGCAAGCAGGAAGTAGAATTGCTGGTCTATGTGAGCAGTCTCAACACTCAGTCTGTCCATGGTCAGAAAATACCAAGAAGTTTTAACTCTGTGGTTTGTGCTTATATTAGCCGTTGCCAGTTCTGCTGTTCATAGAGAAGCTCAGGAAACTACTACTTGCAGTGCTCCTCTCCTGCTCAGCAGGTTACACTGCTAAAGGCAGTGATGCTTTTGTGTAATTCAGAAAAGAGCATAAAATAAACTCGAATCAACATAGTAGTATTATGAGAAACATAGTGACGCAGTGGTTAGCACCGCAGCCTCACAGCTCCAGTGACCTGGGTTCAATTCTGGGTACTGCCTGTGTGGAGTTTGCAAGTTCTCCCTGTGTCTGCGTGGGTTTCCTCCGGGTGCTCCGGTTTCCTCCCACAGCCAAAAGACTTGCAGGTTGATAGGTGAATTGGCCATTATAAATTGCCCCTGGTATAGGTAGGTGGTAGGGGAATATAGGGACAGGTGAGGATGTGGTAGGAATATGGAATTAGTGTAGGATTAGTATAAATGGGTGGTTAATGGTCGGCACAGACTCGGTGGGCCGAAGGGCCTGTTTCAGTGCTGTATCTCTAAATCTAAAAATCTAAATCTAAATCTAAATAATGCCATGAAGTGATGCTCTCTGGCAATGTCAGTGTTTCAGATGTAGGGCATTGTAGCTTTGAACTTGCTTCATGGTTGAACTAACTGAATATTCTGATTATGATTTTTAAAAATTATGTAGATTGCCAGTGCTCTGGACACTGGAGATGAGCACTAAATGCATCAGACACTTGTGGGTTTGATCGTCAACCTGAAAAGGATCTAGAAATATTCTGGAAAGGTTACGGAACAGTGAGATTTACCTAAAGGCTGATATCCTTGCCTGGAAGGTCCTCCAAATGGATTCCGTCCACTGAAGCTGCTGCCATCGATTGCCCCATATGACATTTTTGTTGTGTGAATTGGGCGTCTCAAGAGTGCACTTCTGAGAACAGCTGCAAAAAAGGACAGGTCAAGGAAGATATTAGAAATCATTCAAAAGATCATTTTTCCTCAAGATGACAGTTATTTTCATTATTAATTAGATTAATATAAGCTACTGTTTTAAACAAGCAACATTCATAACTGAAGACTACACCAATGGGTAGAGAACTGAAGATTTTTTTTTTACTAACAGGACATTAGAACCAAGTTTGTCACATTCAGATAGAGCAGCCTCAACACGTCACCATATCCCACAATTCTCTCTCGAAATGCACGAACAAATAAGATAGCAACAGAGTAATCTCCAGATTTGAAACAATAATCTCATTTACATACTCACATTCACATGCAAGTTCAGCTCCTAAAGTCAGCACAAGAGCATAGTGAAAATTTTGAACTTTAAGAAGAAAAGTGCAATGAGCCTCTCAGGTGGTTATCAATATATCGTATAGATCCAAAGTGAAAATATCAAGAGAGGAGATGATGTTGAGGTACATCTGGAACAAGAGTATGTAATTCTCAATATGGGATTCAAACTCTGGAAAAATATACAAGAGTTTGCGGTTCTGGGAGAGATTCAGTCACAGCAATAAGGCTCAATTGCAACATGAGGGATTTCGGGAGAAGAATGAGCATGCAGGATGGACCACTTGCAGCTTAGCGGAAACAGTAAAAAGGGGAAAATGCAGAATAACAATGACCAAACTAGTATTGATAAAATAAAGAGGGAGAGAGGGTTGAGAGAGAGGGGAAGTAGGCAGAGAGAGGGGAGGAGCATAGAGAGGGAAAAGAAGGGAGAGTTGCTTTTTTTTTAAGAAAACAACTTATTATATGGTCTCTTCTGTATGGAGATTTAATGAACATGGTGCACAGATTTAACTTTTCTATTCTTTTAGCATCTTCTATGCAAATCCACTTCAAGGCTAGCAGGTTTTAGCCTAGCCTCATAACTCCGTCTTCCAACATACTGGGAATCAGCCTTACTCTTTAAAATACAATGTTAGTTACCAACATCAGGAATTTTGCAGGGATGTAAATATAATTGCCCGATTACACTGCTGCCTCAGTTCATCTGCTGCTGATATCCTCTGTTGCCTCTAGACTTCACTATTACAAAATTTATTTGATCAGTATCCTATCTGCCATCCTCCATAAATTGAACTCATCCAAAACTCTGCTGCTCGTATCCGAACTATCACCGACTCCTGTTTACCCAACACTCGTGCTTGCTAACCTACATTGGCTCCTATCCTAAAACTTCATTAGTTGGGAGATGGTGGCATAGTGATAATGTCACTGAACCAGTAATCCACAGGCCCAGGGGTCATGGTTCAAATCTCATGACACCAGGTGGTGGAATTTAAATTCAATTAATTAATTAAAAAATCTGAAATTGAAAGCAAGTCTCAGTAATAGTGCCATGAAACTATCAATAATTGTTGTAAAAACCCATCTGGTTCACTAATGTCCTTTAGGGAAAGATATTTGCTGTCCTTACCTGGTCTGGCTGACATGAGGCTCAGGGCAATGTGGTTAACTCTTAACTGCCTTCTGAAGTGGTCTAGCAAGCCACTCAGTTCAAGGGCAATTAGGGTTGGGCAACAAATGCTGGCCTACCAGTGATGCCCACATCCCATGACAGAATCAAAAAAGCCAAGACTTAAAATTCTCATCCTAGTTTTCAAATCCTTTCATGATCTTGCCCCTCGCCATCTCTATAAATTGTTCCAGCCTTACAACCCTCCAAGATCTTTGCACTCCTGCAATTCTGGCCTCTTTAGCACCCACAATTTTAATTGTTCCACCACTGGCAGCCATACATTCAGCTGACTCAGCCCTAACCTCTTCAATTCCCTCCCTCAACCTCTCCGCCCCTCAGCCTATTGCTCCTGTAAGATGTTCCTTAAAACCGACCTCTTTGACCAAGCTTTTGCTCATGTCCGAATATCTCATGTGGCTTGACGTCAAATTCTGTTTGATAACACTCCTATGAAGGGTCTTGGGACATTTTACAATGCTAGAAGGGATTTAGAGCCAAGCATTACACCTTATGTATAAATTACAAATTGAAAATTCTTATTAAGTACCATTTGAAACATTGAGAGGCAGTGGCGTAGTGATAATGTCACTAGACTAGTAACCCAGAGCCCCATGCTAATGCTCTGGGGACATGGGTTCAAAACCCACCACAGCAGAAGTTGGAATTTGAATTCAACTAATAAATATAGAATTTTTTTTTAAAAAAGCAAGTCTAGTGGGGACCATGAAAGCATGGTCGATTGTTGTAAAAACCCATCAGGTTCACTCCGGTCCTTTAGGGAAAGAAATCTGCCATCCTTGCCTGGTCTGGCCTACATGTGAATCCAGATTCACAACAATGTGGTTGACTTTAACTGCCCTCTGAAATGGCCAAGCAAGCTACTCAGTTGTATCAAACTGCTACAAAGTCCAAGAAGAGGAATGAAATCAGGCAGAACACACGGCATCAACCGAGGCACCAGAAACGACAACGGTGAACCCAGCCCTGCAAAGTCCTCCTTACTAACATTTGGGGACTTATGCCAAAGTTGGGATAGCTGTCCCATTGATTAATCAAGCAACAGTCTAACATAGTCATACTCACGGAATCATATCTTGCAGACAATGTCCCAGACACGACCATCACCATCCCTGGGTATGTCCTGTCCTACCAGCAGAACAAACCCAACAGAGCAGGCAGCACTGCGGTATACAGTGACTCCAGACCCCATGAAGTCTCATGGCATCAGGTCAAACATGGGCAAGGAAACGTTTTGCTGATTACCACCTACCGGTCTCCCTAAGCTGATGAATCAATCATTCTCCATGGTGAACACCAACTGGAAGAAGCATTGAAGGCAAGGGCACAAAATGTACTCCGGGTGGGCCGCTTCAATGTCCATCACCAACAGTGGCTCGGTAGCACCATTACTGACCGCACTGGCCAAATCCAAAAGGACAAAGCTGCTAGACTGGGTCTGCGGCAGGTGAGGAAGGAACCAAAAGAGGGAAAATCCTACTTGACCTCGTCCTCATCAAACTAGCTGTCGCAGATGTATCTGCCATGACAGCATTGGTAGGAGTGACCATTGCACAGTCCTTGTGGAGATGAAGTCCCACCTTCACACTGAGGGTACTCAGCATCGTGCTAAATGGGATAGATTTCGAACAGATCTAGCAACTCAAAATTGGGCATCCATGAGGCACTGTGGGCCATCAGCAGCAGCAGAACTGAATTCAACCACAATCTGTAACCTCAAGGGCCAGATAATATGGGAGGCGGTGGCATAGTGGTAATGTCTCTAGACTAGTAATACAGAGCCCAGGCTAATGCTCTAGGGACATGGGTTTGAATCCCACCACGGCAGCTGGTGAAATTTGAATTCAATTAATAAATCTGGAATTAAAAGCAAGTCTAAAGGCGACTGTGAAGCCATTGTCGATTGTTTTAAAAACCCATCTGGTTCACTCATGTCCTTTAGAACAAAGAACAAAGAAAATTACAGCACAGGAACAGGCCCTTCGGCCCGCCAAGCCTGCGCCGATCCAGATCCTCTATCTAAACATGACGCCTATTTTCTAAGGGTCTGTATCTCTTTACTTCCTGCCCATTCATGTATCTGTCTAAATACATCTTAAAAGATGCTATCGTGCCCGCGTCTACCACCTCCGCCGGCAACGCGTTCCAGGCACCCACCACCCTCTGCGTAAAGAACTTTCCACGCATATCCCCCCTAAACTTTTCCCCTCTCACTTTGAACTCGTGACCCCAAGTAATTGAATCCCCCACTCTGGGAAAAAGCTTCTTGCTATCCAACCTGTCTATACCTCTCATGATTTTGTGCACCTCAATCAGGTCCCCCCTCAACCTCCGTCTTTCTAATGAAAATAATCCTAATCTACTCAACCTCTCTTCATAGCTAGCGCCCTCCATACCAGGCAACATCCTGGTGAACCTCCTCTGCACCCTCTCCAAAGCATCCACATCCTTTTGGTAATGTGGCGACCAGAACTGCACGCAGTATTCCAAATGTGGCCGAACCAAAGTCCTATACAACTGTAACATGACCTGCCAACTCTTGTACTCAATACCCCATCCGATGAAGGAAAGCATGCCGTATGCCTTCTTGACCACTCTATTGACCTGCGTTGCCACCTTCAGGGAACAATGGACCTGAACACCCAAATCTCTCTGTACATCAATTTTCCCCAGGACTTTTCCATTTATTGTATAGTTCACTCTTGAATTGGATCTTCCAAAATGCATCACCTCGCATTTTCCCTGATTTGCATGCCAAATAGTGGAAGCGGCATGTGATAGACAGGGCTATGTGATCCCACAATCAACAGCTCTGAAGTCCTGCTACATCCAGTCATGAATGGTGGTGGACAATTAAATAACTAACAGGAGGAGGAGGCTCCACAAATATCGACATCCTCAACGCCTAGCCTATCAGTGCAAAATACAAGACTGAAGTATTTGCATCCATCTTCAGCCAGAAGTGCCGAGTCGATGATCCAACTTGGCCTCCTCCTGACGTCTCCAGCATCACAGATGCCAGTGTTCAGCCAATCCGATTCATTCCACATGATATCAAGTAACGGCTGAAGGCACAGGATACTGCAAAGGCTATGGGCCCTGACAACGTTCCAGCAATAGTACTGAAGACTTGTGTTCCAGCACTAGCTGCGCCCCTAGCCAAGCTGTTCCAGTACAGCTACAACACTGGCATCTACCCAGCAATGTGGAAAATTGCCTGGGTATGTCCTGTACACAAGAGGCAGGACAAATCCAAGCCGACCAATTACATCCTATCAATCTACTCTCAAACATCAGCAAAGTGATGGAAGGGTTCATTGACAGTGCTATCAAGTGACACTTGCTCAGCAATAACCTGCTCACTGACGCTCAGTTTGGGTTCTGCCAGGGCCATTCAGCTTCTGACCTCACTACAGCCTTGGTCCAAACATGAGCAAAAAAAAGAGCTGACCTCCAGCGGTGAGGTTACAGTGACTGCCCTTGGCATCAAGGCAGCATTTGACTGAGTTTGGCATCAAGGAACCCTAGCAAAACTGAAGTCAATAGAAATCGGGGGAAAACTCTCCGCTGGTTGGAGTCACACCTAGAACAAAAGTAGCTGGTTATGGTTGTTGGAGGTCAATCATCGCAGTCCCAGGACATCACTGCAGGAGTTCCTCACGGTAGTGTCCTAGGCCCAACCATCTTCAGCTGCTTCATCAATGACCTTCCCTCCATCGTGAGCTCAGAAGTGGGGATGTTCGCTGATGATTGCACAATGTTCAGTACCATTCACAACTCCTCAGATACTGAAGCAGCCATTAACAATATGTAGCAAGATCTAACAACATCCAGGCTTGGGCTGGTAACTGGCAAGTAACATTCGCGCCACACAAGTGCTTGGCAATTATATCTCAAACAAGAGAGAATCTAACCATCTCCCCTTGATGTTCAATGGCACTTTCCTTTCTGAAAATCCCCCACTATCAACATCCTGGCGATCACCATTGACCAGAAACTGAACTGGACCAGCCACATAAATGCTGTGGCTATAAGAGCAGGTCAGAGGCTGGGAATTCTGCAGTGAATAACTCACCTCCTGTCGCCCCAATGCCTGTACACCATCTACAAGGCACAGGTGAATGAATGAATCCACTTGCCTGGATGGATGCAACTCCATCAACATTCAAGAAGTTCGACAACATCCAGGACAAAGCAACCCACTTGATTGGCACCCGATCCACCACCTTCAACACTCACTCCCTCCACCACCAAAGCACCAGTGGCAGCAGTGTGTACCATCTACAAAATGCACTGCAGCAATTCACCAAGGCTCCTTCAACAGCACCTTCCAAACCTGCGACCTGTACCACCTAAAAGGATAAAGGCAGCAGATGCATGGGAACACCATCACATGCATGTTCCCCTCCAAGCCACACACCATCCTGACTTGGAACTATATCACCGTTCCTTCACTGTCACTGGGTCAAAATCCTGGAACTCCCTTCCTAACAGCACTGTAGGTGTACCTGCACCCCAAGGACAGTGGTTCAAGAAGGCAGCTCACCACCACCTTCTCAAGGGCAATTAGGGATGAGCAATAAATGTTGACCTCACCAGCCATGCCCACATCCCCCGAACAAATGAAAAAAAAGGACAGGACCTTGAAAATTTCGTGGAAAGCAAACATTTCAGGAAAATATGTAAATTGGTGTTTGTGGGACATACATAGGGTAAACAGAGTTTAGTTGTTGAGCGCTAGATGAAGTCAATGCACTTCTCTTGTTCTTATTGTATTTCCTATGCAGAAACTGCCAAAAGGTGATGAACAATATTAATAACATTAATGATTAATGGAATATTTGAGAAGTCATAAAGAGCATTACAGTAGCATACTATGACAAATACCATTAAGCGTTAATTGTGAATTAGGACACAAAGTATTTTGAAGAGAATAATACCTTTGAATAAGAGACAAATGGATGAGATATAGTCTGCAACAGCTATGCTGTTATTCATATATTCAAGAGGGTTGAAAAATCCAGCTTTTTCTTAAATGAAAGCAGAGTCTTAGATTTTAGTAGATCCATGAACCACAATAGAATTGTGAAATATAATATTACATTTCACAGGAATAAAACTAAATGGGAAAAAGAGAGAAAGAACAAGGAAAGCAAGGAAGAAAATGCATTTCTATTGTGCCTTTCACAACCTCGAGAGGTCCCAAGCCAATGAAATACTTTTAAAGTGTAGTCACTGTTGTGATGTCAGGAATCGTGGCAACCTATTTGTACACAGCATGATCTTGCAAACAGCAACAAGATAATGAATAGATAATTTGTTTTAGTATGGTTGACTGAGGAATACATATTGGCCAGGACACCAAGGAGAACTCCTCTGCCCTTCATGCAGTACCATGGGATCATTTACATCCACCCAAGCCTGGCAGATGGGAACACAATTTATTGTCTCATCTAAAAGATAGCACCTACAGACAATACAGCACTACTTAGAACTGCTTACATTAAATGGTTAGGTCTTGAGAACGGGACTTGAATCCACAGCCTTTTGATTCAAGAGGAGAAAATGCCCCCACTGAATCTCAGTGGAAACCACTATATCTGGTGATTATTCCCATTGTCAATTATTTTTCTTTTGGCAGGTTGCAAAAAAAATTAACTCAACAGTCACCAAAGCACTCAAATTCACACAGGTCGAATATCTCTTTGCTCAATATGGAATGCATCAGTAACACACACCGTGTTCCAAATAGCTTAAGTCTAGAGATCTTGGGTACAGATTGGTAACAACTCCGTCATGGGGATCCCCGCATGTAAACTGATGTACTGCTGGAATTTTATGAGCGAAAACCATGTAGCACAGAGCATTGTTCAGAGGAGGCTCATATAGGAGAACAACCTGGCTGGTCCCCAAGGTCAGGCCCATGAGGAACAATTTGATAAAACTAGACTCTTCAGCCTGAAGAAAACAAGATTTTCTCAAGGTATAGAATGTCTCTAATGACAGAGAAATCAAAACCATTTAGATACTCAACAAGAGGGCACAGGTTCCAGGTTGTGAATGACCAGTTTAGTGTATAAATCTGATATTTCTCGACACAAAAAATAATCAGCAACTAAAATGAGTTGCCAAGAATGATCGAGGCTAGGACAGCAAAATCATTTTCAAACAATTACATATTGCAAAAGAAATCAGCAGAGTTGATATTCTGGAAGGCTGAGATTAATGGGTTAAAGGGGCCTCTTGGTCCTAATCTACTTTAAGAGAAACTAAAATGGAGAAATAAACTTGAATTACTTCTATTAATCCCCAGTCCACTCAAAAAGATCCCCATCCAGTTTTAGATCTGGCAAAAGATGACAACACTGGAGTATCACTCTGAAATTCTGTTTTATCTATTACCAGCAGACATTATATGTGTTGTTAAGTGAAATCAAATCCTATAGATGAGGTTGGTACGTTCATAATCTATTGGCTTAAAATAAACAAACATATTTCAAGCATGGGCATAGATGACCATCATTATTACACTGCTACCTATCATATTATATCGGGACTTGGAGTGCTCAATGCCATTATTGAATATGCAAGGTGGAAAGAAAAAGTCCCTTTCTCCAGTACAAACTTCCTTCGGCCTGACATTCATAAAACATGGCAAAAAGGAGTTAAATATAATGAAATCTACTGCCCACTTCTGAACTATGAAAAGTAGTAAAAAGAATTTAAAAAGCTTAGAGAAAGATTAATCACACCACTTCATCCTTGAAAATTTGAAGTGAAAGAGGATATGATGGTAGGCCCAGCAACTTATCGAATAATAGTTAAGCTCAATATCACCAAAATGACAGGCTTCGAAGACAGGTATTTAAAATGTCACAAGTAACAAGGGTTCGGAGGTGTATATTATTTTATAAAGACCTATATTTATTTTAAACCTCCCTGTGCAGCAAAGGTCTGAATCATGGATTCATAGATTGGCCTTCTTTGTGCAGTAACCATTTAGCCCATCGAATCAGTGTCAGCTCTCTGCAAGAGCAATTTAGCTAGTCCCACTCCCTGACTATTTCCTGGTAGCTTGGCAAATTTTTCCTCGAGGTATTTATCCAATTTCCTTTTGAAAACTATAATTGAATCTGCCATCAATACACACTCAGGGATTCCAGATCCTAACCACTCACTGCAGAAAAAAAGTTTTTCTTTATGTCACCTATGACGATCAGGTGAGGAGGGGGTTGAAGGGCTCCCCTCTTTTCCCTCTCCTTGTTTGACCGCAACAGTTTTATTTCCTTTTTAGGTGGATATAATTTTCCAGAGAGTTTTCAACTTGCTTACGTGCTGTGATCATTAAAGAGCCAATCGGACAGGATTTCTCAAGTTTAACAAAGAAAGAGTTTAACTTTATTGTACTTAAACTGATCCAAGTAAAAATAATAAAATATGTTCCAACTTTCTCTCTCTCACACACACACATACACTCATGAAGGATAGATTGATCGAATTGGACTCCAGAAAATAAAAGGGGTATATAGTCTGTGGAGGCTGGAGACTCGGCTGGCTTCAGGCTAAATTTGGTGGTCCTGACTTCAGTGGTTCTCCAGGCGACTGCAATGTGACTGAATTCCTTCGTGAGAGATCTCGGTCAGTTCTTTCCAGAAAGTTCTCTACCCACAATAGCACCTCCATCAGACTTAAATCATTAAGCACAGTGAGCATCAATCAGTAAACAGACTAATACAATGAAACACAAATCAATTAAGCCACTGATCACTACAGTCTGCAGAAGGGAATATGCCTCAGTGGTCAGCAGACAGAGTTTAAAACTTGCAAGGTTTGCGTGGTTCGTCTCCACCAATTTAATATTCAGGTTTCCAGTTGGTGGATTAAAATATCATAATTCGTCCTTGCACGTTTTTGTGACATCACCTTTGGTTCTTTTGCAAATCACTTCAAGTCTGTGTCCTCTAGTTATTGACCCTCTGTCAATGGGAAGAATTTCTCTCTATCAACTTTGTCGACACCCCTCATTATTTTGCACATCTCCTCTCAACCTTCTCTTCTCCAAGGAGAACCACCCCAGTTTCGACAATCTATCCACATAAATCAAGTTTCTCATACCTTAAAAATTCTAGTAAATCTTTTCTGCACCCCTAAAGCCTGTGCATCCTTCCTGAAGTGTGGCATCTAGAAATGGACGCAATACTCCTGTTGAGGCCGAACCAGTGTTTTCTAAAGGTTCACCATAACCTCCTTGCTTTTCTCTTCTATACCTCTATTTATATATAGGATCCCATACACCTTTTTAACCACTTTCTCAACCTGCTCTGCCACCTTCAATGACTTGTGCACATATACCCCCTAAGTCTCTCTGTTCCTGCACCCCCTTTAGAATTGTATCCTTCATTTTATATTGCCTTTCATCATTCTTCCTACCAATATGCATCACTTCACACTTCTCTGCATTAAATTTCATCTGCCACGTGTCCGGTCATTACACCAGCCTGTTTAGGTCCCTCTTCAAGTCTATCGCTATCCTCCTCACAGTTCACACTGCTTTCCAGTTTTGTGTCATCTGCAAATTCTAAAATTGTGCCCTGCACAACCAAGTCTAGGTCATTAATATATTATCAAGAAAATTATAGGTTGCAGACCGATATAGATAGGTTGAGTGAGTGGGCAAAAATCTGGCAGACGGAGTATAATGAGGGAAAATGTGAAGTTGTTCACTTCGGCAGGAAGAATAAGAAAGCAATTATTTAAATGGAGAACGACTGCAGAATTCCGAGGTGCAGCGGGATCTAGGTCTTCTAGCACATGAGTCACAAAAAGTTAGCGTTCAGGTACAGCAAGTAACAAAGAAGGCCAATGGAATGCTATCTGTTATTACAAGAGGAATTGAAAATAAAAGTAAGGGTGTTATGCTTCAGTTATACAGGGCATTGGTGAGACCACATCTCGAATACTGCGTGCAGTTTTGGTCTCCTTATTAAAGGAAGGATGTAAATCTGTTGGAGAAGGTTCAAAGAAGGCCTACTAGATTGATACCCGGAATGATTAGGTTGTCTTATGAGGAAAGGCTGGACAGACTGGATTTGTTTTCACTGGACTTTAGAACAGTGAGGGGAGACTTGATTGAAGTTTATTAGATCCTGAACGGTCTTGACAAGGTGGATGTAAAAAGGATGTTTCCTCTTGTGGGTGAGTCCAGAATTAGGGGGCACTGCTTTAAAATTAGGGGTTGCCCTTTTAGGACAGAAATGAGGAGTAATTTTTTCTCTGAGGGTTGTGCAACTTTGGAACTCTCTACCGCAGAAGGTGGTAGAGGCGGGGTCATTGAATATTTTTAAAGTGGTGGTAGATAGATTCTTGTTCATCAGGGGAATCAAAGATTATCGGGGGTAGATGGGAATGTGAAATTCGAAACAGATACAGATCAGCCATGATCTTATCGAATGGCTGATGGAGCAGGCATGAGAGGCCGAATGGCCAACTTCTGCTCCTAATTTGTATGTTCGCAAAAGCAATAGTCCTAATACTGACCCCTGGGGACCCCACTGTATACCTTCCTCCAGTTCAAAAAACAATTGTTCACTGTTTCCTCAGCAAACTTCATATCCATGCTGTCACTGAAGCTTTTATTCCTTGGGCTCCAACTTTTGCTGACAAGCCTGTTATGTGGCAATTTAACAAATGCCTTTTTGAAGTCCATATATACCACATCAACCTCAATACCCTTATCAACCATCCCTATTAGTTACCTCATCAAAAAAAAAGTTGGTTAAGCAAAATTTGCCTTTCAAAAATCTATGCTGACTTCCCTTAATTAATCCACCTTTGTACAAGCGACTGCCAATTTTGTTTCAGATTATCATTTCCAAAAGCTTTGCCACCAACAGAGTGGCCTATGTTTGCTGGGCTTACCCTTACAATCTTTTTTGAACAAGAGCGTAAAATTTGCAGTTCTCCAATCCTCTAGCATCACCCGATATCTAAAGAGGATCAGAAGTTGATGGCCAGTGCTTCTGCAATTTCCACCTTTACTCCCCTCAGCATCCTTGGATGCATCCTATCCAGTCTTGGCGACTTATCAACTTTCATTACAGCCAACTTTTCTATTGCCTCCTCTATCAATTTTTAGCCCATCCAGGACCTCAACTGTCTCCTTGTTCACTGTGACTCTTGCACTATCTTCTTCCTTGGTAAAGACAGATACAAAGTACTGATTTAGTACCTCAACCATGCACTCTGACTCCATGCATAGATCCTCTTTTCGTCCCTAATCAGCCCTACCCCTCCTCTGACTGCAAATTTGATGCGGGCAGCTAAATCGAGACGCACAGGGATGTTACCCCAACAACATTGTCAGACTGAAAACAAGCAAACCCCTAACTGGGAGACAGGAATTTTAAAATAACTGGCATGTCTTTCTTTTGAGAGTGAGGTTCATCAGGCATGGCTGGATTATCAGTGATAGGGAAGTAAAGACAATGAGGAGAAAAATGAGAAGCTCCCTCAAAGAGACATTGGCAGATAGACGTTTCCAATTCAGTAGTGGGGAGGGGGGGTGGGGGAGAAAACCATGGTTGGTAAATCTGATTGGGTAGTCAAAGCTCTGTCAAATTATTCCCATAGCAACATATACTGAGCAAATATTGCGTAAAATTAGATCTAACGATAGATACTTAGACAATTTAGTCCTTTCTATGTGGGCTATGTGCCCCAAGAAAATAAACTAGTTACATGATTGATTTGCTTAAAATCACACTTAATGTGCAACTAATTGCACCTCAAAATGTGCAGTAGACTTTTCTCCATGACAAAGGAGCTAGGTGCAATATTGGCAGGTACAGGAAAGATAATGTTTCCAAAGTTTTAGTCACAGTATGGCAGTAATAAATCATAATTACAGTCAACAATTGGGCAAATTAGCAATTTCAAAAAGAAAAGACCTATTTATCTGCTGTTGTTCAGATACAGAATTTTGCTGTTATATCTCTGGAGTTGGGCCACCACTCTCGCCTCTATGCAGAGACACCAAGCACTGGTTCAGAGTTTAGCTGTCCTCTCGAGAATTGCAATGATTTACTGTAAACTGTAGAGGAGGTGCAGTTCCAGGTGAACAAAGCAGCAAAGCACAGCATCACATTAAAAGCATATTGAACTCCCTACTGCGTGCGTGGGCCAGAATAAATTGCAATGAATATCAAATTCTGTGATGAAAGTGTGCTTCACAATATCCTGCATACAAATCTCAACAGCAGGTCGCAAGTGCAACACTACTGTAAACCCCTTGAAGAACTGAGAGCAGAAAGGAAATGCATTTAAGATGTTTTTGCACTGAAAAATCTTATTGAAGGGCTACATCCACCAAGATAGCAAAGAGAACCTGTCAAAAGATGGTGTCAAGGTGACGTCAAACTTAGAACAAAAAACGCTGTCGATCAACTGCAATGGCTCACAAACTGCTATAAATTCTGGTCAAACCTTGTCTTCCCATTTCTGCAACCTCCTGAAGCCCTACAACCCTCAGGGATCTCTATGCTCTTCCAATTCTGACCTCTTGTGTATTCCTGATTTTCATTGATAGCCATGCCTTCAACTGGTTAAGCTCTATACCCCAGAATTCCATCCTTAAATTTTCTGCATCTCCACCCCTCTCTCTTCCTTTAAGTCGCCCCTTAAAAACTACATCATTGGCCAAACTTTTGGTCATCTGTTGTTCTCATGTACCTCATATCTCCATGGCACTCAGTGTCGATTTTGTTTTATGGTGGCTCTTGTTATGCCCCTTGGGACAGTTTTACGATGTTGTATGTGCTAGAAAAATGTAAGTCATTATACTTTTTCAATAATTGAAGAACTAAGGAAGATTTGACATGGGTGATCCTTGAGTTCAGTAGTCCAAGCATGATGTTGTTGATGGAAAAACCTTTGCACTGACCCAAGCACAAAACCCTGCAGTAAGAAATGCAGATCATCATAAAGCAAGTAGGCTTCCTTCCATTCTGAATCAGCGACATGTTATTTTGACTGAATTGCAGCATGAGTTAATCTGCTTTACCCCAATAGTACCACCATCTCAGGTAGTGAATATTGACTTTTAGCCAAACTAGCTTCTAATCAATCAAACACCACCACCACCACAGACCTGGAGTATGCTGAGACCACTGTAGCAGCAAAGCAGCCAGAACCGGCTCAGAATTACTGGAATGGGCTCATGCCACTGAATGGGTAAACCAGATGAATTGAGAGAGGAATGAAAGAAACAGGAGAAGCTAACGTTGTTGTCATGTTTGTGTAGACTTCAGTATTGTCATGGTCCAGTCGTTTTTTTTTTCCGGGAATATGTGGTATGCCTTTAAGGCTTGCCAAGGATCAGGACTGCTTTAAGAACCAGCAAGCCTCAGGAGTTCGAGAAAATGCATCTTCGGCTGCCAATGGATACAATCATTTGGAGACTGTGATTCAAAGGGTGCAATCTGGTTACCATGGAAACAGCCACTGGAACTGAGTAGCAAGCGATACATTTATTACAATTCAATTTTGAACTGGCTTTTTAGTTGAAGACAGTTTGTTCTAACAGAACACACACAGACAGACAGCTTGTGATAGCACTTGAAAAAAGAGCTCTCAGCTATTTAAACCGAAGGAAAAGAATTTAAGTCTGTTTAAGTACTATTATCTCTCAAAATTCAAAAAAAAAGTCAAGACAACACAGAGATCTCTGGTAATTTAAACTTAAGGAAGGGAACTTAGACTGTGACAATCTTTTATCCCTCAAAAACTCTAATGTCAGATTAATTCTATTGAAAGTGTTTGCAAGTTGTTCACTGTTGAAATTCACTGGAGAAGGAAAGCATCACTTACTGCTAGTATTAGACTACGGACTGTTCTACTGTGGAAGAACCTTTTCCCACCATTAGACAGCTTTGAGGACTTCAAGCAACATTGGATTTAAATTTGCAAGGACTCCAAATGTTTCTATTTTAGATGTTTTTTATCTTCATAGTGTTTAAGAATTTAGTTCTTCCAATTAAAGAGTTAATTTGTTGATTTAAAGACACCTGGTTTGGTTAGTCTCATTCGGGGGTTAATAGATGATACAATTTGGCTGGGTCTTTCTTTAATTTGGAAAGTTTTAAATGCTATGTTAAGCGACCTGTGGAGCGACGGGATTGAATTAACAGTGCATTTCTCCCAGCACAATCAGAATCGTATATTTTGATTGGGGGCTTTGACTGGAGCGGTCGGTCATAACAGTATTAGAGAATATATGGTACTTGGAAGGGAAACTGAAAGTAGCTTTGGGAAAACTTCTGAACTGGGGATTGTTGTAAGGTCAAATAGCCTTTGTAGCCACAGTGAGAGCAGTAAGCAAGAACTTTACAGAATTCTTTAACAAAGATTTAACAAGTGTTTTATGAAAATTAAGAAGTGATTTCAAGTGTGATTCATTTCAGCCTGAAATGTGGCATTAGCAACGAGGCTATTAAAGACAAACAATACAGAGGTAAATTCGGAGATGTTAAGGATTTGGAGTTTGCTGGAGCTGATATGTCGGCAGTCCAGAGAATTGAGCTGTTTAATCCGACTGGTGAAGCCAGTTCCTTCAGTGTGAAATGGAAAGTGTAGCTGAAGGAGTTTGAAGTTCATGCTGACAGTCGCGGTTTGTTTTTTGGATGGGGCGATGGATGGGCCTTTTTACTGTTCAATGCAGGTGCATTGGTGAGGAAGACATTGACGACGCTGCCTGACATGGGAGAAAAGGCAGATTATGAACGTGCAGTGAAAGCTTTGAAGGACCGTTATGTAGTGATGCCAAATGCCACATTTCAAAGGCATTATTTCTGTCAAATGAGACAGAAAGAGGGGGAAACAGTAGCCCAATTTTTGACTCGTTTGAGGCAGGTGTGTCGTCGGATGGATGCAATTATGTTATGACAGATGTGAATAACCAGATAATGGATCAGATGGTCCAACATTGCAAGAGACGCAGGCTGCTGCGAAGAGGAGATGACTTAACATTGGATGACGCTTTGAAGATAGCGGCTGCATTGGAAGCAGTGAATGGACCAGTTCACAGCATGAAACTTGGTCCCATTTCCACCAGTGGCATGACAAAATCTGAGGTTAATCAAGTGACACAATGGAATCCAGGTACAGGTAAATATAAACAGCAAAAGTCTGAGAGAGAGTGTTTCAGATATGGCAACTTGGGGCACTATGGAAGAGATGATTGCTGCCCGGCCAGGGGAAGGATATGTCGAAAAAGTTGGGGCAGAGACCATTTTGCCAAGAAGTGCAGAAGCAAAGCTGAACAGTGTGGCAAGCCTGTCAAACCATGTAAAGGAAAGAGAGATGGAAGTAGTACAACTGTGAGATGAGTTGAAGAAGATGCAGTGAGTGAAGACACCAATAGCAATTGTGGATACGTTTTCTGTCAATGGAAGTAACCATGGAGAAAATTCCAGTGATTATTGGGGGATACTGAAGTGAACATTATTGTAGATTCAGGCAGTGACTGTAATGTCATCAGCAGAGCACTGCGGGAGGAACAGAAGACAAAGAGAATCAAGTGCACATCTGGAAAATGTGGCAAAAACCTTTATCCTTACCCATCCAAAACCCCACTTCAAACTGCTGATGCTTCACAATGGGTATAAGAACTGGAGATCAGAGTATGGAGACAGAATTCATAGCGATTGAGGAGGATAGTGAGCCTCTTCTAAGTAGAGAAATTGGCCAAGCCTTGGAGGTGGTACACATTGGATTGAAAGTGAATTCTGGGAAATCCTATGCGGAACTTCGAGAGGAGCTTGGGCCAGTGTTACAAGGAACTGGGAAGGTGCACAACCGCCAAGTGAGATTAACAATGGAAGAGAACGTGAAACCTGTAGCTCTGCCTGTACGTAGAACACCTTTTGGTCTGAGAGGGAAAGTTGAGGCAAAGATCAAGGAACTGGTTGACCAAGACATGATAGAGCCAGTTGAAGGACCAACACCCTTCTGAGCCCTGTTGTGGTAATGCCTAAATCAAATGGTGACATCAGATTCTTGATATGCGACAGGTAATTGAAACAGCAGTAAGAGAATGTCATCCAATTCCCACTGTGGACGAAATCTTTCAAGAGCTGTCAACAAGCAAGATATTCTCCAAATTAGACTTAAAATGGGGATACCAGCAGCTGGAGCTTCGTCCTAATTCAAATACGGTGACTAATTTTGTCACTCATTGTGAACTTGAGATTGCTATTTGGCATCAATGCAGCAAAAGAGATTAACCAACACAAAATTCATCGGGTGATACAAGGGAGCCCAGGAACAGCCAATATCTCAGATGACATCATTATTCATGGAGCCAATACAGAGGAACATGATGAGAGGCTGAGATTAGTATTGGCTTGATTGCAGTCAGCAGGACTTACAGTAAATGCAGACAAGTGCTTGCTGGGTGTGACAGAGCTAAAGTTCAGGGGCCATAAACTGACAAGCAGTGGAATCAATCCTGCCAAAGACAAGATAGAATCAATAGCACAGGCACGTGAACCACAATATGCTAGCAAAGTGAGAAGTTTTCTGGGACTTGTGAACTATTGTGCAAGGTATATCCCAAACTTTGCAACCCTGGATGATCCATTGAGGAAGTTAACCAGAAAGAATGAATGGTTCAGATTTGATGAAGACCAGAAAGCAGCATTCAAAGCTTTGAAAGACAGCTTGACAAGTGCTCGACGCTGAGATGCAATGATCCAAAAGCACCAATGAAAGTCATTGCAGATGCTAGTCCAGTAGGATTAGGAGCAGTGCTGGTGCAAATGCATGCTGAGGGCCCAAGAATCATTACTTATGCGAACAGATCTCTGACAGATGTGAAAAGATATTCTCCGATGGAGAAAGAGGCCCGAGGATTCATGTGGGCATGTGAAAGATTCTATGCCTACCTGTTTGACATTGAGTTTGAATTAATGACAGATCACAAGCCATTACAGATCCAAACCATGTGCCAGAATCGAAAGATGGGTTTTGAGACTCCAGCAGTACAAGGTGATTCATATTGCTGGAAAGATGAACATTGCTGACTCACTGTCACGATCACTGAGCAAGGATCAAACACACAGACCTTCACTAGAGAAGGAAACTGATTCATTCGTGTGGTTTGTGGCAGTTCATGCTACACCAAGAGCAATAACAACTAGAGATTGAAAGAGAGTCAGACAAAGGTCCAAAATTGAATAACGTCAGACAGAGAATCCAAGCTGGAAATTAGGAGAATTGCCCATTCAGAGCATACATTATTATACAGGATGAACTGTGCACAATTTGGAAGTGTATTCTCAGAGCTAAAAGACTTATAGTGCTACAAAAGCTTAGAACTAGCCTGGTGATGTTAGCTCATAAGGGTCACTTGGGAACGGTTGGTACTAAGCAAAACTTACAAGTATGGTGGCCCGGGATGGCGAAAGATGTGGAACAGTTTGTCAAACATGTCATGGACATCAACTTGTCAGTCGACCCAATCCACCTGAACCAGTACACAGTACGCTGCGACTAGCTGGACCATGGGAGGATGTAACAGTTGACTTATCAGGTCCATTTCCATCAGGAGAGTCCATACTAAGGGTGATTGACTAATACAGCCATTATTATGAGTATGTGGTAATGAAGTCTACAATGGCAGAGAAAACGCCGTTTTTTTACTGACTGAAATATTTGCAAGGCATGGTCTACCAGTCACTTTGTATTCAGACAATGAACCACAATTCATTTTACAGATCTTTGCAGACTACATGCAAGTAACTGGTATTCACCATCACAGAGTAACACTGAAATGGCCACAGGAAGTGGAAAGACAAAACCAATCTTTAAAGAAACAGATGAGGATTGCTCAGGCTGAGGGTCAAGACTGAAAAGAGGTGTTGTTGTCATACGTGGTCATGTATAGAGCAACTACACACACAATGACGGGAAAGAGCTCAGCTGAGTTGTTAATTGGATGCAAAATACGCACCAAGATACCAGAGCTGAGAGACATTAGAGTTAATCAGATGGTTCGAGATCATGATGCTGAGAAAAAGGGTGCTGCAAAGTTATATGCAGACCACAGAAGGAGACCCAGACAGTCTGATGTGATGCCAGATGAAGTATTACTGAGATGGGAGAGTCCAAGTAAGATGGATATGCTATAGTATCCCAGGCTATACACTGTTTTCGCCAAGAAGGGAAACAGTGTGACTGTGCAGTCGCCAGAAGGTTGACTGTATGACGTAACTTCTTCATGCATTTAAAAGTATCATGGTGACAAAGATACAATAGATGAACCAGATGTAGGAGCTGAGGCGAAGCTGACATCTAGCAATTGAGATGTCCAAGCCAGTGATGCTGTTGGCAGGCAGACAGCCTGCTAACCAGAGGGAGAAACATCAGTTCCAGAGGGGCTGATGACATTTCCTAATCCTGAAGTGGTGATCAGAATTCCTGAGACAACAGAAAGACCACGCACGAGAGGAGTCCATCAAAACAATATGAAGATTATGTGTTGTGATTATTCTTACGAGTGCTTCCATTCTTACTGCTAAATTTTGAAGATTTGTGGTTTAAAACTAAAAAGGACTCCATGGATTTTTTTTTAAACAACGGTCGTCGAGAGGTCTGTACTGTAAACAGTTACTAGAAGTAATCTGTTTTCAAATAATTACTCAGCAGGGACTGTTTTTGACTTGGGAAAAGTTGTTTGAAGAGAAATGACAGGTCAAGATCTATAGTGGTCAGGAGTCTCTTGTGACATTGTTTATGGTTTGCTTTGGACAGTAAGTTGGGATATGGACATTGTTTTGAAAAGACAGTTGGAGAAAACTTGCCAAGAGAGCAACACCCGACTCAGTCTGTTCCTGCTCTTTGAGAAAGCCTGCCAGTTTTCCATTTCTTGAGAAGCTGAGAAGCAAGCGTAAGAATCTGCCTGAAATCCCATATTGCTGCATTTTCCCTGGAAAGCCTACTGTCACGGTCCTGTAGTTTTTTTTCGGAATATGCGGTTTGCCTTTAAAGCTTGCAAGGGATCAGTATTGCTTTAAGAGCTGGCAAGCCTAAGGAGTTATAGGAAGATGCATTTTCGTTACCTTAGAAACAGCCATTTGGAGACTGCGATTCAAAGGGTGCATTCTCGATACCATGGAAACAGCCACTGGGAGTGAGCCTGATGTGATACATTTGTTTCAATTCAGTTTTGAACTGGCAGTTAGTAAGACAGTTTGAACACACAGACAGAAGACACAGACAGCTGTGGTGTCAGCACTGAAAAAGAGCTCTCAACCATTTAAACTGAAGGAAATAGGATTTTAGTCTGTTTACTTATTATCTCTCGAAATTCTAAAAAGTTGAGCCAAGACAGAAATCTCTGGTAATTTAAATTGAAGAGAGGGACGTTAGACTGTGACAATCAGTTATCCCTCAAAAACTTTAAAGTCAGATTGATTCTGTTAAAAGTGTTAGCAAGTCGTTAATTGTTGAAATTCGCTGGACTGCAAACAACATTCTGTGAGGACTTCGAACAACATTCTGCAGGGGACTTTGATCAACATTGGACTGTAAATGTGCAAGGACTCAAATTTTTCTATTTTTAAATGTTCATAGTGTTTAAGAATTTAGTTCTTTGAATTAAGAGTTAACTTGTTGATTTAAAGACACCTGGTTTGGTTAGCCTCATTCGGGGGTTAATAGATGGTGCAATTTGATGGGTCTTTCTTTAATTTGGAAAGCTATTAAATGATATGTTAGCCGATCTGTGGAACGATGGGATTGAATTAAAAGAGCATTGGTCTCACCGCAATCAGAATCATATATTTTGATTGGGGGCTTTGACAGGAGCGGTTGGTCGTAACACTACCTAAACTGATCTTCAACGTCACCTGTCAAGAACTGTTCGAGGAAGATTTGGGACGCCAAACCAAAAAGGACTTCTGACATCTTTTCATATCTTCTCTTCTTTTCTTCAAGAATTAGCAAGTATTTTGGCCAACGTATTTTTTTTTGTTTTTTTGTACTCGAGCTCTAAAGAGTAAATCTCTATTTTTTTGGTTAACTGGTGTGTGTGTGTGTGTGTGTGTGTGTGTGTGTGTGTGTGTGTGTGTGTGTGTGTGAGAGAGAGAGAGAGAGAGAGAGAGAGAGGCTCAGGTAACTTTTATATTTCGATCTGTGTGTTTATGCTTTGCTTCATTACTGGTTACGACTTATTTTACAATTAACTGACAACATTGTTGTTTATTAAAGAAACCTGGTTGGTGTGTTTTATTCTGGGATTAAAAATAGAATCTATGATTGACTGTATCAGTAAGTGAAGAAGTAGAACTCGAATAAACAGTGCACTCCTTCCACCTCGGTCGTAACATTATGTTCAGAAATCATGGGCATGTTTTGGTCGGAAGAGGGAGGAATATCATGATTGCCTGTATGGGCGTGAGCATTAGAAGATATGTGGTACTTGGAAGGGAAAGTGAAAGTAGCTTTGTGCTTTGGGGAAAAACACCTGACCTGGGGGTTGTTGTAAGGTCAAAAAGCCTTTGCAGCCATAGTGAGAGCAGTAAGCATAGAGTCAGTCAATTACGGCATATAAGGAGGCCATTCAGCCCCTTGATTCTATGCTGGCTCTCTGCAGAGCAATCCAGTCAGTCCCACTCCCCCGCTTGATCCCCATAGGCCTGCAAGTTTATTTCCCTCAAGTGTCCATCAAATTTCCTTTTGAAATCACTGATTATCTCTGCTTCCACCATCCTCATGGGCAGCAACTCCCAAGTCATCATCACTCACTGCATAAAAAACATTCCCCCTGTATCCCTTGCCCAAAACCTTCAATCTATATCCCCTAGTCCTTGTACTATCAGTTAATGGGAACAGTTTTCCCCTTTGTTAACTTATCTAAGCCTGTCCACCTTGTACACCTCAATCAAATCTCCTCTCAGTCTCCCTTGCTCCAGGGAGAACCACCCCAGCTTTTTCAACCTAACCTGTAACTAAAATCCTCCATATCTGGAAACATTCTGGTAAATCTCCTTTGCATCCTCTCAAGGACCCTCACGTCCTTCCTAAAGTGTGGTGACCAAAACCAGACACAATATTCTTGTTGGGGCCTAACCAGAGCTTTATACATTTTCAGCATAAATTCCTGCTTTGTACTCAATCCCACTATTTATAAAACCCAAGATCCCAAATGCTTTGCGAACCATTCTCTCAATGTTTCTTGCCGTCTTCAAAGATAGATGCACATGCACTCCCAGGTCCCTCTGTTCCTGCACACTCTTTAAGCATATATGGCCTCACCCTATCCCTTCTGCCAAATGCATCGCCTTACACTTGTCTGTATTGAATTCTATCTGCCACCTGTGTGCCCATTCTGCTAACCTATCTATGTCCTGTTGCAGGCGATTCATATCATCCTCACTGTTTGTCATTCCTCCAAGTTTGGTATCATCGACAAATTTTGAAATACTATATTCCAAAATCCAAGTCATACACAGCAAAAAATGGTCACTTTGTGATAGACTTGAACAACGAGGAGTCTGCCACAAACTCCCATCACTGATGTCAAACTGACTGGCCTGTAGTTACTAGGAATGTCCTTACAAACTTTCTTGAACAATGGTGTCACATTTACCACTCTCCAATCCTCTTGCAAATCCCCAGTATCTAGGAACGATTGGAAGATTATGGCAAGCTCTTCAGTTATTGCCACTCCCAGGTGGGTAAGGTTTCAGAAATATTAATCAGGGAAAAAAATAACAGGCAGTTAAAGGTTTGAGTTAATTAACAGCCAGATCATGCTTGACTAATCCAACTGAATTTTATGATGAAGTAACAGGGAAGGTTGATGAAGAGAAAGCAAAGGATCTTGTCTCTATGGATTTTAAGCAAGCATTTGACAAAGTACCACATAAAAGGCTAATTAACAAAATTGAGGCTCATGGAATAGGAGGGTTAGTGTCAGCTTGGATAAAAATTTGGCTTAAGGACAGAAAACAGAGAATCGTAGTAAATGGATGATTTTCAGACTAGAGGATGGTTGTCAGCTGTGTTCCCCAAGGGTCAGTGTTAGGATCACTGCTTTTTTTCATTACATATAAATGACTTGGGTATTGTAATAAAATTTCATAATTTGTCGATGATGCCAAACTTGGAGGTGCAGCAGTGAGGATGATATCAATCGACTATTTTTATTCATTCATGGGATGTGAGCATCACTGGCTAGGGCAGCATTTATTGCCCATCCCTAATTGCCCTTGAGAAGGTGGTGGTGAGATGCCTTCTTAGACCGCTGCAGTCCTTGGGGTGTAGGTACACCCACAGTGCTGTTAGGAAGGGAGTTCCAGGATTTTGACTCAGCGACAGCGAAGTAATGGCGATATAGTTCCAAGTCAGGATGGTGTGTGGCGTGGAGGGGAACTTGCAGGTGGTGGTGTTTCCATGTATCTGCTGCCCTTGTCCTTCTAGGTGGCAGAGGTTAGGGTTTTGAAGATGCTGTCTAAGGAGCCTTGGGTGCGTTGCTGCAGTGCATCATGTAGATACAAACTGCTGCCACTGTGCATCGGTAGTGAAGGAGTGAATGTTGAAGGTGGGTGCCAATCAAGTGGGCTGCTTTGTCCTGGATGGTGTCAAGCTTCTTGAGTGTTGCTGGAGCTACATCTATCCAGGCAAGACAACAGTATTCCATCACACTCCTGACAGGTGCCTTGTAGACGGTAGACAGGCATTGGGGAGATAGGAGGTGAGTTACTCGCCACAGAATTCCCAGCTCTGAACTGCTTTTGTAGCCACAGTATGTATGTGCCTGGTCCAGTTCAGTTTCTGTTCAATGGTAACCCTAAGGATGCTGATAGTGGGGGATTCAGTGATGGCAATGCCATTGAGCATCAAGTGGAGATGGTTAGGTTCTCTCTTGTTTGAGATGGTCATTGCCTGGCACTTGTGTGGTGCGAATGTTACTTGCCAACTATCAGCCCAAGACTGGATGTTTTCCAGGTCTTGTTGTATCTGGATACAGGCTGCTTTAGTATCTAAGGAATCACGAATGGTGCTGAGCATTGTGCAATCATCAGAGAACATCCCCACTTCCGACCTGATGATGAAGGGAAGGTCATTGATGAAGCAGCTGAAGATGTTTGGGCCGAGGACAATATCCTGAGGAACTCCTGCAGTGATGTCCTGGGACTGAGATGATTGGCCTCCAACAACAACCACAACCATCTTCTTTTGTTCTAGCTATGACTCCAACCAGCAGAGAGTTTTCCCCTGATTCCCATTGACTCCAGTTTTGTTCGGGCTCCTTGATGTCATATTAGGTCAAATGCTGCCTTGATATCAAAGGCATTCACCCTCAACTCACCTACAAAGGGACATAGATAGGCTAGCAGAATGGGCAGACAAGTGGCAGATGGAAATTAATACAAAGAAGTGTGAGGTGATGCATTTTGGCAGAAGGAATAGCGAGAGGCAACACAGACCAAATGATAAAGTTCTAAAGAGTTTACAGGGACAGAGGGACCTGTGGATTCATGTGCATAGATCTTTGAATATGGCAGGACATATTGAGAGAGTAGTTAGCAAACCATATGGGATCTTGGACTTCATAAATAAAGGTATGAATAGAAAAGCATGCAAGTCATGCTGAACTTGTATAAAGCTCTGGTTGGGACACAACTAGTGTATTGCGTCCAGTTCTTATCACTACACTTCAGAAAGAATGTAAGGGTCTTTGAGAGGGTGCAGAGGAGATTTACAAGAATGGTTCCAGGGATGAGGGCTTTTAGCTACAAGGTTAAATTGGATAAGCTGGTGTTGTTCTCCTTCATAATTAAAAAGGGCTAATTAATAACCTTGTTGTAAAGGAGCCATTAGGAAATAGTGACCACAATATGATAGAATTTTACATTAAGTTTGAAAGAGATATAGTTCTTTCTGAAACTAAGGTCTTAATTCTGATCAAAGGAAACTATAAAGGTATGAAGGGCAAGTTGGCTATGGTGAAAAATACATTAAAAGATTTGATGGTAGACAGACAATGGCTAGTATTTAAATAAGTATTACATGGTTTACATCAAATATGCATTCCCCTAAGATACAAAAACCCAACAGGAAAGGTGAATCAACCATGGCTAACAAAAGAAGTTAATGACTGCAATGGGTCAAAGGAAGTGGCTTATAAACGTCGCCAGAAAAAGTGGTAAGCCTGAGGATTGGGAACAATTTAGAATTTAGCAAAGGAGGACCAAGAAACTGATAAAGAAAGAGAAAAGGGATATGAATACAAGCTATAAACATAAATGTGGACTGTAATAGCTTCTTTAGGTATACGAAAAGGAAAAGATTAGCAAGGATGAATGTGGGTCCATTGAAAGCGGAGACAGATGAGTTTGTGGTGGAGAATGAGGAAATGGCAGACAGACTGAACAATTATTTTGTGTCTGTCTTCATGGAGAAAGACACAGAAAATCTCCCAGAAATACTAGGGAACCAAGAGACTTGTTAAAATGAAGAACTGAAAGAAATCAGTATCAATAAAGAGGTAGCACTTGAGAAATTAATTGTATTGAAAGATGATAAAGGGAAATCATGTTTGACAAACCCATTGGAGTTTTTTTTTTTAGGGTTACTTGTAGCATAGATAAAGGAAAACCAGTGGATGTGGTTTATTTGGATTTTCAGAAGGCTTTTGATAAGATCCCACACAGCAGGTTAGTCAACAAAATTAGAGCACATGGGATTGGGGGTAATATACTGCCATGGACTGAGAATTGGTTAACAGATAGACAGCAGAGAGTAAGAATAAATGGGTCATTCTCAGAATGGCAGGTTGTTACTAGTGGGGTATAACAAGGATCAGTGCTTGGGTCACAGCTGTTTACAATCTATATAAATGATTTGGATATGGGCACCAATTGTAATATTTCCAAATTTGCTGATGACACAAAGCTAAGTGGGAATATAAGTTACGAGGAAGATGCAAGGAGGCTTCAAGAGGTTTTGGTCAAGCAAAGTGAATTGGCAAGAACATGGCAGATGGAATGTAATGCAAGTGTGAAGTGATCCACTTTGGTAGAAACAATAGAAAGGCAAAGTGTTTCTTAAATGGTGAGAGGTTGGGAAGTGTTGATGTTCAAAGAGACCTGGGCGTCCTTAGTGATAAGTCACTAAAAGCTAGTATGCAGGTGCCACAAGCAATTAGGAAGACAAATAGTATGTTGGCCTTCATTGCAAGGGGATTTGAGTACAGGAGTAAAGATGTCGCTGCAATTGTATAAAGCCTTGGTGAGACCACACCTGGAGTATTGTGTACAGTTTTGGTCTCCCTTATTTAAGGAAGGATATACTTGCCATAGAGGGAGTGCAACAGAGGTGGCAGGATTGTCTTATGAGGAGAGATTACAGAAACTGAGCCTGTATTCTCCAGAGTTTCGAAGAAGGGAGGTAATTGCATTGAAACATAACATTTTTACAGGGCATTACAGGATAGCTGTGGATAAGATGGCGTCTTTGGCTGGTGAGTCTAGGGGATACAGTCTCAGAAAAAGGGGCAGGCCATTTAAGACTGAGATGAGAAGGAATTTCTTTACTCAGAGGGTGGTGAATCTGAGGAATTCTCTACCCCAGAGGGCTATGGAAGCTCAATCATTGAGCATGTTCAAGACAGAAATCGATAGATTTGTGGATACCAATGACATCAAGGGATATGGGGATAGTGGGGAAAAATGGGGTAGATGTAGATGATCAGCCATGATCTGTTTGAATAACGCAGCAGGCTTGACCAGCCAAATGGTCTACTCTTGCTCCTATTTCCTATGATCCTTGGAACAAAGGAAATTGAGGGGAGATTTGTTAGAGGTGTACAAGACCGCTTCTGGGGAAGGTAGGACTTGTACAAGATGGACGGGCTACACCTTAACAGGACTGGAACTAATATCCTCGCAGGGGGATTTGCTAGTGCTATTGGGGAGGGTTTAAACTAGCTTGTCAGGAGGATGAAAACCTGAAGGGCAGCTCAAATTGGAAGGAAGTAAAGCTGGTAACAGTAGGTAGAAAAGGAGCAAGTGACATTCGAAGGCAGTCGAAACAAAGGCAAACATCAACTAGGCTTAGAATGCAGAATTATGTCAAAAAGACAAGGTTAAGGGCACTCTATCTGAATGCATGCAGCACTCGCAATAGGGTAGATGATTTAAAGGCCCAAATAGAGGTAAAAGGGTTTGATCTAATTGCCATAACGGAAATGTGGCTATAGGGTGACCAAGGCTGGGAACTGAATATTTAAGGATATTCGACATCTAGAAAGGACATGTAAGAAGGAAAAGGTGGTGGTATTGCGCTGATAATAAGGAATGGGATCAATACTTTAGTAAGGGAGGATCTCAGATCAGAAGAACAAAATGTGGAATCTGTTTGGTTGGAGCTAAAACAGCTGTGGAAGCAAACATTGGTAGGAGTTGTTTATAGGCCACCAAAGAGTAGTGGTAGTATGGGGCATGGTATTAATCAGGAGATCAGAGAAGCATGTAGCATGGGTAATACAGTAATCATGGGTGTCTCCAATCTGCATATAGACTGGGTAAACCTAATGAGCACTAATCTGTGGAGGATGAGTTTCTGGAGTGTGTTAGAGATGGTTTTCTAGAGCAGTATGTTGAGGAACTGACTGGAGAACAGGGCATTTTAGATCTAGTTTTATGTAATGAGAAAGGGCTAATTAATAATCTTGTTGTAAAAGAACCTTTAGGGATGAGTAACCATAATATGATAGAATTTTACATTATGCTTGAAAGTGAGGTAGTTCAAATGAAGCCAGGGTGTTAAATTTGAACAAAGGAAATTATGAAGGCTTGAGGGGCAAATTGGCTGAGTGGATTGGGAAAATACATTAAAAGGTATGACAGTACATAGGCAATGGATAGTCTTTAAAGAAATATTATTTTGTTTACAGCAACTATATATTCCTTCAAGGCACAAAAACCCCAAAAGTCAAGGCAGTCAACCGTGGATAACAAAGGAAGTTAAGGATTGTATAAGGTTATAAGAAAAGGCCTATAAAGTTGCCAGAAATAGTAGTAAACCTGAGGATTGGGAGGATTTTAGAATATAGCAAAGGAAGGGAGAATAGAATATGAATGTAAGCTAGCAAATAATATAAAACGGACTGTAAAAGCTTCTATAGGTACGTAAAAAGGGAACGTTTGGCTAAGACAAACATGGGTCCATTACAGACAGTCAGGAGAATTTATAATGGGGTATAGAGAAATGGCAGAGAAGCTAAATAATGACTTTGTGTCTGTCTTCACTGAGGAAGATACAAGAAATCTCCCAGAATTAGAGATCCAAGGGATTAGGAGGAATGAGGAATTGAAGGAAATTAGTATTGGTAAGAAGGGTCTGAAGGTTGATAAGTCCCCAGGACCTGATATTCTGCATCCCAGAGTGTTGAAAGAGGTAGCTATGGAGATAGTGGATACATTGGTGATCATCTTCCAAAATTCGATAGATTCTGGAACGGTTCCTGAAGATTGGAAGGTCTCAAATGTCACCCCATGATATAAGGGAGGGAGACAGAAAATGGGGAACTACAGACCCTGTTAGCCTTACATCAATAGTAGGGAAAATATTATAATCTCTTCTAATGGATGTGATAAATGGACACTTGGATAATAATGATCTGATTGGGCATAGTCAACATGGATTTATGAATGGGAAATCATGTTTGGCGAACCTGTTAGAGCTTTTCGAGGATGTTATGAACAGAATTATGAAGGGGGAGTCGGTGGACATGGTATACTTGGATTTTCAGAAGGCTTTTAATAAAGTCCCCCACAGGCGGTTGGTTAGCAAAATTAAAGCACACAGGATAGGGAGTAATCTATTGGCATTGATTAAGGATTGGTTAACAGAAAAAAAATAAAGTAGGAATAAACGGGTCATTCTCGCATTGGCAGGCTGTGACTAGTGGGGTACAGCAGGGATTAGTGCTTGGGCCCAGCTGTTCACAATATATATCAATGATTTTGATGTGGGGGCCAAATGTAGTATTTCCAAGTTTTCAGATAACACAAAACTGGGTGGGAATGTGTGTTGTGAGGATGATGCAAAGCAGCTTCAAGGGAATTTGGACAGATTTAGTGAGTGGGCAAGAACATGGCAGATGGAATATAATGTGGAAAAATGTGAGGTTATCCACTTTAGTAAGAAGAATAGATGTGCAGAGGATGTCCTAAATGGTAAGAGATTAGAAAGTGTAGATTTACAAAAAGACCTGGATGTCCTTGTCAATAAGTTACTGATAGCTAACATGCAGGTACAGCAAGCAATTAGGAAGGCTAATGGTATGTTCACAAGAGGATGTGAGTACAGGAGCAGTGAAGTCTTGCTTCAATTGTATGGAACCTTGGTTAGGCAGCACCTGGAGTAGTGTGTGCAGTTTTGGTCCCCTTGCCTTGGGAAGGATATTATTGCCATAGAGGGAGTGCAACAAAGGTTCACCAGACTTGTTCCCAGGATGGCAGGACTATTCGATTGAGAGAGAATGGGGAAACTGTGCTTGTATTCTCTAGAGTTTCGAAGAATGAGAGGTGATCTCATTGAAACCTACCAAACATTTAAAAGGGATAGACAGGGTAGACACAGCTAAGATGTTTCTCCTGGTTGGGGAGCCTAGAACTAGGGGGCACAATTTAAAAATAAGGGGGAAGCCACTTAGGACAGAGATGAGGAGAAATTTCTTTACTCAGAGGATTGTGAATCTTTGGAATTCTCTACCCCAGAAGGCTGTGGAAGCTCAGTCATTGAGTATGTTTAAAGCAGAGATTGACAGATTTCTAAATATCAATGACAAATGGATATGGGGATAGTGTGGGAAAAAGTCATTGAAGTGCATGATCAGCCATGATCGTATTGAATGGCGGAACATATCAACGGGCTGAATGGCCTACACCTGCAATTCTGTTCCTATGGAACCAAAGACTGGAGGAAGAGCTGGACTGGAATAATTAAGAGATGCTTCAGATACAGGCTAGGAACATTCCAACAAGGGTGAAAGGTAAGGGAACCAAGAACAGGGCTCTTTGGTTGACAGCCTTATTCAAGAAAGGGTGTGAGGACAGTCCTAGTGACTCCAGGTCAGTTAGTTTATCAATGATGGGTCACACTTTAGAAACTATAATCAGGGAAAATGACACAGAGAGGTTTAAGTTAATTAAGGATAGTCAGCATGGATTTTAAAAGGCAGATCATGACCAATCTAATTGAATTTTTTGAAGTCAGAGAAGGTTGTTGAAGGGAATGCCATGGATGTTGTTTATATGGATTTTAAGAATGCATTTGATAAGGTACCACATAACAGGCTGGTTAACAAAATTGAGGCTCATGAAATAGAAAAGTAATTGTCCAATCGGATAAAACTTGGCTTAAGGACAGAAAACAGCGAGTTGTAGTAAATGGTTGTTCTTCAAACTGAAGGATGGTAGACAGTGGTGTTCCCCAAGGGTCAGTGCTGAGACTACTGTTTATTTTTGTTATATATAAATTACTTGGATCTAGGAATACAGAGAAGAATCTCAAAATTTGCTGACGACACCAAACCTAGTAGTGCGGCAAACAGTGAAGATGATAAGACCCGCCAGCAACAGGACATAGACTTGCAGAATGGGCAGAGAGGAATAGGGAGAGGCAATATATACTTAATGGCACTGTTGTAAAGAGTGTGCAGGAACCAAGGGACCTGGGGTGCATGTGCTTAGATCTTTGAAGGTGACAGGTCATTGAGAGACCAGTTAGTCAAGCATATGGGATCCTGGGCTTCATAAATAAAGGCATTGAGTACAAAAGCAGGGAAGTTATTCTGAACCATTATATAGCTCTGGTTAGGCCCCAACTGAAGTATTGTGTCCAGTTCTGGTCACCACACTTGAGGAAGGATGAGGGCACAAAGGAGATTTACTAGAATGGTTCCAGGGATGGAGGATTTTAATTACAAGGTTAGGTTGGAGAAGCTGGCTTTGTTCTCCTTGGAACAAAGGAGATTGAAGGGAGATTTAAGAGAGGTGTACAAGATTATGACAGGCTTAGATAAGTTACACAAGGGAAAATTGTCCCCATTAACTAATGGGACAAGGACTAGGGAACACAGATTGAAAGTTTCAGGCAAAAGATGCAGGGGAAATGTAAGGATGCACTTTTTTACGCAGCGGATGGTAATGACCTGAAGGCATATATTCAGCAGATTATATTGCTGATTCTTTTTCAGAATGCATTTAGTACCATCTGTGGTAGTGTTTACACTTAATTATATCTGCTAGTTATGTCCTTGTCTTTATTCACAGACCAGCAGCATTGTTGAAATTCTGCTGACTATGCTTTCAAATGAAGTACAGCTACAAGCCTTTAAGCTGAGTTTATGTAGTCAAAAATAAAAGGACAGGGACTCCATGTGTTGCTGATAGGATTCAGAACACATTGCTGAGCAATGCTACCCAGAACTGAGCAACAGCAGCATGAATCGTGGTGATGCCACCCTGCAGTATGTACTGGCCTTGAAGTGTTCTGAATCATTCTGACAGTTTTCTGTATAAATATGTTAGCTTTTTTTCTCCAAGCTTACCAACATTCCTGCAACTGGTGTGATTCTTGTGCAGGATATTGCAATTTTCTGTCTGAGCATGCCACTTAAAATACGCCAGCTGCAGAATGTCACTGTAATATGGGAAATCATCATATACAAATGGAAATGGAGCCTAAAGCATGCAACTGCTGCAATCTACAAGGAAACACAGTCAAGGCCAACAAATTCTGGGACAATTTCTCCATGGAAATTTCAGCAAAGAAATCATCTATTGCGTGCATGCCAGATCCCTATCGAAGCAGCCAACTCCAATCCCCTATACTTGCTTACATTTTAGTTCAAAACTTTCTTCAATTCTCTCAACTTTTATAGCCTCTTGTGATACTGTGTACAATATTCTAATAACTTTTTGTGTGAACAACTTTCTTCTACTCTCCTCTTTTATGCTACTAGTATGAATCCTAACTTCTGCTTCCTATTTCACTCACTACTAAAAACAATTTTTGACTATTTACCCTACTAAACTCTTTCAAAACTCATTAACTACATTATTCGGCAAAACATTGTTATCTTTCAAATATTCCATACAGCTTTAATATTCCTGCATCTTTCAGCAATTTGATTTTAGCCTTCCTTACCATCCCTACACAGGCACAACAGTCTGAATTGCCTCCTTCTGTAGGTTTCTATGAACCTAAAGCAATGTTTTTATGCAGTAAAGAGCTCACACCAAGCAGAAAATGCTCTTAACATTACACTGCACTGCTTCAGGCCACTTTCTAAACTTGTAACATAGCTGCCCCTCTGTGCTATGTTTTTCATCTTATAACTAGACCCATTTAAAAACACAACTTGCATCTAGTGCAGGAGCTAAGGAACAGCAGCTATAGGTAACTTTGTATTAGTGCTGTGAGGCCTGCACCCACTCGTTCCTTTCAGTTTGCAACCGATCCATGTTGGAAGTTCAATGATAAAGGGACCATGCTTTTATTGTCATTTTTGATCTCTGCTGTCAGGTCCCAACAGAGACACCAAATTTATCTCCTTTACATCAACAGTTGTCAAGCTTCTGTCCAGGGCAGTGAAGGGGAAACACAATTCAAATCGTCACATACTTTCGGCAAGCCTTTATCAGTATTGACTCATTCCCAGGGGCCCCCATGCTAACCTTCAAATGGCAGTGTCAGCTACCCAAAGAAAAAGCTTTTACTGCAATCAAAAAAAAATGATGTGTGCAACAATCCAGAAATAACATGCAAATAAGTTAACAAGTACAGAATAATAGAGAGATTGTTGAACAGAAACCTGGGGGGGCGGGGGAGGAGGGGGATTTTATCCTGGTGGTGAGGGTCTCAACATCCAGAAAAAGTGACACCAAGATTCCTGCGTCCCGTCTTAGAATAAAGTTTACAGCACAGAAAGAGGCCACTTGGCCCATCATGTCTGCACCTGCCAAAAAAACAAGCCACCCAGTCTAAGCCCACCTTCCCTTATTTGTTCTGTAGCCCTGCAGGTTACAGACCCTGAGGTGCATGTCCAGACTTCTTTTGAATGTGTTGAGGGTTTCTGCCTCTTCTGCCCTTTCAGGCAGTGAGTTCCAGACTCCCACCACCCTCTGGGTGAAAAACCTTTTCATCAACTCGCCTCTAATCTTTCTACCAATCACTTTAAATCTATGTCCCCTAGTCACTGACCTCTCTGTGAAGATAAATAGGTCCTTCCCATCCATTCTATACAGGTCTTACAATTTTGTACATTTCAATCAAATTTCCCCTCAGCCTCTTCTACTCCAAGGAGAATTCCTCATAACTGCATTTTTCCAGTCCTGGCAACATCCTCGTAAATCTCCTCTGTACCCTCTCTGGTGCAATTACATGGTTTCTGTAATGAGGTGACCGGAACTGCATACAGTACTCAAGTTGTGGCCTAACTAATGAGTTATACTGTTCCAGCATAACCTCCCTACTCTTATATTCTATACCTCGGTTAATAAAGGAAAGGTTTCCAAATGCTTTCGTAACCATCTCATCAACCTGTCCACTATCTTCAGGGATTTGTGGACATTCACTCCAAGATCCCTTACATCCTGCACACCTCTCAGTATTCTCCCATTAATCGTGTATTCCTTTGACCTCCCCAAATGCAGCACCTCACATTTCTACAGATGAATTCCATTTGCCACTTTTCTGCCCACCTGACCAGTCCATTAATATCTTCCCGCAGTCTACAGCTATCCTACTCGCTATTAACCACAAGGCCAATTTTTGTGTTGTCTGCAAACTTCTTCATTATGCCCCCTACATTTATGCCCAAATCATTAATATGTAACACAAAAAGCAGGGGACCTAGTCCTGAGCCCTGCGGAACACCACTGGAAACAGCCTTCCAGTCGCAAAAACACCCGTCAACAATTACCCTTTGTTTCCTGCCAATGAGCCAACTTTGTATCCAGCTTGCTACATTTCCCTGAATTCCATGGGCTTTTTTTAAACCAGTTTGCCATGTGGGACCTTGTCAAAAGCTTTGCTAAAATCCATGTAGACCACATCAACTGCACTACCTTCATCCATCCTCCTTGTTACTTCAAAAAATATCAAGTTAGTCAGACAAGATCTTCCTTTAACAAATCCATGCTGACTATCCTTGATTAATCCGTGCCCTTCCAAGTGACAATTTGTGCTGTCTCTCAGAACTAATTCCAATAATTTGCCCCTACTGAGGTTAAACTGACTGGACTGTAATTATTCGGTCTATCCCTTGCTCCTTTTTAAAACAGAGGTACAACATTTGCAGTCCTCCAATCCTCTGGCACCACAACTGTATCCAGCGAGGACTGGAAAATGATTGATAGATCCTCCGTTATTTCCTCTCTGGCTTCTTTTAACAGCCTGGGGTACATTTCATCTGGCCCTGGTGATTTATCCACTTTCAAGGATCTTAATCCCAATAATACTTCTTCTCTTCCTATGTTTATCACATCCAATACTTAACACTCCACCTCCTTAAATACAATATCTGCATCGTCCCCCTCTTTTGTAAAGACTGACGCAAAATATTCATTAAGACTCAGAACAACATCTTCCGTCCGTACACAGAATAAATACATTCCAACGAGAAAGGGAAATTCCAAGGGGAGGACCGACCAAAAAGTTAGAGATAGTAACAAACTTAAAGGAAAAGCACACAATTACATAAAGGTTGGTGGCAGGTCAGAAGATTGGACAGAAGATAAAAAGCAGCAAAGAATGACTAAAAGATTAATAAGGAGGGAAAAATTAGAGTATGAGACAAAGCTGGTGAGAAATATAAAGACAGATAATAAGAGTTTCTATAGATATTTAAAAAAGAAAAAAAAGAGTTAAAGTGAAAGTAGGTCCTATAGAAAGTGAATCTGGGGAATTAAGGAAAAACAAGGAGATAGCAGATGAATTGAACAGGTATTTTGCATTGGTCTTCACCAGAGAGGATGCCAGTAACATCCCAGAAATAGCTGTAAATCAGGAAATGGAAGAGAGGGAGGAACTCAAGAAAATTACAATCACCAGGGAAGTGGTACTGAGAAAATTATTGCAGCTGCAGGTTGACAAGTCCCCGGGTCCTGATGGACTTCATCCCAGGGTATAAAAAGAAATGGCTAGTGAGATAGTTGATGCATTGGTTTTGATTTTGATTGGTTTTGAAGGTATGAGAAGAGAAAAAGATTGGTGAAGACAAATGTAGGTCTCTTACAGTCAGAAACAGGGGAATTTATGATGGGGAATAACAAAATGGCTGACCAACTAATTGCATAATTTGGTTCTGTCTTCACAAAGGAGGACACAAATATCATACCAGAAATGTTGGGCAACACAGGCCTTAGTGAGAGAGAGGAACTGAAATAAATCAGTATGAGTACAGAAATGGTGTTGGGGAAATTGATGGGGTTGAAGGCCGATAAATCCCCAAGGCCTGATAGTATGCATCCCAGAGTACTTAGGAAGTGGCCCTAGAAATAGTGGATGCATTGGTGGTCATCTTCCAAGATTCTATAGACTTTGGAACAGTTCCTACAGATTGGCGGGTAACTAATGTAACCCCACTATTTAAAAAGGGAGGTAGAGAGAAAGCAGGGAATTATAGACCAGTCAGCCTGACGTCGATAGTGGGGAAAATTCTAGTGTCCATTATCAAAGATTTTATAGCAGAGCACTTAAAGAACAGTGGTAGAATCAGACAGAGTCAGCATGGATTTACCATAGGGAAATCATGCTTGACAAATCTATTAGAATTCTTTGAGGATGTAACTAGTGGAGTTGATGAGGAGGAGCCAGTGGATGTGGTTTATTTGGACTTTCAGAAGGCTTTCGACAATGTCCCACATAAGAGATTAGCATGTAAAATTAAAGCGCATGAGATTGGGGGTAGTGTATTGCGATGAATAGAAAATTGGTTGGCGGACAGGAAACAAAGAGTAGGGATAAATGGGTCTTTTTCCAAATGGCAGGCAATGACTAGTGGGGTACCGCAGGGATCGGTGCTAGGACCCCAGCTATTCACAATATACATTAATGATTTAGATGAGGGAACTAAATGTAATATCTCCAAATTTGCAGATAACACAAAACTGGGTGGGAGGGTGAGTTGTGAGGGAGGCTTAAGGGTGATTTGGACAAGTTGAGTGAGCGGGCAAATGCATGGCAGATGTAGTATAATGCGGATAAATGTGAAGTTATCTACTTTGGTAGCAAAAATAGGAAGGCAGATTATTATCTGAACGGCTATAAATTGAGAGAGGGGAATATGCAGCGAGACCTGGGTGTTCTCGTACACCAGTCGCTGAAGGTAAGCATGCAGGTCCAACAGGCGGTAAAAAAGGCAAATGGAATATTGGCCTTCATAGTGAGAGGATTCAAGTACAGGAGCAGGGATGTCTTGCTGGAATTATACAGGGCCTTGGTGAGGCCACACCTGGAATATTGTGTGCAGTTTTGGTCTCCTTATCTGAGGAAGGATGTTCTTGCTAGAGAGGGAGTACAGCAAAGGTTTTCCAGACTTATTCCTGGGATAGTGGGACTGACATATGAGGAGAGATTGAGTCGGTTAAGATTATATTCGCTGGAGTTCAGAAGAGTGAGGGGGGGATCTCATAGAATCCTATAAAATTCTAAAAGGACTTGACAGGGTAGATGCAGGAAGGATGTTCCTGATGGTGGGGGAGTCCAGAACCAGGGGTCATAGTCTAAAGATACAGGGTAAACCTTTCAGGACTGAGACGAGGAGAAATTTCTTCACCCAGAGAATGGTGAGCCTGTGGAATTAGCTACTACAGAAAGCAGTTGAGGCCAAAACATTGTATGTTTTCAAGAAGGAGTTAGATATAGCTCTTGGGTCTAAAGGGATCAAAGGGTATGGGGCGAAAGTGGGAACAGGCTACTGAGTTGGATGATCAGCCATGATCATAACGAATGGCAGAGCAGGCTCAAAGGGCCTAATAATCTACTCCTCCTCCTATTTTCTATGTTTTATGTTTCTATGAAACAATTACAGCTGTGAGGAGGGATGATACATTAGATGGACTATCAAATGCAGACATATGGATTGAGTTAAGGAACAAAAAAGGGGCAGTCACACTGCTGTGAATGTTAAATAGACCCCCAAACAGTCAGAGGAAGATAGAAGAGCAAATATGTAGGCAAATCTCTGAGAAGTGCAAAAACAATAGGGCAGTAATAGTAGAGGATTTTAATTACCCCAATATTAACTGCAATAGTTTTAGTATGAAAGGAATTGAGGAAGCAGAATTCTTGAGTTGCATTCAGGTGAACTTTTTGACTGGTACGTAACAAGTCCAACAAGAGAAGTCACAGTTTTGGACTTAGTTTTTGCAAATGTAGCTGGGCAGGTGGAAGGAGTGACAGTGGGAGAGCATTTTGGTGGTAGTGATCATTATTCAGTCAGTTTTAATATAATTATGGAAAAGGACGAAGATAGAACAGGAGTTAGAATTCTCAATTGGGGTAAGGCCAATTACTAAGCTGAGGAGTGATTTATCAAAAGTGGACTGGAAACAGCTACTTGAAGGTAAATCAGTGTCAGAGCAGTGGGAGGCATTCAAAGGGGAGATTCAAGGGGTTCAGAGTAAACATGTTCCCACAAAGAGAAATAGTGGGACAGCCAAATCTAGACCCTCCTTGATATCAAGGAGCTTACGGTAAGAAAGGCAGTGAAGGAAAGCTTATGTACGACATTGAGAATTCAATGCTACAGAAAGCAGAGAGGAGTATAAAAGGTGGAGAGATGAAATCAAAAAGGAAATTAGGAAAGCAAATAGAGGGCTAGAAAGAATATTGGCAAGCAAAATCAAGGTAAACCTAAAGATGTTTTATCAATACATTAAGAATAAGAGGATAACCAAAGAAAGAGTGGGGTCCATTAAAAAAAATGAAAAGGTAACTTATGTGTATGTACATACATACATTGTCTCTCGAGATAAGGAGGCCCAAAAGAAAGAAAGAAAGAAAGAAGAAACATACGAACATACATACAATCTCGAGCCTGCTCCGCCATTCAATAAGATCATGGCTGATCTGATTGAAACCTCAACTCCACATTTCTGCCCACCCCAATAACCTTTCACCCCTTAGTTATATACCTCTGCCTTAAAAATATTTAAAGACTCTGCTTCCATCACCTTTTGAGGAAGAGAGTTCCAAAGACTCACGAACCTCTGAGAGAAAAAATTCCTCCTTCGCTCTGTCTTAACTGGTCGACCCTTATTTTTAAAATAGTGACCCCTAATTCGAGATTCTTCCACAAGAAGAAACATCCTTTCCACATCCACCCTGTCAAGATTCCTCGGAATCTTATATGTTTCAATCAAGTCACCTCTTACTCTTCTAAACTTCAGTGGATACAGGTCTAGCCTGTCCAACCTTTCCTCATAAGACAACTGGCCCATTTGAGTTATTTGTCGAGTATACCTTCTTTGAAGTGCTTCCAATGCAGTTAAATCATTCCTTAAATAAGGAGACCAGTACCTTTTTTTGAAATTCATTCATGGGATGTGGGCGTCGCTGGCTAGGCCAGCATTTATTGCCCATCCCTAATTGCCCTAACTGAGTGGCTTGCTAGGCCATTTCAGAGGGCATGTAAGAGTCAACCACATTGCTGTGGGTCTGGAGTCACATGTAGGCCAGACCAGGTAAGGACAGCAGATTTCCTTCCCTCAAGGACATTAGTGAACCAGATGGGTTTTTACAACAATCGACAATGGTTTGATGGCCATCATTGGACTAGCTTTTTAATTCCAGATTTATTAATTGAATTCAAATTCCACATTCTGCTGTGGTGGGATTTGAACCCATGTCCCCTGAGTAATACCCTGAGTCTCTGGGTTACTAAAACAGTGACAATACCACTACGCCACCACCTCCCCTGTGCACCGTATTCCAGATGTGGCCCTGTATAGCTGAAGCATAACCTCCCTACTTTGGTATTCAATTCCCCTTGCGATAAACAATAACACTATTAGTTTTCCAAATTACTTGATGAACCTGCATACTAACCTTTTGTGATTCATACACGAGGAGACCCAGATCCCTCCGCATCTCAGAGCTCTGCAATATCTCTCCATTTGGATAATTTGCTTTTTTTAAAAATTCTTCTTGCCAAAATGGAGTTTCACATAGATACCAGGCAGGTAACACACCATCCTGGATTCATGTCTGTGGTCACAGAAACACTGTCTGCTGTCTGTTCCTCTGACTATCTAATCACCTATTACTATGGCTCTTCCAGTCTTCCTTGCACCCCACTGTGCAACTGAGCCACCCATGGTGCCATGGCCTTCGCTTTGGCTGCACCTGCCAGATGAACCATCACTTTCCTCAGTATTCAGAAGTAAATTGGAGAGTGAGACGCACTCAGGGGTCTCCTGCACTACCTGCCTGTTTCTCTTTGACTGCCTGGAAGTCACTCATTCCCTCACTCCCTGCACACTCTTAAGCTGCGGGGTGACCACATCTATAAATGTGCTATCCACATTGCTCTCACCCTCACAAACGCACCGCAGTGTCGCCAGCTGCCGCTCAAATTCCCAAACCCAGAGCTCAATCAGCTGCAATTCATGGCACTTCCTGCACTAATGGTTATCCAGGATACGTGAAGTATCCTGGAGCTCCCACATAGCACAGGAGGTGCACTTTCGAGGTTGAAGCAACGCTGCCATTCCTTTATTTATTAGTTGACCCTTTGCTACTGCTAAAAAAAGAAACCTTACCAATACTAAAACACCTTACAACTATTAATAAAACCTTACTGATAAATCTTACTACTAATCAATTCTTTTGGGCCTCCTTATCTCGAGAGACAATGGATACGCGCCTGGAGGTGGTCAGTGGTTTGTGAAGCAGCGCCTGGAGTGGCTATAAAGGCCAATTCTGGAGTGACAGGCTCTTCCACAGGTGCTGCAGAGAAATTTGTTTGTTGGGGCTGTTGCACAGTTGGCTCTCCCCTTGCGCCTCTGTCTTTTTTCCTGCCAACTACTAAGTCTCTTCGACTCGCCACAATTTAGCCCTGTCTTTATGGCTGCCCGCCA
Source organism: Heterodontus francisci (assembly GCF_036365525.1). Lineage (NCBI taxonomy): Eukaryota > Metazoa > Chordata > Chondrichthyes > Heterodontiformes > Heterodontidae > Heterodontus > Heterodontus francisci. The sequence continues at coordinate 38,435,275 of NC_090375.1, forward strand.
GCTCTGGCGAATGCTGGCAACTGACTCCCACGACTTGTGATCAATGTCACACGATTTCATGTCGCGTTTGCAGACGTCTTTATAACGGAGACATGGACGGCCGGTGGGTCTGATACCAGTGGCGAGCTCACTGTACAATGTGTCTTTGGGGATCCTGCCATCTTCCATGCGGCTCACATGGCCAAGCCATCTCAAGCGCCGCTGACTCAGTAGTGTGTATAAGCTGGGGGTGTTGGCCGCTTCAAGGACTTCTGTGTTGGAGATATAGTCCTGCCACCTGATGCCAAGTATTCTCCGAAGGCAGCGAAGATGGAATGAATTGAGACGTCGCTCTTGGCTGGCATACGTTGTCCAGGCCTCGCTGCCGTAGAGCAAGGTACTGAGGACACAGGCCTGATACACTCGGACTTTTGTGTTCCGTGTCAGTGCGCCATTTTCCCACACTCTCTTGGCCAGTCTGGACATAGCAGTGGAAGCCTTACCCATGCGCTTGTTGATTTCTGCATCTAGAGACAGGTTACTGGTGATAGTTGAGCCTAGGTAGGTGAACTCTTGAACCACTTCCAGAGCGTGGTCGCCAATATTGATGGATGGAGCATTTCTGACATCCTGCCCCATGATGTTCGTTTTCTTGAGGCTGATGGTTAGGCCAAATTCATTGCAGGCAGACGCAAACCTGTCGATGAGACTCTGCAGGCATTCTTCAGTGTGAGATGTTAAAGCAGCATCGTCAGCAAAGAGGAGTTCTCTGATGAGGACTTTCCGTACTTTGGACTTCGCTCTTAGACGGGCAAGGTTGAACAACCTGCCCCCTGATCTTGTGTGGAGGAAAATTCCTTCTTCAGAGGATTTCAATACAGTTCACGAATTAAAATAAACCTTATTTAAAAAATAAGATCATACCCACCAGCTACTCACTTGTTCCTTATTATTAACACTTAATTTTTTTCTTGTTTTTAGTCTGCCTGTTGTTGAGATGCAGTACCAAAGCTGCACTACTCACCAGCCAATCACCTACCTGCTTCCCTGTCATGTCACACCTATTTTTGCTCTTTCTGAATGCGGGTTCCAACCAGTTACAGGTGATAGTGAGACCCGTTGGTCCCGCTGCTCCGACTGAACTCTCACCTTCCTTCTCCAGGCTGTTTACAGCCCCGCTGGTCTCGCTGATTCACACTGCTCCTTCTTCTCCAGAAGGCCCGCCAAAACTAGTGCCAATCAGGCATTTAAGTGGACAGCGGTGGGCCTTCCACAGGATCAAGGACCCTGTCGCCGGAAGTCCCACCCTTGGAGAGCTGCCAGCCAATCAGAGGCCAGCAGCCGCTGCGTCACTATGTAGCACCACCTACTGGAGGCCAAGGAGTGTCATTCTAACCAGGCCTCAGGTAGGTCAGGGCAGGAGGGGTCTCTCGAGGTGGGGATCATGTGGGAGAGGAAACGGAGTTGGCAGTGGGGCCCTCCCCCTTCCCGATGCCACATCCCTCGATCAGGCACTAAGTGCTTTTAAACAAGGCCCACCACCACCACCCGCCCCCCCGAGGGCCGGGAAGCAGCCCGCACAGTTTTCTGTGCCGTGCTTCCCATCCGGAGACAGGGCTATCCATTGCACGGCTAATTGCGGTTGCGATGGGAAGAGGCCCTTAATTGGGGGCTAATGCCAAGTTAAGGGTCTCAATTGGTGGCAGAGTGGGAAGACAGTTCACAGGCCTTCCCGCCCCAGACTGAATTTTGGTGGATGTGGGACAGTGGTGTATTACATGGTCAGCTTCCAGTGTGTTGGTTAAAAAGCTGCACATGGCTTTAAAGCTCTTCTACTTTAATTACTGCAAGATATGCATTCCTACACCTGCTTTGGACTCAGTCACTGAATTTTTTCTGCCAGTTCAAGTCCAGATTTTGAACTTACTGTTGTAACTGACAGCACAGAATGGGTTACAGGGGCCTGATTCACATCATAAGGCAGTACATAAATTTAATGCTGCATTCTACAGTGTTGTTTGTGGGCCAGGAAACAGATCAAGTGTTCGGGAATATGCTTTTCTCTTTTTATAAAAATGGTGTAGACGTTGCTTCCGAGAGAAATTTAGATTTGGTGATTTTGTAGTCAGCACCACGCTGTTCACCTATTTTACATTCAGGCAGTCAGAACAGCTCTCTGTAGAGCAATCCAGTTAGTCCCATTTGCCCGCTCAATTCCCATTGTCCAGCATTTATTTCCCTTAAGTGTCCATCCAATTTCCTTTTGAAATCATCCATGGCCTCTGCTTCCACCACCTTCATGGGCAGTGAATTCCAAGTCATTGCCACTCGCCATGTAAAAAAGTTCTTCCTCACATCCCCCTCTGCATCTCTTGCCTAAAATCTTAAACCTGTATCCCCTACTTTTTGTACCATCTATTAATGGGAGCAGCTTTTCTTTTTCTACCTTATCTAAACATGCCATAATCTTGTATGCCTCTACCAAATCTCCCCTCCATCTCCTTTGCTTCAAGTCGAACAATTCCAGTTTCTTCAATCTAACCTTGTAGCAAAATCCCATCAAGCCTGGAAACATTCTGGCAAAACTCTTCTGCACTCTCTCAAGGGCCCTCACATCCTTCCTAAAGTGTGTTGACCAGAACTGGATGCAATTGTGTAGTCGGGGCCTAACCACATCTTTATACAGGTTCAGCATAACTTCCCTGCTTTTGTACTCAATACCTCTATTTATGAAGCCCATATGCTTTGCTAACTACTCTCTCAAAGTATTTAAACAGGAGGTAGATAGAGTTTTGAAATATCAGGGAGTTGAGGGCCATGTTGAGTTGGCATGAAAGAGGGTTGAGGTCTGGGGCAGATCAGCCATGATCTTATTGAATGGTGGGGCAGGCTTGAGGGGCCAAATGGCCTACTCCTGCTCCAATTTCTGATGTTCTTATGTTCTCTCAATACATCCTGCCACCTTCAAAGATCTATGCACCCGAACCCCCAGATCCCTTTGCCATTAAGTCTATATTGCCTCTCCCTATCCCTTCTGCCAAATGCATCCCCTCACAATTCAGTGTGAAAATTTTTTCTGTAAGTGCACTGGGCTCTGCTTTAAAACTTACATTATTACATCGTCTTTCATGACCTTAGGGCTTCCTAAAGTATTCTACAGCCAATCGTAGTCATTGTTGCAATGTAGGATGCACTAATTTTCACACAGGAAACTGCCACAATCAGCAGTGAAATAAATGACTAGATTATCTGTTTTAGGCATTGGTTGAAGGAGAAATACTGGCCAGGACACTGGAAGAGCTTGCTACAGACAAGCCCAACTCCTAGTTTATGTTGCTAAAATGAGCTCCCTTATCTTAACAGTAGAACCAGATTTTCTATGTCGACAGTTCCAACTGACAGAGAAGCCTGCTGTGTCTGAGCAATGGAATACGGCTGAAGGAGGGATATTTGATCTATTACACAATCTTCTGGAACCTGGTCAGTCAGACAGTTTGAATCATGAAATAGCATGGAGTCGTGTGTTCGCTTCTGCAATCTTCCTTCTTGAAATGAACTTTCTCATGCCCAAGCTCAGATCAGGATCGAACAGTATTACATTTTTTTCCATTTACAAAGCAACCACCTTGGGACAATTCTGAGTAAAATTGCCAATTACAGCCAAATGAGAGACACCCATACCCACTAAAAACTGGATTAAGAGGGGAAATGAGGAGAGTTTTTTTTGTTATGCAGCGCACTATGATGTTCTGAGATGCATTGCCTGAAAGGTTGGTGGGAGCAAATTCAAAAGTAACTTTCGCAAGACAATTCGATATATACTTGAAAAGAAAAAAAATTGCAGGACTGCAGGGAAAGAGCAAGGGGAGTGGGACTAATTGGATAGCTTTTTCAAACAGCTGGCAGAAGCACACTGGGCCAAATAGCCTCCTTCTGTGCGGTAAGATTCTATACCCAAATTAATTTCACGTAGGTGCCTTAGAGAGAAGGCTTGCAGCCCATCAGCAGCACCTGGAGGCTGGGAGCATATAAAAGGACAACGATTAACACAATGCTTTACCCAGTATCCAAAACCTGTTAATTCGCTCAGCATTTCCTTTCCATGTGATCAAAATCAGCTATAGGTCAACTCATCTTCGCAACTGCTTTTCAAAATTTGTCAGTAAGTCTCCTGACCTTAAAGATGACAACAGTGAAGGAGCCACACATTTAACCACCAAACAGCAGCTGTAAACATAAAAAAAGTTGATAATCTGGTTGTCAGCAAATTTGTCACGGCACAGTTTTGTGTGCAGAAAGATGACCCAAGCCCACAGATCCTATTAAATTGAATTAGTCCTTCCAAAAATATAACCAGTACTGTACTGCGCACAGTTAAACCACTGCACACAACACAGCTTCTTAAACCGTTTTTAAAAAAGTTTTGACATCAACTCCCCCACTATATTTGCAGATGTAAACCCCAAGATGGTTACTGAAGCTAATATGAACCTGGAAAGAAAAAGGCATTATCCAGTAACAGATATTTGCTTCCTGGCATTTCTGCTGGCTTAATGCAGGTCACCAATGGAGTAGAGTGTCTTTAAAGGGAAGTGACAGCCGCATCCACACAAGTAATTAAAGTACACATTAAAAATTAACAATGGCAATATACAGTAATTTCTTCTTCTTTTGGGCTCCTTATCTCGAGAGACAATGGATACGCGCCTGGAGGTGGTCAGTGGTTTGTGAAGCAGCGCCTGGAGTGGCTATAAAGGCCAATTCTGGAGTGACAGGCTCTTCCACAGGTGCTGCAGAGAAATTTGTTTGTTGGGGCTGTTGCACAGTTGGGTCTCCCCTTGCGCCTCTGTCTTTTTTCCTGCCAACTACTAAGTCTCTTCGACTCGCCACAATTTAGCCCTGTCTTTATGGCTGCCCGCCAGCTCTGGCGAATGCTGGCAACTGACTCCCACGACTTGTGATCAATGTCACACGATTTCATGTCGCGTTTGCAGACGTCTTTATAACGGAGACATGGACGGCCGGTGGGTCTGATACCAGTGGCGAGCTCGCTGTACAATGTGTCTTTGGGGATCCTGCCATCTTCCATGCGGCTCACATGGCCAAGCCATCTCAAGCGCCGCTGACTCAGTAGTGTGTATAAGCTGGGGATGTTGGCCGCTTCAAGGACTTCTGTGTTGGAGATATAGTCCTGCCACCTGATGCCAAGTATTCTCCGAAGGCAGCGAAGATGGAATGAATTGAGACGTCGCTCTTGGCTGGCATACGTTGTCCAGGCCTCGCTGCCGTAGAGCAAGGTACTGAGGACACAGGCCTGATACACTCGGACTTTTGTGTTCCGTGTCAGTGCGCCATTTTCCCACACTCTCTTGGCCAGTCTGAACATAGCAGTGGAAGCCTTACCCATGCGCTTGTTGATTTCTGCATCTAGAGACAGGTTACTGGTGATAGTTGAGCCTAGGTAGGTGAACTCTTGAACCACTTCCAGAGCGTGGTCGCCAATATTGATGGACGGAGCATTTCTGACATCCTGCCCCATGATGTTCGTTTTCTTGAGGCTGATGGTTAGGCCAAATTCATTGCAGGCAGACGCAAACCTGTCGATGAGACTCTGCAGGCATTCTTCAGTGTGAGATGTTAAAGCAGCATCGTCAGCAAAGAGGAGTTCTCTGATGAGGACTTTCCGTACTTTGGACTTCGCTCTTAGACGGGCAAGGTTGAACAACCTGCCCCCTGATCTTGTGTGGAGGAAAATTCCTTCTTCAGAGGATTTGAACGCATGTGAAAGCAGCAGGGAGAAGAAAATCCCAAAAAGTGTGGGTGCGAGAACACAGCCCTGTTTCACACCACTCAGGATAGGAAAGGGCTCTGATGAGGAGCCACCATGTTGAATTGTGCCTTTCATATTGTCATGGAATGAGGTGATGATACTTAGTAGCTTTGGTGGACATCCGATCTTTTCTAGTAGTCTGAAGAGACCACGTCTGCTGACGAGGTCAAAGGCTTTGGTGAGATCAATGAAAGCAATGTAGAGGGGCATCTGTTGTTCACGGCATTTCTCCTGTATCTGACGAAGGGAGAACAGCATGTCAATAGTCGATCTCTCTGCACGAAAGCCACACTGTGCCTCAGGGTAGACGCGCTCGGCCAGCTTCTGGAGCCTGTTCAGAGTGACTCGAGCAAAGACTTTCCCCACTATGCTGAGCAGGGAGATTCCACGGTAGTTGTTGCAGTCACCGCGGTCACCTTTGTTTTTATAGAGGGTGATGATGTTGGCATCGCGCATGTCCTGGGGTACTGCTCCCTCGTCCCAGCACAGGCATAGCACGTTAGGGTTAGTGCTGGGACAGTAATTTAGGCACCCAATATCCGATGACATCATGAGATGGGGAGTTTATACTTGTCTGTAAACTCAACTATTACTTGACCTTCATCACCCAGCTATTGGTACACGGCTGGTACTGTCAAAATGATTGTTTTTGCAACATTAACATGGAATGTACGATATTATGGCTGACCCGTGACAGAGACTCAAATTAAAGAGTCATGTTATCTAATTTCTCCCCATAATCTTCCAGTCCTCATGACAGAAATTCTTCTCTAATTAGACACAAAACTTTTCAGCAAGATGCACAACTTAAAATGATAACAAGCTTAATATGCTAAGCAAAGTCTGTGAGGGATTTTCTTTGACTAGATTACACGATGCAGTGGAGGAGGGTGATGGACATTAACTTGAGGGATTTGACAATACTAGCATTATTGCTCATAGGCATTGCTCACTGTCTAAGAATAAACTAACTTAGCATTACATCATGTGATGCACAATGCATTATTTAATACCAAGATGACTTCTTTTTAAAATAAAAAGGTCTCTTTGAAATAAATGCTCAGCTGACCATGTAAAATTACAGAATTCCTACAATTGGGAAACCATTTGAAGAAACCCACTTGCCTTCTCTCTGCTCTGACCAGATCCAATTCACAAGAATTGATTTCAAAAACACTTCAAAACCAGTTTCAATACTTCATGTAATAAATTCATAGAGAGATTTGTGAATAGTCATCACTAAATGAAGACAGTGGCACAAAACACTGTACAGAATGTTCAGAAGCAGATGGAACAAAAAAGTATGAGACGAGTCAAAGACTCTCTGCAACTTATATAACTTGGAGAGATTAAAGCATAGTAAAACTCCCAAGAGAAGAAAATACAAAAACTTTCTCTGATCTCTGAAGGTAACTATACAAAAACTGTGAAACACAACATTATTACTTATTAATATTTAATCCTGAGCAGTTATTCTCTTGGTTTCTGTAGTGCTGCCATACCTCTGGTTTGATTGTGGACAAATGAGCTATGTTGAGTTGAGAGATATGAATTCCAATTCCTCTTGGCAGAGAAATGGTTGTAGACCTCTAGAATTTCAGTCTCAAACTGTATAACCAGGTCATGTATGACTATTTATCCAAGGCATGAGCATCACCGAGGTTACTGAGGCTTGGGTACCTACTTAAGCAGCACAGTAGCTGTGAAAGATAGACTGATGCACTCCAGCTTCAGAACTGGGACCTCAGACCAAGTCAAAATAGCAACTGGGGAACATTAAAGAAACAAACAGACATGAAACGGGTAGATGCTAAGCCAAGAGAAGAAGGCAGGGTTGCTGGAACAATTCAACGGAAAGAGCTGTGGAACTAGTGCAGTTCAATGGAGGGGCTGCCAGCAAAAGAGTTGATTGATGCATTGCAGTGACAGACAGGATGCTATCACCATCAGGGACTGGCACTGCTATGAAGACAGGAGGCAGAGACAGAGTTCTCAGTGAATTAGAGCAAGATACTACTTCAAAAGGAAATTCCAGCACCGGTCTGAGAAGTAAAATGAGAAGTGACGGGGAATATTTCTGGGTGAGGAGTGTAGCAGATATGAAAAAGGTGAACAGAGGAGCTGACAGCAAGGAACTGTTTACAATTGTAAATGAGCTGAGTGGGAAGAGAAGTTGAAAGATCATTGGCTTGGAATCTGTGAAGGACAGGACAGAAAAGAATGTGAGGAAGAAGGCTGTGACTCACTTCAGGGCAACAGAAGTGACAAGAACTGGAGAGCTGGTCTAGTTAGCAAGAGACATGAAGAAATGGCACTGAAAGATGGAGGATGGACAGTATCTCAAATGAAAAAATCTACAAGACAAACTCATCTGCCTTTTCCCAATGCACAAGGAAAACAAAAATAAATTAATGTTGATCTGGATATTTATATGTTTTTTAAAATATGGGGACACTAAACACAGCAGAAGCAGCATGCGATAAACATGGAGCAAAGTGAACCCACAACCAACAAATCAGATCAAAGCTCTGCAGTTCTGTCACATCAGTTGTGAATGGTGGTGGACAATTAAACAACTAACTGGAGGAAGAGGCTCCATGAACATCCCCAACCTCAATGATGGGGGAGCCCAGTCCATCAATGCAAAAGACAAAACTGAAGCATTTACAACTTCAGCCAGAAGTGCTCAGTGGATGATCCATCTTGGCTTCCTCCTGAGGTCCCCACCATCACGGATGCCAGTCTTCAGCCAATTCAAACCACTCCACGTGCTATCAAGGAATGGTTAAAGGCACTGGATACTGCAAAGTACCAGCAATAGTACTGAAGAATAGTGCTCCAGAACTACTCGCGCCCCTAGCCAAGCTGTTCCTTTACAGCTACAACACTAGCATCTAACCAACAATGTGGAAATTGCCCAGGTGTGGCATATCCACAAAAAGCAAAACAAATCCAACCCGGCCAATTACCGCCCCATCAATCTACTCTCCTCTTTCCTCTTTGGCCTCCTTATCTCGAGAGACAATGGGTAAGCGCCTGGAGGTGGTCAGTGGTGTGTGGAGCAGCATCTGGAGTGGCTATAAAGGCCAATTCTAGAGTGACAGGCTCTTCCACAGGTGCTGCAGAAAAATTTGTTTGTCGGGGCTGTTACACAGTTGGCTCTCCCCTTGCACTTCTGTCTTTTTTCCTGCCAACTACGAAGTCTCTTCGACTCGCCACACTTTAGCCCTGCCTTTATGGCTGCCCGTCAGCTCTGGCGATCGCTGGCAACTGATTCCCACGACTTGTGATCAATGTCACAGGATTTCATGTCGTGTTTGCACACGTCTTTAAAGCGGAGACATGGACGGCATGTGGGTCTGATACCAGTGGCGAGCTCACTGTACAATGTGTCTTTGGGGATCCTGCCATCTTCCTTGCGGCTCACATGGCCAAGCCATCTCAAGCGCCGCTGACTCAGTAGTGTGTATAAGCTGGGGATGTTGGCCGCCTCGAGGACTTCTGTGTTGTCGATACGGTCCTGCCACCTGATGCCAAGTATTCTCCGGAGGCAGCGAAGATGGAATGAATTGAGACGCCGCTCTTGGCTGACATACGTTGTCCAGGCCTCGATGCCATAGAGCAAGGTACTGAGGACACAGGTTTGATACACTCGGACTTTTGTGTTCCGTGTCAGTGCGCCATTTTTCCACACTCTCTTGGCCAGTCTGGGCATAGCAGTGGAAGCCTTTTCCATGCGCTTGTTGATTTCTGCATCCAGAGACAGGTTACTGGTGATAGTTGAGCCTAGGTAGGTGAACTCTTGAAATGCAAAATCTCATAATGAAGAGCTAGAACCTGTCATAGCCGCTAAGCACATTGCACTGTTGAACTACAAGAAAGCCCCCAGCGAGTTAACATCCGCAGCACTTAAAGCAGCCAGAAGCACTGCACAAAGAACAGCCAGGCGCCGCGCAAACGACTACTGGCAACACCTATGCAGTCATATTCAGCTGGCCTCAGACACCGGAAACATCAGAGGAATGTATGATGGCATTAAGAGAGCTCTTGGGCCAACCATCAAGAAGATCGCCCCCCCCCTCAAATCTAAATCAGGGGACATAATCACTGACCAACGCAAACAAATGGACCGCTGGGTTCAGCACTACCTAGAACTGTACTCCAGGGAGAATGTTGTCACTGAGACTGCCCTCAATGCAGCCCAGCCTCTACCAGTCATGGATCAGCTGGACATACAGCCAACCAAATCGGAACTCAGTGATGCCATTGATTCTCTAGCCAGCGGAAAAGCCCCAGGAAGGACAGCATTACCTCTGAAATAATCAAGAGTGCCAAGCCTGCTATACTCCCAGCACTACATGAACTGCTATGCCTGTGCTGGAAAGAGGGAGCAGTACCCCAGGACAAGCGCGATGAAAATATAATCATCCTCTATAAAAACAAAGGTGACCGCGGTGACTGCAACAACTACCGTGGAATCTCCCTGCTCAGCATAGTGGGGAAACTCTTTGCTCGAGTTGCTCTAAACAGGCTCCAGAAGCTGGCCGAGCACGTCTACCGAGGCACAGTGTGGCTTTCGTGCAGAGAGATCGACCGTTGACATGCTGTTCTCCCTTTGTCAGATACAGGAGAAATGCCGTGAACTACATTGCTTTCATTGATCTCAGCAAAGCCTTTGACCTCGTCAGCAGACGTGGTCTCTTCAGAGTACTAGACAAAATTGGATGTCCACCAAAGCTACTAAGTATCATCACCTCATTCCATGACAATATGAAAGGCACAATTCAACATGGCGGCTCCTCATCAGACCCCTTTCCTATCCTGAGTGGCGTGAAACAGGGCTGTATTCTCTCACCCACACTTTTTTGATTTTCTTCTCCCTACTGCTTTCACATGTGTTCAAGTCCTCTGAAGAAGGAATTTTCCTCCACACAAGATCAGGGGGCAGGTTGTTCAACCTTGCCCGTCTAAGAGCGAAGTCCAAAGTACGGAAAGTCCTCATCAGGGAACTCCTCTTTGCTGACGATGGTGCTTTAACATCTCACACTAAAGAGTGCCTGCAGAGTCTCATTGACAGGTTTGCGGCTGCCTGCAATGAATTTGGCCTAACCATCAGCCTCAAGAAAATGAACATCATGGGGCAGGACGTCAGAAATGCTCCATCCATCAATCTACTCTCAATCATCAGCAAAGAGATGGAAGGTGTTGTCGGCAGTGCTATCAAGTGCCACTTACTCAGCAATGACCTGCTCACTGATGTTCAGTTTAGGTTCTGCCAGAGCCATTCAGCTCCAGACCTCATTACAGCCATGGCCCAAACAAGGACAAAACAGCTGAATTCCAGAGGTGAGGTGCGAATGATGGCCCTTGGCATTAAGGCAGTATTTGACCGAGGTGGGCATTAAAGGGTTTAACAAAATTGAAGTCAATGGGAATCAGGGAGAAAACCTCCACTGATTGGAGTCATACCGAGCATAAAGGAAGATGGTTGTGGTTGTTCGAGGCTATCGTAAGCCCAGGACATCACTGCAGGAATTCTTCAGGATAGTACACTTGACCCGACCATCTTCGGCTTCTTTTTTAATGACATCTCTCCATCATAAGGTCAAAAATGAGGATGTTTGCCACTCATTGGACAGTGTTTAGTATCATTTGCAACTCCTAAAATACTGAAGCAGTCTGTGCCTCCATGCAGCAAGACCTGGAGAACATTCAGGCATGAGCTGATAAGTGGAAAGTATCATTTGCACCAGATGCCAGACAATAACCATCTCCATCAAGAGAGAATGTAATCACCTCCTCACGACATACAACAGCATTACTATCACTGAATTCCCCCATCAACATCCTGGGGGTTACCATTGACCAGAAACTTAACTGGACAAGCCATATAAATAGTGTGGCGACAAAAGCAGGTCGGAGGCTGGGAATTCTGCAGTGAGTAACTTACCTCCTGAATCCCCAAAGCCTGTCCACCATCTAAAAGCCGCAAGTTAGGAATATGATGGAATATTCTCCACTTGCCTGGATGGGTGCAGCTCCAACAACACTCAAGAAGCTCATAACCATCCAGGACAAAGCAGCCCGCTTGATTGGCACCCCTTCCACAAACATTCAAACTTTCCATCATGGACGCACAGTGGTAGCAACGTGTACCATCTACAAGATGCACTGCAGAAATACACTAAGACTCCTTAAATAGTACCCTCTATCATCTAGAAGGACAAAGGCAACATGTGCATCGGAACACCACCACCTGCAGGTTCACCTCCAAGCCACAGAGCATCCTGACTTTAAACGATATTGCTATTCCTTTACTGTCACTGGGCCAAAATCCTGGAACTCCTTTCCAAACAGCACTGTGGGTGTACCTATCCCACATGGACTGCAGCAGTTCAAGAAGGCAGCTCACCACCACCTTCTCAAGGGCAAGTGGGGATGGGCAATAAATACTGGCCTAGCCAGCGACTCCCACATCCCATGAAGGAATTGAAAAAAAACCTTGTCCTCACCAATCTGCCTGTCGTAGGTGTATCTGTCCTTGACAGTGCTGGTAGGAATGACCACCGCACAGTCTTCTAGAGACAAAGTCGCGTCGTCACATTGAGGGCACCCACCATCGTGCTGTGTGGCATGACTGCCGTGCTAAATGGGTTAATTTTCAAACAGATCTAGCAACTCAGATGGGCACCATGAGGCGCTGTGGGCTAGCAACAGCAGCAGAATTGTATTCAACCACAATCTGTAACCTCATGGCTTGGCATATCCCCCAATCTACCACTATCATCAAGCCAGGGGAGCAACCCTGGTTCAAAGAAGAGTGCAGGAGGGCATGCCAGGAGCAGCACCAGGCATACCTCAAAATGAGGTGTTAGCCTGGTGAAGCTACAACACGCCAAACTGTAGACGCAACATGTGATAGACAGAGATAAGCAATCTCACAACCAACGGATCAGATCTAAGCTCTGCAATTCCTGCCACATCCAGTCTTGAATGGTGGTGGACAATTAAACAACTAATAGGAGGAGCAGGAGGCTCCACAAACATCCTCAATGATGGGGGAGTCCAGCACATCAGTGCAAAAGATAAGGCTGAAGCATTTGCATCCATCTTCAGCCAGAAGTGCCGAGTGGATGATCCATCTCAGCCTCCTCCTGAGGTTCCCAGCATCACAGATGCTAGTCTTTAACCAATCCAATTCATTCCACATGATATCAAGAAACAACTGAAGGCACAGGATACTGTAAAGGCTATGGGCCCTGACAACATTCCGGCAATAGTGCTGAAGACTTGTGCTCCAGAACTAGCCACGCCTCTAGCCAAGCTGTTCCAGTACAGCTACAACACTGGCATCTACACAGCAATGTGGAAAATTGCTCAGGTATGTCCTGTACACAAATGCAGGATAAATCCAACCTGAACAATTACCGCTCTATCAGTCTACTCTCAATCATCAGCAAAGTGATGGAAGATGTCATCGACAGTGCTATCAAGCAGCACTTGCTCAGCAATAACCTGCTCAGTGACGCTCAGTTTGGGTTCCGCCAGGGCCACTCAGCTCCTGACCTCATTACAGCCTTTGTCCAAACATGGAGAAAAGAGCTGAACTCAAGGTAGAAGGTGGGAGTGTGACTTTGACATCAAGGCAGCATTTGAGCGAGAATGGCATCAAGGAGCACGAGCAAAGTTGGAGTCAATGGAAACCAGGGCTCTCCGTTGGCTGGAGTCATACCTAGCACAAAAGAAGATAGTTATTGGAGGTCAAGCATCTCAGTCCCAGGACACCACTGCAGGAGTTCCTCGGGGAAGTGTCCTAGGCCCAACCACCTACAGCTGCTTCATCAATGACCTTCCCTCCATCATAAGGTCAAAGGTGGGGATGTTTGCTGATGATTGCACAATGTTCAGCACTATTCGCAACTCCTCAGATACTGAAGTAGCCAGTGTGCAGATGCAGCAAGACCTGAACAACGTCCAGGCTTGGGCTGATAAGTGACAAGTAACATTCACGCTGCACAAGTGTCAAGCAATGACTGTCTCAAGCAACAAAGAATCTAACCATCTTCCCTTGATGTTGAATGGCATTACCATTGCTGAATCCCCCATTATCAACATCCTAGGGATCAACATTGACCAGAAACTGAATCAGACCAGCCACATAAATAGTGTGGCTACAAAAGCAGGTTGGAGGCTGGGAATTCTGCAGTGAGTAACTTACCTCCTGACTCCCCAAAGCCTGTCCACCATCTAGAAGGCACAAGTCAGGAGTGTGATGGAATATTCTCCACTTGCTTGGATGGGTGCAGCTCCAACAACACTCAAGAAGCTCGACACCATCTAGAACAAAGCAGCCCGCTTGATTGGCACCTCATCCACCTTCAACATTCACTCCCCTCACCCCCAACGCATAGTGGCAACAGTGTGTACCATCTACAAGATGCACTGCAGCAACCCACCAAGACTCCTTCAACAGCTCCTTCCAAACCCGTGACCTTTAGAAGGACAAGGGCAGCAGATGCGTGCGAGACCACCACCACCTGCAAGTTCCCCTCCGAGCCATACATCAACCTGACTTGGAACTCGATTACCATTTCTTCACTGTCGCTGGGTCAAAATCCTGGAACTCCCTTCCTAACAGCACTGTAGGTATACCTACACCCCAAGGACTGCAGCGGTTCAAGAAGGCAGCTCACCACCACCTTCTCAAGGGCAAGTGGGGATGGGCAATAAAATTCTGGCCAAGCCAGCAATGCTCACATCTCAGCCACTGCCACCTCCTTCCATGTGGCTTGAGCGTCTGAGTTGATTTCTTCTTGTCCATCCAACATATTGAATCCCTCTGGAATATCTTTTCTGCCAGATATTTAGCTACTACTTAGTCCCCTTCGCATTTCTAGCTAGCATTGATTGCTGCCTTGCAAGCTACGGTTAGCTTGCAAATCCTTGAGTAGTGCCAGGTCTCCACCTCACTCAAGTTTTCCATCCCCACACCCTGCCTGTATAATTGCTAGGTGGGACCTACCTTACTTGTCTGCCCAGCAATACACTAATTGGCAGAGTTTATATGTCGGAAAGTGGTAGCAGTTTAAAATTCCCTGCTGCTCTACTACACTTCTGATAATGAACAGTGAGCTTGGAGTGTCAGCATGGCTTATTTACTTATGTCCTAGAGTGGGGCTTCTCACCACAGACTTCTGACTTTGAAGTAAGTGTGCTACCAACTGAGCCAAACTGACATAATGATGCTTTGGTTGTACAGCTCATGCCAGGCAAGTAACTCACCAAAAATTAGAGGGTACTTATATAGACTTCGGTCAGGTAGCTGCAGCGTAATGAAAGAGCTGTTTATTTTAACTGAAATTTAAAAAGGCACGTTTAAAAACCTATGAATGCTTGTACCCAATTGAAAAGCTGAAGTCTGATTTTAGGAGATTGGTGCTTCTATATATTAACCTGTGAAGTGAGAGTGATTGCCCTTGATATCAAGGCAGCATTTGACAGTATGGCATCAAGGACCCCTAGCCAAACTGAAGTCAATGGGAATCGGGGTAAAACTCTCCACTGGTTGGAGTCATACCTAGCACAAAAGAAGATGGCTGTGATTGTTGGACATCAATCATCTCAGTCCCAGGACATCACTGCAGGAGTTCCTCAGGGTAGTGTCCTAGGTCCAATCATCTTCAACTGCTTCATCAATGACCTTCCTTCAATCATAAGGTCAGAAGTGTGAGGTTTACTGCTAATTGTATGATGTTCAGTACCATTCAGAACTCCTCAGATACTGAAGCAGTCTGTGTCTATATGCAGCAAGACCTGGACACCATTCAGGCTGGTGAGTAGAAAGTAACAGTTGTGCCACAAAACTGCCAGGCAATGATAATCTCGAACAAGCGAGAATCTAACCATCTCTTCTTGATGTTGAATGGCATTACCATTGCTGAATCCCCCACTATTAACATTCTGGAGGTTACCATTGGCCAGAAAATGAATTGGACCAGTCACATTAATGCTATGGCTCCAAGAGCAAGTGAAAGACAGGGAATCCTCTGGCAAGCAACCCACCTCTTGACTCCCCAGTGCCTGTCCACCATCTACAAGGCACAAGTTAGCATTGTGATGGAATATTCCCCATTTGCCTGGATGGGTGCAGACACAACAACACTCAAGAAGCTTGACACCATCCAGGACAAAGCAGCGCACTTGATTGGCACCTCACCCACCTCCTTAAACATTCACTCCCTCCACCACTGATGCACAGTGGCAGCAGCATGTACACATACAAGATGCACTGCAGCGACTCACCACGCCACTTTCGACAGCACCTTCCAAATTCTCAACCTCTTCCCCCTAGAAGGACAAGGGCAGAAGATGGAAAGGAATACCTGCAAGTTCCTCTCCAAACCATACACCATCTTGACTTGAACTGCCTTTCTTCTCTGTTGCTGGATCAAAATCCTGGAGCTCCCTCCCTAACAGCACTGTAGGTTTACCTGCACCAGATGCACTGCAACAGTTCAAGAAGGCAGTTCACCACCACCTTCTCAAGGGCAAATAGGGTTCGGCAACAAATGCTGTCCTGGCCAGCAATGTTCACATCCCATCAAATGAAAAAAAAAAATTAAAAGAACATACATGTGGATGCTCACGTTAATACTTAGATTTTTGTTAGTGCAAAGTAACAGTGTTTAAATTAGTTATTCAATCCATATTAAGTATTAAAAATAATTTTGTCTTAATGGGTTGTCAGTGAGGTTGTGGCATTAAGTGCTCTTAAGCTGAGCAATTGCAACATTCCATTGATGCCATGCCTTTAGGTGGCACTGTGTGGATCACATTATGTAACTCATTATATAAAGTGAGATCCATTCCCCCCAACATTACCTGACTGGTTGTTGCATAGGTCAAAATGCCCTGTGATGTAGACTAAGAGGTGAAAACAAGGATAAGAAAAATAGGTGCTGGAATTTCAAGTAGTGAATGTTTTTGAATGTCTTTTGTCTAAAATGAGTCTCATCTTTGATTTTGTAAATCCTATTTTTTCTATTATATTTGCTCTGTCAGGTATGCTTCTGTAGTGATGTGCACTGTCTGTCATGTAGAACATTTTCCTGAGTACTTGGGCTAAAAACATATGGAGGAAGCAATTTCAAAGTTATTTTTCAAAGTTAATGTTCTTACCTTGTCAGGAGAGCTTCAAGAGGCTCTTTGCATGTTTGGCTCCCTGATATTTAATGTCAGCAGCCATCAGTCCCACTGAAGGTTGCTCAGGTCATATTTGAATACTGCTCGAGTATGTGTGTTGAGTTAGCAAGGTGCACTGCAAATTGGCTAAAGGATATTCAAGGTGCAAGTTTATTTATTTAAAAAAAAACGTATTTCCTTGACCCTGTGAGGTTCCTTCTGGCAGGCTCTTTGCAATAAAACTCAATCAGATAATTCAAATATTCCTATCTGTTGGTCGAGCTAGTTATGTGCAACTGTAAATGCATTACAAATCTTACATCTGCACGCGCAGTCACCTGAAATTGCTTTGGTACGTCCCATGCAAAAAGAAGCAGGGCAAATCTAACCTGGCTTATTGTCAACCTCTCAGCCTCCTCCCATCCTCCCAATCATGGAAAAGGGATTCAATACTGCCATCAAGTGAAATTTAACACCAATAATCTGCTCACTCATACTTGGGTTGAACCGGAACAATTTTGCTTTTACCACATCAGAATCATGGTTTGAAAGAAGAGATGAGTGTAGCTGCCCTCAACTTCAGCAGGTTTGGTAGCCAGGAGCCCGAGGAAAAACTATCACTGGGGGGAAAACGTACAGTGGCTGGAGTCATTCATGTCACAGTAATATGATGTTTGTTAACCACAGAACGGACATACAGTATGGGGTGATGTTCAGTCAAACACAGAAGAGAAACTGAGTCAGACTGGAAGGTAGAGCAAATATAAACCTGTTAAGGCACAAGGGAAAAATGCAAGGCTGGATTGCATCTATTTTAAGGCAAGGAGTCTTACCAGTAAGACAGATGAATTGAGGGTGTTGATTAGCACATGGGATTATGATATTGTTGCTATCACAGAGACATGGTTGAGGGAGGGGCAGGACTGGCAGCTCAATATTCCAGGGTATAGAATCTTCAGGTGTGACAGGGGAGGGGATAAAAGAGGAGGTGGCATTTCACTGTTGATCAAGGAGTGAATTACTGCAGTAAGGAGGGATGATATCTTAGAAAGTTCTTCAAATGAGGCCAGATGGGTAGAATTTAAAAACAAAAATGGGGGAATTACTTGGCTGGGAGTGTACTAAAGGCCTCCAAACAGTCAGGGAGAGATAGAGGAGCAGATATGGAGGCAAATCTCAGAGAGGTGTAAAAGTAATAGGGTAATAATAGTAGGGGATTTCAACTTACCTAATATCAACTGGGATAGTCTTAGTGTAAAAGGCTTAAAGGGGGCAGAATTCTTAAATTGCATACAGGAGAGCTTTTTGAACCAGTACGTAGAAAGTCCAACAAGAGAAGGGGCGGTACTGGACCGGATCCTGGGGAATGAAGATGGAGAAGTGGTAGAAGTGTCAGTGGGGAAGCACTTAGGGGATAGTGACCATAACTCTGTAAGATTTAAGATAGTAATGGAAAAGGACAACGATGGGCCGGAAATAAAGGTACTGAATTGGGGGAAGGCTGATTTCAATATGATAAAACACGATCTGGCCAGAGTGGACTGGGAGCAGCTACTTGTAGGAAGGTCTACATCAGACCAATGGGAGTCATTCAAAGAGGAAATAGTGAGGGTTCAGAGCCAACATGTACCCATAAAGATGAAGGGTAGGACCAACAAGTTCAGGGAACCCTGGATGTCAAGGGATATAGAGGAATGGATCAGGAAAAATAAAGGAGGCTTATGGCAGATTCGGAGCACTGAAAACAGCGGCGGCACTAGAGGAGTATAGAAAGCGTAGGAGGTACTAAAAAAAGTAATTAGGAGAGCGAAGAGGGGACATGAAAAAACACAGGCGGGCAAGATAAGGCATTTTTGTAAGTATTTTAAGGGCAAGAGGATAACCAGGGAAAGAGTAGGGCCCATTAGGGACCAAAGGGGCAATGTGTGTGTGGAGCTAGAGGACATAGGTGAGGTTTTAAATGATTACTTTGCATCTGTGTTCACTATGGAGAAGGATGATGTGGGTGTAGAGATCAGGGAACATACGTGAACATATTCGCATCGAAAGAGAGGAAGTATTAGCTGTTTTAGCAGACTTAAAAGTGGATAAATCCCCAGGCCCAGATGAGATGTATCCCAGGCTGTATTGTGAGGCAAGGGAGAAGATAACAGGGGCATGACACAAATTGTCAAATCCTCTCTGGCCACAGGAGAGGTACCAGAGGACTGGAGGACAGCGAATGTGGTGCCATTATTCAAGGGTAGCAGGGATAAAACAGGGAATTACAGGCCAGTGAGTCTAGTTGCCTGGGCTGGAGCATTTCAGCTATGAAGAGAGACTGAAAAGGCTAGGGTTGTTTTCCTTAGAACAGAGAAGGCTGAGGGGTGACATGATTGAGGTACACAAAATTATGAGGGGCATTGATAGGTTAGATAGGATGAAACTATTTTCCCTTAGCGGAGGGGTCAATAACCAGGGGGCATAGATTTAAGGTAAGGGGCAGGAGGTTTGGAGGGGATTTGTGGAAAAAAATTTTCACCCAGAGGGTGGTTGGAATCTGCAACGCACTGCCTGAAGAGGTGGTAGAGGCAGGAAACCCTCACAACATTTAAGAAGTATTTAGATGAGCACTTGAAATGCCATAGCATACAAGGCTACGGGCCAAGTGCTGGAAAATGGGATTAGAATAGTTAGGTGCTTGATGGTCGGCACGGACACGATGGGCCAAAGGGCCTGTTTCTGTGCTCTATAACTCTATGACTCTAACCAGCTATTACTACACCCCCAGGACATCACTGTCACAGAGTACCACAAGGCAACATCCTCTGCCAAAACGTTTTTATTCGTTCTTGGGATGTGGGCAATGCTGGCAAGGCCAGCATTTGTTGCCCATCCCTAACTGCCATTCACAACTGAATGGCTTGCTCGGCCTTTTCAGAATCAACCACATTGCTGTGGGTCTGGAGTCACATGTCGACCAGATCAGGTAAGGACAACAGATTTCCTTCCCTGAAGGACATTAATGAACCAGATACGTTTTTGTGACAATCAATAGTTTCATGGCACTATTACTGAAACTAGCTTTCAATTCCAGATTTTTGAATTTAAATTCCACCAGCTGCTGTGGTGGGATTTGAATGCATGCCACACGACATTATCCTGGGGCTCTGGATTACTAGTCCAGTGACATTTGTTACGACCATGACAGGAGCACAGCACTGTCAATTCAGTCCCGTCGCTCCACAGGTCGCAGCCTATTATTTAAAGCTTTCCATCCAACTGGTAAACAACCAAATTAAACACTCTAGCAACCCCCAGAATAAAATAAACCAAATCAGGTATCTTTCGACAACAACAAATTAACTATTTATTCAACACTAAATCATAAACACTTAAGATAAACCTATGTGTAAAGACCTTATAACTTCTTATTTCAATCCATTCACACACAAACTCAAAAATAACAGTAGTTAACCGGTTTTAAAAGTGGTGTTTTTAAAAATTAGCTGCTTAAGAATAAATAAATAAATATTTGTGCGTTACGTACCTGATGAATGAGGTATTCTAATATGGAAACATTCAAAAGTGTATTCCATCACACTCCTGACTTGTGCCTTGTAGATCTTGGACAGGCTTTGGAGAGTCAGGTGGTGACTTACTCGCCACAGGATTCCTAGCTTCTAAGATCAAGTAGGTTTTTCTCTCATTGCTTCCCTCACCACCTGCCACAGACCCAGTCTAGCAGCTATGAACTCGGCCAGTTCCGTCAGTAGTGGTGCTACCGAGACACTCTTGGTGATGGACATTGCAGTCCCCCACCCAGAGTACATTCTGTGCCCTTGTTATCCTTAGTGCTTCTTCGAATTGGTGTTCAACATGAAGAAGCACTGATTCATCAGTCATCCTTGCCCATGTGTGACCTGATGCCATGAGACTTCATGGGGTCCGCAGTCAATGTCGAGAACTCCCAGGACAACTGCCTCCCGACTGTATACCACTGTGCTGTTATCTCTGGTGGGTCTGTCCTGCCGGTTAGACAGGACATACCCGGGCATGGTGATGTTGGTGTCAGGGACATTGTCTGTGAGGTATGATTCTGTGAGTATGACTATGTCATCCAGACACAATGGGCTGAATGGCCTCCTTTGCCGTAATTTTTCTATGGTTCTATGTCAGACTGCTGCTTGACTAGTCTGTGGGACAACTCTCCCAATTTTGGCACAAGCCTCTAGATGTTAGTAAGGAGGACCTTGCAGGGTCAACACAGCTGAGCTTGCCATTGTCAATGCCAGATGGTCCATTGGGTTTCATTGCTTTAGGTTCAATACAACTGAGTGGCTTGCTTGGGCATTTCAGAAGGCAATTAAGAGTCAACCACATTGCTGTGGGTCTTGAGTCACATGTAGGCCAGATCGGATAAGGACATTAGTGAACCAGATGTGTTTTTACAACTATTGCCAATGGTTTCATGATCACCAATAGACTAGCATTTTAATTCCATATTTATTAATTGAATTCAAATTTCACCATCTGCCAGGGTGGGAATCGAACCCTTGACCCCAGAGCATTAGCCTGGGCATCTAGATTACTAGTCCAGTGACATTACTCCGCCACTCCTCCCCATGATTCCTTAAGGCAGCTCTGCAAATGCAAGAAGAAATTTAATGAGCTGTCAAAAGTAGTGAAGGTCAGAGATGAGCTGAGTACATGCCACAAATGCTCTGTGATACTAGCCGGGATTTTACAGAGCTCCCGATGTCAGGCTCCATGGGGGACCATTAGATCGTTCCGGCAGCAGACCACCATGCAGCCCGATGCCGCGAGGGCCAGGCCCGATCTTCCCGGTGATGGCAAGGCTCCGTGGCGGCCACCACGCTGCTGGGCGACAGGACCCAGATTAAAATATTCAAAATTAACATTATAACAAAATAAAATTAGCACCTATCTTAGCATCAGGCAACAATCGTCTGAGCGGCGGTGGGCACTGACGGCTTCACTTTCCTGTCTGGGGAAAACAGGCACCACCGTGGTGGGGAAAGGGGGAACTTAAGATTTTTAGTGTATGTGGGGTTGGGTATGGGCCAAATTTTCATCACTAGTGCAGGGGATGGTGGGAAAGGGTGACCATGCACTTTGTTCTGTTTGGGGCAGGGATGGGGAGGTGGGGGGGGAAGGTCATGTTTGAAAGCTAAATGCTTTGGAGAGAGGGAAAATACTTAATTTTGCGAGTAGGGGTGGGAAAGGGGCAGCAAATTTCTGATCAGAACAGTGGAGTGGTGGGGGGGGGGGGGCTGAGGCGGTGGCTATAACTTGAACAATTTAAACTAGCTGGCTGCCCTTTAAAAATGGTGCCACGTCTGCACACAGCAGTTGACGCCAATGCCAACGTCAGAGAGCCCGCGCCCTCCACGTGATTGGGAGGGGCCCCCGACCGGGTCATTAACATAGGCCGCCGCGAGGAAGATCCCGCCATTTTCTTCGTCCGCCCCCATTCCCAGCGGCGGGTGAACAAAACCCAGCCCACTGTTGGTGCCGGTCCTAGCCCTCAATGTTCAGCTACTGGCCTGTGGAGCTGCACAGTGCACCACAGGTCCCTGGTCATATTCACCTCCCACTCACCCAAGAATAGACCAGTTATTTTTTAATCTAAAATATTCCCTCAGGGCCTCACCCAAAGATGCAGACCAAGTGAAGGCCCTGACTTCAATATTCCATAGAAAAGAGAAACATAAATTCAAATAAGCTCATTAATTCAAAGAATATTGAAACTTTAGTCGTGTCCCTTCAAGAAACCCCACTTGCACCTTAATCAGCTGTTCCTTATAAGTACACCTGATTTATACAAATGTACTTTGCGAGAACATTTGGGAAGTCTTTAGGAATAACAAAAGCAGGGCAGAAACCCAACTCCCCAGTGACCCAGAAATTTCATTGCCCTGAAAGTCCAGACAGAAATGGAAAAGAACACTACACATCCACATTGAATGGGGCAGACAAGCTTCTTAATTAAAGATGGCTGAAGTTAGAAAGAAGTACAATGAACATTGGACGGATTTTCAATTACGCTTGATACCTTTCGACAAAGTATTCTGAAAAAGATAGCACAGCTCAGGAGCAGCGCCCAAACCTTTCAATAATACATATAAACTTGACATCAGACAGCCAAAGAAAAATAGGAACTCTTAATCATGGCCTCATACACTGTCTCCATCTCCACTGAAACATTGTTTTATTTTTGCCCTCACTCTTAAGCATATACTGACCCCATGCCCATCCTTCCATCCAAATTGGCATGATCCTCGAGTGCAAGCATTTCTCATAATGTAAGTCTGCCTTCCGTCTGGAGCTCTGCTCTGGAGCGGCCCCCTCCAATTTGACATCACAATCTTCAGGGAAGCGCAGTGCACTAAACGTGGGAGTGGGTAAGTTCCTGCTCACCCTCCTGACTCTGCAGTATGAATCACAGTCATTTCAAACGTGCAACAGCACTGTTTCAGTTAATGTTATGTTTCATTGTCAACAAATTGTGAACAAAGCTAACTTAGCAAAACCAGTGCTTTTTCAATGCCCTCGATTTGTTGTGCATCACAGTTGTTTCTGACAGACTCCAGTCCTACTTCTTTTCAGTTCCTCTGCTTTAAGCATTCATGACTTTCAGTCTCAGTAGGGGGAAAATTGTGGCCGATGCAGCTAAATAAATATACACGTATATACAAGATGAAAGTGTAGCCACATATTGTTACAAAATGGAGTATTTACCCAAGGCATTGTGGGTCAAGTTAGTTAGCTTGCAGCCTTGAGCATGGTACTGCTTAGCACAGGCAATTAGGCTGACCAAAGAGGGCCCCTCATATCAGTGCATAAGACAGCTGCTCTGTCTAATTGTAGACTGCACAAAGCAGCTAGGAAAGCAGGCCTGACAGAGGTAAAAAGATTCATTGTGAAGACTCAAGGATAGTTGATATGGGGGCTTGGAAAACATCCTGAGATGGTCAGGGGCGTACCATGAGCTATCCCCATAACCACGATACCGAGTTAGTAATTTTATTGGTAATGAATGTAATGTATGTATTCAATAACCGTTATGATTGGATTGTGTCCAGCCGGGATGGGCTGAGTCACTGTATATCTGTTGTGGATTTTCCTTTGTTCAGTGGAGAAGTGCATGGTAAACCCAGCGTCTTACTCCCCACCGGTGACGATTGGAACAGACCTGAGCATCGAGTGGTTCATTTTAGTCAATTCCACTCGAACAGTCTCCTTTTGGGAAAATGTTTTTATGTTGAGCCTTTTGCTGAAGTTCTCTTTTGACTTTCTTGAAAATGTTGAAAGCCTGACTGTGCTTTCAACCAGGATGATGCAGAGAATGGAGAGAGACTTAGAGGAACTAGCACTATTTCCATTGGAACAGAGAAGGCCAAGGGGAGATTTAAGAGTTTTTTTTTCTTAAATTATTAAGGGCGGCACAGTGGCGCAGTGGTTAGCACTGCAGCCTCACAGCTCTGGGGACCCGGGTTCGATTCTGGGTACTGCCTGTGCGGAGTTTGCAAGTTCTCCCTGTGTCTGCGTGGGTTTCCTCCCACATGCCAAAGACTTGCAGGTTGATAGGTTAATTGGCCATTATAAATTGCCCCTAGTATAGGTAGGTGGTAGGGAAATATATAGGGACAGGTGGGGATGTGGTAGGAATATGGGATTAGTGTAGGATTAGTATAAGTGGGTGGTTGATGGTCGGCACAGACTCGGTGGGCCGAAGGGCCTGTTTCAGTGCTGTATCTCTAAACTAAACATGAAAGCTTTGGTTAGATTTGGTTGGAGAGTCAGTACTGAGGGATCAACAATAATCGCTAAAGGAATGAGGAGATTAGTTTTTTTTATTTTAAAAAAGTGGGTTGTTGGAGCATGAGTTGCTTTGCCACAAGAAGAGGTTGGCCTAGCAACCATTCTGTCTTTTAATTGGTAAATATTTGAAGTTAAGGAAAATACAAGGCAATGAGTAGAAAGCAGGGCACCCCACATGTCCAGTTCATCACCTTATTTAAAGTAGGTATGGGAACATGCTTGCTTATTTTCAATGACTGCAGATCAACAGAACTTGGCAATCTCTTTATGCATTTGCCTCTGGAAAGTGGAAGTAAAGTTGCAAGATCTGATATTGCTTCATCGCGCGGTACTGATTTGGTGCAGCTATCAGCAGAATAAGAGTGACTACCCACATTCGCAGCATTTGGATTGATTTGTTTCAGTCTGGACAACAGCAAATTGTGCTTCCCTGATCACTAAACCTACTTTGAAGAAGTGTAGACTTAGAAGAGACCCAATAATGAATGAAAGGGCTGGAATACGTGCCTCATGACTGATGATTCCAATTGAACAGATTGGAAAGGACCATGGGATATGCATTTAAACTATGCAGAAGCAGGAATAGTCTCGGTGTTAGGCAATTTTCTTTTCCCAGTGAGTAGTGAACTTCTGGAATACATACGGTAATGAGTTCTTTATGTTGATGATGCAACATAAATGAAATGCGTGTCCACTTTGTTGAAGATCTCAAACAGATTTATTACAGCTAAACTATTATATACAGTACAAACTATTTACAGAACCTTCCTCTAGGTGTTCGTAGCAGTGTGACACTGGCTTGTGGTCACATGACTACATCCTGGTACTTAGCTCACGAGTATACTATGATCTTAAAGGGACATCACTCTTAAAGGCAATCATACAACAGGGAGCCGGATTGGTTCTTGGCTAGGGCAGAGATCATATCTAAGAGGTCAGTGGATTTTCAGTTCCTAAACGTATGGCCAATGTGATCACTGGACTGGCTTTGGTCATCTGAGAGGGTCAGACAATAGTTTTCCAAATATTTTTCCCTTATTAGTCCTCTGTTTTTTTTGTTGCTTTGCCTCTCCAAGGAGATTACATTCCAGTGGGATCAGGAAGGGACTCGCCATGAGTCCCTTCGCATCATGAGTGTGCAACAGGCTTGACAGACCAGCTGGTCTTTTCCTGCTGGTCATGTTCTTAAATTTGTAAAGCTACACTTTTAAAGGAAAATACAAGCAGATTTTCTGGAGGAATACTGATGAATTGATCATTGACCAGTGCCTGACAAGTACTCTGGCACATCAAAAGAATTAGAAGCCATCCACTGTATATTCTCATTAAAATAGTCCCCAAAATGATCAACTTACTCACATCCTTAAAACCTACAATAAACTTTAATATGGAAGTAAAATTCCTATCTGTCAATTTAGGCAAAAAAGTTAATACAAGTATCAGGCAAGCTCCCTGCCCCACCCACCCCCCACCTGCCAAGAATGAGGAAAATTAATTTCGCCACATGAACATTGAGTTTAAACAGTTGTTGATGAAGAAAGAACTTGCTTTAAAAAAACAATTGGAGACTTTGGCTGGAGAGAGATATTAGCATATCCACAGACTGTACTTCAAAGGATAAAAGGGCTATTCCCTGCTCCAATTTAATTCACAATGGACTTTTGATTACCAGACATTGAAGGTGGAAAAGCTAGCATTCCAGGTTAACTGCTAAGATGGCCGAATACACAAACAAACGTGGTCGGACCAGTTTGGTCACATGGCTGGCTGACTTTGAGTTTTTTGAATTTGAACTTCCAACAAGGAATTTTGAAATCAGAAAGCTGTTTCCTCCTGGACTGAGAACACCTCTCTCCTGTCTGCTCTCATCTCACTCTCACCAGCTTCAGAAACCATTGAAGACATATGAACCCCAAGAGAGAAAAGTCTCCTACAGTGAACAAGGTTTAAGAATAACACTGGACCCCAACGAAAAGCAAGACAGACAATCAAGGACCCTACTGCGAGCTTGAAGCATAGTAAAAAAAAACCCTCTTCAGAGATTGCCTCAAACCTCTCCATTTTAGTTTTATTCTCTCTTTTCTGTCTCTATTTGCATGTGCGTATTGCATGTGCTAGCGTGGGGTGTGGCGTGTATCCGTAGGCATTAACCGAATTAGAGTTTAAGTTTAAGGTTTAATAAATTTCACTTTTCTTCTTTAAACCTAAGAAAGCCTGTTGTGATCATTTTTTTTGCCTTATAATTGGAAAGCTGTGAACAAGGATTCACTAAAGGGGGATCTCCAAACACAGTGTGTTAAAAATTAAATCCTGTTACAATAAGACCAGGTGAAGACAGTAAAAAAAAACCCTAGACATCTTTCTCACCTAGTCGGAACACAAGTAAAACAAAAAAGATGCTGCCTCTTTTCACTCAAGTGTAGGTCATCAGTTAAATTAGCCAAGACAGTAATTTCAATCCTATTGTCTCCATAAGAAAATGTCAAGACTGTACCCTGCCAGCAAGCTGATACAGACACACACAAGTTCTGGTAGCTTGGATACAAATGTTGCGAGGAACTGATTCATCCTTTCTCCAGCAGCATGCTTTGCATTGCATCGCTGTTTGCCTGACGTCTCACGTCACAGCACATCAAAATGTCCACCATGGTTCGTGGCAAAAATTGCATCTACAGGTAGTGCACAAAGCAAACTAATAGGCCTTGGGAATCCAATAAAATGTTGTCATCCAGCTGCTCTGGCTTGTTAGTCAGCTCAAATTGCTCTCTTTCCTGCAATAGCAGAGCTCTCAATGTACTCTTCAAAATAAAATAATGCTTAAAGCCAGTTACAAAAAGGTTATAAGCTTTGTAAATGCAGGTAAAACATGTATGCAGAAAAGGGTACTAAAATATGTGACTCAAAACTTCTCAATTATTATAAAAATGTAATTAAAATAAATGGACAAAACCTGTGTTTTAAGCTAACAAAAATAGTAAGTATTAACTTATTTTAACAAGCAAACAAGTAAGATTGCAAAACTTTAGTCATGAATCCACAAATCAAAACGGTGAGAACAGCTGCAACCCATAAAAGGCTGCTGAAACAGTCATCCATGCCTTTGTTACTTCCTGTCCTGATGATTCCAACAGACTTGTCGTATTCTGTATTAAATTGGTTTATTGTATTGTAATATTGAGCATTTTGTATTAAGATCAAGTGAGGAGGGGTCAAAGGACTCCCCTCTTTTCTCTCTCCTTGTTTGACCACAATAAGTTCATTTCTTTTTTAAAGTGGATATACTTGCCAATTCAGTGAGCGTTTAACTATTTACATGCTATGATCAAAGAAAGAACAAATCTGACAGGTTTTCTTGAGTTTAACAAAGAGACAGGTTAGCTTTATTATGCTTAAACCGATCTAAGTAAAATAATAATCTATGCTCTGACATTCACACATGTGCACAGATACACACAAATAGGTTACAGGGTGGGGAAGGATAGGCTGGCTGAATTAGAGTCCAGAGAAATAAAAAGAGGTATACAGTCTGTGGAGGTTGGTGACTCAGCTGGCTCCAGGCTGAATTCAATGGTTCTCCAGGAGACAGCAATGTGGATGATTTCCTTCAAGGGGGGTCTCTATCTTCAGCAATGATATGCCAGGTGTTCATGGCCAGCAGGCAGGGTTTGAAGTTTGCAAGGTGGACTGGCGAGAGTAGGAGGGAGGCGGGACCCCACTTGGATCTTCTAGTCAGTCTCGAGCTGCTGTCTGGTTGCTGCAGAGAAAACACCAGCTTAAGCACATAGATGGTTGGCCTGTCACATGACTGTCACCCAGTGATTCAAGCATGGTTGATTACCACTGTTTATTCCCTTTTGCCACTTAAATCAGTCCATGTCTAAGAATTCCCTCCTCACAACCAGGGCCCCATTGTTCAAGTGATTAGGTTTGCACAGTTTGTCTCCACCAGTTTAATGTCTAGGTATTGGCCTTGATGCCGATGCCTTGCTAATAGGAACAGGATAGGTAGTTCACTCAGATTCCCCAGGTCATTGTTCTTGAGGGGATTGTGCAGACAATCCATCTCCATCCGAATGTATTGGAATGTGGAGTACAGTGATGCAAATTGGGGGGGGGGGGGGGGGGGCATCATAGCTGCTATTGTAGTCACCTTTTATCAGTTTCTTTAAAAAAAAATTAATTCAGGTTTCCAGCCAATGAATTAAAAAAAAACGTGACAGTGACTGTTGGGAGGTGTAACTAAAGTTTCCAACATGGCTGCTCCCAGTAAAGGCCTCATGTAGTTTTACTTTGAGTACACAGCAAAAACATGTGGACGAAAAGATGGCATTGATTTTTTTTGCATTTCATTTGAGAGATTACAGTCTGAAGAACATTCTGACACACATTGTAAAACTCCCAAAGCTGATTTTGAGGAGGTTTGAGCATTTGAAAGATTGCTTTGTATGTCTGCAATTCATATTCAGCTAGAACTCAGTGAGTACATAATTTTAAAAATATGGCACTGAAGACATATTTTCGGACAATGGGGGAATTCAACCCTAACAAACAGAACTGGTGCAATCATGAATGAAGGTTCACATTTGGCTTAAAGCTAGCAAAATTGGAGGAAATCAGAATAAGGTGAATGTTTCCTTACCATTTGTTTGAAGTAGTGTTTAACCAATATTGCCCATGAGACCCCAGTACTTTGGAGTATTCGGAGATAAATGAGATTCTGGACTTATACTATGGCTCGACTAAGGATGAAATTGCGCTCAGAGTGGTATTTTGTGGAAGGAAGCAGTTGTCAAACGAGTGTATTGCAGATTATATTCTTGGATTAAAGAAACTTTCTCGTCACTGTCGTTATAGTGCCAACTTAGAAGTCAACCTGAGAGATATGTTTGTTGCAGGTCTAAAAAACAGTAAAATCCAGGCCAAGCTTTTGTGTAAAGACAATAAACCGATGTGGAAGCAGACCTGTGATGCGGCCACAGCCATAGAAATGGCAGGGAGAGATGGCTGCAGATTGCAAGGAAGTTCTTTTCCTGAGCCTGCAGTGGAGGTCCACTGGGATTTCAGCAGGCAGCCAAGTTCACAGACTCAGAGTCAGACATTTAGATGCTATTATTGCCCTGGTAGCCACCAATCATCCAAAGGCTCCCATTTCCAGTCAAAGTGCTAGGCCTGTGGGAAAATTGGTTATATCTAGACAGCATGCAGGAGTAGAGGAAACAATAATGCTCCAGGTCGCAGAAAAGCTCCAGGTCACTGCAATGCGCCAGGTCAACCTAAAGCTAGATCAGGCTCCTGGAAGTCTTCGAATGTACATATGGTAGATATGGAAACAGAAGTTGTTGTTATCAAGCAGGAAGATCAAGAGTTATACTCAGAGCAAGAAAAACAGTATGTGGAAATTGAGAGACAAAGGTCTGAAGGTGTAATTACAGCACCCACTGTAAAAATGTCTGTTAGCTCAGGAGAGTGCACGTCGTCCCTAAGTCACATTCCTTTACGAAAAACTGGTGTGAAACTGACTAATTATTCCAATAACAGTATTACAGCATTAGGTGAAGTGGATGTTAAGGCAGAATACAACTATGCATCCTATTTGCCATTGCTAGTAGTAGTAGTCTCCCTGATGGGAAGAAATCAGCTCAATAACATATGTTTAAACTGGGCCGAGTTATTTACAGTAGGGATCATAGTACGTCTGACATTGAGGAAGTACAAAGAGTGCACAAAGTGGTCTTTGAGCAAGGAGGACTAAATGATAAAATTAGGAAACACAAGGTTAAAGTCAAGATAAAGGACAATGTACAGCTGATATTTTGCAAAGCTAGGCCAGTGCCTTATGCACAGTTAGAAGTAGTAAGTAAAGAGGTGGATAGATTAGAAAGAACAGGGGCAATTAAAAAGGCAAACAATGAATGGGGCACACCCATTGTGGTAGTTCAAAAAGCAGATGGGTCTGTTCGAATGGGATTATAACAAACGGATGGTAAATAAAGGTGATTGAAAATTATACTTACCCACTGCCTACCAGTGATAATTTGTTTTCTAATCTAGCAAATGGAAAGGTGTTCAGTAAAATAGATCTGTCAAATGCAAATCTGCAATTAGAATTAATTGACAAGAGCAAGGAATTGCTTACCATTCATGCACACAAAGGGTTGTATCAGTATGAAAGGTTACTATTTGAGGTGTCTACAGCTCCCATAGTGTTCTAGAGTGTCAGGTATGAAGTGAGATGAAAGGAGTGTGCTGGATGTGGAACGGATGTTTCCCCCTGTGGGAGAATCTAGAACTCGGGGTCACTGCTTAAAAATGAGGAATCGCCCATTTAAGACAGAGATGAGGAGAAAGTTTTTCTCTCAGAGGATTGAGAGTCTTTGGAACTCTCTTCCTCGAAAGGCGGTGGAAGCAGAGTCTTTGAATATTTTTAAGGCAGAGATAAAGAGATTCTTGATAAGCAAGGGGATGGAAGGTTATCGGGCTTAGGTGGAAGTGTGGAGTAATCAGTTCAGCCATGAACTTATTGAATGGTGGAGCAGGCTCGAAGGGCCGAGTGGCCTACTCCTGCTCTTAATTCGTATGTTCTTGGATGACATTTTAATTAGCACTAAGACAGAGAAAGAGCACATTGTAAGGTTGAACGAAGTCCTAGATCGACTTTGAGAGTATGGCATCAAAAAACATAAATGTTGCTTCAAGGCACACACCTTCAAATAGATTATGAAGGCAGCCACCCTATGCAGGAGGAGATTTTAAAAGCAGAGACCAGAGAATAAAGAAGCACTTAGAACATTCATAAGTATGATTCCAAGTTCATCACCAATTTAGATTTTTATTATTCTTTCATGGGATGTGGGCATTACCAGCAAGGCCAGCATTTGTTGCTCATCCCTGATTGCCCTCAACAACTGAGTGGCTTGCTAGGCCATTTCAGAGGGCAGTTAAGAGTCAACCACATTGCTGTGGGTCTGGAGTCACATGTAGGGCAGCAGATTTCTTTCCCTAAAGGACATTACATATGCATTGTTCTTGAAGTAAAGGTTATATAAGTTTTAGTTGTGATTACAGTTACATGTTAATTTTTTTTTAAGAGTGTTATTGTATTCTGGGAAATTATATACAAGTACCATTTTACATTTAATGTAAAAAAAAGTTGGGAGTTTAGCATATTGTATTAAATTGGCTTATTGCATTGTAATATTGAGCTGGGAGGTGTAAATAAAGTTTTCAACATGGCTGCTCCCAGTAAAGACCTCTTGTAGTTTTACTCTGGTGAAAACACACATCAAAAATAGTGTGAGAACAGTGGTAACCCATAAAAGGTTGTTGAAACCAACAAACAGACAATCATCCATGCCTTTGTTACTTGCAGATTTGATAATTCCAACACTCTCCTGGCCAGCCTCTCAGCTTCCATTCTCTAAAATTCTGCTGCCCATATCCTAACTCACACCAAGCTCTGTTTATCCATCACCCCTGTGCTCACTGATCTACATTGGCTCCTAGCTAAGTAGTGCGTGGATTTCAATATTCTCATCCCCATTTTCACATTATTACATGACCTGGTCCCTCCCCATATCTGTGACCTCCTCCAACCATACAGCCCTCAGATATCTTACACATCTCCCATTTTAATGGCTTCACCATTGGTGCTGTGCCTTCAGTTGCCTCGGCCCTAAGCTCTGGAATTTCCTCCGTAAAACTCTCCCCCTCGCTTTCCACCTTTAAGATGTTCCTTAAAACCTACCTCTTTGACCAAACTTTTCGTCATCTGCCCCAATATCAACTTAAGTGGCTTGATGTCAAATTTTCCTTTAATAATGCTCCCAATTACCACCTTGGGACATAGCTACAAGTTGTTGTTATTACATCAATAGGCATAGCCATGAAAAGTCAGCCTAAACAATTAAAATACTGATAAATCCATGCAGAAAATAGGAACATGAAAACAAAAGCCAAATATCTCATTCGATCTTCTATATTACAACCTCCCCTCTGCTTGTGCTTCAGCATTTCCTCTTTCCTCTGTCTGCCTGAAAGTCCCTCTTATCCCTTTTCTATTCTTCAGGCCAGAATTCTCCAAAGTAAAGATGGCAGAAGCAGATATACAGGTTGATTTGAAACAATAGTAAAACAATGGAGAAAATGTCCCCCTGAACACCAGGAAGGCTTTTAACCGAGGTGTAAAGTTCAAGTTAATGAGCATTAAGACACTGGGTGACATTTGACGTCATTTCCAAGCATTCTAATGTACTCAGAGTGGGACAATTGAGGAATATGGGTAGTGGACCTGTATGATTCTATTGCCCACTCCAGTTCCTAAAAATGTTTTATGTTCTAATTCAAATTCTATCCTACACAGCTATGCAAAGCAGATTAGCAAAATAAGATACCATTTCACATCTACTGTTCTTCACACGATAATCCATAATTGTAGAAAGAAACATTATAAATGTTGGAAATGAGAAATAGAAGCAGAGAATGAAAAAATAAAGATAGACAGAGTCTATCAGCATTTGAAAAGAAAATAGATGCATTATGTAGCCAGTAAGAAAACTGACATCAAAAGGGTCAAGTGGCTGAACTGTAAAGGCATTTTATATATTGACCAATTATAAGAACTTGGCCAAGTTTCATATCCCAGGAATCAACGGTACTTTCAACTGAACTTTTAAAA
The DNA here is from genome assembly GCF_036365525.1 of Heterodontus francisci. Lineage (NCBI taxonomy): Eukaryota > Metazoa > Chordata > Chondrichthyes > Heterodontiformes > Heterodontidae > Heterodontus > Heterodontus francisci. The sequence goes on from NC_090375.1 coordinate 38,468,763, forward strand.
CAAGCTGTGAGCTGAAAGGTAATTATTCATACAGAGCCAGAGACACAATGGATTGACTTCATGCATTTGCTAACCAAGCAAATAGCTGGAGCAATCAGACCACACAATGGCACATGTTCACTCAAAGTTAAATGACTGTCCTGACCACTGAACACCTGTGGCCAAGCTGTTAACAGGACTTAGGAAATAGTGACCACAGTTCCACTGCGTCTGCATCAGCCCCCACATCCCTTTGAAATGTTAATCTTCAAACTGTTAGAGGGTAAAACTCTTTCACTAACTAACTCTTAAACTAAACCCAGAATTTTCCCCATCAAAACACCTCTGTGTGATAACGGCTAAAACTTAGAACAGAATTAGGGCATTTCCATGTCCTATTAAAACTATTGTCACGGAAGTGTTTTTTTCCTCTCTTTGTTTAAAAATAAACTAAGGGGTCTATGCACTTTTAAGACTGAGAGAAGTTTTTATATTCTCTGGAAACAGTGTGTCCGAGCTGCAAGCCTGTTTCTTAAGCAACAGCAAGACAGAGAGAAGTCACATACTGTATTGTATCAATTTGACGGTGTGTAAGAACTGGCTAGAACCAGTTTGATCTGGCAGACCAACGAAGCATGCTCTCCTTTGGCCTACAGGCTGTGTTTCACCTAAAGAGGAAAAGACACTTGGAAAAGAATCTTTGCATTGTTAGAGTCCTTGCAGCCGTCCGATAGGGAAAATGTTCTTCCACAGTAGAACAGTCCGTAGTCTAACTTCAGCAGTAGGTAATGCTTCCTTCTTCGGCGATGAATTTCAACAATTAACAACTTGTGAACTCTTTCGATAGAATCAATCTGACTTTAGAGTTTTTGAGGGATAAAAGATCGTCACAGTCTAACTTCCCTTTCTTCAATTTAAATTACCAGAGATCTCTGTTTTGGCTTGACTTTTCCTTAGAATTTTGAGATAATAATTAAACTGACTAAAATCCTATCCCTTCAGTTTAAATAGTAGAGAGTTCTTTTTCATGTTGTGCTGTGTGCTCATCGCAGCTGTCTGTGTCTTTTGTCAGTGTGTTCTGTTAGGACAAACTGTCTCACTAAAAGCCAGTTCAAACTGAATTGAAACAAATGTATCACATCAGGCTCACTCCCAGTAGCTGTTTCCATGGTATCGAGAATGCACCCTTTGAATCACAGTCTCCAAATGGCCGTTTGTAAGGCAACAAAAATGCACCTTCTTTTAACTCCTCAGGTTTGCCGGCTCTTAAAGCAATACTGATCTCTTGCAAGTCTTAAAGGCAAACCGCATATTCCAAAATAAACTACAGGACCATGACACTCAGGAGTGACTTTCTGTTGCCTTTTATTTTTCTGGGAGTTCTGGAATTCTCAGTAAAGTTTCCACTGTTAGACCGCTAATTCAAAATCCAAATGGACCTGTTGCTATACTCCTTGTTGAAAGATCTGTGTGACGCCTGCTGCAGTCGAAGAACTGTGAATGCCTAACCATTACAGACTGCTCATCAAACTTTCCTGGAGACTTCGAGTTGCATCTGACAATTCAACTCTGGGGCACTTCACTGCTCCGGAAAATAACACCAGGACTTAAAACCAGTTATTTTATTATTCCTAAGAAACAGCTCTAATTTAAAACATCATTTTTTAAACCAGTTAATCATTTTTTGAATGTACGTGTGTGTGCGCACGAGGGTTAAGAGGAATAAGAAGTTATAAAGTCTCTTCAGTCATAGATTTATCTCAGTATTGTTTAAGATTTAGTTTGTGAATAAATGGTTATTTTGTTGTTGTTTAAAGATACCTGGTTTGGTGTGTTTTATTCTAGGGGTTAATAGTGTGTTTGATTTCGCTAATTTCCAGTAGGTGGGGAACTTTAATATTATTCTGTAACCTGTGGAGTAATAGGGTTGAATTAACAGTGCATTACTCCCACCTCGGTTGCAACACTATTCACTGACTCAGGATGTGGAAGTGATAAAATGTTGCACTCTCTAGATTAGCAGAAACAAACAAGATTAAGACGTTACAATCAAACTGGGGGGGGTGGGGGGGGGGATGGAGTTGTGTCAATCGTTGTACGGTAAATGTGCATTTTAGGGACAGACTTTGATGACTTGCAAGGTAACTGTGGGCTGACATTATCATTCACACAGATGGGAACATACTCAGTGATCGCCAGGGCGATTAGTGTCTGAAATTAAGGAGAGTCAAAGGGAACAGTGTATATGAGTACATATTGAAATTAAAGAGGACAGTGTACTGACTTGTGTACGTTATCTGTGGTACAATAGATAGTTAAAAGAATATCGAGTTCTACTGAGTTGTGAGCCTTGATCACTTTATCGCACCTGAACAGGTTCAGGCCAGACTCTGGAATTAATGTATAAGAGGAAAAGGTGCAGGTTCATTAACCTACAGTTAACATTTTGAGTTAAGACTCAGCAGAACTTAGAACATTTTGTATTTGGTCATCACAATGTCAGATACATGCAGAAACCCATCTGTTGCCAAAGCAAGATCCTTAGAAATCTATGCTGATTTGTAGAGTTCCTGTTTGCCCAATATGGAGTGCATTCAGAAATCCTACAAATGGTGTCCATACAACTTAAAAAGGTAGAGCCTTTAATTTTTCGTGGTAAGGACATGTTCATGGCCCATCATGGAGTCACATTGATCCAGCTTACCACTGCCCTCTCCCCCTACCACTGCCGCCCACTTCACAATGTAGTAACTACCTAAGCATGAGCTTGAGCCCTCAAGATTGACAGCACGTGCAAAGAGCTTCTCATGATTGGCACGATGTACAGCACAATTCACCATAAAATGTTTGAGCCCACTAACATTTGACCATAGCATGGATACACAACATATTCTGTTGTGTGGTGGTTCCAGCAAGAGGAGGTGGAGAGTTTCAGCAGTGACTGCTTACCTCTCTGTAACCAGAGATTGATGAGCAATGAGCTCTAAATACATCAACATATGTTTTCATACCGAGCCACCAGTATCACCTTCTAGTAGCTGTCGTCACAATTTTGTTCCCTCACCAGCTCTAAAAGGGGCATATGCTTTAAGCATATCGGAAGGACCTACAAGAGGTAGTTGCATCAAGCAAGCCACTTTAAAATTCTAGAAATCTGTGTCTAATCTGCGATTTCAACCAATCCATTTTTGGACCCAACAGTCTCTTTTTTTGTACATACACGATCTAGAAATTTCTAAAACATAAAACAGAAGTCTTTTTTTTAAATTTAAAATAAAACAGAAATCCATTTTCCCCTCGCCCCCAATTTATTCCCATGTCTCTTGTGACATGGAGTGGTTAATTATTAGTCCTTTGATGAATTTTCAGCATCATGAAAGTGGACGCAAGGACTTGAGCTATGATGTTATCGTGCCATCTGTCAAGTGTTGCAGAAATCCTGTAGCTCCACCACAATTGGCCACACTTCATGGAGAAAACTCGATAGTTTACTATCTAAAAACGGAATAGAAAAGAACAAAATGCACCTTGTAATGGGTTTTTACAAAACGCAGACACGTCTTTTTCTCTTGTTAATTACAATGTAACTAATAGAAAAAAAGTCATTTTAGGTTTTTCTGATGCCTGATCCCTCTCAACTCTACCCTGGGCCGCATAAGATTTCAGGTTTAAATATAACTTTACCAAATTTAAAATTGACCAAAATCTTACCAGCATGTTTTGAAAGGCCAAGAAACTTTTCAAAGTGAAGTAACCTGCAAAAAACTGTAGGCTGCTTTTTCACTGATAAACAAGAACCACTGGACAACACTTTCATGGTCGGTCCAGCCATGAGGCCCATTGTCATAAGAGAGCAAAACACAACAGCCAACCACTCTACAAAGCTGTGTAAAGTCTTTCAGTTAAACTGTGCCTAATTAAAAACTGCTTGCTGGAATGCAAAAGTTAAATTAATGTGTAGGCCTTAGCGTAATACTGATGCTTCAATAGTTTGTTAAGAAATGAGAACGAATGGATTGAATAATCATAATGAAAATCCCTGAACATAAATAACGGATAACATGCCAATATGCACAATGAAACCCCTGAAAGTTGGTTTGAAGGCTAGAGATGTGATGTTACAAGGAGTCTTAAAAACTGATCATGGGAGATGGAACAGAATGAGATAAGTAAAAACCTTATTGATTATGGCCCCAGAAAATCTTAGGAGGTGGATAATGCACCCCACGGTTTAAACAAAGAACTTGACACCCCATGGATATGCCAAGAACTCTTCTAGGATAATAAGGCCCGGTCAATGTGACAACTCAAAAGGGATGTGATGTTGGAAAAAGTGCACTTCTTACTGCAGTTGGAAGGTTGTGACTTAGCCAGTTGTCTTGCCAGGAGGACAGACAATCAACAAGGACAGATCATCTGTTGGTGGTTTTATGTATGTTATCTTGTGACATTATTGGTGTACTGCTCATGTTGTAGTGTTTTTATAACTAACTTAACACTGTGTGATAGTGATGGTTTTGAATCTGTACTGAAGATGCAATAAAATCCTATGGATGGAACTTGTGTGTCCTGTGTAATTTCTCATACGTCTCCAAAATGAATCATAAACTTGCAGACTCAAGTGGTGGAATTTCCAATCTGGGGTCAGGATGAGGACATTGCGGTCAGTTCCAGCTCCGACTCTGGAATGGAAATCCCGCCACTGCCGAGGTTGCCATTAACTAGAGATGGAAGAAGGAGCAAAGTAAAAGGGAAGTGAGAAGGAAGGTCCCCAGTGCCAGGGCAGCCCCCGAGGTTTTGCTGACACCTCACTGCTACTGAAGGCAGTGACTGAGCTCAGAAACATTCTGCTCCCTGCCAGTGGCAACTGGAAGCCTGCAAGACTCACCAAGAGGGTATGGCTGGAGGTGGCTAATGAGATCCGCAACAGTGGAGCGGCAAGGAGGAACTGAATCCAGTGCCGGAAGCGTTTCAATGACCTTGTTAGATCTGGAAAGGTGAGTCCAAAGATAGACCAAGAAGACATGCCTCCTGGGTTAGCAGTCAACAAAGTGCAAAAGAATTTTCCTGACCATGGGAAAGAGGTGCACTCAGCAGCCTTGATGACCCAGAAGCATAGGTCAGAATCCTAGCACTGTTGGATAGGAGGCTGAAGTGCAGACTGCAGCAGCATATGCAACTGAAAAGTTGCAAGTGGTGAGGGCGAGAGGCATTGTCCTAACTGCATCTTTATTCACCTTGCAGGTAAAACAGGAGCTAAAAAGCAGGAAGAACAAGAGGGCATACCTTGGTGGCAGGGTGCCATTGCCAGCATTACTTATGCACTTTGTGGAGCTGGCACTTGGTTTAACCAGAGTCAAGTCACAGGGAGGCTGGGATTGGAGAGAGTGAAAACATCGCCACGCAAAGCACCCCATGCAACGAGCTGTCAAAGCAGGAGTGTAATTTCATTGTTTTTAGCAGCGTGAACATTAGAACATTACAGCGCAGTACAGGCCCTTCGGCCCTCGATGTTGCGCCGACCTGTGAAACCATCTGACCTACACTATTCCATTTTCATCCATATGTCTATCCAATGACCACTTAAATGCCCTTAAAGTTGGCGAATCTACTACTGTTGCAGGCAGGGCGTTCCACGCCCCTACTACTCTGAGTAAAGAAACTACCTCCAACATCTGTCCTATATCTATCACCCCTCAACTTAAAGCTATGTCCCCTCGTGTTTGCCATCACCATCCGAGGAAAAGACTCTCACTATCCACCCTATCTAACCCTCTGATTATCTTATATGTCTCTATTAAGTCACCTCTCCTCCTCTTTCTCTCCAACGAAAACAACCTCAAGTCCCTCAGCCTTTCCTCGTAAGACCTTCCCTCCATACCAGGCAACATCCTGGTAAATCTCCTCTGCACCCTTTCCAAAGCTTCCACATCCTTCCTATAATGCGGTGACCAGAACTGCACGCAATACTCCAGGTGCGGCCTCACCAGAGTTTTGTACAGCTGCAGCATGACCTCGTGGCTCCGAAACTCGATCCCCCTACTAATAAAAGCTAACACACCATATGCCTTCTTAACAGCCCTATTAACCTGGGTAGCAACTTTCAGGGATTTATGTACCTGGACACCAAGATCTCTCTGCTCATCTACACTACCAAGAATCTTCCCATTAGCCCAGTACTCTGCATTCCTGTTACTCCTTCCAAAGTGAATCACCTCACACTTTTCCGCATTAAACTCCATTTGCCATCTCTCAGCCCAGCTCTGCAGCCTATCTATGTCCCTCTGTACCCTACAACATCCTTCGGCACTATCCACAACTCCACCTAGCCTCGTGTCATCCGCAAATTTACTAACCCACCCTTCTACACCCTCATCCAGGTCATTTATAAAAATGACAAACAGCAGTGGCCCCAAAACAGATCCTTGCTGTACACCACTAGTAACTAAACTCCAGGATGAACATTTGCCATCAACCACCACCCTCTGTCTTCTTTCAGCTAGCCAATTTCTGATCCAAAGCTCTAAATCACCTTCAACCCCATACTTCCGTACTTTATGCAATAGCCTACCGTGGGGAACCTTATCAAATGCCTTACTGAAATCCATATGCACCACATCCACTGCTTTACCCTCATTCACCTGTTTGGTCACCTTCTCGAAAAACTCAATAAGGTTTGTGAGGCATGACCTACCCTTCACAAAACCGTGCTGACTATCGCCAATGAACTTATTCTTTTCAAGATGATTATAAATCCTGTCTCTTGTAACCTTTTCCAACATTTTACCCACAACCGAAGTAAGGCTCACAGGTCTATAATTACCAGGGCTGTCTCTACTCCCCTTCTTGAACAAGGGGACAACATTTGCTATCCTCCAGTCTTCCGGCACTATTCCTGTCGACAATGACGACATAAAGATCAAGGACAAAGGCTCTGCAATCTCCTCCCTGGCTTCCCAGAGAATCCTAGGATAAATCCCATCTGGCCCAGGGGACTTATCTATTTTCACACTTTCCAAAATTGCTAACACCTCCTCCTTGTGAACCTCAATCCCATCTAGCCTAGTAGTCTGAATCTCAGTATTCTCCTCGACAACATTTTCTTTCTCTACTGTAAATACTGACGAAAAATATTCATTTAACGCTTCCCCTATCTCCTCTGATTCCACACACAACTTCCCACTACTATCCTTGATTGGCCCTAATCTAACTCTGGTCATTCTTTTATTCCTGATATACCTATAGAAAGCCTTAGGGTTTTCCTTGATCCTATCCGCCAATGACTTCTCGTGTCCTCTCCTTGCTCTGCTTAGCTCTCCCTTTAGATCCTTCCTGGCTAGCTTGTAACTCTCAAGCGCCCGAACTGAGCCTTCACGTCTCATCCTAACATAAGCCTTCTTCTTCCTCTTGACAAGCGCTTCAACTTCTTTAGTAAACCACGGCTCCCTCGCACGACAACTTCCTCCTTGCCTGACAGGTACATACTTATCAAGGACACGCAATAGCTGCTCCTTGAATAAGCTCCACATTTCGATTGTGCCCATCCCCTGCAGTTTCCTTCCCCATCCTACGCATCCTAAATCTTGCCTAATCGCATCATAATTTCCTTTCCCCCAGCTATAATTCTTGCCCTGCGGTATATATCTGTCCCTGCCCATCGCTAAGGTAAACCTAACCGAATTGTGATCACTATCACCAAAGTGCTCACCTACATCTAAATTGAACACCTGGCCGGGTTCATTTCCCAGTACCAAATCCAATGTGACATCGCCCCTGGTTGGCCTGTCTACATACTGTGTCAGAAAACCCTCCTGCACACTGGACAAAAACTGACCCATCTAAAGTACTCGAACTATAGTATTTCCAGTCAATATTTGGAAAGTTAAAGTCCCCCATAACAACTACCCTGTTACTCTCGCTCCTGTCGAGAATCATCTTCGCTATCCTTTCCTCTACATCTCTGGAACTATTCGGAGGTCTATAGAAAACTCCCAACAGGGTGACCTCTCCTCTCCTGTTTCTAACCTCGGCCCATACTACCTCAGTAGACGAGTCCTCAAACGTCCTTTCTGCCGCTGTAATACTCTCCTTGATTAACAATGCCACCCCCCACCCCTCTTTTACCATCTTCTCTGTTCTTACTGAAACATCTAAATCCCGGAACCTGCAACATCCATTCCTGCCCCTGCTCTACCCATGTCTCCGAAATGGCCACAACATCGAGATCCCAGGTACCAACCCATGCTGCAAGCTCACCCACCTTATTCCGGATGCTCCTGGCGTTGAAGTAGACACACTTTAAACCAAGTTCTTGCTTGCCAGTGCCCTCTTGCGTCCTTGTAACCTTATCCCTGACCTCACTACTCTCAACATCCTGTACACTGGAACTACAATTTAGGTTCCCATTCCCCTGCTGAATTAGTTTAAACCCCCCCGAAGAGCACTCGCAAATCTCCCCCCCAGGATATTGGTACCCCTCTGGTTCAGGTGAAGACCATCCTGTTTGTAGAGGTCCCACCTACCCCAGAAAGAGCCCCAATTATCCAGGAAACCAAAACCCTCCCTGCTACACCATGCCTGCAGTCACGTGTTCAACTCCTCTCTCTCCCTATTCCTTGCTTCGCTAGCACGTGGCACGGGCAACAACCCAATCTGTTGATTGTCTTGATTACTCAACCATCTCCTCTTAAGTCTCCCACAGAGCCAGATGCAGAGGGCCAGGAACCCACACCACAAAAACAAGTTCCCAAGGAATCAGAAGAGGAAGACACCTTGGAACTTGCACCATCATCGTTCCTGCGCACCATCCACAAGCAGAGATATCGGCACCTCACACGCTTTTCGAGGGTGACACATGGTGAAGCACACATCACATCAGAACTGGAGGATACGGGGGAGGCAGATTTGGCTGTAGCCAGTCCCCCTCGGAGGATGGAGGACAGGCTCAGCCCTGCTCAGCAGGGGGAGATGCAGAGCCTAGGGAGTCACAAAACAGGCAGCTCGACCTGGAGAACCAACATCAGATGTGTGCCCACATGGCAGAATTACCTGAGGCACTGCAGAGGCATGGGATGAGAATGGAGAAGTCGATTCACCTCATCTGCTCCACACTGTCTCAGTACTTTGAACACGAGCTTCTCCACTGACAGTGGCCAACCTCGGAAAGCCATGTGGCATCAGTGGATGAAGGAACAGCGCACCGACATGCACCAAGTGTATGCCATTCTCTGGTCAGTGGCGCGACAAAGCATGGAGTGGATACCCACTGTGCCCCAGCTGGCGATTCCTTCCAATGATCAAGGGTGCCATGAAAGGGTTGAGAAGGCCACCCCTCATAAGGCTCTGTCAAACTCATCCACCTCCATGGCTCTCTGACAGCCAAAGCATCTGTACAGACATGCCCTGTGACTAAGGCTGCCACTGCAGTGATGACAGTGCAGCAGCCTTTGGAGGTGTCACAACCCCCTACCGCATCAGCACCTCCCTGCTGAAGCCAACTGCCACAGGCAAGTCAGGCCCAGACAGGCATTAGAAAGTAGTATACCTCCAACCTCAAACGCAGCCACGGGGGAAGCACCTTTTGGAATGGACATGAGCAGAGGCTACTGCATCTGTAATGCCCCTTTGTGGGTCACTTGAATGTCTCTAATGTAAATAATTTCAGACTGTACTTCGATAAAGCACTGGGCATGTTGTTGCACTAAGGTAGACGTGGGTATCTTCATTTTATCATGCTGACGCTGTAATCATGCTGATTATCCTAAACGAGGGCATATGCCAGCAACCATCTGCCAGGACAGGCACAGCTTTCTGTGGCACTGACACTCAGACACGTCCAGGTAGCATCTCCATTGATGATAGACCCTCTGCTGAGGGGTCTTACCTTTGTTGCGTTCCTGACCCCTGCTGCCTGTGGGTCTGCCTCTGCACCTGGAGAGGCTGCTCCTCAATCGCTTGTCCATCCTCTCAGAGTAGCTTAATCCCATGTCCTTTTATGCCTTTCCTTCTTTCCTTTCCACTGAAACCTGCAGTCTTCCTGAGCCCTCTCTCTCATAAGCCAATGAGGCCATAAGCCCCCCACCCCCACAAGGAGAGCCCCAACTTGCCCTTGCAAACAGTGAGGAGAGAAGACATAATTCTCTCAACTATGTGCAACTGTTTGCCCTTGAATTGAGGGCTTTTCTAAGCCTTCCCTCTTTGACGGAGCCTCCTGCTGCTTTCCCCCGCTCTGAGTGGCTTCCCACTGTCTGCACCTCCTCCTCCCCGTCGTGGTTCGGATCTTGCGTGGATCCTGTGCCTTAGCACGGAAATTGAAATTTGGCCCTCAACAGGCTGGCAAGCTTAAGTGGCTATAACTCCCCGTTTAGGGACGTCAGGCAGGTTGGCTCATCGGAGACTTTGAAACTTGGAGCATGCTGATGCAAGGGGCAGGTTTAGTCACCTGCCCTGCCCCCAAATTTGCCCTCTCATGGTCCTGCAGCTGACAGGAGAGAAGGGCTCTTTATAAAGATGGCTCTTCTGATACGATAAGTTGTTGTCACATTTCACAAGCAAGATAAGCTAGATTTGAAAAACATATGACAAGTGTGGACGAGGAGCCTTAGGAGGGAAAAAAAATTCACATGCCTGCGAGCAGCTCAAGGCATTTTATGGACAACTCATTAAAACATGCTACAATGTTGTTGCACAGGACCAGCTTTATACAAATTAAAGATCAACAAATCACTATTTTATCTGATGACTTTTTTAAATTTTTAGACTTCAGTTCAATGCTATATTCCATGAAACTCCAATGTGCAATGCAACTAATTCTGATATCTCTCCCAATATTTCAGACCCCCATTCCTCAGAAGTGTGCCTGTTCTTTTTCCATTAAGAAATTGTTACAAGTGCTTCCACTTTTTTGTTAATTTTTTTTTTGAAGACTTAGGTTTTAAATCTGAAAAGGATTCCACAGATGCTGAAACTTTGTTTTTTTTTTAAACAAGATCAACAGAAGGTCTTTTGGACGGAGCTTGTAAACATCAGTTACTGGAAGAGTCAAGGAGTGCTAAAAACAAGCCCATACTGGAAGTCACCTGTCTTCAGATAATTACCCAGCAGGAGTTTCTGACTTGGGAAACGATATTTACAAAGAAATGACGGGACAAGATTTATAGGTGTCAGGAGGCTCAACTCCTGAGTTGTTTCTGGTTTCGCTTTGGTCAGGCAGTTGGGATATGGACAGTGTTCTGAAAAGAAGTGAAAGAATCAACCTGCCAAGAGCAAACCCCAACTCAGTCTGTTCTAGCTCTTTGAAAAACTTGCCAGTTTTGCCATCTCTTTGAGAAGCTCTGAGAAGCAAGTGTAAGAAACTGCCTGAAACCCCTGTTGTTGCATTTTTCCTGGAAAGCCTGCCCAAACTGAGCTTCAACATCGCCAGACAAGAAATAATCATGCCCTTTACATTCACATCCAAGCAATTAATATATATGACAAACAACAGAGGGCCCAGCACCGATCCCTGCGGCACACCACTTGTCACCGGCCTCCAATCTGAAAAACAACCCGCCACTACCACCCTCTGCCTCCTATCACTAAGCCAATTTTGTATCCAATTTGCTAGCTCATCCTGGATCCCATGTGTTCGAACCTTCTGGACCAGCCTACCATGCGGGACCTTGTCAAAGGCCTTGCTAAAGTCCAGGTAGACAACGTCCATCGCCCTGCCCTCGTCAATCCTCTTGGTCACCTCCTCAAAAAACTCAATCAAATTCGTGGGACATGATTTCCCATGCACAAAGCCATGCAGACTATCCCTAATCAGACCTTGCCTTTCCAGATGCATATAAATCCTGTCTCTCAGAATCCCTTCCAATAACTTTCCCACCACTGCTGTAAGGCTCACCGGCCTGGAGTTCCCTGGCTTATCCCTGCTGCCCTTCTTAAATAAAGGCACAACATTAGCTATCCTCCAGTCTTCCAGTACCTCACCCGTGGCTAAAGATGATGCAAAAAACTGTTCTAGGAAGATCCCAGTGACATCTGTCTATGCGCATTTAGGATGCCAAATGACATCGGACATCTTTCCATATCCTCTTTCTCCTTCAAGAATGATCAAGTATTTAGCCAAAGTATTCTTTTGGTCTTTTTCTTGTAATGGAGCTCCACAGAGTGAGTGTGTGTGTGTGTGTCTGTCTGTGTGTCTGTGTGTGTAAGGTAAAAAGTGAACTTTTATATTTCAATGTGTGTGTTAATGTTTTCCTTCATTACTGGTTATGTTTTGTTTGATAATAAACTTATAATTCTTTTTTTAAGGAAACCTGGTTGGTGTGTTTTATTCTGGGATAAAAATAGAGTCTATGATTGACCGTATTGGTAATTGGGAAAAATGTAAATATATGTTGTGACCTGTGGAGAAGTGCAACTAGAAAAACAACGCGTCAGTTGTAACAAACTATCTTGAAGTTCCTCTTAATTAAAGTCACTCATTTCCTTCTATATTGCCTCTGATACAATAGCAGAGCCCTCAGTCAGCTACTTCATTAGGTGCATGGCACTGCCATCATCAATTTCAGGCGATTACCATGAAACACAGTGATTTGAAGCTCAAAGTTGCCACTGCACAGCACAGCTTTTAATCTGAGCATGAATGTATGGAACATTATGTACGCATTCTTTGAACTAGGCATGATACCATGGGTCTTGTAGCCTCAAGAACTGTGGCACTCCAAAATGAACAATGTATTTTTGCTTTTTTCCCCCGAGTCAAAACTCACTACAGTACATCTGTATGGAATGAAAGAAGAGCCTAGTTTGTGAGCTTGTGGCCCAACATTCCAAGTGTCACATGCAGTAGAGGAAACTGGGAAAATAAAAGCTAGTAAATAGAGCACACTGGGAAAAGGGCAGTGCCATACACCTAACTGTAAGTAGCCGAGCCCTCAATGTCAGTTATTTTATCAGGCAATATACAAGGAACCAAGGGACTCCAATTAAGAGAAACTTCAAGATAGACTTCTTGGCAAGAGCAGAACATACTTCAGCAAGCAAGGTCACTGAAGTGAAGAGTAAGTATTTTCTAAATTCTATATTTTTCCCCATTCATTGTGGCCAGTGCTACACCATTCCATTGTTTATCTACAGACTCCATGACCTGGTGCTACTTTAATTTTTATTAGCCACTTTTCTTCATCCAGTGCAGCGTTTGGAAAGACTGAAAAACATATTATTCCCATGAGGCCACTTGACTTTGTTCACATCCTTTTAATTATTGGCATCAGCCCTTTTAAGAGACAATGGCATGTATTAAATTCCTGACGCCACCTTTTAGCAAGTTCCTAATGGAATATTTATTTAAGCCAACCACATAAAAATCAAAGCCAGCCATCAGCAAGTCCAGCGAGACCAAACCTCAATGCACCCCAGGTGTCTCAGACCAACATCCCCAGTATCGTATCACTGGTCATGGCTAGTCAGTTACGCTGAGTGGGCCACCTCGTTCGCATGCCTGACACAAGACTCCCAAAACAAGCTTTCTACTCTGAGCTCGATCATGGCAAGAGGCTACCAGGAGGGCAGAGGAATTGCGAGAAGGATGTCCTTAAAGCCTCCCTGAAAAAATTTGACCTCTCCACCGATTCATGGGAATCTCATACCCGAAACCACCCAAAATGGAGAAGAAGCATCCGCGATGGTGCCAGCCAGTTCGAACAACGTCGACACGCCTAGGCAGCGACCAAGTGCAAACAGCGGAAGGAGCATTTGGAATTTCGAGCATCCCATTCACTTGCCTCACCAAACACCACTGACTCCACCAGAGTGTCCGGATCCAGAATTGGTCTATTCAGTCAAGTAAGGACCCACAACCCTGGAGTGGAAGAAAGTCATCCTTGTTCCCAAGGGATTGCCTAAGTAGTCCAGGTCCATCATCTGAAATTAAACTGAAGTTAGATAGGGGTGATATTTAGGAAGTAGTGATTAGGCGATGCTGCGCTTGGGTTGTCAAAGTCTGAACACTGGAGAACAAAAGGAATGATCAGAAGTGATCTATCCTTTTCACCCCTCTACATTACAGTCCTCCTTTAAGACACTCCTTAAAACCTACCTCTTTGACCAGGCTTTTGCTCATCTGACCCAATATCTCCTTACGCAGCTCAGTGTCATTTTGTTTTAGAATGCTCCTCTGAAGCAACTTAGGACATTTTATTACATTAAAGGCGCAATATAAATACAAGTTGTTGCTGAAAAGTTCCAGTTTTGAGGTCTTGGGAAACAGCAAAGAAAAGGGTAGGGCAGTGTGCAATGAGTATTGATAAATGATTTCAAGAGAATGTTAAATACATTTCTGGGGAAGGAACCAAACAATCTGGTGAGAAACATGAGCAAAGTGCTCTTGCAATTTATGAAAAGAGAATGGGCTTGTTAGATCAGATGATCTTTGTTGGTTTCAAAAATGCCGGTCTATCCTAAAATCAGGAAATGCAGCACTAGGGAGAGAATACAACAATAAAACTGAACATAGATGAGAGATAAAAAATGAATATTACAACATCACCATGACTTATTTCCTGTATCTGTGACTGAGGCATTTCAAGAAAATATATGAAAGATTCTTGCGACAGTTTTTTTTTCTGCATCTGTTCAAAATTAGGTAATAAAAGGAAACATCAAAGATGCGAGGATTACGATAGTCATGTGGGAGTAACGCATAAAGCATAATTTATTCTGCTTCCACTGTTGCTGGTACACTGATCTAATTTCCATTAAAAAATGGGCAGCTTCTGAACCTTGGATTTGTTCCATAGGCTTTTATTAGTGGTCACTGATATCAGCTGATCCAATGATTAAGCAGACTTTATTTGAGTTTCCTTCACGCACTGAGATAATGCTCCATGGACATTGGCAACCCTCCCAATATCCTGCCCAAATACCGAGTCCAAACCAGTGTGGCAAAATATTCCATCCAATTCTGTTCTCATCTGTCATCCGATCACATTTTCCTGCAGGAATGACTGGATAGTAGGCAAGAGCAGGAATGCAGGGTGATCTTTCCCCTCATTAGCCTGGTGGGTCCAGGACTAGTTGAAGTGCTCCAATCCTTTTAACCATTATACTCCCTCACCCGTATGGTCCTGAATTTCACATTCCTGTGGCCAATAGGATAGACTGAAGGCCTGAATTTTGGCCTCTATTTCTGGCTAAGAGTACTTTTGACTTGAGCCTCACTCCAGAAAAGCAGAGCTGTGTTGGGAAAATTTAGCATAGAAACATAGAGAATAGGAGCAGGAGTAGGCCATTTGGCCCTTCGAGCCTGCTCCGCCATTCAATATGATCATGGCTGATCATCTAACTCAGTAATCTGTTCCCGCTTTCTCCCCATACCCTTTGATCCCTTTAGACCCAAGAGCTATATCTAACTCCTTCTTGAAAACACACAATGTTTTGGCCTCAACTGCTTTCTGTGGTAGCGAATTCCACAAGTTCACCACTCGCTGGGTGAAGAAATTCCTCATCTCCGTCCTGAAAGGTTTACCCCGTATCCTTAGACTACGACCCCTGGTTCTAGATTCCCCCACCATCGGGAACATCCTTCCTGCATCTACCCTGTCGAGTCCTGTTAGAATTTTATAGGTTTCGATGAGATCCTCCCCTCACTCTTCTGAACTCCAGCGAATATAATCCTAACCGACTCAATCTCTCCTCATAAGTCCACCATCCCAGGAATCAGTCTGGAAAACCTTGCTTTAGAGGGAGTGCAGCGAAGAACATCCTTTCTCAGATAAGGAGACCAAAACTGCACACAATATTCCAGGTGTGGTCTCACCAAGGCCCTGTATAATTCCAGCAAGACATCCCTGCTCCTGTACTTGAATCCTCTCACTATGAACAGACCATTTGCCTTTTCTACAGCCTGTTGGACCTGCATGCTTACCTTCAGCGACTGGTGTACAAGAACACCCAGGTCTCGTTGCATATTCCCCTCTCTCAGTTTATAGCCGTTCAGATAATAATCTGCCTTCCTGTTTTTGCTACCAAAGTAGATAACCTCACATTTATCCACATTATACTGCATCTGCCATGCATTAGTCCACTCACTCAACTTGTCCAAATCACCCTGAAGCCTCTCTGCATCGGGGCGGCACAGTGGCGCAGTGGTTAGCACCGCAGCCTCACAGCTCCAGGGACCTGGGTTCGATTCCGGGTACTGCCTGTGTGGAGTTTGCAAGTTCTCCCTGTGTCTGCGTGGGTTTTCTCCGGGTGCTCCAGTTTCCTCCCACAAGCCAAAAGACTTGCAGGTTGATAGGTAAATTGGCCATTATAAAGTGTCACTAGTATAGGTAGGTGGTAGGGAAATATAGGGACAGGTGGGGATGTTTGGTAGGAATATGGGATTAGTGTAGGATTAGTATAAATGGGTGGTTGATGTTCGGCACAGACTCGGTGGGCCGAAGGGCCTGTTTCAGTGCTGTATCTCTAATCTAATCTAATCTAATCCTCCTCACAACTCACCCTCCCACCTAGTTTTGTAATATCTTCAAATTTGCAGATGACACATTTAGTTCCCTCATCTAAATCATTAATATATATTGTTAATAGCTGGGGTCCTAGCACCGATCCCTGCGGTACCCCACTAGTCGCTGCCTGTCATTCGGCAAAGGACCCATTTATCCCTACTCTTTGTTTCCTGTCAATCAATTTTCTATCCATCGCAATACACTACCCCCAATCCCATGCGCTTTAATTTTACACGCTATTCCCTAAGTGGGACTTTGTTGAAAGCCTTCTGCAAGTCCAAATAAATCACATCCACTGGCTCCCCCTCATCAACTCTACTAGTTACATCCTCGAAAAATTCTAGATTTGTCAAGCATGATTTCCAGTTTGTAAATCCATGCTGACTCTGTCTAATTCTACCACTGGTCTCCAAGTGCTCTGCGACAAAATCTTTGATAATGGACTCGAGAACTTTCCCCACTACCGACGTCAGGCTAACTGGTCTATAATTCCCTGCTTTCTCTCTACCTCCTTTTTTAAATAGTGGGGTTACATTAGCTACCCTCCAATCTGTCGGAACTGTTCCAGAGTCTATAGAATCTTGGAAGATGACCACCAATGCATCCACTATTTCTCAGGCCACATCCTTAAGTACTCTGGGATGCATATCATCAGGCCCTGGGGATTTAGCGGCCTTCAATCCCATCAATTTCCTCAACGCCATTTCTCCACTAATACTGATTTCCTTCAGTTCCTCTCTCTCACTAAGCCCTGTGTTGCCCAACATTTCTGGTATGATATTTGTCTCCTCCTTTGTGAAGACAGAACCAAAGTATGCATTTAGTTGGTCAGCCATTTTTTTGTTCCCCATAATAAATTCCCCTGTTTCTGACTGAAAGGGACTTACATTTGTCTTCAGCAATCTTTTTCTCTTCACATACCGATAAAAACTGACTGACTGTAAAAGTTTCTATGTTCCCCACAAGTTTTCTCTCGTACTCTATTGTTGCCTTCTTCATCAATCCCTTGGTCCTCCTTTGCTAAATTCTAAACTGCTCCTAATTCTCAGGTCTGTTGTTTTTTCTGGCAGGTTTATATGCCTCTTCCTTGGATCTAATGCTATCTCTAATCTCTCTTGTAAGCCATGGTTTGGCTACCTTCCCTATATTACTTTTGCACCAGACAGGGATAAACATGATCGTGTTTCAGAATTTCTGACTATGCCACCACGGCAGGACTTTCCTTTTTGTAATATCTTATTAAAAGTGTTCCTATATTAAACATCTTTTTCAAGGGTTAAATTCACAAGATGGTAGGACTCTCAAATCTAAATTAAATTAAAATTTAGACTTGGTTATCTGAATCAGTGTGTTGGAGGCAACAACAAAAATTACATTTTTGTGATTTGTTTACACCCATGGCTGCTGCAACAATTCCATTCATTTGAACTCCGTAAAGAGAATTGCCAAGTTAAGGTGATGGATTCTGCCCTGGCGGAGGGGGAGGTGGTAGGTAGTTTGACTAAACACCAACAATGAGTCAGGCTTTTTGAAACACAGAGCTGTGAAAGTGAGTGATGATCAGAAAACAATGGTCTAGGAGATGGATGCAGCACAGAAGAGGGTGGTTAGCAAATTAAGCCAAAACAAGTCAACCCACCCAGGGTGAGATTCTTCTTTTCCCAAAGGACAGTAGATCTACGGAATAACTTGCCAGCTCATGCATCGAATGTTTATGCACTGCATATCTTCAAAAGAGAGCTGGACTAGTCCCTGGCCGAGATCGCAGCTTGCAAAAGGTTGGTGGAATAGGATCTCTGGTTGATGTGGTCTCCTGGGAGGTCAAAGTGTAATTTTCCCAGACTTTTCTAAATTGGCCTTGGCTTTGTTTAATCTGGTTTATGTGCCTCTCCCAAGAGATTACAGGGCTGCTGATGGGTAGAAGGTGTTGTGAATCATGTTGCATAAGGCACCACAACTATGAACAAACTTGGGGCACCAGCCATTTTTTGTTCTGGCCATCATTTTCATATCTTCATATGCTCGCAGATGGGAAGTCGTCATGAACTGTTATGACACAATATGAGTGGCTGGTGTATTTAACTCAGCTTTCATGCCCAAACTAGATCATAATTAACAGGCAGGTCTCTTAGCTTTTATAATCAATTGAAATATTGCTGTATTACTGTACATGGCAACAGAGACCAGCTGGCATTTGGCCTGAATATTGTGGAAGCTGGTAATGAGGTCTGCGCTAAGGGAGGACAGATGCTCACCAGCCAGTACAGAGTACAATTCTCAGTAATCAGTGTCCACGGGCTGAATTACCTAACAAAGTAGCAGGGGTTATGGTCCAGCGAGTGTGTTATGCTAAATGTTTTGGCTAATTACTGCTGGCTGTGTTTCCAGCATTAGATTTTCACTTAATGATTCCATCAATCAATGGTTCCAGAAAAAGAGGCAACTCACACAAAAAGAGATACTCATTCCATAGGCCCAATGCTGGATTGCATTGTGCACTCAATGGTTGAATTTTTTTTTTTCCCCGGTGAGTAACTGAGGTGAATCAAGGCGGCCCAGGGTGCAGCGCAGGACCAAAGTTGAGAAAAAAAAGTGAGGTGACAATGGCAAGGTGAATAGGAAGCAACAATTAGATGACAAAGCCAGAGATGGTCACAGGAAGAATCCATCACAAGTTATGAAATTTGTGCTGATTTATTCTCAGTGTATTGAAACAAAAATGACTCTTCCATTTCCCATGCAGGTTGCTGCTTTTGTTCAGGTTACTGAGGTAAGTGAAATTAAAACTGTATAGGACAGATCCTGCATTTTGCAGGTATTGACAAGGATTCGCCCAATTCATTTCAGAATCAGGAATTGATTATAGAATTTCATGACTGTATAACATCAGGCTCATATATAACTTCATTGGCTAACTAGTTATGAGCAAATGCAGCAGTCTTAGAGCTACATGGTAATTACACTGAGTTTTTATTTGGCAATATATCATTAACATTTGTCTGCTTTATTTTTTCAAAGAAATAAGTGGATACAAATAGCATCTTTAGCTCTTGCAAGATTCTCAAAGATATTCAGGAGGAAAAAGCTCAAAGTGTGCGGTTTATAATGAATCGCTTGAACTGAAGAAATTGGCTCAAGACGATGTGTTTTACATTTGTTCAGGCTGTGGGAGATACTTGCCAGGCAGAATTTATTGCCTATCCTTAGTCATCCTTAGAATCACAGAATGATACAACACAAAAGGAGTCCATTTGGCCCATCATGCATGTTCCAAAGAGAGTTGGTAAGCATTCTGCTAACTCCTTGTGATTACACTGATTGTGTAGGCAATCTCAGGATATCGGTCTAGTGACAATGAAGTAACAGTGATCTACCTCCAAGTCAGGAAGACAAGGTAGTCAAAGCAGGGAATAGGATACTTGCCTTTATTAGAGCAGACATAGACTATAAAAGCTGGGAGGTTATGCTGAAACTGTATAAAACACTAGTTAGGCCATAGCTGGAGTCCTGTGTCCAGTACTGGTCACTGCACTACAAGAAAGATGTACTTGCACTAGAGAGTATAAGAGGAGTTTTATGAGGATGTTGCCTGGACTGGAGAATTTTATTTATGAGGAAAGGTTGGATAGGTTAGGGTTGTTTTCTTTGGAACAGAGGAGGCTAAGAGGAGATCTAATTCAAGTATATAAAATTATGAAAAATCGATATAGCAGATAGGAAGACCCTATTCCCCTTGATTGAGGAGTCCATAACCAGGGGGCATAGATTTAGGTAAGGGGTAGGAGATTTAGAAGGGATTCAAGGGGAATTTTCTTTCACGCAGAGGGTGGTGGGTATCTGGAACTCACTGCCTGAAAGGGTGGTAGAGGAAAAATGCATACAACATTTTAAAAGTACTTGATGTGCAAATCATAACCTACAACACTATAAACCAAGAGCTGCAAAATAGGATTAGGCCGAATGGCTACTTGTCACCTGGCATGGTCACGATGAGCCGAATGGCCTTCTTCCATGCTGTAAAGTTCTATGGTTCTATGATTCATAATTGTGTGAGACTTTCCAGTCATGAATGGTGGCGGACAATTAAACAACTAACTGGAGGAAGTGGCTCCACAAATATCCCCATCCTCAATGATAGGGGAGCCCAGCATATCAGTGCAAAAGATAAGGCTGAAGCATTTGCAACAATCTTCAGCCAGTAGTGCCGAGTTGATGATGCATCTCTGCCTCCTCCTGACGTCCCCAGCATCTTCAGCCAATTCAATTCACTCCGCGGGATATTAAGTAATGACTGATGGCACTGGATACTGCAAAGGCACCACCTTCTCAAGAGCAATTAGGGATGGGCAATAAATGCTAGCCTAGCCAGCGACACCCACATCCCAGGAATGAATAAAAAAAAATGTGTTCACACAACATTATACTCATCCTTTTCAGTGGCAGAGGACTCCCAAGGGAGAGATTTGCTGCAGTGCATCCTGTAGATCATACATACTGAAGCTGCAGCTCTTGGGTAGTGAATAGGATCACACAGTCAGAGCAGTTGGACATGGAACAATCACATGCCAAAACAGAGCTCACCAGGTTTTCCACCTATTTAAACTGAATGGGTGGAAAATTGAGCACACTGTTATGGGAGTGTGATCTTGCCCACTCAATTTACCTCTTCCCACTCCACCCAGGTAATACTGCACACCCAAGCACAAGAAAATCTGGCCCAGAGCATTCAGATTAACAGTCATGGTCTTCTGACATTTTGGCAAATGTTTTTACTCAGATTAATTTTGAATTCATCATCACTGCTTTCATTCCCCATTTCCAATCTCAAGTTTGTTAGATATCTAAGCAAATTCATAGCCAACTCAAGGATCAAGGATCAAGGATCAAACACTTAGCTTAGCTTACTGATCATGTGCCTTCACATGAGCTTCGCTGCCTTCAAAAGGTAGGAGGGTACCACTACACTAGACTGTGTCTTGGGTTCTGCCTGCAAACAAATTTATTAAATAAATAAGTGAGCAGTAGTATTGACACACCATAGATTTTGCAATAGTTGGTCAACTATATCAAGTTTTGTGGAAAATAATATCAAATAGTTCATGACTGTTGTGAACTGCCCACTCTTACATGACAGTTCTTTTCCATTTTTCATAATGCAGAAGGTATGGTCATGAAAACATGCTATGCCAGCTGGAAACCTGAATTAAATTTTAAAAGGAACAAGGGAACAGATAAAACGTGACTGCTGGCAGCTAAGATGGCCGCTGCAATTTGCATCACTATACCCTACATTCCAATGCACGAGGTGTATACGAGTTGTCTGCCCAGTCCCCTCCAGAACAATGACCTGGGGAATTTTGAGAGTGAACTACCTAGCCAGCTCCCATTAAGACAATCACCTGGGATATTAAACTGGTGGAGACGAACTACTCAAACTTAATCACTTGAACAATGGGTCCCTCGTTACAAGAAGGGAATTCCTAGACATGAACTGATTAAGTTACAAGAGGGAATATACATTGAGCCATCATGTTGAATCACTGGATGATGGTCATGTGACAGGCCTGTGTGTTTTAAGCTGGTGTTTTCTCTATAGCAACTGAGGCAAACAGCTACAGTCCCTGCTCTCTCTCTCTCTCTCTAGTCTACCTTACAAGCTTCGAACCCTGCCTGCCGGCCGCAACCACCTAGACATATCACTGCTGTAAATGGAGAACCCACGAAGAAAATCCTCTGCATCGCTGTCTCCAGGGAAACCAAGAATCAGCTAGCCACATCTGCAATCCGAAAGCCTCAGGACCACAAAGTTCATCCAGATGCCAGCCGAATCATCAAACTCCACAGACTGTATACCCCTTTTTATTGCTCCAGATTCTAATCCGACCAATCTATACTTCCCTACCATAACCTATTTGTGTGCATGTACATATGTCAGTGCACCTCAAGTGTGTAAAAGTTGGCGGGTAGTTTTATTCTTTTACTTAGATCGGTTTAAGTACAATAAAGCTAACCTCTTTCTTTGTTAAACTCAAGAAAACCTGTCCGGTTTGTTCTTGTATGATCGTAGCACATAAGTAGTTAAACGCTCACTGAATTGGCAAGTATAGCCACTTTAAAAAAGAAATAAACCTGTTGTGGCCAACCAAGAGGGGAGCCTTTTGACCACTCCTCACTTGATCATATCAGTATCTTGACCCAACTATTACGCCAAAGGCTTGACACCCTCTGATATGAATCAGTTTGTGCTGAGTTAGCTGACTGCAGTCAGGGTGGCGATAGGATTGATACTGATCTCAGTGTTTCTAAACCAGACACACCAGGTCACGATCCAGTATACGGTGCTGAAAAGTGCATGTGTGGGCATGGAATGAGGTCAGAATCAGGATCAGCTTTGATAATCAATATCTAAGCTTACAGATGGCCAATTGGACAAAGCAGTACCATAAAATGAGGCAGCATAAGTGCTTCAACGATTGTCCCCATGGAGTTTAAACTGTTTGGAAAGAAGCTCAGAAACAGACGATTCTTTGGAAAGTTATAATTTATGTAAAAATTAACAAAAAGCACTGGATCTCTTCGCCCACCCCCATTCCAGAAACACTCAGCTAGTGAACCAGAGTACAATTTTACAAGGCAACTCAAGGGAAAACAAAATCGGCTCATCATATCCAATCAAGGAGACTCAAGATCTGCATCTCGTGTTTTCTAAGCAGGATCCTACAACAGAGACACAGTAAAAGCAAATTGTTTTCTTTTTGCTGCTCTATGAAGATGCACGTATTGCAATAAAAGCATGTGCTGTTCTTAGTGTAATCTGTACTGAAAATGGCACTCTATTGTAGTTGTATGTGCTCATAATTCCCTGTCAAAAGCCTTTGAGCAATTGCTTCATAAAACGAACGCATCTCTGCATCATTCAATAGGTTATCCTGTGAACGAATAGGTCACTTAAGTGACCATAAATGTTCTTTCACTCCAGTATAATATAGCTCTTGTCCACTGAGATTATGTCATTTCCTCCATATAGCACATGAATTATTTTATCACTGAAGTGTAGTTATGTCTCATTTTTGGAGTGTTACAAACAGGTACTTAATCTTTTATTTCCCTCTGAACAAATTTCCCTGTTTTGCCAACCACCTGTCCATAAATAGATTAGTGAATGAATTTCTTTTCCCTCCTTTAAACCCTAATAAGAAATGACCGCATGAACAACACGGTTGTGAGAGATAAATCAAAGAATTTGGGTTTATTTACACACTTTTAAACTCTGGAAGGGGAATTTAACTTCGTCACACACATTCAGGGAAAGGTTAAAGGCATAAAAAGGCAAGGAGATTTACTAAATAGAACTACAAACTAACATGAATTTCAGTTAAAACTATTGTCCATTTAAATTATCAAAAAAAAATCCAAAAATTGGACATCACAGACTAGAAATGCTGAATAGGGGAGGAGCTGTTGGAAATATCTCTTCTCTTACAAATTTCTTCATCTTTGCACTCTCAGATATAAATGGAGGAAGTTTACTTTTGCTGAAGTCACCTTTTTCTTAGATGTAGAGGAAGCTAGCAGAAAGCAGTTTTCTTACTATTTTTGCAGACTGTGTCTTTAATCTTCGCTGTCTGCAGTTTGGGTCTTTAATTTTCTGTCTTCTTGCAGACTGTGTCTTGGAGATATGCATTTTCAGGCAACTGGGCTAATCTCAACAAAGGCAGCTCTGGGTTGAAAAACAGCTTGTACTCTCAAATTGTTACAGTTTCAAGTCCAGGCAGGTTCAATAGGGTCCTAAAAGGAGACCTTTTAGTTTTTTTTTAATTATTCCATTGGGGGATGTGGGCGTCGCTGGCTAAGCCAGCATTTATTGTCCATCCCTAATTGCCCTTGAGAAGGTGGTGGTGAGCTGCCTTCTTGAACCACTGCAGTTCATGTGGGGTAGGTACACCCACAGTGCTGTTAGGAAGTAAGTTCCGATATATTTCCAAGTCAGGATGGTGTGTGGCTTGGAGGGGAACTTGCAGGTGGTGGTGTTCCCATGCATCTTCTGCCCTTGTCCTTCAAGGTGGTAGAGGTTGCGGTATTGAAAGGTGCTGCCTAAGATGTCTTGGTGTGTTGCTGCAGTGCATCTTGTAGATGATACACACTGCTGCCACTGTGCGTCAGTGCTGGAGTGAATAAATGTTTGTAGATGGGGTGCCAGTCAAGTGGGCTGCTTTGTCCTGGATGGTGTCAAGCTTCTTGAGTGTTGTTGGAGCTGCACCCATCCAGGTAAGTGGAGAGTATTCCATCACACTCCTGACTTGTGCCTTGTAGATGGTGGACAGGCATTGGGGAGTCAGGAGACGAGTTACTTGCCTCAGGATTCCTAGCCTCTGACCTGCTTTGTAGCCATGGCATCTATATGGCTACTCCAGTTCAGTTTCTGGTCAATGGTAGCCCCTAGGATGTTGATAGTGGGAGATTCAGCAATGGTAATGCCATTCAACATCAAGGGGAGATGGTTAGATTTTCTCTTGTTGGAGATGGTCATTGCCTGGCACTTGCGTGGCCACTTATCAACCCAAGCCTGGATGTTGTCCAGGTCTTGCTGCATTTCTACACTGACTGCTTCAGTAACCGAAGAGTCGCGAATGATGCTGAACATCCCCACTTCTGACCTATGATTGAAGGAAGGTCATTGATGAAGCAGCTGAAGATGGTTGGGCCTAGGACACTACCCTGAGGAACTCCTGCAATGATGTCCTTGAGCTGAGATGATTGACCTCCAACAACCACAAACATCTTCCTTTGCGCTAGGTATAACTCCAACCAGCGGAGAGTTCCCCCCCCCCCCCGATTCCCATTGAGGTCAGGAGCTCAAAGGCCCTGGCAGAACCCAAACTGAGCATCAGTAAGCCTGGTTATTGCTGAGAAAGTGGCACAACGACATCTTCCATCACTTTAATGATAATCAAGAGTAGACTGATGGGGCGCTAATTGGCTGGGTTGGATTTGCCCTGCTTTTTGTGTACAGGACATACTTGGGCAATTTTTCACATTGCTGGGTAGATGCTGGTGTTGTAGCTATAGTGGAACAGCTTGGGTAGGGATGCGGCTAGTTCTGGAGCACAGGTCTTCAGTACTATTGCCGGAATGCTGTCCCATGATCTCTCTCTCCTCCATTTTAAAAAGTGGAAGCAGCTAAAACTTAACATGCTGTACAAAATGGTGGTTGACAAATGTACAAAACACAATTACAAGGGGGTTCTCATCTATTCGTGACAGTGGACTCAAGTACTTTGCAAAGTTAGGGAGGAAGGAACATTCTTAAAACACTTTTACATGGAAGATTAGATGATGCAGTCAGCCACGTATCATTCCAACATGTGCTGGCATTTTGCATGATGATATTTAACAGTGCTAGATTAAATTTATTCTAAGCGCAGAGCGGAAATGTACATGCAGCGTTCGAATAGAGGGAAGGAAAAAATGTTGAACCCAAGTCCAAGAAAACAAATGTACAAACAGAAAACCACGAGCAAACGATACACTTATTTACCTACATGTTCATTAAAGTTACGCTTTTGACATCACAATTTCAATAAGCAGTATGGGAATAGGAGAAGAGCAAAACTGATATGACTGGGCGAAAATACTTCCCAACACAACAACTGGTAATTATATTGCATCTTTAACATAAACAGACCTGTAAATTGCCTTGGGGTATATTTGCCATCACAAAAAAAGTGACACCTACAGTGGCCATGAAAAGTCTGACTCCATTTGTAAGGTCAAAGCACCTTGAGGGGTCCAAAGTTGTTCTTTGAATGAAAATTTAGAGAATACATTTCCTTTTCTTCATAATTAAATGAGCTGACAAAAATTCAGAAACGTGCAGCTTTGAAGCCTGATTTTTCTAAACACGCTGGAGTTGGTGGGGCATTAATCATGACGAAAAATAAGCACTCTGCTATTTTTTCGAAAGAGCTTTTATTTCAAAGCACCTTTATTGAAAATGTTTGTTGTTGAGATGTGAGCGATGCCGTTTCCCTGACTTGGTGATAACTTTTACAACTGAATAGCTTGCTAGGTCACTTCAAAAGGCTATTGAGAGCCAACCACAGTATGGATCAGGTCAGGAAAACCCTTCCCTAAAGGATAGGGTGAACCAGTTGGGTTTTTACAACATTTCACCAACTTGCATGATCAGTTTTTCTGGTGCAACTGCACAAGTTACCAGATTCATTGCAAGTCCGAGGGAAAGGTTCACTGGCAGAGGTTGTACGTGAAGCTTCTCCACTGGAATTGCAATGATGTGCAACTCCCCAAAAAATTCAGGCAAGGGAGGCCCATCTAACTCCACCTCCATAGAAACTTCAGTTTTGGAGTTCAAGTGTACATTGATGAACCTAATCATCTAAAATTCCTGCAGTTTCTTTTTTGAAGCATCTCCCACATTTCTGCTATAAAGACAGAGGTCTGACTCTTGTGATGATGCTCCAATCATAAACCCATAAAGAAATTAGGTTCTGCTCCAAACTGGAACTTCATGCATCTGTTGAATCTAGAAACAAGACTGACGTCTTCCTCACTACCAGCTCAGGATGGCAACATATTCCACTGCTGCATATATAATGGGTAGATGCTGAAAGGCTGCTTCCCCCTGGCTGGAGAGTGCACAATTAGGGGTGATAGACTCAGGATAATGGGTTGGACATTTTAGGACTTTGAAGACGAGAAACCTCTTCGCTCAGAGTTGTGAATCTTTGAAATTCTCTACCCCAGAGGACTGTGGATTCTCAGTCGATGAGTATATATTCAAGATTGAGATCGAGATAAATAGATTTTTGGGCACTAAGGGAATAAAGAGATATGGGAATTGGATGGGAGAGAGAAGTGGATGGAACAGTTCAGACATGATCTTACTTAAATGACAGAACAGGCTTGATGGGCCATATGGGCTACTCCTGCTTCTGTTTCTAAGGCCATTTACCTTGGAGCAACTACTATAAATGAAGAAAGCATTAGTCTGCCAACTGAACAGCAATACATCTAATGGTCCTTCTCAGTCAGCCCACTGCAATAAACATCAATTGAATCATACAGGACAGAACAAGGTGATTCAGGTCATTATGCATGTGCCAGGTCTTTGAAAGGGCTATCTAATTACCCCCACTCCCCTGTTCTTTCCCTATAGCCCTGCAATTTTCTCCCTATCAAGTATTTAGCCAATTTCCTTTTGAAAATTACTACTAAATTTTATTTATTATTGAGGTTCACTAATCTGCTTGGGGAGGGTTTAAACTAAATTGGGAGGGGGATGGACATCAGCATATAGAAGTAGAAAAGAGGAATAAGGTGCATAAAAGATTCAGAGTGTTGGATAGTACGAGAGAAGGAAGTAGTACCATAGCAGAAGACTAAGAAGGATTATGAAGAATGCAAAGACAGGTTTACAATGAATGTAAGTAAATACAGAAAGTGTGGTGAATCAGAATGATGGGTTACAAGCACAAATATATTCTTGTGAGAATATGTAGTGGCAATAACAGAAACATGGTTTACAAATCGTGAGAACTGGATGCTTAATATTCAAGGATAAAACGTATTCAGAAAAGATAGGGAAGGAAAAAAGGGAGGTGTGATGGCAGTACTGATTAAGAAAGTCATTGTAGTGTTGGAAAGAAGCCTTTGAAGGGGCAAGTACAGAATCCATTTGATTGAAGTTGAGAAGCAAGAAAGGTATGATCATGCTACTGGGGATATTCTATAAGCTTTCAAATAGATAGTAATATAATTTTTATAAGTTGGGGAGACAGTGATGTAGTGGTAATGCCACTGGACTACTAATCTAGAGGCCCAGGCTCATGACCTGGGGATATTGGTTCAAATCCCCCACCACAGAAGCTGGTGGAATTTAAAATTAACTAATTGGTAAATTCAATTAGTTAATAAAAATTCTGGAATTGAAAATTGGTCTCAGTAATAGTACCATGAAACGACTGATTGTTGTAAAAAACCATCCCTTTAGGGAAGGAAATCTGCTGTCCTTACCCGGTCTGGCCAAAATGCGACTCCAGACCCAGAGCAATGTGGTTGACTCTTAACTGCCCTCTGAAATGACTCAGCAAGTCTCTCAGTTGTCTCGGGCTATTAGGGATGGGCAACAAACGCTGGCCTCATCAGTGACGACCACATCCCATGAAAGAATTTGAAAAAGTTAAATAAAAATAAGATTTATTTGAATCTGCAGGGAGATCACAGATGAGTGGTGATATTGGTGACTTTAACTGCCCAAAGATTATTAAGGAAATCTCAACAATGCACTTAGAAAATCACAGTATGATCAGACAAAGTTAACATGGGTTTAACAAAGGGGAAATAGTGTTGAACAAATTTACTGGAGTTTTTTTGAGGATGTAACGAGGAGAGTAGATAAAGGAGAATCAGTAGATGCAGTATACTTGGATTTCCAAAAGGCATTTGGTATGGTGCCACATAAAAGGTTAATAGGCAAGATAAGGGCTCATGGAGTTGGGGGTAATATATTAGCATTGATAGAGGATTGGTTAACCAACAGGAAGCAAAGAGTCGTCATAAATGGGGCATTTTCAATTTGGCAGACTGTGATTTGTGGATGGTCACAAGAATCAGTGCTGGGTTCTCAGCTATTTACAAATCAATTTATCAACGACATATCAGCCCAGAACTTTAAATGCAATGTTAGCTTAAAGACACAGAACTCACAAAAGCTAGTACCTCAAACGCCTTCATTGGCAGAACTGTTGACGCTCATTTAACCCTGCCGAGTCTCTGACCCCGGTGTGGCCAGTGTGCATATCTTAAAATGGCACAGGCAACATAAAATTGCAGTCTATTGCCTTTTTAATTACCTCAATTGGCCTTAATTGGATGGCAAGCAGAGTTCCCATCTCGCCTGCCATCTGACAAGCGTAAAACAGCGTTCTGGTGTCATGATATCGGGGACCCAATCCAATGTCATCACCCGCCTCAGAGAACATCCAATTTCACAGGTTGCAAGTGAGCAACAAGGTGGCAGATGGAGTATAATGTGGGAAAGTGTGAGGTTATTCACTTTGATTGCAAGAATAGAAGAGCTGAATATTTTTTTAAAAGGTGTGAAAATTGCAAATGTTCATGGTCAGAGGGACTTGGGCGTACTTGTACAAGGAACACAAAGTTAGCATGCAGGTACAGCAAGCAATTAGGAAGGTAAATGGCATGTTGGCCTTTATTGCAAGGGGATTGAAGTACAAGAATAAATGAAGTCTCGTTACAGGGCTTTTGCGAGACCACATCGAGAATAGTGTGCGCAGTTTTGGTCTCCATATTTAAGGACAGATATCCTTGTATTGAAGGCAGTATAGCAAATGTTCACATGATTGGTCCCTGCGATGAGAGGGTGATCCTATGAAGAAAGACAGAGTAAATGGAGCCTATATTCTCTGGAGTTTAGAAGAATGAGAGGTGTTCGTATTGAAACATACAAGATTCTGAAGGGACTTGACAGGGTAGGTGCTGAGGTTGTTTCCCTTGGCTATGGACTCTAACAGAGGGGGCGCACAGTCTCAAGATAAGGGGACAATCATTTAGGACCGAGATGAGGAGAAATTTCTTCACTGAAAGCGTTCGAATCCTTGGAATTCTCTTTCCCAGAGGGTAGTGGGTGCTCCATTGTTGAATATATTTAAGGCTGGGATAGACAGAATTTTGGTTTCTCGGGGAATCAAGAGATATAGCGAGCAGGCAGGAAAGTAGAGTTGAGGCAGAAGATCAGTCATGACAATATAGACTGGAAGAGCAGGCTCAACAGGTTGCATGGGCTATTCCTGCTCCTATTTCTTATATTCTTATGTTCATAAAGGATAATGGAAAAGGAAAAGGAAAGGAGAGGGAGGAATTTCTGTGATGTGTTCAGAAGAACTTCCTTGACCAGTATGTTCTTTGTCCAACTAGGAAGGCGGCATTGCTGGATCTGGTGCTGGGAAATGAGGTGGACCAAGTGTCTATGGAGGAGTTAAATTAAGGAGAAACAGCACATATTTGTAAAAGTTAGACTGTGGTTTAGAATTAGAATTAGAACATTACAGCGCAGTACAGGCCCTTCGGCCCTCGATGTTGCGCCGACCTGTGAAACCATCTGACCTACACTATTCCATTTTCATCCATATGTCTATCCAATGACCACTTAAATGCCCTTAAAGTTGGAGAGTCTACTACTGTTGCAGGCAGGGCGTTCCACGCCCTTACTACTCTCTGAGTAAAGAAACTACCTCTCACATCTGTCCTATATCTATCACCCCTCAACTTGAAGCTATGTCCCCTCGTGTTTGCCATCACCATCCGAGGAAAAAGACGCTCACTATCCACCCTATCTAACCCTCTGATTATCTTATATGTCTCTATTAAGTCACCTCTCCTCCTCCTTCTCTCTAACGAAAACAACCTCAAGTCCCTCAGCCTTTCCTCGTAAGACCTTCCCTCCATACCAGGCAACATCCTAGTAAATCTGCTCTGCACCCTTTCCATAGCTTCCACATCCTTCCTATAATGCGGTGACCAGAACTGCACGCAATACTCCAGGTGCGGTCTCACCAGAGTTTTGTCCAGCTGCAGCATGACCTCGTGGCTCCGAAACTCGATCCCCCGACTAATAAAAGCTAACACACCATATGCCTTCTTAACAGCCCTATTAACCTGGGTAGCAACCTTCAGGGATTTATGCACCTGGACACCAAGATCTCTCTGTTCATCTACACTACCAAGAATCTTCCCATTAGCCCAGTACTCTGCATTCCTGTTACTCCTTCCAAAGTGAATCACCTCACACTTTTCCGCATTAAACTCCATTTGCCATCTCTCAGCCCAGCTCTGCAGCCTATCTATGTCCCTCTGTACCCTACAACATCCTTCGGCACTATCCACAACTCCACCGACCTTAGTGTCATCTGCAAATTTACTAACCCACCCTTCTACACCCTCTTCCAGGTCATTTATAAAAATGACAAACAGCAGTGGCCCCAAAACAGATCCTTGCAGTACACCACTAGTAACTAAACTCCAGGATGAACATTTGCCATCAACCACCACCCTCTGTCTTCTTTCAGCGAGCCAATTTCTGATCCAAAGCTCTAAATCACCTTCAACCCCATACTTCCGTATTTTCTGTAATAGCCTACTGTGGGGAACCTTATCAAACGCCTTACTGAAATCCATATACACCACATCCACTGCTTTACCCTCATCCACCCGTTTGGTCACCTTCTCGAAAAACTCAATAAGGTTTGTGAGGCACGACCTACCCGTCACAAAACCGTGCTGACTATCTCTAATGAACTTATTCTTTTCAAGATGATTATAAATCCTGTCTCTTATAACCTTTTCCAACATTTTACCCACAACCGAAGTAAGGCTCACAGGTCTATAATTACCAGGGCTGTCTCTACTCCCCTTCTTGAACAAGGGGACAACATTTGCTATCCTCCAGTCTTCCGGCACTATTCCTGTCGACAATGACGACATAAAGATCAAGGACAAAGGCTCTGCAATCTCCTCCCTAGCTTCCCAGAGAATCCTAGGATAAATCCCATCTGGCCCAGGGGACTTATCTATTTTCACACTTTCCAAAATTGATAACACCTCCTCCTTGTGAACCTCAATCCCATCTAGCCTAGAAGCCTAAATCTCAGTATTCTCAACAACATTTTCTTTCTCTACTGTAAATACTGACGCAAAATATTCATTTAACACTTCCCCTATCTCCTCTGATTCCACACACAACTTCCCACTACTATCCTTGATTAGAGTTAGATTAGGGGCCAGTCATTCTTTTATTCCTGATATACCTATAGAAAGCCTTAGGGTTTTCCCTGATCCGATCCACCAATACTTCTCGTGTCCTCTCCTTGCTCTTCTTAGCTCTCCCTTTAGATCCTTCCTGGCTAGCTTGTAGCTCTCAAGCGCCCTAACTGAGCCTTCACGTCTCATCCTAACATAAGCCTTCCTCTTCCTCTTGACAAGCGCTTCAACTTCTTTAGTAAACCACGGCTCCCTCGCTCGACAAGTTCCTCCCTGCCTGACAGGTATATACTTAAAAAGGACACGCAGTAGCTGCTCCTTGAATAAGCTCCACATTTCGATTGTTCCCATCCCCTGCAGTTTCCTTCCCCATCCTACGCATCCTAAATCTTGCCTAATCGCATCATAATTTCCTTTCCCCCAGCTATAATTCTTGCCCAGCGGTATATACCTGTCCCTGCCCATCGCTAAGGTAAACCTAACCGAATTGTGATCACTATCACCAAAGTGCTCACCCACATCTAAATCTAACACCTGGCCGGGTTCATTTCCCAGTACCAAATCCAATGTGGCTTCGCCCCTGGTTGGCCTGTCTACATACTGTGTCAGAAAACCCTCCTGCACACACTGGACAAAAACTGACCCATCTAAAGTACTCGAACTATCGTATTTCCAGTCGATATTTGGAAAGTTAAAGTCCCCCATAACAACTACCCTGTTATTCTCGCCCCTGTCGAGAATCATCTTCGCTATCCTTTCCTCTACATCTCTGGAACTATTCGGAGGTCTATAAAAGACTCCCAACAGGGTAACCTCACCTCTCCTGTTTCTAACCTCGGCCCATACTACCTCAGTAGACGAGTCCTCAAACGTCCTTTCTGTCGCTGTAATACTCTCCTTGATTAACAATGCCACGCCCCCCCCCTCTTTTACCATCTTCTCTGTTCTTACTGAAACATCTAAATCCCGGAATCTGCAACATCCATTCCTGCCCCTGCTCTACCCATGTCTCCGAAATGGCCACTGCATCGAGATCCCAGGTACCAACCCATGCTGCAAGCTCACCCACCTTATTCCGGATGCTCCTGGCGTTGAAGTAGACACACTTTAAACCAGGTTCTTGCTTGCCAGTGACCTCTTGCATCCTTGTAACCATATCCCTGACCTCACTACTCTCAACATCCTGTACACTAATTTAATTGAATTTTTGGATAAAGTAACAGAGGGAATGCAATAGATGTCTGCATGGATTTTTTTTTTTTTTTTTAAAGTGCTTGACAAAGCACCACATAAAAGGCTGCGTAATGAAATTAAGGCTCATGGAATAAATCGGAGGGTCAGAATTAGCTTGGATAAAAAAGGTTGAAGGATAGAAAGCACTGAGTTGTGGCAATTTTTTTTTCAGACTGGAAGATGCTAGACAGTGGTGTTCCAAGGATCAGCGCTGGGATATCTATCTAAATGTAATGACTTGGATATTGGAATACAGAGTGGAATTTCAAAATTTGCCTATGATACCAAACTTGGATGTTGGCAGTGAGGATGATACCAATTGACTGCAACAGGACATGGACTAGCAGAATGGGCAGACAAGTGGCAGATACAATTTAATAGACAAATTTTGAGGTGGTGTATTTTGGTAGAAGGGCTGGGGAGAGGCAATATAGACTTAATGGCAAAGTTCGAAAGAGTGTGCAAAGTCAGAGGGACCTGGGGATTCACATGCATAAATTTTTGAAGCTGGCAGGACATACTCAGAGTACTTGGTAAAGCATATGGGATCTTGGGCTTCATAAATAGAGGCATAGAGTGCAAAAGCAGGGAAGTTATGTTGAAACAGAGCTTTATTACTCACTTGGATGCTTAAAGATAAATCTTAATGCCTTATTCTAAAATATACCCTTAAAGCGAGCTCGCCACTGGTATCAGACCCACCGGCCGTCCATGTCTCCGTTATAAAGACGTCTGCAAACGCGACATGAAATCGTGTGACATTGATCACAAGTCGTGGGAGTCAGTTGCCAGCATTCGCCAGAGCTGGCGGGCAGCCATAAAGACAGGGCTAAATTGTGGCGAGTCGAAGAGACTTAGTAGTTGGCAGGAAAAAAGACAGAGGCGCAAGGGGAGAGCCAACTGTGCAACAGCCCCAACAAACAAATTTCTCTGCAGCACCTGTGGAAGAGCCTGTCACTCCAGAATTGGCCTTTATAGCCACTCCAGGCGCTGCTTCACAAACCACTGACCACCTCCAGGCGCGTATCCATTGTCTCTCGAGATAAGGAGGCCTAAAAGAAAGAACCCTTAAAACATTTTTCACCAGTGATCTGGTTGCCAATTGGTGAAATAAAGTATCCAAGCCAAGCCAAAGTGATTAAGTTGTAAATGTATGTTATTGATCCAATCACAATGTGGTGTGAAATAGTTTGTTTTCTGTGGATGCAAAAATACTTCAAAAGCAAAACTCAAAACTCTTACAACAATGAACAGCTACCCTTGAGTAGAGTATCTGCTAAATGTCAGTGTTAGAATTTTTTTAATCTGATGGACAGTATTTAACAGCAATTTTAGCTTAAGGCATTATTGCAAAATCAAGACTAATTCCATAATGCAAGTGTAATTCATCAATGCTCAAAAGTCACAAGAAAAAAAACTTGCCTTCAGGCAAAATAATGCTAGACATTATGCCAGAGTATTTAATGATCACTTGCAAGAGCAGCAGTGCATTGGGAATTCCAGTAAACTTCAAGGGGGCGGGGGGGGGTGGGGAGGGGGGTGAAATTCATTGCCAGCACTCGTCAGAAACATCACCAATCCCACTCCTTCAAGTGCCACTCCAGGATTTAAGCACAACAATCTCGGCTAAGCCTTCAGCTAAGACAACAGTTCCGGACAGAGAAACTGCTGCACTGTCGAAGATGCCATATTTCAGATGGGTCTGTCTGCCCTCTCAGGTGGATGTAAAAGAGCCCATGGGACTATTGCAAAGAGGAGCAGGGAAGTTATCCCTGGTGTCCTGGACAATATCTATCCCTCAATCAAACATCACAAAAACAGATTATCTGCTCATTATCACAAGGCCATTTGTGGGAGCTTGCTGTGTGTAAATTGCCTGCCACATTTCCCACATTACAACAGTGACTACACATCAAATAATACTTCATTGGCTGTAAAGTGCTTTGGGACATCCAGTGGTTGTGAAAGGCACCATATAAATGCCAGTCTTTTTCCTAATTTGGCTGACACCATGTTTGGAAGGACCTACAGGGTGCTTGTCTGATACAGTCAATAGGCCCTTTCAGTGTACAAAATCCAGACCCCATGACACTCAGGAGGATCCAAATTGCATCTGTGGGACACAAGTATCATGCAGGCTCTACCGAATGCAATGGAATCCGTGGTTGCAAAGTTTGTTTTTGAGACCCTAACTGAAAGGGAATTTAGAATTGAAATAGAAACTAGATCTGAAACAGAAATGGAAACCAAAATTGAAACAGAAGCTGGAAAAACCACCTTCAGGTTTCCGAAGAAACTGACACTGGTTAGAACCCGATAAAAGGAGACAGAGTCCTCCCCAGATCAGGCAGACCAGGAATTCTGGCAAGCAGAAGAAAATTAAACCCGAATCCAGGAGCTGTTTCTGTTACTTAAAAAGTAGTCGACTAACCCGACCCAGCCATACAGTGCACAGGTTGTCACTGGAGGACTTAGATAAAAGGAAGATTGGTAAATCCATGCCATCAAGACTGTTGTGAGCAAGAGCAGAGGTGGTTCTGGAGAGCAATTCACTTAGTGCCATTCCCCCACCTGCTCCCCACAACCCTGCACATTCTTCATTTCAATACAACAGTAATTCCTTTCTGAATGCTTCAATTGAACCTGCCTCCACCACACTCCCAGGCAGTGCATTCCAGAGCTTAACCACTTGCTGCGTGAAAAAGATTTTCCTCGTCGCTTTTGCTTCTTTTAACAAATACTTTAAATTTGTGCACACTCATTATCCATCCATTCATGAGTGGGAACAGTTTCCCTCTGTCTACTCTGTCCAGACCCCTCATGATTTTGAATACCCCTATCAAATCTCCTCTCAGCCGTCTCTTCTCCAAGAGAAAAGGTTCCCAACTTCTCCAATCCATCTTAATAACTAAAATTCCTCATCCCTGGAATCATTCTCGTGAATATTGTCTGCACCCTCTCTAATACCTTCATATCCTTCCTAAAGTGTGCTGCCCAGAACTGGACGCAATACTCCAGCTGAGGCCGAACTTGTGTTTTATAGAAGTTCAACATAACCTCTCTGCTCTTGTACTCTATGCCCCTAATAATAAAGCCCAGGATACTGTATGCTTTATTAACCGCTCTCTCAACCTGTCCTAGCACCTTCAATGACTTATGCACATATACACCCAGGGCCCTCTGCTCCTACACCCTCTTTTGAACTGCACCCTTTATTTTATATTGTGCTTCCTACCAAAATGCATCACTTCACATTTCTCCACATTGAACTTCATCTGCCACCTATGCGCTCATTCCACCAACTTGAATATGTTCTTTTGCAGTTTTACACAAACTTCCTCACATTTCGCAATGTTTCCAAGTTTTTTATCACTTGCAAACTTTGAAATTGTGCTCTGTACACCAAGGTCTAGGTTATTAATATATATCATCAGGGAAAGAAAGGGTCCCAACACTGACCCTTGGGGAACTCCACTACAAACCTTCCTGCAGCCCAAGAAACATCCAATAAGCACTGCTGTTTCCTGGCACTCAGCCAATTCCATATCCATGTTGCTACTGTCCCTTTTACAGCTTATGCAATAACTTTGCTCACATGTCTATTTTATGGCACTGTATCAAATGCCTTTTGGAAGTCCAGGTACACCACATCAACTTCACTACCCTCATCAACCCTCTGTTACCTCTTCAAAAAAACTCCAGCAAGTTAAACATGATTTTCCCTCAAGAAACCCATGTTGGCTTTCTTCAATTAACCCATATTTGTCCATGCGATGATTAATTCTGTCCCAAATTAATCTTTCCAGAACTTTACCCACCACCAAAGTTGAACTGACATGCCTGTAGTTGCTGAGCTTATCTGTACACCCTTTTTTAAACAAGGGTGTAACATTTGCAATTCTCCAGTCCTCTGGCACCACTCCCGAGTCTAAAGAAGACTGAAACATTACAGCCAATGCCTCTGCAATTTCCACTATCGCTTCTCTCAGGATCCTTGGGTGCATCTCACCCAATCCTGGTGCCTTATCCTCTTTAAGTACAGACAGACTATCCAATACCTCCTCCTGCTCAAGTTTAAACACTTATAGTGTCTGAATTACCTCCTCTTTCACCATTGCCTGGGTTGCATCCTCTTCCTTAGGAAAGATCAATGCAAAGTATTCATTTAATACCTCAGCTATGCGCTCTGCAAATCCCCTTGTTGGTCCTTAAATCAGCCCCACTCCTCCTTTTACCACCCTTTTACTATTTATATATTTACAGAAAACTTTGGAATTCCCTTTTCTAATAGCTACCAGTCTCTGTTCATACTCTCTCTTTGCTTCTCTCGTTTGCTTTTTCACTACCCCTCTGAACCTTCTATATTCAGCCTGCTTCTCAATAATATTCTCTGCCTGGCAAATTTTTTCTTCTTTATCTTAATCTTTATCTCTTTTGTTATTCAGGGAGCTCTGGATTTCTTTACCCTACCTATCCCCTTCAAGGGAACATACCTCAACTGTGCCTGAACTATCTTTTCTTTGAAGGTAGCCCATTATACAGCTAGTGTTTTTCCTGCCAACCTTTGACTCCAATTTATTTGTCCCAGATTCGTTCTTACCCATTGAAGTTGGCGTTCCCCCAGTTAATTATTCTTACTCTGGATTGTTCTTTGTCCTTTTCCATAGTCAGCCTAAAACTTGAGATACAATGATCACTTTCGCCTAAATGTTCTCCTATTGACACTTGATCCACTTGGCCCACTTCATTCCTAAGAACCAGGTCTAGCAGTGCCTCCTTTCTCATTGGACTAGAAACACACTACTGTAGAACATTTTCCTGAAAACATTCTAGGAACTCTTGCCCCTCACGGTCCTTTGCACTACGACTATCCCAGTCTATGTTTGGATAAAAAGTGCGCCTTATGGTGAAAACCACACCCATAGAGCTCGGAGTGAGAGCGAACTACTGTTGGAAGAACAGTGGCTAAATTGTTGAAGAAAGGAGTTGAAAATCTCCCAGAGGAACTTCAGAGTTGTGAAGAACCGAGAGACTAATTTGGTGCCATATACACAGGGTGCGCTGCCCAGTGAAACAGAGAGACCCATCTCGATTCTATCGGATAGTTAACGTGTAATTTGTTTTATATATATTGGCCATGATCTGTCTACTGCTTTATGTTTAATACTCAAAGCAAATACAACATAAAGTAAAATTTATAAAAGTGAAATTTCGACCATTTGGTTTGGTTTTCCAAATTGGGGTTAATCAGTGGATTCAATTCTTGTGGTTTGTTGAGGGTCTCCACAAGGATCATAATGCTAGTTCCAGCTGGTAGTCCAGCTGAAAGGAAATCAAAAAAGTTTATGTTGAGATATTTTGTAGGGCCAAGGGTACCAGAAGTGCTCCTCTGGGATCCTTATAAATAATGTTGGTCACTGCTGCACCCGATTCCACCCATAAGCCTCTGCCCCCACTTTTCATCAACTGCCTATCAAACCTACCTTGATGCTGGCCTCCAAGTTGCCCAATATTACACCAACCTGAAGTCTGCAAGCTGCAGCAGGGCACCCACATGGCGCGTGCCAGCTGAAAGGCACTGAAACCCGGCTCTCAGAATGATGGGCCCGATCAATTAGCACAAGGCAGCCAGTATACTCCACTGGTCAGCCACCAATGTTTAGCATCTGCTCTCAGTGACAAACATTTGCACCTAGGAATATGAGCAAGCCAAATGTGAAAGCTTACAGACCTTTATACTAGTGTTATCAAATGGTTTCTGAACAAAATAACATGCACATTTAGCTGCCTCTGCTACTTCATTCTTCTCATTTTTCACTAAGCCATGCCCTCCCACCCTCAAGGCTCAACCTGCCACCACATCTCTCTCTCTAGATTCTAACTCATCTCATGGTTTCTCCAAATTTACCTTACCCATGAAATTCACCTCCCTTGATCCCATTCCCTTCACTGACCAGTCAATGTCTTTTCCTGGCCCCTCCCCCCCATGATAGTTGACATTGTCACACTTCTTGTAAGCGTGACAATGAAAATTTAATGACTAAAACTGAAGAGTCATAAAAATTGTCTTTGCCTTTTAAAAAAGGTTCATTTTTTAAAGATTCCTTCTTTTAAAAAGTGAACAATGTGGCTAAAAATGGCCACCAAAAGGTTAAAAAAAAAACCTGGCCTTTGTACATTCAAACTGTCTGACAGGGGCAAAGGAATACCTTCAAAGCTAAGAGGTGTCAATTGCACCTATCCTGAAACATTCTTGAATTGAATGGGTTCTTCTGAAACAAAAAAAAGTGTGAAGTAGCTATATGCTGGGCCGTCAGTCACAACAGGAAAGAAAATCCCCCATTTCCCAGCAGAGGCGGGATGTAACAAATTACTGTCTTAAAAAGGTGAGCGTGAGAGAGCACGAGTGAGAGAAGATGCGGTTGCAACAATTTCAGGTTAACACGCACTGATGAATAATTAATTTTTTTTTGTTTAAAATGTACAAGAAAACCTGCCACTGTCTATTTATTTGACAAATAAAACAGAGGAGTTAAACCCAAACAACAAAATATACTTGCTGCGGTCAGCCGGGAGTTGAACAGTGGGAACCACCCAAACCCCTCACCACGTGACCCTGACAATATTCTAACTGGTTCCCACTGCTCAGATACTGTCATCACCCATTACTGCTAAAATATACCTCTGTCGTTACAAGCTACCATGCCATATTGAATCTCCCTTTCCTTTGCAGGTTTTTTTTAAAAACATGTTTTTGCTTCCAAATTTATGTCCATTCATCCTGCAACTCCATGTCTGAATATCTTCAGTCAGGTTTCCACTCTCGCCCTGACCAAAGTCACAAATGAAATGGTGTGTGATGGTGCATGTTCTCCCTTCATCCTCGCCATTATTTTGGAAATGGTCAACATCACTATCATCCTCCTCCAGTGTATTTACAGAAAGCCTGTTAAAACTTATTTGTGCTTGCACAGTAATTCTACATGCTCCAAAAACTGGGTGGATGGGGGGGCGGGAGGGTGGGGGGGGGGTGGTGGTGCAGTATAGCCAGATATGGGAGTACAGAGGGTGTACTCTATTGCTTATAGGATATTTTTGGTTTGGGTCACTCATTACAGTTGGGTCCGATAGTGGTGTTGTCATGGCCGTCATGAGCCTGGCTTTAACCTATCCCTTCCTCTGCAGGTGTATATTGTAGAGTTTGAATGGCACCATCCTCCAGATGGGGACCCAGACTGTCTAGTAATTCTAGTCAGAGGGTCTATGTCATGTGCCAAGCATGTAACAAACTTCAATCATTCATCAGCCTCTTGCAGAAAAGAAAGAAAAAGTGATCACTATAATTTCGCTCTGCCCTGCTTATGCAGAGAAAGGGCATAAAAGTGATTCCAAATCCACAAGATAGATTTGTAGAGGGAAGAATTTTAAATGAAATCCATAGCTTTCATAAATGAAGCAGTATTGGCTGGAAGAATATTGGGTTACTGCCATTAAACACATCAAGCCAGTATTGAGGAAATATTTTTACATTGTTATGATCCTGTAGTTTTTTTTTTCCAGGAAGAATGCAGTGGGCCTTTAAAGCTGGGAAAAGAAGCCATACTGCTTGAAGGTAGCAGGCTGCAGAAGATGAGTCAAAGAATGCATTTTCATTGCCCCGTGATACCGCCATTCGGAGACTGCGATTCAAAGGGTGCATTCAAGAGGCATTCTCTTTGCCTTGGATACAGCAACTTGGACTGAGCAAAGAGATACATTTGTTCGAATTTAATTTTGAACTGGCTTATAGTGAAAAAAGCAGACTGTCCTAAATCAGAGGACACAGACAGAGAGCTGTGTGTTAGCACCTGAAAGAAGAGAATTTAGTCTGTTTATTCATTATTCTCTCTCAAAATTCTAAAAAAAGTCAAGCCAAAACAGAGAGATCTGATAATTTAAACTGAAGGAAGGGAAGTTAGACTGGGACAAACTTTAATCCCTCAAAAATTCTAAAGCCAGATTGATCCTGTTTAAAAAGTGGTTCCGAGTTGTTGATCTACTGTGGTCATCGCTGGAGAAGGAACGCATCACTTACTGCTGGAATTAGACTACGGATGGTTCCACTGTTGAAGAACCTTTTTTGTGCCCATCGGACAGCTGTGAGGACTTCAAGCAACCTTGGGACTTTTTCACCTCCGGCAGAAGTGTAAATTTGCAAGGACTCTGGTTTTTCTATTTTAAATGTTGTTTATATCTTCATAGTGTTCAAGAATTTAGTTTTCTTTTAAATTAAACAGTTAATTTGTTGCTTTAAAGACACCTGGTTTGGTTAGGATCATTCAGGGGTTAATAGATGGTACAATTTGGCTGGGTCTTTCTTTAATTTGGAAAGTTTAAGAGGATACGTTAGGCAATCTGTGGAGGGACGGGATTAAATCAACAGTGCGTTTCTCCCACCACAATCAGAATCTGATATTTTGATTGGGGGCTTTGACTGGAGCGGTCGGTCGTAACAACATACACATTCTGCAAAATGTGATTGCGTGATTTTCCGGACCTATCAGAATGTTGTCTCTGCGCTGCAGCCAGCATAAGCTTCGAAACTACTGCAGGCAGCAAGGTTTGTGTAAATTGACTGAAAAGCATGGGCTGATTTAAGAGATGAAATAGGAAACTCAATCTATTGAGTTAGCGTACCGTAATAAGGACAGTACTATCACTTAATCCAACACTATTCCTGCAATAATGGAATTGAAGAAGATAATGGCTAACAAATTATTTCATAACAAGCATTTTGATTTTTTACACAATTTTCCTGAAGGCCTCATGGAGCTGAGAGAGGAGAAAAGGACTTCAAAAAAAATCAAATGCCTAGACTATTAAATTCGCTGTTACATGGTTTTACTCTTTTTTTTTTAATGAGTTATAATAGCCCAGCATGGCCTATTTACCACGGGCTGAAAATACCCAGTCATCGATCCAGCTGTCAGACTTAGACCAGTGACACTGATTGAAAATTTCTATTGTGCTTTATTCAAAACATGACAGAACAGAAAATCCTATCGGGCAGCTTCAGAATTAATGGAAGCCCTTCGCAATGTCCTACATGTGGGTATTTAAACAGACAGCTCAGACGTTTTTTTTCCCTCACATATATCTGAGTGGCAGTATATATATTTCACAAAGTGCTACTTTTTCTTTTAATTTGTTTCATGGGATGTGGGTGTACAAACTAGCATTTGTTTCCCATCGCTAATTGCCCTTGAAAAGGTGGTGAGCTGCCTTCTTGAACCACTGCAGTCCATCTGGTGTGGGTACACCCCAGTGCTGATAGGGAGGGACTTCCAGGATTTTGATCCAGCGACAGTATTTCCAAGCCAGGATGATGTGTGATTTGGAGGGGAACTTGCAGATGTGATGTTTTTTGCACTTCTGCTGCCCTTGTCATTCTAGGTAGGAGGGCAACAGATTTGGAAGGTGCTGTCAAAGGATATATGGCAAGTTGCTGCAATGTATCTTGTATATGGTGCACGCTGCTGCCCATTGTGTGTTGGTGGTGGAAGGAGTGAATGCTGAAGGTGGTGGATGGGTTGTGTTAGGGTCTGAAGTTGTGTTAGTGGATGATAACTACCTGGTCGTTCAAAA
Organism: Heterodontus francisci; assembly: GCF_036365525.1. NCBI lineage: Eukaryota > Metazoa > Chordata > Chondrichthyes > Heterodontiformes > Heterodontidae > Heterodontus > Heterodontus francisci. Next base: position 38,511,893 of record NC_090375.1, read on the forward strand.
TAATAGGGTGAACAGGTGTTGGGTGTTAATTAGTTAATTGTATTCAAGTGTGTGTGTGTGTGTGTATTACACACACACACACACACAGGCTTGGAGATTTCTCTAACAGGGTGCTGGTTCAGCGGGCTGCTTTATCCTGGATGGTGTCGATCTTCTTGAGTATTACTGGAGCTTCAGTCATCCAGGCAAATGGAGAGAATTACATCGCACTCCTGAATTGTGTCTTGTAGATTGCGGACAGGCTTTGGGGAGTCAGGTGGTGTGTTACTGGTCACAGAATTCCCAGCCTCTGACCGGCTTTTGTAGTTGCAGTATTTATGTGGCTGCTCGAGTTCAGTTTCAATGATAACTCCCAGGATGTTGATAGTGGGGAATCAGCAATGGTAATGTCATTGACTATCAAGGGGAGATGGTTAGATTCTCTCTTGTTTGAGATGGTCATTGCCTGATACTTAAGTGGCAAATAAGATTGCTACCACACATCAGCCCACGCCTGGAAGTTGTCCAGGTCTTGTTGCAGATGGACACAGACTGCTTCAGTATCTGAGGAGCTGTTAATGGTACTGAACATCATACAATCATCCGCAAACATCCCCACTTCTGACCTTATGTTGGAGGGAAGGTCATTGATGAAGCAGTTGAAAATGGTTGGGCCTAGGATAGTACCTGGAGAAACTCCTGCAGTGATGTTACAGGGACTGAGATGATTGGCCTCCAATAACCACAACCATCCTCCTTTGTGCTAGGTGTAAACAGTGGAGCGGAGTCAACTCCCCCTTGGCCCCTTTATTCCCTGCACCCACTTGATCCTGGCCGTCACGTGGGACTAAGTCCTCTTAATTCAGGCTCAGGCTGGGTGTTCGGGATATCGGGTTACAGGAAAGCCACTCTCCACTTAATCCACAGGCTACAGTTAATGGTTTAGTACAAAGAGGAGGAAACTCAGTCCTTTCTTTAACTATCAATTTACTTTATTCACGTTGTTGTACAATGTAAGAATAAGGCTTATACACTTGGTTAGACAAAAGCATGTAACTCAAACTGAGTTATACAGTTAATAATAAAGCTAGCTAGAATTGGTAAGCACACCCACTAGGTTCCTCTGACCTTTCCCTGACCTCGTCACAGAAAACAAAGGATAATACCCGAAAAAGGGAGCGCTGACGCTGGCCAGGAGTTCCGTTCTCTCTCTCTTTTACGTCATCGCCGCGTTGCTCACACAGGGTCTTCCACTTCCACGATGGTTGGTCTCCGGAGTTTATCGCTGGCTCTATGCCCAAAAAGCTCTCTTATTCTCTTTCTCTAGCTCTCCAAAACTGAGCTGTGTCTTTCCAGTTGGTTTAAGCCTGCTCACCTCGTTCACATCTTCTCCTAATTGGCTCAGGCCCAAAGACCCCGGTAACACACCGCGTCCAAATAAGGCTCTTTTCCGGTGATCGCTCCTTTGTCTCGTCACATAAATTAATTAGTTCAAACTGGTTTTTACCAGCACAGGCTAGTGTCCGAGCTCCAGGTTACGACAGGTCACAAACAATCCCAGCAGTTTGTAACTGATTCTGTGTTTCTTGCAGCCCCTGGCCAACATAGGTATGACTCAACCAATGGAGAATAGACTGTTGTTGGCACCCTGTGACTTTTTAGTAAAAAAGTAGTGACAGATATTTGCAGATATTTGTATTTTTTTTTTGTGGGGGGGGGGGGGGGGGGGTGGGTGGGTGGTGGTTGGTGGTGGTACAGCCCAAGGAACATGACTTCATCGTCTCTCAGCATCCGCTGTGAAGTACCTCCAATCTCCTCTGCCAATGAGTCCAACATGAGAAGAATGTCTCTTGCTAAGGTACAATGAGTTGCTAGGATTCCCAAAAGGTTACCCTTGCCTCAGTCAGCACCTGCAGGAGAAGAGGGCAGGGAAAAGATGGGCCCAATTCTTTACCTTGGACTCAGGCTACCATCGACAATAATTGAGCCACATTTCTCGAAAAGGCCGCCACTTTCAAGGGCAACCACGAATAGTAATGTCAGTCTTAGTAGCAATGCCAATGCTGAAGAATTTTTTTGGGGGCGGCACAGTGGTTAGCACCACAGTCTCACAGCTCCAGGGACCTGGGTTCAATTCTGGGTACTGTGTGCGGAGTTTGCAAGTTCTCCCTGTGACCGTGTGGGTTTTCACCGGTTGCTCCGGTTTCCTCCCACAGCCAAAGACTTGCAGGTGATAGGTAAATTGGCCATTGTAAATTGCCCCTAGTGTAGGTAGGTGGTCGGGAATATGGGATTACTGTAGGGTTAGTATAAATAGGTGGTTGTTGGTCGGCACAGACTCGGTGGGCCGAAGGGCCTGTTTCAGTGCTGTATCTCTAAATAAATAAATCTGGAGAAACTAAATTCAATTTGCTGCAGTAGCAAAGTTGTTTTGAAGCTAAATTTTAGAATGTCGTCAAATGTACAAAAGTTGCAATGCTGCATTAAAATGCAAAAGATGCCAGGAGGTCATTTTAACCTAACCCAGTTGAAAAACTGACATTAAAAAGGTGAAACATAGGTTTTACACCCCATCCCATTTTTCTCTCCATTGAAGGCTAGTTTAAAATTAACTCTTGGGTGTTAAAGGTTAAGAGAATTGTTGATTTGAGGTGTAAAATGGCAAAAACAAATATCCAGTTCCCTAGCTTGCCATCTATCAACCTGATCAGCACAAAAAAAAAGGAGATACAGTAGGGAAAAATAAAGGAAATATTTGCTCTTTTAAATTATGCTATTCCCATGGATGTTTTGAATCTTTATCCTATCCAAAAAAAAACTTAGGTATAATGCATGCTGAATCAGCCGTTCGGTGACACAAGCCTGAGGAACTCCTGCAGTGATGTTACAGGGACTGAGATGATTGACCTCCAACAACCACAACCATCTTCCTTTGCGCTAGGTATGACTCCAGCCAGCAGAGGGGTTTCCCCCTGATTCCCATTGACTTCAGTTTTGCTAGGGCTCCTTGATGCCACACTCGATCAAATGCTGCCTTGATGTCAAGGGAAGTCACTCTCACCTCACACCTCTTGAGTTCAGCTCTTTTGTCCATGTTTGAACCAAGGCTGTAATGAGGTCAGGAGCTGAGTGGACCTGGCGGAACCCAAGCTGAACGTCACTGAGCAAGTTATTGCTAAGCAAGTGCCGCTTGATGGCACTGTTGATGACACCTTCCATCACTTTACTGATGATTGAGAGTAGACTGATGAGGCAGTAATTGGCCGGGTTGGACTTGTCCTGCTTTTTGTGTACAGAACATACCCGGGCAATTTTCCACATTGCAGGGAAGATGCCAGTGTTGTAGCTGGACTGGAACAGCTTGGCTAGGGGCACAGCAAGTTCTGGAGCACAGGTCTTCAGTACTATTGTTGGAATATTGTCAGGGCCCATAGGATTGGATCACGTCTCAAGCTTCTAAACCCAAGGAAGTACCTAATTAGCTTATGCACCTAACCAGAATGTAATCCCTGGTATCATTCTGGTGAATCTGAAATTATTAAACTTGCAGAATGTGCACATAAATGAATAGAGTGAAATTCATTTGCCAAGTGTGAGGAAGTATATTTCGTCAGGACAAATAAAGAGGCAAGATATTGATTGAAAAATAAAAAAACCTTTTTGGAGTAGAGAAGCAAAAAGGGAAATAGGGGTAGATTCAAAATTCATTAAAAGTAACAACACAGGTCAACAAGGCCAGAAAAAAAAAAGCAATCAAAGCACTTGGGTTAATTTCTAGAGGAATAGAATTGATAAGCAGAGAAGTTATGTTAAACTTATATACAACTTTGATTAGACTACATTTGGAGTATTGTGCATAGTTTTAGGTCTTCATATTAAGAATATAGAGGCACTGAGGAAAGTGCAAACAAGATTTACTAGGATCATGCCAGAAGTAAGACAATACAACCATCAGGAAGGGATGCTTTTCTCTAGAAAAAAAAGGTTGTAATAACCCGAAGTGGTCTTTATAGTTATGAAGGAGTTTGACAAGATAGACAGAGATGTTTCCAGTTGTGGGGAGAGTCTAAAACTAGGGGTCACAAATACAAAATAATAATAAATCCAACAAAGGAATTTAGGAGAAAACTCCTTACCCAGAAAGAGTGGTTACAATATAGAACTTGCTACCACAAGGAGTAGTTGAGGTCAATAGCATAGATGCATTTAAAGGGAAGCTGGATAAGTATGTGAAGGAGAAAATATTAGAAGGATATGGTTAAATGAAGTAGGGTGGGAGCACAAACACCAGCACCATCCAATTGGGCTGTATAGCCTGTTTCTGCACTACAAATTTAATTTAATTCCATGTAATCTATGCTATACTCCCTCCAATGCAATCTGTAGATAGGGGATTGACAAAAAGCTCTGTAGAACTTGTGCGAAAACCTATCAAATGCATACTGGAAGTCCATATGGGCATCATGTATAGGCACTCCCCTATTCAACATGCTCGTGACCACCACAAAAATTGGAACAGATTAAAACATACATGATCTACTCTTCAAAAATTCATGCTAACTGACTTTTAACAACTGAAAACCAAGTCATTTTGTCTCTGAAATTCCTGTAACTTCCCACAATTAATGTTAAATTGATTGAAAATAGGAGTGAGCTATTCAGCTCCTCCAGCCTGTCCCAATTAGGCCATGTTCTGACGTTACCTGGTTTCTCTCTCCCTCTTATTACATAATGGGAGTGTTATTTGCAATTTTCCAACTCAAAGGCAATCTTGAGTTTGGGAAAGCTATAACTAATGTTTTTCTTTTAATACTTAGCTGTGGAAATTCAGGTTCAGGAGGCTTAATTTAGGTCACTTAATCAGGTCTCTTAATTTCCATTATTTTCTCCATTACCAGTTTTGATTACCAACAATAAATCCAGCATGTTCTTCCCCTTGGCTGATGTTTAAGGCATCCTACATAAGAGCATCAAAAAAAAAGTATGTTACTCGTCTCTTTGAACCAGTTCCACCATTCAATTAGATCATGGCTGAACTGAAATTTAACTCCATCTACATGCCTTGGTTAAGTAACCCTGAATAATCTTGCCCATCACAGCATTCGTCCTCAACTCCCCTGTGAAGATGCATTATAAAGTACTCATTGAACAGGTCTGCCATTTCCTTAATATCTATTATAGCTTATTCTGCATCTGTGTCCAATGAGACTACAAGCTATTTATTGAAGAGTTGTTAATTTTGATATCCCTTGCAAGTCTTTAACATCCTCTCTTTGTACCTCTTATTACATTCTTGGTATTCCTTTATTGCTTTTTAGCACTTTCCCTGTCCTTTGGCTTTTGATTTCAGCAGTGAGCAAGCACTAAGGCACATCAAGAGGGATTGCCGTGCTCACCAATACGAATGAGCTTAATTAATACATAGTCAATCCAAATGACATGATCTCATGGAGATACCCAGGGTTAATGTTTGCATTCCTATTGATACTTCAGCTCCCTGGCACTGACTCATTATCTCCTCTCGGCTCATTTCTGTCACATAGCTATCCTTCACTCACGACTGAAACAAAAACAAAAATTTACCAGACATGGAATTTAGCAGACAAGCACAACATCACACCCTGACACCATCACTCCTGGACCCCCTCCAGATCAGTTTCCAGGGCCATTACAGGCCAATTGACAAGAATTACTCGTCATCAGACACAGATTTAAGATAATTGGCAAAAGAACCAGAGGTGAGATGTTAAGATTGGGAACCCACTGTTTGAAAGTGTGGTGGAAGTTGATTCAATTCATTCTCAAAGGGAACTGGATAAATATTTGAAGAAACAAATTGCAGGGCTATGAGGAAAGAACAGGGGAATGGGACAAATTGGATAGTTCTTTTAAAAAGCTGGTACAGGAATGACGGGCTGAATGGCCCTTCTGTGCTGTATCATTCTGTGACTATCACTCTAACATGCTTCCATAAACTCCAAATTATCTGATAACTTACAACCAAAGGTGGATTTCAAAATCTAGAACACAAAAAGGCAATGATGGTCATTCTACATAAATGTCAGTGTATCAACAGCAACTGCTGCAGAAAATCTATGTTCTGAGGTCACCCCAGAATTTTCTTCTGCACAAACACGTACAAAACAGATCATAAGTTTGCACTGCAAAGTATTCCCCTCACTGCCTGGCTATTCTTCGAACATCACCCTCGTAGTCCCAGAACGGGATGCACACACCAGAGCTTGTACAGGTGCACACTTAGGTCCTGCCCTGGATTCGCACAAGAGCAACTTTTCAACACAGACATTTCCATTCTTCACATCTTTGAAATAGATCGGAGGTGAAACTGGTCAGAATTCCATTATGTGGAGCCAGTCAGCAGAAATAGAGTAATAGAATCATAGAGTCATAAAGCACAGAAACAGGCGCTTCGGCCCATCGTGTCTGTGCCGGTCATACAGCACCTAACTATTGTAATCCCATATTCCTGCACCTGGCCCGTAGCCTTGTATGCTATGGCATTTCAAGTGGTCATCTAAATACTTCTTAAATCTTGTGAGGGTTCCTGCCTCTACCACCTCTTCAGACAGTGCGTTCCAGATTCCAACCACCCTCTGGGTGAAAAAATGTTCCCTCAAAGCTCCCCTAAACCTCCTGCCCCTTACCCTAAATCTATTCCCCCTGGTTCTTGACCCCTCCGTTAAAAGGAAAAAGTTTCCTCCTATCTAACCTATCAATGCCCTGCATAATCTTATACACCTCAATCATGTCCCCCCTCAGCCTTCTCTGCTCCAAGGAAAACAACCCTAGCCTTTTCAGTCTCTCTTCATAGCTGAAATGCTCCAGCCCAGGCAACATCCTGGTGAATCTCCTCTGCACCCTCTCCAGTGCAATCACATCCTTCCTATAGTGTGGTGAAGAGAACTGTACACAGTACTCCAGCTGTGGCCTAACTAGCGTTTTATACAGCTCCATCATAACCTCCCTGCTCTTATATTCTATGCCTCAGCTAATAAAGGCAAGTATCCCACATGCCTTCCTAACCACCTTATCTACCTGTGCTGCTGCCTTCAGTGATCTATGGACAAGTACACTAAGGTCCCTCTGACTTTCTGTACTTCCTAGGGCCCTACCATCCACTGTATATTCCATTGCCTTATTAATCCTCCCAAAATCCATTACCTCACACTTTTCAGGATTAAGTTCTATTTGCAACTGCTCTGCCCATCTTACCAGCCCATCTATATCTCCCTGTAATCTCAGGATTTCCTCCTCACTATTTACAACACCACCAATTTTCGTCTCATCTGCGAACTTACTGATCATACCTCCTATATTCACATCTAAATTATTAATGTACTCTACAAACAGCAAGTATCCCAGCACCGATCCCTGTGGTACACCACTGATCACAGGCTTCCAAATCGCAAAAACAGCCCTCGATCATCACCCTCTGCCTCCTGCCACTAAGCCAATTTTGGATCCAAGTTGCCCTGGATCCCATGGGCTCTTATCTTAACCAATCTCCATGCGAGACTTTATCAAAAGCCTTAATGAAATCCATGTATACTACATCCACTGCTTTATCCTCATCGACACATCTAGTCACCTCCTCGAAAACTTCAATCAAGTTAGTTAGACACTATCTCAACCTGATAAAGCTATGCTGACTATCCCTGATTAATCCCTGCCTCTCCAAGTGGAGATTAATACTGTCTCTCAGAATTTTTTCCAATATCTTCCCAACCACTGATGTTAGACTTACCGGCCTCTAATTACCTGGTTTATCCCTACTACCCTCCTCGAATAATGGTACCACATTCGCTGTCTTCCAGTCCTCTGTACAGACGGCATTACCCCTGAAATAATCAAGAGTGATAAGCCTACTATACTCTCAGCACTCTATGAACTGCTTTGCCTGTGCTGGGATGAGGGAGCAGTACCTCAGGACATGCGCGATGCCAATATCATCACCCTCTATAAAAACAAAGGTGACCGCAGTGATTGCAACAACTACCGTGGAATCTCCCTGCTCAGCATAGTGGGGAAAGTCTTTGCTCGAGTCGCTTTAAACAGGCTCCAGAAGCTGGCCGAGTGCGTCTACCCAGAGGCACAGTGTGGCTTTCGAGCAGAGAGATTGACCATTGACATGCTGTTCTCCCTTCGTCAGCTACAGGAGAAATGCCGCGAACAACAGATGCCCCTCTACGTTGCTTTCATTGATCTCACCAAAGCCTTTGACCTCGTCAGCAGACGTGGTCTCTTCAGACTACTAGAAAAGATCGGATGCCCACCAAAGCTACTAAGCATCATCACCTCATTCCATGACAATATGAAAGGCACAATTCAGCATAGCAGCGCCTCATCAGGCCCCTTTCCTAACCTGAGTGGCGGGAAACAGGGCTGTGTTCTCGCACCTACAGTATTTGGGATTTTCTTCTCCCTGCTGCTCTCACATGCGTTCAAGTCTTCAGAAGAAGGAATTTTCCTCCACGCAAGATCAGGGGGCAGGTTGTTCAACCTTGCCCGTCTAAGAGCGAAGACTAAAGTACGGAAAGTCCTCATCCTCTTTGCTGACGATGCTGCATTAACATCTCACACTGAAGAGTGTCTGCAGAATCTCATCGACAGGTTTGCGGCTGCCTGGAACGAATTTGGCCTAACCATCAGCCTAAGAAAATGAACATCATGGGACAGGACGTCAGAAATGCTCCATCCATCAATATCGGCGACCACGCTCTGGAAGTGGTTCAAGAGTTCACCTACCTAGGCTCAACTATCACCAGTAACCTGTCTCTCGATGCAGAAATCAACAAGCGCATGGGAAAGGCTTCCACTGCTATGTCCAGACTGGCCAAGAGAGTGTGGGAAAATGGCACACTGACACGGAACACAAAAGTCCGCGTGTATCAAGCTTGTGTCCTCAGTACCTTGCTCTACGGCAGCGAGGCCTGGACAACGTATGTCAGCCAAGAGCGACGTCTTAATTCAGTCAATTTTCGCTGCCTCCGGAGAATCCTTGGCATCAGGTGGCAGGACCGTATCTCCAACACAGAAGTCCTCAAGGCGGCCAACATCCCCAGCTTATGCACCCTACTGAGTCAGCAGCACTTGCGATGGCTTGGCCATGTGAGCCGCATGGATGATGGCAGGATCCCCAAAGACACATTGTACAGCGAGCTCGTCACTGGTATCAGACCTATCGGCCGTCCATGCCTCCGCTTTAAAGACGTCTGCAAACGCGACATGAAGTCCTGTGACATTGATCACAAGTCGTGGGAGTCAGTTGGCAGCGATCGCCAGAGCTGGCGGGCAGCCATAAAGGTGGGGCTAAAGTGTGGCGAGTCGAAGAGACTTAGCAGTTGGCAGGAAAAAAGACAGAAGCGCAAGGAGAGAGCCAACTGTGTAACAGCCCCAACAACCAATTTTATCTGCAGCACCTGTGGAAGAGTCTGTCCCTGTAGTATTGGCCTTTATAGCCACTCCAGGCGCTGCTCCACAAACCACTGACCACCTCCAGGCGCTTACCCATTGTCTCCCGAGACAAGGAGGCCGAAGAAGAAGTCCTCTGTTACCTCTCCTGTTGCCAGAGAGGATTTGAAAATTTGTGTCAGAGCCCCTGCAATTTCCTCCCTTGCCTCACATAACAGCCTGGGATACATCTCATCAGGGCCTGAGGATTTATCCACTTTTAAGCCCGCTAAAACAGCTAATATTTCCTCCCTTTCAATGCTAATCTGTTCAAGTATATCACAATCCCCCTCCCTGATCTCTACACCTACATCATCCTTCTCCAGTGAACACAGATGAAAAGTAATTATTTAAAACCTCACGTATATCCTCCGGCTCCACACAAAGATTGTCACGTTGGTCCCTAATGGGCCCTACTCTTTCCCTGGTTATCCTCTTACCTTTAATATACTTATAAAATGCCTTGGGATTTTCCTTTATCTTGCCCACCAGTGTTTTTTTATGCCCCCTCTTCGCTCTCCTAAATACTTTTTTTTTTAAAAAAGAGCCACCCGATACTTCCTATACTCCTCTAGTGCTTCCACTGTTTTCAGCACTTGGGGTCTGCTGTAAGCCTCCTTTTTTTTTTCCTGTTCCAATGATATACATCCCTCAACATCCAGGGTTCCCTGGGCCTGTTAGTCCTACTTTTCACCTTTACGGGTACATGTTAGCTCTGGACTCTCACCATTTCCTCTTTGAATGACTCCCACTGTTGTGATGTAGACTTTCCTACACGTAGCTGCTCCCAGTCCACTTTGGCCAGATCTTGTCTGTTTTATCATATTGGAATCGGCCTTCCCCAATTCAGTACCTTTATTTCTGGTGTATCTTTGTCCTCTTCCATAACTACCTTAAATCGTACAGAGTTATGGTCACTATCCCCGAAATGCACCCCCACTGACACTTCTACCACTTGACCGGCTTCATTCCCTAGGATTAGGTCCAATACTGCCCCTTCCCTTGTAGGACTTTCTACATACTGGCTCAAAAAGCTCTCCTGTATGCATTTTAAGAATTCCGCCCCTTTTAAGCCTTTTGCACTCAGACTATCCCAGCTAATATTGGGGAAGTTGAAATCCCCTACTATTATTACCCTATTATTTTTACACCTCTCTGAGGTTTGCCTACATATCTGCTCCTCTATCTCTCCCTGACTGTTTGGAGGTCTGTAGTAGATACCCAGCCAAGTGATTGCCTCTTTTTTGTTTTTAAGTTATACCCAAATGGCCTCATTTGAAGAACCTTCCAAGATGTCATCCCTCCTTACTGCAATAATTGACTCCTTGATCAACAGTGCAATGCCACCTCCTCTTTTATCCCCTCCCCTGTGCCGCCTGAAGATTCTATACCCTGGAATATTGAGCTGCCAGTCCTGTCCCTCCCTCAACCATGTCTCTCTGATAGCAATAGCATAATCCCATGTGCTAATCAACACCCTCAATTCATCTGCCTTCCTAGTAAGACTCCGTGCATTGAAATAGATGCAATCAAACATGCATTTTTCCCTTGTGCCTTACCAGGTCTATATTTACTCTACCTTCCAGGCAGACTCACTTTCTGTTCTATATTACCCCCTACTGTACCTCCACTCTGTATCCCATTCCCCTGCCAAATTAATTTAAACACCCACCACCCCCCCGTCACACCCCCCCCCCCCCCCCCCACAACAGAACTAGCAAATCTTCCAGCAAGGATGCTTGTACGATTTGCAATTACACGATTACACTGGCCAGTTTGTTTTGTTTTCCTCCCTTGGTTTGTCTTTTCTTCCGCCCCTTCCCTCAGACTGCACATTGTTCCACTCCAAAATCTGCACGAGCAAGCTTCTCGCAGTGGCACTATAATTGCCACCAGGAGGTGGGAAAGAGTGAACTGAATTCACTTACCCACCAACTTCTCTTCCCTCCAGTAAAGTACATGCGTGCAGCATGCTGCTCAGCCGTGATCAGACAGATAATACACTGTGTCCACCCACAGAATGAGTGCATCAGCATTCGTGGAGAGTCTGAGGGATTCGCAAAAGACACACCTTCTCAACACCAAATCTACTGGCAACAGGCAGGAGGCAGAAGACAGAAAACCTGCAACTAAATCCTGGTGGGGAAGGGAGACGGAGAGGGAGAATTGCAAGGAGGCTTCGAATAAGGTAACTTTTTACCTTATTGTTGAAAAAAAGCAAAGTGCGTTGCAAACTGATTTTTTTTCCCTCCTTCAATATAAGGTAGATTGAAGCACTCACTTGCCCAAGGAGTGCTTTAGAAGTTCATATCAGTCTGGAATTCATGGGCTTTTTGAAACTGTCAGTCAGAGTTTTCTCTCATTATCTCTCTGAATCTGACTGCAACTTCAGGATTTAGTGCAAGTGCAGATTAACTTGTAAATCCTGAAGTTGCAGTCTGCCATTCGCTGCTCTGACACAGGCTACCTCATGGACCACTCCCTCAACACAAATCAGAAAAAAAAAATCAATTGACTTGGCAAGAACTTCTTCTGTTCCATTCTCATATCGCTGTTAGAAACCTCAAAGTGAAGCCTGTTTAATGATGTGTAACTGGGTTTTTAAACCATGGATCTGAGTAACTGAACAACCGATCCGGCCCTGAAAAAGTAACTTGGTGGAATGTTGTTAAATGTCTCAATTATGATTAATTACTAGATTTTTTTTTTAAAAACTATTTTTTTTGTTTTGTTTCAATGTCTTTTCATGACATTCATCAGATAAAGTCATAAGGTCACAAGAACTAGGAGCAGGAGTAGGCAATTCAGCCCCTCAAGCCTGCTCCGCCATTCAATACGATCATGGCTGATCTCATCTCGGCCTCAACTCCACGTTCCTGCCCGTTCTCCATAACCCTTCAACCCTTTACTAATTAAAAATCTGTCTATCTCCTCCTTAAATTTACTCAATGTCCTGGCATCCACCGCACTCTGGGGTGGTGAATTCCACAGACTCACGACCCTTTGAGAGAAGTAATTTCTCATCATCTCGGTTTTAAATCTGCTACCCCTTATCCTAAAACTATGAACTCTCGTTCTAGATTTCCCCACAAGAGGGGACATCCTCTCTACGTCTACTTTGTCAATCCCCTTAATCATCTTATGTACCTCAATTAGATCTCCTCTCATTCTTCTAAACTCCAGAGAGTAAAGGCCTAAACTGCTCAATCTCTCTTCATAAGACAAATCCCCCATCCCGGGAATTAATCTAGTGAACCTCCTCTGAACTGCCTCCAATGCAACTACATCCCTCCTCAAGGGGACAAAAAACTGTACACAATACTCCAGGTGCGGTCTCACTACAGTTGCAGCAACACTTCCCTACTTTTATGTTCTATTCCTTTAGCAATAAATGCCAAAATTCCATTTGCCTTCCTTATTACCTGCATACTAGCTTTCTGCGATTCATGCACGAGGACACCCAGATCCCTCTGCACCGAAGCATTCTGAAATTTCTCTCCATTTAGATAATTTACCTTTCTATTCTTCCGACCAAAATGGATAACCTCACACTTATCCACGTTAAACTCCATCTGCCAAATTTTGGCCCATTCACCTAACCTATCCATATCCATTTGTAAATTTCTTATTTCTTTATTGCAACTTACTATCCCACCTATTTTAGGTGTCGTCTACAAATTTGGCGATAGTACCTTCTATCCCTGCATCCAAGTCATTAATTTATTGTAAATAGTTGGAGCCGCAAGGACAGAACCCAGCGGCACCCCACTAGTTACATCTTGCCAACCAGAAAAAGACGCATTTATCCCGACTCTCTGTTTTCTGTTGGTTAGCCAATCCTCTATCCAAGCTAATAAATTCCTACTAAAAACGTCAGCTTCTACCTTAACCCCATCTGTATGTCCCAATCTTTATGAAATCAATTTGGGATTGCAGACCACTACATGCAAGCTCCTAATCTCAGCCACAGCAGACTGGATTGTTCTGTTCAAGACAACTGCTTTCCCAAGAAGCAGGTAGGGAGAAATAGGGAAAAATGAAAACAAATCTGAGGAACAAATCATTCAACTTCCCTTGTAATTGCTTTTATAAATCAAATAAGCTTGAATGAGAGTACATTACTTGCGAAAACTTATCTGGTGTCTGTTACATTTATGCTCTGTTTTTGGATATAGCACGTATATCTGATTTATCTCCGAGCAATGCAGATATCACACTTCTATTAAATCACCAACTGGTTTACAGCATTCAGATATATTAGTTCTTACATGATTTCAGTACAATGTCTTCTCAAAGTAGTGTTTTCTTTTTCTGTAGAACCTACTAGTTTCAGTTTTTCAGCTCCACCCATAGGCTTAAGTAATCAAGCACATTGAACACAGATAAATGGACAGACTAATGCAATCAAACCCAGGTCAAACACTAGCGTCCCCAAGGATCTATCCTTGTTCCCCCATTTCGTAACTACATGCTGCCACTTCGTGACATCATCTGAAAGCACAGCATTAGTTTTTGCATGCATGCATACGACACTCAGCTCTTGACGGCCACGTCTTGACTCCTCCACTGTTGCTAAACTATCAGACGGCTTATCCAACATCCAGTACTAGATTAGCAAAAATTTCCTCCAACTGACTATTGGAAAGTCCATCCCTCTCCCTGGCAACAGTGTGGGATTAAACCAGTCTATTCACAACCTTGGTATCACGTTGGATCCCAATATATGCTTCTAACCTCATAGTCATGCCATCACCAAGCAAGCCTATGTCCATTTCTGTAACATCACCCAATTTTGCCCCTGCCAGCTCAACTGCTGCTGAAATCCTCATTCACGCCTTCGTTACCTCTAGACTTGACTATTGCAATACACTCCTGGCTGCACTTCCACAGTCTATTCTCTGTAAATTCGAGATCATCCAAAACTCTGCTGCCTGTGTCTTAACTCACACCAAGCCCATTCGCCTATCACCCTTGCGCTTGGTCACCTACATTGGCTCTTAGTAAAGCAACATCTTGAATTTTAAATTTTCATGCTGGTTTTCAAATCTTTCCATGGCGTCACCCCTCTCCATCTCTAATCCCCTCCAGCCCCACAACCCTCAGATATCTGCACTCTGAACAGGAGGCCAGAATTCATCGCTGATTTTAATCTCTCCACCATTGGTGGCCATGCCTTCATTTTCCTCGGCTCCAAGCTCTGGTATACCCTCCCTACACCTCTCCAAATTGCTTTTCTCCATTAAAGACATTCCACAAAACCTACGCCTTTGACCAAGCTTTTGGCCATCTGACATAATATCGCCTTCTGTGGCTTTGTGTCATACTTGATTTTATAATGCTCCTGTGATGCACCTTGGGATGTTTTATTATGTTAAAAGGTGCTATATAATTACAAGTTGTTATTGTTGTGTCCTAACCATTTTCTTGCTTGGATATCATACAGCACAAAAGATAAAGCAAACATCTCCACTCTCAAGCCTAGGGTACAATAACGTACTGGTTATGGTACTAGCCCAGCAACCCAAATGCCATGATGGGACTTGAACACATGACCAGTTCAGAAACTTTCTTCTATAAATCTAGCAATTTCTGGCTAGTTTCTAGATTGGCATATAAACCAAAATAGCTCACTCATGTCCTTCTCAGAAGGAAACCTGCCACCCAGTCTTGCCTACATGTGACTCCAGTCACATCACTCTGAAGAATGATTGAACAAATGTATTTATTTAACACCGTTCACAATTGCAAAACATGCCAAATGAAGTATTTTTGAAGTAAAATAAAGGCAAAATACTGCAGATGCTGGAAATCTGGAATAAAAGCAGAAAGTGCTGGAAACGTTCAGCACGTCTGGCAGCATTTGTGGAGCCAAACAGAGGCCTGAATTTTATGCCCCCCAAATGAGCAGGCTGGTGGTGGCCGGCAGGGACGTAAATTTGAATGGGAGACAGCAGGGGGGGCGGGGTGGGGGGGGGACCATTCTCAACCCCCTACCGCCCCCATTGCCAATTTACACGGGTCAGTGGTGATGAGAAACTGCTCACCTGTCCCAGGCCAATCAAGGCCCTTCAGTGGCCCTTGGCCATTTTAACCATGGCTGGTAGCGTGAGGCCTCAAAAAGCCTGCCTGATGAGACCAGATGGCCTTCTTGTGGGCTGAAGGGGTGATGTGGGGGGGGGGCGCCCTCCTGATCAGGCACCCTATGCCCCACAGAGGGCAGCCCCCAAAGCCCCAAGCGCCCCCAACGCACAACACTGCCACCACCCCACCCCTTGCCTCACTGGGGCCCAAACGATTGACCCCAGCAAGGCCCTAAAAACATAGGTTTATTCCACTGTCGTGCTTCACCTTCTTCCAATGGCTGGGTATAGTCCCAGCAGTGGCCTCTGCTCCCAGTGGTGCTGCTAGAACTAAGAGCTGTTTGGCTCCATTAGGTGTGACCTCCTTATTCAAGGAGGTGCAAGTCCTGCCCAAGACCAATTAAAAGCCTGGGGAGCGAAAAATCGCAGTCTGCCTCCCCAGGTGTGGCACAGGTAGGAGTACCAGTGACTTTTTGACTGGTGGACAGGGCCTCCCGCCGAAGGGAATGTTGCGATCACAGTCACCGGTTGTCAGTGGCACACACACATGCACACAATAGGTTAGAGTGGGGAAGGATTGATTGGTTGAATTAGGGTACAGAGAAATAAAAAGGGTATACCAGTTGGTGACTCGGTTAGCTTCAGGCCAAATTCGGCAGTTCTTTAGCATCCAGTTTAAAGATGTGACGACCAATTCAATGGTTCCCCCGAAGGCAGCAATGCAGTTGATTTCCTTCAATGGGGTCTCTCTGTTCTTTCTGGAAACTTCTCAAAGCTCCCTCGCTCCATCCTTAAGCTTAAGTAATTAAGCACAGTGAGCAGACTACTATAATCAAGCACAATTTAATTAAACCACTGAAGACTGCAGTCTGCAGCAGGGAATATGCTTTGGTGATCATGGTCAGCAGGAAGCGTTCGAAGCTTGCAAGGTTGGAGTGGTCTGTCTCCACCAGTTTAATAATCAAGTTTCCAGCCGGTAGATTAAAAAAAAAAACTTCAACATAGCACGTTTGTGACAATGGTGACGTTTCTTCAGCATTTTAGATAACTTATTGTTGGTTTAAAGGTAGATTGGGGGAAAAAGCACTAAGAATTGGAGCAGATGGCCATGGATAGAGTTGCACAGCAAGGGAGCTTCCTAGGGAGCTTGCAGCCCAGGAGCCATCTTAGAAGCCGTCCTGCCTTGGGCGCTATGGCATTGGAAGGATGAATGAGAATGGACAGAGACTGCTTGAGTTGTGTACCCATCATAACCTCTGCACCACCAACTCTTTCTTTCACAATACCCTGTCACCAGGTTTCTTGGAGGCACCCAAGATCAAGTCGTTGGCACCAGCTGGACCTCATCGTCACAAGGCGAGCCTCTTTAAACAAACAGCGTTCAAACCACACTCAGCTTCCACAGTGCGGACTGCGACACCGACCACTCCCTGGTGTGCAGCAAGGTTAGACTCAAACCAAAGAAGCTGCATCATTCCAAGCAGAAGGGCCACCCGCACATCAACACGAGCAGAATTTCTTATCCACGGCTGTTACAAAAATTTCTCAATTCACTTGAAAAAGCCCTTCAAAACACTCCCACAGGGGATGCAGAGACGCCATCCATAAGTCAGCTATGACCACCTACGGCAAACGCGTGAAACAGAATGCAGACTGGTTTCAATCTCACTTTGAAGAGCTGGAACCTGTCATAGCCGCTAAGCGCATTGCACTGCTGAACTACAAGAAAGCCCCCAGCAAGTTAACATCTGTAGCACATAAAACAGCCAGAAGTGCTGCACAAAGAACAGCCAGGTGCTGCGCAAATGACTACTGGCAACACCTATGCAATCATATTCAGCTGGCCTCCGACAGCAGAAACATCAGAGGAATGTATGATGGCATTAAGAGAGCTTTTGGGCCAAGCATCAAGAAGATCGCCCCCCCCTCAAATCTAAATCAGGGGACACAATCACTGACCAATGCAAGCAAATGGACCACAGGGTTGAGCACTACCTAGAACTGTACTCCAGGGTGAATGTCGTCACTGAGATCGCCCTCAATGCAGCCCAGCCTCTGCCAGTCATGGATGAGCTGGACGTACAGCCAACAAAATCGGAACTCAGTAATGCCATCGATTCTCTAGCCAGTGAAAAAGCCCCTGGGAAGGACGGCATTCACCCCTGAAATAATCAAGAGGGCTAAGCCTGCTATACTTTCAGCACTCTACGAACTGCTTTGCCTGTGCTGGCATGAGGGAGCAGTAACACAGGACATGCGCAATGCCAATATTATCACCCTCTATAAAAACAAAGGTGACCGCTGTGACTGCAACAACTACCGTGGAATCTCCCTGCTCAGCATAGTGGGGAAAGTCTTCGCTCGAGTCGCTTTAAACAGGCTCCAGAAGCTGGCCGAGCGGTGTCTACCCTGAGGCACATTGTGGCTTTCGAGCAGAGAGATCGACCATTGACATGCCGTTCTCCCTTCGCCAGCTACAGGAGAAATGCCGCGAACAACAGATGCCCCTCTACGTTGCTTTCATAGATCTCACCAAAGCCTTTGACCTCGTCAGCAGACGTGGTCTCTTCAGACTACCAGAAAAGATTGGATGTCCACCAAAGCTACTAAGCATCATCACCTCATTCCATGACAATATAAGACACAATTCAGCATAGCAGCGCCTCATCAGACCCCTTTCCTATCCTGAGTGACGTGAAACAGGGCTGTGTTCTCGCACCTACACTGTTTGGGATCTTCTTCTCCCTGCTGCTCTCACATGCGTTCAAGTCTTCAGAAGTAGGAATTTTCCTCCACACAAGATCAGGTGGCAAGTTGTTCAACCTTGCCCGTCTAAGAGCGAAGACCAAAGTACAGAAAGTCCTCATCAGGGAACTTTTCTTTGCTGACGATGCTGCATTAACATCTCACACTGAAGAGTGCCTGCAGAGTCTCATCGACAGGTTTGCGGCTGCCTGCAATGAATTTGGCCTAACCATCAGCCTCAAGAAAACAAACATCATGGGACAGGACGTCAGTAATGCTCCATCCATCAATATCGGCAACCACGCTCTGGAAGTGGTTCAAGAGTTCACCTACCTAGGTTCAACTATCACCAGTAACCTGTCTCTCGATGCAGAAATCAACAAGCGCATGGGAAAGGCTTCCACTGCTATGTCCAGACTGGCCAAGAGACTGTGGGAAAATGGGGCACTGACACGGAACACAAAAGTCCGCGTGTATCAAGCCTGTGTCCTCAGTACCTTGCTCTACAGCAGTGAGGCCTGGACAACGTATGTCAGCCAAGAGCGACGATTCAATTCATTCCATCTTCGCTGTCTCCGGAGAATCCTTGGCATCAGGTGGCAGGACCGTATCTCCAACACAGAAGTCCTCGAGGCGGCCAACATCCCCAGCTTATACACACTACTGAGTCAGCAGCGCTTGAGATGGCTTGGCCATGTGAGCCGCATGGAAGATGGCAGGATCCCTAAGGACACATTGTACAGCGAGCTTGTCACTGGTATCAGACCCACCGGCCGTCCATGTCTTCGCTTTAAAGACGTCTGCAAACGCGACATGAAGTCCTGTGACATTGATCACAAGTCATGGGAGTCAGTTGCCAGCGATCGCCAGAGCTGGCGGGCAGCGATAAAGGTGGGGCTAAAGAGTGGCGAGTCAAAGAGACTTAGCAGTTGGCAGGAAAAAAAGACAGAAGCGCAAGGGGAGAGCCAACTGCGAAACAGCCCTGACAACCAATTTTATCTGCAGCACCTGTGGAAGAGTCTGTCCCTGTAGTAGTGGCCTTTATAGCCACTCCAGGCGCTGCTCCACACAGCACCGACCACGTCGTCGTCGGTGGCGGAGGAGGAGAATTGTTGGTTTCCTAGCAAGGCTACAACTGAAGAGGAGCACCCCTATGGCTTCTTGTGTTACTTGGCAGAGCCTTAAACCAAGAATGAAATGCTGCAACAACTCATGGGTATCAACGCCCCTCCAGATTTTTTTTCCCCTTCACTTCTCTTTGACCCCATCCTTTCAAATCTCACCTCTTTCTATGTATTCATGTTACTGCTTGACCTTTCTTTCTCAGATTCTGAATGATCGGCCATCAGCAAATTACTCAGCTTTATTCCCTTACATTCCCACCTCCATGAATTGCAAGCTTGGCACGATGTTGAGCTCTTCTTCAGCTACCTTCGCCCGGCACCCACTTTAGCCAGGAGTCTTCCTGCCGCTCAATGGATCCATTTACCTGCCTCCAGTATTCTCTCTCTGCCTGGACCCCTCCCTCTGGTCCCTAACCCTCTTTGGATCTTTTCATTCAGAACTACTGGAGTTCTCATTGGCAGTCTCAATTTCTCTGCTCTCCTTACTCACTAACCTATCTCCATCTAAACTTGCAGCACTCGGTTCTCAGGTCCAACCCTAACATGGTTATCAAACCTGCTGACAAGGTACTGTTCTGGTCTTAAGAACTGACCTCTACCTAACAGATGCCAAACACCAACTCTCCAATACATCCTCCTACCTGCTCTGGGCCATGACCCCATGAACAAACATCAAGCCATTGTATCCAGGACTATCATGACCCCATCTCCTTTGGAGATCTTCCTTCCACAGCATGCAAACTCAAAGTCCCCCAACCCCGTCTGGCCCACATCTACCTCCTCCTCAAAATCCACTAACAGGACTGTCCTGGTAGACCCATTGTTTCAGTGGGACAGGAATAGGCTGAACTTATTTCTTCCCATCTTGACACTTTTTTTTCTCCTCTTGTCCAATCTCTTCTAACATTCAGACATGACTCTTCTACTTTTTGTCACTTAACAGTTTCCAGTTTCCTGGCCCCTACCCTCTCTTTACCATGGAGACCTAATTTCTCTATACCCCCATCCCCACCAGAACGGTCTAAGGGCTCTCCACTTCTGCCTTGAACAGAGATCCAACCAGTCCCCATGCACTACCATCCTCTTTCACCTGGCTGAACTTATTCTTTCATTGAACTTCTCCTTCAACTCCACTCACTTCCTCCAAATAAAAAAGGTGCTGCTGTGGGTACCTGCATGGGTCCTAGCAATGCCTGCTTTTCTGAAGGAGATGTCGAACATTTGTTATTCCAGTCCTATTTGGGCCCCCTGCCTCAACTCTTTTTCCAGTACATTGATGACTATCAGTGCTGTTTCCTGCTCCCACCCTGAACTGGAAAACTTCAACTTTGCTTCAAATTTCCACTTGTGATCTTCACATGATCCATTTCTGGGGATAGGCTAGGAACAAATATTCATTGTAAGCCCACTGACTCCCACAGCTACTTTTTATCTACACTTCCTCACATTCCGTTTCCTGTAACGGCTCCATTCCATTCTTCTAGTTTCTCCCTCGCATCTGTTCTGATGATGCAACCTTCCACACCCGTGCTTCAGAAATGTCCCTCTTTTTCTTCAACTGAGGATTTCCCCCCACAGTCATGGTTGACAGGGCCCTCGACTGTGTCCAACCAATTTCCCACACTTCTGCTCTCACCCCTTCCTCTCTCTCCCAGAACCATAATAGGGTTCCGCTGGTCCTCACCTTCCAGCCACCAGCCTCCATATTCAACGGATGATCCTCCACCATTCACCTTTCAGCATTCCGAAGGGACTGGTCCCTCCGCAACACCCTGGTCCACTCCTCAATCACTCCCGACATCCTGTCACCTTCCCAAATGAGAACAGGAGATAAGACACATGCCCAGTCCTTTTACCTCCTCTTTCCTCACTGCCCAAGCCCCCAAACACTCCTTCCAGATGAAACTGCAATTTGAGTGTACTTCTCTCAATTTAGTATACTGTATAGGTCACTCACAAATCAGTCTGCTCTACACTGGGGAGACCACTTTGTGGAACACCTCTGCAATTATGACCCTGAGCTTCCAGTGGCCGGCCATTTTAATTCTCCACCTTGCTCTCACACAGATATCTCTGTCCTCGGCCTGCTTCAGTGTTCCAATGAAGCTTAATGCAAGCTAAAGGAACAGTACCGCATCTTTCGATTAGGCACTTTGCAGCCTTCTGGACTCAATGAGGGGAACAGTTCCAGATCATAATCTCTGGCCCCCATTTTCTTACCTTTTCATTGCATGTTTCGGTCTTAATCTGGTTTTGTTTTCAGACGTTTATTCTGCCATTCACACCTCTTCTGGACACATCTTTTGTTTCTTTAAATGACAACAGTTGGTGAACAGGAAGAGTAATAATGGGACAAGTAATGTCTCCCATCTTCAGCCCTATCAGACTTTCCCTTTTGTTCTTTTCCACCCTCCCCTACTGGACCTATTTAAAATCTATTACATTTCTAACTCTTCCCAGCCTGATGAAGGGTCATCGACCTGAAATATTAACGTCAATTCTCTCTCCATGCTGGCAGACTGAGTATTTCCAGCATTTTCTGTTCTTATCATCAAGTACTCCTGGTTATCTTCAAGGTTAAATGCAGTCCCTGGTATGGTCCTGAGACATAGACCAGGTTTAATCCCCAGTGTTGAGTTGGCCAATTTCATTGCTCTAATTGTGAAGGGGCAAATCAGGCAGGACCCACAAAGGAAATGTAGATGCACAGAGCTGTCAGGCAAGGATCAGAGTTAGCAGCACCTGCCGATCTATACACTCACCATCAGCTTCGTATCAAAGCTTACACAAGATAATGGAGCTACCGAGACTGCAGCACCTCTACTACTTTTTTTTTGATACCAACACATAATGTTTATAAATAAGAACTACTGGGATCGCTAGTCAGAGCTCTGGCTGTCAGTGAGTCTAATACAAACATAGACAACATTCAAGCTGTCAGTGTCTTGTGAAATGGATGTCTGTAACTGCAGCTGCTTCAGATTTATTCTCCGACACCCTTCATTAGTGGAACAGGACAGCCAGATGATACCATGAGCAGCCCATTTCCATCCTGCTCAAAAGGCACACCCTAAAAATGTTAAGAGTGCAATTATATAGCCACAGCCAATACTCCGAATTTATATCAAAAAACATCTAGGAGGGTTCATAACACTTGTATTAATACTGAGTATTAAACATCCTAAATTGGTAGTTCCTAACTAATGTCATCATTGTCATTTATGCTCAAACAGCAGACTATAAAATCCTCAAAGCTAACCTGACCCAGATACAACTTTGCTAGAATACCAAGTTGAAATATTCAAAATCTGAACTGTGAAAAACAGATGTTTGTTTATCGTTAAACAAAACACAAACACCACTCCATAATGATACTTTGGTTCTCATCACTCAGTCTCCGAAAACACATAGGTCCTGTATGTTTTCTGACTCAGATCATTCAATTCACGGTCTTCCAGTCACACAGTTTAAAAATTATCCCAGCAGGCACAAACAGAATCGGACAAACAAAGCAATGCACATCAATGTGCAATCATCAGACTTTGAGGAAGCAAGACTATGCAGCAAGACATAGGTTAAAAAGGGAATGGGCAGATAATTGACAAATACAGTTTCATGTAGATAAGTGTGAAATAAATGCTGTTCTTTTCCCCAAAATGCAAGTATATCCTAAAGATGGCCTCAGAAGGGTAGGGATACAAAAAAGTACCTAATAGGGCCATGGAGCTCTACTTGGAAATTAAAAGGTATTGGGGAATTTAGGGAAAAGGCTGAAAATTGGGATTAATAAGATACAGCTGCTATAGCTCAACATTAACAAAAAAAAGCAAGCTCACTTGGTTAAATAGTCTACTCTTGTTCTTATCTTTCCAAAATACTAAATATCTCAATGGAGCACTGAAATCAATAGATACAAGAATGCAGCAACACAGGTCTTGAGAATCAGCATTGCAACTGGGAAAAGGTAATAAAAAGGCCAATTGGTTTCTCGGTTTACGTTTGCACACATGCAACTGTTGAAGAGTTCATACTTATCCTATTTAAAAATAAGGACATTGCAATTACTTTCGCTACTCCTTCAGTATTGCTGAACCATTAGACAGGATTGGCAAACATCGGGTTCTGGCATGATACATTGAATAGCCAGTGTGTCAGTCAGAGAGATAGTATTATTCTCCTTACAGCAGGAGGCGGCCAAGAGGATATTCAATTCTTTTTTTTAATCTTTGGCCTCCTTATCTTGAGAGACAATGGGTAAGCGCCTCGAGGTGGTCAGTGGTTTGTGGAGCAGCGCCTGGAGTGGCTATAAAGGCCAATTCTCGAGTGACATCTCTTCCACAGGCACTGCAGATAAAATTGGTTGGCGGGGTTGTTACACAGTTGGCTCTCTCTTTGCACTTTTGTCTCTTGTCCTGGCAACTGCTAAGTCTCTTCGAATCGCCACTCTTTAGCCCCGCCTTTATGGCTGTCCGCCAGCTCTGGCGATCACTGGCAACTGACTCCCATGACTTGTGGTAAAGCGGAGTCACTGACGGCCGGTGGGTCTGATACCAGTCACAAGCTCGCCGTACAATGCGTCCTTGGGGATCCTGCCATCTTCCATGTGGCTCACATGGCCAAGCCATCTCAAGCGCTGCTTGCACAGTAGGGTGTATATGCTGGGGATGTTGGCCGCCTCGAGGACTTCTGTGTTGGAGATACGGTCCTGCCACCTGATGCCAAGGATTCTCCGGAGGCAGCGAATATGGAAAGAATTGAGACGTCACTCTTAGTTTTCCAGGCCTCGCTGCCGTAGAGCAAGGTACTAAGGACACAGGCTTGAAACACTCGGACTTTTGTGTTCCACGTCAGTGCACCATTTTCCCACACCCTCTTGGCCATTCTGGACATAGCAGCAGACGCCTTTCCCACGCTATTGTTGATTTTTGCATCGAGAGACAGGTTACTGGCAATAGTTGAGCCTAGGTAGGTGAACGCTTGAACCACTTCCAAAGCGTGGTCGCCGATATTGATGGATAGAGCATTTCTGACGTCCTGTCCCATGATGTTAGTTTTCTTGAGGCTGATGATTAGGCCAAATTCATTGCAGGCAGCCGCAATCCTGTCAATGAGTCTCTACAGACACACTTTTGTGTGGGATGTTAATGCAGCATCGTCAGCAAAGAGGAGTTCCCTGATTAGGACTTTCCATACTTTGGTCTTCGCTCTAAGACACGCAAGGTTGAACAACCTGCCCCCTGATCTTGTGTGGAGGAAAATTCCTTCTTCTGAAGACTTGAACGCATGCGAGAGCAGCAGTGAATAGAAGATCCCAAACAGTGCGAGAACACAGCCCTGTTTCACGCCACTCAGGATAGGAAAGGGGTCAGATGAGGCGTCGCTATGCTGAATTGTACCTTTCATATTGTCATGGAATGAGGTGATGAATCTTAGTAGCTTTGGTGGACATCGATCTATGCTAGTAGTCTGAAGAGACCAAGTCTGCTGACTAGGTCAAGGCTTTGGTGAGATCAATGAAAGCAACGTAGAGGGGCATCTGTTGTTCGCGGCATTTCTCCCGTAGCTGGCGAAGGGAGAACGGCATGTCAATGGTGGATCTCCCTGCTTGAAAGCCACACTGTGCCTCAGGGTAGACACGCTCAGCTAGCTTCTGGAGTCTGTTTAAAACGACTCGAGCGAAGATTTTCCCCACTATGCTGAGCAGGGAGATTCCACGGTAGTTGTTGCAGTCACAGCGGTCACCCTTGTTCTTATCGAGGGTGATGATATTGGCATTGCGCATGTCCTGTGGTACTGCTCCCTCGTCCCAGCACAGGCAAAGCAGTTCATGGAGTGCTGAAATTATAGCAGGCTTGGCACTCTTGATTATTTCAGGGGTAATGCCATCCTTTCCAGGGGCTTTCCCCTGGCTAGAGAATCAATGGCATCACGGAGTTCCGGTTTTGTTGGCTGTTCATCCAACTCATCCATGACTGGCAGAGACTGGGCTGCATCGAGGGCGGTATCAGTGACAATATTTTCCATGGAGTACAGTTTTAGGTCATGCTCCACCCAGCAGTCCATGTACTTAGATTGGTCAGTGATCATTTCTCCTGATTTAGACTTGAGGAGGGCGATCTTCTTGATGGTTGGCCCAAATGGCATCATACATTCCTCTGATGTTTCCGGTGTTGGAGGCCAGCTGAATACGACTGCATAGGTGTTGCCAGTAGTCATTTGCACAGTGCGTGGCTGTTCTTTGTGCAGCACTTCTGGCTGCTTTAAGCGCTACGGACGTTAACTCGCTGGGGGCTTTCTTGTAGTTCAACAGAGCAGTGCGCTTAGCGGCTATGACAGGTTCCAGCTCTTCAAAGTGAGATTGAAACCAGTCTGCATTCTCCTTCTCATGTTTGCCAAAGGTGGATATTCAATACAAGTGTTTAAAAGCATGAAAGTTTAGACATAGTAAATAAAGAGAACCTGTTTCCGATAGCTGAACTGTCAATAGCCGGGGGGGGGGCACAGATTTAAAAGGTGAACAAAAGAAACAGAAGTGACCGGAGGATTTTGACGCAAATTAAGAATTCGATAAATACTTGAAGGAGAAAAAACTGCAGGGATATAGGAAGAGAATGGTGGAGTTAGACTAACTGGATTGCTCTTTGAAAGAGCTGACACAAACTCAATGGGCCAAGTGACGCCTCCCATCCTGTACCATTCTATGATTCAATGATTAGCTAACTGTGATAGTTCTGGGAATCCCAAGGAGCTCAAGGCTTCCCAAACAGGTACAAGTGTCTGATAGAAAAAAGTCAGAGGTATACAATGTTCTCACTTATTGAGAGGGAAATTGAATACAAAAGTAGGTAGGGTATGCTTTAGTTATGCAGGAGTACTATGTACAGTATTGGTCTCTGTAGGGGGAAAAATTGTGGCCGATGCAGCTAAATAAATATGCACGTATATACAAGATGAAAGTGTAGCCACATATTGTTACAAAATGGAGTATTTACCCAAGGCATTGTGGGACAAGTTAGTTAGCTTGCAGCCTTAAGCATGGTACTGCTTAGCACAGGAAATTAGGCTGACCAAAGAGGGCCCCTCATATCAGTGCATAAGACAGCTGCTCTGTCTAATTGTAGACTGCACAAAGCAGCTAGGAAAGCAGGCCTGACAGAGGTAAAAAGATTCATTGTGAAGACTCAAGGATAGTTGATAAGGGGGCCTGGTAAACATCCTGAGATGGTCAGGGGTGTACCATGAGCTATCCCCATAATCACATGATACCTAATTAGTAATTTTATTGGTAATGAATGTAATGTATGTAATCAATAACCGTTATGATTGGATTGCGTCCAGCCGGGATGGGCTGAGTAACTGTATATCTGTTGTGGATTTTCCTTTTTCCAGTGGAGAAGCGCGTGGCAAACCCAGCGTCTTACTCCCCACCGGTGTAAAATAAACCTTTTGACAATTGGAACAGACCTGAGCATCAAGTGGTTCATTTTAGTCAATTCCACTCGAACAGTCTCCTTATTTAAGGAAGGACGTAAATACGTTGGAAGCAGTTCAGAGAAGGTTTACTGGCCTAATACCTGGATTGGCGGTGTTGTCTTCTTAGAAAAGGTTGGACAGGCTAAGCTTACATCCGTCGGAGTTTAGGAGAGTAAGAGGCGACTTGATTGAGACATAAAATCCTGAGTGGTCTTGACAGGGTGGATGCTGAAAGGATGTTTCCCCTTGTGGGAGAATCTGGAACTGGGGGTCACTATTTAAAAATAAGGGGTCGCCCATTTAAGACAGATGAGGAGCAATTTTTTCTCTGAGGGTCGTGAGTCTTTGGAGCAGTCTTCCTTGAAAGGCAGTGGAAGCAGAGTCTTTGAATATTTTTAAGGCAGAAGTAGACAGATTCTTGATAAGCAAGGGGGTGAAAAGTTTATGGGGGTTAGGCGGGAATGTGGAATCGAGGCTACAATCTGATCAGCCATGATCTTATTGAATGGCTGGGAGGGAGGGGAGGGATGGATATAACCTACACACATTTGTTTCTTCCATGGCTCATATTTAATTTGGATGGTACAGTGCAGGAATGGCACAGTATTAACCACATAATTCAGTGGCATTATTCTGCTGAGAAGTAAAGTTGTGCACCTCCAAGGCCACAAACTCCAACTGCTGTTACGTAAACACAGCTCTAGCTCAGTTTATTTGTTGTTCTGTGAAGGAACATGGCTAATTCTCCAGTTCTAGGATCAATGTAAATGCATTCAGAACCAAATAAGTGGCTTGTTAAAAAATTAAATGTTTTGTATCTGGAACAAAATCCAACATCTGCGTGCAAGAAAGAAACAGGCTGGGGGTGGGTGGATGGTGGTAAAAAAAAAAAGAAGAAATCGTAGTGGTGGTATTAATCAACCAAGATCTCAGCTCCCGATTGCCATGGTGAAATCATTACTGGAAAGTGAGTTTGTGTGAGAGAGAGAAGAATCAGATAGAGTTCAGCTGCGATACTCTTCCATTTTTAAACAGTGGGCTGTCATTTGCCAATTCAACTCAATCATGAAAAATGGACATAATTTATTGTCCCTGCCCAAATAGCTAGAATGGCTTTTGAGCAAAAGCTTCCATGGCAGCCAGGTCTATTCTTTCAAAAAGGAAAAGAACTTTGATTGCCAACTCATTGCATATACAAAAACCCCTCTCGTTCAAATAGTGGCAATTGCCATGATTTCATGAAGAACAGAAGCCAGTGCAGTAATTTTGTATTTCAAATATTAAAACACTACATTGTTTAATTGTCAGCCTTGGCTCAGTGGCAGCACTCTCGTCTCCAAGTCAGAAAAAACCCCACTGCAGGGACTTGAGCACATAATCCCGGCTGGCACTTCACTGAAGTACTGAGGGAGGACTGCACTGTCAGAGCAGCTGGCTTTCAAGTCTAACATTAGACCAAGGCCTCGTCTGCCCTCTGAGATCAAAAGCCCCCCATGGCACCATTCAAAGTGGAGCAGGAAAGTTCTTCTGGGCAGCATTTATCCCTCAACTGAAATCTAAAAACATATCAGATCACTTATTGCACAAGGCAAAAAAGTGGCTTACAGGGCCCCATATTGGAGTCCTGAAAAAGAAATTAAATAAAACCTAATTATTTGCATTAACAAAGAACTTTCAGCACTATCACAAGTTATCCTCAGTGTGAGAGTTTCTCCGATCACAATAGACAACAATCAAACTGACTGCAGCAAAAAACTAGCATTTATAGAACAAAGTACTGAACAGAGAGAACTGATACATAATATCCCCTTCAAATTGTC
The DNA here is from genome assembly GCF_036365525.1 of Heterodontus francisci. Lineage (NCBI taxonomy): Eukaryota > Metazoa > Chordata > Chondrichthyes > Heterodontiformes > Heterodontidae > Heterodontus > Heterodontus francisci. The sequence goes on from NC_090375.1 coordinate 38,540,585, forward strand.
AGTCAAGTTGTGTCAAATGGAAACTGTAATACTTGTCCTTTGTGTGATCTATTAAAGAGTCACAGGAATACAAGAAATATTCAAAATAAAAGTAAGGTTTTATTATAACCGAACTGGAACATATATACAAATAGTAACTGCAGGAGTACATCTGAACATGTCTTAGCATCTTGGGCTCCACCCACAACTAACTGGTCACGTGGGACCTGACATCACTTCCTCTAATGATGATCACTTGCAGTCCTTAAGGTGGTCCACCCTTAAAAGGTCATCCCGTAACATCTTTTTATCTTTGGAAAAAAAGGGGATATGTACAAGAAACAACACTTATTGTTTGTCCACACCTCAACACGAGTGAACAAAATGTTATTTACAGATAAGCAAATTTAACAGTCTCAGTCATATAGTGGGGTAGACGCAATGGCCATCACGAACTCATTCTGACAATTCGGTACCAGTGAAGTCACAATATTGACCTTTATCATAGAGTCATAGTCATAGTGTTATACAGCACAGAAACAGGCCCTTCGGCCAATCATGTCTGCACCGGCCATCAAGCACCTATCAATTCTAAGCCCATTTGCCAGCACTTGGCCCATAGCCTTGTATGCTGTGGCGTTTCAAGTGCTCAGCTAAATACTTCTTAAATGTTGTGAGAGTTCCTGCCTCTACCACCCCTTCAGGCAGTGTGTTCCAGATTCCAACCACCTTCTGGGTGAAAACATTTTTCTTCAAATCCCCTCTAAACCTTCTGCTACTTACGCTAAATCTATGCCCCCTGGTTATTGAACCCTCCACCAAGAGAAAAGGTTTCTTCTGATCTATCCTATCAATGCTCCTCATAATTTTGTATACCTCAATCAGGTCCCCCCCACAGCCTTCTCTGCTCTAAGGAAAACAACCCTAGCCTATCCAGTCTCTCTTTATAGCTGAAATGCTCCAGCCCAGGCAACATCCTGGTGAATCGCCTCTGCACCCTCGCCAGTGCAATCACCTCCTTCCTATAGTGTGGCAACCAGAACTGTACATAGTACTCCAGCTGTGGCCTAACTAGCATTTTATACAGCTCCATCGTAACCTCCCTGCTCTTATATTCTATACCTCGGCTAATAAAGGCAAGTATCCCATATGTCTTCCTAACCACCTTATCTACTTGCGCTGCTGCCTTCAGTGATCTATGGACAAGTACACCAAGATCCCTCTGACCTTCTGTGCTTCCGAGGGTCCTAACATTCATTGTACATTCCATTGCCTATTTAGTTCTCCCAATTCTCAGGATTAAATTCCATTTGCCCATTTTACCAGCCCATTTATATCGTCCTGCAATCTAAGGCTTTCCTCCTCACTATTTACAAAACCACCAATTTTCATGTCATCTGCGAACTTACTCCTGTATTCACGTCTAAATCATTAATGTACACTACAAACAGCAAGGGTCCCAGCACCGATCCCTGTGGTACACCACTGGTCACAGGCTTCCACTCGCAAAAATAACTCTCGATCATCACCCTCTGCCTCCTGCCACTAAGCCAATTTTGGATCAGATTTGCCAAATTACCCTGGATCCCATGGGACCTTATCAAAAGCCTTATTGTAGTCCATGTAGACTACATCAACTGCTTTATCCTCATCTACACATCTAGTCACCGCCTCACAAAATTCAATCAAGTTTGTTAGACACAATCGCCCCCTGTCAAAGCCATGCTGACTATCCCTGATTAATCTCTGCATCTCCATATGGAGATTAATCCTGTCCCTTGGAAGTTTTTCCAATAGTTTCCCAACCACTGATGTTAGACTCACTGGCCTATAATTACTTGGTTTATCCTTGCTACCCTTCTTGAATAATAGTACCACATTCGCTGTCCTCCAGTCCTCTGGTACCTTGCCTGTGGCCAGAGAGGATTTGAAAATTTGTGTCAGAGCCCCTGCTATCTCCGCCCTTGCCTCACATAGCAGCCTGGGATACATCTCATCTGGGCCTGGCGATTTATCCACTTTTAAGCCCGCTAAAACAGCTAATACTTCCTCCCTTTCAATGCTAATATGTTCAAGTATATCACAATCCCTCCTCCCTGATCTCTACACCTACATCGTCCTTCTCCATAGTGAACACAGATGAAAAGTAATCGTTTAAAAACCTCCCCTATATCCTCCGGCTCCACACGGATTGCCACTTTGGTCCCTAATGAACCCTACTTTTTCCCTGGTTATCCTCTTGCCCTTAATATACATATAAAACGCCTTGGGATTTTCCTTTATCTTGCCCACCAGTGTTTTTTCGTGTCCCCTCCTCGCTCTCCTAAGTACCCGCCCCCCCCCCCCCCTACACTTTCTATACTCCTCTAGTACCTCTGCTGTTTTCAGCACTCTGAATCTGCCATAAGCCTCCTTTTTTTTCCCTTATCCAATCCTCTATATCCCTGGACATCCAAGGTTCCTTAGACTTGTTGGTCCTATCCTTCACTTGTACAGGAACACGTTGGCCCTGAACTCTCATTATTTCCTTTTTGTCTCAGCACCTCGCAGCAAACTAGTCAATGGACTAGTTTTTTTCAGGTTGTTTTTCTTCAGGTTTGCACTTGCTGATGTTCAATATTCAGTATATTCACACCTAATCTGTACTAATGCTTTGTCTTTCAACACACCATTAACATATTGTTTGCCTTTGCTCCGTGACCTTTTGGTCAGCTATGTGGCCTGGTTCAATCTGCACCTTCTCCTTTGTTATCTCTTGCCCAACCCCCACCTCACTTGTTTATAATCTGTGACTTTTCTAATATTTGTCAGTTCCGAAGAAGGGTCACTGACCCGAAATGTTAACTCTGCTTCTCTTTCCACAGATGCTGCCAGACCTGCTGAGTGAATCCAGCATTTCTTGTTTTTGTAGTCAATGGACTCACCTTGCCTTTGCTGGTCGGTCATAAGCTCGAGCCTATCTATGCAAAAATTTAGTTGTACCTTCAGTTACTGCTCCAGGAATGTCCCGATCTTATTAGGATCCTTCATCGTCATCTGACAATCCCAAGCTGTTTCAAGCCTTCGCTGTCGAGTGCAATCTTAATCTTAGTAGCTTTTTTCTCTGGTTCAGTGACCTCTATTATGGTCAAGTGAGGAGGGGTCGAAGGGCTTTCCTCTTTTCCCTCTCCTTGTTTGACCACAAGTTTAATTCTTAAAGTGGATGCACTGGCAAATTCTGTATGGCGTTTGCTAACTTACTTGCTATGATCACAACAATAGCTAATCCACCAGGTTTTTGTTATTTAACAAAGGAGGTTAACTTTATTGTACCTAAACTGAACTAATGAAAATAATAAACTACGCGCCAACTATCACTCGTACATACACACATGCGAGGGGTTTATACACACACACACACAAAATAGGTCAGAGTGGGGAAAAGTAGATTGGTTGAGTTAGAGTCCATAGAAAAATGGGGTATACAGTCTGTGGAGTTTGGTGATTTGGCGGCTTCTAGCTGAATTCGGTGGTCCTGAGGCTTTTTAATTTGAAGAAAACGTAGATGATTGGCTTGGTGGGTCTCTAGCAGACAGCGATGCAGCGGATTCCCTCCAACAGGGTTTCTAATATTAGCCAAAAAGTTTTCAAAAAGGTCAGTCAACAGGTGGGATCTGAATTCTGGCAAGGAGTAAGAGGGAGAGGGATTCAAGTGATTCAATCGTAGTAGTTAGCAGTATTTCTTCTTGCTAAGAAAAAGAACATGCAATTCCCTTAAACTTCCTGGGTCTTGGTTCTTGCTGGGGACGAGCAGACATTTCCTCGCCCTCCTCACAGGCCTTGCAATGTAGGATACACAGTGTTGCAAATTAGGTGGCCATCCTAAGCTGCTAATAAAGACCTCCTTCATCTGTTCTCTCAAATTTCTTCAAAAAATATAAATTCAGATCTCTGAGCAGTGGATTAAAGAAAATTTCCAACAAAGCAAGTTGACATGACACTTCCATGTCTAGGAAACATAGCTCAATTTGCTGTTGGAATAATTTAAATGCAGATGCTATGTTCAGTCCATTACTGGGTATCTGAAAGACATTGTCATAACTATCTTTTTTACTAAAAATATGGCTTTAGCAGGTTTTTTTTGGTGTGATGCTTTTGAGAGATCCAGTCACAACTCCTTTTAAGATAGCTCTCAATGTTTGCACAGGCAGAGCTGTTCTGTTTACAAAGCTGTTCATTTTCCCAACAGTAACCAGAGCTTTTTTTCTTTAAAGCTTTTTTTCTCCCCCAAAGGGTTGCTTGCAGTTACTAACAGCTGCCAGTCAGTTTTTAAACATCGTCCTAGACCTCCCAGTCGCACTGTCTTTGTTCTCGCATGTTTGGGCTTAGACCCCATCCATGAAGGAGAAAAAAAACTGGAGAATGTAAAAAACAGTAATGGCTGCACTTACTGCTTTGAAAACTTTTCAACCCACTGCCAGATAGGTGAAACCTCTGATCTCCTAGCAAATTGCCTGCTGAACTCAGATTTCCAAACCCAAGGGGTCCTCAATATGCCCTCACTCACTGCAGTGTTGTGAAGTCTCTTGCTAACTGCTCTCCACCTGGATCTTTGGCCACTCAGGTCGGCAGCTCTCTGTTCCTTGTTCTTTTTTTCCAATGTGTTCTTCAGGAAAAATCTGAATGTTTCCATGATGTGATGTTCGCTGCTCTTCAGAAAAAAAAAGGACAGATCCCAGCACTGCCAACAAGCAAGATCTTGTTGTGGGATGACCTATCTCCAGGACAGAAGCATAAAGAACATGAAATACCTCCAGGTGTCAGCGTACAATGAAACATGCCATATGAAAAAGGACTTTAACATACTTCCACACTGCTAAATAATTGAAAACTGTGGGGCACAGAGTACTCTCGACTGCATAAATTAAACCAAAAGAAACTGCTGAATTAATCACCCTGACAGCTGTAGATATTTGAAGAGAAGCTTCCACTCCCTACTAAAGGACAGACTTACAGTTTTAAACCACTCAAAGTCATAATATCAGAGTTGCTGAAAATCTGAAATTAAAACAAAAATGCTAGAAATACCCAGCAGGTTAAGCAGCATCTCTGGAAAGAGAAAAAGTTCTTGCCTCAGATCTTTCATTGGCACTGGAAAAAGTTAGAAAAATATGAAACATGTTTTAAGTCCAGAGGCAGGGGAGGTAAGAACAAGGAAGGAGGTCTGTGATAGAGTGAAAGACAGGAATGATTAAATGACAAAAGAGGACACAGGGAAAAGCAAAAAAAGGGATGGCAATGGCACAATTAAAAGGAAGAAAAAGATAGGTCTATAGGAGGTGCAAAAGACAATAATGGAATCATTACCAGCAGCCACAGTCCAAAAAAAATGGAAGCAGTGCTTATGATCTGAAATTATGTTGAGTTTAGAAGGCTGTAAAAGTGCCTAAATCCAAAGATTAGATGCTGTTAGTTTGATTAAAACAGTGTAGGCGGCCAAGGAAGAGGTCAGAGTGGGAGTGAAGCTGAGAATTAAAACTGACAGACGGAAAGTTTGGGGTCACGTTTGTGGAGTAAATGGAGGTGTTTGGCAAAACAGCCAATCCTGTTTGGTCTACCCAGTGTAGAGGGAGAATGCGTTGTGAGCAGAGAATGCAGTTTAATAGAATGACCAAGTCCAAGTATATCGCTGTTTCATCCTGGAGGTTTGTGTTTGGGGCTCTGGATGGTGGAAGATGAGGAGATAAAGGGCAAATGTTGCATCTCCTGTGTTTTTTTTTTATTCATTTATGGGGATGTGGGCATCAGTGGCAAGGCCAGCATTTATTGCCCATCCCTAATTGCCCTCGAGAAGGTGGTGGTGAGTTGCCTTCTTGAACCGCTACAGTCATGTGGAGTCGGTACACCCACAGTGCTGTTAGGAAGGGAGTTCCAGGATTTTCACCCAGTGACAGTGAAGGAACGGCGATATAGTTCCAAGTCAGGACAGAATGCGGCTTGGAGGGGAAGTTGCAGGTGGTGGTGTTCCCATGTATCTGCAGCCCTTGTCCATCTCGGTGGTAGAGGCTGCAGGTTTGGAAGGTGCTGTCCAAGGAGCCTCAGTGTGTTGCCTCAGTGCATCTTGTAGAAGGTACACACTGCTGCCACTGTGCATCGGTGGTAGATTGAGTGCCAATCAAGCAGACTGCTTTGTCCTGAATGGTGTCGAGCTTCTTGAGTGTTGTTGGAGCTGCAGCCATCCAAGCAAGTGGCGAGTATTCCATCACACTCCTGACTTGTGCCTTGTAGGTGGAGGACAGGCTTTGGGGAGACAGGTAGTGAGTAACTTGCCGCAGGATTCCTAGCTCTGATTTGCTCTTGTAACCACAGTATCTATTTAGCTACTCCAGTTCAGTTTCTGGTCAATGGTAATCCCCAGGATGTTGATAGTGGGGGATTCAGTGATGGTAATGCCGTTGAATGTCAAGGGGAGATGGTTAGATTCTCTTTTGTTGGAGATGGTCATTGCCTGGCACTCGTGTGGCACGAATGTTACTTGCCACTTATCAGCCCAAGCCTGGATATTGTCTAGGCCTTGCTGCACGGATTGCTTCAGTATCTGAGGAGTCACGAATGATGAACATTGCACAATCATCTGCGAATATCCCCACTTCTGACCTTATGATTGAAGGAAGGTCATTGATGAAGCAGCTGAAGATGGTTGGGCCTAGGACAATACGCTGAGGAACTCCTGCAGTGATATCCTGGAGTGAAGATGATTGACCTCCAACAATCACAACCATCTTCCTTTGTGCCAGGCATGACGCCAACCAGCAGAGTGTTTCTCTCTCCTGTACCCGATTCCCATTGGCTCCAGTTTTTCTAGGGCTCCTTGATATCATACTCTGTCAAATGCTGCATTGATGTCAAGCGTAGTCACTCTCACCTCACCTCAAGTTCAGCTCTTTTGTCTATGTTTGAACCAAGGCTGTAATAAGGCCCTGGCAGAACCCAAACCAAGTATCACAGAGCAGGTTATTGCTAAGCAGGTACCATTCGATAGGACTGTCGACGACGCCTTCCATGAGTTTACTGATGATTGAGAATAGACTGATGGGGCGGTAAATGGCTGGGTTGCATTTGTCCTGCTTTGTGTGTACAGGGCATACCCGCCAGGTAGATGCCAGTGTTGTAGCTGCACTGAACAGTTTGGCTAGGGGCAAGTTCTGGAGCACAAGAAGGTGCTGTAGGAGGGGGAGATGATGATTAAAGAGTGGCCAGGATGTCATGGAGGGAATGGTCACTTCAGAATTCTGAAAAAGGGGAGGAGAGGAGAAAGCGTGTTTGGTGGCATCATGCTGGAGGTGGCAGAAATGGCAGAGGATGATGGATGGAAGGACAAGGAGAACGTTGTCAAGTTTCTGGGAGGGGGGAGGGCTGAGAGCAGAAGTACAGGAAATGGGATAGACACGGATGAAGGAAATCCTCGGTTGAGGATAGTGGAAGCCATCTCAGAAGGATTGGCAAGAAAGGTGACATTGTCAGGACAAATGCGACAGAGACATAGAAATTGGGATAATGAAATAAAGATAAAAAGAAGTTTGGGAGGAGTTGGTGGGCATAGTAGATACTGGTTGACAGCCTATTTCCATAAATGGAGATGGTAGTCAAGGCAGGGTAGGGGAGAGGGAAATGGACCATGTGAAGGTGAGAAAAGGGTGGAAAATTGAAAAATCAAAAATGAAGTTTTCCAGTTCAGGGCAAAAGCAAGAAACGGCACAGATATACTCAATGTACTGGAAAAAGGGGTGAGGGAGGATTGGAACAAAGAATGTTCCACATAACTCTCAAAAGGACAGGCATAGCTTGTATCCATATAGATGCCCATCTCAACACTTTTTATTTGGAGATAGTGAGCGGAGTCAAAGGAGAAGTTGTTCAATGTAGGAACAAGTTCAGCCAGGAAGAGGAGGGTAGTGGTGGGTGGGGACTGGTTGGGCTTCCATACAAGGAAGAAGCAGAGAGCTCTCAGACTGCCCTGGTGGGGATGGAGGTGTAAAGGGACCAGGCGTCCATGGTGATGAGGAGACAGTTAGGGCCAGGAAACTGTTGAAGTGACAGAGGGTGTCGGAAGGGTCGCAGATGTCAGTGGGAAGTGCACGGACAAGGGAAGTAAAAGGAAGTTAGGTTAGGAAGAAATCAGTTCCAGGGGTAAGAACAGGCTGAAGCAATGTGTCTACCAGGGCAATTCTACGTGAGTCTTCGGAAGGAGGTAGGAGTGGGCTGTGTGTGGTTGATGGGCTATGAAGTTGGAGGCCATGGAGGGAAGATGTCCAGAGCAGATGAGGTCACAGACAGACAGTCTGGGAAATGACGACTTGGTGTTTGGTAGTGGGGCCATGGTTCTAGGGTAGGTACACACAAGAACAGAAGAAATAGGAACAGGAGCAGACCATATAGCCCATTGAGCCTGCTCCACCATTCAATATGATCATGGCTGATCTTGGGCTTCAATTCCACTTTCCTGCCCACTTCCCATATCCCTCAATTCCCTGCGAGACCAAAAATCTATTTATCCCAGCCTTAAATGTGTTCAATGATGGAGCATACACAACCATCTGGGGTAGAAAATTCCAAAGATTCGCAACCCTTTGTGTAGTAATTTCTGGTAGCAGGAAGTGATAGAGAATTGGCACTCAGCACCACAAGGTAGAGATCGGTTTGGCAAACAACAATGCCATCCTTGCCAGCAGTTTCAATGAAAATGTTAGGGGTGGACATGAGAGATCCAAGTGCTGTAAATTCAGAGGGAGGTATGTTAGAGTGAGTGAGCAGAGTAGAACAATTTCTACTCCAAATGTCTTGCTGGCAGTTCCCAATGAAAAGATCTTGAGAGTGTTAAGGGGTCAGAGGGAAGGTTCCAGGTGGAATGAAATTTTTGAAGACAGCAGAAAAGTTCTGCAATGCAGGGAGAAGATTTCTGGCTGAAGATAATTTTCATTGCCTGAGATGGAGAACAAAATTTACAGAGTTTAGCAGCATTCTTCTGCTGAACTGGCACTAATTGAAATCACCTCTGTGGGCCCCTGTTATTTTACATAAGAGTATTTTTTGATTAATTTTTCTAAACGTTGTGTTCCCCATATTGTTTGTTTTTGTATATCCAAATATCTCTCTCAGCTTTATTTATCCCCCTTCCTCTCCTCCATACCTCCCAGCTCTGTTCACCATAACATTCGTCCACTAAATTATATCGTAATAGCTGTTGCAGTTACTTAGCTTACTGATTTTCCTAGGTTGGAATTATTACCTACTCGTACATTTTTATGCCTTTTTTTTTCTCATGGCTTTTGAGCTCAGCAACACAAGTGAATGGAACACTTTACATTTTAAGCACCCATTGTCAATATTAAGTGCTAAGGTACAACATTTATATGGACAGCAAAATCACCTCTAATCTCAGGACAGTACCCGTTTTCTGCAGCAGTGATCCCATCCATTTCCACATTACCCTATGGCCTCTCAAAGATCACCAAATTCAAAGGCAGTCTTGTAATGCGGTTCACATGCATGAGGAACAGGATTGAAATTCAAAAGAATTTTGCTTAGCATGCTTACAACAAGCAGGTAGAAGAGAGTTTCAGATGAAAGATTAGTATTTATTCCACTGTGCCACCCAATTTCTCAAAGTATTTATTTTGTTAAGTACATTAACTGGACTTGTTAGAAACAAATTTTTAGCCAGGGTAAAGCTATTTAAAAAACAAATTCACAGAAGAACGTCTTTTGTTCTGTGACTGCATTGGTAATTACACATTGGCTAGATCGCCAGAGATTGCTTTGTTCTAAATTGAAGCTTTTCCTTGCACATCACCATCACCATGGGACAGAAACGAAAAGTCATATCATTTTCTTTGGGTGTCGGGAGTCTTTATAGTGAGAAGGTGTGTACGTTACCAAGTGACATGTTTCATGAAGCATTAACAAATGGTTTACTCTGATCTTCAAATATTTTCCTTTTCAAAGGAAAAAGGTGCTGGTTTCTGTTTTTATAAAATTCTTCCATAGGATGTGGGCATCACTGGCAAGGCCAGCATTTGTTGCCCATCCATAATTACCCTTGACAACGGAGTAGCTTACTAGGCCATTGGAGAAAGCAGTTAAGAGTAAACCAAATTGCTGTGCGTTTGGAGTCACATGTAGGCCAGACCAGGTAAGGATGGCAGATTTTCTTTCCTAAAAAGGAAATGAGCGAACAACAAAAATCGATGATTTTCATGGAACCATGACTCTGAAACTAGCTTTCAATTCTAGAATTTATTAATTGAATGTAAATTCCACCAGCTGTCACGGTGGGATTTGAATTCATGTCCTCAGGACATTAGACTGGGTCTCTGGATTACCAGTCCACTACTTCACTGCCTCCCCTTATTTAAACAGTTCCCTGTTTGAAAAACAGATGATGGAGGTATTCCAAAGGGATGGAAGATGTAAGAAATCTATGAATTCTTCAATGAATGATACACTCCAATTAGAGACTCATCCTTAAACCTCTAAACTGTCAAAGTTTCATTTAAACAACTCAGTCTGCTTATAGAAATAACCTTTTAGTTGCAAGAGCAAATGTTGGGAGATCAAGTAAACAACAAAAAAGGATGAAAAGACAAAAAAATGTGTTTGCAAGTCCTTTAAGTTCCAATTAAAAGCCTACGTAGTACCAAACTCATTTATACAATATAAATTGCATTAAGCATCTCTTTTCCAATCTAGTTCAAATGAATCCCAGTAAAGGGCATAAGGAAATGCAAAATGGACAAAAAAAAAAGTGGGAAGCATTAAGCCAATTGATGCTCATCCCTCAGGGACATCAATTCTTCCACCATGACCATTTGTATTTTGAATAACTTCTGTCTGTTAAGTTGTTTGGGGGATTACTTTGGAAATTGATATCTGTTCCAAGTTTATTATAGTTCATTCATTCTAATGATTTCCTCTGAACCCAACTTCTTGGCTTATCCAAAATAAAATCTGGTTTTATTTTATCCAGACCACTTAAGAGATGGTATACCATGATGAAGTTCTCGCTCAAGTTCCTTCTTACTGCCTGATGTTGTGCCAAAAGACCAACAGTACATCATGTACAGATTTCATGTTGCATTTACTAATGTGCATTGGCATATTCATCCATACTAAGAGAGTCAGATATATACATAGTTAAGAATAGGATTGAATTTTCACTCCATGAGTGATCTGTTATAGTTCTCTTTGCTTGATCTGTGCGGCCAAAATAGAGCATAAATCAGGTCTTGTTCAGAAATCTGTTAAGTTGCTTTAGCCACATCAACCTCTTCTTATTCACCAAGCAGACCCACACCCACATGTCCCCCAACCAGTCCTGAATTTGCATAATTCTCTAGTTTCTCTCCAATCTCCCCTCATATGTCTGAGCTAATCTTGTCCAGGAGACAGACACAGGTCCTACTCACTTCACTCCATTCCACTAAACTTCTGACCACCCAAGTTCCCTTCTGACCCCTACATGAGCTGATAGAGATGTGGTTGACTGACTCTTCCTCAACCTCTAACTGCTCTCCTCAGTTGTGCAGCTCAAATGGATTTCCCTCACTTGGCTCCACTCTTAATTATCCAAACATAACCAGAACATCTCCAGTAATTGCTACCCTTACAGTTCCCAATCCATTACCTCACTCATCTGCATGCTGCTCCTTGATCAATTTCAAATGATGGCTGGAAAGGAAGGTGGAATCAGTGGCTAGGTTAGAGGTTGTGGGGTGGCTGAAGACCGAATTTTGTCTTCCCTATGATTCAGCTCAAAGTCAGGATTTTGGACAAGCTGACTGACAACACAGGCAGTGGAGGGGTCAAGTGAAGTGGTGGAGGTGTAGAACTGGGTGGTGTCATCAGCACATATTTGGAACCTCGCGTGGCTAACTTATCATCTGCATGCTGCTCCTTGGTGGCATCATCCAGAAGACACATTGCGAGGTTCCTTACATCGCTTTAACAATCCACCTCCCTCTTTAAAATCTCTTCAAGGTGATCATCAACTCCACCAAATTAAAGTCTTCTTTGGAGTTTGTCTATCAAATACCTTTAACATTCTTCAATATTAAAGATGCTATATAAATGCAAATTGTTTTTGTAATACTGCTCACAATATTTGTGTCATGAACACAATGTGTGTGATATCAACTGAAGCAAACATAACACATTCACTGCTTGCTGGCAGAGATTAAAATGACATGTACTATAGCCTACTGTCACAGCACAAAAGGAACAAGGGAGGTGCACCTGCACTGTGAATTAAGTTAGCATACACTATGCATTTCCCTGCTTGTACCTGGGTAAATTATGTATGAAGATCATTGCTCACTTATGATTAGCCAAACCCACTCCCAAAAACTTTATTTTTTATCACGCGGTGAAGCAAAGCTCATGATCTATTAAGCTTATGAACACAAGAACGAAATGATACACAAGCAAAGTATATTTCCCTCATTCTTAAAGCAAGAAAAATGTTTTAGATAAAAGCAAAATATTGCGGATGCTGGAAATCTGAAAGAAAAACAAGAAACGCTGGAACCACTCAGCAGGTCTGGCAGCATCTGTGGAAAGAGAAGCAGAGTTAATGTTTCGGGTCAGTGACCCTTCTTCGGAACTGACAAATATTAGAAATGTTAGAGGTTATAAGCAAGTGAGGTGGGGGTGGGGCAAGAGATAACAAAGGGGAAGGTGTAGATTGGACAAGGCCACATAGCTGACCAAAAAGTCATGGAGTAAAGGCAAACAATATGTTAATAGTGTGTTGAAAGACAAAGCATTAGTACAGATAAGGTGTTAACAGACTGTATATTGAACAGCAAGTGCAAACATGAAAAAAAACAGTGGGTAAGCAAGCTGAACAAACTAAGATGAAATGAAATAAATGCAAAAAAAAAAAGATTGTAAAAAATGTAAAAAAGAAAAAAAGAAAAAATAAAAATAAAAATAAAATGGGGGGCTGTCATGCTCTGAAATTATTGAACTCAATGTTCAGTCCGGCAGGCTGTAGTGTGCCTAATCGGTAGATGAGATGCTATTCCTCGAGCTTGCGTTGATATTCACTGGAACACTGCAGCAATCCCAGGACAGAGATGTGAGCATGAGAGCAGGGGGGAATGTTGAAATGGAAAGCAACCGGAAGCTCAGGGTCCTGCTTGCGGACTGAGCGGAGGTGTTCCGCACAGCGATCACCCAGTCTGTGCTTGGTCTACCCAATGTAGAGGAGACCACATTGTGAGCAGCGAATAGTTTGTTCAGCTTGCTTACCCACTGTTTTTTTTCATGTTTGCACTTGCACGTTGAGGTTTTAGACTTTGTTTTTAATGAGGCCCAAAGGGGTTTGAGAGAAACATGTAACTGTCTGTCCAACTCAAAAAAAAACTGGGGGCTGAATTTTATGCCGCCCCAGCGGGTCGGATGGTGTCGAAAGGGGCGGCGTAAAATTGAGCGGGAGGCTCTGGGAGGCCTACCCGCCCCGCTCACGCCTCCGGTGAACTTTACGGTGGGCGGGCAGGGGGAAGAAAGGCCCTTAAGTGGCAACTTAAGGACCCTCGCCCACCTCCACGGGTATTTTACCCTGGAAAGCGGGCGTTCTGGGGACGTGAAAGGCCGAACGAAACCTATCGGCCTTTCCGCACCCCAGGGGGGCCATGGCAGTCGGGCACAGGGTGCCAGATTGAGAGCCGCCCCCGCCTCCCAACCCACCCCCAGGACCCTAGACGACCCCCTTCCCCTAAACGACCACTCCAGCCTCACCAGGGAAGGACCGATCCCCCGGTGAGGCAAGCCCAACTTACCTCTTCCCCAGGCTCCATGGCATTGGCTGGCCTGTAGTTCCAGCAGTGGCCACCACTCCCAGTAGCGCTGCTGGGACTAAGAGCTGCTGGCCCACTGATTGGCCGGCAGCTCACTGATGCGGGACCTCCTCCCTCAAGCGGGTGGAAGTCCCGCCTCAGGACAATTAAAGCCCGGGGACCCGTAAAATGCAGGACAAATTCCAGGGCTAGGCCAAAGTAGGTTCGCCTCCAACTTTTACGTTGGTAGTGAATTCCCGTCCGCATAAGGTAAAAATCCAGCCCTGGGAGTTTTGTTACACTCAAGAGACAAGCAATAACTGAGATTGCAGAAGAGAAAGCCGTGAGCCTCCCTTTCTTTCTTTCTCTCCAGAAAGCATCAAGTTTGAAAACCATCTGACTGTGGACCCTCCAAGCCTATAGACTGCTACAGCCAGAGACCAGGGGAAGAGAGCCAACTACAATTCTGCCTCCAAGCAAACCCTGAACAAAGCAAGCCAGCCACTTGGTCATAACAAAGCTCAATCATTGAGTATGTTCAAGACGGAAAAATAGATAGATTTCTGGATACTAGTGACATTGAGGGATATGGGGATAGTGGGAAATAATGGCAGAGGTAGATGATCAGCCATGATCTGTTTGAATGGCCGAGCAGACTCGATGCACAAAATGGCCTACTTTTGCTCCTATTGCCTACAATCCTATAAAAAAAAAAGAGAGCGAGAGGTGACATTTAGGAAGGGAATTCCAGAGCTTAAGGCCGAGGCAGTGAAAAGCATAGCCTCCAAAGCTGGAGTGATGAAAACTGTGGATGCTCCAGAGGCCAGGAGATCAATAACCACCGAAGGTGGGAAGATACATTGGAACAAAAAACAACATTTTTACTTACATGCTGTTTAAGCCGTGTTAAAATCTGTTCTTTCTGAAAAAAATTAAAATAAATCTATAAAATTAAATTGCCCGATTCCATAAATATATCAGTTCCTTTCCTCAATTGTTAAGCAGGTTCTATTTTTCTGCATTGTAATTGGATATTTCCCGGTGTACTTTTCTTCTCATTGCTAATTGGTATTCAATCTTCCCCTCATCTCAAAACTTGCTCCTAAACTTTTCTGACATACAGTCAACACCATAGTTCTTCTCACACCCACTACACGCCCCTAATAAGAGAACATGAAAAAAATAACAATTCATAAATAAAACTTACACATTCCATCTTCCAATTGCTCCAATACAACTAATCCTCACATTGCTTGAAACAGCCACGCCTTATGAACACCCCCATCCCCAAGTTCTGATCGACCTTTCCCAACACTTGACTGCCTGGCTTGATGTTCCCAGCTGAGCTCTGACTTGAGCAAGGATGCAAACAAACATGCACACCAAATTCTCATTGCTGTCACCCTTTCCCCCACCCCTTGTGGATGGCTGTTATTATACCTGGAAAAGTAAACAATATGGAGAGCAGGGTACTCCTAGATCTAAAGCCGTCCCACAGTGCTGCCAGCATTGCTGCAAATCTGCAGAGGCAGGCAACACCCTTTTAGCAACTTTACAATACAAGCACTCATGGCATGGCACCTAGTTTTAAATTATTAGTGTTGTTTTCTTATCCTTCAAAAATAAAAATTGCTGTAGCAAAATGAGCTAAATTAAATACATTTGATCACCTTGACCCTTGGTCTCAATCGCCAGACTTAATCATGAACTTAGAGGAGTGGCTATGTACAACAGGCGACAAACTTAAGCAACTGGATATATTCAAAAAATTCTCTCTCAGCTGCACATTTGTTGCAACAATAGCATCGCAGTGGAAAAGTGCAGAGCATCAGATCTAGTAAAATGGTTGACTTAAATAACACCTGTAAAGGTTATACTGTAAATAACCTGGATTACAGCTGAGACCTTTATGCAGCAGCAAGGAATACAATGTGTTTATTTTGAGTGAGTCATGTAATACAGAATATATACAATGCAATATAGCACGATAGGAGGCAAACCACCTAGGTTGCTGTGGGACTACAGAAAACATGCGAAACTGGACTGTCCATGAGCAATACCATGCGAGACCCACCAGCAACTGTATATCAAAACATTTACATCAAAAGATGTGTTTCCATATAACTTAATATAATGATATAGTTAGATATTTTATTGGTTGTAGGTTATCTTTCAAATTATAAACACTAATATTGATGTAGCTATCCTCCATATATTCGGTTTGGCATGTTTATTCTGTACTTCAAACTATTAAACAACCAAGAGCAACAGCAGATGTGTGTCTGCCACTCTAACATAGGGTTTGATTGACTTTGTAATCCTTGAACACTTGCAAGGCTTCACACCTTGCCCACTGCTCACGCCCAGCCCCACCTAAGAGCTTTAGCCATTACTGCCACTCTTTGTCCTTGGTTGCCACTTACTCTGCCTGCCCGAGGGCTGGTCCTCACATCCAGCACAATACAAACGCAATGAGGGGAATATTTACATTTCGTCCCTCAGATCATAAGTCATGTTGCAGGAGATTATTTATACCTATACATTGATAACTACTCCTCAAATGGTTGAAAATCATTAATATATCACATTCAGCACATGAATTTTAAAAAAGTCTTCATTTTTCAGGAGACACATCTACGAGTCAATGCCAAATATTAGCCAACATATGCAAGACCTGAATAATCATCTGCAAACAAAAGGCATATTTTTACCATTTCAATTAAGTTTTCTTGAACGCAGGAATATCTTGTGCAGCATCACCCAGTGAGATAAACTGTTCCTTTCAAATGATTTTGCTGGAAGTCAAATTCTACTGCCCCCCAACACCAAACGCCAAATAAAACTGAAGCAGCCAGAGTTACATGAAATTCATGTACATCCATCTCTGAAAGGGCAGGGAAAGTTGCAAGTTGCAAACAAAGGTTACAACTGGAATATGACAGCGGTTAATCGATGATTCATTCTGGTAGACATTCACAATAGATCTAATTGCCCCTCCACCCACCTTTACATAATCCAAGAATATCCGAGGGACAGCATTTATTGCAGTGGGCAATACAGAAGTGCTCAGTAGTAGCATGCTTGCCTTTGGGTCAGAAGGTCAAGGATTCAAGTCCCACACCTGAGCTTTGAGCGCATAATGTAGGGGGACGCTTTAGTGCAGCATGGAAAGAGAGTGCTTTTTTTTTTATTCATTCACGGGATGTGGGCATCGCTGGCCAGGCCAGCACTTATTTCCCATCCCTAATTGCCCTCGAGAAGGTGGTGGTGAGCTGCCTTCTTGAACTGCTGCAGTCCATGTGGGGTAGGTACACCCACAGTGCTGTTAGGAAGGGAGTTCCAGGATTTTGACCCAGCGACAGTGAAGGAACGGCGATATAGTTCCAAGTCAGGGTGGTGTGTGGCTTGGAGGGGAACTTGCAGGTGGTGGTGTTCCCATGTATTTGCTGCCCTTGTCCTTCTAGTTGGTAGAGGTCGCGGGTTTGGAAGGTGCTGTCGAAGGAGCCTTGGTGCATTGCTGCAGTGCATCTTGTAGATGGTACACACTGCTGCCATTGTGCGTCGGTGGTGGAGGGAGTGAATGTTTGTAGATGGGGTGCCAATCAAGCGGGCCGCTTTGTCCTGGATGGTGTCGAGCTTCTTGAGTGTTGTTGGAGCTGCCCCCATCCAAGCAAGTGCAGAGTATTCCATCACACTCCTGACTTGTGCCTTGTAGATGGTGGACAGGCTTTGGGAGTCAAGAGGTGAGTTACTCGCCACAGGATTCCTAGCCTCTGACCTGCTCTTGTAGCCACGGTATTTATATGGCTACTCCAGTTCAGTTTTCGGTCAATGGTAGCCCCTAGGATGTTGATAGTGGGGGAATCAGCGATGGTAATGCTGTTGAATGTCAAGGGGAGATGGTTAGATTGTCTTTTGTTGGAGATGGTCATTGCCTGGCACTTGCGTAGCGCGAATGTTACTTGCCACTTATCAGCCCAAGCCTGGATATTGTCCAGGTCTTGCTGCATTTCTACACAGACTGCTTCAGGATCTGAGGAGTTGTGAATGGTGCTGAACATTGTGCAATCATCAGCGAACATCCCCACTTCTGACCTTATGACTGAAGGAAGGTCATTGATGAAGCAGCTGAAGATGGTTGGGCCTAGGACACTACCCTGAGGTACTCCTGCAGTGATGTCCTGGAGCTCAGATGATTGACCTCCAACAACCACAACCATCTTCCTTTGTGCTAGGTATGACTCCAGCCAGCGGAGTGTTTTCCCCCTGATTCCTATTGACCTCAGTTATGCTAGGGCTCCTTGATGCCATACTCGGTCAAATGCTGCCTTGATGTCAAGGGCAGTCACTCTCACCTCACATCTTGAGTTCAGCTCTTTTGTCCATGTTTGAACCAAGGCTGTAATGAGGTCAGGAGCTGAGTGGCCCTGGCGGAACCCAAACTGAGCATCACTGAGCAGGTTGTTGCTAAGCAAGAGCTGCTTGTCCAAGGTGCCGACTTTCCAAAGAAATGTTAAACCAAGGCCTCGTGCGCCTCTCTGAAGGATGTAAAAGATCCCACGATCTTTGACGAAGAGCAGTGGAGTTCTCCCTGATGTCCTAGCCAATGTTTAACCCCTCAACCAACATTACCAAAAGCAGATTATCTGATCAATATCAGATTGTTGTTTGTCGGACCTTCTGTGCAAATTATCTGCCGTGTTTCCTACATTACAACAGTGCTGACACTTCAAAAGTACTTCATTGGTTGTAAAGCACTTTGGGGATGGCCTGTGATTGTGAAAGGCACTATAAGTTTTTTGTTTGTCTTTCAGATTAGATTTTTAAAAAGTACTTTCTCAGAAGTATTCACCCCTATCCAGATCTATGTATTTAATATAAAACATAACTTTAGATTAAAAAATCATATTTCACTCTAGAAAAAAAATCTAATGGAAATTTACTGAGTACTCTGCCTCCACCAAAAATTAAAACCACATGATTAATGATTGTGAAAAAGGAAGTATGATTAAAAGTCTTTGTTCATACTGGGATGACTCTTTTTCTCAAGTAAAAGACAGGAAAAGTATGATTCACAGAATTTTCAGTCAGGGGAATGCACTTCACTTGCTGCCACTGATACAAACAGCAAAACGTAACCTCCATTGCTAAAATTGCCTCCAAGAAGTTTGTTTCCCTCTTTTTCTCCCCCCTCCCCCAACTAAACATTTCTTTTCTCATTTGTAACTCTTCACTCTCTCTAAATCCCAAGTCCATTCAAAATTTGAATACTGTTTCCATCTCTGTGGATGCCTTTCCTCCATTCTCCCACTCTCCTGGAGAGGACGCAAGAATAATTATTATCCAGCTCCTTCTTACAACTTCTTTTAAATTTATCAATACTACCGTGGTTATAGATTCTCTTAACAACTGCTTCCTCTTCACTGAAACACTTACTGTGTT
The DNA here is from genome assembly GCF_036365525.1 of Heterodontus francisci. Classification (NCBI taxonomy): domain Eukaryota; kingdom Metazoa; phylum Chordata; class Chondrichthyes; order Heterodontiformes; family Heterodontidae; genus Heterodontus; species Heterodontus francisci. Next base: position 38,559,820 of record NC_090375.1, read on the forward strand.
AAGCTGAACTGCATCATACTACTCTTCATGGAACACAAATCACAGGACTCCTCATCTCTCACCGACAGCATTTATAAGCTTTGCATCACCTAACCCCAACAACGTGCCTTTATAGAATCACAATCGTACAGCACAGAAGGGGGCCACTCAACCCACTGTGGCTGCATCGGCTCTTTTGAAGATCAATCCAGTTCGTTCCACTCGCATGCTCTTTCCCCATACCCCTGTAATTTTTTCCCCCTCCAAGTATTTATCCAATTCCCTTTGAAGGCTACTATTGAATCTGTTGCCATCACCCGATCAGGCAGTGCATTCTAAATTCTAAACACTGTCACCTCTGGTTCTTTTGCCAAACACCTTAAATCTGGGACTTTCAATTATCAACCCTTCAGCCACTGGAAACAGTTCCTCTTCAAAATTGAGTTTGGATAGAATGAATGAATACCTTGATCAAATCTCCTCTTAGTCTTCTCTGCTCCAAGGAGACCACCACAGCTTCTCTAGACTAGCCATGCAAGATGGGGATTTAAGACAGAAATTCAGGGAGCTAGGGTGGAAGCTTAGAGCGAGAACAAACAGAGTTGTTATCTCTGGGTTGTTGCCCGTGCCACGTGATAGTGAAGCGAGGAATAGGGAGAGAGAGGAGTTGAACACGTGGCTGCAGGGATGGTGTAGGAGGGAGGGTTTTGGTTTCCTGGATAATTGGGGCTCTTTCTGGGGTAGGTGGGACCTCTACAAACAGGATGGTCTTCACCTGAACCTGAGGGGTACCAATATCCTGGGGGGGGGGGGGGGGGGGGGGGAGATTTGCGAGTGCTCTTCGGGGGGGTTTAAACTAATTCAGCAGGGGAATGGGAACCTAAAATGTAGTGCCAGTGTACAGGATGTTGAGAGTAGTGAGGTCAGGGATAAGGTTACAAGGACGCAAGAGGGCACTGGCAAGCAAGAACTTGGTTTAAAGTGTGTCTACTTCAACGCCAGGAGCATCCGGAATAAGGTGGGTGAGCTTGCAGCATGGGTTGGTACCTGGGATCTCGATGTAGTGGCCATTTCGGAGACATGGGTAGAGCAGGGGCAGGAATGGATGTTGCAGGTTCCGGGATTTAGATGTTTCAGTAAGAACAGAGAAGATGGTAAAAGAGGGGGGGGGGTGAGGCATTGTTAATCAAGGAGAGTATTACAGCGACAGAAAGGACGTTTGAGGACTCGTCTACTGAGGTAGTATGGGCCAAGGTTAGAAACATGAGAGGAGAGGTCACCCTGTTGGGAGTTTTGTATAGACCTCCGAATAGTTCCAGAGATGTAGAGGAAAGGATAGCGAAGATGATTCTCGACAGGAGCGAGAGTAACAGGGTAGTTGTTATGGGGGACTTTAACTTTCCAAATATTGACTGGAAATACTATAGTTCGAGTACTTTAGATGGGTCAGTTTTTGTCCAGTGTGTGCAGGAGGGTTTTCTGACACAGTATGTAGACAGGCCAACCAGGGGCGATGCCACATTGGATTTGGTACTGGGTAATGAACCCGGCCAGGTGTTAGATTTAGATGTAGGTGAGCACTTTGGTGATAGTGATCACAATTCGGTTAGGTTTACCTTAGCGATGGGCAGGGACAGGTATATACCGCAGGGCAAAAATTATAGCTGGAGGAAAGGAAATGATGATGCGATTCGGCAAGATTTAGGATGTGTAGGATGGGGAAGGAAACTGCAGGGGATGGGAACAATCGAAATGTGGAGCTTATCCAAGGAGCAGCTACTGCGTGTCCTTGATAAGTATGTACCTGTGAGGCAGGGAGGAAGTTGTCGAGCGAGGGAGCCGTGGTTTACGAAAGAAGTTGAAGCGCTTGTCAAGAGGAAGGCGGCGGCTTATGTTAGGATGAGACGTGAAGGCTCAGTTAGGGCGCTTGAGAGTTACAAGCTAGCCAGGAAGGATCGAAAGGGAGAGCTAAGAAGAGCAAGGAGAGGACACGAGAAGTCATTGGCGGATAGGATCAGGGAAAACCCTAAGGCTTTCTATAGGTATATCAGGAATAAAAGAATGACTAGAGTTAGATTAGGGCCAATCAAGGATAGTAGTGGGAAGTTGTGTGTGGAATCAGAGGAGGTAGGGGAAGTGTTAAATGAATATTTTGCGTCATTATAGAACATAGAACATTACAGCGCAGTACAGGCCCTTCAGCCCTCAATGGTGCGCCGACCTGTGAAACCATCTGACCTACACTATTCCATTTTCATCCATATGTCTATCCAATGACCACTTAAATGCCCTTAAAGTTGGCGAGTCTACTACTGTTGCAGGCAGGGCGTTCCACGCCCCTACTACTCTCTGTGTAAAGAAACTACCTCTGACATCTGTCCTATATCTATCACCCCTCAACTTAAAGCTATGTCCCCTCGTGTTTGCCATCACCATCCGAGGAAAAAGGCTCTCACTATCCACCCTGTCCAGCCCTCTGATTATCTTATATGTCTCTATTAAATCACCTCTTCTCCTCCTTCTCTCTAACGAAAACAACCTCAAGTCCCTCAGCCTTTCCTCGTCAGACCTTCCCTCCATACCAGGCAACTTCCTAGTAAATCTCCTCTGCACCTTTTCCAAAGCTTCCACATCCTTCCTATAATGCGGTGACCAGAACTGCACGCAATACTCCAGGTGCGGCCGCACCAGAGTTCTGTACAGCTGCAGCATGACCTCGTGGCTCCTAAACTCGATCCCCCTACTAATAAAAGCTAACACACCATATGCCTTCTTAACAGCTCTATTAAATCCCTGAAAATTGCCACCCAGGTTATGTACCTGGACACCAAGATCTCTCTGCTCATCTACACTACCAAGAATCTTCCCATTAGCCCAGTGTTCTGCAATCCTGTTACTCCTTCCGAAGTGAATCACCTCACACTTTTCCGCATTAAACTCCATTTGCCATCTCTCAGCCCAGCTCTGCAGCCTATCTATGTCCCTCTGTAACATGCAACATCCTTCGGCACTATCCACAACTCCACCGACCTTAGTGTCATCCGCAAATTTACTAACCCACCCTTCTACACCCTCTTCCAGGTCATTTATAAAAATGACAAACAGCAGTGGCCCCAAAACAGATCCTTGCGGTACACCACTAGAAACTATACTCCAGGATGAACATTTACCATCAACCACCACCCTCTGTCTTCTTTCAGCTAGCCAATTTCTGATCCAAAGCACGAATTCACCGTCAATCCCATACTTCTGTATTTTCTGCAATAGCCTACCGTGGGGAACTTTATCAAACGCCTTGCTGAAATCCATATAGACCACATCCACGGCTTTACCCTCATCCACCTGTTTGGTCACCTTGTCAAAAAACTCAATAAGGTTTGTGAGGCACGACCTGCCCTTCACAAAACCGTGCTGACTATCTCTAATGAACCTATTCTTTTCAAGATGATTATAAATCCTATCTCTTATAACCTTTTCCAACATTTTACCAACAACCGAAGTAAGGCTCACAGGTCTATAATTACCAGGGCTGTCTCTACTCCCCTTCTTGAACAAGGGGACAACATTTGCTATCCTCCAGTCTTCCTGCACTATTCCTGTCGACAATGACGACATAAAAATCAAGGACAAAGGCTCTGCAATCTCCTCCCTGGCTTCCCAGAGAATCCTAGGATAAATCCCATCTGGCCCAGGGGACTTATCTATTTTCACACTTTCCAAAATTGCTAACACCTCCTCCTTGTGAACCTCAATCCCATCTAGCCTAGTAGTCTGTATCTCAGTATTCTCCTCGACAACATTTTCTTTCTCCACTGTAAATACTGACGAAAAATATTAATTTAACACTTCCCCTATCTCCTCCGATTCCACACACAGCTTCCCACTACTATCCTTGATTGGCCCTAACCTATCTCTAGTCAATCTTTTATTCCTGATATGCCTATAGAAAGCCTTAGGGTTTTCCTTGATCCTATCCGCCAATGACTTCTCGTGTCCTCTCCTTGCTCTTCTTATCTCTCCCTTTAGATCCTTTCTGGCTAGCTTGTAACTCTCAAGCGCCCTAACTGAGCCTTCACGTCTCATCCTAACATAAGCCTTCTTCTTCCTCTTGACAAGCGCTTCAACTTCTTTAGTAAACCACGGCTCCCTCGCTCGACAACTTCCTCCCTGCCTGACAGGTACATACTTATCAAGGACACGCAGTAGCTGCTCCTTGAATAAGCTCCACATTTCGATTGTGCCCATCCCCTGCAGTTTCCTTCCCCATCCTACGCATCCTAAATCTTGCCTAATCGCATCATAATTTCCTTTCCCCCAGCTATAATTCTTGCCCTGCTGTATATGCCTGTCCCTGCCCATCGCTAAGGTAAACCTAACCGAATTGTGATCACTATCACCAAAGTGCTCACCAACTTCTAAATCTAACACCTGGCCGGGTTCATTACCCAGTACCAAATCCAATGTGGCATCGCCCCTGGTTGGCCTGTCTACATACTGTGTCAGAAAACCCTCCTGCACACACTGGACAAAAACAGACCCATCTAAAGTACTCGAACTATAGTATTTCCAGTCAATATTTGGAAAGTTAAAGTCCCCCATAACCACTACCCTGTTACTCTCGCTCCTGTCAAGAATCATCTTTGCTATCCTTTCCTCTACATCTCTGGAACTATTTGGAGGTCTATAGAAAACTCCCAACAGGGTGACCTCTCCTCTCCTGTTTCCTCAGTAGACGAGTCCTCAAACGTCCTTTCTTCAGTAGAGAAAGAAAATGTTGTCGAGGAGAATACTGAGATTCAGGCTACTAGGCTAGATGGGATTGAGGTTCACAAGGAGGAGGTGTTAGCAATTTTGGAAAGTGTGAAAATAGATAAGCCCCCTGGGCCAGATGGGATTTATCCGAGGATTCTCTGGGAAGCTAGGGAGGAGATTGCAGAGCCTTTGCCCTTGATCTTTATGTCGTCATTGTCGACAGGAATTGTGCCGGACGACTGGAGGATAGCAAATGTTGTTCCCTTGTTCAAGAAGGGGAGTAGAGACAGCCCTGGTAATTATAGACCTGTGAGCCTTACTTCGGTTGTGGGTAAAATGTTGGAAAAGGTTATGAGAGACAGTATTTATAATCATCTTGAAAAGAATAAGTTCATTAGCGATAGTCAGCACGGTTTTGTGACGGGTAGGTCGTGCCTCACAAATCTTATTGAGTTTTTCGAGAAGGTGACCAAACAGGTGGATGAGGGTAAAGCAGTGGATGTGGTGTATGTGGATTTCAGTAAGGCGTTTGATAAGGATCCCCATGGTAGGCTATTGCAGAAAATACGGAAGTATGGGGTTGAAGGTGATTTAGCGCTTTGGATCAGAAATTGGCTCGCTGAAAGAAGACAGAGGGTGGTGGTTGATGGCAAATGTTCATCCTGGAGTTTAGTTACTAGTGGTGTACCGCAAGGATCTGTTTTGGGGCCACTGCTATTTGTCATTTTTATAAATGACCTGGAAGAGGGTGTAGAAGGGTGGGTTAGTAAATTTGCGGATGACACGAAGGTCGGTGGAGTTGTGGATAGTGCCGAAGGATGTTGTTGGGTTCAGAGGGACATAGATAGGCTGCAGAGCTGGGCTGAGAGATGACAAATGGAGTTTAATGCGGAAAAGTGCGAGGTGATTCACTTTGGAAGGAGTAACAGGAATGCAGGAGTACTGGGCTAATGGGAAGATTCTTGGTAGTGTAGATGAACAGAGAGATCTTGGTGTCCAGGTGCATAAATCCCTGAAGGTTGCTACCCAGGTTAATAGGGCTGTTAAGAAGGCATATGGTGTGTTAGCTTTTATTAGTCGGGGGATCGAGTTTCGGAGCCACGAGTTCATGCTGCAGCTGTACAAAACTCTGGTGAGACCGCACCTGGAGTATTGCGTGCAGTTCTGGTCACCGCATTATAGGAAGGATGTGGTAGCTATGGAAAGGGTGCAGAGGAGATTTACTAGGATGTTGCCTGGTATGGAGGGAAGGTCTTACGAGGAAAGGCTGAGGGACTTGAGGTTGTTTTCGTTGGAGAGAAGGAGGAGGAGAGGTGACTTAATAGAGACATATAAGATAATCAGAGGGTTAGATAGAGTGGATAGTGAGAGTCTTTTTCCTCGGATGGTGATGGCAAACACGAGGGGACATAGCTTTAAGTTGAGGGGTGAAAGATATAGGACAGATGTCAGAGGTAGTTTCTTTACTCAGAGTAGTAGGGGCGTGGAACGCCCTGCCTGCAACAGTAGTAGACTCGCCAACTTTAAGGGCATTTAAGTGGTCATTGGATAGACATATGGATGAAAATGGAATAGTGTAGGTCAGATGGTTTCACAGGTCGGCGCAACATCGAGGGCCGAAGGGCCTGTACTGCGCTGTAATGTTCTAATTCTAAAATTCTAAGTGTGACCCCTCATCCCTGGAACCATTCTAGTAAATCTCTTCTGTACCCTCTCCAAAGCCTTCAGGTACTTCCTGAAGTGTGGTGCCCAGAATTGGACACAATACTCCAGCTGCAGCCAAATGCCTATTTTGTATAGGTTTAACACAGCTTTCTGGATTTTATACTCTATGCCTCCAGTTGTACAGCCCAGGAGCCCATATGTTTTCTTAACCTGTCTTGCCATCTTCAACAGATTTGTGCACCAACACTCCCACACCTCTCTGTTCTTGAACCCCCTTTAAAAATGGTACCATTTAGCATATATTGTCTCCCCTTATTCCTCCAAGCAAATGTATCACCTTGTCCCTTTTGAATTTCATCTGCCATGTGTCCACTCATTCCACAAACCTTTGTCCTCTTGACATCTATTACTAGCTTCCTCACCAGTTTACAACACTTCCAAGCTTTGCGTCATCAGCATATTTCAAAATGGGACGCTGTGCCCCTTGTCCAAGTCACAAAAGCACATCAGAAACAGCAGTGGGCCTACTACTGAATTTTGAATCCTTCTCAATTAAAAAAACACAGCAATACACCAAAACTTAATTTTCTATCCCTTAGCTTGGATACAGAGAAAATGCAGGTTTATGAGCACAGGGGTGGTGGGTAAGTTGGACCTCTTGCAGGATAGGATGGAAGCGGAGTTTTGGATGAGTTGCAATTTATAGAGGGCAAAGGATGGAGACCAGTAGGTCTGCATTTTAATCGTGCAGTCTGGTGACAAAGGCATGAAGCAGCAGATAGGTTGAAGCAAGGGTTGGTGAAGTTAGAGGTGGAGAGGATATGGAGTCTGACAATCAATAAAATTTCAGTAAAATTGTAAACAGTCTGGTTCAAACATATTCAATCATCAAGGAGGGAGATGGAATCAGTGGGCTCAAGATGACAGCTTTGGTATTCCCAACATTTATCCGAGCAAAACTAGGGGCGGCACAGTGGCGCAGTGGTTAGCACCGCAGCCTCACAGCTCCAGCGACCCAGGTTCAATTCTGGGTACTGCCTGTGTGGAGTTTGCAAGTTCTCCCTGTGTCTGCGTGGGTTTCCTCCGGGTGCTCCGGTTTCCTCCCACAGCCAAAAGACTTGCAGGTTGATAGGTGAATTGGCCATTATAAATTGCCACTAGTAGGTGGTATGGGAATATAGGGACAGGTGAGGATGTGGTAGGAATATGGGATTAGTGTAGGATTAGTATAAATGGGTGGTTAATGGTCGGCACAGACTTGGTGGGCCGAAGGGCCTGTTTCAGTGCTGTAATCTTTAAATCTAGAAAAAAAAATCTAGAGTGATCAAGGACTAGTTTTCTGACATGAAGGCAGTGAAGGAGTAACATATATAAAGGAATGTAACACTTGATTTCTCTTATTTTCTAACCTACTTCTTGGAGGTGTCCTATCCCAATACCTAGAATTCATCAAAATAAATGAAAAGTTAGAACTACAGTACAAATGAAACAGGACATGCTTGGGAGACAACATTTTTTTTTTTTAAAAAGGCCTCTTTTCAAATGCTTCCTCCTTTTGCCAATTTACTTTCTTCAAAAGTGACAATTATTGGTTTAAGTTTTAAAAACAAACTCAAGCCCATAGTTGAAATGGCATTCTAACATTTGAGCAAAGTACTTACTGTCAAATGAAAGTCACTTTCATATTTTCTATATGGAATATGTTCAAAACTAAGTGAAAATGGAACAATTAAGCCTCTTCCCTAAAACTTCACATTGCAGTGCAAGAGTAACTAGCAGCCTAAAGTGAAAGGAGGCCATTTGTTAGGATTTCATAGTGCTCACCTGAACTTGAGACGGTGACAGATTGAAGATTTGCTTCCTCATTTAGACTGCAGTTTTGCATCAATGTAGCATGGAAACCATATTATATTGAGGCAAATACTGTACAGCAGCCAATTATTTCTGCCCCATATAATTAGTGCTCAGGAATACTAGAAATTCAACACTAAATTTAATTATGAAAGCAAATCAATTTTAGTTTTGGTTGAAATGGAATCCATAACCAGTTTAAAACTTGAATGCAATATAGTCATTTATTTGTCCTCCTGTGGAGAAATCAAGGCCATGACCTTTACATCCTGTTTATTCAGCAATTTTATGTTGTGCCTTATTATGCCCTTCGGTTGCAAAGATGCCAAACTAAGACATATAATTCATAAATCTTTTGTGACACCATCAGTAAACTTTCAGGCAATTTTTCCCATAAATCACAAATATTCAAAAATATTCTTGAGCATTGTTTGCAGTGACACAACAGGTCATACATATGTCATCCAACTCATTGCCTGCTTCTGACTCCACCTTAAAAGAAGTTGGATCTTCCTCTCTGGTGGCCTGAATACTTACAATGATAAAGCAACCTCCTTTGATCCACATATCATTGTCAGCTGTCATACAGTCTTCAGAAACAACAAGAGTTAGGAAGCCAAATAGAGCTCTGGGAAGTTCTTATTTTCAACAGGTTTATGCTGCTGTCATTTTCCATTCACCCCTGTTTACTCATACTGAACATTTTAATAAGGTTGACTTCACAAACACAATTTCTAAGGGTAGTGGGTGAGTGGGTGAGAGGTAGTGGACGAGAAGGTTGAGACAGAATCATGCACATGGATCTCTCTGAAGATAATGGCAGTACTCAACTACAAAAGGCACAGCATATCGAAACTGGTGTCTTTTCAAATATAGGAACCCAAGTGAAGAATTGTGCAGCTGTCAAGGTAAATGAGATATCAAATGGCAAAGAATGGGTGACATCAAGTTTGTGTTTTAAAGCCCCAACATTATAGGAGGAAGGGAAAACAGGAGGAAGGCAAGACGTTGCACAGTTTGAAGTACTGCTGGAGAATGCGTTCTAGGAGGAAATTATGCAGTGACTTTCAATTTTAGCACAAGAATGCAAATGATGCAAAATAGCTTTAGTTGGAGCTTTGGGAAAACAAAGAGGTTCCCTGGCCGGTGACCTCAATAGAATCTCAAAAAACTTACAATACAGGAAAGCATTTGACCCATCAAGTACGTCTACTGGAACTATCTACTCCATTCCCATTTTCCTGTCCTTTCCCCCAAAATTTTTAATATTAATTTTAAAATACTCACCCATTTTCCTTTTAAATCATGAAGTCTCAGTCTCAATAGCCACGAGGTAAAGCATTCATTATAAATCTAACTCAATGTCGGGGCGCGGTGGGGTGGAATCCTCCCTTCCATTATTATGTTACCTACTTAACATGTCGGCAATTACTGGAAATAATCTAATATTCTGATTAGTTTTAGAATATCTAAGAGATTGATGGATTGAGAGTTATAGGAACAGGAGTTTATTAAAAAGCATCTGATATCTATGGCTTCAACTTTCACTACATGAAATTCTATACAAATCACTTCCTGTGATGACACTCAGGCTATTTATATGTTCTGCCCAGCAACAACCATATATTACATTACACTACATCTCCACAACTCCCCGACCCCCAGTCTCTGACTCGAATGTCAACCGCTGTGGCGTTTTTACAAGTCTATCATAACATGTTCTTCTCTCTTTAGCGGATGTCTCGGTTTGAGTCTTTTAGTTTTTCCTTCTCATTCTTTTGTACTTCAGTGAAACTGTTTGATAACTAAGATTCCTCACTCAGGTTGTCCTCTTCTTTGGTCTGCTGCTTCTTTGTTATCACCACCAATGACCTTCCGTTTCTTCTCACCATCCCTTGGTCAGTTTGGACAGTGTATGATCTTAGATATGGTGATAGAACAATCACTTCTCCATACCTTCTCTGATCTCTAACCCAAACTGATTCTCCAGGTTGTAGGTCTGTCAAGGTTTTAGACCGGTGAAGTCGGTCATAATTCTCGGATTGAATAGGTCTTTATCCTCTCTCTTCTGCACTCACTTGTGGTTCAAGTGTTCTTGGAAGTATAGCAAGTTGTGTTCTTAACCTTCGTCCCATCAACAATTCGCACGGGGCTAAACCATTCTGAAATGGTATTGCTCTGTAGCTTAAAAGTGCTACTTGAAAATCTTCATGCTTCTGTATTAAAGATTTCACAGTCCTTACACCTCTCTACTTTCCTGAGGATACCTCGGGGAGCTAGTGATGCAAGTAAAGCCATATGATTCTGTGAACCCTTTGAAACATTCGTTTGCGAATTGTGATCCATTGTCAGATATCATCACGTCGGGGATCCCATGCATCGCAAAGATTTCTCTCAAGAGGATGTGATTTCAGCTTCTGAGCTCTGAACTTGTAGCTGCTTCACTTCAACCCACCTCAAATAGTAAACAATTAAGAACATCTTGTTCTTATGCTCAAAAAGATCCATACCTAGATATTCCCATGGTCTAGAGAGAAAAGATGACGACATTAGTGGCTCCCTTGTCTCACGAAGATTGGCAGCACACGTAATGCACCTGGATATCAGCTTTTCGTCTTTTTTGATAGACCAGGCCACAAAACTGATTACCTTGCCTGGCTCTGCATTTTGTTATTCCTAAATGCCCTTGATGTAATCTTCTCAAGATCTCTAATCTTAGCATTCTGGGGATAACTAATTGCTCATCAAACATCAAAAAACAATGATACGCAGTGTTCTACTGTATTTATTAAAGTAACTAATGGTTTGTAATCCATTCCAATTCTAGATTGGAGACCTAACACATAGTCAGAATTTCACGCATGCCCAGGTTGCTGCCAGTTCTTTCTCAATGACAGCATATTTTTGGTCTGTTTCTGTCAAAGAACAACATGCAAAATACAAAGACCTGCAATGATCATCGCTTTGTACCTGAAACATGACTGCACCTAGCCCTGTTGCTGATGCATCTGCTGCTATAATGGTTGGTAATTTTGGGTTATGATGTGCTAGTACTTCTGAAGAAAGAAGTTTCTGCTTGATTTTTTTCTCCCCAAAAGCTTCTGTGTTGGACCTCACTCCTACACCAGACCTGGTCAGTCTAACTGTCTCAGTGGTTCGTTTATCATAGCCAGATTTGACAGAAACTTTCCCCAACTGATTGACCATGCTCATGAACCTTTCCTGAGACCATCACAGAATTGTAAAGTCTTATGACTTTTGTCTTTTGAGAGTCCGCTCTGATGCCTGATCCATCAATAATATGACCTAGAAATCTCAAGTTGTTGTGAAAATACACACTTCTCATTCAGTGTCAGACTAGCTTCCTGCAGTCTCTCCAACACTGCTCACACTCACATTGTGTTCCTGCTGACTCGCACCATAGATCAACACATTGTCCATGTCACAGATAATCCCTTCTAATTCCCCCAGGATTCTGGACATCATTCTTTGGAAAATTTCAAGTGCTGACGTAATTCCAAAAGGTAATCTGTTACAACAGAATCTTCCAAACACTGTTCTAAAAGTCGTCAATAGTTTAGATTCTTCATCCAAAAAAGGTACTTGTCAAAATCCACTGTTACCATCCAATTTTGTGAAAATCATGCTTTTCCCTAGCTTTGCCAGACTGTCATCCACTGATGCCATTGGATGCATTTCCCACTCTACAGCCTTGTTTAATTGCACAAAGTCTACACAAATTTGGATGGACACATTTGGTTTCTTCACTGGAACCATACCTGAGCACCCTTCTGTAGGGCAAGTAACAGGTGAGATAACTCCTTGTTTGGTCATCAGCTCCATTTCTTTCTTGACTTTCTCTAGGAGTGGGTTCGGAATTTTTCTTGGTATATATAAACACAATGGTTCAGCATCCTTTCCTAATGTGATGCAGGGCAGGCTGTTAAGTTTTCCCTGTCCTCTGAATAATTTAGGGAATTCAGCCCTAAAATTCCTTGGCTATTCCTCTACGCCTTTCAGCTCTTCATCTCCGCGTATTAACTGCAAATCTATGCAAGCTTTTCTGCTCAATAGCAAGCAATTCTGATTCTTAATGTATATCGTAGGAATTTCTTTCCCCAGTAACTCTGAATCATTTTCGGCTCTATTACCTTCAGTTCGATGCCTCCAGGTCCATACAGTTTTTTTACCTGTAGGTCTGATGCTTACTTTCTTCAGCCACAGCTCAGTGTCTGTCAGTTCTGAAACTGCTGCTCCAGTGTTCAGTTTGAATCTGGTCAGATAGCCTCCTACAAAGAATTTATGCCATCCAGGAACTTTCATAAAGAACAGAAGAAATAGGAGTAGTAGGCCATTCGGCCCCTCAAGCCTGCCCCACCATTCAATCAGATGATCTGCCCCAGACCTCAACTCCTCTTTCGTGCCAGCTCCTCATAGCCATCAACTCCCCGATATTTCAATAATCTATCTACCTCCTCTTTAAATACTTTCAGTGATCTAACCTCCACATATCTCTGGGGTAGAGAATTCCAGACATTCACTACCCTCAGAGAAGAAATTCTTTCGCATCTCAGTTTTAAATGAGTGTCCCCTTATTCTGTAACTATATCCCCTAGTTCGAGAAAGCCCCTTCAGAATCTTGTACGTTTGAATAAGATCACCCCTCATTCTTCAAAACTCTAATGAATAAAGGCCTAACCTGTTTAGCTGTTCTTGGTAAGTCAACCCCTTCATCCCAGGAATCAGCCTAGTGAATCTCTTCTGAACTGCCTCCAATGCCAGTATATCCTTCCTTAAATACAGGGACAAAAACCGTACACAGTATTCCAGGTGCGGCCTCACCAACACCCTTTACAGTTGTAACAAGACTTTCCTATTTTTAAACTCCAATCCCCAGCAATGAAGGCCAAAATTCCATTTGTCTGCTTAATTACTTGCTGCACCTGCATGCTACCTTTGTGTTTCATGCACAAGAACACCCATATACCTCTGTGCTGCCCTTTTTTTTGGAGTCTCTCTCTCTCTTTAAATAATCTGCCTTTTGATTCTTCCTACCAAAGTGCATGACGTAACACTTTCCTACATAAAACTCCATCTGCCAAATTTTTGCCCACTCACTCAACCGATCTGTATCCCCTTGCAGATTCCTTATATCCTCATCATAACATGCCCTCCCACCTATTTTTGTATCATCAGCAAATCTGGATAAAATACACTCTGCCCCTCCTCCAAGTCATTAATAAAGATAGTAAATCATTGAAACCCTAGGACTGATCCTTGTGGCACTCCACTAGTTACGTCTTTCCAACCTGAAAAAGACCTATTAATCCCGACTCTCTGTCTTCTGTGAGTTAACCAATCCTTAATCCATGCTAATACATTACTCCCAATACTGTGAGCTCCTATCTTGTGCAATAGTCTTTTATGTGGCACCTTATCAAAAGCCTTCTGGAAATCTAAATACACTACATCTTACGGGTCCTCTTTATCAACTCTGCTTGTTATATCCTCAAAGAACTCTAGCAAATTTGTCAAACATGATTTCCCTTTCACAAAACCATGAAATCAAACAGAGTCAACATTAAGCTTTTCTAAATGTCCTGCTATTTCTTCTAGCATTTTCCCAATGACCAATGTTAGGTTGACTGGCCTATAGTTTCCTGCTTTTTGTCTCCCTCCCTTCTTGAACTTGCTCTGTGGGTTTCACCTGGAAATAGTTCAACATTTTATACAAATTGTAAGTCATTAATTTTCTTTGGGTTTGCCTTTATACTTTGCTGCAGCATACCAAGTGGAAACAACCCCTCTTTTTACATCTGAATCATTCCTTTTCTCTGGATGGGCAAGTTTCCCCCTGGTGCCTCCTTCAACCACACCTACTGCAGTGAGACGCTGCTGCCTCTAGATACTCTTCCTACTTTTCCTGTCTTTGACCACCATTTTTCACCTTTGCTTTCTTTAAGTATTCGGTGGATTCTGCTACTTTCGAGATTGGACTGTCCCTATCCCCTCCAACGACAACACTCACATTTTCTAACCTCTGTTTGCCTGCTGAAGCAAATCGCCTTGGTTAATTTGAGACCATCTCTCGACTGCAGATGATCCGAGACAGCGTCATCTACCACTCCGACCACGATCCCATCTCTAATTAACCCTTCCCACAAACTGCCATATTCACAATCTTCAGCAAGCTTATACATGTCATTGATAAAAGAATCAATACTTTCTCCTCTCTGCCGTGACCATTTATTTGAATTTGGCACACTAAATCACCTTTTTCCTGACATCAAAGTAAGACTCCAGAGCCTTAATAACCTCTTTGTATGTAGCTTTTTCTTTGTCTGTGCCCTGTTTTTTTGAAGAGGTCGTCTGTGCACTCTCCTATGGCCTATAACAACACACGGAGCTGCTCCTTGTCTGGCTTCTATGCGAACCCCACTGCAGTATGGTGTCAAGTAAATCTTCAGACCCAATTCAGCTACACCGCTGCTTGGTTCTGTCCAGCTACTTTCTCGAAGTTTTCCTATAAGGGCAGCGATTCTTCTATTTCTTCTTCACTTTATGATTGTTATCATGTAATATTCTGATGCTAGTTCGTCATATAACAGAGTATCTGAGATTGATGGTTACAGGAACTGGAGTTTATTTACACCCATCTGATATTTATAGATTCTAGTTTCACTTTACTAGGTTCTGTTCAAGTCCTGTTACATCACTTCCTGTAATGACAGTCTATTTACGTATTCGGCCCAGTAACAACCCTATATTACATTATGCAACATAATCCTGCAACATTTATGGTCTCAAATTCTTTCATCATTTTGAAAACCTCTATACAATTCCTCCTCCTTAGCCTTCTCCATTCCAGTGAAAAATATTCCCATGTTGTGAGCCTTTCATAACTTGAACGGACTATCCCTCATGTCTTTCCAATGAACCTTTGCTGCTATGCCCTGTCCATGGCTCTTTTACCTGTCCTATAATGAAGTGTCCGGAGTTGCATGCAATAAATGAATTGTGACCGATCTTGCTTTATTCAATGCCCTTATTTATGAACCCCTGAATTCCATTTTCCTTTTTACCACCTTTTCTACCTCAGCTCTCACTTTTATAAATCAATGCAACTGCACCCAGATCCCTCCACTCGAAGAGCTGAATTTTCTTTTCCCACTGTCGTGAGCGTGGCGGCTCATTTAAATCACGGGGCGGTGGTGGCTTCAGCAATGCCGCAAACAGAGTCAGCTGCCTCTGCGCAGGCATTGGCACCATTTGTAAAGGGCTGCCATACCTGCCACAAAAACTGCAGAGTTGAACCCCGTAACCCCTCCCCTCTGCATTGCAAATAAATTCTTGCCCCATTTCCCACCCAAAACACTTAAATTGCAGAGTTGCCTTCGACCCACCACACCCCCAAAAAACACTAATTGCTGAGTTGACTTCCCCCACCCCACAACTGCACAAAGTGCAGAGGTCACCCCTTTCCCCCAACACTAGACATGAAAAGTTGACCGTGTTCCCGCCTCCCCCCCACCACACTAAAAACCCTAACAGCCCCTCTTCCTCACCTTCGGTGGCACCAGCTTTCCCTGGATGGGAAAGTGAAGGCACACGAGTGCCACCCATCGCATGGAAGATCCCGGGGAATAGAACGTAAGTTTATTCAGGAGGTTTATTTAAATATTTAAAGTCGGGGCCCATCGCCGAGCAGCAGGGGGGCTGCCATGGAGCCTCGCCATCACCGGGAAGATCAGGTCCAACAATCCCAGTATCAGACTCCATGGCGGGCCGCTGCGATCTTCCAGCCACACCCCCCCCCCTCCCCCCCACCCCTCACACAGCCAGACTTTGCGAGCTCAACAAAATTCAGCCCCAAGTTTAAATGTTTTGGGTTTGCTGTCTCCGACCAGTTCTTTTCCCACTAAATTCAACTGGATACACATTGATGTGCCCAGTCCACTAACCAGTGTCTGTCCTCCTGCAAGCTCCATCAGTTTGCTATATCCCCTATTTAGCATCAGCTAACTGGGATATAATTTCTTCTCTGCACATGTTCAAATCATTTATAAAAGTGGAAAACACAAAAAAAGTCATCACACAGAACAAAAAGGCATCCCACAGCATGTCATACAATACCCAAAAATATACATTTATCCTTAATCCATCTGAGAAATCTTTTATCCACACAGCTTTCATTCCTTTTAAATGCAGTGTGCCTTCATTTTCATAAACTGATCTGTCAAAGGAACATGTAGACTTCACTGGTCTGATGCTTTATTGCTTATTTTTTCAAATTGAAGGCTGTGTTATGCATTTTGATGTTGGGCAGCACCTGTTAGTGTTGTCGCTCTCAGCAGTCTAGTCCATTACTGGCTTTATAGTAAAACCAACACTTCTCCAACTCCTATGATTCTATGATCAATGTCATTTTAATGATGTGACATCAAATATTCTAGCTAATTCAGCAAATTCTCTAAACATCACTTAGATGTAAAATACAAATGCTATGTTTCCCACATCTTGATGTGAAATTTAAAAAAAAAAACAACTACAGGACATTCTTGGGGTGGGGGTGGGGGTGGTGCCACGTGCTAATGAGTACAGAAACAGGAAGGAACATGTGATGAATATGTAGCTGGAATAATAGTGCAGGATAAAAGGCTTTAGACTCTTGAAGCATTGGGACCAATTTTGGGGGAGGTGGAAGTTGTACCAGCCAGATGTGATGCACCTCAACAGGGCCAGAACAAAAGAACAAAGAAGAACAAAGAAAATTACAGCACAGGAACAGGCCCTTCGGCCCTCCAAGCCTGCGCCGATCCAGATCCTCTATCGAAACCTGTCGCCTATTTTCTAAGGGTCTGTATCTCTTTGCTGCCTGCCCATTCATGTATCTGTCTAGATACATCTTAAAAGACGCTAACGTGCCCGCGTCTACCACCTCTGCTGGCAACGCGTTCCAGGCACCCACCACCCTCTGCGTAAAGAACTTTCCACGCATATCCCCCCTAAACTTTTCCCCTCTCACTTTGAACTCGTGACCCCTAGTAATTGAATCCCCCACTCTGGGAAAAAGCTTCTTGCTATCCACCCTGTCTATACCTCTCATGATTTTGTACACCTCAATCAGGTCCCCCCTCAACCTCCGTCTTTCTAATGAAAATAATCCTAATCTACTCAACCTCTCTTTATAGCTAGTGCCCTCCATACCAGGCAACATCCTGGTGAACCTCCTCTGCACCCTCTCCAAAGCATCTACATCCTTTTGGTAATGTGGCGACCAGAACTGCACGCAGTATTCCAAATGTGGCCGAACCAAAGTCTTATACAACTGTAACATGACCTGCCAACTCTTGTATTCAATACCCCGTCCGAACAAGGAAAGCATGCCGTATGCCTTCTTGACCACTCTATTGACCTGCGTTGCCACCTTCAGGGAACAATGGACCTGAACACCCAAATCTCTCTGTACATCAATTTTCCCCAGGACTTTTCCATTTATTGTATAGTTCACTCTTGAATTGGATCTTCCAAAATGCATCACCTCGCATTTGCCCGGATTGAACTCCATCTGCCATTTCTCTGCCCAACTCTCCAGTCTATCTATATTCTGCTGTATTCTCTGACAGTCCCCTTCACTATCTGCTACTCCACCAATCTTAATGTCGTCTGCAAACTTGCTAATCAGACCACCTATACTTTCCTCCAAATCATTTATGTATATCACAAACAACAGTGGTCCCAGCACGGATCCCTGTGGAACACCACTGGTCACACGTCTCCATTTTGAGAAACTCCCTTCCACTGCTACTCTCTGTCTCCTGTTGCCCAGCCAGTTCTTTATCCATCTAGCTAGTACACCCTGGACCCCATGCAACTTCACTTTCTCCATCAACCTACCATGGGGAACCTTATCAAACACCTTACTGAAGTCCATGTATATGACATCTACAGCCCTTCCCTCATCAATCAACTTTGTCACTTCCTCAAAGAATTCTATTAAGTTGGTAAGACATGACCTTCCCTGCACAAAACCATGTTGCCTATCACTGATAAGCCCATTTTCTTCCAGATGGGAATAGATCCTATCCCTCAGTATCTTCTCCAGCAGCTTCCCTACCACTGACGTCAGGCTCACCGGTCTATAATTACCTGGATTATCCCTGCTACCCTGCTTAAACAAGGGGACAACATTAGCAATTCTCCAGTCCTCCGGGACCTCACCCGTGTTTAAGGATGCTGCAAAGATATCTGTTAAGGCCCCAGCTATTTCCTCTCTCGCTTCCCTCAGTAACCTGGGATAGATCCCATTCGGACCTGGGGACTTGTCCACCTTAATGCCTTTTAGAACACCCAACACTTCCTCCCTCCTTATGCCGACTTGACCTAGAGTAATCAAACATCTGTCCCTAACCTCAACATCCGTCATGTCCCTCTCCTCGGTGAATACCGATGCAAAGTACTCGTTTAGAATCTCACCCATTTTCTCTGACTCCACGCATAATTTTCCTCCTTTGTCCTTGAGTGGGCCAATCCTTTCTCTAGTTACCCTCTTGCTCCTTATATATGAATAAAAGGCTTTGGGATTTTCCTTAACCCTGTTTGCTAAAGATATTTCATGACCCCTTTTAGCCCTCTTAATTCCTCGTTTCAGATTGGTCCTACATTCCCGATATTCTTCCAAAGCTTCGTCTTTCTTCAGCCGCCTAAACCATATGTATGCTTCCTTTTTCCTCTTAGCTAGTCTCACAATTTCACCTGTCATCCATGGTTCCCTAATCTTGCCATTTCTATCCCTCATTTTCACAGGAACATGTCTCTCCTGCACGCTAATCAACCTCTCTTTAAAAGCCTCCCACATATCACATGTGGATTTACCTTCAAACAGCTGCTCCCAATCTACATTCCCCAGCTCCTGCTGAATTTTGGTGTAGTTGGCCTTCCCCCAATTTAGCACTCTTCCTTTAGGACCACTCTCGTCTTTGTCCATGAGTATTCTAAAACTTACGGAATTGTGATCACTATTCCCAAAGTCGTCCCCTACTGAAACTTCAACCACGTGGCCGGGCTCATTCCCCAACACCAGGTCCAGTATGGCCCCTTCCCGAGTTGGACTATTTAAATACTGCTCTAGAAAACCCTCCTGGATGCTCCTTACAAATTCTGCTCCATCTAGACCTCTGACACTAAGTGAATCCCAGTCAATGTTGGGAAAATTAAAATCTTCTTGCAAATATTCTTGCAGGGGCTCTTTGCTAGTGCTGTTGAGAAGTGTTTAAAACAAGCTTGGCAAGGGGATGAGAACCCAAAAGTAAATTCAGAAGGGAGAAAATAAAAGTTGGAAAGGGAAGGCAGAAGAAACAAAGGCTAAAAAAAAAGACAGACAAGGGAGTTTTCCAGTACTAAATACAAAAAGTGTAGGAAATAAAGGCAGATAAGCTGAGCGCACAGATTGACACATGGGAGTACAGTATTATAGTTATTACCAAGACATGGCAGCTAGAGAGAGCAAGACAGAGACGAAGACAAAAGGAGGGCAGGGGTCACAATATTGATTAAAGAAACAATTATAGCTGTGGGGAGGGAATGATAGGGTAGAATGATCAAATGATACCATATGGGTTGAGCTGAAGGACATAAAAGCGGCAATCTCACTACTGGAAGTGTACTGTAGACCACCAATCAGAGGGAGATAGAAGACCTAATGACTAATGTGTCGGCAAATTTCTGAGCAGTGCGAAAACAATAGTGCAGTGGGGGATTTTAACAACCTGAATATTAACTGGGATAGAATTAGTGTGAAAGGCACAGAGGGAGCAGAATTCTTAAAATGCATCAGGAACTTTTTAGCCAGTGTGCAGCAAGCCCAACAAATTGATATGGGGCAGTTTGGACTTTAGTTTTAGGCAATGAAGCTGGACAGGTAGAAGGAGTATCTGCGGGGAACACCTTGGTACAAGAGATCATGGCCAGAATTTTACGTTAGGTGGGAGGCCCCACGCACCGGTCAAAAGTTGTGGGTAAGCCCACCTCCTGGGAATTTTCGCTCCTTGGCCCTTTAGTTGGCCTTGGGCAGGACTTCCACCTTCTTGAGGCAGGAAGTCCTGCCTAATGGAACTGCCAGCCAATCAGCGGTCCATCTGCTCAGTCCCAGCAGCGCCACTGGGAGTGGTGGCCACTGAAAGTGTTGCGTAGTGGGGGCAGTTGGGCTGTGGGGCACAGGGTGCCCGATCAGAAGGGAGCACCCTCCCCTCTCCCAGCCTGCAAGAGGGCCGCCAGGTTTCACCTGACAGTGTTCCGGGGTCCTTTGCCAGCAGCAGCAGGATGTCCTTAAGTGGCAGTTAATTGATCACTTAAGGGTCTAGAGTGGCCTCGGTTTGGGGCGGGGGAGGGGGGGGGAAGCCATTCCTCACTGCTGCCATGCTGGATCACTGGGAGGCATTCAAGAGATAGTGAGGGTCCCTTAAAAGAAGAATGTCCATCAGCACTCCCTCCACTGCATCACTAGCCACTGGCAGGACTGCATCACAAACATTGAAGTCCTGGAAACAGCCAACATCACCAGCATTGAGGCCATCCCCCTGCAAAGCCAAGTGCGTTGAGCAGGTCACGTTGCCCGTATGGACGACGGTCACCTGCCCAAGATAGTGTTGTATGGAGAGCTAACCGCTGGTAAACAGAAGAGGGGCCCCATGCAAATGTTTCAAAGGACTCCCTGAAGAAGTTCCTCCCTGTTTGCCACATCAACCACTGCCAGTGGGAAACGTGGGCCATAGATCGTGATGCCTGGAGATCCAACATTAGGAGGGCTGCAGACACCTTTGGAAACTGAGCAAAGAACCAGCATGAAAGAGAAAAAGGAGAAGGATAGATCCAATTGCCCCCAGCAGCAACTACACCTTCACTTGTACCTGCTGTGGGAGAATCTGCCGGTCACGGATAGGCCTGACTAACCACCAGTGGGCCTGCAACCGATGAGTATAACCTTCCCAAAATCTTCACCCGTGAAGAAATGCCAAGAGCAAGTATGGTCCCTTAAAGAAAAAAGGGTGGGACTAACAAATCTAGAGACCCCTAGATGTCAAAGGGGGGCTTAATAAAAAGAGGGGATAAAGAAAAAAACAAAACGGGAAGCTTATGACAGATCCTGAGGGCTAAAACTGCAGAAAACCTAGGAGTATTAAAAAAAAAACGTAGGAGCGAAATAAAAAAAGGAAATTAGGAAAGCAATGAGAGGGCATCAAAAAATTGGCAAGTAAAATTAAAGAAAACCCAAAGTTTTTTTTTCTTATAAATCTATAAAGAGCAAGAGGATAACCAAAGAAAGAGTATAGCCGGTTAGAGATCATTAGGATAACCTGCCTATGGAGGCAGAGGACATTGGCATTGTTCTTAAATGAATACTTTGCATCTGTTTTCACAAAAGAGAGGGACGATATGGCCAATGCAAATCAGGCAGGTGGAATGTTTTTATATTAGATGAAATTAACGGTGAGAGAGGAACTATTTAGGGGTTTAGCATCAATGAAAGGGAAGCAAAGGAAGAAATAGTGGAGGGTCTGACCATCATTTTCTAGTCCTCTCTGCCTACAGGCATAGTACCAGAGGACTGCAGGACATCCAACAAGACACAGACACTGAAATAAATCTAAAAGTCTTCTATATAGACATATAACTATTAAAAAGGTGATGAAAGGAGGGTAAAAGCAGGAAACAAAACTGAGCTACTACATGAATACTTGGGTATTGAGAGATACAAAGGAAAAAGATGCTGCTAAAGTCATAGTGAAAGAGGAGGTAGTTGAGACACTGGATACGCTAAAAATTGATAAAAGAGGTGGTATTAGAAAGGCTGATAGTTGCCAAGTCACCAGAATTGTATCAGATGCATCCGAGCATACTGAGGGAAGTAAGGGTGGAAAATGTGGAGGCACTGGGCATAGTCTTCCAATCCTCCTTCGATACACAGCTTGTGCCGGAGGACAGGAGAATCACAAATGTTACACCCTTGTTCAAAAGGGTGCAAGGATAAACCCAGCAACTACAGGCCAGTCAGTCAGTTTAACCTCTGTGGTGGGAAAGCTTTTAAGAAGTGATAATCTGGGACAAAATTAATAGTCATTTTGACAGGTGTGCTCTAATTAAGGAAAGTCAGCAGGCAAATAGCATTTAACTAATTTGATTGGGCTTTTTCAATGAAGTAAGAGAGGGTTCATGTGGTGCACCTGGACTTCCAAAAAGGTGTTTGATGAAATGGCACATACAGGATTATCAACAAAGTTGAAACCCATGGAACAAAAGGGAGAATTTCAGCACGTATACAAAATTGGCTGGGTGACACGAAACAAAGTAGTAAACAGTTGTTATCCAGACGGGAGGAAGGTATTGTTATGATCAAAGCGGAAGGAGTACATTGTTAATTCAGTTCCACTTCTCCACAGGTCACAACATATGTTTAAATTTTCCCACTTACCGAACAGTCATACACTCTACGTTTCCCCCCCAGAATAAAGCACACCAACCAGGTTTCTTTAATAAACAACTAGATTATCCATTTATTATAAACCAAGGTTTAACCAATAATGAAGTAAAACATACAAGTGAATTGGAATATTAAAACCCCCATATTTATCCTAGCCCTCATGCACACACACACACAACTAGCTAATTGGTGAGGGGGGGTAAGAGAAGGAATTTTGTTTACAGCTGTTACAAAGAAATAGAAAGAAGGAAAAAAAACACTTTGGCTTAAAAGGTATGGAAAGAGGTTCTTTGTTTTGGCGAGGTGTCCCAAAGGCGAATAGGGGGCTGTCACTAGGAATCTTCCTAGAACAGTTCATTCCAGGCGATGTTGATGAACAGTCTGGGTAAGCTTTCAAGAGATGCAGCTACAGAAAGCTTCACATTGTTGCTGCACACCTGACGCAAGACCTAAGGTTTCAATTCTCACACATTCGATACAAAGTTCCTTCAAAGATGCAAGGTTTCTGCAAACATGCAGGATTTCTTCAAATACAGGAGGAAATGGTTAACACTTGATGCAAGAATTCTTTAACGATGCAAAGATTCTTCAAATACAGAAATATCTGCTGTCTTCTCCTGGCAGGCACACAGCAACTCCTCCTTTGTTTTTTTTTCAGGCCAAACATCAACTGGCTTTTTAAACAGTTCAGAATGAAATGAAAACCTTTCCAGAGGCAAGTCATGTGACAACCATAAATCTTGACTCGCAATTTCCTTGCAAATAGCTCTTTCAGGGTCATAACACAACCCTTTGCAGGGTTCTTTGTAAACAAGTTTACTGGAAAGCACCTGTTTGCATTCAGTCCAAACCTTCCAAACTTAAAATCAAGACCCACTGCTTTTCTTGATCCATATTAAACTTGGGTGTGCAGGGCACAATCTCAAAATTTGCAGATGGCACAAACCTTGAAGTCCATCACTATCCCCCTCACAGTTCACAATTCTTTCAAGAGAACATAATCAGGCTGGTGGAATGTGCAAACACATGGCAGATGAAATTTAATGAAGAGAGGAGTGAAGCGATACATTTTGGCAGGAGAGGCAATATAAAATAAAAGGATACAATTCTAAAGCAGGTGCTGCAGCAGAGGGACCTGGGGTATATGTGCATAAATTATGGACAGTGGCAGGGCAGGATGATAAAGCAGTTAATACATTATTTGGGCTCTGGAACTTTATAAACAGGGACATAGAATACAAAAGCAAGGAAGATATGGTAAACTTTTATAAAACACTGGTTTGGCCTCAACTGGTGTATTGTGTTCTATTTGGGGCACCACACTTTAGGAAACATGTGAAGGCATTAGAGAGGGTGCAGAAAAGATTTATGAGAATGGTCCAAGGATGAGGGGCTTACAGGGATAGATTGGAGAGGCTGGGGCTGTTCGCCTTAGAGAAAAGGAGAAGGTTGAGAGGAGATGTGATAGGTGATCAAGATCATGAGGGGTCTGCACAGAGTAGATAGGGAGAGACTGTTCCCATTGGCAGAGGGTCAAGAACCAGAGGACACCAATCTAAGATGATTGGGGAAATAAGCAACAGTGACAGGAGGAAAAACTTTTTTTATGCAACGTGAGATTAGGATCTGGAATGTGCTGCCTGAGAGTGTTGTCGAAGGAGATTCAAATTGTGTCTTTCAAAAGGGAACTGGATAATTATTTCAAAATAAAATATTTGCGGGGCTATGCGGAAAGGCAGGGGCGTGGGACTAGCTGAGCAGTTCTTAGAGAGCTGGCATGGACATGACAGGCCAAATGGCCTTTTCCTATAATAGAATTAGAGTGTTTACAGAAATGTTTCAAACACTGAACTGTATATTTTGTTTACAAAAAGCAAGATTTCAAAACTCTCAGATGGTAACTCAGACTTCTTTGTAAGTGACCGCATTGTTCGTTCAAAAGATGTTTAAGTAGTCTCAACTAGCATAGCAGCACTACCACTTGGTTTCAATGTCCCTGATAAAGAGAGGGGTGGGGTAAGTTAAGAAACTCAGCTCGGGTCATTGCATATGATTATTATCCAGTGAGTGTGCCTGAATTATGGGCGAGGGCAGGAATGAGATACCCATTACAACCCAATCACCTAGTTACAATTATCATCAAGGATCATTTAGTCTAAAATGTTAGTGTGTAAAGTAGCCGAAAGTTGACAGCATCTGAGGAGTCACTTAGCAGCATGGCTCAATACCTTCAAGAGAGCAGAAAACTGAGGGAAATAAAAACAGTTGTGACCAGCATACAACCCCACGCAAGTCTGAAACTTTTTCCAATCACATCCATGTAATTGTAGAGGGAGGAGGTGAGGAAGCAGGCAAGGACTGATTCTTTGACACTCTCACCTAAACAAAAAAAAAAATCAATCTTAATCTTGAAGATTTAAAATTGCATAGCACCCAGAGTCCTTTTGGGGAGCAAGTTCCAGATCTCCTCAACCCTTTCTGTGAAATCTGTATTTTCCCTCAGAGATAACCCGGGTCTAATTTTAAGATAACTCCTTCCTGAACTGGATTCACCCCAACCCCACTCTCAAGGCAATAGTATCTCTGTACCTACCCAATCAAATCCCTTTATCATGGTAAATATCTCAAATCAAACCACCTCTCAATCTTCTAAACTCAAGTGCATGCAGACCCTATAACCTTACCCTACAAGCCCTGGTATCATTCTGGTCCATCTGTGCTGTACCCATTCCAAAGCCAATATATCTTTCCTGAGGATCAGTACCCAAAACTGAATGCGGTACTGCAGGTGGGGTCTGACCAAAGGTTCTGGACAAGTGAAGCATCATTTTCTCCCTTTTGAATTCCAAGGCCAACATTCCATGAGTCCTATTGATTATTTTTGTACCTGTGCATTAGCTGTTAGGTGCTGTGTGTGTGTACGGACACACAAATCCCTTTGCTCCTCCACACAGTTTCTAGCCCATCCATTTGTCTTGCTGGGATAGCCACGTACTTCCACAAGTTGAACTCCATCATTCTAGTTTTACCCACTCAATTAGTCTTGCTCCCTTTCAAACTTCCTGCTTTCATCCGTCCAACTTACTGTACCTCCAAACTTAATGTCATTTGCATACTTGAATATACAACTCTATTCCCTCATTCTAGTCATATTAATAAATATGATGGCAGCCAGAGGCCCAAGTGTAGATCTCTGGGTGCACAATTTGTCATATCCTCCCAAATCAGAGAACAAACTTTTTATCCCTACTTTGTGTACTACCTCCCAACCAATTACTGACCCATGTCACAAGGTTATCTCCAATTCCATGCACTCTCATTTTTGTTAACAATCTCTTGTGCAGAACCTCATCACATGCCTACTGTGCATATAGACAATATCCACAGACACTCCCCTATCATCTCCAAACAAGAAAGAGCCGAACCACCTTCCCTTGACATTCATTGGCATTACCACTGCCTAATTCCTCCACCATCAACATCCTGAGGGTTACCATTAACCAGAAACTTAATGGACCGGCCACACAAAAATAGCGTGGTTACGACAGTATGACAGAGGTTGGGCATTCTGTAGCAAGTGACTAACCACTTGACACCTCAAAATCTTTCCACTGCCTGCAAGGTAGAACAGGAGTGTGATGGAATACTCTCCACTTGATTGCCGGAGCTGCACTCACCCAAGTAAGAAGTTCTAACACCTAAAAGAACAAGGGCAGCAGGCACATGGGAATACCACCACTTCCAAACTCCCCTGGAAATACATCATGGACTGGATCTTGAAGGCATTGGGGCTCCTGGCACCAGGCTGAAAAGGTGAGGAGAGCCCTGCCTCAGCCTTTTCGCACAGCCGTAGGTACGATCCTCCATTGTTCCAGAGGTGAGGTTTCCAGCGACAGGATCCCTGTCCCTTTAAAGATGGGGATCCCGCCTCCAAGAGCTGCCAGCCAATCACAGGGCTGGCTGTGCCACTGGGAGTAATGGCCACTGCTGGTATTGTATAGGCCTTGAACCCAGGCCCAGAGCTGGAACCACGCATATGCCCACTACCCCCCATCCCACCCCCCACTCCAACTTGACCCCAGGAGGGCCCATAAAATCTAGCCCCACCATATGTTTTACTGTTCTGAAACTCCCAATTTAGCAGCACTGTGGATGTACCTTCACCACAGAGACAGCATGGTTCACTTCCACCTTTTCAAACATGCGTAAGCAGCATGCGATAGACAGAGCTAAGCAATCCCAGAACCAACGGATCAGATCTAAGCTCTGCAGTCCTGCCACATCCAGCCGTGAATGGTGGTGGACAATTAAACAACTAACTGGAAGAGCTGGCTCCACAAATATCCCCATCCTCAATGATGGGGGAGCCCAGCACATCAGTGCGAAAGATAAGGCTGAAGCATTTGCAACAATCTTCAGCCAGAAGTGCCGAGTTGATGATCCATCTCAGTCTCCTCCTGAAGTCCCCAGCATTACAGATGCCAAACTTCAGCCAATTCGATTCACTCCGCGTGATAGCAAGGAACAACTGAAGGCACTGGATACTGCAAAAGCTATGGGATCTGACAATATTCCAGCAATAGTACTGAAGACCTGTGCTCCAGAACTTGCCGCGCCCCTAGCCAAACTGTTCCAGTACAGCTACAACACTGGCATCTACCCTGCAATGTGGAAAATTGCCCAGGTATGTCCTGTCCACAAAAAGCAGGACAAGTCCAACCTGGCCAATTACCGCCCCATCAGCCTACTCTCAATCATCAGTAAAGTGATGGAAGGTGTCATCAACAGTGCCATCAAGCAGCACTTGCTTAGCAATAACCTGCTCAGTGACGTTCAGTTTGGGTTCCGCCAGGGCCACTCAGCTCCTGACCTCATTACAGCCTTGGTTCAAACATGGATAAAAGAGCTGAACTTAAGAGGTTAGGGGAAATTGACTGCCCTTGACATCAAGGTAGCATTTGACCGAGTATGGCATCAAGGAGCCCTAGCAAAACTGAGGTCACTGGGAATCGGGGGAAAACCCTCCGTTGGCTGGAGTCATACCTAGCGCAAAGGAAGATGGTTGTGGTTGTTGGAGGGCAACCATCTGAGCTCCAGGAGATCACTGCAAGAGTTCCTCAGGGTAGTGTCCTAGGCCCAACCATCTTCAGCTGCTTCATCAATGACCTTCCTTCAATCATAAGGTCAGAAGTGGGAATGTTTGCTGATGATTGCACAATATTCAGCACCATTTGTGACTTCTCAGATACTGAAGCAGTCCATGTAGAAATGCAGCAACACCTGGACAATATCCAGGCTTGGGCCGATAAGTGGCAAGTAACATTCGCGCCACACAAGTGGCGGGCAATGACCATCTCCAACAAGAGAGAATCTAACCATCTCCCCTTGACATTCAACGGCATTACCATCGCTGAATCCCCCACTATCAACATCCTAGGGGCCACCATTGACCAGAAACTGAACTGGAGTAGCCATATAAATACCGTGACTACAAGAGCAGGTCAGAGGCTAGGAATCCTGCGGCGAGTAACTCACCTCCTGTCCACCATCTACAAGGCACAAGTCAGGAGTGTAATGGAATACTCTCCACTTGCCTGGATGGGTGCAGCTCCAACAACACTCAAGAAGCTCAACACCATTCAGGACAAAGCAGCCCGCTTGATTGGCTTCCCATCCGTAAACATTCACTCCCTCCACCACCGATGCACAGTAGCAGCAGTGTGTACCATCTACAAGATGCACAGCAGCAATGCACCAAGGCTCCTTAGACAGCACATTCCAAACCCGCGACCTCTACTAACTAGAAGGACAAGGGCAGCAAATACATGGGAACACCACCACCTACAATTTCCCCTCCAAGTCACACACCATCCTGACTTGGAACTATATCGCTGTTCCTTCACTGTTGCTGGGTCAAAATCCTGGAACTCCCTTCCTAACAGCACTGTGGGTATACCTACCCCAAATGGACTGCAGCGGTTCAAGAAGGCAGCTCACCACCACCTTCTCAAGGGCAATTAGGGATGGGCAATAAATGCTGGCCTGGCCAGCGTCGCCCATATCCCATGTATGATTTTTTTTTTTTAAAAAGGGCAATTAGGGATGGGCACACATCCTGTGAATTAATAAACACATGCTAGTGTCCTCCTCAAAAAAAAAGTTAGTCAGACATGGCCTATGGTTGACAAATGCATGCTGACTCTCTGATCAACTGGTATTTGTCCAAGTGTTCAGGTGCTCTTTTCTTGCTGATAGATTCCAGTAACTTCCTCACAAAAGGATCGAACTGACAGTTGTGTGGGTACCTGATGAAAGGCCATTGATCTGAAATGTTAATTCTGTTTCTCTCTCCATAGAAGCTGTCCGACCTGAGTATTTGTACCATTTATGTTCTATTTCAGATTTCCAATATCCATCCATAGTATTTTGCTTTTATATTGCTTTTGTTACATGATTTCCTTTTCCCTCCTTTCCTAAATAACAGAATGGCAATTTACTGTTTCCCAGTCCAAAGGCACACTTCGAAAAGCTCTCCGGATAGAAGATTATGACTAATGTGGCTGCAATTGAATCATGCACTTTTGATACCCTGGTGTGGAAGCCAACAGACAAATCTCCATGACCTATCTTACGTCTTCTAATTTTCTCCAGTTTAAGATTTTTAAAAATTAAAATTCAATAAGTTCCTCCACTTAATTTATTTTTAGTTTCCCTCAAACCGCTGACATTTTCTCCTCTTCTACTGTGAAACGTATGTAAATTATCCATTGAAGAAGTCTGCCACGTTCTCGATTACATCACCACCTACATCCCTCTAATGGGCCCACATTTCCCTTGCCCGCTCTCAATATATTTATATAAAGCTTTTACTGTCAGCTTGCAAGGAGTATCAAGGCTTTGTTGTTTTTTTTTTTGCAGCTCAATACTTTATTTGCCATCCTTTATTGCTTTTTATAGCTTTCCAAATCCACTGGATTCCATTTTTCCTTTGCATTTGTGTTAGCCTTGTCTCTTAACTCGATATAGTATCTTATCTCATTTGTTGACCATGATTGCCTAACTACACAAAAATGAGGGGATTTGTACTGGTCTTGTACCAAATACTTCCTTGAATGCCTCCCATTGTATCTCTGTAGGATTACCCATTAACAGTTCAACCAGTTTACTGTGGTTAGTTTATGTCATATTCCTTTGAAGTCAGACTTAAGTTTAAAACCTTGGTTTCAGAGCTTCCCTTCTTCGTCACAAACTTATCCATTGCAATCATGTTGTGATCACCGTATGCAAGATGTTCCCTTACCATCAGATTGTTAACTAATTATGGCTCATTACTCAGAACTAAACCTTGGCTAGTCTATTCCCTCGGTTTTAAAACATACTGTTCCAGGAAACCATCCCAAAAACACCCACTAAGAATTCACTGTCTTTACAACTTGTGCTGTTCTGTGAAAATTAGAATCTCGCCATTATAACTAACCATTTTGCTTCTGCTCACTGTATTTATGTATTCCGCTATTATCTCAACTATCAGGAGTTTGCGGACAACTCCCACCAGAGTCTTGCATGCTTTGCTGTTTCTGCCCGATGCATTTCCAGGGCCTGCTGATTCCTCCTGTTATCCCTCCTTTCAACTGCTGTAATAATGCCTTTTATATTGCTACTCCTCCTCCTTTCCCAAATTCCCTGTCCTTTTTATATATTTTAAGAATATTTCGTTCCCAGTCATGCCCAGCAGTCTCTGATAATTACTAACTGATTACTAAGCTGTGGTTTAGATGAAGGCCATACCATCAGCATAGTCTTCTTTGGGCTCAGAAGTGGTTCCAAGCATCTGAAACCCACCCTTTTACACCATCCTTCCAAAAAAAAATGCATTGAAAATGCTAATATTTCTCTTCCAGTCTGGTCCAGCAGGTGGCACTGAGAGCAATCCCAAGATTACTCTCGTGAAGTTTCTGCTTCTTTATCCAGAACTTAGCTCCTTAAATCCTTCCACAATTGACTGACTCTCTTTCTTGGTACTCAGGGCGGCGCAGAAATCTGCAAGCATAAAAGCTAGAGTGTGACGGACACAGACATGCCTTATATCTCCCATTTCGATTACACTAACGAATCACCCATGATGCTGCCCACTAAGTCAAAGAATATATTGCTTTATTAGATGAGTATGAGCATTACGGTTATTCTAAAGTGGCGCTGTCTGTCCATTTAGAAAAACATAGGAACTGGAGTAGGCCATTTAGCCCCTCAGTCCTTCCCCACCATTCATTCAATGAGATCATGGCTGATCTATATCAATTCCATTTACTTGCCTTGGCTTTATATCCCTTAATGCTCTTGGCTAGCAAAAATCCATCACTCAGACGTAAAATTAATTGAGCTTATGTTCTTCTACCACCCTTATTATGAAGGAGCGTTTTCCAACTTCTCTACTGAATGACGTGGCTCGGATTTTAAGATTATGACCCCTTCTCCTTGACACCCCATGAATGGAATCATTTCTATCGACTTGGAATACCTTTCAAAATCCTAAAAAAAACCTCAAACAAAATCACTCCATAAGCTTTTATATTTGAGAACACAAACAAATACTTCATTAATTTCTGCTTATAATTTAATTCTTCAAATTTTGTTAATATTCTGGTGACTCTGCACGACACTTCTTCCAAGGCCAATATATAGGAACAGGAGTAGGCCATTCAGCCCCTTGAACCCGCCCTGCCATTCAATGAGATCATGGCTGATCCGCAGCCTAACTCCATATACCTGCCTTTGGCCCATATCCCTTAATATCTTTGCTTAACAAAAATCCATCTATCTCAGATTTAAAATTAACAACTGTTGTAGCTTCAACTGCTGTTTGTGGGAGAGAGTTCCAAACCTCTCCCACCCTTTGCGTTAAGAAGTGCTTCCTAACATCTCTCCTTAACGGTCTGGCCCTAATTTTTAGACTATGCCCCCTAATTTTTTTTTTTAAAAAGAGATACAGCACTGAAACAGGCCCTTCGGCCCACCGAGTCTGTGCCGACCAACAACCACCCATTTATACTAACCCTGCAGTAATCCCATAGCATCTACCTATACTAGGGGCAATTTGCAATGGCCAATTTACCTATCAGCCTGCAAGTCTTTGGCTGTGGGAGGAAACCGGAGCACCTGGTGAAAACCCACGCGGTCACAGGCAGAACTTGCAAACTCCGCACGGGCAGTACCCAGAATCGAACCTGGGTTCCTGGAACTGTGAGGCTGCAGTGCTAACCACTGCGCCACTGTGCCGCCCCACCGGTGGAAATAGTTTATCTTTATCTAGCCTGTCTTTTCCTGTTAATATCTTGAAGACTTCAATCAGATCACCCCTTAACCTTCTAAATTCTAGCGAAAACAGGCCTAATTTGAGTAAACTCTCCTCGTAACTTAACCCCTTAATCCAGGTATCATTCTTGTAAACTTACATTGCACTCCCTCCAAGGCCAATATATCCTTCCTAAGGTGTGGTGCCCAGAACTGCTCAGATTCCAACAAGTGGGGTCTAACCAGGGTTTTGTACAGTTGCAGCATAGCCTCTGTCCTTATACTCCAGTCCTCTCTATCTAGTACCCGGCTCTATCCTTTTTTGATCCAAAATGGATAACCTCACACTTGCCCGCATTGAAATCCATCTGCCACAGTTTTGCCCATTCACCTAGTCTGTCAATATCTCCTTGCAATTTTATGCTATCTAAACGGTCTACAATGCTGCCCAATTTTGCATCATCAGAAAATTTGGATATATGACTTACTTTGCCATCATCCAAGTCGTTAATGAATAATGTGAATAATTAAGGCCCCAACACAGATCCCTGTAGGACATCACTAGTCACATCCTGCCAATTGGAGTACTTACCCATTATCCCCACTCTCTGTCGCCTACCACTCAACCAGCTTCCTAACCATGTCAATAATTTGCCCTCAACTCCATGGGCTTCTACCTTAGTTAACAGTCTCCTATGTGGGGCTTTATCAAATGCCTTCTGGAAGTCCATATAAATAACATCCATAGATATTCCCCTGTCCACTACCTTAGTCACCTCTTCAAAAAGTTCAATGAGATTTGTCAGGCATGACCTTCCCAACATGGATCCATGCTGACTGTCCCTGATTAACTGAAATGTTTCTCGGTGTTCAGTCACCCTATCCTTGATTATAGACTCCAGCAACTTGTCCACCACAGATGTCAGGCTATAATAAAAACAAGAAATGCTGGAAATGCTCAGCAGGTCTGGCAGCATCTGTGGAGAGAGAAGCAGAGTTAACGTTTCAGGTCAGTGACCCTTCTTCAGAACAGGCTAACTGGTCTGTAATTTCCTTGGTTCCCCCTTTCACCCTTCTTAAAAAGTGGAATGACATGTGCAACTTTCCAATCCAGAGGAACCACTCCTGAATTTAGGGAACTTTGAAAGACTATAGTGAGGGCATCTAAATGTGCTCCCCTACTTCCTTTAACACCCTCGGATGGAAACTATCAGGTCCTGGGGATTTCTCACTCTTTAGTGCCATTAATTTCCTTGTTACTGATGTTTTACTTACATTAATTGCAATAAGTCCCTGTCCCCTATCGGCCTTTAATTTTTTCGGGACTTCCGACAAGTCATCCTCGTTTTCAACTGTAAATACGGAGGCAAAGTAATTGTTCAACATGTCTGCCATTTCCCCATTATCAATGACAATATCTCCATTTTCAGCTTTTAGTGGGCCTGCGTTGCCCTTGACCACCCGTTTTCCCTTTATGCAACTATAAAATTTCTTCTTATTGATTTTGATGTCCCTTGTAAGTTTCCTTTCATAATCTCTTTTCGTAGCTCTTATAAGCTGCTTTGTGACCCTTTGCTGGTCTTTGTATTGATCCCATTCGGCCGGATCTGTGCTGCGTTTTGCATTTTTGTAAGCCCTTTCTTTTAGTTTTATGCTATCCCTAATCTCTTTAGTTGACCATGGCTGTTTTTTCTGTGAAGTGGAGCTTTTTCCTCTCAGGGGTATATACACTCGCTCTGTATTTCATTAAATGTTTCTTTAAATATTCTCCACTGTTCTTCAGTCGTTTGACCCATTCACAGATCTACCCAGTTTACCGTGGACAGTCTGTATCTCGTCCCGGTTAAGTCAGCCTTACCCAAGTCTAGAATTCTCGTGGCTGATTCGTGCTTTTCACTTTCAAACGTTACCTTGAATTCACTATTTGATAAATGTTCATGCACAGTTAGGCTACTAATTATATTTGGCTCATTACTCATAACTAAATCTAGTATTGCCTGTCCCCTTGTTACATCTAGGACATATTGTTGTTGGCAACTATCCCGGACACAATCCAGAAATTCACTACCTTTCTGACTGGTGCTAGTCTACCTCTCCCAATCTATGTGGAAGTTAAAATCCCCCATTAATACTACTCTGCATTTGTTACACACTTGCCTAATTTGTACATTTATACAATCTAACACCTCAGAACTGCTACCAGGGGCTCTATAACACAACACCGATTACAGTTTTAGATCCTTTTCTGTTCCTCAATTCCACCCATAAGAATGCTTCCACTGGATGCTTTCCACTCATTATATCCTCCCTCACCAATGAGGTGATATTATTTCTAATCAGTAAGGCTACTCCACCCCCTCTGCCATTTTCCCTGTCCCTCCTGTAAACTTTATAACCAGGTATATTTAGTTCCCAGTCCCGACCATCCTGCAGCCACGCCTCCGCAAAGGCCACCACATCATAATCTCCCATTTGGATTTGCGCCTGCAGCTCATCTAGTTTATTCCTTATGCTCCGTGCATTTGTATATAGAACTCTTATTTGGGCTATACCCCCTAACCTGTCCCTCAGCACTGATACTTTATTCGCCTGTTTATTATTTCTCTCTTCTGGTTTAACCAGTATACTTCTTGCAGTTTTGCCATTACCTGCAGTTCCTGAAGACTGTTTCTTTACTCTCTGCCCTGCTACTTGTTTTTGAAACTGTAATGACTTCCCGACGCCTCCCCTCCCCCCCATTTACTAGTTTAAAGTCCTTGTGACCACCCTATTTATCCTTTCCGCTAGGACACTGGTCCCAGATCGGTTCAGGTGGAGCCCGTCCCAATGGTACAGTTCCTTCCTGTCCCAATACTGATGTCAGTGCCCCATGAAATAGAATCCCTCTTTCCCACACCACTCTTTTAGCCACATGTTTACTTCCCTAATGTTCTTACCCCTATGCCAATTTGCACGTGGTTCGGGTAATAATCCAGAGATTATAACCTTTGAGGACCGGTTTTTTAAATTTTGTTCCTAGTTCCCGATAATCCCCAAACAGGTCCTCTTGCCTAGTCTTGCCTATGTTGTTTGTCCCAACGTGGACCACAACAACTGGATCCTCCCCCTCCCTCTCCAATATCCTTTCAAGCTGATTAGAGATGTCCCTCACCCTGGCACAGTGTAGACAACATACCATGCGGGACTCTCGGTCCTGCTTACAAAGGATGCTATCAGTACCCCTAATTATGGAATCCCCTACCGCTACCACTTTTCTTTTTGCTCCCCCGGCTTGAATGGCCTCCTGTACCACGGTGCACTGGTCAGTTTGCTCATCCTCCCTAAAGTCCTTTTCCTCATCCACACAGGGAGCAAGTACCTCATACCTGTTAGAAAAGGTCAAGAGCCGAGGCTCCTCTATTGCTGAATTCAGAATCCCTCTACCTGCCTCACTTGCAATCACACCCTCCTGTCCCTGACCACTGGCCGAATTTGAGATACTTAATCTATGGGGTGTGACTGCCTTAAGCACAGTGTCCAGAAACCCCTCCCCCTCCCTGATGTGCCGCAGTGTCTGAAGCTCGGACTCCAGCCCATCAACTCTGAGCCGAAGTTCTTCGAGCTGCAAGCATTTGCTGTAGATGTGGTCACTGTGGCTCACAATGGGATCGACCAGCTTCTACATCATGCAGCTATGGCACATCGCCTGCCCTGCCTTCTCTACTTTACTTTAGTTCATTAGTTTTTCAAATTTTTCAAATTAATTTTTCAAATTTAGGGCAGATTCCCTACCAGTTTTCCTGTGACATCACTTTTTTCAGACTTTTCTCAGTTTCAGTTGGAACACTAAAGCAGTGAAAGCAGCTCCGCCCCTCCGGGTCCACTCTGCCTCCGCTCCCCGGTGACTAGGTGAGGTGTCCAGAACTGAACATAGTATTCCAGATGTGGTTTAACCAGGGCTCTTTTTTTTTTTTTTTTTAAACAGATGTACAAAATTTCCTTCCCTTTATATTCTGATCCACTAGATCTGAAATTTAACATTCTATTAGCCTTTCTGATTGCATTTTGTACCTGACCACTACATTTCAGAGATCTGTGCACATGGATCCCCAAATCTCTGAACCTCCACTGTTCCAAACTTTTCTCCATTAAAATAAATATGCTGATGTAGCCTTTTTTGGACCAAAATGGACAACTTGCATTGAAATCCATCTGCCACAGTTTTGCCTACTCACTCAATCTATCAAATTCTCTTCGTAATTTTATGCTCGTTGACACTACTTACCATGCCACCAATCTTTGTCATCATAAAACCTGGATATATGGCTCTCAATTGTGTTGTCCAAGTCATTAAGAGAGAAAATTTGAGAGCCCAACACCCATCCTCGTCAACCGCTACTAATCACTTCTTTCCAATTTAAGTATGTAGTGTATTTGTATAATATGCTAATGATGTGATGTCATGACACGATGACGTTATGTCCTAAATAAGCACTTCCTTGAATTGACCATGCTTGGTGCCCACCTTGTCTGTTCGCACCACCCAAATATATCACAGAAAATAGTGAGAAGGATGCGATAAAAGTCCATCAATATAGGCAGCTAACAGTAGCAGGGACTACAGTGAACAAGATTAAACAGCTTCTGATGACCTACCTGCTCGGATGGTGGAGATTTTGGCTGGTTTGTGAGAAGCCCGAGTCTTGAGCTGTTTCCTTGGTCGAATGGGATGCCGCAAGGTCCTAGTGTCCATCGGCTTCAAAGTGTTCATTGGGTAAGGGAATATTTAATACCACTGACTCGACTGGTTTCAGGTATCACTGTTACAGACAGCCATAGTAAAGCGTTTGCTGAGTTACTATGAATTTGTAAATAGGACACATTGGAAGGCCAGGAACTTAGAGGGTTTAAGAATTACAGTTCATATATTGAAAGAAAGGACATGTTTTTATGAGAGACAACATTTTAGAACATGAAGATGACTCAGAATAAGACACTCTTGCGCTCGAGAATTGCGAATGGAAATTGGCCCGGAAGCGTAGGACGCATTAACAAACCTTCTTGCTCCCAATCCAATAGATGTGCCATTCAAAACAATCACCAAATTGGAGGAACAGTCCCATGCCAAACCACTAGAAATAGCAGAAAGCTGCAAAATTTGGGGCCAGAATTCAGAGAAGTAATGAAACAGTTGGCGAGTACATTGTGGCACTGAAGAAACTACAGCAACTTTGACACATTCTTAGACCATCCATTATGAGGCAGATCTGTGTTTGGATTGATGGACGAAAGAATCCAAAGTTACTAAACACGCAAAATTTTAGATTTGAGCTAGTGGCTGAGAGTTCTGTCAGAGAGATTGCAAAGAATGCTCAGGGATTTTGTCCTATGCCAGTGACTAGCACAGCTTCTGTCCACTGTCAGAAGGCTTCTGCCAAGCCTGAAATTAAGTGAAGAGACCTAGTCAGAAGAGTGGTGAAAGCACTTTAATGTCTGGTAAAGGCAAACACATGGCACAAGCATGGCAGTACAGAAATGCCAAATGAAAGGCCAGTGCGACTGCTTGCCGAGCGAAAATCATAGCAGGAAAGGGAACTCAATCCAGTGGTAATGGAAAACAACAACGTCACAAAAGGTGGAGTTCACAATCTTGAAGTGAATCCAGAATGCCTAAGCAGAGAAGAGCTAGGGCTGTACAGCATTTATGCCACAAGTAATCACTCAATTAGCAGAGACTTTTGTACAAAGGTGTTGTTAAATCAACAGTACGTCAACATGTGCATCGACACAGCTGCAGATTGCTCAATTATGAGCAGAGGCACATAAGCGAGAAAATTTATTGATGTACCTCAGAGCACAGTTCAGTTGAAAAACTACTCTGGTGAGCTGTTAGAAACATACAGACAAATGCAATGTTCAATACAAGGGCAAGTCCCTTAAGTGACCCATTGTTGTAGCAAGATATGTCAACAAACCAATGTTAATGGACAAAGACTGGCTTTGTAAGCTGAAGTTAGACTGGAAGCATATGCTCCAAGTTGAGAAAACCAAGTAGCTTGATCAGCGATTGCACAGTTACAGCAACATTTGAGGACAGCTATCAAGGGATAATCAGTAGAAAACACACATCCGAATTATGCCTGATGCAAAACCAACATATTGAAAGGTTAGGGTGGTTTCTTATGCTCTCAAAACCCAGGCTGAAGAGGAGCTAAAAGAAGCTAGAGTGGAACAGTGTGCTTGTGAAAACTGACCATACAGTGATTGGGCAGCCCCAATTGTACTTGTAGTGCCCAAGTCAGACAAAATCCACAAGACCATTGGTGGGCAGAGTTAGCAGGATCCAAGATATTCATGAAGTTGGATTTGTCCCCACGCTTATGCACAGCTCAATGTGTATCAATAGAGTCAGCAGTATCTCATGATAAACACACACATGGGGTTGTACTCCTACATGAAGCTGCTCAATGGGGTGAAGTCTTCTCCAAAGATCTTCCAAGCTACAATGGATACGATTTTGCATGGAGTGTCATATTATTTATGCAGTCAGGATGATGTGTTGATTGTGACTGCAACAGAGGAAGATAATCTTCAAGTGTTGGGACAAAGAGTTTAAAAAGGCTCAATGATCACAATGTGAAGCTGAAAAAGAGCAAATGTACTTTCATGCAATCTGTAGTGTACCTTGGCTTGAAAAAAAAAGACTGCAACCAGAGAAAGAGAAGAGCGAGGCTTTAATCAATGCCCCAAAGGCAAAAGATGTGTCTGAGCTTAGAATTTATTCTCGGCATAGTTCAATACTACTGGCCATTTCTGCCTGACCTTGCAATGGTGCTAGCTCCGCCACATGAGTTGTTCAAGATAGATGCAAAAAGGGAATGGTCAAAAGCACAAGAACTTATGATGCACAGAAGAGAAGCTGACCAGTGATGCACTACTCATTTACGATGACATAAATCACAATCTAAAGCTAGCATGTGACACTTCAAACTATGGAGTTAGAGCAGTGATCAGTCGGGTCATGGATGATGGCCAAGAGAAGCCCCCAGCATTTGCATTACATGCCCTGACCAAGAGCGAAAGCAACTATGCACAGATAGAAACGGAAGTGCTTGGATTCAAAAAGTTACCAGTTTTTATTGGTTAGAAACTTCACACTAATAATGAATCATATACCCGCAAGTAGCTATTCTGAGACCAAAGGCTGCAATACAGGCAATGGCAGCATCGAGGATTTCTCAGTATGACTACAATATCGAACATTATAGTTTGAAGGAGAATGCCATCACTGACCCATTGTCACATTTGCTGCATGACGACTCAGAAGTAGGCTGTGAGATTGCAATAAATGACGACGACTTTCCAATCACTGCAACTGAAATTTCATCTGAGCGTCAGACAGACTGAGTTTCGAAAAGAGTCGAGAACAAACACGGAATGGATGGACAGAATTTGACTGGTACAGACGAGGATCTGAAACTGTTTCACAATTGTCGCAATGAGAACAGGGCGGCATTAAGTGGGGCCATAAAGTGGTAGTAAAAACAAGAAATGCTGGAAATACTCAGCAGGTCTGGCAGCATCTGTGGAGAGAGAAGCAGAGGTAATGTTTCAGGTCAGTCACCCTTCATCAGAACTGGTAGAGGCTAGAAATGTAACAGGTTTTAAGCAAATAAAGCGGGGATGGGGCAAGAGATAACCAAAGAGAAGGTGTGGTTAGGACAAAGCCGCAGAGAATAACTGACCAGAAGGTCATGGAGCAAAGGCAAATGGTACGTTAATGGTGTGTTGAAAGACAAAGGGTTAGTGCAGAGAGGGTGTTAATTGACAGAAAAATAGAATAACCTGGCCCAAAGTACAAACATGACAAAAAAAAAGCAATGGGTAGGGGCATTGTAAAAAAATGAATGATGAAACAAAATGAAATAAAACAAATAAAAAAAAAATCTCAAAATAAAATGGGGGGCACCGTCATACTCTAAAATTATTGAGCTCAACGTTCAGTCCGGCAAGCTGTAGCGTGTCTAATCGGTAAATGAGATGCTGTTCCTCGAGCTTGCGTTGATGTTCACTGAAACATTGCAGCAATCCCAGGACAGATATGTGGGCATGAGAGCAGGGGGGTGTGTTGAAATGGCCAGCAAACAGAAGCTTGGGGTCATGCTTTCGGACTGAGCGGAGGTGTTCCGCAAAGTGATCACCCAATCTGCGTTTGGTCTCCCCAATGTAGAGGAGACCACATTGTGAGCAGCGAATACAGTATACTAAATTGAAAGTGCAAGTAAACCGCTGCTTCACCTGAAAGGAGTGTTTGGTGCCTTGGATAGCGAGGAGAGAGGAGGTAAAAGGGCAGGTATTACACCACCCGTGATTGCATGGGAAGGTGCTGTGGGAAGGGGACGAAGTGTTGGGAGTAATGGAGGAGTGGACCAGGGCGTCACGGAGGGAATGATTCCTTTGGAATGCTGACAGGGGAGGGGAGGGCAAGTTGCATTTGTTAGTCTTCATTAACACCCTCTCTGCACTAACGCTTTGTCTTTTGTTATGATCCTGCAAAGGATCAGTAATGCTTTAAAGAACAAGCAAACCTCAGGAGTTATAGGAAGGTGAATTTTCGTTGCCTTAGAAACAGCCATTTGGAGACTGCGATTCCAAGGGTGCATTCTCGTTACCATAGATACAGCCACTGGGAGTGAGTAGTGAGCGATACATTTGTGACAATTCAATTTTGAACTGGCTTTTTAGTTGAAGACAGTTTATTCTAACACACAGACACAGAGGACGGACAGCTGTGGTGTTTTGCTCCTGAAAAAAAGAGCTCTCAACCATTTAAAAAGTGAAGGAATAGGATTTTAGTCTGTTTAATTAGTATCTCTCAAAATTCTAAAAAAGGTCAAGCAAAAACAGAGATCTCTGGTAATTTAAACTGAAGGAAGGGAAGTTAGACTGTGACAATCTTATCCCTCAAAAACTCTAAA
The DNA here is from genome assembly GCF_036365525.1 of Heterodontus francisci. Taxonomy (NCBI): domain Eukaryota; kingdom Metazoa; phylum Chordata; class Chondrichthyes; order Heterodontiformes; family Heterodontidae; genus Heterodontus; species Heterodontus francisci. The sequence continues at coordinate 38,600,794 of NC_090375.1, forward strand.
GTCAGATTAATTCTATCGAAAGTGTTCGCAAGTTGTTAATTGTTGAAATTCGGCGCCGAGGAAGGACGCATCACCTACTGATAAAGTTAGACTGCGGACTGTTCTACGTGGAAGAACCTTTTTCCCCCGATTGGACAGCTGTGAGGACTTCAACCAACATTCTGTGAGGACTTCAAGCAACAGTGGACTGTAAATTTGCAAGGACTCTAATTTTTTCTATTTTAAATATTGTTTATATCTTCATAGTGTTTAAGAATTTAGTTCTAATTGGAGTTAATTTGTTGATTTAAAGACACCTGGTTTGGTTAGCTTCATTCGGGGGGGGGGGGGGCGGGTGGGAAGAGAGGCAGGGGGAGGTGTTAATAGATGGTACAATTTGACAGGGTCTTTCTTTAATTTGGAAAGTTTTAAATGATATGTTAGGTGATCTGTGGAGCGACGGAATTGAATTATCAGTGTGTTTCTCCCACCACAACCAGAATTATCTAATTTTGATTGGGGGCATCGACAGGAGCCGTCGGTCATAACACTTTCAGCACACCATTAACAAACCATTTGCCTTTGCTCCATGACCTTCTGGTCAGTTATTCTCTGTGACCTTGTCCTATCAACACCTTCTCTTTGGTTATCTCTTGCCCCGCCCCCACTTTACTTGCTTGAAACCTATTATATTTCTAGCCTCTACCAGTTCTGATGAAGGGTCACTGACCTAAAACGTTACCTCTGCTTCTCTCTCCACAGATGCTGCCAGACCTGCTGAGTATTTCCAGCATTTCTGTTTTTATTTCAGATTTCCAGCATCTGCAGTGTTTTTCTTTTATTATAGAGTGGTAGTACCTCGTTCTCAGAGATAGGATTCTGGCAGAACTCCACACAAAACACACAAGAATAGTCAGTATGAAATCCATAGCTAGAAGTTTTGTTTATTGGCCTGGTCTAGACAGTGATGTGGGGTCATTGGTTAGCAAATGTACTATCTGCCAAAACTGTAGAAATAAGCGGCCTGAAACTCCTTTATAATCGTAGTCATGGTCGACCAACCATTTCAAAGAGTCCTTTTAGATTACATGATTCAAGCAATGAACATGAGCACAATCCACTTGATCATGAGCTCAAGTCAGAGCTTGAACCAGTTCAGACTTCAGTGTCTGAAGTACCAATATTGAGAAAGAAACAAGATCTTTTTAAAGTACTGAACCTAAGCCAAAGCAGTCCAAAACCTGACTCTACTCCAAACCTGTAAGGAGATCGGAACAATTTCAGTTATTAAACTTCACTTGTAAATATAGTTCATTATAGAGAAAAATTACTTCTGTTTTGAAAGGGGAAGCAGTGTAATGGATTTGTATAATATGCAAATGATGTGATGTCATGACATAAATAAACACTTTCTTGAACTGACCATACTTGATCTCCATCTTGTCTGTTAGTGCCCCCAAATATATCAGAGTACGTACCTATTCTTCTTATTCTATCTTTTAGCACCTACCCAATCACTAAGCCAGGTCAATAATTTGCCTCCAAATCCCTGAGCTTTAAGGCCACAAGGTGTAATTGATCTGGGTTCTTGCCATCAACGGCCTGGCAAATAACAGGTCAATTTGCTTTCTTTTTCTTGTGTGACTGAAGAGATCAATTAGAAATTTAGGCATTCTAAATCCTCCATCAATATGTATTTAAGAGACTGAATTTTTGTGTCTTCAACATTTGGTAGCCCTTCCTTCAGAGGCTCTGGTCCCACTCTCCTAATTTACTCTGCTTTGACTATGGTTTCATCACCCTCCCATTCAGTGTCAACTCATTACACATTAGGAAGCATTCTGTGATCTTTCTGTACAAGTATTACAGGAAGACCAGTTATGAGACTTCAGTTATACTGAAAAGTATAATTCGGAAGTATCTTCCTCAGAAATCAGTCAGCAGCCTGACTTTTTAAAAAAAATATATTGCTAGCAAAACTCCATAATAATTTTCTGCAGGTCACACTTTTAAAAAAAATAGACAGGAACATTATGCAATGTACCACTGTACTGCTCAGATGAAGCACTCGCTCTTTAAGGCCACTAAATCTAATTGTTATTCGTGTAAACACACTTTCAGGTCAGAAGACAATTGCCTGAACTGCGGAGATTGGAAAGTGCTAGTCAGTTTTCGTATCCAATTTAAAATGGCATTTTTTAAAAAATTGATGTTCATGTAAAACAGAATGCAATATCTGGATTGGGACACACCATTTGTATATACACACACAAATATATATCATTTTACTTAAACACACATATCTAAAAATAATGAAATATTAGATGAGTGAACTCTCCCAAAGACAAGAACAAATATCTAGTTTAAAATAAGAAACTGGAAAAGGAGATTGGTGGATGGCCCAATAAACTAGAAGCGTGGTAATTCAGTCTTGTTAGAACCATAGGATTACCACATGTGGAATAGAGCATTTCAGTGTTGAAAGGAACATTTTACATTTTCAACTTCATTGGAAGACAACTGGAGGAAATCCTTGAGTGTAAACTAACTTGAACATGTTCTAGTGTAAAAAGGAAGCTCAACAAGTCAATACCCTTGAAACACTTTAAAAAAAAATAGCCTGTAGTACCAGCAATCTGGGTTGACTTTCACATTTAGCTAACAATCCTCACAAATGTGCTGCTGCCCTGAAGCATACAACTGTTCCTCCATACACTCCACAATCACTTCCAACACTTGGGGACAGAATATCTGCATTTAAAAAAAATCGCTTCCAGAGATACTATCGTCAATAATAACTTTTGCTTTACATAAAACTGTTTCTTGTTAAACACAAGGTGTGTCCAAAAGTACCGCTACACAAAGCATTGTAGCAGTTTCTGTTTGTATTTATTCCCCACCCCATTTCCACATACAGGGACACAATCCAAACGGTAGAGATCAAAAGAACTACACAAAATTTCTGAACAAAAAACATCAAGTTGCCTCTTTTGCTTTTCTTGTAAATACGTAGGACAATTATTGATTCCAAGTAACACTAAGAATTGAAAGACAGCTGGTTACCCTTTCCAAACAAGCCTAATCAGTTATGCAATAGATATTTACATATATATATATATATATTATATATATATCTGCATATCGAGGTTTGCTTTCTGTTACAGTAAATCTATAATACGGAAAAGCCACCTACCCCTGCAATGACTCGATGCTGTCAGAACGCAGAAACAACCAGCAACAATTTCACAGTCACGTGCTTTAAAGAGCTGCAGGGCGTAGCGCAGTGGATGCCGGGAATTGTAGTCCAACCCGTTCGCAGTCGGCAGGAACTGCACGGAGGCTGCGCAGTGGAGGAACTACAACACCCAGAAGACAGAGCGGAGCCGCCCAATTCCGTGGGTGGGTGAGAGACGGAGAAATGAGTGATCGATTTGCTTTTTATAGGTGATTTTTGCACAAATGCACAACTGGTCATTTCGAAAAAAATGTTTTGCAGAACAATCCATAGCTGGTAAAAATATGTTAATTTTATTTCATATGAATGTTATGATGTTGCACAATTACTGTGTTCATTCAGAAATAATCAGTGAGAGCTTCACTGTTTGCAGAAGGTGACGTGAGTTCCATTGACTGATGTCGTCTGATCATCATCGCTGTAAAAATTTGGATCACAACCTGTTGAATTAATTCATTCATAATTGCACCCATCGTGTCTGATAGCTGGATACTAAACAATACAGCTGCTGCTATAGGTGTCAAACTGCCCTTCCGTTCCAAAGTGAAAGCAAAAGTGTGACAAATCTCTCTACTACTTCCTCTGTAGAGGCATCTTCTTTATTAATATTTGGAAAATAATTGTTTTGCTGTTTTGTTACCAAAACAATTATATGTTGACATTTGCATGAAAACCAAGAATGCCTACCCTGTGAGATTGTACTTTTCTATTCTGCTTCAGGATTGTACAGATCATTTTGGCAGGATTGCTTGCAAGAAAATGCAGTGGAGGAAGTGTTAACTCCATATTAGTGGCTGCTGTGAAATGCCACATTTAAAACTATAGCCTTAAAAGAGAGGTTGCTCAGAGCACAGCAGGGTGAACTGGGAAAAAAACATGAGGTCTTCTAAAACCTTACCCAGCTGGCTATTCTACATGTAAAAACCTGCACATTGAGTGCTGGCAGAATGTTTGATTATGGGAGCAACACAGCCTGACCATCCATTTACCTGCATTTTCAAACAGGGATTAGTGAATAGTGATCAAGTGCGGGAGCTGCTTAATTCCAACCTTAATAGTCCAATAAAGGCTAGGCTGAATGCGGCAACTTTACTGCCACTCTGACTGAAATCAACTAATTAACACAAGCTGAGAACTGAAATCGGGACTGTCGTTTTTGTCTTCTTTGTCTTTTCCTACTGAGCTATGGGGATAGAATCAAGCAACAATTTTATGATTTAAAGTTTCAGAAAACCTTGTGGGCTGTGGGTAAAATTATGACTGGTTCAATAATTTCATTGTTATTTACTTTTTGAAATCTGGTAACTTTACAGTTTCTAAAATATTAGTTTGTGTTATAAGATGGCACATTAAAATATTTTGAAAATTACTGCATGATATTGGACTGAGACAAACAAACTAAAGATATATTCCCCAGTGTGTGTTGAGTTAGGCAATCGCAGGTTAAGCAGCAGTGGGAGCATAGCAATTAGCATCAATATTCCTGCATAAGGAGGGTAAAGATTCCCGGACTCATGCTCCTGAGCTTTATTCCCTGATATTTTGTGGAAAGGGCCCTGTGACCTCTATAACCTCGAGCAAAAAGTACAATAGCTTGGAAACACCTTCACCTTCAAGTTGCCCTGTAAATCACACACCAAACTAATTTGGACGTCGGGTTGCCTTTCCACCACTATGGCAGGGCCAAAATCCTGCAATTCTCTACTGATCAGCACCATGGGAGAAACATTACTCAAGGACAGCAGTGGTTCAAGAAGAAGGCCCACCATCGCTTCCTCAGGATAGCTGCAGATGGCCAGTGTCAACAACATCCCCTGAACAAATAGAAAAGAAGTTAGAGCAGGATCACACTTATCTGTGATGCCCTCCATGAATAAAGTATTTGCAGATATTCCTTGTTGATGTCATTTGAACTGGTGGGCACAGTAAAAAATTCACATTGTTCTGCATCATAAAGTATCTCTAAAGCATTAGCTCAAACGTTTGACTTTGACAGTGTCAAATGCATGTTAGTGAATCAGCAGCCCGGTTTAAAGCTCTCCCAATTTTTCTTTCTATTTCCATTGGCATCAATGGAAATAAATTTCAGGGGAGATGTGAAACAGGTTGCTGATTCACTGTCACATGTATACACTATTACCCAAAGTCAAAGTTATGCCCAATCAGTGTAATGGTCATGGACGGGAATTAACGAGGAGGTAATTGTTCCAATCACATAAAATCGGAGAGGGGGAGGTGCGGGTGGCAAGCCTACCTCTGCCAGCCATGATGCTATTTTGCGTAGCTCAGGCAATTAAATACCTGAGGTTGTGGCTTCAGCCCCTCTGAGGCAGCATGTCCCGTTTCCAAAGGTTGCTGGCCAAACAGAGCGGTGGCCACGGCTGGAACTGCACCCAGCCCCAAAGCGCAGTTAAGTGGGGTCAAGGCTCGCCGAAGCCAATCAGCCAGGCCCCGGAGAGAGGGATGGGGGTCAATCACGAGGGTGGGTGGGGTCTTCCAACAGAAGCAGCCCGTGCCTCCGGGGAGGGATCCCACTCCAGCCCACAGGGAGGCCACCAGATTTTAATAGGCAGCCACCCACTCAGATGGAGGGGTGGCTTCTTGGAGACATGGCTCCTGAAAACAGTGAGAGACCCCATCACTGCAGCAGAGGAGAGATACAACACCAGCCAGGGAGCTACAATGAGCCACTATTGAGCAGGTGATCGGCATGCTGAAAATGCGCTCCCACTGTCTGGTTAGATCGGGTGGTGCCCTGTACTACGAGCTATAAAGGGCATTTCCTTTCTTTGTTGCTCACTGTGCTCTGCACAACTATGCACCCAATAGGGGGCAGGCCTGGCATGATGAGGAGAGACTATGAGGATGCTGAGGACTTACAACAGGGAAGGTGCATGGGAGGGCAGAGGGAACCTAGGCTCCGCTTTCATGGTGAGCAGCGAGCTAGGGATGCATGGCAGCGGCTTATCAGACAAAGTGTCTCTGTTCCATAGGAACCATCATGAGCTCTGCAAGCCACACAGCACCCTCGATCACCGGCTGTGCAGCAGTCTGCATCTGCAACATCTTTGTCTGAACCATTGGAGGCAGCAGCAGACTGAGCCATTGTCCATGTTACTGCATCCGTGGAGACGCACATGAATAATGCTGGTGTGGCAATGATATTATTCCATACATTGGCAATTCTGAAAGGCCAATGATATAATGGGAGGAGACACGATTGGTACATGCTGGCACACTTCATTCACACAGTGAAAGCAACACACATGTTAGTGAAAAAGATTGAGAGATTGAACTTTTCACAGTGTTGTGTCACCCCATTTGTGTCACGGTGGTTTTTGGAAATGCTTGTGGGCCTCCTCCTGATGCCTGGGACAGATCAGCCATGATCTTATTGAATGACAGGGCAGGCTTGAGGGGCTGAATTGCCTACTCCAGCCCCTGTTTCTTATGTTCTTATGTTCACGGTGCCACTTCTGCGCTAGCAGCCTGACCGGAGGAAGACTGCTGATCAGATTGCCCTTTGGCTGTGGATGACTTTGGCAGGCGGGAGGGCCTCCTCTTACCATCACTGGGGAAAAGGACCTCCTGCCTTGCCCACACAGCCTGGAGGACAGTGACCAGGGAGGCATCAGTGAACTGCGGGGCCACCCTAGAGTGCCCCTCTGCCATCTTCAGTTTTTGCTCCGGTCCCTTCCAGGCAAAGGTGACTCCACAGTGTAACTGCTCTAACTTCTGGCTGCAAGGTTTTTCTTGCACATGTTTGAAAACTAATGCAGGACTAGTGAGGAAATCTGCACTGTTGTTCTGGTTTTTCATCTATGACAGATTGACAGATGTTCACCTATACATTGCTTCTGCAGCAGCTGATCATCATTATTAATGTAATATTTCTGGTTTGCAATGCAGCTTGAATCTAAACACATTTTCCTAGTTCCTTAAGAAGTACCTTTAATTCCAGTTGCATGTTTTTTCACATAACAGTTAGCAGAGAAATGAATACAGATTCCAAATGCACATTGGTCTGCAGCTTTTCACAGTCTGGTGATTACAAGCCCATAGTATGTAGATATTCTTAAATTATGCTTTTAATTTCTGTTGTGTATTTGCCTTTTATGATACAATTTAGTCTCATGTTCTGGGTTATACAAAATTAAGATTATTCACCTCGGTGCAGCATATCTACAAGAAGGAATGTTACACTTGAGTGAAAGAAGAGGATCTCAGCTGCACAGGACACTGGAACAAAGCAGAATAAGAATGTGGCAGCAAAGCAGAAAGTGCTGGGGGAAGTGCAGCAGGTCTGGCAGCATCTGTGAAGAGAGAAACGGAGTTAACTTTCAGGTCTGTGACCAAGGCTTTGCTGCCAGATTGACAGCATCTTCAATAGTGAGGTAAGTATTTGTGTGGCAGCTGTTGGGAAGCAGGTGCTGGGGCACTTTAAATAGGGCCCCAACACCAGCTACACAGCGGAGCCAACGTCCATCATGGCGCCGGATGTTTCGCCTCCCCCTATGTAATATGGGGGGGGGGGGGGGGTGCGGGAGTGTGGCATGTCGCCGAGATGCTAATGAGCCCCCTGTAATATAGTGGGGGCTCAGCGATGGGCGATCCACGCGGGCAAACTTCCACCACAAATTGCGGCACGCTCATAAAATTCAGGCCGGTGTGTCTGCAGCTACCTCCATCATGATTTTAAAGTATTCATATGATCTCCTAGAGAAAAGAGAAGACTTGGACTTGGAAATAATTGGCTCAAATTGCCATCTGGGACATTCCATATGTACCACTATGCTATGAAGATAGATGTTGCAAGGGAGATGCCTTTTGGCATCAGAGATTTTATTGTTTGTTTGCTGATACAGTCAGTCAGCTGGCTTCAGACAAGCCATTGTTTTTTAGAAAAATAAGTTGGCTTTTGGAAAGCTGTCGGCTTTGGAAGCAGTTTTTCTCAGGAGGAGAGAGGCCATCAGCAGCCACCTTCTCAAGGGCAATTAAGGATGGGCAACAAATCCTGGCCTTGCCAGTGGTGCTCACAACCCAGGAACAAATAAAAAATAACTCAATGCCAGAAGCGTTTCAATTGCTTATTTTGATGTAAGGATAAATTAAGCAATCCCATGCTTACCATGCAGGCAAGTCACACATGAAGAGAGTATAAATCTAAGACAGTGGTGCCAGATTGTAGTCTCAGCCCTCCTACCATTCTTGCTTTGAGCAAAGTTCCCCACTGTGAGCACAGAAGTGCTGAATTTATCTTTATACGTCAACTAGCAGAACTGCCACTTAAGGCTCCTTGGCAATCTGCTGCTGAAACTCGCTGTTCCTCAGCTGGCTATTATGCTGTAGTACATGTTTCTATTGGAAATTATGAAATCTTGCACTACTGCTGTTCCTGTGAAAGGTCTTTTCAATAAAATTATGAAATTACTGAAGTGATTAAAACATGGAAAATGGTACAGTAGAATATGAGCTCCTTTTTTTCAAATTGCTGAGTATTAAAATGCAAAAGCATGGATTAGTTGTTCATGGTTTGGGTTGTCTGTAAAGGGAAGCCTGGAGACATTAAGTGGAGCATGTTGTGTCATACAGAGAACCTCAGAGCTTGAAGCACCTGTTGGGGAAATCCTCAAGCTGTTGTCTCAAGCTCTAGAAAAGTCACATCAGGAAGCTTAGAATTTACTGATCCATGAGTTTAAGGAAGTCATCTGCAAAAAAGATTATAGAAAAAGATCGCTTTTTAGGAGAGTTCTGGTGAAATATTATGGCCTGGATTTAAGTGTGAGGAATGAATCGGACAGCAAATTCCAGTGTGTGTACATAAGGAGTTAAATGCAGAAATCCAGAAGTTGCCACCCGATTTGCTCTGCTCTTCCCTGTACCGGTACCTCACCAAGAAATTTGGCATTAAAACACATGAAAGGCATAAAGGTGTGATATGTATCTACTAGCTACCCATTGGTGCTTTAAGTGTAAGTTAATGTTTAACTGCATGTTAAGTCTTAATTACTGCCAAACAACCTCTCTGGCCCTGAAAAGTTAATTCTGCAAGTATGGAGTCTCATTCCTTCAGAATTTAGTTTTTGTTGGAGATGTTGAAAAAAGTTAAAACAAAACTAAAAACTCCTTTTCACTTTTCTTTCTATTTATAACACACTTGCTTAATCTAATCTTTCTTTCCCTCTCTTTATTTTTATTTCAGTTCATCATTTTACATTGAATTAAATATTCAAATTCATACTTGCTGGTTCAGATTTTGCATGTCTGCGTGAGGATTTTTCAATTTGATTGGTTGAAGAGACAGTCTATTGCTTGTCCTGTTCACACATGTCACAGATCCCTGTAGAGGGTGCTATGCTGGAACAGATCTCTAGTAACTATAAGTTGATGTTCAAAAGCCAATAAAAAGTCTATGGACAGCTGTAAGCATAATGAACAGCGATTGCTGTTTCTTCGCCACTGAATCCAGGACAAAATGCTTTTTGGTGCGAAGGTTAGAATTAATTGCAATATATCATTAGTTAGTGGAGGTGGTGCTTTGATGTTTTAAATTTGGAGCGAAGAGAAATGTTACAGTTCTGAAAGTGAGGAGAAAGTGCTGTCAATGGAAATAGCAACATGTTTGAAACCAGTTTGATTCAAAACCTGAATTCATTTATCCATAGCTACCCACAATGGATTTGATAGTCCCATTCAAACAACTGTGATTTAATCTTAAATGCAATTATTTAAAACATGGGAAACATAGGAAATAGGAGCAGGAGTAGGTCATTTGGATTTTGTAATCATTTGTTGATTAATTTGATTGCTTTAGCTATATTTCCAATGATGTCATTAATTTCATTTTGAGGGTTACTAAAACTATCATAATCTTGCTCCTTTTTATTAGTACAACACCTTGATTCAGCTCCAAAAGCCATCAACGGCAGTAAATAGGGTGGACAATAAGACTGCAATAATGGATGTGATAGTGTGTTACAGACAAAGAAGAAGTCTCAAGTTAGTTTAAGATGTCATTCAAGTACAGGTCTCTATGCTGTAAATTATTTTCCATTATTTACTCCTGTTAATGCACAAGCCAATTTGAGTAGAAGATCAATACGAATGAGGTTTTACAGCAATTTCTGTTTCATTAATCTACTTTCAATCAAGGTGATTGGAAGTTGTAACTGCATAGATCCAAACAAGGTTGTAGCGATCCTCTCTGTTTGTGGTTGCACAGTATTATTAACATTAGTGAATCAAAGACAATACACCGCCCAGTTTCTCAATTACAGGATAGGGGATTTTAATTCCAGTGAGAAGCAGTTGCTTCGTGTTCTGTATTTAAAACTGAAGCATCATCAATTGCTTAAGAAATCCTCATCTAAAGGTGCTAACAGTATACTAGATTTTAAAGTATAACTTTTTCTCTGAATTTGAGTTATTTGTTTTTGACAGATTTTTTTCCAGACACTTTCTTCCCAATTTCTTCTAAAATGCTCCACATTCTTTTCATTCATAACCTGTTTTTAATTATGACAAATTTAATGCAAACAATGTGGAAGAGTACTTTGCAAGCTACTTCCTTGTGCCAGGTACTCACAAATGCTAATTATTGCTTCCTTTCTTAAACTGAAAAATCTAAGCAAAGGATCATGGCCCATAAGTGTTGGAAACTCCCAAATTTCAAAACAAAAGGAAAGAAGTAAATCAATAAGAAATACATTTTGGATAAAATCAGATTTATTTCCATAAATTTCTCAAAAAGACCTGCATAAATATAAGTATTTCCGTTTTGGTTTCAGTATCGGATTCAACGCATGCAACCTTAGCTGTCAGTCTTGTTTTCCAGATGGATTCTCTCATTCGGTATAAGTCCTATTCTGCTGTTTTCCCTTCAATTTTCAACCTATTTATGACTCAAATCTATCTTTCTTGGTTTTGCCTTTCAAAGGTCTGCTTCTAAACTGTTTGATCTGACCTTTGTACAGTGCATCACCACAATCTTTTGCACTGTTTTAAAATCTGTTCTTAATAGACTACAAAACTAATTAGCTGACTATTTGTGAAAGTAGTTAATGGATTTGAATTGTTGAGCTCAGCCTATGGTTCTCTCCTCTCCTCCCTCTTTGTTGTCTAGGCCCTATCCTGATGTGATGTTTGATTAAAAGGGGCTTCTCAATTTCTGATTACGTCAGTGTCATGCAGACCCCCACCTGCCAAGAATGAGGCATAATAATTTTGTCATAATAACATTGATTTTAAACTGTTGCTGGAGCGAGCAAGTGACTTGTTAAGTGGATCAGTTGTGGCTGGAAAAACATTTACATACTAACGGACAGTGCCTGTGGAGACAAAGGACCATTCCATGACACATTCAACCCACATTCAACCTACAATGGACTTTGATCACCGGACATTGAAGGTGAGGAAACTCACATTCCAGGATGACTGCTAAGATGGCCGAATCCACAAACAGACGTGGTCAAACCAGCCTGTCACATGACTAACCTGCTGGGCAACCTGAGTTTTTTGAATTGTACAGACAGTTTTGAGGCAGAAAGATTGTTTCCTCCTGGACTGAGAAGACTGTCTGCTCCCATCTCTTTCTCACAAGTCTCTGGACCCACTGAAGACACATGAACCTCAAGAGAGAAAAGTCTCCCACATTGAACAAAGGTTTAAGAAGAATACTGGGCCCTAACGAAAAGTAAGACCTACCTATAATCAAGGACTCTACAGTGAACTCGAAGATCAGTATCTGAAACCATCTTCAGATATTGTCTCAAACTTTTCCACTTTATTTCTTCTGCTCTTTTCTGTCTCTATCTGCATGTGTGTATCACGTATGCATGCTAGCGTGGTGCATCGTGTATCTGTAGGCATTAACCGAATTAGATTTTAAGTTTAATAAATTTCAACCTTTCTTCTTTAAACATAAGAAAGCCTGTTTGGCTGGTTTCTTTGCCATATAATTGGAAAGCAGTGAACCCAAAGCCTTCCCATTCACCAAGGGGGAGCTAAAAACACGGTGTGTTTAAAATTAAACCCATGTCATGGTAAAACCAGGTGACGGCTGAGAGGGAACCCTAGACCCCTTTCTCACCTGATCGTAACAGCCAGTTTTATTAGAGTCACACCCAAAACTTAATTTGTCATTCTTTTCATATGCCGCTGAAAACATTACCCATTTGCAACATTTTTTTTACTTTATATGTTTTGCATTTCTGAGAATGAGATGGATGTGAAATGAGATTCACAATCCATTTTGTTGCTGCTTTCACCATAGCCTAACTGCAAGATTCCGATATCCAAAGAACTCAAGACTGATAGTTCAAGATTGCAACAATGATTCTTTGAAAGACAATGACTTCAATGAGCATTGACTTGCTGATGGGAACATTTTATTTCTTCATTTCGTAAGTTGTGGGCCTTGCTGGCAAGGCCAGCATTTGTTGCCCATCCCTACTTGCCCTAGAGAAGGCTGCCTTCTTGAACTGCTGCAGTCCATCTGGTGCGGTTACACCCACAGTTAGGGAGGGAATTCTAGGATTTTGACCCAGTGGCAGTGAAGGACCAGTGATATATTTCCAAGTCAGGATGATGTGTGGCTTGGAGGGAAACTTGCAGGTGGTGGCATTCCCATGCGTTTGTTGCCCTTGCCCTTCTAGATGGTTTGGAAGGTGCTGTTGAAGGAGGCTTGGCAAGTTGCTGCAGTGCGTCTTGTATATGTTACACACTGCTGCCACTGTGCGTCAGTCGTGGAGGGAGTGAATGTTTAAGGTGGTAAAGGGGGTGCTGATCAAGTGGGCTGTTTTGTCCTGCATAGTGTTGAGCTTCCTGAGTGGAATTGGAGATGCACTCATCCATGCAAGTTCAGAATATTCCATCACACTCCTGACTTGTGCCTTGTAGATGGTGGACAGGCTTTGGGGAATCAGGAGTCATTTACTCACCATAGAGTTGCCAGCGACGGACCTGCTCTTGTAGCCACGGTATTTATATGGCTGCTCCAGTTCAGTTTCTGGTCAATGGTAACCCTCAGGATGTTAAGAATGGGGGATTCAGTGATAATAATGCCGTTGAATGTCAAGGAGAGATGATTAGATTCTCTCTTGTTGGAGATCGGCATTGCCTGGTACTTGTGTGGTGCGAATGTTACTTGCCACTGATCAGCCCAAGCCTGAATATTGTCCAGGTCTTGCTGCATATGGGCACGGACTACTTCAGTATCTGAGGAGTTCCCTGGAATTGCATCCACTTGTCTGGATGGGTGCAGCTTCAACAACACTCAAGAAACTTGACACCATCCAGGACAAAGCAGCCCACATGATTGGCACCCCATCCACAAACATTTACTCCCTCCACCGCCAATGCACAGTGGCAGCAGTGTGTACCAGCTACAAGATGCACTGCAGCAACGCACCAAGGCTCCTTAGACAGCACCTTCCAAACTCGAGACCTCTACCACGTAGAAGGTCATAGGTAGCAGATGCATGGGAACACCACCACCTGCAAGTTCCTCTCCAAGCCACACACCATCCTGATTCAGAACTATATTGCCATTCCTTTACTGTCGCTGGGTCAAAATCCTGGAACTCCCTTCCTAACAGCACTGTAGGTGTACCTACCCCACATGGACTGCAACGGTTCAAGAAGGCAGCTCACCAGCTCCCTTCTCAAGGGAAATTAGGGATGGGCAATAAATGCTGGCTGAGCCCGCGAGGCCCACATCCCAGGAACGAATAAAAAAACCTCATACAATCATCAGTGAACATTCCTACTTCTGACCTTTTGTGTTTGTCTTCACAGTAGAAGACACAAGTTCCATACCAGAACTAGCCAGTAACCTAGGGGCTAAAAAGAGTGAGGAAATTAAGGATATTGATATCAGCCGAGAAAAAATATTGGTGAAATTTGAGGGACTAAAATCTGACAAGTCCCTGGGATCAGATAGCCTCCATCCTAGGATTCTAAAAGAGATAGCTGCAGAGATACTGGATCCACTAGCTATGATTTTCCAGAATTCCTTAGATTCAGGAATGCTCCCGTCAGATTGGAAATTTGCAAATGTTACGCCGCTTTTCAAGAAAGGAGGTAGAGAGAAAACAGGGAACTACAGGCAAGTTAGCCTCACATCAGTCGTTGGCAAGATGCTGGAAACTATTATAAAAGAAGTCTTAACATTGGACTTGGAAAAGCATAGTATGATTAGAACAAGTCAGCATGGTTTTACTGAAGGGAGATTCTGTTTGACAAATTTATTAGAGTTTTTTGAGGATGTAACTGGTAGGGTAGATAAAGGGGAACCAGTAGATGTAGTATTCCTGGATTTTCAAAAGGCATTCGATAAGGTGCCACATAAAAGATTAATAGGCAAGATAAGGGCTCATGGTGTTGGGGGTAATATATTAGCGTGGATAGAGGATTGGTTAACAGACAGGAAGCAGAGAGTGAGCATAAATGGGGCATTTTCAAGTTGTCAGACAGCAAATAGGGGGGTGCCGCAAGGATCATTGCTGGGGCCGTAGCTATTTACACTCCATATTCATGACTTGGATGAAGATACAGAGAGTAATGTATCGAAGTTTGCTGATGATACAAAGCTCGGTGGAAAGGTAAGCTGCAGGGAGAACGTAGAGAGGCTGCAAAGAGATATAGACAGGTTAAGTGAGGGGGCAAAAAGATAGCAAATGGAGTATAACGTAGGGAAGTGTGAAGTTGTTCACTTTGGTCGTAAAAATAGAAAAGCAGAATATTTTTTAAAAGGTGTGAAACTGTTAAGTATTGATGTTCAGAGAGACTTGGGGTTACTTGTACAAGGAACACACAAAGTTAACACGCAGGTGCAGCAGGCTATTCGGAAGGCAAATGGCATGTTGGCCTTTGTTGCAAGGGGATTGGAGTACAGGAATAAAGAAGGGCTTTGATGAGACCGCACCTGGAATACTGTGTGCAGTTTTGGTCTCCACATTTAAGAAAGGATATACTTGCACTGGAGGCAGTGCAGCAAAGATTTACTAAATTGGTCCCTGGGATGTTGGGCTGTCCTATGATGAAAGGCTGAGTGAATTGGGCCTATAATTCTCTGGAGTTTAGAAGAATGAGAGGTGATCTAAGTGAGACTTACAAGATTCTGAAAGGGCTTGATCAGATAGAAGGCGAGAGATTGTTGCCACCGGTCAGGGAATCAAGAACACAGGGACACAGTCTCAGGATAAAGGGTCAATCACTCAGGACTGAGATGAGGAGAAATTACTACATTCAAAGGGTTATGAATCTTTGGAATTCTCTACCCCAGAGGGTTGTGGATGCTCCATCATTGAATATATTTAAGGTTGGGATAGACAGATTTTTGGTCTCGCAGGGAATCAAGGGATATGGAGAGCAGGCAGGAAAGTGGAACTGAAGCCCATGATTGTATTGAATGGCGGAGCAGGCGCGATGGGCCATATGGTCTACTTCTGCTCCACTTCTTGTGTTCTTGTGTTCTGATGATGGAGAGAAGGTCATTGATGAAACAGCTGAAGATGCTTGGGCCTAGGACACTACCCTGAGGAACTCCTGTTCTGATGTGATAGTGCTGAGATGATTGGCCTCCAACAACCACAACCATCTTCCTTTGTGCTAGGTATGACTCCAATCAGTGGAGAGTTTACTCCCTGATTCCCATTGCCTTCAATTTTTCTAGGGCTCTTTGATGTCACACTTGGTCAAATGCTGCCTTGATGTCAGGGGTAACCACTTTTACCTCACTTCTTGAATTCAGCTCTTTTGTCCATGTTTGGACCAAAGCTGCAATGAGATCAGGAGCAGAGTGGCCCTGGTGATGATTATTTTGCCCAAAATTTACACATTGCTTTGTGTAAGATATTAATATGTTTGTAGCTAATTATTGCTTGTTGTGGCTTAGTCATTGTTAGTATGTCCGAATTACATTAATATCTCCCTTCTGTTACCTTAGCATCAGCACGATTCCATGAAAAGGTTAAGTGTTATGTCACTCAGTTAAAATATGCCCTTGGTACACTTGCCTGGATGAGTGCGGCTCCAACAACACTCAGGAAGCTTGGCTCCATTCAGGACAAAGCAGCCCACTTGATTAGCACCGCATCCACCACCTTGAACATTCACTCCTTCCACCACCGATGCACAGTGGCAGCATGTTTACCAAATACACTACAGCAACTCACCGTGCCTCCTCCTCCAGCTTCCAAATCTACAACCTCTTCCATCTGGAAGGACAAGGTGAGATGACGCGTGGGAACACCACCATCTGCAAGTTCCCCTCCAAGCCACACACACACCATCCTGACTTGGAAATATAATCGCCGTTCCTTCACTGTCACTACCTCCCTAACATCACTGTGGGTGTACCCGCACCAGATGGACTGCAGTGGTTCAAGAAGGCAGCTCAACACCACCTTCTCAAGAGCAATTAGGGATGGGCAACAAATGCCAGCGAGGCCCACAACTCATGAAATGAATAAAACAAAATAATAGATTACTTACTAACTTATCTGCAAAACATAATCCTTTGAGAGAGAAACACAGCAAGACTTTAAAATACTGGTACTGTTGTCATGGTGGAAAACACATTAGACTTGACAAACATTCATAAGATGAATGGGCAATTAATCTGTTATTAGTGGCATTGGCTCAGAAAGGTATATTGGCGAGAACTATGGGAGAATCGTTGCATTTCACAGCACAGACAAGAAACCATGAGCCCTTTGTCTCTGTGTCACCTCTTATCTAGTGATCCAAAACTAATCCCACTGCCATACTCTCTCCCATAGCCCTGTATATTCCTTGCACCTGCTTTGACCTTGAAAAATACAACACTCTCTACAAAACACACTCTCATAATCCTCTGTTTAAAGAAATTTCTCCTCACCTTTCTCCTCATTCGCATAAAGACAATTAGAAATGGATGACCCTTTGTCACTGAATTTTCAACCAGAGGAAATAGTTTTTCCCTGTTCACCCTTTTTAAAATGCTTCATATTTTTAAGAATCTCTATTGAATTTCCTGTTATCCTTCTCTGCCCTAGTGGATGTACTCCCAGTATCTCAAGTCTCTGCTTTTAATGAGATAAGACAGGTTATGACATTTCAAGTGTGTTCCCTTCATCTGATTCTGATTCTGATGAAGGTTACACACCCAAAATGCCGACGCCTGTGTCTTCTCATTACTGATACCGACTGATCTGCTGTATATTTTCAGCATTTACTGTTCTCATACCATATTTGCAGACTTTCCTTTTTATTCTTCTTTCCTTTTAACTGTGGTTTCCCAGCCCTACTATAATCATGGAAATTTTCCACTGTATGCTTTCTGTGGTTGATATCCTTTCTATAATGGGCACCCAAAAGTGCGTACTGCTCAAACTGTGGACGAGCCATCACTTTCTATGATTTTATCATTATTTCTTTTTTCTTGCACCCTGTTACCCTGTTGTCAAAACCCAAAATGCTATTGATTTATTTTATGGCTTTACAATCAGATTTTCAAGGAATACTATACTTGCATCCCTAAGTTTCTCTGTTCATCATTCCCTTCAGCATCTTCCGTTGAGTTTCATACTCCCACTCCTTGATTTCCCCCTCCAACAAATACAGAACTTAACTTCTCTGCATGAAATTGTATATTTCGCCAGTCTATTCTGAAAATCTACCTGTATTCTTCTCAAGTCTTTTAAAGTCATCCCAGTTGTTTGCCAAACTGCCTAATTTTGTGTCATGAACAAATGTTGATATTGTAATAAAACAGAACCACACTGATCCCAGGGATATGCCATCTCCAACCCTTGTTGCATCTCAGCAGCACTCATTTGCTCTAATCCTTTGTGTCCTTTCAGTCAACTAACTTTCTATCTATGCTGCTACATTTTGTCTCATGAATTGTTTAAGTAAACCTCCTCTTTGATACCTTATGCCTGCTGAAAATCTAAACAGACTATTATCTGCAGCATTCTTTTTATCAGGGCAATCGGTCACTTCTTAAAAACAACTATTAAATTTGCCGAACATGATTTATCCTTAGCGAATACATTTATGGCTCCCTGATTTTCTTTGAATAGTGAGATGAGATCTTTAACATTTGCCTGAACCAGAAGAACAGACAGGCCAGCCACAGTATGCTGTTTGTTCTGAACTCTGATAATACAGCAGGAAACACTTGTAACCCTTTCAAGCCAGAATTTAATCAGTTTTATGTTTCATTATAGTCCTTTGCTCCACTAGTCGAGCTGTCAAAGGAGGTAAGGAAAGAAGGAAGAAACTTGCATTTTCCCGCTCATCATATCCTCTAAACATCCAAAAACACCTTGTAAGCAATGAAATACTTATTTAAGTGCAGCCTGAAGAAGTTGAATAACCACATTTAAAGCTTGCAAGAGGATAAATCTTTTTATATTTCTTCCTAATCCCCAATGGTAATAACCAAAATTACCATACAGGAACTTAAAATTACAAGTACATTAAAATAAAATTTCTGCTTGTCAAACTGCATTCTAGGAATGGCACCATGTGATCCCAACAACATAGGAAGCAATGCTCCCTTTGGTATTTAATTATAAAGGATTGTGATATGGCCTTCTGCAGATGGTATTGCATCTTTTGTGTTTAGATTGGAATTTGACTCCACTGCTTAACTGTCACTTTCATGTTGATGCATACCTGAAATGGTTGATATTGACAATAAAATTATAGGATAGCATCAGCCATTTATCTAACTTATTCCTTTCAACCTGCAATCCTGTTTTTTTTATTAGATATTCATTTGGCTCATTTTTAAAAGAGTTGATTAATTTGTATTAAATGCTTTTGATTAGATATTATAGTCATAGAGGAAGGAAAAAGAATTAAATTGTACTGAAAATGTGAGCTAATGAGCAGTTATTTAAGTGACTGTAAATGTTGAAGAACCTTAAAGCCTTGGAAAAGGTTGAGAAGAGAATAACAGGTTACATTTTGCTAAATGACAGTAGAACGGATGAAATATTATACAACACCAAAATTATTAACAAGGGTGTTCATACAGGGCAAGCAACTGTTGAGAGCAGTTCCACAATTAGATAAGTGGACATAGAAGATTTTGAAAGGAATAAGGTAAATTGTGTGGTTTTGTGTTTAATGAGGGCTAAGGTCAATGACAATACAGAGATGATAGACTATTTGTTAAATGGTGCTATTTGTCCATATTGAAGAAATTAATCCAAATAATGGGTAATCCAAGACCTCAAAGGAAAAATAGTTAAGAACTTGCAGGATAAAAATTAAAATTTAGTATTATGCAGGCTCTACTTCCTATTTAAATATGTTAATACGATGGCGAGCAGAATTTTGGCTTTAATTTATGACTAGAGGAGGTCCAGAGTTACTTTCAGTTACTGGAATGGATACGGAAAGAAGCATATTCAAAGCTGTTGTTGGATTGTGGGGATGTTGTAAACTGTTAACGAGGAATGGTTAAATTCTAGTTAGAAAAGGAGCAGGAAAATTGATCTTTTTTCAAAAATCTGCTTGAGAAATATATAGATGAGAATGAGGAGGGAATTTATAGAATCATAGAATGGTGACAGCATAAAAGGAGGCCATTCAGCCCATCATGTAAATGCCAGCTCTCTGAAAGAGCGGCACAGCTAGTTCCACTGCCCCGCCCTTTCCCCATAACCCTCAAAGTGTTCTCTTTTCAGCTTCTTATCCAATGCCTTTTTGAAAGCCATGATTGAATCTGCCTCCACCACACTGTCAGGCAGTGCATTCCAGATCCTAACCATTTGCTGCATAAAAAAAGTTTCTTCTCTTGTTGCTGATGGTTCTTTTGTCAATCACCTTAAATCAGTATCCTTTGGTTCTTGACCCTTCCACCAATGCGAACAGTTTCTCTCTATCTACTCAGTCTAGACCCCTCAAATCTCCTTTCAACCTTCTCTTCTCTAAAGGGAACAACCCCAGCTTCTCCAGTCTATCCACTTAACTGAAATCCCTCATCCCTGGAACCATTCTCATAAATCTTTTCTGCACCCTTTCTGAAGCCTGTGCATCCTTCCTAAAGTGTGGCGCCCAGAACTGGACCCAATACTCCAGTTGAGGTCGAACCAGTGTTTTATAAAGGTTCATCAAAACTTCCTTGCATTTGTACTCTATGCAAGTGGTTCTCAATGTGTGGTCTGTGGACCACTGGTGGTCCGCGGGCTGCTCCAAAATACAAGTCGCTGACGTGCAAGTCACTGACGTGCAATGCACTGACGTGCTGAGGCTATATGAGAGAACAGGCCAGAACCCTCATCCCCACCACTCGTGTGATGTCTGGCTCCCTTATGCAGGGCCTGAGTCATCATAAGTGCAAGCAACAACAATGTAGTTATAAGCAAGACTTATGCTACTGTTACAACATGCAATTGCGAGATCTGATTTTCAACACTTGTGGGGCTGCAAACAAAGATGAGAAATTGGCTGAACATAGAGCCCAACATGAGACTGAAGGTCTAAAATAAAAGCAAAATACTGCAGATGCTGGATATCTGAAATTTTAAAAAAGTGCTGGAAAGGCAGCAAGTCAGGCAACATCTGTGAAGAGAGAAGCAGAGTTAACATTTCAGTTCTATGACCTTTCATCAGAACTGGCAAAGGTTAGAAATGTATTAGGTTTTAAGCAAGTGAAGAGGGCAGTGGGGAAAGAGAACAAAAGGGAAGGTGTGATAGGACAGAGGGCAGGAGAAATTAAATAACGAAGATATCATGGGACAAAGGCAAAAGGAGTCTTAATGGTTGTGGTGAAGGACAAAGCTTTAGTGCAGAGAGTGTTAATGGCAGAGTTATGAGCAGTTCTGTCCAAAAGCACAACGTGAAAAACCAAGTTTAAGGCAGGCACATGATGAAAAAAATAAAATTAAATAATAAAAAAAAATTTGAAAAGGCCAGTCATGATCTAAAATTGTTGAACGCAATGTTGAGTCCGGAAGGCTGTCAAGTGCTTAATCGAAAGATGAGGTGCTGCTCTTCGAGCTTGCGTTGATGTTCACTGGAACCCTGCAGCGGGCCAAGGACAGAAATGTGGGTGTGAGAGCAGGATGGTGAGTTGAAATGGCAAACAACTGGAAGCTCTGGGTCATGCTTTCGGACTGAGCACCGGTGTTCTGCAAAGCGGTCACCCAATCTGCATTTGATCCACAATGTAGAGGCGATAGCATTGTTAGCAGCGAATGCAGTATACAAAATTGAAGGAAGTACAAGTAAATTGCTGCTTCACCTGGAAGGAGTGTTTGGGGCCTTGGATGATGAGGAGAGAGGAGGTAAAAGGACAGGTATTACACCTTCTGTGATTGGATGGGAAAGTGCCGTGGGAAGGGGACAAGGTGTCAGGGGTAATGGAGAAGTGCCCCAGAGTGTCGCGGAGGGAATGATCCCTTTGGAATGTTGGCAGGGGAGGGGAAGGCAAGATGTGTTTGGTGATGGCATCACGCTGGAGATGGCAGAAATGGCGGAGAATGATCCTTTGGATGTGGAGGCTGGTGGGGTGAAAAGTGAGGACACAGGGAACCCTGTCGCGGTTCTGGGAGGAAGGGGAAGGGGTGAGGGCAGAAGTGTGGGAAATGGGTCAAACGCAGTTGAGGGCCCTGTCAACCACAGTGGGGGGGCATCCTCAGTTGAGGAAGAAGGAAAACATCAGAAGCACTGTTGCGGAAGGTGGCATCATTGGAACAGATGCATTGGAGATGGAGAAACTGAAAGAATGGGATGGAGTCCTTACAGGAAACAGGGTGTGAGGAAATGTAGTCAAGGTAGCCATGGGAGTCAGTGGGCTTATAATGAATATTAGTAGACAGAGAAGTCAAGGAACGGAAGGGAAGTGTCGGAGCTGGCTGATGTAAAGGTGAGAGAAGGGTGGAAATTGGAAGCAAAGTTAATAAAGTTTTCCAGTTCAGGGCGAGAGCAAGAACTGGCACCGATACAGTCATCAATGTACCAGAAAAAGAGTTGGGGGAGGGGGGCCTGAGTAGGACTGGAACAAGGAATGTTCGACATATCCCACAAAAAGACAGGCATAACTAGGACCCATGCGGGTACCCATAGCAACACCTTTTACTTGACGGAAGTGAGTGACGTTGAAGGAGAAATTGTTCAATGTGAGAACAAGTTCAGCCAGGTGGAGGAGGGTGGTGGTGGATGGGGCCTCTGTTCAAGGAAGAAGTGGAGAGCTCTCAGACCATCCTGGTAGGGGATGGAGGTGTAGAAAGAGATTGGACGTCCATAGTGAAGAGCAGGCAGTTCTTTTGGAAATTGGAAATTGTCGAAATGAGGTAGGACGTCAGAAATCATGGATGTAGGTGGGAAGAGACTGGATCAGGAGAGAAAAAATAGAGTCAGGATAGGAAGAAATAAATTCAGTGGGGCAGGAACAGGTCAAACGATGGGCCTACCAGGACAGTCCTATTTATGGATTTTGGGAAAGAGGTAGAAGTGTGCTGTCTGGGGTTGTGGGACAATGAGGTTGGAAGCTGCAGAGGGAAGATCTCCTGAGGGGCTGAGGTCTGTGACAGTCCTGGAGAGAATGGCTTGATGTTCAATGTTGGGGTCATGGTCCAGGGGGAGGTAGGAAGAAGTGTCTGAGAGTTGGCTTTCAGCCTCTGGAAGGTAGAGTTCAGTACGTCAACAACAACAGCACCACCCTTGTCAACAGGTTTGATCACAATGTTGGGTTTAGACCTGAGAGAACGGAGTGCAGCAAGTTCAGAGGGAGACAGGTTAGAGTGTGCGAGGGGAGCGGAGAAATTGTGATGGCTGATGTCACGCCGACAGTTCTCAATGAAAAGATGAAGAGTGGATAACAGGCCAGAGAGAGGGGTCCAGGTGGAGGGAGAATACTGGTGGCAGGTGAAGGGGTCCGCTGGTTGGGGGAAGGACTCCTGTTGAAAGAAGGAGGCAAAGACGACAGAAGAAGAGCTCAACGTCAATCCACACACAAAATTCATTGAGGTGGGTAGGTAAGGGGACAAAACTGAGTCCTTTGTTAAGTACAGATCGCTCAGTGACAGAGATGGGAAGGTCAGAGGGTAGTGTGAGGTATTGCAAGGGGTCAGATAAGGTGAAGGGTCAGAGGGAATTGAATGGTGAGAAAGATCTGGAGGCGCGTTTTTCCCCATGAGCTGCTGGAGCTTGCGTTTTTTAACACCTGAAAGGAAGAGAAAAAGTTTTTTGTTAATGCATCGGATAAGGCGAAGGATAAAATGAAACTGTGGAGCAGAATAGCTTTGAGATAAGTTGAGGCTGTGCTTCTGGAGAGAGGTCATGTGTGTGCATGTGATGAGGCCTGGCACTGAGTGTGGATCTCAGGATGCGGCAAGAGCAGCAGTCCGAGGAACGTTGTATTTCTCAGAGATACCTGTAATCCTGGGTAGATTCAAAATATGTAGGATGGAACTTCAGTTGGAATCCACGTCGAATAAGTCAGAGCCGGAGACAATCGCTGAGGAAAACGATGTGGATGTGAAAATAAGTTTTACTCGACATCTGATCAAACCACAGCAGGTCAAGCAGCATCTTTGGAGAGAGGAGCAGAGTTAACGTTTCAGGTCTGTGACCTTTCATCAGAACTGGCAAAGGTAAGAAACGTATTAGGTTTTAAGCAAGTGAAGTAAGGTTGGGGCAGGGGGGGGGTGGCGGTGTGGTGGGTGGGTGGATGAGAATGAAAGGGAAGGTGTGTGATAGGGCAGAGGGCAGGAGAAATTAAATGACAAATATGTCATGGGACAAAGGCAAAGGGAGGGTTAATGCTTGTGGTGAAAGACAAATTCACCCAGAGAGAGTGTTAATGGCAGAATAATGGGCAGTTCTGTTCAAAAGCACAACATGAAAAACCAAGTTTAAGGCAGGCACATGGTTAAAAAATAAAGTAAAATAATAAAAAGGCCAGCATGCTCTGAATTTTTTAAATTATTTTTATTATTTATTATTTTATTAGTTGTTTTCAGTTAGTTGGGTATGAACTGTTTGAAGATAGTTGTTGTTTTTTCCTGCTAAGGAAAAGAAACCACCCAGCTCACCTCTTTCTCTACCTCTTTGAAGAAATCCTGCAAAGATCCAGTGTGGGAGAGCTAAAACCCCTGGTTTTAGCTCCTGAAAAGCTGGAAAAAAATCCTGTGAGTCAAATATGTGCTGGCAGAAAACCCTGATGCCACACTTCTCCAAGAAAGCCTACTAGAATAATTCTCAACATCTCCAGAATGGATTACTTCTGAAAATGATCCCACTGACCAGTCTCCATATACCCGGATGCCTGACCAAAAAAGGGACAACTGACATCCCTCCATATCTCCTCTTTTTTTCATTAAGAATTATCAAGCATTTGGCCAAAGTAAGCTTTTTTGTCGTTTTTTTGTAACAGACCTCTGCAGAGAGAATTTCTGTATTTTTTCCAGTGTGTTTGTGAGTGTAATTTAAAAAGGGAACTTTCATATTTCAATCTGTGTGTTAATGCTTTGCTTCATTACTGGTTAAGTCTTGTTTCATAATAAACTGATAATTTTGTTGTTTATTAAAGAAACCTGGTTGGTGTATTTTATTCTGGGATAAAAATTAGATTATATGATTGGCTATATCACTAACCAGGTAAACATTTCTTGTTTCTTGCATATGTTGTGACCTGTAGAGAAGTGGAACAAGAAAAAACAGTACACTCCTCCCACTTCAGTTGTAACAGATAATTTATTATCCCAGTCTATATTAGGATAATTACAGTTTTAAGAAAGATAAGAGATATATATATATTACTCCTGAAGAGTTCAGGAGTAAGTGCACCACAGGAAGGTCCTAGGTTTAATTCTTGGTCTGACCTGATTTAGCTGATCGCATTCCAGGAGATTGTTCGATGCACAATTCAACAAAACGGTGATAATTTTAACTTTTGCCGATAGTACAAAATAAACAATGTTGGATTAGCTGCCCAATTCTCGTGACCACAATTGCATTACCCCCAATATCGCTGAAGCATGGAGGGGAAAACATCCAGATTTCCCGTTTCAGATCACTTTTCAGCAATTTCTGCAAACCAGGCCATACCCAACAAGCCCATGCTTGCAAATCTCAAAACTATGTCCAACATTAGATGTGATTCCGCGATTGGACCACATTTGCTAAATAATCTTCAGTGTGCTAAGAATTATGCTGACAACCAATTTATAATTGTCAGTAGGGCTCACAGTGTGGCACATTTGCACATACTGGAAGCTACATATATTAATACACAGGGCCCTGTTCTTTGCAGACAGAAAGAACATGTACAAACATTTTGCCTGTTTCAGTTAAACAAAATAAGTATAGCCATTTGCTGGTTCATTCCTCAGGGCAATGTCTTGACCAGAGTCAAGCTGTCTGGTTTAAATTTCAAACAAAGCTTGGCAGTTAATTATCAGTCACCATAAACTGGTGCATTCTCCATGGCAATGCCTCTACCAATCAGAGTTCACTTGCAAACCAATCAGCACTCTCTTCTCGTACAGTATAAAATTGTTGTTTTCCCTTGCATTGGTTATTCTTGCGGTTTGTCCTGATGAGTGAAAGGTAAAAACCTTTGACATGTCTCTATTTTCAGCAGTACTCAAATGTGAGATCATTACATTGTCATGCAGGCCCTCACCTGCCAAGAATGAGGCACATTAATTTCAACACACGAACATTGATTTTTAAATTGTTACTGGAGTAAAGAAAGAACTTGCTTTTTAAAAGAAAGCAACACAAGACCCTTGACCGGAAAGACATTTGCATATTTACAGACAATGTTTAAAAGGGACAAAAGACCATTTCTCGACACATTCAATCCACAATGGACTTTTGATTACCAGACGTTGAAGGTGGAGGAGCTCGTACTCCAGGTTGACTGCAAAGATGGCTAAATATACAACAGACATGGTCACACCACCCACCCCCACCACCCCAGTCACATGACTAACCTGCTGGGCAACTCAAATTTTTTTGAATTTGAACTTGCCACAGAGCTTTTGAAGGCAGAAAGCGGTTAGCTCCTGGACTGGAAAAGATCTCTCTCCTGTTTGCTCATCTCTCTCACCAGCTTTGGAATCCATCAAAGACATATGAACCCCAAGAGAGCCGAGTCTCCGACAATGAACAAGGTTTAAGAAGAATGCTTGGGCCCCAATGAAAAGCAAGATCTACCTACAAGCAAGGACTACAGCAAGCTCGAAGCACAGTAACAAAAATCCTCTTCAAATATTGCCTCAAACCTCTCTACTTTATTTTCCTTCTACTCTTTTCTGTCTCTATTTGCATGTGCATATCGCGTATACATGCCAGTGTGGGACATGGCGTCAACTGAATTAGAGTTTAAGTTTAAGTTTTAATAAATTTCACTTTTCTTCTTTAAACCTAAGAAAGCCTGTTTGTGCTCATTTCTTTGCCTTATAATTGGAAAGTGGTGAACAAGGGGGAATTCAAAACACAGTATGTTTAAACATTAAATCCTGTTATAGTAAAACCAGGTGAAGGCTCAAAGAGACCCCTATACACCTTTCTCAACTGGTCGTAACAACATGCACTGATAACAAAGTGATAAAGTGCTATATGTTGCATTTATGACTGCAAATTTACAATGGAACACAATATATGAAGTCATTCAATGTAACAAAATCAGTTAAACAGATTAGCAACTGAAAATGAACCACTTGACCTTTATTAAAAATGAACTTCCTTTGCACTGACAATAACTAAAGTAAAATAGCACCAAACTGTGGAAAGGTATAAGATATATTTTAG
The DNA here is from genome assembly GCF_036365525.1 of Heterodontus francisci. Taxonomy (NCBI): domain Eukaryota; kingdom Metazoa; phylum Chordata; class Chondrichthyes; order Heterodontiformes; family Heterodontidae; genus Heterodontus; species Heterodontus francisci. The sequence goes on from NC_090375.1 coordinate 38,627,768, forward strand.
TGAGATCATTCATTAAAAGAATATGTAAACAATGGACTTGGGGGTAAAAATTCCCATTGTAGGTTGGTGTTGAAATGTCTTTCTAAAATTGGCCAAAAATTAGCAATATTTTCAAAAGCCGAAACTACAACAAAACTGTAATATAATTACATAGAATGTGCAGCACAGAAAGAGGCCCAACTGGTTCATGCCTATGTTTATACTCCATATGAACCTTCTCTTCATCTCTTCATTTAATTTTATCAGCATAACCTTCTGTTCCTTTCCCCCACATGTTTATTCCGCTTCTCCTTAAATGCATTTATGCATAGCTTTTATTTATGTAGGGTCTTTAACAGAAAAATATCCCAAGGTGTTTCACAAGTGTAATGAGAAAGAAATTGATGGCAAGCCAAAGACGGAGATACTGGGAGGGGTGGGGGACCAAAAGCTTGGTCAAGGAGGTGGATTTTAAGAAGGCTCTTAAAGCACAATTAAAGTTTTCAGTAAGGATGAAAATGCCCATCAGAATGATCTGGAGAGCAATACAAAAATGAAGGTGCCCTGTCCCTAAAAATCATTATCTTTAATAGGTAAAAAAGGAGCCATCATTACCCATTATCAAAAAAGAGAATGGATCCACCAAACCTTGATTTGGGTTGATTTTTTCTTTAATCACAAATTTCCTTGTAGTAAAGATTACCACATGCCGTAGGTTAATGTATGATAGTGGTGAGACATTGTGCAAAACAAAATACAAATAGCAAATGTTTCAATTTACCAATCTTCTTTCTTTCATATGGCAGCTTGAAAAGCAACATTAAATGTGGACCTCCAAGTTCGTCATCCACTATGGCCTCGACAGATATAAAGTGAACAGCACCATGGCGGCACAGTGGCGCAGTGATTAGCACCGCCGCCTCACAGCTCCAGCGACCCGGGTTCAATTCTGGGTGCTGCCTGTGTGGAGTTTGCAAGTTCTCCCTGTGTCTGCGTGGGTTTCCTCCGGGTGCTCCGGTTTCCTCCCACATGCCAAAGACTTGCAGGTTGATAGGTAAATTGGCCATTATAAATTGCCCCTAGTATAGGTAGGTGGTAGGGAAATATAGGGACAGGTGGGGATGTGGTAGGAATATGGGATTAGTGTAGGATTAGTACAAATGGGTGGTTGATGGTCGGCATAGACTCGGTGGGCCGAAGGGCCTGTTTCAGTGCTGTATCTCTAAATTTCCACCAAAGAAGGATCTTATCGAGTGATGGTTCACAAGATGGTTTGGATAGCCTCTCTACATTCACACATCAGGCTTCATCTTCCATTTGTGTAGCAAGTGGTTGCGGGACCCATAAGAAGTACTGATGTGGTGCATAGCAACTTATAGTTTCCATAGCATGTTGAAGCAGTGTGGTCGATCGACAGGATCCAGATCATGTCTTGATTCTTGACCCAGCTGCTTTTTTGCACAATCTTTGCCACTTATCTTCTCTTGAGAACTTTGAGATTTTGAGAGTTTCAGCCACTTACCAGGAGGGGTTCCTGGATTAAAGCAGTTTACAGAGATGCCATTAATACTTGTAGATGAAGATGTCAAACATCACATGCTCCTTTCTGTTCAGTGCAAAGCACGACTAACACCATCAACAAGGTGACCAATTACCAATTACTGCCTCTTGGTCCAAAAGGCAACACACTCAACATCCATAATATTAGCAGTGACATATCTTTATATTGGTGCCTTTTCTCAAGAAGTGTTTAGCTATCTAATTGTTGCTAAAACTGAACTTTTTTCACTAAATAAAAACATTGACATCGTTTTGTTACTATTCTCATTGAAAATTGCTGATTTAAATGTTATTGGTTCTTCAGTGGGGCTTAGACGAAAACACAAATGGAAATGCTATGAACATATCAGACAATAAAATGAACCAAATTAATTAATACATCTCTGACACAATATCTCATTATGTTCTCACCGCTATTATTTTGTTGTGATACAGCTAACATCAGGTGTATAATTGCATTCCTCCAGTTCGCGTACGTAGTTTATTTAGGTACAATCTTAATAAGTGTAAAGCTGCAAGAAAGTGTTCCTCAGCATTATTTTCAAGGCATTGTGCAATTCTCATTCCATTTGTGTGCTATCCATTGTTCTGAATTTCTTTTGGGTTTGGCATGATATAAGAACATAAGAAATAGGAGCAGGAGTAGATCATCCAGCCCTCCAGTCTGCACCGCCATTCAATACCATCAAGGCTGATCCTTGGACTCAACTCCACTTTCCCACCTGCTCCCCATATCCCTTGATTCTCTGAGAGACCAAAAATCATTATCTCAATCTTAAATATGTTCAACAATGGAGCATTCACAACTCTCTGGAGTAGAGATTTCCAAAGATTCACAATCCTTTGAGTGAAGAAATTTTTTCGCATCTCATGCCAAAATGATCGGTCCCTTATCCTGAAACTGCCCCTATGTTCTAGATTCTCAAGCCAGGGGAAACAACCTCTCAGTGTCTACCCTATCAAGCAGCTTAGAATCTTGTATGTTTCAATGAGATCGCCTCTCATTCTTCTCAGCTCCAGAGAGTAGAGACCCAATCTACTCAGCCTCTCATTATAGGACAACCTCTTATCCCAGTAAACCTTCGCTGTACAGCCTCCAAGCCATGTATATCCTCCCTTAAATATGGAAACCAAAACTCGGCACAGTACTCCAGGTGTGGTCTCACCAAAGTGCTTTACAATTGTAGCAAGACTTCCGTATTCTTGTACTCCAATCCCCTTGCAATAAAGGCCAACATGCCATTTGCCTTACAAATTGCTTGCTGTACCTGCATGCTATCTTTCTGTGTTCCTTGTACAAGCACACCCAAGTCCCTCTGAACATGAACATTTACAAGTTTCACATCTTTTAAAAAATATTCTGCTTTTCTATTTTTACTACCAAAGTGAATAACCTCACACTTCCCCACATTATACAGCATCTTCCATCTTGTTGGCCACTCAGTTAACCTGTCTATGGGCTGACGTTTATGGTGCCACCACCGACGTAAACAATGGTGGTCCACCCATGCGGATCACACGTCATGGAGCCGCTGCGATATTCAGTGCGGTGGCTCATTTAAATGGTCATGGCATACCGCCAACAATGATGACATGGAGGGGGAACGGGCTGTCCGTCCACAGCAGTGGCATCAGCAACCTTTGCGCAGGTGATGACACCATTTTTAAAGGGACCTACCATTTAATTTAAATATTTGAGAGGTTGCGAAAAAATTTTAAAACATTTAATTTGCCCCTCTCCCATTCCACCCCAATAACCCTGCATGCATTACTTTCCCTCTCCCCCCCAAAAAAACTTCCCTGCCCAGCTGACCTTCCCCACCTGCAAAGTTCATAAACTGTGCACTGTAACCCTTCCCACCAGCCCCTACACCAATCAGTAAACTGTGACCCTGCTGCCCCCTCTCCCACACTGGAAAACTTACCTGCTCCCCACCTCCCCACCAGTGTTCTCCCGGACGGGGATCCGAAGGCTCTGGAGTGCCGGCCACCGGCACTAATATCGCTCTTGGATGGACGGACAGCGGAAGCGCGACGGTCTTTAATTCAGGTATTTACATTAATTTACAAATTGAAATTGGGCTTCTGTCACCAAGCGGCGGGGGTGCTGCCACCAGGCCTCACCGTCGCCGGCAATATGGAACCAGGCCTTCCCGATGTCGAGGTCTGTGGCGGGCCTCTCCCGGAGACATTTTCCGGTCCCCACCCCTGCCACGAACCTGACATCAGTGGGGTCTGTAAAATTCAGCTCTATATTTCTTTGCAGCCTCTTTGTGTCCTCCTCACAGCTTACATTCCCACCTAGATTTGCATCGACAGCAAACTTAGATACATTACTCTTGGTCTCTTCGTCTAAGTCATTAATGTAGATTGTAAATAGCTGAGGCCCCAGCACTGATCCTTGCGGCACTCCACTATTCACTGCCTGCCAACTTGAAAATGCCTTGTTTATCCCTACTCTCTACTTCCTGTCTGTTAACTAATCCTTTATCCATGCTAATATATTACCCCCAATTCCATGAAAAGAACTTGGATAGGTTTTTGAAAAGGAATACAATATTATACAGGGAAACGGCAGGAAAATGAAATTAGAGGAGACAGCTCTGACTACATTCCTCTGCAAGCTACAATCTTTCAAACAGATGCTACCTAGCTTGACAGGGATAGGAAAAGGCTGCCACAAAAGGTTAGAGCAAAGACAATGCTGAGTCTTTCAGCAGTAAACCCATACTAGAAACTGTGGGGAAAACAGTACCTGAAGGCTGGAGATTCCAGCAGATACCTTTAAGTAAAATGCCCTCATTCATCCAAAATAAATTTCAGATCCCCAAAATAAATCTGAGGAACTCCTTAAATAAAAATAGAAAGTGCTGGGAATACTCAGCAGGTCTGGCAGCATCTGTGGAGAGAGAAACAGAGTTAACGTTTCAGGTCTACGACCAGCGAGGAACTCCTTGTCTGAAGCATCTAGTAGCTGTAACAAATATCACTGTGTTACAGGAGCTTCTTACCAATGACTGTAGATTTTGCAGAACAACTGGAAATAGGACCTATCAGAAAAACTAACTATAGAGCAATGGCAGCTTTATAGCAGCACTACGATAAACAGTGAAGTGTGGATGACAAACAGCAAGGTGAAATTGTATTGCATACCCTGCCCAGATTTCCTCACTTCCCCATCGCAGAACTGAGCAGGGATAACAAATGAGCAAAGTACATGCTCTGCCTTTTCTCCGCCCATTTTCATGCTGGTTCGACTTCTTAATGACATCCACCCTGTTACGAAAACGTGTTATGCCGAGTGATGATTTTTCAATCCAGCGGCTGGAAACCTGAATTAAATTTTTAAAAAGGAAATATGGAACAGATAAAATGTGACTTTATAAGCAGTGAAGGTGGCCACCCTAATTTGCATCACTATATTCCACATTCCAATGCATCGAGGTGGAGACAAGTTGTCCTCTCAAGAACAGTGACCTGGGGAATCAGAGTGAACTACCTAGCCTGCTCCCATTAGCAAGACATTAAGGCAATTACTTGGGACATTAAACTAGTAGAGACGAACCACCCAAACCTAATCACTTGAACAATGGGATCCTGGTTGACAGAAGGGAATTCCTAGGCATGGATTGACAAAGTTGCAAGAGGGACTATACACTGATAGCCATTGTGCTGAATCACTGGGTGATGGTCATGTGACAGGCCCACCATCTGTGTGCTTAAGCTAGTATCTTCTCGGCAGCAACCAAACAAGCAGCTAGACATCGAGAAGAGAAGACCCAAGTGGGGTCCCTCCTCCCTCTCTTTCTCCAGTCCACCTTGTAAGCTTTGAACCCTGCCTGCTGGCTGTAACCACCTGGGCATATTACTGCTGCAGGCGGAGACCCCATGAAGGAAACCATCTGCATTGCTGTCTCCAGAAAAACTATCAAATCAGCAGGCCACATCTGCTAACCAGAAGCCTCAGGACCACCTAATTCAATCTGAAGCCACCCGAGTCACCAAACTCCATGAACCAATCAATCTGTAAGCTATTTGTGTGTGTGTGTGTGTGTGAAAATTGGAGAATATTCTCAAAATTTGCATGTCACTGGTCAGGCCTGCCCATCCCTATAGCCCTTGAGAAGATGGTGGTAGGCCTTCAACTTGAATCATTGCAGGCTATATGAAGATGCACCCACAATGCTGTTAAGTATGAAATTCCAGGAATTTGAACCAGCAAAGATGGAGGAATAGCAATATATGTACAAGTCAGAATGGTGTGAGGTTTGGAGGGGATCTTGGGTATGATGGTGCTCCCATGCCCTTGTCCTTCTAGGTGGAGGTCATGGATTTAGGAAGAGTTGGTGACTTGCAGTGTATCCTGTGCATAGTACACAGGGCAGTTACTGTGGGGGGAGCCACTTGCCACAGAAGACCCAGTTTCTGATGTGCTCTCGTATCCCTGTAATTCATGTGACTAGTTGCGTTGAGTTCTTGTTTGGAGCATGATATTAGAAACAGACCGGTTAACAATTTCATCTGTAAACATAAAGTGAATAGAAATGAATAAAAAGTCATTCTAACAAATTTAGATTTAATGAAGACTTTAAATGAGAGATGGGAGAAGTGGAAGAGGGTGAGGTTTTTGAATGAAGAATAGATAAAAGAGGTTTAAGGAGATGAATCCAATTGATAACAGCCATGCTGCTGCCAAGGTAGAGGAAATAATGCCACAGGGTTTTCCAACTCTTCTGCTTCTAAGGTGGACAGCGGACATGTGGCAGATTAAATTTAATGTCAAGAAGTGTGAAGTGATATATTTTGGTTGAAAGAATGAGGAAAGGCAGCATAAAATAAAGGATACAATTCCAAAGGGTGTGCAGGAGCAGAGGGACTGGGGTGTATATCACTGAAAGTGGCAGGACAGGTTGAGAAGTGGTTAATAAAGCATCAGGAATCCTAGGCTTTATAAATAGTGGCAGAGAGTACAAAAGGAAGGAAGTTACAGTGAACCTTTATAAAACTCTGGTTCAGCCTCAACTGCAGTAATGTGTCCAATTCTGGGCACTGCACTTTCAGAAGGATGGGAAGGTTTGAGAGTGGGTGCAGAAAATATTTATGTGCATGGTTTGAGGATTGAGACTTCAGTTACGTGGGATGGATTGGCAAAGCTAGGACTTTCGTCCTTAGAGAAGAGAAGGTTGCGAGGAGATTTGATAGAGGTGTTCAAAATCATGAGGGGTCTGGACAGAGTAGGCAGGGAGAAACTATTCCCATTGGTGGAAGGGTCGGGAACCAGAGGATACCTATTTAAGTTGATTGGAAAAACACTTTTTACACAGTTAGGATCTGGAATGCACTGCCTGAGAGTGTAGTGGAGGCAGTTTCTCTAGTGACCTTCAAAAGAGAATTGGATAAGTATCTGAAGAGAAAAAAATTGCAGGGCTACGGGGAAAGGGATGAGCTAAGTAGCCCTTAGAGACTTGGTACAGACATGATGGGCCAAATGGCCTCCTTCTGTGTCATAACCATTCTATGATAAGAGGTGTTCCCCTCATGGTCACATCATATCTTCTGAATGGCTGCTGATCCTCATATGGGTATCTTTGACATGTTTGTGGGACTTGTGGGTGCTCACGCCTATGAGGGTCCGGGCACAGAGTGCTACAACTCTGCTGCTGCTGGTGAAGTCTGGCCCAGCTGACTTGCTGGCATCCTGAGAGAGGTCAGCATGCACTGCTCCCATTGTACCACTACAATCGGGCTGGGATTATTCACTACCAATGATCTGCAGGAAACAGACCACAGAAGATGAGTGACCTCTTCAAAGTCCCTAATAAATTCAATCCACCAATCTCCCATTGCACGAAAGCCATTTCAACTGCCACCAAAGCTGCGATGCATGCAGACATAGACTGCTACTGGGAGGGCAGAGCTGGAGTATTCCTGGAGGTGGCCACACTATCCAGGGGTGATTGCAGAGTGATGGTACCATTAAAGATGACACACGGAGGCCTGATGTGGACTCCTCAACGCTCTAAGTCATAGTGCTGAAACCCTCTGGTACGGCTTCCAAAACCTTGTACGTATGTTTGTGTGAGACCACTGGTTTTCTTCTCATGACTGGCCCCATAAAGCCCTAATTTCTCTAATCATTAGCAGAGCTGGAAGAGTGCCTCTTCTTTCAATGAGAAACTCACTGGCCGCACACGAACAGGTGTGCAAGTTGCAACAGAGATTTTTAGCGGTATGGTTGAGAGTGTGGAGTCCACATCCAGCCTCTCTGGTGTCATCTCCCATAGCACCAGCATTCTGGTGCCTGCCCTGGAGTATCTGAAGACTGATTTTTGTAGTACGTTAAATTATTTTAGAAAAATGATATCGTAGGTCGCAATATCAACAAAAGTAACAACAACTTGCATTTATATAGTTCCTTTAATTTAGTAAAATATCCCAAACACTTCACAGAAGCGATTATCAAGCAAAATTTGATAAGGAGCCACATAAGGAGATATTAGGGCCCCGTGACCAAAAGCTTAGTCAAACAGGTAGATTTTAAGTAGCGTCTTTAAAGGAGAAAAGAGAGGAGGAGAGGCGGAGAGGTTTAGGGAGCGAATTCTGGAGCTGAGAGATTAAGCAGCTGAAGGCACTGCCACCAGTGGTGGAGCGATTAAAATCGGTGATGTTAAAGAAGCCAGAATTGGAATGGCGTAGATATCTCAGAGAGCTGTACAGTTGGAGGAGCTTAGAGATGGGGAGGGGAGGGGTGAGGCCATGGAGTGATTTGAAAACAGGGATGAGAATTTTAAAATCTAAGTTTTTCTCAACCAGGAGATAATGTAGGTCAGCAAGCACCGGGGTAATGGGTTCAAGTTAGGGTATGGGCAACAGAGTTTTGGATAAGCTCAAGTTTATACAGGGTGCAAGGTGGTAAGCCAGGAGAGCAGTGGGATAGGCATGGATGAGGGTTTCAGCAGCAGATGAGCTGAGGCAGGGATACAGACAGGCGATGTTACAGAGATGGAAGTAAGCAGTCTAAGTATTAGAGAAGATATGGGATCTGCAGTTGAACTCAGGGTCAACCAGTAGACCAAGGTTGTGAAGAGTTTAGTTCAGCCTTAGATGGTGGCCAAGGAGAATGATGGAGTTGGTGGCTAGGGAACAGAGTTTGTGACAGGATTCAGAAACATAACATAAGAAATAGGAGCGAGAGTAGACCATAACTTCAAAAAGTATACATAAAAAGATCTGGGTGCAGCCTGCAAACGGTGTGCAGATTGCAAGCTGAGTGCGGAGATTCGAGTTTGATGAGTGGTGAGGAGGTGCTGCTTTTTTCTACTTTTTCCGCCCTCCAGTATTTGGTTCTTGCTTCGGTGCAGTGGAAGAAACCGGTTGGTGAGTAACTGGTAAACTATTCTACTTATAATAAATAAATAGTTTGTATGGCAGGATAGCTCAGCCGAGTGGAATGCACAGCCTGTGGCATGTGAGAAGTCATGGATGCACAAAGTGTCCTAGACAAACACACATGCAGGAAGTGAAACCGGCTGCAGAAGCTTGAGCTCCAGGTTTCAGAACGCAAGCGGTGGCTGAAGTCACTGTGATGCATCCGCGAGGCAAAGAACTACGTGGATAGCATGTTTAGGGAGGTGGTCACACCACAGATTAGGAGCATGTAGGTAGATAGACTGCCTGGCGGTCACCCATTCCCTAACAGAACCAGGAAGGTTCCCTGAGACGATCTCGCTTGCTAATCGTTTTTCCATTTTGGATACTGGTGAGGGTGATGGTTCCTCAGAGAAATACAGTCGGAGCCAAGTATGTAGCACCATAGGTGGCTCAGCTGCATAGGAGGGGAGGCAGAGGAGTGGAAGAGCAATAATAGGGGATTCATTAATTAGGGGAACAGACAGGCATTTCTGCGGCCGTAGATAGGACTCCAGGATGGTGTGTTGCCTCCCTGGTGCCAGGGTCAAGGATGTCATGGAATGGCTACAGGACATTCTTCTGAGGGAGAGTGAACAGCCTGGGGTCATGGTCCACATTGGTAGGAAGGGGGATGAGGTCCTGAAAGCAGATTTTAGGGAGCTAGGAAGGAGATTAAAAAGCAGCAACCTCAGGATTACTGCTAGTCCCACGTGCAAGTGAGCATAGGAACAGGAGAATTCAGTGACTGAATATGTGGCTGGAGAACTGGTGTAGGAGGGAGGGCATCAGGTTTCTGAGGCATTGCGACCAGTTCTGGGGCAGATGCGACCTGTACAAGATGGACGGGTTGCATCTTAGCAGAATTGGGGCTAATATCCTTGCAGGGAGATTTGCTAGTGCTGTTGGGGAGGGTTTAAACTAGATTGGCAAGGGGATGGGAACCTGAGATGGAGCTCAGATCGGAGGGAAGCAAAACTGGTAACTTGTCAGGAGTGTGGGAACCAGGAGAAAATATCAGAGAGAAATACCAGAATACTGGGGGAGAAAGATAGCACAAGAGTAGAGAAGAATAAGTTGTTAGGTGGGGTCAGAGTGAGGGAGAAAGTAATAAAGTCTAAATCAGGGTTAATGTGCGTGTATGTGAATGCATGGAGTGTTGTTAATAAGCTTGTTAAGGTATAGGCGCAGATTGCCACGCGGAAATATGATGTGGCTATACATCGGAGGCAGCTGCTCCGCTCCTCCATTTAAATGAGCCCCTGCGTGAAATATCGCGGGGGCTCAGCGGCAGAGCTTCCACACCTGAAGGCCGCCGACTTCAAAGCCCGCTGCCATGATGTGTGGCGCGTTAATAAAATTCAGCCCTTGATGTTTTCTGCTCTCATTCTTAGGGGCTGTCTCAGTTACTGTTTCATACTCTGTTTCAAACTTTCTCAATGCCTTTCTGTTGTTTCCTCCTCACTAAGATTGTGCACTCACCCTTCTTGAAGTAAAGCATCAGGCTTGATAGTAACCTCCATAGCATCCTTCTTCATCACATCTTCCTCTCTCAATCTGTCTAAGTTGGCTTGATCTTTCATGGGATTACTTTTTGGGATTTTCAGCTTGATCTCCATCTTCATTACGAGCAAGGAGTGATCTGAATTAATGCCTGCATTAGGGCGGCACAGTGGCACAATGGTTAGCACCGCAGCCTCACAGCTCCAGCGACCCGGGTTCAATTCTGGGTACTGCCTGTGTGGTGTTTGCAAGTTCTCCCTGTGTCTGCGTGGGTTTCCTCCGGGTGCTCCAGTTTCCTCCCACATGCCAAAGACTTGCAGGTTGATAGGTAAATTGGCCATTAGTAATTGCCCCTAGTATAGGTAGGTGGTAGGGAAATATAGGGACAGGTGGAGATGTGGTAGTAATATGGAATTAGTGTAGGATTAGTATAAATGGGTGGTTGATGGTCGGCACAGACTCGGTGGGCCGAAGGGCCTGTTTCAGTGCTGTATCTCTAAACTAAACTAAACCTGTGTAGGTGAAGGCATTCTTGACGCTGTTATTGTATCTATCACTGATTATCAGAAAATCTATTTGACTTCTGTGAACATCTCCTGGACTCTTCCAGGTGTACAGTCTTCTTGGGTGTTTTGTGAAGAGTATATTCAAGATGACCAAGTAGTTTTCCCACAGAACTGTATCAGGCATTCACCTCTGCTGTTCTTCGTTCCTAGTCCATAAGCTCCTATTACATTTCCATGCCTCTCTCTGCCAACTTTTGCATTCAAATCACCCATGACCATCAAGATGTCTCTACTCTTCACATGCATCAATGCTTTTTGCACCTCCTCATAGAATACTTCCACTTCTTCATCATTGTGATCCTGCGTGGACCCATACAGTTGTAAAAACACAATGTTCATTGGCTTCCCTTTAAATTTTGCCATAATCACTCTCTCTGATATTGGCCAGTATTCCTGCATGGTTCTTGTTACCTTCTTTGTCATCATTATTCCAACTCCATTCTTATCTTCTCTACCACCTGAGACGATAATCATCTGCTTTCCTTTGTCTATTTTCCCAGATTCCATCCATCTAACTTCTGCCGATCCTAAAATGTCAATGTTGATTCTTAAAATCTCGAATGCAGTTGTCTATTTTACCACTCTGGTAGAGTGTCTTCACATTCCATGTTCCGATTTTCATGAGTTCTTGTCTGGGTTTGAGAGTAGCATCATCTGATGCCTTTCTTACGAGTTTGGGCTTCCCTCATTATTCACCTGGCTATTCCAACTTCCTAGCAAGTCCTTTTCTTCCCTGTTACATTAGTGCTTAAGCTTCATGACTCTGCCCTAGATGTGTCACACATTTTGCTATTGCACCTTCTGAGCCGTTGACTCTGAGTAGTGAGTTCTTCTGCCTTAGCTGCCGGTCCTGAGTTCCTGAACTTGAAAAGGGTGACGCCCTTGAACAGCAGCTTGTGAAGTTGCCAACTGAGGCAAGGTCCCAGGATGTGCACTACCAGCTCCTTGGAGGCATAAGTAAGAGTTTCATAGTAGTGAGAGACCAGTGATCCTTGTCCACACCCATACTGTCATGGATGTATGCCTGACAAGCATACAAAGGGGCGACTTATCACATACTACACCATACTCACTTTTTCTTCACTCGGGGGTGGTGAATCTTTGACATTCTCTACCCCAGAGGGCTGTGGAAGTTAAGTAATTGAGTATATTCAAGACAGAGATCAATAGGTTCCTAGATATTTAAGATATCAAGGGATATGGGGATAGTGTGGGAAAATGGCATTGAGGTAGATCATCGGCCATGATCTAGCTGAATGGTGGAGTAGGTTCGTGGGGCCAAATGGCCTACTCCTGCTCTTATTTCCTATGTTCCTCAACTTGTACACCTCTGGTTCCTTCCAGGAATCCACTGGGGAAATGAGTCCATTGATGCATCAAGCAGATGACCTGTTTAAGAGGGCCAGTGACTATACGGGATACAGCACCAATTCCAGAGAGTCAAGCAGGGAGAATCACTGGGTTCGGTTCTATCGCTGGATTTCCCCAGGTGCAAGTCACCAACTGCATGCATGTGGCCAGTCAGACTCCCTCAGATCAGCCAGCAGCCTTCATCAACTGAAATGATTTCCACTCGCTCAATGTTCAACTGGTCTGTGACCACTGTAAGAGCATCCTAAAGGTGTGCGCAAGCTTTCTGGGAAGCAACCACAACCCCAACATACTTCGGCAGTCCCAGGCGACATATCTTTTATGGACCCATGCCCGTTTTCAGGGATGGATTCTGGGAGACAAGGACTACCCACCACAGACATGCCTACTCACATCTACAAGGAACTCACACACAGATGCAAAGGAGAGGTACAACCCTGCCACTGATTAACTCAAGCGACCATTGAGCAGGCCATTGGACTTCTGAAGATGTAACTCAGGTCCTTGATCGACCCGGCAGAGCCCTTCAGTACACCCCAGTAGGGTCTCACGTATCGTGGTGGTCTGGTGTGCACTGTACAACCTAGCACTGCAGAGTGGGGAGGCGTTGAACAATGAGCACATTGGTGTCCGTGATGCCTCCTCCAACAATGAGGATATGGAAGAGCCAGCTCATCAGGTGATGCAAGATGAGGAGCCCCTTGGACCACAGGCAATGCAAAATACTGAGACTTGGTTAAGGGAAGGGCATGATTGGCAACTAAATATCCCAGGATACCAATGCTTCAGGCGGGATAGAGAGGGAAGTAAAAGGGGTGGAGGAGTTGCATTACTGGTCAAAGAGGATATCACAGTTGTGCTGAAGGAAGGCACTATGCAGGACTCGAGCTGTGAGGCAATATGGGCAGAACTCAGAAATATGAAGGGTGCGGTAACAGTGTTGGGGCTGTACTACAGGCCTCCCAACAGCGAGTGTGAGATAGAGGTACAAATATGTAAACAGATTATGGAAAGATGTAGGAGCAACAGGGTGGTGGTGATAGGAGATTTTAATTTTCCCAACATTGACTGGGATTCACTTAGTGTCAGAGGTCGAGATGGAGCAGAATTTGTAAGGAGCATCCAGGAGGGTTTTCTCGAGCAGTGTGTAAATAGTCCAACTTGGGAAGGGGCCATACTGGACCTGGTGTTGGGGAATGAGCCCGGCCAGGTGGTTGAAGTTTCAGTAGGGGACTACTTTGGGAATAGTGATCACAATTCCGTAAGTTTTAGAATACTCATGGACAAAGACGAGAGTGGTCCTAAAGGAAGAGTGCTAAATTGGGGGAAGGCCAACTATTCCAAAATTCGGCAGGAGCTGGGGAATGTAGATTGGGAGCAGCTGTTTGAAGGTAAATCCACATTTGATATGCGGGAGGCTTTTAAAGAGAGGCTGATTAGCGTGCAGGAGAGACATGTTCCTGTGAAAATGAGGGATAGAAATGGCAAGATTAGGGAACCATGGATGACAGGTGAAATTGTGAGACTAGCTAAGAGGAAAAAGGAAGCATACATAAGGTCTAGGCGGCTGAAGAAAGACGAAGCTTTGAAAGAATATCGGGATTGTAGGTGCAATCTGAAACGAGGAATTAAGAGGGTTAAAAGGGGTCATGAAATATCTTTAGCAAACAGGGTTAAGGAAAATCCCAAAGCCTTTTATTCATATATAAGGAGCAAGAGGGTAACTAGAGAAAGGATTGGCCCACTCAAAGACAAAGGAGGAAAGTTATGCGTGGAGTCAGAGAAAATGGGTGAGATTCTAAATGAGTACTTTGCATCGGTATTCACCGAGGAGAGGGACATGACGGATGTTGAGGTTAGGGACAGATGTTTGATTACTCTAGGTCAAGTCGGCATAAGGAGGGAGGAAGTGTTGGGTATTCTAAAGGGCATTAAGGTGGACAAGTCCCCAGGTCCAGATGGGATCTATCCCAGGTTACTGAGGGAAGCGAGAGAGGAAATAGCTGGGGCCTTAACAGATATCTTTGCAGCATCCTTAAACACGGGTGAGGTCCCGGAGGACTGGAGAATTGCTAATGTTGTCCCCTTGTTTAAGAAGGGTAGCAGGGATAATCCAAGTAATTATAGACCGGTGAGCCTGACATCAGTGGTAGGGAAGCTGCTGGAGAAGATACTGAGGGATAGGATCTATTCCCATTTGGAAGAAAATGGGCTTATCAATGATAGGCAACATGGTTTTGTGCAGGGAAGGTCATGTCTTACAAACTTAATAGAATTCTTTGAGGAAGTGACAAAGTTGATTGATGAGGGAAGGGCTATAGATGTCATATTCATTGACTTCAGTAAGGCGTTTGATAAGGTTCCCCATGGTAGGCTGATGGAGAAAGTGAATGCGCATGGGGTCCAAGGTGTACTATCTAGATGGATAAAGAACTGGCTGGGCAACAGGAGACAGAGAGTAGCAGTGGAAGGGAGTTTCTCAAAATGGAGACGTGTGACCAGTGGTGTTCCACAGGGATCCGTGCTGGGACCACTGTTGTTTGTGATCGACATAAATGATTTGGAGGAAAGTAGAGGTGGTCTAATTAGCAAGTTTGCAGACGACACTAAGATTGGTGGAGTAGCAGATAGTGAAGGGGACTGTCAGAGAATACAGCAGAATATAGATAGACTGGAGAGTTGGGCAGAGAAATGGCAGATGGAGTTCAATCAGGGCAAATGCGAGGTGATGCATTTTGGAAGATCCAATTCAAGAGTGAACTATACAGTAAATGGAAAAGTCCTGGGGAAAATTGATGTACAGAGAGATTTGGGTGTTCAGGTCCATTGTTCCCTGAAGGTGGCAACGCAGGTACATAGAGTGGTCAAGAAGGCATACGGCATGCTTTCCTTCATCGGACGGGGTATTGAGTACAAGAGTTGGCAGGTCATGTTACAGTTGTATAGGACTTTGGTTCGGCCACATTTGGAATACTGCCTGCAGTTCTGGTCGCCACATTACCAAAAGGATGTGGATGCTTTGGAGAGGGTGCAGAGGAGGTTCACCAGGATGTTGCCTGGTATGGAGGGCGCTAGCTATGAAGAGAGGTTGAGTAGATTAAGATTATTTTCATTAGAAAGACGGAGGTTGTGGGGGGGACCTGATTGAGGTGTACAAAATCATGAGAGGTATAGACAGGGTGGATAGCAAGCAGCTTTTTCCCAGAGTTTGGGATTCAATTACTAGGGGACACGAGTTCAAAGTGAAAGGGGAAAAGTTTAGGGGGGATATGCGTGGAAAGTTCTTTACGCAGAGGGTGGTGGGTGCCTGGAACGCGTTGCCAGAGGAGGTGGTAGACGCGGGCACGATAGCCTCTTTTAAGATGTATCTAGACAGATACATGAATGGGCAGGAAGTAAAGAGATACAGACCCTTAGAAAATAGGCGACAGGTTTAGATAGAGGATCTGGATTGGCGTAGGCTTGGAGGGCCGAAGGGCCTGTTCCTGTGCTGTAATTTTCTTTGTTCTTTGTTCAAAATGAGATACACACAAGGGAGGCTCAGGATGCCCTGATACTGTGAGCTTTGTGTCCTTTCAGAAAGATTCTCTAAGGCTTTACCTTGAATCAGCCCTGCTGTCACCTCTTTCATTTGGCTGCCCATCACCCAGTTGCACAGCACATAGTGGCAAGGCGAAGACATGGGTTTAGTCCACCACTTCCAGCTCCTTGAGGGTGAAAGGGTGTAGATGTGATCTTATAGGGTATGGAGAATTAAAATGAGAAGCAGGAAGATGGAGTGAAAGATTTATTGAGGTGCACACCAGAAAGGAAACTTATCATCGATTTATAAATCATCCGTGACCTCCAAGTGCAGCCAGGTGCTCTTCTTAACTCTCAGGTGCTCCTACCTGGTGCTTCACCTGCACTTGCAGCTGACATGGAGGCAGGCTGCTGATTGTGCTGCCCTATGGCTTCGGATGATCTTGGCTGTTGCCCTCTATTACCTAAGGCCTTAAGGGTCCCGGCAAGCTGAGATGCCCAGACACAGGGACAGGACCTTCCTCTATTATGGCGGCTACTGGAGCTGGGATCACTGGCAGAGGGCTGAGGAGCCACTGTCGATTCCAGGAGTGCCCTGAGAGGAGTCCCCAAAAGCAGAAGGCAGCTGCTCCTCCTCCCTTGCAAGGCACACTTGTACCTCCCTGCTGATCTGAGAAGGATGAGGACCTGGTGGAGACTCCAGACACCTCACCCACTCTCGCCTTGCCACTGCTGCATTGAGCTCATGGCCAAGGTGATGGCATGCAGGTCTGCGCACATCTCTGGCATCCACTGACTGGTCTGCTGGATTTAGCTCTCAATGAGCATTGGCAATCTCCTGATGGAGGAAGTGATGTGTGCACCCATCGGAGACACGGCAGCATTCATGGTGCATCTTTGCTGTGCTCACCAGCTTGTGACACTGAATCTAATGGCGAATGCACGTCCACCAATGTGACAGTATCGCACTGGTGGATGATGCAGGGAAATAATGTATTGCTGCACACTCTGAGGAACCCTTCTCTTCCTCAGAGGTGGCCAGCTGCCTTCTTGACATCTTCTGGCCTCAGCTTGCCCTTGACCTGCATGAGAGAACATAAACGTGTTTCAGTTAAGGGCTTCCCATTTCCTCATCCCAGTCATGTTTGCTGTTGATCTCCAGCATTGGTCACACGGGACTATGCCTTCTTTGTACCAAATGCAATCTTGTGCACTCACACTCATTAACTCACCCCGCCTTCAGTTGATACTCCTGTCTTGCCATCAGCAATAGCACGGCCTCACTAGTGGCCTGCCAACTCCAAGGCCTCCCCCTCCATAGGGGTGAGGATGTGGAGATAGAGCACCCCTCCGCTGGTTTTGGCTCTTTCTTCAATGCTGTACGCCATCTATTCCTGCAGGTGTAATAAGGAAAATTGTTAAGTTTCCCGATGCCTATTCTTCTGATACCACTTCAAGACCCAAAGGGAAATGAGGCATGGAGTACTCACCTTAGCAGACCAAATGGTGCACTTCTGACATAAAAACAAGAAATGCTGGAATCACTCAGCAGGTCTGGCAGCATCTGTGAAAAGAGAAGCAGAGTTCGCGGAGGGAACGATCCCTTTGGAATGCTGACAGGGGAAGGGAGGGGAAGATGCGACTGGTAGTGGCATCACGCTGGAGGTGGCGGAAATGGCGGAGGATGATCCTTTAGATATGGAGGCTGATGGGGTGAAAAGTGAGGACAAGGGGAACCCTGTCACGGTTCTGGGAGGGAGGGGAAGGGGTGAGGGTAGAGGTGCGGGGAATGGGCCGGACACGGTTGAGGGCCCTGTCAACCACAGTGGGGGGAAATCCTTGGTTGAGGAAAAAGGTCATATCAGAAGCACCGTCATGGAAGGTAGCATCATCAGAGCAGATGCGTCAGAGAAGGAGAAACTGGGAGAATGGAATGGAGTCCTTACAGGAGGTAGGGTGTGAAGAAGTGTAGTTGAGGTAGCTGTGGGAGTCGGTGGGCTTATAATGGATATTAGTAGACAACCTATCCCCAGAGACGGAGACAGAGAAGTCGAGGAATGGAAGGGAAGTGTCAGAGATGGACCATGTAAAGGTGAGAGAAGGGTGCACTTCTGACACTGGATTCAGGTTTGGGAATGGCCCCATGGCTGCTGACCATCTCTGCAATCTCCATCCAGGCTTGTCTAGTCAGGCGGAGACCTCTCCTCCTCCCATTCCTTGGAAAGAGGACCTCATTTCTTGCCCTTGTAGTCTTGAGGAAAATCTGCAGAGAGGCATCGCTGAACCGTGGGTTATCAAGAGTCTTTCCGCCATTGTGTGTGTTGCCTCCCGGGAGGTCCTTGATACGTTTGAGTCTTGAACGAGGGAAGCAGCAGCAGCAGGTTGGTTGAAGGCAGCTGCAGCAGAATGACTCTGGGCACCAGTGACAGGTTACGCCAAGGTAGCTGCAGCACAGTGTCTCTGGGCAGCAGTGACACGTCATACCAAGGCAAAAGCAGCAGAGTGTCTCCAGGCAGCAGTAGCCGTTTAAACCAAGGAAACAGGAACAGGAAGGACTCCTTTGTTCATGCAGGAATAAATGCAGGGCTGACTGACCTATAAATATGGTGCCATCACCTGCTGTGGCGTCCGCTGATGCCGACCTTGCTGCCCCAGTTCCCACGTTCCTAATCGGTCGGCCACCGCAAGATTGCATGCAGCTGGCTGCCTAACTCAATAATTGAAATGGCCCCCGCTTTCAGTGCCATCACCATCTGCGTCATCACCATAAATTCCAGTCCAGCGTTTCAGCAGCTAAAGTACTTTTAACAATCCTTTTTATTCTTTTAGCTTCCCAAGCTAACGGTCAACATTTCCCATTCTCACACGGAAGAAATATTACAACACCAGCTGCACTCCATTCCCCATCAGGAAGATTAGCATGGAAAGCACATTGAAATGACTAGTTTCCTGTATTTGGGTCACCCAAGCAGGGGAACTTGAGCACATATTTCTCCAGATTTAATTTTTTCAAAGTTTTATTTGTCCTCTATTTTATGGTGTTTCATCAAAGCACTTAACTCCAACACATCAGAACGAACACCTGGTCTAGTCTGAGTGCATGACCAGTTCAACTGAACAATCAAACTTTGCAATTGCTCGGTCTCTTCTTTAGATATAACATCACCTTTCTGTGATGACCCAGTTACGAATAGTCTAAATAGGATTTAAAGTTATTCCAGACCTATTCTGCTTAACATCTAAACCACTATATTTAAAAGCCCCAGAAGGCTGACTCCCAATCTTAAATTCTACTCTAATCTTATTAATAACACATTTGTCAAATCCTGCAGTACCACCCCATAAGAAATCATCAACATGGATCATGAAGATGTCTGAAAGTTTCCCTTTATGACACCAGCAAAACATTGCAGGATCTGCTTTTAGTTGAACACATCCTATTTTTAGAAAAACAGATCTCATCAAAAAATACTACACCCTGGAAGCATCATTCAGGCCATAGATGTATTCATTTTAGCTCCATAGTTTCCCCTCTACATCTGCCGCTTCTTTGGACAGTTTCAGAAACACCTCTCCCTGAAAAATACTGTCTTGCAGAAATATGGCTTTTATGAATATGTGGCCAAAAGAACTAAAAAGATTTTCAATATTACTTTTCCAGCTGTGGGAGAGTCCACTCTAACATCTGTATCACCTGGCTGCTCTTCTGCGCAGAATGTACTCTGACTTCAATGTCCATCACCAAGAGTGGCTCGGTAGCACCACTACTGTCAGAGCTGGCTGAGTCATAAAGGCCATAGCTGTTAGACTGGGTCAGGGGCAGGTGGTGAGGGAAACAATAAGAGGGAAAAACCGACTTGACTTCGTCCTCAACAATCTGCCAGCCGCAGATGCTTTTGTCCATGACAGTATCGTAGGAGTGACCACTGCACAGCCCTTGTGGTGACAAAGTCCCGTCTTCACACTGAGGGTACCCACCATCGTGTTGTGTAGCACAAACACTGTGCTGAATGGGATATATTTCAAACGGATCTAGCAATGCAAAACTGGGCATCAATAAGGGGCTGTTGGCAATAAGCAGCAGCAGAATTGTACTCGACCACAATATGTAACCTCATGGCCCGGCATATCCCCCACTCTACCATTACCAACAAGCTGGGGGACCAACCCTAGTTCAATGAAGAGTGCAGGAGGGCATGCCAGGAGCAGCACCAGGCATACCTCAAAATAAGGTGTCAACCTGGTGTTGATACAACTCAGGACTACTTGCATGCCAAACTGCACAAGCAGCAGGCGATAGGGCTAAGCGATGCCATAGCCAACGGATCAGATCTAAGCTCTGCAGGCCTGCCACATCCAGTCGTGAATGGTCGTGGACAGTTAAACAACTAACTGGAGGCGGTGGCTCCACAAATATCCCCATCCTCAAATGATGGAGGAACCCAGCACATCAGTGCGAAAGATAAGGCTGAAGCATTTGCAACAATCTTCAGCCAAAAATGCCGAATTGATGACTGCCCATCTTGGCCTCCTCCTGAAGTCTCCAGCATCACAGATGCCAGTTTTCAGCCAATTTGATTACTCCACGTGATATTAATAAACAACTGATGGCACTGGTTACTGCAAAGGCTATGGACCCCGACAACATTCCGGCAATGGTACTGAAGACCTGTGCTCCAGAACTTGCCGCGCTCCTAGCCAAGCTATTCCAGTACAGCTATAACTCTGGCATCTATCTGCAATGTGGAAAATTGCCCAGGTATGTCCTGTACACAAAAAGCAGGACAAGTCCAACCCAGCAAATGGCCGCCCCAGACTACTCTCAATCATCAGTAAAATGATGGAAGGTGTCGTCAACAGTGCTATCAAGTGGCACTTGCTTAGCAATAACCTGATCACTGACATTCAGTTTGGGTTCCACCAGAGCCACTCAGCTCCAGCCCACATTACAGCCTTGGTTCAAACATGGACAAAGGAGCTGAACTCAAGAGGTGAGGTGAGAGTGACTGCCCTTGACATCAAGGCAGCATTTGACCACATATGCCATCAAGGAGCCCGAGCAAAACTGGAGTCAATGGGAATTGGGGGCAAACTCTCCGCTGGTTAGAGTCACACCTCGCGCAAAGGAAGATGGTTGTGGTTGTTACAGGTCAACTATCTCAGCTCCAGGACATCATTGCAGGATTTCCTCAGGGTAGTGTCCTAGGCCTAACCATCTTCATTCGCAAATCCTCAGTTACTGAAGTAGTCCGTTTAGAAATGCAGCAAGACCTGGACATAATCCAGGCTTGGGCTAATAAGTGACAAGTAACAATTGTGCCACACAACTGCCAGGCAATGACCATCTCCAACAAAAGAGAATCTAACCATCTCCCCTTGACATTTAATGGCATTACCATCACTGAATCCCCCACGATCAACATCCTGGGGATTACCATTGACCAGAAACTGAACTGGAGTAGCCATATAAATACCGTGGCTACAAGAGCAGGTCAGAGGCTAGGAATCCTGCAGCGAGTAACTCACCTCCTGACTCCCCAAAGACTGTCCACCATCTACAAGGCACAAGTCAGGAGTGTGAAGGAATACTCTCCATTTGCCTGGATGAATGCAGCTCCAACAACACTCAAGAAGCTCAACAACATCCAGGACAAAGCAGCCCGCTTGACTGACACCGCATCCAACAACGCCGACACACAGTGGCGGCAGTGTGTACCATCTGCAAAATACACAGCAACAACACACTGAGGCTCCTTTGACAGCACCTTCCAAACCCATAACCTCTACTACCTGGTTGGACAAGGGCAGCAAATGAACGGAAGTTCCCCTCCAAGCCTTACACCATCCTGACTTGGAACTATATCCTTCACTGTCAAAATCCTGGAACTCCCTTCCTAACAGCACTGTGGGTATACCTACCCCACATGGACAGCAGCGGTTCAAGAAGGCAGCTCACCACCACCTTCCCAAGGGCAATTAGGGATGGGCAATAAATGCTGGCCAAGCTCACAACACCCACAACCCAGGAACGAATAAAAACAACCCTAGCAACTAGCCTTATAAGTCCCATCTGTCAGGAACTTTTCAGTGCAAATTCATCGACGTGACAAGGCTGGTTTCCCATCATCTAGTACCGCAGACTATCTAATTCCTTTTGTTTTGCCTCTCTTATTAGTTTATGCTCAAGTTAGTTGGCAACCACCAAAACCTCATGGTCATAAGGATTTCTGCTTCTAATTTTGTTCCGAGACAGGTCTGTGGCCTTTACTTCATTGTGCAATTTATTCAAGCTACAGCCTCTACTTGGATTTTGATGTCTGTCTGGACTACTACAGCAAGACCCCCTTCTCTCACTATTGAAGTTCATTTCTCCGGTTGTGATCATTTTCTGACATAAGAGTCACTTCCGGACCCACTATCAGAATTGCACTCCACTTTTGTACTTGCCACTCTTTGACTCCATTCTGCCAGCCCATGGATCTCGCTTCTTGGCCGCCATCCTGAACATTCATCCAATATTTAAACTTGCCAGTAGCTTTTCCTGCACATCCCACAATTGCTGCATCTCTCCATTGTTATGACCAAGGCAGGAGCAGTGCCCTGTTTATTTTAGTCCTACTTCGCCACAGGTCACAACATATATTTAAATGTTCCCACCTACCGATACAATCTACCATATACTCTATTTTTTCCAGAATAAAACACACCAACCAAGTTTCTTGAATAAACAACCAAATTATCAGTTTATTATAAACCAAGTCTTAACCAATAATGAAGCAAAACATACATACAAGTTGCAATATTATAGCCCCTTATTTATCCTAGCCCCTCACATACACACATATGGTTAACCAGGAAAATTAAAGGGATTCTTTGTTTATGGCTGTTACAAAGAAAAACAGAAGGGACAAAAATAAAAACACTCAGGCTGAAAAGAAGGTACGGAAAGATGTCCTTTGTTTTGGTTTGGCGTTCCAAATGTGTATAGGCGGTCGTCACTAGGATCTTCCTAGAACTGTTCTTTCCAAGTGATTTTGAAGATCAGTTTGGGTAGGCTTTCCAAGAGATACAGCTACAGAGGCTCCAGATAGGTCTTGCCGCAGGAATGCAGCAACAAGATTTTAGTTCCCACACATTGGATATGCAAGGTTTCTTTAAACATGCAGGGTTTCTTCAAAAACAGGAGGAAATAGGAATGACACACTGGATACAGGATTTATTTTCAAGAGATGGAGCGAGCTGAGCTGTTCTTCTGGCAGGCAAGAAGCAACAGACTGTTGTAACAGTTCAAACTGAAACTAAAACCTTCCAAGCCTGCTGACATCTATAAACCTTAGCCTGTGACTTCTTTGTAAACATCTCCCCAAGTCAAAAATAACCCCTGCAGGGTGATTATCCACAGGCAGGTGCCTTCCAGTAAGACTTGTTTACAAGCCAAATCCAGGAACATTCTGGTGACTTTGAAAATACCCCACAAAGTTTAGCAATCTCTTCAAGATTCCAGATGAATCAGTGTCCATAAATCAAATATAAGTCCTTAACATAAATTTTATAAAAGAAATAGAAGAAATCTCGTAACACCATTCATTAGACCCCTCTGGAATATATGCCTCCACCCAAATTCCCCCTCTGGACATTTGGCCTTTGGACGCGATAGCTCTGTCCTGTGCTCATAACTTCTCACATTATCACTATCCAGTTCTTGATCTGCTGTATTCTGTTCCTCAGAACCTGCATCACAAAAGACATCAGGTGCCTCGTTTACTTATATCAGTTACTTAGAATCTGAGATTTTGTAATTAATCCCAATTAATCATGAGGAATGAACATAACAAATCGATTGCCATGCCAGCTTATTACCATCACAACCTATTCCATTCCCTATGAACCTACACCAAGTCTCCTGAATTATATTCTGTCTTACATGGTCTTATATGATGTCTCAGATCCCTCCAAATTTTCTCCAAGACCTTAGCCTTGATGAAAGTCCATCTCCCTGCATGTAAAGCATTCAAATGTGCAGAAAAAATTGGAACTAATTGTAGTACCTTCTAGAGCAGCAGAACAATCACACAGCACAGAAGGCTCTTTAGGATTTCACCCATAGACTAACTGGTAGGGACTCTGCCCTCCAATCATTTGGAGTGAATTCTTTTCATGAACTGCCTATGCCAAGGCAGTTGTTAACTTGCATCTGGTCGATCAGCTAATATTTTATGCAGCATTTCATCGATCGCTGCATGATTCCTTTCACAGAGTCCAATGCTGAAAGGACTTGCAGTTGTGGTATTCATGACCATAATATTTGTGTTTTCACACATGTCTCTGAACTTAGCTGGTGCCCCAAGTCTGGTCCCTATTGTCATGGAACTGTTTTTTTCTCCTCTGTTTCAAACAGTGTGCCAGTAGCTGTACCTGTTTCCAAGGCCACAGCAGGAGAGAGAGAAGTTCACACATGGTGTACTGTAACTTTTAACTGTGGATACAGACTGGCTTCAACCGGTTTGAACTAGAGATCAATGAAGTGTGCTTTACTGAAAGGAAGGATTCCTCTCTCTTAGCAGGAAAATCTACATTTATCTTCAGGCTCTGTATTGCCTAAGGAGAGAAAAAAAAACCCTGGAAAAAAGAACATTTGTCTTCAAGAGGGACTGTCTGTCATTTGTTTGTATTTGCTGGAATTCTCAGTAAAGTTTCTGCTGAAAAAGTACCAATTTTAGAATCCAAATAGACCTGTGGATATACTCCTTGCTGCAACCGAAGTGCTACGAATGCCTATCTACTAAAAGACTGTTTCGTCGAATTCACCTGGAGACTTAGAGTGGCATCTGATTGTTTTAATCTGGGACACCTCACCAACCAGGAACATAACTCACCAAGACTTACAACCAGCTACTTATTTTATTGATAAGAAATATTATTTTTATAACCAGTTGACCGTTGATTTTTGAATGTATGCCTGTGTGCATTAGGGTTAAGAGAAAATAAGAAGTTACAAAGTCTTTAGACATAAGTTTATCTTAATAGTGTTTAAGATTTAGTTTATTGATAAATAGTTAATATGTTGTTGTTTAAAGATACCTGGTTTGGTCTGTTTTATTCTTAGGGGTTACTAAAGTGTTTTAATTTGGCCAATTTCCAGAAGGAGGGAAAACTTTAATAATATGCTGCGACCTGTGGTGTTTTGGGACTGAATTGACAGTGCATTACTCCCGCCTCGGGTGTAACACTATCCATTTCTCCATGACCTTGTCTAGAATTACCCTTTTGTCCTTGCTATGTATTAGTGTAGAAAGACAACATCTGTATATGTATAAAATATGTATAAAATGTAGAACTAAATTATTCTTATCTTTATCCCATACCTTTAGCTCCATGGTAACTATCTCATTAAAGCCGCATGACACTAAAATGCTTAGTTCTAGCCCTCCGCGACACTTTTTTTAAAAAACAGATTTCACGCTGGTCACTAATCCCATGTATATTCTTCATCAACCACATCTGCATCCTTTAGCAGGGATTTTAATCTTTGCCAAGTCAGGCGAGCAAATTTTCTGTGCAACTTTAAGACAATGTGCTTTTTCTCACTCTGATTCTTATCACCTGAAAACCAAACACCACGTTCTAACCAGGAACCTGTCCACATGTGACACATTAGCACAGTCCAGCAATTTAAATGCTAGCTCTGATACAGGGATCTCTAAATTAAATTTCCTCAATCTTTTATACACTTTGTTAAATTGAATATATCCCTCCATTGAATACCCATCTGTTTTCCAAAATCTATTAATGTCTGACCATGCCTTATAGGCATTAAGTAGATCATCTTTCCTGTCAATCTCATCCAAGAACTCTAAAATAAGATCCAAATCTTCATCACTATCTAACTGACAGGCACACAGCTCACAAAATACTTTATTTCTGACTTCACATCTGGTAGGAGGCAACAATGCCAAGGCCATACCTTGTTTCTTCTTTGGTAGGGACGTAACCCATATCCACAAATCCACTTAATTCTTCCACTGGTCATATGGTTAAGACTCTGAGAACATCGGCAGGTAATCATACCACAATAATTTACACTTGCTTTCTGTCATCTCTCACAATGGCTACTAGGATTATAGTCTTCTGTCTGAAACTTTTTCTTAGTTTCCAACCTTCACCTTTAGACAACTATCCTCTGCTACCATTTTATATTCCAGAAAGCCAGTTGAAGTGTAGTACTAGGGCCAATCTTTACTCAGTCTAACATTTATTTACAGACTGAAACATTACAAGCATACACCTGCTAACTCAACCACACCAGTTTCAGTAATTGTCTCTTTATTCAGTGCTCAAGTGAAACCCCAATTAATACCCTCCACCTGCCTATAATTAAGCACAATTGATATAAAATTAACACAACTGTCTCTTTAAACCCTTTTTTTGTCTACACCCTCACTTCTAATAAGGTGTGAAGTGCTCATATATTTCTTTACCACATAGATAGAGATGATCCATTCAATTGTCACAGCTGCTTTCACTCCTTCCCTAATATCACATCAGACTCCTTTCTTGCCCGAACCAGCATCTGTGTCTAATTTCTTTCCTATATCCCTCTTGCCCTTTCTAAGTTCACTATGATTGAGACTATCCATTCAGTTGTCTCAGCTGATTTTCTAATAAAAATTACATGTTTTACTTACCTTTTCATGATGGCCACTTGCTAGACTGCTTGGATGCCTGGAAAACTTCAATATAGCAAGCCTGTACCACTTAAGGTAGCCAAATTTGACACTTGCGTCTTACAAAAAGTGTCGGGTCTCTAATTACCAAGTGCAAAAGACCCATCTGCTGTTTTAGTTGGCTGCCTGGAATGTCTAAAACATGAGACCAACAAATTTAGTCATGGCTAAACATCTGCACAGCTTGGGCACAGGTCATCCCACTGCTAACTAGGTCAGCTTTGTGCGTGTTTTACAGCCCAAAAAATGAACACAAATCATATCAATTTCTTTCCCTTTACCTTTTCAGATGATACCGAAATTGGTCAGAGAGCAACACAAACAGATTAAGAAGAATTGGGATCTGTTTAGAGAACCCAGTTTCCTCCGGGTGCTCCGGTTTCCTCCCACATGCCAAAGACTTGCAGGTTGATAGGTAAATTGGCCATTAGTAATTGCCCCTAGTATAGGCAGGTGGTAGGGAAATATAGGGACAGGTGGGGATGTGGTAGGAATATGGAATTAGTGTAGGATTAGTATAAATGGGTGGTTGATGGTCGGCACAGACTCGGTGGGCCGAAGGGCCTGTTTCAGTGCTGTATCTCTAAACTAAACTAAACTAGGCCAACAGCAGCAGATGCAGTTCAATATCCAATGTAATGATTAGAAAAGACTTCAGAATTTTTGTGGATGAATCCATGAAACTGTCAACATGGTCTTTGGTAAAATGAACACCATAAATAGGGAACAGAATTTTTACAAAGCGGTAGAGCACAAATCAAAAGAGGTCAAATTGCTGCTGTGTAAGGTGTTGCTCAGATCTTATCTGAAGTACTATATACAGTGCTAGCCAGGAATTATGAAAAGTATGTTATTCCCTTTAAAAAGACACACATTGTTCACTGAGTATGACACAAAATATCATGCCTGTTTCAACCTGTAATCTGTTTGCAATGCTTGGTTTCTTGAAATAAATGTTACAGGGAATTTCTTTTTAGTGAATCAGCAGTAACACTTCTGTGAAGTGCCTTGGAACATTTTATTATGCTAAAGGTGTGATACAAGTAAGTTGTTGTTGAGTTAGAAGTTAGGCAGAAGATTTTTGTACAAAAAGTATTTGACATTTGGAATACTTTTAAGTGGAGAGTAGAAGTTAGTTCTGGGTAATTTGATGTGTTTCTGGAAAGAGAGGAGATTGAGAGAAAAGCTGTAGTTGAGATCTATCAAAAAGGGATGGATTTGTTGGTCCGAATGGCCTTTACCTGTTCTTCAAAACTCCTAAGTTAATCAATTCTTAAATCAGCTACTGTCTTATTAAGGCTTGAACCATTTTTGTCCATTTTTAGTAAATGAAGAGAGTTTTTTTTTCTTTCTTTTTTCTTTGGCCTCCTTGTCTCGGGAGACAATGGGTAAGCATCTGCAGGTGGTCAGTGGTTTGTGGAGCAGCGCCTGGAGTGGCTATAAAGGCTAATACTAGAGTGACAGACTCTTCCACAGGTGCTGCAGATAAAATTGGTTGTCGGGGCTGTTTCGCAGTTGGCTCTCCCCTTGCGTTTCTGTCTTTTTTCCTGCCAACTGCTAAGTCTCTTCGATTCGCCACACTTTAGCCCCACCTTTATGGCTGTCCGCCAGCTCTGGCGATCGCTGGCAACTGGCTCCCACAACTTGTGATCAATGTCACAGGACTTCATGTCGCGTTTGCAGCCGGTGGGTCTGATACCAGTGACTAGCTCGCTGTACAATGTGTCCTTGGGGATCCTGCCATATTCCATGCGGCTCACATGGCCAAGCCATCTCAAGCGCTGCTGACTCAGTCGGGTGTATAAGCTGGGGATGTTGGCCGCCTCGAGGACTTCTGTGTTGGAGATACGGTCCTGCCACCTGATGCCAAGGATTCTCCGGAGGCAGCGAAGATGGAATGAATTGAGACGTCGCTCTTGGCTGACATAAATGAAGAGAATACTTCTCAACATTCTTTATAATTGTAATTTTGAAAAGATGATAAAAACAAACTGTGATGAGGTTTTATCAGTGAAAGATATAATTACTGACAAGTCAATATCACAATTCTCTGTCAGTACTTATTCTTGTTTGGATCTTCATCTTCAATGAATACAGATTCTTAAGTTACACTGATTTGGGTATCGGAGGTCACTTTTATGATACAGTGTGAGTCAGAGATGGATCAGTATAAGTAGCCAATTGCAAACAATGAACCATGTGAGAACTTCCTATATGCAATCCTCATTGAAATGACATTTTCATATTTCACTGTATCTGGGACCAATCACTCGACTGTCTAATCAGGACAAGAATAGAGCAATGATCTTTTTGGTATAAATAGAGCGTGTGATAGGTCATTCAAGTTAGGGAGTTACTTTGTTACTGAGTCACGTACATAATTCACTGATGATGTGTTATTTTGTCATTTGTCAAATGGAATCTACATCTGAAAGGAACAGGCCAAAGTGCATGTCAAGGAAGAAATGTAGCTGTAAACAGTAGTCAGCCAACTATCCTAGTATCTTCAGTTGCTGAATGAATTTCCCAATGGGGAACTGAACTATATGAAGCAAGAAGTTTTCAGGTCTTTGACAAGTTAGCTGATCTCAGTAGCAGGGGTGGTGCAACTGGTCACAGAACCTTTGTGCTGGACAGTAAAAAAAATTAGTGCCTTACAATACAACAGTGAGTACACTTCAAAAGTACTTCATTGGTTGTACTGTGCTTTGTGATGTGGTGAGGTTGTGAAAGATGCTTTCGAAATGCAAGCCATGTTTTGTCTTTTCTTTCTATAAACTGCATGTACATGGGCATCACATGATGACAGGATGAGTTGCAGTTCAATACTAAAGGTACGGTAACCTAGTGGTTATTGTACTGGCCTTGCAACCCAGGGGTTATTAGTTAAAACATCAGCGTGGAAAAGCAAGAAATTCAATTCAATAAATCATGTTATTTTCGTGCTGGCACTGGAACAAATGAAAGCTGATAAAAAAAAACTTAACTAATTAAATAATATCTTTCAGCGAAAGGACCTGCCACCTAAACTGGTCTGGCCTCATATGACTCCAGTCCCACACTATCTACACATGAGGATACAGAGCTGGATTTTGTGCTGGAGGCAGGGCTCCCAGAACCAGACCAAAAAGGCGGGGGCAACCTCCAGTCTTTTTAAATCAAAGAATCAGGAGGTGGGATCTCTGATCCGTTAACGTCTTTAAAGAGATGAGAATCCTGCCTCCAAGAGCTGTCAGCCAATCAGGGGGCCAGCAGCTCAGCAGCATCGGCAGTCCAGAAGGCCCCAGTGAGGGGTGGGGGGGCGGGAGGGTGGGGGTGGAGAGGGTGGTCATTCAATCCAGAGGGAGGGGCGTCCCGGGGGTGTAAAGTTGTTCCTCGTGGATGTCCTTTCTAGGCCACAAATTGTCCACGAAAGACGGAACCTCCCCCAAGTTTTCAGCATGGGCGCCTCGTTTTGTAAGGCATCCTCCCCACGTGACAAAGGCCCATCCCCCCAGCTGGTAAGATTCATCAGCCTATCCTGCCCCCCGGAAGATCGCTGGGCAATGGGGAGGCGATGGGACCTCCACCCACCTCCCGTCACCCGTCGTGATACTCTATCCCCCCCACCTCTGACCCTGCTTCAGGGGTGGCCTGTAAAATACTGGCCCTAATGTCTGCAGTTCCACCTGGAGACGGTCAATAAATAATGCCTTGCCAGTGTCACCTACATTCCAAAGACAAATAAAAAAGATCAGGTATAGGTGCAGATGTGTTCAAACAACTGGTAAATATCCATCAATGTTCATCAAGCTTGCCCACAATGTTGTGATGCTTTAGATATCATTATTTACAACATCTCAATCCACCAGCAGCCATTTGATCTCCTGGGAGAGGCAACAAAACTGAATTTAGAGGGAAATAAAATCTAGAAACACTGACCACCTGCCTAGGAATCAGTATTTTTTCAATGGCTATAAAGCACAGTGTTTTATATAAGTTTAACATAATCTCCCCTTCTCTTTAACTCTGTGCTGCTATTAATAAAGTCCAGGATACTGTATGCTTTATTAAGTGCTCTCTCAACCTGTCCTGCCACCTTCAATGACTTATGTACATATACACCCAGGTCCTTCTTCTCCTGCACCCTCTTTGGTGTCGTACCCTTCATTTTGTATTGTCTCTCTGTGTTCTTCATACCAAAATGAATCACTTCACACTTCTTCGCATTGAACTTTATCTGCCACTTGTCCGCCCATTCCACCAACTTGTCTATGTCCTTTCAAATTTCTACACTAAGCTCCTCACACTTCACAATGCTTCCAAGTTTCTGTTGTTACGGCCAGGTGAGAAAGGTGTCCAGGGGACTTTTACTGTCTTCACCTGGTCTTATTGTAACTGGTTTAATTTTAAACACACAGTGTTTTGAGCTCCCCTTTGGTGAATCCTTGTTCACAGCTTTCCAATTAAAGAAATGAGCACACAAAGTTTACTTAGGTTTAAAGAAGAAAAGTGAAATTTATTATATTTACTGAAACTCCAATTCGGTTAACACCTACGCCCCATGCTAGCATGCATACACGGTACGCACATGCAAACAGAGACAGAATGGAGAAGAAAAATAAAATGGAGAGGTTTGAGGCAATCTCTTAAGAGGGTTTTTTTTTCTGTGCTTCGAAATCGCTGTAGGGTCCTTGATGTAGGTAGTCTTGCTTTTCGTTGGGGCGCGGTATTCTTCTTAAACCTTGTTCACTGTAGGAGAATTTTCTCTTTTGGGGTTCATATGTCTTCAATGGTTTCCGAAGCTGGTGAGAACGTGATGAGAGCAGACAGGAGAGAGGTCTTTTCCAGCCCAGGAGAAAACAGCTTTCTGAGTTTTAACCCCGTGGCCAGTTTAAATTCAAAAAACTCCAAGTCATGTGACTAAACTGGTCTGACCACGTCGGTTTGTTTATTAGTATTATTATTATTATTAGTATCGTCTTAGTAGTTAACATTGAATGCTTCAATGTCTGGTAATCAAAAGTCAATTGTGGTTAAATTGGAACAGGGAATAGCCCCTTTGTCCTTTGAAGTACTTTCTGTTGATATACTAATGTCTCTCTCCAGACAAACTCTCCAATTGTTTTTTAAAGCAAGTTCTTTCCTCACCAACAACAGTTTAAAAATCAATATTCATGTGGCAAAATTAATTTTCGTCATTCTTGGCTTGCCTGACACTATCATCTGCAAATTTTGAAATTGTGCCCTGTACACCAAGGTCTAGGTCATTAATATATATCAGGAAAAGCACGGGTCCCAACACTGACCCCGGGGAACTCCATTACAAACCTTCCTCCAGCCCGAACAATATCCATTAACCACTGCTCTTTGTTTCTGATCACACAGCCAATTCCGTATCCATGTAAATACTGTCCCTTTTATTCTATGAGCTATATCTTTGTTCAGAAGTCTGTTGCACGGCACTGTATCAAATGCCTTTTTAAAGTCCATGTACACTACATCAGCAGCATGACCCTCATCAACCCTCTCTGTTACCTCTTTTAAAAACTCTAGCAAATAGTTAAACATGATCTTCCCTTAACAAATGTGAGCTGGCTTTCCTTAATTAACCTACATTTGTCCAAATGACTATTAATTTTGTTATGAATTATTGTTTCTAGAAGTTTCCCCACCACCTAATTTAAACTGACTGGCCTATAGTTGCTGGGCTTATATTTACACCCTTTTTTGAACCAGGGTGTAACATTTGCAATTCTCCATTTTTCTGGCACCACCCCTGAATCTAAGGAAGACTGGAAAATTATGGCCAGTACCTCCGCAATTTCCATTGTCACTTCCCTCAGTATTCTTGGATGCATCTCATCCAGTCCTGGCGCCTTATCCACTTTAAGGACAGACAGCCTATCCAATACCTCCTCCTTATCAATTTTAAATCCTTCTAGTATATTAATTAATTACCTCCTGGTAAGATGTTTGGGTGGCATCTTCTTCCTTGGTAAAGACAGATGCAAAGTGTTAATTTAATACCTCAGCTATGCCTCCTGCCTCCATGCAAAAACCCACTTTTTTGTCCTTAATCAGTCCCACTCCTACTTTTGGCAACCTTTTATTTTTATTTGCTTATAGAAGGCTTTAGGATTCCCTTTAATGTTATCTGCCCATCTCTTTTCTTCTTCACATCCCCTCTGAACCTTCTATATTCAGCCTGGTTCTCCACTGCATTATCCACTTGAGTCAGTCAGTCCGTCGGTCCGTCGATGTTTTTTCAGCCTCTAGTAGCTGCTTCTCTCTTTGGTACAGGGGAAGAAGTTGATTGGTGAGCAACTGGTCAGTTGTTTTATTTCTCATTGTAATAAAAAGTTATTAAAAGTTACATTATGGCTGGTCAGCTCGACCAAGTGGAATATACGTTCTGTGGTATGTGGGAAGTCCTGGACGCACCACGTGTATTAGACGAACACGTCTGCAGGAAGTGTCATTGACTACAGAAGCTTGAGCTTCATGTTTCATAACTTAAGCGGTGGCTGGAGTCACTGTTGTGTATCCACGAGGCAGAGGACTATGTGGATAGCATGTTTAGGGAGATGGTCACACTGCAGGTTAGGAACATGCAGGCAGATAAGGAATAGGTGACCACCAGGCAGTCTAAGAGAACCAGGCAAGCAGTGCAGGAGTCCCCTGAATCTATCTTGCTTGCTAATCGGTTTTCCATTTTGGATACTGGGGAGAGCGATGGTTCCTAGGGGGAGTGCAGCCAGAGTAAAGTCTGTGTCACAATGGGTGGCTCAGCTTCATAGGAGGGGAGGAATAGGAGTGGAAGAGCAATAGTGATAAGGGATTCGATAGTCAGGGGATCAGGCAGGTGTTTCTGCAGCAGTAAACTTGACTCCAGGATGGTGTGCTGCCTCCCTGGTGCCAGGGTCAAGGTTGTCACGGAGCGGCCACAGGACATCCTTCTGGGGGCTGGTGAACAGCCAGAGGTCATGGTCCACATTGGTACCAATGATATAGGTAGGAAGAGGATGAGGTCCTGTAAGCAGATTTTAGGGAGTTAGGAAGGAAATTAAAAAGTAGGACTTCCAAAGCAGTAATCTGAGGAATACTCCCAGTGCCATGTGCTATTCAGCATAGGAATAGGAGGATTGATCAATTGAACACATGGCTGGAGAATTGGTGTAGGAGGGAGGGCATCAGATTTCTGAGGCATTGGGACCAGTTCTGGTGCAGGTGGGACCTGTACAAGATGGATGGGTTACACCTTAACAGGATCGGAAATAACATCTTCGCAGGGAGATTTGCGAGTGCTATTGGGGAGGGTTTAAACTATCTTGTCAGGGGGGTGGCAACCTGAGGGGCAGTGGAAGGAAGTAAAGCTGGTAACAGGAAGTAGAAATGTAGCAAGTTACATTAGAAGGCAAGCGAAACAAAGGCAAGCATCACCCAGGCTTAGAATGCAGAATGTCAAGAAGACAAGGTTAAGGGCACTCTATCTGAATGCATGCAGCATTCACAACAAGGTAGATGACTTAAAGGCCCAAGTAGAGGTAAATGGGTATGATCTAATTTCCATAACAGAAACATGGCTACATGGTGACCAAGACTGGAAACTGAATATTCAAGAATATTCGACATTTAGGAAGGACAGGCAAAAAGAAAAAGGAGGTAGTGTTGCGCTGATAATAAGGGATGGTATCAGTACATTATTAAGGTAGGATCTCAGATTGGAGAACAAAATGTGGAATCCGTTTGGGTGGAGTTAAGAAACAGCAAGGGGCAGCAAACATTGCTAGGAGTTGTTTACAGGCCACCAAACAGTAGTGGTAATGTGGGACATGGCATTAATCAGGAGATTAGAGAAGCATGTAGCATGGGTAATACAGTAATCATGGGTGTCTTCAATCTGCGTATAGACTGGGTAAAAATAATGAGCACTAATGCTGTCGAGGACGAGTTTCTGGAGTGTGTTTGAGATGGTTTTCTGGAGCAGTATGTTGAGGAACCGTCTAGAGAACATGCTATTTTAAATCTAATATTATGTAATGAGAAAGGGCTAATTAATAATCTTGTCGTAAAAGAACTTTTAGGGATGAGTGACCATAATATGATAGCATTTTACATGATATTTGAAAGTGAGGTAGTTCAATCTGAAGTCAGGGTGTTAAATTTGAACAAAGGAAATTATGAAGGTATGAAGGGCAAATTGGCTGAGGTGGATTGGGAAAATATATTAAAGAAGTATGACAGTACATAAGCAATGGATAATCTTTAAAGAAATATTACTTAGTTGACAGCAACTATACATTCCTTCAAGGCACAAAAACACCAAAAGTGAAGGCTGTCAATCTTGAATAACAAAGGAAGTTAAGGATTGTATAAGATGAAAAGAAAAGTCCTATAAAGTTGCCAGAAATAGTAGTAAACCTGAGGATTGGGAGGATTTTAGAATACAGCAAAGGAGGATGAAGAAACTGATAAAGAAAGGGAGATTAGAATATGAATGTAAGCTAGCAAAAAATATACAAATGGACTGTAAAGGTTCTATAGGTACGTTAAAAAGGAAATGTTTGGCTAAGACAAATGTGGGTCCATTACAGGCAGAGTCAGGAGAATTTATAATGGGGAATAGAGAAATGGCAGAGAATCTAAATGATTACTTTGTGTCTGTCTTCACTGAGGAAGATACAAGAAATCTCCCAGAATTAGAGAACCAAGGGATTAGGGGGAATGAGGAATTGAAGGAAATTAGTATTAGTAAGAAGGTTGTATTGGAGAAATTAATGGATCTGAAGGTTGATAAGTCCCCAGGACCTGATAATCTACATCCCAGAGAGTTGAAAGAGGTAGCTATAGAGATAGTGGAGCTAAAAACAGTGTGCTTAAAAAAACCTTGTTACAGTAAGACCAGGTGAAGGCTGAAAGGGAGCCCCTCGACCTCTTTCTCACCTGGTTGAACCATAGCCTTTATCACAAGAGGATTTGAGTAGTGAAGTCTTGCTTCAATTGTATAGAACCTTGGTTAGCCTGCACCTGGAGTACTGTATGCAGTTTTGGTACCCTTACGTTAGGAAGGATATTATTGATATAGAGGGAGTGCAATGAAAGTTCACCAGACTTGTTCCCGGGATGGCGGGACTGTCCTATGGAGAGAGATTGGAGAAACTGGGCCCGTATTCTCTAGAGTTTCGAAGAATGAGAGGTGATCTCATTGAAACCTACAAAATATTTCAAGGGATAGACAGGGTAGATGCAGGAATGACTTTACCACTGGTTGGGGTAACATCTGCAGTACAGAGGAATCTGGGTGTTCTTGTACATGAAACACAAAAAGTTAGCATGCAGGTGCAGCAAGTAATTAGGAAGGCAAATGGAATTTTGGGCTTTATTGCTAGGGTGTTAGAGTTTAAAAATAGGGAAGTCTTGTTACAACTGTACAGGGTGTTGGTGAAGTCACACCTGGAGTACTGCGTACAGTTTTGGTCTCCATATTTAAGGAAGGATATACTAGCATTGGAGGCAGTTCAGAAAAGGTTCAGCAGACCGATTGCTGGGATGAAGGGGTTGTCTTATCAAGAACGGCTAAACAGGTTAGGTCTTTACTTATTTGAATTTAGAAGAATGAGAGGTGATCTTATTGAAACATACAAGATTCTAAGGGGGATTGACAGGGTAGATGTTAAGAATATGTTTCCACTGGTAGGGAATCTCGAACTTGGGGACATAGTTACAGAATAAGGGGTCACACATTTAAAACTGAGATGCGAAGGAATTTCTTCTCTCAGAGGGTGGTGAATCTCTGGAATTTTCTACCTCAGAGAGTTGTGGAGGCTAGGTCACTAAATGTATTTAAGGAGGAGGTAGATAGATTTTTGAAATCTCGGGGAGTCGAGGGTTATGCGGAGCAGGCCTGAAAGAGGAGTTGAGGCCTGGGACAGATCAGCCATGATCTCATTGAACGGCAGGGCAGGCTTGAGGGGCTGAATGGCTTACTCCTGCTCCTATTTCTTATGTTCTTATGGGGAGTCTGGAACCAGGGGACACAATTTCAAAATAAGGGGGAAGCCACTTAGGACAGAGATGAGAAGAAATTTCAGAAGGTTGTGAATCTTTGGAATTCTCTACCTCAGAGGGTGGTGGAAGCTCAGTCATTGAGTATGTTTAAGGCAGAGATTGACAGATTTCTAAATACAAATGACAGAAGGCGATATGAGGATAGTGTGGGAAAAAGGCATTGAAATGGATGATCAGTTATGATCATCTTGAATGGAGCAGGCTCGATGGGCTGAATGGCCTACTCCTGCTCCTATGTTCCTATGGAGGTCGCCACTCCCTGGCAGCATCAAGGGTACAAAGGAGAATAAGTCTCAACAGCCTCAACCCAATTCTGAACGTCATTCATTCCACAGCACAAAAGTGTCCATAATGAAACACAAATTGAAACTGATGGAGATAATTAACACCAAGCTTTTCTGTATCCATTAATGATGCCCTAATGTGCAGTAAATTAGCGAGTTGGTGTTAATGGAGGTTACGCTACATTTTACCCACTTTCCAAAGTTTGCTCCAGGGAATTAGCAGGTGCAATGAGTTTCAAAGTATGGACCACATCATGCCTTGGATTTTAGATACCAAGCACCTCACTAATTTTAATTATGGCATTCATGAGAGATTCTGCAGCCGTGTTGGCAATACTCATTGTCAAAGCCAATGATGTTCGTCAATAATCCATTGCAGTTTGCAGATCTGATCTCCAATAGTAGTCAAATGATTAATAAATCTGTGCCTTAAGGCAAGATTCTTGTTCAGTTTGTGAAAGGTCCTCATTTTCATTTGTGTCCCCATGTGGGCAGAATCAGAAAGCTGCTGGGCCCAAAGCCACAATGAGCCTCAGAGCAACGTTAGTCAGCCTTCTCAGCTTCCACAACTTCACTCATGATGTGTGACTCATAATGTTCTCAGATAACTGTGCTGAATTCCAAGTGTTGAGGTTTGAGTTGCTGTTGTAAAAGTCAAGTTCTTTCCTCTTCCTCCCCTTGAGCTTGGAGCACATCTGTTGAAATGGAAAATTACAGATGATGTGCTTAAGCACATTGCTAAGCATCTTACAGCAGCAAAGACAGGTGTTTAACAATAACAGAAAAGCAATGCACCGAACCTGATTGAAGTGCAAGCCAAAAGTACAAAGAACATCCGCACATTATCATTTCACAAGCATCAAGCATTGTCACTGCACCAACATCAACAACCTCCAGGCAGTGAACTCTCCTGACCAGAAAGCTTTTAGAATAGAATAGAATAGAACATTACAGCGCAGTACAGGCCCTTCGGCCCTCGATGTTGCGCCGACCTGTGAAACCATCTGACCTACACTATTCCATTTTCATCCATATGTCTATCCAATGACCACTTAAATGCCCTTAAAGTTGGCGAGTCTACTACTGTTGCAGGCAGGGCGTTCCACGCCCCTACTACTCTGAGTAAAGAAACTACCTCTGACATCTGTCCTATATCTTTCACCCCTCAACTTAAAGCTATGTCCCCTCGTGTTTGCCATCACCATCCGAGGAAAAAGACTCTCACTATCCACTCTATCTAACCCTCTGATTATCTTATATGTCTCTATTAAGTCACCTCTCCTCCTCCTTCTCTCCAACGAAAACAACCTCAAGTCCCTCAGCCTTTCCTCGTAAGACCTTCCCTCCAGGCCAGGCAACATCCTAGTAAATCTCCTCTGCACCCTTTCCATAGCTTCCACATCCTTCCTATAATGCGGTGACCAGAACTGCACGCAATACTCCAGGTGCAGCCTCACCATAGTTTTGTACAGCTGCAGCATGACCTCGTGGCTCCGAAACTCGATCCCCCTACTAATAAAAGCTAACACACCATATGCCTTCTTAACAGCCCTATTAACCTGGGTAGCAACTTTCAGGGATTTATGTACCTGGACACCAAGATCTCTCTGCTCATCTACACTACCAAGAATCTTCCCATTAGCCCAGTACTCTGCATTCCTGTTACTCCTTCCAAAGTGAATCAGCTCACACTTTTCTGCATTAAACTCCATTTGCCATCTCTCAGCCCAGCTATGCAGCCTATCTATGTCCCTCTCTACCCTACAACATCCTTCGGCACTATCCACAACTCCACCGACCTTCATGTCATCCGCAAAGTTACTAACCCACCCTTCTACACCCTCATCCAGGTCATTTATAAAAATGACAAACAGCAGTGGCCCCAAAACAGATCCTTGCGGTACACCACTAGTAACTAAACTCCAGGATGAACATTTGCCATCAACCACCACCGTCTTCTTTCAGCAAGCCAATTTCTCATCCAAAGCTCTAAATCACCTTCAACCCCATACTTCCGTATTTTCTGCAATAGCCTACCGTGGGGAACCTTATCAAACACCTTACTGAAATCCATATACACCACATCCACTGCTTTACCCTCATCCACCTGTTTGGTCACCTTCTCGAAAAACTCAATAAGGTTTGTGAGGCACGACCTACCCTTCACAAAACCGTGCTGACTATCGCTAATGAACTTATTCTTTTCAAGATAATTATAAATCCTATCTCTTATAACCTTTTCCAACATTTTACCCACAACCGAAGTAAGGCTCACAGGTCTATAATTACCAGGGCTGTCTCTACTCCCCTTCTTGAACAAGGGGACAACATTTGCTAACCTCCAGTCTTCCGGCACTATTCCTGTCGACAATGACGACATAAAGATCAAGGACAAAGGCTCTGCAAGCTCCTCCCTGGCTTCCCAGAGAATCCTAGGATAAATCCCATCTGGCCCAGGGGACTTATCTATTTTCGCACTTTCCAAAATTGCTAACACCTCCTCCTTGTGAACCTCAATCCCATCTAGCCTAGTAGTCTGAATCTCAGAATTCTCCTCGACAACATTTTCTTTCTCTACTGTAAATACTGACGAAAAATATTCATTTAACGCTTCCCCTATCTCCTCTGATTCCACACATAACTTCCCACTACTATCCTTGATTGGCCCTAATCTAACTCTAGTCATTCTTTTATTCCTGATATAACTATAGAAAGCCTTAGGGTTTTCCTTGATCCTATCCACCAATGACTTCTCGTGTCCTCTCCTTGCTCTTCTTAGCTCTCCCTTTAGATCCTTCCTGGCTAGCTTGTAACTCTCAAGCGCCCTAACTGAGCCTTCACATCTCATCCTAACATAAGCCTTCTTCTTCCTCTTGACAAGCGCTTCAACTTCTTTAGTAAACCACGGCTCCCTCGCTCGACAACTTCCTCCCTGCCTGACAGGTACATACTTATCAAGGACACGCAATAGCTGCTCCTTGAATAAGCTCCACATTTCGATTGTGCCCATCCCCTGCAGTTTCCTTCCCCATCCTACGCATCCTAAATCTTGCCTAATCGCATCATAATTTCCTTTCCCCCAGCTATAATTCTTGCCCTGCGGTATATACCTGTCCCTGCCCATCGCTAAGGTAAACATAACCGAATTGTGATCACTATCACCAAAGAGCTCACCTCCATCTAAATCTGAACCTGGCCGGGTTCATTACCCAGTACCAAATCCAATGTGGCATCGCCCCTGGTTGGCCTGTCTACATACTGTGTCAGAAAACCCTCCTGCACACACTGGACAAAAACTGACCCATCTAAAGTACTCGAACTATAGTATTTCCAGTCAATATTTGGAAAGTTAAAGTCCCCCATAACAACTACCCTGTTGCTCGCGCTCCTGTCAAGAATCATCTTCGCTATCCTTTCCTCAACATCTCTGGAACTATTTGGAGGTCTATAGAAAACTCCCAACAGGGTGACCTCTCCTCTCCTGTTTCTAACCTCGGCCCATACTACCTCAGTAGACGAGTCCTCAAACGTCCTTTCTGCCGCTGTAATACTCTCCTTGATTAACAATGCCACATGCCCCCCTGTTTTACCATCTTCTCTGTTCTTACTGAAACATCTAAATCCTGGAACCTGCAACATCCATTCCTGCCCCTGCTCTACCCATGTCTCCGAAATGGACACAACATCGAGATCCCAGGTACCAACCCATGCTGCAAGCTCACCCACCTTATTCCGGATGCTCCTGGCATTGAAGTAGACACACTTTAAACCAAGTTCTTGCTTGCCAGTGCCCTTTTGCGTCCTTGTAACCTTATCCCTGACCTCACTACTCTCAACATCCTGTGCACTGGAACTACAATTTAGGTTCCCATTCCCCTGCTGAATTAGTTTAAACCCCCCCGAAGAGCACTAGCAAATCGCCCCCCCAGGATATTGGGACCCCTCTGGTTCAGGTGAAGACCATCCTGTTAGTAGAGGTCCCACCTACCCCAGAAAGAGCCACAATTATCCAGGAAACCAAAACCCTCCCTGCTACACCATCCCTGCAGCCACATGTTCAACTCCTCTCTCTCCCTATTCCTCACTTCGCTAGCACGTGGCACGGGCAACAGCCCAGAGATAACAACTCTGTTTGTTCTCGCTCTAAGCTTCCACCCTAGCTCCCTGAATTTCTGCCTTAAATCCCCATCTTTCTTCCTACCTATGTCGTTGGCGCCTATGTGGACCACGACTTGGGGCTGCTCCCCCTCCCCCTTAAGGATCCCAAAAACACGATCCGAGACACCGCCCAAATATATAGTTTTTACTTACCCAGCAGTCCCCTGGTCCTCCGAAAACAAAAGGGAATTAACTTTAACTTACACTGAAACTGACCTCCCAGCTGCAAGTTCGCTCCGCACCTCCGCTTCTGTCAAAGCTGCTGCACCAAAAGAAAGTGATTTTAAACCGCCCCAAATATATAGTTTTTACTTACCCAGCATGTGATGGCTGTCTTGTTGCACCTCTCGTCTCTGCATGTGGTATACATTGATTGCAAATTTCTTCAGCAAAGAATACAACAGTATGGATTGCTGGGCTGTAGTGTATGGTGCTTGTTAGAAGAGGGTATACTTTGCACCATTTATGGGATTTTTTTTCTCTAGTGAGAGCAAGGGTATGCTCTCCAGAAAATTTATAATGTTTAACTTTTTGGGGTATTTTCCAAATTTCTGCAGTACAATAATATGCATGCATATGTAAAACCTGGTCAGGCAATCTGTGTGATAATAAACAGATCTATTTGTAGCTTGAGGAGTTAAAAATGGTTTCTGATAAAGAACAGGATTTTTTTGTTTTTGAAATGTTCTGACCTATCTGCTCGGATCCAAATTTCAGTGTCTAAAAGCCATACTTTTAGGAGGATTTGGGGAAAATGGGGTAGAATTTGCCATAGTAACACTTAGTGCACATTACAGAAATCCAGGAAAATGAAAAAGATCCAAGCAAATGCTCTCTGAATCTAAGTTGATAGTGATTTGCAGAGATGTTGCGAAAAGGAAGCTCTTTTGAGCTGATCCAATTTATAATACGTAAAATATAGTTAGATGCTTCCCTCCCATCTGCACAAGACGAGCCTCTCAAATGAAAGCACACAGTTAGTTAAAGGAACATATATCAAACTTATAGTCTGACTTGGTTCAGAGAAAATTTAAGAGAGGAATGTAGTCTATTGAATTGCCCAACATCTATCTATACATTATAAACACTTTACGTATTTGGTGAACAGTCCCTCTGTTGCACTTCAGATGTTTATTGCAAATTTCTGTCACATTTGAAAAGAATTACAAAGTCAGCCATTTAGAGAGTACAAATTCCCCAGCAACACAAAGTATAAAAATCACAATATGAACATATTTTCAATTACTTGAACTTAATGCAGTGTTTTAACAGCAAGACAAAAACCTACATTTTAGCAGAGGTGTACTGCATTGATACATTTTGTTTTCCACTGCATAGCATTCCTCTTCTTGTAAAACAGTGTACCTCTGACTACTATTAGTGCCACAGGAGGTTCTCCTTCTCCAGTTACAGAAATTTACATGCAAATTTCTGATGCCAAAGCTCACAGACGTCAGAGGATGCACAGAAATGTGTTATGAGAGAAAGAGAGCAGATGGGGAAAAGGAGAGAATAAGAACGGCTACAGCAACGACTCAGGTCACTGGAAAATTATACATTTCCACAAAATGGTGTATATGTGGAATACATAATAGCGCAAATGCCATAGCGACTGCAGGCAAGGGCAGATGCATGATTAAATGCAGAAATTGAAAAGATGC
Organism: Heterodontus francisci; assembly: GCF_036365525.1. Classification (NCBI taxonomy): domain Eukaryota; kingdom Metazoa; phylum Chordata; class Chondrichthyes; order Heterodontiformes; family Heterodontidae; genus Heterodontus; species Heterodontus francisci. The sequence continues at coordinate 38,670,553 of NC_090375.1, forward strand.
TGTCAGAGATGCACCATTCCAGCGCTAGCTTGGCTAAAGCTTGCTGTCTGGCTCCCCAGTCAAATGAATTGTGCAACACGAAGTTCCTGTAATTGGAATGAAGCTATGAAGCAAACAAACCACAGAAAGTTAAGTCAAATCATCTCAAAAATAGCAAAACCATTATTTAAGGTAGTAAAATGTCCAAAGGTGCTTCACATGAGGGGATATTAAGGCAGACATTTGTTCAAAGAGGCAGATTTTAAAGGAGGGTCTGAAGGGAAGAACGAAAGGTAGAGGTGAGAAGTTTCGGGAGAGAATTCCATAGCTCAGAGCCTCAGCAACTGAAAGCATGGCCGTACTATTCACTCAGATCCCAGATGAACGGTAGATAGCAATGTTTCCATCTCGCACTTTTAGCAACTTACAGTGCAAAATATTGTTGACATTAAACAGGCAAGGGTAAGTTGAACTAACAGCGTTGCTGTTCATTGCACTGTTACAGAAAATTTGAGTTATAATCATGGGTCAATCAATACATTTAAAACAGAAATTGGTCAGTAGCAATCAAGAAAGGGGATACAGTTATAGAGCTATTAATAGATCACATGATGGCATGGGAAAGGGAGAAGGGCCCAAGACTCAGGTTATTTATGGACCATGGAAGGAATAGCCTTGATGTGCAGAGTACACAAGAAATAGGAGCAGGAGTAGACCATATGGTCCATCAAAACAATCACGGCTGATCTTAGGATTCAACTCCACTTTCCCGCCATACCCCTTGATTCCCTGAGAGACCAAAAATCTGTCTATCCCAGCCTTAAATGTATTCAACAATGGAGCATCCACAACTCCCTGGGGTAGAGAATTCCAAAGATTCACAACCCTTTGAGTGAAACCCTTTCTCCTCATCTCAGTCCTAAAATGATCGGTCCCTTATCCTGAGACTGTGCCCCCGTGTTTTAGATCCCCTGACCAGTGGAAGCAATCTCTCTGTCTCTACCCTATCCAACCCGTTTAGAATCTTAACGAGGACAAAAAGAATATTTTCTTGTAGCCACAGCACACACTGACAACCCAGAACTGAGTAGTAACAAATGCTGAAGGGGATAAAACAGTGAAAGAATCCATCCCTGGGTGGCCTCAAACCACCAACCTAGAGCCGAGCGCTCTATCTGATTGCACCACAGAGATTGCCATGAATGAGAGTAGCTTTTTCTCATTCTAAACTTTCTTCGGTTTTCCTTACTAACATCCATGCAAAGTTTCTGTATTACTAACCCGGGCAAAACAAGAAGCAGCTAACCTAATGATGCACATTCCATTTAGGTTTGCAAAAACAAAATACAACAACTCCAAGAATATTTTGACCCAATCATCAAACTTCATTCCAATTATGTTTCACATGACTGCCACAAAACGAGGAATATAAAGTAAACAAATAAAATTTACAGAGCATTCTGCCTCTCACATGACAATCCGCAAATGTAATAGAGATAAATCTGTTCAACCATTATACTTTGTCACGCATAATATAATTCAGGCTGTTATTAACTGTTCTTTTCTCTGTTAAGAGACCTTTCCATTTTGAACTTGTCAAAATTAACTATTGGATACATTATTATACATTCTTTTCCTTTAAGATGCTGAGTTGAATTTAGTGCTGTTGTTTGGAGCGGGGACGGAGGCACGTGTGCCTGGAGAATAAATTCGGGTGCATCCGTTTGGAAATCCGATGTTGTGATGTCAGTTCCAGATTTAGGCAGCGATGGGAAAGCATCAAGGTGGCGTTGCCGTCCCGACGCGACGGAAATGCAATTTAAATTGTAGAATATACAGTTATAATGCATTAGCATGTCCTTGTAAGCGATTCAATGGGAGCTTGGAATTAAGTGGATGACTTTGGATCCCTGGCCGTTGAAAGCTGGTGGCACCGAGGTGAGGCCTCAGTACCATGACGGGTAGACAGCCATGACCAACACTGCATAGGGGAAGTGGGGGAGCGGAGGACATTGTCGGCCAACAGTGCTGTGCACTCTGCATGGGTGGGCTGGGACTTGGGTGGGAGTACCAGGTGAGCTGGGTCTCGGGTGGTCTGCAAGGGTGACCTGGGTTTCAGGTTGTTTGCAAGGGGTCCAAAATGTTGGGTGAGAGGGCAGGATACCCATACTGCTGAGTGAGATGGTCAGCTATCAGCAAGGGCGGGCACTGAGGGCCATCAGGGAGCCTGCCGAGAGAAATAGCAAAGGGACAACTGCCAAGGACAGCACTCTGGAGGCACTGAATCACCTGGCATGGGTCTCATACACCCTGTCTTTTTGGACCCCCCGTGGTGTGAGGCAGCACCTCCGATGGAAGGAGGGCCAGGAAGCAGCTGCGCCTGCCCGTGAAACTCCACAACAAGAGTAGCAGCGGCCGGCCATGACAAGAAGTGCCCACCTGTGCCAGCGAGTGTACTGGAGTACACTACCTCCAAATGCCCAAGCGGCATTGTCAGCAAAGACCAAGGCCGTCACTTTCTTATGTGCCCTGCTGTAAACTGATTTATGACCTATGGGAGTTGGTCCTCACCCTGTGCCAGTGCCTTGAAGATCACAGTGGCACTAAACTTTTATATGTCTGGATCATTACATGGATCCATCGGAGAAATGTGTGGGGTTGTCCAGGCAGCAGCCCACTGCTGCATCAAGGAGGTGAGTAATACTCTGTTCAAGAGGGTGGGTGACTGTGCATGCTACTGGACTGACCCTAACAGTCAGGGCGAGAGGGCCATCGAATTCGGGGCCATCCTTGGACTTCCCCAGGTGCAAGGTGTGATAGACTGCATGCATATGGCCATCAAGGCTCCAAAATGACCAGCCAGCCGCATTCAGCAACAGGAAGGGCTTCTATTCAATTAATGTTCAACTGGTCAGCGACCACCAAAAGTGTTTCCTGCAGTTGTGTACTCACTTCCTGGGAAGCAGCCATGATGCCTACATACTTTGACAGTCCCAGGTGCCACAGCTTTTCTATCGCCCCACTCGCCTTCAGAAATGGATTCTCAGGGACAAGGGCTACCCACTGAAGACATGGCTACTGACGCTTTTGAGGAATCCCCCATACTGCAGCAGAGGAGAGGTACAACTCTTGCCACGGCTCCACCCAAGCGACCACTGAGGAGGTCACTGGCCTATTGAAGATGAATTTCTGTTGCCTGGATCGAACCAATGGAGCCCTGCAGTATGCCCCAGCAAGGGTCTCACTTATCGTGGTGGTCTGCTGTGCTCTGCACAATCTAGCACTGCAGAGGGGGGAGACTTTGCATAATGAGGACATGATTGAACGACACTACTCCACCGACAGGAAGGACATGGAGGAGGCTAATGAACAGGCAGCACTGGATCTTGAACCCCTCGCACCAAAGGTCAGGCACATTGAGCAACAGGCTGAGGAGGCAAGAGACAAACGCATTCTTATCCACTTCCAGCCACAATGATGGAGGTCAGAGAAAAGTCAATAAAGACTCACCACAGGGCATGCAGTCTGTCACCTCCTTTCTAATTGTCTTCCGTACTTATCATACAGCTGAACCACGTGCCCATGGGAGCCCCGATTCAAATGAGGGCTGTGCTTACAGTGGCATCTATTAAGGGGGAAGGGGAAAGTCAGCAGTTCACAATTAAGGCATGATAGAATAATCACTTTCCACAATGAAAGTTATTTTCAAAAATAAAAGAAATTTATATCAGAACACAACTGTCAAATTTCAAGCACCCGTGCAACCTCAAGTGTTTCTAGGTGGTTTTCTTTATATGTTTGCAAGTGCGTCTATGAGGTGTGACCCCTGTGCCAACAGCTGGGCTGGAGTCAGGCTGCTGATCACGCTACTCCTTGGCCTGTGATGACTTCGGCGGGCATCCTCTGGCTGCCTGAGGCCTGGAGGGCCCCCGTGCCTGAGGGTTTCCCGCACAGATGCAGGACTCTCCTCGTGTGTCGTGGCTACTGGAGCTGGGCTGACTGGCAGAGTATCTGAGAAGCTGATGTCCTCACTCGCAGCACCCTGAGGGGAGCCCCCAGCTGTGGAGGTCAGTCTCTCCTCCTCCCTTTCAAGGCTCACTTGAACCTCTCTGCTGACCTGATAAGGACAAAGAGCTGGAGAAGACACCAGAGACCTTGTCTGTCTCTCACCTGCCACTGTTGCGTTGAGCTCATGGCCAAGGCGATGGTGTGCAGGTCTGCATGCATTTATAGGATCTGGTTCTACATGAGGGTTGCCACCCTCTTATAGACTCTCAATGGTGGAAGCTATGCGCTCACATGCCTGAGACATGACAGCACTCATGGCATGGATGGACTCCTCCATCGTCTGCTCACGGCTGCATATTGCCTCTGGTATCTCCACCAGATGTTGTCTTACCCCTCCCTGCAACTCCAGCATGCCCTGTGCTGTCAACACCAGAAGCTCATCATCAACCTGACCACCCACAGGCCTCAGACTGTCAGAGGCCTCGGCTGCCTCAGCCTCAACTAGCTGTTCAGGTGTGTGTGTGGCGCTCTTACCAGCTTGTGACCCCGATTCTATGAGGTCTTGCGACGACTGCACATGGCCTTGGTGAGTCAACAGCTAGTGCACTGTGTACAATTTTGGTCTCCTTATTTAAGGAGGGATACACTTGGAATTTAGGAAGTCCACAGAAGGATCACTAGGTTGACTCTTGGGATGAAGGGGTTGTCTTATAAGGAAAGCTTGAGCAGGTTCGAAATTCATTCTAATTTAGAAGACTGAGAGGTGATCTTATTGAAACATATTGGTGTTTAGTGGGATTTGGGGATTCTTGTACATGAAAGGTAGATTGCTATGTACAGAAAGCAATTAGGAAGGCAAAAGATCTGTATTCTTTATTGCAAGTACAGCAGTAAGGAAGTCTTGCTGAAATTGTACAGGGCTTTGATGAGATCACACCTGGAGTAAAGTGCATCGTTTTTGTCTCCGCATCTAAAGGAAGATATGCTTGCCTTGGGGGGTTGGGGGTGGGGTGGCGGGGGTTGGTGGGTGCAACGAAGGTTCACTGTATTGATTCCTCGGAAGAGAGGGTTGTTCTGTGAGGAAAGATTGATAGAATGGGCCTATACTCTGAAGTTTAGAAGAATGAAAGGTGATCTTATTGAAATATCTAAGATTCTGAAGGCTTTGCATGGTAGATACTGAAAGGCTGTTTCCCCTGGCTGAAGTGCCTTGAACTAGAGGGCATAATCTCAGAATAAAGAGGCAGCCATTCAGGAGTGAGATGAGGAGAAATGTCTTCACTCAAAGGGCTGTGAATTTTTGCAATTCTCTACCCCAGAAGGCTGTGGATGCTCAGTTGTTGATATATTCAAGGCTATCTATAGATTTTTGGACTCAAAGGGAATGAAGGGATGTATAACAAGATGGGAAAGCGGAGTTGGGGTCAAAGATCAGCCTCAATCTTATTGAATGGCAGAGCGGGCTCAAAGGGCCAGATGGCCTACTCCTGCTCCTATTTCTTATGTTCTAATCTAATGTACCCAAACCATCTCTTCTCTGAAGGCCTCCCATTGTTCAATTAGTTTTGCCTACCAATCTACCTGGGTCAGATCTCTATTCAACTCATTGAAGTTAACCCTCCTCTGGTTAAGTATTTTTACATTTGATTGTGTCTTGGCCTTTTCCACAACTATCCTAAACCTGGTAATATTATAATCACTGTTGCCCAAATGCTATCCCACTGACACATGCTCCACTTGCCACACTTCATTCCCCATGACTTGATCCAGTACTGCTTCCTTTGTCATTGGGCTGGAAATATATTGACCAAGAAGGTGTCTTTGCATACATTTCAGGAATTCTTCCACCTTTACCTTTTACAATGTTACTATCCCAGTGTAAATTAATATATTTGCAGTCCCCCATTATCACTGTAGTTCTTGCATCTGAGGTTGTATGCTTTTTTTTTTAAAACTACAGCTGGGCGATAACATTCATCCTCCTCCCTGCAGTGTATAAAGAGAATGAGTGACATGTATTGGACAGATGCCAAAATTTTCTTTTCACACAATGACAAAGGTTGGATATACTTGGCTCTAATCTTTTTTCAGCACCGCAGTACAAACAAAGTATGTCACTGTTACTATAACCAGAAAAATACATTTATTGTTACAAGATGGATTTCTTTAGAAAGGTGTTGCTGGGCTGAGCCATTCCGATTGTCATGAAGACCCCACCTGCCAAGAATGAGGCATATTAATTTTGTCATATGAACATTAATTTTAAACTTTGCTGGAGTGAAGAAATGACTTGTTTAAAGAGATCAGTAGACATGTGGCTGGAGGGCATTTGCATACTAACAGACAGTGCTTGTGAAGACAAAGCAACAACTCCCTGGTCCAATTAACCCAAATGGATTTTGATCACCAGATACTGAAGCAAGAAAGCTCGCTTTCCAGTGTCTGCTAAGATGGAGAATCCACAATTGCATGAGTGGTTAAACCAGCTGGTAGCCTGCTGGCCCAGGCTTTTTTTGAACTAGACGCAACACAGTTTGAAGACAGACTGCAGATTGCAACTGAACCTGGAACAAGAGAGCCTCTCTCCTGGCTGGCTCTCTCTCGCTTTCTCACAAGCCTCCGGACTCATTGAAGTCGCTTCAACCTCAAGAGAGAAAAGACTCCTACATCGAAACAAGTTAAAGCGTGCACTGGGCCCCAACAAACAGCAAGACTTGGCTCCAAGCAAAGACTCCACATTGAACTCAAAGGACTGTAAATACACCCAGTTATTGCCTCAAACTTTTCCCCTTTATTCTTCCTGCCTCTATGTGCAGCTGTGTTTATCGCGTATGCATGCTAGCATGGTCGCCTCGCATACTCGTACTTGTTAACCGAATTGGAGTTTAAGGTTAATAAACTTCCACCTTTCTTGTTAAAATCTAAGAAAACATGTCGGATTGATTTATTTGCCTTACAATTGGAAAGCAGTGAACAAGGATTCACTGAGGGGGAGCAAAAAACAGGGTGTTTTTAAAATTAAGCCCTGTTACGGTTAAACCAGGCAAAGACTGAGGGAACCCCTAGGCCCCTTTCTCACCTGGTCGTAACACTATGATTAGACAACAATCACCCAACTCCACATCCAGCTAAGTTTTTTTTTTAACTTTTTTGGTGATGGCCCGCAGTTAGGTCGCATACAGGCCTGGTTTTCTTGAAAGGAGTTGGCTATGTTCAGGGAAACCTATTTTATAAAGGAGACATCAAATCAAGAATTAGGACCCTAATTTACATATGCAAAGGGCCTTAATCCTGTTTCAGGCATGGGCCTGGACAACTCCTTTGATGCTTATACCAATATGGTGGTCAGCGTGCACCCGGGTCAGAAGGGGCACCACATCGGATGCTTTGGTTTTATGTCTACAAAATTTGACTATTCCAGTGCCATTCTTGGCAGCCTCCCTCCATAAACAAGCTCATCCAAAACTCTGCTGCCCATGTCCTAACTCGCACCAAGTCCCATTCACCCATCATCTCTATACTTGATCTACATCGGCACACAGTCAAGTAAACGCCTCAATTTTAAAATTCTCATTCTTGTTTTCAAATCGCTCCATGACCGCGTTCCTCCCTATCCCTGTCACCTCATTCAGCCCTTCAAACCTTTGCGATCTCTGCGTTCTTCTGAGTTCAGTCTCTTGTGCATCCCCGATTTTAATTATTCCACCATTGGCAGCCATGCCTTCAGCTGCCTAGCCCTGAACTCTGGAATTTCCTCCTTAAACATTTCCACCTCTCTCTCCTCTTTTGAGACACTCATTAAAACCTAACTCATTGTCCAAGTTTTTCGTCATCTGTTCTAATGTGTGGCTTGGTAACATATTTTTGTCTGATAACTGGTCCTGTGAAGCAACTTGGGACATTTTACTCATTAAAGGCACTATATAAATGTAAGCTGTTGTTGGTGTAAAACAGGTGCAGCATCAGCGAACTTCTAGGCAAAAGTGTCAACAGCTGAAGAAACTTAATGTTCCATAATGCATTCAATTATTTTAACCTATCCTGCAGTTTTTAAACACGCAGCCCATTTTTAAAATTCATTCTTGGGATGTGTCACTGGCGACGCCAGCATTTATTGACCATCCCTAATTGCCCTTGAGGAGGTGGTGGTGAGCAGCCTTTTTCAAAGGCAGCAGTAGCAGTCCATGTGGGGTAGGTACAGCCACAGTACCGTTAGCGAGGGAGTTCCAGGATTTTGGCCCAGCTGCAGTGAAGGAAACAGCTATATTGTTCCAGGTCAGGATGGTGTGTGACTTGGAGGTGGTGGTGGTGTTCCCATGCATCTGCTGCCCTTGTTCCTTCTTGGTGGTAGAGGTCATGTGTTTGGAAGGTGCTGTCGAAGGATCCTTGGTGAGTTGCTCCAGTGCATTTTGTAGATGGTACACACTGCTGCCACTGTGTGCTGGTGCTGGAGGGAGTGAAGGTTTAAGGTGGTACACAGGGTGCCAATCAAGCAGGCTGCTTTGTCTTGGATGGTGTTGAGCTTCTTGGGTGTTGTTGGTGCTGCACCCATCCAGGCAAGTGGGGATTCCTGACTTGTGCCTTGTAGGTGGTGGACAGGCTTTGGGAGGTCAGGAGGTGAGTTACTCACTGCAGAATTCCCAGTCTCTGACCTATGCCTGTAGCCACAGTATTTATGTGGCTGATCCAGTTCAGTTTCTGGTTAATGTTAACCCCCATCTGCCAGGATGTTGATAGTGGAGGATTCAGCGATGGTAATGCCATTGAATGTCAAGGGGAGATGGTTAAATTCTCTCTTGTTGGAGATGGTCATTTCCTGGCACTTGTGTGGTGTGATTTTTGCTTGCCACTTATCAGCCCAAGCCTGGATGTTGTCCAGATCTTGCTGCATGTGGGCATGGACTGCTTCAGTATCTGAGGAGTTGCGAATGGTACTGAACACTGTACAATCATTGCCGACATCCTCACCTCTGTCCTTATGTTGGAGGGAGGTTATTGATGAAGCAGCTGAAGTTGATTGGGCCCAGGACACTACCCTGAGGAATTCCTGCAGTGATGTCCTGGGGCTGAGATGATTGGCCTCAACCACAACCATCTTTCTTTGTGCTAAGTGCGGCTCCAACCTGTGGAGAGTTTCATCCGATTCCCATTGACTTTAATTTTTACTGGCGATCCTTGATGCCTCACTTGGTCAAATGCTAGGTTGATGTCAAGGACAGTTGCTCTCACCTCACCTCAGTTGAACCTATTCATAACCAGTTATTCACAACATTCTTACATGGAGATCCTTTTCAAAAAACCATGAACTACTTTATCTGAAAGTCTGTTCTACATATCCTTTACGATCAGAAAAAGTCCTCCTAATCTAAATCTTGCTTAAAACAGTTTCACTTTAACTTTTATACTCTCACCACCGATGCCATCTTTTTCTCCAGCTACTGTCTCAGGTTCAACCAGACTGCTTGTACCTTAAAGGGCCAGTTTGATCCCAATTCAGGCTTCCAACCATACCTTCGTTATGACAAAAACTGCCTATTTCCACACAAACAGCCTCAACCCATTTGTTGCTGAAACTCTCTATCATGAATTGGTCATTGCCAGCATCAATTGCTCCAATGTCCTCCTGGCTATGGAGTTAGGTTGCAGATCAGTCATGATCTCATTGAAAGGTGGAACAGGATCCAGGGGCAAAATGGCCTACTCCTGTTCCTATGTCGACAATATAATTCCTACATCCTCTGCCCAGTTTTTCAGCCTCCATTCTTTGTAAACTTTAGCTCAAACAAATCTCTACTGCCCATATCCTATTCATACCAACTTTGCCTGCTCATCACCCCTGTCCTTGAATATAAATTCTCCAATGTCTCAAATTAAACATTCTCATATTTAAATTCCTTCGTGACGTTCCTGATTCATACCTCCTCATTTCGGTAACCTCCTCCAGCCATACAGCACTACCCCTCTAACTCTCAATTCCTCTGACTATGGAATCTTTGTACATTACTTCATCCCACCATTGGCAGCAGGTACCTTCTGCAGCCCGGGCATCATGTTCTAGAATGCCCTCCCTAAATTCCTCCACCTCCTTTAAAGACCCTTCTTAAAATCTACCACTTTGAACATGTTTTTTGGCATCCCTCCAACTATCTCCTTCATTATCATGCCATCCATACTTTTTCTTATACATCCCTCTCCCTGACCACTGAAGGAGTAACAGGAATGCAGAGTACTGGGCTAATGGGAAGATTCTTGGTAGTGTAGATGAACAGAGAGATCTTGGTGTCCAGGTGCATAAATCCCTGAAGGTTGCTAACCAGGTTAATAGGGCTGTTAAGAAGGCATATGGTGTGTTAGCTTTTATTAGTAGGGGGATCGAGTTTCGGAGCCAAGAGGTCATGCTGCAGCTGTACAAAACTCTGGTGAGACCGCACCTGGAGTATTGCGTGCAGTTCTGGTCACCGCATTATAGGAAGGATGTGGAAGCTATGGAAAGGGTGCAGAGGAGATTTACTAGGATGTTGCCTGGCCTGGAGGGAAGGTCTTACGAGGAAAGGCTGAGGGACTTGAGGTTGTTTTCGTTGGAGAGAAGGAGGAGGAGAGGTGACTTAATAGAGACATATAAGATAATCAGAGGGTTAGATAGGGTGGATAGTGAGAGTCTTTTTCCTCGGATGGTGATGGCAAACACGAGGGGACATAGCTTTAAGTTGAGGGGTGAAAGATATAGGACAGATGTTAGAGGTAGTTTCTTTACTCAGAGAGTAGTAGGGGCGTGGAACGCCCTGCCTGCAGCAGTAGTAGATTCGCCAACTTTAAGGGCATTTAAGTGGTCATTGGATAGACATATGGATGAAAATGGAATAGTGTAGGTCAGATGGTTTCACAGGTCGGCGCAACATCGAGGGCCGAAGGGCCTGTACTGCGCTGTAATGTTCTAATATCTAATATGAGGCTGAACTATGACTCTTCCTATGAAGGACATTTAGCAGGTGCGGTGCTCAGACACCCATTTTACACCTGTAAAACAGACATGACACCAACAAATTTCTAGGCTACTATCTTGTACACAAAAACACAGCAAGGGTTACTGAACTGTAATCAGGAGAGGGAATTTAGGAAGATTTTGACCAAATCAGCAGGGGCTCATGATCGAAGCCAGCACCTTCTTGATTTATATGGCACTGTTCAATTACCTACAAAGCCATCAGGGGTGACCCCAATTCCATTCTGTGTCATTAAAAACAACAGCTGGAAGTTACTGTGATTGATGTCCAAATACAAATCCTTAGCATGATTGTAACACATTCCATTCTCTGCTATTTTAGTGGACGTGTTGACCTTAAGACAAATGAGTAAAACCCTGTTAAAATGGTGGAGTGAGGAATATCTAAATGACCACGTTAAGTGCTTGTTCAGTAACATCACCGGTAGTAATTCCTTAGTTAATGTTGACTTTAAACTTTGAGACAAATTCACCTCTGTTAATAATTGTGATTTGTTTTCAAGGAGTTTTTCGAAAAATTAAATTTAGGTTTAGAAAATGAATTGTGTTTGGAACAGTACAAGTGAATGGACATCACTAGCAGGGGTCTAAGAAGAAAGCATATTTACCAAGTGGGGGTGGGGTGGGGGGGGGTGGGTGGTGTTGGTGCAGGGAGGGAATGCAATAAAATTAAGATTGAATTATTACCATAAAGAGAGAAATGAAATACACGGCATTGTGTTTTCACATTTTATATTTTTCCATGAAATATACTGTAAAACTTCAAAGATCTGACTTTCACAGTGATGGAGACTCCAATGTAATTGATTGCATTTTGTGTCACAAGGACATTATTTTCTCTTAGTTCACAAGATAAATTTAGCTGAAGAAAACATTTTTTTCTCATCCGTCCAGAATGCCAGCTCTTCCATCTTCCCATTACAGCTTCTATTTGTTTCTTGAACAAGTAAAGTGTCATGGCCTTAACTACTCTTCTTGTCAGCCTATTCCAGTTGTTGATTGCCCATTTGTGGTAAGAAATATTTCCTGGTATCAATGCTAAGCTTGTTCTTCAAAATTTTGAACCTTATGAACATTTACTTTGATGCATTGTATTTTATTTTAGTGTTCTGTATTTTGTTTCTTCAGTAGGCTTGAATATCAATATTAATTGTTTTTCAGTGTTTAAATCGTGTTTCAATGTTACATTATTATGCACACAGGCATTTCTGAGCTTTAGACATGTTTCAGCACAAGGTATTCTTAATGTTCAGGTGTCACTGTTAATTCTACAGATATACTCTCTTAGCTTGATACAGTCCACAAATGGTTAAGTATGTGGATCGCTTCTCATACCTTGGGAGCCTCCACTCAGCAAGGGCAGACATCAACGAGGAAACTCAGCATCGCCTTCAGTGTGCCAACGCAGCCTTCAGTCATCTGAGGAAAGGAGTGTTTGACGACAAAGATCTCAAACCTGGCACCAAGCTCATGGTCTACAGGGCCGCAATGTTACCTGCCCTCCTGTATGCGTTGGAAACATGCACACTGTACAGCAGATATCTCAAAGCCCTGGAGAGATATCACCAGTGGTGCCTCTGCAAGATTCTGCAAATTCAGTGGCAGAACAGGCACTCCAATATCAGTGTCCTCTATCAGGCCAACATCCCAAGTATCGAGACACTGGTCATGACTAGTCAGTTACGTTGGGCAGGCCACATCGTCTGCATGCCTGACGCCCAAAACAAGCTTTCTTCTCTGAGCTCCGTCACAGCAAGAGGCTACCAAGAGAGCAGAGGAAACTCTGCAAGGATGTCCTTAAAGTGTCTCTGAAAAAATGTGACATCTCCACCGATTCGTGGGAATCTCTTGCCCGAGACCGCCCAAAATTGAGAAGCATCCGCAACAGTGCCAGCCAGTTCGAACAAAGTCAACATGCCCAGGCAGCGACCAAGTGCAAGCAGTGTTTGGAAATTTGAGCATCCCATTCAGTCGCCTCACCAAACACCACCTACCCCACTTGTGGCAGAGTGTGTGGATCCAGAATTGGACTATTCAATCACCTCAGGACCCACAACCCTGGAGTGGAAGAAAGTCATCCTCGTTCCCGAGGGACTGCTTAAGAAGAAGAAATACTAATCTTCAGGTGTCACTGTTAATTCTACAGATATTTATTCTCTCTTAGCTTGATACAGCCCACAAATAGTTAAGTATGGCAAGATCAAGATTTGCCACATTAAGTGCACGTACTCCCTTTAACTTTGGTCGAACAATCTTTAATAAACAATGGATCCAGTCTAAGGCTCCCATCAGCTAGTTTCTGGAGAATGTGTGATCTATGGAAAAATCTAAAATGCTCATTTTGAAAACAATTGACTATTTTTCAACTTTTGAGTCTCGTGATGTACAGTCACTGATCATTAAAATTTATATTTCCATAAATTGCCATCAGCAGCAACTCAAATTTGAGAACTCGATGGCGAATCCCACTCTTGCCGCTCGCCTGGCTTCGAACTTAAGGTGCTAACCCGATTGATATGGAATATTTTTCATGATGAGAACTCACATTGGGTCGACATTATGTTTATAATTATGGCCCAACAAAAACAGCAGCCTTGTTTTAGGACTGGATTGGCAATTAACAAGAAACAGATGTATTTGCTCCCATAACCCCCAGGCTGTCATGACTTTCACCGCAGGAACTCTGCAGGACTTTTCTAATCAGTCATGTCATTCAGTTACAAATCCTTTTCTTCAGACTTAGCAAACAGACAGTAATTCATTGTACACATTAGATGCGCACGAGTCAACAGGATTGCAACAGGCAATACTTTGCAGACACAATAATTGATCAGCACCGTTATAAACGAAATATATTTACATATAACATATATGTCTTGCTGGTTCAAAACAACGCAGCGCCTCTTACCGGCCACCGAAACTAGCGAGGGGCCGACTCGCTTCTGCTGACTTCTTCCACTTCCACAAAGCTGCCGATTCTCTTTGCTGGCACAGAACCTTCCCTTCACGTTTTAAACAATAATTTTCGGACTGCTGTCCCCCACCCCGCTCTGAAAAAAGCTTTTCTACTTTACAAAGATATATTGTCAGCAATGACTCTGAGGCTGATAACCAGTTCTGACGGACAGTAAGACTGGTAATTGTATGAATTCTTCTACCTTCACCTGAGTGCCTTTCGAATTCTGCACGAACTGCATTTGCACTGAGGGCAACAAAACCAGCAACTGCAGTCAGTACCTGAACATTCTGATGTGCCTGGACGTGATAATTACGCTGTAAATTAGAACCAAAAAGCAGAACATTATACTTCCCCTCTCTCGCCTGTGTTTTTACTAAGATCAAGTATGAAGGCAGAAGAATATAGAGGGAGAGTAACAGTTTTTTTATTACCTGTCTCCGATTCACAAAAAAAAAGCCAACCTACCACTGGTCAATTGCGTTTCATCTGTAGATTAGTTTTGCAAAGGCTTTCTGACTGACCTTTTCTTAACTGCTCTTTTGAAGCAGTTGTATAATAATGGATCTGGGTAGTTTCCATCGTTCAACAATGTCGCTTTTCCTCAGTAGTTAGATACTTCATCCAGCATTTAATAGTATATACATGGGTCTTCTTCTTCTTTCTTTGGCCTCCTTGTCTCGGGAGACAATGGGTAAGCGCCTGGAGGTGGTCAGTGGTTTGTGGAGCAGCGCCTGGAGTGGCTATAAAGGCCAATTCTAGAGTGACAGACTCTTCCACAGGTGCTGCAGAAAAAATTGTTTGTCGGGGCTGTTACACAATTGGCTCTCCCCTTGCGCTTCTGTCTTTTTTCCTGCCAACATGGGTAGCTTTCCTTATTTGTCACAAAAGTGGATCTGGATCTAAACGATACTCATAGGCCCAGATTTTATTGTAGTAATGATGGCAAAAACTGTCAGCGTTAATCGTCATTACTCCTTTGAAACTGAGCAAATTCGGGAGTACACAGTTTAAATAAATACAATACATATATAAATACAAGTTGTTGTGTTTCTACACCTTCCCATGTTAGAAATCATTGAACTGACGAGAATGTGCCCTTTTACGATAATAGTTTAGCTGTGAAAAAAACCCTTGAAAAGGTTGTACCTTGTTAAATGAGATGTAAATAGCTTTTTTTTTAACAGCATACTAAGTTCATAATTGCTGCTAAAAAAAAACTTTCCTGGCGCTGAAAGTCTGTGGAAATCAAACTTGTCCATTATGATAAACATTCTTCTTCTTCTTCTTTGGCCTCCTTGTCTCGGGAGACAATGGGTAAGTGCCTGGAGGTGGTCAGTGGTTTGTGGAGCAGCGCCTGGAATGGCTATAAAGGCCAATACTAGAGTGACAGACTTTTCCACAGGTGCTGCAGAAAAAATTGTTTGTTGGGGCTGTTACACAGTTGGCTCTCCCCTTGCGCTTCTGTCTTTTTTCCTGCCAACTAATAAGTCTCTTCGACTCGCCACACTTTAGCCCCACCTTTATGGCTGCCCGCCAGCTCTGGCGATCGCTGGCAACTCCCACAACTTGTGATCAATGTCACAGGACTTCATGTCGCATTTGCAGACATCTTTAAAGCGGAGACATGGACGGCCGGTGGGTCTGATACCAGTGGCGAGCTCGCTGTACAATGTGTCCTTGGGGATCCCGCCATCTTCTAGGCAGCTCACATGGCCAAGCCATCTCAAGCGCTGCTGACTCAGTAGTGTGTATAAGCTGGGGATGTTGGCCGCTTCGAGGGCTTCTGTGTTGGAGATGCGGTCCTGCCACCTGATGCCAAGGATTCTCCGGAGACAGCGAAGATGGAATGAATTGAGACAAAGAACAAAGAACAAAGAACAAAGAAAATTACAGCACAGGAACAGGCCCTTCGGCCCTCCAAGCCTACGCCGATCCAAATCCTCTATCTAAACCTGTCGCCTATTTTCTAAGTGTCTGTATCTCTTTACTTCCTGCCCATTCATGTATCTGTCTAGATATATCTTAAAAGACGCTATCGTGCCTGTGTCTACCACCTCCGCTGGTAATGCGTTCCATGCACCCACCACCCTCTGCTCTTTGCTGACATACGTTGTCCAGGCCTCGCTGCTGTAGAGCAAGGTACTGAGGACACAGGCTTGATACACTCGGACTTTTGTTTTCCGTGTCAGTGCGCCATTTTCCCACACTCTCTTGGCCAGTCTGGACATGGCAGTGGAAGCCTTTCCCATGCGCTTGTTGATTTCTGCATCGAGAGACAGGTTACTGGTGATAGTTGAGCCTAGGTAGGTGAACTCTTGAACCACTTCCAGAGCATGGTCGCCGATATTGATGGATGGAGCATTTCTGACGTCCTGTCCCATGATGTTCATTTTCTTGAGGCTGATGGTTAGGCCAAATTCGTTGCAGGCAGCCACAAACCTGTCGATGAGACTCTGCAGACACACTTCAGTGTGAGATGTCAATGCAGCATCGTCAGCAAGGAGGAGTTCCCTGATGAGGACTTTCCGTACTTTGGTCTTCGCTCTTAGGCGGGCAAGGTTGAACAACCTGCCACCTGATCTTGTGTGGAGGAAAATTCCTTCTTCTGAAGACTTGAACGTGTGTGAGAGCAGCAGGGGGAAGAAAATCCCAAGCAGTGTAGGTGCGAGAACACAGCCCTGTTTCACGTCTTCACTTGAGTCACATCAAACAGGCTCCAGAAGCTGGCCGAGCGTGTCTACCCTGAGGCACAGTGTGGCTTTTGAGCAGAGAGATTGACCATTGACATGCTGTTCTCCCTTCGTCAGCTACAGGAGAAATGACGTGAACAACAGATGCCCCTCTACGTTGCTTTCATTGATCTCACCAAAGCCTTTGACCTCGTCAGCAGACGTGGTCTCTTCAGACTACTAGAAAAGATCAAATGTCCACCAAAGCTACTAAGTATCATCACCTCATTCCATGACAGTATGAAAGGCACAATTCAGCATAGCAGCGCCTCATCAGACCCCTTTCCTATCCTGAGTGGTGTGAAACAGGGATGATAAACATACACATTTAAAAAATATATATATATATTGTATGTCCCAATCATTTATATCGCCATCTGTAAAATTGAATTAAAAGTGAAGGATAATCAGTGCATTGTATTTCCTGGTTTGCTGTCTGCAAGAATACTTCAATGTGACTGGCTGCTTACACCACTTGTTGAATGACTGGAGATCCACTTGACTTGGTGCCAGGTTCAAACTAGCATCAGGAAAGGAGAAATCCATGTCGCAGAGATTGCTAGATCTTTGTGGGCAGCTTTCTTTCAGATCAGCAGCAAGTGCTGCCATTTTGCCACTGACTGCAAATTCCAGGCCATGGTTTAATTCTTCGGGTGTGACTTTCCCTGGAGAACACAGCCTAAAATATTAACCCCTCTTTTCTCTTTCAGATGCTGACTGACTTGCTGCGCATTTGATATTTTCAGTTTCAATTTCCAGCATTTACTGTTTTTTTAACCTCAGTGCGAGGTTGATTGGTGCAGAGAGCTACACTTCTTGATCGAGGAATATTTACAACATACAGGGCTGACCCGATGCAAACATCAACATGCTTCATTGAAGATTAGTGTTATGAGGAAGAGAAGCCCTTTTTGACACACTTTTAAATCTGGACTTTCAACCAGAACAGGGCTCATGGGGGAAAAAGCTCATCTTAACATCGAAACCTGCTGGGCTGTTGCAAAAAAAAAGGTTAGTGCTATCCAGAAGCAACAAAAAAAAGACATTGTGTCGTTAAAAGAAGACATCTGTGTAAACGAGATCTCAACGAGGTTACCCAGAAACATAATGGGCCTTGTCCTTATCAGGAAGTTTTCCAGCTCGACAGTGGAGATTTGATCTATCCAGCCAATCAGCTATTAATGTGGCCTTCAGATGATGGAATTCACTGAGAGGAAATATAAGATGGACAGTATCATGCAGCTTTAAATTTAAGTCTGAAGCAAAACGAGATCTATCATTGGTTATCATGATCATGATACCATTGATAGGCCAATGAGGCCTTGGCGATGTAACATCCTGTCTACCATTCAAAGGAACAATATATAAAAGAAGCTGTTAAGGTAGCCTCGTAGTTGCAGACAAGGAATCAGAAGAAGGGCTTTAGACAAGGATGGAACCTGATCGATCATGGAAGGAATGCTACAGCCAAAGGAAACGATTATCAGAAGAAGAATCGCAGTCAACGAGGGAACTTGACTTATCTTTAGAAGAACATCTGGTCTGTGCACAGAACTAGATATTTAAAGGCAACCCGTTGTCTTAATAATGTTGAAGGCAACTCGAAGGAAGCCTGACTCCACATCGGGTAACTGTTTAAGGGAGCCCTCCTCATCATGGGAAAGATATTTAAGGGACCCTGACCCATCGTCAGAAGAATATTTAAGGGAGCTCCATCCATCGTCAGAAGGATATCTACAATCAAAAGGGGTTCGCCACTCAAGGTGATTGTATCACCATATACTTGGAATATATTTGGACATTGTGTTGCTAAGGGTACACGAAGAAGGGCATTGTATTGCCAGGTACACGAAAAAGAGGTCATAATCTGTTTGAAATGTGTGTGTGTGTGTGTGTGTGTGTGTGTGTGTGTGTGTGTGTGTGTGTGTGTGTGTGTGTGTGTGTGTGTGTGTGTGTGTGTGTGTGTTATTTTTCTTTTTCTTTTGGGCCTCCTGATCTCGAGAGACAATGGATACGCGCCTGGAGGTGGTCAGTGGTTTGTGAAGCAGCGCCTGGAGTGGCTATAAAGGCCAATTCTGGAGTGACAGGCTCTTCCACAGGTGCTGCAGAGAAATTTGTTTGTTGGGGCTGTTGCACAGTTGGCTCTCCCCTTGCGCCTCTGTCTTTTTTCCTGCCAACTACTAAGTCTCTTCGACTCGCCACAATTTAGCCCTGTCTTTATGGCTGCCCGCCAGCTCTGGCGAATGCTGGCAACTGACTCCCACGACTTGTGATCAATGTCACACGATTTCATGTCACGTTTGCAGACGTCTTTATAACGGAGACATGGACGGCCGGTGGGTCTGATACCAGTGGCGAGCTCGCTGTACAATGTGTCTTTGGGGATCCTGCCATCTTCCATGCGGCTCACATGGCCAAGCCATCTCAAGCGCCGCTGACTCAGTAGTGTGTATAAGCTGGGGGTGTTGGCCGCTTCAAGGACTTCTGTGTTGGAGAT
Organism: Heterodontus francisci; assembly: GCF_036365525.1. Classification (NCBI taxonomy): domain Eukaryota; kingdom Metazoa; phylum Chordata; class Chondrichthyes; order Heterodontiformes; family Heterodontidae; genus Heterodontus; species Heterodontus francisci. Next base: position 38,689,728 of record NC_090375.1, read on the forward strand.
ATAGTCCTGCCACCTGATGCCAAGTATTCTCCGAAGGCAGCGAAGATGGAATGAATTGAGACGTCGCTCTTGGCTGGCATACGTTGTCCAGGCCTCGCTGCCGTAGAGCAAGGTACTGAGGACACAGGCCTGATACACTCGGACTTTTGTGTTCCGTGTCAGTGCGCCATTTTCCCACACTCTCTTGGCCAGTCTGGACATAGCAGTGGAAGCCTTACCCATGCGCTTGTTGATTTCTGCATCTAGAGACAGGTTACTGGTGATAGTTGAGCCTAGGTAGGTGAACTCTTGAACCACTTCCAGAGCGTGGTCGCCAATATTGATGGATGGAGCATTTCTGACATCCTGCCCCATGATGTTCGTTTTCTTGAGGCTGATGGTTAGGCCAAATTCATTGCAGGCAGACGCAAACCTGTCGATGAGACTCTGCAGGCATTCTTCAGTGTGAGATGTTAAAGCAGCATCGTCAGCAAAGAGGAGTTCTCTGATGAGGACTTTCCATACTTTGGACTTCGCTCTTAGACGGGCAAGATTGAACAACCTGCCCCCTGATCTTGTGTGGAGGAAAATTCCTTCTTCAGAGGATTTGAACGCATGTGAAAGCAGCAGGGAGAAGAAAATCCCAAAAAGTGTGGGTGCGAGAACACAGCCCTGTTTCACACCACTCAGGATAGGAAAGGGCTCTGATGAGGAGCCACCATGTTGAATTGTGCCTTTCATATTGTCATGGAATGAGGTGATGATACTTAGTAGCTTTGGTGGACATCCGATCTTTTCTAGTAGTCTGAAGAGACCACGTCTGCTGACGAGGTCAAAGGCTTTGGTGAGATCAATGAAAGCAATGTAGAGGGGCATCTGTTGTTCACGGCATTTCTCCTGTATCTGACGAAGGGAGAACAGCATGTCAATAGTCGATCTCTCTGCACGAAAGCCACACTGTGCCTCAGGGTAGACGCGCTCGGCCAGCTTCTGGAGCCTGTTCAGAGCGACTCGAGCAAAGACTTTCCCCACTATGCTGAGCAGGGAGATTCCACGGTAGTTGTTGCAGTCACCGCAGTCACCTTTGTTTTTATAGAGGGTGATGATGTTGGCATCGCGCATGTCCTGGGGTACTGCTCCCTCGTCCCAGCACAGGCATAGCAGTTCATGTAGTGCTGAGAGTATAGCAGGCTTGGCACTCTTGATTATTTCAGGGGTAATGCTGTCCTTCCCAGGGGCTTTTCCACTGGCTAGGGAATCAATGGCATCACTGAGTTCCGATTTGGTTGGCTGTATGTCCAGCTCATCCATGACTGGTAGAGGCTGGGCTGCATTGAGGGCAGTCTCAGTGACAGCATTCTCCCTGGAGTACAGTTCTAGGTAGTGCTCAACCCAGCGGTCCATCTGTTTGCGTTGGTCAGTGATTATGTCCCCCGATTTAGATTTGAGGGGGGTGATCTTCTTGATGGTTGGCCCAAGAGCTCTCTTCATGCCATCATACATTCCTCTGATGTTTCCGGTGTCTGAGGCCAGCTGAATATGACTGCATAGGTGTTGCCAGTAGTCGTTTGCGCAACGCCTAGCTGTTCTTTGTGCAGTACTTCTGGCTGCTTTAAGTGCTGCGGATGTTAAATCGCTGGGGGCTTTCTTGTAGTTCAAAAGTGCAATGCGCTTAGCGGCTATGACAGGTTCCAGCTCTTCATTATGAGATTGAAACCAGTCTGCATTTCTCTTCGCACTTTTGCCGTAGGTGGTCAAAGCTGACTCATAGATGGCGTCTCTGATGTGGGCCCACTTGGTCTCAGCATCCCCTGTGGGAGTGTTTTGAAGGGCTGTTACAAGTGAATTTAGAAATTTTTGTAACAGCTGTGGGTGAGAAATTCTGCTCGTGTTGATGCGCGGGTGGCCCTTCTGCTTGGAATGATGCAACTTCTTTGGTCTGAGTCTAACCTTGCTGCACACCAGGGAGTGGTCGGTGTCGCAGTCCGCACTGTGGAAGCTGCGTGTGATTTGAACACTGTTTAAGGCGGCTCGCCTTGTGACAATGAGGTCTAGCTGGTGCCAACGACGTGATCTTGGGTGCCTCCATGAAACCTGGTGACAGGGTTTAGTGTGAAAGAACGAGTTGGTGATGCAGAGGTTATGATAGGTACACAACTCAAGCAGTCTCTGCCCGTTCTCATTCATCCTTCCAACGCCATAGCGCCCATGGCAGGAGGGCCATGAGTCATGGTCGGCCCCAACCCTGGCATTAAAGTCCCCCAGCAGGAATAGGTGTTCGGTGTTGGGGATGCTGCTAATGATGTTATGGAGTTGTTCATAGAACTGGTCTTTAGCTTCAGGTGCGGAGCAGAGTGTTGGAGCATAGATGCTGAGTAGGTGTACTGGACCAGAGGTGGTGAGCAGTCGGATGGACAGTATGCGTTCCGAGCCATTTGAGGGAGGCTCTATCATGCTGAGCAAGGAGTTTCTGATGGCGAAGCCCACTCCATGCTGTCTTGGTTCTTCAGGATCCCTGCCCTGCCAGAAGAAGGTGTAGTCTTGCTCTGCTAGAGAGCCACTCGCGGGGAGGCGAGTCTCCTGAAGTGCTGCAATGTCCACATTGAATCTACTGAGCTCGTTGTTAATGATGGCGGTCTTCCGAGAATCGTTGATTTGTGTAAGGTCTTCCGACAGGCCAGGACACATAGTTCTGACGTTCCAGCTTGCAAAGCGAAGGGCTGGTACCTTCTTTCCTTTTTTCATGTTGTTTGGTGCGGTGTATCAGTCCACCTTTCGGGCAATGACCCTGAGCTCCAAGCACCCATTGAAGCAGGCAGACTGTGGCGGGACAGAACCTTATTGACCGGGGGCTGCCCGGTTTGAGGCGGGCGGTAGCTGTCCAGTGAGGTGCAATGACCTCTCCCACCGACAAAGGCAACCCGTGGCGCCCAGTTTCTACGCCAATTTATCTGGACTTATAACCCGTAACTGCTGCCTTCCGTGTTGTTTCAGTCGCTGTGAGGCAACTATGGAGTGACCTCTCCACGGCGCATGCCTGGGCAAATTTATGGAGGTTGAGAGTTGCCCAGTCGTCAAAACCCCCCTCTCGGCCTTTCTGGTGGGGTCCAAAGGAGTGCAGGACACGACGTTTGGCACCAGTATGGCTGCAGGAACTGCCGGAAACATGCCAAAGGTGACACATGACCGCCTACGGGGTTCCGCTCCGGATTTTCTGTTAGGGTTTACTCCCTTAGCCTTGGTCTCTCCCGAGACGCCCACAAGGCAGTGGGGTTGTTGGGGCCCCTACACAGGTGTAGGATGGTGCAGGTGGGAGGAGGGGATGCAAGGGGGAGGGGTAGAGGGAGGGGGTGGGGGGGTGCAGGGGAAGGGGGTGCGGGGTGAAGATGGTGCGAGGGGGGGGCGGGCTGGGACGGGGTTGTGAGGGGGTGAGCTGAGAGGGTGGAGCAGGGAAGGGGACGGGGGTGGGGGGGGTGGAAGGGGGGTAAAGGGGGGGGGGGAGGGGGGGTGGAATCTGGTGCAGGTAATAAGCCATTTCCTCAGTGCCCACCATCGACGTCCGGAAAGCTCATCCACGTCCTTCGGGAGGTGAAGCATCATTTGGCAGACTTAGAGGTGATTACATTTGCTAAGGGTTTTTTTTTTTTGCAGTGGTTTAAATAAAGGCATGCAGCATTGCCGACAGTGCGCTGCAGATGCTCTCCGAGCCATCTCCCGCGGGCGCTTTGAAGTTGCGGCCGGGGGGGCCGTTCGTGGATGTTTTGGGTGTTCGGGGCACCTTTTCACAGGACTTCTCTCGGGTCCCGCAGCTCCTTCTTCACCTCAATGGACTTACCGCATGCCGTGGCTGCAGACACTCTGGACTGTGAAGACAGCAGGATCGGAGATTGAAGTATCGGCAGCTGTGCTCGTCAGTTTCATCCGGATCAATTTCATTGAGAAAACAAAGAGCAGGTGTGGCTGGGGGAGGGCAGTGGGCCCAGGTAACATACACTGAACTAACTGTTAACTTTTAGATAGGGCTAAAATGAACTGATTTAAAGAGCCAGGGGAATTTAAACAGTTTAAGAGGGCAGATTGGGGGAGAAAACGTTAGGGATGGGAGCAGATGGCCATGGATAGAGTTGAACAGCAAGGGAGCTTCCTAGGGAGCTTCCAGCCCAGGAGCCATCTTGAACTTATGTGTGTGTGTGTGTGTGACGATTGGTGTAAGCTCTGTCTGTGGTCCTGAAATATTTATTATAGGTACTACTACATAGTCCATAGTAAAATATAATTTTGCTTTGGACATCTGATCTAATAAAGCTTAATGTTTAATTCAGATATTTGAGTGTGCCCTCATTTCTCATAATTCTCGTGTCTGAATCAAAGGTCCTGTCAAAGGTAGAAGGTTACATCCTACAGTATCCATGTGCTGTGGTGCCCAAGTGGCTTTTCTCAAATGTGAGCTCGAACGTCTCAGAAAGCGGTCCTATTGTTGAAGAGCTCCATTGCCAAACTCGATAGTTTTTTATTCAACAGCCAATTTTTTCAGTGAGAGTGATGGAATTCCAATCAAGAAATGGGATATTTTTTGGCTGTTTTTACTCCTACCTGGCCCTGAAGTCAATTGTAACACACTTGCTGCAGTTTTGGCTGAGTTCAGGAAACTCAACCTCAGGCCAGGATACACAACCTGGGACCTCTTAATTTTTGCACTCATTACCACAATGGCAATGTATTTAACGAATAAGTCCTTAGTACATGGTTTTTAATATGTTAAAAATTACTGTTCTTATTGTTTATTTGAGAGAATTGGAGAAGAGCTCCTTTGATCTTTTTCAAAGTTCTGCAATGGGATTTTTTTTTACACCCACCTGCGAGGGCAGACAAGGCCTTGGTTTAACATCTCACCCAAAAGACAGCACCTCCATCAGTGCAGCAATTCCTCAGCTTTGCATGAGCGTGTCAGCCTAGAGAGTCAACCTACAAACTTCTAACTCAAAGAGATGAAAGTGTTACCTCTGAGTCATAGCTGACAGTGTGCAACAAGCTTCCTTGCTTGATTTTATGACCTCTGTGAGCCAGACGGGTTGTTGGTATAGAGTCTTGAAAAACTTACCCAATATAGTTCAGTTCAGTTCAGAGATACAGCACTGAAACAGGCCCTTCGGCCCACCGAGTCTGTGCCGACCATCAACCACCCAATTATACTAATCCTACACTAATCCCATATTCCTACCACATCCCCACCTGTCCCTATATTTCCCTACCACCTACTCGGGGCAATTTATAATGGCCAATTTACCTACCAACCTGCAAGTCTTTTGGAAACCGGAGCACCTGAAGAAAACCCACGCAGACACAGGGAGAACTTGCAAACTCCACACAGGCAGTACCCAGAATTGAACCCGGGTCGCTGGAGCTGTGAGGCTGCGGTGCTAACCACTGCGCCACTGTGCAGCAATTTAATGGTTTGAAACAAGATTGGGCATTGCCTCACGTTCAGTATGAAAATCCAACAGTAAATATATCCATGAAATAATGAAAATATTATACATAAATTAATAACAGTAATCAATTTCAAGATGCGTATATAACAGTTGAGTGACCCTTTAATGCTCAGCTCCATCGCATGTCAACTATTACTAACATACATGCTGAATTATCCTGATTGAAAAACACAAACAAGTTAGAAGATATTTCTTTAAATATTCTTCTAAAAGCACCATCAATGAGTCAAAATAATGAAGGAGGACAGACTTGATTGAAAGACTTGACCCATTGTCCTGTCCTTCAGCAAAGCTGCCCACCCTTAATTAGTCCCACACACTGATTAATGTTTATAGAAGGGGTATTGCTATCCATCAGTTTTAACCATCAGTTGCAAAGCATTATAATTAACATGAAGATAATTTTTCTTTGTGCCTCCCATTTTTTTGCATGAATAATGAGGGTGCATTAGAGGCTAGGAGGAATTGCTCGGGTTATTAGGGAGCTGAATTGTTATTAGTGGTAATGCCATTATGAACCGTGAAATGATTAAGAATCAGTGTATATGTTAATTCAGCTCTTACTATCAGTTTTTAAGTCAATCTCCTAATGTGGTCTGATGAAAGATTTACACCCAAAACTGTTTTATATCATCACTTTTCAGGTGCTAACTAACCAGATTCATTCATGAACCATTTTTTTCTTTTTTAACTCCGATTACATCATCAGGACTCATGGTTTAACAAAGCATGAAAAAAGAAACAGAAATTGAAACAGTAAAAAGAATTGTAATCATAATTCTTTACAGCAGTTTGATTTTCAAATAGTTCCTGATCATGACACAATCTGTCTTTAAATTTTCTTGCAACACCTCTGTGATGATTTTGAAATCCAAAGGCTGGCAATTATATATGTAGAGATTTATTAATTTAATTAATTGCTTTAGGAATTATAGCAGACAGTCCAAAAAGTCTATATAAAGAGTCTCTACAAATTATAGGATACAGAACTCATGACCAAAATTAAAGCAACTTCTAATAAAAGCAGTGATTTCTCCAGCAAAATGTAGTGTTGAGGAGTTACATAATAAAATTGGTTATTTCTCCAGCAAATTGCAATTAGAACAGAAGATTTTCATACAAGTTTTGTCTGAAGTCAATCATAGTAACTTGCAAGAGTTGGCAGGGAGCATTGACAATGCTGGGTGGGAATACTCACAGCTGGAATTTAGATGGAATGGCGCGGGTCTCCATGGCGGCACCAGAGGTGGGTTGTTGTTGCATGGCCGAAATGTAGCCTGTTGACTGTGATCACTCGGCAACTGGCTAATTAAGGAAGGGGAGGTGTGGGGCCTGTACAATCAAGTATCAGAGGGGGGAAACGAGGCGCTTATGGCGCTATCATCTGACTCAACAGCTGGTGCTGGCACCATATTTTAAGGGCTGCCAATCCTGCATTCACTGCTGCCTGGTTTAAAGGAATGCCTTCCTGAGTTGCCGGCCCTTAACCCTTCAATGTCTCATGTAGGTCAAGATGAACGACAGAAACAAAGAGATGGAGGGACTGGGGGCCACCCTCAGAGGGTGCAGGATCACATCATGCCCTCACACCCTCCACCAGCGGAGATACTCTCACATTGGTGGGGATCCGTTTGCAGCTAGGTTTGGGTACACAACCTGGTGAGTACATCACAGATGCACCAGAGCAGCTGACAGAGCCTGTGACAGTACAGACTACTGATAGTCGGAGGATAGTGGGAGGCCAGGCCCATGCTGATCCCCTGGCTGATGACTTGCTTGTGTTGCTGGCAACATGGGAAATGCTTTGGCTGCAGCGAGACGTAAGGCATCATTTGACAGAGATACCAGGGCTATGCCTACCCAAGCATGGATGATGGAACAGGCTATTCAGGCCTTGGGTGCTGCCATGTTTCTGACCGGTGTGCATCTGGCTTCCTCCATTGAGAGATTGCTGACTCTCATGGAGTGCCACATGTAGCAGACCCCAATCAGTGGCTGCCGGAGATGTGCGCAGACCTGCTCACCATCGCATTGTCCATGAGTTCTATGCAGCATGCAGCAGTGGCAAGGTGAGAGGGGATGAGGCACCTGCAGTCTTCACCTGGTCCACATTCCTCTCAAGTCAGCACGGAGGTACAAGCATGCCTTGTAAGATGGGGAGGAGTGGCTGGCTGCTGCATATGGGGGGTCCTCTTAGGTTGCTCCTGGTGTGGACAGTAGCTTCAAAGCCCCTCTGCCAGTGACACCAGTGCTTCCATCATCCCTGTCAACAGAGGGGGGCCCTACACCTGTACAGGAGGCCCTTCAGGTCTCACGCAGCCGGAGGATGGCCATCAAAGTCATCCCAAGGCACGGGGCAGCAAGGTCAGTAGCCTGTCTCCACCTCAGCTGACAGAATAGGGGGAGCACCACATAGGAGCACTTGGAAAAGATTTATAAAGAGCACCTAGATGCACTTAGCAGTTCATGGGTAATGAATAAACAGATGATGTTATCTGCCTAAATCTCCTTCCTGTTTTGATGCCTTTTAGGACTTTATTTAAACACTGCCTCCCAAGGGGCTGGAAGCGAGGGACCAAGCCGTGAGTGCTCAGTGATTTGGCCTTGCCACTGGGCACTGTAGTGCATTAGGAAGGAGGCAACAACAGAGCTGCTTAAAGGTAAAGCTTTACTGGAGTTGTTCCAGAAGGTGGTAACAGTCATAGGAAATGTGAATGTATAAGGGCGTCCGGTGTCTCCCTTGCACATATCTCATGGTGCCTTTCCTGCTGTCCCTGGGGCCTTTCATCTGGCCTGGGCAGCATCCTGCTCCGCATCCTTAACATTGGTGGAGGCATCTCGCTCTACAATACCCTCACTGTTCGACGTCTCCCCCCTCTGTAGCACCAGGTTGTGCAATGAACAGCAGACTACTATGATATACAAGACCGTTACTGGGGCATGCTGAAGGGCTCCATAGGATCGATCTTGACACTGGAATCTCATCTTGAGTAAACCAATGGCCTCCTCTATGGCCACTCAGGTTGACTCGTGGCAGGTGTTGTACCTCTGCATCTGTTCATGGGTTCCTCACAGGCACAAGATGCCATCTTCTCAGTTCTCCATCATCAGAACAGATGCATTGTGGATGCCTCTATCCCCCACCAAGATGGTTTGAGGACTCTCCACTTCTTCCTTGAACAGAAGCCCAACCAGTCCCCATCCACCACCACCCTTCTCCGCCTGGCTGAACTTGTTCTTGCATTGAACAAGATCTCCTTCAACTCCACTCACTTCCTCCAAATAAAAGGTGTTGCTATGGGTCCTAGCGATGCCTGTCTTTTTGTGGGATTAGTCGAACATTCCTTGTTCCAATTCTACTCAGGCCCCCTTCCCCAGCTCTTTTTCTGGTACATTGATGACTGTATTGGTGCCACTTCCTGCTCTTGCCCTGAACTGGAAAACTTCATCAACCTTGCTTCCAATTTCCACCCTTCTCATCACATGGTCCATCCCTGAAAATTCCCTTCCCTTCCTCGACCTCGCTGTCTCCATCTCTGGGGATGGGCAGTCCACTAGTATTTATTATAAGCCCACCAGCTCCCACGGCTACCTTGATTACACTTCCTCAAACACAGCCACTTGTAAGGATTCCATTCCATTCTCCCAGTTTCTCTGTCTCCGATGTATCTGTTCTGATGACGCAACCTTCCACAACAGTATCTCTGATATGTCTTCCTTTTTCCCCAACCGAGGATTCCCCCGCACTGTATTTGACAGGGCCCTCGACTGTGTCAGACACACTTCTGCACTCGCCCCTTCCCCTCCCTCCCAGAACCATGACGGGGTTCCCCTTGTCCTCACCTTCCACCCCACCAGCCTCCACATCCAAAGGATCATCCTCTGCCATTTCTGCCACCTCCAGCGTGATGCCACCACCAAACACATCTTCCCCTTCCCTTCCCTGTCAGCCTTCCAAAGGGACTGTCCCCTCCGCGACATCCTGGTCCACTCCTCCATTATCTGCAACACCTTGTTCCCTTCCCACGACACCTTCCCATGCAATCGCAGGAGGTGTAATATCTGCCCTTTTACCTCCTTTCTCCTCACCATTCAAGGCCTCAAACACTCCTATAATAAAAGCAAAATACTGCAGATGCTGGAAATCTGAAATAAAAACAAAGTGCTGGAAATACTCAGCAGGTCAGGCAGCATCTGTGGAAAGAGAAGAAGCGTTAACGTTTCAGGTCTGTGACCATTCATCAGAACTGGCAAAGGTTAGAAAAGAATTAGCTTTTAAGCAAGTGAAGGGGGTGGAAGGGGGTTGTTGGTGGTGAAGAGAACGAAAGGGAAGGAGTTTGATAGGGCAGAGGGCAGGAGAGATTAAATAACAAAGCTGAGGTTATTGAACTCAATGTTCAGTCCGCAAGGCTGCCTAATCAAAAGATCAGGTGCTGCTCCTCGAGTTTGCGTTGATATTCACTGGAACACTGGAGCAGACCAAAGACAGAAATGTTGGCATGAGAGCGGGGTGCGGTGGGGGTGTTGAAATGGCAAGCGATCGGAAGCTCCGGGTCATGCTTTCAGACTGAGTGGAGGTGTTCCGTAAAGTGGCCACACAATCTGCGTTTGGTCTCCCCAATATAGAGGCAACCGCATTGTGAGCAGCGAATACAGTATACTAAATTGAAGCAAGTACAAGTAAATCACTGCTTCACCTGGAAGGAGTGTTAGGGGACTTGGATGGTGAGGAGGAAGGAAGTAAAAGGGCAGGTATTACACCTCCTGCGATCGCATGGGAAGGTGCTGTGGGAAGGGGATGAGGTGTCAGGGGTGATGGAGGAGTGAATCAGGTTGTCGCAGAGGGAGCGATCCCTTCGGAATGCTGTCGGGAAGAGGAAGGGAAGATGTGTTTGGCGGTGGCATCATGATGGAGGTGGCAGAAATGGCAGAGGATGATCCTTTGGATGTGAATGCTGGTGGGGTGGAAAGTGAGGACAAGGGGAACCCTGTCGCGGTTCTGGGCGGGAGGGGAAGGGGTGAGGGCAGAAGTGTAGGAAATGGATTGGAAACAGTTGAGGGCCATGTCGGCCACAGTGGTGGGGGAATCCTCGGTTGAGGAAAAAGGAAGAAATGTCAAAAGCGCTGTTGTGGAAAACACAAACACTCCTTCCATGTAAAGCAGCAATTTACTTGTACTTCTTTTAATTTATTGTACTGCATTCGCTGCTTTCAGTGTGGTCTTCTCTACACTGGGGAGACCAAACGCAGATTGGGTGACCGCTTTGCAGAACATCTCTGCTCGGTCCACAAGCATGATCCTGAGCTTCCAGTTGCTTGCCACTTTAATTCTCCACCTTGTTCCCATGCCCATGTTTCTGTCCTCGGCCTACTGCAGTGATTCCAGTGAACATCAACGCAAGCTCGAGGAGCAGCACCTCTGTTATGATCAGGTGAGGAAGGTGTCTCTGGGTTCCTCTCAGCCTCACCTGGTCTTACCGTAACAGGTTTTTAATTTTAAACGCACCGTGTTTTTAGCTCCCTCTTGGTGAATCCTTGTTCACCACTTTCCAATTATAAGGCAAAGAAACCAGCACAAACTGGTTTTCTTAGGTTTAAAGAAGAAAGATTGAAATTTATTAAACTTAAGCTGTAGTTTGGTTGACGCCTACAGATACACGACGCGCTCGTGCTAGCATGCATATGCAATACACAAATGCAGTAAGAGACAGAAAAAGAGCATAAGAAAATAAAGTGCAAACATTTGAGGCAATATCTGAAGAGTTTTTGTTAGGGCTGTTCGAGATCAATATATTGTCCTTGATTGTACGTAGATCTTGCTTTTCGTTGGGGCCCAGTATTCTTCTTAAACCTTGTTCGCTGTAGGAGACTTTTCTCTCGGGGTTCATGTGTCTTCAGTGGATTTGGAGTTCCATGAGAAAGAGATGGGAGCAGACAGGAAAGAGATTTTCTCTGTCCAGGAGCAAACAGACACTCTGAGTTCAAACTGTTTGTACAATTCAGAAAACCCCAGGTTTCCAAGCAGGTTAGTCATGAGACTAACTGGTCTGACCACGCCTTGGATTGTATCACCCTGGCAGTCTCTGGAATGCTCCTCTTACACACAATACCCGGTGACCAAGCTCCATTGTGGGTTGCTTGTGTCAGGGAATTGTCCTTTGTCCTTCCAATCACTGTCTGCTAATATGCAAATATCTTTTCCAGCCATGGCTGATCTGTTTAACAAGTCCTTTCTTCACTCCAGTAACAGTTTAAAATCAATGTTCATGACAAAATTACTGTGCCTCATTCTTGGCAGGTGGGGGCCTCACATGACAACCTCATTTTCTGATTAGGCACTCTAGCACCTTTCGGACTCAATATTGAGTTCAATAATTTCATACCATGAACCCCATTACTTTTTTTTTATTTATTATTTTTATTTTATTTTATTTTTTTACATATATACTCTCTCTGGACTCATGCTTTGTCTTTCACTACAACTATTTACATTCTGCATTCTGTTCCATGACATCTCTGTAATTTAATCTCTTCCCCCACTGTCCTATCACAATCCTTCCATCTTGTTCTTCTTTCCCCCTCCCCTCTTTCACTTGCTCAAAGAGTGTTACATTTCTAACTTTTGCCAGTTCTGATGAAGGGTTGCAGACCTGAAACATTAACTCTGTTTCTCTCTCCACAGATGCTGCCAGACCTGCTGAGTATTTCTGGCACTTTCTGTTCTCATTTCAGAGTTCCAACATCTGCTGTATTTTGCTCCTAAGACAAGATAAGGCTTGTTTGTAAACTTACTGGTGAAAGATTGTTTTACAGACTGGAGGGAAATATGCAGTGATGTCTTCCAGGAGTCGGTTTTGGGACCACTGTTCCTTGATCTATATTAATGAGCTAGACATGTGTGTACAATACATAATTTCATAATTTCAATGTTTGCAGATGACACAAAGCTTGGAAATGTAGTGGACAGTGAGGAGGATAATAATAGACTTCAGGAGGAGTTAGACAACCTAGCGAAATGGGCAGATACATGGTAGATGAAATTTAATGCAGAGAAGTGTGAAGTGATTCATTTTTGTAGGAAGAATGAGGAGAGGCAATGTAAACTAGATGGTACGATCTTAAAGGGGGTGCAGGAACAGAGAGACCTGAAGTGTACGTATATAAGTCTTTGAAGGTGGCAGAAGAAGTTAAGAAGGCTGTTTAAAAAAGCATATGGGATCCTTGGAATTATTAATAGAGGGAGAGTACGAAAGCAAGGAAGCTATGCTGAACCTTTATAAAGCACTGGTTAAGCCTCAGCTGGAGTATTGTGTTCAGTTCTGGGCACCAAACTTCAGGAACAATATTAAGGCCTTGGAGATGGTGCAGAGATTGGAGAAGCTGGGATTGTTCTCTTCAGAGTAACGATGTTTAAGAGATTTCATGGAGGTATTCAAAATCATCAACAATTTTGTATAGTAAATAAGAAGAATCTGGTACCAATGGCAGAAAAGTCAGTAACCAGAGGACATAGATTTAAGGTGTTTTTTTTCAAACATCAAGTGTTCTGATCTGGAATGCCCAGCCTGAAAGGGTGGGGGACATAGATTCAGTAGAAATAGTCACAAGAAAATTGGATCAATACCTGAAGGGGAAAAAAAATGACGGGGCTATTCGGAAAGAACAGGGGAGTGGAATTAATTGGATAGCTTTACCAAAGAGCGGGTGACAGGCACAATGGGCCGAGTAACCTCCTTCTGTGTTGTATCATTTTATGATCCTATGGTCTATGTTGTGACATTAACGTATATTATCACCTTTTACCTCCTTTAACACATGTTTCCTTGAGACAGGCAGCACAATCACACAGTTAACATTTCCTATCAAAGTTAGAAGTGTGACATTCCCTAAGAGAGCACTGGCTGCATGCTAATTCTTTGACTGCAATCATCAAGATCCCATTGCTTTTGCACACAGCAAGGGACGCTGCACTGTGTGTGATGGAGCACACAGAGATAACCAATTGCCTACAACAATAGCACTGAGCAATTGAAGATGGACAGGTATATGTCAAAATGCAGTGAGCAGAGGATAGTTACACAATACAAATTATGTGCATAAAATCAATCCCAGTGAATTAAAAGCAGTGTGGTCACCAGGCGTTATTGCTGGGGGAATTACCAAATTAATCACGCCATTTTGTCTGGGAATAGTCATGTTCCTATATCGAGCCCCCTTCATCTATACTTCTTCAATTAATCACTAAATCATGCTTTACGTTTTTTTATCCTTGTATTCTTTTCAACCTTGGTGGTGTCGGGACTTAGTCCTTTGGCTACGTTTCTCAATGTAAAATTTAAAAATATGTGCTGGGACTTTGTTTTGGGCCTTCTCCTGTAAATGAGCTTTCCACCAAAGTTACGGCAGCAAAGTGGGAGAATATGCAGCAATTCCTGCTGATAAAATTTTATAAAGGAACATCTCAGTGCCTTTAAATACGCATGTTTCCATGGGTCACAGGATACTCTCCTTCTGCCAGAATTCACAAGACATTACAAAAGCTGCGATTGTCGCAGAGAAATGATTTTGACATTTCTTCACTGAGATCATTGTTTTCAGAGATTACAGGAGCCTAAGCATTTGAATTCAGAGATGTTCCCCAGCTAGCTCGGTTGCCACAAATATTGATGTGTAGATCTGTTTTCAGCATTCGCAGTTGATGGTGCTCAATACAAATTAGCACAGACCTTTGAATGTTAATTTGAAGGCTGACCCACTGTGCTTCATACCCCAAATGATCAATTACTTTTTTGCAGGACTTTTGTGGAATTACTGATAAGAAAACGATCATCTATCCACAGTGGTTTGTCACCAGTTGCTACTGGTTGAGTTCTTGCCGTAGAAAGCATATTAATTATAGGGGATATTGAATAATTGTAGAATATTATTTTTTAATCCCAGAAGTGAGAAGGATGGCAGAATTCAGGACTGATTGTACATTATAAATTGAGCTAAAATGGTACCACAGTTAAGTAATCAACTTGCATCAATTAAACAAAATCAAGATAGCGACACATTTAAGACATATTTTGACTTAATTTTAGGGAGCAACCATTTTAAATATTGAAACTATATTAATTCTTCTAACTTGTCATGCAAGGCTGCTTTCGCCTCTCTCAAATTTGTCTGGGTACTATATGAATGAAGGTCTAAGCTAAACAGTTGAATGGTCTATGGTAAACAATTCATTGTTGCTACAAAGATGGTGAATACTTTTAGATCTGTGGCTGAAAACACTGCAAATACTTCAGCTAATTTAGTATTTTATGAAACAGCTCTGGATGCCAGATTGAAATTAGAAAGCACATCCAGGGCTAGAGGACTTTCAAATGGGAGGTCAATCTCCTCTGCAGAGGGAGGAAAGCTCTTTCAGTGATGATTGAGGTGATCTTCTGAAGCTATCTGTTGTTCGCGGCATTTCTCCTGTAGCTGACAAAAGGAGAACAGATGCCCCTCTACATTGCTTTCATTGATCTCACCAAAGCCTTTGACCTCGTCAGCAGATGTGGTCTCTTCAGACTCCTAGAAAAGATCAGATGTCCACCAAAGCTACTAAGCATCATCACCTCATTCCATGACAATATGAAAGGCACAATTCAGCATAGCGGCGCCTCATCAGACCCCTTTCCTATCCTGAGTGGCGTGAAACAGGACTGTGTTCTCGCACCTACACTGTTTGGGATTTTCTTCTCCCTGCTGCTCTCACATGCGTTCAAGTCTTCAGAAGAAGGAATTTTGCTCCACGCAAGATCAGGTGGCAGATTGTTCAACCTTGCCTGTCTAAGAGTGAAGACCAAAGTACAGAAAGTCCTCATCAGGGAACTTCTCTTTGCTGACGATGCTGCATTAACATCTCACACTGAAGAGTGTCTGCAGAATCTCATTGACAGGTTTGCAGCTGCCTGCAACAAATTTGGCCTAACCATCAGCCTCAAGAAAACGAACATCATGGGACAGGATGTCAGAAATGCTCCATCCATCAATATCGGCGACCACACTCTGGAAGTGGTTCAAGAATTCATCTACCTAGGCTCAACTATCACCAGTAACCTGTCTCTCGATGCAGAAATCAACAAGCGCATGGGAAAGGCTTCCACTGTTATGTCCAGACTGGCCAAGAGAGTGTGGGAAAATGGCGCACTGACACGGAACACAAAAGTCCACGTGTATCAAGCCTGTGTCCTCAGTACCTTGCTCTATGGCAGCGAGGCCTGGACAATGTATGTCAGCCAAGAGCGATGTCTCAATTCATTCCATCTTCGCTATCTCCGGAGAATCCTTGGCATCAGGTGGCAGGACCATATCTCCAACACAGAAGTCCTCAAGGCGGCCAACATCCCCAGCTTATGCACCCTACTGAGTCAGTGGCGCTTGAGATGGCTTGGCCATGTAAGCCGCATGGAAGATGGCAGGATCCCCAAGGACGCATTATACAGCGAGCTCGCCACTGGTATCAGACCCACCGGCCCTCCATGTCTCCGCTTTAAAGACATCTGTAAACGCGACATGAAGCCCTGTGACATTGATCACAAGTCATGGGAGTCAGTTGCCAGTGATCGCCAGAACTGGCGGGCAGCCATAAAGGCGGGACTAAAGTGTGGCAAGTCGAAGAGACTTATTAGTTGGCAGGAAAAAAGGCAGAAGTGCAAGGGGAGAGCCAACTGCGAAACAGCCCTGACAATCAATTTTATCTGCAGCACCTGTGGAAAAGTCTGTCACTCTAGTATTGGCCTTTATAGCCACTCCAGGCGCTGCTCCACACACCACTGACCACCTCCAGGCACTTACCCATTGTCTCCAGAGACAAGGAGGCCAAAGAAGAAGAATCTGAAGCTACTTATACAACTGTGTCAATCTAATATGTTTCGGCTACAAGAGTTTACTATATGATGCTGCAATAGTATGTGTACAACAACTTGTATTTATGTAGTGCCTTTAACAAAGAAAAGCATCTCAAGGCACTTCAAAATTACATAGTTAGACAAAAATGGATGCCAGGCCAAAATATTAGGAGGGGTGACCTAAACCTTGGTGTAAGTAGCGAGTTTTGGGCATGATCTTAAAGGAGGAGAAGGAAGTGGCGATGTGGAGGGGTTTAGGGAGAGAAATGCAGAGCATGGGACCCAAATGTTGGAAGGCATACCTGACAATGCAGAGGTGAAGGGAACAGATACATGAGAGGCCTCATTTGGAGGAGTGGAAAGTTGGCGGGGGGGGGGTTTCATGGTTGTAGGGCTGGAGGAGTTATTGGGAGTAGGAGGACCCTGAGCGATGGACACTGACTAATGAGACAGTGCAAGATAGGACATGGGCATCAGCGTTTTTGATGAGTTGATGTTGATAGAGGTTGCAAGACCGGCAAGGAGAACATTGGAATAGTCATCTGGAGGTGATAAAGACATGGAAAAATATTTCAGCAGATGGAGTAATGCAGGAGCAGAGGTGGCACGGTTATGGAGGTGTTGTTTTGCAGTCCTTGCAATGGAGAGGTTATGGGTTGCAAAGGTCATCTCAGCATCAAGTAGGACACTGAGGATGCAAATAATCTGGTTAAGCCTGAGACAATGTCTGAGAAAGGGGATAGAATTGGTGCAAGGATACAAGTTGGGGGAAGGGGGTGATGACAGGAGAGGGAGCAAAGATGATGCCTTCAGTCTTCATGATATTTAAATTTGGTTCATCAAAGACAAGCAGTTCATCAGTCAAGCTGTGTGACAGTACAGAGGCAGTGGATGTGCTAAAAGAGGTGACATAGAGGTAGATCTAGGAATTGTTAGCATTCATGTGGGAACTAACTGCATGTCTTTGGATAATGTCAGAAAGGGGCAGCAGAGGAGAAGACAGATTCTGAAGAAGACAAAAGATGGATCCTTGGGAGACTCTGGATGTAATGCTTAACCAGATTGTTTTCAACATCAGTGTTCTGCTTCACCATGAACTGAGCTTTGGATCTCAAATCCTCTCAATCACAAAGACTGCTTGATGCCATTTCCATAATTTTACCCAACTCTGCTCCTGCCTCAGCCCATCTGATGAACATTTTTCCATATCGTTGTCACTTCCAGATGATTATTCCAGTGTTCTCCACTAGTTGGAGAGTCTAGGTCAAAGGGTTATAGTGTAAATATTAGAGCTAGATCTTTCAGGAGTGAAATTGGGAAACACGTGCAAAGGGTGGGAGAAATTTGGAACTCTTTTCCACAAATTACAATTAATGTAAGATCAATTGGGAGACAGTGGTGTAGTGATAATGCCACTGGACTTGGAATCCAGAGGCCAGGCTAATGTTCTGGGGCATGGGTTTGATTCCCACCACAGCAGATGGTGAAATTTGAATTCAACTAATAAATCTGGAATTAAAAGCTAGTATTATGGTGACATGAAATCATTGCTGATTGTTGTAAAACTCCATCTGGTTCACTAACGAAATCTGGCGTCCTTACCTGGTCTGGCCAACATGTGACTCCAGACCCACAGCAATGTGGTTGACTCTTAACTGCCCTCTGAAATGGTCGAGCAAGCCACTTGGTTCAAGGGCAATTAGGGATGGGCAATAAATGACACCCACATCCCACAAAAAAAAGACTTAAAAAAAATTGTTAAATTTTAAACTGAGATTGATAGATATTTGTTAGCCAAAGGGATATGAGGCAAGGACAGGTATATGAAGCTAGGTCACAGACCAGCCATGATCTCACTAAATAGCAAGACAGGCTTGAGGGGCTAAATGACTTACTCGCATTCCTGTGGTGTGGGATGGGAAGAGAAGCCATTGCAGGTGATTCTCTGGCTATGGTTGGATAGCTAAGAGTGAAGCTAAGTGAGAGGAAACCCATTGAGCTGGACAACAGAAAAGTTCATTGGAGGAAGATGGTGTGGTCAACTGTGCTAATGGCTACAGAATGGTCAAAGAGGGAACATCTATCATGGTTGCAGATGATGGTATTTGTGACTGTAATTAGGGCCATTTCAATGTCGAGTATGGATGGAAAATTGATTGGAGAGATTCAAATATGGAGTCGCAGGAAAGTTGAACGTGGATTTAGGAGGGGACAATACATTCAAGGATTTTGAAGAGGAAAGGGACTTTGGACAGTTTGCAAGAACAGCGGGGACCAAGGGTGTATTGTTTGAAGAAGTGGGTGATGATGGCAGATTTTAAATGGAATGAGTTGAGAAAAATGTTTACAATGTCTGATAGCCTGGGGACCAGGAAGGAAAGTTGGATGGCTAATAGTTTAGTGGGAATAGGGTCTACAGTGCAGGAGGTGGCTGCATGATAGCACTGATGAAACACATGGTGCTCAGCACAACATTTTTTTGATATGACACTGATCTTTCATGATGTCCAATCTCTTTCAGTGCCACACTATAGGTGTCCTGTGTGACTATGTACTATTTTCTTTGATAGTTCGTCTTTGAGGCAGAACAGTTCTAAAAAAAACAGTCAATTGGGCATGTTCAGACATTTGTCGATAAGATTATTAATTTCATACTTTGCAGGGGTACTTATTGCACAGCAAAACAAATGATTATTCAATGTTTGTGGGGCCAATTTATCATTACAGTATGTCAAATTTTGTATAATACATTCATAATTTGTATTGACTGTCATGTTATAGCACAATAAACAATAATTTCTCCAATATTTAGACATTTGGGGAGAATTCCCCCCAACCACCATTAGTTCCCCCCCCCCCCACCCCAACCACCCTAGTGTGTTCGGGTGGCAGCATTTTGATTCACAATTGTAAGTGTCATAGCTAAATAAGTCCTGTGTGTACTTTTTAGGTAGAAGGGAATTTATTTACTTTCTTTAGGTTATAGAACTTTCACAGACTTCGTCCCAGGCCACGAGGTTAGAGCTGGAGTTCACTATCCATGATCACTTGGGGCGGCACAGTGGCGCAGTGGTTAGCACCGCAGCCTCACAGCTCCAGCGACCCGGGTTCAATTCTGGGTACTGCCTGTGTGGAGTTTGCAAGTTCTCCCTGTGTCTGCGTGGGTTTCCTCCGGGTGCTCCGGTTTCCTCCCACATGCCAAAGACTTGCAGGTTGATAGGTTAATTGGCCATTATAAATTGCCCCTAGTATAGGTAGGTGGTGGGGATGTGGTAGGAATATGGGATTAGTGTAGGATTAGTATAAATGGGTGGTTGTTGGTCGGCACAGACTCGGTGGGCCGAAGGGCCTGTTTCAGTGCTGTATCTCTAAACTAAACAAGCTCTTTGTGTACTCAGCAAATTATTTAAATGTGCTCAGTAACCAGCCTCCACCCGCCACCCCCCATCTTATTCCAACTATGGCAGCTGGTGAGCATAACACCAGTCATGCATGGTGGTGGACAATTAAACAACTAACAGGAGGAGAAAGTTCCAGAAATAGCCCTGTCCTCAACAATGGGGAAGCCCAGCACATCAGTGCAAAAGACAAGGCTGAAACATTTGAATCCATCTTCAGCCAGAAGTGCCCAGTGGATGATCCCTCTCGGCTTGCTCCTGAGGTCCCCAGCATCACAGATACTTGTCTTCAGCAAATCTGATTCACTCCACGTGATGTCAAAAAACGGCTGAAGGCGCTGGATACTGCAAAGGCCATGGTCCCTGACAACATTCTGGCAATAGTACAGAAGGCTTGTGCTCCAGCACTAACCATTGCCCTAGCCAAGCTGTTCCAGTACAGCTACAACACTGGCATCTACCCGGCAATGTGGAAAATTGCCCAGGTATTTCCTGTCCAGAAGAAGCAGGACAAATCCAACCCAGCCAATTACCGCCTATCAGTCTACTCTCGATCATCAGCAAAGCGATGGAAGGGGTCGTCAACAGTGCTATCAAGCGGCACTTGCTCAGCAATAACCTGCTTACAGATGCTCAGTTTGGGTCCACCAGGGCCAGTCATCTCCTGACCTCATTACAGCCTTGGTTCAAACATGGACAAAAGAGCTGAACTCAAGGTGAGGTGAGAGTGACTGCCCTTGACATCACGGCCGCATTTGACCGAGTATGGCATCAAGGAGCCCTAGCAAAACTGAAGTCAATGGGAGTCAGGAGAAAACTCCCCGTTGGTTGGAGGCATACCTAGCACAAAGGAGGATGGTTGTGGTTGTTGGAGGTCAATCATCTCAGGCCCAGAACATCACTGCAGGAGTTCCTCAGGGTAGCATCCTAGGCCCAAATATCTCCAACTGCTTCATCAATGACCTTCTGTCCAACATATGGTCAGAAGTGTGGATGTGTAGACCCAGTAAAAACACATATAGTAAAACCACATAAGAACTTAGTTGAAACAAAGGGGCTAGTCACACAACAATGAACAGTGTGTTAAAGCATAGGGGGCTGGGTAGAAAGGGGCCACAGACATATCGATGATCCCAAACACTGTCCTTGCACGTAGCAGATAAAGGAGTCGTCATGGACACCAGATATGATTAGACTTATAGTCTTTCTTCTTCTTTCTTTTGGGCCTCCTTATCTCGAGAGACAATGGATACGCGCCTGGAGGTGGTCAGTGGTTTGTGAAGCAGCGCCTGGAGTGGCTATAAAGGCCAATTCTGGAGTGACAGGCTCTTCCACAGGTGCTGCAGAGAAATTTGTTTGTTGGGGCTGTTGCACAGTTGGCTCTCCCCTTGCGCCTCTGTCTTTTTTCCTGCCAACTACTAAGTCTCTTCGACTCGCCACAATTTAGCCCTGTCTTTATGGCTGCCCGCCAGCTCTGGCGAATGCTGGCAACTGACTCCCACGACTTGTGATCAATGTCACACGATTTCATGTCGCGTTTGCAGACGTCTTTATAACGGAGACATGGACGGCCGGTGGGTCTGATACCAGTGGCGAGCTCGCTGTACAATGTGTCTTTGGGGATCCTGCCATCTTCCATGCGGCTCACATGGCCAAGCCATCTCAAGCGCCGCTGACTCAGTAGTGTGTATAAGCTGGGGATGTTGGCCGCTTCAAGGACTTCTGTGTTGGAGATATAGTCCTGCCACCTGATGCCAAGTATTCTCCGAAGACAGCGAAGATGGAATGAATTGAGACGTCGCTCTTGGCTGGCATACGTTGTCCAGGCCTCGCTGCCGTAGAGCAAGGTACTGAGGACACAGGCCTGATACACTCGGACTTTTGTGTTCCGTGTCAGTGCGCCATTTTCCCACACTCTCTTGGCCAGACTTATAGTAGACAATGAGAAACTGTAAAATGTTGAACAGGTTCTCACTGAGCCAAATAAGGAATCATCATTATGTCATTATACCAGATCCCTTTGAGTAAGTAAGAGGGGAGGGTCTTGGAAACAAGGTTTAACCCCTGACTGAAACTGGGAAAGGCACGAGAACCCTGGGGAAGAACACTAGAGAAGATACCCCTGAGCCAAGGGCTCAGAGAAGAGAAGAGCAGCCACAAGTCTGAGACTGATCACCTTGTGCCTTGACGGGTAGTATTCTGTGCAAGTAGTGAGAGCTTGTACTTTGATGATTCTTGATACTGTGCAAGTTAGTGAGAGCTTGTATTTGATGATTTAGTGTGTGAATAAAATATTGATATACCTTTCACCGATCGGATTCTGTGGATTCTTTAAGAGTAAGTGAGTATTAGGCACAACAGATGTTAGCTGATGATTGCACAATGTTCAGCACCATTCAAAACTCTTCAGATGCTGAAGTGGCCCGCGTCCAGATGCAGCAAGACCTGGACAATATCCAGGCTTGGGCTGATAAGTGGCAAGTAACATTCACACCACACAAGTGCCAGGCAATGACCATCTCAAGCAAGAGAGAATCCAACCATCTCCCCTTGATGTTCAATGGCATTATGATTGCTGAATCTCCCACTAGCAACATCCTGGGGGGTTACCATTGACCAGAAACTGAACTGGACCAGCCACATAAATACTGTGGCTACAAGAGCAGGTCAGAGATTGGGAATTCGGTGGCGAATCACTCACCTCCTGACTACCCAATGCCTGTCCACCATTTACAAAGCACAAGTCAGGAGTGTGATGGAATACTCTCCACTTGCCTGGATGGGTGCAGCT
Organism: Heterodontus francisci; assembly: GCF_036365525.1. NCBI lineage: Eukaryota > Metazoa > Chordata > Chondrichthyes > Heterodontiformes > Heterodontidae > Heterodontus > Heterodontus francisci. The sequence goes on from NC_090375.1 coordinate 38,712,268, forward strand.
CCAACAGCACTCAAGAAGCTTAACACCATCCAGGACAAAGCAGCCCACTTGATTGGCACCCCATCTACCACCTTCAATATTCACTCCCTTCACCACTGACGCACAATGGCAGCAATGTGTACCATTGCAAGATGCACTGCAGCAACTCACCAAGGCTCCTTTGACAGCACCTTCCAAACCCGCCAAACCTCTGCCACTTAGAAGGGCAGGGCCAAGGGCAGCAGATGCATGGTAACACCATCACCTGCAAGTTCCCCTCCAAGCCACATATCATCCTGACTTGGAACTATATTGCTGTTCCTTCATTGGTGCTGGGTCAAAATCGTGGAACTCCCTTCCTAATAGCACTGTGAGTGTACCTGCACCCTAAGGACTGCAGCGGTTCAAGAACGCATCTCATCACCATCTTCTCAAGGGTAATTAGGGATGGGCAAGAAAATGCTGGCCTAGTCAGTGACAACCACATCCCATGAACGAATAAAAAAAACACTGAGCCCCCAATGTGTGAAGGATGCTGTTGTTCTGTTACTTCTCAAGCTTTTCCTAGGTTTACAAAAAGTCCACTATTTGTGCAATTTAAAGGAAACTTAGCAATTTGAAAGGTGGGAAATGGATCATTATTGAAGGTAAATCTTGATTGACTAGGTTATTACTGTCAATGAAATAAACATGGTTCAAGGACGGCACAGTGGCGCAGTGGTTAGCACTGCAGCCTCACAGCTCCAGCGACCTGCGTCCAATTCTGGGTACTGCCGGTGCGGAGTTTGCAAGTTCTCCCTGTGACCGTGTGGGTTTTTGCTGGGTGGTCCGGTTTCCTCCCACAGCCAAAGACTTGCAGGTTGGTAGATAAATTGGCCATTATAAATTGCCCCTAGTATAGGTAGGTGGTAGGGGAATTAAGGGAAGGTGGGGATGTGGTAGGAATATGGGATTAATGTAGGATTAGTATAAATGGGTGGTTGATGGTCGGCACAGACTTGGTGGGCCGAAGGGCCTGTTTCAGTGCTGTATCTCTAAATTTAAAAAAATAAATAAATAAAACACTGAGAAACACCATGTTAAGGTAGATATAGCTCACTACTACAAGATGACAGGCTATTCCTCCATACTTTCCAAAATGAGGAAAAGGTTAATAGTATTCTGCACTATGGGGTTTGTTCCTTCACATGGAATCCTCAATTTAATAAAATCCTTATCAGAAATGTAGCATATGAAAAATATTTTTTTGTCCATGAAACAGATTGCAAAGTTCACCAAAAATATGATTTTAAACATTTCGGGTATGGGATCAATTTTTGAATATGTATGCAGTTTCTGTGGAGGATAACATTCCTCACTCACTGTTTTTCTGTTAACATAGATGGGTCTCTGGAAAACATTTTAACTGTGCTAAAAAAATGTCAGGGAAAACATTGATCCTGCTTCCTAGCAACAGTCCTTGAACAAGAGATTTTATGGCTTTTATAAAATACATCATAGCCTTGACATTATCACTGGTCCATTTCACTCTTATTTTGCCCATATCTGCTTCCCTAGGGAGTGTAAGTTCTCTTCTGCTTCTCCCATGTCCCTATTCTTTGCATAGAAGTGGGGGGGGGGGGTGGTGTTGTTGTTGGGGTGTTCAATTATGAAGCCAACTCAACTGAATAGCACCTTATCTTTCAACTAGGCACTTTGCAGCCCTCTGGCCTTAATATTGACTTGAAAAACTTCAGACCTTATCTTCAGCTCCTGTCTTCTCTCTGGCAGGAAGTGCTGTGAAAAGGGAATGGGTGTGCTGGCCCTATTGGGAATGGGGGAAGGCGTGGGTTGGCTCTGTCACTTAATGTAATCTCATGCTTTCCGAAATGGGGCATCTGAATTTGATCAGGAATGGGAACCCTGGTTGATGATTAAACCAAAGGACACTGCAGCATACCAATGCTGCCCCATCTCTGAACAGTTCATGCAACACAGGACAGGGGCTGGATATTCATTCTGGGGTTGGATTTTCATTCAATTGTCAGGAGACCTGGATAATTTCTGGGTCCTGAACCTTCACTGACACAGTGCTATCTTCAAATGTAAAGGATCTAATTGGGTCAGGGGTGAGTATGGTGCAGAATGAGCAGCACCGGGACTGGCATGGAGTTGGGAAACAGCTCCAAACTGCAATGTTGAAAGGCGAATGGCAGCCATGACAGGACGCGTCGTTGCCTTGCAGAAAGGTGCAGGCAGCAGATTGGAGAGTCAACAGCGTTACAGTGCAAACAAGTGGCCAAATGGTGACAGGAAGGCAGGTGATCTTCTATGTTTCAATCACTTTCTTTGAATAATTATCAACATCAAATAATGCCCAATCACATTGCTCCTGACAGCTAATTACATATGTGTGCTGTACCATTTGCTCCTCCTGTTCTCCTCTTTCGATTCCGGGTACTGCCTGTGTGGGCGTGGGTTTTCTCCAGGTGCTCCGGTTTCCTCCCACAAGCCAAAAGACTTGCAGGTTGATAGGTAAATTGGCTATTATAAATTGTCACCAGTATAGGCAGGTGGTAGGGAAATAGAGGGACAGGTGGGGATGTTTGGTAGGAATAGGGGATTAGTGTAGGATTAGTATAAATGGGTGGTTGATGTTCGGCACAGACTCGGTGGGCCGAAGGGCCTGTTTCAGTGCTGTATCTCTAATCTAATCTAAAAGCTCATTAACAAGCTCCTCAAGGAGCTTAACAGGAAGTTAACTGGAGGCGAACAGTTTCCCGACTCCCATATCCCTGCCCTCTCTTTGAAAATTGGGATTTTTTGTGTTGAACATTGCGTTGGGATCCAGGAATTCAATTCGCACCAGCATCTGTGCTTACCTGCAAAGCGCTTTGAAAATCCAGCCCCAGGAATCAAACATAGGACATTTCTGGCCTATGTGGTTCAGTGCCACGTAGCGCAGAACATTTAACCACTGAGTTATTCTGTGTGCTTGCAAATTCATTTTTAATTTTTATGTTTAGTCAAGTGTGTATGCATGTTGATGTGTGGATAAGTGGAAGAAAATTATTTTTTCCATTCTTTTTAACAGCATGAGAGGTGTTACTCACTATCTAACAGCCTTTCCAGCACTGAAAATTAACTTTTACAAATGTGCAATCTCATTCTTTCAGATTTTGATTATCTTTGGAGATTTTATTTAATTTTTCTTTGGCTCTTTTGTCTCTGTGTCTCTCTTAATCCCATCTCCATTTCTCTCTATTTTGCTTGAGATTACAAAGAACAAAGAACAAAGAAAATTACAGCACAGGAACAGGCCCTTCAGCCCACCAAGCCTGCACCGATCCAGATCCTCTATCTAAACCTGTCGCCTATTTTCTAAGGGTCTGTATCTCTTTGCTTCCTGCCCATTCATGTATCTGTCTAGATACATCTTAAAAGACGCTATCGTGCCCGCGTCTACCACCTCCGCTGGCAACGTGTTCCAGGCACCCACCACCCTCTGCGTAAAGAACTTTCCACGCATATCCCCCCTAAACTTTTCCCCTCTCACTTTGTACTCGTGACCCCTAGTAATTGAATCCCCCACTCTGGGAAAAAGCTTCTTGCTATCCACCCTGTCTATACCTCTCATGATTTTGTACACCTCAATCAGGTCCCCCCTCAACCTCCGTCTTTCTAATGAAAATAATCCTAATCTACTCAACCTCTCTTCATAGCTAGCGCCCTCCATACCAGGCAACATCCTGGTGAACCTCCTCTGCACCCTCTCCAAAGCATCTACATCCTTTTGGTAATGTGGCGACCAGAACTGCATGCAGTATTCCAAATGTGGCCGAACCAAAGTCTTATACAACTGTAACATGACCTGCCAACTCTTGTACACAATACCCCGTCCGATGAAGGAAAGCATGCCATATGCCTTCTTGACCACTCTATTGACCTGCGTTGCCACCTTCAGGGAACAATGGACCTGAACACCCAAATCTCTCTGTACATCAATTTTCCCCAGGACTTTTCCATTTATTGTGTAGTTCACTCTTGAATTGGATCTTCCAAAATGCATCACCTCGCATTTGCCCGGATTGAACTCCATCTGCCATTTCTCTGCCCAACTCTCCAATCTATCTATATTCTGCTGTATTCTCTGACAGTCCCCTTCACTATCTGCTACTCCACCAATCTTAGTGTCGTCTGCAAACTTGCTAATCAGACCACCTATACTTTCCTCCAAATCATTTATGTATATCACAAACAACAGTGGTCCCAGCTTGGATCCCTGTGGAACACCACTGGTCATACGTCTCCATTTTGAGAAACTCCCTTCCACTGCTACTCTCTGTCTCCTGTTGCCCAGCCAGTTCTTTATCCATCTAGCTAGTACACCTTGGACCCCATGCGACTTCACTTTCTCCATCAACCTACCATGGGGAACCTTATGAAACGCCTAACTGAAGTCCATGTATATGACATCTACAGCTCTTCCCTCATCAATCAACTTTGTCACTTCCTCAAAGAATTCTATTAAGTTGGTAAGACATGACCTTCCCTGCACAAAACCATGTTGCCTATCACTGATAAGCCCATTTTCTACCAAATGGGAATAGATCCTATCCCTCAGTATCTTCTCCAGCAGCTTCCCTACCACTGACGTCAGGCTCACCGGTCTATAATTACCTGGATTATCCCTGCTACCCTTCTTAAACAAGGGGACAATATTAGCAATTCTCCAGTCCTCCGGGACCTCACCCGCGTTTAAGGATGCTGCAAAGATATCTGTTAAGGCCCCAGCTATTTCCTCTCTCGCTTCCCACAATAACCTGGGATAGATCCCATCCGGACCTGGGGACTTGTCCACCTTAATGCCTTTTAGAATACCCAACACTTCCTCCCTCCTTATGCCGACTTGACCTCGAGTAATCAAAAATCTGTCCCTAAACTTAACATCCGTCATGTCCCTCTCCTCGGTGAATACCGATGCAAAGTACTCGTTTAGAATCTCACCCATTTTCTCTGACTCCACGCATAATTTTCCTCCTTTGTCCTTGAGTAGGCCAATCCTTTCTCTAGTTACCCTCTTGCTCCTTATATATGAATAAAAGGCTTTGGGATTTTCCTTAACCCTGTTTGCTAAAGATATTTCATGACCCCTTTTAGCCCTCTTAATTCCTCGTTTCAGATTGGTCCCACATTCCCGATATTCTTCCAAAGCTTCATCTTTCTTCAGCCGCCTAGACCATATGTATGCTTCCTTTTTCCTCTTAGCTAGTTTCACAATTTCACCTGTCATCCATGTTTCCCTAATCTTGCCATTTCTATCCCTCATTTTCACAGGAACATGTCTCTCCTGCACGCTAATCAACCTCTCTTTAAAAGCCTCCCACATATCAAATGTGGATTTACCTTCAAACAGTTGCTCCCAATCTACATTCCCCAGCTCCTGCCGAATTTTGGTATAGTTGGCCTTCCCCCAATTTAGCGCTCTTCCTTTAGGACCACTCTCGTCTTTGTCCATGAGTATTTTAAAGCTTACGGAATTGTGATCACTATTCCCAAAGTAGTCCCCTACTGAAACTTCAACCACCTGGCCGGACTCATTCCCCAACACCAGGTCCAGTATGGCCCCTTCCCGAGTTGGACTATTTACATACTGCTCGAGAAAACCCTCCTGGATGCTCCTTACAAATTCTGCTCCATCTAGATCTCTAACACTAAGTGAATCCCAGTCAATGTTGGGAAAATTAAAATCTCCTATCACCACCACATAATTTGGTATTGAACTAACAATCCTAATTTACACTTCCTGGTTTCGACTCTACCGGGTAGAAATTCATCTCGGGCAGTGATGCTTAGCGGATATCAGAGCAACCACCTGTTATTCCATTGATTGCAATGGAATTGAATAGCAGGTGCAGTGTATAATGGGTGGCCGATCTGATACTGCTCATTGTGCACCACTGCCTGAGATGAGTCTCTGCCCCTGCATATCTCAGTAAGGATTCTTCTATCTAATCAGTTAGGGAGATGCACAGCTTCTTTCCCTGTTCACCCTGGCCCCAGGTTCCCTCGAGAGGACTTCAAATAACCATACCTTCCAGTCTAAAGTCCATAGAAAGTCTACTATTCCTTCACAGCTGACCACTGAATCTGGGTCGTTAAATTTTGATTATTGCACACGCAATGTTCAAGATGGCACTTTCCAAGTGGGAAACACAAAAAAACTGAAGATTTATTTTCCTTTCTGTACTGTCTTTAAGTGCATTATTTTTGTATAAAGTCATAGAGTCTTGTATAGAGTCATAGAACCATTCAGCACAGAAGAGGAAATTCATCTTATTGTGAGTGTCAGATCTTGGCAAGAGCTACCAGTTAGTTCTACCTCCCTGGTTTTTCCCTGTAGTCCTGCAAATTTTTCATTTTTAAGTCAAGATCCAATTCCCTGTTGAATCTGCATTTTCCACCCTTTCAGAAAATGCATTCCAGCTCATAATAACTCACTGAGTCTTATCTCCCCCATGGAGTTTTGCCAGTTACGTTAAATCTGCGATCCTCTGCTTATCGACCATCCTGCTCGTGGAAACAGCTTCTTCCTATCTACCCTATCAACTCCTATGCTATCATTTGGTAATTGTCTATGCTACTTGAATGAAATTGGTAACCCGTTTAAAATATTTGAGTTGCGCTGTCATTTCTCATTTCTCCTGTCATTTGACCTGAGAACATTAATTTATTTATAACAGTCATTTCCAGAAAAAATATATTGGTAATGGTCTTGACTCCTGATAACCCAAGGTCATGCAGTCATCATTATTTCTGCATCATGAAATAATTTGCTAAGCGCGACTTATCACTGCAGAGGTTATACCTGTGGTATGATTAATAAAAGGTATCTCATCATTGGCTGGCACTGAGCAACTGTTTCACTTGTCTGAAAGAACTTAACGGGAGTTAGAAAGTTTTGAGGGCATGAAATTCATTCACTGTGAGAAACTTTAGCACGGGAAACGCTTTTGGCCACGTCCCATGCAGCCCGCATAACATGAACCAACTGGTCTGTCTCCTACGTGCACCCAAAATCGCTGAATGTTCATGATTATGGCATCACTGATGTCAATAAGCTGAGGCAATGAAAGAAAACCAAGATTGGTCAAGGAATGTGCAGACAATACCTTCCTTATTCACTCCTGAAACAAGAAGTGTTCGGAAGCAAGATGGGCCTTGTTCTGGGGCGATTTAAAGGGTCACTAAACAAGCTGCAGCTGACTTGCTTGTGCTCAGGCAAAGTTTGTGGAAGCACTGTGGTGAGTTGCTGGAGGAATCTGGAGATTTTTGCTGACCACAGGAATGCAGAAAATTACATTGACTTGCATAAAATTGGGGGTAGTAGTTGCAGTGTCACTTGCTCTGCAACTGGGCAGGACTGGCAGGAGGTAAGCAGAGGGTAAACTCTGTGAGGAGGCAGGAAAAGGAGGGCTCTCCTTCAAAGGCCCTACCCTAAGAGGGTCTTCTGGGAGAAGCACTCCATTATTGCAATGCGCCAGGAGCAGTGCCTCAGGATAATTCACTTCACAAAGAAGGTACCGATGGAGTTGTGTCACCCCCTTCACAATGACCCGGAGCATCAAACCAGGGTGAGGACGGCCCTCCCAGTGGTTGTGGAGGTCACCACTGCCCTTTCTATCTATGTAATGGGATCCTTCCAGGCAGGAACAGGCAACATGAGCAACATGTTGTGGTTTGCCATGCACAGAAGCATCAGGGAGGTGTCAGAGGCACTCTCTAGGAAGAGTGGGGACTTCATCCACTTCTCCCTGAGGAGGGAAGGCCTGGATAAAAGGGCATATGGATTCACCAGGATAACGGGCTTCCCAATGTGTAGGGCACTGTGGGCCCCTCACATCAACAGGGAGCAGTACCGCAACCACGAGGTCTATCACTCTATCAATGTGAAGTTGTCTGTGATCACACCAAGGAATTCATCTTGATGAATGCCCGCTATCCTGACAACACCCATAGTGCTTTTATCCTGCCACAGTCTGCAATTCCTGCCCTCTTCTGGGGTCCAGACAGACAACGGGATGGCTGCTCGATGACATTGGTAATGGCTGGTGGAAGGCTGCTAGCTTTCACTGTTGAATACTGCAGATGGCCTTGTGGGAAGCTGTGGAGCAGCTCTGGGCTTTGAGGGCCCAGTCTCGGACAGCACCACCTCAACATGGGCCAGTTGGCTGAGAGGTAACAGCAAGGGCACTGGCAGGAACATGAATGCTATCAACCTAATATTCGTGCTCCATGGTGTCAATGCCAATCCAATGGGGCACCACCTCAGCATTCCTCATAATCTGCTGGAGCACAGATTGTGAGAGCCTACATTCCCTGTTGAGCACTGAGATCCCCATTCACAATGGCAGCAATGTCAGCCTGCATGCCAGCAACCAGGGATCTCATGACCTCTGTCTGAGCTTTCACCGCAGCACTGAGACATCAGAAGGTCTCCACCTATGCTACAGTGGAAGCTGAGACAGCGGCCAGCAGACAGTCCGTCATGGGTCAGTCTGGTAGTGCTGCCATGGATGTGCTCAACACTGCCATGGTAGAAAGGATGCGCTCCAGCTCTATGGGGTGCCCTGTGACATGGTGGAGCCAGACTGCTCCATAAACATAGCCAGTGACTGGAGACTCTCTGGCAGGCCTGCCAATACACCAAATATCTCAGTGTGAATGTTCATCAGCCTTCTTCTGCAGTCCACCCCAAAGAGTTCCTCATCTGAGTCCCCTGCAGCAGAACTAGTGAGCAATGTTGCCCTCTGGGGATTTCACACATGAGTGACCTATCCCCCTAGGCTAGCTGCAGCCCACTCATGCTCGGTGACTCATGGAATCACATCATCGAAGGGGGCCATTCAGCCCATCGTATCTACACCAGATGACAAGTAGCCATCCAGCCTCATCCCACTTTCCAATGCTTGGTCTCGAGCCTTATAGGTTACAGCATTTCAAGTGCATATTCAAGTACTTTTTAAATGTTATAAGTGTTTGTCATCTAGCACCTTTCAGGCAGTGAGTTCCAGATCCCCACCATCTGCTGGGTGAAAAAATATCCTCTCAAATCCCTCTAAACATCCTACCTCTTACTCTAAATCTATGCACCCTGGTTATTGACCTCTCAGCCAAGGACAATATGGCCTTCCTATCCACTCTATCTGATTTTATACACTTCAATTAGGTCTCCCCTCAGCCTCCTGTGTTCCAAAGAAAATAACCTTAGCCTATCCAACCTTTCCTCATAATTAAAATTCTCCAGACCAAGCAACATCCTCCTGAATCTCCTCTATATCCTTTCTGGTGCAATCCCATCTTTCCTACAGTGCAGTGACCAGAACTGCACGCAATACTCCAGTTGTCGGCTAACTAATGTTTTGTGCAGTTCCAACATAACCTCCCTGCTCTTATATTCTGTGCCTCGGTAAATAAAGGCAAGTATCCCATATGCCTTCATGATTACCTTATCTACATGTCAAGCTACCTTCAAGGATCTGTGGACATGCACTCCAAGGTCCTTCTACGCATCTCTAGTATCCTACCATTTATTGTGTAATCCCTTATCTGTTAGCCTTCTCCAAATACACTACCTCACACTTTTCCAGATTGAACATCATTTGCCATTGTTCTGCCACCTGACGTTATTGTCATCCTGCAGTCTACAGTTTTCTTTTTCATTATCAACCACATGGCCAATTTTTGTGTCATCTGCAAACATCTTAATCATACCTCCTATATTCAAGTTCAAATCATTGATATATACCACAAAAAGCAAAGGATCTAGTCCTGAGGCCTGAGGAACCCCACTGGAAACAGTCTTCCAGTCACAAAAACGCCCATCAACCATTACCCTTTGTTTCCTGCCTCTGAGCCAATTTTGGATCCAACTTGCCACTTTGTCTTGAATCCTATGGACTTTTACTTTCCTGACCAGTCTGCATGAAATACGCTACCCTCATCAACCCTCCTTATACCTCCTCACAAAATTCAATCATATTGGCCAGATATGACCTTCGCTTAACAAATCTATGCAGACTCTCTTTGATTAATCCGTGTCTTTCGCAATGAAGATCTATCATATTCCTCAGGTTTTATCCAATAATTTTCCCATCACTTGGGTTAGGCTGACTGGCTTGTTGTTACCCAGTCTATCCCTTTCTCCCTTTTTAAAACAATGGCACATGTTAGCTGTCCGCCAGCCCTCTGGCACCACACCTGAAGCCAGAGGGGATTGAAAAAAGTTGGTCAGAGCCTCCACTATTTCTTCTCGCTTCCCTTAACAGCCAAGGATACATTTCATCCAGGCCTGGGGATTCAAAGATGTTAAAGCCCTTAACGCTCCCTCTCACTATGTTAATTTCATTTACTATTTCACACTCCTCTTCCCTGTTTGCAATATCTGTATCATAGAATCACAGAATTTGAGTATTGCTGAAAATAGAGACATGTTGTCAAAGCTTTTCGTCTTGCACTCATCAGGACAGTCCACAAGAATACCAATGTAAGGGAAAACCACAACTTTATACTGTATGAGAAGAGAATGTTGATTGGTTAGCAAGTGAACTCTGATTGGTAAGGGATTGCCATGGAGAATGCGTCAATTTACAGTGACTGACAGTTAACTGCCAAGCTTTTGTTGAAATTTAAACCAAGCAGCCATATCATCCCTCCTCACAGTTATAATTTTTTCTTTAATCAATATTGCGACCACTCCCTCCTTTTTTATCCTCCATCTCATCTGAAAACCCTATAACTGGGAATCTTGAGCTGCCATTCCTGCCCTTCTTTCAGCCATGTCTCAGTATTAGCTATAATAGCATACTCCCACATGTCAATCAGTGCTCTCAGGTCATCTGCCTTATTCCCTAGATTTCTTGCATTGAACCATATACCATTTAGCACTGCAAAACTCCCTTGTTGTCTATTTTCTAGTCTTTGTTTCTTCTGCCTTTCAGGCATGCTTACTAATTTTCTGCATAGTGTTTCCAAATGTTCTTTTCTCCCTTCTGAATCTACTCTAAGGATCCCATCCCCTGCCAAGCTAGTTTAAACCCTCTCCAACAGCACTAGCAAAACCCCCTGCAAGGATATTGGTCTTGGCCCTGTTGAGGTGCCTTCCAGCTTGTACAGGTGCCACCTCCCCCAGAAGTGGTCCCCATGCCTCAAGAATCTAAATCTCCACCTCCTGCACCATCTCTCCAGCAGTGTATTCATCACCTCTATCTTCCTACCTCTGCACTCACTAGCACATGGTACCTGGAGTAATTCGGAGATTACTACCTTTGAGGTCCTTCAATCTCTCTCCTAACTCCCTAAACTTTGCCTTCAGGACCTCATCCCTCTTTCTGCCTATGTTATTGGTGCTGATATGGATCATGACCTCTGGCTATTCACTCTCCCTCATAAGAATTTCCTGGAACCGCTCAATGACATCCTTGACCCTGGAACCAGGGAGGTAACATATCATCCTGGAACCATATTTGCAGCCGCAGAATGGCCTGTCTGTTCCCCTCACTATCGCAATTGCTCTTCCACTTCTCTTCCTCTTGCCCTGTGCAGCTGAGCCACGCATGGTGCCGTAGATGTGAAATTGCATGCACTCCCCAGGGGAACCATCAATATTACCAGCATTCAGAACTGAATACCAGTTGGAGAAAAAGATGTGCTCATGGGATCCCTGCCCTGCCAGTCTAGCCCGCCTTGTCCTTCTGCCAGTCACCTGTTCCCTCTCTGCCTCCACACTGTTAAGCTGCAGAATAACCAAAAACGTGCTCTCAGCCTTGCAGATGCCCCGTAATGACTCCAGCCACTGCTCAGGCTCTGAAACCCAAAGCTCAAGCTTACTCTAGCTGGCGTCACTTGCTACACATGTGGTTTTCCAGTCCATGAGAAGCATCCAGGATGTCCCATATAGCACAGGATTCCATGAGGAATCACAAAAGTCTGGTATACAGATACAGCAAGTGATTAGGAAGACAAATGGAATGTTGTCGTTTATTGCAAGGGGAATGGAAAATAAAACTGGGGATGTTTTACTACAATTGTATAGGGTATTGGTGAGACTGCATCTGTTGTACTGTGTACAATTTTAGTCTCCTTATTTAAGAAAGGATATAAATGTATTAGAGGCAGTTCAGAGAAGGCTCACTTGACTGATACCCGGGATGGAGAGGTAATCTTTTGAAGAAAGATTGGACAAGTTGGGTCTGTATCCATTGGCGTGTAGAAGAATGAGAGGTGAACGCATTGAAACATATAAGATTCTGAGGGGACTTGACAGGGTGGATACTGAAAGGATGTTTCCCCTTGAGGGAGAGACTAGAACTAGAGGACACAGTTTAAAAATAACGGGTCACCCATTTAAGATGGAGCTGAGGAGAATTTTTTTCTCTCAGAGGGTTGTGAGTCTTTGGAACTTTCTTCCCGAGAGAGGTGGAGGCAGAGTCATTGAATATTTTTAAGGCAGAGGTAGATAAATTCTTGACTAACAAGGGAATCAAAGGGTATCGGGGGTAGGCGGTAAAATGGATTTGAGGCCACAATCAGATCAGCCACGATCTTATTAAATGGCAGAGCAGACTCGAAGGGGCTGAATGGCCTACTCCTGCTCCTAACTCATATGTTTGTATGTTCCCTTCCATGCCTTTACTGTTTAGACTATTTTCTAGAAGCACTTATCAGCTCTGCCCTGATTTTAACTTCTCAGTTGCTGCGCTCGGTGTCCACCCAGATCCACCTCTGCTGCTGCTGGCAAGTCTCTGGAATATAGTTAAATTAATGCCTCTCGACTTCAGCTCTCAGATCTTGCTGTCTCCTGCTCCCTCACTCAGAAAGCTCCTTATTTTGTAAAAGACCAGAACAGCAACTCTTCCCTCACTGCACTGAATTCCCTCACTCCCCAAATTCCCCATGTTAAGTACTCTGTCGAAGTAGTACTCCATGCTACTTCTCACCAAATGTAAATCCCAACTCTAAACTGGCCTCAAACATTGCACAGTGCCAATATCTGAGCTGGTGACAAATTGTGGCTCCATGCCCAAAAGTAGGGGTGAATGAATTTTGTGCCCTGAGTCTTTCTCAATGTAGTAATTGAGTATCTCTCTCTCACCTGGGACACCTGTTACTTTTCCCATCTGTGTTTAGCAGTAGTTTATTACTGATGTTTTATGAGTCTCAGGTGTCACTTCTGGAGCTGATGTTTCTGGTGACTTGTACTCTTGTTTTAAATTCTCTCATTCCTTTCACCTTCCTGTTTTTTCCAATTTTCTCCAGACACTGTTCTCCAGTGTTCTCTTTAGTGGTGAAATTCCTGCTATCAATATTTTATCCGTGTGAATATTGAGATTTCCCATCTTGTATGCTGACTTTTACAGTAATCTTCTTAACTAAAAGAATTTCACTGCCTTTCTTGTTTTCTTCCCCAGCTTATTTCTCTCACCTTTAATGTTCTTCCTTTATCTTTGCCTATTTCTTTTTGTGTTCCTTTGTTTTCCTCAGTCTGTCTCTGCTCGGCTGTTTATCTCCCTCAATATCTGTGTCGCTCTGTGTCTCTGTCTGCTTGGCTAACACTGGTAGTATTCTAGCTGTTGTGTCAGAAAGCATTGTCTGTGCCAGGACCTGAGTGGGAAATACATGTTGAGACTGTAGTGCAATATTAAAGAATTGTTGTTGGAGGTGCTATCCTTCAAATGAGATTTTAAATCAATACTCTGTCTACCTGAAGTACTCTTGTTGCTCAAACAACATTCAAACAACTACAAAATCACAAAATATTTACTGTGCAAAAACTGGCCATTCAGCCCAATTGGTTTATGTGGTGTTTTTGCCCCCCATAAGCCTCCTCCTGAACTTCTTCATCTAACCCCTCAACATATCCTTCTGTTCCTTTATCCCTCCTGTGCTTATCTAGCTTCCCCTTAAATGCATCTATGCTATTTGCCTAAACTCCTTGTGGTAGCAAGTCCCACATTCCTACATCCTGTGCTATTTGGGAACTCCAGGCCACTTCCAGTGTCCTGGATAATCATATGTGCAAGATGTGTTGTCAGTTGCAGCAGCTTGGGCTCTGGGTTTGGAACTTCATCACTGCGGGACATCCGTGAGGTTGAGATCTTTGTGGATAGCATGTTTATAGACGTGGTCACCCCACAGCTTAAGAGTATGCAGGCAGAGAGGGAATAGGTGGCCACCAGACAGTCAAGAAGAAACAGGCAGGTAATGCAGGAGTCCCCTGAGTGCATCTCATTCTCCAATCAGTATTCAGTTCTGAATACTGATGAACTTGATGATTCATATGTGGAGTGCAGCCAGAGCCATGTCCATGGCACCATGACTGGCTCAGCTGTACGTGGGGCACAAAGAAGATTGGAAGATAAATAGTGATAAGAGATTCAATAGTTAGGGGAATAGGCAGGTGTTTCAGCAGCTGCAGACATGAATGACAGGTTCAAGGATATCACTGAAGGACCAGAGAGCAACCTGAGGTGGGAGAGTGAACAGCCAGCAGTCGTGGTTCACATTGGTACCAACAAGGTGGACAGAAAGAAGGATGTGGTCCCGCAGTCAGAATTTAGGGAGCTAGGTAGGAAATTAGCAAGCAGAACCTCAAAAGTAGTAATCTTTGGATTGCTCCCAGTACTATACGCAAGTGAGTATGGAAATAAGAAGATAGAGCAGCTAAATGCGTGGCTGGAAAGATGGTGCAGGGGGGTGGTGTGGCTTTAGATTCCTGGTCATTGAGACCAGCTCTGGGGAAGATGGGACCTATACAGCCCAGATGGTTTGCACCTAAACAGAGCTGGGACCAGCTTGCAGGGTGATTTGCTCGTGATATTGGGGAGGATTTAAATGAACTTGGCCGGGGTTTGGGAACTTGGGGGTAATATTAGAGAGGAATACCAAGGTGCACAGAATACTGGGAGAGATGGATAAAACTAGAGTAGGAAATAATTTCATACAGAATCCTCTGATCTGCTGCATTAGGTTTGACAGGGAGCTTAGTTTACACAATGACAACAGAAAATGTTGGAAATACTCAGCAGGCCAGACAGCATCTGTGGAGAGACAAACCGCAATAACATTTCGGGTCAATGAACTTTCATCAGCTGAGTTCACTCCATCTCATCGGTAGTTTCACCATTCCTCTGCCAAAGTTTTTAGTTTTAGTTTTAGAGATACAGCACTGAAACAGGCCCTTCGGCCCACCGAGTTAGTACCGACCATCAACCACCCATTTATACTAATCCTACACTAATTCCATATTCCTACCACATCCCCACCTGTCCCTATATTTCCCTACCACCTACCTATACTAGGGGCAAATGCCAATGGCCAATTTACCTATCAACCTGCAAGTCTTTGGCATGTGGGAGGAAACCGGAGCACCCGGAGGAAACCCGCGCAGACACAGGGAGAACTTGCAAACTCCACACAGGCAGTACCCAGAATTAAACCCGGGTCGCTGGAGCTGTGAGGTTGCGGTGCTAACCACTGCGCCACTGTGCCGCACAGTGGCGCAGTGGTTAGCACCGCAGCCTCACAGCTCCAGCGACCCGGGTTCAAAAGTTATGATAAAAGTTCAGGGAATTGGTGGGGAAGTTCTGCCGCCATATGTTATGACATTCTTCATAAAACAGAAAAGAGGATTGTGAAAAAGATAAGCTAGAGACAGAGTGTAGAGAACAAAAGAGGAGAAATTCAGAAAACAAAGAAAGAAAACAAAAAGATGTGAGATACAGAAACAGATATGCAGATAGAAATGGACAAACAAGAGGTGAGCAGAAACAGAAATAATTAGACACATATTTAGACAACAAGTACACAGATGGATCGATGAAAAAAGGATACAGACAGAAAGAGATAAGAGAGAAAGAATTTAGAGAGTATATTGTCACATTTTGTTGGAATATCTCATAGTGCTTCAGATACAATAAATTACTTTGAAGAGCAGTGACTGTTTTGCAAAAAGCAATGTCCAACAAACAGCAATGAGATTAATGATAAGTTTGCCTGCTAACCTTTGATTCCAATTTATTTGGATCAGAAGATACCCTATTAAAATTACTAGTGATCATTAACAATGGCTGAGCCAACACAAACTGAGACCTTTACAGTCTCTGACCATTGATGTCTATCAATAAGGTAAGCAGGTTTTTACAGATACTGATATCAGACTGGTAACTGTCTAGTCATTGTGGAGGTTGGAGGACTGAATTATAATTGCATGGATTCCGTGCCTAATGACAAACGAGCTTGACAGGAGAGATTTGACAAGAATAGAAACTATCTCTTCAAATATTTTGTATCCCACCTGGTTTTCTTTGCCTTTTTCTCTCTTTTTATCCCTTCTTTCCCTGAAGGTACTCATAACCTGCGATGTGGTATCTCAGGTGCAAGTAAGATTCTGGTGCCTCATTTAAGTGGCCATTTCTTATGTGTGAGCCTCAGATAGTGGAAGCTGACAGACTATTTGAACAGAGAAGACATCCACAGATGAGCCTAATATTGCTCTCTCTGCCATCATAGTAAATGAGCCCGTATTTGCCGCCACAGACTTCAGCAAAGCTTTAAGTGTGAATGAGAGAATGAATGAATACCTCTTTGCTTCTTTCATTCCTTTTAATGAAAAACATGTTAAGAAAAAAACATGAAGTAGAATTCATTTATTTTCTCTCAGGGGGAAAGATGTCACGAATGAATGAAAACCAACTGTAAATTATAGTATTTTTGTGGACTTGGGTGTTATTGTCAGTTGCCATTATACACAGCATGTTAACTTGATTTACGTCTGTGTACAACTTGTTTAAAGTGGAGCAGGGAGATCACTTCACAACAGAATCATTGATCCTTCTATCTACTTGCTATCTAGATTAGATTAGATTAGATTAGAGATACAGCACTGAAACAGGCCCTTCGGCCCACCGAGTCTGTGCCGAACATCAACCACCCATTTATACTAATCCTACACGAATCCCATATTCCTACCAAACATCCCCACCAGTCCCTATATTTCCCTACCACCTACCTATACTAGTGACAATTTATAATGGGCAATTTACCTATCAACCTGCAAGTCTTTTTGGCTTGTGGGAGGAAACCGGAGCACCCGGAGAAAACCCACGCAGACACAGGGAGAACTTGCAAACTCCACACAGGCAGTACCCGGAATCGAACCCGGGTCCCTGGAGTTGTGAGGCTGCGGTGCTAACCACTGCGCCACTGTGCCGCCCAATGTGTCTAATTGTTTCTGTTTCTGCTCACCTCGTGTTTGCCCATTTCTATCTGGCTATCTGTTTCTGTATCTCACAACTTTTTGTTTTCTTCCTTAGTTCTCTGAATTTCTCCTCTTTTGTTCTCTGCATTCTATCTCCAGCTTACCTTTTTCACAATCCTCTATTCTGTTTTATGAAGAATATAATAACATATGTGGGCAGAACTTCACCAACGATTCCCTGAACTTCTATCATAACTTTGGCAGAAGAATGGTGAAACTACTTATGTCATGGTGTAAACTAAGCTGATGAAAGTTCATTGACCTGAAACGTTAACGTGGTTTTTCCCTCCACAGATGCTGCCTTGAAGGGGTCTGGTCACATGACCTGGCAGCCACCCTTTTTAGCCTGTCTGGTTTTGAAACACTTTCAGTTGGAGGATACAGTTCGTACAGAAAAGCAACTGCCTGGAAGCTGTGCACATGGCTATCTCTGGGGTCTGCCTATAAGAAGTGAAAAGAAAGCCACAGTCTGAAAAACAGCAAGAAAATCTGCTCTCTGCCAGTTTCTCTCTTTGTTAAAAAGGGTGAAATCAGAAACTAAGCTGCCTCAGCTTATCTCTGAAAGTGCATAAGAAGAAAGTTTAAGCGAAGAGATGTCCCACGACTCCTATTCCACTCGGCATTTCCAGTCGGTTAATTCCAGCTTTGGACTTTATGTTAGTTAAAATAGGACTCTGGTTTCAACTGGGACCCCCGCAAGTTTGTAGTTAAGCTATTTTCTACTTGGTAAATGTCCTTTCCCCTTTTGATACCTTTACCTTTCCTTGTATGTTTGTGAGATTGCGTTGCAAAATTAACCCCCTCCCGAGTTTAAGAGTGAGTGTTAATAAACACTACTTTTTAAAATTTTAACAACAGTGCTGTTGTGGTTCTTTTAAAAGTCAGGATTCACAAACTGAGGAAGTGGAGAAATACACCATCAGGGTTTTTTGTTAAAAGGGAAAAATTTAAATCACAATCTGCTTACGGACAAGTTATTGAAAATATAGAGAAATTTGTTTTCAAAATTAAATACCGTTCGTAACAAGAGCTTAGTGAAATTTGGGGCAGCCAACGCTGGTTCATTAATCAAAATGGCTTTCAACCTCCAAAAGATGTTTGGCACTCTCCTGACCACATTATCTTGGCTTTCCTTTTTTGTAGCAAATCCGTCAGTGGTGTAGTTATAGTGGTAAGATTTGGTACAAACTTGCAGTAGAAACCACACATCCCCAAAAACCTTGTGATTTTTCATTTAGTCTTGGGGGCAGGGAACTCCACAATGCTTGTGCTGTTCTCGGCAACACTTGTTCTTGCCCTACTATATGCCCTAGGTAGGTTACCTGTGCTTTTGCAAATTCACTTTTGGCAATGCTTACCACTAACTCAGCTGATTGTAATTTTCTAAATAGAGTTTCTCGTTGTTCCAAGTGGTCCTTCCAAGTGCCACTGTATGCCAGCACATCATCAAGGTAAACTACACAGTTCGGAATACTGGCTACCACTTGGTTCATTGGTCTCTGAAAAGTTGCTGGGGCATTTTTAGTCTGAATGACATCACTCGGAATTGGAAAAGACTGCCTGGTGTGACAAAGGCCAATATTTCTCTAGCTCGGGATGTTAAAGGAAGCTGCCAGTATCCCTTTAACAAATCTATTTTGGTAAGAAACGTGGCACTGCCAACTCTGCCAATGCAGTCTTCCAAGTGAGGAATTGAGTAGGAGTCTGCCCTTGTTACTGCATTAACCTTTCTGTTGTCTCTGCAGAATCTAATTAACCACTAACATGACTGGGGAACTCCAGCTGCTTTGACTGTGTTCAATTATGTGGTTTTCCAACATGTAATGGATTTCTGCTTTCACCTGGGCCTGCTTCTCTGGACTTAAGCAATAAGGATGCTGTTTTATAGGAGAGGATACTCCGATATCCACATCATGTATGACTAAGGTTGTCCATCCTATATCATCCCTATAGACTCCTTTAAATGCTGTGAGTAACCTTGTTAGCTCTTCTTGTTGTTCTACATCTAAATATGAAAGCACAGTGTCTAGTCTCCCTATCAATTCAGCATTATCTAACCAGATAGTAGGAGGTTCAACTTGAAATTGACTAGGCCTCCTTCAGCCTCATCCTCACTATCCCTTTCATCCTTCACTGTCCCTACTACCTGACACACCTGTTCTTGTTTATCCACTTCCCGGCAGTGATATTGTTTCAACATATTGAGGTGACACAGCCGATTCTTTTTCCAGCGATTTTGGGTGTCAATCAAATAATTTACTTTACCAACTCTTTTGACTACTCTATATGGTCCACCGAACCGTGCTTTTAGAGGTTCACCCTGTAAAGGCAGTAAGACGAATACCTTGGGCTGAATTTTACGCCGCCGCAGCAGGTCAGATGGTGGCGTGGGGATGGCGTAAAATTGAGCGGGAGGCTCTGGGAGGCTTTCTGCCCTGCTTCCACCTCCAGTCAAGTTTACGGCATCGGGCGGCGGGGGAGGGGGGGGTGGGAAACGACCCACTCGCCCGAGGCCAATCAAGGCCACTTAATAGCTTAAGGGTCTTAAGGGTCCTCGCCCACCTCCACGGGTATTTTACTCATGGCAAGTGGGCGCGCTGAGGACGTGAAAGGCCACCCAGCGATAGCTGCCGGCCTTTCCGTGCCCCGGGGGGAGCCATGGCAATCAGGCACAGGGTGCCCGATTGAGGGCCGCCCCCGCCTCCCAACCCACCCCCAAAACCCAAGACGCCCCAAACAACCACTCCAGCCTCACCAGGGAAGGACCGATCACTCTGGTGAGGCAACCTTAGCTTCCCTTCCCCCCAGGCTCCTTGCATCAACTGGGCTGCAGTCACAGCAATGGCCACCATTCCCAGCGGTGCTGCTGGGACTAAGAGCTGCCGGCCCGCTGATTGGCCAGCAGCTCACGGAGGCGGGACATCCTCCCTCAAGTGGGTTGACATTAAGTCACATTCCAGGTGCACCCGATACAAAGGTCTGTGTATATACTCCCCACCAATGCCATTCACTAAAACCTTGCCGTTCAGTGCGGTCTCTGGTGGAAAAGTTATGCCTTTCCCCAGCAAAAGAGTTTGGGTTGCTCCTGTATCCCTAAATATAACTATAGGTTTACCGGCCTCATTTGAGGGATAAGGAGTTACTTGGTCTGTTGACAAGAATCCCTATAACTCTCAGATATCTTGTTCACGTCCCCTGCACTCACAGTGGTTTTTGTACTTGGCCTTATAGCAGCAGTCAGAGCTACAGCTTGCTCTGTCGTGCTCTCAGTCAAGGCCTCTTACTCTGCATTGGTCTTGTGTATCCCAGTAAGTCCCATGGGTTTACACTGCAACTTCCAGCATTCTGCACAAAAGTGTCCCACTTTGTGACAATGATAACACTTAGGTTTTCGGACCTCACTTCCACTCAGCACCTTCCTTTCTGGTCTGAGGAATTGATCCCTGGGCATTCCCAGCTATTCCTTCTTCCACCTTCTATCCTTCTCAGGTTTGTGGGAGTGACGGAAGCAGAGCTTGTGCTTGTAAATAAGCTCATAATCATCAATGATCTCAGCTGTCTGTCTGGCTGTTGAAACCTTCAGGTTCTTACTATGGAGGGAGTGAATTTTTAAATTCTCCAGAAGAATTATTTCCCGAACTGTCTCATACGTGGCTTCTACCTTTAATGCCAGCATCCAATGATCAAAGTTCATTTGTTTTACCCTCTCAAATTCTATATAAATTTGCCCAGGCTGTTTCCTGAGGTTCTAAACTTTCTGCCTGTGAGCTTCAGATACTAATTCATAAACAGCGAGAATAGCCTTTTTTGTGATCTTATAATCTGCAGAAGCCTCCTCAGAAAGCATGGCATAAACTTCATGAGCTCTGCCCATCAACCTGCTTTGCATGAGCAGTGTCCAGCTTTCCTTCAGCCACCTTATCTGTCTAGCTATTTTTCAAAAGAAAATAAAAATACCTCTACGTGCCTTTCCTCAAATTTCAGGGGGCTTGCACCAATTTAAACAGCACTCCACTGGGTCCTGGGCTGGAGTCAGTTCTTCCCTCACCAGAATTTTTATCGAGGTCAAGGCCACCCAGTTTTTTTAGTTCTAGCTTTTTAAATTCTAATACCCTTTCTTGCTCCCTTTCTTTTCCTCTTTCTCTCTTTTTCTCTCTCCTGCCTCTCTTCTCTTTCCTTTTGAAATTGTAGCTCAAGATTTTTCATTTATTTTTCCTGTTCAAGCTGCTTCATCTGTAACTGAATTCTGGATAATTCAACTGAATTATGATCTGAATTGCTTTTTCCTTCTTCCAATTTCAAATGCTATGCTATTATCTCAGTCTTTCTTAGCCCCTGGTTTTAACTCTAAATCCAACTTTTCTGCCAATTCTTTTAGCTTAGCCTTGGTTAAGTTTTTCAAATCACTCAGGGATAATTCCTACCTCGCCAGAAAGGTCCTAGCAACCGACAAATTCATTCCCGTCGTGGAAACTTCACTCTAATGCACAAGGAACCTGGTATTTTCCTTTTCCCATTTTCAGTTATTACTACCCCACTTACAGTTGCATGTTGCTGGCTTTGGGTTATCCCGCACAGAGCCTCCAATTAATATGTTGCGACCGAGGTGTGAGGTGTGCACTGTATTTCTCTAGTATCACTTCTCCACAAGTCACAGCATATATTTAAATATTTATCCAGTCACTGATACGGCCAATTATTTACTCTATTTTTATTTCAGAATAAAATCCACTAACCAGGTTTCTTTAATAAACAACATTATCAATATATTACAAAACAGGACCTATTCAGTAAAGATGCAAACCATTAACACACAGATTGAAATATAAAAGTTCCCTTCTAGCTTAGCCAAACACACTCTCTCTCACACACACACAAATACACACACAGTTAAAGAAAAAAAAAGAGGGTTTCTCTGCAGAGATCGCTTAACAAAAAAAGATAAAAACATACTTTGGCCAAATACGTGTTACGTCTTGAAGGAAAAGGATAAGATATGGAATGATATCAGTTGTTCCTTTTCTGGCATCCCAGCTACACCTGGACAGCTGTCACTGGAATCTTTTTGTAGCAGTTCTCGTCAGGTGATGTCAAGGATTAGTCTGGCAGGCTTTCCAGGAGAAATGCAGCATCAGGGGTTTCAGCTATCACACACTGGATTCTCAGGGTTTCTCAAACAGGTGGAGAAAGGATGAGCTGGGTGTTTCTCTCAGCAGGCTGCAAACCCAACTGACTCAAAACAATATCTAAACCAAAATCAACTCATGACCACCATAAATCTTGACATGTCACTTCTCTGTAAGCAACTCCTATAGTCAGAAGGCATCTGCTGTTTACTTAGCTGAAGACATGTGACTTCCAATAAATATTTTTAAACAAAGTCCCAGAGTTCTTCCAGTGACCTTTAAAAAAAAGTCCAGCCTCTGTGGAATCACTTCAATCCTTCAAAGCCATCCATTTCCACAAGTTTAAAACATGATTCCTCACAAAAATATTTTAAAAATGGAAGCACTTTCATAACACTATCTGCAAACTCAGCATTCTGTTTTACCCTGAGCTGAGCTTCAGACCCTATGTCCTCTCCATCACAAAGTTTGCCTACTGCCATCTCCATAGTATTGTCCGTCGCTGCCCCTGCTTCAGCTTATCTGATACTCAAACCCTCATTTGTGTATTTGTTACCCGCAGATCCAATTTCCAATGCTTTCCTGGTTGACAACCCATCTTTTGCCCTCCATAATCTTGAGCTCTACCGCTCATAGACTAACCTACAGCAGGTCCTCCTGACCCTGACCCATCACCCTGTGCTTGCTGCCCAACAATGTCTCTATCCACCTCTGCTTTAGTTATAAAATTCTCATTGTTGTGTTCCTCTATGGACCCGCCATGTCCCCATCTCTGTAGCCTCTTTCACTCCTACAATCCTCCAAGAGCGCTATGTTTTTTTCAACACCGTAATTTTGTGTATCCCCGAACCCTTCACCCCACCTTTAGCAGCTATGCCTTCAGCTGTAACTCCTATGCACTGAAGTCCCCTCCCTGAACCTCAGCACTGCACTGGAGTGCCAGCCTAGACTTAGAAACAAAACATACATCTGAAGAATGATAAATAGCTCAACAAGAAGTACTTTCAACTGTTGGAATTATTTATGACTTTTACATCTCCCCAGTGGGAGTGTTAGAGTGGAATTTGTGGACCTGAATTAGCCTTAACCGAAACACACATATGCATTATATTTTCACAGAGATCTTTTAATTAACCATTAACACATGGATTAAATAAGAAACATGACATTTTAACACAACCATCCTGAAGTCTTCAAGTGCCCAGTGGCCAAACCAACAATCACTAGAAGTCTATTGAATCATTAGATGAATTCTGTTGAATCTTTAGATGTCTTCTTTCTGTTCGACTTGGACACGACTTCCCTCGCCGACTGCAGTGGAAAAGCTAAACAGCCCTTGTATTCCTTGTGTTGGCACTTTCTTTGTGATTCTCACGTGCACATTACAATGACTGGTTCCTTCAGGTAGGCCTACAGTCCTTCAGTTCACAGTTGGTTCAAAGTTTAGTAGGGTTACCTCATAATGCATGTTACTTACTGCTGTTCAATGGTGTCTTATCCCAAGAATGTACCAGTCCATTCTGCTGGTCCCATGGCAACCCAAGATTTGTCCTTGGTTACCAGCTGCCTTTGTCTGACAGATAAATTTCTGCTAATGTTCCTTTATACTCATGCTTCTCCGTTTGCAGTTTAATGTAGTTTAGCCATCATTAAAGTTCTCTTTTGTATCCAAGTTCTTCTTGTTAGGCATGCTTAAAACGGATCTTACCTTCTCAACCACCGAGATATCTTTGACACTCTTGGGTCATGTGCCCGCGTGCCTTGTGGTGGTTTATTCTGAGTCATTTGTTTCCTTCCATTGTGCATCTCCCATTTCATTTTATTGTAATGAATCAACAAATCAGTGCTGCATCGACTTTCATTATTCACACCCATGGAATAAATAGTTCTTGTATGTCCAGATATTGTAAACAAGCCACTTCCGTGTCCATGGAAACCTGAACTGAAAGTAAACCTGTTTGTTAGATGAATAAGGTTGCAAAAAGAGGTTTGAATTATGAGTGAATTATACATTTGTGGGTTAGAATGTGCACTCTGAAGATTTTTGAGTGATCCTGGTTATAGAAAAAGTGCAAGTATTTTCAATTCAGAGACAACCTATTATATAGAAATCATAAGCCATAATTGCATTCCCATGACTCGTGAAATATTAGTTCTCGACAGTTTTTTACAACAGGACTTTATAATGCTGCTGTAATTTAAATTTCATTTTGTGCAATAAATTACGAGCATAATTATGTGGTTTGGTGATATGTCATTAAAGACTCCACATATAGGTGAATATAGATTCAGGATTTAAAAAACTGTGTGTCACCAGGGGCGTTAGAGAGGGACAAATATTCCCACACAGTCATACATATTTGTTCTAATATGGCAGCCATGTGGGATGTTAACCTTTCATTTCTGTCACGATTCATTTTCTGAGTTAATAATTAGATTGGATCTGTGCAAAAATTCCATAACTTTGTCTTTCTCAAATATTAAACTGCAACCAACAATAAGAGTTACTCAAACCCAGCAGGGATAAAACAATCCTCAAGGAGGAATATTGACGGGTCACTGTTGCATGCTAACAATGACAAGGTGTAAATGGAGGAGCGTGCAATGATTTGTTCAGTGATATAGCAACTTCACAATATTGTTTTGTCTGCCCTCGTTCATCTTGAAGTTAGCAGGAAAATTAAGAGAATGCAAAATGCATTGGAAAAGGTTCGAATTCCCTTGATCCTTGACATGGAATTGACTGCTGCATAAATTATTTTATTTGCCAAACTAAATATGCTCAGTAAAGTGACAATGCTCTTTTAAGAATGTAAGTGCATTGAAATGAATACATTTGGATGTTAAACGTGAAACATAATAATCCAGATTTATCCAATTAAAAGAGATTGGAAATTTAGAAGGTCATACTCTATGTTTTCAGCTGCTCACTGAGTCAAATAGAGAGTGTTCTCCTGATAAACTCTTCCCCGTCTCACTTATCAGTGACCCTGTGACCCTGGCAGTACATTGACAAGGTGTTCTAAAGTACTCTAACTTCTGTTTTTCATGCTTCACTTCCTTTTTTCTCTTGTTTATGAATGGTGCATTCTACTGACTTTATTTTTCCTCAGATCTGCTCGTTCTCCAGCATTTGCACCTATATATGGGTTTCTGCGGCACTTCTGGTGAAGGTTTGGTAACGGAGCAGGAGTCGTCCATGGCCCAGAATGTCCTCAATCCCATTTATGCTGAAATTACAATAAAATCTATGCTGATTACTCTGCCAATCTTTCTAACGGGAAATTATGCCCAAATGTCCTGCTGATCTCCTTTGCCCAACATAAAAATCGAGGTAAAGCAATCGCAAATACAGAACTTCCAACAGGGGTAATAGTGAATGGGCTGCTGTCTTCTCTCATGGCACCTCACTCGCAAAGCCTCTTCCCTCTGCTGCTCCTCTTCTTCCATTTTTATGCAGTACATTATAATGCCCATTGGGAAGACCATTCCAGCTGCTTCATCCTCTTGAATATGTGGGGTTGTGGGGAGGGACGTCAGAATGACTTCATTGGTTAGTGACTGATAGCGTTTTCTTAAGTAATGTCTGAGTAAGGAAATTTTTTTAAATTGCAAATTAAATCCTAGCAAATGCCAAAAATCTCAGATATGCCACCCCACCAAGTTTACGAGGTGGGCGGCATTTTGCACAGGGAAACGTAGGTCCCCCCCAATCACGTGTCGGGGGTGGGAGGTGAGTCATTGATTATGGCTTCAGATGACTCCAGAGCAGGTGCTGGCAGCATATTTAAAGGCCTGCCATTCACTCCTGCCTTGACACCTGAGGATGTGACAATTCTGTTGGCACAGTTGTCGATGGACCTCAGAGACCAACTTTGATGATGGCCTGAAGTTCTGAAGAAGGGTCACTGACCTGAAACATTAACTCTGCTTCTCTCTCCACAGATGCTGCCAGACCTGCTGAGTATTTCCAGCATTTCTTGTTTTTATTTCAGATTTCCAGCATCCACAGTATTTTGCTTTTATTATCTTGATGATGACCCACTATGTATTTCAGAAATGTGTGCAAACAGATCCATAACACAGCAATTAGTATCCCTATACTGAAACACACCACCACACCTACACTTAGCCCCCTTGTAGAGTCCACAGAACCTTGATTCCCTTGCAGAGTCCCTGGGACCCCAGACCCCTTTGCAAAGCCTCAGGACCACCCTGCAGATCACCCAGGATCCTGGACCCCCTTGCAGAGCTCCTGGGCCCCCTTGCAGAGCTCCTGGGCCCCCAGACCCACTTGCAGAGCCCACAGCAATACAGTCGCATAATGGCCTCTAAACCCAGCACCCCCCCCCACCCCCCCACTTCCCCTATGCAGCAATGCTCAAGGCTGCCTACCTGTGGTGGCAATCTTGTCCTCTTGCCTCAGTGCCGTCAGGTTTTACCAGTCATGAATCCAGAGGCACATGAGTGTCTCTCACTGTTCACCGATCATTAAATCACTTTTATTTATATTATAATGCATGGAAATCAGCATTTCAGCAATTTAAAATATGTTCCTGTCATGTTGCTGTGGTAATGCTGACATTTTGCTTTCCTGCCATTGACAAAATCCGGAACTGATGTCATGGCGCGGATTTCCGGGCGGACGGTTGCGTTGCAATTCTCTGTCCCCCCCACCACCCCCACCCCCCACCCCCCATACCATCAACCCACCCTCAATGGCCGTGTTAAATTCAGCCCTTAGTGTAAATGCAGGAAACTCCAGTGAGTTGGTCTTTTGCATGGGGGCAGATCTACGCAAATAAGTTGCAAAGGTTTTAGGTGGACATATCTCGGAAATGAGTGAGGAAATTCACATGATGATTCAATGGAAAAACTGGCAATTGCCGGTCAACCCAATCTCCTTGCAAACAAATATTGCCATGCCATTTTTATGCCATAGTTGCACTGAAAATTTCCAGAAAAACCTGGGCTGATATGTTTTTGGCCAAGGTGCAGTGTCAGGAATTTGAGCATTAGGCTATTTACTGGACTGCGAGCTTGAATGAATTTGGATTTAACTGGTTGAGCACTGTATTAAACCTCAGAATATTCTTGCACTGTTGTCTGCAAACTGCATGGTTGTAGGCAGAGTGCATCAATTTTCATGACAAAGCTGCATGATATAGCTATGCCCAATATGGCAGAGCCCCGCTATTCACAGGGATGCAGGGAGGGTGTGTGGGAGAGCAGCAGCTGGGCGCAACCCGGCAACATTGGGGACATTGAGTTCCTGCTGAATTTAACAGCAGGACATCATTATAATTTTTTCTTCGATTTTCTGCCCGGCAGCTGGTCAAATTGACAGCCAGGCTGGCTGCCAGATGGGAAAACCAGTAGCAGAAGGCTGCAGTGGGGAGCCTTGGGGATAATCCCTGGCAACTGAAATTGTGGGGCAGGTCAGAAATCGGGCGTTGGCGAGGTCGATTGACGGACAGGCCGGAGATTGGAATTGGGCGTGGGAAGGTTGATCGCAGAACAGGCTGGAAATTGGGCCAATTAGGGGGGTAAATTGCAGGGCATGTTGGTGATCAGTGGTCTGGGGGGGGGAGTTGCTCGGGTGTTCAGTAGCTGGGCAGGCTAGAGATCATGGGGGGGTGGGAGGCAGGGGTTGGGGTGTGGGGAGGTTAATCGTAGGACAGGCTGGGGATTGGAGGTGGGGCTTATTGGCAGAAAGGAAGCCAAAGGTTATCTTGAGGGGCAACTTCTTGCACATAAGGACTGCTATAAAAAGCATTTAACTTCTCACCTCCACTTCACTGCTGGATTTCTTGGTCAGCAGCTGCCAAATTTAAATCAGGCTCCCAATTGCACCATTGCCTGATGTAAATAGGATAATGATGTGTCCCACTTTTCCAAGATGGGACACATGTACGCCTCATGCCCACGGCCATAAAAACTGGAATTTTTGGGGGGTTTAATCCTGCATCCCAGACCTCCTCTGTCCTGTCCTGGCGAAGTTAATACTGACTCCCAGCTGCCACCTGTGGCTCAGTGGTAGTATTCTCACCTCAGAATAAGATCTCATGGACTTGAACACAAAATCTGGACTGGCACTCCAGTATAGTAGTGAGGGGCTGTATTGTCAGAGGTGTCATCTTTTGGTTGAGACATAAAACCGAGGCCCCATCTGCTCACTCAGATGGACAGAAACAATCCCATGGCACTATTTTGAAGAGGAGGAGGGGAGTTACCCCCGGTGTCCTGGCCAATATTTATCCCTCAACCAAAATCAGGAAAACAATTATCTGGTCATTATCCCTTTGATGTTTGTGGAACCTTGTGTACAATTGACTGCCAGATTTCTGACATTATAACAAAGACTACACTTCAAAAGTACTTAATTTGTTGTAAAGAACTTTGGGGTGATTGAGGTCATGGAAGGTGTTTTCGAAATGCAAGTCTTTCAGTCTGTGTGTCTGTCCTGTAAAATCCAGGTGCTCCAGAAAAGAGCAGCTCCAATGATGTAAAACCATAGTCATCACAAAGTGTCAGCTTGGCTCAGTTGGTAGCATTCTTGTCTGTGAGTTACAAGATTCCTCTGTATCATAGTCATAGAGTCGTACAGCATAGAAACAGGCCCTTCGGCCCACCGTGTCCATGCCGACCATAATGCCTATCTACACTAATCCTACCTGCCTGCATTAATTCCATATCCCTCTATGCCTTGCTCATTCAAGTACCTGTCCAGATGCCTCTTAAATGTTGCTACTGTTCCGGGCTCTACCAGCACCTCAGGTAGCTCATTCCGATTACCCACTATTCTTTGAGTGAATAATTTACCTCTTTGAACCCCTTTAAACCTCCTCCCTCTCACATTAAAACTATGCCCTCTAGTTTTAGTCACCCCTACCATGGGAAACAAACTCTGGCTATCTACCCTAGCTAAACCTCTCATAATTTTATGCACCTCTATCATGTCCCCTCTCAGCCTCCTTCTTCTCCTGTCTTGAGTCTCTTCTCCTTCATGCTGTTTATTGTGAATTCTCCCCTTTTATGCATCAGTGGTCATGCCAACTTTTCTCAGTGCACCATCAGGGATAGCCCTGTTTGTTTCTAATTTAATTATTGTTGTCTCAATCTGCTGTGACTCAAGTCCCGTGCATAAGTCATTGAAGGTGGCAGGAGAGGTTAATAAAGCTGATAGTAACCTTGGTTTTATTAATAGGGGTATAGAGTACAAGAGCAAGGAAGTTATGTTGAACTTGTATAAGACACTAGTTTGGTCTCAGCTGGAGTATTGCGTCCAGTTCTGGGCGCTGCCCTTTAGGAAAGATGTGAGGGCATCGGAAACAGTGCAGAAAAGATTCACGAGAATGGTACCAGGGATGAGGAACTTCAGTTATGAAGATAGATTGGAGAAATTAGGATTGTTTTCCTTGGAGAAGAGAAGGCTGAGAGGAGAATTGACAGGGGTATTAAAAATCATGAGGGGTCTGGGCAGCATAGATAGGGAGAAACTGTTCCCAGTCATGAAAGGATCAGGAACAAGACATTTAAAGTAATGGGTAAGAGAAGCAAAATTGACATGAGGAAAATCATTTTCACCCAGCGAGTGGTTAAGGTCTGGAATGCGCTGCCTGAGAGTGTAGTGGAGGTTCAATTGAAGCATTCAAAAGGGAATTAGACTGTTATATGAGAAGGACAAGGCCTGGACAACGTATGCCAGCCAAGAGCGACGTCTCAATTCATTCCATCTTCGCTGCCTTCGGAGAATACTTGGCATCAGGTGGCAGGACTATATCTCCAACACAGAAGTCCTTGAAGCGGCCAACATCCCCAGCTTATACACACTACTGAGTCAGCGGCGCTTGAGATGGCTTGGCCATGTGAGCCGCATGGAAGATGGCAGGATCCCCAAAGACACATTGTACAGCGAGCTCGCCACTGGTATCAGACCCACCGGCCGTCCATGTCTCCGTTATAAAGACGTCTGCAAACGCGACATGAAATCGTGTGACATTGATCACAAGTCGTGGGAGTCAGTTGCCAGCATTCGCCAGAGCTGGCGGGCAGCCATAAAGACAGGGCTAAATTGTGGCGAGTCGAAGAGACTTAGTAGTTGGCAGGAAAAAAGACAGAGGCGCAAGGGGAGAGCCAACTGTGCAACAGCCCCAACAAACAAATTTCTCTGCAGCACCTGTGGAAGAGCCTGTCACTCCAGAATTGGCCTTTATAGCCACTCCAGGCGCTGCTTCACAAACCACTGACCACCTCCAGGCGCGTATCCATTGTCTCTCGAGATAAGGAGGCCCAAAAGAATGAGAAGGAAGAATGTGAGGGGTTACAGGGAGAAGTTGGGATATGGCACTAAGTGAAATGCTCTTTCAGAGAGCCGATGCGGACACAATGGGCCGAATGGTCTCCTTCTGCACTGTAACAATTCTGTGATTCTGTGTCATTCTAACGAGCTTGTTCTCCAGTTCCTTATCTTACAATGTCTCTCACCGTATGGTTACACAACTTCAGTTTCTGCTTATAATGTGGTTTTAAGCTATTAACTACTTGATGTGATTTCAACCTAATCAACTGTCTCACTGTGGTTTCAGCCTAATCAACTGTTTTGGCACTAACAATACTTAAGCAACTTCAGCATAATTCTCTTGCAGCTTCTAGTTTGACACTTCTCCCATAATTCCGTTACTTCATATATCCAAGCGCATAACGCATTATATATAGTTCAATATTCTTAGAGATGGGGAGTTCTCCCTGGTGTCCTAGCCAATAGGCAGCAGAGTGGTGCAGTGGTTAGCACCGCAGCCTCACAGCTCCAGCGACCCGGGTTCAATTCTGGGTACTGCCTGTGTGGAGTTTGCAAGTTCTCCCTGTGTTTGCGTGGGTTTCCTCCGGGTGCTCCGGTTTCCTCCCACAGCCAAAAGACTTGCAGGTTGATAGGTAAATTGGCCATTATAAATTGTCACTAGTATAGGTAGGTGGTAGAGAAATATAGGGGCAGGTGAGGATGTGATAGGAATATGGGATTAGTGTAGGATTAGTATAAATGGGTGGTTAATGGTCGGCACAGACTCGGTGGGCCGAAGGGCCTGTTTCAGTGCTGTATTTCTAAATCTAAATCTAAAATCAATATATATCCCTCAACCAACATCGCAAAAACAGATTATCTGGTCATTATCTCATTGTTGTTTGTGGGACCTTGTTGTGTGCAGTTGCCTGCTGGGTTTTCTACATTATAACAATGACTGTACTTCAAAAGTGCTTAATTGCTTGTAAAGAACTTTGGGATGATTGAGGTCATGAAAGGTGCTCTAGAAATGCAAGTCTTTCAGTCAGTATGTCTGTCTCATAAAATCCCAGTACTCCAGAAAAGAACAGCTCTAATGAGGTAAAAACAGTCATTGCAAAGTGTCAATTTGGCTCAGTTAGTAGTATTCTTGTCTGTGAGTTACAAGATTTTGAGTTCAAGCCTCATCACAGATTTGATCACCTATTCACAATCCAGTGCAAAATTGAGGGTATGACACACTGTTGGTGTTTTTCAAAGGAGAAGTGAAATTGAGACACCCATTCACCTGCTCAGCTGGATGCAAAAGGACCCATGGCACTACCTAAAAAAAAAAAGGAGTAGCGGGTTCCCTATGTGTCTTGGTCAATATTCCTCTTTCAATCGAAAACATTCATTCATTCAATTGATGTTTGTAGAAATTTGTTGTGTGTAAATTGGCTGCCATACTTGCTTATGGAACGAGCATTACTGCATTTCAAAAGTCATCCATTATTTATAAAGTACCTTTGGATAGCCTGAGGATGCCATGTGGTACAATACAAATGCTATTGATTCTTAGACATCTGTAGTGCCAAAGCAATGCTTTGGATAGTTGGACCTGTCTGTATTTGTATGATGCAGAATATCAGCATGGTCAAAGAATCAATAATAACTTGGATGATCAGGAAAAGCAACCTATTGAAAACCAGGGCTACGATGTAGTTACTGTCTGGGTACAACTAACCCATCTGAAAGCCCCATGGCAGTCCCCTACCTACGGGCAGCAAGGTCACCGTTGCACTGAATTTTTATGCTTCAGGATCATTCTAGGGATCAGCTGAGACAGATGGGCCATCGCAGGCACAGAGAGCATTGGGGTTTGCCACCATCAATGGATTCTCTCAGGTCCTGGGGTCATTGATTGTGTCCACTTAGCCATCAAGGCAATGACAGACCAGCCAGTCATATTCCTGAACAGAAAAGGCTTCCACTCATTGAATGTCCATCTGTTCTGTGACCACAGGAATCAAATCTTGCAGGTCTACGCTCAGTTCATGGGAAGGTCTCATGATTCCTTCATCCTGTGAGAGTCCCAGGTGCTGCACCTCTTCAGGCCAATATCCAGACTCCATGGGTGGCTGCTGGGGAATAAGGGTTATCCCCTGAAGAGGTGGCTTCTGATACCCATCTGGTACCCAGACATGGTTGGAGAGAGGCACTATAACCAGAGCCACCTCCTAACATGAGCCTGCATTGAACAGACTATCGATATCTTGAAAATGCCATTTCTAGACCGCTTGGGTGGTGCCATCCAGTATGAAGAAGCCAGAGTGTCTTGTATTGTGCTCACTTGCTGAGCACTGCACAAGATGGCTATGCAAAGAGGCCTGGAACTGGATGAAGCGGAGGACCTGGACTGCCACTCTTCCTCAGAGGAGGACAGGGAAGAGGAAGAAGAGAAAGAGGAGGAAGAAGGGGGGCGCTAAAGAGGATTCCAGGTATTGGAATAAGACCGCCGAGGCTGTCCAAGACCTCACGACAATCAGCAGGCTGGCATGGCTGCAAGGGCATTGCTAATTCAGCAACATTTCCCTTGAGCGCCTCTCAGTCCTTATTTTTAACTCAACCTCAATGAGAGAGAGAGATTATCCAGCAAGGACGCACATCTTATGAATCCCATTGCCACCTAAAAGGTTTGAGAATAGGTTCTCCACTGCCAACATTCTCCCACACAGACCATGGAACCACACCAAACCCAGGCCCCACTAGCCTTCCCCTACCCCATCCAACCTCCATTTCACTTTTTTCATCAAGCAGGACTAAGACACAAGCAATTATTATTAAAAAAGAAATAAATGACCAAACAAATGCAGAGAACTTCACCCCGGTGACCCCAAAAGTGCAACTAATGAGCCTTGCGCTCATGCCCACTGTTACGAGGTGCTCCCCTGTGGCTGAGGGTGAGGTGGAGGCAGCCTGCTCCACTGTCTGTAGGCAGCTGTGATGCCATTGGCTTTGAGGTGCCCCTGGTACTCCTCCACAGGCTGCTGCGCCTGCATCCTTGCAGGGGCAGCCTTTGTCACAGGGCACTGCGGCATGGATGGTTCCTCAGTCAGACAGATGACAGAGGCAAGGGATGACACCAGTGCCAGCAGAGGGGTGGCTCCCTCATCAGCCTCCTCAGCTGCCTCAGCCCTTTCATGGCATTCCTGCATGCTGAATGAGGCTACCAGGTGGGCGCAGCTGCCATCGATTCCATGCATCTCTGCGCCACCAGCGACACTGAGTGGTCCATGCTACAGAGAGTCTCACTCTTCCAGTGCGCATCAGTGCATTGCTCCAGCATCCACTCACAGTGGTGCTGCATATGGCTCTCAAAGAGGTTGGCCACTCTCTCAATAGAGGAGTTCATGTACTCAAATCTCTGAGTCACAAGCGCTCCATGGACTCCTCCATTGTCTACCCATGACTCTACAATGCCTCAGGGAACTCTAACATATAGGAACTCATCTGCCTCCCATGCTCCAGAAAAATCCTGCTAGTGTGTGACACCCAAGGCCCAGCATCTACAACCAGCGAAGCATGGCTGTGTCTGTCCTCCTTCCTCTGAAGGAATAGTGGGGGCAAGGAATCAAATTTGGGAAGATCTAGGTAAACCAAGGAGTAGAGACAAGGAAAGAGAGGAAGGAAATGATAAACAGACTATGACAGGAAGGGACAGAGCATACAAATCTAAAAGTAAATCAACAGATAAGGCTAGAGGTTACAGAAATAATAAAAGGACAAAACTAAAGGCTCTGTATCTGAATGCACGTAGCATTTGAAACAAAACAGATGAACTGAGAGCGCAAATAAAAATAAATAAGTACGATCTGATAGCCATTACAGAGATATGGCTGCAGGATGACATGGATTGGGACCTGAATATTGAAGGGTACATGGCATTTAGGAAGGACAGGAAGCTAGGAAAAAGTGGAGGGGTGGCTCTCTTAATTAATAATGGTACGAGCGCAATAGAAAGGGATGACCTAAGTACAGCAAACCAGGCTGTAGAGGCGCTTTGGGGAGAGATGAGAAATCATAAAGGCAAGAAGTCACTTGTGGGAGTGGTGTACAGGCCACCTAATGTTAACGACACTGTAGGATTGTAGGAAGAAATAATGGCAGCCTGTCAGAAAAGTACAGCAATAATCATGGGGGCTTTTAAGCTCCATATAGACTGGAAAAATCAGATGGGCAAAGGTAGCCTAGATGAGGAGTTCATAGAATTTTGGGATAATTTCTTGGAACAGTACGTTCTGGAGCCAACCAGAGAGCAGGCTATACTAGACCTGGTATTGTGCAATGAGATAGGATTAATTAATGACCTCAAAGTTAAGGTGCCCCTAGGTATCAGCGATCATACTATGATTGAATTTTACATTCAGTTTGAGTGAGAGAAGAGTGGGTCCAAGACCAGTATTTTAAACTTAAATAAAGCCAATTATGAGGGCATGAAAGCAGAGCTAGCTAAAGTAAGCTGCCAAATTAGGTGAAGGGATAGCTCAATCGAGATGCAGTGGCAGACATTTAAGGGGATATTTCAGAATACACAGAATAGATACATTCCAATGAGAAAGAAAAATTCCAACGGAGGGACCCGCCATCCATGGTTAACTAAAACAGTTAAAGATAGTATCAAACTTAAAGAAAAAGCATATAATTGCACAAAGATGGGTGGCAGATCAGAAGATTGGACAGAATATAAAAAAACAGCAAAGATTGACTAAAAGATTGATATCGAAGGTAAAATTAGAGTAGGAGAGATAGCTTGCTGGAAATATAAAAACAGATGTTAAGAGTTTCTATAGATATTTTAAAAAGAAAAGAGTTAACTAAGTGAACGTTGGCCCTGTAGAAAGTGAGTCTGGGGAATTAATAATGGATAATAAGGAGATGGCTGATGAATTGAACAGGTGTTTTACATCGGTCTTCATGGTAGAGGATACAAGTAACATTCCAGAATTAGCTGTAAGTCTGGAAATGGAAGGGCGGGAGGAACTCAAGGGCGGCGCAGTGGTTAGCACCGCTGCCTCACAGCTCCAGCGACCCGGGTTCGATTCTGGGTACTGCCTGTGCGGAGTTTGCAAGTTCTCCCTGTGTCTGCGTGGGTTTCCGTTGGGTGCTCCGGTTTCCTCCCACCTCCAAAAGACTTGCAGGTTGACAGGTAAATTGGCCATTGTAAATTGCCCCCAGTGTAGGTAGGTGGTAGGAGAATGGTGGGGATGTGATAGAAAATATGGGGGTAGTGTAGGGTTAGTATAAATGGGTGGTTGTTGGTCCGCACAGACTCGGTGGGCCGAAGGGCCTGTTTCAGTGCTGTATCTCTAAATCTAAAAATCTAAATATAAAAAATTACAATCACCGAGTAAGTGGTACTGAACAAATTGTTGGAGCTGCGGGCTGACAAGTCCCCAGGTCCTGATGGACTTGATCCTCAGGTCTTAAAAGAAGTGGCTAGTGAGATAGTTGATGCATTAGTTTTAATTTTCCAAAATTCCCTAGATTCAGGGAACGTTCCACTAGACTGGAAAATAGTGAATGTAACTCCTTTATTCAGAAAGGGAGGGAGACAGAAAGCAGGAAACTACAGGCCAGTTAGCTTAACATCCGTCTTAGGGAAAGTGTTAGAAGCTATTATTAAAGGTGTTCTCGCAGGGCACTTGGAAAAATTCAAGGTAATCAGGCAGAGTCAACATAGTTTTGTTAAAGGGAAATCATGTTTAACCAATTTATGGGAGTTCTTTGAGGGAATTACATATGCTGTGGATGAAGGGGAACCGTTGGATGTATTGTACTTAGATTTCCAGAAGGCATTTGATAAGGTGCCACATCGAAGGTTATTGCAAAAAATAAAAGCTCTTTTTTGTTTAATTCATTCATGGGATGTGGGTGTTGCTGGCCAGGCCAGCATTTATTGCCCATCCGTAATTGCCCTTGAGAAGGTGGTGGTGAGCTGCCTTCTTGAACCGCTGCAATCCATTTGGGGTAGGTATACCCACAGTGCTGTTAGGAAGGGAGTTCCAGGATTTTGACCCAGCAACAGTGAAGGAACGGTGATATAGTTCCAAGTCAGGATGGTGTGTGACTTGGAGGGGAACTTGCAGGTGATGGTGTTCCCATGTATTTGCTGCCCTTGTCCTTCTAGTTGGTAGAGGTCGTGGGTTTGGAAGGTGCTGTGTAAGGAGCCTTGGTGCATTGCTGCAGTGCATCTTGTAGATGGTACACAATGCTGCCACTGTGCGTCGGTGGTGGAGGGAGTGAATGTTTGTAGATGGGGTGCCAATCAAGCGGGCTGTTTTGTCCTGGATGGTGTCGAGCTTCTTGAGTGTTATTGGAGCTGCACCCATCCAGGCAAGTGGAGAGTATTCCACCACACTCCTGACTTGTGCCTTGTAGATGGTGGACAGGCTTTGGGGAGTCAGGAGGTGAGTTACTCGCCACAGGATTCCTAGCCTCTGACCTGCTCTTGTAGCCACGGTATTTATATGGCTACTCCTGTTCAGTTTCTGGTCAATGGTAGCCCGTAGGATGTTAATAGTGGGGGATTCCGCAATGGTAATGCCGTTGAATGTCAAGGGGAGATGGTTAGATTCTCTCTTGTTGGAGATGGTCATTGCCTGGCACTTGTGTGGCGCGAATGTTTCTTGCCACTTATCAGCCCAAGCCTGGATATTGTCCAGGTGTTGCTGCATTTCTATACGGACTGCTTCAGTATCTGAGGAGTCACGAGTGGTGCTGAACATTGTGCAAACATCAGGGAACATCCCCACTTCTGACCTTATGATTGAAGGTAGGTCATTGATAAAGCATCTGAAGATGGTTGGGCCGAGGACACTACCCTGAGGAACTCCTGCAATGATGTCCTGGAGCTCAGATGATTGACCTCCAACAACCACAACCATCTTCCTTTGCGCTAGGTATACCTCCAGCCAGCAGAGTGTTTTCCCCCAATTCCCATTGACCTCAGTTTTGCTAGGGCTCCTTGATGCCATACTCGGTCAAATGCTTGATGTCAAGTGCAGTCACTCTCACCTCACCTCTTGAGTTCAGCTCTTTTGTCCATGTTTGAACCAAGGCTGTGATGAGGTCAGGAACTGAGTAACCCTTGCGAAACCCAAACTGAGTGTCACTGAGCAGGCTATGTAAGTGCCACTTGATAGCACTGTTAATGACACCTTCCATCACTTTACTGATGATTGAGAGTAGAGTGATGGGGTGGTAATTGGCTGGGTCGGACTTTTCCTGCTCTTTGTGTACAGGACATACCAGGGCAATTTTCCACATTGCAGGTTAGATGCCAGAGTTGTAGCTGTACTGGAACAGCTTCGCTAGGGGCGTGGCAAGTTCTGGAGCACAGGTCGTCAGTACTATTGCCGGAATACTGTCAGGGCCCATAGCTTTTGCAGTATCCAGTGCCTTCAATCACTTCTTGATATCACGCGGAGTGAATCGAATTGGCTGAAGTCTGGCATCTGTGATGTTGGGGACTTCAGGAGGAGGCCGAGATGGATCATAAACTCGGCACTTTTGGCTGAAGATTGTTGCAAATGCTTCAGCCTTATCTTTCGCGCTGATGTGCTGGGCTCCTCCATCATATGTGTGGAGCCACCTCCTCCAGTTAGTTGTTTAATTGTCCACCACCATTCACGGCTGGATGTGGCAGGACTGCAGAGCTTAGATCTGATCCGTTGGTTATGGGATCGCTAAGCTCTGTCTATCGCATGCTGCTTACGCAGTTTGGCATGCAAGTAGTCCTGGGTTGTAGCTTCACCAGGTTGACACCTCATTTTGAGGTATGCCTGGTGCTGCTCCTGTCATGCCCTCCTGCACTCTTCATTGAACCAGGGTTGGTCTCCTGGCTTAATGGTAATGTTAGAGTGGGGGATATGCCGGGCCATGAGGTTACAGATTGTGGTTGAGTACAATTCTGCTGCTGCTGATGGCCCACAGCGCCTCACGGATGCCCAGTTTTGCATTGCTAGATCTGTTCGCAATCTATCCCATTTAGCATGGTGATAGTGCCACATAACACAATGGAGGGTATCCTCAATGTGAAGGCGGGACATAGTCTCCACAAGGACTGTGCGGTGTTCAGTCCTACTAATACTGTCATGGACAGATGCATCTGTGGCAGGCAGATTGGTGAGGACGAGGTCAAGTATGCTTTCCCCTCTTGTTGGTTCCCTCACCACCTGCCGCATACCCAGTCTAGCAGATATATCCTTTCAGACTCGGCCAGCTCGGTCAGTAGTGGTGCTGCCGAGCCACTCTTGGTGATGGACATTGAAGTCCCCCACCCAGAGTACAATTTGTGCCCTCGCCACCCTCAGTGCTTCCTCCGTGCTGTTCAACATGGAGGAGTACTGACTCATCAGCTGAGGGAGGGCAATAGATCGTAATTAGCAGGAGGTTTCCTTGTCCATGGTTGATCTGATGCCATGAGATTTCATGGGGTTCAGAGTCAATATTGAGGACTCCCAGGGCAACTCCCTCCTACTGTAGACCACTGTGCCACCACCTCTGCTGGGTCTGTCCTGCCGGTGGGATAGGACATACCCAGGGACGGTGATGGCAGTGTCTGGGACATTGTCTGTAAGGTATGATTCCGTGAGTATGCCTATGTCCGGCTGTTGCTTGACTAGTCTGTGGGACAGCTCTCCCAACTTTGGCACAAGCCCCCAGCTGTTTGTAAGGAGGACTTTGCAGGTTCGACAGGGCTGGGTTTGCCGTTATCGTTTCCAGTGCCTAGGTTGATGCCAGGTGGTCCGATCGGTTTAATTCCTTTTTAGTGAATTCGTAGTGGTTAGATTCAACTGATTGACTTGCAAGGCCATTTCAGAGGGCATGTAAGAGTCAACAACATTGCTGTGGGTCTGGAGTCACATGTAAGGACAGCAGATTTCCTTCCCTAAAGGACATTAGTGAACCAGATGGGTTTTTTACAACAATCGACAATGGTTTCATGGCCATCATTAGACTAGCTTTAAATTCCAGATTTATTAATTGAATTCAAATTCCACCTTCTGCTGTGGTGGGATTTGAACCCATGTCCCCAGTGTAATACCCTGGTTCTCTGGGTTACTAGTCCGGTGACAAAACCACTACACCACCGCCTCATGGTGTAATGGGTGGCATGTTGGCATGGATAGAAGATTGGCTAGCTGACAGGAAACAGAGAGTCGGCATAAATGGGTCATTTTCTGGCTGGCAATATGTAACGAGTGGTGTGCCACAAGGATCAGTGCTGGGGCCTCAACTTTTTGCAATTTATTGAAATGACTTAGATGAAGGGACTGAAGGTTTGGTTGCTAAGTTTGCTAATGACACACAGGTAGGTAGGAAAGAACACTTAAGGAGGCTACAAAGGGATATAGATAGGTTAAGTGAGTGGGCAAAGACCTGGCAAATGGAGTATAATGTGGGAAAATGAGAAGTTGTCTATTTTGGCAGGAAGAATAACAAAGAAGCATATTATCTAAATGGTGAGAGATTGCAGAGAGATCTGAGGGATCTGGGTGTCCTAGTGCATGAATCGCAAAAGGGTAGTATGCAAGTACAGCATGTAATTAGGAAAGCTAATAGAATGTTATCGTTTGTCACAAGGAGAATTGAATACAAAAGTAGGGGGCTATGCTTCAGCTATACAGGGTATAAGTGAGACAACATCTGGAGTAATGTGTACAGTATTGGTCTCCTTATTTAAGGAAGGATGTAAATGCATTGGAGACAGTACAGGGAAGGTTTACTCGACTAATATCTGGAATGGGCGGGCTGTCTGATGAGGAAAGATTGGGCAGGCTAGGCTTGTATCTGCTGGAATTTGGAAGAGTAAGAGGCGACTTGATTGAAACATATGAAATCCTGAGGGGTCTTGACAGGGTAGATGTGGAAAGGACGTTTCCATTTGCGGGAGAATCTACAACTAGGGATCACTATTTAAATTAAAGGGTTGTCCATTTAAGACAGAGATGAGGAGAAATGTTATTCTCTCAGAGGATTGGGAGTCTTTGGAATTCTCTTCCTCAAAAGGTGTGGAAGCAGAGTCTTTGAATATGTTTAAGTCAGTGGTAGATAGATTCTTGATAAGCAAGGGAGTGAAAGGTTATCAAGGGCAGGTGGTAATGTGCAGAAATCAGTTCAGCCATTAACTTATTGAATGGCAGAGCAGGATCGAGGGGCCGAGTGGCCTACCCCTGCTCCTAATTCATATGTTCGTATGGTCCATTTGGTTTACTTCTGGTAAACTGACACTTGCTTTTATGCATAATAAAGAAATGACAGAATACAAGATTAATTAAAGATGAATTATAATTCTTCAGTGCTTCAGTGAATCAATGTTTGAGTGCATGTGGTGTACATTATAAATTAGATTTGCTATTGTGGTTACTCCTCAGACTTGTGGTTTTCTTGGTAAGCCTTGTATATGTATCCTGCTCCTAAGTATTTACCAAGTATTTACCAACATGAAGCAATAACACAGCTGGACGGTAGCTTAGCCAACTGTGAGCTCCACTATATTTCTAGGGTCCCCTGCTACTAAGCCATTGTACCCCCATTAATACTCAAGTTACTATGGTTGATTGCTTTAAATGCAGCATCTGCAGTTGCTTGTGGTATGGCATGTGGTGGCATGAGTAGTAACTGCATGAACCCTGTTACAATCAGGTGAAGAAGGGTCGAAGGGCTCCCCTCTTGTCCCCCTCCTTGTTTGACCACAACAGGGTTTATTTCTTTTTGTGAAGTGAATTACTTGCCAATTCATTGAGTGTTTCACTACTTACGTGCTGCGATTATAAAGGTACCGATCAGGCAGGTTTTCTTGAGAATAACAAAGAAAGGGATTAGTTTAATTGTATTAAACCGATCTAAGTAAAATAATAAACTACACTCCATCTTTCACACGCACATACATTTGAGGATCCCCCCTGGCTCCCCACCCCTGTCACACATACTCAAATAGGTTACAGAGTGGGGAAGGTTAGATTGGTCGGATTAGGGTTAGGATTAGGGGGTATACAGTCTGGAGTTTGATGACTAGATTGGCTTCTGGCTGAACTTGGTGGTCCTGAGGCTTCCAATTGTAGATGTGGCCAGCAGGTTCTGTGGTCCTTTTGAAAACAACAATGTGTATGGTTTCCTTCATAGGGTCTCTATCTGCCACAGTGATAGGCTTAGGTGGTTACGCCAGTAGGCAGGGTTCAAAACCTGCCAGGTGGATTCGGGAGATAGATAGAGAGAGAGAGAGAGGGACCCACTTGGGTCTCTTCTGATCAGTGTCCAGTTGCTTGTCTGCTGCAGAGAGAAAAAACCCAGCTTAAACCATACCGATGGTGGGCCTGTCACATATTTCCTCTTGCAACTTAATTAATTCATGTCTATGAATTCCCTTCTCTCAGTCAGGGTCCCGTTGTTCAAGTGATTACCTTTAAGTGGTTTGTCTCCACTGGTTTAATGTCGAAATTGTTTGCCTTTAAACGTCTTGTTAATGGTGACTAGCCAGGTGTTCTAGAGGGGACTGGCCAGACAGTTTCATTCCCTCTCGATGCATTGGAATGTAGGGGATTTTGATGCAAATTTCGATGGCTATTTTAGCTGCTAGCAGTCACCTTTTGTCTGCTCCCTTTTCCTTTTTTAAAAATTTAATTCAGGTTTCCAGCTGATGGATTAAAAAATCAACGCTATGTTTCAGCGTGCATGTCACTGCTGGAAAGCATGTTTTTATAATCCCCAATGATCTGCTTGAACAAAAATGATCTTGCAGCACAGTGGTGCAGTGGTTAGCACTGCAGCCTCACAGCTCTAGCGACCCGGGTTCAGTTCTGGGTACTGCCTGTGCGGAGTTTGCAAGTTCTCCCTGTGACCATTTGGGTTTCTGCCGGGTGCTCTGGTTTCTTCCCACAGCTAAAGACTTGCTGGTTGTTAGGTAAATTGGCCATTGTAAATTGCCCCTAGTGTAGGCAGGTGGTAGGAGAATGGTGGGTATGTAGCAGGGAATATGGGATTAATGTAGGATTAGTTTAAATGGGTGGTTGTTGGTCAGCACAGACTTGGTGGGCCAAAGGGCCTGT
Source organism: Heterodontus francisci (assembly GCF_036365525.1). Classification (NCBI taxonomy): domain Eukaryota; kingdom Metazoa; phylum Chordata; class Chondrichthyes; order Heterodontiformes; family Heterodontidae; genus Heterodontus; species Heterodontus francisci. The sequence goes on from NC_090375.1 coordinate 38,755,042, forward strand.
TTCAGTGCTGTATCTCTAAATAAAAGGTGCTGGATATTTATGATTTTTCAGAATTCCTCCTTCACAATTGTCTGTAATTATTCTCCGATAGAACTGAAGCTGCCTGGAACTACTTCTCAGAACTTGAGCACAGAAACATTCATTGCAGCCATTGGCACATTTATTGGTGACACTCCTACCAATGTGTCTGCATTACTAAGGTTGTCACTGCAGATGCCATTGCTCTTGCTCCATGTATAACAACAGACTAACGGGCAGGCATCCTTTTGTTCAAACTACCCATACAACTATGTAACATGATGGTAAGGACAATGTGACGAAGGATGAAATAGAGGCAAATGCCTGCTCAACACAATCCATGTGTTGAAATATAATTTGTTAGAAAGCAAGCCCATTGAGGTCAGTATTCTGAAACAGCTGGGTAGCACAATCAGCATGCCAGATCTTTGCTCTAATTCCACTGGCCCCTTATTAACCCTTACTTCTGTCACTCTTTTCTCGCAAGTGCCCTGTATTTCATCACATACTTCTTCATCCATATCACTATATATTTTGAGATCAAATGCCTGTATATGTATTGCTGTTCAATATAAATGTGCATGGTATGATTGGTGCTTTGAGAAATGTTCCTCTATGGATAAGAACTGAACATCATTTGATGCTACTTATTCTGTGAAGACATCAGATGGAACAACCACTTTCCTGTTTAAACATTATTTAAACTATTACACATGTGATCATGTCTAGTGTATCTGGATACATTGATGTATCATATGGTACAAATCATCCTTGAATATGTTGTATAAGTGATCTGCACACTATTCAAACCTTTTAAGGCCCAATGCCTTTGAGAACCTCTCTTTTTATTAATTCCACAATTCTCACTTTCTATTCAATTAAAAAAAATCCTGGAATATCCCACCAGCTACTTTATTTATTGTCCTTTTATTATGTGTGAATTTTTCCATTAAACATAAGAGCAAACTAAGACAGATTGATTTGAATCATAGAAATTGTTTCCAAAGGTACGTTTTCTTTTCCATAACCATGAGTCTAATGTAACTTGTGTTAGCTGTACTTGATGTCCTATTTGACCCTAAGATGAGTTTCTGACCACATTATTCATGCCATACTAAGATCACTTATTTCCATCTCCGTAACATCGCCCGAGTCTGTCCCTGCCTCAGCTCATCTGGCATTGAAACCTTCATCCGTGCCTTTGTTACTTCTAGACTTGACTATTCCAACACAATCCTGGCTGGCCTCCCATCTTCTACTCTCTGTAAAATTGAGGTCATCCAAAACTCTCTGCCAGTTGCCTAACTTGCACCAAGTCCCATTCACTTATCACCCCCGTGCTCGCTGACCTACACTGGCTCTCGATTTAGGAATGCCTCATCATCCTTGTTTTCAAATTTCTTCATGGCCTTGCCCCTCCCTATCTCTGTAAACTCCTCCAGCCCTACAACCCTCTGGGATATCTAGCCTCCTCCAATTCTGGTCCTGATTTTAATTACTCCACTATTGGCATTTTGCCTTTAGCTGCCAAGACCCTGAGCTCTGAAATTCCCTCCCTAAACCTCTCTGCCTCTCCACCTCTCTTTCCTTCTTTAAGTTGCTCCTTAAACAAAGCTCTTTGATCAAGCTTTTGGTCATTTGCCGTACTATCGCCTTGGTGTAACTGGGTGCCAAATTTTGATTGATAATGCTCCTCTGAAGTGCCTTGGGATGTTTTACTACCTTAAAGATGCGACATAAATACAAGTTGTTGTTATTGTAGCCTTCTACTTTCATTTACACTGTCTTCCTCGTTGCACACTTCTTGACATTTTCTATGAGTACAGCACTTTTTCATATAATAATAGCAACTTCATCTTCATCTCCATCTCTGTTCTTCACTTCTACTTTGTATATTATTCTTACCTTCCTTTGTTACTCTTTTATAAATCATGTAATCTTTTCTGGGTCCCACTTGCCAGATCCTGATAGCAGTTGTTCTTAAGGTCAAAATATCTATGATGTGTGGCCCACTTAGCTTGCCTCCAGAGCATAGCTATGATCTGACAGGCCAACAACAATATTATATTATATAGTGCTTTCAATAAAAAAACTTCCAAAGTACTTCTTACTGTATGTGCAAAATGGGCCCCAAGGCAGGGAAGAATAGATTAGAAGGGGTGATTATAGGGCTGGGTTGATGATGGGTTTAAAGAGGGTTTGTTTAAAGTAGGAGAGGGGGACAGGTGGATGGATTTAAGGAAGGAATGTTAAAGGGTAGGACCCAAGTGGATGAAGACTGTGCAACAAATATTGAAGTATAGGGTGGGGGGCTGCACCAAAGGTCTGAATTAGAAAAATGGAGAGCATGAGGGAGAAAATGGGACTGCAGGAGGCTGCAGAGATAGAATACTGTGAAACCACAGGGGATTTAAAGACATGGGGAGGATGAGGGATTCAATGTAGGTCAGCCAGAACAGGAGTAATGAACAAGTAATGCAGAACAGGATATGTGTTGCAGAGTTTTAGAGAAGTTGGACTTTATGGAGGGTGGAAGATGGGAGGTCAGTAAGGAGAGTATTGTTGTAATTGAGTTTGGAGGTAACAAAGGCAGGCATAAAAGCTGCAGCAGCAAAGAGATTGAGGTAGGTTGTGAATAATCTGGTTTAGCTTGACAGTGGCTGAATGAGAAACACCAGACCAAAACTTTCTGTTTTCCATTACCCAGTCAAATTATAAATTTGCCAAAAGTCAATTTTCTATTTTTTTAACAGTGCAGCTGATATTTTTTTAATATTCATTCTCAGAGTGCGGACATCACCAGCAAGGCCAGCATTTATTGCTCATCCCTAGGCCAGTTTCGATGGCTGATACATATCTTTCACAGGATGGAAGTCATATATAGGCCCAATTGGGTAAGGATGACGTATTTCTTTCATTAAAAGGCTCACAAATATTTCACCACTGATACCATTGAAATGGCTCATTAAATGCTTGAGAAGTGGGATTGTTATTATGGGTGTATTATGATCAGCTCATTTTCTATCATTCTTATTAAAGAAACCATGTTGTACAAGATAATCTATAGCAAAATCATTCCACCATTTTGGTTGCAGGTCATAAGAAAAGTCCATTCAGTCTATTTGAAACAAATAAGGAATATATATAATCCCTAGAAATTAAATATTAAACAGAATTACCAGTAACTTGGATATAGTCAAAGACATTTCAGATTTGTGTGGTGCCTGGCCAGTTTGCTTTGATGTTTTACCACAACATTCTGCATTACACGCGTAACTATAAAACATTTCCAGGATATAAATGCATTTTTCTCCCTTTTTGTATATCATGAAAGCACTGATTCATTCTGAGGTAAGCTTTCACAGGTGCCAGCAACTCTGATAGTTTATACAAGTGGCCTTTTATATTGCACTGGACTTGTGCTTTAGTTCTTCACAATACTGAAGGCTGAGGGCTGGCGTCTTATCCACAGTTGTTCAGTTCCTTTTGAATGGTCATCCAGCATCCTAAATATAATCAAAACATGTGAATTTTAATTGCTACATAAATGTGACTGTTCCTGAGGTAGAGATAAAAAGAGAAAAAAGTAAATGTCAGAAATCTTCAATTAAAAACAAAAATCACTGGGACTACAAAGCTGATGATACAACATGGAAAACAAAGGCAGATTAACATTTTCTTAATATTACATCAGGTATCATTTCTGATTAAGAGGCACATTACAACATTAACCTATATCAACCCACTCTGCATTTCTAAGATAGGTTGAGACTATTAATAGACCTCATCACATTGTCCAGTGACCCTATGAATAATTACATTCCTGTTTGATATTATAGACATAACCAAAGACATTCAAATTGGTTAATATAAAGGTTGGGGCAAGTAGTGATTGTTTGCCATTACATATTTGGCAGATTGCATATCATTTCACATGTTCAAAGCATGTTAAAAATATTTGAGGCATATACTTATTGCTGCATATAATGAACTCCCAAAATGGAGTACAGAAATCCGAATGACCTTGTAGGTCTTGAAATTACACTACGATTAGCATTTGAATGCTTCTTATGATCATTGGAATTTCTTTACTAATTTAACATAAGTAAAAACCCATTTTAAATAAATGGTTTAATGGCTTCAGTAGTAAGACACACAACAGAATTTCATAAGACTGCTTTCAATGTTTGTAGATTGCTACCGTACAGTGGAATTTTGAGACTTTCATTTCAGAATCGTAGATGTAACACTGTGCAAAGCTTTTATCAGGATTCACATAATGCACCCGTTATACTGCACATACTAGTTTGGCATCAACAATTGCTGGCTCCATACCACTCTGTACTTGGACAGAACAGAGTTTGAGCATAATTAAAATGCATGCACAGAGCTCCACTCATCGGCATCCAAATGCTGATGACATTTTAATACCAGTAAAGACGTGACTATCTGTTTAGCTTTTTCAGTACAGAAGGACCGTCCAATATATTGAATGTGTTTGAAAATTGATTTTACACCATTTTCAGTTATACTGAAGCTTATATAAAAGCACCTGCCATAATTCTACACTATTAGGCTGAGAACATGGAGATGCAGTGTGCAGTTTGCAACTGGCAAGACCTCTGGTACATTGCCTGCCAATGAATTATACTCTGATGACTAGGAATGCATGCATGCTTACCAATGTGTATGAAGAGTGCTTCCCTGGTGAATTATTGAGATTTTGAAAGTGTGGGTGACAATATCTACTTTCTCAAAACATTGCTGAGATCCCACAGTAAACTTATAAGTGTAAAGTCCAACAAAGCTTGGTATCTAAATCTAGCTTCCGACCAACTCAACTGAAAAATGTCAAGCTCAAGCTGCGCGAAACTGATTCTTAGAGAGGGGTGTCAAACTGCCACTTTCTAGTGAGAGATGGTGAGTTACATTATCACTCCTACATTGAAGTGCGGTGGAGAGTGATATGCATCAGAGTACAAAAAAATAGCACTATAACTGGACCCTCTAATCATGCTCAACTTGGAAACCTCAAACGCGGCAATTGAAAAGGAAACAAATCTGCAAATGCTCAAAAAATGAAGGAAAGCAAAAAATGTTGAAAGAAAATTGCACAGCAGGTCTGTCAGTACCTTTAGAGATAAAAGATGGGCTACCATTTTGGTTGACCCCTTTAGAAGTGAAAACTGAAAGATAAAAGATACTAGGGGAATCAGAAAATAAAGGAGGTGGGGGAACAGAGGCAACAAATTCTCGAATCACAGAGAGGAGCTCAGTGGGTAGAATTGTAATAAAGATTAACTTGGTGAGAGAAAGAAATACATTTTTAAAAAGAACATGCAAATAGCTAATATGGTGAGAGGCTCACCTAAGTATAAATGGTGGGACAACAAGGGAAATTATAGAATCATAGAATAATACAGCACAGGAGGTGATTTGATCCATCATGTTTGTGCTGGCAGTTTGAAAGTGCCACTCCCTGCTCTTTATCCATATCCCTGCAAATTCTTCACCTGCAAGTATTTGTCCAATTCCCTTTGAACATTATTAATTAAATCTGCTTTTGCCACCCTTTCAAGCAGTGCATTCCAGATTATAGCATATGGAGAAATAAACTGAAACCTGGCAGATGAAGGTCGAAAATAAGTAGTGAAATGTTGGAAAGAAGACAATTGGTACCTGTAATTTGGCAGCTACAACTGTGCTTGGATAAAGTGTCTGCACCAAAAAGCCTAACTAGCCTTTTTTCCCCAGGAGAGGCTAGGCCACGATACATATCATTCAAGAGGATGGGCATTCCTGAGATTCATTGGGATTCCCATAAAGGCACCTTTTATCTGGAGTAATTGGTGAAGTTACAAATTGGTTAGAACATATGTAAATATAAACAGAAAATGCTGGAAATACTCAGCAGGTCAGGCAGTACCTGAAGAGACAGGTCCATGACTTTTTGTCAAAAATGAAGGGAAAACAGAAGATGCTAAAAGAATGTGTTTGAAAATTGATTTGACACCATTTTCAGTTATACTGAAGCTTATGTAAAAGTACCTGCCATAATTCTACACTAATAGTCTGAGAGCAGGCGATGCAGAGGCGAAGAGTGCAATTTGCAACTGGCAAGACATCTGGTACATTGCCGCCAGTGAATTATACTCTGATGGCGAGGAATTCATGCATGCTTATGGGTGTACATGAACAGTGCTTCCCAATGGTGAATTATTGAGATTTTTAAAGTGTGGGTTTCTCAGTACCTTTGCAGAGAAAAGATGAATTACGCTTCAAGTGGACCGCTTGTTTAGAACTGAGAGTTAAAAAAGAAGCATTTTAGGGAATCAGAAAATAAGGAAGGAGAGAGGGGGTCAGCCACAGTGAATACGCAAATCACAGAGAGGCGCTCAATAGGTTCAATTATATGAAAGATTATCTTAGTGAGGCAAAGTCACTGAAAGGTCATCAACCTGAAATGCTAATGGTTTCTCTCATCACATATTCTGCCTGACCTGCTGAGTATTTCCAGCATTTTCTGTTTATATTTCATATTTCCAGCATCTGTAGTATTTTACCTTTGTATTATATTAAAAAAAACACTTAACCAGGTGATTGAGGATGGGAACTGATTTGATTGCTGTGCAAGGGAGCCTGGAGATCTCAATAGCAAAGGATGGATGTGCAGAGTGACAGTGTGGCCATGGAGAAAAGGACACAATTGGTGTTAGAGGACCTGAGTGACAGAAGGCTTCAGAAGAGTCATAAGCGTGGGTGGATAGAGACTGAATAAGCGGGAAGAATAGGAATGAAATAAGGGGGAATTAATTTGTTGGTACAGGAAGCAGTTATGTTACAGTCCTATTTGTCCTGGGGAGGATGTGGAACTGGCTATGTTGGGTTGGAGAAACGACAAGATTAGAGATAGTGGGGTCAGTTCTCCAAACGACATGCAATGTGCAATAGTATGAGAAATAATGCTTTACTGTTTGGTAGAACAGCAAACTGGAGTTAATAGCTCAGACAAGGGATATACTGTGCTTTCTGCATGCTTGCAACATGCAAGATGTGTCCCACTGCAAAAGACTGTGGTATAACTGGTTTGCTAACACTTTGAGCAGAAGCCCCGCGTGAAATTGAAGGCGAGTATTTTGACATGTTTCTTTTACTGGAGCCTTCTCTCGTCTTCTCTGTCCTTTTCGCTTTCTGTCAGAAATAAATAAGTTGTAAACTGTAAGGGTTCAATACTGTCCATTAGTAAAACGCACAGATTAAATATTCCCTGTCTAAAGGGATGGATGAAAGATATATAAAACCCTTTGTACTGGAGAGAGGAAGCAGGACGCCCAGTCGATTCCCATTTCACGCAAGCTTTCTTCATTTGCAAGGACGAAGGTAACACAATATTTAAGTGACTTTCTGTGGGAGAGTGAGACTCGTTTCATCAACGACCTACAGAAGGATTTCAATTTCAGGTCCCTTCACCGGTAATAACTTCTGCAGAATCTATTGATCCAACAAACATCAGGACCTTGTTTGGGCCATCCGCTGCATTTTTTTTTAAATCTAGACAAAGTCAGTAACTTAGATAGTCGATCTTGAATTTGTTCTGGAGTATATCAACCTTAACCATTTTGGAAGAAACGAGAAGTGCCATCAAGTGGCTGCTCTCCCCAGTCTTCAAAAAACGCGATCTTCTCAGAGTTCACAACCGATCCCCATCGTATGCACACTGTGCGGTGGGATTTGGGAACACTTAGCAAGCTTGTCAGCCTATTTGGATTCCCCCATGTTGTACAGTTAAATGCGAAACAGGTTATGGGGCAGTATCTGTTAGATACGTGAAAGTGCAGGGAATACTGGAAATCTGAAACAAAAATAAAGAAAAACCTGTAAGTGCAAAATAGACCCACCGTCATCTGAGGAAAAAGATAGGTTAGAATGTGGGGAGTGAACTTCTGTGCAATTTTCTGTTCTAGACCATAAACATTGTTTCTGCCTTAATTTAACTTTATTTCAAAACTCTGGGGAGTTCTCCCGTATCCTGGACAATATTACAAAAATAGATCTTCTGGTCACTATCAAGATGCTGATGGCGGGGGGGCTTAAATTGGTTGCAACGTTTCCCACATTATAATTGACAACACTTCAAAAATACTTCATTAGCTATAACGCGCTTTGAGACATCGCACGACTTTTATAAATGCATATAAACACAGAAAATGCTGGAAATGCTCAGAAAACCAGGCAGCATCCGTGGAGAAAGAAACAAGAGTTAATATTTCAGCTCGATGGCCTTTCGTCAGTAACTTGCATTTTGCTTTCATTATGGACCCCACCAAATGACAATGTGGCGATTCAAAGCAGCGGTAAAAGGAGGCTGATTTACATTTGCATGCCCTCAGAAACTTCTGTTGAAATGTAAACTAATCACAACCTCGGAATTAAACCCAGACACATTTAAATTATACATTTAAAGCAACATTCAAGACATTCCGGAAAATTGGAGCCACCGTATAATGATTAATTTACACCAGCCAGATTGTTTACAACTCACAGACGGGGGAAGCTGCTCGATGCGGGATATTTAAATATTCCGAATTGATGTTTAGACGGATACTTAAAATGACAGGTCCAATCTGTTTCAGCCCATTTGACAAAAATCAGAAGGGCTATAACTTTCATATGTGTTTTAAAGGAATGGAGGGAGTACGGGCTCGCGGTTTGCTTGGCTTTGAGAATTGAGTAACTTAAATGGACAAAACCCCGTCGTTGGTTAATTCCTTGTTCCCTTTTGAGTGGGTGTTTGAACAGTGATAAGGACGGGTCCAGGCTGAGGTTAGCCGGATTGGGGGAGGCGTGGCTACATATTACCTGCGAGTGAGCGGCTGCACACAACACAGCAGCTTGAAACTGTTACCTATCTAGAGGTGTACGTCCAGAGAGCGGGCTGTCTCAAAGGCATATTCATTGACATTGCCGAAATGCCTGGGGGCGGCAAATGAGGATACTCTGGGAATCTTTCCATTAATAAAGACAGTGTTTGGGGAGAAACAGTAAAGGATCAATATAGGAACCTAGCGTTAACTGAGAGTGACACCAATCTCCCTCGGCTCTTAAATCTCTCTCTCTCTCTATATATATTCCCCATGCATTCTTACAAATTATCACCTTGTAGACACTTGTAAAACCCCGTTTTCGATCTGATAATGGGAAGGGAATCAGACATTTGTCTGAATCAGATAAACGACAAACATATATCAACACACTCCCATTTTTTAAAGAAAAAGGTGTTGGATGGATGATGGCAAAAAAAAAACGTTTTATACTGCCTCGGAATTAGAATATAAATGGTCCCAGGTTTTGCTCGCTTCTATTTTACACACAATCCGTTAACTCAAGTGATTTCCATTCGATGTTCGCATGCTGCAAAAATAAGGAAGAAATGTCGAAAAGCCGACTTAAAGACAGGCGGGAAGGCTGGACTGACGATGCAAAGCGCAAGCAAACTGATGATTTAGAGAATCGCACCCATATTAGAACAGCGAGATTGCGGTGTGAGGACAATGCAGCAGAGAATGAAGTGTCTGGTAGGGGGCTTCCTTGCTTCTGGGTGTTTTAGATTAGCTCGTTGTTCGACTCCTCTGTTTTTTTTTCTCTTGGTGGAGCTCTCCCCCTCCAACGTACGATCGGAAAAGCTTGAGAACCTGACGTAACGAATGCGCTCCCGGCTGCGTCGTTCTGCCTTCAGTAGGTGGGAAATCAAGAGGAGAGAAGGACGCCTTGTCAAATCTTTTGCAACATCACCGCCACTTCCACCTCACTCCACCCGCCCCCCCCCCCCCCCCCCACCCCAACGTTCCTTTCTACATCACATTACTTTACCACAAGGATGCACCAAGAGGTAGTATCTCCATACTTGGGAGACCAGTAAGGAGTCGTTATTCCTTGGATCTAAACTCCCTGGCTCTTGACTGTTACATTTTTTCTCTCGGATTAATCAAAGGACGGTCTGTTTTCTGGGCATCGGTGATTTTCCTCGCTTTTTAAAAAAAAAACAAATCTGCCCTTCACTTCTGCCTGTGTAGGTATTTCAGCCGCAAACTATGATCACCACCGCTTTGCTATTTATCCTTTCTTAAAAGCTGGAGCTTTGTTTTTGGTGACTGCACCAGAACGTGGGGGAAAAGTGCAAATGTTTGCTTAGAAACTTTGAGGTAAGGATGATGCTGCATAGCAGCCCAATTACCTACAAGCTATTTATGTGTTATTTTTTCTCTCTCCATGTAAAGATACTTTACACAACGTGCACCGAGGTTTTGGGACTGAGTAAACATCTGTAAAACGCCCTAAGACTCTGCACACCATTAAACCAAAGACCTTTATTCAGGGATTGAGCACGTGGTATTAATGGTAAAATCGGTGCAGTTAAACAGAAACTCTGCAAAGTACAGATATCAGCCAAATTTAAGACCATTTGGTTCTAAATAGTTACAAAATATCTTAACCGACTGGAGAGAAACAAATCAGAATAATACCATTTCTTATTTTAAACGTTATGAGATCTGCATGTCAGAAGCCGGGTAGGATAATCGTGCCATTCTGACCTTTGGGGTGTTAGCTTTAGCTCGGTGGGCACTGCTGAATTAGTGTGGCGATGGTAATGGGCGTCGCGAGGAGAAATTGCAGGGTCAGTGAGGAGGAAATACCAGATTCAGGCAGTGGACCGCCATGAATCGGATGTGTGCTAATTGAAAAAAATGAATTGTCAAATGTCTCAGCGCATCAAGCCATTTATTTAAGACAATCCGCTAGCTAGACTACAATAACTCAGGGAAGGGGTAAATGGGAGACTGTTCATATTCTGCTGCACCCTGTAAACTGTCTTTTTTTGGTTTGCTGTGTGCATTTGATCCAATGATTAAAATTAGTGTTTTCTGTTGTTTCCCACCCTTTACAACTATCAGCTTCCCTTTGGATGTAAAATGTCATTCTGTATTACACGGTCAGCAGCCTATTCAGTCAGATGAATTCAGTAACGACATGGTTAATCGCATATGCTTAGTAGAAAGATTTGATCCGCTCCATCCTTCAAACTCAGGCTATACCGTGGGTTTCTTTTTTTATATTGTTAACAAGTGTTTTTCGCAAAGCGATGTTTCACAAATCCCAACTCATTGGCAGCTAATTAGTCTGACGCATTTGGATGTCATTAGATCAAAAAATCAGAATCTGTGATCCTTGCTATTGGGAGAAAACTGTGGATTTGGATGTAAACCTGTTAGACATCAGTTATGATGCATCAGGCGAAAGGGATCCCCAAGTACCTCTCACAATGGAGCTGTTTCCTGGTAACAGATCAGACCAACGCTTTAGAATGGGCTGCACTAGAATAAAATAACTAGGGGTAATTACACAGTAATTAGCAGCCACCAAGGCAGAAAGTGACGCTCAGAATGTTTCACTGAGTTTGAATCACTTCATTCCCGTTAACTCCTTCGCCATTCAAGAGGATCTCACTTGAATGGGTGCGAGGCAATATCACTTTGGTGTCTCAGCATCCATCCAATCCTGCAGGGCATCAAGGGGGGTGGGGGTGAAATCTCACTACAAGTAATGTACCCTTAAGGGCTGGCTAAGTGCCAGCGATTTTAACCGAACTCTTACTGCAAACAACTACATTAAAGCAAACGGGCTCAGATTAATTGACTCCATTCAGTCGGTCCTTGCTACCCCCGTACAACACGTTTCTCTAGCAAACGGAATAGTCCAGGTCTCACCAAGTGTAGACAGGGTGACAAAGCAGAATTGGCGGCTGCTTTGATTATCAAGAGGCTCTGTCTATTCTCCACTAGAATTTCCTTGTATTTATTTTAAAAAAAACAAAATGTGTGTTCTATCTTGAATAGAGCTCCCCTCCCACAAAATGGGCAAAGGGAAGAAAATGTTCTCTTGAAAGCAGTGGGCAGCTTTAATATCGCCCACGATCCAGCCCAGCGCTAATCCTGCCACCTTTTCTCTGCCTCTTCCCTGTTTCAGCTCGTACAGATGGCTTTGTTATAACACACTAACTTTTAACAATATGCTGATGCATTATGAGTCAGACAGTGCGATCTGCTTCTACACCTCGCTCCACACTGTATATGTTTTCTGTGTTTGTCACGCGTGTTTTTTGTTTGCTCTGTTAAGCTCGACACCCGTCGATCAAAGTAGAGCGCTCCAAGAGTCCCGTTATTGTCACCAATGGCCCCTTATCCCGGTTAGCCGGTGTCCGGTACCCTCCCGTCTCCTTCTTCCTCGTTGCCAATTTACAAAGCGCGATTGAAAGACGATCTGCATGATCATTGCACAAGCGGGAGCCGGGATGAGGAAATGCAATCAGTTGTGGGGATGCAGAACGCTCGGTGGATAAGTAGTGTGCAATTCCCACAGGGAAATGCCATAAGGGGGAGCAGTGCGTCTTGATGTGCAACAAGAGAAATACGCTGTCAATGCGTAAGCTAAAATAGGTACCCGAGCGAATCCTAGACCCACTCTCTCAAAGGTCCGGCGGGTTGTAGACCTGCACCAACATCTATTGTCTCCCTCAGTCTTTCGTGTAGTCTTGGTAAAGGCGGTATTATTAGAAAACGGTTAAGCGAGAAAGGTTTGTGAATTGCCATTCATGGGCTAATGTTTCCTTAATGCATGCCTGGTCTTAAATCAGGGGAAGAGCGAGGTACAGGCAGAGAAAGCTCAGGCTTCTGTTTCTGCCACAACGCAGCAGCTATTAGAGGTAGGTACGGCGCTAGACCAGCGAACAAAATCAGAGCAAGCCCTGGGCTGCTCAATGCGGAAAGGAGATTCAATCTTGCTTTTTTTTGGTGGGGGGGGGGGGGGGAAGAAAACACATATGGGAATAAATGTCGGGAATGTTCAATACACGACGGTGCTATTACCAAACACAGTGTTATTATACACCTATTAAAACGGGCAAAACTTCATTGAACTGAACATATTGCAAGCTGCATATACCTGAGATCGAAATCCGTCAATCGCAAAACAATTAATCTACAAGTCAGTTCATTTTTTTTTTTAGAAAATAGAATACAGTTAAATCAATGAGAAGGTCAGTCTATGATTACTGACGATATAGTATTGTCGGAATGCATACAAAAAATATTCAAAATAATCCGAGTGGAAGATGGTTGCCTCATTGTCCTGAAGTGTTATAGTTTCATGACTATAAAAATACATCTTTACTAGTGCAGTTAATTGTAATTATAAATGAGGTATAACCTGTTCTAACTCTCGAGGCCCTGGTTAGTGAAGTTAGATGCTTCTCGGTAACAGAAGCTTTATTGGCATGGGTAGGCTGTTAAGTGCGTTCTTTTCAGCAGTTTAAGGCTGCAATGTGAAAATCACTAAATGGCAATTAGTTTTGGGGTGTTTATCCGATAATCAGGAGAGACAAGCTGCATTTTAATTGGCGCTAATTATCAAAATATTTTTTAAGTTTGAGGACGTGTCGTCCCAGAATCTATTAAAAACAGGAAGCTGCCGAGTCTTTTTAAGCACCTGCGTGAAAATAAGTTTCTTGGTGTCTTCGTATTCTCAGGGGGGGGGGCACCACAAAACAGAGGGCGGGGGAATTAAGCAACAGGACGTCTTTGATCTGACACTTCAATTCTTAAATGCCACAAGCTCCAGGGAATTCCATGAAGGGCAGTTGGCTTGCTGGGAGAGTTAGGGAGCAAATCGATTTAAAAAAAACAGCCATGTCGAAGATGACTTTAAGATAGTCTACATGTTTATGTTCTCAAGGATATTAAAAGAAAGTGATACCTGTCCTTTTTTATAATTTCAGATTCAATTTTAACTGTTGTGACCTCTGTCTGAAGCTGGTTATCCATCCTGAAAAAAAAAACATGATAATGTATCATTTATAAATCCAAGTACATTGAATACACTACAAGCTCACGCAGCTTTGGAAGGGAGACTCCGGCCGGGCCTCACAGGGTTATTCTGTTCAAATCATCAATCCCAGGAATTTACCAGCAGAGGGAGACCTAGGACAAACCTACAAAGAGTGCAATGAAATCATCTGCAGGTCTCTGTCTCTGAAAGTCGCTCCTGTTATGTCCATGGTCTGGGCTCTTGCTGCTATTTCCTTGGCGATTCTTGGGATAACTGACCTAGGATGAGGATCACTGAAACCTTGGTGATTGCCATATTTGCCGCCGCCGCGCTGTGGACTGTCCGCGGGTTTGACGTTGGGCAGCCCCCTTGCACCACTCTGGTCCAGGGCAAACTATTCGGATACTTCTCCTCTTCAATGGTCTTTGCTTCCAACTCCTCGGTCTGCTCCTGGATTATCCAAAACCCCGACCCGAGGCGATACACGCTCTACATGAAGGTGGTCAAGACCAGCAATATCTGCGAGCGGCACCAGATCCGCACCTATCAGTTCGACTCGTTCCTGGCCAGCACCCGCACCTATCTGGGTATGGAGAGCTTCGACGAAGTGCTGAACCTCTGCGACTCCTCCGCCCGCTATGCCTTCCTCCAGTCCAGCAAGCAGTACCTGCAAATGAAGCAGATCTCGCCCGGGAACGGCGCCCGGCCAAGGGCCAGGGGCGGCAGGGTCAAAGACAAGGAGTTTTCTGCCGAGTATCTGGTGGTGGGCAACAGGAACCCCAGCAAGGGAGCTTGTCAAATGCTCTGCAAGTGGCTGGAGACCTGCCTGGCCGTCAGCACCAGCGCCCGTCCCTGTGGCATCATGCAGACCCCTTGCTTCTGCTCCAGGGGCGACAGCGTGGGTCAATCCACCGAGATGCTGGGGCTGAATAAAAAGGGAGACAGTTGTTTGAAAGACGGCGTCTACCTGGAGCACTGCATCAGGAACCCAAAAGAGAACACCGGCTCGGATTCCCGCGGTAAGTGACCGTAAGGGTTGTCCACCTCCCGGAGCCCCTGCTGCGTTCCTTTCGAGTTCTCTTAAATGTATGTTTTCGCTGGAAGTAGCGCGCACTGTTTTCCTTTAAGTTCCCTTGCTGCGGCGTTTCTTTTCTATTAAAAAAGGGAACCCTGCCCACTCGACTTGAATTGCAAAGATTGTTTCTGTAAACGAGACATTTATGGATGAGCTCTGTTTCTGAGTGAAGGTGCAGTGAGTGTACAGAGATTTAGCTGCTCAAATTTAGCTGCTCAATGAGTTTGGAGGAGGAATTGAGAGCCCATTGACCCGGCGATCAAGCTGCAGAAACCCATAGGGGCGCGAATGTAAAGGGTTCTTGGAGAATTAGCAGTGAGTTTCTCACTGATTTATATTCCAGCACCTCCAAGCATTTCAGCCTCTCTCACGGAGTTCTTCAAATGATGTGACTTCAAATAATTAAACTAAACCTTTCATTGTTTCCACGCTTTCTCACTAAATCCGTACTAACATTTTGTGGTAACCTGATTCCAATCCGAGTAGCGATTTCACTCGAGTTGTGCATTTTCTAATGAGTTTTAAGTTAAACTTTCCGAACGTTTAAATGCACCTGTTGATTCTTTTGCTGCCATGTCAGTGTCCTTGCAATAAAAGCGACTTCGTCTGGTTTTAATTTTTCAGAGGTGGTGGGGAGGTGTTGTTGTAATTTGGCAGCAATTGTTTTTTTTTAAGTGAAATGGGATTTCGTTATGTTTTCTGATTGTCATAGCTCCGCTTCTCAATCAGTTTAAGCGCAGAAAGGTTACTGGATTCTGAAAATAATGAACAGCTTTGCCTGTGAAGCTCTGAAATTCCTGGACACTTCTTGAAATGTAAAGCCGGGTTTATAAATGACGCTGGTTCTCAGCCAGTTCCTACCCAGGGGTGGCGTACAGGCACAATGCAGTAAAACATCGAAGTCAAGATTATTCTTCACTCTTTCCCCTAATAACATTGAGTTCCTTCAGTTCAAAAATACAGTTCTTCCAAACACTACAACTTTCTCACTATTGGCCATTATAAATAGCTCATTATCTAGACTAAGATGTTTTATTCTTCCCTTCAGAGCGTTACCGTGCCATTTCATGGGATCTCCGCCATTGTATTGTTTAGAACAATACTATAACGTGTCCAACTGCGCACGATAAACGCGCGCCCCTCCCCACAAAAAAGAAAGCCCTGTAGATTTTGGAAATCTGAAACAAAAAAAAAACTCCTGCTTCATCTGTAGAGAAAATCGAGTTTCAGGTGTGCATCCTTCGTCAGAACTGCAAGATATTGCGACGAAAAGCATTTTAAAAAGAAGCAGACCAGCGGGAAAGGGGGAGGGACACACACACGGAAAGCAATAGTGGAAAACAGGCGATGGTTAGATGGCAGAGGTGAAACTAAATTATAGATGTTCTTGGTAAAGTGGATGTGGATTATGCTTGTATGCAGTATTTAAATCTTCAATGTATTTTAATCATATTTTGTGCCATCTAATTGCCATTGCTTTTACAGTACTCTAGGGGAAAGAGTGGGAAGTCCAGGTGTGGTGCTATGCTAGATGTGTAATGCTTCAGTCATTTTTTTCCCTTTTTTGTTGTTTACCTTGATGTACAATCAAAGAATGCTTTTGGTATTCTTATGAGAACGATGGCAATTGTCAATGGCCCCAAACACTTATTCACAGCTTAGATATTGTACCATGTATGCTTGGTGCTGTTACTTGTCAAGATAATACACGATGATTTATGGCATATATAGAATAGTGAGTTGAGAATGAGTCTCACTGCAACACATTTGGGGTGGGCGACAATATCACAGACTGCAGAAGTGAAACTGACTGGCTTGTGTTGACGTAAGGTTTGTTTACATTAGTATCAAAAAGTTTTACTTATTTGCCTTGTGTCTCTGTCGGCCATCTTTCCTTGCTCGTCACTATTCAATGTCTTCAATATATGGTAGGGTTTTACTAAATCAATGGTGAAGTTCGCAGCATTTATTTAATGACTACCTCAAGCCATGGTTTACTGTTGGTACTTTGCAACTGACAGTAGATGGCTGATGCAAGGTGTCATCTCAAAACACGGGAGATATCAGAGATGATTCTGTTAGGAAAAGGCAACCCATCATTGCAGCTGCATCAGACCATTGGCAGATCTTGTTGGCTGAGGTAATTCGCAATTATTGGGAGCTTTAAACAAAGTATATTGCTGGCAGATGGCTATTGTATAATGGCTAAATGTGGATCATCTAATAAAGAGGGCAACATAAATGAGGTAGGTTAGATTGAATGGATGGCATATAACAGGGTGCTTATTTTTGGAATAGATCCTTTATAGATGATGCCACCATATACAACGAATGGACACCACAAAGTGCTACTGTGAGGACATGAATCATACAGAAGGTATAATTAGGTATCCAGGAACAGCATATAAGAGGCAGGAGTGTGTATTGCATGATGAAGTGGATGCATCTGAGAGTTTCTCCATGCCTTTTGATAATCCTACACATTTCAGAGCCTGGTGTAAAAACATACTATATCCCAAGAAGCCAGGAAACAAAATATTCATGTCGAGCGGTATATGAATTATCTCAATCATTTGGTGCAATAGGCCTCCAGATTATATCACATTGCTCTTTATAAGTTTGTTTACAGAATGACAAGAAGTGAACGATATGGAAAAGTATTGCATATGAGCCTCATGGGCAGGCAAGTAGTTAATTAATTTATCAACACTGCCATAAGGAACACTCGGACATAGATTGATGAGCATAATTCTCCCTCTAGCCAGTTCCTGAACTCATCAGGACCACTGCGGTGGTGGTGGTGGCAGGGAGGGGTGGGGGTGGGGGGGGAACGTGGTTTGGGGGCGATAAAGTTGTCGCAGTCCTTTATCGGGAATTGCTGTGTGGAGAATCATTGTTATGAAACCAGTGAGACAGAGAAGATCAGAGGTGCTGTGCTCACTCTCAGATACTCTCATGTATTTGCATAACATGGTGACTTGAGTGCCTTTCAAATTATTGGAATGTAATCTATGGAATTCCATCATAGAGTCATAGAGCCATTTGCAGCATAGAAGGAGGCCATCTGGCACATCACGTCCATGCCGGCTCTCCACGGAGCTATCAAGCCAGTCCCATTCCCCCACTCGATCCCTGTAGCTCTGCAAGTCTATTTCCCTCAAGTGGTCATTCAATTTTCTCTTCAAGTCATTGATTGTCTCTGCTTCCACCACCCTCATGGGCAGTGGTCATTACCACTCACTGCATAAAAAAGTGTTTCCTCATAATCCCCCTGTATCTCTTGCCCAAAACCTTCTATCTATGTCCCCTTGTCCTTGTACCAGGAGTTAATGGGAACAGTTTTTCCTTGTCTAACTTATCTAATTCTGTCATAATCTTGTACACCTCTATCAAATCTCCCCTCAATCTTGTTCTAAGGAGAACAAACCCAGCTTTTCCAACCTAACCTTGTAACTAAAATCCTCCATCCCTGGAACCATTCTGGGAAATCTCCTCTGCATCCTCTCAAGGACCCTCGCATCCTTCCTGAAGTGTGGTGACGGGAACTGGATGCAATACTCCAGTTGGGGCCTAAGCAGAGCTTTATAAAGTTTCAGCGTAACTCCCCTGCTTTTGCACTCAATGCCTCGATTTATGAAGCCCAAGATCCCATGTGTTTTACTAACCACTCTCTCAATATGTCCTATCACCTTCAAAGATTGATGCACATGCACCCCTAGGTCCCTCTGTTTCTGTACACTCTTTAGAACTGTGTCTTTAAGTCTATAATGCCTCTCCCTATTCCTTCTGCCAAATGCATCACCTCACACTTCTCTGTGTTAAATTCCATCTGCCATGTGTCTGGCTAGCAGAATGGGCAATCTGTGTTCTGTTGCAGGTGGTTCCTATCATAGAACCATAGAAGGTTTACAGCACAGAAAGAGGCCATTTGGCCCATCCTGTCTGTGCCAGCTGAAAAATGAGCCACCCAGCCTCATCCCACCTTCCAGCATTTGGTCCATAGCCCTGCAGGTTGCGGCACTTCAGGTGCATATCCGAGATCCTTTTAAATGAGTTGAGGGTTTCTGCCTCTACTACCATTTTGGGCAGTGAGTTCCAGATCCTCACCACCCACTGGGTGAAAAAAAAGTTTCCTCCTCTCCCTTTTAATCTTTATACCAATTGCTTTAAATCTATGCCCCCTTGTCACTGACCTCTTTGCTAAGGTAAACAGGCCCTTCACATCTACTCTATCCAGGCCCCTCACAATTTTGTACATTTCAATCAAATCTCCGCTCAGCCTTCTCTGTTCCAAGGAGGACACCCCCAGCATATCCAATCTTTCCTCATAGCTGCATTTTTCCAGTCCCGGCAACATCCTCACAAATCTCCTCTCCACCCTTGCTAGCGCAATTACATACTTTCTGTAATGAGGTGACCAGACCTGCACACAGTACTCAAGTTGTGACCTAACCAATGATTTATGCAGTTCCAGCATAACCTCCCTGCTCTTATATTTTATACCTCAGCTAATAAAGTAAAGGATTCCATATGCCTTCTTAACCACCTTATTGACCTGTCCTGCTACCTTCAGGAATCTGTGGACATTCAGTCCAAGGTCCCTCACTTCCTCTACACCTCTCAATATTCTCACATTAATCATGTATTCCTTTGCCTTGTTTGACCTTCCTAAATGCATTACCTCACACTTCTCCAGGTTGAAATCCATTTGCCACTTTTCTGTCCACCTGACCAGTCCATCAATATCTTCCTGCGGCCTACAGCTATCCTCCCCGCTATCAACCAAACAGCCTATCTTAGTGTCTTCTGCAAACTTTGTGATCATGCCCCCTACATTTACGTTAATATATACCATAAAAAGCAGGGAACCCAGTACTGAGCCCTGCGGAACGCCACTGGAGACAGCCTCCAGTCGCTAAAACACCCATCAACAATTACCCTTTGTTTCCTCCTTCGACTTTTTCAGTGGAAACGTTTGAGCAGATCTCAGCAGTAGCAAATCATTTGCTGCAACAAATAAGCTTCCCTCCTGTTCTCGTGGCTAGTTACAGATGCTAAGATCAGTGATCTAGTCACCTGGCCTTTCAGTTAACCAGGAAGTGATGTGTAAAAGGCTATAGAAGTTTTCCAGAAAAAAAAACATACAAGGAGAGGCTTTGGGGAAGGCTGCAGTATATTTATGTTGTTGGTATATATAGAATAAAAGCTGACTAAGTTTTACTTTACGAAGAAACTTCATCATAAGATTTTAGTTCATAATGGAAGTGTACGGGTGCAAGGCTTGCATTGGAAAGAGCAATAGAACAACAAAGAACAAATAACAGTACAGCACAGGAACAGGCCATTCGGCCCTCCAAGCCTGCGCCGATCTTGATGCCTGCCTAAACTAAAACCTTCTGCACTTCCGGGGCCCATATCCCTCTATTCCCTTCCTATTCATGTATTTGTGAAGATGTCTCTTAAACGTCGCTATCGTATCCGCTTCCACCACCTCCCCCGGCAGCAAGTTCCAGGCACTCACCACCCTCTGTGCAAAAATCTTGCCTCGCACATCCCCTCTAAACTTTGCCCCTCGCACCTTAAACCTATGTCCCCTAGTAACTGACTCTTCCACCCTGGGAAAAAGCTTCTGTCTATCCACTCTGTCCATGCCGCTCATAACTTTGTAAACCTCTATCATGTCGCCCCTCCACCTCCGTCGTTCCAGTGAAAACAATCTGAATTTTTCCAACCTCTCCTCATAGCTAATTCCCTCCAGACCATGCAACATCCTGGTAAACCTCCTCTGTACCCTCTCCAAAGCCTCCACGCCCTTCTGGTAGTGTGGCGACCAGAATTGCACGCAATATTCTAAGTGTGGCCTAACTAAGGTTCTGTACAGCTGCAACATGACTTGCCAATTTTTATACTCTATGCCCCGACCAATGAATGCAAGCATGCCGTATGCCTTCTTGACTACCTTATCCACCTGCGTTGCCACTTTCAGTGACCTGTGGACCTGTACGCCCAGATGTCTCTGCCTGTCAATACTCCTAAGGGTTCTGCCATTTACTGTATACCTCCCACCTGCATTAGACCTTCCAAAATGCATTACCTCACATTTGTCCGGATTAAACTCCATCTGCCATTTCTCCGCCCAAGTCTCCAACCGATCTATATCCTGCTGTATCCTCTGACAATCCTCATCACTATCCGCAACTCCACCAACCTTTATGTCGTCCACAAACTTACGGATCAGACCAGCTACATTTTCCTCCAAATCATTTATATATACTACAAACAGCAAAGGTCCCAGCACTGATCCCTGCGGAACACCACTAGTCACATCCCTCCATTCAGAAAAACACCCATCCACTGTTACCCTCTGTCTTCTGTGACCGAGCCAGTTCTCTATCCATCTTGCCAGCTCACCTCTGATCCCGTGTGACTTCATCTTTTGTACCAGTCTGCCATGCGGGACCTTGTCAAAGGCTTTACTAAAGTCCAATTAGATAACATCCACTGACCTTCCCTCATCAATCATCTTTGTCACTTCCTCAAAAAACTCAATCAAGTTAGTAAGACACGACCTCCCCTTCACAAAACCATGCTGTCTCTCGCTAATAAGTTTGTTTGTTTCCAAATGGTGTAAATCCTGTCCCGAATAATCCTCTCTAATAGTTTCCTACCACTGACGTAAGGCTCACCGGCCTATAATTTCCTGGATTATCTTTGCCACCCTTCTTAAACAAAGGATCAACATTGGCTATTCTCCAGTCCTCTGGGACCTCACCTGTAGCCAATGAGGATGCAAAGATTTCTGTCAAGGCCCCAGCAATTTCCTCCCTTGCCTCCCTCAGTATTCTAGGGTAGATCCCATCAGGCCCTGGGGACTTATCTATCTTAATGCTTTGCAAGATACCCAACACCTCCTCCTTTTTGATAATGAGATGACTGAGACTATCTGCACTCCCTTCCCTAGGCTCATCATCCACCAAGTCCTTCTCTTTGGTGAATACTGATGCGAAGTAATCATTTAGCACCTCGCCCATTTCCTCTGGCTCCACACATAGATTCCCATCTCTGTCCTTGAGTGGGCCAACCCTTTCCCTGGTTACCCTCTTGCTCTTTATATATGTATAAAAAGCCTTGGGATTTTCCTTAATCCTGTTTGCCAATGACTTTTCATGACCCCTTTTAGCCCTCCTAACTCCTTGCTTAAGTTCCTTCAATAGTTGTCTTTATTTATAGATCTCATTAAAAATTACTAATGCCATGCAAATTTAGTGTATATAAATTATTTAACTGCTGACTGAGTTATGGTGGCCCTTTCCTGAATGTAGAAGCTTCAGAGTTCATGTTGTTTTGAACACTAAGGAAATCAAGAGAAAGTGGAATTGAGGTAGAAGTTCAGCCATGATCTTATTGAATGGCAGCTCGGGCATGAGGAGTTATATGGCCTGCTCCTGCTTGTATTTCTTATGTTGCTTTGCTTATGTTATGTTGCAGAAATTAATGAGTTATGAGGATCTTTTACAGGAATGAGACAACATCTTCAATTCACTGGCATTGGTGAAATGTTTTGTTTTATTACTGGGATTTATAATTTATTCAGGAACTGTTTCTCCAAGATCGGGAATTCCTTCCCTAAACATTTCCACCTTTTCTCTCCTTTTAAGATGCTCATTAAAACCTACCTCTTTGGCCAGTGTTTTTGATTACCTGTCCTCATGTCTCCGCTTTTGCTTAATTGCCAATTTTAGTCTGATAAAGCTCTTGTGAAGCACCTTGCAACGTTTTACTATGTTCGAGGTACTACATAGATGATGATGACAATGTTGATGAATGTTCTTTGTTAACAGGATTCATTTGAAACTTTCAAGTTAGTGAAAGACTGAAACCAGGGCACTGATAGCTGATGTTCAGTCAAAAAATGCCCAGAAAATGAGTTTAGAATATTTGAGTATAATATTACTTACACAGTGTCTATCGATCGCATTGCCAAAATATATCAAAGGGCCTTACATTTTATTTCTGGAATGACTGTTGTGTTTTAAAGTGTGAGAAGTCAATAAAACTTACAAATAAATACATGAGACCATAACTTTTATAAATAAGGGAACAGCATGCTAAATCAGGTGAAGTTTCAGTAAGTTTTAATGTAAGTTTATTTTTCCTAGAATTTTTAAGTGATTTGAACTTAAGATATGTGGGTGTGATGTTATGTCAATTTGTTTTTGACATTGTCTTATTTTGAAAATGTGTGATGTTCTCAACCCCCTCCCCTGCAATATGTCTCATTTTTATTATTGTGATCATAAGATATTGAAAAAAGACTTTTAATTTCCCTCCTCCAGCATTGTGTAATGTACCATTCTTTAGCTGTCAGCTGCTCTATCCAGTGATCCCTTCTAGAATGTACAAGTGTGTGGGCATTAGGCAAGTACAATGCAAGGCTGTGCTCTGATACCCTCCACAGTTGAACAGCCTACTGACTTTCAGTGTCCAATAATGAATGAATATGTGAATGGTGTACTGAAAGATTCTTGTTTCACGTGAAACATATCCCAGCATGACTGAAAGCTTTCAGAAGAACAGGGAATCATTTTTAAAAAAACTTAATTTTATACCGCTGCATGTCGTACTTGTATTGATATATGTCGGTGATTGCATCCCATTCAGCGTTTGAAGAATTGTCTTCAAAAATAAGGCAATATATCATATGGGCTTTTTTGCCCATTCAATCTATTAAAAATGGACACAACTGTTGGTTTCTTAAGGAATATTGTACATGTCAAGATGAGATATTAGCCATTGGGAATGGAAGGACTTTTCCTTAACATTAAACATAATTATAACAAAGTTAGACACAAAATCAAGACTCCTCTATTTGGCTTCAAGGATGTGCCTTAGTCCCAAATTCAGAAGAACAACAGCAACAATAATAAGAACTTGCATTTATGTAGCACCTTTCAACATATGAAATACGTGAAGGTACTTCACACATAGGTGCTAAAAATGCTGAGCTGAAAGGAGAGATTAGAAGGGGTAACTAAAAGCTTAGCCACAGAGATGGGTCTTGGCATTTTCAAAGTGGCAAGACAGAGGTGTGAAATTAGGATCAATGTGGCTGAGCATTTTGTGTAGAAGATCAGAATTCAGAGAATGGAGCATTCAGGACAGGAACTGGATGATATTTTAGAGATTATTGTGGCAAGGCTAGGGAAGGATTTATTTTCAGATGACTATTTTAATTGTGATGTATTGAGGGATCGTGAACAAGTGTAGGACAGTAAGGATGGGAATGGTGGATGAGTGGTAGTGAAAGACAGAATCTATACAGCAAAGTTTTGGACAAGTAGAGTTTATTGAGGGAAAGGGGGCTTAACAAGTGCAGCCTTAGAATCGTCAAGCGTTGAAGTTAGGACGACAAGTGTTTCTGCGGCAAAGGGGATGAGGCAAAGGCCAAGGCAGGCAGTGTTGGAGAGTGAAGGTAAGTGGTCTTGGTGATGGATAGAGTGTAGGGTTTAAAGCTGAACTCAGAATTGAACATGATGCCAAGATTATGCACAGTCTGGGTCATCCTGAGAGAGTGACTTGGGAGGGGGATGGAATTGACAGCCAGGGAGCAGAATTTGTGACGAGGGCTGAAGATGGTAATAAAGGCTGAAGGTAATGGCTCTGGCCTTCCCACTTTTGAGTTGCAAGAAGCTGAGACACGTTCAAGACATGAGGTTAGACAGGAAGTCTGACAGTATGGACGAGGAGGGAAGGGGGTGCTCAAGGGGTTTGACAGAAGCAGTGGAGAGGTAGACTTGGGGACCAGCAGCATGCAATTGAAAGCTGATCTCATGCCTGCAGATGATTTCAAGGGGCAGCATGCAGATTTAAAATAAAAGAGACATTTATTATTGTCCACACCAGTCATCTGTGGCCTCTGAGTGAGATTGTCAATTATGCCAAATGAACTGTCAGTTTTATTGCTCTATGATGCTGATATCCAGGAACTGAATTGAAATTGCCCAACTTCATTTCCCAAAAAATCTTTGTTGCTACCAGTGGAGGCATAATGTTAGCTCATTAGGCTGGTGTGAACCTAAGTTTTGGAGATATTTAATCCATTGTGCCGTCCAATTCTTAACATTATTATATATCAAAGGAATTGTGTGTGCTAGGTGAATATTGTCATCAAAGTAAAGATAGTCAGTGCTAGGGAATTTATTTTAGGTTTTTGGCATTTTCTGTTTGCATCAACTTCTTGCACTGGTATAATAGTAGTTGCTTAATGAGTAATTGTTGGGAATTTTCTTTGGGATTATCCCAATTGGTGCAGCAACTTTGGAAGATCGTTGGGAAACCACAGAAACACTGCATAAACTGGGTTTTGGCCACTCTTCCACTGAAGCTGTTCAGGAAAATCCCTGAGAATATTCCCACTGAATATTCCCTCTGCGCTCCCTCAACAATGTGCTTTAACCTCAATGTTAGAAATATACCTCCGTCACCAGTGTAACATTTTCAGTGCCTGTACACCATGGGCAGAATTTTGTGTGACCATTTGAAGCAGGGATAGTGGCATGGGGGGGGACGGAGAATCGCATATGAAACGCTCTCCTGAACATCTGGATTCATGATGTCGGTTCCGGATTTAGTCAGTGGTGGGAAAGCACCAAGGTGGAATTGCCACCCCGAAGCAATGGGGATATATTTAAAATTTTTGAGCAGTTAATACCAATGCATTTGCATCTAATTTGTTGCAATTCAGTGGGAGGTTGGGATTCTGTGGAGAGCGAGCGACACTCATATGCCTTTGGGTTCACAACTGCTCAAAGCTGGTGGCACTGAGGCTTCAGTGCTGCAATGGGTAGACAGCCATGAACAGCACTACATAGGGGAAGATGGGGTGTGGAGGCCATTTCTGGACTGCAGTGCTGTGACCTCTGCAAGTGGGGGGTCGGGGCATCAGGGGCTCTACAAGGTGGGGGCTTGGGTTTGGGTGTATCAGGTGAATAAACATTTGGGTGAAATGTGTGATTGCCAATATTGCTGAATGAGAGGATTCGCCGTCAACAATAGTGGGCACTGAGGGCCATCAGGGAGTCTGCGGGAGGAATAGCAAAGGGACAGCTGCCAAGGCAGCACCAGAGAGCGTACCGAATTTGGATCAGCTACCTCCAAATGTTTGAGTGGCATTGTCATGAAGACTATGCCTCTCCAGGGAGGCAATCACCAACTTAGGCTGCAACTCGTCTTGCAGCGGGGCACATATGTGATTTGGGGGTCACCCTATGTCAGATCACTGTGGCACTGAACCTTTACACATTTGGATCATTCCAAGGATCCATCGGGGGCATGGGGTCTCCCAGATAGCAGCCCACCGCTGCATCAAGGAGGTGACCAATGCCCTGTTCAAGAGGGCTGGTGACTATGTGTGCTACCAGACTGACCCGAACAGTCAGGTTGAGAACCATTGGATTCAGGGTGATTACTGAATTTCCCAGGATGCAAGGAGTGATAGATTGTGTGCATGTGGCCATCAAGGCTCCTATGGATCAGCCATCCACCTGCATCAACAGGCTTTCGTTCCATCGACGTTCAACTGGTCTGCGACCACCGAAAGCGTTTCCTGCAGGTGTGTGCCCGCTTCCTGGGAAGCAGCCACGATGCCTACATACTTCGACAGTTCGAGATGCCACAGCTTCTCAGGCACCCCCGCTTGCCTTCAGGGATGGATTCTCGGGGACAAGGGCTGCCTATTCAAAACATGGCAACTGACGCCTGCGAAGAACCCTCGCAATGCAGCAGAGGAGAGATACAACACTTTCCACGGCTCCTTCCAAGCGACCATCGAGCAGGCCATTGTACTACTGAAAAGATTCTGCTTTCTCAATCGATCTGGTGGAGGCCTGAAGTATGCTCCTGCGAGGGTCTCGCATATCAAAGTGGTCTGCTGTGCTCTGCCCAATCTAACAATGCAGAGGGGAAGGCCTTGCTTGATGATGAGATGCCTGAGTGACACTCCTCTACAGATGACGAGGATGCAGAGGTGTAAACCACACTGGATGTTGAACCATTTACACTGAAAGCCAGGCAGATTGAGCAACGTGCCAAGGAGGCAAGAGACTGTCTCATAATTATCCGCTTTCAGCCACCCTAATGTCCAATCACAGAGAAACCAATAAAGACTGACCTCAATGCATGTAGTCTGTTGCTTTCTTTCCATTTGTGTTCCATCCCTCGTGCCCAGCCGAAACATGTACTAG
The DNA here is from genome assembly GCF_036365525.1 of Heterodontus francisci. Classification (NCBI taxonomy): domain Eukaryota; kingdom Metazoa; phylum Chordata; class Chondrichthyes; order Heterodontiformes; family Heterodontidae; genus Heterodontus; species Heterodontus francisci. The sequence goes on from NC_090375.1 coordinate 38,782,258, forward strand.
TGCCCATGGGAGATCATATTTAAATGAGGGCTGGAATACCACTGAGGGAGAAGGGTGAAGTCAGTAGCTCGCAATTAAGAATAATCACTTTTACACAATGAGTATTAATGGCTTAAATAAAAGAAATTTTTTTTTAAATTCATTCATGGGATGTGGGCGTCACTGGCTGTGACAGCATTTATTGCCCATCCCTAATTGCCCTTGAGAAGGTGGTGGTGAGCTGCCTTCTTGAACCACTGCAGTCCATGTGAGGTAGGTACACCCACAGTACTGTTGGGAAGGGAGTTCCAGGATTTTGACCCAGCGACAATGAAGGAACGGCGATATAGTTCCATGTCAGGATGGTGTGTGAGTTGGACGGGTACTTGCAGGTGGTGATGATGTTCCCATGCATCTGCTGCTCTTGTCCTTCGAGGTGGTAGAGGTCGTGGGTTTGGAAGATGATGTCTAAGGAGCCGTTGTGCATTGCTGCAGTGCATCTTGTAGATGGTACACACTGCTGCCACTGTGCGTCGGTGGTGGAGGGTGTGAATGTTTGTGGATGGTGTGCCAATCAAGCGGGCTGCTTTGTTCTGGATGGTGTCGAGCTTCTTGAATGTTGTTGGAGCTGCACCCATCCAGGCAGTGGAGAATATTCCATCACACCCCTGACTTGTGCCTTGTAGATGGTGGACAGGCTTTGGGGAGTCAGGAGGTGAGTTATCCGCCACAGGGTTCCTAGCCTCTGACTTGCTCTTGTAGCCACAGTATTTATATGGCTACTCCAGTTCAGTTTCTGGTGAATGGTAGCTACTAGGATGTTAATAGTGGGGGATTCAGCGATGGTAATGCCATTGAATGTCAAGGAGAGATGGTTAGATTCTCTCTTGTTGGAGATGGTCATTGCCCGACAATTGTGTGGCGCAAATGTTACTTGCCACTTATCAGCCCAAGCCTGGATATTGTCCAGGAGTTGCTGCATTTCTACATGGACTGCTTCAGTATGAAGCATCATGTCAAATATCAAACACCCATGAACCCTCAAGCACTCTTTCTTTGGACATTTACGAGTGCTTCTATGAGGTGTGAACCCAGCGCCAGCAGCTGGGCTGGAAGCAGGCTGCTGATCAGGCTGCCTCGGCCTGTAATGAATTTGCTGGCTGTCCTCTTGCTGCCTGAGGCCTGGAATGCCTCGGCTGACTAAGGGTTTCCTGCACTGGTGCAGGACTCTTCTCGGGCATCGCAGCTGCTGAAGCTGGGCTCCCTGGTGGAGGGGCTGAGGAGCCGGTGTCCACACTCAGAGCGCACTGAGTAGAGCCCCAGCTGTAGAGGTCAGATTCTCCTCCTCCCTTTCAAGGCTCACTTGAACCTCCCTACTCACCAGAGAAGGACGAGGAGCTGGAGAAGCCTCCAGGTGCCTCGTCCTTCTCTGGCCCTGCCACTGCCGCATTTAACTCATGGCCAAGGTGATGGTGTGCAGGTATGTGTGCATTTGTGGGATCTGGCTCTCAATGGAGGAAGTCATGTGCTCACATGCTTGTGACATGGCAGCACTCATGGCATGGACAGACTCCCCAATCGTCTGCTCATGGCTGCCCATTGCCTCAGACATCTCCATCAGATGTTGCCTTACCTCTCTCTGCAACTCCAGCATGTCCTGCGCTGTTGTCACTAAAGGCTCATCATGAGCCTGGGGCTCAGCATGGGCCTGGCCACAAACGGTCTTCTGACTGTCCATGGCCTTAGCTGTCTCAGCCTCAGCCAGCTGTTCAGACGTGTGGGCAGTGCTCACCAGCGTATAACCCTGATTCTAATGCCAAACTGGTACCCACCAAGGTGAAGGTATCTGTGGTGGTGCAAGTTACAAAAGAGTCATGGGATAGTGCACCCTCTGACTGCTGATCCTCCTCAGAGGTTGAATTATGTTCCCCTTCTACTGGAGTCTCCTGCGAATGTCACTTTGCATGAGAGAACACAAACGTGTAGCTTAGGCATTGCAGATCTTGTCATGCCAGCCATGCGTGATGTGGATCTGCAGAAGTGTGTCGGATGTTGATTGAACACAATCCTTACTCTCTCGCGATGTGACTCCAGTTGCTATTGAGCAGCCCCCCCTTGGTGCCCGCTAACTCGAGTGTTTCCTCCTCAGCCATTGAGAGAGAGGCTATAAGTTAGTAATTCCTCCGCCAGTCTGTGAGGTCTCCCTCCTGTTATGGGTCCAATTGTCCTGCATGGAAAGTCTTCGCAGTAAGCGCGAGATAACAGTTCTTCTAGTGGCAGCCCCTCGACCCCTGATGGGGTTTCCTACATGGTTCCTCCCCCGTCCGCTCTCAGAAGAGGTAATGGGGGTGAGCTGTGAAAGAAGGTGGCCTGTGACCAAGATGCAGCCATGCATCTGCCAGCATGTGGTGGTGCTTATCCCCCTTTGACAGTGCCTTCGCATTGCTTCCCTCCCCATGTCGTGCTGCCTGCCATGTACACACCTGCAAGTTCCAAAAGAAGAATATATAGAGTACTCACCTTGGCAGACCGAAGGAGGTCATTGACTTGCTTCCTGCTGTGTACGCATGTCCAAGGGTTGACCCCATGGCTGCTGACCTCCTCTGTGATCTCCCTCCAGGCTTGCTTGGTCACGCAGGAGGGTCTCTTCTTGCCATCCCTGGGGAAGAGGACCTCCTGCCTTTCCCATGCAGCCAGGAGGAGGGAAGCATTGTGAAATCATGGAGCCACCTGGTGTCTTGCTTCAGACATGGTCCCAGTTCTATCAGGTTCTGTTCAGATAGTTGGAAGTCCTGGTGGAGCGGGGTCTAGGATTTGCAGTCACAGGAGCCAGCAGCTACTGTAGTGTTGCGGGGGGCCCACTATTCACAGGAACCAGCAGTTAAAGTAATAATGCAGGGGGGGTCCAGCAGTTCAAAGTATCATCAAAGGCCTCCAGCAGCACTCCAAATTCACTGCTCGCTGAAAAGCAGCAATACATGCAGAGCTGCCAGCACTTTAAATGTGGCGCCAGCTAGACTGAGGGGTTCAGGTGACGACTAAATCTGCGTCTCAGATTCCACCCCGCCACGTAATTGGACGGGCCCCACGCCTCCATTATTGTAATTGGCCGCCTGCCATGCAGCGGGCCCTGCGAGCGGAGACAGTGACCACTTCCAGATCCGCCACTGGGACCTGCAACACAGTTACTAAGTTCAGCCCCATGTATGATGTTTCTTTGAAGGAAGCATCCAATTAGTGTCAAATCACTGAAATTTTAGCATAGAAGGCAGCAATTTTGACTCATCTTGCCTTTGTTGGTGTGAGGTCCACATCAGAACTGCCTACTCTACTCTAATCCCATTTCCATGCACTCTTAAATATTTGTCCCTTGAATGATGACTGACTCAACTTAAGGACTTCATTGCTTTGGAATGCTCCGAGGTGGTGAAAGGTAGTATATAAATGCAAGCATTTATTTTCAGTAGTCATCTTGAGTAATGCATTCTTATTTCTAATCGTCCCTTGCATGAACAAATTTCTTCCAATTTCCACCTTTACTGTTTATAACTAAGGGGAGGCGGTGGCATACTGGTAATGTCACTAGACTAGCAATCCAGAGGCCAGGCTAATGCTCTGGGGACATGGGTTCAAATCCCAACATGGCAGTTGGTGGAATTTGGATTCAATTATTAAATCTAGAATTAAGAAAAACTCATCTAATGATAACCATGAAACCATTGTCAATTGTTGTAAAAACCCATCTGGTTCACTTTAGAGAAGCTACCATCCTTACCTGGTTTGGCCTATGTGTGGCTCCAGACCCACAGCAATGTGGTTGACTCTTAAATAGCCTCTGAAACTAGCAAGCCAGTCAGTTCAAAGGAAATTAGGGATGAGCAACAAATGCTCGCCTAGACTCCCACAAAAAACAAATGTAAAAAAAACCTTGGACTCACTTGTTACTCATTTGACTGACCCTCCAGTCCGAGTAACCTCACATTCTTTATCTTCTCACAATTTTGAACTAGAAGCATTTTCTGCTCTAGTCAACACTGTCCTTTTTCTTTCAAGTCTCAATATGACTGAATCATCTCACTCCTTATAATATTGAATTTATGTTGATGCTGTTAAGACCATTGATAAAAGCTCAAGTCAACAGTTTATTTCATGTGGAGCTCTTAAAACCAGCGGAGGTAGGAAAAGAAGACTTTAATTTCCTACCAAATATGGTGACTCTGCAAAATAAAAGCTTTGCAATTCTCTGCTGTTCTTGCGTTATTTGTAAGATAAACCCAAAAGTTACTTTAAAGCAATTCAGGATAATAGGACATCAAAATAAATTTGCAAAAGTAAGTTCAAAACAGACACTAGAAAGGATCTCTTTTACTTACAGAGTGATAAACATTTGGGATAGTCTTTCAGGTACTGGGGATTGAAAATGCAGCTCGATGCTAGTGTGAGACAGGATACTAAATAGGTGAGATTCAATGGGATAAATGCCCTTTTCTTTTTGCCCATATGTTGTTGTGGTACCTAGCCCTAAAAAGGTAAATATGGGAGCCTATACTGCTTTTGTCCTATCACTTCCATGCATCTTTGAATGCGTACTATTCTCTGGCACACAACTTCTACTTAATACTTTCTCATCTCTTGGCGTTTGCACTGAGGGTTGTTTTGAAATGCCCAAGTGCTCCTCTGGGCTTTGCAGGAACATTTAAAACTTAATATGGAATTTTAAAATCTTAAGAGTAAAGCTCCCATCAGTTCCTACTGTTTCCTCATGTTTAAAATTAGCTGCCTGGGGAGCACAGCTATGTCAGTAGGATCAGTACAACATGCAGTAAGGTGTAGACAGCAATAGAAGTCAAGTCTGCTGGCTGGGCATCTCCCTATAAAGAAATACTAGTTACAGACTGCTATCTGGAATAGCAGCTCTTACTAACACAGCGCGAGTGAGAAATAGTTTGTGCAGTTATCTAACACTTCGCATCTCTAAAATACAGAACTATTTCTGAATTGGACAATACATGTAGAGTTTGCAGTCTGACCCATAGAATGCAGGAGAAAACAATAAGGAAACTGCATTCCTTTCCATATCAGATTATAAAGCATTTACCTTGCAGGTTTTATATTTACCATTTGAACTTCTAATTTGAATGTATCATTAGCTCCTGTGATCATCCAATTGGTAAAGATAACCTCTGGTGTTATATTGAGCCATATACACTGGAAGATCTGTTTTAGTTCCTGGTCTATACTGAGTTTGCAGTGCTCAGCCAGTGCTACAATTGGATTTATTGCAATTGGGCTAGAGAATGCTTCTGGCCACTAACTACTGTGAGTGTGGGTATCAGCAGGTGAGAATAGGTGGTTCTCGGTTTCCATCCTCTGCACAGTTGACAAGCTACTGATGCTGTATGGGCTGACGTTTTACAGACTGGCTGCTTGGGCAAGGTAATGAAAAACTATCAGCACTCATGAAAGTAAGAGAAGAAGAAGTGACAATGTTGGAGGGAAACCCAATTAAATAATATTTGTTTGCTCAGCAACCAATTACTTTTCAGCAGAGTTCCTTGTTTCTACAGTTGGTCAAATGTTCAAGTATGTATTAGCTTGAGTACATAACTTGAGGAACCTGGCTCAGTGTGTTAGCTCTGAGTGTCTGTGAATAACAACCTGCTTTACTTGAAGGCAATTGAGTTCCTTTATCCCTGTTGAGATAGATCTCTTTTGGAATATTTTACCGTGAAATAAAATGTCAGATCGAGGTATGAACTAGGTTGGGAGGTGTGGGTAGATGGGGTTAAGGGTGGGCATGACTCAATTCATGAACACCTGTAATCTCCAAATTGCAATTGCAAAACCTTAATGACATTACTATCCCCAATAGATATGTTCTGTTTAAATCAGAGAGGTGGTATAATACACTGATTGAGGTTTGTTCAACACTATTCTGAATGAATGTAATCCAAAATAAAACTAGACAGTGCGTGAAAAACAAATTGATCAGTATCTGAAAGACCAACGGTAAGACTAAATGTTTTAAACTGACTCTTCATCAGAACTGATATTCTCACGCTAGGGAAGCTGATTTCTTGGATGAAAAATGACCAGTCAGGACATAACCAAGAAGCAGAAGAGAAAGCAACAGGCAAAAGTCAAGAATTCAAATCAACAAATGGCTCTGATGATCAAGGAACAGATTTTGAAGAGATAGAGAGATGTGAAATACTGCTCACTGTCTGGAGATCAATTCAAATGACTGGTTATATATGTGGGGATTTGAAAGATGATGGAGTAAGGCACATGTAGTTCATGCATAGCAAGATAAGCAGCAGAATATTATTGGCATCTGCTGGGAGAATATATTCTGGGGTGCTTTGATTTTTAAAATGCTTACATTCGACATATCAAAATTAAACTCTGATCAATGAGGTTCATGCATGAATGTTTAATGCATGCTTATAAAGCCCTGTGTGCACAATTGTTGCATAGGCATTAAATAGATTAACATTTGTCAACATAATACACATAGGAATGTAGTACAAGCACATTAATTAATTATACATAAAAGTCACCAATCAGAAGTTCTGCCCTATAGATTTTAATATGGGTGAGTCAAAGTATATGTACCTTTTTCACCATATCTTCAAATACATGGACTAAGGGACAACTATCGTCTTCAGTGTATGTGGAAATGTCATCATGTGGAAAAGTATACGAATTAGGCTCAAGATTCATGGACCGTTTGCAATCGATATTAGTTTGGGCACTGACTTACAATGATATCACTGTTACCTTGATTTGGAAGCAATGCCCAAGCATAATTCAACAGTGTCACTCGACTTCTGGCAACTGAAACCTGTGGAATAAATTTACAAAGTCATGGAGCAACCCACATTACATTTCTCCATCCATCACTTTGACTGTAACAGAATGCAGTCAGCAGCTTGTGTGATGTTTTCATTACCATCGCACTGCTGATGCAATGCACACAAAAGATTGTGGGTGATATTTTAACCTTAGTCTTGGTTAGGAATTATTATGATCTGGAATGCCCTGTCTGAAAGGGTGTTTGAAACATTCATTAGCAACTTTCAAAAGGGAATTGGATAAATACTTGCAAATGAAAAAAATTTGCAGGGCAATGAGGAAAGAACAAAGGACTGGGACTAATTGGATAACTCTTTCAAAGAACTAGTACAGATACGAAGGGCCAAATGGCCTCTTTCTGTGTATTCATGAACCTGCCCAGTAGAAAGCTGACAGGATTGGGGTGGGTTGCTTGATTTTACACCCAACTCTATTTTTATACTCTATCTGATTTTACTCTCTGTTAAATTCAACCAATTACAGGGAGTTATGTTAAATTTTGCACCTGTGTTTCAGGTAAGTTGTTACTTCTGATGCTTGCAGATTAGGAAATGTTAGGGAAACTGTTTTCTGAATTAGACATGAATTGAGTTGTGCTGCCTTAAAGTAGGTTTACTAATGAATAAATTGCAAGAGAAAAAGCTGATCAGTTCAGAACTTGGTTTACACACTTGGTAATGGGGGAATTATGTAGTTATGTATAGTTTGTGCAACATTAGAAAAAGCTAGGGAGGAGTGTTTCTTTAATCGAAAGATCCCTGGATGCACACATGATAGTTGCTTATTAAAGTACTTACTCCATTCATTGCTAAGGAAAGAAACAGATTCTGTAACATTTACAAGATGACATGTTTTTTTTTCTCTGACCCAGATTTATGCAACAGGTTTCCATTATGTACCTTAATCAGTCTCTACTTTTTCTAGCAGAGTGAACAATAGATGTAGACTTTAATGTGTCTATGTGGCCAGTGGTGCTTGTTCTAGTTTGACCATTGTTCTCATTATGTCAGTGGTCCAGTTGCAGAATGATGGATGTTCACATCAGGATGATTCTGTTCGAGAAAAGAAATTATTCACATTATTGGTCCCTGCCAGTGTTTATGCTCCACACAAGCCTCCTTCCACTCCTCTTCACCTAACCTTTATCAGCATAACCATCTGTTCATTTCTCCCCAATGTGTTTATCTAACTTTTCCTTCATGCATTGGCACATTCCGACCTCATATTCATGCCATCACTAAAACCACCTATTTCAACCTCTGTAACATTGTCACCTCTGTAATATCGCCCGTATTTGCCCCTGTCTCAGCTCATCTGCTGAAACCTTCATTCATACCTTTGTTACCTCTAGACTTGACTATTCCAAAACACTTCTGGCTGGTCTCCCACTTTTTACCACTGTAAACTTGAGGTCATCCAAAACTCTGCTGCCCGTGTCTTAACTTGCACCATTCCTGTTCCCCTATCACCCCTGTGCTCGCTGACCTACATTGGCACCCGGTCAAGCAACACCTTGATTTTAAAATTCTCTGCACTCCTCTGATTCTGGCCTGCTGTGCTTCCCACATTTTAATTGCTCCACCATTGGTAACTGTGCCTTCAGTTGCCTAGGTTCCAAGCTCTGGAATACCCTCCCTATACTTCTCCTCCACACTACCTCACCTTTCCTCCTTTAAGGTACTCCTTAAAATCTACCTCTTTGACAAGCTTTTGGCCATCTGACCTAATAATTCCTTATGTGGCTCAGTGTAATATTTTGTTTTATAATGATCCTGTGAACTGCCTTGGGGTGATTTATGACATTAAAGGTCTATATAAGTTGCTATTATTTCCTTAGTAACTCTGGGCTAAGGAGGGAGAGGAAAATGAAGTATGCTTTCCTGATGACTATTCAATAACTTCTGTTGGAAAGTGGACAAGCATGGACATGGGTAAAGTCAAAATCAGGCTTGTCTGATATTCCCACACACACTTCTTACTCAAGGTTTAATGGACTGCCAACACTCATTGGCTATCAATTCAAATATGAATAATGGCCTGGGCAAGGTACAGGAAGATGGCCATGAAGGAGGACAAATAAAATGGAATCACACATGATTGCACTCACTGAAAGCACTCTTTCACTTTTCTATTATTTCCACAGGTTTTTCTTTTAAGCAATTCTTTTTAGAAAGAATGATGTCTGAGGAACTGGGTAAAAGTTTTTAAATTAGCTTGAGCCGTCTCAACTCAATTCCCCTTGTACAGAATTCACAAAATTGTCCTTAATTCGGCAATGATTGGGCAACTGACCTTCAAAAGCGAAGACAAAAAGTGAATGAAATATTCCAAGTATGCTAACAGGAAAAAGGTAGCAAAAAAGCCGAAGTATTGAGATAGAAGAAATTCTGGGCACATACAAAATTTAATCATTTATTTTTAAATGCATAAGTAGTTATCATTGTTTTCAAAGAAAAATTCTTCTTGTGATGTGACATTATTGGCAAGGTTCACATGCATGGCCCATTCTAGTTGCCCTAAGAAGCTGTTGGTGTGCCAGTCCAATGGTTGGATACAACTGACTGACTTGTCAGGCCACTTCTGAGGGCAGCTAGGAATGAACAGCAACATGGGACTGGATTCATGTCAGATCAGGTTCCAATGCCATGAATACTGCTGGTTTCTCACCATAGTTTCACTGAGAGATGGGTAGAACTTACTGAGGAGCTTTGTTTGAAGGGTCAGTGCTTCCAATATTATGAAAAGGTGGTATCAGCTGGATAGGACACGGAACTTGCTTGGGTCATCAGGGATCCGGATGTTGCTTCAAATAGGTAGCGTGTGTGAGTGATCAGTTGTGACGCAGTGGATTCGTGACTCATTAGTTGCCTCAGTCTAATCTTAGGCACCTCTACAAGAAGAGAAAAGGAGCTTTTTTTTAACAAGGGCTTTCTGGAATAACTTGCTTAGGCTACTTCAACAGCACTTCCTAAATGTGTGACCTCAACACCTGGAAGGACGAAGGCAGCAGCTGCATAGGTATGCCATCACGCCTAGGTATCCCTCCAAATCACACACCATCCTGACTTGATATATAGTGCCCTTCCTTTGTCCTCGATAGATCAAAATCCTGGCTCTCCCTACCTAGCTAACAACGTTGCAGGAGTACCTTCACTCCACAGATTACAGCAGTTCAAGATCCATTCTCAATGGCAACTTGGAATGGATAATAAATGCTGGTCTTGCCAGTGACACCCACGTCTTGAGAAAAATTTAAACAAAAACCTTCTTAAAAAAAGTTGAGATGGCAATGGATTGTGTGCAGTTGCTAAGTCCTTTCTCATGTTGACACAAGTGTGCCCTTGCCCCAGCTGAGTGGAACCCTGCTGTTCCACACCTCTTAAAACTCAGAGCCGCAAAGTTTACTTTTTAAAATAAAAGACAATTCTTTGCACTTCTATGTTTCATGATGTAGCTCTCAGCTCTTAAACCTCTACTCCACTATCTACCCTGTCTTAATCTTTATTCAGTTTCAACTTTGGCATAAATTGACAGCTTTAAGAGGAGTGTGCATAAGCTTTTAAAGTTCACTGTATGACAGCAAATCTATTCTCTCCTTGGTCTGTCTGGACCATGTACCAATTAAGGTATAGAGGGCAACCTTGCTCCCTTGCCTCAACCAAATACTGTAGCTTGGAACCTAGTGAATAAAACAGTGCAGGATGATCGTCCTGTTACTTTTTCCTCTTTGTACTTTCCATTTCAGGAGCTGTCCAAATGTTTGCCCAACAGATATCTAAACTTTAGGAAAAAGCAATTGATTATTGCTCCACTGTATAGCAAGAAGAATGATAAATGCTGCTGCATGATATGATATAATTGTCATGGGACCAAATTTGCTGAAGTTATTATCAGCAAAAGCAGATATCTAAATTTATTGCGACTTCACATGATACAGTATTAGAAATAAACCACATTTTGGTCTTTGTAAAGGGGCAGCACCATATTGATGAGACTTGTGTTCAATTTTAATCACATCATTCCAACTAGTGGGCTACAGGAATATTAGGCGGTAAGATGGCTGAAGCCTTATAACGGATGATGAGTTAAAGAGTACATGGTGCATGTGGGGAGACAGGGCTAGACCAAGTTGCAAAAGTGGAAGGTGAGAGACATTTGAGGGCAGGGTTTATGGGGCTGCAGGGAGGGAGTTGAAGACAAGGATAAGGATTTTGAAATTAATTGTCTGAGGAAACGGATTCGATTCAAGTTTTCAAGGATTGGGGTAATAGTTGAGCCAATTAAATGGGAGTTTGTAAGGTAGAACTGAGGAGGCCACTGAGAAGGAAACAGTGAACCTAAAGGTTTGGATGAGCGTTTGCATGTGGTGACGATGAGTTAGACGTGGAGAGAGGAGAAGTTTTGAAGGTAGAAGTAGGAAGTCTTGGTGATGGACTGAAAGTGGGGTTAAGTCAGACTCTGTTTTAACTCAGAGCACAAATCAATTGGGGAAGGGATCAGATGAATATCAAATTCTCTCAACGTCAGCATTGTGAAGCCAGAGTTTGAACAGACAGAAAGTGGGAACTGGGCGATGGGTGGAATTGGAATGATCGGAATTGCAAGAGACCACCGACTGAAGTAACATTTGTCTGTACTCAGCTGGTTCACGACCACTTTCTTAAGAGTAATTAGCTAATTGGGGATCGGCAACCCATGCTGTCCTTGCCAGTGATACTCACATCCCATGAAGGAATAAAAAAAAGTCATATGGTAAGAGTTTTGGGAGTGTCTTGGGTTCGTAAAGTGGGAGGTGCCCTGGACATACAAGGTCTAAACTTTCCTCGTGGAGATTGAAGGAACACTCCTTTTCCTCCTGGCCACACAAGAAATGTTTTTTAAAAAATGCTTAAAGAAAAACTTCCTTGTTTGGGCCTCCTCTGGCTCCTTATCCTCTTGTGACCCCATATCCTCTTCCTGCTGTCTTCAGCTGGTGAGAAAACGGCAACAGTTTCCCTGTTCAGGCCAAGAGTTAAAATTGGGCCTCGATGATGCTGTCGGACCCTGATCTGCAATATTCAAGAAGGACCTTACTGCCATCAGATGACTGTCCTTGCTATCTCCTCAGAAGTGCCGGTTAAAATAGAAGAGAGTGGGAAAAGTATGGGACGTTAGCTGGAAAATCTCCCAAGCAACTTTAATTGTCCACCCACCCAGTTTCCACTGGGCAGATAGGGTTAATATGGTCTCATAAGATTTTGTGCTATTGGATTAAATTTGTCAGGATAGCTTTGATGTTGCCAGTTTTGAGCTGCAAAGAACTCTGGCATAATCACAAGTTGAAACATGGAACATGCTGAAAATTCTGATTGTAATGGGGGAAGTTTTATCCTGGCAGCGGGAATCTCAACGTCTGGAAAAAGCAACGCTGAGATCCCCACCTCGCCACTTCTCCGGAAGGCCTGCTGAATCTTGTGCCAATCAGGCACTTAAGTGGACAGCGGCGGGTCTTCCACAGAATCAAGGACCAGAAGTCGCGCATTTGGACAGCTGTCAGTCAATCAGAGGCCAGCAGCTGCGGCACCACTGCGGAGGCAATGGCTGCTTCGGGAGGAATATCTAACAAAGGCCAAGGGGCAACGCTGGAACCAGGCCTCAGGTAGGTTAGGGCGGGGAGGGGGGGAGGTTCTGGCGAGTGAGGGGGGTTGGGGAGGGTCGACAGCAAGCGCTGAGTTCTTTTTCAATCATCGGATGCGGGTGTCGCTGGCTAGGGCAGTATTTATTGTCCATTCCTAATTGCCCTTGAGAAGGTGGTGGTGAGCTGCCTTCTTGAACTGCTGCAGTCCTTGGGGTGTAGGTACACCCACAGTGCTGTTAGGAAGAGAGTTCCCAAATTTTGACCCAACAACAGTGAAGGAACGGAGATATAGTTGCAAGTCCGGATGGTGTGTGGCTTGGAGGGGAACTTGCAGGTAGGGGTGTTCCCATGCATCTGTTGCCCTTGTCCTTCTCGGTGGTAGAGATCACGGGTTTGGAAGGTGCTGTCTAAGGAGACTTGGTGAGTTGCTGCAGTGCATCTAGTAGATGGTACAAACTGCTGCCACTGTGCGTCTGTTGTGAAGGGAATAAATGTTGAAGGTGGTGGATGAGGTGCCAATTAAGTGGGCTGCTTTGTCCTGGATAGTGTCGATCTTCTTGAGTGTTGTTGGAGCTGCACCCATCCAGGCAAGTGGAGAGTATTCCATCATAGTCCTGACTTCTGCCTTGCAGATGGTGGACAAGCACTGGGGAGATCGGAGGTGAGTTACTCCCAGCCTCTGACCTGCTGTTGTAGCCACAGTATTTATGTCACTTGTCCAGTTCAGTTTCTGGTCAATGGTAACCCCCTGGATGTTGATAGTGGAGGATTCAGTGATGGAACATCAAGGGGTGATGGTTAGAATCTCTCTTGTTTGAGATGGTCATTGCCTAGCACCTTTGTGGCGTGAATGTTACTTGCTACTTATCAGCCCAAGCCTGGATATTGTCCAGGTCTTGCTGCATCTGGACACGGGCTGCTTCACTATCTGAGGAGTTGTGGATGGTACTGAACATTGTGCAATCATCAGCGAACATCCCCACTTCTGACCTTATGATGAAGGGAAGGTCATTGATTAAGCAGCTGAAGATGGTTGGGCCTAGGACACTACCCTGAGAAACTCCTGCAGTGATGTCCTGGGACTAGGATGATAGACCTTCAATAACCATAACCACCTTTCTTTGTGCTAGGTATGACTCCAACCAGCGGAGAGTTTTCCCCCTGATTCCCATTGTCTCCAGTTTTGCTAGGGCTCCTTGATGCCATACTCTGTCAAATGCTTCCTTGATGTCAAGGGCAGTCACTCACATCACCTCTTGAGTTCAGCTCTTTTGTCCATATTTGGACCAAGGCTGTAATGAGGTCAGAAGCTGAGTGGCCCTGACGGAACCCAAACTGAGCCTCACTGAGCAGGTTATTGCTGAGCAAGTGCCGCTTGATAGCACTGCCGACGACCCCTTCCATCACTTTGTTAATGATCAAGAATAGACTGATAGGGTGGTAATTGGCCAGTTTGGATTTGTCCTGCTTTTTGTCTACAGGACATACTTGGGCAGTTTTCCACATTGCCAGGTAGATGGCAGTGTTGTAGCTGTACTGGAACAGCCTGGCTCAGGGCACGGCAAGTTCTGGAGCACAGGTCTTCAGTACTATTTCTGGAATGTTGTCAGGACCCACAGTCTTAGCAGTATCCAGAGCCTTCAGCTATTTCTTGATATCATGTGGAGTGAATCGGATTGACTGAAGACTGGCATGTGTGATGCTGAGGACTTCAGGAGGAGGCCAAGATGAATCATCCACTCGGCACTTCTGGCTGAAGGTGGATACAAATGCTTCAGTCTTGTCTTTTGCACTGATGTGCTGGGCTCCCTCATCGTTGAGGCTGGGGATATTTGTGGAGCCTCCTCCTGATAGTTATTTAATTGTCCACTTTCTTTCACGACTGGATGCGATATGGCTGCAGAGCTTAGCTCTGATCTGTTGGTTGTGGAATCACTTAGCCCTGCCTATTGAATGCTGCTTCACTGTCTGGCGTGCAAGTAGTCGTGTATTGTAGCTTCATTTTGAGGTATGCCAGGTGCTGCTCCTGGCATGCCCTCCTGCACTCTTCATTAAACCAGGGTTAGTCGCCCAGGTTTGATGGTAATGGTAGAGTGGGGAATATGCCGGGCCATGAGGTTACAGATTGTGGTTGAATACAGTTCTGCTACTGTTGATGGCCCACAGGGTCTCATGGATGGCCAATTTTGCATTGCTGGATCTGTTTGAAATCTATCCCATTTAGCACAGTCGTAATGCCACACAGCACAATGGAGGGGATCCTCAACGTGAAGACCAGACTTCATCTCCTTAAAGATTGTATGGTGGTCACTCCTGCCAATACTGTCATGGACAGATGCATCTGTGACAGGTAGGTTGGTGAGGACCAGATCAACTAGGTTTTTGTCCCTCGTTGGCTCCGTCACCACCTGCCGCAGACCCAGAATAGCAGCTTTGTCCTTTAGTAGTGGTGCGACCGAGCTATTCTTCGTGATGAACATTCAAGTCCCCCACAAAAAGTAAATTCTGTGCCCTTGCTACCCTCAGTGCTTCTTCTAATTGGTGTTCAACATGGAGAAGCACTGATCCATCAGCTGAGGGGGATGGTAGGTAGTAATCAGCAGGAGATTTCCTTGCCCATGTTTGGCCTGATGACATGAGACTTCATGGGGTCTGGAGTCAATATTGAGGACTCCCAGGGCAACTCTCTCCTGACTGTGCCACCACCTCTGGTAGGTCTGTCCTGCTGGGGGGACAGGACATACCCAGAACTGGTGATGGTGGTATCAGAGACATTGTCTTTAAGATATGATTCAATGAGTGTGAGTATGTCAGGCTGTTGCTTGACTAGTCTGTGGGACAGCTGTCCCAGTTTTGGCACAAGCCCCCAGATGTTAGTAAGGAGGAATTTGAAGGATTGCAGGGCTGGGTTTGCTGTTGTCGCTTCTGGTGCCTAGGTCGATGCCTGGGGGTACGTCCAGTTTCATTCCTTTTATTAGACTTTGTAGTGGTTAGATACAACTGGGTGGCTTGTTAGGCCAGTTCAAACGGCATTTAAGAGTCAACCACATTGCTGTGGGTCTGGTGTAACATGTAGGCCAGATCAGGTAAGGACGGCAGATTTCCTTTCCCAAGGGACATTAATGTACCAGATGGGTTTTTACAATAATCAACAATGGTTTCATGGTTGCCATTAGACTAGCTTTTTAACTCCAGATTTATTAATTGAATTCAATTTTCACCATCTGCTGTGGTGGGATTCAAACCCATATCCCCAGAGTAATAGTCTAGGTCTCTGGATTACTATTCCAGTGACATTACCACTCCTGTGGAAAGAGATCTCTTTCCACAGATGCTGCCAGACCTGCTGAGTGGTTCCAGCATTTCTTGTTTTTATTCCAGATTTCCAGCATCCGTAGTATTTTGCTTTTACATTACACTCCTCCTCCCTGCTCTCAGCAGCCCCCTCCTTCCCAGTGCTGTTTCGTTCAGGCACTAAATGGAGCCGGGAAGCAGCCCGCATGGTTTTCTGTGCCGTGTTTCCCGTGTGGTCACAGGGCTGCCTACTGCGCGGCTAATTGCAGCTGAGGTTGGAAGAGACCCTTAATTGGGAGTTAATTAGCCAGTTTAGGGCTTAAATGGCAGTGGAGCGGGAAGACCATTCACAAGCCTTCCCGCCCCAGACTCAGTTTTGGTGGAGGCGGAATGGTGGCGGGAACCCTCCCCCCACCCCTCCCCCACTGCCGCCATCCCACCCGATTTATGATATCCCCGCCTTCATAACATTCCCCCCAAGTCTTTTTCAGTAATTAGCATGCGAGGTTGTCAAGTGTTCAATGTTTTTTAAATAGATTTCCAACTTGAATTTGAACAAAATATCTGCAGGTCAGCATCAACCTCTGTTTAAATTTGCTTTTCCATATTTTATTTTTCAGTGCACTTAACAAAATGTCACTGCTGTGCAACAATGTAAGAACATGATCACACAGCAGATGATCCTCAGTAAATATTTTTCAGTCAATGATTTGAAAATAATCAGTCAGTTGTTAAGAGGAAGGAAATTTCATCTGCGAGCTTGTCACTTTAGCAGAGGGCCTTATTTCCCACTTGACCGAATGATGGTGATTTTAGGTCTCTGGGCTGCCAAGCGCTAAAACCTGTCTGCTATAGTTCGGGTGAGTTTCCAACAGGTTATCAGATGAGGTGTCAGTAATAGAGAAAGGAAAACTGAATTGGACTTAATCCATGTTTACTTGGGGAAAAAAACAAATGGCACAATTGATGAGACAATTGATGCCTCAATTGGTGAGTGAACCTCCCATTGTGGAACTGAATTATGCAGACAAGGAAGGTCTCAGATTTATCCCGAAATGAGTTAGTTGATGTCAGTTGAGGGGGAGGTGGGAAAATAGGGGTGTTGGCTCTGGTCTCATCATCCCTTGACCAGGATTGAGACAAAAGCTGTCAGGGATCCTGGTCATGCTTACTGATGTGCATGCATATAGATGTTGGATTGATAACTGCTGTGATGCCCCGTCCTCCAAATAAGTTAAACAACTTTTAATAGTCAGTGCCATTTGGCGAGAACTGGTGATCAGTTGGCACTGTATAAACACATACTGGCATGAGCCAATGAAGCCTTCAGGAGAATGGGGGTGAGGGAAATAGAGAAAACTGAGAAATAAATATTGAGAAAGCAGCAGAGCCTTGTCAGCTCAGACTATCATAGACTCACATTTTCCCTCGCCCTCTACGTGCTCCCCCTACATGCTTTGAGCCCAATCGTGTCCTGAATGCTAGTTCTTAGGCTGAATACGGCAATCATGTTCTATACGCTTCCTAGACCCAGTGTACACAGCAACTAAATCCTTCCAGTTTGTATCAGCAACTTCACATATGTAGTGCATCTTTTGAAATATTTTGTAGCGTGATGTTCTACCTTCCTATCAGAATGTTTTTGTGGTAAAATTCCTTCATTGTCAAATGACATATCCTTTTTTTCTGAATGGCCGAGGAGTACTTCCCGGTGTCCTGGCCATTATTTATCCTTCAACCAAGATAACTAAAATGGATTATCTGGTCATTATCACATTGCTATTTGCGCGACCTTGCTGTGTGTAAATTGGTTGCCGCATTACAAAAGTCTTAGTTGGTGAGTTGCTGTTTGCTGATGATGCCACGCTGGCATCCCATACTGAATTTCACTTGCAACAGTTTGTAGATCAGTTCTCCCAGCTCTGCAAGGAGTTTGGACTGACAATCAGCGTCAGGAAGACCAAAGTCATGGGCCGGGATGTAGAGACTTCACTTTCCATCAAATCAAAACCTCACTATGGAGGTCATCGAAACTTCACAAACTTGGATCAATAATCACCAGCAATCTGTCCCTTGATGCTGAAATCAGCACCAGGATTGCCAAGGCTGCAGCTGTCATGTCATAGTTGTTCTCAGCACCCTCCTTTACTGTCGCAACACATGGATAACTTATGCAAGCCAAGGAAAGCAGCTGAACAACTTCCACCTCCACTGCCTCAGACCAAAATTGGGCCTCTCCTGGCAGAACAGAGTGCCGAATATCGAAGTACAGCAGAGTGCAGGGATCCCCAGCATGTTCGCCCTCTTGAGTTGGTGGTGGGTCATGCGAACTGAATGGATGATGGCCACATGCACAATGACATGCTCGATGGCAAGCTTACTATTGGCACGAGACCAACAAGTCACCCACGTCTGTCATACAATGATGTCTGCTCGCACATCCTCAAGCTGACCAGGATCGGAATCGATGCACAGGAAGTCCTTGCTGCTGACCAGAGTACCTGGAGACAAGCAGTCAGGAAGGGCATGGAAAAAGCAGAGGACAAAAGAAATGACCAGATTGTGGAAAAGAGAGCCGGTGGAAGGAAAAAAACATCATTTGACCTCGGGCCACGCTATTCCTCTGTGTCAGCTGCGGAAGGGATTATCACTCACAAGTCGGCCTCGACAGTCAGAACAGCTGATGATCAATATACAAGTCACATACACCCTGGGCAAAGTCCGTCGTCTCCCGAGATGGCCGGATGCCATCGACTGCTGTGTGCAAATTGGCTGTCGCATTACATCAGTGATGACACTTCAAAATGTACTTAATTCAATGTAAAGTGTTAGGAGATGTCCGAAGGTCATGAAATATGCGATATAAATACAAGATTCTTCTTTATTAATTTTTAATCATGTACTGTGCAGGAGAAGTCAAGCAAAGGTTTCTGTTGTGGGTTAAAAGAGAACCTTTAAGTAAGAAATGTTCACAAATATAATGAAGTTGCCATCAGAAAGTTTAGTTTAGAGATACAGCACTGAAACAGGCCCTTCGGCCCACCGAGTCTGTGCCGACCATCAACCACCCATTTATACTAATCCTACACTAATTCCATATTCCTACCACATCCCCACCTGTCCCTATATTTCCCTACCACCTACCTATACTAGGGGCAATTGTTAATGGCCAATTTACCTACCAACCTGCAAGTCTTTGGCATGTGGGAGGAAACCCACGCAGACACAGGGAGAACTTGCAAACTCCACACAGGCAGTACCCAGAATTGAACCCGGGTCACTGGAGCTGTGAGGCTGTGGTGCTAACCACTGTGCCGCCCTCTCCTGTGCCGACATCTCCTAACACTTTACATTGAATTAAGTACATTTTGAAGTGTCATCACTGATGTAAAGCTTTGGGAAAAGAATTTTGTAAATTGGAATTTAATGCTCTCACCCGGTGACTGGCTGGGAGGCGGTGTGCCCATAGAATTGCGATGGAATGCAGGTGGTGGAGGGCCTGTCACCTTCATGTCGCATAACAATTTAGTCGGGGGCGGGAAAGGCCGAAGACAGCCTACCTGCTGAGAGACCAATTGAGGCCCTTAAGTGCCAATCAGTAATCACTTCAGGGCCTCTTCCCGCCGCCGCTGAAATTATACCACTGTCTGGTTGGGGCTTCCGCCACGTGGGGAAGTCATCCACTGAAACAAGACAGCCTCCCTGTGGACTTGGGGGAGATTGTGGGGCTTCCTCCTCCATGGGCAACCCATGGCCCACAGAGGGCCCCTGGTGGCAAAGTTCGCCCCTCCATTCACAACCCCCCTGCCCTCAACGCTGACCTTCCGGTGGTGCTGCTGGTACTGCTCAGCTGCTGACCCTCAGTTTGTCTGGTAGCTTTTGGAGGTGGGATCCCCATCCTTAAAAGGATGAGGAACGTGGTGCCAGGTTATTAATTGCCTGAGTACCATTGAATCCCACTGAGAGTTGAGGGTGGGGGCGGGTCCGAAGGGCCGAGGTGGGGTTTCCCTCCCCTTTTCAGCCTGGTGCCGGGACCCCCACCAGCTCAACTAAATTCAGCCCTCAGGGTGCCATTCTGATGCAGAAATGCAGACTTGTAGATATTCGATGAATTGCACCAAGGCAGTGGTTTGTTGTGGATTCTCACCTGCAACTTTGTGCACAATAAGTCCCTGCTCTCAGTAGCACTAGCTTGAGAATATTAAGTGTCAAGGAACGGTGTGGGGGGGGGGGGGGTGGGGGGGGAGGGGGAGTGGGGGGTGGGGTGGTGGATGGTGGTGGAAAGTGAATCAGAAACTGCCAGATATGGAAACACAAATATCACTGGAATTAGAATTTAAATGAGTATACTCAGATTTAGAGTTTTCTGAGTAACTGCATTACCAGCAAGTGGATTATTGGAATATAATACAAAGCCAAACTTCCCATATATAATTAGAAAAAAAAAAGACAATGCTTTGGAAAGCTGCTAACTGGAGATAGATCCGAGCAGCAAAATTTGGGCAATCAGTTGATATCTTTAATGTTTTGTGAACAGCAACAGTTCATGAGGAACAAGAAATTGATAAAGACTTGTATGAAAAATTGTTTTAATTTTGAGCTGCCTGATACTGAATTGTAATAGCTTGCTAGAATTCACTGTCATGAACTATGAGCAGTGTTTAAAGTAGGAGCTGCATTAGATTTAAAGCTGTAATTATGAGGACCAGCTCAGAATTCAATAAAATCCCTAAATCATCTGAGTTTGACTACTTTAAGGATGCATTCACTGTCCAACTGTAACGGGAGCAAAGCAGATTGGCTTTGCACTATGCTGCAGTTACAGTGTTCTTAAGGCCAGGTGAGGCAGGGGTCTAGGGCTCCCCTGTCAGCCTTTCCTGGTTTGGCCGTAACAGGGTTTAATTTTTAGAACACTGTGTTTTGGCTTCCCTCTCAGTGAATCCTTGTTCACTGCTCTCTAATTATAATGGCAAAGAAATAAACCAGGCAGATTTTCTCAGATTTAAACAAGAAAGGTGTAAGTTTATTAGCCTTAAAACTCTTAATTCAGTTAAAACTACTAAAAATACATGCGCGATAAACACACACACACGTAGAGGAAGAGGAGGAGAAAGAAGGGGAAATGTTTGAAGTAATAGCTGGAGTTCAGTTACTGGTTTTGGATTGGATGTAAAGCCTTTGATTGAAGTTAAGTCTTGCAGTTCTCGTTGGGGCCCAGTGCACACTTTCAAACTTGTTTCACTGGTCTTCTGTCTGGAGATGGGTCCCTGGAACTTTGTGTGAGGGAGGGAGAGGGAGAGGGAGAGAGAGGTGCTCTGTTCTTGGAGTTCAACTGTCGTCTCTCCACAAACTATTCTGTCAGGCACAATTTTTTTAAAAAGGTTGTCCAGCAGGTTAGTCATGTGACTTGCACCTTATTTGGAACAGCCTCTCCTGTGAAGTTTGTGGATTCTCCCAAGCTTATCAGACACTCTTAGTAAAAGGGGTGGGTGGGGTGGGGGGTGGGCTGCAGGTGGAATGCCGGCTCAATGACACTCAATGTCTCTTGATCACCACCATTGATGAAATCCATCTGGCGAATTGAATCAGGGAATACTCCCATTGTCTTCTTCATGCAACTGTCTTTTAGAATGCAAATGTGCAGCCATGTTTTCAGCCACCATTGTAGTCTTTTTAAAACAAGTTATTTCAAGTCGAGTAACAGTTCAAAAATAATGTTCCATAGGACAAAATGTCTCATTTTGGCAGGTGTGGTTTTCCGTCACAGTGTAAATGCAGCTTGCATCTGGTATCAGAACCTGAACTGACAGTGGAATGAAACTGTACAAGATGCCTTGCAGGAGTAGTCTAACTCTAATTAAGCTTGGGAATCATTCTAGCCTCGGCACCTGATTTACACTCCAAGATTAGTAACTCCATGACGTGATTTCAACTAAGCACGTGCAATGTAAAAGCAGCTTAAGAATATTTGCAAAGATCAGTTGGGTCTTAATATGAAACATTTAGGTACCTTGTAATTTCATGCCACGAGTTGTTGTCATATTTCTGCGGTTTGCTATTCGGTGGCTGAAATCAGAGTAACAAGTCAATTTTAGAGAAGAAACAGTTTATTTTTACATTTCATCAGTAATGGGAAGAAGGAATGTGTATTCAAACACTGGCAACCTGAAAGATGTTTAATGTTTTTGGGGATGAATATGTGTCCAGGTGAGTGAAGAATATTCCTGTACATTCACCACTTGCACTTTGTAAGTGATGGAGAGGCTTTGACTGGACAAAAAATGAGTTAGTTATCACAGGGTACTCAACCTCTTTCCTGCTCTGACAGTCAGAATGTTGATCTTGCTTCACCATTTTAGCTTCTGTTCATTGGTGACCCCCCCCCCCCCCCCCCCCCCCCGCCCAAGATATCCCTGGTGGAGGACTGGATGATGCATTAATAATGAAGGTCAAGAAGACATATTTGGCCTTTTAATTGTGCAAGAAGATAATTTCCTGCCATTCGTCAGCACAAAACCTGCATGTTATCCAGGTCTGGCTAAGCTGGCCTGGACTATTTCATTACTGGATGTATTGTAATAGAGGTGAACACTGTGTAATCATTGGGAAACAGCATACTCTTGATCTTATAAGAGAGAAAAAGTCATTAATAAAGCAGCTAAAGATAGTTTGCCACATCACACCGCTGAGGAACTATTGCAGTGATGTTCTGGGACTGTAATAATTGGTCTCTGCTGATTGGCCTCCAGGAACCATCACCAACGATCACCATCTTTTGTATCAGATATGATTCCAACCACTGAAAGGTTTTCCTCTTGATTTCCATTGACCACTCTGAATATAATCTCAATATCAAGGACGTTTGCTCTAACCACTACTATGGCGTTCTACCTTTGCCTCTCTATCTGGATCAAGGCTGTGATGAAGTCTGAAATTGATTGATTGCTCAGTTCAGGTTTCATGAGAATCAATGGCAAACAGATCATTGTTGAGTAGCTACCATTGGATGGCACTATTAAGGACTCGTTCAACATTTCAAAATAAGGGGGTACCCACTTAGGACAGAGATAAGGAGAAATTTCTTTACTCAGGGGGTTATGAATCTTTGGAATTCTCTACCCCAGAGGACTTTGGAAGCTCAGTCATTGAGTATGTTTAAAGCAGAGATTGACAGATTTATAAATACAAATGACATTAGGGGATATGAGGATAGTGTGGGAAAAAGGTATTGAAGTAGAAGATCAGCCATGATAGTATTGAATGGTGGGGCAGGCTCGATGGGCTGAATGGCCTACTCCTGCTCCTATGTTCCAATGTTCCATCACTTTGTTGATCACTGGCGAGAAACTGATTTCATGTAATTAGCTGATTTAGGTTTGACCTGTTTTTGGTGAAGAGAACATACTTGGGCAGTTTTCCATATTGTTGGGGAGAGGCCAGTGTACCTGTGCTTGGAACGACTTGGCTAGTTGGGTGGTTAGTTCTGGTACATAGGTCTTCAAACACTATGTGTTGGATTTTGTCATGATTTGTAGCCTTCATTGTCCACTTGGCACTTCTGAATAAAGACACTTGCAAACACTGTCTCTTGCATGTGTGCTGGGCTCCACCATGATTAAGGTGGGAAATGAACATGGAACCTCCTTTTCCTGTTAGTAGTCTGATCACATTCCCAATGTGGTAGGACAGTGGAACTTTTCTCTAATCTGTCAGTTGTGGGGCCATTAAGTTCTGCATGTAGTCTGCTGATTTTTGTCTTAGCATGCAGATAGCCTTTTATACCTTCACTGGGTTGGTTCTTCTTTCCAAGTTATGCTAGTGCTGCATCTGGCATGCCCTTCTGTACTGTCCATTGGACCTGGCCTGATGTCATACATCTGTCCATTTGGGTCAAACTGGCTGAACAGTTTCTTTTCCA
Source organism: Heterodontus francisci (assembly GCF_036365525.1). Lineage (NCBI taxonomy): Eukaryota > Metazoa > Chordata > Chondrichthyes > Heterodontiformes > Heterodontidae > Heterodontus > Heterodontus francisci. Next base: position 38,805,921 of record NC_090375.1, read on the forward strand.
TGGAATCTAAGTTTTGTAAACCTTGCAGATTAATTCAGCATCCATACTAGATCACCAGAGGACAGTTATGATATCAAGCTGTTGACCTCTTTTCTGGGAACAGATATGAAGTTGTATGGGGATGGAATGAAGCAATACAAAGCAATGAAATTTCCTCCAGTATGGTCAGTGGTGTGCTACTAAAGAATACGATTTCATTTATAACCTTGAGAAGGGTTTTAATGAATGAAAACTTCATTGAACTTAATTGGAATCTATTTTCCTATTGTTTGTCAGTGTGGTAAAGAAAATAAATAAAAATAAGAATAAAAGTTCAACCGTGAGGTAAGATGTGCTTACATTTGTGAATCCTTATTGGAAGAGTTCCCAAATTCAAACAAGCTATTGGAGAGAAGTTTGGGGTACTTGGGACCAGAGATGAAACACTTCTCCAAAGCAAGCAAGGAAGGGAAATTGGATGGCGAGTCAACCTGTGACTTTGCTCACATCTCGTGGTGTTATCAGAGGTCTGATAGCTGTTCATCTGTCAGCCTTCGCCAATAAATAATGAAGAAAGCACTGCCCTATTAAAAAAAAATGAACAAAACAAGCCTGCAATGGGAGGAATTTGCAGGGCTATGGGCATAGAGCGGGGGTGTTGAACTAATTGGCTAGCTCTTTCAAAGAGCTGGCACAGACTTGATGGGCTAAATGGCCTCCTTCTGCTCCATATGATTTTATAATAAGAAAATCTATCAAGCCAGAATTCTGTCGCTACACTTGCCTAGCCTTTCGTCTGTCCTCATGACTCTTGTTGTTACCTCTTATCTCCCTGTACCTACTTACTCTCCAGCCACGTCTGTGTCTCCCTCTCTCTCCCCACCACCTCCAGTGATCCATACGTATACTGTTATACAGAAGAATAACACTTCATTAAGTGATAACTGCTGTTATAAAAGTAACATTTTACTTGCTAGAGATGTTAAAGAGTCAATCTTATTACGTATTAGATATTGCATTTGATCAAAAAATTCTGTTCTGCACTGCTTTGAATGCTTAATATAGCAAAGGAAGCTATCATTATTCCAGAAGTAAGAAGACAATGAGCATTGGATAAAGATTTATATAGTGATGAAGTGAGGAAAACTGGGATAGAGGGGTTCTATTTGAAATGGTTGGGAGAAAACCTACAGCATTTCTTGTAGGTGAAAGAAATATGAACATGATGTAGAACAAGAGGATGCTCGTAAAGAGGGAGCAGGAGATGGATCAGGAAATAACAATTAGGGGATGGGAGCTTGGGTTTTAAAACCCCATCAGTTGTTAGAGGGAAGGAAGAGTGAGGGACATGAGGAGCTGACATTGTTTAGGTCTTGAAAAGAATAAATGAGATATGCATGAGCATCAGTTGTGGCTCAGCTGGTAGCACTCTTGTCTTAGAAGGTTGTGGGTTCAAGTCCCACTCCAGAGACTTGAGCATAACAAAAAAAAAACAAAGCTGACACTCCAGTGTAGTAAAGAAATAAAGCAAGACTTGCCTTTATATAGCACCTTTCACAATCACTGGATATCTCCAAGCACTTTACGGACAATCAGGAACTTTTGAAGTGTAGTGTTATGGACAGGTGGGAAGTGGTATTGGTGACTTCCACTTTCCACCTCGCAACTGACCGCAGATAGTGTTTTAAAAATAGTGTTATATTCCTTGAGTGTTTTAAAGGTCAAATAAATAGACTACAGTTTTTTTCGTAGGTTAAAAAAATATAGATAAATATTTATTTTTACATAATGATCGAAAAATATTTGTGAGTTCACCCACTACATATGCATACATTCACGCACATGAAAAGATAAAGTGTTGAGTGGCAGCATGCAATTAGAGTCCAATTGTGTAAAGGGAGTTTGTTGTTTTAAAAAAGCCTTCAGCAGCTTTTCGGGAGGAAATCTTCCAGTGATGCAGGCCTGTATGTTTGTTGTCTTGAAAAGGATGAAGTTTTGCAGGCTCTTTGTGGTTAAGCCAAAGTCAATGGTGGAAATCCTGGTTTTTTTTTGCAGATAAAGAGTTCCAAAGTCACCTTGTAATTTCTCTGCTTCAGTAGTTTTAAAAATGTTATCGCCAGGTTTCCTGCTTAGTTGGAACAGTCTCACAATTGTTCTGGCTGAAAAAGATCTCTCTCTCTCTCTCTCTCTCTCCAGAGAGATACCATTTAAGAGAGAAACTTGTCAGGTTGGAGTGTCGGTCAGGTGACTAAGGACTCTCTCCCCGAGGGTGATTCCTACAATGTTCCAGAATATGGGAACCATTGTTACATGATGGCATCTGAACGTGGTCTATTTTGGTAAATAGGTGTTATTTCACACCTATTATTTTGTCCTTGGCGTCGGTGTCAGTCTGTCTGAAAAATTCTTTGTTAGCTCCATTCCTGTAGCTAGGGCTTGTTAGCATTGCAATGGGCTGTTTTCCATTTCAATGTGCTTTCCCCAAAGCTAATTAAGACATGGTTAATGGGTTTCATCTGCAACAGACAAGCATGTCCATTGACAGTATAGGAGGCATCGCCTGACCTCTAAGCCATTTTGTCTGCGGCACAAATGTGTCCTTTTTTATGGCTCCATTCAATAGTTGATGTATATTTCATAATTCCTCCAGTTCATTTCATATTTCAGAACTGCTCACTTTGTGAGCGTGGTAGTAGTCACTGTCATAATGTTGTAATTCAATGCACTGAGGGCAGTGCTGCATTGTCAGAGGTGCCATCTTTTGGATGAGACATTAAACAGAGGCCACATCTTCCCTCTCAAAAAGTCCCATACCACTTTTTTGAAGAGAGCAGGGGAGTTACTCCATTGTCCTAGCCAATATTTGTCCCTCAAATCAACTTCACAAAAATAGGTTTTTGTTTTTTTCACTCATTCATGGGATGCAAATATCATTGGCAAGGCCATCATTTATTGCCCATCTTTAATTGCCTTGAGAAGGTGGTGATGAGCTGCCTTCTTGAACCACTATAGTCCATGGGGTGCAGGTACACCCACAGTGCTGGTAGGGAAGGAGTTCTAGGACTTTGACCCAGCGACAGTAAAGGAACAACAATATAGTTCCAAGTCAGGATACTTTGTGACTTGGAGGGGAACTTGCAGGTGGTTGTTCGCATGCATCTGCTGCCCTTGTCGCTTCTAGGTTGCTGGTTTGGAAGGTGCTGTCAAAGGAGCCTTGGTGAGTTGCTGCAGAGCATCTTGTAGATGATATACACTTCTGCCACTGTGCACCAGTGGTGGAGAGAGTGAATGCTTAAAGCAGTGAATGGGGGAGTCAATCAAGTGGCTGCTTTGTTCTGGATGGTGTCAAACTTCCTGGCTGTTATTGGAGCTCCACGCATCCAGACAAGTGAAGAGTATTCCATCACACTTCTGAATTGTGCCTTGTGGATAATGGGCAGGTTTTAGGAAGTCAGGAGGTGAGTTGATTGCTGCAGAATTCCCAGCCTCTGACCTGTTCTTGAAGCCGCAGTATTTATATGGCAGGGCCAATTAAGTTTCTGATCAATTGTAACCCCCAGGATGTTGAAGGAGGATTCAGCAATGGTAATGCTGTTGAATATCAAGGGGAGATGGTCAGAGTCTCTCTTGTTGGAGATGGTCATTTCTCAGCACTTGTGTGGCATGAAAGCTATTTACCACTTAGCAGCTTATGCTTGAATATTGTGCAGGTATTGCCACATATGGACACACAAGAAGAAAAAAAACACAGGGCATAAGAAATAGGAGCAGGATTAGGCCATATGTCCTCCTCAGGCCTGCTCGCTATTCAATATCATGAGACATAGACTGTTTCAGTATCTGAGGAGTTGTAAATAGTACTGAGCACTGGGCAATCAGTGAAAATTCCCACTTCTGACCTAATGTTGGAGGGAAGGTCATTGATGAAGTGGTTGAAGATGTTTGTGCCTAGGACACTACCCTGATGAACACCTGCAGTGATTTCTGGGTCTGACGTGATTGGCCTCCAACAACCACAACCATCTTCCTTTTGTGCTAGGTATGACACCAAACAGTTCAGAGTTTCCCCCCCCTCCCCGATTCCTATTGACTTCATTTTGCTAGGCCTCCTTGATGGAACACTTGGTCAAATGCTCCCTTTTTGTCAAGGGGCTGTCACTCTGACCTCGTCTCTTTACTTCATGTTTGGACCAAGGGTGCATTGAGCTCTGGAGCTGAGTTGCTCTGGCAGAACCCAATCTGAGCACCGTTGAGTAGTTTGTTGCTGAGTAAGTGTCGCTTGGTAGCACTATTGATGACAGCTTCCATCACTTTTCTGATGTTTGAGAGTAGACTGATGGGGTAGTAATTGACCAGGTTGGATTTTTTTGTGCACAGGACATACCTGGGCAATTTTCCACATTGTTGGGTAGATACCAGTGTTATAACTGTGCTAGAACAGCTTGGCTCAGGATGCAGCTAGTTCTGGAGCACAACTGTTCAGCTCTATAGCTGGGATGTTGTCAGGGACCCAAGCCTTTGCTGTATCCAGTGCCTTTGCTTGATAATCTCGACATGATAACTGGTCATTATCATGTTTCTGTTTGTCATAGAGTTAGAGAGTTATACTGCACAGAAACAGGCCCTTTGGCCCACCATGTCCATGCTGGCCATCAAGCCTATCTACTCCAATCCCATTTTGCAGCACTTGGCCCATAGCCTTGAATGCTATGGTGTTTCAAGTGCTCATCTAAATACTTCTTAAATGTTGTGAGGGTTCCTGCTTCTACCACCCCTTCAGGCAGGGTGTTCCAGATTCCAAACACCCTCTGGGTGAAATTTTTTTTCCTCAAATCCTCTCTAAACCTCCTGCCCCTTACCTTAAATCTATGCCCCCTGGTTATTGGCACCTCCAGAAAGGGAAAGGTTTCTTCCTATCTATCCTATCAATGCCCCTCATAATTTTATATACCTCAATCAGGTCCCCCCTCAGCCTTCTGTGCTCTAAGGAAATCAACACTAGCCTATCCAGTCTCTCTTCATAGCTGAAATGCTCCAGCCCAGGCAACATCCTGGTGCATCTGCTCTGCACCCTCTCCAATGCAATCACATCCTTCCTATGGTATGGCGACCAGAACTGTACACAGTACACCAGCTGTGGCCTAACTAGCGTTTTATACAGCTCCATCATAACCTCCCTGCTCTTATATTCTATGCCTCGGCTAATAAAGGCAAGTATCCTATATGCCTTCCCAACCACCTTATCTACCTGTGCTGCTGCCTTCAGTGATATATGGACAAGTGCATCAAGGTCCCTCTGACCCTTTATACTTCCTGGGGTCCTACCATCCATTGTATATTCCCTTGCCTTGCTAGTCCTCCCAAAATGCATCACCTCACACTTCTCAGGATTAAATTTGCCACTGCTCTGCCCATCTTACCAGTCCATCTATATAGTCCTGTAATCTAAGACTGTCCTCCTCACTATTTACTACACCACCAAATTTCGTGTCATCTGTGAACTTACTGATCATACCTCCTATATTCATGTCTAAATCATTTAATGTGCATTACATACAGCAAGGGTCCCAGCGCCGATCCCTATGGTACACCACTGGTCACAGGCTTCCAATCGCAAAAACAACCCATGACCATCACCCTCTGCCTCCTCCCACTGAGTCAGTTTTGGATCCAATTTGACAAATTGACCTGGATCCCATGGGCTCTTATCTTCTTGACCAATCTCCCATGTGGGACCTTATCAAAAGCCTTATTGAAGTCTATGTAGACTACATCAACTGCTTTCCCCTCATCTACCCAACTAGTCACATCCTCGAAAAATTCAATCAAGTTTGTTACACATGACCTTCCCCTGACAAAGCCAGGCTGACTATCCTTGATTAATCCTTTCCTCTCCAAGTGGAGATTATTCCTGTGCCTCACAATGTTTTCCAATAGTTTCCCTACCACTGATGTTAGACTCACTGGCCTGTAATTACCTGGCTGATACCTATTACCACATTCGATGTCCTCCAGTCCTCCGGCACTCCTCCTGTGGCCAGAGACGATTTGAAAATTTGTGTCAGAGCCCCTGAAATCTCCGCTCTTGCTTCAAATAGCAGCTTGGGATGCATCTCATCTGGGCCTGGGGATTTATCCACTTTTAAGCCTGCTAAAACCACTAATACCTCCTCCCTTTCAATGCTAATTTATTTGAGTATATCACAATCCCCCTCCCTGATCTCTACACCTACATCGTCCTTCTCCATAGTGAACACAGATGAAAAAGTAATCATTTAAAACCCCACCTGCATCCTCTGGCTCCAGACACAAATTGCCACAAATTGCCCCTAATGGGCCCTACTCTTTCCCTGGTCATCCTCTTCCCCTTAATATACTTATAAAACACCTTGAGATTTTCCTTTATCTTGGCCCACTAAGGGAAAAGGTTTCTTTCTATCTATGCCCCTCATAATTTTGTGTACCTTAATCAGGTTTGTGGGAGCTTACTGTGCATAAATTCGCTGCTGTGTTTCCTACATTACAATAGTGACCATACTTCAAAAATACTTCATTGGTTGTAAGGTGCTTTGGGATGGCCTGAGATCATCAAAGGCGCTATATAAGTGCAAGTCTTTCTTTGAGTAGCAGTGGACCTAGGACTGATTGGTTTGTATAATACAAAAAAAAGCTGACTAGTTTTGATACATAAACAGACCAAATAAAGAGGTTGCAGAGAATAAGTAGCCAAAACAAAATAGCTGGTGTGCTTTTTGTTCACAGACTTTTCTAACACTCTGATCTTCCCAGTTTGAAGACTCTGAATAGCACTGGTGTCAGAAGGTGTTGAAAGGTGCTCTTTAAAAATTAAATACAAATAACAAATTCATTTTCTTTCTGCCCAGTGACATATCTCCCTTGACACACGTTCATACTGGCACAACTAAATTGCATGACTGGAAATTGGAAAAGCTCATGTTATAGATGCAAAATCATGAAAATTGGACATCACCAAACAAATTTATTTTCTGAACTTTGAAGTTTGAAACCCATTTTTTAATCTATCTCTTCTAATGTGATTCTAATCAACTGTGCATTGTTGGGACCCAGCTCACACCAATGATCTAAAAGTCTCCTTCTCTCAAAACTTTATAAGTGAAATTAATTTGGAGCAAGGGCCTAGCACAAATCTGCCACAATTTGAGATTGATTGGCATTAAATTGATGTCCTCAGTCAGCCTGGTTTGAGAATTTTTTTTTAATGAGGGTTTAATAGTGTGTGATCTTCTGTGGTTTGGGTTCAGGGAACATGAAAGGATAGTGTAGAAGGAGCTTTGCTCTGCAGCTGACCATATTTGACCTGGCAGTGGTCAGTGCAGACACAGGACAGTCAAATTGGAAAGATATTCCAGCCCTTAGCATTGATATTGTTACCTTTTTTATATGCAAAGGTCAGTTCAACCATTTTCTTTTAGAAAGAGCTCACTGTCCGATTTCCCCCTAATTAGGCTGGAATTAAACAATGATTTCATTGCAGTTAAGCTGCCTATGAAATGCTTGCTGATGCTTGTTGACCTAATTTGGATGTCATACACACATTTGACATCTTTGATTTCTGTCCAAGAGAAGTACTGACTTTTCGAGGAACATTCAAATTGCATAAGAGATGCATTTGACCTGCTCTGAGATGTGGAATTTACTGAAATCAATGAACGATTGAGCATTTGAATCACATTTTAAAATGTAGAAAGTAAAATTTTTCTCCATGGAAATGGATGATGGAAATCATAAAAATGGTGCTTTATTCCCCCAACTATTCTCCACTCCCTCCTTCCCCCACCACAACCTCTGAAGCTATTGACGATGCCACATATGGTGCACCTTGAAGATATACCTTTGATTCGACTCGATGGTTAGTATTAAGTAATTGAAAAGTGAGAAATACCAAAAGCAGTATTTGAGAAGTATTTAACCAGCCTATGTCTAGGAAGTAGAGCTCAAAACCTCCATGTGATCAAATCCTTTGGCCAGATTTTACAGTAGTAATGACAGAGAACGCTGACAGTTTCACTATCATTAACGCCACTGAAACTGACAGCAACTTCTGGACTCTGCACATATGCAGAATAACGTGGAATTCCAGAATTTGTTTGAGGTGATTCTATGCTCTTCCACAGTTGAATCCTGACATATAGTGGAACTGCTTAAAATTTTTAACGGTTTGTAATAGTTTTCCAAAGCTTTTATAAAAGTTCTAAAAAGTTTAAAAGATCATTTAAACACGATTCATCTCAGTGGCGCAGTGGTTAGCACCGCAGACTCACAGCTCCAGGGACCCGGGTTCGATTCCGGGTACTGCCTGTGTGGAGTTTGCAAGTTCTCCCTGTGTCTGCGTGGGTTTTCTCCGGGTGCTCCGGTTTCCTCCCACAAGCCAAAAGACTTGCAGGTTGATAGGTAAATTGGCCATTATAAATTGTCACTAGTATAGGTAGGTGGTAGGGAAATATAGGGACAGGTGGGGATGTTTGGTAGGAATATGGGATTAGTGTAGGATTAGTATAAATGGGTGGTTGATGTTCGGCACAGACTCGGTGGGCCGAAGGGCCTGTTTCAGTGCTGTATCTCTAATCTAATCTTTAACGTCCAGGCTGAATTAGCGGGCATGTTTTATCCTCCTATCAATTTTGAGAGATTCTGAGGCGTGTCTTCTCCTGACTGCAGCTGGAGTTAACCAACATTGCTCAGATCCATGGGATTTGACATTTCACAAAAATTTCTATTTGTTCATGAAATTTTTGCCAGGAAGATATCACCCAATGTTAGTGGGCAGTTTTCTTTGAGGTCGGTGGCAAGCATCATTGCCTTGCCACTGATGACAAAATACAGCCCCTTTAGTCTTTGGAAGTGGTTGATGTGCCATTCCTTCCTTCTTCACAGGTGTCTTCTCCTTTCTCTCCATCCTGGATACCACCTCATCCTTATAGTTTGTCTCCCTTTTCACATGTATACCATGCACCTTCATCAGAAAAGGATTAGCCAAATACAAAAACAAGGAACTACATGCTTCAACTCTGAAATAAAAACAGAAAATGCTGAACACACTCAGCAGGTCAGGCAGCAGCCATGGAGAGAGATACAGAGTTAACGTTTTTCAGGTCAATGACCTCTCTGGATTGACCAAAACTCTCCAAGTGTGCAGCTTGAATTCAAAGGAGTGAGGCTGAAGCTTTCTTTTCATGTACAATACAGATCTTTATTGAAAGGCTAAATCTTGCTGGACCAATGTCCCACTCAATCCACTCAAGTTGAGCTACCTGCCTGATGTTTGTTCGAGAATGGCCTTTAATCTGCTCACTTCTTTCCCTCTTTTATATGCTGCTATTGTCTGATGACTGCCTTACTGATTAAACCAATCTCTGGTTCCTTCACCTAGCACCATGTTTCATCTATATGCCTCAATAATGAGTATTCAATGGCTATTTCACAATAATGATCAAACCAGAACATTTCGTAATCCACGCAGGTATTTGTGAATTGGTTGAAATCAGGACCGATATCAGGAAGCACCCTTTCATACAATAGAGTCCGAAATGTCTGGATTATTCTTCTGGTTCGGGCAATGGAGGCAAAAACTAGAGAATCATTCAAGAAGCAGTTAGATGAAATACAGAGAGATGTGCAATCAAGCTTTCAGAGCAGAGTGTTCCTGGGTGTCCCAGAAACTGAAATAAAAACAGAAAGTGCCTGAAATACACAGCAGGTCTGGCAGCATCTGTGGAGAGAGAAACAGAATTAACGTTTCAGGTCTGTGAACTTTCATCAGAACCATTTTTATTTCAGATTTCCAGCATCCGCAGTATTTTGCTTTTATTTTATTGTCCCAGAAACTGAACCTGCTTTAAGGGGGAAGGCCGATTTCAATATGATAAAACAGGATCTGGCCAAAGTGGACTGGAAGCAGCTAATTGTAGGAAAGTCTACATCAGACCAGTGGGAGTCATTCAAAAAGGAAATTGTGAGAGTTCAGGGCCAACATGTTCCTGTAAAGGTGAAGGGTAGGACCAACAAGTTCAAGGAACCCTGGATGTCAAGGGATATAGAGGATTGGATAAGGAAAAAAAGGAGGCTTATGGCAGATTCAGAGGGCTGAAAACAGCGGAGGCCCTAGAAGAGTATAGAAAGTGTAGGGGGGTACTTAAAAAAGTAATTAGGAGAACGAAGAGGGGACATGAAAGAACACTGGAGGGCAAGATAAAGGAAAATCCCACGGCGTTTTATAAGTATATTAAGGGCAAATGGATAACCAGGGAAAGAGCAGGGCCCATTAAGGACCAAAGTGGCAATCTGTGTGTGGAGCCAGAGGACATAGGCGAGGTTTTAAATGATTGCTTTTCATCTGTGTTCACTATGGAGAAGGACGATGTAGGTGTAGCGATCAGGGAGGGGGATTGTGATATACTTGAACATATTAGCATTGAAATGGAGGAGGTATTAGCTGTTTTAAAAGTGAATAAATCACCAGGCCCAGATGAGATGTATCCCAGGCTGTTATGTGAGGCAAGGGAGAAGATGGCAGGGGTTCTGACACAAATTTTCAAATCCTCTCTGGCCACAGGAGAGGTACCAGAGGACTGGAGGACATCAAATGTGGTACCATTATTCGAATGGTAGTAGGGATAAACCAGGTAATTACAGGCCTGTGAGTCTAATATCAGTGGTAGGGAGACTATTGGAAAAAATTCTGATGAACAGGATTAATCTCCACTTGGAGAGGCAGGGATTAATCAGGGATAGTCAGCATGGCTTTGTCAGGGGGAGATTGTGTCTAACAAATTTGATTGAATTTTGTGAGGAGGTGACTAGATGTGTAGATGAGGGTTAAGGAGTTGATGTAGTCTACAAGGACTTCAGTAAGGCTTTTGATAAGGTCCCACATGGAAGATTGGTTAAGAAGGTAAGAATCCATGGGATCCAGGGCAATTTGGCAAATAGGATCCAAAATTGGCTTAGTGGCAGGAGGCAGAGGGTGATGGTCAAAGGTTGTTTTTGTGAGTGGAAGCCTGTGATCAGTGGTGTACCGCAGGGGTCAGTGCTGGGACCCTTGCTGTTTGTAATGCACACTAATGATTTAGACGTCAATATAGCAGGTATGATCAGTAAGTTCGCAGATGATACAAAAATTGGTGGTGTTGTAAATAGTGAGGAGGAGAGCCTTAGATTACAGGACGATATAGATGGGCTTGTAAGATGGGCAGAGCAGTGGCAAATGGAATTTAATCCTGAGAAGTGTGAGGTGATGCATTTTGGGAGGACTAACAAGGCAAGGGAATATACAATAGATGGTAGGATCCTAGGATGTTCAGAGGGACCTTGGTGTACTTGTCCATAGATCACTGAAGGCAGCAGCATAGGTAGATAAGGTGGTTAGGAAAGCATATGGGATACTTGCCTTTATTAGCTGAGGCATAGAATATAAGAGCAGGGAGGTTATGATGGAGCTGTATAAAACACTAGTTAGGCCACAGCTGGAGTAATGTGTACAGTTCTGGTCACCACACTAAAGGAAGGATGTGATTGCACTGGAGAGGGTGCAGAGCAGATTCACCAGGATGTTGCCTGGACTGGAGTATTTCAGCTATGAAAAGAGACTGGATAGGCAAGGGTTGTTTTCCTTAGAGCAGAGAAGGCTGAGGGGGGACCTGATTGAGGTATACCAAATTATGAGGGGCATTGAGAGGATAGATAGGAAGAAACTTTTTCCCTTCACAGAGGGGTCAGTAACCATGGGGCATAGATTTAAGGTAAGGGGCAGGAGGTTTAGAGGGGATTTGAGAAAAACAATTTCACCCAGAGGGTGTTTGGAATCTGGAATGCACTACCTGAAGAGGTGGTAGAGGCAGGAACCCTCACAACAATTGAGAAGTATTTAGATGAGCACTTGAAATGCCATAGCATACAAGGCTACGGGCCAAGTGCTGAAAAATGGGATTACAATAGATTGGTGCTTGATGGCCGGCACAGACACGATGGACTGAAGGGCCTGCTTGTGTGCTTTATAACTCGATGAATCTAAGCACCCTGCCCCGTCAAAGAGAAAACGCTCCCTTAACTACATTATGTTAACCGTTGGCTGAGTTTTGCAAAATTTTATCCCATTCGCTGTCCCTTTTCTAATGCCTTTATAATAGTGCTGAAGATTTTAATAGAATTCTAAAGTGGGTCCAATGAGACAAACCACAGATTAGAGACTAACACATTGAAGTTGTTTTCACTTCTGTGTTCGTTAAGACTGAGCTGCCAGCAGGCTTTCATTGATTGGTCCAGGGACTGGTAAAATAGCAGCATTCTCCCTCCTTTGAAAGATTCAGTGCACAATGACTAAAGAGTTCAGCTGCATCCACTTTGGTGTTTCTAACTTTGATGCAATCATTTCTGCAAATTAATTCTGGTTGTGAGTTCAAATAGAGGTTCAGCTTAATCTATACAAATTTGAAGATCTCAAGAGGCTCTCTCACAAAAATGAATAAAATTAAATGATGTGAATGACTTCCTGGTCTACCTTCCAAAGTTCAAGCACAGGAAAACAAAATGGGCTGACACATAATCTTACAGCAGAGAAAAAGGTCATTCTGCCAAATGTGCCTGTGCTGACTCTTTGAAAGAGCTATCTAATTATTTCCACTCCCCTGTTCCTTTCCCATAGTCCTGCAAATGTTTCCTCTTCAGGGGAGGTGGTGGTGTAGTGGTAATGTCACTGGACTAATAATCCAGTGGCTAGGCTAATGCTCTGGGGACATTGGTTTAAATCCCACCATGCCAGATGGTGAAATTTGATTTCAATTAATAAATCAGGAATTAAAAGCTAGTCTACGGATGACCACACAATCATTGTTATAAAAACCCATCTGGTTCACTAATATTTTTTAGGGAAGGAAATCTGCAGTCCTTACCTGGTCTGGCCTACATGTGACTCCAGACCCACAGCAATGTGGTTAACTCTTACAATGCCCTCTGAACGGTTTAGCAAGCCACTCAGTTCAAGGCCAATTCGGGATGGGCAATAAATGCTGGCCTAGCCAGTGACGCCCGCATCCCACAAATGAATAACAAAAAAAGTATTTATCCAATTGCCTTTTAAAAGTTATTGTTGAATCTGCTTCCACCACCCTTTCAGGCAATGTATTCCAGATCATCATAACGTACTGTGTAAAAGAGGAAAAAAAAAATCTCTCCAGGTTCTTTTGCCAATAATCTTAAATCTGTCCTCTGGATATCAACACTCCTGCCAGTGGGAACAGTTTCTCCCTATCTACCCTACCAAAACACACAGCTTTGTTTAAAGCTCCATTGTCTTTAACGCTATGTCTGGTATTTCATTTAAATTAATTGCTATTGTAAGAATGTGCTGCTGTCCCAGCCAACAATCCAGTTACACTCTAATGAGATTAGATTAGATTCTAATGAAGTACCAGACATAGTGTTGAAAGTGGAGGCGCAGGGACATGCCACCATATCATTCAATATTGTCATCAAGTACTAGAGTGCTCTGAAAATAAGTCTGGGATAACACCAGTGGAGATGATGATTAGGATCTGCATGGAAGACATTGGGGAAATAAAAATGCTAATTTAATAAAACTTGACGATATATGTGTAAAAAAATCCCCAGAGAGGCTGTTCTTGGACTCGCTAATCTATATTTTGTGTGATCCTCCCAGAGGATTACTTAATAATCAGTCAGTAACAAGGAGCTTGCTTTGTAAAGGGCAAGCTACCATTGAACAAAGTAACCAATAAGGGAGCTGCCATTACAAACTGTTTGGCTCCATTGCGTCCAATGTTAAAATGTCTGCTTACAAATGCTGACCTGCAAATCAGTTGGTGTGGGCTTTTTCTTGTTTTTGTAAAAGCATTAGCTTTCTCTGTTGCTAGTCAGTTTTGGGGAGATTGGTAATACACTGAAGTTGGCCTCCTGTGCGTATTTCCATCCAGTGCTGTTCTCTATCAGACGCCAACTGGAAATGGCATCAACTTGAAAGACTCAGGAAACAATTGGGTCTACACTGTTGCTGGAACAAATTAAGTCAGCGCTTTCATATATTTCCAAGTGCAGCCGAGTGCTGATAACTGTGTGTTTGAAGCTGGCTGAGCTACTGTAACATTAAGGACTGATAGAATTGAACTAACCTAGTCACTGAGTTAATTACCATCCATTCGACGCTGATCCAGCTCCTTCACACTATTGGCAGAGCTCACTGATTGGACAGAAGTGATTTGAAAAATACACCAATAGGTAGAAAGAAACAGAATGTTATAGCCAATGATACTTCTCTTGTAACTGCAATTTGTTTAGAAAGGTGTTGGATGGTAAGATCATCTTAAAGGCACACTACGGAAAGGAAGAAATGTTTGAAACAGCCAACACATTGTTTTCATCATGCTATTTTCAGGAGCAATGGCATTTTCACAAATCAGTGACGTATTTTAATGCCAATTGTGCCATCATTTCAGTGTTTTGCAAAACTTTTTTGTTTCTTATTTGATAAACAGTTCCATAAAATATAGTAAAAATAAAAGCAAAATACTGCGGATGCTGGAAATTTGAAATAAAAGCAGTAAAGGCTGGAAGTAATCAGCAGGTCTGATTGCATCTGTGATGAAAGAAACAGAGTTAAAGTTCTGATGAAAGGTCACAGACCTGAAATGTTAACTCTGCTTCTCGCACCACAGATGCTGCCAGACCTGCTGAGTACTTCCAGCGCTTACTGTTTTTATTCCATAAAACAGTGCTCTACAAAGAAAAGTGTGAGCTGATTGACATTTGCTCCATATCATGTAAGAAGCGTGTAGCAGAGAGCTGAGCAGCCAGGAAACTAATTGGATTTTCTTTGATTTGAGCTGCCTGACATGCACCACTGATGCTTTGTTGAGTGTAACATGGGCCTTGGATTCCCTTCAGAGTTCAATCCTATCAGAATTGGTGGATGTGTGAAGCTGCCTAGTTAGATTATAGGCCAGTTTTAGAGCTTGCAATTTGACAAAAAATACAATTATGGTCTATTTCCCCCTTTCTTTCTGTGACTAGTTTATAGTCCTGCAGACTTGGCTGCTGTGGCAGGCAGGACTGCCTAAAGGGAACTAAAGAATTCTCAAAACAAAGCATCATACATGTATAAGCATGCTGCATGAACATGGAATGCAACTGTTTATAAATTGTTTCCTTTTTTCAAAAAATTGTTCTTGAGCCCTGGGCAATTCCGGCAAGGTCACATTTCCCATTCCTACCTGCCCTGAAAACCTTCCTTGCTGAAAGATACAAGTAAACCTTTTGAGCTTTTAATAACAATCTGGTCATTTCTTGGTGTTAGCCCATAAATGACCAGATTTATTGAATTACGATTACTGGTCCAGTTGCTTGACATTCTGTCCTTGGCCTGCTGCAGTGTTCCAGTGAAGCTTAATGCAAGCTCGAGGGACAGCACCTCATCTTCCGATTTGGCACTCTACTGCCTTATGGACTCAACACTGAGTCCAACCATTTTAGAGCATGACAGCCTTTTTTTTTATTTTCCGTTTCTCGTTCTTTTTGTTTTTATTTAACCACGTGCCTGTCTTAAACTTATTTTTCATGTTTTTGCTTTTGGACAGAGTTGTTCTTTATTCTGCCATTAACACATTCTCTGGACTAATCCTTTATCTTTTACTACAACCATTGGCACTCCCTCTTCTTCCCGAAGCTGGGCTGCAGTCCCAGCAGTGGCCACCCCTCCTGGTGGCAGCTCCATTAGGCAGGACTCCCTGCCTCAATGAGGTAGAAGTCCCGCCTCAGACCAATTAAAGGCCTGGGGACCATAAAATGTGGTCTAGATCCCCAGGCCAGGCAGAGGCAGGGTCGCCACCGACTTTTCAGTCAGTGGATGGCTCCCATCTGACGAGAGTAAAATTCAGCCCTTAATCTCTCCTGCCCTCCGCCCTATCACACACCTTCCCTTTTGTTCTTCCACAACACCTCCCCCCTTTCACTTGCTCAAAACCCATTACATTTCTAATGTTTGTCAGTTCTGATGAAAGGTCACAGACCTGAAACATTAATTCTGTTTCGCTCTCCACAGATGCTGCCAGACCTGCTGTGTATTTCCAGCACATCCTGTTTCTACTTAAGATTTTCATCATGCGCAGTATTTTGCTTTTAACTCGAAATCAAACATAACTGTTCAACATATTCATTAAGAAGAAAGAAATTGAATTTATATAGTGCCTTTGATGACATCAGGGCATCCTAAAACACTTTAAAAGCTAATTAAATATTTTTGAAGCATTGTTACTGTTGTAATGCAGGAAATGCCCAGCAAATTTGCACACAGCAATATCTCAAAGCAATGAGATAATGGGCAAGATAATCTGTTTTAATGATGCTCGTTTAATGATTAATATTTGCCAAGTTACCAGGAGAACTCCTGTGCTCTTTGAAACAAAGTTATGGGATCTTTAACGCCCACTGGTGGAGGGCTTTGGTTTAACATCTCATCCAAAAGACAGCACTCCCTCAGTACCCAGTGAGGTATAAACCTAGATTTTGAGTTCAAGTCTATGGAGTAGGACTTAATTGGAGGAGGACTCACCTTCTGACTTAAGAGATGAGTCTATCTATTTGGAGATACAGCACTGAAACAGGCCCTTCGGCCCACCGAGTCTGTGCCAACCAAGAACCACCCATTTATACTAACCCTACAGTAATCCCATATTCCCTACACACCTACCTACACTAGGACCAATTTACAAGGGCCAATTTACCTATCACCTGCAAGTCTTTGGCAATGGGAGGAAACTGGAGCACCCGGCGAAAACCCACACGGTCACAAGGAGAACTTGCAAACTCCGCACAGGCAGTACCCAGAATTGAACCCGGGTCCCTGGAGCTGTGAGGCTGCGGTGCTAACCACTGCGTCACTGTGCCGCCCTGTGTATTGCTGTTCACAATGTTCTAACTCTGATAAATGTATTTCCTGTCATATTCTGGTTATGCCAGCAACCATTATTGTCCTAGCTTAACAAAAAGGATCACTGGGCGAGCAGAGTCATTCCGGCATATTTTGAATGCTTTTCATGATGTTCCAAAGGGCTTTGCAGGCAATGAATTACTTTTGAAGTGTAATCACTGTTGTAATACTGTTATGTAATGCTGTTAAGAGAGTCTAGTCATAACAATATTACATGGAGAAAATTATATCCTGTTCACAGGCTATCAGAAATATTTAAATCAAAAATAGGTTCAACTTTTGGATTCCTGATTCTTGATTCCTCACTGCAATTAGAATCTAAAAGCTTTGTTTATTCATTGTCAATGATCATGCTGATAGAGCATGACAGGAAATGTTGATGCAATGCCCAATGTAGTAGGAAATCTATATTCATGTGCAATTTTCTTCACCACAACTCCAGTCACAGAAATAGTCATAGCAACGGGGCAGTGCTAAATGTTAGACAGGAGGTCCCAAAAGGTGGAGGGAAAGATCAAATGGATGAACACTTCCCGTTGGCGAAGATTAAGTCTTGTATTAGATGATCATCTGTCTTGGCTGGAGAGTAGCATGTGGTTCAGGGGGATCTAAAGACGAAGGTAGAAAATTAAAGTTCAACAGGAATGGAACAGAGGAAATGGTGCATAGTGATAATGTCACTGGACTAATAATCCAGAGGCTCAGAATAATGCCCTGGGACATGAATTCAAATCCCATCATGGCAGCTGGTGGAATTTAAATTCAATTGATTAATAATAATCTGGAATTGAAAGGGAATCACTGTAATGGTACCTTGAATCTATCATTGATTATCATAAAAACCCATCTGGTCTACTCAGGTTGTGGTGCAAAAAAAGGATGAGGTCCTAAAAGCAGAATATAGGGAGTTATGAAGTAAGTTGAAACGTAGGACCTCAAAGGTAATGATCTCAGGATTACTACCAGTGGCATGTGCTAGTCAGAGTAGAAATAGCAGGATATATCAGATGAATACGTGGCTGAAGAGATGGTGTGAGGGGGAGGGCTTTAGATTCCTGGAACATTGGGACCGGTTCTGGGGGAGGTGGGATCAGTACCAGGGTGACACCTGGGCAGGACCAGGACTGATGTCCTGGGGAAGTATTTGCCAGAGTGGTTGAAGAGGGTTTAAACTAAAATGGCAGGGGGATGGGAACCTTTGCAAGGAGTCAGAGGAGGGGAGATCAAAGACAAGAACAAAAGACAGTAAGGGGAATAGGAAAAGTGATAGGCAGAGAAATCAAGGGCCAGAATCAAAAAGGGCCACAGTGAAAAATAGTGGGAAGGGGACAAGTATGTTAAAAAGACAAGCCTTCGGGCTTTGTGCCTTAATGCGCGGAGCATGAGCAATAAAGTGGAAGAATTAATCGTGCAAATAGATGTAAACGGGTATGATATAGTCGGGATTACGGAGACATGGCTGCAAGGTGACCAGGGATGGGAAAAAAAACATCCAGGGGTATTCAATATTTAGGAAGGACAGAAAAAAAGTAAAAGGCGGTGGAGTTGCATTGCTGGTTCAAGAGGAAATTAACGCAATAGCGAGGAAGAATATTAGTTCTGACGATGTGGAATCTGTATGGGTAGAGCTGAGAAACACGAAGGGTCAAAAAACCTTAGTGGGGGTTGTATATAGACACCCAAACTGTAGTGGTGATGTTGGGAATGGCATTAAACAGGAAATTAGAGACACATGCGATAAAGGAACATCTGTAATTATGGGTGAGTTTAATCTGCACATAGATTGGGCAAATCAAATTAGTCACAATATCGTAGAGGGGGAATTCATGGAGTGTATACGGGATGGTTTTCTGGACCAATACGTTGAGGAACCAACCAGAGAACAGGCCATTCTAGACTGGGTATTGTGTAATGAGAGAGGAATAATTGACAGTCTAGTTGTGCAAGACCCCTTGGGGATGAGCGACCAT
This sequence comes from Heterodontus francisci, assembly GCF_036365525.1. NCBI lineage: Eukaryota > Metazoa > Chordata > Chondrichthyes > Heterodontiformes > Heterodontidae > Heterodontus > Heterodontus francisci. Next base: position 38,824,848 of record NC_090375.1, read on the forward strand.
AATATGATAGAATTCTTCATCAAGATGGAGAGTGACGTAGTTGATTCTGAGACTACGGTCCTGAATCTTAATAAAAGAAACTTTATTGAGGCGCGAGTTGGTTATGTTGGATTGGGAAACGTTACTTAAAGGGATGACGGTGGATAGGCAATGGCAAACATTCAAAGAGCGCATGGATGAACTGCAACAATTGTTTATTCCCTGTCTGGCATGAAAGTAAAACGGGAAAGGTAGCCAAACCATGGCTTACAAGGGAAATTAGAGATAGCTTAGATCCAAGGAAGAGGCATACAAATTTGCCAGAAAAAACAACAGACCTGAGAATTGGGAGCAGTTTAGAATTCAGCAAAGGAGGACCAAGGGATCGATTAAGAAGGGGAAAATAGAGTGCGAGAGCAAGCTTGCGGGGAACATAACAAATGACTGTAAAAGTTTCTACGGGTACGTGAAGAGAAAAAGATTGGTGAAGACAAATGTAGGTCCCTTACAGTCAGAAACAGGGGAGTTTATTATGGGGAACAAAGGAATGGCTGACCAACTAAATGCATACTTTGGTTCTGTCTTCACAAAGGAGGACACAATTATCATACCAGTAATGTTGGGGAACACAGGGTTTAGTGAGAGGAAGGAACTGAAGGAAATGAGTATTAGTAGAGAAATGGTGTTGGGGAAATTGAAGGAATTGAAGGCCAATGAATCCCCAGGGCCTGATAATCTACATCCCAGAGTACTTAAGAAAGTGGCCCTAGAAATAGTGGATGCATTGGTGGTCATCTTCCAAGATTCGATAGACTCTGGAACAGTTCCTACAGATTGGAGGGTCGCTAATGCAATCCTACTATTTAAAAAGGAAGGTAGAGAGAAAACAGGGAATTATAGACCAGTCAGCCTGACATTGGTAGTGGGGAAAATTCTCGAGTCCATTATCAAAGATTTTTATGGCAGAGCACTTGGAGAACAGTGGTAGAATCGGACAGAGTCAGCATGGATTTACGAAAGGGAAATCATGCTTGACAAATCTACTCGAATTCTTTGAGGATGTAACGAGTAGAGTTGATGAGGGGCAGCCAGTGGATGTGGTTTATTTGGACTTTCAGAAGGCTTTCGACAAAGTTAAAGCGCATGGGATTGGGGGTAGTGTATTGCAATGGATAGAAAATTGGTTGGCAGACAGGAAACAAAGAGTAGGAATAAATGGGTCTTTTTCTGAATGGCAGGCAGTGACTAGTGGGGTACCGCAGGGATCGGTGCTAGGACCCCAACTATTCCCAATATTTATTCATGATTTAGATGAGGGAACTAAATGTAATATCTCCAAATTTGCAGATGGCACAAAACTGGGTGGGAGGGTAAGTTGTGAGGAGTATGCAGAGAGGCTTCAGGGTGATTTGGACAATTTGAGTGAGTGGGCAAATGCATGGCAGATGCAGTATAATGTGGATAAATGTGAGGTTATCTATTTTGGTAGCAAAAACAGGAAGGCAGATTATTATCTGAACGGCTATAAACTGAGAAAGGGGAATATGCAATGAGACCTGGGTATTCTCATACACCTGTCACTGAAGGTAAGCATGCAGGTGCAACAGGTGGTTAAAAAAGGCAAATGGTATGTTGGCTTTCATAGCGAGAGGATTCGAGTACAGGAGCAGGAGCTGCAATTATACAGGGCCTTGGTGAGGCCACACCTGGAATATTGTATGCAGTTTTGGTCTCCTTATCTGAGGAAGGATGTTCTTGCTATAGAGGGAGTGCAGCGAAGGTTTACCAGACTGATTCCTGGGATGGCGGGACTGACATATGAGGAGAGATTGTCCGTTAGTATTATATTTGCTGGAGTTCATAAGAGTGAGGGGGGATCTCATAGAAACCCATAAAATTCTAACAGGACTTGACAGGGTAGATGCAGGAAGGATGTTCCTGATGGTGGGGGAGTCCAGAACCAGGGGTCATAGTCTAAGGATACGGGGTAAATCTTTCAGGAATGAGATGAGGAGAAATTACTTCACCCAGAGAATGGTGAGCCTATGGAATTCATTACCACAGAAAGCAGTTGAGGCCAAAACATTGTATGTTTTCAAGAAGGAGTTAGATATAGCTTTTGGGTCTAAAGGGGTCTAAGGATATGGGGGGAAAGTGGGAACAGGTTACTGAGTTGGATGATCAGCCACGATCATAATGAATGTCGGAGCAGGCTCAAAGGTCCAAATGGCCTACACATGCTCCTATTTTCTATTTTTCTATGTTTCTATGTCCTTTAGGGAAGGAAAGCTGCTGTCCTTACCTGGTCTGTCTTCCATGTGACTCCAGACCCACAGCAATGCGGTTGACACTTCACTGCTCTCTGAAGTGGGCTAGAAAGCCTGTCAAGGGCAATTAGGGATGGGCAACAAATGTTGGCCTTGCCAGTGACACCCACATCCCCATGAAAGAATTAAAGAAAAATTGCCAGCGATGATAGATTGATGGATTGATGAGTATGCTCTTGCCAGTCAAAATATGCTCCGAAGCTTCTGAAAGGAATTACAGTTGTGAAATGAGGATCCATGTGGTACTATCATGTTTTCAATTCAATAAAGTACCGCTCTATTCCCTAATGGATGTTCCACTTCATAGTTCACAAGTCGGACTAAAGGAGTCCAGCTCCCAGATTGATGATCTGCCACAGCTCTGTTGTCTCAGTTACACATGCGTGACATTCTTGAGAAAGTTTCACTCTTGTGGTACATTTCTGACTGACAGACTTGGCAAGGTTCACTGCTCATGTGAATGGAATATGGCTTTCACCCAAATACAGAGACAAAATCAGACTTGTACATTTTTTTCTTTTCTTGAAAATCATATCTTGGGCAAAACACTTGAAGTGAAGCTGTGTGGCCTACCACATGAATTAGGGATGCGTCAAAGGCCCAGCTTTGCTCTGACTCTTCAAGCAATGTTAATTGTTGGGTGAATAAAATGCTATTGGGCAGGAGGAAGTATACCGGGTTCCAACTGGGACGTTTTCCTCTTTGAGCAGTGCTTTCTTGTTATGAGGAAAATTTGGATAGGCCCAGATTGTTTGCTTTGGAACAGACTGAGGGGAGATTTAATTGAGGTGTGGAAAACCATGAGATGCCTAGATAGAGTGGACAGCAAGAACCTTTTTCCCTTAACAGAGAGACCAATAACCAGGGGGCATAGATTTAAAATAATTGGCAGAAGGATGGTGGGGGTCTGGAACTCACTGTCTGAAAGCATGGTCGAGGCAGAAACCCTCATCACATTTAAAAATACCTGGACATGCACTTGAAGTGCCGTAGGTTACAGGGCTATGAACCAAGAGCTGAAATGCGGGACTGAGCTGGATATATCTTTTTCGACCGGCACAGACACGATGGACAGAATTGCCTCCTTTTATGCTGTAAATTTTCTCTGTTTCTGTATCACTCACATCTAATATTGACTATTCAATTATAATTTGCATGGATGTGCTTCTATTTCAGATTTATTGTATGCAGCTTTAAAACTAAAAATAGTATTTATTGCAATTTTCCCTTTCACTATTTGAACTTGGATCATTTGGAGAATGATAATACTATTATAGTACCAATAATATTTCCTCCAATCCATGAACAAAACTACAAGGGGAATGAATGGCATGTCCCCTCTCAAATTGTTTTTGTTGTGGGTTATGTTTCTGTTTCAAGTCTTGGAATTGCAACTAATGTCCCCAATCTGCTCAGCTATCAACATGCTGAAATCAAAGGGCACCTAACAATGATATTTCGGTATTGATGGAAGTTAAGTCTGATATAGTATTTTCCGTTCATAAATTATACATTTCAAATTGCTGGTCACAGCCTGTGATCTAAAGTATCTGAGTATAAATCTACAAGTTGGTCATAGCCAAGGAAAGCTCAATAGTTATAATTGATACACTTGAGGCAGGTTTGGGGGTGCAAACAAAATAATATTTCTGTGTAGGGGATGTGGTTCCTAATAGTGCAGTGTTTTGGGTACTAACGGCATAATTTTTGTATATTAACAGCAGAGTATTTGGGTATAAACTGTAGTATTTTGAATGTTAGCTCTTATTTTGAGTTATTAACAGAGCAGTATTTGAAGAGTATTAGTAGGGTAGTATTTTGTCTATTGACTATTATATCTGTAGGACATCAACAGCACATTGTTTAGGTACATTAACAGCATGGGACTTGGATGGTTATTAATAGTAAAGTATAGGGAGGTTGATTAACTGTATCATATTGATAGGGTATTTTAAGCAGGCAGGGTATTATTAGCCCAGTATTTAGTGGCCATTACAACTAAACAGTACTTGGTTTATTTTTTTAAAATGTTGAACTAAAATGTACAACTTCTCCAAGTTGGATGGAAAACTTTACTTTTTGTGTGCACTTTCCCCCCAAATTCTTCAACAAAGGAAAACAAGTTAAGCCTTGATATCAACTTTCAGCCACATTCAGCCGATCCTGAGATGCCTGCTGAATTAGATTTTTTCCATCTAATTACTATATGCCTGAGAAGTACAGCAGTACATCTTACTAATGCAGGGAAATAATGTCCCACTTTATGATTCGGTTTATTTCTTCGTGTGAAGAGGTATCACACCCATGAGAAGAAATATAAATTTTGATAAAGCAGAAGCCCACAGGTTAGAATTTTAGAGATTACCAACATGCATTTTATAAACTTTGTCAGTTCTCAGACATTCAAGTGGAGCAGTGATGCAGAACACAGCACCCCAACATCCAAGATAATATACAGAGTGTTGCGATCCAGAAGAGGGCAAATGACGATAGTTCAATAAAATCATACATTGATGAACCAATGGCTTCTGAATCAAAGATCACATTGGTTCAGTAAACACACCAGATCTGACTGGAACAGAATCTGTAGTGTTGCAAAAACAGGGGAATAAAAAAAAGCCTTGCATTTATATAGTGACAGTCATGATCCCGAAGTGTTTTACAGCCAATTAAATACTTACAAAGTGTAGTCACTGTTGGAAACATGGCAGCCAATTTGTGCACAGCAAGGTTTCACTTTCTTATGCTCTACTGTGCTGAGAACTGAAATTCCTTTGAAAAAGGAAGGTGTGCTATCCCAATAGCACAGTGGTAAATACATCATATAAGTCATAGAATAGTTACTGCACAGTATGAGGCCAGTTGGCCCGTTGGGTCCGTGCTGGCTCTCTGCAAGAGCAATTCAGCTGGTCTCACCTCTTATGACCAGGTGAGGAAGCGGTCTCAGGCTCCCCTTTCTCCCTTTCTCTGGTTTAACCGCAACAAGGTTTATTCTTTTAGCACTGTGATTCAGCTTACCACCTCAGTGAGCACCTGTTCACTGTTCCTTGAATATAATTACAAATGAACCAATCAGAGAGGTTTTCTTGATTTTAAACAAGAACGATGTGAGTTTATTAGCGTTATCACTCTAAACTGGTTAAAATTATCAAAATACGCAACGCACCATGCTCACATTCAGACACTAATGTCCTTTAGGGAAGGAAATCTGCTGTCCTTACCTGGTCTGGCTTACATGTGACTCCAGGCCCACAGCAATGTGGTTAACTCTTACATGCCCTCTGAAATGGCCTAGAAAGCCATTCAGTTGTAACTTACCGCTATGAAGTCAATGAAAAGGAATGAAACCGGACAGACAACCTGGCATTGACCTAGGCACCGGAAATGACAACGGTAAACCCAGCCCTGTCGACCCTGCAAAGTCCTCCTTACAAACATCTGGGGGCCTGTGCCAAAGTTGGGAGAGCTGTCCCACAGACTAGTCAAGCAACAGCCTGACATAGTCATACTCACGGAATCATACCTTACAGACAATGTTCCAGACACTGCAATCACTATCTCTGGGTATGTCCTGTTCCACCGACAGGACAGACCTGCCAGAGGTGGCGGGACAGTGATCTACAGTAGGGAGGGAGTTGCCCTGGGAGTCCTCAACATCGACTCCGGACCCCATGAAGTCTCATGGCATCAGGTCAAACATGGGCAAGGTAACCTCTTACTGATTACCACCTACCGCCCTCCCTCAGCTGATGAGTCAGTACTCTTCCATGTTGAACACCATTTGGAGGAAGCACTGAGGGTGGCAAGGGCACAAAATGTACACTGGGTGGGGGACTTCAATGTCCATCACCAAGAGTGGCTCAGTAGCACCACTACAGACCGAGCTGGCCGAGTACTAAAGGACATAGCTGCTAGACTGGGTCTGCGGCAGATGGTGGGGGAACCAACATGAGGGAAAAACATACTTGGCCTTGTCCTCACCAATCTGCCTGTTGCAGATGCTTCTGTCCATGACAGTATTGGTAGGAGTGACCACCACACAGTCCTTGTGGAGATGAAGTCCCACCTTCACATTGAGGATACCGTCCATCGCGTTGTGTGGCACTATCACCGTGCTAAATGGGATAGATTTTGAACAGATCTAGCAATGCAAAACTGGGAATCTATGAGGCGCTGTGGGCCCTCAGCAGCAGAATTGTACTCAACCACAATCTGTAACCTCATGCCCCAGCATATTCCCTACTCTACCATTACCATCAAGCAAGGTTCAATGAAGAGTGCAGGAGGGCATGCCAGGAGCAGCACCAGGCATACCTCAAAATGAGGTGTCAACCTGGTGAAGCTACAACCCAGGACTACTTGCATGCCAAACTGCTTAAGCAACATTCAATAGACAGAGCTAAGCGATCCCATAACCAACGGATCAGATCTAAGCTCTGCAGTCCTGCCACATCCATTCATGAATGGTGGTGGACAATAAAACAACTAACTGGAGGAGGTGGCTCCACAAATATCCCCATGCTCAATGATGGGGGAGCCCAACACACCAGTGCGAAAGATAAGGCAGAAGCATTTGCAACAATCTTCAGCCAGAAGTGCCGAGTTGATGATCCATCTCGCCCCCCTCCTGAAGTCCCCAGCATTACAGATGCCAAGACTTCAGCCAGTTCGATTCACTCTGCGTGATATCAAGAAATGACTGAAGGCACTGGATACTGCAAAGGCTATGGGTCCTGACAATATTCCGGCAATAGTACTGAAGACCGAGGCTCCAGAACTTGCCGCAGCCCGAGCCTAGCTGTTTCAGTATGGCAGAACACTGGCATCTACCCGGCAGTGTGGAAAATTGCCCACGTATGTCCTGTACACAAAAAGCAGGACAAGTCCAACCTGGCCAATTACCGCCCCATAAGCCGACTCTCATTCATTAGTAAAGTAATGGAAGGTGTCAACAACAGTGCCATCAAGCAGCACTTGCTTAGCAATAACCTGCTCAGTGATGCTCAGTTTGGGTTTCGCCAGGGCCAATCAGCTCCTGTCCTCATTACAACCTTAGTTCAAACATGGACAAAAGAGCTGAACTCAAGATGTGAGGTGAGAGTGACTGCCCTTGACATCAAGGCAGCATTTGACTGAGTATGGCATCAAGGAGCCCTAGCAAAACTGGAGTCAATGGGAATCAAGGGGAACAACTTTCTATTTGTTGGAGTGATACCTAGCACAAAGGAAGATGGCTGTAGTTGCTGGAGGTCAAACATCTGAGCTCCAGGACATCACTGCAGGTGTTCCTCAGGGTAATGTCCTCGGCCCAACCATCTTCAGCTGCTTCATCAATGACTTTCCTTCAATCATAAGGTCAGAAGTGGGGATGTTCGCTGATGATTGCACAATGTTCCGCAACATTCGCAACTTCTCAAATACTGAAGCAGTCCATCTAGAAATGCAGCAAGACCTGGACAATATCCAGGCTTGGGCTGGTAAGTGGCAAGTAACATTCACGCCACACAAGTGCCGGGCAATGATCATCTCCAACAAGAGAGAATCTAACCATCTTTCCTTGATATTCAATGGCATTACCATTGCTGAATACCCCACTATCAACATCCTAGGGGCTACCATTGACCAGAAACTGAACAGGAGTAGCCATATAAATATCGTGGCTACAAGAGCAGGTCAGAGGCTAGGAATACTGCGGCGAGTAACTCACCTCCAGACTCCCCAAAGCCTGTCCACCATCTACAAGGCACAAGTCAGGAGTGTGATGGAATACTGTCCACTTGCCTGGATGGATGCACCTCCAACAACACTTAAGTCGCTCGACACCATCCAGAACAAAGCAGCCTGCTTGATTGGCACACCATCCACAAACATTCACTCCCTCCACCACCGATGCACAGTGGCAGCATTGTGTACCATCTACAAGATGCACTGCCGCAACGCACCAAGGCTCCTTCGACAGCACCTTCCAAACCCGCGAGCTCTACTACCTCAAAGGACAAGAGCAGCAGATGCATGGGAAGATCACCACCTGCAAGTTCTCGTCCAAGTAACACACCATCCTCACTTGGAACTATATCGCCGTTCCTTCATTGTCGCAGGGTCAAAATCCTGGAACTCCCTTCCTAACAGCACTGTGGGTATACCTACCCCAAATGGACTGCAGCAGTTCAAGAAGGCAGCTCACCACCACCTTCTCAAGGGCAATTAGGGATGGGCAATAAATGCTGGCATAGCCAGTGACGCCCACATCCCATGAATGAATAAATATAAAAAAAACAAGAGCACACACACATACAAATAGATACAGAGAGGAAAAAAGAGTTGGGAGGTTGATATAAAGTTAGTATCAGATGGAATTTTAATACTGAGTTTTCGTGTCCTTGGTTGAAGTTAAGTCTTGAAGTTCTTGCTGGGCCATGTACACAATTCGGGCTTGTTTCTCTTGTTGTGGACGGCAGGAGAGGGGCTTTATCCATGTCCTCTGGTTGTTGCTTGTAAGTTTGTGTATTCTTGAGGCACTGTAGCTGCCACTGAGGCTACCCTGGGATTTTGCGAGAGAGACAGACAGAGAGGTGATTCTGCTCGGAGTTCATTACTGTTTTCTTTCTTTCTGAGGCATAATTCCCAAACTCTGAGTTACACAGGCAGCTATGTCATGTGACCACCTCTTTGTTTGAAAACAGAAGTTTCTGGAAGGTTGTTTGAAATTCAAAGTTCTTCTCTCAAGCTGTGCAAACATACTTGGTGGGGGGGGGTTTGGCTCTTTCAAGGTCAATGGGTGTCGAGGCATATGATGACCGCTATTGTCAAAAACCCTTGCAGGTAATTGAATCAGAGTGCACCCCAATTGTTCTCGCGAGACTGGATAATTACCTCTGTCTCTGGTCAGCCTTTGGCTTCTCATATGCAAATTGTGCATAGCCATCTTTAGCTGTTCTGTTTTGCTTTTGTAAGACAAAGTGACTCCTGACAACGCATCTGGCACGCCGACATCATCGGAGCACTCCTAGCTACGCACATGCGCAGAATGGTCTCTTGCAGTCAGTAAGGTGCTGCGCGTGCACAGCCTACATTCTTGCCAGGACTAATTTGCGCGTGGCTGTGAAAACGTCATCGCACAGTCGTACTGGAACATCATTCGGCCCTACCACCTGGCGGGAACCCAACTGCCCCCCACTCCCCCAGTCTCTCACTCGCAGTCTCCCTCCACTCCCCTGCCTATGCCTATCTTGCCTCTATCTCTCTCTCTCTCACTTCCCCCGTGGGGAACAGAGGCGGGGGAATAGGGGAGAAGCTGGAAGGAGCGGGGGGGGAGTGCGGGGAAGAGGCACGGGAAAACGGCTGATCGAGGTGAATGGCGAGGCCTGGAGTGACTGACCGAAGGCGGGGTGTGGGTCGGGGTACACGGGGTGTTTGAAGCAGTGAGCGGAGCGAGCGGCTAATGGGGATGAAGCAACGAGGGGGGGCGAGTGGCCAACAACTGCGGGGGGCAGTGGGGATTGAAGCGGGGAGCAAGTGGCTGAGGGAAGGCAGCGGTGAGGCCGGAAACGAGTGGTGAGCAGACGGGTGCGGGATGCAACACTAGGGGAGAGAAGTGGGATATTGTATGGGATGGAATCGCAGTGATTGAATTTAATTTGTTTTTTGTGATAAACTGAGCAGCGCCATCTTGAATCCTGGCAGCTGCCTAAAACATCGCAAACAGTGATGTTTCAGTGCATGAGGCTGCATTTGCACGTGTGCATGTACTGCAGCACCTAGTGGTTGCATTGTCTGCAAACACAGCCCTTTAAAAATTATTTGTAATGTCCAGGAAAAAGTCCCAGGCAGCATTCCATACGACGACATTAATATTTTCCATTTGGCATGTGGGATTTTCCATCACACACTCCTGTCCTTGCACTGTAACCCTACACATTTTTCCTCTTCAGGTGCTTATCCAATTTCCTTTTGAAAGCACAATTGAATCTGCCTCCTCCACACTCTCAGGCAGTACATTCCAGATCATAACTATTTTCTGTGTTTATGAAAAGTCAAAAGAACCAAAGGCAACATGAGAAAACAATCACTGGAACGACGGAGGTGGAGGGGTGACATGATAGAGGTTTACAAATTATGAGTGGCATGGACAGAGTGGATAGTCAGAAGCTTTTTCCCAGGGTGGAAGAGTCAGTTACTAGGGGACATATGTTTAAGGTGCGAGGGGCAAAGTTTAGAGGGGATGTGCGAGGCAAGTTCTTTACACAGAGGGTGGTGAGTGCCTGGAACTTGCTGCTGGGGGAGGTGGTGGAAGCAGGTATGATAGCGACGTTTAAGAGGCATCTTGACAAATACATGAATTGGATGGGAATAGAGGAAGATGGTCCCTGGAAGTGCAGAAGGTTTTAGTTTAGGCAGGCATCAAGATCGGCACAGGCTTGGAGGGCCAAATGGCCTGTTCCTGTGCTGTACTGTTTTTTGTTCTTTTGTTCTTTAATCACCTTAAATCTGAGTACTCTCCCTCTGCCAAAGGGAACAGCTTCTCTTTTCTACTCTGTCTAGATCCCTCATTCCTTGCTTCTGTACTCTGTGGACGGAATTTTACATGGCAGTGGTGGCCCTGCCCGCTGGCTGAAAAGTTGGGGGCGAATCCGCCTCTGCCTGCCTTGGAAGCCATGCCGCTATTTTGCGCGGCCCAGGCCCTTAATTGGCCTCAGTTGGGACTTCTGCCCCTCAAAGAGCTGCTGGCCAATCAGAGGGCTGGCAGCTCTTCAGTCCCAGCAGCGCCACTGGGAGCGGAGGCCACTGCTGGGATTGCACCCAATGACAGGAGCAACATGGATATCGCCCTCGGAACAGGTGAGTGGGGTTTGGGCCTCACCGGGGACAATCGGCTTGGCCCCAGCAAGGTCGGGTGCTGGGGGAGGGGGTTGATCAAGAGGGTGGGGAGAGGTGTTCTAGTGGGGGCGGTTTGTGCCGATGAGGTGGGTTGTGGGGGAGTGCGGTGGCCTCCATGGGGCACAGGGTGCCCTATCAGGAGGGCCCTCCTAACCCGCAAGGAGGCTGCCAGGTATTACTGGGTGGCCTCCTCAGCTGGCAAAGTGCCCATCCACCACTGGTAATATACCAGCGGCAACAGGAGGAGCCCCTTTATTGTGGCAATTAATTGGCCCCTTAAGGGCCTCAAATAGCCTGATGTGGGTGGGGCCATTTGGCACCTCCCCCATTGCTGGTAAAATGGCAGTGGGGATGGGTAGGCAACAGGAATGGCACCCCGCCTCCCACACATTTTAATGCTCCCCCCACCTCCAGCTGGCATCATGTGGCGGGGGTGAGGACGTGGTGGGGTGCGTAAAATTCTGGCCTATGTCTCTATTTATAAAGCCCAGGATCCGGTATGCCTTTTTTAAGCATTGTTTCAACCTGCCCTGCCACCTTCAATGATTAGTGCACATATACCCCCAGGTTTTTCTGTTCCTGCTCCTCCTTTAGAATTATACCCTTTAGTTTATATTGCATTTCCTTGTTTATCTTCGCAAAATCAATCACGTCATACTTCTCTGCATTAAATTTCATCTGCCGTGTGTCTGCCCATTTCACTAGCCTGTCTCTGTTCTCTTGAAGTATATCACTACCCTCCTCTTAGTCAACGATACTTCCACGTTTTGTATCAGCTGCAAATATTGAAATTGTGCCTTGTACACCCAAGGCTAAGTCATTAATATAATATCAAGAAAAGCAGTGGTCCTAGTACCAACCCCTGGGAAACACCACTGTGTACCTTCCTCCAGTCCAAAAAACAACCGATTACTACTACTGCTCTGTTTCGTACCTTCCAGTCATTCAGACAACTTTGTATCCATGCTACCACTGTTATTCCATGGGCCTCAACTTTGCCAGCAAGCCGATTATGTGGAACTTTATCAGATTCCTTTTGGAGGTCCACATACACACTATCAATTGACTTTCCCTCATCGAAAAACTCAATTAAGTTAATTTAACATGATTTGCTTTTAACAAATCCACGCTGGCTTTCCTTAATTGATCCACATTTGTCCAAGTGACTGTTAATTTTGTCCCAGATTATTGTATCTATAGGTTTTCCCGCTACCGAGGTTAAAGTGACTGGCCTGCAGACGCTGGGATTATCCTTAGACCCTTTTTTGACTATAGGTGTAACATTTCCAATTCTCCAGTCCTCTGACACCACCCCAATATCTAAGGAAGCTTATGGCCAGTACCTCAGCAATTTCCGCCCTTTCTTCCCTTAGCATTCTACATCCCATCCATTCCTGGTGACTTATCAACTTTAAGTACAGCCAGCTTTTCTAGTACCTCCTCTTTATCAATTTTTAGCCCATCCAGTATTCCAATTACCTTCTCCTTCGCTATGACTTTGGCAGCATCTTCTTTGGTAAAGGCAGATGCAAAGTACTCATTTAATACCTCAGCCATGGCTTCTGCCTCCATGCATCAGTCCCCTTTTTGGTCATTAATTGACCCCACCCGTCCTCTTACTACCCTTTTACCCTTTGTCTTTACTCAGAAGACTTATGGATTTTGCTTTATGGTAGTTGCCAATCTCCTTTCATATTCTCTCTTTGCCTATCATCCTTTTTCACCGCCCCTCTGAACTTTTTTTTCAGTCTGATACTGACTTGAATTACCAACCTGACATCGGAACATAGGAGCAAGAGTAGGCTATTCAGCCTGTTGAGCCTACCCCACCATTCAACACTATCATGGATGATCATCCACTTCAATGCCTTTTCCCCACACTATCCTTATATCCCCTTTATGTCATTGGTATTTAGACGTCTGTCAATCTCTGCTTTAAACATACTCAATGACTGAGCTTCCACAGCCCTCTGGGGTAGAGAATTCCAAAGATTCACAACCCTCGGAGTAAAGAAATTTTTCCTCATCTCTGTCTTAAGTGGCTTCCCCCTTATTTTGAAATTGTGTCCCCTGGTTCTAGACTCCCCAACCAGGAGAAACATCTTAGCTGTAACGACCCTGTCTATCCCTTTATGTATTTTGTAGGTTTCAATGAGGGCACCTCTTATTCTTCGAAACTCTGGAGAATACAGGCTCAGTTTCTCCAATCTCTCTTCATAGGACAGTCCCACCATCCTGGGAACAAGTTTGGTGAACCTTCGTTGCACTCCCTGTATTACAATAATATCCTTCCTAAGGTAAGGGGACCAAAACTGCATACAGTACTCCAGATGCGATCTAACCAGGGTTCTATACAATTGAAGCAAGACTTGGCTACTCCTGTAATCAAATTCTCCTGTGATAAAGGATAACATACGTTAGCATTCTTCATTGCTTGCTGCACCTGCATGTTAGCTTTCAGTGACTTATTGACAAGGACACCCAGGTCCCTTTGTATATCTACACTTTCTAATCTCTTAACATTTAAGAAATACTCTGCACATCTATTCCTCCTACCAAAGTGGATAACCTCACATTTTTCCATATTATATTCCATCTGCCATGTTCTTGCCCACTCACTAACTCTGTCCAAATCCCTTGAAGCCGCTTTGCATATTCCTCACAACACACATTCCCACCTAGTTTTGTGTCATCCACGAATTTGGAAATACTACATTTGGTCCCCAAATCATTGATATATATTGTGAACAGCTGGGGTGCAAGCACTGATCCCTGCAGTACCCCAATAGTCACAGCCTGCCAATGCGAGAATGACCTGTTTATTCCTACTTTCTGCTTTCTACCTGTTAACCAATCCTTAATCCATGCCGGCATATTACTTCCTATCCCATGTGCTTTAATTTTGCTAACCAATCTCCTTTGGGGGACTTATCAAAAGCCTTCTGAAAATCCAAGTATACTTCAGATCATTATCATCCAAGTGTCCATTTATCATATCCTTTCGACATAGTACTATGACATCTGTCATACACCACCCTTTTCTGCTTTATCTTACTCTCTCTTCCATCATCCAGGGAGCTGTGGCTTTGGATGCCCTACCTTTCCCCCTTGTGGGAATGCACGTCGACTGTACCCAAACCATCTCCTCTTTAAAGACAGCCTATTGTGCTGTTACAGTTTTGCCGACCAATTTTTCATTCCAGTTTACCTGGGGCAGTTCCATTCTCAACCCTAAAATTGGCCCTTCTCCAGTTAAGAATTTTTACTCTAGATTGCTCCTTGTCTTTTTCGTAGCTAATCTAAACCATCTGATACGATGAACACGTTTACTTAAATGTTCACCTACTGACTCTTGATCCACTTAACCTACCTCATTCTCCAGAACCAGATCCATCGATGCCTCCTTCCTCATTGGATCAGCAATGTACTGATCAAGAAAATTCTCCTGAAAACACTTGAGAAAAGTCTTCCCCTCTCTGCCCTGTACTCTATTGCTATCTCAGTTTATACTGAGATAATTAAAGTCCCCTGTTATCACTACTCTCTGGTTCTTGCACCTATCTGTAATTTCATAGTAAATTTACTTCTCTATCTTTCTCACAAGTTGCTGGCCTATAGCATATGGCACCTCGATTGTTTTTTTAACTCTGAACAAATAGATTCTGTCCTTCACTGCTCTAGAACAACATCTATCTCTCCAACATTGTAATATTCTCAATAAATACTGCCACCCCTTCTCCTTTCCTTCCTTTCCTATTTTTTCTGAACACCTTGGGCTAAATTTTCCTGGCCCTGTGGAGAAGGGGATTGAGACGAGGGGTAACAGGAAAATAGTGGGAAGCTGCATCAGGATGGCTCCCCAACATGTTCCCATTTCTGGGTGGCTTTCCCACAGGCGAACTGGAAATTGGGTCAGTTGCCCAGTCCACAGAGGCAGGCAGCCAACTAGGGCAACTAAGGCCCCACTTTGCAACGGCGCTGCTATTTTTCTGCTGTCAGAGTGGCCCCTTTGAGATGTGTGGAGGCCACCAGTTCAATTGAGGTGGCTACCCAATGACAGACTGGGTAGCCATAAGAGACAGAGGCTCTATGCTCCAATGACAGGGTTGCAGGGATGAAAGGCCACAACCATGTCTGAAAAAAAACTGCGGAAAAGTTTCCCCTCCACCCCAATGGCCCTACTGGTTTTGGGAATCTTTATTTGAGGACTAAATGAGATAGATTCAGAATAGATCTAGCAGCTCAAAACTGGGCATCCATGAGGCGCTGTGGGCCATCAGCAGCAGAACTGTATTCAACCACAATCTGTAACCTCATGACCTGGCATATCCCTCACTCTGCCATTACCATCAAGCCAAGGAATCAATCCTGGTCCAATAAAGGTGCAGGAGGGCATGCCAGGAGCAGCGCCAGGCATACTTAAAATGAGATGTCAACCTGGTGAAGCTACAACACCGGGCTATTTACATGCCAAACAGGTGAAGGAGCATGCAATCGACAAACTTGAACGATCCCACACCCAATGGATCTGATCAAAACTCTGCAGGTCTGCCACATCCATTCATGAATGGTGGTGGACAATGAAAGACTAACAGGAGGAGGACGCTCCACAAATATCCCTATCCTCAATGATGTGGGAGCCCAGCACATCAGTGCAAAAGACAAGTCTGAAACATTTGTGACAATCTTCAGCCAGAAGTGCCGAGTGGATGATCCAATTCAACCTCCTCCTGAGATCTCCAGCATCAGAGTTGCCAGTCTTTAGTCAATTCAGTTCACTCCACATGATATCAAAAAATGGTTGAAGGCACTGGATACTGCAAAGGCTGTGGGTCCTGATAACATCCCAGCTGTATTGTTGAAAATTTGTGCTGCAGAACTAGCCGCACCCCTAGCCAAGTTGTTGCAGTACAGCTACAACACTGGCAATGTGGAAAATTGCCCAAATATGGCCTGTACACAAAAAGCAGGATAAATCAAATCTGACCAATCACTGCCCCATCAATCTGCTCTCAAACATCAGCAAGTGATGGAAGGTGTCGTCGACAGTGCTATCAAGCGCCACTTAAACAACAACAATCTGCTCACTGATGCCCAGTTTGGGGCCTGCCAGGGCCACTCAGCTCATTACGGTCTTGGTCCAAACAAGGAAAAAAGAACCTCCAGAGGTGATCTGAGAGTGACTGCCCTGGATATCAAGGCAGCATTTGACTGAGTGTGTCATCAAGAAGCCCTAGCCAAATTGAAGTCAATGGAAATAGGGGGAAAACTCGTACCCACTGCAAAGGAAGATGGTTGTGGTTGCTGGAGGCCAATCATCCAGCTCCAGGATATCACTGCAGAAGCTCTTCAGGGTAGTGTCCTAGGCCTAACCATCTTCAGCTGCTTCATCAATGACCTTCCCTCCTTCATAAGGTCAGAAGTGGGAATGTTTGAGGATGATTGTATGATGTTCAGTACCATTCACAACTCCTCAGATAATGAAGCAGTCTGTGTCCATATGGAGCAAGACCTGGACAACATTCAGGCTTGGGCTGATAAGTGGCAAGTTACATTCATGTCACACAAGTGTCAGGCAATGACCATCTCTAACAAAAGAAAATCTAATCATCTCCTCTTGACATTCAATGGTATTATCATCACTGAATCCTCAACTATCAACATCATGGGGGTTACCATTTGACCAGAAATTGAACTGCAGTAACCATATAAATACTGTAGCTACAAGAGCAGGTCAGGGCTGGGTATTCTGCAGTGTGTAACCCACCTCTGAACTCCCCAAGGCCTACCCAACATCTACAATGCACAAATCAGAAGTGTGATGGACTATTCTCCACTTGCTTGGATGTGTGCAGCTCCAATAACATTCAGGAAGGTCGGCACTATCCAGGACAAAGCAGCCTGCTGTTCCTTCACTGTTGCTGGGTTTACAAACCTGGAACTCCCTAAGGGTGTACCTGCACCAGATGGACAACAGCGGTTCAAGAAGGCCGCTTACCACCACCTTCTCAAGGGCAATTATGGACGGGCAACAAGTGGTGGCGTTGCCAACAATGCCCACATCCCATGAAACAAATTTTTTAAAACTTCAATATAGGCAACTGTGAGATACCCTCTCACTCACCTGCCTGTCTCGGCAAGCGTCCAGCTCTCCTGGTGGGGCTGCCGGCCTGACATCACAGTAGGCCTTCTGATTGGGCCTCCAACCTCGGGAATCTCCATCTTTAATAGGATGGAGACCATGGAAGCAGCCAATTGGGAGTCCACTTCCCGGAAGGATGCACTAGCAGGCACGCTAATGACATGGGAGAGCTCGGGACCACATATTGGCCTGACTTCGGGCTGTCGACAACCCATCAGAAAATCCAGCCCCTTGTATCACGGAACATTTAGCACCCAGTCCTGCTCCTTTTTCAGCCAGGTCTCTGTTATCGCTGTGACATCATATTCCCATGTGGCTATTTGCACCTGCAACTCACCAAACTTATTTATGATGCTTTGTGCATTTTGTCACAACCAAGTGAGGAAGGTGTCTAGGGGTCCCTCTCAGCCTTCACCTGGTCTTACCATAACAGTGTTTAATTTTAAACACACCATGTTTTTAGCTCCCCTTGTTCACTGCTTTCACATTATAAATCAAACAACAAGCACAGACAGGCTTTCTTAAGTTTAAAGAAGAAAAGTTTAATTTATTAAACTTAAACTCTAATTTGGTTAATACCTATGTATACACAACGCGCCTACGCCAGCATGCATACGCAATACACACATGCAAAATAGAAACAGAAAAGAGAAGAAAAATAAAGTAGAAAAGTTTGAGGCAATATCTGAAGAGTTTTTGTTATGGTTCTTCAAGCTCACTGTAGAGTTCTTGATTGTAGGTAGATCTTGCTTTTCGTTGGGGCCCGGTATTCTTCTTAAACCTTGTTCGCTGCAGGAGACTTTTCTCTCTTGGGGTTCATGTGTATTCAGTGGATTCAGAGGTTTGTGAGAAAGAGATGGGAGCAGATAGGAGAGATCTTCTCTGTCCAGGAGCAAACAGACACTCTCTGAGTTCAAATTGTTCATACACTTCAGTCCCTGCCGTAGGCTGGAGAAAAGGGGGCGACCCCGCCTCAGCCATTTGTTGGATTCCTGGCCATACTCAATTAACTGCCAGCCATCAGGGATGCGTCTCCTGTAAGGGACAAGACCCCATTCCTAACAGTGACCAGGCAATCAGAGGGCTGGCAGCTCAGCAGTCCCAGCAGTACCACTGGGAGCAGTGGCCACTGCTGGTACTGCAGGAGGGCTGGAGCAGCAGCCATGGAGGAGCCCCCAGAATTAAGGTAAGTGTGGTCAGGCTCACCAAGACTAGTCAGGCAGACTCCAGTGACAGGGGGTGTCATCAGTGAGGGTGTGGGGGGTGGGGGGGCATCTTTGAAAAGGAGCTGGCCTTGCCGCCTGTGTGAGGAGGAGGTGGGCCTTCATGGGCCAGAGGGTGCCTGATTGGGAAGGCTCCCTCCAGCCCACAGGGAGGCCGCCAGCTTTTAGTTGAGGAGGACCCTTCTGTCACTGTTGAAATACCAGCAGCAGTGGGAAGAGGCCCTTAAGTTGCCCTTAATTGGCCTCAATTGGCCTCTGGGCAGGCTATCCTCAACATTCCTGCCCCTGATAAAATTTCATGGTGTTGGGAAGTCAACGGGCACTCCACCCCCAAATCTTCCCTTACCAGTTCATGCCCCCCCGCCCCACCCACAACCTCCTAGCCCAAACCTGGAGGGCTGGTAAAATCCAGCCCGTGTTATCAGCTGGGAGAATGGTGGTGATACAATTGGCTCAGTGTTCCTGATTTTGGCAGGGCAAAAAATTCAGCCAGAGTAAAGATGTCTCTGAGCAAGTCAATGGGCTTGGCTGTGGTACTCAAATGCTCAAATAGTCAACTGATTGATGCTGACAGTTGGCTAGACTCAAGCTTATCCTTACAGGTGTTTTCAGCAGTGCACAACTCACCATCTTCAGAAGTAAACAGAAGGAAGAGTTAATGAAACACAGCAATGGGAGATCAAAAACTTAGAACCCCTTGTAAATAAAAAGTCCTTCCAGACTAGAATAAGCAGTGATTAAAATTGGTTAGGTCCATTTGTCTTGGTTATGTAATATAATAAGCCTGCATTTAAACAGATTAACTGCAACCAATATGGTGAATATGTTGAGTTTGTTCGGAGCTTAAAATGGAATATAACACACAAGTTAGTTACACAGCAAATATATATGGCTATGATAAGCAGTGAGTACCGATCCAGGATGGGCAGGATGGGTGACATGCACAAACAGCTCTTCTCTTTTTCCTCTTCTCCGTGCCTCATGGCCTCACATCTTCTCAAACTACCCAAGATTGTTAGACTTGAGTCATCCTTGAGAGTTCTTCCCCACCACCTAACTGCACTGAAGTCTCCCAAAGTCTCTTACTTTATACCCCTTTTCAGGGAGGACCAGGATGGATTATTGACAGGAACTTATTGCCCTATAAGTATTTCCTTTATTCAAAATGCCCAGTAGTATATTCAGTCCTTTGTCTAAACCATGGGGTAAAAGCCCATCCTAATGTTATCCATATGCCATGAGCTTCTACAGCCTTTGCACATATCCTTTGTCCTTGAACAACCAGACCTTGACATCATCTTTCCTTATCTTACCCAATGCGGTTCCCCATGGCTGGTTTTATAACTCCCTTCCATCTCATATCTGACCTTCAACTAACTTTCAGGGGCTCCATTCTTTTATAATCATTAATGCTCAGAGTTGTTCTTAAGGTCTGTTAATAAGCTGTTCATAATGGCTATCCAATCTAAGTGGATCCAATCCAATCCAATCTAATTCCTTCTCAAACTATTGAACCATAGAGTTGTTCACTAAAGTAACCTCTATTCTACTTTCACCCACAAATTAATTTCGCATTTCAGCAAGTATCTTAATTAAGCAAGGTTAACTGAAAATCCTATTGCAGCTTTGTAGGATGGTTATATTCTTTAAGTATCTATCCATTGCTCTCCAGCTATTGCAGAGGCCTCATCTGACCATGGCCCTTCTTCGGGCTAGCTACAGCTGTCATTACCTAGGAATAATCATTCCACTAGCTTTGTTTCCAGTGAAACAGAACTCTAAGCCATTTCCAGTAAACCAAAACTCACAGCACTAACCTGTTATTTTACCTATTTCAGGCTGACTACTAAATATATGTGTATTCTAAGCATATTTGTAATTTCTTACAAAAGCATAACTGGAGGTTAACTCTCTACCCACACCCCCCACCCCCTCCCCAAAAAAAAAATCAAGAAATAAGTCTTCTAGTCTCTTGCCATAGTTTCTTTAACTGGAAGAAAAAGTTAGCTTCTGTATTTCTAGTTATCAAAGAGCTCTGGATATTTAATTTTAGTCAGAGGAAACGACACTTATCAATTAAATAACTCAACAGTTTTAGCATAAGATGGATCTCCTCCCATTGGCAAATTGAAAAAAATTATCTGGCATGTGCTGACAACTTACCAAGTTAATTAAATATTCACTTTCTAACTAACATATGCCAACTTTACTTAAGCTTAAAAGAAATTGCCTCTGGTTTGGAGCTTTAATTTGCTCAGTCAAAATTTTTGCCTTAAGATAAAGAAACTTTTGCGTTTCTTTGTTCCTGTTATCTCAGTTGCTCATGGAAGCAGCCACGAGGCACTGGAGTTCCTGTAGTTTGACATCAGTGGAGCTCAATTATCATTGTATGTCGAACGTAATGTGAATAATATAGTTACAGAGCACTGAACCCAAATTTACGACGCTAATTCTGTTCAATCCAATAGTGTTTCATTTCCCTTCTGGCTGTGTTGTGGCTTCCAAAACCACGTACCAGTTTTGCAAAAATTGGTACTAACCCCCACTCCCCCCCCAAAAAACTTCAGGTCATCCAAAGCTCTGCTGCCATATCTCAACTTGTACAGTTCACTATAGAACATTTTACTATGTTAGAGGTGCTATATAAATGCAAGTTGTTATAATGACCAATTAGGATCCCGGGTGTTAGAGAGATGAAGAATGAGTAGCTCGCATAGCTGGATCACTTCAGTTTAAAACAGGAAATCTTAGAAGTATAAGCAAAGAAAGTGAACCAGAAAGAATTCTTTCAGATATGTCAAGAGTGCAAAGCTGGAAGTACAAAGTTGGGTGAAGAGCAGGTGTTAGAATGCATTTGCTTATGTAGAGGATGCTTAATAGTTGGAAAAAGTTAGTAGGATGAGTGGTTCAGGCCAGGATACAAGCAGCAAGATCTTATAAGGGGAAGAGGGAAGGTGGTAGGGTTAGTCTTCTGGAAGGATAAGATTCAGTAAATTGTATGCTCTGATGAAGAAGGTCCAATGTAGTGATCATTTGACCAGTGTAGAACCGAGATCAGGAAGGGTCTGAGTTTGAAATCCTGTCTGTGTAGTTAGCTGAAGGGCACTTTTTCAAAAATATATTAATTTATATTCATGTCAGTCATCAGCATAACTCAGTTGAACACATCTTTGTGATGCATACTGCAACTGGAAAGTCATAACAGTTTTGATACCTAAAGTTGCCTCAGGCAATTGTTCCTATTTGTAGCTTAATGTGCAACAAACTATATGATTAGTGCTCTTTCTTTGCTGGCGCGCTGCTATTCCCTGACTAAATACTTGGTTTAAAAAATGCTAATCAGTTTTTGCTGATTTTTCCACTGAAATATTTACATTTTCCAATTTGCAAGGTCTCCCAATATCTTACTGGCTTTGTAAGATTTGATTTACTACACCTCATTAAACTGCTTATGAAGATGCTATCTGGTATTGTCTGTATTGTTTTCCTTGTTTCTCCTGTGGAGTATCAAAAGATCAAACAAGAGATGATTAATATAATTTCATGTACTTAGAAACATACCCTCCTGCCCCCTGCTGCCCATGGCTGTTGCAGATGGCAGTCAGAGGATACACTGTCTTGTAATCTTACAAGCTGTGGCACACAGCATATTTTTTATAGTCACTTGGTCCAATTGCTGGGCCTTCCTGAGGGCAATTAAAGATGAATTATTCTTAAACAGATCCTGAAATAAATTAAAGAATGTAAGAAACCATCTGGAAGTGACGAACTTTCTTTTTATTCTGCTACTTTTTAAAAGGTGTGACATCGAAGGTTACATAAGAATTAGGAGCAAGAATAGACCATACGGCCCCTCGAGTCTGCTCTGCCATTCAATACGATCATGGCTGATCTTCTGCCTCAACTTCACATTTCTGCCCGCTCCCCATAACCCTAGATTTCCTGAGAACAAAAATCTGTCAATCCCAGCCTTAAATATATTCAGAGATAGAGCATGCACAACTCTCTGGGGTAGAGAATTTCAAAGATTCACAAGCCTTTGAGTGAAGATATCTCTCCTCTCAATCCTAAATGATCGACTCCATATCCTGAGACTGTGCCCCCGTGTTCTAGATTCCTCAGGCATGGGAAACAACCAGTCTACCTTGTCAAGCCCCTTCCGAATCTTGTATGTTTCATGAGATCATCTCTCATTCTTCTGAACTTCAGAGAGTATAGGCCCAATTTGCTCAGCCTCTCATCATAGGACAACCGTCTCAACTCAGGAACTAAGCCAATGAACCTTTGCTGTACTGCCCCACGTCAAGTATATCTTTCCTTAGATATGGAGACCAAAACTGTGCACAGTACTCCAGTTGTGGTCTTACTAAAGCCCTTGTACTCCAGTCCCCTTGTAATAAAGACCAATATGCCATGTGCCTTCCTAATTGCATGATGTATCTGCATGCTAACTTTCTGTCTTCCTTCTACAAGTACATCTAAGTCCCTCTGAACATCAAGGTTTACAAATTTCATGTCTTTTATAAAAAAAATTATTTTCTATACTTACTACCAAGATGAATAACCTCATACTTCCCCACATAATATTCCCTCTGCCACCTTGTTGCCCACTCATTGAATCTGTCTATATCCCTTTGCAGCCTCTTTGTGTCCTCCTCAAAACTTATATTCCCATCTAGTTTTCTATCTTAGATTAAATTAGATACATTACTCTCCGTCTTTTCGTCTAAATCATTAATATAGATTGTAAATAGCTGAGGCCCCAGCACTGATACTTGTTGCAGTCAAGTAGTTACAGCCTCCCAACTTGAAAATGCCCCTTTTATCTCAACTCTTTGCTTCTGTATGTTAACCAATCCTCTAGTCATGCTAATATATTACCCACCCCACCGCAACTCCATGAGCCCCTATCTTGCTTATAAACCTATTGTGTGGCACTTTTGGAAATTCAAGTATACTATATATTTACTGGTTCCCTTTTATCTACCCGACTAGTTACACCCTCAAAAAACTAATAAATTTGTTAAACATGATTTTCCTTTTGTAAGAATATGTTGACTTCGTGTGATCATATCATGATTTTCTAACTCCATTGTTAAGATTTCTTTACTTGTGGATTCTAGCATTTTCTCGACGACTGATGGCAGACCAACTGGCCTGTAGTTTCCTGTTTCTCCCTCCTTTCTTGAATAGCGCTATTACATTTGCTAACTTCCAATCCACTGGGAACATTCTAGAATCTACGGAATTTTGGAAAATCATAAACAGCACATCCACTGTCTTTTAGAACCCTAGGATGTAGGCTATTGAGGATTGGGGATTTGTCAGTTTTTAGTCCCTTAAGTTTCTCCAATACTTTTTTGCTGCTGAAACTAATTACCTTAATTTTCTCACTCTCAAAGCCCCTTGGTTACCTTCTATTTCTGGTATGTAATTTGTGTCTTCTACTGTGAAGACAAACACAATATTTAATCAATATATCTGCATTTCCTTGTTCCTCATAATTTCTCCTTTCTCCGCCTCTAAGGGACTAATGTTTATTTTAGCTATTCTCCTTTTTGTATACTTGTAAACAATCTGTTTTAATATTGCTGTCTAGTTTACTCTCATTCTATTTTTTTCTTTTTCATCAACTGTTGACCTTTGCTGGTTTCTAAAACACTCCCAATCCTCAAACTTACTACTATTTTTTGCAACATTATAAGCCTTTTCTTTCAATCAAATACTATTCTTAACTTCCTTAGTAAGCCCTGGTTGGATACTTCTTACTCAGTTTTTGTTTTTCAATGGAATGTATTTTTGTTGAATATTTTGAATTCTTTCTGTAAATGTTTCCCACTGTTTACATATTGCTATACCGCTTAGTCTATTTACCTAATCAACCTTAGCAGCTCGCCACTCATACCAATGTAATTGGCTTTGTTTAAGTTCAAGATTTTTGTTTGGGATGGGAGTATGTCACTTTCAAACTTAATACGAAATTCAATTGTATTATGATTACTTTTTGCAGTGGATCCTTTACTATGAGACTGGTAATTAAGCCTTCCTTATTGCACAATAAGGTACTGGTATCAGACCCACCGGCCGTCCATGTCTCCACTATAAAGACGTCTGCAAACGCGACATGAAATCGTGTGACATTGATCACAAGTCGTGGGAGTCAGTTGCCAGCATTCGCCAGAGCTGGCGGGCAGCCATAAAGACAGGGCTAAATTGTGGCGAGTCGAAGAGACTTAGTAGTTGGCAGGAAAAAAGACAGAGGCGCAAGGGGAGAGCCAACTGTGCAACAGCCCCGACAAACAAATTTCTCTGCAGCACCTGTGGAAGAGCCTGTCACTCCAGAATTGGCCTTTATAGCCACTCCAGGCGCTGCTTCACAAACCACTGACCACCTCCAGGCGCATATCCATTGTCTCTCGAGATAAGGAGGCCCAAAGAAAGAAGAAGAAAGAAAGAATTGCACAATACTAGACCTAAAATTGCTTTATCCCTAGTATTGTTTCAGGAAACTGTCACAAAAGCATTCTACAAACTCAGCTTCCAGACTACCTTTGCCAATTTGATCTACCTCATCTTTATGGAAAATAAAGTCCCCCACAATTATTACATTGAATTTGTTACAAGCTCCAGTTATTTCTTGCTTAATGCTTAATTTGCTTAATACAAATATGTAAACAGATTATGGAAAGATGTAGGAGCAACAGGGTGGTGGTGATAGGAGATTTTAATTTTCCCAACATTGACTGGGATTCACTTAGTGTTCGAGGTCTAGATGGAGCAGAATTTGTCAGGAGCATCCAGGAGGGTTTTCTAGAGCAGTATGTAAATAGTCCAACTCGGGAAGGGGCCATACTGGACCTGGTGTTGGGGAATGAGCCCGGCCAGGTGGTTGAAGTTTCAGTAGGGGACTACTTTGGGAATAGTGATCACAATTCCGTAAGCTTTAAAATACTCATGGACAAAGACGAGAGTGGTCCTAAAGGAAGAGTGCTAAATCCCAAAGCCTTTCATTCATATATAAGGAGCAAGAGGGTAACTAGAGAAAGGATTGGCTCACTCAAGGACAAAGGAGGAAAGTTATGCGTGGAGTCAGAGAAAATGGGTGAGATTCTAAACGAGTACTTTGCATTGGTATTCACCGAGGAGAGGGACATGAAGGATGTTGAGGTTAGGAACAGATGTTTGATTACTCTAGGTCAAGTCGGCATAAGGAGGGAGGAAGTGTTGGATATCCTAAAAGGCATTAAGGTGGACAAGTCCCCAGGTCCGGATGGGATCTATCCCAGGTTACTGTGGGAAGCGAGAGAGGAAATAGCTGGGGCCTTAACAGATATCTTTGCAGCATCCTTAAACACGGGTGAGGTCCCGGAGGACTGGAGAATTGCTAATGTTGTCCCCTTGTTTAAGAAGGGTAGCAGGGATAATCCAGGTAATTATAGACCGGTGAGCCTGACGTCAGTGGTAGGGAAGCTGCTGGAGAAGTTACTGAGGGATAGGATCTATTCCCATTTGGAAGAAAATGGGCTTATCAGTGATAGGCAACATGGTTTTGTGCAGGGAAGGTAATGTCTTATCAACTTAATAGAATTCTTTGAGGAAGTGACAAAGTTGATTGATGAGGGAAGGGCTGTAGATGTCATATACATGGACTTCAGTAAGGCGTTTGATAAGGTTCCCCATGGTAGGCTGATGGAGAAAGTGAAGGCGCATGGGGTCCAAGGTGTACTAGCTAGATGGATAAAGAACTGGCAAACATATATCACAAACAACAGGAGACAGAGAGTAGCAGTGGAAGGGAGTTTCTCAAAATGGAGACGTGTGACCAGTGGTGTTCCACAGGGATCCGTGCTGGGACCACTGTTGTTTGTGATATACATAAATGTTTTGGAGGAAAGTATAGGTGGTCTGATTAGCAAGTTTGCAGATGACACTAAGATTGGTGGAGTAGCAGATAGTGAAGGGGACTGTCAGAGAATACAGCAGAATATAGATAGACTGGAGAGTTGGGCAGAGAAATGGCAGATGGAGTTCAATCAGGGCAAATGCGAGGTGATGCATTTTGGAAGATCCAATTCAAGAGTGAACTACACGGTAAATGGAAAAGTCCTGGGAAAAATTGATGTACAGAGAGATTTGGGTGTTCAGGTCCATTGTTCCCTGAAGGTGGCAACGCAGGTCAATAGAGTGGTCAAGAAGGCATACGGCATGCTTTCCTTCATCGGATGGGGTATTGAGTACAAGAGTTGGCAGGTCATGTTACAGTTGTATAGGACTTTGGTTCGGCCACATTTGGAATACTGCGTGCAGTTCTGGTCGCCACATTACCAAAAGGATGTGGATGCTTTGGAGAGGGTGCAGAGGAGGTTCACCAGGATGTTGCCTGGTATGGAGGGCGCTAGCTATGAAGAGAGGTTGAGTAGATTAGGATTATTTTCATTAGAAAGACGGAGGTTGAGGGGGGACCTGATTGAGGTGTACAAAATCATGAGATGTATAGACAGGGTGGATAGCAAGCAGCTTTTTCCCAGAGTGGGGGATTCAATTACTAGGGGTCACGAGTTCAAAGTGAGAGGGGAAAAGTTTAGGGGGGATATGCGTGGAAAGTTCTTTACGCAGAGGGTGGTGGGTGCCTGGAACGCGTTGCCAGCGGAGGTGGTAGACGCGGGCACGATAGCGTCTTTTAAGATGTATCTAGACAGATACATGAATGGGCAGGAAGTAAAGAGATACAGACCCTTAGAAAATAGGCGTCATGTTTAGATAGAGGATCTGGATCGGCGCAGGCTTGGAGGGCCGAAGGGCCTGTTCCTGTGCTGTAATTTTCTTTGTTCTTCTTTGTTCTCTGTCCAATGGTATAACGATTATGAGGGGGTCTATAAACTATTGCCACCAGTGTTTTCTGACCTTTGTTATTCCTAATCTCTATCCACACTGATGGTACTTCCTGATCTTCTCAGCCAAGATCCTTTCTCACTACTATCCTTATGTCATTCTTTACTATCAGGGTACTCTTTCTCCTTTTCCATTCTGTCTGTCTTTTCGAAATGTTGTGTACCCTGGATATATAATTCCCAACCTTGATCATCTAACCATGCATTCAGATAAACAGCCTTTAATTTTTCTTACCTCTATTATTTGCATGGATCTTATTCACTGAAGCATTCTGTCCCACTCTGCCTGTTCCACTTTGCTTGCCTTTACCCAAATCGTTACACTGTTCTATTGTCTCGACTTCTCTCTTTAGCTTTCTAAATCTCTTTTCACCTGAAACCTCCCCCACCTCTTTAATTCAAAGCCCTATCCACAATGTTATATGATTCGTCAGGGCACTGATCCCAGCCTGATTTAAGTGGAGCCTATCCAAACGGAACAGCTCCCTCTTTCCTGAGTCCTGGCGCCAGTACCCCATGAATCAAAACCTCCTTCTTCCCAAGCCACTCTTTGAACCACGTATTTAATTCTCTAATCTGCTCGACCCTATGCCAATTGGCTCATGGCTTGGGTAACAGTCCAGAGATGATTATCTTTGAGATTCTGCATTTTACGTTGGACTGTGACTCCTCAAACTCTCTCAGCAGAACATCATTCCTATTTTCTACCTATTTCATTGGTTCCTACATGGACCATGACAACTGGATCCTCCCCCTCCCTAATTCATCTCCAGCTGTGAGGAGATGTCCTTAACCCTGCTACTGAGAGGACAACACAACCTTCGGAAATCCTGGTCTCAGTTGCAGCGAACAGTATCTATTCCCCCTGACTATTCTGTCCCCTATCACAGAGAGAGAATGAAGTACATACAATGGGGAGGAATCTTACCAGACCCTTTGAGGCAGATTTGGTAACAAGGAAGGTGGGTGAGGAAAATTTAGTAAAGCGAACGTTGGCCAGGAATGCTGACGTGTTCCTGCCATCTTCCGCTCTTCCTGGAGGCGGCTTCTGTGCATTGATGGCAACTTGCCTGGTAGTGGTGGGAAGCCAATTTAGGTTGTTAATGAAGCAATTAGCAGGCATTTTCCGAGGGCAATGGAATTTTACTGGTGGCTCATGGGACGTTGCAGTGCTCGCAGCTCGTCAACTCACAGGAGGCGAGTGCAAAGCGGGAGATTGGAGCGCCATGAAAATAATATGCAATCTGCATGTTCACCATACAAATCAGCAAGCTTAAGGTCATCCACAGGCAGAGGCTTACAATTGCATGATTATCTCCTGGAAACTGATGTCATGAATAGTGCTGTTGTTGAAGAAGTGGCTGTGGTTTCCTTCAGCTGCTTAGCATCTCCATTTCATCCCACTGTCTCTCATCCCATTCACCTCAGCAGCACTCTCATTGCAGACACAGCGAAGGCTGCCAGCAATTGCACATGCTGAATTCCCCTCCTGCCTCCTCAGGCCATCTGCCGTACCTAATTGGATGGCAATTCCAGAGGCACCTTCTTAATTGGACGCCTCCCAGAAGCTGGTGCTGTCAGTCCCGCTACTGTGGCAATTGGGTTCATGACCCTAAAATGATCCCGCTGTCCAGAAAAAACATAAGGTGGGAAAATATAGTCCAATGTCTC
Source organism: Heterodontus francisci (assembly GCF_036365525.1). Classification (NCBI taxonomy): domain Eukaryota; kingdom Metazoa; phylum Chordata; class Chondrichthyes; order Heterodontiformes; family Heterodontidae; genus Heterodontus; species Heterodontus francisci. The sequence goes on from NC_090375.1 coordinate 38,853,958, forward strand.
AAAGCTTTGACATATGCTATCATATCCGCAGAGTTTATGCTGTTCCAAGTTGGAAGTGGGTGCTGAAAGGATTTAGAAATATGTTAATTAAGAGCTCTCCCCAAAAACAGTAAAATAAGTTTTGTTTTGGTTCCTGGAAAACAAATGAGATCTTTTCCTTCCAGCAGTGATGTTTCAGTGGTTTGGGACATATGCCCATCAGTCCAACACTGTCGCAAATTCAACCATTTCCTGGGTCAGGGTTCATTACGGATGCATGGAAGGCACCCAGCAGGATGCCTGTCACCAAGGCAGAGCTCACGCAAGGCTGAACACAAAAGCCTAGCATTGCAGCTATTAAAATACAAGGAGGTGGGTGAACATTAGAAGGGACAGAAGAACTCCACAGACTGGAGCTGCAGCCTTGTAGGTTGCAGTAGACATCAACACCTACGCAGTTATGTTCATTGGATGCCAGAGTGGAGAGAGAGAGAATAGTGGAGTTTGCTACTAAGCCATGATTTTTACTTCTTGTGGACAACATGGTGGTGTTGGGAAACAGCGGTAACTCAGGGAGGGAATTTTCTGGGGAGCACCGTCTGCATAATGTGAGTGGGGAAGAGTGACCAGCAGTAAACCAATGAGGGCAAGAGGGTGGAAATCCAGGTCAGTGCTGTGGTGGCATGAGAAGAAACTTGCTGAATTTTTCCTCACTATCAGCAAGACTGTGGATGAGAATCCAGCCAGTAATGTTTTTATTTCTGGCTGGTAGGTAGTGAAATAATGAAACAAACCTACTCATCTTTCATATCACATTTGTGCAAAAAGATCAGTGAACCTTTGTATGTTGTCTGATGTAAAAGGTCCTAACCCTTACTGTTCATATAATGATGGTGTGGGGGCGGGAGATGGATATTTCTAACAGCAAATCAGGAAATTGCCTAAAAATGCCCAATCTTGCTGTTAATCATAAAACATAAGAAATAAGAGCTGGAGAAGTCCATTTGACCCTTTCAACCAGATCCATCATTCAATAAGATCATGGCTAATCGTCCATCTGAACTCTACCTTCCTGCACGATCCTTATAGGCGGAATTTTGCACTCTCCGTGGAAGCGGGCTGGAGGCGGGTGGGTGGGGGTGGGGTGTAAAACTGTATGGGAGGCTGTGGGGTGCCATTCCCATCACCTTCCTATCCCAATTTTACATCGGTGGGGGAGATGACAAATGGCCCACTTACCCAGGCCAGTTGAAGCCCTTAAGTGGCCAATTAATTGCCACTTAAGGGCCTCTTCCTGCCGCTGCGGCGGACAGGCTCATTGTCAGGTGTGGAAGCCGCCTAGTAATACCTGGTGGTCTCATTGTGGGCTTGAGGAGAGTGGTTCTCCTCATCGGGCACCCTGTGTCCCACGGAGGCCCCCTCTAGCAGCTCCTGCCATCTCCGCTGATGCACCTCCCCCTGCCCTCCCGATCAACCCCACCACCCTCGGCAGGCCCCAGCTGATTGTCCCCAGTGAGGGCCAAAACCCCACTTACCATTTTCGGCGCTGGCATCCATGATCCTCCTGAAGCTGGGTACAATCCCAGCAGTGGTCACCGCTCTCAGTGGCATTGCTGGGACTGAGGAGCTGCCGGCCCGCTGATTGGCTGGCAGCTGCTGGTGGCAGGACTTCTTGCCTGAGAGGGGCAGAAGTCCCACCCGAGGCCAATTAAGAGCTGGGCCATGTAAAATCTCTGTGTAGCTCATAGGCCCAGCGGAGGCGGGCTCACCCCTGACTATTAACTGGTGGGCGGGACCTCTGCCCTGACATAAAATTCCGGCCCATACCTCTTAATTCTCTTAGGACCCAAAAATCTATGAACCTCTGTCTGAATATACTGGATGACTGAGAACCTGCTAGTCTCTGGGGTAGAGAATTCCAAAGATTCATAAACCTTTGAGTGCAGAAATTCCTCCTCATCTCAGACCTAAATGGCCAACCCCTTATTCTGAGACTGTGACCCATATTCTAGATCCACCAACCAGAGGAAACATTTTTTCAGCATCGACCCTGTCAAGCCCATTAAGAATTTTATATGTTTCAGTTAGATCACTTCTCATTCTTCTAAACTCCATGGGAATATAGGCCTGGTTTACTGAATCTCTCCTCAAAGAACAATCCCCTCATCCTGGGAACCAGTTTAAAGGACCTTTGCTGCACTCCTTCTCGGCAAGTATGTCCGATAAAAAGTATGGGCTGAATTTTATTAGCCCTCTAGGGACAGGCTGGGAGAAGGGAGCCCGTAAAATGGTGAGGGAAGGCGGGAGGGTGGGGTGGGTGAGCGTCCGTCACCTTCCTGACACCATTTAATTTTGTCAGGGGCAGGGAAGATCCAGGAGGGCCTTTCCACCCAGAGGCCAATTGAGGCCCTTAAGTGGTCCATTAATGGTCACTTAAGGGCCTCTTCCCACCGCCACTGGCATTCTAACAGAAGCTGATGGGACCCCCGTCAAGTGGAGAGATTGCCAATAAAACCAAGCAGCTTCCCTGTGGGCAGGGGGCCCTCCTGCATGGGCAATCAGCCCATGGAGGGACCCCAACGGCAAAGGCTGCCCCCATGCCAAACCCCACCACCCGCCCTCCCCTTTTGCCCTCATCAACGCTCCCAGTGGGGCTGCTGAGACTGCTGTGATCTGCTGGCCCTCTGATTGCCGGTAGCTCCTGGAGATGGCATCCCATTTTTAAAGGGGCAGGAACCCTAGCACCAGACAGTTAACTACCTGAGCGCCATAAAATGTAGCCGGTGGTCCCTAAAATGGCCAAGAAGGGGTTACCCCAGCCTTTCTGGCCTGCCATCAGGAACCCCACTGCCTACATAAAATTCAGCCCTATGTCTTATGGAACTATAAGCTGAAGGCCCAATTTCATGCTGGAAATTATAGTCTATTATCTTGTTCAATTTCTTCAACTAAGAGTCATGAGTTTGGGAGTTCCCATAAACTCAAAGCATATGTTTCCAACAGAAAACACAGGAAGCATTTCCAAGACAAAATACTATTGTATTTGTGAATTTAATAATTTTCTTGAAACTGAATTAAGTTTTTAAATCCCTTTATTGCATTCCAAACTAGGGTTCATACCTTAGTAAGAATCCAAGGAAGTAACAGTGCACTTTCCAAAACTTGGCTCCTTTCTTTAAAAAAAAGTAGGTATTTTGTTTTGGAAATATGAATTTTGAACCAGATAAATGCAGAGTGCAACAATTTGGATATAGAGAGGCTCAATGCCTGATGTGTAACACCCTCAGTGTTTAATAATGAATACTCTGTTTATGATTACTCTGTTTACTCTGGAACTCCCTTCCTAACAGCACTGTGGGTATACCTACCCCAAATGGACTGCAGCAGTTCAAGAAGGCAGCTCACCATCACCTTTTCAAGGGCAATTAGGGATGGGCAATAAATGCTGGCCTGGCCAGCGTCGCCCACATCCCATGGATGAATAAAAAACAAATGATAAATCCAATGCTTTGTAAGAACAGGAGCTGCTGCTAAGGATGGCTGCTGAGGGGGAGCTCAAATTGGAAGGAAGTAAAACTGGTAACAGGATGTAAAAAAGTAGCAAGCAACATTAGAAGGCAGGTGAAACAAAGGCGAGCATCAACTCGGCTTCAAATGCAGAATAATGTCAAAACGGCAAGGTTAAGGGCACTCTACCTGAATGCACACAGCATTCACAACAAGGTAGATGATTTAAAGGCACAAATAGAGGTAAATGGGTATAATCTAATTGCCATTATAGAAACGTGGCTACAGGGAGACCAAGACTCTGAACTGAATATTCAAGGATATTCAACATTTAGGAAGGACGGGCAAAAAGGAAAAGGCAGTGGTGTTGCACAGGTAATAAGGGATGGGATCAGTACATTAATAAGGGAGGATCTCCCATTCGAAGAACAAGATGTGGAATCAGTTTGGGTGGAGCTAAGAAACAGCAAGGGACAGCAAACATCGGTAGGAGTTGTTTATAGGCCACCAAATAGTAGTGGTAGTGTGGGGCATGGTATTAATCAGGAAATTAGAGAAACATGTAGCATGGGTAATACAGTAATCATGGGTGACTTCAATCTGCCTATAGACTGGATAAACCTAATGAGCACTAATCTGTGGAAGATGAGTTTCTGGAGTGTGTTAGGGATGGTTTTATAGAGCAGTATGTTGAGGAACCCAACTAGAGAACAGACTATTTTTAGATGGCTAAGACAAATGTGGGTCAATTACAGGCAGAGTCAAGAGAATTTATAATGGGGAATAGAGAAATGGCAGAGAAGCTAAACGATTATTTTGTGTCTAGCTTCACTGAGGAAGATACAAGAAATCTCCCAGAATTAGAGATCAAAGGGAATAGGGAGAATGAGGAATTGAAGGAAATTTGTATTAGTAAGAAGGTTGTATTGGAGAATGTAATGGGGCTGAAGGTTGATAAGGCCCCAGGACCTGATTTTTTACATCCAAGAATGTTGAAAGAGGTAGTTATGTATATAATGGATGCATTGGTGATCCAAAATTCTATAGATTCTGGAGCGGTTCCTGCAGATTGGAAGGTAGCAAATGTCACCCCACTATTTGAGAAGCGAGGGAGAGAGAAAACAGGAAACTACAGACCTGATGGCCTTACATCAGTAGTAGGGAAAATGCTAGAATCTATTCTAAAGGATGTGATAAATGGACACTTGGATAATAATGATCTGATTGGGCATACTCAACCTGGATTTATGAATGGGAAATCATGTTTGACAAACCTGTTGGAGTTTTTTGAGGATGTTACTAACAGAATTGATATAGGGGAGTCAGTGGACATAGTATACTTGGATTTTCAGAAGACTTTTGATAAAGTCCCCTATAGGAGGTTGGTTAGCAAAATTAAAGCATGTGGGATAGGAGGTAACATACTGGCAGGGATTAAGGATTGTCTAATAGGCAGCAAACAAAGAGGATGAATAAACAGGTCATTCTCGCATTGGCAGGCTGTGACTGGTGGGGTACTGCAATGATAAGTACTTGGGCCCCAGCTGTTCACAATATATATCAATGATTTGGATGTGGGGACCAAATAAAATATTTTCAAGTTTGCGGATGACACAAAACTAGGTGGGAATGTGTGTTGTGAGGAAGAAGCAAAGTGGCTTCAAGGGGATTTGCATAGACTTAGTGAATGGGCAAGAACACGGCAGATGGAATATAATGTGGAAAAATGTGAGGTTATCCACTTTGGTAGGAGGAATAGATGTGCAGAGTATTTCTTAAATGTTAAGAGTTTAGAAAGTGTAGAGGTACAAAGGGACCTGGGTGTCCTTGTCAATAAGTCACTGAATTCTAACATGTAGGTGCAACAAGCAATTAGGAAGGCTAAAGGTATGTTAGTTTTATTGCAAGAAGATTTGATTACAGGAGTAGCAAAATCTTGCTTCAATTGTACAGAACCTTGGTTAGACCATGCCTGGAGTACTGTGTGCACTTTTGGTCCCCTTACCTTAGGAAGGATATTATTGCCTTCGAGGGAGTACAACAAAGGTTCTTGTTCCTGGGATGGCAGAACTGTCCTATGAAGAGAGATTGGGGGAACTGGGCCTCTATTCTCTGGAGTTTCAAAGAATGAGCGGTGATCCCATTGAAACCTACAGCATACATAAAGGGAGAGGCAGGGTAAATGCAGGTAAGATGTTTCTCCTTGTTGGGGAGTCTAGAACCAGGGGACACAATTTCAATATAAGGGGGAAGCCACTTAGGACAGAGATGAGGAGAAATGTCTTTCCTCAGAAGGTGGTGAATCTTTGGAATTCTCTATCCCAGAGGGCTGTGGAAGCTCAGTCATTGAATATGTTTAAAGCAGAGATTGACAGATTTCTCAATACCAATGACATAAAGGGATATGGGGATACTGTGGGAAAAGGCATTGAAGTGGACGATTTGCCATGATCATATTGAATGGCAGGGCAGACTTGATGAGCTGAGTGGCCTACTCCTGCTCCTATGCTCCTACGTCCCTATGTTCCTGTGAAGCCAAGAGTGAAAATACAAAAGATTGTGGTGATAATTTGTTACAACGAGATGCTTTTCTCTTTTTCTTTCACCAATAAATGCACCACCTGTTCCTTCTCCATTTTGGATTTAATGTTTAAAAAAAAACTTTTGAAGAGCCCTATTCATGAGTTCACATTCAATGTGGAGATGCTGATGCCAAATGTTGCAACTTATGACCTTCCAGCTCTATATTGTTCAATACTGCATGCAGGGCACATTTACCATCAGCTCAGTCTCCTTTTGGCTTTGTTGATTGGCACTCTTCGACAATGGATCAGATTTAGCACTGAGTCTACCTGGACTCCTAGCTCTCCTTCAACTTCATTCTTGTCTGCTCCAGTCATATTGGAGAATACATGTTGTCTTGTTCTTATGAGTAGCACTTTACATTTCTATTACGTGTTCTATTTAAACCATTATTGTTTTGCCTATTTGCATATCTGTAGTTTCCGAGCTGCCTTTTCTAATTTCACTGATATTTAAGAACATAAGAACATAAGAAATAGGAGCAGGAGTAGGCCATTCAGCCCTTCAAGCCTGCTCCACCATTCAATGAGATCATGGCTGATCTATTTAAACAGCATTTTCCTGCACTATCCCCATATCCCTTGATGTTTGTAATATGTAGAAATCTATCAATCTCAGTCCTGATTATACTCAATGACTGAGCCTCCACAGCCCTCTAGGGCAAAGAATTCCAGGTGCAGCTAGCACCCTCTGGGTGAAGAAATTTCTCCTCATCTCAGTCCTAAATGGCCTCCCTCTTATTCTGAGACTGCGTCCCCTAGTTCTAGACCCCTCCCCTCCACACACACAGCCAGGGGAAACATCCTTTCTGCATCTACCCTATCAAGTTCTGTAAGAATTTTATATGTTTTAATGAGGTCACCTCTCATTCTTCTAAACTCCAGAGAATATAGGCCCAGTCTATTTTAATCTTTCCTCATCAGGCAATCCCTCCATTCCAGGAGTTAGTTTTGTGAACCTTCGTTGAACTCCCTTTATGGCAAGTATATCTTTCCTTAGGTAAGGAGACCAAAATTGCACACAATACTCCAGGTACGGTCTCACCAAGTCTCTATATAATTGCAGTGAGACATCTTTACTCCTATACTCAAATCCTCTTGTAATAACAATTTAATTTTTGGATTATCAACTGAATTTGACCACTTTGCATTGAGTTTCTAATCCACATTATTTATGTAAATTAGAAACAGTAGCAGTCCCAGAATGAATCCGGAGACATGCTGCTCAATATTTCCTACCACACTGACAAAACTCCTCTAATGACTATTCATTGTTTTCTACTCTTCAATGAGTCTCTTATCCATTCCTAGGATTTATTCTGAATTCACACAGCTTTAAATTTAATTATTAGCCTTTCAAGTAGAATCTTGTCAAAAGCCTTTTGGAAGTCGAAGTACGCCAAGCCATAGGGTTTCCCACAAGTTATTTGGGTTGTTGTTTTCTCAAAGAAATTCATAAGGTTGATCAGACAGGATTATCCTCTTTTAAATTTGTGCTGACTGTTGTTAAGCAGCTTATTATTGTACAGATGTTCCTTAATATAATCACAATAATGGAATGGAACTAACATTAATAGGCCTGTAAGGTCTATAGTTGTTTGTGTCTACTTCATCACCCTTTTTGATGTACCTCCTTGGTGTCCAGTGGCACCTTCTAAATGATTGCCAGTGCCTTAACAGATCTCCATCTTAGTCTCACTCAGTATTCTGGAATAAATAGAATCTCTCCCTTGGGATTATTCAGATTTCCATCTCATTGATTATACTTTTTTCCAAAGAACCAAAGAACCCAGTTTACACCTTGGTGCAGTTACCCCCAGATAAACACTGACTTGATCTGCACAGCAGTCTGACCCACCAACCCAACCCACAGTTTTTCCCTGTTCACAGGTTTCCCTCTGAACTATGCACTGGACCATTACAGGTCAGAGATATGGTTTTCCATCTCCGACGCAGGGTAATAACTAGATTCTATTCAGGGAGCCACTATACCAGAACAGTTGAAATCAGAATTATAGCCAAGTGGGAAAATTATTCTGTATTCCTTCCATTCACCAAGCATTGTTGCTTCAATGTAATAGATTATTTTGCACCAGCCCAGACATTCAATTATAATTTATCAAACTGATTTCTATTATTTCCCATTACATGCAATTCCTGATCCATGTTCTACAATGAAATGTAATGCTCTGATCCAAGTGTGAAATTTCTTAACCATTGGATTTCATTGCTTAATGCACTAACTAGAATCAATTTGCTGCTAAATTTATCCAAAAGCAGTAGCCAAACAGTATGGCCTCTAATCAATTGTTTGTAAAGCACCTGTTTTTGTTAAGTATTTTCTTTGAGATTGATTTACTGATTGAATGATTAGAGGCACTGCAGTTCTAAAGATTTGTAAATTAGCCAGTCTTTTTTATATTAGCTGTGAGAGAAGCCCTAATCCAAAGGCAAGCATTCTCAGCAAATCAGTTAACTGCTCCGACTGTAAAAGGAAGAATAGAAACACCAATGGAACCTTTGGTATTTATTTTCTTCAGATTGGCGGATTCAAATTTATGTTTTCCAGTCCAAAAGCAAAATGCTGGAAATCTGAAATAAAAGCAGAAAATTCTGGAAATACTCAGCAGGTCTGGCAGCAACTCTGGAGAGAGAAAAAGGGTTCACGTTTGATGAAAGATCATCAACCTGAAACGTTAACTCTGTTTTTCTCTCTCCACAGACACTGCTAGACCGGTATTTTCTGTTTTTGTTTGTTTTGTCGTGTCCTGATTTCCTCAGTGCCACCTTTCCAGTGGAAACAGTTGAGCATCACTATTTTTCTGGAGGCAACCCTTTCTGTAGTCAATTTTTGCTGTGATTTTTCTGTTAGGTTCCAACCCAGATAAAAATATATTTATGTTTTCCTCATTCTCTTAGACTGCTTTCACAAAAATCTAGATTTTTGAGAAGAAAAAGCATCCATTGCTTCCCAATTACAAAACAAAAGCAACCCAAGACATGTGATATATTGCATGTATCTACACCATGTATTCAGCTTGAGTTAAAATGCATCAAAGCATCAACAGATGGGCATTATGCATTCAGTTATTTATCATAACCAGCTCGGTCATACACACCACAAGATGTCACCATTGTGTTCTCTTTATGCTGGCCCCTGCAACTGTCTGCTCATTGCAATCTTATATTAATTTCTTCCGATAATGCCAATTGTTCCCCTTCCAAAATCAGTCTTACCATTTCATCCTTGACTTGTCATATGGTCTTTTCACTGCCGGGATGTCTGCCATCAGCTTCAGCCATATGGCACATGTTTTCTGCCCATCACAGTATTCATCATAACATAGCACTGACTGTACACAGGCCATTCCTTCTCATTATTCACTTACTGCTCACTTTAACATTCCTCCTTAAACAGTGCAGCCTAAAATATCCTGCACATTAAATACTTTCATCAGACTTGGCTTTCAGGCCCTTCTTAAGTGTCAACAATAAGAAAAATGCTGTCACTTATATTGTCCTTTTAATATAGTAAATGTTCAAGCTGGCACTTGACAAAGAAGAAATAGATTCCGAACATTAGAGGGGTTAGGTGAGGTGACCGAAGACATGGTCAAAGCAATAGGTTTGTAGAGGATTTTGAAGATGGGAATAGAGGTAGAAAAGCAAATGAATTTAGAGAGATGTAGAGAGTCAGCACGAAATAGCTGATGACTGTGCCATTAATAATTAACCAGAAGGGACAGATGTGCAGGAAGACAGATTTGGATGACTGAACCTAGGGCTAGAGCAAATGTATCAGGTAGGATGGGAGGAGGCCATGGGGTCATTTGTAATTGAAGATGATGGGCAAGCACAACTTAGTGTGGTACAGTTGCAGGCTGTAAAATTTAGGATGAGTGTGAGTATATGTGAGGTGGAGTGTGGGAGCCTGGAAAAGTGAGCACTGGAGAAGTTAAGCTGGGGTGTGACAGTGAGCATAAAGAAAGATACAGGGGATGTGTAGCTGAAAATATGCAGTATGGGTGATGTGATAAGTGGTTGAAGGTTAGCTCAGTGTCAAAAAGGCTACTCATTTGTCTCTGTTTCTCTCTTCTACAGTATTTCAATACATTTGGTTTTCAAAAGTAAGCTAGCAAATTAGCTCAGTTGCTCAAATTTCAAGAATTACATCCATATGAAAAAGCTACATTAGCCAACATAAATTGTGGATAGATTAAATTATTATTGAACTAAATGGGACCACCCCGCGCCCCCCCCCCCCCCCACCCCCCAACTCCGAGTCAAAAGAGATTTGGTTCAAGTCCCATTCCAAGACTTGAGCAAATAATCTAGGTTGTCACTTCAGTGTAAGAATGTTGTATTGTTGGGCATAATTTTTTGAATGAAACATTAAATTGAAGTCCTGTGTACCTGTTCAGTTGGATGCAAAAGATCCCATGGCACTATGAAACAAGAGCAGGGAGTTTTTCCAGGACTGAATTTTATGGAACCCCTAGGGACAGGAAAGGAAGTGGGGGCCGGGGGCGGTGGCCATAAAACTGCGCAGGAAGGTGGAGATTGGGCTACCCGTCACCTACCCAACACCTTCAAATTTAGTTTGGGTGAGGAAGGCCGAGGACGACCTTTCCGTCCGAGGACAATTGAGGCCCGTAAGGGACTCTTCCCACCTCCACGTCAATTTTGTTGAGCAGGGGCCTGCCGCAGTGGGGAGATACTGCCAGGTAAAACGTGGCAGCGGGAATGGAGGGTCCCTCCTTTAGGGGCGGTTCAAGACACCCGGAGGGCACACCCCCATGGCAGTGATGGCCCTCCCCCCCACCCCAGGAAGACCCCTGCACCCTCAATAACACCCCCTCAGCCGTCATCGGGGCCTGCCTAAATGGCCCCAGCAACCCCAACCCCATTTACCTCTCCCGGGGTTTTCATCAATCTTCTCCTCTGCAGAACCTCCTGCAGTACTGGCAATGGCCACTGCTCCCAATGCCACTGCCAGTACTGCAGATTGGCCGGCAGCTCTGGAGGTAGGAACACCTTGCTTAAAGGGATGGCATCCCTGATAGTGGGCAGTTAATTGCCTGCCCGCTGTTAAATAGCTATGGGGGTGCGACAGAGGGCCAAGGCGGGGTCTCTCCCCACCTTCTGGCCCACCACCAGAACCCCTGTTGCCGGAATAAAATCCCATGGAACCACCTAATAAAGAGCATAGAGTTCTTCCAGCACTGAATTTTATGGGACCCCTAGGGGCAGGAATGGAGTGCTGAGTCAATCTTCAGCTTTCAACCAGGACCACCAACACACATTAACTGGCAACATATTTCATTTATGATTTGTGGGATCTTCCTACATGCAATTGACTATCAAATTTACCAAAAAAGCATTAATGATGACACCTTAAAAGAAGCATCTTATTAGTTATGAAGTGCTTTGGAAGATCCTGACTATGTGAAAGAAACTATAAAAATGAATTTTTTCCCCTTTTAATTTATTCTTATCTATAAGTTAGTTGCTCCATGTCATGCATATTTGTCTCATTTTACAATAATTTGTTTTGTTTAAATGTTTACAATGCCTTCCCTCTTTAATTTGAGCAAGCAAAAGGGCAATGGATAAAGGTTGGAAATGGCAATAATATAGATCTGACTTCAGTACCATGGACAGAGACACATGCAACCTGGGCACAAACCGATTATGTGTCTTAAAAGATTGCAGCATTATGGGTGAGTTCAGCACATAACTACAATATGCCCAGCCTCCTCAACCTTTGGCCACCTATTGATCCCTTCATCTGAATGCATTTCCACCCATAAAACTGGCCACATCCCCAAGATGCCATGCCTCACATATGAGGTTCCTGTGCCTGCAATTGTGCCTGCCCTTCGATTGTCTTAAAATTACGACCAGATTTTCAAAAGCAGCAGAAAATGAGAATCATTTTTTTTGTGTTTTATTGCAATTTATTTATGTTTTTTGAAAGAAATTATCCTTCCTGAGACCGAGAATCATAGAGTCATAGAGTTATACAGCACAGAAACAGGCCCTTTGGCCCACCGTGTCTGCGCCGGCCATCAAGTCTATCTATTCTAATCCCATTTTCCAGCACTTGGCCCATAACCTTGTATGCTATGGTGTTTCAAGTACTCATCTGAATAATTCTTAAATGGTGTGAGGGTTCCTGCCTCTACCACCCCTACAGGCAGTGTGTTTCAGATTTCAAACACCCTCTGGGTGAAAATTTTTTTCCTCAAATCCCATCAAAACCTCCTGTCCTTTACCTTAAATCTATGCCCCCTGGTTATTGACACCTCCACTAAGGGAAAAGTTTCTTCCTATCTATCCTCTCAATGCCCTTCATAATTTTGTATACCTCAATCAGGTCCCCCCTCAGCCTTCTCTGCTCTGAGGAAAACAATCCTTGCCTATCCAGTCTCTTTTCATAGCTGAAATGCTCCAGCTCAGGCAACATCCTGGTGAATCTCCAGTGCAGTCACATCCTTCCTATAGTGTGATGATCAGAACTGTACACATTACTCCAGCTGTGGCCTAACTAGCGTTTTATACAGCTCCATCATAACCTCCCTGCTCCGAAATTCTATGCCTCGGCTAATAAAGGCAAGTATCCCATATGCCTTCCTAACCACCTTATCTATCTATGCTGCTGCCTTCAGTGATCTATGGACAAGTACACCAAGGTCCCTCTGACCCTCTGTACTTCCTAAGGTCCTACCATCCATTGTACATTCCTTTGCCTTGTTAGTCCACCCAAAATGCATCACCTCACACTTCTCAGGATTAAATTCCATTTGCCACTGCTCTGCCCATCTTACCAGCCCATCTATTTCATCCTGTAATCTAAGGCATTCCTCCTCACTTTTCACGACACCACCAATTTTCATGTCATCTGTGAAATTACTGATTATACCTCCTAAATCATTAATGTACACGACAAACAACAAGGGTCCCAGCACCGATCCCTGCGGTACACCACTGGTCACAGGCTTCCAATTGTAAAAACAGCCCTCAACCATCACCCTCTGCCTCCTGCCACTAAGCCAATTTTGGATCCAATTTGCCAAATTGCCCTGGATCCCATGGGCTCTTATCTTCTTGACCAATCTCCCATGTGGGACCTTATCAAAAGCTTTACTGAAGTCCATGTAGACTACATTAACTGCTTTGCCCTCATCTACACATCTAGTCACCTCCTTGAAAAATTCAATCAAATTTGTTACACATGATCTCCCCCTGACAAAGCCATGCTGACTATCCTTGATTAATCCCTACCTCTCCAAGTGGAGATTAATCCTGTCCCTCAGAATTTTTTCCAATAGTTTCCCTACCACTGATGTTAGACTCACCGGCCTCACCTGGTTTATCCCTACTACCCTCCTTGAATAATGGTACCACATTTTCTGTCCTCCAGTCCTCTGGCAAAGACACATTGTACAGCGAGCTCGCCTCTGGTATCAGACCCACCGGCCGTCCATGTCTCCGCTTTAAAGACGTCTGCAAACGTGACATGAAGTCCTGTGACATTGATCACAAGTCGTGGGAGTCAGTTGCCAGTGTTCGACAGAGCTGGCAGGCAGCCATAAAGGCGGGGCTAAAGTGTGGCGAGTCGAAGAGACTTAGCAGTTGACAGGAAAAAAGACAGAAGCGCAAGGGGAGAGCCAACTGTGTAACAGCCCCGACAAACAGATTTTTCTGCAGCACCTGTGGAAGAGCCTGTCACTCTGGAATTGGCCTTTATAGCCACTCCAGGCGCTGCTCCACACACCACTGACCACCTCCAGGTGAGACCCATTGTCTCTCGAGCTAAGGAGGCCAAAGAAGAAGAAGAAGAAGAAGTCCTCTGGCACTTCTCTTGTTGCCAGAGAGGATTTGAAAATTTGTGTCAGGGCCCCTGCAATCTCCTCCCTTGCCTCACATTGCAGCCTGGGATACATCTCATCTGGGCCCGGGGATTTATCCACTTTTAAGCCCGTTAAAACCGCTAATACCTCCTCCCTTTCAATGCTCATTTGTTTGAGTATATCACAATCCCCCTCCCTGATCTCGACACCTACATCGTTCTTCTCCATAGTGAACACAGATGAAAAGTAATAATTTGAAACCTCACCTGCATCCTCCGGCTCCACAGACAGATTGCCACTTTGGTCCTTAATGGGCCTTATTCTTTTATGGTTATCCTCTTGCCCTTAATATACTTATAAAATGCCTTGGGATTTTCCATTATCTTGCCCGTCGGTGTTTTTTCATGCCCCCTCTTTGCTCTCCTAATTACTTTTTTACATACCCCACCGCCCTACACTTTCTGTACTCCTCTTGGGCCTCTGCTGTTTTCAGCCCTCTGAATCTGTCATAAGCCTCCTTTTTTTTCCTTATCCAATCCTCTATATTCCTTGACATCCAAGATTCCCTGGACTCCCTTACCCACTGTTTTGTTTTTCAGGTTTGCACTTGCTGCTGTTCAATATTCAGTGCATTAACACCTAATCTGTACTAATGCTTTGTCTTTCAACACACTATTAACATATTGTTTGCCTTTGCTCCATGACCTTTTGGTCAGCTATGTGGCCTGGTCCAATCTACACCTTCTCCTTTGTTATCTCTTGCCCCACCCCCACCTCACTTGCTTATAACCTGTGACTTTTCTAATATTTGTCAGTGCCGAAGAAAAGTCACTGACCCGAAATGTTAACTCTGCTTCTCTTTTCACAGATGCTGCCAGACCTGCTGAGTGGTTCCAGCATTTCTTGTTTTTATTCCCTGGACTTATTGGTCCTACCCTTCACCTTTATGGGACCATGCTGGCCCTGAACTCTCACTATTTCCTTTTTGCATGACTCCCACTGGTCTGATGTAGAGTTTCCTACAACTAGCTGCTCCCAGTCCACTTTGGCCAGATCCTGTTTTATCATATTGAAATCGGCCTTCCCCCAATTCAGTACCGTCATTTCCGGTCCGTGTTTCTCCTTTTCCATAACAGTCTTAAATCTTACAGTAATGGTCACTATCCCCGAAATGCTCCCCCACTATCACTTCCATCACTTGTCTGGCTTCTTTCCCTAAGATTAGGTCCAGTACCGCCCCGTCTCTTGCACTGCACTGTATTTTCTGATTCTTTTAGGGGGTGAGTTCAGTTTGTTGAAGTGCGAGTGTAAATGGGACTTCAAAACTCAAACTGAACTCAAGAGCAAATGGATGATGAATGCGCAGTGAGTGTGTAATGAAGGAGATCCATTTATGCATGAGTTAAACCAAGAGTGCAATTGTGAGAGCATGAATTAACAGAGCGACTAATGGTGGGGAGTTCACTTAGCCATAAGCTAAGAGAAAAGTTATAAATGTATGCAGAGTAAATCATTTAGTAATGACTTAAGACAAAGACTGATGGCTGGAGGAAGGAGGTGGGGGAGTAGGGGGTGCAGTGCATGAAGTCATTATTACCTCAGCCAAAGGGAGTAACTGGCTGGTCCTTTAGCAATGGTCTTCAACATAATATAATGAATTAAGACAAAAATTAATAACAGTAGACCAATTCATATTGAGATAACAGAGAGAAATGGTTGGGACCATTCAGTATGAGCTAAAATACAGGGTGTAACTCTAGGGATGATGGTCATTTAGTAATGATTGAAGAGAGAAGGTATAGCAGTAAATGGTCAAATCATAGTGAGCTGTGATATAAAATGTAACTGGAGTGACATCATTTATAATGATATACAACTCAGAGAGTAATGGGAAATCATTTAAATAATAACGTAAAACAGAGAGTAATGCTGGGCAACATCATTTGGTAATGAGCTAAGACAGAGGATACAATTGTGGGGAGTCATTTAGTAATGATTTACAATACAGCTTCTAATGGGGCATTATTTAGTTATGAGCTAAGACAAAAGGTCCAACTATGGGGAGTAATTTAGTAATGAGCTAAGAGATAGAATGTTGCTGTGGAGCTGAAAGCTCAGAGACTGTAACTATTATATAGGGTTGCTTAAATTCAAGAGATGAATTTCAATAAAATTGCCTTCTGATTGCAATAAAACTGACTTAATCACTTTTAAAGTGTGTAATAAATACTTAACCAAACAGCAGCAATAACTGTAAGAGCATTCAAATACCTCCCCACCACATGATGCATTCAAGAAACATCAACTTTGAAAAATATTTGTCAAAGATGACCTTATGGCAGACATTACTGCAAGCCAAGATACTGGTGCCATGATGACTGATCACATTTGTTTAGGAATTTAAATTATTGTTATATAATTGTACTTCCTGTAATCCTCTCTAACCTGGACATCTGGATGGTCCAGCCTCCAAAAGAGCAACCCAGCTTCCAAACTTCTGTCATCTGCTAGTGGATGCTGTGAAGGTTGTCTGGATAATTTTTCTCTCCTTTGTAGCCCAGCACTTCAAATGCTTTGGTATTATACACAAGGACGTAACTGGAGCCCAGGGTATAGAATGAAGAGGCTGAATGACACTTTATTTCCAAATTTTCTTATGTTCTTAATTTAAAGTATTTGCACAAATATCAACAGAGGGTTTGATATAAACTTGGGTCCCTTACTGATGCAGCTGTACGTTACCAGGCAGATTAGGAAATTTGACCTGTGAGATTACACGAAACCCTATAATCTGTATGTTCTACAAAGAAATCTATGAAACTTGCTGTATGCTCTGGAGGACAAATTCAAAAACAGATTTAGTAATGTGCTAGAGGAGTTGATATTTCTGGGCGATTTCCTAAAATATCAAATATTAAGTATTACAATTGCATCTTCCTTGGTTGCCAAGGAACTTCTAACTTTTGGTGCTGTTCCTTCAACTTTTTTTTCAAGTTACTAAGATTACTGCTTATTGTGCAGCATAAGGCTTTACATTTTGTATTGGTGGCATGTCATTTTTTAGCTTGTTTACTAGCCAATCAAAAAAATGCTCAATTTTCTGAGCAACTTTCTGACATATTTCCCAAAGTTTAGTTTCCTTGGTGTTATGAAAGCCTAATATTGTACTTAAACATAAGGTGGAGTGGAGTTGCTCCAGTGCCTTCAAGCCATCTTAAACCTAAGCCATAGTTTTCCTATAAAGTTAAGCCCATTTATAGAAGCATTGACGACTGAGATAATCAAACCCTGCAGCTAACATGTGCTTGAAGTTGAGCGAGGTAGGTTGAGTCTAAAGCAACATACAGTGGATGTTGGAAATCTGAAATAAAAACAGTAATTACTGGAAATACTCAGCAGGTCAGGCAGCATCTGTGAAGACAGAAATAGTTAACATTTCAGATCATTGCTCTTTCACTGGAACTGCTCTGTTTTCATATTATGTTGAGTTACTATCTTCAAAATGAGATGTATGCACAATCAGTATCTTGATTAGTCCCATTTAATGTACCATAACATTATAATTTTGAATCAAACATAAAACCAGCACAATTAGCCTGAAACTGCAGTAAAGATGTACCAGTTCCATCAGCACTGACATCAGATGTTATGTTTTAAGATCACCTTTGAAATCAAATCCTATGCATGGTTATTTTTGGAAACCATAAGCTCAGCTTTTGAGCCTTTTGCAATGACAGGAATCTCTATGGAAGATCATTTTTATTTGTAAGGTTTGCCTGCAGTTCTGTGCAGAGAATATCAAGTGTGACTACTATAATGGATCAAATTAGGCAAGAATGAATGAGTTTAGGCAGCTATTATGTTCAGCATCTCGCATAACTCCTCTCTTGAATCTCTTAAATCAAGGGCACATTGTAGATGCAATGCGGTTCAATATGTAGGGAGGGGTGACACGGCAAAGGAATTGGTTGAGGCTGAGAAGCTAAACTGGCACATTAATAGTTGTTGTTTCTGTTAAGAGAAACATATAACTATTTAAATATTTCTAACATTGAAATAGTTATTATACATTTAATTTTAGATGCTGAAATTATTTTTTGGATCAGTACCATGACTTGAGTTGATTCTGAAAGTACCGAATGCATTTAATAATTCTCTTATTCAGAGACTTGAGCATAAAATCTAAGCTGACACTTCAGTGCTGCGCTGTCTGAGGTGCTGTCTTTCAGATGGGACATGAAACCATGGCCCCGCCTGTCCTCTCAGATGAAAGTAAAAGATCCCATGCAACTATTCAAAGAAGAGCAGGGGCATTCTCCCTGCTATCCTAGCCAATATTTATCCCACAACCAACATCATAAACAGGTGATCTGGTCATTTATCTCATTGCTGTTTGTGTAACCTTGCTGTTCACAAATTGGCCATCCTGTATTTTCTAGATTAGAATCATCAAATGGTTACAGTATATAAGGAGGCCATTCAACCAGTCGAGTCCATGCCTGGTCTCTGCAAGAGCAATCCAGGCAGTCCCACGTCTTACTCTTTCCCCGTAGCCCTGCAATTTTTTTTGTTAACTACAGTGGCTATACTTCAAAAGTATTTGATCAGTTGTAAAGATACATGAATGGGCAGGAAATAAAGAGATACAGACCCTTAGAAAATAGGCGACAGGTTTAGATAGAGGATTTGGATCGGCGTAGGCTTGGAGGGCCGAAGGGCCTGTTCCTGTGCTGTAATTTTCTTTGTTCTTTGTTCTTTGTTCTTTAGGTCATCCTGAGGTGATGAAAGGAGCTATATAAATGCAAGTCTTCTTTTCATTTTTCTTTTCAGTAACGAGAATTTAATGCCACTTGGACGCATTGAGAATTTTTGTGTCCTTGAAAGAACAATTAAACAGAAGAAATATCTAAGAACCTAATGAAGTAATGTCAATAACAAATTAGCTTGATGTGTTTGTTTCTTAAAAAGACAACCAAAGACAATTTAAATAACACTTTTCTCATTCTATCATTTTTATAACAGTGTTGATGGATAAATTAGGAAATATGAAATGAGAAGCAATGTTGGAAATATATTGTCCCAGAAAATAAATATTTTCCAGTGGGGCTATGTGAGAATCAGGCTGGTTCATAGAAGATCTGGAAAAAGAAAGCTAAAATAAAGCAATAAAGAAAATGTCATTATATGCACCTTGACGCTACTCATCAGTTAAGGAACATAAAAAAGCAGTGTCATCAGCCATTCAAGTCCATTCCTTCCATTTATCATGTACAAGCCACTTTTTAATCAGCAGTGCAGTTTTTCTCTGCTTCTCCAAATGTAAATCAAACAGACTCCATAATAGCGATTTAAACTTACATCTTGCATTATAACCCCCTTCACCAGTACCTTACTTGATACTATGCTCTAAGGTGCCAATGGATCAGGAGCTATTTTGATTCATACAATATTTAATAATCATGGACTCAGAAATTGCTTGAAAAATAATGGCGAAATAATGGTGCCGCCATTACTAGTTCATAGAAAATCCAGCAACTTGTGGCAAAGAAGAGGTACACCATGAGTTCTGATCTTCCAAAAATTGCAGAATGATTTGTGCTGCTTCGCCATTGGCCTCGACAAAACCAAAAAAATTGCAAATTCACCTTGAGCATCCCTATTGAAATTAATTGTGTGTCATGAAATTGCTGGATTTACACCATTAATGTGAACTAATCTCGCCGCAGCCATTTAGGGCTAGTAATCAATGTCATAAGGACCCTGTTAATGATGTGATTTATGGTCCTGACATGCCATTCAACCCTGGGGGCTTAGAAAGGGAACAATTAAACTGTGAAGTCTTACTCCTGCAGGTTGTAAATGTTTCTGGATATTTAAAAAAATCTTTTTATCTAACTTAGCAGCATTTTTGTGCCCTTCTTGTTTTGCACACTTCTGTGTAGTGTCAGAATTTTGACCAAGCTTTTGATCACCCATCCTAATATCTCTATGTGGCTTGGTGACAAATTTTGTTTGATAATTGCTCCTGTGAAGCACCTTGGGATGCTATATAAATTCAAGTTGTTATTTTCCATCTCTGCGTTCCTATGAAAACAGTTCCACTGTTTACCATGATGAGCATGCTGGCTTAGTACTTCGGGGCTCAACTATGTTCCTTTTACTCACCGACTCTGCCATTCATTCAGAATTTCTCAAGGACTAATACAGCAATTCACAAACACAACTAGGTTACAATGCCCTCTTTGGCTGTTTGTTCTTCTAAATGTTTTCTTACTTTTCCTTTCTGTCTCACTTTCTCTCTCTTTGAGTCCACTCTCTTTCCCTCTCTTTATTTCTCGTTACGTCTCTAATTTAACTCTAATTTACTCTATTTCCTTCTCAATTGGTCTGTTTATTTCTCTATTCTTTTTCTTTCATTGGTTATGGAGATAGACAATTGGGCTCATTGTTCATGAGGTCCTAAATGCAACATTGACGTCGCTGTGCCATTATCTGTTTGCATTTCCAGCAATATTGTGCGATCTGAAGGGTAAGTTTAAAAAAAAATCCCATTCACGTGTTGCTCACCATGAGATGCAACAATCTAGAACTTTTGGGGCCATTATCTCTACTTATCTTTAGAACCTTCAATCTGACCTGTAAGTAGAGATTCAGCGAGTGCACTTACAAAAATGTTGATTCACATATTAATTGCCTTAGATGAGACTCTGAAAAATGTCATATGTTTTGCTTGAAGCTTGTTAATTTTATCAGTTCTTGCACATACATATTCATTCTTCACAGCATTTTAAGGTCCTGAATCATGTCTCCTCTCAATATATTATCCAATGGAAACAAACGAAGTCAATTTTGAAACTTAAAGCACTAAGTCCCAAATTCATCCTTGTCACTCATTTTTGAATTCTCCAGTCTTCCTTAGACTCAGGGGTAGTGCCAGAGGACTGGAGAATTGCAAACAGTCCTCATTTTTGAATTCTCTCCAATGCATTAACATCCTTTTGAAGAAACAAGACATGGTGTTGTGAATGCATGGAGTGTTCCTAATGAAATTGGTGAGTTACAGGTGCAGATTGGATATATGATGTTGTGGCTATAACAGAGATTGGCTCAAAGAAGGGCAGGACTGGGTATTAAATATTCCTGGATACAAGGAATCCAGGAAAGATAGGAAATGAAAAAAAAAAGGGGAGGGATGGCAGTATTGATTAAGGAGAGCATTGCAGTGCTGGAGAAAAAGGATGTCCCAGAGGGGTCGAGGACAGAATCTATTTGGCTAGAGCTAAGGAACAAAAAAGGTACAGATACATTGCCTGGTGTTGTCTATAGGCCACCAAATAGTGGGGAGGATGTAGAGGAACAGATTTGATTGGAGATTACAGAGAGGTGCAAAAATTATAGGGTAGTTATAATGGGGGACTTTAATTATCCAAACATAGACTGGGATAATAGTAGTGTAAAGGGCAGTGAGGGGCAAGAGTTCCTAATGTGTTCAGGAAAATTTTCTAGAGCAGTATGTTTCTCGTCCAATGAGAAAGGAGGCGCCTGCTAGATTTGGTTCTTGGGAATGAGGTGGGCTAAGTGGATCAAGTGTCAATGAGAAAACATTTAGGGGGCAGTGATCATCGTATCATAAGGTTTAGGTTGACTGTGGAAGAGGACAAAGAACGATCCAGAGTGAGAATAGCCAACTTCAATGGGGTAAGAACGGTTCTAGGATGAATAGATTGAAGTCAAAGGTTGGCAAGAAAAACGGTAGCTGAACAATGGGCTACCTTCAAAGAAGAGATAGTTTGGGCACAGTCAAGGTATGTTGCCTCGAAGGGGAAAGGTAGGGTAAACAAACCCAGAGCTCCCTGGATGACAAAAGAGATAGAGTTAGAGATGAAGATGAAGAAGAAAAGTGTGCTTATGACAGATTCCAGATAGAAAATACTATTGAGAACAAGGCTGAATATAGTAGGTCCAGAGGGGAAGTGAAAAAGCAAATAAGCGAAGCAAAGAGAGAGTATGAAAAGACATTGGCAGTTAACATAAAAGGGAATCCCTAAGTTTTCTATAGTCATATAAATAATAAAAGCGTGGTCAAAGGAGGAGTGAGGCCAATAAGGGACCAAAAAGGAGGGATTTGCACATGGAGGTAGAGGGCATAGCTTTTTTTTTAGAACATTACAGCGCAGTACAGGCCCTTCGGCCCTCGATGTTGCGCCGACCTGTGAAACCATCTGACCTACACTATTCCATTTTCATCCATATGTCTATCCAATGACCACTTAAATGCCCTTAAAGTTGGTGAGTCTACTACTGCTGCAGGCAGGGCGTTCCACGCCCCTACTACTCTCTGAGTAAAGAAACTACCTCTGACATCTGTCCTATATCTATCACCCCTCAACTTAAAGCTATGTCCCCTCGTGTTTGCCATCACCATCCGAGGAAAAAGGCTCTCACTATCCACCCTGTCCAGCCCTCTGATTATCTTATATGTCTCTATTAAGTCACCTCTCCTCCTCCTTCTCTCCAACGAAAACAACCTCAAGTCCCTCAGCCTTTCCTCGTAAGACCTTCCCTCCATACCAGGCAACATCCTAGTAAATCTCCTCTGCACCCTTTCCAAAGCTTCCACATCCTTCCTATAATGCGGTGACCAGAACTGCACGCAATACTCCAGGTGCGGTCTCACCAGAGTTTTGTACAGCTGCAGCATGACCTCGTGGCTCCGAAACTCGATCCCCCTACTAATAAAAGCTAACACACCATATGCCTTCTTAACAGCCCTATTAACCTGGTGAGCAACCTTCAGGGATTTATGTACCTGGACACCAAAATCTCTCTGTTCATCTACACTACCAAGAATCTTCCCATTAGCCCAGTACTCTGCATTCCTGTTACTCCTTCCAAAGTGAATCACCTCACACTTTTCCGCATTAAACTCCATTTGCCATCTCTCAGCCCAGCTCTGCAGCCTATCTATGTCCCTCTGTACCCTACAACATCCTTCGACACTATCCACAACTCCACCGACCTTATTGTCATCCGCAAATTTACTAACCCACCCTTCTACACCCTCTTCCATGTCATTTATAAAAATGACAAGCTGAGGCATTAAATTAATACTTTGCATGTGCCTTTACTAAGGAAGAAGATGCAACCCCGGCAAAGGTGAAGGAGGAGGTAATTCAGACACTTGAAGAGTTTAAAATTGATAAGGAGGAGGTATTGAATAGGCTGTCTGTACTTAAAGTGGATAAAGCACCAGGACCGGATGAGATGCATCCAAGGATTCTGAGGGAAGTGAGAGTGGAAATTGCTGAGGCATTAGCTAAAATTTTCCAGTCTTCCTTAGACTCAGGGGTAGTGCCAGAGGACTGGAGAATTGCAAACGGTACACCTTTTTTCAAAAAAGGATGTAAAGGTAAGCCCAGCAACTACAGGCCAGTCAGTTTAACTTCAGTGGTGGGGAAAATTATGGAAAGTATATTCGGGACAAAATTAATAGTCACATGGACAAATGCAGTTTAATTAAAGAAAGCCAGCATTGTTTTCTTGAGGGAAAATTATTTTTAACTAACTTGCTGGAGTTTTTTGAAGAGGCAGCAGAGAGGGTTGATGAGGGCAATGTAGTTGATGTGGTGTACATGGACTTCCGAAAGGCATTTGATGCAGTGCCGCATAACAGACCTGTGAGCAAAGTTTTAGCTCATAGAATAAATGGGACATGCAAGATGGATACAAAATTGGCTGAGTGACAGGAAACAAAGAGTAGGGGTTAATGGATGTTTTTCGGGCTGGAGGAAGGTTTGTAATGGAGTTCCCTAGGGATCAGTGTTGGGACCCTTGCTTTTCCTGATATATATTAATGACCTAGACCTTGGTGTACAGGGCACAATTTTAAAGTTTGCGGATGATACAAAACTTGGAAGCATTGTGAACTGTGAGGAAGATAGTGTAGAACTGCAAAAGGACATAAACAAGTTGGTGGAATGGGTGGACAGGTGGCAGATGAAGTTCAATGCGGAGAAACGTGAAGTGATATATTTTGGTATGAGGAACATGGAGAGACAATGTAAAATAAAGGGTACAATTCTAAAGGGGGTGCAGGACTAGAGGGACCTGGGTGTATATGTGCATAAGTGATTGAAAGTGCAGGACAGGATGAGAGAGCAGTTAATAAAGCTTTATTAATAGGGGCATAGAGTACAACAGCAAGGAGGTTATGTTGAACTTGTATAAGACACTAGTTTGGCCTCAGCTGGAATGTTGTGTCCAGTTCTGGGTGCCATTCTTTCGGAAGGATGTAAAGGCATTAGAGAGGGTGCAGAAAAGATTCACAAGAATGGTTCCAGGGATGAGGAACTTCAGCTATCAAGATGGATTGGAGATGTTGGGACTGTTTTCCTTGGACAAGAGAAGGCTGAGAGAAGATTTGATAGAGGTAAGCGTAGAGCCCATAAAAGACCACAAAGGTAACCTATGTATCAGGGCAGAAGATGTTGGTATGGTTCTTAATGAATACTTTGCATCTGTCTTCACAAAAGTGGGGGATGATGCAGATATTGTAGTTAAGGAAGAGGGATGTGAAGTATTGGATGTGATGAACATAGTATTAATGGGATTAGCATCCTCGAAAGTTGATAAATCACGAGGGCTAGATGAAATATACCCCAGCCTGCTAAAAGAAGCCAGAGAGGAAATAGCAGAAGGTCTGTCCATCATTTTCCAGTCCTCACTGGATACAGGTGTGGTGTCAGAGGATTGGCTACTCTTGTACCTCTGTTTAAAAAGCGAGCAAGGGATAGACCGAATAATTACAGGTCAGTCAATCTAACCACAGTAGAGGACAAATTATTTGAATCACTTCTGAGAGACAGGATAAACTGTCACTTAGAAGGGCACAGATTAATCAAGGATGATCGCCATGGATTTGTTCAGGGAAGATCTTGTCTGACTAACTTCAACAAATTTTTTGAAGAAGTAACAAGGAAGATAGATGAGGGTATTGCAGTTGACCTGGATTTTAGGAAAGCTTTTGACAAGGTCCCACATGACAGACTTGTTCAAACATAAAAGTCCATGGGATCCAGGGAATTGTAGCAAGGTGGATACAAAATTGTCTCAGTGGCAGGAAACAAAGGGTAATTGTTGACGGTTGTTTTTGAAACTGGAAGGCTGTTTCCAGTGGTGGTCCGCAGTGCTCAGTACTGGATCCCCTGCCTTTTGTGGTATATATTGCTGATTTGGACATAAGTGTAGGGGGCATGATCAAGCAGTTTGCAGATGACACATAGATTGGCTGTGTGGTTGATAGTGAGGAGGATAGCTGGAGGCTGCAGGAAGATATCGATGACTGGTCTGGTGGGCAGAAAAGAGGCAAATCGAATGCAACCTGGAGAAGTATTAGGTGATGCATTTGGGGTGGTCAAGCAAGGCAAAGGAGTACACAGTTAATGGGAGAACACTGAGAGGTGTAGAGGAAGTGAGGAACCTTGGAGTGAATGTCCACAGATCCCTTCAGGAGCAGGACAGGTTGATAAGGTGGTTAAGAAGGCATATGGAATCCGTTCCTTTATTAGTCGAGGTACACAATATAAGAGCAGGGAGGTTATGCTGGAACTGTCTAAATCATTGGTTAGGCCACAACTTGAGTACTGTGTGCAGTCCTGGTCACCTCATTACAGAAAGGATGTAATTGCACTAGAGAGGGTACAGGGGAGATTTACGAGGATGTTGCCAGGACTGGAAAAATGCAGCTGTGAGGAATGATTAGATATGCTGGGGTTGTTCTCCTTGGAACAGAGAAGGCTGAGGGGAATTGAAATGTACAAAATTTTAAGGGGCCTGGATAGAGTGGAGGTGAAGGACCTATTTACCTTAGCGGAGAGGTCAGAGACTAGGGGGCATAGATTTAAACTAATTGGTAGAAAGATTAGAGGGGAGATGAGGAAAAACCTTTTCACCCAGAGGGTGGTGGGGGTCTGGAACTCATTGACTGAAAGGATAGTAGAGGCAGAAACCCTCAACTCATTTAAAAGGTGTCTAGATGTGCACCTCAAGTGCCAAAACCTGCAGGGCTACGGACCAAATGCTGGAAGGTGGGATTATGCTAGATGGCTCGTTTTTCAGCTGGCGCAGACACGATGGGCCAAGTGGCCTCTTTCTGTGCCGTAAACCTTCTATGAGTCTGTGATTCTATTGATAGCTTCAGGTTAACTGGACAATTTCAGTGAATGGTTAATAAACACACCTAATTCCTCTCCTTTTACCACTCTTTATATTGGCCATCTGTTCAATATTTATATGTTGGAAGAAAATGGCTCTTTCCATATATTCGGGGACATGGAATTTTCCAGCTTTAAATAAAAGTCATCCTTTTCTCCAATCAATAAGATTTGATTCTAATAGCACTTTTTTGTGTAATTATATGAAAAGTAGGAAGGAAGTTGAGATTAGCTAAAGCTAAAGGCTGAGTGCTTCTACTGGCTTAGTGCGTATCCTGTTTTGGAATTAAACGAAACCAGCCAAATATCTGATATTATTCTGGTTGAGTTTGTAAATCGCATTTAGGGGTACTACAATTGGCTTCAGCAGCACAAGTAGCAAGAAACAATATGGATTTCTTCTGATTGGCATTCATTGAAACTGGAAGATATGAGTGGACAATCGGTGAGGACAGGATCAGGCTCAGTTGTTATGCCCTTTAGTGTCAAATTGATTCTTGGCACATACTGCTTAAGTGAAGGATGGCCACTTGGGCAAAGTACTGGAGGACAGCAATTAACCCTGTGCCATTAGACTCAATATCCACCCTGTATCAGGTGGCATTATGGCATAAGGACATAAGAAATAGGAGCAGGAGTAGGCCATTCAGCCCTTCGGGCCTGCTCTGCCATTCGATGAGATCATGGCTGATCTTCTATTACAAATAATATGTATATGTAAAATGTAAGATCTACAGGATACAATGCAGCCATTCATTAAGGTTACTTTGACCACTCCTCCCTCCCCTGTGACCTCTACTGTAGACAAAAGCAAGAGCAGCAATGTCATTGGGGCACCATCACCCACAATTTCCACTCCAAGGCTGGAATTGTACGCCTCCCAAGGAGTGGGTTTGGAGGTGGGGAGTGCATAAAATCAGGTGGGAGGTGTGGGGTGGTGGGGGTGCCGTGTCCTTTGCCAACCCGCCCCCGCTGTTATTTTATCAGCGGCGGGGGAGGTAGCAGGCGGCTTGCCAGCCCTTAGGCCAGTTGAGGCCCTTAAGTTTCCAATTAATGGCCACAAGGACCTTTCTTTAGCCAGTGACAGATGGACACTTGGTACCTGAGGAGGCTGCCTAGTAATACCTGATGCTTTCCTTGCGGGCTATGGGGGAGAGGGGACCCTCCTGATTGGGCACCCTGTTCCCCAAGGAGGGTCCCCCCCAGCAGCATAGGCTGCCCCTGCGAAAATAACTCCCCCGCCCCTATACTCCGACCTGCAGCCCCCTCCCCCACCCCCCACTGATTGTCCAGCAGCTCCTGGAGGTGGGACTTCCTGCCTTAGAGGGACTGAATCCCCAACTGCAGCCAATTAAGGGCCTGAGCCATGCAAAATTGCAGCTTGGCTTCCAGACCTGCCAAAGGCAGGTTTGCCCCTGACTTTCCAGCCGGTGTGCGGGGCCACTGCCTCCATGTGAAATTCTAGCCCAAGGCACACACCAATCTGATTTTGATGTAAATTCTTTCATTGTTGCTGGGTAAGTATCCTGAAATTCTCTGCCTGATACCACTGGGGAGAGACCATTCACACAAAGGCTGCAGTGTTATGAGAAGGTGGCCGACTACCACTTTTCCAGGGCAACTAAGACTAGCCAATAAGTGCAACCTTGCCCGCATGACAAGAACAATTAAAAAAAAACATATTCCAGTCAAAATAAGTGGAGGGAAAAGAGGAGAAAACTTGAATATGGGAGCGGGGAGAGGGAAGAGAAAGCCAAATCAATGATGTGCTGACATCTAGATAACTCAAAGCTTGAAAGAGGCAGGCATCTTGGTTTTGAACCTTGGATTACTTGGTATTCTGCACCATTAATTGAATGACTTTGCTTGGAATCTCAGATTAATTGTCTGTTCTCCAAGATGTTACCAAATCTGTTTCTGTACTAATCACTCAGCTAGCAAGTATTTCAAGAGCAATTAAAATTTTCCATTACCAGTTGAGCTGCCAAGTCACTTTCAATTTTCTACTGTAGTTTCACACTGTTTCATACTGTGCCCTTTAAACTGTATATTTTCTGCTCCCTATGAACTAAAAATGGCAGAAAAAGAAAGACTTGCATTTATGTTGCACCTTTCACAACTTCGGGACATCCCAAAGTGCTTTACAGCAAACAAAGTATTTTTGAAGTGTAGTCACTGTTGTAATGTAGGAAACACGACAGCAAATATGCACACAAGGTCCCACAAACAATAATATAAGGACCAGATGGTCTGTTATTTTAGCTGTTGGTTGAAAATTGAAGTAAAATGGTGTGTTAAAATGATTATTTCCATTATAGGCACATAACTATAAGTTCTACTCGCTTGACTAACAATGTGGCTCTTTTGTGTAGCAGTCGCTCACTCACAGCTGTGATGTGCTATAAATTTCAGCTTCATCCTTCAAGATGGGTAATTACTGTGTCAACTTGCATTAAAACAAGATACAATGAACATTAACCCCTGACTGTGAGCTCGTGTTTTTTTGATTTCTTTACGTTAATAGATGAATGAGATTTACCTTGTAATATCTTTAGCAATAATTTATTTATCAGACATTTATAAGGCATGTTCTAATTAAATAACAAAACCAATGTAAAGGTAAGGATATATGAGTGACTTTAAAATCTGGGTCTTTCGGGTAGACAATCCAAAAATTTTACAAAAACTATTCTGTTTGGGTTCACTATCATTGACTATGCCCATAAGTGGACCTTGCAATTTACATACTAAACTTTGATCATAACGGCCTGGTATCTGGTAAATGCAGTGAGGCGCCGAAGTCATCTGGATAACTGGATTATATTAAATGAAAAATTAGTTTAACATTTTAATAGTATTCAATAAAAATATTGTAGTGCGACTAGCAAGCAAAAAATCCAATAAATAATCCACCATAAAAAATAAAGGTTTGTCATATCCTGACTCCTGTCAACCTGCTCCTAAGCTATCTGTACTGAATTAAGTTGAGTGTGTACTTACAGGAGAAAGTGTGCACTCCATAGTGGGCAAATGGAAGTTCTACCTGTGTGAATTGGTTTGGGGATGCTTAAACATGGTGATGGGATTTTATGCACCATGCATCTGGCTGATCCGAAAACACTGTTGCTGAGTCAATTAGATTCTCTGAAGCATAAAGATGTGTTTGATTTATTTCCATCTGCCAACCCTCTAGGAGTTCCAGAGTTGAAGAATAAAATCCTGCAGCTCTCACAGATAAAAATCTAAGTGGAAAATAAATTTGTCTGCATCATGAAGATCCTATAACAAAGTTGATAGTGCCTGAACAACAATGATGAAATAATCATAACACTATCTTACCACAGGTTAGTGCAGACCTCAATGGTTCAGTGAGTCATGTCGACTAAATAGCTTGAAAATCACTCACTAAAAAAAATTAAGTCACCTGTTGGAGAACACCTTGGTATTTGATGTTGACGAGAGATGGAGAAGTCTTTTATCCAGTTTTTTTCGCTCTTTTCTTCTCTCATTTACAAAGGTGCTAGTGTCAGCTGGGCCAGACACTCTTAGAACTTTGCATGAGAATCTATAGAGTGATTGCCAGCAGATTGTCTATGGTAGAGGACATCATAGCTAAACCTGATCCTGTTCTTACATGATTCTTCATATCAGCCCATTTCAGGTGTAGTGATTAGCAGTGGAACTGGGGCATAGATGGAGCAGCCCAACTGCTCTGGCTCAGATCAGCTAACTCATTACAGGTTGTCGATCTGAGACGTATCAGTTGTATGGCTTAATGCAAGGTTGAGCAGTGCCTTAACCAATTAAACTCCAATGGGAAAGTTGAGAAAGTTAAGGTGAAAATTCTAAGCCTTCAAAAATGTAATTGTATATGTATTCAAAAACTTGAAATATTCTAATTTTTCAAATAATTTAGTGAAGGATTTTAAACTTTTAGAACCTAGGATACTAAACTCTTATGACATTGACCTGTGATAAAATGACAGTTTTACAGGGCTGAATGTGGGTGACTCTTAAATGCCCTCTGAAATGGCCCAACTAGCCACTCAGTTGTATCAAACTGCTACAAAAGTTAATAAAAGGACTGAAACCAGACAGACCACCCAGCATCGACCTAGGCACCGGAAACAACAATGGCAAACCCCCAGCCCTGTCGACCCTACAAAGTCCTTCTTAGTAACACCTGGGGGCTTGTGCCAAAATTGGGAGAGCTGTCCCACAGACTAGTCAAGCAACAGCCTGACATAGTTACACTCACAAAATCATACCTTAAAGACAATGTCCCTGACACCACGATCACCATCCAGGTCTATGTCCTGTCCCACTGGCAGGACAAACCCACCAAAGGTGGCAGCACAGCGGTATACGGCCACGAGGGAGTTGCCCTGGGAGCCCTCAACATTGACTCCTGATCCCAAGAACTCTCTTGGCATCAGGTCAAACATGGGCAAGGAAACCTCCTGCTGGCTAATGAATCAGTGATTCTCCATGTTGAACATCAATTGGTCACTTAGAAGCACTAAGGGTAGCAAGGGCACAGAATGTACTCTGGGTGGGGGACTTCAATGTCCATCACCAAGAGTGGCTCGGTAGCACCATTACTGACCGAGCTGACCAAGTCCTAAAGGACATAGCTGCTAGACTGGGTCTGCAGCAGGTGGTGAGGGAAATACTTTCTTGACCTCGTTCTCACCAATCTGCCTGTCGCAGATGCATCTGTCCATGACACTTGGTGAGTGACCACCGCACAGTCCTTGTGGAGTCTTAGTCCCATCTTAACATTGAGGATACCCACCATCGTGTTGTGTGGCACTACCACTGTGCTAAATGGGACAGATTTCGAACATCTAACAACTCAAAACCAGGCACCCATGAAGTGCTCTGGGCCACCAGCAGAATTGTACTCAACCGCAATCTGTAGCCTCATGGCCCGCCATATCCCCCACTCTGCCATTACCAGCAAGGCAGGGGAACAACCCAGGTTCAATGAAATGTGCAGGAGGGCATGCCAGGAGCAGCACCAGCAGCATAGCTAAAAATGAGGTGTCAGCCTGGTGAAGGGACTACTTGCTTGCCAAACAGCATGCAATAGACAAGGCCAAGCGATCCCACAACCAATGGATCAGATCTGAGAGATGGCAAATGGAGTTTAATGCGGAAAAGTGTGAGGTGATTCACTTTGGAAGGAGTAACAGGAATGCAGAGTACTGGGCTAATGGGAAGATTCTTGTTAGTGTAGAGGAGCAGAGAGATCTTGGTGTCCAGGTGCATAAATCACTGAAGGTTGCTAACCAGGTTAATAGGGCTGTCAAGAAGGCATATGGTGTGTTAGCTTTTATTAGTAGGGGGGTCGAGTTTCGGAGCCACGAGGTCATGCTGCAGCTGTACAAGACTCTGGTGAGACCGCACCTGGAGTATTGCGTGCAGTTCTGGTCACCGCATTATAGAAAGGATGTGGAAGCTATGGAAAGGGTGCAGAGGAGATTTACTAGGATGTTGCCTGGTATGGAGGGAAGGTCTTACGAGGAAAGGCTGAGGGACTTGAGGTTGTTTTCGTTGGAGAGAAGGAGGAGGAGAGGTGACTTAATAGAGACATATAAGATAATCAGAGGGTTAGATAGGGTGGATAGTGAGCGTCTTTTTCCTCGGATGGTGATGGCAAACACGAGGGGACATAGCTTCAAGTTGAGGGGTGATAGATATCGGACAGATGTGAGAGGTAGTTTCTTTACTCAGAGAGTAGTAAGGGCGTGGAATGCCCTGCCTGCAGCAGTAGTAGATTCGCCAACTTTAAGGGCATTTAAGTGGACATTGGATAGACACATGGATGAAAATGGAATAGTGTAGGTCAGATGGTTTCACAGCTCGGCGCAACATCGAGGGCCGAAGGGCCTGTACTGCGCTGTAATATTCTAAAAAAAAAAATCTAAGCTCTGCAGTCCTGCCACATCCAGTCGTGACTGGTGGTGGACAATTAAACAACTAACAGGAGGAGGAGGCTCTACAAATATCCCCATCCTCAATGATCAGGAAGCCCAGCATAGCAGTGGAAAAGACAAGGCTGAAGTATTTGCATTCATCTTCAGCCAGACGTGTCGAGTGGATGATTCAGGGAAGCATTGCAGCAATCATCAGCATCAAGGGAGTACCTGAGACATCATGAGGCTCATGGCAATCATGTCATCCATCTCCTCGAATTCCACACTCAATGACAAGGCTGTGAGTTCTACCAGTATCAGTTAAATCTCAATCATATGGAACGCAGCCTCCACCTCCTGCTGTGCAGACACCTCCTTTTGCTTTTTTTTTATTCATTCATGGGATACGGGTGTCGCTGGCCAGGCCAGCGTTTATTGCCTATTCCTAAGGTGGTGATGAGCTGCCTTCTTGAACCACTGCAGTCCATGTGGGGTAGGTACACCCACAGTGCTGTTCGGAAGGAGTTCCAGGATTTTGACCCAGCGACAGTGAAGAAACGGCGATATAGTTCCAAATCAGGATGGTGTGTGACTTGGAGGGGAACTTGCAGGTGGTGGTGTTCCCATGCATTTGCTGCCCTTGTCCTTCTAGTTGATAGAGGTCGTGGGTTTGGACGGTGCTGTCTAAGGAGCCTTGGTGCATTGCTGCAGTGCATCTTGTAGATGGTACACACTACTGCCACTGTGCGTCGGTGGTGGAGGGAGTGAATGTTTGTGGATGGGGTGCCAATCAAGCAGGCTGCTTTGTCCTGAATGGTGTCGAGCTTCTTGAGTGCTGTTGGAGCTGCACCCATCCAGGCAAGTGGAGAGTATTATATTACACTCCTGACTTGTGCCTTGTAGATGGTGGACAGGCTTTGGGCAGGCAGGAGGTGAGTTACTTGCCACAGGATTCCCAGCCTCTGGCCTGCTGTTGTAGCCACGGTATTTATATGGCTACTCCAGTTCAGTTTCTGGTCAATAGTAGCCCCTAGGATGTTGATAGTGAGGGATTCAGTGATGGTAAGGTCACTGAATGTCAAGGTTAGATTCTCTCTTGTTGGAGATAGTCATTGTCTGGCATTTGTGTGGCATGAATGTTACTTGCCACTTAGCAGACCAAGCCTAGATATTGTCCAAGTCTTGCTGTATTTCTACATGGACTGCTTCAATATCTGAGGAGTTGCGAATGGTGCTGAACATTATGCAATCATCAGCGAACATCCCCACTTCTGGCCTTAAGATTGTAGGAAGGTCATTGATGAAGCAGCTGAAGATGGTTGGTCCTAGGACACTACCCTGAGGAACTCCTGCAGTGATGTCCTGAAGCTCAGACGATTGACCTGCAACAACCACAACCATCTTCCTTTGCGCTAGGTATGACTCCAATCAGTGGAGAGTTTCCCCCTTATTCCCATTGACTTCAGTTTTGCTAGGGCTCCTAGATGCCATACTCGGTCAAATGCTGCCTTGATGTCAAGGGCAGTCACTCTCACCTCACCTCTTGAGTTCAGCTCTTTTGTCCATGTTTGAACCAAGGGCAGGAGCTGAGTGGCCCTGGCAGAACCCAAACTGAGCGTCACTAAGCAGGTTATTGTTAAGCAAGTGCTGCTTGATGGCACTGTTGATGACACCTTCCATCACTTTACTGATGTTTGAGCATAGGCTGATGGGGCGGTAATTGGCCGGGTTGGACTTGTCCTGCTTTTTGTATGCAGGACATACCTGGGCAATCTTCCATATTGCAGGGTAGATGCCAGTTTTGTAGCTGTACTGGAACAGCTTGGCCAGGGATACAGAGGCAACGGGAGGCCCACATAACACTTGCAAGATTGTCGTCCATTCATGAAATGCCCATTAAGTACCTTACTAATTGGTTGAACTATCTGCCCGCTGGTGCCGGGTGCATTGATGTTGCCAGTGCGGTCCTGTCTCCAGGAAAAGTGCAAGGAGGTGGAAGCACATCAAGGAACCAGCCCGAGGCTTTCATTTTCAAAAATTCATGCCCTCACCGCCACCTTCAAAGCTGCCTTCACAGGGCTGGGAAAGTTCCGGCCATGGTTTCAGCAGAGATTGAAGTGTTGACTTTCTAGCCTCCTTACAGTAATCTTTACAATTTGGAGTGTTATACATCTGTAATGCAATTGGGAGAGCCAAAAGTACCATTTGTATAAATGTAGCAACTGATAGTTAATTAAAAATGATTAAAATTCAGCTCTATCCTTCTTAACTTTTAAATAAATCATAGTTGCTCATTGAGCAAGTTTGGAGCAAAATGTCAGGATGAAGATAACATCAGAAGTTTTGCGAGACATCTTTGGGTCTATTGACAAAAGGATCAATGATACAGTCATGTCTTTGCCAGTGTGCTATGGATCAGCAAAAGAGAATCAAATATATATGTTATAACAGGATAATACTAATTTTTCAGAGACTGCCTTCTTGAAAATGTTTGGCAAAGCTTTTGAAAAAACAATTCTTATAAATACGCAGGGCTATGATGAAAACCACATCCTGTGTCACTTGTGTGTGGCATTTCAGTTTGATTAGAATCATGGATCGTTCTGCTGTCTCTTCTTTCTTGCCAAACAAAAGTTGGCAAACCACTTTTTCATGAAGACAGTACATCTTTGAGAGAAAATAACTGGCAGAGCTCAAAACGTTATTGTTAAGATTGTCGGGAATGGCGGGACTGTCCTATTAAGATAGATGGGGAAACTGGGCCTGTATTCTCTAGAGTTTCGAAGAATGAGAGGTGATCTCATTGAAACTGACAAAATACTTAAAGGGATAGACAGGGTGGATGCAGCTAAGATGTTTCCCCTGGTTGCGGAGTCTAGAGCCAGGGGATATAATTTCAAAATAAGGGGGAAGCCACTTAGGACAGAGATGAGGATAACATTCTTTACTCAGAGGGTTGTGAATCTTTGGAATTCCCTACCCCAGAGGGCTGTGGAAGCTCAGTCATTGAGTATGTTTAAAGCAGAGATTGACAGATTTATAAATACAAATGACATAAGGGGATATAAGGGTAATGTGGGAAAAAGGCATTGAAGTGGATGATCAACCATGATCATATTGAATGATGGGGCAGACTCGATGGGCTGAATGGCCTGCTCCTGCTCCTATGTTCCTTTGTCCCATCACGCTTGACTTAAAGTGGAACACTGTTCTTTCTATGGGTCTCTGCCTCATGGTGATTTCGCTTTTGATGAAGTCAAGTTGTTCTGGTTAGTTATCAATATTTATGATTAGATTATGGTGTATCAGTGTTGAGTGTGGTGTTTTTGTTTGTAGCTTAAATTTTTTTTCTCTCAAAGATTGCATTTGATCCAACTCCAAATTATGCTCCCCATACCCCACCCCACCACCCCCCCGCCCCGACCACTTAAGAACTAAGTGACAGTGGTCTTTTACTGTAAGCTACATTTTCATACAGGTCTGTCTTTTGATGGGTAGTTGCTTGAGCAATGGTTTTACTGTGTGCTCCAGGGCCTTACCCCAATTTATTCCTGTAAGACTAGTCATGCTTGTTCTCCATCATGCTTATTAGTCTGTAAAAAACCAAAAAGAAAACAACACTAGTCAGGTGATTGCATGCCATAAAGAAGTTAGAATTTGTAATTATTTTATTGATTTTAATTTTGTTTTCAGAATGACTTTTCTTGTTTGACACACAACACAAGTACTTAAAATAACATGCTCCTTTGGTTAAGGAGAAGAAAATAAGTAGTCAGAGGTCTTGCTCTTGCTCATTACCCAGTGATCACTGCTAGGATTGTATTTCTAATTTAAATCCTAAGCACGGCACACTAAACATTGCCCCCATTGGGGCAAATTAAAACTATTTAGATAATGGCATTGGTGATAATACTGTCTCTTAGTATTATCTAAACTACACTTATATTAAGTGAATTTTTTTTCAGAAATGTTCACACTTTGATCTGCCGTGCAGAGTATTTTTTGTCCCTAGAATAAACTTTGGGTGTCTGGGTAATCTGGTTGCATTGTCTAAAATTCCTCTTGAAACTGGATAGAAATCACTTACTTGTGCTTCTGTCTTCGAGTCATAAATTTGTTGATATGGCTTGCATGGAAGAGAAAAAAATGCCATCAATCTCGATTGACACAAAGTCCTTGGTCAAATTGGGCAAATAGCTTCCTTTGAATCCTTTCTTTGCAATAGAAAGACGTAAAGTCACATGTTGCTGTCAGGAAAGTAAAAAGACACATTAGTTGAAGCTTTTGTGTGATCGAAACTGGCTTTGAAATCAGTCCTGCACTTTCCAACATTCCACTTTTTTAAATTCACATTCAGAATGCTGAAGTGCTCTCCTGGAAGGTAGGATAAGCAATGAATCATGCCTGCAGCTATATTGCATGTAATCACAAGCAGCATTAAAATAAGTATTGGCACAAAGATATAAAGCAATCAGGACTATAAGTGCTTTAAAAACCTTCTTAAAGGAGTGAAGCTGCACATAGGACAAACGTTTGAATGGAACAATGTGACAAAATGTTTAGCACTTCTGACGTAGACCAAGGATCTCAATGCAATGACTCAAAACTAATGGCCACTCCCAATATCCTCAAAATTTTCATTTCTTTTTTTTATTTATTTATTCATGGGATGTGGGCATTGCTGGCAAAGCATTCATTGCCACTCCCTCATTGCCATTGCGAAGGTAGTGAGCTACTTCTCAAACATTGAAGTCTGTCGTAGCAGATTTGTCATCAATGGTTAAGCCATTTCAGAGGCCAGTGAAGAGTCTTTGGGTCTGGAGTCACATGTAGACCAGACCAAGTAAGGACAACAGGTTTCCTTCCCTCAAGAACATTATTCAACCAGTGGGTTTTTATGACAATCCAGTAATTTCATGGTCACTATTACTGATACAAGCTTTTTGTTCCAAATTTATTTAATTAATTTAAATTCACCAACTGCCGTGATGGGGTTTGAACCCATCTCTCCAGATTATTAGTCCAGGCCTCTGGATTACTAGTTCAATAACACAACCACTCTGCTACTGTACTTGTAATACTTTTTCTATTTTTATAGGATTTTGATTGGACGAGTACCTCAATTCCTGATTATCGTAAACAATAATTTATTATTGTAGACTTTTAATTTCAGTTATCTTCACCTGCATATTGAGTCATGTAACAAATTGGTTTCTTTAAGGGCAGGGCTTTAAGATACTACTACCATTAAAATAGCTGTCTGTGACCAAAGTGTGGCTTGGATACATGTAGTCAAGATCCAGATATGTCTCGCAGGATCAGGCTGATTCCAAAGGTGACAGCTTTGTATTGATTAAGGGAGAGAACTGGTTTGTTTGGATCACTTCCCAATTTTGTTCATCACATGCTGACTTGTGTCAATAGGCAAGAGTTGGTGTGTGGCCTGTGACATGCTCTGAAGAGACGTCCAAACCCTGGGAAATAAAGCAACTTGCTTCTTCAAATACCAGCTTAAAATTCACTCTACTGCCAGGTCTCCAATACCATTACAGTTCAATCTAAGTGGCAGTAGTGAGAAGAATAGTTTAAGTGCTGTAATTCTGAGATTGTCATTGATTTTGATGGGGTGGAGCTATTTTAATTACCTTCCAGCTGTTTTCAGCAAGAGTTAATGGTAAAGTGGTGCAAAAGTCCCAGCAATCATGGCACAAGTCAGGCACATCATACTATGTGGGAATTTTTGCACCATAATAATGGTGCCATTGAAAGGGGCAAGTTTTCAGCAAATTGAAGTCCACAGCCTTGTAAGAGTTACCCACAATCCAAGAAAAAAAACAAGTACTTTTTACTTTTTATCTTTTGTCTTTTCAAATTTTATGTTAAACCTAAATATGTTATGGCACTGGTTCCTAGATATTGCCCCAGTGCTTATACATCTACTTGCTCAACTTCAATTGCTACAATTGGATGCAGTACTGCTCCTTTATGTTGGAATTAGAAATCATGATGCTAAAGTTATTTGGATTGTGATGCTGGTCATTATCTTCCCAGTTCCCTGAACAAGGGGCAAATTTCAAATCTGTTGTTCTTCAAGGGGCTAGACTGCTAGCTTGGTCTAGACCCCACCACTGAAGCCTGGTACTATAACATCAAGTGATGATTTAGGATTAGGAGCCTGAACCTCTGGATTATGGAGTCCCTGTCCTTGGTCACACCTCTTGCCCATTAATTTGTCTTGGAAGGGGCAGATTGAAGTTCTGTTTAAGTCTATTTAAGTTATGGTTAAGCCTATCTTCTCCCATTTTCTTGGAAATCTCTTTGTGCATTTACAACGGGAAACCAACAAAATCCCCATTCCTTCATTTTCAGTTTTATGGAACTACTCCATACTGCAGTGTGTGAGTTTAATTTCCATGACCAGCTATCAATGCAATCTTGCAGTGCTAATTCATGATGGCCAATAGGCAGTTTTCTGCTCTGCTCTTTGTCACGTTCGGGAGGAACTGTGATGAAATAAACAATGAAATGGAGGAATTATGAATTAAAGAGTCAACTGTTAAACAGAACCACAAGAACATGAGCACACTTGTACCACAGACAAAATGGTGTAGCGATCAGGTGACCCTCCTTTACTGACAATACACACCTCCATCTGTTGAGGCTGAAACTCGCTAACCTCATCTGAAATAGCTCTGGGGAGAACCCATCGAAATGGAAAGGAGCACCACTGTACTAATGACTCTTATTTACATGAATGAACTAACAAAGGGTTCCGGAGACAGACAGCCCAAACCAAAATGAATAGGTGTGAAGTATAAAACAATAGTTCCCATTCAGAGATCAATAGATAGCCATGGTTTTCATATCCTGGTCCATTGTGTAGCCACACCAGGGGAGAGGGTCTTGTGTCACCTGACAGAAACTCAAATGTGATAGATTTTTACCTTAAAATATAGCCCTCTGGAAAGAGAGGAGAGATCAGGCCAAGATCTTGGAAAGCCAGTCTCCAGCCAGAGGCTGTGAGAGAGATCCAGATAAGCAAGAAGAACCCTGCTGAATAACAACTTGAACAACCATTACAACAGAGACATTACAAAATGACTTTGAGACTGTCCATCTGTGAAGGTAACCAAATTCACACCACCAGCTTTGCGCTGAGTTGTAACCATTACAACACTGCAACACCTTAGCAAGTTCAAGACTATAAACATCCAGGCCTGCACCTTTAACAAGACTTTCCTCCTGAGAAGATTCAACAGGTTTTCTGTAAACCATGAACACTTACCTCACTTTGGACTTTAAATTGCATCCTACTCTTTTCTCTCTCCATCTCTTCTTGTGTGTGTGTGTGTGTGTGTGTATGTCTCACAGTCTGGGTTGTGCTCTGTGTGTGTGACCATTTCAGGAATAGTTAAAAAAACAGTTACTTTTTTAACATATGAGATAACCTGCCATTTGTCTGTTTATTTGACCCTAAAAACACTCAGGGACCAACATACCATTTTTAACAAAACACGATTGCAGTCAGTTGGGAGGTGAAAAGTAGAAACCACCCACACCACTTACCACCTGTCTGGAACATCTTTGTACCTTATTCATACAATGTTTAGCCTGGTATCATTGCTCTGGAGGTAAAAACATTGCATTCTTAATCACATAATGCCAATGTGTCAGTAAGAAGCTACATTGTGGGCTTGATGGTAACATAAAACACGATTAATGAAATCCCAACCTCTGCTCTACCCTGATTTTCAGCACTCTTCTGCTTTAGACTTAGCAAAGGTGTTAATCCTTGCGTGTTTATGTTCTGCTGTAATAGATGGAAAGTGTTGTCGACAGTGCTATCAAGTGGTACTTGCTCAGCAATAACCTGCCACAAGTAATAGTTGAAGAGAATGGCATAGATGTTTCTGAGGGGAAATACATAGGGAGAAAGGAATAGAGGGATATGCAGATAGAGTGAGATGAACTAGCCTCCTATAGAGCGTAAATACCAACACTGACCAGTTGGGCTGAATGGGCTGTTTTCATGCTGTAAGTTTAGTGTAATGTGGTTAGTTTTCAAGTTCCGTTCACTGGAGGGTTTAATTTTATTATTGCCTTTTTTTCTGTCGTGTCACATTTGACGCGCTGCTAAACAGGCGAGCAATCCAATTTGACTTCCTTGAATGCGCAAACGCCAACATTTCTGCAAGCAATCACATTTAATCTTGTGGTTCACTAGTAAGTGTGAGAAAATCTCTTGATAGGACAAATACATTTGTGCATGATTACTGAGGTGTGGGGGGCAGGTGGAGGCAGTAATAGCTTCAATTGCAGATGAATGATGGCAACCAGCTGGTACATGCATTCAAAATGGAAAAAATAAGGAGATGGAAAACAACTGTTTAAAGCATTGCTTAAAAGTAGGAAGCCATCCAGCATGACCCATTCAACACACCATGGCCTACCTAATTGCATCAATGTCTGAAGGACTGATATAAAAAAACATGGTTTAATGGAAATATTGCCCACTCTTTGAACATATCCATCTCTGAAGTTTATTGATTTTTTTTTATTTGTTTCATGGGATGTGGGTGTGGCTGGCTGGGCCAACATTTCTTGCCTATCCCTAATTGCTCTTGAGAAGGTGGTGGTGAGCTGCCTTCTTGAACCACTACAGGCCATGTGGGGTAGGTACACCCTCAGTGTTATTGGGAAGGGAGTTCCAGGACTTTGACTCAGCGACAGTGAAGGAAGGGCAATATAGTTCCAAGTCAGGATGGTGTGTGACTTGGAGGAGAACTTGCAGGTGATGGTGTTCTCACACATCTGCTGCTCTTGGCCTTCCAGGTGGTAGAAGTCACGGGTTTGGAAGGTGCTGTTGAAGGAGCCTTGGTGCGTTGCTGCAGTGCATCTTTCAGATGTTACACACTGCTGCCACTGTGCGTTGGTGGTGGAGGGAGTGAATGTTTGTGGATGGGGTGACAATCAAGCGGGCTGCTTTGTCCTGGATGGTGTCGAGCTTCTTGAGTGTTGTTGGAGCTGCACCCATCCAGGCAAGTGGAGAGTATTCCATCATAGTCCTGACTTGTGCTTTGTAGATGGTGGACAGGCTTTGGGGAGTCAGGAAGTGAGTTACTCACCACAGGATTCCGAACACTGACCTGCTCTTGTAGCCACAGTATTTTGCAGGAGCTTTTAATGTTCACATTGGTTCCAGTCCCTCATTAACATGCGTTTACACTCCTATAATTCCCCCAATTTTTGCCCTTGCTCTTGAAATATTGATTAATCCTAGATTATATGATACTGGCCATCTTATAACTTAGCCATGTGGCAATTCTTCATATGTAAGCCTAGACATTGTCGGCGGTGAGCTTCTGGGCCGCACACCAAAGAGCTGCCACAATCTTAAGCGCAGCAGCTCATTTAAATAGCCCGGGCGGCCAGCTCCCCACCCCACCCCACCCAATCAAGTGGAGGGGGGGCGGGCCGTCTGTCCCCGGCAATGGTGTCAGCTACCAGAGCGCAGGCGTTGATGCCATTTTTAAAGGGCAGCCAGCCCTGCTCGTTTATTGAAATATTTAAAGATATATTCAATAAAATTAAATAAATACATTTCTTTTGTCCCTCTCCCACTCCCCCAATAACATTTACATGAACTATTTGCTCTCCCCCTCCAAAATCACATACTTTTAACATCTGACCTTCCCCCACACCTGCCACAAAATGCACAAAGTTTAAATTACAACTCTTCCCAGCATCCCCTACACCCATGACATTTATTTGACCCCATTCCTCCCCCTTCCCACACTGATATACCTACCTCCTCCCCCCTCCCCCGCAGTGTCATGCCTTATTTCCCTGGATGGGGATTCCAAGGCGTGGGAGTGCTGGCTGCCATGCCGAAGATCACAGTGGGCCCTCAAGATCTGATGTAAGTATATGTAGATGCAATAATGTTATTAATTTGAATATGGTGATTGTGGTCCCATCGCCAAGATGCGAGGGCAGGGTGGGGGTGCCGCCATGTCGCACAGCCGCCGGAAGGATCGGGGCAGACCCTGCCAGCATTGAGGTCCGTGGTGGACCCCTGGAGCCATCTTCCTGCCACAGATCTCAATGTTGAGGGCTGCTTAAAATCCAACCCAATACTCCATCATGAGGAAATTTGCAACCGTGCCTCAAACTGACCCAAAGGTCACAACATGTGATTTTTGATTGACTTATCCCAAGGGATCAAAGCCAATTGTATTTTTAAACCAAGGCCCTCACGAATATTAGCTAACTAAACACAAATGGAGAATTGCACCTGGGATCCTCCTGAGCAGTACGGCTCAGTTACACATCGGGTATTGCATGTGCAGAATACGGGAAATAAATTGGTGAGATGGGAAACAATTAATTTCAGAAAAAGTATAGACTCAAAGCATTAATGGAAACATGTTTGTAAACTAGTCAAAAATGGAAAATAAACATATTGGGAGATAATGTGGTGAAATAAATTGGTTATCGTCCATTTTCAAGCTTATTGCTTATAGCATATTCAAGCAGTATGAGTCAGCGCCTCACAAACTGGGAGTCCGAGCCTGGATTTCTAGCCTCATTTACATTAGAAGGAAGGAAAAAAAATTGCTACAGTGTCATTCACAATTTCAGGATGTCCCAGAGTGTTTTACACCAATTTTCTTTTACTGTTCATTTGTGGGATGTGGGCATTGCCGACTAGGCTAGCATTTATTGCCCAAACCAAATTGCCCTTGAACTGAGTGACTCTTAAATGGCCTTACAAGCCAACCACATTGCTGTCGGTCTGGAGTCACATGTAGGCCAGACCAGTTAAGGACAGCAGATTTCCTTCCCTAAAGGACATAGTGAACCAGATGGGTTTTTACAACAATCGACAATGGCTTCATGGTCACCATTAGACTAGCTTTTAATTCCAGATTTATTAATTGAATTCAAATTTCACCATCTACAGTGGTGGGATTTGAACCCATGTCCCCAGAGTATTAGCCTGAGCTCTGGATTGCTAGTCCAGTGACATTACCACTACGCCACTGCCTCCACAGTGGATGAAGTACTTTTGAAGTGCAGTCACTGCTGTAACATAGAAAATGGGGCAGCCAATTTTCACACAGCAAGCTCCCACAAACAGCACTGTGATAATGACCAGTTAATTGTTTTAGTGGGTGAGGCATAAGTAATGACCAGGACACCTGGGCCAAATCCCTTGCTCTTGTTCAAAATAATACCATGCAATCTTTAACGACTACCTGAGTGGACACCTCAATTTAATGCCGCTTCCAAAAGACAACACCTCCAGCAATGTAGCAAATCAGTTTAAAAAGAAAATATAAGAAAAGGGACTCCTGAGAGGGGAGGATTGTCAATATGTACATGACAAACAAAAATGATGGAGGTATTGGATAAGTTTAAGCTGATGGATGGGATGCTGATCAAGCGGGCTGCTTTGTCCTGGAGGGTGCTGAGCCTCGTGAGTGGTGTCGGAGCTTCACTCATCCAGGCAAGTGGAGAGTACTCCATCTGAGGAAACTAGAGAGGATGAAACAAGGC
Source organism: Heterodontus francisci (assembly GCF_036365525.1). Taxonomy (NCBI): domain Eukaryota; kingdom Metazoa; phylum Chordata; class Chondrichthyes; order Heterodontiformes; family Heterodontidae; genus Heterodontus; species Heterodontus francisci. The sequence goes on from NC_090375.1 coordinate 38,897,568, forward strand.
TGGCACACACCTACAGAACTTCTGCTACCTCCACACACCCCTCCCCAGCACCCCACACTCTACCCCCCACTAAAGCCAACCTGCTTGGCATCAAACCCGTGAGCACAAAGATTATGATGAGTATATTGATTCCCTCAGAGCAACTCTCCTCAGCTGCTCTCAGGCCTCAAGAATACCCTGAAATTTATAGATTAGCGCAGACCTAACTGCAAACAGTGGGAAGATGCATCTTTTTACTGTGGTGAACCCCCACCCCACCACCCACCACCCACCTCACTCCCACTCTCAGCCTTTTCCATTAAAAACATAATCTAAGCACATTGGACATAATGTTACGACCGAGGCGGGTGCAACGCATTGTCAATTCTGTCCCATCACTCCGCAGGTCACAGTATATTATTAAACATTCACACCCAATAGGAAAACAGCCAAATTAAACACTGTAGTAATCCTAAAACAGACCAAACCAGGTTTCTTTAGACAATAACAAATTAACTATTTATTAAAAAACTAAATCTTTAGGGCGGCACAGTGGTGCAGTGGTTAGCACCGCAGCCTCACAGCTCCAGCGACCCGGGTTCAATTCTGGGTACTGCCTGTGTGGAGTTTGCAAGTTCTCCCTGTGTCTGCGTGGGTTTCCTCCTGGTGCTCCGGTTTCCTCCCACATGCCAAAGACTTGCAGGTTGATAGGTTAATTGACCATTATAAATTGCCACTAGTATAGGTAGGTGGTAGGGAAATATAGGGACAGGTGGGGATGTGGTAGGAATATGGAATTAGTGTAGGATTAGTATAAATGGGTGGTTGATGGTCGGCACAGACTCGGTGGGCCGAAGGGCCTGTTTCAGTGCTGTATCTCTAAACTAAACTAAACTAAAAGGCTTTCTTCTTTACTCAGGGAATTAGCTTGGCTTGTAGCTCCTTGTAGAATTTTTGCTGAGAGTGAATAGACAGCTTCTTTCTCTTCAGTACATGTCACTGGAAAGTCTCTCAGAACTAACTGGTTTCAGCCAGTTTCTGCCAGTTCCACACACAGCCAAGTGGAAACATTACCATGTGACCTCTCTCACTCTCCTGCTGTTGCCCAGGGTAACAAAAATGCATCTGCTGCACACTGTGTCTCAGGAATTTCAGAACCTTCTTTCCCATAAAGGTGCACTTTTTTTAACAGAGTCTTAAAGGCACACAATTTTTTTTAGAAAAATAATTACAGGTCCGTGACAATATTACTAGTTAAAATGGTGATGTAAACCCTTTGCCTAGAGCTAAGCAAAGAACAAAGAAAATTACAGCACAGGAACAGGCCCTTCGGCCCTCCAAGCCTGCGCCGATCCAGATCCTCTATCTAAACATGTCGCCTATTTTCTAAGGGTCTGTATCTCTTTTCTTCCTGCCCATTCATGTATCTGTCTAGATACATCTTAAAAGACGCCATCGTGCCCGCATCTACCACCTCCGCTGGCAACGCGTTCCAGGCACCCACCACCCTCTGCGTAAAGAATGTTTCACGCATATCCCCCCTAAACTTTTCCCCTTTCACTTTGAACTTGTGTCCTCTAGTAATTGAATCCCCCACTCTGGGAAAAAGCCTCTTGCTATCCACCCTGTCTATACCTCTCATGATTTTGTACACCTCAATCAGGTCCCCCCTCAACCTCCGTCTTTCTAATGAAAATAATCCTAATCTACTCAACCTCTCTTCATAGCTAGCGCCCTCCATACCAGGCAACATCCTGGTGAACCTCCTCTGCACCCTCTCCAAAGCATCTACATCCTTTTGGTAATGTGGCGACCAGAACTGCATGGAGTATTCCAAATGTGGCCAAACCAAAGTCCTATACAACTGTAACATGACCTGCCAACTCTTGTACTCAATACCCCGTCCGATGAAGGAAAGCATGCCGTATGCCTTCTTGACCACTCTACTTACATGCGTTGCCACCTTCAGGGAACAGTGGACCTGAACACCCAAATCTCTCTGGACATCAATTTTCCCCAGGACTTTTCCATTTACTGTATAGTTCACTCTTGAATTGGATCTTCCAAAATGCATCACCTCGCATTTGCCCTGATTGAACTCCATCTGCCATTTCTCTGCCCAACTCTCCAGTCTATCTATATTCTGCTGTATTCTCTGACAGTCCCCTTCACTATCTGCTACTCCACCAATCTTAGTGTCGTCTGCAAACTTGCTAATCAGTCCACCTATACTTTCCTCCAAATCATTTATGTATATCACAAACAACAGTGGTCCCAGCATGGATCCCTGTGGAACACCACTGGTCACATGTCTCCATTTTGAGAAACTCCCTTCTACTGCTACTCTCTGTCTCCTGTTGCCCAGCCAGTTCTTTATCCATCTAGCTAGTATACCTTGGACCCCATGCGCCTTCACTTTCTCCATCAGCCTGCCATGGGGAACCTTATCAAACGCTATGAAAATAGTCTGTATCCTCTGAGGCCCACAAAAATGATCTCTGAACATTACTGAGACTAAATAATCTCTTTAAACATTTCTTACAAGTGACACTTCTTTAAAGTGTTTATTGTGATTAAATTGTTCCAGATCGATTGAAAACATGTGATGAAAATTTGGAGAATAGGTGATGCTTTAATAAACTGTAGTGATTTTTTTGTACTGCTTGATTCCAATTCTCCAATCTTTCCACCCTTCTGGGCTATAGCTGAATGCTTTGCTATATTTCTGCTGTGAAAATTTCAATAAATTACCTGCATGTTGGCATGAATTTATATTTGGGTTTATGCTATATTACGTTGAACCAATGAAGTTTCATTGGAATGTCTAAATAAGGAACAAATTCAGGGGATAATATTCCATTTAAACACAACTAAAAAGGAGCGTTTAACAAAAATAAAATCTTTTTGACTTTGTGCTGATTTGACAATCAATTTTTTCCTGTAGTTAACCTCCTTTAACCACCACCATCCCACCTCCCCTCCCACACGTAATCACTTCCCTCTCAAAAAGTGGATGCATGTCTAGCAGGAAAACAAACGAAGCGATTCTCAGTTGGGGATTGATTGTACATTATCAGAGCAGTTGCAAATCATCTGTCGCTGTTTTAAGAATTTGTTTAAAACTCAGATTACTCAGCAGGAAGGCTTTGGGAAAGTGACTGGCAGTTAATGGAATTGATAGAAACAATCACTGACAATATAAAGAGATCTCTTTACACTCGAACATGTGTATGTTTGCTTCAATATTGGTGCAGTTGTACATTTGGGAAAAAATGGCTGTAGCTGAAATTCCAATTACGGCCAAGGATAGAGAGCGACTGGCGCATCTGTTTTATTCAGGGGAGGAACCTGGTTCCAGTGGGAATCAATCCCATTTCTTACTGGTTCCCATTTTCCAGTAAAGTAAGGGGGAGCGAGATTCTTCTACCATCTCCCATGTCAAGGGTGTGTGCCTGAGGGAGTTCACACACAACCTTTAGGAATTCCACCCACTATACCTGAGTAAGGGCATAGCAGAACAGATATGGGTTTTGCTAATGCCCCAAACTTTTAGCATGGCAGGTGTAACTGTGGGCTACTCTGATTTACAAGGGTGGATTGGGATGGGTATCAATAGGGTGGTACTCTATCAGGTCCCAATGATGTGCACAGACTATGGTAGTGACCTCAACTCTGCAATTTGGGATGGGGCCCACTATCTTGTACTTAGGAGAATAGACATTCCAGTCCTCTCAATTTACATTGGTGGAGCAGGGTTCAAGGAACTATTTTTATTGGAGCTTACATGCTGAACAATACCAGTTCTCTGCCTGAGTTGGAGTAGTTGAACGAGCTTGAAACTTCTGGCTTGTGCTATTTCCACTATCTTTGGGGAATTTGGATTACGGCATTGTGCATTGATGTGAACCAGTTTTGGCAGTCAACTTTCGCAGCCTTTGGTAGACTCACAACACTGGACCTCCATGCTGGGTGAAATGAAACTGCAAGATTGTGCAAACTAAAGTTTAAAAAGCTTAAGGCCTGAAAATCTGCTGGGATGAAAGGGTGAAAGTTAAGTGCTGGTTGTACTGGTTTCTGTCCTAGTTATGTTCAAATTCCTGGTGGATTCCCATCCCAGTCCCCTTCCCACTTTATGGGTGTATCTGTATCTATTCCAAGGTTACCCTGGGAATTCTGTTGAGTAGATGCCTCTGAGCTTCCTGCCCAGCACCTTTTATATTACAATGATTTGGGATGGGTTCAGTGTTTTCTCCTGCAGGTGGCTGAAGCTCCCACTCCACCGAATTGCAATGGATCAGGGACCCTAGAATTTCAGTTTTATAAAGTTCAGTTTCTCATGAGAAAAAATTTCAGGATGTACAATTGTTGATACTGCCATGCATTCATAAAGGACGCTACACAATTCTGTTTGAATACGGCACCCAAGCTACTCCAAAGGAAAGGGGTTGTAGCCTAGAACCTGGTCATTGAAAGAGATTCCTACATCACCCATTTCATAAATGAGTTCTTATGCCAATGAGTTTTGTTGAATGATCATTTTGTTAGGTCTGGAGATCTGAATTTTTATATATTTTTTGAAGAAATTTAAAAAGAACATTTAAAACAAGATGACTGCTGGCAACTTAAGATGATCGCCTAGTTTGTTATACTGTATCGTACATTGCAAAGTACTGTGAGGAGGGAGACGAAATGTCTGTGCATTTCCCAGCAAGAACAAAGACCCAGGAAGTTTAAAGGAACTACCTGTTCTTTTCAGCAAGCAGAGAAATACTGCTAACTGCTATGTTTGAATCACTGAGTAACTGTCATGTGACAAGCCCCTCCCTGTCTGTGGTTTTTAAGCTGGTGTTTTTCTCTGCAGCAAAGGAGAAGCAACTGGACTCTGACATGAGCAGACCTTAAGTGGGAGGCCATCTCCCTCTCTCCATTCCAGCTTGAAAACTTTCAAATCCTACTTGTTGACTTGTTGACCTTTGCATACTCCAGCTACAATCAGAAACCCCATTGGAAAAAATCATCTGCATCGCTATCTCCAAGAAATTCACTGAACCAGTCATCTAGCTCTTCAAACGAAAAGCCTCAGGACCACTGAATTCAGCTATAAGCCCGCAGAATCACCAATCTTCACAGACTGTACACCTTTTTTATGGACTCTAACTTAACCAATCTACCTTTTCCTACTCTGTAGCCTATTTGTGTGTGTGTGTGTATGTGTGAGTGAAAGTTGATGCATAGTTTATTATTTTTATTAGTTCGGTTTAGGTACAATAAAGTTAACCTCTTTCTTTGTTAACTCAAGAAAACCTGTCCAATTGGTTCTTGTTATGATCATAGCAAGTAAGTAATCAAACACCTACTGAATTGGCCAGTACATCCACTTTGAGAAAGAATTAAACCTGTTGTGGTCTAATGAGGAGAGGGAATAGAAGGAAGCTCTTCAACCCCTTCTCCCTTGACTGTAACAGAATATAAACAATATCGTGTGATTGAAAGCTTGGCAAGTTTCTAAAAGAAGGTTCCGTTTTCCCCTGCCTTCAGTTAATCTTGACGTCCCACAATAGGGGAGCTGAGCTGGGCCCATTGGGTTGCCAGAAATGGGAGGCAGATAAGCTTCTGTTCTTTGAAATACAGGAACAACTTTTACAATTATCTGATTGGTTTTCTTTCAGAAGATACTTATACAACTGGTACTGGTTTGAGATCAACTACCAGCTTATTGAGCTGCTAGATCTGAGTTATACTGTTAGCCTCACATTGGTCTTAGGTCAGGAAAAACCAGGCTGTGTGAATGCCCGCCTGTACCCAGGAGCAGAATCCTATCATTGAAGCCAAATGCTGGACAAACTTTGTTAGTAAAGATAATTTAGCCTTCTGCTAAAATTCAAGAAATTAGAAAGCCACGGAATCTTGTATACTTTACTTTTTCACTTACTAATCTATGGTCCATCTAACCTGCCCAACACTCATGATGCCTAGAGTATCATGACTAGACAAGTCCTCCTCTCCCCCACCACCCCCAAAATGAACAGCAATGTGGTTGACTCTTAATTGCCCTTCAAAATGGCCTAGTGAGCCATTCAGTTATATTCAAGAAGGCGACTCAGCACCGCCTTCTCAAGGATAATTGGGAATGGGCAATAAATGCCAGTAACACCCACATTCCACGAATTAAAAAAAAACTTGTCATACTGCAGCTAGTCAGGATCCCATTGCAATGGAGCACAAGGCGCAGTGCATCTGGCTTTTAACAAATACTCGTCAGATAGGCAATTTATTCACCAATTCCAACTGCAAATGTGAATGACAAATAATATTTAGGCAATGATAATCACTGAGGGCAGGCTACACAAAGCAATAAATGTTGTACATTGCACAGTCAACCAGCAATGATGATATAATTTTCTTAGTTTAGGAAAGACGTGTTTCGAGTGAGAAATCTATCACTAAAATTAATAATGTTTTCTGTTGTGTGTACAAGTGGTTTTACTTTTATTTTTGGAAGCTTGGATTTAGATTTGGACAGCAGTCTTTCTGGATGACAGAAATCTAGGCAAAGAACACAACATAATTGAATCCTCCAGCACAAACAGTTTTGTGTAGCAAATTATGTGGTGTTTTTGTGGTGTGGGCTAAAACTCGATCGAATGGAAAATGGCCAAATACCTAGACGTTTATTAATTAGGAAATGTTTGAGCAGGCTTGATACTTGGAACAGCTGGCTATGAAAGCTCCCGCTGTGAAGCCTTGACATCAGTTCTTGGGTAAAGTACACACTGCAGGCAGCCACTCTGCATGCTGTAGGTTTAATGTGTGCTCTTTCTTTTCTATTTTTAATCTCATTTTTTAATTAATGCCAAGATTAAGAAGATTCTCACACCCAGCAGAGACAGGAGACATTTATAACCAGAGAATCTGTGCTGGGTTTGAATTCAGGTGTCACAGCTGAATACACTGTTGAAAAATCAAATAAAATCATTAGGGGTCAGAATTCTACTGAGGAGTGTGTATTTCAACATCGAAACTAAAAGGGGAAAAAATGAAGTCTTACATTATACGGCATCTTTCACGACCTCAGGACATTTCAAAGTGCTTTACAACCTTTAAAGTACTTCTGAAGTCCGTGTTCTAATGTAGGAAATGTGGCAACCAATTCGCACACAACGAAGTTCCCACATGTAGCAATGAGACAGTGTCCAGATAATGTTTGCATGGTGCTAGTTGAGGGATAAAAGTTGGTCAGTGTGCTGCATTTTAAAAAAATTGTGTTTAGAAGTCCAGTGGAAATACCTAACAAAGATTGTGATGAATACATTTATGATGTTTCCATACATAGCAACTGAAGGGATTCTTGATTTCAGCGTGGGTGTTATGAGATGTTCCCTCGAATTTTCCTTCGCTGCACGTGACCCATTTCTTGCACTATGCGATCCCTTTACGATTGCCACGCATGCACGTATCTTAAAGGGGCTGCTTGTGTGCAGCCTGTTTGTCCTTTGCGTGGTACATTCCCAATTGCTGCAACGCCGCGCAGCTTAGAGAGAATATTGGTGCTGTAGACATTCGTTGAATCAACCTAACATAGAAGGAGCTGAGTTGTTCCAGTGCTACCTCCACGTGAAATTGTCTACTCTCACTCCATTTACTGTTCTTTCCTCATTAATTTTTCTTCCACTGTTTATTTGGTTCCCTCTTAAATGTTATGATTAACTCAGCTTCAGTAGTCACTTTCAGTAATTCATTCCATATTATAAGCAAATGTGAAAACTGTCTTCAAAGGTCATGAGACCAAGTGGGAAAAAATATGACAGTGCTATCCTATACTCCACCATGAACCTTCTGTTTTTTTTTCCAATTTTTAGATCGGGAGCAGAAAGGGAAAGCATCTCACATTTATTATATTACATTCAGCTGAAACTAATTAAAAGATTTAATTAACAATGGGAGAAAATTGTGCTTTTTTATAGAGGTTCTTAATAATTATATTTGAATTACTGCTGTCTAGTGTTTTATGGGCCATGATGTACAGATGTAATAATTTTAGAATTGGGAAGCCAAGGCACAATCATTATCCCTTCTTGACATGTATCTTAAAATGCTTAACTTATACCAATTCATGTGCTGTGTAATAGATGTTGGGCTATAGCAGGTTTAAATTCAATGGGGATTTTAGGATTTACTAAGATAGAAATTATCACCGACTATTATCATAAAAACATTTAACGTGATTGTGGCATATTTTCCCCATTATTTTTTTAAATCAGGTTAATCTCTCCATTACAAATATACATAAGAACATACGAATTAGGAGCAGGAGTAGGCCACTGAGCCCCTCAAGCCTGCTCCACCATTCAATAAGATCATGGCTGATCTGATTGTAACCTCAACTCCATATTCTCGCTTACCCCTATTAACCTTTCACTCCCGTTATAATATTGGAGAGAAATTTGATAAAAGTGTGCTAAGCATTCATACAATAACCAGAATAACAGTAATTTTTAGACTTTTGGTTATCATCATTCACTTCATACGATTGGATACATTGGCCTGCATTTTATGTCCCCCCCCACACCCCTGGAGCAGGCTGGAGAAGGGGTGGGGGGAGTGCATAAAATCAAGTGAGAGGCGGGGTGGGGTGCCGTTCCCATCACCTACCTGCCCCTGTTGCCATTTTACCAGCGGTGAGAGAGGTGACAAACAGCTTGTCCAATTAATTGCCACTTAAGGGACTCCTCCCGCTGCCTTGGTATATTACCAGTGGCAGATGGGCACTTCGCTAGCTGACGAGGCTACCTGGTAATATCGAGTGGCCTCCTTGTGGGCTGGGGGAGGGTCTCCCTGATCAGGCACCCTGTGCCCCATGGAGTACCCCCCACCTGCACAAACCGCCCCTGCTGGAACATCTCTCCCAGCACTCTTCATTGACCCTTCGCCCCCGCCTCACTGTGGCCCAGCCAATTGTCCCCAGTGTTAGGAAGATGCTTCTATTTCTTTTGTTAAGTATTTTTTTTGAGGACTCATATTTAAATTATGGAGATGGATTCATTGGAAGGCTGAAGATTTCATAGAAGCTGGACTTTGTTGTTGACAGTTCTTTGAAAAGATACTGAGATGCTGTTTCAAAACAATCTTGCTGGAAGTCATGTGCTTTAAGCGTATAAACAACAGAAATCTTGATGACCTGAGGAAGATGTTTGGAGAGAAGAGGCATGTCAAGGTTTATGGAGTTCAAGAGGTTGAGTTTCTGTTTTGGGGTTTTGGATATTGTTTTTAAGTCATTTGGGGGGTTGAACTGTTTTGAAGACAGTTGGTGTTGCCTGCCAAGGAAAAAGAAATGCCCAGCTCATCTCTTTCTCTACCTCTTTGAAAGAAACCTTTCGATTCAAGTGTGTGTTGGCTGGAACTCCTGATACCATTTGTCTCATGGAAAGCCTACCAGATGATTTCTCAACTTCTCCAGAATGAATTGCTTCTGAAAAGATCCCAGTGACCTATCTCCATATACCTGGATATCAGACAAAAAGGACATCTGACATCCTTTCATCACTACTCTTTTTTCCTTCAAGAATTATCAAGTGTTTGGCCAAAGTACTTTTCTCGTCTTTTTTTTTGTAACAGACCTCTGCAGAGAGAATTTCTGTATTTTTTTCAATGTGTATGAGGGGCTGAGGTAAAAAGGGAACTTTCATATTTCAATATGTGTGTTAATGCTTTGCTTTGTTACTGGATAAGTCTTGTTTGATAATAAACTGATAATTTTGTTGTTTATTAAAGAAACCTGGTTTGTGTATTTTATTCTAGGATAGAGTAGTGTATATGATTACCTGGTTACCGATTCGGTCGAACATTTAAAAAATATATGTTGTGACCTGTGGAGAAGTGGGACTAGAAAAGACAGTACACTTCTCCCACCTCAGTCATAACACCAGTGAGGCCCAAACCCCACTTAACTGTTCCGAGGGTGACATCCGTGTTGCTCCTCTCATTTGGTACAGTCCCAGAAGTGACCACCTCCCGGTGGCACTACTGGGATTAAAGAGCTGCTGTCCCTCTTGTTGGCTGGCAGATCTTGGATGTGGGACTCCCTGCCTCAGAGCAGCAGCAAGCCTGACCAAGGCCAATTAAGGGCCTGGGTCATGTAAAATTATTGCATAACTTCCAGGCCTGGCAGAGAGGGGGGGTGGGGTTTGCCCCCGACTTTTCACCTGGTGGGTGGAGCCACTGCCGCCACATAAAATTCCAGCCATGGAATATATTGTATGGGTCATTTAACCCAATGAGTCTATGTCGGTGTTTATGCTTTGTTCATGACCTATCCAGCAGTTTGTAACAGATTCTGTACTTCTTGTTGCCCCTGGCCAACAGCTTCATTTGAACTCCTCCTGTCTTTCCTCATCTAACTCTATCAGTGTAACCCTCTATTCCCTTCTCCCTGGTATGCTTGTCCATTCTCCCCTTAAATGCATCTAACTTATTAGCTTCAACCACTCCCTGTGGTAGTGAGTTCCACCTTCTCACCACTCACTGGGTAAAAAAGAAGTTTCTTCTGAATTCCCTTTGTGAGTTCTTGGTGACTAGCTTATATTGATGGCCTCCAGATTTGCTCTTCCCCATAAATAGGAAAATCCTCTCTGATCTATTCTATCAAAATTTTCCGTTAGATCACCCCTCAGCCTTCTTTTTTCAAGAGAAAGGAGAACCATATGTTCATTCTCTCCTGATAGGTATACCCCTATATTCCTGGTATCATCTTTGTAAATCTTTTTTGCACCTTCTCCAGTGCATCTACATCTAGTTAAAATATGGGAGCCAGAATTGTACACAGTACTCCAGGTCTGGTCTGATGAGGTTCAATACAAGTTTAGCATAACTACTCCACTTTGTAATTCTATCCCCTCTAGAAATAAACCCCAGTGCTTGTTTTTTTTTTTAAAGGCCTTGTTAACTTGTGTTGCTACTTTTAGTGATTTGTGTATTCGTACTCCTATTTATGATTTTCTTGTCTTTTTTAAAAAATAATTTTAAATATATTTTTGAGGATTACAATACAATTTTGGTATGAAAATGAGGAAGCTTACCTGATTTTAATTTATTTGAAGGCGGCAGTAAATTAAGGAAAGTGAAAAGAAAAATTACAAATGTGGAAAATCTGAAATAAAATAAGAAATTCTGGAAATTCATAACCACTTAACCAGCATGTGACATGGAAAGTGAAGTTAATGGAATGAATGAGTAAATGAATGGAAAGTAAGGAATAAACTGTATCGAAGGTTGTGTATAATGGAGCTTGCCGCTTTAATTCTCCATCCCACTCCCACTCTGACATTTCTGTCCTTGGCCTCCTACACTGTTCCAATGAAGCTCCCACTAACTGGAGAGATAGACAATGGACTAGATGTCTTGATTGAGTTCAATGTGTTTGAAACCATTGAACAGAATGGAGATCTAACATACATTTGAGTTGACAGTGTCTGGAAATAGAATGTCTTTAATGTGGAATGTTCACAGAACTAAACCTGTTCTTTCTTATGATATCATATGATGGGAATAAAAGATAAAACACTCTCGGGTGAGTGAGGGTAGATTTTTTGTGTTTTTCATCTGAATGTACAATGTTGTTGACTGGACAGAAGGTGGAGAGGAAAACATGTTCATAATGGAATACTTCCCAGTTTTCCAATTTAATGGATGGAGAATCTTGCAGGCACTGTTATGGCTTTTTATTCCTTTCTGCCTAATTTTCTCTATGCATTCTGCACAGGTAATGTTTCACACCCAAGTGGTAGAACTGAAATCCTACTATGTGATATCATATTTATAGTTTGCTTACACACAGCTTTTTTATTCTTTCATGGATGTGAGCATTGTTGGCAAGGCCTGCATTTGTTGCCCATCCCTAATTGCCCTTGAGAAAGTGGTGGTGAATTGCCTTCTCGAATCACTGTATTCCATAAGGGGAACTGTGGTGTAGTGGTACTGTTACTGGACGAGTAATTCAGAGGCCCCCAACTAATGTCCTGGATGTATGAGTTCAAATCCCACCATAGCAGCTGGAATTTAAATTCAGTTAATTAATAAATCTGGAATTTTAAAGCTAGTCTCAGTATCATTGATTGATGTAAAAACCCATCTGGTTCATTAATATCCTTTAGGGAAGGAAATCTGCTGTCCTTACCCTGTCCGCCCTACAAGTGATTCCAGACCCAATGTAGTTGACTCTTAACTGCCCGCCAAGATGCCCTAACAAGTCACTCAGTTGTACCCAACTGCTGCAGAAAAGTCGAATAAGAATAAACATAGTACTGCTTAATGCAGTTCTAAATACATGTAGTATTATGTGATGGCTGGAAAGTAATATATTGTTAGACTGATGAGAAACTATATTGAGGTTCAAAGAACGCAGACTTAAAAGGATATGGTGGACAACTTGTTTAGCCATTCACTACCAGATCTGGCTGAATAATGTAAAGCACTATCGGGTCCTACTCTTGTTTCTGAAAACTGCTCATCTATTCCAGAATCATCCTGGAATGAAAAGGTAATCCCCAGCTTCTTTTCTCCACTGAAACCATCTTCTTGAACCCCTCTCCCCTATCTCCTCCGCCCTCACCTCTGACAACAAGTGTAAGGAGTTCATGCATTTGTTACTAAGATTGAGACCATTCGATTAGCTGCCTCTACCATTTCCCTCTCTTCCCCTAGCCCACTGGGCTAAACCTCCTCTGAGGGACCCCCTGCCTTAACCTTGAAGTTGTATCTTTCTCGAGTTACGATCCTAACTTCCCTCATGCCCTCTTCAAGCTCAGCTTGTCCATGAGACCCATCTCCTGTTCTCTCAACCCTATTCCCACTAAATTACTGACTTTCCTTTCAGGCTCCTATGCTAGCTGATATTCTCTCCTCAGATACTGTCTCTATCTTCTTCAAATCTGCCAACGTCACCCCTCACCCTTGGCCCCTGCATTCTTGCAAACTACCGATTTCCCTTTCCTCTCAAATCCTTGAGCATGTTGTCACTTCCAAATTTGTGCTCATCTTTCCTCGAACTCCATGTTTGAATCCCTCCAATCAGGGTTTTGCCCCTACCACATTACTGGAACAGCTCTTATGAAAGTCGCAATTTACACCCTGTGTGACTGTGACAAAAGTAAACTATCCCTCCCAGTCCTTCTTGGTCTATCTGCAGCCTTTCACATGGTTAATAACATCATCCTCCTCCAATGTTGTCCAGCTGTACTCATCTATTTCAATTCTTATCTATCTAATGGTAGCCAGGGAATCACCTGCCATGGTTTCTCTTTCTGCTCTCATACAATTACCTCTGGTGTCCCCCAAAGATCTATCCTTGCCCCCCTCCTATTTCTCATCTGCATGCTGCCCCTCAGTGACATCATCTGAAAACACATCAGTTTCCACCTGAATGCTGCTGACACCAAACTCTACCTCACCACCAGCTCTCATGACCCTTCCACTCTCTCTAAATTGTCAGCCTGCTTGCCCAACATCCAGTAACGGATGAGCAGAAATTCTCTCCAATTAAATATTGGGATTCCATCCCTCTACCTCACAACTCTCTGAGACTGAACCAGACTGTGAGCAACTTTGGTGCCATATTTGAGATGAGCTCCAATCACATAAAGCCACCATCGCTAAAACCATCTACTTCCACCTCCATAGCATCACCTGACTCTGCCCTTACCTCAGTTTATCTGCTGCTGAAACTTTCTTCCATGCCTTTGTTACCTTTGGACTTGACTATTAAGCAATCCTGGCTGGCCTCCCACATTCTACCCTTTGTAAAATAGAGGTAATCCAAAACTCTGCTGCCCGTGTCCTAATTTGCACCAAATCCTGTTCACCCATCACCCATGTGCCCACTGACCTACATTGGATCTGACTTAAGCAATATCTCAATTTAAAATGATCATCCTTGTTTTCAAATCCCTCTATGGTCTGGCGCCTCACTATCTCTGTAATCTCCTCCAGTCCTACAACCCTCCGAAATATCTTGCACTCCTCTAATTCTGGCCTGTTGAATATTGCGAGTTTAATTGTTCCACCATTGGTGGCTGTGCTTTCACTTACTTGGGCCCTAAGCTCTGGAATTCCCTCCCTAAACCTCCTTGCCTCCCAACTTCACTTTACTCCTATTAGGTGCTGCTTTAAACCTACCTCTTTGAACAAGCATTTGGTCATCTGGACTAATATCTCCTATGTGACTCAGTGTCATATTTTGTTTTATAATGCCTCTGTGAGGTGTTTGGGACATTTTATAGCATTAAAGGTACTATATAGTGCTGTTCTTGTTGTTGTTAAGTCAGTGATACTTCCATTCAGCAAGATTAGGCTTGTGTCAAGCACAAGTACCAGCACAGAGCAGTTGGGCAAATGGTCAGTTTCTGAGCTCTAAATTCAATGTAGAGATGCTAAATCAGCCTTGCAAGGAAAGAAGCATGCAGAGATATGATTTATGTTGCTGCAATGTCACACTTTGACCAATTTCTTTGATTTTTTTTTTGTTGGTTTAGGTTGGGAAAAATATATAATTCAAAAATCCTTGCTGCAATGTAAGATCTGTGCACCATAAATTCACCCTTGTGAGTAACATTGCACACTATCAGCAGATCATTGGCAACAGGCAATTCCGATAAACTGATACCTTTTAGTGCAGAAGGATACAATATTCGCTATCTAGAATATTCTAAATACTATCTCCAAAAAGTCATAATGATGGCAAGCTTCAGATAAATGTAGAGACAATATTTCATTCACACCTTGGATCTGCTCAGTCAACAGAATTACCATTATAATGCATAACCTTCAGGGTCAAAAGTCTTGGTTTTCTGCATGGCATTGATTGTGCTGAGCAGATGGAAGACACTTGTCTTAATGTCAGTTGTTGCTGAATTGTTTCATGAAGGATAATAGCATCTGATTGCAGCCCTCAGTGCAACATACCAGAAACCACCTATAGCTGAAGGTGATCTATCAGCTACTTTGCTGCAGAACAATTAAGTGTCAGGTCTTCACTGTCTCTCGTTAACATTCATTTGTCGTGTCATCAAATTTCTTGTGTTTCTCTGGAAAGAGTTTCACAAATGCAGTGTGACTATTATCCTTAAACCGTCAAACCTGGCATACAGAGTGGATCAAACTGAAAATGCTGGAAATGTACAGTTTCATAATTAACTTCTCAAAGAGAAAGTTAGATTACTTTAACTCTAAGATGGCAGTCATTCAACATAATTCAATTACAGCAACAACATTTTTTTTAAGTTCTGTTAACTGATCCATCCTAAAAGATTATCCTAGTTCGCTCTTAAGGCACTGACTTGATATGCTATACATTTCCAGCATTTTTGGTTTATTTCAGATGTCCTACACTTATATTTTTTTTATATTTTATCTCTGCACATCTAACATTGCCTAGCTTATTCTGTTTATGCCTTGTGCTAGTTGATCATAGAGTGATAGTGACAGGCAAAGTCAACTGCAGTTAATACACCAGACCCCATCGCCCATGACTCTTATGGTGCAATTCTAGTAATGTGTAGTGCTTGCATGCTGCCCTAGCATAATGGCTGTTTCAATGACAACTTACAGTCCAATCTATTTACATTTAGAAAATCCAAAACAAATTAGAAATAGTCTCCTTGAACAGCCTGAAGAATAGATACAAACAACCTATTATGAAAGTTATGAAAAATTCCTTGGATGAGACAAAATATCCTGACTTGGCAGAACTGAGGCCATTCTCTTCAACTCCTGTCAAGATTTCTGAGCTTCTGGCCTTAATTCCACCAGTCTCTCTGGCTGCCATCTCAAAGTGAATCAGGAGGTGTAGAATCTTGAATTTCTTTAGACCTCAAGGTCAATGTCTCATCAACATTCTCTCCGTTACCAAATCTGCTTTCTTCCTGCTCTACAACAAGCCTACTCCTCATCCATCGCTCCCTTTTCTACTTTGAATTCTAGTTCAAGGCTTCATTTATCGAGGCTTGATACCTCACAAACCTTTCCAGCTGTTTTATTTTTCAAAAATATACTTTATTCATAAAAATCTGTAAAAGAAAAATTACAAAACAGTTCAAAACAGTACCAAGTTGACATTCCAAAAAGTGCAAAGGAAATCAGTTTTCTTCGATACAGGAGTAAGTTGCCTCACAACCCTTCCATTCCATTTTACATGCCATGTACATTTTACAACAAACCTATATTTGGTGTATACAGCCCAAGGGTTTCCCATGGGTCCAGCCCTCAGTTCACTTTGGTGGGAGGACCTTACACAGTGGTCTTTCCCCATTGAGCATTTGCAGTGGCTGCCCCAAGCTTTAGTGCGTCCCTCAGCACGTAGTCCTGGACCTTGGAATGTGCCAGTCTGCAACACTCGGTCGTGGACAACTCTTTGCGCTGGAAGACCAGCATGTTTTGGGCAGACCAAAGGGCGTCTTTCACGGAATTGATGATCCTCCAGCAGCAGTTGATGTTTATCTCGGTGTGCGTCCCTGGGAACAGCCCGGAGAGCACAGACTCCTGTGTTACAGAGCTGCTTGAGATGAACCTCGACAAAAACCACTGCATCTCTTTCCACACCTCCTTTGCAAAGACACATTCCAGAAGCAGGTGGGCAACTGTCTCTTCCCCACCACAACCAGCTTGAGGGCAGCGTGTGGAGGGGGCTAGACTCCAGGCGTGCAGGAAGGATCTGATGGGGAGGGCCCTTCTCACCACCAGCCAAGCTACGTCTTGGTGCTTGTTTGAAAGTTCTGCTGATGAGGCATTCTGCCAAATGACTTTGGCAGTCTGATCGGGGAACCATCCGACAGGATCCACTATCTCCTTTTCCCATAGGGCCTTGAGGACATTCCGTGCAGGCCACTGCCTGATGGATTGATGGTCAAAGGTGTTTTCCCACAGAAACTTTACCACGAAGGATAGGTGGTACGGCACGGTCCAACTGGATGGAGAGTTCTGTGGCAATGTGACCAGACCACTCCTTCGCAATACCAGGGACAGATAGAACCTCAGCACATAGTGACACTTGGTGTTTGCGTACTAGGGCTCTATGCACAGCTTGATGCAGCCGTACACAAAGGTGGTCATCAGGATGAGGGCAACATTGGGTACATTTTTCCCACCCTTATCCAGAGGTTTGAATATTGTGTCCTTCCGGACCCGGTCCATTTTGGATCTCCAGATAAAGTGGAAGATGGCTCGGGTGACCGCCACGGCGCAGGAGTGGGATATGGGGCAGACCTGCGCCACATACAGCAACAGCATGAGTGCCTCGCACCTGATGACCAGGTTCTTACCCACGATGGAGAGAGATCGCTGCTCCCAAATGCTCAGTTTATGGTGTACCCTGGCTACTCGCTCCTTCCAGTTTTTGGCGAATGCCCCAGCCCTTCGAACCATATCCCCAGCACCTTCAAGTAGTCTGATCAGACGGTGAAGGGGACAAAAGATCGGTCGGCCCAGTTCCCAAAGAACATGGCCTCACTCTTGCCGTGGTTGACTTTGGCTCCCGAGGCCAGTTCAAACTGGTCGCAGATGCTGATCAGTCTGCGAACGGACAGTGGATCCGAGCAGAGGACAGTGATATCGTCCATGTACAGGGAGGTTTTTAGCTGAGTGCCTCCGCTGCCTGGGATTTTCACCCCTCTTATGCCCACATCCTTCCTAATGGACTCAGCAAAAGGTTCGATACAGCAAACAAACGAGACAGGGGAGAGAGGACAGCCCTGTCTGACTCCAGATTGGATCGGGAAAATTTCTGATTCCCACCCATTGATTGAGACTGCGCTACTGATATTTGTGTAGAGTAGTTTGATCCAATTGCAGATTCCATCCCCAAACCCCATTTTGGAGAGCACATCCATCATGTAGGTGTGCGATATCCTGTCAAAAGCCTTCTCCCGGTCCAAGCTGATGAGGCTTTCTGTCCCATACATAGGCGATCGTATCCATGAGTAGCACGAGACTATCTGAGATCTTCCTGCCGGGTACAGTGCAGGTCTGGTCAGGGTGAATCACCAACTCCAGAGCAGACTTGACCCGACTGGCGATGACCTTGGACAGAATCTTGTAGTCAACATCAAGCTGTGAGATGGGCCACCAATTTCTGATTTTCGCCCTCTCCCCCTTCCGCTTGTAGATGAGGGTGATGATGCCTTTCCTCATGGATTCTGACATGCTGCCGGCCAGAAGCATACTCTCGTATACTTCCAGCAGGTCTGGGCCGACCCAATCCCGCAGAGCCGAAAACAACTCAACTGGTAAGCCGTCGCTTCTGAGGGTTTTACTTGTCTCGAAGGACCTGACGACGTTTGTCAGCTCATCCAGAGTTAGCGGTTTGTCCAGTGTCTCCCTCATGCTGTCATCTAAGACCTCCGTGATAGATGACAGGAAGGACTGGGAATCCGCGCTGTCTGTGGGCTTCACATTGTACAGCCCAGCATAAAAGGATTTGCTGATCCTTAGTATGTTGGACTGCGAAGACGTTACCGAGCCATCCTCTTCCTTCAGGTTGCTGATGACAGAGCTCTCTCTGTGTACCTTTTGGAAGAAGTAATGTGAGCACGTCTCATCCTGCTCAACGGAGTGGACTCTGGACCAGAAGATGATCTTGGGAGGCCTCCGTGGCAAAGAGCAAGGCCTGCTGGCTCTTCACCTCTTGGAGATCCTCCTTGACCTTGTCCCCCATCAACTGCAGCCAGAGCAGATTTTGCATTCTTTTCTGGAGTCGGGACATTTCCCTCTGTTTCTCTCTCACCCTCTGAACACCTTTGAAGATAAAGAACCTCGATGTTCTCCTTGATCGCCTCCCACCAGTGAACTGGAGAAGCAAAGAGGGGTTTCACGGTTCTCCAACCTTTGTAATCCCTCTTGAGTTCCTCAACATTCTCTGGGGTTAGCAGTGCAGCATTGAGCTTCCATGTCACCACCAACCCACTGGTCGTCCTGTAAGTGACAGTTGGCCAGTAAGAGGCAATGGTCAGAGAACACCGCCTTGACGTAGGTGGATCTGACGGTGACAGCACGGGCCACAAACAGGAAGTTAATCCTGGAATGGGCAGACACGTCCGATCTTGACCAGGTGCATCTATGCAGGTTTGCTGAAGACGTCGTGCAACTTGGCATCTTTTACTGTTTCCATTAGCAATCTGGACGTAGCATCACTGCCGGATTGTCCAGCTGTACCAATGATGCAGTTGAAGTCACTGCCTAGAATGACTGGCCTGGACATTGCCAGCAGCAGTGGGAGCTGCTGGAAGATGGTCAGCCGCTCGCTGCTATGAACCGGGACGTACACATTGATCAACCAGAGCGGAGCATTGTTGTACATTATATCTGCTATGAGGAGACGACCACCCACCACCTCCTTAACTTCGAAGATGGTGAAGTTACCTCCCCACAGCAGAATACCCAGGCCAGAAGAACAGGAATCATTACCCCCTGTCCAGATCAGTAGCCCATGGGACCACCATTGCAACCATTGCCTGTAGGTGCTGAGGTGTGGTATTCCACACCCCTACAGAAACAGCAGGTCGGCTTTGACATTGGCAAGCTAGTCAAAGGTTGAAACACATTGCGTAGTGGATTTAATTGAAGCAATCTTTATACCCATTTTTAAGTTAGTTGTTGCTTCCCACACCAGTTGTCCTTGCTAGTCCCAGTCCTTGGGTATGTTCCTGCATACCCATAGTGTACACAAACTGTTTCACATTCGTTGGGCTCAGAAACCCCTCCTGCTTTCTCATGGGGGGGTTTGTTCCGCTGGGGTGACATCGGGGGCGGGGCGGTGGTGTGGGGGGGTCTTGTAGGCAGCAGGTTGATGACCTGCTCTGAAGAGAGATGCAAGAAATCTGTCTGGGGAATGAAACCATTTTCCATTTTTATCTTCTAGCGTTATTCTCGAGCATTTCATCCCAGAATCATAATTGAATTGGATTCATCTATTTTGTCCCAACAACATTCTACAGATCTAGCCTCATAAGGATGCCCTTTGTCTTTTTGCTGCACCAGTATAAGATATCTTCTCTTATATCCACCATCTCTGTTCCCTGTCTTAATATGATGATAAACTTAATATTGAAATAGCAGCCAGATTGGTGCTGTTGATGTTGCCGCAGGATTTCAGATAGGCTACTTATGGCTTGCAGAGCATGGGGGAGGCTTTCATTCCACCAGTCCAGGCTGGAATTGAACCCAAATAGCCAAAATGAATGCACAACATTTTAGCAACTAGTCCAGTCCTCATATTTAGGTGTCCTTACTTAAACTCTTCTGCTTTACATGTACAAATACTGAGGGCAATTTGGAATTTGGACGATAGTGCAAAACATATGTTATCAGCACACTGAAGCCAATGGCAACAAAAATTGGGAGAGGTGTTTAATGCATGGCCAAATCAATATTGCCCATTTTATTCTATCTTCCTATTACCCCCTACTAGGTGAAGACATTGCACATATATAGCATGAGAAGTTACAATTAGTGAGCAGCCTCGGGTTCTTTTTAATATAGCTTCCTATTAGATCAATGCATTTTACAAGCATTTGGTTCTGCAAGGAGCTATCAACTTGTTTAATTCTAAGGTTATCTAGGGGGAAAATGCTTATATTAAAATCACTTTCGTGACGAAAACTATTTTTCATTAATAACATTTACCCCAAAGTAATTCTGAAATGATTTCATTCCAACACTGTCTTAGAGATGTAACAATATTTGCAGCTCCAATCAATTATGATTTGCTTTTGGATGAATCTTTAATTTTTCCATTTTGTATTGCGCCCAGTTCCAATTATGGTATTGTCCATTATTTCCTTTAAAAAAACATCCTTTTAGTTGCCTTCCCCTTTGCTCATATTAATGATTTATCCATGGTACAGTTCAACAGATGCCTTGTCCAGACATAAAAACAGAAAGTGCTGGAAATACTCGGCAGGTCAGGCAGCATTTGTGGAGAGAGAAGCAGAGCTAACATTTCAGGTCTGTGACCTTTCATCAGAACACAGTCCAGACAATTGTTCTTCAAGACCCATCTGGACATTTAGTGCCGATAGACAAGTGTCTGTATCAAAAGCTATTGGATTATTTGGGCAGTGAATATCAGAAAATTGGGCTAGGGATAGCACATGCTCATAAGGGAGCCTGCTTGGTTTTTCATCCATTTAAATTAATGGATGGAAAATATGGCAGGTTCTGTTGGTGTGTGTGTGCATCTCCACCTAATTTTCTGCATTCACTGCACCTAAGCTCCAAATGCAGAAACAGGAACAGTAAAACCCTCCCCCTATCTCAACAGACTGTTTTCCCATGGAAATATCAAATTCAAGCACAATTCTCTCCTCACTTGAAATCCAGTCACTGGACAACAATCAGGAGTGGGATCTCTGGATGATTTTACTCCTTTCTATCCTAGGAGTAAGTAGCATTGGGATCGCTTCTGGGGGATGTGGGACCTGCACAAGACTGACAGGTTGCACTTCAACAGCATTAGGACAAATATCCTCACAGGAGTTTTGCTAGTATTGTTGGGGAGGGTTCAGACTCACTTGGCAGAGGGATGGGAACCTGATAGTAGATTCAGAAGGGAGAAAAGAAAAGGAAATGGAAGGCAGAAAATTAGTAAATGTGTTTAGAAGGCAGGGGAAGCAAAGGCGAGAAAATAGACAAGAAGGGAGTTTGGCAGTGCTCAATAGTATGTACTGCAGTGCAAGAAGTCTGGGGAATAACACAGGAATATAGGACTTAGGAGCAGGAGTAAGCCATTCGGACCTTCGAGTCTGCTCCGCCATTCAATAAGACCATGGCTGATCTCATTGTGGTCTCAACTCCACTTTCCTGACTGTCCCCCATAACCCTTGACTCCCTTGCCTATCAAAAGTCTATCCAACTTAGCCTTGAATAAATTCAATGGCCCAGCCTCCACTGCTTTCTGGGAAAGGGAATTCCACAGACTAATGACGCTTTGAGAAAAAACATTTCTCCTCATCCCCATCTTAAAAGGGAGACCAATTATTCTTAAAGTGTGTTCCCTAGTTCTTGTCTCGCCCACAAGAGGAAACTCATCCCAGTATCCTCTCTATCAAGTCCACTTAAGATTTTAAATGTTTCAATAAGATCAACTCCCATTCTTCTAAACTCCAGCATGTATAGGCCCAAACAGTTCAACCTTTCGTCATAAGCTCTTCATCCCTGGAATTAGTCGAGTGAACCTTCTCTGAACTGCTTCAAATACAATTATATCCTTTTTCAAATAAGGAGATCAAAGCTGTACACAATACTCCAGATGTGGTCTCACCAAGGTCCTGTACAGCTGCAGTAAAACTTCCCTATTTTTATGCTCGATTCCCCTTGCAATAAATGCCAACATTTCATTTGCCTTCCTAATTACCTGCTGTACCTGCATACTAACCTTTTGTGATTCATCTACCTGGACACCCAGATCCTTCTGTACCACCGAGTTCTGCAATCTGTCTCCATTTAAGTAGTATATCGCTTTTCTATTCTTCCTGCCAAAGTTGACAAGTTCACATTTTCTCACATGATACTCCATCTGCCAAAATTTGCCCACTCACTTAACCTATCTATATCATTTTGTAGGCTCTTTAACTCCTCTTGACAACTTACTTTCCTTACTATCTTGGTGTCAACAGCAAATTTAGCTACCATACATTCGGTCCCTTCATCCAAGTCATTGATATAAATTGTAAATAATTGAGGCCGCAGCACTGATCCCTGTGGCACTCCACAAGTTACAGCTTGCCAACCTGAAAAAGATATGTTCTCCCCTACACCATGCGCTCTTATCTTGTGTAATCACCTTTGATGTGGCACCTTATCAAATGCCTTTTGGAAATCTAAGTGCACCACATCTACAGGTTCCCTTTGATCCATCTTGCTTGTTACTTCCTCAAAGAACTCTAATAAATTAGTTAAATACAATTTCCCTTTCTGAAAATCATGTTGACTCTGATTCCATTATGATTTTTTAAGTATCCTGCGATAATCTCCTTAGTAATGGATTCTAGTCATTTCCCTTTGACAGATGTTAGGCTAACTGGCCTATAATTTCCTGCTTTCTGTCTACTTTTTTGAACAAAGGTGTTACATTTGCTATTTTCCAATCTGCTGGGACCCTTCCACAATCTAAGAAATTTTGGAAAATTATAACCAAATCCTTTACTATCTCTGCAGCCACTTCTTTTAAGACCCTAGCATACAGGCCACCTGGTCCTGGGACTTGTCAACCTTTAATTCTGATAGTTTTCCCAGCACCTTTTTCCTGATGATGTTGATTAAATTCCTCCCTCCCTTTCACCTCTTGATTTTCAAGTATCTTTGGCAGGTTTTCTAAGTCTTCCATGGCGAAAACAGACACAAAATACCTGTTTGACGCCTCCACCATTTCCTTGTTTTCCATTATCAATTCTCCAGACTCACTCTCTGGAAGACCAACACTAGCTTTATTTACTCTTTTCCTATTTAAATACTTGTAGAAACTCTTACTGTCAGTTTTTATATTACTAGCTAGTTTTCTGTCATAGTTTACTTTCTCTCTCTTAATTATTTTTGTCATCATTCTTTGCTGGTTCTTAAAATTTGTCCAATCTTCTAACCTACCACTAATATTTGCAGGTTTGTACAGTGCTTCTCTTAATTTGATACTATCCTTAACTTCCTTATCTAGCCATGGATGATGCATCCTTCTCAAAGAGTCTTTCTTTCTCACTGGGATAAATCTTTGCTGAGAGTTATTAAATATCTCCTTAAAAGTCTGCCATTGCATCTCCACTGTCCTACCTTTTAACCTAGTTTCCCAGTTCACTTTAACTAGCTCTGTCTTCAAAACTTGTAATTACCCTTATTTAGGTTTAAAACACTAGTCTTAGATCCACACTTTTCCCCCTTCCAATTGAACGTGAAATTCTATCATATTATGATCGCAGTGGCCTCAAGACTCCTTTACCATGGGTAGAAAGATTAGAGGGGTGATGAGGAAAAATGTTTTCACCCAGAGGGCGGTGGGGGTCTGGAACTCACTGCCTGAAAGGATAGTAGAGGGATAAACCGTCAAAGTATTTAAAAGGAATCTGGATATGTACCTCACGTTTTTGAAATTTCAAATACCTTCAATATTCAGGTCCCAGCCTTGTTCACCTTGCAACCATGTCTCTGTAATGGCTATTAGATCATACACATTTATTTCTATCTGTGCTCACAATTCATCCATTTTGTTACAAATGCTGCGCACATTCAGATACAGACTTTAACTCTCTTTTTACCATTTCTGCAATCTTTGGCCTTATCGGCTGAACAAAGAACAAAGGACAAAGAAAATTACAGCACAGGAACAGGCCCTTCGGCCCGCCAAGCCTGCGCCGATCCAGATCCTCTATCTAAACCTGTCGCCTATTTTCTAAGGGTCTGTATCTCTTTGCTTCCTGCCCATTCATGTATCTGTCTAGATACATCTTAAAAGACGCTATCGTGCCCGCGTCTACCACCTCCGCTGGCAACGCGTTCCAGGCACCCACCACCCTCTGCGTAAAGAACTTTCCACGCATATCCCCCCTAAACTTTTCCCCTCTCACTTTGAACTCGTGACCCCTAGTAATTGAATCCCCCACTCTGGGAAAAAGCTTCTTGCTATCCACCCTGTCTATACCTCTCATGATTTTGTACACCTCAATCAGGTCCCCCCTCAACCTCCGTCTTTCTAATGAAAATAATCCTAATCTCCTCAACCTCTCTTCATAGCTAGCGCCCTCCATACCAGGCAACATCCTGGTGAACCTCCTCTGCACCCTCTCCAAAGCATCTACATCTGCTGCAGTCTTATGTTTGTACGCTCTGTCCCTTCCTGCCACACTCTTGTTATCATTATCCAAATCACTACCCTGCTCTAGTACCTAGTTGTTTCCCTTTGATTTACTGCATCTCCTCTCACATGATCACTTACCCTCACTATTTAGTTTAAAGCCCCTTCTGCTGCTTTAGTTATATGACTCACCAAAACACTGGTCCCAGCATGATTCAGGTGAAGATCATCAATGGTACAGCTCCCACTTTTCCCAGTACTGGTGCCAGTGCCTTATGAATTGAAACCCATTTCTACCAAACCAGTCTTGAGCCACGCATTCACCTCTCTATTCTTATTTATCCTCTGCCTATTTGCTCGTGGCTCAGGGAATAATCCAGAGATTATTACCTTTGAGGTTCTTCTTGTTACTTTAGCTCCTAGCAGCTCATAATCCCTAAGCAGAACCTCTTTCCTAGTCATCTCTGTCGTTGGTACCCATGTGGACCACGACAACTGGATGCTCCCCCTCCCACTGCAAGTTCCTTTCCAAATCCGAGCAGATGTCTTGAACCGTGGCAATGGGCAGGCAATGTAGCCTTCTGGACTCTAGGCCACAGAGAACTGTGTCAATCTCCCTGACTATATTATCTCTTACTGCTACTACATTCCTATTTACTCCCCCCACTTGAATGGCTTCCTGTACCACGGTCCCATGGTCAGTTTGCTCATCCACCCTGCAGCCCCCACTCTCATCCATGCAAGTAGAAAGAACATCAAACCTGTTGGACAATTGCAAGGGTGAGGCTCCTCCATTTCTGCCTTCTCGATCCCTTTACCTGCCTCACATGCAGTCACATTCCCCTGTCCCTGATCACTGACCAAATCAGAAGATGCTATCCTATTGGATGTGACTGCCTTCTGGAAAGTGTATCTAGGCAACTTTCCCCCTTCCTGATGTACTGCAGTGTCTGTAGCTTGGCCTCCAGCTCATCAAATCTGAGCCGAAGCTCCTCAAGCTGTAGACGCTTACTGCAGGCGTGGTTGCCATGGATCACATTGGAGTCCACAAGCTCCCACATACTGCAGCTGCAGCACATCACCTGCCCAGCTGTTCTGATTGTGTTTTAAATAACTAATTAATTATTTTCTTAATTTTTTTAATTAATGCCTCGCCTCACCAGCACTTACTGTACTAATTCTAACCTTGGTAATATAGTAAACCTTACCATTTAAGAATAAAACAAAACAGTAGACACATCAGCTTCTTACTCCCCTTCTACTTGCGTGTCTTAATTAATTAGAAGGTAGCTACTTACATTTTAGTTTTTATTTTATGTTTTTCTAATTTCCAGCTATTAACATATGCACCCTAACAGCAGGGTACTAACCTAGCTATTTACAAATACTGCCTCACACCAACCAATCACCAAGCAGCTTTCCTGTGATGTCACTGTCTCAAGGTTGCCCTCTATTTCTGGGAAGCAACTTGTGTCTTCTACAGCTATTGGAGGCTGAAAAAGGCACATCTCTTTTCCCCCTCTGCACCAAATTCCCACATGAACCAAATTCCCACTTTCACAATCTGACTGCGTCTGACTCAAGCACATCTCTTTCCCCCTCTGCGTGCGTCCCTTACTCGTGAGTAGATGAGTTGGAAGTACAGATTGACACATGGGAATATGATATTATGACTATTACTGAGACATGGCTGAAAGAAGGACATGAATGGTAGTCAACATTCTTGGTCACAGGGTTTTCAGACAAAATAGAGAGGGATATTAAAAAAGGAGTGGTCGCAATATTGATTAAAGAAACAATTCTAGCTGTGAGGAGGGTGTTATGGTAGAAGGATCATCAAATGAGGCCATATGGATTGAAGTGAAGAATGAAATAGGGGCATTCACACCACTGGGAGTGTAATATAGAGTCCCAAACCATCAAGGCGAGATAGAAGAACAAATATGTAGGCAAATCTCAATGGTAGTGCAAAAACAATAGTGCAGTCTGATTGGGGATTTCAACTAGCCTAAGGTTAATTGGGATAGAATTAGTGTGAAAGGCACAGAGGGAGCAGAATTATTAAAATGCATTCAGGAGAACGTTTTTAGCCAGTACAAAGCAAGCCCAACAAGAGAGAGGGCAGTTCCAGAGTTAGTTTTAGAGAATGAAATTGGATAGATGGAAAGAGTATCAGTTGGGGAGCACTTTGTTAGAACTGATCATAATTCAGTTAGACTTAGAGTAGTTATGGAAAAGGGCAAATATAGACCAGGAATAAAAGTTCTCAGTTGGGGAAGAGCTAATTATAATCTGAGAAGTGATTTAGCTAAAGTGGACTGGAAACAGCTACTTGAAGGTAAATCA
The DNA here is from genome assembly GCF_036365525.1 of Heterodontus francisci. Taxonomy (NCBI): domain Eukaryota; kingdom Metazoa; phylum Chordata; class Chondrichthyes; order Heterodontiformes; family Heterodontidae; genus Heterodontus; species Heterodontus francisci. Next base: position 38,924,716 of record NC_090375.1, read on the forward strand.
GTGCCACATCAGTGGGAGGCATTCAAGGAAGTGATAGTGACAGTTCAGAGAAAGAATGTTCCCTGAAAGAAAAAGGGTGGGACTAACAAACCCAGAGCCCCCGGGATGTCAAAGGAGAGGATAAAGAGCAACAGGGAAGCTTATGACAGATATCGAGGGTTCAATACTGCAGAAAACCTCGAGAAGTATAAAAAGTGTAGAGGTAAAATTGGAAAGGAAATTAGGAAAGCAAAGAGAGGGCATGAAAAAATATTGGCAAATAAAAACAAGGAAAACCCAAAGGTGGTATTCAACACCTCCCTTCCTGCACCCCCATCCCCACCCCCCCCCCCCCCCCACCCACCCCACCCCAGGGAGCAGGCTAGGAGGTGGGGGGTGGTGTACAATAGAGAGGGAGGTGGGCGTTTGCCATGCCCGTCACCTACCCACCCCTGCTGCTATTTTACCAGCAGCAAGGGAGGTGGTAAATGGCCTGTCCACCCTTAGGGAAATTGAGGCCCTGAAATGGCCATTTAAGTGCCACTTAAGCACCTCTTTCGACTTTGGCATCTGAGGAAGCTGCTGAGTAATACATGCAGCCATGAGGTGCTGTGGACCATCAGCAGCAGCAGAATTGTACTGGAGCACAATCTGTAACCTCATGGCCTGGCACATCCCCCACTCTACCATTACCAACAAGCCAGGGGATCAATCCTGGTTCAATGAAGAGTGCAGGAGGGCATGCCAGGAGAGCACCAGGCATACCTCAAAATGAGGTATCAACTTGGTGAAACTACAACACAGGACTACTGGCATGCCAAACAGCGTAAGAAGCATGCAATAGATAGAGCTAAGTGATCCCACAACCAACGGATCGGATCTAAGCTCTGAAATCCTGCCACATCCAGTCATGAATGGTGGTGCACAATTAAACAACTAACAGGAGGAGGTGATTCCACAAATATCCCCATCCTCAATGATGGGGAGGTCCAGCACATCAGTGCAAAAGATAAGACTGAAGCATTTGCATCCATCTTCAGCCAGAAGTGCTGAGTGGATGAAGCATCTCAGCCTCCTCCTGAAGTCCCCAACATTACAGATGCGAGACTTCAGCCAATTCAATTCACTCCAGGTGATATCAAGAAATGACTGAAGGCACTGGCTACTGCAAAGGCTATGGGACCTGACAATATTCTGGCAATAGTACTGAAGACCTGTGCTCCAGAACTATCTGCACCCCTAGCCAAGCTGTTCCAGTACAGCTACAACACTGGCATCTACCCGGCAATGTGGAAAATTGACCATGTATGTCCTGTACACAAAAAGCAGAACAAATCCAATCTAGCCATTTACCGCCCCATCAGTCTACTCTCAATCATCAGTAAAGTGATGAAAGGTGTCGTCGACAGTGCTATCAAGCGGCACTTGCTTAGCAATAACCTTCTCAGTGACACTCAGTTTGTGTTCCGCCAGGGCCACTCAGCTCCTGACCTCATCATAGCCTTGGTTCAAACATGGACAAAACAGCTGAACTCCAGAGGTGAGGTGAGAGTGACTGCCCTTGACATCAAGGCAGCACTTGATCGAGTATGGCATCAAAGAGCCCCAACAAAACTGGAGTCAATGGGAATTGGGGAAAAACTCTCCGTTGGTTGGAATCGTACCTAGCGCAAAGGAAGATGGTTGTGGTTGTTGGAGGCCAATCATTTCAACTCCCGACCATCACTGCAGGTGTTCCTCAAGGTAGTGTCCTAGGCCTAATCGTTTTCAGCTGCTTCATCAATGAACTTCCTTCAATCATAAGGTCAGAGGTGGGGATGTTCACTGATGATTGGACAATGCTCGGCGCCATTCGCGACTCCACAGATACTGAAGCAGTCAGGGAGAAGGCAGCGGAATGGAGCTGAAGGAGTTGCTCTTTCAGAGATCCAGTGTGAACATGATGGGCCAAATGGCCTCCTTCTGCACTGTAATGATTCTGTGATTCTGCAGAAATGCAGCAAGACCTGGACAATATCCAGGCTTGGGCTGATAAGTGGCAAGTAACATTTGCGCCACACAAGTGCCAGGCAATTACTACCTCCAACAATAGAGACTCTAATCATCTCCCCTTGACATTCAATGGCATTATGATCGCTTATTCCCCCACTATCAACATTCTGGGGGTTACCATTGACCAGAAACTGAACTGGAGTAGTCTTATAAATACCATGGCTACAAGAGCAGGTCAGAGGCTAGGAATCCTGCGGCGAATAACTCACCTCCTGACTGCCCAAAGCCTGTCCACCATCTACAAGGCACAAGTCAGGAGTGTGATGGAATACTCTCCACTTGCCTGGATGACTGCAGCTCCAACAACTCTCAAGAAGCTCAACACCATCCAGGACAAAGCAACCCGCTTGATTGGCACGCCTTCCACAAACATTCACTCCTTCCACCACCGACGCACAGTGGCAGCAGTGTGTACGATCTACAAGATGCACTGCAGCAATGTACCAAGGCTACTCAGGCAGCACCTTCAAACCCGCGACCTCTCCCAGCCAGAAGGACAAGGGCAGCAGATGTATGGGAACACCACTACCTGCAGGTTCCCCTCCAAGCCACATACCATTCTGACTTGGAACTATATCACCGTTCCTTCACTATCGCTGGGTTAAAATCTTGGAACCCCCTTCCTAACAGCACTGTGGGTCTATCTATGCCACATGGACTGCAGCGGTTCAAGAAGGCAGCTCACCACCACCTTCTCATGGGCAATTAGGGATGGGCAATAAATGCTGGCCTAGCCACACATCCCATGAAATCAAATTAAAAAAAGCCTCCTTGCATGCTTTCGGGCCCTGCTGGTTGGAAACCATGTGCCCAGTGGAGGGACCCCTAGCAGCACCGTCCACCCTCACTAAAACAACCCCTCCTTCCCTACGCTCCAACATACACCCCTCCCACCGGGGGCTAGCCAATTGCCCCAGCGAGGCCTGACCCCCACTTACCTTTGTCCTCTTCTTGATAGGTGCAGTCCCAGCAGTCCCCACCGCTCTTGGTGGTGCTGCTGGGACTGAAGAGCCGCCGGCTCTCCAATTGGCCAGAAGATGTTGAAGGTGGGATTTCCTTCCTCAGAAAGGCAGAAGCCCCGACTGAAGCCAATTAACTGCCTGAACCACGCAAAGTAGCAGTGTGGCTTTCAGACCTAGCAGAGGCGGGCTCACCCTGGCTTTCCAGCTAGTGGGCGGGGCCACTGTCACACCGTTAAATTCTGACCAAAGATTTTTATAAATACATAAAGAGCAAGATGATAACTAAAAAAGTGTAGGGTCTATTAAGGACCATAAGGATAACCTGTGTGTGGAGGCAGAGGAGGTTGGTATTTCTTAATGAAACTTTGCATCTGTTTTCACAAAAGAGAGGAATGATACAGTTATTGCAATCAGGGAGGAGGGGTGTGAAATATTAGATGAAATTAACATAGTGAAGGCTGAAGTATTAAGGGGTTTAACATCTTTGAAAGTGCATAAATCCCCTCACCTGTACGAAATACGTCCTCGGCTGTTAAGGGAAGCAGGAGAAGAAATATCGGAGCTCTGAATCTCATTTTCCAATCCTCTCTGGTGTGGTGCCAGAAGACTGGAGAACAGCTAACATTGTGCCATTGTTTAAAAAGGGAGAAAGGATAGACTGAGTAATTACAGGCCAGTCAGCCCAGACTTGCTGGTGGGAAAATTATCGGAAGACGTTCTGAGAGACAGGATAAATCTTCATTTAGAAAGGTATGGATTAATCAAAGACAGTCAATACGGATTTGTTTAGGGTAGGTAATATCTGACTCACATGATTGATCCTCCTGTTACTGCCTCAAAAAATTCAATGATGTTATTGCATTTGATGTAGAGTATATGAAATTTAGCAAGGCTTTTGATAAGGTCCCACATGGCAGACTGGTCATGAAAGTGAAAACCCATGAGATCTAAGGCAAAGTGGCAAGTTGGATCCAAAATTGGCTCAGAGACGGGAAGCAAAGGGTAACTGCTGATGGGTGTTTTTAGGAACATAGGAAGGAGTAGGCCATTCAGGCCATTGAGCCTGCCCTGCCATTCAATATGATCATGACTGATCATCCACTTCAATGTCTTTTTCCCACACCATCCCCATATTCTTTATGTCATTTGTATTAAGAAATCTGTCAATCTCTGCTTTAAACATACTCAATGACTGAGCTTCCACAACCCTCTGGGGTAGAGAATTCCAAAGATTCACAACCCTCTTGAGTAAAGAAATTTCTCCTCATCTCTGTCCTAAGTGGCTTCCCCCTTATTTTGAAATTGTGTCCCCTGGTTCTAGACTCCCCAACCAGGGAAAACACCTTATCTGCATCTACCCTGTCTATCCCTATCAGTATTTTGTCGGTTTCAATGAGATCACCTCTCATTCTTCGAAACTCTAGAGAATACAGGCTCAGTTTCCCCAATCTCTCTCCATAGGACAGTCCCCCCATCTCAGGAACAAGTCTGGTGAATCTTCGTTGCACTCCCTCTATGACAATAATATCCTTCCTAAGGCAAGGGGACCAAAACTGCACACAGTACTCCAGGTGCAGTCTAACCAAGGTTCTATACAATTAAAGCAAGACTTCACTACTCCTGTACTCAAATTTCGATAAAGGCTAACATACTGTTCACCTTCCTAATTGCTTGCTGCACCTGCATGTTAGATTTCAGTGACTTATTGACGAGGACACCCAGGTCCCTTTTGTACATCTATACTTCTTAATCTCTTAACATTTAAGAAATACTCTGCACATCTATTCCTCCTACCAAAGTGGATAACCTCACATTTTCCACATTATATTCCATCTGCCATGTTCTTGCCCACTCACTAAGTCTGTCACTAAATCCCCTTGAAGCCACTTTGCATCTTCCTCAAAACCTACATTCCCACCTAATTTTGTGTCATCCGCAAACTTGGAAATACTACATTTGGCCCCCATATCCAAATCATTGATCTATATTGTGAACAGCTGGGGCTCAAGCACTGATCCCTGCGGCACCCCACTAGTTACAACCTGCCAATGCGAGAATGACCTGTTTATTCCTACTCTCTGCTTTCTGCATGTTAGTTTAGTTTAGTTTAGAGATACAGCGCTGAAACAGGCCCTTCGGCCTACCGACTCTGTGCCGGCCAACAACCACCCATTTATAGTAATCCTACATTAGTCCCATATTCCCTACCACATCCCCACCATTCTCCGACCACCTACCTACACTAGGGGCAATTTACAATGGCCAATTTACCTATCAACCTGCAAGTCTTTGGCTGTGGGAGGAAACCGGAGCACCCGGCGGAAACCCACACAGACACAGGGAGAACTTGCAAACTCCGCACAAGCAGTACCCAGAGCTGAACCCGGGTCGCTGGAGCTGTGAGGCTGCGGTGCTAATCACTGCGCCATTGTGCCACCCAATCCTTAATCTATGCCAGTATATTACCTCCTATCCCATGTGCTTTACTTTTGCTAACCAATACCCTGTGGGGGACTTTATCAAAAGCCTTCTAAAAATCCAAGTATACCACGCCCACTGACTCCCCTTTTTCAATTCTGTTAGTAACATCCTCAAAAAACTCCAACAGGTTTGTCAAACATGATTTCCCATTCATAAATCCATGTTGACAATGCCCAATCAGATCACTCTCATCCAAGTGTCCATTACCACATCCTTTAGAATAGATTCTAGCATTTTCCCAATGACTGATGTAAGGCTACCAGGTCTGTAATTCCCTGTTTTCCCTCTTCCTCCCTTCCTAAATTGTAGGTGACCTTTGCGACCTTCCAATCTGCAGGAACTGCTCCAGAATCTATAGAATTTTGGAAGATGATCACCAATGCATCCACTATCTCCATAGCTACCTCTTTCAACACCTGGGATGTAGAATATCAGGTCCTGGGGACTAATCAACCTACAGCCTCATTAATTTCTCCAAAACAACCTTCTTACTAATACTAATTTCCTTCAATTCCTCATTTCCCCCTAATCCCTTGGATCTCTAATTCTGGGAGATTTCTTGTATCTTCCTCAGTGAAGACATGCATAAAGTAATCATTTAGCTTCTCTGCCATTTCTCTATTCCCCATTATAAATTCTCCTGACTCTGCCTGTAATGGATCCACATTTGTCTTAGCCAAATGTTTCAGTTTTATGGATTTGTAGACGTTCTTGTAACTGGAAGGCTGTTTCCAGTGGGGTTCTGCAGGGCTCATTACTGGGTCCCTTGCTTTTTTGTGGTATATATCAATAATTTGGACTTGAATGTACGGGGTATGATTAAGATGTTTGCAGATGATACAAAAATTGGCCAAATGGATGATAATGAAGAAAAAATCTGTCGACCGCAGGAAGGTATCAATGGATTACAGGTGGGCAGAACAGTGGCAAATGGAGTTCAATCGGGAGAAGTGTGAGGTAATGCATTTGGGGAGGGCCAGCAAGACAAGGGAATACACAATAAATTGTAGGATACTGAGAAGTGTAGAGGAATAGAGGGACCTTTGAGTGCATATCCACAGATTCCTGAAGGTGGCTGGATAGCTAGATAAAGTGGTCAAGAAGGCATACGGGATACCTGCCTTTATTAGCTGAGGCTTAAGTAGTGTGTGGTTATGCTGGAACTGCATAAAACACTGGTTAGGCCACAGCTGGAGTTCTGTGTACAGTTCTGGTCACCGCACTATGGAAAAGATATGATTGCACTAAAGAGGGTACAGAGGAGATTTACGAGGATGTTGCGTGGACTGGAGAATTTTAGTTATTGAGAAATGATAGGATAGGCTAGGGTTGTTTTTCTTGGAACAGTGGAGGCTGAGGGTAGACCTAATTGAAGTGCATAAAATTTTGAGGGGTCTAGATAGAGTGGATAGGAAGGCCCTATTCCCCTTGGTTGCGGGGTCCAAACCAGGTGGTATAGACTTAGGGTAAGAGGTAGGAGGTGTAGAGGGGATTTGAGGAGAAATATTTTCACCCAGAGGGTGGTGGGGATATGGAACTCGCTCCTAAAAGGGAGGTAAAGGCGAAATCCTTATACATTTTTAAAAGTACTTGGATATGCACTCGAAGTGCTGTAACCTACAAGGCTAAATATCTTAAGATTTTACAAGGTCATTAGACAACCATTTCTCACAGCCAGCAGCATGGCAAATACTCATGCTAGAATCATGGTAATGACGTGGGAGCACCAAACTTACATGCTGCTCACTTCCAACAGAACCACCGTGGGCAGATCACGATCCACCACCCCCGAGCCTAAAAATCAGGATAAACCAATTTCTAGCCCACTTCTTTGTATTTTTAAAACATCTTATTGTGATTTTATGTGTAACTTTGATTTTGCTTGCATGAAAGTAATTGGCATTAACCCTAATAATTTGCACAATAAACCTTTCAGGAATTATCAATAAGTTTTAATAAAACATCTGTCTAAAGATTTATCGCTGTATATAAGTGGTATGCTGTATTGTGAAAAGTTTATGTTTGTTGCAAAGCTGCCGCTATTAATAGTATATTCTGTTCATGCAAATAGGGAAAGCATGTTTCTTTAAAAGTCCGATATAGAAAAATGAGCATCATTTTTAAATTAGTGGAGCCATTGCTTTGCCTTCATACGATGCATTCTGGGAAGAATCATGCTATTACGACCAACTCAACAATATTGTTTATACTATAAGAAGAGAGTACTGATTGGTTGGCAAGTGGTTTCTGATTGGTAGAGGTGTTGCCATGGAAAATGTACCTGTTTATGGTGACTGACAGTTAACTGACAAGCTTTGTTTGAAATTTCAACCAGGCAGCTTGACTCTGGTCAAGGCATTGCCTTGAGGAATGAACCAGCGAATGGCTGTCACTTATTTTGTTCAGCTCATTTATACTCATACAGTATAAATTTGTTGCTTTCCCTTACATTGGTATTCTTTCAAATTGTCCTGATGAGTGCAAGCTGAAAAGCTTCGACAAAATATATCTATTTTCAGCAATACTCAAGTTTTGTTCTACCAAATGACTAAATGTTGCTTATAATGATCTGATTCTTCTTTCGTCCTTTATAATGAACTATTTGCACAGCTGTGCTGTAAAGCATTCTAGAGAATATTATCCAATAAACATTGTTCAGCTATGTGTTTGAAGAGATAGTGAGGCCATTGCGTCAAGGTAAAGTAATGGCCTTCAAATGGTGTGAAAAATGCAATGTTCTAAGCTGGAATTCTCTGCAACATTACACCATGTATTCTACATACTTGGCTCTTGATTTTGTTTTCCTGAATAAACTGTTGATGTAAGAAAAAAGAGAAATGTATGGCAGAGCTCCATCTTAGACTTTTACAGCGAGGCTGTTTATTCAGATCCAATCTCCACTTGCAACTTATTCAGATATGAGAACATAATGTAAATGGGATATATTTGGTAACATTCATGAGGCAGGTGGTACATTTCAGATTGGATTAAACGATGAGAAGAGGTCATTCAGTCCCTCCAACCAGCACTGTCAATGAAGGTCCTCTCTTAGAACCTGAATTGTTTATTTTTCATTTCCTTTTTGGTCCTGTACCAAGCCAATGCCCTCTACAAATGCATTGAGTGAATTCTTCTCATCAGTCTTCACAAAAGAAGACTGTGGACAAGTTTTGGATCCAGTTATGTTGGATGTGGAATCTAGGACCAAGAGGTCAATAAAACATCTGTTATGAAGAAACTGAAAGAATTAAATGTTTAATGGTCATCTGGACAAAGCATGAATTTGTATAAATATTTCAGAGGATGTCAGTATCATTTGCTAGAGATTAATTTCTGTTGACCTTACACAATCTGTTTTGTTTTTGTTCATATAACCATTGGCATACAACAATAACAACTCAGATTAATATCTACACCACATGCAGAACCTTGGAGGGAGCGATTATGAAGGGCAACTGATGCCTTAGTTGAAAAGATTTCTCAAGTTGTGGTGAGGAGGAGAATAGGCTAAATTACTGAGGGCTCTGCCACCGTTGATGAGGTAAAGGGAGAGAAGATGCGCAAAAGACCAGAGTTAGAGGACCAAAGGGTACAGGGTAAGACACGTGACTGGAGAAGGTTGCAGTGATATGATGGGGCAAGGCCATGGATGAATTTGAACCTAAGGAAGAGGATTTTAAATGTAATACTCTGACACGATACCTCAATTGTTGACATAGAAATGATGCAATTAAAATACCATTATGATATTTCTAATTCATTTTTTAAGCACAGTCATAGAAGAACATACAGAATAAGAAATTGCCATTCAGATATCCAAGCCTAGTCCTTTCATGTAGCATCTATGATGGACTCGACCTCAGCTATTTAAAGTCCTGAAAGATAGTTCTGAATAAATACTACCTAATCCCCAAGGATAGTCAAGCAAAACTGCAGAATAAAAAATCTATCCTGTCACCATTATTAAACCTTGGCCTGATGCCCTCCACAGACATGTTTCTGTCGGAGCAAGATTGCTGAATGAATGTCACTGAAGGCCTGAATCTGAGTACAGTACAGTTTTTGTAGTATCCGAATGATAAGATGAGTACCGATCAATAAAGCACTGATGTGCAGGATTGCTGGCTCCAGACAATTCACAGTGAAAACAACAATGCCACTGATATTGGAGAATCTACAGGGGTAGAATGTCACCACAGATTTTGTATCCAAATGTTGCTGAGATAACAACAATCCTTTTGAGTATTGAATTTGCTTTGCAGCTTTCAAATGTCCTTGTGTTTTCTATCACATAATGCTCCAAAAGTGCTTTTCTGTAAATTCCTGCAATGTTCTCTATGAAGAATGGAAAGTCCACAGTCACAGGACATTCAGTCCAATAACTTCTGAATAAACCACTTTCCTTATCCATTTTGTTTTTTCTGTCTCCCACCCACTTCCTTAGGTCCTCCACTGCAATGTACCATTGTCCTGACTGAGGAGATGGCTGTGCCAAGTTCCATCAATCCGAAGAATGTGCATGGTATCAGTAGATGTCAAAGTGATCTTTTGCCTCCCTGTTTTAGAACCGTGGAGCCATTTAGGCACAAAAGGAGGCCATTCGGCCCATCAAGTCCATTCTAGCTCTCCATGGAGCTATGCAGTCAGTCCCGCTCCCCGATCTGTCAGAATGGGTGGAATGTAATTGAAGATAAACCAATCAACTTACAAGATCTGAAAAGTGTCTTTAATCCTATACAGATCACTCTTTCTGCAGCACATGTTCACTTTTCTTGGTCTCCCATCTTGGGAATGCCCAAGCATGTAGAAAACATAAGAATATAAGAAATGGAAACAGGAATAGACCATACGGCCTGCCAAATCTGCTCCACCATTCAATAAGATCATGGATGATCTTCAGCTTCAACTCCACTTTCCTCCCTGCTCACCACATCCCTTGATTCCCTGAGACACAAAATTCTGTCTGTCTCAACCTTAAATATAGACGTAGGCTGGATCTCTCCAGCAGGCCCATTGACTGGGCAACTTATTATTAAAACACTTCTAAGTTAAAACACTTCTGAGTCAGGCAGAATTGTGATTAAACACCATCATTTCCTTCATTTCTACAAACACTTTTGCATATATATTGAATAACCATTTTCAAAATCCAACCGATATGCAAAAATGTAATGCATCCATACTAAAAAATCAATACCCTCATACATTGAAAATCTGTGCACCCCTAAGCATTAATTATCAAACACTAAAGAGATAATCTCCTAATGCATAAGATATCCAATTTTAACAGGCCCTGTGTTTCCAACAGATAGAATTTTTTTTCTTGTCTATTGCAACTGCTTTTGGTAATCCTCCTGCTTGTGTCTAACTGAATTCAAATGAAATTGAACCCTTCAGCAGAACCACTTTAGCCTTGAATCTTTCTTCCTGTTCTATTCAATCTTTCAGCAGCACATATGGCTGGGGGGCAGGGTGGGGGGGCATGAGGGGTGAGCATGGGGCAGGTGGAGCGTCAGGTTTGTCCTAGCTCTCAGACATGAGCCCTGTGTCATTTTATCTCCTAGGACTTGTTCCAAAATACCAGGCCTGATTCCAACCCAAACCCATGATTACGTCATGTCAGGAGATGGGAGTCAGAACGTATTTAGCAAGAGCCCACAGCCATGGGAACGATCCCTAGCAGACAGATAAACAGCAATATTGAGGGGGGGTGGGTGGTGGGCACTAATCGCTCATGGGCATAAGATCATATGATCATAAGAAATAGGAGCAGGAGTAAGCCATTCGGCCCTCGAGCCTGCTCCGCCATTTAATAAGATCATGGCTGATCTGATTGTGGCCTTGACTTCACTTTCCTTCCTGCCCCCATAACCCTCGGCTCCCTTGTAGATCAAAAATCTAACTCAACCTTGAATATATTCAATGACCCAGCTGCCACTGCTCTCTGGGGAAGAGAAGAAATTCCTCCTCATCTCCATCTTAAAAGGGGGACTCCTTATTTTTAAACTGCGTCCTCTAGTTCTAGATTTCCCCGTGAGGGGAAACATCCTCTCAGCACCTACCCTGTCAAGCCCCTAAAATCTGATATGCTTTACTAAGATCACCTCTCATTCTTCTAAACTCCAATGTGTATAGGTCCAACCTGCTCAACCTTTCCTCATAAGACAACCCCTTCATCCCAGGGATCAGCTTAGTGAACCTTCTCCAAACTGCTTCCAATGCAAGTATATCCCTCCTTAAATAAAGAGACCTCAGTGTGGATCCAACCAGAATACTAATGGTAAAGAACTGAACCAGGCTCCTTTCCCCTCTTTGCTAACCATTGTTCATATAGTCAGACACTGTTCCAGGCAAGGCTGACTGTCGGCATGAAACATGGTTGGCTGATATATGTATTGATGCCACATTCAGGCCCTGTGTTTCCAACAGATATAATTTTTTTTCTTGTCTATTGCAACTGCTTTTGGTAATCCTCCTGCTTGTGTCTAACTGAATTCAAATGAAATTGAACCCTTCAGCAGAACCACTTTAGCCTTGAATCTTTCTTCCTGTTCTATTCAATCTTTCAGCAGCACATATTTTAACTTGTTGATTCTTTATATTCCAGTCAACAGCTGAATAATAGCATCACCTTCAGGAAGCAATCCTTTTATTACATTCAGATGCAATTACATAATATATAGTCCTAAACACTGCAGGGCCACCTTATGTTATTTGGATGCTTATAGATTGTACTTTCAGTTAAAATGACTGTCATCACTGATTTCTGAATATTTTAAGCAGATAATGTATTTCAGCAACTGGCATGCACCAAAAAATGGAGCTGATTGTACTTAAAGGATATAAATTTTGAATTGCCGTACTTTATTCCAAAGTTCAAATTTATTCAACTGCTCCTCGAGCATGGGAACTGACAAGGGCATGGAAATGAGGTGGTCATCTCATGCACAGTGGCTGAATGACGATGCGATTTGCATATACCGTACCTTTGCTCATGTAAAATGACTATTCAATCCTGTTTCACTAAATTTAATATTCAGCCTGAAGTATTCCTTTAAAATAATTGACATAAAATTTCCCGAGCTCGTTTTACATATTTACTCTTCGACAGATTGCTGATTTTCAATAGATTCTCTCCTCAATCTCGTTTGCTGCAGGGAGAACAACCCCAGCTTTTCCAACCTAACCGTGTAACTAAGGTCCTCCATCCCTGGAACCATTCTAGTGAATCCCCTCTGGAACCTCTCCAGGATCCTGACATCCTTCCTAAAATGTACTGACGAGAACTGAATGCAATACTCCAGTTGGGCCTAACCAGAGCTTTATAAAGGTTCAGCATAACTTCCCTGCTTTTGTACTCAATGGCCAGGATTTTATAGCTCCCCCTCCCCCTCAAGGTGGCATCGGAGGCAAGGGGCATGGAGAATCGTGGCGGGTGGTGGAGGAGACGGAGATACTGCTGAGCCACCGGCCTTCTGATTGGCTGGCAGCTCTTGGAGGCGGGATCCCCGTCTCTTTAAGACCTCCTGAAACTTTGACCAAAATAAGACCAGAGGAACACTGGGGGGGGAAAAAGGAAGTGGCAGGGTTCCCCCTGCCTTTTCTGCCTGGCACTGGGAGGCCCGTCTCTAGCACAAAATCCAGCCCAATGTCTCTGTTTATGAAGCCCAAGATCCCATCTGGTTTACTAGCCACTCTCTCAATATGTCCTGCCATCTTCAAAGATTGATGCACATGCACCCCCAGGCCCCTGTGCTCCTAGATTTTTTTTTTTAGCTACGGTTTGACAGGAGCAATGTGTAAAAAATGCATCTGTTGGCTTTGCAGTTGGTATTGCTCAAAGAGGGGCTGAAAGTGGAAGCCAAAGTGGAATTTTGCTGATTTTTAAATTTAAGTCTTTATTCCCATTTATTGCCAGCAAAATGCTCCTGATCAAAGAAAAATCATTATTCGAAAAATAGACTTTTCATTGACTTGTCGGGCTCTTTTGCCTATGAAGAAGTTAATTCCAATCACCACATGTTTCATTGACAATGATGTACTACCCTGTAACAATTCTAATACATACTTTAAGAATTCATTTAATAGGGTTCTATACATTTTCAGACTGTCACAAGGTCATCACCATATTTATAAATCATCTTTAACTGTTTACCAGGATATAGATTTTACTGAATACAAACCTGCTTAGTTTTTCAGTCAGAGCAGCTGGTTAGTATGTTTTGTTGATGAAGTTGACTTATAAGACTGATTCTTGAACAGAATTAATCTTATCTACAAAAAGACTCAAATTTGTATTGAGATATGGTGTTACCTTATTTGCGGAAAGATTTGGACCTGTAGAAAGGAAATGGAGAAGAACAACGAAGGGTATTTCTTAAGGGTCAGTTAATTATGCATATGATGTTCAAAATCATGAGGGGTCTGATGGAAGCTGTTCCCATTGGCGGAAGGGTCGAGAACTAGAGGACGCTAATTTAATGTGATTGGCAAAAGAAGCAACGGCGACATGAGGGAAAGCTTTTTTACGCAGTATGTGGTTCGGATCTGGAATGAAATGCTTGAGATTATGATGGAGGCACATTCAATTGTGGATTCCAAAGGAAATTGGATAAGCATGTGAAGAGAGAACATTTGCAGGGCTGTGGAGAAAGGGCAGGGGAGTGGGACTAGCTGAGTTGCTCTCGCCGAGAGCCAGCACAGACGCAACAGGGCTCCTTCTGTGCTGCAACTATTCCATGGGGATTAACCCAAGATTAACAAAATAATTATAGGAATTAGTAAGGTTAATGTAGTGAGTTAATTGTACAAAAAACAGACATTGGAATCAGAGGATTTTTAAAAATTCATTCTTGGGATGTGCTCATCGCTGGCAAGGCCAGCATTTATTGCCCGTGCCTAATTACACTTGAGAAGGTGGTGGTGAGTCAACCTCTTGAACCGCTGGAGTCTGTATGGTGAAAATACTCCCACATTGCTCTTCCGTCGGTCATTCCAAATTTTTGACCCAGCTATTATGAAGGAATGTCAATATATGTTCAGGTCATGAGGTGGTGGCAGAATCATAGAATCAACTAATGGTTACAGTACAGAAGGAGGCTATTTGGCTCATTGTGTCTGTGTGGGTAATTGCAAGAATAACTCAGCCAACTGAATAAATAATTTAGTAGTTAATTAAAACACATTCAGGATGGCAGGATAGATGATGTGTCACGGCTGTAGCATGCGGGAACTCCTAGATGCTAGTGTGATCGAAGGCAAGTACATCTGCAGTGTTTGTGGCTTGAGGAGCTTCGGCTCAGAATCATTGAACTGGAGGCCGAGCTGCAGACACTGAGACACATCAGGGAGAGGGAAAGTTACCTGGATATTTTGTACCAGGAGGCGGTTATAGGCCTTAGAATAGTGTCTTCTGATTTAGTCAGTGGTCAGGGACAGGAGAGTATGGCTGCAGCTGAGGAACGTAAGGGGACCCAGAGGGCAGGAGTGCAGGACCCTCAGCCTTTGCGATTGTCCAACATGTTTGAGGTTCTTTCAGCTTGTTTGGATGAGAGTGGGGGCTGCAGGGTGGATGAGCTAACTGACCACAGTACCATGGTACAGGAAGCCATTCATGTGGAGGAAGAATAAAGGAATGCAGTAGTAGTAGGGGACAGTATAGTTAGGGGGATTGATACTGTTCTCTGCAGCAAAGAGCGAGAGTCCAGACGGCTGTGTTGCCTGCCCGGTGCCAGGGTTCTGGACAACTGCTCGGGGCTGGAGAGGAACTTACAGTGGGAGGGTGAGGATCCAGTTGTCGTGGTACATGTAGGTACCAATGACATACGCAGGACAAGGAAAGAGGTTCTGCATAGTCAATATGAGGAGCTAGGCACCAAATAAAAAAGCAGAACCTTAAAGGTAATAATCTTTGGATTATTACCTTAGCCACGTGCAAATTGGCAAAGGGCAAATAAGATTAGAGAAATGAATGCATGGCTGAAAGGCTGGTGTGATAGAAGTGGGTTCTGGTCTGTGGGGCACTGGCACCAGTGCTGGGGAAAGTGAGGGCTGTACCATTGGGACGGTCTACCCTGAACCGTGCTGGAGCTGGTGTTCTAGCGAGCTGCATAATTAGGAAAGTAAAGAGTGTTTTAAACTAAATATTGGGGGGCAAAGAATCAAATTTGGAAAATGTGGTAAATCAGAGAGTAGAGACAAGGCAAGAAAGAAAGGAAATGTTATGGGAAATGTTAAGCAGACTGTGACAGGAAGGGATAGAGAGTACCAACCTAAGAGTAAATCAGCAGTCAAGGCTAGACATTACAAAAATAATAAAAGGACAAAACTAAAGGCTCTGTATCTGAATGCACATAGCAAGTGAAACAAAACAGATAAACTGATGGTGCAAATATAAATAAATAAGTATGCTCTGAAAGCCATTATAGAGACATGGCTGCAAGAGGACATAGATTGGGAGCTGAATATTGAAGGGTACTTGACATTTAGGAAGGACAGAAAGCTAGGAAAAGGTGGAGGGGTGGCTTTGTTAATTAATGATGGTATTAGCACATTAAAGAGGGGTGACCTAAGTTCAGGAAACCAGGATGTAGAAGCTGTTTGTGTCGAGATGAGAAATGATAAAGGCAGGGAATCTCTCGTGGGAGTGGTGTACAGGCCCCTTAACAGAAACCACATGGTAGGATAGAGTATAAAGGAAGAAATAATGGGCCCTTGTCAGAAAGGTACAGCAATAATCATTGGGGATTTTAACCTACATATAGACTGGAAAAATCAGATGGGCAAAGGTAGTCTAGATGAAGAGGTCAGAGAATGCTTTTGGGATAGTTGCTTAGAACAGCATGTTCTGGAGCTAACCAGAGAGCAGGCGATACTAGACCTGGTATTATGCAACAAGATAGTATTAATTGATGATCTCATAGTGAAGGCCCCCCTAGGTAGCAGCGATCATAATATGATTGAATTTTACATTCAGTTTAAGGGAGAGAAGAATGGGCCCAAGACCAGTATTTTAAACTTAAATAAGGGCAACTATGAGGGCATGAAAACAGAGATTGCGAAAGTGAACTGACAAATTAGGTTAAGGGATAGGTCAATAGAGATGCAGTGGCAGACATTTAAGGGAATATTTCAGAACACACAGAATAGATGCATTCCAATGAGAAAGAAAAATTCCAAGGGAGGACCCACTATCTGTGGTTAACTAAAAAAGTTAAAGATAAAGAAAAAGCATATAATTGTGCAAAGATGGGTGGCAGGTCAGACAATTGGACAGAATATAAAAAGCAGCAAAGATTGACTAAAAGATTGGTAAAGAGAGTAAAATTAGAGTACGAGAGAAAGCTAGCTAGAAATATGAAAACAGATAGCAAGAGTTTCTGTAGATATTTAAAAAAAAGAGAGTTCATAAAGTGAGCGTTGGTCCTATAGAAAGTGAGTCTGGGCAATTAATAAAGGAAAATAAGGAGATGGCAGGCGAATTGAACAGTTATTTTTGAGGATACTAGTAATATCCCAGAAATAGCTGTAAATCAGGAAATGGAAGGGAGGGAGGAACTCCAGAAAATTACAATCACCAGGGAAGTGGTACTGGAAAATTGTTGGAGCTGTGGGCTAACAAGTCCTTGGGTCCTGATGGACTTCATCCTAGGGTCCTAAAATAAGTGTCTACTGAGATAGTTGATGCTTTGGTTTTAATTTTCCAAAATTCCTTAGATTCAGGGACGGTTTCATTAGTTTGGAAAATAGCCAATGTAACTCCTTTATTCAAAATGGGAGGGTGACAGAAAACAGGGAACTACAGGCAAGTTAGCTTAATATCAGTCATAGGGAAAATGTTAGAAGCTATTATTGAAGACGTTATAGCAGGGCATTTAGAAAAATTCAATGTAATCAGGCAGAGTCAACCTGGTTTAATGAAAGGGAAATCATATTGAACTAATTTATTGGAGTTCTTTGAAGAAGTAACATGTGCTGTGGATAAAGGGGAACAGGTGGATGTGCTGTACTTAGGTTAGATTAGAAGGCATTTGATAAGTTGTTGCATCAAAGGTTATTGTGGAAAATAAAAGCTCATGTTGTAGGGGATAACAAGATTGACTAGCGAACAGGAAACAGAGAGTAGGCATAAATGTGTCATTTTCTGGTTGGCAAGATGAAACGAGTGGTATGCCACTCTGTGCTGAGGCCTCAACTTTTTACAATTTGTATAAATGACATAGATGAAGGGATCGAAGACATAGTTGTTAAATGTGCTGATGACACAAAGATAGGTAGGAAATAAGTTGTGAAGAGGATATGATGCTACAAAAGGATATAGATAGGTTAAGTGAGTGGGCAAAGACCCGGCAAATGGAGTATAATGTGGAAAAATGAGAAATTGAGAATAAAAAAGAGGCATATTATCTAAATAGTGAGAGATTGCAGGACTCTGAGATGCAGAGAGATCTGGGTGTCTGAGTGCATGAATCTCATAGGGTTCGTATGCAGGTTCAGCAAGTAATTAGGAAAGCTAATAGAATGTTATCATTTTTCGTGAGGAGAATTGAATACAAAAGTAGGGAGGTTATGCTTCAGCTATACAGGGCATTGGTGAGACCACATCTGAAGTACTGTGTGCAGTATTGGTCTCCTTATTTAAGGAAGGATGTAAATGCATTGGAAGCAGTTCAGAGAAGGTTTACTAGACTAATACCTGGAATGGGTGGGTTGGCTTATGAGGAAATGTTGGATAGGCTAGGCTTGTATCCGCTGGAGTTTAGGAGAGTAAGAGGTGACTTGATTGAAACATATAAGATCCTGAGGGGTCTTGACAGGGTGGATGTGGAAAGGATGTTTCCCCTTGTGGGAGAATCTAGAACTAAGGGTCACTGATTAAAAATAAGGGG
This sequence comes from Heterodontus francisci, assembly GCF_036365525.1. Taxonomy (NCBI): domain Eukaryota; kingdom Metazoa; phylum Chordata; class Chondrichthyes; order Heterodontiformes; family Heterodontidae; genus Heterodontus; species Heterodontus francisci. The sequence goes on from NC_090375.1 coordinate 38,943,077, forward strand.
TTATCCATTTAAGACAGAGATGGGGAGAATTTCTTTCTTTGAGGGTTGTGAGTCTTTGGAACTCTCTTCCTCAAAAGGGAGTGGAAGTAGAGTCTTTGAATATTTTTAAGGCAGAGGTAGATAGATTCTTGATAAGCAAAGGGGTGAAAGCTTATCTGGGGTAAGTGGGAATGTGGAGTCGAGGTTACAATCAGAGCGGCCTTGATCTTATTGAATGATGGAGCAGGCTTGAGAGGCTGAGTGGCCTTCTCCTGCTCCTCATTTGCATGTTCGTATGTTCGTGTATATATACAGTTGTGTGCCCCTGCCTTTTCTCATACCCCTGAATTTTTTTCTATTCAGATAATTATCCAATTCCCTTTTGAAAGTCATGATTGAATCCACCTCCATCACAAACTCAGTCAGTGCACTCCAGATTCTAACCACTCGCTGCGGAAAAAACCTGTTCCTTTTGTAGCCTTTGGTTCTTTTGCCATTCACATTAAGCCGATGTCCTCTGGTCATCCTTCTGCCAATGGGAACAGTTTCTCCCAATTTACTCTGTCCAGACCCCTCATGATTTCCTGTTCCCACATGTAACAGGATGTGCATCAAATGGAACTGAGGTGCCCCGCCATGCCTCTGTTTATTAGATATTAACTGACTTAACAGAAATAAGCATAAGACAAATAACTAAATGCTCACCAGCAACTCACCAATCAGCTGCTTCTCCTGTGCTAACATCACTTTATTTTATAGAGAGGTTAATTGAAATAAAACGCAAGACTTACTTAGACTTAAATTTAAAACTTAGCAAACTTAAAAACCTATTGAGTAATTAATTAAATTTCTTAGCTTATACCACTGCCCTCACTTAAAGAAATGAAAACTACATTCACCTACCTATTGCTCTGTGACATTATTCCTTGTTTTTTTTTTCCTAATTATACACTGCCACCCCTTGACTCCGTGCTCTGTGTGTCTGGGGCCCTATATTCCACTCTATTTATTGCTGCTGTTACTGCTCAGTTCTCTGCTCTGTGGCATTCCCATGCATCTGCTCTCTTTGTCCTTCTAGGTGGTAGAGGTTGTGGGTTTGGGAAGTGCTGTTGAAGCAAAGGAAGACTCGAGCTCCATTTAATTTATGGAATATATAAGCAACATGCTTTGCCTTGTTCACTTGCAAGCATACTGCCATCTAGTAGACTGGATGCTGCTTCAGTTGAAATGTTTAAAAGGAAAATCGAGATCAATTCTGTGAAGAATACAGGGATATGAATTTGGGGTAGGAAATAATTCAAATTATGGTTTGATTGCACTCGGAACTGGCATCCTGCATGATAGTCAGCTGGTGAGGCTAAATCAGTTTTCCAGTTTCTCTGTCTTGTCAAGCATTTATTTCCCTCAAAGGAACTAGACTGACCCCTTTAACCAGCAGGAATATCCAGGTTGTATATTATGCAATTTCTCACAGTTGTGGCAAGGATACTATGGACAGCATCTTTTTTCCTTCCTCCCACCTTCCCCTACCACCAGTCCCCCGCCAACCAATGAAGTATTTCACTTCTTTAGAGTGGAGACCTGGCTGAGCAACAGCAGAACTGACCCCAACCATAGCAGTTTGATTGAGTGACGGACAACCCTGAGCTCAAAGCTGTACTGATCTGCCGGGGCAACCATTAACTAAAGAGACTTGCATTTATAAAGTGCCTTTCACAACCTCAGGACTTCCCTAAGCACTTTACAGCCAATGAAGTACTTTTGAAGTGTGGTGACTGCTATAAAGTAGGAAATGCAGCAGCCAATTTGCACAAACCAAGCTCCCACAAACAGCAATATGCTAATGACCTGTTTTAGTTATGTTGATTGAGGGATAAATATTGTCCAGGACACTGGAGGTAACTCCCCTACTCCTCTTCAAGTAGTGTCACGGGATCATTTACATCCACTTCAGACAGCAGAGGGGCCCTCAGTTTAGCATCTCACCTGAAAAACTGATATCAATTAGGGCGGCACAGTGGCGCAGTGGTTAGCACCGCAGCCTCACAGCTCCAGCGACCCAGGTTCAATTCTGGGTACTGCCTGTGTGGAGTTTGCAAGTTCTCCCTGTGTCTGCGTGGGTTTCCTCCGGGTGCTCCGGTTTCCTCCCACATGCCAAAGACTTGCTGGTTGATAGGTAAATTGGCCATTAGCAATTGCCCCTAGTATAGGTAGGTGGTAGGGAAATATAGGGACAGGTGGGGATGTGGTAGGAATATGGAATTAGTGTAGGATTAGCATGGGTGGTTGATGGTCAGCACAGACTCGGGGGCCGAAGGGCCTGTTTCAGTGCTGTATCTCTAAAAAAAAAGTACCAGGCTCTTGTTATGATGCAGCCGTGCTCATATCTAGTAATTATTTGAAAGTTTGCTTGTTATGTTTTATGCTTTGAAGGCAGACGATTGCAGGCCATGAGCTTCCTCATGATATTGGTCAATGCTACTGCACGACTGAAAAGCAGGAGTTCCAATACAGTGAGACAAATCATTGTTAGTTTTCCTGACCCTGGAAATGGAGCACCTAGAATCTGCAAACAGGTCCTTCCTATAATCCAATTGCCTAGAATTCTACAGCACATAATCATTTAGCCAGTTGAGTTTTTTACTGGCTTTTTGGAAGAACTACCCACTTAATCCCATTCCTATTCACTTCTTTGTTTCTTATAAAGCTATAAATTACCCATTTGAAAACTATTATGAAATTCTCTTTTCACCATTGTTTCTGGAAAAGCATTCATTGTTCTCATAATCCTCTGCAAAAAAAACCTTTCATTTTTTGATATTTATCTGAATAGAAAAAATTTGCTGGAGAATAGGTGGGGGAGTGGGACTAGCTGAGTTGCTTTTGCAGAGAGCTGGCACAGACACGATGTGCCAAATGCCCTCCTTCTGTGCTGTAACCATGCGATGATTTTATAATTTTTTTTACTTTGTTACATAAATTTAACCCTGACTGCGCAGCAGGAAGTGGGTAAGGAATCAGTTAAAAATGAATACAGTAATTTATCCACATTTTTTATTTGTTTGTGGAATATGGGCATCACTGGCTAGGCCAGCATTTATTACCTACGCCTAGTTGCCCTTGAGAAGGTAGGTGGTGCTGAGCTCCCTTCTTGAACTGCTGCAGTCCTTGGGGGGTAGGTGCACCCACAGTGCTCTTAGTAAGGGAGTTCCAGGATTTTGACCCAGCAACAGTGAAGGAATGGCGATACAGTTATATTCGAAGGAACCTTGGTGAATTGTTGCAATGCATCTTGTAGATGTTGCTCACTGCTGTCACTGTGCATCAGTGATGAAGGGAGTGAATATTGAAAGTGGTGGTGGATGCGGTGCCAATCAAACGGGCTGCTTTGTCCTGGATGGTGTCGAGCTTCTTGAGTGTTGTTGGAGATACACCCATCCAGGCAAGTGGAGAGTATTCCATCACATTCCTGACCTGTGTCCCAGATGATAGACAGACATTGGGAGACAGGAGATAAGTTACTCACCGCAAAATTCCCAGCCATGACCTGTTCTTGTAGCCACAGCATTTATGTCCTACCATCTGGAGGGTTACAGACTGAACTTCCTCTTTTCAGCAGGCGAGATGGACATCTTCTGACTGAAATGAATAGGGCATTTCTTTAAATATGCAGATTGGACTCCAATGATGTCTTTGGGGCCTGACTGTGATTTTAACAGAAGGCCTGTGCAAGTTATCTGTTGTGGCTTCCCCACTTGGTCAAGCTGTCAGCAAGAGGAGCTGGGGTCATAACAGGTCCAGAAAGGTAAGTTGCTTTTATCTTTTTCTTGTTTCCTTGTGGGCCAGGAGGAACAGATGCACTCCATTGGGGAACGACAGGAAACCTTGGGACTTCCTTTGATTCATTCAGTCATGAGTGTTGCTAGCAATAAATAAAGGCAAGGCCAACATTTATTGTCTATCCCTACTTGCTCTTGAGAAGGTGGTGATGTGCCACCTTCTTGAACCGCTGCTGTCCATGCAGATTATAGCTCTTTGTTGCAAGTTTGATAAAACCAGGTAGGACTTAGCATAGTCAACTGGGCTGGGTGTGCCTTTCTTGTGTTAGAATCCAGTACTTAGGTCAATGCTGGGTGGGCTATCCGGTTTTATTCTTACAGTTTTCCGTAGCGGTTTTGATATGATTGAGTGGGTTGCTAGGTCATTTTCAGAGGGCAGTTCAAAGTTAACCACATTGCTATGCATCTGAAATCGTACATAGGCCGGGCCGAGTTTCCTTCCCTGAAGGACATTAGTGATCCATTTGGGTTTTTATGACAATCTGGTAGTTTCATGGTCACCATTACTGATACTAGCTTATAATTTCAGATTTATTTATTTAATTGAATTTAAATTGCCCAACTGCTGTGGTGGTATTTGAACTCACATCTTCTGATTATTAGCTCAGGCCTCTGTATTATTCTAATTTCATAACCACTAGCCTGCCGCACCCATACTCCCCTGCCCTGGACTTCCCTCTCGCCCCTCAATCAGATATCTTCCCACCCATTTGCAACCACTTACCTTGGTTATTCCTTTGGGTCCTTGGTGGTGGCCTGTATCTGCCCAAAATCGGTCTGCTGCCCCCTTCTGCCTTCTGAGCAGCTAGTGCTTCCTGTTGGGTTCAGGCAGAGTCTGATGGGATGAATGCAGGTGAATTGTGGAGGGTAAAATCTTCCAGGCCAAACTCCACAGACAACTGGATGGTTTGCTGTCTGCCTTGGTTCAGTCCACACCACTCCTTCTGGTAGTTTAAATTGGCCCTGTAAATGATTGAATCACTTGTCGGACAGGCTACTTAAAAAGTGGATGTTTTCCTTCCCTGAAGGACATTGAGAGCAATAGAGTTTTTATTAAAAAAGGCGCTTCTGTTATCATTTTTTTTAGTGTCAGTGCACATGTTACCTTGTTAAATTAATTTTCTTACTTGCTAGGGTGTGATCTAAAGTCTTAAACTCTGGGTTGCTGGTGAAGGTCCATAACTAGAAGAAGGTGGTGTAGTGGCTATGTCACTGAACTGATAATTCAGAGGCCCATGCTAATACCCTGGGGTCATGGGTTCAAATTCCACCATGGCAGATGGCGGAATTTAAATTTGATTAATTTAAAAAATCTGAATTGTAAGCTAGTCTTAGTTTTGTAGCACCATTACTATCATCGATTGTCATAAAAACCCATCTGGTTTACTAATGTGTTTTAGGGAAGGAAATCTGCCATCCTTACCTGGTCTGACCTACATGTGACGCAGACCCACAGCAGAGTGGTTGACTGAACTGCCCTCTGAAATGGCCTTGCAAGCCACATAGTTACCAAGGGCAATTAGGGATGGCAAACAAATGCTGGCCTTGCCAGTGATGCCCACATCCCATGAAAGAATATTAAAAAAACCTGCTACATTGGTGTGCTATATCCTGTAATTTTAGTGCTTGAGCTGCTTGATCTTAAAGAGGCAGGTCCACCTGTACCTCAATAAAAGCAAAATACTGCGGATGCTGGAAATCTGAAACAGCAGAGTTAACGTTTCGGGTCAGTGACCCTTCTTCGGTTCCGAAGAAGGGTCACTGACCCGAAACGTTAACTCTGCTTCTCTTTCCACAGATGCTGCCAGACCTGCTGAGTGAATCCAGCATTTCTTGTTTTTGTTCCACCTGTACCTCAGTTGGTTAAAGGCAGCATGTCAGTGAGCCAAACAGAGTATCAAATCTAAGGTTTTATTTTTGGTCAACATAATTGTTCTAGACAATGGGTTATCTTTAAGGAGGAGATGTTTCAGGTAGAGGCTAGGTGCATTCCAACTAGAGGGGCAGACAGGGGGACCGAGGATGACAAGGGAGATGGAGAATATAATGAAACAAAAAAAAAAGAGGGTTTATATTGCATGTCAGGTGAATTTTTTAAGCAAGAACCAGGCCAAATGCAGTAGGTTGAGAGGGGAGGTGAAGAGGAAAGTAAAACTGGCAAAGAGAGAATATATTCACATGGCTGGAGAAGCTATAGTTCGATGGTGAGGTTAACAATCCATTCAACGGCTTCAGCTGATGCAGTGTGAATGATTGTAATGCCAGCAGGAATGGATCTCTCAGGGCAAGTGTTCAATATGTGGGCGATGGTCTGACTTGGATGGTCACAGTCACAATTTGAGCTGGTCCTCATGTTCCACTTGTGGAGACAAGTGGCAACATCTTCCCTGGCCCATCCTCAAGTGGTTGAGGATTGTCCAGATTTACTGTGAGAGGTTGAAACCTGGGACTTCACCATTCGGGTCAGTTACCAGGTTGTGGTTGGTGATGTGAGCAGTGAACCAGGAGGTGCGCTGTAGAGAGATGAGGCTGTCGTCAGTTTGTAGGGTGTGGAGTATGTTCCAGCAGGGGCTATGAGATTTCAGGCGAGTGCCTAGTTGTTTTTGAGGCCCTTTATCAATGGGAGTGCTTCGTTAGCTGTCAGCTGGTGGCATTCTTTGAGAAGAATGTTTTCCCTGCAGACATCAGGAGGGTCAATGCTTGCACAGGAAGCCACTCGAGCTGTGTTGGTCTCAACATTTCAGAAATATGATTTTCCAGAGGTAGATATCTACCATGTTTGTGTGGCAGTTCCTGAGGCAGGTCAAGCAGCAGTACTCTGCTGTTGGATAGACCAGGGCAAGTGAAGCAGTGGGTGATGTGTTGCCTCTGCTGCCCCAGGTGGTACTCGCCAGTTTTCCTTATGAGATTCACTCTCGTTTTGACCTTGGCTCCAGCATTCTGAAGGTGTTGCTGGTAGGTCAATGTACGGTAGAGTGATGCCAAGGTACTTTGGCATTGGGTCATGAGTGAGTGGTCGGCCGCAGTACTGGATGTATGAATATAACAACAGTTAATATAAAAGGGAGCCCAAAAATTTTCTACCAGTATGTAAATAGTGAGCAAGTAATAAGCGGTGGGGTGGGGCCTATTAGGGACAAAGAAGATGATAAATGCTTAGTGGTGCAGGGCAAGGCTAGATACTTAATGAGTACTTTGCATCTGTTTACTAATGAAGAGGATGCTGACAAAATATCGAGAGAAGCAGAGATGGTAGAGGTAATAGATGTGGTGAAAATTAATAGGCAGGATGCACTGACTATGCTTAGAATGGATAAGTTTCCTGGTCTGGATGGCTTGCATCCCAGGTTGCAAAGGGAAATGAGGGGTGGAGATAACAGAAGGGCTTGTGATAATCTTACAATCTTCCCCAGATACAGGAGAGGTGCCAGAGGATTGGAAAGTGGTAAAAGTGACACACCTGTTCAAGAAAGGGTGTAAGGACATTCCTAGTAACTACAGGCCGGTCAGTTTAACATCAGTGGCAGGTAAGGTTTTAGAAACTATAATCAGGGAAAATAATTAGCAGGCACTTGGACAGGTTTGAGTTAATTAAGGAGAGCCAGCATGATTTGTTAAACGTAGATTGTATTTGACTACATGTGACCAAGGTTGGGAAATAAATATTCCAGGTACACAATAATTCAAAAAGTCAGACAGATTGGAAAAGGAGGAAGAGTAGCCCTGATAGAAAAGGATGACTGGAGGATAGTAGTGAGAAAGGATCTTGGTTCGACGAAATGGAAGTAGAATCAGTATGGGTGGAGATTAGGGATAACAAATTTCAGGAGTCGTTTATAGGTCCCCTAACAGTAGTTATATTGTTGGACAGAGCATTAAGCAAGAAATAATTGGAGCTTGCAACAAAGGCAATACAATAATCATGGAGGACTTTAATCTTCATATAGACTGACCAATCAAATTGGCAAAGGTAATCTGAAGATGAATTTGTAAGATGCTTTCATGACAGTTTCTTGGAACAATATGTTGTGAGACTAACCAGAGATAAAGCTAAAATAAAAGCAAAACACTGCAGATGAATACACTGCAGAGATAAAGCTATTTTAGATCTAGTATTACGCAATGAGACAGGATCAATTAGTAAACTTAAAATAAAGGATCCACTGGGAAAATGTGATCATAAATACAATTGAATTTCATAGTAAGTTTGAAAGCGATATACTCTAGTCCCAAAAAGAATCTTAAAACTTAAACAAAGCCAACTACATAGGTATGAGGGGAGAGCTGGCTAAGTTTGATTGGGTAAATAGACTAAAAATTATAAGAGTAAATAAACCATGGGAAGCAATTGAAGAAACAATTCAAAGTGTTCAACAAAAATATATTTTATTAAAAAACAAAAGCTCAGCAAGTAAGAGCCATTCCTGGCTTGCTATGGAAATTAAGGAAAGTATTAGATGAAAAGAAGAAGCATATAATGTGGCAAAGAATAATAGTAAATCAGACGATTGGGAGTGTTTTAAAACCAGCAAAGAGGACCAAAAAGTTGACAAAAAGGGAAAAAATTAAATGAGTAGACTAGCCAGGAGTTAAAAACAGATTGTAAGAGCTTTTACAAATATATAAAAAGGAGGAGATAAGCTAAAGTAAATGCTGACCTCTTATGGGCACCCCCGAGGCGGGATTGGAAGCCGGGGTGGGGTAGGGGGGGGGTGGCATAGAGAATCATGACAGGTGGCATGGGGGGGGTGGCAGGGCAGAGGGCACATCACCTCCCCATTCCCCAGCAATCTTCCTGGGAGTGGGATAGGCCAATGACAGGCCTCTTCCCACTGCTGCTGAATCTTACCAATGGCAGGAGGGCCTTCGCTGGGGGAGAGGATGTCTTGTAAAACGAGGTGCCCTCCCTGAAGGCTTGAGGGTGTGTGTCCCTCTTCCGTGGGCAATTTGAGGCCCATGGAGGATCCCCACTGGGAACATCTTTACCACCCCCCCCACCTCCCCGACCCTGCAAGAAACCCCCTCCCCCTGGACTGAATGACCCTCTCCCCACCCTCCGCCTCATCTACCGCTGGTCTGGCGTTCCACTGCTAGGCAGAGGTGGGATTTCCCCTCCCCACCTTTTTAGCCCGGTGCCGGGAGCCCACCTGCCAGCACAAAATCCAGCCTGTTGTAACAATATTTTGTGCCTATCCTCACAGTAGAAGACACAAATTACATGCCTGAAATAGACAATAACCAAAAGGCCAATAAGAGTGAGGAATTTAAGAGAATTTCAGCAGAGAAAAAGTATTGGAGAATCTTAAGGGACTAAAGTCCAACAAAACCCCAGGACCTGATGGCCTACATCCTAGCGTTCTAAAAGAGGTAGCTGCAGAGATAATGGATGCTCTAGTTATGATTTTCCAAAATTCCCTAGATTCCAGAATGGTCCAAGCGGATTGGAAGTTAGCAAATGTAATACTGCTATTCAAGCAAGGCAGGAGAGAGAAAACCGGAAACTAGAGGCCAGTTAGCTGACATCAGTCATCAGGAAAATGCTGGAATCTATTATGAAGGAAGTCTTAACAGGGCACTTTGCTACGGCCAGGTGAGGGGGAGGGGTGGTCTCAGGCTTCCCTCTTGTCCTTTCTATTATTCGATCATAACAGGGTTTATTCATTTTTCAAACAGTGGTTGTGCTTACCACTTCCGTGAGTGTTTTACCATTTTTTTGTGATTGTGAAAGAACCAATTGGACAGGTTTTCTTGAGTTTAAACAAGAAAGAGGAAGTTTTTTATACGTAACACTCTAACCCTGATTTAAAAAAACTGAAAACAATGCTACAAGTAACATCCTCAGAAAACTCGAATAGGTTTGTGTCATGCGGATCCCCACCTGCCATGAATGAGTCATATTAATTTTGTCATATGAACATTGATTTTAAACTGTTGCTGGAGCGGGAAAATGACTTGTTAAACAGATCAGCTGTGGCTGGAAAAACATTTACATATTAACAGACAGTGCTTGTGGAGAAAAAGGACCATTCCCTGACACATTCAACCCACAATGGACTTTGATCACCAGACATTGAAGGTGAGGAAGCTCACATTCCAGGATTTGTGGATTCGGCCATCTTAGTAAACAAAAGTTGGTCATATCACTAACTGGTTGGTTCAGGTTTTTTTTTAACTAGCCACAGACAGTGTGAACTCAGAAAGACCATTAGCACCTGGACTGAGAAGACCCCACCTGACTGCTCCCATCTCTTTCTCACGGAACTCCAAACGCACTGAAGACACGTGAATCTCGAGAGAAAAGTCTCCTACATCAAACAAGGTTTAAGAAGAATATTGGGCCCGAATGAAAAGCAAGATCTACCTACAAACAAGGACTCTACAGTGAACTCTAAGAAAAGTAACCAAAACCACCTTCAGATATTGCCTCAAACTTTTCAACTTTATTTCTTCTGCTCTTTTCTGTGTCTATCTGGATATATGTATTGCATGTGCACGCTAGCGTAGGCGCATTGCGGATCCGTAGGCGTTAACCGAAGTTTAATAAAGTTCAACCTTTCTTCTTTAAATCTAAGAAAACCTAAGAAAAACAAAGGGAGCTAAAAAGTATGTTTAAAATTAAACCCTATTGCAGTAAGACCAGGCGAAGGCTGAGAGGAAACCCTAGACACTTTTCTCACCTTGTCGTAACAGTTTGTCAAACATGATTTCCTTTTCACAAATATATGTTGACTCTGCCCAATCATATCATTATTTTCCAAGTGTCCCGTTATCTCATCCTTTATAATAGATTCTAACATATTCCCTACTACTGACGTCAAATTAACAGGTCTGTAGTTCTCTGTTTTCTCTCTCTTTTGCTACTTTCCAGTCTGCAGGAACCCTTCCAGAATCTATATAATTTTGAAAGATAACCACCAATGCATCCACTATCTCTATAGCCACCTCCTTCAATATTCTGGGATGTAGCTCATCTGGTCCAGGGGATTTATCAGCTTTCAATCCAATTAATTTTTTGAGTACTACCTCTTTGGAATTCTCTACTCCAGAGGGCTTTGTATGCTCCATCGTTGAATATATTTAAAGCTGAGATAGACAGATTTTTGCTCTGTTGGGAAATCGAGGGATATGGGGAGCAGACAAGAAATTGGAGTTGAGGCAGAGGATCAGCCAAGATGGTATTGAATGGTGGAGCAGGCTCGAGGGTCCGTATGGACCCTCTTGTTCCTATTTCTTATGGTTCTTATTAACTCATTGAATTTTTTGATGAAGTAACAGAGAAGGTTGATTAATGAAATGCAATGGATGTTGTCGATATAGATTTTAAGAAAGCAATTGACAAAGTACTACAAAAGGATTGTTAACAAAATTGAGGCTGGAATAGGAGCATCAATGTCAGCTTGAATAAAAGAAAACAAGGACAGAAGACAACGAGCCATGGTAAATGGTTGTTTTTCAGACGGGAGAATGGTAGATAGTCATATTCCCCAAGGGTCAATGCTTGGACAACTGCTTTATATGTATAAGTAAATAAATGACTTGGATATTAGAGTATGGTGTAAAATTTCAAAATTTGCCAATGATACCAAACTTGGAGGTGTAGCAAACAGTGAGGATGATTCCAATCAACTGCAACAGGACATAAGTAAGCTAGCAGAATGGGCAGACAAGTGGCAGATGGAATTTAATGCAGAGAAGTGTGAGGTAGTGCATTTTGGCAGAAGGGATGGGGAGAGGCGATATATACTGAATGGCACAGTTCTGAAGGGTGTGTATGCAGATGGTGGCATAGTGGTAATGTCACTGGACTAGGAATCCAGAGGCCTGGGCTAATGCCCTGGGAATATGGATTCAAGTCCCACCAAGGATTTTAAATTCAATTAATTAATAAAAGTCTGGAATTGAAAGCTGTTCTCAGTAACGGTGCCATGAAGCTATCAGTGATTGTCGTAAAAACCCATCTGGTACACTAATGCCTTTAGGGAAGGAAATCTATTGTCCTTTCTTGATCTGTCCTACATGTGATTCCAGACTCACAGTAATGTGGTTGACTCTTAACTGCCCTCTGAAATGGCCTAGCAAGCCACTCACTTGTCAAGGGCAATTAGGGATGGGCAACAAATACTGGCCTTGCAAGTGGTGCCCACAACCCATGAATAAATTTTTTTAAAAAGAGACCTGGGGTGTTCATGTACATAGATCTTTGAAGGTGACAGGGCATATTAAGAGAATTGTTTGCAAAGCATATTGGATCTTGGGCTTCATAAATAGAGGTATTGTGTGCAAAAGCAGGGAAGTTATGCTGAACCTTTATAAAGCTCTAATATAAAAGCAAAATACTGCGGATGCTGGAAATCTGAAACAAAAACAAGAAATGCTGGAATCACTCAGCAGGTCTGGCAGCATCTGTGGAAAGAGAAGCAGAGTTAACGTTTCAGGTCAGTGACCCTTCTTCGGAAGGGTCACTGACCCGAAACGTTAACTCTGCTTCTCTTTCCACAGATGCTGCCAGACCTGCTGAGTGATTCCAGCATTTCTTGTTTTTGCTTTATAAAGCTCTAGTTAGGCCACAACTAGAATACTGCATCCAGTTCTATCACCACACCAAATATCCTTGAGAGGGTGCAAAAGAGATTTACCAGAATGGTTCCAGGAATGAGCAAATTTTGCTACAAGCTAGGTTGGAGAAGAGATGCATGGGAACACCACCACCTGCAAGTCCCCCTCCAAGTCATTCACCATCCTGACTTGGAACTACATGGCCATTCATAGAATCATAGAAAGTTTAAGGTGCAAAAAGAGGTCACTTGGCTCATCGTGTCTGTGCTGACTGAAAAACAATCCACCTATTCTAATCCCACCTTCCAGCATTTGGCCCCGAACCCTGCAGATTATGGCAATTGAAGTGCATATCCAGACTCTTTTTGAATGAGTTGAGGGTCTCTGCCTTTCAGGCAAGGAGTTCCAAACCCCATCACCCTCTGGGCAAAAAAGTTTTTCCTCATCTCCCCTCTAAATTTCCTACCAATCACTTTAAAGCTATGCCCCCTTTTCACTGCTAAGGTGAATAGACCCTTAACCTCCACTCTATCCAGGCCCCTCAAAGTTTTGTACATTTCAATCAGATCTCCCCTCAGCCTTCTCTATTCCAAGGAGAACAACCCCAGCCTATGAATGTGAGAAAGAGCTTTTTAAATGCAACGAGTGGTAATGACCTGAAACCCACTGCCTACAAGGGTGGTGGAAGCAGAGACGATCAATCATTTCAAAAGGAAATTGGATGGGAACTTGAGGGAAATAAACTCGGGACTGATTGGATTGCGCTACCGCGAACTGGCATGGAATCAGTGGGCCGAATGGCCTCCTTCTGTGACTCTATAACTCTAACAGCATAATGTGTTAGGAGGTTGCAAAAAATGAAATAATTTCAATTTGTATACCCAGTCAAAGCGAGCTAAAACTCTAACTGCCGTATTCAGTAATTTGAATCAAGAATGGAGGTTGTCTATTGTGAAGTTAAGGTGTTGCAGATTATAATACATCGTTTTATGATCTCATGTGTCATTGAAAATCTGAACAAGGAATGATTAAATGGCCATGGATTCACTTTATACTTTTTTTCACAAGGTACACTATGGCAAGCTATTGAGTTCAATAAAATGCTAAATTTAAAGAAAGCTAAGAATGTTAAAATTATCTCAATTAATACTCAGTACATTATCTTAAAAAATGTAGCAAAACATTTCTGCACTTTATTGAAAATAAAATCAAACTGAAGTCATTTTGAGATTTTACAAAACTTTTACAAATTCTTCATCATTTGGCTGAAGCACATTTTACCAGGCAGCGAAGTATTGTTTGGCTCAAGGCTTCCAGTCTATTGAAAAGGCTTTGACAAAGAAGTGATGTATCGGGGAATGTTTTGGGGAGTCCATTATGTTCAGCTCAACTGGATCTTAATCTTTTGTATTTTGCATTTTGCATTTAAGCCTGCACAGACATTTGTTTCTTCATCAGCTCTCATGCTAAGAATGAATTTTGAGAGGGAGAGAGCGATTGTGAGGTGAATGGATGGTTGATTTAAGTTGCTGATACAAGTCAGATTGAGCTGGAATATAAGTAAATTACACAGTCACCAAATAGTTCTTGTTTGTCTTCACAAGCAAGTGGGATGTGCAACTTCAGACTGACCCAAGGGCAGGTATAGGTATGGCCAATCCTGGAAACCCAATTGCATGCTGGGAATACAAGTTTTGCAGCTTGTGATCTGAATTATATTGAACATCCTGGAGAGTTATAAGTTGGACTCCTTGGAGAGTTGGGGATTAATATTGAAAGTTCCTTGTATCTCGGAACAACAAGTTTTCCCATATAGACCAGATGGCTCTGAAGTGCCATGAGAAGAAAGCATGGCTTATTTTCTGCTCCAAATATCTGTGTGCTATGTATGAGAAACGCTTGTGCAAGCCCATAACTGACAGTCATGACATCAACTATGAGTCTATAAGGTGTAACATTGGTGGTTAACAAAATGAACATAGGTAGAAGGATCTATTAACCATAATATGGAAAGCTAATGGTGAGTAAAGCCTATTCTTCAAAGGATTCAGAACTGTTAAGTCAGGATGCCTTGTTTGAGAGATGCAGCTTTGAAGTAAACAACCAAGACTGCTTATGTAAATAGATTGTTTTTAAAGATTTCAGGAACAGATATATCATAAGTGCTTATCTGTGACATGTACCTTAGACAATTGCTACAGACAATACATGATATATAAAGGAGCATGGATTTCAAAAGTTCTTAGGAGGGCTCAAAAGATGGAACTGGAAAGTGAAATCCACTATCTGTGTACAGAATACATAAATCGCTTATGTTGGATATCAATAAATTCTATTCTGCATACTCCACTATCAATTGTTTAGTGTTTACTCAAAGAGTGCTGTTGTGAACCATAGAAGGAAGGAGGTTGACTAACAGTTGCATGTTAACAGATTACTGGAGTTCAGCAGCTCTGAAGAGGTGGTAGACGTGGGCACGATAGCGTCTTTTAAGATGTATCTAGACAGATACATGAATGGGCAGGAAGCAAAGAGATACAGACCCTTAGAAAATAGGCGACAGGTTTAGATAGAGGATCTGGATCGGCGCAGGCTTGGAGGGCCGAAGGGCCTGTTCCTGTGCTGTAATTTTCTTTGTTCTTTGTTCTGAAGAGGCTTTCTGGTGAACTGAAGTGAAGCCCCATATTCCCTACAAAGGAACTGCCCTGACATCACAGTTTACACCTACAGTAATCAGGAATTCACACATGTGCACTTTCGAGCAGGTATAACTATCTTTGTAAATGCCCACAAGCACAGCATCTCCATTTCGTGTCTGAATCAGTAAAAGTTCAGCCAGTCTGGGGTTTGGGAAAGCTATTTAGGGTGATCTTTAAATAAGTGGTTGAGGAACATCTAAGTGCTTACTGCACCTTGAAACAAGCCCATTTTACATTTAACTTTGTTCAAGATGGGTGCAGCAACAGTGTGATGGACATTGGGCTCATTTCTAGATTTCCTGACACAGAGAATTTCTGAACTCGGCCATGCTGTGATGGATAGGTGTTGAATGGATGGAAGGATAATGAAGCATTATCATGTTACGTTCTCCATCGCTAGAAATCTTTACCATTCAAAGATCATCCAGGAATGCAAAAATAATCCTTGCCTTCTGTTCCACACAAACCATATCAAACACTGACAACTATGACAATAAGTGTGAAGAGCTCTCATGGACTTTATCACAAATATCAAGTACAACCATTCAAATGCCTCTGCCATTTTCCTCCCTTCCAGTAGCCCATTGGAGCAATCTTCCCCATATGTTCCCAACTGCCCTCGCCCTGAACTCATGTCTTGCCCTAGATTCCATCCCATCTCCTGCAATGTTCTCTTCAAAATCACCTTGTCCATAAAACCCACCTCTTGCTTTCTCTATCCTATTTGAACCAAACTGTTGACCACTCACATTCCCTTCCTGGGCCCCATGTTAGCTGCTATTGTTAACAGTTCCCGTTCCTCAGATACTTTCCTTGGCACCACTGCCCCCCCAACCCCCAACACATTTCAAATCTGCTGTCATCACCCCACTCAAAAAAAACCTCTTGAACTCCTCTGTACCTGCAAACTGCTGTATCGTTTCCAATCTCCCTTTCCTCTCCCTTTTTTGAACATGTTGTTTCCCAAATCCATATCCATCTTTCCCAAAATTCCATGATGGAATCCCTCCAATCAGGTTTCCAGCTGTGCCACAGTACTAAAATGGCCCAAATAACATTCTTTGTGACTGCGACAATGATCCCTTCTCATCCTTCTTGACATATCTGCAGCATTTCACACAGTTTACCACACCATCCTTCTCTAATGTCATGTTCAGTTGGGTAGACTAAGCACTGGTTCCATTCTTGTCTATCTAACCGTTGCCAGAGTTTCACCTGCACTGGCTTCTCTTCCTACTCTTGCACTGTTACCTCTGGAATCCCCCAAGGATCCATCCTTCTCCCCCTCCTATTTCTCATTTGCATGCTACCCCTCAGCAATATCATCCAAAAACACATCAAGTTCCGCATGTATGTCAATGACACCCAGCTCTATCTCATCGTCACTTCCTTGGACCCCTCCACTGTCTCTGATTCATCACAATTCTTGTAAGACATGCAAAATTGAATAAGCAGATTGGGAAGACTGAAGTCATTGGGGCTAATTTTATGCTCTCTCCTGCAGTAGATTTGGAGACAGGAAGAGAATGTGATTGTTTGGGATGGTGGCGGGGGTGGGGGGAGGGGAAGGAACCCTGCCACCTTTCCGCCTCCGCTGAAATTAAGTCCGGGGATGGAAGGCCTGTGAATGGCTTTTCCACCCCACTGCCAATTGAGGCCCTTAGGTGGGCAATTAATGCCCAATTAAGGGCCTCATCCCATCACTGCCACGACAATTAGCCCACCGGTGGGCGGGTCTGTTGCCGTACGGAGAGCATGGCAAGAAAAGATGTTCAGCTTGCTTTCCGGCTCCGGTGGGGAGGGTAGGTGGCAGATCCCTCGTTTAAAGGCATTTAGTGCCTGAACGAGGGAACTGGCATCGGGAAGGGGTGGGGCCTATTGAGAGCCATTCCTTGCCCTCGCTGCTGACCCCACTACACCCCACTCTCCACGTGACCCCTCTTGTCTTGTACTACCTGTGGCCTGGGTCCAGCACCATTCCTTGGCCTTGAGTGGGTGCTCCACCAACAGCGGCCACCACCTCCGCTGTGGCACTGCTCAGTTAAAGAGCTGCTGGTCTCTGATTGGCCGGCAGCTCTCAGAGGGCAGGACCTCTGTCACCGGGGTCCTTCATCCCATGGAAGGCCCGCCGCTGTCCAGTTAAGTGCCTAATTGGTACTTGATCCGGCAGGCGTCCCGCAAAAGGGGCAACGAGGGCTTCGCACCGCGCTTTTGCTGGAGGTTGAGACGCCCATCACTTGGATAAAATCCCGACCATTGTCTTTGGTCCCTGCAACAGACTCCATTCCTGTCTGTTCCCATCTCTGGAAACTGTCTTAAGCTGAGCAAGACTGTTGGCAACTTTGGTGTTGCGTTTGACTCCCAAGATGAGTTCCTGACCACATATGCAAACCATCACCAATATTACCTACTTCCACCTCTTAACACTGCTTGATTCCAACCCTGCCTCAGCTCATCTGTTACCCTCAAACCTTTGTTACCTTTAGACTTGACTATGCATTCCGGACTGGCCTCCCATCTTCCACCTGACATAAGGCTGCTTATCCAAAACTCTGCTCCAAACCTCATTCACCCATCACCCCTGTTCTTGCTCACCTTCATTGGCTCCCAGTTTTAAAATTCCCACCCTTGTTTTAAAACTCCTCCATGGCCTCACTCCTCCCTATCTTTGTTGCTTAGTCCAGTCTTATAAGATCTCGAGATTTCAGTGCTCCTCTAATTCCGGTCTCTTGTGCTGCATTGATTTTAACTGATCCCTGGTTAGCAGCTGTGCTTTCAGTTGCCTTGGCCCTAAGCTCTGGAATTCCCTCTCTCTACCTCTCTCTTAGGATTTAAGGAGCATCCTTAAAACCTACCTGTTTGTTCAAGATTTTGGTCATCTGTCCTGATATCTCCTTCAATGGCTTGGTGTCAAAAGTGTTTTTATTGATATCGATCTTGTCAAACGCCTTTGGATATTGTTACTGCGTTGAATTCGCCATGTAAATACAAGCTGTTATTGTTGAAAGGAAAGTCACAGGGTGTTTCACCTGAGACCGATTTTACATGGTTCACATAGAAAAATTTGCAGCACAGAAGAAGGCCATTCATCCCAGCTTGTCTGTGCTGGCCAAAAATATTATCCAGCCAAATACTACTTTCCAGCACTTAGTCCGTAACTTTGTAAGTTATGGCACTTCAAGTGCATGTCCAAATATTTTTGGATATTCTGCGGGTTTCAGCCTCTGCCTCTACATTTGGTAGTAGTAGTAGTAGTAGGCATCCGTCTGTCTTGGAAGACAATGGACTGTGCCTGGGGTGTATGTCACTTCTGAGTTGACCATCGCCTGTTGTGACTCATGAGTGGTAATCCCTTCCAAAATTCTGATCCCAATGAACTTGAGATCTTGCTTGCAGACATCCTTGTGTCGCAGATGTGAGTGACCTGTTGGTCTCGTGTCGATAGTAAGCTTGCTATAGAGCATGTCATTGGGGATGCAACCATCATCCATTCAGCACACGTGACCCAGCCAATGGAGTCGCTGCTGACTCGAGGGCAAATGTGCTGGGAATCTCTGCACGTTGGGGTGTTTCCTTATTCGGCACTCTGTCCTTCCAGGAGATGTTCAATATCTGTCTGAGGCAGCGGAGGTGGAAGCTGTTCAGCCGTTTTTCTTGGCTTACATAAATTGTCCATGCTTCGCTGCTGTAAAGGAGGGTGCTGAGAACACAAGCATGGTACACACGGAGATTTGTCTTTTCAGTTAGTTTGCTGTTGCTCCACGCTCTCTACTTCGACATGACAGTTGCAGCCTTGGCAATCCTGGTGCTGATTTTGGCATCAAGGGACAAATTACTGGTGATTGTTGATCCAAGGAATGTTGACGACCTCCAAAGTGAGGTTGTTGATGTTGACAGAAGGTGTAGTCTCTATGTCTTGGCCAATAACTTAGATCTTCCTGACACTTATTTTCAGTCCAAACTCCTTGCAGGTCTGGGAGAACAGATCGACAACCTGCTGCAAGTGAACTTCATTATGGGATGCCGATGCAGCGTCATTAGCAAACAGCAACTCACGGACAAGGACTTTATGTATTTTGGTCTTGGCGCGCGGTTTGCCAAGTTGAACAGCTTGCCATCAGCTCTGGTATGCAGGTATCACTACATTTGGTACATACTTGGAATTAGATCTGTAGAGTGTTTTCGCAGCTGTGGTGATTATGTGTGGATTGGGAGAAAGTAGTTTTGATCATTGAAATGTACACTTAATGCATATAAGTAGTAAGTTTGATTAATTTTGAATCCATTACAATGTCAGTATATGGTGGGAATTACTGAATGGAGGAAAAGAGGTTAAGTCTATTGCATCTGATATAATTGATGAAAGTTATAAACTATGTGCCAACTTTCAATCACACACACACACACACACTCTCTCTCTCTCTCTCTAGAGGTTTACACACATACAAATAGGTTACAGTGTGGGAAATAGTAGATTGGCTGAGTTAGAGTCCATTGAAAAAAAGGTATACAGTCTGTGAAGTTT
Source organism: Heterodontus francisci (assembly GCF_036365525.1). NCBI lineage: Eukaryota > Metazoa > Chordata > Chondrichthyes > Heterodontiformes > Heterodontidae > Heterodontus > Heterodontus francisci. The sequence continues at coordinate 38,962,675 of NC_090375.1, forward strand.
GGTGATTCGGCTGGCATCTTGATGGATTTGGTGGTCCTGAGGCTCTTAGTTTGAAGATGTAGATGACTGGTTCAGTGGGTCTCTTGGAGACAGCGATGTGGATTATTTCCTCCAACGGGGTTTCTGATTGTATCTGTAACATGCAAAGCTGGTCAGTCAACAGGCAGAGTTCAAAGCTTGTAAGCTGAAATGGAGAAAGAGAGAGGGACCCCCACTTGGGTCTGCACATGTCAGAGTCCAGAAGCTTCTTCTCTCTGCTGCAGAAAGACACAAGATGAAAACTAAAGATGGGGAGGGGCTTGTCACTCAAAGAACAAAGAACAAAGAACAGCACAGCACAGGAACAGGCCATTCGGCCCTCCAAGCCTGCGCCGATCATGATGCCTGTCTAAACTAAAACCTTCTGCTCTTCCGGGGTCTGTATCCCTCTATTCCCATTCTATTCATGTATTTGACAAGATGCCCCTTAAATGTCGCTATCGTACCTGCTTCCCCCACCTCCCCCGGCAGCAAGTTCCAGGCACTAACCACCCTCTTTGTAAAAAACTTTGCCTCACACATCCCCTCTAAACTTTTCCCCTCGCACCTTAAACCTATGTTCACCAGTAACTGACTCTTCCACCCTGGGAAAAAACTTCTGACTATCCACTCTGTCCATGCCACTCATAACTTTGTAAACCTCTATCATGTCGCCCCTCCACCACCGTCGTTCCAGTGAAAACAATCCAAGTTTATCCAATCTCTCCTCATAGCTAATGCCCTCCAGACCAGGCAACATCCTGGTAAACCTCCTCTGTACCCTCTCCAAAGCCTCCACAGCCTTCTGGTAGTGTGGCGACCAGAATTGTATGCAATATTCCAAGTGTGGCCTAACTAAAGTTCTGTACAGCTGCAGCATGACTTGCCAATTTTTATACTCAATGCCCCAACCAATGAAGGCAAGCATGCCATATGCCTTCTTGACTACCTTATCCGCCTGCGTTGGCACTTTCGGTGATCTGTGGACCTGGACGCCCAGATGTCTCTGCCTGTCAATATTCCTAAGGGTTCTGTCATTTAGTGTATACTTCCCTCCTGTATTAGACCTTCCAAAATGCATGACCTCACATTTGTCTGGATTAAACTCCATCTGCCATTTCTCCGCCCAAGTCTCCAACCGATCTATATCCTGCTGTATCCTCTGACAATCCTCATCACTATCTGCAACTCCACCAACCTTTGTGTCGTCTGCAAACTTACTAATCAGACCAGCTACATTTTCCTCCAAATCATTTATATATACTACAAACAGCAAAGGTCCCAGCACTGATTCCTGCGGAAAACCACTAGTCACAGCCCTCCATTCAGAAAAGCACCCTTCCACTGCTACCCTCTATCTTCTATGACTGAGCCAGTTCTGCATCCATCTTGCCAGCTCACCTCTGATCCCGTGTGACTTCACCTTTTGTACCAGTCTACCATGAGGGACCTTGTCAAAGGCTTTGCTGAAGTCCATGTAGACAACATCCACTGCCCTTCCTTCATCAATCATCTTCGTCACTTCCTCAAAAAACTTGATCAAGTTAGTGAGACACGACCTCCCCTTCACAAAACCATGCTGCCTCTCACTAATAAGCCCATTTGTTTCCAAATGTGAGTAAATGCTGTCCCGAAGAATTCTCTCCAATAATTTCCCTACCACTGACGTAAGGCTCACTGGCCTGGAATATCCTTGCTACTCAGTGATTCAAAAATAGCAGTTTTCAGTATTTCATCTTCTTGCTAAAAAGAACAAGTAGTTCTCTTAAAGTTCCTGGGTCTTGGTTCTTGCTGGGGACTGAGCAGATATTTTGTCTCCCTCCTCACAAGCCTTGCAATGCAGGATACAGTGTTGCAAATAAGATGGCCATCCTAAGCTGCCAGCAAAGTCATCTTTTTTTATCTGTTCTTTCTTTCACTGGCATTTACCCAACAATGTGGAAAATTGCCAAGTTATGTCCTGTCCACAAAAAGTGGACAAAAGTTATCTGGCAATTATCGCCCTATCAGTCTATTTTTTACTCTTTCACAGGATTTAGGTGTTGCTGGCTAGGCCAGCATTCAATGTCCATCACTAACTGCCCTTGAGAAGCCACCTTCTTGAACCACTGCAGTCCATGTGGTGTACACCCACAGTGCTGTTAGGACAGGAGTTCCAGGATTTTGACCCAACGACAGTGAAGGAACGGTGATATATTCCAAGTCAGGATGGTGTGTGGCTTGGAGGGAAATTTGCAGGTGCTGGTGTTCCCATGCATCTGCTTCCCTTGTCCTTCTCGGTGGTAGAGGTTGTGGGTTTGGAAGATGCTGTCGAAGGAGTCTTGGTGAGTTGCTGTAGTGCATCTTGTAGATGGTACACACTGCTGCCACTGTGCATCAATGGTGGAGGCAGTGAATATTGAAGGTGGTGGATGGGGTGCCAATCAAGTGGGCTGCTTTGTGATGGATGGTGTGAAGCTTCTTGAGTGTGGTTGGAGCTTCACTCATCCAGGCAACTGGAGAGTATTCCATCACACTCCTGCCTAGTGCCTTGTAGGTGGTGGGCAGACATTAAGGAGTCAGGAGGTGAGTTACTCGCCACAGAATTCCTAGCCTCTGATCTGCTCTTGTAGCCACTGTACTTATATGGCTGGTGCAGTTCAGTTTCTGGTCAATGGTAACACTCAGGTTGTTGATATTGGGGGATTCAGTGATGGTAATGCCATTGAATGTCATGGGGAGATTGTTGGATTCTCTCTTGTTCGAGATGGTCATTGCCTGGCACTTGTGTGGTGCGAATGTAACTGCCAATTATCAGCCCAAGCCTGAATGTTGTCCAAGTCGTTCTGCATATGGACACGGACTGCTTCAGTATCTGAGGAGTCACTAATGGTGCTGAACATTGTGCAATCAGCAGCAAACATCCGCATTTCTGGCCTTATAATAGAGGGACGGTCATTGATGAAGATGATTGGGCCTAGGACACAATCCTGAAGAAGTCCTTCAGTGATGTCTTGGGAGTGAGATGATTGGCCTCCAAAAACCACAACCGTCTTTCTTTGTGCTAGGTATGACTCCAACCATTTGGGGTTCCCTTTGACTCCAGTTTTGCTCGGGCTCCTTGATGCCATACCCAGTCAAATGCTGCCTTGATGTCAAGGGCAGTCACTCTCACCTCACCTCTTGAGTTCAGCTCTTTTGTCCATGTTTGGACCAAGGCTGTAATGAGGTCAGGAGCTGAGTGGCACAGGCAGAACCCAAACTGAGCGCCAGTAAGCAGGTTATTGCTGAGTAAGTGCCATCTTCAACTGCTTCATCAATGACCTTCCTTCCATAATAAGGTCAGAAATGGAGATGGTTGCTGATGATCAGTACCATTCACAAATCCAAAAAATTGAAGCAGTCTGTGCCTGCGTGCAGCAGGACCTGGACAACATCAGGCTTGAGTTGATAAGTGGCAAGTAGTGTTCACTTCACACAAGTGCCAGGCAAGGACCATCTCCCACAAGAGAGAATCTAACCCTCTCCCATTGACATTCAATGGCATTACCATCATTCAATCCCTCACGATCAACATCCAGGGGGTCACCATTAACCAGAAACTGAACTGGACAGCCACATAAACACTGTGACTAGAAGAGCAGGTCAGAGTTCGGGAATCCTATGGTGAGTATCTGATGTTCCAACTCCACAAAGCTTGTCCACCATCTACAAAACACAAGTCAGAAGTATGATGGAATATTCTCCACTTGCCTGGATGAGTGCAGCTCTGACACCACTCAAGAATCTCAACACCATCTAGAGAAAAGCAGTTGGCTTGATTAGCACCCCATCTGCCACCTTCAATATTCACTATCTCTACCACAGTTGAACTGTAGCTGCAGTGTGTATCATCTACAAGATACACTGCAGCAACTCGCCAAGGATTCCACAATAGCTCCTTCCAAACCCGCAAACTCTACCACCTGGAAGGACAAGGGTAGCTGGTGGATTGGAACACCACCACCTGCAAGTTCCCATTCAAGTCACTCACGATCCTGACTTGGAAATTTATTACTTGGTCAAAATCCTGGAACTCCCTCCTTAACAGCACTGTGCGTGTACCTATACCACATGAACTGCAGTAGTTCAAGAAGGGATCCCACCACCACCTTCTCAAGGGCAGTTAGGGATGGGCAACAAATGCTGGCCTTACCAGTTATGCCCACATCTCATGAATGAATAAGAAAACACACAAGGGAGAAAAGAATAGAAGGGTATGGTGATAGGGTTAGATGCACACGGATAGGAGAAGGCTCCTGCAGAGCATAAATGCTGGCATCAACCATTTGGGCTGGATGGTCTGTTTTGCTGCTGTAGAAGCTATGTAATTTATTCCACTCTCCTGTGTTTAATGGTTAAAAGAGGAATTTCAGTTCCTTAAGACACTGACAGAATTATTCGAAATAAAATCAGTATCTAAGAAATTCATGGCCAGGAGGAATCGCAATGTCTATGGGCTGAAGAATTGCATGCAATTGCTATTCATCACTTCTTGATTATGTAAGGTCTAGTCCAGGCAGCAGGGGGTGCTCACAACCTTTTAGGTGAGCCTGAAATTGTTGTTAATACATACAAGGCTTTTCGATTTTCTGCAGCGTTGAAATCTTTCCAGCTTGTTACCTGCCTTTCTTGCCATCACAACCAAACTATCCTGCATGGTTGCACCAATTTTGCAGCTGGCATTTCCACCGGTCCCCCCATCAGGACAATGCTCCACCAAATATCTCTCCCGTTCTGTACATCATGACTGAAAATGCCCATTGGTGTTTTCATTGGATGGCATGTTGCTTGCATTCAATTGCTGGCACAGTGATAGATTCCTAGGTTCCTATGTGATTTGTATTTGTAATGAATTCAAAATTTTGCGATATATTCAAAAATGATATGAGGAATAAAGTCCAGTCTGTGGCTTTGCTGATAGTGCAAAAGACATAATCCCCAGACAAGCTGACAGTGTTGCCTCTTCCTGATGTCAAGTTGTTTTTAACTGTCACCAAGCAACAGCTCAGGCACACCACTGTTTAAACGAGAGAAAAGATAATTGAAATCTTGGAACTTTTTAAACAAATCCTGTAAATGCTGGATGTGCACAGCAAATCATTTGATGTATAAATGAGAATAAGAAACAGATTAACATTTTGGGTATGGCCTGCCATCAGAACCTCTTAGCACCAAATTGTTAATCTCCCTGTCTCTTTCTAATGGCCAACGCTTGTTGCACTCTTAAATTCCCCTTCCGGTCCTGTAGGCATCAATTTAAGCTGGAGTACAATTCCATAAATTGCCTTTCTGCTCCAGTGTCTGACTCAAAGTACCACTTTTTCTGTGTAAGCCTAGGATTAGCAGGCTATTTTTATCATATAGGCCTCACAACCAAGTACTTTTCCACCCTTGCCACACTTTCTAGCGGGGTCACTGGATAAAGATGGGGTCAGAGAAGCCAAGTTGACTTTTCTACTCACTAGGCAAGGGACACTGATACCGATTGTAATATCCTCTACCATCATCCCAGCTTTAAACTGGAACCAATCTGGGGACTTCTGGTGAGCGACCTTTGCCTATAGCCTGAATTGGGTGGGTAGCTGATGAAGTAGGCCAGGGTGATGCAGAGTGATTGGCAGTGGTAAAGCAATTATCATGGTTGGACCTCTCTCTAGGAGTGAAATAAGGGAAAGTTTATTTAGTGCCTACAGCCACAAGGAAATGAAAAATTGGAAGCCTTTCAAGTTCAAAACGCACAAGCAACAGCAGGAAATTGAGTGCCAAATCTGTTTCCAGCATTCCCTCACTGTAGCTAAGGATGTTTCTCATGTATGTTCAAAATGACTTCTTCCCAACTTCTGTTGCCCACAGTTTTTGCATCAGAGAAGGAACTGGCAGCCACAAAATGGGCAGAGATAAAAATGGTGCCGGGATCATAATGATATCAACTGCCTTGGGCTGGCATTTATTACTGAGGTTCTGACAGGAGATCTGGCTGCCTGAAAATTGAATCGAGTGGACAACTTCAGCTTTCCATGCAATTTTGGTTCTGCTAACACCCTGTTTTTAGGTGCTCCAAAGGATGATGGGGACACTAAAATTATCATGTATGGCTTAGCTACAGCTCAACTTTATCAGTTGAGTCAGTAAGGCATTGCATTTTCTGTTTTTATTTCAGATTGACAGGACCAACAAGATTATAGCAACTTTGAGTGGGGGGGTTGCCAGAGATTACTGTTAATGTGAGCAGATGGTGGAAGCTTAGGGAGCAATTTTAACCTATTTTAACCAAACCTGCCTGGCAGGAAATTGACAATCGATTAATAGTAAGTAAAATCATGTTTGGTGTAAAACAGGCAAATGATCTGATGTGCCAATTTCCCGCTGGTTGGGTTAGGTTAAAATTATTCCCCTTTATGTCAATGATCAGTGTGGTTTTCTATGCGATTCGCTAAGGGCTGGAATAGTGTCAGTGTGGCACTTTTAGCAGCTTGGATTTGCAATCCTTAGACTGGACCGTATGTTTTTTGAGTTGGTTATCTGTATATTTCTACAAGGTAAATAGACAGCTAAAGATTGATATTTAATAAATACATACAATAAATACAACTTATGAATGGGCCGAAGGCTGTCTTTTTCGGCCCTGAAAAGTGCCCAGTCTACCTCAAATTACCCTGGAAGGGTAATGTATCCCTAAAATTTGAGTAACAGGTAAAGCTAGCTGTTTCACGCTGCTACTATGCAGTAGCAACATGTGTGGTGTTCGCCTCTAACAGGATGTTGCCGTCAAGCCAAAAAGACGTCCTGCCTATCACACAAATGAGTAATGTGATATATGAATTTCAATGCCAGTGTGATGCTAGGTATATAGGCTGTACGTCGCTAAGACTGGTGAATCGTATCAAACAACATGTCCCTTCTGCTGTTCACAACGGGCAAGGTACAGGCTGTACTCAACCAGCCCATGTTTGCAAAACTCAAAACACAGTGTCCAATATTAGATGTAATTCTGCAATTGGACAACATTTGCTAAATAATCCACAGTGTGCTAAGAATTACACTGACAACCAATTTAAGATTGTCAGTCGGGCTTGCAGTGTGACACATTTTCACTACATATATTCATACACAGGGCCCTGTTCTTTGCAGACAGAAAGAATATGTACAAACATTGCACCTGTTTTAGCTGAACAAAATAAGTTACAGCCATTTGCTCGTTCATTCCTCAGGGCAATGCCTTAACCAATCAGAGTCAAGCTGCCTGGTTTCAATTTTGAACAAAGCTTGGCAGTTAACTGTCAGTCACCATAAACTGGTGCATTCACCATGGCAACATCTCTACTAATCAGAGTTCACTAGCCAACCATTCAACACTCTCTTCTCATGCAGTATAAGTTGTTGTTTTCCCTTATATTGGTATTCTTGCGATTGTCCTGATGAGTGCAAGGTGAAAAGCTTTGACAACATGTCACTATTTTCAGCAATACATTTATTTTCAATGTACTTCTCTGTCTCATAATGATGAGCTTAATAATTATTAATGCTTAGTAATATTGTCAATGAGATTTCATCATTACCAAAGGAAACCTCCTTTCTTGCCTCCTGTGTAGTTTTACACTTGACAAAATATATTGATATTAGGCTCGCTGGGAGTGAAATTCCTCTCCAGCCAAAACATGAAACTGATGATAATGAATCATGCCCAGTTTCTTTTCTGTGGACTTCAGTGGGGGAGAAAAATGGGCTGTCGATTCACTATTGTCCATTTTACACTTTCATCGAAGACTGATTTCACCATCGCTCTGTTTTAACTTGAATTAAAAAAACGGAATCATGAACATTTCTTAAATGAAATACTTAAATGATGTGCGTGTGTACTTTAATTGTGTAATGATGAAAACCACACCTTTTGATGAATTTTTTGCATGCCAGATTGGCCGTGTGGCATCTCCAAGATATACAACTTTCAGCCCATTATTGGCATTAATCTATGTTTATGAGCTTATTGTTCTAGGATTATGTGACTAATTCGTGCAATAAATTTGTGTTGCCCTAATACATTTTATTTCCAATGGTTTATGGGTTGCAGATCACTGCTAGAACTGCGACCATTGTGCTAATGCCTTGGTGTCCTATCGTCACTATGTGTTTGCAATGCTCATTTCTGATTTGTAGCTTCATGCATTCAAGCACTAGTTTTATGTTAAAACAAGTGAAACTGACATTGCATCCAACTTGTAGAACAGTATCTGAGTAATGAGTCAGAAACTACGAAGGCAGCGTGCAAATGCTGGTATTCTGTAAGAATCTGGTTTTAATTTATGAATATCATTTTAAATATATATAGTTGCATGTTTAATATCATCATTAGAACCCTAACAAAAGAAAGTGCTTTATTATTACTTTTCCCCTAACCTGACCTTATCTCAATCACTACTGTGAAGCTCTGTCCTTTCCACATGTCTTGTCTTACCAATCGCAATATTTCTATGCCTGCTTGCCTCCTTTCTTGTATCAATCTCAGCCACAGTCTTGATTTCTCTCACCAGTCTTGATGTTTCAGTATTTTGCTTGCCCTTTCCTTTGCTGATCTTGATGTCTTACTCTTGTGCTAGCACCACATTCACTTACTAATCGGGATATGTTACTAGACTGGTATTCCAGAAGCATGGACTAATGATTTGGAGATATGAGTTCAAATCCCATCATGGCAGCTGAGGAATATTAATGAAATAAATCTGGAATAAGAAGCTAGTGTCAGTAATGGTGACCATTAAACTACTGGATTGTTGTAAAAGCCCATCTGATTCACTTTAAGAAAATCTGCTGGTTTGGCCTATCTGTGACTCCAAATCCACAGCAATGTAGCTAATTCTTAATTTCCCTCTGAAATGGCCTATCAAACCACCCAGTTGTATTCAAGAAGGTGGCTCACCAACACCTTCTTGAAGGCAATTAGGGATGGGCAATAAATACTGGTCTTGCCAGCACTACCAACATCCTGTGAATGAATAATAAAAAAAATCAATAGTTCACACGCTTTGCTGTTTCTTTTAGTGCTGTTGAAGTTTGCTATCTCTTCCACCTTCCTTTACAACTGTTGAATACTTCTTCCTTTTGGGCCTCTGACCTTTTGTACTCTCAACCTATCTGCCTGACCTTCTCTTGCTCGCTCCTTCGCTTGTCCAATTCTCTTTTATTTGTGCTAAAGGCTTGCTCCCTGCCTGTCCTTTCTTTCCCTCACAGCTCTCAAATTCTTATTCCAACCTTTCCTCTACTATTGAATGCACTTTTCTGGCACCTATTTCTTTCAGCTTGGGCTCCCAGTCTCCTCTTGTCTCCTTTTCTCCTTCTTTTCCTCCTGCTTTCTTTCTGGAGGTGAAACCTTTTTACAACTGCGATGCATTTGCCTTCACCTAAATTACATTATTTGTTGGTGCTTCTGCAATCAAGCATTTGACTGAAATGAGATAAAAACCTTTATCACTGAATACATTTTATTTTCAAACTTCCTGAACTTGAAAAAAATCCTGCTCATTTTGTGGCAAATTTTGACAGCAGTGAGTCGCTGAAAGAGAATCCGACTTCTTAGCGGCAAACTGCACAACTCCAGTTGATTTTCTATGGGATTTGCAGTTTAATGTCACTCTACACTTTCTACTCTTTCAGTAATCTCCCTCCAATTCATTGTTTGGGATTTTCTTGGTTTTAAACACCACTCTAGCACAAACCAATGAAAAGTAATGAAACTGGCCTACACTGTTCATTTAATGTTTGTATTTACATAGTTGTCAACCAATCAGAACTTTTCTTTATTAAACGTGCATGATGCAAGCAATAATGGATGCACTTGTGCACTGTCTTAACAAGTTAACAATTGGCTAAGCGATCAGTGGCTCACCTTGTGATTTTATCCGATTATCCTTTTCTTAACATATCTTTAGGTTGAACAACAGTACACAAAAAATCATTACTGCCTTTATTTTACATTGTAAAGATTTATTTTTTGCATATTCATATTTAATTTTCTTGTTCAGATTTTTTTAAAAATTCATTACTTTTTTATGATTTTCCTCTTTCTGCCAATCTTGTCGTCCAGTCAAGTATGACATCACAGTATCTTTCAGTTGTCCTCAGTTGAGCTCAACTATTTCCATTCAACAACTGGGGGTAACTTATCTCAGCTGTGACTGTTCAAACGATGGATGAACAATTGGAGACTGCAGCATGATAACTCTTCATATTGATGCCAAAGTCTTGTTTCAAGCACAGAAAACTGAAGTACTACAAAAACATCCTTTTCTGTTTGTGCCTTGATCTCAGTCAGCAGGTCCTCCTCCTTAATAGGAATACCACTGACTACAGGCGAATGAGCAGAGGAAAGGAGAGAGGAAAGGGGTCTGGAAGCAGTGTGCTTCACTGGCCCCGCTGGTAAAGCTCATTGCATGATGAATTCATTTGTTCTTATGGGCTTGATTGTAGTTAGAAAATGTAGCTTAGAAGCGCCGGGAAATTTTTTTTAAAGTCCTGTATCTCATACTGCTCTGGTTCTTGACTAGGTGGCTGGAATGCCTGGTCGTCTTGGGGTGACTGTACCAAGCCGTGTGGGGGTGGATTGCAGACCCGAAGCAGGACCTGCCATTCCCAGTTAGAGGAAGGGTTTGTTTGTGAAGGAGTTTCAGAAGAAGGAAGATTATGCAATAAGCAGCCTTGTAATAGTAAGTTTCAACTCTTTTATAGGAAAATAAACACTGTATAATTTGGCCTCTTGATTTAGCTGTTCTCCCAGATTCTCCTTTTATTCTTCTTTCTGACCTTTGCTTTTTACCTGCGCACTTTCTCACATCCTCCTTGTCACTCCTGTGACAAACAAAAACTCAATTTTCCTCTCCTGTTTTCACACGAATACATGCAGCACAGTCTATCAAGCCCAACACTAACTGTTCTCCCAACCCAATCTAATTCAGCTCAGTACAGCACAATGTATTATTTTAAATTCAAAATCCAGCACCACCTCTTGTCTTCAGTCTGTCTCTGTTTCTAAGCTACTACAGCTGACCCAGAATAAGTTCCTGGGAAAATGGCCATCTTCCAAAGGGCTGTCTGAGAACTCATACAAGAAACCCCCATCAATAACTGAGAGAATAGTTCTAGTTGACCTTATGACAGCCTTCCTCAAAGCTGCATGATATTTTATCTCTAGGGTCGTTCCACTAGGCTGTAATCTCAGTTCTAGCTTGGTTTGTCTGGACTGGCCACCGTCCAGATCTGACCTCAAGGAATGAAACCATCCTCGTTCTAACATTTTCTTTGTTTTGAGATTTGTCACCCTGTTTCTCATTGTTCTTCACACTCGTGAGTCACTCCCTTTATTCCACTCTTAAACTCATCCCATATTTGATTCATTCTTCTAAACATTAATGTTCTCATCTTACTTTTCTGATAGCCAAAAAATGAAAAGATATGTGTAATTAAATTCTAGTTATTGCAATGTGTGTTATACTACTGTCTGATTTCTGTGGTGTTTCAAATCTGCTTAATATTGTTGAATTAAAGAAGAGTCTTTCCATCAATATCCCTGCTAATAATGTCATAAAGAATTATGTTTATTTCGGTGAAAATCTTCACAGTAATTAAATAATGCCTTATTCTGGTCTATTCCTTTTAAAATTGCTTGTTTGCTTTTCTTGCTTTTTTCATACAGTTTATAGAGAAATTGAAATTTTCAATAGATTAGTGAGTTCATTCAGTCAAAAGTTGAGCTATACAGATGAGGACAGTTTAAGGTTTGATCCGATTGTGTGCTGATCTACCTGATCTTGCACCACACCTGGGTCAGGGAGAGTTGATCAACAGGTATCCAGTAGCACCTCATTGCAACACACTTGGTGGATGTTGGATATGGATGTGGACAGGATCAGGCAGCCTCAGTAAAATAAGCTTATGACACTCAACATCCAGACTCAAGTGCGACTTGCCCATCTACTGGAGGGTGGAAAATGTTTGTGGAACCATCCTTAACAAGAAATCAGTCCTGTCAGAAGAGAAAAGGAGATGGCAAGGGGAGAAAATTGGCCAAGAAAAGTCATCAGGAAAAATGTGACTTTCTTGCAACATTTCCCCGCTTTTGCAGAACTGTGAATACTATCACAGTTTGATCTTACTGCCTAACCTAAATCGCCCTTTGCTGTGATTTGTATGCAGTGAAGCATTCTTTGCTCACTTCAAGATGCTTAGTTTCTGATAAGTCTGTCAAGTTGAAAAATATAGTTAAAAACCTCATCTGATGTGCAAGGAAATGTGCTCCATATCTATTCATTTTTTTCAAATCACTTACCAGCGTGAGAAGATAGTCTGGAGAAATAAATATAATTTAAGGCTGCTTTTATGAACTCCTTAGTGGCCTGCATTTAAAGTAACATTACCAGAGATTGGATTTTTCTTCTCTCAATTCAGACTGGAGGAGGGCCAGGGAAAGAAAGATAAAAAAATTGCAATAAAAAAGATGGAATCTTATTCATGACCACATCAATAAAAGTAATCGTGTAGTTAAGATCATTTAAAAACAGATGAATCTCACGAGATGGTTCACAACTGAGTTGAATTGGTGGGAAGGTTATTTGGAGGCCAGCTGTGAATGCTCACATTTTAAAATGTAAAATTTGATCTATAAAAATAATGGATGAGATTTGCAGAATATTCTATGATGAGGCCTTTATATAGATAAATCACTCATTTTTTTCTTCTGTTAAATTTTGAAGTAAATTTGTTGAAATGATGAGTGTTTATGGCATCTTCATCCAACTGTCTGGATAGATTGAGTATAAAGGAGTATGAAGCTAAATTAATGTAAGTAGACACAATCAAACATTCAGCATGCTTGACAAATTGTGGTATGTGGAGGAATCCATCTCCCTCACAAAGTCAGACACAGTTGATTAAATGGGAGCTGTCTTCTAAATTGGCACAACATCTCAATGTTAAAAAGGAAGATGTTTGTACATCTTTGGATAAGTAACTTTCAAAAAAACTTCAAATATTTGAGTGAGTAACCCAATTGTTTATCTTACTACAACAACTGATCAAGCATCATTTAGGGAAGCAAGTGAACGCCCACTGTTACCCATCATCACCAAAAATGTCCGTCTCTTTAGTGTGTATTCAACATTGGGAAGATCAAGTGTATAACTATCTATGCCAAAGGTTACCCACTGCTCTTCAGTTACAAAGACACATCTTCCCTGTGTAAAGGCTGTCCCCCTGATGTTATCAGCACAAAACAATTTCCCAAATCAATAGAGACAGAAAAAAAATTACTAACCAAACTCCTTTTACAACTTCCTGACATTTGTTTTAAACAAGGGCTTTTGATGGTGAGACTTTTGAGTTGAAGTCACCCTGTGCAATATTGGTATTGGATGTATAAGCACATTCATGTGAAATTCCCTTATCTACTGTTGCAACAAATGTGTTAACCTTGTTAAACAAATTAATGCTTCCATCAAAATGGACTGCAGAATTCTGTACAGGTGTGCTAGCTATTATCACACAGCATAATTTCAGATTCTTCTTCAGACTATATTCATCCAGTAAATACTTTCATGCTATAGTTGGGGTGAAGGAGCTGTAATTGAGAACAGGAAGCTTTATATAAACACAAGATGGGGAAAATTGTGCTTTATGAAATTTTAATTTTAAGGTGTGGTAAATCTGTGCCAATCAACTGTGAGTGAATTGTTGTAACATTTTCCCCCTGTTCAATAAAGTCCTGCATGAACACAAACTACAGGAGAAACAAACATTCCTAGAAGGCCCGAAAAAAAATCTACACATTTATGGGAGAGGGAAATAACTTAATTCTCATGCCTGTGATAGCAAATGTAAAAGTGAGCATTCATCATTATAAATTATCCATGTGCACCTCTGCATCCAGATCAATTTTCCATTGCATCAAAATTATTTTTTACTTGAGAAGGAATTCTGCCCCTTACATCTTCCCAACTCAATAAGGTATATTAAGATGTCATTCCTCTGTACTGTTAATTGATAAAAGCAGCTCCCATGGCTTGCTGTGCCCCTTTTCCATCTCCGACATACATTTGAATAAGACTCCATCAAAGCTCAGAGTATTTCATGCTGTTCTTCTCTATGCACAGACCAATAGCCTGTTTGCAGGAGAAGTCAGCCTGATGGATTTAGTTAGTCCCACCATTCTACCCAATCCTGCTGGCCCAGCCTCTCCCGTGAATCTAAGCAATCACTGATCGGCATCAAGGGAAGAGGGAATTGCCACATTCAATTTTGTGCCAGTGGCAGGTGCAAATCCTGTTTTTCCATTACCAGATAGCAATGTGCAAAACAAAACGGGAGAAATGAGTACTAAATAGCTGTGTGGCTCTTGAAGAGTGCCATAGGACTTTTGGCCCGCAGTTTACTTTTCCTTAGATTCCTGGGGTAAAACACTTCAAAATGCAAACACAGTTTATATATTTACTTCAGTTGAGTAGAACTTTGTTTTACTTTCTTTTTTGAGCTAACAAAATTGCACTGTGGACTTTAGACCTTAGTATTCCTTTTTCTATAGGCATATCCTTATGAAATATGACAGCAGTACCACTAGTACATACCAGTTATTTTAAAAAATCCTCTGATTGTAAAGATAATTTAATACTTAAAATATTTAAGTATCTTAGTTTAGTTTTACTAGGCTATTTAAAATCCTTAGTCTGACCAGAACTGCTAAATAATTTTGTTCTTTTACCCTTCCTAAAAGTCAGGAGCCTAAACATTATTGCTGGCAATAATACCAGTTGAGTACTTGATGCATGTATATGACATTGTTTTCCCTAATTTAAAGCAGATATTAATCTTTAACTGTCATACAAACAGACTAAATGTTTGTGTACTGAGTATTAGCTTTGGCTGATTGGGAGCACTGTCACGTCTAAGTAGGAAGGTAGTAGGTTCAAGTTTCACCTCAGACACTTAACTACATAATGACATGTGCTGCAGTACTGAGGGATTGCTGTAGTATTGCAGGTGCTGTCTTAATGAACTAAAATGTTAAACCAAGATCCCTTCTGCCTTCTCAGGTGGATGTAAAAGATCCCATGGCACTCTTCAAAGAGCAATTTTCTGGTCAATATTTATCCCTCAGCCAATGCTACTAAAACCTTTACTCTACATCCAGCGATGTGTTGGGACTGTGATATGTGGGAGTTTGATTAGAGATACAGCACTGAAACAGGCCCTTCGGCCCACCGAGTCTGTGCCGAACATCAACCACCCATTTATACTAATCCTACACTAATCCCATATTCCTACCAAACATCCCCACCCGTCCCTATATTTCCCTACCACCTACCTATACTAGTGACAATTTATAATGGCCAATTTACCTATCAACCTGCAAGTCTTTTTTGGCTTGTGGGAGGAAACCGGAGCACCCGGAGAAAACCCACGCAGACACAGGGAGAACTTGCAAACTCCACACAGGCAGTACCCGGAATCGAACCCGGGTCCCTGGAGCTGTGAGGCTGCGGTGCTAACCACTGCGCCACTGTGCAGTAACTGTCCTGGATTGCCATATCTGCAGAAAATATCTCTGCCTTGAGCTGGAGTGTGAACTAGAGACACTCCAACACATAAGGGAGGGGGAGAAATTTCTGGACAAATTGTCTCCAGGGTACAGTCACAATTCAGAGGAAAGTACAGGTGCCAGAAGGGCTGAGTGTTACTGTCAGTTATCAAGGTAAGGGGAACTGAGGGGAGATAGAGCAGAAGGTCCCACAAATACTGGTTCTATCCAGAAGATACAATGTACTTGATACCTGTGAGAATAAGGAGGAAGATGGTGGGAAGGACACCACAATGACAATTTTTGCACTGTGGAGAAGAGGCCTTTTCAAAGAAGATTAGGAGCAGAATAGAAATTTTTAGTTATAAGAGACACAATGAAGAGGATGGATAGCATCCTTGCATCCAGATGGAGAGTCCTGAAGGGTATGTTTCCTGCCTGATGCCACGGTAAGAGATATCTCAATGTGGCTAGAAAGGAATTTGGAATGGGAGGGGGAAGATTGTGTTGTCGTGGTCCAAGTCAGGACCTATGACATAGAGAAGAAAAGTGAGGAGGTCCTGCTGTGGAGATATTGGGAGTTAGGGGCTAAATTTAAAAATCAGGACCTCAAGGGTGGTAATCTCAGGATTATTACCCAAGTTACATGCTAATTTGCAAAGAGACAATAAGATTAAGAAGGTGAACAGGTGATTAAAGGAATTGTGTGGAAAAGAGGGGTTCCTTTTCATGGGAAACTGGCACCAGAACTGGAACAGTGGGGAGCTGTACTGTTGGGACAGGCTTCACCTGAACTGGGCTGGGACCAAGGTCCGAATGGAAAGGATAAATAGGGTGGTAAAAAGCTCCATAAACTATTAAATAGGGGCTGGGCTCAGTTAGAAATAATAGTCAAAATGATAGTTTAAAGATTGAAAAAAAGGGATAAGAGCAGAGTTCAGGTTACAACTGGTGATGAAACCAATTTTAACAACTAAAGTAGCTAGAGTAGGAGTAGCAAATAAGAAACATGAAAGTTAAACTGTGTGAGAAAGACAACAGCAGGGCAGAAGGTTAGGTTAGTATCTCTTGCCCACATAAAACTTTTATATATTAATATTTGGAGTATAAGAATTAAATTGAGGTATAAGAATGAAATTAAAAGGTACCTGGACCCGCACCTGAGGTGCTGCTACCTGCAAGGCTACGGACCGGGTGCTGGAAGTTGGGATTAGATTGTTCGGCTAGTTTTTTTGGCCGGCGCAGACATAATGGGCTGAAATCTGTGTCGTAATTTTTCTATGGTTCTATGGTTGAGTGAACTGGATGCTCAGTGACAGCTTAGAAGGTATGAAATGGTGGTCAATGTTGAGACATAGCTGCCAGCTGGTCTTGATTGGGAGTTAAAATTCCAGGTTATGAGGCCTTTAGAAAGGATAGGGAAATTGGAAGAGGAGAAGGGGTAGCCTTATTGACTAAAGATACTATTACAACATTGGTAAGCAAGGAAATAAGTAAGGGAAGGGAATCAATAGGATCTCAATGGTTAGAATTGCGGTCTCCTGATAGCAACTATGAAGTGGCAGAATGTATTAATTCAGATATTTAGAGGCTTCTAGAAAAGCATTATTGTTTTAGTGGGAGATTTTAATTTTCATATAGATAGGGAAAGGTAGAGTAGTTCAAATCAGAAATGTAATGAATTTCTTGAGTACATTCAAGATAATTTACTCGAGCAATATGTTCTAGAGCCAATATGAGGACAGGCCATATTAGATTTAGTAATGGGTAATGAGTCAGACTTATTGTGATCATTGATTTGTGATTAAAAATGATCAAATTCAATGTTACCTGGCGTTCTCTATAACTATTTGATATAGGACGTTAACCAGTGATGGCACCCAGCCTCTTATATTATGTACTTTAAAAGCTTGCTTTGCATCTAAGTGTTTAGATCAGGATAGTGTTTTATTCATAGATAATAATCAGTAATAGATTTGAGAATCATAGAAATTTACAGCACAAAAGGAGGTCATTTGACCCATCATGTGGGTGCTGACCGAAAAAGAGCTACCCAGCCTAATCCCACTTTCCAGCTTTTGGTCTGCAGCCTTGTACTTCAAGTGCTTATCCAAGTACTTTTTAGTGATGTGGGTTTCTGCCTCTAGCACCCTTTCAGGCAGTGAGTTCCTGACCCCCACCACCCTCTGGGTGAAAAATGTCTCCTCAACTCTCTTCTAATCCTTCTACCAATTACTTTAAATCTATGCCTCAAGGTTATTGACTTCTCTGCTATGGGGAAAAAGGTCCTTCCTATCCACTCTATCTGGGCTCCTCATAATTTTATACACCTCAATTAAATCTCCCCTCAGCCTCCTCTGTTCCAAAGAAAAGTTCTATTCCCAAGAGAAGTTTTTGACTTCAAGGTTGATGAAATAAATCATAAAGTCGGTGACACTAAACTTGTGTTTTAAAGCCTGAAGGTTGTATGAGGAAAGGAACATTGCATGAGGCAAGGATTCTCTGGAAAAGGATAAGTAGAATAGGAGACTGTACATTAAGATTTCATCCACCTCTTTGTTGATGTTAGCCCACAACAAAATACAGCACATTATGTTATGTTCTGTTGTGCTTGAGGCAATGAAATCAGGGCTTGCTAATGAATAATAACCCTTTTTTTAAAATTGAGAACCCAAGGCAAAGAGGCAAGACTCATTGTGCAGTATAATACTGAGATTAAAAAGTGCAAAGGAAAAGACAAACTAGATCAAGCATTAGTGAATAGGTAATACCAAACTGGACCTTTAAAGTATGGGAGATAGGGAAAGTAGGACTGAGGAAAGCGGGCAAAGGCTCTCCGTTTTGAGATTTTGGAAATCAATAGGTTAGAATTGGATAATGTGCAGCATTTTTGTTTTCAAAGCAGTGTGGTGCAGGAAGAAGGAGACAGTTTAGGGTGGCACATGTTGAGCTTAGAAGAAGTAAGCTAAGAAATTTAGAAGAATTATATTGGTAAAATAGAGGGAAAATTACAATGGAAAAAGACAGGGGTTGGAGACATGAAAGAGATCAGCCATAAGAGAAGCATTTTCTTGTCTTACATATCTGTGACCTGTGAAACAGCTAGCACATAGTCTTAACAGAACATATCCTTTTCCTCTGCATGTCTCAGCAATTTCCACTAGGCCTGAGTAAGGCACCAATTTTCAAATTAAAAAGCAAATTACTGCAAGATGCTGGAGGCCTGAACTAGGCTGCCTGCAAATCTGAACAATTAGCTAAACCAGAATTAGGCTTTACATAGTTGCGACCATTTCTGGAAAGAACTGCACTTCCTTCTTTTAAGACAGGTAAGCCTTCAACCATCAATAATCCTGTCATAAAGACAGGGGTCCACTTGTCCCTGGTAAAGAGCTTTTCTTTTAGTTTAATATAATAGCTGCATTTTTAATTTTTGAAGATTAATCTGTGTTAGGGTAAAAAACAATTTAAATGCTGTGTCCCTTAGGTTGGGGAAAAAGCCTACCCTAAACCATCAATTCTCCTGCTGCAAGTGATTTCATTGTGAAATTGTAATCCTTAATATGCTTAAAATGAAAGCAAAGGTTATTTACACAAGCCATTGCCTTGCCATAGCATATGGACGCTATAATTCCAGAAGCCAATCACTGAGGTCAATAGACTACAGGAAACACCAAGATCTTGACGGTTTCCATCGCTATGGATACTCCTTATCTCAGACAGGTAAGTGGTGAAATGCAAAGTCCTTGTTCAATACTAACCCTTTCTCCATTCCATTGTGTGTCTGCTAAAGCTTTCACTATGAAACTGCATAAGTTTTCACAAAAATTTGTTTCTCGATCACCTCTAAACCTGCATGACTTTTTTTTTTGTTTTCCATTCCTTTAAAGAAACTTGGTTGCTGTAAGTGTAATACAGTTATTTTCAGCCTGATATCTAAGTGGATTTTTTTTAATTGTACAGACTTTCACTTTAAGATATAGGGGCCCCTTCATGGGGTTGGAAATGAAAGGAGGAAGGCAAGAACTGAAGCCTTAATATTTCATTGCTGGTCAAATAGGGGGCCTGCAATTATCTTAATAGTCTCCTGGGGGTAATTAATGAGTTAGGATTTAATCAAAAACTGGATTTTTACTCATAATTTGCATTGGTAAATTATAAATGGTTAGTTAGAAAGTCAGTAATGTTTCTACTTCAAATAAATTTTGATTCAAATTTCACCTCATTTAAAAAAGAACCTCATGTACATAAGGCACATATGTTAGCCGATTACCAACTAAACGACTGTACTGAATGCACAGGAAAAGGCTTAAGACTTAGAGCCCTACAGAATATGACTGTAACTGTGACATTAGACTGTGAATTCATAAACTGTAAGATTTGAATGTTTTTGATGATTTATTCAATTTAAGTTTCGGAACACATTAACATAGCACCTTTCAATGTCCCAAAATGCTTCCAAAGGTGGGGCTGGAACTCAAGATGTTAACCACGGCTCAGACCGGTTACACTTTCACTTGAGTCAGAAGGTTGTAGGTTCAACTCCCAAAACAGAGACAAGAGCATAAAATCTAGACTAGTAGTGCAGCACTTGCTCAGGACTGTACTGGAGTGTCAAAGGTGCTGTCTTTCGAAAGAGATGTCAAATCAAGGCTCTGCCTGCCCTCTCTGGTGGATCCCATGGCACTATTTTGAAAAAGAGTTCATAAAATTGAAGCCCATAGGATTAATGGGACAGATGTGAAATTGGTTATTAGACAGAAAGCAAAGAGTAGTGCTGAATGCTTTGTTTTCAGAATGGAGAAAAATATACAATGGCATCCCCCAGGGGTTGAAATAGGACTATTGCTCTTTTTGATTTATATTAATGACCTGGTGTTGAGCACATAGCGCATAATTTTAAAGTTTGCAGATGACATGAAACTTGGAAATATCATAAACAGTGAAGAGGA
The DNA here is from genome assembly GCF_036365525.1 of Heterodontus francisci. Lineage (NCBI taxonomy): Eukaryota > Metazoa > Chordata > Chondrichthyes > Heterodontiformes > Heterodontidae > Heterodontus > Heterodontus francisci. The sequence goes on from NC_090375.1 coordinate 38,983,225, forward strand.
TAGTAACAACTTCAGGAGGATATACAAAAGCAAAATACTGTAGATGCTGGAATTCTGAAATAAAAAACAGAAAATGCTGGAAATACTCAGTAGGTGTGGCAGCATCAGTAGAGAGAGAAACAGAGGTAACATTTCAGGTCGATGGCCGGTTAACTCTGTTTCAGTCCACAGATACTGCCAGAACTGCTGTCTATTTACAGCATTTTCTATTTTTATTTCAGGAGGATATAGACGGACTGGTGAAATGGGCAGCCACATGTCAGATGCAATTTAATGCAGAGAAGTGTGAAATGATGCATTTTGGTAGGAAGAACGGATAGAGGCAATATGAGCTAAATGGTCCAATTTTAAAGGGGATGCAGGAATAGAGAGACCTGGGTATGAACTTACATAAATTTTTACAGTTGGCAGAACAAGTTGAGAAGGTCATTAAGAAAGTATATGGAATGCTTGGCTTTATCAACGGAGACACAGAGGTAACATTAACCCCCACAATGGGCGGGAGAGTGTCAAGGGAGGGTTAAGTTGGTAAATATGTGAAAGATGACTGCAACTTGCCATAAATGTGCCTATTTCAGGGTACAGGAGAGATTCATGAGGATGTTGCCAGTTCTGGAAAAATGCAGCTATGAGGAAAGATTGGATAGGCTGGGGTTGTTCTCCTTTGAACATAGAAGGCCGAGGGGAGATCTGATTGAAATGTACAAAATTTTGAGGGGCCTGTATAGAGTGGAGGTGAAGAGTCTATTCACGTTAGCAGAGAGATCAGTGACGAGGGAGTATAGATTTAAGGTGATTGGTAGAAAAATTAGAGGGGAGATAAGGAAAAACTTTTTCACCCAGAGGATGGTGATGGTCTGGAACTCACTGCCTGAAAGGGGAGTTGAGCCAGAAACCCCCAACTCATTCAAAGGGAGTCTAGATATGCACCTCAAGTGCCATAATCTGTCGGGCTATGGACCAAATGCTGGAAGGTGGGATTAGAATAGGTGGATCGTTTTTCGGCCGGCACAGACACGATGGGCCAAATGGCTGCCTCATGTGCCTTAAACTTTCTATGATTCTATAATTCTATGTTTAACCATGGCAGGTTTGGGGGACCCAAGTGACCCGTTCTGGAGAGGCCTGTCAGTCATAATATTTAAATGAGGCTTCATTCCTTCGATTTTGAGACCCATTTGAATTTAACAGTTGTGGGTCGGGTTTCCCAGGGTTCAAGAAATCTGGCAGCTAAGGGAAGGTGAAAGAAAAAAAGAAAAGTAAGTGAGTGTCAGATCCAGCACTGCTTGTAGACCAGAAGGAGCAGGAGAACTTCCCCTCGCCCGTCATTCACACCTGCTGCTCCAATCATTCCTTCTTTCCTTTCTGCTGCAATCTGAGCTCTGGCTCACCATGTCCCGATCATTTACAGTTCCAGGCGATTGTTCTCGGTACTCCCTACTGCAATCTTCTACCTCTGGCTTTCCCACCTAACAGTCAACCTGTGTCTCAATCTGGCCCATTACTGAGTGGGCTTAAAAATGCTAATGAGGTCTTGCTGTTAAATTCCACATTCCCAGCATCTCCCTGTTTCCCAGCTGCAAAAATATGCATCTGATCCCTCCCCACCTTCCCTAAAGTACAGGGACTTCAGAATACAGCAGCAAGGAAGTTATGCTAAACCTTTAGAAATCATGAGCTAGGCCTCAGCTGGAGTATTATGGCCAATTCCGGGCACCACAGTTTAGGAAGGATGTCAAGGCTTTAGAGAGGGTGCAGAGGAGATTTACCGGAATCAGGGATGCAGGGCTTCAGAGACATAGAAAAAGTAGTGAAACTGGGATTGTTCTCTTGAGCAGAGATGGTTAAGGCATAATTTAATAGACCTGTTCAAAATCATGAAGGATTTTGATAAAGTAAATAAGGAAAAACTGCTCGTGCAGAAGGGTCAGTAACCAGAGAGCACAGTTTAAGGAATTGACAAGCGAACCAGAGGCAAGATGAGAATTTCATTTTATGCAGCAGGTTGTTGTGATCTGGAATGTACTGGCTGAAAGGGTGGTGGAAGGAGATTCAATAGTAGCTTTCAAAAGGGAATTGGATAAATATTTGAATGGAAACAAATTGCAGGGCTATGTGACTAATTGGATAGCTCTTTCAATGTGCCAACACGCAGTTCAAATGGCCTCCTTTTGTGATGTTTGATTTTATGTGTCCTGGCCAATATTAATCACTCAACCAACATTACTGAAACAGATTAATTGTCATTATCACACTTCTGTTTGTGGGGTTTTGCTGTACCCGATTTGCCTACCATGTTCCTTACAAGAATGATTACACTTCAAAAGTACTTCACTGGCTGTAAAGTACTTTGGGACATCCTTGAGGTTGTGAAAAGTGCTATATAAATGCAAATCTCTCTTTCTTTCAAGACACCACATCCAGTTCAGCAGCAAACCAGATCTTCCAATTCTTACATCTTGAGTTCTGTGACACAATGTAAATATTTGCATTTCTAATAGTTACTATAATGTCTTAATCCAAAATATCCGCTGGTACTACAATACTCTTCAGATAGTTGTTTTCCTTACTCTACTCAAAGTAAAATGGTCTAAATTGAATGGATTGAATTGCCGAATTCCCTAATGTATGTCATACATGAGTGCACGCTGAACAAGCTGTATTGTTCCAGTGAAAGTGCACCTATAGGCTGTATACTTCATTGCTTTAACCTGCAAGTACTAGATTTCTTTCTACTGGTATTACAGTTCTGTGACCTCAGACTTGCTTGCTTACTGTTGACCATAGTGTTCCCTCCCCACCAAGAGCCTTATTGTTTAGCTTAATTTTTGAGAGTTCTTTCTACAGATCTCACAGCTCACTTTGTCATGGACCAGATTGTATCCTTTCCTGAGTGCTCCCCTGAGAGATCACATAACTGACTGCACCTTGACAGTGCTGCACAATTCAAATGCGTGCTTCTGGTCTCCTACATGGAAAATGAAAATCAGAAGGGATGTAGAATGGGCGGCTGAATCGATATCTCCTGTTTCATTCTATTGCCCAAAGTCAAAATTACCCCATAGTATTTCAGTCCAATGAATACTGATAGAGCATTATCCCTTTTCCTTTAGCTGCATCAGAAATATTTGTCACAGCAACACAGAAAGGTAAAGATAGATCAATATAACCCTTTACTTTCAGCAATCTGCCAATGCAAGAAGGATGAGGTTAAAATTCTCTCTGGCATGGAATACACTTACGACACCACAATATGAGCAATTGATATCAAGGAGAAAACCAACTTGCTGGCCGAACAATATAGTATATAATTTGGCATGTTTTTATGCTAAAAGTTTCTTTTAAAAATTTAATGGAGTCATCGAGTCATTACATCACAGAAGGAAGTCATTTGGCCCATCAAATCTATGCCATCTGTCTGCAGAACAATCCAATCAGTCCCATTTCCTGGCTGTGTCCCCATGGCTCTGCAGATTTATTTCCATCACGTGGCCATCAAATTCCTTTCAAAATCATTGATTGTCTCTGTTTCCACCACCCTCACAGGCAGCGAGTTCAGGTCATTACCAGTTGCACTTAAAAAATTAAGGTCTTAATCATTTGACCCCTGCATCTCTTGCTCAAAACCTTAAATCTGTGTCCCCTAGTCTTATTGCCATCAGCTAATGGGAACAACTTTTCTTTGTCTACCTTATCTATACCTGTCATAATCTTGCATACATATATCAAATCCCCCCTCAATCAAACCCAAGCTTCTCCAACCTAATCGTGTAGATCCTTCTCCCTCTCTGAAACTCACTCTCTTTTCCCACTCCCCATCCCTCTTTTCCCACTCCCCATCCCTCTTTTCCCACCCCCATCCCTCTTTTTCTGCCCCCATCCCTATTCCCACCATTCGCCACCCAAGTCCCTCTTCCCCCATCTCTCTAACCCTCTCCCTCTTTCTCAGCCCCCAAACCTCTCTCTATCCCCCAACCCCTCTCTATCCCCGCTGTCCTCTCCCGCTTGACCCATCGCCTGACCCACCCCCTTACCCAAACCCCCCCTCCCGATACCCTTCCCTGACCCCCCCCCCCCCCGACTCTCCCAACCCCCAGCACTCTCCCGGCCCTCTCACCTGTTCCTCCGCCTCCCGTCCCCCTATTGATCCCCATCCTCTCTCGACACCTCCCCTCTCCAGACACCTCCCTTTCTCGACACCCCCTTATCCCAAGGCACCCCCTCTCCCGACACACCCCTTCTCCCAACAGCACCCCCACCCCGATATCCCCCCTCTCCCGACACCCCTCACTCTCCCAACACCCCCCACTCTCCCGAAAACCCCCCTCATGACACTACATCCTCCGACCCATCCCCACTCTGCCGACCCCACCATACTCTCCCGACCTCCCCCAACTCTCCCAGACTCCCCTCACTCTCCCGACTCCCCCCACTCTCCCGACCCTCACCCCACTCTCCTGCCCCCACCACTCTCCCACCCTCCCCCACTTTCCCGACCACCCCCAATCTCCCGACACCCACTCACTCCCATCCCCCCCCACTCTGCCAACCCCCCCACTCTCCTGACCCCCCCCACTCTCCCGTCTTCCCCCCACGTTCCCAACTACCCCTCTGTTCCCCAGCCCCCTCTCTTCCCCCACCTGCCTCTCACCACCCCCACCCCCACCCCACCCCGCAACCTCTCCTCTGCGACCTTTTCCCGCCACGTCTCCTCCCCCTGCACCCCCTCACCACCCCTCCCCCTCGGCTGTGCCCTCTCGGCCCCCCTGCCCGGCTGTGTCCTCACCACCCCGCCCAGCTGCGCCCTCTCGCATCCTCCCCCGGCTGTGCCCTCTCGCCCACCCACCTGGCTGTACCCTCTCGCCCACCTGCCCAGCTGCGCCCTCTTGCCCCATCCCACCAGCTGCACCCTCTCACCCCACCACCACCCAGGTGCGCCCTCTAGCCCACGCCCCCCCCAGCTGCACCCTATCACTCCCACCCCCGGATACGACCTCTTGCACCCTCCCCTGGCTGTGCCCTCTCGCACCCCCCCTGCCCGAGTGTGCCCTCTCGCCCCCATACCCCTGGCCCTCAAAGAACAATGCAGTTCTTGTCATTCAATTACATTATCGAGCTGTTATTGCACAGGATAAAGAATTTTGGACAACTCACTGCATTACACAGTAGAAGCTCAATTGAGAGGTTCAGATAATGACATAAACCAAAGCTTGAGGTATTTAGTCATCACCTATTTGCCAAGATTGTGTTGCATCTAATACCCAAAGGCCATCTGATATATTTAGCAATGGCAGTTAATAACTGACTGTTTGCTGCATTAATGCTTCCAGTTTTTTTAATGGTGACACCTTTTTACATCATGCAGCACTATCTCATATCAGCTAGTCATTAATAATCCAATACTTTGCTAGACCAAGGATCAATTTTGATGGTGATTTTTCTATTTAGAAAAGTTCCCTCTTATAATCCAGAAAACATAAACCAGGTCCCATCACCTTAATTGTCTGCACTTGTGAGGCTGAAATGATCTTGGATGAATGGATTATGGACGTTTCATTTATAAGACTAGTAGTTGATGTTCAGTTTGAAGAAAATTTGAATGAGTAGTCTTTAAGGCTTAAAAAAACTCTGCCAAACCTTAGTTTGGCATCACATTGTCATGAGCTTTTGCAGAATGCTTTGGTGCTCTTTTATGCAACTTGGGTTGCTAGAATTAATGCAGCCTAGTTTGTTGCTTTACTCATGTCACTTGGTTTGGTGGGTATTGTATGGCCGGATATGATGGTTTTCATGCAGACCAGTTAGATGTGTTTTCTTGCATCTCTGGAGATATTCTATGCACTTTTGGGGAATTGCTCGTGGTTAGTTAAGTTTTTGCAGTCTCTGCTCCTGCTGTTAAGGTAGCATGAGAAGGTATGATGAGAAGGAAAAGAGAGGATTTTAGCAAATACAAGGAGAGCAAATCAATGGAAGCATTAGTGGAGCACAGAAAGTGTAGGATGGAGCTTAAGAAAGCAATTAGGAGAGCAAAGAGGGGATATGAGAAAGCTCTGGCTGGTAAAAGTAAGGAAAATGCCAAGATATTCTATAAGTATATCAATTGGAAGAGGATAACCAGGGAAAGAGTAGGACCCATTTGGGACCAAGGGGGAAATTTGTGGGTGGAGCCACAGGACATTGGTAGGGTGTTGAACGAATACTTCACATCTGTCTTCACCCAAGAGAATGAGGATGTAGATATGGAACTTAGAGAGAGAGACTGTGAGGTTCTTGAGCAAATTATCATAGGGAGTGACAAGGTATTGGAGGTTTTGGAAGGCTTAAAAGTGGACAGATCTCCCGGTCTGGACGATTTGTGTCCCAGGATGCTGTTGGAGGCAAGGGTGGAGATTGCAGGGGCTCTGACCCAAATTTTTAATTCCTCTCTGGCCACGGGGAAGGTGCCAGAGGACTGGAGAACAGCTAATGTGGTCCCACTATTTAAGAAAGGTTGTCGAGATAAGCCAGGGAACTACAGACCAGTGAGTCTCACGTCAGTGGTAGGGAAACTATTGGAGAAAATTCTGAAGGAGAGAATCTATCTCCACTTGGAGAGGCAAAATTTGATTAGGAATAGTCAGCATGGCTTTGTCAAAGGGAGGTCATGCCTAATAAATTTGATTGAATTTTTTGAGCATATGACCAGGTGTGGAGATGAGGGTAGTGCAGTTGATGTAGTTTACATGGATTTCAGCAAAGCCTTTGACAAGGTCCCACATGGGAGACTTATCAAGAAAGCAAATGCACATGGGATACAAGGTAACTTGATAAGGTGGATTCAAAATTGGCTTAGCTGTAGGAGACAGAGATTGATGACAGATGGCTGTTTTAGTGACTGGAAGCCAGTGTCCAGTGGCGTACCACAGGGATCTGTGCTGGGTCCCCTATTGTTTGTCATTTATATAAACGACATAGATGACTATGTGGGGGGTAGGATCAGTAAGTTCGTGGATGACATAAAGATTGGCCGAGTGGTTAACAGTGAGGTGGAGTGTCTTAGGTTACAGGAAGATATAGACGGGATGGTCAAATGGGCAGAAAAGTGGCAGATGGAATTTAACACTGAAAAGTGTGAGGTGATGCACTTTGGTAGGAGTAATGTGCCACAGAAGTATTCAATGAATGGCCTGACACTGGGAAGTTCCGAGGAACAAAGGGACCTTGGTGTGTTTGTCCATAGATCTCTGAAGGCAGAAGGGCAGGTTAATAGGGTGGTGAGAAAGACATATGGGACACTTGCCTTTATCAATCGAGGCATAGATTACAAAAGCAGGGAGGTCATGTTGGAGTTGTACAGAACTTTGGTAAGGCCACAGCTGGAGTACTGTGTGCAATTCTGGTCACCACATTATAGGAAGGATGTGATTGCATTGGATGGGGTGCAGAGGCGATTCACCAGGATGTTGCCTGGGATGGAACATTTAAGCTATGAAGAGAGGTTGGATAGGCTTGGGTTGTTTTCACTGGAGCAGAGAAGACTGAGGTGTACAAGATTATGAGGGGCATGGACAGGGTGGAGAGGGAGCAGCTGTTCCCCTTAGTTGAAGGGTCAGTTACGAGGGGTCACAAGTTTAAGGTGAGGGGCGGGAGGTTTAAGGGGGATTTGAGGAAGAACTTTTTTACCCAGAGGGTGTTGACGGTCTGGAATGCCCTGCCTGGGAGGGTGGTAGAGACGGGTTGCCTCACATTCTTTAAAAAGTACCTGGATGAGCACTTGGCACATCATAACATTCAAGGCTATGGGCCAAATGCTGGCAAATGGAATTAGGTAGACAGGTCAGGTGTCTTTAATGCATCGGTGCAGACTCGATGGGCCGAAGGGCCTCTTCTGCACTGTATTATTCTGTGATTCAGTAATTCTGTAATGAACGGAAAAGTCTGCAGGAATGAGATCTTCTTCAAAGTTGTTCAGCTTTGTTACTTACAAAATGTAAAAACCCAGTAGAATCTGTCTGTCTCCATGCACTATGTAACTGAGAAGGCATTCGGCTGGAACTAACATAAATGTGAAATGGCAGATCCAATGAAACATCATATTCTTCAGATTCAGATCATTTTGATACAGCTGTTGCTGGAAACATGCAAGTGATTTTGCATAAATTTTGTACATTACCAAGGGTACTAATTGAGGGGAATCTGATATGAAATATTCAGTGAAATATGCAAAAGCTAATAGACTGTGGCTGGTCAACCTGCTGCAGTGTTGACCTCATCCTCCAAACTTGGGGACAGGGTCATTTACCAAAAAGAGATCGGCGCTTGAGCCGTTTACTGTACTCTCTGGGTGCCTACCCATGAAGGGGGTCTGGAATTATGCTGCTGCTCCACGCTGCTCCATCAGTATGGGATAGGGTCAGTTTGGTGAAGAAAAAAAATTATAATCTTGAATTATGCTGCTTCTGCTGCCCTAAGAAGAATCCATTTCTGAGACTGGCTACTGTTTAGTATTAACTTCATGGGCATCAGTTGTATGACACAAGCACTTCCATCATGCAGATGTACTTTACATAAGTTTGACAGAATTGGCTGGATTTCCAGCAGGGGTCATCATGCCAGCAGCCCTGCCCCTTATTGGGACATCATGACAGACAAGAGCTGGTGGAACCATTGGATTTTTTTTCAACATAGGCAGAAAGGGGAGGAAGTGGGTATGGGTTCCACCCTGAATTCCACCCCCTCTGCCCTTATCCAGAGTGCGTGGTTTCCCTGCCAAAAATGGGCTCGAATTTCTAAACTAATGTTTTTATATTTATAAAAAGTGGAGCATTTGGATTGTGTATCGAGTTTCAGATGATGATACTCATAATGCAGCTGAGAAAACTCTTGCAACCCAATTCCCCTCATAGCCTTAACTGATCTGGTGCTTCCTTATCTTTGGGCCTACTTAGTTGTTGTATGTCATTAGAGCTAGGATTCTAACCTATTATCTATAGGGCAAAGTGAAAGGCTATATGTAAAAGTATCTATAGAATTAAATTCATGAACAGAACTATTGGCTTTATAAGCTCCGCCGCTCCCATTGATCAAAGTGGCCCTTCTCTTCCCAACAACAACACAGGCTGGCATATTTGAAATCAGAGGCTTACCATGTAGAGAACTGCAAGTACAGACCCAGATTCAATCACTCCATAGCATGATAGAATATTTTTATGTGTGGAGCTCTACTAAAAGACTGACTTCATAGCTATTGACAAAATAAAATAGTGAAAGGTACCTGCTGAAGATAAACCAAGTCACTTTCGTAGATATGGAAACCTGACTGCATGGATGAACAACTAAGATTTGGATTTGAAAGGCAACTCTCATGATGGACATATGGTAGGAACAATCAGAGGACACATTGCTGAAAGTTTTTTTTGCCAGCCTCCTGGCACAAGAGTGGCAGTGCAATGGTCTGCAAGGCCAGGGAATGATGCATGGCAGAAAAATTCTTAGAGAGGCAGCAGCTGGCACAATGTGTAATTGGTTAAGGCAGTGTTTAGCTGGGCCATACAGAGCAGCAGGAGCCCAAGTTCTGTGCCCAGTCACACTGAGTTGATCCAACTGACAACAGGAGTGTTACAATTAGCCTTAGTTCCTCTGGGACCGAAAGGAAAAAGCTGATACCAGAATTGAGAAGATATACTCATCAGGAAAGGCTGCAAAGGTTAGGGCTCTTTTCTCTGTATAAAAGAGAAGGCACCCTAGTAGATGACTTTAAGATAATGAAAGGGTTTGATAGGGTGAAGGTAGAGAAAATGTTTCTACTTGTGGGGGACTCCTAACTAGAGGTCATGAATACAAGATGACCACCAATAAATTAAATGGGAAATTCAGGAGAGTAGTGATAAGAATATGAAACATGCTACCACAAGGAGTAGTTGAGGCAAATAACATTGATGCATTTAAGCAGAAGCTGGATAAGCACATGAGGGAGAAAGGAAGAGCAGGTTATGTGGATAAGGTTAGATAAAGTAGATTGGGAGGAGGCTTGTGTGGACCATATATGCCAGCCTGCATAGACCAGTTCAGCCAACTCCCCTGTAACATTGATCTGTTATTCCAGCGACCCCTGCTGGACAGGTATATGTGAGAACCTTATGTTACGGCAGGATCACGCAACTTCATCTCCAGTTGAATAGCCTGCTGACATTGCCATGGTTTACACATGATGAACGAGCAAATAGATGGGGCGCTGAAAGAAATTTAATGTCCCTGGACCCAGATCCCAGCAAGGAGTTGCTGCTTTTCAGAGAGAAGGAAGGAAAGGGACAAAATTGGTTATTTAATGGGAAAAAAAGCAAAGGAAGAAGAAATAGTTAAAAGTCCCCCCCATTCAAAAATAAGCAAAAATTCAGATTGAAAGGGAGAAAATGAAAACAAAATCAATGTAAAAAGTAGTATTTATATGAAATTGCATGTGACATAATGCATATATGTTAGAATATTGTCCTGCGTAAATAACTGAGACATATTTTGATCTCACTGCTTGTTAAATCATCTGGTACAATGATAGGAGCCTGCAATTCATTATACGTACAACACTACTCCTGCAGATGTGGTGGGTTGGGGGTGGGCAAATGAAAGTGGAAAACAGTGAACGTAAAGTGTTAATAAATAAAATCAGTGTGTACATATTTATTTGTCTTGCACCTCTATAAAGCACCTTGGGATGATGGTATACATGAGAGGCACTGTAATAAGTGCAAGGTTTGTTGATCTAATATTATGCAGAATAACATAGTTCTATGTGTGTTCCAAGCTGGTAACATAATTTAGGGTTGAGAAAATGTTAAGAGTCTGTATCAGGGCTTTTTGATCAATAAGCTTTTATGTGCAACATATGACGTGGCACTGAGCCACACAGAGCAAGAAAGTCTCTAGTTATTTGAACCCACATCGAACAACAGTCGGGGAGGAGGGATAACTACAATGCCCGCAGGCCATGGGCCAAGAGGAGGGATAAACTGACCTTGATCGCCATCTAGTAACTCCTCTTGGAAGATCCAAGCATTTGGAAGTTGGATGAGGGCAGAATTGGCTATGCTTGTTGTCACTCGCTGCCTAGGCTCACTGTAGGTAATTTTAACATTGGGCAATAGTATAAAATGGACGATATCAGATCAGCCAGCTGCAAGACATTTCTCCTGATGTTTAGGAGAATTGTATAATGGGCAGCTGATATGATATTGCCAGTTTTACACTATTGTCCACAGTTAAATATTTCAGACTAGGCACTGGAGAGACATTACCACGAGCAATGGAACTATTTCTCAACATCAGTCAGCAGCTTCAGCAAAAAGGAACTTAAATTGAGCAAAAGTCTTGCCAGCTTAAATATTTTTTATTATTTGCATTTAGTGCCAGTGTCGGCATGAAGCAGTCCCAAATTCATCAGAGAAAAGTTTCATTCATTCTGTTCCAACAACATGCCTTAAAACCTTTCCATTGATGTCTCACAGAGAATTGGCCTTTACTGCCCAGAATGACATTTTCCTTTCACACGCCAGCTATATTTATGGTTTTTCTGAGTGATATTGTCAACTTATGGGTGAATTATGCATGATTTTTCTGCTGCAGGTTCTCGGTAGCTAGATTGGATTACTCACCTTATATCTGTTATGACCAAGGCAGGAAGAGTGTACTGTTAATTCAGTCCCACTTCCCCACTGGTTAATAAATATCAATAAATGTTCCCACTTACCAAAACAGCCACTTAAAAACTCTGTTTGTCCCCAGAATAAAGCACACCAACCAGGTTTCTTTAATAAACAACAAAATTATCCATTTACTATAAAACCAAGTCATAACCAAAAATGAAGTAAATATATACATGAATTGAATATTAAAGTTCCTTATTTTTCCCCTAGCCCTCACGCACACGCACATACATCCAAAAACTGGTTAACCAATAAAAAAAGGATTTTTTTTTACAGCAGTATCAAAGGAATAAAAAAAACTTAGACTGTAATGATCTGGAAAGAAGTTGTTTGGTTTGGTCGAGGTGTCCCAAAGTTGAATAGTTAGATGCCACTCGAAGTCTTTCCAGGTGAGGTTGATGAACAGATTATGTTGGGTAGGCATTCAAAGAAATTCAACTGTAGAAGGCTTCACATGGTCTTCTATCAGTGGTGTAGCAACTGATGTCAGTTCCCACATTTGATGCAAAAGTCCTTTTAAAAGTGCAAAATTTCTGCAAATATTCAGGGTTTCTTCAAAACTGCAGGAGGCAACAGTATCACTTCATACAAGCTTTTGCTTTTCAAGAGTAAGGATTCTTTATTGAGAGGCAATACTTGTCTGGTTCTTCTTCTGATCTCCTGGAAGGTCCATATCAAATTCCAATTGCCTGCTTTAGTCCAAACCCACTGGCTTTTTAAAGTTCAAAATTTTCCAAGCAAGTTCCATGACAATCATAAATTCTCTCTTGTCACAACTGAGGGTAGCTCTTGGGTCAAAACCCCCTGCTGCTTTCCTTGAAATAACCTGGTTTCCAGTATTTCTTTACTGGTCAAAACCAGGAACCTCTTGTTGACTTTGTTTTTCTTTAAAAACCATCCATAAAGTTCCAGATCTTTCAATGTCCATGAAATCTTTTTCTTTAGTTTTTAAAAATATAGATTCCAAGGTTTAACAAAAAAATATGGAATCTCCGTGACGCATCTGTCTTTCATTCATGAATCTAGATTGGAAAAAAAGCCAAGTATATTCACATAGTGTGGGCTTTTTAAAAAAAATGACAATTTGAAATGAAGAGAGCATCCTTGTTGATTTAAATGGCCTATTGCTACTCACATAAAAGACTGTATATAAAGGTTGGATAGGACACCATCAAGAAACAGTTGATTCTGGAAATAATGCATCATTCAATAGGACTGTAACTCAATGATCAATACCAGTTGTGTTGTGGGTTTTCTCCTTAAATTGCTAACTCACCATACACCTCCTCTACAATTTATGTTGCATTTTGAGTTTCTTTTTAGGTTACTTTGAGCACTTACATGTATTCAGAGTTTGCAGAATATGACTGAAAGAAGTCATATTTATATGTGGGCTTGGAATGTGCAGGGGCCACCCAAAGACTCAGTGTGGGACCCATGCGATTTTGGGGATCGACTCTCAATATCCTGAGTAAGCTGGCCAGCAAGAAATGCCCTCCTAATCGGCAGTTTAGATGGTACGGTCACTTGTCAAAGTTTTTTTTTCACTGGGAACAGAAGGAAGCAACATTGTGAAGCAGTAGGCAAGAAGAGTGAAGAAGCTGCCGCAGAAACAACATACACGTTCAAGGAAGGTGGAAAACCCACAAGTGACTGCCAGAAAATATCTCAAAGTATTTTTGTGCATGTGTGTGCTCTGCTTCATATTGTTCCTGTGCTTGGCAGACAAGTCGACTTGAGGGAAAGAGGCAACAAGTGCAATATATTGCATTTTTATCTGTCTGTGAAATTGCAAAATGTTATTCAATTACCTCAGCAAGTGTGCAGTGTTTGGTCTAAGTAATTTATTTTGCAATTAAAATGGAGTGTGGCTGAGATGTTTTGACAGTAAGGATGTTCTGTTCTTTTTAGCTCAGTCATCAGAAACCGGTATTGGACTGGTACAAGCTGTTTGGTTTCGAAATGCAGCGTGAAGTAAACTGAGTGAGCTGGCTGAAGGCCAATTTAAAAGTTGGAGGATGGAATTGTTTCAAATCTTTTTAAAATAAAAACTTAAGCATCCTGTGGGCTTCTCATCTGGTGAGAGCCCACCAATGGATGGGACAAATGGTTGGACCAACCATTTCAGGTCTCGGATTTCGAAGATACAGTGCCCGTTTTTCAAGCACTAAACTTCCAATATGGAAGGCAGGAGATGCACACTTATTACGAGCCTTAAGTACGCTGCTTGCCATATTGGTACAGGCAAAAATTTGGGATCCAGGGCCCACATCTGAAACAGGCATTAGGCACTTTACATGTGCAAACAAAGGGCCCAATGCCTGTTTGAAGTCCCCTCTGAAAATAGGTTTGCCCTGAGGCAGTTAGTGCCAGCTAGGCCAATGTGTAGTCTACATTGAAGGGCCACCTGGAGGCTACCACCAAAAAGGTACATTTGTTAAAGATTCTTACCCAAATGGGGAGGTAGGAAGAACCGGAGCGCTCCTCCCAACCCCACATTAAAACCGTGGGCTGTTGCATGGCCACTGCTCACAACCCCTACCCTCCCACCACCCCACCAATCACAACTTCAACCTCTCGCCCTCCAGTTCCTCCTATTGCAGCCACCAGTACCATCCCCTATCCCAGCCACCACCACCCTGCCACCTGATCATCCCTTATCTCAGTTCCCTCGAAGGACTTACCCAAGGGTCGGTGCCTGCAACATAGTGGCTGTATCAATCAAATTTAAAAAGGCATGTAGGCTCAGTGATGGCACGCTCAGCTCTTGGGTCAGAAGGTTGTAAGTTCAAATCCCACTTCAGAGATTTGAGCACATAATCTAGGTTGGCACTTCAGTGCAGGGAATGCCATCTTTTAGATGAGCTGATAAACTGAGTCCCCATTTGTCCTTTCATGTTGACCTTAAAGATCTCATAGCCCAATAGCAGGGGAGGTCTCCCAATGTCCAGGCTACCTATTCCTCAGCCAACACAAAAAACAGATGATTGGACATTAATTTTTGTTTGTGGGACCATGTTGCGTGCAAATTGTCTGCTGCATTTCCATTTTAACAAGACACTATCCCCCTCTTATAAATGTACAGCCTCCTAAATTTCATTCTAAATTTCTTATTGCTTTACTTCGCTACTTTGTTAAAAATAGTGCAGAGCGATTTCTGTTTAATTGGTGCTTTTTGGTGATCCTTCAACAATAGCTTTTAGACTGAGAAGTTCAGTCAAGCGGAGTCTATAAAGGTGCATTCACACACCAGCTCAGGATCATAGTGAGGCCCTTCCTACTGGTCAGCACCACTGATGTTGATCTATAAAGAGAGATTGAGACCAGCAATCTCAGAGTGGATCTTGCTGGAGCTGGCCAAGGGAAGCTGTATTGCAGATCCTATCCTGCAGTGTAAGTCAAGGATCAATATCAAAAAGCTCTTTTGAATTGTTTTTCCTTCCAGGATAATACAAGACATCTTTCCAATTGCTCTATGTTTTTATTAACTTTCCTGTGCCCATATGATGTGAGAACAGTTCACACACGTATCATGAAACAATAATGTTGGCAATCTCCATGACCATTTACAGCAGGAAGTAAGATAGAGTTTGGAGGAGCCACAATGAATTGGCTCTCCACGGGTAAAATAAACACTCTAAAACACCCGTTTTTATTTGGCTATAAATAGAATCATAGAAACAGGAGGAGACCATTCATTTCGATCATGACTGATCTTAATTCCATGTATCCATGTAAACTCCGTTTACGCATGTTGATTGCATATCCCTAAATGTCCTTACCTATCAAAATCTATCAATCTAAGCCTTGAAACTTTCTATTGACATAGACTGAATGGGGGCTAAGTTGGGTCATGCAGCATCTATTTTTCAGGCACTGTGCAGCTACATAAGGATCAAAAATAGGGTCCAAGATGCTCACACTCACTTCCGACTGGAATTGTGCAGGACATAATCTTGGTAGAGGACAAAGGAGGGTTTATTGTTCTTCAGTCCAAAGTGGATGACTTCATGCTTCCCCACATTGTAATCAATTGCCACAGTTTTGTCCACTTAATCTATTAACATCTGTTTGAACCTTTCTGCTCCCATCTACATTATTTGTTATGCCATCCAACTTGGTGACCTCAGCATTTTGGATTTATAGCTTTCTATTCCTTCATCTCAGTCATTGATAACTATAGTGTAAATCTGTGGTCCCAGTACAGTTTTCTGGGGGGACACCACTAGACATAACCTGCCAAATGAAGTGCATACCATAATCTCTACACTCAATCTCCTACCTACGAACCAATTCTCCACCCATGTCAATACATTGCCTTCAGTTCCATGGGTTTTAATTTTTGACAACAGTACATAATATGGAAACTTGGCAAAAGCCTTCTGGAAGTCCACATAAATAATATCCATAGATACACCCTTAGCTACCAAATTAGCGATCTAGTCAAAACCTTCGTATAAGTTAGTGAGATATGACTTACACTTCATAAATCCATGCTGGCTTTCTCTGATCAGTTCATAGTTCTCAGTCACACTGTCACTAATAACAGATTCTAAGCAACTAATAATAAAATTGAGAGGAACCTTAGCATTGCTGGGTGGGACTATGCTTGCAAGGTTCCTGTCTTATCTATCCAGTAGGAGCCAGAGGATCACCTGCAATGTTATCTCTTCCCGCTTCCACATCATTGCCTCTGGTGTCCCGCAAGGATCTATCCTCGGCCCCCAATTTTTCATCTATAAGTTGCACCTAGGTGGCATCATCCAAAATAATATTAGGTTCCACTTGTATGCTGATGACATCCAGCTATACCTCACCACCACCTCTTTTGACCCCTCCACTGCCTCCAAATTGTCACTGCTTGACCGACATCCAGTACTGGAGTCCATTCGGCCCCTTGAGTCTGTTCCTCCATTCTATAAGATCATGGCTCATCTGTTAGTGTCTCGAATTCCACACTCCCATCTGCCCCCAATAACCTTTGATTCCATTTCCGGGCAAGAATCTATCTACCCCCGCCTTAAAATTATTCAATGACCCCGCCTCCACCACTTCTGAGGCAGAACAACCCTCTGAGAGAAAATATTTCTCCTCATCTCTGTCCTAAAAGTGTGACCCCTAATTTTAAAACAGTGCCCCCTAGTTTTGGACAACCCCACCATTGAGGATGGGGATATTTGTGGAGCCACCTCCTCCAGTTAGTTGTTTAATTGTCCACCACCATTCACGACTAGATGTGGCAAGACTGCAGAGCTTAGATCTGATCCATTGGTTATGGGATCACTTAGCTCTGTCTATCGCATGCTGCTTACGCTGTTTGGCATGCAAGTGGTCCTGGGTTGTAGCTTCAACAGGTTGACACCTCATTTTGAGGTATGCCTGGCAACCCTCCTGCACTCTTCATTGAACCAGGGTTGATTCCCCAGCTTGTTGGTAATGGTAGGGCAGGGCATCTGCCAGGCATATGAGGTTACAGATGGTGCTTGAGTGCAATTCTGCTGCTGCTGATGGCCCACAGATGCCCAGTTTTGCATTGCTAGATCTGTTCGAAATCCATCCCATTTAGCACAATGGTAGTGCCACACAACACAATGTAGGGTATCCTCAATGTGAAGACGGGACTTTGTCTCCACAAGGACTATGTGGTGCTCACTCCTACCATATAGTCATCGACAGACGCACCTGCGGCAGGCAGGTTGGTGAGGATGAGATCAAGTATATTTTTCCCTCTTGTTGGTTCCCTCACCACCTGCTGCAGACCCAGTCTATCAGCTATGTCCTTTAGGACTTGGCCAGCTCACTCAGTAGTGGTGGTACTGAGCCACTCTTGTTGATTAACATTGAAGTCCCCCACCCAGAGTACATTCTGTGCCCTTGCCACCCTCAGTGCTTCCTCCAAGTGGTGTTCAACATAGTGGAATACTGAGTCATCAGCTGAGGGGGAGCGGGAGGTGGTAATCAGCAGGATTTTTCCTTGCCCATATTTGACCTGATGCCATGAGACTTCATGGGGTCTGGAGTCGATGTTGAGGACTCCCAGGGCAACTCCCTCCCGACTGTATACCACTGTGCCACCACCTCTGCTGGGTCTGTCTTGCTGGTGGGACAGGACATTCCCGGAGATGCTGATGGCGGTGTCTGGGACATTGTCTCTAAGGTATGTTTCGGTGAGTATGACTATGTCAGGCTGTTGCTTGATTAGTCTGTGGGACAGCTCTCCCAACTTTGGCACAATTGCCCAGATGTTAGTCAGGAGGACTTTGCAGTTTCGACAGGGCTGGGTTTGCAATTGTTGTTTCTGGTACCTTGGTCGATGCTGGGTGGTCCGTCTGGTTTCATTACTTATTGACTTTGTAGCGGTTAGATACAACTGAGTGGCTTGCATTTCAGAGGACATGTAAGAGTCAACCACATTGCTGGCACAGGATGTGACAAGTGGAGTCGCGCAGGGGTCTGTGTTTGTGCCTCAACTTTTTACAATTTATATCAATGACTTAGATGAGGGGAGTGATGGCATGGCAGCTAAATTTGCAGATGACACAAAGATAGGTAGGAAAGTATGTAGTGAAGAGGACATAAAGAGGTTGCAGACCGATATAGGTAGGTTGAGTGAGTGGGCACAAGTCTGGCAAATGGAGTATAAAGTGGGAAAATGTGAAGTTGTTCACTTTGGCAGGAAGAATAAAAAAGCTGAGTATTACTTAAACGGAGAACATCTGCAGAATTCCGAGGTGCAGAGGGATCTAGGTGTTCTAGTCTATGAGTCATAAAAAGTTAGTATGCAGGTACAGCAAGTAATAAAGAAGGCTAATGGAATGATATCCTTTATTCCAAGAGGAATTGAAAATAAAAGTAAGGATGTTATGCTTCAGTTATACAGGGCATTGGTGAGACCACATCTCGAACACTGTGTGCAGTTTTGGTCTCCTTATTTCAGGAAGGATGTGAATGCATTGGAAGCGGTTTAGAGGAGGTTTTCTAGATTGATACCTGGTATGAGCGGGTTGTCTTATGAGGAAAGGTTGGACAGACTTGGTTTGTTTTCACTGGAGTTTCGAAGAGTGAAGGGAGACTGGATTCAAGTATGAGTTCCTGAACGGTCTTGACAAGATGGATGTGGAAGGGATGTTTCCTCTTGTGGGTGAGTCCAGAACTAAGGGGCACTGTTTTAAAATTAGGGGTCGCCCTTTTAGAACAGAGATGAGGAGAATTTTTTTCTCTCAGAGGGTTATGCGACTTTGGAACTCTCTGCCTCAGAAGATGGTGGAGGCAGGGTCATTGAATATTCTTAAGGCGACAGTAGATAGATTCGTTTTAGGCAAGGGAATCAAAGGTTATTGTGAGTAGATGGAAGTGTGGAATTCGAGACACAAACAGATCAGCCATGATCTTGTTGATTGATGGAGCAGGCACTAGGGGCCGAATGGCCTACCTCTGCTCCTAATTAGAACATTACAGCGCAGTACAGGCCCTTCGGCCCTCGATGTTGCGCCGACCTGTGAAACCATCTGACCTACACTATTCCATTTTCATCCATATGTCTATCCAATGACCACTTAAATGCCCTTAAAGTTGGCGAATCTACTACTGCTGCAGGCAGGGCGTTCCATGCCCTTACTACTCTCTGAGTAAAGAAACTACCTCTCACATCTGTCCTATATCTATCACCCCTCAACTTAAAGCTATGTCCCCTCGTGTTTGCCATCACCATCCGAGGAAAAAGACGCTCACTATCCACCCTATCTAACCCTCTGATTATCTTATATGTCTCTATTAAGTCACCTCTCCTCCTCCTTCTCTCCAACGAAAACAACCTCAAGTCCTTCAGCCTTTCCTCGTAAGACCTTCCCTCCATACCAGGCAACATCCTAGTAAATCTCCTCTGCACCCTTTCCATAGCTTCCACATCCTTCCTATAATGCGGTGACCAGAACTGCACGCAATAATTTGTATGTTCCAATATACGTAAGGTGGGCTGGGGGGTGGGTGCATCCTCGAAGGCATCAAGAAGCATTGGCATCCTGGTCTACCACCAGGAGGTTGCCTCCAGGCAGCTGCCATGCTGCCGACTTAGTAGGGGACCCACAGGCCGATTGGTAAATTCCAGTCAGCCTCTGATCCATGGCCTTATTTGGCTTTTAATTACCTTAAATATCCAACCCTACAGCGGGTCGCCGTTCCACCTCCAATCCAGCCTTCCCAAAAATGGCTTGGGAGCGGGATGGTGCCAGTAAACAGGCACGCCATCCGGCAGCATGAAATTTCATGCCCGCCCTCCTCCATTCCTGCCTCATATCTGGGTGAAAGTCCTGCCAAAAGCTTTTGGTCATCTGCTCTAATATGTCCTTATGAAGTGCCTTGGGAAGTTTTACTGTTAAAGACAGTATACAAATACAAGTTGTTGTTAAACAAAACTTAAAATTGCAAGATGATGAAAAGATAATGATAGGTTAGAAGAAAATCATGTTGTACATTGTGTATCTGTGGTTAAATACCTAATAGAAAGAAATGGACCATGTAATCTAGGCCTGTTTGGTAGTGCTTAATAGTTATTACATCTACTCATTAATAACATACTGATTAGGCACTTGAGGAACGTTGGCCCAGGTTTTAGTTGTGGCCCCGTATTTGGGTGCATAAGCAGTGGTTATGGGAAGACAAAACACTGGGAAGCCGTCACAGAACTGTGTTTCAGGCCTCATTTACATTGTTTGAACAAGTCGATGTTGCTACTCCACAGACAGCTCCACCTTTACATGGTTAAATATCAGGCTGCTTGCCACACCAGCAGCAGCCGCAAGATAAGACACCTGGGAAGGAAGCAGGGTGGGGGTTTAGAATGATAATGGGTATGGGATTTAGCGCAAGTGCTGTTGAAATGGAAGTGAGCACTCCTGCTCCTCCTGGCTCCATAGCAACATTTTTTGTTTTTAAAAACTGACTTTTAAGTGGCAGTCGTGGCTTAGGCTGTTGTGACCACTTATGAATCCCAAACTGGGCAGGCCCAGCCTCTGCAATATGCAGCTTTAGCAGAGGAGGCCTAAAACAGGCATTTTAGGCCCCTCATCGACATATGTAAGGTGCACATGTCTGATTTAGGAAGTCGCCAGAGATGTCTAAAAAATGACGCGACCCACTATTTGTTTGAATGTCTTTCAGGCAGTGTTATGTTGCAGGATGCTGGTTCCTCAAATTGACCCTCATTGTGCCCTTTTTATGCCTGTAAAACAGATGCAACAAGATCCATTTTCTAAAACATTATGCTGCAGTTGCTCAAATCAAGTTGCTGGACTCTAAGAAGGGCAGCCACATACTTTGTTGAAGTACACAAACCAGCTTCAACCAGTTCTGAGAGATATTGGTTCCAATTTAAGGAAATGCTGCAATTTGCTTCTTCGGTTCTT
Organism: Heterodontus francisci; assembly: GCF_036365525.1. NCBI lineage: Eukaryota > Metazoa > Chordata > Chondrichthyes > Heterodontiformes > Heterodontidae > Heterodontus > Heterodontus francisci. Next base: position 39,004,307 of record NC_090375.1, read on the forward strand.
CTCCACTAGTCTCCTCAAGCACCTATTAACATTATTGGGAGACTGGAAAAGATGGTCTGTAATTATGAGTCGAGGTGTTTTTTTGCTCTGGTTTTTAATGAGATAATAAAACTGTGACCTTTGCAGGCGGCAGAAACCTGTTCAAGATAAATTGGTAATGTGCATGTGATAAAAGCACCTTGCATTTGAGGAGGCCAAATTAAAAAAGCCTGATAATTCAGTATTTGACTTCCTGTCCTGGGGCACTCTAATTTTATACAGATTACTTCTGAAAATGAAATTTCAATTTCCATTGGCGTTGCAGTGAGTTGGGACCAAAAGGAGTAAACAGATCAAGCAGGATTTGAAGGCCATGGGATATCCGGACCACAGTAGAAGAGGAGACAGAAAAGATGGAGGAAGGAAAGTAGGAGTAGGAAGAGGTGGGAGAAGGAGGGCAGAAAAAGGGTAAGGGAGGAGGGGGGACTTTTTTTTATTCCTTCATGGGATATGGGTGCTGCTGGCAAGGCCAGCCATTTTTGCCCATCTCTAATTGTCCTTCAGAAGTTGGAGTTGAGCTGCCTCTTGAATACAACTGAGTGGCTTGCTCGGCCATTTCAGAGGACAGTTAAGAATCGGTCACATTCCTGTGGGTCTGGAAACAACTATAATCCAGGCTGGGTAAGGACAACAGGTTTACTTACTAAAGGACACAAGTGAACCATATACCTGGCAGCCATCTCTCTCAAAAGGCCACCATTGACAAGGAGATCCAACAATGGATCAGCTGCGCCAGCTCAGCCTTCACTACGGCAGTGAGTGTTTGACAACAAAGACCTCCGCAAGTCAACACACGCCTATACTGCAGTGAGACCTGGACTGTGTATCAGCGACACACAAGAGCGCTAGAGAAATTCCATCAGCCATGCCTCCACTGCATCCTCCAGATTCAATGCGAGGACCATTGAACAAACGCTAATGTCTTTCTTGAAGCTAGCTCCACAAGCATTCAGGCAAATCTCCTGCAAATCCAACATTCAGGCACTGTGTCCGGATGACCAAAAACAGTCTCTCCCGCCAGGTCCTGTTTTCTCAACTCTCAAATGGCCAGCGTTCCAGGGAAGGACAACAAAACACTTCAGCGACACTCTGAAGCTCCCTTTGAAGCACAACAGCATTGACATTAATGGCTGGGCGGAGCTTGCTACCAATCATTCAAAATGGCAACAACTTGGTCATCAAGCTGCATCATGCTTTGAGAAGACTTGCCTTAATGATAGGCGGCGCGACAACAGAGAAGGAAATAAAAGGAAGAAAATCCTGCACTCCGGATCCCACTACATCATGGGACATCCTGCCCCATGTGCCCAAAGATCTGTGGGTCGAGAATTGGCCTGTTCAGTCACATGAAGACCCATGGCAGAAACTTGCAACACTGAGTAGATGAATCGAGGGTTAGCCGCCGCTGACGACAAGTGAACCAGATGGGTTTTTACAACAATCCATCAGTTTCATTTTCATTATTGGCTTTTATTCTAAATTTATTTAAGTAATTGAAATTAAATTCCACAACTGCCGTAGTGGGATGTCAACTCATGTCTCCAGATCATTAGTCCAGGACTCTGGATTAGTCGTCCAGTAACTTAATTTTTAAAAAATTCATTCATGGAATGTGGGCATCGCTGGCTAAGCCAGCATTTATTGTCCATCCCAAATTGCCCTTGAGAAGGTGGTGGTGAGCTGCCTTCTCGAACTGCTGCAGTCTAGGTGAGATAGGTACACCCACAGTGCTTTTAGGAAGGGAGTTCCAGGAATTTGACCCTGTGACAGTGAAGGAACAGCGATATAGTTCCAAGTCAGGATGGTGTGTGACTTGGAAGGGAACGTGCAGATGGTGGTGTTCCCATGCATCTGCAGCCCTTGTCCTTCTGGTTGGTAGAGGTCACGGGTTTAGAAGGTGCTGTCGAAGGAGCCTTGCTGCTTTGCTGCAATGCATTTTGTGGATGTCCACGTCCACGTCTCCGCTTTAAAGACGTCTGCAAACACGACATGAAATCCTGTGACATTGATCACAAGTCGTGGGAGTCAGTTGCCAGCGTTCGCCAGAGCTGGCGGGCAGCCATAAAGACAGGGCTAAAATGTGGCGAGTCGAAGAGACTTAGTAGTTGGCAGGAAAAAAGACAGAGGCGCAAGGGGAGAGCCAACTGTGCAACAGCCCCGACAAACACATTTTTCTGCAGCACCTGTGGAAGAGCCTGTCACTCTAGAATTGGCCTTTATAGCCACTCCAGGTGCTGCTTCACAAACCACTGACCACCTCCAGGCGCGTATCCATTGTCTCTCAAGATAAGGAGGCCCAAAATAATTTTGTAGATGGTACATACTGCTGCCACTGTGCATCTGAGATGGAGGGCGTGAATGTTTGTAGATGGGTGCCAATCAAGCAGGCTGCTTTGTCCTGGATGGTGTCAAGCTTCTTGAGTGTTGTTGGAGCTGCACCCATCCAGACAAGTGGAGGGTATTCCATCACCCTCCTGACTTATGCCTTGTAGATAGGGGACAGGCTTTGGGGAGTCAGGAGGTGAGTTACTCGCCACAGGATTACTAGCCTCTGACCTGCTCTTGTAGCCATGGTATTTATATGGCTACTCCAGTTCAGTTTCTGGTCAACGGTAACTCCTAGGATGTTGATAGTGGGGGATTCAGTAATCGTAATGCCATTGAATGTCAACGGGAGATGGTTAGATCCTCTCTTGTTGGAGATGGTCATTGCCTGAAACTTGTGTGGCGCAAATGTTACTTGCCACTTATCAGCCCAAGCCTGGATATTGTCCAGGTCTTGCTGCATTTCTACACGGACTGCTTCAGTATCTGAGGAGTCACGAATCGTGCTGAACATTATGCAATCATCAGCGAACATCGCCACTTCCGACCTTATGATTGAAGGAAGGTCATTGATGAAGCAGCTGAAGATAGTTGGGCCTAGGACACTACCCTGAGGAACTCCTGCAGTGATGTCCTGGAGCTCAGATGATTGACCTCCAACAACCACAACCATCTTCCTTTGTACTAGGTATGACTCCAGCCAGCGGAGGGTTTTCCCCCTGATTCCCATTGACCTCAGTTTTGCTAGGGCTCCTTGGTGCCATACTCGGTCAAATGCTGCCTTGATGTCAAGGGCATGTCACTCTTACCTCACCTCTTGAGGCCCACACCCACAGAACATTCTGCACCCTTGCCACCCTCAGTGCTTCCTCCAAGTGGTGTTCAACGTGGAGGAGTACTGAGTCATCAGCTGAGGGAAGGCAGTAGCTGGTAATCAGCTGGAGGTTTCCTTGCCCATGTTTGACCTGATGCCGTGAGAATTCATGGGGTCCGGAGTCGATGTTGAGGACTCCCAGGGCAACTTCCTCCTGACTATATACCATTGTACTGCTACCTCTCCTGGGTCAGTCATGCCAGTGGGACAGGATATACCTGGGGATGGTGATGACAGCGTCTGGGATATTGTCTGTAAGGTATGATTCCGTGAGTATGATTATATCAGGCTGTTGCTTGACTCGTCTGTGGGACAGCTCTCCCAACTTTGGCACAAACCCCAGAGGTTAGTAAGGAGGACTTTGCAGGGTCGACAGGGCTCAGTTTGCTGTTGTTGTTTTCGGTGCCTAGGTGAATGCCAAGTGGTCCATCTGGTTTCATTCTTTTTTATTGACTTATTAGAGGTTAGATACAACTGAGTGACTTGTTAGGCCATTTCAGAGTTAACCACATTGCTGTGGGTCTGGAGTCATATGTAGACCAGACAGCAGATTTCCTTCCCTAAACCAGATGGCTTTTTATAACAATCAACAATGGTTTCATGGCCATCATTAGACTAGCTTTTAATTCTACATTTATTAATTGAATTCAAATTCCACATTCTGCTGTGGTGGGATTCGAACCCATGTCCCCAGAGCAATACCCTGGGTCTCTGCATTACTAGTCCAGTGACAATACCACAACACCACTGCCTCCCCTGTTACTATGCAACCAGACCCTTGGAACAAGATGCGAGAGAAGAGAGAAGGAAGATGAAGAGGGGAGGGGAATGAGTAAGAGAAGGGAAGAGGGGAAAGGGTGAGGGAATTTATGGAGGAGAAGAGCAGTAGTGAGGGAGAGGAGTGGGAAAAATACTATACAAAGGGAAGTCTGCAACCTGAAAATTTTGTCAGCAGGTGAACTGTCCGATGCAAACTCAAAGTTTGGTTTAAAAAAAGTCTTCAGCAAAAAGAAGATAACAAATTAAGCCAGTTAATGGGGTTGAGTGAACATAGCACCCAAATATCCTGCAGTCTCCAACAATGGTTCAGTACAGTATGGTTAGCATCAATAAATAATTCTTCAATGGGGGTAAAGGGGTTTGAATCTATAAATAACCCTGTGGGGCTGGCCCAGAAAATTGCTTCTATGCCAGGGGAAAGCATGAGACAAGGCTGTGCACGAGCTCTGTGGTGAGAGCACAGTGGAATAGATTAAATGTGATGGGGACGTCAGGCCAGACTTAAAGCACCAGAAGGATTGTCAGTAATTGCTGCCTGCCCTTAAAAAATCCATCAGGAAAGGATGTCTCAGGGAACTAGTGGACAGGCATGCAGAAGAGGATATGGGCCAGTGGCACTCAAGACAGGCGATCATCCAGAATATGCCAGGGACAGCAGCCCCTGTAGGGCAGGGTCATTGGGTGACATGACATGTCTTTTATAAACATGTGCCAATCTCAGCAGCATCTGAAAGAGTAACAGGTACTGCAGGTACATATTGCTACTTATAAAATGGGTTTTCCCGCTGTCAAAGCCTGACATGGAGATTTTCAGGACAGCTTCAGGCAGAAGTTGTGACTCACTCAACATTCATGATATATTATAGGCATTAGGGATTCCACTTGTTAGAACCAGTAACAAAAGCAGAATTGACAGAACCTGTGCAAAAGATCAGGCCCCACCAATGAAACTGGCCTTGCCCCACCCCAGGTCAAACTTGTGAAATGTTGCCACTTATGCTGGTTTGGGGAGGTACTTCAAATTGTGCTCATTTCTTATGCGTACAGGCACTGGTAGGCACGTTTTGAAAGTTATTCATATCATAAAATATTTAATTGAATAAGAAACCCACTCATGTACACTAATGAAACTACTAAATTGTTCAGTTAGTTTTAAAGTCATTTTCATTGATTATAAATCAGGTTGATAATTGTAGAGGACTGGACACCCTTATTAAAATGCTTATTTTTGCTGATTAAAACCATTTTGAGCTGTATTAATAAAACTGGACTAAGTTACTACTCTTAACTACATCCAGCAATACTATTTAACGGAAAAAATAAACAATTACATTCTATTAGGCTGTCCGAATGCACTGATCAATGCAAGATTTTACATTTGTGATCATATTAATGCATTTAAGCAGAAACTTGAACTGTAAGCTGATGAATTCAATTTCAGGCACATTTTGGATGCAACAACCCGATTGTACCCAAAGCAGAAATGCTATCCCTAAATGTTCCAGTCCATCAGTCTGATCAGCAGTAGTTAACAGTCATCCCATGAGTTCTTGAAGTATAATACAAGGCTATAGATGGAACAGAACATATGAAAAATATTCTCAAGACATTTTTAAAGAAAGGTGTATCTATTGGACAAAAAATAGTAAAATTATAGAATAGACAGAGATGGGAATATGGGTTGGCACGTGGCACAGTGGATTGATGCGCGTTGCCATGGAGTATTTGGATCTGAACCTGCACATCATTCTTCATGCAAGTTTTCAATTTCAGGCACATAGTCAGGGCAAAATGCCAAAAGGTTTGGCACAATGGGGAAAACTTGATGGATGAGTTAAATATTCATGGGAGGTGGCAGAGAAAGGATGGCTTTTCTTGGACCTGTTATTATACAGCCAAATCTCTGATCAGATGCAGTTCTTGTATAAACATTTAATGTACTCATACTAAATTCCTGCATTGATATGCAAGCATTAACTCAATGTGAAAAGCACATGTAGGAATGTGGAATGAGCATGTTAATAGTCTACACGTGACACCTGCTTTCATATGTCATTTGTATTTGTTTTGTGTGTTAAGTCCTGTACATGTTGGTTTCATTGCCACAATATAGAATAGTAGTTATGCGAAAGTATAAAGTATTGTTAATGATGGACGAACTGTCCTACATTTTTCTTTTATCTTGGGTATAATAGTTACGTAAGCCATATAAGTAGCATTATCTCTGTCCATAGGTTATATGGGTGCCTCCTGTGATGGAGTGTTCAGTTTGGTTTTCAGCTGTTAAATAAAATTTGCGAAAGAATCCGCACACAAAGGATACATGAGCACAAACAGACTCTGATTTTATTCTGCTCTCCATGGAAACTAGTAATCTTAAATTGCAGTTCATAAAGGTGAAGTCTCTATTTTTATAAGTTAGGAAGGGTGGTGAGATTCAGGCTTGATTGGACACATTTCCTGTTAATCACATACTCAGATTGAAAGATATCCCACAGGAAGTTGATCTCAGTGTTTATTGTGTGGGCTGCACATGTTCTGCAGCATGAAACCTTTTACTGCAAGAACTGAGTAGGTTGATGTCAGATGGTTTATGAGGCAATTTGTGCATGGATGTAGGATCTAGCAAGATGCTAAGACCCATCATTGATTGCATTCGCCTCCAGGACCTTTATAAAGGGGAGGCAGGTAAGAAACAGAATATGAGCAGTGCAAAATTTGAGCCCAGTTCTGCCAGCACACATGTGCAAGGGTAGGTTGGAATTTATTAAGAGTAATGATTCATATTGTATTTAGGCCTTAATAGGGAGAGGATTAGTTACCTGGTTGGGTATAATCAAACCTTTGGTGGCATTGATAGACAACTCATGCAGTGACTGCGCTTATTTATTTAATATGGAAAAGTCACACCAGAGGTTCAATTTGATGTGTAAAAAAAATTTTTACAGTGCTCTAGGACTTTGACTGAAACCCTGGTACGAACTTTCCTCTTCCGTAGGAAGCCTGTTGGAATCAGTGTGAAGTTGTGTGCACCTATTCCTCCTGGTGCTAGTCCCAGGAATTTCCTGGGTGATCTAATTATTGTGTGATTTCCAGCAAGACCCAGGAGCTTGCCCCTTGCAGAGAGAGGAGTATTGCTTCGGCAGGCCTTGGCACCTGTTGCAGCATAATCTCTCTCGATGGATTGTATTTGTACCTCCTGTCATAAAAATTGCTCAGTGTTTGCTTCCAGCAACTGCACAAAATTTACAAAAGAATATGCCACAAAGCATATCTGAACATGACTGTTTGTATTCCACTCTGCATAGAGACTGGTAATCTTCTTAAGTTGCAGTTCATAAAGGTGGAGCCTCTATTTTTATGAGGTGAGGAAGTTGATGCTACCTCCGGGACAAAAATGGACTGTGCAAAATTTCAACAATTTCTCTTGGGTTGTGGGCTATTCAAACTTACCTCTGGAACACAATGTCTGATGACATACTTCCTTCATCAGCATGAAATTTGTGTATACAGCTGTTCAAATGTGATTGGGATTCACTTCCAGAGGAAGAGCCTGGAAGTAGTTGTGACTGACAGGAAGGTCACTGGAATGACTTTTCAGCCAATTTTCCTTCAATAGACTCTCTAAAGGAAAAGAAAATTCAACCTTGACCTGTCTTCAGCCTTGACTTTCAGCCAATCAGATTTTGTTTTAACATGACTTACACCTCCAAAATGGATGGTGAGATACAGGACACAGAAGAAAAGTGAAAAAAGTGCTTTAAAGATTTTTTTAAGGTAATTAGTCATGATATATCAAATAGAGTAGATTTGATAACAGCAACAACTTACATTAATATAACGCCTTTAACAAAGTAAAACATCGCAAGGTGTTTATTGAGTGATATCAATAAAAATACTGGGATATGAATTAAGTTAGAACAATAAAAATAGAAGAAAAGAATAAGGAATGAAGAACAGAAAAAATGGAAGAGAGGATAAGAAGTAAACATACGAACATACGAATTAGGAGCAGGAGTAAGCCACCCGGCACTTTGAACCTGCTCCACCATTCAAAATGTTCATGGCTGAACTGATTACTCCACATATCTACCTACTCCCAATAACCTGTCACCCCCTTGCTTATCAAGAATCTATCTACCTCAGCTGTAAAAATGTTCAAAGACTCTGCTTCCAACGCCTTTTGTGGAAGAGAATTCCAAAGACTCACAACCCTCTGAGAGGAAAAATTTCTCCTCATCTCTGTTTTAAACGGGCGACCCCTTATTTTTAAACAGTGACCCCTAGTTCTAGATTTTCTCACAAAGGGAAACATCCTTTCCATATCCACACTATCAAGACCCCTCAGGATCTTATGTTTCAATCAAGTCACCTCTTACTCTCCTAAATTCCAACGGATACAGGCGTAGCCTGTCCAATCTTTCCTCGTAAGACATCCCGCTCATTCCAGGTATTAGTCTAGTAAACCTTCTCTACACTGCCTTCAACACATTCACATCCTTCCTTAAATAAGGAGACCAGTACACAGTACTCCAGATGTGGTCTCACCAATGCCCTGTATAACTGAAGCATAATCCGCCTACTTTTGTATTCAATTCCCCTCGCAATAAATGATAAATTTCTATTAGTTTTTCTAATTGCATGCTGTACCTGCACATGAACCTTTTGCAATTCATGCACTAGGACACCCAGATCCCTCTGCATCTCAGAGCTCTGCAATCTCTCACCATTTAGAGAATATGCTTCTTTTTTATTCTTCCTGCCAAAGTGGACAATTTCCCACAATATACTCCATTTGCCGGGTCTTTGCCCAATCACTTAACCTATCTATATCCTTTGTAGCCCCCTTACGTCCTCTTGACAGGTTACTTTCCTACCTATCTTTGTATCATCAGCAAATTTAACCACCATACCTTCAGTCCCTTCATCTAAGTCATTTATATAATTTGTAAAGTTTAAGCTTACTGTTATTTACAATTATTCTTGCAATTGTTTAGTTGTAGAAGGTCAATATTATGGAGGTAGAATTGCTCTGAGAATAGTAGCACCTTATTATTGAAACACTATGCAATGCATCAACATCCCCTAACGTGAACTGAAAATGTTATTAAAAATGACTGAGCCAGGGAGACTTGGAATTTCCCAGGAGTGCTGACATGCTGAGCTTCAGTGATACACTATACACAAACTCTCTTGTGATTGAATGAGTACAATGCAGTGACTTGTATTCTTTAACATCAGTGAGATCCTTTGCTGTTTGACTCGCAGCACATGACTGTACCCTATATTTTGTTACCAGTTTAGAAGTCTTGCTCGATTTCCAACTTGTGGATTTGCTGTACTTTGAAAGTGACCATGGTTAACCTTGTGGTGCCAAAAGAAAGAATAAGATTGAATTGTGACTATTTGCTTGCATTGCATTAAATAGCTTTGAAATATAAATTTTGCAGACAGGGAGGGGAAAAGGAACAAACAGTTCTTTAAAGCCTGAGGTATGCTCATTTGTTCTCATTAAAATATTTATAACTACCAAACTTTGAAGTATTTCTTTGAAAAGGCTGAAGGACATTCAGCACTCAAAGGACTACAAGGGAGCTCAGCCATGATTAAAGTCTTGGGTTAGCAGAAGCAAACTGCTGCTATGGCAGTCTCCGTTTGCACCAAGCTGTGAGGTGGCTGCTAATACTGAAACTACACACAGACATTTCTTTCAAAGGTCTCTGCAGCAATGGCAACTATTGATAGTGCAGACTACTGGCAATGTCAATTACAGTAATGCCAATCTCACAGGTTCTTTCTCCTTAGCCATTTTTACCTCTTTTCACAAATAGTTGACCTTCTATTGTGGAACTAACTAAATTCAAGTTGACACCATCGACTTTCAACATCACAAATACAAAGAAACTGGTCAGTTAGGATTTGCCAATAGCAATGTTGAATTCACAGTTCTCAAGGGCATGAATTGGACAGAGCCTGACACAAATGGAGAAATGTTTGCACGTTGCACAATGATTAGGTGAAATATCCTGACGAAAGATTTTTTACTATTAATTTACAGACAGCACAATCCTATTGGAGTGTGTGACTGTTCCATAAAAGTCCACAACAAGGCAACGAGCATCATAAAAACATTAATAAAAGTGGTGGATTTAGGACAGCCTTAACACAAGCCATCTATCTCTGGTGGCCTCAACCTCATTCCCAGTGTCATCTCCAGCTTGACTGCTGCCGGGAGCTGCAACACAATTGGATTCTAGCTGACCAAACTATTACTGCCAATGTCAACCTGAGCCAATAGCTCCCAACAGCAATTTACCATATTAATATGGAAAGGAAGAACATGACTGGGTGATGAAATTGTTGACAGTCAGTGGAGTAGCTCTGTGAATTTTAGAGGAGGTAGTAGCTAGAGATTTTGCATACATGATACTTCTCCTTAGATGTTCTCATCGTTGTCCCCCAGCAAAGTCTCAAAATAATAATTTATGAAGAGCTGCTCCGTCGTGGTTCTGCTCAGCAAAATGTCCTCCAGTGACATTGCAGAACCCCTTCTCCCATTGCTGGTGGCGAATTTGATTGCAAGCCTTAATTTTCTGTCTTTGTCAAACGTATGGGATGTTTACATTGAAAATCAAGGGGTATGAAGAATTGACCTGCCTTTGGTCTTGTATGATTCTGGTTACCTTGTCCTTCATTTTTATACAGCAGTGTCTGTACTGATGTAAGTGGAAGGAGAAAATGGGTCTGTAGTTCTTGTCTCGGAAAGCTGTGTATAAAGCTATAGCCTATGATCCTGTGCATTTTAATAGTTTCATTGAATAGAAATTGCACACAATTATTTTGTTTGCAAGCCACCATGTGATGAAAAGGGGTTACATAAAAGACATTTAGTACTACAGACTCTTCTGCTCAGTCTTGTTGGCAGAACCAGCATGTCCTAGCTCCCTTCAGAACTGCCACTGGCTATATGCTAATGAAGATGCCTGGGGGGGTGCGGGGGGGGTGGGGGGGGGTGGGGGTAGCAGTCTCTCTGGCTCTGTTCGTAGTAGTTCATTAAGTGTATTCTGATCAGGCACACAACAGGATTCCTTCCTTCTAAGGAGGCTCCCATCTGCTATTTTGATTCTATCTATTTCAGAAATCTGAATAGGTTGAACTTTTATAATTAGACTAAAAAAAACTTTTCTACCCATTTGTTTTCCTTTAAAAGAGCTCCAGCTTTGCATTAGAACACTTGCATTTTTCTCCATACCCCACAGTGTAGTTGTTTATTTGTCAGCAGCTTTGGAGTGAAATATATTCTCTGACATCATGCTAGTGTAGCTCCAATCTAGAAATGGTTCCCCTTAAATTGTTTACTGGAGAATAGGTAGGGCTTTCACTGCATCTCTTCCAATTTGAATGAAAATATCACACCTTTGGGCCACTTTATACAGGATAAGCTACAGTACCGATTTATTTGCTCGTAAAATTATTCAAAGAAAGAAGAATGTAGGAGAAACAATATCAAATTAAGTACAACTTAAGTTGGCATATTCAAACAATTTTCCTCAAACTCATATACATTCTTGTAGTATGTATATAATTACTGAATGACTATCTACCTCCCTTCTTTATTAATGATGGCAAAGAACAGAAATTGTCTAATAGTTACAAAACCTGATATTTGATACATTGGATTTCCTTGATGAAGATTTGCATTGTTTACATACTTTAAAGATTGTCACAAAGATTGACATAATTTGAGCAAACTAGCACTGCAGTGAATAATGAATTGATAACCTGGGAATTACAGGAGTAAATTTCGGCACAGATTCCATTGCTTATCCACCATTACTTCAGTCCACCATTACCATGGAAACTCCAGTAAAATATTTTCCCGAGATTTTCAGCACTGTTGCGCCAAAGTTCCACAAGACAAGTGGGAAAGTCCCAGAGGTAATTAACCCTCTGTAGCGGCCAGTGTAATGGCCTTCACACTGAGACTGGTATTTTTAACACAATAATATTTCAGACTGCTATTATCAGGATGAATTTACATAGAATAGCTCTATTTAGAATCCCATGGAACGAAGCATAGGGATATATTTTGGGCAGCCAGACGTGGCAATGAAACAACAATAAAAATACATTTAGGTCAGACAAACAAATTGCATAGGTTGAAGAGGTAATAGTTTGATAAATTTAATTGAGAGATGGCCACATTGATTCACCATCCACAGACTAACTTTTTCACAGAAAAGGAAGACTTTCATATTGACCTCACAACACATAACTGGTTCATGCTAAATTTCATGTAGAGTTGCTCAAAATATTTAAATCCATATTTTAATAAAACAACTTGCATTTATATAGTGCTTTTCATGACCACCAGCCGTCTCAAAACACTTTACGGCCAATAAAGTACTTTTGAAGTGCAGTCACTGGTGTAATGCAGGGAACCCAAAGAATCAAGTTACAATCTTTGTCCACATTATGGCAGGAGTCACTGGCAATGACAACAACTTGCATTTCTACAAGCACCTTTAATGTAGTAAAATATCCCAAGAAAAGCAATCAGGCATGAGAAATCTAGCTTATTCCTGCCTCGTCCTAGCTAAGGGTCACTAAGACCAATTACAGAACTATAGTTCTTCCCTGGAATAGAACAGCTAGATCTACTTTAAGCTTGATTTCCATACCTGCATCCTCTGGCTTCCTTGTGTTCTGTGTCTCACCATGTGTTAATTCCTGATCATAGATAAATAGGAACAGGACGAGGCTATTCAGCTCCTACAGCCTGTTCTGCCATTCAGTGAGATCATGGCTAATTTGTGATGTAAGTCCACATACCTGCCATTGCCCCATATCCCTCGATACCTTTCGTTAACAAATATCTATCAATCTCCGTTTTAAAATTGACAGTTGATCTAGTATCGATTGCAGTTTGTGGAAGAGAGTTCTAAACTTCCACCACCCTTTGCAAGGAGAAGTGTTTCCTAATTCGGAGTGTCTCCTGACAACGCAGAACATTTGCAGAGCTATCGCCGATGTCATCAGGGCCTCCGAGCGTTTTCCAGCTTGCCTGTGTGAATCCACGCATGCGCATGGCGATGTCACCACGTAATGATGTCAGGTATAATGATGTCCGAGTATTGCCTGACACCTCAATGGCCACGATCATCGCCTCCATCCCCCACAATAGTACCTAACCCCCTCACGCAATCGCTGCTTCTCTTCCCCCACGATTTGGTACCTCAATCGGCACTTCTCTTCACCATTCCGTCCCACTGATCTCTCCATCTCCGACTGCTCACCACTCCATCCTGCCATACTCTCCCGCTCCCAATGCTCAGCGCTCCATCCTGCCATGCTCTCCCGCTCCCAATGCTCACCGCTCAATCCTGCCGTTCTCTCCTGATGCTCACTGCTTCATCCTGCCGTTCTCTCCTGATGCTCACTGCTCCATCCTGCCGTTCTCTCCTGATGCTCACTGCTCCATCCTGCCGTTCTCTCCTGATGCTCTCCTCTCCATCCTGCCGTTCTCTCCTGATGCTCACTGCTCCATCCTGCCGTTCTCTCCTGATGCTCACTGCTCCATCCTGCCGTTCTCTCCTGATGCTCACTGCTCCATCCTGCCGTTCTCTCCTGATGCTCACCTCTCCATCCTGAAGTTCTCTCCTGATGCTCACTGCTCCATCCTGCCGTTCTCTCCTGATGCTCACTGCTCCATCCTGCCGTTCTCTCCTGATGCTCACTGCTCCATCCTGCCGTTCTCTCCTGATGCTCACCTCTCCATCCTGCCGTTCTCTCCTGATGCTCACCTCTCCATCCTGCCGTTCTCTCCTGATGCTCACCTCTCCATCCTGCCGTTCTCTCCTGATGCTCACTGCTCCATCCTGCCGTTCTCTCCTGATGCTCACTGCTCCATCCTGCCGTTCTCTCCTGATGCTCACCTCTCCATCCTGAAGTTCTCTCCTGATGCTCACTGCTCCATCCTGCCGTTCTCTCCTGATGCTCACTGCTCCATCCTGCCGTTCTCTCCTGATGCTCACTGCTCCATCCTGCCGTTCTCTCCTGATGCTCACTGCTCCATCCTGCCGTTCTCTCCTGATGCTCACTGCTCCATCCTGCCGTTCTCTCCTGATGCTCACCGCTCCATCCTGCCGTTCTCTCCCACTCTTGATGCTCGCTGCCCCATCCTGCCGTTCTCTCCTACTTCTGATGCTCACCGCTCCATCCTGCCGTTCTCTCCTACTTCTGATGCTCACTGCTCCATCCTGCCGTTCTCTCCTACTTCTGATGCTCACTGCTCCATCCTGCCGTTCTCTCCCACTCCTGATGCTCACAGCTCCATCCTGCCGTTCTCTCCCACTCCTGATGCTCACCGCTCCATCCTGCTGGTCCATCCTGTTCCCGACTGCTCGCCACTCCATCCTGCCGCTCCATCTTGCTCGCCACTCTATCCTGTCATTCTCTCTCAGTCCCGACTGCTCGCTACTCCATCCTGCCACTCCATCCTGCTCCCAACTGCTTGCGACTCTATCCTGCCACTCCAAACTGCTCGTCATTCCATCCTGCTGCTCCCAACTGCTTGCCGCTTGCTTCCTGCCTTGCCGCTCACACCCCACCAGCCATTCCACCCACCCCCCCCACCCCTGCCGCTTCATCCCCGCCCCTTCTCTGGGTGGCCAGGCAGGGGGATGGAGCGGCAAGCAGTCGGGAGTGGCAGATGGAGCAGTGTGCAGTCAGGAACGGTGGGATGAAGCAGGGAAGAGAAGTGGCAATCATGGGAGGGAGCGGGGAACCGTTGAAGGGGTTATGGAGGCGGCGATCACTGCCATTGAGGAGGTTTGGGTTGAATTCGCTTTTTTGTGCCAAATTGAGCAGCACCATCTTTATTACTGGCAGCTGCCTGAGATGTCACAGACAGTGACGTTTCAGTTGATGAGGTTGCATTTGTGCATGTGCCAGGACTGCGCCACTTAGCAGTTGCATTTTCAGCAAACGCAGCCTTCCTAATTTCACTCCTGCAATGTCTAGCTCTAATTTTTTTAACTATGCCCCCTAGTGCTAGACTCTGTAACTCGCGGAAACAGTTCCTCTCTATCCGATCTGTTCCGCTTAATATCTTGAATAATTCAATCAAATCGCCCCTTAACCTTCTAAGTTCCAAGGAATGCAACTGTACTTTGTGTAATCTTTCCCTGTAATTTTACCATTGGAGTCCAGGTATCATTCTCGCAAATCTATGTTGCATTCACTCCAAAGTGAATCTATCTATCCAAAAATGTGGTGCCCCAAACTGCTCACAGTCCTCCAGATCTGATCTGACAAGGGCTTTGTATAGCTTGACTTCTACCCCCTTATATTCTATTCCTTCAGTTATAAAGGCCAGCATTCCATTAGTCTTTTTGATTTTTTTTGGTACCTATTCATAGCATTTTTAGAATCTGTGTACCTGGATACCCAAGTTTCCTTGAACCTTCACTATCTTCACTGTGTTCATTCCCTGACTGAGTGTCTCCATACTGCTGAGCTCGTGAGTGGGTGAATGGCGGGGTAAGTGGGCACCAGTGTTGCCAGTGACAGAGGTAATCACAATCTCTTGGCAATTGTCCTCCTCCTCTTCTGTTTCCCATTTTGCAGCCTCCAGAGGAAAACACAATGACTGTTAGCATGCCAGTCATGCAGCCCAATTTATCTTAATTGACCAAAGTGTGAATCTTAGGCAGGAATTGTTAGAAGGTTTGAAAAATGCACAGAAATATTATATAAAAAAAAGATTATATGTTCACAAACTCACAGAAGGCATATTACCTCCCACACTTCCATCCTCAAATGCCAGGCTAGAGCTTTTGTCAATGATTGACAGTGCCTCCACTTCATGATGAGTTACTCTCTGCATGTCTGTACTTCTTCCTCCCAGTGGCCCGCTGTTCCATGGTGTTATGTGCTGTTTTCTCTTGGAGGGGAAATGTATTTCTTGTATTTATTTCTTTATAGTCCCCAAATTCTGGGGTCATAATCTGCCAGGATTCATGGAATGGCTGGCAATACTAGATGGAAGAGAACAAGGATTTCTGATGTAAGACTTCAACATGCTCACATGCATTACAGTATGTGAGTTTGTTGGTATGGCTGATGCTAGGTTACAGTGTTGTGTGATACCCAAAGAGTATTGCTTGAATATACAGAATACCAGATTACCTCTTTGTATTTTAGTAAGATGTTCCTCACTGTCACTGCCACTATTTTCCATATGACCCACGCTTCTGCATTTGATAGCTTCTTCCTAGATATTCCAGCAGTAACATGTCTTCTTTAATGTATTTATGAAAACAGAGCTTCAACAACAGCCTCAGAAAAAAAAGGTATTTGTCTTCTTTCTCCTCTTGCAACCTGCATGACCTCTCACCAGATCCTCATGTCTCTTTAAATGGACGAAATGCTGTAAACAGGATGCTGTGTCCCTCCCTTTTGAACATTTATTGGTGCAACAGGAAACCACATTTTCAGGGTTATTAAGTGTAGAGGTATTAAGTGATTTACCATATAATAATCTGATGCGAGAGTATTTAAGGAAGTGGTCCTAGAAATAGTGAATGCATTGGTGGTCATTTTTCAAGATTCTATAGACGCGAGAACTGTTCCGACAGATTGGAGGGTAGCTAATGTAACCCCACTATTTAAAAAGGGCAGTAGAGAGAAAACAGAATTATAGACCAGTCAGCCTGACGTCAGCAGTGGGGAAAATTCTAGAGTCCATTATCAAAGATTTGGGCGGCACAGTGGCGCAGTGGTTAGCACCGCAGCCTCACAGCTCCAGGGACCCGGGTTCGATTCCGGGTACTGCCTGTGTGGAGTTTGCAAGTTCTCCCTGTGTCTGCGTGGGTTTTCTCCGGGTGCTCCGGTTTCCTCCCACAAGCCAAAAGACTTGCAGGTTGATAGGTAAATTGGCCATTATAAATTGTCACTAGTATAGGTAGGTGGTAGGGAAATATAGGGACAGGTGGGGATGTTTGGTAGGAATATGGGATTAGTGTAGGATTAGTATAAATGGGTGGTTGATGTTCGGCACAGACTCGGTGGGCCGAAGGGCCTGTTTCAGTGCTGTATCTCTAATCTAATCTAATCTACTTGGAGAACAGTGGTAGAATCGGGCAGAGTTTGCATGGATATACGAAAGGGAAATCATGCTTGACAAATCTACTAGAATTGTTTGAGGATGTAACTAGTGGAGTTGATGAGGGGGAGCCAGTGGATGTGGTTTATTTGGACTTTCAGAAGCCTTTCAACAAAGTCCCACATAAGAGTTTAACATGTAACATTTAAGTGCATGGGATTGGGGTTAGTGGATTGCGATGGACAGAAAATTGGTTGGCGGACAGGAAAGGGCAGTGGATGTTATCTATATGGACTTCAGTAAAGCCTTTGACAAGGTCCCTTATGGCAGACTGTTACAAAAGGTGAAGTCACACTTGATCAGAGGTGAGCTGGCAAGATGGATACAGAACTGGCTCTGTCATAGAAGACAGAGGGTAGCAGTGCAAGGGTGCTTTTCTGAATGGAGGGATGTGACTAGTGGTGTTCCGCAGGGATCAGTGCTGGGACCTTTGCTCTTTGTAGTATATATAAATGATTTGGAGGAAAATGTAGCTGGTCTGATTAGTAAGTTTGCAGACGACACAAAGGTTGGTGGAGTTGCGGACAGTGATGAGGATTGTCAGAGGATACAGCAGGATATAGATCAGTTGGAGACTTGGGCGGAGAAATGGCAGATGGAGCTTAATCCGGACAAATGTGAGGTAATGCATTTTGAAAGGTCTAATGCAGGTGGGAGGTATACAGTAAATGGCAGAACCCTTAGGAGTATTGACAGGCAGAGACATCTGGGCGTACAGGTCCACAGGTCACTGAAAGTGGCAACGCAGGTGGATATGGTAGTCAAGAAGGCATTTGGCATGCTTGCCTTCATCGGTCGGGGCATAGAGTATAAAAATTGGCAAGTCATGCTGCAGCTGTACAGAACTTTAGTTAGGCCACACTTAGAATATTGCGTGCAATTCTGGTCGCCACACTACCAGAAGGACATGGAGGCTTTGGAGAGGGTACAAAAGAGGTTAACCAGGATGTTGCCTGGTCTGGAGGGCATTAGCTATGAGGAGAGGTTGGATAAAATCGGATTGTTTTCACTGGAACGACGGAGGTGGAGGGGCGACATGATAGAGGTTTACAAAGTTATGAGCGGCATAGACAGAGTGGATAGTCAGAAGCTTTTTCCCAGGGTGCAAGAGTCAGTTACTAGGGGACATAGGTTTAAGATGAGAGGGGCAAAGTTTAGAGGGGCAAGTTCTTTACACAGAGGGTGGTGAGTGCCTGGAACTTGCTGCTGGGGGAGGTGGTGGAAGCAGGTACGATAGCGATGTTTAAGAGGCATCTTGACAGATACATGAATAGGATGGGAATAGAGGGATACGGTCCCCGGAAGTGCAGAAGGTTTTAGTTTAGGCAGGCATCAAGATCACCGCAGGCTTGGAGGGCTGAATTGTCTGTTCCTGTGCTGTACTGTTCTTTGCTCTTTGTTCTTTGAAACAAAGAGTAGGAATAAACGGGTCTTTTTCCGAATGGCAGGCAGTGACTAGTGGGGTACCGGAGATATCGGTGCTAGAACCTCAGCTATTCACAATATACATAAATGATTTAGATGAGGGAACTGAATGTAATATCTCCAAATTTTCAGGTGACACAAAACTGGGTGGGAGGGTGAGTTGTGAGGAGGATGCAGAGAGGCTTCAGTGTGATTTGGACAAGTTGAGTTAGTGGGCAAATGCATGGCAGATGCAGTGTAATGTGGATAAATGTGAGGTTATCCACTTTGGTAGCAAAAACAGGAAGGCAGATTATTATCTGAGTGGCTATAAACTGAGAGAGGGGAATATGCAACGAGACCTGGGTGTTCTCGTACACCAGTCGCTGAAGGTAAGCGTGCAAGTGCAACAGGTGGTAAAAAGGACAAATGGTATGTTGGCCTTCATAGCGAGAGGATTCGAGTACAGGAGCAGGGATCTCTTGCTGCAATTATCCAGGGCCTTGGTGAGGCCACACCTGGAATATTGTGTGCAGTTTTGGTCCCCTTATCTGAGGAAGGATGTTCTTGCTACAGAGGGAATGCAGCGATGGTTTGCCAGACTGATTCCTGCGAGGTAGGACTGACATATGAGGAGAGATTGAGTCAGTTAGGATTATATTCGCTGGAGTTCAGAAGAGTGAGGGGAGATCTCACAGAAATCTACAAAATTCCAACAGGACTTGACAGGGTAGATGCAGGAAGGATGTTCCCGATGGTGGGGGAGTCCAGATCCAAGGGTCATAGTCTAAGGATATGGGTAAACCTTTCAGGACTGAGATGAGGAGTAATTTCTTCACACGGAGAGTGGTAAGCCTGTGGAATTCACTACCACAGAAAGCAGTTGAGGCTAAAACATTGTATGTTTTCAAGAAGGAGTTAGATATAGCTCTTGGGGCAAAAGGGATCAACTTGATTGAGTTTTTTGAGGAAGTGACGAAGATGATTGATGAAGGAAGGGCAGTGCATGTTGTCTACATGGACTTCAGTAAAGCCTTTGACAAGGTCCCTCATGGCAGACTGGTACAAAAGGTGAAGTCACACTTGATCAGAGGTGAGCTGGCAAGATGGATATAGAACTGGCTCAGTCATAGAACACAGAGGGTAGCAGTGGAAGGGTGCTTTTCTGAATGGAGGGATGTGACTAGTGGTGTTCCGCAGGGATCAGTGCTGGGACCTTTGCTGTTTGTAATATATATAAATGATTTGGAGGAAGATGTAGCTGGTCTGATTAGTAAGTTTGCGGATTACACAAAGGTTGGTGGAGTTGCAGATAGTGATGAGGATTGTCAGAGGATACAGCAGGATATAGATCGGTTGGAGACTTGGGCGGAGAAATTGCAGATGGAGTTTAATCCGGACAAATGTGAGGTAATGCATTTTGGAAAGTCTAATACAGGTGGGAAGTATACAGTAAATGGCAGTACTCTTAGGAGTATTGACAGGCAGAGAGATCTTGGCGTACAGGTCCACAGATCACCAAAAGTGGCAACGCAGGTGGATAAGGTAGTCAAGAAGGCATACGGCATGCTTGCCTTCATTGGTTGGGGCATTGAGTATAAAAATTGGCAAGTCGTGCTGCAGCTGTACAGAACTTTAGTTAGGCCACACTCGGAATATTGCGTGCAATTCTGGTCGCCACACTACCAGAAGGCTGTGGAGGCTTTGGAGAGCGTACAGAAGAGGTTTACCAGGATGTTGCCTGGTCTGGAGGGTATTGGCTATGAGGAGAGGTTGGTTAAACTCGGATTGTTTTCACTGGAGAGGCGACCTGATAGAGGTTTACAAAGTTGTGAGTGGTATGGACAGAGTGGATAGTCAGAAGCTTTTTCCCAGGGTGGAAGAGTCAGTTACTGGTGAACATAGGTTTAAGGTGCGAGGGGAAAAGTTTAGAGGGGATGTGCAAGGCAAGTTTTTACACAGAGGGTGGTGAGTGCCTGGAACTTGCTGCCAGGGGAGGTGGTGGAAACAGGTACGATAGCGACGTTTGAGAGGCACCTTGACAAATACATGAATAGGATGGAAATAGAGGGATACGGAACCCGGAAGTGCAGAAGGTTTTAGTTTAGACAGGCATCATGATCGGCGCAGGCTTGGAGGGCCATATGGCCTGTTCCTGTGCTGTACTGTTCTTTGTTCTTTGTTCTTTGATATGGGGAGAAAGCGGGAACAGGTTATTGAGTTGAATGATCAGCCATGATCATAATGAATGGCGGAGCAGGCTCGAAGGGCCGAATGGCCTATTCCTGCTCCTATTTTCTATGTTTCTAATAGAGATTTTAGGTTTCCTTTCCAACACTATTTACTCACCAAGATTCTCTATCTTGATCATTTTGAGGGGTCAGTGGCACAGTAAATTTATAACTAAATATACCATTTGCAATAATTCAACACTGAGCAGTAGTTATTGCTACTGTCCCTTTTTACTGATCTATTTAAGCAACTTAGGTTAGAATACTGCAATTAAAGCAATTGGTAACTGGCAGCTCTGACTAAAGTAATCAAGAAGTAACCTTGATCTCCATGTGCAATATTTAGTTACAATTGAAGTATTGTGAATGATCACTTTCCAGGCATTAAATCAACACAGTTATTACTTTTGTGAGTTCAAGTGCCCTAAGTTATTGGAACGTTTGCCTTGAATGTTGATCCTGTGGACGATAAATAGAATTAAGAATTGAAAATAAGTGTGTTACTAAGGATCATTATTTTCCTCTGACCACTGCACTGGTTTAAGCTATATAAAGATTTTTTTCAATGATGTGCTGCTTCTTCAGCAATTCCCCATTCTAAAATGTGATAACACTAGGTGTGCGGGTGTATGTGCGTTCCATTATAGTGTGAAAATGGTAACTGAAGAGATGACACTTCTCTGTTACTGAGAGGGAGATAATCCACTTTCCCAAATGAAAGGATCCAGTTTCAAACCCATTAATAGTTCTTCGGTACTGATGGTTTCTGTGTTGAGTGGTGGAATGCACCTACTTTGTAATAACAGCATCTCAGCACAATTCTGTGGCTTACATCAAGCATGAAGGATAATTATATTGCACTATGGAGGTTTTAGATGTCAAACGTGACGTTCTCAGGTGATTGTAATTTTTGCATACTTAAGTTACAATATTTTCGTTCTGATATTATTCAGACTTTTTTTGCATGAAAGAACTGAATAAGTTGCTCCTGGCAAACATTGGTTGTAGCTGGAAGAACTGGCTTATGACCACCAAATGAAAAACAAAGGTGTAATGAAATATGCTAGGTTACTTGTGAAATCTAAAACAAGTTCACACTGTTTTTAAATAAACGTTCCTAAGTTGAAAATGGCCTGTAGGTACACTCCAGTATGCATCTAATAAGAGAAACTTTCATTTGTGCATCATCCTATCATATCTCAGCAATATATCGAAGCATTTACCAAACATGATTACTTTTCAGTGCAGTGACTGTTACATATAATCCAACACATCAGATTATACAAATATCAATGAATAGAAGGTTAATCTGTATTTTTAAGGCCTGATGGTGCTTCAGGGCAATGGGCACCCAATATTACAGTCACAAACACGTGCTATACCGAATAGTGAGCTTTTTTTTATTCCACCGGCTGGAAACCTGATTTAAATTGTAAAAAGGTAAAAAAAAGAACAGATAAAAGGTTACTGCTAGCAGCTAAAGTGGTCAATGCAATTTGTTTCAAAATACCCTACATTCCAATGCATTAAGTTGGAGATGTAGTGTCTGCTCAGTCCCCAGTCAGAACAATGACCTGGGAATTTTGAGTGAACGACCTGTCCTGTCCCCATTAACAAGACATTAAAGGCAATCACTTGGGACATTAAACTGGTGGAGACAGACCATTCAAAGGCAATCACTTGAACAATGGGACCCTGGTTGAGAGAAGGGAATTCATAGAAACATATAAAATAGGAGCAGGAGTAGGCCATTCAGTCCTTTGAGCCTGCTCCGCCATTCATTATGATCATGGCTGATCATCCAACTCAGTAACCTGTTCCCGCTTTCTCCCCGTAGCCTTTGATCCCTTTTGCCCCGAAAGCTATATCTAACTCCTTCTTGAAAGCATACAATGTTTTGGCCTCAACTGCTTTCTGTGGTAATGAATTCCACAGGCTCACCACTCTCTGGGTGAAGTAATTTCTCCTCATCTCAGTCCTGAAAGGTTTACCCCGTATCCTTAGACTATGACCCCTGGTTCTGGACTCCCCCACCATCGGGAACATCCTTCCTGCATCTACCCTGTCAGGTCCTGTTGGAACTTTGTAGGTTTCTGTGAGATCCCCCCTCATTCCTCTTAACTCCAGCAAATATAATCCTAACTGACTCGATTTCTCCTCATACGTCAGTCCCGCCATCCCAGGAATCAGTCTGGTAAACCTTCACTGCACTCTGTCTATAGCAAGAACATCCTTCCTCAGATAAGGAGACTAAAACTGCACACAATATTCCAGGTGTGGCCTCACCAAGGCCCTGTATAATTGCAGCAAGACATCCTTGCTGCTGTACTCAAATCCTCTCATTTTGAAGGCCAACATACCATTTTCCTTTTTTACTGCCTGTTGCACTTGCATGCTTACCTTCAGTGACTATTGTACGAGAACACCCAGGTCTTGCTGCATATTCCCCTTTCTCAGTTTATAGCCGTTCAGATAATAATCTGCCTTCCTGTTTTTGCTACCAAAGTGGATAACCTCACAGTTATCCACCATGCATTAGCCCACTCACTTAACTTGTCCAAATCACCCCGAAGCCTCTCTCCATCCTCCTCACAACTCACCCTCCTACCCAGTTTTGTGTCATCTGCAAATTTGGAGATATTACATTTAGTTCCCTCATCTAAATCATTAAAATATATTGTGAATAGCTGAGGTCCTAGCATCGATCTCTGCGGTACTCCACGAGTCACTTCCTGCCATTCGGAAAAAGACCCGTTTATTCCTACTTTTTGTTTCCTATCTGCCAACCAATTTTCTATCCATTGCAATTCCTCGACATGAACTGATTAAGTTATAAGAGGAAATACACACTGGGTGATGGTCATTTGACCAGCCCACCATCTGTGTGTTTAAGCTGGTTTTTCTCTCTCTGCAGACCAGACAAGCAACTAGCCACTGACCAGAGAAGACCCAAGTAGGGTCTCTCTCTCTCTCTCTGTCCCCAGTCTACCTTGCAAGCTTCGAACCATGCCTGCTGGCCGTAACCACCGAAGCCTATCATTGCTGCAGACAGAGATCCCGTAAAGGAAACAATCTGCATTGCCATCTCCAGGAAAAACCCAAATCTGCTGTTTACTTCTGCAAGCTGGTAGCCTCAGGACCACCAAGTTCATCCAGAAGATAACCAAGTCTCCAAACTAGTCGGGTCTCTCTGTCTCTGTCTCTCTCTCTCTCGACCTATCATTGCTGCAGACAGAGACCCCATGGAGGAAACCATCTGCATTGCTGTCTCCAGGAAAACTTTGAATCTGCTGTCCACATCTGCAAGCTAGAAGCCTCAGGACCACCAGGTTCATCCAGAAGATAACAATTTCACCAAACTCCACAGACTGTATACCTTTTTATTGCTCCAGACTCTAATTTGACCAATCTATCACTCTGTAAATTTGTGTTTGTGTGTGAACCTCGAGAGTGTGTGTATATGAGTGTGAAAGTTGGAGTATAGTTTAGTATTTTTCTTAGTTTGGAAAACCTGTCCAATTGTTTCTTTTATGGTCGCAGCATGTAAGTAGTTAAACACTCACTTTATAAAAGAAATAAAACCTGTTGCAGTCAAACAAGGAGAGTGGCAAGAGGGGAGCCCTTCGACCCCTCCTCATCTGATCACAATGAATTATTTGAGTAATCGCATCCCAAACCTTGGAACACACCATTGGGTTGGAGTAAGTAATACATGTGCATCAAGTAGCATTAGCCTCCTTTATGGTGCTGCTTTGCTAAGATCTACCTTTTTATACCATCTAGCCTTCCTTTGCCTTCTGTGGTACCTTGGCATTCTCTCTGGTCGTGGAATACCAGTACTACTACATGACAACGTAGAGGTCAAGCACTACCATATTGTACAAACCACAATTTATACAAATACACTCTTTGTGGAGTAATGGGATGAAAGGATTAATTTGAGAAGCTGCAATATATTAGGGGGTAACATTTCTGAAGGGCTCTGCTTATCGCAGTTAATGTAATGTTCTTGGCAATCTTCTGCCAAAGTTATGGCGGGAGAACTCCCATGGAAACAACTGCTGTATGTGACTTTGGGGGTGTATTTCCATGGGGGTACTGGTCGTAGCTTCAGTGGAAGAGCTGTGGAAATCTTGGGAAAACAGTGTGAAAACATTTCTGCTGGTCTTGAGGCTCTCATGCCAAAGCAGGAAAATGGAGAACCTCCGTTAATATTCACCCCTTTGACTCAATAATGACAGCTCGGCAAGAACATCATTTCACGCGTCTTCCTGATAAGTTATTTCCCTGAAATCCTGTACCTAATATCCATGGAGCAATTTAAACAGATCAGCAGTATTGCAGAGGGAACTGACCCAGGCCGATCAACTATTTACCAACTTGTATTTTCCTAACCAGTTTGGAAAATATAAGTTACCGCGCATGAATAAAAGGTCATGATGGTTTTCCTTTTATGCCCCTTTGGGAAAAATATTCCATCTTGAATCGGGGAGTTCTTATGCTTCTACAGATCTTCAGAGAGATTTCCAACAGATCTAGCCACTACAACCACCTGTTCTAAAGCACGGAGTTGTCACAGTCACTGTATTGACTGTTTAAGGATAATTGTGCTGTAACAAATGCCATTTCTGACATTTATGGTGTTTAGGAGAGGGAATCTCAAATGGTTTATAAATGTTACTTCAGCTGCAGCGATTGTGACTCCGTCCTGTGCATTTATTATTTTTCTAATATGTTGAATTATCTTATGCGTGAAACACTGAAATGTCTGATGATTTACTTGAACATCGAGGTTTCTTAATGATTTCTGTGAGAGTACAACCTTGTGATTAACACTTAATATGTCAAAAAGAAGCTGGATGAATATCTGTTTAGGAATACGGTTGATAATTACAAGGATAAGAAGAGATCATTGAATGCCTTGGGGATAATGATGCTTCCCAAGCTGTTGGGATGATGGAAATAGGTCAGAGAAGGCAGTTGGCCTAAATATGTAAAATGCATGATCTAAGGTCCAATTGATGCTTGGTTTGTTTTATATTTGAGATATGACAGGAGAAGACTTTACAGTTGCTTTACTCAGGCAATGAAATGATCTGGGTATTATTTGCAATAAAGTTAATCTCAAAAGAATGGTCTCTATGTGAAAGACTTTTTTTTCCTTTCATGCTTCCATTGATGTGAGCAATTATTAGTCAAGCTTGTTTTTTGTTCAGAGAAATGAGCTGATATATTCCATTTTCTGCTAGCTAGCTATTTGTCAAACTGTCCAGTAATGAGTTGAAAATGGCAGGACTAGAGTTCCAATATGGAAGAAATATCCAAGTGAAAGATAATAATATGCTTCAGTAAAACTGCCTTTCTCTCCTTGTTCTTTTTAATTGTCTTGTGAAGTCTTTTCTTCCTGTTATATTGATTTGAAATAACATGAAAAGCTTTTGTGGATGTAATGATTTTGACTGCAGGAGCAAAAAGGAGATTGGCTATTTTGATACAATGTATGAACTCAAGAAGGCATGCACGCTAACTGGGAAAAATAATAAAAGATCCCACATGCTATACAATATAAAAAGATGGCTGGGGTTGAGTTTGGGGCTGCAATACAATCTCAGATTTTGTTTTCATTGTTGTATTACCACGTCTGAATCTCTTTCCACCAAAAGATGTTGTATTCCAAACTGCATCGAAGACCTAACCACCTTCTGTCGATGGATTTTTAGAATTGATTTTGAAAATAACTGTGCACAACTGAAAATGGCCGTACCAAGGATAGATTTTTTTGCAAAAATACATCTGTGTGTCATTTATTAGATGTCAGTGGGAAATGCTACAGACTTCAGGGTCAGAAAGTATTAATCACCACTCCACTGAATTTTTTTTAAATTTGTTTGTGGGATGTGGGCTTTGCTGGCAAGGCCAACTTTAATTGCACATCCCTAATTGCCCTTGAGAAGGTGGTGGTGAGCCAACTGTTGAACGGCTGCAGTCCATGTAGTGTAGGTCCGCCCACAGTGCTGTTAGGGAGGGACTTCCAGCATTTTGACCCAGCGACAGTGAAGGAACGCCGATATAGTTCCAATTCAAGATGGTATGTTGAGCTTGCAGGTGACGGTGTTCCCATGCACCTGCTGCCCTTTTTCTTCTAGGTGGTAGAGATCGCGGGTTTGGAAAGTGCTGTTGCATGAGCCTTGGTGGTTTGCTGCAGTGTTTGTGGTATATGGTACACACTGCTCCCATGGTTCACTGATGTTGCACAGAGTGAATGTTGAAGGTTGTCGATGGGATAGCAATCAAGCGGGCTGCTTTGTCCGGGATGATAGAACATAGAACATAGAACAGTACAGCACAGTAAAGGCCCTTTGGCCCACGATGTTGTGCCGAACCTTTAACCTACTCTAAGATCAAACTAACGACCTACCCTTCATTCTACTATCATCCATGTACCTATCCAAGAGTCGCTTAAATGCCCCGAATGTATCTGCTTCTACTACCACCGCTGGCAGCGCATTCCACGCACCCACCACTCTCTGTGTAAAGAACCTACCTCTGACATCTCCCCGAAACCTTCCTCCAATCACCTTAAAATTATGCCCCCTGGTGATAGCCCTTTCCGCCCTGGGAAAAAGTCTCTGACTATCCACTCTGTCTATGCCTCTCATCATCTTGTACCCCTCTATCAAGTCACCTCTCATCCTTCTTCGCTCCAATGAGAAAAGCCCTAGCTCCCTCAATCTTTCTTCGTAAGACATGCCCTCCATTCCAGGCAGCATCCTGGTAAATCTCCTCTGCACCCTCTCTAAAGCTTCCACATCCTTCCTATAATGAGGCGAACATAACTGAACACAATATTCCAAGTGTGGTCGAACCAGGGCCTTATCAAGCTGCAGCATAACCTCGCAGCTCTTAAACTCAATCCCTCTGTTAATGAAAGCCAACACACCATACGCCTTCTTAACAACCCTATCAACTTGGGTGGCAACTTTGTGCGATCTATGGACATGGACCCCAAGATCCCTCTGTTCCTCCACACTACCAAGAATCCTGTCTTTAAGCCTGTATTCCGCATTAAAATTCGATCTTCCAAAATGAATCACTTCACACTTTTCCAGGTTGAACTCCATCTGCCACTTCACAGCCCAGCGCTGCATCCTGTCAATGTCCCGTTGCAACCTACAACAGCCTTCCACACTATCCACAACTCCAGCAACCTTCGTGTCATCGGCAAACTTGCTAACCCAGCCTTCCACTTCCTCATCCAAGTCATTTATAAAAATCACAAAGAGCAGAGGTCCCAGGACAGATCCTGTGGAACACCACTGGTCACCGAGCTCCATGCTGAATACTTTCCATCTACTACCACCCTCTGACTTCTATGGGCCAGCCAATTTTGTATCCAGACAGCCAACTTTCCCTGAATCCCATGCCTCCTTACTTTCTGAATGAGCCTACCATGGGGAACCTTATCAAACGCCTTGCTAAAATCCATATACACCACATCCACTGCTCTTCCTTCATCAATGTGTTTTGTCACATCTTCAAAGAATTCAATAAGGCTTGTGAGGCATGGCCTGCCCCTTACAAAGCCATGCTGACTGTCTCTAATCAAACCATGCTTTTCCAAATAATCATAAATCCTGTCTCTCAGAATCCTCTCCAATTATTTGCCCACTACCGACGTAAGACTGACTGGTCTATAATTCCCAGGGTTATCCCTATTCCCTTTCTTGAACAAGGGAACAACATTTGCCACCCTCCAATCATCCGGCACTACTCCAGTGGACAGTGAAGACACAAAGATTATCGCCGAAGGCGCAGCAATCTCTTCCCTCGCTTCCCGTAATATCCTTGGGTATATCCCGTCTGGCCCCGGGGACTTATCTGTCCTCATATCATTCAAAATGTCCAGCACATCCTCCCTCTTAACCTCAACCTGTTTGAGCATATCAGCCTGTTCCACGCTGTCCTCACAAACGACCAGGTCCCTCTCACTAGTGAATACTGAAGCAAAGTATTCATTTAGGACCTCCCCTACCTCCTCCGACTCCAGGCACAAGTTCCCTCCACTATCCCTGATCGGCCCTACCCTCACTCTGGCCATCCTCTTGTTCCTCACATAAGTGTAGAACGCCTTGGGATTTTCCTTAATCCTACCCGCCAAGACTTTTTCATGTCCCCTTCTAGCTCTCCTAAGTCCATTCTTCAGTTCCTTCCTGGCTACCTTGTAATCCTCTAGAGCCCTGTCTGATCCTTGCTTCCTCAACCTTAAGTAAGCTTCCTTCTTCCTCTTGACTAGCTGTTCCACATCTCTTGTCATCCAAAGTTCCTTCACCCTACCATCCCTTCTCTGCCTCATCGGGACAAACCTATCCAGCAGTCGCAGCAAGTGCTCCCTAAACAACCTCCACATTTCTGTCGTGCATTTCCCTGAGAACATCTGTTCCCAATTTATGCTCCCCAGTTCCTGCCTAATAGCATTGTAATTCCCCCTCCCCCAATTAAATATTTTCCCATCCCGTCTGCTCCTGTCCCTCTCCATGACTATAGTAAAGGTCAGGGAGTTGTGATCACTATCACCGAAATGCTCTCCCACCAAGAGATCTGCCACCTGGCCAGGTTCGTTGCCAAGCACCAAATCCAACATAGTCTCCCCTCTAGTCGGCCTATCTACATATTGAGTCAGGAAACCTTCCTGGACACACCTGACAAAAACTGCTCCATCCAAACTATTTGCACTAAGGAGGTTCCAATCAATATTAGGGAAGTTGAAGTCACCCATGACAACAACCCTGTTACTTCTGCACCTTTCCAAAATCTGCCTCCCAATCTGTTCCTCCATGTCTCTGTTGCTATTGGGGGGTCTATAGAAAACTCCCAACAAAGTGACAGCTCCTTTCCTGTTTCTGACTTCCACCCATAATGACACAGTAGACAAACTCTCCTCGACGACCTCCCTTTCTGCAGCTGTGATACTATCCCTGATTAGCAATGCCACTCCCCCACCTCTTTTACCTCCCTCCCTATTCCTTTTGAAACATCTAAACCCCGGAACATCCAACATCCATTCCTGCCCCTGTGACATCCACGTCTCTGTAATGGCCACAACATCGTAGCTCCAAGTACTGATCCATGCTCTAAGTTCATCACCCTTATTCCTGACACTTCTTGCGTTAAAATAGACACACTTCAGCCCATCATACTGGCTGCAACTTTGTCCTGTCAACTGTCTAACCTTCCTCACAGACTCTCTGCACTCGGTATCTGCCTGTTCAACAGCTACCCCATCCACTGATCCGTAGCTCCGGTTCCCATCCCCCTGCCAAACTAGTTTAAACCCTCCCGAAGAGCTCTAGCAAACCTTCCGCCCAGGATATTGGTGCCCCTCCAGTTCAGATGCAACCCATCCTTCTTGTACAGGTCCCACCTTCCCCAGAAGGTATCCCAATGATCTACATATCTGAATCCCTGCCTCCTGCACCAGTTCTGTAGCCACGTGTTCAGCTGCACTCGCTCCCTGTTTCTAGCCTCACTAGCACGTGGCACCGGTAACAATCCTGAGAATACTACTCTGCTCGTCCTGCCTTTCAGCTTCCAACCTAACTCCCTATATTCGCTTTTCAGGTCCTCATCCCTTTTCCTCGCTTTGTCATTGGTACCGATATGTACCATGACCTCTGGCTGCTCCCCCTCCCCCTTAAGAATCCTGTAGACTCGATCCGAGACATCCCTGACCCTGGCACCCGGGAGGCAACATACCATCCGGGAGTCTCGTTCGCGACCACAGAATCTCCTGTCTGTTCCTCTAACCACTGAATCTCCTATCACTATCACTCTCCTCTTCTCCCCCCTTCCCTTCCTAGCCACTGGGCCAGGCTCAGTGCCAGAGACCTGGTCAATGTGGCTTTCCCCTGGTAGGTCGTCCCCCTCAACCGTATCCAAAACGGTATACTTTTTATTGAGGGGACGGCCACAGGGGATCCCTGCACTGTGCGCCTATTCCCTTTCCCTCCCCTGGGTCACCCAGCTACCTTTATCCTGTAACTTAGGTGTCACTACTTCCCTATAACTGCTCTCTATTACCCCCTCAGCATCCTGAATGATCCGAAGTTCATCCAGCTCCAGCTCCAGATCCCTAATGCGGTCTGCGAGGAGCTGGAGTTGGGTGCACTTCTCACAGGTGAAGTCAGCAGGGACACCAGTGGTGACCCTCGCCTCCCACATCCTGCAAGAGGAGCATGCAACTGCCCTAGCTTCCATCCCCTCTGCACTAAATTGACAACAGAGATTTAAAAAAAGGAAACCCTTACCTTACCAAACCCTCCACACAAGAGGCCTTTTTTTTTGGTTAGAGGAGGAGGATGGGTGGGAGACACTACACGTGTAGTGTGTCGGGTTTAGCCACTGCCTGAATATATAAGTTTACTTACCCAGCAGTCCCCATGTCCACCGAAACAAAAGGTAAGTTACTTTAAACTGAAACTCACCTTCCCAGCTAACACCTCGCTCGCACTATCGCTGCTTCAGAAAAAGCTGCTGGAACAAAATGATGTGGAGTTTTTTGAGCATTGTTGGAGCTGCATCCATTCAGGCAAGTGAGGATTATTCCATCACACTCCTGACTCCTGCCTTATAGATGTTGGACAGACTTTGTAGAATCAGGAGGTGAGTTACTCATCACACAATTCCAACCTCTGGCCTGCACTTGTAGCTACAGTATCTCTGGCTGATCCAGTTAAGTTTTCTGGTCAGTAGTAACCCCCAGGATGTTGATGGTGGTGGAGTCAGTGATGGTAATGCCATTCTAGATTCTCTCTTGTTGGAGATGGTCATTGCCTGGCACTTATGACACACAATCAGTCCAAGCCTGAATGTTGCCCAGATGTTGCTGCTGGCATGGACTGCTTCATTATCTCAGGAGTTGCGAATGGAACTGAACACTGCATGCAAGGGATGGGGTTTCTGTTAGTGACAGTTTATAAGCCAGAGTTCCACATCCAGAAGTTATTATTTGATGCTTTGTTGCTTAAATTTTCTGTGGAATTCAGTACAGGTAATGAGACAAGGGAGGAACAACCTTTGTGCCTGTAGTATAAAATGGAGGTGTGGACGAAGTCCCAGGAACTTTCATGCAGTTCCAGTCTTACCTGTTCCAATTACTGGCATTTAAGTACCTTGACTGACTATTCAAATACAGTATTTGAAGAATGGTAGCTGGAAAGGAAGATGCAATGATCTAATCATAATATTAGAGTTCTCAAGATCATAATTGCGATGCAGTTGGGAAAGGCCATTTAGCCTGAGTTAGAAGTGTTGAAGATTGAATTGTCACACTGTACAGCTCAGGACTTGTTTTTGCTATTCGATGAAAGTACATTTAGAGAGACTGCTGCAGCTGTTGACTGGATTGTTCCAGATCTGCACGTCATGCCAATTATCATGAAGAGGAAAATATTCCATTCTTCATTCCCTTCGCTCCTCAGAACACAATGAAGTCTACAAACAAAGTCAATTCTTCCCTTGCCAAGACAAGTGATGCCCTCTCTGATTCATGCAGTGAGTCGGGAAAAGTCAGATTATGCTTATTAAAATTTAATGACTTGAGAAAACTATTTGGATTCCAGTGTTTGGTGAGCACACCATACAAATTAATCCCTAGACTTCATTTCATATAGGTGTTGGTTGATGTTTAAAAATTATAATATCCATTGCGCAATTTTCACATCATTGCTGTAAACTATAATTTGAGGTTTGAAAAATAATTGCCTTTTTCTTTTCAAAAAGGCAAGTTGAATTCCATTTTCCTTCGTAATCCTTAGTTTAACATATTTATTTTCACAAGAATTTTTTGGGCCATAGCCTGGAAAAATTCAACCTCTTGAAAACACGAGCAAGGAGTTATCCTCAGGAAAATACTTTTTAACTATTGGGCAAAATTATTCAATGCAGGATATCAAAGGAACATGAAGCAACTTAAAGAAGCAAACCAAATCTAAACTCCTTAATCGTTAATCTGAACAGTTTCTACAGCAAAAGCAAATTAATGTGGATGCTGAAAATCTGAAATAAAAGCATAAAATTCTGGAAATACTCAGCAGGTCTGGCAGCAGCTACGGAGACAGCTCTGGTTTACGGTGCAGTTGGAACATTAGGAACCATCAAATTTCCCTCAGTCTGGAGCAGAAGTGGCTAAGGGCAACAATCCAGAAAACAAAAGTTTAAAACACATTCAAGAAAGGAATTGGACTGCAATTAATCAATTGACCCCACTTTTATCATGCCAATTTACATCAGATCCATTTATCACAGAATTCTCCACACCACACAAAGTGGAGCCATTTCCTGTTATTTCTATAGAATCAATAATCTTTTTCTAAGCTAAAAATAGATCTTCTTTTGAAATCACATGATTTTTATGTCAAGACAAGCATTTCACATAAGCCACAAGTTAGTTCAATATAAAGGATGATCTTTTCTCTGCGCTGGAGGTTAAATCACATAACTCTGTCATTTACTCACAAGCAGGATGCTGACCTGTGTGCCGAAATCCAATGCTGATGTTTGTAATTTTTCTTCACATGCCAGCTGGCATTTTGCAGTGCGTAAGATTCAAGTGCCATGCTATCCAAGAGTAGTGGACCCCCAAATGCTGATTCCCATTCATAGATCAATGGACAATAATTTACAACTGAGTTGTAAACAGGATCAGGATCGAACTAAATGACTGGGCATTGAATGGATGATTGACATTCTGATTGGACTTTAATAGAATGGATCTGAGATATCTAATTCGGCCAACCTGCCAATGTGGTAATAGGTAGAGATTAGGGCAATATTGCTGTTCTGCCACCAAACATTACGTACACATCAAGACATCAAAAGGCATGAACAGAACATCACCACTGCATCAATGCAATTTTTCTATTTTGGCATATTAGTTTCTTGGAAAGTGACTTTGGAGCTCCAGCTTCAGAACCAGAGGCATAATTTTGCACAGCATGACAGCACACTAGTCAAAAGATTTTTGTTTTGAGTAAGCCATTAATTTTTTAAACTGGAATTCCCCATTGACATGAAAAAGTGTCCAAACTTTTTCACATTTAGCTTGGGTCTAATTATCCAAGTGAGCAAACTTACTAGCATGGTGCTTTTCCAGTTTTTTTTAATCGCTCTCTTATTCATTGCTGGATTTTCTTTTTTGTTTTCCCTAATTTTAGCACATCTCCCTTTAATCCTCATTTGCTTCGTGCTTTCATTTTGTGTACAGATCTCTTTTTAAAACTATTTTATTGACCTACTCTATGCCATAATCCATTTAATATCATTCACTGTGACTGGCAAACGATAATAAAGCTCCTCGGCAACAAAGCCATAACTGAGTAACACTCAAATGAATCTTCTTTTTCAGGCGACCCTGCAGCAGAGGAATGGTCCCCCTGGACTGTCTGTTCTTCGACTTGTGGGCAGGGTACACAGACCCGGATGAGATCCTGTGTATCATCTCCATATGGCACCTCGTGTAGTGGACCTCTGAGGGAAATGAGACTATGCAACAATTCAGCAGTGTGTCCAGGTTTGCTTGAACTAATGGAAACACTTGTTGTTGCCGTGCATTGCCTTCACTTATTTATCCCAGCTCTCTTCTCTTCTTAATCTTGATCTGTGCTTGTGACTTATCAAGGTATTTGACCTTGACGGTGCTGGGAAATTCCAAAGTCAGGAATGACATTGGTCTGATGCAACACTGATGTCCTTTATGATTGCCCCAACAGTATGGGCCAACCTCAAAGGCACCAAAGTGACATCTTCATCCCCCGCACTTTTATTTCTTTCAACATTTGTGCAAGTGAAGGTTTCTTGATTAGTGCTTAGTTTGCAAAACCATGCTGAGATGTGGACTTCTCCTGTGGATGCAGGGTTAAAACTTGACAAACTTGCTTTGTTTAGGACTCTTAGTAGATGCCAGGAAAAGCATGCCATCGTCCTCTCTGGTCTGGCTTTAACTTTGGTTCCAAATTCGAAGTATAGTGCTCTTCATGAATTCCCCAGACTTCAACTTATTCAGCATAGTCATGATTCCTTATCTGTTGTTTTTATTGTATAATTTTTTACTTTGCTGTAATGCAAAATCAACCTAACATTTGGGAATAACTTCTGTACTTTTGTATGTGCTTTCCCAGAAGGATAATGATTTTTTTTTAGTCAACGCAGACTCTATGATAGTTAGAAATGATCATAAAAGGTAAATACTTTCTCGAAAAATGTTTTGGACTTTGGATGGAATTAAAATCTGATTTTTTTTAACCTTAGGTAATGCTACAGATTGACCTCTCAAGTTAAAAAAAGCATGAGGTTTCTGCCTTGTATGGGCAAGGATGGAGATCTGCATAATGATCTGACTGGATATGTTGTATTGCCTTTAAACGTTATAAGTCATCAAAATGGCCTATTTATGGCACAAGCACCATTCACAGAATTTTCTTTTACTGTTTTGTTGCAATGATAGATTTTGTGATTTTTTTGTGTAATAACTTTTGAAATATTCTGCAAATTAATTTCTGCAGAAAACAATATTTTTATGAGTTGCTTTGTGAATGTAAGCTGTGGCCTTCTACATTATTTGTAGGGTTTGGCTACAAGGCTCTAGATGGAGTGTGTTTGATGAGCCTAAAAGCTTTTCCTATCTCTGGATTTCTTACCTTCTTATTCAATTAGCTTCCACTCTTCATTCTAACTCCTTCAATTCATGGAACCAGAGAGCTTGGAGCAAAGTAGTGAGAAGAAGGGCTGTATGACGACATTGTAAATGTAATATGCTCTTTCCTCAGGTTTTCCTTTCTGTTTGTCAACAAGAAAATCTTGAATGAGAAGTCCCTAATAGTACTTTTAGCTATATATTTTGCAAAGTGTCAGTGATATGTCTTACCAACTTAATAGAATTCTTTGAGGAAGTGACAAAGTTGATTGATGAGGGAAGGGCTGTCGATGTCAAATACATGGACGTCAGTAAGGCGTTTGATAAGGTTCCCCATGGCAGGCTGATGGAGAAAGTGAAGGCGCATGGGGTCCAAGGTGTACTCGCTAGATGGATAAAGAACTGGCTGGGCAACAGGAGACAGAGAGTAGCAGTAGAAGGGAGTTTCTCAAAATGGAGACGTGTGACCAGTGGTGTTCCACAGGGATCCGTGCTGGGACCACTGTTGTTTGTGATATACATTAATGATTTGGAGGAAAGTATAGGTGGACTGATTAGCAAGTTTGCAGACGACACTAAGTTTGGTGGAGTAGCAGATAGTGAAGGGGACTGTCAGAGAATACAGCAGAATATAGATAGATTGGAGAGTTGGGCAGAGAAATGGCAGATGGAGTTCAATCAGGGCAAATGCGAGGTGATGCATTTTGGAAGATCCAATTCAAGAGTGAACTATACAGTAAATGGAAAAGTCCTGGGGAAAATTGATGTCCAGAGAGATTTGGGTGTTCAGGTCCGCTGTTCCCTGAAGGTGGCAACGCAGGTACATAGAGTGGTCAAGAAGGCATACGGCATGCTTTCCTTCATCGGACGGGGTATTGAGTACAAGAGTTGGCAGGTCATGTTACAGTTGTATAGGACTTTGGTTCGGCCACATTTGGAATACTGCGTGCAGTTCTGGTCGCCACATTACCAAAAGGATGTGGATGCTTTGGAGAGGGTGCAGAGGAGGTTCACCAGGATGTTGCCTGGTATGGAGGGTGCTAGCTATGAAGAGAGGTTGAGTAGATTAGGATTATTTTCATTAGAAAGACGGAGGTTGAGGGGGGACCTGATTGAGGTGTACAAAATCATGAGAGGTATAGACAGGGTGGATAGCAAGAGGCTTTTTCCCAGAGTGGGGGATTCAATTACTAGAGGACACGAGTTCAAAGTGAAAGGGGAAAAGTTTAGGGGGAATATGCGTGGAAAGTTCTTTACGCAGAGGGTGGTGGGTGCCTGGAACGCGTTGCCAGCGGAGGTGGTAGATGCGGGCACGATGGCGTCTTTTAAGATGTATCTAGACAGATACATGAATGGGCAGGAAGAAAAGAGATACAGGCCCTTAGAAAATAGGCGACATGTTTAGATAGAGGATCTGTATCGGCGCAGGCTTGGAGGGCCGAAGGGCCTGTTCCTGTGCTGTAATTTTCTTTGTTCTTTGTTCTTTGATATAAATTGAAGAAAGATCAATGCTTAATCATTCGTGTTTGAGACTTGTAAGCAAACAAGCAAACTTCTTAATCTGTGTTCCTCCTGCAAAACATATTTTTAAAGCGTTTCGAACATGGACATTTAGAAACATAGAAACATAGAAAATTTAGAGCAAAAGTTGGCCATTCGACCCTTCGAGCCTGCTCCACCATTCAACACGATCATGGTTGATCGTCCAAACTCAGTACCCTGTTCCTGCTTTCTCCCCGTATCCCTTGATCCCATTAGCCCTAAGAACTATATCTAACTCTTTCTTGAATATATTTAATGATTTGGCCTCAACTGCTTTCTGTGGTAGAGAATTCCACAGGTTCACAACTCTCTGGATGAAGAAATCTCTCCTCATCTCAGTCCTAAATGGCTTACCCCTTATCCTTAGACTGTGACCCCTGGTCCTGGACTCCCCCGCCATCGGGTACATCCTTCCTGCATCTAGTCTGTCCAGTTCTGTTAGAATTTTGTAGATTTCTATGAGATCCCCTCTCATTCTTCTAAACTCTAGCAAATACAAGCCTAATCGACCCAATCTCTCTTCATACGCCAGTCCTGCCATCCCAGGAATCAGTCTGATAAACCTTCGCTGCACTCCCTCCATAGCAAGAACATCCTTCCTCAGATAAGGAGACCAAAACTGCACACAATACTCCAGTTGTGGTCTCACCAAGGACTTGTATAATTACAGCAAGACATCCTTGCTCCTGTACTCGAATCGTCTCGCTATGAAGGCCAACATACCATTTGCCTTCTGAACTGCCTGCTGCACCTACTTACTTTCAGCGACTGGTGCACAAGGACATCCAGGTCTCGCTGCACCTCCCCCTTTCCCAATTTATCACTGTTCAGATAATAATCTGCCTTTCTGTTTTTGCCACCAAAGTGGATAACCTCACATTTATCTACATTATACTGCATCTGCCATGTATTTGCCCACTCATTCAACCTGTCCAAATCACACTGGAGCTTCTCTGCATCCTCCTCACAGCTCACACTCTCACCCAGCTTTGTGTCTACTGATGTCAGGCTAACCAATCTACAATTCCCTGTTTTCTCTCTACCTCCTTTTTTAAATAGTGGGGTTACATTACTACCCTCCAATCCATTGGAACTGTTCCAGAATCTATAGAATTTTGAAAAATGACCAGCAATGCATCTACTATTTCTAGGGCCACTTCCTTAAGTACTCTGGGATGTAGATTATCAGGCCCTGGGGATTTATTGACCTTCAATCACATCAATTTCCCCAATGCCATTTCCCTACTAATACTGATTTCATACAGTTCCTCCTTCTCACTAGACCCTATGTTCCCCAACATTTCTGGAAGGTAATTTGTGTCCTCCTTTGTGAAGACAGAACCAAAGTATGTATTTAATTAGATTAGGTTAGATTAGAGATACATCACAGAAACAGGCCCTTCGGCCCACCGAGTCTGTGCCGACCATCAACCACCCATTTATACTAATCCTACACTAATCCCATATTCCTACCAAACATCCCCACCTGTCCCTATATTTCCCTGCCACCTACCTATACTAGTGACAATTTTTTATAATGGCCAATTTACCTACCAACCTGCAAGTCTTTTGGCTTGTGGGAGGAAACCGGAGCACCCGGAGAAAACCCACGCAGACACAGGGAGAACTTGCAAACTCCACACAGGCAGTACCCAGAATCGAACCCGGGTCCCTGCAGCTGTGAGGCTGCAGTGCTAACCACTGCGCCACTGTGCCACCCATTGGTCTGCCATTTCTTTATTCCCCATTATAAATTCCCCCATTTCTGACTGTAAGGGATCCACATTTGTCTTCACTAATCTTTTTCTCTTCACATATCTAAAAAAGCTTTTACTGTCAGTTTTTATGTTCTCTGCAAGCTTACTCTCATACTCTATTTTCCCCTTCTTAATCAATCCCTTTGTCCTCCTTTGCTGAATTCTAAACTGCTCCCAACCCTCAGGTTTGCTGCTTGTTCTGGCCATTTTATATTTCTCCTCCTTGGATCTAATACTATCCCTAATTTCTTTTGTAAGCCAAAGTTGAGCCACCCTTCCTGTTTTATTTTTGCGCCTGACAGGAATGAACAACTGTTGTAATTCGTCCATGCGCTCTTTAAATGCTAGCCTTTGCCTATCCACTGTCAACCCTTTAATTAACATTCCCCAATCTATCATAGCCAACTCGCGCTTCATACCTTCATAGTTTCCTTTATTTAGATTCAGGACCCTAGTCTCGGAATCTACTCTCTCACTCTCCATTTTAATTAAGAATTCTGACATGTTATGGTCGCTCTTCCCCAAGGAACCCCATACAACAAGATTATTAACTAATCCTTTTTCATTACACAATACCCAGTCTAGGATGGCCTGTTCTCTAGTTGGTTCATCAGCGTATTGTTCCAAAAAACCATCACGTACCCACTTCAGGAATTCCTCCTCTACTGTATTATTGCTAATTTTGTTTTCCCAATCTATATGTACATTAAAGTCATCCATAATTACAGTTGCACCCTTATTGCATGCATCTCTAATTTCCTGTTTAATGCCATCCTCTACATCACCACTGCTGTTTGGGGGTCTAGATACAACCCCATCAACATTTTTTGCCCCTTGGTATTTCTTAGCTCCACCCAAACAGATTCCACATCAGGATTCTCTGAGCTAATATCCTACCTCACTATTGTACTGATTTCCTCTATTACTAACAACACTACTCCACCTCCTTTCCCTTTTTGCCTGTCCTTCCTAAATATTGAAAACCCTTGAATTTTCCCCCACAAGTATGCTCCCAGGAGTCCTAAACTGAATACATGTGAAGAAGTACTACAGATTAACATTCTAAACATTGTGAAGCCTGGGTTTGTTATTTATATGCACGAGTATATATGAGTGGAAAACTGTGCATTATTCAGTCCATACTGAAGTGTAAATCAGAGAATATTAGCATTTAAGAACAAAAACAGATATAACAGAGCCTGTTTAAAAATAACAAATGTATTATTTTGTTATACAAATCACACAGAGGAAATCTTGCCTCCCCTCATTCAGAATTGCTCTTGGACTGCCATATTGTAGATTAATCATTTTTTTTTAATTCATTCATGGGATGTGGGTGTCACTGGCTATGCCAGCATTTATTGCCCATCCCTAATTGCCCTTGAGAATGTGGGTGAGCTGCCTTCTTGAACCGCTGCAGTCCATGTGAAGTAGGTATACACACAGTGCTGTTAGGAAGGGAGTTCCAGGATTTTGACCCAGCGACAGTGAAGGAACGGCGATATAGTTCCAAGTTAGGATGGTGTGTGACTTGGATGGGAACTTGCAGATGGTGATGTTCCCATGCATCTGCTGCTCTTGCCCTTCAAGGTGGTAAAGGTCGCGGGTTTGGAAGGTGCTGTCTAAGGAGCCTTGGTGCGTTGCTGCAGTGCATCTTGTAGATGGTACACACTGCTGCCACTGTACGTCGGTGGTGGAGGGAGTGAATGTTTGTGGATGGTGTGACAATCAAGTGGGCTGCTTTGTCGTGGATGGTGTTGAGCTTCTTGAGTGTTGTTGGAGCTGCCCCCATGCAGGCAAGTGGAGAGTATTCCATCACACTCCTGACTTGTGCCTTGTAGATGGTGGACAGGCTTTGGGGAGTCAGGAGGTGAGTTGCTCGTCGCAGGATTCCTAGCCTCTAACCTGCTCTTGTAGCCACGTATTTATATGGCTACTCCAGTTCAGTTTCTGGTCAATGGTAGGCCTTAGGCTGTTGATAGTGGAGGCTTCAACGATGGTAATGCCACTGAATGTCAAGGGGAGATGGTTAGATTCTCTCTTGTTGGAGATGGTCATTGCCTGGCACTTGTGTGGCGCAAATATTACTTGTCACTTATCAGCCCAAGCCTGGATATTGTCCAGGTTTTGCTGCATTTCTACACGGACTGCTTCAGTATTTGAGGAGTCGCGAATGGTGCTGAACATTGCGCAATCATCAGCGAATATCCCCACTTCTGACCTTATGATTGAAGGAAGGTCATTGATGAAACTGCTGAAGATGGTTGGGCCTAGGACACTACCCTGAGGAACTCCTGCAGTGATGTCCTGGAGCTCAGATGATTGACCTCCAACAACCACAGCCATCTTCCTTTGCACTAGGTATGGCTCCAACCAGCAGAGAGTTTTCCCCCTGATTCCCATTGACTCCAGTTTTGCTTGGGCTCCTTGATGCCACACTCGGTCAAATGCTGCCTTGATGTCAACTCTCACCTCACCTCTTGAGTTCAGCTCTTTTGTCCATGTCATGTTTAAAGTGGACAACCATAATTGATGGATAAGTGATTGATCCATTGAATTCATCTATTTTTTGAAACTATCAGTGATTCAAACAAACAGAAAAAATTAAATTACAACTGACCTATGGGTTAAAATTTATTTCACCGTGTGAGCTGTCGTTGGTGGATGTTGTCATGGGAAAGGCAGAGAGTATATTTTGGACTACTTACAAGGTGGAGATAAGAACTGAAGACTACTCATGGGGCTGCTGAGGTAAGCATAGCTAGCAGGGGTGAGGTGAGGCTCTTAATGAGTGGGCATTTGAAGACTGATAATTGTGATGAGTTCTTTTATGTTGTCTGGTGCCACATACATGAGATGCGTGGAGTCCAGTTATGCTGAAGATCTCAAACAGTTTTATTTACAGCTGGACTATTATATACAGTACAGAGCTAACTATTTACGAAACCTTACTCTGTGTGTTACAGTTGCAGAGTGACTCTGACTGAGCAACATGACTGTATCCTACATACAAACATACGAATTAGGAGCAGAAGTAGGCCATTCGGCCCCTCGAGCCTGCTTCGCCATTCAATAAGATCATGGCTGATCTGTTTGCGTCTTGAATTCGACACTCCCATCTATCCCCGATAACCTTTGATTGCCTTGCCTAATAAGAATCTATCTACCTCCGCTTAAAAAAATTCAATGACCCGGCCACCACCATCTTCTGAGGCAGACAGTTCCAAAGTTGCACAACCCTCAAAGAGAAAAAAAATCTCATCTCTGTCCTAAAAGGGCAACCCCTAATTTTAAAACAGTGCCCCCTAGTTCTGGGCTCCCCCACAAGAGGAAACATCTTTTCCACATCCACCTTGTCAAGACCATTCAGGATCTTATAAACTTCAAACAAATCTCTCCTCACTCTTCGAAACTCCAGTCAAAACAAGCCCAGTCTGGCCAACCTTTCCTCATATCAGGTATCAATCTAGTAAACCTCCTCTGAACTGCCTCCAATGCATTTACATCCTTCCTTAAATAAGGAGGCCAAAACTGCACACTGTATTCGAGGTGTGGTCTCACCAATGCCCTGTATAACTGAAGCATAAGATCCTGGTACTTGGCTCATGAGCATACTAAGATCTTAACGGGATATCCCCCTTCTTTCCAAAGATACGTCTCGTATGCTAAAAGTAAAAAAAACCCACAAAATTAGATAACATCAAAATTATTTGCACAGGTGTAGAGATAATGAACATTACACATACAGAAACTTAATAGTTCATATATCGTTTTGATGGTTTGACAACTCTCCAAGATCTGGTTATGGTATAACCTTCTGGAGATGTCATCCTTGCCTGTCTTGAGCTTGTAGACAAGTTGTCCTGTTGTTTCGTCACACCCTCATCATTAGAGTGCATTCTTTCCAGTCCGCTGTGCGCAATTGGGGTATTGCACACTTCTCTTAGTTGGCTAGGGTTCCTTCTCAACACCGCTCTGTTAAGTATTGCAATCGCGTAGGACCAAGCCTCACTGCAAATTTTGGAGTACTTCTGCGAGTAGCCATGTTCTCATTGTGGGGTGTATGACCCCGACCTTTCGTCCTACGTGTAGTTGAGGTAGTTCTGCCCCTGCATGTCAGTCATGCACCATCTTCATTCTCCCCCATTT
The DNA here is from genome assembly GCF_036365525.1 of Heterodontus francisci. NCBI lineage: Eukaryota > Metazoa > Chordata > Chondrichthyes > Heterodontiformes > Heterodontidae > Heterodontus > Heterodontus francisci. Next base: position 39,047,262 of record NC_090375.1, read on the forward strand.
TTCGAGCAGTGTTACCTGCATCTCGGAGAATTTGGACAGATGATGGCTTGGCAGAGACATCTGCACTTGTCTGCCAAACATGATCTTTGCTGGTGACGTTAGACCCATATCCATAGGTGTAGCTTTGAGATGGAGCAACACGAAAATCTCGTTTCATTGTCCAACACTTCAGGATAAGTGACTTGACTGTGCGAACCATTTGCTTGGCAATACCATTGGATCTCGGCTAATGGTGCATGGTTTACACCCCATTTGGCACACATATCCTTGAAAGGTTTGCCCATAAACTGTGGTCCATTGTCTGAAATGACTTCTTTAGGTGCACCGAATGGACTGAATATAGCATTCAATGTGTCTGTGAAGTCCGCTCTTGAAGTGTCTTTTACCTGTCTGACAATTAGAAATTTGGAGAAATAATCAGTGACTAAGATAAAGTCACCTCCATTAACGGATAACAAGTCAGTGGCGATTTTGGACCAAGGGACTGATGGAATCTTGTGAGGGTGTTGAGGTTCTTTGCGTTGTTGTGACTGGTGGCTCTGGCATGCCTCACACATCTTCACTAACCTTTCGATGTCGCTGTTGATCCCTGGCCAATAAACAGTGTCTCATGCCAGTTGTCTTGTTTGCTCTATGTCCATATTGCCTTGGTGAAGTTGTGGCAAGATGTCCTCTCAGAGAGCTTTGGGCACAATCACTTGTTTTCCCTTGAAGGTGACGCTTCTCGAGACACTGAGTTCATCTCTGTAAGGCCAGAAGCATCTAAGGGTTTCCGGCATCTCTTTTACCGTGTCAGGCCAGCCTTCCATGATGACTCTCCACAGTTCCTTCAATTGTGGGTCATTGACTGTTTCTGATTGCAGTTGGTCAGATTTGTGCTGACCAAAATGCAATAAATTGATTTTGAGCACATCTTCCACCTCGATGTCCATGCTGTCCACTTGCAGATCCAGTGGGACTACGTCATTCTTGCTCAGATTTGGCAATCTGCTCAGTGTATCTGAGATGACCATTTTGGTTCCCGGTTGGTGACAGACATCGAAGTTGTAGCCCATACTTTCACTAGGAGTCACTGTAGTCGAGGGGTGCGCTGGTCCACGGTTTGTGCCAGATCATCTCCAGTGGTTTGTGGTCGATTTCCACAGTGAACTGCTTACCGAACAGGTAGGTGTGGAACCTTGTGATCCCAAACACCAGAGAATGTGTTTCATGCTCTATGTTTGAGTAACTGGACTGTGCTGAGGATAAACATTTGTACCCGAATGCAATTGGTTTTCCATCCTGTAGGATGCACATTCCTAGCCTTTTCTGTGAGGCGTCAACTTCCAGGATTGTCTTCTTCCTTGGATCGTATTACTGCAGCGTACAGGTTTCTGCGGACAATGCTCATTTGAGAGACTCAAACATATGCTGATGGCCATCCAGCCATACAAATGTAATGTCTTTATTTAGGAGCTCTCAATGATGATGCTTTGTCAGAAACAAATTGGAAAGTACGGTGCCAAAAGGTTGAAAAATCCAAGGCATCTCTGGAGATCTTCCTTGTCTTGTGGGGTAGGCATATGCCTTACATCTTCGACTTTGCCTGGGTCAGGACAGATTCCGCAACCTGAATAGATAGAGGCAAAGAAATTGATTCGCTTGCTGTTAAAAATGAGCCCTTCCTGACGAACTACTGCCATCGGGAATGAAGATTTTAATCATGTTCTTCTTTGGTTTTGCCCATCACCGCAATGTCATCGGCAATGCATATGTAGCCAGGCACGTTTTCTATAATTCTGTCCATTGTTACCACCGAGGTGGGAGGAGTGCACTATTTATTATCGCTCCACTTCTCCACAGGTCACAACATATGATTAAATTTTCCCACTTACCGATACATATGAACATACGAATTAGGAGCAGGAGTAGGCCACTCGGCCCCTCAAGCCTGCTCCGTCGTTCAACAAGGTCATGGCTGAACTGATTACTCCACATTTCCACCTACCCCCAATAACCTTTCACCCCCTTGCTTATCAAGAATCTATCTACCTCTGCCTTAAAAATATTCAAAGACTCTGCTTCCAGCACCTTTTGAGGAAGAGAATTCCAAAGACTCACGACCCTCTGAGAGAAAAAGTTTCTCCTCATCTCTGTCTTAAATGGGCGACCCCTTATTTTTAAACAGTGACCCTTAGTTCTAGATTCTCCCACAAGGAGAAACATCCTTTCCACATCCACTCTGTCAAGACCCCTCAGGATCTTATATATTTCAACCAAGTCGCATCTTACTCTTCTAAATTTCAATGGATACCAGCTTAACCTGTCCAGTCGTTCCTCGTAAGACAGCCCGCCCATTCCAGGTATTAGTGCAGTAAACCTTCTCTGTAATGCCTCCAACGCATTTGCATCCTTCCTTAAATAAGGAGACCAGTACTGTACACAGTACTCCAGATGTGGTCTCACCAATGCCCTGTATCGCTGAAGCATAACCTCCCTACTTTTGTATTCAATTCCCCTCGCAATAAATGATAACATTCTATTAGCTTTCCTAATTATGTGCTGTACCTGCATATGAACCTTTTGCAATTCATGCATTAGGACACCCAGATCCCACTTCATCTCAGAGCTCTACAATCTCTCACCATTTAGATAATATGCTTCTTTTCTATTCTTCCTGCCAAAGTGAACAATTTCATACTTTCCCACATTATACTCAATTTGCCAGGTCTTCTCCCACTCACTTAACCTATTTATATCCCTTTGTAGCCCCCCCTTACGTTCTCTTCACAAGTTATTTTCTTCCCTATCTTTTTGTCATCAGCAAATTTAGCAACCACAACTTTGGTCCATTCATCTAAGTCATTTATATAAATTGTAGAAAGTTGAGGCCCCAGACAGATCTCTGTGGCACACCACTCATTACATCTAGCCAACGAGAAAATAACCCATTTATGCCACTCTCTGTTTCTCTGTTTTGGTCAATCATATACTGTATTTTTCCCAAAATAAAACACACTAACCAGGTTTCAACAAAATTATCAGTTTATTATAAAACAAGTCTTAACCAGTAATGAAGTAACACATAAACACACAGATTGAAATATTAAAGTTCCCTTTTTACCTTAGCCCCTTACACTCACATACACAAATATAATGGTTAACCAGAAAAATCAAGTTATTAGCATTTTAGAGCTCCATTACAAAAAAAGACAAAAAAACACTAGGGTTAAATACTTGCTAATTCTTGAAGAAGGAAGAGAAGATATGGAAAAATTTCCTTTGTTTTGGTTTGATATCCCAAATACCTATAGACGTCTGTCACTGGGATCTTCCTACAACAATTCTTTTCAGGCGATGTTGAAGATCAGTTTGGGTAGGCTTCTCGGAAAAGCAGCAACAGAGGTTTCAGACACAGGCATTACAAGAGAAATGCAGCCACAGTTTTAGTCTGCTGATGACACTAGCTTTTCAGCTCCTCGAGAATTGGTAAACTGGCAGGCTTTTTCTAAACTGCTGGAACAGACCAAGTTGGGGTGGTTTGTTCTTCTTGGCAAGTTTTCTCCAACTGTCTTTTCAAAACCATTGTCCATATCACTGTCCAAAGAGAAACCATAAACTATGTCACAAGAGACAAGCCTCCTGACTTCTATAAATCTTGACCTGTCACTTCTCTGTAAACATCTTTCCCAAGTCAAAAAAAAACCCTGCTGGGTAATTATTTGAAAACAGGTGCCTTCCAGTAACTGTTTGGTTTCAAAGCCAGACCTCTCAGTGACCCTGGTAAAAACCCATCCATGGAGTCTTTTCAGTTTAGCCAAAATAAACCAATGTCCAGGAATCCTCAAAGAAAATACTTAAAAATATAAAAGCACTCATAACAGCATACGCTGCTGAAACAGATCTTGACTGACAGACAAGCCAAAGTCTAGTCTCTGGAAGCAGTATCTTCCAAATGGTGTCCTGAAGGTAGTGACTTCTTGAGATTCCTTAGCTAGGTGTACAGACCAATATCCATGTTTAGCATTCAACTAGGGGAAGAATTTGGCTCCTGTGAACTTGGAATTCAATTCCTCTAAGTGTTGGAATCTTGTGAGGACATCGCTTTAGGGGGAGGTTTTGATGCCTCAGAATTAGACACACTGATTGCTCCAACCTTCTTCTGTATGCACATCATTGAGTTGCACCAGTCTGTGGGATGATGCACCAGTCTGTGGGATGATGCACACAGCAGATGATGCCATTGCATTCCATGACATCTAACTCATGCTAAAGCTTTTCTTGTATGTGCATGCTGCACTTTTTGTGGGGGGGTCAACTGACGGAATTGCATCCTCTCTGAAGTGCAGTATGGCATTGCCTTTGAAATCTCCTATGGTGTTGAACCTGTCCTGGTACATTTGTTGTAGGTTGTGGACTGACTCAATGTGGTTATTCTTGGTCTCTTCTGCTGTAATGGGTACCTTGGTGACCTCGTGGATGGTCACGATGTTGAGGTCCTTACATGCTGGTAGTCCTGCCATTGCTGGTCCGTTCATGTCTACAAGGCAGAATGTTTGTGGTTTCCATGCTGTTGTTAGTGTGCCACTGCAAGGAATGGGTGACCCGTTGTATGCAGATAACTTGGCAGTTGTCAGTTGTATCATTGATTTCCAATGACTCTCGTACATAGCTTTCAGGATTTGGACTGGTAGGATAATTGCACAAGGGTCGGTGTCAATCTTGATCCTGAGTGTATGTTTGCCAGCTTTTGTTGGGCATGTGATGTTAATAGTGGCGAAAGATTCCAGTTGTTTAACTTCATCAACGTGATGTATCAGGTTCACAATGGCTGAGAATTACTCCTCATTGAGTCTTGTCTCAAGTCTGTTTTGCTGTAGACTTGATGTATCGACTTGCATTTATGCAGGTCTCTGGCACTCTCCTTGCTTAATGGGTGGGCATTTGAAGACTGATAATGTGTTGAGATCAGAGTTATTAGCAGTAACCTATCCTTCAATTTACCTGAAGAATAATATTCACCCTGGATAATAAACCTGGAACTTTGAAAATTTCCTATTATTGTATTTTCCTTGCATCTGGGTGAATAAGCTGCTAGATTTACAACATTTTTCACACTTCTCAACTAGCTAAATAGCTTATTAGTTGCTTGAGCAGTATGAATCTGACCATCAGTGTGTGTAGGCTCTGATTGGCCATGATCCTATGAGCAATGTTATCAAATTGGTGAAATATATCAATCTGTGGAAGAAACCAAGACCCAATCACAGTGTTACTTGTCAGATGAAGCTTGTGAACAAAATTCTGGTGAACTTAAATAATTATTTCTAAATCAGAAATTTAAAGGCTGTGGTGACTGAATTTGCTCGAATAGCTCCTGATATTTTAGCTAGGAGTTATCTGTACCTTCTAAGGAAATGTTGCTGTGTATTCACTTGAGCACAGATTAAATAGAATTAAATGACTCCCATTTTAATTTTTAGTGAATAAATTCTCACCTGTGTAACATACCTAACATTTAAAGCAAAATTGTGCTTGAGTCACAGGATTAAACTTTTGGCATCCACTCTATTTTGGTACTTTAGTTTGAGGCAGAAATGCAAGAAGAATATAGTGACTTCCATTTCCGTGCTTGGATTTTCCATTTGTTGTCAGTGGAGAAAAAGATTAGCCACACCAACCTATGTGCTAGACCAGGTACAGAAGTGTATTGATTATGATATGGGACTAATAATATAGAGATCTGACTCATAATCCAAAGAATGCAAATTCAAATCCTACCATAGCATTTTGAGAAGTGAAATTCTGTTTCAATATTCTGGAACTAAAAAGTCGGTATCAGTAAAAGTATATATGATATTGTCAGATTGTCGTAAAACCCTAATTTGTTCACAAACGTCCTTTTAAGGAAAGAAACCTGCTGGCCTATATGTGACTTGAGTGAGGTTGACTCATAACTGCCTTCTGAAGTGGCCTAGCAAGCCAGTATCAGCGGTTGCCCTTCTATGGGCAACTAGGGATGGACAATAAATGCTGGTCTTGCCAGTAACGCCTAAATCTCAAGAATGAATAACAAAACGCAATAAATTCTGTTAAATTTATGTATAAAAGGAATGCTTTGGATGATTAAAAGGTAGTAATCTATTCTGATCATAGTTTACAATTATTATATCACAAAATCATTTTAATCATTAGAGATGAGGGACTTCAGTTATGTGGAGGGACTAGAGAAGCAGGGATTGTTCTCAGAGCAGAGAAGGTTAAGAGGAGATTTAATTGGGGTGTTCAAAATTATGAGGGGTTTTGATAGGGTAAATAAAGAGGAACAATTTCCACTGCTGCAAGGGTCAATAACCATAGTCCACTGATAAAAGGTAATTGACAAAAGAACGAGAGGGAAAATGAGAAGAAATTTTTTTAGCCTGTGATTTGTTATGACCAGGACTTTTGAAAAGTTGTGGAAGTAAATTCAAAAGTAACTTTCAAAGAGGGATTGAATATATAGTCAAAAAGAAAAACTTTGCAGTGCTTTGGGGAAAGAGAGGGGGAGTGGGACTAATCGGATAGCTCTTTCAAAAATGGACCAAATGAACGCCTCCTGTACAGTAAGGTTCCATGTAGATATGAACAGGTTGTTTGACATAGACTATGAGCAAAGAGCTAGAGGACACAGGTTCAGAATAAACAAACATCAGATGTGATTGGTAATGGAAGAAATCTACTTTCTTTTACATAGTGGTGTAAAAGCAGTTGAATTGTGCAGCAGGTCTATTTGTAAGAAAGATTCAGCATCATCGGAATTTCCATTCGGGTGCTAAAGGCTGCCCTTCCTATTGCCGTCTGGTACTACTCAAGAATTGTTTCCACATCACATGCTAAAATGTAGAAGATGCTGAACACCAGTTCACTATGCATGGATGTACTCTTTGATGTGATAGTATGAACACAAATTAAAGCTGGAAAATGATCTCTTTTGGAAGAAGATTGATGGTTACGGGAATTAATACAGACTAAGATGAATACAATGGGACATAATGATTCCTTTGTTGTGTCTGGAAGAAGGGGAATTTTGTCCATGGAAAGCAACAAAACCCACATTGAATAGGAATGTATTGATAGACAGGCATTTTTTGATTAACTTTGGGCATCAGGGTATATTCATGCAAAACCTTCTTTCAGGGTGGTATTGAGTCAGAGTACATCGCACATGGGTTGTGACAGGAGTAGACTTGGCAAGCTCAATGACCTTGAGACATTTTATGCTTTCTTATATTCCTAAGCATGCACCAAAACGGTGCAAAATGCAGTAATTTATTAAATAAAACACGTTTCTTTACAATGAAACAAGATCAAAGTTAAATACTCAGTCCCTTATGACTCCAAAATCAAAAGAATAATTCTGTTCTGAATGGCAGTTCTGCAGCAGGCATCAGATTTGGGAAGCATGCCTTTGAGTAAGAAAGGTTCATTATCAGCTTAATTTCAAATGCCTGCCAAGAACTGCACTTTATATCATAATCTGGTATTAGTCAAGACATTGCGAACTGCAGTTCCCAATTGGCAGGCTGAAAGGAAGGAGATGCTGAGCACGCGGGCATGCTCTTTGATTTGATAATGTCAGAACAGGAATGATGGCAGCAGTCCAGTGGTGGCCACACAGCAGCTATTTGGCATGGGAATTGCAGAAGAAACATTCTCCTGATAATCCCAGAAGAAACTACTGAACTGTTAAAGGACAAACTAAGCAGAAATAGAGGGCAAATGGGGATGTGACTGGGCAACACAGTCAGATTTTGTTTTGAGTTCAGTTGAGTAGCATCATTGTACTTGGCTACCCTGACTTTATTTGTTAAATTAGCCCCTAACCAAATTGTGTTCGTCTGATACAGAACATAAAGTTCTCACTTCCTGTAGTAGAATAAAAATGAAGTAAGAACAAGTAAATTGTTATTTGTAGCAAGCGAACAAAGCAGCGCTGGGCCTCGGCCCAAATACTTCGCCCAAGGCCATTGATCTGGGACTAGATTGAAAAGGCTGAAATCACACATTCAAGTCACTCGCACTATTAAGGATCTCCCTTAACTTCAAGTTAATTTGCTTGGTCTTGGTTCCTTGGTACACTGCACAGTCTGTTTTACACAAAAAAGAGCCTAAACAAGCAAAGTTGGGCTGGACTGAACCCATCAGATTTGGATGAACTTGAATTTGTTGGATGTGTGTGTTGTTTGGCTGAGTCCTGCAGTATTAAAGAATGAATAGTGAAACAGCTTCCCACTCATGCTCCTCAAAGGCACAAATCAGACAATGAAGGTTTATCCACATTTTGTGTTTTACATTTCAGTATTAGGTCACTAGGGTAATTTTTCCATGCAGGTGCAGTTTAGTCGCAAGTACACAGCTCACCTGCAGTGCTAATGTAATTTTCTATAGTCAGTTCATTATCATTATCATTACTGTTGATAACTCTGTGTCCAGCATAGACCTCTTGTATGGAGTTAGCCTCATCGGAGTGACTCGCAAATGATGAAATTCAGATGAAATTTGAATTGTACGTAGCAGAAATCTTGGGAGTTTTTGAAAAGGCTCAAAAGGCTTTAGGCTGAATTTTACTGGCCTTGATAGAGCGGGGTAGGCAGTGGAGTGGGTGGAGGGCAGAAAAATCAGGAGGGGAACGTGCTCGCATGGAACACCGATGTCGTGACTTCGGTTTTTGTGAGCGGGAAAGATGGAGGGCAGACTTGCCGCTACGATGCAATGAGACATCCATTTAGCTTGTTTAGAAAGTAATTAAATGGAAATTGCATGCAAACGAGTGGAATTTTATGGGGCATTTTGTATTTTACGAACGGCGCAAGGGGATCACGGGCCTTCAGATCCCAGGCTGGTTAAATAGCCTCTGGAAGCCAGCCATTTTAAAAGTCTTCATTTGCTCGAAGGGGAAGAGTGGGGAGCAGAGGCCATTGCCAGCCATTGGCAGGAGGCCTCCATGGATAGTAGCTGCATTGGGTGGTGGTCCTTGTTGCATGTTCCTTGAATTTCTGTGTTACTATAGACTGTATACAAAGACTGACCACTCAAGATGCGATCAGTAATGCAATATTGTGGGTCCTTCATTGAGTACTGAGAGAGCAGCTATTACATTGAGATGCTTACTGTGCAGGTGTTTCTTCAAGACTGACTACCACTCAGTCACGTGTGTTACATCATACATGACTGACATGATCTTGTCACCACACCTCTTAAAGGTGTACACACATGGCATCCCCTCTTTTTCCAAAAGAAAAAGAGGAGGAACATATTTACAAATATAAACATCTTCTTTAGGAAGTAGAGGTTAACTTTACACATGTACGGAAAGGTGTTGTGAGATATTACAAAAAAAGACAATAAGAAAATGTGAGAACATCAATCGCGAAAATGTCGAGGCCGCTTGATAACTCTGCCAGATTTCCAAATAGTTGTCGAATAAAAGCAAAATACTGCAGATGCTGGAAATCTGAAATAAAAACAGAAAGTGCTGGAAATAATCAGCAGGTCAGGTAGCACCTGTGGAGAAAGAAGCAGAGTTAACATTTCAGGTCTGTGACCTTTCATCAGAACTGGAATAATGGAACAGATGTTTGTGAATTGGATTTCACAGAAGGAGAATATGTAGACACTGTCTGAGATCTAGTCTTTGATCTTGTATGAGTTGCAATGGTGTCTTCCATGGACTTGGAATTATGAGCAGCTCTGATTTGACCTCGGTTACAACGCAATGTAGCACCAGTAGGTGTAATTACTTCATAAGAACATGGTTCTGGTTGGACTTAGGAGACTGTTATAGAACTCCATGTACCAGTGATAGCATTTTTGAATGGTAACTTGCTGACCAATAGCTAATTTAGGAAGTTCTCTTCCAGTGTGATTGTCATGCATTTCTTTCATTTTTCTTCCTTGTTCTAGAAGAACATCTCAAACTTCATGCACTGGATACAGTTCGTACCGGAGGGGCTGTTTGTTGGATGTAACAGGCTGTGCCTCATCCTTATTCTCACTCTTAGGAATCTTGAAACCACCAGATGCACAGAATTTGAAAAGAGCTTCTATTTGGTGGCCACCGTATGGGCAGAATCAGTAAACTATTGGAAAACCAAGGAAACCACGTCTCGCATTGCTCTCTTTTGTTGCAAGTCTCCTTCTAGTCACCGTCTGAGGACTGGGAGCAGAAAGTGCTTGGTGTCACCCGATGCTGTGGATGGTTATCAAGGTTGGTCGCTGCATGTTCGCAGTCCAGCGATAGCCAGTCCACTTGTTTGAACAACATAAAAGAGTTGGGTATCCAATCAGAATCATTATAACAACACTTAATCATAATGGATCCGACACATGTGATCGGGGTCCCATTATAAACAGTTAGCTGAGGGTTGGTCGAAGCTATCTTGGAATGCTGTTTTCCTAGAGACATGTGTTTTAAGATGCTTAGGGGTAAAATGTTTGCACTGACACCCGTGTCCACTTTTGCCCAGAGCAATTGTATGCCCTCTTTTCCTGGATAAGAAATACAAATGGATGAAAAAGCTTCTCGCGGAGTAATTGAATCAATGTGCTTGATAACATTGATGACATGGAATGTCTGTTCCAGTCGCTCACTCATGCGATCTTTGAGACCAGTGCTGCTAGTGTCGTGGATGAATCGGTTGTGTCGTGATGGAGAATTGCAAAGCTTGTCAGGGCGCAAAGATGTCCTATGGTTGGATTGTTGTGTTCAGGACTCTTGTCCACAGAGTTTGTCTTGGCTTTACAACATTGTCTTTTCCTATGACCTCTGATACCACATGCTTTGCATATGGAGCTAAGTGCTGGACAAGCTTTCGGCAAATGTATAAGTCCACACCTTGTACATGGTGTCTTGGATTTGGAATTCCTTTTCAGTGCATCTGTGGTATTTGTTACACATAGAGATTGAAGGCTTTGTTGACCGGCGATGAATGACTCAAATTTGCAGTCATCCTTCAATAAGGCATCAACAGTATATTCTTTGGGTTTGTCCAAAAGACCTTTTTGGTAAAGTTCCATTGGTGTGGATACAACTACAAGTTCAGTGACGTGACCTACCAGTTCGGAGCTGGTAAAATCACACTCCTGGCCTTTGGCATGACAACGGCTGATGAACTGGTCCATGGATTTGCTAGGCTGCTGTATGAAAGATATGAATTGGAGTCAGTGTACTTGAAAACTGAGCCTGAGGCGTAACTGATATTTTAGCGTGGACCAAATCTTTGCAGGGTCCTTCTATTCTTCATCATTAAGACCAGATGTGTTGAGACAATTTAGTCCTTCACTGCCAATGGCTATGCATGTCTTTACTGCTTGCTTCTGTGGATCATCAATGACTAGGTCATTGAAACAAAGCTTGACTGTCTATTGAAAAGAAGAAATTCTGAGAGCAGGTCAGATGCTTTCCAATTAATAGTAGGAAAAAGTGTTGCCGTGATTGCCATAACTCTGTCGTTGCACATACTGAAGAAAATATAAGCTTTGAAAGAAAATATTAGAATGACTTGCCGTGCCACTTCTGAACAGATTTGGATGGTGTAGTGCTGTCTGCTACAATGAAAAAAAGTAGCTGCAATTCCACTGGTGAACTGGTTTGGAGATTGTGGTGTTATCTCTTGCTGTAGAGTCTTGCTGCAACACCACGAGTGGACAGGCTTGGAGGTTGTGGCGTTGTTACTTGCTGTGGAGACTGTTGTAGTACTACAAATGAACAGGCTTGGAGGTTTGGGCGCTTTTGCTGAACTCATGCTCTTTTAGATTAGCCCCGCCCACAAAGGGTGGATTTGGTGCGAAGAAAAATCAAAGGCCCAAAACTGTAACAATAATTTCCCCTCAAAAAATAGCAATTGTTCCTCCTGAAACCACAATCAAGAAATTCTCCTCTTTCTGTGTCTTGACTGTTGCCTGTTCCGCTGTTCACCAATGGATCATGGCACTCCCTGTACCAAAAATATGCTAATTTTGTGCTCGACCCAGTAGCTCACTGCCATGATGGTGGTGAACTGTCTGATGCACCTCGCAGAAGTAACAGGGTCTATAACCTCTGTACAGCATTCAACTCATCCAGACCTCCTCAAGTTGCTCCTGATGAAAGAATGACCTCAGAATCCACATGTTAATTGAGTCACTGGAGTCTGCAACCACCCTACTTCACAGCCCAAAGTGAAAAGAAGAAAGAAGCTTATCCAGTTGCTGCTGACTGCACTGCTTCCGAGGTAAGAAGGCTTGAAGTGTTGGGGTGTTGGAGATCCGGATCATTGCTGATGTAGTCTGATCTTCCAAGAGTGTGTGTTCTCTTCAGAATAAATCTTCTAAAAAGTCTTTAAAAATCTCACTGCTGCCAACATATTACTTGTTCCTTGAACCTTTATGTTACTCTAGACTGTACACAAGGGCTGACCACTCCCGATGGGATCAGTATTGCCATATTATGGGTTCTTTATTGATTACTGAGACAGCAGCTGTTTGATTGAGATGCTTACTGTGCAGGTGTTTCTCCAAGATTGACTAACACTGAGAATCACATGGTGCACTACTTCCTAGCTCTTACATGACTGTATGATCTTGTTGTCACACAACAGTCCTGATGGGTGGGAGCCGGAGGAGTTCAGACTGGAGGCAAAGGTGACTTCAGGACCACTGATGTGACGAGTTGGATGAACAAGGCAGCCTTTAAAGATGGTGCCAGAACCTGACTTTCTGTCAGGTGACACTGAGATCAGTGCCATGGTCCCATGCCCACTCATCCATTGGATAGGCCCCGTGCCTCCAGGCTGTTAATTGGCCAGCCACTGTGTGATCACAGCCAGCCGGCTGCATTTAGCTTGTGTAGCAATGGCATCCGCTTCCTGTGCTGCTATCGAAACCTGCGCCATGCGTGTAAAATTCATCCCATTTTGATCAATCAGCAGTCTTTGCTACATTTGATGAGAGAGAGAAGGAAGAGCCAGGAAAAAATGAAGTGACAAGAAACCCATTGGTCAGACATGAAACAGAATCTGCAGGCCTAATAGAGCACATGGCATTTGACTCCCTGTTTGATGGCTGATCAAGTAGAAATGGTGCACGGGATTGGCCACAAGGAAGGCTGATCTGGTTTGCCACTCCAGGCCACATCTTATAGATCAATATTGCAGCATTCCAGGAAGGACATGGAGGCATATATGAAGCCAACGCTGTATATCGCTGACTACTGTCTTTTTGATGCAGTTTAGCTGCTGGTGTCCTTGTAGCAGACGGCAGAGCTCTACCTTTGCCTCCCTACGAACTTGATATCTGTGAAGATACTTCCCCGTGTTCATTGACGATTAAGTATACAAATACGGTTGGTAGTTTCTTGCCGGGTTCAGCCAATCACAGTTATGCTGGCTAATGATCATGCCTTCTTTAATGCACCAACACTGAGATTGGAGTGCTTCCAAAGGTTCATCTTGCATTAAGGTTAGTCACCCACTGCAGACAATATTTATGCCATTGGATCTGTTGTTGCATCCTACCTTGGGAATTGGAGCCTCCACATGTGCTAATCTTCTGGCCAAAGAGGTACGTGCACTTCTGTCTATAAATGTAGGTGGGCACTGAACATCTCTGGTGCAGCATCAACATTTATGTCCACCAGCAAATCCAACTGGAATCTGTACACTACTTGGTTCAATCTTTTACTGTAAGACATTTGATGACTAAGTGACAAATAGTTACCATTACTTGCGTAGTTGCAATTGCAATAACTAGGTATTGATACGTAAGCACAAGACAACTGCATAAACAGTAACTTACTCAGAGCAATCTACCATTCTCTTTCCACAATAGGTTAAAGCTTTTATTTCCAATGTTCTCTATGGTGTCCTCAAACTATTCACTCTTGAGGTACACTCCCATGTTTGCACTCCAAACCAATTGGTCTTTCCAAAATGTGTTAGCCTTAGCTCAATGATAGCACTGTTGCCTCTAAGTGAGAGATTGTGGGTTTATACCTCACTTCAGGACTTGAGGATAAAAACTACATTGTCAGGTTAGTGAAGTATTGAGGGAGCAGTGCACTGTAAAAACAAAGGATGAGGCATTAAACCAAATATACCCCATCAGGTGGACATAAGGTGTCCAGTTGAAACAGAGCAGTTTCCCCCAGAATCTGGCCAACATTTATCCCTCAACCAACATCACCAAAAACAGATTATTTTCTTATTTATCTCATTGCTGTTTGTGGGAGCTTGCTGTGCACAAGCTGGTTGCTGAGATTACAACAGTGGTGCATTTCAAAAGTAATTTATTGTCTGTGAAGTGCTTTAGAATGTCCTTAGGTTGTGGAATTTGCTATATAAATTAAAATCTCTTTCTTCCTCATATATGTGAGGTTGGATGATTGTTTTTCACCTCTTTCCCCATGGGGGTCTACATACGCACCTTCCATATTGATCACCAAATGGTAATCAGGAGTTAAAACTCTGGCTGACATTTCCCCTATTTGGCCCAGAAATGCTAAGGCCAATTTTTGTGGTCATAATGCAGATTCAAATTAACTTAACATGGTTCAATTCTATAACCTTTATATTCTGTATGGCTTAGTTGTACATGGTAGACTAGAGTCATAGAGTCACAGAGTTATACAGCACAGAAACAGACCCTTCGGCCCATTGTGTCCGTGCAACTGTACCGTCATGAAATCTATTTATGCTGTTTTATTATGTAGCCAGTGTTGGAGAGCAATTGCTGTCAATTTAGAAGGCACTCATTCTTCAAGAATATGTAGTGATTGTTGAAGCAGAGTTGCTGTACAGACAATTTAAACTATGCCAAATTTGCAGGTCCATCTGTCTTTTACTCTTCCCAAATTTGCACAGATAGACATAGCCTTAACATGAGATCAAGATGTTCTTGTTCTGTTTTCAGTCCACGGTGTCTGGGAAGAATGGTCGCCATGGAGCTTGTGCTCCTCCACGTGTGGAAGGGGTCACAGAGATCGCACCCGCTCCTGCATACAGCCTCAATTTGGAGGGAACCCCTGTGAAGGACCTGAGAAGCAAACCAAGTTCTGCAACATTGCGCTTTGTCCTGGTATGGTCTTTTTGTTACATTTTCATCTAATTTTGAGACTTAATTAGGGGTCAATTTTAACCTAACCCGCCTGTTATGAAACTGATGAGAGTGGGTGCATTGCTTGTTTTACACCCCACCAGATATCATTTTCCATTGAAGTCATTGAAGTATTGGGCAGGGTGTAAATCCAGCATTCCACCCAATCCCGTGGGTTTCCAGCCCAGTGAGGTCGGTTAAAATTACCTCCTCACAGTTTGTAAGTGTATTTGAACATAACCAATCATTGTTCACTGACGAATTTCAAAGCAGTTGCACAATTTATGATTTTTAATGAACCTGGTGGAAGGCGTCCTGCCAATATTGTGTGTTAGTCTCATCGCTAACATAGCGTAAAGATTTCCAGTGCTGCCTACTTCTGGAGAAATGCTTTAAAAGAAAAGGTTTTTGGTTTCATCCAAGTAATTATCAGGGTTGATCTCTGCACCATGTTAGCAAGGTCGCTAACACTTAGCAGGCAAGAATCTCCTCCAATCGTGAACGAAGTCCCTTGATCCACACATTGGGCTGGATTTTAAGAGCCCAACATCGCTCCCAGTGGCGAGCTCAAAAATGGCGGCTTGCGCTAAAGAGCCGCCGCGATCTCCCACGCGGCAACTCATTTAAATAGCCAGAGCAGCCCACACACCCACACAATCACGTGGAGGGGGCGGGCTGACTATTGCCAGCAATGGTGTCAGCTGCTTGTGTGCAGGCGCTGGCACCATTTTTAAAGGGCAGCCAGCCCTGCAGGCAAGTTTGAATTTTTAAAGTGAACACCCACCCATAATTTACAAAATAAAATTGTAACACCTCTTTCCAACCCCCCGCCATAAAAATTACAGTAATTATTTGCCCTTCCCCCCCAAAAGTAACACTTACTTTCGAATTCTGACCTTCACCCCCCACCCCCCAGACTGCGCAAAGTTGAAAGTGCACCCCTTCCCACCATCCCCTAAACTGATGATGCTTATTTGACCCTGTCTCCCACCCCCGCAGTAAAAATCTCAGCTCCTCCCCCTCCCCCCCACCACCAGTGTCACATCCGTTTTCCCCAGACGGGGAATTGAAGGCGCGGGAGTGCCGGCCGCCACGCCCAAGATCGTGGTGGGCCTGGAAGGTTCAAGGTAAGTTGATTTAAATGTATTCATCTCATTAATTTAAATATTTAAATCCAAGTCCTGTCGCCCAGCGACGGGGGAGCCGCTACAGAGCCTCGCCGCCGCCGGGAGGTTCGGGCCGGGCCCTCCTGGCGTCAGCCCCCGTAGCGGGCCGCTGCAGGGACCATCTTCCAGTCCACCCGCCACAGAGCCTGACGTCGTGGGCTTGGTAAAATCCAACCCATTATGAATCATTATTTTGAAATCACCAATGCTGTTTATTTTATATATTTGCATAATACTTTGGCTTTTCCACTTGAATATGCAATAAGGGGCACAGACTCCTTTCTGTCTGCATTCTGGCCGTTCATGTTTATATCCCTTCATGGTCTCGTTCCTCCTTTTCTCTGTTAGCTCTTCCATCCCTAAAAGCCCTCCTGCTCCCTCACTGAAGTCTCCATTCCTCTGACTCTGTCCTCTTGTGCATTTGCCCTACCTTCATTCCACCATTGATGGCCATACCATCAGCAGATATGCCCCTCACTCTGGAATTCCCTCTCTGAAGCACACCACTTCTCCATCCCTCTCTGCCTTTAAGACATTTCTTAAAGGCAATCACTTCTCCCAAGCTTTGGGTCACCCCTCCTTATTTTCTTTCCAATTGCTCAGCATGCATTTTTTTTTTTGATTACGCTACTGTGGATCATTGCAGGTTTTCTTTTTATGCTCTACACGCTAAATAATTGCAACTTGTTAATAGAAATGAAATGTCAGGATTCTGCATTATGTTCAGGTTAAACTTGTGGAGACATCCCTATGAATTCTGTTGTATTAAATGGGTAAGTACAGGCGTAGATCATTAAGTAATTTATTAAGTATGATGAACCTAATCCCACATGTCTGATTTTTGGATCTGATTCTTTACTTACGGACATCCAAAGCGCATGATAATATATGTATAAATATGAAACCAGCATAAGATGCTTCAAAGTATAGAAAGTTTCTGAAGGAATTTAGGTTTGATATAGAAAATTATTAATTATAAACAAAATTCAAGGCTTTCCAAATGGTTTAGTGGGTAAATACGCCACCTGAATACTGATTCGCAAATCAGGTAGGTGCCAATTTTTATCCCTGGCCTGTACTGAGGTTATGTGATTTCAACAAGAGTGGCAATGGAACAGCACAATTAGCTTGTTCCAATGGAAGAAAGGTAATTATTGGAGTTTCCTCTCCTGATTTCCACCACTGAAAGTGCATGTCAGGTGAGGACAGCTTCACCTCGTAAGTATTTTGTTTTATTAAAATGCAAAATTGCAACAGCAACTTGCATTTGTATATTGGCTTTCACATAGTAAAATGTCTCAAGGTGTTTTGCAGGAGTGTAATCAAACAAAAATTGACTCCGAGCCAAAGGTTAGGACAGGTGACGAAAAGCTTGGTCAAAGGGGTAGAGACATGTGATATTATATACTGCGATGCTCGCTGAGGTGCAAGCCAAAGGAAAAACTATTCTATAACAACATAACTTCATGCCAAATTTGAAGAACAGGAAAAAGCCATTAAGAATAATGAGCAAGTCCCTTTGTTGACAGATTGAGTCCACCTACCTGTCTTCTCATATTATTTCAGTTTAATTTCTCTCCAGAAAGAAAACCAATTATTTTCTCAGCCCACTCACAGGGCTAAATTTAATAGGCACCCTCAGAGATGGACTAGGAGGTGTGGGGGGGGGGGGCATAGAATTGCGTTGGAAGGTGGGGGCAGAGGGCCCATCGTCTGTTTCGCTGTGATTAAGTTGAAAACGGGAAAGGCCAGAGACAGCCTTGCCACCCAGAGACCAATTGATGCTCTTAATTGGTCAATCTGTAGCCACTTAAGGGCCTCTTCCTGCCGCTGCTGGAATTAAACCTGCCGCGGCAGGGCTCCACCACGTGAGAAGGTTGCCAAGTAAAAATAGCCATTCGACCTTTGGGCTTGGGGTGGGGTGGGGTTGGTGGTGGAGGGGTGGGGGAGCCTCCATGTTGGGACAATCTGAGGCCAGCGGCTAAGGCCGCACCTCCGGTAATGCCTCACCCTTGCCCCATCCCCCGCCCCCATCGCTGGCCCCAGCAACTCCACGTCACTCACCTCTAGTCCGGGTCTCTAGTGGTGGGCTTGGTCCCAGACCTCCTGTAATACCGGCAGTGGCCACCCCACCCGGTGGCACTGCCAATACTACTGAGCTGTCGGCTCTCCGATTGGACAGCAGCTCTGGGAGGTGGGATCCCTGGCCTTAAAGGGACGGGGATCCTGGCGCTAGGCACTTAAGTGACCAGGCGCTGTTGAATCGTGCCAGGGGGCTATGAAATACAGAGGCAGGGTTCCCCTCCCCTTTTCGCCCTGGTGCCAGGAGCCCTGCCGATACGACTAAATTCAGCCCATGCTCTGCACTTCAGTGATCTTCCCTGGTAACGTATTTCTTAACTCCATATCTTTTTGGGTTCCAACTTCATAACTTTAGCCTATGCGTTCTGGTAGTTGAATCCTTCACCATGGCAAACAATTTGCTTGAAACATCTTTTCAATTCCCATCATAATCTTAAAAATGTAGTAATATTTATATTGGGCGGCACAGTGGCGCAGTGGTTAGCACCGCAGTCTCACAGCTCCAGCGACCTGGGTTCAATTCTGGGTACTGCCTGTGTGGAGTTTGCAAGTTCTCCCTGTGTCTGCGTGGGTTTTCTCCGGGTGCTCCGGTTTCCTCCCACAAGCCAAAAGACTTGCAGGTTGGTAGGTAAATTGGCCATTATAAATTGCCCCTAGTATAGGTAGGTGGTAGGGAAATGTAGGGACAGGTGGGGATGTGGTAGGAATATGGGATTAGTGTAGGATTAGTATAAATGGGTAGTTGATGGTCGGCACAGACTCGGTGGGCCGAAGGGCCTGTTTCAGTGCTGTATCTCTAAACTAAACATATTCCTTTGTTTTCTTTTCCAATAAGTGGATGGGAACTGGAATGATTGGTCTAGCTGGAGTCAATGTTCTTCCACCTGCTCAAATGGGACACAACAGCGGACAAGGGAGTGCAATGGGCCTTCCTTTGGTGGAGCCGAATGCCAGGGTTACTGGTCTGAAAACAGGCCATGCTTTCCGAGACAGTGTCCAGGTAGGTTTCATTCATGGTGAGTCAGTATGTGCTTTTCTGTCAATAATTCAAGTGATTACTAGAAGATCATTTTTTTTTAAAATAGCCTTATCAGGCAAGGACAAGTTTCAAGACTTCAGTCTCGGATCGAGTATAAACCCAAATGCGAATATTCAATTTCTTTTATTAACTTGTACACTGTGTTCCTAATGCGACTGGGAAGTTATCCAGGCCTCATACTACATGGACTTTTTCCCCCAGTGGAGGCTCTGGCATGTGCCAACAGGAAATTCCACCACTGACTGTCAAAGCATCCAGGGCCAAAGGGAGGTTCTCTAGTTTGAACATGGTTGGGAGGTGCCCTTGCCATTATTGATACATCTTGGGCACCACCAGAGCAGGAGGGGGAAAATAATGTGATGCTGGGCATCTTCGCTTCAGCCAGGTGTCCTGGCCCAGGAGAAATCTTTTGGAGTACCTATTGGTCCCCTTTTTTAATGTCTCTTTGGATAACCATTTTCCTCAGGGGTCCAGGCCAGGAACCAGGACTACCAGGTGGCCCCACACATACTGATGTGAATCAATAAGATTTATTCATCCTGGTATAGTGGGAGATCAGTGTAACGCAAGCTGGAGCCAAAGAAACCTCCCAGCTTGGGGATTCCCTACACCTGGTTGCACCGTCACCCCCCAGAACTGGGTGGCACAGTGGCGCAGTGGTTGGCACCGCAGCCTCACAGCTCCAGCTACCCGGGTTCAGTTCTGGGTACTGCCTGTGCGGAGTTTGCAAGTTCTTTCTGTGACCGTGTGGGTTTCTGCCGGGTGCTCTGGTTTCCTCCCACAGCCAAAGACTTGCAGGTTGATAGGTAAATTGGCCATGGTAAATTGCCCCTAGTGTAGGTAGGTGGTAGGAGAATTGAGGGAAGGTGGGGATGTGGTTCGGAAGGTGGGATTAATGTAGGATTAGTATAAGTGGGTGGTTGTTGGTCAGCACAGACTTGGTGGGCCGAAGGGCCTGTTTCAGTGCTGTATCTCTCTAACTCTGATGAAGGGTCACTGACCTGAAACGTTAACTCTTCTTCTCTCTCCACAGATGCTGCCAGACCTGTTGAGTATTTCCAGCATTTCTTGTTTTTATTTCAGATTTCCAGCATCTGCAGTATTTTGCTTTTATATTAAGGTGAAAGAGCCATTGCATATCCTCTTTTCAGGACTATATTAGTTTTATTTTTCTTGATACTGACAAAGCATTGCTCAATGGCATAGTGAATCAGAGTCTAAAAACACTTAGATTATGTTAGTGACCTGGACCTTGTCAACTATGATGAGGTTAATAAAATGAAGCTGGTAATGTTGCATAGCAACTGTTGGCTCGTGAAATGATCTCTGCTTTGGCAGGACTGTTCTAGCCAATAGTTTATTGTCAGGATTATTGAAGTGCACTATGTACCATTATAAATGATTGTCTCCCTTGATTGTTAAGAAAGGATTTTCTGATTTTTTTTTTCTTGTTTTATCATTCTGAGGACAGGGTAGCATTTTAACCGTGAAGAAATACAATGTCAATCTGACAGTCAATTTCATCTCCTGTGAATGGTGAAATTGGATTAGCTGAAGAGTAGCTTCAGTTGAGACTTCACCCTCATTAATGCTACTTTGCTGAAGTCCAAATGATGGTCTGATACACTAAACTCAACCACAGACCATTTGATGAGATGAGCTGCAAGCCCATTTTCTCTCCACGCTATCTTCTCCATAGATTTCAAGGGCCGAATATGGGTAACATCACAAGTCTTTTTTTTCCTTTCGATATATAAGATCACAATGGGTAGCAATAAAACCAATGAAGCAGCAGAAATCTTCTGCTTTCTTCATATAAATACTTCCATATAGGTTTTTTCCTGAAGTATCTTGTACTTTTGTTCAGTATGCTGGCACTGTTCATTATAAGCTCTCTTTCCTTTTTTTCTCCCCCTTTTTGAAAACTGCTTGTCAGACAGGCCTAAAACTAACCAATAGCAATCTAACTGAGAAGTGAGCACTCTTGCTGTCATGTGCTGAGTTTCTCTATGTAGTTTTATGTAAATTACAAGCATAAAAGCTAATTCAACTGTCTTGATGCAGGCTACAGTCAGTCGATCTCGTGTGATGCTGGAATGTGGAGGGCGCTGGAGCTCTAGACCTCATGCATTCATGATTGTTGAGACTTTAAATTGAAGTCCATTAGCAACGTTGTCGTCTTGTGTTATAGTGGATGGAAAATGGCAAAAATGGAGCGGTTGGGAACCATGTACCAAAAGTTGTGACGGTGGGACACAGCTTCGAATGAGGATATGTTCTGGGCCATTTTTTGGAGGACTGCAGTGTGATGGACCTCAAGAGGAGTACAGGTTGTGCAATGACAAAAAATGCCCAGGTAAATATTTTGGGCTGTGGCCACGTTCTAATCTAAAATGAATGAGGGTGGTGGATTTGAGAAATGCTTTTGTGCCTTGACATTCAATGCCTTAAACTGATGAAGATGTTGGGCATGGTTATTATTCACTGAGGGTCCGCAGCATAGATTCACCAACTTGATACCAGGGATGAGAAATTATAGTTTTGAGAGAATTTAGATATGGAACTATTTCTTATAAGTTAGAGACTAAGGGAAGATTCAGTAGAGGTTCTTTTACAAAAATGAAGGGTTGTAAGAGAGTGAGAAGATTGTTGTATTTCTTGATTACTATCAGGAAAGTCTGGACAAACTGGGGCTCTATTCTCAAAATGAGAAGTCTGAGAGGTGACTTGATAGAGGTCTTTTAAAATTATGAAGGGGCTCAATGGGTAGATATAGAGAATATTTTTCCACTTGAAGAGAGTCCAAAACTAGGGACCATAAATATAATAAATCCAATAAGGAATTCAGGGAAAACTTCGGTACTCAGGGAATGATGAGAATGTGGAACTCACTGAGATCAATAACATAGATGTATTTAAGGGGAAGCTGGATAAGTATATGAAGGAGAAAGGAGTGGAAGGATATGTTAATAGGGTGAGATGAAGTAGTATGGTAGGAAGCTCTTGTGGAACATAAATACTGGCATAGACTAGATGGACTGAATTCTGTGCTGTTATTTCAATGTAAATTTCATTACACAGATTGCAGAGTTAGTTGTTTGAACTTGGAATGCTTTTCTACAGGGAATGATTGAGGTAGAGACCATTACATTGAGTGGATAATTATTTTTGAAGCAGAGGAAGAAGCAGGGTTATGGGGTGTTAGGAGAGCAGAAGGATTAGTTTTGCAAAGAGCTGGACTGAATGGCCTCCTGTGTTGTAAATGCCCTGCGGTTCTGTATGTCTGTTTCAGCAGAGAGAGTGCAGAGGAGGAAGGCCTCGGTTGTCCTAGTAGTTGCTTGAAAAATGTTCCTGGCAGGAGAGGAGACCTGGGAGTAGTTTAGCATAAACACCTTTCCTTTAGGAAACCTTGTGTAATGAGACAGAGCTAGAAAGAAGCAAGAAGCTGAATAATTGTGTATCAATAATAGATAGCCATGAATGGAGCACAAGGTTTTCACACATTCAAGGGACTCTGATGTTCAACTCATCATGTTATTACTAACAGTTGCTGACAGTTACTGCTGTGAGATGCAATTATAAAATTGCTCAAAATTACACCCCAATCAACTGCCTGTTCTGTTTCTTAGCAACCGATAGTGTTTCCATGACCACTGTTTCAAAATGGTTGTCAAGGTCCTTTTAAAAAAAAAAGAAAAACACAGAAAGTAGTGACAAATAATTACAATAAAAAAGGAAACACCAAGGTTAGGGTAGGAGGGATTCTGTTTCCAGATTTTAAAAAAGGCAATCCATACACAGTTAGATGTGAAAAATTAGGTTTTGACATTCCTTTGAGTGCCTTGAACTTCTCAGCAGATGTCTAATAGCTCTGCAGTACATGAAGGACTATTAAAACTACACTCTTATCGTAACAAGAATGCTTGCATGGCTGCTAAATGTCTAAGGTAAAGGAATAAAAGATGTCGACATATGAATAGGGTTGAACACCGCCTTACTCTGTTCAATATTTCTACAGCAGCTCCATCCCCTCCCCTGAATTTTACGGAGTCTCCTGATTTGTAATTATACTCTCCCATGTCCCTTCAGTGACCTGAAATTCATGGTAAAGGCATATAAGACTATGCATAATCTAAAGCTCTCCCTAAATAAAATGAAGAAATTTGCAGCACAATTTGCATTTACACAGCAATTCAGTTTTTTTTTAATTCATTTGTGAGGTGCAGATATTGCTGGCAAGGCTAGCATTTATTGCTCACACCAGCCCTCCCAGTTGCCCTGAGATCATGGTGGTAGGCTGCCTTCTTGAACCATTGCAGTTGATGTGGTGACTGTGCTCCAACAATGCTGTTAGATAGGGAGTTCCAGGATTTTGATCCAGCTGCAATGAAGGAACAGTGATCTGTGTCCAAGTCAGGAGACTGTGCAACTCCCACATGCCAAAGACTTGCGGGTTGATAGGTAAATTGGCCATTATAAATTGTCCCTAGTATAGGTAGGTGGTAGGGAAATATAAGGACAGGTGGGGATGTGGTAGGAATATGGAATTAGTGTAGGATTAGTATATAAATGGGTGGTTGATGGTCGGCACAGACTCGGTGGGCCGAAGGGCCTGTTTCAGTGCTGTATCTCTAAACTAAACTAAACTAAGCTTGAATGTGATGGTAATTATGCCTTGCAGGTGATGGGGAGGCTCTGTGGAGTCAGGAGGTAAGCCATGTATTGCAGAATATGCAGTCTCTGACCAGCTCTTGTAGCAACAGCATTTTTGTGACTGGTCCAGTTGATTATCTAATGAGTCTCAAAATATTGATGGTGGGAGACTCGAAAATGGTAATGCCATTTAATGTCAAGGGATGTAGTTTTGCTCGCCCTTCTTGGAGTTAGTCACTGCCTGGCACTTAAGTGGAACAAATTTTCCATGCTCCTTCTGCCAACCTCATTGGGCATGTTGAGGGTACGTTTCACTGGGATCCCATCCTAATTTGGGCACGATACAATTATCGGGCCTTTAATTTTCCACTATGAGTTTGGCTGGTTCCAGTGGGTACTCTGCATTGTTTTTCTACCTTCATTACCTTTCTTTCTGCCTGTCTCTCTCTACCTCAATTGGACATGCGAGCTAGCATGTTGTTAAAGGAATTTTATTCATCACCAATGTGATTTCATCAAGCCAGCCACACTACAATTGACAAATGAACACACTGTTAGAAAATAGGTATTTTCTAAGCAAATCAAAAGTCACATTAATAATCTATTTTACAATTCCTACCATGATTTGAGCATGGCTAAGAATACTAAATATAAAGTCCTGCACATAATTATTGCAAATTATAGTACATTCAGAGAGAGTCATTGAACCAGATCTTACCAATACAAAGCCTTGAATTAGGCTGAAGAGTGGGTTTTTAATGTGAGAAATAACCCAAAAAATGAAATGAATCTAACTTCCATGAAACATCTGTGATACCATTTATTGTTAACAAAGCGACTTTGTTTATACACCATGACCATGAGTTTGCACCTGATTTTTCTCCCAGTTAGCAGCTTAATTCTGGGAAGAACTAAGCCAAAGGTCATGGAATTTTAGGCAAAAACAACTTATGACCGTACCTACAATATAGTCAATTATTTGTGACCTTCTAAGTCTGCCCTATGAACCCTTAACCCGTAGAAGTCCCTTCCCACAAAACTGGTCCTGTTCCAGGTAACCAAACGCAAGGTTCTTCCAATTGCGCTTATTTGTGGAGGTTCATTACATTGCACCCAGATTCTCAGGCACACGAGCAGACATATTCATATGAATTCAGCACAAAGCAGCTGGCCAGCGGAAAATTAAAGCCTGACCTGTTGTTACAGGAATCATTCATCTTTAATAAAACTTGATGGATGGATTTTCTGGCTATTCCCCTGCAGGGAAGGAAAAGATAAGATAAGACTCTATGCAGAACAATTTAAATTAATTACTTTAAAAGTTTGCAGGACAGAGAGGTAATTACTGCTAAACTTGTAGTCTTCACTTTGAAGGGGAAATCTTTTTATCATCTTTTATATTACCCCACCCTGGCACCTTGAAGCTCTCTGGTTCAGTTCCCTCACAATTCCATTATGTATGATTACGCTGGTTGTTTATGCTGATTCATGGGAGATTTTAAAATTCAGGGTTATTTTAATTAGTTTACAAGAAACTTCGGCACAATTTCACCACAGCCAGAAGGTCGCAGTTTTGGGTACATTCGGGGCGCAATTTGCTGATTGCATCCTTGGAGGAAGCTCAGAGTCCACATCTATGTTTTTTCCAAACATAGACAAAAGAGCTGAACTTCAGAGGTGAGGTGAGAGGGATTGCCCTTGACATCAAGGCAGCATTTGACCGAGTGTGCCATCAAGGAGCCCTAGCAAAAGTCAATGGGAATCAGGGGGAAAACTCTCCACTGGTTGGAGTCATATCTAACACAAAGGAAGATGGTTGTGGTTTTTGGATGTCAATCATCTCAGTCCCAGAACATACTGCAGGAGTTCCTCAGGGTAGTGTCCTCGACCCAACCATCTTCAGCTATTTCATCAATGACCTGCCCTCCATCGTAAGGTCAGAAGTGGGGCACGTTTGCTGATGTTTGCACAATGTTTGGCACCATTCGCGACTCCTCAGATACTAAAGCAACCCGTGTCCATATGTAGCAACACCAGGCTTGGCCTGATATGTGGTAAGTAACAATTGCGTCACACAAGTGCCAGGCAATGACTATCTCAAACAAGAGAGAATCCAACCATCTCCCCTTGACGTTCAATGGCATTATCATTGCTGAATCCCCCACTATCAACATCCTGGGGGTCACCATAGACCAGAAACTGAACTGGACTAGCCACATAAATGCTGTGGCTATAAAAGTAGGCCAGAGGCTGGGAATTCTGCGGCGAGTAACTCACTTCCTGACTCCCCAGTCTCTGTCCACCATTACAAGGCACAAGTCAGGAGTGTGAAGGAATACTTTCCACTTGCCTGGATGGGTGCAGCTCCAGCAACACTCAAGAAGCTCAACACCACACAGGACAAAGTAGCCCCCTTGATTGGCACCCCATTCAGAACACTCACTCCACTACTGACACACAGTGGCAGCAGTGTGTACCATCTACAATATGCACTGCAGCAACTCACCAAGGCTCCTTAGACAGCACCTTCCAAACTCGTGACCTCTACTGCCTAGAAGGACAAGGGCAGAAGTTGCATGGGAACACCACCACCTGCATGTTCCCCTCCAAGTCACACACCATCCTGATTTGGAACTATATCACCATTCCTTCACTGTCACTGGGTCAAAATCCTGAAACTCTCTTCCTAACACTGTTGGTGTACCTACACCCCAAAGACTGCAGCGATTCAAGAAGGCAGCTTACTACCACCTTCTCAAGGGCAATTAGTGATGGACAATAAATGCTGTCATAGCCAGCAATGCCCACAGCTTCCAAACGATTAAAAAAAAGCTATGGCCAGAATTTTACATTGGGAGGGAGGCCCCCACTACCAGCCAAAAAGTCGGTGGTGAGCCCACTTCCGCCAGGCCTGGGAGCCACACTATGATCTTACGTGGTCCAGACCCTTAATTGGAAGTCCCGCCTCCAACAGCTGCCGACCAATCAGTGGGCCGGCAACTCTCAGTCCCAGCAATGCCACTGGGAGCTGTGGTCACTGCTGGGACTACAGCCAGGGAGTGGAGCAAGAGGGTTGCCAGCCCTGGAAAAAAGCTAAGTTTGTGGGGCCTTGCTGGGGACAATCATGTGGTTCCCACTGAGGCAAGGGGTCAGTTGGGATAGGGTGGGCCGCAGTGGAGGTGGTCCCTCCGTGGGTCACAAGGTGCCTGAGCTGGCCACCCACCGCTGGTAAAATATCAGTGGCAGTGGGAGGAAGCCCTTAAATGCAGTTAATTGGCCTCTTAAGGGCCTTAATTAGCCTTGGGTGGGCAGGCCATTTCTCGCCCCTTGTAAAATTGCAGCAGGAGAGGGAAGGCAATGCCCTCGCTTCCCACTCCATTTTACGACCCACGCCCCACCCCCTCCCCCGCCTGCAGCCCGCCCCTATGGAGAGGTGTAAAATCTGGCCTGTGTTTAGAGTCTATATTCCCGTCTTCTCAAATAGTGCTGGAATCCTTCTAGTATTCTGATCTTGGTGTTCTCTCACAAATACACACACATTATACATATATAATATATATTTATATACACATATGCATATGCATATGCATTACAACTTAAACATGCAGATAATGTGCAAATGTGCTACTGTTGGGAAGTACTTAAAGCCACTTGCAAAACTTGTCAAAGTAATGTCAACCTGTACTTGAGTTGAATTTCAATGTGTTGTCTACTACTTTTCTAGCCATTGCAAAATATTTATGTCATGAAAGAGTATGCATGCTGACTGATTTCAGTAGTCATGCACTCTGTACTATGTTCGAGAATTTATCATAGGCAAATAAATCTAATGTATGAGACTTCAGCTGTAGTCCTTCAATTGCCCTGTGTTAATCCCAGTCCTCTCAATTAGTTACAGTTAGAGTCCATCATCACTATCAATCACTGCTTCAGTTAAAGTTCCATCTCTGTTTCCTTGGCCTTTCCTTCAAACACTAACAGATAATTCTCCACAATATACTAAAAGGGACAGATGAAATAGCATTTTGACATATAGCAGAGTCTTTTAAGCACACCTTCAAAATATCTAAATCAAATTTACGTTCGGAGCATTTAAGGGTCAAGACAGGGTACAATAAGATACTGCAGTTGAATTCTCCCCTTTCTTTCTTTCATTACCTGAATGGTATAGACCTGTTTGCTTAAACTGTTCATCCACTTTAACCAAAGCATAATTTGTGCTTCAGAACCTCATGAATATTGTCAGGAAGAAAATTACAATTCTGTGGTGTGGACAAAGACACCAGCAGGAGAGTCCGCGGTGGTCAACTGCCCGCCAAGTGCTGCAGGTAATTATTTCTGGCAAGGAGTAGCTGGGAGGAAGCCCTGTTCTCCCTCTTGAGAGGGTCATCTAAACTCCACTTGAAAATTGTAAGTTCTAATCAAGCATATTGTTGCAAATAAGGGATGGGGGAAAGTAGTAACTTTCAGAAGCTTTCTGAAATACATTAGCCTCACTATTAACCCCAACACAATGCACAGAAGAGGGGTTGGGGTGGGGAATACAAATTACAAAACGTGGAACCAAAATTAAAAATTGGGGAACACATCCCTAACATGCTATGTAGGTGCTTGCCGCCGTTTTTTTATGGTGGCGGGTTGCATGGCATGCATGTGTCCTGTCTTGGAGAGGCAGAGTGCTGGCTCCCCCAGTGCAGTTGGGAACCTGATTTAGCATCAACGCCTGACAACCAAGTTTCCCAGGGCTCGGGAAACCCAGTAGCAAAGTAGCGACAAGAGCTGCTGGTTACAGAAAGTTAGCACTTTTTTACAGCACACCTAGTAGGCCAGGAGGAGCAGGAATGCTCTCCCAGGCCCCTCAAAGCGGGGTTCCCTTCTGGCGATTGATGCCTCTCTTCACTGCTGCAATCGGTGACTACCCCCACCCACCCCTGACCCCACTCACCACCCGACAAGCCAAGATCTCTCCTTCGCCATTTCTGCTTCTCCCCCACCAATCCTCGATCTTGAGCCCCAGGCTCTCCCACTCTCTCCCGATTGCTGGAAACCATCCCCACTGGTCTCTGGCTATGGCCTGCTACCTCTAGTTTTCCTCCCCAACTGTCAGCCGGCCAACCTATCCATCTGGTCGACTTCCAGACAGGAAACAGAAAAGGAAAATTATAATTACGTCCTGTCATTAAATTAAGGAGGACCTCCACATCCCTGACTTCTCTGGTTTTCTCCTCCCCGCCACTCCCCAACTACTGCACATGCTCCCTGCCGCTCCCTAAATATCGGGTCAGTGTTTTCATTGATACGAGTAGTCACAATTTAATGGATTTTTTCCCCACTATTAGCAACTGGGTTTTTTGACATAACATCCATGGCTAGTTTTATATATGATTAGTATATTGGAAGGTGATAAAATGTCTAAGCTTATTCATGGAAAGGCATATAGATCGACAGTCATCACTGTCACGCAATATAAAAATGGTGGAAGGAAATTGTAATGAATTCTCCATGCCGAAAACCAATATAACTTTAATATACCTGGGGTTATCATCAAAACAGAGTATTTGTGGTGGGAGATACTGTGAGAGTAGCAAATATTGCTGCCTGTATCATGGACCACCAAGGAACCACAAGATTATGTATTCTAAACAAGAAGTGGTGAAGGGTAAGACAAAAGATTGGGGTACTAGACTTTGGGACAGCTGATTTGTGAATACGAAGGGGAAGAAGGAGACCCTCAGCCAGACTGTACAAGTCATGGGATCTTCAGAATTAATCACAGGGGATTGCATAGTAAAATAATTGTTTTCTACAGTAAGTCAAATTGTGCCCTGACTAAGGGAACCTGCTATCTACTTCAGCTTAATGAGATGAATTTCTCTTGGATTGTTACCAGGGAAGAAATGTACTAGGCCTCAGATCAGTAATTAATAGTATATTGTTTTGACTTTATAGGGTAAAAATAATGATCCACACTGTTCTTGTACAAACATTTAATACAGTCTTGCCAATTTCCATCTATGCTGTTTAAATGGAGGCTCAACTCTCAATAAATGAATCAACACTCGCATTAAAATGGTGTGGAGAGGAACTATGTATCTGCTTGTTAGGCATTTGTAGAAGAACAATGCCAATTGTAATTTCTCTGTGTAATGATATTGAAAAATGCCAGTACTAAATATTTTGATGTTCTCAGGAATAATCCTGAGAAATTGTGTCCTAGATGATGAGGGAATCGCTTTTTGGGAGCCTCCACGTTTTACCAAATGTGTTTCCAATGACTACCAGATGTTGCAGTCAGAGGTAAGTGAACACTTGATATTCAGTGCAGAAGGTATATTGTGATCTAGGGTTTTGTTATGACTCATAAGAGAAGAATATCTCTGCCAACTCTTGTTTTATGATCTCCACTTCTCAATTCTTCCTTTCTACTGCTGAACCAATTATGGGAACATGCATCATTTGAATGTTAACTGGATTTTTTTGGCATTTTTCTCTCCATCCTACTGCTTTTCTAAATATCATCCAACATTAGAGGTTTAATAAAATCTCCTGATGAGAGACGAGTAATGGTCAAAGCAGTTGTCAATTTAAGAGGCTTAAATGTCATACAACGCTGTTGACTCTTAACTTCCTTTTGAATTGGGTCAGCAATTCACTTGGTTGTATCAAACTGCTACCAATGGTTTAAGAAGAAGGTCCACCACCATTTTCTCAGCGAAACTTGAGATGAGCAACAAATGCTGACATAGCCAGTGACCCCCTCTTTCCAAGAATGAAGAAAAAACTGGCTGGATTTTATTTGCACACTGCGCTCCGCAGCGGCGCGCTTTCAACTCGGCACTCTTCCGACAAGGAAGGGCCGGCACACAGCCCCCACGATATCATGCGCGGGGACTGATTTAAATAAAAAGGGTGGAGCAGAAGACCCCGATAATGTAGAGGGGCGGCTGCCGTGGCAACAGCATCCAGCACCACCACGCAGGCGCCAGCGGCATTTTTAAAGGCGTATCAATATTAATTTTTATTAAATAAAAACGTATGTGATGGAGACCCTTCTGCAATCCCCCCAAATGGGGCTGATTTAAATAGAGGGAACAGAGTGGCAGCCCCCGATGACATAGAGGGGGCGACTGCTGCGTCCACAGCAATGGCGTCTGGCACCACCGCACAGGCGCTGGCACCATTTTTAAAGGGCTTCAAGCCCATAGTGTAAATTAAAATTTTTAAAGGTATATCAATATTAATTTTCATTAAAATAAAAACTTATGTGATGGAGGCCCTATCCCAATCCCCCAAATGGTCATTTCATTGCCCGAGAAAACCAAGACATGCCTTTTTCCCTACCTGAACTTTACCCCCAACTTTCTAACTTTTGCCCTTCAACCCCTTCCCACCATCCCCACATCCAATCAAAATTGTTTTCCCCGCTTCCCCACCCCTCCCGCACTGAAAATGTGATTCGTTGTTATTCTGTACGGAGTTCCGAAGGCGTGCGAGTGACGAACGGCGGTCGCAAAATTGGCGTGGTACGGCCGCCGCCAGCAGGGAAGTGAATTTGCATCTAATGTTGTATAATTTGAATATGTATATGAAGGCCCCGCCACTTGGTGGCAGGGGGGGGGGCGGATGCACCGAGGTCTGCCTGCCGCCGGTGATATGCGGCGGGCCATTCTTGCCGTCGCAGGTCGAGGCGGGTCACTCCCTGCCGAATTTTACGGGCCACTCCCCCCCCACCCCCCCCACGACCCACAATGTTGAGGAGCTCGTAAAATTCAGCCCAGAGGTTCTGTAAGGATCTTACATTACCATGAAATTTGTGTTGTAGAATGACAAATTTGATTTTATGTTTCAATGAATTACAAAATTTAAAAAATCTTTCTCAAGTTAACAAGTTTATCACTACCTATATCTTTAATGGGTATATTTAGTTATCAGTAAATTTGAAATATAAGCTCCCACACCTGTTTCTGCCCTCATCTTTGTCCTTGGCTTCCTACACTGTTCTAATTGAGCTCAAGAAACAGCACTTCATCTTTCAATTAGGCACTTTACAACCTTCCAGACTTAGCATTGAGTTCAACAATTTCAGATCCTAACCATTTTTTTCAGACAGCAGTTGTTGTAATGATTCTACTTTTGGCATTTACACATCCTCTAACCCCATCTTTTGTTTCTTCACATGTCCCTTTACCACCTCTTTCGCCTTATCCATCAACCCTTTTGTCATTTAATCATTCCTTCCTTCCACTCTATCACAGACCTTCCCCTTGGGTCTTACTTCCCCTCCCCTTTTCCCTGCCCCTGGACTTTCTTAAAACCTATGACATCTCAAATGTTATCAGGCTGATGAAAGGTCAATGATGTGTGACATTAACTCTGTTTCCCTTTCTACACATGCTGCCTGGCCTGCTGAGAACGTTCAGCATGTTCTGTTTTTATTTCAGATTTCCAGCATCTGCAGTACTTTGCTTTTGTGAAAGGCAAATTGCTTTTGACTAACTTAATTGAGTTCTTTGAAGTAGCGAAGAGGGTTATTGAGAGTAGTGTGGTTGATGTTGTGTATATTGGCTTTCAAAAAATTATTTAATGAAGTATGACGTAGTAGAAGCCTATGAGATTAAAGAGGCACAGAATTGTTACAGCACAGAAGGAGGCCATTTGGCCCATCGTGTCTGCATCGGATCTCCAAATGAACAATTCACTCAGTGCCACTCCCCCACCTTCTCCCTGTAACCCTGCACATTCTTTCTTTTCAGATAACAGTCTAATTCCCTTTTTAACAATTCAGTTAAACCTGCCTTCACCACACTCTCAGGCACTGCATTCCAAACCTTAACCACTCATTGTGTGATAAAAGGTTTTCCTCGTGTCACTTTTGCTTCTTTTACCAATTATATCTGTGCCCTCTTGTTCTCAATCTTTTCACGAGTAGGAACAGTTTCTCCCTATCCACTCTATCCAGATCCCTCACTATTTTCAATACCTCTATCAAATCTCCTCTCAGTCTTCTTTTTTCCAGGGAAAACAATCCTAACTTCTCCAATCGATCTTCATAACTGAAGTTCCTCGTCCCTGGATGCATGTCCGCATGAATGCAAAATTGGCTAAGGGACAGAAAGCAGAGATTAGTAATGAATGGTTGATTTTTTCAGGCTGGAGGTGTTATTAGTACCATTGCACTTTTTGATATCCATTAATAACCTGGACTTGGCTACACAGGGAATAATTTCCAAGTTTGCAGATGATACAAAACTCAGAAATGTACGTAACAATGAAGAGGATAGTAACAGAGTTCAGGAGGACGTAGACAGACTGGTGAAATGGGCAGGCACGTAGCAGATAAAATTTAATGCAGAGAAGTGATACATTTTGTTAGGAAGAAAGAGGTGAAGCAATATGTTCCTACACCCTCTTAAAAATTGTACTGAGACACCTGGCAGGACACGTTTCAAATGTTGATATGGTATATAGATCCTTGGTTTTGTAAGCAGTGGCATGGAGTACATAAGCTAAACCTTTATAAACTACTGATTAGGCCCCCGCTGGAGTATTGTGGTCAGTTCTGTGAATCACACTTTCGGAAGGATGTCAAAGCCTTAGTGAGGGTGCAGAAAGATTTATTCGAATGGTACCAGGGATGAAAGACTCCGGTTATGTGGAGAGGTGAGAGACACTGGGATAGCTTTCTTTAAAACAGAGAATGTAACGGGCAGATTTGATAGAGGTGTTCAAAATCATGAAGGCTTTTGAGAATGAATAAGGAGAAACTATTTCCCATGGCAGAAGGTTCGGTTACTGGATGACACAGATTTAAGGTATTGGCGAAAGAACCAGAGGCAACACGAGGAAAAAAAAAATGATGCAGCATGTTGTGATCTGGAATGCATCGCCTGAAAGGGTGGTGGAAGCAGATTCAATAATAACTTTCAAAAGGGAATCGGATAAACATGTGAAGGGGAAAGATTCACAGGGCTATGGGGAAACAGTGAGGAAATGGGACTGATTGGATAACTCTGACAAAGAGCAGCACAGGCATAATGGGCTGAATGGCCTCCTTCTGTGCTGTATCATTCAATGATTCTACTCGCTGAATCATTAGGAAGAACTCCCAAACAGGCGAATTTTATTTACTGATTTCATTTTGAATGACATGGGTTCAAGATGCCCAGGGCTAGTGTCTAATCAGTGGGCAAAAGTGAAAATCTGATTCAGTGTTCAGTGATTATTCACACAAGGTCACTGGATAGTGATGTGTTGTGTTCAGTCTCAACATACTTGACTAATTTTCTGAACTAGATAATGTGAAGTTAGAGTTGCAGCTGGTTCATTTGTTATCCCAGGTCATAAGCTTGGAGAAAATTTCGTAATATTACTCCAATCCACTGGTTGAAGTAGCCAATAGTAATACAGTATGTCGTGTTCCATACACAGACCACTGTTTTTATTTATTTATCAAGTGGATTGGAGTGATATGACCAAATTTCCTCCAAGCTTATGTTAGCTTTTATAATCACTTCCAGTGTTTCTATCACTATTTAACATTCACTAAAAATTCATTTCATGTCATTTAAAATTCATCCATTTTGGAAATGCTGCATTAAATTGGGTACTCCTGGATTCATTATGGTTTTACACTTCCTATTGCATCTACACCCCAAACAGGAACTAAATGGAGCATACCGGAGGGCTAAATTGAATAACCCCCGAAAAAGGGAGCAGGGATTGTAATGCACCTATGCCTTTTGGATGTAATGCAGGCAGGACAGAACCTTTATTTTGCCTGCTCATTTCCATGATTTATGCATGCAGCCAGCACTTAAGTACTGTAGACTGGCTGCACTTATCACAGGGGTCCGAAATCGATTCTGCAAAGCACTGCGCCTAGCTGGCCTGCATCTCTTAAAGGGAAGGTGCATTCTGGCTGGAGCAGGTGCTGGGACTCCTGTGAGAGCTCAATCAGACCTGGGAAAGACAGAAAAATGACTGAACATGGGAGAGATTGTGTACCCAGGTTTTCTGATGCTACATTGGAGATCTTGGTAGAGGAGATGGAAAAGAGATGAGACGTCTTGTATCTGCAGGGGTCCAGAGGACACTCCAGACACACAATGAAAAGGCAGTGGGAGCAGATAGCCATGGAGGTCAATACCAGCAGGCAAGCCCCAAGGACCTAAATGAAGTGCCGCAAGAAGTTTAATGACCTCGCGTGAGTGATTAAGATCAGTGACTCCATCTTCAAATGCCATATCCTACCAACTTCACCACTAACCTCAGCCCCTGCTCAATTCACCATACCCCCACCTCTCACGTACCAACAATCTCTATCAATCAGGACTCACAACTAACATGCACATGCTTCACCTCCTCCTCACACACTTAATACTGTTGCAAGCTTCAGACCCACATCCCACAGCTTGCAGACACAGCTAGCTATTCAACTATGGCAGCTACATCACCCAACCATATTGAACAACATTCACTGACATCCTTCCCTCTCTTGCAGGAGAAGGTGGTGCACAACCAGAGCAGCTGGAACAAACCGGAGTGGGAGACGCACATCTTTACACTCAACTCCCGTGGAGGAGATGATGATGGCCATTATTGGCATGGCCTTTACTGAGGTCGTGGCCAATGGCGGGGCTAAATCCATTGAGGTTGATGGCACCTTCATACCTAATTTTCCTTCTTGCATCCCATTCTTCCTTATCCCACAATCTCTTCTTACTTACAAGCTGTAGATGGTGTAAGCATACACCTCTTACAACTCATCCCTGCTCTCTCCCACTAAACCACAACCTTATCCTTGTACCTTTTTTTCTTTCAGATACTCAAGAACTGTAACCTGGCCAGGCTGTGGAGGTACAGTAAGAATAGTGAGACACCAAGCACAAGTGTGCCTCAGCCAGTCAGCAGTAGGATAGTTCATGTGCCAACTTGCCAGGGGGTGAGGTTGCCAAAGTTCTGCTGCCGAGGACTCTGATGAGGACTTTGATGGACCAAGCTACAGAAGAAGGTTGATGGGTATGCACAACAAAATGCTAGGTGCATTGGAATCCTGCCAGAAAGCCTGCGGTCAATGTCAAGGAGTATGGAGGAATCTGGCACCAACTTGGCACAGGACATTAAGCAGGCCCTGGAGCCCATCCTTTCCAGCATGGAAATGATGACCAATTCCATACCCCCACTTGTGGACCCAACCACAATGCAACGTCTGCTGACTGATGTCTCAGCTTCCACTGCAGAACAAGCAGCTTCCATCACTGCTACCGTGCAAGCTTAAACTGCTGCCATAATGGCTGTGGACACCAGTGTTCAAAGGGACTCGCTGGATGTCACAGCAGTCCAGCAATCTCTCCTCATTGCTGGGGCGTCGCTCCAGAGGAGTGACAGCGGCTCCGTGGAGCAGGAGCCTGCAGACTTTTCTCAGGATGACAGCATTCGTTCTCTCTCACCTGCTACTCCACCAGTACCCTTTCTGTTACCTAACTGCCAGCCAGCCTAGACTGCTGCCACCCATGCTGAGATGGCGCGGTCTGAAGCGAGGTCTTCCAGGCCCAGAAGTCTCGAGGTCATCCTCCAAGCCATCAGCAGTCTCTCCCACTGAAAGTCAGCAGTCTTCCACCAGCAATATTGCAACCATTGAGGTAGCACTGCGTAGGAGCTCTAGGACAGGCAAAGGCTCATGGAAGACAGGCACAAAGGGAATACACAAGGGTGATTAGTTTACATTTGTACACAATATGGCATGATTTCATTTATAAATTTGGTTCGGAATGTGTATGTCGTGTTGGATTTTGTTTTTGCATGTAGCCAAGAGGACGATGTGATGATCAGTGAAAGAGGAAGGTAAGTACTGTGGGATTATGGGTGAATGGGGAATTGAGGTTGCAGTCACTGGTATCACACTTGAATGCATTCCTCATGTACAGCTTGTCAGAAAGAGGCTGTCTAAGTTGCCACCTTCCTTCCTCTTCCTGCTGTTCTGCCTCCTCATCTTTCTCTTTCTCTTCCTCCTTGTTCTTATCACCCAGTAGCAACTCTTTGATTTGCTGCAGTGGCTGAAATGCAGCTGGTACAAAGGACTGCTGCAGAATTAAGGCATCATGACTGCTACCAAGATACCAAGTATTGATCTGCATGATTCGCTACCTATGGCTACATATAAGCTGGGAGTGGGATTCCTTTTGGTTCTGGCACATTGAAGAGTTGGCATGAGGTGCCTACAAAGCAGTCAATGACACCCTGCACCATTGGAAGCCTGCAAACCTTGCAAACTCTTATTCTTGCTCCAGTTGCTTTTCTCTGGCAAGAGGTAAAAAAATGAACATGTTTCTCTTTGAATAAAGAATCTCACTAGCCTTCCTTACACAACAGTGGATAGCAGACTGCAAGTTGTTGCAACTATCTCCAGCTTCAGCCTGGAAGGAGCCAGATGCATAAAAGTTCATTGACAGTCACCTTCACAGCCACTGACAATGCAGTTCGTGCCCTGCTCTTACGTTTGAATTGTGGTGTGACAGCAGGTTTCACTGAAGACTTCCTTGGTGAAGTAAAGACATTTGACACGTCTTCAACAAGAGAGAATCTAACTATATCCCCTTGACATAAAATGGCATTACCATTGCTGAATCCCCAGCATCAATATCCTGGGGATTACCATTGACCAGAAAATTAATTAAACCAGTCATAAAAATACTGTGGCTGCAAGAGCAGGACACAGACTAGGAATTCTGCGGTGAGTAACTCACCTCCTGACTCCCCAAAGCCTGTCCACCATCTACATGGCACCGAGCAGGAGTGTGATAGAATATTGTTCACTTGCCTGGATGAGTGCAGCCCCAATAACACTCAAGTAGC
Organism: Heterodontus francisci; assembly: GCF_036365525.1. Lineage (NCBI taxonomy): Eukaryota > Metazoa > Chordata > Chondrichthyes > Heterodontiformes > Heterodontidae > Heterodontus > Heterodontus francisci. Next base: position 39,085,146 of record NC_090375.1, read on the forward strand.
TCAACACCATCCAAGACAAAGCAGCCCAATTGATTGCCAACCTATCCACTAAATCAAACCTTCACTCCCTCCACACCATCACACAATGCCAGCAGTGTGTATCATCTGCAAGATGCACTGCAGTAACTCACCAAGGCTCCTATGAAAGCACCTTCCAAACCTGTGACCTCTACCACCTAGAAGGACAAGGGCAGCAGGAGCATGGGAACACTGCCACCTGCAAGTTCCCTTCCAAGCCACACACCATCCTGACTTGGAACTATATCGCCGTTCCTTCACTGTTGGTTAAAATCCTGGAACTCGCTCTCTAAAGCACTGTGGGTGTACCTACACCACATGGACTGTAGCAGTTCAAGAAGCTGGCTTACCACCACCTTCTCAAGAGCAATTAGGGATGGACAATAAATGCTGGTATAGCCAGCAATGCTGACATCACAACAACACATTGAAAAAGGAGAATTGCTCCGTGAACACTCTGGGCATATATGGCTTCCTGCTGAGAACCCTTCTCCCCCTCTTTCCTCCTCCCTCTTCTCGCAGTTTGGCCTGCTCTTCATGGCCTCTGCTCATTCTCCCAGTCACAGTCTATTCCAAGAGGAATAGTGTACCCATGTCCAGTAGCAAATGGTGTATGGGGAAAAAGTAATGAAGTCAACATATAGGTTATTCAGCACCTGCCACACCACTCCCTGTAGACATTTGAAACTTGAAACAACTATAGAAAGCACCAAAAACATGAGTAATTATAGCAACAGCTGGTAGAAATCAGCCAGCAACTAACGTGGAAAGAGTTGATGATCCCTTCACGTAGCACTGATGGGGGAGCCCTTCCTGTTGCTTAATGTGTATTCAGCTGTACAAACTTAGCAGAGGGTGCCAGCTGGAGTGTTGAGCTCCAAAATGGCAGTGCTGTTGTCAACTGAGTGTTGCATGCTGATTGACTTTATGATCTGCCTGTTCTGCATACTTCCAGATGATTTCAACTGTGCACACACCATAGGCGCCATTTTGGTATCCAATTGGTTAATTGCAAATAGTGAGATGAAAAATACTATTTGAACACTTAAGTACATAAAGTCTCACCTTAATAAATGCTGTTGTCTGATGATATTCTCCATGTTATTTCTGCTGAAAAATAAAACATGCCTTTTGCAACAGTTGCTGCTGCTACAGTTAACAACTAATAAAAGGACCTTCATTTTGATTTTTTTTTGTTTGTGAAAAGAAGTTTCAGGATCTATTTGCCAGGGAATGTGTCTCTTCTCTGTCTGTCTCCCGAATCTCCCTCTTTCTCTTTTCCCTGATCTCTGTCTTGCTGCCTATGATCTTTCTCTCCGTCCCTTGATTTATTCGGACATCTTTCCCCCTCTCTGATATTGCCTTTTCCTTCATTGTGCTCTTTCTTTGCCCTGTATCTGTCTTTCTGAAATCTCTTCTGTCCGTCTGTGTGCCTCCAATCTGTTATTCCTATCTTTCACTTTGCCTTGCTCTTATTCTCTTTCCCGATTGCTCCTTATGTAATCCCTTTTTTATTATTTTCCCATTTTCCTCAATTTTTCTTATCCTCGTGTCATTCTCAATTGATCTTTTACCTCCATCTTTCCCCTTCTCCCTCCTAACAGTGTAACCCTATCCCCATTTCTCCCTCAGTCTCTTTGTCTCCCACATCTCCTCTGCGTCTTTTCTCCATCTCTTCCACATCCCAACCTTTCATTCCCCTGGACTCTCTGTTGCCCTTAGATGGACAAGTCAGAACAGCCAAAAAAAAATGATGTTCCTTTGCGTGTCAGGACATGACAGGCCAAGGAGATGGTGGGAATGAATTATAAATGGCCAAAAGGACTGAAGAAAGAGAAAGACCAGAGTGAGGAGAGAGCAGGTGCAGACCATGTAGAACAAGAGCTGGGCAGAGTGTGGAGCAGGTCCAAGGTGAGCCAGTAAATATTTTCAATTTTATATTTGGCTGGAAGCAAAGGAATAGGGCAGGGAGAAGGGAGCTGGGAATAATGGATCTTTTCAAATTTTGCAGCGGCATCAGGAGCAAGACATGACAGACAGAGAAGACAGACATTCCCTGTCACACCAATCCTGAAACTTCTTTTCACAAACAAAAAGATCAGAACTAAGGTCGATAAGAGAGGCATGAATGCCCCAGTATATGTTTATTTAGATGGGAGCGAGGAAAAGGAGACTGAGAGGTGGTGCTTTTCAAATGTTACAGCGGAGCCAAAAACAAGGATATGGATAGAGCAAGGAATGGGCCTGGAAGGGTGCAGGACAGAGTGAGCAGAGGGACCTAAATGGCCCAATTAGTCAGACATGCCCGAATATTTTTAAATGGAAGCAGATAGAGCAAGGGATATGGGCAGTGCAGTTGGGGGCAAATGCTGGGAGCTGTGTCAGTTGGGAGAGGGAGAAAAAAGATGCAGTTGCCCTAGGTACCTTTGGGAGGCCTGAACTGCAAGGCAAATAATCATTTTAAAGTTTGAAATTTTAGGTACTTACCAAGTCTTTTCACCCCAAGTGATATCTCAGGCTTGGCTAACTGTCACACCTGTGTAACAATGTAGTAACACAGGAAGTAAAAGTATTTGCAAGACTATTTAAGTGATAGATGATCAGATGGATATACATTGTCTATTTTTCTTCTTGTCTCCCGATTCATGCTGGCCAATGTTTAACCTTCTAAGAGGCCAATCTTGAAATTCAAACCTTTTTAGTGAGTGTTAGCAGAGTATTTAACAGTGGAAGGAAATGCAGCAGAACGTGATGCTGCCTGGCATATGCATGAATGCATTTTGCAGTAGGGGATGACTGGATAGAACTAGGAATGGGATCACTGACTACCCCATCCCAGGTACACTGAGGTAAGGTGATGTAATCCTCACCAGCTATCATAGCTTTTGATGAGAAAAAAATGTAGCGAGCTCCGAGTCGCAGGAACTTGGATTGTGGCAGCTATTACATCAGGATCCATATAAAATTTCCTGGTGGGCTGAGTGGCTCCAGTTTTTATATGTAGCAGCATTCAAAAAGAATGGGCTCACACAGCAAGCAAAGCAATTTGCTTCCAAGGTGAACAATATGAGGGCAGGAAATGAAAAGCGAAACATTGCAGATGTTGGAAATCTGAAATATAAAGAGAAAATGCTGCAAACACAGAGCAGGTCAGGCTCCAATGCTTGAGGTTTTTGAGAAATCTGTCCCAGAAACCAAGCTTGCCCAAACACCCCTGCAGCCTGTTCACAATAAATTCTTTTCAGAATGTGACGGAGGCCATTTTCACAAGAGCCCTCCCCAAGCCTGTCCCAGTCAAACAGCAGCAACTTGCAGTGTCCCTCATGCCAAGAAACTTCATAGTCCCAAAGGGGAAGGTGTCAAAACACTTAGGGAGGGTTTTACTGAACATGCAATCCAAGAAAGCATTTTTCAGGAGACTTTTGGAGGCAGGGGGACTTAGCAAGGTCAAGTAATGTTGTGAGAGAATTCCAGATGGCAGAGGTATAATTAGGAGTTCTTTCATTTGCCCAGTGTTTTGGCTTGCAATTAAATTTGAATATTTCATATTCCTCCATGTAAGCATTGTCCTCCTTCAAATAAGATAACTGGTTAGATTATAGCCAACAGCCAATGCAAGGTTTGTGAGATATTTGATTAGTGTGAGATATATGTTTAATATGTCTGTTTATACAGCAAGTGTAGCCCACGGGGGCATGAATTAATTTCATATACATCCCACATACATTCTATTTTAATAATATGATAAGGTAGTGTTGTATTTGAAGAAATGAGAGAAAATTAATTTCAGGGGAAACAATATTACATGATGAAATCCTTCAAAAATGATGTGTTGCAAGTATGAAAAATATCTATATTCAAACTTCACCACACTTTAATTCCATTGTTTACTGCCCATGTTATCAGATTGTTATATAGTCCTAAAGAAAAATACTGCAAATGCTGGAAATCTGAAATAAAGACAAAAAATGCTGGAAACATTCAGCAGGCTGAATTTTACCAACCCCCGATGTCGGGTTTCTTGGCAGGGAGGGGGCTGGAAACTGCCTCCAGGGGAGGTCCACCACGCAACCCGACGCCAGGAGGGCCAGGCCCAATATTACTGGAGGCGGAGAGGCCTCCTGGCCGCCACCCCCGCCCACCACTCGGCAACGGGACCCCAATTTGAATATTTAAATAAATTAAAATGATTGATTTAATTAAGCTCACCACCACTTGATGTCGGGCTGAGATCTTTGGCCTGGCGGCCAGCACTGCCGGACCTTCGGATCCCCGTCTGGGGAAACAAGGTGGAAAACTGCTGGGGAGTGGTGGGGAGGGTTGTAGTTAAAAGTTTGTGGGTAGGGGGGAAGATCAGATGGTAAAGGTAAGTGTTTTGGGGGGGAAAGGGCAAATAACTAATTGAATTGTTATTGGGGATGGGATAGGGGAAAAAGAGAGGTATTTACTTATTTTAATTCAATTTACCTTGAAATATTTAAATTAACCAGTACAGGCAGCAGACACCATTGCTGCGACGGACAGCCCATCCCCTCCACATGATTGTAAGGCAGCCCACCCCAGGGATGCAAATGAACCACCACACAGAAGATTGCGGAGGCTCTACGGCATGTGGCCGGCTTGGGCGTGCTGCCGTTTTTTCATCTAGCCACCAGATTATAAAATCCAGCCCAGCAGGTCTGGCAGCATCCATAGAGGGAGAAACAGAGTTAACGTTTCAGGTTGATGATCTTTTATATACTTCAAGGCTCCAGGTTCAAGTCCTGCTCCAGGTCTTGAACACAAACATCAAGGATGACACTCCACTGCAGTACAGAGGGAATACTGCAATGTGGGAAGTGCGTCTTTGGTATAAATGTTAAACTGAGGCCCCACCTGCCCTCTCAGGTGGAGTAAAGGATCCTATGGCACTATTTTGAAGATCAGGGGAATTATCCCCAGTGTCCTGGCCAATGTTTATCCCTCAATCAACATCATAAAAGCAGATTATTTGGTCATTATTACATTACTGTTTGTGGGAGCTTGCTGTGTGCAAATTGGCTGCCGTATTTCTTACAGTACAATAGTGACTACACTTCAAAAGTACTTCATTGGATGTAAAGCACTTGGAGACGTTTGGTGGTCATGAAAAGCCCGATACAAATTCAAGCCTTTCTTTTTTCCTGATATTTTCCAGGACATTAGCCGCATGCCCCATTAAATCCATGGAGAATATAACAAAAGGAATATGTTGTTTATGAAATTAATTTATACACCTAAGATTTTGCACATTTTCGCCCAGTCTTGTGCCTTACACAGAATGTTTCTTTAACCTGCAGACAAGGGAACACCTGTCTAAGGCTCAGCGTGGCTTAATAGGAGAAGGAGTGTCAGAAATCATAAGAAAGCTGGCAGACACCTCCGAGGGAGGGACCAGCTACAGTGGAGACATCTTAGCCTTAATTGACATTTTGAAGAACATGACAGAAATCTTCCGCAGAACTTACTACACTCCTGTCTCTGGAGATATCCAGGTTAGTAAAATGTGATGGTTGATTGATGGAAAAGATATGGAATAGAAGTTCCCCACTCACTCCCATTTTCAGCCCATTGCGTATACAATCCAATTCTGTACTTTTATAATTTGATTAAACGCTTCACAAAGCATATTTGTGAGAAGCCGGTTACTGTCACACTTCTGACAAAGTTACAGAGGTCAGGTATGGGTAGGTTCATGGAAATTCCCAATCTATATTCACTTTAACTGTTGTCATCTAAGAAGATTTTGTGCCAAGAATTTAGATGACAATGCTTTAATGTACAGTTGTATCTAATGTGTACAAAACTGGTTTGAAGTAAAATTACTGGGCTGCATTTTACAGCCCCCTAATGTCAGGGATCGTGGAGTGGGGGGGGTGAAAAAATGCCTCCGCCAGAGGCCCGCAACGGGCCTTGACACTGGGAAGGCCCGGCCCAATATTGCCGGCGGTGGCTACCGTTTTTGAAGCTTGCTGCCGATCTAAATTCCAGCCCACTGAGTTTGAGTTTGGACCTAGTCCCAAATGGGTATGGGTCAGGGCAAAACATCCCTAATTTAAACTTAGTGAACATCCAATTGGCAGTTTCACACAGACAAGCCCACAAGAATGAATTCTGTGTGAGAAACAGAAATGCCAAATTGGTGCTTTGGGGACAGCTCTTGTGAGGTTGTGCTTGAGGCACATTTTTGATGCATAATTGAAAGATTTTTACCCTGCATCTAATTTGAGATTTGAAAGCTGATGCTGATGTTGGACCAATGATCCTCACTTTGAACATCAGGCTAAAGTTTCCAGCAAATATGTATTTTTCTTGAGAAGTACTCCTTTATCATTAATCTTACATTGCTCCTTTTGTGTTGCAGAACTTTGTTCAGGTAGTGAGCAATTTATTATCAGAAGACAATAGACCGAGATGGAAAGAAGCTCAGCTGGTAAGAATTGAGGACAGAATGGGCAATTTAAAATCAACAAAAGCGATATTAAAACAATCATCCTTTTTTTCAATGAACTGACTGTGTCGGGCGAATCCTTTTGCTGTTGCTTCCAATGGAACCCACTGTGTAATTAGGCTGTTCACATTATACCAATGGATGTAATGTTGAAAAACAGAGATTGATTTTTTCTGAAAACATCATGTCGAGGTTGAGTCAAAATTCTGACAAATTACTTTGGAGTCTGCAATTGACCTTTCCCAAGTCAATATTTTGCCCTATCCAACTTTTGAAAACTGGTTGGAGAGATGGAAAATAAAAGCATGGCCATTAATGAATGCAGGTTCACTGGCTGTACAGTGCAGAAGGGAACACTTCTCATAAATACCTCACTCTCGGGGAGGTTTTGATCACGATTTATAGTTTGCCCATTTAACACTGACTACATCAAAAATAGTTCAGTTCATATGAAGTATCTTTGGATGTCCTGAGAGATGTGATGAGATGCTATTAAATTCAAGATTGTTCTTGCTTTTCTATCTTTCTTTCATTCCTTCTTCCTTTAAAATCATAAATGTAATGCAGTACACATTTGGAATTTCACTGTATCGAGTCAATATTGGAAATTTTGCCTCCTTTAAGTATTGTCTAAGCATAAATTCTTTATGAAATGAAATAGGGGAGCAAGAAACATAAATAATCCGGATGTGAATTTTAAAGTCTGAATTGAAATCAAAGCTTAAGCAGCCTGAATGCTGAAGGTAAAAAGGCCCTGAATTTCCTTGGGACCTGGACATAATGGGCGGGATCTTCCTGTCTCGCAGAGATGGCTTTGGAGATGGAACCGGGAGTAAAGTTAGAGAATCTCCTGTTGGGATGGTTCGCCGACACATTCCTGCCTCTGAGTGATCTTGCTGGAGGTGGGTTCTGACAAGAACCAGCTACCCACCTGGCAGTAGTGGGTGGCTAATTAGGATCAATTAAGTCCCCACTTGGGGCAAATTGGTGATGTCACTGGGATCTTCCCAATGGCGGATAGGCACCAGCAAACCCGACAAATGCCTGCAGGTGGCCTTCCAGCGGCAGGCCGGAGGGTCAGCGAGACCTCCTTTAATTACCCCCCATTCAAAAGCCACAGGGGTCAGAAGGCCACAACTGCAGCCGTAGACTATGCTATCCTGTGGAGGGGTTCCTCCTCCATACTGATGGCCTGGCAGCTGTGGCCATACTCACTTTTAACGACTGTAGAAATCTTCAGAGGGTGTCTCCATCCTGCTTTGCCCTCGTGGTCTGCCCCCCTACATCAGCAATGCCCACCTGTCCTGGTAGGGCTGTCGGTTGCCCAGAGACTTGGGCCCTTCAATTGGACCTCCTGCTTGCGCAGCCCACCCGCCATCCCGAATTGGAGGGGAATCCCAGTGGCGGCCTGTTAATTGGCTGCCTTTGGGAAGATCACGCAGGCAGGCGGGACTAGGGCAGCATCCGGGTTGTGACCAGGAAATGGTCCAATGCCCGAGAATCTTCTAAGAGTTGAAGATTCTGCCCAATGGGAGGGTAATGCTGCAACAATAGATTTGTTTTTATAAAACATTGGTTTGGCCTCAACCAGAGTATTGTGTCCAATTCTGGGCAACACACTTTTGGAAGGCTGTGAAGTCATGGAGAGGGTGCAGAAAAGATGGACAAAAATGGTTCCAGAGATGAGGGACTTTAATTACGTGGTTAGATTGGAGAAGCTAGGGCTGTTCTCCTTGGAGAAGGTTGAGAGGAGATTTGTTAGAGGTGTTCAAAGTCATAAGGGGTGTGGACAGAGTGAGTAAGGAGATACTGTTCCCATTGACGAAAGGGTCATGAAGATGAGGACACTGAATTAAGATGAATTAAAAGAATTAAAAGAACCAATGATGACATGAATAAAGACATTTTTATGCAGAGTGGTTAGATTCTGGAATGTACTGCTTGAGAGTGTGGAGGCAGATTCAATAATGGATTCAAAAGGGGATAATTATTAGAATAGAAAAAATTTGCAGGACTCTGGGGAAAAGTGGGGGAATGGGACGAGGTGAGTTGCTCTTGCAGAGAGCCGGCACAGACACTAAGGGCCGAATGACCTCCTTCTGTACTGTAACCATTCTATGATTCTATGGTTGCAGAAGAATATCAGGTGGGACCTGGGAAAGCAGATTTCCACCAAGTAGAGGAGCAGTCAAGATTTTCCATCTGACACACATGTCCCTTATGTCACAAGGAGGCAGGGCCAGTGGAACAAGTTTCCTCAATGGAATTTCTATGGTTCTCACTTCCAATCCATACAGTAATCTGGATGAGTGAAAGAAATCAGTTCCTGGCAAGGGTCATGGCCCATGGTGAAGAACTTGGAATTAATTACTACCAATTTTACAAATTGCACCTCTTTTAGGTGTGCCGATAAGCCAGAGAGTTTCAATGTTTGGTGGGGCTCACCAGATGCATAACCAAGTAACTGTCTGATGTCCCATCTTATCACATCTCATCAGGCTTTCAAGATGCAACCATATTGGTATGAATGACCACCCATAGTATGTTGAATAAATGACCCTGCCCTGACCCCCGTTATTTGGATGGAATCTGGAGCAGAGGGGGGAGACATTCTTACTCTACAGGGACACATAAATTCTAAGGATTTTGGGGCCTGGAGAGAGAAATAAAAATTTCAGACGGGGTATTTTAAAGAGATGCTAATGATTAAAACATGAGTTAAATTTAAATTCGGGTTCAAATGAACGCATTTATTTTTTAGAAACAGTGGTCTTTTTTTTAATTCATTCATGGGATGTAGGCGTCACTGGCTAGGCCAGCATTTATTGCCCATCCCTAATTGCCCTTGAGAAGGTGGTGGTGAGCTGCCTTCTTGAACCGCTGCAGTCCATTTGGGGTAGGTATACCCACAGTGCTGTTAGGAAGGGAGTTCCAGGATTTTGACCCAGCGACAGTGAAGGAATGGCGATATAGTTCCAAGTCAGGATGGTGTGTGACTTGGAGGGGAACTTGCAGGTGGTGGTGTTCCCATGTATTTGCTGCCCTTGTCCTTCTAGTTGGGAGAGGTCGTGGGTTTGGAAGGTGCTGTCTAAGGAGCCTTGGTGCATTACTGCAGTGCATCTTGTAGATGGTACACACTGCTGCCACTGTGAGTGGAGGGGGTGCCAATCAAGCGGGCTGCTTTGTCCTGGATGGTGTTGAGCTTCTTGAGTGTTGTTGGAGCTGCACCCATCCAGGCAAGTGGAGAGTATTCCATCACACTCCTGACTGTGTCTTGTAGATGGTGGACAGGCTTTGGGCAGTCAGGAGGTGAGTTACTCGCTTCAGGATTCCTAGCCTTTGACCTGCTGTTGTAGCTACGGTATTTATATGGCTACTCCAGTTCAGTTTCTGGTCAATGGTAGCCCCTAGGATGTTGATAGTGGGGGATTCAGCAATGGTAATGCCGTTGAATGTCAAGGGGAGATGGTTAGATTCTCTCCTGTTGGAGATGGTCATTGCCTGGCACTTGTGTGGCGTGAATGCTACTTGCCACTTCTCAGCCCAAGCCTGGATATTGTCCAGGTCTTGCTGCATTTCTACACGGACTGCTTTAGTATCTGAGGAGTCACGAATGGTGCTGAACATTGTGCAATCATCAGCGAACATCCCCACTTCTGACTTTATGATTGAAGGAAAGTCATTGATGAAGCAGCTGAAGATGGTTGGTCTAGGACACTACCCCGAGGAACTCCTGCAGTGATGTCCTGGAGCTCAGATGTTAGACCTCCAACAACCACAACCATCTTCCTTTGCGCTAGGTATGACTCCAGCCAGCGGAGGGATTTCCCCCTGATTCCCATTGACCTCAGTTTTGCTAGGGCTCTTTGATGCCATACTCGGTCAAATGCTGCCTTGATGTCAAGGGCAGTCACTCTCACCTCACCTCTTGAGTTCAGCTCTTCTTTCCATGTTTGAACCAAGGCTGTAATGTAAGGGGCTGAGTGGCCCTGGCGGAACCCAAACTGAGCGTCACTGAGCAGATTATTGCTAAGCAAGTGCCACTTGATAGCATTGTTGATGACATCTTCCATCACTTTACTGATGATTGAGAGTAGGCTGATGGGGCGGTAATTGGCGGGGTTGGACTTGTCCTACTTTTTGTGTACAGGACATACCTGGGCAATTTTCCATATTGCAGGGCAGATGCCAGTGTTGTAACTGTACTGGAACAGCTTGGCTAAAGGCGCAGAAAGTTCTGGAGCACAGGTCTTCAGTACTATTGCTGGAATATTGTCAGGGCCCACAGCTTTTGCAGTATCCAGTGCCTTCTGTCGTTTCTTGATATCACACAGAGTGAACCGAATTGGCTGAAGTCTGGCATCTGTGATGCTGGGGACTTCAGGAGGTGGCCGAGATGGATCATCAACTTGGCACTTCTGGCTGAAGATTGTTGCAAATGCTTCAGCCTTATCTTTCGCACTGATGTGCTGGGCTCCCCCATCATTGAGGATTACCCCGCCTTAAAATTATTCAATGACCCCGCCTCCACCACTTCTGAGGCAGAACAACCCTCTGAGAGAAAATATTTCTCCTCATCTCTGTCCTAAAAGTGTGACCCCTAATTTTAAAACAGTGCCCCCTAGTTTTGGACAACCCCACCATTGAGGATGGGGATATTTGTGGAGCCACCTCCTCCAGTTAGTTGTTTAATTGTCCACCACCATTCACGGCTGGATGTGGCAGGACTGCAGAGCTTAGATCTGATCTGTTGGTTATGGGATCGCTTAGCTCTGTCTATCGCACGCTGCTTACGCAGTTTGGAATGCAAGTAGTCCTGTGTTGTAGCTTCACCAGGTTGACACCTCATTTTGAGGTATGCCTGGTGCTGCTCCTGGCATGCCCTCCTGCACTCTTCATTGAACCAGGGTTCGTCGCCTGGCTTGATGGTAATGGTAGAGTGGGGGATATGCCGGGCCATGAGGTTACAGATTGTGGTTGAGTACAATTCTGCTGCTGCTGATGGCCCACAGCGCCTCATGGATGCCCAGCTTTGCATTGCTAGATCTGTTAGAAATCTATCCCATTTAGCACGGTGATAGTGTCACACAACATGGTGACGGTATCCTCAATGTGAAGGTGGGACTTCGTCTCCACAAGGACTGTGCGGTGGTCACTCCTACCAATACAGTCATGGACAGAAGCATCTGCGGCAGGCAGATTGGTGAGGACGAGGTCAAGTATGTTTTTCCCTCGTGTTGGTTCCCCCACCACCTGCCGCAGACCCAGTTTAGCAGCTATGTCCTTTAGGACTCAGCCAGCTCGGTCACTACTGGTGCTACCAAGCCACTCTTGGTGATGGACATTGAAGTCCCCCACCCAGAGTACATTTTGTGCCCTTGCCACCTTCAGTGCTTCCTCCAAGTGGTGTTCAACATGGAGGAGTACTGAGTCATCAGCTGAGGGAGGGCGGTAGGTGGAAATCAGTAGGAGGTTACCTTGCCCATGTTTGACCTGATGCCATGAGACTTCACGGGGTCCGGAGTCGATGTTGAGAACTCCCAGGGCAACTCCCTCCCTACTGTATACCACTGTGCCACCACCTCTGGTGGGTCTGTCCTGCCGGTGGGACAGCCTTTGACCTGCTCTTCTAGCTACGGTATTTATATGGCTACCCGAGGATGGTGTTGGCAGAGTCTGGGACATTGTCTGTAAGGTATAATCATACCGTGAGTATGATTTTGTCAGGCTGTTGCTTGACTAGTCTGTAGGACAGCTCTCCCAACTTTGGCACAAGCCCCCAGATGTTAGTAAGGAGGACTTTGCAGGGTCGACAGGGCTGGGTTTGCCCTTGTCGTTTCCGGTGCCCAGGTCGATGCCGGGTGGTCCGTCCGGTTTCATTCCTTTTTATTGACTTCGTAGCGGTTAGGTACAACTGAGTGGCTTGCTAGGCCATTTCAGAGGGCATGTAAGAGTTAACCACATTGCTGTGGGTCTGGAGTCACATGTAGGCCAGACCAGGAAAGGACAGCAGATTTCCTTCCCTAAAGGACATTAGTGATCCAGATGGGTTTTTACAACAATCGACAATGGTTTCATGGCCATCAGTAGAACAAAGAGCAAAGAACAGTACAGCACAGGAACAGGCCATTCGGCCCTCCAAGCCTGCGCCGATCTTGATGCCTGCCTAAACTAAAACCTTCTGCACTTCCGGGGACCATATCCCTCTATTCCGGGACTAGCTATTAATTCCAGATTTATCAATTAAATTCCAATTCCACCTTCTGCTGTGAGATACCCTGGGTCTCTGGGTTACTCGTCCAGTGACAATACCACTACGCCACTGCCTACCCTTTTGACTAAAAAGGACCTGGCAAAATTTAAGCATCGTCAAACAATGCTTTAATCTGTTTTTGTGGGAACAAACTGGTTAAAGTGCCGAGGCTTCTAGAATTGCACTTTATTGGGTAAAAAGTGCCAAAGGAAAAAATGTGTTAACAGTTCTCATATATCTGAGGCAAGTATTCTGCTGCTATAGTTACTATCATGGATGAGGTGACACAAAGTGAGGATGGTGGTAATGAGATTTTTACTGTATATGTTCTGTAATCACCATTAAGGGTGTGTTGCCTGGTAACAAATCAAGAAGGAGCAGAGACTAACCGAGACAGCTTCAGCTGAAGGATCCACTAACAAAGGTGATTGGGTTGGACTGGAACAAAAACTAAGAGCCATTTTTCCATTAACACAAAATGACGCAGAACTTTTCATACTGTGTTTTGTTTGTTCGCAAGAAGTGGGTGGCATTTACTGTACAATTTCATTTCTAAATTCATTCAAATAATTTGTGTTAACTTTTCTCACTGATTTCAGTCTTTTTATCTTTTAATATTCTCCTGCTGTTTCTCAGATATGTATTTCTTACAGTGGTCTGCTTCCAAAGGCTAACCCTTCAATAACTTGCACAAGTGACCACCCCTTATCCTTGAACCTATACAATGTCAGTAAGCTGCTGAACTCTCTGGGGGGGCAGGGGGAGGGGGGTGCATGGGGGGTGCTGGGTGGTAGTTGCGGGGCATGGGTGGTAATCTTATTTTGTCAGACTTCGATGTACCTACAAAAAACTTTTGGCATCAGCATCCCTGGGCTAGGTAGGGAAATATTGGCTTGGGTACTTGCTTGATTACCCCTGCTAGAAACTGTGAGATAATGGTTGAGACTTGGCTGTGATGCCCCTGCAGTTGAATAATCTATCAGCATTCATCGTCTATGCTTACTCATGAAGAATAACTACTTGGGTAAGATACTTAAAATCTGATGTCTAGGGATGAGTCACCATCTTCAAGGAGGTAGGAGGGGAAATATGGGAAGAAAATGGGGGAAGCTGGGCAAGAGGCAGCCAGAAGGAAGTGTTGTGAGGTGAGGAAAATGTAATTCTTTCTTTTTCCATCCATTTATGAAGTTAATGATTGAGCCTCAAATCTGACTGTTTGTAGAAGAATACAAGCACATGGCCACCGAGAAAATCTAAAACAATCTAATTCAGTAGTTCTACAAAAAAAATTTTTTTTTAATCAACTCCCACAAAAAAATTTTCACGCCCTTTAAGGATGCTGATTCCAGTAAGCCTGCCAAGAATGGCTTATCTCAGATCTTTGCATGTTCCTATCTCACTTTTCTGTGTTAGTTTTGTTTCCTTCTCTCTCTCTCACACATGCACACATACCCTTCACTCCTGCGTATTTTTTTAAATCATTCATGGGATGTCAGCAATCCTGGCAATGCTACCATTTACTGCTCATCTCTAATTGCCTTTGGTAAGATGGTGGGACCACTGCAGTCCATATGGTGAAGGAATTCCCACAGTGCTGTTAGATAGGACCCAGCAACGATGAAGAAATGGCGATGTATTTCCAAGTCAGAATTGTGTGTGACTTGGAGGTAGTGCTGTTCCCATGTGCCTGCTGCTTTTGTCCTTGTATAGAAGGTGCTATCGAAGAAGCCCTGTGAATTGCTGCAGTATATCTTATAGATGGTATACACTGCTACCATGGTGCATTGATGGTAGATGGGGTGCTAATTATGCACATTGCTTTGTCCTATGTTGTGTTGAGCTGCATGAGTGTTGCTGAAGCTGCAATCATCCAGGCAAGTGGAGAGTATTCTATCATACTCCTAGTGATGGTGGGAAATCTTCAGTGAGTCAGGAGGTGAGTTACTTGCCATAGAATTCCCAGCCTCTGGTCTGCCCTTTTGGCCCTATTATTGATGTGGCTGGTTTAGTTAAATTTCTAGTCAATGGTAACCCCCAGGATTTTGATGGTGGTGGATTTGATGATGGTACTGCCATTGACTGTCAATGTCAAGTATTTATCTCTTGTTATGACCAGGTGAGAAAGGTGTCTAGGGTTCCCTCACAGCCTTCACCTGGTCTTACAGTAACAGGGTTTAATTTTAAACACATGGTTTTTTTTAGCACCCTCTTAGTGAATCCTTGTTCATGAACTCCCAATTCGGCAAAGAAATTAGCCAAACAGGTTTTCTTTTCTTTAAAGAGAAAAGGTTGAACTTTATTAAACTTAAACTCTAATTCAGTTAACGCCTACGGATCTGCGACGTGCCCACGCTAAGATGCATACGTATACGCACATGCAGATAGAGACAGAAAAGATCAGAAGAAATAAGTTTGAGGCAATATCTAAAGATGGTTTTGGTTACTGTTCTTCGAACTCGCTGTAATTTCTTTGATTGTAGGTAGGTCTTGCTTTTCGTTGGGGCCCAGTATTCTTCTTAAACCTTGTTCATTGTAGGAGACTTTTCTGTCTTGAAGTTCATGTGTCCCCAGTGGGTCCAGAGGCTTGTGAGAAAGAGATGGGAGCACACAGGAGAGGTCTTCTCACTCTAGGAGCAAACAGTCTTTCTGAGTTCAAAAACTCTATGGCTAGTTCAGAAAACCCTGCACCAGCCAGTTAGTCATGTGACCAGCTGGTTTAACTAGTCGTGGCTGTTGTGGATTGTATCTCCTTAGCAGTCTCTGGAATGCTCTTCTTTACACTTTCAATGTCTGTCTGGTGATTAAAATCCATTGTGGGTTGAATGTGTCAGGGAATGGTTCTTTTGTCTCCACAAACACTATCTGTTAGTATGCAAATATTTTTTTCAGCCAAGTGTCTGGCAGCCCTTGTAACAGGCCTTCTCTTCTTCCCAGCAAGTTTAAAATCAATGTTCGTATGACAAAATTAATATGCCTCATTATTGGCAGGTGGGGACCTGCATGACGCTCTGCATCTTTTCCTTCCTTTCTATTGCTGTCTTCTCCTTCCTTTGTGTATCTCTCTTTCCCACTTAACTTCTCTTAGTCCCTTTCTTCCTCTCTACTCTTTTTTCTCCTGGCACACATTTGAATGCGTAACTCCCACACGTTCATGCATTCTTTCCCTCCCCCTGCCTTCCCCTCTCCCCTTCTTCATCTCCCTCCTCTCCTTTCCCTTTTGCGTTTGTATATATCTCTCTTTTCCCAGTTCTTTCAGCCTCTATTTTTGTCTCTTCCTTCCCTCTTGTCTGTCTGTGCTTTTTTTCTCTGTGTCTCTCTCTATTAAGTTCGCTATCTGCTCTTCTCTAGTTCACTCTGCTTTCCTGTGCTATCCTTTTCTATTGAGTTCTCTTGGTTTCTCATTGGCTTTTCTTTCCCTGTGGACACTAAAATAAGCCTGGCAAATCTAAATAAATGGACAAAGTTGCTACAACAGAGGGGAGAAGGAATTTGAGGGGGATCAAAATTCTAAAATCCAAACCTACACAGTTTTCACAGAGCAAAGTAGCAGATTTGAGAAATTGAGGGTTGAAAGAAAGAAAGAAAAAATTTTAGTTTATGTAGCGCCTTTCACAAACTCAGGATGTCCTAACATGCCTTACAACCAATGAAGTACTTTTGAAAGTGATCCACTGTCGTAATTTAGGAAACACGGCAGCCAATTTGCACACAGCAAGCTCCCATAAACAGTAATGTGGTAATGACCAGATAACCTGTTCTTTTTGTCATTGAGTCACAGAGTCATAGAGTTATACAGCACAGAAACAGGCCCTTCGGCCCATCGTCTCCGTGCCGGCCATCAAGCACCTATGTATTCTAATCCCATTTTCCAGCACTTGGCCCGTAGCCTTTGTGACGATTGAGGGAATAAATATTGCCCATGATACGGAGATAACTCCCCTGCTCTTCTTCAAAATAGTGTCACAGAATCTCTTATGTCCATGCAAGAGGGCAGACGGGGCCTCAGTTTAATATATCATCCAAAAGACAGCACCTCTGACCGTGCAGCACTCCTTCAGTACTACACAGAGTGTCAGCCTAGACTTTTGTGCTCAGGTCCTGGAGTGGGGCTTAAACCCACAATCTTCTGACTCAGAGGTGAGAGTGCTATCAACTGAGTCACAACTGGGGTAGATTTGATCTTCACTGTCTGGATGGTAATCTGGCAGAATGTTAAAGAACCCACCAGATTCATGGACTGAAAATCGGGTGGTGTCTAGAAAGGGTGAGTAGTCTACTCTGCTAGATTATTGCCTGGCTGGTGAAGTTTAAATTCAACCCTAGAGCTGTTTCTAAGCCATTGAGCAGCATGATCCTTGCTCGCCTCCTTTGTCATTCCACTTCCCAAAGTTTAAGAACTGAAATAGCCATTCTGAAGCTGTTGTATTTCAAAGAACAAAGAACAAAGAATAAAGAACAAAGAACAGTACAGCACAGGTACAGGCCATTCGGCCCTCCAAGCCTGCGCCGATCTTGATGCCTGCCTAAATTAAAACCTTCTGCACTTCCGGGGTCCGTATCCCTCTAGTCCCATCCTATTCATGTATTTGTCAAGATGCCTCTTAAACATCTCTATGGTACCTGCTTCCACCACCTCCCCCGGCAGCAAGTTCCAGGCACTCACCACCCTCTGTGTAAAGAAGTTGCCTTGCACATCCCCTCTAAACTTTGCCCCTCGCACCTTAAACCTATGTCCCCTAGTAACTGACTCTTCCACCCTGGGAAAAAGCTTCTGACTATCTACTCTGTCCATGCTGCTTATAACTTTGTAAACACCTATCAGGTCGCCCCTCCACCTCCGTCGTTCCAGTGAAAACAATCCGAGTTTATCCAACTTCTCCTCATAGCTAATGCCCTCCAGACCAGGCAACATCCTGGTCAACCTCTTCTGTACCCTCTCCAAAGCCTCCATGTCCTTCTGGTAGTGTGGCGACCAGAATTGCACGCAATATTCTAAGTGTGGCCTAACTAAAGTTCTGTACAGCTGCACTATGACTTGCCTATTTTTATAATCGATGCCCCGACCGATGAAGGCAAGCATGCCGTATGCCTTCTTGACTACCTTATCCACCTGCGTTGCCACTTTCAGTGACCTGTGGACCTGTACGCCCAGATGTCTCTGCCTGTCAATACTCCTAAGGGTTCTGCCATTTACTGTATACTTCCCACCTGCATTAGACCTTCCAAAATGCATTACCTCACATTTGTCCGGATTAAACTCCATCTGCCATTTCTCCGCCCAAGTCTCCAACCGATCTATATCCTGCTGTATCCTCTGACAATCCTCATCACTGTCCGCAACTCCACCAACCTTTGTGTCGTCCGCAAACTTACTAATCAGACCAGCTACATTTTCCTCCAAATCATTTATATATACTACAAAGAGCAAAGGTCCCAGCACTGATCCCTGTGGAACACCACTAGTCACATCCCTCCATTCAGAAACGGACCCTTCCACTGCTACCCGCTGTCTTCAATGACCGAGCCAGTTCTGTATCCATCTTGCCAGCTCCCCTCTGATCCCTTGTGACTTCACCTTTTGTACCAGTCTGCCATGAGGGACCTTGTCAAAGGCTTCACTGAAGTCCATACAGATAACATCCACTGCCCTTCCTCCATCAATCATCTTTGTCACTTCCTCAAAAAACTCAATCAAATTAGTGAGACACGACCTCCCCTTCACAAAACCATGCTGCCATGTTTCCAAATGGGAGTAAATCCTGTCCCGAAGAATCCTCTTTAATAATTTCCCTACCACTGACGTAAGGCTCACCGGCCTATAATTTCCTGGATTATCCTTGCTACCCTTCTTAAACAAAGGAACAAGATTGGCTATTCTCCAGTCCTCTGGGACCTCACCTGCAGCCAATGAGGATGCAAAGATTTCTGTCAAGGCCCCAGCAATTTCTTCCCTTGCCTCCCTCAGTATTCTGGGGTAGATCCCATCAGGCCCTGGGGACTTATCTACCTTAACGCTTTGCAAGACACCCAACACCTCCTCCTTTTTGATAATAAGATGACTGAGACTATCTACACTCCCTTCCCTAGGCTCATCATCCACCAAGTCCTTCTCCTTGATGAATACTGATGCAAAGTACTCATTTAGCACCTCACCCATTTCCTCTGGCTCCACACATAGATTCCCTTCTCTGTCCTTGAGTCGGCCATCCCTTTCCCTGGTTACCCTCTTGCTCTTTATATACGTATAAAAAGCCTTGGGATTTTCCTTAATCCTGTTTGCCAATGACTTTTCATGACCCCTTTTAGCCCTCCTGACTCCTTGCTTAAGTTCCTTCCTACTGTCTTTATATTCCTCAAGGGATTCATCTGTTCCTAGCCTTCCAGCCCTTATGAATGCTTCATTTTTCTTTTTGACGAGGCCCACAATATCCCACGTTATCCAAGGTTCCCGAAACTTGCCAAACTTATCCTTCTTCCTCACAGGAACATGCTGGTCCTGGATTCTAATCAACTGACGTTTGAAAGACTCCCACATGTCAGATGTTGATTTACCCTCAAACAACCGCCCCCAATCTAAATTCTTCAGTTCCTGCCTAATATTGTTATAATTAGCCTTCCCCCAATTCAGCGCCTTCACCCGAGGACTACTCTTATCCTTATCCATAAGTACCTTAAAACTTATTTCAACATTTCAAATTTACAATTTAAGTTTGCAAATTCCCAAGCAACAACAACTTGCATTTATAAAGTGTCTTTAATGTAGAAAAATGTCCCAAGGTGCTTCACAGAGAATCAGAGTTAAATGGATGCTGAGCCAAAGGAGGAGATATTCATAGAGGGAACCAAAAACTTGGCCAAAGACATGGGTTTTAAGGAAGAAAAGTGTAAGAGTTCAGCTAGGGTGATCCAGAGCATGGGGCTTAGGTGGTTGAAGGCATGGTTGCTATTTTTGGAGCAAAGGGGGGAGAAAGTGAAAATGTAGAATTATTACAGACTTCCTTCCTCTGCTACTCATCCCAACATTATGCACTACTTGAAGTGATACTTCATACAAACCAGGATGGTCCTATACTTGACCCTTGCTTCTGCTGAGTTAGTTGATCTTGAACAGGGCAGTAAGAGGAATGCCACACGTTGCCTCAGAAATAAGAAAAAACAGATGAAGTTCCTGCTTTTGTAAAGTATATACATGTGAACTTCTGTTAAGAACAGAATTGGGCTGAATATGGTGCCTATCACAAAAAATAGCGTGTAGACACTCGGAAGAATGACGACTTGAGTGATCAACAGGAGAGCTGCTGGTAATATGTGGAGCCATAACTTCACATGACAGAAGGAAAGAAAATAGTAGGGGAGGGGATGGCAGATGGCACATTGCACTGCTTGCCTAATCATTGTTACAAATAAGAACATAAAAAATAGGAGCAGGACTAGACGATATGGGTCCTTGAGCCTGCTCCGCCGTTCAATACAATCATGGCTGATTTTCTGCCTCAACTCCCATTTTCCCACCCGCTTCTCATATCCCTTGTTTCCCTGAGAAATCAAAAATCTGTCTCTCTCGGCCTTAAATATATTCAGTGATGGTGCATCCACAACCTTCTGGGATCGGGAATTCCAAAGATTCGCAACTCTTTGAGTGAAGAAATTTCTCTTTATCTCAGTCCGAAATGACCAACCTCTTATCCTGAGACTGTGTCCCCTGTTCTAGATTCCCCAGCCAGGGGAAACAACCTTTCAGTGTCTACCCTGTCAAGTCCCCTTCAGAATTTTGTATGTTTCAATGAGCTCATTGCTCATCCTTCTGAACTCCAGAGAGTACAGCCCCAATTTACACAGCCTCTCATCTCAGGAACCAATCTAACAAACCTTCGCTGTACTGCCTCCAAGGCAAATGTATCCTTCCTGCAGTATTGAGACCAAAACTGCACACAGTACTCCAGGTGTGATCTCACCAAAGTCCTGTACAATTGTAGCAAGGCTTCCTTATTCTTGTGCTCCAATCCCCTTGCAATAAAGGCCAACATGCCATTTGCCTTCCTAATTGCTTGCTGCACCTGTGTGCTAATTCTGTGTACTTCGTATGAGTTACACCCATGTCTCTCTGAACATCAACATTTCGAAGTTTCACACCTTTTAAAAAATATTCTGCTTTTCTATTAAGGCAGAATGGTGCTAGTTGTCAATTAATTGTTCAGCTTGTTAAAGAGTGTTGTCTCTTGAAGTAATACATTTTGAGCATGTGACTGCTCTAATTCATATAATGTTTCATTTCATCTTACAGACTGGACCAAATGCAAAGGAAGTGATGCAAACTGTTGAGAATTTTATTGATGTCATTGGCTTTCGAATGAGTGACTTCAGGGACTCCTACCTCGTTACAGAAAATTTAGGTGTGCCGAGATTCTTTTTTCATTTCTAAAATGTCCTTGTGATATGTTGCATCAAATTGAAATCAGCTTTCGACTTCATTCCTCTGCTCACTGGCATTATTGTCTCTTCCCATGGTGGGGATGCCAGCCAATAACAGGAATCCCAGATGGGCCACAGTGGAGCAACTCGGCCTGATCCAGAGCTCCAGCGTACCATATTGCTTTCTATTCACCTTTACAGTAGTTCATGTTCTGTACTCTTTGACCGAAGCCCAGCATTCATCAATCCTCCACGAAAACTCACCAGTTAAAACTAGAAAAAGCCTCAGAACTCTACATTTCCCAAGATTTCAGCTCTTCTGTTTAAAACAGGTTTTTACAAAATACAAGAAGAAAGAATTTTCTTTTATGTAGTGCCTTTCACAACCTCAGAAAACCTCCAAAGCCAGTACAACCAGTGAAGGTTTTTTTTGTGGTCCAGTCACGATAATACTACAGAGAAACTTGACAGCGAATTTGCATACAGCAAGGTCCCACCAGCAGCAAGCAAATGTTTTTTTGTGTTTGTTGAGGAATTAATGTTTGCCAGGAGTTTGGGAGAACTCCACTTCCCTGCTTTTCTCTGAATAGTGCCAATAGATTTTTATGTCTGCCAGGGAGGGCAGATAGGGCCTCAGTTTAACACGCCATCTGAAAACAGCACTTCTAACATTGCAGCACTCCTTCAATTTTTCTTGGCAGGGCCAATTTTGGGTCACGAACCTGATCGCCACAGCAGCGGAACTGCCAGCACAATCTTCCAGAAGGGGTACAATTGCATGCCTCAGCGATTGCCATCATTTTTTCTCATTTTCCTCACCCACACCTCCAAACCCACCTCCAAGGCCCTGTTAAAATTCCCCCCATTGTGTGTATGTATCGATTTGCAATATTAAAGGGAAAAGGAACGAACTGTTGGGAGCGGTTAAATACATCCAGGTTAAGAAGACAATCTAAATCTGAAACTTTATACACATTATGAGAGTGTGTGGGAGATCAAACATAATTGCTATGAATAATGGATAAATAGGGTGGCATTCAACATGAACTATATGCCTCCAGTTCAAAAAGGCATGTTCTCATATTGCCGTGGACAGGTACAAAACTAATTGAAAACCATGGTGTCTCACTGGAAACACATGGGCAGTTAACCCCCACCTACCACCTCTGCCATTCCCCCACTCACTGCCATCCTATGTAGTTATTCCCACAGTCAGGAGAGCTGTGAATGTCAGACAAATGGAGCAGCTGGAGGAAGGAGGAATGGGCCAAAATATCCTCACGTCTTGTAAATGTCACTGTTCTGTAACAAACGTACCACAAGTGCCTCTTGCTCTCCTCAGTCAGTGCAGTTTCAAAAAGGTACATAAATAATAAAGGCATAACTTCATCTCTCGGCTCAAATGATGTTCTGCTGTTTTGTTGAATGCAGTTGTGGAACTGTTTTACTCCAGTCATTAATGCACTTAAGTAATCTACAAATTAATATTTTTAGGCAAACACATTAAGGCACGTGCCATCAGAACTAATGAAACCCGCAACGATGACAGCTACATGCATTTGTATAGCACCTTTAGCATAGCAAAAATTCTCAAGGTGCTTCACAGGAGCGTTATCAAAGAGATCATAAGGAGATATTAGGGCAGATGACCAAAAGCTGAGTAAAAGGAAGAGGTTTTAAGGAGTACCTTAATGGAGGAAAGAGAAGAGAGGCGGACAGGTTTAGGGAGGAATTTCCAGACCTCAGGGCCCAAGCAGCTAAAAGCACCTCTGCCAATGGTTGAACAATTAAAATCGGGGATGCTCAAAAGGCTAGAATTGAGGAGTGCAGGTATCTTGGAGAGTTGGAGAGTTGTAAGGCTGGAGGAGGTTACAGACGAAGGGAGGGGTAAGAAATGAAGTGCATAAATCTAAATGAAGATGCCAATAACGTGAACACTCACCTGAATTTGTGCCTAAAGATCTGGATTCTATGGAGATGAACGCAAATTCTCTGTTCCACAAATCGTAGGTAGAAGATGTTTGTGCAGGGGATGAAAGTGTTCATTTATTACATAACTTGCTGAACTATGATTCAAATGAAATCCAAATGATTTAATACATTAGGGTACATTATGTAGAGTACATAGCATCAGAAGAGCCTTAGTGGGAAATATACTGTACTGCAGTTAAAACATTTCCATATTCATTAGTTGTTTTATAATTGTATAATTATTTATGTAGATTCAGGCTTTTTATTATATTTTTTATTCAATATTGCAGCACTCATTACCTGTAAATGGATTGTATTGAATAATTCAATGTGTTTGTATCAGCTGGCTTTAGTTATGAAAATGAAGCGTTCCAAAGTACTATAATTTTAAAGTGTTCACTACAATAAATTGAAGCAATCAGGGGAATACAACCCAAGCAAGGAGAGGCCATATTTTCTGGCAATGCTTCCATAAGGAAGTGTGGAAAATGTACATGTTCTGTAATTGAGTTTTGCAAAGCAGTTTTGCTCGAGGGGATTATTTTTATTGATTTCTCGCTCTCTTTGTGAATGTCAAACATAATTTTCAAAAATAAGATAACTCTCGCCTCAATGTATTTTAACTTTGCTTCTGAATTAATTTCAAAATTCAGAGCTGCAAGGCCACAAATGAACTTCAATTTATTTTGTTTGAAGTGGATTAAGTTATTAGTTACTATCTTGCGGGTTTGTTTCCTGACATAAGTGTGATGTCTCCGTCACAAATCTCCCTGTTCCTGTATGGAGTGTCACATAGCACAAATGCTATTTAACATGTGGAATCAACATTAAGTAAAGTGCTTTACCCACTCATCCTAATCCAGTGGCCTGTATCAGTGTTTAAGTACATTCTTTTCCTGAAATCTTGTTCAATCCTTCCCCGAAGATGCTGGGACATGGTTCAATGATTGCTGGAAACCCTCGTACATCAGTACAGTGGTCTTAGGAACATTGAAAGAGGAACAGACCATTCAGCTGCTCGAGCCTGCTCGGCCTTTCAATTCGTTCATTGCCAATCTGTACTTCAACTCCATGTACCTGCCTTAGCTTCCATTATACCTTCACCTGTCAAAAATCTAGCAATCTTAGCCTTGAAAACTCCAGTTGACCCAGCGTCCATACAGCCTTTTGTGGGAGAGAATTCCAGATTTCAATGATCCTTTGTGTGAAGAAATTACCATGCTCTAATTTTAAGATCATGCGTCATCTTGATTCCTCCACCAGAGGAACTAGTTTTTTTTTTCTTTTTATACAATATTGAATCCTTTTAATATCATAAGCTCCTCGATCAGACCACCCCTCAATCCTCTATACTCTTCATCTGTGAGCCTCAGCTGATAGGCATGGGAACAACTACAGCTGAGGCCCTTTCCACACCTGCTGCACACATTTGCTCATTTCACGGCAGAACCAGTGGATAGTAAATAGGATTATTGCAGTTAAATACATTCAATGAGGTAATTTCTTAATTAAAAATATGGGCAACAGAGTTGAATGTTAATTAAATAGAATTTGAAAATTAGAGAGCTAGTCCACAGTGAAATTTCCCATTGTTATCTAGCAAGAATTAGTTATCATACACATAAAGGTAACCTGGGTTACCAAAGGATTTGCGTTCAGTATGGAACTGATACTTAGGGCCGGATTTTCCGGTGGGTATCAGGACCCCGACATTGGACCCATATGGGGGTCCCAAGCCTGCCCATGTCTTCAGCGTACCAACCTCCGGGAGGTGGCCTCCTCATTAGCTGCCTCCACGTTTGTCGTCCTATTAAGGATGGCAGGCGGAGGGTCCACTGCATTGTCAGGCTGGCAGCCCCACAAGGAGAGGCAGGCAGCCGAGTGCTAGGGGGCCTCAACATGGAGGCGTCCTTGGCTGCCTTCATGGAAGTGATCAATTAAAGAGGTCTAAAGCCAGTTGGGCTATTGGATAGAAGGGGAAACCCCTCTGCAGGATGATTAGTGGACAGAGCTGCATTCCCGCGGCCCCGTCATTAGTACATGGAGTAAAATACCGGCATCATCATAAAATAGACCCTAAGTGGGGCCTTAATTGCACTAATTGGCTGCTTGCCTTCACTGAGTGGGCAGCTGACCCGGTTCCCAGACCAGCCCGGGAAAGTTCCCGGGAGGTGGAAATGCATTGGGGAGCTGTCCTAACACGGCTCTCCCCTATCTTCCCAGCAACCCCCATCTCCAATCCTTTCTCCATGGGGCTGGTAAAATCCAGCTATTAATTTCTGACTGTATGTTTCCATCTGTTTGTTGAGTTTTGCCTGAGGTCTTGCCCTTGTACAATTCTCGTCCATGAGGTTCTTCAGCCACTTTGTCGGGAAGTGTAGGGGAGGTAGTTTCCCATCACTGTTTTAATCTTTGGAGTTCCTTTTCCTGGGTGAGCTGCAAGGAAGGTGAAAGAGCCGCACTGTCCTTTACAATGGGAGATGGAGCCATACTCATTAGATGCAGATACACTCGCTGGATGCCAATACAGTATTCAGAGCTGACGCTCCAGTATCTGCTTCCTGGACTACCTGAAGTGGTGCCTCAAACAAACCTTTCTGACTCAGAGGAGGGAATATCACCACCGAGCTAGTAATCATTCCATCCAGAAAGGAGTACTCCACTGATGTCAACCCAGCATTTAGAGGCAGTACTTTGGTCTCGACTCCCGCAGCTGACTGGAGCGGGATTCACAACCTTCAACTTTTGACTTAGAGGCTGCAATGCAGCCAGTTAGCTGTGTTCGGGAGGATGTGTATACATTTACAGAGAGTGCATGAAGAACTGGTGACACATCATATTGCTACCCCAGTCTACCATGCTGCAATGTGATGGGATGAGATTTGTGCCCCTGAGGCTAGTTGCCAGTCTAGGCATTGAGTGGAACTTGGACGCTTTCACTCAGGGAATGGAGAGAAAATCAGACTATGGGTCATCTTGGGATATTCTCAGTCATCTGATTGAAGAGCTATGCTCCGAAAGGATTGAGAGCAGCAATAAGAGTGCTACAATGCAAAATAAATGTAAAATTGGAAAATATCTTAAAGAAACAGGCCCCAATCATCATCCTCATTTTAGACCAGGAGCAGGTTGGGAGCACAGTCAAAATCAGAGTATAGAACTGGCCACTCCATTCCTGCTGTCATTCTGCCCACTGCCATTTTGACAGGAGCCTTCACGTAGGAGGCCAAGGTTCCAACTGGAAATAAGCAGGAGCCTCATTATACAATGCAAATTAGGGTCTTATGATATCAATAGTACCTCAATACAGTTTTCAAGAACCAATGGATGGAGTGCATACTGTGCATGCTTCATCCAGTGATGGAAAGATATGTATGCTTGGAGATTTTGAGGGGCCAGGAGAAGGATTAATCAATAAGCTTGATGCTAGACCATCTGTGGCATTCTCCTGTGATTGATCCTTCCCTACCGTCTCCCCCTGCCCCACCAACTTAATTTAACTGCCTCAACTCTGTTGGATATCCCATGTCTCTTCCCTGATCAGTGAGTTGCTCCAAGCACACAGCCAGCTTCCCACAAATATGGTCATATGGCCTGACCTCCCTACATAACAGCACTTTGAGATCACCTTCATCACACGGAACGCAGGGGTTCAAGAAAGAAATCTCAACACCACATTCTGAGGGTAATGACGGAGAGGCCATAAATGCCTGCCTTGCCAGTGATCTCCACGTCTAGGTGTAGCATTGAACTGCACCAACTAGAATAGTAAGTCTCAGATTCAATTCCCCCTTTATTCTGAGTTAACTGATCTCCTCCACGGCACCAACTGGATCTCTGCAGTTTACGTCTGCACCCTGGATTAGGGAAAGCAAAATCATCCATGGTACCCACACTTGATAATGACTCAAATGACCCTTGCTGAAAAGGTTGTGGACATTGGGTGAAAATAAGTTTAGACTTGGCTGTGTTGCCCTTCATGGAGAGGTCCTAGCATTTGTGCAATGATGCCCCAGGAAAAGTCAGGCAAAGAGAGAAGAAAATGGGCGAGATTAAGAAAAGAAAAATTGAGTAAGAAATCTCAACTGTTCATCAACAATTCTAATGAAATCCATCCATCTATCTCTTCTTAGCTATTGCTTCTTTTTTCCATAATCCATCTGTCTTAACTATGGCAATAATGAATTGTCCCTAATTAAATATGTTTTAATCTTCTAAATTGTTGGAAGTCAACATACGCTTCACTGTAACATTTTTTAAATTGGGAAAGCTAACTATAAAAGGCCAAGGTCCATAATGCAGGACAAAACTGAAAATAGAAAAGAAATGAGGCAAATCTAAGAAGCAACGACTGGATGATGCCAAATTTAACTTCTGAAAACCTGTAGATTATATGAAGAAGGAAAGACTGAGGGAGGTGAGGCACCCCACAGTTTTGCAAAAAAAAATGAGTTGGCACTGTTGTCCGTTGCAACATAAAAGAGATGTGTGGAATCCCAGTTTGCTGAAGATCTCCAACAGGTTTATTAACAACTAAACTAGTATGAACACCACAGGGTAAACTATTTACAGAACCTTTGTCTGGTGTTCCAGTTGCAGAGTGAATCTGGCTTTGAGTCACATGAATACATCCTGGTACTTAGCTTATTGGTATACTAAGATGTTAAAGGGACATCACTCTTAAAGGAAATCATACAACAAGAACCAGAGATTTGACTCATGATGTCAACGCAATGAAAATTCAGAGAGGAGAAAGGTAATATATGGAGGTTCAGAGGAACAGGAGAGGGAAGTTCAGATGAGCACTAACATTTTATTGCTTGTGTCCCCTGGAAGAGTCTGAGGCAATGTATGACTTGTTCAGTTTACTAGTGTGATAGTAAATGGTAGGCAACCTATCAGTCATGTTTCGCAGACATTTGAAGTTCAATCTATTCAAAATCTTGATCTATGTTTCCTTTTCAGTCATATGTATTTATAAACGCCCAGCCAACGGGGCTACAGACATCAACTTCCCAATGAAAGGATGGAGAGGAATGGTTGACTGGGCAAGGAATTCTGAAGATAAAGTAACTGTTTCAAAAAGCATCTTTTCAACAGGATTGACAGGTAAGATGGTATTGTACACATTACCTTTCACTATTAGAGCTTCAGTCATTTCAATAGAAAGCTTGGCCAATACATTGAAAATAAAAGAACTGGCAACTTAGGCTGGTCAGATTTTTATTGAAAAGCACCTACTTTACATTTGTGGAGCGAGACACAATTTATTGGGCTGAATTATTTTATTTTCCTACACAGCAACATCTACTGCACTTCAAAGATAATTCATTGCACTAAGCAAATTTAATCATTTCAACAGTATGTTGATGTATTACATAATTGCATGTGTTGTTATATCTTTAGTACTAAATCTGCCATGGTGTTGCCCACACTGCCTTCTCCTGGAGTTCAGGCAGTGGTAATCCCCTCAAAATGGGGTCAGTAGCCTTACAGCCTCATGAACATGTGAGGCATCTGGCTAGGTTTTGAAATGGGCCTACTGCCTTGTGTCTAAACGTCTGTTTCAAATGATGGCCCTTTTTAACATGGAAATTGAGGTCCTTTGATATCAATAGGAACTCGATTACCTAGAATCATAGAATAATTACGACACAGGAGGAGGCCATTCAGCCTGTCGTATCTGTGCTGACTCCATGCAAGAGCATCTCAACTAGTCCCACTCCACCATACCCCTGCAATTTTTTGTTCTATTCAGATAATTATCCAATCCCCTTTTGAAAGCCATGATTGCATCTGCCTCTGCCACACTCTCAGGCAGTGCATTCCAGATCTTAACCACTTGCTGTGTAAAAAGATTTTTTCACATGTCACCTCTGGTTCTTTTGCCAATCACCTTAAATCATTGTCCTCTGGTTCCTGACCCTTCCACAAATGGGAACAGTTTCTCCCCATCCATTCTGTTCAGACCGCTTATGTCTTAGAACACCTTTATCAAATATCCTCTCAACCCTCTCTTCCCTAAGGAGAACAGCTGCAGCTTCACCAATCACAACCAACGGATCAGATCTAAGCTCTGCAGTCCTGCCACATCCAGTTGTGAATGGTGGTGGACAATTAAACAACTAACAGGATGAGGTGGCTCCACAAATATCCCCATCCTCAATGATAGGGGAGCCCAGCACATCAGTACAAAAAATAAGACTAAAGCATTTGCAACAATCTTCAGCCAGAAGTATCGAGTAGATGATCCATCTCAGCCTCCTCCTGAAGTCTCCAGCATCACAGATGCCAGTCTTCAGCCAATTCGATTCACTCCATGTGATATCAATAAACGACTGAAGGCACTGGATACTGCAAAGGCAATGGGCACTGACAACATTCCGGCAATAATACTGAATACCTGTGTTCCAGAACTTGCTGCACTGCTAGCCAAGCTGTTCCATGTACAGCTACAACACTGGCATCTACCCGGCAAATTGCCTAGGTATGTCCTATACACAAAAAGCAGGACAAATCCAACCCGGCCAATTACCACCCCATCACTCTACTCTCAATCATCAGTAAAGTGATGGAAGGTGTCATTAACAGTGCTATCAAGTGGCACTTGTTTAGCAATAATCTGCTCAGTGACGCTCAGTTTGGGTTCCGCCAGGGCTACTCAGCTCCTGACCTCATTACAGCCTTGGTACAAACATGGACAAAAGAGCTGAACTCAAGAAGTGAGATGAGAGTGACTTCCCTTGACATCAAGGCAGCATTTGACTGAGTGTAGCATCAAGGAGCCCTCGCAAAGCTGGAGTCAATGGGAATCAGGGGAAATCACTCCACTGGATGGAGTCATACCTAACGCAAAGGAAGATGGTTGTGGTTGTTGGAGGTCATCATCTGAGCTCCAGGACATCACTGCAGGAGTTCCTCAGGGTAGTGCCCTAGGCCCAACCGTCTTCAGCTACTGCAACAATGGCTTTCCTTCAATCATAAGGTCAGAAGTGGGGATGTTTGCTGATCATCACACAATGTTCAGCACCATTCGCGACTCCTCAGATACTGAAACAGTCTGTGTAGAAATGCAGCAAGATCTGGACAATATCCAGGCTTGGGCTGATAGGTGGCAAGTAACATTCACGCCACACAAGTGCCAGGCAATGACCATCGCCAACAAGAGAGAATCTAACCATCCCCCCTTGACATTCAACGGCATTACGATTGCTGAATCCCCCAGGATGTTGATCGTTACCATTGACCAGAAACTGAACTGGAGTAGCCATATAAATACCATGGCTACAAGAGCAGGTCAGAGGCTAGGAATCCTGTAGCGAGTAACTCACCTCCTGACTCCCCATGTCCACCATCTACAAGGCACAAGTCAGGAGTGTGATGGAATACTCTCCACTTGCCTGGATGGGTGCAGCTCCAACAACACTCAAGAAGCTCGACACCATCCAGGACAAAGCAACCCACTTGATTGGCACCCTTTGCCCAAACATTCACTCCCTCCACCACCGACGCTCAGTAGCAGCAGTGTGTACCATCTACAAGATGCACTGCAGCAACACACCAAGGCTCCTTAGACAGTATCTTCCAAACCCACAACCTCTACCACTTAGAAGGACAAGGGCAGAAGTTGCATGGGAACACAACCACCACCTGCAAGTTCCCTCCAAGTCACACACCATCCTGACTTGGAACTATATTGCCATTCCTTCACTGTCACTGGGTTAAAATCCTGGAACTCCCTTCCTTACAACACCTACCTCACATGGACTGCAACGGTTCAAGAAGGCGGCTCACCACCACTTTCTCATGGCCAATTCAGGATGTGCAATAAATGCTGTCCTAGCCAATGATGCCCACATCTCATGAATGATTTTAAAAAATCTATCCACTTAACTGAAGTCCATCATCCCTTTTCTGTACTCTGTCCAATGCCTACACATCCTTCCGAAAGTGTGGTGCCCAGAATTGGGCACAATACTCTAGTTGAAGCCAAATCAGTGTTTTACAAAGCTTCACCATAACCTCCTTGCTTTTGTACTCTATGCTTCTATTTATAAAGCCAAGAATCCCATATCCTTTTTTTAACCGCTTTGCCCTGCCACCTCAACGATTTGGGCACATATACGCTCAGGTCCCTCTGCTCCTGCACCTCCTTTAGAATTGTATCCTTTATTTTATATTGCCTCTACTCATTCTTCTTTCCAAAATGCATCACTGCACGCCTCTTCTTTGCATTAAATTTCATCTGCCACGTATCCACCCATTCTACCAGCCTGTCTATGTCCTCTTGAAGCTTATCACTATCCTTCTCACAGTTCACAATACTTCCAAATTTCATGTCATCTGCAAATTTTGGAATTGTGCCCTGCACTCCCAAGTCATTAATATAGATCAAGAAAAGCAGTGGTCCCAGTACCGACCCCTGGGGAACCCCACTATATACCTTCCTCCAGTCCAAAAAAACTGTTCACCACTACTTTCAGTTTCCTGTCACTCAGCCTACTTCATATCCATGCTGCCACTAGCCATTTTATTCCATGGGCTTTAACTTGACTGACAAAGCTGTTATGTGGAACTTTGCTGACAAGCCTGTTTTGCGGGAGAAGATTTTTTTAGATTGGAATTGGTTATAGCCTGTGTTGTTCACAAACAAACATATTCTATGGGCAATGGAATTGAAAAGGCCTGCCAAAAGTAAGTGTTGACTTATTGGAACCTGGTGATGCCTGATACCATTTGACTGTAGAGCCAGGGGAATTTCAGAATGAGAGCACAATGCAGGGCCAGTATAAATTTCCAAGTAGGCAGGGAAATTCTGAATGCATTTTTTCCATGAATTAGGAGATATATAAAAACTGTTCCTATCAAAAGTAGTTAATACCAATGCACCAAACATTTCTGTGTGCATAACCATCAGCCTTTTTCTGTACACCATCCCATTGAAGTCCTCATCTGAATCCTCTGCAACTGAGCTTGTGTGCGACCTCACCCTCCGATAAGTTGGCACCTGTGCCACCCTTGTTCCCTGCCCTGGCTTCAGACTGCTCATGTTCACTGTCTCACCTTATGCAGATCCTGCCTTTAAACTGTCCTGTTAAGCATGCGCAGTGTCAGTAGCTGTGTTTCTTCTTCATCACTGTTTTCCTCCTGTTCTATCTTTTGGTCTTCCACCACTACTTGGCCAGGTTGCAGTCATTGGGCATGCACAAGAGCAGGTTTGTGGTGAGGTTAGGTGGGGAAAGCAAACAAATGCATGCTTGCACTATCTGCAATTTGTAAATCAGAAGTGTGATCTCAAGAAACAGCTGGAGACAATAGATACAGCTGAAGGCTATGGACCCTGACAACATCCAGCTGCAGTACTGAAGACCTGTGCTGCAGATCTAGCCATGCCTTTAGCCAAGCTGTTCCAGTACAGCAACGACACTGGCATTTACCTGACAATATGAAAAATTGCTCAGCTATGTCCTGTCCACATCAATCAGGACAAATCCAACCTGACCAATTACCAGTCTACTCGTGTTCATCTGATAACTTATGAAGGATGATGTTGACTGTGCTATCAAGCAGCACTGATTCAGCAATAACCTCTTATTGATGCACAGTTTGGGTTCCACCAGGGCCACTTGGCTCTACAACTCATTACAGCCTTGGTCCAAACATGGACAAAAGAGCTGAATTTCAGAGGTGAGGTGGGAGTGATTTCTCTTTAAGGCAGCATTTGACCGAGTGTGGCGTCAAGGAGCCCTGGCAAAATTGAAGTCAATGGGAATCGGGGAAAACACTCCACTTGTTGGAGTCATACCTAACACAAAGGTTGTGGTTGTTGGATGCCAATCATTTCAGCCCCAGGACACAGCTGGTGCAGTTCCTCAGGGTAGTGTCCTACGCCCAACCATCTTCAGCTGTTTCATCAATGATCTTCCCTCCAACATAGGGTCAGAAGTGGAATGTTTGCTGATGATTGCACGATATTCAGTACCATCCGCAACTCCTCAGATACTGAAGCAGTCCATGCCTGTGTGCAGCAAGACCTGAACAACATTCAGGCTTGGGCTGATAAATGGCAAGTAACATTTTGGCCACTGAATCCCTCACTATCAGCAACCTTGGGTTACTATTGACCAGAAACTGAACTGGAGCAGCCATATAAATAGTGACTACAAGAGCAGGTCAGAGACTGAGGGTAGGATTGTTGTTAGAGGTGGGAAACTGGAATAAAAACAAAAAGTGCTAGAAATACTCAGCAGGTCTGGCAGCATCTGTGGAGAGAGAATGAAACAAGAGTTGGGTGTGATTTTGGGTCAGAAACCCATCTCCGGTGGGAAACTGATTCAGGTTCAGGTTTTCAAGTTGGTAACCCTTTAATTGGTATGGAGATGGGTTTCCTGTGCACTTAGAGCCAGTGGGGCCAGGAATGGAGGTGGGTCAGATGAAGTGTGGGCCTCATGTAGACACCCCACAGCAGCCATTGCCTAGGCTGCTGGTTGCCCTGAGGGAGAGATCTGTGTTTTGTGCCAAGACCTTCCACTGCACTGGAGAGAAGCGAGATGCGACACGGGAACTGGAGACCTGACACGAGGGGTAGGACAGACCCTCATTTCACCGATGCCGACCTGGGTCGAATGCTGGAGGCCTGAGGGAGAGGATGGTGGCAGGAGGAGGCCACCTCAACGTCCGGTAGGAGCACCTCTCTCTTCACCGTTATGCCCCTCTGCTTCCTCTTCCTCATACCTTACCTCCTGCTACTCCCCCAATGAGCTGTCTCCTTCCAAAGCCTTACTGTTCTCAAGGTTCACACATTCTGGAGGGCTATGTTATGGAGAGTACAGCAGAAACCACAATGACAGAGATCCTTGCAAGAGTATATTGGAGGGTACCACCCACTGGTGCAGCTTCTTCAGAAGCCCATCGGCCTGCTGAGCAGTGGCGCTGGTTGTATCGCCTCTACGTCTCTGGGGCTCCCATAGATGTGTATGCAGCCGTCTCTTCAAGGGATTTCCCTTGTCCCCTTGGATGCATCCACGTACTTTGGGGATGACGAGAAGATTCAAGGAAGCCTGGATTGGCAGAAGATGAAGGAGTCACGGTAGCTGCCAGGAAAGCGAAAACACAGATGGAAGAAGCTCTTGTTGTGGTGGCCGACCAGTTGGATGTTGAGCTAGTCGAAGCTCTTCCTGTTGATGGATCTCACTGGCTGGCCACTGGTGCCTTGATGGTCACATGGGTGCAATTGATGATGCCCTGCACCTAGGGGAATCCAGCAATGGAGGCAAAACCCAATTCCGTCTTTGCCAGTGCAGATCCATCAGTGTCAAAGTGGATGTAGTCCTCTGCCCTCCTGAATATGGCATCTGTAACCTGAGTGTCACCTGCCTGAGCTGCCAACTGCATGATGCCACCTAGGTCCACAGCTGATCCCTGGAAAGACTCGGTTGCATAGAAATTCAGGGCGACGGAGACCTTGACGGCTGCAGGTAAGGGACTGCCATGGAGGATGCGAGGCCTCAGGTCATTGTCTACTGTGGCACTGACACTCTGTCATCTGCAGGGTGGTAACCCGATGTCCAGCGTAGCACCTTCTTCCCCTTGCAGCCTGTCCCGCTGTGCTCCTCTGGCCTTCTGCTGTCCAGGAGGTTGCATCTGCTGCAGCTCATCCTGGCTGCTCTGTCCAATGTCTGAATAGGCTACTCCTATCTCAACTCCCTCAGCTGGGCTTTGTGCATTCACCAAGCCTCCCCCTACCAACCCCAGCTGCACAAATGATACCAGCTGGCTTATGTCCCTCTCCAGGTTCCTACCCCTCACCACTGAGCAAAGCAAGTCTTACAGCTCCAGCAATGGCCTCTCTGTGATATTTTTGGAGCAGCTGAGCTTTCCTTTGGACCTCTGCATCATGTTAATCAACCCTTTCCATAGCCCTCATGACCCACCACATTTTTCACTTGTTCTAAACCCTGCTGTAGTCCAGACATACTGTTCTCCCCTTGCTCTTCCTTTGAAAATCCCAAACTGCTGCTGACAAGCCCGTTCATGAGGTCTACAATGATATCAGCAGGCAGTTAATTGGAGGTGTGCGGGTTTGCCATTCCCTCCCTCCTGGCGTCCCTTTAAAAATGTCTTTGCATTCTGGAGGTGGTGGGACCCAGTGTCAACTTCCGAGAATGAGATCTTCAAATTGTGCATGGACCCACCCCACCTCCAGCGGGCTTTAGAAATCCGGCCCTGGGAATTCTACGGTGTATAACTCCCCTCCTGACTCCCCAAAGCCTGTCCACCATCTACAAGGCACAAGTCAGGAGTGTGATGGAATACTCTCCACTTGCCTGGTTGAGTGCAGCTCCAACATCATTCAAGAAGCTCGACACCATTCAGGACAAAGCAGCCCGCTT
Source organism: Heterodontus francisci (assembly GCF_036365525.1). NCBI lineage: Eukaryota > Metazoa > Chordata > Chondrichthyes > Heterodontiformes > Heterodontidae > Heterodontus > Heterodontus francisci. The sequence continues at coordinate 39,120,661 of NC_090375.1, forward strand.
GATTGGCATCCCATCCACCACCTTAAAAATTCATTCCCTCCACCACCAATGCACCGTGGCAGCAGTGTGTACCATCTACAAGATGCACTGTAGCAACTCGCCAAGCCTCCTTTCACAGCACCTGCCAAGCCCGTGACCTCTACCACCTGGAAGGACAAGTTCAGCAAATGCATGGGAACAGCACCATCTGCAAATTCTCAGCAAGTCACACACTATCCTGACTGGAACTACTTCACTGTCGCTGGGTCAAATCCTGGTACTTCTTCCCTAACAGCACTGTGGGTATATCTACATCACATGGCTCACCTCCAGCTTCTCAAGGGCAATGAGTGATGGGCAACAAATGCTGGCTTTGCCAGCAACACTTATCCCAAGAACAAATTAAAAAGAGATTATGGGAGGAAGTGGGATGTGAGAAGGAGGATTAGGTATGAGGATACTGCCATCTTCGATGGTTTCAGCCCTGCCACTAATCATGGCCTCAGCCATGGCAGCTCCAGTGATGGCGGCCACCGTCTCCTCCATCAGGGTAAGGACTTGCAGCCATTCTTGTTCCCATCTGGTTAGCTCCTGTTGCCTCCAGTTATGTGCCAACCTGTCCTGTATGCGAGAGGGAGGTGTGCAAGTAAGTCTGGTGCAATCTGTTTGGATGATGTGTTTGTCATGGTTGAATAGCTAATAGTAAGTGCAAGCTTTTTAATGTGGATGTGAGGCTTGAAGCAGTTCTAAGTGTGTGAGGGGGAGGTGAAGCTATGAATGTTGGTTATGAGTCGTGATTGATAGAGATTGTTGGAGGGTGACTGGGGGGGACGGGTGGTGTAGTGCATTAAGCACTCTGTAAGGCTCGTGGTGCAGTTGGTGGGATATGGTATTTGAGGATACATTCACTTATCTTGATCACTCATATGAGGCCACTGAACTTTTTGTGGCACTGCATCCAGTTTCTTGGGTGAGACTCCTGGCATTGACCAGCATGGCTATCTGGTTCCACTGCTGTTGCAAAGCTTGTCTTGAAGTCTTCCTGGCCCCCTGTGGATTGATCTGATCTCTCCTCTTCTCCATCTACTCCAACAAGGCATCCAATGCTACATTAGAGAACCTTGGAGCACCCTCTTTCCCCTATTGTGCCATAATTGGCTCTTCTTCCTGCACAGGCTCTCTCCCACAAACAATTACGGTACCTTCTCCAGCCAGAATGGACCTCCCCTTTAAGAGGAGCAGGCTGGCTTTAAGTAATGCAGGCTAAATTTAAATGGTGCCAGCCTTGCATAAACTTGGGGCCCCTTGCTGAGACGGGCTGCCACTCAATAGCACATTTACCACTGGCTGCATGCAGCTATCATACAAACTGACAGGCCGCAGTCAGAAGGAATGGGCATGGGTTAGCATCAGAACAAAAGAAATAGGAGCAGGAGTAGGCCATTCAGCCCTTCAAACCAGCTCCACCATTCAATTAGATCAATGTTGATCTTCTACTTCAACATATCCCCATATGCACTATCCCCTTATCCTTTGATGTTTTTAATATGTAGAAATCTGTTGATCTCAGTCTTGAACATACTCAATGACTGAGCCTCCACAGCCCTCTGGGCTAGAGAATTACAAAGATTCACCACCCTCTGAGTGAAGAAATTCCTCCTCCTCTCAGTCCTAAATGGTCTAATTCTTATTCTGAGACTGTGTCCCCTGGTCCTCGACTCGCCAGCCAGGAGAAACATCCTTCCTGCATCTACCCTTTCGAGCCCTGTAAGAATTTTGTATGCTTCAATGAGATCACCTCTCATCCTTCTAAACCCCAGAAAATAAAGACCCCAGTCTATTTAATCTTTCCTCATAGGACAATCCTCCATCCTTGGAATTATTTTGGTGAGCCTTCGTTGCACTCCCTCTATGGCAAGTATATCTTTCCTTAGCTAAGGAGACCAAAGCTTCACACAATACTCCAGGTGTGGTCTCACCAAGACTCTATATAATTGCAGTAAGACATCTTTACTCATACACTCAAATCCTCTTGTAACAAAGGCCAACATACCATTTGCCTTTTTAATTGCTTGCTGTATCTGCATGTTAGCTTTCAGTGACTCATGAAAAAGGACACCCAAGTCCCTTTGAAGTTCAACACTTCCCAGCCCCTCATCGTTTAAGAAATACTCTGTATTTCTGTTTTTCCTACCAAAGTGGCTAACCTCCCATTTCTCCACATTGTATTCCATCTGCCAAATTTTTGTCCACTCGCTTAGTCTCTCCAGATCCCCTTGAAGCAACTTTGCATCCCCCTCACAACTCACACTTTCACCTAGTTTTGTGTCATCTGCAAACTTGGAAATATTACATTTAATCTCCACATCCAAATCACGCATCATGATCCCCGTACCTGTTTTGGGGGACTATCCAATTTCACCCCACTCATGCTCAGCAAGGCCAATGAAATTAATTAAAATGAGATATTCTGAAGTTTTTGGAAGGATATAGTGGAAACATTTATCGAATCTTTCCTCAAGAGGTGAAACAGTTTGGATGCAGCCCATGATAGTTGATTGTACATGAATATATGAAAAATGACACAGGAAAGATACTGATTCATCCAGCCTGTCCCATGTAATTGTGCATCAAAAACATGGAAGGTACAGGTTTGGTGGGATGTAGGTTCCATACTTCTCATGTTTTTCAATATAATTATAAAAAGATTGGAATAAGAAAAGTTACATGGCAAACCAGCTGCTTCCACAGACTATTGTCAATTTGTATATCATGGGCTCTACCCCACTAATTTGATTTTAGTTTAGTTTAGTTTAGTTTAGAGATACAGCACTGAAACAGGCCCTTCGGCCCACCGAGTCTGTGCCGACCATCAACCACCCATTTATACTAATCCTACACGAATTCCATATTCCTACCACATCCCCACCTGTCCCTATATTTCCCTACCACCTACCTATACCAGGGGCAATTTATAATGGCCAATTAACCTATCAACCTGCAAGTCTTTGGCATGTGGGAGGAAACCGGAGCACCCGGATGACATATTTACTCCTCAACTTCTGGACCTAATCAAGGAGACACTCCAGGATGCTTAACTATTTCCAAACTTGTACAATTTAATATTACCTGTCGCCATCCATTGGCAAGGACAGCCCCATCAGCACAGGAATTGCTGTGTATACTGCTGAGATCCCCAAGGCTGAAATCTCTGCACACATGCTCTGGCAGCAAATAAGCCTGTCACAAAACACTGTTCTGCCTTTTAAAACCTGTAATGTTGGTATGATTTGTCCCTTGTGGATCTCCTGTACAGAGCTTGCAACATTATATAGGACACAGGTAGACACTTCAGAGCGACAGAAAACAACGGATGAATAAAAATACTATCCCCAAAAGGAACACTGCTGCCAACAGTATAATATATTTTCATGGTGGTTCTCCATGTAATGCATTGATCAGTCACTTGTGCTTCCCTGTGGAATGGACTGCTCAGTAGAATCTGAAGTCGAGATGAGTAGTTGGAGTTTTTTGATTCTAGGTTAAGATTTATAGCACTCACAATTGGAATGGGATGAATTTCAACCTGATTTTCTTTTTAAAAAGACAAATCATGAGAAGGGCATCAGGGCTTTGACAGTTTAGGCCAGAATTTTACACCCTGCGCACCCACCACCCCCACCCCCCACCCTCTCCCCACCTCCCCCCACCTCCACCACCACCACCACCCCCCCCCCCCTTCCAGGAGCGTGCTGGGAGGTTGTGGGGGGAAGGGCATAAAAACAAGGGGGAGGCAAAGGATGCCATTCCTTACCCACCTCCGCTGCTATTTTACCAGTGATGGGGGAGGTAGCAAATGGCCTACCCATCCCAGGCCAATTGAGGCCCTTAAATGGCCAATTAATTACCACTTAAGGACCTCCTCCTACTGCTGTTGGTATGACACCAGTGGCGGACAAGCACTTCAGCACCTGAGTATAACTTGACAGCCTCCTTGCGGGCTGGCAGGCCCTCCTGATTGGACACCCATGCCCCACGGAGGGGCTACCCAGCAACATGGGCCGACCCCGCTAAAACTACCCCTCCTGCCCTACAGTCCAACCCCTATCACCCTCACTGGGACCTAGACGATTGTCTCTAGTGAGGCCCAAACCCCATTTCCTTCTTGAAGGTCGACATCCATCATCCTTTTATTGCTGGATTGTGTCCCAGCAGTGGCCACCACTTCCTGTAGCTCTGCTGGGACTGAGGAGTGGCTGGCATCTCTTGGAGACGGGACTTTCTGCCTCAGAGGGGCAGAGTCCCGACCGAAACCAATTAAGGGCCTGGCTACGCTGCATGGCTTCCAGGCCTGGCAGAGATGGGCACTTTTTAGGTGGTGGGCCGGTCACTGCCTGAACATAAAATTCCAGCCTTAGTGTATCATTGTAGCCAATAGTGCTCAATTTCACCCTGTGTTTACTCTGCTAAAGGTCTTTGAAGAACTGAGCAGCACAGTTCCCTGTCCCCCACTTGGAGAGAACACCAATTCCAAAGATCAAGTCCAACTCTGTACTCACACAACATAATTAAAATAGTTGTGTTACGACTGGTGAGAAAGGTGTCCAGGGGTCTTTTGCTGTCTTCACCTGGTCTTATTGTAACAGGGTTTAATTTTAAACACCCTGTATTTTGAGCTCCCCCTTTGGTGAATCCTTGTTCACAACTTTCCAATTATAAGGCAAAGAAATGAGCACACCAGGTTTTCTTTAGATTTAAAGAAGAAAAGTGAAATTTATTAAACCTTAAACTTGAACTCTCATATGGTTAACGCCTACGGATATACGACGCACCCATACTAGCATGCACACGCGATAAACACATGCAAATAGGGACAGAAAAGTCCGGAAGAAAAATAAAATGGAGAGGTTTGAGGCAGTCCCTAAAAGGGGGCTTCTTGTTACTGTTTCTGTGTTTCCAGCACGCCTTAGAGTCCTTGATTAAGGACTCTTACTTTTTGTTGTGGCCCAGTATTCTTCTTAAACCGTGTTCACTGTAGGAGACTTTTCTCTCTTGGGGTTCATAGGTCTTCAATGGTTTCTGAAGCTGGTGAGAATAGATGAGAGCAGACAGGAGAGAGGTGTTCTCAGTCCAGGAGCTAACAGCCTTCTGAGTTCAAATTCCCTGTTGGAAGTTCAAATTCAAAAAACTTCAATAGTCAGTCATGTGACTAAACTGGTCTGACAATGTCTTTTTGTGTCAAAAGTCCATTGTGGATTAAATTGGAGCAGGGAATAGCTCCTTTGTCCTTTGAAGTACTTATCTGTTAATATACTAATGTCTCTCTCCAGCCAAAGTCTCCAATTGTTTTTTAAAGCAAGTTCTTTCCTCACCATCAGCAGTTTAAAAATCAATGTTCATGTGGCAAAATTAATTTTCCTCATTCTTGGCAGGTGGGGGACTTGCCTGACAAGTTGAATAAAAAAAAAAGAAACAGTAAAGATCCAGTCAGACAATTATGTAAAGATTGGGGCTAATGGGAAGATTCTTGGTAGTGTGGATGAACAGAGAGATCGTGGTGTCCAGGTGCATAAATCCCTGAAAGTTTCTACCCAGGTTAATAGGGCTGTTAAGAAGGCATATGGTGTGTTAGCTTTTATTAGTAGGGGGATCGAGTTTCGGAGCCACGAGGTCATGCTGCAGCTGTACAAAACTCTGGTGAGACCGCACCTGGAGTATTGCGTGCAGTTCTGGTCACCGCATTATAGGAAGGATGTGGAAGTCATGGAAAGGGTGCAGAGGAGATTTACTAGGATGTTGCCTGGTATGGAGGGAAGGTCTTACGAGGAAAGGCTGAGGGACTTGAGGTTGTTTTCGTTGGAGAGAAAGAGGAGGAGAGGTGACTTAATAGAGACATATAAGATAATCAGAGGGTTAGATAGGGTGGATAGTGAGAGTCTTTTTCCTCGGATGGTGATGGCAAACACGAGGGGACATAGATTTAAGTTGAGGGGTGATAGATATAGGACAGATGTCAGAGGTAGTTTCTTTTAGGAAGGATGTGGAAGCCTTGGAGAGGGTGCAGAGGAGATTTACCAGGATGTTGCCTGGAATGGAGAATAAGTCTTACGAGGAAAGGCTGAACATTCTAGGCCTCTTCTCGTTAGAACGGAGAAGGATGAGGGGTGACATGATAGAGGTTTATAAGATGATCAGGGGAATAGATAGGGTAGACAGTCAGAAACTTTTTCCCCGGGTGGAGCAAAGCGTTACAAGGGGTCATAAATTTAAGGTGAAGGGTGGGAGATATAGGGGGGATGTCAGGGGAAGGTTCTTTACCCAGAGAGTGGTCGGGGCATGGAATGCCTTGCCTGGGGAAGTTGTTGAGTCAGAAACTTTAGGGACTTTCAAACGGCTTTTAGATAGGTATATGGATAAAGGAGAATGATGGGGTATAGATTAAATTGTCCTTGACAGAGGACAAAGGATCGGCACAACATCGTGGGCCGAAGGGCCTGTTCTGTGCTGTATTTTCTATGTTCTATGTTCTATGTTTACTCAGAGAGTAGTAGGGGCGTGGAACGCCCTGCCTGCAGTAGTAGTAGACTCACCAACTTTAAGGGCATTTAAGTGGTCATTGGATAGACATATGGATGAAAATGGAATAGTGTAGGTCAGATTGTTTCAGGTCGGCGCAACATCGAGGGCCAAAGGGCCTGTACTGCGCTGTAATATTCTAATTCTAATTCTAATTGGCTTTTTTATTCTTCATTCATTGGATGTGGGCATCACTGGCAAGGCCAAATATTGCCCATCCCTAATTTCCCTTGAGAAGGTGGTGGTGAGCCATCTTCTTGAACCACTGCAATCTGTGTTTTGCAGGTACACCCACAGTGCTGTTAGGGAGAGAGTTCCAGGGTTTTGACCAAGTGAAGGAATGGCGATATATGAACATTCAAATTAGGAGCAGGAGTAGGGCATTTGACCCCTCGAGCCTCTTCTACCATTGGATAAGAACATGGCTGATCTGAATATGGCCTCAACTCCACTTTCCTGTCTGCCCCCATAACACATGACTCCCTTGTCTATCAAGAATCTATGTAACTCAGCCTTGAATATATTCAATGACCCAGCCTCTACTGCTCTCTGAGAAATCAAATTCCACAGACTAATGACCCTCTGAGAAAAAATTTCTCTTTATCTCCATCTTAAATGGGAGATCCCTTATTTTTAAACTGTGTCCCCTCGTCCTAGTTTTGCCCATAAGTGGAAACATCCTTCCAACATCCATCCTGTCAAATTCCCTCAGGATCTTACATGGATCAGTAAGATCACCTCTCATTCTTCTAAACTCCAATGGGTATAGGAACATGGGAAATAGCAGCAGGAGTAGACAATTTGGCCCCTCAAGCCTGCTCTGCCATTCAACCAGATCATAGCTGATCTTCTACCTCAATGCCATTTTCCTGCATAATCCCACCCTCTGTGAAGAAATTCCTCTTTATCTCAGTCTGAAATGGTCTACCTCTTATTCTGAGAAAGTGTCCCCTGGTTCTAGAACCCGCAGCCAGGGGAAACATCCTCCATACATTTACCCTGTAGAGCCCTGTAAGAATTTTGTATGCTTCAATTAGATCACCTTTCATTCTTCTAAACTCGAGAAAATGCAGGCCCAGTCTCCTCAATCTCTCTTCATAGGATAATCCCACCATCCCAGGGATCAGTCTGGTGAACCTGCATTGCACTCCCTCTATGGCAAGTATATCCTTCCTTAGGTAAGGAGACCAAAACTGTGCACAATACTCGAGGTGCAGTCTCACCAAGTGTAAGTATAAGTGTAGGCCCAATGTGTTCAACTTTTCCTTATAAGATAACCCCTTCATCCCAGGAATCAGTCAATTGAACCTTCTCGGTACTGCTCTGAATATAGTTCCATATTTTCACTTACACTGGAGCAAGTAGAAAGAGTATTGATGAAGGATCTATATCTGAAATGTGTACCTGTTACAGCAATATATTAAAATGAAAATATCTGCAGATGATGCATTCTGTGTACAGAGAGTTCTTGTGCTAGATTTTTTTTTAATAAATTGCATGCGAAGCAAATATAAACTGGCAAAACATGCCATGTATTCCAGCATTTCCTTTGTTGGTTAGGTATTGCTCAATCGCATTGGTCAAAACCCGACCATGATTGAAAGCTGCCATTTTTATCAAGCATCTTTTTGTAAATCTTCCTGTTTCCTTTTACCCCATTGCCTGCAGTAATGGGGCTCCATGCAGTGACATGTGGGCTTATCCAATCTCCTGTTATAAAGTCTTGGCTGCCTTTCACATCTTAAGATCTGGGGACAAAGACATTCTGCAGATGTATTGGTTTCTTTTATCAGATTTGCTTTAAAATCTCTTGTCTGATGCTGATCTGAATGGAATGTTCCTGAAGCAGAACTTGGAGAGACATGTCAAACATTTGCAATGAAAGCCAACAATGTCCTTTTGTGAAGAGATATTTAAAATCTACACACCTACTCTGAACTTCAATGGTTTTATTCTGTAAAGGTCTAGGTCCCTTTGCAGTGAGGTTTCTGTAACAAATTGCATTTCTTTTGTCATTTTTAATTTTAATTCATTGTTGGATGAGCTTGATGTTTTCGTGCTTAAGTTTGAGGGAAGTTAGTGCTGGGGAATGCAACTCTTTTCTCTTTCAGGCACTCGAGCCAACCCTTTAATCTAAACGCCTGGCGGAAATAGGATGGAATCAGGTCAGACACCCATTTTACATCCACCTGATTATACTCTCCAATGAAGTAAATGGAGTGGAAATCTGGGTGAGGTGTAAAACAGGCATCTGGCCTGAAGCCTTCCCATACCCTCTGGGTGGGCTAGGCTATAGTGCACTATTGACTGCTATTAGGTTGGCCGTCTGCAGAGCAATACTTTCTCTACTTAGCCCTACAATTGGGAGAGTGCTCTTCACCACATCAAAATTTCCACCTTTGTGAGACTTTCAAATTTAAGGCCAGATTATGCCAAATTAGTTGGTGTTTGTGCTGCAAGCCAATATTATGCAGAAATTAGCTCCAAAATACATATATTATGGAATCCTTACAGCTATTAGAGTGAAGAGACTTTCATCCCATTAGTTTGGGTCAGATTTGAAGGCCAGTTTGTGTACGAATTAACCTTGCCCTAATAATTTAAGCTGCTGACCATAAACACTGCAGAGCAGCAATCAACAAAGCAATAGAGTGTAATTACCAGCACCAGTCAGAGGATGTTGTACTAATACTGCGAAGTGGTGTGGTCAGGCAAAACCTTGAGTACTGTTTGGTCCACTGAGACACAAGGGATATTCAGATCCTGGAGATGGTGCAGAAAAGCATTTGTAAAGGACTGGGTTTTGAGGAAAGACCGGGAAATACTTGGGTCATTCAGCTTGGAAGAATGTGATTGGCTGGGATCTTCACAGAAGAGCACATAAATGGCACAGGAAATATAAATTCAGAGCACTATTGCAAATTAAACTGTGACAAAAGAAGGCACCAGTTCAAACAAAAAATAAACTTAGCACCAATGTCAGGAAACGTTTATCACAGAAAGAGTGACCAGAGTGCGGATTTTGACTTCCGAGTGGAGCAGAGGAGGCAAAAACCCTGGAATCATTGCACAAACAGTTGAGTGTTGTAACAAAGTAGGGTGGAAACTGTAGGGTCTTGCTGGATGAATCATGTGGCATGGATCACTTGGCCTGCTTTATTCTTACCCATCCTGTGAGACCCATTTAGAAAAATCCTGGCATTAATGATTTTTAGATATTACCAAAGGATCTCAGTTTCTACAATTCTGGGTCTTGAATTAAAGGAAGAACTTGCATTTATATAGTGCCTTTCACATCAGGAGTGCTTTACAGCCAATGACGTATTTTTGAACTATAAATACTGTTGCAATGTTGGAAATGTGGCAGCCAAGTTGTGCATAGCAAAGTCCCACAAATAGCAAGGGCATCATAACCCAACAATGTGCTTTAATTCTGTTGGATCAGGGCTAAATATTGGCCAGGAGACCAAGAGAATTCTCCTGCTCATTTTTGGATGAATTTATTTATTTCGAGTTATTTATGGCACAGAAGGAGGCCATTCAGCCCATGGAATCTTTTACAAGCACTTGAGGATAGACAGGTTTTAACATCTGATGCAAACGTTGGCACCTCTGATAGTGCAGCACTCACTTAATACTGCACTAAAGTATTATTTTCAAGAAGGGTAGCAGGGATAAACCAGGTAATCACAGGCCAGTGAGTCTATCATCAGTGGTTGGGAAACTATTGGAAAATATTCTGAGGGAAAGGATTAATCTCCACTTGGAGAGGCAGGGATTAATCAAGGAAAGTCAGCATGGCTTTGTCAGGGGACGATCGTGTCTGACAAACTTGATTGAATTTTTCAAGGCGGTGACTAAATGTGTAGATGAGGCAAAAGCAGTTGATGTAGTCTACATGGACTTCAGTAAGGCTTTTGATGAGGTCCCGCATGGGAGATTGGTTAAGAAGGTAAGAGCCCATGGAATACAGAGCAATTCGGCAAATTGGATCCAAAATTGGCTTAGTGGCAGGAGGCAGAGGGTGATGTTCGAGGGTTGTTTTTGCAAGTGGAAGCCCGTGACCAGTGGTGTACCGCAGGGATCGGTGCTGGGACCCTTGCTGTTTGTAGTGTACATGAATGATTTAGAGGTGAATGTAGGAGGTATGATCAGTAAGTTCGCAGATGACACGAAAATTGGTGATTTCGTAAATAGTGAGGAGGAAAGCATTAGATTACAGGACAATATAGATGGGCTGGTAAGATGGACAGAGCAGTGGCAAATGGAATTTCATCCTGAGAAGTGTGATGTGATGCATTTTGGGAGGAACAACAAGGCAAGGAAATATACAATGGATGGTTGGACCCTAGGAAGTACAGAGGGTCAGAAAGACCTTGGTGTGCTTGTCCATAGATCACTGAAGGCAGCAACACAGGTAGATAAGGTGGTTAGGAAGGCATATGGGATACTTGCCTTTATTAACTGAGGCATAGAATATAAGAGCAGGGAGGTTATGATGGTGCTGTGTAGAATGCTAGTTAGGCCGCAGCTGGTGTACTGTGTACAGTTCTGGGCATCACACTTTAGGAAGGATGTGATTGCACTGGAGAGGGTGCAGAGGAGATTCACCAGGATGTTGCCTGGGCTGGAGCATTTCAGCTATGAAGAGAGACTGAAAAGGTGAGGGTTATTTTCCTTCGAGCAGAGAAGACTGAGGGGGGACCTGATTGAGGTATACAAAATTATGAGGGGCATTAATAGGTTAGATAGGAAGAAAGCTTTTAACTTAGCAGAGGGGTCAATAACCAGGGGGCATAGATTTAAGGTGAGGTGTAGGAGATTTAAAGGGGATTTGAGGAAAAAAAAATTCACCGAGAGGGTGGATGGAATCTGGAACACACTGCCTGAAGAGGTGGTAGAGGCAGGAACCATCCCAACATTTAGGAAGTTATTAGATGAGCATTTGAAACGCCATAGCATACAAGGCTACAGGCCAAGTGCTGGAAAATGGGATTAGAATAGTTAGGTGCTTGATGGCCAGCACAGACACGGTGGGCCGAAGGGCTGTTTCTGTGCTATATAACTCTAAGACTGAAGTGTCAATCTGCATATGTGTTCAAGTCTCTGGTGTGGGACAGCCTACTCACTCAGTGGAGAGCAGCAGTAGAGAGCACCCAGCAGCCTCTCCCCACAGCGGTGGTCCCCTCCACCTTCTTCAAAATTGAGGTGGGGGCAGGGGGAAGAGGCCCTGAAGTGGCTACTTAAGGGCCTCAATGAGGCCTTCTGTATGCCGGACAAAATGGCAGGGGACCTGGGCAACATCAGGAACAGTGCTCGTTTTTTGGCTCCCCCTTGCCTCAGTGCCCGCTCCAAGGGCAGATCAAACTGAAGCCCAAGGTGAATCAAGAAGAGTTGAGTAGGTGACAGTGTCTGTTGAAGGTCACAGATGAAGGAGAGATGCTGCAGCAATATTTGCCAGTTTGTTTTATAACTTACCCACGTAATATATTCTTCTGTGATCACAGTAAACCTTCAATTTTTGGGGGGAGAATGTACTTTTGTTAAGAACTTGTTCACGCTTTGCAACAGTTCTCGATAAGTGAGTGATAAATCTGTACTTATATTTGCAGAGCCAGATGATTCTTCAGTTTACGTGATAGGAACTGTCCTCTATCGAAACTTGGGGGCATTTCTGGATCTTCAAAGGTAAGTCTGATTCAGCTTACAGCCGAGCTTATTTTAAATAGATGATACGAGCTTCTGCAGTAATGCTCAAACGGAGTCAAAAAGTTCTAAGGTAGGAGATGAAAACTCTTGGGTTAACAACAACCTATATAGGGACTTTAATGCAATAAAACGTCCTAAGGCAATTCACAGGATTATTATGAAGCAAAATATGACACCGAGCGAAGAGAATGTTAAATATTTGGCCCTTATTTACCATGTATAGGTTTTCTTGAAATTATGATGAATAATTTTCGTAGTTAAAGGCTTCTTCTCTGGAATTCTATCATTTTCTCGTTCTGTATGTGTTTGGGTGATATTCACTTTCAGGAAATCCATTAATATTCCTTGTTTTTGGAATTATCAGTAGATCCTATCAGGGGATCTTATTTTTTAACCTTGTTTCTGGTATACTTCATCTGTCAGAAAAAAATTAATTGAGACTGAAGTTTAACAAAAGTCTAATAAAAGTAAGATTCATGATAACATTTTGTATTTAAATAATATATCCAAAATACTCTTTCTCAATTATAGCAATAATTACCTGAATAGCTAAACAAAGGACAACAGACATTGGGAATTTGCTCTGAGCTTCTCCCAATTGACCACCATAACTCTGATGTAAATCCTGTTTATGCAGTGTTATCCAGCTTTCTGCAGAAGTTTTGGTAGCCGATCGGTAGAACCCCGAGGAAACTTCTGCTGAGAGAGAATTTATTTTAGAATATACATTCTCCACCCGTTTATTCACCTCTTCTCCTGAGACTACTGACTCTTACTGAGATACAACACCACAGGAATCTGCAGGACTCCAGTTATGTGCCTGTGTCCTTTCTTCATAAGGGAGCCTATTCAGCTCAGCTGTGCCTGATCCTACCCTCATCTGGTATTCACATGTGAGCACTTTTCAGCTGGGGTCATCAGGTAATGATCCTGAGCAGGCATTAACTGACTTTTTATTGCTCACGGGTGCTGAGTCCCGTTGCAGCACCAGCTGAGGTCAGGCAACTCAGCACAGGTTGGGAATGGGATCTGAGACCTTCCCAGTCAGTACCACACCACATTATGCAATAATTTATTGGACCATTAGGACACCAGTTCTTTTTAAATAAAACAAATTACGTGGAGAAATTTCAGGATGATTACCCAGTTTTCTTTGAAGTTCCTGATCAAATAGTTACCCCTGAAGTGACCTACTCCTCTAAGCCTTTCAAACACTGTTGCTGTAATGCATATATTCAACAAAGCTGTAACACTGGTAAAGGAAACCTAGCTGTCGTTAGTGCGGTTATTTAACTGAGATGCATGAACATTGTGCTTGCTCTATTACATGGTCGTCGCCATGGAGAAGCAGCCTTATTGCAGTATTCCACCATCAGCAATGAAAACAAGTTAGAAGTAATGGATTTTATGGTGAAGAAAGGACAATTAGTTGGAAAAAAAGATTCAAAGTGCTCACTTTGGATCTCTCGCTGTATGGTATTTTCTTTGTACTTTGAATATCAGATCATGAAGTAATCCATCCTGGAAGGTCACTTAGTTTTAGATTTTTCATTAATCTATTAATTCCTTTTGTATCATTTGTATGCAGAATTCACTTTGTGCAGTGAAATGGTGATTGTGTGAACACAGCTTGAGTCCTGCATGCATTTATTGATCAAATGGCAGGTTAGAAGGATTTATCTAGGGAGTTACTGGACTGAAGTGCATTAAAGGACGAGAAGACAATTGAAGAATACTGATATTATCAACTCTGAGTGCAAGATTATCTTTCTTTTGGTAGCTTGCACCACATCAGCTGTGACATACAACAGCTGCTATTTTCAATAATTATACAAGGGTGCCATGCAATAAAGTTTAAAAAAGCCACTAAGCTTGTCATTGACTACTGACATTCACCATGGCTGTTCAGTTCACCATTATTGACTACATGAGCCAAAGTCATATACCATGATGTGGGGATACAATATGATGAAAACCTTGAGGTGAAGAGATAGGCCAGTGCTACAAAAATATTTCTGTGGTGCCTCATTAATCCCTGTGAATAGGTTCTCAAAATGGACAAGCTCTTCAGAAGGTAGATGAAAGTGTCTTTACATATATACATGAGACATTATAATAGATTGTCCATATAACTAAAATACAGTTTTGATATAGTTAGAAATATAATATCCACATTTTCTTTTTTTGAAGAAGAAAAACTATCATTTTGAAGAATTGTGGGGGAGGTGGTGGTGTAGTGCTGACAATGCAGATGCCCAGGCTAATGCTCTGGGGACATGGGTTCAAATCCCACCATGGTGAAATTTGAATGTAATTAATAAATCTAGAATCAGAAAGCTGGTCTATTGGTGACCATGAAACCATTGTCAATTGTTGTAAAAACTCATCTGGTTCACTAAGTTCACTTAGGGAAGGAAATCTGCTGTCCTTAACTGGTCTGGCCGACATGTGACTCCAGACCCACAGCAGTGTGGTTGACTCTTAAATGCCGTCTGAAATGGTCTAGCAAGGACTCAGTTCAAGGGCAATTAGGGATGGGCAAAAAATGCTGGCCTAGCTAGAGATGCCCACATCCCATGAACGAATAAAAAAAAAACAAGGACTGCTTACCCTGCTTGATGACATCACAGTTGTTGGCCTCATGGACCTGGCACCAGATTCAAACTAACACTGGGAAATGGGAAGTCCATGCCAAAGAGATCACTTGATCTTTGTGGGCAGCTTTCTTTGAGGTCAGCGGCGAGCACCATCACCGCCGCGGACAGCAAAGCACGGGCCGAGAAATTTGAGGAAGAGGAAAAAGCCATCGTGCCCGACACGCACCCTATTTGATAGATCAACCCCTTCTATTCAACCTCTCAACTTAGAGTAAGGTTAGTGAGATTATGTTTCCTTAGCAGAGCCTTATATGATGGAAGCACAGATTGGAAAATTGAGGCAGCAGTTTTAACACTCTATCTATAACAATACCATCCATCCAGCAAGGTGGCCAGAGCACAACAAATACTCCTTAATCTCTTTACTCTCCAGAAGTGCATAATTACCTGTTTGATCCATTAATACTGTCTGGTTCAATGGTCTTGACTGGCAGTTAAATCCACAATTACTCTTTCAGTAAAAGCAAGTTCCATCTGACTTCTCTCTTACTCCCTACTTCCTCATGTTTAACTTCTTTCATGGCAACCAGTTTCCTTGGATCGACTTTGTACTTAAATCACTACTTCTAGTGTATGTAGTTTACAAGAGTCGGATAAAACAGTGAGCGGGAGCCATGATACAGTCACATGTGTCAGCGCTGAAATTGTTAACATTTGAAAGCCCTACAACAGTCTTCCCACAATTCCCTGCAGCAGCTGCAGTTAGCTTCCAGCAGTTAGTCATCTTTACTCAATTTCAGAAATACTGATTTGCAGAAAGGTTGCCCTTGGTTGCAAATCGTGGATTGCTGCTTTTGATCGATGATGCCTTGCCGATGGTATAATGGTGATGTGATACTGCACTGCATTTATCCACAGACAGCCGGGGAGAGATGTAGAAACACAGTGGATTGGGTGAAAAATAAATGAGCTTTCAGGAAGCCTGAAATAGGAAAAATGGAATTGTTGTGCATGTTCTTACCAAACTAATGATAGGCCATTATTTACAGCAAGTAAATACTTACAAGCTATTATAGATGTATAAAATGAAGGCACAGAAATATATTCAGGAATATGAAAAAAATTATTATTGCATAACATACAAAAGTGCAATAATGTGTGCTACATACTATGCAGAAAGATAGAACACTTTTCTGTGCATTACAGAAATATTTCTCAATAAAACACTTCTTTCTGGACAGCTGATCCAATTTTAGCTTCATAATGATGTGAACACCTCCTTTAACTTTCACGTGGCACAGAATTGTGAATGTTTTATCTTTGTGGTATTTTTAAAAATCTATGTTATGATATTGGTATAATGGTTAGGTTCAGTTTATAAAGCGTTAACTCCCAAAGCCAACTGACGTGAAAACTAGATGGTTGCCATAGTAATTGGGAATGTTAATTAGGAATCAATAGGAATCTTTTGAGTGCCGTCCTTAGCATTTCATGGCATGATGACGGGCTAATTTCTATTTTAAGAGTGCAAGACTTGAACATGATCGCAAAAATAATTGAAGTGGAAGATGGAAAATAATCCTACACAGAGAATGGCTCGATTGTTGAAATCTATGCCATAACCTATTATTGAAGCCCAGCACATAAATTATTTAAAAGGGAATTATATAGGCATTTGAAAAAGGGAAATTTTAAGAGTATGGATGACAAATAGGAGGGTGTGATTAAATTATGTGGCTCACATGGAGAAGTCCAGTAGCAGTGACTTGGTAGATCAAATGGCCTGTTTCTCATCTGTAGCATACAGTGTTTCCAGTCATTTGCTCCAGAACAATGTACTGACACCTCAATAACTATGAGCTTACACCTTGTGGGATCTACAGTATCTTTGGAAAACACTGTTAACAAAGACATGCATTGGATCACATTCCCTAGCTCTGTTGAGCATCCCCCTCCCTCTTTGGAGGCAAGTCAGAATCTTCTCTGGGGATCTCTCACATAAGGTCATGATCTCCCATGCAGGATTTTGCTCTCATGTGTTGACTCCTCTCAGCATTTATCTCAGGAAAGAGTGTGAAGAAGGCACAAGGCAGATTCGCTAGAATACTGCATGATACAAGGAAATACAAAATATAAAAAAGGACTTGAAAAATTCAAACAGCTTATTTTAAGGGTTGCTGAAATAGAAGTGTTTACAATCATGAAATGATGGGACAGGTTAGAAAGAAGACGACTGTCTGCAGTAGCAGAAGGAAACAAGGGGCCATAGGTAGAAAATTAAATTTAAGGGACTTAGAACTGAGGGCAGGAGAAACCTCTTCACACAGAGTTGGAAGGCTGTGGAATTCAGTCCTAGGATTAATGGGTGAGGCAGAAACTATGTTAACATTCAAGGTTAGATTGGATAGGTAGATGAAGGAAAAGGGGTTGAGGGATGTAGGAACAGAGTGAGTAAATAGAGTGTAAACGCCGACATGCACTGTTTCTGTTTTGTAACTCATGTACTTCTATGTTTATTACAGCGGTGGGATTAGTCCCATTTGAAGTGAAATCCCTGTATTAAAATTTTAACTACATATACTTCCAGTTTGGAGTGTCATCTTAGTGACTGAAAATAACATGGCTAGGATGCTGCTTAGCATTAGCAGCTCTATCAACCAGTTGTTCTACTATGTCTGGTTGAGTCCTCATTTCATTAAGAAAATAACCTAAATGTATTGTAGCACACAATCAGTCAAAGCCACAATGTCACAGTGAGGATCTCTGCCCTGTTCATGTGGCTAACCAGGAATACGAACATAATTAATTTAAGTCAGCAACTGACACAGAAGTTGCCAATAACACAGCCAAAGTAGTAAGACCCAGTTATTTTATGCTTTGACGTAAAAGTACTGTACATAATATTTTAGCGCTCTAACGCATTGCTTGTCTTTTGCTTTCAATTTCAGGAATGCTACAGTGCTGAATTCCAAGATAATCTCTGTTATTATGAAGCCTTCTCCAAAATCTTTATCCAGCCCTTTGGAAATTGAGTTTTCTCATCTATATAATGTAAGTTATGTATTCAAATCATGTACAGTGCAACAGAATGATTTTATCCACAACACTTTGAATGAGGTTCTTTTGGAATTATGCACATTTATTCAGAATTGAAAATAAATACTGTTATGAAATAATATTTAATGAATGAAATTAGTTCTTGGTTAACTATGTGGAACTTAAGCAGGCATCTCCCGTGGATTCTGTGCAGAAAGGGTTACAAGTTACTTCTGTCATGCCAAGGAAACCACAGTAGCCAGTGCGGGAAAATGGAATGTGTTTCATTAATTTGTTTCTGTATTTGAAAATGGAATGTGTTTCTGTATTTTCAAACAAAAGACTTGATTTCCCTATTTGAAAAGGATTGTGCATGTAAGAACTGGGAAGGTCACATGGCAATTCTTTAATTAGAACCCCCCTCAATTATTACAGGACAGTGAAATCTTCTAAACAACCATTTATTTTTTGAATGTTTGGCTGAAATATTAAATGTACTTTAAATCATGTAAATATCCCCATTGCAATGCTCCCATTAGTTTAGCACAGGATCACATTATGTATTCTGCTCATCCATCTGCAGTAGGTATTAACAGTAATGCATTGCATTAAGGAGGTCCTAAAGGGGAAAGCTTTTTAACTGACTTGTTTTTTTTTTACTTTCCATTTTTTCAGTGCCTTGATATTATTTTCACAACACTGCAGTTTGTGAAATGTAATTCAGTTTAAAAAAGAACAACTAAGTAAGTCTGGAATAAAAAGATGGTATAAGTGACCATGAAGCTTTAGAATTATCGTAAAAACTTACCTGATTCACTAATGACCTTTAGGAAAAGGAAAGCTGCCGTTCTTACTTAATTTGGCCCACACGTGACTCCAGTCCCACACCACTGTAGTTGACTCTGAATTGGCTCTTGAATGAGGCATATTAATTTTGTCATATGAACATTGATTTTAAACTGTTGCTGGAGTGAAGAAATTACTTGTTTAAATATCACCAGACACTGGGCTAGAAGGACATTTGCATATTAAGAAATGCTGCTTGTGGAGACAAAGAGCTATTCCCTGCTCCAATTAACCCAAATGGATTTTGATCACTAGACATTGAAGGTATAAGGAAGTTCATTCCAGGCTCTGCTAAGATGATGCAATCCACAGAGCCAGGACTGGTTAAACCAGCTGGTCGCATGACTAACTGGCTGGTCCAGGTTTTTTGAACTAGCCACAGGACAGTTTGAATTCAGAAAGCTGTGTGCAACTGAAGGTAAAACAAGCCAGTCTCTCGCCTGGCTGTCTCTCTCTCTCTTGCATTCTCCCAAGCCACCGGACCCATGGAAGACACATAAACCTCAAGAGAGAAAAGACTCCTACATCGGAGCAAGTTGAAGTGTGAGCTGGGCCCCAAGTGAATTGCAAGATTCACCAGCAACCAAAGACTCCACATTGAACTTAAAGGATTGCAACTACCTGATATTGCCTCAAACTTTTCCCCTTTATTTCTTCTACCTTTTCTGTCACTGTCTGCGTGTGTGTTTATCATGTATGCATGCCAGCGTGGTCGCATTGCATATTTGTAGTCATTAACCAGATTAGTGTTTAAGATTAATAAACTTCTACCTTTCTTGTTTAAATCTAAGGGAACCTGTTTGATTTCTTTGCCTTACAATTGGAGCAGTGAACAAGGATTCACTAAGGGGGAGAAAAAAACACGGTGTTTAAAAATTAAACCCTGTTACGGTTAAACCAGGCAAAGGCTGAGAGGGAACCCCCTATAACGCTTCTCACCTGGTCGTAACAATTGTTTTGAGAATGTTTTCATTGGCAGGAGATTCACCCAGGCTGATGTGAGGGTGCTGAGGTCAATGCACCTGATCTGGGAGCTCCTTATTTCTTGGCAATTTACATGAATGGTGGAATAGCTCATCATGCTGACTGACCTCTGCCTCCAGTTCTCCCATTTGTAATTCATGTCAAACAAGGCATTTGCACTGAGATTGGAGCCTTGCAAAATTTACTGTCGTAATGTGTGTAATCTGGATTGAGAAGGGATTGAATTCGTAATTTGCAATGAGTTGGCAGGAATTTTGGCACACGCAAGATTTCTTGTTTAATTTTCAATATTTCATCTTCAGTGTCAGCACTCTCGCCACTGAGTCACAAGGTTCTGGGGCCAAGTGCCACTCTAGAGCTTGAGCACAAAAATCAAGACTGACACTCCAGTACAGTAATGAGGGAGTGCTGCACTGTCACAGGTGTCGACTTTCAGATGAGACACTAAAATGAGGCCCCATCTGCTTACTTGGGTGGATGTGAAAGATCCCCTGGCAGTATTTCAAAGAAGAGCAGGGAAATTATCCCCACTGTCCTAGCCAATATTTATCTCTCAAATAACAACACAAAAAAAAATTATCTGGCCATTATCACATTGTTGTTTGTGGGATCTTGCTGTGCGCATACTGACTGCCACATTTCCTGCATTCCAACAGTGACTTCATTGACTGTAAAGAGCTTTAAGATGTCTGGTGGTCATGAAAGGCGCTATATAAATGCAAGTCTTTTTGTTCTTTTGAGAAGCAGCTGTATTTTAAAAAGTGTCCATTTTATTTAACAGGGCACTACAAACCAGTCGTGCATCGCATGGGACGAAACAGACATGTAAGTTTTTAAAAATGTAAAATTCAGTTTGCTCACTGGAATGGCCTCAAAGAACAATACATTATGTTCAGTTGGAAGTTTAAGTAGCAAATTCACTCTGCAAAAAGATTCAGTAATGGCAATATTTTATTAACAGGTCTATTAGATTCATTCATTTTTTATTTACCTAGAATTTCCTTTCTTTTTTTTAAATTTGCTGCCCCTTCTCTTCTTAAGGAACTGATTGATGCGTTGGGAATGTTATACTTGTGCCTGTAATTCTCTGGCATCTCATCAAAGTAGGCATTCTTCCTGTGTGAGCCTAGTCAGTCACACTGTCAGATTCATCACGAAGGACAACAAAGCCAAGCCTGATCCTGCCTTCAGTCAGTGCTAATTTATGCACTTTCCAACAGTAACTTGAGCTGATTTCTTCCCTTTCCTAGCCTGAACTGTTGTGGTCATTTCCAGCATCTGCTGCCTGGTGAGATCAGCTCTGTAAGCACAGATCAGCAATCAAACTTGGGACACTTCTGGGCGTGGCTCAGTATCACATGGGCTAGTACATGTGTTCACAAATCCATCAGGGCACTTTGCTCATTCCAATTAGTACTATTTTGATGAAAAAATGATCTCTTTTGTCGTATTGCATCTTTATAGGTTTTATTATTTTGGATGACTGCAAGTTTCTCTAAAGCAATAAAAAAAATAATGTTGATGGAATTTTTGAACCTTAAATGTGTATAGAGGAGTTTTAACAGAAGCAGTTGCTCAGTTGGCATGTGTACTGATGGTTTTCAATTGCTTTAATCCATCTCAGTTGTGAGTTCCATTATTTTTACATAATATTTAGACCAAGAAGCACAGATGCCATAGGACTGCTAATGTCAAGGCTCATCAACCTCTATTCCCGGCTCAGTGCAGCCTCTATCACCATTTCTGCTGATGGGTGAACTGGCCTGAGTTCAGCAGCTTGACTCAGTTGACAGCTTTATCTACCCTTGAGATTCAAATACATAATTCCCTTAAGGTGTAAGTGTAGGTAGATAAAGCTATAAAGTTGAGATCAAACTGACTGAACTCCATCAAGTTCAGGAGAATGAATTGAACCTTAACTGACTATGCCTTGACTAATACACTGTAAAAAATGAAAGTCTGGATCACATCCATCTGAAACACTAACGTGTCTAGGCTAATGATCTCTGAAGTCTTGGCAGTTCGTGTTTGATTCATACTCAAATCCAATACACATAATGAAACAAAAAGGCAACAGCTTTCCTGACCACTCTACACATTATACTTTTCCCTGATTATTTTTCCTCCCATTTATTTTATCCCTTCCAATTTTTCTCTCCTTTGCTAAAGACATGGCATGTCTGGTTATAGTTTCATGAGCTGCCGGGAGCCCTATGGTACTTCACCCTCGTGGTCCTTCCTCATGTATGAGTTATTGTTGTGCTATTGATCCTGAAAGGCATAATTCCATGCTCACCCAAAATCCATATGCGCTGTCCAGCATGGATGGCGAGAGAGACCAGGAAACTACATTTTATTCCAGATCATTTAAACTGATCCTTAACAGCTGCAAAACTATATGTTAAACCAATGAAATGTCTCTTCCACTCCCAAAAGCTTTGTTAACCATGCATCACGCCCTGTTTTGCTTACCATGCCTCCGACCTGTTGACTTTACCTCCTCAAATCACTCAATTCACCCTACTTAATTTGGCAGCCACCATTAGTTTATAATGAGCAGCATGTCAGTGAAAGATAAAGACATATTTTAAATGCAATAAAACAAGAGGAATCTGACTTTATTTTTTATCTTTAAGAGTTTTAAGGCCTCAGAGATGATACCTAGCTCTGGTCTAGTTCAGTTATACTGTCTGTGTTCTGTGCTTTGTGATGTACTCTTTCCAAATCCTGATTTTTCATCTTGCTCCTGTCGTTTCAAAGTTCTTGGTACTTATTGTGTTAAGTTCATAGTTCCTTTACCCATTCCCACCACCAATACAATGATTAGCAGATAATTTGAGATTAACTTTCTGAAAATGACTTAAAATTGGCAGAGCCAATTGTAAAAGTCATAAACTGCAAACCATTGATGACACTTGTTTATTATTACGCCTAGGTTGTAAAGTTTTATTTGATTTCTATTCTGTTAAATTATGCTGGCAATGATTTTACAATTTTGTTGAGGTGTTTATTGAATTGTCTCTGCATGATGGGTTTATCTGAATGTCAGAGACAAGTAAAGATTCAGCAGATGCTCCCTGAGTTGCATTTCTAGTGTATCCATGAATGGAGATTTTTAATTTCTGCAGTTAACTATTAATTATATTTTCTGACTTCAATGGAGATAAAAAAACAGCAAGAATGTAAAATGGGCTAGTGAATTTGGTATCATCTTTTTAACATGATTTCCCAATGTCAAAATCCACCCCAGAGACTGGCATTATAGCCCCTACTCCAAATAGATTAATCAAAGGAATAGCTGGAATCCTGTCCCAGTACTTACCTATTTGTTCTCCTCCCAGCTGAATTGTCGGTATGTAGGACTATAATTATCTGGAACACCACTGGGCCAAAGGGTGGAGAAAACTGACCAGAGTTCCATCTCTTGAATGCATTCCAGTGACTTCTGTTGAAAAGTGCATGATGAGGTCAGATGAGAGCCCCATTATTTTGAGTCTTTCATCGTACTTGTCTTTCCTCCTACCACACAGCATCTTACTAAAACTGTGCTGTAGTGTCTCTATTACCTCAACATCTTTCCTATAACTTGGAACCCAAAACTGCAGACAGTACTCTTGCATAGGTTTCATATAGATTTACTTTTCCTAGAGCGATACAGCATTGAAACAGGCCCTTTGGCCCACCGAGTCTGCGCCGACCATCAACCACCCATCTATACTAATCCTACATCAATCCCATATTCCCTACCACATCCCCTCCTACATTAATCCCATATTCCCTACCACCTACCTACACTAGGGGCAATTTACAATGGCGAATTTACCTATCAACCTGCAAGTCTTTGGCAGTGGGAGGAAACCGGAGCGCCCGGCAAAAACCCACGTGGTCACAGGGAGAACTTGCAAACCCCACACAGGCGGTACCCAGAACTGAACTGACGTCACTGGAGCTCTGAGGCTGCGGTGCTAACCACTGCGCCACTGTGAAGTTTCACAATTTGGGCATACTTGCTGTCGAATACAGCATTTTGGTTGCTGTAGATTGTATGCTAGTGTCAGACTCATGCAATAGAATTACATAGAATTTACGGCATAGAAACTGTCCATTTGGCCTGATAGGTCTATGCCGGTGTTTACGCTCCACATGAGCCTCCTTCCCTTCTTCAGCTAACCTTATCAGCATATCCTTCTATTCCTTTCTCCCTCATGCACTTATCTAGCTTCCCCTTAAATGCATCTGCACTTTTCCCCTCAACTATTCCATGGGATGCGTTACACCCTTGTTCAAAAAAGGGTGTGAAGATAAGCCCAGCAACTACAGGCCAGTCAGTTTAACTTCAGTGATGGGAAAACTTCTAGAAAAAATAATTAGGGACAAAATCATAGTCATATGGACAAATGCAAGTTAATTAAGGAAAGCCAGCATGGATTTCTTCAGGGAAAATCATGTTTAACTAACTTGCTGGAGTTTTTTAAGGAGTTAACAAAGAGGGTTGATGAGGGGAAAGCTGTTGACGTGGTGTACATGGACTTTCAAAAGGCATTTGATACAGTGCCACACAACAGACTTGTGAGCAAACATGTAGCTCATGGAATAAAAGGGATGGTAGCAACATGGATACAAAATTGGATGAGTGACAGGAAACAGAGAGGAGTGGTTAATGGATGTTTTTCGGGCTGGAGGAAGGTTTGAGGTGGAGTTCCCCAGGGATCAGTGTTGGGACCCTTGCTTTTCCTGATGTCTATTAATGGCCTAGACCTTGGTGTACAGGGCATAACTTCAAAGTGTGCAGATGATACAAAACTTGGAAGCGTTGTGAACTGTGAGGAGGATAGTGTAGAACTTCAAAAGGATGTAGACAAGTTGGTGGAATGGGCAGACAGGTGGCAGATGAAGTTCAATGCAGAGAAATGTGTAGTGATTCATTTTGGTAGGAAGAACATGGAGAAACAATATAGAATAAAAGGTAAAATTCTAAAGGGAGCAGAGGGACCTAAGTGTATATGTGCATAAGTCATTTAAGGTGGCAGGAGAGGTTGAGAGAGTGGTTAATAAAGCATACAGTATCCTGGGCTTTACTAATAAGGGCATAGAATACAAGAACAAGGAATTTATGTTGAACTTGTATAACACACTAGTTTGGCCTCAGCTGGTGTATTGCGTCCAATTCTGGGCGCCGCATGAGGAAAGACATGAGGGCATTGGAGAGAGTACAGAAAAGATTCACAAGAATGGTTCCAGGGATGAGGAATTTCAGTTATGAAGATAGATTGGAGAAGTTAGGACTGTTTTCCTTGGAGACGATAAGGCTGAGAGGTGATTTGTTCCCACTCATGAAAGGATCAAGAACAAGAGGGCACAGATTTAAAGTATTTGGTAAGAGAAGCAAAAGTGACATGAGGAAAAACTTTTTCACGCAGCAAGTGGTTAAGGTCTGGAATGCGCTGCCTGAGAACATGGTAGAGGCAGGTTCAATTAAAGCATTCAAAAGGGAATTAGACAGTTATATGATAAGGAAGAATGTGCAGGATATGGGGAGAAGGCAGGGGAATGGAACTGAGGGAGTTGCTCTTTCAGAGAGCCGGTGCGGACTTGATGGGCCAAATGGCCTCTTTCTGCACTGTAATGATTTTGTGATTCTGTGGGTAGCAAGTTCCACATTCTAAGCATTCTCTGTGTAGAAGTTTCTCTTGAATTCCTTATTGGATTTATTCGTGACTATCTTATATTTATGGCCCCTCGTTTTAGACTCCCCCACAATGGACACATCTTTATGTCTGCTCCATCGAATCAGTTTCTAATTTTCAAGATCTCTACCAGGTTGGCACAGATCTCTACCTGGTCAGCAGAAAATTCAGTCTTGGGGGAGGGTGCGGAATGGGAATAACAATTGTGGATGGGAGGGTGTGATGGAGTGCGAGAGCCTTGGGTGGTAGTGGTACATATTATTCTTCGGAGCTTGGAGTATGAGAGAAGCATTTCTGCTCCTATGGCCCACAGAAATAATTTTATACGTTCCCTGTTGGGGCCTCTTCCTCTTGCCTATCAGGTTTTACTGAGTGGTGTGTGCATTGCACATGGTCTGCCCATTTAGCCTTCTAAATTGTATCAGCGTCTGAAGTACATTGGAGAGCCTTGATTTGCATAATTTAATGAAATTGGTGCCTAATTCAGGTAGAAGCCTAAACTTGGGTTCCAACGAAGCAGGAACAAGCCAATGAGTCGACCACCTCAATTTTAATTCCGCTACTGACTCATTTGTGTCCCCCCCCCCCCCCCCCACCCCCCGTCCAAGAGAATTAAAATGCCCTCTTTTTACTTGTAATTATTGAGCCTTCTTTTAAACAAAAAATGTATGTGGGAGTGCTCTGGCGCTGCATTATAATAATGCAGTGATGCACTTTCATGGAACAGTAGGAAATGGCTTCTTCTGTACTAATTTCTGTACCATAAGGGAATGAGTCGACCCAGTCAGCTATCATGCATCTCCCAACCAAATGTTCAGGTAGGATTGGCATGGATCCAGCACTCTGTTTTCATTAGTTCACATGCCGACTTGTGCCAGGAGGGCCCATAATACACAACATTGAGGGAAGAGATTGTAAAGAAATGGACTCCTCTGACAGGAATGTTCCTGCAGTACAGGCAGGTCTATTGGGCTCCATGACAATCCATTTTTTAAAAATTCATTCATGGGAATGGCTGGCACAGCCAATATTTATTGTCCATCCCTAGTTGCACTGGAAACAACTGAATGACTTGCTATGACATTTCAGAGGGCAGAGTCAACCAGGTTAGCATTGGATTTAGATGTAGGCCAGCTGAAATAAAGACAGCAGGTTTCATTCCCTGAAGATATCAGTGAACCAGTTGGGTTTTTATGATAATCCGGCAGCTTCATGATCTCTTTTACGAATGCCAGTTTTTCGTTCCAGATTTTGTTAAACCAAATTCAAATTCTCAAATTGTCGTGATGGGGTTTGAATTTGCATTCTCTTGATTATTAGTCCAAACCTCTGGATTAGTGGTCCAACAAGATAATCACTGCACTACTATCCCATTATTGAGCTAAAGGTCAGAGTGACTGAGCCAAATCTATGTTTAAAAAAATCCCGTTCTAACTTGATACATTTAAGTATTATTCTATGCTGCTTTTTTTTTTCAAAATGAGTGATGATATAATTAGTGTGCTACAAATGTTATTTTTGGAACTTGTTATTTGACATCTACTGAAAAGCTGTCGGATTAAACAGCATTGAAAGGTTACATAATTATTTATGTGTTAAAAATAATTTAATTATCACAGATAAACTTTAAATTTCAGAAAATAAAAGTGACTGAGATTTTATGCACACCTGATAAAAGACTGTCGGGAGTTTGTAATCGCGTTTGCATTAAGTGGCCTTGGTGACTTTCAACAGTATTGTCAATTCTGTAGTATAACAGCTGATTATATTCTCCTGGATTGTCATCTGTGTTGTTTTTAGCTGAAATAAAAACAGGAAGTGCTGTAAATACTCAGCAGGTCAGGCAGCATCTGTGGAGAACGATGCAGAGTTAATGTTTCAGGTCAGTGACTTTTCATCAGAACTGGCAAAGGTTAGAAAAGAATTAGGTTTTAAGCAAGTGAAAGGAATTGGGGGTGCAGTGGGTGGTGGTGAAGAGAACAAAAGGGAAGGAGTTTGATAGGGCAGAGGGCAGGAGAAATTAAAGAACAGAGCTGTCCTGGGACAAAGGCAAAGACTGTGTTAATGCTTGTGGTGAAAGACCAAGCATTAGTCCAGAGAGAGTGTTCATAGCAGAATAATGAGCAGCTCTGACTACATGAAAAACAGGCACATGGCTAAGAAATAAAATAAAATATTTTTAAAAAGGCCAGTCATGCTCTGAAATTCGTGAACTCAATGTTAAGTCTGCAAGCCTGTAGAGTGCCTAATCGAAAAATCCGTTGCTGTTCCTCGAGTTTGTGTTGATGTTCACTGGAACACTGGAGCAGGCCAAAGACATAAATGTGGCTTTGAGAGCGGAGGGGGGTTGTGGTGGGGGGGGGGGGTGGGTTCTTGAAATGGCAAGCGACCGGAGCTTGGGGTCATGCTTTTGGATTGAGCAGAGGTGTTCCGCAAAGCAGTCACCCAATCTGTGTTTGGTCTCCCCAATATAGAAGCGACTGCCTTGCGAGCAGCGAATACAGTATACTAAATTGAAGGGCGTACAAGTAAATCACTGCTTCAACTGGAAGGCGTGTTTGGGGACTTGGATGGTGAGGAGAGAGGAGGTAAAAGGGCAGATATTATACCTCCTGTGATTGCATGGGAAGGTGCCGTGGGAAGGGGACAAGGTGTCGGAGGTGATGGAGGAGTGGACCAGGGTGTCGCGGAGGGAATGATCCCTTAGGAATGCTGACAGGAGAGGGGAAGGGAAGATGTGTTTGGTGGTGGCATCATGCTGGAGGTGGCGGAAATGATCCTTTGGATGTGGAAATGGTGCTCAGTATTCTTGCTGTGGACTTGTCTTTCACCACAAGCATTAACACAATCTTTGCCTTTGTCCCAGGCAGCTTTGTCATTTAATCTCTCCTGCCCTCTGCTCTATCCCACACCTTCCCTTTTGTTCTCTTCCCCACCAACCCCCGCACCCCCTTCACTTGCTTAAGACCAAATTCTTTTCTAACCTTTGCCAGTTCTGATGAAAGGTCACAGACCTGAATTGTTACCTCTGCTTCTCTCTCCACACATGTTGCATGAGTATTTCCAGCATTTTCTGTTTTTATTTCAGATTTCCAGCATCTGCAGTATTTTGCTTTCGTATTTAGATGACACAGTTCTCTCCTTATTCTTTTCTATGGAAGATCATTGTGGCATGAGGACTGTGCATGAATACTGAAAGCTCAATGCAATCCATGTCACCTAACCCTTCGACTTTGAAACAACTCTCACACTTATGTTTGTTCTCAATTGCCATATTATTAATCCTTTGTCCATGAACCAGAGTACTGAATTAGGAAAAAATAATTTTCACTGCTAACCCAACACCCTGTAATACGTTGCGATAGGAAACTATGTTTAGTTAATCCACTCTAAACTCGACAGTTAGTTAATCAAATGCTCAGGACCAAAAAATCTGACTGTTTTCTTTTTGATTTTAAAAGGGAAGTTCTCGCTGGCCAAGCAAGATGGTGCAAGGTATAAACATAACAACACTTACATAAATATAGCACACTTAACATAACAAAATGTCTCAGAGTGTTTCACAGCAGAATTTGACACCGATCTACATAGGAAGATTTGAGGAGAGGTGATTAAAAGCTTGGTCAAAGCAAGTAGTTTTAAGGAGCAACTTGAGGCAATAGACAGAAAGAGAGTGGCAAGTGGTTTAGGGATGGAATTCCAGAGCTTAGGGCCTTAAATAAAAAAACAAGACTTGCTTTCATACAGCATCTTTCATGACCTCAGGACATCCCAAAATGCTTTACAGCCAATTAAGTATTTTTGAAGCATAGTCACAGTTGTGTAGGAAACACAGCAGCAAGTTTGCACACAGCAAGCTCCCACAAACAGCAATGTGATAATGATCGGATAATCTGGTTTTGTGATGTTGCTTGAGGGATAAATATTGGCCAGGACACCAGAAATATCTCCCCTGCTCTCTGAAATAGTGCCATGTTTTATGTTCACCTGAGAGGGCAGGTGGGGCCTCAGTTTAAAGTCTCATCCAAAAGACGGCACTTCTGACAGCGCAGCACTCCGTCAGAACTGCACTGGAGTTTCAGCCTTGATTTTTGTGCTCAAGTCCTAGAGTGGGAGACAAGATTGCTACCGCCTGACCCCCAGCTGACACCAGCTGAACCTAATAATGAAACAAAGGAAATTTGGCCTGCACTTGAGACCAGAAATGGAGGATTGCAGGAAGTTACAAAGAGATTGGAGATGGTAGGCCATGGAGTGATATGGACACAAGGATAATCATTTTAAATTTGAGACATTGCTGGAACAGGAGCTAATGTAGGTCAGCCAGCACAGGGGTGATAGGTGATCAGTACTTGGTATGAGTTAGGATATGGCAACAGAGTTTTGGATGCCCTGAGGTTTACTGAAGGTGGAAAGTGGGGTTGGAGGGAATGAGCAAGGAACGTGGGTGCAGGAGGTAACAAAAGCATGGATGAGGGTTTCATCAGCAGAGGGCTGAGGCAGGGATGGAGACATGATGTTATGGTGGTAGACATAGATGATCTGGTGATGGAGAGGATATGGAATCGGTAGCTCAAGTCAGTCAAATAGGATGCTGAGGTTGTCTGGTTCAACCTCAAAAGCTGAAATGCCCAGGCAATGGAGTTTGAGGTGGGGGCTGAAGGGGTCTTCTCAATATCTAATTGCAGGAAATTGCTGCTCACATAATACTAGATGTCTGACAAGCAGCGTGACAAATGCTCAAAGAGCTTTATTCATGCTACCCTGCCAATCTGACTAAACCTCAATGTCAGAACTATATAGTGCAAGACAGTTGTATTTCTATTTCCAATTTCATTTACCTCATGACATTTCAATGTGACAGTGTCGAATCTCAATCCTGCTCTTCTGATATGATTGGCAGCCTCAGTTGTTTGCAGTTTCTATTCATTCTAATCAGAGAATGATACAGCACAGAAAGAGGCCATTTGGCCCATAGTGCCTATGCTGGCACAAGTACAGCACTGTTACTTTTTGAGATACACCTAACACCGCTGAAAGTCGCATAAGTACAGAGAACTAGTGACCCTGTTTATCCAGAATTTGAGTGTAGTTCTGCATTGTGAAATTTTGGGCTGAATTTTCTAGGCTGTTTGGGGATGGGCTGAGAGGCAGGAGGGCTGGCAAAATGGTAGGGAAAGGCGTTCGGAGGGCAGCCAATGTCTTCCTGCCTCAATGGCACATTGCCAGCGATGGAAATGTTGGGGGCTCGGATACCTGCCAGAGGGCACTTTATCCACTTAAGTGGACAGTTAATGGCTACTTCCTCCTCTTCCAGTATTTTGCGTGCATCAGGAGGGTGTGGGGAGACTGCCCCATGAAATCTTGTGTCCTCCCAGTGGGTTCCACGGTTGGGGGGGGAGGGGGGTGGTGGTGGTGTTGGAGCCCTCCTATATGGACACTTCATGGCACCCTCATGGCAACGGCACTGCCAGCGCTCAGCAACCATACCCTGATTGCCGTGGCCTGCCTGCCCGGCCCCGGTCTCCGCCAACCCAACTTAGCTGTCTTCGAGGACGCCCAGCCATTGAGGGACCTTCTCGCTGGAGCTGCAGCTTCAGCAATGGCCACCGCTAGTGGTGGTGCTGCTGAGCTGCCAAACCTCTGATTGGGCAAGCAGTTCTTGGGGCAGGCTGCCTCTTAATTGGCCGCTGCTGGCAATATGCCAATCTGGGTCGCGCTGCCAAACAAAGAGGGGTCGCCTCCTGTTTTCGGCCCCAGTGTCAGGACCTCTCTGTTAACGGCAAAATTCAGCCCTTGACATTGAGTATTGAGCGGGGCTTTCAAAGTGATTTTGTGGAGACTTTCTGGATATTCCTCTTGAAACAGAATAGAAGATCAGCCACATACAGACACAGTGAACATTAACAGAATGTTTAATGTACACGAGCAAAATAGATTGAGTACTGCTAATTTAGGTGTCATTACATTGGAATCCTAGCAGAAAAAAATGGTCACATTACATTTCCAAGTACCATCGGTAGAAGTACATCTTCAGACTCAATGTTAAGAGGAGTTAGTTACCTTTGGCATGATCTGTGAGGTTATGCAAGTTACACCTTACTGTGAAGAGGGCACAGCATAGCGCCTGATAAATTATAAGATAATGATCTAAACGAGAGTTTAAATGAGATCCTGAACTGAGAGAATACAGCTGCTCTATGATGAAGAATCTCACAGGCGGTGAATCTCACATGACATTTTATCTTGTAAGCAGGAATTGCACAAGAATATAATCCTCTAGACCTCCTTTGAGTTTCTCCTGGCTCACTGATCAATAACTGGCGTCCATGTATGAACACGATATTAGGTGATGCGCTGTTCCTTTGTTTAAGAAGGGTAGCAAGGATAATCCAGGAAATTATAGGCCAGTGAGCTTTACGTCAGTGGTAGGAAAATTATTGGAGAGGATTCTTCGGGACAGGATTTACTCCCATTAGGAAACAAACAAACTTATTAGCGAGAGACAGCATGGTTTTGTGAAGGGGAGGTCGTGTCTCACTAATTTGATTGAGTTTTTTGAGGAAGTGACAAAGATGATTGATGAAGGAAGGGCAGTGGTTGTTATCTATATGGACTTCAGTAAAGCCTTTGACAAGGTTCCTCACGGCAGACTGGTACAAAAGGTGAAGTCACACAGGATCAGAGGTGAGCTGGCAAGATGGATACAGAACTGGCTCAGTCATAGAAGACAGAGGGTAGCAGTAGAAGGGTGCTTTTCTGAATGGAGGGCTGTGACTACTGGTGTTCCGCAGGGATCAGTGCTGGGACCTTTGCTGTTTGTAGTACATATAAATGATTTGGAGGAAAATGTAGCTGGTCTGATTAGTAAGTTTGCGGACGACACAAAGGTTGGTGGAGTTGCGGATAGTGATGAGGATTGTCAAAGGATACAGCAGGATATAGATCATTTGGAGACTTGGGCGGAGAAATGGCAGATGGAGTTTAATCCAGACAAATGTGAGGAAATGCATTTTGGAAGGTCTAATGCTGGTGGGAGGTATACAGTAAATGGCAGAACCCTTAGGAGTATTGACAGGCAGAGAGATCTGGGCGTACAGGTCCACAGGTCACTGAAAGTGGCAACGCAGGTGGATAAGGTAGTCAAGAAGGCATACGGCATGCTTGCCTTCATCGGTCGGGGAATGGAGTATAAAAATTGGCAAGTCATGCTGCAGCTGTACAGAACTTTAGTTAGGCCACACTTAGAATATTGCGTGCAATTCTGGTCGCCACACTACCAGAAGGACGTGGAGGCTTTGGAGAGGGTACAGAAGAGGTTTACCAGGATGTTGCCTGGTCCGGAGGGCATTAGCTATGAGGAGAGGTTGGATAAACTCGGATTGTTTTCACTGGAACGACGGAGGTGGAGGGGCGAAATGACAGAGGTTTACAAAGTTATGAGCGGCATGGACAGAGTGGATAGTCAGAAGCTTTTTCCCAGGGTGGAAGAGTCAGTTACTAGGGGACATAGGTTTAAGGTGCGAGGGGCAAAGTTTAGAGGGGATGTGCGAGGCAAGTTCTTTACACAGAGGGTGGTGAGTGCCTGGAACTTGCTGCCGGGGGAGGTGGTGGAAGCAGGTACGATAGCGATGTTTAAGAGGCATCTTGACAAATACATAAATAGGATGGGAATAGAGGGATATGATCCCCGGAAGTGCAGAAGGTTTTAGTTTAGGCAGGCATCAAGATCGGCACAGGCTTGGAGGGCCGAATGGCCTGTTCCTGTGCTGTACTGTTCTTTGTTCTTTGTTTGTTCTTTGTTCATTTTATTGCATTTCTGAAGTCCCCATCCATGCCTTCGCTCCCCTTCGACTTGATTTTTCCAGTGCTCTCTCGGACAATCACCCATCTTCTACCCTTCATAGGAACAGGAGTCGGCCATTTAGCCTCTCGAGCCTGTTCCGCCATTCAATGAGATCTGTGGCCAAACTCCGTATACCTGCCTTCGCCCCAAATCCCTTGATACCTTTGGCTAACAAAAATCTATCAGTTTAAAATTAATAATTGATCTCACATCAATTGCTGTTTGCAGAAGAGAGTTTCAAACTTCTACCACCCTTTGCATGAAGAAGTGTTTCCTATTTTCACTCCTGAAAGAAAAACAGAAAGTTCTAGAAGTACGCAGGAGGTCTGGCAGCATCTGTGGTGAGAGAAACAGAGTTAACATTTCAGGTCTGTGACCTTTCATCAGAACACACTCCTGAAAAGTCTAGATCTAATTTTTGACTCTGTCTCCAGTCCCAGACACACCGACTAGCAGAAATCTATCCTTTCTGTTATCCTTAATATCTTGAAATCCTTGATCAAATCACTTCTTAATCTTCTAAATTTTGGAGAATACAGCCTTCGTTTGTTTAATCTCTCCTCGTAGCTTAACCCTTGGAGTCCAGGTATCATTCTAGTAAATCTACACTGCACTCCCTCCAAAGCCAATATATCCTTCATAAGGTGTGATGTGCAGCTTCCCTGTCAGAAGAGATTGTGGGATGTGAGGAGGATTTGGTATGAGGATATGATCATCTTCAATAGATACAGCCCTGCTGATGGTCACAGCCTCTGTAATAGCTGGCACCGTCTCTTCCATGGGGGTTAGTGCATGCAAGAGCACCTCCCTCCCTCCAGTTCGTACTTGCTGCCTCCGGTTGTGAGCCATCTGCTCCTGCAAGAGAGGGAAGTGTGTCAGCTACTGTTGTGTAATATATCTGGGTGCTGTGGCTGTCATGATTGAACAGCTTGTAGTGTGTGTAAGCTGTGAGATGTGAGTGTGAGGCTTGCAACAGTGTTAAGTGTGTGAGGGTGAGGTGAACCATATGCATGTTAGGTATGAATCCTGATTGATAGAGATTGTTGGTAGCTGAATGATGGGGGTGTGATGAATTGAGCAGTGGTTGAGGCTAGTGGAGCAGGGGGCAGGACATGATATTTGAAAATGCATTCCATGACCTTGCCCACTCATGTGAGATCATCAAACTTGTAATACTGCAACCAGATCCTTGGGGCTAGCCTCCTGCCATTATATCCATGGCTATCTGTTCCAACTGCCTTTTCATTGTATGTCTGGAAGGCCACCTGTAGATACAGGACATTTCCTTTCCATCTTCTGCAGCAAGATCTCCAGTGCAGAGACCGAAAACTTTCGTGCACATACTCTGCAATGGTCAGTCATTGTTCTTTGTTGCACAGTACTATTCTGAATGATCTCAGCACCTCCAGCAGCCATAATGCACGTTAGCTATAAGATGATGCAGGCTAGCTCTAAGTTCTGCAGGCTAGCTTTAAGTACTGTGAGTAAGTAATGATATTGGACCCCCTGATGATGCATGCAGACAATGAACAGTGCAGTTAGCGATATCTGCACACAACATTCATAATGAGCAGGCAGCACGAAGTTAGCATGCTGCCTGCATTACACTGGGCATGGGATTATCACGCATTGTGATTCCAGTGCCAGTTTTCAGGGCTATCCAGTTTAGCCCCTTGAGTGTCAAATGAACAGCGATGCTGGCAGGATAGCTGCAGTACAATTATGAAGAAAGCCATATATATAGCAATGCCAAATATACATGAAGGTAGTGTAGAGGTTCAATCTTCTGGTTCTGATCACTAACAAATTACTCGGGCATCATCCTTGTGGTTTAGAACGTTTTTTCGAACGTTTAAGGCACAGAAAGAGGCCACTTGGCCCATCGTGTCTGTGTCGGCCAAAAAACAATCCACCTATTCTAATTCCACCTTTCAGCATTTGGTCCGTAGCCCTGCAGGTTACGGCACTTGAAGTGCATATCCAGACTCCTTTTGAATGAGTTGAGGGTCTCTGCCTCAACTACCCTTTCAGGCAATGAGTTCCAGACCCTCACTACCCTCTCAGTGAAAAAGTTTTTCCTCATCTCCCCTCTAAATTTTCTGCCAATCACTTTAAATCGATGCACCCTTATCACTGACCTCTCTGCTCAGGTAAATAGACCTTTCACCTCCAATCTGTCCAGGCCCCTCAAAATTTTGTACATCTCAATCAAATCTCCCCTCAGCCTTCTCTGTTCCAAGGGGACCAACCCCAGCCTATCCAATCTTTCCTCATAGCTGCATTTTTCCAGTCCTAGCAACATCCTCGTAAATCTGTACCCTTTCTAGTGCAATTACATCCTTTCTGTAATGAGGTGATCAGACCTGTACACGATACTCAAGTTGTGGCCTGACCAATGAGTTATACAGTTCCAGCATAACCTCCCTGCTCTTATATTCTATACCTCAACTAATGAAGGAAAGGATTCCACATACCTTCTTAACCACCTTATCGACCTGCCCTGCTACCTTCAGGGATCTGTGAACATTCAGTGCAAGGTCCCTCACTTCCTCTACACTTCTCAGTATTTTCCCATTAATCGTGTATTCCTTTGCCTTGTTTGACTTCCCCAAATGCATCACCTCACACTTCTCCAGGTTGAATTCCATTTGCCACATTTCTGCCCATCTGACCAGACCATCAATATCTTCCTGCCGCCTCCAGCTATCCTTCTCGTTATCTATCACATGGCCAATCTTTGTGTCTTCTGCAAACTTCTTGATCATGCCCGCTACATTTACGTCCAAGTCATTAATATATACCACAAAAAGCAGGGGACCCAGTACTGAGCCCTGCAGAATGCCACTGGAAACAGCCAGTTGCTAAAACACCCGTCAACAATTACCCTTTGTTTCCTGCCACTGAGCCAATTTTGCATCCACCTTGCTGCATTTTCCTGAATTCCATGGGATATTATTTTGTTAACCAGTCTGCCATGTGGAGCCTTGTCAAAAGCCTTGCTAAAATCCATGTAGACCACATCAACTGCACCACCCTCATCTTTCTTCCTTGTTCCTTCTTCAAAAAATTCAATCAAGTTGGTCAAACAAGATCTTCCCTTAGCACCCTCACCCTCACACAGCCTCACAGCTCCAGCGACCCGGGTTGAGTTCTGGGTACTGCCTGTGCGGAATTTGTAAGTTCTCCCTGTGACCACGTGAGTTTCTGCCGGTGCTCCGGTTTCCTCCCACAGCCCAAGACTTGCAGGTTGATAGGTAAATTGGCCATTGTAAATTGCCCCTAGTGTAGGTAGGTGGTAGGAGTATTGAGGGAAGGTGGGGATGTGGTATGGAATATGGGATTAATTTAGGATTAGTATAAATGGGTGGTTAATGGTCGGCACAGACTCAGTGGGCCGAAGGACCTGTTTCAGTGCTGTATCTCTCTATGACTCTAAATCCATGCTGACTATCCTTGATTAACCTGTGCCTTTCTAAGTGACAGTTCATCCTGTCTCTCAGAATAGATTCCAATTATTTGCCCAGTACAGAGGTTAGACTGACTGGCCTGTAATTTTTCAGTCTATCCTTCGCTCCCTTTTTAAACAGAGGTATAACGTTAGCTTCTCTTCCAGGAATGCCTACCTTGACTTCTCTTCCAGGAATGCCTACCTTGAAGAAGTTCTGCTTCACTGCCACTTCTCTTCCAGGAATGCCTACCTTGAAGAAGTTCTGCTCAGCATCCGCAGTATTTTGCTTTTATTATAACGTTAGCAGTTCTACAATCCTCCGGCACCTCACCTGTATCCAGTGAGGGCTGGAAAATGGTGGCCAGACCTTCTGCTAATTTCCTCTCTTGCTTCTTTTAATAGCCGAGGGTACATTTCATTTGGCCCTGGTGATTTATCAACTTTCAAGGATGCTAATCCCATGAATACTTCCTTTCTCCCTATGTTTATCACATCCAATACTTCACATTCCTCCTCCTTTAACTACAATATCTGCATCGTCCCCCTCTTTTGTGAAGACGGACGCAAAGTATTCATTAAGAACCATACTAAATTCTTCTGCCCCGACACAGAGGTTGCCTTTTTGGTTTTGTTTGGGCCCTACTCTCTCCTTAGTTATCCTCTTGCTCTTAATGTATTGATATTTTTAAACTCCCTGATGGAATTACTTCCCTGCAATTCATTGCTACCTATCCAAGAATTTTCTACTCAGCAGACGTCTTACTTATGCTGCTTGGAAGAGGCTTTTCAGAGTGGAAGTAATGAAAAACTTGGTTAAAAGATTGGCTGATGTAACCCTTATAATTATACCACAGGATCATAACTGAAAAAGCCAATAATCATGTATATCTTTAGTACTCAGCATCTTATTTATTACTTGAAAATTCTACAGCCATTCATTTGCATTTAGATAGAAGTTCAAGCAAGATGGACTAGTGTTTAATAATATTGATGTTTCAGGTTAGTACTCATGGCATGAGGTTGCCATAAATGGTGTTCTTCAGAGAGCAGAGAGCCAAGTGGCTTCAAGGGGGATTTAAATTTCATAGTAAACAGGTCCAACTAAGTATGGTCTCAAGAGACATTGGTGTGTTTTATAAAATAGTTCTGGATTTTAAAGATTAGGAGAGTCCAGTATGTAATGTGCAACAACATTTAATGGGATTGAACAAAGATTTTTAAGCACATTATCCCATCCACCATCCTTTATATAATACCACATTCCTTCCATTAAATCCTGAGTTTACATGAGAGATGAAAGAAATTTGCATAGGAACATAGACACACACCAGCATGGCTCAACGTAACTGTATGGCTTTGGGGGGGAGAAATCAAACGTACATGTTGTTATTTTCCCATCCTAAAGGTCAGCATATTTTAATTTGAAGACCGATTCAACATTTCTACATCCCCAAAAGTGAGCTATCGGTTAGAGAATTGGTGCTACAATGTTGTACTTTTATCTCCAGCCCATGCTCGATTTGAGCGTTGTTCCCACTGGGAGTGCAGAATTGGAAAATTTACCCCAATGAAAAGATTAAAGTGTGCTACACAGTCATCCATAAGAAGCTGTGTTTTATTTTTGGAATTACTTCAATGTTTCTATTTTCTAAATTATAATTGCAGAAATAATAGTAATTTTTAGAGAATTACAAGCTGTCACCTTGGTCTCTTAAAAAGAACTAAAGGACAATAGATAATTTTATACCACTTGCAAAAAAAGACCCTGCAGAATATGCCTGATACTAAAAGTGATCAGCAAAACTTTATACAAAACAGTACAGTCCATATGCATCTAAAGCTGACAGTAGTTTTCAACAGACTGAATAATGTTCCTTGCATTTTCTGGAATCAATCTGTTGAGTAGCCATACATAAATGCTGAAAGATGCGTTTAGTTAAAGTGTTTACTATTCTTCATCCATCATATTTCTGAAGACATGAAGGATTAAAAAAAAGTGCACAGTGAGAATGGTGCAGTGCACACGTGTTTAATGGAAACTAAATTAGAGTAAAGGGGCCCTAAAACTAAAGATATATTGCAGAGATCCTGATCCTGTAAACTTCTGTCTGATTATACCCCAAGTGGCCTGGGATGGTTTTCTACGTTCAAGGCACTACATAAATTCAATTGTTGCTGTTCTTGAGGCGTTATTACAGTTTCACAATTGTTTTTGTGACTACCAGGAAAGGAGAAAGTGAACCAGATGAACCGTAGGCTTTTTTCATCCAGCAATTCCTATGAACCTATGTTTATCCAACAGCAGTGGACACGCAGGAGTAACAGATTGTAATTAAGTACAAGAAGCTTGATTGAAGTTTGAAGAGATCACAGGTCTGTCCTTCAGTCAAACTGCCATTCTTAATTACATTCCACTCTACTCAAAGCTAATTACAGTAATGTAATTAGATTTACATAATGATATAATTTATGCATTTTCTCATGCAAACTTCTGCTTGACACCTCTTTGTTCAGTTCTGAGATAAATTGGCAGGCTTTGACATGGCGCAAATCAAGAGATATTTAATGATTCTGCCTGTAGCACTTGTTGTTTCGAGATTTTTTTTCTAGCAATCTTACTCTTAATGTTTTGACTCTTGTATCTGAATATCACTGTCATGGGTAAGTCGTACCTCCCAATACCTTCAACAGTATCTGTCCTTCCATTAACATCCAGACATGATTTCAGTAGCATACGCATGAAGCAAGCAGCAGGCCCGATCCGGCAGTTGCTTTTACCTACTGAACTTTTCCTATCCCTTAGGTCTGTCTTGAAACTTGGGACAGCATTTTCCCATGGGCTTCAGGACCATGACATTGGGACACTTGCCGGTAGCAAAGCCAGTGGCATAATCTTCCAGGAGGTGGCCTCCTAACTGGCGGATCGGTGCTCGCTGTCAGACGGGCCCACGAGGCTGAAGGCCTTACATTCACATGGCCCCATCACTGGGTCATGGAGCTGCTGGCTCCGATGTATCCCGGGCCTGCCACAGGGAGGCCACCTCCAATGAGCTGGTGGCCTCTGCATGCAGTGGCAGCCACTCTGACCGTAGGAAAGTTCTGGCAACGTTGAAAAATTGCCCCTAATTGGGATCATAACCACCCTCTACAGAGTGGGCAGCTGATCCTGTTACCGGCCTGACCCTTGGAAAGTTCCTTGATGGTGGGAATGCGCCAGGAATCCATCCTGACATGGCTGCCCCTATTTTCCACGCCGGCCTCCACCCCCACCTCCAACCCTGTATCCACGGGGTCGAAAAACTCCAGCCCTCAGTAGAGAATCAAATCAGACCATAATTTAATTTTGAAATATCAATCAATTTATCTTACAAAAGTGAGCAATCAAATTAATAATGGTTGTACAATAGCTATATATTTATAGTGAATATCCTCCACCAAACTTATTCAGTGGACAAAATTATTAAACAATTGCAGGGGAGCAATTAGGACCTAACTGCACCTGTTTATTGGACCCAGAACAAGGGCAAATAGCACCAATTTCCTAGTGCTGTCACCCATGGTCAAAGGTGCCTGCAATATGTCCAATGTTATATTGGTGACTGGTAGTCACAGATGATCCACAGGGATGAAACTGCCATAATTGCTGAGTCAGCTCATTTAAGCATTTATTCGAGGTTCTCCAGCACAAATCCCTCTTAAATTGGAAAAGCTCTACTGGGAGTACATGGCAACTAAAATACAGTCTTTACAAAGCTAAACTGCATTGAAATTTGCAGAAACAGGCTGAGAGCCACAGGTAAGTAGAAAAGTACTGGTCAGAGAATGGCAACTTTTTTAGACACACGGGCCTAATTTTAACTCTGCAAGTGAATGGGTTTTTAGTGAGCTAAAAGGTATGTTTTAAAAGATTTTAAATATTACTTTCTTAATTTACGAAGAAACTGACTATTGTATTTCAAGGTAATTAGTAAATGGTTCTGCATAGATTTTCTTTTAAATAATGTTCTGTTATTTAAAATTGGGTTACTTGCAGGCGGTGGACTGAACACTGACTCGCTACTGGGTTTATACATTGATGGGGTGGTTCAGTGAATGTCTTGCAATCATTAATTGTGCTTCTTATTACAAAATTTTCAAATCTGATAAAAACTAACACTAAATGACAAAAAAAAAGAAAGCTTTGCAATGTAGCGCATATCGGGTTTGAAAATTCTCTCAATATTTGTTTTGGTCATCTGAATGCCTGACATGCATTGTACCCTATCATTATAGTTAAATCTTCAAACTAAACAACTGAACAATCTACCCAGAAGAGTTTCTGTGCACAGTCTATCCCCACTGGGATTTACCTAAATACTTGACTTAAGCTCAAGTAGACAAGAGCTAACATTGAATAATTCTCAGCTAAGGAGGTTAATCATCTAAAATGACACAGCCTATCAGAACAGAACAAAGGTAAGCAAAAGTAAACTTGACACTGCTTGTCAAGCAAGGGCTACCATTAGGACACTGGAAATGCAGAGGTATCTGGAGCCAAGTGAGAAGAATCTCAGTCCATAGTGACAGATCTACCCTTCTGGCTTCCCTGGATGAGTCAAGTTGGCCAGTTAATCACCTACACCTTGACCTCATCAGAAGTATTCATGACACAGTTTTCACCCTGTCACAAACTTCATGCCAGGTACTTTGACAGGTTTCAAGCGCTGCATTCACATTTGAGTCCATGTGGAGCAACAATGTCTCAGTGCCCTGAAAGAGTTTATGCCTCCACCGGCATGACATCAGTAAGGCGATCACCAAAAGCAAATGCGAGAAACTGTGGAATGCGATGCAGTACCCTCAGCAAGTGAACAAACACTTTCACTGCAGCGATAGAAGCCTTAGGCAACATTGGAAGAAGCTGAGATACCTAGCTTTGACAGATCAGGATCAAAAATAAAGATCGCCTTGAAGCAAGAATTCCACATGGGTGCATCTTTCGCTGCTTCAGCAAACTAGTGCACCTTGAGGTGTGACAGCGGGCAGAGCCTGCCATTTGATTCGTAGGTTGGTGATTGCCCAGTGCGATCACCAGTGCATCAGGGTGAGTGGTCCCTTTAATACATCAGTAACAGCATCTTAGAGGCATGTAGGGGTGATTTTGTTTCATCATGGCTGTTTGTGGATTGAGCAGAATGTTTTCTGCTTCCGCAGAAGGTAGATATGACTCTCACATTACTTAGCCTCAATACACTCCCAAAGGAATCTGGCACATAGAGGTAGTATGGTTCACATATTTGAGAAGGAGCAATAGGAGCATCAGAGAATGCACACAATAAATTCATCTCACTCATTCACTTGGTGCAGTGACCCACAAACTTTTCTCTATAAATAAACCATTTCATACAATAAGTTCCACACGCAAATTGATAGTCAGTATAAATTTTAACAGCAAAGGCTTTTATAAGCCAGAGAGTTAAAGGTATCAGACTCATAAACCCGAAGAATGAAGGAGATTGTTACCTGCCCTCCTGTATGCGTCGGAAACATGGACACGATATAGCTGACATCTCAAAGCCCTGGAAAGATATCCTCCATAAGGTCCTCCAAATTCAGTGGCAGGACAAGTGATCCAATATTAGTGCCCTCTCTCAGGTTAACATCCCCAATATCAAGGCACTGGTCATGGCAATTCAGTTATGTTGGGTGGATCATATCGCCCACAAGCCTGACATAAGACTCCCAAAACAAGCTTTCTACTCCGAGCTCCATTACAGCAAGAGGCTACCAAGAAGGCAGAGGAAACACTACAAGGATGCCCTTAAAGCCTCCCTGAAAAAATACGACATCTCCACTGATTCGTGGGAATCTCTTGCCCGAGACAGCCCAAAATGAAGAAGAAGCATCCGCGAAGGTGCCAGCCAGTTCGAACAACGTCGACATGCCCAGGCAGCGATGAAATGCAAACAGCAGAAGGAGTGTTTGAAAATTCAAGCATCCCATTCACTCGCCTCACCAAACACCACCAGCCCCCTCCATGGCAGAGAGTGCGGATCCAGAATTGGACTATTCAGTCACCTAAGAACCCACAACCCTGGAGTGGAAGAAAGTCATCCTCGTTCTGAGGGACTGCCGAAGAAGAAACATAGAAAATAGGAGCAGGATTAGGCCACTCGGCCTTTAGAGCCTGCTCCACCATTCATTATGATCATGGCTGATCATCCAACTCAGTAGCCTGTTCGCGCTTTCGCCCCATATCCTTTTATCCCTTTAGACCCAAGAGCTATATCTAACTCCTTCTTGAAAACATAAAATGTTTTGGCCTCAACTGCTTTCTGTGGTAACGAATTCCACAGGTTCACTACTCTCTGGGTGAAGAAACTTCTCCTCATCTCAGTCCTGAAAGGTTTACCCCGTGTCCTTAGACTATGACTCCTGGTTTTGGATTCCCCCACCATCGGGAACATCCTTCCTGCATCTACCCTGTCAAGTCCTGTTGGAATTTTATAGGTTTCTATGAGATTCCCCCCTCACTCTTCTGAACTCCAGCGAATATAATTCTAACTGACTCAATCTCTCCTCATACGTCAGTCCCGCCATCCCAGGAATCAGTCTGGTAAACCTTCGCTGCACTCCCTCCATAGCAAGAACATCCTTCCTCAGATAAGGAGACCAAAACTGCACACAATATTCCAGGTGTGGCTTCACCAAGGCCCTGTATATTTGCAGCAAGACATCCCTGCTTCTGTACTCGAATCCTCTCACTATGAAGGCCAACATACCATTTGCCCTTTTTACTGACTGTTGCACCTGCATGCTTACCTTCAGCGACTGGTGTACGAGAACACCCAGGTCTCGCTGCATATTCCTCTTTCTCAGTTTATAGCCATTCAGATAATAATCTGCCTTCCTGTTTTTGCTACCAAAGTGGAAAACCTCACATTTATCCACATTATACTGCATCTGCCATGCATTAGCCCACTCACTTAACTTGTCCAAATCATACTGAAGCCTCTCTGCATCCTCCTCACAACTCACCCTCCCTCCCACCCAGTTTTGTGTCATCTGCAAATTTGGAGATATCTAAATCATTAATGTATATTGTGAATAGCTGGGGTCCTAGCACTGATCCCTGTGGTACCCCACTAGTCACTGCCTGCCATTCGGAAAAAACCCATTTATCCCTACTCTTTGTTTCCTGTCTGCCAACCAATTTTCTATCCATTGCAATACACTACCCCCAATCCCATGTGCTTTAATTTTACACGCTTGTGTGGGACTTTGTTGAAAGCCTTCTGAAAGTCCAAATAAACCACATCCACTGGCTGTCCCTCATCAACTCTACTAGTTACATCCTTGAAGAATTCTAGTAGATTTGTCAAGCATGATTTCCCTTTCGTAAATCCATGCTGACTCTGTCTGATTCTACCACTGTTCTCTAAGTGCTCTGCTATAAAATCTTTGATAATGGACTCTAGAATTTTCCCCACTACCGACATCAGGCTGACTGGTCTATAATTCCCTGCTTTCTCTCTACCTCCCTTTTTAAATAGTGGGGTTACATTAGCTACCCTCCAATCTGTAGGAACTGTTCCAGAGTCTATAGAATCTTGGAAGATGACCACCAATGCATCCACTATTTCTCAGGCCACTTCCTTAAGTACTCTGAAATGCATACCATCAGACCCTGGGGATTTATCGGCCTTCAATTCCATCAATTTCCCCAACACCATTTCTGTACTAATACTGATTTCCTTCAGTTCCTCTCTCTCACTAAACCCTGTGTTCCCCAACATTTCTGGTATGATATTTGTGTCCTCCTTTGTGAAGACAGAACCAAAG
This sequence comes from Heterodontus francisci, assembly GCF_036365525.1. Lineage (NCBI taxonomy): Eukaryota > Metazoa > Chordata > Chondrichthyes > Heterodontiformes > Heterodontidae > Heterodontus > Heterodontus francisci. Next base: position 39,165,190 of record NC_090375.1, read on the forward strand.
TATGCATTTAGTTGGTCAGCCATTTCCTTGTTCCTCATAATAAATTCCCCTGTTTCTGACTGTAAGGGACCTACATTTGTCTTTACCAATCTTTTTCTTTTCACATACCTATAGAAACTTTTACAGTCAGTTTTTTATGTTCCGTACGAGCTTGCTCTCGTACTCTATTTTCCCCTTCTTAATCAAGAGAAGAAGTAAGGAAATAAAAGCAAAATACTGTGGATACTGGAAATCTACATTTCCTGGCTCTCTGAGGGATGGGTATGTTATAATTATTTTTTCATTTGTTCATTCACAGGATGTATGTGTTGCTGGCTCGGCTAGCATTTATTGCCCATCCCTAATTACCCTTGAGAAGGTGGTGGTGAACCACAGTCCTTGTGGTGAAGGTACTCCCACAGTGCTGTTAGGGGGAGATTTTGACCTTGCAACAACCAGTTAGAATGATTTGGAGGGGAACTTGCAGGTGGTGCTGTCCTCATGCATCTGCTGCTGTTGTCCTCCTCGGTGTTAGAGTCGTGGGTTAGGGCGGTGCTGTTGAAAAAGCCTTGGCGAGTTACTGCCTTGCATCTTGTAGGTGGTGCACACTGCTTGGCCAAATGAATCACATTGCTTGGAGAAGTTACCAAGTATATTTAAAAAAAGGAAATAGAGTCATTTTGTTTCACATCTTCATAACAAATCTGTGAAATGTCAATTACTGACCTATTACAACTATTAAAGTTCATGCTATTAAAGGTAAAGTTGTGCCATGAATAAAGGTTGAAGGTTGAAGTAGGAGTAAATGGATTATCAAGATATAGCTAATGCTGTGTATTAGGTATTTAGATTAGGATCTCTCTCTTTTCCATATTCATAAATGATTTGTACATGAACATCGAAGGAAGAATAAAGAAAGAAGGAAATAAGGAGCTTGTGTTTATATAACAGGTTCCATGTCCTCGGAATGTAACACAATGCTTCACAGATGAAGAACTGTGTTTTTTTAAAATTATATTCACTGTTGCTTTGTCGGAAAAGATGGCAGCTAATCTGTGCACAGCAATGAAATAAATGACCAGTTAATCTCTTCCTGGAATTGCTAATTAAGGGATTAATGTTGCCTTGGACATCTGCACTATCCCTCTTCAACCGTATCATGGGTCCTTTGTCACCTGGTCCAAACATAGTCCTCACTCTTTGGGCTGGATTTTGATCTCCCACAGACATGAGGTTCCATGGTGGGGGGGGGTGGGGGCCTGAAGATGGCTCCAGATAAGGCCCGCCACGGACATCGACGCCAGGAGGGCTTGGCTTGATCCCTCCGCCGGCGGCCCACCCCCCCACCCGCCGCTGTATGATGGGATCACAATTTAAATATTCAAATGAATAAAATTAATAAATTTACATGGAATTACCTGCGATTTTGAGAGCCTGCTGTAATCTTTGGCACGACGGCCGGCACTCCGGCACCTTCAGATCCTCTTCCGGGGAAACGCAGCACGCACTGGTGGGGAGGGGGGAGGAGAGATACGTTTTAAGCGCGGAAGTGGGGGGGGGAACAGTGTCAAGTATACGTAACAGATATAGGGGATGGTGGGAAGGGTTGAACCTTAAACATTGTGCAGGTTGGGGAGGAAAGGTCAGATGTAAAAGGTAAGTGTTTTGAGAGGGGGGGAAGGGTAAATAGTTATTGTAATTGTTATTGGGGCAGGGGTAGGAAAGGGACGTTCGAAATTTATTCATTTAATTGTGGGGGTAGGACTTTAAAAATTTAAATTCGGCGGCAGGGCTGGCTGCCCTTTAAAAAGGGCACCAGCGCTTGTGCACAGGCAGCTGAGGACATTGCCAGGGATGGACAGTCCCCTCCCTCCACGGGATTGTGTTGGGGGGGGGGGGAGGTGGGCGCGGGCTGCCCACCCCGGCTATTTAAATGAGCCGCTGCACTTGACATTGCGGCAGCTCTTTGGCGTGCAGCCCACGCGGGCTGTCTGCCATTTTATGAGCTCGTCGCCAGCTCTTAAAATCCAGCCTTCCATTTCTGCTTTTCCTGGCCCCACAATAATAATGTGTACACTTACTTGTAAAAGCCTCTGCTTCATGTCAGTGCAGTAGGTCATTAAAATATTTCTGGGGACTTATGTATATCATCAGACCATTATTTACATGTATTCATGAGCCTTTCGTCTTAATCGCTCAAAAATAAAGCGGCATTAAAATGGCTATGTTACAAGAGTAGCAATAGTACTCCTTCAATTTCACTTCCATTTCTGAAGGTTAGGGAGTTTAATTTGCTCTTGAATTTCATTAATGAAGACAGCACTTACTGAAGACTATCCTCATTGCTTGTCATACAGGAGGCAGCACCACTCTGTGACTGCTTGGCTGGAAAAACCTCAGCCTTGTTTCTTTGTTAACTGCAGCAAACTTCTCCTTTGCCTTTTCACGTGGTCCTGAGAGTGAGGCTGAGTGTGAGGCTTCTTTGCAACTTTGGCTCCTGATCTTCCTGCTTCTTCTTGTGACGATGCAGGACAGAACGTGGTGAAGGTGTGGTGCTGAGCTGTGTGGTGTTCTTCATAGAGTAACTCATATTTAGGCCGCGATCACCTGGCACCGTCAGAGAACTTGGGCTGGATATTAACTTGGATGTAGTGAGGGATTATTGGGGGGGGGAATTGTTGCGGGGGGCGGTGGGGGCGGCTGCTTTGAAGTTGGGAAATGCAGAAGAACAGGTTTCCCTCAGGTTCCACCGAATTTAACAGCAGGATGTAATTAGAATGTTTTTGTCTCTGTTTCTTGGCGGCAGTTAGCCAGATTGAGAGGCTGGCTGGCAGGCGGTTCGGCCTTCGGCACCAGGCTGCAATGAGGGAGCGGAGTCGAAAGGAGGGGTCAGAGACTTCGAGGGGGGAAGGTGTGAAGATGGAAGAGTCAGGAAGGAGATCAGAGGCCTCATGGAAATCAGAAGAGTTGGGGGTAGATCGGAAGAGTTGGCAGGGGGAGATCATAAGTGTCCAATCACGGGAGGGGGGCTTGGTGGCAATGAATGAAGCAAGTGAACTGGTTCCAGCAGGTAAGCGGAAATGCACTTACCTGCTGGATCTAGCATCCTCGCCTCCCTTTCTCTGTCTGGTTTCCTGAAGCCCAGAAAACTCAGCCATCCAGGGTTAAATTTAAAGTGCTGGTTAAATCCCAGGCACACAGTCTGATGACAGTATTTAAATTGCCCACCCGTCTCCTGGGAGTGGATTGCTTGCCAGCCGGCCCCCCTCCTTCTCACATCTATTAAAACCAGAAGTGGGCGTATTGGAGGGGAGCTGGGGTCAGGATTCGGATTTTTAACATTTTAATATCCCATAGAATCCACACCTGCCTGTTTTCTTTTGTCGGCTTAAATTCCCTGTACCTTATTTCGCCCAACGGAAAACCACATCATGGAATCATACAACACAGAAAGAGGCCATTCAGCCCACCGTGCCCCTGCTCTTTCCCCTTAGCCCTGTAAATTTTTCCCTTTCAAATTTTATACTGTTCCCTTTTAAAAGTTACTATTGAATCTGATTCCACCACCCTTTCAGGGAATGCATTCCAGATCATAATAATTGTGTTTTAGTTAGTTAGTTAGTTTAGAGATACAGCACTGAAACAGGCCCTTCGGCCCACCGAGTCTGTGCCGACCATCAACCACCCATTTTATACTAATCCTACACTAATTCCACATTACTACCACATCCCCACCTGTCCCTATATTTCCCTACCACCTACCTATACTAGGGGCAATTTATAAAGGCCAACTAACCTAGCAACCAGCAAGTCTTTGGCATGTGGGAGGAAACCGGAGCACCCGGAGGAAACCCATGCAGACACAGGGAGAACTTGCAAACTCCACACAGGCAGTACCCAGAATTGAACCCGGGTCGCTGGAGCTGTGAGGCTGCGGTGCTAACCACTGTCCCCCTGGTTCTTTTGCCAATTAATTTATATATGTCCTCTGGTTACTGAACTTGCTGCCAATGGAAACAGTTTCATCTTATTTATTCTATCAATACCCTTCAAAATTTTGAACACCCCTATTAAATTTTCCCTTAACCTTCTCTGCTGTAAAGAGAATAATCCTAGCTACTCTAGTCTCTCTGCATAATTCAGGTCTCTCATCTCTGGTATCATACTAGTAAATCTCCTCTGCACCTTCCCCTAGGCCTTGACATTATTCCTAAAGTGTAGTGCCCATATTTGGACATAATACTGTCGCTGAGCCATAATCAGTGATTGATATTGGTTTCGCACAATTTCCTTACTTTTGTATTTTATTCCTCTATCTATAAGTTTAGAATTCCCTCTGCTTTTTTAACAACCTTATCAATTTGCCCTGCTACCATCAACGATTTGTGGATGTGAATTCCAAGGTCTCTCCAATCCTGACCCCTCCTCCTTTTAAAATTGTGCCTTTTGGTTTATATTGCCTCTCCTCATTCTTACTTCCAAAATGCATCACTTCACACTTCTTAACACCTATTTCTATGAGCAGAGCAGTGGAAAAAATACCCTTTAATGTTGACTAAAGTGTAATATCACAACAATCACAAATTAGTTCAATGGAGAGTAAAATTGGACTGGACTGGGCATCTGACTCAAACCTGCCTGCTTCCTGTTGGGGGATTAGGTTAAAATTACCCTGAAAGAGAAGGGAAACAGAAGAAACATTTTTCAATTGCTTTTAGTCTTTGTTTATGATAGCTGTTATCTTAATAAATCTATTGCTGATGTTTGAGTACCCTTTACTATTCAAACATTGGACATTTTAAAAAAATGGTTGGTCTAGGGATTGAGGAAGTTCCCTGGATATGTCTAGTTTGAGGATTAGAGATGTGCAAAACCAATGTGCTAAATATCTGTATTATTCAGGAAAGTTAATCTTTGAACCCAGTACCCACTGATGTGTGATTGAGGATGGCCATTGACACAGAATCTTGCCCTCCACTGACATCATCACCACTGCTGCGACATACGGCTTTTATACATACCAAGAGAGACTGAAGTGACGGCGGAGATTATCAGAGCAGCATAATCACAAGGACTACAGCGATTTAAGGATAAGACCCACCATCACCTTCTGAGGCTAGTATTTGCAGCCTTCCCCGCAACGCCCACCTCCAAAGAACAAATAATAAGAGGAGATTAAACTTGTCCTGTAGTACAGCTTTTTATGAACTGCTGCTGTATAATTAACACAGCTCTGGTGGAATTCAGCAAAGGCAGGTACTTATAATTAGACTCATTTGATGGGGCATGATGACAAGTTGGAGACAAAAAGCATAAGCTACAGAATGGGACATGTTGCAGGACGTTCACAGCAGGTATGCATCGTATAAATTTCAAGCCACCGTTGCTAGACAACAAAGTAACCATGTGGGTGGAAACTCTGGTGCAGAACTGAAGGGAAGGTCCTGAGTAAATGGTTTTTGCTGATAGTTTGGCACTCTAAACTAAACTAAACTTGATTCATTTTAGGTGACGCAACCTAAATCTACTCTTCTCCCTGTAATATGCATAAGCCTGAGAAATGCAGCTGCCAAGTATAATGTTGACATGCACGTGATGAATATGTTTATTTGCCCCAGATCAACTCATGTTTGCGACTTGTGTGTTGTCAGCTGGATTGAGTACAATATTTGCAATTTTTTAATTCTTAAATGTGAACAAGTCAATCTTCTGTGGTGTTGCACACAGAAAGTCAGGGGCAAATACACCCTTCAGAAGTCAAAAACAAATGTAGCCTTGAGGCAAAGCAGGGTGAGAGGTCTGGGGATAACTGGTCCAGAGCATGCGGATATAATTCAGTCATAAATTTCATCCTTATATTTATATTTCTGTTCTAAATTCTTGTATCTGCATTTATAATGGAAACTCTACATGTAAACTTACAAACAACATTGAAAATGATGCAAATTATAACTCCAATGTTGATTAAGTTAGGAGCAAATTAAGAATTGATGAAGACCAACATCACTCTATATATTAACAGGCAGGTTATGGAGGGGAGGGGTAGTGGTGTAGGGGGTTTACTCCACATCATGTGTCTTTTATCCCTGCCTAGATGTCAGCCTGATGGACAGGCTTGACTTCGAGTCGGGCAGTGCGAACACTGGAGCAGGCTCCAGGAGCCATGCACAGGAGCAGTTGAGTCTGATTCACAACCCCTGGGAGAGGTCAGATCATGGATGGGATCACATCCCCGACACCGGGGAGGTCTGATTCCTGACCCCAGGGTAGGGGTGGGGTCCAATCCCCAACCACGAGGGTGTTTGAGAAGATTCTAATGTGAAGAAGCTTGGGGGAATGGGGGAAAACCCTCCTGGCCCACAAGCAGTGCTGTAAGGGTGCTTAACTTCTCCCCAAAGCTGTCCTCCACTCCCTTAAACTGCCAGAGACCTGGGAAATCTGGCCAGCCACTGTTAAACCTATAAAGCAGGTCATTAGAGGCTTCCAGCCTCCTGGGAGCAAGTTGGCTGCCTCCTGTTGTATTGCTTCTATTAAACCCGGAGTTAGACAAGTTAGAGTCGGGTTTCAGATTTTAAAAATTTTAACATTTGTCCCGAACCCAACCCAACCCACCCGTTTTTGGGTGTTAAAATTCACCCCGTTGTGTATCTGCATTTAAATGGCATAGAAGTTTACTTTGCAGAAGAAGGCAATTCAGCTCATCGTGCCTGTTCTAGACCTTCATTACAGCAATCCAAAATATAATCACATTGTTGTACTTCTCATATTCCTCCAATTTCTGCTTAAATGATGCATTGGTCTCGACCTCAGCCATTATCTTTAGCAAAGCATTTAGTAGTCCATTGACCCTCTGACTAAAAAAATGCCTCCTAACCTCTCTCTTTTGTGGTTTTATCGACTTGCTCTTGCACTTTCAGAATATTATGTTTGTGGAACACTCAGGCTGGAATTTTATGTTGGGCTGGAGGCCCCGCCCACCAGTCAAAAAGTCAGGGGCGAGCCCGCCTACGCTGGGCCTGGAAGCCACGCAGTGATTTTCTGTGGCACAGGGCATTAATTGGGCTCGGGCGGGACTTCCACCCCTCCGAGGCAGGAAGTCCCACCTCCAAGAGCTGCCAACCAATTAGTGGGCTGGCTGGTCTCAGTCCCAGCAGCACCACCGGGAGCGGTAGCTACTGCTGGAATAGCACCCAGGGACAGGAGCAGCAATGGAGGAGACCCCGGAATCAAATTAAGTGTGTGGGGCCTCACTGGGGTCAATCGGCCAGGCCCCAGTGAGGTAAGGGCGGGAAGGTGGGGAGTCAGTTGAGGGTGGGGGGGAGTGTGTTTCAGTGGGCCAGCTTGTGTCATTGGGGGAGCCCTCCATAGGGCACAGGGTGCCTGATCAGGAGGCCCCCCCCAGCCCACAAGGATGTTGCCAGATTTTAATGGACAGCCTCCTGGGGCCCTGGGGGGGGGGGTGGTGGGTGGCTGCCCTTAATATACCAGCGATGGTGTGAGGAGGCCCTTAAGTGGCTATTAATTGGCCATTTTATTTTTTTATTTTTAAGATACAGCACTGAAACAGGCCCTTCGGCCCACTGAGTCTGTGCCAACCATCAACCACCCATTTATACTAATCCTACATTAATCCCATATTCCTACCACATCCCCACCTTCCCTATATTACCCTATCACCTACCTATACTAGGGGCAATTTATAATGGCTAATTTACCTATCAACCTGCAAGTCTTTGGCTGTGGGGGGAAACCAGAGCACCCGGCGAAAACCCACGCGGTCACAGGGAGAACTTGCAAACTCCACACAGGCAGTACCCAGAATCAAACCCAGATCGCTTGAGCTGTGAGGCTGCGGTGCAAACCGCTGCACCACTGTGCCGCCTTAAGGGATTTAATTGGCTTGGGGCAGGCAGGCCGTTTCTCACCACCGCCGCCTGTCGTAAAATTGCAGCGAGGGCAGGAAGATGATGGAATGGCATCCCTTGCCTCCCACTGAATTTTACGCCTTCCCCGCACCGCCCCCCCACACCTGCCTACGGCCTGCTCCTGTGAGGGGCGCAAAATTCCGGCCTAGGTCTCGCTGTCTATTTATACCCATTAGCTTCTACTGATTTGAGGCTCCTATTACATCTTTTACTCAAAAATAAATTACTGCACACTCCTTCCTCACTCAGTTGTTACTTGTCTGCCCAATCCACTAACTTGCCCATCTCCTTCTGAAGTATCTTTCTTCTTTCTATGCACCAAAAACTTTTGTGTTGACAACAAATTTTGCAAATGCATTCCGTGTGCCGACCTTTTAATTATATACCAATGACAAAAGTAGAGTATTGGGTAGACGGTGGCGTAGTGGTATTATCACTGGGCTAGTAACCCAAAGACCCAGGATATTTCTCTGGGGATATGGGTTCGAATCCCACCACAGCAGAAGGTGGAATTGAATTTAATCAATAAATCTGGAATTAAAAGCGAGTCTAATCATGGCCATGAAACCATTGTCGATTGTTGTAAAAACCCATCTGGTTCACTAATGTCCATCAGGGAAGGAAATCTGCTGTCCTTACCTGGTCTGGCCGACATGTGACTCCAGACCCACAGCAATGTGGTTGACTCTTACATGCCCTCTAAAATGGCCTAGCAAGCCATTCAGTTGTACCTAACCGCTACGAAGTCAATAAAAAGGAATGAAACCGGACGGACCACCCGGCATCGACCTAGGCACCGGAAACGACAACGGCAAATCCAGCCCTGTCGACCCTGCAAAGTCCTCCTTAGTAACATCTGGGGGCTTGTGCCAAAGTTGGGAGAGCTGTCCCACAGACTAGTCAAGCAACAGCCTGACATAGTCATACTCACGGAATCATACCTTATAGTCAATGTCCCAGACACTGCCATCACCATCCCTGGGTATGTCTTGTCCGACCGGCAGGACAGACCCAGCAGAGGTGGTGGCACAGTGGTATACAGTAGGGAGGGAGTTGCCCTGGAAGTCCTCAACATCGACTCCAGACCCCATGAGGTCTCATGGCATCAGGTCAAACATGGGCAAGGTAACCTCCTACTGATTTCCACCTACCGCCCTCCCTCAGCTAATGACTCAGTACTCCTCCATGTTGAACACCACGTGGAGGAAGCACTGAGGGTGGCAAGGGCATAAAATGTACTCTGGGTGGGGGACTTCAATGTCCATCACCAAGAGTGGCTCGGTAGCACCAGTAGTGACCGAGCTGGCTGAGTCCTAAAGGACATAGCTGCTGGACTGGGTCTGCGGCAGGTGGTGGGGGAACCAACACAAGGGAAAAACATACTTGACCTCGTCCTCACCAATCTGCCTGCCACAGATGCTTCTGTCCATGACTGTATTGGTAGGAGTGACCACCGCACAGTCCTTGTTGAGACAGTGTCCCACCTTCACATTGAGGATACCGTCCATCGTGTAGTGTGGCACTATCACCGTGCTAAATGGGATAGATTTCGAACAGATCTAGCAATGCAAAACTGGGCATCCATGAGGCGCTGTGGGCCATCAGCAGCAGCAGAATTGTACTCAACCACAATCTGTAACCTCATGGCCTGGCATATCCCCCACGCTACCATTACCATCAAGCCAGGAGACGAACCCTGGTTCAATGAAGAGTGCAGGAGGGCATGCCAGGAGCAGCATCAGGCATACATCAAAATGAGGTGTCAACCTGGTGAAGCTACAACACAGGACTATCTGCGTGCCAAACTGCATAGGCAGCGTGCAATAGACAGAGCTAAGCGATCCCATAACCAACGGATCAGATCTAAGCTCTGCAGTCCCACCACATCCAGCCGTGAATGGTGGTGGAAAATTAAACAACTAACTGGAGGAGGTGGCTCCACAAATATCCCCATCCTCAATGATGGGGGAGCCCAGCACATCAAAGAACAAATAACAAAGAACAGTACAGCACAGGAACAGGCCATTCGGCCCTCCAAGCCTGCGCTGATCTTGATGCCTGCCTAAACTAAAACCTTCTGCACTTCCGGGGACCATATCCCTCTATTCCCATCTTATTCATGTATTTGTCAAGATGCCTCTTAAACGTCGCTATCGTACCCGCTTCCACCACCTCCTCCGGCAGCAAGTTCCAGACACTCACCACCCTCTGTGTAAAGAACTTGCCTCGCACATCCCCTCTAAACTTTGCCCCTCGCACCTTAAACCTATGTCCCCTAGTAACTGACTCTTCCACCCTGGGAAAAAGCTTCTGACTATCCACTCTGTCCATGCCGCTCATAACTTTGTAAAACACTATCATGTCGCCCCTCCACCTCCGTCGTTCCAGTGAAAACAATCCGGGTTTTTCCAACCTCTCCTCATAGCTAATGCCCTCCAGACCAGGCAACATCCTGGTAAACCTCCTGTGTACCCTCTCCAAAGCCTCCACGTCCTTCTGATAGTGTGGTGACCAGAATTGCAAGCAATATTCTAAGTGTGGCCGAACTAAAGTTCTGTACAGCTGCAGCATGACTTGCCAATTTTTATACTCCATTCCCCGACCGATGAAGGCAAGCATGCCGTTTGCCTTCTTGACTACCTTATCCACCTGCGTTGCCACTTTCAGTGACCTGTGGACCTGTACACCCAGATCTCTCTGTCTGTCAATACTCCGAAGGGTTCTGCCATTTACTGTATACCTCCCACCTGCGTTAGACTTTCCAAAATGCATTACCTCACATTTGTCCGGATTAAACTCCATCTGCCATTTCTTCGCCCAAGTCTCCAACCGATCTATATCCTGCTGTATCCTCTGACAATCCTCATCACTATCCGCAACTCCACCAACCTTTGTGTCGTCCGCAAACTTACTAATCAGACTAGCTACATTTTCCTCCAAATCATTTATATATACTACAAACAGCAAAGGTCCCAGCACTGATCCCTGCGGAACACCACTAGTCACATCCCTCCATTCAGAAAAGCACCCTTCCACTGCTACCCTCTGTCTTCTATGACTGAGCCAGTTCTGTATCCATCTTGCCAGCTCACCTTTGATCCCGTGTGACTTCACCTTTTGTACCAGTCTGCCATGAGGGACCTTGTCAAAGGCTTTACTGAAGTCCATATAGATAACATCCACTGCCCTTCCTTCATCAGTCATCTTTGTCACTTCCTCAAAAAACTCAATCAAATTAGTGAGACATGACCTCCCCTTCACAAAACCATGCTGCCTCTCGCTAATAAGTTCGTTTGTTTCGAAATGGGAGTAAATCCTGTCCCGAAGAATCCTCTCTAATAATTTCCCGACCACTGACGTAAAGCTCACCGGCCTATAATTTCCTGGATTATCCTTGCTACCCTTCTTAAACAAAGGAACAACATTGGCTATTCTCCAGTCCTTTGGGACCTCACTTGTAGCCAATGAGAATGCAAAGATTTCTGTCAAGGCCCCAGCAATTTCTTCCCTTGCCTCCCTCAGTATTCTGGGGTAGATCCCATCAGGCCCTGGGGACTTATCTACTTTAATGCTTTGAAAGGCACCCAACTTTTGATAATGAGATGACTGAGACTATCTACACTCCCTTCCCTAGGCTCATCATCCACCAAGTCCTTCTCTTTGGTGAATACTGATGCAAAGTACTCATTTAGTACCTCGCCCATTTCCTCTGGCTCCACACATAGATTCCCATCTCTGTCCTTGAGTGGGCCAACCCTTTCCCTAGTTACCCTCGTGCTCTTTATTTATTGGTATTTTCCTTAATCCTGTTTGCCAATGACATTTCATGACCCCTTTTAGCCCTCCTGACTCCTTGCTTAAGTTCCTTTCTACTGTCTTTATATTCCTCAAGGGATTCGTCTGTTCCTAGCCTTCCAGCCCTTGCGAATGCTTCCTTTTTCTTTTTGACTCGGCTCACAATATCCCGCGTTATCCAAGGTTCCCGAAACTTGCTAAACTTATCCTTCTTCCTCACAGGAACATGCTGGTCCTGGATTCTAATCAACGGACGTATGAAAGACTCCCACATATCAGATATTGATTTACCCTCAAACAGCCGCCCCCAATCTAAAATTCTTCAGTTCCTGCCTAATATTCTTATAATTAGCCTTCTCCCAATTTAGCACCTTCACCCGAGGACTACTCTTATCCTTGTCCACAAGTACCTTAAAACTTATGGAATTATGGTCATTGTTCCCGAAATGCCTCCCTGCTGAAACTTCGACCACCTGGCCGGGCTCATTCCCCAATACCAGGTCCAGTACGGCCCAATCCCTAGTTGGACTATCTGCATATTGTTTCAAGAAGCCCTCCTGGATGCTCTATACAAATTCTGCCCCATCCAAGCCCCTAGCACGAAGTGAGTCCCAGTCAGTATCGGGGAAGTTAAAATCACCCACCACTACAACCCTGTTACCTTTACATCTTTCCAAAATCTGTCTACATATCTGCTCCTCTACCTCCCACTGGCTGTTGGGAGGCCTGTAGAAAACCCCCAACATCGTGACTGCACCCTTCCTATTCCTGAGCTCCACTCATATTGCCTCGCTGCACGACCCCTCCGAGGTGTCCTCCCTCAGTCCAGCTGTGATATTCTCCTTAACCAGTAAGGCAACTCCCCCACCCCTTTTACATCCCCCTCTATCCCGCCTGAAGCTTCTAAATCCTGGAACATTTAGCTGCCAATCCTGTCCTTCCCTCAACCAAGTCTCTGTAATCGCTACAACATCATAGTTCCAAGTACTAATCCAAACTCTAAGTTCATCTGCCTTACCTGTTATACTTCTCGCATTGAAACAAATGCACTTCAGACCACCAGTCCCGCTGTGCTCCGCAACATCTCCCTGCCTGCTCTTCCTCTTAGTCTTACTGGCCTTATTTCCTAGTTCCTCCTCATTTATTTCACTTGCTGTCCTACTGCTCTGGTTCCCACCCCCCGCCACACTAGTTTAAACAGTCCTGAGTGATGCTAGCGAACCTCGCAGCCAGGGTATTTGTGCCCCTCCAGTTTAGATTCAACCCTTCCTCCTTGCACAGGTCCCATCTGTCCCTGAAGAGATCCCAATGGTCCAGATATCTGAAACCCTCCCTTCTGCACCAGCTGTTCAGCCATATGTTTAGCTGCACTATCTTCCTATTTCTAGACTCACTGGCACGTGGCATCGGGAGTAATCCCGAGATTACAACATTAGAGGTCCTGTCTTTTAACTTTCTACCTAACTCCCTAAACTCCCCCTGCAGGACCTCGTCACTCTTCCTGCCTATGTCATTGGTACCAATGTGTACCACAACCTCTGGCTGTTCACCCTCCCCCTTCAGAATGCCCCCTGTCCGTTCAGAGACATCCTTGACCCTGGCATCAGGGAGGCAACGTACCATCCTGGAGTCTCTTTCACGTCCACAGAAGCGCCTATCTGTGCCCCTGACTATAGAGTCCCCTATAACTATTGCTCTTCTGCGCTTTGTCCCTCCCTGCTGAACAACAGTGCCGGCCGTGGTGCCACTGCTCTGGCTGCTGCTGTTTTCCCCTGATAGGCCATCCCCCCCAACAGTATCCAAAACGGTATATTTGTTAGAGAGGGGGATAGCCACAGGGGATTCCTGCACTGACTGCCTGCCCCGTCTAATGGTCACCCATCTATTTGCCTGCACCTTGGGTGTAACCACTTCTCTAAAACTCCTGTCTATGACGCTTTCTGCCACCTGCATGCTCCTAAGTGCATCCAGTTGCCGCTCCAACCGATCCATGTGAGGAGCTGCAACTGGGTACACTTCATGCAGATGTAGTCGTCCGGAACGCTGGAAACGTCACGGATCTCCCACATCTCACAGGTGAAACACTTCACCCCTCTAACTGACATTTCTAGCACTAATTAATAAATTAATTTAAAATAAATAAATACTTATTAAATCCTTACTAAATCAGTGCGAAAGATAAGGCTGAAGCATTTGCAACAATCTTCAGCCAGAAGTGCCAAGTTGATGATCCATCCTGGCCTCCTCCTGAAGTCCCCAGCATCACAGATGCCAGACTTCAGCCAATTCGATTCACTCCGCGTGATATCAAGAAATGACTGAAGGCACTGGATACTGCAAAGGCTATGGGCCCTGACAATATTCCGGCAATAGTACTGAGGACCTGTGCTCCAGAAGTTGCCGCGCGCCTTGCCATTCTGTTCCTGTAAAGCTCCAACACTGGCATCAACCCTGCAATGTGGAAAATTGTCCAAGTATGTCCTGTACACAAAAAGCAGGACAAGTTCAACCCGGCCAATTACTGCCCCATCAGCCTACTCTCAATCATCAGTAAAGTGATGGAAGGTGTCATTAACAGTGCCATCAAGCGGCACTTGCTTAGCAATAATCTGCTCAGTGATGCTCAGTTTGGGTTCCGCCAGGACCACTCAGCTGCTGACCTCATCACAGCCTTGGTTCAAACATTGACAAAAGAGCTGAACACAAGAGGTGAGATGAGAGTGACTGCCCTTGACATCAAGACAGCATTTGACCGAATATGGCATCAAGGAGCCCGAGCAAAACTGAGGTCAATGGGAATCAGGGGGAAATCCCTCCGCTGGCTGGAGTCATATCTAGCGCAAAGGAAGATGGTTTTGGTTGTTGGAGGTCAATCATCTGAGCTCCAGGACATCACTGCAGGAATTCCTCAGGGTAGTGTCCTCAGCCCAACCAACATCAGATGCTTCATCAATGACCTTCCTTCAATCATAAGGTCAGAAGTGGGGATGTTTGCTGATAATTGCATAATGTTCAGCACCATTCGTGACTCCTCAGATACTGAAGCAGTCTGTGTAGAAATGCATCAAGACCTGGACAATATCCAGGCTTGGGCTGAGAAGTGGCAAGTAACATTCGCGCCACACAAGTGCCAGGCAATGACCATCTCCAACAAGAGAGAATCTAACCATCTCTCCTTGACATTCAATGGCATTACCATCACTGAATCCCCCACTATCAACATCCTCGGGGCTTCCATTGACCAGAAACTGAACTGGAGTAGCCATATAAATACCATGGCTACAAGAGCAGGTCAGAGGCTAGGAATCCTGAGACGAGTAACTCACGTCCTGACTCCCCAAAGCCTGTCCACCATCTACAAGGCACAAGTCAGGAGTGTGATGGAATACTCTGCACTTGCTTGGATGGGGGCAGCTCCAACAACACTCAAGAAGCTCGACAGCATCCAGGACAAAGCAGCCCGCTTGATTGGCACCCCATCTACAAACATTCACTCCCTCCACCACCGACACACAGTGGCAGCAGTGTGTACCATCTGCAAGATGCACTGCAGCAATACACAAAGGCTCCTTAGACAGCATCTTCCAAACCCACGACCTCTACCGACTAGAAGGACAAGGGCAGCAAATACATGGGAACACCACCACCTGAAAGTTCCCCTCCAAGTCACACACCATCCTGACTTGGAACTATATCGCCGTTCCTTCACTGTCGCTGGGACAAAATCCTGGAACTCCCTTCCTAACAGCACAGTGGGTGTACCTACCCCACATGGACTACAGCAGTTCAAGAAGGCAGCTCACCACCACCTTCTCAAGGGCAATTAGGGATGGGCAATAAATGCTGGCTTGGCCATTGACGCCCACACCCCATGAATGAATTTTTAAAAAAATATGGGCAGCGGGTTTTTGGATGAGCTGAAGTTTATGTAAGTTGGGAGTCATTGGAGTCATCATGTCCGGAGGTGACAAAAACTTGGATAAAGATTTCAGTGATGGAGGAGATGTAGGGTCAGAAGCACAACTCAGGGTTGAATAGGATATCAAGTTTGCAGATAGCCTGGTTCAGTCTGAGACCGTGGCCATGAGGGAGATTAAAATTATGGTCAACCCAAGACTGGATGTCAGCATTTTGACAGTACAGAGACATGAAAGGGCAATAGAGGTAGTGAAGAGATAGTGCTGGGATCCATCAGTAGATGTCTGCTGTAGACAGTAGATTTGTGGAATTCGATCCTATGTCTGACTGACAATGATATCACCAAGGGCATGTAGATGAAGAAAACGAAGTTCATGATGCAGCAGTGGGAAGAGACATGATTAGAAATACGCTGAATATAAGCGGATGTGTAAGACCGGAACCAAGGAGGGCCGTTCCACCAAACTAGACAACAGAGGAAAGGCACTGAGGTGGATGGTGTAATGAACCATGTTGAAGACTGCAGAAAGTTTGAGACAGACATAATTGGTCTCAGTCACCGAGAATGTTGTTCATTCCTGGTTAGGGGTGTTTGGTGCGAAGAGAGGGATGGAAACTTGATTGGAAAGGTACAAACAGGGAACTGCAGGAAAAATGGACACAGATCTGGCATTTGTATAAATTCACAACAGTAATGTTCCCATTACCATTCCCTGGAGGGCCCCACGCAGTATTGCCTTTCACACTGATGTTACTCAATTACCAAGTATCTACCCTGCTCTCTAACTTTGGGCCAAATTGTTACCCAAACCCAAGATCTACCCTGAATCCTCACAGCTGAGCTTAGTGAAAAGCCTTTTTGAGGAACTTTGTCAAGTGTCTTCTGGCAATTTTGGTATTAAACATTTCCAGGTTTACAGTTCACTTTCGATGTCACTTGTTCAAGCAATTCAAGGGAGTTGGTGAAGCAGGTTCTTACCCTTCCATTAATTAAATTATTATTATGCAGAGTTTAAATTTCACAACTGATAGTCGATTTCATTATCATATATGGGACTGAAGTTGGCTGCTGCTGAGCTTTTGCACTTTTTGAATATAGTATTTTCAGTGTCCATTGACTTCAGCAGGATAATTCTCAAAGCTCCACGAATCTTCTCTCCAGTATTTACTACTCTGGAAAACTGCCTATTCCTGAGGATTTATTATTAAACCTTTCTAGGAACTCCATCCCAGTTATTTTGCCTGACATAACTATATTTCAGGAGGGTATGAAAGCAAAAAGTGCTGGAAATACTCAGCAGGTCTGGCAGCATCTGTGGAGAGAGAAACAGAGTTAACGTTTCAGATCAGTGATCCTTCATCAGGATGAAAGGTCACAGAGCTGAAACATTAACTCTGCTTCTCTCTCCACAGATGCTGCCAGACATGCTGAGTATTTTCTATACTTTTTGTTTTATTTCAGATTTCCAGCATCTGCAGTATTTTGCTTTTATTTGAGGAGGGTATGTTGCTCATGTTTTCCCTTGTGAATATTTAGAGGACTCTTTTAAAGTGTTTATTATCCTGTGTTTCAAATCCATTTGCACCTTTAATGTAAAAGCAAAATACTGCAGATGCTGGAAATCTGAAACAAAACAAGAAATGCTGGAAATACTCAGCAGGTCTGGCAGCATCTGATGAAGGGTCACTGACCTGAAACGTTAACTCTGCTTCTCCCTCCACAGATGCTGTCAGATCTTGTTTTTGCATCTTTAATATTCCTACCTGCAATCTGACTGTGCTGTGATATTTTACATGTTCAACTATGCATTTTTCTAGATTTCTCTTAATTTTTTTAAACCCTTTTAACATGTCCCATAAACATAGAAACTTAGAAAATAGGAGCAGGAGTAGGCCATTTGGCCCTATGGGCCTGCTCTGCCATTCAGAAAAGATCATTTTGATCGTCCAATTCATTGCCCTGTTCCTGCTTTCTCCCCATGTCCCTTGATCCCTTTCGCATTAAGAAATATATCTATCTCCTTCTTGAATATATTTAATGGCTTGGCCTCCACTGCCTTCTGCGTTAGAGAATTCCACAGGTTCACCACCTTCCGAGTGAAGAAATTTCTCCGCATCTCGGTTCTAAATGGCATACCCTGCGACTATAACCCCTGGTTTTGGACTCCCCAGCCATCGGCAACATCCTCCCTGCATCTAGCCTGTCTAGTCCTGTTAGAATTTTATAGGTTTCTATGAGATCCCCTCTCATTCTTCTAAACTCTGGTGAATATAGGCCTAGTCGACCCAATCTCTCCTCATACGTCAATCCTGCCATCCCAGGAATCAGCCGAGTAAATCATCTTTGCACTCCCTCCATGACAAGAAAATCCTTCCTTAGATAAGGAGACCAAAACTGCACACAATAGACCAAAACTGCACACAAATTACACAAAGGACAAATTATTTTTGGCTTGATAAACAGAATTAGATTAAAATGGTAGGAAAATTACCAAGTTAAAGTGTAAAAATATAAATGTTTTACAGAGAATACTTAAATACCTGACCCTATGGAATAAAAATCTCATGATTTTTATACTTCTATCTTCAAGCATTTATTTTAATCCTTTTAAACAAGTATAGGGTAGATAGCCAGTCTGTTTTCCATGATAGGGGTGCCTAAAACTAGAGGGCATAGATTTAAGGTGAGAGGGAGGAGGTTTAAAGGGGATCAAAGGGGTAAATATTTCACACAAAGAATAGTGGGTATCTGGAATGAGCTGCCTGAGGAGGTGGTGGAGGTAGGAACAGTAGCAACATTTAAGAGGCATCTGGACAGGTACTTGAATGAGAAAGTCTTAGAGGGATATGGAATTAATGCAGGCAGGTGGGATTAGTATCTCTTCTTTGGCCTCCTTGTCTCAAGAGACAATGGGTAAGCGCCTGGAGGTGGTCAGTGGTGTGTGGAGCAGCGCCTGGAGTGGCTATAAAGGCCAATTCTAGAGTGACAGACTCTTCCACAGGTGCTGCAGAAAAATTTGTTTGTCGAGGCTGTTACACAGTTGGCTCTCCCCTTGCGCCTCTGTCTTTTTTCCTGCCAACTGCTAAGTCTCTTCGACTTGCCACACTTTAGCCCCGCCTTTATGGCTGCCCGCCAGCTCTGGCAAACGCTGGCAACTGACTCCCATGACTTGTGATCAATATCACAGGACTTCATGTCGTGTTTGAAGACGTCTTAAAGTGGAGACATGGACGGCCGGTGGGTCTGATACCAGTGGTGAGCTCGCTGTACAATGTGTCTTTGGGGATCCTGCCATCTTCCATGCGGCTTACATGGCCAAGCCATCTCATGCGCCGCTGACTCAGTAGTGTGTATAAGCTGGGGATGTTGGCCGCCTCGAGGACTTCTGTGTTGGAGATGCGGTCCTGCCACCTGATGCCAAGGATTCTCTGGAGGCAGCGAAGATGGAATGAATTGAGACGTCGCTCTTGGCTAACATACGTTGTCCAGGCCTCGCTGCCATAGAGCAAGGTACTGAGGACACAGGCTTGATACACTCGGACTTTTGTGTTCCGTGTCAGTGCGCCATTTTCCCACATTCTCTTGGCCAGTCTGGACATAGCAGTAGAAGCCTTTCCCATGCGCTTGTTGATTTCTGCATCTAGAGACAGGTTACAGGTGATAGTTGAGCCTAGGTAGGTGAACTCTTGAACCACTTCCAGAGCGTGGTCGCCAATATTGATGGATGGAGCATTTCTGACGTCCTGCCCCATGATGTTCGTTTTCTTGAGGCTGATGGTTAGGCCAAATTCATTGCAGGCAGCCGCAAACCTGTCGATGAGACTCTGCAGGCACTCTTCAGTGTGAGATGTTAAAGCAGCATCGTCAGCAAAGAGGAGTTCCCTGATGAGGACTTTCCGTACTTGGGACTTCGCTCTTAGACGGGCAAGGTTGAACAACCTGCCCCCTGATCTTGTGTGGAGGAAAATTCCTTCTTCAGAGGACTTGAACGCATGTGAAAGCAGCAGGGAGAAGAAAATCCCAAAAAGTGTGGGTGCGAGAACACAGCCCTGTTTCACGCCACTCAGGATAGGAAAGGGGTCTGATGAGGAGCCACCATGTTGAATTGTGCCTTTCATATTGTCATGGAATGAAGTGATGATACTTAGTAGCTTCGGTGGACATCCAATCTTTTCTAGTAGTCTGAAGAGACTACGTCTGCTGACGAGGTCAAAGGCTTTGGTGAGATCAATGAAAGCAAGTATAGATAGGCATTAGGGTCGGCATGGACGCGGTGGGCCGAAGGGCCTGTTTCTATGCGGTACGACTCTCTGACTCTATGACTATAAGATTGAAGTTTGTGTCCTTTACACTTTTGCTGTAATTGCTTGTTTACACATGTCATACACAAATATTCAGGGTTCTGTTTAACGTGTTAGCTGCTTTGAAGCTACTGGTCAACCTTCACTCCTTTTCCAGACTAGCATGCATCTCTGCTTCAATGGCTGTTCCTGGTAATTTATTCGACATAATTATTTCTTCATCGTTGATTAACAAGAGGTTAAAGATCTTTTTTTTTGAAAATGAATGTGTACTAATTCTCATCATAAAGTGACTAAAGGAAGGGCTCAGTTACTGGATTATCTCTCTCACTCTGGAAAACCCAAATGTCTGTGAACAAGAATTGTTTGGAGCTCTTAAGCAGCTCTTAACTGCTGAATTTTAAACCAGTACTATCTCAGATTTTGAAAGATCATGGTGCTAAAAGAATTGGGTCAGAGAGAGAATTCTGGCTTCTATACAGGAAGATCGAATCTCAAGTCCACTTACTGGTAAAGTGATTGGACTACAAGCCTTTTAGTTCAATCTAACCTTGACAGCGCAAGTAGATTTTCTGAAAGAACAACCAGTAATTGCTTGGAATTCTGTATGCAAGAAGTTGTAATTACTTGGGTTATTTTTGGCAGTTCCAGGAGTATGATTTTTGGCCATGTAATCTTTTAGGTGAAGTTTAGGATGTCCTTCTTGTTAGTGATCTACCAACATGCTTGATCTACCAATACACTGCACACTATGGTTTGATATATTCAACACATGATCCTATTTTATATAAGGTTGTAGGATAACAGGAATGGCTAAAAATAATTGCACCAAGAACAGATGTCATAGGGTTAAATTCAGGATGCATCTACCCTTGTTAGTTCTCAGTGGTTGCAATCTGTTGTTGTGCTTTCTGAACCTGTTCTGACTTTGTGAGGAGAATCTTTTGATGACACTATACCTACATTGGGTATTAGGACCTAGGTAACCCCCTGTTGGTTTTTGGTTCATTTGCCTTACGTCACATGCATAGAATCTCTGCCAGCTGGTCTTTCACTTCTAGACCTTAATCAGTTTTGCTTAATTGAAATAAGAGTTGTAGAAATAGATTGTCATCTGAAAGGAAGCACAATGTCAAATGTGTGACTTACACAGATATCGGGAATAAAACCAAAATATGTTCGAAATACACAACACGTTACTCAGTGTCTGTAAAGAGAGAAAGCAGGCCATTGACTTTTCAGGTAGCTGACCTTTAATCAGAACTAAAGATTGCAATGTAACAAAGCAATTTAGTAAGGCTGGAAAAATAGAGGAAAAGGAAAGAGATAGGAAATAAATGTATGATAGTCACTCGAGGACTAAATGGGTTGGGTAACCTACAAACTGCTGAATAGAAAATTGATAGATGGTATAAAAATTAATGAGGTGTTGCAGAGACATTAAAAAGGACAAAAGAATAAGCAAATGGTGGAAAGTGGAAAGACATGGGAGTAGTCTACACAGACAAAAAGAACATATGGTAGGGAAAAACAAAGAAATAATAAAGGCCTGCGACAAATAAAGAAGATATGAAATTATAACAGAAGATGGAAACAAAACACATTGGGAGAAATTTTAACCAAAACCACCTGTTGGGCAACTGATCAGATTGGGTGCTATGCTGGTTTTATACCATGAATTATTTTACTTTCCATTGAAGGCAGTGCAAAGCCAGTGTTCCACACAATCCCATAGATATTTCACACAGTGGGGGGAATTTCATCCTGGTGGCGAGGGTCTCAATGTTTGGAAAAACTAACACCGAAATCCCTGCTTGCCTCTTCTCCGGAAGGCCCGCCGAATTTAGCGCCAATCAGGCACTTTAGTGGACAGTGGCGGGCCTTCCACAGGATCAAGAGCTCCATCGCCAGAAGTCCCAAGTTGCAGAGCTGCCGGCCAATCAGAGGCTGGCAGCTGCAGTGCCACCTGCTGCTGCAGGTGCACCTACCGGAGGCCGAGCAGTGTTTCTGAAACCAGGCCTCAGGTAGGTCAGGGTGGGAGGGCTGTCACGGGGGGGTGGGGGGGGAGTCAGAAGCAAGGGCAGGGGATATTCCTCAGCAGGCTGCATAACCCTTCCCTCCCCCCCCCCCCACTTTCCTGATGCCGGGTCCCTCATTCAGGCACTAATTGCATTTTTATGAGGGAAACTGCCCACCCCCAGAGGCAGGAGAAAGCAGTCTGCACGGTTTTTCGTGTCATGCTTCCCATGCGATGACAGGGCCCGCTGCAGTGGGAAGAAGCTGTTAAAGTGAACATTAATTGCCCAGTTAAGGGCCTCAGTTGGCGGCAGGGCAGAAATCCTGGATTAAATATTGGAGGAGGCTGGATGGTGGCAGGAGCCCCCAACCCTCCTGCACTGCCACCATCCCACCCATTTATGCACTCCCTGCCACCAAACCCGCTGATGGAGAGATCACTAAATTCCCCCCAATTAGACTGGTTAAAATTACCCCCATTTGGTCTGCTAATCATTTACAGCACAGAAGGAGGCCATTCAGTCCATCGAGTTTATGCTGGCTCTCGGTAGAGCAATCTAGTCCCATTCCCCCGC
Source organism: Heterodontus francisci (assembly GCF_036365525.1). Classification (NCBI taxonomy): domain Eukaryota; kingdom Metazoa; phylum Chordata; class Chondrichthyes; order Heterodontiformes; family Heterodontidae; genus Heterodontus; species Heterodontus francisci. The sequence goes on from NC_090375.1 coordinate 39,187,700, forward strand.
TCTATTCCCGCAACTCTGTAAGTTTATTTCCTTCAAGTACCCATCGAACTTCCTTTTGAAGTCATTGATTGTCCCTGATTCCACCACCCTTGTAGGCAATGAGTTCCAGGTCACTCACTGCATATAAAAAGTTCTTCCTCACATCCCCCTGCATCTCTTGCCTAAAACCTTCAATTTGTGTCCCCATTGTCCTTATACCATCAGTTAATGGGAACAGTTTTTCTTATCTACAGTCTACCTTATCCAAACCTGTCATAATCTTGCACACTGATATCAAACCTCCCCGCAATCTCATTTGTTCCAAGAAGAACAACCCAGCTTCTCCAATCTAACCTTGTAGCTAAAACCCCTCATTTCTTGGAACCATTCTGGTAAATTTCATCTGCACCCCCTAAAGGACCCTCACATCCTTCCTAAAATGTTCTGACCAAAACTGGATGCAATACTCTAATTGTGGCCGAACCAGACCTTTATAAATGTTCAGCATAAGTTCCCTGCTTTTGTACTCAGTACCTCTATTTATGAAGCCCAAGATCCCATATGAAGAAGGATCACTGACCTGAAACATTAACTCTGCTTCTCTCTCCACAGATGCTGCCAGACCTGCTGAGTATTTCTGGCGTTCCTTGTTTTATTTCAGATTTCCAGCATCCTCAGTATTTTGCTTTTATCCCATATGCTTTGTTGACCACTTTCTCAATATGTCCTGCAACCTTCAATGATCTATGCACGTGTACCCCCAGGTTCCTTTGTCGCTGCACACTCTTTAACATTGTGCCATTAAGTCTAAATAGCCTCTCCCCATTTCTTCTGCCAAAATGCATCATCTCATCACTTGCCACTTGTCTGCCCATTCTTCTGGCCTGTTGCAGGTGATTTGTATTATCCTCACAGTTTGCCACGCCTCCAAGTTTGGTATCATCAACAAATTTTGAATGTCTATTCCAATATCCGTCATTTATATATATCAAAAATGCAGAGGTCCTAGCACTGACCCTTGGGGAACACCACTGTCTGCCATCCTCTCGTCTGAAAAGCAGCCATTTACCACAACTCGCTGTTTTCTATCGTTAAGCCAATTTTTTATCCAATTGGACACTGACCCTCCTATTTCATGGGCCTTAGTTTTGTTAACCAGCCTTGTATGTGGTACTTTGTCAAACACTTTCTTAAAATCTAAATAGACAGCATTCCCCTCATCAACCTTCTCTGGAACTTCATCAAAAAATTAAATTGGATTAATCGCGCACGATTTGCCTTTCACAAATCGGTACTAGCTATCCTTAATTAGCTGAAACCTCTACAACTGCCTGTTGATTATTTCTCCCTGATTATTGTTTCTAAAACCTTACCCACCACTGATGTTAAACTGACTGGCCTGTAATTGCTAGGATTGTCCTTACACCCTTTCTTGAATAATAGACATTTGCCACTATCCGATCCTCTGGCACTTCCTCCGTATCTAGGGAAGACTGAAAGATATGGTAAGCCTTTCTTCTTTTTCCACCCCCATTTTCTTCAACCTTGGATGCAAGCCATCCAGACCAGGTGACTTATCTACTCTAAGCATAGCAAGCCTTTCCATCAATTTTCACTCCATCCATTACCTCCACCAGCTCCACTTCTGAAATTTTGTCAGCATCCTCTTCCTTTGTAAACACTGATACAAAGTACTCATTAAGTATTTTAGCCTTGCCTTGTGGCACTGAGCCCTAATAGGCCCCACCCCACCTCTTCCTACACACTTTTTATTTACCTGCCGATAGAGGATTTTTAGGTTCCCTTTTATGTTTACTACCATTCTATTCTCTTATTCTCTCATTGCCAATTTTATTTTCTTCCTCACTTCCCCTGTCAACTTATTGTACTTGCCGTGATTCTCACTTGAAGAATTCACCTGACATGCATCATGCACTCTTTTTTGTTTCATCATATTCTCTATATCCTTCGTCACCCAAAGAGTCCTGGCTTTGGTCCACTTCCTTCCCCTCTTGTTGGAATGTACCTCACCTGTACCATAAACATCTCCTCCTTAAAGATCACCCATTGTTCCGTTACAGATTTTCTGATATTTTTTGGTTCCATTTTACCCTGGCTAGATCCCTTCTCATCCCATTGAAATTAGCCCTTTAAACATTCTACTTTAGATTGTTCCTTGCTGTTCTCCATTACTAGTTTAAACCATATGATACAATGATCACTCTTATCCAGATGCTTCCCCACAGACTTTTGGTCCACTTGCTCCCAGCACCAGATCTAGACATGCTTCCTTTCTATTTGGACCAATAACATACTGATCACGGAAGTTCTCCTGAACATATTTTAGAAATTCCTGCCCTTCCTTACACTTTACTCTAATACTATCTCAGTCAATATTTGGGTAATCAAAGTCCCCCACTATCACCACACTGCTGAAAGAACAGTTCACCAAAATAATCTCAGATTCCAGCTAGTGAAATATTTTAGCAAAGGAACTATCCCATCCCCAAGTCAACACGTCTTCTCCCCCGCCCCACACATACCAAAAAAAACCCAAAACACACACAAACACACACACACAAACACAAACACACACACACACAAACACACACACACACACAAACACACACACACACACACCTGCTGTAAAGAAAGTGGTGATGTTCCCTCAGATTTTGGTACCTACTGTTCAGATTAGAGGCTGCAGACTGGCCAGCAGAATAGGAAACTGAAGCTCACTTTCCACATTCTTGGAAGAGTGTACAGCAAAGAGATGTTGAGCATGAGAATGGCTGTGGGAAATTAGAGTAGCTACAGAGAGGTCAGGGTCACACTTGCAGACACTTGCCCCATGAAGTGGTCACCCAAACTGCTTTTAGTTTAGAGGAAATCACAATGTGTGCAACAAACACTCTAAGTAGATGGGATGATGTATATGAGACTTGCTATTGCATATGTACAGGCCCATGGAGTGCAAACACAAAGAAATGCTGCTAAACTTGCACAAATTATTGATTAGGCTGCAGTTGGAATATTGGAAGCAAAATTTCCACTGGGATCTCCTGGCACATCCATCGCAACTTCACCAGCACAGCTGTGAGAACCCTGACAAAATGGTGCTGGTTCTTCCACTGAAGTTGCAATTGACGAGTGGGAAGACCCCATGGAAATACCCATTGAAACCCCATTCGATCCCCGTTTCGTAGGTCCTATTTTTGAAAGGTTTTCTAGGCCCTAGAGAGTGCACAGAAGAGATTTACTAAGATGATACCAGAGATGAGAAGGGTTGGTTATGAAATTAAATGCATTTTCCTACATAATGGTAGCTAGACTTTAAAAGTAATGTGTTGGTTGTAAAACATCTTGTAATATCCAAAGGATGTGATCGGGTGTGATACAATTGCAATTTCTAGCTTTCCATCTCTACATTTCTTCATTTTGTTTTCCTTTAATTTAAAGCATTTCCTCTGATTTGTCATCACAATTTTAATTTAGTTGGTAGAATAACACTGTAATTTTGTCTTTTGTTTGTACTAGTTTTGCAAGCATACCAAAAATGCCAAATATATTCCTTGCTAGGGGGGTTGTAGCATTCAGTGGGATTCCAGACACTGCTTCTTTTCAACACAAAACTGATTTTGCTGGGGAGAGACTGGGTGGCACAATAGCTAGACCCCCTGCCCTGTTCTTTCTGGAAATCAGTTCAAATACAGCCCGGGTGGAAGAGATGACCATGGCCTAGATTTTCTAACAGTAAACCACCTTAAATGAATGGGCTACCATCAGTGTTGTGATTTTAACATCTTGGCCAGTCTCATTTACTGTAAAGTTCCGATGTCTCAAAGTAGTTTTAGTTGAAATGAATCTGCTGTACAAAATTAATGACAACCTGGCACTAAATAGCAGAAAGAGAAACAGAAATGGCTGCAAATACTGAGCAGGTCAGGCAGCATATCTTGAGAGAAAGAGAAATTAACATTTGAGGTTGACAAATGGCAAATTGCTTTCTGTTTTTGATTCAGATTTTCCAGTATCTGCAGTTTTTTTTTTCTCTTTGTATAATTTGCAGTCTGTTGTGGATGCTTGATGTTTTAAACAGGTCTATTAAAGTCGAGGTTGTGTGTCTGAAGTTGCAATCGAGTCAGAGTTCGAGTAACCTAGACAGAACATTATCTGTCCTATCTATCTCAGGAGTGGCTTAAAGAATTGAGCTCGTTTGAAGTGAATAGGAGATTGAGGGAACTCTGACAATAGGCACAGATGATGTAGATGAAGCAGGCAATATTTAGTCAATTTTGAGTACAGAACTGAAGGGTACAATTTTGAAATTATCTAGTCTGAAGCACACTAGAATTTAGGACCTGAACATTCCTAGATCCTGATTTACTAACATTAGCGCAGCAGAGTAGAACCTTTACCCACCCTTGCACAAAGCCACAGACCTGGTCCCAAGTCAAGGCAGGCCACTGGTGCCCACCCCAGCATGGCCCAATCCGTCCTGTCTTTCTAAGGTGAGTGGTGCCTCGCTACTTCACCTGAGGCTCCTTTGAGGCTCAAAATAGCCAGAGGAAAAGAAATAAAGTCTTTAGCTGCCACAGCATCGACTATTTTTAGTTTAGTTTAGAGATACAGCACTGAAACAGGCCCTTCGGCCCACCGAGTCTGTGCCAACCATCAACCACCCATTTATACTAATCCTACACTAATTCCATATTCCTATCACATCCCCACCTGTTCCTATATTTCCCTACCACCTACCTATACTAGGGGCAATTTATAATGGCCAATTAACCTATCAACCTGCAAGTCTTTGGCATGTGGGAAGAAACCGGAGCACCCGGAGGAAACCCACGCAGACACAGGGAGAACTTGCAAACTCCACACAGGCAGTACCCAGAATTGAACCCAGGTCGCTGGAGCTGTGAGGCTGCGGTGCTAACCACTGCGCCACTGTGCCGCCCAATTCTAGGATCAATTACCTTTTTCTAGTGAACATTTGGGGAATGTCTCAACTTATGTGAGTTCTTCCCTTTTGAGGTACAAATAGTTGAATTTCCCATAAACTTCACCCAAGTTGCCCCTTTGATGTATTTGGTGGACAGAAAGTCCAGCCATTGCCTTGCCAACCAGAATTTACATATTCTGTCTAAACAGAGCAGAAACCTACAGAAACCAATTCCAGACCATATTTGAAATCCTCTGGGCAGAAATGGAATATATCACCTCTTCCTCCCCATTAATTTCAGTGTCTAGAAGACACTGACTAAACAGTGTTGATGCCATCTCAGTGAACTCCTTGGAATGAGGAATTGAGTAGGTATCTGATTTGGACTGATATTGAAGATTATAGAGATAAGTACAGATTAAGATGCTGGAAGTCCACATGGAATATAATGGCACTGTGCTGTTGAAGCCTGAAGAATGGGAAAGTACAGATGGTGTCAGACTTGGCTCAGTGGTAGCCCTTTCTCCCGAGTCAGAAGGCAGTAGTTCAAGAGATTTAAATGTATAATTAGGCTGACACATCAGTGCAATTCTGTGGGAGGGCTGCATTGTTGGAGATGCCTTTTTTCAGACGAGATCCCATGGCACTATTTGAAGAGTCTTAGAATCATGGAATAGTTGTAGCATAGAAGGAGCCTATTCAACCTGTTGTAACTATGCCAGCTATCTGTAAGAGCTTCTTAGCTTGTACCACTCCCCTGCCTTTTCACTGTCGCCCTGCAATTTTCTTTCTCTTTAAATAATTATCTAATGATCGGCGAACATACAAACTAGGAGCAGGAATAGGCTACTCAGCCCCTTGAGCCTGCTCCACCATTCTATAAGATCAAGGCTCATCTGTTTGTGGACTCAACTCCACTTTCCTGCCTACCCCCAATACCCTTTGACTCCCTTGTTTTTCAAGAGTCTTTCTATCTCCACCTTAAAAACATTCAGTGACCCGGCCCCCATCACTCTCCGGAGAAGAGAGTTCCACAGACTCACAACCCTCAGAGAAAAAAAATTTCCTCATCTCTGTCTTAAATGGGAGAGCCCTTAATTTTAAACCGTGCCCCCTACTTTTAGTCCTTCCCACAAGGGGAAACATCCTTTCAACATCCACCCTGTCACGCCCCTCAGGACCTTATATGTTTTAGTTTGATCACCTCTCATCCTTGCAAACTGCAATGAATACAAACCCAACCTGTCCAATCTTTCCTCATAAAATAACCCTCTGACCCCAGGAATCAGTTGAGTGAACCATCTCTGAACTGCTTCCAACGCAAATATATCCTGTCTCATGTCAGGAGACCAAAACTGTACACAATACTCAAGATGTGGTCTCGTAAATGCCCTGTACAACAGTAGCAAAACATCTCTACTTTTATATTCCATTCCCCCTTGCAATAAATGGCAACTTTGCATTTGCCTTCTTAATCACTTGCTGTACCTGCATACGAACCTTTTGTGTTTTGTGCACTCGGACACTCAAATCCCTCTGCATCTCAGAGTTCCGCAATCTCTCTCTGTTTTAATAATATGTTGCTTTTCTCTTTTTCTGGCCAAAGTGGACAAGTTCACACTTTCCCACATTATACTCCATCTGCCAAATCTTTGCCCACTCACTTAACCTATTTATATCCCTTTGCAGACTTCTTATGTCCTCTTCAAACTTACTCTCCTACTTATCTTAGTGTCATTAGAAAATTTAGCAACCATACATTCTGTCCCTTCATCCAAGTCATTGATATAGTATTGCAAAAATTAGAGACATGTTGTCGAAGCTTTTCGTCTTGCACTCATCAGGACCATCACAAGAATAACCCTTCTTCTTTGGCCTCCTTATCTCGAGAGACAATGGGTAAGCGCCTAGAGGTGGTCAGTGGTTTGTGAAGCAGTGCCTGGAGTGGCTATAAAGGCCAATTCTAGAGTGACAGAATCTTCCACAGGCGCTGCAGATAAAATTGGTTGTCGGGGCTGTTACACAGTTGGCTCCCTCCTTGCGCTTCTGTCTTTTTTCCTGTCAACTCTTTGACTCGCTACTCTTTAGCCCCCCCTTAATGGCTGTCCGCCAGCTCTGGCGATCACTGGCAACTGACTCCCACGACTTGTGGTCAATGTCACAGGACTTCATGTCGCGTTTGCAGACGTCTTTAAAACGGAGACATGGACAGCCGGTGGGTCTGATACCAGTGACGAGCTCGCTGTACAATGTGTCCTTGGGGATCCTGCCATCTTCCATGCGGCTCACATGGCCAAGCCATCTCAAGCGCCACTGGCTCAGTAGGGTGTATATGCTGGGGATGTTGGCTGCCTCGAGGACTTCTGTGTTGGAGATACGGTCCTGCCAGCTGGTGCCAAGGATTCTCCAGAGGCAGCAAAGATGGAATGAGTTGAGACGTCGCTCTTGGCTGACATACGTTGTCCAGGCCTCACTGCCGTAGAGCAAGGTACTGAGGACACAGGCTTGAAACACTCGGACTTTTGTGTTCCGTGTCAGTGCGCCATTTTCCCACACCCTCTTGGCCAGTCTGGACATAGCAGCGGACGCCTTTCCCATGTGCTTGTTGATTTCTGCATCAAGAGCCCTGTTTCACTACTGGTGATAGTTGAGCCTAGGTAGGTGAACTCTTGAACCACTTCCAGAGCTTGGTCGCCGATATTGATGGATGGAGCATTTCTGACGTCCTGTCCCATGATGCTCGTTTTCTTGAGGCTGATAGTTCTGCCAAATTCATTGCAGGCAGCCGCAAACCTGTTGATGAGTCTCTGCAGACACTCTTCTGTGTGGGATGTTAATGCAGGATCGTCAGCAAAGAGGAGTTCCCTGATGAGGACTTTCCATACTTTGGTCTTACCTCTTAGACAGGCAAGGTCGAACAGCCTGCCATCTGATCTTGAGTGGAGGAAAATTCCTTCTTCTGAAGACTTGAACGCATGTGAGAGCAGCAGTGAGAAGAAGATCACAAACAGTGTAGGTGCGAGAACACAGCCCTGTTTCACGCCACTCAGGAAAGGAAAGGGGTCTGATGAGGCACCGCTATGCTGAATTGTGCCTTTCATATTGTCATGGAATGAGGTGATGATACTTAGTAGCTTTGGTAGACATCCAATCTTTTCTAGTGGACTGAAGAGTGCACGTCTGCTGATGAGGTCAAAGATCTATGAAAGATCGTGAGATCTATGAAAGCAACGTAGAGGGGCATCTGTTGTTTGCGGCATTTCTCCTGTATCTGGCAAAGGGAGAACAGCATGTCAATCGTGGATCTCTCTGCTCGAAAGCCGCACTGTGCCTCAGGGTAGACACTCTCAGCCAGCTTCTTGAGTCTGTTTAAAATGACTTGAGCAAAGACTTTCCCCACTATGCTGAGCAGGGAAATTTCACGGTAGTTGTTGCAGTCACCGCGGTCACCCTTGTTCTCAAAGAGGGTGATGATATTGGCATCGCACATGTCCTGTGGTACTGCTCCCTCATCCCAGCACAGGCAAAGCAGTTCATGGAGTGCTGAGAGTATAGCAGGCTTGGCACTCTTGATTATTTCAGGGGTAATGCCATCCTTTCCAGGGGCTTTTCCACTGGCTAGAGAATCAATGGCATCACTGAGTTACGATTTTGTTGGCTGTTCATCCAGCTCATCCATGACTGGCAGTGACTGGGCTGCATTGAGGGCGGTCTCGGTGACAACATTTTCTCTGGAGTACAGTTCTAGATAGTGCTCCACCCAGCGGTCCATTTGCTTGCCTTGGTCAGTGATCGTGTCCGCTGATTTAGACTTGAGGGAGGCGATCTTCTTGATGGTTGTCCGAAAAGCTCTCTGAATGCCATCATACATTCCTCTGATGTTTCCGGTGGTGGAGGCCAGCTGAATACGACTGCATAGGTGTTGCCAGTAGTCATTTGCACAGCGCCTGGCTGTTCTTTATGCAGTGCTTCTGGCTACTTTAAGTGCTACGGATGTTAACTCACTGAGGGCTTTCTTGTAGTTCAACAGTGCAATGTGCTTAGCGGCTATGACAGGTTCCAGCTCTTCAAATAAAGGAAAACGACAACTTATACTGCATGAGAAGAGAGTGCTGAGAAGAGAGGTGCCATGTGCTTTGCAGACAGAAAGAACATGTACACACATTGCGCCTGTTTCAACTGAACAAAATAAGTGACAGCCATTTGCTGATTCATTCCTCAGGGCAATGCCTTGACCAATCAGAGTCAAGCTGCCTGGTTTAAATTCCAAACAAAGCTTGACAGTTAACAGTCAGTCACTGTAAACTGGTGCATTCCCCATGACAACGCCTCCACCAATCAGAGTTCACTTGCCAACCAATCAGCACTCTCTTCTCATGCAGTATAAGTTGTTGTTTTCCCTTACATTGGTTATTCTTGCATGTTGTCTTGATGAGTGAAAAGCGAAAAGCTTCGACAACCTGTTTCTATTTTCAGCAAATCTTTAACTTCCTTCGTTAGCCACGTATGGAGCATCCTTCCCCTGGAGTCTTTTTTCTCACTGGAATGTGTCTTTACTGAGTGTTATGAAATATCTTCTTAAATGTCCGCCACTGCATCTCTACTGACCTATCCATTAACCTAATTTCCCAGTTTACTTCAGCCAGCTCTGTCTTCAAACCCTCAAAATTGCCCTTATTTAAGTTTAAAACACTGGTCTTCGATCCACTCTTCCCACCCTCAAACTGAATGAGAAATTCAATCATGTTGTGATCACTGCCACGTCAGGGCGCTTTTACTATGAGGCTATTAATTAATCCTGTCTTGTTACACATTACCAGAGATCGAGAGTAGCCTGCTCTCTAATTGGCTCTAAGAAACTATCCCAAAAACACTCCATGAACTCATCTTCCAGGTCACCTTTGCCAAGCTGATTCGTCCAATCTATCTGTAGAACAGCTTCTCCCTATCTACTCTGTCCAGACCCCTCATGATTTTGAATACCGCTATCAAATCTCCTTTCAATCTTCTCTCCTGTGCAGAGAGCAGCCCCAGCTTCACCAATCTATCCTCTTAACTGAAGTCTTTCATCCCCGAACAATTCGCGTTCATTTTTTCTGCACCCTCTCCAATGCTTTCACATTATTCCTAAAGTGTAGTGCCCAGAATTGGACACAATACTCCAGGTGAGGCGGAGCCAGTGTTTTTTAAGCTTCAGTATAACATCCTCGCTTTTGTACTCCATGCCTCTGCTGATAAAGCCCAGGATCCTGTATGGCTTTTTAACCGCTTGGTCAATCTGCCCATCAACTGTCATCGATTTGTGCACATATACCCCAAGATCCTGCTGCTCCTGCACCCACTTTAGGATTGTATCCTTTATTTTATATTGCCTTTCCTCGTTCTTCCTACCAGTTCACATTTCTCTGCATTGAGTTTCACCTGCCACATAGCAGCCTATTCCACCAGCCTGTCTATGTCCTCTTGAAGTTTATCACTATCCTTCTTAGAGTTCACAGTACTTCCAAGTTTTATACCATATGCAAATTTTGAAATTGTGCCTTGTACACCCCAGTCTAGGTCATTGATATAGAACATAACAACATAAGAAATAGGAGCAGGAGTAGGCCATTCGGCCCCTCAAGCCTGCCCCACTATTCAATAAGATCATGGCTGATCTGCCCCAGACCTCAACCCCTCTTTTGTGCCAGTTCCTCATAGCCCTCATCTCGCCGACATTTCAAAAACCTATCCAGATCAAGAAAAGCAGTGGTCCTAATACCGACCCCTGCAGGGCCCACTATATACTTTCCTGCAGCCCAGCCAACCATTCACTATTCAGCCAACTTTGTATCTATACTGCAACTGTCGCTTTTATTCCATGGGCTTCAACTTTTCTGACAAGCCTGTTATGTGTGACTTGATTAAACACCTCTTGGAAGTCCATTATACCACAACAGCCATGTTACCCGAATCAACTCTCTCTGTCTCTCAGTAGTGAAGCTTGTTCAGACAGTGGGGTTAATTTTGAACTTGTCGCTCAGGCATAAAGCTGTGGGTTGGCTGGCTGAAATAGAAATCACATGTAGGTTAATAAAGCTTTCCCACCACCAAGGTTAAGCTGACTGGCTTGCAGTTTCTGTATTTATCCATAAACCCTTTTTGAACGGGGGTGTTTCTTTCTTTCTTTTTTTTTCTTTTGGGCCTCCTTATCTCGAGAGACAATGGATACGCGCCTGGAGGTGGTCAGTGGTTTGTGAAGCAGCGCCTGGAGTGGCTATAAAGGCCAATTCTGGAGTGACAGGCTCTTCCACAGGTGCTGCAGAGAAATTTGTTTGTTGGGGCTGTTGCACAGTTGGCTCTCCCCTTGCGCCTCTGTCTTTTTTCCTGCCAACTACTAAGTCTCTTCGACTCGCCACAATTTAGCCCTGTCTTTATGGCTGCCCGCCAGCTCTGGCGAATGCTGGCAACTGACTCCCACGACTTGTGATCAATGTCACACGATTTCATGTCGCGTTTGCAGACGTCTTTATAACGGAGACATGGACGGCCGGTGGGTCTGATACCAGTGGCGAGCTCGCTGTACAATGTGTCTTTGGGGATCCTGCCATCTTCCATGCGGCTCACATGGCCAAGCCATGTGAACGGGGGTGTAACACTTGCAATTCTCCAGTCAAAGAACAAAGAACAGTACAGCACAGGAACAGGCCATTCGGCCCTCCAAGCCTGCGCCGATCTTGATGCCTGCCTAAACTAACATCTTCTGCACTTCCGGGGCCCATATCCCTCTATTCCCTTCCTATTCATATATTTGTCAAGATGTCTCTTAAACGTCGCTATCGTATCTGCTTCCACCACCTCCCCTGGCAGCAAGTTCCAGGCGCTCACCACCCTCTGTGTAAAAAACTTGCCTCGCACATCCCCTCTAAACTTTGCCCCTTGCACCTTAAACCTATGTCCCCTAGTAACTGACTCTTACACCCTGGGAAAAAGCTTCTGACTATCCACTCTGTCCATGCCGCTCATAACTTTGTAAACCTCTATCATTTCGCCCCTCCACCTCCGTCGTTCCAGTGAAAACAATCCGAGTTTTTCCAACCTCTCCTCATAGCTAATGCCCTCCAGACCAGGCAACATCCTGGTAAACCTCCTCTGTACCCTCTCCAAAGCCTTCACGCCCTTCTGGTAGTGTGGCGACCAGAATTGCACGCAATATTCTAAGTGTGGCCTAACTAAGGTTCTGTACAGCTGCAACATGACTTGCCAATTTTTATACTCCATGCCCCGACCGATGAAGGCAATCGTATGCCTTCTTGACTACCTTATCCACCTGCGTTGCCACTTTCAGTGACCTGTGGACCTGTACGCCCAGATCTCTCTGCCTGTCAATACTCCTAAGGGTTCTGCCATTTACTGTATACCTCCCACCTGCATTAGACCTTCCAAAATGCATTACCTCAGGATTAAACTCCATCTGCCATTTCTCCGCCCAAGTCTCCAACCGATCTATATCCTGCTGTATCCTCTGACAATCCTCATCACTATCCGCAACTCCACCAACCTTTGTGTCATCCGCAAACTTACTAATCAGACCAGCTACATTTTCCTCCAAATCATTTATATATACTACAAAGAGCAAAGGTCCCAGTACTGATCCCTGCGGAACACCACTAGTCACATCCCTCCATTCAGAAAAACACCCATCCACTGTTACCCTCTGTCTTCTGTGACCGAGCCAGTTCTGTATCTATCTTGCCAGCTCACCTCTGATCCCATGTGACTTCACCTTTTGCACCAGTCTGCCATGCGGGACCTTGTCAAAGGCTTTACTAAAGTCCATATAGACAACATCCACCGCCCTTCCCTCATCAATCATCTTCGTCACTTCCTCAAAATATTCAATCAAATTAGTAAGACACGACCTCCCCTTCACAAATCCATGCTGTCTCTCGCTAATAAGTTTGTTTGTTTCCAAATGGTGTAAATCCTGTCCCGAAGAATCCTCTCTAATAGTTTCCCTACCACTGACGTAAGGCTCACTGGCCTATAATTTCCTGGATTATCATTACCACCCTTCTTAAACAAAGGAACAACATTTGCTATTCTCCAGTCCTCTGGGACCTCACCTGTAGCCAATGAGGATGCAAAGATTTCTGTCAAGGCCCCAGCAATTTCTTCCCTTGCCTCCCTCAGTATTCTAGGGTAGATCCCATCAGGCCCTGGGGACTTATCTACCTTAATGCTTTGCAAGACACCCAACACCTCCTCCTTTTTGATAATGAGAAGACTGAGACTATCTGCATTCCCTTCCCTAGGCTCATCATCCACCAAGTCCTTCTCTTTGGTGAATACTGATGCAAAGTACTCATTTAGCACCTCACCCATTTCCTCTGGCTCCACGCATAGATTCCCATCTCTGTCCTTGAGTGTGCCAACCCTTTCCCTGGTTACCCTCTTGCTCTTTATATATGTATAAAAAGCCTTGGGATTTTCCTTAATCCTGTTTGCCAATGACTTTTCATGGCCCCTTTTAGCCCTCCTAACTCCTTGCTTAAGTTCCATTCTGCTGTCTTTATATTCCTCAAGTGCTTCATCTGTTCCTAGCCTTCCAGCCCTTACAAATGCTTCCTTTTTCTTTTTGACTCGGCTCACAATATCCCGTGTTACCCAAGGTTCCCGAAACTTGCCAAACTTGTCTTTCTTACTCACAGGAACATGCTGGTCCTGGATTCTAATCAGCTGACGTTTGAAAGACTCCCACATGTCAGATGTTGATTTACCCTCAAACAGCTGCCCCCAATCTAAATTCTTCAGTTCCTGCCTAATATTGTTAGAATTAGCCTTCCCCCAATTTAGCACCTTCACCCGAGGACTACTCTTATCCTTATCCACAAGTACCTTAAAACTTATGGAATTATGGTCACTGCTCCCAAAATGCTCCCCCACTGAAACTTTGACCACCTGGCCGGGCTCATTCCCCAATACCAGGTCCAGAATGGCCCCATCCCCAGTTGGAAAATCTACATACTGTTTCAAGAAGCCCTCCTGGATGCTCCTCACAAATTCTGCCCCATCCAAGCCCCTAGCACTAAATGAGTCCCAGTCAATATTGGGGAAGTTAAAATCACCCACCACTACAACCCTGTTACCTTTACATCTTTCCAAAATCTGTCTACATATCTGCTCCTCTACCTCCTGCTGGCTGTTGGGAGGCCTGTAGTAAACCCCCAACATCGTGACTGCACCCTTCCTATTCCTGAGCTCCACCCATATTGCCTCGCTGCATGAACTCTCTGAGGTGTCCTCCCACAGTACAGCTGTGATATTCTCCTTAACCAGTAATGCAACTCCTCCACCCCTTTTACATCCCCCTCTATCCCGCCTGAAGCTTCTAAAGCCTGGAACATTTAGCTGCCAATCCTGCCCTTCCCTCAACCAAGTCTCTGTAATCGCAACAACATCATATTTCCAAGTACTAATCCAAGCTCTAAGTTCATCTGCCTTACCTGTTATACTTCTCGCATTGAAACAAATGCACTTCAGACCACCAGTCCCGCTGTGCTCAGCAACATCTCCCTGCCTGCTCTTCCTCTTAGTCCTACTGGCCTTATTTACTATGTCCTCCTCATTTACTTCACTAGCTGTCCGACTGCTCTGGTTCCCACCCCCCTGCCACACTAGTTTAAACCCTCCCGAGTGACGCTAGCAAACCTTGCAGCCAGGATATTAGTGCCCTTCCAGTTTAGATGCAACCCGTCCTTCTTGTCCAGGTCCCATCTGTCCCTGAAGAGATCCCAATGGTCTAGATATCTGAAACCCTCCCTTCTACACCAGCTGCTCAGCCACGTGTTTAACTGCACTATCTTCCTATTTCTCGCCTCACTGGCACGTGGCACAGGGAGTAATCCAGAGATTACAACCCTAGAGGTCCTGTTTTATAACTTACTACCTAACTCCCTAAACTCCCCCTGCAGGACCTCATCACTCTTCCTGCCTCTGTCATTGGTACCGATGTGTACCACAACCTCTGGCTGTTCACCCTCCCCCTTCAGAATGCCCTCTGTCCGTTCAGAGACATCCTTGACCCTGGCACCAGGGAGGCAACATACCTTCCTGGAGTCTCTTTCACGTCCACAGAAGCGCCTATCTGTGCCCCTGACTATAGAGTCCCCTATAACTATTGCTCTTCTGCGCTTTGTCCCTCCCTGCTGAACAACAGTGCCAGCCGTGGTGCCACTGCTCTGGCTGCTGCTGTTTTCCCCTGATAGGCCATCCCCCCCAACAGTATCCAAAACGGTATACTTGTTAGAGAGGGGGATAGCCACAGGGGATTCCTGCACTGACTGCCTGCCCCGTCTAGCGGTCACCCATCTATCTGCCTGCACCTTGGGTGTAACCACTTCTCTAAAACTCCTGTCTATGACGCTTTCCGCCACCTGCATGCTCCTCAGTGCATCCAGTTGCCGCTCCAACCGATCCATGCGGTCTGTCCTCTGGCACCACCCTTGTATCTAAGGAGGATTGGAAGATTATGGCCAGTGCCTCCGCAATTTCCTTTCTTACCTCCCTCAGTATCCTCGGATACATCTCATCTAGTCCTGGTGACTTATAAACTCGAAGTGCAGCCCGTTTTTCGAATACCTCCTCTTTATCAAAAGAAGAGCAGGGGAGTTCTCTCAGTTTCCTGGCCAACATTTATCCATCAACAAACATCAATGAAACAGTTTATTCGGTCTCTTATTTCATTGATGTTTGTGGGACTATATACAAATTGGCTGGCATGTTTCCCTATGTTATAACAGTAACTACACTTAGAAAGTACATAATTGGCTGTGAAGTACAAGGATGTTCAGACATTGTGAAAGTTGCTATACAAATGCAAGTTTCTTTTGGTGAAACTGTCTTTCCTTGCCTGTTTAGCCAGAGACCTGCTGTAATTCCAACAGGAAGGCTGAGACCTGAAAACGCTATTCCTTGACTCATAAGGGATCTGGCTTAAGAATTGAAGTCAGTACACCAAGTCAGATGGAATCTATAAATCTTTAAAAGGCCTAAAAATGGGTTACAATGGAGAGTTGGGGTGTCACAGCCTTATTGATGGCAGCAGGCAACATTGGACTGATGGGTACATAAGATGCACCAATAATGGTGTGGGCCCACGTGGACCTCATATAGTTGAAGAGTTCTGTCCGACATCGATAACTCTAGTGGGGTCAGTAACTCCAGGATTTTCAGTCCTGGTGCTTTTTCCTAGAGGGCAGCTAGACAAGATGAGGCAGTGGTATACCTTGTTTAGACAATGGGGCCAATTTTGAACTTGTCGCTCTGGCATAAAGCTGTGGGTTGGCTGGATTAAATAGAAATCACGTGTAGGTTAATTTCCATAACAAGTGACCAATCCGTGATGCCAGATTTATGCTACGCAGTGTAAGGACATGAGGTTCTGTATCCTGACAAACATATGGCAAAGAATCAGATGAATCCTTAGCTCCTCACTAAGAAACCATCTGGAATTTACCGCCCAATTTTAAGGGTGAACAATGTCAGAGTCAGTTTGCAGAACCATCTTGCATTCCTCAATTTGGACTGAATTTGAGTTCAACTCAATTAGGACACCCACAACCAAAATGAATGAATCAGGCGCGTGGCACACTAATCTCTACATGCAAAGGCTTGTGTAGCTATTCAAAAACAGATAATGCTGGAAATATTCAGCAGGTCAGACATCTGTGGAGAGAGAGAGAAACAGTTAATGTCTCAGGCTGACAACATTTCCAGAATTTTCTGTTTCGATTTCAGACTTCCAGCATCCACAGTATTTTGCTTTTGTTTTAGTATAGCAATACATTTTGGCTTCTCTTTCCCTTTTGGAAATATTTTGTACTTGGTCTGTTCTGTGAAGGTCACTACTGAAGGAGACAAAGAAAATCATTTTCAACTACAAAGAGAAAATCATCTAACAAAGATAAAGAGAATCAAACACAAAGAGAATCTGCTGATGTGCCAGTATCCCTAATAGATCTTAAATTCAAAGACAAATCCTTTCCATACAATTGATCAATCCGGCTGATATGTGATTGAAGGGTTCACCTCTTTTGGTGTCAATCACTTCAAACAGTTAGGTAAAGGTTCTTGAATTGAAGTTGGTAGCACCCGTGTCTCTGAGTCAGAAGGTTGTGGGTTCAAGCCGCACTTGAGCAACATGATCACCAAAATCTAGGTTGAGACTTCTGTGCAGTACTGAGGGAGTACAGCACTGTCAGAGGTGCTGTCTTTCAGACGAGATACTAAGCTGAGGCTCTTCTATTAGAATAGCTCGCTGCTTGATGGCCGGCGCAGACATGATGGGCCGAAGGGCCTGTTGCTATAGAACATAGAACATAGAACATTACAGCGCAGTACAGGCCCTTCAGCCCTCGATGTTGCGCCAACCTGTGAAACCATCTGACCTATACTATTCCATTTTCATCCATATGTCTATCCAATGACCACTTAAATGCCCTTAAAGTTGGCGAGTCTACTACTGTTGCAGGCAGGGCGTTCCACGCCCCTACTACTCTCTGTGTAAAGAAACTACCTCTGACATCTGTCCTATATCTATCACCCCTCAACTTAAAGCTATGTCCCCTCGTGTTTGCCATCACCATCCGAGGAAAAAGGCTCTCACTATCCACCCTGTCCAACCCTCTGATTATCTTATATGTCTCTATTAAGTCGCCTCTCCTCCTCTTTCTCTCCAACGAAAACAACCTCAAGTCCCTCAGCCTTTCCTCGTAAGACCTTCCCTCCATACCAGGCAACATCCTAGTAAATCTCTGCACCCTTTCCAAAGCTTCCACATCCTTCCTATAATGCGGTGACCAGCACTGCATGCAATACTCCAGGTGCGGCCGCACCAGAGTTCTGTACAGCTGCAGCATGACCTCGTGGCTCCTAAACTCGATCCCCCTACTAATAAAAGCTAACACACCATATGCCTTCTTAACAGCCCTATTAACCTGGGTGGCAACTGTGCTGTGCTGTATAACTGTATGACTCTATGACTCTAAGAGCAGGGGAGTTCTTCCTGGTGTCTGGCTAATGTCCATCCCTCAACCAATATCATTATAAAAAACAGAATATCTGCTCAATATCTCATGGCTGTTTGTAGGACATTGCTGTGCATAAAATGGCTGCCATGATTCCTACATTACAACAGTAACTACACTTCAAAAGCAGTTCATTGGCTGTAAACTACTTTCGGACACCCTGAATTTATGAAAGCGGTTATTTTTTTTTTATTTGTTTCATAGCAAGGCCAGCATTTGTTGCCCATCCCTAATTGCCCTTGTGAAGGTGGTGGTGAGCCGCTTTCTTGAACCGCTGCAGTCCATCTGATGTGGGTACATTCACAGTGCTGCTAGAAAGGGAGTTCCAGGATTTTGATCCAGAGATAGTGAAGAAACAGTGATATATTTCAAACCAGGATGGTGTGTGGTTTGGAGGGAAACTTACAGATGATGGTGTTCACATACATCTGCTGCCTTTGTCATTCTAGGTGGAAGAGGTATGGGTTTGGAAGGTGCTGTCGAAGGAGACATGGTGACTTGCTGCAGTGCACCTTGTAGATGGTGCTCACTGCTGCCACTGTGCATTGGAGCTGGAAGGAGTGAATATTGAAGGTGGTGGATGGGGTGCCAGTTTAGGCAGGCTGCTTTGTCCTGGTTGGTGTTAAGACTCTTGAGTGTTATTGGTGCTGCAGTCATCCAGGCAAGTGGAGAGTATTCCATTATGCTCTTGACTTGTGCCTTATAGATGGTGGACAGGCTTTGGGGAGCCAGGAGGTGGGTTACTCGATGCAGAATTCCAAGCCTCTGACCTGCTCTTGTAGCCACTATGTTTATATGTTCAGTTCAGTTTCTGGTCAATGGTAAGCCCCCAGGATGTTCAATGTCAAGGGGAGATGGTTAGATTCTCTCTTGTTGGAGATGGTCATTGCCTGGCACTTGTGTGGTGCTAATGTTACGTGCCACTAATCAGCCCAAGCCTGAAAGTTGTCCAGGTCTTGCTGCATATGGACACGGACTGCTTCGGCATCTGAGGAGTCGCGAATGGTGCAGAACATCATACAATCATCAGCGACCATCCTCACTTCTGACTTTATGATGGAAGGAAGGTCATTGATGAAATAGCTGAAGATAGTTGGGCCTAGGATACTACCAAGAGGAACTCCGGCAGCGATGTCCTGGGGCTGAGATGATTGGCCTCCAACAACTATAACCATCTTCCTTTGTGCAACCAGTGGATTCCCGTTGTCTTCAATTTGGCTAGGGCTCCTTGATGCCACACTTGCTCAAATGTTGCCTTGATGTCAAGGGCAATCACTCTTACCTCACCTCTTGAGTTCAACTCTTTTGTCCATGATTGGGGCAAGGCTGTAATGACATCATAAGCCAAGTGGCCCTGGCAGAACCCAAACTGGGCATCAGTGAGCAGGTTGTTGCTGCTTAAGTGGTGTTTGATATCACTGTTGACAGCACCTTTCATCCCTTTGCTGATGATCGAGAGAAGACTAATAGGGCAGTAATAGGCTGAATCAGATTTGTCCTGCTTTTTGTGAACAGGACATACCTGGGCAATTTTCCACATCGTCTGGGAGATGTCAGTGTTGTAGCTGTACTGGAACAGCTTGTCTAGCTCTGCAGCACAAGTCTTCAGTACTACAACGGGATGTTGTCAGAGCAATAGCTTTTGCTGTATCCAGTGCCTTCAGCCAATTCTTGATATCACGTGGAGTGAATCGAATTGGCTGAAGACTGGCATCTGTGATGCTGGAGACCTCAGGAGGAGGCCGAGATGGACTGCACAGGTTTGATCTGACTCTTTGGTTGTGGGATTGCTTAGCCCTATCTATTTCATGCTGCTTCTGCTGTTTTGCATGCAAGTAGTCCTGTGTTGCAACTTCACCAAATTGACACCTCATTTTTAGCTATGCCTGGTGCTGCTCCTGGCATGCTCTCCTGCACTCTTTATTGAACCAGGGTTGATCCTTGGCTTGATTGTAATAGTCGAGTGAAGGATATGCTTGGTCATGAGGTCAGAGAATGTGGTTGAATACAATTCTACTGCTGCTCATTGTCCACAGTGCCTCATGGATGCCCAGTTTTGAGCTGCCAGATCTGTTCTGAATCTATCCCATTTAACATGGTGGTAGTGCAACACAACACAATGGAGGATACCCTCAGTGTGAAGACGAGACCTCGTTTTCACAAGGATTGTGCAGTGGTCACTCCTACAAATACTGTCATGGGCAGTTGCATCAGTAATAGGTAGATTGGTGAGGACAAGGTTAGTAGGTTTTTCCTGTTGTTGGTTCCCTCATTGCCTGCTGCAGGCCCAGTCCGTCAGATATGTCCTTCAGGACTCAGGCGACTCGGTCTATAGTGGTGCTATCGAACCACTCTTGATGATGCAGTGAAGTTTCCCAACCAGAGTACATTCTGTGCCTGTGCCAGCTTCAGTGCTTCTTCCAATTGGTGTTCAACTGATTCATCAACTGAGGGAGCTGGGGTTGGGGCGCGGGTGGTGGTGAGGGAGTAGTCTGGGGGCGGTGGGGTGGGGTGCTAGGAGGTAATCAGGAGGAAGTTTTCATACCCATGCTTGACCTGATGCCATGAGACTTCATGGGGTCTGGAATCAATGTTGAGGACCCCCAGGGCAACTCCCTCCCAACTGTATAACACTGTGCCACCACCTATGGTGAGTCTGTCCTGTTGGTGGGACAGGACATACCCAGGGTTGGCGATGGTGGTGTCTGGGACACTGGATGCAAGGTATGTTTCAGTGAGTGTGACTCTGTCAGGCTGTTGCTTGACTAGTCTGTGGGACAGCTCTCCCAATTTTGGCACAAGCCCTTAGATGTTCGTAAGGAGGACTTTGCGGGATCGACAGGGCTGGGTTTGCCATTATCCATTCCAATGCCTAGGTCGATGCTGGGTGTTCTGTTCAGTTTTTTTCCTTTTCAACTTTTGTGTAGTTGTTTTGTACAACTGAGCGAGGCCATTTCAGAGGGAAGTTAAGAGTCAACCACATTGCTGTGGGTCTGGAGACATATATAGCCCAGACAAGGTAAGGACAGCAGATTTCCTTCCCTAAAGGACATTAGTGAACCAGATGGATTTTTATGACCGTCCTTGGTAGTTTTATGGTCAATATTACTGAGACTAGCTTTCAATTTTAGATTTTAATTAATTAATTGAATGTATTAATTAATTGAACTTAAATTCCACCAGCTGCTGTGGTGGGAATTTGTACCCATGGCCGAGATTTGACCCTTGGCAGACACGAGCCGGCCACCGACTGAAAAGTTGGTGACGAACCCTCTTCCCCCTCACCTGAGGATCTGACCCATATTTTGCAGGCCCCTGTGCTTTAATTGGTGTGAGGCGGGACTTCCACCCGCTTCAGGGAGGAAGTCCCACCAATGGAGCCACCGGCCAATCAACGGGCTGGCAGCTCTTAGACCCAGCAGCACCACCGGGAGTGGTGTCAACTGCTGAGACTACAGCCCAGTTTGAAGAAGATGATGTCCGGGAGCCCAGAACAAAGTAAGTCTTGGTTGCCTCGTCGGTAGAGATCAGTCGGGCCCCGGTGAGGCAAGGGTGGTCGATCGGGGGGATGGGGGGTGCATGTTGGGTGTTGGGGGTGATTGGGGTTGTGGGAGCAGCCCTCCATCGGGCACAGGGTGCTTGATCATGAGGGCCACCCCCAGGTCATCAGAGAGCCACCTGCTTTTGTCAGGCAGCTTCTCTCGGGCCTCAGCCACCTGACCAGCCATGGGTAAAATCCCCATGGAGACAGGTGGAGGCCCTTAAGTGGCCACTTAAGGGCCTTGATTGGCCGGGGTCGGGCAGGCCGTTTTTCGCTGCCAACAATCTGCGTAAAGTGGCGGTAGAGGAGGGAACATGTCAGAAAGGGCTCCCGGAGTCTCCCGTTCCATTTTATGCCACCCCACTGCCACCATCCTGCTTTTTGGGGGAGGGGGCATAAAATTCAACCCCATGTTCCAGAGTATTAGCCTGGGTCTCTGGATTACTAGTCTAGTGATATTACCACTACGCCACCATCTTTCTTTGAATATGGCAAAATTGATGAGGCACAGACAGCTCGTTATACCACCTTTAACTTCTTACTCCCTAAATTTCTACCTTCCTTTAACAAAAGATCTTGCACTGGTCTGGATGCGAGGAGGTTTCAACGGAGCTTGGACAGGCTAAGTGAATGGGCAAGAACATGGCAGATGGAATATAATAAGTGTGAAGTTATCCACTTTGGTAGAAAAAAACAGAAAGACAGAGTGTTGGTTAAATGGTGAGAAGTTGAGAAGTGTTCATGTCCAATGCGCCCTGGGTGGCCTTGTTCTTGAGTCACTAAAAGCTAGCATACAGCAACCAATTAGGAAGGCAAATGGTATGTTGGCCTTCACCACAAGGGGTTTTGAGTACAGGAGTAAAGAAGTCTTATTGCAATTTTATAGTGCTTTGGTGAGACCTCACCTGGAGTATTATGTATAGATTTGATCGCCTCATCTGAGGAAGGCTATACTTGCCATAGAGGGAGAGCAACAGAGGCGCACCAGCCTAGTACCTGGGATGCTGGGATTGTTTTATGAGGAGAGATTGAGGAAACTGGGCCTCTCTAGAGTTTCAAAGAACGAGAAGTGATCTCATTGAAACTTAAAAACTTCTTACAGGGTGTGACAGGGTGGCAGGTGAGCCTAGAGCCAGGAGACGGTGTCAGAATAAGGGGTAAGCCATTTAAGTCTGAGATGAGGAGGATTTTCTTTACTCAAAAGGTGGTGAATCTGTGGAATTCTCTACCCCAGAGGGGTATGGAATCTCAATCGTTGAGCATATTCAGACAGAAATTGATGGATATCTGGATTCTAATGATATCAAGAGATATGGGGATAGCGCGGGAAAGTGGCACTGAGGTAGATGATCAGCCATGATCTAATTTAATGGCAGACCAGGCTCATCAGGCTGAATGGCCTAGTCCTGTTTGCACTGGAGTGCTGACTTGGGTTGTATTAGAGTGCTAAAGTGGGAGTTCAGTGACTGAGGAAGTTCGGTGAGGAGGGAGCGAGGAGCTCCTTTCATTTCCTACCTGTCCTCAAAGAGCGTGAGGGGAGCTGAGAGTTTCCACAGAACACAGCTGACTGGTGAGTAAGTCCTGGTGGGTATTTTTCAAGCTGGATTGAATTGTAAGTCATTGTTTTAGCAAGACTTAGTTGATTTATTTTTTTTATTATAATAATCTTCTAAAGTTTTAGTCATGGTAGGAGAGCTTAAAGCTGTGTCTTAGCTGTAGGAGACAGAGAGTGATGACAGACGGTTGTTTTAGTGACTGGAAGCCAGTGTCCAGTGGCTTACCACAGGGATCTGTGCTGGGTCCCCTGTTGTTTGTCATTTATATAAACGACATAGATGACTATGTGGGGGGTAGGATCAGTAAGTTTGCAGATGACACAAAGATTGGCCGAGTAGTTAACAGTGAGGTTGAGTGTCTTGGGTTACAGGAAGATATAGACCGGATGGTCAAATGGGCAGAAAAGTGGCAGATGGAATTTAACCCTGAAAAGTGAGGTGATACACTTTGGAAGGAGTAATGTGACACAAAAGGATTCAATGAATGGCCTGATACTGGGAAGGTCTGAGGAACAAAGGGACCTTGGCGTGTTTGTCCATAGATCTCTGAAGGCAGAAGGGCAAGTTAATAGGGTGGTGAAAAGGCATATGGGACACTTGCCTTTATCAGTTGAGGCACAGATTACAAAAGCAGGGAGGTCATGTTGGAGTAGTATAGAACTTTGGTAAGGCCACAGCTGGAGTACAGTGTACAGTTCTGGTCGCCACATTATAGGAAGGATGTGATTGCACTGGAGTGGGTGCAGAGGCGATTCACCAGGATGTTGCCTGGGATGGAACATTTAAGCTATGAAGAGAGGTTGGATAGGCTTGGGTTGTTTTCGCTAGAGCAGTGAAGACTGAGGGGTGACCTGATCGAGGTGTACAAGATTATGAGGGGCATGGACAGGGTGGATAGGGAGCAGCTGTTCCCCTTAGTAGAAGGGTCAGTTACGAGGGGACACAAGTTTAAGGTGAGGGGCGGGAGGTTTAAGGGGGATTTGAGGAAGAACCTTTTTACCCAGAGGGTGGTGACGGTCTGGAATGCCCTGCCTGGGAGGGTGGTAGAGTCGAGTTGCCTCACATCCTTTAAAAAGTACCTGGATGCGCACTTGGCACGTCATAACATTCAAGGCTATGGGCCAAGTGCTGGCAAGTGGGATTAGGTAGACAGGTCAGGTGTCTTTAATGAATCGGTGCAGACTTGATGGGCCGAAGGGCCTCTTCTGCACTGTATTATTCTGTGATTCTGTGATTCTGTTCCTATGTTCTGATGATTTCACTCCTAAATATCCTAGCTTTAATTTTAAGATCATGCTTCTTGTTCTGGATTCTCCCACGAGAGAAATAATTTCTCTCTATCTATTGTATGGAATCCCTTTATAATTTTAAACAGCTCAATTAAATTACCCCATAACCTTCTAAAGTCAAGGCAATCCAAGCCACATTTATGCATCCTCTCCTCATAATTCTCAAGCCAAAGAGCCTTTCTTATCTATGCTCAGTAGTGAGCAATGGTACCCAAGTCTTTAGATAACATTGGACAATTAAAATTTATATGTTTGATTTATGAAGTTTGAATTGAAATTCTAATCTTAATGAAGAGTAATTGATTAGTCTAACCTATTGGAGTATGTTTCAATCGTAGTAAATTAATTTACCTCACTAGGTAGGTTTTTACTTCAAATCTTTAGAATTTTTGAAGAAAGATGAAAACTATAAGTGTGAAGAAGATGGATTGCAAAGGAGTAAAATCTAACAAATTAACAGTATTATAAGTTAGTTTACAAAATATAAAGTAACAGCATAAGAATATGCAAGGTATTAGCTGCAAGTCAAGAAAAAAGAAGTCTGTTGATGTAAGATTACAGATTACTTCACTGACAAACCAGTTCACCACAGAGGAGGGCTGATTAGTTTTAATATGAATTAACCAAAGCAGCAACAACTTACATTTATATAACATTTTAATGTAGAAAATCATCCCCAGTTGATTCAGAGAATCATAAATCAGACAAAAAAAATTAGCCAAAGGATGAGACATTAGGAGGGGTGACCAAATGCTTTGTTAATTGTATATCAATTGTGTTTAATTATATGTAGGTGGAGGGCATTAATTGGCATTTCATGTGAGCACATATAAAGAGACACTTACTGAAACTATGGTGTGGTTGAGTTAAGAGGTGTATGTTTGTAATGTTTCACTCTGTAAATAGATGTTAGACTGTTTAAAGATTGGCTCCGTTATTATCCTTCACTCACTGGCTTTCTGGAATATAACATGCTTGATCGAAGAGGTGGGTTTTAAGGATGGTCTGACAGGAGTTGGAGAGGTGGAGAGATTTAGGGAGAAAATTTATGCGTGTAGGGCAGAAAGAGCTGCAGGCTGTCAGGGGTGAGACAAAGTGAGTCGGAATGCGCAAAAGACCAGTTTTAGAGGAACAAAGTTCTCAGAGGGCTAGAGGAGGTTATGGATAGAGAGCAGCATAGCGATGAAGGGAGCGAGTAGCAGTTAAAGTTGTGCCTGATCAAATATGTTATTCAAGATATAAACAGGAAGCTTATGATTAAACCCAGATAAAATTGTGATATTGCACTGCTGAAACTAATTTGTATCATATTAAGTTGAACCCAGCTAATGTTGTACTATATCAAGCCAAGCCAATTATCAAGCCAAGTATATCTCATGTAGCAATCATGTTGACAATTGATTGTACTTGACTATGTGGAAGTAGTGAAATGGAATACTCCAAATTCCTTTTCCAACAATAAATTTGAGGGCCTTCAAAACACAAAACTATAATAAGAATTTCCAAAAAGATAGAGTCATTAATGGCAATGGCACATGTTAGCCAAACAGGATGCACCTGCAATAATGGTCTTTGAGCACTACTCAAGCAACTGACAAGCCACTTGAACAGTATAAATCTCCCAAAATTTATTAATGCAGCTGCGAGAGCACAAACAATGCATAAAATTGTTGAACAATTGCAGGGAAAAGCATATATAAAGCATTCAAAGTCCTAGTGGAAGCTATAATGAAATATGGCAGTGACACATTGGTGGGCGAGGAACAGCCTCAAATAAGCAGCTAATGAGGCATGCGTGGGAGTACATCACCCAGATGGTGAACAGTAACCAGGACTAAAAAGACCTTGGAAAGAGGAAGAAAAAACATTTGCACAACTTAAAGAGAAACACCAAAATAAAGACCGGAAAATGCCTTACATTAGAGGACAGCATTGGCTAGAAATGTGTGCTATTTATATAAATTGTTTTTTGAAACTACAAGTTTGCAAATAAACAAATGCTGTACTGCTTTACTGACACAAATATTAAGAATGTAGCACTTTAAAAGGTTCAAACTAAAAATAGCAGGGCCGTACAAATGACAGTTCATTATAATGGAGAGAAGGTATTGCAGGAATAAGTATGCCTGTCTCAATCTCCACAGCTCTTAGATTTCAAGCTAAAATTGGTATACAGTTGGAAGGCACAAAGTGCAACTAGAGCGTCACAGAATAAATCACTAACGCTATTCACCATTCTCATCACTATCATTGATCAGCTCAGCAGAGAGATTTTGAAAGATATGGGGTCTTTAGAGTTTGGTGGACAGTGCTGACCTTGAGGAATGTACCAAATTATTCTGATGTACAATAATTTGCAATCACATCACCATGCCCACACACACTGATCGTGCACAAGCTTATTTATTTGGCACATTTTTTTATTCATTTGTTGAATGTGGGCATTGCTGGCCAGGCTGGCATTTATTGCCCATCTCTAAAATTGCCTTTGAGAAGGTGGTGGTAAGCTGCCTTCTTAAACCGCTGCAGTCCATGTGGGGTAGGTACACCCACAGTGCTGTTAGGAAGGGAGTTCCAGAATATTCACCCAGTGACAGTGAAGGAACAGTGATATAGTTCCAAGTCAGGATGATGTGTGGCTCGGAGGGGAACTTGCAGGTGCTCCCATGCATTTGATGCCCTTGTCCTTCTAGGTGGTGGAGGTCACGGCTTTGGAAGGTGCTATCTAAGAGCCTTGGTGCATTGCTGCAGTGCATCTTGTATATGGTACTGCTGCCACTGTGCGTCGGTGGTAAAGGAAGTGAATGTTTGTAGATGGGGTGTCAATCAAGCAGGCTGTTTTGTCCTGGATGCTGTCGAGCTTTTTGAGTGTTGTTGGATCTGCACCCATCCAGGCAAGTGGAGAGTATTCCATCACACTCCTGATTTGTGCTTTGTCAATGATGGACTGGCTTTGGGAGTCAGGTGGTGAGTTACTCGCCACAGGATTCCTAGCTTCTGACCTGCTCTTGTGGCCATGGTATTTATATGGCTACTCTAGTTCAGTTTCCAGTCAATGGTAACTTCAGGATGTTGATAGTGGGGGATTCAGCGATCGTAATGCCATTGAATGTCAAGGGGAAATGGTTAGATTCTCTTTTGTTTGAGATAGTCATTGGCACATGTGGCATGAATGTTACTTGCCACTTATCAGCCCAAGCCTGGATATTGTCTAGGTGTTGCTGCATTCCTACACGGACTGCTTCTGTACCTGAGGAGTCGCAAATGGAGACAATAACCATATATTGATGTGTGCTGATTTACTCCTACAGCTTGTGCTCTTTTCACAAAACAAGAACAAAATCAACTTGCTGTAGAATCACATGAAAGGGAGTCACAGATTCACAAAAAGCAACAACACAGCTTAAAAAAAACTGCAGGAGCTGTAATGTGGTAATGCTGTGCATAATCTCAGTAATGCAGAAATCAGAGGTATTAGATCTTAGGACCAACCAAATCGGCTATATTGCCTTTTCTAGTCCTGTATTTTTCTATATCCCCAGGTTGAAAAGAAATTGCCAGATTAAGGATAGGGAATTGCATCTTATAATAGGGCAGCAGTTTAAAGAAAAAGACTTGCATTTCTTTTGCCTTTCATGACCTCAGGACATCCCAAGGTGGCTTACAGCCAATGAAGTACTTGTGAAGTGCAGTCACTGCTATAATGTAGGAAATGCAGCAGCCAATTTGCGCATAACCCTGTCCCATAAACAGCAATGAGATAATGATCAGACAATCTGTTTTTGTGGTTGAGGGGGTCATTGTAGACAATGAGAATTCTCCTGCTCTTCTTCGAAATAGTGCTCTGGGATATTTTATGTCCATTTGATTGGGCAGATGGGGCTTTGGTTTAACACCTCATCTGAAGAATGGCACCTCCAACAGTGCAATACTCCACTGGAGTGTCAGCCTAGATTTAGTGCTGATGTCTCTGTCGTGTTTCTTGAACCAACAACATTCTTAATCAAAGGTGAGAGTTCTACCACTGAGCTACAGCTGACTCCTGTTTGGAAGTGATTACGGAGAGGCTGCTGTTGTAGGTTGAAGGGACCCATGGTAAGTATGCTACCTGAGTTTTGTGAAGATACAGACCTCAGTAGACCTGCCTTGAAACTAAGGCTGGAAAAGGAAAAGGGTGCCGGCAACTACGATGTAGGGACTCTGAGTCTTCATGCAAGCCAGCTGTTCTTCATTGAGAAAGATCATGAGAAATTGCTCTGCTGTAGTGGCATGAGTTCAGTAGCATATCATTTGCCAATTAGCACTTGTGTTAGCAGACATGCTGTGCCATTTCCTAGTCCTGCACAGTGGTTGTAGGTGCTTGTGAAAGCAAATAACTGCAATAATTCCAGCAAAGGACACCCATACCATTGATGCCCATGGCTGTGGACAAGCAGGTTGAATGCCTTCTGCACCTCATGCAGCTTGCCAGCTGTCTGCTCAGCCAGCCACCCCTACCACCTGCTCCAGGGGAACATGTAATAGCAGGGCACCAACAGAAGCAACCTGCAGATGTTAACTGGGCACATGGAAATGCTGAGCCACAAGACACGTTAAACACAAGCAGCAGTGGCACTGGAAGAAATGAAATTAATTCCTTTTCAATATCCCTTGCAGTGTGTTGGTCTTTTATTGTGAAGAGAAATCAGAAGTAAAGATGCAACTCTCCGCAAAAGAATATGGATGTCAAGCAAATAGAACTTCTGTAATTATAAACTAAGTCCAGTGGAGTAAGAATGTCCAACTTCAAAGCTCATTGAATAGGCGAACCATATATTCTCACAATTCCATTGCCTTCAGTGGCTGGTCTTCTGTTGGTGGGAGCTCTAGCCCTCCTGATCTCCCATGCCTTGCAACTGCTTCTCGGCCACTACTATGGGTGTTTTCATATCTTCACATACTTCCCTTGGAGAGTTATGTCTTGTGTGTAACAATCCACAGACTAATTAATGACAAGCAGGCCACGACGTGATCACTCCTTCCATGGCCATAATCATCTTTATACCAGATGGCTGGATATCTTTAAGGGCTTCCACAATCCATACAATGAGGTGAGTGAGTGAGTGTAATGGGGGTAGGGGAGTCAAACACACCCACGCCCACCGAATGCAAGCACCCTGCTGGATATCAGTTCAGAATTCGGAGCCAGAGCTCTGGTCTCCATTTGCTCGAACTGTCTGGAAAGGGATTCAAATCTTGCACCTTCTGACTGAGAGGTGGGAATGTTACTATGAAGCCAAATGCTTGCTGCATTTCCTTGGTGAGGTGTCTTCTTCAAGCCATAAGATCGCACATGAAGCAGTGTAGATTATTTGATACAATATACCCCAAAGGTCAAATAATGTATCCATTGTCAGATTTCTCTCAGTGTAACAAAAAACTGCATGGAGGGTAACACAGGAGCACAGAGGCCTTTGGAAGTGGACAACCTGAACCAGGACTACATGAGGCAACATATCTACTGCAACAAATGCAGCTAATTTGGGTGTGATAGAGAAGCAGTTATAGAGGCTCTTCTAGGGCAACTGAGGTGCTCAGTGGTCACACCTGCTGCACTAATGATACAGGATAGGAGACAACTCCTTGTGATATACATGTGCAACTGTTGAGTTAATGTCCATGTTTGTTAAGCATTACCTGTCTGTCAAATTGCATTAAATATCCACTATTTGAAGTACCTCCTTAGTTGTGTTATTTTGTATTTGCTTGTGGCCTTTTACTAAGGACTAACTGACTTTTCCCATAGCTTCTTTATTGTAGGATTAGCAAGTATCAGGGAAGGAATCAACATGGACAAAAAGTTCATACAGGGATTTCTCTTGTTTTTCAATTCATTTATTTCATCTAATTTATCTAATGTATCTAATTTTTCTGATATTTTTCTTGACATGAAGAATCTTAGCTCCCTTTACTCTGGTTCAGTCTCTGATAGTCTGCATTGAACTAAGAGTTAAATGGCACTGTAACCAATATGACATTGCATTCCTACTAATGGCCAAACTGTGGTAGGTTACAGATGATGACAATTGAGCTGTATTAGAGATCACATTAAAATCCTGCACACAAATGTAAATCTTGCCTTTTTTATATAAATTTGATACTTTATTTGAATGAATGGAAGCAAGGATGAAATCATCAATGATTGTCTTTTAATACCATCACGTGGTCTTTTTTTTTGCTGCGCAGCAGAAAGAGGCTTTCAATTCACACGGGTCGATGATTGCTTTATAGAGCACAAAGCAGAGTTAATGTGAAATTTCTTATTAGCCAGATCAAAGGATTTCACATCAAAGATCAGCACCACACCAGAAAAGGTCAGCAGGTCATAATTTTTGCGTTCAAATTGTAACAGCTGTAAACACATTTCAAATTGGCTTCATTTAAATTTATCACCGATTAATTATCTAGGTCATGTTCCTGCATTGATTTGTTTGAAGTTATGGTATGCATTAGGGGATCTTTGGGGTCAATTATGTGCATTGATCTTGCTTTGTATTCCATTACCATCAGCCATATTATAATTACATGACATTTATAATTTGACTTAGTTTTCAGTAACCTACATTTTGTCATCTCGTCTGCTATCATTGTTATTTGTCTCTTAAATTATTATCTGGCAAAAAAAAAGTTATATTAGTTTTCGCCTTTTTGGTTTGTATCTAGATCAAACATTTCTCTCCCTCGTGAAATAGCAGACATTGTTATTATTTTCAACCTCTACCTTTGAGAGCTACTGTATTGGGCAATAACAGGTGATTTACTGCAATTATATAAAGCCTTGGTAGAGACTGCACCTCGAGTATTGTGTGCCGTTTTGGTCTTCTCACATAAGGAAAGATATACTTGCATAGAGGGAATGCAACAAAGGTTTACCAAACTAATTCCTGGGATGGAGGGATTGTCATATGAGGAAAGGTTAAATAGACTGGGCCTTTATTCTCTGGGGTTTAGAAGAATGAGAGGTGATGTCATTGAAGCATACAAATTCTTACAGGGCTCGACAGGGTTGATGCAGGAAGAATATTTTCCCTGACTGGGGTGTCTATAACCAAGGGATACAGTCTCAGAATAAGGGACAGGCCATTTAGGACTGGGATGAGGAGGAATTGTTTCACTCAGAGGTTTGTGAACCTTTGGAATTCTCTGCCCCAGAGGGCTGTGGAGGCTCAGTCAATGAGTATGTTCAAGACTGAGATCGATAAATCTCTCCATATTATAAATTCAAGGGATATGGGGATAGTGCAGGAAAATGGTGTTGAAGTAGAAGATCAGAAATGATCTCATTGAATGACGGAGCGAGCTCGAAGGACTGAATGGCCTACTGCTCCTATTTCTTATGTTCTTATGTTTATTACTATTACATAAAATTTAACTGGGTAAATTGTATCCCTTTCTTTGAGTTACATATTCAGACTCAATCATATCAAAACTCTCCCTGAAATCTCTCTTGATGGCTCTGTTGGTGAAGGTTTTGTGCAATTGACCCATACTGACCAGAAGGTCATAGGCTTGATTCCTAATAAGTTGATCTCATTTGGGGCAGCATTTGGAGTGCTACTATTTGACATAGTGGCCAGGAATTTAATGAAGGGAAAATGAGCCAGAATACCCTCTCTTGATCCCTTCGAGAAAGTGTTGATCCTTCCATGAGAACAAAATTGGCTCAAATTCCCTTCACGTTGGATAGGTAGTATTGTGGTTACCATTGGACTAATAGTCTAGAAGCTTGGTCCAATAATTCAGTGAATGTGATTTCAAATCTCACCAGCAAGTTTGAGAATTTGAACTTGGTTAAAAGAAAATCTGGAAATTAAAAAATAAAAGCTGGTCTAAGTAAAAGTAACTATGAAGCTGTTGGATTGTTGTAACTACCCAACTGGTTTATCAATGCCTTTTAGGGAAGGAAGGCAGTCCTTTTCCACTCTGGCTCTTCTGTGACTCTAGTCCCACACTGATGTGGTTGACTCTTTAACTTTCCTCTGAAGTGGCCTAGCAAGTCATTGAGTTGTATCAAACCACAATGGTTCAAGAAAAAGTGTCACCAACATCTTCTCAGTGCAACTAGGGATAGGCAATAAATTCTGGCCTTGCCAGTGACACCCATATTCTGAGAATTTAAAGTCAAATAGGCTGCTGCTATTCATTCTCAATAGAAAATGATAATTTGGCTAAGATACTGCTGTCTGTGTTAGTATATAATGAATCTCTCTCTATCTCTCTCCTTCTCTCATATGCATCTGTACATAATATAGATGAATATCTATATTTTATACACAACGCCAAAAGGTATTGTGAAAGGGCAGGGGAATAGAACAATGTGGATAGCTCGGAGTTAGAATTGACATGAAGGTAGGAGTGGCCTGCTCCTTTGCTCTAAAATTCAATGATTCAATGCAACAGGAGTGAGTGCCTTCATAAGAGGAGGAAGAAAGCAAATTGGTAGAAAGAAAACTAGCTCTGACGCCTTGAAGTTAGATGAAGATTTTGCCTTTTTTGTCCTTGCTCTTTGGAAGGTTGACTTTGTTATGATATTCCTTGCTAAAAAGTAGCAAAGTGGTTTTGATTTTATATTTATGAATTTTTGTAATTGTGACTTTTGCATCATATTGAAATAGAACATCGGCCAGCAGTAATTGATTGCGTAGAAGATGTTAGATGTGAATCAGTGAATTACAGGACTATAATCTAATTGAGAGGCTCAAATAATGCCAGAAATCATGAAAAGCGAATCTTTAGATGGCCATAACTTTGTCACCTGAACGCCAACATTAGATTATTTATTTAATTCCAGAGATGCAGTGGTATTATTTGTAATGATTTTTTAAAATAAGCTTGTATTCTGTGTGTTCTGTTTCTTTGTTGGGAATCAGTTCTGTTGAAGCTTTTCTTTTTAAAATCAAAGCATGTTAAAGAGCCAAGGTCAACAGTGCAAGAGACTACCAAAGGTGAATAAAGTAGAAGAGGAGGCAAGGTAAATCAAGAAGTCATGGTTAGGTGACTTTCAATTTGGGTTTTTAAAGCTGGTATTTAAAGGAGGAAGGGAAAATTGTAGAAGTGAAGAAGCGTCACAGTTTTTCTGTCCCAGTGAAAAGAATTAGATTACGAGATGGTATGATGAATCGTGATTTCAATACAGGAAGAACAAGTCCATAACAACAGTATATTTGGACCTTAGGGGAAATGAGCAACAAATGTTTACTGAAACATCAGTCAACATAGATTGGGTAGACTAGGGATGATAGCCTGGTGCCTTGAGATGCTTTACTGTGTTAAAGATACTATATAAATGCCAGTTGTTATTGTAATGGTTATGGCATGGCCTAGTAACCCAGGGATTATGAATTAACACCTCACCATGGCAAATTGAATTCAATAAATTGGAAATATGTGGGAACTTGTCAGTCCTATCTAATGACTTCAGTCCCACATTACATATTAGATATTTAATAGGGTCGGCACAGTGGCGGAGTGGTTAGCACCACAGCCTCACAGCTCCAGGGACCTGGGTTCAATTCTGGGTACTACCTGTGCGGCGTTTGCAAGTTCTCCCTGTGACCGCGTGGGTTTTTGCCGGGTGCTCCGGTTTCCTCCCACAGCCAAAGACTTGCAGGTTGATAGGTAAATTGGCCATTGCAAATTGCCCCGAGGAATATGGGATTACTGTAGGGTTAGTATAAATGGGTAGTTGTTGGTCGGCACAGACTCGGTGGGCTGAAGGGCCTGTTTCAGTGCTGTATCTCTAAATAAATAAATAGTCAGGCTGATGGAATGAGCGACCACGTGGCAGATGAAATTTAATGCAGAAAAGTATGAAGTGAAACATTTTGGTAGGAAGAATGAGGAAAGACAATCTAAAATAAAGGATACAATTCTAAATGGGGTGCAGGAGCAGAGAGACCTGGGGTATATGTGCACAAATCGTTGAACCTGGCAAAGCAGGTTGAGAAAGTGGTTAAAAAGGCATATGGTGTCCAGGGCTTTTTAAACAGAGGCATAGAGTACAAAAGCGAGGAAGTTATGATGATCATTTATAGAACACTGGTTTGGCCTCAACTGGAGTACTGTGTCTAATTGTGGGTACCACACTTTAAGAAGGATGTGAAGGCATTGAAGAGAAGGCCTTGGGGAAAGTGCAGAAAAGATTTATGAGGATGGTTCCAAGGAGGAGGGACTTCATTTATGTGGACAGATTGACAAAGCTGGAGCTGTTCTCCTTAGCGTAAAGAAGGTTAAGAGGAGATTTGATAGAGATGCTCAAAATCATGAGGCGCCTGGACAGAGTTTGAGTTTGTTTGAGAGATACAGCACTGAAACAGGCCCTTCAGCCCACCGAGTCTGTGCCGACCATCAACCACCCATTTATACTAATCCTACACTAATTCCATATTTCTACCACATCCCCATCTGTCCCTATATTTCCCTACCACCTACCTATACTAGGGGCAATTTATAATGGCCAATTTACCTATCAACCTGCAAGTCTTTTGGCATGTGGGAGGAAACCGGAGCACCCGGAGGAAACCCACGCAGACCCAGGGAGAACTTGCAAACTCCACACAGGCAGTACCCAGAATTGAACCCAGGTCGCTGGAGCTGTGAGGCTGCGGTGCTAACCACTGCACCACTGTGCCGCCCAATTCTAGGATCAATTACCTTTTTCTAGTGAACATTTGGAGAATGTCTCAACTTATGTGAGTTCTTCCCTTTTGAGGTATAAATAGTTGAATTTCCCATAAACTTCACCCAAGCTGCCCCTGCTGCAAGATGAGGTGGTCTCCTCCTGCCACCCTCTGGGAAGAGGACCTCCCTCCTCTCCCTCATTGCCTCCAGCATTAGATCCAAGTCAGCACTGATGAAGCGAGGGTCTGCTCTGCCCCTAGTACTAAGCCTCCGGCTCCCCTGTGACATCTTGCGTCCCACTGGTACAGTGAAATGCTTTGGCAAAAACCACAGCACTCTCCCTCAGGACAACCAGCAGCCTCAGTGATGGCTGCCGTAGGAGTCTAAATGAGTCCAACATTTCATCTGACCTGACTCCATTGCTTCCCCCACTGCCTCTAAGTGGACATGGCATCCCCATGTGAAAATCTGAACTTTAATTTGCTTCCCCCCGGAGGTGGGTTTCTCATCCAAAAACAGACCTGGCTCCTGTTTCCCACCTCGGTGGCAAAAATTCACCTATAGAGTCATAGAGTTATTATGGCACAGAAGGAGGCAATTTGGACCATCCAGTCCATGCTGGCTGCCTATAGAGAAATCCAGTCAGTCTCATTCTCCTGCTCTATCCCATAGCCCTGCAAGTTTATTTCCCTCACATGCCCATTTCCTATTGAAATTATTCATTGTCTCTACTTCCACCATCCTTGTAGGCAGTGTGTTCCAGAGCATTACCACTCGCTACATAAAAAAGTTCTTCGTCATATCCCCCCTGCATAACTTACACAAACCTTTAATCTGTGTCCCCTAGTCCTTGTACCATCGGCTAATGGGAATAGCTTTCTTTGTCTATCTTATCTAAACCTCTCATAACCTTTTACACCTCCATCAAATCAGAGGCCTTAAGATGTAGTAGTCTCTAGTTTTAAGGCGTTTTGCCTTTGATGCTGTCTCTGCAGCTGTGGGTTACAGACTGCCAGTCTCTCTCTGCTGCTTGGAGTAATAAGATTTGATATCTGTGATTAGTTTCAATCGGGTCACCAGCTGATCAATACTTCTATTGTCCACCCAGAACGATTTGAAATTTGAAGTCATTGCTACACAGTGGGTGGATGGATGGTGGCCATTTGCACCTGTTATGATTTAACTGGTTTCTTACAGTTCTGTGTGTTAAGTTTTGAGTTCAGGGACAGCGGGCTGCATTTTAAAAGCCTGACGCCGAAATAGCGAGCGGAAAAATTTGCAGGGCCCACGTCGCGGAGCTACCGCGATTCCAAACACAGCGGCTCATTAGCATGGCCGGGGCGGCCACCCCCATCCCCCACGATGTGGAAGGGGCGGGCAAACCATCCCCGGCAACGGCATCTTGCGCTGGCGCCATTTATAAAGGACTTAGAGGCCTAAATGACCATTTAAATTTTTAAAGGAAAATTACATCTCACATTGTTAAAAGTGGTTGAAAAATTTTTGCCATCCCCTCTCCCACCCACCCAATAGCCTCACATTAATTTCACTGCCCACTCACCCCCCAAAATACATACCTTGATGAAGTGACCTTCCAGCCCCAGAGTTCAGAAACTTTAATCCTCAACCCCTTCCCATTACCCTCCCCAACGAATCCGAGGAGTCTGACCCTGCTCCCCCCCACCCCCACCCGCACTGAGAAAAGTTCCTCCTTGCCCCCCCACCCCCCCCCCCCCCCTCCGCCTCCACAGGAGTCACGCCTCATTTCCCCGAACGGGGATTCGAAGGCATGGCATTGCCAGCAATCTGGAATGAAGATCAGAACCAGCTCTCAGAATCACTGCGGCTGACATGTTAATGAAAGGTAAGTACCAATTTGCATATTTTAATGCGGGTCCCATCACTGAGCGGTGGGGAGTGGGGGGAGGGTACCACAAGGCCTCACCGCCACCGCCGAGCTCGGTACGGGCCCTGCCGGCGTCAGGGTTGGTGGCGGACCTCATCCATTGCTATCTTCATTGCCCCCCGTGCCATTGCTCCTGGCGTCGGAGAGCCTTCAAAATCCAGCCCAGTGAGTCACGGAGCTCATAGATATTGATTTTTGGGTAACACCAGAAACAATAGGAGGTACGAATTCCACAAATGGTTTCATAGATTCATAGAAAGTTTAAGGCACAGAAAGAGGCCACTTGGCCCATCGTGTCTTGACTGGCCGAAAAACAATCCACCTATTCTAATCCCACCTTCCAACATTTGGTCCATAGCCCTGCAGATTACGGCACTTGAGGTGCATATGCAGTCTCGTTTTGAATGAGCTGAGGGTTTCTGCCTCAGCTACCCTTTCAAACAATGAGTTCCAGACCATCACCACCCTCTCGGTGAAAAAGTTTTTCCTCAAATCCTCTCTAATTTTTCTACCAATCACTTTAAATCTATGTCCCCTAGTCACTGATCTGTCTGCTAAGGTAAATAGGCCCTTCCCATCCTCTCAACCCAGGCCCCTCAAAATTTTGTACATTTCAATAAGATTTCCCCTCAGCTTCTTCTGTTCCAAGGAGAACAACCCCAGCCTAACCAATCTTTCCTCATAGCTGCATTTTTCTAGTCCTGGCAACATCCTTGTTGTACCCTCTCCAATGCAATTATATCCTTTCTGTAACGAGGTAACCAGAACTGCACACAGTACTCAAGTTGTGGCCTAACCAATGATTTATACAGTTCCAGCATAACCTCTCTTCTCTTATCTTCTATACCTCGACTAATAAAGGAAAGGATTCCATATGCCTTCTTAACCACCTTATCGACCTGTCCTCCTATCTTCAGGGATTTGTGGACATTCACTTCAAGGCCCGTCACTTCTTATACTCTTCTCAGTATTTTCCCATTAATCGTGTATTCGTTTGCCTTGTTTGACCTCCCCAAATGCATCACCTCACACTTTTCTGAGTTGAATTCGATTTGCCACTTTTTTGCCCATCTGACCAGACCATCAATATCTTCCTGCAGTCTACAGCTATCCTCCCCACTATCTACCACATGGCCAATCTTTGTGTCTTCGGCAAATTTCTTGATCATGCCCCCTACATTAACGTCCAAATCATTAATATACACCACAAAAAGCAGAAGTAGAGTACAAATTCTAAGAGGTTATACTGATGGTGTATAAAGGATTGGTATATCTTATTTGAGTCATCTGTATCTTTTTGGTCACATATCACAGAAGATTGCACAGAATTTAAAGCACATAAACTGGCCATTTGGCCCAACAGTTTCGTCTTGGTATGTCCATTCAAGAGAGGAACTCGACCCATGATCATTCAATTTTCTGGAGGCTTGAGATATTTCCAAGTCTAAGCCGAAATTGCAAAAGTCACCTGACCCTCGGCAGCCATCTTATGCAGCATCTTAATGACCAGTATGGTTCATTTAAAAAGAAAATTCAGTTCCAAAAGATTCTTTGCTGCATACAGTTCATGTTTAAAGTTTTAAATAGGACATGCCTTTACTGGGCTTGGCAGTGGTACTTTTTCAAACGCTTTCTTAAAATCCATATAGACAACATCCATTGCACTCCTTTCATCAACCTTCTCTGTTGCTTCATCAAAAATTCAATTAGATTAGTCAAGCACAATCTGCCTTTCACAAATCTCTGCTGGCTCTCCTTAATTAGCTCAAACCTCTCCAAGTGCTGTTGATTTGTTTTCCTTGCTTACTGTTTCTGAAATCTTACCCACAACTGACTGACCAGCCTTTAGTTATGAGAAATGTTGTTATACCCTTTCTTAAATCAGGGTGTAGATTAAAAGGGTAAAATGTAATAGGGTGGGAGGATGCAAGTGTGGATCATAAAAAAACTGGCGTAGCTCAGTTGGGCCAAATAGCCAGTTTATGTGCTTTAAATTCTAAGTAATAATGCAATTTTCTATGATATGTGACCAAAACAATACAGATTACTCAAAAGCAATCTACTAATCCTTTGCACACCATCAATATAGAATTAGAATTTGTACTCTACTTCTGCCAAGTATAATTGATAAGATCACTGATCTTGGAAAAAGACGCCAAAGGTTGATAGGGTCGTGGAAAAATAGTCATTCCCTTTTTAGGTCTTCCATGGCTCTGCTTTCTGTCCCCCTAGTTCCTCTGATCTGAAGGGGGTTAGGTGCAAAATTTAGGGCTTTGTTTTACTGGAACTCTTTATACTGGGTGTCTGTCCAATGTCCTTTTAGGAAGATGAGTTGGGGAGTCTCCTTCCATGTCAACTATTTAGCTGAACTTTTCAAACAAAGCAACTGTTTGATTCTTTCTCCTTACCACCTGGGGATCTCCAGGAAATGTGAGAACAGCAGAACTTGGTGTGTGGGAGCAGAAACTTCCTAGCTATCAAAGATGAAAATTGTCTTCAGGAAAAGAACTCAATTTATTTTAAACAATGATTTAAAAAGTGTAGTATGTAATGAACTAAAGTTCATTAAAACACATCTTCATATTACATGTGCTATGATCAGGAGAGGAGGGGTCAAAGGACTCCCCTCTTGTCCCTCTCTTTGTTTGACCGCAACAGGGTTTATTTCTTTTTTAAAAGTAAATGTAATTGTGTTTCACTATTTATGTTGTAACGACCAGGTGAGAAAGGGGTCTAGGGTTCCCTCTCAGCCTTCAGCTGCTCTTAACGTAACAGAGTTTAATTTTAAACACACCGTTTTTTTAGCTCCCCCTTGGTGAATCCTTGTTCACAAACTTCCAATTATAAGGCAAAGAAACTAACCAAACAGGTTTTCTTAGGTTTAAAGAAAAAAGGTTGAACTTTATTAAACTTAAACTCTAGTTCGGTTCACCCCTGCAGATATGCGAAGCACCCACGCTAGCATGCATACGCGATATGCACATGCAGATAGAGACAGAAAGGAACAGAAGAAATAAAGTGGAAAAAGTTTGAGGCAATATCTGAAGTTGGTTTTGGTTACTGTTCTTTGAACTCGCTGTATAGTCCTTGATTGTAAGTAGGTCTTGCTTTTCATTGGGGCCCAACTTCTTAAATCTTGTTCGATGTAGGAGACCTTTCTCACTTGAAGTTCATGTGTCTTCAGTGGGTCCAGAGGCTTGTGAGAAAGAGATGGGAGCAGGCAGCAGAGGTATTCTCACTCCAGGAGCAAACAGTCTTTTCCTGTTCAAACTCTTATTACAATTCAGAAAAACCCGGGTTGCCAAGCAGGTTAGTCACGTGACTAGTTCGTCTGGCCACGTCTGTTTGTGGATTCTCTTGTCTTAGCCAACCCTAGAATGTCTCTTCTTACACACAATACCTGGTGCTGAAAGTCCATTGTGGGTTAAATTGGAGCAGGGAATAGCCCCTTTGTCCCTCCAAGTATTGCCTGTTAGTATACAAATATTTTTTTCCAGCCATGGCTGATCTGTTTAACAAGTCATTTCCTCACTCCAGCAACAGTTTAAAATCAATGCTCATATAACAAAATGAATATGCCTCATTCTTGGCAGGCAGGAGAGCTGCATGACACCTCCACATCCAGCAGAATGAAATGTGATTTGAGAAAAGCGCATTTCATTAAAAAGGATTCGAGAGAGAAAAGATAAAATACAGGAAAAAGCATACATCTCTCTCTCTCTCTCTCTCTCTCTCTCAGTCATTCACATTCATTCATAAATCCTAAGACTTATTACAGCCTGTCATTTCTTGGTAGCAGGGTTGCTTTAAACTGCCCTTTTTTGGCATCCCAATAAACATATGGTTCTTTGGGGAGGTTTTTCTTCAGTTTGCCCATTGCCATGATTGCCGAGGCTCTTTGAGATGGTTAGGTTTAATTAACCCTGAGTTTAAACTTTTTTTTCAGGAGAGTCAGTAGTGGGCGGGTCTATCCTCAACTCTCCTTCAGTGCTTTGCTGAGTCATGCAAAGGCTTTTGACTTCAGGGGATGTGTGGTTCTCTTTTTTTCTGACTGTTGGGGAGGATTCTTTGCTAATCTCCCCTTTGTCCTCTGGGACACTCCTGCCTGCAGGTATTTGTGTAGCCTCAATTACACCCCCCTGTGGCACTTCGACTAGGTGAGGCCATTGCCCTACGAACTATCTCTGCAAAGGTGGTGGTCGAGGGGCTGACCCAATTCTTCATTCGCTACGGCCTGCCAGTCGAAATCCAGACAGATCAAGGCACTAATTTCATGCCTGGAGTTTTTCAAAAAGTTATGGGCAACCTGGGCATGACCCCACTAAAGTCCTCAGCCTACCACCCCCAGTCCCAAAAAGCATTAGAACAGTACCATCAGACCCTAAAGACAATGATCAGGGCCTACTGCAATGAGTACCCCCATGACTGGGACAAAGGGCTGGGACTCCTCCTGTTTGCCACCAGGGATTCGCCAAATGAGTCCACTGGTTTTAGCCTCTTTGAACTAGCTTATGGGCACGAGGTGAGAGGCCCCCTGAAAGTAGTCAGAGGTTTTTGGGGCATGGGGACGAGTCGGCTATGTTGGACTACATTTCCACGTTCTGGGAGCGGCTCTCGAGGGCCTGCGCACTGGCTCAGGAGCACCTCAAGGCCTCCCAGGCAACTATGAAAAGGCAGGCCGATAAACATGCCAAAGCCAGAACTCTTCGGCCTGGGGACCACGTATTGGTATTGGTATTACACCCGATTCAGGGTGAACCCCTGAAAGCCCAGTTTAATGGCCCATACCGAGTGGCAAAAAGAATCAGCCAGGTAAATTATTTAATCGAAACCCCAGATCGAAGGAAAAATCAAAGGTTGTGCCACATTAACATGTTAAAGCAATATCACAGCCGGGAAGTGGACAGACAGGCACAGGTCTGTCCGATAGTCCGGGGGGAAGGAGATGATCAGGACCATGAGGACGAGCTAGAGGAAGGCTTGGGGGACCCCCACATTGAACCCCGTCCTGCCCGGTTGACCAACACAGGTGCTAAATAACCTAGACACCACACTCTCCTATTTAGAGGTGGAACAAAGAGCATCCCCCACCAGGCTGCTCGCCACCTATCAGGAAGTCTGCATGACAATGTGCTAAAAGAACCAATTGGACAGGTTTTCTTGAATTTAACAAAGAAAGAGGTTAGCTTTATTGTACTTAAACCAATCTAAGTAAAATAATAAACTATGCTCTAATTTTCACACACATGTTCGAGGGTCACACACAAATAGATTACAGAGTGGGGAAGGATAGATTGGTCAGATTAGAGCCTGAATCAATAAAAAGGGCTATACAGTCTGTGGAGGTTGGTGACTTGGTTGTCTTCCCGCTAAACTCAGTGGTCCTGAGGCTTCCAGCATGTAGATGTGGCCAGCAGGTTCTGTGGTCCTCCTGGAAACAGTGTTGTGAGTGAGTTCCTTTATGGGGTCTCTGCCGCAGTGAAAGGCTTAGGTGGTTATGGCTGGAAGGCAGGGTTTGAAACTTGCCAGGTGGACTGGGGGGAATAGAGAGGGATGCCATTTGGGTTTCTTTTCGTCCCTGTCCAATTGCTTGTCTGCTGCAGAGAGAGAAAACCCAGCTGAAAATACAGATGGTGGACCTGTCACATGATAGCTCAGTGTATATTTCCTCTTGCAACATAATTAGTTCATGTCTAGGAATTCCCTTCTCTCAATCAGGTTCCCATTGTTCAAGTGATTACATTTGAGTGGTTCGTCTGCAGCATTTTAATGTGTTTGCCTTGAAATGTATTGTTAATGGGGACTGGCCAGGTGATGCACTCCAAACTTCCCAAGTCATTGTTCTGAAGGGGACTGGCCAGACAATTCGACTCTCTCTTGATGCATTGGAATGTAGGGGATTTTGGTGCAAATTTTGGTGGCCATTTTAGCTACTAGCACTCACCTTTTTAAAAATTTTAATTCAGGTTTCCAGCCAATAGATTAAAAAAATCATCATTTGGCATAGCATGTGTTCATGACACATGTGTTTGATGTCACTGTAATGCGAATTACATACAACTCATTTTCCTCTGATCAAAAAAAGGTTTGTTAAACGCCTTTTCTGGGAAACTGCGTCAGTCCGTTTGCATTCCTGAGTCATGTTATGTTCATTTCTGAGGTGTAGGCTTGATGGTGAAAAATCATTGTCGATGTTCTATGGCTTACTCGCCCACAGAAGGAGTGCTGAGAGATCTTTTCCACAGGTTTTCTGAAGACTGACAGTTATA
Source organism: Heterodontus francisci (assembly GCF_036365525.1). Taxonomy (NCBI): domain Eukaryota; kingdom Metazoa; phylum Chordata; class Chondrichthyes; order Heterodontiformes; family Heterodontidae; genus Heterodontus; species Heterodontus francisci. Next base: position 39,230,911 of record NC_090375.1, read on the forward strand.
GCAATTGGAAGCTAAGTGAGGAGGTGATAATGATTTGTACGACACATCTAAAACCAAAGTTACTGGCCGTTCTTAGGGATGCTGTGAATTCTTCTAATTTGAATCTGTTGCTGTTCCTATTCTTTGATGTCTTATCCTTACTTTGATGAATTTTCCTTTTTTTTAAAAATTAATTTTGACACTGTTATGGTGCCTTATTGATTTTGAGAGCTATCCGTGATGTACTTTCATTCTTTTCTTTGAGACTGAACACTTATCTATATTTATATCCCAAGTGTTGCTTTCCGCTTCGATGAGGCAGGATTTATACTTTAAGTCATGTTTCGTTTACCACTGACTATTCTCGAAACCGTAACGTTTGCATTCTTTAGAATGTGATAATGTCCGTTGTCTATAATCATCACCAGTCAGGCATTCATTACAATGTTTCATCCTGACATCACCTTGACCTTGAAGTTATGGAGTTCAATAATCCAGGATGAATCCTGAACACAGTCCAGTGCTTGTGACACTGAATTAGCAACCTGGAGCTCATGGGTTCACAATTCCATCTTGCTAAGTTGTGAAACTGAATTCAATAAATCTGATAATCTTTGAGCTGACACCAGAAAAATGACCATGAAAACTGCTGTATTGTTGCAGAAATCCAGCTGGCTCATCAATGTCCTTCAGAGAGCAACCTGCCACCCTTACTTTGTCTAGCCTATTTGTTACTCCAGATCCACACTATCTGGTTGACTCTTAATGCCCTCATGGCAATTAGGGAAAGGCAATAAATACTGCACTTGTTGCCCACATCCCAAGAATATAAAAATATTCTTTCTCCCCTATTTCACTAGAGGCATTAACCAAGTTACTTCAAACAAGTCAAAAGTGACAGAGAGGAATTTCAGACAAATGCTTTGAGGGTGCAAGGGTTAATATTACGCTGTATAATTTTAAGGCTAGTGTTCTTTCTTGCCAAGGGCTTGTCCACTTCTTCAGACTATTTACCTGAATATGAATGAAAAATAAAAGACTGCAGATGCAGGAAATTTGACACAGGAGCAAAAAATGCTGGAAACACGCAGCAGGTCAAGCAATATCCATGAAAAGAACACAGGGCTCTGACAAAGGGTCCACACCTGAACTATTATCCAAATATTGTTTTTTTAAGATTGCCAATTAATAAACGTAGAGGGAACTTGTACATTATGAATAATAATATGTAGTCGGTGTGTTTGTCCTCTTTCCAGCCAGTGAATTATACTCTAGCATTTCATCTGATCTAATTACAAATAGCAGCTAAGAAAAGCAGAAAATAAAGATAAATTATTATCATCTATAAATTATTATTGACAGCAAAGTGCACAGTTGGTTAATATATTTGTATGATATTCCTCTCCCCACTATTTTATCATAAATACATTGTCTAGTAAAATAATGGATGGAAGTATGCCCCAGGACTGCTTTAAATTTTCATCTGTTATTATCACTTGATCAACTAACAGTAATTTCTATCTTTATATCTTTCTATATATTAAAAAGAATAAAATGCGATGGATGCCGATGCATCGTGGGGTGTCATAACAATTCTAAACTATTCAAGCTTTGGTATCTCAATGTATAACATCGGCTTGATACCATGGGGTGTCGTTGCTTCAGTGGTATTATTTTTGACTTGCTCCGTCAATTTAAACAAAAAATATTGCTATAGGATAGAAATTACTACTTGTACTATTTGTGGACAAATGTACAATACATTTTTATGACATTCTTCTGTCCGCTAAGCACTATCCTATGCATGCTTGTATTATATTTCTCTGTGCACTTTTCAATTTAGGTATTAACCCAAAAACAAGGTAGTACCTCAGATAAGACTGTATGTGGAGAGATTTATTAGGAACATAATTCCTTGCTGAGGAACAACATCATTTGGAAAATCTACCTCAATGTATTAAACCATGCATGTAACATGATGGATTGTCAGGGGATGATTTTTTAATTCATTCAAGGGATGTGGGCTTCATTGGCAAGGCTAGCATTTATTGCCATTCCTAATTGCCCTTGAGAAGATGGTGGTTTGTGTACTCTCTGTTTTATGTGTTATACACTAAGTGGACCCTGAATGACCTTTTCACATTCTATCTTAGACTATAAGCAAATGTAGTAAATGGTGTGTTGGAACTCCTTCAAAAAGAAGTATATGTGTAGTTTGAGATCGTCCAATAGTCCATGAAACCTCATGACTCCTATTTAGCTGGTTTGAAGGAAGGAGAAGGAGGTAAGGTTAGTGTCGGGCAGTCAGAAATGCTCCAGACTAGACATAGCAGAAATATTTACTTGGATTAGTCTCAGGTTACAGATTACCATGTCTTCACAAAGGGTGATTCATTTCCAATCTTCCATCACTAAACACATCATCTTAGAGCTGTTCACTTCTCCTGTTTACGGAGAATAGGGCACCAGTTGGTCATCAGACAACTGACGAGCACTAGGTTAAGTCCCTGTTATATGGACAAAGGAGGAACTCATAACTGCATCATGAACAACGTAACTCACCAAAAATGTGTGAGCGAATTGCCACCATTTGCCTGACCACAGCATGTACTCACCATAGTACTGATGTAGCTGCTTCAATCTTTTATTTTGATTCTTTATTTAACTGTCAAAGTAGCAGGGAATCCATATTTATACTTAATCGGGTTAGTCAATTTTCAGTTATTCACCTGATTGGCAGGTTTTTCATCAGATCTTTCATATGCAGTTTGATTGAAGTTCAATTTGTAGTTCAATCGCTTGTTGTGATATTGGACTGATAAGCTTGACCTGCTAAGATTGACGTTATTAGTTTCAACCTCTGTCGATAGTGTTGGCTGGTCTCTATTTTACTTGAATGTGCATTTGGGACTGAGCCTTCTCCAGTATTTTAGTTTATTTCAGTCTTAGCTTTGCTGCTACCAAAGAAATGAACATGGGTATATTATATGCATAATCTTTTTTTTTTTTAGTTTTTTAGAGATACAGCACTGAAACAGGCCCTTCGGCCCACCGAGTCTGTGCCGACCATCAACCACCCATTTATACTAATCCTACCCTAATCCCATATTCCTACCAAACATCCCCACCTGTCCCTATATTTCCCTACCACCTACCTATACTAGTGGCAATTTATAATGACCAATTTACCTACCAACCTGCAAATCTTGCATCTTCATTTATTGCAAAAGTACTTGACATATATGCATGAATGCTAATATTTTTACTTGCCTTCCAATTTTCTTCCTCCATCTTCAGAAAGTGCTGACTTTTGCAATTTTGTCCTCTGCAATCTTATTTTTCTTTCAGTGAGCTGTTTACCCCTGAAGTATCTCCACACTTGGCAGCTTCTTCAGCTTGGGGCAGTAGCTGGAAACCCGATGCCAGGGCTCTACTATTAACCAGCCAGTATGGTGGTCTGCCTAATCTCCCCATAACAGCACAGCTAAAACTGGAAATTAATTTGTGCTGTGCTACCTACTTGCTATATTTGTTTTAAATATACTCTGGAAGCTACTAATTTTAGAAATTATCTAATTTTGGATGCCTTTTAATAATTCAGAGGTTTCTGGTTCCTCTTCTCTGACACTCATTGTATTGAAATCAAGACTCATCCCACCATTCCGTACTTGAACACAATTTCTCTCTATCTGTTTTTACTTTCTCCCATAACCTGTGGGCTTTTAAAAATCAAGGTCAGCCTCATCTAGTCCTGATTTATCTTGTCTTCTCTCCAATTCTTTTCTGGCTTCATGGTTGTGCTGAATTCTGACCATGGCCAAGCAACTAGATTTCTCAATTTAAAAAAAACACATTTTAATACTGTGCCACCACATTCCCATCCAAACCCTTTATCTAAAGTGGCAGATGAAATAGAGGGTCAGTTTTGATGGAGTCACATTGCAGGTAGGTAGGATAACAATAGGCCTTCCTAACTAGACCACGGAAAGTCCCTGTGCATGCACAAAATGTGTCCAATTACATGTACGTGAAACAGATTGCATATGCAAATATAGACGTCCATGCATATTGAACCTTAAATAAATCCATTTGCGCCTTTGCAAAACATGTTTTTTTTTTAATGAGTCAAAACCAGATTTTTGCTGTGTGACATTCATTCCTCAGTCTGGTTGGATACTCGTTGAGTCTGGATACTGGTTGCTCTAGAACACAAAACTGTACATTTTACTTAACCAACCCATAATCCTATGGCAATCATTTGCACTGCTCCAAGAATGCTATTCTACTGGAAACACATTTAAATGTCTGAAAATGTTTTGAATTTATCATGTTTAACAATTTAATTGTGGAGGAAATAAGGACTTTGAGCACTCATTGTCAGCACTGAGCATTCCCTGTACTCGGTCTTTCGCTTTAGTCCAAACCTTATGTCCTCTACTAGACCACTGGATATCTTTGTTTTTTTATAAGCCAGCCATTCTTTCAGCCAGTCTGTCTGACATTATCAGTTTATGTGGGCCTGTGTTCATTTGAAATTGTGTTAAAACTGCTGGAACTCATTCAATATTAGACTTTTAAGTCAGCAGACAGGAATCTTTACTTATATATTCAAAATGTTTAGTTTAAGTTGAAAAGGGCAATATTTATATATATATATATATATATATATATACACACAATATGCATTATAATAACAAATATTAGGTTCCTATTCCTACAGAATCTCCCCTTGTGACATCTAACCATCACTGTTAAGGGCATGCTAGATTTTGAAAAGCACTTATTCAATAATATGGAATATTGTGCCAACATCAGTGAAAAGTTAAGTTCTTGTTACATATATGCTAACTCAAGCTTCTAACGGAAAAGAAAAAGACAGAGGGAAAAGGTCAACAATTCTTATAACTTCACATTTGTTGTCATGCAGAACTACTCATGCATGCTTTTGGTGAACTTATGGCCTAACACAAGAGTCACTCACTTGTAACTGGATCTCAGTAACCTCCTCCAGCTCTACAACCCTCCAAGAACTGTGTTCCTCTAACTCTGGCCTCTTGTACTTCCCTGCCATTGGCAGTTATGCCTGCAACCATCTAGGCCCTAAGCTATAGAATTCTTTTCCTTAGCTTCTCTGGCTCTCTACCTCCTTCTCCTACTTTAAGATTTTCCTTAAAACCTATTTTAGTCATCTGTCCTAAAGTCTCCCCCTTTGGCTTGTTTTCAATTTTTGTCTTGAGTACCCTCCTGTGAAACTCTTCGGGATGTTTTACTATGTTAAAGGCACGATATAAACTCAAGTTTTTGTTGTAGGCAGATCTTAGTTTCTCCCACAAAACTTCATTACCACATCCTCCCCTCAGAGATGATCTTTCCACTACTTTCTGTGCGTGTATATGTGTGTGTAAGATATAGGTGGACACTCCAGTGCAGTACTGAGGGAGTGCTGCACTGCCAGAGAATGCTGTCTTTCAGATGAGACATTAAACCAAGGCGCCACTTGCACTCTCAGGTGGACATAAAAGAACTCATGGGCACTATTTTGAAGAAGAGCAAGGGGGTTCTGCCCGGTGTCCTGGCCAATATTTATCCCTCAATCAACAACAACAGCAACTTATATTTATATAGCACCTTCAATGTAATATAACGTCCCAAGGTGCTTTACAGGATCATTATAAAACAAAGTATGACACCGAGCCACAAATGGAGATATTAGGTCAGATGACCAAAAGCTTGGTCAAACAGGTAGGTTTTAAGGAGTGTCTTAAAGGAGGAAAGTAAGGTGGAAAAGCAGAGAGGTGTAGGGAGGGTATTCCAGAGCTTGGGGCTTATACAATTGAAGGCACAGCTACCAATGGTGGAGCAATTAAAATCAGGGATGCACAAGAGGCCAGAATTAGAGGAACGCAGATATCTTGGAGGTTTGTAGGGCTGGAGGAGATTACAGAGATAGGGAGGGGTGAGGCCATGGAGGGACTTGAAAACCAGGATGAGAATTTTAAAATCAAGGCATTGCTTGACCGGGAGTCAATGTAAGACAGTGAAACAGGGGCAATAGGGGAATGGGACTTGGTACGAGTTAAGATCCGAGCAGCAAACTTTTGGATGACCTCAGGCTTACAGACAGTTGAATGTGGGAGACCTGCCAGGAGTACATTGGAAGAGTCAAGTCTAGTGGTAATGAAGGCATGAATGAGGTTTTCAACAGCAGATGAGCAGAGGCAGAGGCGAAGTCGAGCGATGTTACAGAGGTGAAAATATGCGGTCTTAGTGATGGCATGGATATGAGGTGGGAATCTCATCTTGGGGTTAAATGTGACACCAAGGTTGCGAACAGACTTAATCTCAGGCTGTTACCAGGGAGAGAGAAGGAGTCAGTAGTTAAGGAATGGTGTTTGGAGCAGGGAACAAAATCAATGGTTTCAGTCTTCCCAATATTTAATTGGAGGAAATTTCTGCTCATCCACTACTGGATGTCGGAAAGGTAGTCTAATAATTTAGCAACTTTGCTAAAACAGATTATCTGTTCATTATCGCATGACTGTTTGTGAGAGTTGGCTGTGCACAAATTGGCTGCCATGTTTCGTACATTATACTTGTTACACCAATGTGTTTTGTTGAATGATAATTTTCTTTGGTCCACTGGCTGGAGATCTGAATTTGCATTTTTTTCAAAATACAATTTTAAAAAGACAAGCTGCCAGCAAAGTCACCCTTTCAGCTTAAGATGATCACCTAATTTACAACACTGTATCCTACACTACAATGCTTGTGAGGATAGAGACGAAATGTTTGGTAAACCCCCAGCAAGAACCAAGAACCAGGAAGTTTAAAGGAACTACCTGTTCTTTCAGCAAGAAGAAATACTGCTAAATGCTATGTTTGAATCACTGAGAGACTGTCATATGACAAACTCATCCCCATCTGTGGTTTTAAGCAGAGGAGAAGCAACTGGATTCTGACATAAGCAGACCTTAAGTGGGGGTCTCTCTCTGTTTCTCTCTGTCTCTCCATTCCAGCTTGAAAGCTTTCAAATCCTGCTTGTTGACTGACCACCTTTGCATACTCCAGCTACAATCAGAAACCCCGTTGGAGGAAATCATCCACATAGCTATGTCCAAGAGACTCACCGAACCAGTCATCTACCTCTTCAAACTAAAAGCCTCAGGACCACTGTATTCAGCTAGAAGCCAGCCGAATCACTAAACTTCACAGACTGCACACCTTTTTTATGGACTCTAACTCAACCAATCTACCTTTCCCCATTCTGTAACCTATTTGTGTGTGTGTGTAAACCTCTAGTGTGTGTGTGTGTGTGAAAGTTGGAACTTTGTTTATTATTTTATTAGTTCTGTTTACGTACAATAAAGTTAAACTCTTTCTTTGTTAACTCAAGAAAACCTGTCCAACTGGTTCTTGTTATGATCATAGTAAGTAATCAAGCACCTACTGATTTGGCCAGTGCATCCACTTTAAGAAAGAATTAAACCTTTTGTGGTCAAACAAGGAGAGGGAAAACAGAGAAGCCGTTTGACTCCTCCTCACTTGGCTGTGCATTTCAAAAGTACTTCATTGACCATAAAATGCTTTGGGACAGCCTGAGATCATGAAGGTGCTATATAATTGCAAGTATTTCCAGCCTTTATGCATAAACATAAAATACACATTAAAACAAATGTCAATAGTACTCATCAGAAATTAATACACACTATCGAAGAGCGGTAAATTCAAAACTAATCTGCAGAAACAACAGGCTAGATGCTTTGCAGCCAAGGGGAGATGGGTTTGGGAGCGATTGGGGAGTTAAATCCCCTGAAACTAATGCTTGGGTTTGAATCCCCGACATCGTCCCACCCTCTCTCGGTTTCACCAGTGCGGGATCGAAGGTGAGCGGGGAAACCCCTTAGATTTGTCAGCTAAGTAATTAAGCTACTTAAAAAGCCAATTAAGGGCTGTTTTAACCCTCAATTCTGGATTTAACATCCAGGGCACCTGTTTCCCGACCTGTCAGCAACTAGCCAGGGTCACAGAGGCAAGTGCATGGTGGGAAGAACTTCTTCAGTGAAACCGACCACCTGAGGAAGGCTTTGATCAGTTACACTGAAGCATTCTAGCCATGACCATTGGAGACTGCTGTTCAATGCATTCTTCCCAGAGAGAGTGCTCTCACTGTTTGACAGGCACTGCACCTGTCTAGCACTTCACTCACCTTCAGCTGCACTTCTCTGATGCCAGCCTTCAACATGGCATGGGAGCAGCTTATACAGCTGCACCTTGCACCTCTGTTATGGGGCAACAGCATAAGCAATACGACTGTCAGCAGCAGCAGCACTTTCTCCAGCTGCCTTCTCCTCAGCTGCATGCCTCTCCACAAGGCAGAGGGAAGGAACACTGAGATGGTCTCCAATGAGGCAAGACCCCAAAACAGGGGCTACAGGCAGAGGATCAGCTCTTTGACATGTCTAAGCATCAGTACCTCAGAAGGCTCAGGATCTCATGGCAGATCACTGCTGACATCTGTCGCCTCCTGGAACAAGATCTCTTTCCCAGTGAAGCTGTTGGTCCTGCATTGCTAGTGGTAGATTAGGTGTCAACCACTGGAGGGCCACCCAAACCCACTGGGTCTCTGCCTGTTGCCAAGTTGTGTGCTCTCTTCTGCAAGGAGAGAAAGCAGAGAGGTGAAAGTGCTCATAATGGTTTGGATGGAGAAGAGGAAAGGACAACATTTGTGGATGGTGATTGTGAGGCATGTGTGTGAGAGGGCAATAGGATGTGTGTGAGGGTGAGCGTAGGCTGCTCAGATGGGAATGTGAGGTGTCTGGACAGAGAAGAATGAGTGAAGCTGCAAGGTTTGTTGTCCTGAGGAGTGCTGTGCAGGTGAATGCTGGGCAAGTCAGAGTGTGAAAGTGCTCCACCACTCACCTGTCATGCCTTTCAGAGGTCATGGATCTGCTTGATGCACTGTCTCAAGATTGGAGAGACTACACTTCTGCTATTGACTTCCTCGGTCACTTCCATCCACGCCTACCTAGTTGGAGATAATGTCCTCTCCCTGCCATCCTTAGGAGAGCTGTCAGGAGATCTTCCCAGGTCTCCTTTCCATTGATGTGGTTGATGCAGCTGGTGAACACTTTTAATCCATGCTGTGGTCCCTTTAATTAGAAATCCTTCCTTCGCCAGAACGGACGTGTCATCCTGCCCGCCCTCTCTGATTGGTCATGCAACCTGGAGGCAGGATGCTAATGCCGTGGCTCTGGGAAAGAGCCTCAGTAAAGGCCGCTGCTTCAACATTCAGGTTCCTGACCCAAAGATGTTTCGGCAGGGACTAAGTTTATAAAATTCTGTCCAATATTTCAGTGGGCAAGTGATAAATCTATGGAATAAGCTCCCGAGCGAAACACAGAAAGCAGAAATCCAAATTAGATAGGTTTCTTTCATAAGATAACATTTTAGGATCTATTATCTGAGCAATTTGAGACATGAGACGTGGTCAGCTTAGCGTGCTTGGGAGTAAAAAGGTGGCTTCGGACCTTTGGTTCCCAAAGTTCTCCCTCACTGGTGTTTTTGTTGTGTCATTTCTGGGTCTGTTGTAGACTAACTGATGGAGATTGATTGGTCTGATTCATCAACAACTCCATTATCATTGTATCAGGCGACAACCAGGATGGTAGAAGGCGAATTGATGGGCCTTGTCTCTTCTCGTCTTGAAATTTCTATGTTCCTATCTTGAAGCGATGACCTCAATTTGACAGCCTTATTGAAATCCACTCAGAAGCTGAAAAAGCCTTCAGGCAGTGGGTCGAAAGATCCCAGAGGAATTTTCACACTACAGTGAAGACAGGAAGCCAATTTCCTTTAAATAAATGTGAAGGTTGTTTTCTAGTTAACTGAGGTAATGCTGCAACTTTCAAAAAATACCAGAATGGAGGCTCTCAGCTGATCAAGTTGACATTTAAGTTATATTTTCCTCTATTTAAAAAATGGGAGAAATGCTCCATTTCTTTAGAATTAACAATCTATTAGCAGAATCATGGGACTCCATAGTTTTGAAATATATGATTCCTGACAATGTGACTTCAACAGTAATGAAAATATAGCCGTCGCTTGCAAGCCACCAGTGATGATCACCCTTTAGTGATTACAAAGAAAGAAATAAACCCACGCTACCAATGTGGAATTCATTTCAAATGAGACACCATGGAATCATCGAATTTTACATCACAGATCAAGATGATTCAACCCATCACAGCTGTGCCAGCTCTTCAGAAGATCTCTCCACTTAGTGCAATAATATCCCAGTACCCTTTCCCCATACATGTTGAATTTTTTTTCTTTTTCAAATGTTAATCCGCTTCCCTTTTAAAAGTTATTGTGGATTTTACTAGGTATTCCGTGTTCTAACAGTTTTGCTTAAAAAAGAATTGTTAATCTGGCCCATTTGAATTTTGGTGTTGATCTTAAATTTTTGCCCCCCTGGCTACCCATTCATTGACCTCTCATAAAGTTTTTCAGATTTACTTTATTAAAATGTCATACTTTCGGACACCTCTCTCAGATCTCTTAATCTCATAATGAAAGCCCCTCATTCCTGCTCATCAATTTTTTTCTGAACCCTCTCCATGATTTTGATATTTCCTAAAATAAGACACCTAAATCCTCACACAATATTCTATCTGCTGCCTAACAAAAGATTAATTTGCTTTTACACCCCGTCGCTATTTTTAAAACATAGGATCCCATGTTCTTTTTTACAGTGTTATCAACTTGTCCTCCCACTTTAAAAATCTGTGTATCTGAAGCCCTTATTTTTTTTTCATCTATATTAACAATTTGAGACGTGACGTGTGGTAAGTGCAGGTGACTTTGGATTTTTTAATTCATTCACGGGAATGGAAAGACCAGCGTTATTGCCCTTGAAAAGGTAGTGGTGAGTCGCCTTTTTGAACTCCTGCAATCCATGTGCTAAGTTACTCCCATGGTGCTGTGAGGGAGGAAGTTCCAGCATTTTGATCCAGCAACGATGAAGGAATGTTGTTATATTTCCAAGTCCGGATATTGTCTTATCCTTCTACATGGTAACAGTTGCTGGTTCGGGAGGTGCTGTTGAGGATGGTTTGACGAGTTGCTGCAATGCTTCTTGTAGATGGTACACATTGTAGCCATGGCGCATCTGTGGTGATGGGAGTGAATGTTTAGAGTGGTGGACAGGGTGCCAATCAAGCAGGTTGCTTTGTGCTGGGTGATGTCTTGACATAAAGGGCAGTCACTCTCACCTCACCTCTAGAATCCTGCTCTTTTGTTCAAGTATGGACTGAGGCTGTATGAGGTCTGGAATGAGGTCTGGAGCTGTGGTCCTCATGGAACCCAAACTGAGCATTGATGAGCAGGTTATTGGTGCGTAAGTCCCACTTGACAGTATTGACAATGACTCCTTCCGCCACTTTGTTAATGATTGAGAGTAGGCTGATGGAGCAGTAATCAGCCAGATTGAATTTTTCCTACTTTTTGTGGACAGGACATACCTAGGCAATTTGCAACTTTGTTGGGCCAGTGCCTGTGTTGTAGTTGTACTAGAACATCTTGGCTAAATACATGGCCAGTTTTAGAGCATAACTCTTCAGCATTGCAGCAGGAATATTACCAGGCCCCATAGCCTTTGCTGTATCCAATGCAGTCAGCAGTTTCTAGATATTACATGGAGTGAATCAAATTGGCTGAAGACTGGCTTCTGTAATGGTGAGGATCTCAGGAGTCGGCTGAGATGGATTATCTACTCAGCAGTTCTGGCTGAAGATGGTAGCAAATGTTTCAGCCTTGTCTTCTGCACTTAGGTGTTGTGGCACACCACTCATTGCATCTTGCCAACTAGAAAATGACCCATTTATGCCTACTCTCTGTTTCCTGTTAGCCAGCCAATCTTCTATCCATGCCAATATGTTACCCCCTACATCATGAACTTTTATTTTCTGTGATAACCTTTGATGTGGCACCTTATCAAATGCCTTCTGGAAATCTAAGTACAATACTTCTACCAGTTCTCCTTTATCCACAGCACATGTAACTCTCTCAAAAAACTCCAATAAATTGGTTAAACATGATATCTCATTCACACAACCATGTTGACTCTACCTGATTACCTTGAATTTTTCTAAATGCCCTGCCATCATGTCATTAATAATAGCTTCTAAAATTTTCCCTCGGACAGATGTTAAGCTAACTGGCCTGTAGTTTCTTGTTTTCTGTCTCCTCCCCTTTTTGAATAAAGGAGTTACATTCGCTATTTTCCAATCTTCCCCGAATCTAGGAAATTTTGGAAAATTAAAACTAACACATCAACTATCTCACCAGCTACTTCTTTTAACACCCTAGGATGAAATCCATCAGGGCCCGGGGACTTGTCAGCCCGCAGCTCCAACAATTTATTCAGTACCACTTCCCTGGGTGATTGTAATTTTTATGGCAGCTCACCACCACCTTCTCAAGGGCAATTAGGGATGGGCAATAAATGCTGGCACAGCCAGTGATGCCCACATCCCATGAATGCATTAAAAAAAATGAGTTCCTCCCTCCCTTCCATATACTGAGTTACAGCTAATACTGGGACGTTACTTGTATCATCAATAGTGAAGACCGATGCAAAATACCTGTTCAATTCATCTGCCATCTCCATATTATCTATTATTAATTCCCCAGACTCACTTTCTATAGGACCAACACTTACTTTGTTAATTCTTTTCTTACTTAAATATCTACAGAAACTCTGACTATCTGTCCTTATATTTCTAGCTAGCTTTCTCTCATACTCTAATTTTACTTTTCTTATCAATCTTTAGTCATTCTTTGCTGTTTTTATATTCTGTCCAATCTTCTGACCTACCTCCCATCTTTGCACATTTATATGCTTTGCCTTTAAGTTTGATACTATCTTGAACTGTTTTAGTTAACCATGGATGGCGGGTCCCATCCTTGGAATTTCTCTTTCCCGTTGAAATGCTTCTATTCTGTGTATTCTGAAATATCCCCTTAAATATCTGCCACTGCATCTCCAATAACCTATCTCTTAATCTAATTTGCCAGTTCACTTTAGCTAGTTCTGCTTTCATACCCTCATAATTGCCCTTATTTAAGTTTAAATAACGAGTCATAGACCCACTCTTCTCTCCCTCAAACTGAATGTAAAATTCAATCATATTATGATTACTGCTACCTAGCGGCATCTTAACTATGAAGTCATTAATTAATCTATCTCATTGCACAATACCAGGTCTAGTATAGCCTGCTCTCTGGTTGGCTCCAGAACATATTGTTCCAAGAAATTATCCTGAAAACCTTCTATGTACTCCTCATCTAGGCGGCCTCTGCCCATCTGATTTTTCCTTTCTATATGTAGGTTAAAAGCCCCCATAATTATCGCTGTACATTTCTGACAAGCTGCCATTTTTTCTTCCTTTATACCCCTTCCTACAATGTGGTTAATGTTAGGTGGCCTGCACACCACACCCACAAGTGATTTCTTGATTTTACAATTTCTCATCTCTACCCACACATAAATGATTTGGAGGAAAGTATAGGTGGTCTGATTAGCAAGTTTGCAGACGACACTAAGATTGGTGGAGTAGCAGATAGTGAAGGGGACTGTCAGAGAATACAGCAGAATATAAATAGATTGGAGAGTTGGGCAGAGAAATGGCAGATGGAGTTCAATCAGGGCAAATGCGAGGTGATGCATTTTGGAAGATCCAATTCAAGAGTGAACTATACAGTAAATGGAAAAGTCCTGGGAAAAATTGATGTACAGAGAGATTTGGGTGTTCAGGTCCATTGTTCCCTGAAGGTGGCAACGCAGGTCAATAGAGTGGTCAAGAAGGCATATGGCATGCTTTCCTTCATCAGACGGGGTATTGAGTACAAGAGTTGGCAGGTCATGTTACAGTTGTATAAGACTTTGGTTCGGCCACATTTGGAATACTGCGTGCAGTTCTGGTCGCCACATTACCAAAAGGGTGTGGATGCTTTGGAGAGGGTGCACAGGAGGTTCACCAGGATGTTGCCTGGTATGGAGGGCGCTAGCTATGAAGAGAGGTTGAGTAGATTAGGATTATTTTCATTAGAAAGACGGAGGTTGAGGGGGGACCTGATTGAGGTGTACAAAATCATGAGAGGTATAGACAGGGTGGATAGCAAGAAGCTTTTTCCCAGAGTGGGGGATTCAATTACTAGGGGTCACGAGTTCAAAGTGAGAGGGGAAAAGTTTAGGGGGGATATGCGTGGAAAGTTCTTTACGCAGAGGGTGGTGGGTGCCTGGAACACGTTGCCAGCGGAGGTGGTAGACGCGGGCACGATAGCGTCTTTTAAGATGTATCTAGACAGATACATGAATGGGCAGGAAGAAAAGAGATGCAGACCCTTAGAAAATAGGCGACATGTTTAGATAGAGGATCTGGATCGGCGCAGGCTTGGAGGGCCGAAGGGCCTGTTCCTGTGCTGTAATTTTCTTTGTTCTTTGTTCACACTCCTTCTACATCCTGGTTTCCTGAACTTAGGTCATCCCTCTCTATTTCGCTAATACCATCATTAACAGAGCTACCCCTCCACCTTTTCCTAGCTTCCTGTCCTTCCTAAATGCCACGTACCCTTCAATATTCAGGTCGCAATCTGTGTCATCCTGCAGCCATGTCTCAGTAATGGCGATCAGATCGTACTTATTTATTCCTATTCGAATTCTCAGTTTACCTATATTGTTTTGAATGCTACGTGCATTCAGATACAGAGCCTTTAGTTTTGTCATTTTATTACTTTTTGTAATCTCTAGCCTTATCTGTTGTTTTACTCTTACATTTGTACACTCTGCCCTTCCTGTCACAGTCTGTTTCTCATTTCCCATATTAATACCTGTCTAACTTGCCTTGTCTCTACTCCTTGATTTGCCATATCTTCCCAAATTTGATCCCTTGTCCCCACTATTCAGTTTAAAACCCTCTCTACTTCCCTAGTTTTGTGGCTCACTAGAACCAGTCCCAGCATGGTTTAGGCGTAGAACATCCCAATGGTACAGCCACCACTTTCCCCAGTACTGATGACAGTGCCCCACGAACCGGAACCCACTTCTATCACACTAGTCTTTGAGCGATGCATTAATTTCTCTAATCTTATTTGCGCTATGCCAATTTTCACGTGGCTCAGATAATTAGATTAGAGATACAGCACTGAAACAGGCCCTTCGGCCCACCGAGCCTGTGCCGAACATCAACCACCCATTTATACTAATCCCATATTCCTACCAAACATCCCCAACTGTCCCTATATTTCCCTACCACCTACCTATACTAGTGACAATTTATAATGGCCAATTTACCTATCAACCTGCAAGTCTTTTGGCTTGTGGGAGGAAACCGGAGCACCCGGAGAAAACCCACGCAGACACAGGGAGAACTTGCAAACTCCACACAGGCAGTACCCGGAATCGAACCCGGGTCCCTGGAGCTGTGAGGCTGCGGTGCTAACCACTGCGCCACTGTGCCACCCCAGAGATTATTACCTTTGAGGTACTGTTTCTTAATTTGATGCCTAGTTCCCCATACTGACTATGCAGAACCTCTTTCCTTGTCCTGACTATGTTATTGGTACCTGCATGGACCAGGACGACTGGATCCTCCCCCTCCCACTGTAAGTTCCTCTCCAGCCTTGAGCAGATGTCTCGTACCCTGGCACTGGACTCTCGCTCTTTGCTGCAGAGAAGAATGTCAATCCTCCTAACTATACTGTTCCATACTCCCACTACATTCCTTTTTCACCCTCCACTTGAATGGCTTCCTGTACCAAGGTGCCATGGTCAGGTTGCTCATCCACCCTGCAGCCCCCACTCTCATCCAAACAGCTGAAAGAACCTCAAACTGGATGTCCAGTTTTGAGCTGTTATATGTGTTCTGAAACTATCTTATTTAGCATGGTCGTAGTGCCACACAACACGATTAAAGATGTCCTCAATGTTAAAAAGGGACTTTGTCTCTACAAAGACTATGCAGTGGTCACTCCTACCAATACTGCCATAGACAGATGCATCTGCAACAGGTAGATTGGTGAGGACAAGGTCAAGTAGATTATTGTCCTCACGATGGGCTGGATTTTACCTGTGGTGGATGGAAATTCGTTACCGATGTAAAAGTCGGTGGCGAGCCCTCTTCCGCCTAGCCCGGGGATCCGTCCCGTACTTTATGGGATCCCGGGCTTTAATTGTCCCAAGGCGGGGCTTTCATCCCCTTGAGGGAGGCGGTCCCGCCTCAGTGAGCTGCTGGCCAATCAGCAGGCCGGTAGCTCTTAGTCCTAGTAGCGCCACCGGGAGCGGTGACCACTGCTGGGACTGCAGCCTATCTGACACCATGGAGCTGGGAGACGAGGTAAGTTGGGCTTGCCTCAACAGGTGGATCGATCCTTCCCCGGTGAGGCTGGAGTGGTTGTCTGGGGGAGGGGGCATCTTGGGTTCCAGGGATGGTTTGGGAGGCGGGGGCGGCCCTCAATCGGGCACCCTGTGCCCAACTGCCATGGCTCCTCCCCCCCCTTGGCGCGGAAAGGCCAGCAGCTATCGCCGGGCGGCCTTTCATGTCCCCAGCATGCCCGCTAGCCACGGGTAAAATACCCATGGAGGCGGGCGAGGGCACTTAAATGGCCATTCGGTGGTCACTTAAGGGCCTTGATTGGCCTCAGGTGGGCAGGCAGTTCCACACTCCCCTCACCCCGCCCGACGGCCCTAAAGTTGACCGGAGGAGGGAGCGGAGCGGATAGGCCTCCCGGAGCCTCCCAGTCAATTTTACACCACCCCAACGTCACCATCCGACCCACTGGGGCGGCATAAAATTCAGCCCGATGTTTCACTTGCCACAAGCCAAATCTGGCAGTTTTGTCCTTCAGGACTCAGCCAGCTCAGTCAGTAGTGGTGCTACAGAGCCACTCTTGGTGATGGACATTGAAGTCCCCCACCCAGAGTACATTCTGTGCCCTTTTTGCCTTCAGTGCTTCTTCTAACTGCTGTTCCACAAGAAGGAGTATTGAGTCAGGGTGAGCACTAACTGAGGGTGATAGGTGGCAATCAGGAGGAGGTTTCCTTGCCATGTTTGACCTAATGTCATGAGAGTTTATGGGGTTTTGAGTCAATGTTGAGGACCCTCAAAGTTACTCCCCACTGACTGCATAACCACTCTGGCTGCACCTCTGGTGTGTTTGTCCTGCTGATGAGAAATGACAAACCCAGGAGATGGCGATGGTGGAGTCTGTCATGTTGACTGAAAGGTATGATCCACCACCAAGAGTGGCTCGGTAGCACCACTGCTGACCAAGTTGGCCGAGTGCTGAAGGACATAGTCTGGGAGTACAAATTTGGCAGGCTGTTGCTTGACTAGTCTGTGGAACAGCTGTCCCAATTTTGGCACAAATGTCCCCAGATGTAGACTTTTCAGGGTCTTCCGACTTGATGTGCCTTTGTCATGTCTTAATCTGATGCCTAGGTCCATGCCATCTGGTTTTATTATTATACTTTGCAATGTTTGGTACAACTGAGTGGCTTGCTAAACCTTTTCAAAAAGGGCAGTTAAGAGTCAATCAACTGCTGTTATCACATGTAGGCCAGACCAGGTAAAGATGGCAGTTCTGATTCCCTAAAGGACATTACTAAACCAGATGAGTTTTTACAACAAGCTGGTGGTTATATATAATCACCATTAATGATGCTAGTTTTTTTATTCCATGTTTATTTAATGCACTGAATTTAAATTCTTAGCTGTAGTGGTGGGAGTTGAACTCATGTCTACAGATCATTAGTGCAGGCCTCTGGATTATTAATCCAGTAACATAACCAGTATGCAACTGTTCCCAAGCATATAGTTCCCAATGCTCTCCATCACTGGGATTTACCTTGTGTCATTTCTCGGTCTTTTGTAGACTAATTGGAGATTGATTGCTATGATTAGTCAACAACACTATCAACACGGTATCATGTGACTACCAGGGTGGTAGAAACTGAACTAGATGACCTTAGTATTTTTTCATCTAACAATTCCTATGTACTAGAATGTATGAACTCATATTTCTCTGCATAATTTCATCTGCTATCTATAACCAGTTGAAATCGTGAAGCCACTTACATCCTCTCTTTAGTTAACTGATATTTTTGTGCCTTCTGATAATCTTGACATTGTACCCCTTATATACAAGTCTAGATATTATATATTTTATAGATACCCCTGGCATGGTCAGCAGGGGAGTGAACTTGGAAAAACTTCAAACATTCAATACTTTGTATTTTCTAACCATTTTCATACTACAATCCCTTCAATAAAAATAGAAAGTACTGGAAATACTCAGCAGGTCAGGCAGCATCTGTGGAGAGAGAAGCAGAGTTAACATTTCAGATCTGTGACCTTTTATCAGAACTTTAACCCTGTTTGTCTTAATTTTATCAATAAGCCTATTTTGAAAATCCGTATGGAGAACATGTAAGGTATTTCCTTTCTTACAAGCTTTGTTATATCCTGAGTTGAGCACAATCTTATCCTCAACCAACATCCACATTTCCAATATAATAAAAGCAAAATACTGCAGATGCTGGAAATCTGAAATAAAAACAAGAAATGCTGGAACCACTCAGCAGGTCTGGCAGCATCTGTGGAAAGAGAAGCAGAGTTAACGTTCCGAAGAAGGGTCACTGACCCGAAATGTTAACTCCACATTTCCAATAATTAGAGACAGTGGGGTGATCTCACTGACCTTGTTCTCATTTCAAGTCCACACTTCTAACAACCAGAAATGGGAATCATGTCCAATTTTCCCTTCTCTCCCAGGGTGCTCAGGTCAGGTTACTCTAGGGATTGAATTTTCGACCTTCCCAGTCTGCATGGCTCAGCTGTTCACTAGGAAAAACTCGCTTAGCTTTTAGCAAGCAAACATTATTTTTCCCTTTCAGATGGTAGCACTGTATTTTCAGCATTTTCTCTTTTTATTTCAGAGTTCCAGTAAGCATGGTTTTTCTTTTTATTTCAACCATTATGTATGTGATTTTGCTTAATGCTCCTGGATCAAATGATTAATGTTTTAATACAGGTTATTTTGAGATTAATAACTGTGGTTATATTGAGCATGAATTAAGTGTTGAGTCAGGTGCTCCTTGTTTAACAGAACTCATTGAAACAATATTAATAGTTGTCACTTCATTCGCCCTCGCAAATATTGTGCTGTTCCCACGTTCTTTACTAATTGTTTCTGTTATTTTCTCCTCATTCTCATTTGGTGAGTTTTCTCTTGTTTGTGTCTCTTGTCCGGTTTTGCCAATTCTTTCCCTCCTCTTCGAAAAGAGTCCATTGCTGGGATAGGACTATATTGGCGCTCATCACCCTCTGATGTCTCTCCAAGTTCATTCCTTCCTTCATTGATTTGTTCCTTCTATCCGTGTGGCTTTTCTTTATATCTGAGCCTCAACAGTGAGTGCAAAAAGATTAAGTAGGGATTAGAGCACAGCCCCATTCTGAACTCAGCTGATATATACACTGTACTGCATGGTGCATAGTTAGCAGGACTTGAAACGTTATGATTTTTATTCCCCATTAGTTTATGCACGCATAGGTCAAATATTGTAGCAGTACCATCACCGTGACCCAGATCAACTAAATCAAAGGCAACTGGCGGCCATTGTGTATAGCACTGACTTCATTAACAGTGGGAAAATAAATTTCTTTTGGTGTTCTTGGTAATAGAAGACAACAGTGAATAAGCAATGGCATAACATTAATCTAGTAATTGACTCTCTGGCTTTTGTTTCCACACCCCGCGCCACCCCCTCCAACCCCACTATTCTCAAATGGCTAATCCTATTGGCCTCTGCTGTTTCCCAGGGACAGGCTCAGCAATGAGCCTGTATGTTCATCCTTGTACCAGGGAAATGGGGTCAGGCTATAAATGAATGAGAACACATTACTGCGGTTTCAAGCAGGCAGCCTCAGAGTGCAGTAGTTTCAAAAGTAAGTGATTTTTTTTTTAAGCAGCCCTGGTGGCTCAGTTGAAAGATGTATTGCCTAGTGTGGTAACCAGCCTTGAAGACCTGTAGGCCAAGGGTTTATCTTTTTCCTGAGCTACCTATCAACCAGAGCTATATTAGCAACACAATAGTGGACTTCAGAATCCCAGGATTCAGAGGAGAAAAATGGGCCAGAGTGTCAGCTCCAATTAACCCTGCTGGAGAGTGCAAGTGGGGAGAGAAAAGGAGTGGAAAGATAATTTTTGGAGGGTTGGATGACAGAAAAAAAAATGGTTATCTTGGGGTAATTACTAGGCAGTAATCTCACATGAAGCTAAAGTTTCAACAATTTATAATCCTCAATAAGAAACCTATATGCCTATTACTTTGTCTAAAATATACTATGGAGCTCCTAGAAGTGATTTTGTATAGTCCATTCACATACAATTCACTATTCATTGAGAGCCTTTCTGTTCCAGACCTGAGCCCATCAATTCCATTTCCACTTTATTATTTTTCCTCCCTCTCCACTTATTTTCCCTCTGACCCATCTTCTCTTCTGTCATTATGACTCCTTTCATTTCTTACCTCTCGGGTACTTTGCCTGCCCAATTCTCTACTCCTTGACCTCTCTACTCTGCTGCCACCATCCCACTTAGACTCCCTCTTAGGTAAGCCTGCAGCTTCCCTCTGTGCCTCTCTTAGGATTCTCCAAAGGCACTCGTCACTACCTCCTCACAAGCAGCCAACCCCAACTGCCTATTGTACACTCTCATTCACCATCCCACTCAGCGCACCAGCTGCTGACTGATCTTGCCAATCCTCCTCCTTGTCCAACTCACCCTTTCCAGTGCTGATCCTGTGGACTCTGCTAGTGGTCTAGCTATCACTGCCTCTCTCTGCATCCCCTTCCAGAATGTCTGTTCTCTCGGGAACAAAGCCCTTGCAATCCGTAAGCTTATTGTGGATAATTGCATCGACATCATGGCCTTCATGGAAACCTAGCTGAGGGGGGGAATGACACCTTCCCCTAAATGAAGCCTCCCTGTCAGCCTCTACCTTTCAGCCATTGCCTTGCCCAGATCGTTGTGATGGTGTGGCTGTTATAACCAAATCTCACTTTGGTCTGTCCCCTTACTCCTCTGGCACTTTCTCCTCCTCTGCTCCATCTTGTTCCACCCCTCTCACCTCTCATTTAAAGTTCTGGCTCTCTACCACTCGCCCAAGTACCATGCCACTTTCTCAATGACCTATCTTCACTGTTTTCCTCCCTCAGCCTCTGTACTGAGCAGCTTCTCATCTGAGATGATTTTATCATCCATCTCAATTCATCATGTTCTCTCTCCCCGAGTTCCCTGCCCTCTTAATCTCCCTTAATCACTCCCTGCATGTAAATTCCCCAACCCATATTCACGGCCACCCATTTGAACTTGCCATCTCACGTGGCTTCACTGTCCCCATTGTATCAATCACTGATAAGGCCATCTCTTATCACTTCCTTGTATCGCCCTCCATCCACATCCCGCTTCCCCCTCCAAACTCTGCTTCTTTCTGTATCTGCCCCTGGAAAAAACTGTCCCCCAATTCATTTAGAAATGCACTCTCAAATTCTCAACTGTCTAGCCTTTGACCCTCCATTCACCATAACATTTCAGCAGCTACCGATTTGCTCAACCACACCCTGACCTCAACCTTCGATATCCGAGTCCCCAATAAAACCATTTCTCTCTCTCACTCCTGGCCATTGCCTCTGGTGCAGCCCACATCTCTGCTCCCTTATGTTCAAGGAACGCAGACTTGAATGGATCTGGTGGACAAAAGCTTTACCCATTCGCCACCAGATCTGGCTGGACCACATAAAGCACTATCATCTCCTGCTCTCATCTGCGAAAACTGCTCACTATTCCAGGAACATCCTGGAATGCAAATGTAATCCCCGGCTTCTTATCTCTGCTGCAAACTATCTTCTTAAACCCTTCTCCCCTGTCTCCTTCACCCTCAAACGACAAGTGCAAGGTGCTCATGGATTTCTTTGTCACCAAGATTTGCCACCATCTGATCAGCTGCCTCTGTCACTTTCCTCCCTTCACCTCGCCCACTGGGCCAGACCTCCTCTAAAGCTTCCCCCTGCCCTAGCCCTGAACTAGTTTCCATCTCTAGTTTCGCTCCTATCTCCCCTCATGCCCTATTCAAGTTTTTCTTGTCCTTAAGACCCACCTCCTGCTCTCTCGACCCTATTCTCACTAAATGGCTTACTGCCCAACTTTCCTTCCTGGCTCTCTGACATTGCTAACGGTTCTCTTTCCTCAGGTTTTGTGTCTCTCCTTCATATTTGCCATCATCAACACTCTCCTCAAAACAACAACCCTTGACTCCTTCATCCTTGCAAACTACTATCCCATCTCCAACCTCCCTTTCCTCTCCAAAGTCCTTGAGCATGTCGTCGCCTCCCAAATCCGTGCCCATCTTTCTTGAAGCTCCATGTTTGAATCCCTTCGCTCGGGTTTGCACCCCACCACAGTACCAAAATGGCTCTTGTCAAAGTCACAGATGACATCCTATGTGACTGTCACAAAAGCAAACCATCCCTCTTTGTCCTTCTTAACCTGTCTGCAGTCTTTGACACAATTGATCACACCATCCTCCTCCAACGGCTCGTCACCATTGTCCAGCTGAGACTACACTTGCCTGGTGCCATTCTTATCTATCTAATCATAACCAAAGAATCACCTGCAATGGCTTCTCTTCCTGCTCCTGCACCATTACCTCTGGTGTTCCCCCAAGGATCCATCCTTAGATCCCTCCTATTTCTCATCCCCATGTTGCCCCTTGATGACACCATCCATAAACACATTAGTTTTCACAAATACACTGGTGACACCCAGCTCTACCTCACCACTACCTCTCTCGAATCCTCCATTGTTGCTAAATTGTCAGACTGCTTACCGACATCCAATACTGGATGAGCAAAAATTTGCTCCAATTAAATATTGGCAATATTAAATATTGGTTTTCAGTTCCAGCCACAAACTCCGCTCCCTTACCATTCATTCCATTCCTCTCCCTGGCAAGTGTCTGAGGCTGAACCAGACTGATTGCAACCTTGGTGTCATATTTGACCCTGAGATGAGCTTTCAGCCACAAATCTGCATTGTCACTATTTTTTCTTTTTTTCTTTTCCCTTTTTTATTTGGTTATTTTATTTTAGGTTTTTCAGTTTATTTAGTTTGTTTCCACTGTGCTTCCCCACTGTTTTTTTTATGTGTTTTTTTATGTTTGTGATTGGAGTGCTCTGTGCTTTACAGTCATTCACACCCTCTCTGTACTAACGCTTTGTCTTTCAGCACACCATTAACATACCATTCGCCTTTGTTCCATTACCTTCTGGTCAGTTATTCTCTGTGAACTTGTCCTATCAACACCTTCACCTTTGTTACCTCTTGCCCCACCCCCACTTTACTCGCTTCAAACCTTTTACATTGCTAATATTTGTCAGTTCTGAAGAAGGGTCTCTGACCTGAAATGTTAACTCTGCTTCTCTCTCCACAGATGCTGCCAGACCTGCTGAGTATTTCCAGCATTTATTATTTTTGTTTCAGATTTCCAGCATCTGCAGTATTTTGCTTTTATTTAACTTATACTTATCTTGTGCCTTTAATGCATTAGAATGTCCCAAGACACTTCAAAGGAGCATTATAAAGCAAAATTAGACACCAAGCTACATGAAGAGGTATTAGGGCAAATGGCTAAAAACTTGGTCGAAGAGTAGGTTTTACAGAGCATCTTAAAAGGAGTTCAGAGAAGGTTTACTGGACTAATACTTGGAATTAACGGTTGACTTATGAGGAAAGATTGGACAGGCTAGGCTTGTATCTGCTGGAGTTTAGAAGAGTAAGAGGTGACTTGATTGAAACATATAAGATCTTGAGGGGTGGATGTGAAAAAGATGTTTCCCCTTCTGAGAGAATCTTGAACTAGGGGTCACTATTTAAAAATAAGGGGTCACCCATTTAAGACAGAGATGAGGAGAAATCTTTTCTCTCAGAGGGTCGTGAGTCTTTGGAACTCTCTTCCTCAAAAGGCGGTAGAAGCAGAGTCTTTGAATATGTTTAAGGCAGAGGTCGATAAATTCTTGATAAGCAAGGGGGTGAAAGGTTATCGGGGGTAGGCAGGAATCTGGAGTCGAAGTTACAATCAGATCAGCATGATCTTGTTGAATGACGGGACAGGCTCGAGGGGCTGAGTGGCCTACTCCTGCTCCTAATTTATACGTTCATATATATGTAGGTAGAAAGAGTGATGGCAAGGCGGAGAGATTAGGGAGTGAATTCTAGAGCTTTGGACCTAGTCAGCTGAAGGTATGGCCACCAATGATGGAGCAATTAAAATCAGGGCTCCTCAAGAGGCCAGAATTAGATGAGCACAGGCATCTCGGAAGGTTGTGGTGCTGGAGAGATTACAGAGATAGGGAAGGATGAGCCCATGGATGGATTTGAAAACAAGAATGAGAATTTTAAAATCGTAGCATTGCTTGACCGGGAGGCAATGTAGGTCAACGAGTACAAGGCTGATGGGTGAATTGGACTTGGTGTGAGTAAGGACATAGGCAGTGGAGCTTTGGATGACCTCAGGTTTATGGAAGGTAGAATGTGGGAGGCCAGCCAGGAGTGTATTGGAATAGTCAAGCCTAAAGTCACAAAAGCATGAATTGGGGTTTCAGCAGCAGATGGGCTGAGGCAGGGGCAAAGTGGGGCAAAGTTACGGAGATGTAAATAGGCATCTAAATCTTCAAGAAGAAGCATATGTATCTACTGGAACATTTTTCTATGTTAACAGTGCTATATAAATAAGGTTTTGTATACCTTTTGTTTTTAAGCTGGAATAAATCTTACACAACTGCAGATAATCATGAAAAAGTAATATGATTAGGTCAACCTTAGGGATCCACTGCATAACATGTACCTATGCACTGAGCTGCTACATAATCAGTTATACTGCTCACTGATGAACATGAGTAGAAAATTGGCGCAAAGGTGTCCTCAATTAAAAAGAGAGACCTAGATGTTACAGCTGTATGTAGCCTGCATTAAGTGTGTGGAAAAAGGTTTCTTGCTTAAAAATGAACTCAAATTCAAGTGTAATAGAAAGAAGAAATATTGACTGCATTTTTCAGGCTGTAAGAAACATTATTTTCTCTTATTTTCTCCAATTATTCATAAATATACTGCTTAGTGTGGCCTTTATCCAGTCCAGAAAGGTCTCAGATACAAAAGTTAGGCTATGCTTGCTAAACAAACATTAGCTGGCTGTTTATCGAAGTGTCCCTTACTTGAGAGAAGGGAAATTAGCCAGACATCTCATTCTTGATCACTATATAATGATGGCAACTAGAGTGTGTGCCTGGCTTGACATTGAACAACAGAATCAAGCTCGCTAATGATGCCACCTGTAGCACAGTTGTCTGTCTATGTTTCCTGTCCAAGCTCAATAGGGAAAAGTAATGAAAAGCGGCTAGCACTTGTGGAACTACACCTCTTCATAAGTCAGCACATTCAGAGGAGGAAAAGAAAAAATCTGGAGGAACAAACAATAAGTATAACGTGCCAACTGATATATCCAGGCTGTTACTAAACACTTCTGCAAATCCTAAGTCAATAGTTTCAACCTATATTCTTCAACCAAAATCAATATTCAGATGACGCATGTCCAGGGACAGAGAACACAATCTACACATTTGCACTATGATTTGTTTTACTTATAAGGGTAAAAAGGAAATCTCATGGGCGATTATCATTTTGTTTGTGAAAAGACCGCTCTTAGTCATGCTCCCAGATCACAGATTAAGAATCATTCATTCTGTGCCTTCAACTTCCAACCATTAAGCTCCAGGCAGTAGCTGAGTGGAAGGCAAACCTTTGCAAAGGAAGAGAGTGAAAACAATAGGCCCAATTTTAACTTTGAAAGTGAATGGGTTTTGAGTGAGTTAAAATGAGGTCAACTGTGTGGAACCAGTAATTTTATTTAAAAATTGCTCTTAAAATATGAATTGTGCAATGGTTGCTTTCTAAATAACATTCTCTTCACTTTTACTGGAGATCAAGAAAAGGAAGAACAGAGCAAAGTAGGATTTATTTTATATAATGCATGTATTCCCTTCTAATTGTGTCAAAACTGTGATTTTTATTGTGGCTCAGAAATCTTCATTGGTATAAAAGGCCAAATCAGGCAGTTGTGTCTATGTAGTGAAGGAGTTGGCTAGCACTGTAGAGTGCCCTTCAGTGTATTTTTATTCTCGATTGCATTGAATCCTCTTTCATGCAGTAGCATAAAATGAAGTCATTTCATGGTTCATTTGAAATGAACCATGTTAGCTTTTTACTAATAGTGCATTTTCATACTGGGGTAGGTTGTGAATTGCATTTGCTTGTAGGACCTCTTGCAGTTTTTATTTGTATATGTATGTGTGAAATATAGCAGGGTAAATGATTGACATTTAAAATGAAATGAGAGCATAGCAGTGATTTACCAAAATTATCATAGTGATTTTCTTTTTGGAATTGTAATTGACTTATTTCATTGATTTATTATTTATTTATGTAAATTTTCCCCTCGATTGATCGTGCACTAAATGAATGACACACAGCACAGTGGGAAACAGCTTCATTGTTATTTCACAGCTTTGCATCATTTGATTACAAGGTTAGTCGAAGTGATATTTCTTCATTTGTAGAATTCATATTCCATTATTTGGCTGATCAAATTTAGCATGTGGTGGGGAAGGGGCCTTGAAGGGGTAAGTGTATGCTCATTTACCACTTTTTATTCTTATAGGATTGCATTTATATTAAAGGTGTTATTTTAAAGTCAGTGAGAATTTTTTTTATTTAAAGGTGCTGGCATCACCAACCCTTGCTCAGTAGCCATTTGAGCTTAGATAGTTGATATCAGTGAGCTATTCAATCACAGACAGAATGACGAATGACCTTGAAACTGTTCCCTCCCAACAACTATGCACACAGATTTTCGTGCAGGGGTCGCAGAGTAAAACTCGGGTGTCTTTTTTTTCCTCCTTCTATTGGGGAGTGAAGACAACTATGGCGCTCCAATTTCTGCCCTGGCAGATAAAACTCAACACAAAACTGGGAATGGACCAGGGACCCACTGCTACTGTATGGCTAAGTATGACATCACAAAGTATATATACCCACTAAACCACTGGACTTTAATGACATAAATATTTTTAACTAAAGTTTTTTTTTGACTCAGTGTTTTTCTTGTCTTACTTTAAATCTGCCACATGTTAGTCAATTGGCCTGAAAAGACGAGTGGAGTGGAACTGCTCGCAGGCTTCTATGCACGCTGATGTTAGTTGGCTATGATAGGGTGAAGGAGGTCTGTCTCTGATTTTGACTTCTTACTGACCATTCCTTAGCATACCTCCAAGAAGATTTGGAACTTATGATGTGAGGATTCTGTGGATGTGAATCTTTATCTAATCACATCATCATACATCATACATCATAAGCTTATTACTTGAAGCCTTCAGAATGCTTGCTGCTACATGTGCCTCTGGCTTCCCTTTCATGGCCTGTCCTACTGTGGGATGTTGACTTAGCTGAATTCAGTGTCATTATTTTCTTGCTCTTAAAAGAAAGCAAAGAAATGTCATTAGGGCAGGCTAATCTCAGCATCCAAGTGCCTATTCTTCATGTGTTTGCCTAAGTATTGAATGAAAGACAGTTGGCTATTGACTGTTTATGAGGGACAGTAACAGTTGAGCTCAGAACTGATCCTGTCTTTGTATACATATCCTCCAGTATTAACTTTAGGGGGACAGTTGCAAAATCCCATTACTGTCTTGGTTAACATTTACACTCCAAAAGTTATACGGAGTGTCCTGAGACATTTTGACAACATGATGAGGAATTATATAATTCAAGTCTTCTTCCCAAGAATCAAACCTGTAACTTCCCTGTTTACTAGGATTCAGCCACATAGTGCTATTACCTATTGGGCCATTAGAACAGCAACAATCCATTTCTTAGTTTGTAATACTCATTGAGCTGTAATATATTGTTAAAATTTAAATTTGGTATTCAAATGCTTCTGCAATAAAGAGTTAAATAGGCTGTGTGCAATAGTTACTGTGATCTTGGTAGTAATATTGCCTTTCTCCCACCAAAAATCTGTCAAATATAAAAGTCTAATTAAAAAATCAAATCTAAAAAAGATTTGCACTTTGCTACCTTACTAGCACTACCATTTTGCATGTGGGTGTGCTGATCAGACTGCAGTTGTATATTCCCACCCACTAGCAATCTGAGTCAGCTTCTCACACAGCATGCAGTAAAGTGACAGGTAAGAGATCTGTTACTGTGGCTGACCTAGGGGGAGTAAAGGAGGCATGATCTTGTTGGATCCTAGGGATAAAAAATATGAAACAATAATGAAGTCAATGACTATATGTAACAGTGGGATTTACAAAACAACTTATAAAGGGTATTTAAGCTCCTTTCATGTACCACTTAAAAGGGGCATCATTATTTTGGACTTGAGGTGAAGGTGCATCATTATTTGGGACATAAATTGTGAATGTTGATAGAGGCACTATAAAAATTACCCCAGTTAGCAAAAGAAATCACCAACTCTTCAAGGTTAAACGAAGAAAAAATATTTAAAAGCTAATTCTTGTTTCTGGTCCACCACCAGCACCAATAGCAGCCCCATATAAGTCTCACCTCTTGTCCCCTGCACATGGTAACTGTCCAAGACTAGTCATAAGCAACAACCACCAGACAATGGCACCCTGATTGAGCACATCAGCACACACACAACACTGTCACTCTTGAAATGGTTTTCCAGCGTTGTCCATAGCCCGCGTCACTATGTAACTAGTCACTAACTATCACAACGCACCACATTTATTATGCCGAGTGCTTATTAACTGTGGGCTGAATTTTACAGACCTCCGATGTCAGGGGTCGTGGTGGGGGGGGGGGGGGGGGGTGCGTGCGGAAAGTGCCTCCAAGAGCGGGCTGCCACACACCCCGACGCCAGGACGGCCCTGCCCGATATTGCCGGCGGCGGCGAGGCCTCGTGGCGGCTCCCCCCCACCCCGCCGCTTAGTGACGGGACTGCCATTTAAATAAATTAAAATCAATGAATTAATTAGACTTGCGTTCCTGCCATCTAAGGGCGGCACAGTGGCGCAGTGGTTAGCACCGCAGCCTCACAGCTCCAGGGACCCGGGTTCGATTCCGGGTACTGCCTGTGTGGAGTTTGCAAGTTCTCCCTGTGTCTGCGTGGGTTTTCTCCGGGTGCTCCGGTTTCCTCCCACAAGCCAAAAGACTTGCAGGTTGATAGGTAAATTGGCCATTATAAATTGTCACTAGTATAGGTAGGTGGTAGGGAAATATAGGGACAGGTGGGGATGTTTGGTAGGAATATGGGATTAGTGTAGGATTAGTATAAATGGGTGGTTGATGTTCGGCACAGACTCGGTGGGCCGAAGGGCCTGTTTCAGTGCTGTATCTCTAATCTAATCTAATCTAATCTGTCCCAGTACGATCTTCGTGCTGCTGCCTGGCACTCCTGCACCTTCGGATCCCCGTCCGGGGAAACAAGGTGGAACACTGGTTAGGAGGGGGAGGAGGTAGGTTTCATGGTATGGGTGGGGGGGTAGGGGGGTTGTAAAACGGGGTCAAAGGAACATCATTGGTCTGGAGGATGGTGGGAAGGGTTTTAGGTTAAAGTTTATGCACTTTGTGGGGGGGGGGGAAGGTCAGGTGGTCATGGTAAGTGTTTTGTGGGGGAGAGGGCAAGTAATTAATGTTATGGTTATTGGGGATTGGGAGAGGGGCAAAATAAATGTATTTAAATATTTTGTTAACTGTCTCTTTAAATAGTTAAATTGAACAGTGGGGCTCAAAGCCCTTTAACAATGGCGTGAGCGCCTGCACACAGGCAGCTGACACCATTGCCGGGGACGGACAGCCCTCCCCCTCCATGTTATCTGGGGGGAGGAGTGGTCCACGCTGGTTATTTAAACGGGCCACCATGTTTAGGATTGCGGTGGCTCTTTGGCGTGCAGTCTGCACGCGCAGACGGGACGCCATTGTTTTAGCACACCGCCGATTTCAGCGGCGGGAGTATAAATTTCAGCCGTATGAGAGGTATAGAAATTAGCATCTGGTGTTCAAAGAACAAATTACAATGAAGAAAGTAGTCAGTTACTCAGTTGGTGATGCAGTGAAGCCATCATTTTTTAATTTTATGAAATGTTTTTCCAGAATAAGAAATTGCAAAAATCAGGTGACAGTAATACCAGTCCAATATCCAGCTGGCAGTTTTGAGGTAAAGTTGCCAGACGAGACTGTTCTGACAACTGAACCTACAACAATACCGTGACAATGCTACTTTCAGTATTGGTTTTCTGTGGTTTTTATTCAGTTGCAAGTCTGATCTTGGCTCACCAATACTGCCAATTACACACAACATATCTACCATCACTTTATCTGTTACTGTGCAAGGATAAATCTTTGGGATTTTTTTATGGCTTTTGCTCTGTGGTTGCCAGTTTCCAGTCAGATTTTTTTTTAAATGGGTGATCCTGAAATTTCAACAGTGTGAACCAGGCATAGAATTACCACACATTAAGATAAATAAAGTTTCAATGAAAATTTATTAGCAACAAGGAAAACCTCAACTCAAGAGATAATCCCTCTCCTCGTCACTGCATAAATCCTGTCCAATTCTGGACAGCAATATGTGGAAGCTCTGTTAAGCGTAAATGTTCAGTTTGATATTGCAAGTAAATCCTTTACAGACTGCTTAGGACACATATACAGTAGACTAACATGGAACATGGGTTCAGATACCCCCTCCGAGATTTGCAAAAATAAGGCATGATTCCCTCACAACTCAAAACACATGCATGTTTATGTGCACAAATGTTGAGACTGAATGCATATTTTCCTCACTCTGCAAATTTTAAAAACTAAAAGTTGCTGAAATGTATTTTTTTAAAGGAACTATCTTTGTTGTTATGGCTTCAGGCATATTGAACATGATAATTGTATCAAGCACAGAGGAACAATGTGTCCCACTGAATATTCACACATCTATTTCAGGAAGAGACAGGTGTCATTAAACCCAAAATTTGTTCTTGCAGGAACAACTTGGATCTGAGAAACTGCAGCAATTTTAATTTGAATTCATCCCTAAATTGCAATGTGACTTTTTAAATTTTCAGTTTTGCACTGTTACTGAGACGTAAATTATTTGTTAATTATTTATATAAAGAAATCATGTACACTCCATAAAGCTTTAAAGCTCCTTTGCCATGAGTTGTTGCCAAATCTGTCACCCGCTCTTTGACTCATCACTTTAATGATGGCATACTCGCTTTTCTCCAGTGCATTTTCTTTCCCCCCTCCTTTCATTGCTTCCTTTTCTGTGTAGCTCCCAAACCCTTGGAACACTGTTGCAGTGGCATTTATGTTTTAAGTCTGTGCTATTGGAAATGGAGCTGTAGTGTTCTTGTTTTGCAAACAGGTTTGGTGTGCACTTTTTTTTTGTTGTTTGTTGAATTGATGACTCTACAATACTTAAATTATTTGGCATGTTTTCAGATAAGCTTTTTTTTTTGAAAAAAAAGGAAATGTAAAGAGATGTTTAATAATCTCCAAAAAGATAGCTATCTTAGTATTGCCTGGACAACCTGTGGGGGGAAGGGGGGAAGGAGCAAAGTAAACTGAAAGCCGGCTCTCAGGTAGCTGGTGTTTGCTGCATTTTATTTTAATTTTTTTTGGTGTTTTCCATTCAAAGGGATGAATCGTTTGCCTTTTTGAATATTATTTTGCATGCCTTATAACATTTTCGTGCCGTTTTGTGAGGGGGAGCCGTCCTTCCGATATCACACACAATGTTATCGACATTAATACAATTTTTTTTCTGTAAAATAGCCGAACCTGTTAAAGAGAGAACTGGAAGACCGGAATTGTCTGCATTTTTCATCTCATAATGTTACTTTTTTATTCTCTCGTATGCAGAATGTGGGGTATCTGGTGTTGACTTTTAATTTTTGGTCTGGGAAGGGGATTCACGCTGTTGCTGGTTGTGTGTGGAGAGGAATAATTCTGGTACGTCGCAGTTTTCCTGTGGGGGGGAAAAAAACTTGGATGTTTCACATGCATTGCCGAGCTTTGCATTTTTTGTTCGTGTTTTTGTTTTGGTGCCTGCATGGGATTTGTTGCATTTATTTTGGCTGTTCATTTAAAGATGTGTATATGTGTTTTGTCTTTTGGGAATTGTCAGCTTTGCCGTACAGGGGGTCTGGTCGAGTCGCGGCTGCAAGACGTTCCCCATTGACTCGTCACGTACAAAATGCCAGTGTGACCGTTTCTCCAGCTTCGC
Organism: Heterodontus francisci; assembly: GCF_036365525.1. Classification (NCBI taxonomy): domain Eukaryota; kingdom Metazoa; phylum Chordata; class Chondrichthyes; order Heterodontiformes; family Heterodontidae; genus Heterodontus; species Heterodontus francisci. The sequence goes on from NC_090375.1 coordinate 39,263,303, forward strand.
CATTTTGGCTCAGCTTTCATCAGATTCGGTAAGTCCTTTAAATATTTTTTTTTGCAAATTTAGTCTGGGGAGAACAAAATAAACAGTATAAAATCTGCAGGTAAATTCATTGCAACTGAATACAAAGACAACAGGGAGACATGCCAGCTGTGGTTAGAGGCTGACATTTAATTTTTGATATGTATATATATATATATATGTGTGTGTATGCGACTGCTGCATCTATTAAGAAGCTAGAATTCACCACGGCTTCTGGCGTTGAAATAAATTGCAGTCAACATTTATTAAGATGTTCTATCCAGATGCTTTCACATATTAGGCTGAATTATCATGTTGCCTCATCTGCAGGAGTAAAATGGTTTAACACGCAAATACTAATTGCAAATCTGTTATGTACATAAAGTAACTATGCTGCATTTTGCAGAATATTAAATTCCTTCTGTGACTATAGATGCATTACACATGACAATCCAGAGCATTTCCTAGAAATACCCAGCATAGAAACGGATTGTCTAAATGAAATTCTTATTTCATTGCACAGTATCCTCATCATAATGTTCTTTAATGTTATGATGAGTATTAATACTTCATGTGATTTGGTATGTTCCAAATATCAAATGCTTGTTTGTAATCTGTGCAAATGGACTTCATAGTAAATATAATTGATATTTATTCATTACGTCAGTGTTGATCTATAACGAGTAATTTTACACCAGGATGGTAAACTAAGTAGCACAGTTAAAAGATAAGTATCTACTAAACGTTCTACCATATGTGTCTGTGTTTCTTTTTCTACCGGATGTAAATTAGCAGTTTAGGAAACAATTGAGAGTTTGGCAGCATGTGTCAAACAGAAGCTCATTCTTTTCACAACTGCTATACGTTATAATAGTGTAGGGAAGTAAAACTTTGTAGTCAGCTGTACATGCTAAATGTACACACATGATTCTCAATCAGATTAACTCCCATGTCAATATAAAGTGTAAAACCATTTGAATATTTTTTGAAGTTCATTGGTAATGGAATTGACCAATTGACCACTCGTGAATGAACCAAGAATAAGATGGATGCTGGTCATGTCAGGAACTGTTTAGAACATGTCTAAGATATACGTTACACTCACTATAATGTTTCAGAATATTGCCTTTAATTATTATTGATATAAATTTGAGTTTTATTAATTGGTGAGAGATCTTGAGATACTGTCACAAAGAATTGTCACACTTTATATAATTAATGCTAGCTATTAATGTTTCATTTAGATACGTTTTAATTAATCATTCTTGTGTCATTACATCTCTAGTTTATCCATGTTTATTTATCTACAGTTGTTCCTGTAGCTTAATGACAGTTATCCTAATGGTTATTATATAGTGACTTGTATATTGGATAATGCCAATTTTTATGCAAGTCATACCAATATGTTATACATATAATATGGATTTTATTAATTTTAGTTATATCTGTATAGAAACAAATATATATTTTAAATGAATGGAAAAGAAAGAGTACTGGATTTGCACAAGGCATTTTCTTTTGTGGAATCAGCCAGCTAGTGTATGCTAATGTGTATGTAGAATATTGTGACTCAACCATTGAGTAGTCAAATTAATTTGTGTTTTCAGAAGGTTTTTTGTGTCTGAAAAATGAGTAATAGTATAAATAACAACAGGAAATGCAAAGCAGGTCAGGCAGCATCTGAAAGAGAAAGATGAATTATTATTAAAGGTATGCCCTGACGTTCTGATGACAGGTCTAACCTGAAATGCTAACCCATGTTTTCCACTTCAGATGCTGGTCAACCTGCTGTACATTTCTAGCTTTTACTGCTCTTACTTAAGACTTGCAGCCTTTTGAGGTTTTCCATATTATCTCTACCAGTATAATGGGCAGTATTGGCAGTTCATTTTCTTAGTAAACATGACTTTGACTCCATTAGTTATTGCTTGACCTATATCTGTGGAACAGATTATGATTACAATCAGCTTGGCTGATGGCAAAGTTATTGATTGTGAGAGGAAAATTATTCCATCAAAGTAACATTACTTCACAGGCTTTGTTGGTACCAATCTAATTCTGTGACCAACAATCTTTTGCTGTGTTAAAAATATATAGGCTGTAAGGGTAGGGTAAAATGTTTCAATCCTGGTCCCAGTGGGTATGGACCAACAGCAGAAAACTGCTCCTCATTTGACAGAATTGGCATTGAAGTGACAGTGTCACTCCCAGAGAGGCTACGAGAGATAGAACTATCATATTAACACAATAGGGATGGTTTTCTGAAGTTGTGAGGATAGGGTGGGAAAGTAGAGCTGATTTAGAAGTTCACCCATGATCTTCTTGACCGGTGGAACAGGTTTGAGGGGCGTTATGGCTATTTCCTATGTTCTTAAACCTGAGGCCCATTATTGGGGTAGAGCTGAGGGAATTTTCATTCCCTTCACTAATTTCCCTCAACTTGTTCCTACAAAATAAATTATCTATGTATTTGCCTCCTCTGGCATTTCATAGGCTGCCCCGCATGAGACAAACATGATGAAAATCATGATTGACTCCATTGTCTGGGTTACACATTAGGGTGTTAGGTCATAGAGTCTTGATGACACAGAAGGAAGCCATTTAACCCATCAAATCCATGGCAGCTCTCCAGAGCAGTCCGGTTCAGGCCCATTCTCCTGCAATATCCCCGTAGCCTTGCAAGTTTATTTCCCTCAAGTGCCCATCCAATTTCCTTTTGAAGTCATTGATTGTCTCTGCTTCCACCACCCGCGTAGGCAGTGAGTTCCAAGTCATTACCATTTGCTGCATAAAAAGGTTTTTGTTCATATCTGCCCCGTATCTCCTGTCCAAAACCTTAAATCTTGTGTCGCCTAGTCCTTATACCATCAGCTAATGAGAACTTCTTTTCTTTGTCTGACTTCTCTAAACCTGTCATAATCTTGTATACATCTATCAAATCTCCCCTCAACCGTCCAGAGAGGAACTGAAGCAACTCTAGCAAAACTGAATATTAAAAACAAATCCAGTATTAATCACAGTGTTAAATTATTATATGAGTTACAGGACCTGATGACAAAGATCACTTGAGTTATTGCCTGGTATTCACAATATTCTGTCACCAAGGTCAGGATTTTCCATTTGGGTTGGGATCAAATGTGGGTCCTGACATCGATTTTTCTGGATGGCCAATTGGTGGCCAGTGGATGCGCTCACTGTCCAATTAAGGACAGCAGGCAGGCTCTCGAAGCAGGAGGGCCAGTAGGAGGCCCTTCAGCACTGAAAGAGCTGTAGCCTGCCATTGCAGGTGAGAGAGAGAGAGGGTGCCTCTTTTAACATGTTTGAAATTAAAAATGGCTACAGCTGCTGGACCACCATTCTGGAATGGAAACTCCTCCATAGGGCAGTCTGTGGCCGCAGCTGTGGCTAGGTAGTTATGGTGGCTGCGGATGTTGTAGGTTGGGGGAAGTTCAAATCATTGGCTGCACCAGTCTGCCATCAGGAGGCCGCCTCCAGGGATCTGCCATGCTCTGTATGCCGGGGTCCTGCAGGCTAACTGGAAAATTCCAGTCGGGCTCTAATCAATGGCCTTAAATTGACCTTTTAATTGACTTAACAAGCTACCTGCTGCTTGCAGGTGGGTAGCCATTGCTTGCTCATTCCGGCCTCCAGGAAAATGGCCAGGAGTTGGGACTGTAGCGGGGAACTGGTACACCAGCCAGCATTGGGAAATTCCATGGCTGGTTGCCTCCATTCCCACCCAGTTGCCTCTATTCCTGCCCCTATTTTGGGGCCAGAATCCTGCCCATGTCTCAGTTGGTAGTCTTCTCAGTTCTAGAGCCAAAGATTGCTCCAGTAGGGCTCGAGTGCATGAATTATATGGAGTGCTGATGGAGTGTGACTGTGTGGAAGGTAGTCTTTTGGATGAAATGTTAAGTGGAGATTCTGGCCTGTTCAAGAGTGCATTGAAGATCCATTCTTCAAAGAAGAGCAAGAAGTTCTCCTGGTGCTCTCACCATCATTTCTCCGTACTTCAATAACAGCAAGAAAACAGAGTAACTGATGTTGCTGCAGAATCGCCTCTATTTTTGGCTACATTAGAACAGTGACTGCAATTTAAAAGTCCCTCCTTAGCTTTGGGAGGTTCTGAGGTCATAAAACACACTATATAAATGCCAGTTCTTTCTTTCTGTAGCAAAAAACCATTCTATTCCAAACAAGGTAAAGATCTTTAAGATGTTTCAGTGGCATGGTAAGGACCTTGATAAATGCTAGTTTTTGTTTGTACATATTTAAACTCAAGGTAGGTTTTTAATTCTCGTGTCAGACCTATCTTCCTGCAATTAAACAGCCATACTTTTTAAATACACGACACAGTTTCTCCAATGGTATTGAGTACAGAACTTGCATTTATGTTGTCCTGCTGGTGGTCTCAGCTTATCCAAAAGTACTGTGTTATATTTGTAAACATGATGGCCAAGTTGCTTGCAAGAATATCCCACAGGCACCAAAAGAAATAGATCATCAATTACTTCCATTTTGGTGTTTTTGATTGAAGGATCGGTATTAGTTAGGACACTGAGAGTACTTCCTGCTCTTCTTCAAATAGTTTATATTTTATGTCCACCTGTCCAAGCAAACAGGCCCTCATCCAGAAGACAGAACCTCTGATGGTGCAGCACTCCCTTGGTTCTGCATTGATGTGTCATCGACCCAAGTGTCGTCTGATTCAGAAGTAAGAATGCCAGCACTGAGCCAGGTTGACACTGCAAGTACAATCCATACACAAATGAGGCTACACAAAATCAGGAATTTGGTGGAACAATAATGAAGAAAATTAAAAAGATATTTATTTTCACTTGCACTATCCTGTTGGAGCTGTTGCTTGGTGAAACTATTGGGAGAGAATACTGGATCAATTTGGGAGGCGGGCTCCTTCCCAGTCTTGACTAAGTTTTGCTCTCTCCTCTTAGGCTAATCTGATAAATAGGCAAACTTTTTCGTTCAAGGAACGCCTAGCGGTGAGTTCAGTCATCAATCTTGAGAAGTTAGATCCGTTAGCTAAAATTCCAACGTTATGATGTTGTGAATATCGGCTTTTAAAATGTAAAATGATAAATAAGTAATGATAACACGATATTCATGTTTACTTCCCAGTAATAGCCAGCATGCTAAACAGATGGGGATGAATTTTACCGGTCCCTTGACGCCGCGGATCACAGCGCGGGGGCCTGTAAAATGCTGCGGGGAGAGGCCCGCCTCGCCCCCACGATGCCGGGAAGGGCACGCCTCATATAACCCACGCTGGTGGGACCTCGTTGCAACTCCCCCCCCCCCCCCCCCCCAGCCGCCTGGCGATGGGCCCTTCATCAGCATGTGGAAATGAACAATTAAAATATGCAAATACCTGCAGGCAGCGGCCATCCCACTCCGATGTTACAGCCTCCATTCGGCCTTAGCGTGCCTTCGGAACTCCGTATGGAGTTGCGGGCGAGAACCTGGTGGGGAGGGGGGAGTAATTAAATCTTTAGAGCGGGGAAATCAATGTTTATTGCATGTGGGGATGGTGGGAAGGGGTTGAAGGGCAGAAGATTGAAGGTTGTGGGGGAAAGTTCGGGTATGTGAACAATCAACTGATTGTCCTTTCATTGCCTGAAATGACCATTTGGGAGGGGTTGGGGAAGGACCTCCATCATTTATTTTTAAATGTATTAAAAATCGTTCATCTTTACCCTTCAACAATTAAATTTAGTTGTGCGGGTTTAAAGCCCTTTAAAAATGGCGCCTGCACGGTGGCACCAGATGCCGTTGCCGGGGATGCGGAGGCCGCCCCCTCTACGTATTTAAATGAGCCGCTGCACGTAATATTGCGGGGGCTCAGGGACGGGGCGTCCGCACGGGATGCATGCTGTTCTTAGAGTGCATCGCCGCAAAGTGCAACGCACTCATAAAATTCAGCCCATGAAATTGGCTTGGTGCTAAGACTGACTATGTGTTCTTACTTATATTTAAAAAAATATTTTGATACTTATGTTACAGATGAATATATTTCAGAACTAATCATATGATTTGTATTGTAAGGGTTTCCAGGTATTATTTGGGAAATACAGTTAACAGTGAGGAGGATAGTAACAGACTTCAGGAAGACTGAATGGTGAAATGGGCGGACCGATTAAAAATGCAGTTGAACACATAGAAGTGTTAAATGATACATTTTGGTAAGAAGACTAAGGAGAGGCAGTATAAACTAAATGGTACAATTTTAAAGTGGGTACAGATCATTATTAAAAACATATGGGATCCTTTAAGTAGAAATGCAATTAAGTTATGTTAAACTTTTATAAATCACTGCTTGGGCATCGCACTTTAAGACAGATGACAAGGCCTTGGAGAGAGTGCAGAGGAGATTCACTAGAATGGTACTGCAGGTGCAGAAAATCAGTTTTGTGGAGGACCTAGAGAAGCTGAGGTGGTTGTTCTCGAAGCACTGAAGGTCAAGGGCAGATTTAATAGAGGTGTTCAAAATCATGAGTAAATAACGAGAAACTGTTTCCAGTGGCAGCAGATATCCATTAGATACAGATTTATGTAATTGGCAGAAGAATCAGAGGCGAGATTAAGTGAATTTTATTTACACAGCAAGTTATGATGATCTGGAATGGTGGATGCAGATTCAATTATAACTTTCAAAAGTGATTTAGATAAATACTTGAAGAGGAAAATTTGCTGGGCTCTTGGGACTGGGCAGGTGAATGAAACTAATTGGATAGTTCTTTCAAGGAACCAGCACAGGCATAATGGGCCAAATGGCCTGTTTCTTTGCTGTTATCATTCTCTGATTTGTACAGTACTGCCTGGTGCTCCTAATCAAGTCATTGTTGTAAAGTGACTGCCTGGTTTCAAAGCAAGCCCACAGTGATGCTGTGAAAGCCTCTGCCGACTGGCATCACACAAGTATGCCCATTTTGGCATTAGCTGGCATTAGATTGGTGAAGTCACTCAGAGAGGCCACACCGCACATGACATCCTAGAATAGGTATTCCATTTTCCAGTACTAAGATCCTTCGCCTTGATCAGCGACATTATTGATGTGGCATCACTTACTCTACAGAAGATTAGGGTCTTCAAGGTTGTCTCACCTTTAAACTATATTGCAGTAGTTCATGCTGCGGGAAATGTAGCATTATGTTGCGGCATAAACAGGCTCAACAGCAAATAGGAAACAATTTTTTATGGCAGTTTCATTGACTTTTCTGGAACTGAGCCTGTCTGAAAACTCGCATAAAAATAAGATGTATCCCTTTAAAAGTCAGGCAGCAAGACAACGCTTACAGATAGATTGAGACACTTTAACCTTGAAATGACTGCAAATTAGCTGGAAACACTTAACACATTGACATGATAGTCCTTTGTCATTTATTTTAACATGGCATTATTTGATTTATTTTGTGGATTGATGCCTGCTTCAACATAACAAACAAAGAATATCATATGAAAACTTAGTGCCTTCATATGCCAATTTTGATAACAGTAATTTTGAGGATCTTGCGTTTTGATCATTTTGTTTAATTACATTAAAACCTGTCATAAAGGCCATCTGCCCTGAAATCTGTAATCTGATTAATCAGACTTGAACTTCTGTAGGAGCCTATTTTTGGAGACCCCATGAAGTTGCTCTTGAAGATGATCATTTTTGACATCTTTTGTTGTTATCGAGTAAGAACTGAATACCATGTAAATTTCAATAGAACTATAATGTCATTAGAATTTAATAGACAATGTATATCAATTATTGTAGATTAAACATGTAATAATATGTTTTGCAAAATGTAGAGGAATGAGATAAATGCCAACTTGGTAACTTATGGAGAAGATGGGCAGTTATTTTCAAACTGAAGTATTTCTATCTACTGATGAAGGAAAAGTGGGAGGAGAAAGGTATTGGAAAAGGTGAGATGACATTAAAATAGAAAACTGCAGGGGCCTAGGAGTGCTAGCAGGTTGATATTTACCTATTATTCTTCCCATTGTACTTTTTTGATCTTAGTTTTAATTATAGTGGAAGGTAGGTAATTCTGCACAAAAGGGAGACAATAACAATATTACTAGGTTTAAGAGAGGTCTTTCTGTTGAAAAATGTGGGGTCTTATGATCAAAGGATATGTAAAGAAACTTGAAGGGAGAAGTTACATACAAGTATATTGTTTTTATAACATAGTGGATTGAAGTACTGATTCATAGCAGTTTTGAGACACAGAATTGATCCCATCACACTGTTGAGATCCTGAACTTGCCTGTGGCCCTGTGGGGGAGATGTTAAATAGATTTCAGACAATTTCCTACTCGTCATTCGACACCCTTCCCCACCACCACTGACATGGAAAATGTGAATAACCCATGCTGTCATGCTTCTCTAAGCAATTGCCTTGTAACGGCGGAAGCTTGGGAGTAGACCCTGTCAACTTTCTAATCATAGTTTTTGCATGTCCCAGGGAAAGAAACAGAAGGGGGAAAAAAATGACCAGATAGAATTGATTTGAAATTAGTTTAAGTTGTTCAGCTCACTGTTTTTCTGCACTGTTGATCAGTTTGAAAGTAAAGACAGTGTTATAAGGAGTGTATCAAAACAGTTTTTTAAATCTTCAAAACCTTGAACTCTCAGTATTGTTTAATGGCGCTTTAATCATGGGCACTCATTACTGGTGCCAGATGGTACACTACCTGCACCTAGTTCTGTCTGGCAGATACAGACATTGATGTCAATATGGTCTTCTTTCACTAACATAGTTCGATAGAAAACCAATAATTAAATGTCCTTCCTGTCACTGAAGGACATTATACAAATATAAGCAGCACAATCACTTACTTAATTGTGATCTGATAGTGAAAGCAACACCATTGTTGAGAACTCGAACATGGGGATTGTTTGTTTTTCTCGGCTGTAGATCTTTCTTTCATCACTCTCTTTTCTCGATCACATAAAGTTCAGAGGCCCCAAAGTGCAGAGGAAGATAGAAACAAGTCAAGGCCATGCAAATCCTTGAGCCTATTCTGTCATTCAGTTAAATTATGGCTGATCTGTATATCACCTCCATTTACCTGCCTTTGCTCCATATCCCTAGATACCCTAACCTAATTCTGTCTTGAAAATTTCAATTAATTGAACCTGCATAGATTTTTGCAAAGAGTTCCAGATTTCCACAATGCTTTATATAAACATGTGTTTCTGGATTTCACTCCTCAATAGCCTAGCTCCAATTTTAAGATTATGCGCTGTTGCTCTGCATTTTCTTGTGAAAAGAGATAGTTTCTCTGTATTTATCCTAACAAATCCCTTAATCATGTTAAAGATCTCAATTAGATCACCTCTCAACCTTTTAAACTCAAGGGGTAAAAACATATACAGCCATAAAACATAAACATTAAAGCATATACAGCCTTTATTCATAATTAACCCTTTAAGAGTCCTAGTGCCATTCTGCTGATTTTCACTGAAACCCCTTAAAAGCTACTGTATTTTTCCTGAGGTTTGGGCCCAAAGTCTGAACACAGTACTCCAGATGGGGTTTGATCAAGGCAACATACATCTGAAGCCTTTTGTCAGCCTTGGCTCAGAGGTAGCACATCCCTGTCTGAATCAGAAGGTTGTGGGTTTAAGTCCCACTCCAGAGATTTGAGCACCTACTTCAGATTGATACTTCAGTGCAGTAATGAGGGAGTGCTGCAGTGTTGGAGGCGCCATCATTTGGATGAGACCCATCTGTCCTCTCGGGTTCAGAAGATCCCACAGCACTTTTTGAAGTACAGCAGGGAACTACTTCCAGTGCCCTGGCACACATTGCTTACTGAACCAACAGCATTTTAAAAAAAACAGATTATCTGAGCATTAATCTCATTGCTGTTTGTGGGACCTTGCTATGTGTAATTTGGCCACTGTGTTTCTCTACATTACAACTGACGACTCTTCAAAAGTACTTAATTGCCTGTAAAGTGCTTTGGGATATCCTGAGGTCATGAAAGGTGCTATATAAATGCAGGTCTTTTTCTTTAAAGCAGCTGGAGACATTCTTTGCATATTTGCTCATCCCGGACCCCCTACCTTGTGCAGGTATCACAGATTATGGGCTTCAGCTGTTGGCAACCACCCACCCCCCAAACACTAAACTCAATTACTTAGCTCTTAAAAGTTTAGATAAACAAACAAAAGTTGGTGATTTAACTCTCACTCTCATAGCTGTTTATGTGTGCAAATTGGCTTAGTGCTTCCCTACATTACAACAGTGACTTCAACTTTGAAAGTACCTAATTGGTTGTATAAAGCTTTGGGATGTCTTGAGGTTGTGAAAGACTCCGTATAAATGCAGGTCTTTCTTCTCTGAAAGCATTACTTGCTCACCTTTGTATTCCAGTCCCCTTGAGATAAAGGCCAAAATGCCATTAAACTATTTGATGACTTTTTGTACCTGTGCACTGGTTTTTACAGGTGGATGCCAAAATCCCTTTATTCCTCCCTGGCTGCCAGTCTCACCTTTAAGAAAATATTCTCATTTTTGTCTTTCTCTGATTTGAAATGGATGACCTTTCACTTCCCTACATTGAATTCCACATGCCCTAATTTTTCCCACTCTATCTATATGTCTTTGTAACTTTCTGCTCTCATCTGCTTAACTTACTGTGGCTCCTACAACGCCAGCTGCAAATTTGGACATACAACGCTCTATTCACGCATCCAAGTAATATATATTGTGAAAGGCTGAGGCCCCAATACAGATCCCTGAGGAACACCACTAGTTGCATCCTGCTTATCAGATAATGTGCCCTTTATTTCTACTGTCACCTACTTCCCAACCATACCACAAGGTTGCCCTTATTCTGTGTGCTCTCATTTTTGCTAATAATATCTTTTGCGGAACCTTATCAGATGCCTTCTAGAAGTCCGTGGAGACACATTCCTATCCACCGTGCTAGTGACTCCTGCCTGTGACTGAGACGGGGAGCTCAGATTCATATTTGCGTATGTCCCACCAATCCGTGGTGACTGAATCGGTGCGATAATATTTCACACTGGAAAATTACTTCTATCACACTAGCAATTATTTGGGTACTCAGTTCCCTTAAGTTGAACATAATCTTTATCATGGTAAACCTCTTGGTTTCTTAGATACAGCACAGAAGGAGAGGCCATTCAGCCCAGCGTGCCTGTGCAGGCTGTTGGGTACATTTATCCAACTGGTCCTACTCCCCTGTTCTTTCCTCATAGCCCTGCAAATTTTAGCCATATATATATATATAGTTATGACCAGGTGAGAAAGGTGACTAGGGGTCCCTTTCACCCTTTTAGCTTTCACCTGGTCTTACTGTAATAGGGTTTAATTTTAAAACACACTGTGTTTTTAGTTCGCCCTTGGTGAATCCTTGTTCACCGCTTCCCAATTATAAGGCAAAAAAAACAGCACAAACAGGCTTCCTTAGGTTTAAAGAAGAAAAGTTTAAATTTATTAAACTTAAACTCTAATTCAGTTGACGCCTACGGATACACAACTCGCCCATGCTAGCATGCATACACGATACACAATATGCAGATAGAGACAGAAAGAAAGCAGAAGAAATAAAGTGGAAAAGTTTGAGGCAATATCTGAGGAGGTTTTTTGTGTTACGGTTCTTCGAGCTCACTGTAGTGTCCTTTATTGTAGGTAGATCTTCCTTTTCTTTGGGGCCCAGTATTCTTCTTAAACCTTGTTCGCTGTAGGAGACTTTTCTCTCTTGGGATTCATGTGTCTTCAGTGGATTCAGAGGCTTGTGAGAAAGAGATGGGAACAAGCAGACAGGAGAGGCTGTAGTGAGCAAGCCAGGAGAGATCTTCTCAGTCCAGGAGCATTCTGCTTTCTGCACAAACTGTATAAATTCAAAAAAACTTGGGTTGCCCAGCAGATTAGTCATGTGACTAGCTGGTTTGACCATGTCTGTTTGTGTATTCGGCCATCTCAGCAGTCATCCTGGAATGCGAGCTTCCCCACCTTCAACGTCTGGTGATCTGAAGTCCATTGTGGGTTGAATGTGTCAGGGAATGGCTGCTTTGTTCGTCCAAACACTGCCTGTTAATATGCAAATGTCTTTTCCAGCCACGGCTGATCTGTTTAACAAATCCTTTCTTTACTCCAGTAACAGTTTAAAATTAGTGTTCATGACAAAATTAATGTAACTCATTCTTGGCTGTTGGGGGCCTAGCATGACAATACAATATATATCAAAGAGAGCAGTGTTTCTCATAGCAATCCCAGGGAACGCCACTGTATGCTTCCCTCCAGTCTATAAAAACTCTGCTTTTTGTCCCTTACCAATTTTGTATCCAAACTGCCTTTGTTCCTTTCATCCCCTGGGCTTCAATTTGGCTTACAAGTCTAACAACGTGGTACTTTGTCAAATACCTTTTGAAAGTGCATATATGCAACATCAGCCCCACTACCCTCATCAAACCTCTTCACTCATTCATCAGAGTGCTTCACTGAGGTAGCTGAACACGATTTGCCTTTAACAAATCCGACACAACTTCTGTTTATTATTTTTAAAGGCCAATTAAGTTGTCCTGCATTATTATCCCGAGGTTTCCTCACCATCAACTTTATGCTGGCTAGCCTATAGATATGAGGTTTCTCCATCTCCCCTTTTGTGTACAGGGGTGTAACACTTGTAACCCTCCAGTCCTCTGGCACCACCCCCATTTCGAAGGAGGATTGGAAGATTGTGGCATGAATCTTCGCAATTTCCGCCCTTAGTTCCCTCTAACCGTTCCCTCTTCTGGACTTTTCTACTTTGAGGACTGCCAATCTTTTAAGTACCTCCACTTTATTTTTATCCTATCCAATATCCCTCCTACCTCCTTTATTGTGTCATTGGCAGCATCCTCTTCTTCAGTGAGGACTGATGTAAATTACTCATTTAGTGGGCTGAATTTTATGAGCCCTCCAGCGTCGGGGGTCATGGCGGGGTGGGGGGGTGGTGGTGTGCTGGAAAATTCTTCTGGGAGAGGCCCGCCACGATCCGCGACACCGGGAAGGCCCCACCGAATTTTGTCGGCGGCGGTGAGGCCTTGGCCTTCATTTTAATATGCAAATAGAATCAAAATTAAAGGATAATTACCTACCTGGTAGCAACGACCGTCTCATGCTAATATTCTGGCTGCCGGCCGCAACACCCGTGTCTTTGGAACTCCATTTGGAGTTCCAAGGCGTGACACTGGTGAGGAGAGGGGATGAGTGAATCTTTCAGGGCGGGAGGTGGGGGGGAGCGGGGAGAACTATTGTAATTGGTTGTGGGGATGATGGGAAGGGGTTGAGAGTCAAATGTTTTGACCTTACGGGGGAAAGTTCAAGAAACCAAAAGGTGCTTTTTTGTGTGGATATGTCACTGTAAAAAGGAGGACTCATTGTGGGGTGGGTGAGTGGGAAAGGGGAATCTTCTTTGGAATAACATTTTTTGGCAGGTTGCAGTGAAGCGGGACCTTTAAGAACTGAAGTGAGAATGAAGGGCCTGAAGCCCTTTAAAAATGGCACCGGCACCTGTGCTGTGGCACTGGACGCCGTTGTCGGGGACAGAACAGCCACCCTCTCTACGTCATCGGGGACAGCCGCTCTGCCCCCTCCATTTAAATGAGCCCCCACACGAAATATCGCGAAGGCTCAGCGACGGCGGATCCGTGCGAGCGGACCGCCGAGATGAGAACATGTTGCCGCGATTTGCGGCATGCTGTTAAACTTCAGCCCAGTACCTCAGCCAGGCCCTCTGCCTCTGCAAGAAGATCTTTTTGGTCGCTAATTGGCTCTGCCCTTCCTTTGGCTACTTTCTTTACTATTTCTATATTTATGAAACACTCTTGGCTTCCCTTTTATGTTAGCCACTAATCTATTCTCATGCTCTCTCTTTGCCCCTCTTATTCCCTTTTTTAGATCTACTCTGTGCTTTATATATTCGGTTGGCTGTGTACTATATTATGTACCTTACATTCTGAGCAGATTTTCATTTGATGTTCCAGAAACATCAACACCAAAGCATTAGTAAAGTGCGTATGTTTGAGCAGATTGGGTTATTATCAGATGCTGCAATGGAACTAATATGTGTTTCTGTCATAATATATGAAGATAAGGATCAGATGCTAAGGGACCGGCTTTAATTTCTTTTTTAATAATTAGATGCAATTTTGCAGATATTAGTTATAAACACAGCAACTATATACTCATTTGAATTGATGTAAAATTATATTTGGGCATAATTGTACTGTGTAGAATAATAATCACAGCAGTTTAAGGCAAACAATAGTTCAGTTATAATTGTAATGTTAGCACTCGAGTGGGCCTCCACTTTGAGGCTTCCGATGCAGACAATGGTAAATGTGACACTGAAGTCATCTTAATAAAATTGTTTGAAAACATACCATTTATTTCGCTGTTCCTTTTAGAAAGCTGTTTGATTAAGTGACAGCAGCATCTTTAAAGTGCATTTCAGGGACAGCCACCTAATCTCAGCAAATCAAAGAAAGAAATGAGAAAAAATTAGCATTGAGATTTGCAGCCATCTTTTAGTGTATGCATGGACACAGATATTCTTGTCCCCACTTTCAATGTGAGATGCTACTCGTGTACTGACTAACTGATCTGGCTTGGTTAAAAACAGAAACTGCTTGAATTGCGTTGTAGGCCCTTCAACGTTGAAAATAGAAAAAAAAGTTCATATTTATCTTTGTTCTTTTATCGGTGGACTGATTAGCAAATTTGCAGACGACACTAAGATTGGTGGAGTAGCAGATAGTGAAGGGGACTGTCAGAGAATACAGCAGAATATAGATAGATTGGAGAGTTGGGCAGAGAAATGGCAGATGGAGTTCAATCAGGGCAAATGCGAGGTGATGCATTTTGGAAGATCCAATTCAAGAGTGAACTATACAGTAAATGGAAAAGTCCTGGGGAAAATTGATGTCCAGAGAGATTTGGGTGTTCAGGTCCACTGTTCCCTGAAGGTGGCAACGCAGGTCAATAGAGTGGTCAAGAAGGCATACGGCATGCTTTCCTTCATCGGACGGGGCATTGAGTACAAGAGTTGGCAGGTCATGTTACAGTTGTATAGGACTTTGGTTCGGCCACATTTGGAATACTGCGTACAGTTCTGGTCGCCACATTATCAAAAGGATGTGGATGCTTTGGAGAGGGTGCAGAGGAGGTTCACCAGGATGTTGCCTGGTATGGAGGGCGCTAGCTATGAAGAGAGGTTGAGCAGATTAGGATTATTTTCATTAGAAAGACGGAGGTTGAGGGGGGACCTGATTGAGGTGTACAAAATCATGAGAGGTATAGACAGGGTGGATAGCAAGAGGCTTTTTCCCAGAGTGGGGGTTTCAATTACTAGAGGACACGAGTTCAAAGTGAAAGGGGAAAAGTTTAGGGGGGATATGCGTGGAAAGTTCTTTACGCAGAGGGTGGTGGGCACCTGGAACGCATTGCCAGCGGAGGTGGTAGATGCGGGCACGATGGAGTCTTTTAAGATGTATCTAGACAGATACATGAATGGGCAGGAAGAAAAGAGATACAGAACCTTAGAAAATAGGCGACATGTTTAGAGAGAGGATCTGGATCGGCGCAGGCTTGGAGGGCCGAAGGGCCTGTTCCTGTGCTGTAATTATCTTTGTTCTTTGTTCTTTTTCTGATGATGTGTGTACCATCTAATGAGAAATATAACTACCTGATTTCTTAGTTATTTCTTAACCTTTTTCTTACCTTTCCTAATTCATTGTTTTACAAAGGACTATGTTAAGATAGAATGCCTTTTGACAAACACTTATCTAACTTGTAACCTCCCATTGTGTTGGCTGTGGGCAGTCTTGGGTCTGCAGCGTGGCTGTGATGTTGAGCTGCAAACCTGCTCTGCTCCTTTAAAGGCTTAATAGGCAAATCCAAAAAACTGTAGCTCCTAACAAACTGCCGACATCAATCAGAGGACAGTTGTAGCTGATTTTAAATTTTAGTGTCTTGGTTATGACTGATACTCTTTTTTAAAGATTGTTTTCTTTGTAACAGAGTATATGATGTGTGAAGTATGATGGATACATACTGGACATAAGCTTTTAATTTTATACTAGTCAATGAATGTACTGTGGCATTGCACACCGGGAGGATTAGACCAAGTGTTGTCTGCAAATGAAGCAGGGTTTGAGAGCAAGGAACTTTAGACCAGGGCACACAGATGTAATCAGTATCCATTTTAAAGTCATATATTCTGTCCTTACTTTTGTATTCCATTATAAATTCCTGTGTCCCACATTTATTATGTAAACTTGCCACGCTGTAATTACAGTGACAACTCTGGCATTGCCGTACCTCCACTGAAGGGGCGGGCGTGTGTTGGAAAGCGTGCAGTTACAAATTTTACATAACCAGTTTCCATTGTAAATATGAGCATAGGAATTTATAATGGGAAAAAAATGACAGGATATGTGCAAAGATGTAAGATGTAAGATGTAAGGGCATTTAAGTGGACATTGGATAGACACATGGATGAAAATGGAATAGTGTAGGTCAGATGGTTTCACAGGTCGGCGCAACATCGAGGGCCGAAGGGCCTGTACTGCGCTGTAATGTTCTAATTCTAATTCTTATATTAGTAACAGGTATAGATTTACAGTGCATTGATCAGACAATTATACAGTCACATTGTCTGAACTTGATTGTCACTTTTATTTTTATTCAGGCATCATTTAGTGATGGCAGCATGGGCAGATATCCATCTCTAAGCCTGTCCAATGCTGCTTTGAAACCGCCCACAGGCAGATGCAATTTTCTGTCTGATTTTCCCACCCTGCACATTATAAAGCGATTTCTCTGTCTGATGCTTCCTAATGTTCACATAGATGCGATTAGAATTTCAGCAAGTTAGAGAGACTGCATAGTGTAGAGGTTTGTACCTCCACTTTACTGGGTGGTATTGTTACCAGTGTTTTAATTTTAAAAGACTTTCATGTGGCTTATGGGATAAATGCACTCACTGGCTTGGCACTAAGCTGTACTGGGCAAGAAGTTCCTAGTTTTGATTCCTGTTCAGTTTTGAATAAGTTGATCTCAGCTGGGTGAGCAGTTGGATGCTATGGTTGACCACAGTACCTTAGAGAAGGAGAGGAAAATGTCATCCTGGGTCCCTGCTGGAAGATGCACAGGATATTGAAAGCAAACAGATTGAGCTTTATGTTGATGCATTTCAGTTGAGTATCTCGATGACACTGGTTAGACTTATGTATAAAGAATGTCAGCTTGAACAAAGTAACTAACGCAAGGCTACTGACATGGGTTAACACTTTGAGGAGAAGCGATAAAATGAAAAAAAAATGGAGATTAGTCAATTAGTTAGCAGTTTAAGTTGCTATAGAATCATTTACGGCATAGAAGGAGGCCACTCGGCCCATTGAGTCCATGTCGGATCTCCTATGGAAAAATAAATTTGTATTGCACCTTGTTTTAAAACATGATAGTGAATTTCATTACAAGAAGATGTACACTGACAGTTCTGACTTCTAACAATTTCTTTATTCTGGCTTTCTCATAGAACATGGACAAATTGATCCTGCCTTCGGTCACTCTAATCGTTGGTTGTGGAGTTTCCTCGTTGACTCTCCTGCTTTTAATCATTATTTATGTATCTGTCTGGAGGTAATAATATAGAATTTTATTTTATTAATGAAACTGAATAGCAACTTATATTTAAAGGGTTATATAGTGGCTTGATATGCAGTTACAAGGCCTGAAACAATTGCTAGCTTTTGATCCAGTGGAGAACAGTCTTTAAGAAGTGACCTACTTAATGCAACACATTTCTTGATAGCCTTGACGAGAGAGGTCATTATAAAGAATTAAATCAATTACCGCTATATAAAAGTCTCAAGGATTTTTTCTAAATCACATGGCTTTTGTGACTTGCTGTTCCGTTGATGGAATGACAAACAAGCAACTTGCTGTGATCCCCCAACCAGTACCACTCTTGGAATAAAAACAAGAAATGCTGGAACCACTCAGCAGGTCTGGCAGCATCTGTGAAAAGAGAAGCAGAGTTAACGTTTTGGGTCAGTGACCCTTCTTCGGCTCTTGGGTTGATCACTTTTGGTCATCTTCATATATCCAGAGGTCTTCATCTAATTTTTCTTCCTTCTTGGTAAAGAAGCATGGTGTCCATTTGGCACATCATTCCTGGGATCAAAGTGTCTAATTTGCTACTGTACTTCAAAAATGTCACTGTTTGTTTCATTTGTGTCGTGCACCTTCTCTCCAGTTATTATTACGATGAGCAGGCAGTGGAGACACAGTGTTACATTACATTGCCTCACTATCCTTCCCTTCCAGGAATATGGTTGAAATTGATTCCAGGCTAATAGGATGTGTGTCTACTCTCTTTGCTGGCAGTGAGGTTCCCATGTTGAATTAATTTAACCAACTTAAGCCCAGTTGCAATCAGATGTGAACTTCTAGTACAAAACTAAATTGGCAATCTCACTCAGAAAGGCCTCAAGGATGTCTCAGAAGTAAGAGATGCTTTTTTTCCCTTTGAAAATAGTAGGTAACTTGTTGGGCATGTGCAGAGTGAGCTTCATGCTGCATCTTACCTATGCTGTATTTAATCTGAATCTGCTTAATGTTGATGCTGTGTTTTTTAAAAAATTCTTTCATGGGATGTAGGTGTCACTGGCAAGGCCAGCATTTGTTTCCTATCCCTAATTACCCTTGAGAAGGTGGTGGTGAGCCATCTTCTTGAACCGCGGCAGTTTTTGTGATATAGGTACACCCACAGTGTTGTGAGGAAGGGAGTTCCAGGACTTTGAAGGAACATTGATCTAGTTCCAAGTCAGGATGATGTATGGCTTGGAGGGGAATTGTTGTTGGTGGTGTTCCCATGCATCTGCTGACTTTGTCCTACTAAGTATAGAGGCCTTGGGTTTGGAAGGTGCTGTGGAAGGAGCCTTGGTGAGTTGGTTCAGTGCATCTTGAATATATTACACACTGCTGCCACTGTGCGTTGGTGGTGGAGGGAGTGAATGTTGAATGTGGTGAATGGGTGCCGATAAAGCAGGCTGCTTTGTCCTGGATTGTGTTGAGCTTCTTGAGTGTTGTTGGAACCGCACTCATCCAGGCAAGTGGAGAGTGTTCCATCGCATTCCTGACTTGTACCTTATAGATGGTAAACAGGCACTGGGGAGAGAGGAAATGAGTTACTCGCTGCAGAATTCCTAGTCTCTGACCTGCTCTTGTAGCTACAGTATTTACATGGCTGGTTCAGTTCGGTTTCTGATCAATGGTAACTCCCAGGATGTTGTTGGTGGGGGATTCAGTGATGATAATGCTTCGTAATATCAAGGGGAGATAGTTAGATTCTCTCTTGTTGGAGATGGTCATTGCCTGCCACTAGTGTGGTGCAAATGCATGTGCAAAATGGAATGATATTCCAGTATTTCTGGCACTAACATCTCTCCTCTTTGGGAGGAGAAAACTCACACAAAAATAAATGATAAAAATAATAAGTGAGCAACCTGAGCCAAACTTTGTGAGAATAAATTTTATTGAGAGAAGTCTTCTTTTAAAATAACAAGTAGGATTTTGTTCTTGGTCTGGTAGAGCCAGCACAGGAGCTCTCCGGATTGGTTACTTTTCATACATTGTTGTGAAAAAGATGACTTAGGAAATTCATTAATAATTGTCAAGTTTTCTAAGTTTTTAATTGTTTTGAATTAATTTAAATAGGTAAGAATCTTTTTGTATATCAGCCACATTGAGTGTACTACGATTAATAGCTACTTCTCAGCCTACTAGGCTGCAATTTTTAGAACAGGTAAAAAATTAGTGTGGCTCCAGGGTCCAATAGGACGAATCACATTGTTAGGTTGCGGTCAAACAGCTAGTACTTCATGTATTGTTGGAAGATCTACATAACAAAGCAAAATGTGTTCTTCAGATTAATATTTTAAAGAGAAAAAAATGGCATTGCCTTTATTTTATTTTGTTTGGTTTATGTACTGAATTTATAAGAGGTCGGGTCATAGCAGCAGACATTGGTCAACAGCGCGCAGAGTTCCTGATGTTAGTGAGACTGCTACATTATGAGGCACTAAGAGGAGGATGTGATTAACCAAGGAAGTTACATTGACAGAAGCCTGAGAATAGTTTGTTGTTTGTCTGCCTACTCTGATGATCTGAAGATTGCATAGCTTGGAAGAGCCCTTAAAAGAAAGAAGGGGGGAGTGGGGGGGTGGGGGAAGTTTTTTTACTTTACTAACCTAAATTAAGAGTCGTCCTTTGTAACCAACCTGATGCCTGGACTTGTTACTGTACTTGATGTGATTCAAATCTATTATTCTGCTTGCTTTGATTCTTCAGTTGGCTTCAGTTTTAATATCTAGTTTTAATTGCAGCTGGACATTACAGAGTGGACTAATTTCACCAGTTGCTAATTTTGGCCTGGTGAGTTGAAAGGTGTTTTCATTTGGCTACAGGTCTGATCACAGTGACATCTAATTTAATAGAATGCCAAATTAGCTTTAAATCTTATTGGTACATTTTCAGACTAATGTTTGAGGAATAAAATCCATGCCAAGCTCTGAAATAGGATACATTTCATAATAAATTACATTTTTTGTGGTTACTTATTTCCCGGCTCTGGAAAACACAATATATTTAAAACCAAAACACAATATTAAACATTATCTTGTGTTGGGTGACCAAAGTATTTTTATTGTTTGAAAAAAACATATTTAACAACTTGAAATTATCTAGAACCTTTAACTTGGTAAAACATCCTGGGTATTTTACAAAGGTGTAAGCAAAAAAAGACACTGAGCCAACAAAGGAAAGATCATTAGGGATGAACAAAGATCAAAGAGGTGGATCTTAAAGAAGAAAATATTGAGGGTTTTAGGGGGGGAAGATTTTTTTATTCTTTTGTGAGATGTGGGCATCACTAGCATTTGTTGCTCATCCCTAATTGCCCTTGACAACTGAGCAGCCTGTTAGGTGATTTCAGAGGGCAGTTAAGAATCAGCCACCTTGAGTCACATGTAGGCCAGACCAGGTAAGGACAGCAGATTTCCTTCGTAGAAAGATAGAAAATAGGAGCAGGAGTAGGCCATTCGGCCCTTCGAGTCTGCTGTGCCATTCATTATGATCATGGCTGATCATCCAACTCAGTAACCTGTTCCTGCTTTCGCCCCATATCCTTTGATCCCTTTAAATCCAGGAGCTATATCTCACTCCTTCTTGAAACCATACAATGTTTTGGCCTCAACTGCTTTCTGTGGTAGCGAATTCCACAGGTTCACCACGCTCTGGGTGAAGAAATTTCTCCTCATCTCAGTCCTGAAAGGTTTACCCCTTATCCTTACACTATGACTCCTGGTTCTGGACTCCCCCACCATCGGGAACATCCTTCCTGCATCTACCCTGTCAAGTCCTGTTGGAATTTTATAGGTTTCTATGAGATCCCCCCTCACTCTTCTGAACTCCAGCGAATATAATCCTAACCGACTCAGTCTCTCCTCATATATCAGTCCCGCCATCCCAGGAATCAGTCTGGTAAACCTTCGTTGCACTCCCTCTATAGCAAGAACATCCTACCTCAGATAAGGAAACCAGAACTGCACACAATACTCCAGGTGTGGCCTCACCAAGGCCCTGTATAATTGCAGCAAGACATCCCTGCTCCTGTACTCTAATCTTCTGGCTATGAAGGCCAACATACCATTTGCCTTTTTTTACCGCCTGTTGGACCTGCATGCTTGCTTTTAGCGACTGGTATACGAGAACACCCAGGTCTCGTTGCATATTCCCCTCTCTCAGTTTATAAATGTTCAGATAATAATCTGCCTTCCTGTTTTTGCTTCCGAAGTGCATAACCTCACATTTATCCACATTATATTGCATCTGCCATGCATTAGCCCACTCACTCAACATGTCCAAATCACCCTGAAGCCTCCCTGCATCCTCCTCGCAACTCACGCTGCCAGCCAGTTTTGTGTCATCTGCATATTTGGAGATAATTACATTTAGTTCCCTCATCTAAATCATTAATGTATATCGTGAATAGCTGGGGTCCTAGCACCGATCCCTGCGGTACCCCACTAGTCACTGCCTGCCATTCAGAAAAAGACCCATTTATCGCTACTCTTTGTTTCCTGTCTGCCAACCAATTTTCTATTCATCGCAATACACTACCCCCAATCCCATGCCCTTTAATTTTACACACTAATCTCTTATGTGGGAGTTTTTCGAAAGCCTTCTGAAAGTTCAAATAAACCACATCCACTGGCTCCCCCTCATCAACTGTACCAGTTACATCCGCGAAGAATTCTAGTAGATTTGTCGAGCATGATTTCCCTTTCGTAAATCCATGCTGACTCTGTCTGATTCTTCCTTAAAGGACATTAGGTTGGGTTTTTACAACAATCAATGATAGCTTCATGGTACCATTACTGCGACTAGCTTTCAATTCCAGATTTTTAAAAATTAATTAATTGAAATTCCGTCAGCTGCCATGGTGGGATTTGAACCCGTGTGTCCCAGGACATTAGCCTGGGCCATTAGATTACTATTTCAGTGACATTACCACTACACCATGGTCTTGTCCCCCCCCCCCCGCCCCCATCATGTACAGAATTTGGAACCTAGGTGGCTAAAGCTCTGACCAATAATGGTAGTGTGGAAGGATGGGGAGGACATGCAAGGAGCTAGAGTCAGCCAAACAGAGGTTATAAGGGAGAGAGGAGGGTATAAAGATAGGCAAGACAGTGGAGATATTTAATCACAGGATGAGAATTAAAAGTGTGAGGCTTTGTTGGGGGTCAAGGAATCAATCTAAGTGACTTTAAGGACTTAGACCAACGTACAAATTATGAGCTCGAGTAGGCTACTCGACCCTTCAAGCCTGTTCCGCCATTCAGCAAGTTCATGGCTGAACTGATTACTCCACATTTCCACCTACCCCTGAGAACCTTCCAACCCCTGCTTATCAAGAATCTATCTACCTCTGCCTTAAAAATATTCAACGACTCTGCTTCCACCTCCTTTTGAGGAAGGGAATTCCAAAGACTCACGACCCTCTGAGAAAAAGAATTTCTCCTCATCTCTGTCTTAAATGGGCGACCCCTTATTTTTAAACAGTGACCCCTAATTCTACATTCTACCACAAGGAGAAACATCTGTTCCACATCCACCCTGTCAAGACCCCTCAGGATCTTGTATGTTTCAATCAAGTTGCCTCTTACTGTTCTAAATTCCAGCGGATACAAGCCTAGCCTGTCCAATCTTTCCTCGTAAGACAGCCCGCCCATTCCAGGTATTAGTCAAGTAAACCTTCTCTGCTCTGCCTCCAACGCATTTACATCCTTCCTTAATAGGATGGGAATCGAGAGATACGGTCCCCGGAAGTGCAGAAGGTTTTAGTTTAGGCAGGCATCAAGATCGGCGCAGGCTTGGAGGGCCGAATGGCCTGTGCCTGTGCTGTACTGTTCTTTGTTCTTAAATAAGGAGACCAGTACTGTACACAGTAATCCAGATGTGGTCTCACTAATGCCCTGTATAGCTGAAGCATAACCTCCCTACTTTTGTATTCAATTCCCCTCGCGATAAATGATGACATTCTATTAGCTTTCCTAATTACGTGCTATATCTGCATACTAACCTTTTGCGATTCATGCACTAGGACACCCAGATCCCTCTGCATCTCAGAGCTCTGCAATCTCTCACCATTTAGATAATATGCTTCTTTTATTCTTCTTGCCAAAGTGGACAATTTCACACTTTCCCACATTATCCTCCATTTGGCAGCTCTTTGCCTACTCACTTAACCTATCTATATACCTTTAGTTTTTTCCTTTTATTATTTATGTAACCTCGAGCCTCATTTGTTGATTTACTTTTAGATTTTCACACTCTGTCCATTCCTTTCACAGTCTATCATTTCCCATATTAATACCTTTCTCTCTTGCCTTTTCTCTACTCCTTGATTTACCCTACCTTCCCAAATTTGATCCATTACTCCCACTATTCAGTTTAAACCCCTCTCTACTTACCTAGCTATGCGGCTCGCTAGAACACTAGCCCCAGCACGGTTCAGGTGTAGACTGTCCCAACGGTACAGCCACCACTTTCCCCAGTACTGTTGCCAGTGCTCCACGAATCGGAACCCACTTCTTTCACAGTAGTCTTTGAGCCACGCATTAATTTCTCTAATCTTGTTTGCCCTATGCTAATTTGCATGTGGCTCAGATAATCCAGAGATTATTACCTTTGAGGTTCAGCTTCTTAATTTGGCACCTAGTTCCTCATTTGACTATGCAGAATCTCTTTCCTTGACCTGCCTATGTCGTTGGTACCTACACGGACTGCGATTACTAGATCTTCCCCTCCCACTCTAAGTTCCGCTCCAGCCTGAGCAGATGTCCCAGACCCTGGCACAGGGCAGGCAACATAGCCATCTGGACTCCCACTGCTTGCTGCAGAGAACTTGGTGTGGAATAGAGTATGAAGAGCACAGTTTTGAATAGCTAAGGTATATGGAGGGTGCAAGTTTGGAAGCTGGCCAAGCAGACATTGGATTAATTGAAACAAAAGCAAAATAGTGCAGATGCTGGAAATCTAAAATAAAAACAGAAATTGCTGAAAATACTCTGCATGTTGGGCAGCATCTGTGGAGAGAGAAACAAGAATTAATGTTTCAGGTCAATGATCTTCCAGTGAGAAAGAAAGACTCTAGGGGAAGGACGCACCATCCGGAGCTAACTAAGGAATTACAGGTAGTATCAAATTGAAAGAAAAAGCATACAAGAGTAGTGGCAAGTCAAAAGATTGAACAGAATATAAAAAACAGCAAAGAATGACTAAAAGAATAATGAGGGAAATTAGAGTACAAGAGATAGATAGCTAGAAATATAAAAACGGATAGTAAGAGTTTCTACAGGTATTTAAAAAGGAAAAGAGTAAGTAAAGTGAGTGTTGGTTCTCTTGAGAGAGAATCTGGGGTGTTAATAATGGAAAATAAGAAAATGGCAGAGGAATTGAACAGATTTTTGCATTTGTCTTCGCTGTAGAGGATACAAGTAACATCCCCGAAATAATTGTGAATCAAGAGTTGAAAGGGAGGGAAGAACTGAAAACAATTACCTTCACCAGGGAAAGGGTACTGAGAAAATTATTAGAACTAAAAGCTGACAAGTCCCCAGGTCCTGATGGACTTCATCCAAGGGTCTTAAAAGAAATAGCTGCTGAGATAGTGGATGCATTAGTTTTAATTTTCTAAAATTCCCTAAATTCTGGAAAGGTCCCATCAGATTGGAAGATAACAAATGTATGCTATTCAAGAAAGGAGAAAGACAGAAAACAGGAAATTACAGGCCAATTAGCATAACATTTGTCATAGGGAAAATGATGGAATCTTATTAAGGTGGTTATAGCAGGTCATTTAGATAATCTCAATGCAATCAGGCAGATTCAACATGGTTTTGTGAAAGGGAAATCGTGTTTAACTAATTTATTAGAGTTCTTTGAAGAAGTAACAAGCAACATGGATAAAGGGGAACCTGTGAATGTGATGTACTTGGATTTCCAGAAGGCATTTGACAAGGTGCCACATCAAAGGTTACTAAACAAAATAAGAGCGCGTGATATAGAGGGTAACATATTAGCATGGGTAGAGGATTGGTTAGCTAACAGGAAACAGAGAGGAGGCATAAATGGGTTGTTTTCAGGTTGGCAAGCTGTAACTAGTGGAGTACCACGGGAATCAACTATTTACAATCTATATCAATGGCTTGGATGAAGGGACAGAATGTATGGTTGCTAAATTTGCTGATGACACAAAGATAAGTAGGAGAGTAAGTTGTGAAGAGGACATAAGGAGTCTGCAAAGGGATATAGATAGGTTAAGTGAGTGTGCAAAGATTTGGCAGATAGAGTATAATGTGGGAAAGTGTGAACTTGTCCGCTTTGGCTGGAAAAATATATAAATGGAGAGGGATTGCAGAACTCTGAGATGCAGAGGGATCTGGTTGTCCTAGTATGCGAAATGCAAAAAGTTAGTAAGCAGGTACAGCAAGTGATTAAGAAGGCAAATGCAGTGTTGTTGTTTATTGCAAGGGGAATGGAATGTAAAAGTAGAGATGTTTTGCTACAGGCATATAGGGCATTGGTGAGACCACATCTAGAGTAATGTATACAGTTTTGGTCGTCTTAAAGGACATAATTGCATTGGAAGCAGTTCAGAGAAGGTTCACTCGACAGGTTCCTGGGATGAGAGGGTTATCTTATGAGGAAAGGTTGGACAGGTTGGGTCTTTATTCATTGTAGTTTAGGAGGGTGAGAGGTAATCTTATTGAAACATCTAAGATCCTGATATAAGAGGGGACTTGACAGAATGGATGTTAAAAGGATGTTTCCCCTTGTGGGAGAGACTAAAAATTGGGGGCACAGTTTAAAAATAAGGGGTCTCCCATTTAAGACAGAGATGAGGAGAAATTTATTTTCTCTGAGGTTCTTATGTCTGTGGAACGGTCTTCCCCGGAGAGTGTTGGAGGCAGGGTCATTGAATGTTTTTAAGGCAAAGGTAAATGGATTCATGTCAAATAAGGGAGTCAAAGGGTTTCGGGGGTAGGCAGGAAAGTGGAGTTGTGTTCACAAACAGATCAGCCATGATCTTATAGAATGGAGGAGCATGCTCGAGGGCCCAAATAGCCTACCGCTGTTCCTAGTTCGTTTGTTCATCAGAACTGGGAAAAGTTGGAGATGTAACAGGTTTTAAGCAAGTGAAAAGGGGAGGCTGGGAAAAAGAAAAAAAGGAAGGTCTGTGATAGGGTGGAACGCAGGAGAGATTAATGACAAATGAATTGATTGGTGCAAGGCGAAAGGGAGTGGTAATTGGACAAGTAAAGAAATAAAAAGTGTGTCCAGAGGAGCTGTGAATGGCAGAATCATTAACAGCAGCAAAACAAACAGGAAAAACAGAAGCAAGAGGGGGAAAAAGTAAAGAAAAAGAAAACAAAATGGGTCAGAATTTATAATCTAAAATTGTTGCACTCAATGCAGCGAATATTGTATACTAAATTGAAAGTACAAGTAAATCGTTGTTTCACTTGGATGGAGTGTTTGGGGCCTTGGATGGTGATGCGAGAGAAGGTAAAAGGGCAGGTGTTGCATCTCCTGCGCTTGCATAGAAAGCTGCTCGTGATGTGGTCTCCCCTACAATGGGAAGACCCAAAGCAGATTTGTCCATTCAGTCGGCAAGCATGACCCCGAGTCTCCTGTCGCCTATCATTTTAATTCTTCACCTTGCTCCCACTCTTACCTTTCTGTTCTCAGCCTCCTGCAATGTTCCACTGAAGCTCAACACTCGAGGAACAGCACCTTATCTTACAACTGGGCACTTTACAGCCTTTTGGATTGTAACTGCTACCCCCATTTTGAGCCTTTTTCTTTGCTGCTTTATTGCCCCCTCTTGTATCTCTTTCTGTTTGTTTTGCTTTCGGACTGGAAAGAGTTACTTGTCGGGAAATCTACAGAGGAGCAGTGGGGGGCATTCAAAAAGGAAATGGGGAGGGTACAGGCCCAACATGTTCCCTCTAGGGTAATAGGGAGGAGCAACAAGCCCAGAGAACCATGGATGACCAGAAATATTCAGGGTACGATGAGAAGGAAAAGAGAGGCTTTTAGCAAATACAAGGAGAGCAAATCAACTGAAGCATTAGTGGAGTACAGAAAGTGTAGGATGGAGCTTAAGAAAGCAATTAGGAGAGCAAAGAGGGGATATGAGAAAGTTCTGACTGGTCAAAGTAGGGAAAATCCCAAGATAGTCTATAAGTATATCAATGGGAAGAGGATAACCAGGGAAAGAGTAGGACCCATTAGGGACCAAGGGGGAAATCTGTGGGTGGAGCCAGAGGGCATTGGTAGGGTGTTGAATGAATACTTCACATCTGTCTTCACCCAAGAGAATGAGGATGTAGATATGGAACTTAGAGAGAGAGACTGTAAGGTTCTTGAGCAAATTATCATAGGGAGTGACAAGGTATTGGACTTTTTGGCAGGCTTAAAAGTGGACAATATCCAGGTCCGGACGATTTGTTTCCCGGGATGCTGTGGGAGGCGAGGGTGGAGATTGCAGGGGCTCTGACCAAATTTTGAATTCCTCTCTGGCCATGGGGGAGGTGCCAGAGGACTGGAGAACAGCTAATGTGGTCCCACTAATTAAGAAAGGTTGTAGAGATAAGCCAGGGAACTACAGACCAGTGAGTCTTACGTCAGTGGTAGTGAAACTATTGGAGAAAATTCTGAAGGAGAGAATCTATCTCCACTTGGAGAGGCAAAATTTGATTAGTAATAGTCAGCATGGCTTTGTCAGAGGGAGGTCATGCCTAACAAATTTGATTGAATTTTTTGAACATGTGACCAGGTGTGTAGATGAGGATAGTGCAGTTGATGTAGTTTACATGGATTTCAGCAAAGCCTTTGACAAGGTCCCACATGGGAGACTTATCAAGAAAGCAAATGCAAATGGGATACAAGGTAACTTGATAAGGTGGATTCAAAATTGGCTTAGCTGTAGGAGACAGAGTGATGACAGACGGCTGTTTCAGTGACTGGAAGCCAGTGTCCAGTGGCGTACCACAGGGATCTGTGCTGGGTCCCCTATTGTTAGTCATCGATGTCATTTATATAAATGACAATGTGAGGGGTAGGATCAGTAAGTTCGTGGATGACACAAAGATTGGCCGAGTGGTTAACAGTGAGGTTGAGTGTCTTGGGTTACAGGAAGATATAGACGGGATGGTCAAATGGGCAGAAAAGTGGCAGATGGAATTTAACCCTGAAAAGTATGAGGTGATACACTTTGGAAGGAGTAATGTGACATGGAAGTATTCAATGAATGGCCTGACACTGGGAAGTTCCGAGGAACAAAGGGACCTTGGCGTGTTTGTCCATAGATCTCTGAAGGCAGAAGGGCAGGTTAATAGGGTGGTGAAAAGGCATATGGGACACTTGCCTTTAACAATCGAGGCATAGATTACAAAAGCAGGGAGGTCATGTTGGAGTTGTATAGAACTTTGGTAAGGCCACAGCTGGAGTACTGTGTGCAATTCTGGTCACCACATTATAGGAAGGATGTGATTGCATTGGGGGGGTGCAGAGGCGATTCACCAGGATGTTGCCTGGGATGGAACATTTAAGCTATGAAGAGAGGTTGGATAGGCTTGTTTTTTTTTCGCTAGAACAGGGAAGACTGAGGGGTGACCTGATCGAGGTGTACAAGATTATGAGGGGCATGGACAGGGTGGATAGGGAGCAGCTGTTCCCCTTAGTTGAGGCGTCAGTTACGAGGGGACACAAGTTTAAGGTGAGGGGCAGGAGGTTTAAGGGGGATTTGAGGAAGATCTTTTTTACCCAGAGGGTGGTGACGGTCTGGAATGCACTGCCTGGGAGGGTGGTAGAGGCGGGTTGCTTCACATCCTTTAAAAAGTACCTGGATG
This sequence comes from Heterodontus francisci, assembly GCF_036365525.1. Taxonomy (NCBI): domain Eukaryota; kingdom Metazoa; phylum Chordata; class Chondrichthyes; order Heterodontiformes; family Heterodontidae; genus Heterodontus; species Heterodontus francisci. Next base: position 39,292,833 of record NC_090375.1, read on the forward strand.
AGCACTTGGCACATCATAACATTCAAGGCTATGGGCCAAGTGCTGGCAAATAGGATTCGGTAGACAGGTCAGGTGTCTTTAATGCATCGGTGCAGACTCGATGGGCTGAAGGGCCTCTTCTGCACTGTATTATTCTGTGATTCTGTTGTGGGTGCTGGATCATAGAATCTTCGCTTTTTTCGCTTTTTGACAGTAGCTGTTCATGATTCTGCCATTCACAGCAATTAGCTGAGCAGCAGGTGGGTCTGTCGCTTCACGGGGAGCCTGGCAAGAAAAAACCTGTTGGTTGCTTGCTAGCTCCGAGGGTCCCTCATTGAAAGCCACATAGTGCCTGAATGAGGGACCCAGCATCAGGAAGGGGCATCCCACTGAAAGCCACCCCCCTGCCCTTGCTGCCTACTCCCGACACTCCCCTCCCCAGCGACCCCCACCCCGCGAGACTATTCCTGGCCTGACCTACCTGTGGCCTGGGTCCAGTGCTGCTCCTGGGCCTCGGGTGGATGCTCCACTGGCATCAGCCACCGTCGATGTGGTGGTGTTGCTCAGTTAAACAGTTGCCAGCATCTGATTGGCCAGCAGCTCTCAGAGGGTGGGACTTCCGTCGCCGAGGTCCTTGATCCTGTCGAAGGCGCGCCGCTGTCCAGTTAAGTGCCTAATTGCCACTTGATTTGGCGGTCGCCCACAGAAGGGCCAACGTGGGGCTTTCGGCAGCGCTTTTTCCGGAGGTTGAGATCCACGTCACCTGGATAAAATCCTGGCTGTTAACTCAGTTTCTCTCTCCACAGATACTGCCAGACCTGCTGAGTATTTCCAGCATTTTCTGTTTTTATTAGATTAATTGAGTCTTGAGGTGAAAAAGGCATGAATGAGGGTTTCTGTGGTCAGCTGGCTGAGCTAGGGGCAGAGGTGTCGCAAAGGTGGAAGTAGGGGGCCTTTATAATGGAGAATATCTCGCTTTGGAATCTCAGCTACGGATCGAATGATATGTTAAAGTTGCAGATAACTTTGTTCGGCTTGAGATAGTGGCCGGGGAAGGAAAACACAGTTGATGGTGAGGTTACATAGTTTGTGGTGGGGGCCAAAGATAATTCCTTTGCTCTTCCCAGTGTTTAGTTGGAGAAATTACAACTCATCTAAGACTGGATGCCAAGCAAGCAGTCTGATATTCGTTCATAGGAATTTTTTTCAAGCTGCAGTTTGTGCTTTTGGAATCTCAACCTGGAGATGTATGCTCAGATCAACGTCTCAACTTGCCTGGGGGGTGGGTGGGGGGGTTTGGTGTGACATTATTAACCTAGTTGTCAAGGAGCAGAGTGAAACTGAATTGTGGGCAGCCATCCCTTCCTGAAGCACAAAGGTATGGTGGTTTGATCAAGCATTAGCATTAAAAAACGTCCGTGGGTATGATTCTGCTGGCTTATTCTGCCCTCACAATTGAGAGTACAATTCCAGGGGATAACATAGAGAGGACAACATATGAAAGTGTGAAAAGAAAATGGGGAACTACAAAAAAAGCTCAGTAGAAAATAGATACAGTAATAGCAATTTTTACTTGGAAAAACACAATCAATTTTAATTGGAAGTGTGATACATTACTAGTTTTTACTTCGACTAATGCAAACAAAGTTAAAAATCATCTTTCAAGAAATGCTTGGTCGAATAATTGCTAGTAATGCCATTCAACTACTAATAGTCTGCCCAGTAAAGCTCTAAAATAGAAGTTTTCTTTTCATTTCAAAGTAATATTTCTGCATCCCTCTGAGGCCTCTATTTTCAATGGAAACCAGGCTGAGTCGGCCTTAGGTGTGTGTATCCATCCAACTGGAGCTTGGAAACAGGTTTTTGGACAGTGATTGGTTTCTTGTCTTGCCCATCTAATTTGAGGTGTGAATAGCGGACTGAACATTTATAAGTAAAGAGAACATTACCCTCTTGAGCAATGAGTGTACAACATACCCTTCACTGGGGAGGTGAATAGGCAGGAGGTACACCCCCTCTGTCACAAATCAGACCTAGCAGTCTTTTACATTTCAAATATGTCTTTGGTGCAGCAATTGCATATTTTGATAGATTGATGTCTTGTTGGTCTCGACAAGCCAGGGATAGCTCAACAGTGAAATAGTGGTGAATCAGTGAGGTCAGGGTTTGGGAGGCTCCAACACAGATTGGTATTGATTTTAATACTTGTACAAAAGTTCGAGTTACATTGATCCGGGCAGGAGACATAGGAGCGAGCTTATGAGTATCAAGGATTAGACCAGAAAGGCAGAAAATTGATTTAGAAATAGGAAATAAAACCGGCTGCAGAAACAGTGAAACTCTGCTGAACCAGTTTGTGTCCTTGAGCTCCTAAATTGTAACAAGGGATTCAGTCTTGCATTTTGGGGAAGAGGAGCTAAAATGAAGGCAGTATAGTGGTGTGAGCTACAAAATAGTCCTGGCTATGAGTGATCTATAATTCAGTGTCATTTGTAACCTGCAGTACAACAAATTCTGTCGCACAGTTAAGTAGATGCATCGATGTATGTTGGTGTAGTTGTATATATGTGTGATCTTGCAACTCAGAAGAGCTGCAAGATTGCACCTTGAGCCTGCCTGGTCTTCATATCTTTAAACCATATTATGAACTGGTACATTTAGCTGTTGAATTACAGCTTACTATTCCTTTAACACAATATCCGTAATATATACTAAACAAGTATTATTAATGAAAGGTAAGGTTTTCATACCTGTAAAAGTTCAGAGCACAAAAACTATTTAAACACGTTGGCATTCTTTAGTGTTTCTTTCTACTTCCAGTGAATAGTTGCCCACTGATGGATTGAAAACCTGATCCATGTTTTTGAAGCTGAGGGTCAGTCAACCCAACCCTTGGATTAAAGTCCTTGACTCTGGGTGTTTAACTTTCAAAATCAGTTGTAGTCAGCATTTATTCTGTATAATCAGCAATCGGATCATTTATTTGGAAGTCAAATCCATCATTATTGAAACCAATATAGGGTTAGATCAACCCAAGATTGACTCGTTTATTTCTTTTTACCTGAAGCTGAATTAAAATGAAAAGGTCATTTGCAGTCTATTTTTAAATTTAGCATGTCCATTGGAAACTACAGATTTTGAAATTGTCCTCAATGAGCTGTGTTTGTGATGTTCATGGCAGGATAGTTTTCATTGGAGATTGTGTTTCTGGGCCTTGGTGAGAGAGAGAAAATTATACCCAGAAACATCTCTGGATCAAGTGAATGCAATTTATGGTGCTGTACTTGGAAATTTCCCCTCTTCCTGCCAGTTTCCACCACACCGCCCCACCCACCAGCCCCCCGCCCATCTTCCTTTCCTGTGAATGTTGACTTCTTGCTGGAATATGATTGCATAGGTACTGATCACCCTTTGGTCCATTGATAAGTGAAATGGCCATTTTTCACATATGAGCCTAGTAGTTGTCAACAGGCTATTTGACCGCAGGGAGCATCACATCTGAGGCTGATCCTGACCTCACCCAACTTTCACATGTGCATACTTGTAGTAAATTATGATCGGGAATTCTTCCCTAACTCATTGACATTGAGGTCAGTTGTAGCACCCCTGTGGCCACCCCAGCTCAGGCCAGAAAACTCAACTCGGGATCAAACATGAGATGTTCCTGAGTTGTATGGTTTAGATGGCACTAAATACCTTGTTCATCTGAGTCATTGGGGAGCCAAGTATATTTTTAATCTACACCCATTTGTGTTGCCATGAGAAAATTCTTGCGTAGTATTTCCCCACCATTGTGGTCAAAGACAGTGTGTCCAGGTTTGTATGCAAGGACCCACCTGAGATTAGGCAAACCTGACTCTTTAGGAAAAACCTTGGGTTAACATATCAAACTCTGAACTTCCTGGTTCGGGGACAAACATTTTAGCTACTAGGCCAATATCTAAGAGGCTCTTCCGCTCTTCTCTGGCACAATTTTATAGGACCTGACTCTGAAGTGGGTGGGTATGGCCAAAATTATTGAGACATCATGCTAACTATTGGCCACCTGACTAGTGATTCTTCATAAGTAATGTCTTAGATTGTAATTTTTATTTCTAATGTACATTGCAGGTACATTCGGTCAGAACGGTCGGTAATTTTAATAAACTTCTGCCTGTCAATCATTTCATCAAATGCTCTCATCCTGATAGGACAAACTCAGACAAGAAATAAGGTAAGTGGTTTATTTTTAACTACGTGCACTACATGTGCATGTTATTTAGTGGAAATGTATCTCGGGCCGGAATTTTCTGGACCCTTTGGGGATGGGCTAGGGGAGCGGTTGGAGAAGGCTGGTAAAATTGTGCGGAAAGGCATCGGGGGAGGGGTGGAATCTGGTGGGGAGCCTGATATCATCCTGCCACCTTGCCATTTTGCCAGTGGGAGTAACGTTGGCGGCACGGATGCCCACCGGGAGGCCAATTGAGCCACTTAAGTGGCCAATTAAGTGCAACTTCCCACCTCTGTGGGGATTTTGCCCATGTGGGGAGACTGCCCAATGAAACCTAGCAGCCTCCCAGTGGACTCTGGGGCAGGGGGTCCTTCTTTAGGGGCAGTCCAGGGCCCACGGAGTGCCCCCCTCCCCGTGGCAATGGCCACTCCCGTGGTAGTGGCACCTCTGGTGCTTCACAACCCTCCCGCAGCTGGCAACGTACTGCCCTGGGTCCCGCTGCCTACTGAAGCAGATTTGCCACCTGCTTTCGGCCCTGGTGGGACTTCTGCTGTCTCCAGAAAATTCAGCCCTAGATGTTTTAACTCTCATTTAAAGAGATTCAAGATAAGATGAAGGCATTTAGGAAACTGAAATTTGAGCAAATAATTGTGGTTTATTAATAATTACAGTTATCAGCTTTGGCTCAAAAGGTTGTGGGTTCAAGTCCCACTCCAGAGACTTAAGCTCATAATCTAGACTGGGAGTTCATTGCAGTATTGTGGGAGTGCTGCATTACTGGACCTGCCGTCTTTCTGATGAGATGTTAAACTGAGGCCTTGTCACCCTTTTCGGGTGGATATAAACGATCCCAAGGTGCTATTTGAAGAAGGGCAGGAGAGTTCTCCTGGTGTCTCCCAACATTTATCCCATATAGTCATTTATTTTATTACTGCTGTGCAAATTGGCTGCCGTGTTTCCTACATTCCAAAGGCGACTGCACTTCAAAGAGTACATCATTGGCAGCGAAGCACTTCGGGATGGTGCTGAGGTCATGAAAGGAGCTACACAAATGAAAGTTCTTTCTTTAGTTTCCCTTTAAAAGAAAGGCTTGCATTTGCAAAGTGCTTTATCACGACCCAGAAACATCTCAAAGCACTTCACACACTGAATTACTTTGGAACAGTGCAGTAACTGTTGGCATATGTGGAACACATTTTGCTTGCAGCAAGATTTAACAGAAATCAGATAAATCATCATTGATGTTGCTTGCGGGAGAAATGCTCATCTTCAGATGGTGCCATTGGGCCTTTCACTTCCATCTGAATCAGCAGAACATGGTTTTAGTTTGATGATTGTCGCAAAGGACATTTGACAATATGGCACTGGAGTGTCAGCCAGCTTCTGTGCTCCGGTCCTGCATTACGTCTTTCTTGCTCCAGGGCAGCTGAGCCAAGCTGACATTTGTAATTCCATTAGCTTCCTTTGTTGTTTAATATAAACTTCATGCTGCAAAAATGTATCAAATCTACACTGTAAGTATTCAGCACTGGCCAGATTCTGACAAGATAGGTCAACGTTTGAGGGAGAGAATCTATTAGAATTAGAAACACGAAGTATGCAAGACCCTTTATAGGACTGCCCAAAGCAAAGAATAGGAGAGCAACATATTACGATTACCAAGCAACACATGCTAAATCCAAGAATAAAGAGAATTTGCTGTTTTTATTTCAGATTTTCAGTAACTGCAATATTTTTCTTACCTACAAGATAACCATTTTTAAAAGTTTTAGTTTTGCACACTATCATCTTGAAACAAGTATTACCGTAATTCTAGGCATGATAACCTAAGTACACAGCAAAATAAAACACAACATAATATGAAACTACTCCAATGGTATTTTTTTACTTCAATATTAAACATATGATCAACTAAAAAAACATTAAAAATAAATTTGAATAGATGCATTGCATTTTAAACATTTAAGCCGAGAGAATCTAACCATCTCCCCTTGACATTCAACGGCATTACCATCGCTGAATCCCCCACTATCAACATCCTAGGGGCTACCATTGACCAGAAACTGAACTGGAGTAGCCATATAAATACCGTGGCTACAAAAGCAAGTCAGAGGCTAGGAATCCTGAGGCGAGTAACTCACCTCCTGACTCCCCAAAGCCTGTCCACAATCTACAAGGCACAAGTCAGGAGTGTGATGGAATACTCTCCACTTGCCTGGATGGGTGCAGCTCCAACAACACTCAAGAAGCTCGACACCATCCAGGACAAAGCGGCCCGCTTGATTGGCACCCCATCTATAAACATTCACTCCCTCCACTACCGACGCACAGTGGCAGCAGTGTGTACCATCTGCAAGATGCACTGCAGCAATGCACCAAGGCTCCTTCGACAGCACCTTCCAAACCCGCGACCTCTACCAACTGGAAGGACAAGGGCAGCAAATACATGGGAACACCACCACCTGCAAGTTCCCCTCCAAGTCACACACCACCCTGACTTGGAACTAGATCTCCGTTCCTTCACTGTCGCTGGGTCAAAATCCTGGAACTCTCTTCCTAACAGCACTGTGGGTATACCTACCCCACATGGACTGCAGCGGTTCAAGAAGGCAGCTCGCCACCACCTTCTCAAGGGCAATTAGGGATGGGCAATAAATGCTGGCCTGGCCAGCGACGCCCACATCCCGTGAATGAATAAATAAAAAAATTGGATTGCTCAGTGCATGTTTTCCAGGCAAAGTCCCTTCAGCCAACTGAGTCTGTGCTGACCAACAACCACCTGTTAATACTAATCCTACATTAATCCCATATTCCCTACTACATCCCCACTGTTCTCTTATCACCTACCTACTCTAGAAGCAATTTACAATGGCCAATTTACCTATCAACCTGCAAGTCTTTGGCTGTGGGAAGAAACTGGAGCTCCTGGCAGAAACCCACGTGGTCACAGCAAGAGTTTGCAAACTCCACACAGGCAGTACCCAGAATTGAACCCAGGTCACTGGAGCTGTGAGGTTGTGGTGCTAACCACTGCGCCACTGTGTCGCCCTGGAAAGGTGGGGCGGGGGCTGATGGGTCCAGTATCCTGTGCTGGAATCTTGCATCTGATATACAGCAGCAACATGTCCACCAATGTAGAGCATTTATTCCGGCACCGAAGGAGGCCATTTGGCCCATTGAGTCCTTGCTGGCTCTCTGAAGAGCAATCCAGTCTATCCATTCCCCTGCTCCATCCCCATAGCACTGCAAGTTTATTTTCCTCAAGTGCCCATTCCAGTTTCCTTTTGAAATCATTGATTGTCTCTGCTTCCACCACCCTCATCGACAGCATGTATCAGGTCATTACTAATCACTGTGTAAAAAAAGTTCTTCTTCACATAGCCCCATATCTCTTGCCTAAAACTTTGTATCTGTGTCCCCAGCCCTTTGTGCGATCAGCTAATGGGAGCAGCTTTCATTTGACTACCTTATCTAAACCTGTCATAATCTTGTACACTTCAAGCAAATCTCCCCTCAATCTCCTTTGCTCCAAGGAGAACAATTACAACTTCTCCAACCTAACCTTGTAGCTAAAATCCCTCATCCCTGGAACCATTCTGGTAAATCATCTCTGCATTCTCTGAAGGATCCTCACATACTTCCTAAAGTGTGTTTACTAGAACTGGACACAGTACTCTAAATTGTGGCCTGACTAGAGCTTTTTAAAGGTTCAGCATAACTTTCTTGCTTTTGTACTCAATACCTCTATTTATGAAGCTCAGAATCCCATATGCTTTGCTAACTACTCTCTCAATACGTCCTGCCACCTTGAAATAACTATGCACATGAGCCGCCAGGTCTCTCTGTCACTGCATACTCTTTAAAACTGTGCCATTAGGTCCATATTGCCTCTCCCTATCACTTCTGCCAAAACACATAACCTCACACTTCTCTGTATTAAATTCCATCTGCCACTCGTCTGCGCATTCTGCTAGCCTACCTATGTTTTGTTGCAGTCGACTGGTATCGTCCTCAGTTTGCCAAATCTCCAAGTTTGGTGTCATGGGCAAATTTTAAAATTTTACTCTGTATGCCAATGTCCAAGACTTTTATATCTTTCAAAAAAGCAGTGGTCCTCGCACTGACCCTTGGAAACACCACTGTCTACCATCCTCCAAGTCTGAAAAACAACCATTTACCACGACTCACTGTTTTCTGTCTTTAAGCCAATCTTTTATCCAAGCGCCACTGACCTTCCTATTCCATGAGCCTCAATTTTGTTAACCAGCCTTTTATGTGGTATTTTGTCAAATGCTTTCTTAAAATCCATATAGACAACAACCATTGCATTCCCTTCTGTTACTTAATCAATGAAATCAATTAGATTAGTCAAAATCCTGGAACTCCCTTCCTAACAGCACTGTTGGCGTACCTAACCTACACTGACTGCTACGGTTCCAGAAGGCGGATCACCACCACCTTCTCAAGGGAAATTAGGGATGGGCAATAAATGTTGTCCTAGCCAGCGATGCCCACATCCCATGGATGAATAAAAAAAGAGCACAATCTGCCTTTTACAAATTAACTCGAACCTCGCCAACTGCCTTTTGATTTTTTTCCCTGATTATTATTTTTAAAACCTTACCCACCACAGATGTTAAACTTACTCGCCTGCAGTTAGTAGGATTATCCTTACACCCTTATTTGAAGTAAAGATGTCACATTTGCCTATTGCCACTCTCTAATCCTCTGGCACCTCGCCCATATCTGGGAAGATTGGAAGATTATGGCAAGCCCTTCTGCTATCTTCATCCCCACTTCCTTTAGCAACCTGGGATGCAAGCCATCGGACCAGGTGACTTGTCCACTGTAAGCATAGGCAGCCTTTCCAGTATATCCTCCCTAACACTTTTCACTCCATCCATTACCTCGACTATCTTCACTTCCACCAATATTTTGTCAGCTTCCTCTTCCTGAGTAAGTACTTATTAAGTATTCCAGCCATGCCCTGTACCTCTAAAGCATATATCTCCCTCTTTGTCCCTAATAGGATTACCCACCTCTTACTAGAAGACTTTTGGGTTCCCTTTTATGTTAACTGCCATTCTATTCTCATATTCTGTCTTTGCCAGTCTCATTTTCCTCTTCATTTCCCAGTCAACTTATTGTATTTGGCCTGGTTCTCACTTGAGGAATTCACCTGACCTGCATCATATTTGTTTCATCATATTCTCTATCTCTCTCGTCATCCAAAGAGCCCTGGCTTTGGTTCCCCTACCTTTCTCCCTTGTTGAAGTGTACCTATCCTGTACCTGAAACATCTCCTTAAAGATCAGTCATTGTTTCATTGCCATTTTTCCTGACAGTCTTTGATTCCATTTTACCCTGGCTAGGTCCCCTTTCATCCCATTGAAGTTCTACTTCAGATTGTTCCTTACTCTTCTCCATTACTAATCTAAAGCTTATGATATGATGATCACTCTTATCCAAGTGTTCCCCCACAGACAGTTGGTCCACTTAGTCCATCTCTTTTCTCAGCACCAGATCCAGCAATGCCTCCATCCTAGTTGGACCGAGAACATATTTCAGAAATTCCCCGCCCCCCCCCCGCCCCCCCACCTCCTTTCCCTTGACTCCAACATTATTCCAGTTGATATTTGGGTATTTAAAGTCCTCTATTATCATCATTCTATAGTTCTTGCACATCTCTGTGATTTCCCTGCAGATTTACTCCTCTGTCTCTCTCTTGGAGGCCTCTAAATGCCTATATATTGGACTGATACTTTCCCACATCCCTGCCAACTGCCTGAAAGCAGTGCCAGACCAATTTAATTATGCAATAAAGTGTCCTACTTCTGGAGCATTCTGCCATATTGGACAGAAACTTGTTGGAGCTTGTGCAGCAGGAGCTCCGACGGGTTTTTTTTTGTTTCCACAGCGGCCTAACCTTAAAATGATTGCCGCAAGTTATGGAAGAAGCACATGGGTAAGGACTCCAGTTGCCACCTAACGATGAAAGAGAATCTGTGTCATGTGGTCCCCTTGCCCATCCACATAGGCGCTGTCGTTGTTGCTGTTGCTTGGTCTGCGCCCGGTGTGTGTGCAACCAAGTTTCCAAGCCTTGATTTCAGCTTATTCTTTCCTCCTTACTCCTTCCTTCTCTCATCTATCTATTATTTGAACTAATTTTTATTTATAATTGATGTACAATCTATAATACATCATTTGTTCGATCTTTTAAGTTTAAATACTTAGGAGCTACTTTCTTTGGCATCTCTGACCCTACTGACTTCCTGGGAGTTGGAAGTTGGATTGAAAAAAGGGTTTTGATTGCCTAAAAACTAGCTCTGGAGGTCATTTTGTTGCCTTATTTAGTTCTTGAATCCGACAAGATTTTATGAGTCAAAATGTAATTGCAGTCTTCAAGAATAATATTGAAATCTCATCTCCGTTACTCGTAACCCAATCAGGCTTGGACGATCGAACTCTCAAGCAGAGAGTGCAAGTTACATAGAAGAGGTAATTCTGCACATGCAGTGGCAGAGATGTGCAATAGGGAACATAGATTTGTAATCTATCTGCTTTCATGAATGAGGGATTGCAGCCTCAAAAAGTCAATAACCTGCCCTCCCTTTGCAAATATTACAAGTCTGCTGTGAATTTCCAGTAAAACGCCTTGAAACTAATTTCACTCTCAAAGACAGCAATTTTCCATTCCATCTTTCAAATTTCTTCCCTTATTGTTTTCTCAAAGCTATTGAGGGTACTGACAGTCCTCTAGTACCCTGGCCAAATGGCCAGTCTCCATGTACAAGGAAATATGGTGAATGTCAGCACGTTATTTGGCTGTCTCACGTAGTATCTTCTCGCAAGTGCTTCCCAGCAGGGGCCCTATGAATATAAGACAAGAGAAAGAATTTGCACTCAGAAAGCCCCTTTCATGCCCTCAGAATGCCCAAAAGTGTTTTAGGGTCAATTAAGTAGTTTTTGAAGTGCAGTCCTTGTTGTAATGTCGGGAAACATGGTAAGCAATTTGTGCATAGCAGGGGTTCACAAAAGCCAATGAGATAAATGACTAATTGACTGTTTTAGTTAGTTGAATGATAGCTGTTAGAATCATAGAATAGTTACAGCACACTCGCAGGTCGTACATTCCGGATCCTAACTACCTGTTGCGTAAAAAAGTGTGGTGGAGGCAGATACAATTGGGGCTTTCAAAATGAATTTGGATAAGCACCTGGAGAAAAAAATTTGCAAGGCCACGGGGAAAGAGTGAGGGATTGGGACTAACTGAGTTGCTCTTGCAGACAGTTGGCAAGGACATAGAAACATGGAAAATAGGAGCAGGAGTAGGCCATTCGGCCCTTCGAGCCTGGTCCGCCATTCATTATGATCATGGCTGATCATCCAACTCAGTAGCCTGTTCCCGCTTTCGCCCTATACCCTTTTATCCCTTTAGACCCAAGAACTATATCTAACTCCTTCTTGAAAACATACAATGTTTTGGCCTCAACTGCTTTATGTGGTATCGAATTCCACAGGCTCACCACTCTCTGGGTAAAGAAATTTCTCCTCATCTCAGTCCTGAAAGGTTTACCCCGTATCCTTAGACTATGACCCCTGGTTCTGGACTCCCCCACCATCGGGAACATCCTTCCTGCATCTACCCTGTAAGTCAAGTCAACAGGTCAAATTTTATAGCAACAGGTCAAATGGCCCCCTTCTGTGCTATACCTATTTTTTAATTCTGTACACTGGCAAGAATTGAGTATAGTACAACTGTTGGTGATATTAAAATATGGCCACCATAAGGAAAGACCTGATTGTAACCATATCTTGATAATCTCGAACCATGATAATCAAGCTAACAGATGGATTAAGAGGATCAGAGTCTATTGCATAGATTTTACTTGAACAGAAAAAGCTTTTATTTCCTTAAAGAGATTACATGAGCAATGGGTCAGTGCTGCACATTTTTGAAATTTTTGATGCAATTTTAAATCTGGAAATGTCATACAGAAACATTCAGGGTATAGTCAGCAAGCTGTGTCCCTTTTGCTTCCATTCTACAGAATACCTGTTCCGTTTAATGCCACATAATGGAGTCATAGATCATTACGGCACAGGAGGAGGCCATAATTGTAAAACTCTGATCCAATTGCTTACTGTTGCCCAAATAATCCAGTTTCCAATGCCTAGTGCACTGAGTGGAGCTAATCAGCTGCCAAATTCACCTTGAGACAGCTGTTTATTTTTTGAATGAGGGATTTAAATTGGCCATGGTACAAAGCCAACTGGCTAATTTCGTCGGCAATTCAGAGTTCCTCATCTAAGCGTAATATTTCTTGGCAAATTGATGTGTTTGTCAGGATTCAGCTATGTAAATAGATCTTTACCAAGTTCGATTGTTTTAAATTTAGTGCTGGTAAAATTACTGCTGATGAATGAAAGTCTGATTTGAAGCACTTGACTTAATGTCTGCAACAGGACCCTTCTCTGCAAGATTAGTCATTATATATTTCACTTGTTCCATTCACATCACCCCCCCCCCTCCCCCCCGCCCCCGCCAACACTGCCTATCTCAGTTTTAAATCTCTTGCTAATTTCTGTATTTCACACCAGTATTCAAGTCATTATTCTGGATTATTTTTTTATCCAATTGGGTTTTTAAAGAAAAGTATTCTTAAAATAAAGTTATCTAGATGGAAAATGATGCATACGCTAATGAAAATTGTTTTCCTGAAGGATTGTTAATAATCAATTTGTTTGTCTATGTCACTAATCAGTAAACACTGATGCTCATTGTGTTAGGCGCCTTGTCCCAGACTCAGAAGCAGAATTTAGGTGGGTAGTTTGCCAAATTACTTGGTTTGACAAACCACTGAAATGAGGAAGCAAAGTGTGTTTATTATTTTGTTTTGTTAGTCACCTTCAAAAAGATTGAAGATGCACAAGTGCGAAAGACACAAATATCAAGTTCAGATTATTGTTATACCCTAAGGTTATGCTATCATATAGTTAGATATTGGGAAATATGGGGCTAGCCCTAAATGTAAGACATAACAATCATGTATTAGGGTACTTAGCACCTGAGAGAAAATCTTAAGCAGCACTTTAAACTTGTAATACTTATTTCTGACTGTAATGGCAGATAGGTAACTTGCTCCCAGTGTTCCTCCAAGTGGTAGGAGGTACTTGATTGCAGTTCAGTCTATTTGGCAACCTGTGGAAAACTCCTTTCTTTTGTTCTGCTTCTTCCCAACCTGATGATCTGGGAGAAATTGGGAACTGACAATGCGGGAAATTTGTCGGGACAAATCTGCCTTATTGCCCTGCAGGAGCAATGCAGTGGGGTACATCATTTCCCATTGCAAATAGATTGTTAGAACATAGAACATAGAACAGTGCAGCACAGTACAGGCCCTTCGGCCCACGATGTTGTGCCGACCCTTTAACCTCTTCTAAGATCATTTTTTAAAAAATCACAGATTGCCTCAATTCAGAGCAATTTCTTCTGCTGAGCCAATTTTAATGAATTAGCATAATTTTTTAAAAAGTACCTATCAGAAAAGTCAAGCCCTCAAGAGCAATTCAATCTTGTGGTAATTGCCATTTGTAATAAAGGACACTTTATAATCAAGAATATTTTGTATGGCAGTACTGGAATTCCTGCATTTAAAGCTGATCTATATTGTAGCTGTGAAATTGTTCAAAGGAAATTGCTCTGAATGCTTCTGTAGACTTGCATAGCTGCTGCCATTTCAATACCCTTAGAGCCAGCACCTGCTAACTGTAGAGATTGCTGTACACAGTGTTCCATTGAAAAGTATTAACTCCTATTATCACACAGCTGCAAAATGACATTGACCCAAATGCATCTAGTCCCTGTACATTTGCCACCAAAGACTTAAACTTTTGTTTGTTAAGCAACCAATTCACTGCATTAGTTGATGTGCTGGCACAGAGTATGACATAAATTCTGTTGTACTGACAAAAGTGAGAAATGTTGAAAGCTAATTCCGACTTAAAACAAGAAATTGTAAATTGGGCCAGTGTGGCAAACTTTCTTCCTCACATGAAGTAAGCAGCTTCAGAATACATTTGGTTCAGCTCTCAGAATTCTGAAGAGAATCAGGTTTCAGAATTCTCTTCAACAGGAAATAAATTCTAGTGTTTGACATACTTTCGAAATACACCAAAATAAAAAGGCTGCTTTTGCTCACCACGCAACCATTAGGTGGCACAGTTCTGGCACATGCGCACATGCAGCCTCACTGTGACGTCTCAGGCAGCTGCCAGTAATAAAGATGGAGCTGCTTAATTTGGCATCAAAAAAATGGAACCCAAACCCCCTCAATGGCCACGATTGCCGTCTGCACACCCACCCCCCAACAGTTTCCCACTGCTTCCCGCAATCGCAGCTTCTCTTCCCTGCGCCATCCCGCACCCACCTGCTCACTGCTCCATCCTGCTCCCGCCTGCTCGCCACACCATCCCACTCCCGCTTGCTTGCCACTCCATCCCGCCGCTCCCGCCTGCTCGGCGCTCCATTCTGCCAATCCCGCCTGCTCAGCGCTCCATTACGCCGCTCCCGCCTGCTTGCTGATCCATCCTGCTCACGCCTGCTTGCTGTTCCATCCTGCTCCCGCCTGCTCGCCACTCATTCCCACTCCCGCCTGCTCTCCACTCCATCCGCCATTCTCTCCAGCCTGCTTGCTGCTCCATCCTGCTGCTCCCGACTGCTCACCACTCCCGCCTGCTTGCCGCAGCAATCCACTGCTCCAGCCTGCTCGCCACTCATCAGGCGGTCTCTCCCGCACTCGTCTGCTTGTCATTCCTGCTGCTTGCTCCCCACCATGCCGCCCAGAGAACTGGCTGCGCTGGGGGGAAAGAACGGAATGTGAGTGACAGGGCGGGGGGGAGCGGTGGGAAGGAGGGGCGAAGAGTCTGGACTGGCGTGCAGGAAGGGGTGGGGCAGACGAGTGGCGATTACGGGAGGGACCGGGGTACTGTTGTGGGGGATGGAGGTGGTGATTGCAGCCATTGAGGGGTGAGGCAACACTTGGATGTCATTCTACAACGACGTCGCCGCGTGCATGTATGGTTTCATACTGACAAGCTGGCAAATGTTCAGACACACAGATGACATCAGCGATCGCTCTGCGCATGCTCTGCGTTGTCAGGAGACACTCTGAAATAAAAATCACCCTTGTAGTGCTTTGGTGGGAATTGAATAGCAATCAGTGCTTTCTGTGCATGAGGACTATTCATAGAAACTTAGCAATGATGTATCCTGTGCCATGGGATTGAGTGGGAAATGAGTAGGGAGGACTCGGCAATGAGCAGATCCTTCAGTTTCAGGGGTTTAAGTAGCAACAGTGCAATGAAAAATATTCTGTACAAGGGCTTTGGTAGGAATTGAGCATTGAGCGTGTCTTTCTTCATGGAAAGCTCAAGTGGGGACTCTGTACATAGGACTTGAATAGAAGCTGCACAATGATATCTGTAAATGAGGGTTTATTGGGAATTAGGCAGTTAGCAGACCTTTCTGAATGGAGAGTTTACGAGGGACTGAACATTATATGTATGAGGTTTTACGCAGGGACTGCACACTGGCAGAAAACTCAGTATGGAGAACTTTAATGGGAATTTAACTAGATCTTTCTGTAAGTGGGTTTCAGTGGAAACTGATCCTGCTGTAGAAGAGGCCTGAGTTGGTACTGAACAAAGGTGCAGATTCTTTTAAAGGTGTGGCTTTAATAGGGTCTGCACAGTGAGCAGGGAGATGCTTTAGTGGGGGACATCTTTTTGTGATTTTAAAATAAATGAATACTTATGAAATAACTGAAAATGTAAGAATTGCACAGCAGGTTAATTAATGTCTGAAGGATCAAGTCAGGGCTAACCTTGCTAAGCGTTACCATCATTAGCACACAGTAATTTTAATGCGTCGGTTAAGAACTTTACTAATCAGTGTTCCTTTACTTTTTTCACAGGTGATCTGCACCCTTGTGGCAGCGTTTCTGCATTTCTTCTTCCTGTCATCATTCTGCTGGGTGCTGACAGAGGCCTGGCAGTCATACATGGCTGTCACAGGAAGATTGAGAAATCGAATCATTCGGAAGCGTTTTCTTTGTCTTGGATGGGGTTAGTAGATAGCATCTTGTATGCCCTATAGCCATGGAAATTTTTTTAAAATTCATTCATGGGTGTCACTGGCTGCATTTACTGCCCACTATAGGCATTTAATAGTCAACCACATTGCTGTAGGACTGGAGTCACATGTAGGCCAGACCAGGTAAGGACTGCAGCCTGAACCAGGCAGGTTTTTAACAACAGTTTCATGGTCACCATTAGATTATTATTCTAGATCATTGAAGTTAATTCAAATTTCACCATGGTGGGATTTGAACCTGTGTCCCCAGAGCATTAGCGTAGGCATCTGGATTATTGGTCCAGTGACATTACCACTACGCCACCACTGCCCTGGCAGTGTGCTTTTATCAGTTTTCAACTCCACTTCTGTTTTGCCATGGTAACCCCATCCTTTCCATCCTGTCCTTCTGTTAGTAAAGTTACTGTGCTCATTTTCTCAGGTTCTGTTTAATTCATCAGGAGCCACACTTGAGCATTCAGCACAGTGGCGCAGTGGTTAACACTGCAGCCTCACAGCTCCAGGGACCCGGGTTCGATTCTGGGTACTGCCTGTGTGGAGTTTGCAAGTTCTCCCTGTGACTGTGTGGGTTTTCGCCGGGTGCTCCGGTTTCCTCCCACAGCCAAAGACTTGCAGGTTGATAGGTAAATTGGCCAGTGTAAATTGCCCCTAGTGTAGGTAGGTGGTAGGGAATATGGGATTACTGCAGGGTTTGTATAAATGGGTGGTTGTTGGTCGGCACAGACTCGGTGGGCCGAAGGGCCTGTTTCAGTGCTGTATCTCTAAAATAAAAAATAAAAATAACAGTGTGTCCTCTCACAGCGAGTATCGGCTCAGAAGATGTCACAAGCTCCCTAGATAGCTTGGGCTGAGGATAACCATTTGTCTTATATTAGCTTAGCTTACTAAAAAAAACATACATTTCTCCATCGTTGTGGCGTGATTAGTAGACATTTGTCTGCACCTGGCCAAACTCATTAGAATTGTCAAAATAAGAGAGTGAGCATGAGACAGTTGATGTTAGCTTTTCTGGCATTGTGCTTCTGCTAGATTTGAGCATTGATTTAAAACTAGGGTTGACAGTGCTGCAACAGGGCCATTAGGAGTTGCAGGAAGAGCAAGTTCTAAACTAATGTCTTCTGATCTTCCCCTTTGGGGAAATAGCTGGCAGGCTGTTGGTCCCTGCCACTGATGTTGCAATAGAGGTTAGCAGAAGTGTGTGAAATACAATCCTCTGTCCTACCACTGTGTTGGACAGTCATTAGAGCCGCCCCTCAGCTCTTGAGATGTATGTCTTTATGGAAATAGGTTTTATTTTTTGTTGCTTCTGGGTTTTGTCTCAAATGAGCAAATGAGCACTTGTGCAGTGACATTAAAAGGAGGACACTAAAGGCATTCATAATGCCATTGCTGCATTTTATGAATAAATACTGTGCATTGATTTCATTGGGATTTTACATCCATTATATAACAATCTATATCTTAGACCCTGGCTTTCAGTTTTAGATTTAACTGTAATTTCCTAGTCGAGCAAGTAACGAGGAAGCTCTACAGTTGGCCTCCTGTAGGCTTGTAGAATAGGTCACTTATCCCACCATACTTGACTTTGAGAGAAACATTTGATTTTCACTGCATTCTGTTAGCATACAAACTTTGATCATCCATCCTTTCATGGATGGGTGCAGCTACAACAACACTCAAGGATCTCTATAAGAATCCAAAGTAATCCATTTGATTGGCAATTCATACACTGGCTTAAGCATCCACTCTGTCCCCCAATGATGTACCATGGCTGCAGTGTGCACTATCAGCAGGATGCACTGCAGCAACTCACCAAGGCCTTCTGGGCAACACTTCCCAAACCTCTTATCACTTGAAAGGACAAGGGCAGCAGCTGCATGAGAACACCATCACCTCCAAGTTCCGCTCCACGTCACACACCATCCTGACTTGGACATATATTGCTGTTTGTGGGAGCATCTTCACCACGTGGACTGCAGCGGTTTGAGACGGAAGTCTATTGCCACCTTTTCAATGATAACCAGGGATGGGCAAAAAATGCCAGCCTTAACAGTGGCGCCCACATCCCGAGATGAAGAAACAAAGAATCAAATGTGAAGAACTCCTCTTATAATCCTAAGGCATTATGGACTCAAGAGCCCAATGGTTTGCTGCCAACATAATATCTTTGATTTAGTTCTGCAAACAAGGAGAGAAATTGCTTTAATGCTGAGTGTTTAGCTTTCAGATTCTCTCTGAATCTTGAACTTTCCTGTAAAGTAACCTGCATTCTAAATAGTAACGCTCTGAAACACAATAAATAAGTGCACTTCCCTTAAGGGTGCAAAAAATGATTGCCCCTCAACAGTAGCAAGGAGGTAGTAATGGAGAAAGGAGATACAATTGGTGCCAGTTTAAATATGGAGCAGTATCTCATTGCATTTCTATGATGTGTTCCGTGTACTTCAGTTTTTCTTAAATTGTGGTAAATTATTCCACATTATTGTACAATCATTTTAGATAATATCCAAAGCACAATTTGAAAATGAATAATCAAATCCCATAGATGCAGCTTGGCTTCATCACTGGAAATGCAAGCAGTTTTTTTAGATATTTAAAATGCATGGCTGGCAATGATATTGATTATTATGCTGTGTCCGTCCACCTTTTTCCCCAGATTACTGTAAAGAATAGCTCTCATGTAGAGAGCTGTAGATACAGATATATACAGAGCTATTAACATTGCATGCCGATAAGTATATTCAAATCAAACTACTTTTCTTGCAAAAATGTTTTCTGCTACAGTTTAAAGTACAATCATGAAAGAAGTAATGTGAATTTACCATCCTTTAAATTTTTAAGAAAAGCTTCTGTATGAAACAGAGTAATATTTTTGCTATTATATTATCATTTTTTTTTTAAGGTTGTGTAATTCATGTTGTGTTGTCATATCCTTTAATTGCTTTCTTCAGTGCAACGTGCTAGGCTTGTGTATTTGAGACAAGCAGAACCAAAAACAGAAGTAAAATACTGCAGATGTTGGAAATCTGAAATTAAAACTGAAAATGCTGGAAAAATTCAACTGTCTGGCTCCATCTCTGGAGGGAAAAATAGTGATAACGTGGTGGCAGCGGTCCTGCCCGCCTCCGCTGGGCCTGGAAACCATGCAGCAATTTTGCGTGGCCCAGGCCCTTAATTGGCCTCAGGAGGGACTTAGAATAAAACATTCGCTCAAGTAGAAATTCTTATGTGTGACTTGATAACCATTTCAGAGCTATAAGGAAGCCAAAGCTGGGACCTGAATATCCAATGGTATGTGACATTCAGGAAGCTGGGAAAAGGTGGTGGGTTAGCTCTGTGGACTAAAGAGAGCATTAGTACTGTAGTGAGAGATGACCTTAGTTCTAAAGATTAAGACATAGAATCAGTTTGGGTGAAACTAAGAAACAGCAAGGGTAGAAAACATTGCTGGGAGTTGTTTATAGGCCACCAAACAGCAGTGGGAATGTAAATCATGGTATAAATCAGGAAATTAGAGGTGCAAGTACAAGGGTAATACATTAATCATGGGGGATTTCAATCTACATATAGACTGGGTAAACTTTATTAATACTAATGTTGTGGAGGACGAATTCTTGGAATGTATGCGTGATGGTTTTCTGGAGCAGTACGTTAAGGAACCAACTAGATAACGGGGTATTTTAGATCTAGTATTGTGCAATGAAAAAGGCTAATTAATAATCTTGTTGTAAAGCAGCCTTTAGGAAAGAGTGACCGTAATATGATAAAATTTTACATTAAGTTTGAAAGTGATGTAGTTCAATCAGAAACTAGGGTCTTAAATCTAAGCAAAGGAAACTATAAAGGTATGAGGGGCAAATTAGCTGTGGTAGATTGGGAAACTAGGTTAAAAGGTAAAAAGGTAGACAGGCTATGGCTAATGTTTAAAGAACGAATACATAGTTTACAACAGAAATATATTCCTTTAATGTACAAAAACCCAGCAAGGAAAGTGTTCCAACCGTGGCTAACTAAAGAAATCAAGGATTGTATTAGAGCAAAGGAAGAGGTGTATAAATTTGCCAGAAAAAATGGTAAGCCTGGGGATTGGGAGCATCTCAGAATTCTGCAAAGGAGGACCGAGAAAAAGATTAAGAAAGGGAAAATAGAATACGAGAAACATAAAAAGCAGACAGCAAAAGCTTCTATAAGTAGTAAAGAGGAATAGATTAGCAAAGACAAATGTGCGTCCATTACAGGAGGAGTCAGGAGAATTTATCGTGGAGAATAAGGAAATGATAGAGAAACGAAACAAATATTTTGTGTCTCTTCACGGAGGAAAATATTAAAAACCTTCCAGAAGTAATGGAGAATCAAGGGACTAGTGTAAACGAGGAACTGCAAGATATTAATATTTGTTTAAAAAATTAATCGAGAAATTAAAGGGTCTTAAAAGTAGATTAATCCCTGGACCTGATGATCTACATCCCAGAGTGTTGAAATAGGTGGCTGTAGAGATAGTAGATGCATTGGAGGTCATCTTTCAAAATTCTATAGACTCTGGAATGGTTCCTGCAGATTGGAAGGTGGTAAATTTAATTTAAGAAAGGAGGGAAAGAGAAAACAGGGAACTACAGGCCTGTTAACCTAACATCAGTCGTAGGGAAAACACTAGAATCTATAACAAAGGATATGATAACAGGACATAGAAAATAATGGTATGATTGCGCAGAGTCAGTATGGATTTATGAAAAGGAAATCATGTTTAACAATCCTGTTGGAGTTTTTTGAGAATATAACTAGAAGAATAGATAAGGGGGAACCGGTGGATGTGGTATATTTAGATTTTCAGAAAGCTTTTGATAAGGTCCTACACAAGAGGTTAGTAAACAAAATTAGAGCACGTGGGACTGGGGGGCATATTCTGGCATGGATTGAGAGCTGGCTAACGGACAGAAAACAGAGAGTAGGAATAAATGGGACATTTTTGGATTGGCAGACTGTGACTAGTGGGATCAGTGCTTGGGCCCCAGTTATTCACAATCCATACCAATGATTTGGATGTGGGGATTAAATGTAATATTTACAGGTTTGCTGATGACACAAAACTAGGTTGGAATGTAAATTGTAAGATGGATGCAAAGACACTTCAAGCGGATCTGGAGAGGCTAAGTGAGTAGGCAAAAATTTGGCAGATGGAATACAATGTGGAGAAATGTGAGGTTATCCACTTTGGTAGGAAAAACAGAAATACAGAGTATTTCTTAAATGGTGAGAGGCTGGGAAGTGTTGAATTTCAAAGGGACTTGGGTGTCCTTGTTCATGCATCACTGAATGCTAACATGCAGGTATAACAAGCATTTAAGAAGGCAAATGGTATATTGGCCTTTATTACAAGAGGATTTGAGTGTAGCAGTAAAGATGTCTTACTGCAATTATATAGAATCTTGCTAAGATCACACCTGGAATATTGTATGCAGTTTTGGTCTCCTTACCTAAGGAAAGATATACTTGCCATAGAGGGAGTGCAATGAAGGTTCACCAAACTAATTCTTGGGATGGGGGGATTGTCCTAGGAGGAAAGATTAAATAGATTGGGCCTTTATTCTCTGGAGTTTAGAAGAATGAGAGATGATCTCATTCAAACATACAAAATTCTTGCAGGGCTTGACAGGGTTGATGAAGGAGTGGTGGAGCCGGCTCGCAAGTTTCCACTGGCTGGGGAGTCCAGAACCAGGGGATACAGTCTCAGAATAAAGGGCAGGCCATTTAGGACTGAGATGAGGAAAAATTTCTTCACGCAGAGGCTGGTGAATCTTTGGAATTCTCTGACCCAGAGGGCTGAGGAGGCTCAGTCATTGAGTTTGTTCAGGACAGAGATCGATAGATTTCTACACATTAAAAACAGCAAAGGATACGGGGATAGTGCAAGAAAGTGGTGTTGAAGTACAAGATTAGCCACAATCTCATTGAGTGGTGGAGCCGGCTTGCAAGGCTGAATGAGCTACTCCTGCCTCTATTCTTTGTATTCTTGTGACTTCTGCTCCTCTGAGGCAGTAAGTCTCGCCTTCATGAGGTGCCAACCAATCAGCAGGCCAGCAGCTCTTCTGTCCCAGTAGTGCCACCGGGAGTGGAGGCCACTGCTGGGACTGCACACAGCGTAAGGAGTAGCATGGATGCTGGCCTTGAAAAATGTAAGTGGGGTTTTGGACCTCAGTGGGGACGGTTGTTGGGCCCTGGTGAGCGGGGTGAGGGTCGTTCAGGAGGGCGGGGAGAGGAGCTCCAGTGAGGAAGCTTGTGTTGCTGGGGGGGCCCTCCGTGGGGCACAGGGTGGCCGATCAAGAGCCCCCCACCCACCCCCACCCAGGCCTCCTCAACCGATGTAGTGCCCAGTTACCAGCGGCGGCAGGAGGAGACTCTTATGTGGCAATTAATTGTCCACTTAAGGGCCTCAATTGTCTTGTTTGATTTCAGCCTTCCCCAATGCTGTTAAAATGGCAGCAGGGGCAGCTAGGCGATGGGAACAGCACTACCCACCCCACCCACCCCCCCCCCGCCTCCCAGTCGATTTTAATTCCCACCTCCCTCCCCAGAACCCCCCCCCCCCCCCCCCCCCCACCTGCTTCCAGTGATAGGCAGAAAACGGGAGAGATTAAATGACAAAAGCATGGGTGGGGCAGAGCCAAAGGTAGTAGTAATAGGACAAGTAAAGAGACAAAAGATGTCTCCCGAGGAGGTGTGAATGGCAGAATAATGAACAGCTGCCATCCAAAAGCAAAAACAAGAGAAAAACAAGATTAAGACCAAAACATGCAAGAAAAAGGAAACAAAATGAAGACCAGAGATTATGGTCGGAAATTGTTGAACTCAATCTTGAGTCCAGAAGGCTGCAAAATGTCTAATCGAAAGATGAGATGCTGTTCCTCAAGCTTTTGTTGAGCTACATTGGAGCACTGCAGGAGGCTGAGGACAGAGATGTCAGCGTGAGAGCAAGGTGGAGAATTAAAATGATAGGCGACTAGAAGCTTGGGGTCATGCTTATGGACTGAATGGAGGTATTCCGCAAAGTGGTCACCCAATCTGTGTTTGGTCACCTCAGTATAGAGCAGACCACATTGCAAGCAACAAATACAGTAGACCAAATTGAAAGAAGTATATGTAAGTTGCTTTTTCACCTGGAAGGAGTATTTTGGGGCCTTGGACCATGAGGAGAGGGGAGGTAAAAGGGAAGATGTCTCGTCTCCTGTGCTTGCATGGAAAGGTGTCGTGGGAAGGGGCGCGTATGTTCGTTGTGATAGAGGAGTGGACCAGGGTGTTGCGGAGGGAACGGTCCCTTCGGAATGCTGAGAGGGGAAGGAGGGCAAGATGTGTTAGGTGGTGGCATCACGCTGGAAGTGGCAGAAATGGTGGAGGATGATCCGTTGAATACGGAGGCTGGTGGAGTGGAAGGTGAGGACAAGGGGAGCCCTGTGGTGGTCCTGGAAAGGAGAGGAAGGGGTGAGAACAGAAGTGTGGGAAATGGATGAGACACGATCGAGGGCCCTGTCAACCACAGTGGGAGGGGAAATCCTTGGTTGAGGAAAATGGAAGACATATCGGAAGCGCAGGTGTGGAAGGTTGCAGCATCAGAACGGCTGTGACAGAGACAGAGAAACTGGGAAAATGGAATGGAGTCCTTACAGGAAGCAGAGTGTAAGGAAGTGTAGTCGCGGTAGCTGTGGGAGTTAGTGTACTTATAATGAATATTTGTTGATAGCCTGAGAACCAAAAGCAAAACTGGTGGTCTGTTGTGACCGTGAGAAAAAGAACTGATTTCATAACACACTCTATTAGCTTTTGTCATGCTAAGGATTCCTTATTCCAGGCTGCAAATGCTTAAATTTTAAATGGCTGACACAAACATGCGCTTGTGGCTTCAGAACTATTAGTTCAATAACACACTGAAATTATGGAAGCACTTATGCAGCATAACACAGCTGCTCATTTTTACTTTAGAGCAGATTGAGAGCACCACCTACAAATTATCCAGTATGTTGGCTAAGTCCATACCTGGGCTATGTTTCCCAACAGGGATCCGGAGAGAAAGGGAGAAATGTGGGAAAAATAAATAAATTCAATACTATTGCCAATTTCTCTCACTCACTTGGACTTAGTCCAAATTCTGAGTCCATTCTTTTACAACTCCTAATGACACATGAACTTGTGCCAAAATTAGAATAGAAATGAACATAATCAAGTCTCTGAAGTAAATGAACAAGTGCTTAAGAAAACATCGAGCAATGAAAGAGTATTCATCCCACTGAGCATGTCCCATCTATACTCTGTGTATAGTCTCCTCTTTTAGGATTCTGCCCGTTAGCTTCTCAAGAAATATGTTTGAGAAATGTATTTTTACCTTTCTTATCCTGCCACCCTCCCCATGGCAACCAAGCAAGATTTGAGAATAGCTTGTGACAGGCTTTTCTCCAATGCTTAATCTCATGTACACAGTTGGAAGACAGTTTCCATAAGCAAGCTGAATCTCTGAAGAACTGAAACTTGCATCTTTCTGATTGATGGCTATTGAAAGGTGAGCCTAAAATTAACTATTAACTGCTCGTCATGGTATATCACTCACTGGAGATAATCTTGGATGACGAGCACTTTCTGTCTCACTTACAATAATGGAAAATAAAATCATCAGATTAATGCATACAGTTAAAGCTACTTGGTCAAACCAATATAACAATACACTGAAGTAACATAATACTCAAACTTGCACAGTATATGAACAAAAGAGATCATCCATAGGAAATAGGAACAGGAGTAGGCCTTTCGTGCCCTCGAGCCTGCTCTGCCATTCAACTTGAACAAAGAACAAAGAAAATTACAGCACAGGAACAGGCCCTTCGGCCCTCCAAGCCTGCGCCGATCCAGATCCTCTGTCTAAACATGTCGCCTATTTTCTAAGGGTCTGTATCTCTTTTCTTCCTGCCCATTCATGTATCTGTCTAGATACATCTTAAAAGACGCCATCGTGCCCGCATCTACCACCTCCGCTGGCAACGCGTTCCAGGCACCCACCACCCTCTGCGTAAAGAACTTTCCACGCATATCCCCCCTAAACTTTTCCCCTTTCACTTTGAACTCGTGTCCTCTAGTAATTGAATCCCCCACTCTGGGAAAAAGCCTCTTGCTATCCACCCTGTCTATACCTCTCATGATTTTGTACACCTCAATCAGGTCCCCCCTCAACCTCCGTCTTTCTAATGAAAATAATCCTAATCTACTCAACCTCTCTTCATAGCTAGCGCCCTCCATACCAGGCAACATCCTGGTGAACCTCCTCTGCACCCTCTCCAAAGCATCCACATCCTTTTGGTAATGTGGCGACCAGAACTGCACGCAGTATTCCAAATGTGGCCAAACCAAAGTCCTATACAACTGTAACATGACCTGCCAACTCTTGTACTCAATACCCCGTCCGATGAAGGAAAGCATGCCGTATGCCTTCTTGACCACTCTATTTACCTGCGTTGCCACCTTCAGGGAACAGTGGACCTGAACACCCAAATCTCTCTGGACATCAATTTTCCCCAGGACTTTTCCATTTACTGTATAGTTCACTCTTGAATTGGATCTTCCAAAATGCATCACCTCGCATTTGCCCTGATTGAACTCCATCTGCCATTTCTCTGCCCAACTCTCCAATCTATCTATATTCTGCTGTATTCTCTGACAGTCCCCTTCACTATCTGCTACTCCACCAATCTTAGTGTCGTCTGCAAACTTGCTAATCAGTCCACCTATACTTTCCTCCAAATCATTAATGTATATCACAAACAACAGTGGTCCCAGCACGGATCCCTGTGGAACACCACTGGTCACACGTCTCCATTTTGAGAAACTCCCTTCTACTGCTACTCTCTGTCTCCTGTTGCCCAGCCAGTTCTTTATCCATCTAGCGAGTACACCTTGGACCCCATGCGCCTTCACTTTCTCCATCAGCCTGCCATGGGGAACCTTATCAAACGCCTTACTGAAGTCCATGTATATGACATCGACAGCCCTTCCCTCATCAATCAACTTTGTCACTTCCTCAAAGAATTCTATTAAGTTGGTAAGACATGACCTTCCCTGCACAAAACCATGTTGCCTATCACTGATAAGCCCATTTTCTTCCAAATGGGAATAGATCCTATCCCTCAGTATCTTCTCCAGCAGCTTCCCTACCACTGACGTCAGGCTCACCGGTCTATAATTACCTGGATTATCCCTGCTACCCTTCTTAAACAAGGGGACAACATTAGCAATTCTCCAGTCCTCCGGGACCTCACCCGTGTTTAAGGATGCTGCAAAGATATCTGTTAAGGCCCCAGGGTCTTGATCATGGCTGATCTTCTACCTCAACACCATTTCCCCGCAGTATCCACATATACTTCGATATCTTTAATATCAAGAAATCTATTGATCTCTTCTTGAATATACTCGGCGACTGAGCATCCATAGCCCTCTAGGGTAGAGATTTCCAAAGATTCACCACCATGTGGTGAAGAAATTCCTCCTAAATGGCCTACCTCTTATTCTGAGACTATGTCCCTGGTTCTAGATACCCAGCCAGGGGAAACATCCTGCATATAACCTGTTGAGCCCTGCAAGGATTTTGTATGCTTCAATAAGATCACCTCTCATTCTTCTAAACTCGAGAGAATACAGGCCCAATCTCCTCAATCTCTCCTCATAGGACAAGCCCGCCGTCCCAGGGATCAGTCTGGTGAACCTTTGTTGCACTCCCTTTATGGAAAGTATATCCTTCCTTAAGTACGGAGTTCTAAACTGCACAAAATACTCCAGGTGCGGTCTCACCAAGGCTGTATATATTTGCAGCAAAACTTCATTACTCCTGCACTGAAATTCTCTTGCAATAAAGGCCTACATGCCATTTGCGTTCCTAACTGCTTGCTGCACCTGCAAGTTAGCATTCAGTGACTTATGAATAAGGACATCCAGGTCCCTTTGCACATCAACACTTCCCAATCTCTCACCATTTAAGAAATTCTCTGCATTTCTGTTTTTCCTACCAAAGTGGATAACTTCACATTTTTCTACATTATATTCCATCTGCCAAATTTTTGCCCACTCGCTTAGCCTCTCCAAATCTCCCCGAAGCCTCTTTGCATCCTCCTCACAATTCACATTCCCACCTAGTTTTGTGTCATCAGCAAACTTGGAAATATTGCATTTGGTATCCACATCCAAATCTGGGCATATATTATGAATAACTGGGGCCCAAGCGCTGATCCTTGTGATACACCACTCGTCACAGCCTGCCAACCTGAGTTTATTCCTACTCTCTGTTTTCTGTCCGTTAACCAATTCTCAGTCCATGCCATTACATTACCCCAGTCCCATGTGCTCTAGTTTTGTTTACTAACCTCCAGTGTGGGACCCTATCAAAAGCCTTCTGAAAATCCAAATACACCACATCCACTGGTCTCCCCATGTCTATTCTGCTCGTTACATTCTCAAGAAACTCCCAACGTGCTTTTCAAACATGATTTCCCGTTCATAAATCCGTGTTGATTCTGCCCAATCATACCATTATTTTCCAAGTGTCCATTGATCACATCCTTTACAATAGATTCTAGCACTTTCCCTATGACTGATATCAGGCTAATAGGTCTGTAGTTCCCCGTTGTCTCTCTCCCTCCTTCCTTAAATAGTGGGGTTACATTTGCTACCTATCAATCTGCAGGAAGCATTCCAGAATTTATCGAATTATAAAAGATGATCACCAATGCATCCACTATCTCTACAGCCACCTCTTTCAACACTCTGAGGTGTAGATCATCAGGTCCAGGGGATTTATCAACATTCAAAGAACAAAGAACAGTACAGCACAGGAACAGGCCATTCGGCCGTCCAAGCCTGCGCCAATCTTGATGCCTGCCTAAACTAAAACCTTCTGCACTTCCGGGGATCATATCCCTCTATTCCCATCCTATTCATGTATTTGTCAAGATGCCTCTTAAACGTCGCTATCGTACCTGCTTCCACCACCTCCCCCGGCAGCAGGTTCCAAGCACTCACCACCCTCTGTGTAAAGAACTTGCCTCGCACATCCCCTCTAAACTTTGCCCCTCGCACCTTAAACCTATGTCCCCTAGTAACTGACTCTTCCACCCTGGGAAAAAGCTTCTGACTATCCACTCTGTCCATGCCGCTCATAACTTTGTAAACCTCTATCATGTCGCCCCTCCACCTCCGTCGTTCCAGTGAAAACAATCCGAGATTATCCAACCTCTCCTCAAAGCTAATGCCCTCCAGACCAGGCAACATCCTGGTAAACCTCGTCTGTACCCTCTCCAAAGCCACCACGTTCTTCTGGTAGTGTAGCGACCAGAATGGCACGCAATATTCTAAGTGTGGCCTAACTAAGGTTCTGTACAGCTGCAGCATGACTTGCCAATTTTTATACTCTTTGCCCCGACCGATGAAGGCAAGCATGCCGTATGCCTTCTTGACTACCTTATCCACCTGCGTTGCCTCTTTCAGTGACCTGTGGATCTCTACGTCCAGATCTCTCTGCCTGTCAATACTCCTAAGGGTTCTGCCACTTACTGTATACTTCCCATCTGCATTAGACCTTCCAAAATGCATTACCTCACATTTGACCGGATTAAACTCCATCTGCCATTTCTCCGCCCAACTCTCCAACCAATCTATATCCTGCTGTATCCTCTGACAATGCTCATCACTATCCGCAACTCCACCAACCTTTGTGTCGTCCGCAAACTTACTAATCAGACCAGCTACATTTTCCTCCAAATCATTTATATATACTACAAAGAGCAAAGGTCTCAGCACTGATCCCTGCGGAACACCACTAGTCATATCCCTCCATTCAGAAAAGCACCCTTCCACTGCTACCCTCTGTCTTCTGTGACCGAGCCAGTTCTGTATCCATCTTGCCAGCTCACCTCTGATCCCATGTGACTTCACCTTTTGTACCAGTCTGCCATGAGGGACCTTGACAAAGGCTTTACTGAAGTCCATATAGATAACATCCACTGCCCTTCCTCAATCAATCATCTTTGTCACTTCCTCAAAAAACTCAATCAAGTTAGTGAGACACGACCTCCCCTTCACAAAACCATGCTGCCTCTCGCTAATAAGTTCGTTTGTTTCCAAATGGGAGTAAATCCTGTCCCGAAGAATCCTCTCTAATAGTTTCCCTACCACTGATGTAAGGCTCACTGGCCTATAATTTCCTGGATTATCCTTGCTCCCGTTCTTAAACAAAGGAACAACATTGGCTATTCTCCAGTCCTCTGGGACCTCACCTGTAGCCAATGAGGATGCAAAGATTTCTGTCAAGGCCCCAGCAATTTCTTCCCTTGCCTCCCTCAGTATTCTGGGGTAGATCCCATCAGGCCCTGGGGACTTATCTACTTTAATGCTTTGCAAGACACCCAACACCTCCTCCTTTTTGATAATGAGATGACTGAGACTATCGACACTCCCTTCGCTAGGCTCATCATCCACCAAGTCCTTCTCTTTGGTGAATACTGATGCAAAGTTCTCATTTAGTACCTCGCCCATTTCCTCTGGCTCTACACATAGATTCCCTTCTCTGTCCTTGAGTGGGCCAACCCTTTCCCTAGTTACCCTCTTGCTCTTTATATACGTATAAAAAGCCTTGGGTTTTTGCTTAATCCTGTTTGCCAATGACTTTTCATGACCCCTTTTAGCCTTCCTGACTTTTTACTTAAGTTCCTTCCTACTGACTTTATATTCCTCAAGGGATTTGTCTGTTCCTAGCCTTCCAGCCCTTACGAATACTTCCTTTTTCTTTTTGACGAGGCTCACAATATCCCTCGTTATCCAAGGTTCCCGAAACTTGCCAAACTTATCCTTCTTCCTCACCGGAACCTGCTGGTCCTGGATTCTAATCAACTGACATTTGAAAGACTCCCACATATCAGATGTTGATTTACCCTCAAACAGCCGCCCCCAATCTAAATTCTTCAGTTCCTGCCTAATATTGTTATAATTAGCCTTCCCCCAATTTAGCACCTTCACCCGAGGACTACTCTTATCCTTATCCACAAGTACCTTAAAACTTATGGAATTATGGTCACTGTTCCCAAAATGCTCCCCTACTGAAACTTCGACCACCTGGCCGGGCTCATTCCCCAATACCAGGTCCAGTACGGCCCCTTCCCTAGTTGGACTATCTACGTATTGTTTCAAGAAGCCCTCCTGGATGCTCCTAACAAATTCTGCCCCATCCAAGCTCCTAGCACTAAGTGAGTCCCAGTCAATATTGGGGAAGTTAAAATCACCCCCCACCACAACCCTGTTACCTTTACATCTTTCCAAAATCTGTCTACATATCTGCTCCTCTACCTCCCGCTGGCTGTTGGAAGGCCTGTAGAAAACCCCCAACATCGTGACTGCACCCTTCCTATTCCTGAGCGCTACCCATTTTGCCTCGCTGCACGACCTCTCCGAGGTGTCCTCCCGCAGTACAGCTGTGATATTCTCCTTAACAAGTAATGCAACTCCCCCATCCCTTTTACATCCCCCTCTATCCCACCTGAAGCTTCTAAATCCTGGAACATTTAGCTGCCAATCTTGTCCTTTAGTCAGTCCCATTAATTTCTCCAGTACTACTTTTTTACAAATTTTCTTTTACTTTTTTACTTCCAGTTCCTCATTCTCACTAGTCCCTTGGTTCTCTAGTATTCCTGGGAGGTTTTTTGTATCTTCCTCTGTGAAGCCAGACACAAAGTTTTTTTTAAATTCTTTCACAGGATATGGGCGTCACTGGCTAGGCCAGCATTTATTGCCGATACCTAATTGTCCTTGACAAGGTGGTTGTGAGCTGCCTTCCTGAACCGCTGCAGTCGTTGGGGTGTAGGTACACCCACAGTGCTGTCAGGAAGGGAGTTCCAGGATTTTGACCCAGCAACAGTGAAGGAACGGCGATATAGTTCCAAGTCAGGATGGTGTGTGACTTGGAAGGGAACTTGCAGGTGGTGGTGTTCCCATGCATTTGCTGCCCTTGTCCTTCTAGGTGGTAGAGGTCGCAGGTTTGGAAGGTGCTGTTGAAGGGGCCTTGGTAAGTTTCTTGGTGAGTATATTTGTTTTAGTTTCTCTGCCATTTCCTTCTTCCCCCTGATAAATTCTCCTGTCTTTGCCTTCAGTGGGCCCACGTTTGTCTTTGCTAATCTTTTCTAAATCCATAAAATTCTTTACAATGGCATCTGAGTGATGATCGGGCAGGTAGGGGCAGCAACATTGGGCGTTGAGGATAGGCATGGAAGGGCAGAGCATTGGGAATCAGGTGAGTGGATGAAACGCAGAGCATTATCTACATTCGGATGAATTATTGAATGTGCAGAAAGCCAATCAGAAGCTCTTGTTTGCATTTGTAATTTAATACCTACAAAAGTGAGTTAACCAATCAGGCAACTTAGGCAGCTTTACCTGTCACTTGTGCTCTGGTCATGGACATTTCTTATTGTCTCGTTCACAGAAGGAATAGAGATGTTGGATGCCTTGAAATTGACCTCACTACTTTCAGGCAGTCTCAGAAGCTAGTGAAGCAACTTTGAGTTTGAATAGCCAGTCATGTTAAAAAGCTTGAAAACATAAATGAATTGTGTAAAATACTTCTCTGTCACAATGCAAAAATACTCACTGTTATAGAATGTTGTAACCCTTTTGGATTTCTTTTACAAAGAGCCAGCACATATAATGGGCCAAATAGCCTTCTTCTGTGCTGTAAATATTTATGGCTTATTGAAATAATTTTGGAGCAGTAATGATGATACAGCAGAGCTCATAGTATCATGCATATTGCTATCTAATATGGGTCTGAACAAAAATGATGAAAATAGAATTGTTCTGACCACATAAGTGATTTATTTTTGAAAAACACAGAGCATTAATATAGATGTACCCATTTTGCCTTTATTTTAGGACTTCCAGCTCTTGTTGTCGCCACATCTGTTGGATTCACCAAATCGAAGGGATATGGAACAGTAAACTAGTAAGTAGGCCATAGCACTCCTTAATGGTTTGTTTAATAAATGTATGATTATCATTTTACTGAAGTTTTCATGACAAAATGATTCATGGCAGTCTTTCAGTTCACTGGTCGTCTTACCTGTTGTGAGTAATTGATGCAGACTGTTCCTACCTCTCATTATGTGCAGATCGCATCCTTTTCTTAATCTTTCAATCCTTCAGCTTCAGCTTGCAGTGTACTCCAGAGAGAAAATAATGCAAAATCAAATTTCAGTGACTTTTTTTCTTTAGCTTTTTCCCAGTGACCTCTCATGGTTTATTACTTCATGTATGTATGGCCATGCACTGTTTGTTCTATTGCAGTTTTTAAACTAAAAATCATTTTAATAATACAATATTTCCAACACCATTATCTGTCAGGGCTTTTCGTTGAAAAATATTGTATTTTACAGGTCTCTGACATGTTTTGTATATATTGTTTCTGGGAGATCGGTAGCTGGGAGGAAATTACATGGCACACATTCAGACAAGAGTTTCCATATAAAAACATAAAGTGCTGGAAATACTCAGCAGGTTTGGCAGCATCTGTAGAGAGAGAAACAGAGTTAACAGCCGGGATTTTATCTGGACGATGGGGGTCTCGGCCACTGGCTGAAGCACCAATGAGAGCCCGACGTCGCCGCCTCTGGGGAAGGCCCTACGCATTACATGCCAATTAGGCACTTCAGCGGACAACAGCAGGCCTTCCCCAGGATTAAGGACCTCGGCGACAGAAGTCCCACCTGCTGAGAGCTGTCGGCCAATCAGAGGCCGGCAGCTCTTTAACAGAGCAGCCTCACTGCGGAGGTGGTGGCTGCTGTCGGTACTGGACTCAACGGAGGTGCTGGACCCAGGCTGCAGTTAAGTCTCAGTGGGTGGGGTTTTGTGGGGTGGGCAGGGTTGCAGAGGCAGGGGGGTTTACGGGATCGGTAGCACTGGCAGGGGTGTGGCTTTCAGTGGAACATCACTCCTTTCCCGATGCCGGGACCCTTAATCAGGCAGGCCCGCCTGTCGCTGGGCTCATACAGGTGACGGGGGGGATGAGGCCCTTAATTTGGCATTCATTTCCCACTTAAGGGCCTCAGTTGGTGGTGGGGCGGGAAGGCCGTCCACAGGCCTTCCCACTCCAGACTTAATTTGGGTGGAGGCGGGATTCCCCCACCCCGCCACCATCTTGCTTGTTTATATGCTCTCCCCGCCTCCACAGTTGGTCTTGGGCGTGACTTCCACCTAATTGGGCCCCAGCGAAGCAAGGAGGGATCGGTTCAGGGTTCGGGGTAGTGTTATGCGTTGGGGACGTTTGGGGCTTTGGGTGCGGCCCTCCATTGGGCACAGGGTGCCTGATCAGGAGGGCCCAGGCACGCGCCCCCCCCCCACCCCCGAGGCTGCCAGAAAGCCACCTAGATTATCAGGCTGCTTTTCTCAGGCCTCAGCTGCCCGCCAGTCAACCATAAAATTCCTGTGGCGGTGGGTGGAGGCCCTTAAGTGGATGTTAATTGGTCACTTAAGGCTTTGATTGGCCTAGGGCAGGCAGGCTGTTTCTTGCCATCACCACTCCGTGTAAATTGGCAGGGCCCCTACCCGCACCACCGCCACCAGCTCGCTCTTTTGGGTGGCTTAAAATTCCAACCAATTACTTTGTGATGTTGATTGAGGGATAAATGTTACAGGGCACCAGTGATAACTCCCCTGCTATTCTTCAAAAGAGTGTCATGGGATCTTTTACATCCACCTAAGAGGGCAGATAAAGCCTTGTTTTAACTTCTCATCTGAAAGGCAGCAGCTCTGACAATACAGCACTCCCTTCGTACTTACCTGGAGTGTCAGCCTGGATGTTTGTGCTCAGGGGCTAAAGTGGAACTTGAACACACAACCTTCTGACTCAGAAGTGAGAAGATTACCCACTGAGCCACAATTGACACCAAGTGTAGCAGGTGTGCTGAGTAGAGGAGATGTGTTTAATGAGGAGAAAAATATTATGAGATGAAGGCACCTGACAGGAAAAGCCTCTTACTATAATATTACACAAGTATGTTTCTCACCAGAAATGTGTCAGTTATAATACTCTATTTAAATCAGATTGACTGCGTACTATGTAATCAGTTAGAATGAAGAGTGTAAGTGGGGCTGTTGAAGTAGTGGTATGGGGACATACCAATGTGATCAACAGGGTCCCAACCAGGGACTCGTCAGTAGTTGTAACTAGGTGCAGAATTCATAAAGGCTAACTTTCATTGGCCTGATATTTTTGACTGACTTAATGTGAGTGAAAATGTTGGTGCAAATATGAAGTGAGAGACTGAGAAGAGACTTTTGGGGAATCTAGTTGAGAAACATTATCGTCAATGAAATTGCACATTAAATATTTACCAAATGATTGTATCCAGTATGGAGTAAGCGACTCCTTCTGAGAAATGTGAAGAGATGAAATGAGTGTTTAAAATATTGTGGCGGAGGATAAGAGGCTACATTTTACCCAGGCTTTGCTGCTGGTGCAGTGCCTTACTCATAAAAACATGAGGAAATAGAAGTTGGAATAGACCACATGGCCTCTCAAGCCTACCCCCCTTTCAATAAGATCATGGCTGAACTTCTACACTAACTGCACTTTCCCTTAGTGCCCAAAAATCTATTGATCTTAATCTTGAATATACTCAACAACTGACCATCCACAACTCTCTGGGGTAGAGAATTCCAAAGATTTACAATTCTTTAAGTGAAGAAATTTCTCCTCATCTCAGTCCTAAATGGCCGAACCCTTATCCTGAGACTATGATCCCGAGTTCTAGACTGTCCAGCCAGGGGAAACAGCCTCCAGCATGTGCTCTGTCAAGCCCTCTCAATGGAAGTTCGATTGGTGAATCAGGTGCCGAAGTCAGCTTGCTGCTTCGTGCTGCTCTGGATTTTCAGCTAACTGTGGAA
Source organism: Heterodontus francisci (assembly GCF_036365525.1). NCBI lineage: Eukaryota > Metazoa > Chordata > Chondrichthyes > Heterodontiformes > Heterodontidae > Heterodontus > Heterodontus francisci. The sequence continues at coordinate 39,328,130 of NC_090375.1, forward strand.
AATTGGGAATGCTGATGTTTGTGCTGAATTCTATGATCAACACTCCCCTTGAATCAAGCTCCCACCAGGAAATTTGCCTTGCAAAATTTACCTTAAGAGAGTTAGCTTTAGTGACCTACTTTTTGAATTGTTGGTGTTGCCTTTAAAAAAATGAATTGCTATCAGGGTTCTCACTTAAGAATGAAAACTATTGTTCATAAACAGAGAAAAAGCTCCCTGTCTCTGGGGAGTCAGAATATCGGGTACACCAGCAGTAAAAATCAGGGGCAAATGACCAAAATCAAAAACGCTTTAGATTGCGATGTGTTATACAATCTATTGCGACTGTCATAGTCAAGGGCTACAAATAAACAATTGCGCAGTTCAGTCCCAACATTTGATGGCTAATTATTTTGAAATAAAACCTTTCATTTTTTGGTTAATTTCTGCCCTTTCTCGCATTGATAAAAAATACACTTTGCAATTTGATCCAACTGAAGAAAACGTCCATAAAAATGCTGAAATTCTGAAAATAATACCCAGAAAGTCTGCCACTATTAGAAAGCAAAAGAGACAGATTGACCTCTTACACATAATACTGAACCATTTGGCTCAATAATTGCTGCGGCAGACGAACGAACGATGCCTACTGTTAGTTAGGCTTACCCTTGCCCATTTAATGTGGGTGATATTTTGCGTGGTAAATTCCTGGAGGTGCGAGATGGAAATGGTACGGCATCTGGGACCAAGAGAACGGGGCAAGCAACTGTGTATCTCCTTAACCAATAACACTGAAGGATTGTGAAATTAACAGCACAAGATCTGAGCAGGAAGTGCAATTTAGAGTGGGTGAATTTAATGTAAAATCAGTTACAAAAAGAGAAATAAAGGATTGGATTAAGCGAAAGAAAAACAAGAGACAAAGAAAAAGTAAACAAAAAAATTTAATTAAAAAAATTTCCATCAACAAAAAAGATCTGAAGGAATGAGACTCTGCACTGTTAAAGTTAATTTTCAGTAGTAGAGAGATTAACTGCAGTAACTAACACTTACCACATTGTTGAAAGGTTACTTAGACTTGACTTTCTGTGGCTACTTAACGACCTTGCAATTATAGGAACTTCATGCTGTTCAATTCATTTGAATGGGGAGCCAGGCAGAGAGATGACAGTTTTGGAGAGTTACTGGCGGAAGTATGAAATTCCAATTGCAGTTTCTTGATTTCTGCATTTAATCGCATATATCCCTCACCTGAAGTTGCTATGGTATTTTCACAAATCTAACGGCAAATGCTATTATCCTCACCGTCATTTTTTGACTTCAATTTTTGGGCTATTAAATGTTTCTTTCTGGTCATAGTTGACATTCCTGAATTTTGAACTTAATGTGCCACCCAGCCCTTGCCTATTTATTTTATTCAGTTCTATCAATAGATTTATTTCTGTTTTAGTGTCCAGTTCTGACATAAGGCTCAATCTTGAAATGTCACCCTGCCCCTTTTTCTTACCTGGGCTGCCTACTTCCAGCAATTTTTGTTGTTTTGGTATTCAGAGATTAGCACCCCGATATTTACTGAGGCGGGATTTCCAAGTGGGGAGAGGAGTTCTGCTTCCTGATTGCTACAGAGATTTTTTTTAAACAGGATCCCCTCCTGGAAGCCAGCCTGATTGACAGGCGTGGCTCCCTGTTGGGTGGGGAGCGCTGCAGCCGAGACCATAGCCCAGGAACATATACGTTTTTGCTGCTGAAGTAGAGATCATAGTGTGGCTGGGAGAGTACAGAGTGGCTTGTAGTGCTGGGGAAGGGTTAGGGTGATTTCAGCAGGCCGGAGACGGGATCTGGGTCAAGGGTGGTCGGTGATGCCAGGGGTAGTGGTACTGCTGATTGTGCCGGCAGTTGTGGGGGGTGGTGGGGGGGTGGGGGGCGTAACAGTTGTGGGGAGCAATGTTGGTGATATCGTGGACCGGATCCGATCATGGAGGGGGCGATTGGTGTCTGATCGTAGGGAGGGAAACAGGCTAGCTTGGTTGGTGAGTTGTGGGGGGAAGCACTCTTACTGCACCTCTTCCAGACAGCAGACCTTGCCTCCCTTTAGCTGCTGGGTTAAATTTAAAGTGGAGGTAAAAATCTGAGGCTCGCAGCCTGATTAAAATATTTAAATGAGCCTGCAGGTTTGAGAGTTTTAAAAAAAAAATTAACATCCCACCTGACCCCAACTCTCCCACTTTTTGGTGTTAAAATTTCCCTCTAAGGTTTCATAAATTTTAATTTGTTATTAGAAATTATTTGTAGCGGTTTGAACATTAAGAAATATATGCTAACGCAAATATTTTGCAAATGCATTACAGGACATGTCCATAAAATGAGTGTGCCATTTTGTTACACATGTAAATTCACTATGTTATTTATAAAAAGAAACGCTACAATTTGCAATCAAGTAAGAAACTTCCTCAGCAAGAGATGATTACTAATTGACCTCGTCATTCAGTTTGCCCCCAAGTGCAATTAGCCTCTGACTGACTTCAGGAAGTTACAGCAATTAGCCCTTCAACCCTTAAAAGATTAGGCCACTTCACCCACAGCTGCCTCTTCGCAACAGAGCAAAGCGTAGAACGATAGGAGTTTACAGCACAGAAGAAAGGCATTCTGCCTGTCATGTTGATATCACTTCGTGACTAGAGCAATCCAAAACTAATTCAACTGTCCCAATCTCTCCATGCATCTTCCTCAGCTTCAAATATTTATTCAATGTTCCCTTAAAGAATAAGTGGTCTCTTCCTCAACAATTTCCTGTGGAACCACATTCCACACCACAAAAACCCTCTGTGTAAAGGAGTTTTACTAACTTCTCCCCTCTCTTTCACACTTATTATTTTATGTTGGTGACCACTTGTCACTGATTTCCAACCAGTGAAAACAGTCGTTCTCTTTCAGAATGATGCATAATTTAAAAAACCTTTATAAATCTATCAACCTTCTCGGTTCCAATGGAAATAGTCCCAGTATCTCAAGTGTTGTAGAATATATTTTCCCATTCCTAGCATTAATAGGGTGCCTAAAGCTAGACACAGTAGCCTAACAAATATTTTGTGTAAATTGATAATTACATCTTTACTCTTCTACTTTATGCCCCCATTTATAAGCTCCAGAATGCTATTGGCCCTTTTTTTCATTGCTTTATCTACCTGCACCTGTATTTTGAGGGAATCGTGTACTTGAACTTCCAGCTCTCTCTGAGCTAAGGATTAAGGAGAAAAAAAACATCAGTTTTTGGCCCTCTATTCTGAAAACATCTTAAGAACAATTCATAACTGGATGAGCCGTGACTAAGTCCCAGGCATGTTTCGGATGTTATTTTTCATGCTGATAAATTTCTATCAATGTCCTTGTTTATCTTATGACAGTTACAGATTCAGGTTAATTAATTCTTGGGGAAGCCAGAACATTTTGGCTCGTAATTTAATTTGTTTCTGTGGCTTGGCCTTTAGATTACAGTCGCAGGCAAAAGATATAGCCAACTTGAGGTCAGAAATTTTGGAAGCTGTCCCAATGTTCTGTCTGTGGTCAGGCGCTTCTAAAAATCAGGATTGCCATTCTGGGATGAGTAGAGCGGGACACCTTCCAAATCATCCTGAGAACTTCTGGTGACAGTGGCTGGCAAATTTTGTGAGCATATTTTTTTTACAGCTGTGGTTTTAAAGATGTACTGATTGTGACCATGAAGTTAAAGTCAATGCATCTTGAAATCCTGAAACTCTGTGCATTGCCTCGTTTGCTTACATTTTTGTTGCGCATCAGGAGTTGGATGGGATGAGAATTGTCAGCAGAGAGCAGAAACAATTTGCAAAGTTAATGGGCTGTCTGCTGCTTGGTTATAGAGGGCACTGGAAGTGGCAAATTGCATCGGGTTCCTTTTTATCACAACTGTCTATGGTGCCTGAAATTGACAGGTGCCCCTGGTAACTGAGGATTATGCACAGATATAGTCTGAAAAAGCTTTGGAGGTCAAATGGCACAGATATTGGTACAAGTTTTGTTTTCAGCCGCATAGGCTTCACTTTGGGATCCTTATGCGATAAGATTTAATCAGTCCAGCCTAACGGCTGTTTAAGGATATGTTAACTGGATTTGTCTCCTTTTTTTGAACAGTGTGGAGCTTTGAGGTTTTTATGGACATCTCATATAATCACATTTAAATTCCACCTAATTCTTAATACTGTTTGCAATAGGCTGTGCTGAATGAACAAATATGACAGGCTAAGAATTAGCAATTTTTTAAATTAACTCACAGGATCTAAGTAGCTATCAAGCAAGTGTTGTTCTTTAAGTTCCTTGAAGGGAAGAGTCCAACATCTGTAAAAAAAAAAAAATTTTACATTTAAAGATTATTTTCTCCCCTCCTCCAGTATTGTTGTGCCCTACTGTCCTGAACCTTTGAATGGTTTGTAGTCTTGTAACCATACTGCATCCTGTTACCTGATATTTATTCAGGGGTCATTGTTTAGAATTTCTCTGTTCAATCTTGAACATCAGTTGCAATGTAGATATACAATAACACAATGTTAGAAGGTTTCTAAAATGGAATAGATAGATTTCAAAGATGTCAAGCAAAGGTGGGAAGAGCTTTTGCATGATTTAAGTTCAAGCAGAAGGGCCAATATATCTCAGCTGGGTCTATTTAACCATTGCTCTCCATTTCATATTCCAAGAAAGCATTTTAACATTGAAAAAAAAAGCAAAATACTGTGGATGCTGGAAATCTGAAATAACAAAAGAAAATTCTCAAAACCCTCAGCAGGGCTAGCAGTATCTAGAGAAACAGAGGTAACATTTCAAGTCGATGACCTGTCATCATCATGGAAAAAGTTACTGATTAGAAGGTTTTAAGGATGTAGAGAGGCCAGGAATAGGTGTGGTGCAGGACAAGAACCACAGGGAGAGGCCTCTGATAGGCTGGAGGGCAGGAGTGATTAAATGACAAATGTGATGATGGTGCAAGGCGTAATAATAAGACAAATATAGGAACAAATGATGGCTAAGAAGCAGTCTGAATGGTATGAGCAGCATGGCAGAGGAGGAGGGAAGCATGATAGATAAATCTGGCAAAGAGAAGGCTCTCATGGACCAGGAATGGGATGGAAGAATGGCAGGTAGACCCCAGTGGTGTGGAGCACCCCGTCGACTGTATACTGACAGGGGACCTCCACCCCAAGCATCAACCCACATCTCCTCCACATTCAGTGGTTCTGGTATGGCCATCCTCCATTACCAGCTCCTGCTGTCTGAGAGAAAATCAGAATGCTTGTTCAGGTGTAAAGTTGTCAATCTTATAATATGGTTCGATGAGAATAAATTGAAAGAGCATACTATGGGCCAGGAGTCTTCCAGTCTGGTGTGAAGGAACCATTCTAATGCATGATTTGGCATGCGATATCCTGCACAGAATGGAGGTCGACTGATGAAAGGCATGCATTACTTTGTAACTTCTACATTTGTTCTGTGTGTTATATCAAATGCCATCTGAATGTAGATTTTGATTCAGAATTATTTGGCACAGGATGATGATCTAAAAAGCAGTTGCCATATTGGCTCCTCTTGTCTCAGATAATTGTGGCAGCTGACAGCCTGGGGCAAGGTTTTAGCCATCTATTTACCACTGAGGAGGATCCTGGCAGCCAGCCATTCTCTTAGACTTTTCCCTCCAGACTGTCAGCAGCGATGACAGAAATAGACTGGATTTGCAGATAGCAGAGTAGAAGGGCTAATGGAAGTCATCTCTCTTTAGTCAAAGAAAATCAGCCCCGAAAAATGAGTTTCCTGTGGCAGTCAAATCACAGGGCTTACCATGGGAGTAAAGTGAATTTGATTGTTTAGAATTATAATTGCATTGTCCTTGCTCGGATTTAATAGATTTAAAATGGCTAGGAAGAGTCAGGTTATCAATGGAATGTAACTGCCCTGTAACTGTTTTTGTCATTTTTCTCTTCTGTCATGTTTATTTTGCATATATAAGTCGACGACACGTTAAAGATAACTCATTGGTTGTGAATCCATTTGTGACCTGAGGACCCATTAAGATGCTAAATAAATGCAAGTTTGTTCACTCTTTACACAAGTTTTTTTTTAAGTATTCAGGCTTCATTACATATCAACTTTGAGCTGTGTAATCTTCAGTGTTTTCCACCAACTCATGCAGCCCGAGTCTTAACGGGCTTCGCCAACTTCTGTTTGTGCACTGTTTTCTGAGGAGCCTCAGCAGTAGACAGGTTAAACCTTCCTTGGTAGCCCAGAATGTTATGCCTGAAACACCTGAAGACTTTCATGCCAGATATAAGCATGTAGATTGTACAGTATCATGAATAATTATCATGGACTTTACCCCCTGATTTAAACATCTGAAGGAGTGTTGCAGATAATTTTTCTTTGATACCTAAAGCCAACAATGCTGAGTTTCAGAAGACCCATCCATCGCCATTATGTGGTAAAGAAAAAAAGTTAGCAATTCTCAGATGTCCCCTCAACATCTGAAATATGATTTGGATGTGAACCTTTTTTCATAAAAGGAAGTGTCTAGTCATGGTGTTCCTGTCGTTAGGAATATTTTTTAAAAAATTCTTTCATGGAATGTGGGCATCGCTGACTAGGCCAGCATTTATTGCTGTTGAGAAGCTGCCGCCTTGAACCACCGCAGTCCATCTTGTGTAAGTACACGCACAGTGAGTTCCAGGATTTTGACCCAGCGGCAATGAAGAAACCGCAATATAGTTCCAAGTCAGGATGATGTGTGGCTTGGAGGGGAACTTGCAGGTGGTGGTGTTCCCATGCATTTGCTGCCCTTGTCCTTCTAGGTGGTAGAGGCAGTGGTTTTGGAACGTGCTGTCGAAGGAGCCTTGGTGAGTTTAATTTTTAGAGATACAGCATTGAAACAGGCCTTTCGGCCCACCGAGTCTGTGCCAACCATCAACCACCCATTTATACTAATCCTACATTAATCCCATGTTCCGACCACATCCCCACCTTCCCTTAATTCCCCTACCTGTACGAGGGGCAATTTACAATGGCCAATTTACCTATCAACCTGCGAGTCTTTGGCTGTGGGAAGAAACGGGAGCACCTGGCGAAAACCCACGCGGTCACAGGGAGAACTTGCAAACTCCGCACAGGCAATACCCAGAATCGAACCTGGGTCGCTAGAGCTGTGAGGCTGCTGTGCTAACCACTGCACCACTGTGCCGCCCCACAGTGTTGTTGGACCTGCACCCATCCAGGCATGTGGCGAGTATTCCATCACACTCTTGACCTGTGTCTTGTAGATGGTGGACAGACTTTGGGGAGTCAGGATTAGAATTAGAACATTACAGCGCAGTACAGGCCCTTTGGCCCTCGATGTTGCGCTGACCTGTGAAACCATCTGACCTACACTATTCCATTTTCATCCATATGTCTATCCAATGACCACTTAAATGCCCTTAAAGTTGGCGAGTCTACTACTTTTGCAGGCAGGGCGTTCCACGCCCCTACTACTCTCTGAGTAAAGAAACTACCTCTGACATCTGTCCTATATCTATCACCCCTCAACTTAAAGCTATGTCCCCTCGTGTTTGCCATCACCATCCGAGGAAAAAGACTCTCACTATCCACCCTATCTAACCCTCTGATTATCTTATATGTCTCTATTAAGTCACCTCTCCTCCTCCTTCTCTCCAACGAAAACAACCTCAAGTCCCTCAGCCTTTCCTCGTAAGACCTTCCCTCCATACCAGGCAACATCCTAGTAAATCTCCTCTGCACCCTTTCCAAAGCTTCCACATCCTTCCTATAATGCGGTGACCAGAACTGCACGCAATACTCCAGGGCGGTCTCACCAGAGTTTTGTACAGCTGCAGCATGACATCGTGGCTCCGAAACTCAATCCCCCTACTAATAAAAGCTAACACACCATATATATGCCTTCTTAGCAGCCCTATTAACCTGGGTAACAACCTTCAGGGATTTATGCACCTGGACACCAAGATCTCTCTGTTCATCTACACTACCAAGAATCTTCCCATTAGCCCAGTACTCTGCATTCCTGTTACTCCTTCCAAAGTGAATCACCTCACACTTTTCCGCATTAAACTCCATTTGCCATCTCTCAGCCCAGCTCTGCAGCCTATCTATGTCCCTCTGTACCCTACAACATCCTTCGGCACTATCCACAACTCCACCGACCTTAGTGTCATCCGCAAATTTACTAACCCACCCTTCTACACCCTCTTCCAGGTCATTTATAAAAATGACAAACAGCAGTGGCCCCAAAACAGATCCTTGCGGTACACCACTAGTAACTAAACTCCAGGATGAACATTTGCCATCAACCACCACCCTCTGTCTTCTTTCAGCTAGCCAATTTCTGATCCAAAGCTCTAAATCACCTTCAACCCCATACTTCCGTGAGTTACTCGCCGCAGAATTCCCAGCCTCTGACCTGCTCTTGCAGCCACAGTATTTATAGGCTGCTCCAGTTCAGTTTCCATGTGAGGAGGCTTAATGGACCAGCAGGTCTTTTCCTGTCCAACATTTTCGTATGTCAGAACGAACTAAAGGTTTTTGGCCATTCTGATGAAGTGTCTACATCTGCAGTGTTAACCTACATTTTCTCCTTTCAAATGCGAAGGGATCTGCTGTGTATTTCTGGAAATTCTGCTTTCTATTTCCAACATTTGAAAATCTTTTTTCCAAGACTAGCAGATCTCGTTCCATAAATGATATTTTTTTAGTTCAAATCCTTGTGGCACTCCACTAGTTACAGTGTGCCAACTTGAAAATGCCCCATTTATCCCTGCTCTCTGCTTCCTGTCAGTTATCAAATCCTCTATCCATGCTAATATATCACCCCCAACTACATGTGCCCTTATCTTGTAAATTAACCTTCTGTGTGGCATTTTATTATATGCCTTTTGGAAATCCAAATATACTACATCAACTGGCTCCCCTTTACCCAATTAATTACTTCCTCAAAAACTCCAATAAATTTTCAAAACAATTTCCCTTTCGTACTAGGATTTTGTAAGTGCATTGTTAAGATTTCTTTAATAATAGATTCTGCATTTTCCTGATGAGTCATGTCAAGTTAACTGTCCTGTAGTTCCCTGTTTTCTCTTTTCTTGAATAGCGCTGTCACATTTGCTAACCTCCAATCCACTGGGACCATTCTAGAATCTAGGGAATTTTGGAAAATCATAACCTGCGCATCCACTATCTCTGTAGCTATCTCTTTTAGAGCCTTAAGAATGTAGGCCATCAGGTCCTGGGGATTTGTTGGCTTTTAGTCCCCTATGTTTCTCCAATGCTTTTTCTCTGCTGATATTAATTACCTTAAGTTCCTCTCTCTTAATAGCCCCTTGGTTATCCTCCATTTCTGATGTGTCATTTGTTTCTTCTACTGTGAAGACAGGCACAAAATATTTGTTCACTGTCACTGCCTAGTATCAGGAAACCTGGCAGCTTCATTGAGATGAGGATGTGGTGGATTTAGGAGTTGAATGCCTTTACACCTACCTCCTGAGCCCAGTTGCCAGCCAGAGGAGCCTCCGGAATTGGGAACCCCAACGACCTTCCCTGATTACTCCCTCCCACCTCCTATTGTTTTTCCCTCCCCGCCTTTTCCCTTCCCTTAATCCTCCCCTGCAAGCCTCATCGCAAACCCTCCAATTTCCCTGCCTCCCAGGCTCTGGAGTTCTCCCCGATCCCCAGGGGACCCTGGGATTGACAACCCCCCCCTCCCCCCACTTGCCCACCTTTGAAATCACCCCCTGCCCTGCCCTGCCCCCGGCGCAGACCCAACTGGTCCTGTGGTCTCCGCTGAACTTATACTCTACAGTGGCATGTTGGGGAGATGGTGGCATAGTGGTACTTTCACTGTGCTAGTAATCCAGAGCCCCAGGCTAATGCCCTGGGGATACGGGTTCAAATCCCACCACGGCAGCTGGTGGAATTTTAATTCAACTAATTCATAAATTCAATTAATTCATAAAAAATCTGGAATTGAAAGCTAGTCTCACTAATGGTGCCATGAAACTATCATCGATTGTTGTAAAAACCTACCTGGTTCACTAATGTCTTTTAGAGAAGGAAATCTGTCATCTTTACCTGGTCTAGCCTACACGTGACTCCAGACCCACAGCAATGTGTTTGACTCATAACTGCCCTCTGAAATGGCCTAGCAAGCCACTCAGTATAAGGGCGATTAGGGATGGGCAGCAAATGCTGGCCTAGCCAGCGATGCCAGGAAAAAAAATTTAAAATCCCGATTTCCAGGTACTCCATGACTTTCTGATCCTCTTGTTGCTGGCAGGTCAGGTAAGTAATTTCAGGCCTTTGTCTGCACTAGCACACCAGTTTGACGTATTAATCACTTTTCGTTCTACTTCATAGCTTTAGAAACCAGTATAGCATCCCTTCACACAAATACAAGAGTAAAATACTGTGGGTGCTGGAAATCTGAAATAATTATAAGAAATGCTGGAAATATTCCACTGTTCTGGCAGCACCTGTGGAGAGAGAAACAGAGTTTAACGTTTCAGGTTGATAACCTTACATCAGAACTGGGAAAGGTTAGAAATGTTTTAAGCAAGTGAAATGGGGCAGGGTGGAGTCTGACCTCCACCTAGCAGAGGCCGAACACCAACTCTCGGACACTTCCTCCTACCTACCTGGACTCTGACCTCGCCACAAACCATCAAGACATTATCTCCAGGAGTATCACTGACCTCATCCCCTCTGGAGATCTTCCCTTCAAACTCATAGCCCCCTAACCCTGTACAACCCACTTCTACCTCCTTCCCAAGATCCACAAATAGGACTGCCCTGGTAGACCCATTGTTTCAGCCTATTCCTGCCCCATATTTTTTCTCTCCTTGTCTAGTCTCTCCCCACCTACATCCATGACTCTTCCAATGCCCTTTGTCACTTTTCAGTTTCCGATTTCCTGGTTCAGTATGGATGGCAAATCTTTCTACACCTCCATCCCCCACCAGAATGGTCGGAGGGCTCTCGATTTCTTCCTTGAATGGAGGCCCAACCAGTCTGCACCCACCACCACCCTTCTCTACTTGGCTAAACTTGTTCTTACATTGAACAGCTTCTCCTTTAGCTCTTCTTCCAAGTAAAAGGTGTTGCCACGGGTACCTGCACGGGTCCTAGCTATGCCTGCGTTTTTGTGGGATATGTGGAACATTCCTTTTACCTGTCCTACATGGGAACCCCCTCCCTCATCTCTTCTTCCGGTACATTGAAGATTGTGCTGATAACCACTTCCTGATCTTGCCCAATTTCCACCCTTCTTTCGCTTTCACATGGTCCATCTCCGAATCTTCCCTTCCTTTCCTTGACTTCTCTGTTTTCATTTCTGGGGATACAATAGCAGCAAGTATTCAGTATAAGCCCACTGACTCTCACAGCTACCTCGGCTACACTTCCTCACACCCTGCTTCCTGTAAGGACTCCATTCCATCTCCCAGTTTCTGTGTCTCCTTTACATCTGTTCTGATGCTGCAATCTTTCATATCTGCGCTTCTAATATGTCTTCCTTTTTCCTCAACTGAGGATCACCCCGCTCCCCCCCGCACCACCTTGGTTGACAGGGCTCTCAACGGTGTCTGTTATATTTCCCACACTTCCCTTCCTTCACCCCAATAGTTTCCACGTTCAACAGATCATCCTCTGCCATTTACGCCATCTGCAGTGTGATGCCACCACCAAACACATCTTCCCTTCCCCTTTCAGCATTTCGAAGGGACCATCCCCTCTGCGACACGCTGGCCCACTCCTCAGTCACCCCCACCACCCTGTCCCCTTCCTATGGCACCTTTCAATGCAAGCACAGAAGGTGTAACACCTGCCCTTTTACCTCCTCTGTCCTCACCATCCAAAGTCCTAAACACTCCTTCCAGGTGAAACGGAGATTAACGTGTGCTTCTTTGAATTTAGTATACTGTATTTGCTGCTGACAATGCAGTCTGCTCTACTTTGGGAGGACCATATGCAGATTGAGCGACTGTTTAGCAGAACACCTCCATTCAGTCCACAAGTATGACCCCGAGCTACCAACCACCTGTCATTTTAATTCTCCACCTTCCTTTCATGCTGACCTCAACTTTTGATTACGCTCTCTACAGCCTTCTGGACTCAACAATGAGTTTAACAATTTCAGACTAATTTCTGCCCAACCCCTCCTTCCTTTTCTCTGCCTGTTTCAGTCTTACCCCTGTTTTTCTCCTGTTATTGCTTTTGGATGGCAGCTGTTCATCATTCTGCCATTCACAACTGCTCTAGGCACATCGTTTGTTTATTGCCCCATTACCACTCCCTTTGGCCCTGCACGACTAACTCTTTCGTCATTTAATCTCTGCTGTCTTCCATCCAATCACAGCTGAGGCCAGAAGATGCCCAAGCATCTAAGCTTTTAAAAAACGTTTTTTCTTTACTTTGCTTGTGGGGCAGGAGGAGCAGACATTCCTATCAGTGGCTTCCTGACCTGGAGATTCAACTCCCAATCTGCAGCAAGCTGCCACTCCATCCCCCCTCCACACCTCGTCCCTCCGATCCCCAGTTTTCAGACATACACATGAGGCAACACTGCCACCAGCTGTCGCCTCCACCTGCTCGATTCCTTCACTGAGTTAAAATGGGAGTTTCATAAGTCTTTCCAGCCTTCCTCATGATTAAGTCCTTAGCCATTGAACAGTTTCCATGGCTTGAAAGTTTTCTTTGTTGATCAGAACTAGCCCGCAGTACTCAATGTATGGCCTGACCACAACATTCTGGCAGCTTCAGCATGGTGGCTTCAGACTTATAGGCCCTGATCTTGACAGGGGCATATGTGGATGCGGGAGGTGAGAAAATGGAGACTTTTCCTGCAGGTTATGGTGTTTTGACTTTACAGCGTGCATAGTTTTTCTTTGACAGGATCTTCGCTGCAAGTCAGCTTGATTGACAGGCTTGGTTTCCAGTCAGTGAGGTGTACTCTGGAACAGGTCACAGCTCAAGCCCTCAATCCACGACTCTGTGGGTGGGTCTGATCCCTAATCCTGAGGAGGATTGTACGGGTGGAGGGGGCGGGGAGGTGCTGATGGGGAGCTTGGGCAGGTGGGGTGGGAAACACTTACCTTTACCCTGAAACTGTCTTCAGCTCCCTTCAACTGCTTTGTTTCCTGAGGCCTTGGAACTTGGTCAGCCATTGTTAAACCTCCAATGCAGGTGATATCAGAGGCTGACAGCTTCATTAGAATTTAATTAGCTAATACACCTTCAGGGAACGGGCAGCAGCCCATCCCTTGCTCCACCTCTGTAAAACTCAGAAGTACTCAACCCATCTGTTTTGACGGTTAATATTTAGCACATACTCTATTCATTTCATCATTTAGCTCATCATTCTGCTTTCTCTATTGTTGTAGTTGGACAGTGGCAAGGTATGGTATGCACTTTCACACCCAGATCTCCCCCACCCTCTTTTCGAGCGAGTTCAACACCATATAAAAGTATGTTTCCCTTTTTTTGTCTTCCAGTGTGTAACATCTTATACTTGCCTGTCTTAAATTTAATTTGTTGCTGTTCTCCCCATTTTATGGTTTGTCTGGGTGTTCTTGTCATTCCTTGGCTGCTTCATCAGATGAGCCACCCCAACTTTAGATCTCATATTGTATTGCATTGTAACTTTGAATCTAACTTGATTCTAGATTAGAAATGTTAGGCTCCCCAACAGTGATAAGTGGAGTGCCCCACAGAATGTATCTGTCCAGACTGACATCACTGTCTTTCAGCCAGATCTAAAATAACCTCTAAGTTTCACTTGGGATACTCACTGCCTTAGGCTTTTTTTTGGCAGTCTGGAAGATTTTCTTGAAGTAGATTTAGATTCTGCATGCTGCAAAGTTAAACTGTGAATCTCTCATCCACTCTATCTATACATATTCTCATGACTTTTAATTCTTAAATAGATACTACAATGCACAGTTTAGCTTAGCTCATCTGAAAGCAAATTTGCAGCAAAGCAATGCACTGTCCTTGCTGTACTTTGTCTGAATCAAGTTCTTTAAAGGGGTGCATTATTTAACTACTGTTATTAAATACTGTATGAAATAACAAAAATGTGTTACTCTGTATTCCTGTCTCTCTTGTCATCTCATTGAGTAGCTGCATCATAGAGACTATGAAGGCTTCATTGAAGAATCCATTATGGAACAAATATTTGGCCTGTTGGGGAAAATGAGCAGTTGTGAGGTGGTTGCTTTTTCTGTCTTAGACACAGGAATTGGAGCAAAGAAAGGTCACTAAGTCGATCAGTTCAGTCTAGTTGCTCTGTTTGTGACACAGAAGTTAAATCACATATACTTTGGGGATTCCTAGGTCTGAATCACAATCCTTGTTTTTTTTTTGGTTCTCCACAGGGAATATCTCAGCTTCCACCTTGTCAAAGAAACCCACAAAATCTATCCTCTCACCATCTATTTTTTTCTGATTAAGACAAAGTTAACTCTCAAAGTCTGTTCTAAGTCAAAGTTTTCATTTCCCCCTACTGAATTTCTAAAATATCCAGCTCCCAGAACCTAGGATAATCTAACTTTATTGCTTGTCATGTACACAACCATACAACATATATGTACCAGTGTCAACAGCACATTATGTCAATATGGAGTCTTGTTCCGTGCTTCATAACAGTGACAGATGCAGTATGACAATTTCCCTGGTGGCCTGATTGCCCATGTCACTGTATTTCTAATCTTAATCACACTATTGTGCTAAAAGAATGGATTGAGAGTCGTCCCCAAGCTGATCCATTAGACTTCCAAGCAGCTGGTTCAGAGAAGTCTCCCATCTTGGCTCCTGATGATGGTGGATGCCCAGGAAGGTGAGGGAGATTGAGGAGGGATTTCCTACCTGTCCAATAAACAGTCGGATCCTTGATTTAAATGGGAGGAACAAGGGTACATTCCCAATATGTTCTACGGGATGTACATTTTATACAGTGAAAAGTTTAGGAAGAATCAGGATTATCATTTATCATTCTTCTTTAATTTTTATTTGATTTTCAAACTGGAAGTGTTAGAGTGGGTAGTCACTTCCACTGATACGAACATACTAATTAGGAGCACGTCACTCGGCCCTTCGAGCCTGCTCCGCCATTCAAGAAGATCATGGCTGATCTGATTGTAATCTCAACTCCACATTGCCACCTACCCTCGATAACCTTTCACCCCCTTGCTTATCAAGAATCAAATTACCTCTGCCTTAAAAATATTCAAAGACTCTGATTCCACTGCCTCTTGAAGAAGAGAGTTCCAAAGACTCATGACCCTCTGAGAGAAAAAAGTTTCTCGTCATCTCTATCTTAAATGGGTGACCCCTTATTTTTAAAAAGTGACCCCTAGTTCTAGATTCTCCCACAAGAGGAAACATCCTTTCCACATCCACCCTGTCAAGACCCCTCAGAATCTTATATGTTTCAATCAAGTTGCCTCTTACTCTTCTAAATTCCAGCGGATACAAGTCTAGCCTTTCCAACCTTTCCTCATAAGGCAATCTGCCCATTCCCAGTATTAGTGTAGTAAATTTTCTCTGAACTGCTTCCAATGCATTTACATCCTTCCTTAAATGAGGAGACCAGACCATTACTGTACATAGTACTCCACATGTGGTCTCACCAATGCTCTGTATAACTGAAGCATAACCTCCCTACTTTTGTATTCAATTCCCCTCACAATAAATGATAACATTCTGTTAGCTTTCCTAATTGATATAAAATGATGTCCAGCAGCCCCTAAATGTGGCTCAGTGGGTACCATTCACTGTGCTTTGTTGACACCATTTTTGTTTTAGTTTTGCACGATGATCATCAAGGCAATTTTGCTATCTAGCAATTAATTCTTATAGTTCCGCAGAGGTGTGGCAGAGGCTGTTTATCGAGGAAAAATGGAAGTTGGAGATGCCAGATTGATCTGAGTACAACCAAAAAATGATGGCAAGGAGCACTCTGCAATGACTCATGTCACTGGAGAACAAATTAATAGCTGTAAGGAATAACCCTGAAAATGATTATATCTTTGGGACTACAGCATATTAGGCAAAAAATTTGTTATGGCCTTTTTTCGGGCATTGGGGTTGCAGTTCGTGACTTGCCCAAGCCTGTTACTGTTGAGGCAGGCAGCAGCAAACATGGTGCTGCTTCCTCATGTACCTGATTGTGGCATTGGCCCAAAAGGGGCCCATGCTGCTGGCTACCCGGGTGCCCAGCAGGAGCCGAGCAGTATAAGCTGCTCTCACGTGGTGCAGCCAGGAAGGAAAGGCTGCCCCTGCGACCCCACCAGTCCCCCCAGAGGGCTTTCCCCTCCATTCCGTGCTGTCTGCTCCCTTCCCGACTCTGCATTATTAATTTATTTTTACATCCCTGAGGGTGC
This sequence comes from Heterodontus francisci, assembly GCF_036365525.1. Taxonomy (NCBI): domain Eukaryota; kingdom Metazoa; phylum Chordata; class Chondrichthyes; order Heterodontiformes; family Heterodontidae; genus Heterodontus; species Heterodontus francisci. Next base: position 39,344,545 of record NC_090375.1, read on the forward strand.
TTTCATGTTGAGGTGACCTCCAGGTCTCCTACCTGCCTCAGCAACTCCCACCTCCCAGAGCTGCCAGTCCTGTGACTGGGCCTGCAGCAGCTAGAGCCCTCCCACCATCCTTGGCAGTGAGTGCAAAAGCGGCCAATTAGGAGACTGTCTCTGGGAATATTTTAACACCGGTCCCAACTGCCAGCAAGTGAGGGCTCGGATCCCCCCTTTGGTCCCGATGTCGGGCTGCCAAAGCCCACAGTAAAATGCTGACCGAGATGTGACTCGGCAGTTCTTCAGACTTCAGCCAGTCCAGAGCCAACTTTATGTTTTCTTCATAAACATGACTTCATAAACTTTCTACACTTTTCACACTGTCTTGGGACCTTGAATAGGCATACTATTAATGGGCTCAACAAGATGTAGAGAGAGATTTATTCTATTTAAGCATTGTTGCTATCTGCACGAAAGGGTACGTGCATAACAAAAAGGTTTTCTTCATTTCTGACAAATTTCAATTTTCATATTAGCTGTTTTTTTTCAGTTTTGTCAGTTCTGGACTTTATTGATGTTTTTGTTTCTACGTCGTTTGAATTGAGGTAGAGTTGGGTGCAAAAAACTAACGTCAAGTACTGTTGTATTCACAGAATTCATAGAAGGAGGCCATTCAGTTTTCTTTCCTTTGCCAGCTCTTTGAAAGAGCTGTCCAATTTAGTCCCACATCCATTTTTTCCCCTTAATCCTGCAAATTAGTCCTCTTCGAGTACATGTCCAGTTGCCTTTTAAAAGTTCCAATGGAATCTCAATTCCACCACCCTTTCAAGTAATACATTCTAGATTGTAACAGCCCTCTGTGTGAAGATATTTCTCCTCACTTCCCTCTAGTTCTGCCAATTATTTTAAATCTATGACCTTTGGTTACCAACCCACTTGCGAGATGGCACAGTTTCCCCCTACTTACGCTGTCAAAATCCCTCATAATTTTGTACATCTCTATTGGGTCTCCCCATAACCTTCTCTTCTCTTCACTGAGGAGAACTGCCCCTCATGCCAGGTATCATCATGGTAAATCTCCTCTGCACCCTCTGCAAGGTCTTGACATCCTTCCTAAAGTGTAGTGCCCAGAATTATGCAATATTCCTGCTGAGGCCTAATCAGATTTGGAAAGGTTTACCATGACGTCCTGGCTTTTGTATTCAATGCCTCCATTTACAAAGCCACATATCCCATCTTCGGATAAAAGCAAAATACTGCAGATGCTGGAAATCTGAAATAAAAACAAGAAATGCTGGAAATACTCAGCAGATCTGGCAGCATCTGTGGAGAGAGAAGCGGAGTTAGCGTTTCAGGTCAGTGACCCTTCTTCAGTTCTGAAGAAGAGTCACTGACCTGAAACGTTAACTCTGCTTCTCTCTGCACAGATGCTGCCAGACCTGCTGAGTATTTCCAGCATTTCTTGTTTTTATCCCATCTTAAGTACCTTTTCAATTTGCCCTGCCACCTTCAAAGATTTGTGAATATGCAGTCCAAGTCTCTCTGCTCTTGCAACCCCCTCTAAATAGTACCATTTAAATTATACTGCCTCTTCATGGTGTTTCTGCCAAAGTGGATCATTTCACATTTGTCATGTGTCTGCCCATTTTATTTTTGATCTGGCAGTTCCACTTTCAGTGTTATTGGAAAGTTGGTTTGAATGTTTCACTATAACACAGTTGAGATGAATGAAATATTTGAACTTTGATGAAAGTATTATTATTTCACAGGCAATTTTAGAACTGCATTAAAAGCAGAAAATGCTGGAAATACACGGCACGTCCATCAACATTGGAAAAGAAGTGCATTCTTGTTTTATTTTATACTTTTCATCAAAAATGGCACTTAGATTTTTTCCTGTATTTTCATATTTCAAATCAGCGTTGTCAAAAAACATTGGGCTAGAAATTTGTCTTGGGTTGTGGCACAAAACAGGCAGTACCGGATCGGCTGCCCATTCTACGCAGCAGCTGATATTTTATTCCATTGACCGAAATGACTGCGTATAATATAGATGACTGGCCCAATGTTGCCCATTTAGAGCCGGAGACGAATTTCTAGCCCATTGACCTCAAAATTTTACTCTTGCCTTTCAAGACACTTAGCATGGTTACTTTCTTGCTGTCAACCTTGACTCAGTGACAGCTCTCTTGCCTCTGAGTCAGGTAATTAGTTCAAGCCCCATTTTGGTACATAATCTAGGCTGACGCTTCAGTGCCGTACTGAGGAAGTCCTGCACTGTTCAAGGTGCTGTCTCTCAGAAGAGATGTTAAACTGAGCTCCCATTAGGTCCCTCAGGTCGATGTAAAAGATCCCATGGCACTCTGAAGAACAAGCATGTTTTCCCATTGTTCTGCAAACATTGTTCCCTCTGCCAACAGTACTAAAATAAATGATCTTATCATTTATTTATCTCATTGCAGGTTGTGTGACTATTGGATACTCCCATTTTCTTACATGACAGAAGTCCCTGGACTTCAAAAGTACTTCATTAACTCTAAAACACTGAGGAACATTTGAGGTTATGAAAAGTGCCATATAAATGCAAATTAATTTCTTTACTTCTTATACTTGAACTGTACAGAAAATAGTTTTTGGAAATTCAAAGTCTCTTGTAAAGGTATAAAGTGGCTGTTTTAATATTCAACTTGAATTCGGAGTTTCACAACAATCATTTACATAAGCTGCTTCTTAGAGCCAAAGCAAAGGGGGAAAAAAATGTAAATTTGTTTATACTCACATGAAATATGGGACAGGGTAAACCATTCCCAGATGTTTAGCAAATTCATACATATGCACACACTCACATGTTTAACTTTGGGCTCATACAATTCTTGCATTTATGCGTAAGGTACATGGTTTTGAGGAGTGAAATCCATATCATGGCTTCTAATGTTCAACAGCAGGCTTTTGACATGCTTGATTTCTCCAAGAGCCAGAGAAGATCAGCTCATAATTCAGCTGCAGCGCTGTTATATTAGTAGCTGCAGCAAGTTTCAGCTGGTGCAGATGGTATATTATAAACTTTGCTGCATCTTTTCTTTACACTTTAAAATTAGTTCAATGAAAATTGGTATTAATTAAATTTAATAAATTTGCAGCAGAATTTGCAGAACTGTTGCACATAAAGTGAAGTAACAGTGTAACAGTAAGTACAAAGAATGATATGCCTATACCCTTTTAGAAATGCAGGTAATTCAATTCTCTGCTTTAAAAAAGTTTGCTCAATAATCATAGTTACAGGACTTGGTTGGAGAGCTTTGTTTTCATCTTCTGTAAAATGGATATGTTGCATTGGTATAGGTCACAAGGTTTGCTTTCCATGATTTCATGGTCTTATGCATGAAGAAGGTTATTAGTTTCATCTTAACTTATCTGTCCTCAGAGAAAATTAAAGTCCTTCATCAGAGTATCCAATTATTTCTTAAATGATACAAGTTGTTCATCTTCACCACTCTAACTGGAAGTCAGTTAAACATGTTAATCACGCTTCGTGTGAAGAAGACATTTTATTAGTTTGAACCTGTGCAATTCACATTTTGTTTGAAATAATGGCAGGGAATTGCTTGGCAGTTGCTCCTGCTCCATTGCACTAATTTTGCCGGAAGTATGGCAGAAACATGGTGAAGCTACCCTTCAGTTACATTCTTGGGCTTCAATTCCACTTTCCTGCCCGCTCCCCATATCCCTCGGTCGCCTGAGAGACCTAAAATCTATCTATCTCAGATTTAAATATATTCAACAATGGAGCATTCACAATCCTCTAGGGTAGAAAATTCCAACTATTCTCAACCCTGTGAGTGAAGAAATTTTTCCTCATCTCAGTCCTAAATGATTAGCTCCTTATTCTGAGACTGTGCCCACGGGTTCTAGATTCCCCAGCCAGGGGAACAACCTCTCAGTATCTACACTGTCAAGCCCCTTCAGAAACTTGTATGTTTCAATGAGATCACCTCTCATTCTTCTAAACTCCAAAGAATAAATAGGCCAATTTACTCAGCTTCTCATCATAGGACAACCCTCTCATCCCAGAAACCAATTTAGTGAACCTTCGCTGTACCACCTCCAATGCAAGTATATCCTTTCTTAAACAAAAACAAGAAACGCTGGATTCACTCAGCAGGTCTGGCAGCATCTGTGGAAAGAGAAGCAGAGTTAACGTTTCGGGTCAGTGACCCTTCTTCGGAAGTTCCGAAGAAGGGTCACTGACCCGAAACGTTAACTCTGCTTCTCTTTCCACAGATGCTGCCAGACCTGCTGAGTGAATCCAGCGTTTCTTGTTTTTGTTTCAGATTTCCAGCATCCGCAGTATTTTGCTTTTATCCTTTCTTAAATATGGAGACCAAAGCTGCAGCTGTGGTCTGACCAAAGCTCTGTATCTGTGCTTTTCACCTGTTTCAGATGGATGAGTTGTTTTAATGTACATAGTTTTTCATACCTTTGCAACAGAAACAAGCAAAATCCCAGAACTCCCTTCCTAACAGCACTGTTGGTGTTCCTACATCCCAAGGACTGTAGCGGTTCAAGAAGACAGCTCACCACCACCTTCTCCAGGGCAATTGGGAATGGGCAATAAATGCTGGCCTAGCCAGCGACGCCCACATTCCATGAACAAATAAATAATATCTATATATATATATACACACACGCACAGCAAAGGCAGTCGAAAAAGCTGATTTGTCCATCAAGATGTTAAGCTCACTGCTACCTCTGGTATAAAGCTTTATTTATAGAGCTCTGAAAAAGAGTACACACCATCCCAAAGACCATAAGACATTTGAGAAATAGCCAGGTGCCTTTCCACTATGTTCCTTAATCCCTTCTGTTCAATCTAATTAATATTGCAGCAATAAATTTCCTTTAACTGTATCTTTTCTCCTTGAATATTTCTAGTGTATGAGAAATGATCTCCATGAGCTACAAGCCTTGGGCTTTATTGTACTTCTTGTGAATACTGTTACTGGGTTAGATTAATGTCACTTTTATTGGCTGAGAAAATAGCTTTTCAAATCACAGCCGGAGCTCTCATAAACTATATTCATGCGGCAGAATCACATTTAGTTCACAGCAAAATGATCAGTGCTAATGTGGTCTACAAATGTTTATGCAGTCATATCCTGAAAAATGCATATCAAGTTGGACAAGAAATGCCATGTTCGGAGCAAGTCATTGAGGATAAAAAAAAAATGACAATTTGCAAATCTTTGTACCATAGACAATTTTAATCATTTATTCATCACAGAGTCTAAATGAAAATCACATAAAGTGCAGAACAAAATTATGTTTCATACAGAAGTGATGAGACTTTTAAAACATGGCCCTGACTTCCAGGGGAAGTTGACAGCTGATTGATTCTGATGCATTGAGCATTGAATTGAGTGGAAAAAGGAGAAACGCTTAGTATTAGATCAGAAATTTTACACACTGGGAATCAATGGTTTAACTTGGTGTTTCTCAAACTCCGGGATGTGTACGAGACCTATCTAAGTGGGATGCAGCCTGTGATTAAAGTGAGCCAGAATGCTTCAGTATGATATCCAAGCTGCTTTTGAAATACACCTTGCTACCAAGACATTGTCTTCTGCCTAGCAGCTCTCATTCCTTGTTGTCCACTTGTAAACAAAATTCTTGCAATCCATGACCTTACTGTGGAGATTGCATTCACATCAGAGGCTGGATTTTTGTTATGGAGGTGAGTAACAGGAACCAGGTCCAGATTTGAGTCAGAAACCTGCCTCTAATGGGAAATTGATTCAGGTTCAGATTTTCAAATGGGTAAGCCCTTAATTGGTATGGAGATGGATTTCCTGTCCACTTAGAGCTGTAGGGCTGGGAATGGCGGTGGGTCAGATCAAGTGTGGGTCTCATGTAGACGCCCCCAGCAATCATCACTGAAGCTGCTGGTTGCCCTGAGAGAGAGATCTGTGTTCTGTGCCAAAACTTCCACTGCACCAGAGGAAAGCGAGATGTCACAGGGGAGCTGGATGCCTGGTACTAGGGGCAGGGCAGACCCTCACTTCAGTGATGCTGACCTGGATTTAATGCTTGAGGCTGTGAGAAAGAGAAGGGAGGGCTTCTTCCCAGACGGTGGCAGGAGGAGGTCACCTTGTCTTGCAGCAGAGGTACCTCTCTGTTTGGTGTTATCCTCCTCCATCTCCTCTTCCTCCTTTCCTAGCTCCTGCTGCTCCCCCAGTGAGCTGTCTCCCTCCGGAGCCTCACTGTCCTCAAGGTCCACATCTCTCTGGAGAGCCATGTTATGGAGAATGCAGCAGACCACCACAATGAGTTGAGACCCTTTCAGGAGGGCATTGGAGAATGCCAGCCGACCGGTCCAGGCACTTCACAAACCTCATGGCCTGCTCAATGGTTGGCCTTCTGAGCAAGTGGCATGGGTTGTATTGCCTCTGTCTCGGGCTCCCATAATGGGGTCCATAGCCATCTCTTCAAGGGATTTCCCTTGTCCACTTGGATGCATCTACCAATTTGGGGAATGGAGTGAAGATCCATTGAAGTCCATTGAAGCCTGGACTGGCGAAGGATAAAGGAGTCGTGACAGCTGCCAGGAAGGTGAGCGCGCACACGGAGGAAGCTCTTGTGGCCGCAGACCAGTTGGACTTTGATGGAGTGGAAGCCCTTCCTGTTGATGGATCACACTGGCCGGTTACTAGGTGTCTTGATGGCCACATGGACCCTGCACCTGTGGGAATCCAGCAATGGAGGTAAAACCCAATGCCCTTTGTGCCTCCACAGGCTGATCAGTGTCAAAATGGATGTGGTCCCCTGCCTCCATGACCTGCCTGATGAGCTGCCGACTGCAAGATGCCACTTGGGTCCACAGCTGGTCCCTGGAACTGCCCGGTTGCATAGAAATTCAGGGCGACAGATCTTGATGGCTGCAGTTAAGGGACTGTCAAGGGGATCACGTGGCCTCAGATCATTGTGGATCAGAGTACAAAGGTCCAAGACTATCTGCCTGGATAGGCACAGTCTTCTGCGGCACTAGTGCTCTGTCATTTTCAGGTAGCTGACTCTTAGGCGGTAGACCCAATGTCCAGGGTAGCATCTTCCCCTTGCAGCCCCCCACTGTGTCTCTGTGACGCTATGACTGTGCTCCTCTGGCCTCCTGCTGTCCAGGAGGTTGCATCTGCTGAAGCTCATCCTGGCTTCTCAGTCCAATGTCAGAGTAGCCTTTTCCCATCTCAACTCCCTCAGCTGGGCTTTGTCCATTCACCAGGCCTTGCCCCAGTGATGGCAGCGGCTTCACGTCCCTCTCCAGGTTCCTGCCACTCACCACTGAGAAAAGCAAGTCTTACGGCTCCAGCAGTGGCTACTCTGTGGCACCTTTGGAGCAGCTAAGGTTTATTTTGGACCTCTGCATCATGTTAATCAGTCCGTCTCATAGCCTTCATGGGCTTCCGCATTGTTCATGTGTTCTAAACCCTGCCATGGTCCAGACATGTTGTTCTTCCCGTGCACTTGCTTTAAAAATCCCAAATTGCTGTTGACAAGCCTGTTAATGAGCTCCTCAATGAGCTTAACAGGCGATTAATTGGAGGGGTGTGGGGTTGCCGTTCTCTCCCTCCCGGCGTCCCTTTAAAAATGGCTTCACGTTCTGAAGGCGGCGGGTCCCAGTGCCGACCTCTGAGAACGAGATCTTCAAATTGTGCGTGCGCCTGCTCCCATCCCCAATGGGCTTTAAATATCCAACCCCAAAGCATTGACTCACACATGGTTCACAGATGATGAAACCTTTTTTTAATTCATTCACGGGATGCGGGCGCTGCTGGCAAGGGTGGCATTTATTGCCCATTTCTAATTGTACTCGAAGATGGTGGTGAGCCATCTTCTTGAATTGAACTGAATGGCATGTTCGACCATTTCAGAAGGTCGTTAAGAATCAGCCACATTACTGTGGGTCTGGAGTCACACATCGGAAGGTGAGGATAGCAGATTTCCTTCCCTCAATGATTTTAGTGAACAAGATGGGTTTTTATAACAGTCTGGTGGTTTTAATGACAACCATTACTGGTTTTGGCTTTTTATTCCAGATTTATTTAGTTAATTAAATTTAAATTTCCCTGCTGCGATGGTGGGGTTTGAACTCATATCTCCAGATCATTAGTCCAGGCTTCTGGATTATCAGACTATAACACCGCCACTATGCCATTACACCTTGCCCTTAACTCAAGTCACGCTTCCAGATTTCCATCACCTGCCCAGTCAAAACTGCTGTGTATTAGTCTTATCGTGAAATCACATCTGCTCTTGCACCTTTGCCTCTTGTAAGCATCTCACTTTGTTCAACCCCTTTCGCATCTACTTTTAAATTATAACCCATCCCACTATCCCCTACACCCATGATGTTCATTTGACCTCGTCCCCCCCCTCACGCACTGAGAAACTTATCACCTCCCTCCTCCCCACCAGTGTTGCGCCTCATTTTCTCGGATGGGATCTGAAGGCGCGGCAGTGCCGGCTGCCGGGGTGAAGGCAACAGTAGACTCATTTATTCAGTTAATTTATTTAAATGCGGGCTCATCGCTGAGCGACTGGGTGCCGCCACGAGGCCTCGTCGCCTCTGGCAATATCGGGCTGGCTCCTGCCGGCGTCGAAGTCCGTGGCGGGCCCCATCTGGGACAATCATCATGCCCAGCCCACCTGCCCCCACCACGGATCCCTACGTCGAGGGCTCCTTAAAATCCAGCCCATTGTTTACATGGAGCTGTATACAGTGAGTGCTCGAAGGCTGCACAACACTAGGTGGGAGCATCGTAACCAGTTTAGCTTCACCGGCCCAACTTCCACAGTTTTGCCACATTGACTGCGCTGGTGTTGTGGAAAATGAGGAATATATGCTTCGGAAGCAAATGAGAGAGGGAAAAATATTTGAACAATGGCATCAGGAACGGTTACACCATGTGCGGTATATGTAAGTAATCTTAAACTTAAGTGTGGCATTGTAATTATTTACTAAAAGGAGTCCTGTGTTCCCATTATTAGATTGCATAAATATACTTTAGTGGCTTCCATGCATATAGGTTAAATATCTATTGGTGCTTTCATTCTACAGATCATTGGTTGTAAAAAGACTCCATGGGGGAAAAATGGATTAACGGATACTAATGAATTAAAGTTTCCATCACAGTTGACTTCCCTATTCCTTTATATTTTACCAGAAGATGGACTGTGTTCCACAATATGTTGTAATTTGTTTATTCAAGGCTGTTTAAAAGCTGGTTCAAATCTCTGAGCTTCATTGACAGAGGACTTAATGCATCATTCTTCTCCTGATGTTGAGCAGTGAGTTTCTTTATCATACTTGGCATTAGAGTTGCTTTGCCAAGCTGTATTTAATTAATAAACAAACATTATTAATGAAAATTGCTCTCTATTAATCTTCATTAAAAAACCAAACTGCTAATGAGTATTGCAGTATGCAGATACAATTACTGGAGAAAAAAAAGGGCACACTTTGACTTAACTTTGTCAAGTGCAAAGCCTACAAATGGTGTTAGGTTAACTTATTAGAATTATTTTATTAGACATGGTGGCTGCCCCAGATTGTAACTTGTTCCTATATTCTCAATTTTACCAATTTTCATCTCTCCTGAAGGTGCTGACGCTTGGTTAGTTCCTAGTAATCCTCCATTACCTTGCCCATGTGACCACACTTCATGGCCGGGGTTTTACGGGCCCCTCCGAGGCAGGATCGGAGGCGGATGGGGGGCACGGAGTATTGCAGCAGGGGGTGGCAGGGCGGAGGGCCTGTTGCCTCCTCATCTCCCAGTGATCTTCCCAGGAGTGGGATCGGCCGACGATGGCCTTCCTGCCCAGAGTCCATTTGAGGCCCTTAAGTGCCTATTAACAGCCAATTAAGGGCCTCTTCCTGCCGCTGCTGGGATCTTGCCACAGCAGAGTAGGTTGGGGTGCCATCTTGCATAACGGGCCAGCAGCTTTTGGAAGCGGGATCCCAGTCCCTTTAAAGTCTTTGGACTTGGAGGATTGGAGGATCTCTCCAGGGGCACAGGAAGGCAGAGGTGGGGCTCTCCCCAACTTTTTGGCCCAGCCCCGGGAGCCTTGTCTCCAGCACATAATCCGGCCCCATGTGTGAATCTAGATGGTGAAGCTCGAGCTTTCCATTGCTTGTCAACCATCAACGTAGCATTAACCAAGTGGCCTGCAGTGGAAAATTGAGGGGGGGGCTGGTGTGGGCTTCCATCCTGTCAGAAATCTGCCCACTTTGTGCTTGGAGAACGCTCCAGCTGTACAGAATGTGTGAAGCAGTATATGTTTGCATTTGTAGAATGGACTGAGTTCTTCTCCCTTCTTCCTTCGACAAGGTGGTTACGAAGGCATATGGAATTCTTTCCTTTATTAGCTGAGGTATAGAATATAAGAGCAGGGAGGTTATGCTGGAACTGTATAAATCATTGGTTAGGCCACAACTTGAGTACTGTGTTCAGTTCTGGTCACCTCATTGCAGAAAGGATGTAATTGCACTAGAGAGGGTACAGAGAAGATTTACGAGGATGTTGCCAGGACTGGAAAAATGCAGCTATGAGGAAAGATTGGATCGGCTGGGGTTGTTCTCCTTGGGACAGAGAAGGCTGAGGGAAGATCTGATTGAAATGTACAAAATTGTGAGGGGCCTGGATAGAGTGGAGGTGAAGAATCTGTTCACCTTCGCAGAGAGGTCAGTAACTAGGGGGCATAGATTTAAAGTGATTGGTAGAAAAATTAGAGGGGAGATGAGAAAACTTTTTCACTGAGAGGGCGGTGGGCATCTGGAACTCTCTGCCTAAATGGGTAGTTGAGGCAGAGACCCTCAACTCATTCAAAAGGAGTCTGGATATACCCCTCAAGTGCCATAATCTGCAGGGCTACGGACCAAATGCCGGAAGGTGGGATTAGAATAGGTGGATCGTTTTTGGCCGGCCCAGACACGATGGGCCAAGTGGCCATTTCTGTGCCTTAAACTTTCTATGATTCTATGTCTCCTACAGAGTCCTGTGCTGATTGAAGATATTCTGGTCACTGCATAGTATGAGTAGGGAGATTCTCAAGAGACAGGACTTGGGTAGAAATGGACTTAAGGTTAGGCAAGGAGAGAAAGCAAAAAGATGAGGGAATGGAGTAAGGGAAGGATAAAGATAAAGGGAGAAGGAAGCATGGACAGAACAGATAGGAGAAGTGCAGAGTAGGGAGGGGAAAAGTAGATGGGCTGGAGTGTGGGGAAAAGTGGAAAGGAGAAAGATAGGTGGAAAGGGAAGGGAGAAGAGCAGTAAATGAAAAAGTAAAATGGAAAGGAGTAGACAATGGATGAAGGAAACAGAAGATGGGAAAAACCGGAAGCCGTGCTTTGGGATACAGGAGGAAGAGTGAGGGAATGGCGTAGGAAAGCATATTGATTCACTGAGAGTGAGGAGGTTAAAGGAGGGGATTGAGAGAAGAACAGTGCCGACATAAACAGAGAAGTAAGGATAAAGAAAGGAACTTATCAACATGTACTCAGGAGGGGGTGGGGGGGGGGGGTGAGGAAAAAAAGCTTGAACTAGATTTTCGAACATCTTTGACTAAGGATTCCATTATCTTTCCTAACAGCAGCATTAAGCTAATCAATCTGTAGTTCCCTGGACCTGTTCTATCTCCCATTTTATCGGTAGGAATCACATCAGTTGCCTGCTAGTCCTCTGGCACTATTCCCTCTTCTAATTAATTTTTATATATGTGTAATTGTGCCTCTGATATCTCTTCCCTAACTTTTTTTAAATATGCATAAATGCATAAATCTCTAAGTTTGACTAATCAATGAATTATTTCCCCCCTTTCTATCTTAAATATCTTTAGAAGAAGAGATCAAAAAAGATATAATGTCAAGTCCACCATGGGAAATACTGAGGCAAAGTAATCATGTAATACTTCTGTTGCCTGAGTTTATCTGGTGTATCCCTGAATGGGACTATCCGTGTTCTGATTTTTCTTTTGTCATTTATGTGTTCGTAGAATAATTTACTATTTTTATGTTCCTTCATAATATAATTTTGTAGTTTCTCTTTGCTTTCCTAATTGTTTATTGACTTCTTTCCAAACCTTTTTTGTATTCCCCTTTGTCAAACTCTCCATTGTTGTCTCTGTACTTTGTGTATGCCATTTCTTTATTCATCCATATGTATCATTACTGTTTAATTTGTTCTTGTTTTTGTGTGATACATTTCTCCTGAACTCTCTTTATCATCACTTTAGATGTTTCCCACTGCTGTTCTATTTCTTTGTCAGTAAATTTTTCCAGTTTTTGTTTCTCCTAATTCCATTCTCATCCCCTTAAAGTTTCATTTGTTCTAATTTATAACTTTATAATTACCCTTTGAGCTTTTGTGCACTTAATCATTTTTGATTTTGGTACTAGTGATGAAATAGAACAAAGACAAAGAACAAAGAAAATTACAGCACAGGAACAGGCCCTTCGGCCCTCCAAGCCTACGCCGATCCAAATCCTCTATCTAAACCTAAATATTGAGTGTACATATAGCTTAAATTACATGCCTATCTAACTACTTGTTTTCAGGTGTTAATGGGATTACAACCAGGGTTTGTTCTTGAATTGTCAGGTTTTGGGAGCTGCGTTCACCTTATTTGAAACAGTTGATCAGCTTTTGCTAATTTTCTAAGTTGGCATATATTTTTATTCTATTTAAACTACTTCTGTAGTGCTATTGGCTAGTTAAATTTGACTTACACCTGCAGAGTATTTGTCTTTTAGTGCTATCGAACAAGAGTTGTTATCATTTGCTGAGTTCAAAATTGGACAGGGTATGATAGCCAGAAGGTGGGAATTTGGCTTGAAATGTGAAGTTTGCCTTGTTGTTGATGAAAGTCAATTGGAAAACTTAAGGATGAATGACTCCATAACATGAAGTACTGAAATAAGTAGGGCTTAAAAAATGTAATGTTTAAAGAAACCAATGTCCATTTTATATTTAAAACATTTCTGGACACTCTACTCAAAGACTAGGCTGGCTAATCATTAAGCAGACACATGGCAATCCTACATTCTCCAGTACGTAATGTATCCTACATCTAACCCTATACCCTTGTATTGTTTTCTTTCCTTGCAGTTGCTGGCTTTCCTTGGAAGGTGGTCTTCTCTACGCCTTTGTGGGACCAGCGGCCGTTGTTGTTTTGGTATCAAGTTTCCAATCTCATTTCATTTACCATTGATTGCAGTCTCAGTCGTAAAGTAGTGAGAGAAAAAAGTTAACATATTGCAGCACTGGTTATTGACTGTAAAAACATATTTTATGTTTATACATTTTTATTTCAACAGGTGAACATGGTTATTGGCATTCTGGTATTTAACAAACTTGTATCCAAAGATGGAATAACAGATAAGAAACTGAAGGAACGGGCAGGGTATGATTATAAATACATCATCTAGCATTTTCTTATCTTTGAAAGATACTCACCATATTTCCTTGATTAGAAACAAGCAATATTGTCTATTATTTCTGGAAATAACGTAAATAACCTGGTAGCCACTAGCTAATAGTAACCATGAAGTGTTAAATTTTCAGCCGTCATCAACCATTGATGTAGTATAGTGCTCACACTGATGTCACATTTAGTCACCATATATTTTCCACGATGTTTAATTTTCTTCATGATTTGGTGGCAGTTCTCCGGTGTGTTTGACAGGGATATTTGAATTTTTTAAAACAGCATCCTTTTTGTTGGCCAACATTGCATTGCCTCACTTAGCTAATAGGCTGCATAAACTCCTATTGCCCGAATGCTCTCGAATGACCATACAAGGTTGCTGGACAGAACTAAAACTTAAGCTGTACAGATCCTTTAAGCTCAAATTCAAAATTGAGACTACCTCATAATTTAGTACACTTTGGTGCTCACAACACACAATTGGGCTATTTGCATAATGTACTTAAATATTGATGATTAGTAACATTTTAATGAAGTATTAATACTGTTTATTTTACAATTTTCTGCCCTCTTCTCCCAAAGACTGTGTTGTGTGCTGGTGTACAGTTCTATAAACACTGGCTTTCAATACCTCACTTCATGTTTTAGTCTATTAAATGTGTATTGCTAAGACGTTCAATCAGTTGGAGCATTGGGGGAGGTGGTGGAGTAGTGGTAATGCCACTGGGCTAGTAATCCAGAGTCCCACACTAGTGATCTGGGGACATGGGTTCTAATCCCACCATGGCAGATGGTAAAATTTGAATTCAATTAAACTGGAAGTAAAAAGCTAGTCTAATGGTAACCATGAAACCATTGTCGTAAAAACCTGTCTGGTTCAGTAATGTCCTTTCGGGAAGGAAATCTGCTGTCCTGACCTGGTCTGGTCTACATGTGACTCCAGATCCACAGCAATGTGGTTGACTCTTTAATGCTCTCTGAAATGGCCTAGCAAGCCACTCAGTTCAAGGGCAATTAGAGATGGATAATAAATGCTGGCCTCACCAGCGACGCCCAAATCCCATGAACAAATTTTAAAAAATTAGAGGCAAGTCTGGTTCTGTCCTCACCTGACAACTAGTCAGGTACACTGTCTAGCAGGGATGTGAACAGTGATCAGGATAAGATCCATAGATAGTCTTTAGCATATGGGGGTTGATGCAAATTCTGGCAGTTATCATTGCCCTAATTCAGTATCAATTCATTCCATCTTCACTGTCTCCGGAGAATCCTTGGCATCAGAAGTCCTTGAGGCGGCCAACATCCCCAGCATATACACCCTACTGAGCCAGTGGCGCTTGAGATGGCTTGGCCATGTGAGCCACATGAAGATGGCAGGATCCCTAAGGACGTATTGTACAGCGAGCTCGCCACTGGTATCAGACCCACTGGCCGTCTTTGCCTCCACTTTAAAGATGTCTGCAAACGTGACATGACGTCCTGTGACATTGATCACAAGTCGTGGGAGTCAGTTGCCAGTGATCGCCAGAGCTGGCGAGCAGCCATAAAGGCGGTGCTAAAGTTTGGCGAGTCGAAGAGACTTAGCAGTTGGCAGGAAAAAAGACAGAAGCACAAGGGGAGAGCCAACTATGTAACAGCCCCGACACCAATTTTATCTGCAGCACCTGTGGAAGAGTCTGTCACTCTAGAATTGGCCTTTATAGCCGCTCCAGGCGCTGCTTCATAAACCACTGACCACCTCCAGGCGCTTACCCATTGTCTCTTGAGACAAGGAGGCCAAAGATAAAGAAGAATTCAGTATAGACATACCAACTCTATATGACTCAATTCTAGATTGATAATGTATTTACTGACTGAGCATTCAGAATATCAAAATGTTTATCTTTTAAAAATTGCATTTTATATTTTTGTGCAACTTAAAACTTAAAAGATTTTCCATCAATATTAATTTCAATAAATTTAGCAAATATAAATGGTAAATCTTTTACAGTTTTATAAAAAGCAATTTGCTTTAGAAGTGAGTTTGTTTTTGAGTAGTAAGATGTACACAGAGTGACTTGACCATTGATGAGACAATACAACATGTGCCTGGCCTCCTAATCTCCATGGTGATCGCAGAATGGTATTAAGTAATCGTAAACTCTTAATGTTCATTAATTCAGCCTATAGAAAACAAAATTAGTTCTTACAAAATGTGTGCCGTTTGTGGGGAGGATTGTGGACTTCAAATATCCAAGCCTTGCATTTGAATCCAAGGCCTTGACTGTGAAAGGTCTGGTTTCCTCCATAGCAACAGTCGACACATTCTGTTGCTTAGCAACCTACTTTCTCACAGTCGGTGGAAACAAAATGGAGACTAGCTGCGAGAACAAAAAAGATTTATCAGTAAAATATTGTTTGTTATTGGGAAGAGAGGAACAGTAACGCAAACGAAGATTTATATGTTTTAGAGAAGGGATTGGTGTCAGGAGACTCTGAAGCAGGGGCAGGAAATGAGTTGTAGAAACTTACAGCACCAGCTTCATGGCGTTCTGCCAAGATTGATGATGTAGTCCCTCAGCTCCTTCACATTTCTTGCCAGACTTCTTCAACGCCTTCCGTGACTCCTTGCTGTCTGATATTTATAGGGAATCTTGACTCTGCAATTATGCAGCTTGTGGTGTGATGTTGTATAATGGCATTTTGAATGCATATTAACAGAAGACTGCACAAAGGATTTTTTAATTAGCTTAGTTATGGGAATAGCCAGTCTGCTGTGAATGTTCAACTTCAGGGCAGTCTTGTTGACCATCACTGTAAATGTTCTTTGCATTCCACAATATTAGCAAAGAATGTTTCGTTTAAGATCTGGGGATGCTGGTGCTCGGGAATAGACAAGGCCCAAAAAATTCCAGGACAAAGTAAAATGGGCGACAGGGGAATCACAGAATTGTTACAGTGCAGAAGGAGGCCATTCAGCCCATCATGTCTGCACCTGCTCTCTGAAAGAGCAACTCCCTCAGTTCCATTCCCCTGCCTTCTCCCCATAACACTGCACATTCTTCCTGTTCATATAACTGTCTAATTCCCTTTTGAATGCTTCAATTGAACTTGCCGCCACCAGATTCTCAGGCAGCACATTCCAGACCTTAACCACTCGCGGCGTGAAAGTTTTTCCTCATGTCACTTTTGCTTCTGTTACCAAATACTTTAAATCTGTGCTCTCTCATTCGCGATCCTTTCACGAGTGGGAACAATTTCTCTCTATCTACTCTGACCAGACCCCTCATGATTTTGAATAGCTCTATCAAATTATCTCTCAGCCTTTTTCAAGGGAAACAGTCCTAATTTCTCCAATCTATCTTCAAAACTGAAATTCCTCATCCTTGGAACCATTCTCGTGAATCTTTTCTGTACTCTCTCCAGTGCCCTAACGTCTTTCCTCAAGTGTGGCGCCCAGAATTGGACGCAATATTCCAGCTGAGGCCGAACTAATGTCTTTTACAAATTCAGCATAACTTCCTTGCTCTTGTACTCTATGCCCCTATTAATAAAGCCCAGGATACTGTATGCTTTATTAATCACTCTCTCAACCTGTCCTGCCACCCTCAGTGAGTTAAGCACATGTACATCCAGGTCCCTCTGCTCCTGCACCCCCTTTAGAATTGTACCCTTTATTCTATATCGTCTCTCCATGTTCTTCCGATCAAAATGAATCAGTTCACATTTCTCTGCATTGAACTTCATCTACCACCTGTCTGCCCATTCCACCAACTATGCCCTTTTGAAGTTCTGTGCTATCCTCCTGACAGTTCACAATGCTTCCAAGTTTCGTATCATCTGCACACTTTGAAATTGGGCCCTGTACTCCAAGGTCTAGGTCATTAATCTTTTGGGCCTCCTTATCTCGAGAGACAATGGATACGCGCCTGGAGGTGGTCAGTGGTTTGTGAAGCAGCGCCTGGAGTGGCTATAAAGGCCAATTCTGGAGTAACAGGCTCTTCCACAGGTGCTGCAGAGAAATTTGTTTGTTGGGGCTGTTGCACAGTTGGCTCTCCCCTTGCGCCTCTGTCTTTTTTCCTGCCAACTACTAAGTCTCTTCGACTCGCCACAATTTAGCCCTGTCTTTATGGCTGCCCGCCAGCTCTGGCGAATGCTGGCAACTGACTCCCACGACTTGTGATCAATGTCACACGATTTCATGTCGCGTTTGCAGACGTCTTTATAACGGAGACATGGACGGCCGGTGGGTCTGATACCAGTGGCGAGCTCGCTGTACAATGTGTCTTTGGGGATCCTGCCATCTTCCATGCGGCTCACATGGCCAAGCCATCTCAAGCGCCGCTGACTCAGTAGTGTGTATAAGCTGGGGATGTTGGCCGCTTCAAGGACTTCTGTGTTGGAGATATAGTCCTGCCACCTGATGCCAAGTATTCTCCGAAGGCAGCGAAGATGGAATGAATTGAGACGTCGCTCTTGGCTGGCATACGTTGTCCAGGCCTCGCTGCCGTAGAGCAAGGTACTGAGGACACAGGCCTGATACACTCGGACTTTTGTGTTCCGTGTCAGTGCGCCATTTTCCCACACTCTCTTGGCCAGTCTGAACATAGCAGTGGAAGCCTTACCCATGTCATTAATATATATCAAGAAAAGTGAGGGTCCCAACACTGATCCCTGGGGAACTCCACTACAAACCTTCCTGCAGCACGAAAAACATCCATTAAACACTATTCTTTGTTTCTTGTCACTCAGCCAATTTTGTATCCATGTTGCTACTGCCCCTTTTATTCCATGAGCTACAAGTTTGCTCACAGGTCTGTTGTGTGGCACTGTATCAAATGCCTTCTGAAAGTCCATGTACACCACATTGTCCTCATCAACCCTCTCTGTTACCTCCTCAAAAAACTCCAGCAAGCTTGTTAAACATGATTTTCTCTGAAGACATCCATGCTGGCTTTCCTTAATTAACTCACATTTAGAGTCATAGAGAGATACAGCACCAAAGCAGGCCATTTGGCCCAACGAGTCCATGCCGACCATCAACCACCCATTTCCCTCTCACATCCCCACCTTCCCTCAATTGTCATACCACCTACCTACACTAGGGGCAATTTACAATGGCCAATTTACCTATCAACCCGCAAGTTTTTGGCATGTGGGAGGAAACCGGACCACCTGGAGGAAACCCACGCAGTCATAGGGAGAACTTGCAAACTCTGCACAGGCAGTACCCAGAACCAAACCCAAGTCGCTGGAGCTGTGAGGCTGCGGTGCTAACCACTGCGCCGCCCTTTCTTGATGACAATATTTCCCATATGACTATTGATTTTGTCCCGAATTATTTTTTCTTGAAGTTTTCCCACCACCGCACTTAAACTGACTGGCCTGTAGTTGCTGGGCTTATCTTTACACACCTTTTTTGAACAAGGGTGTGAGGTTTGCAATTCATTTACTACCTCAACTATGCCCTCTGCCTCCATGCGTAAATCCCCTTTCTGGTCTGGTCCCACTCCTTTTGCCACCCTTCTGCTATTTATGTCTATCGAAAACTTTGGGATTTTCTTTAATGCTAGCTGCCGGTCTCTTTTCATGCTCTCTCTTTGCTTCTCTTATTTGTTTTTTCACTTCCCCTTTGGACCTTCTATATTCAGCCTGGTTCTCAATAGTATTTTCTACCTGGCATCTGTAATAGGCACACTTCTTCTTCTTTATCTTAATCTCTACCTCTTTTGTCATCCAGGGAGCTCTGATTTGTTTGCTGTACGCTTCCCCTTCGAGGGAACATGCCGAACTATCTCTACTTTGAAGGTAGCCCATTGTTCATCTACCAGTTTTCCTGCCAGCTTTTGACTCCAATTTATTCGCCCCAGCTCTATTCTTACCCCATTGAAGTTGGCCTTCCCCCAGTTAATTATTCTTACCCTGGCTTGCCATTTGTCCTTTTCCATAGTCAGCCTAAACCTTATGATACAATGATCACAATCCCCTAAATGCTCTCCTACTGATACTTAATCCACTTGGCCCACCTCCTTCCCAAGAACCAGGTCTATCAGTGCATCCTTTCTCATTGGATGCACCCCTTTTTTTTTTACCTGTGTGCCTGGAAAAATGAATGTTCTTGGGAAAGGGTTTGAAAACATAAGCTGGAATGTATAGGGTTGGTGGGGGTGGGGGAACCCAAATGCAAACTCAAATCCCAGTGCAGCAGCTGCTGCTCCATTGTGCTGCACCACAATAAAATGTTTTTACTTAAATTTTAAATTAACATTCAGATTTAGAAGCAATAATCAGGGAACAAATGCCACCAGGCACTTGGAGAAGTTTGAGTTAATAAAGAGAGCCAGCATGTATTTGTAAATGGCAGATCATACTTGACTAATTGAATTCTTTGATGAAGTAACCGAGAAGGTTGATGAAGGGAATGCGATGGATGTTGTTTATATAGATTTTAAGAAAGCATTAGATAAAGTACCACATAAAAGGCTCGTTAAGAAAATTAAGGCTCATGGAAAAGGAGGGTCAGGATCCAATTGGATTTAAAAAATTGCCTTAAGGACAGAAAACATCAGAAAACAGTAATTGTTCTGGTTGTTTTTCAGACTGGAGAATGGTATTCAGTGGTGTTTCCCAAAGGTAATTTCTGGGACCACAGTTTTTTTGCTATGTATCAATGACTTGGATCTTGGAGCGCAGAGTAGAATTTAAAAATTTGACAGTTATACTAAGCTTGGAGGAGTGGCAAACAGTGACATAGATAGGTTAGCAGAATGGACAGACAAGTGGCAGATAGAATTTATTTCGGACAGGTTTGAGGTGATGCGGTATGGAAGAAGGAATTTAGACTTAATGGCGCAGTTCTAAAGAGTGTGCATGATGTTAGCAAAGCATATGGGATCTTGGGCTTCATAAATAGAGGCACTGAATACGAAAGCAGGGAAGTTATGCTGAATCTTTATAAAGCTCTCGTTAGCCCCAACTCGAGTATTGTGTCTAGTTCTGGTCACCATATTGTAGGAAGGATGTGACGGTACTTGAGAGGGCACAGAGGAGATATACCAGAATGGTTCCAGGTGTGGGGGATTGTACTTAGAACGTTAGGTTGGAGAAGCTGGATTTTTCTCCTTGGAGCAAAGGAGATTGAGGGGAGAATTAATCGAGGTGTACAAGATTATGACAGGCTTAGATAAGTTAGCCAAGGAAAAACTGTTCCCATTGACTGATCGTACAAGGACGAGGGGACACATTGAAGGTTTTGGGCAAGAGATGCAGGGGGACTGTGAGGGGGAACATTTTTACAGAATGGGCTGAATTTTATTGGGGCGCTGCATTCACGGCGCCCTTTGAACTCAGCACAGTGCCCGCATTTAGCGACCGCCGCAGAGACCCCGCGATATTACGCGCAGGGGCTTATTAACATCACTGCGCCTCCCCTCCCCCCCCCCCCCCGATATTACGTGGGGAGAGACGGGACATTCGGCGCAGTGAGGAACCCTTTGACAGCTGTGCAGCAGGTGCTGGGGCCCTATTTTAAGCACCCCAGCACCTGCTTCCTGACAGCTATCAAAGAATACTCGCCTGACTACTGAAGAGCGGGGCTGCTGTCATGACAACATGACCATATCAAGACCTTGCCAGCTGAATCGATTGCCCCCACCATTCATAAAGCCTTAATCCTCCTCCCTTTCTGGCACCCTCCCACATGCAGGGTGTCTAGTGTGCCATTGCCCCCTCACAAACACAGAGCGTTAACGGAGGGATGGTTCATGGTACCTCATTTCATGTCAGCACAGCTTTCCCCCCAGTAATCCCAGACCCTTTCCCTTTCAGAATGCAGAGTGCGACCCCTGTGTATTCCCCCCTCATCCCTTTAAGAATTCAGAGTTTAGACCCCTTTGTATATAAGTCAGGGTGATTATTGACTGCTTTATTGTGCACTGCCGGGCCACTTTAATTTCCAAGCCTCATTTAAATGCTGCAGCACTGTCTCCTGCCCAGAAGCAGCAGGGGTGATATCAAGGTTGGTGGGCAGGAGCAGAAATCAGGTTCGTAGCCCAAAGGTGCCAGGGGGATTCCACACGGGAATGGTCCTCAACACAATGTTAGTGTTGGGGAGGTTGCTAGCCCTGGGAGAGAGAGGCAAGGCCACATCTGGGAAGCGCACTCTTCGCCCACAAGGAATCCTCAGAAAAGTAAAATTTGTCTACTTACCTTGTGCACGTTTGGCCATTCCGCTGTCTCCCGCCAGGTTTTGCTGTCAGGTTTGGCGCTCTGTGGCCCTCAAGATTTTGTTATCTAAAATGGGTTTGTGGCTTCAAAGACATTGTAGGGCTGTGATCTTTGAAAATGAAGTAGGACATTGCCTGCCTGGGGCAAGCAGCGCTTCCAAGACTGACCTAAAATAAGTTCATACGCTGGAGGGACAGAAATGCATTGGCAATATGATGCCATCTTAATGCCCCATTCCCACTGGGGGGAACAAGGTTAGAGTTGACCTTGAAATTTCCTGTCTTGGAGACTGCCTGATCAGTGTCAGTGTTACATTCAGATTGTTTGTTGGGTGTTGTAGGTTTGCCATTCTACCATTTCCTTTAGTTCCCTACCTTTAACCCTCACAACACCTCTCATATTTCACCAGAGAGTGGTATTCAAATCTGTGTTTATTCGAGTGTGGTGCCAATTCTCTGCACTTGCTCATTCTCCAACACCCCAATGGGCTGCAGCACCAACTTGTTCTCCTGGGCTTTCAAGTCTGAAAGTAAGGTTTCTTAATCCAGCTTAGTCAAGAGCCATAGAGAATTCAAGATGGAAGTTATGAATTCTCATCACATCTTAAACCCTTCAGTATTTCATGCAGATAGTTATGATAATCAAGATACATTTTGAAAGTAATTACATTTCACCTATTTAAAAATAACTTATTGCATCTTTTTGACATACTTAAATATAGTTTATGGGGAATTCAAACTACTGAAATAAATCTTTCATCGTATTCGTGGATCAGTATAAATTGTGCTAAGTCAAATTGTGAAGCATCTGTTTGTCGCATTGGGACTGAATTTTAGCAGCGACTGCAGAAGGGAGTGCATGCAGGTATGCAGCCTGTTTTCCGCCACAAGCCTGAGAAATGCACTGAAAGTCTTTGTGCAATCAAGTACAATCACTTTGGGTGGCCCTAGTTGACAGCTCAGAATCTGTCACCCGTTGGCACTAGTTTAGCAGTTTCACTGGAGATCAACAGCAGCTGTCAAAGAGTTCGAACCTGTCTCTGCACTGAATTTGAACCCAGGTCCCAAATAATGCTCCAAACCATGGTATCACTCAGCTGCTCCCAAGAGAACTAGAAAGCCTTAGTTAAAAAGGTTTACATTTTTATATTTCATGTTCTCTTCAAGTTAGACCTCATTCTTTCTGTCCTACCTTTTTCCTACAATCTACAGATTTTCAAAGTCCAAGCTTGATTTATTACATCTTCTTGCCTACTTTTTTCAATATTTGAACAGTTTTTAAAGAAAAGGTCTATTCATTTAAGAAATTGGTTAAGTGGAAAGATATCTCCATGGATACTTTTCACATTTAAGTTACAAGTGCTTCCTTTTATCCCCTTCCCCACAAATCTCTAGCTGACATTTGTGAAATTAGCCCAAAGGAGAACCCTGAGTGCAGATATACGTTAAAAATCCTAGAAGAGTATAATGCAGAAGGAGGCCATTCAACCCATTGAGTCTGTATCAGCTCTTTCAAGAACAAACCAGTTAGTCCTATTCCCCAGTTAGTCCCACTTCACTTATTTCTACAGTTTTTTTCTCTTTAAATCCCTTTAAATCTGTGCTCTTTAGTTATCGACCCTTCAGCCATTGGAAATAGTTTCTCTTTACTTACTCTACCTAAATCCTTCATGACACCTCTATCAAATCTTCTCTTCGTCTTACCTGCTGTAAGGAGAACAACACCAGCTTCTCCGTGTAACTGTAATCCCTCATCCCTGGAACCAATCTATTAAACCTCTTCTGTACCCTCTCCAGAATCGTTGTATCCTTCCTAAGGAGTGGTGCCTAGAATGAACACATAACACCAGCTGGGGCCGAACTAGTGTTTTATATAGGCTGAGCATAACTTCCTGGTTTTTGTACTCATTGCCTCTATTTATAAAGCCCAAGATCCTATCTGCTTTATTTAACTGCTTTGTTAACCTGACCTAACACCGTCAAAGATTTGTGCACAAACAACGCCAGAAATCTCTGTTCTTGAACCCCCTTCAGCTTGTGTTACCACTCCTCATTCCTCCTACCAAAGTGTATCATCTCACACTTTTCTACATTGGATTTCATCTGTCATATGTCTGCCCATTCCATCAGCCTGTCTGTGTCTTTTTGAAGTATCTTCCGATTTTTCTCACTGTTTACAATACTTGCAATTTTTGTGTCAACTGCATATTTCAGAATTGTGCTCTGTACCCCCATCATTAATGTATATCAAAAGCAGCAGTGGTCCCAACACTGGACCCTGGGGAACTCTACTGTATACCTCCCTCCAATTCACCACAACTTGCTATTTTCGATCTGTTAGCCAATTTTGTATCCATGTTGCCACTGCTGCTTTTATCATATGGGCTTCAATTTTGCCAACAAGCCTAATATGTGACACTTTATCAGACACCTTTTGAAAGTCCATATGCACAATATCAACTGCACTGCCCTCATCAAAAAACTTCATCTTGTTAGTCAAACAGGATTTGCTCTTAACAAATCCATGCTTGCTCTCCTTTATTCTTTTCTTTTTTCTTTTGGGCCTCCTTATCTCGAGAGACGATGGATACGCGCCTGGAGGTGGTCAGTGGTTTGTGAAGCAGCGCCTGGAGTGGCTATAAAGGCCAATTCTAGAGTGACAGGCTCTTCCACAGGTGCTGCAGACAAATTTGTTTGTCGGGGCTGTTGCACAGTTGGCTCTCCCCTTGCGCCTCTGTCTTTTTTCCTGCCAACTACTAAGTCTCTTCGACTCGCCACATTTTAGCCCTGTCTTTATGGCTGCCCGCCAGCTCTGGCGAACGCTGGCAACTGACTCCCACGACTTGTGATCAATGTCACAGGATTTCATGTCGCGTTTGCAGATGTCTTTAAAGCGGAGACATGAACGGCCGGTGGGTCTGATACCAGTGGCGAGCTCACTGTACAATGTGTCTTTGGGGATCCTGCCATCTTCCATGCGGCTCACATGGCCAAGCCATCTCAAGCGCCGCTGACTCAGTAGTGTGTACAAGCTGGGGATGTAGGCCGCCTCGAAGACTTCTGTTTTGGAGATACGGTCCTGCCACCTGATGCCAAGTATTCTCCGGAGGCAGCGAAGATGGAATGAATTGAGACGTCGCTCTTGGCTGACATATGTTGTCCAGGCCTCGCTGCCATAGAGCAAGGTACTGAGGACACAGGCCTGATACACGCGGACTTTTGTGTTCCATGTCAGTGCGCCATTTTCCCACACTCTCTTGGCCAGTCTGGACATAGCAGTGGAAGCCTTACCCATGCGCTTGTTGATTTCTGCATCTAGAGACAGGTTACTGGTGATAGTTGAGCCTAGGTAGATGAACTCTTGAACCACTTCCAGAGCGTGGTCGCCAATATTGATGGATGGAGCATTTCTGACATCCTGCCCCATGATGTTTGTTTTCTTGAGGCTGATGGTTAGGCCAAATTCATTGCAGGCAGCCTCAAACCTGTCGATAACAAATCCATGCTTGCTCTCCTTTATTAGTCCACTTTATTGTCAAATGGCTGCTAATTTTGTCCCAGATTACAAGGTGCCCTCCCCACATGGTGGAGCCCCCACCCCACCGCCACCTCCACCGTTGGTAAGATCCCAGCGGCAGTGGGAAGAGGCCCTTAATTGGCCATTAATAGGCCACCTAACGGCCTCAATTGGCCTCTAGGCAGGAAGGCTGTCATCGGCCTATCCAGCCCCGGGGATGATTGCTTGGCGACGGGGCCTCTGACCACCCGCCAAGTGGTATGCACCTGTCGCGATTCTCTGCTCCCTCCCTCTGCGGTTCCAACCCCGACTCTGGGAGCTGCATAAAATCCCGGCTTTTGTGAATTTTGACTTATATGACCAGTATAATGAAGACTGTAACATGCAGTATCATATTGGGGATCATTCAGACCATTGAGCAATGGCAAGATTAGCAAGGATAGTGACAACTTTTTTATGCAGTGTTCATACTTTTTAGGGAGTAACATTTTGATTTCTTCAGGCGAAATAAAGTAGGGTAAGTATCAAAAAAGACTTGAACGTAGAATTTGCAGCAGGCTGGTGAGATAACACCGGTTAAGCTGTTTATGTAATTAACCAAAAGTGGGGTTATGCCAAGGCAAATAAAAAGGATGCTATCTTACATTTTTATGATTTTTAATTGACAAATTTAAAAGGAACATTTGCATACTTATGTGGTAATTAACTCAATGTATTTACTTAACACACCAAGTTACAAAGAAGAAAAAAAATCTCAACACATATCAGAAATATGTAAAATTGAAGCCTGGGAATGATTTTACTTCAGAACTTCATTGTGTTGCCAATGAAGCCTTCCTTCCCTTCAAGGAAATATGGGATATTGCTTGTCATTTTAAGTGGATTTCTTTACTTGTGTGTTTTTCTTTTAAATGCTGACAAAATGAACAATCTTACAGAGTTTTATTTTCTGGATGAATATTATTTGTCTCTGATTTTTGTGTTACAAGTTCAATTTTTGTTTCAGTCTTTTAATTTTAATTGCAGTCAGATGACAGTTCCCCTTTACGGTATGACGCTCAAATGTTCCAAGTGTGGAGTTATATCTTCAGCTGAAGTATCGGCTACAGTCACCAGTAACGCCATGTTAGTTCTTGTAATTTCAATACTTGTTTTTATTTTTCTCTTCTGAAGGCCATACCAACAGTTAAACATAGGTTTACTGAGCAGATTGTCTGCATGGGTTGTAAAATTTAAAAATGTCATCTTGTGCCGAAAATGAAATTGTGGCTATATTTTAACAGTAGCATGGCTTCTGCTTTTGCTGATATTACACTTATTGGATTTAAATTTACCATTGCCTAATAGCCCTGTGAAACTAAATAAGTTATAAATCCAGCTAACTATCTGTTTTCCTCCTATTGTGGAAGCAGTCTCTAAATTTTTGCTCTACTTTCCTAATTAAGCTTGAACCAAATGGGCTCAGTACCACATGGTGATGAAATTTTAGCTTTGCTCCTCGAAGAAGTGGTTTGAAATGCACTTGTTAAAATACATATGTGCAGATGTTATAACTGTTAACAAGTGGACAATAGTTAAGAGGATCTCACAGTATGAACCCATGCAGTGAAGTGCTATAGACTTTTGTCAATCCAAATGGCATCATTGCATCGCATATGTGTTATTGTGACTGGAGGGCTGTTTCCATTGGCGTTCCTCAGGGCTCACTACTAGGTCCCCTGCTTTTTGTGGTATATATTAATGGTGTGGATGTAAATGTAGGGGGAGAGATCAAGAAGTTTGCAGACAACACAAAAATTGGCTACATGGTTGATAGAGGAGGATAGCTGTAGACTGCAGGAAGATATCAATGGACTGGTCCAGTGGGCAGAAAAGTGGCAAATGGAATTTAACCCAGAGAAGTGTGAGGTGATGCATTTGGGGAGTTCAAACAAGGCAAAGGGAGAATACTGAGAGGTGTAGAGGAAGTGAGGGACCTTGGAGTGTATATCCGCAGATTCCTGAAGGTAGCAGGATCGGTCGATAAGATGGTTAAGAAGGCATATGGAATCCTTTCCTTTATTAGCTGAGGTATAAACAATAACAGCCGGGAGGTTATGCTGGAACTATATACAACACTAGTTAGGCCACAACTTGAGTATTATGCTGTTCTGGTAACCTCATTACAGAAAGGATGTAATATGAGGATGTTGCCAGGACTGGAAAATTGCAGCTATGAGGAAAGATTGGATCGGCTGGGGTTGTTCTCCTTGGAACAGAGGGGGCTGAGGGGAGATCTGATTGAGATGTATAAAATTGTGAGGGGCCTGGATTGAGTGGATGGGAAGGGCCTATTTACCTTAGCAGAGAGGTTAGTGACGAGGGGGCATAGGTTTAAAGTGATTGGTAGAAGGATTAGAGGAGAGATGAGGAAGATTTTTTTTCACCCAGAGGATGGTGGGAGTCTGGAACTCTCTATCTGAAAGGGTGGTAGAGGCGGAAAACCTCATCTCATTTAAAGGTGCCTGAATATGCACCTGAAGTGCTGTAACCTGCAGGGCTACGGACCAAATGCTGGAAAGTGGGATTAGGCTGGGGACTCTTTTTGACCGGCGCAGACACGATGGGCTGTGGCCTCTTACTGTGCCATAAACTTCCTATGATTCTATGATTTTCAAATTATTGAACTGTACGCTTGCAAACATTGTTGGATTAACTTTCACTCCACACCCTGCTTGTTGACATACTGAGCGCTTTTGGCTCACGTGGGCTTTTTTTACATGGGCTACCAGATTTTATGAGTGGTTTGCTGTACTACTGGCTACTAACTGGAAGACATAAGGGAATTCCACTGCTGGCAGCTTAGATCAAGCAGCCACAGTTCTTACAAATGTACAACAGCAGCTTGCATTTTTATGGCGTCTATAATGTAGGAAAATATACCATGGCACTTGTTTGATGTTTAATTGGAATAAACCGTGACTGACCAGGACTAAATGTCGCACGAGCAGCCTGAAAAACAGGCAGGAGAGCATTGAGAGAAGTGGTGTTGAGGTAAAGCTGGGTGTCAGTGTATATGTGGAACTTGAGTTATTCTTTGGTGATGTTGTCGAGGGCCAGCATACATTTGCCTCGGACACTAACCTCTTGACATAACTTGCAATCGGTCATTCATGCTGTGAACATGTTCTACTGCTGCAGAATCTTCGAATGTTTAGCCTCAGTGCATTAAAAAGACTATGCTGCAATTCTCTGTCATTTTTCTAAAGTCAGGTCCCCCGCGAATGCAGCAAAAGCTGTGTTCAAGCAATTGTGATGTTCCGATATTCAGGATTCAGCAGTCTTATTTTCAAATGCTGTCAATAATTTAAGTATGCTAACATTTCTGGCACTCCTTTGATCCATATTGAAGCCGAACAAGCATTCCATTTGTTTTCTTTTTTTAAAAGGTTATAAAATGTATGCCACCCTCAAACCCCTTCCTTCAAAAATTCTGTGAACTTTTTCAAATATAAGGAATCAACACCTCAGGAGAAAACTGGCAATGAAAAGAAAACAGAATAGTGTTTTGATATTGATGAGGCATTTTGGATAGGAGTACATGGGTCAGTTGTGTAGCGAGAAACAGTGAGGTTAAATATGTAATACCAGTTGGTAGAAGATTTTAATGCTAGTATGGCAAGTGAACCAATAAGGGAGTAAAGGAATACAAAAGAATAAGAAATGCTGGAAATACTCAGGAGGTTTGGCAGCATCTGTGGAGAGAGAAGCAGAGTTAACGTTTCGGGTCAGTGATCCTTCATCAGAACTGATGAAGGGTCACTGACCTGAAACGTTAACTCTGCTTCTCTCTCCACAGATGCTGCCAGAGCTGCTGAGTATTTCCAGCATTTCTTGTTTTGATTTCAGATTTCCAACATCTGCAATATTTTGCTGTTATTATAATACAAAAGAATAGATCTTAGTCTGCTGGAACTTGGCTCAGCTCATTTTCCCTTGTTTGACGGTCTTCACACAACATGCAGCTTGTTATTCACATTATCCATGTCAATGCTGTCATCACTACTGTTTTCAGTTCTAAAGGATGAGTTGAGTCTTGAGGTTGATTTAGTTGTTGGGTGGCTGACCAAGCGAGGCTTTTGCTTTCAGAGGTGACTCAACAATCTAGGGCTGAATTTTCGGGCCCTGCTGACATCAGGA
This sequence comes from Heterodontus francisci, assembly GCF_036365525.1. Taxonomy (NCBI): domain Eukaryota; kingdom Metazoa; phylum Chordata; class Chondrichthyes; order Heterodontiformes; family Heterodontidae; genus Heterodontus; species Heterodontus francisci. The sequence continues at coordinate 39,373,891 of NC_090375.1, forward strand.
ACGGGGCCCGAAAATTATGAAGTCGGCCAGCGTGCCGGCTTCCCGACCCCATTCCTGACATCACCCATTTTGACCAACATGGATCTGAGAAGGCAGCCTGCCCTCATGAGACAAGCAGGCACTTAGGCTCTTTAAAAGTAGGTAATGGAGGCCAACTGGGATTGTCCAGTTGGCCTCCAGTTTTCCCTATGTGACGAGGTGCTAATCAACTGCCAGGAGATAGGCACCCAGTGGCAGGCTGAGGTGTCAACACTCCTGGCAGGCCAAGGGCCCTCCCTGCCTGCCTGGTCGGGATACAGCCAAAGGCCGCCCTATATATGGGTTCCTCCCAACAATGGTGGACTGGCTGCTTTTTGTATATTTTTAGATTTTAGATTTAGATTTAGATTTAGAGATACAGCACTGAAACAGGCCCTTCGGCCCACCGAGTCTGTGCCGACCATTAACCACCCATTTATACTAATCCTACACTAATTCTATATTCCCTACCACATCCTCACCTGTTCCTATATTCCCCTACCACCTACCTATACTAGGGGCAATTTATAATGGCCAATTTACCTATCAACCTGCAAGTCTTTTGGCTGTGGGAGGAAACCGGAGCACCCGGAGGAAACCCACACAGACACAGGGAGAACTTGCAAACTCCACACAGGCAGTACCCAGAATTGAACCTGGGTCACTGGAGCTGTGAGGCTGCGGTGCTAACCACTGCGCCACTGTGCCGCCCCTATTTTATTAAAACTTTTACAAAGTGGCGAAGAGGGCACTATCTTGTTGAGATGCCCTCTCAGTTACTTACCTTATACTGCAGCTGTGTGCTTCTTTGAAGCTGTAAGGCCTCTGATTGGCCCTCCAACTTCGAGAGCCCACCCGCTGCCCTTAATTGGACAGGAACTTCCCTCCATTCCCATTAAGAGCTCACCCACGTAAAAATCTGTTTCCCACTGGAGGTGGGTTCGGGGCCCAAAAGCAGTCCTGACTCCTGTTTCCTGCCTCCATGGGGAAAATTCAGCTCTGAGTATACTACTTAGCGAGACTGCTCCTGATATACTGCTGCTGGTGTCACACTGATTTCCAGAGTCACTTGTCGGCCATCAAGATATGTAGAAAAAAAGGGGAGAAAAGTTGCATTGCTGAGTGAGGGGTACATGTTAAATGTTGTCGAGTACAAGTCCAAAATAAATATGATGCATATCTCCCCCTAATGACTGTGGAGAAGGCTATTTAATTGCAACTAAAAAAAAAGATTTAAAGTTTCACAGTAGCATTTGCTGGTTTAACCAGACAGAAGTAAATTATTTCAAAGCACAGTCTCCCAGTTATAAACAGGAGTCCATGGAAAATTCTAGATATGTTCAGTTTAGTTTTAGTTTAGAGATACAGCACTGAAACAGGCCCTTCGGCCCACCGAGTCTGTGCCGACCATCAACCACCCATTTATACTAATCCTACACTAATTCCATATTCCTACCACATCCTCACCCTGTCCCTATATTTCCCTACCACCTACCTATACTTGGGGCAATTGCTAATGGTCAATTTACCTATCAACCTGCAAGTCTTTGTGAGCACTGAGCTATCATTGTTTATTTTCTAATATAAGTATTGACATAGGTTACAATGAAACCTTTTGATTGCATGTTTTTAATTTATAACAAAAAGAACTTCCATTTCCAGTTTTATCTTACACCTTTAAAAATGAAATATAAAACCAATAATTCCAATAGTGTGGACTAATCCTCAATGAGCACTCGTGGCCTCTGGAATTCTGTCACTTCCACTTTTCTGTGTAGTGTTTCTGGAGTTGATTAAAAATGACTGTAACATTTCACTATAAATCACCTCCGTAGGGCCTAATCTCAGTATGCACAGAAAACCTAAATATAGACTCTGAACAAAAGGCCTGGAGCATAAACCTATATTTACCCCTCTGCCATTTTCCTTTTAAAGGGCAGCTAATAAGCCTTTGCAGCAGTTTGGCACTCTGAATGAAGAATGTAGAAAACGTGTATCTGTCCAGTTCAACAAAGACTTCAGGACAAATCTCCCCAAAGGAGTTGCAGGCTGCTTTCATATGGGATCTATGTGTATGTCTTTAAAACATGTACAGCACCTGCAGGGTTCTGCAACTTCACATAGGACTTTTGCAACAACAGTTGAGACCAATGCAATAGACTGTTGAGGGCTTAGCTTCCATGATTAATGGGCCTGTATTTGGCTGATTACATTTAATGTTAATAAATATAGTGTGATGCATATCATTAGGGCTAATGCCAAATGTGCTGGGCTCTGAAGTAAAGTCAGTGAAAGACAAAAAGACCTGGATGACTCTCTAAAGGTCCGTGGCCAGCGCCAGTAGCTGTTGTGCAAATAAATAGGGTATTGCGATATATAACTAGGATGCTAAAATACAAAAAACAGGAGCACTTAGTCCCTACACAAAACATTTAAGTCCTATCTAGAACACTGGGTCCTGTTCTGATCCCTTCATGTTGAGGCTGCAGAAATGGTTCAGAGTAGGACCACTAGATTAGTACCTAGTCGAGAAACCCTGAGCTATCACAGTAAGTTTTTAGACTGGGGAACTCAGTCGCTTTCATGTTGAAAAGCATATAATGATAGTTAAGAGTTTCTGGATGAGATATTCAACTTTGGAAGAGGTTGCTGGCTTGTGCAGTGGATTTCAATGCTCTAGGAACATTCAAAGGGGAGCTAGAAAAGTTCCTGGAGCAGGCTGGTGTTGTTACTTACAGAACATTATGTAATGTACCCCATTCTTACCACCTGGAACTTGTTCTTGAACATCTGGTTAAAAAAATAAAATCCCATGGGATCCAGGGAAATGCAGCAAGGTAGATACAATTTTGGCTCAGTGGCAGGAAACAAAGGGTAATTGTTGACGACTATTTTAGCGACTGGAGGGCTGTTTCCAGTGGCATTCCGCGGGGCTCAGTACTGAATCCCCTGTTTTTTGTGGTGTATATTAACGATTTGGATGTAAATGTAGGGGGCATGATCAAGATGTTTGCAGACGATACAAAGATTGGCCATGTGGAGGATAACTGTAGGCTTCAGGAAGATATTGATGGTCTGGTCAGATGGGCAGAAAAGTGGCAAATGGAATTCAACTTGGAGAAGTGTGAGGTGATGCATTAGTCAAACTAGGCAAAGGAATACACGATTAATGGGAAAATACTGAGAAGTGGAGAGGATGTCCATAGATCCCTAAAGGTAGCAGGACAGGTCAATAAGGTGGTTAAGAAGGCATATGGAATCCTTTCCTTTGTTAGCCGAGGTATAAAATACAAGAGCAGGGAGGTTATGCTGGAACTGTATAACTCATTGGTTAGGCCACAACCTGAGTACTGTGTGCAGTTCTGGTCACCTCATTACAGAAAGGATGTAATTGCACTGGAGAGAGTACAGAGGAGATTTACGAGGATGTTGCTAGGACTGGAAAAGTGCAGCTATGAGGAAAGATTGGAGAGGCTGGGGTTGTTCTCAACAGAGAAGGCTGAGGGGAGATCCGATTGAAATGTACAAAATTTTGAGGGGCCTGGATAGAGTGGAGGTGAAGGGTCTGTTCACCTTAGCAGAGAGGTCAGTGTCAAGGGAGCATCGATTTATAGTGATTGGTAGAAAAATTAGAGGGGAGATGAGGAAAAAGTTTTTCACCCAGAGGGTGGTGATGGTCTGGAATTCACTGCCTGAAAGGATAGTTGAGGCAGAGACCCTCAACTCATTCAAAAGGAATCTGGATATCCATCTCAAGTGCCGTAAGCTGCAGGGCTACGGACCAAATGCTGGAAGATGAGATTAGAATAGGTGGATTGTTTTTCGGGTGGCACAGACACCATGGGCCAAGTGGTCTCTTTCTGTGCCTTAAACTTTCTATGATTCTATCTTTGGGGGTTGGAGAGGAATTTCTCCAAATGGACCTCGGAGATTATTTGCTTTAACTTTTTTGCCTCTACTTGTTAGTAGGTGGAGCATATCGGGGTCATATTGCTGAATGGGACAAGCTCGATGGAATCTAGTCTTTTTGGCTGTCTTTTCATGTTGGTTGATCCTTGATTCATGGTAACTTAAGTCTGCTTGCAGTCAGTCCATGGGCAGTCAATTCAATAGAGCACCATAACAGAGTGTGTGGGTTGCAAGGGGGAGGGAGCATCCAGGTCATACTGCCTCAATTATGAAACAAACACAGAAAATACTGGAAATACTCAGCAGGTCAGGCAGCATCTGCAGAAAGAAAAAACAATACCTCAATTATGTGCAGCCTGCTGACTTCTGCTTTTCCCAGCATTGATAAAACTGGTGGTTGGTTACTTGGTGGTGCAGTGATTGTTCTTTAATCTCAAGGAACTAAGTTATAATTTAGCCAAGAGTAATGGAATTGAAGACATCTATCTCTGATGTGAAACAAAAACAAGAAATGCTGGAATCACTCAGCAGGTCTGGCAGCATCTGTGGAAAGAGAAGCAGAGTTAACGTTTCGGGTCAGTGACCCTTCTTCGGAACTGACAAATATTAGAAAAGTCACAGATTATAAGCAAGTGAGGTGGGGGTGGGGCAAGAGATAACAAAGGAGAAGGTGCAGATTGGACCAGGCCACATAGCTGACCAAAAGGTCACGGAGCAAAGGCAAACAGTATGTTAATGGTGTGTTGAAAGACAAAGCATTAGTACAGATTAGGTGTAAATATTGTTTGCCTTTGCTCCGTGACCTTTTGGTCAGCTATGTGGCCTGGTCCAATCTGCACCTTCTCCTTTGTTATCTCTTGCCCCACCCCCACCTCACTTGCTTATAATCTGTGACTTTTCTAATATTTGTCAGTTCCGAAGAAGGGTGACTGACCCGAAACGTTAACTCTGCTTCTCTTTCCACAGATGCTGCCAGACCTGCTGAGTGATTCCAGCATTTCTTGTTTTTGTTTCAGATTTCCAGCATCCGCAGTATTTTGCTTTTATATCTCTGATGTGAAATGGATTCAGGTAGTCACAATCCCAGTTCCATAACGGTGCTATAATATTTTTTATTTTTGTGGTCTAAATATTTGGGAAATCGTAATGTCAAACTAATAAGGCAAATACCAAATTGCAATAAGCATGTCCTTGTCGAATCATAGAATCTTACAGCACAGATGGAGGCTGTTCAGCCCATCGTACCTGTGCTGGTTCTTTGAAAGAGCTGTCCACTTAGTTCTGCACTGCTGCTTTTTCCCCCTAGCCCTGCAAATTTTTCCATTTCAAGCATACACTCCATTCCGTTTTGAAAATTACTATTGAATCTACATCATTCATCATTTCAGGTAGTGCATTCCAGATCATAACAACACACTATCTAAAACAATTTCTTCTCATCTTGCCTCTGGTTCTTTCGCCAAGTATGTTAAATCTGTGTTCTCTGGTTACTGACCCTCTTGCCAGTGGGAACAGTTTCTCCTCTACTCCATTAAAATCATTCGTAATTTTGAACACTTCTATTAATCTCCCCTTAATTTGCTCTGCTCTAAGGAGAACAATCCCAGTTTCTCTAGTCTTTCCACATAACTGAAGTCCCTCATTCCTGGCTGCATTCTAGTAAATCTCTTCTGCAACTTGTCCAAGTCCTTGACACCCTTCCTTAATTGTGGTGTCCAAAATTGGACACCATACACTAGCTGAGGCCTAACCAGTTCTGTCGAGGTGCAGGTCTATTGTCTGCTAGCACTTGATATCAACAGTGGGTGCACATTCACCAGCAATGGCATCTGGCAGTTTGATCAGAATTAAATATAGGAGGTGAAAGTGGTGTTGGGCAAAATACAAGAACTGATTTTCCAAGATAGGACTTGTTCAAATAAATAAGAGTTGTTGCTCTATGAGCTTCACCTGATGGGTTAGATTTGACTTTGTGTGATAGTGTAAAAGAGATGATAGCGAATCAGCAACCCATTTTGCAGCTCTCCCATTTTTTGATTTGCAAGACCTATCTGAAAAAAGAACCTGACCAATTTAGCAGAAACCTGAATGCACTTACAGTTCAGAGCAGGTCTCTGTCCTGCTAGTTAGTTATCGTGCATATTTTATGCTGTGTAATGAGTGCAATGATAATGAATTTAGCCCCCGATCTCTCTTTTTTAATATATTGTAATCTGATACTAGTTAGGAAGCAAAATTGATTTCATTTGTTTATCAAAAATCCATAGATTGAGCTCTTCCCCCATATTCAAAATAAAATGACACTGAATTTCTGGAAGATTTGTCCAGATATCCTGCCATAACTTCAGTGGGAGATTGGTGGAAAGCCCAGAGAAATGACTGAAAACAGCTGCTCGTGCGCTTTTCCCGGGGTTTCTGCCAATCTCATGGCAGACGGTCTGGCCAACCCTGGTAGAAATTTAGGACCATTTTTCACAAGTTCCTTGTAAAATTCCTCTTTAAACAAATACAGATATATGCCAAATTAGCTGCATTACAGGAAATGTAATCACTTTTTTCACATGGCTCATTTATAACATTTCCCAAATTGGGCTTCATATCACATCTGATAGATTGTTCAGTGTCACTATTCACTGTCATCATCAGAGTTATCTGACAGTCGAGCTGCTTGCTTGAATGGATTCTGACAGAGCTTTCCTTCCATGTAGATACAAGGATCTGTACACAGAAACTCATTAATTTTGCAGCTACGTGACCTATGCACACATTTTGAAGCTGAGTGCTTACAAGTCACAAATTAAGGAGCAAGGGTCTTCCTCATAAGAAGAGGCTTTAATTAATCTTCTGTCAAAATCGTAGCCTTTTCCAGCTGGGGAGTTGTGTTGGGAAGGCTTCATTTGCTGCCTTTCCCCAAAATGTTTCTGAATGTGCAAGGAATCATATTGTGCTTTGTCAATATCTGATAAGGTTAATGCATCACTCAGAAAGATAACTAGGACCCTGATACATTTGGGTCCTGTGCAATAATAGATCACTCTGCCCCTAGTTCAACAAAGGGAGGAAGGTAAATTTCCATCAGAAGTGGGGGTGTAATGTGGCCAAAATGTTGCATTATAATGTCTTTTTAACTCCACTTTGTGGTAGTGAAACAGACTTAAATCTCGGTTCTTAAATATTTTGTGATCCACACCACGGTTCACTTTTCCAGAAGTAATTTTCTTTATCTAGACATTAGTTGGCCTCTGGAGTTTTATATGTCTATTAATTAATTGTCCCCCTTTTCCATTTAAATATTTTCATCCCGACAATAAAGTAATGACCACATCATACCACAACATATGATTTCAGCTGTGAAATCACAGACTGGATGTAAACTATCTGGACATAGGAGTTCCTCTTATTTGAAGTAAAATTGTGTCTTGTGTTCTTTATAACAGGTTTAAATTTTACTAACTGTAGCCCAAAAAGGAAGTTTCCCTTTTCACCACGCAAACCCCTTGAAAGTACAAAAAGGGAAGTAGTCATCATTAGTTGAACAGTCATTCAGGAGTACCACAACTTGGTTCTCTTGCAAATCACAGTTGCTGAATTCAAACATAACTGAGAACATTACTTTGGATCATAAATGAAGATCTGGATATTTCAGTATGCAGCAAATGTTTGACCCAGCAACAGTACAAAAAAAACTAACATCCTTTGTGTATCTGCCAATGTATATTAAAGTGAATGACAGTGAATGTTGGCTTTGATAACATACAGTTAACAGCAGTCAAATATTTTGAAGCCTCTGGGCCGACTTCAGTTTCACAGCATTTAGTTTTTACTCTGTAGCAATTTGAGATTTACAGTCAACATGTTAAAAACTTTGAAGGGAAGGCTGATCCTAGCAAACTGTTTATCATGTTCACATAGTATAGCACACAAATTAAAATGGGGAAGTTAAAAGTAAGAAGGGAAGCTGGGCAAAAGTCTTTTGAGCAAAGAAAAGCCAGTAAAATGTATTGTATAAATGAGTTGATGAGGTAACTAGGTATGTTTCTAGGAATAAACAGGATTGAGAAATATGCTGAGAAAAACAATCACTTAAATTGATGTATACCAAAAAAAGTCAGATTAGGCTTAACGACTCATTCTGGTTCCTGTAAATTCTTATGTTGACCAGCAAAAGCATTTTTATGTTGTCTGCAGAGCATATGACCTAGTCAGTCTTAAAAGCCCCATGAACAAACATTCCTGAGTTGTGCAAAACTGAAAGAAAGGGGCCAGTTTATCAGATTTACACTGCGCAGACAGTTTGCCAATTTTTGGCATTAATTTTTTCCAGAAGTCAGTCAAATATAATTTTGGTCATGCAGGTTAAAGGAACTTTGCATCCATGGAAAAATGATTGTCACAGTTTTTTTGATTAAGTAGCTGTATAATGTGTGTAGATGTACACTTGTCAAAATGTGTTACAGCTGGGCATGCACACAAAGACCATTACAGCTATCATTGGACCCGCTGTCACATGCAGTTACTGCATACTTTATGATGATAGCTAAACCATGCAGTGTGTAAACAATCTTTCGATCATCCTCCATCAAGACTTTTGATAATTTATCTTTGCAGTTTGCTAGTACTTAATAGATTGAAATTTCAAGAAAATGTCAAGAAAATATAACCGATCAGCCTTGAAAATAGTAGGACTTGTTGACATAAAGCTCCACTTTGAAACCCTCTGATTAACATGGTGCTATTAACCATTAAATGATTGTTTCTTTACATAACTTGCTGCAGTAGAAGCAATCTGAAAATAAAGAGTTGCATTTAAATAGCACCTTTCATAACTATAGGATGTTGTGAAGAATTTTACAGCCAATGGAATGCTTGTTTTTAAGTGTAGTCATTGTTGTAACATAGGAAACATGACAGCTAATTTGCACACAGCAAGTTGCCACAAACAACAATGTCACAATGACTAGATTCTTTTTGTGGTGTTGATTGACAGATACATATTGGCTAGGTCACCAGAGATGACTCCCCAATCCTTCTTTGAAATAGTGCCATGAGATCTTTAAAGTCCAGCTGAGGCATCTGAAAGATGGCACCTCTGACATTGCAATATTCCCTCAGTACTGCAATAAGTGTCAGCCTTGATTTTTATGCTCAAGTCTCTGGAGTGGGACTTGAACCCATAATCTACTGACTCAGTGCCGAGAGTGCTATCCAATGTTTCCTTTCTGCTGTGCAGGTGCGTGGCCACGGCCAGGCACTGGCCTAAAGTGGGAGTTTCCTAAGACTGTTGTTGGCATTTAAACCTCTAACCACGTCAAACAATGCTATTGATATAGGAGGGAGTGGGCCTGAGAGCAGGAGCTTTGACACAGGGAGATACTGTGTCCCTGGCTCTCAAATGGACCCAGTGTAAGTTTTCAAAAGGTGAAAGTCAGGCCCACCATGGAGTCTCGGTCATTTTTGAAGAAAAAAGTTTTTATTCAGAAAGAATTTCATTGCAGCCCTTTGCAAAGGGAGTTAACTCTGACACACTGAAGTCTTTTGTGAGGGGTCCTGCAACTGTTTGCAACCTGTGAGTCAATGGCAACATGTACTATTGCTTGCAACCAGTGGGACAAGGCAGGATCTCTAGTGGCATGCCCCCCCACCCACCCCAATCGCCAGTGGTGTTAAAATTAAAGGATTTGTTCTTGACCTCATGCACTTTGGGGTTAATAATAAGAGATCCTGGGTAACTGCATCCTAACAGGATAGCAGGGTGTCTGCCTGGACTGAAAGAATTCACATGCCATTACTAATGTAGAAATCAAACAATAACTTGGGGCAAGGAAAAGATTGCAAAATGTCACAAATTGCGAGTCAATTTGTTTCGCGAAAATGGCATCTCGCCCTTAACCTTTCTGTGATTTTCATGATGTTGCTGAATTAATTGTCCATTAAACTTGCTGCAGAAAGTCAAGTCTAGGGGTTAACAGCGTAAGCAACCCTTTAACAAAGAACAGTACAGCACAGGAACAGGCCATTCGGCTCTCCAAGCCTGCGCCGATCATGATGCCTGTCTCAACTAAAACCTTCTGCACTTCCGGGGTCCATATCCCTCTATTCCCATCCTATTCATGTATTTGTCAACATGCCTCTTAAACGTCGCTATCGTACCTGCTTCCACCACTTCCCACGGCAGCAAGTACTCACCACCCTCTGTGTAAAAAAAACTTGCCTCGCACATCCCCTCTAAACTTTGCCCCTTGCACCTTAAATCTATGTCCCCTAGTAACTGACTCTTCCACCCTGGGAAAAAGCTTCTGACTATCCACTCTGTCCATGCCACTCATAACTTTGTAAACCTCTATCATGTCGCCCCTCCACCTCCGTCGTTCTAGTGAAAACAATCCGAGTTTATCCAACTTCTCCTCATAGCTAATACCCTCCAGACCAGGCAACATCCTGGTAAACCTCTTCTGTACCCTCTCCAAAGTCTCCACATCCTTCTGGTAATGTGGCGACCAGAATTGTACGCAATATTCCAAGTGTGGCCTAACTAAGGTTCTGTACAGCTGCAGCATGACTTGCCAATTTCTATACTCCATGCCCTGACTGATAAAAGCAAGCATGCGCCGTATGCCTTCTTGACTACCTTATCCACCTGCGTTTCCACCTTCAGTGACCTGTGGACCTGTACGCCCAGATCTCTCTGCCTGTCAATATTCCTAAGGGTTCTGCCATTTACTGTATACTTCCCACCTGCATTAGACCTTCCAAAATGCATTACTTCACACTTGTCCGGATTAAACTCTATCTGCCATTTCTCCGCCCATGTCTCCAACTGATCTATATCCTGCTGTATCCTCTGACAATCCTCATCACTATCCGCAACTCCACCAACCTTTGTGTCGTCCGCAAACTTACTAATCAGACCAGCTACATTTTCCTCAATCATTTATATATACTACAAACAGCAAAGGTCCCGGCATTGATCCCTGCGGAACACCACTAGTCACAGCCCTCCATTCAGAAAAGCACCCTTCCACTGCTACCCTCTGTCTTCTATGACCGAGCCAGTTCTGTGTCCATCTTGCCAGCTCACCTCTGATCCTGCGTGACTTCACCTTTTGTACCAGTCTGCCATGAGGGACCTTGTCAAAGGCTTTACTGAAGTCCATATAGATAACATCCACTGCCCTTCCTTCATCAATCATCTTTGTCACTTCCTCAAAAAACTCAATCAAGTTAGTGAGACATGACCTCCCCTTCACAAAACCATGCTGCCTCTCGCTAATAAGACCATTTGTTTCCAAATGGGAGTAAATCCTGTCCCGAAAAATCCTCTCCACTAATTTCTCGACCACTGATGTAAGGCTCACCGGCCTGTAATTTCCTGGATTATCCTTGCTACCCTTCTTAAACAAAGCAACAACATTGGCTATTCTCCAGTCCTCTGGCACCTCACCTGTCGCCAATGAGGATACCAAGATTTCTGTCAAGGCCCCAGCAATTTCCTCCCTTTCCTCCCTCAGTATTCTTGGGTAGATCCCATCAGGCCCTGGGGACTTATCTACCTTAATGTTTTTCAAGATGCCCAACACCACATGCTTTTTGATAGCGACATGACCCAGACTCATCATCGACCAAGTCCTTCTCTTTGGTGAATACTGATGCAAAGTACTCATTTAGTACCTTGCCCATTTCCTCTGGCTCCACGCATAGATTCCCTCCTCTGTCCTTGAGTGGGCCAACCCTTTCCCTGGCTACCCTCTTGCTCTTTATATACGTATAAAAAGCCTTGGGATTCTCCTTAATCCTGTTTGCCAATGACTTTTCATGACCCCTTTTCGCCCTCCTAATTCCTTGCTTAATTTATTTCCTACTTTCTTTATATCCTCAAGGGCTTCGTCTGTTCCCAGCCTTCTAGCCCTTACAAATGCTTCCTTTTTCTTTTTGACTAGGCTCACAATCTCCCTCGTTATCCAAGGTTCTCGAAACTTGCCAAACTTATCCTTCATCCTCACAGGAACATGCCGGTCCTGGATTCTAATCAACTGACGTTTGAAAGACTCCCACATGTCAGATGTTCATTTACCCTCAAACAGCCGCCCCCAATCTAAATTCTTCAGTTCCTGCCTAATATTGTTATCATTAGCCTTGCCCCAATTTAGCACCTTCACCCGAGGCCTACTCTTATCCTTATCCATAAGTACCTGAAAACTTATGGAATTATGGTCACTGTTCCCGAAATGCACCCCTACTGACACTTCGACCACCTGGCTGGGCTCATTCCCCAATACCAGGTCCAGTACGGCCCCTTCCCTAGTTGCACTATCTACGTATTGTTTCAAGAAGCCCTCCTGGATGCTCCTTACAAATTCTGCCCCATCCAAGCGCCTAGCACTAAGTGAGTCCCAGTCAGTATAGGGGAAGTTAAAATCACCCACCACTACAACCCTGTTGCTTTTACATCTTTCCAAAATCTGTCTACATATGTGCTCTTCTATCTCCCGCTGGCTGTTGGGAGGCTTGTAGTAAACCCCCAACATCGTGACTGCACCCTTCCTATTCCATGCTCTACCCATATTGTCTCGCTGCATGATCCCTCCGAGGTGTCCTCCTGCAGTACAGCTGTGATATTCTCCTTAACCAGTAATGCAACTCCCTCACCCCTTTTACATCCCCCTCTATCCCGCCTGAAGCATCGAAATCCTGGAACATTTAGCTGCCAACCCTGTCCTTCCCTCAACCAAGTCTCTGTAATAGCAACATCATAGTTCCAAGTACTAATCCAAGCTCTAAGTTCATCTGCCTTACCTGTTATACTTCTCACATTGAAACAAATGCACTTCAAACCACCTGTCCCACTGTGCTCAGCAACATCTCCCTACTTGCTCTTCCTCTCAGTCTTACTGGCCTTATTCACTCATTCTCCCTCATTTATTTCACCTGCTGACCTACTGCTGTGGTTCCCACCTCTTCCCCCCGCCCCCACCCCCCTCCACACTAGTTTAAACCCTCCTGAGTGACGCTAGCAAATCTCGCAGCCAGGATATTTGTGTCCCTTCAGTTTAGATGCAACCCGTCCTCCTTGTACAGGTGCCACCTGTCCCGGACAAAGTACATTTAATTAATACCATGAATATTTCTAAGAAATGGATAATATTTTAGAGCATTACTTGACAATCTAAGGGAATTAGTCGTTATTCAGCTGAACTTTTTCTTGGGAGAACAATTAGGTGGGATAGACTCCATGATTGGGTATTATTTATGTGATCTCTAGAAGAGAAAGAATTTGCATTTCCTGACTTTAGGATGTCTCAAAATACTTCACTGCCAATGATGTGTGCTCACTCTGATGTCGGGAAGTGAGAAAGGAAATTTGCACACAGCAAGATCCCATAAGCTGCAGTAAGATAGCTAGCCACATAATCTGTTTTGTAATGTTGATTGAGGAGAGATTAATATTAGCCAGCTTCAAATTGTGCCATGGGATTTTTTTTACATCCACCTGAGAGAGCAGGCAGGACCTTGAATTAACTTGTCATCTTCAAGGCCACACCTTCAGCATTATAAAAGTATATTAACATATTAGCCTAGATTATATGCTAATGTCTCTAGAATGGTGCTTGAATGTAGAACCTTCTGACTCCGAGGTGAGAGCACCACCACTGACACAAGGCTGACACCTTAAAAAGCTTAAGTATAGTCATGGCTCAATTGGTAGCACACTCACACCTGAGTCAAAAGATTGTGGATTGAAGCCCCACTCTGGAGACTTGAGCACCAAATGTAGGCTGAAACTCCAGTGCAATACTGGACTGCCTGAGTTGTTGCCTTTCAGTTGAAATGTTAAATCAATATCTTGTACACCCTCTCAGGTGGACATTAAAGATCGCAGTGGCACTATTCAAAGAGAAGCAGGGTGTTTTTCCCAGTGTCTTGGCCAATGTTTATCCCTCAACCAACATCACAAACAGATTATCTGGCCATTATCGCTCTGCTGTTTATGGGACCTTGCTGTACGCAAATTGATTGCCACGTTTCCGACATTACAACAGTGACTACACTTGGAAAGTACTTCATTGATTGTAAAGTGTTTTGGGATGTCCTGAGGCCGTGAAAGACACTGTGCAAATGCAAAACTTTCATCTTGATGTATGGTTTTATTTGTGATTTCTTGTGTTTTGACATAAACTATAAACACAAGATTATGAAACATCTTTGACATTTAAGACATGTGCCTGTTTGAGTGATCAGGGGCCAACAGACTTGAATTAACCCCTGGCTCTTAGATTGCTCTCTGTCCAAGGAAGCTGCATGGAATGAATGTTGGTCAAATTTTCGATTTAGTTAAGAATCAGAATCAGCAGTGTTAATGTTATTAAAACTAAATTTTATGGGTGGTTATAGAATAGCCCAACTGATGAAAAAGCAGTGTTTGGAGGTTGGTCACACAAAGTTTGCTTGATCAAACTTGGCACCTGAATTACACTGCACAGTTTGTATCAATGGGAAGTCAAAATGGCTTTGCATCAGTCCAAGTTGTCTCGCCTAGCAAATCTACTGTACTGCCACCACAAATCTAAATTCTAATTAACTGAATGTTCAGTTGTGCTGATCAGGGCATGCAGATCCTTTTTTTAAAAAGTTGCAAATTTATTAAATTGAACTCTGAGGATAGTAACATCTGAAGTCTAGCAAAATAAACGTTGTTCATGCCTTTCAGAATCTTTTTTTTGTGCAAGCAGTTAATGTAACAGTGTTCAGATGTCAACATCTCTGCAATAAAATAAATGAGGTCATATATTTTCAGGATTAACTTACTGTCCAATTTCAGATGAATTATAAAAGTGTAGAAAATTCAATTACCCATTTCAAAGTATTATAAGTCACTTCTAACAATAAAGGTTGTAAGGTAAATAGAGGTAGAAATGATCAAAACACAAAGGAATATGTTGGTTTCTGTAGATCTGAGACCATGGAAATCATTTAATGTTAAAAGTGAGCAAGAGGCCATTTGGCATATCAAGTACATACCAGTATTTTTTGGCACATGATCCACCTAATCTATTCCCAGTCTCCTGCCTCATATTCTTTAACATTTTCTTTTTCAAATAATTTCATGTTTAACTCTGTTCGTAAAGGAGTTTATTTTATTTAGAGATACAGCACCGAAACAGGCCCTTCGGCCCACCGAGTCTGTGCCGACCAACAACCACCCATTTTATACTAATCCTACATTAACCCCATATTCCCTACCACATCCCCACCATTCTCCTACCACCTACCTGCACGAGGGGCAATTTACAATGGCTAATTTACTTATCAACCTGCAAGTCTTTGGCTGTTTATGGCAACATTTCACATTTTTAACATTTTTAATTATTTTCGATTACCTTATGTGTGTACTCTTTCTACTGTCTTGGCAATCAGTGCAAAAGATCTATCACTATTTATGTTGTCATAGCCCATCATAATTTTGAAGGTCTGTTAAATTACATCTTAACCTTCTCAGCTCCAGTGAAATTCCCTAACATCTCTTAACTATAACTCCTCATCATGTGGAGTCAGGGGATATGTAGCAAAATGGATGGTAAGCTCACAACAAAACGGAAAACAGAGAGATGTTCCCCTCATACCTACGTAGTTTGCTTTGTTCAGATTTACCAACTGCACTGCCATCCCGATCTAACCATGTTTTATTTAACTCATTAATTAAAGTTTAGGTATTTCATTAACTTAGCTTATTTTTAGATTTTTAAAAATTTATTGATCTAGTTTAATCATAGTTGGATTAAACGTTTACCTGCAACTTACCCTTGCCACCCGTCCTCATGCTGTGGCATCACCTCATGATTTTTCTCCCATGCCACTCTCAGACTCAGAGCCTCACCCTTTTCTAGTCCTGTGCTCTCCACCTCGTCCTTTGCTATTTGCAAAAGGTGGGAAGTAGTGTTCCACAATGATTGGTGCTATTCACCAGTTACATAAACAGTTAGGACTCTGGAATCGAAAGCACAATTTCGAAATTTATGGATGTCACCAAATACTGCGACAAAACACAAGAAATTAATAAACTTTCAGAATGAGCATGTAATTTGCAAATGAATCTCAGTATAGATTAATATAAAGTTGTTTATTTTGGCAGGAAGAATAAGGAGGCTACATATTCCAAAAGGGATCTAGTCAGGATAGATATACAAATCACTAAAAGGCGGGACATTGGTTAATAAGGCCATAAAAATGCAAACAGAGCATTGGGGTTCATTTCTAGAGAATTAAAATTGAAAAGAGAGAACTTGGCTTTAATCTAGTGTAGAACTTCGGTAAGACCACCCTTGGAGTACTGTGTACAGTCTGGTTTCTATATTATATAAAGGACGTAGAAGCACTGGAGAAGGCACAAAAAGATTTGCCTGATACCCATATGTCAGGGGAAACAAATTAGGGCCATGAATCTAAGACAGTCACTAATAAATCCAATAGGAAACTCAGGAGAAATGTCTTTTCCAAGAGAGTGGTTAAAATGTGGAACTCGCTACCATAAGGAGTAGTTGAGGCAAATAGCATAGGCATATTTAAGGCGAAGCTAGTTAAACACATGAGGGAGAAAGGAATAAAAGGATATGTTGATAGGGTTAGATGCAGTACAATGGGGAGGTGTTTCATGTGGAGCATAAACACCAGCATTGTCCAGTTGGGTCAAATGGCTTATTTCTGTGCTGTACATTCCATGTAAGTGTAACATCTATGTGACTCTCTGCTACATCTTTTCCATTGCCTTCATAAGAACATAAGAAATGGGAGCAGGAGTAGACCATACGATTCCTTGAGCCTGCTCTGCCAGTCATTACGATCATGGCTGATCTGCCTCAACTCAGTTTTCCTGCCCACACCCCATATATCCTTCCTACAATGAAATATCCAGAACTGTACAGAATGCTCCCAACTATTACCGAAAATACACACATATACACCCATACACATAAAAATACACATCTATACAAAATATATGTCCCACTACAAGCCCGCTGATCCTACCACTACTTTGATGACTACAATTCCTCATACCCCAATTCCTGTAAGGAAATTATTCCATTCTCCCTGTTTTTCCTTCTCCATCACATTTGTTCTGACAATGCCGCCTACTTCCATACCAGCACTTCTGATATCTCTTCCTTTATCCTCAACCTAGTATTCCCCTCCACCGTGTCTGTTACATTTCCCACGCTTATGCTTTCGCCCCTTCCCCTCCCTCCCAGAACGATGAGAGGGTTCCCCTTGTCATCATCTTTTACCCCATCAGCCTCCACATTCAACTGATCATCTCCTGACATTTCTGCCACCTCCAGCATGATGCCACCACTAAACACATCTTCCCCCCCCCCTCCCTTTCAACCTTCCAAAGGAATTGTTCCCTCCACAACACACAAGTTCATTCCTCTATCCCCCAACACAGGTTCATTCCTCTATCTCCCATTCCCACAGGACCGTCCCACGTAAGCACAGGAGATGCAACAGCTTCCCTTTATCTTGTCTCTTCCCACTGTCCAGGACCGTAAACACTCTTCTCAGGTGAAACAGCAACTTACTTGTACTTTTGTGAATTTAGAATACTATAGTCGCTGCTCACGATGTGGTCTCCTCTGCATTTGGGTGATCAAACATAGATTGGGTGACCGCTTTGTCGAACACCTCTGTTCAATCTGCAAGCATGATACTGAACTTCCTGCTACCTGTCATTTTAATTCTCTGCCCCACTCTCACTCTGACTGTTCTGTCCTCAGCCTCCTGCACTGTTCCAATAAAGCTCAATGTAAGCTTCAGGAATAGCACCTCATCTTTCAGTTTGGTGCTTTATGGCCTTCTGAACATAACATTGAGTACAACAATTTCAGATCATAACTCTACCCCCATTTTTTTTCAGACGGCCACTGTTGGTTATGATCCTGTATTCCGATTTACAACTTTAGATACATCTTTTCTTCCCATGTCTCATTACCATCTCCTGTTGCTGTATACCATTATATCCATTTTGTCATTTAATCTCTCCTGCCTTCCAACCTATAATAGATCTTTCCTTTTTGTTCTTTCTCCCCACCCCCATTACATCTCTACTTTTTCCAGTTCATCAACTGGCCATCAACTTGAAACATTATCTCTTGTTCCTCTCTCCGTAGATGCTGCCTGACCTGAATTTTTATGGCATTTTCTGTTTTTGTACCAGAAATACACATTTGTTTCAAAAGAAAGATATTGGGTGGAACGGGATACTGTAGAGTTATGTAGATATGTTGAAATTTCATTTGATCGCTATGGGAAGGGGCAGGGAAAATCTTCGCAAACCATTTTCTCAGGAAATTAAATAAGCTTGCAACTGAGCAAGTTGTGTATGGGAGGAATGGATTTGATGGATCACATCTCCTGCCATGTCCTTTCGCTGTATGTATCACGGCTCACTGCTGGTAATGATATATCCTCCAGTTATTCAAAATGTATTTTAAGTGCAGTGCGTGCAATATGATTAAGCTGCTTTATGAAGCAGTAGATGTCATTGGAGCAGTTATTGCGATAATCATTAATATTTTCTGTGTAGAATGTATAATACTGCATCAGAAAATACATATATAGGAAAAAATGGGCATTCTCACTGATCAGTTTATTGAAATGGAACTTTGTATAAGAGCTGTGAAGTTGTCTCTGTTTGTGGAATCAGAGTTAAACCTTTTAGCTGAAATGAAACTAAAGATATTTTTTGCAAGTCTGAATGGTTAAGAGTGGCTTTTTCACTCCCTTTTTTATACATAGGAAACCACACGATCCTCAGTAATACCTAACTATATTGGGGATTTTAAATACGTTGTAATAATTGTTTGTTTGGCACTTCTGCTTTATTGTGTTTGGACTATGTGTTAAACCGAGTCTCTGATGAATAGTATCATTGACCTGGTACTTAGAAGCCATTTCACTTTTTCTCCCTAACATATTTTTTGTTCCTTCATAGGGCATCTCTTTGGAGCTCTTGTGTTGTCCTACCGCTTTTGGCATTGACCTGGATGTCTGCAGTGTTAGCCATCACAGATCGAAGATCAGCCCTCTTTCAGATCCTCTTTGCTGTCTTTGACTCTTTGGAAGGCTTTGTCATTGTAATGGTCCACTGCATTTTGAGAAGAGAGGTATGTCACATGGAAATACATGTGAGATTAAAGGGTAGGGGAAATGTTTTGCAGGGCTAAAGATATGATGTTCATGTATGTATGGGTCTATCTTTAAATAACTGGAAGGGGAATAAAAATTGTGTGAAGTGGTGGTGCCAGTGGTGTGTTTGGTTTGCATGTACTTCCTCGTAAATCTGGATGTGATACCTGTTTTACATATTTCAAAAATATACAGAAAGAGGATCAAAGATTACTGCCAGTGATTGTAAGGTGCTAATCAAGGATTTAGATGACATGGAACACCATGTGAGTAAAACTCAGTAGGTTTATATCATCTCAGCACCCAAGGTTACTTCTTGTGATAATTTGAGAAAAACTGGTTACCTCTTTTCAAAAGAAGTCATCCACACAGCACAGTAAGGGTTATTTCATTCTAGTGTATGATCATGTCAAAAGTTGGTCAAATCTGCTACATGACTTTGACCATCTTCCTTGTTGTGCGTGACGTTTGGTTGAAGAAATGACCCTCAGAAGTGCTTTTCAGTGGTTAATCTTTTGATGTAGAATCCACTTCCAGAATAGATGCTGGCACCTAAGACAAATCAAACAACAATGCTTAAGGCTGGAAATAAAAGGTACTGAATTGACATGTTAGGCAAGGTTATATTAAGCAAGGTTATGTTAGTTAAAGTTAAGAGATTGAAAACAGAAAAAAGAGAATGAAGATGAGAAAATGGCAGTGAAAGGGCAGAACTGAATTGCTTGAAATTTTTTTGTATTTAAAAATGTACATGTTGAGTCATGTCAACTTGATATTGCAGTAATGTTTCTCTTCTCATTCAGGTATCTCTTTTAAAATATACATGTGTGTGCATATATGATATATTTATCCACATGTGTGTGTACCTAAATCCAATATTGAAAAATCTTCAAAAATGACATATTCCCAGGAGATGTTGACAGTCTGATGGTTTATAATATACATCCCCTTTATATACTTTGTAGAATGATCCTTAACATTCCAAAACTAGGGGTCATAATTATAAGGTAATCACAAACCTCTTTACTCAGAGAGAATGTGGAACTGACAGCCACATGGAGTGGTTGAGGCGTTTAACATAGATACATTTAAGGGGAAGCTAGATAAGTATATGAGAAAGAAAGGCGTGGAAGGATATGTTGATTGGGTGAAAGGAAGTAAGTAGAGTGGGAGGAGGCTCGTGTGGAACGTAAAAGCCGACATTAGGCCGAATGGCCTTTCTCTGTGCTGTAAGTTCTACATAAAACATAGCAACGGCTGTCAGTTTTGATGCCTGACAACCAGAGCATTCTGTATTATGGATCAATAGGTATGACATGAGAGCTGTAAATGAATGTACTGAATAATAATAGTTATTACTGCGAAGTTGATGTAGGTCAATATATATTAGATGCACAAGATATTTAGCAAAGAGAGTTAGAAGAAGCAGTTGGCTCACCACAAGACTGTTAAACAATTGTTTTTTTTTTCCGCTGAGCTTCCCCTTAAAACAGTAAGTTTCAGATTTCAGAGTATACACAACTGCTGGTAATTTATATAAATTATGCTGGGGGCAATGTCACAGTCAACAAAACAGTGACAAATGATGTTATCCTCTCAGTTTAGTAACTGTGTTAGGAAAGTTAATCTGTAATATTTTTCAACAAATGAAGTCCTTGCTGAAAAAGAATACTATTCTAAATGAATGAACTTTTCTGTGTTGTATGAATTGAGTGTTTCTCATCTTTGATTAGTAAAGATTTGAAATTAAAACTAGGGAAGGAGTTGTTTGCCTTTTGGAGCAGTGGCATTCTTATCAAAGTTTGCCTACATCCCCCAGTTCTTCGATGACAAATTCCCATAACTCTTGAGCAACATTAACCTGAAGCAAAATGCAGGACCAAAGGTATTGGTGAAGGAAGCTATCGTACTCAAATCATACAGCATCTGCTAATAGCTGAAGTAAGCACAACATTAATATTGCCCTTTGAGGTGGGCCTCATTTCCGGGTGCAGTACCCAAGATCAAAGTGGATCACCTGCATTCAAGGGGAAATGGTGTTCATTTGAGGAAGGGAATTTAAAATAAAAATGAAATAGAACTATTTTCTTGAACCCTTTAAGTACTAAAGATCCTTTGTGGATTTTAATGCATGGTTTCCGTCACATGACATCTATAGAAATGATTCTCTGTACCTTTCCAATTCTGAATATTACAAAGTAGTAAGAAAAGTACAATTCTGATTATTCTCTGAATAAATGGATTACTTGATTACTCTGATAACAGGTTTTGGTTTTTTTGAACACAACTGTTACTTGTAAACCACAAAGGGTTAATATTGCGCAGTTTGTGATCCTGTGAAAGGAAAAATGGATGAATTATGCACTCAAGTTTCCTCCAGTTAATATTGGGAAGACTGAAACCAGTGTCTTCAGCCCCCATTGCTAACTCTGTACCCTTGCCTCCCATTTTATCCCCTCATCAGCCACTGTCTCAGGTTCTGCCAGACTGTTTGCAACCTCAGTATCTTATACATCCCCAGCCACCATTTTGCAGCTCTGTAGCATTGCCCGTATCCTATTCTGCACCCTTATTCTTGCAGACTTGCATTCTCCCTAGCCCCCGAAGCCTCTAATTTAACATTTTTATCGTGATATTTAAATCCCTTCATAGCCTTGCTCTTCGCTATCTCTCTCGCCTCCTTCATCCCTACATCCACCACCATCACCCACTCTCCCCCTCACAGAACTCATAACTGTGAGGGAGAAAGAGAATGGATAAGAAGGGAGAATGTACAGAAGCAACCACCTGGTTGATGAACCTTACAATGACCAATTGATGAACAAATGAATTAAGTTGAGTTTAAAATGAGTTCGAAGAGAACAGACTGGGAGATAGTGATAATGAATGAGATCAAGTCAAAGAAAGAGATAAGAATGGAGTCTGGCCTCTTATGAATGGGCCTACCATTGGCAGCCATGCCTCTAATCATCTAGGTCCTTCGTTTCAGAGTGTCCTCCCTAAAGCTCTCTGCAGTTACACTTCCCTCCCGTTTAAGATCCTCCTAAAACTCATTTCTTAAACCAAGCTTTATGTAACTCTTCCTAATATCATTATCTTTGTCTATTAAGTAGCAACAGATATTATTCTTCCCATGTTATGAGTGTAGTCTTTAAACTTGGTCACACAAAACACAAATATTTTGGGGTTACAGTTCTGTGAAAGTATTGAGATAATGCTGTCAAATATTTCATAACGTTTGAATATGTTGCTTCCTTTTTTCTGTAATGATTGAAAAATTCAGCATAATTTTGATCTCTTGACAGGTTGCATGAATCCTTGAGTTAACAAAGGCAAGACTGCCATTTTGAATTCAGCCTGTTTCTGGTCTAAATACTCATTTAGATGTAGGTCTCTCCAATTTCAAAGTTTCAACTATAAATAGCAAATGTTGGCTTTACAGAAATAATGGGCTGGATTTTACGTTCTCCCTTGCGGGTTACTTGCTGACTCCTGGGAGGGGAGGGGGCCTTCATTCAAAGGCACTTGGTGCCTAATCAAGGGACCTGGCATCGGGAAGGGGAGGCCCACTGAGAGCCACACCCTTGTCCTTACTACCGAACCCCCTACACCCCCTCCCCTGTGAACCCCACCCTGCGAAACCCCTCTCGCCATGAACTGCCTGTGGCCTGGGTATCTCAATGATCCTAGGACTCAGGAGGGTGCATTGCTGGCAGCAGTCACCGCCT
Organism: Heterodontus francisci; assembly: GCF_036365525.1. NCBI lineage: Eukaryota > Metazoa > Chordata > Chondrichthyes > Heterodontiformes > Heterodontidae > Heterodontus > Heterodontus francisci. The sequence goes on from NC_090375.1 coordinate 39,396,723, forward strand.
CCGCAGTGGCGCTGCTCAGTGAAAAAGCTGCCAGCCTCTGATTGGTCAGCAGCTCTCAGCGAGTGGGACTTCCGTCTCGGGGGTCCTTAATCCTGGGGAAGGCCTGCTGCTGTCCAGTTAAGTGCCTGATTAGCTCACGATATGATGGGCCTTCCTGAAAAGAGGTGACATGGGGCTCTTGCCAGCTGTTCAGCTGATGGCTGAGAACCCCGCTGCCTACATAAAATACTGCCGATAGAGTGTAATACTGGTTTCGGGCTTTTTATGCAGCTATCATGAAAGTTTGCTGCAGTGAGACCATATATGTGAGCTATAGGCTTTTAGTTTTAAAAGCTCCTCAAGCACTCCTTATGATGTGAAAAAATGCAGACTCACAGTCAGTACAGCTTTTCATAGAGTTATAGGATGATACAGTACAGAAGAAGGCTAGTCGACATATCGTGCCTGTGTCAGCTCTTTGCAAGAGCTATCCAATTGGTCCTACTTCCCCTGCTTTTTCCCCATAACCCTGCACATTTTTCCTTTTCAGGTATTTATCAAATTCCCTTTTGAAAGTTGTTGAATCTGCTTGCACTACCCTTTCAGGCATTGCATTTCAGATCATCATAAACTGCTGTGTAAAAACACATTTCCTCATGTTCTGGTTCATGCCTCTGGTTCTTTTGCTAATTTCCTTAAATCTCTCTGGTTACAGACCTTTCTGCCATTGGAAACAGTTTTTCCTTATTTAATCTTATCAAAAACCTGCAAGATTCTGTATGCCTTTTATCAAATCTCCACTTAACCTTCTCTGCTCTAAGAAGAAGAACTCCAGTTTCTCTAGTCTCTCCACGTTACTGAAGTCTTTCATCCCTGGTACCTGTGTTAATAAATCACCTCTGCTCCCTCTCTGAGGCCTTGACATCTTTCCTAAATTATGGTGCCCAGAATTGGCCACAATACTCTGGCTGGGGCCTAACCAGTCTTTTATAAATGTTTAGCATAACTTCCTTGCTTTTGTTTTCTATTTATAAAACCGAGGTTCTAGTATGCCTTCATAACAACCTTCTGAGCTTGTCTTGCTACCTTTAAAGGCTTGTGTAAGTACACCCCCAGGTCTCTCTGTTCTGGCATCCCTTTAAAATTGTATCATTCAGTTTATGTAGCTTCTGTTTATTCTTCCTGCCAAAATGGATTCTTCCTGCCATCTCTGGGGTTAAATTTCGTCTGCCTATTTAGCCAATCTGTCTTTATCCTCCTGAAGTTTGTTACCATCCTCCTCAATGTTTAGTACATTTTTGAGTTAGGTGTCATCTGCAAACTTTGAAATTATACACAAGTCCAGGTCATTAATACATGTTATAAAGAATAGTGGTTCCGCACTGACCCCTGGGGAACACCACTGCACACTTCCCCTTAGTCTGAAAAACAACCGTCACCACTACTCTGTGCTTTCTGTCCTGAAGCCAATTTTGTATTCGCACAGCCACTGCCCCTTTAATCCCATGAGCTTCAATTTTGTTAACAAGTCAAATATGTGCTACTTTTTGAAAGTTCATGTGCACAACATCAAACGCACTTCCCTCATCCACACAAACCATTTCTACATCGAAGTACTCCATCAAGTTAGTCAAACATGATTTCCCTACAACAAATCCATGCTGACTTTATTTTATTAACCCATAATTTTACAAGTGCCAATTAATTTTCTCCTAGATTAATGTCTCTAAAGGTTTCCACACCATTGATGTTAGGCTGACTTGCCTATAACTGACTGGTTTATGCCTCACCCCTTTTGTAAGCAGGGGTGTAACATTTACAATACTCCAGTCCTCCAGCACCACTCCCATATTTAAGGAGGATTGAACATTTGTGGCCAGAGTGTGTGCAATTTCCACCCTTCCCTCCCTCAGCAATCTAGGAGGCATCCAATCTGGGCCGGGTGACTTTTCTACTTTGGACGCTGCAATGTTTTAACGTACCTTCCCATTATCTATTTTTGATCTATTCAGTTTCTCTACTACTTCCTCCTTTACTGTGACATTGGCAGCATCCTCTTTAATGAAGACAGATGCAAAGTACCTCAACTATGCTCTCTGCTTCCACCATTTTGGTCCCTAATAGGCCCCAATCTTCCTTTGACTACCTTTTTACTATTTATATGTTTGTAAAAGACTTCCTGGTTCCCTTTTATGTTGCCCACGCGTTTATTCTTATACACTGTCTGTGCCCCCCTTATTTCCTTCTCAGTACTCCACTGTACTTTTTGTCTTCAACTTGGTTCTGTCCTGAATTATAAACTTAATATTTATCAGAAGCCTCATTTTTCTGTTTCATTTCAACCTTTATACCTTTAGTCATCCAGGGGCACTCTATCTTTGGATGCCCTTGCCTTCCTCCTTGTGGGAGTGTGCCCGGTCTATACCCAAACTTTCTCCACTTTGAAGGACACCCATTGCTCATTTACTGTTTTACTTGCCAGTCTTTGATTCCGGTCCACCTCGAATAGGTCCTTTTTTAACTCACTGAAAAAACTGGCCCACTGACAGTCCAGGTTTGAATAGGAAAACAAAAATGGTAGAGGTAGTAGATGGTAGCTGTTTCGAAACATGAGTCAAATTGTTCAGGAGAGAAGAGGGAAAAATTGGAGAGCAACAGTTCATGTCACATTTAGGGACAGTTCATTTGAACATTCTTTGATACATAAAATGTTAACTTTCTGTTCTCTACTGACCCCACTTTTTGTTTTATGGTCAACATTCTTCAGTTAATTTTTCCCAACTACTTCATTTTTTTTCATGTTATTTTTGTTTAAAACCTATGGGCTGAATTTACCATCCCCTTGATGCCGCACTTCGCGGCGCGGGGGCCGGCAAATGTTTGTGAGGAGAGGCCTGCCTCGACCTGCGATGTCGAGAAGGGCCTGCCGCATATTATCAGCGGCGGGGGGACCTCGGTGTGGGCCCCCCTCACCGCCTGACGGTGGGCCCTTCATCTGCATATTCAAGTGAACATAAACTAGATGCTAATAAACTTACCTGCAGGCGGAAGACGTCCCACGCCGATTTTACCAACTCCGAATGCAGCTCGCGAGCCTTCGCAACTCCGTGTGGCGTTCCGAGGCGAAAACCTGGTGGAGAGGGGGGAGGAATAAAATTTTCAGGGCGGGAGGGGTGGAGGAGTGGGGAAAACATTTTTCATTGGCTGTGGGGATGGTGGGAAGGGGTTGAAGGACAAAGAGTGCAAAGTTTGGGGTTTAAAATTCGGGACTGTCAAGAATGGTTTCTTGGTGGGGGTGGGGGAGAGAGAAATAAATCTATTGTGTGATCATTGGGTGGTGGAAGTGGCGCTTTGATGGAATATTTACTGCTTTTATTATAAGTTAAAGTCCTAGTCCCTTTAAACATTATAATCTCTGCTAAGAGCTTAAAGCCCTTTAAAAATGGCATTGGCGCCTACACAGACGCCGTTGCCGGGGACACGGTGGCCGCCCCATACACATCATCGTGGGTGGCTGCTCCACCCCCGCTATTTAAATGAGCCCCCGCGCGTAATATCACGGGGGCTCCTCGGCAGTACTTCCGTGTCAGAAGGCCGCTGAGTTGAAAGCGTGCCGTCGAGGAGTGCAGCGCGCGAATAAAATTCAGGCCCATTTTCCAATCAATGGTGTATCCAGCAAATTTTGAATTGTACATCTACCTCTGCTTGCACTTGAGGGAAAAATGTTGAATTTTTACAGTTAAATTTTTTAAACATCTTTTTGTTTCATAAATATTACATTTTTTGTAATCATACCAAAAGCAGGAAAAATAAGTGACATCTACACATGTATTTATCCAAGTTTGACAGTCCAACAATCCTAAAAACTACCTGAGCAATCAGCGTTCCTTTACAGTTGGGCTCAGTTGTTAAGCTTCTCAACTCTGAGTCAGGAAGATGCGGATAGAAGTTCAGATCCAACTCCAGGGGCTGAATATTCGTTTGGGAGAGGGAAACAGGAGTCGGGACTGTTTCCATGTCCTGAACCTGCCCTTAGGGAAGAAACTGTCACTCTTGGGGATTTTGACCAGGACCCCCACTTAATTGGCAGGGAGACAGGTTCCCTGTCCAATTAAAGGAAGTGAGTGGGCTCTTGAAACTGGAGGGCCAACCAGAGACCTCTGCAAGGCCAGGACTTCTGCCGGTGGGGTCCTAAATCGTATGGAAGACCCACTGCTGTCAAGTTAAGTGCCTGATTGGCACTCAATTTGGCGGGCCTTCCACACAGGAATAGAGAACCCCGCTGCCAGCACAAAATTCTGCCTGATAAATTTCTTCATTAAAAGGCTTGTGAATCTAAGGAATTTTCCAGCCTGGAGGACTGTGGATGCTCAGTCGATGAGTATATTTAAAACTGATATCGATTGATTTTTGGGAACTGTTACGACCAGGTGAGAAAGGTATCTAAGGGTCCCTCTCAGCCTTCACCTGGTCTTACTGTAACAGGATTTAATTTTTAACACACCATGTTTTTAGCTCCCCCTTGGTGAATTGTTGTTCACCACTTTGCAATTATAAGGCAAAGAAACCAGCACAAACAGGCTTTCTTAGGTTTAAAGAAGAATTTGAACTTAAACTCTAATTCGGTTGACACCTACGGATACACAATGCGCCCACGCTCGCATGCAAATAGAGCCAGAAAAGAGCAGAAGAAAAATAAAGGAAAAGTTTGAGGCAATATCTGAAGAGTTTTTTTTACAGTTCTTCGAGCTCACTGCAGAGTCTTTGATTGTAGATAGATCTTGCTTTTCGTTGGGGCCCAGTATTCTTAAATCTTGTTCGCTGTAGGAGACTTTTCTGTCTTGGGGTTCATATGTCTTCAATGGATTCAGAGTCTTGCGAGCAAGAGATGGGAGCAGGCAGGAGAGATCTTCTCAGTCCAGGAGCAAACAGTCTTTCTGAGTTCAAACTGTTTGTACAATTCAGAAAATCCCAGGTTGCCAAGTAGGTTAGTCATGTGACTAACTGGTCTGACCGCATCTTGGATTGTATCACCTTAGCAGTGTCTGGAATGCTCCTCTTACACACAATACCTGGTGATCGAGGTCCATTATGGGTTGAATGGTCCTTTGCCCTTCCAAGCACTGTCTGTTAATATGCAAATGTTTTTTCCAGCCACGGCAGATCTGTTTAATAAGTCCTTTCTTCAATCCAGTAACAGTTTAAAATTTAATGTTCATGACAAAATTAATGTGCCTCATTCTTGGCAGGTGGATCCTAGCATGACAGAACTAAGCATCAAGGGAGATGAGGATAGGGCAGGAAAGTGGAGTTGATGTAGAAGTTCAGCCATGATCTTATTGAACATCAGAGCAAGCCCAGTGGGCAATATGACTGACTCCTGCTCCCACTTCTTATGCCCTTATGCTATGCACAACCTGGCTGCCATATTTCCCTGCTTAACAGTTGTCACTGAACTTTACAATAACTAATTGTGTATGAAGCACGTTGGGGATATCATGAGAGAGGTGATAAAAGATTAAATAAATTCAAGTGTTCTTTCTTTCACAGAAACAGCTACCTCCTTCTAAATCACAGAAGCACTTTCTCCCTCTGAACCCACTGCCCTCCAGCTGGAAACAGTTACTAAAACCAGTAGTTGAAGAGAGATGAGCTGACATCACTTAAATACATTCATTAAACAACAGTGCTTTCATGCACTTCTCATTTAACATGATTGTCCATTCATCGCTGCTCACATTGCCAGACTCAGTGGCCGCAAAACTCAATAAAGTCCGGAAACCAGCACGGGAATTATGATGCGCGATTAACCCGCGCCTGTTGCTTCCGATGCAAGCAGCATTGCAACTTCATGCTGCCTGCTAATTTACATTGTAGCATGCGAATGCTCACTGCACTGATGAGTGGCCGCACGCCTCAGCAGAGGGCCAAAGTCGTGAGAGGCTTGTATGAGTTAAAGCTAGATTGCACTACTTAAAGCCAGCCTGCACTTCTTAAAGGAGAGATGCATTTTGGATGGAGTAGGTTCTGAAAGTTAATATGACGTGAAAAAGATACATGAATGGCACAACACAGCAGAGAACGGGCTTCAAGATTTTCTGACATTGCAGTGGGAACCCTCCAGGGAAACTTTGCAAAGGCAGTGGGATCAGATAGCCATTACAGTCAAGGCCAGTTCAATCCAGAGGACCTGGATGCAGCGCTGCAAGAAGTTCACTGACCTCACACGAGTGGTCAATGTCAGTGAATGCATCTTCAAATGTCATATGCCACCAGTTGCACCACTAGCCTCTCGCAGTGCTCATTTCACCACACCCCCATCACTCACCTATCAACAATCTCTGTCAATCACCGCTCATGCTCAACATTCAGAGCTTCGGCTCACTCTCACACAATTAGCACTGCTGCAAGACTCACACCCACACCTCATAGCTTGAACACACTGCCAGATATTCAACACTGTCAGCCACATCACCCAAATGCATTGCACCACTCAGTGACACAGTTCCCTTTCTCTTGCAGGACAAGGGGTGAACAAATGGAAGCAGCACCTAACCAATGAGGGACAGGCACAGCTGCATGTCCTCACCCCCATGGAGGGCTGAAACCATTGAAGATGATGGTATACTCTTACCTAATCCATTTCCTTCTTATCCCACAAAGTTCCTGATTTACAAGCTGCAGATGGTGTAAGCATGCACCTCTTGCTTTCCACCCCTCCCCTCACTACCCTTGTACCTTTCTCCTTTCAGATACCCAAGAACTTTGAGCTGACCAGGCAGTGATGGAAGAGCAAGACATCGAGGTGGAAGAAGAGACTGATGAGGAAGACACAGCATCTCTTGCTGACACACTCGCGGCCAGCTCTGATACTGACATTGTGCGTACTTTAGAGGATACCCTAGAGGCGGAATATGTATGCAGTGAGACACCGGGCACAAGGGGCCTGCAACTAAGGCAGGGGTCGAAGGTAGCGCTGGTATGTGAGATCGTACATGAGTTCTGCTGCAGAAGACTGAAGTGAGCACCTTGATGGGGAGGCCTACAGAAGAATGCTGATGGGTATTCACAGTGAAATGCTTGATGCATTAGCAGTCCTGCCAGAAAGCATGTGGTCAGTGTCAAGGAGCATGGAGGAGTCCTGTACGAACTTGGCACAAGGCTTTTCACAGAGCTTGGAGTTCATCCTTTCCAGCAAGCTGTGTCTGATGGCAGTTGTCTCAGCTTCCATTGCAGCAGAAGCCAATCAACATCTGAGCACTGCAGTAGAAGCTCAGATTCAAGTCATGCAAGTTCAACATGCTGCCATGCTAACTCAAACTGTTCTTACCCTAGTTCAGTTTCTGCCATCATAGCTGTGGATACCTGTGTACAATGTGTCACAACAGTGCAACAATCCGTCTTCCAACCCATTCGTAGGATTGCTGAGATGCCTCCCCAGGGGATGACAGCATTTGTCCTCCCACCGTTGCCACTCCGCCAGTGCCCTTGTTGTCTGCCACCCAGCCAGCCCGGACTACTGCCACCCTTGCCAAAATGGTGCCGTCCGAATCCAGGCCTTGGAGGGCCTGAGCTGCTCAAGCACATCCTGCAAGGCCATCTGCAGTCACCGCTAACGAAAGCCTTCCACCAGGCATGCTGCAGCCACTGGGATAACTCTGCGTAGGAGCACTAGAACAGACAAAGGCACATCAAAGACAGGTGCCAAAGGAATTTACTAGGGTGATTAGTTGATGTTTGTATGCAATATGCCATGCTTTGATTTGTAAATTTGCTTTAGAATGCTTTTTTTTGTGACCTTTTTGCATGGTGGCCAAGCGGATGCTGTAATGGTCGGTAACAGAGGGAAGATAAGGCCTGGGACTGTTGATGAATGGAGAATTGGGGTTGTGTTTACTGGTATTGCACTTGATTGTGTTCAGCCCAGCCAGAAAGGGGCTGTGTTTGTAGCCTCCTCCCTTTCTACTCTTAGTCCTCTTCCTCCTCCTCGTCACCTGCTCGCTGGATAGCTGGATGGTGAGCTTGTGCAACATAAAGCAAACCACCACAAATCGTGACACATGCTCTGCCGAGTACTGCAGGGCTCCTTCAGACCAGTCCAGGCAGCAAAAGTATTGTTTAATCACCCCAGTGAGTATCACATTTCTTGTGACTGCATGGCTTTCGTTATACATATGCTGCCCATGTATGCGTGAGCTGCTCACTAGAGTTATGAGCCATGTCGTCAAAGGATAGCTCAGTAGTCACCCTCTGGCTTGTCATATTGGCTCAATGGCTAATAGCACAGCCAACTGCCGCAGAATGAAGGCAACATGAATGCTGGCAGGATACCAGGCATTGACTTGCATGATACGCTGAATATGGTGCTGTTGATCCTATTCCTCTGTTGGGTATCAACTGATGTGACACTGAAACCAAAATCTCATATAACTTCACTTTATTAGTACTAAAATCACTTAAAGCATACAAGTGCTTGATTATTTCTCAAACTTTGCATTTACTGTGCTTAATTACGACTGATTACAGTAAATCACAAGACTCACGACTTGGACTTAAGTACTACCCGTGAGAGGCAAACTGGCCAGGCTCCCTCTGTGCAGTCATAGTCTTCTCTGAGTATCGAACTCAGGTCTTCCTTTGCGATGGCTGATCCCAGGTTGTCGCTCCCGAGGCTTCGGACCCTCCTATTTTTATATGTTTTTTCAAGAAGGTTACATCACCCAGGACCCTCATGATCCTGAGATCATCTGTCCAAATGTCTCATAACCAGGATACATCTGCCCCATCGTTCCCTTATCCATTCTTGATATAGCATCCTTGATAACCACAAAGACTAGCAACCCTTGATGCCTCGGGTCTGCTCAGTCAGCAGTCTAGTTTTGCTTCCTTCTTCAGGACAGATGGACCTTCACAAAACCACGACCTCAGCTCTTCTCCTTTTTCAAATCTGATGTTTGTTTGAGGTTGGCTTCTTTTCCCATTATGCTTTGTGGGAAACTTGACATTTTTTCTGCTGTCTACAGTGCCTCATTGAGGGAGTGGAATTCCTTTGCTTCCAGTACATCTCATGTGCTGCCTGAAAATCGATGTGCGTGCAGTCGATGGGGAAGCCTGCAATCCTCACAATGCCGTGTGCTTGCTTCGCCTGCTTGTCTCTGGCAAGAGAGAATTAAATTTATTCAGCTCGCTTGGAATACAGAATCTCAGTGACATTTTTGCAAAAGTGGATGGCAAACAGGGCGATGTTGCAAATATCACCTGCTTGAGGCTAGAAGGAGCCAAATGTGTAAAAGTTCATGGCCACAGTCACCTTCCCAGACATTGGCAATGCCGTTCTCACCCTGCTCTGAAACTGCAGTTGTGGCTGCAGCAGGGGGCAGATTTCAGTGAGGATGTTCTCAGTGAAGCAGAGACATCTGTCACACTGTTGCTCGCTGAGTTTCAAGGAGGAGAATTGGGTGAATAAAGCTCCTGCTGATTGTCTTTTTCCCCTTCTTCCTCCTTCCTCTCCCAGCAGTTTGTCCCACTCTGTGTCACCTCTGCTTATTCTCCCTGTCATGTCTGGGGGCAAGTAGTTTGTACAGAATCCTTTAAGTCAGGACAAAGCCTAACAGCATGTGCTACAGTATTCCCTGTAGAGTTCAGACAAGCCTAGAAACCACAAAATACTTCTACAAATTCAGCAACGAACCTGAAAGTAGTTGAAGATCCCTTTAAGTTGAGATGGTGATGGGGGTCCTTCCTACTGCTGAATGCACATTCAACCGCGTGAGGTTAAGAGAGTGTTGAGTTCCAAAATGTCAGTGCTGGCGTTAACATACTGACTGACATCACTATCTGTCTATTCTGCATATCTTCAGTGGACACTCCCTGTGTGTTCGCTAATGCCCTCACCAAAATGACTTCTGACACAGTTAGCACTAGAAGTGTGTGCAGATGCTGCGGAGGCCATTTTGGGTGCAAAATGGCACTCATAGCAGCAAAAAACTGAGCTCTGCCAAGCCAAATTTGGCAGCCAGTCATTCCTGAATGCCATTTTCCTTCATCCATTAATTCTGAATGTTAAAACAAAGATTTCAGGAATCCAGCAGAAATTAGCAGGAGAGGAGACAGTGCATGGCATGAAATTGAGCTTCTTAGTGCTTTTTTGGGGGGGGGGGGGGAGTGGTGGTCACTATGAGTGCCATTAGAGCTCCAAATTGGCATCCTCAGCACGTGCACACACTTGTGGGGTGGAATTTTGCTGGATGCCATAATGGTATGAGCATTAGCACATGCAGAGTGAACACCTGCCGTAAGCTTGTCGAGTGGGCAGATCTTGAATTCAAATTAATGCCAGTGGTTTCACTTTGAAGCTCAATGCTCCAGATAACATCCTTTTTTAACCTCGCACAGTTGAACATCTGTTCAGCAGCAGGAAGGACCTACCACCAGTCCTAATTAAAGGGATCATCAGCTACTTACAAGTTAGTTGATGGTTACTATCCTCTGGCTTTTACGACAATTCTACAAGTGTTTGGAGACAGTGATGCCAAAGATCCCTGTCTAGTGCTCCTACGCAGTGCTACCCTAGTTGCTGCTGTATGGTTGGTGGAAGACTGCTGACTTTCTGTGGAGCAGGCTGCAGATGGCCTTGGAGAATGACCTTGAGCAGCTCTGGGCTTAGAAGGCCCAGCTGCATTCTGACCCATCGAAGCGCTCATCTGAGTGCAGTGGTACAACCGTGCGACTTCTCCCTCCAGCCCGCCGTCTCACCATGTGCAAATCTCACCTCTAATCTATCCTCCAAGATACGCACAGTGTCAACATCTGAGCTGGTGGCTGCAATCAAGTAATGCTGCTGTGTCATCATCATCACTGTCTTGTTGGCATTCCTTCACTGCCTGGTCAGATTGGACCTCTTGGGTATCTGAAAGGAAAAAAGATACAGGGTTGTGGTGCAGGTCAGGTGGTGGGGGAAGTAAGAGGTGCATGCTTACACCATCTGCATCTTTTAAATCAGGACAGTGGGGGATATGAGTTGTGAGGGGGAGGATTAGGTATGAGGATGCCATCATCTTTGATGGTTTCAGTCCCAATGTTGGCCACGGCCTCAGCAATGGGCGTCCCTGTAATGGCCAGCACTGTTTCCTTCATGAGGATTAGGACATGCAGCTACACCAATTCCCCCTCCAGTTAGCTTCAATTGCCTCCTGTTACATGCCATCTTGTCCTTCAAGAGAGAGGGAACTGTGTCACTGAGTATGGTGCAATCTGTTTGGGTGATGGCTTTGTCAAGATTGAATAACTGACACTATGTGCCAGCTGTGAGATGTGGGTGGTAAGCATGTGAGGGTGAGGTGATGCATATGAATGTTAATTATGAGTTCTGACTGATAGAGAATGTTGGTTGGTGAGTGATGGGGTTGTGGCGGTTTGAGTAGTGTCTGCGGCTAGTGGTGCAGTTGGTGGGATATTGCGTTTGAAGATACATTCACTGATCCTGATCACTCATTTGGGGTCATTGAACCTCTTGTAGCACTGCATCCAGGTCCACAGGGCTAGACTTCTGGCATTGACTTCCATAGCTGTCTGCACCCACTGCCTTTTGAGCGACTGTCTAGAGGGCCTTCTGTCCCCTGCAGATACAGAACATTGCTCCTACTTTCCACCTCCTCCACCAAGACTTCCAGGGCAGCTTCAGAAAACTTTGCATCCCGCACTCTCCCATGTTGTGTCGTTCCTCACTATTTCCCAGGTCAGATTCACTTCCTGGATGACTGCCAACACCTGCTCCAGGCACAGTTTTTGTCCCCCTTAAGAGGTGCAGCTAACTTTAAGTGTTGCTAGGAATTTACGATTCTGGGCTCCCTGCTAATGTGTGTAGCTAGTGAACATTGTGGTTAATGCTGGCTGCATGGAGCAGTCGTTCAAATGAGCAGGCAGCACAAGCTGGCACAGTCCAATCATGCATCACAATCCTTGTGCTAATTTTCAGGGGCTATCCAATTCAGCTGCTGTACTACCCAAAAATTTGATGGTTTGTTCAGATGTAAGCTTAGTGTGGCTAACTGAGGGGAGTCAAAATTTCAGACTTATAGAAGAATTGCTGAAAATAGAGACATGTTGTCGAAGCTTTTCGTCTTGCACTAATTAGGACAATACACAAGAATAACCAATGTAAGGGAAACAACAACTTATACTGCATGAGAAGACAGTGCTGATTGGTTGGCAAGTGAACTTTGATTGGTAGATGGTGTCATGGAGAAGTTCAAGTTTCAAGTTCTGTCCTACCAAACAACTAACTATCAAAGATATGCAGTTATTACACTACTTTTAACTTGTGCCCTAAAACCCGCCAGAAGTGAGAGGGTGTGTAAGGAAAGTCTCTTTTAGCAAAGATGCAACCATGTAAATATTGGATTTAGACCAGGAACAAGAGTAGGCCATTCAGCCTCTTGAACCCATTCTGCCATTCAGTTAGATCATAGCTGATCAATACCCTTAAATCTGTTTAACTGCTTTTGATTGATATCCCTTGATATCCTTACTTATTAAAAATCTTTCAATCTCAGTCTTGAAAGTTTCAGTTGACCCAAAATCCAGAGTCTTTTGGGGAGTGAATTCCAGATTTCAGTGTCCTTAAATCTGCATACAAGTTCTGCTCCTTGACCTATTTTAAGGTTCCATTGTACCATGTGGTCCTGACTACTGTATTGACTAATTGGCTAATTTCAGTCACAGTAAAATAAACATCATGCTATAAAATGTTTCAGGTTCTCTTCTTGCCTTCTTGATCTATGGTTTGAAATTGTTGCTTGCTGGTACTGCTTCAAGAGCAGTCACTCTTTTAAGTACAGCAATTCTGTCCTTACCTGAGATTCCATCACCCCTAACATCATGCAGATCGATATTTTACAATGTTGTCCTGCCCAACAATATTGAAATTTTCTGACCTTGGAATGAGGGACGAGGTCTGCATTGAGCAGGGGGTTACTTTAGCACACTTAAGGTGGCAGATCATGCGCCTCAGAATTTCAGGACCCTAAAGTTACTTACTTTTGTACTTACTTTTTTTTAAGAAGTGTTTAGCAAAATCAATTTACCCTTGTTAAAACTACTCTAATAATATCTGCTGCAGTCAGACAGTGGTATCAAATGTACATTTGTTAACTATCTACCACTTTACCATAAGTAAGGGGAAAACAGTGGTGGGTAGTCATTTCCAGAGTGTCAAAAATGGAATTTGGCCAAGACTACACTGCACTTTGATAATAATGATAGAATCTTGCTGTCAGCATCATTGGCAAACAGTTTAAGAAAGAAAAACTGTCATTCAATCTAAACTTATTGTTGAGGCTATTTCTCCTTCATATGTTTTTCCACTAAACATTTTTGTTCTGGTCATGAAGGCATCGCGGGTACTGAGGGCAATCAGTGTTCTTCGTGACTGAGAAAATTAACATGCCTTATTTTGGTGTCAAAATGGCGGAACCACTTAGAATTACTAACAGCCTATTGAAATCAATTCACGTTATTGGCCTCAGTAACTCCTTCAAGCTAATTTCCTTTTACAGCATCAGCAGTACTCACTATTTAAATAAAATAAATTAACAGAAATTGCCAATATTTCTATGATTCTAGGAATCTTAAATGATGTAATTACCTTTTAAAAAGTAAACACCGATGATGGTGAGACCTCATCTTGAAAGGCCTCTGCTTTATCATTTTTACCTTGCAAGCATTTGAGATTGGCTGTTCATTCAGTTGCATTAAGAATCAGCTTTTCTTTCCTTCCTCCACTCAGAACCTTATTTTAGAAAATAGTGAATGGGTTTTGAACTCTTCCTATCTGATCCTTTTTTCCCCATCATTAATATTTTAATTTAACCGGGAATTCTTGTCTCACTTCACAGGTTCAGGATGCAGTGAAGTGTAGAGTTGTAGATCGACAAGAGGAGGGGAATGGAGACTCTGGGGGATCATTTCAAAATGGACATGCACAATTAATGGTATGGACTTCTGTGCTAAAAATACCATACTTGTGTTGAATGCTTACCTACCTTTCTTGAATGATTGCTTGTGAGAAATATTAGAACAAGTTCTTCTGCCGTAATGGCTGGGGACTTTTTAATCTAGTTTTTATGCTTCTCCTGGGAGATAACATGCCAGCTGGTGGTAGGGAGTATTGGTGATTGTGTTGCCTAATTGCAACCCAGCAGAATTGGACAGACTCAGTTGACTCACTGGCCTTTTTTCTGTCCATCCTTTTAGTACATAAGAACATACAAATTAGGAGCAGGGTTAGGCCACACGACCCCTCGAGCCTGCTCCGCTATTTGATAAGATCATGGCTGATCTGAATGTTGTCTCAACTCCACTATCCTGTCTGTTGCCATTACATCCAGAATTTAACATTCTCAACAAAAATGGAACTGATGTTCAACAGATGTTGCATTAGATAAGGGTATATAGAGTCAATGACGGAACAGAAAGAGGCCATTTGTATATTGTAATGCCAAAGGGTTTTGTGTTCATATTCTGAAGCTATTAGGCTATAGCTGAAGACATTAAGTTATGTATAGCTGGAGAAATGTACATGTCCTGTGCCCATTTCTATACCAGTGGCTTGTAGCACCCCCATCGTTCTGGTGTTTTCCTGTCATACATAGTTAGTATGAACACTAGAGGAATAAGGCCATAGTTCTCAAAGAGGAGAAAATCATATTGTTTCTATTTCTGTTCTATTTTCTCTTCTGAAGATTGCTAATTCTTGCTGTGGTAGGGTTCTGTGGCACTGGCAATTCCTGGATAAACATGTAAAATGGAGGGAAACCCAGACACGCAAGGGACGATGAACTGATTTTATGTTTTATTAAATCTGAACAACCTTTTCATCAGAAGCCACTACGAAGTGACCCTTCTGAGTAGCCAGATTGTGACAGGAGGCATCTCAATGTGGAGGACGTCACAGTCGAGATCTGTTCTTTCCTTGGCCAATGTCAAGACGTGAACGCTGCATAATGATCAGGAACAGGGACCCATGACCAATTAATTTTCTCTTCCTTTATCTGAAGCCAGTTGTAGTGCTGCTACTTCCAGCTGACATCAGCTAACAACACAATGAAATTTAGGAACTTCTATGTGGCTTAGCATACATTATAAATTGAATTTATCCGCTAAGTGTACAAATAAATTGTTAAGTCATCTTACTGTGGTTTGAGTTTTTCAGATGATTGCAGGGAAACCTTGGCTATTGTTTGTGATAATGAAAGATTTTTTCGTAACAAAAGGGGTAAATCCTCAGTGGAGAATGGGGCAGGTGTGTAACAGGCAATTGATCTGCGACCATACATTGTATGAACTCGCCGAAGTTGGATTTCACTACCAAAGTTTGTCATAATAAGCTGTTGGGTGAGGTGAAGTAAGTTAGAAGGAGGCTCACGTGGAGCGTAAACACCAGCAAAGACCTGTTGGGCTGAATAGCCTGTGCTTGTGCTGTAAATTTTATCTTAAGTTCACATTATTTGAGGGTTACTTTTACAAGAGACTGCAGGGAGCATAGTGATAGGAAAGATATTTGGGGCACTGCTCTCCACATATTGATTATTATTTTCAAGTGTTTGACTCAACTACAGTATATGCTCAACATTTCATTTGTTCAAATAGTCAGCATTAAATACCATCCCGTGATATACTGTTCTCAATGCTGTAACACAAACATCGCCATTGAAAGAGTGCAACTATCTGAATTAAACATGCAAATAAGTAGGACACCATGACACTCTGAACACTTTGTGGTTTTTGTTGAGAAGGTCATTCAGATCAGAGTTATTTTTTTTAATAGCATACAAAAAGTTGGTGGTCAGTTTTGGATGCCCTGCATTTTGTATACACATCCAGAAAATGGTTGGAACTTAAAAGATTTCCCTGTGTTTAGGAAAACCCAGATATCAGATGGTTCCCCCAAAAATTCAAATCCCAAAAATCCACGCCTACTGTATAAGATGAGGCTGAATATTACTAAGGTTTATCCCCAGCCATTTTCTCACTTTCATACCATATGACATCTATAAAGAAATATTCTTTGTGTCCTGTCTCACTTCACTTTGCACATTCCTATCAGCTGATTCTCCAGTGCTGGAGAAGCAGAGCAACAGCTGACAGGAATCCAGTGTTAAGGTGTTGGCCTGGGTTCACCATCTTTGGTGAAATTACTTTGTCATAGGTGAAACCAGAGGGCCAATATGATTCCACCACCAACTTTTATCCACACTCAGAGGTATAACTTTCTATCCTTACACAAGAGTATGTCTGATTAGTGTGTGCTGCACACTGGTGCCAAGTTGTAAACAAAAGGAAGACTTGCATTTATATAGCGCCTTTCACAATCTCAGGATGTCCCAAATCTCGTTACAATGAAATACTCGAAGTATAGGGCTGAATTTTATAAGCCCGCTACCAAGAAGAAATGGCAGCCTCCCGCGCACCAAAGAGCAGCGGTTCATTTAAATAGCCGGGGCGGGCCAATCACCTGGAGGGGCGCGGGCTGTCCGTCACTGGCAATGGCGTCAACTGCCTGTGCATAGGCGCTGATGCCATTTTTAAAGGGCTGTCAGCCTACCAGGACATTTAAATGTTTAAAGTAACATTGAACTAAAATAAATAAGTACATTTATTTTTCCCCTCTCCAACCACCCCCCCCATATCAATTAAATTAATTATTTGTTCTTTCTGCCCCCCCCCCAAAACACAACTTCACAATCTGACCTTCCCCCTCCCCTCGCCAAAACTACACAAACATTAAACTATAACCCTTCCCACCATCCCCTACACCCATGACGTTCATTTGACCCCATCGCCCCCCCCCCCCCTCCTGCACTGAGAAACTTACCTCCTCCCCCCTCCCCACCAGTGTTGCGCCTCATTTCCCCGGATGGGGATCTGAAGGCGCGGCAGTGCCGGCCGCCGCGGTGAAGCTAGCAGCGGGACTTCGGGAGGCGACGGGAGACTCATTTATTCAGGTGTTAATTTATTTAAATGCCGGTCCTGTCTTTGAGCGGCGGGGTGCCGCCACGAGTCCTCGCTGCCGCTGGCAATATCAGGCTGGACCCTGCCAGTGTCGAGGTCCATGGTGGTCCTCAGCCAGGGCAATCTTCATGCCCCCGCCCCCTCCCCCACCATGGAACCCGACTTCGAGGGCTGGATAAAATCCAGCCCATGGTCACTGCTGTAATGTAGAAAATAATTATTCACACAGGTGCACTTTGTATGGGATTGATTGCTTATGCAATCATTGGGGTCACTTTTCGCTGTTTTCATCTGGCATTAACGGGATAGTAACACCCTTCAAAGTGGAGTCCGTTGTCTTACTGTCCTGTTAACAGTAACGTGGTGGCCGTCTCTATTTTGACAGGGTGTCCAGAGTCCCTGTTTGTGTTTGGTGATAGGCTCCTTTTTGATATGGGAACCAGGGTCCAATGATGTAAATAGGACCCTGATTGCTATTTTAGGTCGTAACTGATTGAAGTAACTGGTTGAAGCCTGCACAGTGCACACTCCAACCAGTTCCACTGGTGATGAAATTGAATAGGCCCAGCAAAGGTAAGTGTAAATTTCTTCTTTTGTGGGCTTCAGGGAGGCAGGAGGCCTCAATAAGAGAAATTAATTGCCCTGGGACCTCTACTTTCCCTGTTTGCAATGCAGCCACCCTCCCCCGACCCCCCCCCCCCCCCCCCCCCCCTGCCCAACCAACTCACGTTGCTAAGTGGCCACACTAGCCTGATCTTGAGGCCTCAATCTGGCAAGCTGCATCGAGACACCTACTTGATGCCTTGCAACTCACCTGTTAAATTTAAATTAGGCCATGGCCACTGAAGTACGGGGTACCCATCGTTGTTGTATTAGTGGCCGGCCAGTGCGCTCTATCAATCGATCACCTGTAAGTCAAAATCTGCCTGAATATGTCCTTGACTGAGTGCTTGGGAAAATGTTGTGTGATTTCATCAAAGAGGTGGCACACGTACTCCTTCACATTCATCTTGATCATTGTATTATAATTAAGAAATAGCAACTCATTGTAATAAGCTCCTGAAAAGGTAACATCCATCATTTGAATGGAGAAGAGCAAACTCTAGCTACAGTACAGTAAACTGGTGCTTGCAAACTGGAAGGAGGTAGGGAAAAAATACATAACCCATGAGATGTGGAAACTAGTTCATGCCATGTCACAAAGGGCAACTCCATGAGTGAGTTGATATGACCGTTGCATTGCATCCTCCTTCCCAAGCCAATCCTATTGAAACAAGGTGGGCACCGCAGGAATTTATTTGGTCTGTCACCATCAAACAGCAGATCATGATACCAAGCATGTCATATCTTCCACTTACTGACAATTGTAGCATTCTTGCTTGCGTTCAGGTCAGAAACTGAGAGAAAATCAGAAGAGTAATCCGGTGGAATTATCAAAGAAAGCATGATGCATGAAGGACATGGAGAAAAATATGTTTTTGGCTGACATAACCACCGGATCCTTCCAAAACTAAAATGTTGTCTTAGTTTTAATGAGTTTTTCCTCGAGGTTTGCTTTGTGCCCAACCTACAAATTCCATCTTTTTTAAATGTCTTGCAAGCCATTTTGCTTTATTCAGAAATGGAAATAGGGTTATAACATGGAAATAATATGCTTTTCACACCATTGTTTAAAAATAACTAAGATAAGCATGTTTAAAAAAAGTAATGACTAGTGTTTGAATTTCAGTGGATAGAATGATAAATTATGTGACACAAGGCTACTGGTGCAGCACCTCACTTGATGGGAACGTGGACTGGAGAATTGGGCACCAAGGTCAGTATGCACCAAATATACTGCTTCCAATTTTCCAGTGGTTAAATTATGGCCTGTTTTCCAATCTGTGCCCTATCAAATGAGGCTTGCAAATAGAGACTTGCCTTGTAAAATTTAACTCTCTGGTGGAATAGCAGCGGAGTCTTCTGAGCAGTCTACTGCTTTCTGGCCCAAAATCCATCAACTCCTCTTTTAGGCATCGAGAGGGCTTGAATTCCAATACAAAGTTTATTATGAGGCCAGTGAATCATTCACCACACCACTGCCCAGAATGGTACAGTTTACAGTCAGCACCTGTCACACTTGCCCATGAGCACTAACTGGTTGCAGTGAGTCCTTATTGTTGAAGCAAGAGAGGAACATTAAGTGGCAGGAAAAAGACAGCCAGCAGCAATATTTGTCATCACTTCTAAACTGTTTTTCCCTAACTTTTATAGACTGACTTTGAAAAGGATGTAGATATGGCATGTCGATCAGGTAAGTGGTTAATTAATTTTGTATAAGATTTACAGTCTCGTTTAAATGGAATTTTATTTTCTCCCCTCTCATCCAAAAAATTCTTGCTGAGGTACCATTCCACAGGTGCCATCTGCTGCATTGGCCAAGTAATCAGTATTTATGTGTGTGCCCTCGCAGCAATGATTATTGGCAATAATAAAAACAGAAAATTCTGGAAATGCAGAGAATCTGTGGAGAGAGAAACAGTTAACATTTCCGGTCATTGAATGAAAGGTTATGGACCTGAAATCTAAGCTCTTGTCCCTTCTCCACAGATGCTGCTGGGACCTGCTTAGCATTTCCAGCATTTTCTGTTTGTATTTCAGATTTCCAGCATCTGCAGTATTTTGCTTTTGTGTTAGTGATTATTGGTTGGCTTTTTGGCCATTGGTGGCATCATCCAATCCTATTCTCACCCGATGCTCCCATGCATTATCAGTAGATGGTCACTGGATAATCAACAGGAGATGAAACCTTAATCGATTTTTCTTTTCCTTTCCCTCATAACCAGGGGCAACATGGCTACTTTGTCATGCTGCTACTGATGCCCAGGCTGGTTTTATTGGGTCTGAATGGGTTGAGCATGCTTAATGCTAGCTTTTTGTTTTAACAATTCTTGTGTGCTTGTCCTATTTTAAGAATTGCTAACCTATGTCTGATGATTTTGGGCTGAGTTTCCTTGGAGCTTCTGCTGCTCCGCTACTGTACCTTCAGCAGAAACCTTGTTTATGTGTACCAAAGGGTTTTCACTGATGTTATGACAGAGCAGGAGAAGCTCTGAGGAAACTCACTCCCTTCATTTCTGTGCTTTACTGACTATATTAAGGCACTTGGTCAGTTGTCGTTAAGAGCTCATGATCCAACTGGACATTGTACATTGAGTGCTGAATGAGCTTGTACATACAGTCAATAAAGCATTAGAAATAATAAACTGTTGTGTGATATTTGTTTGTAGTGTAAAAAGTAACTTCCAAGAGCCTCTCAGGAGAGACTTTATCTAATCAGTTGCCTCTGAAACAGCTAATTAAAGCATACAGCTGGTATTTTACTTGCTGTTCTGATGGAAATTATGTACTTGTAAACTGCACATTTTAGAGTTAATATTTTTCCTTGAGGGAAGCTGAGTGTGGGTGCTGATGGATTGTGTTGCAACACTACTTGAGACACAGTTTTAGTTATTCTTTCTTTAAATTCATATTCTTTTTAGTTTATCAAGGTGAAGGATGTCAGCGCTGGGGAGTGGAACACTTTTCTACTTTGAGAAAGCAGTGTCAGGATCAAGCACTCCCAGGTTAGGAATAGCATGGGCTAGATAACTGAATAAAGCTCCCTTTACTCTGCACCAACACCATGCCTTTAATCCCAGTCACCGTAAAGCACACCCCCAACGACACTATTGTGACATTTCCATTAATGACACCAGCCAACTTTATGTCCTCTCTGTGTGAAATTGCTAGTTTAGTACCAATGTGTACAGTAGGATCGTCACAAACAGTTGGGTTGAGAACACCTAAATATTATACTTAATTAAAAAGGAAAATCACATTTCAGTGAATGTTTTCTTTGGAATAGCTGACAAAGGAAGGAAAACCTAAAAGAGCAGACAATGCAGAGCAATGTAAGCTAAATGGAGAGATAAAAAATGTCTTGTGCCATTTATCACTAATATACAGAGAGTTCACTGGGTGAAAAGTGTGGTGCAAAACAAGTATAATTGTTGTTATTTTAGGGTTTAAAAAATTGAGTTTTTCTGAGATTTGTTTAGATGTTGGTGCAATGGGAACATGTTTAGAGATAAATTTGCTTATCCAGGTTCTGTCAGGCTAAGGAGGATGTAAAATGTAAGTTCAGATAAAAGGAAAGAAGTGAGAATGAGGAAAATAGAACAATTCCAAATAAATTGTTGACTTTATTTTATATATATATATATATATATATATATCGAATTGTGTTGAAGTAATTTACTGATTTATTGTTAATATTACAGCAATAAAACTATTCCTATGTTTGAATAGCTTTACTGTAATGTTAGTGTTTTATTACAGTGAACACAAAGAAAACAATACCGGTCACCCAGGGAGACCATAGCAAGCAAATTCACATTTATATAAATAGAGCCCTGAATGAGGTTTAGTAAAACAGCTGTGAACATCTGGTAGTCCTGTTAGTGATTTCCTGTGCATGTAGCACTTTGCCACATGTTGCTAGCTATTAGGCACTCACAGAGTCGTCCAGAAAAATTGTCTAATGATGTATAGCAATTTTTTTCTATTAACGAAATATAACACAGTTATTCTCAATGTTACAGTTTTAAATAAAGATATTAACGCCGTCAGAACAGGAACACTCACGGGAACTCTAAAACGCTCAATGGTCCACGACGATGACATGAAAATGAAATTCAACCACCAAAAGTTGTCCGGCTTCTCAAGTCTTCCAGCAAATGTGTCGAAGATGCATCTCCAGGGAACACTGAACTATCCAGGATCGTTAAACATGAACGAGTTTAGCGACCACACCTTGAAAATTAATAAGAGTGAACAACCGAAATCAATATATATATGTGACGGGGACATTTTCAAGCAGTTAGACTCGGAACTAGCACGAGCACAGGAACAAGTGATAGATGCTAACTATGTTATCTTGCCCACCAACACCTCAACCCTGAGGCCCAAACCAAAAGACGATAGCAAATATAATATTAACATTAGTCAGTTGCCCCAGACTAGACTTATTCATCTCAATGCAGACAGTGGGTTTTGTGCAAAAAACTCACCGCTGGATCACGTTAATATTGCTTGCAATGAAAGGCCTTCTCCTGGCCACCAGACGCAGAGTTCTGCAAATGAAACACAGCTCCCCAATAACCTGTGCGACACAGGTGATTCAGGGAACTCAGGGATGGTGTCCAAAAGCGAGACAGTTTCTACACTATCCACAAGCTCGTTGGAGGTAAGGAAATAAAATAGGAATTCGCTGTCAGCTAATTTCAGCTTTCTTTTTACTTTTTAGGTGTATAATTGGCAGTAGCACTCACTTCCTCAAAGGAACAATGACAGTTGTGAACTGCAAATAATTATCTAGGAGCTCTGTTGTGACATTAATTCAAATGTGACTTACTACAGGTTTGCGTTAAATATTATAATGGCTCCAGCACACTATGACATGTAATATTAGATATTGTTTTGCTTGCATAATTTCCCCACACTGCCACTTCTATTCTCACTTGTGCATTAGTGGGAGAATGGGTGCAAAAGTCAGATGATTCTCTGTCGGAAGGAAGGGAAATGTGGAATGCAAATTACTCCAGGCTAAGTTCATGGACTTCTTGTATTGTCCCAAGCAATGCCAAATGAAAGCATTGAGAACAACAGCCTGTACACCTGGCCACCTAAGGGACTGGGTTACTAGAAGTGGAGGAAGAAAAGCCTAAAATCGAAGCAAAAAGAAATAAATTTCAAAGGCAGAACTGTCTTCAAATCTGCTGTGGTATCGGCCCTTTTTACCTCCTCCCCCTCTTTGCTGCTACGTAAAGTAAACTGATTATTTCAAGAAATAGTCTTTACCCACTGTGAGTCACTTCAGCCACCAGTTATACATAATAACAGAATATTTACCTCCTTCCTTTTCTTTTTCAAATGAACTCAGAAAACAGCAAGATCTTGTTGCAAACATTATTCTTAGATGATTAAAATTTATTTTGATTTCCTTATGCCAATGCGATGACATTGAAAATGCACTATTTGTCTTTCCTCCGACATGCCATAATTAGACAAGGTCTGTAGCATTTCAGTCCTGAAACTTTACCATGGAACACTGGTGTACGAATGCTTAACACTTTTGTCTGAAACTCCTCCTTCCTGTATTTTAACAAGGATTAACCCATTTATTTTAACCAGAATACCACTCCCACTAAAATAGCAAACAGAGGATTTGCAGTGCTTGTACACAGTTTAAGACCTCCGCTGATAGAGGAATTTGAGATAAATGTGTTAAACAGTTGGAAGTTAGTACCTGTGGTATAATTTCAAGGCCACTATTTCCAATTGGATGAGAATACTGTTGCTGTTAATGTTATGGTGTAGGATTGGGGCGATGATGATTTTCAACCACCAGCTGTAAATGGGTAGACAGCAGTTGAAAATTGGGGCAGAGGGTATCTTGGCTGCCTCTTGGATGCCTAAGGCTTGCCTGATACAATTTTTAGAGGGTCTGTAAATGGGAGACCAGCACACCCATCTGAAACTGGCTTCCGGCTGCCTAAGTGTGCAAATCAGGCTCCTGTGCAATTTATAGAGGCTGCTCAAAAGAAGGGTCCAGTAAAATCCTGCTAATGGTGGCCAGGTTAAAAAAACTGGCTGCCCACCTGTTTGAGACCTCTCCCTGGGGTTACCTCCCCCCAGATTGACCTGCCAGTGGGCTCAGCGTGCAGGTAGCTGATTACTTGTCCTCCCAAAACAAGAGAGCCGAAGTGGGTGGCATGTTTAATGGCGTTCCTGGCCTCCTGGCATCCGCTCAGCCCACTTCGTGCCAGTTTTAGGCACTACATGATAAATCACCCCGAGGTGTATACAATGGGTGTGCAAAGTTAATCACTGAAAACTGTTTTCTTTTATCACATAATATTTCTTCCTGAGGTGGTTGACCTTTATATTGAAGCATGTTTCAGCAGCCTTTGTTTTTATTCCCATCAAATTCTTCATTGATTTCTTTTTGGTACAGTTTTTTTTCTTATTGAACCATCCTGTAAAGCAGAAAGGTTTTATTTTACTTGTGGGTATAACTTACACTCTCCAGACTTGACCCAATGGCTGTGTTGAAAAAGAACTGTATTTTTTCTGAGTTTGCATCCTTCTAGCAATTTTACATGAATAGGCTTTTTCATGGACTTTGGTCATTTCCTCCAGGTTTCCTCTTCCCCTGTCAGGTTCCTCCAGTGTTTACCCCTTGTCACAGTGACTTCTGTTGAGAGTCAGTCGGGAGACTGCAGTGGCAGGTGAAATGAGTTCTACAAATGCAGTTATCAGCTGGCAAGTTGGAAGTAGCTTTCATCAGGCAAGGAACAATCCCGTCAGGCTTTTTGCATTCCCATGCACCTTGAAATGTGATGGGCATCCCATTGCTAAAGCATATAATTAACTATCCAATTGAATGTACACAGTGAGAGCATGAGAAATTTTAATGATAGGTAGTCAGTATAGGATTACAATTTAAAGCCCACGATTGGGAGACAGGTGCCACTAAATAGCCCATATATCATGCAGAATTAAGTTGCTGATCACATTACTTGAGCTAGACCAGTCCACTCCAGAAAATGATCTGCTGTTCATCAAATGGGAAGGCTGGCCTACAGAATTGCCTCATAAACTTAAATATTGTAATACTGGTAGATACATGTACACTGACTAATTTCCATCTCAATCGCCTCTTATGCATTCGAGCTGCTAGATACATGCAATCTGGCAGCAGACATGTGTATAGACAACCTTTTCCAATCCAGCAATATCATGAATAGAAGTGATCATAGCACTGGAGCTGAACTCTACATAGTTATTGCAGGAAAATAGATACACAACATAGTCTCCAAGTCCGTCATTAAATTTCAGTATTGGATTATGGGGCAAATTAAGGAGGAGTGACTGGGAAATACAGATAAATGAGCTCTTTTTAACACTTAGAAATATGTGTTGGTTCAGTAGACTACAGTTTCCTTTTACACTGCATTTATATTCCAATAACTGTGGGCTGCAGTAGCATAGTGATTATGTTACTGGACTAAGTAATCCAGAGGCCCAGACTAATGATCTGGAGTCATTAAAATTCAATAAATGGAGTTTAAAAAAAAACACGAGCATCAGTAATGGTGACCGTGAAATTACTGGATTGTTGTAAAAAAGATCTGGTTCATGATATTCTTTAGGGAAGGAAATCTGCCCTCCTTACCTGGTCTGATTTCCATGTGAACCCAGTCGCATAGCAATGTAGTTATCTCTTAACTGTCCTCTGAAATGGCCGAGCAAGCTACTCAGTTGTTAAGAAGGCAACTCAGCACCACCTTCTCAAGGGCAGTTCGGAATGGACAATAAATGCTCATTTTGCCAGCAATGCCCACATGCGTGAATAAAAGAACTGTATATATTTAGTACCAGATAAACTGATGAAGAATTGAAATTAGAAATAGTGGATAATCTAAATCAATAGAGGAGATGGTAGCTCCATATTTTTGATCTTTAAAGAGTCATCTTGTTGCATTGGAAGCAGCATGCCTGAAGGAAGAAGTTAGTTTCTCAGAAATGTAATGACTGGCCTCTGCAAGAGCTCAAACTCAAAGTTAAAAAGAACTAGAGGAGCTCCCTGATTTTATTAAAGACCGCATGTAACTGAGCCAAACAGACCAAAACGTCCCGGAATAGAATTTCCCTGAGAGTTCACCCATAACTTTGGCAGAAGTTCAACAGAAAAACTGGAAAAATCCAAGAAGATGGCCAAGTACACTGGTTTCAAGGGTTTCCACTGAAGTGATTGCGGTTGAGCTCCTGTGTGACATTAAAAACAATCACATTTGATGTTTGGTCAGTACTGAGCTGATTTCAGCCTTTGCAGTTGCTGGAACACTGCAAATTGGCCTTGATGCCGCTGGGCTGTGGTGGGAACATCAACTAAGGGTGTTCAGTCCCGATTGTTATCCAGTGTCCTTTGGTGAAAAGTGCAAGTGTATGAAGGTTGGGCAAGGACTGCATTGGAATTGGCTGCATTACCAACACAACTGAATTTCCTGACGTTTGCTTTCTGGATTTACACATGACAAATAGCTATTTGAGTGAGGTACCAAGTTATCTAAAGCACCATCAAAAAATATTTGTTTTGAAATTGGGGAAAAGGACACAAATGCGAATTGTGCAGATTTATATTTAAAACGAAAGCATCCAAAGTTAAAATCTGACAGATTGAAATATATACTTGTTTGACTTTTTTCAAAAAAATAACAACCACATTAACAGGCAACGTTTTCTAAGGTCTTGCCAGTGGTGAGGTCTTAATTGGAAAATCATAAGCAGTACATTCACGATTCTCCGATCGACTGCATGTGAGGTGCCACCATTACAATGGGATTTCTGGAAAATTTCACCCATAGATTTATCATAGACCGTTTTCTTTGAATAGAATTTAAATTATGTTGTTTAGAGTCGGCGTTCTGCTGGAGATGCATAATGCTGATTCTCCCTTTCGCTTCGCTCTGATAAATAAAGGAATTAGTGTTAATACTTCTGATAAAATGTTGACAAGAAGAAATGCATTTATCGATTTTTAACAATTTTTTTATGTTAGTTTCCCCAGCATCACTTGAGGCCTGAGAAGAATAAAAGTATAGAATCCAAAAAGGCTGTTGGGTCAATTGAGCATATTCCCTTCAGTGACCCTGTCGATTTTGTTCTGTCATTAGATTTTGTCTAACCCAATTAATATCTTCTAATCTCTACTCTTTTGCTAATTTTGTACTTGTTTACTCTAGTTCCGCGAATGAAATAATAAGTTGAATAACCTGGTTCTGTCTGTGTGTCCCTAAATCATCTTTGCTTCAGTGAAAATAAGTTAAGTTCTTTGTGTCTTTTATAATCTTTAGAGCCCTAAATCCCAGAATAATCCTAGTCGCTCCTCCCTGAACTCTCTCCAATGTGTCAGTGTTCCGTTGAAGGTAGGATAATAAAAATTGTACGTGGTAGTCTAAAGGGCTGATTTTATGAACTTGTGCTCCTAGTGTGGAGTTTAGTTTTGCTGGAAGCTCATATTGGGAATTTGGGCATGCTTGATTTACCGCCCATTAAAATTGATTGGCAGAAAATTTTGGAAGGTGTGCCCAGATTAGTTCCATGCAATCCCAGCAGGCATAGCTTCAAACTGGGAGCAGAATGAAGAAAATTACCCTTAAATGTGCTGTTTAATCATGAGTTTTATAGATCCTGTGACAACCGACACCCCGCTGTGTACATGTTGTTTCATATTTATGTACATTTTCTTATCCTTGTCTAAATTAAAAATGATTTGTCATCCCTCACCCATTCGCTTAATGTATCCAGATGTCTTTGAAGGCTACAAATCATTCTGATTACCTAGCTATACAGTTTGGTGCCTTATCAAATTTTATATTGCAATAGAGTTCCTGCATCTCATTTATGAATAGTATGAACATTAAGGAACATAGAACACACCCTATGGAATTAGACTAGTCACTGCCCCCAGATAAGCTCATTCCATTTATTACCTCTTGCTCTCTATTCCCAAGCCAATTTTCAGTACATATAGTTAATTTCTTAAAGACCCTTCATATGTTAGACTTCATCAGGTGCCTTCTAAAAATGTAAATGAATTTCATCAACTGAACAGCTCTTATCCTTTAATGAAATTACCTCCTCAAAGAATTTCTGTAGATTTATGAGGCATGACCTATTGCTTCTAAAACCATGCTGACTACTCCTTATCTCATAACAGCCTTTGTGTCGTTGAGATGGACATTATTAATGTCCTGTAAAGTGCACTTGAGCAGTTTCCCCACCATTAATGTTAAACTAACTTGTCAATAATTCCCTGCTTCATGTCTCAGTCCTTTTTTGAATTTAGTAATAATCACGTACTGGTAGTCCTCAGGTACAGCTCTCGTATCTAAGATGATAGAAATTGAGCTGGTAGGAAGCCATTCATCCTATCGTGCCTGTGATGGTGCTGGCTCTTCAAATGAAAAGTCTACTTTTATCCCATTTACCTGCCTTTCTTTGAATCCTTCTATATTCCTCCTTTTCAAATACTTATCCACTTCCAGTTTAAATAATATGGTTTATGCCTTAATAGCCACTTATGGTATAACATTCTTGTTCAAATAATCCTCCATTGTGCAAAAATTCTTTTAACTTCTCCCTTCAATCTTCTAGTGAACATTTAGATTCGATGCTCCGATGTTACCGATCAGCCAAGCAGTCGAAACAATCTTTATTTATGTCTGTAAACTTTCTTAATTTTGAAAGCCACTATTAAATCCACCCTTAACCTTCTCTGTTCCAATGAAAAATGCTCAAGCTTTTTGAGCCTTTCTTCATAACCTATTCCCTGACATTCCTGGTGCAATTTCATTTAATCTCTGCTGTACCTTTTCACAGCTCTTTTGTTTAATGCTTCCTATAATGGAGTTTCAAGCACTTCACGCGGTATTCCAACTTAACCAATGCCTTGTACAAATTCAACATCACTTCCTTTGATTTTAATATTCAATGCCCCGATGTATAAAATTCAGAATCCCAGCCTGTACCTGCCCTCCCATGTCTCTGCACCCATATATCTCTTGTTCCTCCACTCTGATGTCCAATTTTAAGAAACTTATGTTTAGGGTAAATGTTCTTTCACTGTTTTTTCAACAATGTACATACCATTGAAAAGCATCTGGCACCTTATTGATTCACACTGTCCATATCCTCCTATAATTTAGTTATTTGGTGGTACGGAACTTGAGTATTGCTGAAAATAGATCCCATGGGCTATTACCTGGATCCCATGGGCTATTACCTTCTTAACTAGTCTCCCATGCGGGACCTTATCAAAAGCCTTACTGAAGTCCATGTAGACTACATCAACTGCTTTACCCTCATCTAAGCATCTAGTCACCTCCTCGAAAAATTCAATCAAGTTTATTAGACAGGATCTCCCCCTGACAAAGCCATGCTGACTATCCTTGATTAATCCCTGCCTCTCCAAGTGGAGATTAATCCTGTCCCTCAGAATTTTTTCCAATAGTTTCCCTACCACTGATAGACTCAATGGCCTGTAATTACATGGTTTATCACGACTACCATTCTTGAATAATGGTATCACATTCTCTGTCCTCCAGTCCTCTGGTACCTCTCCTGTGGTCAGAGAGGATTTGAAAATTTGTGTCAGAGCCCCTGCTATCTCCTCCCTTGCCTCATGTAACAGCCTGGGATGTGTCTCATCTGGGCCTGGGGATTTATCCACTTTTAAGCTTGCTAAAAATTCCTCCCTTTCAATGTTAATTTGTTTGAGTATATCACAATCCCCCTCCCTGATCTCTACACCTACATCGTCCTTCTCCATAGTGAACACAGATGAAAAGTAATCATTTAAAACCGGACCTATGTCCTCCGGCTCTACGCACAGATTGACACTTAGGCCCCGAATGGGCCCTACTCTTTTCCTGGTTATCCTCTTGCCCTTAATATACTTATAAAACGCCTTGGTATTTTCCTTTATCTTGCCCACCAGTGTTTTTTCATGTCCCCTCTTCGCTCTCCTAATTACTTTTTAAAGTACCCCCCTACACACTTTCTATACTCCTCTAGGGCCTCCGCTGTTTTCAGCGCTCTGAATCTGCCATTAGCCTCCTTTTATTTCCTTATCCAATCCTCTATATCCCTTGACATCCAGAGTTCCCTGGACTTGTTGGACCTACCCTTCACCTTTACCAGAACATGTTGGCCCTGAACTCTCACAATTTCCTTTTTGAATGACTCCCACTAGTCTAAAGTAGACTTTCCTACAAGTAGCTGCTGCCAGCCCTCTTTAGCCAGATCCTGTTTTATCATATGGAAATCGGCCTTGCCCCAATTCAGTACTTTTATTTCCGGTCCCTCTTTGTCCTTTTCCATAACTACCTTAAATCTTACAGAGTTATGGTCACTGTCCCCGAAATGCTTTCCCACCGACACTCTACCACTTGTCCGGCTTCATTCCCTAGGATTAGGTCCATTACCGCTCCTTCTCTTCTACGTGCTGGCTCAAAAAGCTCTCCTGTATGCACCTTAAGAATTCCGCCCCCTTTAAGCCTTTTGCATTAAGACTATCCCAGTTAATATTGGGGAAGTTGAAATCCCTGACTATTATTACCCTATAATTTTTACACCTCTCTGAGATTTGCCTACATATCTGCTCATCTATCTCTCCCTGACTGTTTGGAGGCCTAGAGTACACTCCCAGCCAAGTGATTGCCCCCTTTTTGTTTCTAAGTTCTACTCATATGGCCTAATTTGAGGAACCTTCTAAGATATCATCCCTCCTTACGAATGTAATTGTCTCCTTGATCATTAGTACAATGCCACCTCCTCTTTTACACCATCCACCCACCATGACCCCCGCCCCCAACCCTGCCATCACGCCTGAAGATTTAATATCCTGGAATATTGAGCTGCCAGTCCTGCCCTTCCCTCAACCATGTCTCTGTGATAGCAATAATATCATATTCCCATTTGTTAATCAACGCCCTCAATTCATCTGCCTTACTTGTAAGACTTCTTGCGTTAAAATAGATGCAATCCAGCCTTGCATTATTCGCTTGTGCCTTAACAGATCTATATTTGCTCTGCCTTCCAGACTGGCTTAATTTCTCTTCTATATTTGACTGTGCATCATCCCCTACTGTACCTCCACTCTGTATCCCATTCCCCTGCCAGATTAGTTTAAAGCCCCCCCAACAGCCCTAAGCAAACCTCCCAGCAAGGATGTTAGTCCCATTCTGGCTCAGGTGCAACCCGTCCAACTTGTACAGGTCCCACCTTTGCCAGAAACAGATCCAGTGATCCAGGAAACAAAAGCCCTCCTCCTGGACCATCTCTTCAGCCTTGCATTCATCTGCTCTATCCTCCTATTCCTATACTCACTAGCACGTGACACTGGGAGTAATCCAGAGATTACAACCTTTTAGTTCCTGCTTTTTAATCTGCTACCTAGCTCCCTAAATTCTTGTTGCAGGACCTCATCCCTCTTCCTACCTATGTTGTTGGTCCCAATGTGTACCATGACCTCTGACTGTTCACCCTCCCCCGTCAGAATTTCACATGCTTAAGTTTTGATTCAGTGACGCCTTATCAAATGCCTTCTGAAAAATCCTTGTAATCAACCTAATTCCAGCTAGCTATGTATTCTGTGATTTCAGTGAAAAATTCAAGCACAATGTGGACTTTACAAATCCATGTCAACTGTCCCAAATTAACCATTATCTTTTGAACTGTTAATCCTGTATTATGAAGAATAGAAATTATCCCACAACCAAGTCAAGACTAACTGGCCTATACTTTCCTAATTTCCTTTTATCATTTTTGAACAAAGATGTAACATTTACCACCATTTTCATTTCCAAAAAAGATTTGTGGAGCTCCTATCAATAATATTGAAAACCTGTATCCTCTGTTTATTGCCTTGAGGATCTGTCCCATCCGATCCAAATGCTCCGCAGACATTTAAACCTGGAAGTTATATTGTATGATTGCTTCATGTATATCTACCAAATGCCCCTCTCTGCAATTTTACCAGAGGTATTACTAGTTTGTTTGTTACTACCTCAGTTGTAATAGTGGTCAAAGAAATGTGATATAAAATTGTTGTTATCACGCAGTATGACTTCCAGACTTTAATTCCTTGAATTCCTTCACTGACAAAATGCTTTACCGACTTAGAGATGTGTTACAGAATCGGGGACAGAAATGACTGGACATGGACTTTGTTCGCTATCTAACTTCCCCCTTAAACAGTTTTAACAGTATACATTGATTAAAATATATATATGGGTCTTGGTAAATTTGTTTTTTAAAAAAATCACTCTTGCTATTCCCAGTGATCACAAAGATCACAGCAAAAAGGCACAGAGGAGTGGGGACTGTTCAGCTCAACTTTTGATTGAAACCTACAGTTCTGTTCACCACAGCATCCAACTGCCTTTTGAGTGATTCCAGAGATTTTTCTTCAACTACCCTATCCAGAGTCTGCTTCAGGCATTAATCACTGTTAGTTTGGAGTAGTGTTTCCTGATATCAGTCCTGAACTTGCATTTTAGTAGTTTGTACCTTGATTCCCTGGGGTTTAACTTGAAATACTGCTTAGAAATAACCTTTTCTATTCCAGTTAGCATCTTATATGCCTCTATAATATCCTTGCTTACTCACTTTCTTTCAACAATGTACAATTCAAGTGTTATATCTTTTTAAAATTTGAGTTTAAGGATGAACCCTTATTCAACTTCAGAGGGTAAAGTTTCTGTGGAGATTCCCAAATCTTCCACCGTAACCTTGGCAAAGGATTGCCGGAAACCCTGGAGAAAAGGCATAAATGTCGCAAAACTTTAACGCTGCACTTAAACACGTCGATTGAATTTGCTCAGGCATCACATACAACAACATTGCAAATGTGTTTATAAAAATCTCCACATAAGGTACCTCCAGCAAAACTGCAAACCTATTCTGAAAGAGCAACTCAGAACACAGGGGAGGCGGTGGCGTAGTGGTATTGTCACTGGACTAGTAACCCAGAGACCCAGGGTATTGCTCTGGGACATGGGTTCAAATCCCACCACAGCAGAAGGTGGAAATTGAATTCAATTAATAAATCTAGAATTAAAAAGCGAGTCTAATGATGGCCATGAAACCATTGTCGATTGTTGTAAAAACCCATCTGATTCACTAATGTCCTTTAGGGAAGGAAATCTGCTGTCCTTACCTGGTCTGGCCTACATTTGACTCCAGAGCCACAGCAATGTGGTTGACTCTTACATGCCCTCTGAAATGGTCTCTCAAGCCACTCAGTTAGGGCAATTAGGGATGGGCAATAAATACTGGCCTGGCCAGCGACGCCCACATCCCATGAATAAATTTTTTAAAAATGACTTAAGCACACTTAACATTTCC
Organism: Heterodontus francisci; assembly: GCF_036365525.1. NCBI lineage: Eukaryota > Metazoa > Chordata > Chondrichthyes > Heterodontiformes > Heterodontidae > Heterodontus > Heterodontus francisci. The sequence goes on from NC_090375.1 coordinate 39,429,705, forward strand.
ATATGACCATCCTCTATCCATGATTCTAATTTAAATATTAGGCTATTTGTTTTAAAAAGATGCAGACAACTCTCCCACTAATCTACTTACCATTGTCATCGCACTCTTTCTTTGGTTAATGGTTTCTTTCTTACTAAATACTGAATTCACAGTTAATGCCAAGCAACTTCTGCCTCCTTTGTGAAAAATAACAAAAAATGTGGATGTGCACAGTAGGTAATCAGTCAATATCTGAAAGAGAAGATAAGTTCATATTTCAGATGGAACTTTTCATCTTCGTTCAGATGAAAAGTTTTTGTTTCATTTGCAACAATTCTTCCACATACTGAGCAATCTGCTGTGTCGCACAGTGCTGGAAATAACGACGGTACAAGTGACAAACCACGTATTTAGTTTGAGTGAATTCTCAGTGACCATTCCCTGAAATAGAAATTAGTTTAACTTCCTAGTTAACCTAAGCTTGGCTTCTATTATAACAACAACTTGCATTTATATATAGCACCATTAGTGTAGGAAACCATCCCAGGAGCATAATCAGATAATAGTGACGCTGAGCCAAAAAAAGGAGATATTAGGGCAGATGAATAAAAGCTTGCTCGAGGGATTATGTTTTAAGGAGTGTCTTAAAGAAAGAGAGGAGGTAGAGAGATTGAGGAGTTTAGGGAAGAAATTCCAGAGCTTCAGGCCTAGCAGAATGAAAGCATGGCCACCAGTGGAGGTGCATAAGGGAGTGGAGGTGCATAAGAGTCCAGAGTTCTAGGAGGGTTGTAGGGCTGGAGGAGGTAACAGAGAGGGTGGTGGGTGAAGTCATGGAGAGATTTGAACACGTGGATGAGAATTTAAAATTGAAGCATTGGTGGACTGGGAGCCAACATAGGCCAGGTTTGATGAATGAGTGGAACTTGGTGTGGGCTACAAAATGACCTGCACAGTTTTGGTTGAGCTTATGGAGTTTATGGAGGCTTCAGCAATTCAACTCAGGATCAAATAGGATGTGCCATTTTCAAACAGCCTTGCTCACCCTTAGACAGTGGATAGGAAAGCGAATGGAATCAGACCTTGTGGTGGGGGCTGAGGTCAATGGCTTCGGTCTTCCCGCTATTTAACTTCAGGAAATGGCAGCTCATCCAGGACTGGATGTCAGTTGAATTAGCAGCCTTAACAGCACAGTGGCGGTGGAGGGGTTGGGGGTGATAGTGGTGAGGTTAAGATGTGTGTCATCAACGTTCACATGGAACTTATCATGTCTTCGGATGATGTTGAGATGAGAAATGACAGGAGGCTAAGGATGGATCCTTGAGTACCCCAAAGGTAACAGTGTGGGTTTGAGACTCGAGGTGATTCTCTGAATATGTTCACATAGGTAAACTGGATTAGGTGACAGCAGTCCCACTCAGCTGGACAATGAATGATAGACATTGGTTGAAGATAGTATGGTCAACAACGTCAGAGGCTGCAATAAGGTCGAGAAAGATGAGGAGAGATAGTGTACCATGTTCACAGTCACATAGGATATCATCTGAAACAGTAACCTGATAGGAAAGGTTAAAACAAGAAATTGTGGAAATGATGGGCACGATTACCAATTATTTTACACAAATCTTTGAAGCATGGACTGGATGCTATTTTTAATTGTGTGATGTAGAGTGAAGAATAAGTCCCGCAAGTTTCAGCACTCCTCTGCTCTGTACTGGAATTAGTCACAGTATCGTCCAGCTGTTTCATATTGTCAACTTGCTAAGCATGCTGGGAACAGTGCAAATAAAATCTTCCTCATAGTTTGAGTATTCATTTTTTTGCATTCAAAGATTATTATAACTGCAGGTGTAACTTTGGTCATTGAGTATCAAACAAGCACTTAAGAAATCTTGATCTAACTAGAGTTGCCCCTTAGATCTAGTAAAATACATTTCTGCTAGTCAGTCACCAAGCAGAATTCAATTCTGTTAAGTCTGATTCTGCCAAACTGTAAGAAATGAACATTTGCAAAAGTATTTCTGAGATATATTTCAGTCGCTTCATCCAAAATTAAGCCATGGTAAATAACAAGTGTTGAGCATTCCTGTTTCATCATCCTCAGTGCCATTTTGGAGCCATGCTAGCTGCTGTCCTCTTTCCTCCCCAGTCCAAACCCTGATCTGGTTTGCATAATGCAGTCCTTTCGCATCTATCAATGTTCTTTGACCCAAAGTGATTTCAGAACACTGTATTCATGAGTTAAGTGTTTGGCAAAACTTTTTGTTTGGGAATGCCATTATACTCAGAGTGACATGATTTCAGAATGATTTATGTCTTTGTTATGTGACTGTGAACAAATGAACAGTGTTTGTCATGTTTTCTCATTTTAAGAAGTGCTACGTCAATAACCTTTACATTTGAACCTTTTTGTTTTCTGTATTCGTCAAGAAAGTTAATTCAACACTTTCCATTTCAGGCATTCACTGTCAGCATGAAACATTCCAGGTCAGGTATAACACAGTTAGATGCAGACTTAAGTTCTGTGCCAACAAAAGTATCTCAGTTCTAACCTCGTTAAAGTGCCTTTTGTTGCAGCATTGTGACATTATTTAATTTCCTACATCAGCTATCCTGTAGCAGTTCTGAAAGAGATTGTCAAATTAGGGCAATTGTGTGCTGTGGCTTATACCCTTAAGGAACTGAGTTGAGACTGTCTAAACTGATTTAGTATAATACCTTAACAACCAGCAGACAGAATAGACTTTAATTTCATCAGCCTGGACTAGATGCTATGTGGGTTCCAGAAGTTAAAGACGAACATCTAACCCACTGTCCAGAACTTCCCTGGCTCCTCACAATGTAAGTTTAAACTGATGAAGAGTACCTGAGGCACATTAATGATTATGATGAAGTTCTGTATTGTTCTTTAAAATAAAATTAAACTAAATCTTGGTTGTGACATCTGTGTCATGATCTGATATTCAGTTTTGAATGGATGCTGCTAATTCTCTTGTTTTTTGATTTCTAGAGAAGAAAATCTAGGTATGCTGAATTAGATTTCGAGGTGAGCCCTTCACTTTCCCAGGTTCACGAATTAAATGCTGACTGTACCCAATGCATCTTAGCTGCATTTTTACTGATGTCTTGTTTTCTATCTCTAGAAAATAATGCACACAAGAAAACGGCATCAGGACATGTTTCAGGATCTAAACAGGAAACTTCAGCATGCTGAGAAAGATAGAGAATCTCCCACAGTCGACAGCAAAGTAAGAATGGATATTTCTCATCCAGGAGGGCTCAGTTACATTTTGGGGGGGAACCACCAGGCAAAGAGTCCTAGTGAAGTCCACCACTATTTTTACACTGCTCCTGTAATTCATTGTTGCTCTAACTTTTTTCGAGGCACAATCCAAACCAAAGTCTTGCTTTTGACCAGTCTCAGTAATGTTGTAACAAGCTGCGTCAACGAGAGTTGGAATGAGGATCCCTCAGCTATTCTCCAGTGAACTAGTCCAAAGCTATACTGCAAGGGAGGTTTGGCTAGTTCAAAGGAACTCTTGAATTAAGTGCAACTTGCTTAGGAAAACACTTCAACAACAAAAATGTCATCGGATACCAGAACTAATTTGAAATACTTTTGCACCTTTTACTTTCCCTGATCGCTGAAACCCACTTTTAAAAGGTTCAGAAGCTGCCAAAGTCACGTCCAGTGTATTTATTCGAATTTAAATCACCTGGCTTTATATTTCAATTGTAAATTAAGTCAACTTAATTGGAATCTCGAGAATGATGGACAGTAAAAGGAGCTCAATTGTGATTGATTAACCCACAGTATAATATCTACATAGTGGCTAGATGGAGAGCAGTTGACACCAGCAAGTGTCACACAGCGATGGTGTTAAATGGATTGTTAATGAAGAAATGTTTGAGCAACCAAGCAATTGTTGAGAGGATCAGATTGCTTTGACTAGAGAGAAGGCGAAACTTGTTGACATCAATGTCTTGGCTGAGACTGTGCTTCGATCATAGCTATCCCTAGCTGTGCAGTTCCTTTAAATATAATATAATTATATTTTTGTTGGCATTTATGAGCTGATGCAAAAAGCAACCAATTAATTCCCTGTTGAGCATGTTCTCTGTGTGAAATTGGTCATGTCAGCCTTGGCTCAGTGGTAGTATTTATACTTTTGAATCTGAAGGTCACGCGTTCAAGAGCCACTGCAGAGACACAATCTAAGATGACATTTCAGTGCTGTATTTAGGGAGTGCTACACTTTTTGAGATTCCCTCTGATGGCATATTAATCTAGCAGCTTGCTCAGGTGGATGTGAAATATACCATTATACTATCTGAAGAAGATCAGGGACGTTCTCCCAGTGTCTTGATCCATCATTTATTTCTCAACCAGTGGCAGCATCTAGTTATTTATGTCTTCTGCTTTTGGGGCTTTCCTGTGTTCAAAATGGCTGCCACATTTAACTAGATTACAACAGTGACAGTAGTTCAAAGGTACTTCATTAGCTGTGAAGCACTTTGGGGCATCCTGAGGATGTAAAAGTCTCTATATAGATGCAAGTATGTTTTAATTGAAATGTACACTGCTCGTGTACAGATGCCAACCTGGAGAGAAGATTAGGTATAAGTCAGGGCAGAAAGGTGTGCCTGCTATAAAATTATGGTAAGGTGTAAAGTGGCCATACAAACATGAGCAAAAACAATGTGTGAGGTATAGGTAAGGTGGTATTCAAACAGAAACTGTGGATCAATGTGAAAACAGTGAACAAAAAGGTTGTATGTCTGGACTGGCTGAGAAAGGCATGTTTGAACAGGTAGAGAATAGAGAATGCACAAAGAATTTGTGAAGAGCATGTGTGTAAACTGTGGTGCAGATGAAAAATATTTTAATAAAGGGTTTCCTTTGTAATATATCCCATCCTTGCAACCTCGATTTTTTTTAAAAAGCAAATAGCACTAATTCCACACCACTCACCCTGACCCCGCCTCTAACCCAGTGATCCAGTCAGCGACTTCAGCGTCTTAAATCCTACTTGAAATTCTGTGAATCATGGCCCTGACTTGTCAACACCTACCATATAGGCCTGTGGTCAATTCTAGAAAATTTGCTCCTTTTGGAGGCTTCAGTTTAAATATCACTGCAACTGGTATCAAACATATATCTGGTGTTTCAGAATCTAATGCTGTAGTGTGTGCTTATTTGGCTGATGTGTTACCTAGCTTTTTTTTAGTATCTTAGAAGTCCTTCTACAAATAGGGTAATATTTAAACTGAATACTTTCCAATGCTCTGTATTTGAAACAGCTAAGTACTGCTTGTCTCTTCTAAAATGTTCAAAGATATATTACAAAGGAAACCCTTTATTAAAATATTTTTCATCTGCATCACAGTGAGATTTTAGTATTAATTTTAACATTAAAAATACGAGATATGGACCCTCAAACCAATTTCAAAAATTACACAGGGCTTCACATTTTAAGACTTTTATGATCACAACTAAACTAAAATAAATCGTCATTAACTAAATAGTACTTAGTAAGTAGTTGAAACCCCAAATTATAAAGAAAAGTATTTTCTTTACTTATTAAAACACTTGAAAAAGTCACATCACGCTTATATGCTCCACAGTCCTCTTTGATGGTGAAATCTTTGCAGTTAAAAGTTCCAAATTCCTCCTCGTTGCAATGGGTTGGATCTCCCGGACTTTTCTAAAAGTCAATGTCCACTTTGTTCACTTCTCTGAGCACTTGTGACCTGGACGCCTGTGAATAAGGTGATCCCTGGTGATCCTGTTGGTCGTTTCCTTCTCTGCAAACTTCAACTTTCAAAACAGGTTCACGTCTTTGCAGCTTTTTTCTGTATCAGCCTTCTCTGAGAGCTCTTTCTCCCTTGAGGCTGCCACTGCTGGTTGTCTTCCTATCTTACAGCCTGTCTGCCTTCAGAAAATCTGTTAAATTTATCTGGAACCACAAGGCAATAGCTCATTGTCCTTTTCCAAAATGCAAAGTCCACGAGTCTGGCTTCAGCAGTACCTTCCAGGCTTTACATTGTTTCCAGCTGCCATGCACTTTTGCATCGTCAGAATCACTGACTGTTTACGATCCGAAAGTCTGGGAGGGTGAAACCCGTTGTTCTTCCAGTGTTATAGCCCTGCAGTCTGTTTTTCAAAAAAAGTCTTTGATCTGTGCTCACTGTTGTCCTGCTCACCAAGATTTTTGTCTTGTCTTTTAGAAGAGTTGATGTGAGGTCACCTGACTTCTCTGACTCCTTCTTAAACTTTTAAAAATAACAGTTTTCAAAACATAATCATGTTACCAAGTCCAGCGTTCATAACACAGTTTGCTAGGAAACCACAGCTACTTAACAGGAGTTGACAGGAGAAAATGCCCTTTAGCAGTGATATTATTGGGCTAGATTTAAGTGTAGAGGGCAGAATTTCAAAATTTGCAGATGATACAGAACTTGGAATTATTGTGAATCGTGAAGAGGATAGTGATGGACTTCAAGAGGATAGAAACAGGCTGCTGCAATAAGCAGACACGTGACAGATGAAATTTAATGCAGAGAAGTGTGAAGTCATACCTTTTGGAGCAAGAAGGAGAACAAAGAACAGTACAGCACAGGAACAGGCCATTCGGCCCTCCAAGCCTGCGCCGATCTTGATGCCTGCCTGAACTAACACCTTCTGCACTTCCGGGGCCCATATCCCTCTATTCCCTTCCTATTCATGTATTTGTCAAGATGTCTCTGAAACGTCGCTATCGTATCTGCTTCTACCACCTCCCCTGGCAGCAAGTTCCAGGCACTCACCACCCTCTGTGTAAAAAAAGATGGTACAATTCTAAAGGGGGTACAGGAGCAGAGAGACCTGGGGGTATATGTGAAGGTGACAGAGCAGGTTGAGAAAGTGGTCAAACAGGCATACGAGTTCCTGGGCTTTATACATAGACACATAGAGTACAAAGGCAAGGAAGATGTAACGAACCTTTAGGAAATACTGGTTTGGCCTCAACGGTTTAATTCTGGGCACCGTACTTTTGGAAGTAGATGTAGGCTTTAGAGAGGGTGCAGAAAAGATTTAATTGTTCCAGGGATGAGGGACTTAAATTATGTACATAGATTGGAGAATTGTTTAACTAGGGCTATGAATAGGGCTTTAAACTAAAAGAGTTGGAGGAGACTTCAAGTGAAGGGAGATTTAGAAATCTAAAGAGAGAAATTGAGACAACAGAACAGTGTACTGATTTTGGTAAAGACAAGCAGAGTGAGGCAGGAAGGGACAGAGAATTTAACAGTAATAGTGTATCAAAGAATAAGCGCCATGAAAATTATAGTATTAAAAAAATAAATAAAAGCTCGTTATCTGAATGCGCGAAGCATTCGCAGTAAGGTGGATGAACTAGTGGCACAATAGAGATAAGTGGTTTAGATCTAATCGCCATGACAGAGACATTTACTGAATAGGGACAGAACAGAAGTGGGAGGGCCCATAAAATTGCATGAGAAGGCTGGGGGTGTGAAGTGCCTGTTGCCTTCCCGAAGCCTTCCAATTTAGTCCAGGGAAGGCCGAGGACGACCTTCCCACCCAGAGACCAATTGAGGCCCTTAAGTGGCCAATCAATGGCCATTTAACAGCCTCTTCCCATTCCCGCATGAGGAGGCTGCCCAGTAACTCAAGGCAGCCTTTGTGGGGGCAGGCCCTCCTATGTGGGCAATCTGTAGTGCATGGAGGAGGCCCCCTGATGGCAAAGTTCACCCCTGTTTCATCACCCACCCTCCTACCCTCAGTAACCAACCTCCCTACCCCTCGCCAGGGCCTGCCTGAGTGGCCCCAGTGAGCCCGCCCCCACTTACCAGCAATCCAGGCTCCATGGCTGCTCTTCTTCAGTTGACGACGACTGCAGTTCCAGCAGTGGCCTACGCTCCTGGTGATGCTGCTGGGATTGCTGAGCTGCCAGCCCACTGATTGGCCGGCAGCTCTTGGAGATGGGACCCCTGTCCTTAAAGGGACAGGGACCCTGGCCCAGACAATTAATTGCTCGCGTGCCACAAGATGCAGCCAGGGGTCTCCAAAGCACCAAGGCTGGGTTCTCCTCACCTTTTGGGCCTGGCGTCAGGCCCCCTGCCGGCTGCATAAATCCTGCCTATGGTTACAAGGTCACCTTCTTCTTCATTGGCCTCCTTGTCTCGGGAGACAATGGGTAAGCGCCTGGAGGTGGTCAGTGGTTTGTGGAGCAGCGCCTGGAGTGGCTATAAAGGCCAATACTAGAGTGACAGACTCTTCCACAGGTGCTGCAGAAAAAAATTGGTTGTCAGGGCTGTTACACAGTTGGCTCTCCCCATGCGCTTCAGTCTTTTTTCCTGCCAACTGCTAAGTCTCTTCGACTCGCCACACTTTAGCCCCGCCTTTATGGCTGCCCGCCAGCTCTGGCGATCGCTGACAACTGACTCCCACGACTTGTGATCAATGTCACAGGACTTCATGTCGCGTTTGCAGACGTCTTTAAAGCGGAGACATGGACGGCCGGTAGGTCTGATACCAGTGGTGAGCTCGCTGTACAATGTGTCCTTGGGGATCCTGCCATCTTACATGCGGCTCACATGGCCAAGCCATCTCAAGCGCAGCTGACTCAGTAGTGTGTATAAGACTACTGCATTGGACATGCGGTCCTGCAACCTGATGCCAAGGATTCTCCGGAGGCAGAGAAGATGGAATGAATTGAGACGTCGCTCTTGGCTGACATACGTTGTCCAGGCCTCGCTGCCGTAGAGCAAGGTACTGAGGACACAGGCTTGATACACTCGGACTTTTGTGTTCCGTGTCAGTGCGCCATTTTCCCACACACGCTTGGCCAGTCTGGACATAGCAGTGGAAGCCTTTCCCATGCGCTTGTTGATTTCTGCATCGAGAGACAGGTTACTGGTGATAGTTGAGCCTAGGTAGGTAAACTCTTGAACCACTTCCAGAGCGTGGTCGCTGATATTGATGGATGGAGCATTTCTGAAGTCCTGTCCCATGATGTTCGTTTTCTTGAGGCTGATGGTTAGGCCAAATTCATTGCGGGCAGCCGCAAACCTGTTGATGAGACTCTGCAGACACTCGTCAGTGTGAGATGTTAGTGCAGCATCGTCAGCAAAGAGGAGTTCCCTGATGAGGACTTTCCGTACTTTGGTCTTCACTCTTAGACGGGCAAGGTTGACCAACCTGCCACCTGATCTTGTGTGGAGGAAAATTCCTTCTTCTGAAGACTTGAACGCGTGTGAGAGCAGCAGGGAGAAGAAAATCCCAAACAGTGTGGGTGCGAGAACACAGCCCTGTTTCACGCCACTCAGGATAGGAAAGGGGTCTGATGAGGCGCTGCTATACTGAATTGTGCCTTTCATATTGTCATGAAATGAGGTGATGGTACTTAGTAGCTTTGGTGGACATCCGATCTTTTCTAGTAGTCTGAAGAGACCACGTCTGCTGACGAGGTCAAAGGCTTTGGTGAGATCAATGAAAGCAATGTAGAGGGGCATCTGTTGTTCGCGGCATTTCTCCTGTAGCTGACGAAGGGAGAGCAGCATGTCAATGGTCAATCTCTCTGCACGAAAGCCACACTGTGCCTCAGGGTAGACACGCTCAGCCAGCTTCTGGAGCCTGTTTAAAGCAATTCAAGCGAAGACTTTCCCCACTATGCTGAGCAGGGAGATTCCACGGTCGTTGTTGCAGTCACCGCGGTCACCTTTGTTTTTATAGAGGGTGATGATATTGGCATCGCGCATGTCCTGTGGTACTGCTCCCTCGTCCCAGCACGGGCAAAGCAGTTCGTAGAGTGCTGAGAGTATAGCAGGCTTAGCACTCTTGATTATTTCAGGGGTAATGCCGTCCTTCCCAGGGGCTTTTCCGCTGGCTAGAGAATCAATGGCATCCCTGAGTTCCGATTTTGTTGGCTGTACGTCCAGTTCATCCATGACTGGCAGAGGCTGGGCTGCATTGAGGGCGGTCTCCAGTGACAACATTCTCCCTGGATTACAGTTCTAGGTAGTGCTCAACCCAGCAGTCCATTTTCTTGCGTTGGTCGGTGATTGTGTCCCCTGATTTAGATTTGAGGGGGGGTGCGATCTTCTTGATGGTTGGCCCAAAAGCTCTCTTCATGCCATCATACATTCCTCTGATGTTTCCGGTGTCTGAGGCCAGCTGGATATGACTGCATAGGTGTTGCCAGTAGTCATTTGCACAGCGCCTGGCTGTTTTGTGCAGCACATCTGGCTGTTTTAAGTGCTACGGATGTTAACTCTTTGGGGGGCTTTTTTATAGTTCAGCAGTGCAATGCGCTGAGCGGCTTTGACAGGTTCCAGCTCTTCAAAATGAGATTGAAACCAGTCTGCATTCCGCTTCACACGTTTGCCGTATGGTTAAAAGGTCAACAAGGTTGGGAAATAAGTATTCCAGGATACACAACATTTTGAAAAGCCAGAATGGTAAACGGAGTAAACCTGATTGTAAAGGATGACATAAGGAAAATAGTGAGAGAGGGTCTTGGCTCAGAAGATGAGGAAGTAGAATCAGTATGGGTGGAGATTAGGAGTAACAAGGGTCAGAAATCGCTGGTGGGAGTAGTTTATGGACCTCCTAACAGTAGTTATACCATTGGATGGAGCATTAAGCAAGAAATAATTGGAACTTGTAACAGTTGTAATAAATGTAATAATTCTGGGGGACTTCAATCTTCATAAAGACTGGATCAATCAAATTGTCAAAGGTGGACTGGAAGATGACTTTGTCGACTGCTATTGTGACAGTTTCCTGAAACAATATGTTGTGGAACCAGCTAGGGATAAAGCTGTTTTAGATCTAGTATTGTGCAATGAGCGACAGGGTTAATTAGTCATCTCAGAGTAAAAGATCAGCCGAGAAAAAGTGATCACAATGTAATTGAATTCCATATTAAGTTTGAAACCAACTTACTCCATCCCAAACAAGAATCTTAAACCTAAATAAAGCCAATTTCACAGGTATGGGGGGGAGACCTGGCGAAGGTTGATTGGGGAAATAGACTAAAAGGTATGGTGGTAAATAAACAGTGGGAAACATTTCAAGAAATAATTCAAAATGTTCAACAAAAATACATTCCATTAAAAAACAAAAACTCAGCAAGAAAGATCCATCCTGTGAGGAGGTAAAGGATAGTTAGTATTCGATTAAAAGAAGAGGCTGATAATGTGGCAAAGAATAATAGTAAGCCTGAGTGTTTTAGAAACCAGCAAAAAGACACCAAGAAGTTCATAAAAAGGGAAAAAATAAAATGAGAGTAAACTAGCCAGGAATATAAAAAAACATTATAAGATCTTTTACAAGTATATAAAAAGGAGAGTAGCTGAAGTAAGTTTTGGTCCTTTGGAGGCAAAGACTGGAGAAATTATCATGGGGATTGAGGAAATGGTTTAGACATCGAGCAAATATTTTGTGTCTGTCTTCGGAGTAGAAGACAAAAATGACATTCCAGAAATAGGGAGTAAGCAAGGGGCTAATAAGACTGAGGAACTTAAGGTAATCAACATCAGCAGAGAAAATGTATTGGAGAGATGTAAGGGATTAAAATCTGACAAATCCCCACGACTTGATGGCTTACATCCTAGTGTTCTAAAAGAGGAAGCTGCAGAGATAGTGGATGCACTGGCTATGATTTTCCAAAATTCTAGAACAGTCCCAGCAGATTGGAAGTTAACAAATGTAACATCGTTATTCAAGAAAGGCGGGAGAAAGAAAACAGGAAGCTATAGACTAGTTAGCTTGACATCAGTTGTTGGGAAAATGCTGGAATCCATTATTAAGGAAGTCTTAACAATGCACTTAGAAAATCATAGTATAATAAGTCAAAGTCAACATGGTTTTACGAAAGGGAAATTGTGTTTGACAAATTTATTAGAGTTTTTTGAGGATGTAACTAGTAGGGTAGACAAAGGGAAATCTGTAGATGCAGTGTACTTGGATTTCCAAAAGGCATTCGATAAGCTGCCACATAACAGGTTAATAATACACAAGATAAAGGCTCATGGAGTTGGGGGTATTATTTTAGCATGGATAGAGGATTGGTTAACATACAGGAAGCAGAGAGTAGGGACAAGGCATTTTCAAGTTGGCAGACTGTGACTAGTGGAGTGCCGCAAGGATCTGTGCTGGGATCTCAGCTATTTGCAATCTGTACTAGTGAATTAGATGAAGAAACCGAGAGTAATATATCCATGTTTGCTGATGATACAAAGCTAGGTGGGAATGTAAGCTGTGAGGATGCCACAAAGAGGCTGCAAAGAGATGCGTAGGCAGGTTAAGTGAGTGGGAAACAAGATAGGGAAGACACTGAGAGGTTGTTTCCCCTGGCTGGGGAATCTAGAACACTGGAGTGCAGTCTCAGGATAAGGAGCTGATCATTTAGTACTGAAATGAGAAGAGATTCCTTTCCCCAGAGGGTTGTGAATCTTTGGAATTCTCTACCCTTGAGGGTTGTGGATGCTCCATTGTTGAATATATTTAAGGCTGAGATAGACAGATTTTTGGTCTGTCAGGGAATCAAGGAATATGGGAACAGGCGGGAAAGTGAAGTTGAGACTGAGGATCAGCCATGATCGTATCGAAAGGCGGAGCAGGCTCGAGGGGCCCTATGGTCTGATCCTGCTCCTATTTCTTATGTTCTTAAGCTGTGGTTGTTTTCTTTTGAGAAGAGAAGTTTAAGAGGAGATTTGACAGAGCTGTCCAAAATCATGAGGGGCCAAAATGGATAGGTTGAGATACCGAAGAACCGTTAGCGACATGAGGAAGAGCGTTTCAATGCAGCAAGAGTTTGGGATCTGGAATCCGCTGCCTGAGAGAGTTGTGGAGGCAGATTCAATCGTGGCTTTCAAAAGGGAATTGGATAAGCACCTTAGGAAAAAAAATTGCAGTGCCATGAGGAATAGGTTGGGGGACTGGGACTAGCTGAGTTGCTCTTGCACAGAGCTAGCATGGACACGATGGGCTGAATGGCCTCCTTTTTTCTGTAGCCATTCTGTGATTCTATGGGCTGAATTTTATGGGCGCCTGAGGGATAGGAACGGAGGTGGGGGGGGCCCATAAATTGCATCGGAAAGCAAGAGGTGGAGTGCCCAAGGCCTTCCAATTCATCCACTTAAGGGCCTGCCTCCATCTCAATTTAATTGAAGGCGGAGGGGTCGACCTCCGCGAGTAAAACCTGGCAGCCTCCGAGCGTGGTCGGGAGGGATCACCAACTCCACCCCCCCACCCCTCCCTAAAACTGTCGCCAGGGCCTGCCTAAATGGCCCCAGCGATCCAAACCCCATTCACCTCTCCCAGGGTCTCTGACATTCTTGGTACTGCAGGGCCTCCTGGAAGCAGTGGCCACTGCCAGTACTGCAGAGCTGTCGGCCTTCCAATTGACCGGCAGCTCCTGGAGGTGGGTGCTCATCCCATAAAGGGAAGCCATCCCTGATGGCAGGCAGTTAAATGCCTGCCCTCTGTGGAATTGCAACGGGGGTCCAATGGAGGGCCAAGACGAGTTCTCCTCCCACCTTCTGGCCTGCCGTCGGTTCCCTCCATTGCCAGAATAAAATTCAGTCCTGTGATTCTAATCAGCCGACAGATCTAAATTTCTTAAACAGTAGTAGAGAATAAATAATTTACCACCTTAATCCACAGAGTTACTGTCATCTTTAAGTACTTACCTATCGAGTACTTAGCTCTTTTTTTAGTTTAAAGAGCAAAAAAGAGATAAGGGTTTGCTTGACAATCTTTCTTTTTTTTATTTGTGGGATGTGGGTGTCAGTGGCAAGGCCAGCATTTGTTGCCCATCTGAGTGGCTTGCTAGGCTATTTCAGACATTATCACTGCCTTTCAATTGCCGTAGGTCTGGTGTCACACATAGGCCAAAGCAGGTAAGGATGGCAGATTTCCTTCCCAAAAGGACATTAGTGAACCAGATGGATTTTTACAATTGACAATGATTTCATGGTCACCATTAGAGTAGCTTTTTATTTCCAGCTTTATTAATTGACTTCAGCTTTCACCATCTGTGATGGTGGGATTCGAACCCAGGTGCCCAGAGCATTATAAAAGCAAAATACTGCGGATGCTGGAAATCTGAAACAAAAACAAGAAATGCTGGAATCACTCAGCAGGTCTGGCAGCATCTGTGGAAAGAGAAGCAGAGTTAACGTTTTGGGTCAGTGACCCAAAACGTTAACTCTGCTTCTCTTTCCACAGGTGCTGCCAGACCTGCTGAGTGAATCCAGCATTTCTTGTTTTTGCCCAGAGCATTATCCTGGGCTCTGGATTACTAGTCCAATGACATTACCACTATACCACCACCTCCTCCTTTTCCATCAGCAAATCCTACCTTCTGAGTTAACTGATCTCAGCTCAGGTGGCAGTGGCCAATTAAAAAGAACTTGCATTTATATAGCACATTCCAAAGCACTTCAGAGCCACTTAATTATTTTTAAAGGACAGTCACTATAGTCTAGTAAGCAAATGTGGCAGCAAATTTGGATTGACCAAGGTCTCATAAACAGCAAATGAGGTAAATTAATTATTGATCTGTTCTTGCTGGTGTTAGTTGAGGGATAAATGATGACAAGAACACCAAGAAAACTCCCTGAACTCCTGCAAATCATGCCTTGGGGTCTTTCATGACAGAGCTTTTCTTTAACATCTTTTCTGAAAGGCAGTGTTTACACTACTGAAGGTACAAAGAACAAAGAACAGTACTCAGTTTTAAGTGCTTGAGGCCTAGCATGGGGCTTGAACCTACAACCTCCTCACTTAAAGGTGAGTGCTACCAATTAGTCCAAGCCAGCACTACACAATTGAACGCAGCACCCGTGGACTTGGCAGTGAAAGAAAATCTGTAAGAATTTCCCCATCCTGATCCATAATGTTAACCATGCTGGAGGGCACAAGTATAAGAGTCATTCATTCGCAATCATTGGAAAGTGTTTTTGGTTACTTCAGCAATCAAGTGCTGAACAGTTATATTCCCCACCAGGAAAAAAAGGTGTAAACTGAGGATGGGTGAGTCTAGCATCCCTTGGGATTACAGAGACCAAGAAGGGTTTGGAAGCTTTCTGCTTCATAATGATGTCATGGTGACTGTTTGGTGAGCAGCCAGTCACCTTGGATTTGAAAGTTGTATTCCAGGTGTCATTGGGCCGTAGTTATAAGAGATCTGGTGGTATCATCATGAGAAAGGGGTTTCAAAGTTCTACATGGAAGTAAGTGTTATTTGAGGAGTTGGCAACACATACTGTAAGATCTGTAATAGTTGCTTCCCTTAACTACAATGCAATGTGAAGGGTTAACTGTACATTTCTTAATTTTAGAGGGTGAAGAGTGCAACAACCTGACAGTGAATTGAGTAATCCAGACACATTTCTACTGCAGATTCCCAAACCTGCTGCTACAACCTTCAGCAAAGCTTGGCATTTTAAAGGCTCCACTGCCAACTCACATTTCCAAGCATTTTAGCACATTACTCACATTTTACGCATGAAGTGCATGGAGAGCTGCCATCTGATATTTAAATGAGCCAACACATATAATTCTAGTGGATTCAATTCTACAGAACCTTGGTGGGTGAAAATCCAAACTCTTTGGTACAAATGCTGCATAAGTCGCCACATGGAAATTTGGAAGCATTCATTGTTCTCAAAAATAAACCGACGTTCTTATAGACCACCTCATTAGTCGTTCACAATTGCATAAAACAAAATTAGCCCATTTTGAGGAGGACCCGTGGCTTTGTCATTCCGGACTTGTTTAGTCTCTATCACATGAGACAAACAGCCAGTCAGCATCATTTCACATCAAATATTGGTTTCATTGAGTTCAATTCTTAAAACAATTTTTACGTTGACTTTAGTTTTCATTATATGCAGAAAATTAAGGTTTCAGTCAAGCTTCATTAAAATTTCACAACAGGGACTCTATTTGAAATATATGAATCTGCTGTGTTATGGGTATTAGTTTGGCTTCACTTGGCCATGTGCTATGTTGCTGTACTTAAACTAACTGCTTCTTAAAATTTAGCAAGATGAGAGTGTTTAGTAAAATATAAAGAGAACTGTATCATATTTTTGAAGCGCCTTCTCTGCTCCATTTTGGCATTTTTTTGATGACTGCCAATACAAATAAGCAAATACTAACATTTTTTTCCTTTACATATCCAGTTACTATACTAACATTTTTGATCCCTTTCTTATCTGTTTATGTACTTATCCTGTTTATTTTCCTATCTGACCTTGCTGTTACATTGTTTAACCAACCCTGCCCACAGTTTGATATCTCTGCTTCCTGTACCCTGTTACATCTGGCCACCTTTTCATAGAATCATTGTTCAGCCCATCGAGCCTGTGTCGGAAATCTGAGCCAAAATCCAAACACTGGATATTTTCTATCCTGCCTCAACTCTTCCCCCACTTGCTTCATGAGATTTTCTAATCTCTAACCTACCACCTCTGCACAAAGTCATTTTTTTTGTTGTATCTTATCTTATCAGACAGTTCTCAGGCTACACAAACAAAAATTTCAGCTTTGCCCATATGGAACTTTGCACAGGTGCAGTTGTACCAGAGAGCTAGACCTTTATCAGAATCTGAAAACTGGATGCTTGCCTATGATTCTATTTTTGGGGACAATGAGGTATGTTTAAAACAAAGTTAACAAAAAAAAACTACTAGTGGCCAGATTTTACTGTCAATAGCTTGGACTAGTTTGATTTGATCAGATCTCTTGAAATTTGGGTGAATTTGGATTTTGGCTCAGGTTCCTGGTAGACCTTAGCTGTATCAAAATATGCCAATAAATGATAATGTGTTAAAGAGCAATTATCATCCTTCTCTGAAGGGAACTGCAATTGTATGCTCGAGTGCCTAAACCAATATTTTTATCATCGTGACAGCACGGTAACGAGCCTTGCATTGATTTTTTTTTGGCACACGGTGGTAAAACGGCTCAAAAGGCTCCCTAATAATGTTACTGGTGCAACAATGTCTTCTTAAATCACATAGTTAACATTTTGTCCTTTGTATTCCTAGCATGATAATTATAAACCATGGAAAATTAGAAAGCTAATGGCAATGGTGTTGTACAGTATTGGAGTTAATGTGTTACAATATTTCTGTCAACATGTCTAATACCATCTCAGTATATTACACTGAAAGATTTCTCAGTGATATTCCAGTTTATATATTTGAAAGGACATTGTCACCAAGAATTTCTGACTTGCAGGCAAAACAATTAGTGACACTGGCTGCTTGAGTCTGTCAATTTTCAGGATCTGCGTGGTCGAATTTCAGTGCGAATATGAGGTCAAATCAAAAATGTGCAAATTGAAGTGTTACTGTAAAAATTGCTGCAGATTATTGTTGCTGATCCTTCTCTGTGCCCCCACCCCTAACACTGTTTGACCTGTTTTAGATATTACTTGTTGATATTTGCTCCTGTGACAGACTATTGTAGTTCAGGTGCTGATTGTTAATACTGTAGTACTACTGCCTGTCAATACTGCACTGCACTTTTAGCTTTTAGAATTGTTTTCTTTATTAATAGGCAGTGAAACGATGGAGTGTTTCATCAGCAGGAAGTGATAAAACCAATCTCAGTGTAAGTACGGTGCTTTCTAACTGAATTCTTAACAACTCACTGTATGCAGGTTGCCTCTGGCACAGTGCTCGGTGGAATGGCCTAGTAACTGCAGAGAATTCTCAATGGGAGTCCTGGAACTCAATGACTTCACAGCAATAAACTCTGTGTGTCAAGGACTAAATACAGAGAGAACAGCTTGTATGGAAAGATGCGTCTGACAGAGGTCGTGACAGACAACTAACCTTCACTTATGCTTGTTTATGGGACCCTCTTTGTGGTCTACACTTGGCTTCTGTAACCACTTAAGCTTTGTGCCTGCCTGTTTCTCTTTCTCATTTTTTTGTCAATTGCACAGAAACGTTGTTATGGTCTACCCAATTTATGTAATCTACTGAAAGAAAGTTTAATGAAACCACTTCCTAATTCGAATTAGGAATAAAGTGAAATCATTGAAAATATCCTAAACTTACAGCTTACATTATTTTACACACTAGCTGCTTTCCAGGGATGACATTACAGGATCCTAAGGAACATTAAAGGTTATAGAATGAAATTATATACGGGGTAAAGCTACTGGAACCTCAGTGCTGTTTAAAAATGAAAGCCTTTGACAAAATCAATTCAACTGCTTTTCTTTCAATGTCCAATCAGTGTTTCTAATGCCAGTTTCAGAAGACCCAGATATGGCTTCTGTTACCAATCGTACAATGCAGTGCCATGTAACAAATCATAATAAATGTTGTGGTTACGAGGTTTCTGAATTGAGCTGTCACTTCAGATTGTTACTGCTGTTGCGAGGGCAGAAAGTGAGCCAAATTGAAACAGGTTGTAGAATGAACCAGCCTTGTTCATGGAACTGCAAGCCATCTCCTAGAGAGACTGCAGTAAAAATGACAAAATATGTGGGTCCTGAGTTTTCTTCACATTTGTACCCAGAGATGCACCTATCGCATGCACAAATCAATTACGCGGCCTAAAAGATTGTGAAAGTTTAGGTGTAAGTAAGTTGCGCTCGTTAGTACAATACGTCCAAGTCGCCTCAATCTTTTATGTCCATCAAACCTTCCATCTTAACAAATCTCTGCTGCAAAATTAGTCTTGCCCCGATTCTCAATTGCGAATTTATTTACTTGTCACAGCAACCATTTTGCTCTAAGGAATATTTAATCATCTCTGTGTGCACATTTCAGGAACTGACACCATGAACACGGATCTCATGCGATGTAAAAGCAGCTTGAAATAGGAAAATAGCACTCGGTTCTAATGCAGCTTCCCAGCTGAAAGAATCATTTTTCTCCTTCAGATGCTGATCGGTTTGCTGTGTACTTCCAGCATTTTCTGCATTTATCTCAGTCCTAGTATGCATTGATGATTAGAATGAATGGGAAGCAATTTGAATAGAATTCTGGACGTGGGTTCCCCTGGACTTAACTGTAATTAATAAGTTATCCATTCTCCCAACAGCAAGAGAAGCAGACTCCAATCAAGCGGCCTTGGGAAGGAATCCGAAAGATGCAGTCTCCACCCACATGGATAAAAAAGGAACTGGATCCCACCCATCAGTCTCCCTTAGAATTGAGAACAGTGGAATGGGAGAAAACAGGAGCAACGATACCACTCGGTGGACAGGACATCATTGATCTTCAGACTGAAGTCTGACCTGAGGAGTTACTTATTTTTTATTTTAACACAGATTGGTTTCTTTTGAAACCTTATTACAATACAGATATCTTGTTCTCAGAGAGATATTGTTTTAAACCTTTGTGATGCAGTCAGCGTCGTGTTGTCTCACTGCGGTGAGAAAACACGTTAGCGAACACAGTAACCGTAGTCCAGAAACTCTTATCAAAGACAGTAATGGGCAAATATATATATATATAAATATATATATAAGTATATAAAAAAACAAGTAACTTCAGTTTAGTGTTGATTGCTTGATATGCAAGCATTTTTTGCATCAAAATTTAATGGCATTTTCTTGTCATATTGTGTATTATATTAAAAAATGAAATTTCAAACAGTAAATACAATGAACATACTTAAAAAAAAAACTGTGATGTACCTGTCAAGATTTTAGATATATAAATTGAAAGCACAAGGCCTTGGCTGCCCTGCTGTATAATATGTAATTATTACACTTATTGACTTTTAGCTTAAATATCTTTCTACTGTGTTTAATTTCCTGTTAAGTTAACAGACTTTAACAGTGTTATGTACAATGACAGAGTAAAGCTAATGTTATGCCATGTGTTTAATAATCGTTGACCCTCGGAGATTCTACTTTTATGGTTGGTTAAACTGGTTCTGGTTTCCTATATCTGTGTTTGTCAGTTTTATGTACAGTTTTCAGAGCACAAAATGAATGTCTCCTTTCTAATAAAAGCGTAAACTATGAACAGTGTATTGATTAAAGTTCATCATAACTGTGCAAGAAAAATCAGAGACTGAGATTATCTAAAACCTAATGCTACAGAAGTTTAAACTTGCCATTTTTTCGTGGTGTGATCCAGAGTTGTGCAGAATCGTTATTTTGATGAAAGAATGTAGATTCATTCTGAGCTATTTGCTCACTGAAGTCTGAGCTAACTCTCTGAAAGAGTCATCCTGGTCATCTTAAAATAATGGGCATTTTTAATATTGCTGGTGTAATATATGCTTGCAATACATTTTTGATGTAATTATTTGGCAATTATTTCAATCTGAGGCAAGACCGCCCCTTCAACTGCTTATGATATTTATTGTTTGGTATGGTACTTAATCACACAGACAGGACGGCTCCGAGCTTCAGTCACTATCTGTGTGGAGTTAACCAACCTCCATTGAAGCAACAAAAGCAATGTTACAGTTTCCCACAGGCACGTTCCTGATCAATATCTCTTGATCCATGCTGGGATGTACACACACATAAATATTAAATAAGGACAGTATTGGATTCATCTATGATGCCCTCCATGACCAACAAGCCTGTCAGTAATCACTGTGAAGGTTCACACTTGCTCTTGCAGATATCCATTTAAAAACTGGACTTGCTGTGTTTTATCTCCCTCTATATAAAACATTAGTTCGGCATCAGCTGGATTCCTGTGGCCAGTTCTGGGCACCACACTTTAGGAAGGATGTGAAGGCTTTGCAGAGGGTACAAAAGAGATTTATTCAAATGGTTCCACAATGAGGGATTACAGTTCCGTGGTAGTCTGGAGGTAGTCTGTTCTCCTGAGAGCAGGGAAGACTGAGGAGACTTGATAGAGGTACTTAAAATCATGGGTAGAGTATATAAAGAGAAACAGTTTCCAGTGACTGAGTCAATAACCAGAAAACACAGATTTAAGATGATTGGCAAAGGAACCAGAGGTAACATGAGGAAAAACTTGTTTTGCGTGACGAGTGGTTGGGATTTGGCACGCATTGTCTGATAGAGGGGTGGATACAGATTCAATAGCAGTTTTCGAAAGGGAATTTGAGTAAATGTTTGAAGGAGAAAAAAAATTGCAGCGCTATGTGGGAATTGCTCTTTGAAAAAGCTGCCGCAGACCTGATGAGCCAAGTGACCTTCTGTTGTGTACTATTCTATGATTCTACTCACAACCTGAGAGACAGCCTCTGACAGACGGTCCCTGCTGAATGCCCCGGGACCAGGGATTTCTCATCATAATAAATAGGAGCTGTTTCTCAGCGACTGATACTGGCTAGTTAATTGCTTATTGTGGAAGCTCAATGATTGAATATGTTCTAGACAGAAAGTGAGAGATTTCTGAATACTAACGACATCAAGGGATATGGGGATAGTGAGAAAAAATGGCGTAGAGGTAGATGATCAGCCATGATCTGTTTGAATGGCGGAGAAGGCTAGATGGGCCGAATGGCCTATTCCTCTTATTTCCTATGATTGCAGTTTTTGGGAAAATAACTTCAAGGCTTAGCTCATTATCATTTTAAACACCTGCTTCTGGATTTTAAGAGCCTTCGATGTTGGGATCCATGGCAGGGGGCAGGGAAGGGCGGAGGCTGAAAATGGCCCCGGATGAGGCCCGTCACAGACCTCGACGCCTGCAGGGCCTGGCCCAATCCTCCCAGCAGTGGTGAGACACCGTGGCAGCCTCCCTGTCGCTGGGTGTTGGGACCACAATTTGAATATCTAAGTCACTTAAAATAATTAAGTAAACTACGTCACCTCCTGATGGTCCCAGGACCGGGACCAATTCCCTCAGGGGGGTGTTTGCTAGTGCTGTTGGGGAGGGTTTAAACTAGAATGGCAAGGGGATGGGAATCTGACCATGGAGACAGAGGAGAGGGAAGCTAGGATAGAAATGAAAGACAGAAAGGTAAGAAGCGAAAGTGGAAGGCTGAGAAAACAAGGACGAGAAACAAATGGGGCCGTAGTGCAAAATAAAGCGAAAATAACTAACAATGTTAAAAAGACAAATCTAAAGGCATTGTGTCTTACTGTGCGGAGCATTCGCAAGAAGGTAGATGAATTAACAGCGCAAATAGATATAAACGGTTATGATATAGTAGAGATTACGGAGACGTGGCTGTAAGGCGACCAAGGATGGGAATTGAACATTCAGGGGTATTCAATATTTAGGAAGGGCAGGCAAAAAGAGAAAGGACGAAGCGTAGCATTGTTAGTAAAGGAGGAAATCAATGCAATAGTGAGGAAGGATATTGGCTCCGAAAATCATGATGTGGAATCTGTATGGGTGGAGCTAAGAAACACCAAGGGGCAAAAAACATTGGTTTGTCTATAGGCCCCCAAACAGTAGTGGAGCTGTAAGGTATGGCATTAAACAGGAAATTAGAGATGCATGCAATAAGGGTACAACTGTAATCGTGGGTGATAATCTACATACAGATTGGTCAAACTAAATTAGTAATAATACTGTGGAGGAGGCAAGTGACGGGTTTTTAGACCAATACGTTGAGGAACCAACTAGAGAACAGGGTCTCCTAGACTGGGTATTGTGCAATGAGAAAGAATTAATTAACAAACTTGTGCGGGATCCTTTGGGGAGGAGTGACCATAACATGATAGAATTCTTCATTAAGGTGGAGAGTGAAGTTACTGAATCCAAAACTAGGGTCCTGAATCTAAATAAAGGAAACTATGAAGGTATAAGGTGCAAGTTGGCTAAGATAGATTGGGTTGACGGTGGATAGGCAATGGATAATATTTAAAGAACATGTGCATGAATTACAACAATTATTCATTCCTGTATGGCACAAAAATAAAACCAGAAAGGTGGCTCAATCGTGGCTTACAAAAGAAATTAGGGATAGTATTAGATCCAAAGAGGAGCATGTAAAATTGCCAGAAAAGCAGCAAGTCTGAGGATTGGGAGCAGTTTATAATTCAGCAAAGGAGGACAAAGAGGTTGATTAAGCAGGGGGAAATAGAGTATGAGATTAAATTTGCGGGGAACATAAAAACTGACTGTAAAAGCTATAAATATGTGAAGAGAAAAAGATTAGTGAAAGCAAATGAAAGTGAAAGCACTCACAGTCAGAAACAGGAGAAATTATAATGGGGAATAAAGAACTGGCGGAACAATTAAACACATACTTTGGTTCTGTCTTCACAAAGGAGGACACAAATAACCTCCCAGAAATGTTAGGGAACCAAAGGTCTAATGAGAGCGAGGAACTGAAGGAAATCAGTATGAGTAAAAAAAAAATAGTGCGAGGGAAATTAATGGAGTCAAAGGCTCACAACTCCCCAGGGCCTGATGATCTATATCCCAGAGTACTAAAGGAAGTGGCCCTGGAAATAGTGGATGCATTGGTGATCATCTTCCAAAATTCTATAGACTCTGGAGCAGTCCCTACAGATTGGAGGGTGGCAAATGTAACCCCATTATTTAAAAAAGGAGTGTACAGACCAGTTAGCCTTACATCAGTATTGGGGAAATGCTAGAGTCTATTAAAAAGGATGTGATAGCAGAACACCTGGAAAGCATAAACTGGATTGGACAAAGTCAGCATGGGTTTACGAAAGGGAAATCATGCTTAACAAATCTACTGGAGTTTTTTGAGGATGTAAATAGTAGAATAGATAAGGGAGAACCAGCGGAGGTGGTGTATTTGGATTTTCAGAAGGCTTTTGATAAGGTCCCACATAAGAGGTTAGTGTGCAAAATTAAAGCACATGGGATTGGTAGTAATATACTGGCATGGATTGGGAATTGGTTGACAGACAGGAAACAGAGAGTAGGAATAAACGGGTTTTTTTCTGGGTGGCAGACAGTGACTAGTGGGGTACCGCAGAGATCATTGCTTGGGCCCCAGCTATTCACAATAAATATCAATGACTTGGGTGAGGGAAATAAATGTAACATTTCCAAGTTTGCAGACGACACAAAGCTGGGGTGGGTGGGGGGGTGGGGGCGGGGGGTGGTGGGGAGCGGAATGTGAGCTGTCAGGAGGATGCAAAGAGGCTCCAATGTGATTCGGACAAGTTGGATGCGTGGGTAAATGCATGGCAAATGCAGTATAATGTAGATAAATGTGAGGTTATCCACATTGGTTGGAAAAACAGAAAGGCAGATTATTATCCAAATGGTGATAGATTGGGAAAGGGGAGGTGCAACGAGACCTGGGTGTCCTTGTACACCAGTCGTTGAAAGCAATTATTCAGGTACAGCAAGCAATTAGGAAGGCGATTGGTATGTTGGCCTTCATTGCAAGAGGATTTGAGTACAGGAGCAAGGATATCTTACTGCAGTTATACAGGGCCTTGGTGAGACCACATCTGGAATATTGTGTGCAGTTTTGGTCTCCTTATCTTAGGAAGGATGTTCTTGCCTTGGAGGGAGTGCAAAGAAGATTTACTAGACTGATTCCTGGGATGTCAGGATTGATGTATGAGGAGAGATTGGGTCGACTAGGCTTATATTCACTAGAGTTTAGAAGAACGAGAGGGGATCTCATAGAAACCTATCAAACTCTTAACAGGACTAGACTGGCTAGATACAGGGAGGATGTTCCTGATGGCTGGGGAGTCCAGAACTAGGGGTCACAGTCTCAGGATACGGGGTTATGCCATTTAGAACCGAGATGAGAGATTTCTTCACTCAGAGGGTGGTGAACCTGTGGAATTCTCTACCGCAGAAGGCTGTGGAGGCCAAGTCATTAAACATATTCAAGAAGGAGATAGATATATTTCTTAATGCCAAAGGGATCAAGGGATATGGGGAGAAAGCAGGAACAGGGTACTGAATTAGACGATCAGCCATGATTTATTTTGAATGGTGGAGCAGGCCCGAAGGGCCAAATGGCCTACTCCTGCTCCTATTTTCTATGTTTCTGTGCAATCTTTGGCCCAGCAGCCGGCATTCCCGTGCCTTCGAATCCCCATCTGGGGAAATGAGGTGCAACACTGGTGCGGAGGGGGGGAAGGAGATACATTTATCAGTGTCGGGGGGAGGGGGTGAACGGGATGAAATTAACATTCTGGGTGTAGGGGATGGTGGGTAGGGTTGTAATTTAAAGTTTATGCAGTTTGAGGGGGAGAAGGTCAGATGGTAGAGGTAAGTGTTTTTTGGCGGGGAAGGGCAGATAATTAATTGTTATTGGGGGCATTGGGAGAGGTGCAAAATAAATGTTTTTACTTGGTGCATTCGATCTTTTAATATGTAAATTAGCCAGTAGGGCTACCAGCCCTTTAAAAATGGCGTCAGCTGCACACAGGCAGCTGATGCCATTGCCAGGGACGGACAACCCGCCCCCTCCACGCTATTTAAATAGCCACCGCGCTTGGAATCATGGTGGTTCTTTGGTGTGCGGCCCATGCGGGCGGGCCACCATTTTTGAAGCTCGCCACCGATCCCATGACATCTCCATGCCTTTTTAAATACTTGCTGATTACAGGTAATAACTCTTAAATGTAAACAGGAAACACAACGCAGAAAATCTGCAAATGTTGGAAATCTGAGAGGAAAACACTGGAAGCACTCATCAGGCCAGGCAGCAGAACAGGCCAGCGACGTATGCCAATGTTAATTGTATATACTGCATATATATATTTGTATATAAAAGCCGTTCTTTCCATAAATGCTCCCATACCTGATAAAAGTTTCCAGCAAGGAATGTAACTATTTTTCAAATCCTTTTTATTAAAAAAGTTGAAAATCCTTGTGTTCAGATTTGGCATGTTCCGCCAAAGTACTGGAGTGCCTCAGTAGCGAGATGCTTATCAAAGGTGTATAAAATTGCCCTTGTAATTACATTTTGGTTCGGCACCAAGAACTTTCATCTTTGTTAGGAAAAGTAGACTCCTCTGATCACTACTAAATGTTTCCAATTTCACTTTCCTACCTTCCTCTCCTGAAAGTGTTACAAGGAAGGGCATCCCTGCCCATGTCTGATCCACATGTCCTGTGTCTACAATTGCACTTTCCCAAAAAGTTTCCTGGTTAGTTTTGATGAGCCGTTTTTTTTTTGCCCCTGTCTAGTCTAGAGGTCAAAGGTAACACTTCTTTCTCTGCTGTGGCTGAGTTTAAAAATCCCAGCAAAGACGGTGTTTTCTTTCCCAAAAGCATAACATTTGTAAAAAAAAAATACAAAACAATTCAAATTGGACATTTCAGAAAGTGTACTAGAGATCAGATTTATTCGATACGGAACATGAGGTGCCTCACAACTCTTGCCATTCCGTTTTATATACAATTAACATTGGCATTACGTGGCAAAAAACATTTTTTTGTTGCTTACAGCCCGAGGGGTTTTACACTGGTTCAAGCCCCTCGGTATACGATGGCGGGAGTACCTTACACAGCGGCCTTTCTCCATTGAGCCTTTGCAGCGGCTGCCCCAGACGCAGACAGGATATTTTTGGACTCATATTTTCCTCCACACAAGATCAGGGGGCAGGTTGTTCGACCTTGCTCATCTAAGAGCGAAGTCCAAAGTACGGAAAGTCCTCATCAGGGAACTCCTCTTTGCTGACAATGCTGCTTTAACATCTCACACTGAAGAGTGCCTGCAGAGTCTCATCGACAGGTTTGCGGCTGCCTGCAATGAATTTGGCCTAACCATCAGCCTCAAGAAAACGAACATCATGGGGCAGGACGTCAGAAATGCCCCATCCATCAATATCGGCGACCACACTCTGGAAGTGGTTCAAGAGTTCACCTACCTAGGCTCAACTATCACCAGTAACCTGTCTCTCGATGCAGAAATCAACAAGCGCATGGGAAAGGCTTCCACTGCTATGTCCAGACTGGCCAAGAGAGTGTGGGAAAATGGCGCACTGACACAGAACACAAAAGTCCGAGTGTATCAAGCCTGTGTCCTCAGTACCTTGCTCTATGGCAGCGAGGCCTGGACAACGTATGTCAGCCAAGAGCGACGTCTCAATTCATTCCATCTTCTCTGCCTCCGGAGAATACTTGGCATCAGGTGGCAGGACCGTATCTCCAACACAGAAGTCCTCGAGGCGGCCAACATCTCCAGCTTGTACACACTACTGAGTCAGCGGCGCTTGAGATGGCTTGGCCATGTGAGCCGCATGGAAGATGGCAGGATCCCCAAAGACACATTGTACAGCGAGCTCGCCACTGGTATCAGACCCATCGGCCGTCCATGTCTCCACTTTAAAGACGTCTGCAAACACGACATGAAATCCTGTGACATTGATCACAAGTCGTGGGAGTCAGTTGCCAGCGTTCGCCGGAGCTGGCGGACAGCCATAAAGGCGGGGCTAAAGTGTAGTGAGTCGAAGAGACTTAGTAGTTGGCAGGAGAAAAGACAAAAACGCAAGGGGAGAGCCAACTGTGTAACAGCCCCGACAATCAAATTTTTCTGCAGCACCTGTGGAAGAGCCTGTCACTCTAGAATTGGCCTATATAGCCACTCCAGGTGCTGCTCCACAAACCACTGACCAACTCCAGGCGCTTACCCATTGTCTCTCGAGATAAGGAGGCCAAAGAAGAACTAAGCACTTTGTTGACCAACTGACTTATCAGGACAGCCTGATTTTTCACTCTCTAACATCCCATTCATATTGATGATCTATTGAATGGTCATCAATTTGAAATATTAACTCTCTCTCTCTCTCTCACAGATGCTGTCTGACCTGCTGAGTATTTCCAGCAATGTTTTGTGCATTTTTCAGATTGTCAGCATCTGCAGTATTTTGCTTTTGTCCCATTCATATTACTGGATCATCAGGATAATTGCAAAATCAGGCATCATTGATTGACAAACAAAACCAACCAACACTTCAGCAATTGACCTAATTACAGGGGCATTGTAGACTTTAATTGATATGCAAATCATATTATCCCTGAAGCATATCACTGTTTATAGTATGTGAAGACAACAGTTGGCCTCCAGTGTTTATTATACAGTGCCTTTAGAGCATGGCGGGTTTAAACAGCCACTGGCTTTCTGAACTGTGGATTTTAAATAACAAATTGTCTATTGGCTTCAAAAACAGATCAGTACATAAAATGGACCATTGTATACTTTTTGAATAGCTTTTCAGTGCATTGTTTTCTCCATCCTCTACTGATTGCATATTCACAAATATTTCCTTCCCAACAGTCATGATCTGTCAAATCGAAAGCTTTTGCTCACTCAATATTGGGTATTGTGCAGCCATGTGAAATAACGACTGAATGTCTCCTTTTTATGGTATAAATAAGCTGACTATAAATAGCACTGTGGTGCTGGATCAGGCATGGCATTGCACTCTTTTCAAAACAAAAGGCTAAACAAGTTACATCCATCAGCTAAGGATTAGCCTTCTCCCTGGGGAGCTTTGACCTTTTGGAGAGTTGAGCCCTTCAGCTGACAGACTAGCAGTGATGATCAAGCATTGCTTGCTTCTGGCTAAGTGAGGCCCCAGGCCTTCATTTTCTAAAGTCTCATTGCATTTTAAACCAGTATGAGGCCACTTGCTGCTGTCATGAATTTACTCACCATGCACAGGATGGGGGCAGTTTTTGTCATTGCAGAAAATGTTCAGCATGTTAAGACAGAATCATTTTAATTCGGTTGGCTTAAGTTCTCTTTGTCTATGTATTATCAAAGATTTTCCTCATTAGAAAAAATATTTATTAGTTGCTGTGGTACTCACTTGTTCCCAAGAAATCCAGACAACTGGATCCTTAGTTACCTCAAATGTATTAAAAGAATCCCTTGTTTAACAATTTGATACCTAAATTGTATAAATAGTGATGTGAAATCTTTTGTCACTTGGATACATTTTCCACAACGCGCACAGATACTAGCCAGAATGTTTTGGTGCTAGCTTTGCGCTGCTCATTTAACACAAGGCCAGCCTCAATATATCTCCCAGAGTCAGTCCTGATTAGATATTCGGTGCAAGTTCCTGCAATGAAATGTGCTAATCGCTGGAAGTTCACACATTCATTCCTTAAAGGTTAGCAGCAGCCACTTAAAGGGAAAGCCATTTCTGACAAGCATTCTTTTTTTAAATGTGATTTATTAATATGTTAAGTGAAAGGAGAATTAAGTTTTTTTTTAATGGATGCAGCAGTTGAGGTGCTGCTACTAGAATCTGTGGACAGGTGGGTCGCCCGATATTCATCTGTAGTGCATCTCTACAGAGGCAACTAGTCTATCTTCCCAGTATGTGCTGGCTCAGCAGATTTAATATGCTCGCCACTGCCAGTAGTAATTACACAAAATTAGGAAGATGGTTTTGGGTTTAAGAAATCAGCCACAGTAAGGCTACTTACTGACCAGTACTTTATATTAAGTATGGGTAAAGTAGGCTTGTCATAAATGAACCAATCTTTGACTGATGAGAACAGGGTGCACAGAGAGATAAGATCACTGCAGCGTGATACTGAATCTGCACAGACTGCGTTGTTTTTCACATGTTTTCTGGCAGTGTGAGTAGCCCTTGGTCCCAGGCACGTGAAGACCTAATTAAAATACAGCAGTGGGGGCCTGATGATGGAATTTGAACCCCAATACAATTTTTAGAGGTTTTCTGAAAGGTCAGCACCTGGTGCCCAGCTCACCAGCAGCAAAGGATGCCAAGTCTGGGGAGGCCTGGAAGGATCTAGAAGGGGCACTTACGACTGTCTTCTGCTGCAATTGTAGACAGATGGGCAAGATATTTAAAGGGATCTTTGAGCCATTTAGTGACTTTGGCAATAGCAAAAGGAGATCTTAGAATTCAGAGTTTAACATGGGACTTTATAGAATTAAAAATCATTATGGATTTTTTCCTGTTAATTTTATTGAAGATTTTTAAATTAAGTAGCATCACTAATTTTAGATCTGATATTAATTTTGACACTCGCCAAAAAGGTTAGCAATCTTGCTGAACACAACTAAATGTTTGGACTTTCTTCAATCTATTAGACCTGGCCCTCATAGACTAACCAGCTCCTCAACTGCAGTCTAGAATAAATATATTGAGTTGTTAGGATTCTTATTCCATTGCAACTACCTGCATTACCATCTGTTTTAGCATGAAAGTTATCCTGTATTTTGAATAGATGGTTCTGTCATTTGATTTGTGTTTGGAACCCTTCCCTCTGTTCTGTGAGTTTCATAAAGTGATGCTTAAGGTCATGGCTTTTGATTGTCTACAATATTATACACAAGATTTAGTATTTGTGTAAAACCATATAATTGTAACCTCCTTTCTGTAGAAACTTCAATATTTTAAGCTTCTTACCTCTAAGAATTGTTCTAACTGTTAGCATAATGGGACAAATCCACTTACTTAATAAAAGCTGCAAAAGAATGATGGTTGCTCACAGCTGTGTTTTGAGCCAATAAGTGGGTTACCAGTGGGCCATGATTTTTATCATCAGCGTGTCCAGTCGACCATGGCTGGAAGGTGACCCTGTTCACAGACATGAATGAGTGTTCATTCAGCACGCACTTGGCCCAAAGTTCGTAAAACCCCTTCTACTACTTTTATCAGTGAAAGAAATTTACTTTCTACAATAGGATCCAAATTTGAAATAACTTGAAATGAACAGTCCCATCTCAGGAATTGTCATCTATTCATTTCTCATCCACGTGTCAATCCATATTGCTTTTTATACAAGAAGGTTTCTAACTAATCCTTCGAGGTGCAACCCGAGTCAACTGAGGAAAGCCAGTGAAAGACTGTTGTTGCTCAGTGGAACCATTCAGATGCTCAAGGCTAACCTTCTGGCACCATTGTGGTGTTGGTTGAAGGGTGGCAAAGGAGCAGACATGGGTGGCACAGTGGTTAGCACCACAGCCTCACAGCTCCAGTGATCCAGGTTCAGTTCTGGGTACTGTCTGTGCGGAGTTTGCAAGTTCTCCCTGTGACCGCGTGGGTTTCTGTTGGGTGCTCCGGTTTCCTCCCACAGCTAAAGACTTGCAGATTGATAAGTAAATTGGCCATTGTAAATTGCCCCTAATGTAGGTAGGTGGTAGGAGAATTGAGGGAAAGTGAGGATGTGGTAGGGAATATGGGATTAATGTAGGATTCGTATAAATGGGTGGTTGATGGTCAGCACAGACTCGATGAGCCGAAAGGTCTGTTTCAGTGCTGTATGACTCTATGCTGACATCCTGAGAGATGCCAAATGTACCAAACTCTCATGGCACCACTGCCACTCTTGTTGGCTTCATCACTTCCAGTAATGTGCAAAAAAGTAGCTTGCAGAGTGTGAGTGTACAGCCCACCAATCTGCCCAAAGTGAATACCACTCTGGAGGAAATTGTTGAGAGTGATGGGTAGGTGGTGAAAAGAGTAGTTGTCAGTTGTTGCTGAGAAATTTGGACAGATGAAGAGCTGTATTCATCCTTGCTACTCTTGTGAGGTCATTGCACTTCTTTCAGCATTGAATCCCTGTCTTGGGGATAATGCTGGTGTTACAACCAGATGAGAAAGGGGTCTATCAGTTCCCTCTCAGCCTTTGCCTGGTTTGACCATAACAGGGTTTAAATTTTTTTAGCTCCCTCTCAGTGAATCCTTGTTCATTTCTCCAATTGTAAGGCAAAGACAGATAGGTTTCCTTAGATTTAAACAAGAAAGGTGTACGTTTATTAACATTAAAACGCTAATTCGATTAGAACTCCTACGAATACGCGACGCGACCATGCATACACGATAAACACACACGCAGATAGAGACAGAAAAGTAGAAAGAATAAAGGGAAAAGGTTTGAAGCAATAGCTGGGGTTTACTTTACTGTCCTTTGAGTTTGATGTAGAGTCTTTGATTGCAGGTAAATGTTGCCACTTTGTGGGGGCCCAATGCAGGTTTTCAAACTTGTTTTGGTGTAGGAGTTTTCTCTCTTGAGGTTTAAGTGGCTTCAGTGTATTGGAAATTCGTGAGAGAGAGGGAGACAGGGAGAGAGACCTTCCTTCTCTGTTGTCTTCAAAGCAGTCTCAGTCTTCAAACTGTCGTGTGAGCACAATTCAAAAACTCTGGGCCAGCAGGTAAGTCATGTGACTGTTTTTTTAAAACAAACTCTCCTGCATTTTTGTAGATTCCTTTTATCATCGCAGACACCTGCAGTGGCAGGCAGGGTGGGGAGGGGGTGGTGGGAATGGAATGCTGGCTTCAATGTCTAATGATCAAAATCCATTTGGGTTAATTGGATCAGGGAGCAGTTCCATTGTCTTTTCCTAGACAGCTGTCTCTTAGAATGCAAATCTTTCCAGCCACTGCTGATCTCTTTAAATAATTCATCTCTTCAGTCCAGCATCATCTTAAAATTAATGTTTCATATGATGAAATTAATATGCCTTATTCGTGGCAACTGGGGTCTTCATGACACTGGTGGCATTGACCCTGTTCATGACCTCTGCCCAGATCTGAACTACTGTTACCCTTGGGCTTTCCTCCATGTAGTTGGGAAGAGAGCCTCCTTCCTTGCCCATGATTAAGTCACTTAAAACCTCCAGTGAGACATCTGAGAATTGGGGGCTGCTCTACTGCTCATCCCTGTCTCTCGATCAGCCATTGCGCATTAGGGAAAGGCTTGCTACCAGATCAATCAAAAGAAATTGCACAGCAGTAACTGCAAACAAGGATGCAAACTCACTTCAGAAGGTGCATCCCTTTAAGCACTGTTCAAGAAGTGGATGCAGAAGTGCAGGCTGTCCAATTCATGACTGGATCAGGTGGGCAGCCCGCCATGTGAATGTAATGAAGCCTTAAAATGGCCTAGGCCTCATTTTGGCAAGCCAGGTGATCCTGCCACTTAATCTGTCCACCCCATACTCACACTGAGTTAAAATCGGGGCTAAAATGTTCCTTCAGATGCTATTTCACACTGACAGCTGATCCATCTCTTACTGCCCTTTGAATGCTTAACATGTCTATATTGCAGAAGCAACAACAGCAACAACTTGCATTTATATAGCGCCTTTAACGCAGATTCTGTAAACTTCAGGTCATCCAAAACTCTGCTACCTGTGGCCTTACTTATTCTTTCCTGTTTACCCATCATCCCTAACCTACATTGGCTCCCGGTCAAGCAAAGGCTCGATTTTAAAAGTCTCTTCCTTGTTTTCAAATCCCTCCATGGTCTCGCCCCTCTCCATCTCTGTAATCTCCTCCAGCCCCACTGTCCTCTGGGATATCTGCACTCAACTAATTCTGGCCTCTTGTGCATTCCCGATTTTAATCGCTCCATCACTGGTGGCTGTGCCTTCAACTACCTGGGCCCAATTCTCTGGAATTCCTTCTCTACACCTCTCCACCTTTCTACCACTCTTTCCTCCTTTAAGACACTTCTTAAAACCTACCTCTTTACCAAGCGTTTGGTCATCTGACCTAATATCTCCTGATGTGGCATGGTGTCAAATTTTGCTT
Organism: Heterodontus francisci; assembly: GCF_036365525.1. Classification (NCBI taxonomy): domain Eukaryota; kingdom Metazoa; phylum Chordata; class Chondrichthyes; order Heterodontiformes; family Heterodontidae; genus Heterodontus; species Heterodontus francisci. The sequence continues at coordinate 39,463,076 of NC_090375.1, forward strand.
CACAATGTTCCTGTGAAGCACCTTGGGATTTTTTTTAATATGTTAAAGGCTTTGATTATACAAATACAAGTTGTTGTTGTAGAAGAGCACACATTTTGGCTACAACTTATTCTTAATGTACTGATATCGTGAAGAGCTTCACATAAAAAATACTTGTAACAAAATCAAGCCACATGGTGCACCCTCACGGCGAAATACATGATGGGCTGCAGGATGAATACTTGACTATCTCTTTTTGTGTTCTTTACATTTCAATCAGTGCAAATAACTTTAACACTGCCATGGGGAAAGCAGGTTAACAGTGACCTGTGCTTTACTGATATTGCATATTACCCGTGTGGTAATCTGGACACATTTACTAATTCCCCTGTTAGAAACCTTCAATGGCACTCTTGCATACTGAGAGTTGGAATAAGTGTCATTGAGACCTTTTGAAATTCTCCAAAGCCTACCCAGACTAAGGTAATCCATCCCAGAGGAACTGGTTACATTTTGTCTGCAGGCATGATGGCTCCCCTTGGATTTAAAGACTTATGATTGTGCAACCGTTTTCTTTGACCTGGAAGGGCATAAGAAAATTGGATCGGGATGAGTGTCACTGAAATGACCTTGCAGGCATCAGCAGTCTTCCTCAACCATTATTTTGTCCCTTTTGGTCAAACAGTCAGTCCCTGCACCTTAACATTGGGTCTTTGGCCGATTGAATGTGCAAATGGGAGTCTTGTTCTACTGCACTTTCATCATCAGAGCAGAACTCCGAGAATTTCAAAATCTTAGACTATAGGTAGTGAGCTTCACTGCACAGACAGTGCTGTGCTTGTAGTCAAGATTGTCTGCAGCTCAACTGTAGTCTCCAGGGACAAATCCATCACTACCTCCAGGGCAAACACTAGGCTATCAAGGCAGTTGTTTTTTGACAGTCCTGGTTAATACTATAAACTCAACTCAATTCATAAGGGCAGGTGCAGACAGATTACCACTCTGTGAAACACTATTACACTAAAGTGCTGCACTACTACACTGTCACTTCGCAAATCTATTGCTTTGGAAAAAGTACTGGATCATACCACAAAGCAAACTCTTCAATTTAACCAATATACCTTTCAGTGGAAAGTACGGCAATGTGTAAAAACTTTCAGTGATTTAACAATGGAAACAAAAGGCAGCCTGATCTGCACCACTTGGAATTTATTGAACAACCTGTTGCTATGTCACGGAGTGGATGCAGGACATTCTGAAGGGGGAGGGTGAACAGTCAGAGGTTGTGGTTCACATTGGTACCAAAGATGTAGGTCGTGCAACAAGAAGTTAGGGAGCTAGGTAATAGATTACAAAGCAGGACTTCAAAGGTTGTAATCTCTGGATTGCTCCCGGTGCCACGTGCTAGTGAGTATATGAATAGAAGGATAAAGCAGATGAATGCGTGGCTGAAGAGATGGTGCAGGAGGGAGGGCTTTAGTTTCCTGGATCACGCGGTCTGTTCTGCTGAAGGTGGGACCTGTACAAGTCGGACGGGTTGCACCTGAACCAGAACAGGATCAACATCCTTGCAGGGAGGTTTGCTAGTGCTGTTGTGGCGGGGTGGGTGGGGGGGTTAAATTAATTTGGCAGGCGAATGGTATACAGAGTGGAGGTGGGGGTTGGGGGGGGGGTGGGTGATGTACAACCAAATATAGAAGAGAAACTAAGTCAGCCTCGAAGGCAGAATAAATATAGACCTGTTAAGGCACAAAGAATAATGCAAGGCTGGATTGCATCTATTTTAACGCTAGGAGTCGTATAAATAAGGCAGATGAATTGAGGTTTTAGATTAACGCATGGAAATATAATATTATTGCTATCACAGAGACATGGTTGAGGGAAGGGCAGGACTGGCAGCTCAATATTCCATGGTATAGAATCTTCAGGCGTGACAAGGAGAGGGTGTAAAAGAGGTGGTGGCATTGCACTAATGGTCAAGGAGTCAATTACTGCAGTAAGGAGGGATGATATGTTAGAAGGTTCCTCAAATGAGGCCACATGGGTAGACCTTAAAAACAAAAAGGGGGCAATTACTTGGCTGGGAGTGTACTACAGGCCTCCAAACAGTCAGGAAGAGATAGAGGAGCAGATATGTAGGCAAATCTCAGAGAGGTGTAAAAATAATAGGGTAATAATAGTAGGGGATTTCAACTTCCCCAATATCAACTGAGATAGTCTTAGTGCAAAAGGCTTAAAGGGGGTGGAATTCTTAAAGTGCATCCAGCAGAGCTTTTTGAGCCAGCACGTAGAAAGTCCTACAAGAGACTAGCGGTGTACATGAGGGTAAAGCAATTGATGTAGTCTACATAGGCTTCAGTAAGGCTTTTGATAAGGTGCCACATGGGAGATTGGTTAAGAAGGCAATAGCCCATAGGATGTAGCGCTATTTGGCAAATTGGATCCAAAATTGGCTAGTGGCAGGAGGCAGAGGGTGATGGTCGAGGGTTGTTTTTGCGATTGAAAGCCTTTGACCAGTGGTGTACCACAGGGATCGGTGCTGGGACGCTTGCTGTTTGTCGTGTACATTAATGATTTAGATGTGAATATAGGAGGTATGATCAGTAAGTTCAGAGATGACATGAAAATTGGTGGTGTCGTAGATAGTGAGGAGGAAAGCCTTAGATTACAGGATGATATAGATGGGCTGGTAAGATGGGCAGAGCAGTGGCAAATGGGATTTAATCCTGAGAAGTGTGAGGTGATGCATTTTGGGAGGACTAATAAGGCAAGGGAATATACAATGGATGGTAGGACCCTAGGAAGTACAGAGAGTCAGAGTGACCATGATGTACTTGTCCATAGATCACTGGAGACAGCAGCACAGGTAGATAAGGTGGTTGGAAAGGCATACTCGCCTTTATTAGCCAAGGCATAGAATATAAGAGCAGGCAGGTTATGATGGAACTGTATAAAATGCTAATTAGGCCATAGCTGGAGTACTCTGTACAGTTCTGGTTGCCACACTATAGGAAGGATGTGATTGCACTGGAGGGGGTGCAGAGGAGGTTCACCAGGATGTTGCCTGGGCTGGAGCATTTCAGCTACGAAGAGAGACTGGATAGGCTAAGGTTGTTTTCCTTCGAGCAGAGAAGGCTGAGGGTGGACCTGATTGAGGAATACAAAATTATGAGGCGCATAGATAGGGTAGATAGGAAGAAACATTTTCCCTTAGCGGAAGTGTCAGTAACCAGGGGGAATAGATTTAAGATAAGGGGCAGGAGATTTAGATGGGATTTGAGGAAAAATTTGAGGGTGGTTGGAATCTGGAACACACTGCCTAAAGGGCTAGTAGCGGCATGAGCCCACATTTAAGAAGTATTGAGATGAGCACTTGAAACGCCATAGCATACAAGTCTATGGGCCAAGTGCTGGAAAATGGGATTAGAATAGATAGGAGCTTGATGGCCGGTATGGACACGATGGGCCAAAGGGCCTGTTTCTGTGCTGTATAATTCTATGACTCTATGTTATATAAAGAATTTCTTGTAATATTGTTCACTAGATTGCTTCTAGAGATGAGGGGTTTGTCTAATGAAGACAGATTGAGCAGTTTAGGCCTTTACTCTCTGGAGTTTAGAAGAATGAGAGGAGATCTAATTGAGGTATATAAGATGATTAAGGGGTTTGACAAAGTAGACATCGAGAGGATGTTTCCTCCTGTGGGGCAATCTAGAATGAGAGGTCATAGTTTTAGGATAAGGGGTAGCAGATTTAAAACAGAGATGAGGAGAAATTATTTATCTCAAAGGGTCGCAAATCTGTGGAATTCACTGCCCCAGAGTGGATGCCGGGACATTGAGTGAATTTAAGGAGGAGATAGACAGCTTTTTAATTAGTAAAGGGTTGAAGGGTTATGGAGAACGGGCAGGAAAGTGGAGTTGAGGCCAAGATGAGATCAGCCATGATCGTATTCAATGGCAGAGCAAGCTCGAGGGGCTGAATTGCCTACTCCTGCTCCGAGTTCTTATGTTCTTATTTTCTTATATTAGCTCACCTGTAAGTGAGAAACATAAAGAAAGAACAAAGAAAGAAAGACTTGCATTTATCTGGAGCTTTTCCGAAATTCTCAATGCGCTTCACAGCCAATGAATTACTTTTTGAAGTGTAGTTACTAATATAGGAAACAGGAAGTTAGCAAATGTAACACTGCTAATCAAGAAAGGAGGGAGAAAGAAAACGGGGAACTACAGGCCAGTTAGCCTGATATCAGTTGTCAGGAAAATGCTGGATCTATTAGTAAGCAAGTCTTAACAATGCACTTAAAAAATCATAGAATGATCAAACAGAGTCAACATGGTTTTACAAAAGGGAAATCGTGTTTGGCAAATTTATTAGAGCTTTTTTGAGGATGTGACTAGAAGGATAGATAATGGGAACCAGTAGATGCAGTATACGTGGATTTTCAAAAGGCATTCCATAAGGTGCCACACAAAAGGTTGATACACAAGGTAAGGGCTCATGGAGTTATGGGTAATATATTAGCATGGATGGAGGATTGGTTCACGGACAAGAAGCAGTGAGTAGGGATAAACAAGGCCTTTTCAAGTTGGCAGCTGTGACTAGTGGAGTGCCGCAAGGATCCATGCTGGGGCCTTAGCTTTAAGATCTATATAAATGACTTAGATGAAGAGACTGAGAGTAATGTATCTAATTTTGTGAATGATGCAAAGCTAAGTGGAAATGCAAGCACTGAGGAGGACACAAAGAGGCTGCAAAGAGATATAGACAGGTTATGTAAGTTGTCAACAAGGTGGGAGATGGAGTATAATGTGGGGAGTGGGAGGTTATTCACTTCGGTAGTAAGAATAGAAAAGCAGAATATTTTTTAAAAGGTGTAAAACTTGTAAACGTTAATGTTCAGAGGGACTTGGGTGTACTCGTACAAGGAACACAGAAAGTTAGCATGCAGGTACTGCAAGCAATTAGGAAGGCAAATGGCATGTTAGAATTTAATGCAAAGGGGATTGAAGTACAAGTCAAGAGTATGATGGAATACTCTCCACTTGCCGGGATGGGTGCAGCTCCAATAACACTCAAGAAGCTCGACACCATCCAGGACAAAGCAGCCTGCTTGATTAGCACCCATCCACAAACATTCACTCCCTCCACCACTGATGCACACTGACAGCACTGTGTACCATCTACAAGATGCACTGCAGCAACGTATCAAGGCTCCTTCAACAGCACCTTCCAAACCCACGACCTCTACCACCTCGAAGGACAAGGGCAGCAGTTGTATGGGAACACCAACACCTGCAAGTTCCCATCCAAGCCACACACCATCATAACTTGGAACTATATCGCCATTCCTTCACTGTTGCTGGGTCAAAATCCTGGAACTCCCTTCCTAACAGCTCTGTGGGTGTACCTACCCCACATGGACTGCAGCAGTTCATGAAGGCAGCTCACCACCATCTTCTCAAGAGCAATTAGGGATGGGCAATAAATGCTGGTCTTGTCAGCGATGCCCATATCCCATGAACGAATATAAATAAGAATAAGGAAGTCATGCTACAATTGTACTGGGCTTTGGTGAGACCACACCTGGAGTACTGCGCACAGTTTTAGGCTCAATATTTAAGGAAAAATATACTTTCAGTGGTGGCTGTACAGTGGAGGCTAACTAGATTAGTTCCTGGGATAAGACGGTTGTCCTGTGATGAGAGGCTGAGTGAATTGGGTCTGTACTCTCTGGAGTTTGGAAGAATGAGATGTGATCTCATTGAAATATACAAGATTCGGAAGGGGCTCGAAAGGATAGACAATGAGAGGTTGTTTCCCCTGGCTGAGGAATCCAGAACACAGGGCACAGTCTCAGGATAAAGGGTCAATCATGTAGGACTGATATGAGGAGGAATTTTGTCACTCAGAAGGTTGTGAACTTTGGAATTCTCTACAACTGGATGCTCCCTAATTAAATATATTCAAAGCTGGGATAGATAGATTTTTGATCTCTCAGAATCAAGGGATAAAGGGAGCAGGCAGAAAAGTGGAGTTGATGCTGAGGATCAGCCATGGTTGTATTGAATGGTGGAGCAGACTCGAGGGGCTGTATGGTCTACTCCTGCTTCTATTACTTATGTTCTTATGTATCTTTCCCTTTGATTCCATCCCACCTCCATACCAGATTATTTGCCTTCAAGGTAGTGATTAATTGACCCACTTCATGTATAATCAAGGAATCACACAGCACAGAATGAGGCCATTTGTCACATCAACCAGTTCTACTCACCTTTCCTTTCCCCATAGCCCTGCAAATGTTTCCCCTTTGAGTATTCATCCAATTCCAACTTAGTGGATGTGACCAAATTTCTGGCTTCTGCCATTTATTGCATTCATGCTAAATATTAAGATGCCATGAAAAATAGCCCAAGATGACTTGCTTGCTGATCTTTCTATGCTTGCTCTCTGCGAAAAAGGATGTAAACTCCACCCTGTGTCTCCTCTGGGATGACTGGGGTTAGTTCAGCAAGATTAAACAGTTTATGTAGTTATGAAATCATATTTTAAATCATATATGTATTTGATGCATATGCATTTGCCAGATTAAACAACTCACAGCAGTGAAACTGAAGAGCATTGTTGTTTCTGTTCCTCCTGCAAATCTACCACAACAACAGCCTGTAGGTAGGTTATTAAAATTAATTTTATTCGCTGCTTCTTATCATCCTTTCTGTGGTGTCTCTTACCCACTTCATTCTCTTGCTTTTTTTTTGCAGAGTACAGACAGAATCCTCATTGTTAGGTTATGCTAACAGCTTCAGTGTCATCATCACCTCCATCAGTATTGCATAATATGTCATGTATAATGCAATGCTCAGCCAGTTGAGGTGGTGGAGATCAATCTGCATACTTTGGATCTGTCAAAGATGATCTTCACTGCCTTAACAAGCACAAGTCCCAAGTACACACATGCTGTGTGCTCCAGACATCTCCAAGTGTTAACTCAATTCTCCACACACTCGGTCCCTCTCTCTTCCCCCCACTTGTTGGAAAATGACACCGACCATGAAAAGACTCTCTCTGCTTCTGAATCACCTTTCAGGATTTCTTTTCTTCACTGTAAAGTATCTGTTTGGGAATGAGGTCATTTAAAGTGATAGTGACCATACTTTAATTCCCCCTGACTGATTGAAAGCAGGTAGGGGAGCTGTTCAAATGGAGCGGGATGATCTGGTCAACTACAATTTCAAATTGCAGGGGCAAGAACGCCTGTCCCTAAAGCTGGTGGAATCCTCCTTAAATGTGCAGGTCAGGCTCTGATTTTTTTTTTATTTCCAAAATATACTTTATTCATAAAAATCTGCAAAAAAATACATTACCAGTTTCAAACAGCACCAAGTCAAAAAATACAAACAGTTCAAAGGAGGTCCGTTTGCTTCATTACAATCATGACTTGCCTCACAACCCTTCCATTTCACATTTGTCATGCCAATTACATTTTTACATTTTACATCAAATTAAAATTTTCCCGATACAGTTTGAGGGGTTTCCCATGGATCCAGCCCCTCAGTTCAGCTTGGTGGGGGGACCTTACACTGTGGTCTTTCCCCATTGAGCCTTCGCTGCGGCTGCCCCAAGCTTTAGTGCGTCCCTCAGCACGTAGTCCTGGACCTTGATATGTGCCAGTCTGCAACATTCGGTGGTGGACAACTCTTTGCGCTGGAAGACCAGCAAGTTTCGGGCAGACCAAAGGGCGTCTTTCACCAAATTGATAGTCCTCCAGCAGCAGTTGATGTTTGTCTCGGTGTGCGTCCCTGGGAACAGCCCGTAGAGCACAGACTCCTGTGTTACAGAGCTGCTTGGGATGAACCTCGACAAAAACCACTGCATCTCTTTCCACACCTGCTTTGCAAAGACACATTCCAGGAGGAGGTGGGCAACTGTCTCTTCCCCACCACAGCCACCGCGGGGGCATTGCGCGGAGGGAGCGAGACTTCGGGTGTGCAGGAAGGATCTGACAGGGAGGGCTCTTCTCACCACCAGTCAAGCTACATCTTGGTGCTTGTTTGAAAGTTCTGGTGTTGAGGCATTCCACCAAATGACTTTGGCGGTCTGCTCGGGGAACCATCCAACAGGATCCACTATCTCCTTTTCCCGTAGGGCCTTGAGGACGTTCCGTGCAGACCACTGCCTGATGGATCGGTGGTCAAAGGTGTTTTCCCGCAGTAACTGCTCCACGAAGGATAGGTGGTATGGCACGGTCCAACTGGATGGAGCGTTCCGCGGCAATGTGACCAGGCCCATCCTTCGCAACACCGGGGACAGATAGAACCTCAGCATGTAGTGACACTTAGAGTTTGCGTACTGGAGGTCTACACACAGCTTGATGCAGCCGCACACGAAGGTGGTCATCAGGATGAGGGCCATGTTGGGTACATTTTTCCCGCCCTTATCCAGAGGTTTGAACATCGTGTCCCTCCGGACCCGGTCCATTTTAGATCCCCAGATGAAGCAGAAAATGGCTCAGGTGACCGCCACAGCGCAGGAGTGGGGTATGGGCCAGACCTGCGCCACGTACAGCAACAACGTGAGCGCCTCGCACCTGATGACCAGGTTCTTACCCACAATGGAGAGAGATCGCTGCCCCCACATGCTCAACTTGTGTTGTACCTTGACTACTCGCTCCTCCCAGGTTTTGGTGCACGCCCCGGCCCTTCCGAACCATAACCCCAGCACCTTTAGGTAGTCTGACCTGATGGTGAAGGGGACTAAGGATCGGTCAGCCCAGTTCCCAAAGAACATGGCCTCGCTCTTGCCGTGGTTAACTTTGGCTCCCGAGGCCAGTTCGAACTGGTCACAGATGCTCATTAGTCTGCGCATGGATGGCGGATCCGAGCAGAAGACAGCGACGTCATCCATGTACAGGGAGGTTTTAACCTGAGTGCCTCCACTGCCTGGGATTGTCACCCCTCTTATGCTCGCATTCTTCCTAATACACTCAGCAAAGGGTTCAATACAGCAAACAAACAAGACCGGGGAGAGAGGACAGCCCTGTCTGACTCCAGATTGGATCGGGAAACTTTCCGATTCCCACCCATTGATTGAGACTGCGCTACTGATGTTTGTGGAGAGCAGTTTGATCCAATTGCAGATTCCCTCCCCAAACCCCATTTTGGAAAGCACGTCCATCATGTAGGTGTGCGATATCCTGTCAAAAGCCTTCTCCTGGTCCAGGCTGATGAGGCAGGCGTCCACCCTCCTGTCCCGTACGTAGGCGATCGTATCCCTGAGTAGCGCGAGGCTGTTGGAAATCTTCCTGCCGGGTACAGTACAGGTCTGATCAGGGTGGATCACCAACTCCAGAGCAGACTTGACTCGACTGGCTATGACTTTGGACAGAATCAGGTCAGGCTGTGATGACATCATCAAAGTCAGATCTGTCATTTTAACCTGAAGGCTGAGTGGGGGAGCAATGGCCGCCCAGTTAGGGCCACAAGAATCCCAGAAAGGTCAATTTTATAACTTTTTCTGGTTCCTTCACGTCCCACCAAAGCAACTTCGGTCTGATTTGCCCAGGTTACCAACCTCCCTGAACATTCCTGGAGGTCCTGGCAGTGTCTTCCTGCCCCCAAATATGCACTCTTCCTCTCGCTGTCAGAAGTTTGATCCTGAATATGGAAATCAGGCCCAGGAGCTAAAGTCTCACTGGGCCTCAAGTTACAAGCCGATTGCTTGCCTTGATTCCCCCATTTCTCCGATTCCACTCTGATTTAAAATTGAGTCCATTGTCACTAAATGGGGAGAGGTGCACACTCAGCTGATATTCCTGCATATCAGGGCTGACCTCCTCATAAAACTTACATGAAGGAAGGAAGGACAGACAGACTTGTATTTAAATATTGCCCTTTGCGACATCCGGATGTTCAAAAGCACTTCACAGCCATTTGTGCTCAGCAAGGTCTACAAATTACAATGAGATAAATTAGCAGATTTGTTTTTTCAGTGATGCTGTATGGGTAGTAACAATTGGCCAGGACTGATCTTTATAATTGGTAAGAATGCTATCATGGAGTCAAGGCTGATACCACACTGTAACCACCCTCTCTCTGAAATTCTGTGCCCAGCCAAGGGAATTGGCAATCAGCCTCTTAACTGTCTTCCAGGTGCCATTCTGAGCACAAGCTTCAATTCCAATGGCATTTTGCATCAAAGGCGGCTAAACCAGCATTTCAGCTTAAGACCCCAACTTGGCCACATTGCAGGCCCTTTATTTCCTAAAGTATTCAGAGGTCACGAAAATGTACTAAGTTGAATGATGACTTTTAATCCACCAGCTGCAAACCTGAATTAATTTTTTAAAAAAAGAAACAGATAAAAAGTAACTCTATTCTTTTGGGCCTCCTTATCTCGAGAGACAATGGATACGCGCCTGGAGGTGGTCAGTGGTTTGTGAAGCAGCGCCTGGAGTGGCTATAAAGGCCAATTCTGGAGTGACAGGCTCTTCCACAGGTGCTGCAGAGAAATTTGTTTGTTGGGGCTGTTGCACAGTTGGCTCTCCCCTTGCGCCTCTGTCTTTTTTCCTGCCAACTACTAAGTCTCTTCGACTCGCCACAATTTAGCCCTGTCTTTATGGCTGCCCGCCAGCTCTGGCGAATGCTGGCAACTGACTCCCACGACTTGTGATCAATGTCACACGATTTCATGTCGCGTTTGCAGACGTCTTTATAACGGAGACATGGACGGCCGGTGGGTCTGATACCAGTGGCGAGCTCGCTGTACAATGTGTCTTTGGGGATCCTGCCATCTTCCATGCGGCTCACATGGCCAAGCCATCTCAAGCGCCGCTGACTCAGTAGTGTGTATAAGCTGGGGGTGTTGGCTGCTTCAAGGACTTCTGTGTTGGAGATATAGTCCTGCCACCTGATGCCAAGTATTCTCCGAAGGCAGCGAAGATGGAATGAATTGAGACGTCGCTCTTGGCTGGCATACGTTGTCCAGGCCTCGCTGCCGTAGAGCAAGGTACTGAGGACACAGGCCTGATACACTCGGACTTTTGTGTTCCGTGTCAGTGCGCCATTTTCCCACACTCTCTTGGCCAGTCTGGACATAGCAGTGGAAGCCTTACCCATGCGCTTGTTGATTTCTGCATCTAGAGACAGGTTACTGGTGATAGTTGAGCCTAGGTAGGTGAACTCTTGAACCACTTCCAGAGCGTGGTCGCCAATATTGATGGATGGAGCATTTCTGACATCCTGCCCCATGATGTTCGTTTTCTTGAGGCTGATGGTTAGGCCAAATTCATTGCAGGCAGACGCAAACCTGTCGATGAGACTCTGCAGGCATTCTTCAGTGTGAGATGTTAAAGCAGCATCGTCAGCAAAGAGGAGTTCTCTGATGAGGACTTTCCGTACTTTGGACTTCGCTCTTAGACGGGCAAGGTTGAACAACCTGCCCCCTGATCTTGTGTGGAGGAAAATTCCTTCTTCAGAGGATTTGAACGCATGTGAAAGCAGCAGGGAGAAGAAAATCCCAAAAAGTGTGGGTGCGAGAACACAGCCCTGTTTCACACCACTCAGGATAGGAAAGGGCTCTGATGAGGAGCCACCATGTTGAATTGTGCCTTTCATATTGTCATGGAATGAGGTGATGATACTTAGTAGCTTTGGTGGACATCCGATCTTTTCTAGTAGTCTGAAGAGACCACGTCTGCTGACGAGGTCAAAGGCTTTGGTGAGATCAATGAAAGCAATGTAGAGGGGCATCTGTTGTTCACGGCATTTCTCCTGTATCTGACGAAGGGAGAACAGCATGTCAATAGTCGATCTCTCTGCACGAAAGCCACACTGTGCCTCAGGGTAGACGCGCTCGGCCAGCTTCTGGAGCCTGTTCAGAGCGACTCGAGCAAAGACTTTCCCCACTATGCTGAGCAGGGAGATTCCACGGTAGTTGTTGCAGTCACCGCGATCACCTTTGTTTTTATAGAGGGTGATGATGTTGGCATCGCGCATGTCCTGGGGTACTGCTCCCTCGTCCCAGCACAGGCATAGCAGTTCATGTAGTGCTGAGAGTATAGCAGGCTTGGCACTCTTGATTATTTCAGGGGTAATGCTGTCCTTCCCAGGGGCTTTTCCGCTGGCTAGGGAATCAATGGCATCACTGAGTTCCGATTTGGTTGGCTGTATGTCCAGCTCATCCATGACTGGTAGAGGCTGGGCTGCATTGAGGGCAGTCTCAGTGACAGCATTCTCCCTGGAGTACAGTTCTAGGTAGTGCTCAACCCAGCGGTCCATCTGTTTGCGTTGGTCAGTGATTATGTCCCCCGATTTAGATTTGAGGGGGGTGATCTTCTTGATGGTTGGCCCAAGAGCTCTCTTCATGCCATCATACATTCCTCTGATGTTTCCGGTGTCTGAGGCCAGCTGAATATGACTGCATAGGTGTTGCCAGTAGTCGTTTGCGCAACGCCTAGCTGTTCTTTGTGCAGTACTTCTGGCTGCTTTAAGTGCTGCGGATGTTAAATCGCTGGGGGCTTTCTTGTAGTTCAAAAGTGCAATGCGCTTAGCGGCTATGACAGGTTCCAGCTCTTCATTATGAGATTGAAACCAGTCTGCATTTCTCTTCGCACTTTTGCCGTAGGTGGTCAAAGCTGACTCATAGATGGCGTCTCTGATGTGGGCCCACTTGGTCTCAGCATCCCCTGTGGGAGTGTTTTGAAGGGCTGTTACAAGTGAATTTAGAAATTTTTGTAACAGCTGTGGGTGAGAAATTCTGCTCGTGTTGATGCGCGGGTGGCCCTTCTGCTTGGAATGATGCAACTTCTTTGGTCTGAGTCTAACCTTGCTGCACACCAGGGAGTGGTCGGTGTCGCAGTCCGCACTGTGGAAGCTGCGTGTGATTTGAACACTGTTTAAGGCGGCTCGTCTTGTGACAATGAGGTCTAGCTGGTACCAACGACGTGATCTTGGGTGCCTCCATGAAACCTGGTGACAGGGTTTAGTGTGAAAGAACGAGTTGGTGATGCAGAGGTTATGATAGGTACACAACTCAAGCAGTCTCTGCCCGTTCTCATTCATCCTTCCAACGCCATAGCGCCCAAGGCAGGAGGGCCATGAGTCATGGTCGGCCCCAACCCTGGCATTAAAGTCCCCCAGCAGGAATAGGTGTTCGGTGTTGGGGATGCTGCTAATGATGTTATGGAGTTGTTCATAGAACTGGTCTTTAGCTTCAGGTGCGGAGCAGAGTGTTGGAGCATAGATGCTGAGTAGGTGTACTGGACCAGAGGTGGTGAGCAGTCGGATGGACAGTATGCGTTCCGAGCCATTTGAGGGAGGCTCTATCATGCTGAGCAAGGAGTTTCTGATGGCGAAGCCCACTCCATGCTGTCTTGGTTCTTCAGGATCCCTGCCCTGCCAGAAGAAGGTGTAGTCTTGCTCTGCTAGAGAGCCACTCGCGGGGAGGCGAGTCTCCTGAAGTGCTGCAATGTCCACATTGAATCTACTGAGCTCGTTGTTAATGATGGCGGTCTTCCGAGAATCGTTGATTTGTGTAAGGTCTTCCGACAGGCCAGGACACATAGTTCTGACGTTCCAGCTTGCAAAGCGAAGGGCTGGTACCTTCTTTCCTTTTTTCATGTTGTTTGGTGCGGTGTATCAGTCCACCTTTCGGGCAATGACCCTGAGCTCCAAGCACCCATTGAAGCAGGCAGACTGTGGCGGGACAGAACCTTATTGACCGGGGGCTGCCCGGTTTGAGGCGGGCGGTAGCTGTCCAGTGAGGTGCAATGACCTCTCCCACCGACAAAGGCAACCCGTGGCGCCCAGTTTCTACGCCAATTTATCTGGACTTATAACCTGTAACTGCTGCCTTCCGTGTTGTTTTAGTCGCTGTGAGGCAACTATGGAGTGACCTCTCCATGGCGCATGCCTGGGCAAATTTATGGAGGTTGAGAGTTGCCCAGTCGTCAAAACCCCCCTCTCGGCCTTTCTGGTGGGGTCCAAAGGAGTGCAGGACACGACGTTTGGCACCAGTATGGCTGCAGGAACTGCCGGAAACATGCCAAAGGTGACACATGACCGCCTACGGGGTTCCGCTCCGGATTTTCTGTTAGGGTTTACTCCCTTAGCCTTGGTCTCTCCCGAGACGCCCACAAGGCAGTGGGGTTGTTGGGGCCCCTACACAGGTGTAGGATGGTGCCGGTGGGAGGAGGGGATGCAAGGGGGAGGGGTAGAGGGAGGGGGTGGGGGGGGGGGTGCAGGGGAAGGGGGTGCGGGGTGAAGATGGTGCGAGGGGGGGGCGGGCTGGGATGGGGTTGTGAGGGGGTGAGCTGAGAGGGTGGAGCAGGGAAGGGGACGGGGGTGGGGGGGGTGGAAGGGGGGTAAAGGGGGGGGGAGGGGGGGTGGAATCTGGTGCAGGTAATAAGCCATTTCCTCAGTGCCCACCATCGACGTCCGGAAAGCTCATCCACGTCCTTCGGGAGGTGAAGCATCATTTGGCAGACTTAGAGGTGATTACATTTGCTAAGGGTTTTTTTTTTTTGCAGTGGTTTAAATAAAGGCATGCAGCATTGCCGACAGTGCGCTGCAGATGCTCTCCGAGCCATCTCCCGCGGGCGCTTTGAAGTTGCGGCCGGGGGGGCCGTTCGTGGATGTTTTGGGTGTTCGGGGCACCTTTTCACAGGACTTCTCTCGGGTCCCGCAGCTCCTTCTTCACCTCAGTGGACTTACCGCATGCCGTGGCTGCAGACACTCTGGACTGTGAAGACAGCAGGATCGGAGATTGAAGTATCGGCAGCTGTGCTCGTCAGTTTCATCCGGATCAATTTCATTGAGAAAACAAAGAGCAGGTGTGGCTGGGGGAGGGCAGTGGGCCCAGGTAACATACACTAAACTAACTGTTAACTTTTAGATAGGGCTAAAATGAACTGATTTAAAGAGCCAGGGGAATTTAAACAGTTTAAGAGGGCAGATTGGGGGACAAAACGTTAGGGATGGGAGCAGATGGCCATGGATAGAGTTGAACAGCAAGGGAGCTTCCTAGGGAGCTTCCAGCCCAGGAGCCATCTATGCTAGCAGATAAAGATGGCCACACTAATTTGCATCCCTGCACTCCACATACCAATGCATTGTGGTGGAGATGGATTGTCTGCACAGACCCATCAAGGACAATGACCTGGGGAATCTGAGTGAACTACCTATCCTGTTCCCATTAGCAGGCCATCAAGGCTGTCACCTGAATATTAAACTAGTAGAGACAAACCACTCAAACCTAATCATTTGAACAATGAGACTCTGCTTGTGAGAAGGGAATTCCTAGACATGGACTGATTACGTTGCAAGACTAGTAATGCATAACTAGTAACTACCATGCTTGAATCACTGTGTGATGGTCATGAGACAGGCCAACCATCTGTGTGCTTAAGTTGTATTTTTCCTCTGCAGCAGCCAGACAAGCAGCTAGACACTGACAAGAGAAGACCCAAGTGGTGCCCCTCCTTCCTTTCTCTCTCCAATTCACCTTGCAAGCTTTAAACCCTGCCGGCTATCATGAGCACTGAAGCAGATCCCTGCGGCAGACAGGGCCTCCTTGAAGGAAATCAGCAGCATTGCTGTCTCCAGGAGAACCACTGAGTCCACATTTTCAAACAGGAAACCTTAGGACCACCAAAGGAAAGTTGTGCGACCACGAATTCAGCCTGAAGCCAGCCAAGTCGCCAACCTCCACAGACTGTATACCCCTTTTATTTCTCTGGACTCTACCTTGACCAATCTATCCTTCCCCACTCAGTAACCTATTTGTCTCTGTGTGTGTGTGTGTGTGTCTGTGTGAAATTCGACTGTGTGTGCGTGAAAGTTGGAGCGTATTTTATTATCTTGCTTAAATCAGTTTAAGTAAAATAAAGCTAGCCTCTTTCTTTGTTAAACTCAAGAAAACATGTCCATTTGGTTCTTTTTATGATCGCGGCACCTAAACAGTTAAACACTCACTGAATTAGCAAGTATATTCACTTCAAAAAGAAATAAACCTGTTGTGGTCAAACCAGGAGAGGGAAAAGAGGGGAGCCCTACAACCCCTCCTCACCTGATCGTAACAATTTATTTTATTTTTTTATTTTGTGATACAGCACTGAAACAGGCCCTTCAGCCCACCGCGTCTGTGCCCACCATCAACCACCCATTTATACTAATCCTACACTAATCCCATATTCCTACCACATCCCCACAATCCCTGTTCTTATATTTCCCTACCACCTACCTATACTAGGGGCAATTTATAATGGCCTATCAACCTGCAAGTCTTTGGCATGTGGGAGGAAACCGGAGCACCCAGAGGAAACCCATACAGACACAGGGAGAACTTGCAAACTCCACACAGGTAGTACCCAGTATTTAACCTGGGTCGCTGGAGCTGTGAGGCTGCGGTGCTAACCACTGCGCCACTGTGCCGCCCTATTTTCTGAAAGTATTCAGGGAAAACCGCCTCCATAAACTTTTAAAACACAGGCTTTTCATCACAGCAGGGTGTAAAGCAAAAGGTTGTTTTCAATAAAGCTATCATTTGCAGACAGTGATGACAGGAAGTAACTGTATGTCATGAAAAGGCATGGGGCAATGTTACCAGAAAATAGGGAAATTTGATAGTAGAACAAACTTAAAGGCTTTGTATCTGCATGCACGAAGCATTCGGAATAAAATTAATGAGTTAACAGCGCAAATAGAGACGAATGGTTATGATTTAGTGGCAATTACTGAGACGTGGTTGCAGGGAAACGAGGTTTGGGAATTGAATATGCAAGGGTACTCAGTATTTCGGAAGGATAGGCAGGAAGGAAAAGGAGGAGGTGTAGCTTTGTTAGTAAAGTAAGAGATCAGTGCTGTAGTGAGAAACAATATAGGCACTGGAGATCAAATCATTCTGGGTAGAAATAAGAAATAGCAAGGGAAAGAAGTCCCGTGTGGGAGTAATCTATAGGTCCCCAAACAGTAGTTCTGCAGTGGGACACAGCAAAAACCAGGAAATATTGGGGGCTTGTAAGAAAGGTCCTGCAATAACCATGGGTGATTTTAATATGCAGATAGACTGGATTAATCAAATTGGCAAGGGTAGCCTCGAGAGACAGTTCATTGAAGGTATTAGAGATTGTATTTTGGAGCAATGTGTTGTGGAACCAACCAGGGAGCAGGCTATTCTAGATTTGGTATTGTGTAATGTGGTGGAATTAATTAATGATCTCATAGTTAAGGATCCTCTCGGGAAGAGTGATCGTAGCATGCTAGAATTTCAATTCAGTTTGAGGGCGAGAAACTGGAGTCCCACACTAGCGTTCTGGAGTTAAACAAAGGTAATTACATAGACATGAGGACAGATTTGGCCCTAGTAGACTGGGCAGGAAAACTAAAGGGAAGGACAGATGATGAGCAGTGGCAGATGTTTAAGGAGATATTCAATTTATCCCAACTAAAATATATTCCAGAGAGGAAGAACGATTCTAGGAGGGGGGAAAAACATCCATGGCTAAGCAAGGAAGTTAAGGATAACATAAAGACAAAAACTACGGCATATCATATTGCAAAGGCCAGTGGCAGGCAGGAAGATTGGGAAACTTTTAAAGATCAACAAAGGGTTACTAAAAAAGTAATAAAAAGAGAAAATTATGAAAGAAAACTAGCGCAAAATATAAAAACGGATAGCAAAAGCTTCTATAAGTATATAAACGGTAAGAGAGTAGCTAAAGTGAATGTTGGTCCTTTGGAGGATGAGACTGGGGAGTTAATAGAGGGGAACACAGAATCAGTATTTTGCCTCAGTTTTCATGGTGAAGGACACTAGTACCATCCAAGTAGTAACAGGAAATGCAGAGGTTAGAAAAAGAGAGGAGCTTAGTCAAATCATCATCACTAGGGAAAAAGTACTGAGCAAACTGTTGGGATTGAAGACAGACAAGTCCCCAGGGCCTGCATCCTCGGGTCTTAAAGGAAGTGGCAGCGGAGATAATGGATCCATTGGTTATAATTTTACAAAATTCTCTGGATGCAGGAAAGGTTCCAGTGGATTGGAAAAAAGCTAATATAACAGGAGGGAGCCAGAAAGTAGGAAACTATAGACCACTTAGTTTAACATCTGTCATTGGGAAATTGTTAAAAATCCATTATTAAGGAAGTATTAACAGGACATTTAGAAAGTCAAAACACAATCCATCAGAGTCAGCATGGTTTTATGAAGGGTAAATCGTGTTTGACTAATTTGTTAGAGTTCTTTGAAGCTGTAACAAGCAAAGTGGATAATGGGGATCCTGTAGATATAGTATATCTGGACTTCCAGAAGGCATTTGATAACGTGCCCCAAAAAAGTTAATACACAAGGTAAGATCACATGGGGTTAGGGGCAATTTATTAGCTTGGATAGAGGATTGGCGAACCAACAGAAAACAGAGAGTCGGGATAAATGGGTCTTTTTCTGGTTGGCAAGATGTAACTAGTGGGGTGCCACAGGGTTTGGTCCTTGGGCCACAACTATTTACAATATATATTAATGACTTGGATGCAGGGATAGAAGGTACTGTAGCCAAATTTGCAGATGACACTAAAATAAGTGGGATAGTAAGTTGCAGTAAAGAAATAAGAAATTTACAAATGGATATGGATGGGTTAGGTGAATGGGCCAAAATTTGGCAGATGGAGTTTACTGTGGATAAGTGTGAGGTTATCCACTTTGGTCGGAAGAATAGAAAGGCAAATTATTATCTAAATGAAGAGAAACTTCAGAACGCTTCGGTGCAGAGGGATCTGGGTGTCCTCGTGCATGAATCGCAGAAAGCTAGTATGCAGGTTCAGCAGGTAATAAGGAAGACAAATGGAATTTATTGCTAAAGGAATAGAATATAAAAGTAGAGAAGTGTTGCTGCAACTGTACAAGGCATTAGTGAGACCGCACCTGGAGTATTATGTACAGTTTTGGTCCCCTTACTTGAGGAGGGATATAGTTGCATTGAAGGCAGTTCAGAGGAAGTTCACGAGATTGCTTCCAGGGATGAGGGGTTTATCTTATGAAGAGAGATTGGGCACTTTAGGCCTTTACTCTCTAGAGTTTAGAAGAATGAGAGGAGATCTAATTGAGGTATATAAGATGATTAAGGGGATTGATAAAGTAGACGTACAGAAGATGTTTCCTCTTGTGGGGAAATCTAGAATGAGAGCTCATAGTTTTAGGATAAGGGGTAGCAGATTTAAAACAGAGATGAGGAGAAATTACTTCTCTCAAAGGGTTGTGATTGTGTGGAATTTACTACTCTAGAGTGCGGTGGATGCCGGGACATTGAGTAAATTTAAGGAGGAGATAGACAGATTTTTAATTAGAAATGGGTTGACGGGTTATGGAGAACGGGCAGGAAAGTGGAGTTGAGGCCAAGATGAGATCAGCCATGATCGTATTGAATGGCGGAGCAAGCTCGAGGGGCTGAATTGCCTATTCCTGCTCCTAGTTCTTATGACCTTACGGCATCTCAAAGTCATAGAGTCAGTTATAGCACAGAAGGAGGCCATTCAGCCCATCGATTCCATGCCGGTTCTCAACGGAGCTAGACAGTCAATCTCACTCCCCAGCTCAATCCCCGTAGCCCTGCAAGTCTATTTCTCTCATCTTGGCAATCGGTTTAAACACTGGGTGGTCATAAAACATCAGGTAGTGTTGCATCTGACAGAAAGAGGACCATAAAAGAAAATAGTATGAAGAGATGCCGTGCTTTTACTTAGGAAGAAAGAAGTAATTGCTGCCTTTGAATCTTGGTAGTGTGTACAGGCTTGGAGAAGCCTTTTTCACATGACCTATTAAATCCATACGCAGTAAGTTTTGAATGCAGGACTAATGTGAATTACTCTGTATGGTTGGTCATGCTTTTTAAGTTTGTTTTGTCAATAACTGAACTGAATTATCCAACATGTCTCTAGTTGTATGAATCTTTTTAATGGGTAAAGGACTTATCCAACACTCTTCCCCTCCCGTCCTCACTTTTCCCCTTTTCCTCCTCTCTCCCTTTGGCACATCTCTTCTCCCTCTGTTCCTCTTCGTCTCTTGCCCTTCTCTTCTTTAACTTTCACTGCTCTTTCCCTCTCTTTTTCTCTCTCCCTGCTTCTCCCGTGTGCCCTCCTATTCCTCCCTCTTCTTTATCTGCACCCTTCCCAAATGTGTCCCACTTTCTCCCAATAACACCCATCCCTGCCTGGATCCAATTATTTCTGCCATCCTCCCACCTTTCTTGACCCGGATGCTACATTTAGTCTTGATTCCCATGTGCGACATCACAGAGGTTGACTAGTAATCATTTAAAATAAAAAAAGAATAATTGAATATGGGGTAGAATCATTCAGAAACGTAAGATGGAGCCCAAGTATGGTGAATGAAGGTATGATAGAGAAGCTAAATAAGTATTTAATATCAGCTTTTGCAAATGATGGATGTGAGAATATAGATGTAGTAGATGACAACACAGAACAATGGATAGAGCTAGCTGTCGAAGACTTGTTACAAAAAATTGATAATAACTCAGGGTGGATGGATTACTGGGCTCTGATTCTATAAGCTCCATTTACTGTTCAAAGATGAGATATTGAGGCTCTGACCACAATTTTTCAATCATCCTTAATTTTGTATATTGTTCCAAGGAATTAAAGCATAGCGCATGTTAAACCTTTGTTCAACGAGGGGTGAAAGAGTAAAAACAATAGACGAGTTAATCTAACACCAGTTTGGGCAAACAATGTGGGCTGGATTTTAATGTGCAGATGTGCTGCGAGTGAGGGTGGGAGAGTCACTGATAACTATTGGGAAACCCAAAATTGCAGCGTATCTGTCAGTGAATTTTTAACTCAGCCTCCTCATTATGATTTTACTTTGGATACACCATTCAGTTAATGTCAGTGGGCATGATGACAACCCACATGACTCAATCTCAATTCCAGTTTTAAAGGAACACTCCAAACATGCAAGTTGGAGTTGGCATGGGGAGACAAGCAAGTCTTGAAAAGGAATCGAGATGGGCAAAGGCTGTGCCATCCTTCACTGATGCCTCCATGGATATGCTGTTAGCTGCTTTAAGGACCCAGAGAGAGATAGAACATAGAACATAGAACATAGAACATAGAACAGTACAGCACAGTACAGGCCCTTCGACCCACGATGTTGTGCCGAACCTTTAACCTACTCTAAGATCAAACTACCTACCTACCCTTCATTCTACTATCATCCATGTACCTATCCAAGAGTCGCTTAAATGTCCGTAATGTATCTGCTTCTACTACCACTGCTGGCAGTGCATTCCATGCACCCACCACTCTCTGTGTAAAGAACCTACCTCTGACATCTCCCCGAAACCTTCCTCCAATCACCTTAAAATTATGCCCCCTGGTGATAGCCCTTTCCACCCTGGGAAAAAGTCTCTGGCTATCCACTCTATCTATGCCTCTCATCATCTTGTACCCCTCTATCAAGTCACCTCTCATCCTTCTTCGCTCCAATGAGAAAAGCCCTAGCTCCCTCAATCTTTCTTCGTAAGACATGCCCTCCAGTCCAGGCAGCATCCTGGTAAATCTCCTCTGCACCGTCTCTAAAGCTTCCACATCCTTCCTATAATGAGGCGAACAGAACTGAACACAATATTCCAAGTGTGGTCGAACCAGGGCTTTATAGAGCTGCAGCATAACCTCGCGGCTCTTAAACTCAATCCCCCTGTTAATGAAAGCCAACACACCATCCGCCTTCTTAACAACCCTATCAACTTGGGTGGCAACTTTGAGTGATCTATGGACATGGACCCCAAGATCCCTCTGTTCCTCCACACTACCAAGAATCCTGTCTTTAAGCCTGTATTCTGCATTCAAATTCGACCTTCCAAAATGAATCACTTCACACTTTTCCAGGTTGAACTCCATCTGCCACTTCTCTGCGCAGCTCTGCATCCTGTTAATGTCCTGTTGCAACCTACAACAGCCTTCCACACTATCCACAACTCCAGCAATCGTCATGTCATCGGCAAACTTGCTAACCCAGCCTTCACTTCCTCATCCAAGTCATTTATAAAAATCACAAAGAGCAGAGGTCCCAGAACAGATCCCTGCGGAACACCACTGGTCACCGAGCTCCATGCTGAATACTTTCCATCTACTACCACCCTCTGTCTTCTATGGGCTAGCCAATTTTGTATCCAGACAGCCAACTTTCCCTGAATCCCATGCCTCCTTACTTTCTGAATGAGCCTACCATGGGGAACCTTATCAAACACCTTGCTAAAATCCACATACACCACATCCACTGCTCTTCCTTCATCAATGTGTTTTGTCACATCCTCAAAGAATTCAATAAGGCGTGTGAGGCATGACCTGCCCCTCACAAAGCCATGCTGACTTCTCTAATCAAACCATGCTTTTCCAAATAATCATAAACCCTGTCTCTCAGAATCCTCTCCAATAATTTGCCCACTACCGACGTAAGACTGACTGGTCTATAATTCCCAGGGTTATCCCTATTCCCTTTCTTGAACAAGGGAATAACATTTGCCACCCTCCAATCATCCGGTAGTACTCCAGTGGACAGTGAGGACGCAAAGATCATCGCCAAAGGCGCGGCAATCTCTTCCCTCGCTTCCCGTAATATCCGTGGGTATATTCCGTCTGGCCCCGGGGACTTATCTGTCCTCATATCATTCAAAATTTCTAGCACATCCTCCCTCTTAACCTCAACCTGTTCAAGCATATCAGCCTGTTCCACGCTGTCCTCACAAACGACCAGGTCCCTCTCACTAGTGAATACTGAAGCAAAGTATTCATTTAGGACCTCCCCTACCTCCTCCGACTCCAGGCACAAGTTCCCTCCACTATCCCTGATCGGCCCTACCCTCACTCTGGCCATCCTTTTGTTCCTCACATAAGTGTAGAACGCCTTGGGATTTTCCTTAATCCTACCCACCAAGACTTTTTCATGTCCCTTTCTAGCTCTCCTAAGTCCATTCTTCAGTTCCTTTCTGGCTACCTTGTAACCCTCTAGAGCCCTGTCTGATCCTTGCTTCCTCAACCTTAAGTAAGCTTCCTTCTTCCTCTTGATTAACTGTTCCACATCTCTTGTCATCCAAGGTTCCTTCACCCGACCATCCCTTCCTTGCCTCATCGGGACAAACCTATCCAGCAGTCGCAGCAAGTGCTCCCTAAACAACCTCCACATTTCTGTCGTGCATTTCCCTGAGAACATCTGTTCCCAATTAATGTTCCCCAGTTCCTGCCTAATAGCATTGCAATTCCCCCTCCCCCAATTAAATATTTTCCCTTCCCGTCTGCTCCTGTCCCTCTCCATGACAATAGTAAAGGTCAGGGAGTTGTGATCGCTATCACCGAAATGCTCTCCCACCGAGAGATCTGCCACCTGGCCTGGTTCGTTGCCAAGCACCAAGTCCAACATAGCCTCTCCTCTAGTCGGCCTATCTACATCTTGAGTCAGGAAACCTTCCTGGACACACCTGACAAAAACCGCTCCATCCAAACTATTTGCACTAAGGAGGTTCCAATCAATATTAGGGAAGTTGAAGTCACCCATGACAACAACCCTGTTACTTCTGCACCTTTCCAAAATCTGCCTCCCAATCTGTTCCTCCATGTCTCTGTTGCTATTGGGGGGTCTATAAAAAACTCCCAACAAAGTGACTGCTCTTTTCCTGTTTCTGACTTCCACCCATAATGACTCAGTAGACAAACCGTCCTCGACGACCTCCCTTTCTGCAGCTGTGATACTATCCCTGATTAGCAGTGCCACTCCCCCACCTCTTTTACCTCCCTCCCTATTCCTTTTGAAACTTCTAAACCCCGGAATATCCAACATCCATTCCTGCCCCTGTGATATCCACGTCTCTGTAATGGGCACAACATCGTCGCTCCAAGTACTGATCCATGCTCTAAGTTCATCACCCTTATTCCTGACACTTCTTGCGTTAAAATAGACACACTTCAACCCATCATACTGGCTGCAACTTTGCCATGTCAATTGTCTAACCTTCCTCACAGACTCTCTGCACTCGGTATCTGCCTGTTCAACAGCTACCCCATCCACTGATCCGTGGCTCCGGTTCCCATCCCCCTGCCAAACTAGTTTAAACCCTTCCGAAGAGCTCTCGCAAACCTCCCGCCCAGGATATTGGTGACCCTCCAGTTCAGATGCAACCCGTCCCTCTTGTACAGGTCCCACCTTCCCCAGAAGGTATCCCAATGATCCACATATCTGAAGCCCTCCCTCCTACACCAACTCTGTAGCCATGTGTTCAGCTGCACTCGCTCCCTGTTTCTAGCCTCACTAGCACGTGGCACCGGTATCAATCCTGAGATTACTACTCTGCTCGTCCTGCCTTTCAGCTTCCAACCTAACTCCCTATATTCGTTTTTCAGGTCCTCATCCCTTTTCCTAGCTATGTCATTGGTACCGATATGTACCACGACCTCTGGCTGCTCCCCCTCCCCCTTAAGAATCCTGCAGATCCGATCCGAGACATCCCTGACCCTGGCACCCGGGAGGCAACATACCATCCTGTTGCTTCGTTTAGGGTGGCGCAGTGGTTAGCACTGCAGCCTCACAACTCCAGCAACCTGGGTTCAGTTCTGGGTACTGCCTGTGCGGAGTTTGCCAGTTCTCCCTGTAACTGCGTGGGTTTCTGCCGGGTGCTCTGGTTTCCTCCCGCAGCCAAAGACTTGCAGGTTGATAGGTAAATTAGCCATTGTAAATTGCCCCTTGTATCGGTAGGTGGGAGGAGAATGGTGAGGATGTGGTAGGGAATATGGGATTAATGTAGGATTAGTATAAATGGGTGGTTGTTGGTCAGCACAGACTTGGTGGGCCGAAGGGCATGTTTCAAAGCTGTATCTCTCTATAAATAATGGAAGGAAGAAGCTTGCTGCTCACACAGGGCATGATTGGTGTGTGCTGAGTAGGTCAGCAGCAGGAGTGTGGATCTAATGCAGGAAGCGCAATGACCTCAGCAGGATAGGAAAGGTGAGACCAATGGGACATTCACCTACATCCTGATATGTGTTTCATACAACCCCCTCACTCTACCTTCTCAAGCCTAGTCCAGCAGGTGAACCCATCCCTCTCTGTCTATGCACTTCCTCATATCCTCATCTGTCCATCCATCACTCACCCTCATCCTTATGCAAAGTCTTGCCTATCCCTCATAGTCACCCTCAACAAACATGCCCCCTCCATTGGGTAAATACACACCATTACTCATAATCATAGGCCTCTTCTTTCCCTGCTTGCAGGAGAAGAGAGCACAGAACACCAGAGAAGTGAGGTGGCCCTCCACAAATCTCTCAATTAACAGCTGCAGAGGAGGAGGTGCTGGAGATCAGTGGAGATGGGAGCTTGCCGGAGTACCTGATGACAGAATTAAATATCAGACAGCCGCATGGCGTACCATAGGGTTGTATGATGATGATGTCAACAGCCAGTGAAATATGATCATGTGCATAATGATAACTTCAAACATTCTTACCTTGACAGTATTCACTCATGTTTTGTATCTGCCAGAAGGCCTCATGAATCTATCAGGAGGTGTTCGATGTTGCTCATGACGATGGCAACTTCTCAGATGAGTTCACTTCCTCTGAGGGCACACCATCATAAGACTTATGCAGACATGCACCAGCTCAGATACTCACACCCCTGTGACAGTAGTTAGATAGTTGGGTTTTCACATGGTGACATACACTGTACAAGTGAGCAAGAGCAGATGGTCGAGTCTGGGACAGCAATGAAGGGTTTGCATTTGAGGGTGCAGGACTCTCCAAGCTTTGCTCAGTTGGACGGAGATGCTGTACTCCAGGAGCCGTCGACGAAGAGGATAATTCTTGAGCAGCAGCAGAGAATGTGCAATGTACTGACAAGCATTCCAAGCGCACTGTGCATGATTCCAGAGGGACTGAAGGAGTCTGACTCGAGCATTATGGAATGTTGTCACAGGCTTTTGTGATGATTCCTTCTTTCATGGAAAGAGTGGCCAACTACAAACATGGCATTCACACAAGAGCATGCGTGCCTTCAACAATGGCTTACTCTGAATGCCATCTTAAATAGGATGAATGACACCTTAAATAAAAACACAAAATGCTGGAAATACTCAGCAGTCCTGGCAGCATCTGTGGAGAGAGAAACAAAGTTAACATTTCAGGTCTGTGACCTTTCATCAGAACCCCTCTTCTCTCTCCACAGATGCTGCCTGACCTGCTCAGTATTTCCAGCACTTCCTGTTTGTATTTCAGATTTCCAGTATCTGCAGCATTTTGCTTTCATTGCCACTGATCTACAGCAAAGTCTTCTCCAGCACACTGCTAGCAGGGAAGTGCAGCTGGACCATAAGAGGAACGATGGTGAAAGGAACATGGAAGTGGGTACTCAGCTCAAAATGCTTCCACTTCTCATCTCTTGCCTCCCCTGCCTCAGTCAGTAGCCCACATGGTGGCTCGTGTCCCGATGGTCGAATCTGCTCTGCACAAGGGCAGACACAGAAGCCTTTAGGTTTACAAGAATGATACCTGGACTAAGTTACGAGAAGAGATTACACAAATTAGGCCTGTTTTCGCTAGAATTTAGAAGGTTAAGGGGTGATCTGATCGAAGTCTTCAAGATATTAACAGGAAAAGACAGGCTAGATAAAAATAAACTATTTCCACTGGTTGGAGATTCTAAAACTAGGGGGCATAGTCTAAAAATTAGGACCAGACCATTCAGGAGAGATGTTAAGAAGCACTTCTTCACACAAAGGGTGGTAGAGGTTTGGAACTCTCACCCACAAACAGCAGTTGAAGCTAGAACAGTTGTTAATTTTAAATCTGAGATAGATAGATTTTTGTTAAGCAAAGATATTAAGGGATATGGGCCAAAGGCAGGTATATGGAGTTAGGCCGCGGATCAGCCATGATCTCATTGAATGGCGGGACAGGCTCGAGGGGCTGAATGGCCTACTCCTGTTCCTATCTTCCTATCTTCCTATGTTCCTACATTCCTATGTTCCTTTGAAAGCTCACAAAACCCAGAGGACATTGGTCAAGTGTAACACAACAGTTAGAGCAGGGGTCTGAGGCAGCCTGCCTCTACCTCTGCTGATGCCAGAGGGAAAATGAAGAGTAAAGACCGGTGAAACTTAAATAAACCTTCCAATAATCAAGGCATCCGGGCAGCAATGTGTGCTGCTTGTGGTGCATTGTCTGCATCAGTCTCCCCCTCCTTCTCCTCAGAATCATCCAAGGAAGCTTTGTGTCCTGTGCCTTGTTCCTCCTACAGGTCCAAACCTCACTGCAGAGCACAGCAAACCATGACCATTCTAGAGACCCTGGCTAGCATGTACTGAAGGGCATCTCCAGAGCTGTTCAGGCATCTGAAGCGTATCTTCAACGTTGTGATGGCTTGTTTGATGAGACATTTGGTGATGATATGGCATTTGTTGTATTGCTCCTGGCCTTCATTCCTTAGGTTTCTTAGAAGTGTCATCAGCCATGTTTTAAGTGGGTATCCCTGGTGTGTAAGTGTTCAGCTGGTACCTCTGCTTCCAGATGTGAAGAGATCAGGGAGGGTGAACTCCTGCAGGGTGAAAGCATCATGGCAGCTGCCCAGGAATCTTGTGCAAATCTGCATGAAGATCTTTTTGTTGTTGCGCACCAGCTTCACATTGATTGATTGGAAGCCCTTGCTGTTGAATGAACACTCCTGGCTGATCTACGAGTGTCCTACTTGGTATAAGTATGCAGTCAATGATGCCCTGCAACTGTAGGTGTTGCGTTGTTGGGTTTGTATTAGTGGCGTTGTATGGCTTTCTAGAGAAAGTCTTAGACTCCAGTTAAGGTTAATTAACAACTCTTTCTGATTTGATAGTTACTATATAGACTCTCTGCAAGCCACCTAAGCCAGTATTCTTCATGCTGCTATACCTTCTTCTTCTCAAGCCTATCTCATGTGACTATTACATCATCATTTGTACAGTGGGAGGGGTCTCTCGCTATCTTGGGTACTAACCCTTTACATCCTTACACTACAGTAGGAAGCCAGCCAGAGCGGCAAACTTGAACGTCCATTCACTCTGACCGGCATCATCACAGACAAATTTGACATAATTGGTGACCCGCTGACTGAAAGATCCTGCAAATGTCCCAGGCACAGCCCTGACAGGATCTAGAGGCAAAAAAGTTGAGAGATGTGGTGACTTTGACAGCCACTGGTAAAGCATGGCCACCAGATCCAGGTGGCAGCTGGCCTTGTTACAACAGGCTGCAAATATCTGTCACCACCTGACCTACCACCCTGCGCCTCCTGAGACACTGTTGCTCAGGCATATCGTGAAGATTTTCTTCTACCTGTAAACCCTCTGAGCCAGGAATGGTCTCCGATGAGCTGCACCTCGGCTGCTCTCCTCTCTTTTGTGGAGCTATAGATCTGGAAGCAGAAAGCTATTGCTGGTCCTTCTGCTGCAGCTGCTGCTGCTGTTGCTGGTCATCTGGTCCTCATCTGAAGTCCAAGCAGCTGTGAATACTGAGTAGTTATTGGGATATGTCCCTGTCATGGCTTCAGGCCCCCCAATTGTTGCTGTGTTCTCAACTTTTACTGCTGAGTTTCAGGAAGCCTGGGAAACCCTTGGACCCAGAGTTAAAGTGCCAAACTCCTCCCGATCGCAGACTCTTTCCCTCCTCCCAATTACGGCCTCTCTCCCTCCTTCTGTTTGCAGTCTCTCTCCCTCCTCCGATCTGCAAACTCTCTCCCTCCTACCATTCGAAGACTTTCTCCCTCCTCCCGATTGCAGTCCCTCTCCCTCCTCCAAATCACAGTCTCTCTCCCTTCTCCCGATTGTGACCTCTTCCCCCCACCCCCCCGCCTCCCTCAATGCTGATCCCAACTTCAGTGGGGAATAAATATTGGGCAGGGTATAAAACTGGTGTTGCTCCCAATCCCATCGGTTTCATGAGGGGTGAGTTAGGCTAAAATTGCCCCATTATTTCACATTGACTTGTTTACGTGAATTATTTATTGCCAATTAGAACTAATTGGCTCATTTGAGCCTTTATCAGGTCTCATCTGCATTTGCTTTACATACTTAAAATATCATTAACCCTGAAGGGTCACGTTTCAGATGCGATTTGCCTAAGATCTCAAAGCTTTCTTTGAAAAAGTCAGTGTTTAAATGTACAAAGCTGCCCTGAGGAAGGGCAGGTTAAATTTGAGTGTACATGGAGCAAGTCAGTGATGTGTTCACCTGCTTAGGAAAATGAGCTCACAATTGCTCTAATTGGATTTTGTCGTTGTGAAAAATGGCTTTTGTCAAAAGCGTCCTTGCATATCAAACTGAGGTGGGAAACTGCAGGAGCAGCTTAGATGTCAGCTTGTAAAACACAGTGGTGAGATTCTCCCTTGGGAATGCACACAAAGAATTTGAACATCCAAATTCTGCCAAGATGTTCATCACCTCAAGCAAATAACAATACAATCTGTTTTTTTTTTGGTGATTGCCCACTGTTTATGGAAATGCAGAGAAGGTAAGGACATTTTGTGCTGCAGCATTATATTGTCACCTGGGGAGGCAGGGCATGACAAATGTTCGCCAGCTTGTTAGAAGTGAGAATAAGTAGTTCAGAATGAGACAAACATACCTTATTTATTAAATAGTATAAACAAGTCCAACACTACTATTCTGAAGGCCAATTTGAAGACAAGCACATACTAGGTCTTTGACAAAACTTCTGAATAGGCAACTAGAGTCCCGACTTTAACTGCCCATGCTCAAATGGGATGGGGCATACAAGAGGTTAAAATCATGGCAGTCACTATGTATGTCATTATTTTTGCTGGTGTGATTTAGGCAGTGGCCCCAATATTTATGGAGAGGGGGGAAGAGTGAGGAGCGGTCCAGGGCCATCGAAGCTTGAGCACAAAAATCAAGGATGACACTCCAGTGCACTACAGAGGGAGCGTTTAAACTGAGGCACCATCTGCTTGCTCAGGTGGATGTAAATGATTCCATGGCACCACTTCAAAGAAGAGCATGTGGGTTAACCGCAGCATCCCGGCCAATAAGTATCCCTCAATCAACATGACAAAAAACAGAATCTGGTTATTGCTGTTGGTGGGAGTCTGCTGTGTGCATATTGGCTTCCAGGTTTCTTGCATTACAACAATTGCTACCCTTCAAAAAGTACTTCTTTGGCTGTGAAGCGCTTTGAGATGTCCAGTGGTAATAAAAGGCACTATATAAATGCAAGTCTGTCTTTGTTTTAAATGGGGTGCAGGAGCAGAGACACTTGGGTGTGTATGTGCATAAATCATTGAAGGTGGTAGGACAGGTTGAGCCTGTGGTTAATAAAGCAAACAGTATCCTAGGTTTTATTAATAACGCCATCGAGTACAAAAGCAAGGAAGTTATGTTAAACTGTATAAAACAGTGGTTCGGCTTCAACTGGAGTATTATGTCCAGTTCTGCGCACCACACTTTAGGAAAGATGTGAAGGGATTAGAAAAAGTGCAGAAAAGATTCACGAGAATGGTGCCAGGGATGAGAAACTTAAATTACGTGGATAGATTGGAGAAGTTGGGACTGTTTTCCTTGGAGAATACAAGGTTAACAGGAGATTTGATAGAGGTGTTCAAAATAATGAGGGGTCTGGACAGAGTAGATAGGGAAAACTGTTCCCATTAGTGGAAGGATAGAGAACATGAGGGCACAGATTTAAGGTAATTGGCAAAAGAAGCAATGAGACATGAGGTAAAGATTTTTCACGCAGTGAGTGGTGAGGATCTGGAATACACTGCCCAAGAGTGTGGTGGAGGCAGATTCAATCAAGGCATTCAAGAAGGAATTGGATTGTTATCTGAAAAGGAAGAATGTGCAGGGCTACGGGGAGCACTAGGTAAATTGTTCCTTTGGAGAGTCAGTGCAGACACGATGGGCCGAATGACCTCCTTTAGTGCTGTAACAATTCTGTGCTTCTATGATTCTGTGGAGTCCTGCCAAACTTAACAGGAAATCGGCAGTCTGGCCAGCAACTGTGAGGCAAAACCAGCAGCAGGAGGCCCTTTGCGATAGTTCCCAATTATCAGGAGGGGGAAAGATCAGCCTTTGCGGCAGGGGAGATGGTCAGCCATTGGCGCTTGGGAGGAGAGGACTTTGGTCATTGTGACAGTGGGGAGCAATTAGGGGTGGAGGGAGAGAGAGGCCATTGTGACTGGGGAGGATGAAAATTTTCTTCAGGGGCCATTAACACTGCTGCTCCTCCTGGCTGACAAGAAATGCTGGAAAAGGCACTGACCTTGTGGGGCTGACAGCTCCCTCCTCTGTCTCTCTGCAAGGTTTCCTGACTCCTGGGAAACCCACGTAGCAGCAGTGAATTGCAATGTGGGAGCTCATTTTAAGTATCTTACCAAATGACCCGCTACTCCCACGGTGGACCACTTGGACACCTTGACAATCGTAGCCATAAAGAAGGCAGCAGATAGCTCCACATCATCTTGATTACCTTGTATTTGAAGCCAGTTTCTCAGACCCTCACCCTTGACATGTTGCAAAAGCAAAGGCAGGGTCTGATGGGATCCTGACACCCGTTTAACACAATTATAGTAAGGCAGGCACCTGGTAAAAAAGTATGCTTATTTTTTTTTTTAAGAAGTGTTTTCCTTTTGGGCCACGAAGAGGAGGAGGTATTCTCCTCCAGGCTTCACAAAGAAAGTTAGAGGCTTTGCTCCCACCGTGATCACTTATGGACACCCAATTCCGAACCCCAGACTTCCCTTTGCTTAGACCTGGAAGTTAAAATGAAATGTGTTGCATGTCAACAAGCTTGATGCTTGCTACCCGAACCCCAGACTCATGACCATTTAAGGTACTGAAGTGGGAGTATATTCTCGGGAATTAGAATTCTGAAAGTTAATCTCAATGAGTATAAAATTCTTAGAGGGTTTCACAAGGTCAATGCTAAGAGGTCCGTTTCCCCTGGCTGGGGAGTCTAGAACTAGGGATCATGTTCTTAGGATGACTGGGTGGCCATTAAGGACTGAACTAAGGAATAATTTCTTCATTCAGGGGATCGTGAGTCTTTGGAATTCTCTACCCCATGGAACTGTGGATGCTCCATAGTTGAGTATATTCAAGACAGAGATCGATAGAATTTTGGACACGAAGGGAATCAAGGATATGGGGGCAGGGTAGGCAAGTGGAATTGAGGTGGAATATCAGCCATGATCTTTTTGAATGGTGGAGCAGACTCAAAGGGCTAAATGGCCTATTCCTGCTCATTTCTTATGGTTTTATAAATAAATGTCAGATTCCTTTAGGTTAATATGTCAAACAATTAATTTATTAATGTTCCAGCTGCTCATATAACCTTATTACGTCTACCAAGAGACTTGACGTTTGCTAATGAAGCTTTTTTTGTTCCTTATTCGCAGCCATGTAGTAATCTGCCATGTTAATGAAATAAAAGTCAAAGATTTGAAAAGGCCTTTGGCTCATTGAAGCCCATCATTCCAGTGTATTGAGTCTCCCATTATGTCATTTAGTGGTAATTTGAATAACATAAATGTTTATCCATTTATTTCCTTGGTTGATAGATTATTCCAAGTATTTACCATTTTTGGAGTAAAGAAGCATTCCTGGTATTCATTTTTATTTTACTTTTCATTGATTTCCATCTAATACTGCTTGGTTGACTTACCACTTAATGATTTCTATAACTCGATTAGCCTCCTCACCTTCACTAAATTTTCTTTCTTTGGCCTCCTTATCTCGAGAGACAATGGATAAGCGCCTGGAGGTGGTCAGTGGTTTGTGAAGCAGCACCTGGAGTGGCTATAAAGGCCAATTCTAGAGTGACAGGCTCTTCCACAGGTGCTGCAGAGAAATTTGTTTGTCGGGGCTGTTACACAGTTGGCTCTCCCTTTGTGCCTCTGTCTTTTTTCCTGCCAACTACTAAGTCTCTTCGACTTGCCACACTTTAGCCGCGTCTTTATGGCTGCCCGCCAGCTCTGGCAAACGCTGGCAACTGACTCCCACGACTTGTGATCAATGTCACAGGATTTCATGTCGCGTTTGTAGACGTCTTTAAAGCGGAGACATGGATGGCCGGTGGGTCTGATACCAGTGGCGAGCTCGCTGTACAATGTGTCTTTGGGGATCCTGCCATCTTCCATGCGGCTCACATGGCCAAGCCATCTCAAGCGCCGCTGACTCAGTAGTGTGTATAAGCTGGGGATGTTGGCCACCTCGAGGACTTCTGTGTTGGAGATACGGTCCTGCCACCTGATGCCAAGTATTCTCCGGAGGCAGCGAAGATGGAATGAATTGAGACGTCGCTCTTGGCTGACATACGTTGTCCAGGCCTCGCTGCCATAGAGCAAGGTACTGAGGACACAGGCCTGATACACTCGGACTTTTGTGTTCCGTGTCAGTGCGCCATTTTCCCACACTCTCTTGGCCAGTCTGGACATAGCAGTGGAAGCCTTTCCCATGCGCTTGTTGATTTCTGCATCTAGAGACAGGTTACTGGTGATAGTTGAGCCTAGGTAGGTGAACTCTTGAACCACTTCCAGAGCGTGGTCGCCAATATTGATGGATGGAGCATTTCTGACGTCCTGCCCCATGATGTTCATTTTCTTGAGGCTGATGGTTAGGCCAAATTCATTGCAGGCAGCCGCAAACTTGTCGATGAGACTCTGCAGGCACTCTTCAGTGTGAGATGTTCACACTGCCAAATCCTGTTTAACAAGATTTGAATATTGCTTTGAGTACCTCTTATGTACTTCTTGACAGAATAGAAGAAAAGTTCATGCTTTTTGGATCATTTACAGACCATACGCGCACAACCAGCAAGAGAGGACTGCCCCAGACCATCTGTGAGGATTGTTTTCTTGTATATTGGTTAGATGGATAGATGTTCTAAAGGGTCACTCAATGAGCTTGGTAGATTAGCATGAAAATTTCCTCAAAATATTATGTATGTATCTATCTTATGCACATATCTGTACATAAGATAGATTGTACATGTGTGGAAGGAACTAGTTTGATGGGTTGAATGGTCTTTTTGCATTCACAGCTTGCTTGTGTTTGATCAGCATTTTCTTCAGCAACATAGTTTTTATAAGCATTGTCTCGAGAAAAAACATTTTCAGTTAAATCGCTTGTGTCAAGTCAGGTGTTAAAACCTGGTACTGTAATAACAGTAGACAGTAACCCCTGCAAATGGTACAAATAACTTCAAATAACTTGACCATCTTCAGAAAGTGCCATGGCTTCAAGTGGATGTGCGCATGGAGAAGAAGGGTAGTAGGATGTTTGAGGGAGTAAATTCCATTGGAAGATGGGCAAACTAATTGTTGAATTAGCCAACGGAGCATCCATAAATTGCAAAATGTGACACAGCAACAGTGCATACCGAGTCAATGAAAGAGTAGCTGTGGACAGTCCGAAACACAATGCCAGAGCATCTCTAAGGAGATGTGGATGACATTATGGGAGCTCCAACGATTGTCAACGGATGATGATGATTAATGCTTTATCGCATTGTTGCAAAGTCTCACAGTGCTTAATGCCATGAATTGCCTTTTGAATGCAGTAGCTACTGCTATGCGCACAAACTGTATTCAAATTGCAATGTGCCTTTAATGGAGATCAATGGGAGCATACAAAGCTCACACATTGAAATGTATTATAAGCTTCAAATTTAAATTTTCCTTAAATTAACCTCAATCATGGCACACAAGGACAAGAATATTAAAGAGCAGTGAATGAGGAAAGACCATTAACCCCTAAGCCCATTCATTCAAATTTATTATAACTAAGTGTAATTGTCTTTCATGGGCTTTGCTCAACTTATATGTTATTTGTCCCTTCATTATTTTTAATTATACCTACGTTCTTCACCTTTATAAGATCTACCCATTATGCACACCGAGCTGGGTTTTGTGAGGCTCCATGAGGCAGTGTCAGCGGCGGGGAGGCACAGAGAATAGCGATGGGCGGTGGGGACGGGGGGTGGCAGTGGGGCGGAAGGCCCATCGCCAAGTGATGTTCCTGGAGGCGGATAGACTGATGATGGCCTTTCCACCCAGAGGCCAATTAAGGGCCTCTACCCACCACTGCTGGGATCCTACCTGTGGCGGGGGGGGGGGGTACCTCCACCCCGCAGGGAGGACTCCTTGCAACATGATGCCCTCGCTGCGGGCTTGGTGGTGGTGGGGGGTCCCTCCTTTGTGGGCAATTTGTGGCCACCAGGAACAACTTTACTCTATGGGACCCCCTTCCCTCTGAACTGAGCAACTACCCCCTCGCTGGACCTTCTGGACTGGCCCCGGTGACCCCGCCTCACCTATTTCTTGTCTGGGGTTCTGGTTCTGAGCCTGGACCTGGGTCCAAGGCCTCTGAGTGGCAACTGCTCCCAGTGTTGCTGCCGACACTGCTGAGCCTCTGGCCCTCTGATTGGCTGGCAGCTCATGTAGGCGGGATCCTCGTCTTTAAAGGGATAGGGATCCTGCCATGATTCTTTGAGTTAAAAAACTGGAGGATTGCTCTGGCTGGGGTGAGGTTGCAAAAAGGCAGAGGTGGGGGTTCCCCTGCCTTTTTGGCCTGGTGCCGGGAGCCCCGCCTCAAGCACAAAATCCAGCCCATCATTTGCTGGCTAAGAGAGTGGGCAGCCTCTGTGAATATCAGAACTGCTGTGTAACCAACTACTGGGATTGCACAAGAGTGACCTGGGGCAGGATTTTGGGTCAAATGGGGTTCCGACACTGCACTGTGCCAAAGCAGTCACACGACAGTGATTTTGACTGAATTGGCCAATTAGTAGCCAGAGGGCACATTCACCATCCAATTAAAGAAGGCGGGCTGGCTCTCAAAGATGGAGGGCCAACAGGAGGCCCTCCAGCACGGAAGGAGTTTCAGCCTGCCTTTGCAGGTAAGGGAGAGAGATCTTAAATCACCCTCTCGGCAACTTATAAAACATTTGAATTAAAAAATAGCCATATCTGCCAGGACACCATTATGGAGTGGGAAGCCGGGTAGGTGGGTGGGGGGGAACTCAAAGCCTGCCTGGAGCGCTGCCCCCTCCCCACCCCCCTGGTCTGGGTGCTGGGTGGTATATTTCATGTCAAAAGGGGGATATAGTTTTGTGGGGTGGGTAGTGGGAGCCAGGGGTTGGGTGCCTGGGATTGTTGTATTTCTATGTTTTGGGCAATAGACCCGATGTCCT
Source organism: Heterodontus francisci (assembly GCF_036365525.1). Lineage (NCBI taxonomy): Eukaryota > Metazoa > Chordata > Chondrichthyes > Heterodontiformes > Heterodontidae > Heterodontus > Heterodontus francisci. Next base: position 39,499,285 of record NC_090375.1, read on the forward strand.
GGGTAGTGCCTTCTTTCCCTTGCAGCCCTCCACTGTGCTCCTCTTGTCTCCTGCTGCCCAGAAGGTTGAGTCTGCTGAAGCTCACTGGCTGCTCTGTCCAATGCCAGAGTAGCCCGTTCCCATCTCAACACTATCAGCTGGGGATCCTTCTTTCACCAGGTCTTCCTCTGCCATTCCCAACTACCCAAGTGACATCACATCCTTGTCCAGATTCCTATCAATCACCACTGACAAATACCGGTCTTGCAGCTCTGGCAGTGTCTGCTTTGTGGTACTGTTTAAGCAGCTGATCTTTATGCTGCATTTCTGCAATGAGTTCTTTATGTTGTCTGATGCAACATAAATGAGATGCATGGAGGCCAGTTTGCTGAAGATCTCCAACAGATTTATTAACAACTAAATTATTATATACAATGCAGAGCAAACTATTTACAGAACCATCATCTGGGTTTTACAGTTGCAGAGTGACTCTGGCTTCAAGTCACATCATTACATTCATGCACTTAGCTCATCAGTATACAGAGATCTTAAAGGGACATCATTCTTAAGGCAATCATATAACATCCCCTTGCTTTCCAAAGATAAGTCTCGATTGCTACACGTAAGAACGCACATAAAATTAGATAACTTCAAAATTAGTTATACACGATAGAGATTATCAAATTTACAGGTATCGAAGCTTATGAGTCCATATATCATTTTGGTGGTTTGACAACTCTTCCAGATCTGGTTATGGTATAACATTCTGGGGATGTGGATTTCACCCTTGGCTGTTTTTGATTTACAGGCATGTTGTCAATGTGTTGTTTTTGTCCTGTTGTACGACATACCCTCATCATCGGATTATGTTTAGTTTAGTTTAGAGATACAGCACTGAAACAGGCCCTTCGGCCCACCGAGTCTGTGCCGACCATCAACCACCCATTTATACTAATCCTACACTAATCCCATATTCCTAACACATCCCCACCTGTCCCTATATTTCCCTACCACCTACCTATGCTAGGGGCAATTTATAATGGCCAATTTACCTACCAACCTGCAAGTCTTTTGGCTTGTGGGAAGAAACCGGAGCACCCGGAGAAAACCCACGCAGACACAGGGAGAACTTGCAAACTCCGCACAGGCAGTACCCAGAATTGAACCCGGGTCGCTGGAGCTGTGAGGCTGCGGTGCTAACCACTGCGCCACTGTGCCGCCCATTATGTTCTTTCGAGCCCACTGAGCACAATTGGAGTATTGCACACTTCTGTTAGTTGGCTTTGGTTCCTTCTCAACACTCAACATGTTGTAATCTCATAGGACCTAGGCTCACTGTATACTTTGGATACCTCTGCGGGTAACCATGTTCTCATTGTGGGGTGTATGACCTTGACCTTTGTCCTACGGGCCCAGTGTCATTTGCACCGCATGCCATGCATCTTGAAATGCAGGATAACTTTGCGGTGAGTGGGATGAACCACACTTACCACACAGCTTGCTTGCTTTTTGCGACCTGGTTATTGTGCCAATACTGTTGGCTGCACCTAGTGCTTGCAAATGCTGCTGTCCAGCCACAATGTCGTCATATTTTCTGCCATCTTCGAGCAGCACATCAATGCTGTGACCTTTCTTTTTCCCAAAGAGGTCTTTCTGAAATACCTCAATGGGAGTTGAGACACTCACCAGCTCCATTAGACGCTCTGACAACTCATTTACTAATGAACTGATCTATTGATTCCTGTGGCAGTTGCCTGTAGGACATCAATTCCAGGTGATGAATTCTAAAATTCACTCTTAATCAGAGCTGATCTTTAACATTTCCAGATCTTTGCAGGATATTTCTGGTCCTCTTCAGATAAGCCAGAGATATTGATTCTGTGTAACCCCTCATTTTGAACTGCTATTAGTATTTTTACAGCCTGTTTTTCTGGTTCTGCAATCACTTGGTCTGTGAAGCATAACTGCATTCTTTGTTTAAAATGTTTGAATTCAGATAGGATATCAATGGCCTTTCAGTTCATGCTGGGAAATTTGCTATCCATCTTTATACTGTTCTTTTGCTTTCTGCTCTATATTTAATTTTGTTCTATTCATTCTGCACTGTTTCCCTTTTAAGAAACTCAAAGTTATCTAGACTAGCTGTGTGGATGAAGAAGAGCAGGGGTTTGACAGTGTTCTGTGTTTATTCGGCTTTTAGCACTTAAACCTGTCTCTTTACACAGCTGTTCAATAGGCAGTTCAATTGCTTTTTTTTCTCGAGTTTGTTTATGTTCTTCACGCTCGAGTGGTTTAATGTTTTTTGAAGCTGTGGCTGCGTGAATGGAGGCTCTGCAGTGATCAGGGTTTTGCCATGCTTTTTGCTGTTATATATTATTTGAAGTTCCTGGTTTGAAGGTCACAATTTCGTAACGGCTTCTAAACATGTTCTGGGTGGGTCAGGCAAAAATGTGGGTTGTAGCAGTTAATAGAATGATTACTGATGCTGTTTGTTGCATCAGTTTGCTGGATGACTCCTGTAATGGTGCTGACCTCGATCAGCCTGGGAAAGGAATTAGGTTTTCTCTATTTTTTTTCTCTCCCAAGGAGTCTTTGAAAAAAATCAATTTCTTAAGTACTTCAAAGCTTGTTTTTTTAAAACTAGAATTCCTCGACTGTCAGCACAATGACTCACCTAATCGCAGGAACTGATTTGCAGCCTGACCTCCTGTGCTCTGTCTTCTACAGATGGAGGTAGGTTCTTTCTTCTTTCCACGTTTTGGGCATGTATTTCTTTTAAACTTTCTCTCTTTTGGCTGTAGGGAGGGTTGTTTTTAAAACTGTTTTACCTGTGGTCTTCAAGTTTTCACCACAGCTGTCACCATATAATGAGTTCTTTATGTTGTCTGATGCAAAAATGAGAGGAGTGGAGTCCAGTTTGCTGAAGATCTCAAACAGGTTTATTAACAGCTGAACTATTATATCCAGTACATAGCAAACTGTTTACAGAACCTTTATCTGGGTGTTACAGTTGCAGAGTGACTCTGGCTTTGAGGCACATGACTACATCCAGGTACTTAGCTTATTAGCATAGATCTTAAAGGGACATCAGTCTTAAGACAAACATACAACAGTTTCTACAATATGTTTAACAGCCCTTCCAATAGTCCACATGGCCCCGCGCATTGTTCACTTCCTCTACACCCTGCTGCATTCCAGACATTCCCTTTTCCATGCACTCCTTTTGAAACTTACAAACTGCTCCTGACGAGCCTTTCAGTGAGCTCCTCAATGAGCTTAACAACAAATTAATTGGAGGCATGCGGCTTCCTCCTAGCGTCCCTTTCAAAATCGCTTCACATTCCGGAGGTGATGGGACCCAGTGCTGACCTCCAAGAATGCAATTTTCAAATTACGCACGCACTCACTCCCGCACTTCCAATTCAAAATTCAGCTCAATGTTTCAGGTCAGCGACCCTTCATCAGAGCTAGGAATACTTAGAGATATACCAGGCTTTAAGCAAGGCAGGGAATGTGAGGGGATGGGAGAGAAGAACTAAAGCAAAGATCTGTGATAGGTTGGAAGGCAGGAGAGATTAAGTGAAGAAAGGGACGATGCTGCAAGGCAAAAGGAGAAAGTAATGGCACACTTAAAGAAACAAAAGATGTATTTAGTGGAGGTGTAACTGGGAAAAGCAAAATTATGACCAACAGCTGCCGTCCAAAAATATAATGGGGACGGAAGTAACAATCAGAGATTATGACCACCCACCTCGGCCTTACTTCAACCCAATTGCTGCTGAAATCATGTTTATGCTTATGCTACCAGTAGGCTTGAGTTCTCCAAAGTACTCAGCACAAGGGTTCCACATTCTATCCTATCCAAACTCCAGCCCAGGCGGGAAGTTACTGTCTGAATGCTGTCCTGCACCAAGAACAAATCAAGGCTCATCCCTGTCCTCAGTTACTTCTGTTAGTTCCTTGTCCCCAACACACTGAAAAATCCCTCCATGATGTGTCCCATCCCACCTCCACAACCTCCTTTAGCCCTCTGCCCCAGCCGTTGCCTTGAGTCTCCTGTGCTTCCCCTGCACCTCCTCATTATCAGAGGTGAAACCTGCTCTGCCCTGCTCTCTGCAACTATCTCCCTAAACCTTTGCTATCCTCTTCTCAAAGGCTCCTCCAACTACTTTTTAGTTCCTTACTCTAATTCATTTCTCACTGCTGCCCAGCATCTGTTGCTCTGCAGTGAAGTGCCTTGGGATGTTTGCTATGTCAAAGGCATTATGTAAATGCAAACTGCTGTTGTCATTTTTATTTCTCTGTGTGTTGTATCTTTTCCAGCAGGCAGGTATCCCACAAGCTGGCAGACTTGTAAATAAATGCTGTGCTGACCTCAGTTGCTAGGATATGTAAAAGATCAGTCCACTGAAGATCATCCGAAGATTTTTGTTTCCTTCCTCTGCTCAGTGTCTCCCTCAGTACTAAGTTTGAGATGGGAACTCAGTTTGGCCTACCACTCTACTGCACAACACATAGAGGCTTCAATGGGATGAGCCATGCATCAAACTCAAAGCATTTAGGATAAAAATATCCACTAATATACACGAATATATTTGTATCAGTAATAAGTAATTGGTGGTAAGTAAGAAGCCACATTGAGGACTGGACTTTCCCTCCAGGGGTGGGAACCAGGACTGGGGATTGTTTCCAGGTCCTGAACCTGCCCCTGGGGGGCAAACAGTGGCCCTTTGAGATTATCACGGAAGCATCCGTTTAACTGGCATAGAAACAGGTTCCATGTCCAATTAAGTGCTGCAAGCCAGCTCTCAGAGCTGGAGGACCAAGCAGAGTCCTTTCAGCTTTTGAGGAGCAGCTGGCTGCAGGAGATGGTAAGTAAATGGGAGGGTACATCAACATTGGGGCATCCTCTCACTAAGTTTTTTTAAAACTTAAAATAAAAAGCAGATTCAGCAGGGAGGTCACTGCTGCATGTGTGTGGGGGAATCCCTTACAGAGAATAAAAAAAAGCCCTTGTGAATACATTCTTCTGGTTTCATGGAGCATTGCTGACAACAGCTTTTTTAATTCTTCCATGGGATGTAGGCATCACTGGCAAGGCTAGCATTTGTTGCCCATCCCTAATTGCCCTTGACAACTGAGTGTCTTGCTAGACCATTTCAGAGGGCAGTTAAGAGTCAACCACATTGCTGTGGGTCTGGAGTCACATGTAGGCCAGACCAGGTAGGGATGGCAGATTACCTTCCCTAAAGGACATTATACACCAGATGGGCTTCTATGACAAGCAATGATAGTTTCATGGCACCATTACTGAGACTAGCTTTCACTTCTAGATTTTTTTATTAATTAATTCAATTTAATAATTAATTGAATTTAAATTCCACCAGCTGCCGTGGACCCATGTCCCAAAGGCATTAGCCTGGGCCTCCAGATTACTAGTCCAGTGACATTACAACTATGCCACCGTATTCCCTTCAGCTATGCAGAAACTGTGACTTAAATTGCCCTATGATGTAAAGAATGTAGAGTAAGTACATCATTAAATCTGTATTGTTGCTAGTCAATATCAGAATAATATGCGAAGTGATCGCAGTGTTAGATCAAAAGTTTGAGACTCCAGAACAGTATTGGACATAAGGGTCTGATGAAAGAGTTATTTAAAAACACAGGGCAACAAAGATGCATCTTTCCTGGCAAAGCTTTCCTTTGGAGGTGCTAAAAACTGTGGTCCCAGAATTTCTGGACAGAGTGGAAGACATCATTTATAAGCCTAGACTCCAGAACCTGGGGCAGAACCTGGTTACACCAAAATTTCAAATGGCGGTTGAGGGCAGACACTGTTGAAATGTCCTATCAGATATGACATGTCAGGCTCAGCCATGTAACTGACCTCCGTCCCTCCACCTTTGACCTGAAGAAGTTCCGAACGGTTGACCTGTGTTCCTCTGAGGGCTTCTGAAGGTAATTGCTCCCAGAGGGTAAGTGGGCCCCTTTGGAGCCAAAGGTTAGAATTAGAATTAGAACATTACAGCGCAGTACAGGCCCTTCGGCCCTCGATGTTGCGCCGACCTGTGAAACCATCTGACCTACACTATTCCATTTTCATCCATATGTCTATCCAATGACCACTTAAATGCCCTTAAAGTTGACAAGTCTACTCCCGTTGCAGGCAGGGCATTCCACGCCCCTACTACTCTCTGAGTAAAGAAACTACCTCTGACATCTTTCCTATATCTATCACCCCTCAACTTAAAGCTATGTCCCCTCGTGTTTGCCATCACCATCCGAGGAAAAAGACTCTCACTATCCACCCTATCTAACCCTCTGATTATCTTATTTGTCTCTATTAAGTCACCTCTCCTCCTCCTTCTCTCCAACGAAAACAACCTCAAGTCCCTCAGCCTTTCCTCGTAAGACCTTCCCTCCATACCAGGCAACATCCTAGTAAATCTCCTCTGCACCCTTTCCAAAGCTTCCACATCCTTCCTATAATGCGGTGACCAGAACTGCACGCAATACTCCAGAGTTTTGTACAGCTGCAGCATGACCTCGTGGCTCCGAAACTCAATCCCCCTACCAATAAAAGCTAACACACCATATGCCTTCTTAACAGCCCTATTAACCTGGGTAGCAACTTTCAGGGATTTATGCACCTGGACACCAAGATCTCTCTGTTCATCTACACTACCAAGAATCTTCCCATTAGCCCAGTACTCTGCATTCCTGTTACTCCTTCCAAAGTGAATCACCTCACACTTTTCCACAATAAACTCCATTTGCCATCTCTCAGCCCAGCTCTGCAGCCTATCTATGTCCCTTTGTACCCTACAACATCCTTCGGCACTATCCACAACTCCACCGATCTTCGTGTCATCCGCAAATTTACTAACCCACCCTTCTACACCCTCTTCCAGGTCATTTATAAAAATGACAAACAGCAGTGGCCCCAAAACAGATCCTTGCGGTACACCACTAGTAACTAAACTCCAGGATGAACATTTGCCATCAACCACCACCCTCTGTCTTCTTTCAGCTAGCCAATTTCTGATCCAAAGCTCTAAATCACCTTCAACCCCATACTTCTGTATTTTCTGCAATAGCCGACCATGGGGAACCTTATCAAACGCCTTACTGAAATCCATATACACCACATCCACTGCTTTACCCTCATCCACCTGTTTGGTCACCTTCTCGAAAAACTCAATAAGGTTTGTGAGGCACGACCTACCCGTCACAAAACCGTGCTGACTATCTCTAATGAACTTATTCTTTTCAAGATGATTATAAATCCTGTCTCTTATAACCTTTTCCAACATTTTACCCACAACCGAAGTAAGGTTCACAGGTCTATAATTACCAGGGCTGTCTTTACCCCTTCTTGAACAAGGGTACAACATTTGCGATCCTCCAGTCTTCCAGCACTATTCCTGTCGACAATGACGACATAAAGATCAAGGACAAAGGCTGTGCAATCTCCTCCCTGGCTTCCCAGAGAATCCTAGGATAAATCCCATCTGGCCCATGGGACTTATCTATTTTCACACTTTCCAAAATTGCTAACACCTCCTCCTTGTGAACCTCAATCCCATCTAGCCTAGTAGTCTGAATCTCAGTATTCTCCTCGACAACATTTTCTTTCTCTACTGTAAATACTGACGAAAAATATTCATTTAACGCTTCCCCTATCTCCCCTGATTCCACACACAACTTCCCACGACTATCCTTGATTGGCCTTGATCTAACTGTAGTCATTCTTTTATTCCTGATATACCTATAGAAAGCCTTAGGGTTTTCCTTGATCCTATCCGCCAATGACTTCTCGTGTCCTCTCCTCGCTCTTCTTAGCTCTCCCTTTAGATCCTTCCTGGCTAGCTTGTAACTCTCAAGCGCCCGAACTGAGCCTTCACGTCTCATCCTAACATAAGCCTTCTTCTTCCTCTTGACAAGCGCTTCAACTTCTTTAGTAAATCACGGCTCCCTCGCTCGACAACGTCCTCCCTGCCTGACAGGTACATACTTATCAAGGACACGCAGTAGCTGCTCCTTGAATAAGCTCCACATTTCGATTGTGCCCATCCCCTGCAGTTTCCTTCCCCATCCTACGCATCCCAAATCTTGCCTAATCGCATCATAATTTCCTTTCCCCCAGCTATAATTCTTGCCCTGCGATGTATACCTGTCCCTGCCCATCGCTAAGGTAAACCTAACCGAATTGTGATCACTATCACCAAAGTGCTCACCTACATCTAAATCTAACACCTGGCCGGGTTCATTACCCAGTACCAAATCCAATGTGGCATCGCCCCTGGTTGGCCTGTCTACATACTGTGTCAGAAAACCCTCCTGCACACACTGGACAAAAACTGACCCATCTAAAGTACTCGAACTATAGTATTTCCAGTCAATATTTGGAAAGTTAAAGTCCCCCATAACAACTACCCTGTTACTCTCGCCCCTGTCGAGAATCATCTTCGCTATCCTTTCCTCTACATCTCTGGAACTATTCGGAGATCTATAGAAGACTCCCAACAGGGTGACTTCTCCTCTCCTGTTTCTAACCTCGGCCCATACTCGAGTCGCTCTGAACAGGCTCCAGAAGCTGGCCGAGCGCGTCTACCCTGAGGCACAGTGTGGCTTTCGTGCAGAGAGATCGACTATTGACATGCTGTTCTCCCTTCGTCAGATACAGGAGAAATGCCGTGAACAACAGATGCCCCTCTACATTGCTTTCATTGATCTCACCAAAGCCTTTGACCTCGTCAGCAGACGTGGTCTCTTCAGACTACTAGAAAAGATCGGATGTCCACCAAAGCTACTAAGTATCATCACCTCATTCCATGACAATATGAAAGGCACAATTCAACATGGTGGCTCCTCATCAGAGCCCTTTCCTATCCTGAGTGGTGTGAAACAGGGCTGTGTTCTCGCACCCACACTTTTTGGGATTTTCTTCTCCCTGCTGCTTTCACATGCGTTCAAATCCTCTGAAGAAGGAATTTTCCTCCACACAAGATCAGGGGGCAGGTTGTTCAACCTTGCCCGTCTAAGAGCGAAGTCCAAAGTACGGAAAGTCCTCATCAGAGAACTCCTCTTTGCTGACGATGCTGCTTTAACATCTCACACTGAAGAATGCCTGCAGAGTCTCATCGACAGGTTTGCGTCTGCCTGCAATGAATTTGGCCTAACCATCAGCCTCAAGAAAACGAACATCATGGGGCAGGATGTCAGAAATGCTCCATCCATCAATATTGGCGACCACGCTCTGGAAGTGGTTCAAGAGTTCACCTACCTAGGCTCAACTATCACCAGTAACCTGTCTCTAGATGCAGAAATCAACAAGCGCATGGGTAAGGCTTCCACTGCTATGTTCAGACTGGCCAAGAGAGTGTGGGAAAATGGCGCACTGACACGGAACACAAAAGTCCGAGTGTATCAGGCCTGTGTCCTCAGTACCTTGCTCTACGGCAGCGAGGCCTGGACAACGTATGCCAGCCAAGAGCGACGTCTCAATTCATTCCATCTTCGCTGCCTTCGGAGAATACTTGGCATCAGGTGGCAGGACTATATCTCCAACACAGAAGTCCTTGAAGCGGCCAACACCCCCAGCTTACACACACTACTGAGTCAGCGGCGCTTGAGATGGCTTGGCCATGTGAGCCGCATGGAAGATGGCAGGATCCCCAAAGACACATTGTACAGCGAGCTCGCCACTGGTATCAGACCCACCGGCCGTCCATGTCTCCGTTATAAAGACGTCTGCAAACGCGACATGAAATCGTGTGACATTGATCACAAGTCGTGGGAGTCAGTTGCCAGCATTCGCCAGAGCTGGCGGGCAGCCATAAAGACAGGGCTAAATTGTGGCGAGTCGAAGAGACTTAGTAGTTGGCAGGAAAAAAGACAGAGGCGCAAGGGGAGAGCCAACTGTGCAACAGCCCCAACAAACAAATTTCTCTGCAGCACCTGTGGAAGAGCCTGTCACTCCAGAATTGGCCTTTATAGCCACTCCAGGCGCTGCTTCACAAACCACTGACCACCTCCAGGCGCGTATCCATTGTCTCTCGAGATAAGGAGGCCCAAAAGAAAGAAAGAAAGAAATAGAAGACTCCCAACAGGGTGACTTCTCCTCTCCTGTTTCTAACCTCGGCCCATACTACCTCAGTAGACGAGTCCTCAAACGTCCTTTCTGCCGCTGTAATACTCTCCTTGATTAACAATGCCACCCCCCCCCTCTTTTACCATCTTCTCTGTTCTTACTGAAACATCTAAATCCCGGAACCTGCAACATCCATTCCTGCCCCTGCTCTACCCATGTCTCCGAAATGGCCACTACATCGAGTTCCCAGGTACCAACCCATGCTGCAAGCTCTCCCACCTTATTCCGGATGCTCCTGGCGTTGAAGTAGACACACTTTAAACCAAGTTCTTGCTTGCCAGTGCCCTCTTGCGTCCTTGTAACCTTATCCCTGACCTCACTACTCTCAACATCCTGTACACTGGAACTACAATTTAGGTTCCCATTCCCCTGCTGAATTAGTTTAAACCCCCCCGAAGAGCACTAGCAAATCTCGCCCCCAGGATATTGGTACCCCTCTGGTTCAGGTGAAAACCATCCTGTTTGTTGAGGTCCCACCTACCCCAGAAATAGCCCCAATTATCCAGGAAACCAAAACCCTCCCTCCTACACCATCCCTGCAGCCACGTGTTCAACTCCTCTCTCTCCCTATTCCTCGCTTCGCTATCACGTGGCACGGGCAACAACCCAGAGATAACAACTCTGTTTGTTCTCGCTCTTAGCTTCCACCCTAGCTCCCTGAATTTCTGCCTTAAATCCCCATCTCTCTTCCTACCTATGTCGTTGGTGCCTATGTGGACCACGACTTGGGGCTGCTCCCCCTCCCCCTTGAGGATCCCCAAAACACGATCCGAGACATCACGAACCCTGGCACCTGGGAGACAACACACCAACCATGTGTCTCTCTCATTCCCACAGAACCTCCTATCTGTTCCCCTAACTATGGAGTCCCCAATGACTAATGCTCTTCTCCTCTTCCCCCTTCCCTTCTGAGCAACAGGGACAGACTCTGTGCCAGAGACCTGTACGCCATTGCTTACCCCTGGTAAGTCGTCCCCCGCAACAGTATCCAAAACGGTATACCCGTTGTTGAGGGAAATGGCCACAGGGGATCCCTGCACTGCCTGCTGGTTCCCCCTCCTTCCCATGACAGTAACCCATCTACCTACTTCTTTTACCTGAGGTGTGACTACCTCCCCATAACTCCTCTCAATAACCCCCTCCGCCTCCTGAATGATCCGAAGTTCATCCAGCTCCAGCTCCAGTTCCCTAACGCGGTTCTCGAGGAGCTGGAGTTGGGTGCACTTCCCGCACATGCAGTCAGCAGGGACACTCTTGGCGACCCTTACCTCCTACATTCTGCAGGAGGAACATACAACTGCCTTAACCTCCATTCCCACTATTCTAAATTCCCAACAAATCTGCTGAAAAACTTGTTAGCTTAGCAATCCGACGGACAGAACTTTTTAAATAAAAAGCTTACCTTATCAACACACCAGAGTCCTTTTTTTTGGTTAGAGGAGGAGGGTGGGTGGGAGACACTACACGTGTAGTGTCTCGGGTACTGCCACCGCCCAAATATATAGTTTTTACTTACCCAGTTGTCGAAGGAAATTGTTTTCTCCTCCCTGTTGGGCCCCAGCAGGACTTCAGGTGGAGTAGCTATGGACCACTTACAAGGGCATATCAGAGTGGGTACCACCAATGCGCCTCTTCAGCATCAGCAGTGCACCCCAGTCATGCAAATGACCCTGTCCCAAGGATTTACAATGTACCTCCTGCCCAGGGTGAATATTCTTCTCTCAGGTGCTTGTGCTGGCTGAATGAATCCCAGGAATTTTGAATTTATCACCCAGATTGTTCTGAACCCAGTTGTATTGCAACATTGTCAGTTTCTTAATGGTTGCTCAATTTGGATATCGAGAAATCTCGGCTGCAGAATGACAACTCCTTTTCATGGTGTCTTTTTAAGTTATCAAATTTGAATCTGATTTTTTCCTTCTATGTCGACACAATATTTGTAAAAATTTTCCCAAATGAGATTTACATCATCTAGATTTGCAGACAATGCTGCCCATGGATAGACAAAATAGGTGAACAAGGCCTTAAAAACATGTGAATGGTTTCTCTTTCTCTCGACATGCCATATTGAATATTGATAAGAGGAAAGCATAAAGATATTGCAGTTCAGATAAGATATCCTGGGCTGAATTTTATAAGCCTGCCACTGAAATTGAAGGCGGGTGAAAAAAATGGCGGCCCGACGCCAAAGATCCACCGTGATTCCAAGCTCAGTGGCTCATTTAAATGGCCGGGGGTGGGCTGCCCCCCCACCCACCCCGCCAATAGGTGGGCTGCCCCCCCTCCCCCCTCAGGTGCACAATTGCTGATTTTTACATATTTCATGATTACGAATGCTTATCTTTTAATGCTAAAACATTACGGATAAAACCAGAATAATGAAAAAAACTGCCTTTCATTTAATTGTCCATCTGAAGTTAGAAATTATGCCAGTGTTTGTTCACTTAAAGTGCCTGTGCAACAACTGTCAATCACTTGAGCATTTTATGTTTTCAGTCGCCATGGGAGCGTTGCTATGGAAACATTTGTCAGAAAGGAAGGAGAAATATTTCATTACTCCTGAACAATGAAAGAAACAGCCAAAAGTTTGTTGAAAAATAATAAATGAGGATGTCAGAACAATAAAGGTGCTTTGAGTTGGGATTTGAAGGCCCATTTCTTAACCTTTGATCTAATTTAATTCAGAAATCCAAGGTCCCAAAAGGCACATATTTTGTCCTGGAGCTTGTTATTCCTGTACATTTCCATTTTGTGTTTATTTACTCCATTTATCATCGTGTCACATCATTTTAGCACAGTTCCCTCCTCTTCAATGTTTTATCTTCTCTTGTTTTATTATCAAGATGAGAGATATTAGTGTTGGGGATTAGAACATTTTCTATTTCAGTCACTCAGTTGCACTTCAAGAGTTTTCATGGCAGGCATAGTATAGTTGTATTCAGACTAACAGTAAACCCTAACAGAAAATCCGGAGCGGAACCCCGTAGGCGGTCATGTGTCACCTTTGGCATGTTTCCGGCAGTTCCTGCAGCCATACTGGTGCCAAACGTCGTGTCCTGCACTCCTTTGGACCCCACCAGAAAGGCCGAGAGGGGGGTTTTGACGACTGGGCAACTCTCAACCTCCATAAATTTGCCCAGGCATGCGCCATGGAGAGGTCACTCCATAGTTGCCTCACAGCGACTGAAACAACACGGAAGGCAGCAGTTACGGGTTATAAGTCCAGATAAATTGGCGTAGAAACTGGGCGCCACGGGTTGCCTTTGTCGGTGGGAGAGGTCATTGCACCTCACTGGACAGCTACCGCCCGCCTCAAACCGGGCAGCCCCCGGTCAATAAGGTTCTGTCCCGCCACAGTCTGCCTGCTTCAATGGGTGCTTGGAGCTCAGGGTCATTGCCCGAAAGGTGGACTGATACACCGCACCAAACAACATGAAAAAAGGAAAGAAGGTACCAGCCCTTCGCTTTGCAAGCTGGAACGTCAGAACTATGTGTCCTGGCCTGTCGGAAGACCTTACACAAATCAACGATTCTCGGAAGACCGCCATCATTAACAACGAGCTCAGTAGACTCAATGTGGACATTGCAGCACTTCAGGAGACTCGCCTCCCCGCGAGTGGCTCTCTAGCAGAGCAAGACTACACCTTCTTCTGGCAGGGCAGGGATCCTGAAGAACCAAGACAGCATGGAGTGGGCTTCGCCATCAGAAACTCCTTGCTCAGCATGATAGAGCCTCCCTCAAATGGCTCGGAACGCATACTGTCCATCCGACTGCTCACCACCTCTGGTCCAGTACACCTACTCAGCATCTATGCTCCAACACTCTGTTCCGCACCTGAAGCTAAAGACCAGTTCTATGAACAACTCCATAACATCATTAGCAGCATCCCCAACACCGAACACCTATTCCTGCTGGGGGACTTTAATGCCAGGGTTGGGGCCGACCATGACTCATGGCCCTCCTGCCTTGGGCGCTATGGCGTTGGAAGGATGAATGAGAACGGGCAGAGACTGCTTGAGTTGTGTACCTATCATAACCTCTGCATCACCAACTCGTTCTTTCACACTAAACCCTGTCACCAGGTTTCATGGAGGCACCCAAGATCACGTCGTTGGCACCAGCTAGACCTCATTGTCACAAGGCGAGCCGCCTTAAACAGTGTTCAAATCACACGCAGCTTCCACAGTGCGGACTGCGACACCGACCACTCCCTGGTGTGCAGCAAGGTTAGACTCAGACCAAAGAAGTTGCATCATTCCAAGCAGAAGGGCCACCCGCGCATCAACACGAGCAGAATTTCTCACCCACAGCTGTTACAAAAATTTCTAAATTCACTTGTAACAGCCCTTCAAAACACTCCCACAGGGGATGCTGAGACCAAGTGGGCCCACATCAGAGACGCCATCTATGAGTCAGCTTTGACCACCTACGGCAAAAGTGCGAAGAGAAATGCAGACTGGTTTCAATCTCATAATGAAGAGCTGGAACCTGTCATAGCCGCTAAGCGCATTGCACTTTTGAACTACAAGAAAGCCCCCAGCGATTTAACATCCGCAGCACTTAAAGCAGCCAGAAGTACTGCACAAAGAACAGCTAGGCGTTGCGCATACGACTACTGGCAACACCTATGCAGTCATATTCAGCTGGCCTCAGACACCGGAAACATCAGAGGAATGTATGATGGCATGAAGAGAGCTCTTGGGCCAACCATCAAGAAGATCACCCCCCTCAAATCTAAATCGGGGGACATAATCACTGACCAACGCAAACAGATGGACCGCTGGGTTGAGCACTACCTAGAACTGTACTCCAGGGAGAATGCTGTCACTGAGACTGCCCTCAATGCAGCCCAGCCTCTACCAGTCATGGATGAGCTGGACATACAGCCAACCAAATCGGAACTCAGTGATGCCATTGATTCCCTAGCCAGCGGAAAAGCCCCTGGGAAGGACAGCATTACCCCTGAAATAATCAAGAGTGCCAAGCCTGCTATACTCTCAGCACTACATGAACTGCTATGCCTGTGCTGGGACGAGGGAGCAGTACCCCAGGACATGCGCGATGCCAACATCATCACCCTCTATAAAAACAAAGGTGACCGCGGTGACTGCAACAACTACCGTGGAATCTCCCTGCTCAGCATAGTGGGGAAAGTCTTTGCTCGAGTCGCTCTGAACAGGCTCCAGAAGCTGGCCGAGCGCGTCTACCCTGAGGCACAGTGTGGCTTTCGTGCAGAGAGATCGACTATTGACATGCTGTTCTCCCTTCGTCAGATACAGGAGAAATGCCGTGAACAACAGATGCCCCTCTACATTGCTTTCATTGATCTCACCAAAGCCTTTGACCTCGTCAGCAGACGTGGTCTCTTCAGACTACTAGAAAAGATCGGATGTCCACCAAAGCTACTAAGTATCATCACCTCATTCCATGACAATATGAAAGGCACAATTCAACATGGTGGCTCCTCATCAGAGCCCTTTCCTATCCTGAGTGGTGTGAAACAGGGCTGTGTTCTCGCACCCACACTTTTTGGGATTTTCTTCTCCCTGCTGCTTTCACATGCGTTCAAATCCTCTGAAGAAGGAATTTTCCTCCACACAAGATCAGGGGGCAGGTTGTTCAACCTTTCCCGTCTAAGAGCGAAGTCCAAAGTACGGAAAGTCCTCATCAGAGAACTCCTCTTTGCTGACGATGCTGCTTTAACATCTCACACTGAAGAATGCCTGCAGAATCTCATCGACAGGTTTGCGTCTGCCTGCAATGAATTTGGCCTAACCATCAGCCTCAAGAAAACGAACATCATGGGGCAGGATGTCAGAAATGCTCCATCCATCAATATTGGCGACCACGCTCTGGAAGTGGTTCAAGAGTTCACCTACCTAGGCTCAACTATCACCAGTAACCTGTCTCTAGATGCAGAAATCAACAAGCGCATGGGTAAGGCTTCCACTGCTATGTTCAGACTGGCCAAGAGAGTGTGGGAAAATGGCGCACTGACACGGAACACAAAAGTCCGAGTGTATCAGGCCTGTGTCCTCAGTACCTTGCTCTACGGCAGCGAGGCCTGGACAACGTATGCCAGCCAAGAGCGACGTCTCAATTCATTCCATCTTCGCTGCCTTCGGAGAATACTTGGCATCAGGTGGCAGGACTATATCTCCAACACAGAAGTCCTTGAAGCGGCCAACACCCCCAGCTTACACACACTACTGAGTCAGCGGCGCTTGAGATGGCTTGGCCATGTGAGCCGCATGGAAGATGGCAGGATCCCCAAAGACACATTGTACAGCGAGCTCGCCACTGGTATCAGACCCACCGGCCGTCCATGTCTCCGTTATAAAGACGTCTGCAAACGCGACATGAAATCGTGTGACATTGATCACAAGTCGTGGGAGTCAGTTGCCAGCATTCGCCAGAGCTGGCGGGCAGCCATAAAGACAGGGCTAAATTGTGGCGAGTCGAAGAGACTTAGTAGTTGGCAGGAAAAAAGACAGAGGCGCAAGGGGAGAGCCAACTGTGCAACAGCCCCAACAAACAAATTTCTCTGCAGCACCTGTGGAAGAGCCTGTCACTCCAGAATTGGCCTTTATAGCCACTCCAGGCGCTGCTTCACAAACCACTGACCACCTCCAGGCGCGTATCCATTGTCTCTCGAGATAAGGAGGCCCAAAAGAAATGAATTCAGACTAATGCTCCATTTACTCTGCCCCAGCAGCATGCCTCTGCACCAATATCAGAAGAGTGCTCATTACTGTACCACTGTGATATTTTATATCTCTACTGTAAGTTGTCCTGTGACCTCAGAATGAGATTGCCAATTAGTGCTGAATTAGGGGCAGTTTTGAGTTTTGAATTTTGAGCCCATTCCCATGAGTGAATTGTAACTGCCGAAACATATTTTGTGTACAATGGAACAAATTCTCCAATAGCTAACTCAAACTAGTAGACAATTGGGAGGATCCACAAAGTTTCCTCATTCACATATGGCATTACAGTAACTGGGAATGAAGATTAGTACGGAAAAAAATGCCAAAGAAACGGTATGTAGTTTTGTTCAGCAAGAAAGGAAATGAAATGTAATTATACTGGAAGCTGTGGAGGGAGGTTGTGAGTTAACATGAGAATTTTTCCTGGAAAGTGTAAAATGAGGATGATAGATAATAGGAGTGAAGATAATAGAAGTTCCATTCCAATTTGAAACCTTGGTGTTCTGTTTGACGCAGAGCTAATCTTCAGACTCAATTTCTATCCACCACCAAGATTGCTTTATTCCACCATTACAATATTGAGAATCTCTGTCCCTCTATGAAACATTTATCCCTGATTTTACTATCTGTAGATAATATCCTCCTAACTGATCTCCCATCCTTTACTGTCCATATGGTCCAGTAGTGAGATCCACCATCTGCCAATCTCCCACAGCTGTTATAAGCTATCTTCTCCTTCAAAAATAAGTCATAATGCCTCTGAATATAAATAAACCAGGTACCTGATATTCCTGACAACTGAAGATTGTGAAGAGCAGCCACATTACAGATGAGTTGCAATTTGGAATAGAACTCAGTTTTGCCAGAACTTTGCCCTTATAAAGAAGTCGAGAAATTCCAGTTAGAGTGTGAGGCATGTGGGCGAGTCTTATGTCCTTGATCCTTTTGTCTAAGGAACTTCTCAGGCTACCCTGGCAAATTGGTCCATTGTGCCCTTGCAAAGCCTCAAACCGGGTGTGAGTTTCATTCAGGCCCATAAAAAGGCTCCAAATATTCTGCAGCCTAATGTAATCTATCTCCTTCCCAGCAGTGGCACTGAACAGATCCGAGGCTAATTTGACAAATATTGATGTTCTCTTCGGCACTTCCTGAGCCTCTGATCTGTGACTGGAGCAGCAAAGTGTGATGTTGATTTTCCTGCCTGTTGTTGAGGAATCTGAGACTATCCTGAGTCTTTAAGTAAACTTGACCCAGCAATTTGTGACAGGATATGCTGGCAGAGCTGGGATTAGGAACCCAGGTGAAGGATGATAGGTATCTGTACCATGTAATATTTGAGGCTGTAATGCAGTGATTATAATAAGGGTGTGTGTAAAGGAACACTTGCAGGTGAAGACTGGAGATGTAACGGGGGCTGCACTGCTTTCTGGGCATTGATGGTAAGCAATTCAAGTACTTTATCAATATAAAAGCAGGTGACCAGTCTAAGAAAGTATGACTGTCTGATCTTACCTTGTGTGATCTGAACCATAGAACCATAGAAAAGTTATGGCACAGAAAGAGGCCATTCAGCCCATCATGGCTGCGCAGGCTGAAAAAACTAACTGCCCAATCTAATCCCAATTTCCAGCACCTGGTCCGTAGCCTTACAGCATTTCAGGTGCATGTCCAGGTACCTTTTAAATTAGTTGAGGGTTTCTGCCTCCACCACCGTTCCTGGCAGTGAATTCCAGACAGCCACCACCCTTTGGGTGAAAAAGCTTTTCCTCATGTCCCCTCTAATCTTTCTAACAATCACCTTAAATCAGTGCCCCCTGGTAATTGACCTCTCTGCTAGGGGAATAGGTCCTTCCTGTCCACTCTATCTAGGCCTTTCATAATTTTGTACACCTCAATTAAGTCACCCCTCAGCCTCCTCTGTTCTAAGAAAAACAACCCTAGCTGATCCAATCTTTCCTCAGAGCTGCAACTTTCAAGCCTTGGCAGCATTCTTGTAAATCTCCTCTGTACTTTCTCCAAGCAATTATGTCCTTCCTGTAATGTGGTGACCAGAACTGTAGGCAATACTCCAGATGTTGCCTAACCAGCGTTTTATACAGGTCCAGCATTACGTCCCTCCTTTTGTATTCTATACCTTGGCCAATAAAGGAAAGCATTCTATATGCCTTCTTCACCACTCTATCTACCTGTCCTGCTACCTTCAGGGACCTGTGGACATGCACTCCATGGGCTCTCACTTCTTCTACCCCTCCCAATATTGTTTATTGTTTACCTCGTTTATTGTGTATTCCCTTACTTTGTTTTCCCTCCCCAAATGCAATCGCTCACACTTCTCCGGATTGAATTCCATTTGCCACTTTTCCACCCACTCAACCAGACCATTGATAACATTCTGGAGTCGACGACAATCCTCTTCATTATCAACTACACGGCCAATTTTTGTGTCATCTGCAAATTTCCCAATCATGCCTCCCATATTTAAGTCCAAATCATTAATCTATACCACAAACAGCAAGGGACCCAACACTGAGCCCTGTGGAACACCACTGGAAAACGCCTACCAATCGCAAAAACATCACTCGACCATTACCCTTTGCTTCCTGTCACTGAGCCAATTTTGGATCCAACTTGCCACATTCCCCTGTATCCCATGGGCTTTTATTTTTCTGACCAGTCTGCATGTGGGACCTTGCCAAATACCTTGCTAAAGTCCATGTAGACCACATCCACTGCACTACCCTCATCAATCCTCCTTGTTGCTTCCTCAAAATATTCAATTTAGTTAGTAAGACACGACCTTCCCTTAACAAATCCATGCCTGTCCCTGATTAATCTGTGCTTTTCTAAGTGGCAGTTTATCCTATCTCTCAGAATTGATTCTAATAATTTACCCGCCACCGAGGTCAGACTGACTGACCTATAATTATTTGGCTTATCCCCCTTTAAACAATGTTACAACTTGCACAGACCTCCAATCCTCTGGTACCTCGCCTGTATCTAGTGAGGATTTGAAGATGATCCTCAGAGCATCTGTTATTTCATCCCTGGCTTCTTTTAATAACCTGTGATACACCCATCCAGCCTTGGTGATTTATCCACTTTCAAGGATGTCAGATCCTCTAGTACTTCCTCTCTCATTATGCTTATCGTATCTAATATTTCACACTCCTCTTTTACTACAATGTCTGCATTATCCCTCTCCTTTGTGAAGACAGGCAAAAAACTCTTTAAGACCCCTGCCCACATCTTCTGCATCCATGGATAAAGTCCCTTGTGCATCTCTGATAGTCCTTACCCTTTCTTTAGTTATCCTCTTGCTCTTAATGTACTGATAAAACATCTCTGGGTTTTCTTTGACTTTACCCGCCAATAATTTCTCATGTCCTCTCTTTGCTTTCCTAAGTTCCTTTTTTTACTTCACCCCTGCACTTTCGATACTCCTCTAGGCTTTCTAAAGTATTCAGCTTTTTGTGACCATCATAAGCTTTCTTTTTCTGTTTTATCTTGCCCTGTATGCTTGTAGGTAACCAGGGGCTTTCGATTTGGCAGTACCACCCTTTTTCTTTATGGGGATATGTCTACACTATGCCTGTAGTATCTCGCTTTTGAATACCTCCCACCGGTTTGCCACTGATTTTCCTTCAAGTAGCTGTATCCAGTCCACTTTCGCTGGATCATCTCTCAGTTTCGTAAAATTTGCCGTCCCCCAATTTAGAACTTTTACTCCTGTTCTATCTTTGTCCTTTTCCATGATTATGCTAAAACCAGCTGTATTGTGGTCACTATCTCCAGAATGGGTTACCCACTGCTACTTCATCCACTTGTCCAACTTCATTTCTGAAGACTAAATCTAGAATTGCGCCTCTCTGATAAAGTTGTTAGACTTTTTCTTGCACTCAGAGGCATTGCATGGGTCACAGAGGGAGCACTTGGTAGCCTGCGCCATTTCCTTCCAATGATCCCAATTTTTCTGTTTTGGGCATAGTTTCCCTGCTGTCCCTAATATCCTGTGGGTTCGTTCCATATCTGCACCAGCAGATGTAGTGGCTGTGCAGCCTGTAGCAGATCTTTCTGACATTCAACAACGGGTCTTTATGGTCATTAGTACAATAATTTTTGAGATGGCTATGCCTTTAAGGTTCTACGGCCATCAGGTATTTCCTATTGCCAAATGGGTGCGGTGCCAATCAGAGGTCTGGTCTGTATTATGCGAATCGCATCTGATTGACCTAAATTATGAAGATCACATCATCGCAGAAATTTAGGTCAAGAATTTTATGATTTAATGATTTAATTGGACCCTATGCAGCTTGAATTACATTGAAGTACCTGTTCTGATAAATGAATTCATAAATTAACAAAAATCATAAATAATAAAAGTTCCAGGCATTTGATACACTGTCGCACAACAGACTTGTGAGCAAAGTTATAGCTCATCAAATAAAAGAGACAGTAGCAACATGGATATGAAATTGATTGTGTGACAGGAAGCAGAGAGTTGTGATTAATGGATGTTTTTTGGGATGGAGGAAGGTTTGTAGTAGAGTTCCCCAGGGATCAGTGTTGGGACCCTTGCTCTTTCTGATATATATTAATGACCTAGACTTGGGTGAAAAGGCACAATTTCAAAATTTGAAGATGATACAAAAATTGGAAGCATTTTGAACTGTGAGGAGCATAGTGTAGAACTTCAAAAGGACGTAGGCAAGTAGGCAGAATGGGCGGAGAGGTGGCAGATGAAGTTTAATGCGGAGAAATGTGAAATTATTAATTTTTGCAGGAAGAACATGGCGAGACAATATAAAATAAAGGGTACAACTCTGAAGGGGGTGCGGGGACCTGATTGAACATGTGCATAAGTCATTGAAAGTGGCAGGACAGGTTGATGAAGTGGTTAATAAAGCATACAGTATCCTAGGTTTTATTAATAGGGGTATAGAGTACAAGAGCAAGGAGGTTATGCTGAACTTGTATAAGTTACTAGTTCAGCCTCAGCTGGAGTATTATGTCCAGTTCTGGGCATCACATTTTAGGGAAGATATGGAAGCATTGGAGAGAGTACAGAAAAGATTCACGAGAATGATTCCAGGGATGAGGAACTTCAGTTATGAAGATAATTGGTAAAGTTGGGGCTGTTTTTCTTGGAGAAGAGAAGGCTGAGAGGTGATTTGATGGAGGTATTCAAAATAATGAGATGTCTGGACAGAGCAGATAGAGAGAAACTGTTCCTACACGTGAAAGGATCGAGAACGAGAGGGCACAGATTTAAGGTGATTGGTAAGAGAAACAAAAGCAACATGAGGATAAACTTTTGACACAGTGAGTGTTTAGGATCTGAAATGCACTACCTAAGAGTGTGGTGGATGCAGGTTCAATCGAGACATTCAAAAGGGAATTAGACTTATCTGAAAAGGAAGAATGAGCGGGGTTACGGGGAGAAGGCAGGTGAGTGGCAGTGGTGAATTGCTCATTAGGAGAGCCAGTGCAGACACAATGAACCAAATGGCCTCCTTCTGTGCTATAACAATTCTGTGATTCTGGATGCATTACCAAGTCAGTTGAGATCAAATCCCCAAAATTCATGCTGGACCTGTACAGCGCTCTGGTACGGTACAGTCCTTTCAAGCCTCTGTGATATTCAGGTCCTAGAAGTTCACAGAAGAGTGACAAGGTGGATCGGAATACAGGAAAAGGAGAAGGCCATTCAACTTCTTGAGCCTGTTCCAGCAATCAATTAGATTATGGCTGATCTTTGTTTTAACTCCATTTACCCACCCTGGTTCCTTAATACCCTCCCCTAACAAAAATCTATCAATCTCAGTTTTGAAAATGTAAATTGACTTAATCTCAACAGCTTTTTGGAGGAGAGAGTTTGAGATTTCCACCACCCTTTGTATGATGAAGTGCTTTCTGACATCACCTCTGAATGGCCTCATACTAATTTTAAGGTTATTCTGGACTCACCCATCAGAGGAAATGGTTACTCTCTCTTCCCTATCAAATCCTTTAATTATCTTAAACATGACTTATTTATCTTAATTATCTGGTCCTCAGTAACAGAAGGAACAGCTATGAGGAATGGCTTGATAAGCTCGAGGTCCTCAAACACAGAGTGGACTTCTTGGTATTTAAAGAGATAAAGTCAACCCAAAACACTGCTTCCCAAAACAGTGACCCTGTATTTACAGGGATGTGAGAGGGAATTGGGGAGGTGTAACTGAGTTCTGATGAAAGGTCACAGATTTGAAACATTAAGTCTGTTTCTCTTTCCACAGATGCTGCCTGACCGACTGAGTAATTCCAGCACTTTCTGTTTTTATTTCAGATTTCCAGCATTTGCAGCATTTTGCTTTTAAATTTAAAACTTTGGTTTGTGACTCTTTTCTCTGTCAAACCTCATATTAAATTCAATCATTTTATGGGCACTATTTTCAAGATGCTCTCTTACTGTCAGATTGTTAACTAATTCAGGTTTATCAATCATTAATAAGTCCAAAATGCTGGAAATCTGAAATTAAAACATAAAATGCTGGCAATGCTCAGCAGGTCTGGCAACATCTGTAGAGACAGAAACAGAGTTAACGGACTGAATTTTCAAGACAGCATCGGGAACCCCACACTCGGATAATTTCTGGGTCTTGCCCTGTGCCTCAACTGCTTCATTCATGCAATGCTATTTTGAAAAGTCAATGCCTTAATTGGGCAGGAGATGAGCTTGGTGCTCAATTAGTGGCGCCGGGCATCCCAGTGCCTCAACTGCTTCATTCATGCAATGCTATTTTGAAAAGTCAATGCCTTAATTGGGCAGGAGATGAGCTTGGTGCTCAATTAGTGGCGCCGGGCCACTAATTGGTCACTAGTGGCCCCGAAGCTGCCTGCAGATCGTGAGCTGTAAAAGCTCATGCTAGGTGCTGCCGTTGCCTTGCCAAAGAGACCAGGCAGTTCCTATGAGGGGCAGCAGCATAAAACAATAAGATGGTGTGCAAACATCCAAATCTAAGGTAATGCTTGAAAAAAAAAGTTTATCTTCGTCCCACTGTGCACTAACGTGCATTAGCATGTTTGGGTTTGCCAGAATCCAAATGGAAAATTCCACTCCCGGCCTCCCCGGCCACTTAACAAGCTCCTCTAGGAGCTTAATGGGTCGTTAATTGGAGGGGAGCGGGTTCTCCATTCCATCCCCCCACCCTCACTTTAACAATTGTCAGGATCCAGATCCTCCGGACCGCGATTTTTAAATTATATTTCACACCCAGTCCCAATCTGGCATTGATCTGGCCCCACATTTCTGGTGGACGACCCTTCTTCAGTTCTGGAAATAAAGATCGGGAGTGATGTATAACAGATGACTGATCCAATATCATTTGTTTTAAGCTATTGGCCAAAGTCAAAGTTATCCTCATTGTTCTAGAAAACTATCCTGAATACATTCCAAAAATTAATTGCCTTTACTAGTTGAACTGTTCTCCTTCTTCCTGTCGAAATGGAAATTACAATGTCACATTATGATTATATATTTTTTCTACATGCTTCCCTGATCTCTGTATTTCTAAATCTTTCCACTAAATCATTACTATCAGGAGGTCCGCTGACCTTCCACCAGTCTTGCTTCCTTTGCTGTTGCTCAACTCTATCCCAAGTGGATCAACCTGAATGGAATCCCCTCCTATTATTGACTCATACCTTTTTCATCAGGAAAGATAACAAAAAACATTCTGGTTAAGGTGTCAATGGAAATGTCCTGGGGAAAATTGATGTCCAGAGAGATTTGGGTGTTCAGGTCCACTGTTCCCTGAAGGTGGCAACGCAGGTAAATAGAGTGGTCAAGAAGGCATACGGCATGCTTTCCTTCATCGGACGGGGTATTGAGTACAAGAGTTGGCAGGTCATGTTACAGTTGTATAGGACTTTGGTTTGGCCACATTTGGAATACTGCGTGCAGTTCTGGTCGCCACATTACCAAAAGGATGTGGATGCTTTGGAGAGGGTGCAGAGGAGGTTCACCAGGATGTTGCCTGGTATGGAGGGCGCTAGCTATGAAGAGAGGTTGAGTAGATTAGGATTATTTTCATTAGAAAGACGGAGGTTGAGGGGGGACCTGATTGAGGTGTACAAAATCATGAGAGGTATAGACAGGGTGGATAGCAAGAGGCTTTTTCCCAGAGTGGGGGATTCAATTACTTGAGGACACGAGTTCAAAGTGAAAGGGGAAAAGTTTAGCGGGGATATGCGTGGAAAGTTCTTTACGCAGAGGGTGGTGGGTGCCTGGAACGCGTTGCCAGCAGAGGTGGTAGATGCGGGCACGATGGCGTCTTTTAAGATGTATCTAGACAGATACATGAATGGGCAGGAAGAAAAGAGATACAGACCCTTAGAAAATAGGCGACATGTTTAGATAGAGGATCTGGATCGGCGCAGACTTGGAGGGCCGAAGGGCCTGTTCCTGTGCTGTAATTTTCTTTGTTCTTTGTTCTTTGTCATGACTTAGAATTATATGATCATGTACACTGATCAAAAGCATTGCCTGCATTAGACTAAGAATACAAAATCCATCTCCGATTTGTGTTATGCTGACACGGTGCAGAATAACCGTCCATGTTGTGTGTACGTTTGGGTCACTGTTGATTGCAAGTGCATTAGGTAGCACACAAAAGGAGAACTTCCTTCAGCTTTGCATTTCAAATCACCCTTCCGATTCACCTGACTGAATGTAAGGTTAAGTTAGATTCAGTTCAATCTCACCCTAAAAAAGAACCTGCTCAATTTTCATCTGGATTGACTCAAATGTCAGTGATCTATTGTTAAAGCAGAACTGTGCATGATACGTTGCAATTTATTTGGATTACATCCAATTATCTGAGACTATGACAGGAGAATAGAGATCTCTGCCTCGAACTGCCAACTTACCCAACAGTTGTTGCTCACTGATTTAGCTTTTGATCGCCCTTTCATCACCTGCTTATAAAATATTGATTATACTAACACATGGATGATTGCAGTTATAGCATTATTATACTGCAACCTAATTTCTATCCAAAATAGTAAAATTGCGTCCGAATCAGAAGTGCTTACTTAAAGAAGATTGTCGATATGCTTTGTCACTTAATCAAAAATGATATAAAAATTTGCGACTGGCTCAGTTTTCATTTGTTGTGTTTTGTGCTTAAAATCGACTGAGCAAAGGTACCCTTGGTGCTAACATTTTGAACTAAATTTCCTTTTCAACAGGAGGCCATAATTGCTCTAGTCACTTTGTGTAGAGGCGTTGTAAATGTATCATGAGGAATGCACAATGAATTTATAATTTTGATAGAAATACTGACTAGGACAATTCTGCATGACGTTATTGATACTGTGGCTAAAGAAAGCAACCTGAATAATTTTCAACCTCAACATGGCTTGCACTCAAAGTTATCCCATTTTTTTTTAGTTCATTCTTAGGAGGTAGGGTCATTGGCATTTATTGCCCAGCCCTAGTTGAGTTATTGCGAACTTGGTGGTATAATTTGTTGGTCTGGGATTGGCAGAAGGAGGAGCACAGCTCCTAGAAAAATGGGGATAGTTTTGATTTGGGACAAAAGTCTAAAACAGGTGATATTGGATCACCAGCCATTGTACATCACACCTGATCTTTATTTCCATTTTAGACTATCACTCAATGTTAAAATTATCCCCAATAAGTATTTTTTTCCATTCATTCACATAGCAGTTAAACCAGGTAAGGCAGCAGTTTTACTGCCCAAAAGAACATGAGCATGTCAATTGTTTTTTTCCAACAATCTGCCACCTTCATGTTCACTTTTACCGATCCCAGCTTATAATTTCCAGATTTTTAAAATCAGATTCAATATGGCTTCCACTCTGGTTAGTTTTCAAATTACTCTAGTGATTAAAATTGGGGAGGCCAGAATTGGAGGAGTGTCTATATCTGAGAGGGCTGTAAGGCTGGAGGAGATTACAGAGATAGGGAGGAGTGAGGCAATGGAGGGACTTGAAAACAAGGATGAGAATGTTATAATTGAGGTGTCATGTAACTGGGAGCCAGAATGACATTTTGCCCATTACATGATGCCTGTGTGTTCACCGGATGGAATAATTTGATTTCTGGACCAACTAAAATATATGTGCATAGGGAACAAAACCAAGTAAGCTTAGAAGTCAAAATAAATATCTTTATTGTGTGGTAGATGCTGGTCAATTCAGATGAGTGGATTGTGAAAGTCAATGAGAGAGATTCTGAATTAACTAATCCACAGCTTCTCTGGCTGTCCCCCTTACTTGCTGTGGTCTAATTGGTCCAGCTACTGCTTATTCCTAGTTGTGAAGGATGATGCGGCTCTTCCGTGAAATGTCCCTCTAACCAGAGTACAAAAGCAATACTGGAACCCATGGCTGGAATTTTACATTGGGCAGGATGGCCCGCCCACCGGCTAAAATGTTGGGGGCGAACCCGCCTCTGCTGGGCCTGGAGGAGCCACACTGCTATTTTACACTTCCCAGGCCCTTAATTGGCCTTGGGTGGGACTTCCACCTCTCTGAGGCAGAAAGTCCCACTGAATGGAACTGCCTGCCAATCAGCGGGCTGGCAGCTCTCAGTCCCAGCAGTGCCACTGGGAGCGGTGGCCACTGCTGGGACTGCACCAAGCTGCAGCAGGAAGAGGGATGGCAGACCCAGAAACAAGGTAGGTTTTAGGGCCTCGCTGGGGACAATCAGCCAGGCCGCTGCGAGACAAGGTGGGGTCGGTTGGGTGGGGATCTTTACTTCAGTGAGGGGCAGTTGGGGCTTCGGTGGGGGGTTCTCTCCTTGGGCTAAAGGAGGCCTCCACCGAGCCCGCAAGAAGGTCGTCAGGTTTTACCTGGCAGCCTTCTGGGGACCTGAGCTGCCTTTCTGCTGCTGGTAAAATATGAGCGGCAGTGGGAGGAGGCCCTTAAGTGGCAGCTAATTGGCCACTTAAGGGTCTTGATTGGCTTGGGTGAACAGGCCATTTCTTTCCACAGCCGCGCCTCGAAAAATTGCAACGGGGGAGAAAAGACATCAGGAACGGTGCTCCCTGCCTCCCACTCAATTTTACGGTCCCCTACCCCACCGCCGTCACCAGCCCGCCTAGTGGGGCATAGAATTCTGGCCCATAATAAACAGAGAGTGCCTGGTGAGGGTGAATTAAGCCCAGCTCTCTACCAATTGCTGCTTCGACTCTCCCAATCACTACCCGCTCCCTCTCCCAATCACTACCCCCTCCCTCTCCCAATCTCTAGCCCCACCCTCTCCCAATCACGAGCCCCACCCTCTCTCAATCACTAGTCCCACCCTCTCCCAATCACTAGCCCAACCCTCTCCCAATCACTGCACCCTCCCTCTCCCAATCACTGCCCCCTCCCTCTCCCAATCACTACCCCCTCCCTCTCCCAATCACTACCCCCTCCCTCCCCCAATCACTGCCCCCTCCCTCTTCCGATCACTGCCACTTCCCTCACCCAATCACTGCCTCCTCCCTCTCCCAATCACTGCCCCCTCCCTCTCCCAATCACTGCCCCCTCCCTCTCCCAATCACTGCCCCCTCCCCCTCCCAATCACTGCCCCCTCCCTCTCCCAATCACTGCCTCCTCCCTCTCCTAATCTCTACCCCCTCCCTCACGCAATCACTGCCCCCTCCCTCTCCCAATCACTGCCCCCTCCCTCTCCCTCTCCCAATCACTGCCCCCTCCCTCTCTCAATCACTACCCTCTCCCTTTCCCAATCACTGCCTGCTCTCTCTCCCAATCACTGCCCCCCTCTCCCAATCACTATCCCCACCCTCTCCTAATCACTGCCCCCTCCCTTTCCCAATCACTGCCCGCTCCCTCTCCCAATCACTACCCCCTCCCTCCCCCAATCACTGTCTCCTCCCTCTCCCAATCACTGCCCCCTCCCTCTCCCAATCATTGCCCCCTCCCTCTCCCAATCACTACCCCCTCCCTCTCCCAATCACTACCCCCTCCCTCTCCCAATCACTGTCTCCTCCCTCTCCCAATCACTGCCCCTCCCTCTCCCAGTCACTACCCCCTCCCTCTCCCAATCACTACCCCCTCCCTATCAAAATCACTGCCCCCTCCCTCTCCCAATCACTACCCCCTCCCTCTCCCAATCACTACCCCCTCCCTCTCCCAATCACATCCCCCTCCCTCTCCCAATCACTGCCCCCTCCCTCTCCCAATCACTGCCCCCTCCCTCTATCAATCACTATCCCCTCCCTCTCCCAATCACTGCCACCTCCCTCTCCCAATTACTGCCCCCTCCCTTTCCCAAACACTACCCCCTCCCTCTCCCAATCACCACCCCCTCCCTCTCCGAATCACTTCCCCCTCTCTCTTCCGATCACTGCCACTTCCCTCACCCAATCATGCCCCTCCCTCTCCCAATCACTGCCCCCTCCCTCTCCTAATCTCTACCCCCTCCCTCTCCCAATCACTGCCCCCTCCCTCTGCCAATCACTGCCCCCTCCCTTTCGCAATCACTACCCGCTCCCTCTCCCAATCACTACCCCCTCCCTCTCCCAATCTCTACCCCTCCCTCTCCCAATCACAACATCCTCACTCCCAATCACTAGCCCCACCCTCTCCAAATCACTACCCCCTCTCTATCAAAATCACAGCCCCTCCCTCTCCCAATCACTACCCCCTCCCTCTCCCAATCACTACCCCCTCCCTCTCCCAATCACTGCCCCCTCCCTCTCCCAAGCACTGCCCCCTCCCTCTATCAATCACTACCCCCTCCCTCTCCCAATCACTGCCACCTCCCTCTCCCAATTACTGCCCCTTCCCTTTCCCAATCACTACCCCCCTCCTTCTCCCAATCACTACCCCCTCCCTCTCCCAATCACTGCCCCCTCCCTCTCCCAATCACTACCCCCTCCCTCTCCCAATCACTTCCCCCTCTCTCTTCCGATCACTGCCACTTCCCTCACCCAATCACTACCCTCTCCCTCTCGCAATCACTGCCCCCTCCCTCTCCCAATCACTGCCCCCTCCCTCTCCCAATCACTGTCCCCTCCCTCTCCCTCTCCCAATCACTGCCCCCTCTCTCTCCCAATCACTACCCCCTGCCTCTCCCAAACACTAGTCCCACCCTCTCCCAATCACTAGCCCCACCCTCTCCCAATCACTACCCCCACCCTCACCCAATCACTACCCCCTCCCTTTCACAATCACTGCCCGCTCCCTCTCCCAACCACTGCCCACTCCCTCTCCCAATCACTGCCCCTCCCTCTCCCAATCACTACCCCCTCCCTCTCCCAATCACTACCCCCTCCCTCTCCCAATCACTGCCCCCTCCCTCTCCCAATCCCTTCCCCCTCCCTGTCCTAATCACTTCCACCTCCCTCTCCCAATCACTGCCCCCTCCCTCTCTCAATCACTACCCCCTCCCTCTCCCAATCACTGCCCCCTCCCTCTCCCAATTACTGCCCTCTCCCTTTCCCAATCACTACCCCCTCCCTTTCCCAATCACTGCCCCCTCCCTCTGCCAATCACTACCCCCTGCCTCTCCCAATCACTGCCCCCTCCCTCTCCCTCTCCCAATCACTGACCCCTCCCTCTCTCAATCACTACGCCCTCTCTCTCCCAATCACTGCCCCCTCCCTGTCCCAATCACTAACCCCTCCCTCTCCCAATCACTGCCCCCTCCCTCTCCCTCTCCCAATCACTACCCCCTCCCTCTCCCAATCACTGCCCCCTCCCTCTCTCAATCATCACCCCCTCCCTCTCCCTCTCCCTCTCCCTCTCCCTCTCTCAATCACTGCCCCCTCCCTCTCTCAATCACTACCCCCTCCCTCCCCTAATCACTTCCCCCTCCCTCTTCCGATCACTGCCACCTCCCTCTCCCAATCACTGCCCTCTCCCTCTCCCAATCACTACCCCCTCGCTCTCCCAATCACTGCCCCCTCCCTCTCCCAATCACTGCACCCTCCCTCTCTCATTTAAAATGCAGGATAAACACATACAGAAAGGTCACACCTTTATAGTAAAAGGTCAGATGATACCTTAGAAACAGTATTAACATGAAAGGTTCAGAGGCAAAAATTAGAATTAGATGTTCCTCATCAATACTTCTCACCCTACGGCTTACTCAGGGAATTTAAAGTAAAAGTTTACTTTAAATTTTGATGAATATTCTAAGATATTTTGCTATAACATTAGCCAGGTTAAACTTTTGTATTCTCTGTTAGAAATAAGATTATGTGTTACATCTCTTTGTAATATTTGATATTGTGATATACTTATCCACTTAAAAGTGTATTGCATATTAAATTCTTTCAGAAATATATAAAAGTTAATAAATTGTCTCATGTAGTATTCTGTATATAACTACAAGAACCCCCTCCCCCCCGTGTCTCTTTAAGTGGAGGGATACGTATTGAAGAGAGCTTCCCAGACCCTTATAATATCTGGGATACTTATGATTTAGCCATAATTATTTTTAAAATAGGCGATCCGAAAGATGGTAATATTCTCTGTTAGTTTTCTTTCTTTGAGGGAACACTAGTTCAATTTTTTGGACCCAAATAAGTGTCTATAAGAATTTATCTGGTTTGAACTCAATGAAAGGAGATTCATAGGGATGTACTCCTGATCTGGTTTAGTCCCTATAAGGGGTTAAAGTCAGAAATCACTTCACTCCCTCTTCCAATCACAGCCCCCTCCCTTTCCTAATCATTATACCTTCCTCTCCCAATCACTGTCACCTTCCTCTCCCAATCACTGCCCCCTCCCTCTCTCAATCACTGCCCCCTCCCTCTCTCAATCACTGCCTGCTCCCTCTCCCAATCACTGCCCCCTCCCTCTCTCAATCACTGCCCCCTCCCTCTCCCAATCACTGCCCCCTCCCTTTCCCAATCACTGCCCCCTCCCTCTCTCAATCACTACCCCCTCCCTCTCCCAATCACTGCCACCTCCCTCTCCCAATTACTGCCCCCTCCCTCTCCCAATCATTACCCCCTCCCTCTCCCAATCACTGCCCCCTCCCTCTCTCAGTCACTACCCCCTCCCTCTCCCAATCACTGCCACCTCCCTCTCTCAATCACTACCCCCTCCCTCTCCGAATCACTTCCCCCTCTCTCTTCCGATCACTGCCACCTCCCTCACCCAATCACTGCCCCCTCCCTCTCCCAATCACTGCCCCCTCCCTCTCCTAATCACTAGCCCCCTCCCTCTCCCAATCACTGCCCCCTCCCTCTCCCAATCACTGCCCCCTCCCTCTCCCAATCACTACCCCCTCCCTCTCGCAATCAGTGCCCCCTCCCTCTCCCAATCACTACCCCCTCCCTCTCCCAATCACTGCTCCCTCCCTCTCCCTCTCCCAATCACTGACCCCTCCCGCTCTCAATCACTACCCCCTCCCTCTCCCAATCACTGCCCCCTCCCTGTCCCAATCACTAACCCCTCCCTCTCCCAATCACTGCCCCCTCCCTCTCCCAATCACTGCCCCCTCCCTCTCCCAATCACTACCCCCTCCCTCTCCCAATCACTGCCCCTCCCTCTCCCTCTCCCAATCACTGACCCCTCCCTCTCTCAATCACTACCCCCTCCCACTCCCACTCACTGCCCCCTCCCTGTCCCAATCACTAACCCCTCCCTTTCCCAATCACTGCCCCCTTCCTCTCCCAATCACTACCCCCTCCGTCTCCCTCTCCCTCTCTCAATCACTGCCCCCTCCTTCTCTCAATCACTACCCCCTCCCTCTCCCAATCACTTCCCCTCCCTCTTCCGATCACTGCCACCTCCCTCTCCCAATCACTGCCCTCTCTCTCTTCCAATCACTACCCCCTCCCTCTCCCAATCACTACCCCTCCCTCTCCCAATCACTGCCCCCTCCCTCTTCCGATCACTGCCACCTCCCTCTCCCAATCACTGCCCCCTCGCTCTCCCAATCACTGCCCCCTCCCTCTCCCAATCACTGCCCCCTCCCTCTCCCAATCACTGCACCCTCCCTCTCCCAATCACTGCACCCTCCCTCTCTCATTTAAAATGCAGGATAAACACATACAGAAAGGTAACACCTTTATAGTAAAAGGTCAGATGATACCTTAGAAACAGTATTAACATGAGAGGTTCAGAGGCAAAAATTAGAATTAGATGTTCCTCATCAATACTTCTCACCCTATGGCTTACTCAGGGAATTTAACGTAAAAGTTTACTTTAAATTTTGATGAATATTCTAAGATATTTTGCTATAACATTAGCCTGGTTAAACTTTTGGATTCTCTGTTAGAAATAAGATTATGTGTTACATCTCTTTGTAATATTTGATATTGTGATATACTTATCCACTTAAAAGTGTATTGCATATTAAATTCTTTCAGAAATATATAAAAGTTAATAAATTGTCTCATGTAGTATTCTGTATATAACTGCAAGAACCCCCACCCCCCGTCTCTTTAAGTGGAGGGATACGTATTGAAGAGAGCTTCCCAGACCCTTATAATGTCTGGGATATTTATGATTTAGCCATAATTATTTTTAAAATAGGCGATCCGAAAGATGGTAATATTCTCTGTTAGTTTTCTTTCTTTGAGGGAACACTAGTTCAATTTTTTGGACCCAAATAAGTGTCTATAAGAATTTATCTGGTTTGAACTCAATGAAAGGAGATTCATAGGGATGTACTCCTGATCTGGTTTAGTCCCTATAAGGGGTTAAAGTCAGAAATCACTTCACTCCCTCTTCCAATCACAGCCCCCTCCCTTTCCTAATCATTATACCTTCCTCTCCCAATCACTGTCACCTTCCTCTCCCAATCACTGCCCCCTCCCTCTCTCAATCACTGCCCCCTCCCTCTCTCAATCACTGCCTGCTCCCTCTCCCAATCACTGCCCCCTCCCTCTCTCAATCACTGCCCCCTCCCTCTCCCAATCACTGCCCCCTCCCTTTCCCAATCACTGCCCCCTCCCTCTCTCAATCACTACCCCCTCCCTCTCCCAATCACTGCCACCTCCCTCTCCCAATTACTGCCCCCTCCCTCTCCCAATCATTACCCCCTCCCTCTCCCAATCACTGCCCCCTCCCTCTCTCAGTCACTACCCCCTCCCTCTCCCAATCACTGCCACCTCCCTCTCTCAATCACTACCCCCTCCCTCTCCGAATCACTTCCCCCTCTCTCTTCCGATCACTGCCACCTCCCTCACCCAATCACTGCCCCCTCCCTCTCCCAATCACTGCCCCCTCCCTCTCCTAATCACTAGCCCCCTCCCTCTCCCAATCACTGCCCCCTCCCTCTCCCAATCACTGCCCCCTCCCTCTCCCAATCACTACCCCCTCCCTCTCGCAATCAGTGCCCCCTCCCTCTCCCAATCACTACCCCCTCCCTCTCCCAATCACTGCTCCCTCCCTCTCCCTCTCCCAATCACTGACCCCTCCCGCTCTCAATCACTACCCCCTCCCTCTCCCAATCACTGCCCCCTCCCTGTCCCAATCACTAACCCCTCCCTCTCCCAATCACTGCCCCCTCCCTCTCCCAATCACTGCCCCCTCCCTCTCCCAATCACTACCCCCTCCCTCTCCCAATCACTGCCCCTCCCTCTCCCTCTCCCAATCACTGACCCCTCCCTCTCTCAATCACTACCCCCTCCCACTCCCACTCACTGCCCCCTCCCTGTCCCAATCACTAACCCCTCCCTTTCCCAATCACTGCCCCCTTCCTCTCCCAATCACTACCCCCTCCGTCTCCCTCTCCCTCTCTCAATCACTGCCCCCTCCTTCTCTCAATCACTACCCCCTCCCTCTCCCAATCACTTCCCCTCCCTCTTCCGATCACTGCCACCTCCCTCTCCCAATCACTGCCCTCTCTCTCTTCCAATCACTACCCCCTCCCTCTCCCAATCACTACCCCTCCCTCTCCCAATCACTGCCCCCTCCCTCTTCCGATCACTGCCACCTCCCTCTCCCAATCACTGCCCCCTCGCTCTCCCAATCACTGCCCCCTCCCTCTCCCAATCACTGCCCCCTCCCTCTCCCAATCACTGCACCCTCCCTCTCCCAATCACTGCACCCTCCCTCTCTCATTTAAAATGCAGGATAAACACATACAGAAAGGTAACACCTTTATAGTAAAAGGTCAGATGATACCTTAGAAACAGTATTAACATGAGAGGTTCAGAGGCAAAAATTAGAATTAGATGTTCCTCATCAATACTTCTCACCCTATGGCTTACTCAGGGAATTTAACGTAAAAGTTTACTTTAAATTTTGATGAATATTCTAAGATATTTTGCTATAACATTAGCCTGGTTAAACTTTTGGATTCTCTGTTAGAAATAAGATTATGTGTTACATCTCTTTGTAATATTTGATATTGTGATATACTTATCCACTTAAAAGTGTATTGCATATTAAATTCTTTCAGAAATATATAAAAGTTAATAAATTGTCTCATGTAGTATTCTGTATATAACTGCAAGAACCCCCACCCCCCGTCTCTTTATGTGGAGGGATACGTATTGAAGAGAGCTTCCCAGACCCTTATAATGTCTGGGATATTTATGATTTAGCCATAATTATTTTTAAAATAGGCTATCCGAAAGATGGTAATATTCTCTGTTAGTTTTCTTTCTTTGAGGGAAAACTAGTTTAATTTTATGGACCCAAATAGGTGTCTATAAGAATTTATCTGGTTTGAACTCAATGAAAGGAGATTCATAGGGATATACTCCTGATCTGGTTTAGTCCCTATAAGGGGTTAAAGTCAGAAATCACTTCACCCCCTCTTCCAATCACAGCCCCCTCCCTTTCCTAATCATTACCCCTCCCTCTCCCAATCACTGTCCCCTTCCTCTCCCAATCACTGCCCCCTCCCTCTCTCAATTACTGCCCCCTCCCTCTCTCAATCACTACTCCCTCCCTCTCCCAATCGCTGCTCCCTCCCTCTCCCAATCGCTGCCCCCTCCTTCACCCAATCACTGCCCCCTCCCCCTCCCAATCACTACCTCCTCCCTCTTCCAATCATTTTACCCTCCCTCACTCACTCACTGCCCCTTCCCTCACCCAATCACTGCCCCCTCCCTCTCTCAATCACAGCCTTCCTCCCTCTAATAATCACTGTTCCCTCCCTTTTCCGATCTTTGCTCCCAATTCCCTCCCATACCCCCCAATCACTTCACCCCACATCTGCTTACTGACCTTTCAGTTGCAGAAAATGTGAGCAATAATCTAATTGAAGTTTTCAACATCTAAATCTCCCCTCCAGTAAATTTCTGATGATTGAGGGATAAAAACCTAAAAATTATATTATATTGGCATTACAAAGAACACATGCACTATTTGTGGGTGTAGTATAAGGTCTGAAAGAGATAATCCTCTGAGAGTGTAAAGAATACTGCCCACTATGATGATGTAAGAGGTCATGTGGGAGAGATTTGAGAACAGATACAGCTTTTGAAGGTGTCACACAGGCTAGTGTAGAGTGTATATAGCTGTTATGAAATAAATATTAATGTTTAAATATTACAGTCTAAGATCCTCCCTGGCTAGACTCTATACGGTGGCAGCATACATACACAATGATATAACATGGTAAACAATGGTGGGATGGTGAACAGTGGTGGATCCTACACCCAGGAGAAAAAAAGTTTGAAGCAAATACTATCCTTCAGCCGGAAGAAAAAAAAATAAAGCAAACAGCTGAAAAGAGAAAGGAAAAACTGCAGACCTCAAGAGGCTGAGAGAAGATCCACAGAATGAAAGTGTGGTTGCCTGCAAATCAATTCCATTGATTGGGTGAGTCATAATGCCAACGGTCGAGGAATTGTGGTAAAAAAAAGCCTTTGAAGAGCTTGAAATAATTTTCAGAAGGCTTCGGGCTAGAGAGAAAACAAAAATGGGGAAAACCCAAAACTTCACTCAGGCTGAACGTGAGGGCAAAGAGCAGGAAACCCCCAAAAGGTGCACAAACTGCTGAAAAGCATGGGAAACCCCCAAACACAGCAGGGAGACTCCATTAACGCAGCCAAGCCTGAAGAAGAAAAACAAATAACCATCAGTTCTCAAAGTAAGGGAAAAACTCTAGAACAATCTATTAAAAACAGCAGGTCACTGCATCAAAATGGATGACATCTGCAGACTATTTGCTGTATTGATAGTCAAACTGAAACATGCACTCATTTGTTCAGTATGGAGCTGAACTTCAGTGCTCTGCCAGCACTACAGATGGTAAATGAGGACCAGCAAGAGAAGATTAAGACCACCCATTCATTGTGTTAAGTGGCATACAAGATGGACATCAGGTCACACCAATATATAATACATTGTTTTAGAAATTGGTTCATGTTGGCCTGCCTGAGTAGGTCCAAGACTTGCCCAATATTGGACTTCAGGGTTTATTTACATGGCACTGGTGAGCTGCAGAGGATTTTGATTTTGATCTGCTGCAACAAGAGAGCTAAGGGCAAGGGCCAGCAATGCTCTTTGGTTCCAAGTGCAGGTGTGCATTTTAAGAGCAAGTACCTTTGTGGTAGC
This sequence comes from Heterodontus francisci, assembly GCF_036365525.1. NCBI lineage: Eukaryota > Metazoa > Chordata > Chondrichthyes > Heterodontiformes > Heterodontidae > Heterodontus > Heterodontus francisci. Next base: position 39,536,612 of record NC_090375.1, read on the forward strand.
GGCCTCCAGAAATGACTATGTTTTACTCAGCCCGACCAGCCCTGTCTGTGCTTAGGGTAGCCCCAATTTTACAAAAGAGGACTCAAAGAGACAGTGCCCACTATTTTCCAATGTCATACCTGTTTCAGGCACAGACGCTGGGCCCCTCCTTTCCTCGCTTCAGTAATATGGGGAGGGGGACAGGGGGTAGGCAGCACAAAATGAGCGCTCACATAGTGCCAGCTATATTGAATTCTATAGGCTCCATTTCACACCTGAAAAACAAGCAGGGTGCTATTGAGTTTCTAGACAATATGTCTATCATCCTGGGCACTGCTATCCAGAAATGACTGAGTGGCAATAGCTTAGAAGGCTGAGGCTAAGTAGAGAATACATTTTAGAGGGGTGCCACCATTGTCATGAAGACCTTGAGACATCAATACTGCATTGCACTGTTATGATCTCCATGGAGATCAACAAGCCAAAAGAACCAAGTTTACTGAACGATCCCAATGAACAAAACCAAATGGACAAGATTTCACTTTTATAACTTCTACTTTAACAATCAAATCAAAATCAATATAAATTAAACATAAGTTAACAGAAAATTATGGTCTATATATATATTTCAAATTACACATTAACTATCAGATAAAACAGAAACATATCTCATTGATTTTTTGGGCAGTCCACTCACCAATTACAGCCACAACATTCTTCAAGGCTTTAAACTTCCTCAGGTGGATCTCCCGCTTCTTTATTCAAAGATGTATACACTGATTCTCATCAGAATGCAGTTCCCCTCTGTTGGATCCCATTAGTTGCACAAAGAGAGACGAAGCCCGACTGTAGCTTTAAGAAACTTTATTGCAGTACTTCTTGGTTACATCATCAGCAAAGCAAATTACAACAACACCTCTGCCTCCACCTTTCTCCTCCGTGGTGGTGCAAGGAAATCAAGCCTTTCTTATAGTTCTTCATGCACATCAGTGACACCCCCTTTAAGTTCCAAATTGATTTTCAAACTCTGCAGTTTCTTGGTGTCAGGGCCTGATTGGGGTCCTGCCTTGTCAATGTGTTTTTAACTTCTTATTTCATTTTCTCATGGCTCTTATCTGTTTTTGAACTGTAGTGCAATATAGGCTTTTATGAAGCAGCTTACAGCTGTCCTGTGAATTTTGCTTGCTAGTCTACTCCTTCTACTCCTACTGATAAGCTGTCCCTACAGCACTGAAAGAGCTACTATTAATTTCTGATAAGCTGCATGCTGAAGCTCTAAAAGTTAGTTTGTTAGTAGTATATGATTGATTAATTATTTCACCTTAAATGTCCCCATGTTATTCTGTTCTCGAAAATTCAGTTCTCACACCCTCCAATTCAAATTCCGTGGTTGCAGTCGTCACCAAAAGGCATATATCTCCAGAAACCTCTTCAGCTTGGTTCATGACAGTCTTGATGGTGTGGAATCAATAGTCTTATCTTTATCCGTGCCCTTCATCGACAACCCTATGCAATGTATGACCGAGTCTGGCTAATCAGCAACTTTAAGTAACAGTAATAGTTCCTGGATTCAATCTTCGCTTTCTTCAGCTTGCTCGCATTCCATTCCTGCCTGACCTGCTTGATCTTGGGAGGACTCTGTTGTGTTATGTTGCTATAAGGATATGTACAGAGTGTGAACGTGATCATCACAAAGTGAAATGATCTCACACAGCTTGTGAACATACCAGTTGTGAGGTATGGATCCCCAAGGCTAGACATGCCTCGTGAGCTCTCTGTATATATCTGTAGCAGTTCGTGTTCTCAAATAAAACAAACCTATCTTTGTTCATACCAATTGTTTGGTATTTTTGTGAACAGCAAACAAAGTAACATGACAAAACAACAACAAAATATGCTGGCCTAGCCAGTGACGCCCACATCCCATGAATGAATAAAAAAAATTACAGAATCTACCTCCTTTTATCTGGTTCCAACCAACGTCATTTTCCCCGGAAACTTTTTTTTTTTAGCTTCTGTTTCAGTTTTAGTTTCCATTTCTGTTTTAGTTTTTAGGTTCTGTTTTTGTTTCAATTCCAGTGTCCATTTCAGTTAAGGTCTGGCTCAAAAGAAACAAGCTTTGCAACCATGGATTCCATCACAGCATGTTTCATTTATTCGTTCTTGGGATGTGGACATCGCTGGCCAGGCCAGCATTTATTGCCCATCACTAATTGACCTTGACAAGGTGTTGGTGAGCTGCCTGCTTAAACCACTACAGTCCTTGGGATGTAGGTACACTCACAGTGCTGTTAGGAAGGGAGTTCGAGGATTTTGACCCAGCAACGGTGAAGGAATGGTGATATAGTTCCAAGTCAGGATGGGGGTGTGAGGCTTGGAGGGGAACTTGCAGATGGTGGTATTCCCATGCATCTGCTGCCCTTGTCCTTCCAGGTCGTTAGGGTCATGGGTTTGGAAGGTGTTGTTGAAGGGAGCCTTGGTGAGTTGCTGCAGTGCATCTTGTAGATGGTACACACTGCTGCCACTGTGCATTGGTGGTGGAGGGAGTGAATGTTGAAAGTGGTGGATGGGGTGCCAATCAAGTGGGCTGCTTTGTCCTCAATGGTGTAGAGCTTCTTGAGCGTTGTTGGAGCTGCACCCAACCAGCTGTGATGGAGAGTCTTCCATCAACACCTGACTTGTGCCTTGTAGATGGTGGACAGGCATTGGGGAGTCAGGAGATGAGTTACCTCTGCAAAATTCCCAGTCTCTCACCTGCTCTTGTCGCTACAGTATTTATGTGGCTGGTCCAGTTCAGCTTCTGGTCAATGTTAACCCCCAGGATGTTGATAGTGGGGGATTCAGCGATGGTAATGCCATTGGACATTGAGGGGAGATGGTGAGATATTCTCTTGTTTGAGATGGTTATTGCCTGGCACTTGTATGGTGTGAATGTTACTTGCCACTTTTTCGCCCAAGCCTGGATGTTGTCCAGGTCTTGCTGCATCTAGACATGGGCTGCTTCATTCTCTGAGGAGTTGGGAATGGTGCTGAACATTTTCCATCACCAGCGAATATCCCCACTTCTGACCTTATGATGGAGGGAAGGTCATTGATGAAGCAGCTGAAGATGATTGAGCCTCGGACACTAACCTGAGGAACTCCTACAGTGATGCCCTGGGACTGAGATGATTGACCTCCAACAACCACAACCATCTTCCTTTGTGATAAGTATGACTCTAACCAGCAGAGAGTTTTCCCCCTGATTCCCATTGACTCCAGTTTTGCTCGGGCTCCTTGATGCCACACTCGCAAATGCTACCTTGATGTCAAAAGCAGTCATTCTCACCTCACCTTTTGAGTTCAGCTCTTTTGTCCATATTTGGATAAAGGCTGTAATGAGGTCAGGAGTTGAGTGGCCCTGGCAGAACCCAAACTGAGTGTCAGTGACCAGGTTATTGCTGAGCAAGTGCTGCTTGATGGCACCTTCGATGACCCCTTGCATCACTTTGCTGATGGAAATGTCAAAGTCACCTCAGCCCTTCATTTTTATGTGTCTGGCTCCTTCTAAAACTGGTAACAGCTGTAGTCAGCTATCTTGCTGTCTACCAATGTATCAATGAGGTCACAAGTCAACAGCGTTACCAATAATCATTATCACCATGATAAGTCAACACAATGCCAACTTTCGAATAATCTAGGGAGATCATTCATTGCATTTATTATTACCATTAGAACCTTTGGCCTGTAGCATATCGGTTGGATATTAGTGTACCGAGATAGAATAGGAACATAAGAACATAGGAATAGACCATTTGGCCCCTCAGAATCACAGAATCACTGAATTGTTACAGCGCTGAAGGAGGCCAGGAGGATTGTGTCCACACTGGCTCTCCAAAAGAGCCAATGTTATGAAGATAGATTGGCACTTAGTGCCATTCCTCCCGCCTTCTTTCTTTTCACATAATTATCGAATTCCCTTTTGTTTGCTTCAGTTGAACCTGCATCCACCATACTCTTAGGCAGCACATTCCAGATCTTAGCCACTCGCTGCGTGAACATTTTTTTCCTTATGTCGCTTTTGTTTCTCTTACCAATTATTTTAAATCTGTGCCCTCTTGTTCTCGATTCTTTCACAAGTCAGAATAGTTTTTCCCTATCTACTCTGTCCAGACCCCTCATAATTTTGAATACCTCTATCAAATCATCTCTCAGCCTTCTCTTCTCCAAATAAAACAGTCTTAACTTCTCCAATCTATCTTAATAACTGAAGTTCCTCATCCTTGAAACTATTCTCATGAATCTTTTCTGTACTCTCTCCAATGACCTCACATCTTTCCTAAAGTGCATTGCCAGAACTGGATGCAATACTTCAGCTGAGGCTTGTATAAGTTCAACATCACTTCCACGCTCTTCTACTCTATGCCCCTAATAATAAAACCCATGATACTGTATGCTTTTTAAACCACTCTCTCAACCTGTCCTGAGACCTTCAGTGACTTATGCACATATACACCCAGGTCCCTCTGCTCCTGCACCCCTCTTCAGAATTGTACCCATTATTTTACATTATCTCTCCATGTTCTTCTTACCAAAATGAATCACTTCACATTTCTCTGTATTGAACTTCATCTGCCACCTGTCTGCCCATTCCACCAACTGGTCTATGTCCTTTTGTAGTTCTACACCATCCTTCTCACTGTTCACAATGCTTTCAAGTTTTGTATCATTCGGAAACTTTGAAATTGTGCCTTTTCACCCAAGTCTAGGTCATTAATATATATCAGGAAAAGCAAGGGTCCTAATAGTGACCACTGGGGAACTCCACTACAAACCTTCCTCCAGTCCAAAAAACATCCATTAACAACTACTAAAATGAAAGCAAAGTACTGCAGCTGCTGGAAATCTGAAATAAAAACAGAAAGTGCTGGAAATACTCAGCAGGTCTGGCAGCATCTGTGGAAAGAGAAGCAGGGTTAACGTTTCAGGTCAGTGAACTTTCATCAGAACTGACAAAGGTTAGAAATGTGATAGGTTTTAAGCAAATAAAGCGGGGGTGTGGCAAAAGATAACAAAAGGGAAGATATTAATAGGACAGGGTCACAGAAAATAACTGACAAGAAGGTCATGGAGCAAGGCAAATGTTACGTTAATGGTGAGCTGAAAGACAAAGCGTTAGTGCAGAGAGAGTGTTAATGGACAGAAAAATGAACAGCCCAGGCCCAAAGAACAAACATGAAAAAAAAACAGTGGACAGGCACAAGGTAAAAAAAAATGAATGATGTAACAAACTAAACTAAAATAAAAAGAAAAATTAACTACAAATAAAAAGTGGGGCCCGTCATGCTCTGAAATTATTGAACTCAATGTTCAGACCGGCAGGCTGCAGTAGAGGCCTGCTACCCGACCCGAACCCGACGGGACCCGATGACATGTGTCGGGTTCGGGTCGCGTCGGGCCCATCTTCCGGGGCCGGCTTTCGAACTCGGGTCGGGTCGGGCCGGACACACACGGTAAGTGCTCTGCTGGTAAGTATTGAAATTAAAAAACTTACCTGAGCTGGGAGTCCGGGATTAAACTGAGTCTGCGCAGCGAGCGAGTGACATCACTATGACGTCATAGCGCATGCGCTGCTGCTTCTTGCAGGTTCGGTGTCAGGAAGGTAAGTAAAGGGATGGTTGGGTCGGGCTGAGTAGTGGCGGGTTCGGGTCGGGTCAGGCTCGGGGCAAAAGCGGAGGGACTCGGGCTGGGTCGGGCTCGGGTCTGCTGTGGGTTCGGTCGGGTTCGGGTCAGGTTCCTTTTCCTGACCTAAAGCAGGCCTCTAGGCTATAGTGTGCCTAATTGGTAATTGAGATGCTGTTCCTCAAGCTTGCATTGATGTTTACTGGAACACTGAAGCAAGGCCAGGACAGATATGTGAGCGTGAGAGCAGGGGGGTGTGTTGAAATGGCAAGTAACTGGAAGCTTGGGGTCATGCTTTCGGACTGAGCGGAGGTGTTCCGCAACACAGTCACCCAATCTGCGTTTGGTCTCCCCAGTGTCGAGGAGACCACATTGTGAGCAGCGAATACAGTATGCTAAATTGAAAGAGGTACAAGTAAATTGCTGCTTCACCTGAAAGGAGTGTTTGAGGCCTTGGATAGTGAGGAGAGAGGAGGTAAAAGGGCAGGTATTACACCTCCTGCGATTGCATGGGAAGTTGCCGTGGGAAGAGGACGAGGTGTTGGGCAGAATGGAAGAGTGGAATAGGATGTCGCGGAAGGAATGATCCCTTCGGAACAACTTCTCCTTCAACTCCGCTCACTTCCTTCAAGTAAAAGGTATTGCTATGAGTACCCGCATGTGTCCTAGTTAAGCCTGTCTTTTTGTGGGATATGTCAAACAGTCCTTGTTCCAGTCCTACTCAGGCACCCTCCACTGACTCTTTTTCCGGTACATTGATGATTATATCGGTGCTGTTTCCTGCTCCCACCCCGAACTGGAAAACTTTATCAACTTTGTCCAACTTGTCCAAATCACATTGGAGCCTCTTTGTATCCTCCTCACAGCTCACATTCCCCCCCAGCTTTCTGTTGTCTGTAAACTTGGAAATGTTCCATTTAGTTCCCTCACCCAAGTCATATATATATATTGTGAATAGCTGGGGCCCAAGCACTGATCCCTGCGACTCACTGCCTACCACCCGGTAAAAGACCCGCTTATTCCTACTCTCTGTTTCCTGTCTGTCAACCAATTCTCAATCCATGACAATATATTACCCCCAATCCCATGTGCTTTAATTTTGTACACTAACCTCTTATTTGGGACCTTATCAAAAGCCTTCTGAAAATCCAAATACACCACATCCACTGGTTCTCCCTTATCTATTCTACTAGTTACATCCTCAAAAAACTCCAGTAGATTTGTTAAGCATAATTTCCCTTTTGTAAACCCATGCTGACTTTGTCCAATCCATTTATGCTTTCCAGGTGTTCTGCGATCACATCCTTTATAACAGACTCTAGCATTTTCCCCGCTGTCTCCATCTCTGGGGACAGGCTGTCTACTAACATTCATTGTAAGCCCACCAACTCCTACAGCAAACACTGCCTCCTGTAAGGACTCCATCCCATTCTCAGTTTCTCCGTCTCTGATGTGTCTGCTCTGATGATGCAACCTTCCACGACAGCGCTTCTGATATGTCTTCCTTTTTCCTCAACCAAGGATTCCCCCCCACTGTGGTTGACAGAGACCTCAACCGTGTCTGGCCCATTTCCTGCACCTCTACCCTCACCCCTTCCCCTCCCTCCCAGAACCACAACAGGGTTCCCCTTGTCCTCACTTTTCAACCCACCAGCCTCCCCATCCAAAGGATCATCCTCTGCTATTTCCGCCACTGCCAAGCGCATCTTCCATTGCCCTTCCCTGCCAGCATTCTAAAGGGATCATTCCCTCTCCAACCCTGGTCCACTCCTTCATTACCCCCAACACCTTGTTCCCTTCCCACGGCGCCTTCCCATGCAAGTGCAGGAGGTGTAATATCTGCCCTTTTACCTCCTCTCTCCTCAGTATCCAAGGTCCCAAACACTTCTTTCAGCTGAAGCAGCGATTTACTGTACTTCTTTCAATTTAGTATACTGTCTTCGCTGCTCAGAATGTGGTCTCCTCTACAATGGGGAGACCAAATGCAGATTGGGTGACCACTTTGTGGAACATCTCTGCTCAGTACAAAAGCGTGACCCCAAGCTTCTAGTTGCTTGCCATTTCAACACATCCCCCTTGCTCTCATGCCCACATATCTGTCCTGGGCTTGCTGCAGTGTTCCAGTGAACATCAATGCAAGCTTGAGGAACAGCATCTCATTTACCGATTAGGCATGCTACAGCCTGCTGGACGGAACATTGAATTCAATAATTTCAGAACATGACGGGCCCCACTTTTTTTGTAGTTATTTTTTCTTTTTTAAAATTTTATTTTAGTTTGTTTCATCATTCATTTTTTTTTACCTTGTACCTGCCCACTGTTTGTTTTCATGTTTGTGTTTTGGGACAGGGCTGTTCATTTTTCTGTACATTAACACTCTCTCTGCACTAATGCTTTGTCTTTCAGCTCACCATTAACATACCGTTTGCCTTTGCTCCATGACCTTCTTGTCAGTTATTCTCCGCGACCCTCTGTCCTATCAACACCTTCCGTTTTGTTATCTTTTGCCCCACCCCCACTTTATTTGCTTAAAACCTATTACATTTCTAACTTTTGCCAATTCTGATGAAAGGTCACTGACTTGAAACATTAATTCTGCTTCTCTCTCCACAGATGCCGCTAGACCTGCTGATTATTTCCAGTACTTTCTGTTTTTATCTCATTAACCACTACTCTTTGTTTCCTGTCACTTAGCCAATTCCGTATCAATGTTGCTACCGTCCCTTTTATTCCATAAGCAAAAACATTGCTCAAATGTTTGTTGTGTGGCACTGTAGCAAATGCCTTTTGACAGTCCATATGCACCACATCAACAGCATTGCCCTCATCAACCCTTTCAGTTTCCTCCTCAAAAAAACTCCAGCAAGTTAGTTAACCATGGTTTTTCCTTAAGAAATCCATGCTGGCTTTCTTTTATTAACCCACATTTGTCCATGTGACTATTAATTTTGTCCTGAATTATTCTTTCCAGAAGTTTTCCCACCACCGAAGTTAAACTGACTGGCTTGTAGTTGCTAGGCTTATCTTTACACCCTGTTTTGAACAAGGGTGTAATGTTTGCAATTCTCCAGTCCTCTGGCACCACCCGAGTCTAAGGAAGACTGAAAAATTACGGCCAGTGCCTCCGTGATTTCCAACCTCACTTCCCTCAGTATCCTTGGATGCATCTCATCTTGTCCTGGTGCTTTATCCACTTTAAGTACAGAAAGTCTATCTAATTCATCCTCCTTATCATTTTTAAACCCTTCTAGTTTCTGAATTACCACCTCTTTCATCATTGCCTGGTTGCATCTTCACCCTTGGTAAAGAAAGATGCAAAGTATTCATTTAATACCTCAGCTATGCTCTCCTATCCATGCATAAATCCCCTTTATGGTCTCGTATTGGCCCAACTGCTCCTTTTACCAGCCTTTTACTATTTATATGCCTTTAGAAAACTTTGTACTCCCTTTTATGTTAACTGCCAGTCTCTTTTCATACTCTCTCTTTGCTTCTCTCATTTGCTTTTTCACATTCCCTCTGGACCTTCTATGCTTAGTCTGGTTCTCAATAGTATTTTCTACTGGTATCTTCTTTATCTTAATCACAGAATCACTGAATCTTTACAGCGCAGAAGGAGGCCATTCAGCCCATTGTGTTTGCACTGGCTCTCTGAAAGAGCAACTCCCTCAGTTCCATTCCCCTGCCTTCTCCCCATAACCCTGCACATTCTTCCTTTTCATATCACTGTCTAATTCCCTTTTGAATGCTTCAATTGAACCTGGTCCAACTCTCTTGTCATCCAGGGAGCTCTGGATTTGTTTACCCTACCTTTCCCCTTCGAGGGAACATACCTTGACTGTGCCTGAACTATCTCTTCTTTGAAGGTAGCTGTTGTTCAGCTACCATTTTTCCTGACAACCTTTGACTCCAATTTATTCACCTCAGCTCTGTTCTTAACCATAGCATTTGTCTTTCGCCCAGTTAATTATTCTTACTCCGGATTGTTCTTTTCCATAGTCAGCCTAAAACTTATGATACAATTATCACTGTCCCCTAAATGCTTTCCTGCTGATACATGATCCACTTGGCCCACTTCATTCCCAAGAACCAGTCTAGCAGTGCCTCCTTTCTCATTGGGCTAGAAACATATTGCTGCAGAAAATTTTCCTGAACACTCTCTAGGAACTCTTGCCCTTCACTGCCCTTTACACGACTACTATCCCAGTCTATGTTTGGATAATTAAAGTCCCCATTATAACTACCCTATGATTTTTGCACTTCTCTGTAATTTCCTTGCAAATTTGTTCTTTCACTTCCTTCTCACTAGTTGGGGCCTTTAGACAGCACTAAGCAATGGAACTACATCTTTTATGTTCCTTAGCTCTGACTGTGTCCCCTAGTTCTAGACTGTCCCCCCCAGCCTGGGAAACATCCTTCCTGCATCAATGCTGTCGAGCCCTGTAAGAATTTTGTATATTTCAATGAGATCACCTCTCATTCTTCTAAAATCTAGAGCATATAGGCGCAGCCTATATGGCTGACCAAGAGGTGACCAAGAGGATTGACGAGGACAGGGCAATGGACGTTGTCTACATGGACTTTAGCAAGGCCTTTGACAAGGTCCCGCATGGTAGGCTGGTCCAGAAGGTTCGAACACATGGGATCCAGGGTGAGCTAGCAAATTGGATATAAAATGGGCTTGGTGATAGGAGGCAGAGGGTGGTAGTGGACGGTTGCTTTTCAGATTGGAGGCCGGTGACCAGTGGTGTGCCGCAGGGATCGGTGCTGGGCCCTATGTTGTTTGTCATATTTATTAATGACTTGAATACGAATGTAAGTGGCACGATTAGTAAGTTTGCAGATGACACCAAAATTGGTGGTATAGTGGACATTGAAGAAGGTTGTCTAAGGTTACAACAGGATATAGATCAACTGGGAAAGTGGGCAAGGGAGTGGCAAATGGAATTTAATGCAGACAAGTGTGAAGTGATGCATTTTGGGAAGTTAAACCAGGACAGGACATATACAGTGAATGGCAGGGCCCTGGGGAGTGTTGTTGAGCAGAGAGACCTTGGGGTGCAAGTACATAGTTCCCTGAAAGTGGCAACACAGGTAGACAGGGTGGTGAAGAAGGCATATGGCATGCTTGCCTTCATCGGCTGAGGCATTGAGTACAAGAGTTGGGACGTCATGTTACAGTTGTACATAACGTTGGTTAGGCTGCATTTGGAGTACTGTGTGCAGTTCTGGTCGCCGCACTACAGGAAAGATGTGATTAAGCTAGAGAGGGTGCAGAAAAGATTCACAAAGATGTTGCCTGGTTTGGAGGGCTTGAGTTATAAAGAGAAATTGGATAGGCTGGGTCTGTTTTCCCTGGAGCGAAGGAGGCTGAGAGGGGACATGATAGAGGTATATAAAATTGTGAGAGGCATAGATAGGGTAGATAGCCAGAGTCTGTTTCCCATGGTAGGGGTGACTAAAACTAGAGGGCATAGATTTAAGGTGAGAGGGAGGAGGCTTAAAGGGGATCAAAGGGGTAAATTTTTCACACAAAGAATAGTGGGTATCTGGAATGAGCTGCCTGAGGAGGTGGTGGAGGCAGGAACAGTAGCGACATTAAAGAGGCATCTAGACAGGTACTTGAATGAGCAAGGCATAGAGGGATATGGAATTAATGCAGGCAGGTGGGATTAGTATAGATAGGCATTATGGTCGGCATGGACGTAGTGGGCCGAAGGGCCTGTTTCTATGCTGTACGACTCTATGACTCTATGACTCTGATCTCTCCTCATAGGACAAACCCGCCATCCCAGGAATCAGTCTGGTCCACTCCCTCTATGACAAGGAGGTAAGGAGATCAAAACTGTACACAATACTCCAGGTACAGTCTCACCAATGCTTTATACAATTACAACAAGACATCTTTAGTCCTGTACTCAAATCCTCTTGCAATAAAGGCCAACATGTCATTTGCCTTCCCAATTGCTTGCTGCACCTGCACATTAGCTTTCAGTAACTAATGAACAAGGACACCCAGGACCCTTTCGAATTCAACATTTCCCAATCTCTCACCATTTACAAAAAGCAATATTGACATTAGAAGACAAAATGGGAAGAAAAACATTTAATTTCCCCAAAACTGATATCCCTGATCTTGCTAGGTACATATGTTCATCAAAATAAAACCATTGCTGCAAAAAAAATCCCAATTTCCCATAAATTGCTCAGTTCTGCTGTGCATGCTGTGTTGATGGATTACGAGTTAACACTGTTGCGCACCTTCGAGAAATGATGTTTATGTTTGACTTCAATTCACTTTTTTCTAACGCTTCAGGCCAATTATAAACAGCTTTATTTCTGTTCAGAATTTCCTTTCTTTTCGTAAGTGCCAGGGTAAATATTTCATTTTCAGGCCTTTGCTGCAGAGAAACTGCAACCTGATGTTTTCTCTTAAGGATGAGAAGGGAGTCTTTGCTGCAACAAACCATTCTGCATTGCCATGGCAATCAAACCAGATGCAGGTGGTCTGTCTTCAGAACCTGAACTACCAGTAATAATGTGCATCACATGGTAAGAAATAAAATGGCACAACAAGCCACTTAGTGAAAGCTTCCTCACTTCAAAATATCTTTCTATCAGCTGTAATTTTAATAGGGACATGGGGATTTCCACTTACTGAGTAGTTGGAGCAGTCATGCTTCCTCCTCTTTTGCTGAGAAGGGAAACAAACCAACTCTGTGACTTGTAACTAATAACTCAGTTTATTCATCTTCCTCCTGTGTTTCTTCCTTATTTTCAGCTATTCACAGTCACTTCACATAGTCGATAGTGATGCTACAAAATATGTAAAATGTATTTACTTTATTTAACTTCTGATTCTGAACACGCACACACATATTTATGGTGTCCTGGCTAATATTTATCCCTCAATTAACATCACATTATACAGATTATCTGGGAATTATCACATTGTTGTTTGTGGGAGCTTGCTGTGCGCAATTTGTCTGCTGCATTACAACAGTGACTACACTTCAAAAGTACTTCATTGGCTGTAAAGTGCTTTGGGACAGCCTGAGGTCATGAAAGGCACTATATAAATGCAAGTCTTTCTTTTTTTCTTTTACATATATAATATTAGTGTATATCCCTTACTAGTAGTGGTCATAGTTACTCTTGAGTTTGGAGCATGGCTCTGATATTCCTAATTTATTTACTGACTTCACCATTGATTTTTATGGGTGCTGTTGTATATCACAGATGTGACAACTTAAAAAAAAAAAAATTCATTCACAGTTCACAGGATGTGGCATCGCTGGCAAGGCCAGCATTTATTGCCCATTCCTAATTGTCGTTGAGAAGGTGATGGTGAGCCACCTTCTTGAACCACTGCAGTCCGTGTGGTAAAGGCACACTATTGGTACTGTTCTGGAGGGAGTTCCAGGTCATTGGGATGAATATTATGGGCCCCACGAGATGGGTTTGGAGGCGGGGGAGCCCGGAGAATTGCGATGGGAGGTGGGGGGCAGAGGGCCTGTCACCTCCCAGTCTCAAAGCAATTTTGTCACAGGTGGGATAGGCCGATGATGGCCTTCCTGTCCAGCAGCCAATTGAAGCCCTTAGGGGGCCTACTAACGGTCACTTAAGGGCCTCTTCCTGCTGCCACTGGGAATTAACCAGTGGCAGGAGGACCTCTGCCATGCAGGGAGGTCACCCAGTAAAATGAGGCAACCTCCCTCTGGGCTTGGGCAGTCGGGTGGGGGGTGGGGGTGGTGGCACTTGCATGAGCAATCTGTGGCCCATGGAAGGTCCCTGCCAGTAAACAAAACACGTCCCTGTACACCCTCCTCCCCCTGTACTCAATGTCCATCCTCCCCCTGCCCATCACTGGGCCTCACTCAGCTAGGGTCCAGGTCTCCAGTGTTGGTCCTGGGCCCAAGACCTCTGCAATACCGGCAGTGGTCACCGTTCCTGGTGGTGCTGCTGCTGCTATTACTAAGCTGCAGGTCCAGTGATTGACTGGCAGCTCTTGGAGGTAGGATGCCCATCCCTTTAAAGGTGGGGATGACCGTGCCGGGCTGTTAATTGGCTTGGCACCATACAATCGCGTCAGGGTATCGGGCGACGGGAGCCCCACTGTGGGCATAAAATTTAGCCAATTGTGTGTGAGAGGTATTAGCCTTTTTAGAGTCAGAGGTTGGTTTCAATTGTATATTGGCTCCAGGCCAATGCATTTCTTTTTCTCCTTTTTATTACAATATTGTTTCCATTTGCACCAGAATGTGAAGTTTGGTGTGTGATTTCTAGGCTGTGACATCTAGACTATGAGTTAAATGCATTTGACAGAAGGCTAACATTACACATGGGAGAGTCAAGACTAAGTGCAGTCTTCGGGTGAGGTGGGGCTAGACACAGGGATAATTGGACGAGGGTGCACAGATTTAATTCAATCCCCATTTTAAAGCCATATGTCTAGAAATTTGGCCCCGAAACACCAATGAACCAAGGAAAGTCTGCGTAGCACCGCTAGAAGTGTTGCTACATGAATAAATTTCTCCCTCTGTTTCACTGGTGGCAAAATCAAGAACAAGGGGGTATAATCTTAAATTTAGAGCCAGGACGTTAAGGAGCAAGACAAGCAGGTACGCTTTCACACAAAGGGCAGTAGAAATTTGGAACTCTCTCTCTCCCCAAATGGTTGTGCATGCTGGAAGAGTTGGAGCATTCAAGACTGAGGGTGCTCGATTTTTGTAGGTAAAGGGATCAAGGGATATGCAGCGAAGATGAAAATGGGGTTGAGGTGAAGATCAGGCATTGAATGGCAGAGCAGGCTTGAGTGTCTGTATGGTCTACTTCTATTCCTAATGTTCCTATGCTTTGACTGAGAGGGATTAGTGCTCTGTTAAGGGCAGTACATAGAAATACAAAGTAAACTTAAGTCAATGGACATTTTGGCATCAGCTGATTCGTTTTAAAATTTGTGTCAATTTGGGAGCCTGGTGCCTGAGACAGTAAAAGACATGACTTCTGCAGACAGTGTTTCTTTAGCTTACAGCCAAAGACCCTCACAGAGCTCGTAACAATTTTTCAGTTGCCTGTTTGCATCTCTTATAGAAACTGTGAGACAAATCTCAGCTGCAATCACAGAAATGAAAGAATATGAAACTCATGGGAAAACACAGTGGGGCCAAAAATTAAAGGTATGTGGCTCCTGAATGGCTGTGTTGTGTTTATGTGCATAAATCATTGAAGGGGGCAGGACAGGTTGAGAGTGTGATTAATAGAGCTACCTAAGCTTCATTAACAGGGACATATAGTACAAAAGCAAGGAAGTTATGTTCAACTTGTATAGAAACTGGTTTGGCCTTTACTGAAGTATTGTGTCCAGTTCTGGGCGCCACACTTTAGGAAAGACGCGAATGCATTGGATAGAGTGCAGAAAAGATTCATGAGAATGGTTCCACGGATGAAGAACTTTAGTTACATGGATAGATTGGAGAAGTTGGAACTGTTTTCTTTGGAGAAGAGAAGGTTGAGAGGAGATTTGATAGAGGTGTTCAAAATCATGTTGGGTCTTGACAAAGTCATAGGGAAAGATTGTACTGAAGGGTGGAGGTACTGAGAACAAGAAGGCACTGATTTAAAATAATTGGCAAAAGAAACAAGAGTGACATAAGGAAAAACTTTTTCATGCAACGAGTGGTGAGGATCTGGAATGCCCTGCCCGACTGTGTGGTGCAGGCAGGTTCAATCGAGGCATTCAAGAAGAAATTGGATTGTTATATGAAAAGGAAGAATGTGCAGAGCTACGGGGAGTAGCACTAGGTAATCTGCTCTTTTCATAGAGCCATAGAGTTATACAGCACAGAAACCGGCCCTTCGGCCCATCGTGTCCATGCCGGCCATCAAGCACCTAACTATTCTAATCCCATTTTCCAGCACTTGGCCTGTAGCCTTGTATGCTATGGTGTTTCAAGTGCTCATCTAAATACCTCTTAAATGTTGTGAGGGTTCCTGCCTTGACCACCTCTTCAGGCAGTGCGTTCCAGATTCCAACCACCCTCTGGGTGAAAATGTTTTCCTCAAATCCCCTCTAAACCTCCTGCACCTTACCTTAAATCTATACCCCCTGGTTATTGACCCCTCTGCTAAGGGAAAAAGTTTCATCCTATCTAACCTATTAATGCCCCTCATAATTTTGTATACCTCAATCATATCTCCCCTTAGCCTTCTCAACTCTAAGGAAAACAACCCTAGCCTTTTCAGTCTCTCTTCATAGCTGAAATGCTCCAGCTCAGGCAACATCCTGGTGAATCTTCTCCGCACCCTCTCCGGGGCAATCACATCCTTCCTATAGTGTGGAGACCAGCTGTGGCCTAACTAGCTTTTTATACAGCTCCACCATAACCTCCCTGCTCTTATATTCTATTCCTCGGCTAATAAAGGCAAGTATCCCTTATGCCTTCCCAACCACCTTATCTACCTGTGCTGCTGCCTTCAGTGATCTATGGACAAGTACACCACGGCCCCTCTGACCCTCTGTACTTCCTAGGGTCCTACCATCCATTATATATTCCCTTGCCTTGTTAGTCCTCCCAAAAAAGCATCACCTCACACCTCTCAGGATTAAATTCCATTTGCCACAGCTCTGCCCATCTTACCAGCCCATCTATATCGTCCTGTAATCTAAGGCTTTCCTCCTCACTATTTACGACACCACCAACTTTCGTGCCATCTTCAAACTTACTGATCATACCTCCTGTATCCACGTCTAATTCATTAACGTACACTACAAAGAGCAAGGGGCCCAGCACCGATCCTTGTGGTACAACACTGGTCACAGGCTTACACTCGCAAGAAGAAAGCTCGACCATTATCCTCTGCCTCCTGCCAGTAAGCCAATTTTGGATTCAAATTGCCAAATTGCCCTGGATCCCATGGGCTCTTACCTTTTTAACCAGTCTCCCATGTGGGACCTTATCAAAAGCTTTACTGAAGTCCATGTAGACTACCTCAATTGCTTTACCCTCATCTACACACCTAGTCACCGCCTCGAAAAATTCAGTCATGTTAGTTAGACACGATCTCCCCCTGACAAAGCCATGCTGACTATTCCTGATTAATCCCTGCCTCTCCAAGTGCAGATTAATCCTGTCCCTCAGAATATTTTCCAGTAGTTTCCTAACCACTGATGTTAGACTCACTGACCTGTAATTATCTGGTTTATCCCTGCTACCCTTCTTGAATAATGGTACCACATTCGCTTTCCTCCAATCCTCTGGTACCTCTCCTGTGGCCAGAGAGGATTTGAAATGTTGTGTCAGAGCCCCTGCTATCTCCTCCTTTGCCTCACATAACAGCCTGGAATACATCTCATCTGGGCCTGGGGATTTATCCACTTTTAAGCCCATTAAAACAGCTAATACTTCCTCCCTTTCAATGCTAATATGTTCAAGTATATCATAGTCCTCCTCCCTGATCTCTGCACCTACATTGTCCTTCTCCATAGTGAACACAGATGAAAAATAATCATTTAAAACCTTACCTATGTCCTCCGGCTCCACATACACATTGCCACTTAGGTCCCTAATGGGCCCTACTCTTCCCCTGGTTATCCTCTTGCCCTTAATATACTTATAAAACACCTTAGGATTTTCCTTTATCTTGCCTGCCAGTGTTTTTTCATGTCCCCTCTTCACTCTTCTAATTACTTTTTTAAGTACCCCCCTACACTTTCTATACTCCTTTAGTGCCTCTGCTGTTTTCAGCACTCTGAATCTGCCATAAGCCTCCTTTTTTTTCTCTGATCCAATCCTCTATATCCCTTGACATCCAGGGTTCCCTGGACTTGTTGGTCCTACCCTTCACCTTAATGGGTACATGTTGGCTCTGAACTCTCACTATTTCCTCTTTGAATGACTCCCACTGATCTGATGTAGACTTTCCTACAAGTAGCTGCTCCCAGTCTACTTTTATCATCTTAAAATCGGCCTTCCCCCAGTTCAGTACCTTTATTTCCGGTCCATCTTTGTCCTTTTCCGTAACTACCTTAAATCTTAGAGTTATGGTCACTATCCCTGAAATGCTCCCCCATTGACACTTCTACCACTTGACCGGCTTCATTCCCTAGGATTAGGTTCAGTACCGCCCCTTCTCTTGTAGGACTTTCTAAGTACTGGCTCAAAAAGCTCTCCTGTATGCATTTTAAGAATTCCGTCCCCTTTAAGCCTTTTGCACTAAGACTATCCCAGTTAATATTGGGGAAGTTGAAATCCCCTACAATTATTACCCTATTATTTTTACACCTCTCTGAGATTTGCCTACATTTGCCTACATCCCTGACTGTTTGGAGGTCTGGAGTACACTCCCAGCAAAGTAATTGCCCCTTTTTGTTTTTAAGTTCTACCCATATGGCCTCATTTCAGGAACCTCCTAAGATGTCATCCCTCCTTAATGCTGTAATTGACTCCTTGATCAACAGTGCAATGTCATCTCCTCTTTTACCCCCTCCCCTGTCACACCTGAAGACTCTATACCCTGGAATATTAAGCTGCCAGTCACAGAATCACAGAATCACAGAATAATACAGTGCAGAAGAGACCCTTTGGCCCATCGAGTCTGCACCGATGTCCTGCCCCTCCTCAACCATGTCACTGTGATTGCAATAATATCATAAATGCCATGTGCTAATCAATGTCCTCAATTCATCTGCCTTACTAGGATGACTCCTTGCATTAAAATAGATGTAATCCAGCCTTACATTTTTCACTTCTGCCTTTACAGATCTATATTTGCTCTGCCTTCCAGACTGACTCAGTTTCTCTTCCATATTTGACTTGCATCACCCCCTACTGTAACTCCACGCTGCATCCCATCCCCCTGCCAAATTAGTTTAACCCACCCCCCCACCCAACAGCACTAGCAAACCTCCCAGCAAGGTCCTGTTCCGGTTCAGGTGCAACCCGTGCAACTTGTACAGGTCCCACCTTTGCCAGAAACAGACCCAGTGACCCAGGAAACTAAAGCCATCCCTCCTGCACCACCTCCTCAATCACGCATTCATCTGCTCTATCTTCCTATTCCTATAATCATTAGCACGTGGCACTGGGAGTAATCCAGAGATTACAACCTTTGAGGTCCTGCTTTTTAATCTGCTGCCAAGCTCCCTAAATTCTTGTTGCAGGACCTTATCCCTCTTTCTACCTAAGTCGTTGATACCAATGTGTTCCACGACCTCTGACTGTTCACATTCTCCCTTCAGAATGTCCTGCAGTTGCTCCGAGACATGCTTGACCCTAGCACCAGGGAGGCAACATACCATCCTGGAGTCTCATTTGCGGCCACACAAACACCTGTCTGTCACCCTTACAATTGAATCCCCTATCAGTATGGCTCTCCCACTGTTTTTCAGCCCCTCCTGTGCAGCAGAGCCATCTGTGGTGCCACGAACTTGGCTGTTGCTGCTTTCCCCTGGGAGGCCATCCCCCCTCAACAATATCCAAAAATATCTGTTTGAGAGAGGGTTGGCCGCAGGGGACCCCTGCACTACCTGCCTGAGTCTACTACTCCTCCTGGTGGTCACACATCCCTTTTCTGCCTCTGCAGCCATTACCTGCAGTGTGACCACCTCGCTAAAGGTGCTATCCGTGACGTCCTCAGCATCGCAGATGCTCCACAGTGAGTCCATCCATAGCTCCAGCTGCACAATGTGGTCAGCTAGTAGCTGCAGCTGGACACACTTCCTGCACACATGGTCGCCAGGGACACTTGAAGTGTCCCTGATTTCCCACATAGCGCAGGAGGAGATGCCAAGGGGCTGAGCTCTCCTGCCATGACTTAGCCTTAGATTAAGCTCCTTAGTTACTCCCTTTAATTTAGAGTACTAATTATGATAAGGACCTTATTTTACTCCAAACACTACCTACTACAATCTAAATTCCCTACCTTTACTTTATACTTCGGCTATTGAAAGTAGTAAAAAAGGGTAGAAATACCCACCTGTTCCTACTTACCAATCAGCTGCCTCCCCTTGCAACGCGTCAGTTTCTGAACTGTGACATCAGTCGTGGAACTCTCTCGCTGTCCCTGTGAGAGTGTGTGAGAATATGCCTCCTTTAATCTGCTGGAACTCCTGCTCGCTGGTGCCTGTCTCCTCGCAGGTCCGCCTCGGACTCGCTCTTTCCCTGGCCTCACGCAGCCTCCTTTAATCTGCTGGAACCCCCGCTTGCCGGTGCCTGTCTCCTCACAGGTCTGCCTTGGTCTTTTGGAGAGCTGGCAGAGACACGAGGGGCCAAATGGCCTCCATCTGTGCTGTAACAATTCTCTGAATTCTGTGAAACCTTTAGAGTTAAAATTTTTAACTGCTTGGCTCCGATCAACACTATAGAGCAGAGTTTTCACTCTTTTACACCAGTAATATCAACACAACCAAAGCGGATCGCACAATCCAATGTGAAAGATGGAGGAATTTTGAACAAAAATTAGTTATACCCAAAACCACTTACATTTGAGTTCTGCGACGTTTTTTACTTGGTTTCGGATTAAATGTGGTGGATTAATCCATACCCACAAACTAGGCCTTGCTCCCTGGTCAACATTGTGATTTTCTGTCTTGGTTTAGGACGACTCTTCCAACTGTTTTCATTTTCTTAGACACACAGGCACCAGTCATATCAAAAATATTTAATTTACTGAGAAACTGACCAATGAAAGTTGTAAATGGTTCAGTATTGTTTTTGAAGTTATTTTCAATGATTTTAAATCAGGTTACGACAGGGTGAGGACTGGACCGTCTTATAAAAAATGCTTATTTCTTGTGATAAACCTATTTTCAACTGCATTAAAAGAAGTGAACCAGGTTGCCTCTCCTAAATGCATTAATTAATACAATTTAATGGAAAGAAGAAAAACACAGTTATGTTCTATTCCACTGCCCAATTCCACTGATTCATGGAAGGTTTTATGTTTGTGATTATGCAAATAATTTTTATTGGAAACTTGACTGAAACTCAAAGTGCAGAATTTTGAGCACCCAATTGCACCCAAAACGGAAACTCTGTCTCTATGTTTAGTATCACTGTCTTGTTTTCTTTTTCTCCTCGGAAAGATTGTCTGTGCCTTTGAGACTGTAAAAAGATCAGTGCACCTTAAAGACAGAAAGTTATGGAGGCTCAGTCTGTGAGAGTGCATTCTACTTGGCAAGCAACAGCAGCAAGAGAGAGGCCACGTGATTCAATGTTGTAATTTGACTTTAAAAACTACCTGGCACAGACTGGTTTGAGCAAAGAGAGAGTTCTGATGTGATTTGGACTGAAGGAGCTGTGTTACTTCTCTCTCAAAATTCTTCAAAGCAAAGCTATGTTTTCTCTCTCAAGATTCTATGAAGCCAAATCAATTCCCTAAGAAAATAAGAAAAGCTTTTCTTTCTTAACCAAATGTGGGTATTGCTGTGTTCATCACTGAAGGGACAGTTAATGCTACAACAGTCGAACTGCTAAATTCCTATCTTTGAAGGACCCTTTTTTTCCATCAGACCACTGTGAGGACTTCAAGCAACCTTGCACTATTTCTATATTGTAAGACTCCATTTGTCAGGAACTTAACTTGCAAAGACTTTATTTTTATTTTTTTGGTCAGCGAATTAAAAACGGACTTACTGTTAATTTTAGTATATGTATGCGAATGCGGGAGTTAGATTTTTAAAATAAGAATGTTATAAAGTCTTTAGATGTTGGTTTATCTTAGTAGTGTTTAAGATTTTAGTTTTTTAATCAATAGTTAATTTGCTGTTCTCTAAAGGTACTGAGTTTAGTTTGCTTCATTTGGGGGATACTAGAGTGTTCAATTTGGGCTGCTTTTTCTGATTTGGAAAGCTTAAAGAAATATTCTGCGACCTGTGGAGCAATGGGACTGAATTGACAGTGCATTACTTCCACCGTGATCAGAATCATATATTTTAATTGGGGGGCTTTGTCCTGCAGGGTCGTAACATTAGCCATTGATGGAAACCCGCACCTCCTGACACAAGAGCTGGAATTTTACATTGTGGCAGAGGCCCCGCCCACCGGCTGAAAAGTCGGGGGCAAGCCCGCCTCTGCTGGGCCTGGAAGCCATTTGTGTGATCCAGGCCCTTAGTTGGCCTTGATTGGGACATCCACCCCTTTGAGGTAAGAAGTCCTGCCTCCAAGAGCCTCCAGCCAATCAGAGGGCTGTAGCACTTCAGTCTCAGCAGTGCCACTGGGTGCGGTGGTCACTGTTGAGACTGCACCCAGCCAGGACCAGCAAGATGGAGTAAGCCCTGGAATGGAGATAAATGTGTGGGACCTCGCCGGGGACAAGCAGCTAGGCCCTGGTGAGGCAGGGGGGCTGGTGTGGTCGATCAAGAGGGTGGATGTAGGTGGTCCAGTGGGAGTGGCTTGTGCCATTGGGAGGGGGTCCTCCATGGGGCATAGAGTGCCTGATCAGGAGGTTCCCTCCTCTCAGCCTGCAAGGAGGTATTTCTGGGTGGCCTCTTCAGCTGACAAACTGCCTGACTGCCGCTGGTAATATAACAGCACCAGCGTCAGAAAGCTCTTAAGTAGCAATTGTTGTGTGATTGCCTTTAAGAGTGATGTCCCTTTAAGATATTAGTATGCTAATGAGCTAATCACCGGGACATAGCCATGTGACTACTTGCCACATTCACTCTGTAGCTGGAATACCAAGAGGCAAGCACAGTAAACAGTTAGCTCCGCACTGCATATACTTGTTAGCTGTTAATAAACCTGTTTGAGATCTTCAACAACCTGGACTCCACCATCTCATTTGTGTTGCATCAGACAAGATAAAAAGCTTCTCAATACAACAATTAATTGACCACTTAAGGGCCTCAATTGGTCTGGAGTGTGTGAACTGTTTTCCACCTATTCCGCCGCTGATAAAATGCCGGAGTGGGGGAATGGAGGGAGGCCGGGTAGGCAATGGGAACAGCACCCACCCCCCAACCTCCCACTCGATTTTACCACACCACCACCCCCACCACCACCCCCCACCTCCAGCGCGCTCTCAGGGGGCAGGCGTAAAATTCCGGCCAATTTCTTGCCAAACATTTTCGTAGGTAGAGAAACTCAAGCAAAGGACCAGTGCCTACAATAAAGGAATGAAAACAAAAACTGCTGGAAGCAATCATCAGGGCTGGCAGCATCTGTGGAGAGAGAAACAGAGTTAACGTTTCAGATCTGTGATCTTTCAGACCTGAAACCTTAACTTTGTTTCTCTATCCACAGATGCTGCCAGACCTGCAGAGTATTTCCAGCTCTTTCTGTTTTTATTTCAGATTTCCACCATCTTTTTGTGTTTTTTGTGTTATCCTACAATACAGGACCACACTAAGGTTGAAGGAAGGAGGAACAAGTAGATGGTTCAAGCTACAATAATTTGTGGACTTCACACTAGTTACATCATTAAGATGTCGCTAAAAACAATTAACAAAAATAGTAAGTTTGAAAAAAAAAGTTTAGTGAACACTTTAAAAATAATGAAAGCACTCCAGTCTAGATTCTTCACTTAGAAGGACAAGGGCAGCTGACACTTGGGAACACCATTATTTCCAAGTTCCCCTCCAAGTCATGCATTATTCTGATTTCAGACATATATTACTGTTCCTTTATTGTTGCTGGGTCGAAATCCTGACTTTCCCTTGCCAACTACACTGTGGAAATTCCTTTGCCATCCAGACAGCAGCAGTTCAAGAAGAAGGCCACCACCTTCTTCCCAAGGTCAAATAGAGATGGGCAATAAATGTCGGAATTGACGGCAACACACACGCACATGCCGGGAATGATTTAAAAGAATTCTGCAGATTATACTATGCAAATATCAATTAAATTTGCAAGGAAGGAGTGAACAATAAAGAGAATTCTGGAGGGGGAAAGCACAGAAATGAAACCCTGTAATGTTATGGCTCAGTTACTTGTGGCAAGAAAAAGACAGGTGTGATTAAAGCCTCCGCAACTCTCTCCCATTCTAATTTGGAGACCCAGGTGTTGTCTGGCATGTTAATTACTTATATCGACAAATGGAAATCAGGTTATTAATATAGCAAAAAAGTAGCTAGGCAAAGTGTTGTCACTCGGCCTGTTTTCGATTATTCACCATACTTCTACAATGAGATGCATAATTTCAATGATCCTAACATATGCTGTAAGGTAATTGCTTGAAATTAGTGAGCTTGATTTCTGTGTAAATTCATATAATCAAATGTGCCATGGATTTTCTTTCATTCACCTTAAATTAAAAGCTGTCAGCACAATGTGTTCATTGGGGATTCTTGTCACTATCTTCGATGGTGTAATGGGACATAAAAAAAATAGAGATATTACATAGACAGATTACATACACATATTTTCTCATACTGTTAAGGTCATATGTTTCTTTAAGAGAGCTGATTAAGGAGTTATTCATCAATCGACAGAATCTTGTTAATTTATTTCATATGCATGCATTTGTACTCAAGCCGCACTTCAGAACCTGAGCACAAACCTCAAGGCTGGTGCTCCAGTGCAGTACTGAGGGAGTGCTGCACTGTAGGAGGTGCCATCTTTCAGCTGCGACCTTAATCCGAGGCCCCATCTACCCTCTCAGGGACTGTAAAAGATCTCATGGCACTACTTCAAAGAAGAGCAGGGGAGGTAACCCCGGTGTCCTGGCCAATATTTATTCCTCAATCAACTTCACAAAAATAGATTATCTGGTCATTGTCATATTCTTTTTGTGAGAGCTTTCTGTGTACAAATTGGCTGCTGTGTTTCCTATATTACAACAGTGACTACACTTCAAAAGTACTTCATTGGTTGGAAAGCGCTTTGGAACTTCTGGTGGTTGTGAAAGGTGCTATATAAACGCAAGCCTTTCCTTTTTATTCACATATTTGAGAAGACATTTATGCAGCATCAAATCACATCTTTCTGAAATGTCTCCAACTGCTGCATCTATAATGAATACTTGTGATATGCAGTCACAGTTTAATCAGCAGTCATTTCAGGTACAGCAAGATTTCACAAACTTGTATGTTCGTATCAAGGGGTAGGTGGTAATGGAGAAATCAGTTCAGCCATGAATTTATTGAGTGGCGGAGCAGGCTCGAGGGGCCGAGTGGCCTACTCCTGCTCCTAATTTGTATATTCGTATGTTCGTATGTTCACTGATGAAAATGACCAGTTAATTAATTTTAAGTTAAGGCGAGAGAACTCTCTTTCTTCTCCAACTAAAGTACTGAATGTCCAACTGAATGACCGGAATAGGCCTAGGTATAACATTGTGTTTAAAGGAGGGAACTTCTTTTAATTCTGTATGGCCTCAATTCCACACTGAAGTATCATGTTATATTATAAACTCAAGTCCTGGAGTGCGGTTTAAACCCTCAATTTTCAGACTCTAGGGCGGATCAATTTGACTTTAGGCAATAATATAAAATGGGCACTGTCAGATTAAATGTCCGTTCTATATCTCTCCACAATTTTCACTTCCATTGATTATCAACTGGGCCAAGCTGGAATTCAAACTGTTACAAAGAAACAAAAGATGCATTTTTTCCCCTGTGCGGCGGTGTCAGGCTAAAGGTGGGCTTAAATTTTAGGATCAGTGTGTTCTAGTTGTGTCTGTTAATAGACAAAACAATTTGCCAATGCATTTAGTATAGTAAGGTTTAGGAATCCATAGATGTATGGATTTATATTGGCACCTATCAAAGAAAGCTTCTTGGCTATTATAATGAGAAAGGATAAACTTCAGGCAGGTTAAGCTAGCGTTCATATAAAGAGGTTGATACAAATAGATTCATTGGGGGCTAATATTCACTGAATACTTTAGGTGTTAAAGAGATAAAGAGGTCAGATGTAGTGTTAAGCTGAACCATCGGTTTAGCCTGCATTTTGGCACAAGGTGCCTTCTTGGTAAGGGTGTTGAAGGCAGTGCTAGGAATGGCTGTCTGCAGGCTGGTTAAACAGCTGATTGCCACTTAAAATGTCTGCTAGCACTCTTTAAAGAGGCTGCATGGTATTTCTGTGACTAGCACTTCAACTAATGCCCTGTCCTAACAGTGACCAGCTCTTAGGGAGTAAGCAAGGTTGTGATGTTGATTTCATGCGTTACTTAAAGATACACTGACCAGTTAAAGGGATACTCACTATTTCATGAATATTGCAGCTGGAGCTGTGAAAAGGACCCCTGAAATACATCAAAAGATTTTCTGCACATTTTGTCAAGACTTCACCAACACTCGAGCAACATTTGATCCGAAATTCTGAGAACTTCATCTAAAAAGAGTAATTGCGGCGTTGCTGTATGTTATTGGACATCTGTTGGAAGTGATTAGGAGTAAAGACATCTTGCAAGGGGTCCTCCTTGGTCTGGATGAGGAATGAGAGGAGGACACGAGGCCAGGCAGAGCAGCATCTGCAGCTCGAGGAAGTGGGAAAGGAGAGTACGAGGTAACATCCTTCCCCTCTGCTGGTACAGGATATCATTCCTCCTCTCGCCTTCCGACATCAGTATCCAAGAAACTGTGTGGTCACTCCTTTGGTCTCTGAGCCTTCCTGCAACGTGCTGCTCTATGCAAGCCAGAGCACTCGAAACCTTCAGTGAAAGTGGGTGCAAGGCACTTCATGAAAGTTGTGTCTAATCAGCACTTGAGTGCTAAACCTGCAGGTTTGTGGTTTAGCACCTCCAGGCAAATTCAAATTATGGTAATGAGAAATTAGGACCAAAATTATATGTTAAATCTTTCAAACATGCTAATCTTATTAGCACAGTACCCATTTAGCGCCAGTTCACCCTTTGGCCATTGCATCCTCTTCCTTCACTTGGATTTAAATATACCCATATCAACTCAATTGTCCAGCTGTAACTTCCTGAACATTGTGTCATGAACACATGCTGTGCCGAATGACGATCTTTTTTAATCCATCGGTTGGAAACCTGAGTTAAGCTTTAAAAAGAAAGCAGGAGACAAAGAACTGATAAAAGACCACTGCTAGCAGCTAAAATGGCTACCACACTTTGCATCTAAATATCCTACATACCAATGTATTGAGGTGGAGACGTAGGTCTGGTAAAGCTCCAACCAGAACAATAGCCTGAGAATTTTGACTGAGCTACCTGCCTTGCCTTCATTAACAGGCAATTAAAGGAAATCTAGGAACATTAACATTGGTGGAGACAAATTACTCAAAGGGAAATTACTGAAAAAATGGGACACTGAGAGATTGGGAATTCTTGGACCTGATCTAATGAAGCTGCAAAAGAGAGAATACACTGGGCCATCAGGTGACAGACGCTGTGTGAAAACTTGCAGTTCCTTCTCTCTACAGCAGGCAAGCACCTAAGTTTGACCAGTGAAGAACCCAAGTGGGGGACTCCCTCTCTCTCTCTTTCGCAAGGTGACCTTGCAAGTTCGTACTCTGCCTGCTGGCTGCAAAACATTCAAGTCTATCATTGCTGCAGACAGAGACCCAGAGAAGAAAACCAACTATACCAGGTGGCCACCTCTACCAGCCAGAAACTTCAAGACCACGAGTTCAGTTGGAAGACAACTGAATTACCAGACTCCACAGACTGTATATTCTTTTTTATTGTTCCAGCCTCTAATCTAACCAATCTATTCTTCTTCACTCTAACCTTTTTTTTTTGTGTGTGTGTGTGTGTGTGTGTGTATGCATGAAAGTTGGAGCCTGGTTTATTATTTTAGTGAGATCGGGTTTTGGTTTTAAGTACAAGAAACTAACCTTTATCTTGTTTAAACTCAAAAACCTGTCCGATTGGTTCTTTTATGATCATAGCACATAAAGGGTCAAACACTCACTGAATTGGTAAGCATATCCAATGTTTAAAAGAAATAAACCCTGTTACGGTCAATCAAGGAGAGGGACAAGAGGGGATCCTTTTGACCCCTCCTCACCTAACTGTAACAATTGTACCATCAAGAAAAACAAAATATTTAGCTGTAGGTATATTAAGGACTCAATACAAACAGACTCTCTCAGCATGCCAAAATTTGCAAGTTTGCTATTTAAAGCTTTAGTTGGAACCATAGAGAATCATGTTATAATGCAGTCGTCTTAGTGTTTGGGCTTTAGCATATGTATATACTCATTCGGGATATCTTGCACTATGTAATCTTCCTAGATCAATTACACTCAGTACACAGAAAATGCAATACACAGTAAATCTCCTGTGGTGTTGCTTCAAGTGAATCAGAGCTTTTATAAGCACATTCATGTTATGCTATGTAGTATTACCAGGGTCAGAGACTTATCAGCATTGGGTCTTATCAGCATTGGCTTTGTTTGATGATTTGACAGATTGGGGAGGACCATAGCCACTAGTTTAAACTAAATGTTAGGCAGTTCTTCTTTTACTAGAGAGTGGTGAACCATTGGAATGTGTTGCCTGCTGGTGACTTCAAGAGGGAGTTGCACTCATTCTTGACTGGGGCAGAGATTGCATCATTTAGGAGGTAAGTGGCTTTACAACAAACACATGGTCCATTTTGGAGGTCGGAGAGGAACTTTACTGAATGTTTATTCCCTTATTGGCCCCGTTTTTTTTCTGTTTTTGCCTCTCCCAGGAGAATAACATGACTTTGAGGGGGGTGGGATTATGGGGCCATGCTAGGTAGTGGAATTGGAATCAGGAAGCTGAGGTATGCGATCTAAGGGTATCTGTTGCTGAGCAGGTTATTTTCCCTTTTTCTCACTATTTACAGAAACTGGTCTGGCTAACTCTTTTTGAAGGCTTCAGACAGACATTATGATTTGAATAAAACAAGTTGATAAATACCTTTGACTGAAAAAATCAGGAGCATGAAGATTTGAGTAAGTGTCTGTAAAAAAAAAATCCAACCAATCAAACACATTGTTTTGCTGTTGTTAAATACATACTTGAACACAATCTAAATTAAATTTCTTGTGCCATCCCTTGGACAACAGGTAATGGACAAACCAACAATTGTATATTTTAAACTGGAACATGGGGCAGAATTTTCCCAGCCAGTTGGAGGCAGGATCTGAGGTGTGAGGTTTTCCACTTTTTATGCCTATTGTGAGCATAAAATTTGCATTCCCATGTCAATATGGCACAAATTAGATGTGTGGCGCAGCTATCCTTGCTCAAAGATATGACACAATCACAACTTCAGAAGACACTCCCCTCGTACAACTATACTTGGGTCTTCAGAAGCTATTGACTCTGAAGTTGCTCAGATTTCCTGCCATAGCATCACAATCACTTGATCATAAGTGTGGCACATGATGTGTATTCATGTGTGTAAATAACATTTCTGCTGCACTTATGGTGGAGCAGTGACAGAAAGTCTGAGTTAGTTAGTTTATGCCCAGTTTTAAGCAGTTTTTTGTTTAAAAAATAGTTACAAATGACTTTCCTTGACTTACAGCCAAAAAAGAGGAGACCCATGTGTCTGGACTGGATTTACACATTGATGCAAGAAGTGATAAAGCAATGTGTTGATTTTTTGCATTATTCCTTCCCCAGTTGGCAGAGAAGGCAATATTACTGTTTCTCCTTTACTCCCTGCTGAAAGATGCTTGACAGAAGTTCAATGCAATACAGACTAAACTAAAAAGCTTCTGTCAACATCGAGATAGTCCAAAGCCGCTACTTCAATGAATAGATGTAACTACGCAATAAATGTGTGATTTAAAATGTCCTAATCATGGAATAAAGCTGGGGTTAAACCTGTTTGGCGAGATTCAGTCCAGTTTATGAGAAATGTCACTTTCAGCGGGTAGAGATCAATGTCATTTAATGAATTGAGCAATAGATAATTATGTCGTGGGGGCAGCTGTAGAGAAGCCAGTATGCCACTAGCCTATAAAGAAAGAGGCTTCAGATAAAAACATAGAAAAATAGGAGCAGGAGGAGGCCATTCGGCCCTTCGAAGCTGCTCCGCCATTCAATACGATCATGGCTCATCATCTAAACTCAGTAACCTGTTCCTGCTTTCTCCCCGTATCCCTTGATCCCATTAGCCCTAAGAACTATATCTAACTCTTTCATGAATATATTTAATAACTTGGCCTCAACTGCTTTCTGTGGTAGAGAATTCCACAGGTTCACCACTCTCTGGGTGAAGAAATCTCTCCTCATCTCAGTCCTAAATGGCTTGCTCCTTATCCTTAGACTGTGATCCCTGGTCCTGGACTCCCCCGCCATCGGGAACATCCTTCCTGCATCTAGTCTGTCCAGTCCTGTTAGAATTTTGTAGGTTTCTGTGAGATTCCCTCTCATTCTTCTAAACTCTAGCGAATACAAGCCTAATCGACCCAATCTCTCTTCATATGTCTGTTGTGCCATCCCAGGAATCAGCCTTGGAGATGATAGTGTTCTCGTGATGTTGTTCTTGACTTTGGTGATAGAAATTTCAGGCTTGGGAGGTGCGGTTGGTAGCCTTTGTGAGTTCCATCACGCTCAAGAAGGCAGCTCACCACCACCTCAAGGTCAATTAGGGATGGGCAATAAATGCTGGCCTGGCCAGCGGCGCCCACATCCCATGAATGAATAACTAAAAACCTCTTGATTTGAGCCATATAGCCATAAAGCCTTTAAGGAATCAGGAGATGAACCAAGAGTTGCAGATTATTCACAACAACAACTTGCCTTTATATGCTTGACATCATCCATGACAAAGCAGCCGCTTAATTGGCACCACATTTACCACCTTCAACATTCACTTCCTCCACCACTGACGCACAGTGGCAGCAGTGTGTACCATCTACAAGATGCACTGCAGCAACTCACCAAGAGTCCTTCAACAGTACTTTCCAACCCCGCGACCTCTACCACCTAGAAGGACAAGGGCAGCAGGTGCATGGGAACACCACCACTTGCAAGTTCCCCTCCAAGCCACACACCATCCTGACTTGGAACTATATCGCCGTTCTTTCACTGTTGCTGTGTCAAAATCCTGGAACTCCCTTCACAACAGCACTGTTGGTGTACCTATACCCCAAGGACTGCGGCAGTTCAAGAAGGTAGCTCACCACCACCTTCTGAAAGGCAATTAAGGATTGGCAATAAACGCTGGCTGAGCCAGTGATGGCCACATCCCAAGAATAAATTTTTTAAAAAGTGCCTTTAACATAGTAAAACGTCCCAAGGTGCTTCATAGGAGCATAATCGAAAAAAGTTTGACATCGAGCAACATAAGGAAATGTTACGACAGGTGACCAAAAGCTTGGTCAGAGAGTTGGGTCTTAAAGAGTATCTGAAGGAAGAGAGAGATGTGGCTTGTCCGGTATGAGTTGAGCAGAAATTTCCTCTGACTAACTATTGGGAAGACCGATGCCATTGTCTTTGGTCCCCGTTACAAACTCCATTACTGGCCACCGATTCTGTTCCTCTCCATGATAATTGTCTGAAGCCGAAGCAGATCACTTACAACTTTGGTGTTGTGTTTGTCTCCAACACGAGCTTCCACCACATATCTGCTCAATCACCAAGACTGCCAACTTTCACCTCTGTTTACATTACCTTCCTCAGCTCATCTGCTGCTGAAACCCTCATCCATGCCTTTGTTACCTCTAGTCTTGACCATTCCTGGCTGGCCTTCCATCTTCCACCCGACATAAACTAGTGTTCAATCAAAACTCTGCTGCCCATTTCTAAACTCGCACCAAGTCCTCCTCATCCATCACTCCTGTGCTTGCTGACCTACATTGGCTCCCAGTGCAGCAACACCTCAGTTTTAAAATTCTCATTCTTGTTTTCAAATTCCTCTATGGCCTCATCACTTACTGACTTGATAACTCCTCCAGCCGTGCAAGCCTTCGAGACCTCTGCCCTCCCCCATTTTCTGGTATCCTTTGTATCTCTGATTTTAATTGCTCTACCATTACTGGCTGCACTTTATTGTGATGTTCTTGGGACTAGGATTCATCCAGAGTTAGTAAGAGACACAGAACGACTGCATGCCTTTGGAAACATAGATTCCCTTTTTATTATGCTTTCCTTTCCCAACTCCCTCTGCTGGTGTCTCTGTGTATGGTAGCCTCAAGTGGACAAAATGCACAATGCAATATTCAAGACACTGCATCCCTTCCCTTCTTAGTAAATGAGAGATATAGCTTATTTCAATGGTTTGTATCCAAAAATGTAAACAATAAACGAAAGCATATGCATGGTGGACGTTTTCTCTCACGAGTAGGATATCATCTGACATCAGGTGCAGTCTCATAGAACATAGAACATAGAACAGTACAGCACAGTACAGGCCCTTCGGCCCACGATGTTGTGCCGAAACTTTAACCTACTCTAAGATCAAACTAACTACCTACCCTTCATTCTACTATCATCCATGTACCTATCCAAGAGTCGCTTAAATGCCCCTAATGTATCTGCTTCTACTACCACCGCTGGCAGTGCATTCCACGCACCCACCACTCTCTGTGTAAAGAACCTACCTCGGACATCTCCCCGAAACCTTCCTCCAATTACCTTAAAATTATGCCCCCTGGTGATAGCCCTTTCCACCCTGGGAAAAAGTCTCTGACTATCCACTCTATCTATGCCTCTCATCATCTTGTACCCCTCTATCAAGTCACCTCTCATCCTTCTTCGCTCCAATGAGAAAAGCCCTAGCTCCTCAATCTTTCTTCATAGGACATGCCCTCCAGTCCAGGCAGCATCCTGGTAAATCTCCTCTGCACCCTCTCTAAAGCTTCCACATCCTCCCTATAATGAGGCGACCAGAACTGAACACAATATTCCAAGTGTGGTCGAACCAGGGCCTTATAGAGCTGCAGCATAACCTCGCGGCTCTTAAACTCAATCCCCCTGTTAATGAGAGCCAACACTCTCATTTGACTTGTGTTCTTTACACAGAGGGTGGTGGGTGCCTGGAACGCGTTGCCAGCGGAGGTGGTAGATTCGGGCACGATAGCGTCTTTTAAGATGTATCTAGACAGATACATGAATGGGCAGAAAGTAAAGAGATACAGACCCTTAGAAAATAGGCGACAGGTTTAGATAGAGGATTTGGATCGGCGTAGGCTTGGAGGGCCGAAGGGCCTGTTCCTGTGCTGTAATTTTCTTTGTTCTTTGTTCTATCTGAGATGTCGATATCGGAATTGAATTTACTGCTTACAAACAGTGTTTTCACTGCTTTGAGGAATGACACGTTTTGTGTGATGAATTGTGAACCATACTTAGCAGTGATCATTGATCCTTTAGTATCGGTTACAATAAATAGTTGGATGTCATAATTGATTGTTTACTTTCCAACATGACCATCACGTTTCATAAGTACTTTATCTCCTGGCTTTAGTGGCATAGCTCTAAATTTCATGTTTCGCTCTGCATTTACTTTCATTCAATTCTTCCGTTCTCAATCGCGTTCGCATATACGTTGATCATTAGCTCCGCAGGGTAGCTCAGGAAGACATGTGTGCATGGGATATACAAAAATTAGTGTAGCTGGAGATTTTTCACTCGTCGAGTGAGAATTGCTCTGTACTTGTGAAGAAAACAACACAACTCTTGCTTTCATAACTTGCTCTCAGCTGCAGCTCCATGTATCACTTTTTTTAAGCTATGCAACGGGGTGTACTTTTTCGATGAGTGAAACCTAAACAGTTTGCAAATTTACTGAACTCATCGCTGTTGAATGGGGGTCCATTGTCACTTCTCACCATTTGAGGGATTCCAAACAAGGTGAAAACCTGATCAAGCTTTGGGATGACTGATTTTGTTGAAGTTGACATAATGGGCTGGATTTTGTTCTCCCCCAAGTGTTGGGTTCCATGGTGTGGTGGGGGACGCCTGAAGATGGCTCTGGATGAGGCCCGTCATGAACCACGACACCGGCAGGGCCCAGCCCAATCCTTCCGGTGATGGCGCCCCACCCCGCACCCCCCGCCCCCCCACACCACTGGGCAATGGGACCAAAATTTAAATATTGAAATGAATAAAATTATTAAATTTAAATGATCTTACCTGCGATCTTGAGGGCCTGCCGCGATCTTTGGCATGGCGGCCGGCACTCCCGTACCTTCAGATTCCGGTCCAGGGAAACGCGGCACCACACTGGTGGAGAGGGGGAGGAGGTATGTTGTCAGTGTGGGGGCAGGGGAAATACGGTCAAATATATGTAATGGATGTAGGGGATGGTAGGAACTGTTGAACCTTAAACTTTGTACAGTTTGTGGGGGGAGGTCAGATGTAAAAGTTAAGTGTTTGGGGTGGAAGGGGAAATGGTTATTGTAATTGGTATTGGGGAGTGGGAAAGGGGCGTTATAAATTTATTTGTTTAATTTTGGGAGTAGGATTTTAAAAATTTAAATTGGGCAGCTGGGCTGGCAGCCCTTAAAAAGGCGCCAGTGCCTGCGCACAGGCAGCTAACGCCATTACCGGGGACAGACAGCCCGTCCCCTCCACAAGGTCGGAATGGGGTGGGTGGAGCGGGCAGCCCCGGCTATTTAAATGATCTGCCATGCATGGACGGGCCGCCACCTTTTGGGCTTTTAAAATCCAGCCCAATTATTTCCATGATTGGGAATCTACTCCAGTCGTCAGTGACAACAAGCAGGTGCTCACCAGTGGGCTAATCTGTGAAATAAACGCTAACTTCAATTCATGGTCTTGAAGGTAGTTCAGAATTTACTTTAGTTTAGGTTAGAGATACAGCACTGAAACAGGCCCTTCGGCCCACCGAGTCTGTGCCGACCATCAACCACCCATTTATACTAATCCTACACTAATCCCATATTGCTACCATATCCCCACCTTTCCATATATTTCCCTACCACCTACCTATCCTAGGGGCAATTTATAATGGCCAATTTACCTACCAACCTGCAAGTCTTTTGGCTTGTGGGAGGAAACCGGAGCACCCGGAGGAAACCCACGCAGACACAGGGAGAACTTGTAAACTCTGCACAGGCAGTACCCAGAACCGAACCCAAGCCGCTGGAGCTGTGAGGCTGCGGTGCTAACCGCTGCGCCGCCCTTTCTTGATGACTATTTACTGACCGCCAACTTGAAAATGCCCCATTTATGCCCTCTCATTGCTTTCTGTCTGCTATCCAATCATCTACCCATTATGGGATTTGAGATGGTATGTGACATCCATAGGCTACCTTGAAGGGATGAGGCTATGGAAGACACCAAGAACGTGACAAAAGAAACAACTGAGATTCCAACGTTATAGTACTGCCTTAACATGATGGTAAGCAGGCAGAAATTCAAAAGAAATGTTTGAAAACATCTGGTTACGCCACTTCATTTCACCAGAATTAGATGTGATGCCCATGTTCGACCTGATATTAGAATTTCAGAGCTCCAATCTTTTCATTGGCAAACTCTGTTGTCAATCATCAATACACTTTCCTCTTTGCCAGCCTGTGCCCCTGTAAAGCCATTGTCATTTTCCATTAAGGTCTTAGAGTCATGGAGTCATAGAGTTATCCAGACATAATCCCTCATCTCAGATCTGGGCTTCCATATAATCCTTTCCATTCAATCCCAATCTGCTGGAAGGCACACTTATCCTGGTCATCACTGTATTTTGCTGTAACATGTTTCATTACAGCATGTAGGTTACTCTTCCTCATTATTTTGATGTGGTCATTTTATCCTCTAAGTTGCTAGTCAACATCTTAAATGCAGCTTTTCAGCCTGCTGACATAGCAAAGAAGACTACAGCCGTAGAAAATTATAGAGATAAATCATTATCATGAAGCTGAATGAATGCATGATCATCAAAAACATTAGTCATTTTCTGCAAGAGTGCCCCATTACTGTTCAACAGTCATCAAGTCAATGGATACTATCAAATCAAATGCTAATCTTAATGCAAGTTGTGTCACATTAGGGAAACCTCATAGCTGTTATCACCCAGACCTTTGGCTGACTTTTTTCTTAAGCCCACAATGCACATGAATGACACTCCATCATTTCTTCATCCTGGACTTAACTTCAGTTTGTCAGCAGAATGATAGTGAGAATAATTTTTTTCAGTTTTTGGCAGTATTTTATTTCCTGGTAAGGCTGTTTTCTTTGTCTCCCCAGTCTCTGCTCTCTTTTCAATTCTTACACCTATCTGATTCTGAACTGGCTGCTTTAAGATGCAAATAAATTACTTGTTTACTGGCCATGTGTGGGAAGCACCCAGCTTCTTCTTGGGTGTACCCATAGCAACTTGATTCAGCAAGTCTGGTGAACCATATCATATGTGTCAGCATCTTCAGCACAGAAGAGGAGAAAACTAGTGAAAAAACATCATCCTTTATCTTAAGAGAAATACCTCATAAAGTTCACTGATGTACCAGTGTACATGTATCTGAATCTGTACATGTTACATGACAAAAAAGATTTTGCAACATATTAGATTAAAGGGAATATTGTTCTTGCGAATCAATTGAATAAATTGCCCTAACATAATAGATAATAATGGACCCAAATTAAAACTGAGGATAAGATCAATTTTCTTGCAAATAAATTCAAGCAACATCAATTTTGATAAGTGTGAATGAAAGGAAACCAACCAATCATCACATACCTGTAATAATGCTCCTTTCATATTAAGTATTTGGACTAAAAGAACTCAAAGCTTTAATGTAATCAAAGCTAGGAAGGATAGAAAGAATTAAAAACTGTTACTGTCTAATCAATAATGAGTTAAAGTAGAATTATGCAGTTCATAGAAACTGTATCCATTAATTGATAGCTGAGCATCAGGTCCCATATACAGGATGGCTTTGGGGTGGTTTATCCATGCTCCCAATAAATAGTACAATTTTAAATGGGATGCAAGAACAGAATGATCTGAGAATTCACAGACACAGATTTTTGAAGGTAGCAGGACAAGTTGATAAGGCTGTTAAAAAAAACATGCAGAAACCTTGGCTTTATAAATAGAGGCTTATTTACTTGGTGCCATGAAGAGAGCAGGGTGGGTGGGTTGGTGGAGGACCTTTTAAATTTTTCCATCAGGTTTTCCGCCCTACAACCAATCTGATTGACAGGTTGTCTGCCTGTCGGTTTGGAAAGCAGCTGAGAAGCAGATGCCAGGTAAGTCAGAGATTGTTGGAGGTGGGTTTGGGGGAGGTCAGAGATTGCATGGTGGAGTCACAAGTGAACTTCGCTGGGTATCTCAGGGAACAATGCACGCAGCTGGTGGTGCATTGCCCGCATCACCTTCCGCCTCCTTGTGTTTCCAATTCCTCCTTGTCTTCCTCCTCCTCTTCCTCCTTGTAATTCTCTGAAGAAGATCTGTGCTCTGTGCTTTGGTCCTCCTGCAAATTCAAACCTCACTGCTGCTCAACGAGCACAGCAAACCATGGCCATATTGGATACCCTGGCTGGTGTATATCTGTCTAGGCATCTGAAGTACATTTTCAGCATACCAATGGCTTGCTCAATCACACATCTGGTGGGCAAATGGCAATCATTGTAGTGCTGCTGAGGCTCATTGGTTGGGTTCATTGGTTCATCAGCTTCATTGGTAATGACCTAAATCTTGGTTTAGAAGGCACAACTTCAAAATTTGCAGATGATACAAAATTTGGAAACATTGTGAACTTGGAGGAGGATAGTGTAGAATTTCAAAAGGACATAGGCAGGTTGGTGGAATGGATGGACAAGTGGCAGATGAAATTTAATGCAGAGAAGTGTGAAGTGATTCATTTTGGTAGGAAGAATGCAGAGAGACAATATAAAATAAAGGGTACAATTCTAAAGGGGGATAGAGGGACATGGGTGTATGTGCGTATAAATCATTGAAAGTGGCAGGACAGGTTGAAAGAGCGATTAATAGAGCATACAGCATCCTGGGCTTCATTAATAGGGGGAAATGAGTACAAAAGGAAGTTAAACTCATATAGAACACTGGTTCAGCCTCAACTGGAGTATTGTGTCCAGTTCTGGGCACCACAGTTTTGGAAAGATGTGACGGTATTAGACAGAGTGTAGAGAAGATGCATGAGAATAGTTCGAGGGATGAGGAACTTCAGTTTTGAGGATAGATTGCAGAAGTTGGGAGTGCTTTCCTTGGAGAATAGAAGGTTGAGAGGAGATTTGATAGAGGTGTTCAAAATCATGAAGGGACTGGACAGAGTAGATAGGGAAAAATTGCTCTTATTGGTGGAAGGATCGAGAACAAGAGGGCACAGATATAAGGTAATTGGTAAAAGAAGCAATGGCGACATAAGGAAAAACCTTTTCCCACAGCAAGTGCTTAGGATCTGGAATGCAGTACCTGAGAGTGTGGTGGAGGCAGGTCCAATCAAGGAATTAAAGAGGGAATTTGGATTGCTATCTGGAAAGGAAGAATGTGTAGGGCTACGGGACGGAGGCTGGGAGTGGCACTAGTTAAATTGCTCTTTTGGAGAACCAGCGCAGACATGATGGGCTGAATGGCCTCCTTCTGTGCTGTCACAACTCTGTGATTCTGTGCTTCTGTGGGTTTCTGACAGGTGTCAGAAATGAGTATCTCCTAGCAGCCACTCCTTAAGTCTGCTTGCAGGTGTGAAGACATGAGAAAGCTTTGACTGTAGAAGGAGAAGGCATCATGCCAGCTCCCCAGGAGTCTTGCACACACCTGCAGAAATATCTTTTGATTGTTTCACACCAGCTGCACATTGATAGAGTGAAAGCCTTTGCGATTGACAAATACTTCTGAGTGATCTGGCGGTGTCATAAACAACACTGCATGCGTGGGAAATCAGCCAGAGCCTCAAACCCAAGTGTCCACTCATTCTGACTAGTGAAGTTGACATAATTGCCTGCTTTAGCAAACAAACCATTAATCACATGTCATATACATCTGTGGGTTGCCGATTGTGAGATCCTGAAAATGAGCCTTGTTAGGATTCAGAGGCAAACAAATGCAGTGGTGACTTTGATAGTCGTTGGTAAAGCAAGGCCATCAGGTCCAGCAGGGAGCAAATCTTCTCCTAGATATTACATGGCAGACTGGTTAAAAAAAAAGCCCATGGGATCCAGGGAAATGTAGCAAGCTGGATACAAAATTGGCTCAGTGGCAGGAAACAAGGGGTAATTGTTGATGGGTGTTTTTGTGACTGTGGCTGTTTCCAGTGGCGTTCCGCAGGGCTCAGTAGTTAACGTTTCAGGTCGGGGATGAAAGGTCACAGACCTGAAATGTTAACTCTGTTTCTCTCTCCACAGGTGCTGCCTGACCTGCTGAGTATTTCTAGCACTTTGTTTTTATTTCAAATTTCCAGTATCTGCAGTATTTTGCTTTTATTTTAGTGTTTAATTCACTGCCACTTCTCTTCCAGGAATCCCTACCTTGAAGAAGTTCTACTCTTCTCTCCGATGGGTTTTCCATTTGTCTCTTTTACCTTGTTCACCTTCACTGCTTTCTATTTCCCTCTTGGGGTTTGATGAGGTGTCTACCAAAACTCATTTTCACAGCCACATCTCCTTCCTCAGCAACTGTCTCCGGCTCCGACTTATTCCATGTGTATTCCAACTGAAGTTCCATCCTTCATGTTTTGAATCCACCCAGGATTACAGGTATCTCTGAGAAATACAATGATCCTCGGACTGCTGCTCTTACCGCATCCTAAGATCCCCACTCAGTGCCAGGTCCCACCACATGTACATACTTGACCTCTCTGTCCAGAAGCACTGACTCACCTTATCTCAAAGCTGTTTTGCTCCACAGTTTCATTTCATCCTTCGTCTTATCCAATGCAATGAATGTCCGCAGATTCCTGAAGATAGCAGGACAGGTTGATAAGGTGGTTGAGATGGCATATGAAATCCTTTCCTTTATTAGTTGAGCTGTAGAATATAAGAGCTGGAACTGTATAAATCATTGGTTTGGCCACAACTTGAGTACTGTGTGCAGTACTGGTCACCTCATTAAAGAAAAATGTAATTGAACCATAGAGGATACAAAGGAGATTTATGAGGATGTTGCCGGGACTGGAAAAAATTAGCTATGAGGAAAGATTGGATAGGCTGGAGTTGTTCTCCTTAGAACAGGGAAGGCTGAGGGGAAATCTTATTGAAATATTTGAAATTATGAGGGGCCTGAATAGAGTGGATGTGAAGGGCCTATTTACATTTGCAGAGAGGTCAATGACTAGGGGGCATAGATTTAAAGTGATTGGTAGAAAGATTAGAGGGGAGATGAGGAAAATGTTTTTGACCCAGAGGGTGGTGGGGGTCTGGAACTCACTGCCTGCAATGGTAGTGGAGGCAGAAATCCTCAACTTATTTAAAAGGTGTCCGGATATGCACCTCAAGTGCCGTAACCTGCAGGGCTATGGACCAAATGCTGGAATGTAGGATTAGACTGGGCGGCTCGTTTTTCGGCTGGCGCAGACAGACGGGCTAAGTGGCCTCTTTCTGTGCAATAAACTTTCTATGATTCTCTGATGTCTGCCGCCACATGACGCAACAACCTGAGCCTCCTGAGACACTGCTGTGCAGACATGTCAAGGAGTAGCAGTTTCTGCCTGTAGACCCTATTTTACAGATAGTGCCTCTTGCGAGTGCACCCCTCTGGTGCTCCCCTCTCTCCTGTGCAGCTACAGGTCTATGACACACAGGCTGCTCGTGCCGCTGCTGCTGCTGCTCTGGCCACATTTCTTCTCAGCCAAAGCACTTCCCATCCTGATGTGGTAGAACAGATCTCCAAAGTATAGAAAGCAAACTCTCTGCAAAAGTACTGTGAACAAACTTTCTCACTAGAAGGTAAGGAAGCAGCCGTGAGTAATGATTACTTATTGCCATATATGTCATGAGATAGACTGAGCCCCTCAAATGCCACTGTGTGCTCACCTTGCATTCGGTGGTAACTTTCTGGAAGCCTGGGAAACTCGTGGACCCGATGTTCAACTCCAAAATTCTGTGTAAACATCAGTCTAATTGAGCATATTAATTAGAAACCTGCCTCAACCTGAGGGGGCTGTGGGCATGCAACCTAACTTCTCAGCAGAAGTCAGCAGGTTGGAAACACTTTCCCAAGGTGTTGTCACTTTCCCTGGTTTTATCTACACCACCTGCACTCAGACCCATGCACTCCTTCATGTTAAAACTCCCCCCAGTATTTCAGTGAGCGAGTGGTAAATCTTTTGCCATCTGGAATAGGATCTTGGATGGATTGCCAGAACTCCGCGGTACTGGACCTAATCCTAGGGAATAAATCCGTTCAAGTGGTAGAAGTGTCAGTGGGGGAGCATTTCGGGGATAGTGACCATATATCTGTAAGTTTTAACGTAGTCATAGAAAAGGACAAAGAGGGACCGGAAAAAAAATTACTGAATTGGGAAAGGCTGATTTCAATATGATAAAACAGGACCTGGCTAAAATGGACTGAGAGCAGCTACTTGTAGGAAAGTCTACATCAGACCAGTGGGAATAATTCAAAAAGGAAATAGTGAGAGTTCAGAGCCAACATGTACCCGTTAAGGTGAAGGACCAACAAGTCCAGGGAACCCTGGATGTCAAGGTATATAAAGGATTAGATAAGGAAAAAAAGGCTTATGGCAGATTCAGAGTGCTGAAAACAGAGGAGGCACTAAAGGAGTATAGAATGTGTAGGGGGTACTTAAAAATGTATCAGGACAGCAAAGAGGGGACATGAAAAAACACTGGCGGGCAAGATAAAGGAAAAGGTGTTTTATAAGTTTAGTAAGGGCAAGAGGATAACCAGGGCAAGAGCAGGGCCCATTAAGGACCAAAGTGGCAATGTGTGGGTGGAGCCAGAGGACATTGGTGAGGTTTTAAATGATTACTTTTCATTAGTGTTCACTATGGAGAAGGATGATGTAGAGATCAGGGAGGGGGATTGTGATAAAGTTGAACATATTAGCATTGAAAAGGAGGAAATATTAGCTGCTTTAGCAAGCCTAAAGGTGGATAAATCCCGAGGCCCAGAGGAGATGTATCCCAGGCTGTTTTACGTGAGGCAAGGGAGGAGATAGCGGGGACTTTGACTCAAATTTTCAAATCCTCTCTGGCCACAGGAGAGGTACCAGAGGACTGGAGGACAGCGAATGTGGTGCCATTAATCAAGAAGGGTAGTAGGAATAAACTAAGTAATTACAGGCCAGTGAGTCTAACATCAGTGGTAGGGAAACTATTGGAAAAAATTCTGAGGGACAGAATTAATCTTCACTTGGCGAGGCAGGGATTAATTGAGGATAGTCAGCATGGCTTTGTCAGGGGGAGATCATGTCTAACAAAACTGATTGAATTTTTCGAGGAGGTGACTGGATGTGCAAATGAGGGTAAAGCAGTCTACATGGACTTCAGTAAGGCTTTTGATAAGGTCCTGCATGGGAGATCGGTTAAGAAGATAAGAGCCCATGGGATCCAGGACAATTTGGCAAATTGGATCCAAAATTGGCTTAGTTGCAAGAGGCAGAGGGTGATGGTCAAGGGTTGTTTTTGCGAGTGGAAGCCTGTGACCAGTGGTGTACCACAGGGATTGGTGCTGGGACCCTTGCTGTTTGTAGTGTACATTAATGATTTAGACGTGAATATAGAAGGTATGATCAGAAAGTTTGCAGATGACGCGAAAATTGGTGGTGTCATAAATAGTGAAGAAGAAAGCCTTAGATTACAGGACGATATAGATGGGCTGGTAAGATGGGTGGAGCTGTGGCAAATGGAATGTAACCCTGAGAAGTGTGAGGTGATGCATTTTGGGAGGACTAACAAGGCAAGGGAATATACAATGGATGGTAGGACCCTAGGAAGTATAGGGGGTCAGAGGGACCTTGGTATACTTGTCCATAGATCACTGAAGGCAGCAGCACAGGTAGATAAGCTGGTTAGGAAGGCATATGGGATACTTGCCTTTATTAGCCAAGGCATAGAATATAAGAGCAGGATGTTATGATGGAGCTGTATGAAATGCTAGTTAGGCCACAGCTGGAGTACTGTGTACAGTTCCGGTCACCACACTATCGGA
Source organism: Heterodontus francisci (assembly GCF_036365525.1). Lineage (NCBI taxonomy): Eukaryota > Metazoa > Chordata > Chondrichthyes > Heterodontiformes > Heterodontidae > Heterodontus > Heterodontus francisci. The sequence goes on from NC_090375.1 coordinate 39,579,168, forward strand.
AGGATGTGATTGCATTGGAGATGGTGCAGAGGAGATTCACCAGGATGTTGCTGGGCTGGAGCATTTCAGCTATGAAGAGAGACTGGATAGGCTAGGGTTGTTTTCCTTAGAGCAGAGAAGGCTGAGGGGGGAACCTGATTGAGGTATACAAAATGATGAGGGGCATTGATAGGATAGATAGGAAGAGATTTTTTCCCTTAGCAGAGGGATCAATAACCAGGAGGCATAGATTTAAGGTAAGGGGCAGGAGGTTTAGAGGGGATTTGAGGAAAAATATTTTCACCCAGAGGGCGGTTGGAATCTGGAACACACTGCCTGAAGGGGTGGTAGAGGCAGGAACCCTCATAACATTTAAGAAATATTTAGATGAGCACTTGAAATGCCATAGCATACAAGGCTACAGGCCAAGTGCTGGAAAATGGGATTAGAATAGATAGGTGCTTGATGACCTGCACAGACACGATGGGCCAAAGAGCCCGTTTCTGTGCTGTGTAACTCTATGACTCCGCAACTGCATAAGTTTCACCTACACTCAGCCAAATTCAATGTGCCACCGTCATCAGCGCTTATGCCTCGACCATTGACTCCAATGAAGATGTTTAGGAGAAGCTCTATTCTGAGCTTGATGAAGTCCTCACTGCCATCCTAAAAAAAGAGAAGATCATCCTTCTGGGAGACTTTAATGCCAGGTTTGGCCATGACTCTGATTCTGGAGAGGAACCATTGGGAAAAACAGGGTGGGAAAAGTCAATGGTGTCTTTCTGCTGACAAAGTGTGATCAGCACATGGCCTCATTATAACTAACACCCTCTTCTGCCAGAAGGACAAATACAAAACCACATGGAGGCATCCTAGATCAAAGAACTGGCACCTCCTGGATGATGTCATTGTTCAAGTCAAACATCTAAGAGATGTTTATATTACTTGATCCATGAGGGGAACTGATGCCTGCTGGACAGATCATCGCTTTGTTCAATCGGTGATGCACATCCACCTAGCACCAAGACATCGCAAGACCCAAAAGTCCAAGGGGAAGATCAATGTCTCACCCTGAAAACAGCCGGTCCGAAGACAGGAATTCCAATTGCAACTCAGGACCAATCTGGAAAATCTTCATGCATCCAACTCAATTTTAGAACAGTGGGAACAAATAAAGTCAACTGTACTGGACTCCTGTGTCCAGACCATTGGGTTCGAGCATTGTCGTCACCAGGACTGGTTCAACGACAATGATGCTGAAATATGTGACCTCCTGGAACAAAAACAAGCAGCCTTCATTGCCTGGCAGAATAACCCAAGGTCGCAAGTCAGGAAGGCAGCATTCCAACAGCTCAAGGCTGACACCCAATGACAAATCTGGAAGATAAGGGACAAGTGGTGGGAAGAGAAAGCCTGAGGCATCCAACACTATATGTTGATCATCATGACAAAGCTTTTGTGAAGGGACCAGGGTCATCTATAGACTAAGTTCAAATGGACAAAATACCCTTTGCTCACAGGATGGTGTCTCTCTTCTTAAGAATAACAATGCCATCCGTCAACATTGGAAAGAACATTTTCAACAACCCCTCAACCATGAATCCACAGTGGCAGCTGATACTCTTCAGGCTATCCCCCAGTATCCTGTGGTAGAATCCATGGATGAAACACCATCAATGGGAGAGTTGCAACAATTAATCAAACAGATGAAAACAACAAAGCCTGCCGCCCTGATGTTGTTCCAGCTGAGGTCTTCAAACGTGATGGGCGTTTGCTCACATCAAGACCCCATGCACTCATCCTACAGATTTGGGAGGAAAAAGAACTCACCCCCGCACCACCCGCACCCCCCTCCCCCCCCACCCTGCCCCAACTTCAGGAATGCGACAATTGTAGCTATCTTCAGATAATTCATGCTGTGTAAACTATCGAGGTATTTCCCTCTTGCCCATAGCAGGGGAAATCCTGACATGCATTGTCCTGAATCATCTACTTCCTGTGGCTGAGGAAATCCTCCCAGAGACACTGTGTGGCTTTGGGCCTTCCAGAGGAACCTCCGATATGGGGCTGGATTTTATAGGCTCTCCGACGCCGGTAACAGTGGCGGAGGGGTGGTGGTGATGAATATAACAACAGAGGAGACCCGCCACCAACCCCAACGCTGGCAGGCCCCGTACTGATCTCGGCAGCGGTGGCGAGGCCTCATGGCGGCCACCCCTCCACTTAGCGCGGGACCACCATTTCCATATTTAAATTAATTTACCTACCTGACTTAATGAGGGTCCTGTCAACTCCTTATTCGTCGCACCGATCTTCATTCAGGCTGCCAGCAATGCCGCGCCTTCGAATCCCCATTCGGGGAAACACGGCACAACACCTGTGGAGAGTGGGGGGGAATGAGGTGATTTTCTCTGTGTGGGGGCTGTGGGGGAGTGGGGTTAACACACTTCGGATTGGTTGGAGGGATGATGGGAAGGGGTAAAGGACAAAGGTTCAGAACTTTGTCGAGGGGAAAAGGTCAAATATTATTGGTGTGTATTCCAGGAAGGAAAGGGCAGGAAATATGTGTTATGCCATTGGGGGGTTGGGAGAAGGCATGGAAATATTTTTTCATTCATTTCAATAAACTTAACATTTACGGTATCTTTAAAAATTCAAATGATCAGTTAGGGCTCTAAGCCCTTTAAAAATTGCACCGGCACCTGCACATACACCGTTGCCGGGGACGGCTTGCCCACACCCTCCATGTCATTGGGGGGGTGGTGGGGGGCGGCCACCCCGACCATGGTAATAAGCTGATGCATTTGGAATCGCGGCGGCTCCGCAACGTGGGCCCCATGTGTGTGGGCTGCAAATTTTTCCGCCCACCATATATTTCGGCGTCGGGCTTTTAAAATGCAGCCCATGGTCTTTGTTGCCTGACAAATACAGGAAAAATGTCGAGAGCAACACCAGGAACTCTTCATTGCATTCATCGACCTGACCAAAGCATTTGACTCAGTAAATCGCGAGACTCTGTGGATAGTGCTCCAAAGATTTGGATGTCCAAGAAACTTCATCACAATCCTGCAATTGCTCCATGATTATATGACAGCAACTCTTCTGAGTGGGAGATCAGAAAAAGTCTTCTTCAAAATCCGGACCAGGGTCAAGCAAGGCTGTGTGGTAGCCTCCATACTGTTTACAATCTTCCTGACAGTGACTATTCACCTCATCAGAGATCAGCTGCCCTCTGGTGTGTGTATTAAATACCGCCTAGATTGAAAACTCTTTAACCTTACTCGCCTCCGTGCCAAAACTAAACTGACCACCATAGATAGACATAATCAACAGTTTGCGGATGACTGCAGTGATGTTTCCTACTCTGCACCAGATTTGCAAGCTGCTCTCGCTCTCTTCAATTCTGCATACAAGAGATTCGGTCTGTCCTTGAATGTTGCCAAAACAAAACTCATATCAACCCACACCTAGTCAGCCAAATATTCCACCTCCCATATACGCTGAAGGAATATGTTGAACTCTTCCCATATCTTGGCAGTGGCCTTTATCTAAAGGCCACCATTGATGAAAGTCCTAATGTACAGAGCAGTTGTTGTCACCACACTCCTGTACTGCAGTGAGACCTGGACTGTGTATCAGCGACACATAAGAATGTGAGAGAAATTTCATCAATTTCATCAGCAATGCAGCAATGCCTCCGCCGCATCCTCCAGATTCAATGGGAGGACCACTGAACAAATACTAGTGTCCTTCTTGAAGCCAACTCCACAGCATTCAGGCAAAACCCATGCAAATCCAACTTCGATGGACTGGACACTATCCGGATGGCTGAAAACCACCTCCCTTGCCAGGTCTTGTTTTTTCAACTCTCAAATGGCCAGCATTCCAGAGGAGGACAAAGAAAATGCTTCAGAGACATTCTGAAGCTCTCTTTGAAGCATGGCAGTATTGACATTGGTGACTGGGAGGAACTTGCTACCAATCATTCAAAATGGCGACAACGTGTCTATCAAGCTACATCATGCTTTGAGTCCAAACGCCTTAATGATGAGGCAGAGTGGCAGCAGAGAAGGAAAGAAAAGAGAGCAAATCCTGCACTCTGGATCCCACTATCCCTGGTACATCCTGCTCTATGTGCCAAAAGATTTGTGGGTTGAACATTGGCCTGTTCAGTCACCTGAAGACCCATGGCAGAAATATACAATCTTGAACAGACGTCATCCTTGAATCAAGGTACAGCTGACGATGGTAAAGGTTTTTAAATCTGAGAAAAAAACAAAAACAAATAACATTTAACATTTCAATAGAGCCAATTTTCTCAAAAGCTCTGTAAAGGGTCATCCTCCTCTAACCAACTCCCCGACTTATTTCACCACACCTAGTTCTATCTGCTCAGGATTCAGTTCACACAAATATATGCATTCCCATTCCAATCCTCCCAGTTGATGATGGCACTCCACTTCCTCCTCCTTCAGTACCACTTGACACTCCTCCATTTTCCTTTCCCCACCCCTCAGTTCAATCAGGCACTTTCCAAAATTCCCAGGTTCAATTTTGACTCTACTTTCTCACAAAAGTTCAAGGCAACTTTTTGTTCAACCCCAAGTCATGTCAGCACACGATTCTAACCCCAGTTAATTCATGGACTCTGCTCTCCCCTTCCCCTTAGCTAATGGCAGTATCTCCATCCTTCCAGTCCCAACTTAGTAAATGCAGACACTCTCTTTCCTCTTCTGTCCCTTATTTGATGCTGACCTTTTCCTTTCTGTGTCAACTTGGCTCAGTGGTATCACTGGGCTGGATTTTAGGAGCCCGCCATTGATCTCATATTGCTTAGCCCTGTCTATCGCATGCTGTTCCTGCTGTTTGGCATGCAAGTAGTCCTGTGTTGTAGCTTCACCAGGTTGACACCTCATTTTTAGGTATGCCTGGTGCTGATCCTGGCATGCCCTCCTGCACTCTTCATTGAACCAGGGTTGGTCTCCTGGCTTGATGGTAATGGTAGAGTGGGGGATATACTGGGCCATGAGGTTACAGATTGTGGTTGAATACTGATGCTGCTGATGGCCCACAGCACTTCATGGATGCCCAGTTTTGAGTTGCTAGATCTGTTCAAAATCTATCCCATTTAGCACGGTGGTAGTGCCACACAACATGATGATGGGTATCCTAACATTTTACATTGTGTTCCCTTGGTCTGGATTTTCCCATCAGAGAAAATTATTTCTCTTCAACTACTCCACCCAATCCTTTTTAATTTTAAATACCTCAACCTTATAATCTCATGGGAATACATCTCAAGTTTATATAATCTAGCCCCTTAAAGCCCTGATATAATTCTTATGTATTTGCACAATATACCTTCCAAGGCCACTATTTCTTTCTTGAGGTTCAGTGCACCAATCTCCAGATGGTATATGTTCACTTACAGTGATATCAGGCTTCTTCCAAATCCATTCTTGTGCTATTCAATAGCCTATAACAGTCCCTGTCTCAATACGTCACTGGCCTATGATGCCTCCCTGTTTGCCAATGCTTCAGATTCAAAACCTTGTTCTAATCTACCAATCTCTTTATTGTCTTGCCCAGTCTAGTTCTTCAAACTTCTCCAACCTTGTATCTCATCCTGTTCCATCCAGTCCTCTGCCACTGGCATGCTTTGCATCCCTTCTCTCTCCACTCTACAATTGTTCACAGAGCCTTCAGCCATTTTAGCCTTACTGCCTGTAATTCTCTCTAGACAATGGGGAGCTGACCAATCATACGATACCTGGACAACACTTATGAAATGAATAATAAGCTACTTAAGTGGAAATTACAGCAAAAAAGGTCGCCATTTCATTTGGTTACTACAAAAACCCTTATCGTGCCAGACCTAGGGCTGAATTTTATGTTGCATGGTGGCGTATAAAATGGCGGCCCGTATACGCGAGCTTTATTCCGCGCAGCCACCGTGATATTCAACGGGGTGCCTAATTTACGTGGCTGGGGCGGACCACCTCTCGCCAATGACATGGAGGGGGCGGGCACTCTATCCCCAGCAACGGGGTCTGACACCACTGTGCAGGCGCTGCGCCATTATTCAAAGGCTTCAAGCCCTTCTATTGAAATTGAATTTTTAAAGTTGTAGGAATGATACATGTAAAGTACAAAATTTAATAAAAGATTCAAGCCCCTCTCCCAACCCTGCCAATGACAAAACAATTTGTTACTTGCCTTCTCCCCCACCAAAAAAAATTACCTTGCGGTCATGACTTTCCCCCGCAAAGTATATAAACTATGAACTTTACCCCTTCCCACCACACCCTAGACCGATCGAAAACATTCTACCCTGCTCCCTGCCCCCCCGCCCTGAAAACTTACCTGCTCCCCCTGCCCCCAACTACTGTTCCGCCTCGGATCTCGAATGGAGATCGGAAGGTGTGGGAGTCCCAGCAACCTACTTCAATATCGCAGTGAAGCAGCTGGCGCGAGCAGGTAAGTCATTTAATTCAATAATTTTAATTAATTAACATATTTAAATCCTACTCCCGTCACCGAACGTTGCGGGGGGCCGCCACGAGTCCTTGCCACCGCTGGCAATATGGGGCCAGGCCTTCCTGGCATTGAGGCCCACGGCGGGCCTTTCCCGGAGACATTTTCCAGGCCCCCCAACCACCACAACCCCTGACGCCAGGGACTGGTAAATTCCAGCCCCTAGATTTATCTCCGTTCTGTAGCAATAGAAAGAACACAGTGGTAAGAGGGTAGGAAACAAGAATTAATGAAGTTTCCTCTTTGACTTAATGGTGTTAATGATGCACAATAAGTTATTCATTATTAGCGTAGTAGAACCTTAGTATAATTGTCATTATTTGTAGGCCTGTTATACAGAGGTTCCGCTACACTATTAATTGATAACTTATTATGTATGATCGTGCATATTAATATAGCAAAAGCTACTGAGAGCACTCAAAGATGAAAAGATTTTATGTTTGATTATGCCAGCCCCATTCATCAACATGGGTTGATTCTTATTGCTTTCCTTTTTTTTATTTCTGATTTATATTATGGCTGGTAGGAGATAATTTGTTACAATTCTGTATCAAACAGAAACGCTGCCAAGCACATGGGCATTTGTTCTTTGCATCCTCTCTCTTAGTATTACTCTTTATAATTCATAACACACTATACTCAATTTATTACATTACCTTCCTCCATCTACTAAACTAGTTTAACTGCAGAACAATAAGCACTATAAAGTACCTCAAGAGTATATCATTGTGTGAAGTCCTTTGGGAAAATTGATTATGCTAAGGTACTGTATAAATGAAAATATTATTCAAATTATTAGCTTTGTCGAATCACTATTTATTGATTGACCTCATCTTCTCTCTTACTGTTTTCCATTTTCCTCTCCTGCATTTGGGCCTTGGCCTGTCTTGCTGTTTTCTCTATTTTTAATAAATTAGTTCTGATTATGATATCATTTATTTCACATTAGACTTAACACTTTTACACAATATTAAAAAAGTGCGGTCTATTCGAGGCAAAAGTATTGAGCTTTCAGCTACTTAAAGTGATTTAAATATGTGCACTGATTTGAAACCGTGCACTGACATCACTTGGAAGTTGGTTTGTTATTGTCACCCAGTTCCAGCAAAGGTATATTGATCCTTTATAATATAATTAGCATTACAAGGCTGTGCTGTGAAATAGTGAGCATTCATTGCAGTGCAAGCTATCAAGAGTATACCACTGGGAAATGATTTTGTGCTGCAGCCAATGGCCCTTGTACAAAGTCTATTTACTTTATCCTAAACCTCTCATTCATCAACTAGGCCTCTTGATGTTGCATTATAGCACTACTGGTGCTCGATTACTCCATGTCTGGAGATTCCTCTTAAATGATTAACTTTCTGTGCACTACTACTCAGCCCTGTCACTCTTGCTGGATTACATTAAACAACCATTAGGAATAACTACGTGCCTACACGTTCTTGGCTTTTTGACTGTTTCCTTACAAATCTTACTACTTCTTTCTTTTCATATTTGTTCCTGCCTTTGCAGCTTATTGAATCCAAAAAAATCACATTTGTATTTTATCTAGATGGAACCACAGTGATAAAATATACCCTTTTCTATGTTTATAATTTTATTGGCAACTGAGATCGATAACACCTTGAATTTGGTGTTATCATGGTTAATAGGGATTCATTTATATTTGCTTGTAGGACAACCCCATTGATTTATTTTTTCTGTTGATCTCTGGGCTCCCCAAAAGTTGGAAACGTTAGTCACCGTGATGTAGATTGAGTTGGAGGAGAGCTCCAGTCTTAGTTTAACAGCGGGGCAGATTTTAACTCCCTCCTGCTGGTGGAATTGTAGCAGCAGCAGAGTTAAAATGAGGGTGGCGAACGTAAAGCCTCACTCCTGCTCTGCCGACATTTTTCCCAGGGCCTTCTGCTGAGACAGGAGCCTCATTAATCCATGCAAATTTGGGGTCCAATGATGTAGATAGGACTCCAATGAAATTTTAATGTCCTACTGGGCTGAACGTGCATCATAAATGCTTCTCTCAGTAAAGCCTAGCGGTACAGTAGAAGAGGCCTGAAAAGGTATGTTAAAATTATTTTTGTAGGGCTAGGGGAAGCAAAAGCACTCCTCCAGGCTCCACAAGATTAATATGGGCCATTACTGACCTGGGCTTCACCTCCTCTCCAACTCGTGATCACAGCCACAATGCCATCTCCTCCGAACCTACCTTCTTGTCGGCTGCTCCACTGTCTGAGGTGGACAATGTTTTGTGACAGTCCAGAGCTGCACTAGTTCACCTATTTGGTGCCCTCAGCTTGCTGGCAGCATGGTAATAAGATCCTGCTTCCAAAATGCAGCAGGCATCCCACAGGCAGAATTGGTTGGTCAGCTGGCACATTCTGTCAGTCAGCTGCCCAATGGTCAAAATCTACCTCAACCGTCAGAGGTGCCAAACTGACCATTGGACCTTCAGGCCAAGTCTGAAAGAAGTCGAGGGTTGTTGATGTGCAATGCATCTTCTCCCTTGAATTTGTTTACCTTCCTCGACTAAAGATTCTGACTTATGTACTGGAGTTTTTAGTATCTTATCCAAGTGTCTGTTCCTCTTGTATGAATGACCCCGAGGTTAAGTTTGCAATGCGCTGGGATTGGGGAAGGGTGGGGGGTGGGGGGGGGGGGGGTGAGGTGGTCGTTTAATAGGGTACGGGAAACCTAAAAGTAAGTTCAGTGCGTCTGTCAATGGTTTTCAACTTAGCCAACTCATTATCATTTAACTTCCTGCCCAATGAGCAGCAGTGGGTGTGATGTGAATCTGCAACTTCAATTCCAGTATTTAAAGGGGAACAGTCTACAAAGATGCAAGGCTAAGGAGTTTGGAGTTGATAAGAAGAGAGCGAGTGTCAAAATGGAGTCCAGATGGATAAAGGTTGCTTCCATTTTACTGATGCCTGTTTTATGATTGCCTTTAAGAGTGATGTCCCTTCAAGATCTTAGTATGCTAATGAGCCAAGTACCAGGATGCAGTCATGTGACTCAGAGCCAACGTCACCCTACAACTGTAACACCCATAGTAAGATTCTGTAAATAGTTAGCTCTGTACTGTAGATAATAGTCTAGCTGTAGCTAAACCTGTTTGAGATCTTCAACCAACTGGACTCCATGCATCTCATTTATGTTGCATCAGACAACATAAAAGAACCCATTATTTGTTGGCAGCTGTGGTGAGAAAACAAAGTCTAAGCTTGAAGATCACAGGTTAAACAGTTCTGAAAGTGACCTTTCTTACAGCCAGAAGAGAGAAAGTTCAAGAAAAATATTGGCTCAAACAGTGAAAAAAGAACTTACCTCAAGCTATAGAAGACAGCACAGAATGACAGGCTGCAAATAAATCGGGTGAGTCATTGTGCCAACGGGTGAGGGATACCGCTTTAAAAGAAAGGCCTTGAAGTCCTTCAGAAGATTGTTTTTTTTTCAAAAGTTCCACATCGAAAAGACTCCTTTCCTGAGCTGATCGCATCGGCACCATTACAGAAGGAGTCCATTAGAAAAAACGCAGGAAAACCCAGATCACTGCAGGGCCTTCATCCATGCACTCAAAGTTTAAAAAGAAACATTAAACTACTGGAGTGTGAGTAAGAGCTTCCATTTATGAAGACACAGTAAAAAAAATTAAAACCACTTGAGCATGAAGAACATAAACAAACTCTAGCAGCTCGGGAGCAGCTGTGTAAACAGAGCAGGCTTAAGTGCTGGAAGCAAGATAAACACACAGCACTAGCAAACACCTGCTCCTGTCAATCAAAACAGCTGGTATAAATAACAGAAAGTCTCTTAAAGGGGAAACAGTAGAGTCATAGACAAGTCTTAAAACAAGTTTGAAGCAAAAGAACAGCAGAAATATGGATAACAAATTTCCCAGCATGAACTGGAAGGCCTTGGATATCCTATCCAAGTTCCAACTGTTCAAACAAAGAACACATTTATTCTTCATAGACCAAATAATTGTAGAACCAGAAAAACAGGTTGTAAAAATACTAATAGCAGTTGGAAATGAAGGATTACACAGATTCAACACCTCTGGACAATCAGACGAGGACCAGAAAGATCCTGCAAAGATATGGAAAGTGCTAGAAGATCAGCTCCATTTCTGAGTGAATTTTAGAATTCATCACCTGGAATTGATGTCCTACAGGCAACAGCCACAGGAATCAATAGAGCAATTCATCAGTAGATACCGTAGTAAGGGCAATGAATGCGACTTCTCAGAAACTGAGCTGTTGGACTGAATAATGGAGCTAGTGATTGCATCAACACCCATTGAAGTGTTTCAGAAAGACACCTTGAGGAAAAAGAAAGGTCACAGCATTGATGGGCGAGGGTTGTTTTTACGAATGGAAGCCTGTGACCAGTGGTGTACCACAGAGATCGGTGCTGGGACCCTTGCTGTTTGTAGTGTACATCTAGACGTGAATATAGGAGGAATGATCAGTAAGTTCGCAGATGACATGAACATTGGTGGTGTCGTAAATAGTGGGGAGGAAAGCCTTAGATTACAGAACAATATAGATGGGCTGGTAAGATGAGCAGAGCAGTGGCAAATGGAATTTAATCCTGAGAAGTGTGAGGTGATGCATTTTGGGAGGACTAACAAGCAAGGGAATATACAATGGATGGTAGGACCCTAGGAAGTACAGGGGATCAGAGGGACCTTGGTGTACTTGTCCACAGATCACTGAAAGCAGCAACACAGGTAGATAAGGTGGTTAGGAATGCATATGGGATACTTGCCTTTATTAGCTGAGGCATAGAAGATAAGAGCAGGGAGGTTATGATGGCGCTGTATAAAACGCTAGTTAAACCACAGCTGGAGCACTGTGTACAGTTCTGGTCACCACACTATAAGAAGGATGTGATTGCACTGGAGAGGGTGCAGAGGAGATTCACTGGGATGTTGCCTGGGCTGGAGCATCTCAGCTATGAAGACAGACTGGAGAGGCTAGGATTGTTTTCCTTAGAGCAGAGAAGGCTGAGGGGGGAACCTGATTGAGGTATACAAAATTATGAGGAGCATTGATAGGATAGATAGGAAGAAGCTTTTTCCCTTAGCAGAGGGGTCAATAACCAGGGGGCATAGAACACACTGCCTGAAGAGGTGGTAGAGGCAACATTTAAGAAGTATTTAGATGAGCACTTGAAATGCCATCTCATACAAGGCAACGGGTCAAGTGCTGGAAAATGTGATTAGAATAGATAGGTGCTTGATGGCTGGCACAGACACGGTGGGCCAAAGGGCCTGTTTCTGTGCTGTATAACTCTATGTCTCTATGACTCGAGAAGAAGAGCTCAAAAATGATATTGAGACATTTACTATGTGTGGAAAAAAATGTGTTTGCATTTTTTCAATTTGTTTTTTTTTACTCATTGTAATGAAATGCATTTCAGGGATGGCGTTTCATTCTGCTAAGGGCGGAGGTGTCATGGTCCTGTAGTTTTTTTCTCCGAGGAATTTGCAGTTTGTTGTTAAGGCTGGAAAAGGAGCCTTACTGCTTTAAGAACCAGCAAGCTTCAGGAGTTAGAGAAAATGCATTTTGGTTGCCGTTGGATACAATCATATGGAGAGGGAAGCAACCAGCTTCAAAGAATGCATCCTCATTACCTGGCAACAGCCATTCAGAGACTGCTATTCAAAGGGTGCATTCTCATTATCTTGGATACAGCCACTTGGACTGAGCATCACATGATACATTTGTTACAATTCAATTTTGAACTGGCTTTTGAGTTGGAGACAGATTGTTCTAACAGCGAATGCAGCCCGACAGCTGGTGTTAGCACCTGAAAAAAGAGATCTCAACTATTTAAACTGAAGGAAGAGAATTTTGTCTATTTAATTATTATCTCTCAAAATTCTAAAAAAAGTCAAGCCAAAACAGAGATTTCTGGTAATTTAAACTGAAGGAGGGAAGTTGGACTGTGACAATCTTTTATCCCTCAAAACTCGAAGGTCAGATTGATTCATTTAAAAAGTGTTTGTAAGTCGTTAATTGTTGAAATTTGTTGAAGGAAAGAAAGCATTACATACTGCTGGAATTAGACTATGGATTGTCCTACTATTGAAGAACCTTTTTTCCCCATCAGACGGCTATGAGGACTTCAAGCAACATTGGACTATAAATTTGCAAGGACTCTAATTTTTTTCTATTTTAAATGTTGGGGTTTACATCTTCATAGTGTTTAAGAATTTAGTTTTTCTAATTAAACAGTTAATTTGTTGATTTAAAGACACCTGGTTTGGTTAGCCTCATTCGGGGGTTAATAGATGGTACAACTTGGCTGTGTCTTTCTTTAATTTGGAAAGTTTAAAATGATGTGTTAGGTGATCTGTGGAGGGACAGGATTGAATTAACAGTGTATTTCTCCCACCACAATCAGAATCGTATAGTTTGATTGGGGGCTTTGACTGGAGTGGTTGGTCATAACACTTGTCAAACTTAGAAGAGATAAACCCCAAGTCCAGATGGATTACATTTGCGCAAACTCAAAGAAGCCAAGGAAGATATGGCAGAGACATTAGTATACATATATAATAATTCAATAGAAAAGGGAATAGTTCCAGAGGACTGGTGAACAGCTAATGTTATTCCTCTATTCAAAAAGGGAAGACAGATCAAATCTGGGGAACTGTAAATGAGTTAGTTTAATGCCATGACAGAAAATATATTGGAGTCTTTACTCAAAGATGTAATAGAAAAGCATATAGGGTTGAATTTTTAAGCCCGCATGGGAGTGGGCACAGAGAAGGTCAGGCACGTAAATACGCACTGCCAGCTGGCGTGCCGGTCCCCCAACTCCATCCCGCCCACGGGCCATTTTCCTGGAGGTGGGATGGAGGTGGGGGTCGGGGAGGAAGTGGCAACAGGGCTACTCACCTGCAAATGACAGGTAGCCAATTGACCTTGGTTAAAGGCCTGTTAAAGCCTATTGTCGGAGGCTGACTGGAATTTTCCAGTCAGCTTCCAGATCTCCAGAGACTTTGGGGAACAGTGCCGCTGCCTGGCAGCAGACCAGGGGGTCAGCGCTCCAGATAGGCTTAAAGGCCCTCCTCGCCTGTCTGGCTGCTGAGGCCATTTTTTAAGATAAAGTTTAAAAAGTTGGCGAGAGGGCACTTCCATCTTGAGGTGCCCTCTCTCTTACTTATCTGATGGGGCATCCTGCTTTTTCTTCTGTGCTGAGAGCCCACCCACCCTTTGGCCATTAACTGGCCAATTCAGGGAAAATCACCAACGCAGCGCAGGCTTCCGATTTCCATTTGACCATGATGGCAGAGTTCCGAAGCCCGCAGAGAAAATCCTGCCCCTAGAAACTGAAAATATAAAAAGAGTAGTCATCACAGATTTCAAAAGAAAGTAAATGAACTTTCAAAAGGCGTGTAGAGTCAGGGGACAAGTAGCAGAATGGAAAGCAAATTTGCTACAAAACAGAAAATAGAGAGTGGGGGTTATAGATAGTTATTCAGACTGGTGGGAGGTGGGAAGTGCTATTCCACAGGGATTCACCATTTACAGAAATGATTTGGCTCAGGAATCAGAATTTAAACTTGCAGATGTGCAAATGCAAAGTGAATTTCATTATTGAGATGTGTGAAATGTTACATTTTAGGAGGAGGAGTAAGGAGGCCATCCACTCATTGGAAAATGAGCATCTGCATGTTGTTGAGGTATAAAGGGTTCTAAGGGTACAGAGTCACAAATAATTAAAAGTAGCAATGCAGATTAATAAATCCTTAAATGTGCAAGTAAAGCACTGGGAATAGTTTTCTAGAGGAATGGAATTCAAAAGCAGGAAAGTCATGCTAAACTTATGTAGAAACTTGGTTAGACCACACTTAGAGAACCGTGCACAGTTCTAGTCTCCATATTACAAAAGGATATAGCAGCACTGGAAAAAGTACAAAAAAGATTTACAAGGATAATGCCAGAACTAAGAGGATAAGACTATCAGGAAAGACTGAACAGGATGGAGCCCATTCCTCTAGCAAAGAGTTGACCTGAGAGGTCTTCAAAATTATGAAGAGGTTTGTTAGGGTAGACAAGAAAGATATTTCCATTTGATAGGGGAGCCCAAAATTAGAGGCTATAAATACAAGATAGTCACTAATAAATCCAATAAGGAATTCAAGAATCAGTGGTGATAATGTGGAACTTGCTCCCACAACATGTGGTGAGGCAAATAGCATAGATGCATTTACAGGGAAGCTAGATATGTACAAGAGGGAGAAAGGAATATAAGAATATATTGATAGAGTGAGATAAAGTAAATTGGGAGGAAGTTCATTTTCAGCCTCAAAACCACCTGTTGGACTGGTAGCCTGTTTCTGTGCTGTAAAATTCTATATATTGATTGGTTTCTGTCTTTCAGATCTAATTGGTTGAAGTTCTTGAATGTAGGGCTGAATTTTATGGCCCCCTTGGGATGGGAACAGATGCGGTGGGGGTGATAAAATTGTGTCCGAAGGTGGGGGCGGAATGTTCATCACCTTCCTGTCGCCTTCCAATTTAGTCTGGGGCAGGTAGACCTTCCTGCCCCAGGCCAATTGAGGTCCTTAAGTGGCCAATTAATGGTCACTTAAGGGCCTCTTCTCACCTCCGTCTCAATTTAATGGAAGGCGGACAGGCCTGCCAACATGGGGAGACACCTCCAGCTAAAACCTGGAGGGCTCCTGTGTGGAATTGACGGGGTGGGGGGAGGGGGGGGTTCCTCCTTTGGGGAGGGCCCACCAATCAGCAATTGCTGCCCCCTTGGGAAGACCTCCCCTACCCTCACTAACCCCACCCCAGGCCCATTGCCAGGGCCTGCCTGAAAGGCCCCAGCTGTTGTGGTACACCTTTAAGGGGCGTATCTAAAACTACTGTGCATCACCAGACAGGATGTGACGTGATCATGTGATCATCACTCATGTGATCATCAGGCAGAAGATAGGAGTAGTCCTAAAGACCAGACATGTTAACTAGCCTCCCAGTTATTGTTGTGTATAGTTTCATCTCTTCAAATAAAAGAATCCACTTCATTGAGTTACCAATCCTCTTCTTATAGTTGATGTGTTTGACTTAAGCAGAGAGAAAAATACAATATAGTGGCAGCTGAAGATTTGAATTGAAGATTTTGCAGAACCTGCAACACTGAACCCATCCATACGCTACAGAATTCCAGTTTGTCGAAGTCTGAAGACCTAATAAATACATCTTCAGTACTTATAGCAGTGTGGATGACTCTGTGTGAGTGATTCTGCAACAATGTAGGTTTCCATCACATAAAATTCCATGTAGTCGGGACACCATCCCTTTGCTTCAACAGGCAGGCATTGATTTCCAGTAAAGCTATTGTTAATCGGGGGAGCGTTAGTCTGAGTCCAACTGCTGCCACAGCTTGCACAGAAAAATTGTTTTGGAACTGACTCCGTGAGGTGTGTCGTGGGGCAGGGCTCCATTGAAGGGATCAACTACTTCGCCCATGGGGCACCAGATTCGGAGTACCTGGCGAGGGTGGTGGGGTGGGGGGTGGTGGTGACCAAACATTCGGGGCAGGGCCACATTAAAAGTCTGTCGAATGGCAGCCTTCAACAACTCATAGTGGATCACATGAGTACATATATCACATCCTGGCATGACTTTAATTGGGGAAGTTGTGGTGTAATGGTACTGTCACTGGATTGTTAAGCTATAGGCCCAGCTAAAGACATGGGTTCAAATCCTCCCACAGCAGATAGTAAAATTTGAATTCAATTTATTTAAAAAAAATCTGAAATTAAAGAGCTAATCTAATGGTGACCATGAAATCATTGTCGATTGTTGTAAAAACCCATCTGGTTCACTCATGTCCTATAGGGAAGGAAATCTGCCATCCTTACTTGCTCTGGCCTACATGTGATTCCAGACCCATAGCAATGTGGTTGCCTCTGAAATGGCCTAGCAAGCCACTCAGTTTCTCAAGGGCAATTAGGGATGTGTGGTAAATGCTGGCCTTGCCAGTGAGGCCCACATCCCTTGAACAAATAATAAAATAATTTTTAAAATATTGCGCCGAAATACAGCTTGGTGGGCAGGGCCTAGTAAATGTGCAGGACGGCAGTGACAGTGCCACCGAGCCTAAGTCCAAGGACAGGGTGTGGCCATCCAGGGAACTGCAAGCTAATGGAGTCACAGAATTTTACCCCTGAAGAACTGTGCAAGCCTCAGATATTATAGCAACTCCTGTGAATATTGACAGGATGACAACAAAATTCCCATCCCTGAATTGGAAGGTGGCATTCCTCCTTACAGAATTCAAATTGTTCAGGCAATGGATGGAACTCTGTTTTCTGTACCTGGCTCTCTCCAAACCAGATCACCCATCAAAGTGAAAGTAGCCCTAGGAAACAAATGTCTCCACAGATTGAACACATTAGGACTGTTGGAGTTTGACCTCAAAGACCCAAGGAAAATATGGTCGACACTGGAAGACCAGTTAGGAGTGAAGGTACATTTCCGTATACACTATCTCCAATTTAAGTCCTCGAGACAGCAGCCCAAGGAGATGATAGATCAATTTGTGAGTCGCTGCAGAGATAATGGGCGTGATTGCAACTTTTCAGAGGCAGAGCTTGCTGATGTGGTGTTTCTTTAAGGCTTGCAAAGGATCAGTACTGCTTTAAGAACCAGCAAGCCTCAGGAGTTGGAGAAAATGCATTTTTGGTTGCTGTTGAATACAACCATATGGAGAGGGAATCAACCAGCTTCACAGATTGCATCCTGGTTACCCGGCAACAGCCATTCGGAGACTGCGATTCAAAAGGTGCATTTTCGTTACAGCTACATGGACTGAGCATCACATAATACACTTGTTACAATTCAATTTTAAACTGGCTTTTTAGTTGGAGACAGTCTGTTTTAAGAGAGAACACAAATATAGACAGCTGGTGTTATCACCTGAAAAAAGAGCTCTCAGCCATATAAACTGAAGGAAGAGAACTTAGTCTGTTTAATTATTATTATCTCTCAAAATTCTAAAAAAAGTCAAGCCAAAACAGAGATCTCTGACAATTTAAACTGAAGGAAGGGAAGTTTGACTGTGACAATCTTTTATCCCTCAAAAACTCTCAAGTCAGAATGATTCTATTGCAAGTTGTTAGCTGTTGAAATTTTCTCTGCAAGGATAGCATCACTTACTGCTGGAATTAGACTACGGATTGTCCTACTATTGAAGAACCTTTTTTCCCCATTGGACGGCTGTGAGGACTTCAAGCAACATTGGACTGAAAATTTGCAAGGACTCTAATTTTTTCTATTTTAAATGTTGTTTATATCTTCATTGTGTTTAAGAATTTAGTTTTTCGAATTAAACAGTTAATTTGTTGATTTAAGGACACCTGGTTTGGTTAGCCTCATTCGGGGGTTAATAGATGGGACAATTTGGCTGCGTCTTTCTTTATTTGGAAAGTTTAAAATGATATGTTAGGCAATCTGTGGAGGGACAGGATTGAATTAACAGTGCGTTTGTCCCACCACAATCAGAATCGTATATTTTGATTGGGGGCTTTGACTGGAGCGGTCAGTTGTAACATATTAATTGGGTTTCTCGTGTGGGACCTGAATAGCATATTAATTGAGTTTCTGGGGATTTGAATCATATCTTAATTGGGGGCTCACTCATTGTTGAATCATATCTTAATTCAGTGGCTTGTGTCTGGGATCAGAATCAGACTAATCTGGAAGGCTCAAATTTGGAATGATATTAATTACTCATTTCTGAGATAACATATTCAAATTGGGGTCTTGCGTTTGGCATCATATTAATTGCTCTTGAGTCTGGGATCATATCAGTTGGAAACACGATTGTTGGCATCTAAATCTAACACCAATTACAAAGAAATTAAAAGAACCAGATCTCTTGTATAATCAGGTACAGTCTCTACCATTGTTATGGCATTAGTGGTTGTAGCAGAGATTTTGGGAAAGCAGAATGTTTCCCTGAGTGACTTGATAAATTTAACTAAGATCAAATTTTAAAAATTGGCAGCGAAATTGGGGTTGGAATTGAAATCAGGTGCCAAAAAGCAGAGATAATTGACATAATAGCCAAACATCTGGAATAGTAGAAGAAGATGATGATGATGATACAGATGAAGGGCAATATGAGGAACAAGAAAGGGAAAATGAGAGACAAGAAGGTAGTAGGTCCGAGAGTGATGCAGTGGAAGGGGGCTAGGATTCAGTTAGAAATGAAAAAACTGGAGCTTCAGCAGGAAAAAGAATTAAGAAAACTTGAACTTCAAAGAGAAAGTGAAAGAGAAGAGAGGGAATTTACGTTAAAAGAGATGGAGCTAAGGCAAAAGGGTAGTCTTGAATCCAGGGAAAATTCATGTCAGGAAGAATCTGAATTTAGATCAGGACCCAGCGAGAAGTTGTTTAAATTGATACAGCCTCTTCCTAAGTTCGAGGAACGGGACATAGAGGCATTTTTCATATATTTTGCAAAAATAGCCAAACAGATGAAATGGCCGAAAGAAAGCTGGACATTGCTCATGCTGGGTAGGCTGGTAGGCAGAACTCATGAAGCTTATGCCATGCTTTCTGAAGAGGCTTCTGCAGATTATGAGATGGCAAAAAAGGCTATTCTCGCTGTATATGAGTTAGTCCCTGAAGCTTATCGTCAAAAGTTTAGGAACTTATGGAGATTGACATATATAGAATTTGAGAGGGTGAAGCAAATGAATTTTAACTGTCGGACACGGGCATTAAAGATAGAAACCACATATGAAAACCTTTGAGAACTGATTCTCTTAGAAGAGTTTTAAAACTCCATTCCTTCAATAGTGAGAACTCATATAGATAACCTGAAAGTTTTGAAAGCTGGGCAAGCAGCAGAGATTTCTGATAACTTTGAGCTTGTGAATAAGCCTGTGACCCCCATAAACCCGACAAGGATGGAAAGTGGGAGAGTGAAAGGAAGACAAGTAGCTGGGGACAAGAAGGAACAGCTGGGAAAGCCCCAGGATCACCTCCTCAGGTCAGAAAGGAATGTGCTGAGGGTAGAAGTGAGGTTCGTAAGCCAAAGTGTTATCATTGCAACAAAACGGGTCGTCTTCATTCAGAGTAGAGTCATAGAGAGATACAGCACTGAAACAGGCCCTTCGGCCCACTGACTCTGTGCCAACCAACAACCACCCATTTATACTAATCCTACATTAATCTCATATTCCCTACCACCTACCTACACGAGGGGCAATTTACAATCGCCAATTTTCCTATCAACTCCGCACAGGCAGCACCCAGAACCAAATCCAGGTCGCTGGAGCTGTGAGGCTGTGGTGCTAACCGCTGTGCCACTGTACCACCCACAAGCTCCCAGTACTGGAAATTGTGAGGTAAACTCAAAATACATTTTGGGGTACGCAAAGTTAGTGCAGAGGAAAAGACTCTGACTGAGAGTATAACAGACCAGGCTATAGCTTTAATGACAGCTATGAATGTGAAACTCGATACTAAAACTAAAAGAAGTGCAGAGGTTAAGAATAAAATACCTGAGAGCTATAATGAATTTTTGGCAAAGGGGAGAGTAACTCCGTATTCTGTAAGTGAAGCAGGAAAACCTATCATTATACTCAGGGACACAGGCGCAACCCAAACACTTTTGCTAGGGAAAAATATGAAGTTTCCACCAGAGATCGCCTTGAATGCTAAAGTTTTAGTAAATGGAATTGGCGGGGCGTATATACCCGTACCTTTGTATAAAGTCCACTTAGAGAGTGACTTAATATCTGGGATAGTAAATGTAGGTGTTGTCCACAGTTTACAGTAAAGGGAACTGATCTACTCCTAGAAAACAATTTGGCTAGATCAAAAGTATCAGTTTCTCCTATAGTTACACAGGAACTGTGTGAAATTAAGGAAACGGAACAATTACAGGAACAACAGCATTGAATCAACAGTGCGTTTCTCTCACCACAATAAGAATCATATATTTTGATTGGGGGCTTTGACTGGAGCAGTTGGTCATAACAAAGGTAATGTGTGAAAAGTGGGGAGTACACCATAGTACCTCTCACCACACTATCCCATGTCCAATGGCATGGCAGAATGTATGGTACATGCCATAAAGTCCTTAATCATTAAATGTCGGCAAAGCAAACATGGCTTACACATCTCAATGTTACACCTTAGAACAACAGCACTCAGTGCAACCATTCCTTCACCAGCAGAATTATTGTTCAGCAAACAAGTGTGAACAACCCTTCCCAGTCATCATTTGTCGATACTTCCGGGAGTACGAGATGCATTCATCGAAAAACTCAGGAAGGTGAAGGACACACATGACTGGCATGCGGACAAAGAATTGCCCAACTTAAACATTGGACAAAGAGTACGAATACAACACCTAACTGATGGAACATGGAATCCAGCGGAAATCATAAGCATCTCTCTAGAACCACAAAATATATCAAGTACGAACATTCAATGGTATGGCACTGAGAAGAAACCAATGCCAAATCAGGGAAGTACCAGAACAAGAAACACCAAGTAGTCCAATTACAAGTTAAACACGATCTAAGACATGATCCAAGCACAACACTCTTACAGACAACCAGAATTGTGAGAACATAAGGTGATCTCAAACCAAATTCATAATAGCCAAGTCTGGGCATATCAGTGAACCTCCATTTCGCTTCACAGACTCATACGCAAAGGAAGATGGTTGTGGTTGTTGGAGGTGAATCATCTCAGTCACAGAGCATCACTGCAGGAGTTCCTCAGGTTAGTGTCCTCGGCCCAACTATAGTCAGATGCTTCATCAATGATGTTCCTTCAATCATAAGGTCAGAAGTGGGGATGTTCACTGATTCTGATTGCAGAATGTGCAGCATCATTCCGACTCCTCAGATACTGAAGCAGTCCATGCAGAAATGCAGCAAGACCTGGCCAATATCCAGGCTTGGGCTGATAAGTGGCAAGTAACAATTGTGCCACACAAGTGCCAGGCAATGACCATCTCCAACAAGAGATAATCTAACCATCTCCCTATGACATTCAATGGCATTATGATCACTGAATCCCCACTATCGACATCCTGGGGGTTACCATTAACCAGAAATTAAACTGGAGTCACCATATAAATGCTATGGCTACAAGAGCAGGTCAGAGGTTAGGAATCCTGCGGTGAGTAACTCACCTCCCGACTTCCCAAAGCCTGTCCACCATCTACAAGGCACAAGTCAGGAGTCTGCTGGAATACTCTCCACTTGTCTGGATGGGTGCAGATCCAACAACACTCAAGAAGCTCGACACCATCCAGGACAAAGCAGCCCGCTTGATTGGCACCCCATCCACAAACATTCACTCCCTCCACCACCTATGCACAGTGGCAGCAGTGTGTACCTGCTACAAGATGCACTGCAGCAATGCACCAATGCTCCTTTGACAGCATTTTCCAAACCTGCAACCTCTGCCACCTATAAGGACAAGGGCAGCAGATGCATGGGAACACCACCACCTGAAAGTTCCCCTCCAAGCCACACACCATCCTGACTTGGAACTATATCACCGTTCCTTCACTGTCACTGGGTCACAATCCTGGAACTCCCTTCCTAACAGCACTGCAGGTGTACCTATCCCACATGGACTGCAGCGGTTCAAGAAGGCAGCTCACCACCACCTTCTCAAGGGCAATTAGGGATGGGCAATAAATGCTGGCCTAACCAGCGACGCCCACATCCCAGAAACGAATAAAAAAATGTTTATCACTGTATAATCATATATTGAAACACAACAGCTATCTCTTGATGTTATGTAAATAGTTCTGATTATTTAGGGATACAACCTTAAGTTAGAAAAAAGGGGGAGTGTTGTGGTATACCGTTAAGGGGTCTATCTAAACCTACCATGCATCACCAGAAAGGATGTGATGGATATACTCATCTGATCATCAGGCAAAGATAGGAGCAATTCTAGAGTCCAGACGAGTGTGAACTAACCTCCCAGTTATTGTTGTACATAGTTTCATCTCTTCAAATAAAAGAATCCACTTAATTGAGTTACCAGTCCTCCCTGTGTGGTTGATGTGTTTGTGTTAAGTAGAGAGAAAAACACAAAACCAGCGACCCCGATCACAGTCACCTCTCCTGTGGTCTCCAGACATTTTGGTACCGTAGGGTCTCCTACAGTACCGGCACTTGCCACTGCTCTCAGTGCGGCTGCCAGTACTGCAGAGCTGCTGGCTTTCCGACTGGGCAGCAGCTCTTGGAGGTGTGAACTTGTTTCTTAAAGTGACTAAGTCCCCTAAGACGGGCACATAATTGCCTGTGTGCTGTGGAAATGCCATGTGGGTCCAATGCAGGGCTGAAGCATGGTCTCCCTCCATCCCACCCAACCTTCTGGTCTGCCACCAGATCCCCTGTCATCAAAACAAAATCCAGCCTGTAGTTTACTATTTAGTCAAGGAACTCCAAAGCACTACAGCACCAGCAATGACACAGACTCAGAATGTTTAACAATATAGAGATCTTTCAGCATTTGAATAATTCATCATTTTGATATGTATAAATGTAACAATTCTGAGGATCACATAACTTTAACACAGCAAGTAAGCAACCCTTGATATATTTTGCATATACATTTAAAATTAGTATTTGCAGTACGAACATGCCATAAATTATTAATAACTTCACATCATAAATACAATTACCTGGCTGGAAAAGTAATAGAAGACAAAGCCATTTTTAACAAACAAAACGCAGCTTGCAGCTCATTAATTCCGAACCATATCATCGTACTCTTCTCAATTCTTCTCTCTTATTTATTTCATACTGCCTCATTAGTCTCTTTTTGTCTGTTCATTAGTGCTTTTGTATTTTTTGTGTATTTTCCTTTCTGTATCTCTTCGATTTCTGTCTTATTGTGATATATACCATGTGTCTACAGAGAGAGTAAAAAAAACAAAGTCGTGAAAAGCTCCCTTGATGTTTCAGTGGGAAATACACAGTGCAGTTTGATACCAAGCCTTATAGGTCCCTAAGGTTCTACCTCTTTTTTTTGCTGAACATAGGAACAAAGGAATTACTAGACAAAAAGGTCCAAGATCTAGCATGTTCATCTTCTATCACCCTGGTAGTCACATGATACAACGGCAATAGAGTTATTGATTAATCATAGCAATCAATTAGCCTACAACAAACCTGGAGATTATATGAGGAAAACCCCCAGTGATGGAGAGCTTTGGGAATCAAAGGTCTAAAGTCACCTATTTCCTCCCAAG
This sequence comes from Heterodontus francisci, assembly GCF_036365525.1. Lineage (NCBI taxonomy): Eukaryota > Metazoa > Chordata > Chondrichthyes > Heterodontiformes > Heterodontidae > Heterodontus > Heterodontus francisci. The sequence goes on from NC_090375.1 coordinate 39,602,946, forward strand.
CGTACTGCACTTTCCACAAGTCATGAGTCAAATTACTCATATACTGTATCCCAAAGCATTATCTTCTGAAATAATTCTATCTAATCTAAACCTATCTGAGTTGCAGCTTTAAATTTGTAGTAATGGTGAGAACAGTACTGTGGGGTGGGGAGACAAAAAACAGCCAGGGTTTTGATTGCTACCCAATGACTGCTGAAGAAGGGTCACTGACCTGAAACGTTAACTCTGCTTCTCTCTCTACAGATGCTGCCAGACCAGCTGAGTATTTCCAGCATTTCTTGTATTAATTTCAGATTTCCAGCATCCGCAGTATTTTGCTTTTATATTACTGCTGATAGAAGGCTGTGGATGGCTGAAGACGAAAGTATTATTTGACTCAATGATCAAAATGCTTTCTGACACACAATATTTAAGCTCCGCCTTGAAGAAAGGCCACCAGGAAAAGTACCACAGGGCTATTGCCAACGTCAAAACTGTACCACAAAGGAGGAGAAGGGAAAAAAAGGAGACAAAAGTGTGAAAAGTGCTATTCATTTGAGCAAGAAAAAAAGAACAGGTATATGATTAAAAAGGTGTACGACATTGCCTCACAGCAGTTGAAAGCTTTTATTAACTTTGCTTTTGCAGTCTTTTCTGCATATGTAAAGAATGATCACCAGCTGTTTAGAACAGTATTTTATCCTTCATTTCAACACAGGGAGGAGGTTTCAATTCTGTTTTTAAACCCTTTACTGAATGCACATTTTACTTTTCTCTATTCCTTATGGCCCTTATCTCTGTGTTCAGATTTCATGCTCATCTGAGTGTGGATTGTTCGGAATGGAGCAGTTTTCATTTCAGGCTGTTGTCAGTATCAAGTGCTCTCAGGTCAGGAATAGGGCTAGATGTAGAATAAAGCTCCCTCTACCACTTCATGTTTTAGTCATCTTCATGGGCTCCCTAAGAGAGACTGCTAATGGAATGTCATTTTGTGCAAATTATTGGATTGTGGATTTCCAACCTACAATCCTGGGTTAATGTCCCATAATCCATTTTATATAGGATCCTCACACGTGGCAAAAAAAAGAGACTTTCATTCCACCAGTACAAGTTTTTATCAGTATATGAAAGGTCTCTTAAAATCTCTTCATTTGCCGAGAGTTGTTGTTTGGCCGGCGGGATTATAATTCAACTTTGGTGGGCAATAACGAATTGGCAGCCCATTTTCCATCCTGCCCGATTTGCTTTTCCATGATGGAAGGTCACTGAACTGAAGTCATCATCACCACTTTTATTCATACTTTTGCTGAGTGCAACAGAACAAGTGTAGCAATATCTTCTTTGGTCAGCTGGGTGTCTGACAGAGTCACAAAACCAAGCTATTTAGAACCTTTAACCGGTCGTGTTTTGCTTTCTCAATTTGAAGTACAGGCACACACTGCCCGTATGGACATAGATTCTTTGATGCAGATTGTAGATCCACGGCTTAGTGGTAACTGGGTATGTGTACAGGTGCTGTTGAAGTTTAAGTAGATTAATCTATGCAACCATCCTGTTTGTACAGTCAGGGTCTTTCGATCTATTACAACATTGGCTTGTAGCAAATGGAATAAACATGTCCAGGTTCCATTCATGAGCTAATCATCAACAGTGCCTACAGTGCTGTGGATCTGCCTGGCTCAGAGTTTGTATCGTTCAGCCTATTACAAAGGGTTGACTAGCTTCTGAACTTCCATCAGCAGGCATGCTTAAAGATAAGTGGAACCCAGAGAACCTGCTTGCCTTCCCCCAAGGAGCATAGTCATTGTTTGGACAAGCCTAATAGGGAACAGGAACTCCTCACAAACAGCATACTGAGCAGCAGAGCTTTAGTAGTAGCCACTTGGCTTTCTGCAATTCAATCATGGTAGACAGTGAAATATAAGTATGCCTTATATCTGGCCTTGAGGTAATTCCTTTCAGCAGCTGTCATCCCAAGTAAATGCAAGGAAGCAAGAAGAGTTTGAAATACAATATCCTCATGCTGCTTGCACAGATAATATAAGGACATAGTTCAGGTGAAGCAGAGATTGAGTAACTGAAGCTCAATTTAACATAATAACTTATTTATGTAAATGTTTTGAAAGTGTCTATTACAGTCCAGCCTTCAGTAGTCATACCTTGTATTTCATTATTTCAAATAATTGTCTGATTCCCTTCTAACATTTACAACTCAACATTCTTAAGATAAAGTAAACATAAGATGACAGAAACCCAGTTATTTCCTGCTGTTATTTTTTCTTGTAGAAATGCATAGAAGCTACAACAGACAAACGAATGATTCACCCTAACCTTCTGCATTTAGGCTCCACGGGATAAATAATCCTAATTACATTTGCCCAGTTGTTTCCATATCCCATACATTACTTTTTCTCTCATCCACCTATCTAATCCAATCTACTCTTGAATGTTGACATAAGGGGGAATTTTAACCCAGAGGAGTGTGTGTTCATGGGAGCGGGTAGAGCAAAAATGCAAGCGCAATGAGAATCCAGCTTCAACCTGCCAACTTCCGCATTTCACTCCAGCGCGTTAGGCTGGTGTGCACAACCCCGTGGAGAGGTGGGTTGTCAATTGACATAAGTTAATTGCTCAATTAGAGTGATATTAACATGCGTTTTCCACGTTAATTTGGGTCCATGGATGTCCTGGGCTTCCGGAAACTCACCAGTAAAAGCAAGTTAAGAGTACAGTAGCAATAGAGGGCTGAATCCATGACAAGGAAATATACCAATAAGTAATCAGTACTCACAGCTACTTTCCTATGGCACCTTCCCATGCAAGTGTAGGAGATGCAACACCTGCCTTTTTAACCTCTTCCCTTCTCTCTGTCCAAGGCCCCAAACATTCCTTCCAAGTGAAACAGCAATTTACTTGTACTTCTTTTAATTTAGTATAGTGTATTTGCTGCTCACAATGCCGTTTCTCAAACTGGGGAAACCAAATGCAGACTGGGTGAATGCTTTGTAGAACACCTCTGTTCAGTCTGTAAGCATGACCCTGAGCTTCATGTTGCCTGTCATTTCAATTCTCTATCTTGCTCCCACTCTGACCTTTCTGTCCTTGGTCTGCTACAGTGTTCCAATGAAGCTGAATGCAAGCTTCAGGAACAGCAAGACATCTTTTGACTGGGTATTTTACAGCCTTCTGGACTCAACATTGAGTTCAACAATTTTAGGTCCTAACCTCTACCTCCATCTTGTTCTGTGTTTTTTTGCTGGTTCATTCTTTTTCCTTTTGTTTCTTTCTTAATCTCTTTACTTTGCATTTGGATGACAGCAATCCTGCCATTCACACCTTATTTAGACACATCTTTTGTTTCTTTACTTGTCCCATTGCCACTCGTTTTGGCGTTATACCATGAAACATTTGTCATTTAATCTGTCCTGCCCTCCACCCTAATCACAGACCTTCCCTTTTGTTCTTCTTCCCCTCTCCCTGCTTTCACTTGCTCAAAACCTATTACATTTCTAACTTTTCTCAGTTCTGATGAAAGGTCACAGACTTGAAATGTTAACTCCTGTTTCTCTCTTCACAGATGCTATCAGACCTGCTGAGTGTTTCCAGCATTTTCCGTTTCTGTTCCAGATTTCCAGCACCTGCAGTATTTTACTTTTGTTTGCTTTCTTACCTGCTTTTGTGAAAGGGTCTGATGACAGTTCTTGTGTCAAGAGTCTGCTTTACAAACTTTGGAGCTGTCAACTACACTTTGGAGGTTTGGAGTTCTGACCTACACTTTGGAGCTCTGATCTATGAGATCACAGCATGGAAACCGCTTATGCTGTGTTAGATTGGACCTCTGAAGAGGACCAAGGTGACAAGGAGCAGGAGCAGCAGGATGAACAGTAACAGCACCAGCAGCAACAGGAGGAGCAGCACCATCAGCCTGCTGCTCACAGACCTATAGCTCCTAAACAGAGAGGTGCAGCTCACAGGAGACCATACCAGACGACAGGGTCTGAAGTCAAAGGGTAAGCTTCCTCAAAGTTGCAACTCCAGTGTCTTAGGAGGCTCTGATTGTTGCATCAGGTAGTGGCTGTAATATTTTGATGCTAGTTAGCGTGAAAACAGAATATCTGAGAGATTGACCGTTACAGGAACAGGAGTTCATTTACATGCATCTGATATCTATGGCTTCCAGTTTCACTCTACACGAGGTTCTGTACAAGTTCTGTTATATCACTTTCTGTGATGACACTCACAGACTATTTACATATTCTGCCCAGTAATAACCCTAAATTACATTATACTACATTGGCAGACATTTGCAGCCTGCTGGAAGAAGTCCTGCTGCCAACTGGACCTGGTGGTCATTCTTTACCAGTGGCTGTTAAAGTCATCACCACCCTCATCTTTTTTGCCTTTGAATCCTTCCAGGGATTAGCTGGAAATATTGGCTGGACCTTGCAGTCAGTGGCACACAAATGCATAGGACAGGTGACTGATGGGTTGTTTGTCAGGGTTGCTAATTATGTCAACTTTGTCTGTGATGATGCCAGTCGCATTGAGTGGACACTCAGGTTTGCAGCCATGGATGGCATCCAGTAGGTGCAGGGCATTGTTGGCTGCGTGCATGTGGCAATTAAGGCACCCGTAGGTCACCCAGAAATATTCATCAACTGCAAGGCCTTCCACTCCATCAATGTATAGCTGGTGTGCTACCACAAAAAGATCTTTGTAAAGTTGTATAAGATTCCTGGCAGCTGCCATGATGCTTTCACCCTGCGGCAGTTCACCCTCCCTGATTTCTTCGCACCTGGAAGTAGAGTCACTTGCTGATTACTCGGAGGTATGGAATACACACTTAAAATGTGGCTGATGCCACCTCTCGGAAACCTGAGGAGTGAACCCAGGAGCGCTACAATGAATGCATATCATCACCAGATGTGTTATCAAACAAGCCATCCGCATGCTGAAGATGTGCTTGAGGTGCCCGGACAAATCTGGAGGCGACATTCAGTAGGCACCGGTCATGGTCTCCAGAATGGTTGTAGCTCATTGTGCTCTGCACAACATTGCCCAACAGCGAGGTTTGGACCTGCAAGACGAACAAGACACAGGACACAAAGCCTCCTTGGATGATCCTGAGGAGGAGGAGTAAGATAATGAGGAGGAGGATGAGGAGGAAGGTGATTCAGGCAATGCACTGCCAACAGTGTACATTCCTGCCCAGGAAAACCTCATTACTGTTCGGTTCCCTGAGATTTCACCAGAGCACCCAACTGACAATCACCTTCAAAAGCCACTTTTGCCTCTGCCCAGCTCACCCCACCCAATGCCACTAACACAAAGCAGTCCTGCACACAACCAAACATCCCTTTCACAGCCCCACTTTGCTTGGTTGTCAATTCAAGTCTTCCCATTGATCAGCACACAACCGAAAAGGCCACTTGCCAGCCAGCAGCCGAGAATGGGCAAGACAGGACAATGGTGCAAAAGAATGATTTTTATGAGGTTCAAATAGACAACAGAAATTTAACAATATAGCAATGTGCAAACCATCCATGTGCACGGCCTTGTCCAACTATAAATCTTTAATCCTCCTTTTCCTACTGCTTCTATGTGGTACAACCTTTGTAGCTTCAGCAGAGGTAAAGGTAGGCTGTACTGATTGTTGAATTGCTCTTGGCTGACGTGCTCTGGGTTTTGGAGCCCATAAGGGTGCCGCCAAAGACTGTTCCACCTGGAGAACACTTTGCTGCAGATGAGTGGGGCAATGAAAGGCCAAGGCTAGGGTATCCTTTATCCTATTTACGCTGGCATTCAGTGCAAGCCAGATGTGAAGCCCTACATGTACTCATATGAATGCCACATTTGATGTTCCATGAAGTTGGCCATGGAGAAAGACATCATCGCAAAGGCTTGGGGTAAAATGCCACTGATGTTTGAGGTGGGCTCCTCCAATCTCTCTGCAATCATGTACAGTACACTTGGAATGCTTCCCAGTGCATTGCACATTCTTTGCTGCTGCTCAAGAAATATCCTCTTCATCAACTGCCCTGGGATAAAGAATATGTGTCCAGCTGAGCAAAGATTGGAAATCCTCTGCCCTTCGATGCTATCCCTGACTCCTTCACCTGCTCTTGCTCATTTGTTAAGCACAAGTCACACTGTGAACACAAGAACATAGGAACATAAGAAATAAGAGCAGGAGTAGGCCATTCAGCCCCTCATGCCTGCCCCGCAATTCAATAAGATCATGGCTGATCTGTCCCAGGCCTCAACTCCTCTTTCTGGCCTGCTCTGCATAACCTTCGACTCCCTAAGACTTCAAAAATCTATCTACCACCTCCTTAAATACATTTAGTGACCTAGCCTCCACAACTCTCTGAGGTGGAGAATTCCAGAGATTCACCATCCTCTGAGAGAAGAAATTCCTTCGCATCTCAGTTTAAAATGTCTGACCCATTATTCTGTAACTATGTCCCCAAGTTCGAGATTCCCCCACCAGTGGAAACATATTCTCAACCTCTACCCTGTCAAGCCCCCTTAGAATCTTATATGTTGCAATAAAATCACCTCTCATTCTCCGAACCTCCAGTGAATAAAGGCCTAACCTGCTCAGCTCGATAAGACAACCCCTTCATCCCCAGGAATCAGCCTGGTGAAACTTTTCTGAACTGCCTCCAATGCTAGTATATCCTTCCTTAACTACGGGGACCAAAACTGTGCACAGTACTCCAGGTGTGGCCTCACCAACACCCTGTACAGTTGTAACAAGACTTCCCTATTTTTAAACTCTAACCCCCCCTAGCAATAAAGGCCAACATTCCATTTGCCCTGTACCTGCATGCTAACCTTTTGTGTTTCATGTACAAGAACACCCAGATCCCTCTGTACTGCAGTATTTTACATATTATAAGAACTAGGAGCAGGAGTAGGCAATCCAGCCCCTCGAGCCTGCTCCGCCATTCAATACAATCATGGTTGATCTCATCTTGGCCTCAACTCCACTTTCCTGCCCATTCTCCATAATCCTTCAGCCCATTACTAATTAAAAATCTGTCTATGTCCTCCTTAAATTTACTCAATGTCCCGTCATCCACTGCACTCTGGGGTAACGAATTCCACAGACTCACGACCCTTTGAGAGAAGTAATTTCTCCTCACCTCTGTTTTAATTTTTGTAGCCTTTCCTCATCTAAATAATAATCTGCCTTTTTATTCTTCCTACCAAAGTGGATGGCCTCACACTTTCCCACATTGAACTCCATCTACCAAGTTTTTGCCCACTCACTTAACCTATCTATATCCCTTTGCAGATTCTTTGTGTCCTCATCACAACATGCCTTCCCACCTATTTTTGTATCGTTAGCAAATTTGGATACACTACACTCTGTCCCTTCCTCCAAGTTATTAATATAGATAGTAAATAATTGAGGCCCTAGGACCGATCCTTGTGGCACTCCACTAGTTATGGCTTTTCAACCTAAAAGAGACACATTGATCCTGACTCTCTGCCTTCTGTGTGTTAGCCAATCCTCAATCCATGCCAACACATTACCCCCAAAACCCTGAGCTCTTATTTTGTACAATAACCTTTTATGTGGCACCATATCGAAAGCCTTCTGCAAATCCAAGTACACTACAACTACCGGTTCCCCTTTATCCACTCTGCTTGTTATATCCTCAAAGAGCTCTAACAAATTTGTCAAACGTGATTTCCCTTTCATAAAACCATGTTGACTCTGTTTGATTGCATTATGTTTTTCCAAATGTCCTGCTATTTCTTCCTTAATAATGGATTCTAGCATTTTCCCAATGACAGATGTTAAGTTAACTGGTCTATAGTTTTCTGCTTTCTGTCTTCCTCCTTTCTTGAATAGGGGCGTCACATTAGCTGTTTTCCAATCTGCTGGTACCCTACCGGAATCCAGTGAGTTTTGGTATATTATGACCAATGCCTCCACTATTTCTGCAGCCACTTCTTTTAAAACCCTTGGGTGCAGGCCATCAGGTCCTGGTGACTTGTCTGCCTTTAGTCCCATCAGTTTGTCAAGCACCTTTTCTCTCGTGATAGAGATTGTTATAAGTTCCTCCCATTTACACCTTGCTCATCTATTATTGTCGGGATATTTATAGTGTCCTCCACCATGAAGACTGATGCAAAATATTCATTCAAATTATCTACCATTTCCCTGTTCCCTGTTATTAATTCCCCAGTCTCATCTTCTGATGGTCCCACACTTACTTTACCTATTCTCTTCCATTTTTATATACCAGTATAAGCTCTTACTGTTTATTTTTATATTTCTTGCCAATTTGCTCTCATAATCAATTTTCTCCCTTTTATTAGTTTTTTTAGTCATCCGCTGCTGGTTCCTAAAAAATTCCCAATCCTCTGCCCTACCACTAGCTTTCGCTGCTTTGTGTGCCTTTGTTTTGATGTGATACGTTCCTTAACTTCCTTTGTTATCCATGGGTGGTTCATCGTTCTCTTCGAGTGCTTCCTTCTGACCGGAATAAATGTTTGCTGAGTGTTATGAAATATCTGCTTAAAAGTCTTCCACTGCTCATGTACTGACTTTCTCTACAGTCAATTTTCCCAGCCCGCTTTAGACAACTCTTTCTTCATACCTCTGTACTTGCCCTTGTTTAAGTTGAAGACACTGGTTTGAGACCCGAGTTGCTCACCCTCAAACTGAATTTGAAATTCTACCATGTTGTGATTGCTTCCCCGTAGAGGATGCTTAACTACGAGATCTCTTATTAATCTGACCTCATTACACATTACCAAGTCTAAAATAGACTGTTTTCGGGTAGGTTCTGCAATGTATTGTTCTAAGAAACAATCCCCGATGCACTCTACAAATTCGTCTTCCATGTTACCCTTGCCAATTTGATTTGTCAAGTCTATATGCAGATTAAAATCATCCATGATAATTGTAGTGCGCTTCTTACACGCCTCCATTATTTCCTGATTAATATTTTGTCCTACAGAGAGGCAACTCCTTGGGAGCCTATAGACCACTCCCACCCATGATTTCTTTCCCTTGTTATTCCTTATTTCCACCCAAACTGATTCTACACCATGATCTATTACACCTAAATAATTTCTCACAACTGCACTGATCCCTTCCTTTAATAACAAAGCTACCCCACCTCTTTTTCCTTTCTGCCTATTCTTCTGGAACGTTGAATATCCTTGAAAATTAAGTTTCCAGTCCTGGTCATCCTGCAACCACGTCTCTGTGATAGCTATCAAATCATATTCATTTATTTCTATCTGTGCTGTCAGCTCATCTATTTTGTTACAAATGCTACTTGCATTCAGATAAAGAGCCATAAGCTTTGACTTTTTACCATTTTTACCTACTCTGGTTCTAATTTCTGCTGTACTCTTATGCTTGTATTCTCTGTCCCTTCCTGTCACACTCTGATTAATGTATGCCCCTTAACTACCCTGCACCTCTGCTCTCACATTACTTTTTGACTTTTTAAACTTCTCTTCAATTGAACTCTCCCCCCAACTATTTAGTTTAAAGCCTTATCTACAATCCTAGTTATACGATTCTCCAGGACACTGGTCCCAGCATGGTTCAAGTGAAGCCCATCCCAACAGAACAGCTCTCTCTTTCCCCAATATTGATGGCAGTGCCCCATGAATTGGAACCCATTTCTCCCACACCAATCTTTGAGCCACGCATTTACCTCTCTAATCTTATTTACCCTACGCCAAGTTGCATGCGGCTCAGATAGTAATCCAGAGATTATTACCTTTGTGGTTCTGCTTTTTAATTTAGCCCCGGGCTGCTCATAGTCCCTCAGCAGAACCTCTTTTCTAGTCCTATCTATGTTGTTGGTACCTACTGGACCACGACAACTGGATCCTTCCCCTCCCATTCCAAGTTCCTCTCTAGCCCAGAAGAGATGTCCTTAACCTTGGCACCAGGTAGGCAACACAGCGTTCGGGACTCTCTCTTTTTGCTGCAGAGAACAGTATCTATTCCCCTAACTATGCTTTCCCCTATTACTACTACATTTCTCTTTTCTCCCCCCAACTATCTCTCTAACTTGTCTCATGGCAGTGCCAGGATCTGAGCTGGTGCCTGGTATGCATGAATCCCATGATGGAGCACCCTTAAGAATGAGCGAGCTCTTCTGACTTATTGTTGTGGTGATTTGTGGGTGACCTGGATCACCTCTTGCTGGATGTGTGAAGGCCCTCTGAGAGATAAAAGACACAAACAAGTACTGTGAAGGCAAGAATGCTTCAAACTATCACTATGCATATGATCATATTACAGTGGTTGTTGACATCAGTTTGAATGACTGCATGTTGTATGCCACGTGGCTGCCTGTTATTTTATTCTGTTATCAAAAGGCTGGCAGGCCCCCATCTTGCCATCTCCGAGGGCCAGGCATGCCAAGACTCTGTTGATCTCCAATGCTGCTTCTTCTGCAAGTGTTAATTGAGAGACGGCAGGAGGGCCATCTTCAGTATTCTGCCAATCCCTGGTGTTCTGTGCTCTCTTCTGAAAGAAGAGACCAATGACTGAGAATAATGGTATGTGTTCATCTGATGGATGGAGAGCATTTGTTGAGGGTGACGATGAGGGATGAATATGAGTGTCAGCAGTGGATGGACAGATGAGGACGCAGGAAGTGCATAGACAAAGAAGGATGTGCGCACCTGCAAGATAAGTTGGTGTGAGGAGTGATATGCTGGAGTAGGCATGAGAAGACAGAGTGAGGGGTTTAGAGTGATATGCTTTTTAAAAAATTCCTTCATGGGATGTGGACATCACTGGCAAGGACAGCATTTATGCCTCATCCCTAATTGCCCTTGAAAACTGGGTGGCTTGCTCGGTCATTTCAGAGGGAATTTAAAAGTCAGCCACATTGCTGTGGGTCTGGAGTCACATGCAGGCCAGACCAGGTAAGGACGGCAGATTTCCTTCCCTGAAAGACATTAGTAAACCAGATGGGTCTTTACGACAATCAATGATAGTTTCATGGCACCATTACTGAAACTAGTTTTCAATTCCAGATTTTTATAATTAATTAATTGAATTTATTATTTAATAGAATTTAAATTCCACCAGCTGCTGTGGTGGGATTTGAACCCATGTCCCCAGGGCATTAGCCAAGGCTCATCAGGATGTAAGGCAATGTACAATTGTTCTCACCCTTCCTGCTCTGCTGAGGTCATTGAATCCAGGAACATGGCACCACACTCCTGCTGCTGACCTCCTCAGCAACCTTCAATCATGCCTTCTTCGACTCAGCTGCAGGCTTGTTCCTCCTATTACTATGGAAGAGTATCTACCTCCAGGCCATTATAGTCCCCAACTACAGGATGCACCTTTATGCCCATACCAAATGACTCCATAGCAACAGGTCTGTAGCTCTCCAATCTCCTTCAACTTGCATGCTTGGAGTGTCTTTTTAAATACTTGAGTTGAAATCACATCATGTGGGTCATCATCACAACCATTAATTGGATGCGAAACTTGGAAGTAAGGTAATACTGAGTTAAAAAGTGCTGCATTTACTTCTGGGTTTCGCATGTGCTGTCAGCCTCCCAGTGTCCCCACCCCCAGCGCCGCTGAGTATTAAGATCCAGCCCATAGTTTCTGTCTCAACCAGAAAATGACTTCTACAGTCTCACAACTTTCTCTGTAAAGAAGTTTCTGCTGCCCTCAGTTCAATTTTTTTGCATTCAATGTTGTAACTATTGCCCCTCATTCTGGACCTCTCAATGACTAGTGTGCTTCAATCTACCCTGCCCCATTCTTTCATAATTTTAAACACTCTATCAGATTGCCCTATAATCTGCATTGTTCTAGGAATACAAGACATTCTCATATTTGTATTTCTGACTACCAAGTAGGATCCTAGTGAATTCCTGCTGTACCCTCGGTAAAGACTCAATATCCTTCCTATAATGTGGAGACCAATACTGCACATGATAACCTTAATGGAGGTCTTATTACAGTTTTATATAGCCTTATAGTTATCTCTTGGCTTTTATATTCTATATCTGCATATAAAACCTAGATTCCACTTACTTTTTTATGGCTTAACAAGATGATAAATTTAACATCCAAGATATAACCTGGAGAGACTGTTGGGATAATATTGAGAGAAGCCAAGTAGGTTTCAATCAAGAAAACTTCCAACAAAAGTAAGTATACCTAAATGATCATCATTGCATTCGAGAATTTAATCATAGAATGTTTCACAAACAGGTCCTTCAGCCCATTAACTGTACAAATATTTCTCACTACATCTAGTCTAATCCCACTCCCCTTTCGGCTTCCTACACTCCTTAATATTTGTCTTTTTCAAACAACTGTCTGATTCCTTTTTACAATAATTCCTAGAATCTGCTTTAGTGGCCCTTTGTAGAAGAGAATCCATATTCTAAACATCTAAGTAAATTTGGTCTAACCTCTCCTTTAAATCTATTATCTTAAATTTGCATCCTCTTAAACAACCTGAATGGCCAATGGAAAATCTGTCACCATTTGCCTTATCACAATCATTTAAAAATCTTGAATACTCCGATTTGGTTATCCTATAGTCATCTCAGTTTTAGTTAAAAAAAAACTTACTCTCTCAATTATCTACTGAGGTACATACAGATTGTTTTGATGACTGACAGAAAACTGGACATTCACAAAGTATATTAAAACATTAACGCTGATTTTAACCGTCCATGCCTGATGAGAATAGGGTGATTAAAATATTGGCAGAGTGTCATTCAACTCCCCATTGGAAATCTGGGTTCCACTCACCCACCTCGCCATTCCCATTGGATTCAGATGGGAAGCCTTGCCCTACATGGTAATGAGGACCTGGATACCAGCCCAGGCCTCACCCTGGTGCTCTCAGGAGTCACCTCGTCTACTTCAGCTTTTGCTTGCTGCACTCACACCATGAGTTAAAATTGCAGCCTGTAGGTTTCAACTGTCAAGCTTCCAACTGTCTGCAGTTTGCCAAAGAAATAGGCACAAAGTCCATTATCACCAAACAATGCTACATGAACTCACTCAGCCTAAAGGCACCATTCGGCAGTGAGATCAGCAAGAATAATAGATTTAATTGCTGTTACAGTGAAGGGTGAATGTGCAAATAAATAAATAAAATATGTGAGTTCAATATTTCCTTGATGGCTCAGCAGGTTTATCCAGTGGGCAGCCAGGCTAAATGATCAGGTGAGGACAGGATCAGGTTTAGCTGTGATGCAGCCTGTAGTAGAGTAGCTTTGCAACATTCACTGTCAAGCCTCAAACTCGAATAATGGTGACCTGGCCTAGATACTGGAGTGAACCTGGCACCAATGGAACTATAGTTTAAATTCAGAAAGTTGTTCTTCTGTGGCAGAAGTTCACTAGATTTGAGTATGAGTTGGAGTTAGGATGATAACATTGTAGCCCTGATTTGCTGGCCCATTCTCCCTTCAAATGAAGCTTCAATCTGCAAGTCTAGCCTCACTGAATTTGACTTTATAGCTCAGGATGTGTTGGTACATTCAGGAGAGGTAGATGAGGGGGGGAAAGACGCCATAGAAAATTGGCGAGGATATAAAAGAAAAACTCTCGGTGTTGGAATTCTGAAATGAAAGTTGAAACTGCACAGCAAGATAGGCCAGCATCCGAAAGGAAAATGTCAATTAAGCATTCTGGATTGACTTTTCATTCTCTTGAAAGATGTTGACTTATTCTGTGTTTTTGAAACAATTTGTATTGTTAACTTAAAAAAAAATCTAGGGATAACTATCTGACAGTCAGAAAATTGTGCTACCCCACCCATCAAAGTTCTAGGGCTGGATTTGTGCTGAAGGCGGGGCTCCTGGTGCTGGGTGAAAAAGGCTGTGGGAACACTGCCTTTGCCTTTTCAAGCCCTCCTGGAGCGATCCTCCAGTCTTTTTAAATCAAAGAATCATGAGTTGGGATCCCTGTCCCTTTAAAATCAGAGATCCTGCCTCCATGAGCTGCCAGCCAATCAACGGCCAGCAGCTCAGCAGTATCTAGGCAGTATCAGTTACTAGGGGACATAGTTTTAAGGTGAGAGGGGCAAAGTTTAGAGGGGATGTGCGAGGCAAGTTCTTTACACAGAGGGTGGTGAGTGCCTGGAACTTGCTGCCGGGGGTGGTGGTGGAAGCAGGTACGATAATGACGTTTAAGAGGCATCTTGACAAATACATGAATAGGATGGGAATAGAGGGATATGGTCCCCGGAAGCACAGAAGGTTTTAGTTCAGGCAGGCATCAAGATCGGCGCAGGCTTGGAGGGCCAAATAGCCTGTTCCTGTGCTGTACTGTTCTTTGTTCTTTGTTTATCGGCAGTGACACTGGGAGCGGTGGCCACTGCCGGTACTGCAGAGGCCTCAGACCTAGGCCCAGCGCTGGAACCCCGGACATGAAGTAGGTGAAGTGGGGTCGCTGGGGCCAGTCAAGAAGGCCCCAATGAGGGGGAACTGTGGGGTGGTCGTGCCATCCAGGGGCAGGGGTGTAAAGTTGTTCCCAGTGGGGTGCCTCTGTGAGCCACAAATTGCTCAAGAAGGAGGGACACCCCCTACCAAGCCCGCAGGGAGGGCGCCTCGTGTTGCAAGGCATCCTCCCTGTGCGGCGGAGGCCCCCCCATTGCTGATGATCCTCGCGGCGGGGGGAGGAGGCCTTTAATTGGCCATTAATAGGCCAGTTAAGGGCCTGAATTGGCCCCTGGGCAGGAAGGCCCTCATCGGCCTATCCCGCCCCCCAGAAGGTTGCATGGCAACAGGGAGGCGACGGCCCTCCATCTCACCACCTCCCCTGCCCCTGCCATCTATTGTGCTGCCTCTGCCTCAGGGGGCCACACAAAATCCAGCCACTCATGCGTGCTGTTGATGGGTGAGTTCAGCAGAACGTAGTCAGAAGATAATACCTTTTACCTCAGTAGAGCTTTATGGGAGGACCGGGGCGGGGGGTTCGGGGGGTAGTGGGGGGGATGTGAGGTCATGATCTCAAGGTACAACAGGCCAGATCTAGGTTGGATGTTAACTGGTGGCCCTTTTCCCAAAAAATAGTGGATCAAGCTTCTGACTTGTGCGATCAACTCTGATTTGCTGAATTCCTTCAAGCGAGAACTGGTCTTGTTTCTGGCTGGGGCAAAGATCACCTTGTAGAAGATTTAGTTATGTATAACATTAACCAGGTCTCCTGGACTAGCTTTGAACATGATTATTCCTCCTAATTGGTCAGGTTTTATATCTGTTTTTTGTCTGCCCCAGGAGGTTACATGTCTTAGAGAGGGGTGGGGAGTGCATATATTGTGATATATGCAGTCATGTAGGTCAGACTGGACGGACGAGTGAGTTTTTTCCTGTCCGTCATTGTCCTATGCTTGCATGTTCCTAAGTTCGTATGCCACATCATTGGCACCCAGTCTGTGCCGAGTCTGCTGAAATCTGAAAAAAGAATTTCTTTATTCGCTGGATTTGGTTCTGAGCAGGGTACAGAAGCCAGCAAATCAAAATTTAAATATCACATCTCAGTTTCACACAGTCTATTTTGCAGAGCTCTAAACAGAATTCATACTCTATTTTCAAAGGATATTGTTGCCATGGATGTTTTTCTACAATGACGTATCATTGTGTTAAATTTTCTTCACGGGATCAGTTTAATAACATAAAATTATTATTGTTCAATTCATACAGTTCCAGCTGAAAGATTTCATATTATAAATATAAATATAATTTTGATGATAGCTTAATAGTTGGAATTTGGACTTTTTTCCCCACAGCAGTCCAGTTTGCATCATTGCAGACGCTGTATTTTGAGTGTGACATTGTCCGAATTGTATTTTGAGAACTGGGTAGGAGGGTCGAGGTTGGGGGACAGAGATCGCCTGCAGGTGGTAAACTCATCACACTACTTCAACTGCAGCTATGTTGGTAGAATATTGACCATACCTGGTTGACCATTTTTCCATCAAACTCTGTCTGTGTAAGGCAAGTTAAGATGTCCTTGTGATGTGCTGTACTAGCTCAGCTTGCAGGTTTAGTTTGGGAACAAGCTGTAAGAACTAGTCCTTGACAGATAACAGATTGGCAACAATAGAATACTGTTCGGGAACAAGACTATTATATAGGTAAATAGACTCCAACTTATTGGGCTAGTGGTCAGTGGTTATTAGAATCAGGATGGTTGGAGGTCCACAGATAAGCAGGCTGCCCTTGGAGCCAGGAGTGATCACCGAAGCCTAGGAAACTAGTCATATTTCTTCCTTATCATTTAATGTAATCTGAAGACAGTTGTATTATAACACTGTTGTGTGTCAATTTATTTTGAAGCTTGTTGTTGAAAAACCGCTCTGGCCCTGAATCACATGGAAGTTATTGTTGAAGGGTGAACAAATTTTTGTTGCGACAGTAACCATGGGGAGAGATCCGCTAACACGTGTTAACTTTTAAAACATAATTTTTCATCTTTTTTAATGCTACTATTGCGGCAAATTGCGGGAGTAATGTTAACCTATTCTGCTGGTAGGAATCTGACAGGATCGATTCGAGCTTTGGTTGCAAAAGCGAGTACTGCTTTCAGTCTTAAACCTGGCCTGCATACTGTGAAGAGAAAATGTTCTTGATGACAATTAGCCACGGAGGGTGCGGAGTAGAATAACTCCTTTTGAGGATGCAGCTTTAGATGTCATGCCGCATAAGATCTTTCCAAAAAAAAGGTCCCCTTTGAAGCTCACGAGAAGTCTTTGATAACGTGAGTACTTTCAATATCTGGGGTGAGATGGAGCATGTTAGTGCTAGTTCTCATATACGTGTCTGGTGCAGCAAATGAGGATGACATTCTCAGCAGTATGAAAAGCTGCCAAGGCAAAACTACCCAGACTTTGAGCCTATGCCTGCTATAGATTTCAGGTCGATCCCATTTGCTTACCCTGTGTCCCTTATGATCAGGGATTTACTTGTACTGCACAATATTACAATTTTTAATTAATTCATTTTCGGGATGTGGGCATCACGAGTAAGGCCAAATAAAAGCGGAAAGTGCAGGTCTAGCAGCAGCTGGGGAGGTGGTGGCATAATGGTCATGTCACTGGGCTAATACTCCTAGAGATCCAGGCTAGTTCTCTGGGAAATGGATTCAAATCCCACCATGGCAACTGGTGGGCTTTAAGTTCAATTAATTAATAAAAAAATGTTAATTAATTTAAAAAATCTGGAATTGAAAGCTAATAATGGTGCCATGAAACTATCATCAGTTGTTGTAAAAACCCATGTAGTTCACTAATGTCCATTACGGAAGGAAACCTGCTATCTTTACCGAGTCTGACGTACACATGACTCCAGACCCACAGCAATGTGGTTGACTCTTAAATGCCCTCTGATATGGCCTCGCAAGCACTCCCTTTTAAAGGGCAATTAGGGATGTGCAACAAATGCTGGCCTTGCCAGTGACATCCACATTCCATGAAAGAATTTAAAAAAAATCTGTGGAGAGAGATGCAGAGTTAACGTTTCAGGTCTGTGACCTTTCATCAGAACTGGCAAAGGGTAGAAGAGAATTAGGTTTTAAGCAAGTGAAGCTGTGGGGGCGGGGGGTGGGGGGTGGGGGGAGAGACCACAAGGGAAAGTATGTGTTAGGGCAGAGGGCAGGAGAGATTAAATGACAAAGATGTCATGGACAAAGGCGAAGGGAGTGCTAATGGTGTGATGAAAGACAAAGCATTAGTCCAGAGACAGTGTTAATGAAAGAATAATGACCAGCTCTGTCCAGAAGCACAAACATGAAAAACCAAGTTTAAGGAAGACACATGGTTAAAAAATAAAATAACAATAAGAAAGGCTCTGAAATTATTGAACTCAATGTTGAGTCCGGAAGCTGTAGAGTGCCTAATCGAAAAATGCGGTGTAGTTCTTTGAGCTTGTGTTGATGTTCACTGGAACACTGCAGCAAGCCAAGGATGGAAATGTGGGTGTGAGAGCAGGGTGGTGTGTTGACATGGCAAGCAACCAGAAGCTTGGGGATTTGCTTTTAGACTGAGCGGAGATATTCTGCAAAGTGGTCATCCAAACTGCGTCTAGTCTCCCCAGTGTAGAGGCAACCGCATTGTGAGCAGTAAATACAATATACTAAATTGAAAGAAGTACAAGTAATCCCTGTTTCACCTGGAAGAAGTGTTTGGGGACTTGGATGGTGAGGAAAGAGGAGGTAAAAGGGCAGGTATTACACCTCCTGCGATTGCGTGGAAGGTGACGAGGTGTTAGGGGGAATGGAGGAGTGGTCCTGGGTGTTGTGGAAGGAATGCTGACAAGGGAGGGGAGGGGAAGATGCATTTGGTGGTGTCACCATGCTGGAGGTGGCGGAAATGGTGGAGGATGATGCTTTGGATGTGTAGGCTGGTGGGATGGAAAGTGAGGATAAGGGGAACCCTGTTGTGGTTCTGGGTGGGAGAGGAAGGGATGAGGGCAGAGGTGTGGGAAATGGGCCGGACATGGTTGAAGGACCTGTCAACTAGAGTGGGGGGGGGGGGATCCTCCGTTGAGGTAAAAGCAAGATATATCAGAAGTTCTGTTGTGGAAGTTTGCATCATCAGAACAGATGCGTCAGGGAAGGAGAAACTGAGAAAATGGAATGGAGTCCTTACAGGAAGCAGCGTGTGAGGAAGTGTAGTCAAGGTAGCTGTGGAAGTCTGTGGGCATATAATGAATATTAATGAATATTAATGGACAGCCTATCCCCACACTGAGAAGTCGAGGAAAAGAAGGGAAATGTCAGAGATGGACAATGTAAAGGTGAGAGAAGGGTGGAAATTAGAAACAAAGTTGATGAATTTTTCCAGTTTGGGGTGAGAGCAGGAAATGGCACCGATACAGTCATCAATGTACCGGAAAAAGAGTTGGGGGAGGAGACCTGAGTCGGACTGGAACAAGGAATGTTTGACATACCCCACAAAACGTCAGACATAACTAGAATCCCTGCGGGTCCCATAGCAACACCTTTTATTTGAAGGAAGTGAGTGGAGTTGAAGGAGAAGTTGTTCAATGTGAGAACAAGTTCAGCCAGGCGGAGGAGGATGGTGGTGTATGGGGACTGGTTGGACCTCCGTTCAAGGAAGAAGCAAAACGTCTGTTTGTGCTGGTTTCTTTGCCGTACAATTGGAAAGTGGTGAACAAGGATTCACCAAGGGGGAGCTAAAAACACAGTGTGTTTAAAATTAAACCCTGTTATGGTAAGACGAAGCGAAGGCTGAGAGGGACCCCTAGACACCTTTCTCACCTGGTTGTATGAGTGAGAAATAAGAAAATGTGAGTTAATTGTAATCCTGGCTTCTGTTAATGCATCCGATAGAGCAATTCTTGCCTGTAGTGTTGGCCTATTCCCTGTGACAATGTCATTAGTCCACTTGATGTATGGTTATTCCATGTGACAGTGTAATTCCTCCACCATACCAGGTAATTCCAATTCTGGGTTCTGTAGCGACTACAAATGCTTGAAATTATTGCACAGTGCCGCAGTTTTACAGCCACGTTCAGGTACAAGGTACCAAGCAACTCCAATCATATGCGGGTTCCAAAATTACATGGTGGGAAAATCGCAAACAGACACTTAAAGGTGACCTATTTAACATAAAGGGTTAATGTCATCATTAAAATAAGGGAGAGGGAAATTTCAATGGGACACGGTAAGCCTTCATATGTAGTTACTCGCAGGTTATTTTCAAAGATGTACGACCTAGAAACTCCTGGGTTCCCAATGCGGCAGTGTAAGTGTGAAAGGCTGCTGAAATGGGAGGAGACCGAAATCCTGGGTTAGCTCATTTAAATAATACTGGCAGGTCAAAGGCTAGAAAAATATAAGCTCATTCTTTGTTTCGATTGGTAAATCTTTGCAGCCTATTTCACATTCCTACTTTGTATTTTTTCCATTTAATCTGTTCTTGAAAGATACTTTGTCTTCCTGCTTAATTATTGGGAGCTGGATGAGTTTCAGTCTTGCTTTTGATTAACTAGCGCCGCCAGCAAATATTTAAAATGTAAACCAGACGACTACAGATCCGACTTTTAAACCAGAAATCCAATCTACTGTTGTCTTCTGTGCATTATGATTTGAAGCCATTAATTTTGATACTTAATGAAGGGAAGAAAACTCTGGAGGAATAATGAGAGAAAGTATGCCCTTTTGATTCAAATAAACTAAGATACTGAGCTGCATTTTCACTGCGGGCTTCTGAACCCCAGCGTCAGGGTCAAATGGGGGTCAGAAACCTGCACTGTGTGGGAAACAGCCACCCATTGTTATTTTTCACTAATTGGCCCATTAGTGGCTAGAGGGCGGGCTCGTCGTCCAATTAAGGATGGCGGGTAGGCTCTCAAAGCTGGAGGGCCAATCAGAGGCCTTCTAGCTTGAAAGCTGTAGCAGGATGCCATGGCAGGTGAGGGAAAGGTGGCTTCAAAATGGTGACGCCCTGTCTTCAAATTTCTAAAATTTGAAATAAAAGAATGCCTTTGCAGCCAGGCCACCACTGTCGGTAGCGGTTGGAGGGGAGGCGGGGAGGTGGGGTGGGGGGTGGGTGGCTGGTGTGTGGGCAGGGAGAGCCCCACCACAGGATGGCCTGTAGCTACTGCAGCACCCAGACAGGCAGGGAGGGTCTCTAGGCTGGCCTAGAATGCTGACTGCACCCCCCACCCCACCACCCCGGTATGCCAGCGGAAGGCTGCCTCTAGGCAGCGAAACTGGCCCCCGCCGCCTGCAGAAACCTCTTTCAATTGGCCTTAAATGGCCATTAATTAGTTTAATTGGCTATCTGCCACATGAGTGTGGGTAGCCCTTTGGCAAACCCCCCCAATCCCACCTCCAGGAATGTGGCTCGGGGGTGGGAAGGAGTCGGAAACTGGCATAAAGGCTGAGGTCGTTATTGTTAGCGCCCGCCCACATCTTTTCCTGGCACCAAATAGGGGCTCAAAATCCAGCCCACTGATACTGCAACAGTGGGCATCTAGTCCCTGTACTGCGGGGGGCAGGGATGGAGGCCTGAGGACTGAGGACTACAATATGCCTGAGGCACCTAGCACATCCCAATGCAGGTGATGATTACAGAGGTGGCTGGCAGTATGCTACAGACTAGGTTCATTAGGATACTGACTTTTCTGTAGAAAAAGCAGCCACATCATAGTGTGATTGGAATGTCTGAGCTGAATCATATGGTAGCTATTTTGCAAAGGGCACTGAGAAGGATGCCTTTGTTTATAGCTAAGGTCCTGCCCACCATTGATGCTGCCTCATGACTTCTGGGACAAGCCCATGCTCCCATGCCTTCCTATTCTCTCAAGATGACCTTGCCATTTACCCTGTGCTCTCCTCTCTATGTCAGAAAGTTGCCCGGTGCACAATGGCTGGTTCCTGGTTTTTAGTTTCACTAGCTCTTGTTGCCTAACACTGCAGCCCTGGCACTCCTGTCACATTTTGGGCAACACACTAACAGTGCCTAATCTGGGGAGGTCACCCCATTAGTATCTAACAGCATGCAGCATTGGTGTCATTGTGTACAGAGTTTCTTGTCTGCCTTCCATTATCTTCACAGAATGCAAAATTAAAAAAAAAACACACTTAGTTTTATCTCTGATAAGGACATTTTCTAGTACGATTTCATTGCAAAAGATAAGGGAATGAAACTTCAAACCATCTGAAGAGCAGCTCAGAACTATTCGACTTTGCAAACCCTATGCTGTAGACTAAGAATGCAGATGTCCCTTGAGATCAAGTGGCTTTGGAGTGTCCCTGAGGCTGGTTTGAAATTGTTGAACCTATTGTCGTTTTCAATATAGTCACTTCAAGAAACTTGGGAAAGCTCATTATATTTGACATCACTTGAAAGACCTAGCAGAGTAGGAGACTTTGCTGGAGGATCTCCATGATAAAGATTGATTAAAGTTGAAGACATAGCTGGTAAGTTTGTTATTTTCATCTGTAGTGAAAAGGGAATGCTTTGAACCATTGCTTCGATACTTTATTCCACTGTAAGATCTCCCCTGCCCTACACCTGAACCTGTGGGGTTGATTGTCATCTTGCTACTGCCTCTTTTATGTTTACAAGTGGGGTGAAAATTGCACAATTAAACAAGGCGTCTAACAATGACAGATCTGCTGTTCAGCCGTTCGGTTTTCAGGCAGACCTCTATCTAGGCGCCCAGCACACCAGCAGAGACAGGCAGGAGCCTAATTAAAATATTAAAATAATTCAGACCCCACTACCATAGTGGTACCACATCGAGAGGCAGCCATTTCCAATGCTTCTTAAAAGGATACCCACCTCTGCAGTGTTTTGAAAATTACTTTGTGAATGTTGTCCACTTAAGGCTACCATACATACATGTACCAGCAGAGGGTGTCTGGAGAGAAATAAAAAAGGAATCCATGTTTTTAACAGCATTCTGCAATTCTATATCTTACTAACTCTGACTGAATATTACTGTTTAGTCCCAAGAACATCAGAGCCTATTTAAAGTGCTGCAAAGTCTCGGGAGATATGTGGTTCCAATGGTTTTTGGAAAGTTACTCATATTGTTACGACCGATCGCTCCTGTCAAAGCCCCCAGTCAAAATATATGATTCTGATTGTGACAGGAGAAACGCACTGATAATCCAATCCCATTGCTCCACAGATCGCCTAACATATCATTCAAAATTTTCCAAATTAAAGAAAAACCCAGCCAAATTGTACCATCTATTAACCTCCAAATGAGGCTAACCAAAGCAGGTGTCTTTAAATCAACAAATTAACTGTTTAATTAGAAGAACTAAATTCTTAAACACTATGAAGATATAAATAACATTTGAAATAGAAGAAATTAGAGTCCTTGCAAATTTACAGTCCAATGTTGCTTGAAGTCCTCACAGAATGTTACTTTCCTTCTGCAGTGAATTTCAACAATTAACGACTTGCAAACTCTTTCAATGGAATCAAGCTGACTTTAGAGTTTTTGAGGGATAAAAGATTGTCACATTCTAACTTCCCTTTCTTCGATTTAAATTACCAGAGATCTCTGTTTTGGCTTGACTTCTTTTAGAATTTTGAGAGATAATAATTAAACAGACTAAAATCCTATTCCTTCAGTTTAAATGGTTGTGAGCTCTTTGTCAGGTGTGTTAAACACAGCTGTGTCCTCTGTGCCTGTGTTCTGTTGGAACAAACTGTCTTCAACTAAAAGCCAGTTCAAAACTGAATTGTAACAAATTCACTCCCAGTGGTTATAGCTATGGTAATGAGAATGCACCCTTTGAATCGCAGTCTCCAAATGGCTGTTTCTAAGGCAATGAAAATGAACCTTCTTATAACTCCTGAGGCTTGCTGGTTCTTAAAACAATACTGATCCCTTGCAAACCTTAAAGGCAAACCGCATATCCTGAAAAAAAAACTACAGGACTATGACAATATTCAAAGTTAAGTTTATGCCGTACCTAAACAACCTTCTGAAATTTTAAGGAAGTAAGTGGCAACATACTTTTTCTAAACCCAACATCCTTTTAGCAATTCCATTCTGGCTAGAGGAAGAGGAGCAGCAGCAGCAGGTGGAATGTGCAAATGAAGTCCAACTAAAAGGAGATATGCTCACAGTAATCCTTAACCTTGCAACAGAGTGTACAGGTCCAGTATAAGACATCTGCACTCGCCTAAGTAGCAGTGCTTTAAGGAGGTTGCACTGCTCTAGGGAAAGGTGCCACATATTTGTGTGGCACTTGTTGCAGTTAAAGTCACTACAGCCCTGAACCTCATTGCCTTTGGCTCTTTCCAAGCTGTAACATAGGGAAGCCATCAACATCAGGCCAGTTGCAGTTCATGCACAGCTCAAGCAGGCCACGGCTGCCATGTTTCCTAAAGCAAACAATTTCTTCACTTTCTCCATGGACAATATAAAAACAGCAGAATGGAACGCTGAAATTTACACACATTGAGGTGTCCCCCTTTTTGAAGCTGCATCCACTTTGCCCTGAGGTTTCCCTTAGACAAGCCCACTATTGTACTGAATTGCAAGGGCTTCCACTTCATTACTATACAACTGTTGTGTCATCGCGAGCTGCGCATCGTGTAGGTCTGTGCCCACTTGTCTGGCAGCTGCCATGATGCATTTTTATTGTGCCAGTCCTCCATCGCCACTCTGTCCACACTTTGTTCCCTCCACACACCAAAGGAAAAGATGGCTGCTTGGCATAAGAGCTAACCCCTGTATACTTGACTGATGATTCCTCTCGGGACACTCACACTTGGTGGTTGAACTGAGTTAGAGTCAGATCTGTGGGTCAATTAGAACCCTGATTGAGCAGTTCATTTGAGTCCTCAAACAATGACTCCACTGCCTGGACAAGTCTGCTAACTTCCTCCAATACAGCCCATAAAGAGCATTCCATCTGATAGTAGTTTGCTGTATGATGCATAGCGTTGACATCCCCCTGTGACAGAAGCTATGATGATAACTCAAACAGCTGCCCTCTGGGCTGAACCATCACCAAATGGTTGCCAATGAACTTGCCCAAATGAGGCAAAAGCTGGAGATCAGTCACAAAATAGGAGTGAAATATTTGCACCCATTTTTTCTGTGCAGAATATTCATTTTGCTGGTATGATTTGGGTGCTAAACAAATAAAAATCAATTCTTACATTTTCTTTAATGGACAGTGTCTACTGTCTCCTTAGGAAGGGAAAAAGACTGGCAGAAGAAAAAGGGGAAAAAATAGTAATACAAATGAATCAGAAAGTAGGGATTATGCAATCACATAGTTGGAAGGGAAGATTTTGAGATCCTGGCAATTATGAGTTGACAAATCTGAGGTGACATTTAACTCGCCAATGCTTGGATTAACTGTCACTGTACTTACTCAGCTCATGCAAATATATGCGTTCTAAAAAGGAGATTGCTGAGCAAAGACTTCAAAGTACAGCAGCCAAAAGCTAAATATGAGTGAATACTATCTATAATTCAGAAAAATACCAATGAATTTGTTTGATAAGATTATACTCCAGGTGCAGTTCGGAACTATTTAGAAGCACATGCCTTCTGGCTTTGAATGTATGTAATCATGCTCTGTTTGATGCTTGAAATTAATGAAACCCTTCTTTTAACTGGTTAACAAGCTTATTGCAGATGTTACCATGCAGCCAATATTGTTTAAAATATAATAGAATTGCTGCTCCCTGTATTACTTTTGTGCTAAATATCAGCATCAATTTTTATTGAAGTGTAAGACTGACTTCTTGAATTGCAATATTTATGGTTATTTTATTCTGAAATATTTATTAGAAATACATGACATTTGCTTCAATACAGGCTACCTCAATACATAACCCCTACCTCAGCTGGATTTCTCTCCTCATTGGGGAAATAATAACTCATATTTAAACTGCACGTCCAATTCAAAGCAATTATGAACATTCGTGCATTATTAAGTATTGTCAGAGGTGCCAACTTTCTGATGAGACATTAAACCGTAGCCATGGCACCAGTTGAAGAAGGGAAGGGAATCCTGGCATCCTGACCAACATTCTTCCCTCAACTCGCTCCACAAAAAACAGATTATCCAGTCATTCAATCATTTGCCACTTGTTCCGCTGTGCATAAATTGACTGTTGTGTTTACTTGACAACAGTGACTACTACAAAAGGAATGTATTGATTGTAATAAGGCACAGGAACATAGGAACTGAGTCGGCCTGTTAGACTCTTGAGCCTGTACTGCCATTCAATGAGACCAGAGTTGATCTGTGACCTAACTTCATACACCCCCGCACAAGTTCATTTACTTGTGTAATAAAAGCAGTCTATATTCAATCAAGTATGGTAAATTTCATGGTATATACGGAGGATACAAAATGAGAAACTATAGCTTATGGTATCCCACAAGTGGCCTGAACTAATAAATTAAATTTAGTCAGCTCCACTTGTGGGATGTAAATCATATTGCACAGTTTTGCCTTGTGCATTGTGCTAATAGTACATATTAAGTAGTCAAATTAAGGTCAGTTTTTGTTGTGGGTCCAGATCCATTAAAAACTGCGCTGAGGCTTTCGAAAATAATTTCATAATGGGTCTTCCCAATCAAAAGACAAAAGGCCTGTATCCCGTCAGTGTGTAGTGCATTTCCCCATTGGTCTCAGATATGAAAAGACAGCGTGCTAACTTGCTAGGCAGCATGCAAGACCTCAAAAATTTGCCTTTTGAAATAAGGGCCGGAATTTTGCCAAATCCCAGGTTGTCCCGCTGCTGGGACCGAAAGCCCGTGCAGACATACAGCAGTGCAGGATATTACTGGCAGTGGCCAATTAAAAAGCTACTGCTGGCACTGCCATCCAATTGTGCTCAAGAGCCTGCCACTCAGAGCTGCCGGCCCAATCAAAGGTGGCCACTATTCAGGCTGCAGGAAGAAGAAGAGGGTGCCTCTGTTGTAGGGTATTCCCAAGCGCAGAGGCACCTGCAGTAAATATCATACTGTTTAAATGTTATTTGAGTAAGTAGATTCATATAATCCCAGTGAATATATATATGTATATATACACACATATACAAGTTGAAAGTATAGCTACATATTGGTACAAAATGGAGTATTTACCCGAGGCATTGTGGGACAAGTTACTTAGCTTGCAGTTTTGAGCATGGTACAGCATAGCACAGACTCTGAGCAGGGCCTCTCTTATCAGTGTAACTGCAGACTGCGCGAAGCACTCAGGAATGCAAGTTGTTTGATAGAGGTGACAGGAAGACTCAAGGATAATTGATGGGGTCTGAGAAACATCACAAGATGATCAGGGGGCTTGCACGAGCTGATCACGTAGCCACATGATGCCTAATGAGTAATCTAATTGGTAATATGTGTAATGTATGTAATCAATAACCGTTATGATTGGATCATGTCCAGCCAGGATGGGCTGAGTAACTGTATATCTGTTGTGGATATTCCTTTGTTCGGTGGAGAGGCATCTGAACAGCCCAGTGACCTGCTCCCCGCTGGCGTAATAAACTGTTTGACATTGAAGCAGACCTGAGTGTCGAGTGATTCTTCTAGATTCATTCCCGCTAACAGCCTCCATGTTGAGGCGCCCTTGAAGGCCAGGTAAATTTTTTATGATTTAATGGACTGGGGCCAGGCATGCAGAATCCTCCAGTGGTGACTTTGAAGCTGCAGGGTCAACCATTGGCACAGGAGACACCTCCGCAGACCATAGAGTGACCATAAAGGAAGGCCCCCTTCCTGAACCTTATAGGAGGCTACCACAGTTTACCTGGTGGTCTCCGCATGTGGCGGGGCCCTGTCCTGACACTGGTAAAATGCTGGTGGGGGGTAGGAAGTATCCGTTAATTGATCTAATTGGCTGCCTGCACTGTGCCCCTGCCCTTCCCACCATTGAGAATATCGCGTGGCAGTGGGAGACGTTAGTGTTACCACCAGGTGAGAAAGAGGTCTAGGGTTCCCTTTCAGTCTTCATCTGGTCTTACTGCAACAGAGTTTAATTTTAAACACACAGTGTTTTTAGCTCCCCCTTGGTGAAACCTTGTTCACCGTTTTCCAATTATAAGGCAAAGAAACCAGCGCAAACAGGCTTTCTTAGGTTTAAAGAAGAAAAGTAGAAATTTATTAAACTTAAACTTAATCTCTACTTCGGTTGATGCCTACAGATACATGAAGCACCCAAGCTAGCATGCATACGCGATGCACACATGTAAATAGAGATAGAAAAGAGCAGAAGAAAAATAAAGTGGAAAAGATTGAGGCAATATCTGAAGAGATTTTGTTATGGTTCTTCGGGCTCACTGTAGAGTTTTTGATTGTTGGTAGATCTTGCTTTTCGTTGGGGCCCAGTATTCTTCTTAAACCTTGTTCACTGTAGGAGACTTTTCTCTCTTGGGGTTCATCTGTCTTCAGTGGATTCAGAGGCTTGTGAGAAAGAGATGGGAGCAGACAGGAGAGATCTTCTCAGTCCAGGAGCAAACAGACACTCTCAGTTCAAACTGTTTGTACAATTCAGAAAAACTCAGGTTGCCAAGTCATGTAACTAACTGGTCTGACCACGTCTTAGATTGTATCACCTTAGCAGTCTCTGGAATGCTCCTCTTACACACAATACCTAGTGATCAAGGTCCACTGTGGGTTGAATAAGTCAGGGAATGATTCTTTGTCCTTCCAAGCACTATCTGCTAATATGCAAATATCTTTTCCAGCCATGGTTGATCTGTTTAACAAGTCCTTTCTTCAGTCCAGTAACAGTTTAAAATCAATGTTCATGACAAAATTAATGTGCCTCATTCTTGGCAGGTGGGGGCCGAGCATGATATTAGACTACCCCTCCCGACACCTTCTGTCACCATTTTATGAGGCCTTCTGACTCCCAGCCTGTTACCATACAAGCCTAAAGGTCAAATTTTATGCTCTCCCCCATGGCACGTTTGGAGGCGGAGAAAGCATAAAATATGGTGGGATGGTGGTGGGGGGTGGACCCCACCATCATCCCGTCTCCGCTGTACTTTAGTACAGGGCGGGAAGGCCTGTGAATGGCCTTCCCGACCCACCAGTAATTGAGGCCCTTAACTGAGTACTGGGTAATTAATCCCTAATGAAGGTGCTCTTCCTGCCGCAGCTGCAATTACCATGTTGCAGGTGGCCCTGTCACCACATGGGAAGCATGGCACGAGAAACTACGTGGACTGCTTCCCGGCTGTCGGGGGATGGGATAGTGTGGGTAGGGGGTCACTCATTCAAAGGCACTCAGTGCCTGATCAAGGGACCCGGCATCGGGAAGGGGGGTGCCCGCTGAGGGCCACCCCCCTGCACTTGCTACCGATCCCCTTCCCCCCCCCCTCCCACTCTGCCCAAACTTAAGCCTGGTTCCAATGCTGCGTCTCGGTGTCTGGTCACTGCAGGTACAGCAGCTGCCACTGCCTCCATGTTGGCGCTGCAGTTGCTGGCCTCTGATTTGCCAGCTGATTTGCCAGCAGCTTTGCAAAGCCAGGATTTCTAAATCCTGCAGAAGGCCGACCGCTGTCAAGTTAAGTTCTGATTATCACTAAATTTGGCGGGCCTTCTGTACTGGAGGCGAAGTGGGGATCTCGCCGTTGGTTTCGCCTGACGTTGAGACTGCCGCTACCAGCATAAAATTCTGCCCTAAATTTTGTTCTGATTTCCGAGAAGAATGTTGAAAGGGAATTGGTGTAATGGAGTCATCAGCAGCATATGTTCAGATACTAAAAAAGTTGAACTGAGCTCTGTAACAAATAGATTTTGAAAGGCTTGAACAGCATATAAAGCCTTAGGGGATATCAAAGCCAGTGATAGAATAGATACTGAAGGTAGAGCTGTAGCGCAGTAAGTGAAGGAAAACTCAGAAGGACATAATAAAAAGAATACATAGGCAACTGGGCTATGTGGATACCAGTAATGCATTGAGGTCTGCAAGAAAATGGCAGAGACAGCAACTGTTTTGATCAATACAGTGTCAGGAATCCTGTCAGATAATAATTTCAGTAATTGCATTGTTAGTTGCTGTCCATCTTAAAAAAAGTGTATCTTCTCATTTTTTCCAGTCATTTCTTTCCACTTTTTAGTGCATGCTGATGACATCACTCTAGAATTGGCCTTTATAGCCACTCCAGGCGCTGCTTCACAAACCACTGACCACCTCTAGGCGCTTACCCATTGTCTCTCGAGACAAGGAGGCCAAAGAAGAAGAAGAAGATGACATCAGGGAGAAAACTAGTTTGGAAGAGATTTTGGCATAGGAATATTACATAATTAGTGAACCTTAATATGATATGCAGTAAGACCTGGACAATATCCAGGCTTGGGCTGAGAAGTGGCAAGTAACATTCACGCCACACAAGTGTCAGGAAATGACTATCTCCAATGAGAGAGGATCTAACCATCTCCCCTTGACATTCAATGGCATTACAATCACTGAATCCCCAACTATCAACATCCTGGGGGTTACCATTGACCAGAAACTGAGCTGGAGTAGTCATATGAACACCGTGGCTTCAAGAGCAGGTCAGAGGCTAAGAGTTCTGCAGTGAGTAACTCACCTCCTGACCCCCCCAAAGCCTGTCCAACCATCTACAAGGCACAAGTCAGGAGTGTGATGGAATACTCTCCACTTGCCTGGATGGGTGCAGCTCCAACAACGCTCAAGAAGCTTGAAACCATCCAGGACAAAGCAACCCGCTTGATTGGCACCCAATCCATAAATATTCACTCCCTCCACCACCGATGCACAGTGGCAGCAGTGTATATCATCTGCAAGGTGCAGCAATGCACCAAGGCTCCTTAGACAGCACCTTCCAAACCCACGACCTCTACCAGCTTGAAGGACAAGGGCAGCAGATGCATGGGAACACCACCACCTGCAAGCTCCCCTCCAAGTCACACACCATCCTGGCTTGGAACTATATCGCCCTTCCTTCACTGTCATTGGGTCAAAATCCTGGAACTCCCTTCCTAACAGCGCTCTGGGTGTAACTACCCCACATGGACTGCAGTGGTTTAAGAAGGCAGCTCACCACCATCTTCTCAAGGGTAATTAGGAATGGGCAATAAATGCTGGCCTGGCCAGCAATGCCCACATCCCATAAACGAATAAAAAAAATGAAGGTTCTTTGCTATTTTAATGGAAGGGTCAACCCATTTATTCTAATGCTTGGATAGTGTAATTTTTAAGTTATTGGAGTGGACATTCGTCTAGGCCAAAAGGGCAAACTGAGATAGTGAATCTCCAACCCATTTTATACTCCGCCCGATTTCCTTTTCTATTGACTTCAGTGGGAAGGAAATTAGAATTTAAAACAGGCTGTCGATTGCTGCTCAAGACATATTTCCATTTCATTGAGTCTGTCTGATAAGAACCTAGTAAACACAGAACAATAGGATCACTAGTTAAGAGATACAGAAGATAAAAGAGAATAGGTAATGATGAAACTACATAAATCCTTCGTACACCTTAGTTAGAGCGCTGTGTGCAGTATTGAGCTTAACATTATCAATGACAATGAGGTTTTAGTGAGAGTAGAATGCAGATCCACTGGAATGCTGTTCAGTATGAGGACATGCTATGATCAAGTCTTCAAATAAATCAATAAATGAGTCTCAGAGGCAATAACTGCCACAAAACTGGAAATGCTGATTATTAAGTGGGTAACATTGCTTATAATGAGGGAATGTGGCATAAAGTGAAGGATTCTGCTTATTAATGACAAGACTGCTTATGAAGGTGGAATATGACATAAAGCAGGTGATGCTGCTTAGCAAATGAAGACCATTTCTTAATCAGTTATAGAATGCTGTTTTAAAGAGGGAAACTATTTTTAAGGGGAAAACATTTCTTTTAAAATGGGTGCACTGCTTTCCGCTGGAAATTGCTTTGATAAATTTAGAGAACAAAGGGAAATATTCTCTAAGGTGCGATTCTGGTCACCACCATATAGACTTTCATTTGTGATTCAAGAAAATGTCCCAGAAAGGACATTAAAAGGCTTTGAATCTATTAAGATTGCCAATTTGTCTGAGAAGAAGCAATTAAACACTTGTCTTACTAATTAGCGGTTTTGCATTTTAAATGCTGCATTGCAAGCTTGCAAAATTGATGTGAAATGTCTGAGTTTGGTTGTAAATTGATGCAGTTAAAATCTCAGTTTAGCAGTACTTTTTTGATGTTGTGTTGCTGGTGGGAAGCCATGCCAGCAGTGTATGCTGGAAATTCAGGCATACTATTGACATCAAAAGGCTAGATGTAAAGTGTGGTTCAGCTACAGTATGCGCTATCAGGAAGCAAGGTTCTCTGCTGGCAATGCGAAGGCGTAAAGACACTCTTAAGGGATCATCTTGCTATAACTCAGATGCCACCCAATTCTAACTTACATAACCACTAAGCCATCTTGCAATTTCATCGCAATTCCCTTAATGGTTCTCCCAGTTGTAATCTGCAGAGAAACAGTGTAAATAATTCCCCAATCCAAGTAATTGGGAATAAATTGTCAATTTGGGCCAAGTTTAGACTTGTCAGATCAACCTGTTCCTTTAAGATACTGGTGTGACTCTTACACAAAATTGTCCAGTTTGTTTCCTTTCTGTGAATGGACACAACCATTTTCAAGACTGAGATAGAAGTTTGTTGGGTATCAAGGATGTGGAGCATATGGTGGGAACATGGAGGTATGGTGAAGATCAGCCATGATCTAACTGAATTGAAGGATGTGGAAGCTTTGGAAAGGGTGCAGAGGAGATTTACTAGGATGTTGCCTGGTATGGAGGGAAGGTCTTACGAGGAAAGGCTGAGGGACTTGAGGTTGTTTTCGTTGGAGAGAAGGAGGAGGAGAGGTGACTTAATAGAGACATATAAGATAATCAGAGGGTTAGATAGGGTGGATAGTGAGAGTCTTTTTCCTCGGATGGTGATGGCAAACACGAGGGGACATAGCTTTAAGTTGAGGGGAGATAGATATAGGACAGATGTTAGAGGTAGTTTCTTTACTCAAAGAGTAGTAGGGGCGTGGAACGCCCTGCCTGCAACAGTAGTAGACTCGCCAACTTTAAGGGCATTTAAGTGGTCATTGGATAGACATATGGATGAAAATGGAATAGTGTAGGTCAGATGGTTTCACAGGTCGGCGCAACATCGAGGGCCGAAGGGCCTGTACTGCGCTGTAATGTTCTAATGTTCTAATGTTCTAATATAGAAGTGGTACCAGAGGACTGGAGTATTGAAAATGTTACAACTTTGTTCAAAAAAGGTGTAAGGATAAGTCCAGAAATCATAGGCCACTCAGTTTAACCTTGTTGTTGAAAAAGCTTTGAGAAATGATAATCTGGATCAAAATTAACAGTCACTTGGTCAAATGTGGATTAATTAAGGAAAGCTAGCATGGATTTATTAATAGCAAGTTGTGTTTAACTAACTTGCTTGAGTTTTTTGATGAGGTAACAGAGAGAGTTGATGAAATAATGTGGTTGATGTGGTGCACATGGACTTCCAAAGGCCGTTTGACAACATGCTACAGAATAGCTTATCAGCAAATTTGAAGCTCATAGAATAAAAGGGTCAGTGGCAGCGTGGATACAAAGTTGGCTGAGTGACAGGAAACAGGCAGTCGTGGTGAACGGTTGGTTATCAGACTGGAGTAAGGTGGATAGACTTCAAGAGGAAGAAGACAGTCTCATGGAATGGGCACACAGGCGGCAGATGAAATTTAATGCAGAGCAGTGTGAAGTGATACATTTGGAGAGGAGTAATGAGGAGAGGCAATATAAAGTAAAGGGTGCAATTCTCAAGGGGATGCAGGAACAAAGGGATCTGGGGGTGTATGTACACAAATCGCTGAAGGTGGTAGGGCAGATTGAGAAAGCGGTTAATAATGCATACTGGATGCTGGGCTTTATAAATAAAGGTATAGAGTACAAAAGCAAGGAAATTATGGTGAACCCTTATAAAACACAGGTTTGGAGTCAATATTGTGTCCAATTCTGGCCAACACACTTTAGGAAGGATATGAAGGCATGAGAGAGGGTGCAGAGAAAAATTATGAGAATGGTTCCAGGGTTGAGGAACTTCAGTTATGTGGATGGATTGGAGAAGCTGGGGCCGTTCTCCTTGAACAGAAGGTTGAGAGGAGATCTGATGGAGGTGTTCAAAATCATGAGGGGTTTAGACAGAGTAGATAGGGAGAAACTGTTCCCCTGGCGCAGGACACCGATTTAAGGTAATTGGCAAAAGAAGCAAAGTCAACATGAGGAAATGTTCTTTCACACAGTGATTGATTAGGGTCTGGAATATCCTGCTTGGGACTGTGGTGGAGACAGGTCCAATTGAGGTGTTCAAGAGGGAATTGGATTGTTATTTGATAAGGAAGAATGTGCAGGACTATGGGAAGAAGGCGAGGGAATGGCACTATCCTTCGGAGAGCCAGTGCATTCACGATGGGCCAAATGGCCTCCTTCTGTGTTATAATAATTCTGTCATTCTATGACATGAGGAAAAGTTTTTTTATGCAGCAAAGTGGTTAGGATCTGGAATGGACTGCCTGAGAGTGTGTTGGAGGCAGATTCAATAGTGGCTTTCAAAAAAGAATTGGATAATTACCTGAAGAGAAAAAAATTGCAGGGCTACAGGGAAAAGGTGGAGCAGTGGGACTAGCTGAGTTGCTCTTGCAGAACGCTGGCATGGATACGATGGGCTGAATGGCCTCTTTCTGTGCTATAACCATTTTATAATTCTATGTTTCATTTTGTATCTGCTGTCTCTAGTGGTTTAAGGGAGATATTTGGTTATGTTCCTGCCAGTTAAAGTGTAACGGGGGAGGGGATTAAAAAGATATTTTTGAACTGCTGTCCACCAAGTAAAAAGGTAAGGAGATACGGAGAATGGATCTGTGGGCTCCAAGGCAGTTTTAAAAAAAATTTTGGCTATCCAATTAGTTTTCCACATGATTAAGTTGTAGGTTCACTTGTAAGTTCGTCTGTCTGAATCAAACTTGGAAGATTAATAGAAAGCAAAATCAACATTGTGTTTGAAAAGTACAAGACTTCGCCTCCTTGTAATTACAGTTTGAAGAATTTTGTTAAAAAGCATTCTGAGGTTTAGCTGTATAGAACTTGTTCTTTACAATTTGAAATCCATGTTTAGGCTTAAATCTTTACCCACACGAACTGAATTTCACCAACCGCTATTACTCAAATGTTGACAACTTGATAGGAAAGGCTTTTTTTGGCAATTATTGGTAACTGCTTCTATTTTTAGATACCGTAACATGCATTTTTCTTTCTTCTAAGTGACATGCCACAAATGGAATTATCATTGCTGGAATGACAACTATTTCTTAAGTGCAGGGAACATTTAACAGACATCATCGCCACAGCAGGAATGATGAGCACTGTGATAATAAAAGACAGATAGCAGGTTTTGTTTGAATGCATTACTTAAAACTTCCATTACCTGCTTCAAATCTTCATCTTTTGCATGTTGTAACCCTATGAAGTTGATTTAGGATTATAGAAACTAATACCACCTTTAGATTACTGTAGTGTCCACCATCAACAGTAGGAACATAGGAACAGGCCAATCAGCCCCTCGAGGCTGTGCTGCCATTCATTCATATCTGATCTGTATTTTAACTCCATCTACCTGCCTTGATGTCAAACCTCTTAATATCCTTGCCAAACAAAAATCTATCAATCTGTCTGCCAGTGGTTTAGGGAGTGAATGCATAAGTTGGCGAATGGGATGCCGATCAAGTGGGTTGTTTTGTCCTGGATGGTGTTGAGCTTCTGGAGTGTTGTCGGAGCTGCACCCATCCAGGCAAGTGAAGAGTACTCCATCACACTCCGGCCTTATGCTTTGTAGATGATGGACAGGCTTTGGGGAGTTAGGAGGTGAGTTACTCGCTGCAGAATTCCCAGCCTCTGACCTGCTCTTGTAGCCACAGTATTTATATGGATGGTCCGGTTAAGTGTCTCGTCAATGGTGACCCCCGGGATGTTGATAGTGGGGGATTCAGCAATGGTAATCCATTGAATGTGAAGGGGGGATGGTTAGATTCTCTATTGTTTGAGATGGCCATTGCCTGGCAGCTGTGTATCATGAATGTTAATTGCCACTTATCAGCCAAAGCCTGAATGTTACCCAGGCCTTGCTGCTTGTGAGGGTGGACTGCTGCAATATCTGAGGAATCATGAATGGAACTGAAAATTGTGCAATCATCAGCGAATAATTCCACTTCTGGCCTTATGATGTAGGGAAGGTCATTGATGGAGCAGCTGAATATGGTTGGGCCTAGCACACTGCCCTGACGCACTCTTGTTCTGGGACTGAGGCGATTGGTCTCCAACAATCACAACCATCTTCCTTTGTGCTAGTCATCACTCCAACCAGTGGAGAGTTTTTCTCCATGATTCCCATTGACTTCAATTTTAATAGGGTTCCTTGATGTCACATTTAGTCAGACAGAATCACAGAATAATACAGTGCAGAAGAGGCCCTTCGGCCCATCGAGTCTGCACCGATGTATTAAAACACCTGACCTGTCTACCTAATCCCATTTGCCAGCACTTGGCCCATAGCCTTGAATGTTATGACGTGCCAAGTGCTCATCCAGGTACTTTTTAAAGGATGTGAGGCAACCTGCCTCTAGCACCCTCCCAGGCAGGGCATTCCAGACCGTCACCACCCTCTGGGTAAAAAAGTTCTTCCTCAAATCCCCCTTAAACCTCCTGCCCCTCACCTTAAACTTGTGACCCCTCGTAACTGACCCCTCAACTAAGGGGAACAGCTTCTCCCTATCCACCCTGTCCATGCCCCTCATAATCTTGTACACCTCGATCAGGTCACCCCTCAGTCTTCTCTGCTCCAGTGAAAACAACCCAAGCCTATCCAAACTCTCTTCATAGCTTAAATGTTCTATCCCAGGCAACATCCTGGTGAATCGCCTCTGCACCCCCTCCAATGCAATCACATCCTTCCTATAATGTGGCGACCAGAATTGCACACAGTACTCCAGCTGTGGCCATACCAAAGTTCTGTACAACTCCAACATGACCTCCCTGCTTTTGTAATCTATGCCTCGATTGAAAAAGGCAAGTGTCCCATATGCCTTTTTCACCACCCTATTAACCTGCCCTTCTACCTTCAGAGATCTATGGACAAACACGCCAAGGTCCCTTTGTTCCTCGGAACTTCCCAGTGTCAGGCCATTCATTGAATACTTCCATGTCACATTACTCCTTCCAAAGTGTATCACCTCACACTTTTCAGCATTAAATTCCATCTGCCACTTTTCTGCCCATTTGACCATCCCTTCTACATCTTCCTGTAACCCAAGCCACTCCACCTCACTGTTAATCACTCGGCCAATCTTTGTGTCATCCGCGAACTTACTGATCCTACCCCCCACATAGTCATCTATGTCATTTATATAAATGACAAACAATAGGGGACCCAGCACAGATCCCTGTGGTACGCCACTGGACACTGGCTTCCAGTCACTAAAACAGCCGTCTGTCATCACTCTCTGTCTCCGACAGCTAAGCCAATTTTGAATCCACCTTATCAAGTTACCTTGTATCCCATGTGCATTTGCTTTCTTGGTAAGTCTCCCATGTGGGACCTTGTCAAAGGCTTTGCTGAAATCCATGTAAACTACATCAACTGCACTACCCTCATCTACACACCTGGTTACAAGCTCAAAAAATTCAATCAAATTTGTTAGGCATGACCTCCCTTTGACAAAGCCATGCTGACTATTACTAATCAAATTTTGCCTCTCCAAGTGGTGATAGATTCTCTCCAGTCAAATGCAGCCTTGATGTCAAGGGCAGTCACTCTCACCTTCACTCTTGAGTACAGATCTTTTGTCCATGTTTGGACTAAGTCTCTAATGAGGTCTGGAGCCGAGTGCCCCTGGTCGAACCCAAACTGAGTATCGGTGAGCAGGTTATTGCTGAGTAAGTGCTGCTTGGTAGCAATGTCAATGGCAGCTTCCATCATTTTGCTGACGATTGCGAGTACACTGATGAGGCAGTAATTAGCTGTATATAGTTTTGTCCTGCTTTTTGTGGACAGGGCATACCTGGACTAATTTCCACATTGTCAGGTAGATGTCACTGTTGTAACGGCACTGGAACAGCTTGGCTAGGGTTGCAGATAGTTCTACAGCAAAAGTCTTCAGTACTACAGCTGGGATGTTGTCAGGGCCCATAGCCTTTGCTGTATCCAGTGCCTTCGGCCATTTTTTGATATCACGTGAAGTGAAACCAATTGGCTGAAGACTGGACATCTGTGATGTTGGGGACATCAGGAGGAGACTGCGATGGATCATCCACTTGGCACTTTTGGTTGAAGATGGCTGCATAATAGTTGAAGTATCTGCTCCTCCAGAAGCTGAAGTGCCAATATTAATGCAGTACATCATCATTTATTGCAGCTTCCAATAAAGTGAGTTCAAACTGTCCGTGCAGGGGTTCTCTAGCATGGTCTCCCGCAAACCTACCTTCATTGGGATTCTTCTCGTTCTAGGCGCTAAAAGATTGGCCTTATCGGCAACCTCATAAATAGAGCCAGAGCCATTTGCTCACCATGCAAGCCTAATGCTGAAATAGGGCGAATCAAAGACATCCTGCGTGACAATGGCTATCTGATCGGATCATTTCTCACAGTATATTGCGCAAACTTATGAACGGACCTAAGGCCGTCATTTTTGGCCCTGAAAAGTGCCCAGTCTACCTTAAATTACACTGGAAGGGTAATGTATCCCAAAAATTTGAGGAACAGGTAAAGCTAGCTATTTCACACTGCTACTATGCAGTAGCAACATGTGTGGTGTTCGCCACAAACAGGAAGCTGCCGTCAAGCCAAAAAGACGTCCTGCCTATCACACAAATGAGTAATGTGACATAGGAATTTCAATGCCAGTGTGATGCTAGGTATATAGGCCGTACATCCCAAAGACTGGCCGATCGTATCAAACAACATGTCCCTTCTGCTGTTCGCAATGGGTAAGGTACAGGCCGTACCCAACCAGCCCGTGCTTGCAAATCTCAAAACACAGTGTCCAACATTAGATGTGATTCCACAATTGTACAACATTTGCTAAACAATCCTCACTGTGCTAAAAATTTAAGATTGCCAGTTGGGCTCGCAATGTGGTGCATTTGCATGTACTGAAAGCTACATATGTTAATACACAGGGCCCTATTCTTTGCAGACAGAAAGAATATGTACAAACATTGCACCTGTTTCAGCTAAACAAAATAAGTGAAAGCCATTGTAATAAAAGCAAAATACTGCAGCTGATGGAAATCTGAAACAAAAACAAGAAATGCTGGAAATACTCAGCAGGTCTGGTAGCATCTGTGGTGAGAGAAGCAGAGTTTATGTTTCAGATCAGTGACTCTTCATTACAACTGGCAAAGGTTAGAAATGTAGATTAGATTAGATTAGATTCGAGATACAGCACTGAAACAGGCCCTTCGGCCCACCGAGTCTGTGCCGACCATCAACCACCCATTTATACTAATTCTACACTAATCCCATATTCCTACCAAACATCCCCACCTGTCCCTATATTTCCCTACCACCTACCTATAGGTAATAGGTTTTAAGCAAATAAAGCGGGGGTGGGGCAAGAAATAACAATTTCTTGTTTCTGATAGGACAGGGTCACAGAGAATAACTGAGCAGAAGGTCATGGAGCAAAGGCAAATGGTATGTTAATGGTATGTTGAAAGACAAAGCATTCGTGCAGAAAGGGTGTTAATGGACAGAAAAATGAACAGCCCTGGCCCAAAGCACAAACATGAAAAAAACATGGGGCAGGCACATGATGAGAAAAATGAATTATGAATCAAACTAAAATAAAATAAAAAGAAAAAAAGAACTGAAAATAAAAAAGTGAGGGGGCTGTCATGCTCTGAAATTATTGAACTCAATGTTTAGACCAGTAGGCTGTAGCGTGCCTAATCGCTAAATGAGATGCTGTTCCTTGAGCTTGCATTGATGTTCACTGGATAACTGCAGCAAGCCCAGGACAGATATGTGGGCATGAGAGCAGGGGGGTCTGTTGAAATAGCAAGCAACTGGAAGCTCGGTGTCATGCTTTTGGACTGAGCGGAGGTGTTCCGCAAAGAGGTCACCCAATCTGCGATTGACCTCCCCAATGTAGAGGAGACCACATTGTGAGCAGCAAATATTGTATACTAAATTGAAAGAAGTACAAGTAAATTACTGCTTCACCTGAAGGGAGTGTTTGGGGCCTTGGATAGTGAGGAGACAGGAGGTAAAAGTGCAGGTATTACACCTCCTGCGATTGCATTGGAAGGTGCCGATGGGAAGGGGGCGAGGTGTTGGGGGTAATGGAGGAGTGGACCAGGGTTTCCCTTCGGAATACTGACAGGGGAGGGGAGGGGAAGATGTGCTTGGTAGTGGCATCACACTGGACGTGGCGAAAATGGCGGAGGATGATCCTTTGGATGTGGAGGCAGGTGAGGTGGAAAGTGAGGAAAAGTGACAGCCATTCACGAGTTCATTCCTCAGGGCAATGCCTTGACCAATCAGAGTCAAGCTGCCTGGTTTAAATTTCAAACAAAGCTTGGCAGTTAACTGTCAGTCACCATAAACTGGTGCATTCTTCATAGCACTGCCTCTACCAATCAGAGTTCACGTGCCAACCAAACAGCACTGTCTTCTCATACAGTATAAGTTGTTGTTTCCCCTTATATTGGTATTCGTTCAGATTATCCTGATGAGTACAAGACAAAGGCTTTGACAACATGTCTCTATTTTCAGCAATACTCAAGTTCTGGCCTTTAGGAAGAGTGAGGGGAGACTTGATTGAAGTATATAAGATCCTGAATGGTCTTGACAAGGTGGATGTCGGAAGGATGTTTCCTCTTGTAGGGGAGTCCAGAACTAAGGGGCATTATTTTAAAATTAGGGGTCACCCTTTTAGGACAGAGATGAGGAGCATTTTTTTCTCTCAGAGGGTTGTACGACTTTGGATCTCTCTGCCTCAGAAGGTGGTGGAGGTGGGGTCATTGAATATTTTTAAGCCGGAGGTGGATACAGTCTTGTTAGGCAAGGGAGTCAAAGGTTATTGGGGGTAAATGGAAGTGTGGAATTTGAGACACAAACAGATCAACCATGATCTTATTGGTGGAGCAGGCTCGAGGAGTCGAATGGCCTACTTCTGCTCCTAATTCGTATATTTGTAAATATCTCTCACTTTACCTCTGTACAGTTTGTCTTTAAAAACACATTGTCAATGTCGCATCTCAGGCTGAAGAATCACACTTGAAGTCATACCTTTAACTTGAAGGAAGATTTAACAAGCTTTATTAAACTCTTCTGTAGAGTTCTTGCTTACTGCAGCTCACTCTGGCTACAAAGCCTATCTGACCTTACAACAACCCCCAAGTCAGATGTTTTTCCCAAAGCACAAAGCTACTTTCAATTTCACTTCCAATACTCAAGCCCACACATACAATCATGACCTCCTCCTCCAACACCTTTCCACAGTCATCCAGCTGGGGTGGAACTGCACTTGCCTGGTTCCATTCTTATCTATCTGATCACAGCCAGAGAATAACTTGCAGTGGCTTCTCTTTCTGCTCCATCACTGTTAGCTTTGGTGTACCCAAGGATCTATCCTTGGCCCCTCCTATTTCTCATCTACATGCTGCCCCTTTGTGACATCGTCCAAAAACACAACTTCAGTTTCCACATGCATCTCTACCTCATCACCATCTCTCTCGACCGCTCCACAGTCTGTAAATTATCATCCAGCACTGGATGAACATAAATTTTTGCTAAAATTAAATATTGGGAAGATCAAAGCAATTCTCTTAGATCCCCACCCACAAACTCCATTCCATTTCCACTGACTATCCCTCTCCATGGCAACTCTCTGAGGCTAAACCAGCCTGTTTGTAACCTTTGTGTCATATCTGACCCGAGATGAACTTCTGTCCCATATCTGTGCCATCACTAAGTCCATTTACCTCCAACTCCGTAACGTCTTCCGGCTCCAGCCTACCTCAGCTCATCTGGTGCTAACACCCTCATTCATGCCTTTGTTACCTCCAGGCCTGACTATTTCAATGCACTCCCAGTCAGCCTCCCATGATTTATCTTTTGTAAATTGGCGGTCATCCAAAACTCAGCTGCCCTTGTCTTAACTTGCACCAAATCCTGTTCACCTGTCACCTTTGTGCTCACTAACCTATACTGGCTCCCAGTTAAGCATTGCTTTGATTTTAAAATGCTCATCCTTATTTTCAAATCCTTCCATGTCTTCACCCCTTCCTATCTCTGTAATCTGTCCAGTCCTACGACCCTCTGAGGTATCTGCACTCCACTCATTCTGGCCTCTTGATCATCCCTGATTTGAATTGTTCCACCATTGGTGGCCATACATTCAGCTGCCAAGGCCCTAGCTCTGGAATTCCCTCCCGAAACCTCTCGGCCTCTCCACCTCTCTTTCCTCCTTTAGGATGTACCTTACAATCTACCTCTTTGATGAAGCTTTTGGTCATCTTCCCTGATATTGCCGTCTATGGCTTGGTATCAATTTTGCTTTGTAACACACTTGTGAAGTGCCTTAGGACATTTTATTACATTAAAGGCACAATATAAATACATGTTGTTGTTATTGTTGTGGCAGATGGAGATTGGGGAAATTCGAGGCTATATCATTGCACACATGCGATTCAAGCTTATTGTGAATAGGAACAGATCATCCGTTTGAAGCTCTCAGCAAGGTAATGGTCCTGAATGACTCTGAGGCAAGGAGGTCCTAAAAGAGGTGTAAAAGGACAATGTAGAAATAAAAGTCAGACTGTTTTATGTAATGTTCTTCGTGAATTTTTTTTTTTATTCATTCACGGGATTTGGGCGTCGCTGGCCAGGCCAGCATTTATTGCCAATCCCTAATTGCCCTTGAGGAGGTTGTGGTGAGCTGCCTTCTTGAACCGCTGCAGTCCATTTGGGGTAGGTATACCCACAGTGCTGTTAGGAAGGGAGTTCCAGGATTTTGACCCAGCGACAGTGAAGGAACGGCGATATAGTTCCAAGTTAGGATGGTGTGTGACTTGGAGGGGAGCTTTCAGGCGGTGGTGTTCCCAGGCATTTGCTGCCCTTGTCCTTCCAGTTGGTAGAGGTCGCGGGTTTGGAAGGTGCTGTCTAAGGAGCCTTGGTGCATTGCTGCAGTGTATCTTATTTTAGTTTAGTTTAGTTTAGTTTAGAGATACAGCACTGAAACAGTTATAGATGGTACACACTGCTGCCACTGTGCGTCGGTGGTGGAGGGAGTGAATGGTTGTAGGTGGGGTGCCAATCAAGCGGACTGCTTTGTCCTGGATGGTGTCGAGCTTCTTGAGTGTTGTTGGAGCTGCACCCATCCAGGCAAGTGGAGGGTATTCCATCACACTCCTGACTTGTGCCTTGTAGATGGTGGACAGGCTTTGTAGAGTTAGGAGGTGAGTTACTCGCCTCAGGATTCCTAGTCTCTGACCTGCTTTTGTAGCCATGGTATTTATATGGCTACTCCAGTTCAGTTTCTGGTCAATGGTAGCCCCTAGGATGTTGATATTGGGGGATTCAGCGATGGTAATGCCATTGAATGTCAAGGGGAGATGGTTAGATTCTCTCTTGTTGGAGATGGTCATTGCCTGGCACTTGTGTGGGGCAAATGTTACTTCGAATAAAAATGTTATGCGAATAAAAAAACTATCTAGTGTTATGTGCACACCAGTCTTCAGCAACACTTATATTGGTCTCAATTTTTAAGAATTGAGTCTACAGGACTTATATTATTTCTCTCAGGCATTTCCATGCATAACTTGCACAGCAAAGGAGGACCAAGGGATTGATAAAGAAGGGGAAAATAGAGTACGACAGCAAGCTTGCGGGGAGCATAAAAACTGACTGTAAAAGTTTCCATAGGTATGTGAAGAGAAAAAGATTGATGAAGACAAATGTAGGTCCCTTACAGTCAGAAACAGGGGAATTTATTATAGAGAATAAAGAAATGGCTGACCAACTAAATGCACACTTTGGTTCTGACTTCACAAAGGAGGACACAAATATCATACCAGAAATGTTGGGGAACACAGGGCTTAATGAGAGAGAGGAACTGAAGGAAATCAGTATTAGTAGAGAAATGGTGTTGGGGAAATTGATGAGATTGAAGGCCGATAAATCCCCAGGGCCTGATAGTATGCATCCCACAGTATTTAAGGAAGTGGCCCTAGAAATAGTGGATGCATTGGTGGTCATCTTCCAAGATTCTATAGACTCTGGAACAGTTCCTACAGATTGAAGGGTAGGTAATGTAACCCCACTATTTAAAAAGGGAGGTAGAGAGGAAACAGAATTATAAACCAGTCAGCCTAACGTCAGTAGTGGGGAAAATTCTAGTGTCCATTATCAAAGATTTTATAGCAGAGCACTTGGAGAACAGTGGTAGAATCGGACAGAGTCAGCATGGATTTACGAAAGGGAAATTATGCTTGACAAATCTGTTAGAATTCTTTGAGGATGTAACGAGTAGAGTTGATGAGGGGAAGCCAGTGGATGTGGTTTATTTGGACTTTCAGAAGGCTTTCGACAAAATCCCACATAAGAGATTAGTGTGTAAAATTAAAGGGCATGGGATTGGGGGTAGTGTATTGCGATGGATAGAAAATTGGTTGGCAGACAGGAATCGAAGAGTAGGGATAGATGAGTCTTTTTCCGAATGGCAGACAGTGACTAGTAGGGTACCGCAGGGATCGGTGCTAGGACCCCAGGTATTTACAATATATATTAATGATTTGGATGAGGGAACTAAATGTAATATCGCCAAATTTGCAGACAACACAAAATTGGGTGGGAGGGTGAGTTGTGAAGAGGATACAGAGAGGCTTCAGGGTGATTTGGACAAGTTGAGTGAGTGGGCTAATGCATGGCAGATGCAGTATAAAGTGGATAAATGTGAGGTTATCCACTTTGGTAGCAAAAACAGGAAGGCAGATTATTATCTGAATGTTTTTAAACTGAGAGAGGGGAATATGCAGCGAGACCTGGGTGTTCTCATACACCAGTCGCTGAAGCATGCAGGCGCAACAGGCGGTAAAAAAGGCAAATGGTATGTTGGCCTTCATAGCGAGAGGATTCGAGTACAGGAGCAGGGATGTCTTGCTGCAATTATACAGGGTCTTGGTGAGACCACACCTGGAATATTGTGTGCAGTTTTGGTCTCCTTATCTGAGGAAGGATGTTCTTGCTATCGGGAGTGCAGTGAAGGCTTACCAGACTGATTCCTGGGATGGCGGGACTGACG
This sequence comes from Heterodontus francisci, assembly GCF_036365525.1. Classification (NCBI taxonomy): domain Eukaryota; kingdom Metazoa; phylum Chordata; class Chondrichthyes; order Heterodontiformes; family Heterodontidae; genus Heterodontus; species Heterodontus francisci. The sequence continues at coordinate 39,647,741 of NC_090375.1, forward strand.
TATGAGGGGAGATTGAGTCGGTTAGGATTATATTCGCTGGAGTTCATAAGAGTGAGGGGGGAATATCATAGAAACCTATAAAATTCTAATAGGACTTGACAGGGTAGACGAAGGAAGGATGTTCCCAATGGTGGGGGGGGGGGGGGGAGAGTCAAGAAGCAGGGGTCATAGTCTAAGGATATGGGGTAAACCTTTCAGGACTGAGATGAGGAGAAATATCTTCACCCAGAGAGTAGTGAGCCTGTGGAATTCGCTACCACAGAAAGCAGTTGAGGCCAAAACAGTGTATGCTTTCAAGAAGGAGTTAGATATAGCTCTTGGGTCTAAAGGGATCAAAGGGTATAGGGCGAAAGTGGAAACAGGTTACTGAGTTGCATGATCAGCCATGATTATAATGAATGGCAGAGCAGGCTCAAAGGGTCGAATGGCCTACTCCAGCTCCTATTTTCTATGTTTCTATAAGACAGCAGTTGGGAATAATATATTTGCAAATGAGACAAAGATGAAATTTTATCACTGTTGTCCTTACTTATGACAGTTTTCCTTTTTCTCAATGAGATCATTAATGAAGCGATTATGAAATGCAATTCAAAATGTGGTCTCAAAGTGTTCAGATCTTAGTGTCATTAGACATCTGTGTGGAAATACAAATGTCTATGCAAAATATTATTTCAAATTTACATTTAAATGTTCATTTATGCTTGGCTGGTTCAGTGACTCTGGTGGTTGAGTAATGAGCACTTGACTTCATCCTCAAGGGTTGTCCTTTTTCTTGAATTCATTTGCTTTAGTTGCAGAGAAAATGTTTCAGGTTCTTCACCGGCAAGTTATACTCTGACAAACTGCTCCTGGGAAAGTTCTAATGAGATAGCCAGGTTCTTGATTCCAATCACTTCATTGGCTATGAAAATATGATTAGATGATATATAATGCTTAGTGAATTTAACCTAGTAAAAGATCAGGAAAAAGTATTAATGGGGCGATTTTGACACTACTCTCCTGGTGGAAACCATGCAGCATCTTTTTAAAATAATAACTTGAATTTACATCCCCACATATTTGTCTGCAGCATCATGTGTGAGATATAGGGGCATATTTTATGACTGGCACTGTTCTCATACAAACACTTAATGTGCTTGCTCAAAATTCCTTAGTGTGCCTTTTTAAGCATCTGTTAAGCCAGTTAAAGAAAATAGATTATTGCCTGCATTGATAAAAAAACGTAGAGGAATTTAGTACAAGTGTGTTACACGTTCATAGAACATAGAAAAATACAGCACAGAACAGGCCCTTCGGCCCACGATGTTGTGCCGATCCTTTGTCCTCTGTCAAGGACAATTTAATCTATACCCCATCATTCTCCTTTATCCATATACCTATCTAAAAGCCGTTTGAAAGTCCCTAAAGTTTCTGACTCAACAACTTCCCCAGGCAAGGCATTCCATGCCCCGACCACTCTCTGGGTAAAGAACCTTCCCCTGACATCCCCCTTATATCTCCCACCCTTCACCTTAAATTTATGACCCCTTGTAACGCTTTGCTCCACCCGGGGAAAAAGTTTCTGACTGTCTACCCTATCTATTCCCCTGATCATCTTATAAACCTCTATCATGTCACCCCTCATCCTTCTCCGTTCTAATGAGAAGAGGCCTAGAATGTTCAACCTTTCCTCGTAAGACTTATTCTCCATTCCAGGCAACATCCTGGTAAATCTCCTCTGCACCCTCTCCAAGGCTTCCACATCCTTCCTAAAATGAGGCGACCAGAACTGCACACAGTACTCCAAATGAGGCCTTACCAAGGTCCTGTACAGCTGCATCATCACCTCACGGCTCTTAAATTCAATCCCTCTGCTAATGAACGCTAACACCCCATATGCCTTCTTCACAGCCCTATCCACTTGAGTTGCAACTTTCAACGATCTATGCACATAGACCCCAAGGTCTCTCTGCTCCTCCACATGCCCAAGAACCCTACCGTTAACCCAGTATTTTGCATTCGTGTTTGTCCTTCCAAAATGGACGACCTCACACTTTTCAGGGTTAAACTCCATCTGCCACTTTTCAGCCCAGCACTGCAACCTATCCAAGTCCCTTTGCAGACGACAATAGCCCTCCTCGGTATCCACAACTCCACCAACCTTTGTATCATCTGCAAATTTACTGACCCACCCTTCGACTTCCTCATCCAAGTCGTTAATAAAAATCACAAACAGGAGAGGACCCAGAACTGATCCCTGTGGCACGCCACTGGTAACTGGGCTCCAGGCTGAGTATTTACCATCTAAGACCACTCTCTGCCTTCTATCAGTTAGCCAATTCTTAATCCAACTGGCCACATTCCCCACTATCCCATGCCTCCTGACTTTCTCCATAAGTCTACCATGGGGGACCTTATCAAATGCCTTACTAAAATCCATGTACACCACATCCACTGGTTTACCCTCATCCACTTGCTTGGTCACCTGCTCAAAGAATTCAATCAGGCTTGTGAGGCAAGACCTACCCCTCACAAAACCGTGCTGACTGTCCCGAATCAAGCAGTGTCTTTCCAGATGCTCAGAAATCCTATCCCTCAGCACCTTTTCCATCAACTTGCCTACCACCGAAGTAAGACTAACTGGCCTGTAATTCCCAGGGTTGTTCCTATTTCCTTTCTTGAACAGGGGCACAACATTTGCCACCCTCCAATCACCTGGTACCACCCCCGTCAACAGAGAAGATGAAAAGATCATTGCCAGCGGCTCTGCAATTTCATCCCTTGCTTCCCATAACATCCTTGGATATACCCCGTCAGGCCCGGGAGACTTGTCTATCTTCAAGTTATTCAAAAACCCCAACACATCTTCCCTCCTAACGAGCACTTCCTCGAGCTTACCAGTCTGTTTCACACCGTCCTCTTCAGTAATACACCCCTTCTCATTCGTAAATACCGAAGAGAAGTACTCATTCAAAACCTCACTTATCTCTTCCGGCTCAACACACAGTCTCCCGCTATTGTCCTTGACCGGACCTACGGTCCCCCTAGTCATCCTCATATTTCTGACATACGCGTAAAAGGCCTTGGGGTTTTCTTTTATCCTACCCGCCAAGCATTTTTCATGCCCTCTCTTAGCTCTCCTAATCCCTTTCTTCAGATCCTTCCTGGCCATCTTGTATCCCTCCAGAGCTATGCCTGTGCCCTTTTTCCTCAACCTTATATACGCATCCTTCTTCTTCCTAACAAGACTCTCAACCTCTCTTGTCAACCACGGTTCCCTCACATGACCATCCCTTCCCTGTCTGACAGGGACATGCTTATCAATGGCCCCTACTATCTGCTCCTTGAAAAAGTTCCACATTTCGACCGTGCCCTTCCCTGCCAGCACAGTGCCAATCAGAAAATATACTATATAATTCCACAGTAATCTCTGTGTGGCAACATCAACTTGCATTATATTGCACCTTTAACAGATCAACATTTTCCAAAGTCCTTCACAGGGGCATAAACAGACAAAAACATTTATACCAAATAAAGAAGGAGACCTTGGAACAAGTGATGAATTAGATTTTAAGGATCATCTAAAGGAGAGGGAGGTGGCGAGGTGGAGAGATTTAGGGAGGGAATTCCGGAGCTTAAGGCCTTGACAGCTGAAGACACCAATGTTGGGGCAAAGAAATTCAGGGATGTAGAAGTGGTCAGAATTGGAGGTACACAGGGTTCAATGTAGGTCAGCACAGAACTAATAGTTAAACAGGACTTGGTGCTCGTTAGGATACAGACATTTTGAATGAGATCATGTTTAGGAAGGGTGGAAGATGGGAGGCCGGCCAAGAGAGCATTGTAGTAGTCAAGTGTGGATGAGGGTTTCAGCAGCAAATGGGCAGGTGCAGAGATGTGTGATGCTACAGTGACTTGAGGAACACTCTTTGAAATGCTACAACATTCGATACCACAAAATGAAGGAGATAGTTCTGCACCTGGAATTCTTGGCATATCACACTCCAGATTTCAATCACATCTCTGTCAGCGGATGCAGGCAGCTTCCCAGAGACATGGAGAGAAAAAAAACTCAAAGAGTAATTGTTCCATTTAAGTAGGACCCCTTTGCTTGCTACGTAGAAGCTTAGATTGCTTTTTGACTTAATAACATTTATTAACGTCTTGCTGAAGAGCAAGAAAAGGAGAGAAAACAGTGCTGAATTCCAGTTGGAATCCAAGGGCTTGAAAGGTCATGAATGGAGGCTTGGAGAAACAGAAAGCAGCAAGTCAACCAATGGCCAAATATAAAGGGGCACCAGAATGCAATTGGCTTAGAGTCATTTTAGTGTCATTTACAGCACAGGAGGCCATTCAGCCATTTGTGTTCATGCCGGCTCACCATGGAGCTATGTAGGCAGTCCTACTCCCCGGCTTGATCCCGAAAGCCCTGCAAGTCTGTTTCTCTCAGGTGGCCATCCAACATCCTCTTACAGTCATTGATCGTCTCTGCTTCCACCATCCTTGTAGACAGCAAGCTCCAGGTCATTACCACTCATAAAAAAGTGCTTCCTCATATTTTCCCTCCATCTTTTGCCCAAAACTTTCAATCTGTAACCCCTCATGCGAGTACTGTTTGTTAATGGGAAGTTTTTTACTATCTAACTTATTTAAGCCTTTCATAATCTTGTACACTTCGATTAAATCTCCCCTCAATCTCCTTTGTTATAAGGAGAACAAACACAGCTTTTCAAACCGAACCGTGTAACTAAAATCTTCCATCCCTGGAACCATTCTGCAATATCTCCTCTGCATCCTCTCATATTCATCCTGAAGTGTAGTGACCAGAATTGGACAGAATTGATGCAATACTCCAGTTGGGGCCGAACCAGAGCTTTATAAAGGTTCAGCATAACCTCCCTGCTTTTTTACTCAATGTCTCTATTTATGAAGCCCAAGATCCCATATGCTTTACTAACCATTCTCTCAATATGTCCTGCCACCTTCAAAGATCGATGCACATGCATCCCCAGGTCCCTCTGTTACTGCACACCCTTTAGAAGTGTGTCATTAAGTATATATTGCCTCTGTCTATTCATTCGGCCAAAATGCATCACCTCACACTTGTCAGTATTAAACTCCATCTGCCACCTCTTTGCCCATTCTGCTAGCCTGTTGCAGGTGATTCATATCATCCTCACTGTTTGCTGCACCTCCAAGTTTGGTGTCGTCAGCAAATTTTGAGATTCTACTCGGTATTCCAAGATCCAAGTCATTGATATATATCAGAAAAGCAGTGGTCCCAGCACTGATCCTTGGGGAACACCACTGTCCTCCAGTCTGAAAAGCAACCATTTACTATGACTTGCTGTTTTCTGTCCTTAAACCAACGTTTTATCCAATTGGACACGGACCCTCCTATTTCACGGGCCTCAATTTTCTTAACAACCCTTTTATGTGGGACCTTATTGAATGCTTTCTTAAAATCCATATAAATAATATCCACCACATTCCCTTCATCAGCCTTCTCTTTACTTCATCAAGAAAATTCAATTAGTCAAGCATGATCTGCCCTTCACAAATCCATGCTGGCTCTCCTTAATTAACTCGAATCTCTCTACGTGTCCATTGATGTTTTTCCTGATTATTGTCGCTCAAACCTTACCCACCACTGATGGTAAACTAACTGGCCTGTAGTTGCTAGGACTGTCCTTACACCCTTTCTTGAGTAAGGGTGTCACGTTTGCCACTCTCTGGCTTCTGGGCTGAATTATGAATTTCCAATTTCCAAAGGCTGTGCTGGCTGTGTGGAAATTTGCAGCCAGCCGTCATATGTTGGACTCTTGATTTATGTTATGCCTGATCTCGATTTTGTGGCCAAAAAAAAGCGGTGCTAGCCTGTTTAAATATTAAAATTATATTAAAACAGCTGAACCTTCCCATTCATGACATAGGCTGGAATTTTATAGCCCCCCAACGGATGGGCTGGTAAGGGGGTGAGGGGGGTGAGGGTGTAAAATTGATTGGGAGGTGGGATGGGCTGCTTCTGACCCCGTCCCGTTTCTGCAACAATTTTACGTGGGGCAGCGACTTAAGAGCCTCCTCCCACCGCCACGAGTATTTTACCCATGGCAGCCAGATGGCAAAGGCCCCAAGAACCCCACCTAGTAAAACCAGGTGGCCTTCTTGCAGGCTGAGGGGGGCCTTCCTAATTGGGCACCCCGTCCTGCAAGCAGGGCTACCCTGGACCCAACCCCACCCCCCCACCAATACACAACACTTCCCCCTGCCCCACTAACTGACGCACCTGCTTCACCGGGGCCTGGCCGATTGTCCCCAGCGAGGCCCCAAAAACTTACCTGAGTTCCGGGGCTATCCTTTCTCTTGCCTCCGATGGCTGGGTTTAGTCCCAGCAGTGGCCACCGCTCCTGGTGGTGCTGCTGGGACTAAGAGCTGCAGGCCCACTGATTGGCCAGCAGCTCCATTAGGCGTGACTTCCTACCTCAAGGAGATGGAAGCCCCACCCAAGACCAATTAAGGGCTTGGGGAGCGAAAATTCTAGGCATGGCTCCCCAGGCCCGGCGGAGGTGGGCTCGCCACTGACTTTACGGCTGGTGGGCGGGGCCTCTCGCCAATGTAATATGTAAAATTCCGGCCATAATTATTTTCCAAAACCTATCATGTGACACTCACTGATGCTGAATTACATCAGACTCAAAACTGCAAACAACACTCAAACTGTAACCTAACCAATGCTTGTACAAATTCCTTTGCTTTTATACTCTACGTCCCTACTTACAAAGTCCAAAATGCTGTTTGCTTTTTTTAATGATTTTGAAGGAATTACATATTTGAATCGCTGCTGTCTCTTTATTGTTTGACATCTAATCAAAAAAAAAATCAAGCTTCAAAAAATGCAGAATATCCAATTCAATGGATGGTGAGGAAGGTAACTTGTTGGGGAAGGGTGATTATGAAACTGTAAGTAAAGGCCTGCTCAGGTCAGGAAAAAAAACCCAACCCAAACCCGGGTGGCACAGTGGTGCAGTGGTTAGCACTGCAGCCTCACAGCTCCAGTGACCTGGGTTCAATTCTGGGTACAGCCTGTGTGGAGTTTGCAAGTTCTCCCTGTGTCTGTGTGGGTTTCCTCTAGGTGCTCCGGTTTCCTCCCACATGCCAAACACTTGCAGGTTGATAGGTAAATTGGCCATTATAAATTGCCCCTAGTATAGGTAGTTGGCAGGGAAATATAGGGACAGGTAGGGATGTGGTAAGAACATGGAATTAGTGTAGGATTAGTATAAATGGGTGGTTGATGGTCGGCACAGACTCGGTGGGCCGAAGGGCCTGTTTCAGTGCTGTATCTCTAAATAAAATAAAAGTAACCACATCGAGCCCGGCCCGAGTCCCTCCATTTTTTCCGGCACCCGACCCGACCACCGGAATGTTCACTTTACCTATCTTCTGATTCTGAATCTGCAGGAAGCTGCAGCATGAGCGCAATGACGTCATAGAGACACTCACTCGCTCACAGAGCAGACTCAGAGTTTCCCTCCTTCCCTCCCGGACTCCCAGCTCAGGGAGGCTTTTCAACTTTTGACACTTATTAAAACTCAACTTCCCAGCAGAGCAAAATGTAATACATACCGTGTGTGTCCGACCTGGACTGACCAGGACCCGACCCAACCCTTCTTCATAGAAGGTTTACTCAACAGCATAGATATCTAACTAATAAAATGACTTATTCCAGCTATCTTATATGGAACCACAACTCTCTTTAGTGACTCAAGTTAACATTTTATCCAATCTGTTCCACATACTGTTGAAGTGTCATCACTATCTGATATTGCACAGTTAAATTGCAACTAATAGATTCATCATAGGACTAAAACTCCTTATGTCCCAAATAATTTGTTCAGATTCATTATTATCTTCATCTTATTCCTCAGAATTCTTCACATTCCGTGTCATTTTGGGGATCCTGCCTCTCTACTTTGGCTAGTTCATCACATAATGATACTTTGAGTCACATCTGAAGGACCTATTAACTGTTCCTTGGACATTCCTGAGATTTTTTTCACCTATTATTGTTCTTCCAATTCTGTCTTCTGCTGTCATATCCAGATCTGCTAAATGTGTTTTCATCCTCATTCTTTCTGTCTTTAGCCCTTCCATTATATTGACATCGCATCCAATATCTGAACTATTTTGAAATCTGGCAATCATTGAGTCCTATATTTTTGTGTCATTGTGGAATGTCCCATTTGTTCCACCAAGGCTGAAGGGAATGACTGTCTCCACAGGATTTTTTTCAAATCAGCAGGCATCTGATCCAACAGAGTCTCTGACTCTGAGAAATGAACACTGGTTAGAATCGAGAACCTGTCCATATGAAACACCTTAGCACAATCCAGTAACTTAGTACTAATCCTGTGATCGCTAAATTGAATTTTTTCAATCTTTTATGCAATCTGTTAATGCCCATGATCTATTCCTCCATGGAATGATCATCAGATTTTTCGAAATCTATCAAATCTGACCATGCCTCATGGGCATTTAACAGATCATCTTTTTTGCCAAGCACTCTGATAGAATGTCCATCCCTTCATCACTATCCAACTGATGGGCATCCAGCTCACAAAATTCTTGACTTCGGATTTTATTTCTTGCTGGAAGTGACAATGCCAAGGCCATATTTTGTTTCCTCTTTGTAGGAGAGTAATCCATGTCCACATATCCACTTCATTCTTCCGTTGGTCATATTGTTCAGACTCTGTTTTCTGCCATTTTTCACAATGGCTACTCAAATTGTAGTTTTCTGTGGATTTATTTTTTCTTAGCTTCCAACCTTCACCTTTAGGTAACCATCCACTGCTACCATATTCTATTTCAAAAGCCAGTTGCTGAAAGATAGAACTGGAACCAATCTTAACACACTTTTATATTTATTTACAAAGTTACACGTTAGAAGCATATATCTCCTAACCCAAACACCGGAGTTTTAGTCTGTGTCTGATAATAGGGTGCTGAAGTGAATGCCTAGTTAATGCCCACCACCTGCAAAGAACAAAAGAACAAAGAACAAAGAACAGTACAGCACAGGAACAGGCCATTCGGCCCTCCAAGCCTGCGCCGATCTTGATGCCTGCCTAAACTAACACCTTCTGCACTTCCGGGGCCCATATCCCTCTATTCCCTTCCTATTCATGTATTTGCCAAGATGTCTCTTAAACGTCGCTATCGTATCTGCTTCCACCACCTCCCCTGGCAGCAAGTTCCAGGCACTCACCACCCTCTGTGTAAAAAACTTGCCTCGCACATCCCCTCTAAACTTTGCCCCTTGCACCTTAAACCTATGTCCCCTAGTAACTGACTCTTCCACCCTGGGAAAAAGCTTCTGACTATCAACTCTGTCCATGCCGCTCATAACTTTGTAAACCTCTATCATGTCGCCCCCTCCACCTCCGTCGTTCCAGTGAAAACAATCCGAGTTTTTCCAACCTCTCCTCATAGCTAATGCCCTCCAGACCAGGCAACATCCTGGTAAACCTCCTCTGTACCCTCTCCAAAGCCTCCACGTCCTTCTGGTAGTGTGGCGACCAGAATTGCACGCAATATTCTAAGTGTGGCCTAACTAAGTTTCTGTACAGCTGCAACATGACTTGCCAATTTTTATAATCTATGCCCCGACCGATGAAGGCAAGCATGCCGTATGCCTTCTTGACTATCTTATCCACCTGCGTTGTCACTTTCAGTGACCTGTGGACATGTACGCCCAGATCTCTCTGTCTGTCAATACTCCTAAGGGTTCTGCCATTTACTGTATACCTCCCACCTGCATTAGACCTTCCAAAATGCATTACCTCACATTTGTCCGGATTAAACTCCATCTGCCATTTCTCCGCCCAAGTCTCCAACCGATCTATATTCTGCTGTATCCTCTGATAATCCTCATCATTATCCACAATTCCAACAACCTTTGTGTCGTCCGCAAACTTACTAATCAGACCAGCTACATTTTCCTCCAAATCATTTATACATACTACAAAGAGCAAAGGTCCCAGCACTGATCCCTGCGGAACACCACTAGTCTCATCCCTCCATTCAGAAAAACACCCATCCACTGTTACCCTCTGTCTTCTATGACTGAGCCAGTTCTGTATCCATCTTGCCAGCTCACCTCTGATCCCATGTGACTTGCACCAGTCTGCCATGCGGGACCTTGTCAAAGGCTTTACTAAAGTCCATATAGACAACATCCACCGCCCTTCTTTCATCAATCATCTTCGTCACTTCCTCAAAAAACTTAATCAAATTAGTAAAACACGACTTCCCCTTCACAAAACCATGCTGTCTCTCGCTAATAAGTTCGTTTGTTTCCAAATGGGAGTAAATTCTGTCCAAAAGAATCCTCTCTAATAGTTTCCCTACCACTGACGTAAGGCTCACCGGCCTATAATTTCCTGGATTATCCTTACCACCCTTCTTAAACAAAGGAACAACAATGGCTATTCTCCAGTCCTCTGGGACCTCACCTGTAGCCAATGAGGATGCAAAGATTTCTGTCAAGGCCCTAGCAATTTCTTCCCTTGTATTCTAGGGTATATCCCATCAGGCCCTGGGGACTTATCTACTTTAATGCTTTGCAAGACACCCAACACCACCTCCTTTTTGATAATAAGATGACTGAGACTATCTGCACTTCCTTCCCCAGGCTTATCATCCACCAAGTCCTTCTCCTTGGTGAATACTGATGCAAAGTACTCATTTAGCACCTCACCCATTGCCTCTGGCTCCACGCATAGATTCCCATCTCTGTCCTTGAGTGGGCCAACCCTTTCCCTGGTTACCCTCTTGCTCTTTATATACATATAAAAAGCCTTGGGATTTCCCTTAATCCTGTTTGCCAATGACTTTTCATGACCCCTTTTAGCCCTCCTAACTCCTTGCTTAAGTTCCTTCCTACTGTCTTTATATTCCTCAAGTGCTTCATCTGTTCCTAGCCTTCCAGCCCTTATGAATGCTTCCTTTTTCTTTTTGACGAGGCCCACAATATCCCGTGTTATCCAAGCTTCCCGAAACTTGCCAAACTTGTCTTTCTTCCTCACAGGAACATGCTGGTCCTGGATTCTAATCAGCTGACGTTTGAAAGACTCCCACATGTCAGATGTTGATTTACCCTCAAACAGCTGCCCCCAATCTAAATTCTTCAGTTCCTGCCTAATATTGTTAGAATTAGCCTTCCCCCAATTTAGCACCTTCACCCGAGTACTACTCTTATCCTTATCCACAAGTACCTTAAAACTTATGGAATTATGGTCACTGCTCCCGAAATGCACCCCTACTGAAAATTCGACCACCTGGCCGGGCTCATTCCCCAATACCAGGTCCAGAATGGTCCCATCCCTAGTTGGACTATCTACATACTGTTTCTAGAAGCCCTCCAAGATGCCCTCACAAATTCTGCCCCATCCAAGCCCCTGGCACTAAGTGAGTCCCAGTCAATATAGGGGAAGTTAAAATCACCCACCACCACAACCCTGTTACCTTTACATCTTTCCAAAATCTGTCTACATATCTGCTCCTCTATCTCCCGCTGGCCATTGGGAGGCTGTAGTAAACTCCCAACATCGTGACTGCACCCTTCCTATTCCTGAGCTCCATCTATATTGCCTCGCTGCATGACTCCTCTGAGGTGTCCTCCCGCAGTACAGCTGTGATATTCTCCTTAACCAGTAATGCAACTCCCCCACCCCTTTTACATCCCCTTCTATCCCGCCTGAAGCTTCTAAAGCCTGGAACATTTAGCAGCCAATCCTGCCCTTCCCTCAACCAAGTCTCTGTAATAGCAACAACATCATATTTCCAAGTACTAATCCAAGCTCTTAAGTTCATCTGCCTTACCTGTTATACTTCTCGCATTGAAACAAATGCACTTCAGACCACCAGTTCCGCTGTGCTCAGCAACATCTCCCTGCCTGCTCTTCCTCTTAGTCCTACTGGCCTTATTTACTATGTCATCCTCATTTATTTCACTTGCTGTCCTACTGCTTTGGTTCCCTCCCCACTGCCACACTAGTTTAAACCCTCCCGAGTGACGCTAGCAAACCTTGCAGCCAGGATATTAGTGCCCCTCCAGTTTAGATGCAACCCGTCCTTCTTGTACAGGTCCCATCTGTCCCTGAAGAGATCCCAATGGTCCAGATATCTGAAACCCTTCCTTCTACACCAGCTGCTCAGCCACGTGTTTAACTGCACTATCTTCCTATTTCTAGCATAGGGAATAATCCAGAGATTACAACCCTAGAGGTCCTGTTTTTTAACTTACCACCTAACTCCCCAAACTCCCCCTGCAGGACCTCATCACTCTTCCTGCCTATGTCGTTGGTACCGATGTGTACCACAACGTCTGGCTGTTCACCCTCCCCCTTCAGAATGCCCCCTGTCCGTTCAGAGACATCCTTGACCCTGGCACCAGGGAGGCAACATACCATCCTGGAGTCTCTTTCACGTCCACAGAAGCGCCTATCTGTGCCCCTGACTATAGAGTCCCCTATAACTATTGCTCTTCTGCGCTTTGTCCCTCCCTGCTGAACAACAGTGCCAGCCATGGTGCCACTGCCTAGGCTGCTGCTGTTTTCCACTGATAGGCCATCCACCCCAACAGTATCCAAAACGGTATACTTGTTAGAGAGGGGGATAGCCACAGGGGATTCCTGCACTGACTGCCTGCCCCTTCTAGCGGTCACCCATCTATCTGCCTGCAATTAAACAAATTTAAATGCAATTAACCCCCCCCCCCCCAACCCAATTGCTTCCTTCCATCTCTTGAACCCTTCCCCTCAGTTCTCTCGGTCTCCGCCTCACCCCCGTCTCCCTACCATTCTCTTCTTCCCTCTCCCAATCATTTCCCTGTGCTTCACTGGCCACTGTCTCCATTCCACCTCATCAATGACCCCCCAACTCTTCCAGTCGTCCTCCCTCTTCCATTTGCTTGGCCTCCGCCTCCCTGATCAGTTCCCTTCCTTCCAAAACCAATCTGAGGGTCACTGACAGTGATGCAGTGGCCCAAGATTGAAATATCTTTAGTCTAACATAAATGAGGCCCACATGATAATGGGAACATTCTCTGTACCTAGTTTGTGTCAGTCTGTTGGTGCAAACTAAGTTCTAGGTCCAGAAGAGGAGTCTCACCGACATAAAGTAGGCCTGTTGATTGATTTAATGTTGTTGAGCTATTCATTTGCCCGCTGTGTAATTCATGCTTCCTTATCATTATCCTGTTTCTTTTGCTGTTATTCTCATCTTATCTTTAAAACTTGCTTAAATCAAAAGCTTAAAAAGGTCATAAAGACTTGCTGTCAGTCTTTATTGTGGTTATCACTGCTTGTAGTAACTTTCACTGTGTCAATCAGTTACTTAAGAACTTCCAAGTGTTTCACACTGTCTAGTGGGATAACATGTTTCTTTTAGGTGAGATACCCTCTAAAGAATGTATTCCTGAGCCAGCAATCATTAAGTTGAAGATATTTGATTCAGTAAAATGAATCTGACATGAATAACCAGTTGTTTATTTACACACATTAAAATATAATTGCTGTACTTCATCATCTAACATCAGGCATCAAAGGCAATAATCAGCGTGTCACCTTTTGGCATAATGCAGCTATCAGGATGGAGTTATTGAGGAGCTAATGAAATATTTATACCACAAACTACATTTTAATAGTTCCTGTTCAAGAATATTGCCTGCGGGTGCAATATTTCTTTATAGTTAATATAAACAGCTCAGTCAAACCTATGCAGAATTAATTGTGACGTTGGAATTTTTCTTTTCCCTTTAAATGAACATTAGCTCCTCCGGCAGTTTGGAGATAATCTGGGGTAGTTCCACTTTGGAGTCCAATGAGTCAAAAACAGATTGGTGAGAAATATACATAATTCTGCAGGCAAGAATGTGTAGATATTAATCTGGTTGTTGTTAGCAGGATTGTGGAGTGACAACGTTGTGACAGTTGTTATGACTGATGTTGAGGGAATACATTGTCTTTCTCTAGTTCCACTACTGTATTGGTCACAACATATGTTTAGACCTTTTACCCAGTTACCAATACAGTCAATTATTTACTTTATCTATATTAGTTTCAGAATATAAATCTGCCAACCAGGTTTCTTTAATAAACAACAACATTATTGATTTATTATAAAACAAGACTTATTCAATAACAATACAAAGCTTATTAACAAACAGTTTGAAATATGAAAATGTAAATATCTACCCTTCTAAAGTAACTTCACACACACACACACACACACACACACACACACACACACACACACACACACACACACACACACACACACACACACACACACACACACACACACACACACACACACACACACACACACACACGTTAAAGGAAAATGGAAAAAACTGGCTCTGCAGATATCAACTTTAAAAAATTACTTTGACCAAGACATTGTCAATTCTTGAAGAAAAAGGATATGATATGGAATGTTCCAGATGGTCTTTGGTCTGGCATCTGGATACATGTCGATGGCTGTCACTGGAATCTTTCTGGAGCAGTTCTGTTCAGGAGACATAATTACTACATCAGTGATTTCGGCTATCACATTGGATTCTCAGAAGATTTTTCAAAACAGGTGGAAAAGGATGAGTTGGTGGCTTCTCTTTTAGCAGGCTATACAACAACTGAGCATTCAAACAGTTCAAGCCTAAATCAGAAAGTCAAAACTCCTGACAACCATCAACCTAGACATGTAAACAACTCCAGCAGCCTGCAAGACTCCTTCTGTTTACCCAGTGGACATATAAACTGAGGGTTTCTTTCTTTCACTGCAGATTATTTCTTTTCGTGTCGATTTAGCTTTATGGAACAGTATCCCACTAGCCTTTCTATGCCCGATTCATCTTATTGTAACAGGACTGCACCTATCCACAGGTCAGTAATTGATACCTTGGAGGGCTGAGTGAAATTTGGGGCAGCCAACATTGGTTCATTAATCAAAATTGCTTTCAGCATCTCAAAAGATGCTTGGCACTCCCCTGACCACACTACCTTGGATTTCTTTTGTAGCAAAACCATCAGTAGAGCAGGTATAATGCTGAAATTTGGTACAAACTTGCAGTAGAAACCACACATCCCCAAAAACCTCATGAATTCTCATTTAGTTTTGGGGCAGGGGACTCCACCAATGCTTGTACTTTTGCTGTTCTTTGCAACACTTGTCCTTGTCCTACTATATGCCCGAGGTAGGTTACCTGCGCTTTTGCAAATTCACTTTTGGCAACATTTATCACCAATTTAGCTGATAGTAATTTTCAAAAACAGAGCTTCTACTTCTTCCAAGTGGTCCTTGCAAGTATCACTGTATACCAGCACATCATCAAGGTAAACCACACAGTTAGGGCTGGATTTTAAGGGCCTGCCGTCGCGCTCGGCAGCAAGTTAAAAAAAATGGTGGCCTGGATGTGTGGACCGCACGCCTTAAAGTTGCCATGATCTCCACAGGGCGGGTCATTTAAATGGCTGGGGCAACCCACCCGCCCCCTCCCAATCACGACAGCAATGGTGTCAGCTGCCTATGCACAGGCATTGGTGCCATTTTTTAAAGGGCAGTCAGCCCTGCCAGCATATTTAAAATTTTAAAAATACAGCCCCCCACCAAAAGTTAGCAAATAAAATTCTAACACTTCCCACCACCCCTACACTCATTAAGTTTATTTGACCCCATTCCCCCCAGCTGCACTGGAAAATTAACTCCACTCCCCTCCCTACCAGTGTCACGTCTGCTTTCTCCAGACGGGGAATTGAAGGCACGGGAGTGCTGGCCACCTCACTGAGGATCATGGTGAGCCTGGAAGATTGAAGGTAAGTTCATTTAAATTTATTCATCTCATTAATTCAAATACTGAAATTGAGGTCCTGTTGTCCAGCATCGAGCTCTGTCGCGGGCCTCTGCTGCAACCATCTTCTGGCCGCCCCTGCCAATGGAGCCCAGAGTTGTGGGCTTGGTAAAATCCAGCCCTGAGAAACACTGGGTACTTCTTGGTTCATTAGTCTTTGGAAAGTTGCTGGGGCATTTTCTAGCCCAAATGGCATTGCTCGGCATTGGAAAAGACTGTCTGGTGTGACAAAGGCCGATATTTCTTTAGCTCAGGGTGTTAAAGGAACCTGCCAGTATCCCTTTACAAATCTATTTTGGTACGAAACCTGGCACTACCAACTCTGTCAATACAATCTTCCGAGCGAGGAATTGGGTAGGAGCCTGCCTTTGTTACTGCATTATTCTTTCTGTAGTCTATGCAAAATTGAGTTGAACCAAAAGGCTCAGGCAATAACATGACTTGGGAACTCCAGCTGCTTTTACTGGGTTTAATTAGATTGTTTTCCAACATATATTGGATTTTTGCTTTTACCTGAGCCTGTTTCTTTGGGCCTAAGTGATAAGGATGCTATTTTATAGGAGAAGATTCCTCCTCCATCCACATCATGTATGGATAAGGTTATACTTCCTGGTTTGTCCCTGCAGACTCCTTTAAATGCAATGAGTAGCCTTGTTAGGTCTCCTCATTGTTCTGCATGTAAATATCAAAGTATAGTGTCTAATCTCCCTAACAATTCAGTATTTGCTAACCTGGTAGTAGGAGGTTCAATTTGGGAATTGTCTAGGCCTCCTTCTGCCTCATCCTCACTATCCCTTTGTCCTTTACTGTCCTTACTACCTGACATACCTGTGCGAGCTTATCCTCCCCCCTGAGATGATATTGTTTCAACATATTGATATGACATAGCTGATTCTTATTCCAGCGATCTGGGGTGTCAATCATATACTTTACCTATCCTTTTGCCCACTCTATATGCACCACTGAACCCTGTTTTCAGCGGTTCACCCTGTAACGGCAGTAACACTAATACCTCATCCCTGGCTGAAATGTTCGGGTCTTGGCATGTTTGTTTGCCCATTTCTTCATGGTTGTTTTGGAAGCTTTAAGGTGTTCCTGAGCCACTTTGCAGACTCTCATGAGCCGCTCCCGGAACACGGATACATAATCTAACATGGATGGTTCGTCCCTCTGTTCTAAAAACTTTGATTAGTTTTAGAGGACTTCTTCCCTCATGTCCTTAAAGTAATCCAAAAGGACTAAAACTGGTGGACTCATTAGGTGAATCCCTGGTGGCAAACAAAAGAAATTCCAGCCCTTTGCCCCAATCATTGGGATATTCATATAATAAAAGCAAAATACTGCGGATGCTGGAAATCTGAAATAAAAACAAGAAATGCTGGAACCACTCAGCAGGTCTGGCAGCATCTGTGGAAATTCATGACAGTATGCACTGATCATCATTTTGTGGGTCTGATAGTACCTTTCTAAAGCTCCTTGTGTCTGTGGGTGGTATGCTGAGAACTTAAACTGTGTTATACTCAAATTACTCTTAACTGCCTGAAAAATTTTAGACAAAAAATTTGAACCCTGATCCGACTGGATCTCAACTGGTAACCCATACTGAGTGAAGAACTGGGTTAACTTCTCTACCACTACCTTAGCAGAAATTGTTCACAAGGGAATGGCCACTGGGAACTGAGTAGCCATATCCATAATAGTGAGTATATATTGGTGTCCCTCTTTTGTTTCAGTAAAGGTCCCACACAGTCTACCAACACCCGACGAAATGGCTCCCCAAAAACTGGTATGGGAATTAGAGGTGCCAGTTTTATTGCAAGTTGCGGCTTTTCCACAATCTGGCATTTATGGCATGTTTTACCAAACTGCACCATGTCCTTCTGAAGAGCTTGCCAGGAAAAATTATACGTGATTGGGTCTTCTGAATCCCTACATGTCCCACCATAGGAATTTTATGCGCTATCCTTAATATTTCCTGGCGATGCTTGGGCAGTACCACTATCTGGTGAACTGGCATTCATTCTTCATCTGCAGGTCTGTGCAGAGGTCTCCACTTCCTCATTAGGATCCTATTTTTAATATTGTAGCATTCCGGAACGCCCTCTTCCTCAGCTTCAGTTTACACCAATTGTGCCACTTTATTTTACTCTGGATTGGCTTGCTGAACCTCGATCAGAGAAGACTTACTGAACATTTCCTTCGGATTATTCAAATTCCCAAAGAAAGTTTCACACAGCCAAATCTCTATCTGTGGTGTCAATTTGACCTCTGACGATGGAACGTGTTTAGTCAGTGTTTGGGTCACTACACATGAAGGAAAAATTCCTGGAACATTTTTCTGCAACTGCTCTGTCTCCTTCGGTTCAGTTGGTCTTTCCATGACTACTGGAGAAGTTATTACCTTCACTATGGCCAAATCATTCCCCAGGAGTAGGTCAACTCCGTCTACAGGTAAACTATGGACAACTCCAGGTGCACCCGATACAAAGGTATATAGTCCCTGCTGATACCATCCACTAAAACCTTGGCATTAATTATACTCTCTGGTGGAAAAGTCATGCCTTTCCCCAGCAAAAGAGTTTGGCTGGCTCCGGTATCCCTAAGTATAACTATAGGTTTACCTGCCTCGCTTGAGGAATAAGGAGTTACTTTTCCTTTTGACAAGAATTTCCTATAGCTCTCAGGTATCTTGTTCACGTCCCCTGCGCTCACAGTGTTTTTTTTTTACTTGGCCTTACAGCTGCAGTCAGAGCTACAACTTGATCTGTCATACTGTCAGTCAGGGCCCCAATTTTCTGCATTGGCCTTGGGTACCCCAATAAGTCCCATTGGTTTACCCCGTAACTTCAAGCACTCCGTAAAAAGGTGTCCCACCTTGTGGCAATGGGAACACTTAGTCCTCCAAACCTCACTCCCACCCTCAACACTTTCATTTCTTGCTTTAGGAGGAGATCCCAGTACATTCCCAGCTGTTCCTTCTTGTCCCTGGCTACTAGCCTTTCTTTCACCCTCCCACCTTCTATCCTTCTTGGGTTTGTGGGGGAGGGGTGACAGAAAAAAGGTTTGGGCTTGTGGACAAGCTCATAATCATCAGCAATTGCAACTGCCTGTCTGGCTGTTGAAACCTTCTGCTTCTCTATATGGGTATTTACTAATGGAGGGAGTGAATTTTTAAATTCCTCCAGGAGAACTATTTCCTTAGAGTATCATACGTGGCCTCTCCCTTTAGTGCTTGCATCCAACGATCAAAGCTAATTTGCTTTACCCTCTCAAATTCTATATAAGTCTGCCCAGGCTGTTTCCGGAGGTTCCAAAACTTCTGCCCGTAAGCCTCAGGGACAAACTCATAAGCAGCGAGAATAGCCCTTTATGCCATTTCATCCTCAGAAAGCATAACATAAATGTTATGAGCTCTGCCAATCAACCTGCTTTGCATGAGCAGTGTCCAGTTTTCTTTCAGTCACCTGATTGTTTAGCTATCCTTTCAAAAGAAATGAAAAATGCCTCTACGTTCCTTTCCTCAAACTTCAGGAGGGCTTGCACAAATTTAAACAGCTCCCCACTGGGTCCTGGGTTGGAGTCAGATTCTTCCTCATCAGAATTTTCCCTGGCCATCCTTTTTTTCTGTTCCAGCCTTTTAAGCTGGTATTCCCTTTCTCCTTTTCTTTTCTTTCTTTTTTGCTTTTTCTTGCCCTTTCTCTCTCCAGCCACTCTGCTTGCTCCCTTTGAAATTCCCTTTCTGTTTCCTTTTCCTCTCTCTGCAATGCTCTTTTTTTTCCTTTTCCCTCGCCTGAAATTCTAGCTCTAACTTCTTTGTGTCCATCTGAATCTGTGCCAGTGTTACCTTATCTTCCTCCGATTCTACTTGTCCCTCTGGCTTTTTCACTTCAATCTTCAGCTGTCTGGCCACTAGTCCCTGAATTTCAGGTCTCCTAGCTTTTGGTCTAATTTCTACCTTCAAGTGCTCTGCCACACTTAACAGCTCATCAGCAGACAATGCCTTTAAAGAATCATACTTTATTCCAGATTGCTGCACAATGCTGCAGATGGGATTTATTTTAGGATTCTCTGGGAAGCTAGGGAGGAGATTGCAGAGCCTTTGTCCTTGATCTTTATGTCGTCATTGACGACAGGAATAGTGCCGGAAGACTGGAGGATAGCAAATGTTGTCCCCTTGTTCAAGAAGGGGAGTAGAGACAGCCCTGGTAATTATAGACCTGTGAGCCTTACTTCGGTTGTGGGTAAAATGTTGGAAAAGGTTATAAGAGACAGGATTTATAATCATCTTAAAAAGAATAAGTTCATTAGCGATAGTCAGCACGGTTTTGTGAAGGGTAGGTCGTGCCTCACAAACCTTATTGAGTTTTTCGAGAAGGTGACCAAACAGGTGGATGAGGGTAAAGCAGTGGATGTGGTGTATATGGATTTCAGTAAGGCGTTTGATAAGGTTCCCCACGGTAGGCTATTGCAGAAAATACGGAAGTATGGGGTTGAAGGTGATTTAGAGCTTTGGATCAGAAATTGGCTAGCTGAAAGAAGACAGAGGGTGGTGGTTGATGGCAAATGTTCATCCTGGAGTTTAGTTACTAGTGGTGTACCGCAAGGATCTGTTTTGGGGCCACTGCTGTTTGTCATTTTTATAAATGACCTGGAAGAGGGTGTAGAAGGGTGGGTTAGTAAATTTGCGGATGACACGAAGGTCGGTGGAGTTGTGGATAGTGCCGAAGGATGTTTTCGGGTACAGAGGGACATAGATAGGCTGCAGAGCTGGGCTGAGAGATGGCAAATGGAGTTTAATGCGGAAAAGTGTGAGGTGATTCACTTTGGAAGGAGTAACAGGAATGCAGAGTACTGGGCTAATGGGAAGATTCTTGGTCGTGTAGATGAACAGAGAGATCTTGGTGTCCAGGTACATAAATCCCTGAAGGTTGCTACCCAGGTTAATAGGGCTGTTAAGAAGGCATATGGTGTGTTAAATTTTATTAGAAGGGGGATCGAGTTTCGGAGCCACGAGGTCATGCTGCAGCTGTACAAAACTCTGGTGAGGCCGCACCTGGAGTATTGCGTGCAGTTCTGGTCACCGCATTATAGGAAGGATGTGGAAGCTTGGAAAGGGTGCAGAGGAGATTTACTAGGATGTTGCCTAGTATGGAGGGAAGGTCTTACGAGGAAAGGCTGAGGGACTTGAGGTTGTTTTCTTTGGAGAGAAGGAGGAGGAGAGGTGACTTAATAGAGACATATAAGATAATCAGAGGGTTAGATAGGGTGGATAGTGAGAGTCTTTTTCCTCGGATGGTGATGGCAAACACAAGGGGACATAGCTTTAAGTTGAGGGGTGTTAGATATAGGACAGATGTCAGAGGTAGTTTCTTTACTCAGAGAGTAGTAGGGGGCGTGGAACGCCCTGCCTGCAGCAGTAGTAGACTCGCCAACTTTAAGGGCATTTAAGTGGTCATTGGATAGACATATGGCTGAAAATGGAATAGTGTAGGTCAGATGATTTCACAGGTCGGCGCAACATCAAGGGCCGAAGGGCCTGTACTGCGCTGTAATGTTCTAATTCTAATTCTAATTCTAAAAGCACTTGCATCAAAAGTAGTCACTCTAATGCACAAGAAACCTGGCATTTTCCCTTTCCCCTTTCCAATTATTATTACCCCTTACAATTGCACCTCGTCGGCTTTGGGTTATCCCAGACGAGCTCCCAATTATATGTTACAGTTGAGGTTGGAGGAATGCACTGTCTTTCTCTAGTTCCATTACTCCACTGGTCACAACATATGTTTAGATTTTTTACCCAGTTACCGAGACAGCCAATACTTTACTTATACTTTATTTATATTAGGTTTAGAATAAAAATCCACCAACCAGTTTTCTTTAATAAACAACAAAATTATTGATTTATTATAAAGCAACACTTATTCAGTAAAGGTGCAAAGCTTATTAACACACAATTTGAAATATGAAAGTATAAATATCTACCCTTCTCAAATAACCCAACACACATGCACACACATATCAGTAAAAGGAAAAATAACAAAAAATGGAGAAAAAAAACGGGCTCTGCTGAGATCAACTTTTAAAAAAAAACTACTTTGGCTAAGACATTGTCAATTCTTGAAGAAAAAAGAATAAGATATGGAATGCTCCAGATGGCCTTTGGTCTGGCATCCAGGTACCTGTAGACAGCTGTCACTGGGATATTTCTGGAGCAGTTCTGTTCAGGAGATATTAAGGAGTAGCCTTGCAGGCTTTTTGGGCAAATTACTGCATCAGTGATTTCAGCTATCACACTGGATTCTCAGAAGATGTTCCAAAACAGGTGGAAAAGGATGAGTTGGGTGGCATCTCTCTTAGCAGGCTTACATGTCAACTGAACATTCAAACAGTTCAAGCCCAAATCAGAAAGCCAAAACTCCTGACAACCATCAACCTAGACATGTCACTTCTTTGTAAACAACTCCAATAGCTAGCAAGGCTCCTTCTGCTTATTTAGCACTTCATTGTCTCTTCCAGTAAGTGTTTTAAAAAAAAATCCAAAGTGTTTTTCCAGTAACCTTTAAAAAAAAACAAAACCAGGCATTTCCTCAGTCTTTCAAATGAAGTAATTTTCACAATCTTTTAAATGTGAGTCCTCAAAAAATATTATTAATGGAAGCAACTTCATGACACTGTACTTAATTACTTTATGCTGAAGCATTTTGTTATTTTTACTGCTAAAACTGAAATAACAGGCTGAATTTTCCCCACAGAATCCTGAATGCGTCTCCAGTGGGAACTTGATTAAAGCCAAGATTGTCTTATCAGTGAGTCCTGAATTGGCACGGAGACAGGTTCCCTGTCCATTTAAGGGTGGCAGGTGGGCTCTTGAAGCTGGGGGGCAAATCAGAGGCCCACCAGCTTCAGAGAAGCATCTGGCTGCAGTGCAAGGTAAGTAATTGGGAGGGTGCATCAACAAGAAGGTGCCCTCTCTGCCATTTTTTGAAATTTTTAATTTAAAAAAATACAAAAAGCAACCAATGGTGTGTGTGTGCGGAAGGGAGTTGCGGTGCGGGGGGTGGTGGTGGTTGGTGAAGGTGGTGGCTGGAAGCCCCTCTACAGGGCGACCATTGACTGTATCTCCATCCAGGCAGGTAGGAAGGACCTGTAGGCCTGCTTGGAGTGCCGGTACCCCAGCCTGCCTCTGGGTGCCCGCCTCTCGGCAGTTGATCTGCCCAGCGGGAAACAGGACGCTCACTGGAAAATCCCCATCAGCCTCCATTACCTACCTTTAACAAGCCTCTTAACATGTTTGATTACCTGCCTGCCTTATGGGACAGGGTGGCCTTCCAGGGCCTAAATCCATGTTGGGAATGGGATCGGGAAGTTGGCAAGCTGACACACTGGAAGGCCTCGTAATTTTCGGGCCCCGTCCGTGTCCTTTCCCAAAGTCGGCACAGCCCGAAAATTCAGCTCATCATGTTTTAATGATGGTAGCAATCATAACAGCAGAGAGTATAAAAGCTATTACTCAAAGTGGTATCAACATTGTTGTGCACCATACATCATATGGAAGCCATGTATGGATTCGAAATATGGAAGGCGACATTTAAAAACTTAATGGCATGTGGGCATTTATTTCCCATCACTAATTTGCCCTTGAGATAGAGCTAAGCCATTTCAGAGGGCAGTTAAGACTCAACCACATTGCTGTGGATCTGGAGTCACATGCAGCCCCGACCAGGTAAGGAGAGCAGATTTCCTTCCCTAAAGGGCGTTAGCGAACCAGATGCGTTTTTATGGCAATCCTGTAATCTCATTACCGATACTAGCTGTGTTTTTATTCAAGATTTATTTAATTTTTTTATTTTTTCACCATCACTGGCAAGGCCAGTAATTGCCAGTTAATTATCCGTGAGAAGGTGGTGGTGAGCCAGCTTCTTGAACTGCTGCAGTCCATGTGGTGTAATGCTGTTAGGGAGGGAGTTCCAGGATTTTGACTCAGCGTCAGCGAAGGAACAGTGATATAGTTCCAAGTCAGGATGGTGTGTGGCTTGGAGGGGAACTTGCAGGTGGTGGTGTTCCCATGCATCTGCTGCCCTTGTTCTTCTAGGTGGTAGAAGTCGTGGGTTTGGAAGGTGTTGTTGAAGAAGATTTGGCATCTTGTAGATGGTACTCTCTGTTGCCACTGTGTGCCGGTGGTGGAAGGAGTGAATTTTTAAGGTGGTGGATGGGGTAGCCGATCAAGCTGGCTGCTTTGTCTTGGATGGTGTCGAGCTTTTTGAGTGTTATTGGAGCTTCACTCATCTAGGCAAGTGGAGAGTATTCCATCAAACTCCTGATCTGTGTAGAAATTGGACAGGCTTTGGGGAGTCAGGAGGTGAGCTACTCGCCGCAGAATTCACAGCCTCTGACCTGCTTTGATAGCCACAGTATTTATATGGCTGGTCCAGTTCCGTGTCTGTCACTGGTAACCCCAGGATGTTGATAGTGAGGAATTCAGTGATGGTAATGCTATTGAATGTCACGGGGAGATGGTTAGATTCTCTCATGTTGGAGATGGCCATTGCGTGACAGTTGTGCAGCACGAATGTTACTTACCACTTATCAGCCCAAGCCTGAATGTTGTCCAGGTCTTGTTGCATGCTAGCACAGACTACTTCAGTATCTGAGGAGTCTGGAATGGTATTGAACACAACACTCCTCAGTGAACATCCCCACTTTATGATGGAGGGAAGCTCATTGATGAAGCAGCTGAAGATGTCTGGGCCTGGGACACTACCCTGAGGAACGCCTGCAGTGAGGGAGGGCAGTATGTGGTAATCAGCAGGTGATTTCCTAGTGCATGTTGACCTGATGCCATGAGACTTCATAGGATCTGGAGTCAATGTTTGGGCCACTCACTTCATTGACTCCCTTAAGTAACTGGTTAAATTCCCTGGCTGCGATGGTGGGATTTGATCTTATGGGCAGAATTCTCCCAGCCCAGTGGAGGTGGGTTCCGGTACTTGCGGGGTGAGAAATTCCCAGAAGCTGACAACATCAGGTCAGGATCGCCCTCTTCCAGCATTTACTGGGGCAGGATTCAAGGTGAGCCAGGAACCCCCTTGAGGTTAAAAACAAAATATTGCGGATGCTGGAACTCTGAAATGAGAACAGGTGCTGTTTCCTGCTCTCACCCCGAACTGGAAACTTAATTAACTTTGCTTTCAATTTCCATCCTTCTCTCACCTTCACGTGGTCCATCTTGGACACTTACCTTCCCTTCCTCGACTTCTCTGTCTCCATCTCTGGGGATAGACTATCCACTAGTATTTATAATAAGCCCAGCGACTCCCACAGCTACCTTGACTACACTTCTTCACACCCAGCCTCCTCTAAGGACTTCATTCCATTCTCCCAGTTTCTCCATCTTTGATGCATCTGTTCTGATGATGCAACCTTCCACAACAGTGCTTCTGACATGTCTTCCTTTTTCCTCAACCGAGGATTCCCCCCAGTGTGGTTGACAGGTCCTCGACCATGTCCGATCTATTTCCCGCACTTCTGCCCTCACCCTTCCCCTCCCTCCCAGAACCACAACAGGGTTCCCCTTGTCCTCACTTTCCACCCCACCAGTCTCCACATCCAAAGGATCATCCTCCGCCATTTTTGCCACCTCCATCGTGATGCCACCACCAAACACATCTTGCCCTCCCCTTACCTGTCAGCATTCCAAAGGGATGGTTTCCTTTGTGACACCTTGTTTCACTCCTCCATCACCACCGACACTTTGTCTCCTTTCCACAGCACCTTCCCATGCAATCGCCCGAAGTGTAATACCTGCCCTTTTACCTCCTTCCTCCTCACCATCCAAGGCCCCAAACACTCCTTCCAGGTGAAGCAGTGATTTACTTGTACTTCTTTCAATTTAGTAGACTGTACTCACTGCACACAATGCAGTCTCCTCTACACGAGGGAGACCAAACGCAGATGGGGTGACCGCTTTGCAGAACACCTCCGCTCAGTCCGCAAGCATGACTCCAAACTTCTGGTTGCTTGCCATTTCAACTCACCATCCGGCTCTCATACCCACATTTCTGTCCTTGGCCTGCTGCAGTGTTCCACTGAAGCTCAACGCAAGCTCAAGGAACAGCACCTCATCTTTCGATTTGGCATTCTACAGCCCTTGTGGATTTAATATTGAGTTCAATAATTTCAGACCATGAGCCCCATTATTTTATTTATTTATTTATTAATTTTTATATACTTTTTTCATAATTTGTTTTTTAACCATATGTTAGTCTTAAACTTGTTTTTCATAATTTTGATATCATGCAGTGCTGTTCATTATTCTGCCATTAGTACTCTCTCTGGTATCATGCTTTGTCTTTCACTATAACTATTTAGCACTCCATTTTCGTTCTGTTCCATGACAACTGTCATTTAATCTGTCCCGCCTCTGTCCTCTCACAGACCTTCCCTCTTGTTCTTCATGCCCCCTCCCCCTTTCACTTGCTCAAAGACTGTTACATTTCTAACTTTTGCCAGTTCTGATGAAGGGTCATGGACCTGAAATGTTAACTCTGTTTCTCTCTACACAGATGCTGCCAAACCTGCTGAGTATTTCCGGCACTTTCTGTTCTCCCCTCCTAGAGTTTGTTGGGTAAGTTATTAAATACTGGTTGAAGTAGTTAGGAAGGCAATTAAGAGCAGTTTTAACTCTGAATTCTGGATTTCCCAGCCAAGGAGCCTGTTCCCAGATCAGCAGCTTGCCAGGGTCACTGAGGTGAGTGCAAAACGGAAAGAGCTTTGTCAGTGAAATTAACAGGCTGGGAAGTCTTTGATCAGTTACACTGAAGAGCTCCAGCCATGGCCAGGTGAGAGGCTGCTGTTAAAAGCGCTCCTCTCAGAGAGTGCTTTCACTGCTTCATAGGTCATTGCCAACTTCTTGGAAGGCACTTCACCTGTCCTCCTCTTCACCCACCTTCAGCTACATGTCCCTACTGCCAGCCTTCACCATGGCATGCGAGCAGCTTATGCAGCTCCATCTTCCATCTCTGCTGAGGGGCAAGAGCAGAGGCCACATCACTGCCAACAGTTCCAGCAGCAGCAAGGGTAATAACAGCAGCTGCCTTCTCTGCAACCATATTCTCCTCCACAGGGCAGATAGGATGGGCAATGAGATGAGCTGGAAGAAGGTGAGACCCCAGCACAGGGTCTACAGAAGAGGATCAGCTCTCTTGACATGTCTGAGCACCAGTGCCTCAGGTAGCAAGCCAGGTCATTGTTGACATCAACACCCTCCTGGAACAATACCTCCTTCTCAGGTAACCAGGTGGGCTTGCATTGTCAGTGACCGATAATGTGCCTGTCAGTGGAGGGCCTGCTCCTCACCTTGCACCCACACCCCTCCCATCTCCACTGGGTCTCTGCCTCTTGCCACATTATGTGCCCTCTAAGGACTGAAAGAAGAGAGGTGTGAGTATTCATAATGTTTTGTGTGGAGAGGAGGGAAGGACACCATTTGTGGAGGGTGGCTATAAGGCATGGGTGCAAGAGGACAATAGGCTGAGGGTGAGTGTTGGCTGCTCAGATGGGGATGTGAAGTGCCTGCAGGAAGAGGAATGAGTGAAGCTGCAAGGTGTGTTCTCCTGAGGAGTGCTGTGCAGGTGAATGCTGGGCGAGTCGGAGTGTGGAATTGGCACATGAAAGTGTTATGCCACTCGCCTGTTTTGCATTCTTGAGGTCCTGGATCCTCTAGCTGTACTGTCTCCAGGTTGGAGAGACCACATTCCTGCTCAGTCACTTCCATCCATGCCTGCTTGGTTGGAGAGGTTGGAGAGGTTATCCTTTTCCTCCCCTCCTTGGACCTCACTGCAGCCCCTCAGATCCCTCAGCAGGCTCTCCAGGTAAGAGTGAGGGACCCGGAGAGAAGCCTTCCTCGCTCTCCTTTCCGTTCCTATGGTTGCTGCAGCCTGAAAAGTCCAAATGCTGGTGAGCTTTTGTAATTCTTGCCATGGTCTGTTTAATTAGAAATTCTTCCTTTGAAAGAATGAGTCATCCCACCTACCCTTCCTAACTGGTCAGGGAGCCTGGAGGCAGGATATGAATTCATAAATAAATAAATAAAGAATTGAAGAACAACGGCTGGGTGCACAAATCAGTGAGTCGGGTTCCCGACCAGAAAAAGGTCACATCATTCCAAAGATTCTGCCCTATGTCTCTGGAATCATTGGTACATCCACCGCCCAAATGAACAGACATTTTGTATGAGGTTCTAAAACAGATGTTAGGGCCCTGACTTGCATATTCAAAGCCTCTAACACCTGTTTTGGTTGATGCCCCGGACACTTGGAAGTTGCCAGCTTCCCATTTGGCAGTTGACGTACTTCTGGGCAAGATTAGGCACAAGAACCATGGCCTAAATTGCTACGCCCCAATGCTAATTTTTACCTCCCCCCCAAAAATAAAGCCCTGACGAGGACCATTTTCTCTGCCTGAACTTGCAGGGGAGGGTGCTCCTCACTTCCAAATATGGCGTGAGCTTGCCAGCACCTGTCTCTGATGACCTTCAGGGCTGTCTCAGTGAAAGGAAATAGCATTTACCCAACCCCCCACATCCCCACCCCTCTGGAAATTGGCAGACGCTTGGCTAATCAGCACAATACACAACAGCAAAAGCAAAACTAGACAGTTTGAAGCCTAAGAAAGGTGCTGGTATGGCTTTCAGGAGCTGCACCTAGAGATTTATACTTTTGTCCAGGTTACCCCTAATCTCCCAAACTATAGCCACTGCATTCCCATAGCTCAAACCACTCTGTGAGTGCACCAACAGGTATGTGAATGAGGGAACTCAGCAAATCCTTAAAACCTATCTCTTTGACCAAGCTTTTGATTACCTCTCCTATCTCTTTATTTGGCTTGATGTCAAATTTTGTCTGCTAACACTCCTGTGACGTGCCTTGAGACATTTTACTATGATAAAGAAGCTATATAAATACAAGTTGCAGTTGAATCTGATGAGATTCTCAATGCAACCTTGAAATGAGAAGTGCAGCAGATAAATGCATTGACACTGCCCAATTTCTAATCTCAAAGCCACTAAAGCATAGAAATTTGAACACTTCTACCCTCTTATTTTGGGTAGCTGGAGAGAGACCTTTTGTGTTTTCATGCAGACCCTCACTTGCCAAGAATGAAACATATTCATTTCGTCATATGAACATTGATTTTAAACTGTTGCTGGAGTGAAGAAATGACTTGTTAAAGTGATCACCAGACCTTAGACTGGAGGACATTTGCATACTAAGAGACGGTGCTTGTGGAGACAAAGGAACTACTCACTGATCCAATTAACCCCAAATGGATTTTGATCACCAGACATTGGAGGTGTAAGGAACTCACCTTCCAGGGTGTGCTAAGATGATACAATCCACAAATGCAGAAGTGGTTAAGCCAATTGACTAATTGACCCGCTGACCAACTTGGAGTTGAATTGTGCCACAGAAGGCAGTTTGCAACTGAAGCTGGAACAAGGAAATCTCTTTCCTGGCTGTCTCTCTCTCTTGCTTTCTCCCAAGCCACCAGACCCACAGAAGACACGTAACCCTCAAGAGAGAAAAGACTTCGACATCAAAACAAGTTGAAGTGTGCACTGAGCCCCAAAGAATTGCAGGACTTACCAGCAACCAAAGACTCCACATTGAACTCAAAGGACAGAAAATAGAAGTCCATCTATTGCCTCAAACTTTTGCCTTTATTCTTTTCTACTTTTTCTGTCTCTATTTGCGTGTGCATTTATCGCGTATGCATGCTAGTGTGGTCACGTCGCATATTCGCAGTCGTTAACCGGATTAGAGTTTAAGGTTAATAAACTTCCACCTTTCTTGTTTAAATCTAAGGAAACTTGCCTGATTTCTTTGCCTTACAATTGGAGCAGTGAACAAAGATTCACTGAGGGGGAGCTAAAAACACAGTGTTTCTAAAATAGACCCTGTTACGCTTAAAACAGGCAAAGGCTGAGATGGAACCCCTAGACCCCTTCTCACCTGGTCATAACAGCCTCCATTATACTGAACTACACTTTTGACCTGGAAGTACTCGGTCCTGACACTATGATAATTTCTGTTGCAGAAAAGGGTCTCACTTCCTTGTTTCAAATAAAATTCTCCTGCACATTACCCACTCCAAACAAAAGCCATCAAAAAACCATGAAAACCAACTGTTATTTGATCTTGTATTATATTGCTTAATTCTGGAAGCAATTACAAAGATTAAATCGTAAAGCTAAAAGTCAACTTCAAATCTTTATTGGCATTGGCATGCTATGTATCGTAAACCTTACATGAAAACCTTGAAACCATTAAGGTCAGGGAGCATCAATATAGATGAGTAATGATCTAATAAAATAAGTATATTGGGCAGACTTTTATTCGATCATGAGGGCGGGAAAGGGAGCGAGCGGTCGCTTAAATCCGCTCCTCAGGTCGTTCTGCCAGTTTCCAGACATGAAACCAGCACACTCTGAGCTGAAACGGTATCGGCCGGAGCTGGCAAAGGCAACCTGCCCACTCTGTGCAAATGGCCACTTAGGCCAATTAATGAGCTTGTTATCAGCTTTTTGGTGAAAGGACCAGTTTTGGATTATCTTTCGAAGATGTGGGTTAAACTCACCGTCAGAACCACGACAGTGGGGAGGAGGCATTGACACAGCAGGGACGAGCTGGAGCTGGTAGCAAGAGGCAGCATTGAAGAGGGAAGACTCAGAGAAGGCCCCCATTTGCAGGCAGCCAGTTGTGCTCAGTGAGAAGAATTATCTTTCATATCTCTGCATCTTGACAAGGGCATTTTGGGGTATCAGGGTTGTGTGGGTGGTGGGGACAGGTTCTTTTGCTAACAGCTCTCATGGGTTCATGAAAAGAGGGGGGAGGGTTCAGGAAAACTCCACATTTCAGCAATGAAAGGGCATTAGAGGAAATGGGATCCAGCTTGGTCTGACCAGCGACGAGGAGCACCATCTTTTGGAGCAAAGGCAGACCCCTGGGCAACAAAGGTGAAGGGGTGAGGAAGGACGGGCTGGAAGGCTCCAGACTCTTCACCATCTCACTCCATCGCTCTGCCAACCCTCACTTCCCATTCTCCTGCCTTTCGCCAACATGAAATGGAAATACGCAAGTCAACCTTCATGCAACAACTTTCCCAATGCTTTATCGCTTAACATTTCACGGTTATTTACACCAGAAACACCCAAGTGACCCATAAAGCGATATTACCGACGTGGTGGACTGTGCTCACGGCCACTCCGATGAGTAGCTCCTCCTGTGGCTGAGGATGAGTTGGAGGCAGACTGCTCACTAGTGTCTGCCTGGGACTGAGATGCCCGTGATGGTCAACCTTTGGCGTGGAGGTGACAGTTGGGGGTGCACCTCCAAAGGCTGCTGCACTGACAGCTCTGTTGGGGCAGCCTCTACCACAGAGTGTGACTCCACAGATGCTTTGCCTGTTGGAAGGGCCTTGCATGCGGATGATAATAATGGGGCGCCATGAGGAGTGGCCCCCTCATCATCATCTATCACTTCCACAGTCCTTTCATGATGCACTTGATGGCTGGAGGGAACACCAACTGGGGTGCAGCTGGCATCCACTCCATGCTTCATTGTGCCATTTGTGCTACTGACCCATCAATACGACAGACTGCGACATGCATTTCCTGCATGTCAGTGCACTGTTCCTGTACACCGGAATGTCCAAGTTTTTTGCGTGAGGGGCCACATTAAACTTTTGCCTGACATAGTGGGCCGGTGAGCAAATTTTGGAAAGATAAAGGCATTAAATATTTATCTTACTATTGATCAAAACAACAATAAATGCGCATTTTTGTGAAGAAGCTTTAAATGAGAAGTCTAATTTACTGACTTACTTTCTTGTCACTATATTGAACACTGACTTAGTGACATACCTGACATTGTTTTTGCTTGCTTAGGTAGGCAATCTCTGCCTGCACACTTGATGTAGCGATGCGAAGTATGCTGGATCGATGTTCATCTGTCAGGAGAGATCTTGATCTCTCTCCCCCTCTCCCTCTCCCCCACTCTGTCTCTCTCTGTCTCTCTCTCCCTCCCCTCTCTCTCTCTGTCTCTCCCTCTTTCTCAGTCTCTTTGTCTCCCTCACTCCATTTTCCCCTCTCCATGCTTTGTGTTCCCCAATCCCTGCTCCCTCCTCCCTGCAGCAGCCATTCCCACAACCATGTGAGGTGAGAGTGACTGCCCTTGACATCAAGGCAGCATTTGACCGAATATGGCATCGAGGAGCCCTAGCAAAACAGGAGTCAATGGGAATCGTGGGGGAAAACTCTCTCTTGTTAGGAGTCAGACCTACTGCAAAGGAAGATGGTTGTGGTTGTTGGAGGTCAATCATCTCAGTTCCATGACATTACTGCAGAACTTCCTCAAGGTAGTGTCCTAGGCCCAACCATCTTCAGCTGCTTCATCAATGACCTTCCTTCAATCATAAGGTCATAAGTGGGGATGTTCGCTGATGACTGCACAATGTTCAGCACCATTCGCGACTCCTCAGATACTGAAGCAGTCCGTGTAGAAATGCCCCAAGACCTGGACAATATCTAGACTTGGGCTGATAAGTGGCAAGTAACATTCACGCGACACAAGTGCCAGGCAATGACCATCTCAAACAAGAGAGAATCTAACCATCTCCACTTGACATTCAATGGCATTACGAGCACTGAATCCCCCGCTATCAACATTGACCAGAAACTGAACTGGAGTAGCCATGGCTACAAGAGCAGGTCAGAAGCTAGGAATCCTGTGGCGAGTAACTCACCTCCTGACTCCCCAAAGCCTGTCCATCAGTGTGATGGAATACTCTCCAGTTGCCTGGATGGGTGCAGCTCCAACAAAACTCAAGAACCTCCACACCATCCAGGACAAAGCAGCCCGTTTGTTTGGCACTCCATCTACAAACATTCACTCCCTCCATCACTGACCAACAGTGGCAGCAGTGTGTAACATATACAAGATGCATTGCAGCAACTCACAAGGCTCCTTTCACAGCACCTGCCAAACCCGCCACCTCTACCACCTAGAAGGACAAGGGCAGAAGATGAATGGGAACACCATCACCTGCAAGTTCCCCTCCAAGTCACACACCATCCTGACTTGGAACTATATCACCATGCCTTCACTGTCACTGGGTCAAAATCCTGGAACTCCCTCCCTAACAGCATTGTGGGTGTACCAACCCCATATGGACTGCAGTGGTTCAAGAAGGCAGCTCACCACCACCTTCTCAAGGGCAATTAGGGATGGGCAATAAATGCTGTCCTAGCCAGCAACGCCCACATCCCATGAACGAATAAAAAAAAAACCTGTTTTATTTAAGTTGGGGCGAGTGGAGGTGGGAACCAGTGTGGAGGATAGAGGATATTTACTGAATCATTTGAAAGCAGCAGGGTCAGCTGATCCTAGCTGGTCCCTGCTGCTTTCATGTGATTCAGTAAATATCCTCTATCCTCCACACTGGTTCCCACCTCCACTCGCCCCAACTTAAATAAAACAGGCATTTTTTTTTATTTGTTCATGGGATGTGGGCGGTGCTGGCTAGGACAGCATTTATTGCCCACCCCGAATTGCCCTGGAGAAGGTGGTGGTGAGCTGCCTTCTTAAACCGCTGCAGTCCATGTGGGGTAGATACACCCACAATGCTGTGTGGCCTTTGCCACATTCCACCAACCAGCTGGGAAACCCCTGTCAGCCACAAGGAGCGACCAATCACAGACAGGCGTTCCCCACCTGTCAGACACAGATCCCACCTACTCTCTCCACCTGACGTACAAGGGAGCTGTCAATCAGAGCCGAACCACGGGCTGATTGGTGGCCAGATGGAAACGTTTGGCAGGCTGGGTTCTGGCCTGCGGGCCATATGTGGACAACCCTGTTGTATACACTCTGAGTGATGCCACATATGCCTCTCCATGAAGTTATCAGTTCTCTCAATGGGGATGCTCATCTGCTCAAAACTGAGATGTTGTGGAGCACATGAGATGAATGGACTCTTTAATTCTCATTCCATGACTCCACAGTGCCTCAGGTAACTCCGACACGTGGATGCTGGTTCTCCAGGTAGAGTTGCCTGTTTTGTGACTCCCTCGGCTCTGCATCTCCGCCCTGCTGAGTAGGGCTGCACCTGTGCTCCATCCTCCGAGGAAGACTGGCCACAGCCAACTCTGCCTCCCCCGAATCCTCCACCTATGATGTAAGGTCCATGTTGCTGTGTGCCACCCTCTCTAATAATGCGCGAGGACCCACTGAAGTTTGAGTATCTGCGTTGGTGGAGGGTCCATAGGAAAGATATGACGGTGCAGCCTCCAAGGTGTTTTCCTCCGCTGATATCTCTGGAATTGTTGCCTTCTGCCCCTTTGAAGCTGGCCCTGTGGGAGACATAAGAGAAGATGGTTATGAGAGATCGGGACAGTCAACAGATGCATACACAGCTAAAAAAATGAAATGATAGCTTAGGCATTGTTAGGTCATTGCACGGGGAGCATTACCATGCATCCCATGAACATGGAAATGTTGAGATATTTTCACCCTGTCTATGGCGGACCCTCACCTCTCCATCCCCACCATCTCCATTGCTTGATACTCTGGCCAAGTCAAGTGCCAGCTCCTCAAAATGCATCAGCGATGTTACCTGTGGCTCCCTACCACCGAGGTGTGCCCTCTCGATCTCCCTGGCGTTCAGCTCCCGTTTGGTCTGCAAGGTGAATTAAGATGCGGTTAAGACAATGCCTCCCTCCCTCACCACTCGCAACTTTTCAGTCACATATGCTGCTGTAGTCTGCACTCCAGCCTCCTGTCCAGCAGCACTAGGGTTCTGAGTTTTGCTTATGTGTTAATAATGCTGCTGAGCACACATCTCTCCCATGGTCAGGAGAACTCTATGCACCCTTCGGATGCCCCTCTCTTTGGCACTCTGGTGACTGGTGACCAGGAGGCATGCCATCTGGATCATGACCTGAGAAGGCCATTGAAACGCTTCTGGCACTGGACCCAGTTCTTCCTCACTACTCCACTGCTGCTGACTCATTAGCCACCTCCAGCCATGTCACCTTGGTGAGACTTGCAGGCTTTCTGTTGCCACTGGCAGGGAACAAGATGATTCTTCGCTCAGTCACCACCTCCAGGAGCACCTCAGAAAAGCACCGGCTGCCCTGGAATGGGGAAGGTGGGGGGCCGCCTTTCTTACTGCCCTTTGCCCTGCACCTTCCTCCATCCCTTGGGCGAATGATTACTTCAGCTGCCCCCCGCTCTTTAAATTGGGCCCACTGTTGCCTTTGTCGCACCTCTTTCCTGTGTCTGCCGTCATTAATTGAGCGGTGAACGCGAATCTAGGCCAATTAGCTGCTTTACTACAACAACAACAAAAATGTATATTTATATAGTGCCTTTAATGTAATAAAATGTCCCAAGGCACTTCACAGGAGCATTATAAAACTCAGTGTGACACCAAGCCACAAAAGGGGATATTAGGTCAGATTACCAAAAGTTTGGTCAAAGAGATAGGTTTTAATGAGTGTTTTGAAGGAGGGAAGTGAGGTGGAGAGGCAGAGAGGTGTAGAGAGGGTATTCCAGAGATTGGGGCCTAGGCAACTGAAGGCATGGCCGCTAATGGTGGAGGGATTAAAATCAGGGATGCACAAAAGGGCAGAATTAGATGAGCGCAGATATCTTGGGTTGTGGTGCTGGAGGAGATTACAGAGATAGGGAAGGATGATGCCATGGAGGGGTTTGAAAACACGGATGAGAATTTTAAAATCAAAGTGTTGCTTGACCAGGAGCCAGTGTAGGTCAGCGAGCACAGGGTTGATAGGGGAACGGGACTTGTTGTGAGTTAAGACACGGGCAGCAGAATTTTGGATGACCTTAAGTTTACGGAGAGCAGAATGTGGGAGACCAGCCAGGAGTGCAATAGTCAAGTCTAGAGGTAACAAAGGCACGAATAAGGGTTTCAGCAGCAGATGAGCTGAGATGGGGCTGAAATCAGGTGATGTTACAGAGGTGAAAATAGGCGGTCTTAGTGATGGCACAAATATGAAGTCGGAAGCTCATCTCAGGGTCAAATGTGACACCAAGGTTGTGAACAGGTTAGCTTATCCTCAGACTGTTGCCAAGAATAGGTAGGTAGGGAATGGAGTTTGGAGTGGGGTCTGAAAACAATGGCTTCAGACATCTCAATATTTAATTGGAGGAAATTTCTGCTCATCCAGTACTAGACATTGGATAAGCAGTCTGATAATTTATCAACATTGGAGGAGTCGAGAGAAGTGGTGGTGAGGTAGAGCTGAGTATCATCAGCATACATGTGAAAGCTAACGCTGTGCTTTCAGATGATGTCACTGAGGTGCAGTATGTAGATGAGAAATAGGAGGGGCCATAGGAGGGGGCCAAGGATAGATCCTTGGGGGACACCAGAGGTAAGGGTGCGGAAGCAGGAAGAGAAGCCATTGCGATTGATTCTCCTGACACAATTAGATAGATAAAAATAAAGATGTGAGAGCAGTCCCACCCAGCTGGGTGACAGTGGAGAGGTGTTGGAGGAGGATGTTGTGGTCAACAGTGTCAGAGGCCGCAGACAGTCAAGAAGGACAAGAAGGGAAAGTTTACCTTTGTCACTATCACATAGGATGTCATTTGTGACTTTGAGAAGAGCTGTTTTGGTACTGTGGTGGGGCAGAAACCTGATTGGAGGGATTCAAACATGGAGTTTCAGGAAAGATGGGAACAGGTTACATAACAAAATTGCAACGCGTGTGCGTTGCAAATGCAGTGCAGAGTTGGGACCGTGACATCAGGCTCCCGACCCCGGAATGGAAATCCCGCCCCGGGTTTCCTTTACAGAATGTTGAAATTAACTTATAGCCGTTATCATTTTCAAAGGAAAGTAAGAATTGCCTGAAGTCCTCCAGAAGTTGTTGGCACGAAGCCACAAATTGCCCATGGGGGAGGTAACCCCACCTTGAGGTCCGCAGGGAGGCTGTCTCGTTTTACAAGCTGTACTCGCCGTATGGTGCGGGCTCCCCCGACGCTAGAAAGATCCCAGCGGTGTCAGGAAGAGAACCTTAATTGGTCGTTAATTGGTCACTTACAGGCCTCAATTGGCCTCTGGGCAGGAAGGCCGTTATTCCCCCCCCAGGAAGATCGCTGGGTGACAGGGAGGTGACGGGCCCTCCGCCTATCTGCCATCCATCGTGATACTCCGTGCCTCCCCTGCCTCTGATCCTGCCTTGGGAGGGGGGGTAGGACCCTTAAAACCCCGACCATTGTGTGATTGCTGGTATTAGAAGAAGACCTGCTACCCGCTGGCCCTGGTGGACAAAGGTTATCAAAGGCTATGAAGGTCACTACTGCCCTCAAATTTTTGACTCTGCTTCCTTCCAGGGTGTGAGTGGAGACAAATTGAGGGCCTCACATAAATGCATAAGACAAGTGATGGATGGATTATTTGCCAGGGCTAAGAGTTATGTCAACTTTCCCTGTGATAACAATAGCCAGAATGACAGGCACTCCGATTCACCTCTCTGGCTGCATGCCCACAGGTACAGATGCCATCAGCAATCCGAGCACCACCACAGCAACCTGGTGTTTCTATCAGTCACAAGGGATATTTGTCCATCAATGTGCAGATGGCATGCAACTACAAGACGACGTTCATGAAGGTCGGTGCCAGATTCCCTGGG
Source organism: Heterodontus francisci (assembly GCF_036365525.1). NCBI lineage: Eukaryota > Metazoa > Chordata > Chondrichthyes > Heterodontiformes > Heterodontidae > Heterodontus > Heterodontus francisci. The sequence continues at coordinate 39,685,345 of NC_090375.1, forward strand.
AGCTGTTATGATGCACTCCTACTGTGGCAGTCCATAATTCCAGACCTTTTTATTCCAGGAAGCAGACTCTTCAGTCATTGATGAACTAAGTATGTGTGCGAGAGTTAATTGTAATTCTATCACTAGCTATCTGCGAGTTCCCAGTCTCTCCGTCTCCAACTGAGATGGACTCAGATGTGCTATTTATCTCCAGGGAATCCTCCTCTGGGTGACTGTTAGATAGATGTATCACACCGCATAAGGATTGGGGTGAGTCGCAGCAGTAGATGGATACATGGGGAGATGAGGAAATGCATAGAAAGTGAAGGGCAGGTGCTGCTGAAAGTTAACTGGGTGTGAGGAATGATATAATGGAGTATGCTAGGGAAGAATGAAGGGAAGCGGGATTACACCACAGGATGTAGATGAATCAGGAAATGTAGTCACTTTTTCTTGACCTGATTAGGCTATTAAACTGCTTTCTACACTGTATCCACGATCGGAGCACAATGCTCCTGCTGTTCACCTCTTCAGCTACTTCTAACCAAGCCTCCTTGGTGGGAATAACAGGTTTCTTCCTGTTATTGCTGGGGAAAAGTACATTCCTCCTGCTCCTGACTGCACTCATCTGTAGTGATCCATCATTGAAGCCGGGTGCTGCTATTGTTCTAGGTGAACCATCCGTCATGAGCACCTACAATTTCCATCTCTTTAAATACAGCTGAGATCGCGCCATGTGGCTTTGCATCACACCCGCTGCACAACATAGAGATACGAAACCCAGAAATCAAAATTAATGGTTTCAATTCAGTTGCTATTACAATTCCGACCTGCTGAGTTGACTTACCTGGTTTTCACCTCCCCTCCTCCCCCACTCCCGCCAGTGCGGAAGCCGCCTTCAGATTAACATCAGAACCTATAGTTCTAAATACATAATCGCTTTCCATATTTACTGTTCTCAATCACTGAAAAACTTCACGCAATACTGTCAGAAAGCATTGAGCATCCTCAGGAGATAAGAATAGGCATGTTATTGATTTTTTTTTTCCAGTCACTGTCTTTCATTAAACACATTTATGAGTTCTTATGCCTCAATTTCACAGTAATCAATTTCTCTTTCAGAAAACCTAGAGTTGAGGTTGCACCAAATAGCATCAAAGAGTGAATCGACCTCATTCAGACTAAAAAGCAATTATTTGCACGGCAAGGCATAGTACGGTATTACTGTAAGGCTTACAAGTTGAATTGTATGCTTAATTATCAACATTAGATATTAAGACTTTGGGTAAATAAAATCCAGTTATAAGTGAAGATTTATGGGCATATTTTCTTGGTTTCAATGTATAATTTCAAGCATTTATCACAATTTGTTTTCTTTATTCTGTTGTTTAACTGAATGAATTGCCATTAGGCAATATCCTCGATGCAACATCAATTAAAAATTCATTAAGCTTTTTTAGGCTTTGGATGTCGATCTCTGGAACACTTCTGGGGATTTCTGCTGGAGGAGGATATAAGCTATGATAAAATTTAAATGAAACACCAACAACAACTTGTGCTTATGGGGCTGGATTTTGTGGCGACTGCTGGACTCCCGGCACTGGGCCGAAAAGGCAGCACTATCTTCTATTGTTCAGGCACTAAAGTGTCTGACGCCAGGATCCATGTGTGCCATGGGAGTGGTGTCCCCTGCTGGTACTGTCCCCTTGGACCCAGGCCCAGTGCTGGAACCCTGCACCTCAGGTAGGTGAGGCAGGGTTACCAGGGCCAGTCTGGGAGGCCCTGGTGAGGAGGGGATGGGAAGGTGGGTGTGAAGTCCATGAGAAGGCTGGTCCATGGAGGTGGAGGTTTTGACGGCAGGGGGGCTTCCGTGGGCCACAGATTGCCCATGGAGGGACCCTCCCCCAAGCCTGCAGGAAGTGTGCCTTGTACTACTGGGCACCCTCTCAGTGTGGCAGAGGCACCCCGCTACTGGTTAAATCTCAGTGGAGGGGGGAAGAGGCCCTTAAGTGGCTGTTAATAGGCCAATTAAGGGCCTCAAGTGGCCTCTGGGCAGGAAGGTCGTCTTTGGCCTATCCCATCCCTGGAAAAATTGCTTGGCGATGGGGAGGCAACGGACCTCTGCCTTCCCGTCTTCCGTCATGATTCTATGGACCCCGCTGCCTCCGAGTCTGCCTCAAGGGGCCCATAAAATCCAGCCCTTGTCATGCCTTTAAGGTAGTAAAACATCTCAAAACCCTTTACAGGAACATTATCAAATAAAATTTGACACCAAGCTACCTAAGGAGACATTAGGACAGGTGACCAAATGCTTGGTTAAAGGGATAGGTTTTAAGGAGCATCTTAAAGGAGAGAGAGAGAGAGAGAGAGGTAAAGCGACAGAAAGGTTTATTGAAGGAATTCCAGACTTAAGGCCTAAAATCTGAGGGCATGCTGCCAATTGTGGAGCGATGAAAATCAGGGATTTGCAAGAAGTCAGAATTGGAGGAGCATAGATATCTTAGAGGGTTGTAGGTCTGGGAGAGGTTACTGAGACATAGAGGGACAAAGGATTTGAAAACAAAGATAATAATTTTAAGTATATCAAGACAAACTTATATGGGAATGCAATCAGATAGGCACTCAAGACTTCCCTTGTTCAGTGTTCAAGTTTTCTTTCTGCACTGACTTCAGGTTTCATTCTTCAGAATTGCATTGATCTCATACTGATTGCCTGCTCTTAGTTTTGTTAAACCAAGCGTGAACTTATTTAGGATAGCATACCACTAGATTTTCATATAGTTATCATATTAATTGCATTTGCCGATATGTGGTTAAGGCCCTTTCTCTGTTTTAAAAAAATGACAATTGTATGTCAATGGCCAAGGCCCATAATTCAGGAACACTGCAATGGTTGAAAAGAGTAGAAGTGAAGATGAGCTAAATCAAAGATACATGCTCAGATTGCAAAAGCCTGATGGATTGCAGGAAGAAGGAAAGAGTAAAGCTCTTCCACATTTTTCTTATCTATGCAAGAACACAAAATGAGACAATGGTATATGTCTTGATTTCAATACAGTAGAGATGAAGGAGGAAGAATTTGTTGGATGATGCACCAAAACTGATGGTACAGGAGCAGAATGGGCATTTGAGGACCAAAAGGTCTGGCTCAGATCCAAATCATTGGAATTGCACTACTTTTGGAGTGGGTTAAGAACATAATTGAGGCTGAAACTTCAGTGCAATATTGAAGGATCGTTGCATTGTTGGAGGCACCGTCTTTTACATGAGGCCTTGAACTGAGGCCTTGTCTGCCCATTCAGGTGGATGCAAATTATTCCATGACATTACTAAATGAAGAGTAGGGGAGGTCTCCTGGTGTGCTGGCTAATTTTTATCCCTGAAACACCACGAAAATCAAATTAAATGTTTATTTATCTTATTTGCTGTTTGTGGGATCTTACTGCATGCAAATTGGCTGTCATGTTTGTCAGCAAAGTTGAAGCCTATGGAATAAAGGGGATAGCGGAAGCATGGATATGAAATTGGCTGAGTGACAAGAAACAGAGTTATGGTGAACAATTGCTTTTCAGACTGAAGGAAGGTATACTGTGGTGTTCCCCAGGGATCAGTTCTAGGATGACTGCTTTTCTTGATATGCATTAATGACCTAGACTTGAGAGTACAGGGCACAAAACATGGAAGTATATTGTGTATTTTGTGGAAGATAGTGATAGACTTCAAGAAGACATAGACAGGCTGGTAGAATGGGCGGATATTTAATGAAATTTAATGCAGAGAAGTGTGAAGTGATACATTTTGGTAGGAAGAATATAAAATAAAGGATACAATTTGCAGGAGCAAAGGGACCTGAGAGTAAATGTGCTCAAATCTTTGAAGGTGCCAGGGCAGGTTGAGAAAGTGGTTAAAAAGGCATATGGGATCCTGGGCTTTATAAATAAAGGCATAGAGTACAAAAACAAGGAAGTTACAGTGAACCTTTATAAAACACTGGTTGAGCCTCAACTGTAGTAATATGTCCAATTCTGAGCACCGCACTTTAGGAAGGATGTGAATGCTTTAGAGAGGGTGCAGAAAAGATTTAAGAGAATGGTTTCAGGGATGATGGACTTCAGTTACGTGGATAGATTGGAAAATCTGGCTTGTTCGCTTCAGAGAAAAGAAGGTTGAGAGGAAATTTGGTAGGGGTGTTCAAAATTATGAGGCATCTAGACCGAATAGATAGGGTGAAACGGTTCCCATTAGTGGAATAGTCGAGAAGCAGAGGACACTGATTTAAGGTGAATGGCAAAAGAACCAAAGATGAGGAAAAATTTTTTATGCAGCAAGTGGTTAGGATCTGGAATGCACTGCCTGACAGTGTGATGGAGGCAGATTCAACTCTGGCTTTCAAAAAGGAATTGAATAAGCCCCTGAAGAGAAACAACTTGCAGGGCTACAGGGAAAGGATAGGGGTGTGGGAATGTCTATGTTGCTCATGCAGAGAGCTGGCAAGAACATGACAGAGTTGAATTTGCCTCCATCACACTGTCAGGCAGTGCATTCCAGATCCTAACCACTTGCTGCATAAAAATTTTGGCCTCCTTCTACGTGGTAGCCATTCTTTAATGCAGTAACCATTCCATAATTCTATGATTCAATGTAACAATGTAACTATGATTCCAAAGTAATTTATTTGCTGCAAAGCACTTTTGGATATTCTGAGGATGTGAAAAGCTATAATAAATCCATTTCTTTCCTCCTCAGTGTTGTGTGGCTTTCCTATAATGATCCTGTCAAAAAGGAAGCATAAGTTGATTTAAATATTATAATGTATTGAAATGAAGCACAAGAAGTTTATCTATCCACTCTGAACAAAATTTCACTGGGTCCTTCCTTTGTCCATCTGGAATGGCTTGAGAAGCAGTGGAGGTTGGGTCATTGAATATATTCAAGGCTAAATTAGATATATCTTTGATCAACAAGGGAGCCAAGGGCTATGGGGTCAGACAGGAAAGTGGAGTTGAGGCCACAATTAGATATGAACATACGAACATATGTATTAGGAGCAGGAGCAGGCCACTTTTTCCACTTGGCCCCTTGAGCATGCTCCGCCATTCAAGAAGATCATGGCTGATGTGATTGTACCCTCAACTCCATATTCCTACCTACCCCCAATAACCTTTCATCCCCTGCTTATCAAGAATCTATTTATCTCTGCCTTAAAAATATTCAAAGACTCTGCTTCCACTGCCTTTTGAAGAAGAGTTCCAAAGGCTCATGTCCCTCTGAGAGAAAAACATTCTCCTCATCTCTGTCTTAAATGGACGACCCCTTATTTTTAAACAGTGACACCTAGTTCTAGATTGTCCCACAAGATGAAATATCCTTTCCTCATCCAGCCTGTCAAGACCCTCATAATCTTACGTGTTTCAATCAACTCAACACTTACTCTTTTAAACTCAAATGGATACAAGCCTAGCCTGTCCAACGTTTCCTCATAAGACAACTCATTCATTCCAGGTATTAGTCTAGTAAACCTTTTCTGAACTGCTTCCAACGCATTTACATCCTTTCTTAAATAAGGAGACCAATACTGTACACAGTACTCCAGATGTGGTCTCACCAATGCCCTGTATAACTGAAGCATAACCTCCCTACTCTTGTATTCAATTCCCCTCACAATAAATGTAACATTCTATTAGCTTTCCTAATTACTTGCTGTACCTGAATACTAACCTTTTGCAATTCATGCACCAGGACACCCAGATCCCTCTACATCTCAGAGCTCTGCAATCTCTCACCATTTAGACAATATGCTTCTTTTTTATTCTTCCTGCCAACATGGGCAATTTCACATTTTCCCACATTATACTCCATTTTCCAGATCTTTTCCCACTCACTTAACCTATTTATGTCCCTTTGTAGTCTCCTTATGCCCACTTCACAACTTACTTTCCGACCTATTTTTGTGTCTTCAGCAAATTTAGCGACTATACTTTTGGTCCCTTCATCCAAGTCATTTATATAAATTGTAAAAAGTTGAGGCCCCAGCACTGATCCCTGTGGCGCACCACTCGTTACATCTTGTCTACCAGAAAATGAGCCATTTATGCCTATTCTCTATTTCCTGTTAGCTAACCAATATTCTATCCATGCCAAAATGTTACCCTCTACACCATGAGCTTTTATTTTCTGCAATTACCTTTGATGGGGCACCTTATCAAATGCCTTCTGGAAATCCAAGTACACTACAAGCACTGGTTCCCCTTTATCCACAGCACATGTTACTTCTTCAAAGAACTCCAATAAATTGGTTAAACATAATTTCCCTTTCACAAAACCATGTTGATTCTGCCTGATTACCTTGATTTTTTTTAAGTGCTCTCTTACAACGTCTTTAATAATAGCTTCTAACATTTTCCCTATGACAGATGTCAAGCTAACTGGCCTGTAGTTTCCTTCTTTCTGTCTCTCTTCCATGATCTTATCAAATGGCTGAGCAAGCTCGAGGGGCCGAATGGCCTACTCCTGCTCCAAAGTTGTGTTCTTACGTTCTTGGAAGCTTCATGAGCAGAAGGACTCTCAAGCTCTGAGTACTTACACCTTTTTATTAAAAAAATTCCACTTTCTCACCTCTAGCTTCAGTTTGTGAAATTATTTTCATTTGTGTTTTTAAAACTTGTTAGGATATTTTGTTCTTCTAACAGTATATAATTTTTGTGTGGAATTTAAAACAGTTTACAATTGTCTACTAAATCACCATTAAGCCAACTGTAAGTTAAGCTTTCCACAATTTCAGCACAATATAAAGGGTTGAAAATACAAAAAAGGAGACATGAAATAGGAGCTCTTGCATTGCAATTTAACAGTGCAATGGTTTTAGCAAGTTAATTCAAAATTAATGATGTGGTTGGGTTTGATGCATCATTGATGTAATGGTTCAAGAAGACGTGCACAAGGGCATATCGACTTTCATGCCACCAAGCATATCTGCAGGCTCTGGCACACTTACCTGTCAATGACTTTGGGGAACTGGCTAGACAGGGTCGACCTAATGTTAGCCATCTGCTTCAAGAACACTTGTAGCCAGCCTGCACCATAGACCCTGAAAGGTTTTGTACTTTTCAATCAGAACTTTTGATACGTCTTTTTAAGGAAGACTGAAAAAATGGACTTAAAATTCTGAGTTACTTGGTTAAACAGCAGAATTTGTTTAGAAGTATGAACAAAAAAAGGAATAACACAGAACTGTTAACCTAAATCAGAAATCATGTTGGGCTATTGATCAACTTTACTAAGTTCAAAAGCTTTCACAGTGCTTCAGAATGTTCAAGAGACAAAGGGATGAATTTTCCTGTTCGGGTCACGATCATGATGTCGGCCTCAATTCCGGATATTGGTCCTGATCGCTCTGGAGGTGGCCAATTAAGAAGCCTCCACCAGGAGCTCCGTCCAATTTAAAGGTAGCAGCGGACCAGGGAACGAAGAGACCAAATCAGAGGGCCCGCAGCAATATCCAGCTGGCAACCCTACTGGGAGAGTTGGGCACTGCTGAGGCAGGCAGGAGACTGGAAGGGGGTCTCAAGTTGGAGGTGCCCTACGACGAATTATGAAATTGTAAAAAATAAGTGTGGCCACAGCAGTCAGTTCATCATTGTGGAGAAGACATCAAAGTCCTTTGGCCTGCTTCCAGGAGGCCGCCACCTGGCAAAGGATAGGTTTCGGCCTCAGGAGGGAAGGCCTATCTGCCGTCGGTAAGATCCCAGTGGCGTCACCACTTTACCCTCGAGTGGGGACTTAATTGAGTATAATTGGCTACCCACTGCAGCCAGGCGGGTAGCCAGCACTGGTCAAACACTGCCTCCAGCAAGAACTCACAGAGGTGGGAATGTGTCAGGGAACCGCCCCAACATGAGAACTGTAAGTTTGCTCCCAGTCCCACCTCCAAACCTCTCTGCCCAGGACCAGGAAAATTCAGCCCAAAGTATTGTTACTCACTGCTAGCTTGTTGTTTTCCTCAAGGATAGCATTCAAAACTGGCTGTCCTGTCAAAGAACAGGTGAGATAAACAAATCACAACAAACTGTAAGAAGTGAGAGAAAGGAAAACTAGTGGCAGCCAGTAGTAAAGAAAGGTACGAAAACATCCATTTTTGCTGTGATTTCTAGGAGACAGAAGAAGGAGCATTTTGAAGAAGGTGCCAAAGAAGAATTAACCTCTTGGGTTCCCAAGGTAGAAATGATCAATCTTGCTGTTGGGTTGTACTCCAGATAAGATTGTTGGCATCTTTCTCTGTAAAACTGTTTTGCCTTAATGTCAATAAAACCAATTATTTAGAAAAGTATTTCAGTCTCGGTTGATTTTAGGCTCTCGTCCCCTAAAGAGTGAAAAATAAAACCTACAGGACGCAGTGTCAGTTCCATTCAATATCATCACCTCACTCAGTATTTTTGCCTCTACCTCCTTTCAGCCTAGCACAAGAATTAGAATTAGAATTAGAATTAGAACATTACAGCGCAGTACAGGCCCTTCGGCCCTCGATGTTGCGCCAACCTGTGAAACCATCTGACCTACACTATTCCATTTTCATCCATATGTCTATCCAATGACCACTTAAATGCCCTTAAAGTTGGAGAGTCTACTACTGTTGCAGGCAGGACGTTCCACGCCCCTACTACTCTCTGAGTAAAGAAACTACCTCTAACATCTGTCCTATATCTATCACCCCTCAACTTGAAGCTATGTCCCCTCGTGTTTGCCATCACCATCCGAGGAAAAAGACGCTCACTATCCACCCTATCTAACCCTCTGATTATCTTATATGTCTCTATTAAGTCACCTCTCCTCGTCCTTCTCTCCAAAGAAAACAACCTCAAGTCCCTCAGCCTTTCCTCATAAGACCTTCCCTCCATACCAGGCAACATCCTAGTACATCTCCTCTGCACCCTTTCCAAAGCTTCCACATCCTTCCTATAATGCGGTGACCAGAACTGCATGCAATACTCCAGGTGCGGTCTCACCAGAGTTTTGTACAGCTGCAGCATGACCTCGTGGCTCCGAAACTCGATCCCCCTACTAATAAAAGCTAACACACCATATGCCTTCTTAACAGCCCTATTAACCTGGGTAGCAACTTTCAGGGATTTATGTACCTGTATCTCTCTGTTCATCTACACTACCAAGAATCGTCCCATTAGCCCAGCACTCGGCATTCCTGTTACTCCTTCCAAAGTGAATCACCTCACACTTTTCCGCATTAAACTCCATTTGCCATCTCTCAGCCCAGCTCTGCAGCCTATCTATGTCCCTCTGGACCTTACAACATCCTTCGGCACTATCCACAACTCCACCGACCTTCGTGTCATCCGCAAATTTACTAACCCACCCTTCTACACCCTCTTCCAGGTCATTTATAAAAATGACAAACAGCAGTGGCCCCAAAACAGATCCTTGCGGTACACCACTAGTAACTAAACTCCAGGATGAACATTTGCCATCAACCACCACCCTCTGTCTTCTTTCAGCTAGCCAATTTCTGATCCAAAGCTCTAAATCACCTTCAACCCCATACTTCCGTATTTTCTGCAATAGCCTACCGTGGGGAACCTTATCAAACGCCTTACTGAAATCCATATACACCACATCCACTGCTTTACCCTCATCCACCTGTTTGGTCACCTTCTCGAAAAACTCAATAAGGTTTGTGAGGCACGACCTACCCTTCACAAAACCGTGCTGACTATCGCTAATGAACTTATTCTTTTCTAGATGATTATAAATCCTGTCTCTTATAACCTTTTCCAACATTTTACCCACAACCGAAGTAAGGCTCACAGGTCTATAATTACCAGGGCTGTCTCTACTCCCCTTCTTGAACAAGGGGACAACATTTGCTATCCTCCAGTCTTCCGGCACTATTCCTGTCGACAATGACGACATAAAGATCATCACCAGCTTCAGGCAATTTGCTACCCAGACATCGTTCAAACTGGTGACTGATACATAGATCAATATTGCCAGTGTCCTTCCACAGACAGCAACAGCAGCATGGCTTAGTTGCCCAATGCCATTGCACAGCTGCACTTCCCAAAAATTGAAGGGTGATAGATTTGTGGCCATGTTGCAGTCCATCAGCAAGTTTGTCAGCAAGTGGCTAACAGGCAGATAAGTTTGTCACAATGATTTTGTGTGTGAAACCTTTGAAGATGTGAAGATGTGTCAGATGTAAGTTGCAATTTGAATGATCCTAGTAATTAGAAGTGGTTGAGAGGCCCCGTAAAGGCCTCTTCCTGCCTCCACCTCAATTTTGCAATTGCATAGAGAGACCGTCAAGCAAAACCTGATGACCTCCTAGCGGAGAAAGGGGTCCCTCCTTTGGGAGCAATCCAGGACCCCAGTGGGCCCCCTTAGCGGTCATCGCCACCCCACCCCCACCCAAACCGGGAAGACTCACGCCCCCCATTTGCCCCCCTCACCAGGGCCTGCCTGAATGGCCCAGGTGACCCCAACTCCACTCACCTCTACGGGGGGGGGGTCTTTGCCATTCTTCAGTACTGCAGTGCCTCCTGAAGTACTGGCAGTTGCCACTGCTCCCAGTGGCACTTCCGGTACTGTAGAGCTGCTGGCCATCTGATTGGTTGGCAGCTCTGGAGGCAGGAACTCATCTCTTAAAGGGATTGAGTCCCGGATGGCGAGCAGTTAATTGCCTGCTCGTCATTAAATAACACCAGGGGCCCAATGGAGAGCTGAGGCGAGGTATCACCCAACCTTCCAGCCCACTGTCGGGAACCCCTGTCTCCATTACAAAATTCAACAATTGTTTGTTGATGGTGTGTTCCATAACGTTCATTATGGCAGCATGGCTGTGCATGTGTACGTAGGCTTGGATGGGAGTATGAGCCATGCCATGAGTGGATAACCCTTTTTGCAAAGTAGTCTGCCTTTGACTTGCTGTGATGGGTCAAATACAGCTGGCACAAAGAATTGCTACAGAATGAAGAAATCATGACTACTGCTAGAATAACAGAGATTCACCAGAATGATGCACTGCCTCTGATTGCACACCAACTGCACACTGAGGGAGTGGAATTTCTTTTGGTTGAGGAAAATACAAAGTTTACATGAGGCACATACAAGACAATGTGCATGCAGCCAATGGCACCCTGCATCAACGAGAAATCTGCAATCCGAGAAAACTCTTGTGCTCACTTCATCTGCTTGTTTCTTTTTTGTATAGAGACCTCGGTGACCTCCCTTGTGCAGCAGCGTACTGCAAATTGTGAGATGTTGCTAGAGGCATAAAGTTAAAAACTACGGTCAGCTTGACAGCCACAGATAAAGCTGTCTTTACTCTGCTTTAGGGTTGCAATTGTGACTGGAGGAGTTGGCAGATTTCAGTCACAATCTCTCTAGTGAAGCAAAGACTTCTCATGCATTGGTCCTTGCTGAAGTTCCTCAAGAGCCTGGGTAGATGTAACCTCCTGCCGACAGCCTTCATACACCCCTCCAACTTCTAGCATCTCATCCTGCTCTGCGTGGCCTCTCTTCATTCTTCCACCCATGCTCAATTCCAAGAGGAAGGCCTACCAGGCCACCCAAGTTTAGAAGTAAAAGTAATATACTGCGATGCTGAAAATCTGAAGTAAAAACAGAAAGTGCTGGAAATACACAGCAGGTCTGACAGCATCTGTGGAGAGAGAAACAGATAAAACATTTCAGGTCTGTGAACTTTCATCAGAACTGGCAAAGGTTAGAGTAGGTGAAAGTTGCGGGAGAAGAAGAAAAAAGCTAAGATCTATGATAGGGCGGAGGGCTGGAGAGACTAAATGACAAAGATGTATGGAACAAAAAGCAAAGGAAGTAGTAATAGCCATAGTAAAAGACAAAGCATTTGTACAGAGACATTGTTAATAGCAGAATAATGAACAGCTCTGTCCTAAAGCAAAACATGAAAAACAAGTTTAAAACTGGCACATGGTCTGAAGTTGTTGAAACGTGAACTCTATTTTTCTCTCTCCACAGATGCTGCTAGGCCTACTGTGTATTTCCAGCAATTAATATTTTATTTCATGTTTAGAAGTAACTTCTTTTGGGCCTCCTTATCTCGAGAGACAATGGATACGCGCCTGGAGGTGGTCAGTGGTTTGTGAAGCAGCGCCTGGAGTGGCTATAAAGGCCAATTCTGGAGTGACAGGCTCTTCCACAGGTGCTGCAGAGAAATTTGTTTGTTGGGGCTGTTGCACAGTTGGCTCTCCCCTTGCGCCTCTGTCTTTTTTCCTGCCAACTACTAAGTCTCTTCGACTCGCCACAATTTAGCCCTGTCTTTATGGCTGCCCGCCAGCTCTGGCGAATGCTGGCAACTGACTCCCACGACTTGTGATCAATGTCACACGATTTCATGTCGCGTTTGCAGACGTCTTTATAACGGAGACATGGACGGCCGGTGGGTCTGATACCAGTGGCGAGCTCGCTGTACAATGTGTCTTTGGGGATCCTGTAACTTATTTCAGCATAATTCTTTAAACCACCAAAGAAGTACTTCAGCACTATCCAGACCACACTCTCTGGACTATTGAAACTTTAAGCAAGAGGAGGAAAACTCCAAAAACACATATAATTGCACCTGCAGCCAAAAAGAATAATCCAGCAACTAACCTGTAATTACTTGATGATCCCTTTAAGAAGCACTGGCTGGGGGCCTTCCATGCTGTTGAATGCGTGTTCAGCTGTGTGAGGGAATGTGACTTTGAAAATGGTAGCATTGATATAAAATCAGTGTTGCACGCAGATTGACATCATAATCTACCTGCTCTGCACGCTTCCGGCAGTCATTACATACATACGTGCAAACTACTGTAGCAAAATGGCATTCAGCGCACATCACATTGAAAGTATGCATGCGCTTCTAAGACCCAATTTTTGACCTTTTAGTTGCCGTTTAGTGCTTAAACAACAAGTGCTACAGAGCTAAAAACAGAACGTGCTGGAAATACTCAGCAGGTCTAGCAGCATCTGTGGAGAGAGAAGCAAAGTTAACGTTTCAGGTCGGTGACTTTTCATCAGAACTGGCAAAGGTTAGAAATGTAATAGGTTTTAGACAAGTAAAGCGGGGGTGGGGGGGAAGAGAACAAAAGGGAAGATATGTGATAGGACAAAGGGCCGGAGAGATTAATTGACAAGGAGGTCATGGAACAAAGGTAAAGAATTAGAATTAGAATATTACAGCGCAGTACAGGCCCTTCGGCCCTCGATGTTGCGCCGACCTGTGAAACAATCTGACCTACACTATTCCATTTTCATCCATATGTCTATCCAATGACCACTTAAATGCCCTTAAAGTTGGCGAGTCTACCACTGCTGCAGGAAGGGCGTTCCACGCCCCTACTACTCTCTGAGTAAAGAAACTACCTCTAACATCTGTCCTATATCTATCACCCCTCAACTTAAAGCTATGTCCCCTCATGTTTGCCATCACCATCCGAGGAAAAAGACTCTCACTATCCACCCTATCTAACCCTCTGATTATCTTATATGTCTCTATTAAGTCATCTCTCCTCCTCCTTCTCTCCAACGAAAACAACCTCAAGTCCCTCAGCCTTTCCTCATAAGACCTTCCCTCCATACCAGGCAACATCCTAGTAAATCTCCAAAGCTTCCACATCCTTCCTATAATGCGGTGACCAGAACTGCACGCAATACTCCAGGTGCGGTCTCACCAGAGATTTATACAGCTGCAGCATGACCTCGTGGCTCCGAAACTCGATCCCCCTACTAATAAAAGCTAACACACCATATGCCTTCTTAACAGCCCTATTAACCTGGGTAGCAACCTTCAGGGATTTATGCACCTGGACACCAAGATCTCTCTGTTCATCAGGGGGCATTCCTGTTACTCCTTCCAAAGTGAATCACCTCACACTTTTCCGCATTAAACTCCATTTGCCATCTCTCAGCCCAGCTCTGCAGCCTATCTATGTCCCTCTGTACCCGAAAACATCCTTCGGCACTATCCACAACTCCACCGACCTTAGTGTCATCCGCAAATTTACTAACCCACCCTTCTACACCCTCTTCCAGGTCATTTATAAAAATGACAAACAGCAGTGGCCCCAAAACAGATCCTTGCGGTACACCACTAGTAACTAAACTCCAGGATGAACATTTGCCATCAACCACCACCCTCTGTCTTCTTTCAGCTAGCCAATTTCTGATCCAAAGCTCTAAATCACCTTCAACCCCATACTTCCGTATTTTCTGCAATAGCCTACCGTGGGGAACCTTATCAAACGCCTTACTGAAATCCATATACACCACATCCACTGCTTTACCCTCATCCACCTGTTTGGTCACCTTCTCGAAAAACTCAATAAGGTTTGTGAGGCACGACCTACCCTTCACAAAACCGTGCTGACTATCGCTAATGAACTTATTCTTCTCTAGATGATTATAAATCCTGTCTCTTATAACCTTTTCCAACATTTTACCCACAACCGAAGTAAGGCTCACAGGTCTATAATTACCAGGGCTGTCTCTACTCCCCCTCTTGAACAAGGGGACAACATTTGCTATCCTCCAGTCTTCCGGCACTATTCCTGTCGACAATGACGACAAAAAGATCAAGGACAGAAGCTCTGCAATCTCCTCCCTTGCTTCCCAGAGAATCCTAGGATAAATCCCATCTGGCCCAGGGGACTTATCTATTTTCACACTTTCCAAAATTGCTAACACCTCCTCCTTGTGAACCTCAATCCCATCTAGCCTAGTAGCCTGAATCTCAGCATTCTCCTCGACAACATTTTCTTTCTCCACTGTAAATACTGACGAAAAATATTCATTTAACGCTTCCCCTATCTCCTCTGATTCCACACACAACTTCCCACTACTATCCTTGATTGGCCCTAATCTAACTCTAGTCATTCTTTTATTCCTGATATACCTATAGAAAGCCTTAGGGTTTTCCCTGATCCTATCCGCCAATGATTTCTCGTGTCCTCTCCTTGCTCTTCTTAGCTCTCCCTTTAGATCCTTCCTGGCTAGCTTGTAACTCTCAAGCGCCCTAACTGAGCCTTCACGTCTCATCCTAACATAAGCCTTCTTCTTCCTCTTGACAAGCGCTTCAACTTCTTCAGTAAACCACGGCTCCCTCGCTCGACAACTTCCTCCCTGCCTGACAGGTACATACTTATCAAGGACACGCAGTAGCTGCTCCTTGAATAAGCTCCACATTTCGATTGTTCCCATCCCCTGCAGTTTCCTTCCCCATCCTACGCATCCTAAATCTTGCCTAATCGCATCATAATTTCCTTTCCCCCAGCTATAATTCTTGCCCTGCGGTATATACCTGTCCCTGCCCATCGCTAAGGTAAACCTAACCGAATTGTGATCACTATCACCAAAGTGCTCACCTACATCTAAATCTAACACCTGGCCGGGTTCATTACCCAGTACCAAATCCAATGTGGCATCACCCCTGGTTGGCCTGTCTACATATTGTGTCAGAAAACCCTCCTGCACACACTGGACAAAAACTGATCCATCTAAAGTACTCGAACTATAGTATTTCCAGTCAATATTTGGAAAGTTAAAGTCCCCCATAACAACTACCCTGTTACTCTCGCCCCTGTCGAGAATCATCTTCGCTATCCTTTCCTCTACATCTCTGGAACTATTCGGAGGTCTATAAAAGACTCCCAACAGGGTGACCTCTCCTCTCCTGTTTCTAACCTCGGCCCATACTACCTCAGTAGACGAGTCCTCAAACGTCCTTTCTGTAAAGAGAGTGTCCTAATGGTGTGGTGAAAGACAAAACATTAGTGCAGAGAGAGTGTTAATGACAGAATAATGAATAGCCCTAGCCAAAACACAAACATGAAAAAAACAGTTGGCAGGTACATGGTAAAAAAATGATGAAAGAAAATACAATAAAATAAAAATAAAAAAGGGCCATTCATGCTCTGAAATGATTGAACTGAATGTTCAGTCCGGTGGGCTGTAGCATGCCTAATTGAAAAATGAGATGCTGTTCCTCGAGCTTGCATTGATGTTCTCTGGGACACTGCAGCAGGCCCAGGACAGAGATGTGGGCATGCGAGCAGTGGGGTGTGTTGAAATGGCAAGCGACCGAAAGCTCGGGGTCATGTTTTCGGACTGAGTGGAGGTGTTCCGCAACGAGGTCACCCAATCTGCATTTGGTCACCCCAATGTAGAGGAGAGCGCATTGTGAGCAGCGAATACAGTATACTCTCCTCAGATGCTGCCAGACCTGCTGAGTATTCCCAGCACATTCTGTTTTTATTTCAGATTTCCAGCATCTGCAGTATTTTGCTTTTATTTAAATACTACACAGCTTAGTTTCTCCCCATAAATTTCCTAAAGAGATGAGTTAGTCAGTTTCAGAAGAATACTTTGCAGAAGTCGGGTAAAACTCAGTGTTCTGGAAGGGGTCCTTACCTGCACTAGTTTATGTTTCTCCAGTGAGTAATATTAATGAAAACAGCAGCACTTTTTGCCTGCTCAATTATTGCTACCCGCTTCCCTTCCAATTTGCAACATCATTACTGAGGAGGACAGGCAGGAATCAGTACAAATTTGCAGGATAAATTGAAGGGATAAATCATACAGTAATATCACAAGCTTAGGGCTGAATCACAAGCTTGAAATCTAAATAAATGTTGCACTTAGAACAACAGGACAGTTACTTTATTCACACACTTTTTTCCCCCTCAATGTACCCACACTTCATGATGTGGTATAACAACAGTCTAATCTCTATTTCGAACCAATGTAACACTCAATGTTCTACTAAATGTGACATTGCCTCCACCATTGTATTGGCTGGAATCAGCCACACACTGAAAATTGGCAATGTAATACTGTGATTTTTCCTTCTCATGCTGGTTAACAATACAGCATGCTTCCAGTTTTATGAGTGAAGCACATAAAAAGCAATGTGCGCCAGCCATTAAGGTTTCTCTCGCTATGTTGGGCCAGCTGCTTCAGTAGGCTTCAGTCATTATAGCGTGTTACTAATTTCCTTATTGCATGTTCCAATCATCAACAAGCTGACAAATATCTTGGGTTGCCATTATCACAGCAGGTTTCATCCCAGGCATTTCTTGTACCTCTGGTGGGCTGGGGGGGGTGAGGTGGGGGGGGGGGGTGGAATTCATCTGGGTCCTGTTTTCAGGCCCTGAATCAATGCTGGACAGGCAGCGTTCACCCAATCACACATGAGCAATTAGGAACCAAAATAAATCTGGGCCACTCATCATCAGTAAATAGGCTGTCAGAGCTAGTCACACCATTGATTGGCACCTCGCCTAAAGGAGGGGAGCAAGAATATCATGCAAACCTGCTGCTATTTAAAGGCATTCCTCACCTCTTAAGGGGGAGGTACACTTTGGCTCCAGGCAGCAGTGACTTGAGTTTGCTCAGAATGGCAGAGCAAAGAGAAGCTGCAAGGACCCCCTGGATTCTCAGATGCTGTTTTAGAGGTATTGGTGGAGGAGTTCAGTAGCAGGAGGGATCTTATCTTCCCACAAGGAGACAGGAGGATGTCCAAACAATCTGGTCAGCAGCAGAGAGCAGAAGTGGCAGAGTGGGTCAGAAATAAGTTCATGGATTGTGAAGTAGCTTCGGGGGTCCTGTGCATTTTCTTGCAGTTCAAATAAGCCAGTCTACTCCATGTGATTTACAGCCCTGGAGCTTTTTTTAGTGTTTCTCCAATACATTTACACACCCGCTATACGCACTGCTGTAATAGCCATACTTATTCATTTTTTCTTTAACTAAGCCATGAATATTTATAGGATAGAATAACAAGCATTGAAAGAGCCAGTATAAATTGCAATTTGAACTGGTGATGGTTAGCTCTAAAGGTTCATTGTGATTCAATCTGCAACTTTCAAATTGACATGTCATTACTGAATTTGGAGACAGAACATTGAATGTTCACTTGACTTGCACTATGACTGAGATGCTTGACAAAGATCAAGATACAATTCATTATATTTCTTATGCTAGTCCTAAGTGTATGTTTTATTACAGTCATTTATTTCTGTTGCTGTTGACTATTTGTTCACTATAAGGTTTGCCTTGTGGCCATAGGGGAATGAAACTATTTTCCACTTTTTATGCCTGGAGGCAGCACAAAGAAACATAAAACTCGATGTCTTCATTATATGCGTTCTTGTTGAGTTTTTCCCATTTTGAAATATGCAAAATAAGATATTGACTGTAAAGCTTGTACTGTAAATGCATGTACTGTAGTTTTATTTGTATGGGGTACTAATAAAGCTGGGACATCATATATACCTATACTCTTGAGAATTATAGACCAGCTAACCTAACCTCGGTAGTACTTGGGGGCATTTTAACGAGATACTATAAATCTAATGAGGGCAGAGACCACAAAGAAAAAGCACTATATTTGCAAGAAGCATAAATATGCAAGCATTCTTTGAGGTTAGCGGACAAATGCTATGGAGTTGATATAGTTCATTTGGAAATTCAGGCAGCATTTTTAAAAAATCACTTTGGAAAGCTTAACAGCAAATTAATCAGCCAGGTTTACGATCCCTGAGGTTAGTGGTGCATCAGGCTGCCACAGTTCCAGCAGCACCACCATCAGAGAGGAAAATCCTAGTTTCCATTCAGAATATGTCAAAAAATATCACGTCTGTGCAGACAACCTGTATACAAAACCTTGCTTTCTGTGGTTAATATTTGCGTCAACTGTTTATTCACATTATCAGTTCCAACATCCAGCTTTCTCATGGCGGGAGATGATCAGGCAAACTTGTCTCATTGTAATTACAACCTTCAGCCAGTGGTGGTGCTTTAGCCCATCAGTTTTATATCACAGAACTCATCAGTCTGCAGAATGGTTACAGCAAAGAAAGACGCCATTTGGCCCATCGTGTCTGTGCCGTCGCTCTGCAAGAGCAACTCCTCTAGTCCACTCCATCATGCACCCCACTTTTCTGGTAGCCCTGTAAATGTTTTTTCTCTTCAGGTAATTATCCAATTCCCTTTTGAAAACCACGATTAAATCTACCTCTGCCACACTCTCAGGCAATGCATTCCAGATCCTAATCACACACACTGGGACGAATTTTAACGGCCCCCTGATGTCGGGGTTTGTGGTGGGGGGGGGTCTGAAAAATGCATCCGGGAAAGGCCCACCACGGGCCTTGACGCTGGGAAAGCCCCACCTCATATTACCGGTGACAGCGAGACCTTGTGGCAGCACCGCCCTGCTCGGAGACGAGAGCAGGATTTAAATATGTTAATTAATGAATTAGAGGACTACCTGCTCCCGCCGGCTGTCTCGCTGCCATATTCCGGCCAGTTTCCGGAACTCCTATGCCTTCGGATCTCCATGCGGGACACTGGTGGGGAGGGGGAGGAGGTAAGTTTACAAGGCAAGGTGGGGTGGGGGAGGAGTGGGGTGAAACCCCTTTCTGATAGATCTAGCAGGAAGGGGTAAGGTTCAAAGTTTATAAACTTTGTGGGGGAAAGGTCATGACCAAAAGTTAAGTTTTTTTGGGAGGTGGGGACAAATAATAATTTGTTTTGTCATGGGGGGGGGCGGGGCTGGAGAGGATATTGAAACATTTATTAAGTTTTTCATTTTTAAATCACACTCCGAATAACTTTAAAAATATAACTGAATTGGAAGTGCTTGAAGACCTTTAAAAATGGTGCCAACGCCTGCGCCCTGGCACCGGATGCTTTTGCCGGAGTGTCTGCCCCCTCAACGTCATCAGGGGTCCGGTCCGTCCCGGCCATGTAAATGAGCCGCCTCACAAAATATCGTGGCGACTCTGCGGAGTAAATCTTGCGCGTGCGCCCCACAGTTTTTGAAGCTCACGGTGTGAAAAAGTTTTTCTTCTGGTCTCCTTTGAATCATCTTAAATTGATGTCCTCTGGCTCTCAACTCTTCAAACAATTGGAACAGTTTTCCAGATCTCATCTGTCCAGAACACTCATGATTTTGAACACCTCTATCAAATCTCCTCTCAAATTTCTCGCAGGAGAACACTCCCGGCTTCTCCAATCTATCCAGGTAACTGAAGTCCCTCATCCCTGCACCATCTCTTAAATTTTTTCTCCACCCTGTTTAATACCTTAATTCCTTGCAAAGGTGTGGTGCTCAGAATTGGACACAATACTCCAGTTAAGGCTGAAACAATGCTTTATGAAGGTTCACCATAACCTCTTTGCCTTTGTACTCTATACCCCTATTTATACAGCCCAGGATTTTGCATGCCTTGTTAACCACTTTCTCAACCTGTCCTGACACCGAGCTGAATTTTCTCAGACCATCACAGGTCCTGGCGGAACACCAGACGTGGGTGACGTCACGTATGTATCTGGCCGACTGCGATCATGCAGTGGCCGACCCATCTGTCCCTGACAGGATTGGTAGGAATGACGCAGTCCTTGTGGAGACAAAGTCCTGTCTTCATATTGAGGATACCCTCCAATGTGTTGTGCGGCATCACTCTGCTAAATGGGATAGATTTAGAACTTTGCAAAACTGGGCATCCATGAGGCACTGTGGGTCATCAGCAGCAGAAGAATTGTATTCAACCACAATCTGTAACCTCAAGCACAGCATATCCCCCACTCTACCATTACCATCAAGCCGGGAGACCAACCCTTGTATAACAAAGAGTGCAGAGGGCATGCCAGGAGCAGCACCAGGCATACCTCAAAATGAGGTGTCAACCTGATGTAGCTACAACCCAGGACTACTTGCATGCCAAACTGCGTAAGCAGCATGCGATAGACAGGGCTAAGCGATCCCATAACCAACGGATCAGATCTAAGCTCTGCAGTCCTGCCACATCCAGTCGTGAATGGTGGTGGACAATTAAACAACTAACTGGAGGAGGTGGCTCCACAAATATCCCCATCCTCAATGATGAGCGTGCACAGCCCATCAATGCGAAAGATAAGTCTGAAGCATTTGCAACAATCTTCAGCCAGAAATGCCGAGTTGATGATCCATCTCAGCCTCCTCCTGAACACCCCAGCATCACAGATGCCAGATTTCAGGCTATTCGATTCAATCCACATGATTAGGGCAGCACAGTGGCACAGTGGTTAGCACCACAGCCTCACAGCTCCAGCGACCTGGGTTCGATTCTGCCTGTGCGGAGTTTGCAAGTTCTCCCTGTGACCGTGTGGGTTTTTGCCGGGTGCTCCGGTTTCCTCCCACAGCCAAAGACTTGCAGGTTGATCGGTAAATTGGCCGTTATAAATTGCCCCTAGTATAGGTAGGTGGTAGGGGAATTGGGCAGAAAGGCCGAGAGGGGGGTTTTGACGACTGGGCAACTCTCAACCTCCATAAATTTGCCCAGGCATGCGCCATGGAGAGGTCACTCCATAGTTGCCTCACAGCGACTGAAACAACACGGAAGGCAGCAGTTACGGGTTATGCTTCACAAACCACTGACCACCTCCAGGCGCGTATCCATTGTCTCTCGAGATAAGGAGGCCCAAAAGAAGAAAGAAAGAAGAAAAGAGGGGAATTGTGGGGATGTGGTAGGAATATGGGGTTAATGTAGGATTAGTATAAATGGGTGGTTGATGGTCGGCACAGACTTGGTGGGCCAAAGGGCATGTTTCAGTGCTGTATCAATAAATAAATAATAAATATAAAGAAACGGCTGAAGGCACTGGATACTGCAAAGTCTATGGGCCCTGACAATATTCAGGCAATAGTACCGAAGACCTATGCTCCAGAACTTGCGGCGCCTCTAGCCAAGCTGTTCCAGTACAGCTACAACACTGGCATCTACCCGGCAATGTGGAAAATTGCCCAGGTATGTCCTGTACACAAAAAGCAGAACAAGTCCAACGGTCCAATTACTGTCCCATCAGTTTACTTTCGATCATCAGTAAAATGATGGAAGGTGTTGTCGACAATGCTATCAAGTGGCACTTGCTTAGCAATAACCTGCTCAGTGACGCTCAGTTTGGGTTCCACCAGGGCCACTCAGCTCCTGACCTCATTACAGCCTTGGTTCAAACATGGACAAAAGAGCTGAACTCAAGAGGTGAGGTGATAGTAACTCCCCTTGACATCAAGGCAACATTTGACCGAGTATGGCATCAGGGAGCCCTAGCAAAACTGGAGTCAATGGGAATCAGGGGAAAAATCTCTGCTGGTTGGAGTCGTTCCTAGCGCTAAAAAAGATGGTGGTGGTTGTTGGAGGTCAATCGTCTGAGCTCCAGGACATCACTGCTTGAGATGCTCAGGGTAGTGTCCTAGGCCCAACCATCTTCATCTGCTTCCTCAATGACCTTCTTTCAATGATAAGGTCAGAAGTGGGGATGTTCGCTGATGATTGCATAATATTGATCACCATTCGTGACTTCTCAGATACTGAAGCAGTCTGTGTAGAAATGCAGCAAGACTTGGACAATATCCAGGCTTGGGCTGATAAGAGGCAAGTAACGTTCATGCCACACAAGTGCCAGGCAATGACCATCTCAAACAAGAAAGAATCTAACCATCTCCCCTCAACATTCATTGGCATTACCATCGCTAAATCCCCCACTATCAACATCCTGGGAGTTACTATTGACGAGAAATTGAACTGGAGTAGCCATATAAATACCGTGACTACAAGAACAAGTCAGAGACTAGGAATTCTGTGGCAAATAGCACACCTCCTGACCCCCTCCCCCCCCCAAAGCCTGTCCACCATCTACAAGGCACAAGTCAGGAGTGTGATGGAATACTCTCCACTTGCCTGGATGGGTGCAGCTTCAGCAAGAGTCAAGTAGCTCGACACCATCCAGGACAAAGCAGCCCACTTGATTGGCACACCATCCACCAACATTCACTCCCTCCACCACCAAAAAAGCGCAGTGGCAACAGTGTTTACCATCTACAAGATGCACTGCAGCAGCGCACCAAGGCTCCTTCGATAGCAGTTTCCAAACCCGCGATCTCTACCACCTAGAAGGACAAGGACAGCAAATGCATGGGAACCACCTCCACGTGCAAGTTCCCCTCCAAGCCCCACACCATCCTTACTTGGAACTATATCGCCGTTCCTTCACTGTTGCTGGGTCAAAATCCTGGAACTCCCTTCCTAACAGCATTGTGGGTGTACCTACCCCACATGGACTGCAGCTGTTCAAGAAGGCAGCTCACCACCACCTTCTCAAGGGCAATTAGGGATGGGCAATAAATGTTGGCCTAGCCAGCGATGCCCACATCCCATGAATGAAGAAAAAAAAATTTGAATGCAGAATGCCTATCTGATTGGAGGACAGGGGCGGGCGACGAGTTGCCAATGGCATTGTCAGCTGAGACGAAAGCGGGTGCTGACACCAAATTTAAAGTGCTGCCAGCCCTGCTTAAACTACTGCTTCACTTGTTGAGTTTGATGCTGGTTTGTCTTTATGCTTCTGTGCTGTTGATTTGAGACCCTGTGCTGCTGACCCCCCCCTAACTGGAGATCCTGTGCTGCTGTGCTGCTGACTGGAGACCCTGTGCTGCTGTGTTGCTGACCGAAGCCTCATAAGACCAGGAGCTGACTGGGAATGAAGAGGGTCTATGTCTGGCGAAAGACACTGGGTGGCACCATAGTGATGCCTCCCTGCAGATTCTCCTGCAAGAAAAGACCTTCTGCAAGCCTGGACAGAGATCGCAGAGGAGGTCAGCAGCCATGGGGATCACCCTTTGAAAATGAGCCCACTGCTGCAAGAGGGTCAAAGACCCATCTCAACATTGAGGCTTGCATTTGGTCACATGGGAGGGAGTGTGGCATGGTCAGGGAGTGGCTGCAAAGGGGGTTGTAAGGGGCTGAACAACAGCAGATCATGTCAGATATAGGGCTGTATCTCCAAGACAGCCGGCCTTCTGTCTTTGTTTGTCCCCCACAATCCCTTGAGATCAGACATGAGGAGGACATATTCAGGAGCTCCCATCAGGGGCCAAAGTGCTGCCACCAGAACAAGTGTCCTGCGGGTCTCCGTGGGAAGAATAACAGTGTCCTTGTTTCTGCTCCCAGGAGAAAATGGTCCACAACTCTAGGGAAAGGGTGAAGACTGGAGGGAATCCCGGGCATCTGAGAACTGACCCTGGTAGAGGAGGAGGCCTTGGAAATAGTCGGCTCCCAGGGCTTCCATAGCAGACAGAGAGACTGGATTGTCCACCCAAGAGAGTTAGGAGACATTGGGGGAATTTTATGCAGGCTTGGAGGTGGGACAACATAAAGGCATAAAATCGCATGTAATGTTGACAGGGGGTGAGGGGTTCCCGCCACCATCCTGCCTCCGCCAAAATTTAGCCCAGGGCAGGACGGCCTGTGAACAGTCTTCGCCCCGCCGACAATTGAGGTACTTAACTGGGTAATTAATACTCAATTAACGGCTTCTTCCCACTGCAGCTACAATGACCCGTGTGGTGGGCAGCCCTGTCACCGCACGGGAAGCACGGCATGGACAACCGTGTGGGCTGTTTCCCAGCTCTGGGGTTTGTGAGGGCGTGGTCACCGTTATTAGGCACTTAGTGCCTGAACGAGGGACTTGGCATCAGGAAGGGTGCTGAGGGCCACCCCCTGCTCTTGCTGCCGACCCCCCTTACCCTCCCCTCCCCTCGTGACTCCCATCCCGCGTGAACCCCTCCCACCTTCACCTACCTGAAGCCTGGTTCCAGTGACACTCCTTGGCCTCCGGTAGGTGTACCTGCAGCATCAGTGCGGTGGTGCAGCAGCTGCTGGCCTCTGATAGGCTAGCAGCTCTGCAAGGGTGGGACTTCCGGCGATGGGGGTCCTTGATCCTATGGAAGACCCACTGCTGTCCATTTAAGTGCCTGATTGGCACTAACTTTGGTGGGCCTTCCAGAAAAGAGGTGACGTGGGGATCTTGGCATCAGTTTCTTTGGATGTCGTGACCCCCACCGCCAGGATAAAACTTCCCTCCATTGTGTTCATGTGCCCACCACTGCTCTTCTAGAGAACCACATCATGCTTGGTTGCTATGGGCAGATCCATACATCGGAACTCCTAAATGTTTGAGTTTTCTCATGCAGGTTGTGGCACCTCCGAGGGAAGATCATCTGCTGGTGCCACTGGAATCCTGCCATTTTCAGAGGATGTGGAGGAAGAATCCTCAGAGGGTACACTGTCACACTATTCCTCTGAACCCTCCACCAGCGCAGTTACCTTCACGTTGGTGGGTATGTGCTCGAGCTTGGATTCAGGGTCACGGGCAGGTAAGAGCACCACATACGTGTCCGAGCAGCTGACAGAGGCAGTGATAGGTGAGGCCACTGACAGTGGGGGCACTGTGGAAGGCCTGGCCCAAGCTGAACCCTCAGCTGATGATGAGCCTTTGGTGTCAGCAGCACAGAATATGCTGGAGTTTCAGAGAGAGGTAAGGGAACATCTGGCAGAGCTCCCAGAGGCAATATGCAGTCATGTGAAGATTGAGGAGTCCATCCATGCCATGAATGCTGCCATGTGTCAAGCATGTGAGTGCATGGCTTCCTCCTTCGAGAGGTTGGCAACCTCCTGGTGAGTCAGATCCTGGAGATGCGCGCAGACCTGCATATCCTCAACTTGGCAATGAGCTCAATGCAGCAGTGGCAAGGTGAGAGAGGGGCAGGGAGCCTGGTGTCTTGTCCAGGTACTCGTCCTTCTGTGGTCAGCAGGGAGATTCAAGTGAGCCTTCAAAGGGAGGAGGAGAGACTGACCTCCACATTTGGGGGCTCCCCTCAGAGTGCTCAGAGTGTGGACACTGGCTCCTTAGCCCCTCCGCCTGTGTGTCCAGCTCCAGTAGCAGCGATGACTGAGTAGGCTCCTGCACCTGAGCAGTAAGCACGCAGCCAGCCGGGGCCCTCTAAGCCTCAGGCAGCCAGAGGAGGCCCACCAAAGTCATTTCAGGCCATGGGGCAGCATGTTCAGCAGCCTGCCTCCACCTCAGCTGCCAGCACAAAGGGAACACTTTGTAGAAGCTCATGGAAGCAGGTGAAGGAGAGCACCTCGGCAAACTGGAGTTTCACAGGTTTGTGCAACTTTGGTCTTATTATTGGGTATTGTGAACGTTTAAATAAATGGAGGTCCAGTGAGTCTGGCCACAAGGCATCGGTGTATGATAGGAAAGAGGTGGCACAAGGAATACAGTGAGGTGGGTATTTATTGAATTCGCTGGGAATGGGCATCATGGTGGCAGGAACCAGGTATGTATGAGATTGTCCCAGGCCTCCCTTGCATGTCTCTCAATGGTCCTTGCCTCCAGTGCAAGGTCTTCATCATCCTGTGTTGCCTGTTCGGCATCATCCTCCTCCACATCCTCCACATTGGATGAGGAGTGGCATTCAATCGCATCTTCTTGATGTCAGACCTCCCCATTTTGCAGTGCTAGACTGTGCACCACAATATGCGAGACCCTCACTGGGGCAGACTGCAGGGCTCCACTGAATTGATCCAGGCACCGGAATCTCATCTTCAGCAGCCCAATGACAGCTCGATGGTTGTTCTGGTGGAGTTGTGGCAAGTGTTGTGCCTCTCCTCTGCTGCAGGTCAAGGGTTCCTCACAGGCATCAGTAGCCATGTCTGCAATGGGTACTCCTTGACCCCGAGAATCCATCCCTGAAGGCGAACAGGGGGCCGGGATAGATGTGGTATCTGGGACTGCCACAAACGTCACTGACACTGCTACTCGTACATTTGGAGGTATTTGAGGCAAGTCTGGTACACTGTCTGATGCGGATAGGCCCTTCTTGGGGTGGCTGGCTGCTGTGGCTCCCCAAGTCGATCTTCACCAGCTTGCCTGGCCAGTGCCTGGCCCTGCCTCCCTCTGAGTCTCAGCTGCACAGCGTGGGAGTCTACAAAGACTCAGTGTATGAGACCCAAGCCAGTCGGTCACTCCCCCTCCTGAGTGCTGTCCCTGGTGAGAGAACATTGCCTTTGGAAACTTCCCCTTGCCAATTACTTCTGAACACAGGCTAATGCCCCTCAGCGCCCTCCCTTGCAGAGACCCCATCACCCGAGATAAAGCCCATTGGTGCCATGAGAGCTGCACCACTGTCGGGAAATGGCCACTGCTCCCCTCTGTTTCCCTACCTACATTCATCCAACGCTCCCCATGGGTGTTTTCCATGGACAGCATTGAGGTCTTGCCTTGGTTCTGCCATCTTTAACCGGGTAGGGATCAGAAGGCACGCGATCCCCGTGTGCCAGTGATTAAATTCAAAACCCTTCATAAAATTGGAGTGAGGTCCATGAAATGCATATTAAGTACCTGCTCAGCAATTTAAATTGCAGTCCTGCTGTGTCATAATGGCAACACTGCCTGTGACCTTTCCCGCTGCTGACAAAATCATGAACCAACGTCATGATGTCAGTTTCTGGGCGAGCTCGTCCGTCCTGATTTTTCGGCCCTCCCTGTCTCCAATCCCGTTTCTGCTGGCTGGATAAAATTTTGCCCATCATGTGCAGCACCACAGGAGAGCAGCCAATGCTCACTTTTTTAGTCCAGTGTTCTAAAAGAAAGCATTTGTGATATTGTTGCAATGGCAATCAGAGAAAATTCCCCCCTTGCTCCATTTTTAATCAAGAATGATGACTCGAATCAGAGGCTTAAAGGGGCAATATTAAATTCTATAATATAGCCAGATCAAGAAAATCTTTTTCTCTTGACAGTATCTAAAATCCAAGATGATAAGTTATGTTCTCTGGCTGCCAAAGGTGTTCTTCACATTCATGAATCAAATGTGCCAAAGGATAAACCAAATGAGCCAAAAAATCTGATCCAACCATGAGTAATATTTTAAGGATGAACAGCAAGGTAATTTTTAAATCTGAATGATGACAATGAGGTCAAGATTGAGGCATTTTGATAAATTGCAATTGGAGCACAATCCTAACCATTTATATTCAGAATTTTTCTTCTGCAAAAGTAAAGAACCACAGTATGTGTACACAAATTTAATTCCATACTCATAATATCACAGCAAAAATATGAATGAGAGTAATGCTATTCGGCTCATCTGACTGCTCTTAAAGATTCCAGGGTTTTTACTTCCATCAACCTATCAACCCCCTAGCAACATCCTGGAGGTTACCATTGACCAGAATCTGAACTGGAATATCCATATAAATACCGTGGCTACAAGAGCAGGTCAGAGGCTGGGAATCCTGCGGCAAGTAACTCACCTCCTGACTCCCCAAAGCCTGTCCACCATCTACAGGGCACAAGTCAGGAGTGTGATGGAATACTCTCCACTTGCCTGGATGGGTGCAGCTCCAACAACACTCAAGACCCTCTCTCACCTTGCCACTGCTGCATTGAGCTCATTGCCAAGTTGAGGATATGCAGGTCTGCGCGCATCTCCAGGATCTGACTCACCAGGAGGTTGCCAACCTCTCGAAGGAGGAAGCCATGCACTCACATGCTGGAAAATGGGATTAGAATAGATAGGTGCTTGATGGCCGACACAGACCCGATGGGCCTGAGGGCTTGTTTCTGAGCTGTATAACTCTATGACTCTATGCAGCAATGCACCAAGGCTCCTTAGACAGCACCTTCCAAACCCTGGACCTAGAAGGACAAAGGCTGCAAATGTATGGGAACACCACCACTTACAAGTTCCCCTCCAAGCCACGCACCATCCTGACTTGGAAGTATATCGCCGTTCCTTCACTGTTGCTGGGTCAAAATCCTGGAAGGCCTGTCCTAACAGCACTGTAGGTGTACCTACCTCACATGATGGAGGAGTGGAGTACCCAGGGAGCAGTGTTGGGACCCTGGCTCTTCCTGATATATATTAATGACCTAGACCTGCGTGTACAAGGCACAATTTCAAAGTTTGCAGATGTTATAAAACTTGAAAGCATTGTGAACTGTGAGGAGGATAGAGTAGAACTTCAAAAGGACATAGACAAGTTGGTGGAATGGGCAGACAGATGGCAGTTGAAGTTCAATGCAGAGAAATGTGAAGTGATTCATTTTGGTAGGAAGAACATGGAGAGACAATATAGAATAAAGGGTACAATTCTAAAGGGGGTGCAGGAGCAGAGGGACCCTGGTGTATATGTGCATATGTTATTGAAGGTTGCCGAACAGGTTGAGAGAGCGGTTAATAGAGAATACAATGTTCTGGGCTTTATTAATCGGGGCATAGAGTACAAGAGCAAGGAAGTAATGTTGAACTTGTATAAGACACTAGTTCGGTCTCAGCTGGAGTATTGTGTCCAGCTCTGGGTGCCACATTTCACGAAAGACGTGAGGGAATTGGAGAGAGTATGAAAAGATTCACAAGAATGGTTCCAGGGATGAGGAATTTCAGTTCTAAAGATAGATTGGAGAAGTTAAGACTGTTTTCCTCAGAGGAGAGAAGGCTGAGAGGTGATTTGATAGAGGTATTCAAAATCATGAGGGGTCTGGACAGAGTAGATAGAGAGAAACTGTTCCCACTCGTGAAAGGATCGAGAACGAGAGGGCACAGATTTAAAGTATTTGGTAAGAGAAGAAAAAATGACATGAGGAAAACTTTTTCACGCAGCAAGTGGCTAGTGTCTGGAATGCGCTACCTGAGAGCATGGTGGAGGCAAGTTCAATGCATATTCAAAAGAGAATTTGACAGTGATATGAAAAGGAAGAATGTGTAGGGTTATGGGAGAAGGCAGGGGAATGGAACTGGGGAATTGCTCTTTCGGAGAGCCAGTGCGGACACGATGGGCCAAATGGCCTCCTTCTGCAATGTAACAGTTCTGTGATTCTATGGACTGCAGCAGTTCAAGAAGGCAGCTCACCACCCACCTTCTCAAGGGCAATTAGGGATGGGCAATAAATGCTGGCCTAGCTCACGACGCCAAACCCCATGAATGAATAAAAAAAAACACAGTAATATGCGTGGATAGGAGGGAAATCTACTGGGAACCAGGGTCCCGCCTTTTGACTTGTATTTGCATATGGTGTGCTGGGGAGGGGTGGATAGCAGCATTTCCAGCATGTGTATGGGCAGGTAGGAAGTCAGGGCTGGGGTGGAAAGGTGAAGAGAGACTTCACTACTGTAGTCTGGCTATTTCTGACATGACTGCTTCACTCCAATTCAAGTGGGACATCAAGGGAAAACAGCCCATGTGTCAGTCATTTTTTTCCCTTAAAGAGTATTTTTCATTTTAATTAGATTTTAAACTGCCATAGTTCCACTCATTTGCATATTTTATCTCATTCATTGTGTAGATATAACTGTTGATCCCAGCTTGGTGTCACCTGTAAATTTAACCAATTTGTATTGAACTTCTGAACTTCCTACTGTTCTGTTTTACATCTGCAGCTATGCTGCTTTCCAGGTTCCATCTGACCAGTCTTTTACCATATGATCATAGGAAATTACCAGACTAGAAAATACTGGCTTGTTTCTGGATGTTTCAATGTGAATCCCAATATAGCCCATTCCCTTTATTTCTGAATTATACCTCAATAAAATATTCCAAGCAGAAGTGGTTCTGCCGCCACTCCAGTCAATTCCCTTGGCTTCGGTGGTCATTACCACTGAAGTTTGCTTTTTAAAAAAAAATTCCACATGTTTGGAGCACGGTTTTTGATATTTCTGAACCAGAGATGATAATACTTGTGATTCTGTGGGTGCGAGCATCCAAAATGTCCTTGAATTTCAATTCTACTCCGCTGTCTGGGTCAATTGACAAGTCAAAATGTGTGTTGCCTCTTCTGGCTTCCCTGACACATGATGGCAGATTTTCCTTTTCACTGCCTGGTACCCTGACAGGGCAGAGCATATGCCCTTTATAGAAACTGCTTGACTTTCATTCCATTGGTTGGCATACTTATTTACCCTAAGTTTAGGTACCTACCTCATATCTACTTTGTTACCAAGATTGCTTTCCTCCACCTCTGCAACATTGCCCATGCGCAACCAAAACTTTTTCCATCCCATGGTTGAAGCCCTCATTCATGCTTTGGTCACCTGGAAGCTTGGCTTCTCTAATGCTCTTCTTGTTAGCCTAATTTTTTGAACCTTTTGCAAGCCTCATTCAAAAAAACTGCAGCTCTGTCCTTCCATGCACTAAATCCAACAGTTTCATTGTCCTAACCTGTCAAGTGAGATTGGAAAATTGTACGTCAACCGATTATTTAAGAAAGGTGACAGAGAGAAACAAAGGTATTATAGACCATTTAGCCTAACATCTGTTGTCAGGAAATTGCTTGAGTCTATAATTAAGAATAGGGTGACTGAACATCTTGAAAATCCCCAGTTCATCAGAGAGAGTCAGTATGGATTTGTGATGTGTAGATTATGCCTGATGAACAGTATCACATTTTTTGAAGAGGTGACTAAAGTTGTGGACAGCGGAATGTCTTGGCATGTTATTTATACAGACTTTCAGAAGGCATTTAATAAAGTCCCTCATATGCGACTGTTAGCTAAAGTTGAAGTTCATGGAACTGAAGGCAAATTATTGACCTGGTTAGGCAAATCCTCAGATACTTAAGCAGTACATATCCATATGCAGCAAAACCTGGACAACATTCAGGCTTGGGCTGATAAGTGGCAAGTAACATTCACGCTGACACAAGTGCCAGGCAATGACGGTCTCCAATACGAGAGAATCTAATCATCTCCCTTTGACATTCAATGGTATTACGATCGCTGAATCTCCCACGATCAACATCTTGGGTGTTACCATTGACCAGAAACTGAATTGGAGTAGCCATATAAATACTGTGGCTACAAGTGCAGATCAGAAGCTGGGAATCTTGCGGCAAGTAATGCACCTCCTGACTCCCCAAAGCCTGTCCACCATCTATAAGGCACAAGTCAGGAGTGTGATGGAATACTCTCCACTTGCCTGGATGAGTGAGGCTCCAACAACACTCAGGAAGCTTGACACCATCCAGAACAAAGCAGCCCACTTGAGTGGCACCCCATCCACCAGCTTAAGCATTTACTCCCTCCAACATCGACGCATAGTGGCAGCAGTGGGTACCATCTACAAGATGCACTGCAGCAACTCATCGATGCTCCTTCCACAGGACCTTACAAACCCGTAACCTCGACCACCTAGAAGGACAAAGGCAACAGATGCATGGGAACTTCGCCATCTGCAAGTACCACTCCAAGTCACACACTATCCTGACTTAGAAATATATTGCCATTCCTTCTCTGTAGCTGGATCAAAATCCTGGAACTCCCTCTCTAACAGCATTGTGGGTGTATACGCACCAGATGGACTACAACGGTTCAAAAACCACAGAATCACAGAATTGTTACAGTGCAGAAGGAGGCCATTCAGCCCATTGTGTCCGCACTGGCTCTCTGAAAGAGCAGTTCCCTCAGTACCATTCCCCTGCTCCCTCTCCATAATCCTGCACATACTTCCTTTTCATATAACTGTTTAATTCCCTTTTGAATGTTTCAATTGAACCTGCCTCCACTACCTTTTCAGGCAGGGCATTCCAGACCTTAACCATTCTCATGTCACTTACCTCACATTTCTCTGCATTGGACTTCATCTACCACTTGTCTGTCCATTTCACCAACCTGTCTATGTCCTTTTGAAGTTCTACACTGTCCTCCTCACAGTTCACAATGCTTCCAAGTTTCATATCATCTGCAAACTTTGAAATTGTGCCCTGTACACCATGGTTTAGGTCATTAATATATATCAGGAAGAGCAAGGGAGCCAACACTGATCCCTGAGGAACTCCACTACAAACCTTCCTGCAGCCCGAAAAACATCCATTAACTACTACTCTTTGTTTCCTGTCAGTCAGCCAATTTGTTATCCATGTTGCTACCGTCCATTTCATTCCATGAGCTACAAGTTTTCTCACAAGTCTGTTGTGTGGCACTGTATCAAATGCCTTTTGAAAGTCCATGTACACCACATCAACAGCAATGCCCTCATCAACTCTCTCTGTTACCTCTTCAAAGAACTCCAGCAAGTTAGTTAAACATGATTTTCCCTGAAGGAAATCCATGCTGGCTTTCCTTATTGATTTTGTCCTGAGTTATTTTTTCCAGAAGCTTTACCACCACCAAAATTAAACTGACTGGCCTGTAGTTGCTGGGCTTATCTTTACACCCTTTTTTGAACAAGGGTGTAACGTTTGCAATTCTCCAGTCCTCTGGCACCACCCCTGAGTCGAAGGAAGACTGAAAAATTATGACCAGTGCCTCTGCGATTTCTACCCTCACCTCCGTCAGTATCCTTGAATGTATTTCATCTGACCCTGGTGTCTTATCCACTTTAAGTTTAGACAGCTTATCTGATACTTCCTCTTTATCAATTTTAAACCCCTCTAATGTCTGACTTACCTCCCTTTCAACATTACCTGGGTTGCATCTTCTTCCTTGGTAAAGACAGATGCAAAGTATTCATTTAATACCTCAGCTATGCCCTCTGCCTCCATGTGTAAATCCCCTTTCTGGTCTCTATTTGGCCCCACTCCTCCTTTTACCACTCTTTTACTATTTATATGCCTATAGAAAACTTTCGGATTTCCTTTAATGCTAGCTGCCAGTCTCTTTTCATGCTTTCTCTTTGCTTCTCTTATTTTCTTTTTCACTTCCCCCCTGGACCTTTTATATTCAGCCTGGTTCTTGATAGTATTTTCTACCTGGCATCTGTCATAAGTACAATTTTTCTTCTTTATCTTATTCTCTACCTCTTTTGTCATCCAGGGAACTCTGGATTTGTTTGCTCTACTTTTCCCCTTCGAGGGAACAAACCTTGACTGTGCCTGAACTGTCTCTTCTTTGAAGGTAGCCCA
Organism: Heterodontus francisci; assembly: GCF_036365525.1. Taxonomy (NCBI): domain Eukaryota; kingdom Metazoa; phylum Chordata; class Chondrichthyes; order Heterodontiformes; family Heterodontidae; genus Heterodontus; species Heterodontus francisci. Next base: position 39,719,071 of record NC_090375.1, read on the forward strand.
TTGTTCATCTACCATTTTTCCTGCCAGCTTTTGATTCCAATTTATTTACCCCAGCTCTATTCTTACCCCACTGAAGTTGGTCTTCCCCCAGTTAATTATTCTTACCCTGGATCGCTCCTTGTCCTTTTCCATAATCAGCCTAAACCTTATGATACAATAATCACTATCCCCTAAATGCTCTCCTACTGATACTTGATCCACTTGGCCCACCTCATTCCCAAGAATCAGGTCTAGCACTGCCTCCTTTCTTGTTGGACTAGCAACATACTGTTGTAGGAAATTTTCCTGAACACACTCTAGGATATCTTGCCCTTCACTGCCCTTTACAATACTATTATCCAAGTCTTTGTTTGGATAATTAAAGCCCCCCATTAAAACTACCCTATAATTTTTGCACCTCTCTGCAATTTCCTTGTACATTTGTTTCTCCACGTCCTTCCAACTAGCTGGTGGCAATTAGCTCACTGCCATCTTCTCAAGGGCAATTAGGGATGGGCAATAAGTGCTGGCCTTTCCAGCGACTCCCACATCCCATGAAAGAATTTTTAAAAATTGGATGAGTGGCAGAAGACAGAGAGTAGGGATAATGACCAGATACTGTAATTGGCAGGATGTGACTCGTAACGTCCCACAATGATATGTGCTGGGCCTCAATTATTCATCATATTTCATAATGATTTGGATGATGGAATAGAAAACTACAAATCCAAGGTTGCTGATGACATAAAGATAAACGGCATTGTAAACAATGTAGATGGAAGGAGAAATTACAAATATATATGAATTGATAAGTGAATAGGGAAAAATGTGGCAAATGACATTCAATTTAGGGAAATATGAAGTCATCCAATATGGACCTAAAAAGGATAGAACAGAGTACGTTCCAAACAGCGCTTAATGTTAAATCAATTGTCAGTTTTAATTCTGAGATTTATAGATTTTTCTTAACCAAAGATATTAAGGGATATGGAGCAACTGTTATTTATGTTGCAGATCTGCCATGATCTCATTGAATGGCAGAAATGACTTGAGGGGCGAAATGGCCTGCTCCTGTTCCTAAATAGGAGAAATGCTCCCTGAGGGTCCTAGTTGTGTGTGGTCTCCTGCTGATAGCACCTCTCCCCCTTCTCCTCTTGCATCTACAACAGCTTGTTCTCCTCTGTGCCAGCTCTGCTCATTCACCTGTCATGCTGTACGTTAATAAACTGTAGTTCGAAGCAAATGTTGTCATCGGAACTCTTAAAGTGAAAATGAAGGACTTCACCACGTGCCATATCACTCCCTGATGACTTCACCAAGTTTAACTTACTGTGCAAACTACCAAACACTTCAGCTAACTTAGCAACAGCCAGCAGAAATTAATCAGCAACTAATTTGAAAGTGGTTGATGGTCCGTTTAAATAGAACTGGCTGAGGTTCCTTCCTACTGCTGAACACATGTTCAGCTGTGACAAGTTAAGAGAACGTGTTAGTGAGAACATCGAAAACAAAAATGACACTGCTCGAGTCAAATCAGCATGCCACTCTGACTGACATAACAATTTGCTGACTGTGCATATTTTTGGCACATGAATGGCACCCACGATAATGACCTTGCCAAAATGGCATCCAGCACGGATCGCACCAGAAGTGTGCACCTCTGGTGTGGATGCCATTTTGGACCTGAAACATTGCCGTGGTGCAGAAAATATGTGTTTATAGAATCCTAGAACATTTACGGCACAGAAAGAGGCCACTTGGCTCATCGTATCTGCGCTGGCCAAAAAAAAAGCCACACAGCTTAATTCCACCTTCCAGCATTTAGTCCATAGCCCTGCAGGTTATGGCATGTCAGGTGCACATCCAGGCACGTTTTAAATGAGCCAAGGTTGTCTATCTCTACCGCGCTTTCAGACAGTGAGTTCCAGACCCCCATCACTCCCTGGGTGTAAATAATTTTTCCCCATCGTCCCTCTAAGCCTTCTACCAATCATTTTAAATCTATGTCCCCTAGTCACTGACCTCTCTGCTAAGGTAAATAGGCCCTTCACATCAACTCTCTCCAGGCCCTTCATAATTTTGTACATTTCAATCAAATCTTCCCTCAACCTCCTTTATTCCAAGGAGAAAAACCCCAGCCTCTGTCCTCTTAGCTGCATTTTTCCAGTCCTGGCAACACCCTTGTAAATATCCTCTGTATCCTCTCTCATGCAATTACATCCTTTCTGTAATGAGGTGATCAGAACTGTACACAGTACTCAAGTTGTGGCCTACCTAATGCTTCATACAGCTCCTGCAGAACCTCCCTGCTCTTATATTCTATGCCTTGGCTAATAAAGGAAAGGATTGCATATGCCTTCTTAACCACCTTATCGACCTGTTCTGGACATTCGCTCCAAGGTCCCCCACTTCCTCTATACCTCTCAGTATCCTCCCATTTATTGTGTATTCCTTTGCCTTGTTTGACCTCCCCAAATGCATCACCTCACACTTCTCTGGGTTAAATTCCATTTGCCACTTTTCTGCCCACCTGACCAGTCCATTGATATCTTCCTGCAAGCTACAACTATCCTCCTCATTCTCAACCACACGGACAATTTTTGTGTCATCTGCAAACGTCGTGATTATTCCCCTTACATTTATGTCCAAATTGTTAATATACACCACAAAAAGCAGGGAACCTAGTACTGAGCCCTGCGGAACCTCACTGGAAGCAGCCTTCCAGTCGGAAAAACATCCGTCAACAATTACCCTTCATTTCCTGCCACTGAGCCAATTTTGTATCCAGCTTGCTACATTCCCCTGGATCCCATGGGTTATGTTGTGCAATCAAATTTTTCAGCCTTAACATTTGATGCTTATATACTGAAGTTTATCATAGTAACCGTTGAACACCACTTGTACACTTTCATTTGTCATAGCGATGGGCAACATTGAAAGGTGGCCTTTCAAGCTGAAGCATCTGAAAAATCAATTAATTATTTCGTACCGTTAATTGCTAAAATGGTGGGTCACTTAATAAAGCCATTTTAAAAAAAATAACTAAATTACGTTGTATAATTAACCACTTGATGATGTAACTTTCCCAAATTAATTGTTTTCTTTTTTTAAAGTTGGAAACAATTTGATACTGATTTTTGTCATCTCTTAGTTACATCACATAGTTCAAGTAATGTTATAAATTGGGGCATGAGAACATAAAGCACCGAGTGAGAAACAACAATATAGCCCATCAAACCCACTCTTTCCACAGAATCAGTCTGCTTATGTCCCCGATAAGGGATAAGCACTAATATGTTGCACCATGGACATTTCCAAAATTATTTACTCAGCCACAGACATGGGGACAATTAATCTGTATATAAAGTGTACAGCCAACATAACGCCATCAAAATAGAGCCAATTTAAAACAGATTTCTCCCTATAAATGAAATAGCTAAACATACAAACATCAATGGAGAGCAGTACAACTGTATTAGCTAGCTAGCAAGCAAAACAGTATGCAATGTCAATGTGAATTACTTTTGTTGACAGAATAGAGCTAACTACACCATGTGCTGATATTGTGTTAGCATGTAGCCAGCCAGCTAAACCATTACGCAATAAAAAAATGAGGTGAAACATGACAAATAATTTGCTGATGGGAATAAAGATGGAATAAAGCCTTGTGGAACACAGATGCATTAAAGTTGTGTTAAAATGTTGGATTCACACCTAATTACTCTTGGAAACTGGAAATAAATTCCAGAAGAAAAATCAAAAACAACTGTGGTGCTGTCTGCATATGCTTTTCTTGCAAATCTTGCTATATTTTCTGTGTATTTAAGACGAGGACAAATTAGCAGCTGAATGTGGCAAGAGTTGAAGAGTGAATGGCAACTTGTCAAATGTGCTGGAGAGCTTGGGTGTGATAGCAACCTTAACATTCAGCACAATCACCTGAACACAAAACTCTGGAATAACACAGTTAGATCCATCAAGATCTGTTCCAGGTGCAAGACCCTCCCTCACAAACAAAAATATTAATGGTGTCCAAACTGTTTAAAAAGCATCAGAGCTTGAATTGTAATATCATTCTAATGTTGAGTGCCCAAAATACAAATAACGATTGTCAAGGTACCAGCTCCACCCTAGCAATAGCCCAGTTGATGAGAAATTTGTGGAGTTGTTTGAGCCTCCCCAGACCAGCCGCATCTTTAATTGTGATTGAAGCTGGTTTCTGGCCAGCAGCCACTTTATGGGACCCAGACCCACTTCCATTAACTGATGTCCCCTTTATGGGCACCAGACCTGGACCCCCTTCCAGCAATTGTGCAATTTTCTCCGTTTCTCAAAACGACATCCTGTAAACTCATCCGGGCTCTCTCACTGTGGAAAGGTGAAAGGTCAGCCAAGAATCCTGGCCTACCTGTGCAAGGGCAGCATGTGGAATTCACAGCAGCAAGCAGTCGCATGTCTCCTCCTGCTCTTTCCCCAGAGCTCTGCCCAAAGGCCCCCCAATAGTCAGAGGGAAGTGGAGGTGCATATATGTAGGGAAATCACAGATAGGTGTAGGAATTATAGGGTTGTAATAGTAGGTGATTTTAACTTCCCTAATTTCAATGGCATCAGACAGGAACTCTCAAAAGTTGAATGGGGGAGGCTGTTTACAGGTAAAGGGACGTCTGGCAAGTGGGAAGCTTTTAAAGGTGAGATAGGAAGAGTTCAGGGCCGGCATGTTCCTGTTAGATGGAAGGGCAAGGCTGTCAAGTTTACGGAACCTTGGTTGACGAGGGATATTGAAGGTCTGGTCAGGACAAAGAAGGAGACATATGTCAGGTATAGGCAGCTGGGATCAAGCGAGTCCCTCGAGGAGTATAGGGGATGTAGGAGTACACTTAAGAAGGAAATTAGGAGGGCGAAAAGGGGCCATGAGATTTCCCTGGCAGATAAGATAAAGGAGAATCCTAAAAGATTCTATAAGTATATCAAGAGTAAAAGGGTAGCTAGGGAGAGAGTAGGTCCCCTTAAGGAATAATGTGGCAATCTGTGTGTGGAGCCACGGGAAATGGGCAAGGTCTTAAATGAATATTTCTCGTCAGTATTTACCGTGGAGAAGGTCATGGAAGCTAATGAGTTCAAGGGAGGGATCAGTGATATCCTGGAGCATATTAACATTACAAAGGAGGAGGTATTGGAGGTTTTGAAGTGCATTAAGGTGGACAAATCCCCAGGGCCTGACCAGGTGCATCCTAGGGTGCTATGGGAAGCAAGGGAGGAGATTGCTGGGGCCCTGGCAGAGGTTTTTGTATCATCATTAGCCACGGGTGAGGTACCAGAAGACTGGAGGATAGCTAATGTTGTGCCTTTATTTAAGAAGGGCAGCTGGGATAAGCTAGGGAACTACAGGCCACTGAGCCTTACATCAGTGGTGGGAAAGTTATTGGAAGGGATTCTGAGAGACAAGATTTATGTGCATTTGGAAAGGCATGGTCTAATTAGGGATAGTCAGCATGGCTTTGTGCGTGGGAAATCATGTCTCACGAATTTGAGTGAGTTTTCCGAGGAGGTGACCAAGAGGATTGATGAGGGCAGGGTGATGGACATTGTCTACATGGACTTTAGCAAGGCCTTTGACAAGATCCTGCATGGTAGGCTTGTCCAGAAGGTTCGAACACATGGGATCCAAGGTGAGCTAGCAAATTGGATACAAAATTGGCTTGGTGATAGGAGGCAGAGGGTGGTCGTGGAGGGTTGTTTTTCTGATTGGAGGCCGGTGACCAGTGGTGTGCCGCAGGGATCGGTGCTGGGCCCTCTGTTGTTTATCATATATATTAATGACTTCGATGTGAATGTAGGGGGCATGATTAGTAAGTTTTGACACCAAAATTGGTGGGAGAGTGGACAGTGAAGAAGGTTGTCTAAGGTTACAACAGGATATAGATCAACTGGGAAAGTGGGCAAGGGAGTGGCAAATGGAATTTAACGCAGGCAAGTGTGAAGTGATGCATTTTGGGAAGTTAAACCAGGGCAGGACATATACAGTAAATGGCAGGGCCCTGGGGAGTGTTGTTGAGCGGAGAGACCTTGGGGTGCAAGTGCATAGTTCCCTGAAAGTGGCAACACAGGTAGACAGGGTGGTGAAGGCGACATATGGCATGCTTGCCTTCATCGGCCAAGGCACTGAGTACAAGAGTTGGGATGTTACAGTTGTACATAACGTTGGTTAGGCCACATTTGGAGTACTGTGTGCAGTTCTGGTCGCCGCACAGCAGGAAAGATGTGATTAAGCTAGAGAGGGTGCAGAAAAAATTCACAAGGATGTTGCCTGGTTTGGAGGGCTTGAGTTATAAAGAGAGATTGGATAGGCTGGGTCTGTTTTCCCTGGAGCGAAGGAGGCTGAGAAGGGACATGATAGAGTGATATAAAATTATGATAAGGTAGATAGCCAGAGTCTGTTACCCATGGTCGGGGTGACTAAAACTAGAGGGCATAGATTTAAGGTGAGAGGGAGGAGGTTTAAAGGGGATCGAAGGGGTAAATTTTTCACACAAAGAATAGTGGGTATCTGGAATGAGCTGCCAGAGGAGGTGGTGGAGGCAGGAACAGTAGCGACATTTAAGAGGCATCTGGACAGGTACTTGAATGAGCAAGGCATAGAGGGATATGGAATTAATGCAGGCAGGTGGGATTAGTATAGATTGGCATTATGGTCGGCATGGACGCGGTGGGCCGAAGGCCCTGTTCGATGCTGTACAACTCTTTGACTCTATGACTTTCGGTCCTGGTAATTTGAAATGTTGCTTGGTTATTTTAAAATGCAAGTTTAAAGGCTTGGAGGACATTTAAAGGACATTTAAAATTACCACAGACCTCAGAAGTTTTACCACAGACGTATGGACAGATACGGTGCTGACCCCTGTCCCCGAATTAATTTGGAGGCATGCTTGGGGGTCCCATATTGGACAGGAAACTTAGAAGTCAGTTCACCACGTCTGTCAGTGGCTTTTGAATGCAACCACTTCATTATCATTTTACTTCTGCGTTTCCCATCCAATTAACAGCAGCAGGCGTGATGTGGGCCCATGCTACACAATCTCAACTGCAGTATTTAAAGGGTTAATCCAAAGATGCAAGTTGGAAGAGTTAGAGTTTGCAGGAAGAGAAGAGGAAGTCTCACAATAGAGTCCAAATGCTCAAAGGCTGTGGCCTGTTTTCCCCCGGATGTGCCACTGAGAGCTGGAAGGAGTAGGAGGGAGATACACTTTCCTAGCAATAGGGGAAGAAGCCTGCAGAAGGTGTGCAGAGGAGTTGAGCAGCAGGATTGAGGTTCTACGCCCTGGATTCAGTGTAAGAAACAGTTTAAACCCTCACCAGGTCAGGATTGGTGAGTAAAGAGGCACATTCACCTATATCCTGTTGTGCACATCACCCGACCCCCTCACTCTGCTTTCTCAAGCCTACTCCAGAGCTTCACTCCTAACACTAACTCACCTTGCACTTCTATCCCATCTGTCCATCCACCATTCCCATTCACCCTCATCCTTATGCAATTTCATGCCTTTCTCATAGTCACCCTGAACAAATGCTCTCCATCCATGGGATGAACACATGGCATGCTCACTCATACGTCTCTTCTTTCCCTCCACGCAGGAGAAGAAAGCACTGAACACCAGGGAGAGGGAGAGAACAAGAGGGGGATGAAGCGTCACTGACCTGAAACGTTAACTCTGCTTCTCTCTCCACAGATGCTGCCAGACCTGCTGAGTGTTTCCAACATTTCTTGTTTTTAATTCAAAAAGGGGAGATGGACAACATTGGAAAGGTGGCATTTATTGCACTTCCCCAGTTGCCCTGTGGTCATTTAGACTCCACCACATAGTGTGCGACTGGAGTCACATGGACAGGAGTGGCAGGTTCCCTTACTGAAGGACATCAATGAACCTATTGGGTTTGTACAATTTCATTATCATTTTCTGGTACTAGCCCAGACATTACCAGATTTTTTTATTTCCTTAGCTAAGGACCACTTTGGGATGTCCTGAATATAGCCAATAGAAATACAAGTTCATTTATGAACTCTATCCCACCCAATAAACTCCAGAAGTGAAAATCACAAAGGTAAGAACTTTTTTTGAGGAAGCATTATTTTTTCTAATTCTAAATTATTAGTCTGGAAACCACAGTTGGTGATATTATCGTACAAGCACTTATAACACTCGTATCAAATTCATATTTCCACCATTTTAATTTACTTATTAATTTTCTAATTGCTAAATTGGCTGGAAGAGGAATTTGAGATGCGAGTGCTGCATATTTGTGTGGTAAAAGTGGTAGTCTTTACCACCAAGTCTTGGGTTGTTGAAAAATTGATGGCAAATTTTATTTTTCATCAGTAATGTGTTCAATTTATTTTGCAAATCATTTCGACATTCATAGTCTAAGGTCACACAGAAAAAATGTCTAATGAGCTTTGCAAGACTAGTTTTAGCACCCAGCATGAGTCGGTACCTTTGGGGAGGAAAACAAATGTCTGCTCAAAGATTAAGATGCACACTGCACTACAGTGGAATTCTGCTCGATATCATGCAATAGGTGGGTGGGAAAGGAAAAGTTTGTTTGTATATAACAGAACTGGCCACATCAATTTCTGCTTTGCCACTTGGTAACCATTTGCATGCTTTAGGGATTTAATTATGTACTAAGTCCAAACGTAACCTTTATAAAAATCAATTTTGAATATCACTGAAAGGAATACTCTCGGGAAACAACTGCTGTGCTGTGAACTCTGGCAGTCTAGAAACTTGAGCAGGAAAATAACTATTGTGAATTGTACAGATGGATGAAGATAGGTGTTAGAGCAATAGAAATATTAATGCATTCAAAAAGTATTATTCAGACTGCACTGACATTTGCAAATATCTCCTTACAATAAATAGCCCATAAAGATAAATTTAACAGAACATTTTGTCATAAACCTGCCTTCATTGCAATTTTTCCTGTTTTGGTGACTATGGATAATGTCAAGTTTGGGGGCAGTTTTAACCTAACCCATTCATCGGGCACCTGATAGTATTGGGTGGAATGCACCCTGCCCAATTATACTCTCCATTGATGTAAACCTGATTCCTTCAATCCCGTATGTTTTCTGCCTGCTAAATTAGTTTAAAATTACCCCCAAAATTCTCAATGATAGTACCAGAATATCAAATCTGAAAGATTTTATTTGCTCTGATGTAAAGTAACATCAGGTGAAGTTCAAAGGAGGTTTTTGCAGGCAGTCTGCAATAATGCACCAACAAACGGACAGATTAAGGAAGTTAACTATCAATGATAGGAAAGAATGCAAAGTACTCCCTCCAGATTTGGAATAATGCAAGTATTTCTGGCCAATAAATCACAGGATGAATATTATTGCTATGGGGAAATCACCAATTATCGATTCTTGGACATGGACACAGTCCTTTCAGTAAATACTGAATACACACTACTAAGTATTGAAGGGAGCAACTTTCTGTTGGAAGGAGAATCTCTCAGTTGTTCACTGGAACGTTAGTGGATGAGCCACAGAAATCCCAGAAAAATGGCATAGATGGTTCAGTGGAAGAACCCCCATGGAGATTCACTCCCTAAATACTTTCCAATACTCAGTAGTTATCCGGTATTGGTGAGTCCTTGTGCAGGTTAGTGAGATGGTAAGCACCCAATGCGTATGGAGAGAAAAATCCAGTCTCCAGTGCTAGGTCTATCTATTTGGGTTCTTATATGGCAAAACGCTGCGACAGCTTTTTCCTACTATGATTAGTATATAGAAATAGAAATAACGAAATGTATTTGGAATCATTCTCATACCGCTGGCCTGTATTATAATTTCTAACACCGCCCCCACCCTGTGTTTTTTTAACAGTTGGTAGCCTCATGTTTATTCTGTAAAATGCTATTTTATTATCCATTTCAGGATTTTTCAATCATAAGATCTATTAATGTTCCTTTAGTGTTCTCTGCTTTGTTAGTTAAAATTAAAGTTTGTGGAATTGAAGGCAAATTATTGACCTGGTTAGGAGAATGGTTAGGTATTAGAAGACAGAGAGTGGCGATAATGGATTTATATTTGAATTGGAAGGTAGTGACTGGTGGTGTCCCACAAAGATGTGTGTTGGGACCTCAACTATTCATTATATTTAGCAATGATTTAGATAACACAATAGAAAGGCATAAATCAAAGTTTGCCGATGACAAGAAGATTGGTGGTATAGTAAATAATATAAACGGGAGTATGAAATTACAAAGGGACATTGATAGATTAAGTGAATGGGTAAAACTTTGGCAGTTGGATTTCAGCACTGCTAAATATAAGGTCATGCAATTTGGACCAAAAAAGGATAGATCTGAGTATTTCTTAAAGGTGAAAAGCTGGAAACAATGGCGGTTCAAACAGATTTAGGTGTCCATGTGCACAGGTCGCTAAAATATAGTAGTTCCAAAAAAAACAAAAAATCTAAAGGAATGTTAGCCTTTATAAAAATTGGGATAGAATATAAAAGGGAGGGAGTTATGTTAGAACTATACAAAGCCCTGGTTAGACCACATCTGGAGTACTGTGTACAGTTCTTTGGCACCACACCTTAGAAAGGATACATTGACCTTGAAAGGAGTGCAGTGCAGATTCTTTTATGAGATGTGCGCATCACATAAATGCTGGCAAAGCCAGCATTTGTTGCCTATCTCTAATTGCCTTTGGGAAGGTGGTGGTGAGCTGCCAGCTCAAACTGCTGCAGTCTATTTGGTGTAGGTACACTCACAGGGCAATGAAGGAACGATAATATAGTTCCAAGTCAGGATGTGGTGTGGCTTGGAAGGGAACTTGCAGATGGTGGTGTTTCCACGCATCTGCTGCCCTTGTATTTCTAGGTGGTAGAGGTCAAGGGTTTGGAGGGGCATCTTGTAGATGGTACACACTGCTGCCACTGTGCGCCAGTGGTGGAGGAACTGAATGTTTAAGCAAGTACAGCAATTAATAAAGAAGGCTAATAGAATGCTATCCTTTATTACACGAGGAATTGAAAATAAAAGTAAGGATGTTCTGCTTCATTTATACAGGGCATTGGTGAGACCACATTTCGAAAACTGTGTACAGTTTTGGTCTCCTTATTTAAGGAAGGATGTAAATGCGTTGGAGGTGGTACAGAAGAGGTTTATGAGTTTGATACCTGGAATGAGCGGGTTGTCTTATGAGGAATAGTTGGACAGACTGGGCTTGTTTTCACTGGAGTTTAGAAGAGTGAGGATAGACTTGATTGAAGTATATAAGATCCTGAACGGCCTTGACAAGGTGGATATGGAAAGGATGTTTCCTCTTGTGGGTGAGTCCAGAACTAGGGGGCACTGTTTTAAAATTAGAGGTTGCCCTTTTAGGACAGAGATGAGAAGAAATTTTTTTCTTTCAGAGGGTTGTGCGACTTTGGAACTCTCTGCCTCAAAAGGTAGTGGAGGCGGGGTCATTGAATATTTTTAAGGTGGAGGTTGATAGATTCTTAGAGTCATAGAGTCATAGAGAGATACAGCACAGAAATGGGCCCTTCGGCCCACCGAGTCCATGCCGACCATCAACCACCCATTTATACTAATCCTACAGTAATCCCATTTTCCTTCTCACGTCCCCACCTTCCCTCAATTCTCCTACCACCTACCTACACGTGTTAGGAAAGGAATCAAAGGTTATCAGGGGTAGATGGGAGTGTGAAATTTAAGACAAAAACAGATCAGCCATGATCTTATTGAATGGCGGAGCAGGTTCAAGGGGCCAAATCGTCTACTTCTGCTCCTAATTCATATGTTCGTATGTTAAGGTGGAAGATGGAGTGCCAATCAAGCGGGCTGCTTTGTCCTGGATGGTGTCGAGCTTCTTGAGTGTTTTTGGAGCTGCAATCATCCAGGCAAGTGGAGAGTATTCCATCACACTCCTGACTATGCCTTGTAGATAGTGGAAAGCCTTGGGAAAGTCAGAGGTGAATTACTCGTTGCAGAATGCCTAGCTTCTGACCTGCTTATGTAGTCAAGATATTTATATGGCTGGTCCAGCTAAGTTTCTGGTCAATGTTGATACCCAAGATACTGATGGTGGGGAATTCTACCACTGAACATTAAGGGGAGGTGGTTAGACTCCTTAGCGAGATAATCATTGCCTGGTACTTATGTGAACTTACAAGAATAGCCAGGCGCTGCGCAAATGACTACTGGCAACACCTATGCAGTCATATTCAGCTGGCCTCAGACCCCGGAAACATCAGAGGAATGTATGATGGCATTAAGAGAGTTCTTGCGCCAACCATCAAGAAGAACGCCCCCCTCAAATCTAAATCAGGGGACACAATCACTGACCAACGCAAGCAAATGGGTGGAGCACTACCTAGAACTGTACTCCAGGGAGAATGTTGTCACTGAGACTGCCCTCAATGCAACCCAGTCTCTGCCAGTCATGGATGAGCTGGACGTCCAGCCAACAAAATCGGAACTCAGTGATGCCATTGATTCTCTAGCCATCGGAAAAGCCCCTGGGAAGGACGGCATTACCCCTGAAATAATCAAGAGTGCGAAGCCTGCCATACTCTCAGCACTCTACGAACTGCTTTGCCTGTGCTGGGACGAGGGAGCAGTACCACAGGACATGCGCGATGCCAATATCATCACCCTCTATACAAACAAAGGTGACCGCGGTGACTGCAAAAACTACCGAGGAATCTCCCTGCTCAGCATAGTGGAGAAAGTCTTCGCCCGAGTCGCTTTAAACAGGCTCCAGAAGCTGGCTGAGCGTGTCTACCCTGAGGCACAGTGTGGCTTTCGAGCAGAGAGATCGTTGACATGCTGTTCTCCCTTCGTCAGCTACAGGAGAAATGCCGCGAACAACAGATGCCCCTCTACGTTGCTTTCATTGATCTCACCAAAGCCTTTGACCTCGTCAGCAGACGTGGTCTCTTCAGACTACTAGCAAAGATCAGATGTCCACCAAAGCTACTAAGTATCATCACCTCATTCCATGACAATATGAAAGGCACAATTCAGCATAGCGGCACCTCATCAGACCCCTTTCCTATCCTGAGTGACGTGACACAGGGTTGTGTTCTCGCACCCACACTGGTTGGGATTTTCTTCTCCCTGCTGCTCTCACATGCGTTCAAGTCTTTAGAGGAAGGAATTTTCCTCCACACAAGATCAGGTGGCAGGTTGTTCAACCTTGCCTGTCTAAGAGCGAAGACCAAAGTACGGAAAGTCCTCATCAGGGAACACCTCTTTGCTGACGATGCTGCATTAACATCTCACACTGAAGAGTGTCTGCAGAATCTCATCGACAGGTTTGCAGCTGCCTGCAACGAATTTGGCCTAACCATCAGCCTCAAGAAAACGAACACCATGGGACAGGACGTCAGAAATGCTCCATCCATCAATATCGGCGACCACGCTCTGGAAGTGGTTCAAGAGTTCACCTACCAAGGCTCAACTATCACCAGTAACCTATCTCTCGATGTATAAATCAACAAGCGGATGGGAAAGGCTTCCACTGCTATGTCCAGACTGGCCAAGAGAGTGTGGGAAAATGGCTCACTGACACGGAACACAAAAGTCCGAGTGTATCAAGCCTATGTCCTCAGTACATTGCTCTACGGCAGCGAGGCCTGAACAACGTATGTCAGCCAAGAGCGACGTCTCAATTCATTCCATCTTCGCTGCCTCCGGAGAATCCTTGGCATCAGGTGGCAGGACCGCATCTCCAACACAGAATTCCTCGAGGCGGGGCTAAAGTGTGGCAAGTCGAAGAGACTTAGCAGTTGGCAGGAAAAAAGACAGAAGCGCAAGGGGAGAGCCAACTGTAAAACAGCCCCGACAACCAATTTTTTCTGCAGCACCTGTGGAAGAGTCTGTCACTCTAGTATTGGCCTTTATAGCCACTCCAGGCACTGCTCCACAAACCACTGACCACCTCCAGGCACATACCCATTGTCTCCCGAGACAAGGAGGCCAAAGAGAAGAAGGTACTTTTGTGGCACAAATGTTACTTGCCTTTTAACTGTCCAAGCCTGAATGTTGTCCATGTCTTGCTGCATGTGTACACATATTGCTTCATTATCTGCAGAGCTGTAAATGGAACAAACACTGTGCAAACACTGCCCACTCAAGGACAGAGAAGGGAATCTATGTGTGGAGCCAGAGGAAATGGGCGAGGTACTAAATGAGTACTTTGCATCAGTATTCATCAAGGAGAAGGACTTGGTGGATGATGAGCCTAGGGAAGGGAGTGTAGATAGTCTCAGTCATCTCATTATCAAAAAGCAGGAGGTGTTGGGTGTCTTGCAAAGCATTAAGGTAGATAAGTCCCCAGGGCCTGATGGGATCTACCCCAGAATACTGAGGGAGGCAAGGGAAGAAATTGCTGGGGCCTTAACAGAAATCTTTGTATCCTCATTGGCTACAGGTGAGGTCCCAGAGGACTGGAGAATAGCCAATGTTGTTCCTTTGTTTAAGAAGGGTAGCAAGGATAATCCAGGAAATTATAGGCCGGTGAGCCTTACGTCAGTGGCAGGGAAATTATTAGAGAGGATTCTTCGGGACAGGATTTACTCCCATTTGGAAACAAATGGACTTATTAGCGAGAGGCAGCATGGTTTTGTGAAGGGGAGGTTGTGTCTCACTAATTTGATTGAGTTTTTTGAGGAAGTGACAAAGATGATTGATGAAGGAAGGGCAGTGGATGTTGTCCATATGGACTTCAGTAAAGCCTTTGACAAAGTCCCTCATGGCAGACTGATACAAAAGGTGAAGTCACATGGGATCAGAGGTGAGCTGGCAAGATGGATACAGAACTGGCCCAGTCATAGAAGACAGAGGGTAGCAGTGGAAGGGTGCTTTTCTGAATGGAGGGATGTGACTAGTGGTGTTCCGCAGGGATCAGTGCTGGGACCTTTGCTCTTTGTAGTATATATAAATGATTTGGAGGAAAATGTAGCTGGTCTGATTAGTAAGTTTGCGGACGACACAAAGGTTGGTGGAGTTGCGGACAGTAATGAGGATTGTCAAAGGATACAGCAGGATATAGATCGGTTGGAGACTTGGGCGGAGAAATGGCAGATGGAGTTTAATTCGGACAAATGTGAGGTAATGCATTTTGGAAGGTCTAATGCAGGTGGGAAGTATACAGTAAATGGCAGAACCCTTAGGAGTATTGACAGGCAGAGAGATCTGGGCGTACAGGTCCACAGGTCACTGAAAGTGGCAATGTAGGTGGATAAGGTAGTCAAGAAGGCATACGGCATGCTTGCCTTCATCGGTCGGGGCATAGAGTATAAAAATAGGCAAGTCATGCTGCAGCTGTACAGAACTTTAGTTAGGCCACACTTAGAATATTGCGTGAAATTCTGGTCGCCACACTACCAGAAGGATGTGGAGGCTTTGGAGAGGGTACCGAAGAGGTTTACCAGGATGTTGCCTGGTCTAGAGGGCATTAGCTATGAGGAGAGGTTGGATAAACTCGGATTGTTTTCACTGGAACGACAGAGGTGGAGGGGCGACATGTTAGAGGTTTACAAAGTTATAAGCGGCATGGACAGAGTGGATAGTCAGAAGCTTTTTCCCAGGGTGAAAGAGTCAGTTACTAGGGGACATAGGTTTAAGGTGCAAGGGGCAAAGTTTCGAGGGGATGTGCGAGGCAAGTTCTTTACACAGAGGGTGGTGAGTGCCTGCAACTTGTTGCCGTGGGAGGTGGTGGAAGCAGGTAGCATAGAGACGTTTTCGAGGCATCTTGACAAATACATGAATAGGATGGGAATAGAGGGATACGGACCCCGGAAGTGCAGAAGGTGTTAGTTTAGGGAGGCATCAGGATCGGCGCAGGCTTGGAGGGCCGAATGGCTTATTCCTGTGCTGTACTGTTCTTTGTTCTTTGTCTTGTTGTTCAATCACCTGCAAGCATCCCCACTTCTGACCTTATGATGGAGGGAATTTCATTGATCAAGCAGCTGAAGATGCTTGGGTCTAGACACTACCCTGAGCAACTACTACAGTGATGTCCTGGAGAGTGCTTCCAACAATCACAATCATCTTCATTTGTGCTAGGTATGACTTCAGCCAGTGAAGTGTTTGCTCCTTGGTTCCCGTTGACTTTAATTTTTCTAAGGCTCCTTGATGCCACACTCGGTCAAATGCTGCCTTGATGTCAAGGACTGTAACTTTCACATCACCTCTGGAATTCCACTCTTTTTTCCATGTTTGGACTAAGGCTGTAATAAGGTCTGCAGCCCAGTGGTCCAGGCAGAATCTGAACTGAACATCAGTGAGCAGGTTATTGGTGAGTACGTGCCACTAGACACCTTCCATCACTTTGCTGATGATTGAGAGCAGACTGATTGGGCGGTAATTGGCCTGATTGCATTTGTCCTGCCTTCTGTAGACAGGACATACCTGGGCAATTTTCTACATTGTCGGCTAGATACCACTGTTGTGCTTGTATTGGAACAGCTCAGCGAGAGATGCGGCTAATTCCGCAAGTCTTCAGCACTACAGCCGGGATGCTGTCAGGGCTTGAAGTCTTTGTTTTATCCAGTGAACTCAGCCATTTTTTGATATCACATGGAGTGAATAGAATTGGCTTCTGGTGTGATGGGAACCTTAGGAGGAGGCCACTCTTGGGTGTGGATGATTGCAAATGCTTCAGTCTTATCCTTTGTACTTATGTGCTGGGATCCACCATCATTGAGGATGTGATTGTGGAGTTTGTGGAGCCTCCTCCACCTGTTCGTTGTTTAATTGTCCACCCCATTCAGGCCAAGATATGGAAGGACTGCAGACCTTTGATCTGGTCTGTTGATTGTGGGATCACTTATCTCTGTCCATAGCTTGCTTATTTTGCTATTTAGCATGCATGTAGTTCTGTGTTGTAGCTTCACCAGGTCGATGCCTCGTTTTTAGGTATGTCTGGTGCTGCCCCTGGCATGCTTTCCTGCACACCTCATTGAACCGGGGTGATTCCCTGGTTTGATGGTAATGGTAGAGTGAGTGATTTGCCAGGTCATGAGATTATAGATTGTGGTGGAATACAATTCTGCTGCTGTTGATGGCCCACAGTACTTCATGGATGCCCAGTTTTGAGCTGTGTTCTGAATTTATCCCATTTAGTAGTGCCACACAACATGATGCAAGTTGTCCTCAGTGTGATAACAGGACTTCAGGTCCACAATTACTGTGCAGTAGTCACTGCTACAAATACTGTAATGGATAGAAGCATCTGCAACAGGTAGATTGGTGAGGGCGAGTTGAAGTAAGTTTTCCTGTTGTGTTGGTTTACTCACCAATGGCTGCAGGCCCAGTCTCGCAGTTATGTCCTTTAAGACTCAACCAGCTTGGTCAGTAGTGGTGCTACCAGGCCACTAGTGGAGATGGACATTGAAGTCCGCCAACCAGAGTACATTCTGTAAGCTTGCTACCCTCAGTGCTTCTTTTAAGTGGTGTTCAACATGGAGGAGAACTGACCCTTGTTTCCTTGCCCATGTTTGACCTGATGCCATGAGACTTCATGGGGTCTGGAGTCAGGTTAAGGACTCCCAGGGCCACTGACTCCCAATTGTATATCACTGTGCCGCAACCTCTGGTGGGTAAATCTTGTTGGTGGGAGAGGACATATCCAAGGAAGGCAATGGAGGAGTCTGGGCCTGAATGATCTAATTGAATGGGCTGAATAGCTTACTTCTGTTCCTATGTTCCTGTTGCCTGCCAACTTATGTTGATGCAGCCAGCAGCACTTTTTAAATGTTCTTTTCAAAGGAAATAGTCTGACTTAATTTGGCAATCTCACCAATTGTATTTTCATTTTTCATCATAAAGAGTGTTTCTTTTTATTGGCTCATTCAAATGTTACTGATGCACTGTGTACTATTTTTCAAATATTTATTTCTCAAACTACAAAATGGCTCACCTGTATGACCAACACAAATACTGCCTCTGAAGATGGCACTAACAGAGCTGATTAGAACTTAACACCCCTTCCAGCAAACTCATACTGGCATTGCCTCCTAATTTCATTATAAACCTTTATCACCCATGACAAAATCGGCATCATTTTTACCTTCGCCACCTACGTGGTAAAAGTGGCTGTGGCACAAATTCTTCATTGGCAAGAGTTGGCCAAAAACAGTAGCAAAACAGAGCTATGTTTAAAGATTGAAAAAAGAATAAAAATATTTCATGTAACTTGCTGTCTTTCTGCATGGAATTGTGAAGGAGTGTGCTCTCTGTGTTCTTAACAGGAGCTGGTATAAAACAACATCATGTCCAGTCCAATATCATATTGAAATGAAACTCCCATTTCTTCCAGGAGCTGCCTGTTCCCATTAAACATCAAATCAGAAAAGCACATCTTATGCAATATAGATGGAGATTTTAGAAAGTTATCATCATCTTTACTTCTGATTGGTTTCACAAAAATACACTGTTATTGGGTATAAATGACAGAAAAATCTAAGCTCTAATGTCAGAATTAGGCACTCACAGGTCTGGAATAGCATGACTAGCTGGTGAGTAAAGCTCTGCTCTGCCCCATCACTATACTTCAGCGCCAACCTCTGCTGAGCACCCCTCCTGTGTCTGTGTAGATTTTTGTAAACTGAATGCAAGAGCATATTAACATAGAAAACAAAGAAAATAGGAGTAGGCCATTCGGCCCTTCGTGCCTGCTCTGCCATTCAAAAAAGATCATGGCTGATAGTTTAATTCAGTACCCTGTTCCTGCTTTCTCCCCATATCCCTTGATCCCTTTGGCACTAAGAAATATATCTATCTCCTTCTTGAATATATTTAATGACTTGGCCTCCACTGCCTTCTGCAGTAGAGAATTCTACAAGTTCACCACCCTCTGAGTGAAGGAATTTCTCCTCATCTCGGTTCTAAATAGCATACCCCGTATCCTGAGACTGTGGCCCCTGGCTCTGGACTCCCCAGACATCGGGAACATCCTCCCTGCATCTAGCCTGTCTAGTCCTGTTAGAATTTTATAGGTTTCTATGAGATCCCCTCTCATTCTTCTAAACTCTAGTGAATAGAGGCCTGGTCGACCCAATCTCTCCTCATATGTCAATCCTGCCATCCCAGGAATCAGCCTAGTAAATCTTCTTTGCACTCCCTGCATGGCAAGAACATCCTTCCTCAGATAAGGAGACCAAAACTGCACACAATACTCCAGATGTGGTCTCACCAAGGCCCTGTATAACTGCAGTAAGACATCCTTGCTCCTGTACTCAAATCCTCTTGCAATGAAGGCCAACATACCATTCACCTCCCTAACTGCTTGCTGCACCTGAATGCTTGCTTTCAGCGACTGGTGTACAAGGACACCCAGGTCTCGTTGCACCTCCCCCTTTCCCAATCTATCACCATTCAGATAATAATCTGCCTTTCTGTTTTTACAACCAAAGCGGATAACCTCACATTTATCCACGTTATACTGCATCTGCCATGCATTTGCCCACTCACCCAACTTGTCCAAATCACATTGGAGCCTCTTTGCATCTTCCTCACTGCTCACATTCCCCCCAGCTTTGTGTCGTCTGCAAACTTGGAAATGTTACATTTAGTTCCCTCACCCAAGTCATCAATATATATTGTGAATAGCTGGGGCCCAAGCACTGATCCTGCAGTACCCCACATGTCACTGCCTGCCACCCGGAGAAAGACCTGTTTACTCCTATTCTCTGTTACCTGTCTTCAACCAGTTCTCAGTCCATGCCAGTATATTCCCCCGAATTCCATGTGCTTTAATTTTGCACACTAACGTCTTATACGGGACCTTATCAAAATCCTTCTGAAAATCCAAATACTCCACATCCACTGGTTCTCTGTTTCCATTCTACTAGTTACTTCCTCAAAAAAACTCCAGTAGATTTGTTAAGCATGATTTCCCTTTTAGTAAAGCCATGCTGACTTTGTCCAATCCTGTTTATGCTTTCCAGGTGTTCTGCTATCACATCCTTTATAATAGACTCTAGCATTTTCCCCACCATTGATGATATTGATATTGTATTATAAATATAACATCTATAAGCGGTCCCTATTAACTTTTCTCATTATAAATTCCGATCTCCATTTTTATGATCGAAACTGCCTATGTAAACATGTCACATTATAATTATACCCTCTTGTCATTGAAGATGTTACCAGACTGACACCGATGGGAGGGTGTAATTATAATGTGACATGTTTACATAGACAGTTTCCATTACGATTGTGATCAAAGGAATTTATAATAGAAATTTATAAATAAGGACAGAATGGGGAATTTAAAATGGGGACTGAATTCCATCTGGGCCAACTGTCCAAAAGTCAAAATCTACCCCACTGTGTGTGACACCATACACATATACCTGAAATGTGTAATTTAATCAGTAATTTAGATTATTAATTGGAATGTGAAACATTACATTCAAAATTGTCTGTGTTTTAATTTTTTTATGATTGCGTGTTATTCTATTCAATTAAGTCTGGTAAGCATTTGCGGTCTTGGGAGTTTTGGTTTTATATATTACTCATGGATTGCTATCCTTTGTCAAGTACAAAACTATACAAGAGGAAAGATAAGGGCCTGGAGTTTTTACTATATGCACAAGCAGTGACCCGTGTTCAAATTGCACGAGCTTTGAGTACTTTTTTACTCAGGTTTCTGCTCAAACTCATTACTTACATATCACTGAATGTAAAATTTGCCACAAACCAGCCTAAATGAGCCGTGATTTAGACTGGAAACCATTTAAAAAGTATATATTTTTATATTAAAAATAATTTATTGATATATTTATTAAGGGTAACTTGGTGCAGTTTGATTAATAGAGATGAAAATGGGTTTATCACAAAAAATAAGCATTTTTAGTCAGTGGGCTGAATTTAATGGGTCACCTCGAGATAGGAACGGAGGCAGGGGGCCCATAAAATTGCTTACAAGGCGGGGACTAGGTGCCCAACACTTTCCTGATGCCTTCCAATTTAGATGGGGGTGGAGAAGGCTGAGGATAGTCTTCTCTCCCCAGGCCAATTGAGGCCTTTAAGTGGTGGCCAATTAAAGACCACTGAAGAGACTCTTCCCACCTCCACCTCAATTTTATAGAAGGTGGAGGAGTCTGCCACCGCAGAAAGATACCTCCAGGTACAGGCTGTCGGTCTCCCAGTGGGGTCAGTGGGAGGGACCCTCCTTTGTGGGAAATTCAGGGCCCCAAGCGCCCCCCTCCCCCCAGTGGTGATCACTATCACCAAGCAAGAAGACAGCCTCCCACCCTTAGCAACCCCATCCCCTACCCCATTGCTGGGCCTGCTATCGTGACCCCGACCGCACTTACCTTTCCCGGGGTCTCCAACATCTTTGGTATTGCAGGGCCTCCTGCAACTCTGACAGTGGCCACTGCTCCCAGTGGCACTGCCAGTACTGCAGAGCTGCCAGCCTTCTGATTGGCCGGCAGCTCTGGAGGCAGGAGCTCGTCCCTTAAAGGGAGGACGACCTCGATAGCAGGCAGTTCATTGCCTGCACACTTTGGAATTGCAACAGGGATCCGATCTGTTGTGTTGATAAGGTAAGCATTTTATTTAAGGAGTTCTGTCCGTTGGATTGCTAACCTAACAAGTTTTGACATTTTTTTTTTGGTTTTTCAGTAGATTTGTTGGGAATTTAGAATAGAGGGAATGGAAGTTAAGGCAGTTGTATGTTCCTCCTGCAGAATGTGGGAGGTAAGGGTCGCCAAGAGTGTCCCTGCTGACTGCATCTGCGGGAAGTACACCCAACTCCAGCTCCTCGAGAACCGCGTTAGGGAACTGGAGCTGGAGCTGGATGAACTTCGGATCATTCGGGAGGCGGAGGGGGTTATTGAGAGGAGTTATGGGGAGGTAGTCACACCTCAGGTAAAAGAAGTAGGTAGATGGGTTACTGTCAGGGGAAGGAGAGGGAACCAGCAGGCAGTGCAGGGATCCCCTGTGGCCGTTTCCCTCAACAACACGTATACCGTTTTGGATACTGTTGCGGGGGACGACTTACCAGGGGTAAGCAATGGGATACAGGTCTCTGGCACAGAGTCTGTCCCTGTTGCTCAGAAGGGAAGGGGGAAGAGGAGCAGAGCATTAGTCATTGGGGACTCCATAGTTAGGGGAACAGATAGGAGGTTCTGTGGGAACGAGAGAGACTCACGGTTGGTATGTTGCCTCCCAGGTGCCAGGGTTCGTGATGTCTCGGATCGTGTTTTTGGGATCCTTAAGGGGGAGGGGGAGCAGCCCCAAGTCGTGGTCCACATAGGCACCAACGACATAGGTAGGAAGAGAGATGGGGATTTAAGACAGAAATTCAGGGAGCTAGGGTGGAAGCTTAGAGCGAGAACAAACAGAGTTGGTATCTCTGGGTTGTTGCCCGTGTCAGGTGATAGCGAATCGAGGAATAGGGAGAGAGAGGAGTTGAACACGTGGCTGCAGGGATGGTGCAGGAGGGAGGGTTTTGGTTTCCTGGATAATTGGGGCTCTTTCTGGGGTAGGTGGGACCTCTACAAACAGGATGGTCTTCACCTGAACCAGAGGGGTACCAATATCCTGTGGGGGAGATTTGCTAGTGCTCTTCGGGGGGGGTTTAAACTAATTCAGCAGGGGAATGGGAACCTAAAATGTAGTGCCAGTGTACAGGATGTTGAGAGTAGTGAGGTCAGGGATAAGGTTACAAGGACGCAAGAGGGTACTGGCAAGCAAGAACCTGGTTTAAAGTGTGTCTACTTCAACGCCAGGAGCATCCGGAATAAGGTGGGTGAGCTTGCAGCATGGGTTGGTACCTGGGATCTCAATGTAGTGGCCATTTCGGAGACATGGGTAGAGCAGGGGCAGGAATGGATGTTGCAGGTTCCGGGATTTAGATGTTTCAGTAAGAACAGAGAAGATGGTAAAAGAGGGGGGGGTGAGGCATTGTTAATCAAGGAGAGCATTACAGCGACAGAAAGGACGTTTGAGGACTCGTCTACTGAGGTAGTATGGGCCGAGGTTAGAAACAGGAGAGGTGAGGTCACCCTGTTGGGAGTCTTTTATAGACCTCCAAATAGTTCCAGAGATGTAAAGGAAAGGATAGCGAAGATGATTCTCGACAGGGGCGAGAGTAACAGGGTAGTTGTTATGGGGGACTTTAACTTTCCAAATATCGACTGGAAATACAATAGTTCGAGTACTTTAGATGGGTCAGTTTTTGTCCAGTGTGTGCAGGAGGGTTTTCTGACACAATATGGAGACAGGCCAACCAGGGGCGATGCCACATTGGATTTGGTAATGGGTAATGAACCCGGCCAGGTGTTAGATTTAGATGTAGGTGAGCACTTTGGTGATAGTGATCACAATTCGGTTAGGTTTACCTTAGCGATGGGCAGGGACAGGTATATACCGCAGGGCAAAAATTATAGCTGGGGAAAAGGAAATTATGATGCGATTAGGCAAGATTTAGGATGTGTAGGATGGGGAAGGAAACTGCAGGGGATGGGAACAATCGAAATGTGGAGCTTATTCAAGGAGCAGCTACTGCGTGTCCTTGATAAGTATGTACCTGTGAGGCAGGGAGGAAGTTGTCGAGCGAGGGAGCCGTGGTTTACTAAAGAAGTTGAAGCGCTTGTCAAGAGGAAGAAGAAGGCTTATGTTCGGACGAGACGTGAAGGCTCAGTTAGGGCGCTTGAGAGTTACAAGCTAGCCAGGAAGGATCTAAAGGGAGAGCTAAGAAGAGCGAGGAGAGGACACGAGAAGTCATTGGCGGATAGGATCAGGGAAAACCCTAAGGCTTTCTATCAGTATATCAGGAATAAAAGAATGACTAGAGTTAGATTAGGGCCAATCAAGGATAGTAGTGGGAAGTTGTGTGTGGAATCAGAGGAGGTAGGGGAAGTGTTAAATGAATATTTTGCGTCAGTATTTACAGTAGAGAAAGGAAATGTTGTCGAGGAGAATACTGAGATTCAGGCAACTAGGCTAGATGGGATTGAGGTTCACAAGGAGGAGGTGTTATCAATTTTGGAAAGTGTGAAAATAGATAAGTCCCCTGGGCCAGATGGGATTTATCCTAGGATTCTCTGGGAAGCCAGGGAGGAGATTGCAGAGCCTTTGTCCTTGATCTTTATGTCGTCATTGTCGACAGGAATAGTGCCGGAAGACTGGAGGATAGCAAATGTTGTCCCCTTGTTCAAGAAGGGGAGTAGAGACAGCCCTGGTAATTATAGACCTGTGAGCCTTACTTCGGTTGTGGGTAAAATGTTGGAAAAGGTTATAAGAGACAGGATTTATAATCACCTAGAAAAGAATAAGTTCATTAGCGATAGTCAGCACGGTTTTGTGACGGGTAGGTCGTGCCTCACAAACCTTATTGAGTTTTTCGAGAAGGTGACCAAACAGGTGGATGAGGGTAAAGCAGTGGATGTGGTGTATATGGATTTCAGTAAGGCGTTTGATAAGGTTCCCCATGGTAGGCTATTGCAGAAAATACGGAAGTATGGGGTTGAAGGTGATTTAGAGCTTTGGATCAGAAATTGGCTAGCTGAAAGAAGACAGAGGGTGGTGGTTGATGGCAAATGTTCATCCTGGAGTTTAGTTACTAGTGGTGTACCGCAAGGATCTGTTTTGGGGCCACTGCTGTTTGTCATTTTTATAAATGACCTGGAAGAGGGTGTAGAAGGGTGGGTTAGTAAATTTGCGGATGACACTAAGGTCGGTGGAGTTGTGGATAGTGCCAAAGGATGTTTTCGGGTACAGAGGGACATAGATAGGCTGCAGAGCTGGGCTGAGAGATGGCAAATGGAGTTTAATGCGGAAAAGTGCGAGGTGATTCACTTTGGAAGGAGTAACAGGAATGCAGAGTACTGGGCTAATGGGAAGATTCTTGGTAGTGTAGATGAACAGAGAGATCTTGGTGTCCAGGTGCATAAATCCCTGAAGGTTGCTACCCAGGTTAATAGGGCTGTTAAGAAGGCATATGGTGTGTTAGCTTTTATTAGTAGGGGGATCGAGTTTCGGAGCCACGAGGTCATGCTGCAGCTGTATAAAACTCTGGTGAGACCGCACCTGGAGTATTGCGTGCAGTTCTGGTCACCGCATTTTAGGAAGGATGTGGAAGCTATGGAAAGGGTGCAGAGGAGATGTACTAGGATGTTGCCTGGTATGGAGGGAAGGTCTTACGAGGAAAGACTGAGGGACTTGAGGTTGTTTTCGTTGGAGAGAAGGAGGAGGAGAGGTGACTTAATAGAGACATATAAGATAATGTGGCCATGTGAGCCGCATGGAAGATGGCAGGATCCCCAAAGACACATTGTACAGCGAGCTCGCCACTGGTATCAGACCCACCGGCCGTCCATGTCTCCGTTATAAAGACGTCTGCAAACGCGACATGAAATCGTGTGACATTGATCACAAGTCGTGGGAGTCAGTTGCTAGCATTCGCCAGAGCTGGCGGGCAGCCATAAAGACAGGGCTAAATTGTGGCGAGTCGAAGAGACTTAGTAGTTGGCAGGAAAAAAGACAGAGGCGCAAGGGGAGAGCCAACTGTGCAACAGCCCCAACAAACAAATTTCTCTGCAGCACCTGTGGAAGAGCCTGTCACTCCAGAATTGGCCTTTATAGCCACTCCAGGCGCTGCTTCACAAACCACTGACCACCTCCAGGCGCGTATCCATTGTCTCTCGAGATAAGGAGGCCCAAAAGAAAGAAAGAAAGAAAGATAATCAGAGGGTTAGATAGGGTGGATAGTGAGAGTCTTTTTCCTCGGATGGTGATGGCAAACACGAGGGGACATAGCTTTAAGTTGAGGGGTGATAGATATAGGACAGATGTCAGAGGTAGTTTCTTTACTCAGAGAGTAGTAGGGGCGTGGAACGCCCTGCCTGCAACAGTAGTAGACTCGCCAACTTTAAGGGCATTTAAGTGGTCATTGGATAGACATATGGATGAAAATGGAATAGTGTAGGTCAGATGGTTTCACAGGTCGGCGCAACATCGAGGGCCGAAGGGCCTGTACTGCGCTGTAATGTTCTAATGTTCTAAAGATGGCTGAGGTGAGGTTTCCCCTCACCTTCCAGCCCGGCGCTGGGACTCCTGTCACCAGAACCAAATTCAGCTGAGTATGTTTAGTCCACCATCAGTGAATAACCCAATTTTAAATAACTGAGAATTACTTTAAAGGCTACACAGAACCATTTGTTAATTATACTGGAATACGGTCGTTTAATTTTTAAAAAAACATTCCTATTGTTACGGCCACGTGGTGAGGTTTTTGTTAATTAGGGTTGAACCCCTTTGTATTTTATTTGGCAAATAAACAGACAGTGATGGGTTTTCCTGTCGATTTAAAGCAAAAGATTAATTATTTATTCAGCAATATGCCTTTTCCTGAAATTGTCGCAACCGCACCCACTCATGTGTTCATTCAAGCGCGCGCATACACACACACACACACGCACACACACACAAAAAGGGACAGATAGAGAGGAAAGGGAATAAGTGTTTTTTAAGTGAGGTAGGGCTTCGGGGTTCACGATACACCTGTTGAATTCTCTGAGAGATCAAGTTCTCTTTGGTTGTAGGCCTGAGAAGATTGTAAAGTTCTCTGTTGGTTGAAAGTTCAGTTTGAAGACAGAGGATCACTTTCAATTCTCTGCTGCACACATTGACAGTCGGATGCTTTCCTTCTTGGCTTGATGGATTTTTCCCCAGCAGCGATAGTGCGAGAGAGGTATCAGCTGGGAAGGTGAGTTTCAGCTTAAAGTAAATTACCTTTTGTTTCGGCGGACCAGGGGACTGCTGTGTAAGTAAACCTATATATTCGGGCAGTGGCTAAACCCGAGTACTGTTCTATGTTCTATTTTCTCCCTCCCATCCTCCTCCTCTAACCAAAAAAAAAGGACTCTTGTGTGGAGGGTTTTGGTAAGGTAAGGTTTTCCTTTTTTTAAATCTCTGTTGTCCATTTAGTGCGGAGGGGATGGAAGCTAGGGCAGTTGCATGCTCCTCTGGCAGGAGGTGGGAGGTGAGGGTCACCACTTGTGTCCCTGCTGACTTCACCTGTGAGAAGTGCACCCAACTCCAGCTCCTCGCAGACCGCGTTAGGGAACTGGAGCTGGAGCTGGATGAACTTCGGATCATTCAGGAGGCTGAAGGGGTGATAGAGAGCAGCGATAGAGAAGTAGTGACACCTAAGTTTCAGGATAAAGGTAGCTGGGTGACCGTCAGGGGAGGGAAAGGGAATAGGCGCACAGTGCAGGGAACCCTTGTGGCCGTTCCCCTCAATAATACGTATACCGTTTTGGATAAGGTTGTGGGGGACGACCTACCAGACGAAAGCCACAGTGGCCAGGACTCTGGCACTGAGCCTGGCTCAGTGGCTCAGAAGGGAATGGGGGAGAATAGGAGAGCGATAGTGATCGGAGATTCAATGGTCAGAGGAACAGACAGGAGATTCTGTGGTCGCGAACGAGACTCCCGGATGGTATGTTGCCTCCCGGGTGCCAGGGTCAGGAATGTCTCGGATCGAGTCTATAGGATTCTTAAGGGGGAGGGGGAGCAGCCAGAGGTCATGGTACATATCGGTACCAATGACATAGCTAGGAAAAGGGATGAGGACCTGAAAAGCGAATATAGGGAGTTAGGTTGGAAGCTGAAAGGCAGGACAAGCAGTGTAGTAATCTCAGGATTGTACTGGTGCCACGTGCTAGTGAGGCTAGAAACAGGGAGCGAGTGCAGCTGAACACGTGGCGACAGAACTGGTATAGGAGGGAGGGATTCAGATATATGGATCATTGGGATACCTTCTGGGGAAGGTGGGACCTGTACAAGAAGGACGGGTTGCATCTGAACTGGAGGGGCACCAATATCCTGGGCGGAAGGTTTGCTAGTGCTCTTCGGGAGGGTTTAAACTAGTTTGGCAGGGGGATGGGAACCGGAGCCACGGATCAGTGGATAGGGTAGCTGTTGAACAGGCAGATACAGAGTGCAGAGAGTCTGTGAGGAAGGTTAGACAGTTGACAGGGCAAAGTTGCAGCCAGTATGATGGGTTGAAGTGTGTCTATTTTAACGCAAGAAGTGTCAGGAATAAGGGTGATGAACTTAGAGCATGGATCAGTACTTGGAGCTACGATGTTGTGGCCATTACGGAGACGTGGATATCACAAGGGCAGGAATGGATGTTGGATGTTCCAGGGTTTAGATGTTTCAAAAGGAATAGGGGGGGAGGTAAAAGAGGTGGGGGAGTGGCATTGCTAATCAGGGATAGTATCACAGCTGCAGAAAGGGAGGTCGTCGAGGAGGGTTTGTCTGCTGAGTCATCTTGGATGGAAGTCAGAAACAGGAAAGGAGTGGTCACTTTGTTGGGAGTTTTCTATAGACCCCCCAATAGCAGCAGAGACACGGAGGAACAGATTGGGAGGCAGAGTTTGGAAAGGTGCAGAAGTAACAGTGTTGTTGTCATTGGTGACTTCAACTTCCCTACTATTGATTGGAACCTCCTTAGTGCAAATAGTTTGGATGGAGCAGTTTTTGTCAGGTGTGTCCAGGAAGGTTTTCTGACTCAATATGTAGATAGGCCGACTAGAGGGGAGACTATGTTGGACTTGGTGCTTGGCAACGAACCAGGCCAGGTGGCAGATCTCTCGGTGGGAGAGCATTTTGGTGATAGTGATCACAACTCCCTGACCTTTACTATAGTCATGGAGAGGGACAGGAGCAGACGGAATGGGAAAATATTTAATTGGGGGAGGGGGAATTACAATGCTATTAGGCAGGAACTGGGGAGCATAAATTGGGAACAGATGTTCTCAGGGAAATGCACGACAGAAATGTGGAGGTTGTTTAGGAAGCACTTGCTGCGACTGCTGGATAGGTTTGTTCCGATGAGGCAGGGAAGGGATGGTAGGGTGAAGGAACCTTGGATGACAAGAGATGTGGAACAGCTAGTCAAGAGGAAGAAGGAAGCTTACTTAAGGTTGAGGAAGCAAGGATCAGACAGGGCTCTAGAGGGTTACAAGGTAGCCAGGAAGGAACTGAAGAATGGACTTAGGAGAGCTAGAAGGGGACATGAAAAAGTCTTGGCGGGTAGGATTAAGAAAAATCCCAAGGCGTTCTACACTTATGTGAGGAACAAGAGGATGGCCAGAGTGAGGGTAGGGCTGATCAGGGATAGTGGAGGGAACTTGTGCCTGGAGTCGGAGGAGGTAGGGGAGGTCCTAAATGAATACTTTGCTTCCGTATTCACTAGTGAGAGGAACCTGGTCGTTTGTGAGGACAGCGTGGAACAGGCTGATATGCTTGAACAGGTTGAGGTTAAGAGGGAGGATGTGCTGGAAATTTTGAATGATATGAGGACAGATAAGTCCCCGGGGCCAGACGGGATATACCCAAGGATATTACAGGAAGCGAGGGAAGAGATTGCCGCGCCTTTGGCGATGATCTTTGCGTCTTCACTGTCCACTGGAGTAGTACCAGATGATTGGAGGGTGGCAAATGTTGTTCCCTTGTTCAAGAAAGGGAATAGGGATAACCCTGGGAATTATAGACCAGTCAGTCTTACGTCGGTAGTGGGCAAATTATTGGAGAGGATTCTGAGAGACAGGATTTATGATTACCTGGGAAAGCATGGTTTGATTAGAGACAGTCAGCATGGCTTTGTGAGGGGCAGGGCATGCCTCACAAGCCTTATTGAATTCTTTGAAGATGTGACAAAACACATTGATGAAGGAAGATGGTGTATATGTGGTGTATATGGATTTTAGCAAGGCGTTTGATAAGGTTCCCCATGGTAGGCTCATTCAGAAAGTAAGGAGGCATGGGATTCAGGGAAAGTTGGCTGTCTGGATACAAAATTGGCTGGCCCATAGAAGTCAGAGGGTGGTAGTAGATGGAAAGTATTCAGCATGGAGCTCGGTGACCAGTGGTGTTCCACAAGGATCTGTTCTGGGACCTCTGCTCTTTGTGATTTTTATAAATGACTTGGATGAGGAAGTGGAAGGCTGGGTTAGCAAGTTTGCTGATGACACGAAGGTTGCTGGAGTTGTGGATAGTGTTGAAGGCTGTTGTAGGTTGCAACGGGACATTGACAGGATGCAGAGCTGGGCTGAGAAGTGGCAGATGGAGTTCAACCTGGAAAAGTGTGAAGTGATTCATTTTGGAAGGTCGAATTTGAATGCGGAATACAGGCTTAAAGACAGGATTCTTTGGTAGTGTGGAGGAACAGAGGGATCTTGGGGTCCATGTCCATAGATCGCTTAAAGTTGCCACCCAAGTTGATAGGGTTGTTAAGAAGGCGTATGGTGTGTTGGCTTTCATTAACAGGCCTCTATAAGGCCCTGGTTCAACCACACTTGGAATATTGTGTTCAGTTCTGGTCGCCTCATTTTTGGAAGGATGTGGAAGCTTTAGAGAGGGTGCAGAGGAGATTTACCAGGATGCTGCCTGGACTGGAGGGCATGTCCTACGAAGATAGATTGAGGGAGCAAGGGCTTTTCTCATTGGAGCGAAGAAGGATGAGAGGTGACTTGATAGAGGGGTACAAGATGATGAGAGGCATAGATAGAGTGGATAGTCAGAGACTTTTTCCCAGGGTGGAAAGGGCTATCACCAGGGAGCATAATTTTAAGGTGATTGGAGGAAGGTTTAGGGGAGATGTCAGAGGTAGGTTCTTTACACAGAGAGTGGTGGGTGTGTGGAATGCGCTGCCAGCGGTGGTAGTAGAAGCAGATACATTAGGGGCATTTTAGCGACTCTTGGATAGGTACATGGATGATAATAGAATGAAGGGTCGGTAGTTACTTAGATCTTGAGTAGGTTATAGGTTCGGCACAACATCGTGGACCGAAGGGCCTGTACTGTGCTGTACTGTTCTATGTTCTATTTTCTATGTTCTATGTTCTATGTTCTTAACCAGTGATACTTCTTCCTGGGTCTCCCTCTCTCTCCAGAGAGCTACCTTTTAAGGTCAAAAATGATTTCACATCTTGGAAGACAGATTTTCCCCCTTGTAATGACTGAGAACGGCCCATGATGTGGCTACTTCATGCCTTCTTTGTTTCAGAAGAACCCATTTAATACAAAAATGTCTCTTGATAGGTTGAGGATGGGTGTAATTCACACCTCTTCCCTTTGAATGTATTCTTTTGCCTTTGCTAGACAGTTTGAATATCCAAAGCCAGGTCATTTAACCTTTGGTTAAATTTTTAGCACATTGTCCACTTTTTTTAAAAGAAAAGTCAATTTTTAAATAATGTTTGCATTCTGTATTTTCAATTATTGCACTTTGTATGAGCATAACACTATTAGTGCCCTTCCACCTAAAAAATCCAGCATACTTTTAAGAACCTCATCAATGGCCTGCAAATGCATGCACATGGCAGAAACCGTGAGTGGTGATTAATTTGATTGGATGGCCTGGACAGTTTTGTGGTTCGGGCGGGTTTCTAGTGCAGTGTTTCTTAAAATAGCGCACAAGATCGTGGAAGCTCAATTGGGGCTGAACATAATTTGTGCTTAAAATTCTGTGATCTTTTGCATTGGTTTGGGCGATCTTGGCCGAATTACATGGAAAAAGCAGTGCAATCTAGCAGAAACAGCTGTCCAAGAACTTTAAAAAAGTTGGAAACAAGAAAATGTCATTTTAGCTGATAAAAACCGTGCCTTCTACCTTGATTGTGGAGTTACTTCACCAAACATTTCCATACTTTCTCTTCCCTATTGTTACGACTGAGGTAGGACGAGTGCACTGTTTATTCTAGTCCCACTTCTCCATTGGTCACAACATCTATTTTAAATTTTCCCATTTACCAATATGGTCAATCATATACTCTTTTTTTAAAAACACACGAACCAGGTTTCCTAAATGAACAATAAAATTATCAGTTTATTATATAACAAGTCTTAACCAGTAATGAAGTAAAGCATAAAAAAAAGATTGAAATTTTAATGTTCCTTTTTTTTACCTTAGCCCCTCACACTCATACACACACACATACGTACACTGGTTAACCAGAAAAATTCAAAAAGGGATTTTTGTTCAGAACTCTGTTATGGACAAGGAAACATGTGGGCTGAATACTTGCTCATTCTTGAAGAAAACAGCAGATGAAATATGGTGTGTTCCAAAACTGCCAAACAGTCTAACTTCCAAGTGCATGTAGACGGGTCACTGAGATCTTTTAGAACAGTTCTTTTCAGGCGGTGTTGAGAATTAATTTAGCAGGCTTTTCTTCAAAGACAGGAGATGAGATGAGTTGAGACAGTGGACTTCTCAGGGTCTTCTTGAGAGGTGCTGGAAAGCTGAGCTGGGTTGTGGTCTTCTCTCCTTCCTTGAGAATTCTCTTTTCCTTCTGCAGGCTTGATTCCTTAAACATTCAACAAGAATCTGGTCTCTTCCTCCATGACACCTCTTCAGCAGCAGAACGTGAACACTCTGACACTAGAAACAAATGCTTGCGAGTTTGCTGCTCTCTCAGGGGCGCACTGCTGCTCTCGGTCTTGTCCTATCAAGGAGTGCACGACTGATTTCTCTGCCCACGTCTTCCCCATTTACCAGGGTTTCTGTTCTATTTTTATCTTCAGTCATATGACAACCAGTAAAGGGTGTTGCCAAACTAGTACTTTAATTGTCCTCTTGATGACCGTCTTGAAAAATAAACTGGCCCAACATTTATTCAGTTTGACTATGAATTCCTCAAAAAAATTAACAAAAAAAGCAGAAACACTTTCAAAACACTATCTTAATCAAACAGATCTACAGTCAACCGCTAATTCAATTTTAGCACTAAATGCCCACTTTATTGTGTTACTTCATTGCTTAATTTATTATGTTGCATATTCATGTTTTTAGTGTAAAAACATCTTCATACTTTCACGATACAAGCCGTAGTAATATCTTGATAGCCTTCAATGTCCTTTTTTTTTAGCAGATGTTGATTCAGTTTCTTGAAAACTAGTTATTCTGCTAGTGTAATTCAACTCATGAAAATTCATAGAACACTCCACTGGTTGAGTTGCCACATCATAGGTCA
The DNA here is from genome assembly GCF_036365525.1 of Heterodontus francisci. Taxonomy (NCBI): domain Eukaryota; kingdom Metazoa; phylum Chordata; class Chondrichthyes; order Heterodontiformes; family Heterodontidae; genus Heterodontus; species Heterodontus francisci. The sequence goes on from NC_090375.1 coordinate 39,752,076, forward strand.
CCAAATGAAATGGGGAACAAAAACTTAATTAAAAGACTTTTGTGATAAATTCTGTGAGGCTCTGTTCCAAATCTTCCAACCATTGCATTTACATTAACATCACACAATTGACTGCAAAATCAGAAATGCAGCAAATTGCTAAACTCCATGTTTCAATTCTTCAATTCACCCTCCTGTCAAGCAAGGCTCTGTTTCAGGAGCATAGCTTTGAAAAATTTCCTCTATGCTTTATGTTTTAGAAACTGTCAGAAAGCCGACTCAAACCCAGACTGTCTGATACAAAATTGGACAGAGGACAACCCTACACACCAGCTTTTGTAGCGCATTGAAATATGTGCTGAAGCATTGACCTCATCAGTAATGTCACTAACTTTCAACAATGTGCAGGCAAGTGCACACAGCAATGTTACATGCTGGAGGGTTGCACTAGAGAGAGGCTGCATGGGAAGAATTCATAATACTTCAAAATGTTTGAGGCTGTGTCAAGAAAAGAGCAACTGTGAAATTAAAATGATCAGAATCTTGTAGATCATCTCTATTGAAAACTCACAGCTTGAAAAAAAAATCAAAACATGAATTTCAGATCTAATTTCTGGTCTGCCATTTATAAGCAAGCATTCCATGGAGCTGCAGAATTACTAGATGACTTGTTCAGTCTATATTTCCTTCCCAATGACCTCCTATGTTTTTCTATGGTATTTAGCTTGTAGTGTCTCACACTTCCTTTTGGCCCTGGTAAATTAACAACAACAAAATACTGCTATGCAGTATCTGGGTCCTAAGCGGAATTATATTGAAGTGTTTCTGCGCATTCACTCGTACTTTTAAACATCTTCCTGCATATATTCCCATCTGTTGAAAGAGAGAGAGGAAGAACATGCATTACTAAAACACCTTTCATGAACTCAAGGCATTCAAATGCACTTTACAGCCAATGAAGTACTTCTGTCACTGATGTAATATAGAAAATGCGGCAGACAATTTGGGCACGTCAAGCTCCCACAAACAGCAATGAAATATCACCAGATAATCTGTTTTTAGGTGTTTATTGAGAGATAAATATTGGCCAGGGCTTTGGCTAGTATTATCGAGTGCTAAACCACAAAAGTATGGACATATAAAAGTTGAAGCAACAAAAAAGCACACTTGTGTGTTTGTGTCAAGTTACTTTGTGAGCGAGTATATTACATTTCTTAACTTAAGTTAATAGAACCAGTAAAATAGAACACAGAGGAATTCCTACAAACACTAGTGTATTTTATGATAGTACTGTTGAAAACCTTTCCACCCACATTGCATGTGTAGCATTATTTCAGGTGATAATGAGAGAAAATTCAGTGCTAATATATCTTTACTCTCATCCAGCTCTGACACTGTAAGTATAAGGATTCAGGACTTCCACCTGCTTACTAGTTGTAATCTTGTCCCAGTTCCTGAGTTTTTCGGCATGTTCTGTGGCTGCTTGAGTGACATACAATGCAGCTGGGAGTTTGCTTCAGGTGGGAGATTGGGAATTGGGCTACAGCATCTTGCTACATCATTAGTGAGCCCCATGGCAACACACTGTTAATAGAGATAGAATGGCATGTATTACTTTATGTGATGTAATTCCCTCATTTGTATGATGTTATAATATGTCGCCCTATAAGCACTTGCCTGTCGATAGCTGGAAATCCTGGTGAGCAGAAAAAACGAGGCAGAGACTGAGCTGCCTTATGGCCTTCTGATTGCTGCTGGGCAATATCAGTCAGAAGGCCCAAAGGCCCATGGAACAATTGGTGAGGACCATAACATTTAATATTCACTCTTTGGGAACTCTTTGTTCCTGATACAAAGAGCTGAGTTTTCCCAGTCCTGCGGAGGCCACTTTGGAGGCTGTATCGGGGGTGGGGGTTGGGCAACACACTGTTGGTGGGGGGGGGGGGCACGATGCAAATTCAATCAACTCGCGTCGGGTTGACTCCATGACATGTTCCCAGAGGCGGGCTCCCAGTGGTGACAGCTACCTGCCCGGCAATGCCAATTAAGGCACTTAATAGGGTAATTAGCCCCTATAGTGGAAATGGACTGAATTTTTTCCAACAGCACATAGGCCTCTGCTGTATCAGGAGCCCAGAAAGAGAGCAGAGGCAGCTTCACAGCGGGAGATCCGAGCCTCAAACTATGTTAGGCCTCACATTAAGTTGCCACCATTAAATGGCAGTGCTGAGCAGAAGGCATGCCATTCCAGCCACTTATGGAGACTGATATCTCCACTAATGTAGCTCTTGCTGCAATGGCCACTGCTCTCCTCTGCTACAACCGAGGCGGAGCAATGCACTGTCAATTCAGTCCCATCACTCCACAGGTCACAACATATTATTAAAGTTTTCCCACCCAACTGGAAAACAGCTAAATTAAACACTCTAGTAAACCCCAGAATAAAACAGACCAAATCAGGTATCTTTAGACAACAAATTAACTATTTATTAAACACTAAAGCTTAAACACTATTCAGGTAAACCTATGTTTAAAGGTCTTATAACTTCTTATTTTAACCTAACTCCCCCATTCGTAGACATACACTCAAAAATCAATGGTTAAATGGTTTTTAAAAAGAATTATGTTTTTTTTAAAAATTAGCTGTTTCTTAAGAATGACTAAATAACTGGGTTCTTAGTCTTTGTGGGTTATGTTCTGATGGAGGAGGTATCCTCATGTAAAATAATCAAATACCACTTGAACTCTCCATGCGGATTTGATGAAACAGATTTTTCTTGGTAGGCATTCAAAGCACTTCTGCTGCAGCAGGCGTCAAACAATTCTTTAAACAAGGTGTATAGCAATGGGTCTAAAAACCAACAGTCTCTCAGTCGAACCTTTACTGTGAGTTCCAGAAAACACAATCAGTCAAGAGAGAATCAATCTTGAAGCAAAGACTCTTAGATTGGAAGTAAAGAAAAGGAATTTTGCTACCTCCAGCGATAGAAATCGTTTCTTCAAAAGGTTTTTTTTTCCTCCTTTGGCAATTAACAAGGCCTGTAAGTCATTGTTAAATTTCTGCTGAGAGAAATAAACAGCTCTTTCTTCCAGTAGGCAGGCTTTGCTGGTATCTCTCAAAACTGGTTTAGGCCGTTTTTTTACACAATCAAATTGAAACATTATACCATGTAACCTCCTCACTCTCCTGCTGTTGCCAAGGTTACAAGTGCAGCTGTGGCACACTGTTCTCAGAAATCTAAAACTTCTCTCTCTGTCTTAAAGGTACACTGTTTTTAACATCGAAGGTATGGTTGCTAAATTTACTGATGACACAAAGATAGGTAGGAAAATAAATTGGAAGAGAACATAAGAGAGCTGCAAAGGGATATAGATAGGTTTAGTGAGTGGGCAAAGACCTGGCAAATGGCGTATAATGTGGGAAAGTGTGAAATTGTTCACTTTGGCAGGAAGAATAACAAAGGAGCATATTATCTAAATGGTGAGAAATTGCAGAGCTCTGAGATGCAGAGGAATCTGGGTAATTAGGAAAGTTAATAGAATGTTATAATTTATCGTGAGGGGAATTGAATACAAAAGTAGGGAGGTTATGCTTCAGCTATACAGGGCATTGGTATGACCACATCTGGAGTACTATGAGCAGTACTGGTCTCCTTATTTAAGGAAGGATGTAAATGCTTTGGAGGCATTCCAAGAATGTTTACGAGACTAATACCTAGAATGGGCGGGTTGTCTTATGAGGAAAGATTGGACAGACTAGGCTAGTATCTGCTGGAATTTAGAAGAGTAAGAGGCGACTTGATTGAAACATATAAGATCTTGAGGGGTCATGACATGGTGGATGTGGAAAGGATGTTTCCCCTTGTGGGGGAATCTAGAACTAGGTGTCACTGTTTAATAATAAGGGGTAGCCCATTTAAGACAGAGATGAGAAATTTTTTCTCTCAGAGGATCGTGAGTCTTTGGGATTCTATTCCTCAAAAGGCAGTGGAAGCAGAGTCTTTGAATATTTTTAAGGCAGAGGTAGATAGATTCTTGATAAGCAAGGAGGTGGAAGGTTATCGGGGGTAAGTGGAAATGTGGAGTAATCAGTTCAGCCATGAATATATTGAACGGTGGAGCAGGCTCGCAGGGCTGAGTGGCCTACTCCTGCTCCTAATTCGTACCTTCGTATCTTCGTAACAGCATCTTAAAGGCACACTGTTTCAAACAGAGTAGAAAATAAATATAGCTCCGTGACACCTCCTACTTTAACATGCCTTTGTGGTGCCACTGCTGATGGCTTCTCAGTAGCGCCCACAAAGGAGGCTGGCAGTCCTACCCACGGGCTATGCTGAATGGACCTTCGAACACTGGAACCTGGCCTCCATCCCTAATTGGGTGGGGCTCCAGGAGGCAGCTTGTTAATTGGCCACCTCCATGAAGATTTTGTCTGATGTGCCGCCACGGCTACTTCTGAGTTCCAGCTCTGGAATTGAGGCTGATGTCAGGATTACAACCCACCTGGGAAAATTCAGCCCAAACCTTTTCTTGTTAGTCTTCTGTGTCAGAAAAATAGAAGGAAGATTCTGGGAATGACTCCTCCATTTGAATGCTATAGCTCCACATATTGGACAACCACACTGAAAATCCTGGGGCAAAATTATAGTGGAGAAGCCTCAACAGAATGGATATTTGCCCCCTTTTTGACCTTCAGTCATGGACAATGGGCATTTCTCAGGGAACCAAGTCAAGAAAATCGGTCTTGGTATGTCTTATAATTGTTTTGGATGCCAGTCATTGTCATGCTGTCCATTAAAAAGGATGTTTCTCCATGCAAGTACAGCTGCCACTCCCAGCAAGTCAAAAACATCTCTCCATCTGCCTTCTTGTGTCCAGCCAAAATGTCAAGCTGACCAAATTGAGTATAATGATATTTAGGCAGAAAGGCATTGTCATGAAGCGTACTATGCCAAACGATGATTTTGAATTTATCAGTTGGAAACCTAGATTAAATTTTTGAAAGGAAAGTTCGAATCCTACATTCAACTTTTAAAAAATGGCAGCTAAGATGGCCACCACAACTTGCATTGACATTCCAAGGCATCAAAGTAGAGACACATGTCTCACTCGCTAACATCCAGAACAATAGCTTGAAGAGTTGAGTACATTTTCTGGTATTGCCTTCAGTTGCAAGACATTCAATGCCATCTTGGAGCATTCACACGAGTGGAGACATACCTCCAGGGGATAAAGATTGAAACAATAAGACTTGAGAGAGAGTTGGGATTCTTAGACTTTGGATCTCATTAAAGTGAACAAAAGAAGACACTGAACGAATCATGTAACAGTTTCCTCAGTCAATGAAGTACTTTCAAAATACAGTCGCTTTTGTAATGTAGGAAATGTAGCAACCATTTTCTGAACAGCAAGCTCCTGTAAACAATAATATGATTTTTTTTATTCATTCCTGGCATGTGGGCAACGCTGGCTAGGCCAGCATTTATTATCCTTCCCTAATAGCCCTTGAGAAGGTGGTGGTGAGCTGCTTTCTTGAACCACTGCAGTCCATGTGAGGTAGGTACACCTACAGTGATGCTAGGAAGGAAGTTCCAGGATTTTGGCCCAACGACAGTGAAGGAACGGCGATATAGTTCCATGCCACGATGATGTGTGGCTTGGAGGGGAACTTGCAGGTGGTGGTGTTTCCATGCAGCTGCTACCCTTGTCCTTCTAGATGGTAGAGGTCGTGGGTTTGGAAGGTGCTGTCAAATGAAATAATGATCAGATAATCTGTTTTTGTGATGTTGATTGAGGGATAAATATTGGCCAGTACACCAGGGATAACTTGGAGTTTCTGAAAACTTGGGGTTTCTGTTACACACAGCAGACAGGACCCCAGTGGGGCTGTCTCCTGCTCTCTCTCTCCAGGTATATTGCAAGTTTCAAATCATGTACAAGCCTATCATCGCTACAGACAGAGACCCAGGGGAGAAAGCCACCTACATCACTGTCTCCAAGAAAACTCTGAACCAAGTGGACCAGCTGCAAGTGCACTTCTATCAGCCAGTAATTTCAGAACCACAAATTCAGCTCAGAAACTGAATTGCAAGACCCCACAGACTGTATGTTATTTTTATTTGTTCTGGACTCTAATCCAACCAAACTATTTTTCATCATTCTGTAACCTAGTTGTGTGTGTGTGTGAGTGAAAGGTGGAGCATAGTTTATTATTTTACTCAGATCGGCTTTTGATTTTAAGTACAATAGTTTAGTTTAGTTTAGAGATACAGCACTGAAACAGGCCCTTCGGCCCACCGAGTCTGTGCCGACCATCAACCACCCATTTATACTAATCCTACACTAATTCCATATTCCTACCACATCCCCACCTGTCCCTATATTTCCCTACCACCTACCTCTACTAGGGGCAATTGCTAATGGCCAATTTACCTATCAACCTGCATGTCTTTGGCATGTGGGAGGAAACCGGAGCACCCGGAGGAAACCCACGCAGACACAGGGAGAACTTGCAAACTCCACACAGGCAGTACCCGGAATTGAACCCGGGTCGCTGGAGCTGTGAGGCTGCGGTGCTAACCACTGCGCCACTGTGCCGCCCCTAAACTAACCTCTTTCTTGTTTATACTCAAGAAAACTTCTCTGATTGGTTCCTTGATGATCATAACACATAACTGGTTAAACACTCACTAAATAGGTAAGCACATCCACTGATTAAAAAAGGAATAAACTCTGTTGTGGTCAAACAAGGAGAGAGACAAGAAGGGAGCTTTGCAAACCCAACTCGCCTGATTGTAATAGTGTCTAGAAATGAATCTTAATAACAATGCATATGAAATTATTCTTTTGAATTCTAGACTCCAATGAACATTCTATGCAATTTGCTCTTCGTAACTCACCTCAACTCTGTATGTAATGTGACTAGGAAGAAAGAAGCGCACTTATATTTCAGTATGAAACTAAAGTGATTCAGGGTTGTCACATTCACTCTTTTATTCTTATGGATACTGTGCTGTCATTGCATGCTTTACCATGTACTTGGACACAATTACTGTGTCCAACATGCTCATGTAATACGTCATGCAAATCATAGCATTAATTAATAATTTTACCATATTGCCAGTTCTTCGCTTTCTTCCAAGCTCCACAGAATGATGCCTTCCTAGCTTTCCCAGATCATCCTCCTGTACAGATCAATATATTGCTCATATAGCATCAGTGATTTATGGTGACCATCACTCTGATTTTAAGCCAATCCTGCCTGTAAACATAAATGGTAGAGGAGATTGAAAACATTTAGAACATGAAAATTTGATTCTGTCGGACATTCTCCCTTCCACCATTAACATATGTGTAACACACTATTGCATATCTCTGCAAGATTTAGAAGACAGCACTTTTTACGCCTCAGAATGTCCCAAAGCACTTCATGGTTGATTTAGGCCTATTGAAGTACAGTCACTGTGGTAATGCCGGGAAATGCAGCAATATATTTGCACGCAGTTGGTTGAGGGATAAATTTGGCCAGGACACCAGCAAAACTTGGATCAACCTGAGAGACCAGACAGAGCCTCGGCTTAATGCTTCGTTGAAAAGATAGCACCTCTGACAGTGCAGCACTCCCTCAGTACTCAACTGAAATACTCCCTCAGTACTGCATTTTTACTTCTAAGCTATCATTTCTACATTCTTGTTAATATTGCTCTCTATCAGCATGACTTTGTGGCATATATCTGTTACGTTTGCCACTTTCCAAATGTATTGCCTGCTCCTTTGCAATAATATTTGTCCCTTACCTTTGAGCCCTTCCTTGAGATGGATAGCTTCTGTTGGCACTGAGCCAATTGCTGCTACAATTCAATACTCTATGGCTGTTTTTATTAACAATTTTTCTGACTGTCATGTTGATTAACGGACTTGTTTGCTGCTTAGGAAGCTTTAAAGGATCATTATTACAGGTGAGTTGTGATCATGTGCTTTTTTTATCACCAATGAAATCACATTCTCAAGAAGTGTATGATTCAAACATATGGGCCCCAACATTTATGGAGAGGCTGGGAGAGTGCAGGGGAGGCCACAAAGGGCAGGCCATCATAATCATTTTTTTTCTTCAGTTTCCTGCCCAGCAGCCAGCAAAATTGATATCCAGGTCGATAGCTGGGAGGGAACACTGGCAGTGGAAGGGGGAAGGGAAGCCTTTTATGTTGCACTTTATCATTGGGAGTGGGGGGGAAGCTCAACGATGAGGGCTGGCGGAGGGGAAGGTCAGTAAGTGAGGATGGGGATTAGGCTGTCTCTGTACACTCTTTGGAACTGTGCCATTAAGGCTACATTGCCTCTCCCTATCCCTTCTGTAAAAACACATCCCCTCACACTTCTCTGTATTAAATTCCATCTGCCACTTTTCTGCCCATTCTACTAGCCTATCTGCGTCCTGTTGCAGTTGATTGCCATCATCCTCATTTTTTGCCATACCTCCTTTTGAAATTTTGAAAACATTTTTCCTCAAATCCCCTCTAAACCTTCTGCCCCTTACCTTAAATCCATGCCTCCTGGTTATTGACACCTCCGCTAAGGGAAAAAGTTTCTTCCTATCTACCCTATCTATGCCCCTCATAATTTTGTATCCCTCAGTCAGGTCCCTCCTCAGCCTTCTCTGCTCTAAGGAAAACAACCCTAGCCTATCCAATCTCTCTTCATAGCTGAAATGCTCCAGCCCAGGCAACATCCTGGTGAATCTCCTCTGCACCCTCTCCAGTGCAATCACATCCTTCCTATAGTGTGGTGACCAGAACTGTACACAGTACTCCGGCTGTGGCCTAATTAACATTTTATACAGCTCCATCCTAACCTCCCTGCTCTCATAGCTTATAAAATTCAACCAATATTATCTGAACATTATCATATTGCTTTTTGTGGGAAATTGCTGAGTGCAAATTGGCTGCCTACAACAGTATCATGTAACACAGAAGGAGGCCATTCAGCCCATCATGCCTGTGCAGCCTCTTTAGCAGATCAATCAAATCTCCTCTTAACCTTCGCTGCTCTGAGGAGAACAACCTCAGCTTCGCCAGTCTCTCCACATAATTGAGGTCGGTCATCGCCGGTTCCAATCTAGTAAATTTCTTCTGCATTTCTCCAATGTTTTGACATTCCTTCTTAAGTGTAGAGCCCAGAACTGAACATAATCCTGCTGAGCCCTAACCAGTGTTTCATAACGGTTTAGCATAACTGTCTTGCTTTAGTTTCTCTACGTCTTTATTAATAAAGTCAAGGATCCCATATGCTTTATTAACAGCCTTCTCAATTTGGCCTGCCACTTTCAAAATGTTGTGTACATTCCCAGTGTCTGTATTCCTGCATTCCTTTTAAAATTGTACCATTTAGTTTATACTGCATCTCCTCATTCTTCCTATCAAAATGTATCACTTCACACTTCTCTGCATTAAGCTTCCTTTACCATGCGACTGCCTTTTTCACCAGTCTGTCTATGTTCTCTTGAGATCTGTTACTCTCATCCTCGTTGTTTACCATATTTTCAATTTTTAAACTACTGGAACAGGCAATTTGCATCCTGTCATCTATCAGTGCAGAATAAGTTGTGGCTGGCTGGCAGTGACTGGAGATAAATGATGAGCCTTGATGTGGATAAAAGCAATTGCATTTTAACTAAGATATATTACTAGAGTTAAAGGAACCAAACAGGGAACAAGATTAATGCTGTACTTATTCAACGAGTAAGGAAACATAGGGGGCTTGACTTTCAGCCCTTGATGGGGACAGGGAAACGGAGGCAAGCAGGCACTAAAAATAGCACTGCCAGTCAGTGTGCCAGTTCCCTGACTCCAACCCGCTCATGGGCTGTTTTCACGGAGATGGGATGGGGGGTGTAGTAGGGTCATCCTCACACATACAGCAGGTAGCCAACCAGGCTTGTTAAGGGCCCATTAAGGTCAATTAAAGGAGGCCAACTGGGATTTTCCAGTTGACCTCCAGGTTCGCACAGGTGATGGGGCTGGTTCAGTTGCCTGAAGGCAGCTGGGGGAGGTGGGGAGGGGGCAGCACTCCAGGCAGGCCTAGAGGCCTTCCTGCTTGCCCGGGAGCAGGAATAGCTGCAGGCTCCCCTGTAGAGAGGTTCCACCCCCACTCTGGGGGCCTGGCTGCAAAAGTCACTTTTTACTTTATGTTCAAAAACGGTGGAGAGAGGGCATATCCATTTTGAAGTGCTCTCTCCCTTACTTACCTGGCGTCACAGCATGCTGCTCCTTTCAAGCTTCGAGAGCCTGCCTGCCATCCTTCATTGGATGGCAAGACTGCTCCCTGGCCATTAATTGGCTGCACCAAGGAAAATCTCTTTGAGGGCTGGATTTTGTTGTCCCGCAGTTGGGAGCGACAGTGGGTGCAGAAAATGGCGGCCGCCCCGCGCAGGACCTGCCCACCACACCGTCACTATTCTGCGGCGGGTAGCGACTTAGCATATTCATGGCAGCTGCCACCCCAATCGTGGGGGGGGGGGCGACATTGGCGATGCCATCACTGCATCAGCTGATGTGGAAGCAGGTGCTAGCACCAGTCCTGCAGACAGTTCAACAAAGTGCAGAGTTCACCCCTTCCTCACCTCGGTGGCAGGGTGATATAATTTGATATAATTCCAGAGCTCCCCCAGCATAGTGGCGGATTGCAGTTTTGCATTCACTAAATAACATGAATACTCATTTCCCTATGCACAGTAACAATTTAGTCCTACTGGCCAGATTAAGTAAATGGCGAGTGATATCCCCCTGCCACCCGTAAACAAATGTTTCAACGTGGCGTTCAACAGTTGAATTTGTGCGGTTGAGTCTCAGGTCTGTGTTCTTCTCTAAACTAACACCAGCGTTGGAATGGATGCTTGTCTCCAGGCTCGACACCAGCAATGGTGAATCATCTCAGGGGATGGCAGTGATGGCATGAGCGGCGGCTACATGGAGGAGCAGGGGAGGGTAGTTGGGCAGGGAATGGTGGGCGGATCGGGTGCATGGAGGAGCAGGGGAGGGTGGAGAGGAGCAGCCAGGATGTTGAATGGTTGATGTTGATGTTGAAGATGCATTTTGTTGGCTATAGGGGTGGCGAGTGGATCAGATCAGTACTGTGTGAAGATATTTGACAATGGCCTAAAGGGAGGGATGAGTGCTGTCAATGTCAGGGAGTTGTGGGGCAAATTGTGGGTACTGGCTAGCAGAGGGAACGGTCACAGCCAATGGGGGAAAATGGGTTCTGTAGGGGGGATGGTCACGTCTAATGGATGGGTATTCAACAGCTTCATATGGAAGGGAATGGGACTTGGCAACAATGGTCAGTGCGATGTGAGGAGGTTCAATTGTCGATCATAATGGGAGTAGGAACAGTGGGGAGGGATGGCATGAATTACATTGATGATTACACTGTGCACGGTAATGGGGGGAGGCTCAATGCTAACGGAGGGAAGGTTAATGGTAACATTGAATGGGTCGAGGGTGACGGGTTCAAGCTGGAAGGTTGCAGGAGGAGGTTGTAAGGTGGGGAAACTTGCCCTGAATTCTACACGCACCATCTTCTCCAATGATAATGGAAACCACGTGGACACTCAAGGATTGCAAGGAGAATGGGAAGAGACAAGTGATAGTGGGTGTGTCTTCCACTTGGCTGCGATTTTAAGGCAGATATATGGGAGCTGTTCATTGCCTCGATGTTTCAGCTCACGAGCAACTAAGGGCTGAATCGCCACACTCTGCTTATTTATTTTTCAGAAAAGCCAGATGTCTAATCCACCCAATTTGTCTATTACCACAGGAAGAAGAACAAAGAGAGAGACTAATGAGGGCTCTTTTCCCTCAACTCATGATGCCTGAGCATCAGCAAAAGGCAGAACAGGAAGGTGAGGATGGTCCGAATGATAACACTGAGGAACGGCCTTATCGAAGACGGGCACTGGCACATCATAGCATCCTCAGGACAAGGACAAATTACCTTCAAATGTCAGAGAGGCAATGCCAGAGACACCTAAGGATGTCACGTGAAATGGTTACAGAAATTTGCAGGATCCTGCAGCATGACCTGCAGCCACTTGGCTTCAGTGGGAATCCCATGCCAGTTGCCCTCAAGGTGACTGCTGCACTCGATTTTTTCTCCAGCGGCTCCTTCCAGAGATACGCAGGTGACCTATGTGGCATCTCGCAATCTGCGACCCAGAAGTGCATCAAAGAGGTGACCAATTCCCTTTTTTGACATGCCAATGATTTCATCTACTTACCTTTGACGAGGGCAGCCAAGCAGCAAGGTCTGCAGCCTTCGGTGCCATTGCTGAGTTCCCGAGAGTGCAAGGGGTGATCGACTGTACTCATATGGCCATTAGAGCTCCCTGGGATCAGCCTGCTGTCTTTTTCATTCGCAAAGCTGCTTTGCGACCACAGGAGAAGAATCATGCATGTTTGTGCATGTTTCCCAAGGAGCTGTCATGACTCCTACAATCTGAGGAACTCCCAGTTTTTTAGGAACCAGCCGAAGTGGACGGATGGATCCTGGGCGACAAGGGTTACCCACTTTGTACATGGTTGATGATACCAGTGTATCATCCCCAAAGTGCTGCTGAAGAGGGGTACAATGTAGCTCATGCATCCACCAGAGCCACCATTGAACACACCATTGGCATGTTGAAAGTGCGATTCTATTGCCTTGACCAGTCTGGAGGGTCTCTTCAGTACACGCCACAGAGGGTGTCACGAATAATCGTTGTCTGCTGTGCCTTGCACAACCTTGCAGTTAGACGTGGCATCATTCTACAGACGGAGGAATAGGAGGAACACCAGTCCTCCTCAGATGAGGATGACTATGAAGAGCGTGAGGAGGAGGACAACAACGCCAACGATGCCGTCATCGATATGAGGCCATGGAGAGACATGCAAGGGGCATCAGGGAGAAGCTCATTTGTGCACCTTTCAGTCAACAATAAGCCACATCATCAAGGAACGTTGGGAGGAGAAACAAAACATTTCCCGACAGAAATTTCCATTTGCATGAGGTCTTATTCATCTCTGCAATCTTAACGAAGCATTGCTGCACTTTCATGTGAAATCATCTATGGCTATGATGAATGCGACTATGTACCACTGCAAGCAGCATTAAGTTATAACCACAGAAAACAAAAGTAAGGCATAACAGCATTGGAAAAGGTTAGAAATCATTAATAGGAAAGCAGCCATCATTGAAGAGTGAGGGCGATGAGACATGGACAATGGACATTTCCTGAGAAGCTTTGCAAGCATCATTGCATTCCTGCCATAGGCCTCTAAAAAACCTCTTTGTATCCATCTGTAACCAAGTAAAACATTACCAAGAATGGATAAAATGTTGAATGAGATAAAAATGTTTTAATACATCTTTGCAATCATGACAATTTGTACAGCACCTGTGCTAGCTTCGTGATCAAAACTGTTTCAATTTCCTTTTCCTGCCATTACGTCTATGTGCTACCCCAACATTAGCAGCTGAGGTGGAGGCAGTCTGCTCAGTGCGTTGCCCCATTGCTGTGGATGAATGTAGTTGGCGTCCTCTGGAGGAATGGGGTCTTGATGGCACCATCCTACTGCGGGTGTGCAGCCATGGTGCTTGAGTATCCACCACGTGTTCGCATGCTGGAGGTGACAGGGTCAATGTTGGGGGTGGGGGTTGGAGGACGAGACACCGCTTACCCTGGGGGTGTCCTGAGAGGAAGGCCTGGGGTAGCTTGCATGTGCTCCTTCTCTATCTGTGTGTACAATGGCACCTGCTTGTTTCCCTGAGGGGAAGGAGCACCCGGAGGGAGGTCCAGGTTCCTTGTTTCCCTCTCGCTTAGATCCTGCTGCATGAAGCTCATGACAGCAGCGATGGAGTGCAGGTCAGATCGCATAGGGCTTGAGTGCTCAACCAGACTTGCCATGGAGCTTGCCAAATTTTGTATTGAAGAAGCCATACACTCAACTGCTTAGGACATGGCAGTCGTCACGGATTGCATGAACTCCTCCATGGTATGTGCAAAGCCACACATGACCTTAGGCATCTCCGACATATTTTCCACATGGTTTTTCTGTACTTCCAGCAAACTTTTCATAGCAACAAACAAAGGATCATCATGAGCATGGGGCTGAGCAGGGGCCTGGTCCCCAGCAGTCCTCGGATTGTCATGGGTCCTGGCTGGTACATGCTCCTTCAGCTGCTGGGACGTGTCTTTTTTTTATTCATGCATGGGATGTGGGTGACGCTGGCCAGGCCAGCATTTATTGCTCATCCCTAATTGCCCTTGAGTAGGTGGTGGTGAGCTGCCTTTTTGAACCGCTGCAGTCCATTTGGGGTAGGTATACCCACAGTGCTGTTAGGAAGGGAGTTCCAGGATTTTGACCCAGCGACAGTGAAGGAACGGCGACATAGTTCCAAGTCAGAATGGTGTGTGACTTGGAGGGGAACTTGCAGGTGGTGGTGTTCCCATGTATTTGCTGCCCTTGTCCTTCTAGTTGGTAGAGGTCGCGGGTTTGGAAGGTGCTGTCTAAGCAGTGTTGGTGTATTGCTGCAGTGCATCTTGTAGATGGCACACACTGCTGCCACTGTGCATCGGTGGTGGAGGCAGTAAATGTTTGTAGATGGGGAGCCAATCAAGGGAGCTGCTTTGTCCTGGATGGTGTCGAGCTTCTTGAGTGTTGTTAGAGCTGCAGCCATCCAGGCAAGTATTCCTTCACACTCCTGACTTGTGCCTTGTAGATGGTGGACAGGCTTTGGGGAGTCAGAAGGTGAGTTACTCGCCTCAGGATTCCTAGCCTCCAACCTGTTCTTGTAGCCACGGCATTTATATGGCTACTCCAGTTCAGTTTCTGGTCAATGGTAGCCCCGAGGATGTTGATAGTGGGGGATTCAGCAATGGTAATTCCATTGAATGTCAATGGGAGATGGTTAGATTCTCTCTTGTTGGAGATGGTCATTGCCTGGCACTTGTGTGGCGCGAATGTTACTTGCCACTTATCAGCCCAAGCCTGGATATTGTTCAGGTCTTGCTGCATTTCTACACGGACTGCTTCAGTATCTGAGGAGTCACGAATGGTGCTGAACATTGTGCAATCATCAGCGAACATCCCCACTTCTGACCTTATGATTGAAGGAAGGTCATTGATGAAACAGCTGAAGATGGTTGGGCCTAGGACACTACCCTGAAGAACTCCTGCAGTGATGTCCTGGAGCTGAGATGATTGACCTCCAACAACCACAACCATCTTCCTTTGCATTAGGTATGACTCCAGCCAACGGAGGGTTTTACCCCTGATTCCCATTGACCTCAGTTTTACTGGGGCTCCTTGAGGCCATACTCGGTCAAATGCTGTCTTGATGTCAAAGGCAGTCACTCTCACCTCACCTCTTGAGTTCAGCTCTTTTGTTCATGTTTGAACCAAGGCTGTAATGAGGTCAGGAGCTGAGTGGCCCTGGCGGAACCCAAACTGAGCGTCACTGAACAGGTTATTGCTAAGCAAGTGCCGCTTGATGGCACTGTTGATGACACCTTCCATCACTTTACTGATGATTGAGAGTAGGCTGATGGGGCGGTAATTGGCCGAGTTGGACCTGTCCTGCTTTTTGTGTACAGGACATACCTGGACAATTTTCCACATTGCAGGGTGGATGCCAGTGTTGTAACTGTACTGGAACAGCTTGGCTAGGGGCGCAGCAAGTTCTGGAGCACAGGTCTTCAGTACTATTGCCGGAATATTGTCAGGGCCCATAGCTTTTGCAGTATCCAGTGCCTTCAGCCGTTTCTTGATATCACGTTGAATGAATCAAATTGGCTGAAGTCTGACATCTGTGATGCTGGGGACTTCAGGAGGAGGCCGAGATGGATCTTCAACTTGGCACTTCTGGCTGAAGATTGTTGCAAATGCTTCAGCTTTATCTTTCGCACTGATGGGGTCCGGAGCCGATGTTGAGGACTCCCAGGGCAACTCCCTCCCTACTGTACACCACTGTGCCACCACCTCTGGTGGGTCTGTCCTGCCGGTGGGACAGGACATATCCGGGGATGATGATGGCAGTGTCTGGGACATTGTCTGTAAGGTATGATTCCGTGAGTATGACTATGTCAGACTGTTGCTTGACTAGTCTGTGGGACAGCTCTCCCAACTTTGGCACAAGGCCCCAGATGTTAGTAAGGAGGACTTTGCAGGGTCGACAGGGCTTGGTTTGCCGTTTTCGGTGCCTAGGTCGATGCCGAGTGGTCCGTCCGGTTTCATTCCTTTTTATTGGCTTCGTAGCGGTTAGGTCCAACTGAGTGGCTTGCTAGGCCATTTCAGAGGGCATGTATGAGTTAACCACATTGCTGTGGGTCTGGAGTCACATGTAGTCCAGACCAGGTGAGGATAACAGATTTCCTTCCCTAAAGGACATTAGTGAACCAGATGGGTTTTTACAACAAATCGACAATGGTTTCATGGCCATCATTAGAGTAGCTTTTAATTCCAGATTTATTAATTAAATTCAAATTCCACCTTCTGCTGTGGTGGGATTCGAACCCATGTGCCCAGGGAAATACCCTGGGTCTCTGGGTTACTAGTCCAGTGATAATACCACTACGCCACTGCCTACTCTCTAGGGAGGGAATTGCCCTGGGAGTCCTCAACGTTGACTCTGGACCCCATGAAGTCTCATGGCATCAAGGTCCCATGGGCAAGGTAACCTCCTACTGATTACCACCTACCGCCCTCCCTCAACTGATGACTCAGTACTCCACCATGTTGAACACCACTTGGAGGAAGCACTGAGGGTGGCAAGGGCACAAAATGTACTTTGGGTGGGGGACTTCAATGTCCATCACCAAGAGTGGCTCGGTAGCACCACTACTGACCGAGCTGGCTGAGTGCTAAAGGACGTAGCTGCTAGACTGGGTCTGCGGCAGGTGGTGGGGGAACCAACACGAGGAAAAAACATACTTGACGTCCTCACCAATCTGTCTGCTGCAGATGCTTCTGTCCATGACTGTATTGGTAGGAGTGACCACCGCACAGTCCTTGTGGAGACAAAGTCCCGCCTTCACATTGAGGATACCGTCCATCGTATCTGTGTCTTGACCACCAGCTTGTGATGCAGATTCTAATCTTAAACCCCCCATGGACCATGTGGATGTAGCTGCGCTGGCGGAGGTGGAAGAAGAGGCAGGTGACAGTGCACCCTCTGGGGCATTGGCTTCTTTTTCCTCCCCAGAGGAGGATTCTTGGGCCACGCGGCGTTCTGCTACTTGAGTGTGGGCACCTGCAGTGGAGACACAAACAGAGGCACTTTAAGCATGTGCTTCCCTTGAGTTCAAACAATTTCCTTTAGTTTCCACATATGGCTACAAGAATAGAGATGACACTTCATCCTTACGCCTGTGGCTCCTGCCTCACCACCTCCGCTCGCCCTGTCTCCCTACTCACTTGTGATCTCAGACACCTCCTCCTCAGCCGTGATCAGCAGCCTGATGTTAGGGACTCCCTCCTCCCGTCCTAGCATGCTCACGCTGGTTGTGACTTTGTAACAGACAGTGCAGATTTAATGACATGGAAAATGATGCATCACAACCATTGCATACATGCATCAAAATCACTCATTCTGCATTGATTTTCACATGATACATCCAATCACAAAAAACAATGCCAATCTTCATTACTTAATGAATGCAGCAAGGTTGCTTACGCATTCCACTGCATTCCTTGAGTACCCTCTGCCTTAAAGAAACAGAGCAGTCTTGCCAGGACCACTTACCCTCGCTGATCTGATCAAATCATTGGTGCATTTGTGGCACTGCACCCATGTTCTACGAGTTACCCAATAGTTCGAGACCTCCTCTGCTACCTTCATCCAGGCTGCTTGGTGAGGCGGGAGGGTTTTCTGACTCTATCTGCAGGGAAGAGAACCTCCCACCTTTCCCAGACGACCTGGAGGAGAACCTTCAGGGTGGCATCACTGAACTGTGGGGCAGGACGCTGCCTGCTGGCTGCCATGTTATTCACTTTGGCTGTAGGGAAAATAAATGATTTGAAGTTGGTGGTGACTTTCACAAAATAAGGGAGGCAAAAACATTTTTATTTAAGTAAAAGCTTCAATTTAAGTTACTCTGAAGATACTGACATGAAAGGAAGGCTGCTGATCCTTGAGGCTGAAATCTATAACGATCATGGTGCTTGGGGCAGTGATGGCGGGTTCCACCAATGAAAGGCTGCCCACACCACATGATCCCATGTCTACCACGTATCCTAATTTAAATTAAAGTTGTGCGGGAAACGGTATTTGTGGCGGGAGCGGAAACTACAACAACTTCCGAACCCGCTATCGGGAACGATCAGTTCTCATAAGATTCCACCCAGTGTGGGCTTCTGACCCACATTTGACCCTGACGGTGGGGCTCAGAAGCCTGCAGGAAAACTCTGCCCAGGAAGTGGCAAAATATTCTGTTTTCAATCTCATCAGCCCATTGTCAAACACACCCAATTTTCACAGCACAACATAATCACTCCAGATTACATTCACTCTGGCAACGATTCCATACTGCATTCATTCTAAAATGCATTCAAGCTGACATGGATTCCACTTTGTATTCACAAAGAAATTACAGCACAGAAACATGCCAGTCAGCCCAACTAGTCTGTCATTGTTTTTGCTTCAAATGAGCCTCCTCACACCTTGCTTCATCTCATCTGATCAACATCTAAGTATATGAGGGATTCATTTATCCCTCATATACTTATCTAGCTTCCCCTTAAATACATCTTTGATATTTGCCTTAATGACTTCACTTGGTAGCCAGTTCCAGATTCTCACTATTCTCTGAATAAAGTTTCTCCTGAGTTCCTTATTGGACCTTTTAGTGACTATCATACTCATAGCTGTTAGATTTTGGCTCCCCCACAAGTGGAAACAACTTCTCTACGTCTACCCCATCGAATCCCTTCATAATTGTAAAGACCTTTGTCAAGTCACCGCTGTCTTCTCTTTTCTAGAGAAGATACCCCAGACTATTCAATATTTCCTGATAGTTATATCTTTTCAGATCCAATACCATCATTGTCAATCTTTTTTGTACCTTCTCTCATGCCCCTCTGTTCTTTTAATAATATGTAGACTAAACTGTACACAATTTTTTTCATTTGTTCTCTGGAAGTGGGCATCACTGGCAAGGCCAATATTTGTTGCCCATCCCTAATTGCCCTTGAGAAGGTGGTGGTGAGCTGTCTTCTTGAACCGCTGGAGTCAATCTACTGTAGGCACACCCACAATGCTGTTAGAAGGGAATTCCAGGATTTTAACCCAATGACAGTGAAGGAACGGTGATATAGTTCCAAGTCAGGATGGTGTATGGCTTGGATGGGAACTTGCAGGTGGTGTTCCCATGTGTCTGCTGCTCTTGTCCTTCTAGGTGGTAGATGTTGCAGGTATCAAAGATGCTGTTGAAGGCGGCATGGTGAGTTTCTGCAATGCATCTTGTACGTGGTATACACCACGACCACTGTGCATTGATGATGGAGGGAGTAAATGTTTAAGCTAATGGATGGGGTATCAATCAAGTGGGCTGCTTTGTCCTGGATGGTGTTGAGCTTCTTGAGTGTTGGAGCCACACTCATCCAGGCATGGGGAGAGTATTCCATCACACTCCTGACTTGTGCCTTGTTGATGGTGGACAGACTTTGAGGAGACAGGAGGTGAGTTTTATGCCACAGAATTCCCAGCCTCTGACCTGCTCTTGCAGCCACAGTATGTATGTAGCTGGTTCTGGTCAATGGTAACCCCAAGGATGTTGATAGTGGGGGATTCAGTGATGCCAATACTGTTGAATATCAAGGCAGGATGGTTAGATTCTCTCTTGTTTGAGATTGTCATTGCTTGTGTTATGAAGAGGCTTCCATTTTTTTATATGTTTTGAGGACTTGTGTGTACAAGTCTGTGGAAATACCTGAGGAGATGCTGGACTTGAGTTTTTTTTTATAAAAAAGGTTCATTGGGAAGAATATTTGGGACATTGCTTAAAAATAAACACTGGAAGTCACATGTCTTAAGCTAAGTAAACAGCAGGAGCTTTGCTGACCATGGGAGTTGTTTACAGAGAAGTGATAAGTCAAGATTGATAAGTCAAGAGATGGTTTCATTTTTGGATATTGTTTTGGTTCAGTTGGGGCATGGACTGTTTTGAATGTCAGTTGAGGGTAAGCCTGCTAAGCGAGACAAGCCACTTGCTCCACCTTTTCCACCTCTTTGAGAAACCCTGAGATTCCAGTGTGAGAAATAGAGAAACTGATGCCGCATTGCTCCTAAAATCCTGCCAGACTATTTTTCGACGTCACCTGGAAAGAATTGCTCCAGAACGATCCCAGTGAGAGACATCTCCGTGTACCTGGATGCCAGGCCAAAGGACCAGCTGGGAACATTTTACATCTTATCCTTTTTCTTCAAGAATTAGCAAGTATTTGGCCAAAGTATTTTTATGTCTTTTTTGTAAAGTTAATCTCTACAGAGAAAACTTCTTTATTTTTCTTTAACTGCTATGTGTGCATTGTATGTGTGTGTGTGTTTGTTGTTGGGTTATTTTAGGTGGGTATATATTTATACTTTCATATTTCAAACAGTGTGTTCAAGCTTTGCATCTTTATTGAATAGCTCTTGTTTTATAATATATTAATAATTTTCTTGTTTATTAAAGAAACCTGGTTGGCAGATTTTATTCTAAAACTAAAATAGAATAGTTTAGTTTCTGGTCAATGTTGATACTGGATGTTGATACTGGGGGATTCAACAATCTTAATGCCATTGAATGTCAAGGGGAGATGGTTAGATTCTCTCTTGTTGGACATGGTCATTGCCTGGCACTTATGTGGCGCAAATGTTGCTTGCCACTTACCAGCCCAAGCCTGAATGCTGTGCAAGTCTTGCTACATATGGACACGGACTGCTTCAATATCTGAGGAGTCGTGAATGGTGTTGAACATTGTGCAATCATCAGTGAACATCCCCACTTCTGAGCTTATGATGGGAAGAAAGTCATCGATGAAGCAGCTGAAGATAGTTGGGCCTATGACACTACCTTGAGGAACTCCTGCAGCAATATCCTGGGGCTGAAATGATTGACCTCCAACAACCATAACCATTGGCCTCTGTGATAGGTATGACTCCAACCAATAGGGAGCTTTTCCCCCCTGATTCACATTTAGTCCAGTTTGGCCACACTGGGTCAAATGCAGCCTTGATATCAAGGGCAATCACTCTCACTTCACCTTTTGAATTCAGCTCATGTTTGAACCAAGGCTGTAATGAGGTCAAGAGCTGAGTAGCCCTGGTAGAACATAAACTGAGTGTTGTTGAACATGTTATTGCTGAGCAAGTGCTGCTTGATAGCACTGTCGATGACACCTTCCATCACTTTGGTGATGATTGAGTAGACTTTTTGTATAGTAATAAGAGACCCAGGCGAACCTGCGAGGAGACAGGCACCGACGAGCGGGAGTTCTAGCAGCTTAAAAGAGGCTGCGAGAGACCAGGGACAGAGCGAGACCAAGGCGGATCTGCAAGGAGACAGGCACCGGCGAGCTGGAGTTCCAGCAGCTTAAAAGAGGCTGCTAGAGGCCAGGGAAACAGTGAGAGCAAGGCGGACCAACGAGGAGACAGGCACTGGCGAGCGTGAGTTCCAGCAAGGCATACTCTCACAGAGTCTCTCAGGGACAGCGAGAGAGTTTCAGGACTGACGTCACAGTTCAATAAGTGAAGCATTGCAAGGGGAGGCAGCTGATTGGTAAGTAGGAACAGGTGAGTATTTTTGTCCTTTTATACTACTTTCAATAACTGAAGTAAAAGTAAAGGTCGGTAATTTAGATTGTAGTAGGTAGTGTTTGGAGTAGAATAAGGTCCCTAGCGTAATTAGTACTCTAAATTAAAGGGAGTAACTAAGGAGCTTAATCTAAGGCTAAGTCATGGCAGGAGAGCTCAGCCCCATGGCATGCTCCTCCTGCGCTATGTGGGAAATCATGTGTGCAGGAAGTGTGTCCAGCTGCAGCTACTAGCTGATCGCATTGTGCAGCTGGAGCTGCGGATAGACTCATGGTGGAGCATCTGCGATGCTGAGGACGTAATGGATAGCACGTTTAGCGAGGCGGTCACACCACAGGTAATGGCTGCAGAGGCAGAAAAGGGATGGGTGACCACCAGGAGGAGTAGTAGGTGCAGGCAGGTAGCACAGGGGTCCCCTGTGGCCATCCCTCTCTCAAACAGATATACCGCTTTGGTTACTGTTGGGGTATATGGCGTACCAGGGAAAGCAACAATAGACAAATTCGTGGCACCACAGATGGCTCTGCTGCACAGGAGGGGATGAAAAAGAGAGGGAGAGCCATACTGATAGGGGATTCAATCGTAAGGAGAACAGACAGGTGTTTCTGTGGCTGCAAATGAGACTCCGGGATGGTATGTTGCCTCCCTGGTGCTAGGGTCAAGGATGTCTCAGAACAGCTGCAGGACATTCTGAAGGGAGAGGGTGAACAGTCAGAGGTCATGGTACACATTGGTACCAACGACATAGGTAGAAAGAGGGATGAGGTCCTGCAACAAGAATTTAGGGAGCTAGGTAGCAGATTAAAAAGCAGGACCTCAAAGGTTGTAATCTCTTGATTACTCCCAGTGCCACGTGCTAGTGAGTATAGGAATAAAAGGATAGAGCAGATGAATGCGTGGCTGAGGAGATGGTGCAGGATGGAGGGCTTTTGTTTCCTGGATCACTGGGTCTGTTTCTGGCAAAGGTGGAACCTTTACAAGTTGGACGGTTTGCACCTGAACCGGAACGGGACCAGCATCCTGGCTGGGAGGTTTGCTGGTGCTATTGGTGGGGGGGGGTTGAACTAATTTGGCAGGGGGATGGTATACAGAATGGAGTTACAGTAAGGGGTGATGTACAGTCAGATATAGAAGAGAAACTGAGTCAGTCTGGAAGACAGAGCAAATATAGACATGTTAAGGCACAATTGAAAAATCCAAGGCTGGATTGCATCTATTTCAATACAAGGAGTATTACAAGTAAGGCAGATGAATTGAGGGCATTGATTAGCACATGGCATTATGATATTATTGCTATCACAAAGACATGGTTGAGGGAGGGGCAGGACTGGCAGCTCAATATTCCAGGCATGACAGGGGAGGGGGTAAAAGAGGAGGTGGCATTGCACTGTTGATCAAGGAGTCAATTACTGCAGTAAGGAGGGATGATATTACAGAAGGTACCTCAAATGAGGCCATATGGGTAAAACTTAACAACAAAAAGGGGGCAATCACTTTGCTGGGTGTATACTACAGACCTCCAAACAGTCAGGGAGAGATAGAGGAGCAGATATGAAGGCAAATCTCAGAGAGCTGTAAAAATAATAGGGTAATAATAGTAGGAGATTTCAACTTCCCCAATATCAACTGGGACAGTCTTAGTGTAAAAGGCTTAAATGGGGCAGAATTCTTAAAATGCATACAGGAGAGCGTTTTGAGCCAGAACGTAGATAGTCCTACAAGAGAAGGGGTGGTACTGGACCTAATCCTAGGGAATGAAGCCGGACAAGTGGTAGAGGTGTCAGTGGAGGAACATTTCGGGGATAGTGACCATAACTCTGTAAGATTTAAAGTAGTTATGGAAAAGGACAAAGATGGACCGAAAATAAAGGTACTGAATTGGGGGAAGGCTGATTTTAAGATTATAAAACAGGATCTAGCCAAAGTGGAATGGGAGCAGCTACTTGTAGGAAAGTCGACATCAGACCAGTGGGTGTCATTCAAAGAGGAAATAGTGAGAGTTCATTAAGGTCCATTAAGGTGAAGGGTAGGACCAACAAGTTCAGGGAATCCTGGTTGTCAAGGGATATAGAGGATTGGATGAGCAAAAAAAAGGAGGGTTATGGCAGATTCAGAGTGCATAAAACAGTGGAGGCACGAGAGGAGTATAGAAAGTGTAGGGGGGGGGGTACTAAAAAAAGTAATTAGCAGAGCGAAGAGGGGACATAAAAAAACGCTGGCGGGCAAGATGAAGGAAAATCCTAAGACGTTTTATCAGTATTTCAAGGGCAAGAGGATAACCAGGGAAAGAGTGGGGCCCATTAGGGACCAAAGTGGCAATCTATGTTGGAGCCGGAGGATGTGGGTGAGGTTTTAAATGATTACTTTTCATCTGTGTTCACTATGGAGAAGGGCGATTTAGGTGTAGAGATCAGGGAGGGGGATTGTGATATACTTGAACATATTAGCATTGAAAGGGAGGAAGTATTAGCTGTTTTAGGGGGCTTAAAAGTGGATAAATCCCCCAGCCCAGATGAGATGTTTCCCAGGCTGTTATGTAAGGCAAGGGAGGAGATTGCAGGGGCTCTGATACAAATTTTCAAATCCTCTCTGGCTACAGGAGAAGTACCAGAGGACTGGAGGACAGCAAATGTAGTACCATTATTCAAGAAGGGTAGCAGGGTTAATCCAGGTAATTACAAGCCGGTGAGTCTAACATCAGTGGTTGGGAAACTTTTGGAAAAAATTCTGAGGGACAGGATTAATCTCCACTTGGAGAGGCAGGGATTAATCAGAGAGAGTCAGCATGGCTTTGTCAAGGGGGAGATCGTGTCTAACTAACTTGATTGGCTTTTTCGAGGTGGTGACTAGGTGTGTAGATGAGGGTAAAGCAATTGCTGTAGTCTACATAGATTTCAGTAAGGCTTTTGATAAGGTCCTGCATAGGAAATTGGTTAAGAAGGTAACAGCCCATGGGATCCAGGGCAATTGGGCAAATTGGATCCAAAATTGTCTTAATGGAAGGAGGCAGAGGGTAATGGTCAAGGGTTGTTTTTGTGAGTGGAAGCCTGTGACCAGTGGTGTACCGCTGGGATCAGTGCTGGGACCCTTGCTGTTTGAAGTGTAGATGAATGATTTAGACGTGAATATTGGAGGTATGATCAGTAAGTTCGCAGATGACACGAAAATTGGTAGTGTTGTAAATAGTGAGGAGGAAAGCCTCAGATTACAGAACGATATAGATGGGCTGGTAAAATGGGTGGAGCTGTGGCAAATGGAATTTAATCCTGAGAAGTGTGAGGCGATACATTTTGGGAGGACCAACAAGACAAGGGAATACACAATGGATGGTCGAACCCTAGGAAGTACAGAGGGTCAGAGGGACCTTGGTGTACATGTCCATAGATCACTGAAGGCAGCAGCACAGGTAGATAAGGTGATTAGGAAAGCATATAGGATACTTGCCTTTATTAGCTGAGGCATAGAATATAAGAGCAGGGAGGCTATGATGGAGCTGTATAAAACGCTAGTTAGGCCACTGCTGGAGTACTGTATACATTTCTGGGCACCACACTATAGGAAGGATGTGATTGCACTGGAGAGGGTGCAGAGGAGATTCACCAGGATGGTGCCTGTGCTGGAGCATTTCAGATATGACGAAAGACTAAAAAGGCTTGGGTTGTTTTCCTTAGAGCAGCGAAGGCTGAGGGGAGATATGATTGAGGTATACAAAATTATGATAGGTTAGATAGGAAGAAACTTTTTCCCTTAGCGGAAGGATCAATAACCAGGGGGCATACATTAAAGGTAAGCAGCAGGAGGGTTTAAAGTGGATTTGAGGAAGCATTTGTTCACCCAGAGGGTGGTTGGAATGTGGAACGCACTGCCTGAAGGGGTGGTAGAGGCAGGAACCCTCACAAAATTTACGAAGTATTTAGATGAGCACTTGAAACGCCATTGCATACAGGGCTACGGGCCAAGTGCTGGAAAATGGGATTAGAATAGTAAGGTGCTTGATGGCCGGCACAGACACGATGGGCCGAAGGGCCTGTTTCTGTGCTGTATAACTCTATGACTCTTTGGTTGGATTGGATTTATCCTGCATTTTGCGGACAGGACAGATCTAGGCAATTTTACACATTGTTGGGTAGATGCCAATATTTTAGCTGCACTGGAACAGCTTGGCTATGGGCCCAGCTAGTTCTTGAGCACAGGTCTTCACTACTACTGCCGTGATGTGGTCGGGGCATAGACTTTGCAGTGTCCAGGGACTTCAGCCATTTCTTGATGTCACGTGGAGTGAATTGATTTGGCTGAAGAGTGGTATCTGTGATGCTGGGGACATCAGGCGGAGGCTGAGATGGATCATCCACTCAGCACTTCTGGCTGCAGATGGTTGCAAATGCTTCAGACTTGTCTTTTGTACTGAAGTGCTGGACTCACTTGAGGATGGGGATATTTGTGGAGCCTCCTCCTTCAGTTAGTTGTTTAATTGTCCACCACCATTCACGATTGGATGAGGCAGTACTGCAGAGCTTTGATTTGATCTGTTGGTTGTCGGATTACTTAGCTCTATCTATCGCATGCTGCTTATGCTGTTTGGCATGCGTTACAGCTTCACTGGGTTGACACCTCATTTTTAGGTAAGCCTGATGTTGCTCCTGGCATGCCCTCCTGCACTCTTCATTGAACCTAAATGTGGACTCAACTAAGGACAGGATTTTCCCAGAGGGCTTCAGGATCCCTCTGTCAGGCTTAACTGAGGGTCAGAAGACTGCTCAGTGTGGAGAAAAGCGACCGGGCTGTGATCTCACCCAAATTG
The DNA here is from genome assembly GCF_036365525.1 of Heterodontus francisci. Classification (NCBI taxonomy): domain Eukaryota; kingdom Metazoa; phylum Chordata; class Chondrichthyes; order Heterodontiformes; family Heterodontidae; genus Heterodontus; species Heterodontus francisci. Next base: position 39,778,678 of record NC_090375.1, read on the forward strand.
GTCAATTAATGACCATAGGGTGGGTTTCCATCCAATTAAGGATAGCAGGTGGGCTCTCGAAGCTGGAGGGCCAAACAGAGGCCTTCCAGTTTGAGAGGAGCAGCAGGCTGCAGTATAGAGTAAGGAACTGAGATGGCGCTTCAACATGAAGGTGCGCTCTCACCAATGTTTTAAAAACGTAATTAAAGAACAGAAAAAGCAGCCATGCCTCTACTGTAGGTATGGAATCCCTCTACAGGGTGGCCTTTGGCTGCATCTGCACCCAGGCAAGCAGGTAAGGCTTCCCCACCTGCTGCTGGGAACCTGCTTCCAAGCAGTTAACCTGCCCCCTGTCGCGCTAGGAAGCTGGAGGTTGACTGGAAAATCCCAGTCAGCCACCTTTAAGTGCCCTTAGCAAGATTCTTAATGAGCCTAATTGGCTGCCCAACTTGTGGGGGCGGGCAGCCCATCTCGGTCTTGAACAGCCTCCCTAAAATTGTCAGAGCCAAGAGCAGGCTTGGGAAACCAGCATGCTTGTTGATGCCGATATTTCGGGCTCCATCCTCCTTTGTATTTGACCCTGTCGAAACCCAAAAATCCTACCTAGAATAAAAAAACCCTTAGCAATTGGGCCACACTGTGGAGGTGGCATCTGGGGATCTGGAGGCCGACTGGAAAATTTAGTCGCTTGTGGGCAGGTAGCTCTGCCGCTCCCATCCCATCTCTGGGAAAATGGTTCGGGGATGGGATGGCGCTAGAAAACCGGCATGCCGGCTGGTGCCGTGAATTTATGTGCCCGCCGTCTCCGTGGCCACCCCCATTGGGGCCTAAAAATTCAGCCCCATGTTTATAGACAGGTTTAACATAACAGAAGGAATTTTATGCTCTCTTCCGTGGCAGGTTTGGAGGAAGGGAGAGTATAAAATTGGGTAGGATGGTAATGTTGTGGGGTTGGTTCCAGTCACCATCCCGCCTCTGCCAAAATTTAGTCCGGGATGGGAAGGCCTGTGAAAGGCCTTCCTGCCCTGACACCAATTGAAATCCTAACTGGGCAATTAACCCCAATTAAGGGCTTATTCCCACCGCAGATGCAGTTAGCTGTGTGGTAGGTGGACCTGTTGCCGCATGGGAAGCACAGCACAGAAAACTGTATGGGCTGCTTCCCGTCTCTGGGGGAAGTGGGGGGTCCCTCGTTAAAAGGCACTTAGTGCCTGAACGAGGAACCCGGCATCGGGAAGGGGAGGGCCTGCTAAGAGCCACCCCCTGCCCTTGCTAGTGACCTGCCTCCCCCATCCCGTGTGATCTCCACCCCGCAAGACCCTCCTGCCCTGTCCTACCTGTGGCCTGGATCTAGCGATGCTCCGGTAGATGCTCCTCCAGCAGCAATCACTGCTTCCACGACGGCACTGCAGCTGCCAGCCTCTGATTGGCCAGTAGCTCTCCTAGGGCGGGCCTTCCGGCAATGGGGTCCTTGATCCTGTGGAAGGCCCGCTGCTCCTGATTGGCACTCGATTCTGCGGGCCTCCTGGAGAATAGGCAATGTGGGGATCTCAGCATTGCTTTTTACGTATGTTGAGACCCCCATCGCCAGAATAAAATCCCGGCCAACTTCTCTAATTTTCAATTCTGATCCTCTGGAAATGACTGCCAGTGCTTCCTTTGAATTGTTTTAATGGCACATTTCATTCACCCGAAATTATCTCCACGCTACATTTATTCAGGAGAGGAGTCCACAATGGATTTACTTTGAAGTGGAATCCACCCTGATTCATTTTGAAGTGAAGTTTACAGTTCATTAACACTGGAGTCGACATGTGCCACATAATTAGAAATTCCCTTAAGGGGACATATACTGCATGGATTCTAGAGTTGTGTCCATGCCACATTCAGTCTAAATTGAGCCCATGCTTCAGTCAGTCCGGAATGGAGTCCATGCTACATTTAGTCTGCTTTGGATCCATGCCACATTCAGTCTAAATTGAGCCCATGCTTCAGTCAGTCCGGAATGGAGTCCATGCTACATTTAGTCTGCTTTGGATCCATGCCTCATTCAGTCTGCAGCAGAGTCTGCGCTGCAGGCAATATTTTGTGAGGTTCTTCTCCTAATGTAGTTCTTTGCTTAATGAGAGCTGGATCAGAGAATCAGCTGGAGAGATCAGCTTGCCTGATTCACATTGCTCTCAATTTTCTGGTGATTAATTGGAATTTTAATTATAATCAGGAGTGCCAAAAACTGGGAATGCTGACCACTGTGCCCCATCATGATCTGCATTCTAATCGAGCGAAGCTTTGCACCAGCAGCCTCGCCTCGTAAAATGTCTGCTGCTTTCACTCTGGATTAACTTAGTCAACCAGCTATTGCTTTCTACTTATTCAAATGGAGACCAATGCAACAGGATTTTGCGTGCATCTCTTCTTTTTCCTTGCTAAATTACGGATCTTAAACAGCAAAAGAAATAAGTCCAGAAACCACACACAGCTTTTATTAGGCATGCACTTTTTGTTAGAGGCACTATTGACTTCACTGGTTACAGTTTACAGTCTATGCTGTTGGAGCTGTCACAATGATGCAATTGCACACTGGATGATGGAATCCTTGCAATGTCTCTGCATGAATTTTTTTGCATGAAGCTTTCTTACTGAATTAAAGAGTGGAAAGTTCCCTTGCTGCTATCCAGGACCTTCCCAGTCGATATGGCTCAGCTGTTTGCTGCACTGAGCATATGGACAGGGATGACCCTAATATGATCTCTGGGGTGCATTGGGCTGGCTAAGCTATCCAGTGAAAATGCTGAGCAAAAAGGTCAAAAACAGGACTGAAAAATATGCCAAACATAGGATCATAGCCCTTCGAGCCTGCTCCGCCATTCAACTAGATCAGAGCTGATCTTCTACTTCAGTGCCATTTTCCCACACTATCCCCATATCCCTTGATGTCTTTAATACCTAGAAATCTATCAATTTCTATCTTGTACATGGTCACTGACTGAGCCTCCAGAGCCCTCTGGGGTAGAGAAGTCCAAAGATTCACCACCATTTGAGGGAGGAAATTCTTCCTCAGTCCTAAATGGCCTACTTGTTATAGAGCCATAGAAAAATTACAGCACAGAAGGAGGCCATACAGCCCATTGTGTCTGTGTCAGCTGAAAAAACTAGCCGTCCAATCTAATCCCACCTTCCAGCACCTGGCCCATAGTCTTGCAGGTTACAGCACTTCAGGTGCATATCCAGGTACCTTTCAAAAGAACTGGGGGTTTCTGCCTTCACCACCGTTCCTGGCATTGAATTCCAGACTCCCACCACCCTCTGGGTGAAAAAGTTTTTCCTCATGTCCCCTCTAATACTTCTACCTTAAATCTGTGCCCCCTGGTAATTGACCTCTCCGCTCGGGGAAACAGGCCCTTTCTGTTTTTTCTATCTAGGCCCCTCAAAATTTTGTACACTTCAATTAAGTCACCACACAGCCTCCTCTGTTCTAAGGAAAACAACCCTAGCCTATCTAATCTTTCCTTAGAGCTACAACTTACAAGCCTTGGCAACATTCTTGTGAATCTCCTATGTACTCTCTCCAGGGCAATTATGTCCTTTCTGTAATGTGGTGAGTAGAACTGTATGCAATACTCCAGCTGTGGCCTAACCAGCATTTTATACAGTTCCAGCATTACATTCCTGCTTTTGTATTCTGTACCTCGGCCAATAAAGGAAAGAATTCCATATGCCTTCTTCACCACTCTATCTACCTGTCCTGCCACCGTGAGGGACCTGTGGACATGTACTCCATGGTCTCTCACTTCTTCTACCCCTCTCAATATCTTCCCATTTATTGTGTATTCCCTCGCTTTAGTTTCCCTCCCCAAATGTATTACCTCACACTTCTCTGGATTGAATTCCATTTGCCACTTTTCCGCCCACTCAACCAAACCATTGATATCATTCTGGAGTCTACGACTATCCTTTTCACGATCAACTGCATGGCCAATTTTTGTGTCATCAGCAAATTTCCCAATCATGCCTCCCACATTTAAGTCCAAATCATTAATATATACCACAAACAGCAAGGGACCAATACTGAGCCCTGTGGAACACCACTGGAAACCGCTCTTCATTCGCAAAAACATACATCAACTACTACCCTTTGTTTCCTGTCCCTGAGCCAATTCTGGATCCAACCTGCCACATTCTCCTCTATCCCATGGGCTTTCATTTTACTGACCAGTGTGCCTTGTCAAATGCCTTACTAAATTCCATGTAGACAACATCCACTGCACTCCCCTCATCAATCCTCCTTGTTACTTCTTCAAAAAACTCAATCAAGTTGCTAAGACATGACATTCCCCTAGCAAATCCATGTTGACTATCCCTGATTAATCTGTGCCTTTCTAAGTGGCAGTTTATCCTGTCCCTCAGAATAGATTCTAACAATTTACCCACCATCAAGGTCAGACTGACTGGCCTATAAGTATTTGGCCTATCTCTCGCACCCTTTTTAAACAATGGTACAACGTTCGCAGACCTCAAACCGTCTGGTACCTCGCCTGTATCTAGTGAGGATTTGAAAATGATCCCCAGTCTATCCACTATTTCCTCCCTGGCTTCCTTTAACAACCTAGGATGCAATCCATCTGGCCCTGGCAATTTATCCACTTTCAAGGATGTCAGACCCTCTAGTACTTCCTCTCTCATTATGCTTATCGTATCTAATATTTCACACTCCTCCTCTTTAACTATAATGTCTGCATCAACCCTCTCCTTTGTGAAGACAGAGACAAAAAATACTCATTTAGAACCCTGCCCACATCTTCTGCATCCACGCATAAGTTCCTTTGTACATCTCTGATAGGCCCTACCCTTTCCTTAGTTATCCTCTTGCTTTTAATGTACTGATAAAACATCTTCGGGTTTTCCATGATTTTACCTGCCAATAATTTTTCATGTCCTCTCTTTGCTTTTCTGATTTCCTTTTATACTTCACCCCTGCACTTTCTATACTCTTCTTGGTTTTCTAAAGTATTAAAATTTCTGTGATCATCATGAGTTTTCTTTTTCTGCTTTAACTTACCCAGTAAGCTTCTGGATAACCAGAGGGCTCTAGATTTGGCAGTACCACCCTTTACCTTTGTGGGGACATGCCTACACTGTGCCTGTAGTATCTCGCTTTTGAATGCCTCCCACTGGTTTGCCACTGATTTTCCTTCAAGTCTCTAGTCGCCTTTCGCCAGGTCACCTCTCAGTTTTGAAAAATTTGCCTTCTCCTAATTTAGAACTTTTACGCCTGTTTTATCTTTGTCCTTTTCCATGATTATGCTAAAACTAACTGTATTACGTTCACGATCTCCAAAATGGTCACCGACTGTTACTTAATCCATTTGCCCAGCTTCATTACCGAAGACTGAATCAGGAATTGCATCCCCTCTCGTTAGGCTTGTTATGTGCTGGCTAAAAAAGTTCTCTTGAACGCAGTTCAAGAATTTTGTACTCTCTGTGCCCTTCACACTGTTTGTATCCAGTTGATATTGGGGTAGTTGAAATCCCCAACTATTATTGCCCTATAGTTTTTGCATTCAGAAATTTGCCTACATATTTGTTCTTCTCTCTCTCTTTCACTATTTGGGGGTCTATATAGTACACTCCTAGTCGTGTGACTGCCTCTTTTTTATTTCTGAGCTCCACCCATATGGCCTCATTTGATGATTAATTTAGCTTATCATTCCTCCTCAAAGCTGTTATTGATTCCTTAACTAATAATGCTACACCCCCTCCTTTTTTATCTCCCTCTTTATCCCGCCTGAAAACTCTATATCCAGCGATGTTGAGCTGCCATTCTTGCCCCTTTTTAAGCCAAGTTTCCATTGCAGTAACAATATCGTGTTGCCATGTGTCTACCTGTGCCCTCAGATCATCAGGTTTTATTTACTATACTCCTTGCATTTAAATAAATATCCTTTAACACTGCCAAATTTCTGTGCTGCACACTTTTTAACCTTTGTTTCTTCTGTCTTTTAGAGTCTTTTCTGCCTCCTGTTCCCTGCCCTGAAATTGTTCTACCTAAGACTGCACTCAGGTTCCCATCCCCTACCAAACTAATTTAAACCATCCCCAACAGTACCAGCAAACCTTCCTGCAAGGATATTTGTCCCAGTCCTGTTCAGATGCAGACCGTCCAGTTTGTGTACAGCTTGTACAGGATCATCTTCTAATCCTCACTCTTATTCTGAGACTGTGTCCCCTGGTTCTAGACACCCCACCCCCCAGCCAGGGGAAAAATCCTTCCTGCATCAACCCTGTCAAGCCCTGTAAGAGTTTTGTATGCTACAATGAGATCACCTCTCATTCTTTTAAACTCTAGAGAATGTAGGCCCAGTCTCCTCAATCTCCCCTCATAGGACAATCCCGCCATCCCAAGAATCAGTCTGGTGAACCTTCATGGCACTCCCTCTATGCCTTAGATAAGGAGACCAAAACTGCACACAATACTCAAGGTGCGGTCTCGCCAAGGCTCTATACAATTTCAGCAAGACATCTTTACTCCTGTACTCAAATCCTTTTGCAATAAAGGCCAACATACTGCTTTCCTTCCGAAGTGCTTATTGCATTTGCATGTTAGCTTTCGGTGACTTTTGAACAAGGACACCCAGGTCCCTTTGGACATCAACACTTACCAATCTCTCACCATTTAAGAAATACTCTGCATTTCTCTTTTTCCTACCAAAGTGGATAACTTCACATTTTTCTACATTATATTCCATCTGCAATTTCTTATCGACTTACCTGGCTTATTTAAATCCCTTGAAGCCTCTTTACATCCTTCTCACAACTCACATTCCCACCAGAAAACTTGAAAATATTACATTTGGTCCCCACATCCAAATCATTGATATAGGTTGTGAATAGCTGGGGCCCAAGCGCTGATCCTTGTGGTACCCAACTAGTTACAGCCTGCCAACCTGAGAATGACCCATTTATTCCTACTGTCTGTTTTCTGTCCATTAACCAATTCTCAATCCATGCTAGTATATTACCCCTAATCCCATGTGCTCTAATTTTGCTTGCTAACCTCCACACAACAAATAATTGCAGGCAGAGAATGCAGACCATCATTGACAGAAGCTAGGCAAGAAATTCTTCTTCTTGGCTCCTGGGAGCAGATCTTGGACAGGGCAGAACTTCCACCACCCTACGGACATACTCCAATCGCTTCCAAAATCCTGGAGTCAAGATAATTAGCATAATTTTGGGGAGCACTCAGGCTACTTTCACCACCACTGGGGCATTCACCTGAGTGGAGCGAGGGATTTCATTCTGGCTCCTTGCCATGGCTTAAAAGGGTCGGCTGTATCAGGCAAAGGCCTTCCAAAAGTATTTCAAAATGCCAGCACTTGATATTAGCCTTTGAAGTTGATTGTTTGCCACAGGGGCAGCCTCTTACATTATTATAGTTCTAGTAGGCTGAAATCCTGGCATGCCAATATGCTTGTTTCATGCAGGTGTATATTGCACAATTCATGTGGGACTGACAGAATTTTGGAATGAATGACTTCATCGTCTCAGCCCCTCCTTTATCATCTACAATGACAAGGAAGAGGGCACATGTAAGAACCGTTCTCCAATTCCTGTGGAATGTGGCAATTGACAGTAAAAATGGGTGTAACCAGAAGCCACATCAAAGTTGTCCCACCCACCCAACTTGCATGAATTATTATCACCCAATGGGGAGGAATTACGTAAGTAGTGTATACATTGTGTAGGTACCAGTTATTAAGACCTCAAGCTTAAACGAGACCCTGTTTCTCTGAGGCTGGAATTTTACAGTGTGTGGAGGGGAGCTGTCCACTGACTGAAAAGTCGGTGGCGATCCTGCCTCCGCTGGGCCTGGAGATCCTGACCAGATTTTATGGTCCCCAGGCCCTTAATTGGGCTTCCACCTCATTGAGTCAGGAAGTCCTGCCTAATAGAGCTGCCAGCCAATCAGCGGGCTGGCAGCTTTTAGTCCCAGCAGCACCACCGGGTGTGGTGGCCACTGCTGGGACTGCAACCCAGCTGAAGAATGAAGATGTCAGGGAGCACCGGAAAACGGGTACGTTTTTTGGGGCCTTTCCGGGGGCAATGATTCGGGCCCCAGCGAGGCAAGGGGGGGGGGGGGTGTTGTTTGAGGGGGTGGGGGCATGTTGGGCAGTGGGTGTTGGGATATCAGGGATGGCACTCCAACAAGCACAGGATGCCCGATCAGGAGGGTCCCCCCATCCCCAGGCCGTCAGAAGGTCATCTACTTTTATCAGACGGCTTTTCGGAGGCCTCGACCGCCTGCCTGCCAACCATAAAATCCACGTGACGATGGGCGTAGCCCTTTAGTGGCCGTTAATTGTCCATTTGAGGGCCTTTATTGGCCTGGAGGGGGCGGGCTGTTTCTCGCTGCAGCTGCCCCGCGTAAATTGGTGGCAGAGGCAGGAGCAGGTCGGGAAGGGCCCTCTGAGCCATCAACTCCTTCTCAAACCTTGATTTGCATATTAAAAAAGATCTAACGCCTGGAGCACACAAACGCTTTGATGCCCTGTGGAAGACTTCTTTCCAAATGGCACTGGTCACATCGTCGGAGTTAACTGGGTGTTAAAGCCACAAACCAGGCTTTTACAGCTTTGTTATCACCTGCCACAACAGGTTAAACTCATCCTTGTGAAGTTTAGTGCGTAGTCAAGGAATAAACTGAAGTGAATTTGTTCACATTCTAAATTGGCTTCTGTATGCATACCTTTTCATACTACCAACAGCTCTCGTAGGCACTGTCAAATTCCACAAGTATGTTCCAGCGTTCCAAAATGTTTCTTTTTCATCTCTATCCTCTCCCTTTCAGCTAGTCTATTATGCCCACCTTATTCTCACAGGACAGGCCACCCCCACCACCCCACCCCCCACCATCAGCCTGTTCTTTGGATGGGGCGTAAAATTCCTGCCATAATCTTTTCTTTAAATTAGGAAATTTAGGTGAAAGGTGAAAAGCCCTGGGATATTTTATGATATTAAAGACACTATATAAATGCAAGTTGCGGTTGTTAAAGACCCATATTGCAGGACGCTGCAGTAGTTGAAGAGGGAAGTTAAGCTAATTCAAAAAGGACACAGGACATGGGAACATAAGACTTCGGAGCAGGATTAGGCCATTTGGCCCCTCGAGCCTGCTCTGCCATTCAATAAGATCATGGCTGATCTGGTTGTGGTCTCAACTCCACTTTTCTGTCTGCCCCCCATAACCCTTGTCCAGCAAAAATCTAAGAATCTGTCTATCTAAGAAGGAAGTGGCCTGTACTATGAGAATGTGCTCACTCCAATCAATTCCAGAGGCAACAGAGGAGAAGAGGCCCAGCAAAGGGTTGAAATTATTTTGTGACACCTGAAAGAGCAGGAGTGCTCTTCTGGGCTCCACAAGAATAACATGGACTCTTCCATGATGAGGACCCTCTCTACCAAACTTACTCAGCTGCTCAATATTGGCCAGCCTTAAGGATGGATCAAGATGCCTGTTTGGTAACCTCAAATTTACCAGCTGTATGCAAGTGAGGCTGGGAACTCTAAGTCAAGGGCATTCTTGGCTGCAGGTATGGGCAACCGGTTGGCACTCTCAGTCAGTTGCTGGAAAATCAAAAACAACTCTGGTGTTTTTTTTTGTGTCAGGAGGTGTAATAATTGTCTGGAACCTGAATAGCATTTATCATGTACAGAGGGAACTGCTTAACTGAAGTACTGATAAGCACCATGGGAACTTCCACTATATGATAAGGTACTATATACGTATTTTTTTCATTCATTCACGGGATGTGGGCGTCGCTGGCTAGGCCAACATTTATTGCCCATCCCTAATTGCCCTTGAGAAGGTGGTGATGAACTGCCTTCTTGAACCGCTGCAGTCCATTTGGGGTAGGTACAACCACAATGCTGTTAGGAAGGGAGTTCCAGGATTTTGACCCAGTGACAGTGAAGGAACGGTGATATAGTTCCAAGTCAGGATGGTGTGTGACTTGGAGGGGAACCTGCAGGTGGTGGTGTTCCCATGCATTTGCTGCCCTTGTCCTTCTAGTTGGTAGAGATCGCGGGTTTGGAAGGTGCTGTCTAAGGAGCCTTGGTGCGTTGCTGCAGTGCATCTTGTAGATGGTACACATTGCTGCCACTGTGGGTCAGTGGTGGAGGGAGTGAATGTTTGTAGATGGGGTGCCAATCAAGCGGGCTGCTTTGTCCTGGATGGTGTCGAGTTTCTTGAGTGTTGTTGGAGCTGCACCCATCCAGGCAAGTGGAGAGTATTCCATCACACTCCTGACTTGTGCCTTGTAGATGGTGGACAGGCTTTGGGGAGTCAGGAGGTGAGTGACTCGCCTCAGGATTCCTAGTCTCTGACCTGCTCTTGTAGCCATGGTATTTATATGGCTACTCCAGTTCAGTTTCTGGTCAATGGTAGCCCCTAGGATGTTGATAGTGGGGGATTCAGTGAGGTAATGCCGTTGAATGTCAAGGGGAGATGGTTAGATTCTCTCTTGTTGGAGATGGTCATTGCCTGGCACTTGTGTGGCGCGAATGTTACTTGCCACTTATCAGCCCAAGCCTGGATATTGTCCAGGTGTTGCTGCATTTCTACACGGACTGCTTCGGTATGTGAGGAGTCATGAATAGTGCTGAACATTGTGCAATCATCAGCGAACATCCCCACTTCTGACCTTATGATTGAAGGAAGGTCATTGATGAAGCAGCTGAAGATGGTTGGGCCTAGGACACTACTTGAGGAACTCCTGCAGTGATGTCCTGGAGCTCAGATGATTGACCTCCAACAACCACAACCATCTTCCTTTGCGCTAGGTATGACTCCAGCCAACGGAGGGTTTTCCCCTGATTCCCATTGACCTCAGTTTTGCTCGGGCTCCTTGATGCCATACTCGGTCAAATGCTGCCTTGATGTCAAGGACAGTCACTCTCACCTCACCTCTTGAGTTCAGCTCTTTTCTCCATGTATGAACCAAGGCTGTAATGAGGTCAGGAGTTGAGTTGCCCTGGCGGAACCCAAACTGAGCGTTACTGAGCAGGTTATTGCTAAGCAAGTGCCGCTTGATGGCACTGTTGATGACACCTTCCATCACTTTACTAATGATTGAGCGTAGGCTGATGGGGCGGTATTTGGCCGGGTTAGACTTGTCCTGCTTTTTGTGTACAGGACATACCTAGGCAATTTTCCACATTGCAGGGTAGGTGCCAGTGTTGTAGCTGTACTGGAACAGCTTGGCTAGGGGTGCAGCAAGTTCTGGAGCACAGGTCTTCAGTGCTTTTGCCGGAATATTGTCAGGGCCCATATCTTTTGCAGTATCCAGTGCCTTCAGTCATTTCTTGATATCACGCGGAGTGAATTGAATTGGCTGAAGTCTGGCATCTGTGATGCTGGGGACTTCAGGAGGAGGCCAAGATAGATCATCAACTCGCCACTTCTGGCTGTAGATTGTTGCAAATGCTTCAGCCTTATCTTTCGCACTGATGTGCTGGGCTCCCCCATCATTGAGGATGAGGATATTTGTGGAGCCACCTCCTCCAGTTAGTTGTTTAATTGCCCACCACCATTCACGGCAGGATGTGGCAGGACTGCAGAGCTTCGATCTGATCCGTTGGTTATGGGATCGCTTAGCTCTGTCTATCGCATGCTGCTTATGCAGTTTGGCATGCAGATAGTTCTGTGTTGTAGCTTCACCAGGTTGACACCTCATTTTGAGGTATGCCTGGTGCTGCTCCTGGCATGCCCTACTGCACTCTTCATTGAACCAGGGTTGGTCTCCTGGCTTGATGGTAATGGTAGAGTGGGGGATATGCCGGGCCGTGAGGTTACAGATTGTGGTTGAGTACAATTCTGCTGCTGCTGATGGCCCACAGCGCCTCATGGATGCCCAGTTTTGCATTGCTAGATCTGTTCAAAATCTATCCCATTTAGCATGGTGGTAGTGCCACACAACATGATGAACGGTATCCTCAATGTGAAGGCGGGACTTCGTCTCCACAAGGACTGTGCGGTGGTCACTCCTACCAATACAGTCATGGACAGAAGCATCTGCGGCAGGCAGATTGGTATAAATTGTCGTTGTATTTTGGGAATAAACTGGTGCAACTTCATAAGGATAAAATCTTATTTGGAAAATTCACCTTTAAGTAGCAGTCTGCTCCAATATTATGAACTGATGTTGTGTAAGGTATCCTAGCAACAAAGACAGTTATATTTAGATGTAAAATAAATCCCTTTTCTTCAACAAATGGATATAATTACAGATCATTTTACTGCGCTTCATATTATAAATCCATGCTATGGGTAGTTAATGAAGCTAGATGGGCTGGCAAATACAACAAGGTAGTTATACGAAGTATGGTCTGCATCTGCCTCACCTGACCAATTAGTGCCTGTCACTGTCCATGTTCCATGACTAGCATGGAAAAGTATTTAAAGAAGTACTTGACCATTAGCTGCATTTCAAAATAAAATAATACATGCATTTGTCTTGAGTCATATACTGTGTGAACAAATATGATAGACATTCAGCATCAGTCATTCCATATCCAGCAGCGAGATGAGTCATCCGTCAATCTTGCTGTTCTTTTATAAAAGCAAAATACTGTGGGTGCTGGAAATCTGAAACAAAAACAGAAAATGCTGGAAATACTCAGTGGTTCTGGTCGCATCTGTAAAGAGACAAACAAGGTTGAATCTTCCGTGCCTGCTGCCGAGGTTGGCGGTGGGCGGAAAAAACGGCGGCCTGCCCGCGCCTGCCACATATCGCGGAGCTGCCGCAATCTTCCATGCAGCGGCTCACTTAAATAGCTGGGGTGCCCACCCCCCGATCACGTGGAGGGGGTGAGCTGGCTGTCCCCGGCAATGACATCAACTGCCTGTGCGCCGCGCTGATGCCATTTTTAAAGGGCTTTGAGCCCTACCGCTAAATTTAAATATTTAAAGAAACAGTGAATTAAAAAAATTAAATACATTTATTTTGCCCCTCTCCCAGCCCCCCCCAATAACCATAAAATTAATTACTTGCCCTCTCCCCCAACTAAAACACTTACCTTTTCCTCCTGACCTTATCCCCCAACAAAGTGGATAAACTTTACCCTAAAACCCTTTCCACCATCACCTACACCAATGATGTTCCTTTGACCCCATTTCCCACCCCCCTCCAGCACTGAAAAACGTACCTCCTCCCTCCTCCCGACCAGTGTGGCACCTCAATTCCCTGGACGGGGATCTGAAGGCACAGAAGCGCTGGCCAGCGGCAGGAAGATCGCAGCTGGACCGAAGGCAGCAGCATTAGTGTAATTTAGTCATTAATTTTAATTTATTAAAATATTTAAATGGAGGTCCCATTGCCGAGTGGTGGTGGGGGGGGTGGGGGGGTAGGCCGCCATGAGGCCTCGCTGCCGCTGGCAATATCGGGCTGGGCCCGCCCTGCGTAGGGGTGCGTGGCGGCCCTCTCCCGGAGGCATCTAAAGGCACCCCCCCCCCCACCCCGCCCACCACGGACCCCGACACCTGGGGGAGAACTAAATCTACCCCGGCTATTTAAATGAGCTGGCACATGGAAGATTGCGGTGGCTCCGCGACATGCAGCCAGAGCGGGAAGACTACCTTTTTTTTGCCTGCCACTGACCTCGGCAGTGGACACAGAAGATTCAGCCTAACGTTTCGGGACGATGACCTTTCATCAGAACTGGGAAAAGTTGGAAATTTAATACATTTTGAGCAAGTGAAAGGGGGGGAGAGTGGTAACAGAATAAAAGGGAAGGTCTGTGATAGGATGGAAAGTGGGAGGCATTAAATGACAGAAGGGTTGGCGGAGCAGAGCCAAAGGGAGTGGTAATGAGACACGTAAAGAAACAAAGGAAGTGTAGAGAGGAAGTGTGAATGGCAGAATAATGAAGAGCTGTCATCCAAAAGTAAGTATTCCTTTGAGTAAAGAAGATGGAGGGGTGATCTGTTTGAGATGTTTAAGTTATTAAAAGAATTTGGTAGGGTTGGTTTGGAGAAACTATTTCTTCTGGTGGAGAGATCAAGAACAAGGGAACTTAATCTTAAGATTAGAGCTAGGCTATTCAGGAGCAAAACCAGGAAAAACCTTTTTACACACAGTGTAACTCGCCAAGCCTCCTTTGACAGCACCTTCCAAACCCGCAACTTTTACTGTCTAGTTGGACAAGGGCTGTGGCCTCATGGGAACACCACCACCTGCAAGTTCCCCTCGAAGCCACATGCCATCCTGATTTACATACGAACATATGAACATACAAATTAGGAGTAGGAGTAGGCCACTCGGCCCTTCGAGCCTGCTCCGCCATTCAATAAGTTCATGGCTGAACTGATTACTCCACATTTTCCATCTACCCCCGATAACCTTTTACCCCCTTGTTTATCAAGAATCTATCTACCTCTGCCTTACAAATATTCAAAGACTCTGCTTCCACCACTTTTTGAGGAAGAGAATTCCAAAGAGTCACAAACCTCTGAGAGAAGAAATTTCTCCTCATCTCTGTCTTAAATGGGCAACACTTATTTTTAAACAGTGACCCCAATTCTAGATTCTCCCACAAGGGGAAACATCCTTTCCACATCCAACCTGTCAAGGCCCCTCAGGATCTTATATGTTTGAATCAAGTCGCCTCTTACTCTTCTAAATTCCAGCGGATACTAGCCTAGTCTGTCCAATCTTTCCTCACAAGACAGCCCACCCATTCTAGGTATTAGTCTGGTAAACCTTCTCTGCACTGCATCCAATGCATTTACATCCTTACATAAATAAGGAGACCAGTGCTGTGCACAGTACTCCAGATGTGGTCTCACCAATGCCCTATATAGCTGAAACATAATCTCCCTACTTTTGTATTCAATTCCCCTCGTGATAAATGATAACATTCTATTAGCTTTCCTAATTATGTGTTGTACTTGCATACTAATCTTTTGCAATTCATGCACTAGGACACCCAGATCCCTTTGCATCTCAGAGCTCTGCAATCTCTCACCATTTAGATAATATGCTTCTTTTTTATTCTTCCTGTCAAAGTGAACAATTTCCCACTTTCCCACATTAAACTCCATTTGCCAGGTCGTTTCCTACTCACTTAACCTATCTATATACCTTTGTAGCCCTCTTATGTTCTCTTCACAAGTTACTTTCCTACCTATCTTTGTGTCATCAGCAAAATTTAGCAACCATACCTTTGGTCCCTTCATCCAAGTCATTTATATAATTTGTAAAAAGCTGAGGCCCCAGCACAGATCCCTGTGGCGCACCACTTGTTACATCTTGCCAACCAGAAAATGACCCAATATTAGCTAGCCAATATTCTATCCATGCCAATATGTGCCTCCTACACCATGAGCTTTTATTTTCTGCAATAACCTTTGATGTGGCACCTTATCAAATGGCTTCTGGAAATCTAAGTACAATACATCCACTGGTTACATTTTATCCACAGCACATGTAACTCCCTCAAAGAACTCCATTAAATTGGTTAAACATGATTTCCCTTTCACAAAACCATGTTGACTCTGCCTGATTATTTTGAATTTTTCTCAGTGCCCTGCTATAACGTCTTTAATAATAGCTTCTAACATTTTCCCTAAGACAGATGTTAAGCTAACTGGCCTGTAGTTTCCTGCTTTCTGTCTCCCTCCCTTTTTGAATAAAGGAGTTACATTTGCTATTTTCCAATCATTTGGAACCTTCCCCAAATCCAGGGAATTTTGGAAAATTAAAACTAACGCATCAAGTATCTCACTAGCCACTCCTTTTAACACCCGAGGATGAAGTCCATCAGGACCCGGGGACTTTTCAGCCGGCAGCTCCAACAATTTGTTCAGTACCACTTCCCTGGTGATTGTAATTTTCTTGAGTTCCTCTCTCCCTTTCATTTCCTGATTTACAGCTAATTCTGGGATGTTATTTGTATCCTCAATAGTGAAGACCGATGCAAAGTATCTGTTGGAACTATATCGCCATTTCTTCATTCTTGCTGGATCAAACTCCTGGAACTTCCTTTCTAACAGCACTGTGGGTGCACTGTACCAGATGGATTGTAATAATTCAAGAAGGCAGCTCACCATCACCTTTTAGGGATGGGCAACAAATGCTGGCTTCGCCAGCGAAGCTCACATCCCATGCAAGAATAAAAAAAGTGCAGTAGAAATCTGGAATTCTCTACCTCAATGACATTCAAAATAATACCATGGGATCTTTTACATCGATCTGTGAGAACAGATAGGCCTTGTGTTATGGACAGGTGAGAGAGAAGTACTGAAATCCCTGTTCACTTTCCCCACTGTCCATAATCAGTAAGCTTTTGAGTGGAAGATGTGTATGTGTTTTTTTTAAACCCCTGAGTGTGTGGACAATTTGAATAACCAAAACAAGCTCTTCATGGGTTCAAATCAAGATAGAGGATTGTTTATTTGCACGCTCATCCTGAAATTTAACACTCAGGCACTCACTCGCAATCACACACACAAACACACTCAAGGAAAGTACAGTTGAAGAGAATAGTGCACTTTTACAGATTATAAGCAAAAGAATAGTTTGTAATTCATATGATTGTCTTGTTCTGGAAAACACTTGTTGCAGGTCTGATGAAGAAGATGTCTCCACTCCAGAAGTGTAGTTTAGGTAAGTTTAGTAGCCAAAGTCATGTTCCAATGTGGTGTTCAGGATTCTCTCAAAGTGGTGGATTTTCTGTAGGTCACAAAGTTGGTTGTTTGTACTCTCACTACCAAGAGGTCAGTTTGCTGTATGGGTGGACCGGAAATGGAACAGGCTTGGAGACCTAGTGATGTTACAGCCTCTGAGATACAGATGGTACTGCCTTTTCTGCTGCTGCTGTTTCTTGCAATCAGCATTTAAAGAATAAAAAGGAAACAGACATGGCTGCCATGACTTCTCACAGTTCCTTTTCCATATATGGTGGCGGATTTAGGTTGATTAGCCGCATCCTGGATTATTGTTGTATGATATTCATCCTGGGAGTGGGGGGTGGGGGAGGAGTGGTTAAGTCAATCAACTTCTTTGTTTCAGAAGAAACCCATTCAATTCAGGAATATCTCTTGATGGTTTCAGCATGGGTCTAGTCGACACCTCTTAGTCTGGAATGTATCCTTTTGTCCTTTTGAGACATTGAGGCAATTTTTGAATACACAGGCCAGGTCATCTGACTTTCAGTGGCCATCTTTTTAGCACATTGTCCACTTTTAAAAGGAAAAGTCAATTTCCAAGAGTGTACATTAAATAAAGTTTGTAGTTTAAAAGTTAGGAATATGATATGTCTTTACTGGACATGACACTTGGTTTAAATGCTTAACATCTGGAAGATGGCCTCTCCGATAGAGAATAACTATTTCAGTGTAGCATTGAAGTGTCAATTTAGATTTTGTCTCTGGAATGGAAACTGAACCTACAACCTTCTGACTCAGAGGCAGAGGCTGACACATAATTCAAGTAAAAATGTGTTTACCTTGCTCTTCCTGAAGAGGGTATTAATCAGTGGACCTAATGTTTTTTGCAACTTGCCCTGCTAAACAAAGCCATAGAATATCGCATAGAAAGAAACCATTTGGCCTATCGTGTCTGTGCTGGCCTTTTGAAAGTGTTATCTATTAGTACCACTACCCTGCTCTGGTATTAGGGACAATATTTTTTTTATTCGTTTGTGAGAAGTGGGCATTACTGACTAGGCCAGAATTTATTGTCCATCCTTAATTGCTCTTGAACTAAGTGGCTTGCTCAACCATTTCAGAGGGTATTTAAGAGTCAACCACAGTGCTGTGGGTCTGGAGTTATATGTAGGCCAGACCCAGGCATGGACAGCAGATTTCCTTCCCTAAAGGACATTAGTGAATCAGATGGGTTTTTACAACAATTGACAATAGTTTTATGGTCACCATTAGATTATCTTTTAATTCCAGATTTATTAATTGAATTCAAATTTCACCATCTGCCATGCTGGGATTTGAACCCATAGAACCATAGAAAAATTATGGCACAGAAGGGGGCTATTCAACCCATCGTGTCTGCCAGCTGAAAAACTAGCCGTCCAATCTAATCCCAGCTTCCAGCATCTGGGCTGTAGCCTTGCAGGTTACAGCACTTCAGGTGCAGGTCCAAGTACCTTTTAAAAGAATTGAGGGTTTCTGCCTCCACCACTGTTCCTGGCAGTGAATTCCAGACACCCACCACCCTCTGGGTGAAATTTTTTTTTCCTGTCTCCAAAGCATTAACTTGGGCTCTGGATTACTAGTCCACTGACATTACCACTTTGCCACAGCCTCCACATATACTACCTCAGTGGACAATACTGCTTCTTGGGGACAATATTAACCCCTGGAGACAATGCCAATGCCTGGGGACTTTCAGGTTGCAGGAGATACGGTGCTCCTCAGGCAGCAGTTAATTTTTGAAGAATTATAACTCCCATACAAGGCATAGCTCAAACTTATTGGAAGGCTTGGAATTCGAGAGTTCATTAATATGTAGAAATCCTCAGTATCATGTTTCCATTGTGCGCAAGCATTAGAACATTACAGAAGCTTTATCATTTCTGTAACAGACTGTGTTGTGATATCTATATTTCCCATTATTTTATAATTATACACCATTTCTCAAATACTGTATTTAAGTATTATCATCCTATCTGTTAAATCTCCATTCCCCTTAAGTATATGAAAAGCTCAAATTTTACTATTAATTTCCAAGGATCCTTGGCTGACATTTTATTTATTTAGAGGTACAGCACTGAAACAGGCCTTTCGGCCCACTGAGTCTGTGCCGACCATCAACTACCCATTTATACTCATCCTACACTAATCCCATATTCCTCCCACCTGTCCCTCTATTCCCCTACCACCTAACTATACCAGGGGCAATTTATAATGGTCAATTTACCTACCAACCTGCAAGTCTTTTGGTGGTGGGAGGAAACCAGAGCACCCAGCGAAAACCCATGCAGACACAGGGAGAACTTGCAAACTCCACACAGGCAGTACCCAGAATTGAACCCGGGTCGCTGGAGCTGTGAGGCTGCAGTGCTAACCACTGCACCACTGTGCCGCAATTTTTTTTTTGTGCAATGTTGCATTGTATACTTAAATGTTCCCATTTAAAAATGATAATTTGTTAATGCAAAAATATTTAGTTGATATAGTGCTCTTTCTTTGCACAGAAAATCATTTAAAAGTACTTGATATGGCAGGGGAAAGAAAGAATTGATGTTGAACTGAAGGGATAAAGGGAAAATGGAAAGAGGTGGAATTGAAGTCATGGTTTAAGAAAATAGTTTTGATATGAGATTTGAAATCAGGGAGGACAGTAGCAAGGCTAATGGAGTTTTGGATGGCAGAATTATAATAACCACTGATGGTGAAGTGGGGGAAATGGAGAACTGGGATAGCTCATGGTTAATTCAAGTGAGTTTGTCGACCTTGCCATTTTTACTATTTCCCAGGGTCCGTCTATTGTGAATATTTTTGAAGGATCGCAACATAGATATGGATATAGTGCTGTAACCTGCAGGGCTACGGACCAAATGCTGGAAGGTAGGATTAGCCTTTGTGGCTCGTTCTTTGGCCGGCGCAGACACAATGGGCCAAGTATTCTATGATTCTATGATGAAAAAATACTTTCTGTAATGAATATCAAGGAGAATGAATGGATTGGAGTAGATAGCTGCAGTTGAAGGGCTAGCATTAGTTCAACCTCCATGGATCATTGCTTCCTTCACTGATTCATTTTCTGTTGTTTTTATTCTAAAAGCTCAGGCACCAAATGGTTAAAGTGAAGCTTAAGATTAGTGTTTGGCAATTCATCTTTATCCAAAGATGAATTATTCTCGCACATTCGTTGAGAACAAGGCTATAATATCTATCCATCTCCATCATAATATCTAACGCTTTCTAAGTTACTTCAGGATTTTTGCCTTGATTATCCTAATCAGAAGTCTATTCCAGATGATAATTTCTCTTTGGGTAAGGATGAACTTCCAAACACCAAAAAACAAGCTCTCATGTCAAAAGGTTGGTAGTTCAAACACAAGAACTTGAGCACATAATCTAGGGTGTATTGAAGTAGTGTCACATCATTGTAAGAACATTGGCCTGTCAGCCTGCCCACCTGAATTTAAAAGATCCCAGGGCACATTTTCAAAGAAGACCAGACAGTTCTCAAAGTGTCACTGACCTGAAACGTTAACTCTGCTGCTCTCTCCACAGATGCTGCCAGATCTGCTGAGTATTCCCAGCATTTCTTGTTTTTATTTCAGATTTCCAGCATCTGCAGTATTTTGCTTTTATTTTAGTTCTCAAAGTGTTCTGGTCAACTTTCATAAGTCAGTCAATAACACTGAAAAGAGATTAATTAGTCATCTCATTGTGTGTGGGACCTGACTGTGCATGTAAATTGGCTGCCACATTTGCTTGTAAAACAACTGTAATTCATTTCTCAAGTAATTGAGCAGCTGTGAAGCACTTTGGAATGTCCTGATGCCTTTCTAAATGCAAATTCTTTATTTCTTTGATATAATGCTCTACCACTTATCACGTTCATTCTGGTTACTAAATTAATTAGTGACTTGGGGTATACTTCCTTTCAGCTGTTCTTTTCCAAAATGTGCTAGTCTGTTTGAACAATATTTGTTGTTTATTTGTCCACCCCACTAACCTATCTATATCCTCCAAAAACCTCTGACATTTATAGTTTACAGTTCCCCCAAATTTGGCATCACTTAGTTATTAACTAGGGATGAAAATAAGCAATGTAACAGAATAACTTCACTGTACAATGATCTTTATTGTCCTGTTACAAAAAAAAAAATCACTTTTCCAAATAAAGTTTCTTCATACTAAAATAAACTTTTACATGAACTGCACCTCAGGGTAGGAGCTGAGGAGACTGTTGGAAAAAAGTCAGTTATACACTTAATTTGTATTCAATGTTCTTTATACACTGTTTCCTTGATTATTAAAATATTAAATGTTTATTAAGAAGATTGATATCAGAGGTATAAAAAGCTAAGCAGCGAGGTTTAGCTTTTGTTGCATAACGTCCCCCTAATTTTACCAAGCATAGCTAATCAACTCATTTCTCACCAAAGTCATTTTGATGTTTGTTGAGTAATTGCTGGCTGTCAAACCCATCAGTTCCAATAGATTATTCCCATGAATATTTATAAAAATCCAGTGCCTTAATATAAAATTGGTGTTAGAGCTGTTTAAAAAAGGGCTGCTGTACATAATTATGAATCTGCAGAAAATGACAGGACAATATCGTTATAAACATTTGCTGATGTCAGAACTGTGGAAAATTTTAAATAAATCTTTGAATACTTTATTTTTTTTAAAAAAGATAGCATAGGAAACTGAATTTAATTTGTGTTCTTTTCATGAGAAACGAAGCTTCCCACACGTAAGTCTGAATGTCTGTTTAAAAATAATTAGGCTGGACTTGCACTTCTTCCTAGTGATTCTGTAAGACACATTTACTTTGTCTCTTCCAATATTGAGGTGTTTGCTTTTATTCTTTTATGCAAATTTTGTGCTTATCAAGATGGGTTCTGCTGTTGGTGCTGCAGAATGGGAAACTTCCCATCTGTCTGTGAAGAACTTTTCAGTCAACTATTACATGGGTAGATACAGAATAAAACTCTCCTGATCCTGCCCCAGTAATGCACCTCAACCCTCAACTTTCAGAAGAGCATCTCACAGCTGAACTTTTTTTTCAATTTCTCACACCAACCATTTTATGGGCTCTTGAATTGAGATGACCAATTTAGTGTCACTTGGCGGTAAATTAGGCACAGTTTTGTGCTATGTTTCCATGTGCATTAGGACCTGAATTAAAACTACCATTAAAAAATGCAAGAAATGTCTTCATGTCTTCTGAGCTTCATCCACCTCCTTTTACCTGCACATTCTCTCTTGCCTCCTTTATTTCATGCTATTTCTTCTCCTCACCAAAACTATTTATCAATAAGTTAAAAAAAAACTGCAGATAGAACCATCTGGTTCATCCAGTTATCAATCAATGCCAAGGAACTACTGAATGTACTCATACCTTGGCCTGTATCACTCATCTTATTAAATGAAGAACTCTTGATTTTTTTTCAGCAAATATTTGGCTTTCACTTCACTGGGTGGAAGTCTGTTTCTTAAACAAATTATTTAAGCTCTGAAATATCGTAATTATAACCAAATTGGCATAGCTGCTTCTGGATCGAACATGAAGAGCTTCTCCATATTCAATGTGTTATCATCTTCTACCCTGGTAGTCACCAGTGTGGCAAATAGGGTGCCTGTGAGCCGACTAATGCAGCTGCGATGCATAAACTGCCTAATCCTTGCCACGTCTCTGTTGCTATCTCACAGAAGCCTGTGAAAAAAAGTTGAATGCTGTCATCGGTTTCACTGTAATTAGCTGTTTAGTGTTGATGTGGCTCCCCGGCTGCAGGTCTAGTTCTAGAAGGTTGCATAATTCATTAATGGTTTCCTTAGTTTGCATACAAAACAACAATGACTATGCCTAAAAAGTAATGAAATGGTTGTGAACTGCTTTGCAATATTCCGAGGACGTAAAAAGCTATTATAAGCACAAGTTTTTTTTCTCATAAGCTTCATCACACATTGCTTCTCAGTGGGGTTGAGATAACTCTGTCTTTGACATGCTGCCTACGGTAACCGTAGGTGTCCTGATGGTCTTCTTTCAATTGGCTTTGGATCACTTCTTCTGCTTTTTCCCCGACTACAACTTTCCCTGTAAAGTAAGGCTTCCTAATGCACTATTGTTCAGTGTCAACAGTGAAACAACTGAGTATCTCCTTTCAATGTCTCCTACTTTGCACTGTGAGGGACTTGTGCCAATTTTTAGTCATAGAGTCGTACAGCATAGAAACAGGCCCTTCAGCCCACCGCATCTATGACGACCATAATGCCTATCTATATTAATCCCACCTGCCTGCATTAATTCCATATCCCTCTATGCCTTGCTCATTCAAGTACCCGTCCAGATACCTCTTAAATGTTGCTACTGTTCCTGCTTCCACCACCTCCTCAGGCAGCTCATTCCAGATACCCACCATTCTTTGTGTGAAAAATTTATCCCTTTGATCCCCTTTAAACCTCTTCCCTCTCACCTTAAATCTATACCCTCTAGTTTTAGTCACCCCGACCATGGGAAACAGACTCTGGCTATCTACCCTATCTATGCCTCTCATAATTTTATATACAATATTTCTTAACTACTTTAATGCCACCTTTGACACTGACACCATTAGCTCCAAATGCATTGAAAATTAAGCATGGGTAAGTTGCATGTTTCTTGTTAACTGCTCCTTATAAGAACAAAACTAAAAATCATTGGCAGAGGGTCCATTACATTGCATTAAACCAGTCTAGTCCCAGAGACTATTTTAGGAGCAGGGCAAAAAATTGCTTTGTTAATTCTACTGCAGAAAATTACTGCACCTTACAGCACCTAAACTGTATGCTAGATCTAACTGATAGAGGGATTTTCCCATGCCCCCAAGTTACCTTATTAATGAAGATCTTCAGCTTCTCTATAAAGTTTTATTTCCACCTTATCCAAAGGGAATTAAATTAAGGCTGAGAGAGATTGATTTTTGAACTATAGAGGAGGCAAGGGTTATGGGGAACAGGCAGGAAAGTACAGTTGTGGCCAAAATCTGGTCAACCATGATCTTACTGAATTGTAGAGCTGGTTTGATGGGCCGAATGGCCTCCTTCAATGCCGTAATGACGCTACGCTATGTCTCTCATTTACTAAGAAGGAGAGGGATGTAGTATTTTGAAAATTACATTATACATTTTGTTCACTTGAGGCTACTATACAACACACATGAACCAGCAAAGGGAAATTGAAAGTAAAAAGGAATAAAGAAGAATTCATGGTGTTTCGACAACATTCTGTCTCTGTCTCATATCTCTTACTAAACTCGGCCAAACCTCACTCCAATCTCGAGAACATCACAGGTGGGATCATAAAAACATACGAACTTAAGAAATAGTAGCAGGAGTAGGCCATTCGGCCCCTCAGATTTGCTCCACAATTCAGTAAGAACATGGTTAATCTGATTGTGGCCTTAAACTCTACTTTCCTGCCTATTCCCCATAACCTTTGACTCCCTTGTAGATCAAAAATCTGTCTATCTCAGCCTTGAATATATTCAATAACTGAGCCTCCACAACTCTTGGGGGTAGAGAATTCCAAAGATTCATGACCCGCAGAGAAGAAATTCTTCCTCATCTCCATCTTAAGTGGGAGACCCCTTATTCTGAAACTATTTTCCTTAGTTTTAGATTCCCCAACAAGGGGAACCATCCTCTCAGCGTCTACCCTATCCTCAGAATCCTATATATTTCAATAAGATCATCTCTCATTCTTCTAAATTCCAATGAGTATAGGCCCAACCTGCTCAACATTTCTTCATAAGACAACCTGTTCACCCCAGGAATCAACCTAGAGAACCTCCTCTGAACTGCCTCCAATGCAAACATATCCCTCCTTAAATATGGAGTCCAGAATTCTATGCAGTACTCTAGGGGAGGTGAGGGTGGGCATTTAGTGCAGGGGAATGGGGGTGGAGGGTAACGTAATTCGGGTTTTTCCTGGTGGGGGCCCTCTGTGGGCTACAGATTGCCCTTGGAGGAGGCCCCCTTCCAAGCCCACAGGGAGGTTGCCCTGTTTTACTGGTTCCCCAATCCCCCCCCCCACCACCCCCCCCACCCCACACTGGTTAAATTCCAGCAGTGGCAGGAAGATGCTCTTAAATGGCTGTTAAAGGTCATTAAAGAGCCTCAGTTGGATTCTGGGCGGGAAGGCCACTGTCAGGCTATCTTGCCCCCAACTAAATTCTGGTGCAACAGGAAGGCGAGGGGCCTTCCACCCCCTGCCTCACGTCGCAAGTCTATGGGGCCCCCTGCCTCCAAACCCATCTCTAAGGGGCCCATAAGATACAGCCCTTTCTGCCCTCCCTGCAACTTCCCACCTATCTTTGTATCATCAGCAAATTTGGCCACAATACACTCAGTCTGTTCATCCAAGTAATTAATATAGATTGTAAATGATCCCTGCGGTACCCCATTCATTACAGTTTGCCAACCTGAAAATGACCCATTTATTCCAACTCTGTTTTCTGTTAGTTAGCCAATCCTCTATGCATGCTAATGTATTACCCTCAACACCATGAGCTCTTATCTTGTCTTACCTCTTATGTGGCACCTTATTGAATGCATTTTGGAAATCTAAATACACTCCAGTTACTGTTTCCCCTTTATCCAGCCTACTTGTTTCATCTTCAAAGAACTCAAATAAATCTGTGAAACACAATTTCCCTTTCATAAAACAATGTTGACTCTGCTTGATTGTATTCTGATCCTCTAAATTATTGCTACTACTTCCTTAATAATGGATTCCAGCATTTTCCCAATGACAGATGTTAGGCTATCTGACTTGTTCCTGCTTCCTGTCTCCCTCCATTTCTTAACAGGGGCTTTATATTTGTGGTTTTCCAATGCATTACTATCTCTGCAGCCACTTCTTTTAAGACCCTAGGCTGCAGGCAATCAGGTCCAGGGGACTGATCAGCCTTTAGTCCCATAGGTGTACCTAGTACTTTTTCTGTAGTGATAATGATTGTTTTAAGTTCTTCCTTCCCTTTTGCCTCCTTATTTTCTACTAGCCAGTTCCCCTGCTTGGTTCTACAACATATTGTTGTAAGAAACTGTTCTGAATACACTCGTCCTCAAGGTTGCCTTTGCCAAGTTGATTTGTCCAATCTGTATGAAGATGAAAGTCGCCCGTGATTATTGCTGTAACTTTCTTACAAGCCCCCCATTATTTCTTGATTTAGCTGCTGCGCTACAATGCAGCTATTGTTAGGGGGCCTATAGTCTACTCCCAGCAGTGACTATTTCCCCTTTGCTATTTCTTATCTCCATCCAAACTAATTCTAAATCTTGATCTTCTGAGCCAAGATCATTTCTCACTACTGTACTGATCTCATCCTTTATTAACAGAGCTCTTTTTCCTTTCTGCCTATCCTTCCAAAATGTCAAGTAACCCTGAATATTCAGTTCCTGGCCTTGGTCACCTTGCAACATATCTCTGTAATGGTTATTAGATCATACCCATTTGTTTTTATTTGTGCCATCAATTCATCTATCTTGTTATGAATGCTGCATGCATTCAGATACAGAGCTTTAAATTTGTCTTTTATTTTTACCATTTTTCCCTACTCTGACCCCATTTGCTAGTGCATTCTTATATTTGTACTCACTGTCCCTTCCTATCACATTCTGGTTATCATTACCCATGTCGGTACTCCGCACTATTTTCATGTCCTTCTCTTTAACTTCTTAAATTTCCCCTCTCTTGAACCCTCCCTCCCCACACTATTTCATTTAAAGTCCCATCTACAGTCGCAGTTAGTCAGCTGAGGTTCAGAAATCTGTTTTTCGACCTAAAATGGCCTCCAGCCTGGCCATTTCTTGCTTTAACTGAGGTGGGTGACCAACCTGATCCAAGGATGTTGGTTACAACTTTAACTATGATAATGAGGTTTTAAACCTCACTGTAATTCAGCTTTTGAAATGTAACGACTGTTGTCTGGTTTCCCGAGCATCAGAAAAAACAGTAGCCTCATCTAAATGAGGACTTGGTAGATTTGGGAGGTGAGTGCTTTCATACTTACCTTCTGGATCCAGATGGCTGGCTAAGGAGCCTCTGCTATTGGGGACACCCACAACGGCTTTCCCCACGAGACCTCTGACCTTCGCCCTGCACCCTGCACTCCCACCAGGTGCCAATCCAACCCCCACCTCCGAGGTCTCTGATCTCCCTACCATGAGGCCTCTGACCTTGCCCCGCTCAGGACCGTGATCGCCTCCCAGGAACAATAGGCCCCACGATTGCTGCCCACCCTGACCACCCCCTCTGATCACACCCCCTCCCCCCCCCACCCCAGTCAACCAGTCTCTGGTTGATGCCCTCCCTGCACCCCGCCCCATTCAATCCCTTCCCCCTGCCTGTGGAAAGATATAATATTGAAACTGCCCTGTGCAGTATTAATAACGAACGCGTTTGTATGAAATTCCCCTTCCTGGTATTTTAATAAGGTTCTTCTCACAGAGAATATTGGACCTCTGGAACAGACTAGCAGCTCATGCAGGGGATGCTGTTTCATTGGATTCCTTCAAGTGAGAGCTGAACCTGTGGCTCAGTGTCATGCATCTTTTTATAATGCTCCTGTGAAGCAACTCGGGATTTTTTTTACATTAACGGTGCTATATAAATACAAATTGTTGTTTTTAGTGTAGATATGAACAGGTGAACAATGATCGACAGGAAAAGACCTACTGGTCCTTCCAATCTGCCCCACACAATTGTGTTGCAATGTACACTCTCCCCCATACTTATCTTGCAGAAAAGATGTACTCCATTCAATTATCATGGCCAAAGTGGTCTTCTGGGCTAGCTTTGATCACCTCGGGGGATTGGAGAGGAATTTCCTCTTGAAAGAAATCACATACTTTTGGGTACGGCAGAGAGAATACATTGCAGCACAATTGTATGGGGCAGACTGGAAGGAGCAGTCGGTCTTTTCCAGTCGATCAGTGTTCATCTGTTCATATCTACAACAAAAACAACAACCTGTATTTATATAGTACCCTTAATGTAATGAAACGTCCCGAGTCGCTTCACAGGAGCATATGAAAACAATGTATGACACCGAGCCATAGAAAGAGATATTAGGGCAGATAAAAGCTTGGTCAAAGAGGTAGGGTTTAAGGAGTGTGGAGTGGGAAGAGAAGCCATTGATGATTCTTTGGTTACGATTAGATAGATAAGAATGGAACCAGGTGAATGTAATCCCACCCAGCTGGACAACTGTGAAGCAGTGTTGCAGGAGGATGGTGTAAGCAACTGTAAACAGGTTAAGAAGGATGAGGAGGGATAGTTTACCTTTTTTACTTTAGTTGCAATGGATGCCATACGCCATACGTAAGACCTTTGTTAAAATCTCACAAACCACATTAATTAATTTGTTGTTAACAGTGCAAACCACAATTCCAATACATAATGCTGTAGCACAAATAAAAACACACATTTTGCATTGCAAATTGAGTTTGTGTTATATCATAAAATTTGTAGCTACCCAAAAATGATTAAGAGCACGATTCACTTTGCTGGAGATAGTGGTATCAAAATGTAACATAAATTGTTGGTGAATTTTCATGTTTTAAGACACTTATTGCAAATGTTGTGAGGCACACTGAATGTTTTATAATGACACTGAGTTTATCTTCCTCCAGAGCCGTGCAGTTTTCTGACAATGTAATGAATACTATCGTATTATCATAGTAATAATAAATGCAGTAGCTACCATCTTTATTAATGGATTCATAAGGGATGCAGTATCAGATCATAATATTAACACATCCAAAAACTTCAAATTTATTCAGTCACACTACAACCTGTCAACTGGAGTCCTTTTAATAACCTGTGATAAACTGCTGGGGGCTAAAGTGCAACAGTAGACGACTGGCTGATAATGATGTTGGTATGGTTGAAATGTGCTTGCTGGGAACTTCATATCTCTGCTAGGTCTATTCACAATCTCCTGAGTAGGCCTCAACAGAGCCCTTGTGTCTGAGGCCTGAACTAAGGAGCGATCATTGTGTCACAGCTTCTTGGTGACAGTCATTTGAAAACTGGCAGGGTAGATCAACACTGTCGCTGTTGTGTGGGTGTCTGTTTGCGTGTGGGTGTGAACAGATTATTTTTTGGGCGAAAGTTGTTTTTTTAATGTAGAATGACCAGTGAAGAACATTTAATAAATGAAAGGGAATAGTTTCCTGGAGAAACTTAACTACAAGATGTGGTGTTGGCTGTCCACATATTAACTAACTTTCTGCCCAAGTGGTCTCGCATTCTAATTTTGGAAGAAAGTATTTTAAGCTTCTTCCTAAAATTCTGTGCAATGGTAAGAGTGGTGACAGGGCTCATGGAGTAAAGGGGGGAAAAGGCAAAAGCTCCACATGAATACCATATGATAGCTTTACCCTGCTCAACAAAAAATGTTCTTCAGTACAGCAGCTTGGGTGCTGTTGTGAATGATTCATAAAATTACGTAGAATGAACAGTATCGAAAAAGGCCAATCATCTCAGCTGGTTTATACCGGTGTTGATGCTCCCACACGAGCCTCTTCCCTTCCTGCCTCATTTCACCCCATCAGCATATGCTTCTATTCCTTTTGATCTCATGTAAATATCTAGCTTCCCCTGAAATGCAACTTTGCTGTTTGGCTCAACTGCTTCACGTGGTAGCAGGTTACACATTCTAACCACACTCTGGCTGAAGATGTTTCATCCAAATTCCTTATTGAATTTATTAGTGACTATCTTATATTTATGACCCTCAGTTATGGACACCCCCACAAATGGAAACATTGAAGCAGATTTGGTGCTGGAATAGGTATGTCTAGACAATAGAGACATAGAGCAAAAGCCCCTGACTACAGTAGATAAGACATTTTTTCTTTTTTAATTCGATTATTGGAGTTTATGAAGTGTATTTATTTGGAAACTCCCAGTTTTTGATGTCAGCAGTGCATAAATGCTTTTGAGTATGTATGGAATACACGGATATCCCTCACTATACAATTAAGGGACTGGGATGGAAATACTGTTCGGGGACCCTGTGCTTTTTTAATAGGAGTCAAAGTCATAAACGCACATTATAATGCTAAAGCACAGTTGCATATTGTACTATACCTCTAAGGTACATGGTCACATACCCCCACTGCACTGCTAGTAGATAATCAAATACTGCTATTATACACTGTCACAGATCCCTCACTGTACTATTAAATGATACAGGTGTATGCCTAAATATGCTACCAGGGAACACAGTCCAAACCCTCATCATAGAGGTGCTTTGTGCAGCATAAGAAAAGACACACTTGCCCTAGGAGGAGTGCAACATCATTCCTTGGATGAGGGGATGGTCCTATGAGGAGAGATTGAGTAGAATAGGACTATATTCCCTGGAGTTTAGAAGAATGAGAGGTAATTAAATTGAAACATTAAAAAAATTCTTAAGTGGCTTGACAGTGTAGATGCTGAGAAAATGTTTCCCTGGTTGGCGAATCTAGAACGTGAGGCCAGAATCTCAGAATAAGGAGTGGAACATTTAGGACTGAGGTGAGAAGAAAATTCTTCACTCAAAGCGTTATGAATCTTTGGAATACTCTACCCAAGAGAGCAGTGGACGCTCAGTTGTTGAATCATATCAGCAAGAGAATTAAGAGATATGGGGGATAGTGAGGGAAAGTGGAGTTGAGGTAAAATATCAGCCATGAACTTGTTTGAATGGCGGAGCATGCTTGAAGGGTCAAATGGCCTACTGTATCTCCTGTTTCTTATGTTCCTATGTTCTTATATTGCTAGTGCACATAATTGGGCCTGAAATGGGTGCCCTTCATGATCATGCAGTGAGTGGTCATTTTGCATATTTGAGGCGCAAGCCCACCCAATCACGTAGTGTGGGTGGGAGGCGAGTCGCCGATTACGGTATCAGATGACTCTGGTGCAGGTGCTGGCACCATATTTAAAAGCACGCCACCCCTGCATTCACTCCTGCCTTAGAGTCATTGTCAGCTTTGTGCAGCTTAAAAGGTTTCTTGACTGGTCCCTGGGCCCCACAACAACCCCCTCCACTCCCCACCCTGAGGAGGAGAGCACTGGATGGCCAAGGCAAGACAAAGGGTGGCCCTATGGTTCAGTGATGCCTCCCTGCAGATTTCCCTCCAACCTACGAGGGAAAGGCAGAAGGTTCTGTTCCCCGGAGATGCAAGAAGAGGTCCTCCTGCCTGAACAAGCAAGCCTAGGTGCAGATCGCAGAGGAGTTCAGCAGCCATGGGATCACCCACTGGAACTGCCACTGCAGTGCTGAAAGACAGTCAATGACCTCCTGTGTTCAGCCAAGGTGAGAGCTCCATACCACTCTCTTTTTTGGAGATTGCATGTGACTACGCAAGAGGGTGCGTAACATGGGGAGGGTGGCACTTTCGCAGTGATGGCACAGGGGCTAGGCTCTTACCTGATCTTGACAGATGCATGACTGCAACTCAGCTACAGGCCACCTTCCTTCATAGCTCACCCCCATTAACTCCCCTAACACCGTGGGTCAACATGAGATATATCAGAACCCTCAGTAGGGGATGAGGGCTGACAGTAGCAGAACCATCATGTGATCTCTGTGCCAATTTCTACTATCTTCATCCTTCCTCTTGCAGGACAAGAGGCCCACAGCTGATGCGAGATGGCCTGGACTGGCAGAGGGGTTCTGGATGTGTATTCTCTCACCACTGCCAATGAAGAGGCCTTGGAGCTGGCAGGGACCCAGAGCGGTTCTGCGCGAGAATTGGAGGACTGTGGATGGCCAGGTCCATGCTGAGCCCCAGACTGGTTCGGAGCCTCTGGTGTCGACAGCACAGGGCATGCCTGAGCTGCAGAGAGGGGTAAGGCAACATCCAGCAGAGATGCCAGTGGCTTGGCTTCCTCTATTGAGAGGTTGGCGACCCTCATGGAGAGCCAGATCCCATAGATGTGCACAGACCTTCACAGCATTGCCTTGGCCATAAGCTCAATGCAGCAGTGGCAAGGCGAGAGAAGAAACAGAAGCTTGGAGAATTCACCCACTCTTCGTACTTCTCAGGTGAGGGGGAAGGTTACATACATACAAACATAAAAATTAGGAGTAGGAGTAGGCCACTCAGCCCCTCTAGCCGGCTCCACGATTCAATAAGATCCTGGCTGATCCGATTGTAACTCCACATTCTCGCCTGCCACCGCTAACCTTTCAACCCCTTGCTTATCAAGAATCTATCTATCTCTGCCTTAAAAATATTCAAAGACTGCTTCCACTAGCTTTTGAGGAAGAGAATTCCAAAGCCTCATGACCCTCTGCGAGAAAACATTTCTCCTCATCTCTGTCTTAAATGGGTGACCCCTTATTTTTAAACAGTGACCCCTAGTTCTAAATTCTTCCATAAGGGGAAACATCCTTTCCACAAACACCCTGTCAAGACCTCTCAGAATCTTACATGTTTCAATCAAGTCGCCTCTTACTCTTCTAAACTACAGCAGATACGAACCTAGCTTGACCAACCTTTCCTCAGAAGACAACTTGTCCATCCCAGGTGTTAGTCTAGTAAACCTATGTACTGCTTCCAAAGCATTTACATCCTTCCTTAAATAAGGAAACCAATACTGTACACAGTGCACAAATGCCCTGTATAGCTGAAGCATAACCTTCCTACTTTTGTATTCAGTTCCTCTCGCAACAAATGATAACATTCTATTAGCTTTCCTAATTACTTGCAGTACCTGCATACTAATCTTTTGCGATTCATGCACTAGGACACCCAGATCCCTCTGTATCTCAGAGCTCTGCAATCTCTCACCATTTAGGTAATATGCTTCTTTTTTATTCTTCCTGCCAAGATGGACAGTTTCACATTCAAGGTTCAAGTGAGCCTTGAAAGGGAGGAGGAGAGGCTACCCTCCACATCTGGGGTCGCCCCTCAAGGGGGTCCAAGTGCGGACGCCAGCTCCTCAGCCCCTCTGCCAGTGAGTCCAGCTCCAGCAGCTGCGATGCCTGAGGAGAATCCTGCACCAGTGCTGGACACCCTCAGGCAGCTGGGTCCTTCCAGGCCTCAGGCAGCCAGACGATGCCTGCCGAAGTCATTACAGGCCAAAGAGCAGCCTGATCAGCAGCACTGCCTCTAAGTGAGCTACTGTCACAGACAGCACACCATGTAGGAGCACTTGCAAACGTATTAAGAAGGCCATCTAGCCACACTTGGGGACTCACATGTATAGAAAATATGTAATACAGTGATTAATTAAAAATTCTTTTGTGCAACTCATCGCGATCATTGTCTGAAAGCCATCTTCCATTACGCCTTAATTGTGAGCTGCTGACTTCCTCTTTTCCCCTTAGTGGAATGCCAGTGTGACCAGAGCCCTCATTAGCATATGTTCTCCCATGGACACAGGGAACCCAAATGAAAAGGAGGTGACAGACTGCATACACTAAAGTGGGTCTTTATTTGATTCTCTGAGACTGGCCATCAGGGTGGCTAGAAGCGGGTGGTTTTATGGTTGTCTCTTGCCTCCTTGGCCATCTGCCTGGCCTCTGGTGCAAGGTCTTCAATATCGAGTGCTGCTTGCCCCTCTCTCTACTCTGTGTTCTCCTTGTCGGTGGAGGAGTGTCACTCAGCCATCTCCTCATCATGTAAGGCCTCCCTTCTCTGCACTGCTAGATTGTGCAGAGCACAGGAGACCACCACGACACGCAAGACCCTCACTGGGGCATACTGTAGGGCTGTATTTGATCGATCGATGCAGCGGAATTTCATCTTCAGCAGCCTAATGACCTGTTCGATGGTCGTTCGGGTGGAACTGTGGCAATTGTTGCACCTCTCCTCCACTGCATCGCGAGGGTTCCTCACAGATGTAAGCACTTGACTCCAGGAATCCATCCCTGAAGGTGAACAGGGGGCCTGAAAAGCTGTGGTACCTGGGACTGTTGATGTATATAGGTATTGTGGATGTTTCTAGGGAAGCGGGCACATACTTGCAGGAAACATTTTTGGTAGTTACAGATCAGTTGAACATTGATTGAATGAAGGCCCTTTCTAGTGATGAAGATGGCTGGTGGGTCCATGGGAGCCTTGATGGCCACATGCATACTATCAGTCACGCCTTGCACCCAGGGAAATCCAGCTATGGCCCCGAAGCCGATGGCCCTCTCTGAGTGACTGTCAGGGTCGGTCCGGTATTGCGCATAATTTCCGGCCCTCTTGAACAGGGCTTTGGTCACCTCCTTGATGCAGCATTGGTTGCTGCCTGGGAGAGCTCAAAGATGTCCCTGGTGGATCCCTGGAAATATCCAGATGCATAGAAGTTTAATGTCACGGTGATCTTCAGGGCCACCGGCGTAGGGTGATCCCCAAATCCCAGAAGTTACACCTTGTCCTGCATCAGGGCACACAAGTTGGTGACGACCTCCCTGGAGAGCTGTTGCTCTTGTTGTGAGCTTCACGGACAGGCGCAGCAGCCTCTTGTCCCTCCCTCTGTCAGAGACGCCATATCACGCTACTGGGGCCCAAAAATACAGGGTGAATGAGACCCACACCAGGTGACCTGTGGGCCTGCAGATCACTGTCGATGCCGAAAGAACCCTGCCTTGGCAACAGAGCTTTTGACACCCCCCGCTCGGTGGAGTCCCTGATGGATCTCAGAGCCCAACCTTGCTGATGGCCGACCTTCTCTTCCAGCAGTATGAGCAACTAAACATATCACACTAAAATAAAAGCAAAATACTGCGGATGCTGGAAATCTGAAACAAAAACAAGAAATGCTGGATTCACTCAGCAGGTCTGGCAGCATCTGTGGAAAGAGAAGCAGAGTTAACGTTTCGGGTCAGTGACCCTTCTTCGGTTCCGAAGAAGGGTCACTGACCCGAAACGTTAACTCTGCTTCTCTTTCCACAGATGCTGCCAGACCTGCTGAGTGAATCCAGCATTTCTTGTTTTTGTTAAACATATCACACAGCAGTTTGGTAACCCAATACAGCACGGCTCGCCCAACCCAGAGCAAACCCTTGCAGAGGCCCCAAGACTCCAAGCCCCATGGCAGAGCACACAGCAACACAGTCTGACAATGACCTCTGAACTCCCCTCTTCCCCTAAGCAGCAATGCTCAGGACTGCTTTCCCGTAACAGCGCTGAAGTCTCTTGTCTCAGTGCCACCTGGTTTTAACGGTCGCGAACCCGAAGGCACGTGAGTGCTGCCCACTGTCTACAGAATCAAAGGCCTATCATTAAATTGAGAATAATTAGATTTAAATGCATGTAGAACAGCTGCTCAGCAATTTAAAATAGCTTCCCGCAGCATTGGGGCAGTAATGCCACCATGTGCTTTCCTGCCACGGACAAAATCTGGAACCGACGTCACAACACCGGATTTCCGGGCAGACAGGTCTGATGTGATTCTCTGACCCTCACACCACCATTCCCATCTTAATTGGCCGCATTAAATTCTGCCCAATTACGCATTCCCACTATACTGCGCTAGAATATAATCGTGTACTCCACCTTTACAAACCCATATCATTCCCTGCACCAGTAATGAGTCAGACACGAAAAAAAAATTACAGCCGTAGGTGTTATTTATAAATTCATTTCTGTATTGTTTAGCACCCTAACAAATTCTGTCTCAAAGGAAAAAATAATTATTTTTTCTAATTTGGTGTACGATATCTATAAGCTTGTTATTATACCGTGAGGTATAAAAATAAAGTATGTGCCTATTGTTGCTATGGCACCCGATGGTATAAAATGATGATATTCTCTGGGAAACATACACCACACAGCATACTGTGCCAAATCGTCAGACGTGAAAAATATCGTCACACAAGTGCAGAGGACCTTTTATGAGTTGTGGGACAGAATTTGATATGTTTAAAATTGCAAAGCTAAGGTGAAAGGCCCACAATGCATGACATCATCAAAAACGTGGAAGGAAAGATGAAGGCAATCACTAATATTTGTGTTTCGGTAATGCAAAGCTTGGTTTACAAAAACCTTTAGATTATAGAAGGAAGAGAAAACTATGAGAAATCATGGACAACCATGAGTATCTGAAGCAGAGTCATGAGTAATTGAGTTTTTCCTTGAGAGGATGCAGAGGAGATTTACCAGAATGGTTCCCAGGGATGAAGGATTTTAGTTACAAGGTTAGGTTGGAAAAGCTGGGTTTGTTCTCTTTACAGCAAAGGAGATTGAGGGGAGATTTAATAGAAGTGTACAAGGGCGGCACAGTGGCGCAGTGGTTAGCGCCGCAGCCTCATAGCTCCAGTGACCCGGGTTCAGTTCTGGGTACTGCCTGTGCGGAGTTTGCAAGTTCACCCTGTGACCGCGTGGGTTTCCGTCGGGTGCTCTGGTTTCCTCCCATAGCCAAAGACTTGCAGGGTGATAGATAAATTGGCCATTGTAAATTTCCCCTAGTGTAGGTAGTAGAAGAAACGTGTGGATGTGGTAGGAAATATGGGGTTAATTTTGGATTAGTATAAATGGGTGATTGTTGGTCGACACGGACTCGGTGGGCCGAAGGGCCTGTTTCAGTGCTGTATCTCTAAAGTAAAAAAAAAGATTATGACAGGCTTAGATAAGTTAAGGAAAAACTGTTTCCATTAAGAAGTGGTACAAGGACTCGGGGATGCAGGGGGAATATGAGGAAGCACTTCTTTGCGTAGCAGGTGGTAATGACCTGGAACTCACTGCCCACAATGGTGGCGAAAGCAGAGATGATCAATGACTCCAACAGGAAGTTGGATGGCCACTGAGAGAAATATACTTACAGGGCTGTGGTGTTCGAGCTGGGTAGCGGGACTGACTGCGTCACTCCGTGGAGAGCCGGCATGGGCCGAATGGCCTCCGTCTGTGCTGTAAATGACTTTATGACTCGAATAGCACAAAATGTGAAAACATTATCTCTGCTTCTCTCTCCACAGATTCTGCCAGACCTGCTGAGTATTTCCAGCATTTCTTGCTTTTATTTCAGATTTCCAGCATCTGCCGTATTTTGCTTTTATTTTAGTGAATATCATGATGTTGCTTTAACCTTTTCCAGACGTCAGTGTGTTTCCTACAAACACCCTTGACTATTGGCCATTCCTCGCTCGGCAATTTCCCCTGCCATCACAGCTCGGATTGTAAACTCTGATCGGATGTATTTCTGGAAGTTTCATCACATGATCTCCTGCCTCCAACTGACCAGGCCAATCAAACAGCCTTCCCCCATTGCATTTCCAACTGATAACTAATAAATGTAACTGTTCAAAGAAAATGAAAAAGAAATCACACAATTTATAATTTTTCTCCTGATTTTATTCACAGCTGAATCTTTAATTCCTGAAGAATCTAGGAAAATCCTGAAGGATTGTTACCTTCAATGGCAGCAGATAAGAAGAGTGTGGTCATGTGCGTAGAGAAAGCAAAGGGATAGGCAGATAAAAAGGGACTGGAAAGTTGTAGAGAATTGTGTTCCTCAGGTCTTCGTATTGGGGCTCCTCATATATAGTATGTGCATAAATGATTTGTACTTAGCAATTGACATTTTCTGATGACACCTTTATTTCAACCAACACCATTGTCTGGGAACCCAAATGTTCCTTTCCTATGAAGTGATGATTTGTTTATACTTCCTCCAGCCTATGCACTGTGCTGTCTCCTGATATGTCAGCCTCCTCTCTTGGGAAGACCAAACAGCAATTCGGAGGCTGTTTAATCATTTAGACATCATTTAAGGTGATTGGCAAAAGAACCAGAGGCAACATGAGAAAACTTCTTTTTAACACAGCGAGTTGTTCTGATTTGGAATGCACAGCCTGAAAGGTTGGTAGAAGCAGATTTAATAGCAACATTCAAAAGAGAATTGAATAAATACTAGAAGGAGCAGGGAAGTGGGACTAATTGGATAGCTCCACCAAAGAACAGGCAAAGGTATGATGGGCAGAATAGCCTCCTTCTGTGCTGTATTATGCTCTGATCGATGATTCTATGTTTGTGTTTCCACAAAGAGCGGTCAGCTCTCCAGTTTGGTCTCCTAGTCCGACACTGATCTTTCTAGTTTTGGCGCTTACACTCTTCCAGTCAAGGTCAGTATAAATTATTAACGTCTCTGGCCTGAATAACAACTTTAGATCTTAGCTGTTTCTTTCATTGTTATGATGGTTTTTTCCATCCATGTTCTTCATTCCTCCCTTTTAGGTTGGAACTCTCTTACTTGTCATGTGTCTTTCTATTGCCTCCTCACTGTCTGACTGAGATGACCTTCGTATTTCATTAAATACATTTTCTAGCTTTATTAAAAGAAAATCTTTTCACAGACAATTAAACCCATAGTAATTAGCCATAGTACTGTATTCTTTCCATATTTTGGTCAGTTCTGTAAAAGGGCTGTTCAATGGGCCAAATCAACTTTACTCATGCATGATTGTCCTTATGTTCTATAGAACCAGCATTTGGCATCTTATTGCAATCATGAGTTCATTTGGTTCACAATGTGAGACAGCATCCTTTAATTTAATGTACTGCTCATTGTGTCATCCCTTCCACATAGGAGAGGGCAATTGCAGATTAGGTGACCACTTGGCTGACCATCTCTTTTCTGTATGGCAGCATGACACTGATCGATCTGTGGCTCATTCTTTAAGCTTCACTGCCCATTCCCACTTTAACCTTCCTATATATGGCTTGCTGCATGATTCCAGTGAAGCTCCACGCATGCTTCAAGTGCAGTTAGTAACTCATCTTTCTAATAGGCACCCAGCAGTCCTTTGCTCTGAATGTTGACTTGACACGTTTGCTACATCTTTAATTTGTTCACCTGCAGCCAGCTGCAATGTAGGGAGAGGATCAGCAATGCCCACACCTAGAATTACTAATGAGAACATGAGAGGACTTGAAGTCAATGGGAAGGAGAATGGGGTGAGGTACATAATAGTTGGCAGATCTGTTCACTCCACCACAAATGGTGAAACTTATTCCCCTGTGTATTTTCTAATCTTTATATCTTTATCAATACAACGTGCAATAAAAAAACCCAGCTAAACAGATTGTAAAGTTTAGGTATTGAATATTCTGTGCAAAAAGATAAAGGAAGATTTGCATTGCATCACTGAAATATTTTTAAAGTGCTTCAGCGACAGAAATTACTTTGAATTGTGGTGTTTTTTTTACCATATAACAATGTCATTTCGATTTAAATAAATTTTATTGTCTCTGAAGTACTTGGGAAAGGGGGAGGTGCAGTGAGACCTGGGTGTCCTTGTGCACTAGTCGCTGAAAGTAAGCATGCAGGTGCAGCAGGCAGTTAAGAAGGAAAATGGTATGTTGGCCTTCATAGCGAGAGGATTCGAGTACAGGAGCAAGGATGTCTTGCTGCAATTATACAGGGCCTTGGTGAGACCACATCT
The DNA here is from genome assembly GCF_036365525.1 of Heterodontus francisci. NCBI lineage: Eukaryota > Metazoa > Chordata > Chondrichthyes > Heterodontiformes > Heterodontidae > Heterodontus > Heterodontus francisci. The sequence goes on from NC_090375.1 coordinate 39,817,756, forward strand.
GGAGTATCGTGTGCAGTTTTGGTCTCCTTATCTGAGGAAGGATGTTCTTGCTATGGAGGGAGTGCAGCAAAAGTTCACCAGACTGATTCCTGGGATGGCAGGACTGACGTATGAAGAGAGATTGAGTCAATTAGCCTTGTATTCGCTACAGTTTAGAAGAATGAGGGGGGATCTCATAGAAACCTACAAAATTCTAACAGGACTGGACAGACTAGATGCAGGAAGGATGTTCCCGATCGTGTGGAAGTCCAGGGCCAGGGGTCACATCTAAGGATAAGGGATAAGCCATTTAGGACTGAGATGAGGAGGGATTTCTTCACCCAGAGAGTGGTGAACCTGTGGAATTCTCTACCACAGAAAGCAGTTGAGGCCAAATCGTTAAATATATTCAAGAAAGAGTTAGATATAGTTTTTAGGGCCAAAGGGATCAAGGGATACGGGGAGAAAGCGGGAACAGGGTACTGAGTTTGGATGATCAGCCATGATCGTATTGAATCGTGGTGCAGGCTCGAAGGGCCAAATGGCCTACTCCTGCCCCTATTTTTCTATGTTTCTATGTTCTACTTAAAAATGTTTACCAGAGAAGATAGGAGGCACCACATAAATGCAAATGTTTTCTTACTATGCAGGAATATTTAATACTTTAAATGCTACAATCTAATAAGATATCAGGCTAGTTTTGGTATGAGACTATTTTGAATTAGAATTCAGACCAAATTACACCTCGGCCGTCCCCTTACTCCTCTGGCACTTTGTCCTCCTTTCAGCATCTCACCTAGTTCTACACCTCTCACCAGACATTTAGAATCCTCATTCTGTACAGCCAACCCAGTACAGAGGTATCTTTACTGCTTTCCTCACTCAACTTCTGCATCCAGTGACTTATCATTTTCGGTAAGTTCAAATTCCATTTCAACTCAATGCTCTCCTCTGAGTTCACTGCCCTCTTACCCTTACAAAATCTCTCACTTCTTATAAATTTCCCTACCCATATGCACGGTCACCCTTTGGCTTTCGCCATCTCATTCGGCCTTGCTGCTCCCATTGTGTTACTGACACACAAGTTCATCACTTTGTTGTATCCCTCTCCACCTACATCGCCCTAACCCCTCCCACTTCCTTATGTGTCCACCCCTGGAGAAAAACTCTCTCCTGAGTTACTAACAACTGCACTTTCAAATTCCCAACTGCCTAGACTTTGGCCCTCCAGTAACCAAGACATTTCCATGCGATCACGCCCTCACCTCCATGTTTTATTCCCTTGACCCCATTAAATCCATTACTCTCTGCCATCTTGGTTGTTCCCCAGTATGGTCTTCATCTCCACTCCCTTAAGTCCAAAGGATGTAGATTTGAATGGACAACTGATTTAACCATTCGTCACTTAATCTTCAACCACAATCTGTAATCTCATTGTCCGGCATATCCCTCACTCAAACATTACCATCAAGCCAGGGGATAAACCCTGGTTCAATGAGAAGTGCAGGAGAGTAAGCCAGGAGCAGCACCAGGCATACCTAAAAATGAGGTGTCAAACTGATGAAGCTGCAACATAGGACTACATGCATTCTAAACAGTGGAAGCACAATGCGATAGACAGAGAAAAGCAATCCCACAATCAACGGATCAGATCATAGCTCTGCAGTCCTGCCACCTCCAGTGGTGGACAATGAAACAACTAATGGGTGGAGGAGGCTCCACAAATACCCCCATCCTCAATGATAGGGGAGCCCAGCATATCATAGCAAAAGACAAGGCTGAAGCATTCACAAACATATTCAGCCAGAGGTGTCGAGTAGATGATCCATCTCAGCCTCCTCCTGAGGTTGGCAGCATCACAGATGCCAGTCTTCAGCCAATTCAATTCACTCCACGTGATATCAAGAAATGGCTGAAGGCACTGCATACAGAAAAGGCAATGGCCCCTGACAATATTCTGGCTGTATTACTAAAGACTTGTGCTCCAGAACTAGCAGTGCCACTAGCCAAGCTGTTCCAGTACAGAGACAATACTGGCATCTACCGGACAATGTGGAAAATTCCAAAAAAAAGCAGGATAAATCCAATCCAGCCAATTACCACCCCATCAGTCTACTCTCAATCATTAGTCTAATCTCAATCATCAACAATGTGATGGAAGGTGTCGTCGACAGTGTTATCAAGTGGCACTTATTCAACACCAACTTGCTCACCGATGCTCAGTTTAGGTTCCACCAGGGCCACAGCTCCAGAGCTCAATACAGCCTTGGTGACCCCAAACTAGGGGTGAGGTGAGAGTAACTGCACTTAACATCAAGGCAGCACTTGACCAAGTTTGGCATCACTCATTTAAAATAGAGTTGAGGATAATATTTTTCTCTCAGAGGGTCGTGAGTCTTTGGAATTCTCTTCCTCAAAAGGCAGTGGAAGCAGAGTCTTTGAATATTTTGAAGGAAGAGGTAGTTAGATTCTTGATAAGCAAGGGGTTGAAAGGTTATAGGGGGTAGGCGGAAATGTGGAGTAATCAGTTCAGCCATGAATTTATTGAATGGCAGAGCAGGCTCGAGGGGCTGAGTGGTCTACTCCTGCTCTTAATTCATATGTTCGTATCAAAGAGCATGAGCAAAATTAAAATCAATGGGAATCAGCGGGAAAACTCTCAACTGGTTGGAGTCATACCTAGCACAAAGGAAAATGGTTGTGGTTATTGGAGGACAATCATCTCAGCCCCAGGACATCACTGCAGGAATTCCTCAGAGTAGTGTCCTAAGCTCATCTATCTTTAGCTACTTAATCAATGACTGTCTCTCCATCATAAGTGTTATAATCCAGAAGGCCATTTGGTGAAGGATGATACTGGAGCCAATTTTTACTCAGTATTATATTTATTTACAGAGTAAAACATTACAAGCATATACCTCCTAACACTTTCACTTAATATGTGCTCATGTAAGATTCCAATTAATGCGCTGCACTTGCATATAATTAAACATAATTAATATACAATTACCAGCAAGGACAGAAGTCGGGAGTTTCACTGATGATTGGACAGTGTTCAGTACCATTAACAACTCCTCAGATACTGAAGCAGTCCGTGCCCACATGCAGCAAGACCTGGACAACTTTCAGGCCTGGGATGATAAGTGGCAAGTAATATTTAGGCTATACAAGTGTCAGGCAATAACCATTTCCAACAAGAGAGAATTTAACCAACTTCAATGGGATTACCATCACTGAATACCCCACCATCCACATCTTAAGGGTTACCATTGACAAGAACATTAAACAGACTAGCCATATAAATACTATGGCTACAAGAGCAGGTCAGCAGCTGGGAGTTTGGCAGCAAGTAAACTCATCTCCAGACTCCCCAAAGCCTGTTCACCATCTCCAAGGTATACGTCAGGAGTGTGGTGGAATATTCTCCATTTGCCTGGATGAGTGCAGCTCCAACAATACTCAAGGAGCTCAACACCATCCAGGACAAAGCAGCCCACTTGATTGGCACCCTATCCACCACATGAAACATTCACTCCCTCCACCACCGACGCACAATGGCAGCAGTGTGTACCATATAAAAGATATACTGCAGGACCTTGTCAAGACTCCTTCAACGGCACCTCCTAAACCCATAAACTCTACCACCTAGAAGAACATAGGCAGCAGATGGATGAGAACACCACCACAGTGCCAAGTGGATGATCCATCTAGGCCTCCTCCTGAGGTCCTCAGCATCACAGATGGTAGTCTTCAGCCAATCTGATTCACTCCACACGATATCAAGAAATGGATGAATGCACTGGATACTGCAAAGGCTGTGGGCCCTGACAACATTCCAGCAATAGTCTGGTTGACTTTTGCTCCAGAACTAGCCACACCCCTGCCAAGCTGTTCCAGTATAGCTATAACACCAGCATCTACCCGACAATGTGGAAAATTGCCCAGGTATGTCCTGTAAACAAAAAACAGGACAAATCCAACCCGGCCAATTACTGCCCGATCAGTCAACTTTCAATCATCAGCAAAGTGATGGAAGGGGTCGTCGACGGTGCTATCAAGTGACACTTACTCAGCAATAACCTGCTCGCTGACGTTCACTTTGGGTTCCACCAGGGACACTCAGCTCCTGACCTCAATACAGCCTTAGTTCAAACATGGGCAAAAGAGCTGAACTCCAGAGGTGAGGTGAGAGTGACTTCCCTTGACACCAAGGCAGCATTTGAACGAGTATGGCATCAAGGAGCCCTAGAAAAACTGGAGACAATGGGAATCAGGGGGAAAACTTTCTGCTGGTTGGAATCATACCTAGCACAAAGGGAAGATGGTTATGGTTTTCTGAGCTCCAGGACATAACTGCAGGAGTTCCTCAGGGTACTGTCCAAGGTCCAACCATATTCAGCTGCTTCATCAATGACCTTCCCTCCATCATAAGGGCAGAAGTGGGGATGTTCACTGATGATTGGACAATGTTCAGTACCATTTGCAACTCCTCAGATACTGAAGCAGCCCGTGTCCAGATGCAGCAAGACCTGGACAAGTCCAGGCTTGGGCTGATAAGTGGCAAGTAACATTTGTGCTACACAAGTGTCAGGCAATGACCATCTCAAACAAGAGAGAATCTAACCATCTCCCCTTGATGTTCAATGGCATTACCATTGCTGAATCCTCACATTATTAACATCCTAGGGGTTACCATTAACCAGAAAGTGAACTGCACCAGCCACATAAATACTGTGGCTACAAGAGCAGGTCAGAGATTGGGAATTCTGCAGCGAGTAACTCACCTCCTGACACTCTATTGCCTGTCCATCATCTACAAGACACAAGTTAGGAGTGAGATGGAATACTCTCCACTTGCCTGAATGGGTGTAGTTCCAACAACACTCAAGAAGCTCGACACCATCCAGGACAAAGCAGCTCATTTAATTGGCACCCCTCCCACCACCTTCAACATTCACCCCCTTCATCACTGATGCACAGTGGCAGCAGTGTGTACCATCTTCAGCAATTCACCAAAGCTCCTTCGACAGCACCTTTCAAACCCACAACCTCTACCATCTAGAACGACAAGGGCAACAGATGCAAGGCAACACCACCACCTGCAAGTTCCCCTCTAAGCCACACACCATCCTGACTTGGAACTATATCGCCATTCCTTCACTGTTGCTGGGTCAAAATCCTGAAACTTCCTTCCTAATAGCACTGTTGCTGTACCTACACCCCAAGGACTGCAATTGTTCAAGAAGTCAGCTCACCACCACCTTCTCAAGGGCAGTTAGGGATGGGCAATATATGCTGATTTAGCCAGCGATGCCCACATCCCCTGAATGAATAAAAAAAACCTGCAAGTTCCCCTCCAAGCCACACACGATCCAGACTTGGTACTATATCACTGTTCTTTCACTGTGGTTGGGTCAAAAAGCTGGAATTCCCTTCCTAACAGCACTGGGTGTACCTGCACCACACAGACTGCAGTGGTTCAAGAACGAGGATGACAACCACTGCTCAAGGGCAATTAGGGCCAGGCAACAAATGCTGGCCTTGCCATTGATGCTCATATTCCAGGAACGAATAAAAAAAAAGTCTGGCTGGATCACCTAAATCACTATGGGATCTTGCTCTCCTCTGCCATAACTGCTCACGAGGAATCCTGGAATGCAAAGATAATCCACCTGGCTTCTCTTCCCTACTACAAACCATTTTCATAAAACTCACTCCCCAGCCTTGTCCACCCCTGCCTCCAATGACATGCAGAAACTCTTGGCAATCATTGTCACAAGGATTGAGACTATCTGTTCAGCTGCTTCTGCCACTCCCCTCCCTCCCTGTAACTCACCAATCAAACTTCTGCAAAGCTACTTCCCACCCTAGCCCTGAACTCAGTTCTTTCCTATCTCCTATGCTGTACTTTCTGAGCTTATCTTGTCCATGAGATGCATCTCCTGCTCTGCGAACCCCTTTCCCCCTAAACTGCTGACCACCCACTTTCACTCCTGGCCCCATGTTAACTGATATTGTTAATGTCTCCCCCTCCTCAGTCAAATCTGCCGTCATCACCCCTCTCTTCAAAATGCCCACCCTTAATACCTCTGCCTTTGCAATCTACAGCCTCATCTCCAACCTCCCATTCCTGTCCAAAGTCTTTGAATCTGTTGTCGCTTATCAAGTCCTTGATCAGCTTTCCTGCAATTCTACACTTGAATCCCTCCAATTAGGTTTCTGCTCCTGCCACAGCACCAAAATGCCCTTAGCAAAGTAATAAATGATATCCTAGGTGACGGTGATGGTGATAAACGTTCTCTCTTCAACCTTCCCGACCTGTCTGTAGTCTTTGACACAGTTGAACACATCATCCACCTCCAAGTTTCTCCTCCGTCATCCAGTTGAGTGGGATTGCCCTCACCTGGTTCTATTCTTATCTGATATAAAAGTAAAATACTGCGGATGCTGGAAATCTGAAATAAAAAGAGAAAGTGCTGGAGATACTCAGCAGGTCTGGCAGCATCTGTGGAGAGAAAAACAGAGTTAATGTTTCAGGTCGATGACCTTTCATTTCAACTGGCAAAGGTTAGAAATTTAATAGGTTTTGAGTAAGTGAAAGGTGGGGGATGGAAGAAGATAAAAAGGGAAGGTCCATGATAGGGCAGGAGAGATTAAATGACAAAGATGTCATGGAATAAAAGGAAAAGGGAGTGGTGATAGTTGTAGTAAAAGACGAAGCATTTGTCCAGAGAGTGTTAATGGCAGAATAATGAACAACTCTGTCCGAAAGCAAAACATGCAAAAACAAGTTTCAGACCAGGTCGTATTCCTCGAGCTTGTGTTGAGCTTCACTGGAACATTGCAGCAGGACAGAAACATAGGCGTGAGAGCAAGGTGGTGAACTAACATGGCAAACAACTGGAAGCTTGGGGTCATGCTTGTGGACTGAGCAGAGGTGTTCTGCAAAGCGGTCACTCAATCTACATTTGGTCTCCCCAATGTTGGGGAACCGGATTGTGAGCAGCGAATACAGTCTACTAAATTGAAAGAAGTACAAGTAAATAGTTGCTTCACCTGGCAGGAGTGTTTGGGGCCTTGGATGGTGAGGAGAGAGGAGGTTAAAGGGCAGGAATTACGCCTCCTGCAATTGCATGGGAAGGTGCTGTGGGAAGGGGACGAGTTGTTGTGGTGATGGAGGAGTGGACCAGGATGTCGCGAGGGGATGATCCATTTGGAATGCTGTCAGGGAAGGGGAGGGGAAGATATGTTTGGTGGTGGCATCACGCTGGAGGTGGCGGAAATGGCAGAGGATGATCCTTTTGATGTGGCGTCTGGTGGGGTGTAAAGTGAGGATAAGGGAAACCCCGTATCGGTTCTGGGAGGGGAGGGGAAGGGGTGAGGGCAGAAGTGCAGGAAATGGGTCGGGCACGGTCGAGGGCCCTTTCAACCACAGTGATGAGGAATCCTTGGTTGAGGAAAAAGGAAAAAGGGGCGGCACAGTGGCGCAGTGGTTAGCACCGCAGCCTCACAGCTCCAGCGACCCGGGTTCAATTCTGGGTACTGCCTGTGTGGAGTTTGCAAGTTCTCCCTGTGTCTGCGTGGGTTTCCTCCGGGTGCTCCGGTTTCCTCCCACAGCCAAAAGACTTGCAGGTTGATAGGTAAATTGGCCCCTGGTATAGGTAGGTGGTAGGGGAATATAGGGACAGGTGAGGATGTGATAAGAATTATGGGATTAGTGTAGGATTAGTATAATTGGGTGGTTAATGGTCAGCACAAACCCGGTGGGCCGAAGGGCCTGTTTCAGTGCTGTATCTCTAAATCTAAAAATCTAAATCATATCAGAAGCGCTGTTATGGAAGGTTGCATCATCAGAACATTTGCGACTGAGAAGGAGAAACTGGGAGAAAGGAATGGAGTCCTTACAGGAAGCAAGGTGTGAGGAAGTGTAGGAGGTAGCTGTGGGAATCGGTGGGCCTATAATGAATATGAGTAGACAGCTTATCCATTCTTATCCATCCAGTCATAGCCAGAAATCACAATGGCTTCTCTTCCGACTTACTTTTGGAGCCCCCAAGATTTACCTTTGGCCACTTCCTATTTCTTATCTATATGCTGTCCTTCAGTGACATCTGAAAATACATCAGCTTCTTCCTTGATGGCCTCACCCCCTCCCTATCTCTCTGGCTTCCTTCAGTGCTAGAAGCCTTAGCGATCTCTGTGCTCCTCCAGTTCCAGCCTTTTGCGCATTCCTTTTGCTTCACTATTGGCGGCAATGCCTTCAGATGCCTTGGCCCTCAGCTCTGTAATTCCCTTCCTAAACCTCTTTGCCTCATTCTCCTCATTTAAGATGTTTGAAAACTAGTTCTTCGTCAGCTGCCCAAATATCTCCTTATGTGGCTCAGTGTCAACTTTTGTCTGATAGCCCTCCTGTCATGAACTTTAGGAAATTTCCCTATGTTAAGCGTGCTATATAAAGGTAAGTTGATGTTGTTGAAGTGTAAGAATGTGTTAATACTTAGTGTCATTTTCAAATACCTTGTGATTACCTGAGAAGTAAATGGATATGAAAACATCCACCAAAGAAAATGACTAAGATGAAGAAAATGACAGATATATTGTAAAAACCTACGTCCACTTAAAATGTTGATACACAACAGCTCTAACAGCAAGGTTGTGAGAAGATGGGTGGAAGATAGTACTTATTGTTCCTTCAAGTAATTTGAATGATACGCAGCCAAAGTTTCTTTGTGAGCCCCTCTTCTGTCCCAACACAGCATGATTTATAATTTTTTAAGCGAAGCCACTTTCCAATTAGGGCTTGATTTGTGGATGTGATGAATCATACTATAATCAACAGCCTTCAGAAATAATTACACATCCTCCAAGGCCCTCAGCGCCCATTGCTGCTTACGTAAAAATGATGGGAAGTACACCACTTGCACGTATGCACTTGCAATGTGTCACATAACAGTGCAGTGAGAGCAACAGGTCATTTACCACCTTGGTGAATTATGGGACGAACATAGTCTCTCCCTAACCATTGAGATTTAAGGATTGAGATAAAGAGACAGGGAGAACTGAGGAGAGTGAATTAGAGTGGGTAAGTCTAATGGCAAATCAAGTACAGAAAGAACTAAAGAGGGAAAGTAAGATTGGATTAAGAGCGAGAGAAAGAAGTGCCAGAAAGGAAAAGTAAGAAAAAAATGTAAATTTGACATTGTTAAATTCTCCTGAAACAATTCACAACCTGAAGGAATGGGACTCCATGATGAAAAATGTTCACTTTCTGGCAAGAGAAATTGATTGGCCTTCATTTACAATTATTATCTTGTTGATAGGGTACTTATGCCTATAAGTACTAGACTTAGCTTTCTGTTGTGAGTTTAATGGGCAATCAATGTGCATATGGCAGCAACTTCATGAAAATCATGGGGAGGTTAAGGGCAAGATGCTGCTTTTGTGAAGCTAATGAAGGAGCGACTCAACTTGACCAGTATCTTTTGGCATTTCATGGCATATCTCTTGCACGGCACAAGTTCCTAGCCAATTTGTACACTAACATACGTCACTCACATGCCATTATTTTTTCAGCAAACTCCGACCCGATACCTTTTATTCTGGCTTATTTTAACATGTTATTAAGCAGGCCATTTGAACTTTCTGGCACAGTTCTGACTTGTGAGTCAGATCGGGATCAATAAACATTTTGATAGACAGCCTTTAGGTTTTGGAACATTCCTTAAGGTGCAGTCTCTTCATGCCTGACTGATAGGGTGCCTATTTGCAGGAGTGCCCAGAAGAAACAGGGTACACTGCCTACTTGTAGCAGGCAATGAGCAGCCTAACTAATGGACCTTAAAGCGACTCCAGGAAGGCACTCACAAAACTGTCCAGGAAACTTTAAATGTTTTTATCTGGTGAAGCCAGGAGGAGCAGGAGTTATCCTCCTCAACCCTTGACTATTTTCTGCCCTCCTACACTTGTACAGGTGCCAGCTTCATACCTGCATTTTGCTGATGGCATGTAAATGAGGCTTGGGCTTCAAAATTACTTTGTCTCCACACCAGTAACAATGGGTTGGTGGAGTAGTCACTCTGTTGGCTTTCTGCCTGGTATAAGCTAAAGATCAGCCTCTAGAATTATAGTAAATGTAGCAAAGAGCTTATGAATCATGCAGAAATGAACACATTCATTTTAAGAGTTGTTTAAGTTTGATAATGAATTCTTGTCCCACTTAATAAAACCATGAATGCAGTAAGTAATTCTTGCAAATAATGAGAGATCAAGATTCTGTATCTCTGGTGGGAATGTCATTTCCAGTACAAGTTGTTGTTGCAGCAGATGGCATAGCTCTGCATCTGACTGTGCTGACACAGATTCTGTGAATGCATTGCCCTACAGCTATTGCCATAGAGATACAATCATGCCCTATATATATATATGGTTGTGGCAGTTTGATGTGTGCAGCAATCGCTAGTGTGGGACACGTGTCACATATGGGCCAGACCAGTTAAAGATGGCAGATTTCCTTCCCTAAAGGCTATACCATTTGGGTTTTTACAACAATCCAACTGATTCATAGTCACATTTATTGATACCAGCTTTTGATTTCTAGATTTATCTTCTGCTGAATTCAAAAATTCTCAAACTGTCAAGATGAGATTCGAGCTCACATTTTCTGGATTAATATTCCAGGCTTTTGGATTATGAGTCCTGTAACATAACCACTACATTACTGTACCGATTAAAAATATGTGGGTTCTATAACAGGTAGACAATTTGCTCTGCCAAATTAACACTCAGGTGGTGAATTTGTTAATTTGGTAGATCCCTCTGCTTGAGTTTTGAGAGTGGTAAGGCATTGATCCTACAGTTGTTTAGGTTCATAAAAGTGCATTTTATTGAATTTTATGCTCATCAAGGTAAGGGATGTCAGAGAAAAGTACCTTTTAATTTTCACTATGTACTGTCAGTTTCAAGACTATTATTTCAAGTAAAGCACAGGCTAAACACAGAGTAAAGATCTCTCATTTGTCTCCATAACTTATCTAAACTTCCGAATCAAAAGAGCACCATCTACTGTACGGCATAAATCTTTCCACTTTTCGCCGCACACATCCACACAAGTTACTCTCATAAGTTCACTCAGAAAAACCAATAACTTGTCTTACATTGTGCTGTGGATGGTTGACACTACTCAAAATTTCATTCTGGGCACTTACATCACACAGAAAGATGGAGGATTTTGTTCGATCAGTCTGGGCTGAATTCCAACACAGGTCCCACAGGCAAGCTGCACAATAATAAGGGATTACACAATAACATCATCTGTTTGGCAATTATATTGCTTAATTATAACCTTAAGCCAATAATGACCATAAAACCCTGTCATTATGTTACAGCTACTGCTGTACTTCAGATTTTGTAGAACTATAGAGTATTAATCATATCTCTGCTCTCAAATGTACCAAAATATGGTACTAACTAAAGCTCCCTGCTTAGCAACAATTTATTTCATTTTCAGAGTGGAATGGTGATAGCACGCATCCAATGTGGTGATGTGCAAGCTGATGACCATTTAACATTTTACCCTGGTCTGTCATGTCTCTTTACGTGGAAGAAAAATAAACATACAGAGCTTGTAAGCTGAACATGCAGAAGTGCTTGGTGAATCACAGAGCAAAGAAAAGGAGAAATAGATTTGGAGATAATGGGTGGTTAGACAGAATATGGGACATAGGAGCAGGAGTAGTCCATTTGGTCCCTTGAGCCTGCTCTGCAATTCAATTAGATTATGTCTGATCTGTATCTCAGCTTGATTTACCAGACTTAGTTCCTTCACCCTTAATACCCTTGCTGAATAAAAATCTGTCAACCTCAGTTTTGAAATTTTCGATTGACTGAGCCTCACCAGATTTTTGGGGAGAGAGTTCCCGATTTCCACCTCTCTGCCTGAAGAAGTGATTTGTGACATCACCCTTGAACTGCCCAGTTCTAATTTTAAGCTTATGTCCCCTTGTCCTGGAACGTCCAACCAGAGGAAATCATTTTTCTCTATCAACCTTATCAAATCATTTAATCATCTTAAACACCCCTTAATCTTTTATGCTCAAGGGAATGCAAGCCACATTTGTGCATCCTGTCCCCGTAATTTAATCCCTTTAGTCCCAGTATTATTATACTATTATGATAGAACAAATTATTATAATAATTATTATAGATAGAAGAACAAATATGGAGGCAAATTTCTGAGTGCAAAAACTATAGGGCAATAATAATTGAGGATTTTAACTACCCCAATATCAACTGGGATACAAACAGTGTGAAAGGCACAGCCGACACAAAATTCTTGAACTGTGTTCAAGAGAATTTTTTTAGCCAGCACATAACAAGACCAATGAGAGAGGGCACAATTCTAGATTTAGTCTTCAGTGATGAAGCTGGGCAAGTAGATGAAGTAGCAGTGGGTGACCATTTTTGAGATAGTGATCATACTACAGTTAGTTTTAGCATAATCATGGAAAAGGACAAAGATAAAACAGGAATAAAAGTTCTAAATTGGGGGAAGGCAAATTTTACGAAACCTGGCAAAAGTGGACTTGAAGGAAAATGAGTCGCAAAAAAAAAACTTAGTGACATCACGGGAAATCTGCAAGGTGATTGGTCAGGTAAGTAACAGCTGTTAGTGCATTTAAATAGCTTAAAAAAGAAGGGGAAAGTTTTTTTTTGAAACAAAATCTCAAGTAATAAGGTGAGTACTACTAAAGAGAGTGTTTTTTTTAAATTAGTGTAATTTATTAAGGACTTTAGATTGCAGTGGGTATTGTTTGGAGGAGAACAAGGCCCCTAGTGTAATTAGCATTTAAGGGAGTAACTAATTAATCTAAAGGTAAGTCATAGCAGGAGAGCTCGTACCCATGATATGCTCCTCCTGCGCTATGTGGGAAATCAGGGACGGTTCCAGTGTCCCTGATGACCATGTGTGCAGGAAGTGTATCCATCTGCAACTACTGGTTACCCGCATTATGGAGCTGGAGCTGCGGGTAGATTCACTGTGGAGCATCCGTGATGCTGAAGACGGCATGGATAGCACCTTTAGCGAGGTGGTCACATTGCACGTAATAGCTGCACAGGCAGAAAAGGGATGGGTGACCACCAGGAGGAGTAGTAGGTGCAGGCAGGTAGTGCAGGAGTCCCCTGTGGCCATCCCCCTCTCAAACAGATTTTCTGCTTTGGATACAGTTGGGGGGGGTGGGGGGGGGGGAATGGCCTCCCAGGGGAAAGCAGCAACAGCCAAGTTCGTGGCACCAAGAATGGCTCTGCTGCACAGCATGGGAGGAAAGGTAGTAGAAAAGCTATAGTGATAGGGGATTCTATCATAAGGGGTACAGATAGGCGTTTCAGTGGCCGCAAACGTGACTCCAGGATGGTATGTTGCCTCCCTGGTGCTAGGGTCAAGAATGTCCCAGAGCGGCTGCAGGACATTCTGAAGGGAGAGGGTGAGCAGTCAGAGGTTGTAGTACACATTGGTACCAATGACATAGGAAGAAAGAGGGATGAGGTCCTGCAACAAGAATTTAAGGAGCTAGGTAGCAGATTAAACAGCAGGACCTCATAGGTTGTAATCTCTGGATTACTCCCAATGCCATCTGCCAGTGAGTTTAGGAATAGGAGGATAGAGCAGATGAATGCATGGCTGAGGAGATGGTGCAGGAAGAAGGGCTTTAGTTTCCTGGATCACTGGGCCTGTTTCTTGCAAAGGTGGGACCTGCAAAAGTTGGATGGGTTGCACCTGAATCAGAATGGGACTAACATCCTTGCTGGGAGGTTTGCTAGTGCTGTTGGGGAGGTGGGGGTGGGGGTGGGTTAAACTAATTTGACAGAGGATGGGATACAGAGTGGAGGTACAGTAGGGGGTGATGCACAGTCAAATATAGAGGAGAAACTGACTCAGTCTGGAAGGCAGAGCAAATATAGACATGTTAAGGCATAATTGAAAAATGCAAGGCTGGATTGCATCTATTTTAATGCAAGGAGTCTTATTGGTAAGGCAAATGAATTGAGGGTATTGATATTATTGCTATCACAGAGACATGGTTGAGGGAGGGGCAGGACTGGCAGCTCAATATTCCAGGGTATAGAATCTTCAGGCCTGACGGGGAGGGGATAAAAGAGGAGGTGGCATTGCACTGTAGATCAAGGATTCAATTACTGCAGAAAGGAGGGATGATATCTCAGAAGGTTCCTCAAATGAGGCCATATGGGTAGAACTTAAAAACAAAAAGGGGGCAATCACTTGGCTGGGCGTGTACTACAGGCCTCCAAACAGTCAGGAAGAGATAAAGGAGCAGATATGTAGGCAAATCTCAGACAGGTGTAAAAATACTAGGGTAATAATAGTTGGGAATTTCAACTTCCCCAATATCAACTGGGATAGTCTAAGTGCGAAGGGCTAAAGGGGACAGACTTCTTAAAAAGCATACAGGAGAGCTTTTTGAGCCAGCACATAGAAAGTCCTACACGAGAAGGGGAGGTACTGGACCTAATCCTAGGGAATGAAGTGGACAAGTGGTCGAAGTGTCAGTGGGGGAGCATTTCGGGGATAGTGACTATAACCTTGTAAGAATTACGGTAGTTGTGGAAAAGGACAAAGACGGGCCGGAAATAAAGGAAATGAATTGGGGGAAGGCCGATTTCAATATGATAAAAAAGGATCTGGCCAAAGTGGACTGGGAGCAGCTAGCTACATGTAGGAAAATTTACATCAGACCAGTGGGAGTCATTCAAACAGGAAATAGTGAGAGTTCAGAGCCAACATGTACCCACTAAGGTGAAGGGCAAGACCAACAAGTCCAGGGAACCCTGGATGTCAAGTTATATGGAGGATTGTTTCAGGAAAAAAAAAGGAGGCTGATGGCAGATTCGGAGTGCTGAAAACAGCGAAGGCACTCGAGGAATATAGGAAGTGTAGAGGGGGAATTTAAAAAAGTAATTAGGAGAGCGAAGATGGGACATGAAAAAACACTGGGGCGGGAAAGATAAAGGAAAATCACAAGGCGTTTTATAAGTATATTAAGGGCAGGAGGATAACCAGGAAAGAGTAGGGCCCATTAGGGACCAAAGTGGCAATCTGTGTGTGGAGCCGGAGGACATAGGTGAGGTTTTAAATGATTACTTTTCATCTGTGTTCACTATGGAGAAGGACGATGTAGGTGTAGCAATCAGGGAGGGGGATTGTGATATACCTGAACATATTAGCATTGAAAGGGAGTAAGTATTAGCTGTTTTAGCAGGCTTAAAAGTGGATAAATCCCCAGGCCTGGATGAGATGTATCCCAGGCTGTTATGTGAGGCAAGGGAGGTGATAGCAGGGGCTCTGACACAAATTTTCAAATCCTCTCTGGCCACAGGAGAGGAACCAGAGGACTGGAGGACAGCGAATGTGGTACCATTCTTCAAGAAGGGTAGCAGGCATAAACCATGTAATTACAGGCCGGTGAGCCTATCATCAGTGGTTGGGAAACTATTGGAACAAGTTCTGAGGGACAGGATTAATCTCCAAATGGAGAGGCAGGGATTAATCAGAGACAGTCAGCATGGCTTTGTCAGGGGGAGATCGTGTCTAACTAACTTGATTGAATTTTTCGAGGCAGTGACTAGATGTGTAGATGAGGGTAAAGCAGTTGATGTAATCTACATGGACTTCAGTCAGGCTTTTGATAAGGTCCCGCATGGGAGATTGGTGAAGAAGATAAGAGCCCATGGGATCCAAGGCAATTTGGCAAATTGGATCCAAAATTGGCTTCGTGGCAGGAGGCAGAGGGTAATGGTCAAGGACTGTTTTTGCAAGTGGAAGCCTGTATGTACTACAAGGATCGGTGCTGGGACCCTTGCTGTTTGTAGTGTACATTAATTATTTAGATGTGAATACAGGAGGTATGATCAGTAAGTTCACAGATGACTCGAAAATTGGTGGTGTCATAAATAGTGAGGAGGAAAGCCTTCGATTACAGGACAATATAGATGGGTTGGTAAGATGGACAGAGCAGTGGCAAATGGAATTTAATCCTGAGAAGTGTGAGGTGATGCATTTTGGGAGGACTAACAAGGCAAGGGAATATACAATGGATGGTAGTACCCTAGGAAGTACAGAGGGGCAGAGGGACCTTGGTGTACTTGTCCATAGATCACTGAAGGCAGCAGCACAGGTAGCTAAGGTTGTTAGGAAGGCATATGGGATATTTGCCTATATTAGCCGATGCATAGAATATAAGAGCAGGAAGGTTATGATGGAGCTGCATAAAATGCTAGTTAGGCCACATTTGGAGTACTGTGTACAGTTCTGGGCACTACACTATAGGAAGGATGTGATTACACTGGAGAGGGTGCAGAGGAGATTCACCAGGATGTTGCCTGGGCTGGAGCATTTCAGCTACGAAGAGAGACTGAAAAGGCTAGGGTTGTTTTCCTTAGAGCAGAGAAGGATAAGGGGGGACATGACTGAGGAATACAAACTTATGAGAGGCATTGATAGGTTAGATAAGAAAAAACTTTTTCCCTTCGTGGAGGTGTCAATAACCAGGGGGCATAGATTTAAGCTAAGGGGCAGGAAGTTTAGAGGGGATTTGAGGAAAAAAAATTTCGCCCAGAGGGTGGTTGGAATCTGGAACGCACTGTCTTGAAGCGGTGGTTGAGGCAGGAACACTCACAACATTTAAGAAGTATTTAGATGAGCACTTGAAACGCCACAGCATACAAGGCTACGAACCGAGTGCTGGAAAATGGGATTAGAATAGTTTAGTTTAGTTTAGAGATACAGCTTTGAAACAGGCCCTTCGGCCCACCGAGTCTGTGCCGACCATCAACGACCCAGTTATACTAATCCGACACTAATTCCATATTCCTACCACATCCCCACCTGTCCCTATATTTCCCTACCACCTACCCATACTAGGGGCAATTTATAATGGCCAATTTACCTAACAACCTGCAAGTCTTTGGCATGTGGGAGGAAACCGGAGCACCCGGAGGGAACCCACGCAGACACAAGGAGAACTTGCAAACTCCACACAGGCAGTACCGAGAATTGAACCCGGGTTGCTGGAGCTGTGAGGCTGCGGTGCTAACCACTGCGCCACTGTGCCGCCCCCGAATAGTTAGGTGCTTGATGGCCGGCACAGACACGATGGGCTGAAGTGCCTGTTTCTGTGCTGTATAACTCTATGACTCTAAACCAGTGGGAGGCATTCAAAAGCGAGATACTACAGGCACAGTGTAGGCATGTCCCCGCAAAGATAAAGGGTGGTACTGTCAAATCTAGAGCCCGCTGGTTATCCAGAAGCTTACTGGGTAAGTTAAAGCAGCAAAAGAAAACTTATGACGATCACAAAAATCTTAATACTTTGGAAAGCCTAAAGGAATATAGAAAGTGCGGGGTGAAGTAAAAAAGCAAATTAGAAAAGCAAAGAGAGGACATGAAAAATTATTGGCAGGTAACATCAAGGAAAATCAGTGCAGTAAGAGCAATAGGATAACTCAGGAAAGGGTAGGGCCTATCAGAGATGTACGAGGATGCAGAAGATGTGGGCAGTGTTCTTAATTGGTTTTTTGTCTCTGTCTTCACAAAGGAAGGGGTTGATGCAGATATTGTAGTAAAAGAGGAGGAGCTTGAAATATTAGATATGATAAACATAATGAGAGAGGAAGTACTAGACGGTCTGACATCCTTGAAAGTGGATAACTGCCTGGGCTGGATGGATTGCATCCCAGGTTGTTAACTGAAACCAGGGAGGAAACAGTGGATGCGCTGAGGATCATTTTCAAATCCTCACTAGATTCAAGCAAGTTACCAGAGGATTGAGGTCTGCGAACATTATACCATTGTTTAAGAAGGGTGCGAGGGATAGGCCAAATAATTATAGGCTGGTCAGTCTGACCTCGGTGGTGGGTAAATTGTTAGAATCAATTCTGAAGGACAGGATAAATTGCCACGTAGAAAGGCACAGATTAATCAGGGATAGTCAGCATGGATTTTTTAGGGAAGGTCATGTCTTACTAACTTAATTGAGTTTTTTGAGGAAGTAACAAGGAGGATTGATGAAAGTAGTGCAGTGGATGTGGTCTACATCGATTTAGTAAAGCATTTGGCAAGGTCCCACATGGTAGACTGGCCAGTAAAATAAAAGCCCATGGGATACAGGGGAATATGGCAGGTTGGATCCAAAATTGGCTTAGGGACAGGAAACAAAGGGTAATAGTCAACGAATGTTTTTGCAAATGGAAAGCGGTTTCCAGTGGCATTCCACAGGGCTCAGTGTTGGGTCCCTTGCTGTTTGTGGTATATATTAATGCTTTGGACTTAAATGTGGGAGGCATGCTTAGGAAATTTGCTGATGACACAAAGATTGGCATTATAGTTGATAGTGAATAAGATAGCCATAGACTCCAGAATGATATCAATGTTTTGGTTGAGTGGGTGGAAAAATGGCAAATGGAATTCAGTCCAGAGAAGTGTGAGGTAATGCATTTGGGGATGGAAAATAAAGTGAGGGAATACACAATAAATGGGAGGATATTGAGAGGGGCAGAAGTGAGAAATCTTGGAATGCATGTCCACAGGTCCCTGAAGGTGGCAGGACAGGTAGATAGAGTGGTGAAGAAGGCATATGGATTTCTTCTCTTGATTGGCCAAGGTATAGAATACAAAAGCAGGGAAAAGCAGTTCCAGTAATGCTGGAACTGTATAAAACGCTGGTTTGGCCACAGCTGGAGTATTGCGTACAGTTCTGGTCACCTCATTGCAGGAAGGACATAATTGCTCTGGAGAGAGTACAGAGGAGATTTACGAGAATGTTGCCAGGGCATGAAAGTTGCAGCTATGAGGAAAGATTGGATAAGCTCGTGCTGTTTTCCTTAGAACAGAGGAGGCTGAGGGGTGAATTAATTGAGGTGTACAGAATTATGAGGGGCCTAGATAGAGTAGACAGGCAGGGGTGGCACAGTGGTTAGCACCGCAGCTTCACAGCTCCAGCGACCTGGGTTATGTTCTGGGTACTGCCTGTGCGGAGTTCGCAAGTTTTCCTTGTGACCGTGTGGGTTTCTGCTGGGTGCTCTGGTTTCCTCCCACAGCCAAGGACTTGCTTGCAGGTTGATAGGTAAATTGGCCATTGTAAATTGCCCCTAGTGTAAGTAGGTGGTAGGGAATATGGGATTAATGTAGGGTTAGTATAAATGGGTGGTTGGTGGTCAGCACAGACTCAGTGGGCTGAAGGGCCTGTTTCAGTGCTGTATCTCTCTATGACCTGTTTCCCCTAGCCGAGAGTGCAATTACCAGGGGCACAGATTTATGGTGATTTGTAGGAGGATTAGAGGGGACATGAGGAAAAACCTTTTCACCCAGAGGATGGTGGGTGTCTGGAATTCACTGCCAGGAACGTCAGTGGAGGCAGAAACCCTCAATTCTTTTAAAAGCTACCTGGACGTGCACCTGAAGAGCTGTAAGCTACAAGTCTATGGACCAGGTGCTGGAAGGTGGGATTAGATTGGTGGCTAGTTTTTCCGGCCGGCATGGACACGACAGGCTGAATGGCCTCCTTCTGTGCTGTTATTTTTCTATGGTTCTATGGTTCGAGCAGAACTAAAAGGGGATTCCTGCCCTAGCTCAGTTAGAGAATGGACTGTTGACTGACGCACTGAACCACGCAGGCCAGAAAGTTTTCGGGTTTAATCCCTGTTATATGAAGAGTTAACTGATTTCAGATGAATGGAAATTAGCAATACTAAATTGGCCATAACACCCTTTGGGATTGATAGGGAATTTTAAAAAGGCAGAGAAAAAACCCTTCTCCTATCTTTCTGGAAGGTATGAAGCATGTATGGATTCTGGTTAAGAACAGGGCCAGTCTCAACTGCAATATTCCTGTGAGTCATGGTTCCATGGTAGCCTCTGAGTGAAAAGTTTTTGAGTGCATGCCTCACTCACAGAGTCACAGAATCATAATGGCACAGAAGGAGGCCATTCAGCCCATCGAGTCCATGCTGGGTCTCTAGAGCAATTCAGTTTGTCACAATCCTCCCGCTCTATACATGTAGCCATGCAAGTTTATTTCTCTCAAGTGCCCATTCAATTTCCTTTTGAAATAATTATCATCTCCACTTCCAGCACCCTCACAGACAGTGAGTTCCAGAGACTCCAGAGACTTTGAGCACATAATCTAGGCTGGAATTTCAGTGCAGTACTGAAGGAGTGCTGCACTCTCAGAGGTGCAGACTTTCAGATATGACATTAAACTGAGGCCCCGTTTGTCCTCTCAGATGAATGTTAAAATCCCATGACACTATTTGAAGAAGAACAAAGATTTTTTTTCCTGGTGGCCTGGCCCAACATTTATTTCTCCTTTAATACATATAACAGATAATCTTGTCATTTATTTCTTTGATGTTGGTTGGAAAGCTATTATACTTTCAAATAAATATTTAATTAGCTTTGAAGGACTTCCTGAGATCATGAAATATGCCATATGAATGCAGGTTCTTCCTTTAGTTGAGTAGCCTAGCAAGACTCATTGCCTAGGCTGACATATGAAGAATGATCACTTCGATGAGACACTGGGGGGCATCCTTGTAACCATACCTCACATGAGCCAGCACCTTCACCAGAGACGTAGATAAAATGGAAGCAATGAAAATCGGCACAGGAAACTGAAGAAAATTACCAAACCTCACACTGAAAGCAAAGGCTGCAGAATGTAATGAAGAGAAAGATCATGAAACTTATCAACCTTAGAATTACTAATAACAATATTATTCCCTGAATGTTTTATATTTATATGACATTATTACTGGATGCTAGTTTAACAGAGGCATGAACCTTTTAATATAGCTTTTGTATTCATAAATGAAACATTCATCAGCAATATCCCTGATGACATCTTCTAGATTACAGTAAAAAAAATTGAAACTAAGACATGCAAGGATATTCATTTGTTTGACTGAGGCACTCTAAATTGCAATTACAGTGCTTACATTCTGAAAGCCTAAAGATTTTTGAAAGCAGAGGAGATTTTCTAATTTTGGGAATAACAAGTTAGAATTTGAAGTTTTAAAAGACTATATCAAATTCTAAATATTATTAGCAAACATTGCAGCGTTATGAAGAGCATCTGTGAAGTCTCGAGCAGCTTGCTGACAATGACAAGATAATAGTGAGCTTAAAACATTGGAATAATCTATCTCAGCTGGAACACTAAGGTTAAAAGGTTAGGTGCTGGTTTAAGTGATGGATTTATTCAATGAAATACATTAAAAACCAAAGTATTTTACTTTAGTTTTACTTTCTGTCTGATTATACTCCTGTGAAGCACCTTGGAACATTTTCCATTAAATAAAGGCACTAAGTAAATGCAGATTGTTATGCTTGGACATTGGTCCATCAAACCCTGTGACTGGACAAATCTCCACCCACAAAACTGGCCATGCCCCCAGCTCTCAACTACAAGTATCCTTCAATTGCGTTTGTTTGATATGTCTCAACATTGCAAACAGATTTTCAGACGCAGAAGAAACGTATCAATCATTTTGTACTTAATAGCACTTTTGTAATTGTTTTATTGAAAAAAACTAAGAGACCTGCTTTGTGTTTTCGATTCCTCTGAATTTATTTTTCTGGTATAAGTATAAATCACATTAAAAATTGAAAAGCTTTCCTGATTGCAGATTCTTGTACATGCTGTGTCTGTTGTGCATGAATGATGCTTAAATGAGGTAAATGTTCATTCTCAAGGAAGAAATGTATGGTGTGGATTAAACGCTTTCATTCGGCTCCAATTGTTTACAGTGATTTACACCCATGTTAAATTTTGCCACATTCTAACGCAATTGGGAGGATACATGGATGCAAATCTCATAGGAACGTAGGAACATAGGAGCAGGAGGAGGCCAGTCAGCCCATCAAGCCTGCTCCGCCTTTCAATACGAACCTGGCTGATCATCCACTTCAATGCCTTTTCCCCGCACAATCCCCATATCCCTTTAAGTCATTAGTATTTAGAAAGCTGTCAATCTCTACTTTAAACATACTCAATGACTGAGCTTCCACAGCCCTCTAGGGTAGAGAATTCTAAAGATTCACAACCCTCTGAATAAAAAAAATTCTCCTCATCTCTGTCCTAAGTGGCTTCCCCCTTATTTTGAAATTGTGGCCCTCGGTTCTAGACTGCCCAACCAGGGGAAATATCTTACCTGCATCTACTCTAACTATCCCTTTATGAATTTTGTAGGTTTCAATAATATCATCTTTCATTCTTCAAAACTCCAGAGAATACAGGTCCAATTTCCCCAATCTCTTTTCATAGGACAGTCCTGCCATCCTGGGATTAAGTCTGGTGAACCTTCGTTGCACTCCCTCTATGGCAATAATATCCCTCCTAAGGGGACCAAAACTGCATACAGTATTCCAGGTGCAGTCCAACCAAGGTTGTTTACAATTGAAGCAAGACTTCACTACTCCTGTACTCAAATCCTCTTGCGATAAAGGCTAACATATCATTAGCCTTCTTAATTGCTTGTTGCACCTGCATGTTAGATTTCAGTGACTTATTGACGAGGACATCCAGATCGCTTTGTACATCAACACTTTCTAATCCCTTACCATTCAAGAAATAGTCTGCACATCTATTCCTCCTACCAAAATTGATAGCCTCACATTTTTACACATTATATTCCATCTGCTACATTCTTGCCCACTCACTAAGTCTGTCCAAATCCCCTTGAAGCCACTTTGCATCTTCCTCACAACAACACATTCCCACCTAGTTTTGTGTCATCTGTGAAATTTGGAAATATTACATTTGGTCCCCACATCCAAATCATTGATATATATTGTGAACAGCTGAGGCCCAAGTACTGATCCTTGCGGTACCCCACTAGTCGCAGCCTGCCAACACGAGAATGACTCGCTTATTCCTACTCTCTGTTTTCTGCCTGTTAACCAATCCTTCATCCATGCCAGTATATTACCTCCTATCCCATGTGCTTTTCTTTTGCTAAACAACCTTCTGTGGAGGACTTTATCAAAAGCCTTTTGAAAATCCACGTACACTATGTCCACTGACTCCCCTTTATTAATTCTGCTAGTAACATCCTCAAAAAACCCCAACGGGTTCATCATGCATGATCTCCCATTCACAAATTCATGTTGTCTATACCCAATCAGATCATTATTATCCAAGTGACCATTTATCACATTCTTTAGAATAGATTCTAACATTTTCCCTCCTACTGATGTAAGGCTAACAGATCTGTAGTTCCCTGTTTTCTCTCTCCCTCCCTTCTTAAATAGTGGGGTGACATCTGCTATCTTCCAATCTGCAGGAACTGTTCCAGAATCTATACCATTTTGGAAGATGATCACCGATGCATCCTCTATTTCTATAGCTACCTCTTTCAACACTCTGGGATGTAGAATATCAGGTCCTGGGGACTTATCAACATTCAGCCCCATTAATTTCTCCAACACAACCTTCTTACTTATACTAATTCCCTTCAATTCCTCATTCTCCCTATTCCCTTTATCTCTAATTCTGGGAGAGTTCTTGTATCTTCCTCGGTGAAGACAAACACAAAGTAATCATTTAACTTCTCTGCCATTTCTCTATTCCCCATTATAAATTCTCCTGATTCTGCCTGTAATGCATGCACATTTGTCTTAGCCAAACGTTTCCTTTTTATCTACCTATAGAAGCTTTTACAGTCAGTTTATATGTGTTTAGCCAGTTTACTTCTCCCTTTCTTTATCAGTTTCTTGGTCCTCTTTTGCTGTATTCTAAAATCTTCCCAATCCTCAGGTTTACTACTATTTCTGACAACTTTATGGGCCTTTTCTTTTAATCTCATACAATCCTTAACTTTCTTTGTGAACCACAATTGACTCATGTAGATGTGAAAGATTCCACGACTCTAATTTTTAAAGAATAGCAGCAGGGTTATCCCCGGTGTCTTGGACAACATTTATCCCTCAATCAACAGCACAAAAAAACAGATTATCTGGTCGTTATCACAAAGCTGTTTGTGAGATTTTGCTGTGTGCAAATTGGCTGCCTCATTTTCTATATTAGAACAGATTCATTGGCTGTAAAGCACTTTGGGACATCCTGTGGTCATGAAAGGCACTATATAAATGCAAGTCTTTCTTTCTTTAAATTGATGTTGGCAAAACGAGTGAAACATTGGCTGCATTTTTAGGTCTAACTTCTGTGGTTGCGCTCACGGAGGATACTCCAGGCATATGTCTCTGTGAAGCACCTTGGGATTTTTTTTTCTACAGTAAAGGTAAATAAATGCAAATTATTGCATTTTTAAATACGCTGAGATGGGTCCTTAATATGAAGAATACAATAGAAATGTAAATTGTTGTGCTAAACTATTGACAACAAGAACCAACAATATGTGATAAGAATAAAATTGACGGCATTTGTAAATGGTTTAATGTGAACCTTTGAATCAATTAAATTCTTCCTCACAACAAAAGAATGTCATTGCAACCCACAGCAAATCAGCAGCAGACGATACAACAATTTTTTACTGGCTTGATACACAGGCTATGACAGGGAGGGCTTGGGAGGATGTTCCAAGGATGAATGCATATTCTGCCTACACTGGAGTATGCAGATCACCTGTGGTATCAGGTCTACCGCACCCCTTCTATTCATGAAGATCCCAGAATGCTAATCATTTAGAAATCAGATAGTGCCAGAAATAGAAGTATGTAAGCTACTAAATGGCAGTGTATGCAAATAAAACTCTGCCACATGGCAAAAGAACCAGCAGTTACATGAAGAAACTTTTTTTTAATGCAGTGAGTTGTTGTTATCTGGACTGCACAACCTGGAGTTTAGAAGAGTGAGGGGAGACTTGATTGAAGTGTATAAGATCGTGAATGGTCTCAACAAGGTGAATGTGGAAAGGATGTTTCCTCTTGTGGAGGAGTCCAGAACTAAGGGGCACTGTTTTAAAATTAGGCATCCTCTTTTTAGGTCAGAGATGAGGGAAACATTTTTTCTCTCAGAGGGTTGTGCGACTTTGGAACTCTCTGCCTCAGAAGGTGGTGGTCATTGAATATTTTTAAGGTAGCGGTAGTTGGATTCTTGTTAGGCAAGGGAATCAAAGGTTACTGGGGGTAGATGGGAGAGTGGAATTTGAAACACAGATAGATCAGCCGTGATCTTATTGAATGGTGGAGCAGGCTTAAGGGGCTGACTGGCCTACTTCTGCTCCTAATTTGTATGTTCAAATGTTCGTATGAAAGGGTGTTGAAAATAGATTCACTACTAACTGGGAGTTAGATACATACTTGAAGAGAAAGAATTAAAGGACGATAGGGCAATGTGGAAAGAGCAGCCGAGTAGCTCTTTCAACATGCTGGTTCAGGCACATTGGGCCAAATGGCCTCCTTCTGTGTGGTATCAATCTAAGATTTGATGATTATTTATAGTTCTTCCAATGACTTAGTTGGCAAGCCCATTGTGTCATGTGGAATAAAACAATGAAGACCAGAAATGACCCAGACTTGATTTATGGCACTGAATTTTCCCTGTGGAGGCAGGAAACAGGAGTCGGGACTGTTTTTGGGTCCCGAATATGCCTTCAGTAAGAAACTGATTAAAATTAAGATTTTTACATAGGCGGGCCCTTAAATGGCATGGAGACAGGTTTCCTGTCCAACTGATGGCGGTGGGCAGGCTCTCAAAGATGGAGGGCCAATCAGAAGCCTTCCAGCTTCAGAGAAGCACCTGGCTGCAGTACACGGTAATAACTGGAAGAGCACTTCAACAAGAAGGTGCCCTCTCTGCCACATTTTAAAAGCTTTAATGAAAAAACACAGAAAGCAATCAGGCGACTACTGTCAGAGTGGAGGGTGGGGAGGAGCACCTCTATAGGGCGGGCTTTGGCTGTATCCCCAGCAAGGCAGGCAGGCAGGGGGGGCCTATAGGCTGCCTGGAGCACAGTTCCATTCCTCCCCGCCCCCCAGCCCCCAAGCCTGCTGCTAGGCGCCCGCCTCCAGGCAGTTGATCTGGCCTCTGTTGTGTCGGGGAACTGGAAGCTGACTGGAAAACCCTCATAGGCTTCCTAAATTGCTGCTCAACAAGGCTCTTAATGATCCTAATTGTCTGCCTGCCTCATGTGAGCGGGCAGCCTGTCTGGACCCTGAACCCTTGTCGACCAAATTGGCTGACGTCGGTAATGGGGTCAGGAAGTTGGCACACCGGCCAACCTCTTAATTTTCAGGCCCCGTCGGTCTCCGTTCCTGGGGCCTAAAAATTCAGCCCATTGTCTGTGTTGAGTTAGGCGATTTCAGTTGCATCGTGGTTGGGGGAGCATCTTCTATGCTCCTGGGTTGTGGGTTGTAGGGAGGCGTGGTGAAATCTGCCAGAATTGTAATCCAGTGAATTCCTGCTGTAAATTCCAGATATATGGATATTGGGCAAAAGCAGTATTAGGCTTGAGTGTGATGCACTGCTTTGATTGAAAGCCTGCCGACATTCATTATCTAGTCTCACACATAAAGAGTGTCCACTTGAGTGAGTTATCAGAGCATATCTGGCAACTATGACACATGTGCTTTCAGCAGACAAAGGGGAGGGTAAAAAATATTTATTTGTCTAAAAGTTTTGAGAACATCCATTAAACTCTGGATGTCATGTAAAGATGTCACATTTTGCATAAACCAACAATAAATCACAATCTTTAAAGAATTCCTAAAATACAAAGTAATCAATTTCTTTTGCACTGTTT
Source organism: Heterodontus francisci (assembly GCF_036365525.1). Lineage (NCBI taxonomy): Eukaryota > Metazoa > Chordata > Chondrichthyes > Heterodontiformes > Heterodontidae > Heterodontus > Heterodontus francisci. Next base: position 39,844,507 of record NC_090375.1, read on the forward strand.
TTCCAAACTTGAGGCAAAGTGAATTTGTTGTTGAGATAACAAGCTGAGGAGCCAAGCAGCTGACAAGCTAGGGAAACTTCAAACGCAAACTATAATTAACCTATGATTAGCCTCAGAACCTACTTAGACACTTCTTCACAGGAAGTTCCTGAGCCGTGGCCTTAAAGGGATAGGCAAGGTTAGAACTTAAACATTATATCCCGTGCTTCAGACCGTAAACTGCCTGTGAGAAATGCCCCAGAGACAGGGATCGGCAATGTGTCCGTGGTAAAAGATGTTGAGGTCCATGACTGGAAATTTCAGGGACGAGAGATTTCCCATTGGCTTCTCCTTTCAGATCAGAATGGCTTTAAAAAACATTTTCCCATTTTTTTTAAAGCTTGCCGGAAAACCCAAATCTGTCCGAAGTTCAGGAGCTGCTGTTCCTGCTCTCAGCAACTGTGGGGGTGGGGGGAGAGGGGGAGAGAGGGAGGGGGAGATAAGGGCAAAGAGATAGGGAGGGAGGGGGAAAGAGGGGGGGGGGGACAGAGAGAGTGAGAGACAAACAGAGAGAGGGAAAAAGGGGAGAGAGAGAGGGAGAGAGAGAAGGGGAGAGAGTGTAAGAGTTTCCTTTCTCGTACCCCCTTATTACAGTTCTTGGACTTCAGGAATTACAAGAACAAATGTGCACATGACACAGGGTTTGACTTAACCATGAATTGTTGTTTTATTGAATCCAATAATGTCCCTAATACAGATGCCTCTATGGTTAGTTGAAACAGAAATAAAACAAAACTGTCCTCAATACAGAACCTCCTGCAGTAATTTAAAATTGCCACTCCAATTCCCAGCTGAACCCTTTAGCGATTTGACCACTTTTTCCAGTTACCCAAACAAAGTCACAATGACTTGGCTCAAATTTACAAATTTCAGGCAAAAACATTCTGCTTTTGTCCCAAAACCCTCAGACCAAGATCACTATGATTTGGCTGAACCACAAATATGGCCAAAACACTATGCTTTGTCCTAAACCCTCAGACCAATATCACTACGAATTGGCTGAACACAAATATGGGCAAAAACACTATGCTTTTCTCCCAACCCCTCAGACCAAGATCACTACGATTTGGCTGAAAATACTTACAATCACCCACAACGCCAGTCGGTCCTGGTGTTGGCTGTAGGTCCTGAGTCAAGATGACCAATCTTGACCATTCTTCAGACTGCAGCCCCCACAGTACAAACCCCTTCAAGATTTGACTGAAAAACTGACCATCACCCACACGACTGCTCATTACCGATGTTGATTGTAGGCCTGGATCTGAGATGACCAGTCCCTGTCCTTCTTCACATAACTGCAGATCAGTCACTCTGATGTGCTTTCTTTTTATAATAAAATGACTCAGAACTTCTAAGACATATGTCCTATTGTTCATGTTGTGCAATGTCCAGCAGGTAAGCACCCTTTAGTTATTCCACGCATAGTCCAGATGAATATGATTAATTCATAGTGGATGCAACAATACAGTCCTTTCATGGCAGAAATAACTCAAAGAAAATCTTCAAACTCTCATGTTGTTTAAACAAATTCTCCTGCTGTTATGAGGCAATACAGTACCAGTACCTGGCTCTGAAGTTGCTGCAAGATGTAAATGTCTCATCCCTCTCCTTGAGATAAATTAATGGCCAGATTCCAGTACTATGGTCTATGATGGTAGCCTTATTATCATATCAAAGGCATGTCCCATCTACCATTGTATAGGGTAATCAGTCTCTTGATTGCATTAGCTGATGGCAGGTGATGGCTTTTCCTTTGGTACCATTGTTCCATTGCAAGCAATCAGTCAATATTTAATTCCTTTTGATGTGCAATTGTCTTTTCTGAATGTCCAAATTAACCCTTTTCTGCCCAGCCTGTGCTGCGAGCTACAGCTTGGCTTTTTGTATTGTAATTCCAACATGAGGTCAAAGCACGCCTGTGAGTCTGAATTTTATTGTCCATGAATTTTCCCAGTTGGAGGGGATTCCCATGCTACAAGAAAGAAGGGGGAGAGAGAGGGGGAGGGAGAGAGAGAAGGGGGAGAGAGAGGGGGAAGAGAGAGAAGGGGAGAGAGGGGGGGGGGGGGGAAAGAGAGAGAGGGCCAGACAGAGTAAGGGGAAGAGAAAGGGGGAGAGAGGGATGGATGCAGAGGGAGAGAGAGGAGAGCGATGGATACAGAGAGGAGAGAGAGAGGGCTGAGAGATGGACACAGAGCGCAGGTAGGGATTGACACAGAGAGGGAGAGAGAGCGCGAGAGGGGAGAGAAAGAGATCAAGATCACTCCTGACAGGTAAGATACCTCTCCAGGTTCTCTGCATTGCTACAGCAAGTGTGTGGGCATATATTGACTACTTGAGCAAGCAAAATCTTTTTTTTTTCCAAAATATATTTTATTCATAAAAATCTGTAAAATTTACATTCCCAAACAGTTTAAAACAGCATCAAGTCAAAGAATACAGACAGTGCAAAGGTGATCAGTTACCTTCTATACAATCATGAGTTGCCTCACAACCCTTCCATTTCATTGTCATGCCATATACATTTTTTCATTTACAGCACACAAAATTTCTCCGATACAGTTCGAGGGGTTTCCCATGGATCCAGCCCCTCAGTTCAGCTTGGTGGGGGGACCTTACACTGTGGTCTTTCCCCATTGACCCTTTGCTGCGGCTGCTCCAAGCTTTAGTGCGTCCCTCAGCACGTAGTCCTGGACCTTGGAATGTGCCAGTCTGCAACATTCGGTGGTGGACAACTCTTTGCGCTGGAAGACCAGCAAGTTTCGGGCAGACCAAAGGGCGTCTTTCACCGAATTGATAGTCCTCTAGCAGCAGTTGATGCTTGTCTCGGTGTGCGTCCCTGGGAACAGCCCGTAGAGCACAGACTCCTGTGTTACAGAGCTGCTTGGGATGAACCTCGACAAAAACCACTGCATCTCTTTCCACACCTGCTTTGCGAAGACACATTCCAGGAGGAGGTGGGCGACCATCTCTTCCCCACCACAGCCACCGTGGGGGCATTGTGCGGAGGGGGCGAGACTTCGGGTGTGCATGAAGGATCTGACGGGGAGGGCCCTTCTCACCACCAGCCAAGCTACGTCTTGGTGCTTGTTTGAAAGATCTGGTGATGAGGTATTCCGCCAAATGACTTTGACGGTCTGCTCGGGGAACCATCCGACAGGATCCACCGTCTCCTTTTCCCATAGGGCCTTGAGGACATCCCGAGCAGACCACTGCCTGATGGACCGGTGGTCAAAGGTGTTTTCCTGCAGAAACTGCTCCACGAAGGATAGGTGGTACGGCACGGCCTAACTGCATGGAGCGTTCCGCAGCAATGTGACCAAGCCCATCCTTTGCAACACCGGGGACAGATAGAACCTCAGCACGTAGTGGCACTTGGAGTTTGCGTACTGGAGGTCTACACACAGCTTGATGCAGCCGCACATGAAGGTGGTCATCAGGATGAGGGCCACGTTGGGTACATTTTTCCCGCCCTTGTCCAGAGATTTGAACATCGTGTCCCTCCGGACGCAGTCCATTTTAGATCCCCAGATAAAGCGGAAAATGGCTCGGGTGACTGCCACAGCACAGGAGTGGGGTATGGGCCAGACCTGCGCCACGTAGAGCAACAACGTGAGTGCCTCGCACCTGATGACCAGGTTCTTACCCACAATGGAGAGAGATCGCTGCCCCCACATGCCCAACTTTTGTCGTACCTTGGCTACTCGCTCCTCCCAGGTTTTGGTGCACGCCCCGGCCCTTCCGAACCATATCCCCAGCACCTTCAGGTAATCTGACCTGATGGTGAAGGGGACAAAGGATCGGTCAGCCCAGTTCCCAAAGAACATGGCCTCGCTCTTGCCGTGGTTAACTTTGGCTCCCGAGGCCAGTTCGAACTGGTCGCAGATGCTCATCAGTCTGCGCACGGACAGCGGATCCGAGCAGAAGACGGCGACGTCATCCATGTACAGGGAGGTTTTAACCTGAGTGCCTCCGCTGCCTGGGATTGTCACCCCTCTGATGCTCGCATCCTTCATAATTGACTCAGCAAAGGGTTCAATACAGCAAACAAACAAGACCGGGGAGAGAGGACAGCCCTGTCTGACTCCAGATTTGATCGGGAAACTTTCCGATTCCCACCCGTTGATTGAGACTGTGCTACTGATGTTTGTGTAGAGCAGTTGGATCCAATTGCAGATTCCCTCCCCAAACCCCATTTTGGAAAGCACGTCCATCATGTAGGTGTGCGATATCCTGTCAAAATCCTTCTCCTGGTCCAGGCTGATGAGGCAGGTGTCCACCCTCCTGTCCCGTACGTAGGCGATGGTATCCCTGAGTAGCGCGAGACTATCAGAGATCTTCCTGCCGGGTACAGTACAGGTCTGATCCGGGTGGATCACCAACTCCAGAGCAGACTTGACTCGACTGGCTATGACTTTGGACAGAATCTTGTCGTCAACATTAAGCAGTGAGATGGGCCTCCAATTTCTGATTTCTGCCCTCTCCCCCTTCCGCTTGTAAATGAGGGTGATGATGCCTTTCCTCATGGATTCTGACATGCTGCCGGCCAGGAGCATACTCTCGTTTACTTCCAGTAGGTCTGGGTCGCCCCAGTCCCACAGGGCCGAGTACAACTCGACCGGTAAGCCGTCGCTTCCGGGAGTTTTACTCGTCTCGAAGGACTCGACGGCCTTTGTCAGCTCGTCCAGAGTTAGCGGCTTGTCCAGTCTCTCCCTCCTGCTGTCATCTAAGACCTCTGTGATAGATGACAGGAAGGACTGGGAGGCTCTGCTGTCTGTGGGCTTCGTGTCAAATCAATGCCAAGTATCTCACTAAATAGAGAGAAAAGTGTTTTAAATCAGACTGTGTTTTGATGGCTTTAGGTTGGCTATACACTTTATATACAGATTAATTTCCCCCATGTCCGTGGCTGAGTCAATAATTTTGTCAAATGCCCATGATGCAACAGGACGATATAGATGGATTGGTAAGATGGGCAGAGCAGTGGCAAATGGAATTTAATCCTGAGAAGTGTGAAGTGATGCATTTTGGGAGAACTAACAAGGCAAGGGAATATACAATGGATGGTAGGACAGAGGGTCAGAGGGACCTTGGTGTACTTGTCCATAGATCACTGAAGGCAGCAGCACAGGTGAATAAGGTGGTTAGGAAGACATATGGGATATTTGCCTTTATTAGCCGAGGTATAGAATATAAGAGCAGGGAGGTTATGATGGAGCTGTATAAAACGCTAATTAGGCCACAGCTGGAGTACTGTGTACAGTTCTCTTCACCACACTATAGGAAGGATGTGATTGCACTGGAGAGGGTGCAGAGGAGATTCACTGGGATGTTGCCTGTGCTGGAGCATTTTGGCTATGAAGCGAGACTGGATAGGCCAGGGTTGTTTTCCTTGGAGCAGAGAAGGCTGAAGTGGGGGACCTGATTGAGGTATACAAAATTATGAGGGGTATAGATAGGGTAGATAGGAAGAAACTTTTTCCCTTAGCGGAGGTGTCAATAACCAGGGGGCATAGATTTAAGGTAAGGGGCAGGAGGTTTAGAGGGGAGTTGAGGAGAAATTTTTTCACCTAGAGGGTAGTTGGAATCTGGAACACACTGCCTGAAGGGGGTAGAGGCAGGAACCCTCACAACATTTAAGAAGTATTTAGATGAGCACCTGAAACACCATAGCATACAAGGCTACGGGTCAAGTGCTGGAAAATGGGATTAGAATAGATAGGCTTGATGGCCGGCGTGGATACGGTGGGCCGAAGGGCCTATTTCTGTGCTGTATAACTCTATGACTCTATATTGGTGCCGAACCCTGCCTAGGGATCAGCTAGCATGATTAACAAAAGCCTACCACACATTGGAAACACATTGCATAGACTACACAGCATATGATACACACTACCTCCTAACCTCATAACATTATATGCTCTACAATTCAAGTTAACTGCACCACACACATGGTTCATTGTGTTTCAATGTAAAAATTTTAGCATGCTGACTGTAAACTCAGCGGAGGTCATTCTAACTTTCATCAGTGGGTGAAAAATGGGTCATAGTGATTTGTTCGCCTGTTTTACAGCTTGCCTGACTTCATTTTCCAATGAAAGGTTCTACCCAGTGTAAAGTCTGAACATAATAATGCAGCTTTGAGTGTACTTGGCAGCAGATGACTCAGTGTTGGATTTTTAATTCCGTTGATTTCAATGAAAATAGAAATCAAGAGAAATGTAAAATGGGCAGTGGACTTATTAGCACCTGTTTTAGACTGTCACACACGGTCAAGGTTCAGTCCTGTTATTCATATGTGTTACACAATTTAATGCTTTGAGGGTGTTTTACTCTCTTCTGAATGAAAAAAAATCCCTTATATCATAGGAAATGACCTGAAGTCAAAAAAGCAGCTGGCCACCTTCAGGGGTGTCTGTTTAATCCATTAATATTAACAAAAGCAAACTGAACAATCAGGACCAACCTGCTGCTTTCACACTTCATGGGCATCTACATTGACCAAAAGCTAACCTACTGCAGAATATTTTCTATAGCAATTTATGAATTTACAGTTGAAAGGAGAAACTGAATTCTCCCACTGGGCAGGATCAGAACAGATAAGCAATTAAAATTGGAGCAGTTCCACATCCTACTCTGTTCCTACCAATATCCTATGCTAACAGCATTGCTTTGGCTGGCAGGAGCCTCAAGCATCGATGCAAATAGGGATCCTATGACATTAATAGGAGACTGCTGGAGGTTTAATCAGAGTCTGAGCATCATAGTGTCATGGCTTTCCTGTCAGGCTGAAATAGGCCTGCAGCAATTGGGAAGGATGAAGAGGTCCTTCAGGTAAGTCAACATATTCTTTTGTGGAGCCAGGAGGAGCAGGAGTGTTCTTCTTGGGTCTACAAGGAAATTCAATTCCTCCCCTCGCAAAGACTCCCCATCTTCCCTCCTGCAAGACCCTCACCAAAACCCCTCCCAGCCACTTACCTGAAAGCTGGGATGCAACCAAGGACAGAGTGATTGTCACCAACACTCTCTTCACACCAGTTCCGGCTGAGAAGTGAACTGGCGACTTTTAATTGATGAGTGCACTATGCCCAAAATTAAAGGATCAACTCTCTAATACAGATAGAATGAACATATATGGAACAATGTTTTAAGTTTTAGCCTTTTAATATATGAATAATAATAAGTTACTCATACATTCAAATAAGTAAAATTGTAGATCGTTTTCCACCTATAAGTTCATAAGTTCATTCACTTGAGCGTTTCAGTTGCCAGCACTGAATTGGATCAGATGACCAACTTGCGTCAGGTTAATGCAGCTACATCCCTTGAATCTGCCATTGTTTTTTCTGTGTTCAGCCATTTTTTTCTTTCTTTATAAAACACACATCTAGAACTTTGAGTAATGAATTCAATTTTCACATTTATCCTACCGTGAACAAAAGAGTATGAGATTTTCCCAATTGTCTTTTAGCAAGAATTTAACGATCCTCAACAAGCAAACATTTACTTCATGTATGGATAACTTTTACAGATACACTTAAGCATGGACAAGACCTGGACAACATTCAGGTTTTGGCTGATAAGTGGCAAGTGACATTGGTGCCACACATGTGCCAGGTGAGGTGAAAGTGATTTCCTTTGACCAAGTGTGGCAGCAAGGAGCCCTAGCAAAACTGAAGTCAGTAGAAATCAGGGGAAAAACACTCCACTGGTTGAAGTCATACCTAGCACAAAGGAAGATGGTTGTAGTTGTTGGAAAAGAATCATTTCAGCCCCAGGACATTGCTGCAGGAGTTCCTCAGGGTAGTGTCCTAGGCCCAACCATCTTCAGCTGCTTCATCAATGACCTTCCCTCCATCATAAGGTCAAAGTGGGAATGTTCATCGATGATTGCTCAGTGTTCAATACCAATCACAGCTCCTTAGATAATGAAGCAGTCCAGACCCCCTTGCAGCAAGACCTGGAGAAGATTCAGGCTTGGGCTGATAAATAGCAAGTGACATTTACACCATACAAGTGCCAGGCAATGATCATCTACAACAAAAGAGAATCTAACCATCTCCCCTTGGCATTCAATGGCATTACCATCTCTGAATCTGCCACCATCAACATCCTGGGGGCTAAACCAGAATCTTAACTGGACCATCCATTTAGATACGATGGCTACAAGAGCAGATCAGTGGCTGGGAATTCAGCAGCAAGTAACTTACCTCCTGACTCCCCAAAGCCTGTCCACCATCTACAAGGTGCAAGTCAGGAGTAGGAGGGAATACTCTCCACTTGCCTAGATGAGTGCAGCTCAACAGCACTCAAGAAGCTTGGCACCATCCAAGACAAAGCAGTCCTCTTGATCAGCACCCCATCCACCACCTTAAAGATTCACTTCCTCCACTAAAGAAGCACAGTGGCAGCGGTCTGTACCATCTACAAGATGCACCGCAGCAACTGTCCAAGCCTCCTTCAATAGCACCTTCCAAACCCACAAACTGTACATCTCGAAAGACAAGGGCGGCAGACGCATGGGAACACCACCTCTACAAGATCCTCTCCAAGTCATTCACCATCCTGACTTGGAACTATATAACTGATCCTTCACTGTGGTTGGGTCAAAGTCCTGGAATTTCCTTGCTAACAGCACTGTGGCTGTACCTACACCACATAGACTTCAACAGTTCAAGAAACCAGTTCACCACGACCTTCGCAAGGATAATTAGGGATAAGCATAAATACTGGTTTTGGCAATGTCACCCAGATCCCAAGAAAAAAAAAATAAAAGCAAAACCTTGAGTTACTGTAAAAATAAAAGATGACTCAATTAGGGGAGGCCGTGGCGTTGTGGTAGTGTCACCGGGCTAGTAATCCAGACCGCCAAGCTAATGTTTTGGCGACATGGGTTTGAATCCCACCACGGCAGATGGTGAAATTTGAACTCAATTAATAAATCAGGAATTAAAAGCTAGTCTAATGGTGACCATGAAACCATTGTTGATTGTGGTAAAAATACAATCTGGTTCACTAATGTCCTTCAGGGAAGGAAATCTGCAATCCTCACTTGGTCTGGCCTAGACCCACAGAATGTGGTTGACTTTTAAATGCCCTCTGAAATGGCCTAGCAAGCCACTCAGTTCAAGGGCAATTAGGGATGGGCACAAATGTTGGCCTCGCCAGCAATGCCCACATCCCATAAACAAATTAAAAAAAGAAAATCCCAGTTTCCACCAGTCTTGCCAACTGTTCAAGCACATCTACCTCATCAATTAACTTTATCCACAGAAGAAAATATGAGTCTAAAAATGACCCTTGGCATTGAATATAAACTGAAGTGTGTGACGTCCTCTTGTTCACCTTTTTAATGCAGTCATTTACCCCTTTATTTTAAATGGCTTAGCACCTCCATTAAAATAGTGTAAGAGCAATAATATGAATGCATTCAGTGCCCATTAACTTTGATAGCCAACAGTCATTTATAGGCTATCATCCTGTATGTGGGTATAATATTAGAAAAGGAAATCAGGTTGGAGGCTTAACTTGGCATAATTCAGTTTGCTGAAATATGTTTGTCAGCAATGGATAGCTTTCTATTAAATTTTTCATTTGCTATGAGCTAATTTATTATTATCTTTAGAATGAACCAATGGGATTGAACAAATTATCAAAGAGAATTAAATTAAAACCTGGCTCTGGTATAAAATTAAAACCTAGCCCGGGGCAGACCCGACCACAGCCAACCTGAACCCGACCCGGGCCCGAGTCCTTCCAATTTTCTTTCATGCCCGATCCGACCCGAAAATATAAAACATATGATTAGTACAGAAAAAAAATCACGTCAAAATGTAGATTAAAAAGAAAACAATATAAAATAAAACCAAACCTGACCACAGCCAACCTGACCCAACCCAAGCCCGAATGCTGGACAGAGAATATAGACCCGACCCAACCTGAACCCGATACATATAGTTGGGTTTGGTCGGGTTCGGGTCAGGTAGCCAGGCTTTAAACTAAATTACATTGTACCTACAATGTTGATAGTTGAAGACTTTGAGCATTGAAATGTTAGGCATTTTTTCAGCTGGGTACCAGGTTGTGGTACATGGAGTGGTGAAGTCAATCATTTTCCTTACAAGTGCTCCTTCGTAGCCAGTCACTGACATGTGATTGAGTTGCGCATCATTGATGTGAAACATTAGCATAAGCAGAAAGCAATATTTTAGTGATGCTGCATTGTTTCTTTTACATATTAACTGTTAACTTTCCCCGTGCATCTTAAAATTCCTGGCTTTGGAAACACATTTGAGTACACACGATCAGAAGCTTCCTCCACATTAACACTGCTTGAGGTTTCTACCAGAATGCATGTTTGGATTAAACTCTTCAAAAGTTCAATTTCAGATCATATATAAAATTCGTAAGCCATGAAGTTAGTAACGATCTCAAGATTGGATAATAGCCCCTTCAAGTTCTCAGACAATGGGGCAAATTTAAGCTAACTCACAACTGATGGCACTGGTCCAACTCTGGTTTAATACTCGGTTGGATTTTACTCTTCGTTGAAGATAATGGAGAGCAATATTGCGTGGGTCTAAAACCGGCACTCCACCAGATCTCATGGACTTCTGCCCCATAGTGAGTTCGGTTAAAATTACTCCATGTTCTCAGCTGGTTTGATTTGGCCTGCCTCGGCGTTTGCTTTCCTGTGCAGCAAAATGAAAAAATAGTGAAGTATATCCTTGTGAAACTTATCTTCTCTACCTTTTCTTTCATGGGCTATCATAAAGAGTTGAAGCTACAAATTGCTTGTTTGATATATGTTGCTTTTTCCAAATTAGTGGAAATCATGCCATATCACGATCGAACATGATTTATTTTCATTTTGCTTGGGTCACTTTGGAAAGTGACCTGATTTATGGAGATGAGCTGACAGGAGCCCTCCTGCTCCCAGCACACAGAAATAGTTTTCTCCTTTTTTGTAAATGTTATCTTTATAGCACAGAGATTTATAAATGAATCCAGGGCCATGTCTATTTAAGTGAAAATGTGAATGGAGATCTGTAAGAAAGCCTCCACTGATGTAATTATATTTTATTAAAGAAGGACAATACAGAAAGGCTGAACTGTATCTTGAACAAAGCAGTGCTTTCATGCTGCCTGCTTAGGATTCTAGTTAGGGGAGACCACCTAGAGACTGAACTTGACCTGATCCAATATGACATCAGAAACCGTGACTTTGCTTCCTGTGCATTTCTCCCTCTGATACATTGCTTTGCACACTGTTTTGTTGCTTATCAAAGACCATCATGGGAGCAAATCCAGTGACCAGCTCACAAAAAATGTTGGTGCCAGGATTCAGTTATGTCACTTTGCCATTGAATGTGTGAGAATTCTCTCGAGGTTTTTGTCAGATCACAAAAAGAAAAGAAAGCTGGAAGTTGTTGAAGGGAGTGCTGCCAATAATTTTTATCTGTTGTCCTTTTCAGAGGTGTTACAACCTCAGTGAGACCATTAACTTTAAAATATGAGATATTAACCTCCCAGGCCAATTTAAAGAATTGCACAACAAGGTTTCACATCCTAAGACTTATTATAACAACTTCTTCTTCGGCCTCCTTGTCTCGAGAGACAATGTGTAAGTGCCTGGAGGTGGTCAGTGGTTTGTGAAGCAGTGCCTGGAGTGGCTATAAAGGCCAATTCTAGAGTGACAGGCTCTTCCACAGGTGCTGCAGATAAAATTGGTTGTCGGGGCTGTTACACAGTTGGCTCTCTCCTTGCGCTTCTGTCTTTTTTCCTGCCAGCTGCTAAGTCTCTTTGATTCACCACACTTTAGCCCCGCCTTTATGGCTGCCCGCCAGCTCTGGCGATCACTGGCAACTGACTCCCACGACTTGTGATCAATGTCACAGGACTTCATGTCGCGTTTGCAGACATCTTTAAAGCGGAGACATGGACGGCCGGTGGGTCTGATACCAGTGACGGGCTCGCTGTACAATGTGTCCTTGGGGATCCTGCCATCTTCCATGCAGCTCACATGGCCAAGCCATCTCAAGCGCCGCTGACTCAGTAGGGTGCACATGCTGGGGATGTGGCCGCCTCGAGGACTTCTGTGTTGGAGATACGGTCCTGCCACCTGATGCCAAGGATTCTCTGGAGGTAGCGAAGATGGAATGAATTGAGACGTCGCTCTTGGCTGACATACGCTGTCCAGGCCTCGCTGCCGTAGAGCAAGGTACGGAGGACACAGGCTTGATACACTCGGACTTTTGTGTTATAACAATTAAGCTTAAAGAAATCTCTGTTAACTAAACAGTACTTTGTAAGTAGCTGATACCCCAGATTACAAAGAAAGATATTTTCTTTACTTCGTAAAATACTTGAAAACCCCACACCACACCTATACATTACACAGTTCTCTTTAATGGCAAAATCTTTCTGGTTAAAAGTCCCAAACTCTTCCCAGGTGCAATGGGTTGGATCTCCCAGACTTTTTCAAAATCAATGTCCTCTTTGTTAACTTCTCTGAGCAATTTTGACCTGGATGTCCAAGAATAAGGCAATTCCTGTTGGGTTTTTACTTCTCTGCAAGCTTCAACTTTCAAGTCAGGTACAAGTTTTCGCAGCCTTCACTGTATCCAGAGGTCTGGTTTCACAGAGCTACCTAGGCCTTCCATTGTTCCCAGGTGTTAACAGCATATATCTTGGTATATTTTCATATTCAGAATCATTGACTCCTTATTTACGCCCCAGAATCAGGGAGGGTGGAGATTGTTCATCAGATGTTATCTCTGTAATCTCAAGAAGTGCAACACCATCTAGGACAAAGCAGTCTGCTTGATTGGCACCCCATCCTCCACCTTCAACATTCACACCCTTTACCACTGACACAGTGTAGTAGCAGTGTGTACCATCGACAAGATGCACTGCAGCAACTCACCTAGGCTCCTTCGATAGCACCTTCCAACCCAAAACCTCTATCACCTAGAAGGACAAGGGCAGCAGATGCATGGGAATACCCCCACCTGCAAGTTGCCTTCCAAGCCACAGACCATCCTGACTTAAAACTACATCGTCATTCCTTCACAGTCACTGGGTCAAATTCTTGGAACTCACTTCCTAACAGCACTGTTGGTGTATCTACACCCCAAGGATTGCAGCGGTTCAAAAAGGCAGCTCACCACCACCTTCTCAAGGGCAATAACGATGGGCAATAAATGCTGGCCTAGCCAGCGACACCCACATCCCATGAAGGAATATAAAAAAAAGATACAGTTTGTGGCAGGTTCCTCCCACGCACTGATGTCAATTTGTCCCCTTCTCAATGAGGCTTTCAGAATGCCCCTGAAAAATTTTCTTTTTCCTCCTTGAGATTGGGTGCCATCCTTAAGTTGTGAGAAGAGGATCTGCTTCAGAAGTTGATAATTTGGCCTGCAGATGCAGGGTCCTGTCCAGCGGAGCCGATTTCACATAATCATGGTTGCGATTCTGGAGGAATTGGCTTCAGTGAGGATGCTGGAATTTGTTTGCCCTGTCTTCCCACTTGTCTTTGAGACACCATTGGTGGAAATTTTCCATCACCCGGAGGTGTCTTTGGTAAGTGACCCAAGTCTAACAGCCATATAGGAGCATGGTGACAACAACAGTGTTGTCGACTAAAGCCTTTGTCCTGTTTTGGAAATCTCTGTTATCAAAGACCCAGTTGTGTAAGTTTTGGAAACTGTGCTAGCTTAGCTGATTCTGTGCTGGATCTCCACTTCAATGGTGACCTTTTGAGAAAGGCAGCTATCAAGATATGAGAAGTGTTCAAAGACGTCTAAAGTTTCCCCATCAATATGAATAGCTGGAGGTGTAGATGCTTGTTCGGGGAAGGGTTGGTGGAGGGTTTTGGTCTTGCTGATGTTGGGTGAGAGACCAACCATTTTGTATGCAGAGTTGAAAAGATTGAGTGTGCTCTGAATGTTACTTGCAGTGTGGGCCACAACTGCATAGTCATTGACATATTGTAAGTCATGGATATGCTGGATGGCCACCTTAGTCTTGGTTCTCACCCTGTCAAGGTTGAAAAGCATCCCGTCAAGCCGAAACTCAATCATGATCCCTTGTGAAAATTGGTCACGAATGTGTTCCATGACCAGGCTGAGGTAGATGGTGAAGAGAGTAGGCACAATCACACAGCCTTGCTTTACGCCTGTCCGGATCCAAAAGAGTTCAGTCTCCAATCTATTGCAAAGGATGATTGCTGTCATATCGTTATGCAAGAGTCGCAGGATAGTAACATATTTTGCTGGACATTCATGTCTCTGGAGAACTTTTCATAGGGCTTTATGATTGATGGAGTCAAAGGCTTTTGACGGATCAATAAAGGCCAGGTAGAGCTCTTTGAGTTGTTCCAGACACTTTTCTTGAATTTCTCAAGCGATAAAGATCATTTCTATGGTTCGCCGAGATGGCCGGAAACCACATTGGGTCTCTGGAAGGATTTCGCCACTGATGGGTAGGAGGTGGTTCAGGAAGCTTCGTGTGAGAATCTTCCCAACAATGGACAGAAGGGATATAGCTCTATCGTTCCCCAAAATAGATTTATCACCCTTCCTGTTGTTGTGTAGAAAATAACTTTTCTCGAGTCCACTGGATTAAAGTAAATAAAGGTTTATTCAAACACTGGTGTAAGGGAGAAGTGTCTGGTGAAACATCCAGAGTCTTCACAATGAAACAGAATCTGTAGTACAAATTTATAGAATACAATAACCATTACACAGCTGTCCACACTACCCCCCACCCCTCCCCCCGACACATTCCAAAACTGCAGCTGGATCAATAAACTGAAGTGTACTGTCTCACTAATCAGCCCCCATTCCTGAGGCTTGGTGTTTTCACAGTTTATAATATCCTGTGCCTCCTGCAATCATGGTCTTTTCTCAAGGACAACATGTTTACACAGATCTAGACTTCTGAGTTGTACAGCTTCCCATAACCATTGCCATGCATGCCCTGGTTCCCCACAGCCACAGTGCTTTCATCTTCCTTCTAAGACTGTTAACGTATCCTAATGCCAAATAATCTACTAATGTAATGTTGGGCGGCACAGTGGTGCAGTGGTTAGCACTGCAGCCTCACAGCTCCAGGGACCCGGGTTCAGTTCTGGGTACTGCCTGTGTGGAGTTTGTAAGCTCTCCCTGTGTCTGCGTGGGTTTCTGCCGGGTGTTCTGGTTTCCTCTCATAGCCAAAGACTTGCAGGTTGACAGGTAAATTGGCCATTGTAAATTGCCCCTAGTGTAGATAGGTGGTAGGAGAATGGTGGGGATGTGGTAGAGAATATGGGATTAATGTAGGATTAGTATAAATGGGTGGTTGCTGGTTGGCACAGACTCGCTGGGCCGAAGGGCCTGTTTCTGTGCTGTATCTCTTAAAAAAAAAGTTACCCTACTGGTCCCACTTCAGTCCATCCTTTTGGACCCCTGGTCAAGTGCACCGCCTGACCCAGATGGGACATTCCTGACATCCTCCACTCACCAATTGCTCCTGGAGTTCAGTGGGCTTCGGATCTCCTAGTCCACTGTTCTCTTACGGCTTCACCAAAATCCTATTGACTTGGGCTGGGCCTGGAACCTCTATCCTGTTACATAGTATAATCTTCATACATATTCACATGTTTCATATTACCTGGGAGAGGGGCTCCAACCACAGGGGATACCGTGGTGTACCCTTTGTCGGCCAGCATTACTATCTGCACTGCTTGGGATATCATCAGCCTTTGGTCGCAACAAATACAGAGACTACTAGGACCACAATGGACGCAATGGCTGCAGCGATCCTTCCCACTTCCCACCAGTTTGCAAATTGAGACAATGATGGTATTGGGGAAATTGGGAGGTCGTACCTCTTCTTCCCAGATTTTTGCAAAAAAAACCCTGAGAGTTCATGACCACCAGTTTTATAGATCTCGGCAGGAATGTGGTCCAGACCATACACCTTGTTGTTCTTCATCTGTTGGATAGCCTCTTGTATGCCAGCAAGTGTCGCAGCATACCCAAATTTGATCTCTCAAGCTGTTGAGGGATTATTTTGATGGTTTTGTCCAATACTGTAGACTCCCAGTTGAGAAGATTCAGTAGTGCACCTTCCAACTGTCTCGGATGGCTAATCTCCCATCTGGGTCAGGCGGTGCACTTGACCAGGGGTCCAAAAGTATTGCCATCTTCAGCTCGGAGTGGGGAATGGACCATTCGTTTTTTGTTTGTAGATGGTGGCCTGGAAGAAAGTCCGCTTGTCGTGCCAGTCTGCATAGCGTTGAATTTCATTGGTCTTCTCGACCCACCATTTATCTTTGATGACAAGTATCATTCTCTGAGCTTCAGATTTGGGTAGTAAATATTCTTCCTATTTCTGCTGTGATGTAGACTGATTTTGACATATAAAGAAAACTTGGCATTTCTGATTGAGAATTTTGCATATTTCTTTATCATTCTCATTAAACCAGTCTCAGTGCCTAAGAGATTCAAACCTGATGATCTGAATACATGTTTCTTGCATCGCAGATTTGATCTTGTCCCAAAGCCTTTCCACACTGGCATCATTGGAACCTGTGAGAGCAAGACAGGAAGAAAGTTGCACCTGAAATTGTTCTCTGGTTTTATATCAAAGAACAAGGAACAGTACAGCACAGGAACAGGCCATTCGGCCCTCCAAGCCTGCGCCGATCTTGATGCCTGCCTAAACTAACACCTTCTGCACTTCTGGGGCCCATATCCCTCTATTCCCTTCCTATTCATGTATTTGTCAAGACGTCTCTTAAACGTCGCTATCATATCTGCTTCCACCACCTCCCCTGGCAGCAAGTTCCAGGCACTCACCACCCTCTGTGTAAAATACTTGCCTCGCACATCCCCTCTAAACTTTGCCCCTCGCACCTTAAACCTATGTCCCCTAGTAACTGACTCTTCCACCCTGGGAAAAAGCTTCTGACTATCCATATCCTGAAGGATATGGGTATTAAATCTTCTCCTGGATTTTTTTCTGAGGATCTTCGGTATCTGGGTGTCAGGTGTAAGCTCATAGTGGAGCATACAAGTTTGTGGTCTGTCCGGCAGTCGTTTGCACCACGCATGTCTCGGACAATGACATAGTCCAGAAGTTGCCAATGCTTGGATTGGGGATGTTTCCAAGTTGCCTTGTATACCTTTTTTTGTTGAAAGAGTACATTTGTGATGGTGAGGAGGACGAGACAATTGACATTTGAATTCCCTATTCCTTCTTTCTCGATGGTGCCCTCCAGATGGTGTAGTTGCATCTGACTCTGGCATGAAAATATCTCCCAGTAGAATCAATCTGTCTTGTTTTGGCACAGCTGCCAGTACAGAATCCAGATAAGCTTAACAGAGCTCTTTAGTTTCATCAATAGAACTGAGGGTGGGAACATAAGCATTGATGATTGTGGCCCTGTGGTTGCCACTAAACTGAAGACATAGGGTCATGAGCTGTTCATTAATGCCAATTGGAAGTTCTGTAAATATATCTGCGATTCTCTTTTTAATGGCGGTCATCCCCTGGTTTCCCCTTCCAGAAGAAAATACATCCTCCTCCTTCCTCTCTAAGCTGGTCTTCCGCAGCGAGTCACATTTCACTGAGAGCTGCAACATCAATGTTATATCGTACAAGCTCCCAAGAAACTATGGCGGTTCTCCTTTCAGGGCATTCATTGTTTTCATTGTCCATAAGGGTATACACATTCCAGGTACAGAAATGCATGCATGTTTTTTGCTTGTATATGTTTTTGACCACAAGGATGGTGGCCCCACTGGGTCCCCTGTCAGGACAGTTTGGGACAGCCACAGATGCTGCCAGACCTGCTGAGTGAATCCAGCATTTCTTGTTTTTGTTTGGGACAGCCTATGTTTGAGGTACCTTTTCAAGCCTCATCCTCAAATAAGGTGAGCAGAGGGGAGCCTAAAAAGGATTGCTCAGTCGTGGATGCTGCTGGCGGGGAGCTACTTCTGTCCCAAATCCAAGAGCTCAGCACTCATCAGGCATCCACTGCCTACCTGCAGATTTGCAGGTTCACAGCCCTGTCTCCGATGCCACTTGCCTATCACCATAGGGCTTTTTGGTGTCCTTGACAGAGGGCTGTGCGTGCCTTTAATGTAAGGAAGTTGGTGGGCAGTCGACAACCACACAGTCTTGATGGGTTGGTAATCTTTGCCCAATGGCATGGCAAGCCATGATGACTGGAGAGTGTCAGTCCCACTGCAGCCTTCATCCGCCTTCACAGCCATTGATGTGCATATAAGCCTTATTCATCTATATAATAAAAGCAAAATACTGCGGATGCTGGAAATCTGAAACAAAAACAAGAAATGCTGGAATCACTCAGCAGGTCTGGCAGCATCTGTGGAAAGAGAAGCAGAGTTAACGTTTCGGGTCAGTGGCCCTTCTTCGGAACTGACAAATATTAGAAAAGTCACAGATTATAAACAAGTGAGGTGGGGGTGGGGCAAGAGATAACAAAGGAGAAGGTGCAGATTGGACCAGGCCACATAGCTGACCAAAAGGTCACGGAGCAAAGGCAAACAATATGTTAATGGTGTGTTGAAAGACAAAGCATGAGTACAGATTAGGTGTGAATACACTGAATATTGAACAGCAGCAAGTGCAAACCTGAAGAAAAACAACCTGAAAAAAACAGTGGGTAAGTAAACTGAACAAACTAAGATGAAATGAAATAAATGCAAAAAAAGATTGTAAAAAATGTAAAAAGGAATGTAAAAAAAGGAAGAAAAAATAACTAAAAATGAAAGTAAAATGGGGGGGCTGTCATGCTCTGAAATTATTGAACTCAATGTTCAGTCCGGCAGGCTGTAGTGTGCCTAATCGGTAGATGAGATGCTGTTCCTCGAGCTTGCGTTGATGTTCACTGGAACACTGCAGCAATCCCAGGACAGAGATGTGAGCATGAGAGCAGGGGGGAGTGTTGAAATGGCAAGCAACCGGAAGCTCAGGGTCCTGCTTGCGGACTGAGCGGAGATGTTCCGCAAAGCGGTCACCCAGTCTGCGCTTGGTCTCCCCAATGTAGAGGAGACCACACTGTGAGCAGCGAATACAGTATACTACATTGAAAGAAGTACAAGTAAATCGCTGCTTCACCTGAAAGGAGTGTTTGGGGCCTGGGATAGTGAGGAGAGAGGAGGTAAATGGGCAGGTATTACACCTCCTGCGATTGCAGGGGAAGGTGCCCTGGGACGGGGACGAGGTGGTGGGGGTAATGGAGGAGTGGACCAGGGTGTCGCGGAGGGAACGATCCCTTCGGAATGCTGACAGGCGAAGGGAGGGGAAGATGCGACTGGTAGTGGCATCACGCTGGAGGTGGCGAAAATGGCGGAGGATGATCCTTTGGATATGGAGGCTGGTGGGATGAAAAGTGAGGACAAGGGGAACCCTGTCACGGTTCTGGAAGGGAGGGGAAGGGGTGAGGGTAGAGGTGCGGGGAATGGGTCGGACACGGTTGAGGGCCCTGTCAACCACAGTGGGGGGAAATCCTCGGTTGAGGAAAAAGGAGGTCATATCAGAAGCACCGTCATGGAAGGTAGCATCATCAGAGCAGATGCGTCGGAGACGGAGAAACTGGGAGAATGGAATGGAGTCCTTACAGGAGGTAGGGTGTGAAGAAGTGTAGTCGAGGTAGCTGTGGGAGTCAGTGGGCTTATAATGGATATTGGTAGACAACCTATCCCCAGAGATGGAGACAGAGAAGTCGAGGAAGGGAAGGGAAGTGTCAGAGATGGACCATGTAAAGATGAGAGAAGGGTGGAAATTGGAAGCAAAGTTGATAAAGTTTTCTAGTTCGGGGCAGGAGCAGGAAACGGCACCGATACAGTCATCAATGTACCGGAAAAAGAGTTGGGGGAGGGGGTCTGAGTAGGACTGGAACAAAGAATGCTCGACATATCCCACAAAAAGACAGGCATAACTAGGACCCATGCGGGTACCCATAGCGACACCTTTTACTTGAAGGAAGTGCATGGAGTTGAAGGAGAAGTTGTTCAATGTGAGAACAAGTTCAGCCAGGCGGAGGAGGGTGTTGGTGGATGGGGACTGGTTGGGCCTCTGTTCCAGGAAGAAGCGGAGAGCCCTCAAACCATCCTGGTGGGGGATGGAGGTGTAGAGCGATTGGACGTCCATTGTGAAGAGGAGGCGGTTGGGACCAGGAAACTGAAAATTGTCAAAATGACGTAGGGCGTCAGAAGAGTCACGGATGTAGGTGGGAAGAGACTGGACCAGCGGAGAAAAGATAGAGTCTAGATAGGAAGAAATAAGTTCAGTGGGGCAGGAGCAGGCTGACACAATGGGTCTGCCGGGACAGTCCCGTTTGTGGATTTTGGGAAGGAGGTAGAAGCGGGCTGTCCGGGGTTGTGGGACTATGAGGTTGGAAGCCGTAGAGGGAAGATCTCCAGAGGAGATGAGGTCAGTGACAGTCCTTTGGACGGTGGCTTGATGTTCGGTGGTGGGGTCATGGTCCAGAGGGAGGTAGGAAGAGGTGTCTGTGAGTTGGCGTTGAGCTTCTGCAAGGTAGAGGTCGGTACGCCATACAACAACAGCACCACCCTTGTCTGCAGGTTTGATGACCATGTCGGGCTTAGACCTGAGAGAACGGAGTGCCTCAAGTTCAGAGGGGGACAGGTTAGAGTGAGTGAGGGGGGCAGAGAAATTGAGACGACCAATGTCTCGCCGACGGTTTTCAATGAAGAGATCAAGAGCGGGTAAGAGGCCAGGGGGAGGGGTCCAGGTAGAGGGAGAATGCTGGAGGCGGGTTAATGGGTCTGCTGGTCGGTGGGAGGACTCCTGGTCGAAGAAGTGAGCCCGGAGGCGGAGGCGACGGAAGAAGAGCTCAACGTCATGCCGAGCGCGAAATTCATTGAGGTGGGGCGTAAGGGGATAAAACTGAGACCTTTGCTGAGTACAGAACGCTCAGCATCAGAGTGGGGGAGGTCAGAGGGTATAGTGAATACACGGCAAGGGGTCAGATCAGAAGGGGTGGGGTCAGAGGGAAGTGAAGCGGAAGGAGGATCTGGAGGGGCATTAGTCCCCATCAGCTGCTGGAGCTTGCGTTCCTTAACACCTGAAAGGAAGAAAAAAAGTTTTTTGTTAATGCGTCGGATGAGACGTAAGATGAGATGAAACTGCGGAGTAGAACAGATTTGAGATAAGGTGAGACGGTGCTGCTGGAGAGAGAGGTCCAGTGTGTGCATGTGGCGGCGCATAGCACTGAGTGTGGATCTCAGGATGCGGCGAGAGTAGCAGTCCGAGGAACGTTGTATTTCTCGGAGATACCTGTGATCCTGGGTGGTTTCAAAGCATGATGGGTGAAACTGCAGTTGGAATCCACGTGGAATAAGTCGGAGCCGGAGACAGTCACTGAGGAAGGAGATGTGGCTGTGAAAACGAGTTTTGGTAGATACCTTATCAAACACCAGGAGGGAAATAGAAAGCAATGAAGGTGAACAAGGTAAAAGAGACAAACGAAAATCCCGTCGGAGAGAAGAGCAGAACTTCTTCAAGGTAGGCATTCCTGGAAGAGAAGTGGCAGTGAATTAAACACTAAAATAAAAGCAAAATACTGCGGATGCTGGAAATCTGAAACAAAAACAAGAAATGCTGGAATCACTCAGCAGGTCTGGCAGCATCTGTGGAAAGAGAAGCAGAGTTAACGTTTCGGGTCAGTGGCCCTTCTTCGGAACTGACAAATATTAGAAAAGTCACAGATTATAAACAAGTGAGGTGGGGGTGGGGCAAGAGATAACAAAGGAGAAGGTGCAGAT
The DNA here is from genome assembly GCF_036365525.1 of Heterodontus francisci. Classification (NCBI taxonomy): domain Eukaryota; kingdom Metazoa; phylum Chordata; class Chondrichthyes; order Heterodontiformes; family Heterodontidae; genus Heterodontus; species Heterodontus francisci. Next base: position 39,866,343 of record NC_090375.1, read on the forward strand.
TGGACCAGGCCACATAGCTGACCAAAAGGTCACGGAGCAAAGGCATCTGCCTGTTCCACCATTGGGGACTTGAAAATGTGTGTTGTTATTGAGGTTCGCCCCTCTTGATCCACCCAGATCAGTGTAGCAAGCTTATTTTGTGCAGGTTTTAGCCAGAACGGTCTTGGTGGAAGGACAAGCTGTGAGCAGAGCCACAACCAGTCCGCCTCCCTGTGCTGGGAGGACCAGTATGAGTGGAAAGGTGCATCTCAGCATAGCCCTTGAGCCCGCTCACATATATAGGAGCAGGCTGAAGCTGTGGTGGTGGGAATGGAGGTGTACGATAGCTGTCTCTGTAAATAAAAGCTTGTAAGTGTATAAAGACTAGGCTCCAGTTCTATGCTTTACTGCCTACCTCTCTATGTTGTGACATAGGTGGCAAATAATTGTGATCACATTTCTCTGGATTACTTTGGTCCAGAAATTATACTGAAGTTTGTTTCCTCTATAACAACAATCACTGCACTTCAAAAAGTAATTCATCATCTGAAGCACTTTTAGAAATTTCAGCAATGTGAGAAAGCACCATGTAAATGCAAGTCTTCTTTTCCTTTTATTCTTTTAGAAAGCCATATAAGCAAAATAGGTTCTCCATTCTCTGCTAAAGTGTACAATTATTAATAAATCTTTCCACCCACAAAAACTTGCTAGAAGACATTAGTATAACTGGAGTTTAAAAACTCCCTATTGCCTCAGTTTATAACTATGTCATATGGTACTGAATGACACAGATCAGGAAGCTTGTTGGTTTGATCCCTGGCCTGCACTGAGCTAACTAATCTCAGACAGGTCAGTGGTCGGATGAACCAGAATTGGTCTCATGGCACTTTGGAGTAGTGGGGACAGGGAATAAGCTTTGGGGTATGGCAGAATAATGGTTACATCACTGGACTTATAATCCAGAGGTTGGTAACGTGAATTCAAATCCCGCCATAGCTGTTGGGGAGTTTAAATTCATTTAATTACATACCATCTGGAATAAAAAAGCTACTATCAATAATGATGACTACGAAGCTAATATTTTGTCATTAAAAAGAATATCTAGCTCACTAGTATCCTTTAGGGAAGGAAATCTGCCATCCTAACCTGGTCTGGCCTATATGTGACTCCAGACCTCTGAAACGGCCTAGCAAGGCATTTAGTTGTATTCAAAATGGTGGCTCACTACCACTTTTTCAAGGGCAATAAATGCTGGCTTTACCACTGATGGCCACATCCTGTGAATGAATAAAAAAAAGGCTCCCAATCCTGATTGCTGTCTATTAGTCCTGGTGGGAATGAGTGCAATGTGGATTTGGGGTAAGGATAGATTAGGTTAAGCTATAATCCTCCGTCACATGCAATCCTTTGCAACACTCACCAATAATGAATGCCATTTTGTAATATACTGGCAATCTGCTTCAGCTCATTAAATTATATATCAGTGACAATTAATGCCTCTATGAAAATAGGGGAGGAAGGGTTAAGAATGTGGTTTACCTTTAGGATGATTAACATCCAGTAAGCTAGTCTCTAGCAGTATCTCATCGCTTTGCTGGATGTGCTGCAGGCCATCTAAGCTACCTGCCTTTGTGTGCTTCCAGGAACATCTGGACCTAGGTCTCTTCTGCTTCTCCAACCTCCCCTCAAAGGAAGCATTCTTCCTTGGTTATTGTCGCAGGAGCTAAACAGCTTTCAACAAATAGAGACATAGATCATCCAAATGTATGCCAAGCATGTAAACAAACACACAAAGGAAAAAAGGCTGTGGCAGGTTGGATGTATAATATTGTCACTCTTTCCTACTGCCAGAGTTGAAAAAAATACATTATGCCTTATTTTTGTTGAGTGTGTCCAAGATCCATCACTGTAATCACTTACCAAATTGAATAGGTCAGTTGTGCATATATGCTGGTTAATGTATCTTCCCTGTAAATCTTCATTGGGAGTGGAAGGGAAAGCAGGATATTAATGCTGTGAATAAAACAAAACATATTATGCCAACATGATTAAAGTAAGTCTATGAGACATCAATGTTGCAATTCATGTTTAAACTAACTTTATATCCAAATGTACTTTATCTGAAGCTAACCAAACAAAACATTCAAACTACTGTGGGCGGCACAGTGGCGCAGTGGTTAGCACCGCAGCCTCACAGCTCCAGGGACCCGGGTTCGATTCCGGGTACTGCCTGTGTGGAGTTTGCAAGTTCTCCCTGTGTCTGCGTGGGTTTTCTCCGGGTGCTCCGGTTTCCTCCCACATGCCAAAAGACTTGCAGGTTGATAGGTAAATTGGCCATTATAAATTGTCACTAGTATAGGTAGGTGGTAGGGAAATATAGGGACAGGTGGGGATGTTTGTTGGGAATATGGGATTAGTGTAGGATTAGTATAAAATGGGTGGTTGATGTTCGGCACAGACTCGGTGGGCCGAAGGGCCTGTTTCAGTGCTGTATCTCTAATCTAATCTAATCTACTGTTTATAACTCATTGTTTATATCCATGAAACACATCAGGTTCTTATGTCTTCAGAAACAGCAAAGTCAGGATGTCAATTTTTTATTCATAATGGATAAAAGGCTAAGTAGCTCCTTGATGCTTTAGTCGTGAATGCACCCTCCAGTGAGAGCTCTACATACCATTTTGATCCCTGTTCTGTGTTGAGTTTGTTAATCTCACTTGGGATGGGAGTAGGAGAGGTAAAATTGTCCCCTTTGCAAAAGCGAGGAAAAGTTCCCACTCATAATTGCTGTACCCTTAATCTCCACTGCAAATTGAGCATGTGCAAATTTTGAGTGAGAACAGTTCAGACCTGGCAGTGATGCTCTGTTGGATTAAATATCCTGTCATCCGATGATGTCTAGTGTCACCCATGAACAATGGGTGAGGTAACGGAGTATGGCCGGCACCCACGCAACCATACAAAAGCATGAATCAATGCATAACAAAGGAAGTAGTAGAAGGAGAAAAAAAGTTTGTACTGGGAAGTTGCAAAGTGGCGCACCTAAGTGGTGCTCCACAGATCACCTATACCGATAAAGATGGGGGAATTGCAGTTTTAAGGATGTCATATTTATGTTCTCCTGTGCTCATTCTTAGCTGGAAAGCCTCTTGTAGTTGAATCATCTGCTTTGCTGTCAGAACACCTGTTACAATGATCAATCAACAGATTTAAACTGGAAAATAAGTGATTTTGAGCTGACCTCCTTGAAGCTTTAAAGATTATGAAGGCAGTTGACAAAAGATGATCAAGGCAAATTGTTCTCTGTGGTAAAGGATTTAAACAGCAAGGAGATATGTGTTGGGAAGAACCTTTGGAAAGGCCATTGAAATAGGCAGTGTAAGTAGGTTCAAGAATCAATTCATGTTAAGAGACATGTTAAAGGATATAAGAACGTGGGGAAGTGGAACTGGTTGGGATGAATGCTATTTATTGTCTCAGTAGTTCTAGCATTCCAAATAATAATGAGTAAAGATCATTCTTGGGAAACACATTACACAGATATATGCACTTATTTTTCAAAGGATACAAATATGCTCTGGTAACTATTTCATTAATACCATAACTTTTAATGTTACTCCTAACCAAGCACAAATGACAGCACACAATTATAGTCAAAACCTGTTAAAATATGGCTGAGCAATAACAGAGAAAAATACCCTTAATCAATGGGTTGTAGAGAATCAATTTGATTTTTATGTTGCCTAACAACCCAGAGATGCATCTCAGTGGCTACCAGTTTCACTTTTCATTTTTTTAAGCAGCATGGTATTCTCAAAGATGGTTTGAAGTGTTCCTGCATTGTGAGGGAAAGCTAATCAAACATTTTTAATGGATCTTTTTAACTTAAAATATTATGACATTAAAGTTTTGGATTGAGTTAACCTGACAATACTAGGAACATAGGAAGATAGGAACATATGAGCATGAGTAGGCCATTCAGCCCATCGAGCCTGCTCCACCATTCAATACGATCATGGCTGATCATCCACCTTTTCCCACACTATCCTCATATCCCCTTATGTCATTTGTATTTAGAAATCTGTCAATCTCTGCTTTAAACATACTCAATGACTGAGCTTCCACAGCCCTCTGGGTTAGAGAATTCCAAAGATTCACAACCCTATGAGTAAAGAAATTTCTCCTCATCTCTGTCCTAAGTGGCTTCCCCCTTATTTTGAAATTGTGTCCCCTGGTTCTAGACTCCCCAACCAGGGGAAGCATCTTACCTGCATCTACCCTGTCTATCCCTTTAAGTATTTTGTCGGTTTCAATGAGATCACCTTTCATTCTTTGAAACTCTAGAGAATACAGGCCCAGTTTTCCCAATCTCGTAGGACAGTCCCGCCATCCTGGGAACAAGTCTGGTGAACCTTCGTTGCACTCCCTCCATGGCAATAATATCCTTCCGAAGCTAAGGGGACCAAAACTGCACACAGTACTCCAGGTGCGGACTAACCAAGGTTCTAAACAATTGAAGCAAGACTTCACTACTCCTGTACTCAAATCCTCTTGCGATAAAGGCTAACATACCATTAGCCTTCTTAATTACTTGCTGCACTTGCATGTTAGCTTTCAGTGACTTATTGACGAGGACACCCAGATCTCTTTGTACATCTACACTTTCTAATCTCTTGTCACTTAAGAAATACTCTGCACACCTATTCCTCCTACCAAAGTGGATAACCTCACAATTTTCTACATTATATTCCATCTGCCATGTTCTTGCCCACTCACTAAGTCTTTCCAAATCCCCTTTAAGCCACTTTGCATCTTCCTCACAACACACATTCCCACCTAGTTTTGTGTCATCTGCAAGCTTGGAAATACTGCATTTTGTCCCCACATCTAAATCATTGATAAATATTGTGAACAGCTGGGGCCCAAGTACTGATTCCTGCGGTACCCCACCAGTCACAGCCTGCCAATGTGAGAATGACTCGCTCATTCCTATGCTCTGTTTTCTGCCTGTTAACCAATCCTTAATCCATGCCAGTATATTACCTCCTATCTCATGTGCTTTAATTGTGCTAACCAACCTCCTGTGGGGGACTTTATCAAAGGCTTTTTGAAAATCCAAGTATACCACATCCTCTTTATCAATTCTGTTAGTAACATCCTCCAAAAACTCCAACAGGTTCATCAAACATGATTTCCCACTCATAAATCCATGTTGACTATGCCCAATCAGATCATTATTATCCAAGTGTCCATTTATCACATTCTTTAGAATAGTTTCTAGCATTTTCCCAACAACTGTTGTAAGGCAAAAGGTCTGTAATTCCCTCCCTTTTTCTCCCTCCCTCTCTTTTAAATAGTGGGGTGACATTTGCGACCTGGTGTCGTAAATAATGAGGAGGAAAGTCTTAGATTACAGGACGATATTGATGGGCTGGTAAAACGGGCGGAGCAGTGGCAAATGGAATTTAATCCTGAGAAGTGTGAAGTGATGCATTTTGGGAGGACTAACAAGGCAAGGAAATATACAATGGATGGTAGGACCCTAGGAAGTACAGAAGGTTGGAGGAACCTTGGTGGACTTGTCCATAGATCATTGAAGGCATCAGCACAGGTGGATAAGGTGGTTAGTAAGGAATATGAGATACTTGTCTTTATTAGCCGAGGCACAGAATATAAGAGCAGGGAGGTTATGATGGAGCTGTATAAAACACTAATTAGGTTACAACTGGAGCACTGTGTACAGTTCTGGGCACCACACTATAGGAAGGATGTGATTGCACTGGAGAGGGTGCAGAGGAGATTCACCAGGATGTTGCCTGGGCTGGAGCATTTCAGCTATGAAGAGAGACTGAAAAGGCTAGGGTTGTTTTCCTTAGAGCAGAGAAGTCTGAGGGGGGAACATGATAGAGGTATAAACTTATGAGGAGCATTGTTAGGTTAGATAGGAAGAAACTTTCTCCCTTAGTGGAGGAGTCAATAACCAGGGGGCATAGATTTAAGGCAAGGGGCAGGAAGTTTAGAGGGGATTTGAGGAAAACAATTTTCACCCAGAGGGTGGTTGAAATCTGGAATGCATTGCCTGAAGAAGTGGTTGAGGCAGGAACCCTCACAACATTGAAGAAGTATTTAGATGAGCACTTGAAATGCCATAAAATACAAGACTACAGGCCAAGTGCTGAAAAATGGGATTAGAATAGTTAGGTGCTTGATGGCCGGCACAGACACGATGGGCCGAAGGGCCTGTTTCTGTGCTGTGTAATTCTATGACTATGACCTTCCAATCTGCAGGAACCGCTCCAGAATCTATAGAATTTTGGAAGATGATCACCAATGCATCCACTATCTCCATAGCTACCCCTTTCAACACTCTGGGATGTACAATACTAACTCCTCACACTAACTCTAAGTATTACACCATATTATACACGTTCAACAAAAGTTATGCTCTGATGACGTGAATTGTGCATTATTTATGTCACCTGCCAAGTTACTATTGTTGATTTTCCTCCCAATTTTCTCCCTTCCTCTTCTGATGTAGCTAGGTTTCCATGTGTGTCATCTGCCATCCAATGTCCCATCTAACAACTGACACAAATATATGCCTTTAATCTAAAGACATTTCTCAAGGCATTTCACAAGGAAACCAATAAACTGAATAGATGAACTAAACGACCATTCTTTATCTATGTGTAGCCAGTGATTGCTGGCAGTTGATTTGTAGGGCAGGGGGTGCTTACAACCAAGTTTGCGATGACCACTTGTGCACTTTCCAGCAAGATAACTAAGAGCCAGAACTGTGCTGAACTTTCACCTCACTAGACCAGGGAAGCTGAGGTGAATCGTAATGACCCTTTTCTGAACCTGGCTGAAAAGCATAAATTTCAACTGACAGCACTTCACACTGATGGTCAATGCTTTGGGGGTCTGGTGAGTGTGTCAACAAACATCAGTCCAGATGTCATCATGCTCCTACAGAATCCAGCTGCAGTTGCACTGGACTTTGTCGTTCTCTCCTTTCAATTCTATTTTCAATGCAAATCCAGGGTAACATAATTGGGAACTCCTCTGCAAACATTTAAGATACTTAGAGGCCACAATTCCTGTCACTGCACTGTGTGTGCCATTGAGAGGATAAAGGGAGCTGGTCCAATGTGGGATTGAATGAGCATGAGGGGAATGGATTGTAATGAAGGTAAGAAGCAGATGGCAATGAAAGGGTGAAATAGACGACAGATGACAAATGGATAAAAATGAAAGAGGGCTAATAGATAATGAAAGGGGGCAAATGTATGGCATTAGTGGTGGAAATAGATAGCAATGAAGAAGGGGAAATAGATGGTAATGAATGAAAAAGGAACAGGTAGGAGCTGAGAGAAGTGCTTTGGCCTTTGAGTGCCAAATTTGGGGAGAGAAGACAATGGGGCAACTTTGATCTGGGATAGTGAACAAGGTGTATCCGGTGAATCTTGTTGGAAAAGAAGAATGATAAGTTAAATTGAAGGGGGAGAATAGCAGTAGAAACTGAGATGGTTACAAAATGAGCATGCCTTTATGAAAGGGTAGGGAGTTGGATTGGGTACAGTGTGTCTGTGAACTGCATTCGGTGGGAAGTTGGAAGTGGGACAGTGACTGTTGAGGTAACTTTTCATTAGTGATGGTTTGATTGAATTGTTGAAAATCCAAATGTCAATGGTCTATTCCTGTTCATTTAAAATATATCAATTGTGATGTATAAAATCATGTCCTTGACAACACGTGCCTTTATAACAGGGTATATTGGATAACAACCAGCATAGTAACTGTGCTAATTATTTTTTTCTTCCACCACCCCCCATTATTCTCTACCATGGGGGGAGTATATTTACTCAGGCAAAGATGCCAAAAGACTGAAAAGACAAACTCTTCGTATCAGAGGAACACATTTTTGACCCTCAAACCTGAAGCTAAAAGGTGACTTGAGCTCTCATCCCTAACATTTTGTATTTCAAAAGGCATTGTAGCCTGTGATCTCTGGACTAGAGTGAGATTTAGCCAAGTTTAATAAAAGATATGTGACAGAGACAGAATGCTGTTGAAACACCATGGATTCTTCTCTATTCTCTTTTACTTACCCTTTCCCTTTGCTTGTATGTGTATGTTAGCCTCAAGTGGACAAAATATACAATGCAAATCTCAAATCACTACATAGCCCAACACACAGTTCACAGCCTTTTACATAAGCATTAAGTACCACCTTTTTTAATTTCCTGTAGATGTGCAACTAAAATGACAAGTGTGCAGCTCATCAGATTCTCAGAAAAATGAGTCAGAAACATAAGGCCTGAGTGGGAGTAAATGGAACGATGTAAGCAAACCTTGCTGCTCCTGAGTGTGTGCCTACTCTGTAATTGTAGCAATACATGGCTATCCTGGATTGCAGATTGAAGTCATAAACCCCCGAAGATTTAGGGCACTGCCACTAGAGAAACATGGTGAAAATCTCTGATTTCATTTTGGACTTGCTGAAGTAGGGTTTGCAGCAAATATCAGATGAGATTTTTGCAGTCAGGTATTATAATAACTTTGTTCCAATGCGAAGTTAATTGAATCACATTTATCAACCTTACCGTGAAATCATGATAAACTATAAGTCAAGTTATAATCGTAAACATTTCGCATATTAGTCTTTTTTACACTAATACCATGTGAAGTAGTGGGGTAGGAAGAGGAACTGGCTACAGGGAAGACAGTGAAGTTAATATAGAGACAGCCAACAATCACACTCAAGATTATCATTTGAGTGCACACATGGACAAAATGCCACAGGCAGAGGCAAGTACTGATTGTTGCAGACTGATGTATCCCACTGGGAAGATGCATTCCCCAAACAATAAGCAGAGCGCTGCTAGAGACTTGTTATGACAGAAAAGTAATGTGCTGCCTGGAGCTTTTCAATTTGCTGCGAACTCTGGAGTAAAAGCTTCTTAATTGCATGACAGTCCTACAGCTCCAGATTGCTTCAAGATGTTTATAATGGGATGTAACTAAAATGGTTGTGACATTATTATAAAAGGCTGCAGTAGAAATCTTAAAGCATGGAACTCTGAGCTGATTGCACTATGTTGCTAATTTAGCATTGGATCTACAATGAAGAAACCAGATCCAACAACATTGTGGTTTATTTCTTAAAAGGAAATGCTGAGAGGTGACCTAATAGAGGTCTTTAAGATTATGAAAGGGTTTGATGTAGAAAAGATGATTTGGCCTGTTAAATCTGGGGAGTGACAAAAGGGAAGATGGGTGTATCTACACATTCCTTAGTTTTTCTTAAGTCACTTTTTTGCAAATCATCTTACTACTGTTAGAGACTACCTTACTTAATAACATAATCTGCCTTGTAGTTGATACACACAAGCATTATTTTGACTCTCATAGTCCAGCAAAATATTATCTAATCTTTTGTTCCTTATGCAGAACATCCTGGCTGCATCACACATGGCAGAGAAGATGCTTGCACAACACTACCACTCAATGAGGCATCTACGCAGACATAGAATCGTTTGAACTTTCGTAACTTCTTCCTTCACCAGCACAAAAGCAGACTATAGTGGAGGTAGGACTTCCAATAATTGAAGGTGGTTTGAAGGCTCAAATAAAGACACTCAGTGATCCAATACCAATGACTCAAACAACGGAATTGTTAGGTACAGATATCAGTGGGTCAGCCTTCAAACTGAGGGCAATGGAACACTAGCACCATGTGAACAATGATATGGCAACCATGTGAAATATGTTAAAAAGAGTTTGAGAGTAACGAGACTTCTTTTGACTTCCTAATTTATGCAAATACTAAAACATGGCCTGCTTAAATTGATTAACCCCCTCATCTAAAATAATTTAGTTTTTTTTCATCAATTTTTTTGCCAACAATTTTTGTCTGTCCTGTATGTTGTGAAATTAGAGTATGAATCCATGGTTTTAGTTACCTTTGACAACCTTTATTCGCGTGTGAGCCTTGACAGTAAAGCAGACTGTTTGGTCACATGACAGTTACTGTGTCCTCATCTGACATTGATACATGCACACATCGAATAGGTGTGATTGGATAATGATTAGGAGTCAAAACGCTGGGCAGTTTTTCCCTTCTTAACCTTGGGCACACACTGTTACCCTGACAGAAATTACCTAATGCAGCCCAAGTGGGGATCTAAAGTGGTACTTTCCTGGTGGGCTCTATAACTTATCTTTGCTATTGGTGGTTAAGCTCCTTGAACCATTAGGGAGCCTGCTTTTTAAAAGATGAATCAATGTCGTTCTGATATCGGAAACGGGCATTGAATGATTGTAAGCTCAATGATATTGTCAACCCCTATACCATGACAATTAATGGGTCATTAAATATGAACTAGCAGTTGGCCATTCGACCCCTTGCCTGCTCCCCCATTTGATAAGATCATGGCTGAGCAAATTGTAGCCTCAACTCTACTTTCCTGTCTACCCCCATACCCTTTGACTCACTTGTCAATCAAGAAACTATCTAACTCAGCCTTAAAAATATTAAATGACCCTGCCTCTACTGCTCTCTGGGGAAGCAAATTCCACAGAGCAATGACCCTCTGAGAGAAAAAAATTGCCCCTCATCTCCACTTTAAATGGGAAACCCCTCATTTTAAAACTGTGTCCCCTGATTCTAGTCTCTCCCACAAGGGGAAACACCCTCTCAGCATCCACCCTGTCAAGTACCCTCAGGGTCTCATGTGTTTCAATAAGATCACCTCTGATTCTTCTAAATGCTAATGGATACAAGCCCAAGCTGTCTAATCTTTGCTCAAAAGATAACCTTTCATCTCAGGAATCAGCCAAGTGAACCTTTTCTGAACTGCTTCTAATGCAATTATATCCTTTAAGTAAGGAGACCAAAACTCTCGGGCGGCACAGTGGCGCAGTGGTTAGCACCGCAGCCTCACAGCTCCAGGGACCCGGGTTCGATTCCGGGTACTGCCTGTGTGGAGTTTGCAAGTTCTCCCTGTGTCTGCGTGGATTTTCTCCGGGTGCTCTGGTTTCCTCCCACAAGCCAAAAGACTTGCAGGTTGATAGGTAAATTGGCCATTATAAATTGTCACTAGTATAGGTAGGTGGTAGGGAAATATAGGGACAGGTGGGGATGTTTGGTAGGAATATGGGATTAGTGTAGGATTAGTATAAATGGGTGGTTGATGTTCGGCACAGACTCGATGGGCCGAAGGGCCTGTTTCAGTGCTGTATCTCTAATCTAATCTATGCAGTACTCTGGATGTGGTCTCACCAATGCCCTATACAACTGTAGAAAAACTTCCCTACTTTTATATTCTATTCCCCTTGCAATAAATGACAACATTCCGTTTGCCTTCCTAATCACTTGCTTTACCTGATTACTAACTTTTTGTGATTCATGTACCAGGCCACCCAGATCCCTCTATACCGCAGAGTTCTGCAGTTTTTCTCCATTTAAATAATATACTGCTTTTCTATTCTTCCTGCCAAAGTGGATAAGTTCATATTTTCCCACATTAAATTCCATCTGCCAAATGTTTGACCACTCACTTAACCTGTCTATATCCCTTTGCAAACTCCTTGGACCAGGATTGTATGAATGCCATGTTGTTCCCAATGGCAGGACCGGAAGTTGGCATAAGTTCCACTTCTACTGTCTTTCCCGTTTCACAAGCAATTTTATATGGAAATAAACCATGCGGTGATGGGCATGGGAGACACGTGGGATCATGCAGCGGGGGCGGCCTTTCATTGGTAGAACCCGCTGTCTCTGCCCCAAGCACCATAATCGTCACAGATATAAAACATTCTGTGCTTGGAGCCTCAAGGATCAGCAGCCTTCCTTTCATGTAAATATCTTCAGATTAACCTAAGTTAAAGCCTTTACTTAAATCAAAATATTTTTGCCTCCCTTATTTTGTGGAAGTCACTACCAGCTTCACATCATTTATTTTCACTGCAGCAAAAGTTAGGCAAATGTTAGTCAGTAAGCAGAGACCAGCCCCATGGTTCAGTGATGTCTCTCTGCAGGTTCTCCTCCATGCCATCAGGGAAAGGCGGGAGATCCTCTTCCCTGTAGATGGAGTCAGAAGACTCTCCCGCCTGACCAAGGCAGCCTGGATGGAGGTAGCAGAGGAGGTCTCGAACCATGGGGTGACACGCAGAACCTGGGTTCAGTGTCGCAAGTGCATCAATGACTTGCTCAGAACAGCAAGGGTAAGTGGTCCTGGCGAAGCTGCTCCATTGTTTTCCTCCCTGGCTCTGTGTCTTAAAGGCAGAGGGTATGCAAGGAATGCAGTGGAATGTGTGAGCAGCCTTGGTGTCATTCAGTAAATCATTGTGCGCAAAATGAAGATTGGCATTGTTTACGTGCTTGGATGTGTCATAAAAAAGCGAATGCAGAATGAGTAATGTTGATGCATATATGCAATGGTTGTGATGCATCTTTTGCCATGCCATTAAACTTGCACTGTCTCCTGCAGGAGAAATGCAGCCACAACCAGCGAGAGAATGCCAAAACGGGAGGAGGGATGCCTGACATCACGGTGCTAACAACAGTTGAGGAGGAGATGTTGGAGATTGCAAGAGTGGAGGGGGGCAGGGCGAGTGGAGATGGTGAGGCAAGAGCCACAAGGCATAAGGATGAAGTGTCATCTCTACTCTTGCAGCCATAAGTGGAAACTGAGCGAAATTGTGTGAACTCATGTGCATCAGATACTTAAAGTGCCTCTGTGTCTCCACTGCAGGTGCCCACACTCGGGTCGTGGAACACCATGTGGCCCAAGACTCCTCCTCTAGGGAGCAAGAAGAAGCCAATGCCCCAGAGGGTGCACTGACACCTACCTCTTTTTCCACCTCCGTCAGCAGATATATCCACATGGTCCATGGGGAGTTTAAGATAAGACTCTGGGTCACAATCGGGTATGTATGACACAGACACATCCCAACAGCTGAGGGAACATGTGCCAACTGGGTACCCTGACAATTGGAGGACTGCTGGGGACCAGGCCTCTGCTCAGCCCCACGCTCATGATGATCCTCTGATGTATCCACTAGAAGTCTGCTGGATGTGCAGCAAAGCCATATTGAAAATATGTCGGAGATGCCTGAGGTCATGTGTGTGCCATGGAGGAGTCCATGCAAACCATGTCGTCTGCCATGTCCCAGGCATATGAACATATGGCTTCCTCAGTCAAGAGTTTGGCGAGCTCCGTGTTGAGTCTGGTTGAGCACTTGAGTCATATGCCACTCCATCGGTGTTGTTGTTGGCTCCATTCAGCAGAGTCTAAGCGAGAGGCTTTATTTTTATTCATTCGTGGGATGTGGGCATCGTTGGCTAGGCCAGCATTTATTATCATCCCTAATTGCCCTTGAGAAGGTGCTGGAGAGCTGCCTTCTTGAAGAGCTGCAGTCTTTGGGGTGTAGGTACACCAACAGTGCTGTTATGAAGGGAGTTCCAGGATTTTGACCCAGCGACAGTGAAGGAATGGCAATATAGTCCCAAGTCAGGATGGTTTGTGGCTTGGAGGGAAACTTGCAGCTGGTGGTCTTCCCATGCATCTGCTGCCCTTGTCTTTCAAGGTGGTAGGGGTCGTGCATTTGGAAGGTGCTGTTGAAGGTGCCTTGGTGAATTGCTGCAGTGTATCTTATAGATGGTACACACTGCTGCCACTGTGCATTGGTGGTGGAGAGAGTGAATGTTGAAGGTGGTGGGTGGGGTGCCAGTCAAGTGAGCTGCTCTGTCCTGGATGGAATAGAGCTTCTTGAGTGTTGTTGGAGCTGCACCCATCCAGACAAGTGGAGAGTATTCCATTACACTCCTAACTTGTGCCTTGTAAATGGTGGACAGGCATTGGGGAAACAGGAGGTGAGTTACTCGCTGCAGAATTACTAGCCTTTGGCCTGCTGTTGTAGACAAAATATTTCTGTGGCTGGTCCAGTTCAGTGCTGGTCAATGGTAAACTCCAGGATGTTGATATTGGCGGATTCAGCAATGGTAATGCCATTGAATATCAAGGAGAGATGGTTAGATTCTCTCTTGTTTGAGAAGGTCATTGCCTGACACTTATGTGGCACACATGTTACTTGCTACTTATCTGCCCAAGGCTGGATGTTGTTCAGGTCTTGCTGCACCTGGACATGGACTGCTTCAGTATCTGAGGAGTCCAAATGATCCTGAGCATTGTGCAAACTTCATCGAACATCCCCACTTCTGACCTTATGATTGAAGGAAGTGGAGCTGAAGATGTTTGGGCCGAGGATGCTACCCAGAGAAACCTCTGCAGTGATGTCCTGGGACTGAGAAGATTGACCTCCAACAACCAAAGCCATCTTCCTTACTGCTAGGTGTGACTTCAACCAGTGGAGAGTTTTCCCCTGATTCCCATTGACTCCAGTTTTGCTAGGGCTCCTTGATGCCATACTCAGTCAAATGCTGTCTTGATGTCAATGGCAGTCACTCTCACTTCACCTCTGGAATTCAGCTCTTTTGTCCATGTTTGAACTAAGGCTGTAATGAGGTCAGGAGCTGAGTGGCCCTGGCAGAACCCAAACTGAGTTTCAGTGTGCAGGTTATTGCTGAGCAAGTGCTGCTTGCTGGCACAGTTGACGACACGTTCTATCACTTTGCTGATGATCGAGAGTGGGCTGATACAGTGGTAATTGGCTAGATTGGATTTGTCCTGCTTTTTGTGGACAGGACATGCCTGGGCAATTTTCTACATTGCTGGATAGATGCCAGTGTTATAGCTGTCCTAGAACAGCTTGGCAACAGGCACGGCCAGTTCTGGAGCACAGGTCTTCAGGACTATTGCTGGAATGTTGTCAGAACCCATAGCCTTTGCAATGTACAGTGCCTTCAGTCATTTCTTGATATCACATGGAGTGAATCAGATTGGCTGAAGACTGGCATCTGTGATTCTAGGGGCCCTCAGGAGGAGGTTGAGATGAATCATCCACTCGGCACTTCTGGCTGAAGATTATTGCAAATGCTTCAGCTTTGTCTTTTTCACTGAAATAAAAGCAAAATACTGCGGATGCTGGAAATCTGAAACAAAAACAAGAAATGCTGGATTCACTCAGCAGGTCTGGCAGCATCTGTGGAAAGAGAAGCAGAGTTAACGTTTCGGGTCAGTGACCCTTCTTCGGAGTTCCGAAGAAGGGTCACTGACCCGAAACGTTAACTCTGCTTCTCTTTCCACAGATGCTGCCAGACCTGCTGAGTGAATCCAGCATTTCTTGTTTTTGTTGTCTTTTTCACTGATGTGCTAAGCTCCCCCAACATTGATATCTGTGGAGCCTCCTCCTCCAGTTAGTTAGTTATTTGTCCACCACCATTTATGACTGGATGTGGCAGGACTGCAGAGCTTAGACCTGATCCGTTGGTTGTGGGATTGCTTAGTCTTATCGCATATTGCTTCCACTGTTTGGCATGCATTTAGTCCTGTGTTGTAGCTTCACCAGATTGACACCTCATTTTTAGATATGTCTGGTGCTACTCCTGGCATGTCTTTTTGCACTCTTCATAAAACCCCGCTTGATGGTAATGATAGAGTGGAGGTTATGCCGGGCCATGAGGTTAAAGATTGTGGTTAAATATAATTCTGCTGCTGATGATGGCCCACAATGCTTCATGGATACCCAGTTTTGAGTTGCCAGATCCATTCCAAATCTATCCCATTGAGCACGGTGGTAGTGCCACACAACACGATGGTGGGTATCCTCAATGTGAAGATGTGACTTGGTCTCCAGAAGGTCTGTGCAGTGGTTACTGCTACCAATACTGTCATGGACAGATGCATCTGCGACAGATAGATTGGTGAGGAGGAGGTTAAGTAGGTTTTTCCCTCTTGTTGGTTCCCTCACCACTTGCCGCAGACACAGTCTAGCAGCTATGTCCTTTAAGGCTCGGTAAGTAGTGGAGCTACCAAGCCACTCTTGGTGATGGACATTGAAGTCCCCCACCCAGAGTACATTCTGTGCCCTTGCTACCCTCAGTGTTTCTTCCGATTGTTCAACATAGATAAGCACTGATTCATCAGTCAAGTTGGGGGGCGGGGCAGTTGGTGGTAATCAGTGGGAGGTTTCCTTGTCCATATTTGACCTGATGCCATGAGACTCCATGGGGTCTGGAGCCAATGTTGAGGACTCCAAGGGCCCCTCCCGCCTGACTGTATACCACAGTGCCGCCACCTCTGGTGGGTCTGTCCTGCTGGTTTGACAGGACATACCAAGGGATTGTGAAGGTGGTATCTGGGACATTATCAGTAAGGTATCATTTGGTGAGCATGACTATGTCAGGCTGTTGCTTGATTGTCTGTGGGACAGCTCTCCCAATTTGGCACAAGCCGCCCGATGTTAGTAAGGAGGACTTTGCAGCATTGACAGGGCTGGATTTGTCATTGTCATTTCCAGTGCCTAGGTCGATGCCGGGCCATCAGTTCTGTTTCATTCCTTTTCTTGAACTTCGTAGCAGTTTGATACAACTGATAGGCTTGCTGGGCCATTTGAAAGAACATTTAAGAGTCAACCACATTGCTGTGGATTTGGAGTCACATATAGGCCAGATCAGGTAAGGATGGCAGATTTCCTTCTCTAACGGACATTAGTCAACCAGATGGGCTTTTACACCAATCGACAATGGTTTCATGGACACCATTAGACTAGTTTTTGGTGAAAGATTTATTAATTGAAGGTGGACAAGTCCCCAGGTCCGGATGGGATCTATCCCAGGTTACTGAGGGAAGCGAGAGAGGAAATAGCTGGGGCCTTAACAGATATCTTTGCAGCATCCTTAAACACGGGTGAGGTCCCGGAGGACTGGAGAATTGCTAATGTTGTCCCCTTGTTTAAGAAGGGTAGCAGGGATAATCCAGGTAATTATAGACCGGTGAGCCTGACATCAGTGGTAGGGAAGCTGCTGGAGAAGATACTGAGGGATAGGATCTATTCCCATCTGGAAGAAAATGGGCTTATCAGTGATAGGCAACATGGTTTTGTGCAGGGAAGGTCATGTCTTACCAACTTAATAGAATTCTTTGAGGAAGTGACAAAGTTGATTGATGAGGGAAGGGCTGTAGATGTCATATACATGGACTTCAGTAAGGCGTTTGATAAGGTTCCCCATGGTAGGCTGATGGAGAAAGTGAAGGCACATGGGGTCCAAGCTGTACTAGCTAGATGGATAAAGAACTGACTGGGCAACAGGAGACAGAGAGTAGCAGTGGAAGGGAGTTTCTCAAAATGGAGACGTGTGACCAGTGGTGTTCCACAGGGATCTGTGCTGGGACCACTGTTGTTTGTGATATACATAAATGATTTGGAGGAAAGTATAGGTGGTCAGATTAGCAAGTTTGCAGATGACACTAAGATTGGTGGAGTAGCAGATAGTGAAGGGGACTGTCAGAGAATACAGCAGAATATAGATAGACTGGAGAGTTGGGCAGAGAAATGGCAGATGGAGTTCAATCAGGGCAAATGCGAGGTGATGCATTTTGGAAGATCCAATTCAAGAGTGAACTATACAGTAAATGGAAAAGTCCTGGGGAAAATTGATGTACAGAGAGATTTGGGTGTTCAGGTCCATTGTTCCCTGAAGGTGGCAACGCAGGTAAATAGAGTGGTCAAGAAGGCATACGGCATGCTTTCCTTCATCGGACGGGGTATTGAGTACAAGAGTTGGCAGGTCATGTTACAGTTGCATAGGACTTTGGTTCGGCCACATTTGGAATACTGCGTGCAGTTCTGGTCGCCACATTACCAAAAGGATGTGGATGCTTTGGAGAGGGTGCAGAGGAGGTTCACCAGGATGTTGCCTGGTATGGAGGGCGCCAGCTATGAAGAGAGGCTGAGTAGATTAGGATTATTTTCATTAGAAAGACGGCGGTTGAGGGGGGACCTGATTGAGGTGTACAAAATCATGAGAGGTATAGACAGGGTGGATAGCAAGAAGCTTTTTCCCAGAGTGGGGGATTCAAATACAAGGGGACACGAGTTCAAAGTGAAAGGGGAAAAGTTTAGGGGGGATATGCGTGGAAAGTTCTTTACGCAGAGGGTGGTGGGTGCCTGGAACGCATTGCCAGCGGAGGTGGTAGACGCGGGCACGATAGCGTCTTTTAAGATGTATCTAGACAGATACATGAATGGGCAGGAAGTAAAGAGATACAGACCCTTAGAAAATAGGCGACATGTTTAGATAGAGGATTTGGATCGGCGTAGGCTTGGAGGGCCGAAGGGCCTGTTCATGTGCTGTAATTGTCTTTGTTCTTTGTTCTTTGTTCATATTTCAACATCTGCCATGGTGGGATTTGAGCCCAGGTCTCCAGAAGGGGAGAACACCGAGTGAGAGAAGAAGACAAATAGAGCCCGAGGATCGCGGCCTACACACATACCTTCCAGAAGTGGAACGGAGAGGAGCGGACCTGAGGGGAGAACGCCGATGGGAGAGAAGGCGATAAATAGAGCCCGAGCATCGCGGCCTAGTCACTTACCTTCCAGGAGCGGAGAGCAGTCCAGGTGCACCGGAGTTTTGAAAAAAAGAAAAAAAAAGTCAACAGTGACAGCACAGGAAAGCTGCAAGATGATTTGTTGGTTAGTAACTGCTGTTAGGGAATAACTCTAAATAGCTGGTTAAGTAACAAAAGTAAAGGGAAAGGTCTACAGTTTTTTTTTTAATATCGCAGGTAGTGCTTTTTTTTTAGGTAATTAAGGTCCCTAGTGTAAATAATCTAATTTTTGGGTAATTTAAGGGAATAAATTAAGGGTAAGTCATGGCAGGGCAGCTCGGCAGCGTGGAGTGCTCCTCCTGTGCAATGTGGGAAGTCAGGGACACTTCCAGTGTCCAGGGCAAACACATGTGCAGGAAGTGTCTCCAGCTGCAGCTACTTGAAATCTGCGTTTCGGAGCTGGAGCGGCGGCTGGGGACACTGTGGAGCATCTGCGAGGCCAAGATCATCGCGGATAGCACGTACAGGAAGGTGGTCACACCGCAGGTAAAGACAGCTCAAGCAGAAAGGGAATGGGTGGCCGCCAGGCAGAGTAGAAGAACTAGGCATGTAGTGGAGGAGTCCCCTGTGTCCATCGCCCTATCTAACAATAGGGTTCCGAAGAAGGGTCACTGACCCGAAACGGTAACTCTGCTTCTCTTTTCACAGATGCTGCCAGACCTGCTGAGTGATTCCAGCATTTCTTGTTTTTGTAACAGATTTTCCGCTTTGGATACTGTTGGAGAAGATAGCCTCTCAGGGGAATGCAGCAAGAGCCAAGTCTGTGGCACCACGGGTGGCTCAGCTGCACAGGAGGAAGTGGGAGAGCTATCGTAAGGGGTACAGATAGGTGTTACTGTGGCCGCAAATGTGACTCCAGGATGGTATGTTGCCTCCCTGGTGCTAGGGTCAAGGATGTCACAGAGCAGCTGCAGGACATTCTGAAGGGGGAGGGTGAACAGTCAGAGGTTGTGGTAAACATTGGTACCAATGACATAGGTAGAAAGAGGGATGAGGTCCTGCAACAAGAATTTAGGGAGCTAGGTAGCAGATTAAAAAGCAGGACCTCAAAGGTTTGCAATCTCTGGATTACTCTCAGTGCCATGTGCTAGTGAGTATAGGAATAGGAGGATAGAGCAGATGAATGCGTGGCTGAGGAGATAGTGCAGGAGGGAGGGCTTTAGTTTCCTGGGTCACTGGGTCTGTTTCTGGCAAAGGTGGGACCTCTACAAGTTGGATGGGTTGACCCTGAACTGGAACGGGACTAACATCCTTGCTGGGAGGTTTGCTAGTGCTGTTGGAGGTGGGATTAAACTAATTTGGCAGGGAGATGGGATACAGAGTGGAGGTACAGTCAAATATAGAAGAGAAACTGAGTCAGTCTGGAAGGCAGAGCAAATATAGACATGTTAAGGCACAAGCAAATAATGCAAGGCTGGATTGCATCTATTTTAATGCAAGGAGTCTTATTAGTAAGGCAAATGAATTGAGGGTGTTGATTAACACATGGGAATATGATATTATTGCTATCACAGAGACATGGTTGAGGGAGGGGCAGGACTGGCAGCTCAATATTCCAGGGTATAGAATCTTCAGGCGTGACTGGGGAGGGTGTAAAAGAGGAACTGGCATTGCACTGTTGATCAAGGAGTCAATTACTGCAGTAAGGAGGGATGATATTTTAGAAGGTTCCTCAAATGAGGCCATATGGGTAGAACTTAAAAACAAAGAGGGGGAAATCACTTGGCTGGGTGTGTACTACATGCCTCCAAACAGTCAGGAAGAGATAGAGGAGCAGATATATAGGCAAATCTCAGACAGGTGTAAAAATAATAGGGTAATAATAGTAGGGGATTTCAACTTCCCCAATATCAACTGGGATAGTCTTAGTGCAAAAGGCTTAAAGGGGGCGGAGTTCTTAAAAAGGAGGAGACTTTTTGAGCCAGCACGTAGAAAGTCCTACAAAAGAAGGGGCAGTACTGGACCTAATCTTAGGGAATGAAGCCGGACTAGTGGTAGAAGTGTCAGTGGGGGAACATTTCATGGACAGTGACCATAACTCCGTAAGATTTAAGGTAGTTATGGAAAAGGACAAAGATGGACCAGAAATAAAAGTACTGAATTGGGGGAAGGCCGATTTCAATATGATAAAACAGGATCTGGCCAAAGTGGACTGGGAGCAGCTACTTGGAGGAAAGTCTACATCAGACTAGTGGGAGTCATTCAAAAAGGAAATAGTGAGAGTTCAGGGCCAACATGGTCCCGTAAAGGTGAAGGGTAGGGCCAACATGTCCAGGGAAACCTGAATGTCAAGGAATATAGAGGATTGGATCAGGTTACAAAAAGAGGCTGATGGCAGATTCAGAGCGCTGAAAACAGCGGAGGCATTAGAGGAGTATAGAAAGTGTTTGGGGGGTACTTAAAAAAGTAATTAGGAGAACGAATAGGGGACATGAAAGAACACTGGCTGGCACGATAAAGGAAAATCCCAAGGCATTTTATAAGCATATTAAGGGCAAGAGGATAACCAGGGAAAGAGTCGGGCCCTTTAGGGGCTAAAGTGGCAATCTGTGTGTGGAGCCAAAGGACAAATGTGAGGTTTTCATCTGTGTTCACTATGGAGAAGGACAATGTAGGTGTAGAGATCAGGGAGGGGGATTGTGATATAATTGAACAAATTAGCATTGAGAGGGAGGAAGTATTAACTGTTTTAGTGGGCTTAAAAGTGGATAAATCCCCAGGCCCAGATGAGATGTATCCCAGGCTGTTATGTGAGACAAGGGAGGAGATAGCAGGGGATCAAACACAGTGGCACAGTGGTTAGCACCGCAGCCTCACAGCTCCAGCGACCCGGGTTCAGTTCTGGGTACTGCCTGTGTGGAGTTTGCAAGTTCTCCCTGTGTCTGCGTGGGTTTCCTCCAGGTGCTCCAGTTTCCTCCCACAGCCAAAAAGACTTGCAGGTTGATAGGTAAATTGGCCATGATAAATTGCTCCTAGTATGGGTAGGTGGTAGGGGAATAGAGGGACAGGGGAGGATGTGGTAGGAATATGGGATTAGTGTAGGATTAGTATAAATGGGTGGTTAATGGTCAGCACAGACTCGGTGGGCCGAAGGGCCTGTTTCAGTGCTGTATATCTAAATCATAAAATCTAAATTTTCAAATCCTCTCTGGCCACAGGAGAGGTACCGGAGGACTGGAGGACAGCGAATGTGGTACCATTATTCAAGAAGGGTAGTTGGGATAAACCAGGCAATTACAGGTCGGTGAGTCAAACATCAGTGGTAGGGAAACTATTGGAAAAAATTCTGAGGGACAGGATTAATTGGAGAGGCAGGGATTAATCAGGGATAGTCAGCATGGCTTTCTCAGGAGATCGTGTCCAATAAACTTGATTGAATTTTTCGAGGAGGTGACTAGATGTGTCGATGAGGGTAAAGCTGTAGATGTAGTCTACATGGACTTCAGTAAGACTTTTGGTAAGGTCCCACATGGGAGATTGGTTAAGAAGGTAACAGCTCATGGGATCCAGGGTAATTTGGAAAATTGCATCCAAAATTGGCTTTGTGGCAGGAGGCAGAGGGTGATGGTCGAGGGTTGTTTTTGCAAGTGGAAGCCTGTGACCAGTGGTGTACCACAGGGATCGGTGCTGGGACCCTTGCTGTTTGTAGTGTACATTAATGATTTAGACATGAATATAGGAGGTATGATCGGTAAGTTTGCAGGTGACACGAAAATTGGCGGTGTCGTAAATAGTGAGGAGGAAAACCTTCGATTACAGGACGATATAGATGGGCTGGTAAGATGGGCGGAGCAGTGGCAAATGGAATTTAATCCTGAGAAGTGTGAGGTGATGCATTTTGGGAGGACTAACAAGGCAAGGGACTTTACAATGGATGACAGAACCCTAGGAAGTACAGAGGGTCAGAGGGACCTTGGTGTACTTGTCCATAAATCACTGAAGGCAGCAGCACAGGTAGCTAAGGTGGTTAGGAAGGCATATGGGATACTTGCCTTTATTAGCTGAGGCATAGAATATAAGAGCAGGAAGGTTATGATGGAGCTGTATAAAATGCTAGTTAGGCCACATTTGGAGTACTGTGTACAGTTCTGGATACTGCACTCTAGGAAGGCTGTGCCGCACTGGAGAGGGTGCAGAGGAGATTCACTGGGATGTTGCCTGGGCTGGAGCATTTCAGCTCTGAAGAGATACTGGATAGGCTAGGGTTGTTTTCTTTAGAGCAGAGAAGGCTGAGGGGGAACATGACTGAGGTATACAAAATTATGAGGGGCATTGATAGGATAGTTAGGAAGAAACTTTTTCCCTTGGTGGAGGTGTCAATAACCAAGGGGCAGGAGGTTTAAAGGGGATTTGATGAAAAATATTTTCACCCAGAGGTTGTTTGGAATCTGGAACATACTGCCTGAAGGGATGGTAGAGGCAGGAACCCTCACAACATTTAAGAAGTATTTAGATGAGCACTTGAAACACCATAGCATACAAGGCTATGGGCCAAGTGCGAGAAAATGGGATTACAATATTTATTTTTATTTAGAGATACAGCACAGAAACAGGCCCTTCGGCCCACCGGGTTTGTGCTGACCAACAACCACCCATTTATACTAATCCTACATTAACCCCATATTCCCTATCACATCCCCACCATTCTCCTACCACCTACCTACACTAGGGGCAATTTACAATGGCCAATTTACCTATCAACCTGCAAGTCTTTGGCTGTGGGAGGAAACCGGAGTACCGACGGAAACCCACACAGTCACAGGAAGAATTTGCAAACTCCGCACAGGCAGCACCCAGAACTAAACCCGGGTCGCTGGAGCTGTGAGGCTGCAGTGCTAAGCACTGCACCACTGTGCCGCCCAACTGCGCCGCTCAATAGATAGGTGCTTGAGGTTGGCACAGACACGATGGGCTGAAGGGCCTGTTTCGGTGCTGTTTAACTCTCTGAGTCTGTGGCACGTACTGAAAAGTCCCTCCAGACTGGTCAAGGCAGCGGAATTGCATTTTCAACATGCCGATGGTGTGTTCAATGATGGCTGTGGTGGATTCGTAAGCAGCAGTGTCTTCAGCACTTTGGGGATGATGCACTGGCGTCATTGACCATGTACAAAGGGAGTGTCAGCTAGGATCCAGCCATCACTTCGGCTGGTTCCTCAAACTAATGGCAGCTGGGAGTTCCTCAAAATATAAGAGACTTCTGAGGAAGGGTGTTCTTGCTGTAGAGGGAGTGCAGCGAAGGTTTACTAGACTGATTCCTGGGATGGTGGGACTGACGCATGAGGAGAGATTGAGTTGGTTAGGATTATATTCACTGGAGTTCAGAAGAATGAGGGGGTTCTCATAGAAACCTGTAAAATTCTAACAGGACTTGACAGGGTAGATGCAGAAAGGATGTTCCCGATGGTGGGGAGTCCAGAACCAGGGGTCATAGTCGAAGGATACGGGGTAAACCTTTCAGGACTGAGATGAGGAGAAATTTCTTCACCCAGAGAGTGGTGAGTCTATGGAATTCGCTACCACAGAAAGCAGTTGAGGCCAAAACATTGTATGTTTTCAAGAAGGAGTTAGATACAGCTCTTGGGTCTAAAGGGGTCAAAGGGTATGGGGCGAAAGCCGGAACAGGCTACTAAGTTGGATGATTAGCCATGATCATAATGAATGGCGGAGCAGGCTCAAAGGGCTGAATGGCCTACTCCTGCTCCTATTTTCTATGTTTCTATGTTTCTATGTCATGACAGCTCCATTGGAAATGTGTACAAACATGCAAAATTCTTCTCCTGTGGTCGCAAACTAGTTGAACATTTAAAGAGTGGAAGCCTTTGCGTTTCACAAAGACAGCAGGCCGCTCCCAGGGAACTCTAATGGCCAGATGAGTACAGTCGATCACCCTCTGCTCGCTAGGGAAACTTGCGCAGGTGCCGAAGACTGCAGACCTTGCTGCCTAGCTCTGGTCGTCTACAGGTAAGATGAAATCATTGGCATGTTGAAAAAGGTCATTGGCTATTTCTTTGCACCTGTGGGTCACAGACTGTGAGATGCCACTTATGTCACCCATGGATTCTTGCAAAATAAATTGAGTGCAGCAGTCATCTTGAGGGCAACTGGCATGGGGTTCCCACTGAAGCTAAATGGCTTCAGGTCTTGTCGCAGGATCCTACAAATTTCAGTGACCATTTCACATGACATCCTTAGGCATCTCTGGCATTGCCTCTCTGACATTTGTAGGTAATTTGTCTTTGTCTTGAGGATGCGATGATGTGCCAGTGCCACAAAAACACAAGAAATAGGATCAGGATTAGACCATATGGCCCATTGTGCCTGCTCCACCATTCAATACGATCATTTATTTTTCTTGATTCGTTCATGGGATGTGGGTATCGCTGGCTAGGCCAGCACTTTTTGCCCTTGAGAAGGTGGTGAGCCACCTTCTTGAACTGCTGCAGTCCATGTGGGGTAGATACACCCACAGTGCTGTTCGGAAGGAGTTCCAGGATTTGACCCAGCGACAGTGAAGAAACGGCGATATAGTTCCAAATCAGGATGGTGTGGGGCTTGGAGGGGAACTTGCAGGTGGTGGTGTTCCAATGCATCTGTTGCCCTTGTCCTTCTAGGTGGTAGAGGTCATGGGTTTGGAAGGTGCTGATCTCATGGATGATCTTAGGATTCAACTCCACTTTCTTGACTGCTCACCAAAGACCAAAAATCTGTCTATCCCAGCCTTAAATGTATTCAACGATGGAGCAGCCACAACCCGCTGGGGTAGAGAATTCCAAAGATTCACAACCCTTTAATAATTGAGTAATTTCTCCTCATCTCAATCTTCAGCCCTTTATCCTGAGACTGGACCCCCGTGTTTTAGATTCCTCGACCAGCGGAAACAATCTCTGCGTCTATCTTATCCAGCATCTTCAGAATCTTGTATATTTCAATGAGATCAGCTATCATTCTTCTAAACTCCAGAGAACATAGGCTGAATAAATTGGGCCTGTCATCATAGGTCAGCCCCCTCATCCCAGGGACCAATTCAGTGAACCTCTGCTGTACCACATTGAATGCAAATATGTCCTTTCTTAAATGTGGAGACCAAAACTGGACACAGTATTCCAGAAGAAGTGTCCGAAGAAGGGTCACTGACCCGAAACGTTAACTCTGCTTCTCTTTCCACAGATGCTGCCAGACCTGCTGAGTGATTCCAGCATTTCTTGTTTTTGTTTCAGATTTCCAGCATCTGCAGTATTTTGCTTTTATTATCACAGTATTCCAGATGTGGTCTCACTTAAACCCCGTACAATTGAAGCAATACTTCTTTATTCCTGTACTCCAATCCCCTTGCAATCAAGGCCAA
The DNA here is from genome assembly GCF_036365525.1 of Heterodontus francisci. NCBI lineage: Eukaryota > Metazoa > Chordata > Chondrichthyes > Heterodontiformes > Heterodontidae > Heterodontus > Heterodontus francisci. The sequence goes on from NC_090375.1 coordinate 39,892,182, forward strand.
CATGCCACTTGCCTCCCTAATTGCTTGCTGTACCTGCATGTTAACTTTTTGCCTTCCTTGTACAAGCACACCCAAGTGTCTTTGAACATCAACACTTACAAATTTCACACCTTTAAAAAATTTCTGCTTTTCGACAATTACAACCAAAGTGAATAACTTCACACTTCCCTACATTATACTCCATCTGCCATCTTGTTGATCACTCTCTTTGCAGCCTCTCTGTGTCCTCCCCACAGCTTAACTCACCACTTACCTTTTTATCATCAGCAAACCGAGATACATTACTCTCTGTCTCTTCATCTAATTCATTAATATAGATTGTAAATAGCTGAGGCCCCAGCACTGATCCTTGCAGCACTCCACTGTTCATTGCCTGCCAACTTGAAAATGCCACATTTATGCCCACTCTTCGCTTCCTGTCCATTAATCAATACTCTATCCATGCGAATATATTATCCCCAACTCTATGAGCCCTTATCTTGCCTATTAACCATTTGAACAGCCCCTGATCAAATGCCTTTTGGAAATCGAGGTATACTACATCTACTGGTTGCCCTTTATCTACCCTACTAATTACATCCTCAAAAACCTCCAATGAATTTGTCAAACAGGATTTCCCTTTAGTAAAATCATGTTGACTTGTTCTAATCATACTGTGCTTTTCTAAGTGCTTTGTTAAGATTTCCTTAATAATAGATTCCAGCATTTTCCTGGCAGTTGATGTTAGGCTAACTGGCCTGCAGTTCCCTATTTTCTCTCTCCCTTCTTTCTTGAAAAGCAGCATAACAGTTGCCAACTTCCAATTTGATGGGACAATTCCCGAATCTAAGGAATTTTGAAAAATCATAGCTAGCGCATCCACTATCTCTGCAGCTACCTCTTTTAGAACCCAAGGGTGTAGGCCATCAGCTCCTGGGGATTTGTCAGATTTTAGCCCCTTAAGTTTCTCCAAAACTGTTTCCCTGCTGATATTAATTTCCTCACTCTTTTTAGCCTCTAGGTTACAGTCTATTTCTGGTATGAAACTTGTGTCTTCTACTTTGAAGACAGAAACAAAATATTCGTTTAATGCCTCTGCCATTTCCTCATTTCCCATGGTGATTTCTCCTGTCTCTTCTAAGGGACCAACATTTACTTTAACTACTCTCTTCCTTTTTCTATACCCATTAAAAGCTCTTACTGGCTACTTTACTCCCATTTGATTTTTTTTCTTTATTATCAACTTTTTGGTGGCCCTTTGCCAGTTTCTAAAGCACTCCCAATCCTCGGACTTGCTACTCATTTTTTCTGCAACATTTTAAGCCTCTTCTTTTAATCTAATACTATCCTTAACCTCCTGAGTGAGCCACAGATGGGTCTTTCTTGCTGAGTTTTTGTTTTACAATCGAATGTATTTTTGTTGAGCATTTTGAATTTTCTTTACAGGTTTCTCACTGTTCATTTACCCAATTAACCTTAGCCAGTTCTCCCCTTATACCTACGTAATTGTCTTTGTTTAATTTAAGATTCTTGTTTGTGATTGGAGTATGCCCATCTTTGATAAAGCTGTTCCTGGATGTTATCATTCAGAGCATTTTCACCTTCCTGTTCTGCCTGTTGCTGGCGTTCAGGCATCATGAGTTGAGGGAAAAGAGCTCTCCTTAATCTCTCCCTTTGCTCTTCTTCCCATGGTACTAGACAAATTGGTGCTGTGGCTTTTCTGAACAATAAATAAACAGACCGTGGCAAATCAGCCCTCTGTTGCTAATGAGTTGAAACATCGAGGCAATGATCAGATCCGTTATATCTGCCTTCAAATTGCAGCCAAGTAGAAGACATACCCATGATTGTTTGTCTCCCCCCACTCTCTTTGCACTCCTTGAGTGGCCATGTGCTTTCCATTATTGTCAGAAAAAATGGTGTGCATGGAATTCAGGGCAAGTCTCCCCACCTTCCAACCTCCTCTTGCAACCTTTCAGCTTGACCACATCATCCTTGACCCACCCAAGATACGCATCCCTCTGTAAGGGTTAGGACTAGCCCCGGTACCCAAAAACGCCTCAAGAGTCGGATGTCTTGTTCAAACGAGCGACATTTATTACGAGCATGCAAGGAGAAGTCTTACTCTTACGAATGATCGTAGGGGTTCTACTAGTACGATGCTTGAAAAGTCAAGTTATACATCCGAAGATACAAATTTGAAGCAGGAATAGGTCACTCAGCTCCTCGAGCCTGCTCTGCCATTCAATAAGTTCATGGCTGAACTGATTACTCCACATTTCCACCTACCCCCGATAACCTTTCACCCTCTTGCTTATCAAGAATCTAAGTACCTCTGCCTTAAACATATTCAAAGAGTCTGCTTCCACTGCCTTTTGAGGAAGAGAGTTCCAAAGACTCATGACCTTCTGAGAGAATAAATTCCTCCTCATCTCTGTCTTAAATGGGCAACCCCTGGTTCTAGATTCTCCCACAAGGGGAAACATCCTTTCCACATCCACCCTGTCAAGGCCCCTCAGGATCATAAAAGCAAAATACTGCGGATGTTGGAAATCTGAAACAAAAACAAGAAATGCTGGAATCACTCAGCAGGTCTGGCAGCATCTGTGGAAAGAGAAGCAGAGTTAATGTTTCGGGTCAGTGACCCTTCTTCGGAACCCCTCAGGATCATATATGTTTCAATCAAGTCGCCTCTTATTCTTCTAAATTCCAGTGGATAGATGCCTAGCCTGGCCATTCTTTCCTCATAAGACAGCCCGCCCATTCCAGGTATCAGTCTAGTAAATCTTCTTTGAACTGCTTCCAACGCATTTACATTCTTCCTTAAATAAGGAGACCAATACTGTACACAGTACTCCAGATGTGGTCTCACCAATGCCTTGTATAGCTGAAGCATAACCTCCCTACTTTTGTATAAAAATTTACAGGAGGTTTACTTGACAAGCTGTTTCTTTAATTGCATCATCTTCCCATCTTGTTCTCTTCTTTGATCTCATATTTTCTTGATCATATTATCATATGATTCTCTGTGTCCTCCCCCTGACCTCGTCTACCTTTTGATTAGATTATTCATGTGATTCTCTGTCTCTCACAGACAAGTTTTTCTCAAGTTCTAGCAGCTTTGGTTTTACGCCAAGTATCCTATGATTCCCATACGGCAGTCTCCCCTACCCACTTCCTTTACCATTGAGCATCCCCCATTACCGTGCACAGTGTAATCATCAATGTATTCGTACCATTCCTCTTCCCGCTTCTACTCCTGTTACTATCGACATGCTGATTCTTGCCCTTGATCATCCTCACATCTGCCTGACTGTTGTTGCCGAGTCCCATTCCTTGCCATATGAAGTTGTCAAATACCCACCCATTAATCTTAACCTTCCCCCATAAAGAAACCATTTGCCCCCTTGACTGTGACCATTCCCTCTGCTAGTCAGTACCTTCAATTTGCCCCACAGCTCCCTGACATTGACAGCACTCATCCCTTTAGGCACTTGTCAAATATCTTCACACTGTAATGCTATAATCCACGCACCACCCCCTGCAGCCAACAACATGCACCTTCAGCATCAACAGCAACCATTCACCAACCTTGGCGCTCCACTCCACCCTCCCCTGCTCCTCCAAGCACCTGATCAACCCTGCCATCAATCTTCATGTAACAGCCCCCCATGCCTTTGCTGCCATTCCCTGAGAAGATTCACCCTTGCTGGTGCCAAGCCTGGAGGGAAACATCCATTGTAATGCTGGCCTGGAGGCAAACATCCATTCCAATACTGGCATTAGCTTTGCAGATGAGTTAAAGAGAGAACAGCACAGACCTGAGCCTCAACTGCACAAATCTGACTGCTGCATGCCATATTAAAACAGGTGGCACAGGAATAGCACTTGCCGTTCACTTAATCTGGAAGGTAGGACTGAATTGCAACTTTGCGTAGGGTAATGAGTATTCATTTATTCAAATGAGTGCAAAGCTGCAATCCGCCACCGTGCTAGGGGAACCCCGGAACGCCGGAAACATGCCGCCGACTTAAATTCTCTAACGCATCCCACTGTTCGGAATCTGAGAAAACACCTCCCCGCCTAATTATATCATCCTGCATGCCACCAAATCTGTTATTCAACAGCCCACAAAATTCTACCCATATGTCCTCTTCACAACTTGCTTTCCCACCTATCTTTGTAACATCAGCAAATTTAGCTACAGTACATTTGGTCCGTTTATCCAAGTCATTGATATAAATAGTAAATAGTTGAGGCCCCAGCACTGATCCCTGTGGCAATCCACTAGTTACACCTTGCCAACTTGAAAATGACCCATTTATCCCGACTCTCTGCTTCCTGTTAGCTAACTAATCCTCTATCCATGCTACTATGCTACCCCCTACACCTTCAGCTCTGATTTTATGCAGTAACCTTTGATGCAGCACATTATCAAATGTCATTTTACTGTTGGAAAAAAGTCAACAAAAGGAATGTTACTCTTGATATCTAGTGGAGAAGTACTAAAATGCATATATTAACCATGTACACAGAGCTTTGAATTGTGACAAATGCATTTAACTCAGTGGCAAACAATGCAATTAGACTAAAATCAGGGTCAGGATGATCCGTAATGATCCCTCTGTCTGAATAATCTGCAAACACTCAGCAGAGAAAAAACAAGGTAAAGGTTGTCTATGGATGTGTCGTAGTCTTTGTCAAGGAGAGTAGAGGGAGAGAAAATGGAAGAAAAACAGAATGTCTTCATTGTTGAAAATAATTACCTGCGAAATTTGATTCTCTGTGACTGAAAAATGAAGTTGAAGGAATCGGACATTTCTAAATACATTTGGGGAGTTCTGAAACATGTGTTTCATCCCTCAGTCACAGATGAAGGTAGCCTGTCTGTAAAGTCGTTGGTGTAAATAATTAAAATAAATCAAACATGGATAAAAAAGAACCGGGGAAATAATATAGAACATAGCAGTTAGCAGGATAGTCATTCATTTATGAATGCCATAAGGACAATATTCACTTTGCTACTCTTCACAGTAACAAAACCAAATAACTAAAGGGGAATAGTACATATTCTCATTCATGAATTAAATCAGTTAACTGAAAATCAACCAGCCAGAGAGAAAGATGTCTTGCAACATTCCTGATTACAGGAGGCAGGTCGTTAGCTGGAGGCTGGGTATCAAGAGAGAATAACAAATTCTCACTTTCCAAACTTAATGAGAAGCAGATAACTGACAATAAAATATAATGATTCCCCTTCCTCTGATGCTCACTTAGCTATTTTACAATCTCTGTTACTATCTAAGCCATATGCAAATTAGTGTAGGGGTAGGCAGATTAGGGATGTGAAGATGCGGCTGAAGGTGTGGTAGGGGAAAGATGGATTCCATTTCAAGTGACATTGGCACCCCTACTGGAACAGGAAGGAACTGTACTATTGGGATAGGCTCAACCTGAACCAGTTAGGACCAGGGTCCTAGCGGAAAGGATAAATAGGTCAGTCATGAGACTTTAAACTGGTAAATGGCAGGGTGGGCTCGGGTGGAAAAGGTAGTATAAATAACAACGCAAAAACAAAGGGAATAGAGTAGGCTAACAGAATCATGGAACCACAGAATTGTTGTAGTGCAGAAGGAGGCCATTCACTCCATCGTGTCTGCACCAGCTCTTTGAAAGAGCAATTCACCTTGACACAAAACTGTTTCTTTTCTCCTCTGTTTTAAAGCAGTGTGCCTTTAAGACTGAGCATAGTGTGCCAGCAGCTGCACCTGTTTCCTAGGCCACAGCAGGAGAGTGAGGAGGTCACATGGTGTACTGTAACTTTTGACTATGTGAAAATAAAAGCTTCAACTGGTTTGAACTAGTGTCCAGCGAAGCGTGATCTGAAGGAAGAAGCTGTTTATTTCTCTTAGCAGAAAAACTATATTGAGATACAGGCTGTATTTGCCTAAGTAGAGAGAACAACCCTGGAAAAAGATCATTTGCATTCTTGAAGGTAGGAAATTCCTTTTCATTTCAAAGCTCTAAGAATTCTCTGCCTCAAGAGTGACTCTCTGTCATCTGTTTATGGTTGTTGGAATTTTCAGTAAAGTTTCTATTGAGGGACTGCTGGTTTTAAAATCTGATTGGACCCGTTGGTATACTCTTTGGTTAAAGAACTGTGTTATGCCTGCTGCAACGAAGTGCTTTGAATGCCTGTCAAGTAAAGACTGTTCATCAAATTTGCCTGGAGACTTTGAGTGGCATCTGATTATTCTACACCTGGGTACCTTGCCCATCGGGAACATAACCCATCAAGACTGACAACTTATTTATTTATTTATTTATTCTTAAGAAACAAATAATTTTCAAAACACCATTTTTAAAACCGGTTAACCATTAGTTTTTAAATCGATGTGGGTGAATGGGGGATTAAGGATAAATAAGAAGTTATAAGGTCTTTAGACATAAATTTATGTTAATAGTGTTAAACATTTAGTTTATTGATAAATAGTTAATTTGTTGTTGTCAAAAGATACCTGGTTTGGTCTGTTTTATCCTGAGGGTTACTATAGTGTTTTCCAGTTGGGTGGGAAAACTTTAATAATATGCTATGACCCGTGGAGTACTGGGCCTGAAATGACAGTGTATTACTCCAGCCTCGGTTGCCACAACCTAGTGAATTTCCCCTGCCTTCTCCCTGTAACCCTGCACATTCTTCCTCTTCATATAACAGTTTAATTCCCTTTTGAATGCTTCAATTGAACTTGCCTCCAGCACACTCTCAGGCAGCGCATTCCAGATTTTAACCACTCGCTGCTTGAAAAAGCTTTTCCTCATGTCGCTTTTGCTTCTCTTACCCATTACTTTAAATCTGTGCCCTCTCGTTCTCAATCCTTTCATGAGTGGGAGCAGTTTCTCTCTGTCCACTCTTACCAGACCCCTCATGATTTTGAATACCCTTATCAAGTCATTGCTCGCCTTCTCTTCTCCAAGGAAAACAGTCCTAACTTCTCCAATCTATCTTCATAACTGAAGTTCCTGTTACGACCAGGTGAGAAAGAGGTCTAGTGTTCCCTTTCAGCCTTCATCTGGTCTTACTGTAACAGTGTTTAATTTTTAACACATTGTGTTTTTAGCTCTCCCTTGGTGAATCCTTGTTCACCGCTTTCCAATTATAAGGCAAAGAAACCAGCACAAACAGGCTTTCTTAGGTTTCAAGAAGAAAGGTGAAATTTTATTAAACTTAAACTTAAAACTCTAATTTGGTTGATGCCTATGGATACATGACGCACCCACGCTAGAATGCATACGCGTTACACACATGCAAACAGAGACAGGAAAGAACAGAAGAAAAATAAAGTGGCAAGTTTGAGGCAATATCTGAAGAGTTGTTGTTATGGTTCTTCGAGCTCACTGTATAATCCTTGATTGTAGGCAATTCTTGCTTTTCACTGGGGCCCAGTATTCTTCTTATACCTTGTTCACTGTAGGAGACTTTTCTCTTTTGGGGTTCATGTATCTTCAGTGGGTTTTTGCAGTTCCGTGAAAAGAGATGGGAGCAGACAGGAGAGGCTGTGGCGAGCCAGCCAGGAGAGGTCTTTTCAATCCAGGAGCAAACAGCTTTCTGCAGGCTTTTAGTTCAAACTCTACAATTCGGAAAAAATCCAGACTGCCACCAAGTTAGTCATGTGACTAACTGGTTTGACTACATCTGTTTGTGGATTGTATTGGAGCAGGGGATGGCTCCTTTGTCTACAAACACTGTCTGTTATTATGCAAAAATGTCTTTCCAGCCAGGGGCCTTGCAACCCCTTGTAACAGGCCTTCTCTTCTTCCCAGCAACAATTTGAAATTTAATGCACAGATGGTGAAATTAATGGCAGGTGGGGGCTGGCATGACATTCCTCATTGCTGGAAACATTCTCATGAATCTTTTCTGTACTCTCTCCGGTGCCCTCACATCTTTCCTAAAATGCAGTGTCCAGAACTGGAGGCAATACTCCAGCTGAGGCTGAACTAGTATCTTTTTAAGTTCAACATAACTTCCTTGCTCTTGTACTCTATGCCCCTATTAATTGAGCCCAGGATACTGTATGCTTTATTAACTGCTTTCTTAACCTGTCCTGCCACCTTCAATGACTTATGCATATATGTGCCCAGGTCTCTCTGCTCCTGCACCCCCTTTAGAATTGCACCCTTTATTTCTATTGTTTATTTTGCTACCAAAATGAATCACTTCACATTTCTCTGCATTGAGCTTCATCTGTCCATTCCACCAACTTGGCTATATCCTTTTACAGTTCTACACTATCCTCCTCACAGTTCACAATGCTTCCAAGTTTCGTATCATCCGCAAACTTTGAAACTGTGCCCTGTACACCAAGGTCTAGGTCATTAATGCATATCAGGAAAAGCAAGTGTCCCAACACTGACCCCAGGGGAACTCCACTATAAACCGTCCTCCAGCCTGAAAAAACATCCTTTAACCACTATTGTTTGTTACCTGTCACTCAGCCAATTCTGTATCCATGTTGCTATCACCCCTTTTATTCCAGGAGCTATAACTTTGCTCGGAAGTCTGTTGTGTGGCACTGTATCAAATGTCTTTTGAAAGTCCATGTACACCACATCAACTGCATTGCCCTCATCAACCCTCTGTTACCTCCTCAAAAAACTCCAGCAAGTTATTTAAACAAGATCTTTCCTTAAGAAATCCATGCTGGCTTTCCTTAATTACCAGCATTTGTCCAAGTGATTATTAATTTTGTCCCGAATTATTCTTTCTAGAAGCTTCCCCACCACCCAAGTTAAACTGACGTTTTTGAACAAGGGTACAATGTTTGCAATTCTCCAGTCCTCTGGCACCAACCCTGAGTCTAAGGAAGACTGCAAAATTATGGCGAGTGCCTCCACGATTTCCACCTTCACTTCCTTCAGTATCCTTGGATGCAACTCATCCAGTCCTGATGCATTATCCACTTTAAGTACAGACAGCCTATCTAATACATCCTCCTTATCGATTTTAAACCCTTCTCGTGTCTGAATTTTCTTCTCTTTCACCATTGCTTGGTTGCATCTTCTTCAATGGTAAAGTCAGATGCAAAGTATTCATTTAATACCTCAGCTATGCCCTCTGCCTCCATGCATAAATCCCCTTTATGGTCCCTAATCGGCCCAACTCCTCCTTTTACCACTCTTTTACTATTTATATGTCGATAGAAAACTTTGAGATTCCCTTTAATGTTAGTTGCCAGTCTCTTTTCATGCTCTCTCTTTGCTTCTCTTATTTGCTTTTTCACTTCCCCTCTGAACCTTTTATATTCAGACTGGTTCTCATTAGTATTTTCTACTGGCATCTGTCATAAGCACACTTTATCCTCTTAGTATCTACCTCTTATGTCATCCAGGGAGCTCTGGATTTGTTTACCCTAACTTTTCCATTCAAGGGAATATACCTCGACTGTGCCCGAACTATCTTTTCTTTGAAGGCAGCCCATTGTTCAGCTACCGTTTTGCCTGCCAACCCTTGAATCCAATTTATTTGCCCCAGCTCCATTCTTACCCCATTGAAGTTGGCTTTCCCCCAGTTAATTATTCTTACTCTGGATTGTTCTTTGTCCTTTTCCATAGTCAGCCTAAAACTTATGATACAACGATCACTGTCACCTAAATGATCTCCAACTGATACTTGATCCACTTGGCCCACCTCATTCCCAAGAACCAGGTCTAACAGTGCCTCCTTTCTCATTGGACTAGTAACATATTGCTGTAGAAATGTTTTCCTGAACACACTCTAGGAACTCTTGTCCCTCACTGCCCTTTACACTGCTACTGTCTCAGTCTATGCTTTGATAATTAAAGTGCCCCATTATAACTACGCTATTATTTTTGCACCTGTCTGTAATTTCTTTGCAAATTTGTTTCTCCAAGTCTTTCCCACTAGTTGGTGGCCTCTAGACAACAGAAGCAATGTAACTGCACCTTTTGTGTTCCTTAACTCTGGTCAAATTGATTCTGCCCTCGACCCCGCTGGGACATCCTTTTTCTCCAGCACTGCAATACTCTCCTTAACCAATACCACCATCCCTCCCCATTTTTTCCCTTTCCTATCATTCCTGAACACTTTGTATCCAGGAATATTCAATACCCAGTCTTGCCCTTCTTTGAGCCAGGTCTCTGTTATAGCCACAACATCATATGCCAACATGCCAATTTTCACCTGTAACTCACCAATCTTATTAGCAATACTCCGTGCATTCAGATACATGCACATTAAGCCTGATTTAGACTTTATACTTTCTCACTTACTCTAAACCCCCCTAATAACTTACTATTCTCTACTCTAGTGCTATCTATCTCTTCCAGTATTCTGTGCATCTTGGTATTTCTCTGTGGCATTTCCTCCTGGTTCCCATACCCCTGCCAAGTTAGTTTAAATCCTCCCCAATCGCACTAGAAATTTGCCCCAGCTCTGTTCAGGTGCAAACCATCCAGACTATATAGGTCCCACTTTCTCCAGAACTGGTCCCAGTGTCCCAGAAATCTAAAGACCTCCCTCCTGCACCATCTTTCCAGCCACACATTCATCTGCATTATCCTCCTATTTCTATACTCACTTGCACGTGGTACTGGGAGTAATCCAGATATTATTACTTTTGAGGTCCTGCTTGCTAATTTCTAACCTGGCTCAGTCAACTGTTTCTGCAGGACCACATCACTCTTCCTACCTATGCAGTGGATCACGATTTCTGGCTGTTCTCCATCCGCTCCCCCCAGAGTGCTCTGCAAGCGTTCAGTGACATCCTTGACCCTGGCACCAGGGAGGCAACATAGCATCCTAGGTTCACATCTGCAGCCACAGAAATGGCTGTTTGTTCCCCTGACTATCGAATCTCCTATCATTATCGCTCTTCCAGTCTTCTTTGTGACCCCTGTACAGCTGAGCCACCTGTGGTGCCACGGACGTGGCTCCGGCTGCACTCCCCAGATGAACCATCACCTTCCTCAGTATTCAGAGCTGAATACCTGATGGAGAGTGAGACACAGTCAGGGGTTTCCTGCACTACCTGCCTGTTTCTTCTTGACTATTTTGCGGTCACCAATTCCCTCTCTCCCAGTATACTCTTAAGCTGGGTGGTGACCACATCTATAAACATGTTATCCACGAAGCTCTCATCCTCCTGGATGCACCGCAGTGTCGCCAGCTGCTGCTCAAGTTCCGAAATCCAGAGCACAAGCTGCTGAAACTGATGACACTTTCTTCCTCATATGATCATCCACAATGCAAGAAGCATCCTGGAGTTCCCACATAGCACATTAATAGCAGAGGTTGGAGCATCCCTGCCATTTCTCCATCTATGAGATAGTAGCCTTGTAATTACAGATAAACCCTGCTGCTGCTAGTACTATTAACCCTACCAATAGTAATTAACATTACCAATAGTTCTTTTGGGCCTCCTTATCTCGAGAGACAATGGATACGCGCCTGGAGGTGGTCAGTGGTTTGTGAAGCAGCGCCTGGAGTGGCTATAAAGGCCAATTCTGGAGTGACAGGCTCTTCCACAGGTGCTGCAGAGAAATTTGTTTGTTGGGGCTGTTGCACAGTTGGCTCTCCCCTTGCGCCTCTGTCTTTTTTCCTGCCAACTACGAAGTCTCTTCGACTCGCCACAATTTAGCCCTGTCTTTATGGCTGCCCGCCAGCTCTGGCGAATGCTGGCAACTGACTCCCACGACTTGTGATCAATGTCACACGATTTCATGTCGCGTTTGCAGACGTCTTTATAACGGAGACATGGACGGCCGGTGGGTCTGATACCAGTGGCGAGCTCGCTGTACAATGTGTCTTTGGGGATCCTGCCATCTTCCATGCGGCTCACATGGCCAAGCCATCTCAAGCGCCGCTGACTCAGTAGTGTGTATAAGCTGGGGATGTTGGCCGCTTCAAGGACTTCTGTGTTGGAGATATAGTCCTGCCACCTGATGCCAAGTATTCTCCGAAGGCAGCGAAGATGGAATGAATTGAGACGTCGCTCTTGGCTGGCATACGTTGTCCAGGCCTCGCTGCCGTAGAGCAAGGTACTGAGGACACAGGCCTGATACACTCGGACTTTTGTGTTCCGTGTCAGTGCGCCATTTTCCCACACTCTCTTGGCCAGTCTGAACATAGCAGTGGAAGCCTTACCCATGCGCTTGTTGATTTCTGCATCTAGAGACAGGTTACTGGTGATAGTTGAGCCTAGGTAGGTGAACTCTTGAACCACTTCCAGAGCGTGGTCGCCAATATTGATGGATGGAGCATTTCTGACATCCTGCCCCATGATGTTCGTTTTCTTGAGGCTGATGGTTAGGCCAAATTCATTGCAGGCAGACGCAAACCTGTCGATGAGACTCTGCAGGCATTCTTCAGTGTGAGATGTTAAAGCAGCATCGTCAGCAAAGAGGAGTTCTCTGATGAGGACTTTCCGTACTTTGGACTTCGCTCTTAGACGGGCAAGGTTGAACAACCTGCCCCCTGATCTTGTGTGGAGGAAAATTCCTTCTTCAGAGGATTTGAACGCATGTGAAAGCAGCAGGGAGAAGAAAATCCCAAAAAGTGTGGGTGCGAGAACACAGCCCTGTTTCACACCACTCAGGATAGGAAAGGGCTCTGATGAGGAGCCACCATGTTGAATTGTGCCTTTCATATTGTCATGGAATGAGGTGATGATACTTAGTAGCTTTGGTGGACATCCGATCTTTTCTAGTAGTCTGAAGAGACCACGTCTGCTGACGAGGTCAAAGGCTTTGGTGAGATCAATGAAAGCAATGTAGAGGGGCATCTGTTGTTCACGGCATTTCTCCTGTATCTGACGAAGGGAGAACAGCATGTCAATAGTCGATCTCTCTGCACGAAAGCCACACTGTGCCTCAGGGTAGACGCGCTCGGCCAGCTTCTGGAGCCTGTTCAGAGCGACTCGAGCAAAGACTTTCCCCACTATGCTGAGCAGGGAGATTCCACGGTAGTTGTTGCAGTCACCGCGGTCACCTTTGTTTTTATAGAGGGTGATGATGTTGGCATCGCGCATGTCCTGGGGTACTGCTCCCTCGTCCCAGCACAGGCATAGCAGTTCATGTAGTGCTGAGAGTATAGCAGGCTTGGCACTCTTGATTATTTCAGGGGTAATGCTGTCCTTCCCAGGGGCTTTTCCGCTGGCTAGGGAATCAATGGCATCACTGAGTTCCGATTTGGTTGGCTGTATGTCCAGCTCATCCATGACTGGTAGAGGCTGGGCTGCATTGAGGGCAGTCTCAGTGACAGCATTCTCCCTGGAGTACAGTTCTAGGTAGTGCTCAACCCAGCGGTCCATCTGTTTGCGTTGGTCAGTGATTATGTCCCCCGATTTAGATTTGAGGGGGGTGATCTTCTTGATGGTTGGCCCAAGAGCTCTCTTCATGCCATCATACATTCCTCTGATTACCAATAGTAATAATAACCTTATTACTGCTAACAATAATTTTACCAATACTAATCCACCTTACTGCTATTAATGTACCCTACCAATGCTAAAACAATACAAATAGTAGTAATAAGTCTGCCTGCTTCAATGGGTGCTTGGAGCTCAGGGTCATTGCCCGAAAGGTGGACTGATACACCGCACCAAACAACATGAAAAAAGGAAAGAAGGTACCAGCCCTTCGCTTTGCAAGCTGGAACGTCAGAACTATGTGTCCTGGCCTGTCGGAAGACCTTACACAAATCAACGATTCTCGGAAGACCGCCATCATTAACAACGAGCTCAGTAGACTCAATGTGGACATTGCAGCACTTCAGGAGACTCGCCTCCCCGCGAGTGGCTCTCTAGCAGAGCAAGACTACACCTTCTTCTGGCAGGGCAGGGATCCTGAAGAACCAAGACAGCATGGAGTGGGCTTCGCCATCAGAAACTCCTTGCTCAGCATGATAGAGCCTCCCTCAAATGGCTCGGAACGCATACTGTCCATCCGACTGCTCACCACCTCTGGTCCAGTACACCTACTCAGCATCTATGCTCCAACACTCTGTTCCGCACCTGAAGCTAAAGACCAGTTCTATGAACAACTCCATAACATCATTAGCAGCATCCCCAACACCGAACACCTATTCTTGCTGGGGGACTTTAATGCCAGGGTTGGGGCCGACCATGACTCATGGCCCTCCTGCCTTGGGCGCTATGGCGTTGGAAGGATGAATGAGAACGGGCAGAGACTGCTTGAGTTGTGTACCTATCATAACCTCTGCATCACCAACTCGTTCTTTCACACTAAACCCTGTCACCAGGTTTCATGGAGGCACCCAAGATCACGTCGTTGGCACCAGCTAGACCTCATTGTCACAAGGCGAGCCGCCTTAAACAGTGTTCAAATCACACGCAGCTTCCACAGTGCGGACTGCGACACCGACCACTCCCTGGTGTGCAGCAAGGTTAGACTCAGACCAAAGAAGTTGCATCATACCAAGCAGAAGGGCCACCCGCGCATCAACACGAGCAGAATTTCTCACCCACAGCTGTTACAAAAATTTCTAAATTCACTTGTAACAGCCCTTCAAAACACTCCCACAGGGGATGCTGAGACCAAGTGGGCCCACATCAGAGACGCCATCTATGAGTCAGCTTTGACCACCTACGGCAAAAGTGCGAAGAGAAATGCAGACTGGTTTCAATCTCATAATGAAGAGCTGGAACCTGTCATAGCCGCTAAGCGCATTGCACTTTTGAACTACAAGAAAGCCCCCAGCGATTTAACATCCGCAGCACTTAAAGCAGCCAGAAGTACTGCACAAAGAACAGCTAGGCGTTGCGCAAACGACTACTGGCAACCCCTATGCAGTCATATTCAGCTGGCCTCAGACACCGGAAACATCAGAGGAATGTATGATGGCATGAAGAGAGCTCTTGGGCCAACCATCAAGAAGATCACCCCCCTCAAATCTAAATCGGGGGACATAATCACTGACCAACGCAAACAGATGGACCGCTGGGTTGAGCACTACCTAGAACTGTACTCCAGGGAGAATGCTGTCACTGAGACTGCCCTCAATGCAGCCCAGCCTCTACCAGTCATGGATGAGCTGGACATACAGCCAACCAAATCGGAACTCAGTGATGCCATTGATTCCCTAGCCAGCGGAAAAGCCCCTGGGAAGGACAGCATTACCCCTGAAATAATCAAGAGTGCCAAGCCTGCTATACTCTCAGCACTACATGAACTGCTATGCCTGTGCTGGGACGAGGGAGCAGTACCCCAGGACATGCGCGATGCCAACATCATCACCCTCTATAAAAACAAAGGTGACCGCGGTGACTGCAACAACTACCGTGGAATCTCCCTGCTCAGCATAGTGGGGAAAGTCTTTGCTCGAGTCGCTCTGAACAGGCTCCAGAAGCTGGCCGAGCGCGTCTACCCTGAGGCACAGTGTGGCTTTCGTGCAGAGAGATCGACTATTGACATGCTGTTCTCCCTTCGTCAGATACAGGAGAAATGCCGTGAACAGCAGATGCCCCTCTACATTGCTTTCATTGATCTCACCAAAGCCTTTGACCTCGTCAGCAGACGTGGTCTCTTCAGACTACTAGAAAAGATCGGATGTCCACCAAAGCTACTAAGTATCATCACCTCATTCCATGACAATATGAAAGGCACAATTCAACATGGTGGCTCCTCATCAGAGCCCTTTCCTATCCTGAGTGGTGTGAAACAGGGCTGTGTTCTCGCACCCACACTTTTTGGGATTTTCTTCTCCCTGCTGCTTTCACATGCGTTCAAATCCTCTGAAGAAGGAATTTTCCTCCACACAAGATCAGGGGGCAGGTTGTTCAACCTTGCCCGTCTAAGAGCGAAGTCCAAAGTACGGAAAGTCCTCATCAGAGAACTCCTCTTTGCTGACGATGCTGCTTTAACATCTCACACTGAAGAATGCCTGCAGAGTCTCATCGACAGGTTTGCGTCTGCCTGCAATGAATTTGGCCTAACCATCAGCCTCAAGAAAACGAACATCATGGGGCAGGATGTCAGAAATGCTCCATCCATCAATATTGGCGACCACGCTCTGGAAGTGGTTCAAGAGTTCACCTACCTAGGCTCAACTATCACCAGTAACCTGTCTCTAGATGCAGAAATCAACAAGCGCATGGGTAAGGCTTCCACTGCTATGTTCAGACTGGCCAAGAGAGTGTGGGAAAATGGCGCACTGACACGGAACACAAAAGTCCGAGTGTATCAGGCCTGTGTCCTCAGTACCTTGCTCTACGGCAGCGAGGCCTGGACAACGTATGCCAGCCAAGAGCGACGTCTCAATTCATTCCATCTTCGCTGCCTTCGGAGAATACTTGGCATCAGGTGGCAGGACTATATCTCCAACACAGAAGTCCTTGAAGCGGCCAACACCCCCAGCTTATACACACTACTGAGTCAGCGGTGCTTGAGATGGCTTGGCCATGTGAGCCGCATGGAAGATGGCAGGATCCCCAAAGACACATTGTACAGCGAGCTCGCCACTGGTATCAGACCCACCGGCCGTCCATGTCTCCGTTATAAAGACGTCTGCAAACGCGACATGAAATCGTGTGACATTGATCACAAGTCGTGGGAGTCAGTTGCCAGCATTCGCCAGAGCTGGCGGGCAGCCATAAAGACAGGGCTAAATTGTGGCGAGTCGAAGAGACTTAGTAGTTGGCAGGAAAAAAGACAGAGGCGCAAGGGGAGAGCCAACTGTGCAACAGCCCCAACAAACAAATTTCTCTGCAGCACCTGTGGAAGAGCCTGTTACTCCAGAATTGGCCTTTATAGCCACTCCAGGCGCTGCTTCACAAACCACTGACCACCTCCAGGCGCGTATCCATTGTCTCTCGAGATAAGGAGGCCCAAAAGAAGTAGTAATAACCTCACCAATAGAAATAAACCTCAATTAAGAAAAAAAGATAAGACTCTTCAGCTACTCACTTGTTACCTGTTATTAATACCTAATATCTTTACCATTTTAAACTCCCTGTTGTTTAAACTGAGTTCCTAAGCAGCAAATACTCACAGACCAATCAACTCACCGCTTTCTTGTGATGTCATGGTTTGGTTTTCTTTTCTCTCTCTTCTTCAAACTCCAGGCGTAGAGGTAGGTTTCACGCAAGTCCACCGCTGCTGATTCTCTCCAGGTAAGTGGAAGGCCCTGAGCCTGGGTTTGGATTTATTCTCACCCCAGTAGGTTCCTTTAAATTTTTAACGTTTTTCCTTTTGTCACTGCTTCCGACTCTCTCCAGACATTGTGTTCTAGGCACTACAGGTAAAAGGAAAACTTAAAAAAAATTAAAGTGATTAAACCATGAGAAAGAATAAGAAATGCGTAAGTGAAACATTAAAGCAGGAGGACTGGTTAAGGTAAGTGGGCCACAAAAGTGTTGTTTATACAAATACACAGAGTATAAGGAGCAAAGTGAATAAATTGAAGGTGCAAATTCAAATTGGAATATTGGCTGTGAGATGGTCAGGGCTAGAAATTAATTACACCAGGTTATGAGGTCTTCAGGAAAGATAAGGAAAATGGTAGAGGTGGATAAGTAGCCTTAGTGATTAAGGATGAAATTACTTCAATGATGAGAGGATATGATGAGCAATAAGCAGACAGTTGAAACTTTATGGTTAAGAAATTAAGAAATAATTAAGAAATAGAAAAGAATTTAAGATTGTAGTGGGAATTGTGTTTAGACCCTCTGGTAGCAGTCTTGAAGTGGTAGCTTGTAGAAATGCTGAGATTAGACAAGCATGTAGTAAAAGCAGAGTGGTTTTAATGGGGGATGTTATGATCAGGTAAGGAAGGGTCGAAAGGCTCCCCTTCTTGACCCTCTCCTTGTTTGATTGCAACAGGATTTATTCCTTTTTAAACAGTGGATGTGCTTATCAATTCAGTGAGTGTTTAACCCTTTATGTGCTATGATCATAAAATAACCAATCAGACAGGTTTTCTTGGGTTTGAATAAGAAAGAGGCTAGTTTATTGTACTTCAAAATCAAAATCTGATCGAAGTAAATCTAAATAATAAACTATGCTCCACCTTTCACACACATACACACACATGAATCACACACACACAAAGAGGTTACAGAGTGATGAAGAATAGCTTGGTTGGATTAGAGTCCAGAACAAATAAAAATAATATACAGTCTATAGGGTCTGGTAATTCAGTTGTCTTCTGGCTGAATTTGTGGTTCTGAATTTCCTGGCTGGTAGAAGAGCACTTCAACTGGTCCACCTGGTTCAGGGGGTTTTCTTGGAGTGATGTAAGTGGCTTTCTCCCCCAGGGTCTCTGTCTGTGGTGATAATAGGCTTGGACAGGATTCAAAGCTTGCAGTATACCTGGAAAGAGAGAGAGAGACACACACACACACACACACAGCCCCACTGGGGTCTTGCACTGATTAGCTCTCAAAGCTTGTATGCTGTGTATAACAGAAACTCCAAGTTTTCACACAGACTGAGGAGGCTGTCACATGATTCTTTCAGTGTAATCTGTTGTTCACTTTAATGAGATCCAAAGTCTAAGAATCCCAAATCTCTCTCAGGTCTTATTGTTTCACATCTCCACTAATATAAATACTCCAAGATGGCTTGGAATGTTTTGCTAACAAGGGCGATACCAAAAAATTTACTCAACTCTTCAAGCTATTGTTCTGGATGCGAGCTATTTAGACATATGCCTCCACTTGGTTGCCTTGGAATGTGAGGTATTTCAATGCAATTTGTGGTGGCATCTTAGCTGCCGTCTTTTTAAAAGTTTAATGTAGGTTTCCAACTGAGAATTAAAAATCATCATTCAGCGTATCACGTTTTCATGACAGGGGATTTTAACTTTCATATAGATTGGGACAAAATTCCCGAAGACAAGATGGTGTCAATCCCAGGGTTTTCGAGTAGATGGGAACATTGTACATACATGAACTATAATCTTCCAAAGTTCTCGCAATTCTGGAACCTTTCCTTTAGATTGGAAAATTGCATATATCACTCGGCTATTTAAGTAGGTGATGGAGGGAAACCAGAGAATTATAGACCAGCTAGCTGAACATCTGTTATTGGCAAATTGCTGGAGTCTACAATTAAGGCTAGTAACTGAACACCTTGAAAATTATCAGCTGATCAGAGAGAGCCGGCATGGATTTGAAAAGGGTACCTCATGCCTGACGAACCTGATTGAATGTTTTGAAGAGGTGACTAAAGTAGTGGTCAGGGGATGGTCTATGGATGCTATTTACATGGAATCTAGAAGACGTTTGATAAAGTCCCTCAAAAGACTTAAAGCTCTTGGAATTGAAGGCAAATTATTAATCTGGTTAGGAAATTGTCCCCTTAGACAAAGAGTAGGGTTAATGTGCAGGTACTCTAATTTATAGGATGTGACCAGTGGTATTCTGCAAGGGTCTTTAGTGGGGCTTCAACTATTCATATTTATTAATAACTTGGAGACAGTAATAGGATAGAAAGCTACATATACAAATTTGCTGATGACACAAAGGGAGGTGGCATCGAAAGTAGTGTGGATGGAAGCATAAAATTACAAAGACAATGATGAAGTGATTGAGAAAAACTGTGGCAAATAGATTTCAGTGTAGGCAAGTGTGAGGTCCTCTGCTTTGGAGCTAAAAAGTATAGAACAGTGTACTTGCTAAATGGTGAAAACTAGAAACAGTGGAAGTCCAAAAGAGATTAGGGGTTTCATATATATTTATCATTAAAATGTAATGAACAGGTACAGAAAATAATCAAAAAGGCGAATGGAATGATGACCTTTATACTTGGAATACAAGGGAGTAGAAGTTAAACTACTGTGATACAAAGCCCTGTTAGACCACATCTTGAATACTGTGAGCAGTTCTGGGTACTTCACCTTAGGAAGTATATATTGGCCTTGAGGGAGTGCAGTGTAGATTTAGCAGAATGATACCTGGTTTCCAAGGGTTAAATTATGAGGAGAGATTACACAAACTAGGCTTATATTTCCTGCATTTTATAAGGTTGGGGATGATTTGATCAATTGTTTTCAAGATATTAAGGGAACAGATAGGGTAGATAGAAAGAAAGGGCTGGATTTTGGCTAAAAGGAGCTGGGGGAAACCTGCCTCTGCCTTTTTTCCCTGCTCGCCCGCATCCCCCCCCACCCCGACCCCTGGAGCAATCATCTGTTCTTTTTTTTGTCATAGTTTTAGTAGGCGGGATCCGCATCACTTTAAAGACTTTAAAGGGACATGGATCCCACCGCCAAGAACTGCTTGCCAATCATGATGCCTGAAGCTCAGCAGTATCAGCAGCACCGCTGGTGGCCGTGGCCACTGCCGGTACTGCAGAGGTCTCGGACCCAAGTGCAGCACTGGAAACCCAGACTGCCCCCGGCGAGGGAGGATGTGGGGGTGGTCTTGCAGTCCAGTGTGGTGAATAGATTCCAAGTGGTGGTCCTGTATGGGCCACAAATTGACCACGAAGGAGGAATCCCCCAAGTCTGCAGGGAGGGCATCTCGTTTTACAAGGAGTCCTCCTGTGCGGCAGAGGCAACCTCCGGCTGCTGGTAAGATCCCAGCAGCTGTGGGAAGAGGCCATTAATTGGCCCTTGATACGCCATTTAAGGACTTCAATGTGCCTCTGGGCAGGAAGGCCGTTGTTGGCCTATTTCGCTCCCTGGAAGATTGCTGGCAATGGGGAGGCGACAAGCCCTCTGCCCCGCTGCCTCCCCCGCCACCCGCCGCAATTCTCCGTGTCACCCACCTGCCTCTGGGGGTTGGGGGGGGGGTGGGCCCGTAAAACTCCGGCCAAACTTTCTGCTGGTTCAGGAGTGTAGTTCTAAAATTGATAGACAGACATTTCAGGAGTGAAATTAGAAAAATGTGGTATAATCTTGGAAATCTCTTTTGCAAATGGCGATTGACGTGAGATCAGTTGTTAATTTTCAATCTAAGGTTGATAGATTTTTATTAACCAAAGGTATGAAGTAATATGGAGTGAGGTTGTAGAACAACCATGATCTCATTGAACATCAGAACAAGCTCAAGCACCTACTGTTCCTATGCATAGGAAGGACCATTCAGGCGTCCATCTGTCTCTAACAGGAGTCTTACTATAATATCCTATGATATAGGTAGGTAAAATTAAGGATCTTCTGCTGAGTGTAAGTTCCACTGAGTAGAGTAGGAGGTACAGGTAGGGGAACAGGTCAGGTGGAGCAATATTTAAAAGGAACTCATCTGGACTTGTGTGGACACAAGCTTGTCATGCCGTGGATTCTCCATCCACTGGTAGCCATGCAATGCCACATCATTCTCAGCAGGAATAAGGGATACTCTCTTACCACCTGTCTGCTGATGTTTTTGAGAAACCCTCAGCCATCATTAGATAGAAGATTATAACCAGAGCCATGGAAGCACAGAATCCATCGTTGAGCAAGTTAATGGATTCCTGGACAGGTTGAGGAGAACCTTACACTACACCATCCAAAGAGTGTCCTAGATGGTGATGGCTGTCTGCAAAACTATATAACTTTGTCTTATAGTGTGGGCAACAACTGGAGATGTAACAGAACCTGGCATCTTCAGGCAATGAAGATGTTAAAGAAGAAGATGTTAAAGAGAAAACATTAGAGCAGCAAGAGCTGTTTGAGATTACCTACTATCCCACTTCACCTGAATTACTGGCCCTACCCTACCCCTACCCAACCCCACAAAGACCAGATGCTGCACTCCAACAACAACATATACCATCATTAACGTAATAAACCATCCCAAGGTGCTTCACAGGAGCATTGTAAAGCATAATTAGACACCGAGCCACATAGGGCTATATTAAGGCAGATGGACAAAAGCTTGGTCGAAGAGGTAGGTTTTAAAGAGTGTCTTAAAGGAGGAAAGTGAAGTAGGGAGTCTGAGAGGTGTAGGGAGGGAATTCCAGAGCTTGGAAATGAGGCAGCTGTAGGCACGGACATGGATGGTGAATCGGGGATTCTTGGAGCTAGAATTAGAGGAGCACAGATATCTCGGAGGGTTTGGGGCTAGAGGAGGTTAGAGATCAGGAGGGGCAAGGCCTGGAGGGATTTGTGGCTCACCATCACCTTCTCAAGAGCAATTAGGGATGGGCAACAAATGCTGGCCTTGCCAGCGACACCCACATCCTCTGAAATAATAAATAAAAGAGAATTTTAAGGTCAAGGTGTTGCTTGACCAGGAGCCAATGTAGGTTATTAAGCACAGTGGTGATGGGTGAATGGGAATTGGTGTGAATAATGACATGGGCAGAAGAGTTTTGAATGACCTGAAGTTTACAATGGGTATAATGTGGAAGACCAATCAGGAGTGCATTGGCATAGACAAGTATAAAAGACAAAGGCATGAATGAGGATTTCAGCAGCCGATGAGCTAAGGCAGGGATAAAAATCGGCGATGTCATGGAGGTGGAAATAGGTGGCCTTAGCGAAGGCATGGACATGAGCTCGGAAGCTCACCCCAGGGTCAAATATGACACAAAGGTTATGAACAGTTTGGTTTAGTCTAAGACTAAGGCGGCACAGTGGTTAGCACTGCAGCCTCTCAGCTCCAGTGACCTGGGTACTGCCTGTGTGGAGTTTGCAAGTTCTCCCTGTGACCATGTGAGTTTCTGCTGGGTGCTCTGGTTTCCTCCCACTGCCAAAGACTTGCAGGTTGATAGGTAAATTGGCCATTATAAATTGCCCCTGGTGTAGGTAGGACAATGGTGGGGATGTGGTAGGGAATATGGGATTGATGTAGGAGCGGATGTGGTAGGGAATATGGGATTAATGTAGGATTAGTATAAATGGCTGGTTGATGGTCAGCACAGACTCAGTGGGATGAAGGGCCTGTTTCAGTGCTGTATCTCTCTATGACTGTTGCAAGGGAGAAGGATGAAGTAGATAGCTAGGGAATGGAGTTTGTGATGGGGACCAAAGACGATGGCTTCAGTCTTCCCAATATTTATTTAATTGGAGCAAATTTCTGTTCATTGAGTACTGAATGCCAGATTGGCAGTCTGATAATTAAGCACAGTCGAGTAGTCGAGAAGGACAATTAACATTCCTGCCAAACATTACTGGTCATTTCACCTTCCAAAGATGAACTTCTAACTATTGATCATTATTTGTATACATGAAACTTGCCACTGCAGGCTCAGCAGTTACTATACAACCAGTTGCACACTGGCAGATTTTCAGAAAATGCTGTTTTTGAATGGCTTCAATAGCTGCCACGGGACAACATTTATCACAAGGGTGACTATCCTGAGTTATCTTTTTTTCAGCTTCTGTTGTGCTCCTGTGCAATGCTGCTTCTCTGTCTTCAGCATGGCTTGTAGAAGATTCAAATAAAAGCTCTTGAAATGCTTGTGGTCAACAATCTGTAGGGGTTTGGACCCCAGAGAGGGTCTGGCTGCAGACTGAAGCAACTTGACTGTTGTCAGAGCAATCTGGCCCAGCTAGGTTCCTGGCACCTGAGCAGGACTTGGATGAGGCAGTGGCAAGATCGAAGGACGGCTGTCATCCTAAAATAGAACAGCTTTTGCCATACCTATAGCGCTATGGCTTTTTCCTGGGACTGCAGCTCAGTACTCCCACTCATCTGAGGATGAGCAAATAATAGGAGGTCTGCAAAGCAAATTTTCATTTATTACGGAATTATTAATGCATTTCCATTGGCTGTTGAAAAGCCTGGGGCCTAGAGCTGGAGAAGCACCAGGCGAGCTTCAAGCTAAACGGCTACTTTTGACACAATTTAGTTGAAGTCTCCAGAGAGGACATCACTGCATATAGACAGTAGCAGGTGACAGAGTGCTGCACAAGCTGGAGGCAGGCTCTTCCATACACTGCAGCAGCTTCCAGACAGACTATCTCAAATTTAAACTCTTCACCTGGAAAAACTTCCCAAATGAGGGGCTGCTAAAGTCTGTATCGCTGCTATCAAAAACAGGGCATGAAGCTGGGCTCACCCATCAGCCAGTATCCATTGCCAGCTGATGCTGAATAGTGAAGCAAAATTCACCCTCTCTTGAATTTCTGTACTGGTGCTTGGCAAAGATGGAATGGACGATGGGGTATCTTTTCAAGGCTGGCTCCCCTTGTCCACCTCCACAGTGCGATCTGAGTCATGGGAAGGACAAATAAAAGTGAGGGGAAAACAAGACAGCAGGTTAGGGTGTGATATTAGCTATGTGGCTGCACCAGGTTACCGCACTGACTGCATATATTTTGGTTTGAGAAGAGACAAAAGAAAAAAAATTGGCAGCCACCCTGCTGAATAAGTCCTCCAGCATCTGAATCTTACTGGGTCTTGTGATCTCTGGCCTTATTGTTTCTAAAGGCGACTTTAAATCTATAGTTTCTAAAGCTCTCCATCCCTTGAGTTTTCCTTGCATCATATCCGGGTCTGTTGTTCTCTAATTGATAGAGATTGATTGCTATGATTAGTCAACAACTCCATTATCATTGTATCATGTGACTACCAAGATGGTGGAAGATAAATCTGATGTACTTGGTCTTTTTAGTCCAGCTATGTTTCACTGCCCCCTGCTCAATTGAGGCTTGAAGGGACACTGGCCCTCCCTTGATTCTGATCCTTTCCCTGGAGTTGTGCAACAGCTTGTCCTGAAGAAAGTTACTGTTTGTCTGCTGTAAAGGATTATGCAGATCCCTGAGGCAGCTTGACATAATTGAGTGGTTGAAACAGTAAGCAGTAGACAGGATGTGGAGGTGGTATATTACAAGGAAGGACCTGCATTCTTATATGTGCAAGTAGTTCGTAGAAGTGAAATGCTTTTCAGTTGTTACAGGTGAAAGCAGAATGCTGCCTGTGCCTGTTGTGAAGGGCACAGCAGCTGGTGAGTATGGGATTATAATGAGATGGAAGTTTGGTACAGTGTGCAATTGCATTTGAAGAAGCTTGTGGAATGTTGTGGGGGAGCAGATTGCTATGGTAATTGATGCAGAGAATGAAGCAAAGCAGGAACTGATTCGCACCTTAACTGATTGGGTAAGTTTGTTAAACTTCTTCCAACACAATGCCCATGTTTTTCAGCTGATGTTTACAGTTTTCACAGCTTCCACCACCCCTCTTCACACCTGCATCAGTCTCTGTCTTGGCACCCTCCTACCAAATGGAAGGAAAAAGATGTGTCTCCAGGCCCTGAGCTGTTTCAGCAGAACTTCTATCGATGCATCTGAAAATCTGGCTATCCTTTTCACATGTGCCATCTCTCACTGAATTTTCAGTAGCAGCACAAAAAAACTCACTTTAAAAGGTGCAAACTCAGTTTAAATAGGCCCGGGGCTGCTGAAAATCCCACCCTCTGAATAGGTAATATGCCCATCAGGGCTAGAAAATGTGTGTGAAGCTTGTCAATGAAATTAAAATTTTTCGGGCCACTCTCTGAATCTATCAGGCACCAGAAATGAAAATCAACACCATCTGTTCTCATCCCATTTCCCAGTAGCTTCCTATATTTTCTTCAAGTGTTCTCCTGATTCTCGCTCAATAGTTCATGATTTACTCAGCTTCAATAGCCGCTTGTCATAACGCATTTCATATCCTAATAATTCTTTATGGGCAATTGGAGATATGAAAAAAAATGATGTAGCTAAGATGCAATAACTGATTGCTCTACAGTGAAATGGATTGCAATATGACCTTAATGCTTATGAAGTAATAGAAACAATATTAATAAAATAGTAAGTGTAATAAGATAGTGGTAAATCAATCATGAAGATATGAAAGAGACAAAGAGATAAACATAACATGGCAAAGATATTAAATTAAAAAGAAAGATACCTAATTTTTTTTAATCCTTTCATGGGATGGGGCAGTTGTTGGCAGCGCAGCATTTGTTGCCTATCCCTAATTGCCCTTGACAACTGAATGGCTTGCTAGGTCATTTCAGGGGCTGTTAAGAGTCAACCACATTGCAGTGGGTCTGGAGTCACATGTAAGCCAGACCAGGTAAGGATGGTAGATTTCCTTCCCAAAAGGGTATTAGTGAACCAGGTGTGTTTTTAGAACAATTCATAACTTCATGGCACCGTTACTGTGACTAACTTTGTCATTCTAGAGTTATATTAATTAAACACCACCCACTAGTGTGGTGGGATTTGAGCCCATATCTGCTTGGAAGTAGCCTGGACCTCGTTAGATTACTAGGCTAGTGACATTACCACTATTTCACCACCTCCCCTAATATCATGCATGTTACAATAGCACAAGATAACGGCCATAATCTCAGCAATTATTGCACAGAATTTGCTGGTGTAGGGCATCTCATACCACGCCCTGTCCAGACTTGTTGCTGTACCCTTCAATGTGCCCTCCACATTGCTGGAAGTGTGAGCTGATAACAGTACAATGAAGGTAATAGGGCATTTGGGACTTTGGTACCAATAGTGTATTTCCTTAGCCAATGAGATTTAAGGAGAATAAACTAGATGCAGCAACATCAGGAAAAACACTGGGAAGTTAAGGGCAAGATGTTGTTTTCACAAAGCTAATCGTGGAGCAGTATAAATCGGCCAGCAACTTGGGGTAATTCACAATTCACAGAGTACCTCTTCCTCACCAGAAGTTGCTGGCTTATTTATTAATAACAGCATGTATCATTCACATGCTGCCATTTTTTTCGGAATATTTTTAAAATTTGCCACTTTGCCTAGTTCAATCTTTCACTTTGCCTATGGCAGATGGCATAGTCCTGTCATTAACACGTCATTTGAGTGTGCTGCCAACATCCCTCATCGCTTCTAACTGAAGCTTCCAGACAGCATAGCACTGGATAAGTAGCTAGGAAATGCTGGTTAACAGGCAGCAAATCAGTGGAAAATCCCAACCATCGTGTCCAAGCTAACACATGGCGAATGGCACTTGGGTAAATCTGCGACCTGTGCAGCTTTACCCCAGCATGAGCAAGTGACTGCAGGAGAGCAAGAGAAAATTGAATGGATAAAAGTTAAAAGTATATCCATTGTAAGTAAATGTCATAGAGGCTTTGAAAAAAGTATTGACTGACCAGATCAAAGTGGTGCTTTGTTGCATGTGTACAGTTAGGTGTTTTAATTTAGTTTACTGCAATGCTTCAGCCTCAGGCCGGATTTGTTTCATTTATTTTCCACATGTATGCAGTAGTCTGCATTCTGTTGGTTCTGCAAACAGGTGCTGGAGGGAATATGGCTAATTGTGAAGGGTTTTTTTGTTTACATTTTCAACACCCAACACTTAACAAACTCATGTAATTTTTTTTTTAAAGTGGCTGATTGATGCCTTCACCTAAACATCAATCATTTTTCCCGAGACAGGGAGCTATTTTCACATCATTCCAACCCTTGTGACTTGAGGTTTTCATTCGTTTTAAGGCTAGCATTTGTTGTTTTGGTCACCACACGATAGGAAGGATGTGATTGCACTGGAGAGGGTGCAGAGGGGATTCACCAGGATATTGCCTGGGCTGGAGCATTTCGGCTATGAAGAGAGACCGGATAGCTAGGGTTGTTTTCCTTAGAGTAGAGAAGGCTGAGGGGAGACCTGATAGAGGTATACAAAATTATGAGGGGCATAGATAGGAAGAAACCTTTTTACTTAGTGGAGGCATAGATTTAAGATAAGGGGCAGAAGGTTTAGAGGAAAGATTTTTTTCACCCAGAGGGTGGTTGGAATCCGGAACACACTGCCTGAAGGGGTGGTAGAGGCAGGAACCCTCACAACATTTAAAAAGTATTTAGATGAGCACTTGAAATGCCATAGCATACAAGGCTATGGGCCAAGTGCTGGAAAATGGGATTAGAATAGATAGGTGCTTGATGGCCAGCCTGGACACAATGGGTTGAAGGACCTGTTTCTGTGCTGTATCGCTCTCTGACAGTGCTGTTAGGAAGGGAATTCCAGGATTTTGATCCAGCGACAGTGAAGGAAAGGCAATATATTTCCAAGTCAGGATGGTGTGTAGCTTGGAGAGGAACTAGCAGATGTTGGTGTTCCCACGTGTCTGCTGTCTTTGTCCTTCTAGGTGGTAGAGATCGCAGGTTTGGAAGGTGCTGTTGAAGGAGGTGTGATGGGTTGCTGCAGTGCAACTTGTAGATGGAACACACTGCTGCCACTGTATGTTGGTGTGGAGGGAGTGAATGTTTAAGGTGGTGAATAGGGTACCAATCATGTGGGCTTAGAGTCATAGAGAGATACAGCACTGAAACAGGCCCTTTGGCCCACCAAGTCTGTGCTGACCAACAACTACCCATTTTATACTAATCCTATATTAATCCCATATTCCCTACCACATCCCCACCACCTAGCTACACTAGGGGCAATTTACAATGGCCAATTTACCTACCAAGCTGCAAGTCTTTGGCTGTGGGAGGAAACCAGAGCACCTGGCAGAAACCCATGTGGTCACAGGGAGAACTTACAAACTCCACACAGGCAGTACCCAGAACCAAACCCCGGTCGCTAGAGCCGCGAGGCTACAGTGCTAACCACTGCGCCACTGAGCCTCCCAGGGCTTCTTTGTCCTGGTTGGTGTCAACAACACCAGGAAGCTTGACACCAACCAGGACAAAGAAGCCCTGGGAGGCTCAGTAAATTGGAATTCCCTTCCTAACAGCACTGTCAGAGAGCTAAACATGATGGATAGGACCCCAGTCAATGTTCAACACTTAAAAAAAAATCAATTTCCTTTCCAGGTCACATGCCATCCTGACTTGGAAATATGTCACTGCTCCTTCATCATCCCTGGGTCAAATTCTTGGAAGTCTCTACATAAAAGCACTGTGGGGACACCTTTACCACACAGACTGCAATGTTACAAGAAGGTGTCTCAACTTCATCTGCTCATGTGCTATAAAAGCTGGACTTGCTTAGTGAAACCCACAGCCTGTGAATGAGTAAAAACAATGAGGTAATAAGATGAGAAAATAAAGGCCAAGGAAAGTTCTTTAAGCACAGTCCTCCCAAACATCATCCTTCTCATATCCACTTTCCCCCTCATCCAATAATCTCTTCTGATTTACAAGTTGCTGATGGTGCAAGCATTCACTTCTTACTTCCCCGTATCACAACCTTATCTACCACCTTTCTCCTTTCAGATACCCATGAGGTGCAACGCGGCCAGGCAGTGCAGAAACAAGAAGAGAGTGCTGTGTTTTCATTATCATTGTCACTTGATTTCATATTCGCAGGAACCAGTTCATGCTGTGGATTACATGATACTGCACATATCGTAGAGGAGGAATCCACACATGATGAGGCAGCAAGGCACAAATGGGCTGCAGCCACGGTAGTGATCAAGGATATTGTAGAGGGTAAGTTGGCACTTGGCATCAACTACAGAGGATTCATTTCAGCACATCGATGGGTCAGCCTATAAAAAAAGCACTGCTGGGTATGCACAACAAAATGACTGGAGTCTTGGGAAGCCTGTCAGAAAGCCAGTACTGCAGGAGCACGGAGTCATTAGATTAGATTAGAGATACAGCACTGAAACAGGCCCTTCGGCCCACCGAGTCTGTGCCGAACTTGGCACTCATCTGGCACCAACTTGGCAGAGGACTTTGCACAGAACTTGAAGCGCATCATTTCCAGCATGGTAGTGGTGGCCAACTCCATTCACACACTGTGGACCCAACCATGATGCAGCATCTGATGACTGATGTCACAACATCCAGTGCAGTACAAGCATCAGCCAACCAATGTCTGAGTGCTGTAATGGAAGCTCAGGCTGCTGTCATGCAAAGCCAGATTTCCCAAAATTTAGAATATTCATTTTGTTCTCCCACTTCGACACTTCCCACCATCTCAAGCTTACCGCTAAATGCTAATTAAGAGACATACTGTTGAAGCTTTTCATCTTGTACTCATCAAGACAGAGGCAATAATGCCAAATTTCAAAGGGAGCAACAATTTATACTGCGTGAGAAAAGGGTGCTGATTGGTGGCAAGTCAACTCTGGTTGAGGCGTTGCCGTGGAGAATGCACAAGGGAAGTATTATCCCCCACACTTTGGAAAACCTGACTTTAGAACCATGGGGATTAAAATAGAAAGGGCAGATTGAGAAAGGGCATATTAGTGGGATACACACCACTCCAGAATGGATAGACTTAAAGAAATAAAGAAAGAACTTGCTTTTGCATAGCACCATTCACAACCTCAGTATGTCCCCTAGTGCTTTACTGCCAAAGAATTAAATTCATGGCACAGAAGGAGTCCATTCAGCCCATCCTATTCAGGCCGGTCACTGAAGAGCGACCCAGCCTAATCCCACCTTCTTACACTAGGTCCATAGCCCTGCAGGTCATGGCTTTTCAACAAGACATCCAAGTATTCTACCACCCTTTCAGGCACTGAGTTCCAGGTCCCTACCAACCTCTGGGTGAAAAAATGTTTCCTCATTTCCCCTCTAATCCTTCTAATTACTTTAAATCCCATGGCACTATTCAAAGAACAGCAGGAGAGTCTTCCATGCTGTCCTGGCCAATATTTATCCCTCAACCAACATCACTAGAACAGATTATCTGGCCATTATCTCATTGCTGTTTGTGGGAGCTTGTTATGCACAAGTTTGTTGCCATGTTTCCTACATTATAATGGCGACTACACTTCAAAAGTACAACACTGACCTGCAGGGCTATGGACCTACTGTGGGAAGGTGGGATTAGGCTGGGTCGCTCTTCAGTGACCAGCATGAACAGGATAGGCTGAATGGCCTGTGTCGTAAATAATCCACCTGTGAGGTCTAAAATATCCTAACCTTTTAGTGGAAAAATGAATTAAACAAAACAAAAGAAACTCTATGTAGTCATGTCACAATAAATGAGTGGAAGCTACCAATGCTTCACGATGTATGGTTGGTGGTGGTTTCTGCCTATGAACTGTGATTTATGAATTTCAAAGTTCAAGGCTTCGTAGAAATGGAACTCTTTTTAAAAGATATTTTAGAGGATTTCAAATGTTCCCTGTCTGTCATGAAGGTGCAAAGAGTTATTG
Organism: Heterodontus francisci; assembly: GCF_036365525.1. NCBI lineage: Eukaryota > Metazoa > Chordata > Chondrichthyes > Heterodontiformes > Heterodontidae > Heterodontus > Heterodontus francisci. Next base: position 39,923,148 of record NC_090375.1, read on the forward strand.
CCGAAATAAAAGGCACGCTTCAAACATTGTAAGTAGTGCCTTTGTAATCAATTTCCATACTGATGGCAAACAGTGAATATTAATTGCCTTGTATAAACTCTTGCCCATGAGCAGTGTAACTAGTGGGGATTGCACATCTTATACAAGTAGAAAGTTGACAACCTGGAACAAAATGTTGGAACAGAATTAAAATAACATAAAATGCTGGATGACCATCTGGGTAAGAGAAAATTGTGGGGAGGATGGATGGGGTGAAATTTTAAAGGATATAAAATGAATAAAAAGAGTGTTGGGTGGGTACTTTGGGTACTTTGAAGTAGTTAAAGTACTCAAATGCTATCAGTCCAAAAGACAGCAGGATCATTGGTAAGGCAAAACAATGTGATGGAAACGAATGATTGCTATCCCATTCCTGGTCACCTGTTGCCAATCATGGGAAATTAAGCTTAGAAAAGAATTTGTCTTACAAATGCTGTCATCTTTAACTTTACCACAGAATCAGATGGAATGAATCCAAGAATTTTGTTGGGGATGTGGGATGCATCCAGGGGATGTGGGCATCGCTGGCTAAGACAGCATTTATTGCCCATCCCTAATTACCCTTGAGAAGCCTTCTTGAACCGCTGCAGTCTATGCGGGGTAGGTACACCCACAGTGCTGTTAGGGAGGGAGTTCCCGGATTTTGACCCAGCGACAGTGAAGGAATGGCGATATAGTTCCAAGTCAGGATGGTGTGAGGTTTGGAGGGGAACTTGCAGGTGGTGATGTTTCCATGCCACTGCTGCCCTTGTCCTTCTAGGTGGTAGAGTTTGTGGGTTTGGAAGGTGCTGTCTAAGGAGCCTTGGTGTGTTACTGCAGTGCATCTTGTAAATGGTACACACTGCTGCCACTGTGCTTTGGAAAACGAAGATAAAAGATTGCGTTAAAAAATAAGAACAGAAATATGTTATTGTTGAATTATTTCACAGCTCATTAAATACAGGATTGGTACCAGAAGACTAAAATATAGCTGGTGTTTGAATTCAAAGCAGAAAATATCAGAAGTACAATCCTGGGAATTATTGGCCTGTTAGCTTAACATCTGTAGCAGAGAAAACACTAAAATCTATAACGCAGAAAGCAATTTGTGCACATCTACAACCAAAACAACAACAAACACTTGCATTTACACAGTGATTTTAACATACGAAAAAGTCCCAAGGCATTCACAGAGACATAAACAGAAAATAAAAGGTGAGGTAATAGTTCCAAGATAACATAGATTATAAAATAATAATTCATAATTTATTGGGGGTGCTCCATTGACTGCCTAGTAGGTAAAAGCACTGTGCTATTATTTACAGGCCCAGCTGAAAATTGTGCCCATACCCACCACCAGCAATCATCTTTCCCAAATTTGAAACTTACCAGCTATTCGCCTTTTCATTGAGAAGTTGATGTAGTTGAAGAAATTGCCCCCACCCTTTCTATATTGTGGGTCCAGTATGTGAGGCCTGACCAATGCTTCCAGTGACTTTGATAGAAGTCCATAGGAGATCATTGCACGATAACCCATTCCTCGGTGTATCTGTTATTCTATGTTACACTGTATCTTTCAAACTGTACGGCTTTTTAAGATTAAATTCCCAATTCTCGCACAGAAACATTGCCTGAGGTGATAAGGTTGTTGAAATTTTAAGAAGGCCTTTTATATGCAAAGCTCTCCATTGTGGAAATGTGAGGCTATTGACAATTCCCTCACCATGACTCTGTATTTATATGATGAATAAAGCTTATAGAAATGTTATTAAAATCAATATGTCAAGAAGTTTTGAAAGCTAATTGAGTATGCCAGCTGTGTGTAAACAAAAGAATATAAAATAGCAGCTGATTTGCTTATCCACCCAGTAGCTACGTTTATCAGAACAAATCTTATGCATGTGGAATTTGGTTGGCAACAAATATTAAAATGTTTTTTTTCAAAAATGTGAGTTATTTTTTCTTGTGAATTGCACTCTTGATTTCTGACACTCACAGGAACATCCAATGCTTATGTTGCTAGCAACTGTTGAGGGCACAAAAAAGGCTGAGGCAAAAGCATGAATGCATTTAAGGGGCAGCTAGATAAACACAAAAGGGGGAAAGGAACAAAAGATAATGCTAATAGCGTTAGATGAAGAGGGGTGGGATGAGGCTCATCTGGAACATAAACACCGGCATAAGCCAAATGCTATGTATTCTATGAGAAAAGATGTGGAGTCATAGATGGGATTTTATGGAGGCCTTCCCACCACAGACTTAATTGGGGTGGAGGTGGGAAGGTGGTGGGTCCCCACTCACCACCATCCAGCCTGATTAAATGCAGTCCCTGCCTCCAAACTCGCCATGGGGAAAGTGCATAAAGTACCACTCAATGTGGGGGGGAGTTTTATGGAGCTGATAGGGTCTCGGCCACTGGCTGGACAGTCAGCGAGAGACCCACATTGCCTCCTTTAGGGAAGGCCTGCCATATTATGAAGAACTTGGGCACTTGAGAGGCCACTGGTGGGTCTTTACCGGGATCAGGACCCCAAGGATGTGAATTCCCACTAATCAAGAGCTCTTTTGCTCGGCAGCACCCCGGGGAGGCAGTGGCTGCTGCTGGAAGAGCACCCATCGAGGCCCAGGATTGTGGTGCAACCCAGGGTGGAGGTAAGTGATGGTGGAGGGGGGGGGGGGGGTTCTTGAGGTGGGGGTCATGGGGGAGGGGAATGTAGGGATGTTGGAAGCAAGGGCAAGGAGTGTGGCTCTCAGCATCTCCCCCCTTTCCTGATGCAAGGACTCGTGCTCAGGCACTGAGTGCCTTTGAATGAAGCCCCCCCCCCCCCACCCCGGGAGATCACCAGCAACCCCGCACAGTTTTGCACATCACGGTCCCAGCCTAGCGACAGGCCCACCTGCCGCTGGGTTAATACCAGCAGTCCTGGGAAGAAGCCCTTAATTGGGCACTATTTGCCCCTTAAGGGCCTCAGTTGGCAGGAGGCTGGAAGGCCTGTGGAACGGCCTTCCTGCCATGGATTTAATCGGGGTGGAGGCAGGAAGGTGGTGGGGTCCCCACTCACCACAATCTCCCCCAATTTAATGCCCTACTCGCCTACAAACTCGCCACGGGGGAGTGATTAAAATACCGCCCATAGAGTCATTTACAGCAAAGAAGGAAGTCATTCGACCCACTGAGTCCATGCGGCTCTCTGCAGAACAATCCAGTCAGCCCCACCCCTCCACTTCATCCTCACATCCCTGCACGTTTATTTCCTTCAAGTGCCCATCCAATTTCCTTTTGAAATCATTGATTATCTCCAACTACCCTTGTGGACAATGAGTTACAGGTCATTATCACTCTCTGTGTAAAAAGGTTCTTCCTCATATTCTTTCTGCATCTCTTGCCCAAAACTTTTAATCTTGTGTCCCCTAGTCCCTATACCATCAGTTAATGGGAACAGTTTTTCCTTGTCTACATTATCTTGTCATAATCTTTTACATGTCTATGTACGCCCCTCAATCTCCTTTGCTCCAGGGAGAACAACCCTAGCTTTCCCAACCTAACCTCATAACTAAAATACCAATACCTGGAACCATTCTGGTAAATCTTCTCTGCCCTCTCTCAAGGACCCTGACATCCTTCCCAAATTTTGGTAGCCAGAACTGGATGTAATACTCTATTTGGGGCTGAAAGAAAGCTTTATAAAAGGTACAGCATAACTTCCCTGCTTTTGTACTCTCTGCCTCTATTTATTAAGTCCAGGATCTCGTTTGCTTTACTATCCACTCTCTCAAAATGTCGTGTCACCTTCAAAGATTGATGTACATGTACTCCCAGGTCCCTCTGTTCCTGCACACTCTTTAGTGTACTTTATCAAGCACTTGCTTAAAATCCATATAGACAACATCCACCACATTCCCTTCATCATCCTTCCTCGTTACTTCATCAAAAAACTCAATTAGGTTAGTCAAGCACGATCTGCCTTTTTATAAATCCATGCTGGTTCTCCTTAATTAACTCAAGCCTCTCCAAGTGCCTGTTGATCTTTTATCCCTGATTATTGTCTCTAAAACATTATCCACCACTGATATTAAACTGACAGGACTGCAGCTGCTAAGACTTTCCTTACATACTTTTGCCAGTCTCCAATCCTCTGGCACATCCCCCAATACTAGGCACGATTGGAAGATTATAGCAAATCCTTCTGCTATCTCAACCCCCAATTCCTTTAGAAACCTGGGACACAAGCCATCCGGACCAGGTGACCTAACCACACTAAGCATAGCCTGCCTTTCCGGTACCTCCTCCCCCTCAATTTTTACGCTACCTGTTGCCTTTACTTTCTCTGCTTTTACCAATATTTTGTACGATTTCTCTCTCTTAGTAAACACCAGTACAAGTACTTATTAAGTATTCTAGCCTTGCCCTGCGACTCTTCTTTCTTTTCTTTTGGGCCTCCTTATCTCGAGAGACAATGGATACGCGCCTGGAGGTGGTCAGTGGTTTGTGAAGCAGCGCCTGGAGTGGCTATAAAGGCCAATTCTGGAGTGACAGGCTCTTCCACAGGTGCTGCAGAGAAATTTGTTTGTTGGGGCTGTTGCACAGTTGGCTCTCCCCTTGCGCCTCTGTCTTTTTTCCTGCCAACTACTAAGTCTCTTCGACTCGCCACAATTTAGCCCTGTCTTTATGGCTGCCCGCCAGCTCTGGCGAATGCTGGCAACTGACTCCCACGACTTGTGATCAATGTCACACGATTTCATGTCGCGTTTGCAGACGTCTTTATAACGGAGACATGGACGGCCGGTGGGTCTGATACCAGTGGCGAGCTCGCTGTACAATGTGTCTTTGGGGATCCTGCCATCTTCCATGCGGCTCACATGGCCAAGCCATCTCAAGCGCCGCTGACTCAGTAGTGTGTATAAGCTGGGGATGTTGGCCGCTTCAAGGACTTCTGTGTTGGAGATATAGTCCTGCCACCTGATGCCAAGTATTCTCCGAAGGCAGCGAAGATGGAATGAATTGAGACGTCGCTCTTGGCTGGCATACGTTGTCCAGGCCTCGCTGCCGTAGAGCAAGGTACTGAGGACACAGGCCTGATACACTCGGACTTTTGTGTTCCGTGTCAGTGCGCCATTTTCCCACACTCTCTTGGCCAGTCTGAACATAGCAGTGGAAGCCTTACCCATGCGCTTGTTGATTTCTGCATCTAGAGACAGGTTACTGGTGATAGTTGAGCCTAGGTAGGTGAACTCTTGAACCACTTCCAGAGCGTGGTCGTCAATATTGATGGATGGAGCATTTCTGACATCCTGCCCCATGATGTTCGTTTTCTTGAGGCTGATGGTTAGGCCAAATTCATTGCAGGCAGACGCAAACCTGTCGATGAGACTCTGCAGGCATTCTTCAGTGTGAGATGTTAAAGCAGCATCGTCAGCAAAGAGGAGTTCTCTGATGAGGACTTTCCGTACTTTGGACTTCGCTCTTAGACGGGCAAGGTTGAACAACCTGCCCCCTGATCTTGTGTGGAGGAAAATTCCTTCTTCAGAGGATTTGAACGCATGTGAAAGCAGCAGGGACCCTGAGGCACAGTGTGGCTTTCGTGCAGAGAGATCGACTATTGACATGCTGTTCTCCCTTCGTCAGATACAGGAGAAATGCCGTGAACAACAGATGCCCCTCTACATTGCTTTCATTGATCTCACCAAAGCCTTTGACCTCGTCAGCAGACGTGGTCTCTTCAGACTACTAGAAAAGATCGGATGTCCACCAAAGCTACTAAGTATCATCACCTCATTCCATGACAATATGAAAGGCACAATTCAACATGGTGGCTCCTCATCAGAGCCCTTTCCTATCCTGAGTGGTGTGAAACAGGGCTGTGTTCTCGCACCCACACTTTTTGGGATTTTCTTCTCCCTGCTGCTTTCACATGCCTGCGACTCTAAGCACATATTATCCTCTTTGTCCCTAATCGGCCCAACTCCTGCTCGTACTACCCGCTTACTATTTACATGCCAACAGAGGATTTTTGGGTTCTCTTTTATGTCTTATATTCTCTCTTTGCCAGTATTACTTTCCTCTTCACTTCCCATGTCAACTTATTGTATTTGGCCTGGTTCCCACTTGAAGAATTCACCTGAAATGTATCATACACCCTTTTTTTTGTTTCATCATAATCTCTATCTCCCTCATCATCCAAGGATCCCTGTCTTTGGTTCCCCTTCCTTTCGCCCTTGTTGGAATGTACCTAGCCTGTACCTGGAGCATCTCTTCTTTAAAGATAACTCATTGTTCCATTACTGTTTTCTTGTCAGTCTTTGGTTCCATTTTACCCTGGCTAGATCTCTTCTCATTGCTTTGAAATTAGTCCTCTTCCAATCTAGACATTCTACCTTATTTTATTCCTTGCTTTTCTGCATTACTATTTTAAACCATATGATACTAAGATTACTCTTAACTGAGTGCTCTCCACAGACACTTGGTCCACTTGGCCCACCTCAGTTCCCAGCAACAGATCCAGCAATGCCTCCTTTCTAGTTGGACCTAGAACATACTGATCAAAGAAGTTCTCCTGAACACATTGCAGAAATTCCTCCCCCTCCTTTCCCTTTACTTTAACATTATCCCAATTGATAGTTGGGTAATTAAAGTTCCCCAATATTATCACTCTATAGTTCTTGCACATCTTTGTGATTTCCAAGTAGATTTGCTCCTCTCTCTCTCCCTCTCTCTCTCACACTATTTGGAGGCCTAAAGAATACCCCAAGTAGTGTGATCATTCCCTTTTGCTTCTTCATTATAACCAAATGGATTCTGTCCTTGCCCCCTCAAGGACATCCCCTCTTTCCAACACTACAACGTCTTCAGTAATCAATACTGCCACCCACCTCCTTTTTCCCCTTCTCAATCTTTTCTGAGCACTATATATCCTTTTATATTAAATGCCCACTCCTCACCATTTTTGAGACACCTTTCCATTATTGCCACTACATCACATTCTCATGCTGCTATTTGTGCTTGTAGTTCACCAGGCTGATTCACCACACTTTTAGCATTTACATATATGTATTGTAATTCTGTCTTTGCATTCTTCATCATCCTTCTCAGTCTGCTCCTATCTAATATGGAACTACTCCCTTCTCTAGTGCTGTCCAACACTCTCACATTATCACTTTATTCCTCTTTCCTGCTGCCAATTTTGTTTAAACCCTCACCAACCAGACTAGTGAACCTTCCCATGTGGACATTGGTCCTAGTTCTGTTGAGGTGCAACCCATCTCTTTTGAATAGGTGCCTCCTGTCCAGAACTGGCCCCAATGCCCTAAGTACCTGAAGCCCTCCCTCCTGCACCATGCTTCAAGCCATGCATTGATCTCTCCTATCTTTGTATTTCTATTCTTGTGAGCGTATTGCACTGGGAGTAATCCAGAGATTACTACCTTCGAGGTCCCACTCTTAAACTTCCTCCCTAGCTCCTGAAAATCTGACCATAGGAGCTCAATATCTGCCCTCTCTATGTGTACCACAATTTCTGGCTTATTGCCTTGCGCCTACAGAATATTCTGCACCCTCTCAGTGATGTTCTTTACCCTCGCAGCAGGGAAGCAACCCACCATTTGAGACTCATGATAACGGTTACAGAAATGCCCATCTGTCCTCCTGACAATGAAATCTCCTATAACAACTGCATTTCTACACTTTGCTGCTCCCTGCTGTACAGTCCCTTGCCATTGGTGCCATGATCTGGACTGCATTCCTTCAGGGTATCGTCACTCCCAGTTGTCTCCGATGCTGAGTGCCATTTTAAGAGTGGCACACACCCCTAAGCCTCCTGCCTCTTCCTAGTCTTTCAAATGGCCATCTACCTACTGTCCTGAACTCTTATTGCCCGTATCATGACCACCTCCTGGAAAGTACAATCCGGGAAACTCTCCTGCTCCCTGATGCTCCGCAGTGACTCCTGGTGCCCCTCAAGCTCGGGAATCCTGAGCTTGAGCTGAAGCAGATGGAGACACTTCCTACACACATGGTACACCCAGACACATGAAGTGTCCTGTAGTTCCCACATGGTGCTAGAATTGCAAGCAACAGGTTGCAGCTGCCCATTCATGATCTTAAAAAAACCTCGATTCCCTCTTTTAGAAGCTTTTTGATACCTTGTTTAAACTATCAATTTTAATTCATGCCTGTAGACCTATTCTGTGCTACTACTCATTAATTCACTCACTGTTATACTTACTCCGACTGAGGTTATTGATTTCCCAGCTCCTAATTTGAAAGAATGTCCTAGTTAAGAGAGAGAAAAAGAGAAATACTCACCGACCTGCTTTTCTGTGACATCATATTTTGATTTCAAATGCTATCGGGGCCATTCTTTTATCCACCCCACTGGTCTGTCTGTGCTCTCACTCTCCTGGCCACTCTTTTATCCTCCTCATCCCCAGTCTCACTATGCTCTCGCTCTCCTGGCCTCTTTTATTCTCCCTGCCGTAGGTTACCTGCACAAGACATGCTGCGGGGAACCATGTGAAAGGAACAACTCAATCCATGCTCCATTATAGAGGATTATCCTCAGTTTGGTTGAGAGCCTGTGTGCAATTGATAGTGGCATATTATATAGCTGCTCGTGACATTTCTTCTGTAGATCAAGAATAGACTTAATTGTTGGTGGTTGTGACATTTCAGGAATATTTTGATCATTTTTCCTGAAGGAAAAAGATCTTTGGTACTCAGCTATGTTTAAATGTTACAACTTAAAACAAATTGAATTTAGATAGGTATAAAAAGAAACAGCACTAACTCCAAGCATTGAAGAATGTATATTAAAACCAGACAGTCTAGTTTGAGGTATGTCACAAATTACAGCCTATTTCAAACTGATACAATGAGGATCTATTTTCCCATCTCAGGCTGTGTAAGACTGGGGTCTGCAAGCTACGGCTCCGAAGCCGAATGTGACCCCAAAAGAACTCATGCGGCTCCTGACCTTGATCGATCAAATCCATTTTGATTTCAATTAAACAGCTTGTTTAGTTGTTTAAACTTTTAATAACATTATATTGGTGAGAAAGTATAATTCAGTTAATAGTTTTTTTGTAAAAAACTTGAAAATGTTGTTGAAATGGGTCTTTGTCCTTTTTTTGTTATTATTAACATTTGATTAACATCATTGTGGCTCTTAAAATATGGCATTTTTGACTAAATTTAAAAAATGGCTCTTCTTGTTAACCCTTCGGTTAGGACAACCAGAGATATTAACCAATTCATCATCTTGTCTCAGACTAGCAACAAAGATTCCCCTCAGCCACACCTGTTGTGGTGAGAACGGCTCTATTTAAAGTGGGCATGGTAAAAGATCACTGTGAAGAATAGGAGAGTGGGTAGTTGGTTTGGTTGATGAGCTTGCTGTGGATGCCTGCATTGAACTAGATAACAGACCACTGGTCCTCTGCTTTAAAGGATCTGAGTTAGCAGAAAAGAAAGGGAAACCCATGGCAGATGCTGCAGTGATATTTTGACTAAAGGTGTCAAGACATTATCCTTAGTCTTTCGATCTCTCATCTCATCTCTGCCTTTCAGTGTTAACTCCCGCTGACCCACTGAACAGAAGCAACCAAGCACGCCAGGGTTATCCCTGTCTTAGGCCGACCGGAGACATCTTATCCTGCTGTGCACAACCGGCAACAAGGTCGGCCACAAACGCTCTGTGTTTTCTCAAGTCTCTTGCAATATGCATGTGTGACAGACCGATCTGACTCGCTTATTCTCGGCCAATGTGGCCAGTGCAACATACCTACTCATCAGGTTTGCCGAGGTATAGGGCATGAACCTCCTCCCCGCTCAGGAGGCGCCGGTCGCAGTCGACCAAGGCTCTGGAGCCTGCCACCCCGTGAGCACTCTTACAGGCCTCCCAAGCCTCAGGCATTACTCAGTGCCAGAGCTGAAGGCAAAATACAAGAGTAGAGATTGTCAGTTAGAGGTTGCTGAGAAAGAAATGTATATCAAGGGCAAGTAAATCAGCATACATGAAGAGGCAGAATGTGGTTTATTATCTTTTCCTGTTTTTCAAAGAAAGAAATGAGAAAAACTGAAGTCAATGGGAATCAGGGGTAAACTCTCTGCTAGTCGGAGTCATACCTAGCGCAAAGGAAGATGGTTGTGGTTGTTGGAGGTCAATCATCTCAGCTCCAGGACCTCACTGCAGGAGTTCCTCAGGGTAGTGTCCTAGGCCCAACCATCATCAGCTGCTTCATCAATGACTTTCCTTCAATCATAAGGTCAGAAGTGGGGATGTTAGCTGATGATTGCACAATGTTCAGCACCATTTGCAACTCCTCAGATACTGAAGCATTCTGTGTAAAAATGCAGCAAGACCTGGACAATATCCAGGCTTGGGCTGATCAGTGGCAAGTAAAATTCGCTCCACACAAGTGCCAGGCAATGACCATCTCCAACAAGAGAGAATCTAACCATCTCCCCTTGACATTTAATGGCATTACCATTGCTGAATCCCCCACTATCAACATCATAGGGGCTACCATTGACCAGAAACTGAACTGGAGTAGCCATATAAATACCGTGGCCACAAGAGCAGGTCAGAGGCTAGGAATCCTGCAGCGAGTAACTCACCTCCTGACTCCCCAAAGCCTGTCCACCATCTACAAGGAACAAGTCAGGAGTGTGATGGAACACTCTCCACTTGCCTGGATGGGTGCAGTTCCAACAACACTCAAGAAGCTCGACACCATCCAGCACAAAGCAGACTGCTTGATTGGCACTCCATCCACAAACATTCACTCCCTCCATCGCCGACGCACAGTAGCAGCAGTGTGTACCATCTACAAGATGCACTGCAGCAACGCACCAATGCTCCTTAGACAGCACCTTCCAAACTCGCGACCTCTACCAACGAGAAGGACAAGGGCAGCAAATGCATGGGAACACCACCACCTGCAAGTTCCCCTCCAAGTCACACACCATCCTGACTTGGAACTATATCGCCATTCCTTCATTGTCGCTGGGTCAAAATCCTGGAACTCCCTTCCTAACAGCTCTGTGGGTGTACCTACTCCAAATGGACTGCAGCGGTTCAAGAAGGCAGCTCACCACCACCTTCTCAAGGGCAATTCGGGATGGGCAATAAATGTTGGCCCGGCCAGCGATGCCCACATCCCATGAATGAATAAAAAAAGATTGACTTCAGTGAATATGTTCACTTACCATCTGTTCATATAAGTCCGATTTTAACTGTGTAAGTGAATGGGTTTTGAGTCAGTTAACATTGGACCCACATAGAATTAGCGAACAGTACAGCACTGGAGGAGGCCATTTGGCCCATTTATTCTGTGCCGATGCTTTGGAAGAGCAATCCTGTTAGTCCCACTCCCATGTTCTTTCCCCATACCCCTGCAATTATTTCTATCTTCAAGTGTTTATACAATTCCCTTTTGAAGGCTGCTAGTGAATCTCTATTCACCCTACTATCAGGCAATGCATTCCAAATCCTAACTACTCATGGCGTAATAAAGATTTCTCTCATGTTACTTCTGGTTCTTTTGCCAATCATCTTAAAACTCTGCCCTCTGGTTATCGACTCTTCGGCCACTGGAAACAGTTTCTTCTCCATCAAAACCCTTCATGATTTTCAATACCTCTATCAAATCTCCTCTTAGTCCTCTGTGCTCTAAGGGCAACAATCCCAGCTTCTCGAATCTATCCAAGTAACTGCAATCTTTCATTTTTGGAACCATTCTAGTAAATCTCTTCTGTACTCACTCCAAAGCCTTCCTGTCCTTCCTAAAGTGTGGTGCCCAGAATTGGACACAAGACTCCAGCTGGGGTCGAACTAATGTATTGTATAAGTTTAACATAACTTCCTGGCTTTTGTCCTTTATAGTTCTATTTGTAAACCTCAGGATTTCATATTCTTTATTAACTGCTTTGTTAATTGTCCTGCCACCTTCAAAGATTTGTGCACAAGCACTGCCAAAGTCTTTCTGTTCTCGCACTCCCTTTAAAATTGTACCACTTAATGTGTAATGTCTCTTTTCATTCTTCCTACCAAAATGTATCACCTCACATGTCTCTGTGCTAAAATTCATTTGCCATATCTCTGCCCATTCCAGCAGCATGCCTACGTCCCCTTGGCTTGAAGTCTATTACTATCCTCCTCATTGACAACTGCATTTCCAAGCCTTGTGTCATCCGCAAACTATGAAACGATGTCTCCATACCCAACTCCAGGTCATTAATTTATATCAAAGACAGCAGTAAACCTAATGCAACCCCCTGGGGAACACCACTGTATACTTTCATCCAGTCTGTAAAACAACTTTTTGGCACAACTCTCTGCTTTTTGTCTAAGCCAATTTTCTATCCATGCTGCCGCTGCTCTTTTATTTCCATGGGCTTCAATTTTGCTCCCAAGCCCAATATGTAGTACTTTATCAATTAGTTTTTCAAAGTATATCTACACATTATGTCAGTGTCAACTGTGTCTCAGTTAGTAACACACGCAACTCTTAAATAAAAAGGTTGTGAGCTCAAGTCCCACTCCAGAGATGTGAACACAAAATTTAGGCTGACATTCCAGTCTAGTAATGAGGGAGTGCTGCTGTATTGGAGATGCTGACTTTCGGATGAGACGTTAAATCAAGGCCCTGTTTGCTTTCTAAGGTATGCGTAAAAGATCCCTTGGCATTATTTTGAAGAAGAGCAGGGGAGTTATCCCCAGTGTCCTGGCCAATATTTATCCCTCAATCAACATCACAAAAATAGTTATCTGGTTATTATCACATTCCTGTTTGTAGGTACTTGCTGTGTGCATATTAGCTGCCACATTTCCCATATTATAATAGTGACTGCACTTCAAAAGTATTTCATTTGCTGTAAAGTGCTTTGGAATGTCCCAAGGTCATAAAAGGCTCTATATAAATGCAAGTCTTTCCTTCATCAAATGCACTGCCCTCCTCCAACCTTTCTGTTGCCTCATCAAAAAACTCAATCAAGTTAGTCAGACACAATTTGCCTTTAACAACCTGTGCTGCCTCTCCTTTATCAGTCCATGCTTGTACAAGTGTCTGTTAATTTTCTCCCAGACTACTGTATTTAAAAGATTCCACACATTGATGTTAAACTGACTGGCTTGTAATTGCCAAGTTTAGCCTTCTCGCAACTTTTGATCAAGTGGGGTGTAACATTTGCAATCCTCCAATTATCTGGCACTACCACTATGTCTAAGGAGCATTGGAAGATTGTGCCCAGCATCTCCGCAATTTCTAGTACCTCCTCTATCAATTTTTATCTCACTCAGTATCATAGAAACCTCATCATTTTACCATAGCTTTGGGAATGTCCTCTTGCTTGGTAAGCATTGATGCAAAGTACCTCATTTAGTACCTCACCCATGCCTTCTGCTGCCACCAATCATACTCCATTTTGGTCCCTAAATGGCCACACCGCTCCCTGACAATCCATTTACTGTTAATATGCCTAAAAAAGACCACTGGATTCCCTTTTGCATTAGCTGCTAATCTATTCTTTTACTGTCTCTTTTACCTCTTATTTACTTTATCACTTCTCTACTTTTTATATTCAAGCTCAGTCTCCCTTGTACTAGCAAGCTGATACCTGTCTTTTTCTGCTTTATCCTACTCCCTATCTCCTTTGTCATTCAGGGCGAAACATTTGGGCTGGAATTTTACACCCACCTAAGGAGAGCAGGGATGGTGTAAAATCATATAGGATGGCAGGGATGCCATGCCCATCGCCCACCCATCCCCGCTGCTATCTTACAGTGGTGGGGAAGAGGCAGGTGGCTTGTTCACTCTTAGGCCAATTGAGGCCATTAAGTAGGTAATTAATAGCCACTAAAGGCCTCTTCCCGCTGCCACTTGTATTTTACCTGTGGCAGATGAGCACTTCGCCACCTGAGGAGGGCGCCATGAGCTCCATGGAGTGCCCCCTCCAGCAGCACAGGCCAGTCCCACTAGTACACCGCCCCTGCCCTTTCAATTGACGCCCCCGCCCGCCACCCCGCAACCTTGGCAAGGCCTGGCCAATTAGCCCCGGCGAGCCCCGAGCCCACTTACTTGTTCCAAGACTGCCGTCTATCGTGGCTGTTCTGGCTGGGTGCAGTCCCAGCAGTGGTCAATGCTCCTGGTGGCGCTTCTGGGTCTGAAAAGCTGCTGGCCCTCTGATTGGCCGGCAGTTCTTGGAGGTAGGAGATCCTTCCTCAGAGGGTCTGAAACCATGACTGCAGGCAATTAATTGCCTGAGCCATGCAAAATAGCAGCATGGCTTCCAGCCATTGGACGGAGCCACTGCCTCATCATTAAATTCCAGCCTTGCATTCCAAACCTAACTTAGACCTCTTTGAATTTGCTATCATCCTTCTTAATTCTGTATTATTTCTAACTTTAATTGTCTCTTTCTTTCCTCTGTGTACTTTGTTTCTGCTGAAGTAATTTAAACCCTCTCCCACAGCACTAGCTAACCCGCAAGGACATTGGCCCACCTCTGTTCACGCATCATCCGTCAACCTTGAACAGGTCCCTCCTGCCACAGAATTGATCCCAATGTCCCAAGAATCTGAAACCCTCTCTCCTGCACAATTTGTCCAGCCACACATTCCTCCTGTTTGTACTGTCACGAGGATGTGGCTCTGGGAGTAATCTAGAGATTCCTACCTTTGAGGTCCTCTTTTTTAAAACTTCCTCCCTTGCTTCTTAAACTCTGACTTCAAGTTATTGTTGTTGCAGGACCTCAAACCTCTTTCTCCCTATGGCGTTTTTTACAGTATGGACCACAACTTCTGGTTTTCCCCACCTGCCGAGTGATCTGCACCTTCTTAGTGAGGTCCCTTACCCTTGCACAAGGGAGGCAACATACTCACATCGACGATAGCAGAGCTGTCTGTTCTCCTGACTATTGAATACCGAGTTACTACTGCATCCTTACACTTTACCATGTGCAGTGCTTTGCCTTAAGGTGCTAGGCTTGGAACTGCACTCCTTCAAGGTGTCATCACCCTCACTGGTATTCAATGCTGAATATTGGCTTGACAGTGGACAACTGCACTGTCTGCCTCTTCCAACACTTTTGGGTGGCCACCCCTAAATATTCTGAACTCTATCTGACTGTGGGGTGACCACCTTTTGGAACCAACTGTTCCTCAAAATCAGAAATCCTCAGCACGAGTTTGAGCAGCTACAGACATGCAAACATGAACCTCCAGGACACATGCAACGTCTTGAAGTTCCCACATGCGAAAGGAATTGCAGGCGACAGGTCATAGCTGTCCCTCCATTCTAATAAGAAACTTTTAAAATAAACTCCTTGGATACAAGGTGATTTATATAATTGCTGTTAACTAGGTCTAAACTCGCCCTCCAAAGCAAACTACTCAAGGACTAAATTACTTAATCAAGTTTAACAGGAATCATTGAGACACTAAACACAAAGAACCTAAATATTAGATATCTAGATACTTAGCCTTGATAAATATCTTAGAATCTTTGAGTTCTGAGGCTCTTCTGCTTTGAGTTGCCCATAATGTACATCCTGCTTCTTCTCCACTGATGGTGCAGGCCTGTTCTTCCTTTTTCCTGGTTCACTGAAGACAAAACTTGGAATGTTTCAGGAGGGCGAATGTGTTGTTGCAGACTTTACTTTGTTATATCTCAGTCGCAGTTCAATGTAAGAAAACCCTGGTACAATATTTAAAAAGAAAAGAATTAACAAAGTGAGCGTTGGTCCTATAGAAAGTGAGTCTTGAGAATTAATATTGGACAATAAGGAGATGGCAGGTGAATTGAACAGATATTTTGCATCAGTCTTCACTATTGAGGATACAAGTAACATCCCAGTACTAGTTGAAAGTCAGGAAATGGAAGGGAGGGAGGAACTCAAGAAAATTACAATAACCAGGGAAGTGGTACTGAACAAATTGTTGGAGCTGCGGACTGACAACTCTCCAGGTCCTGATGGACTTCAACCTAGTGTTATGACCAGGTGAGAAATGTGTCTAGGGTTCTTTTGCTGTCTTTACCTGGTCTTATTGGAACAGGGTTTTATTTTTAAACACACTGTGTTTTGAGCTCCTCCTTTTGTGAATCCTTGTTCACAGATTTCCAATTATAAGGCAAAGAAATCAACACACCAGTTTTTCTCAGGTTTAAAGGAGAAAAGTGAATTTTATTAAAACTTAGATGTAAACTCCAATACGGTTGCACCTATGAATATATGATGTGTCCATGCTAGCATGCACATGTGATATACACATGCAAATAGGGACAGAGAAGAGGAGAGGAAAATATAGTAGAGAGGGGTTTGAGGCAATATCAGAAGAGTTTCTTGTTTACTGTGCTTCACGCTCACTTGATTGTAGGTAGTCATGCTGTTCGTTGGGGCCTAATGTTCTTCTTAAAAATTGTTCATGTAGGAGACTTTTCTCTCTTTGAGGTTCATGTGTCTTCACAAGGTTCAGTTCCGTGAGAAAGAGATGGAGCAGGCAGACAGAAGAGGAGGTTTTGCTTCAGTTCCAGAAGCACACAGCTTTCTCTGAGTTCAAATCCTTTGTTGGAAGTTCAAATTCAAAACCTCCAACAGTCTGTCAGTCATGTGACCAAAACTGGTCTGACCATTTCTTCTGTGCATTGGGGAAGCAACAACTGGGCCCCCATTGTTCCAACACTGTCTGTTGCTATTCAAATGTCTTTCTAGTTAGGGACTGGCAATTTTGAGTTTTATTGTTTATGTGGTGAAATCATGCGTGCCTCAGTCTTGGCAGGTGGGTGGGGGGGGGGGTGGGGGGGGGGGTGCGAAGGGGTTTGCCTGACACTAGGGTGTAAAAAGAAATGGCGAATGAGATAGTTGATGTGTTAGTTTTAATTTTCCAAAATTCCCTAGATTCGGGGAAGGTTCCATTAGATTGGAAAATAGTGAATGTAACTCGTTTATTCAAAAAGGGAGGGAGACGGAAAGCAGGAAACTACAGGCCAGTTAGCTTAACATCTATCTTAGGGAAAATTTTGAAGCTATTATTAAAGAAGGTATAGCAGGGCATTTAGAAAAATTCAAAGTAATCAGGCAGAGTCAACATGATTTTGTGAAAGGGAAATCATGTTCAAACAATTTATTGGAGTTCTTTGAGGGAGTTACATGTGCTGTGGATAAAGGGGAACCGGTGGATGTATTGTACTTAGATTTTCAGAAGGCATTTGATAAGGTGCCACAGCAAAGGTTATTGCAGAAAATAAAAGCTCATGGTGTCGAAGGCAACATATTGGCATGGATAGAAGATTGGCTAGCTAACAGGAAACAGAGAGTAGGCATAAATGGATAATTTTCTGGTTGGCAAGATGTAACAAGTGATGTGCCACAGGGATCTGTGCTGGGGCCTCAACTTTTTACGATTTATATAAATGACTCAGATGAAGGGACCAAAGGTACAGTTGCTAAATTTGCTGATGACACAAAGATAAGTAGGAAAGTAACTTGTGAAGAGGACATAAGGAGGCTACAAAGGGATATAGGTAGGTTAAGTGAGTGGGCAAAGGCCTGGCAAATGGTATATAATGTGGGTAAGTGTGAAATTGTCCACTTTGGCAGGAAGAATAAAAAAGAAGCATATTATCTAAATGGTGAGAGATTGCAGAGCTCTGAGATGCAGAGGGATGTGGGTGTCCTAGTGCATGAATCGCAAAAGGTTAGTATGCAGGTACAGCACGTAATTAGGAAAGCTAATAGAATGGTATAGCTTATCGCGAGGGGAATTGAATACAGATGTAGGGAGGTTAAGCTTCAGCTATACAGGGCATTGGTGAGACCACATCTGGAGTAATGTGTACAGTACTGGTCTCCTTATTTCAGGAAAGATGTAAATGCATTGGAGACAGTACAGAGAAGGTTTACTAGACTAATACCTGGAATGGGCGGGCTGTCTTACAGGAAAAGATTGGACAGGCTAGACTTGTATCCGCTGGAATTTAGAAGAGTAGGAGGTGACTTGATTTAAACATATAAGATTATGAGGGGTCTTGAGAGGGTGGATGTGAAAGGATGTTTCCCCTTGTGGGAGAATCTAGAACTAGGGGTCACTGTTTAAAAATAAGGGGTCGCCCATTTAAGACAGAGATGAGGAGAAATTTTTTCTCTCAGAGAGTCATGAGTCTTCAGAATTCTTTTCCTCAAATGGCGGAGGAAGCAGAGTTCTTGAATATTTTTTAAGGCAGAGGTAGATAGATTCTTGATAAGCATGGGGGTGGAAGGTTATTGGGAGTAGGTGGAAATCTGGAGTAATCAGTTCAGCCATGAACTTATTGAATGGCGGTGCAGGCTCGAAGGGCGGAGTGATCTACTCCTGCTCCTAATTCGTATGTTCATATGTTCATAATTAGAAGTAACATTCGTGCCACACAAGTGCCAGACTATGGCTATCTCCAACAAGAGAGAATCTAACCTTGGGATTCAATGGCATTACAATTGTTGAATCCCCCACTATCAACATCCTGGAGGTTACCATTGACCAGAAACTGAACTGAAGTAGCCATATAAATACCATGGCTATAAGAGCAGGTCAGAGGCAAGGAATCCTGTGGCGAGTAACTCACCTCCTGACTCCCCAAGTCCTGTCCACCATCTACAAGGCACAAGTCAAGAGTGTGATGGAATACTCTTCACTTGCCTGGATGGGTGCAGCTCCAGCAACACTCAAGAAGCTTGACACCATCCAGGACAAAGCAGCCTGATTGTTTGGCACCCCATCTACCCACTTCAACATTCACTCCCTCCACCACCGATGCAGAGTGGCAGCAGTGTGTACCATCTACACGATGCATTGCACCAACGCTCCTTCGAGAGCACCTTCCAAACCCGTGACTTCTATCACCTAGAAGGACTAGGACAGCAGATGCATGGGAACACCACCACCTGCAAGTTCCCCTCCAAGCCACACACCATCCTGAACTGCATCTCCGTTCCTTCACTGTCGCTAGGTCAAAATCCTGGAACTCCCTTCCTAACAGCACTGTGGGTGTACCTACTCCATATGGACTGCAGCGGTTCAAGAAGGTGGTTCACCACCACTTTAATTGGCTATTTACATTTTAATGCCTTCTCCAAAGCTAGTTCACACATGAAGATTGGCTCAGAGTTCTTGTACTTTCCATGTGTATTAGCAGTACAGGATGATGTCACTTGAGCTCTCAACCCCATCTTGTTTTTTCAGGAAAAGTGTCCATCTTTGGGTTTGTTATAAAATTCATAATTTTTCCGTGAGTTTGACAATGCGAAAGCTAAGATATCAAGTACAGATCATTGGATGAAACTATTATTACACCCTGTATCTATACCATTGTATCATTATCTACTACATAATATGAGCACTCTCCTGAACATAAAATGGTCAGATTATTGGGCGGCACAGTGGCGCAGTGGTTAGCACTGCAGCCTCACAGCTCCAGCAACCCGGGTTCGATTCTGGGTACTGCCTGTGTGGAGTTTGCAAGTTCTCCCTGTGTCCGTGTGGGTTTCCTCTGGGTGCTCTGGTTTCCTCCCACCTCCAAAAGACTTGCAGGTTGATAGGTAAATTGGCCATTGTAAATTGCTACTAGTGTAGGTAGATGGTAGGAGAATAGTGGGGATGTGGTAGAGAATATGGGGTTAGTGTAAGGTTAGTATAAATATGTGGTTGTTGGTTGGCACAGACTCGGCGGGCTGAAGGGCCTGTTTCAGTGCTGTATCTCTAAATAAAAAAATAAAATAAATAAATAATTATCATCTCACAGTATCCAGAATCCTTTTTCCAAAGATTTCCTATTTCACTTTTGAATTTTTGTGAATCCCAAATAGTTTATCTTCAGGGGCTTGAGATGGATGGTCATGAAGCTATGGTGAGGGTTGCAGTGACAGCAGCATGAGGTAGATGGACCAGTGATGTTTTTAATAAAGTCTCTGAGACGCTATCCCTGGCTGGCCCTAGGTGTTAAAATTCATTGTTATCTTAACCAAAGTGACATTAGGAATGCAACAGTTAACACAGCACCCTGGGCTGAAGTCAGATGAAGAAAAGATCTGGTTCAGCTGTGATAGTCCCACTGGTTGAATAGCCTATTGATATTCATTGTCAATTCTCCTACATGAAGATTGGCCAGTTCGGTGAGGTACCTCTGCAATCATCCACTAGCCTGAGTCAGCATCTTAAAGAGAGACACCAAGAAAAAGTTGGTGAGGAAATAAGTCTTCAGGTAAATAAAACATAAAAATCTGTTGTATTGAATGTTGACCTTTGTTTGACTCTTTGACTGGAAGTGGCTGGATAACCCTTTTACTCCATCTTGCTGACAGGCAAATGATCAGCAAGTTATCTTTGACTAGCAGTTAATGACAGAGATCAAATGCTGCAGATAGAAATTTAAGAGAAATGTCAAAGATTCAGGAGAATTTGAAAGTAAAAACAGCAAATGTCTAGAGTGACAATTGTCCTTGTCCTTCACTGCATAACAGGGTAAGCACTATACAATAGGTTGCAGGTGTTTTCTAAAGTCAATCATTTCAGGAGTGGGGTTGTATTTGACAACTGCCTTGATTTTTTTTGTCCTTTGTGACGGAAGATGGGGTAAAGGTATTGGATTCACTCCAATTCCTTCTGTAAGTAAGGTTGACATTGTTTGTGATGCTAATTGTCTTCAACGGACCAAGAACACTCACCAGTTAAAAATGGGACATTGGCTTCACAGTAGATAAGTCAGCCATGAAATAAGTGCTGCAAATAGGTAATGTAATAGATTATCGAACACAGTACTTGCAGTCAAATGACATTGCTGTGCGCAGTTTTTGCTTGATCTGTGATTCAAGGTGAAAAAGTGTAATGATTAGTAAATTAATTCATTATTAAGTAAGTACATCTGTCGTCATTTAAAACATGCTCTGGATGATTAACCCTTCAAAAACTTGCTGCATTAGCTGATCTCAGCCTGGGTAGCTGCTGGGATACCACAATTGAACTCAGTTCCATTGGGACAGGAAGAGGTTGAAAATCTGGCATGATTCCCACTCTAATTGCTAGTGCCTGACCTTTGTTGGATTGTATTTGAGCCTGAATGGCATATAGGATGATATACTAAATGAATCATCAAACAAGGCTACACTGGTGGAGCTCAGAAATAAAAAAAGGGCAGCCATACTACTAGCAGTGTACTTCTTCTTGTTTGGCCTCCTTGGCTCGAGAGACAATGGGTATGCGCCTGGAGGTGGTCAGTGGTTTGTGAAGCAGCACCTGGAGTGGCTATAAAGGCCAATTCTAGAGTGACAGACTCTTCCACAGGTGCTGCAGATAAAATTGGTGGTCAGGGTTGTTACACAGTTGGCTCTCCCCTTTCGCTTCTGTCTTTTTTCCTGTCAACTGCTAAGTCTCTTTGACTCGCCACACATTAGCCCTGCCTTTATGGCTGCCCGCCAGCTCTGGCGATCACTGGCAACTGACTCCCACGACTTGTGATCAGTGTCACAGGACTTCATGTCGTGTTTGCAGATGTCTTTAAAGTGGCGATATGGATGGACGATGGGTCTGATACCAGTGACGAGCTTGCTATACAATGTGTCCTTGGGGATCCAGCCATCTTCCATGCAGCTCACATGGCCGAGCCATCTCAAGCGCGGCTGGCACATTAGGGTGTATATGCTGGGGATGTTGGCCGCCTCAAGGACTTCTGTGTTGGAGATACGGTCCTGCCACCTGATGCCAAGTATTCTCCGGAGGCAGCGAAGATGGAATGAATTGAGACGTCGCTCTTGGCTGACATACGTTGTCAGGCCTCGCTGCCATAGAGCAAGGTACTGAGGACACAGGCTTGATACATTCGGACTTTTGTGTTCAGTGTCAGTGCGACATTTTCCCACACTCTCTTGGCCAGTCTGGACATAGCAGTGGAAGCCTTTCCAATGCGCTTGTTGATTTCTGCATCGAGAGACAGGTTACTGGTGATAGTTGAGCCTAGGTAGGTGAACTCTTGAACCACTTCCAGAGCGTGGTCGCCGATATTGATGGATGGAGCATTTCTGACGTCCTGTCCCATGATGTTCATTTTCTTGAGGCTGATGGTTAGGCCAAATTCGTTGCAGGCAGCCGCAATCCTGTCAATGAGTCTCTGCAGACACTCTTCAGTGTGAGATGTTAAAGCAGCATCGTCAGCAAAGAGGAGTTCTCTGATGAGGACTTTCCGTACTTTGGTCTTCGCTCTTAGACAGACAAGGTTGAACAACCTGCCCCCTGATCTTGTGTGGAGGAAAATTCCTTCTTCTGAAGACTTGAATGCATGTGAGAGCAGCAGGGCGAAGAAGATCCCAAACAGTGTGGGTGCAAGTACACAGCCCTGTTTCTCGCCACTCAGGATAGGAAAGGGGTCTGATGAGGCACCGCTATGCTGAAGTGTGCCTTTCATATTGTCATTGAATGAGGTGATAATACTTAGTAGCTTTGGTGGACATCCAATCTTTT
Organism: Heterodontus francisci; assembly: GCF_036365525.1. Taxonomy (NCBI): domain Eukaryota; kingdom Metazoa; phylum Chordata; class Chondrichthyes; order Heterodontiformes; family Heterodontidae; genus Heterodontus; species Heterodontus francisci. Next base: position 39,945,647 of record NC_090375.1, read on the forward strand.
CTAGTAGTCTGAAGAGACCACGTCTGCTGACGAGGTTAAGGGCTTTGGCGAGATCAATGAAAGCAACGTAGCGGGGCATCTGTTGTTCACGGCATTTCTCCTGTAGCTGGCAAAGGGAGAACAGCATGTCAATGGTGGATCTCTCTGCTCAAAAGCCACACTGTGCCTCAGGGTAGACGTGCTCAGCCAGCTTCTGGAGCCTGTTTATAACGACTCGAGCGAAGACTTTCCCCACTATGCTGAGCAGGGAGATTCCACGGTAGTTGTTGCAGTCACCGCGGTCACTCTTGTTCTAGGAGTGTACTATAGACCCCCAAATCGTTCGAGGGAAATGGAAAAACAAATATGTAGGCAAATTTCTGAGTGAAAAAACTATAGGGCAATAATAGTTGGGGATTTCAACTACCCCAATATCAGCCAGGATACCAACAGTGTGAAGGGCATAGAGGGGACAAAATTCTTGAACTGCATTCAAGAGAACTTCTTTAGCCAGCACATAACTAGCCCAACGAGAGGGGACGCAATTCTAGATTCAGTCTTCGGTAATGAAGCTGGGGAAGTGGATGAAGTAACAGTGGGTGACCATTTCGGAGATCGTGACCATAATACAGTTAGTTTTAGCATAGTCATGGAAAAGGGCAAAGATAAAACAGGAGTAAAAGTTCTAAATTGGGAGAAGGCAAGTTTTACGAAACTGAGAGGTGACCTGGCGAAAGTGGACTGGATACAGCTACTTGAAGGAAAATCAGTGGCAAACCAGTGGGAGGCATTCAAAAGCAAGATACTACAGACAAAGATGTCCCCACAAAGACATGGTATTGCCAAATCTAGAGCCCCCTGGTTATCTAAAAGCTTAGAGGGTAAGTTAAAGCAGAAAAAGGAAACTTCTGACGATCACCAAAATCATAATACTTTAGAAAGCCTAGAGGAGGATGGAAAGTGCAGGGGTGAAGTAAAAAAGGAAATTAGAAAAGCAAAGAGAGAAGATGAAAAATTATTGGCAGGTAAAATCAAGAAAAACCCGAAAATGCTTTATCAGTACATTAAGAGCAAGAGGATAACTAAGGAAAGGGTAGGGCCTATCAGAGATGCACGAGGGAACTTATGCATGGATGCAGAAGATGTGAGTTTTTGTCTCTGTCTTCACAAAGGAGAGGGTTGATGCAGACTTTGTAGCTGAAGAGGAGGAGTGTGAAATATTAGATACGATAAGCATAATCAGAGAGGTCAGCAGATGTGGTCTCTTCAGATTACTAGCAAAGATCATATCATCACCTTATTCCAGAAGATGGCAGGATCCCCAAGGACACATTGCACAGCGAGCTCGTCACTGGTATCAGCCCCACTGGCCGTCCATGTCTCTGCTTTAAAGACGTCTGCAAACGCGACATGAAGTCCTGTGTCATTGCTCACAAGTCGTGGGAGTGAGTTGCCAGTGATCGCCAGAGCTGGCGGACAGCCATAAAGGCGGGGCTAAAGAGTGGCGAGTCGAAGAGACTTAGCTGTTGTCAAGAAAAAAGACAGAAGTGCAAGGGGAGAGCCAACTGTGTAACAGCCCCGACAACCAATTTTATCTGCAACGCCTGTGGAAGAGTCTGTCACTCTAAAATTGGCCATTATAGCCACTCCAGGTGCTGCTTCACAAACCACTGACCACCTCCAGGCGCTTACCCATTGTCTCTCGAGACAAGGAGGCCAAAGAAGTAGAAGAATCAGAGAGGAAGTTCGAGAGGGACTGACATCCTTGAAAGTGGATTAATCGCCAGGGCTGGATGGGTTATTAAAGGAAGCTAGGGAGGAAATAGCAGATGGGCTGAGGATCATCTTCAAATCCTCACTGGATACGGATGAGGTGCCAGAGGATTGGACGTCAGCGAACATTATATCATTGTTTAAAAAGGGTGCGAGAGATAGGCCAAATATATATAGGCTGGTCAGTCTGATCTCGGTGGTGGGTAAATTGTTAGAATCAATTCTGAGGGACAGGATAAACTGCCACTTAGAAGGGGACAGAATCATCAGGGATAGTCAGCATGGATTTGTTAAGAGAAGGTTATGTCTTAGTAACTTGATTGAGTTTTTTGAGGAAGTAACAAGGAGAATTGATGAGGGTAGTGCAGTGGATGTGGTCCACATGGATTTTAGTTAGGCATTTGACAAGGTCCCACATGGCAGATTGGTCAGTAAAATAATAGCCCGTGGGATACAGGGGAATGTGGCAGGTTGGATCCAAAATTCGCTCAGTGACAGGAAACAATGGGTAGCAGTTGACGGATGTTTTTGCGAATGGAAAACGGTTTCCAGTGGTGTTCCACAGGGATCAATGTTGGGTCCCTTGCTGTTTGTGGTATGTATTAATGATTTGGACTTAAGCGTGAGAGGCATGATTGGGAAATTTGCTGATAACACAAAAATTGGCTGTGTAGTTGATAGTGAAGAGGATAGCTGTAGACTCCAGAATGATATCAATGGTGGTTGAGTGGGCGGAAAACTGACAAATGGAATTCAATCCAGAAAAGTGTGAGGTAATACATTTGAGGAGAGCAAACAAAGCAAACTATTTTCACCTCCCACTTGATGTTCTCTTCATCGTCTGCAGAGTTGAGGTGCTCTACATGAGGGATGTTACCTAAATCTTTCATTCAAAAATGTTATAATTTCATGATCCCACTTGAAATTTTCTTCCATTCACAATTTTCAATCCATTGTGGTGGGGGAGCTCCCTGCTGAGGTCCTGACATGTTAGCTGGCACATGGAGACCTCGTTATGCATGCAAGTTTGTGAAATTAACTCCTATAGTTTTGATGTGAAAATGTACCTTGCTATAACACTCTTATGGCTTAAATGAGACCTAAAGAACAGAATCTTAGAGAGCAGGAGAAGGCCATTCAACTCATTGTGCCTGTGCCAGCTCTTTGAAAGGGCGAGCCAATTAATTCTGCTGCCCCGTTCTTTCTTCATAGTCTTGCAAAATGTTCCTTTTCAAGTGCATGTCCAATTTCATTTGAAAGTTACTATTGAATCTGTTTCCATCACTCTTTCGAGCAGTGTCTTCTCGATCATCTAACTCACTGTGTGAAAACAAAGTTCTCCTCATGTCCCCTCTGGTTCTTTTGCCAATTATCTTCTGCAAAAACTCCAAGGCCTCAATTATGAATTTCGCAACTAATTAAAAAAAACTTAAGGGAATGAGTAAAGCATATAGCAGATTTCTTCATTGCTGGAATACATTACCCCTTGAAGTCAGCATTTTACAGCAGAGACAAATATCAGTTTTCAGATGACAGGAACAATCAAAATAAATTCGACATTGCAGTGCTGTGATTGCACAATATAATGGGCCATAATCTGCTGAAGCAGAGCATCTAATGATGTTTATCGTTAATTACATTTGCCTTTGCACATTTCGGTTTTAAAAACTTTTTGCATGGTAAGTTGCTGAGCATGTGAGTTGATAACATTGCAGTGAGGGAAATTGGGCATCTGAATGATGGGCCGAAGAGCCTGTTTCTGTGCTGTGTAACTCTATGACTTGAGTGAACAGGGCAAGTAACTGTGTCTCTCCTTATCTAATCAGATTGGAGTACTATGAAACTAACAGTAAAAGGAGTGAGAAGAAAGTGCAAGTTAGAATGGGTGAATTCAATGTCAGAGCAGGTACAGAGTGATAAATAAAGAGAGGGATGATTGGATTAAGTGAGAGAGAGATAAAAAGAGACAGGAAGGAAAATAAAACAACTTTTTTTTAAAGCTTCACATTTTAAAAATCTCGAATAAAAAGTAAAGTGTGAAGCAATGAAGTTCCATCCATGTAATAGCTAATCCTCAGTGCCAGAAAGGTTACTTGGCAGTAACACTTACTATTTTGTCAAAAGGGACAAGACCTATTTTTCTGTGGCACGTTTAGTTTGTATCTTGTGTGCAAATGAAGTAACTTCACGGGGTTCAATGCATTTCAATGGTGAAGCAGACAGTGAGATGTCATTTTCATGAAGCTGATGGTGGAGCAGTGCATCTCATACACGAACTTGTGGATTTCCATATTTACCTGCGCATCTCTGCTCTCACCGAAGTTTGCTGTCGCATTTGTAGATAGAAAACAGCAAGTGTCATTTATCTCACTGTTACAATGACAGCAAACTTTGTCCCCTTTATAAAGATTGTATTCCAACACCAAACATTCTACACCTGTTGTCTGGATGAAACCACTGTTTTACTATAAATCTTGAACTCCTCTCTCACAGTGTCTTATCGGCCAATCCGGGAAACAACAACAGTGTACATTTCTGTTGTGCGCTGCATGTAAAAAAAAGATATCTCAAAGCTCTTTACAATTCAAAGAAGAAAGAGTGAATGGTGAGCAGGAGAGAAAAGGGAAGTGGAATGGTTAGGATGGGAGTGGAAAGGCATCCAAGGGACAGCTGGAGAGAAGAATTTTGAGGATGTTTTTGAAAGCAAGGAGGGAGATGACAAAGTGGATAGATCTGAGCAGGGAATTGCAGAGGACAGGGTTTATAGAGTGGTAACCAATGATGGAGTGGAGAGAGTGGAAAATGCAGAGTAACCTGGGCAGGATTTGTGTTGCCTCCCTGGTGCCGGGGTCCGGGATGTCACTGAACGGCTGTAGGGCATTCTGAATGGGGAGGGTGATAAGGCAGAGGTCATGGTACATGTTGGTACCAATGACATAGGTAGAAGGAGGGATGAGGTCTTGCATCAAGGATTCAGGGAGTTAGGCAGCAGACTAAAAAGTAGGACCTCTCGGGTTGTAATCTCTGGATTGCTCCCAGTGCCATGCGCTAGCGAGTATAAAAATAGGAGAATAGCACAGATGAATGCGTGGCTTAAGAGTTGGTGCAGGAGGGAGGGCTTTAGATTACTGGACCATTGGGACCATTTCTGGGGAAGGTGGGATCTGTACAAGCGGGATGGTCTACATCTGAACCAGAGGGGGACGAATATCCTTGCTGGCGGGTTTGCTAGTGCTGTTGGGAGGAGTTTAAACTAAATTGGCAGGGGGAGGGGATGCAGACTCCTAGCAGAATAGGGACAGAGCTAAACACAGGAAAGCAAACAAGTTAGAGGGAATACAGCACAAGTAAGTTTCAAGGGAGTAAGACCAGGATGGATGGCCTCTACTTTAATGCCAGGAGTATTAAAGGTAAAACGGATGAGTTAAGGGCAAGGATTGACACGTGGAATTGTGATATAGTAGCCATCACGGAGACATTGTTGAGGGAGGGGCAGGATTGGCAGCTCAATATCCTGGGATATAGAATCTTCTGGTGAGACAGAGGAAGGGGTAAAAGAGGAGGGGGCAAAGTAATATTAGTTAAGGAGTCAGTTACTGCAGTCAGGAGAGATGATATGTTGGAGGGGGCATCAAATGAAGCTTTATGGGTAGAGTTTAGGAATAAAAAAGGGACAGCCACATTGCTAGGTGTTTATTATAGACCCCCAGATAGTCAGTGGGAAATTGAGGAGCAAGTATGTGCGCAATTCATAGAGGTGTGTAAAAATAATAATAGGGTAATTATATGAGGTGATTTCAACTTTCCCAACATTAATTGGAAAAGTCATCGTGTTAAGGGCTTAGATGGAGTGGAGTTCTTAAAATGTATACAGGAGAACTTTTTAGCTCAACATGTAGAGGATCCAACTAGGGAGGGTGCCGTGCTGGACCTAATTCTGGGGAATGAAGCCGGACAGGTGTTTGATGTGTTGGTGGGGGAGCATTTGGTGATAGCGACCACAACATGGTACAATTTAAGTTTGTTATGGAGAAAGAAATAGACAAGTTGCAAAAAAATGTTTTGGATTGGGGGAGAGCAAGTTTTAGTAAAATAAGGCAGGATCTGACCAAGGTAGACTGGAAAGAGTTACTTGTCGGGAAATCTACAGAAGAGCAGTGGGGGGCATTCAAAAAGGAAATGGGGAAGGTACAGGCCAAAATGTTCCCTCTAGCGTAACCGGTAGGAGCAACAAGCCCAGAGAACCATGGATGACCAGAAACATTCAGGGTACGATGAGAAGGAAAAGAGAGGCTTTTAGCAAATACAAGGAGAGCAAATCAATGGAAACATTAGTGGAGTACAGAAAGTGTAGGATGGAGCTGGAGAAAGCAATTAGGAGAGCAAAGACGGGATATGAGAAAGCTCTGGCTGGTAAAAGTAGGGAAAATCCCAAGATATTCTATAAGTATATCAATGGGAGGAGGATAACCAGGGAAAGAGTAGGACCCATTAGGGACCAAGGGGGAAATCTGTGGGTGGAGCCAGAGGACATTGGTAGTGTGTTGAATGAATACTTCACACCTGTCTTCACCCAAGAGAATGAGAAAATAGATATGGAACTCAGAGAGAGAGACTGTGAGGTTCTTGAGCAAATTGTCAAAGGGAATGACAAGGTATTGGAGTTTTTGGCAGGCTTAAAAGTAGACAAATCTCCAAGTCCGGACGATTTGTGTCCCAGGATGCTGTGGAAGGCAAAGGTGGAGATTGCAGGGGCTCTGACCCTAATTTTTAATTCCTCTCTGGCCACGGGGGAGGTGCCAGAGGACTGGAGAACAGCTAATGTGGTCCCACTATTTAAGAAAGGTTGTAGAGATAAGCCAGGGAACTACAGACCAGTGAGTCTCACGTCAGTGGTAGGGCGGCACAGTGGCGCAGTGGTTAGCACCGCAGCCTCACAGCTCCAGGGACCTGGGTTCAATTCTGGGTACTGCCTGTGCGGAGTTTGCAAGTTCTCCCTGTGACCACGTGGGTTTTCGCCGGGTGCTCCGGTTTCCTCCCACCGCCAAAAAACTTGCAGGTGATAGGTAAATTGGCCATTGTAAATTGCCCCCAGTGTAGGTAGGTGGTAGGGAATATGGGATTACTGTAAGGTTAGTATAAATGGGTGGTTGCTGGTCGGCACAGGCTCGGTGGGCCAAAGGGCCTGTTTCAGTGCTGTATCTCTAAATAAAAAAAATATGAAACTATTGGAGAAAATCCTGAAGGAGAGAATCTATCTCCACTTGGAGAGGCAAAATTTGATTAGGAATAGTTAGCATGGCTTTGTCAGAGGGAGGTCATGCCTAACAAATTTGATTGAATTTTTTGAGCATGTGACCAGGTGTGTAGATGAGGGTAGTGCAGTTGATGTAGTTCACATGGATTTCAGCAAAGCCTTTGACAAGGTCCCACATGGGAGATTTATCAAGAAAGCAAATGCACATGGGATACAAGGTAACTTGATAAGGCGGATTCAAGATTGGCTTAGCTGTAGGAGACAGAGAATGATGACAGACGGCTGTTTTAGTGACAGGAAGCCAGTGTCCAGTGGCGTACCACAGGGATCTGTGCTGGGTGCCCTATTGTTTGTCATTTATATAAGTGACATAGATGACTATGTGGGGGGTAGGATCAGTAAGTTCGCGGATGACACAAAGATTGGCCGAGTTGTTAACAGTGAGGTAGAGTGTCTTGGGTTACAGGAAGATATAGATGGGATGGTCAAATGGGCAGAAAAGTGTCAGATGGAATTTAACGCTGAAAAGTGTGAGGTGATACACTTTGGAAGGAGTAATGTGACTTGGAAGTATTCAATGAATGGCCTGACACTGGGAAGTTCTGAGGAACAAAGGGACCTTGGCGTGTTTGTCTATAGATCTCTGAAGGCAGAAGGGTAGGCTAATAGGGTGGTGAAAAAGGCATATGGGACACTTGCCTTTATCAATCGAATTTACAGACTAATGTGGGCTATATACTTCCTGTATTAGTCCTGGACAGGGAGCACACATCTTGTCTTGCAGCTTTTGCTCTTCAAACTTCTCTTTTCTCTTTGTTTCTCTCTTTCTCTCTGTTGTCCTTTGTCTTCTTGTTTCTTGTTCTTCTCTACTGTGCAGACCTGACTGGGAGGGTTTTTTTTCCTGGCTTTTATCCAATTAACCACTCCCAGTGCCCAATAATATTCATCCATGTGGCTATCATGCCCTGGGCATGCCTTTCTTGGACAATCAGGTGTTATCAGCTTTCCATGCCCCTCATATACAGCACGGTCTTATTTTCTCCTAATTTCATTGTTTCTTATCTACTTGAGAGAGGCCTGCTAGACAGTTCTCTGCCAGCTCTTCAAGGACTTTTAGCTCCTGCTGCAGTGAGCTTGTTACAGTTTGACACAATTTCCGACAGTCCCTCTACCTTGGCATCTTTTATATTATGCCCCATTTTTCTACAATATTATACTACAGAGTATAATGTTTAATAATCATCCAAAACTCTCCTCTTTGAGGAGAAGATGTCCTTTTCAACCCCTCATTGACTAATTTTAATTAAAGCATCAAATTCTACACTTTGCATTTTATGACGTACTTGTCACACAAGACATTTAAGATAGCAAAGCCTGAAAATTCCCACCAATAATATTATTGCTTGGATCAGTATCATAAATATAGACAGAGTTCAGAGCCAGGGGTACTGTCCTACATTATATATTGTTTCACACCATTGGTGATCACCTAATGTTCTATTTTCTACCCTGTTTTGTAGTTTTCTTACATAATTTTTACTGGGTCTATTTGATCGTAGACTAAGGATAGTGGAGGTATGGGATGCCCAAAGCTTTTGACAGCTTTGACCTCTTCGGCCTGCATAGAGAAATTGACTCTCAGTTTAATGACATTCTGTATTGACACGGGGAGAAGGAGATGGCCTCTATTATGCGTGGGCTTGAAACAAGTGGTGTGGTATAATAGCACACTTAGCCCAGTGTTGCATTCTGTGGGCATTTGCGTAACACAATATTTCCCTATCTGGAGATACATGTAATTTCCTCAACATTATAATCATGGTTCTATTGCCTCGCTCCACCACTCTCAAAGATGAATAAAGACCTTCCCAGTAAAGTGTGACCCTTGATTATTATTTACCTGCACTGGTACTCCTGAGCTGCTGATCACCTCACTGAATAATGCTCTAAACTATTCTCACGTATTTAGATATAATTCAAGCAACCAATTATGCATGGAATTAAAAGATTCTCCAACTCTCTCTTCACCTGTATCTAACCTGTGGATAACTCCTATTAAATACTATTTCTTCCTAATCTCTAATTGCCCCGATCCAAATTCTATATTCCTTTTATTTTAATTTTTCCCCCTCTGATTTGAATAGTGAGTTTAATTCTAACATGATTATTTTAAAGTCAGTTTCTCTATGAAGTATGTGTCAAAGCCTTGTTGATTTTCTTTAAATAAAAATTGTATAACTCTACTAGCCACATTAACCATTTCATGTCATGGTGGTTGTCAAGTAGCTGAGCATGTCTGAGATCTGTTCTTCAGTGCAAGCTCACTATGCAATTCCATAGTGGAGGCCCGTGGCGGGCCTCTCCCAGAGGCATTTTCCGGGCCCCCGCCACGATCCCTGATGTCGGGTGGCTGTGTCATTGAGGTGTTTTTTTCTCCTCTGTTTAAAAACTAAGGGGGGTTCATGTGCCTTTAACACTGCGAGCTTTAATATACCCTGGGAACAGTGTGTGTGAGCTGCAAGCCTGTTTCCAGGGCAACAGCAAGAGAGAGAGAGAGAGGTCACATGCTGCATTGCATCAGTTTTACTGTGTGTAAAGACTGGCTAGGATGGGTTTCAACTGGTAGACCGGCAAAGCGTGCTGTCATGAGAAAGAAAGAATTTTGTCTCTCTCAGCAGAAAATCTACATTGGCCTACAGGCTGTGTTTCGCCAAAAGAGGAAAAGGCCCTTGGAAAGGAATATTTGCATTAGCTCCATATTACGGCTGGCGGCAAGGTCTTGTGATGGCCCCCCTGCCACTTGGCGACGGGAGCAGGATTTAAATATTTAAATGAAGTCAATTAATGACCTACCTGCTCCCATCAGCGGTCCCATATTCCAGTTGGCTGCCGGGACTCTCGCGCCTTCGGATCTCTGTCCAGAGATCCGAGGCAGAATGCTGGTGGGGAGGTGGGAGGAGATAAGTTTTCAGGGCAGAGTGGGAGCGGGGTGAAACCTTTTTGATTGGTCTATGGGGTGGTGGGAATGGGTAAAGCTCATAGTTCATAAACTTTGGGGGGAAGTTTGGGATCGAAAGGTAAGTTTTTCTGGGGCGACGAGAGCAAGTAATAAATTGTTTAGTCATTGGAGGGTGGGAGAGGGTCTTGAAACATTTATTAACATTTTTGCTTTAAATGTATAATGCCTCTCACTTTAAAAATTCAAATTCAATGGAAGGGCTCGAAGCCCTTTAAAAATGGCACCGGCACCTGCGCAGTGGCACCGGACGCTGGTGCCGGGGATGGAGTGCCCAGCCGCCCCCCCACGTCATCGGGGAGGGGGTGCGGTCCAGCTAGGCCATGTAACTGAGCCGCCGTGTTTAATATCGCAGTGGCTCCATGGAGCAAATCCCGCATGTGTGCCCTGCTGTCTTTGAAGCTAGGTGCTGGCGGCAAGCTGGTAAAATTCAACCCCATGTGTTGATTCTTGGAATCAAGTAGGAATGTTTGACTTCAGTTTTGAAGATATTATGAGAATATTGTATTGGACTGTAAAGTTCCTCAATGGCTCATGAATGAAATAGAATGGTAATGAATGGGATGCCGCACTTAGAGTAAAAGATAGAAATAGGAAAAATCACAGCACCAAATGGGAATTGGAAAAATCATCCTGGCCATAAATCAATGGAATAAATCCATTTGGTAGCCATGTACATTTTAGTAAAACTTAGGGAGGTGTTGCGAAGAATTGTAATTGATAACTTTATCTTGGAGATATTTCTTTAAGAAAAACCACATTTAATAGTCTGGCAACTACCCAAGACATTGGGACCATGCAGGGGGAGATAAGCAAAGATATTCAGACAGACACGCACCCTCAACTTTTTTGATAAGATTACCTGAACGTCCAAGAATGATATTGGGATACTGGTGTGAGTGTGCAGAGATGATTTGTCACATATGAAACAACTAACATTTGGAAATGCATAGTGAGCCTGCACTGAAGAACAGATCTCAAACATGCTCAGCCACTTGACAAACAGCACGACATGAAATGGTTAATGCGGCTAATAGAGTGAGACAATTTTTATTTAAAGAAAATCAACGAGGCTTTGACACATACTTCACAGAGAAACTGATTTTAAACTAATCATGATAGAATTAAACACACTATTCATGTCAGGAGGAGAAAAATTAAAATAAAGGGATATAGAATTTGGATCAGGGTGATTGAAGATTAGGAAGAAATAGTATTTAACACGAATTATCCATAGGTTAGATACAGGTGAAGAGAAAGGTGGAGAATCTTTTAATTCCATGCATGATTGGCTGCTTGAATTATATCTAAATATGTGAGAATAGTTTAGAGCATTATTCAGTGAGCTGATCAGCAGTTCAGGAGTATCAGTGCAGGTAAATAATAATCAAGGGTCACACTTTACTGGGAAGGTTTTTATTCATCTTTGAGAGTGGTGGAAAGAAACAATAGAACCCTGAATACAGTGTTGAGGAAATTACATGTATCTCCAGATAGGGAAATATTGTGTTACGCCAATGCCCAGACAATGAGACATTGGACTGTGTGTGCTATTATAGACCCCACTTGTTTCAAGCCCACGCAGATGACCATAATAGGAGGCCATTGTCTGCTCCCCATGTCAATACACAATGTCATTAAACTGAGAATTAATTTCTCTATGCAGGCTAAATAGATCAAAGCTGTCAAAAGCTTTGGGCATCCCATACCTCCACTGTCCTTAGTCTACAATCAAACACACCCAGTAAAAATTATGTAAGTAAACTACAAAACAGGGTAGAAAATAGAACATTAGGTGATCACCAATGGTGTGAAACAATGTATAATGTAGGACAATACCCCTGGCTCTGAACGCTGTCCATATTTATGATACTGATCCAAGCAATAATATTATTGGTGGGAATTTTCAGGCTTTGCTATCTTAATAATCTTGTGTGACAAGTACGTCATAAAATGCAAAGTCTTGAACTTGATGCTTTAATTAAAAATAGTCAATGAGGGGTCGAAAACAAAAACTTCTCTGCAAAGGGAAGAGTTTTGTATGATTATTAAACATTTAACTCTGCTAAAGAACTCTTGCAGTATAATATTGTAGAAAAATGGGGCATAATATAAAAGATGCCAAGGTAGAGGGACTGTGGGAAATCGCGTCAAACTGTAACAAGCTCACTGCAGCAGGAGCTAAAAGTCCTTGAAGAGCTGGCTGAGAACTGTCTAGCAGGCGTCTCTCAAGTAGATAAGAAATGTTGAGATTAGGAGAAAATAAGACTGTGGTATATATGAAGGGCATGGAAAGCCTGTTAACAGCTAAGTGAACAGATACCTGATTGTCCAAGAAAGGCATGCCTAAAGCATGATAGCCACAGGGATGAATATTATTGGGCACTGGGAGTAGTTAATTGGATAAAAGCCAGGATAAAAGAGGCCCTACCAGTCAGGTCTGCACAGCAGAGAAGAACAAGTAACAAGAAGACAAAGGACAACAGAGAGAAAGAGAGAAACAAAGAGAAAAGAGAAGTTTGAAGAGCAAAAGCTGCAAGACAAGATGTGTGCTCCCTGTGCAGTACTAATACAGGAAGTATATAGCCCACATTAGTCTGTAAATTCCTGCCTGAGTTTATTGCCACAGTTTGCATGAAACTAAATAAACTTGTTCTGACTTTGTCTCAATAATTAGCTTCACAACTGAACTTTTGTCACATCTGATCCTGTTGTGATTAAGGGGGTTAGATCCTCACTGATCGACTACAAGCAATTGCACAAATATTTAAAAAATGTTGAGAGGACACCTAAAGATGAGGCACCCTCTCTCTCCCTGTTGCTCCTTCCTTGCTGGAGGGATTCCTGTTGGCTTTGCAGATTGGAGAGCCCACTCACCATCATTAATTGGCCATCAGTGCGCCCACTGGCCACTAATTGGTAAATCCAGGGAAAAAGGATGTCAGGTGGCTGCTCCTGATACGGTCTGTTGTCAGGACCCACATTTGACCCCGTCGTCGGGGTCCCGGCCCAAAATGGAAAATCCTGCCCAGGTTACTCTGCAATTCCCACTCTCTCCACTCCATCATTGGTTACCACTCTATAAACCCTGTCCTCTGCAATTCCCTGCTCAGATCTATCCACTTTGTCATCTCCCTCCTTGCTTTCAAAAACATCCTCAAAATTCTTCTCTCCAGCAGTCCCTTAGATGCCTTTCCACTCCCATCCTAACCATTCCACTTCCCTTTTCTCTCCTGCTCATCATTCACTCTTTGTTCTTTGAATTGTAAAGAGCTTTGAGATATCTTTTCTTTACATGCAGCGCACAACAGAAATATACACTGTTGTTTCCTGGATTGGCCGATAAGACACCGTGAGAGAGGAGTTCAAGATTTATAGTAAAACCACTGGTTGTCCAGACAACAGGTGTCGAATGTTTGGTGTTAGAATACAATCTTTATAAAGGGGTCAAAATTTGCTGCAAAGTAAAAGTGAAGTTAGCAAACTTCAATGAGGGCAGAGATGCACAATTAAATATGGAAATCCACAAGTTCGTGTATGAGATGCACTGCTCCACCATCAGCTCCATGAAAATGGCATCTCACTGTCTGTTTCACCATTGAAATGCATTGAACCCTGTTACTTCATTTGCACACAAGATACAAACTAAATGTGTCAAAGAAAAAAAAGTCTTGTCCCTTTTAACAAAATAATAAGTGTTACTGCCAAGCAACCTTTCTGGCACTAAAGATTAGCTATTACATGGATGAAACCTCATTCCTTCATGCTTTAATTTTTATTAGAGATTTTTAAAATGTGAAGTTTTTAAAAAAGTTGTTTTATTTTCCTTCCTGTCTCTTTTTATCTCTCTCTCACTTAATCCAATCTTTAATTCCCTCTCTTTATTTAACGCTCTGTACCTGATATGACATTGAATTCACCCATTCTATCTTACGCTTTCTTCTTAATCCTTTTACTGTTAGTTTCATAACTCTCCAATCTGATTAGATAAGGAGAGACACAGTTACTTGCCCTGTTCACTTAAGTCCCAGATGCCCAGTTTCCCTCACTGCAATATCAGCAACTCACATGCTCAGCAACTTACCATGCAAAAAGATTTAAAAACCGAAATGTGCAAAGGCAAATGTAACAAATGATAGACACCATTAGATGCTCTACCTCAGTAGATATATTGTGCAATCACAGCACTGCAATGTCGAAGTTATTTTGATTGTTACTGTCATCTGGAAACTGACAATAATATTTGTCCCTGCTGTAATATGCTGACTTCAAGGGGTAATGCATTCTAGCAGTGAAGAAATCTGCTATAAGCTTTACTCATTCCCTTAACTTTTTTTTACTTAGTTGTGAAATTCATAATTGAGGCCTTGGAGATTTTGCAGAGGATAATTGTCAAAAGAATCAGATGGGACATGAGGAGAACTTTGTTTTTACACAGGGAGTTAGATGATCGAGAATACACTGCTCAAAAGAGTGGTGGAAACAGATGCAAAAGTAACTTTCAAATGAAATTGGGCATGGACTTGAAAAGGAGCATTTTGCAAGACTATGAGGAAAGAAAAGAAGAGTAGAATTAATTGGCTAGCCCTTTCAGAGAGCTGGCACAGGCACAATGAATTGAATGGCCTTCTCCTGTTCTCTAAGATTCTATTCTTCAGGTTTCATTTAAGCTATGAGAGTGTTATAGCAAGGTACATTTTCACATCAAAACTATCGGAGTTAATTTCACAAACTTGCATGCATGTGCCAGCTCACATGTTGGGATCTTAGCAGGGAGCTCCCCCACCACAATGGATTGAAAATTGTGAATGGAAGAAAATTTCAAGTGGGATCATGAAATTGTAACGTTTCTGAATGAAAGATTTAGGTCACACCCCTCATGTAGAACAGCTCAACTTAACAGAAAAGGAAGAGAACATCAAGTGGGAAGTGTGAAAAGTTAGGGGCTAAAGGGGAAAATCCTTGTATATATACTTACAGTTCATTAAAGTCACTAGATATGAGGGAATTTAAATGCGTCAATGTTGCATATTTCACTGATAAGAAGAATATTGAGCAACTACATATATTCTCGAGGGCCATACAATTTATTCTTAAAAAATTGACGGAACTGTTCTTTGGGTGCACAGGCCATTTCCCTCTGTCTTGGCATATTGATCTCCAGTGTTATGATGGGTCCTTTTGGAGCTGGGGAAATGAGGGTTGCCTGGGAAATTCTGGCCCTTGGCTATGCCACCTATAGGCAGGTGAAGGTTGCATCCCTGAAAAAGGCATCTGACGACTCTAGAAGTTGTTGGAAACCAGATGTAACCAAATCCTGTAATTTTTGGTGGTTTCTACTGTATACTCAGCAGACCACCAATGGGGTTCTTTCAAATTCCTTGCGGACATGCAGGGACAATAGTTTGTTTGATTATGCATGACCTCTTGATGAAATAACAGTTGAATACATGACCATTCCTTTACTTTGATAATCAGCATGAAGCTGAAACAATGGGCAAGATTTGATGGGACCGCTGGAGTCGGGCTAGGATACGGGGGTGGGGGGCCCATAAAATTGCGAAGGAAGGCAGGGGGACGGAGGGTCTGTCACCTTCCCATGCAACATGCTTGGAATGCGCATCTTTGCCTTCAATGTCTGGTGATCAAAATTCACTGTGGGTTAAATAGGAGCAGGGAATTGCCCCTTTGTCCCTCCAAGCACTGTCTGTGTTTTCCAGCCGTGGCTGACCTGTTTAACAAGTCATTTCCTCGCTCCAGCAACAGTTTAAAATCAATGTTCATATGACAAAATTAATATGCCTCATTCTTGACAGGTTGGGGGGGGTGGGGTCTGCATGACATCTGTCTGTCTGAGACTTTCTTTGGAAAGTTCGAAAACCCAGGAAGTGAGTTAAATCGATCTTCCCTAGCTGAGGCTCAGCGAGCTGACCCAGTATTGAGAGAGTTCGTATAGGCTGCCCAGTCTGAAATTGAAGCAGAGGGAGTCCCTGATTGTTACAATTTAAAGAATGAGGTACTGATGAGGAAATTGAGTTCTCCTCACAGACCTGACAGCAAGGAGTGGATAGTAGTTCACCAGTTAGTGGTGCCGCAGAGGTACTGGGGAGAAATAGTAAGAATGGCCCATGCATTTGCAGTGGCTGTACATGCCGGTATACGAAAAACCAAAGCCCACATAAGACAGCAGTTTGATTGGCCAAAACTCCACAAAGATGTGGTGGAGTACTGTAGGAGTTGCCACATGTGCCAGGTTGAAGGAAACCCCAGCCTACAATTTTCACCCCTAATTCCTGTATTGGTGTTTGGAGGATCCTCCAGCAGAGGGCTGGTGAACTGTAAGGGACCCCCGTCGACAACAAAAGGGGACAGGCAGGCAACAGGTTAGAACGGAAAGGAGAAAAAGGGACCAAGAGGGCAGGTTAAAGGAAGTCTGGGAAGAATTCCAGATGAAAATCCCCACTGTCTGGTCAGCCAACCCCGAAATGTTTGAAAAATTAGACCCCACATTCTCCTATGCAAATGCAGACACTAGAAGCACCCCACCAGAATTACTAACAACATTTACAGGCATCTGCAGAGAGGGCAGAGAGATTGTGAGGGTGATGCCTCACCTAATCAAAGTGTCGCAGGGAAGTGCAGCAGGTTCATAAGAACTAGGAGCAGGAGTAGGCCGTCCGGCCCCTCGAGCCTGCTCCGCCATTCAATAAGGTCATGGCTGATCTTTTCGTGGACTCAGATCCACTTACCCGCGCTCTCACCGTATCCCTTAATTCCTTTATTGTTCAAAAAGATATCTACCTTAGCTTTAAAGACTTTTACTGAAGAAGCGTCAACTACTTCATTGGGCAAGGAATTCCATAGATTAACAACCCTCTGGGTGAAGAAGTTCCTTCTTAATTCAGTCCTAAATCTGCTCCCTCTAATCTTGAGGCTATGCCCTCTTGTCCTAGCTTCACCTGCCAGTGGAAACATCCTCTCTACTTGTATCTTATCTATTCCCTTCATGATTTTATATGTTTCTATAAGATCCCCCCTCATTCTTCTGAACTCCAATGAACATAATCCCAATCTACTCAGTCTCTCCTCATAAGCCAACCCCCTCAACTCCGGAATCAACCTAGTGAACCTCCTCTGCACCCTCTCCAGTGCCAGTACATCCTTTCTCAAGTAAGGAGACCAAAACTGCACACAGTACTCCAGGTGCGGCCTCACCAGTACCTTATACAGCTGCAACATAACCTCTCTGCTTTTAAACTCAATCCCTTTAGCAATGAAGGACAAAATTCCACTTGCCTTCCTAATTACTTGCTGTACCTGCAGACCAACCTTCTGCGATTCATGCACAAGGACACCCAGGTCCCTCTGCATAGCAGCATGCTGCAACTTTTTACCATTCAAGTAATAATCCTTTTTACTGTTACCCCTACCGAAATGAATGACTTCACATTTATTAACGTTGTATTCCATCTGCCAGACCTTTGCCCACTCACTCAATGTATCTATGTTCCTCTGCAAAGTTTCACAGTCATCTGCACACTTTGCTCTGCCACTCATCTTCGTGTCATCTGCAAACTTTGACACCCTACACGTGGTCCTCAACTTCAAATCATCTATATAAATTGTAAATAATTGCGGTCCCAACACCGATCCCTGAGGCACACCACTAGTGACTGATTGCCAACCAGAATAGCACTCATTTATCCCCACTCTCTGCTTCCTGTTAGTCAACCAATCCTCTATCCATGCTAATACTTTACCCCTAACGCCATGCATCCTTATCTTATGCAGCAGCCTCTTGTGCGGCACCTTGTCGAAGGCCTTTTGGAAATCTAGGTACACCACATCCACTGGGTCCCCATTGTCCACCTTGCTCGTAATATCATCATAGAATTCCAAAAGATTTGTCAAGCATGACCTGCCCTTCATGAACCCATGCTGCGTCTGCCCAACGGGACAATTTCTATCGAGATGCCCTGCTATTTCTTCCTTGATAATAGACTCAAGCATCTTCCCCACTACAGAGGTTAAGCTGACCAGTCTATAATTCCCCATCTTTTGTCTACCTCCCTTTTTAAACAGTGGCGTCACATCTGCTGTTTTCCAATCTGCTGGGACTACCCCAGAGTCCAGCGAATTTTGGAAAATTACCGCCAGTGCACCTGCTATTTCTCCCGCCATCTCTTTTAGTACCCTGGGATGCAGTCCATCAGGGCCAGGAGACTTATCAATCCTTAGCTCCATTAGCTTGCCCAACACTACCTCTTCCGTAATAATGATTGTTTCCAGGTCCTCACCTACGTTCGTCTCTTTGTCAATTACTGGCATGTTATTAATGTCCTCCACTGTGAAGACCGATACAAAATACCTGTTCAATGCCTCGGCCATTTCATCATATCCCATAACTAAATTCCCCTTCTCATCCTCTAAAGGGCCAACATTTACTTTAGCCACTCTTTTTCGTTTTATATATTGATAGAAACTTTTGCTATCTGTCTTTATATTCTGTCCTAGTTTTTTCTCATGTTCTATCTTACTTTTCTTTATAGCTCTTTTTGTGGCTTTCTGTTGACCTTTAAAGTTTTCCCAATCTTCTAGTTTCATGCTGTTTGTGGCCACTTTGTATGCCTTCTCTTTCAATTTGATAGCCTCCCTTATTTCCTTAGACACCCATGGCAGATTATCCCTTTTCTTCCAGTCCTTCCTTTTCACTGGAATATACTTTTGCTGAGCACTTTGAAAAGTTGCTTTGAAAGTCCTCCACTGCTCGTCAACTGTCCCACCATAAAATCTTTGTTTCCAGTCTACTTTAGCCAAGTCCTCCCTCATTCTATTGTAGTCCCCCTTGTTCAAGCGCAGGACACTGGTATTGGATTTTATCTTCACACTCTCCACCTGTATTCTAAATTCAACCATACAGTGATCACTCCTTCCAAGAGGATCCCTAACTATGAGGTCATTAATTATTCCTGTCTCATTACACAGGATTAGATCTAGGATAGCTTGCTCCCTCGTCGGTTCCATTACTTTACTGTTCAAGAAAACTATCACGGATACACTCAACGAACTCCTCCTCAAGGCTACCCTGACTGAGCTGGTTCGACCAATCTACATGTAGATTAAAATCCCCCATGATAATTGCCGTACCATTTTTACCGGTATTAGTTATTTCTTTGTTTATTGCCCGCCCCAATGTGATGTTATTATTTGGTGGCCTATAGGCTACGCCTATCAATGACTTTTTCTTCTTAGAGTTTCTAATTTCCACCCAAATGGATTCAACCTCATTCTCCATAGAACCTATATCATCTCTCAGCACCGCCTTGATGTCGTCCTTGAGTATCAGAGCTACACCACCTCCCTTACCTTCCTGTCTGTCCTTCCGAATAGTCTGGTACCCCTGGATATTTAACTCCCAGTCGTGACCAACCTGAAACCATGTCTCCGTAATGGCTACCAAATCATATTCATTCGCGATGATTTGTGCCGTTAACTCATCAACCTTGTTACGAATGCTACGAGCATGCAGGTAAAGTGCCTTTATGCTAGCTTTCTGACCCTCATGATTTCCAACATCTCTAATAATAACTCCTGGGTTATCCTTCTGTTCTGCTTCTTTCATAGTCTGCCTTGAACTTAAACCCTCCTGCACACATGTTAAGCTGCTGCTTACCTTTTTATTTACCATCAGACTCCCTGTCGTTTTCCCTTTCCCTTCCCCCCGACTCACTAGTTTAAAGTCTTGGAGACCACCCTATTTATCAGTTTCGCTAGAACACTGATTCCAGATCGGTTCAGGTGGAGACCGTCCCATCGGTACAGATCCCCCCGGTTCCAAAACTGATGCCAGTGCCCCATGAAATGGAACCCCTCTTTCCCACACCACTCCCTTAGCCACGTGTTTACTTCCCTAATATTCTTATCCCTAAGCCAATTTGCATGTGGCTCGGGCAGTAATCCGGAGATTATGACCCTCGATGACCTGTTCCTTAATTTCGTTCCTAGTGCTTTATAATCCCCAAACAGATCCTCCATCCTAGCCTTGTCTATGTTGTTAGTCCCAACGTGGACCACAACAACTGGATCCTCCCCCTCCCGCTCCAATATCCTTTCAAGCCGGTCAGAGATGTCCTGCACACTGGCACCGGGCAGGCAACACACAATGCGGGACTCCCGATCCAGCTTGCAAAGGATACTATCTATCCCCCTAATTATAGAATCCCCTATAACTACCACTTGTCTTTTTGCTCCCCCCTCTTGAATGGCCTTCTGCACCATGGTGCCATGGTCACTTGGCTCATCCTCCCCGCAGCCCTTTTCCTCATCCACACAGGGAGCAAGTATCTCGTACCTGTTGGATAAGGTCAAAGGCTGAGGCTCCTCCACTCCTGAACTCAGGATCCCCCTATCTGCCTCACTTGCAATCACACCCTGTTGTCCCTGATCACTAACTGAATTTGAATTACTTAATCTACCAGGTGTGACTGCCTCCTGAAACAAAACGTCCAGGTAACTCTCCCCCTCCCGGATGTGCCGCAGTGTTTGAAGCTCAGAATCCAGATCATCAACTCTGAGCCGGAGTTCTTCCAGCCACCAACATTTGCTGCAGATGTGGTCCCTGTCGTTCACAATGGGGTCAGCCAGCTCCCACATCATACAGCTGTAGCACATCACCTGCCCAGCCATCTCTACTTAATTAATTACTTTATTACTTTATATAAATTTATGAGTTAAATACTTTCTGATACTTCTCTGCTATGGTCTTTTTCAAATAACCAATTAATCGATAAATCAAAAATAGAAAGTAAATAAAGAAAGTAAATTTTAAACCAATCACACGATACAGAAGAAATAAAAAAGCTTACCTTATCAACACACCAGAGTCCTTTTTTTTGGTTAGAGGAGGAGGGCGGGTGGGAGACACTACACGTGTAGTGTCTCGGGTTCAGGCACTGCCCAAATATATAGGTTTTTACTTACCCAGCAGTCCCCTGCTCCGCCGAAACAAAAGGTAATTTACTTTAAGCTGAAACTGACCTTCCCAGCTGATAACTCGCTCGCACTATCTCTGCTTCCGAAAAAGCTGCTGCAACAAAAAGTAAGTTATTTTAAACTGCCCAAATATATAGGTTTTTACTTACCCAGCAGTCCCCTGGTCCACAGAAACAAAAGGTAATTTACTTTAAGCTGAAACTGACCTTCCCAGCTGATAACTCGCTCGCACTATCTCTGCTTCCGAAAAAGCTGCTGCAGGTTCTGAACAAATGCCTGCAAGCAGGAGTGTCCCAGAGGACAAAGGGAAGATTAGCAAAGAATCATCCCCCACAGTCAGGAAAAAATTGAACCAGCCAAATCCTGAGGTGAAAAGCCCTTGCTTGACTCATCAGGGCACTGAAAGAGAATTCAGAGTGGAACTGCTCACTGCTGCCGTCCCTGAACAGAACTCCAACCTGGGGCTAATAAACCTAACTCTCCCCCTGCAGGCCTCAACAAGAACAAAGAGAACCTAGACAGTCATGGAAATGTGCAAACTGAAAAAGCTTCCTCAAAAACCACATGTTTATTGGGATGCTAAAAAGTGAAGTTTAAAAGAACACTGCTGCCAAGACAGACTGTAACAATTGACGGCCACCACCCCCACGCCCCACCCCCCCCCCCCCCCCCCACCCTTTTTTATTTTTATTTTTAGTTATTTTTAATTTTTTTATGTTTTATTTGTTTATTTTATTTTAGTTTGTTTAGTTTGTTTCTACAGTGCCTACCCACTGTTTTTTTCATGTTTGTGCTTGGGATTAGGCTGTTCATTTTTCTGTCAATTAACACCCTCTTTGCACTAACGCTTTGTCTTCCAGTACACCATTAACAGACCGTTTGCCTTTGCTCCATGAACTTTTGGTCAGTTATTCTCTGTGACCTTGTTCGATCAACACCTTCTCTTTGGTTCTCTCTTGTCCCACCCCCGCTTTACTTGCTTAAAGCCGATTACATTTCTAATATTTGCCAGTTCTGATGAAGGGTCAGTGACCTGAAATGTAAACTCTGCTTCTCGCTCCACAGATGCTGCCAGGCCTGCTGAGTATTTCCACTATTTCTTGTTTTTATTTTATATTATATTAGACTGTAACAAGTTTTAGGGTTCTGAATGAATGAGAGAGATGCATGTGTGTTTTCCTGTCTCTCGTCCCTTTTAATGAAATGCTCTTTTTAAAAATAGCATTTCATTCTGCTGAGTGTGGAGGTATCATGCAGACCCCCACCTGCCAAGAATGAGGCATATTAATTTTGTCATATGAACATTGATTTTAAACTGTTGCTGGAGTGAAGAAAGTATAGAGTCATAGAGTTATACAGCACAGAAATATGCCCTTCGGCCCATCGTGTCTGTGCTGGCCATATAGCACCCACTATTCCATTCCCTATTTCTGCACTTGGCCTGTAGCCCTGTATGCGATGGTCTTTCAAGTGCTCATCTAAATACTTCTTAGATGTTGTGAGGGTTCCTGCCTCCACCAACTCTTCAGGCAGTGCGTTCCAGATTGCAACCACCCTCTGGGTGAAAAAATGTTTCCTCAAATCCCCCCTTTAACCTCCTGCCCCTTACCCTAAATCTATGCCCCCTGGTTCTTGACCCCTCCACTAAAGGAAAAAGTTTCTTCCTATCTAACCTATCAATGCCCCTCATAATCTTGTACATCTCAATCATGTCCCCATTCAGCCTTCTCTGGTCCAAGGAAAACAACCCCAGCCTTTTCAGTCTCTCTTCATAGTTGAAATGCTCCAGCCCAGGCAACATCCTGGTGAATCTCCTCTGCACCCTCTCCAGTGCAATCACATCCTTCCTATAGTGTGGTACCCAGAACTGTACACAGTACTCCAGCTGTGGCCGAACTAGCATTTTATACAGCTCCATCATAACTTCCCTGCTCTTATATTCTATGCCTCGGCTGATAAAGGCAAGTATCCCATCTGCCTTCCTGACCACCTTATCTACCTGTGCTGCTGCCTTCTGTGATCTATGGACAAGTACACCAAGGTCCTTCTGACTTTCTGTACTTCCTAGGGTCCTACCATCCATTGTGTATTCCCTTGCCTTGTTAGTCCTCCCAAAATGTATCACCTCACACTTCTCAGGATTAAATTCCAATTGCCACTGCTCCGTCCATCTTACCAGCCCATCTAAATCTCCCTGTAATCTAAGGATTTCCTCCTCACTATTTACGACACCGCCAATTTTCGTGTCATCTGCGAACTTACTGATGATACCTCCTATATTCACGTCTAAATTATTAATGTACACTACAAACAGCAAGGGTCCCAGCACCGATTCCTGTGGCACACCACTGGTCACAGGCTTCCAGTTGCGAAAACAGCCCTCGACCATTACCCTCTGCCTCCTGCCACGAAGCCAATTTTGGATCCAATTTGCCAAATTGCCCTGGATCCCATGGGCTCTTACCTTCTTAACCAATCTCCCATGGGGACCTTATAAAAAGCCTGACTGAAATCCATGTGTACTACATCTACTGCTTTACCCTCATCGACACATCTAGTCACCTCCACGAAAAATTCAATCAAGTTAGTTAGACATGATCTCCCCCTGACAAAGCCATGCTGACTATTCCTGATTAATCCCTGCTTCTCCAAGTGGAGATTAATCCCGTCCCTCAGAATTTTTTCCAATATTTTTCCAACCACTGATGTTTGATGTGGTTGATGGTGGTTTATCCCTACTACCCTTCTTGAATAATGGTACCACATTCGCTGTCTTCCAGTCTCTGGTACCTCTCCTGTGGCCAGAGAGGATTTGAAAATTTGTGTCTCCTCCCTTGCCTCACATAACATCCTGGCATACATCTCATCTGGGCCTGAGGATTTATCCACTTTTAAGCCCACTAAAACAGCTAATATTTCCTCCCTTTCAATGCAAATATGTTAAAGTATCTCACAATCCCCCTCCCTGATCTCTACACCTACTTTGTCCTTCTCCATCGTGAACACAGATGAAGAATAATCATTTAAAACCTCACCTATGTCCTCCAGCCCCACACAAAGATTGCCACGTTGGTCCCTAATGAGCCCTACTCTTTCCTTGGTTATCCCCTTGCCCTTAATATTCTTAGAAAATGCCTTGGGATTTTGCTTTATCTTGCCCGCCAGTATTTTTTCATGCCCCCTCTTCGCTCTCCTAATTACTTTTTTAAGTGCCACCCTACAATTTCTATATTCCTCTAGTGCCTCCGCTGTTTTCAGCGCATGGGATCTGCCGTAAGCCTCCTTTTTTTTCTGATCCAATCATATATATCCCTTGACATCCAGGGTTCCTGGGCCTGTTAGTCCTACTCTTCACCTTTGTGGGTACATGTTGCCTCTGAACTCTCACTATTTCCTCTTTGAATGATTCCCGCTGATGTGATGTAGACGTTCCTACACGTAGCTGTTCCCAGTCCACTTTGGCCAGATCCTGCTTTATCATATTGAAATTGGCCTTCCCCCATTTCAGTACCTTTATTTCCAGTCCATCTTTGTCCATTTCCATAACTACTTTAAATCGTATAGAGTTATGGTCACGATCCCCGAAATGCTCCCCCAGTGACACTTCTTCCACTTGACTGGCTTCATTCCCTAGTATTAGGTCCAGTACTGCCCCTTCCCTTGTAGGACTTTCTACATACTGGCTCAAAAAGCTCTCCTGTATGCATTTTAAGAATTCCGCCCCTTTTAAGCCTTTTGCACTGAGACTATCCCAGTTAATATTGGGGAAGTTGAAATCCCCTACTATTATTACCCTATTATTTTCACACCTCTCAGAGATTTGCCTACATATCTGCTCCACTTTCTCTTCCTGACTGTTTGGAGGCCTGTCATAGGCACCCAGCCAAGTGATTGCCCCCTTTTTGTTTTTAAGTTCTGCCCAAATGGCCTCATTTGAGGAACCTTCCAAGATATCATCGCTCCTTACTGCAGTAATTGACTCTTGATCAACAGTGAATAAAGAACAAAGAACAAAGAACAGTACAGCACAGGAACAGGCCATTTGGCCCTCCAAGCCTGCGCCGATCTTGATGCCTGCCGAAACTAACACCTTCTGTACTTCCGGGGCACATATCCCTCTATTCCCTTCCTATTCATATATTTGTCAAGATGTCTCTTAAACGTCGCTATCGTATCTGCTTCCACCACCTCCCCTGGCAGCAAGTTCTAGGCACTCACCACCCTCTGTGTAAAAACTTGCCTCGCATATCCCCTCTAAACTTTGCCCCTCGCATCTTAAACCTATGTCCCCTAGTAACTGACTCTTCCACCCTGGGCAAAAGCTTCTGAATATCCACTCTGTCCATGCCGCTCATAACTTTGTAAACATCCATAATGTCGCCCCTCCACCTCCGTCGTTCCAGTGAAAACAATCCGTGTTTTTCCAACCTCTCCTCATAGCTAATGCACTCCAGACCAGGCAACATCCTGTTAAACCTCCTCTGTCCCCTCTCCAAAGCCTCCACGTCCTTCTGGTAGTGTGGCGACCAGAATTGCACGTAATATTCTAAGTGTGGCCTAACTAAGTTTCTGTACAGCTGCAACATGACTTGCCAATTTTTATACTCTATGCCCCGACCAATGAAGGCAAGCATGCCGTATGCCTGCTTGACTACCTTATCCACCTGCGTTGCCACTTTCAGTGACCTGTGGACCTGTACGCCCAGATCTCTCCACCTGTCAATACTCCTAAGGGTTCTGCCATTTACTGTATACCTCCCACCTGCATTAGACCTTCCAAAATGCATTACCTCACATTTGTCCGGATTAAACTCCATCTGCCATTTCTCTGCCCAAGTCTCCAACCGATCTATATTCTGCTGTCTCCTCTGACAATCCTCATCATTATCCGCAACTCCACCAACCTTTGTGTCGTCCGCAAACTTACTAATCAGACCAGCTACATTTTCCTCCAAATCATTTATATATACTACAAACAGCAAAGGTCCCAGCACTGATCCCTGCGGAACACCACTGGTCACATCCCTTCATTCAGAAAAACACCCATCCACTGTCTTCTGTGACTGAGCCAGTTCTGTATCCATCTTGCCAGCTCACCTCTGATCCCGTGCGACTTCACCTTTTGCACCAGTCTGCCATGATGGACCTTGTCAAAGGCTTTACTAAAGTCCATATAGACAACATCCACTGCCCTTCCCTCATCAATCATCTTCGTCACTTCCTCAAAAAACTCAATCAAATTAGTAAGACACGACCTCCCCTTCACAAAACCATGCTGTCTCTCACTAATAAGTTTGTTTGTTTCCAAATGGGAGTAAATCCTGTCCTCTCTAATAGTTTCCCTCCCACTGACGTAAGGCTTACCGGCCTATAATTTCCTGGATTATCCTTACCACCCTTCTTAAACAAAGGAACAACATTGGCTATTCTCCAGTCCTCTGGGACCTCACCTGTAGCCAATGAGGATGCAAAGATTTCTGTCAAGGCCCCAGCAATTTCTTCCCTTGCCTCCCTCAGTATTCTAGGGGAGATCCCATCAGGCCCTGGGGACTTATCTACCTTAATGCTTTGCAAGACACCCAACACCTCCTCCTTTTTGATAATGAGATGACTATAGAGTCCCCTATAACTATTGCTCTTCTGCGCTTTGTCCCTCCCTGCTGAACAACAGTGCCAGCCGTGGTGCCACTGCTCTGGCTGCTGCTGTTTTCCCCTGATAGGCCACCCCCCCCAACAGTATCCAAAACGGTAAGTGCAATGCCACTTCCTCTTTTATCCCCTCCCCTGTCACTCCTGAACATTCTATACCATGGAATATTGAGCTGCCAGTCCTGTCCCTCCTTCAACCATGTCTCTGTGATAGCAATAATATCATAATCCCATGTGCTAATCAATGCCCTCAATTCAGCTGCCTTACTAGTAAGAGTCCTTGCATTGAAATAGATGCAATACAACCTTGCATTTTCCCTTGTGCCTTACCAGGTCTATATTTGCTCTGCCTTCCAGGCAGACTCACTTTCTGTTCTATATTACCCTCTACTGTACCTCCACTCTGTCTCCCATCCCCCTGCCAAATTAGTTTAAACCCCCCGCAAAAGAAATAGTAAATCTCCCAGCAAGGATGCTTGTCGCATTCCGATTCAGGTACAACCCATCCAATTTGTACAGGTCCCACCTTTGCCAGAAACAGATCCAGTGATCCAGGAAACTAAAGCCCTCCCTCCTGCACCATCTGCTCAGCCACGCACTCATCTGCTCTATCCTCCTATTTCTAAACTCACGAGCACGTGGCACTGGGAGAAATCCAGAGATTGCAACCTTCGAGGTCCTGCTTTTTAATCTGCTACCTAGCTCCCTAAATTCTTGTTCCAGGAACTCATCCTTTTTTCTACCTATGTCATTGGTACCAATGTGTACCACAACCTCTGGCTGCTCACCCTCCCCTTCAGAATGTCCTTCAGCCGCTCCGTGACATCCTTGACCCGAGCACCAGTGAGGCAACATACCATCCTGGAGTCACGTTTGCAGCCACAGAAATGTCTATCTGTACCCCTTACAATAGAATCCCCTATCACTATAGCTGTTCCACTCCTTTTTCCCCTTTGCTGTGCAGCAGAGCCATCCTTGGTGCCACGAATTTGGCTGTTGCTGCTTTCCCCTGGGAGGTCAACCCCCCCAACAGTCTCCAAAGTGGTACATCTGTTTGAGAGGGGGATGGCCACAGGGGACTCCTGTACTACCTGTCTGCACCTACTACTCCGCCTGGTGGTCACCCGTCCCTTTTCTGCCTGTGCTGCCATTACCTGCGGTGTGACCACCTCTCTAAATGTGTTATCCATGATGTCCTCAGCACCACGGTACTTATACTTGTTAAAAAAAAATCACCATACATTTGGCTGGAAAAATATTTGCATACTAACAGACAGTGCGTGGAGAGACAAAGGGCTATTCCCTGCTCCAATTAAGCCAAAATGAATTTTGATCACCAGACGTTGAAGGCAAGGAAGCACATTTCATGTCCTGCTATGATGATACAATCCACAGAGCCAGGACTGGTTAAACCAGCTGGTCACATGACTAAGTGGCTGGTCCAGGTTTTTTGAACCAGCCACAGGACAGTTTGAATGCAGAAGGCTGTTTGAATTGGAAGCTGAAACAAGCAAGTCTCTTTACTAGCTGTTTCTCTCTGTCACTTTCTCTCCAAGCCACCGGACCCACGTAAACCTCAAGAGAGAGAAGATTGCGACCTTGAAACAGGTTGAAGCGTGCACTGGGCCCCAACAAATTGCAAGTCTGACCGGCAACCAAAGACTTGACAGCAAACTCAAAGTACTGTAAAATAGAAACCCATCTGTTGCCTCAAACTTTTCCCCTTTATTCTTTACTACTTTTCTGTCTCTATCTGCATGTTTGTTTATCACGTATGCATGCTATTGTGGTCGCCTCTCATATTCGTAGTTTAAGATTAGTAAACTTCCACCTTTCTTGCTTAAAATCTAAGAAAACTTGTCTGAATTGATTTCTTTGCCTTATCATTGGAAAGCGGTGAACAAGGGGGAGCTAAAACATGGTGTTTTTAAAATTAAACCCTGTTACGGTTAAACCAGGCAAAGACTGAGAGGGAACGCCTCGTCCCTCTCACCTGGCCATAACAGTAAGAAGTCTCTACCTCAAGAGTGACTTTCTTTTGCCTTTTGTGTTTCTGGGAGTTCTGGAAACTCAGTAAAGTTTCTACTGACAGACTACGAATTCAAAATCTAAATAGACCTAAATAGTTCCGAAGAAGGGTCACTGACCCGAAACGTTAACTCTGCTTCTCTTTCCACAGATGCTGCCAGACCTGCTGAGTGATTCCAGCATTTCTTGTTTTTGTTTCAGATTTCCAGCATCCGCAGTATTTTGCTTTTATCTAAATACACCTGTTGTTCTACTCCTTGTTGAAAGATTGTGTGACACCTACTGCAGCCAAAATACTGTGAACACCTATTCATTACAGACTGTTCATCAAACCCGCCTAGACTTCGAGTGCACTGGGCATGTAACCAACCATGATGTACAACCCAGTTGTTTTATCACAGCTCCAGGGACCCGGGTTCGATTCTGGGTACTGCCTGTGCGGAGTTTGCAAGTTCTCCCTGTGACCGCGTGGGTTTTTGTCGGGTGCTCCGGTTTCCTCCCACAGCCAAAGACTTGCAGGTGATAGGTAAATTGGCCGTTGTAAGTTGCCCCTAGTGTCGGTAGGTGTTAGGGAATATGGGATTACTGTAGGGTTAGTATAAATGGGTGGTTGTTGGTCGGCACAGACTCGGTGGGCCGAAGGGCCTGTTTCAGTGCTGTATCTCTAAAATAAAAAAATTAAATAAAAAAAAGAAACAGCTCTAATTTTAAAAACATCATTTTAGAACTGGTTAACTGTTGGTTTTTGAATGTTTATAGGAGCTAAGAGGTATAAGAAGTTATAATGTCTTTTCAGACATAGATCTATCTCAGTATTGTTTAAGAGTTAGTTTATTAATAAATAGTTAATTTGTTGTTGTTTAAAGATACCTGGTTTGGTGTGTTTTATTATGGGGGTTAATAAAGTGTTAATTTGGCTAATTTCCAGTAGTTGGTAAACTTTAATATGTTGTGACCGGTGACTGAATTTACAATGCATTACTCCCGCCTCGGTTGCAACAGTCGATAAAATTCACCCCAATATGTTTGTCTCGCTTCTGATGTTTTATCATTTCACAATTATCCAAAATTCAAACAACAGTGCTGTTGGGCTGACAGGTTTTGTCAATATTCCACTAAAACCTTTTTTTTGATACTCAGGGACCACCTGGACTGCTTTCTTCAACAAGATGGAGAATGACGTAGTTGATTCTGAGACAAAGGTCGTGAATCTTAGTAAAGGAAACTACAAAGGTATGAGGTGCGAGTTGGCCATGACGGATTGGGAAACGTTACTTAAGGGGATGACGGTGGATAGGCAATGGCAAACATTTAAAGAGCGTGTGGATGAACTGCAACAATTGTTTATCCCTTGTTCCGAAGAAGGGTCACTGACTCGAAACGTTAACTCTGCTTCTCTTTCCACAGATGCTGCCAGACCTGCTGAGTGATTCCAGCATTTCTTGTTTTTGTTTCAGATTTCCAGCATCCGCAGTATTTTGCTTTTATATAATTGTTTATCGCTGTCTGGCACAAAAGTAAAACGGGAAAGGTAGCCAAACCATGGCTTACAAGGGAAATTAGAGATAGCACGAGATTCAAGGAAGAGGCATATAAATTTGCCAGGAAAAACAACAGACCTGAGGATTGGGAGCAGTTTTGAATTCAGCAAAGGAGGACCAAGGGATTGATTAAGAAGGGGAAAATAAAGTACGAGAACAAGCTTGTGGGGAACATAAAAACTGACTGTAAATCTATAGGTATGTGAAGAGAAAAAGATTGGTGAAGACAAATGTAGGTCCCTTACAGTCAGAAACAGGGGAATTTATTATGGGGAATAAAGAAATGGCTGACCAACTAAATGCATACTTTGGTTCTATCTTCACAAAGGAGGACACAAATATCATACCAGAAATGTTGGGGAACACAGAGCTTAGTGAGAGAGAGGAACTGAAAGAAATCAGTATTAGTAGAGAAATGGAATTGAAGGTCAATAAACCCCCAGGGCCTGATGGTATGCATCCCAGAGTACTTAAGGAAGTGGCCCGAGAAATAGTGGATGGATTGGTGGTCATCTTCCAAGATTCTATAGACTCTGGAACAGTTCCTACAGTTCCTACTAGCTAATGTAACCCCACTATTTAAAAAGGGAGGTAGAGAGAAAGCAAGGAATTATAGGCCAGTCAGCCTGACGTCGGTAGTGGGGAAAATTCTAGAGTCCATTATCAAAGATTTTATAGCAGAGCACTTGGAGAACAATGGTAGAATCAGAGTCAGCATGGATTTACGAAAGGGAAATCATGCTTGACAAATCAACTAGAATTCTTCGAGGATGTAACTAGTAGAGTTGATGAGGGGGAGCAGTGGATGTGGTTGATTTGGACTTTCAAAAGGCTTTCGACAAAGTCCCACATGTAACATTAAAGTGCATGGGATTGGGGATAGTGTATTGCGATGGATAGAAAATTGGTTGGCGGACAGGAAACAAAGAGTAGGGATAAATAGGTCTTTTTCTGAATGGTAGGCAGTGACTAGTGGGGTACCGCAGGGATCGGTGCTAGGCCCCCAGCTATTCACAATGTACATTAATGATTTAGGTGAGGGAACTAAATGTAATATCTCCAAATTTGCAGATAACACAAAACTGGCTGGGAGGGTGAGTTGTGAGGAGGATGCAGAGAGGCTTCAGGGTGATTTGGACAAGTTGAGTGAGTAGGCTAATGCATGGCAGATGCAGTGTATTGTGGATAAATGTGAGGTTATCCACTTTGGTAGCAAAAACAGGGAGGCAGATTATTATCTGAATGGCTATAAACTGAGAGAGGGGAATATGCAGCGAGACCTGGGTGTTCTCGGGCACCAGCCGCTGAAGGAAAGCATGCAGGTGCAACAGGCGGTTAAAAAAGCAAATGGTATGTTGGCCTTCATCGCGAGAGGATTTGAGTACAGAAGCAGGGATGTCTTGCTGCAATTATACAGGGCCTTGGTGAGGCCACACCTGGAATATTGTGTGCAGTTTTGGTCTCCTTATCTGAGGAAGGATGTTCTTGCTATACAGGGAGTGCAGTGAAGGTTTACCAGACTGATTCTTGGGATGCCGGGACTGACATATGAGGAGAGATTGAGTCGGTTAGGATTATATTCGCTGGAGTTCAGAAGAGTGAGGGGGGATCTGATAGAAACCTATAAAATTCTAACAGGACTTGACAGGGTAGATGCAGGAAGGATGTTCCCGATGGTGGGGGAGTCCAGAACCAGGGGTCATAGTCTAAGGATATGCGGTAAACCTTTTAGGACTGAGATGAGGAGAAATTTCTTCACCCAGAGAGTGGTGAGCCTGTGGAATTCGTTACCACAGAAAGCAGTTGAGGCCAAAACATTGTATGTTTTCAAGAAAGAGGTAGATATAGCTCTTGGGTCTAAAGGGATCAAAGGGTACGGGGCGAAAGCGGATCAGGTTACTGAGTTGGATGATCAGCCATGATCATAATGAATGGAGGAGCAGGCTCGAAGGGCCAAATAGCCTACTCCTGCTCCTATTTTCTAAGTTTTTATGTTTCAATACTTTTTTTAAAAAGAAAATTTGATTATCTCCTTAAATTTTGGGTAAATTTCCCTTTGAGTGCTTGAAATAGCAACTCATATAAATTTATTTATCAGTTTAAATTGAGGAAATAATTATTCCCAGGCTTGGTGTTTTGCATGATGTTTTATATTAAAGTAGTGGCTGGGCAGCTTAGTTGGCCAGCTACCTAGTGTATGGTTCAGAACAGAGTCAACGACACAGGTTCAATTTCTGTTCTGGTCTGAGGAAAGCAACAGGAAATCATCTGATATACCCTTTTCCCCAGTCATGCTTATCTGTCCTGATGGAGAAAAGAGCAGAGAACCTGCCCTTTGGCAGACTACCACCCCAGCACAGCACCTAGCTTGCAACTAGTTTAGAGCTAACTTCCGCATCTCTCTTTCTCAAGCAGTTTGTCTCAGAAGATAACAACTGGCCTGAATGGGCTAAGACCAAGTCTTTGAAAGGCAAAGGTTTTAGTCCAAATCATCACCATGCTGTGACATAAGTTCTTAAATTCTTTAAAGAAAACTGCTCGATCTCTTGCTGCAGCATTAGTACTCATGTGGCCCTGGAAACCACCATCACCTGTTAAAAAACCACAAGCTCAATGGCTTAATTTGTCCAATTATATCTGTCAATTTAGAATCTTAAAATTTAATAATGTCCAATATATAAATTTACACTCAGCAATACAAAAGTTGTGTGATGAATTAAATGAAAAAAACAGCTGTCAACAAAAAGGGTTAACTTCTCTGCTTGTTTTCAAGGGGGCAGAGCAAAACATTCTCAGATGCATGCGATTGTGTCACTTTATGTAACTTTGATCCCTTCCCGATCAAAGATGAATCAAAGAAATTAAAACTGTTTTCCAATGGCTTGGAGCCCTTTTTAAACTTGCACAATTTGTTTTATCCTTCGAATTACGTCCTTTTCCCTTGTTCTTTCTTCAGATGCCTTTCCAAATGACGGTAATAAAAATTAAGAAAAATAAAATGGAAGAAAAAGTTAGTTCTCACAGTTAAATAAAACTTGCAACATTCTTACAGCATTCTTACAGCAAAAAGAATTAAAGACAACACTGCAATCTTGCAGCCCTTTAACAGTAGAAAAGGGGACATTTTCATTTCCTGATGTTTGCTACTTTACCTGATTTGGAAAAACAGTCAGTGAGACGTGTTTTTAATTTAACATTAATTTAAATAATAGCCATTTTTTTAAACACTAGTCCAATTAAAGCAAAGTATTTTAAAAACTTCAAACTGAATTTCTGCCAGACATCTTCAAAACTGAACCTTATCTCTTACAAAAAAAACTGTTCAGTGCTTTTTCACAGTTGCAAAACTAAATTTCAAAATAAAAATAAAACACTACACTAGTATCTTTAATTTAAAATGTAATTCAGTTTTTGTATCCCATTTCTGGATGCACAAGCTTACATTGAAATGAACACACTCTACAATCACATTCATAACTTTAACCGGTTCAAAAATCTCACCAATACTATAAATGTGTGTACACATAGAACAATTCACAAACATAAAACAACATCCAAGACAATCAGAAATTCACGTACACAGAAACTGCACTTTTTCTCAGAGCAGGTTTAACTTTTATTGTGGGCTCTTTTAACCTATTTCGTCCTAACCCTGTTCCCCTAACTCTCCTTGCCAGCATTCAGACTAGAGACATGCTGCTGTTGTAACAAAGTAGTCGTACACTTGTTACACGGCTCCAAATCTTGGACCGCTATAAGCAAGAAAGTTCCTTGCCTCTTGACGTTTTCTGACATACCCTACCTTAAATAAACTCTGTGACTTCCCTCTATGTCTTCCAATTGCCTATATTCAGGCATCCAGCCATTAACTCCTGTATTTCATTGATGGGTTACTTAGCTAATTTTCTTGGAAGACCTGTTTGATGTCTTTGGCGGACATAATTATACTATATCTATTCTCTCATAAGTGCCTTTGGTCACTGGTGGGTCCATTCGGGTCCTTGCACTCCAATAAGGTTCCCCTCCCGAGACACGTGTTGGCTGGACTCACTACTCTCAAGATTCTTTCTCTCAAAAGAGTTCACAACCTTGTCATATTCCACATGGTCGCCACTTGCAATCATGAGTGAATCTGTGAGGATTTAACCCCTTACAATGGGATCGGACATGACAAAAGTTCAGTTGTGAAGCTACTTATTGAGACAAAGTCAGAACAAGATTATTAGGTTTCATGCAATAAACTCGGGTAGTGATTTACAGTCCAACGAGGTCTATATATTTCTTGTATTTGTCCGGGACAGGGAGCGCATATCTTCTCTTGCAGCTTTTGGTCTTCAAAGAGGGTAGATGCAGGAAGGATATTTCCTGTGGCTAAGGGGCCTAGAATCAGGAGATACAGTCTCAGAATAAGAGGTAGATGATTTAGGACAAGTTGAGGAGGAATTCCGTCACTCAGATGGTGGTGAGCCTTTGGAATTCTCTACCCCAGACGACTGTGGAGGCTCAGTCATTGAGTATATTCAAGACAGAGATCAATAGATTTCTAGGTATTAAAGATATCAAGGGATTTGGGGGTAATGCGGGAAAATGGCATTGAGGTGGAAGATCAGTTGAATGGTGCAGCAGGCTCAAGGGGCTGAATGGTCTACTTTGCTCCTATTTCCTACGTTCCTTTGAAATTCTCTTATTTTCCCTTTCTTTCTCTCACTCTCTCTCTCTCTCTCTCTCTCACTTTCACCTTTTGTCTTCTTGTGTCTGGTTCTTCTCTGCCATGCAGACCTAACCGGTAGGGTCACTTTTATCCTGGCTCTGATCCAATTAACCCCTTTTAAATAACCTTAACAAGCTATCTGCTGCTTGCGGATGAGTAAATAGAGTTATAGATTCATAGAGTAATAGAGTTATACAGCACAGAAACAGGCCCTTTGGCCCATCGTGTCTGTGCAGGTCATCAAGCACCTAACTATTTTAATCCCATTTTCCAGCACTTGGCCCGTAGCCTTGTATGCTATGGCGTTTCAAGTGCTCATCTAAATACTTTTTAAATGTTGTGAGGGTTCCTGCCTCTACCACCTCTTCAGGCAAAGCATTCCAGTTTCCAACCGCCCACTGGGTGGAAAGAATTTTCCTCAAATCCCCTCTAAACCTCCTGCCCCTTGTTTTAAATCTATGCCCCCTGGTTCTTAAATCTATGTCCCCTGATGCTCCCCTGATCTAGCCTTCCCGAAAATGGCTCGATGTGGGATGGAGACGGCAAACAGGCATGCTGGCCGATGATGCAAAATTGCACATACGCCCGCCTCAGTTCCCACCCCTGGGGTCAAAATTCTGCCATTAATGTTACAGGAATAGATGGTAGATATGTGGAAAAGCATAGCCCAAATAACCCCTTGGAGCTGGACTCACTCTGCAGGCATTATTTCATTGAAGGTGCTGCAGAGATGCCATTCATCTGTGTAATTGAGATTTCTGGCAAAGTAATGGTAACAGAGCAGGAGCAGCTCCAAGTATTTCCCAGCCATAGTAACACTTAGATTATACAAATTGGAAGTATGACATTTGGTGTTAGCATTTTACTCTACATGCAAGCAAGTAGTCCTAATCACATTTAGCCACCATGCTTCCATATACCTTCATCCCCTTTTTCCTCTCTGACCTATCCAATCTAATCTTGAATGTTGACATAGTTTCTGCTTTGACCACTAACCCAGGAAGTGAACCCACATCCTCACAACTCTATGTGCAAAATGTTTCTCTTACTCTTTGTTCCAAATTTCTTACATTTAATCTTGTATCTATGGCCTCTCATTCTAGATCCCTCAACTACTAGAAACACTTTACTTCTGTCTACCAAAGAACAAAGAACAGTACAGCACAGGAACAGGCCATTCGGCCCTCCAAACTTGCGCCAATCTTGATGCCTGTTTAAACTAAAACCTTCTGCACTTCCGGGGACCGTATCCCTCTATTCCCATCCTATTCATGTATTTGTCAAGATGCCTCTTAAACGTCGCTATCGTACCTGCTTCCACCACCTCCCCCAGCAGCAAGCTTCGGGCACTCACCACCCTCTGTGTAAAGAACTTGCCTCGCACATCCCCTCTAAACTTTGCCATTCGCACCTTAAACCTATGTCCCCTAGTAACTGACTCTTCCACCCTGGGAAAAAGCTTCTGACTATCCACTCTGTCCATGCCACTCATAACTTTGTAAACCTATATGTGTACCATATTTTATTTTATAGAGATACAGCACTGAAACAGGCCCTTCGGCCCACCGAGTCTGTGCCGACCATCAACCATCCATTTATACTAATCCTACACTAATCCCATATTCATACCACATCCCCACCTGTCCCTAGATTCCCCTACCACCTACCTATACGAGGGGCAATTTATAATGGCCAATTTACCTATCAACCTGCAAGTCTTTTGGCTGTGGGAGGAAACCGGAGCACCCGGTGAAAACCCACGCAGACACAGGGAGAACTTGCAAACTCCGCACAGGCAGTACCCAGAATTGAACCCGGGTCGCTGGAGCTGTGAGGCTGCGGTGCGGTGCTAACCACTGCGCCACTATCCTATCTTTTCATAAATTTAAATACTTCTATGGAGAGACATATGGATGGAGGATATTTCTAAAGTAGGGTGTGGCAAAGAAATGCAGAAATTTGGATGAGAGAACAAGGATCTTGAAGTCAAATTACTGGTGCATTAAGCTGTAATAGCACTTGGATTAGACACGATATTTGCAGTGCCAGAGTTTGTGCAGGTGAGGACATATGCCGTGACATTCTAAATGACTTACAATTTGTGGAGAATGGAGGTCAGTTATTGGGGCATTAGAGAAATCGAGGCACCCATTAAGGTTTAAGCAGCACAGTCAAAGAGATGAAGGGCCAGAGACAGATAATCTTGTGAAGCATTGGAGGAATTTTAAGTCCCTCCATTTGGCAGAAACCATGCAAAACTGGAATTAAAATGCTGCACTGACCATTCTTTTACCATCTTGTGGCCATTTTAACATTTAAATACTTCTATGGAGAGACATATGGATGGAGGATATTTCTAAAGTAGGGTGTGGCAAAGAAATGCAGAAATTTGGATGAGAGAACAAGGATCTTAACATTGCTGCTTTCTTGAACACTTGAGCTATCTGTTCGACTCGGGTGAGAACTTCATGAATTTAGGTGTCTTATGGCATACATAGGAACCCAAAGCCATTTTAACAGCCTACTGTTCAGAGCATCCATTGTCAATGGGCACCAACAATCGTGTGACATAACTTATGCAAAGTTGTCCAAATGAAGCGTACCTCAAGAAAGTAATCTCACTGTTCTGGTTTTACACTGAATATAGTGTAACAGTAATTGGTACAATACTTTATAAAGTTCCCAGAAGATCTAACTGATTGTAGGAGAATCACCTTTAATTTGTCCTCAAGGTAGAGGCAGTAGTCAGACTGAACGCTAAGAAGATAAAGAAGTCCTGTCTTACCTGAGCCTGTGTGCAACCACTTTGCTACCAAAGGCCTGACATGCTATGGAGCAAATAAGCAACCGAGCATGTCAAGGTGGTGATGCTTCATGGAGATGGTGGCCATCAGAGGCATTAACATGACTGTATGAGCAGACTGAGATCGAATAGCTGAATTCTTGTAACATACGTGCCACTCAGATTGGTCAATAGAATTGAGAAGGTGTACTTGAAAATGAAGGACATATAAGACTTTGTTTTTGAAAACAAAGTTGTCATTCTTCAGTCCTCAGTCCTTAATTCTTAGTTTAGTTCTTTTAGTAGTTCTTGCAGTAGTCTTTGTAGAAGAAGGTGTAGGAGTTCCTTGTCAGTTACATGTTGAAGGGTATCTCCATAAAACCAGAAAGTACATCTCCGATAGAGAAAGAGATCAGAAGTTAAGATTGTACTTCTATACCAGCCGAATACATACAGGTATAAGTGTGACACTTATTAAGTTTCTCTGAGAGCATGGGAGGTGAGATTTAAGCCAGTTAGTCAAGATACAGCCACTAGGGTGGAAGGTGACTTTATCCAGGAGCAGATGATCCAGGAAGAATGTTTGGCACCTCTACGGATAGAGGTTCATCCTGAGGTCTCAGAGGTTCTATCACCATCCACCCAGAGGCAGGCTGTACAACCAGTTTATCCACAATATCTGATAAGGATGAGATTATATTAGATATGGAAATATTGTCAATTACAATTATATAGATTTCAATTTATTCAACAGATTATCTAATACTGTTAACTTGTCAGCTATCTAAGGAACCTAATTTTAAATTAATCTCAGCCATCTGTATCAATTCCAGATATTAATATCACCAGCAATGTTTGTAATCAGTGAGCAATTAATGCTAAATTACTGAATTGCCTTTGTAATACCTTTGTAATTGCCTTTGTAATTATTTCTGTACTCAATGTTTAGGTTTAAATGCTGCTAACTATGATTTTAAGGTTGTGAAGCAATTGTTAGTTCATGCCTTTATTTTCTGATTTCTTTGATAGTTAGCAAGGAAGGATTAACTCATTCACTCAGTTGTTTGTGTGGATCCTAATTGGAGGTTGGTATTTCAAATACTAACATGATCTGAATTTACCATTGGAAGATGGTTGACAAGCCAAATTTAGGCATCATCCATTGCTAGGTATAGACTGGGTGGTAAACCTCAGATGATTCCTTGATCAGGAGTTAAGGTGAAGGAGCAAAGGATCTGCCCTTAATGAATATTCTTGTCAGGGTCTTGATCCCACTGAGCTTGGCATGGATTTTTTAAATTTCAGTTTTTAATTCTACCAGTCCTACAACTATCCTGTTAATGCTTAAAGAAATTTAAATGCCAGTGCTGGGGTTTTGAGCATGATTGTTATTAGCTAGCTGCATGGAGCCACGAATATAACTCGTTAATACTCAAGCTTTACTAGTAGCAAATTGTATATTTAACAGAACCTATCATACAAGTACTTGGTAGTATGGTTACGTTTTAAAAGCTGTGATCTTTAACGCAGTGAAAACTCTGCTCAGAGACAAGCCAGGGATCTTGGATACCATCAGTACAAGGAACCCAGATCAAAGACCCTTTTGAAAGCAGGATGCAAGGTTATAAAACCTAAAGGCCAATGGGTTTCACTCTCCCAGACTCTCAGATTGTAAACAGGGTGCCAAGGCTCTAAAGTGCAAATTTGAGTTGCAATTGTTAACACCTGGAAACAAAGGAAGGCCCAGGTGGTTTTGCGATTGTTCAACATATGCAATTAAATTTTGTGCTGGTGGCGTGGTCTCGGTGTTGGGGGAAACCGATTTCGAGATCTCCATGTCTGCTCTTGTATGAAAGACCCACCAAATTTAGTGCCAATCAGGCGCCTAACTGGACAGTGGTGGGCCTTCTATATGATTTAGGAACCCACCGCCAGAGGTCTTGGCCTTGCAGAGCTGCCGGCCAATCAGAGGCTGGCAGTTGCAGCACCACCGCAGAGGCTGTAGTTGCAGCCACCAGATACCGAGTAGCGATGCATGAAACAATGCTCAAGTTAGATCAGGGCAGGAGGGGTCTCATGGGGTCGGGGTCATGGGGGGAGGGGTCAGCATCAAGGGCAGGGGGTGGCCTTCAGCGGGACCCCCCTCCTGATGCCAGTTCCGTTGTTCACACTAAGCACCTTTGAACAAAGGATTCCACAACCCCACCCCCCCCCCCCACCCCGCCCTCCCCTATGCTCTGTAGCAGGGAAGAAGGCCTCACGGTTTTTCATGCCAAGCTTCCCGTGTGGTGACAGAGCCGCCCGCCACATGGGTAATTGAGGCTGCGGCGGGAAGACGCCCTTAATTAGGGGTTAATTACCCAGTTAAAGGCCTTAATTAATGGCAGGGCAGGAAGGCCATTCACAGGCCTACCCACCTTGGACTAAATTTTGGCAGAGATGGGATGGTGGTGGAGTCCCCCACCCTGTCACCATCCCACCCGATTTTATGTTCTCCCCGCCTCCAAACCCACTGCAGGGGACAGCATAAAATTCCACCCATGGTCTCTGAGAATTGTAAAAGGAAAACGACTATTGACTTTAATCTGAATAAATTCAAAAGCCTTTCCTAAGTCTGGAGCTGAATGGATGAAAAGGAACAGCAAGCAGAGCTGCACACCCTAAAGAGAGAGAGAAACAGCTGCTCTTAGATCTTAGATACAGCAAAAGGCTGCTAAGACTTGAACCCAATTTGAAAGTGAGGTTTGAAGAGAATAAAAGACCAATGAATTCACCAGATGTTGCCTTATTCACAGAAGACCAGTCAATTGTGCTCAGGAGAAGTGAGGGAATAGGACACTTGTTATGACAAGGACACTGGGAGATCCAACCATTGCAACTTGGAGGAGTATGGGACTTTTAACTGCAAGGATGCCTTTGCAATGAGAACACTGTCATGTATAAATGTGGTGTAGGGTTTTTGAATGTTAATAAGTTAATGGGAATTGTCTTTCTCTGTAATTTAGTGTATTAGCTATCTACTAAGTACTATTTAGTTAATGTTGA
This sequence comes from Heterodontus francisci, assembly GCF_036365525.1. Taxonomy (NCBI): domain Eukaryota; kingdom Metazoa; phylum Chordata; class Chondrichthyes; order Heterodontiformes; family Heterodontidae; genus Heterodontus; species Heterodontus francisci. Next base: position 39,986,420 of record NC_090375.1, read on the forward strand.
TTTTATTAGTTTAGTTATTATAGTCTTTCTTTCTTTTTTTTTTCTTTCTTTCTTTTGGGCCTCCTTATCTCGAGAGACAATGGATACGCGCCTGGAGGTGGTCAGTGGTTTGTGAAGCAGCGCCTGGAGTGGCTATAAAGGCCAATTCTGGAGTGACAGGCTCTTCCACAGGTGCTGCAGAGAAATTTGTTTGTTGGGGCTGTTGCACAGTTGGCTCTCCCCTTGCGCCTCTGTCTTTTTTCCTGCCAACTACTAAGTCTCTTCGACTCGCCACAATTTAGCCCTGTCTTTATGGCTGCCCGCCAGCTCTGGCGAATGCTGGCAACTGACTCCCACGACTTGTGATCAATGTCACACGATTTCATGTCGCGTTTGCAGACGTCCTTATAACGGAGACATGGACGGCCGGTGGGTCTGATACCAGTGGCGAGCTCGCTGTACAATGTGTCTTTGGGGATCCTGCCATCTTCCATGCGGCTCACATGGCCAAGCCATCTCAAGCGCCGCTGACTCTGTAGTGTGTATAAGCTGGGGGTGTTGGCCGCTTCAAGGACTTCTGTGCTGGAGATATAGTCCTGCCACCTGATGCCAAGTATTCTCCGAAGGCAGCGAAGATGGAATGAATTGAGACGTCGCTCTTGGCTGGCATACGTTGTCCAGGCCTCGCTGCCGTAGAGCAAGGTACTGAGGACACAGGCCTGATACACTCGGACTTTTGTGTTCTATTATAGTAAAAGTCTTAAAACATGAAACCTTGCCATGTAATTATTTACTCGGTCTGGGGAGGTCATATCTCTTGTTTTAAAGTTAACAATTTTTACTGAGGTTGTAATACAAGGGAAAGAGCGATAGAGTAGTGGAGCTGAACGGCTGTGAACAATTCAAGCAGTAATTGCATTTTAATTTATAGTCATACAGCAGACAAAATTTGATTTTGAAAAGTAATATCCCTTTTTCTGCCCTCCAGTCATCTGACACTGTGCATACCCACCCCTGGCTCTTTATTTCCCTTCACACCTTTAAAAGACCTCTGAAAACTCTATTTTTTGACCCAGATTTTTGTTAACTCTCCTGATCTTTCCAGAAAGTCACAGCATCCATTACCTTTCTTTCCTTTGATGTGCCTTGAGAATGTTTCTATGTTAAAGATGCTATGTAAGTGCAATTTGTTGTTTTCTTCTTTCTCTTCACACTATGATTAATTTTTTGGGATGTGGGCATCACCAACATTTATTACCCATCTTACCTTTCCTTGAGGAGGTGGTGATGGTCTGTCTTCTTGAACCGCTGCAGTCCACGTGATGAAGGCGGTCCTACATTTTGACCCAGCGTCACTGAAGATATGGTGATATACGTCGAAGTCAGGATGGTATATGACTTGCAGAGGAACCTGGAGATGATGGTGTTCTTGTCCACCTGTTGCCCTCTTCCTTCCAAATGGTGAAGGTGGCAGGTTTAGGAGGTGCTGCTGAAGACTTCTTGACAAGTTGTTGCAGTGCATCCTGTAGATAGTGCAGTCATAGGAAACCAGTGATGGAGTGAGTGGATGTTTAAGCCGGTGTAGGGTGCCAATTAAGTGGATTGCTTTATCCTGGATATTGTCAAGCTTCTTAAGTGTTCTTGGCATTGTACCCATCCAGGTAGAATGGTTGGTGTAAATAATAAAATGCCATAGTGTTTCAAGAAGTATTTCTCTTCTGACTTTGGGCTGTATTACTTTTTTCACTCTTGTTAGTTTATCTGGGAATGCCATACAGAGGCACTGAGTACAAAAAATCCATTCTTTTACATTGTCACCTTAAAAGCATGAAAATTCAGCCACTTAGGAGAAGGAAATATTGTATGGGCCTAATCAGTGAATATAGAATCACTGAAAAAACTGATTTTCAAGATTAAAAATATTATCTATTTGCACTCTTCCTGAAGGTTCTCCTTGTGTTGCTGACAGTTCCAAATCTTTCTGGTACCTTGCTGAAGTGGTCATTTTTCATATGTTCACCTGATGTTCATAATTGCGAACTCTTGACTAAGTGTAAGACAGGAAAAAAAATTAAAGTGCTGTAAAACCTAAAATAAAAACAGAAATAGGTTTAAACGTTAGCCATGTTTTGATGACAGCACTCTCACGTGTGAGTCAGAAGATTGTGGGTTTAAGTCCGTCTCAAGTGATTTGAGCACAAACTCTAGACTGAAACTTTATTGCAGTTGGGGGGGGGGGAATGCTGTCGATAACAACATCCTGAACACTAACGGAAATTATACTACACAAGGCAAAGATTAGCCGATCAGAATTCCTAACATTGGTCAGGCAACTGACATAAAATCACATGAAATATTAAACCAAAGCCACCTTTACCCTCCTAGATGAACATAACAGATCCCACGGCACTTTTTGAAGCAGGGCAATGGAAGTCTCCCCAGTTCCCTCACCAATATTTATCCCTCAATCAATGCCACAGAATATCTGGTCATTATCATATTGCGTGCTGTAGGATCTTGCTATGTGAATATTGATGGTCATGTTTCCTACATTACAACATTGGCTACACTTCAAAAATACTTCATTGGCTGTAAAGCACTTTGGGATGTCCTGAGGTTGTGGAAGTTGCTATATAATACAAGTCTTTCCTTTTTCTTTTGAATAGTCTGCAGGTTCTTTGGCAAGAGTAAAGGAAGAATGAAGGTTGTTCCTCCATCAGATCTCTCACAAAAAGTTAACCAATCCTGTTTACAGGTGCTGATGGTTTGTCACACATTTCCAGCATTTTCTACTTTCATTCTAGAAGGGTCAGTTGGTCGGGACCAGATGAACTGCTGTACTCTGTTGTGTGTGTATATGGCTTTAAGAGGTGTGATTACAAGATCATGAAGAGCTATGATGTAACACACCACATGATTCTGATTGTTTAGCAGTCTTGAAGAAACACCTGTATAGTAAACATCTCGATATACCCGCTGCTCCACCAGTACTCAATAAAGAATGCACAATATTGCATTACTGATCCCATCTTGAGTGGTCAGTCTTTGTGTACAGTCTCTACCAACACAGAGGTTGCAACATACTTGTACTGTCACCCTGCCTGAGATCAGCTAACTCAACTCCCAGGATTCAAATACAGGAACTTTTTGATTTGTACAGGTCACTGACTTGTGCCCAGTGAGCCATCATGGTAAGTTCCCTAAAGATGCAGTCTAAATGCTGAAAGAAAATAAAAGCAAAATACTGCAGATGCTGGAAATCTGAAACAAAAACAGAAAGTGCTGGAAATACTCAGCAGGTCTGGCAGCATCTGTGGAGAAAGTTAAATGCTGTAAGAGTTTACTAACAATAGTTTTATGCAGCCTTTAAACATGTTAAATAGAACTACTGCAGTATTCTAAACATAATTACTTACCAAAACTGAAACAGGAGGAGAAATATTGTCAGGTCAAATTTTAGAGCTATATAATTAGTTTTTGATTGATTGGCTATTTTAATCTCCTCAAAATCATGGATGAACAAACGCTGTCATGTACGAATGATTTTATGTCAGTTGCCTGACCAGTTTTAGGAATTGTGATCGGCTAATCTTTGCCTTGTGTAGAATAATTTCCATTAGTGTTCAGGAAGTTGTTATCGACTTCATCGTCAAACCTCCCACCTCCATCATTAACTTTATTTTTTGATGCATTTTTTAATAATGAGTGAATCACCTCGTTATAAGGTGAACTGGGCTGCATGTCAGATAAAGTTTCAGAATAAACTTGCAACATGCACAGGGGGTAATTATTTTAATTTTTTATATTCTTTCATGGGATGTGGGCGTCGCTGGCGAGGCCAGCATTTGCTGCCCATCCCTAATTGCCCTTGACAACTGAGTGGCTTGCTGGGCCATTTTAGAGAGCAGTTAAGAATCAACCACATTACTGTGGGTGTGGAGTCACGTGTGGGTCAGACCAGGGTAATGACAGCAGATTTCCTTCCCTAAAGGACATTAGTGAACCAGTTTTTATGACAATCAATGAATTTACAACAATCAATGATAGTTTCATGGCACCATTACTGAGACCAGCTTTCAATTCCAGATTTTTATTAATTCATTGAGTTTATTAGAGTCATAGTCCTAGTTATGTATGTAGTTATGCATAGAAGAAGGCCATTCAGCCCAGCGGGTCCATGCGAGCTCTCCACGGAGCTATCCAGTCCGTACTCCCCCACTCGATCCCTGTAGCAAGTCTATTTCCCTCAAGTGGTCATCCAACATTGATTGTCATTGATTGTCTCCACTTCCACCACCCTTGTGGGTAATGAATTCCAGGTCATTATCACCTACTGCGTAAAAAAGTTCTTACTTGTATTCCCCCTGCATCTCTTGCCCAAAACCTTCAATCCTTGTACTGTTAGTTAATGGGAACAGTTTTTCCTTGTCTAACTTAACTAAGCCTGTCATAATCTTGTACACTTCTATTAAATCTCCCCTCAATCTACTTTGTTCGAAGCAGACCAAACCCAGCCTTTCCAACCTAACCTTGTAATTGAAATCCTCCATCCCTGGAACCATTCTGGTAAATCTCCTCCATACTCTGTCAAGGACCCTCACATCCTTCCTGAACTGTGGTGACCAGATCTGGATGCAGTCCATATATCATTTCAGTAGTTCAACAACACTTCAAGATCTGGTTATGGTATTACCTTTTGGGGATGTGGATTTCACCCTTGACTGTCCTGGGTTTGCAGGCATGTTGTCAATGCGTTGCTACTGTCCTGTTGTTCTGTCACACCATTGGAGCATGCTCCCTCAAGTCCGTCTTCCTCAATTGGAGTACTGCACACCTCTCTCAGTTAGCTTCAGTTCCTTCTCAACACCGCTCCGCTAGATGTTGTAATCTCGTAGGACCTAGGATCTCTGGACACCTCTGCAGGCAATCATGTTTTCAATGTGGGGTGTATGACCCTGACTTTTTGAACTACATGTAGCTGAGATAGTTCTGCCTCTGCATGACAGTCATGGACCATCTTTATTCTCCCCTGTTTTTCGAGCAGTGTCTCCTGCATCTCAGAGAATTTGGACAGATGATAGCTTGGCAGAGTTGTCCGCCAAACATGATCTCTGCTGGTGATGGTAAGCCCATATCTGTAGATATAGCTCTGAGGTAGAGTATGGTAACACGAAAATCTTGTTTCGGTGTTCTACCTTTCAGAATAAGTACCTTGACTGTGTGGACCAATTGTTCGGTGAGACTATTAGACTTAGGATTATGTGGTGAGGATGTCACATAGTTTACGCCCCATTTAGCGCACATATCCCTGAAATGTTTGCCTGTATACAGTGGCCCATTTTCAGAAATGATTTCTTCAGGTGCACCAAATAGACTGAATATAGCACTCAATGTCATAGAGTCATAGAGAGATACAGCACTGAACAGGCCCTTCGGCTCACTGAGTCTGTGCCAACCATCAACCACCCATTTATACTAATCCTACATTAATCCCATATTCCCTACCAATCCCCACCTTCCCTCAATTCTCCTACAACCTACCTACACTAGGGGCAATTTACAATGGTCAATTTACCTATCAACCTGCCAGTCTTTGGCTGTGGGAGGAAACCGGAGCACCCAGCGGAAACCCACATGGTTACAGGGAGAACTTGCAAACTCCACACAGGCAGTACCCAGAACCAAACCTGGGTCGCTGGAGCTGTGAGGCTGCGGTGCTAACCACTGCCCCAATGTGACTGCGACGCCTGCACTTGAAGTGTTTTTTACCTGTCTGACAATTGGAAATTTGGAGAAATAGTCCGTAACTAAGATAAAATCTTCTCCATTAACAGAAAGTAGGCCAGTGATGATGTTGAACCAAAGGACTGATGGAATCTCGTGAGGGTGTAGAGGTTCTTGGCGTTGTTGTGGCTGGTGGCTCTGGCATGCCTCACACATCCTCACAAACCTTTCAATGTCATTATCGATGTCCTCTCAGAAAGCTGTGGGCACAATCACTTGTTTTCCCTTGAAGGGGACGCCTCTCGAGATACTGAGTTCATCTTTGTAAGGGCAGAAGCATCTGAGGGTTTCTGGCACCTCTTTTACCATGTCAGGCCAGCCTTCCATGATGACCCTCCACGGTGCCTTTGGTTGTGGGTAATTTGCTGTTTCTGATTGTAGTTGGTCTCATTTGTGCTGACCAAAATGCAATAAGTCAATTTTGAGCACATCTTCCTCCTCGATGTCCATGCTGTCCACCTGTAGATCCAGTGGAACGTTTTCATTTTTGCTCAGGTTTGGCAATCTACTCAGTGTATCTGAGGTGACCATTTAAGTACCCAGTTTGTAGCAGATGTCAAAGTCGTACCCCTGTACCTTCACTAAGAGCCGCTGTTGTCAAGGTGGTGCCCTTGTCAATGGTTCACGCCAAATCAATGGTTTGTGGTCCGTTTCCACCATGAACTGCTTGCCGAACAGGTAGGTGTGGAACCTCGTGATCCCAAACACCAGATCAAGTGTTTCACGCTCTATGTTTGAGTAATTGGATTGTGCTGAGGATAAACATTTGGACCCGAATGCAATTTGTTTGCCATCCTGTAGGATGCACACTCCTAGCCCTTTCTGAGAGGTATCGACTTCCAGGATTGTCTTCTTCCTTGGGTCGTAGAACTGCAGGGTACAGGTTACTGCTGACAATGCTTGTTTGAGAGACACAAGCATATGCTGATGGTCTTTCTACCATCCAAATTGTACGTCTTTTCTAAAGAGCTCTCTTAGCCATGATGCTTTGTCAGAAAAATTTGGAATGTATGGTGCCAAAAAGTCCTCCTTGTCTTGTGGGGCAGGCATATGCCTGACCCATATGGGTCAGGGCGGATTTCGCAACCAGAATAGATGGAGCCAAAGAAATTGATCTGACTTCGGTTCACCTGGCACCTCTTGCTGTTAAAAATGAGCCTTTTGCAACGAGCTACTGCCATCAGGGAATGGAGATTTTGGTCATGTCTTTGGTTTTCCCCATTACTGGAATGTCATTGGCAATGCATATGCAGCCAGGCACGTTTTCTATAATTCTGTCCACATGTTTCTGAAACAGATTTTGACTGACAGACAAGCCGAAGGGTAGTGTTTCTACCAGGTGAGAAAAGGGTCTGTGGGTTCCCTCTCAGCTTTTGCCTGGTAAACGGGTTTGATTATTAAAACACAGTTTTTAGCTCCCACTCAGTGAATCCTTGTTCACTGCTTTCCGGCCGCAAGGCAAAGAAATCAAATCAGACAGGTTTTCTTAGATTTAAACAAGAAAGGTGGAAGTTTATTAATCTTAACTCTAATTTGGTTAATGACTACGAATACGCGACCACGCTAACATGCATACGTGATAAACATACATGCCGATAGAGTCAGAAAAAGTGAAAGATTAAAGGAGAAAAGTTTGAGGCAGTAGCTGGGTTTCTAGTTACGGTCCTTTGAGTTCACTCTAGAGTCTTTTGAAGTACTTACAGTCCTGTTGAAGCCTACTATTCAGCAACCCCCGCGGCAAAATGCACAAGTAAGCATAGGCTGAAGATAAGATCAGGCCCTGAAGTGATGCTCCCACAGTATAAATTCCTATAGACACTTTCAAGACTTACACATAATAAAACAGAGGTAGGCAAATCCATTTGGAAACATATCCCAGCAGGAGTCATTACCTGCATGGCAGAATGGGAGAAAATTGGAGGAGAAAAAAAAATCCCGGGCTAAAACTTACTTGTGCAGGGCCTCTCATGGCATTTGGCATTAGTTAGATTTTTTCCTGCACCCTTCAGCTCAAAAATCCTTTTGCACGCAACTTGCTGGAAGTACAAATTGATAACAGGGTGTTGAGGGCAATGAAAGGTGAGGCCAACTATTTTCGTCCTTAACCAATGAGATTTCAGCATTGAGAAATAAACAGAGGAATGTCTGTGAAGGAGGGTGAATTAGATTTAAATCAAGAAAGAGAAATCGTGAAATGGAAAGATTGGATTAAGAGAGTGAGAGAAAAAAGATAGAAAGGACAAATAAGAAAAAGATTTCAAAATTAAAATTTATCATTTTTAAAATCTCCACAACAATTCACCATCTGAAGGAATGAGAGTCCACACTTTAAATTGTTTGTTTTCTAGGTCAGAGAGGTTAATTGGCAGGCAGTAACAATTATCACACCATTAAAAGGGTACTTATACTATCAATTACTAGACTCAATATTAGATTATAGATTATAGATTATAGAGAGATACAGCACTGAAACAGGCCCTTCGGCTCACCAAGTCTGTGCCGACCATCAACCACCCATTTATACTAATCCTACATTAATCCCATATTCCCTACCACATCCCCACCTTCCCTCAATTCTCCTATCACCTACCTTCACTAGGGGCAATTTACAATGGCCAATTTACCTATTAACCTGCAAGTCTTTGGCTGTGGGAGGAAACCAGAGCACCCGGCGGAAACCCACGCGGTCACAGGGAGAACTTGCAAACTCCGCACAGGAAAGTTTAATGGGTAATTAATATGCAAATACAGCAACTTGATGAAACACAAAGGAAGGTGAATGGTGCGGTATTGTTTTTGTGAAGTTAATGTCAAAGGTGCGCAAATTGTCGATCAACTTGTGACAATTCATGGCATATTGCTTCTTCACCACAAGTTACTAGCTGATTTGCACATTAATATCAGTGTGCGTTGTTTGCACGCCATTATTTTTTCAGCAAATTCAGGTCCAATGTTAAGCACGTGGATTAGGTTGGGGTAGAATGAAGCTCTTTTCCTCTTCTTCAGTGATCTGCCTTGATGACAGTCTTTAAAAAAAAACACTCCCTCACCTCCTAGACATACTGTCCTTTCTCTTCTGGAACATGGAGTTGATTCTTGTCAGAATGCAGTCTTCCCTCCCCCTCTCTCTCTCACGTAAAGCCAGCATGTGAACTGAGTTTGGGCAGTCTAACTTCATTTTCTACCGGATGACAGCACATAATTCACTGCTAAATTGGCTACTTCAATCAGAAAGGTCAAAACGTTGACCGTGTGGCAAGTAGATTTGGTCCAGGAGAGGAGAAAGTGCTTTTTCAGAGTCTGTCATTAAGTCATATCACTGAGGAAGCAATAAAGAGATTCATTCTGTGCCTCTCCATTCTACGCCTGACTTCTGAGTGTGTCATGCTGATGTGACCAAAGAGAACATGCTTTGTTCCCAAATACTGACACTAGCCAGCATTAAATTACTTGACAACAAATACATTTATACACTCTTAATTAGCCAAATTATGAATCCTGTTCATTAATGATTGCAGTTGTATTTTTCAAATTCACCCTTACGGCATTATTAAATACTGTTAGCAACTTTGGAAAGTACAGGATCTGAAAAGACAACCGTCCAGTTGGCTGGAACAAAAATGAATAACCCTCAATCGTCTATTGCCTCAAATATCTATCCAATTGTCACTTATATTTGACCAAACAGTCTGCCTCCATTAGTTAAATCAAATTTGTATCTTCCTTGTTTTAAGCTTGAAGTTACGTCCCCTGGTTCTAGAGTTCTTAGGAATCCATTGATTAAAACTGATCAAAATAAATTAATGACCTAAAGTTTTTTTATTCTCCATTTATCTTTGGAATTAAGAAAAATTTCAGAGTGCTCAATCAGGGTTTATTTGCTTGATCAAGAAATTAAGGGCATTTTATGCTACAGGAACCAGTCTAGGATCAACACATGTTTTTGAAATGGAGGGCAAGAATTGCTGTCAATTATGCAACACTCTCCAGCAAGAGAAAATGGATTGAACATGGATGCAAGCATTCAAAGGTATAGGACTTCACTCACTATCTGTGTAATGCACATTACATTTTTATATTAAAATTTGTTTTCCACTGATGGAGCACCTGGTCCATTTATTTTTAAAATAGTTTCAGTTGATGTGAAGTTCAAGTTGTGTCAGACTACCTCCCTCAGACTAACCCCAGATTACATTCAATAATGAAACACTTCAGACCCAAATTATCCAAACATTGATCTTTTACATATATGAAATATTGGGGTAAGTCCTGTTGTTTATTTGATGGAGGGGGACAGCTTCACCTGTATATTCTGACCCCATTGGAGGAAACAGTGCTAGCCATTATTGGGACGACCATTGCTGAGGCTGAAAACATCGAAGGTGATGGTCTCCTCATACCCAATCCTCCTTCTCATATCTCACTTCCCCCCTGTATTTGTTGTAAAGAATTTACAAGTTGCAGATGCTATAAGCATGCACTTCTTAGCTGCATCCAAACTTACATTTGTGCCTTTCTCCTTTTAGATACCCAAGAAGTGCAAGCTGCTCAGGCAGTACAGGAACAGCAAGAAGACAGTGATGATGAAGATGCCCTGTCATGACCAGGTGAGAAGGGGTCTAGGGGTTCCCTCTCAGCCTTTGCCTGGTTTAACTGTAACAGGGTTTAATTTTAGAAACACAGTGTTTTAGCTCCCCCTTCAGTGAATCCTTGTTCACTGCTCCAATTGAAAAACAAAGAAATCAAATCAGACAAGCTTCCTTAGATTTAAACAAGAAAAGTCGAAGTTTATTAATCTTAAACTCTAACCTGGTCAACGACTACGAATACGCGACGCAACCACGCCAGCATGCATGCGCAATAAACACACATTCAGATAGAGACAGAAAAAGTAGAAAGAACAAAGAGGAAAAGTTTGAGGCAATATCTGTTAGGTAGTGATTGTCCTTTGAGTTCAATGTGGAGTCTTTGGTTGCTAGGAATTTCTGCTATTCGTTGGGACCCAGTTCACGCTTCAACTTGTTTCGATGTCGGAGTCTTTTGGTGTATGTGTGTATGTATGTATGTGTATATATATGTATATATGTAAATAAAAGCAAAATACTGCAGATGCTGGAAATCTGAAACAAAAACAAGAAATGCTGGATTCACTCAGCAGGTCTGGCAGCATCTGTGGAAAGAGAAGCACATGTATGTATATATGTATGTGTCTTCCGTAGGTCCAGTGGTTTGGGAGAAGGCGAGAGAGAGAGAGAGAGAGAGAGAGAGTGGCTTCCTTGTTCCAGCTTCAGTTGTGAACTGCCTTCTGTCCTTTCTGTGTGGCACAATTCAAAAAACCCCAGGTTGCCCAGCAGGTTAGTCATGTGACTAGCTCCTTATTTGGAATAGTCTCTCCTGTGAGTTTTGTGGATTAAATTACCTTAGCAGTCTCTGGAATGCTTCCTTACACCTTCAATATCTGGTGATCAAAATCCATTTGGGTTAATTGGAGCAGGAAATAGTCCTTTGTCTCCACAAGCAGCGTCTCTTAGTATGCAAATGTCCTTCCAGCCCAGTGTCTAGTGAGCTTCAAACAAGTAATTTCTTCACTCCAGCAACAGTTTAAAATCAATGTTCATATGACAAAATTAATATGCCTCATTCTTGGCAGGTGGGGGTCTGCTTGACATGCACTGTCACTTCATTTCACAATCAGATGTGACACTGTGCATAATTTAAAAGATAGCCCAGAGACAAGATTTGCACATGATGAGACACCATGCACTAATGGCCTGCAGCCAGGGCAGTGTGTATGGATAGCACAGGTGCTAGTGCACTGAAGGGTGAGGTCACACATGAATTCTGCTGCACAGGCCTCAGATAAGCACTTCAATGGGGTGAGCGACAGAAGAAGGCAAATGGCTACACACACTGAAATGCTTGGTGCATTGAAAGCCTGCCAGAAACCCTGCGGTCAATGTTAAGGAGCATGAAAGAGTCCAAAACCAACTTGGCAAAGGGCTTTACACAGATCTTGGAGTAAATCGTTTCTAGCATGGAAATGGTGGCCAACTCCATCAGCATACTTGTGGACCCAAACATGATGCAACATTTGATGTCCAGTTTCTCAGTTTCCATTAAAGCACAAGCACTAGAAGTCTGAGTGCTGAAGTAGAATTTCAGACGAATGTCATGCAAGCTCATACTGTTGCCATCATTGCTGTGGATTGCAGAGTGCAAAGGAGCTTGTAGGGTGCCACTACAGTCCAGCAATGTGTCCTCCAAAAGATTACTAGGATTTCTCAGGCGCTGCTACCAGTATGTGGCAGAAACTCCATAGAGTACAAACCTGCCGTCCTCTCTCAGAAAGACAGCATTCATCCTCCCACCACAACCAGTGAATTTTCTGTTACCATCAGCCAGCCTGACAGCTGCTGCCACAAATGCTGGGATGGTGAAGTCGGCAACCAGGCCTTCGAAGCACAGAGCTGCTCAAGATTGTCCTGCAAGGCGATCTGCAGTCTCCCTCAGTGACCATCAGCAGTCTTCCACCAGACATCCTGCAGCCAATAAGGTAGCATTATGTAGCAGCAGTGGACAGACAAAAGCACACGGAAGACAGGCACTAAGGACAAGGCTGATTAGTTGAGTTTTATATGCAATATGGAATGATTTCATTCCAAAATTTCATTTTTGTATTCGTTCATGAGATGTTGGCATTGCTGGCTAGGACAGCATTTATTACCCATCCCTAATTGCCCTTGAGAAGGTGGTGGTGAGCTGCCTTCTTGAACCGCTGCAGTCCATGTGGGGTAGGTACACCCACAGTGCTGTTAAGAAGGGAGTTTCAGGATTTTGACCCAGTGACAGTGAAGGAATGACAATATAGTTCCAAGTCAGGATGGTGTCTGCTTTGGAGGGGAACTTGCTGTTGGTGGTGTTCCCATTAATCTGATGCCCTTGTCCTTCTAGGTGGTAGAGGTTTGGAAGGTGCTGTCTAAAGGGCCTTGGTTCATTGCAGCAGTGCATCTTTTCGATGGTACACACTGCTGCCACTGTGCGTCAGTGATTGAGGGAGTAATTGTTTGTGGATGGGGTGCCAATCAAGTGGGCTGCTTTGTCCGAAATGGTGTTGAGGTTCTGGAGTGTTGTTGGAGCTGCATCCATCCAGGCAAGTGGAGAGTATTCCATCACACTCCTGACTTGTGCCTTGTAGATGGTGGACAGGCTTTGGGGAGTCAGGAGGTGAGTTACTTGCTGCAGGACTCCTAGCCTCTGACCTTCTCTTTTAGCCATGGTATTTATATGGCTACTCGAGTTCAGTTTCTGGTCAATGGTAACCCCTAGGATTTTAATAGTCGGGGAGTCAGTGATCGTAATGCCATTGAATGTCAAGCGGTAATGGTTAGATTCTCTTTTATTATAGATGGTCATTGACTAGCACTTGTGTGGTGCGAATGTTACTTGATACTTGTTACCCCAAGCCTGGATATTGTCCAGGTCTTGCTGCATTTCGAACAGACTGCTTCAGTATCTGAAGAGTCCCAAATGGTGCTGAACATTGTGCAATCATCAGTGAACATCCCCACTCTGACCTTATGATTGAAGGAAGGTCATTGATGAAGCAGATGAAGATGGTTGGGCCTAGGACACTACCCTGAGGAACTCCTGCAGTGATGTCCTGGAGCTGAGATGATTGACCTCCAACAATCACAACCATCTTTCTTTGTGCTAGGTATGACTCCAACCAGTGGCGAGTTTTCCCCTTGATTCCCATTAACTCCAGTTTTTCTAGGGCTCCTTGATGCCATACTCAGTCAAGTGCTGCCTTGATGTCAAGGGCAGTCACTCTCACCTCACCTCTTGAGTTCAGCTCTTTTGTCCATGCTTGATCCAAGGCTGTGCTGAGGTCCAGAGCTGAGTGGCCCTGGCAGAACCCAGACTGAGCATCACTGAGCAGGTTATTGCTGTGCAAGTGCTGCTTGATAGCACTGTCGATGGCAACTTCCTTCATTTTACTGATGATTGAGAGCAGACTGATGGAGCAGTAATTGGCCGGGTTGGATTTTACCTGCTTTTTGTGTACAGGACAAACCTAGGCAATTTTGCACATTGACAAGTAAATATTAGTGCAGTAACTGTACTGGAACTGCTTGGCTAGGGGCGCGGCAAGTTCTGGAGCACAGGTCTTCAGTTCCATTGCCGGAATGTTATAAAGGCCCATAGTCTTTGCAGTATCCAGTGCCTTCAGTTGTTTCTTGATATCACGCAGAGTGAATTGAATTGGCTGAAAACTGGCATCTGTGATGCTGGGGACTTCAGGAGGAGGCCGAGATGGATTATCCACTCAGCACTTCTGGCTGAAGATTGTTGCAAATACTTCAGCCTTATCTTTTGCACTGATGTGTTGGGCTCCCACATCATTGAGGATGGGGATATTCGTGGAGCCTACTCCAGTTAATTGTTTAGTTGTCCACCACCATTCATGACTGGATGTGGCAGGACTGCAGAGCTTAGACCTGATCCGTTGGTTATGGGATCGCTTAGCACTGTCTATCACATGTTGCTCATGCTGTTTGGCATGCAAGTAGTCCTGGGTTGTAGTTTCACCAGGTTGACATCTCATGGTGATGCTCCTGGCATGCACTCCTGCACTCTTCATTAAACTGGGGTTGATTTCCGAGCTTGTTGGTAATGGTAGAGTGGGGTATATGCTGGACCATGAGGTTACAGATTGTGGTTGAGTATAATTCTGCTGCTGCTGATGGCCCACTGCACCTGATGGATGCCCAGATTTGTGTTACTAGATCTGTTCGAAATCAGGAATGTTTATTTTGTGGTGACTTTTATTTTTGCCCTGTGACCAAGCAGATGCAGTGATAATCAGTGACAGAATACATTTTTATTTGTTTCATTGGATATGAGCATCGCTGACCAGGCCAGCATTTATTGCCCATCCCTAAATACCCATGAGAAGGTGGTGGTGAGCTGCGTTCTTGAACCACTGCAGTCCATGTGGGGTAGGTACATCCGCAGTGCTATTAGGAAGGGAGTTCCAGCATTTTGACCCAGTGACAGTAAAGGAACGGCGATATGGTTCCATGTCAGGATGGTGTGTGGCTTGGAGGGGAACTTGCAGGTGGTGAAGTTCCCATGCATCTGCTGCCCTTGTCCTTCTCGGTGGTAGATGTCACGGGTTTGGAAGGTACTGCTTGTGTAACCTTGGTGTGTTGCTGCAGTGCATCTTGTAGATGTTATACACTACTGCTACTGTGCGTCAGTGGTGGAGGGAGTGAATATTGGTTGATGGGGTGCCAATCAAGTGTTTTGCCTTATCCTGGGTGGTGCCGAGCTTCTTGAGTGTTGTTGGAGCTGAACCCATCCAGGCACGTGGGGAGTATTCCATCACACGCCTGACTTGTGCCTTGTAGATGGTGGACAGGCTTTGGGGAGTCATCAGGTGAGTTACTCGCCGCTGGCCTCCTGGCCTCTGACCTGCGCCTGTAGCCACGGTATTTATATGGCTAATCCAGTTCAGTTTCTGGTCAATGGTAACCCCTAGGATGTTGATAGTGGGGGATTCAGCGATCATAAAGCCGTTGAATGTCAAGGGGAGATGGTTAGATTCTCTCTTGTTGGAGATGGTCATTGCCTGGCACTTGTGTGGCTGGATATTGTCCAGGTCTTGCTGCACTTCTACATGGACTGCTTCAGTAACTGAGGAGTCACGAATGGTGCCGAACATTGTGCAATTATCAGCGAACATCCCCACTTCTGACCTTATGATTGAAGGAAGGTCATTGATGAAGCAGCTGAAGATGGTTGGGCCGAGGACACGACCCTGAGGAACTCCTGCAGTGATCTCCTGGAACTGAGATGATTGTTGTCCATCAACCACAACTTTGCACGAAGTAGGTCTCCAACTAGTGGAAAGTTTTCTCCCGATTTCCATTGACTCCAGTTTTGCTCGTTCTCCTTGATGCCATACTCGGTCAATTGCTGCCTTAATGTCAAGGGCCATCACCCTCACCTCACCTCTTGAGTTCAGCTCTTTTGTCCATGTTTGAATCAAGGCTGTGATGAAGTCAGGAGCAGAGTGGCCCTGGCGGAACCCAAACTAAGCATCAGTGAGCAGGTTATTGGGAAGCAAGGCTGCTTGATAGCACTGTCAATGACACCTTCCATCACTTTACTGATGATCGAGAGTCAACTGTTGGGGCAGTAATTGGCCGGTTGGATTTGTTCTGCTTTTTATGTACAGAACATACTTGGGGGCAATTTTCCATATTGCCGGGTAGTTGCCACTGTTGTAGCTGTACTTGAATGGCTTGGCTAGGGTGAAGATAAATAGAGTGAAGGTAAAACTGTTGGTGAATGGGGAATTTGGGTTGTGGTTACTGGAATCACACTCAGATGAGTTCTTCACAGACAGCTCAGCAAGCAGTGCGCTGTCCAGTTTGCATCCTCTGTCCCTTCTCTGCTTCATCTTATTCCTCATCCTCCTCTTCTCATTCTTCTGCTCCTCCTCATTCACCTGATCGCCATATAGCTGGTGGTAAGGATTGTCTCTTCATGATGTTGAATAGCATACAGCAGACCATCACAAATCTTGACACCTGCTCTGCCAAGCACAGCTCCTCCAGAGTGGTCCAGGCAGAAGAATTGTTGTTTCAGCATGCCAAATGTCTTCTCTATTACATTTTGTGTGGCAGCATGGTTTTCATAATATTCATGCTATAGTCCATGTGTATTGTCCACTGGGGTAGTCAGCCATGTGGTTAATGGAGAGCCCTTATCACACAATAGATACCCTTTAGTTACCATGGTTGCTTAAATGCACATGGCACAGCAGACTGCTGTAAAATTAAGGTATCATTACTGCAGCCTGGATACCAGGCATTGACCTGCATGATTCTCTGCCTATGGTCACACACCAGCTGGACGTTGAAGGAGTGGCATCGCTTTTGGTTGCAGAAAAGGACAGAGTTGGAATCCAGCACCTATAGAGCGATTTACAAGCAGTAAGTGGCACCCTGCATCATGAGGTGCCTGTGATCCTAGTGAAGCCGTGTTCTCACCACTCCTGATTATCCCTGGCGAGAGAGAAGGAAGTGTATTCTTCAATGACTGAGAGTGTCAGTGACCTCCCTCATGGAACAGTGGATGGCAAACTGCAAAATGTTGCAAATATATCCAGCTCCAGCCCGGAAGAAACCAGACACATAAAAGTTCATTGCCACAGTCACCTTTGCAACCACTCGTAATGCAGTCCTTTTCCTGCTCTGAGGTTGCAGTTGTGGTTGCAGCAGGTGGCAGATTTCAGTGAGCATGTCCTTTCTGAAGCCCAGACAAGTCAGGCATTCTTCCTAGTTGAGGTGCAGGCAGGAGAATTTCTCCTTGAATACCCCTGGTTGGATATGGCCTCCTGCTGAGAGTCCTTCCCCCTTTCACTCTTCCAGCAGCCTGCTCTGCTTTTCACATCCTCTGTTGATTCTCCAAGCCATACAGTATTGCTTACTAGTGCATCCATGCCTGAAAGCAACTAGCTTGTGCAAAAGCCCTGAAGTGAGTAAAAACTACTTCAACACCTGACACACCATTCCCTGTAGATTTCTGCAGCTTTAAACAACTATAGAAAAAAAAATTGTAGAATCGAAACAACAATTAGAAGAAATCAACCAGCAATTAACATGTAAGCTGATCCCTTGAAATAGCACGGGTGGGGAGTCCTTCCTGCTGTTCAACATGTGTTCAGCTGTTCAAGGTTAAGAGAGTGCAATATCTGGATCGTTGCGATCCAAAATGTGGGCGGCACAGTGGCGCAGTGATTAGCACCGCAGCCTCACAGCTCCAGCGACCCGGGTTCAATTCTGGGTACTGCCTGTGTGGAGTTTGCAAGTTCTCCCTGTGTCTGCGTGGGTTTCCTCCCACAGCCAAAAGACTTGCAGGTGATAGGTAAATTGGCCATTATAAATTGCCCCTAGTATAGGTAGGTGGTAGGGGAATATAGGGACAGGTGAGGATGTGGTAGGAATATGGGATCAGTGTAGGATTACTATAAATGGGTGGCTAATGGTCGGCACAGACTCGGTGGGCTGAAGGGCCTGTTTCAGTGCTGTATCTCTAAATCTAAATCTAAATCAAAAATCAAAATGGCATCAGTGGCCATGTCACGATCTGCCTGGTCTGCATACTTCCGGAAACTGGTCTCTTCGTGCAAGCTAACACCCTCACCAATAGGGCATCCATTGAGATTTACCCCAAAGGTGTGTGTGCATTTGGCAGATGTCACTTTAGACACCAAACGGCCCTGTGTCATGCAAACAATGGATGCTATCGATCCAAATTTCGTACCAAATATCTTTTATTTAGCGAATGGTTGTCAAATAAAATGGCAGCTTAACATAATTTTTCTGTGGGCAGCTTTGTGAATCATAGGAATGAAACACATTAATATCAAAAAATATAAAATCATCAAGGAACATAGGGCTGAATTTTATCAGAGCACCGCGCTCTGCGAAGTCAGCGGCCTTTCAACACGGAAGTGCCACCACGGAGCCCTAGTGATATTACACCTGGGATTTCATTTAAATAGAGGGAGCAGAACAGCCACCCCTGATGACGTAGAGGAGGCGGCCGCCGCATCCCGGCAACGGCGTCTGCCGCCACTGCGCCGGCGCCATTCTTAAAGGGCTTCAAGCCCTTCATGAGAGATTTCAATATTTAAAGGTGCCGGTTTGATAAATATTTCAAGAAAAGTTTAATTTAATTTTGAATTCCCTCTCCCACCTCCCTCCCCCCTCCCCCCCAACTGAGTACTCAATCCAAAAATTGACCTGTTCCCCCAAAAAAACACATTTTAAAATTCTGAGCTTCCGCCACCAACCCCCCCCACCCCCCCCACCCCCTGATCTTCTGCATCTTTGACCCTCAACCCCTTCCCACCATCCCCACAACCAAAAGGAATAGTTTGCCTCACTCCTCCCCCCTCCCACCCTGATAATTTGACTCCTCCCCCCTCCGCACAAGAGTCTCGCCTCCGAACTCCGTACGGAGTTCCGAAGGTGCGTGTGTTGCAGCTGGTGGACGTAAAACCGGCATGGGATGCCCAGCGGTGGCAAGTAAGTTCATTTGCATGCTTATTACCTCACTGACATATTTTAATGAAGGCCCCATTGCCAAGCGGCGGCGGTGGGTGGTGGGAGGGGGGGGGAGCTGCACGAGGCCTTGCCGCTGCTGCTAATATCTGGCGTGGCCTTCTCGGTGTCGTGAGTCATGGCGGGCCACTCCCGCTAGCATTTTACAGGCCTCCCTGCGATGACTCATGGCGTCAAGGGGCTGGTAAAATACAGCCCATAAGGACAATCGTAAGGATTCAGTCCCTTGAGCCTGCATTGTTAACTGTCCTAGAGCTGTACCTTAGCTTCATATTCCTTGAAACCCATACCGAAGCAAAAAAAAATCTAATTCAAGCTTGAAAGCTCCAATTGTCGCAGCATCCACAATCTTTGGGGCAGAGAATTCTACATTTTAACTACACTGGATTTTCTGCTGAAATGGCCTTGCTCGAATTTTAAGGATTTCCTACCAGAGGAATTAATTCTTTGCATCTACCCTATTGAATCCTTTTAACATTTAAGCACCTCAGTCAGATCACCCCTCAATCTTCCATACTCAAGCCAAGTTTATGTAATCTGTCCTCATAGTCAAACCCTCTAAATCCTTGGGTTGAATTTTGTGCTTGAGGCGAGGGCTTTTGGCACTGGGCCGAGAAGGCGGGGGTGGGGGAGGAGAACCCCACCTCTGCAATTTGTCAGCACCCTGGAGCGATTCTCCAGTCTTTTGGGGTCAAAGTTCAAGGAGGTGCGATCCTCGTTCCTTTAAAGACTTTATAGGGATGGGAATCCCACCTCCAAGAGCTGCCAGTCAAACACAGGGCCAGCAGCTCTGCAGTATCAGCAGCGCCATCAAGAATGGTGTCCACTGCCAGTACTGCAGAAGCCTCGGACTAAGGCCCAGTGGTAGAACCCCAAAGAGGTTGGTGAGATAGGGTCGCCGGGCCCAGTCCAGAAGGCTCCGGCAAGGGGGAGGTGGTAGGGAGGACATTCAGTCCAGGGGGAGGGGATTCCTGGGGGGTACTGTTATCCCCAGGGGTTCTTCCATGGACCACAAATTGACCACGAAGGAGGGACACCCCGTCAAGCCCACAGGGAGGGTGCCTCATTTTACAAGGCGTCCTCCCTACACGGGGGTGCCCCCTACAACCCCCCCCACCCCACCTGCTCCAACCCCCGCTGCTGGTAACATCCCTTAGTAGGCCACTTAAGGGCCTCAATTGGTCTCTGGCCGGGAAGGTCGTTGTCGGTCTATCCTGCTCCCGGGAGAATTGGAACTGGTAATCCTGGCTTCAGGTTCTCTGGTGAGCGATATTTCCCGATTCTCTATACCCCCCCTCCACGGAACCCGCCATCAGGATGAGAACAAGATCCAGCCCCTTGTATAATTCTAGTCAATCCCCTCCAAGGCCAATATATGCTTTACATCTCTTTTACCCTTCCCAAGCAATTCGTTGCCTCTGAAATGTCAAAATAATAAAACAACAAGCAAGTTGTGGAATACACAATATCTCTGAATAATGACTCCATGAAAATGGTGAAATTTCTGATTTACCCACAAGGTTCAGCATGTGGTAAGAATTCCAATTGTTCATCCATAATTCTTACATGTTTAATCATACTGTTATTTTTATTGCATTTATTGAAATACTTATGTGTCTTAACTTCTCTCTTTACAATTCTGAGTTTGAAAGATAATTAAAAAAATCAAATGCATACATATTAATTTGGTCTTGTTACTTAAATACTCAATTTCACGGGTTCTCAAACTGAATCATTTAACACATTAGATCAATAGAATGAAAAAGAATTAATTTATGTCACTAGGTTAGTATTGCTACAAATTGGTTGGGTTTCTTTGGAATAGTATCGCTGGAGTCAGGGCCTGACTTGATACTCTGAAGATGAAACAGATTTTGTTTCTGTATGGAATGTAAATCCAGCGTAGTGATAAACCTTATGTATGGAGCACACAGGGGCCCATTGGACACCTGAGAGTTTTATGATTAACTTTACCTCAATTTAGACAGTGCAGACTTTCCTCTTCCAGTTGTGACAGTGTTCTAAATGCACCTTTATCCAGGCATGTGCATTGTGTTATGTTCCTGGGTTTTTTTTTTCCGGCAAGTATGCGGTGTGTCTTTAAGATAGCAAAGGATCAGTACTGCTTTAAAGCAGCCTCAGAAGTTACCAAGTGAAAGTGTATCTTGGTTGCCCTGGATACAGCCATACAGTGGGGGAGAATAAGCCAGCCTCAGAAGTTACCAAGGAAAGTGCATTTGGTAGTCCTGGATACAGCCATTCGGAGACCAAGGACAGGATATACAATGTTGCATTTAATTTTGAAACGAGTTGAAGAACTGGCTTTTGCAGAGACAGTTGAGACACAGACATACACAGACTGTCTGCAAGCATATACTGAAGGAAATAGGAGAGCTGTCCCTCTGTCTGTTTAAAACCGATTTATTATACTCTCAGAATTCTGAAACGGCAAGCCAGATTAATTTCTTAAAAGAAAATAACCAATCACTTTAACTACTGAACTGTAATTGCTGAATTCATTGCTGGAAAAGAAGAAGAGCATCACTTCAACTGCTGAACTAGACTATTGACTGTCCTACTGTTGAAGAACCTTTTTTTTCCCATCGGACAGCTGCGAGGACTCCAAGCAACCTTGGTTTGTTCCACATTGTAAGATTCCACTTTGGCAGAAGCGTAAATCTGAAAGGACTTTGCTACTTTTTTTAAAATGTTGTTTATATCTTAGCAGTGTTTAAGAGTTTAGTTTTTCTAATAAATAGTTAATTTGTTGATCTAAAGACACCTTGTTTGGTTCACCTCATTCGGGAGTTAATAGATGAATCAATTTGGCTCTGTATTTTTTTAATTTGTAAAGTTTAAAGTGATCTGTTTGGTGATCTGTGGAGGGATGGGACTGAATTGACAGTGCACTTCTCCCTCCGCAATTAGAATCATATATTTTGATTGGGGACTTTGTCTTGAGTGGTCTTGTCGTAACAATTGCAATTCCTTAGAGTTCCAGTTGAAGATTTAAAACTTAGACATGATTTTGCCTGGCAGGAAGCTAAGCTGCAGCTAATTCCTCCCGAAGACATAGAGAGACTATTTCCTCTGGTGGGGGAGTCCAGAACAAGGGGATCTAACTTTAAAATTAGAGCTGGGCCATTCAGAGGTAATCCCAGTAATCTCACATAAAGGGTGGTAGAAATCTGAAACTCTTTCTCCCCCAAAAAGCTGTTGAAGTTTGGTCAATTCAAAATTTCAAAACTGAGATCGCTAGACTTTTGTTTGGTAAGAGTATTAAGGGTTGCAAAACTAATGCGAGTATTATGGAGTTAAGATGTAGATTAACCATGATATAACTGAATGGTGGAATAGGATCAAGGGGCTGCACTGGTTAGTTCTGTTCTTATGTTCCTATGAAGAATAAGTTCAGTAGTAGTGAAAGTCATGAGTCAATAGATATGTGACCAAATGACATATTCATTTTCTTGGCTGGATTATTTATTGGATTCTTTCTTTTTGGTTACATTACACATACAATTAATATTAGGACTATGGGCTGAATCATCAATTTGCTGAGAAACCACATTTTATGTTTAGCCTGAAGAAGGCATGAATAAATATCTCGAACTTGTCCTTTAGGACAAAGGGCAGCTACTAATGTCTGTTGATTGTCCGGCCATTAGCCTTATTGGTGTTGAAACTCAGCAAGATGTGATCCCGTTTGTTGCCTCAACACTTTTAGCAGCATATAACAGACCTGGATTTTAATCTCCTCTCTCAACAGTGGTGTAAAATATGTGCACCATACTGTAATAGAGCAGGTAAATTATCATTAGCCATTCATTCGATCATCAGGAACTATTAACCATTGACAAGCATATGATGTTCCTACCCCTCAGTGTAGCAGAAGGCTCAGTGGTGATATATTCATGGCAGTTGTCCATAATTTATAGGCACAAGCTTTCAAAAGTTGAAAGTAAGGACCTCCCACAACAGAGCAGAATTTCCAAATAACCTCTCAGCTGATTGTATTTTGTGCAGTTGGAGGCAAAGTGTAAGATGCCTGGTCCCTTTAGCAGCTGGTGCCATATGCGACAAGTCATTACTGATCATGAATTTTGTTGGCGACCAAAGACCACAACAAACAAATAAATGAATTGGAATCAAAGTACTGATCTGACACTACTTAAATTCACTATGTGTTGCGATTGCCAAGGGGCTATTGGAATAGCTTCTGTCCATTGTCCAAAGGTATCATACACGCTCAGCATCATTATTGATCTAGTGTTGTATCAATCCTGACACAAACATATTCTTGGCAATACTTATCAAACTTACCATAATGGCCAGCAAATGTTTGAGGCTGAGTGTCTCACATCTCTTGCTAAATAAGTTTGTTACTTTGAACAAGAGCAGAGTTGCAAGAGATCACAATTCACAGCTGAGTATCCATCGATGAAGATTCATCACCTATCGTTACCTAAAGTAAAGACCAAGTATAGTCCTCTGGTATAAATAAACTACATCAAAATTACTAAAAATTACAATGAATGCTAGAAAACTAAAACAAGGCCAGAAGATACTGGAAATGCACACATTTAATAAAGGAATATTGTCCTGAGGAATATTCCACCTGAAATGCTCTTTCTCAGATGCCCTGTGAGGTATGTCATTTTCTGTTTTACTCAAAAAGTGGTGTCTGGGGGGAGATGGTGAGAAATAGCTCAGTTTTGCTGGAGGTTTCCTAAAAAGTCAGTTGAAGCTGCCACCTCCAACTGTTTATCTTTTCCCGAATAAGAAATAATTAGTTGACTAATTAACAGCCCAACAAGAGACTAGGAAAGAGTGGAATCCAAATCTAAGTATATTAGACTTCTAATTAAAATTGTAAACCACATAATTATAGGTTATTTTGCTTCAGAACAAACTCTCTAAAAGGTAATTTCATTCTCACAGCAATTTAACATTATGTAACAATTAGCAGATAGAAATAGAAGAATCCTAACATGAGCAGGTTTGGTGAAACATTGTATCATTGTTGCAATGGGGCATGTTTCTGGGCAGGGTAAAATGCTGGAACAGCAAGGGACAGCTCTGAAAAATCTGTCACATTGAACTAAGTTGTATTGACCATATATGTGCTACTCTTATGATAGACTGCTGTTAAGGCTCTTAATAATCCAGCATTGAAATGTTTCAAAAAATAACTTACCATAATGGCCAGTAAATGTTTGAGGCTGATTATGATTGAAAACAATTTGATATACAACAACTTCTAACAGTGCATTGCTAGCTTACAAACTGCATCTTGCACACTAACTTGATGCCAGATGGGAGCGAAGAGATTGTTTGACCCTGAGATGCGCTTCCAACCCCTTATCCACTCCATCACCAAGACTGCCTACTTACACCTCTGTGATATTACCTGTCCCCACTCCTGCTTCAGTCATCTACTGCTGAACCCTTAATCTATGCCGTTGCGACCTCTAGCCTTGACCATTTTAATGCTCTCCTCATCCGTGTTTTCAGGTCCCTCCAGGACCTCACCTCTCCCTAGCTTTGTAACCTTCGCCAGTTTTACAAGAACTCGGCGCTCCTTCAATTCTGACCTCTTGATCATCCTGATTTTAATTGCTCCACCATTGGTGGCTGTGCCCTTAGCTGCCTAAACCCTAAGCTCCGGAATTCACTCCCTATATCTCTCCACCTCATAGAATCATAGAGTTATACAGCACAGAAACAGACCCTTCGACCCATCGTGTCTGTGCCAGCCATCAAGCACCTCTAACGGACTGTGTGGGGTACAAGGCCGACAGGATGAGCCCGCTACAGGGAAACAAATCCTGTCTCTGCGGCCAGGTACATTCTCTCGAATGTCGTGGCTAGAAACTCAAGCTTGACACCGGCAATGGACACACGAGTCTTTAAACCGCCCCTCCGCCAAAAGCATCAGCTCGTGGAGCCGGAGGGGGATCGTGTAGGTACCCTGTACCGGTAAAGGGAGGATGCGTAGAGTAATCAAAGTGTCCCCACGGTGGGAAAGAAAGCCGGGCCTGCATCACTGGATCAGTCCCTGCAGAGCTCACAGTGGCTGTCCGATAAGGTCCTGACAATGGGTTGCCAGGCAACACCCACGCTTGCAGAAGCTCCCTTCATTTTGACCGTGCTTGTAATGCTGCAAGACGGTGGCAAGTCCATAGGCGGTCTATGGCGCCAGTCCGGATGACAGCTGGATAGCGGTCAGTGACAGAGCAAGGACGAGGAAAGCCCTGGCCAGTGAGAAGAGAGGGGGGAGACCGTAAGCCTCATGTTCACCCTGCCGGAGGGCTGCACAACACAGACAAGACCAGAAGTCGAAAGAATGGGCCGCAGGTCAACATCACACTGTTGGAGGCAAACAAGCAGCACGGACATGCGGTGGAGTAGGGCGGTATAGGCAGCATGTCGATCGAGGATAAGCAAGGAGCACCAAGTGTGGAAGGCTATGAAGCCAGCGCAACACAACACAGCGTCCGGACACCTTCTCGCTGCAACATTTCATATCTGCCTTTCAAAACTCCCCTCCCGCCGTCCCACTGAACGAAAGCAACCAAGCGCGCCAGGGCCGTCCCTGTCTCAAGCCAACCAGAGACATCATCGCGTGCTGTGCGCAACCGGTAGTGAGGTTGGCCATAAACTCTTATCTTTCTCTCTTTCTCAGCTCTCTTGCAGTACGCATGTGTGACAAACCCATTCTGTCTTGCTTGCTCCGGGACGATGTGGATGGTGCAAAATGCCTGTCCGCCGGGTTCACCGATGCATACAGAGTGAACCTCCTGCCCACCCAAGAGGCGCCGGGTGCGGTTTGACCAAGGCTCCGGAGCCTGCCACTCCGTGAGCACTCCTGCTGGCCTACCGCACCTCAATTTCATGTAAGGAAAAACGGGGCTGCCCACAGCAGGCCCACCGGCCGATAATGATCCTTCCGCAGGTTCACCTACGGAAACCTTGTTACGACTTTTACTTCCTCCAGATAGTCAAGTTTGATCGTCTTCTTGGCGCTCCACCAGGGCCGTCGCTGACTCCAGCGGGGCCGATCCGAGGACCTCACTAAATCATCCAATTGGTAGTAGCGACGAGCGGCGTGTACAAAGGGCAGGGACTTAATCAACGTGAGCTTATGACCCGCACTTACTGGGAATTCCTCGTTCATGGGAAATAATTGCAATTCCCAATCCCTATCATGAATGGGGTTCAACGGGTTACCCACACCTGGCGGCGTAGGGTAGACACACGCTGATCCATTCAGTGTAGCGCGCGTGCAGCCCCGGACATCTAAGGGCATCACAGACCTGTTATTGCTCAATCTCATGTGGCTGTACGCCACCTGTCCCCCTAAGAAGTTGGACGCGGACCACTCGGGGGTCGCGTAACTATTTAGCATGGAGGAGTCTCGTTGGTTATCGGAATTAACCAGACAAATCGCTACACCAACTAAGAAAGGCCATGCACCACCACCCACAGAATCGAGAAAGAGCTATCAATCTGTCAATCCTTTCCGTGTCCGGGCCGGGTGAGGTTTCCCCTGTTGAGTCAAATTAAGCCGCAGGCTCCACTCCTGGTGGTGTCCTTCCGTCAATTCCTGTAAGTTTCAGCTTTGCAAACATACTCCACCTAGAACCCAAAGATGTTGGTTTCCCAGAAGCTGCTCGGCGGGTCATGGGAATAATGCCGCCGGATCGCTAGTTGGCATCGTTTATGGTGGGAACTACGACGGTATCTGATCGTCTTCGAACCTCCGACTTTTGTTCTTGATTAATGAAAACATTCTTGGCAAATGCTTTTGCTTTTGTTCGTCTTGCGCCGGTCCAAGAATTTCACCTCTAGCGGCACAATACGAATGCCCCCGACCGTCCCTCTTAATCATGGCCCCAGTTCCGAAAACCTACAAAATAGAACCAGGGTCCTATTCCATTATTCCTAGCTGGAGTATTCAGATGACTGGCCTGCTTTGAACACTCTAATTTTTTTCAAAGTAAACACTTTGGACCCCCAGGACACTCAGCTAAGAGCATTAAGGGAGCATCGAGAGGCAGGAGCTGGGACAGGCGATAGACCACCTCGCGGTGGACCGTCAGCTCAATCCCAAGATCCAACTGTGAGCTTTTTAACTGCAGCAGCTTTAATATACGCTATTGGAGCTGGAATTACCATGGCTGCTGGCACCAGACTCACCCTCCAATAGATCCTCGTTAAAGGATTTAAAGTGTACACATTCCAATTACAGGGCTTTGAAAGAGTCCTGTATTGTTATTTTTTGTCAATACCTCCCCGAGTCGGGAGTGGGTAATTTGCGCGCCTGCTGCCTTCCTTGGATGTGGTAGCCGTTTCTCAGGCTCCCTCTCCGGAACTGAACCCTAATTCTCCGTTACCCGTGGTCACCATGGTAGGCACTGAAAGTACCATCGAAATTTGATAGGGCAGACAATCGAATGAGTCCTCGCCATCACGAGGATGTGCGATCAGCCCGAGGTTATCTAGAGTCACCAAAGCTGCCGGGCAAGCCCAGATTGGTTTTGGTCTGATAAATGCACGCATGGGTCAGCGCTCGTTTGCATGTATTAGCTCTAGAATTACCACAGTTATCCAAGTAATGGTTGGACGATCAAAGGAACCATAACTGATTTAATGGGCCATTCGCAGTTTCACTGTACTGGTCTTGTGTACTTAGACATGCATGGCTTAATTTTTGAGACAAGCATATGCTAATGGTAGGATCAACCAGGTAGCTGAACCACAATGGCAGCGACAGACAGGGAGCACCCCCCTGCCAAGCAAAGCTGACAAAACAGTGTGTGCTCACGGGACAAAAACAGCCAGTACAAAGCAGCCCACCTTGCCGGGCACGACTGAAACTAACGAACCAAGCGACCGATCCTTCTGGTTCAAGCATTTCCAGCATACACACACACACACACACACACAAACAACCACACTTTAGACAAGTCTTTTTTTTTTCATGTACATTTTTTTTTGATAAAGGTGTCCTCGCTTCACCTTTTTCGGTTGCTTCCTTGGCTTTCCCCAAAGCACTCTGTGTAGCAACAGTTTACATGTTTCTGCCTCACTGTTCAAGACTTGGTTTCTGGGTGCCACCTGACCCTGCACTATTTCAGCGTGTTGCATTTAATTTGGACCGTTTATTTTGGTGTGTGTATGCCAAAGTGCTGCAAAAAAAAACATGCAGCCGACAACACTTTCAGGTCGCAACGACGTCGTGAACACACTCGGGGTAAAGCCATCTAGACCCTCCTTTGTTTTCATACGACACCGGTTACGGGGCTGTGTCTGAGAAGCTGGAGCACATGGCCTCCCCATGACAGAGAGGTTCAACTTTTTCATTCGTGCAACAAAACGGTAACCGACAATACAAAGCATACACATACACCCACGCCATGTGTGTCCTTGCTCTGGTGCTAGAGAAATCAAGTGCTCAGCTCACTGGAACGGGATGTCCCGCTCTGGAGCTTCAATTGGCCCACTGTAGTACGACCAGTGGGACTTCTTGGCCTCACACCAATGGCACAAGATTAGCACAAAGGAGACGGCGCTTCGAATAATACCATCGTGCCGACAACACATGACCAACTTTTAGACGACTGTCCATCTGACACCGGGGACAGAAAGGGAGGAAACCACTGAGACTGAAACACCAGCAAATGCTAGCCCGTCTGGGCCCTCCAACGTAGGACAATCCTCGTCATATCGATCAAGCGACCTGGGCACGCACTTTCACAGTATGGGCATGCTCTTTGTTGACATTGCCTGTCAACTATACTCAGACCGTTTTCCCATCAATGCATTTGTAAGCAGCAACAACCAGCCGTCAAGCACAGCCAACCAGGATGACCAGAGCTTTCAGCGCTCGCATGGTGAGGTGCCGCCAGCTGGCGTGCATCACCTAACTTTGACAAGATTCTGAGCACGCACTTTTGTTTGGGGAAGAGGAAATGTATGTGTAGTGTAACCCAAGGAAAGCAGGCAACGGCCGCCTCTTACTTATGTGCCTGACAGACAAAGATACCGTCAATAAGTCTTATTTTTGTACCAAATCTTTGGATTTCTTGACATGTTTATAGAAAGGTTCTCTCTCTCTTCAACCTTCTTTCAATTTTTTTCTTTGCTTTCTTTAAAGCACTCTCTGTACCAACAGACGTGTCATAGATTTTGGGTTCTGGGTGCCCACTCAACCTTCCAAGACCTTGTTTTCACTCGCTCACCAAAACACTTCGTCTGTTTTCACAGAAAGTCTCCTGGCCTAGACCCAACTGTGCGATATATCAGTACCGGGAACAGAGCTTGGAAAGAGCTTGGAAAGTCAGCCAGATTTACCTTAAATGCTCATAAATGATTTCCAGGCACTCTTCGGAAGGTCTTTTTATTCAAAAGAAGGTCCTTCCTTGAGGTAGCACTTTCTAGGCCACTTTGCAAAGTGCCACCACTGCCAGCAAAAGTTCTGAAAATCGAGTTCCCGAAAATCTCTGGGGACCCAGCCAACCCCCAGCCACCCGAATCGCAAGTGTCAATTCGGCGGGTTCTCTGGCGGTAGTCCTTCCGCAAATAGGGCCCCAAATCGCCGCAATGGCCATTTTTCATTTCAGCATCAGGACTTCTGACATTTTGGCATTTACAACTGATTAATTAGCTCTGGAACTAGAGCAGCAATAAATGTAATGAGGCCTTTTGCTAGGAGCGATTTGATTGCCCCCGTGGGAAAAGATCAACTCGGGGCCCAGGAAAGTCGCATGCTCCAACCCCATACACTTCCGTGAGTTGGGGATTTTTGCCTTCCCAGCCCGAGGCTCACCTTATTATGGCTTGCACTTTCAGAAAAGGGTCCATTTATTTTGGTTAATGATCTGACAGGGCTGGGACTTAGTCTCTGCCAACAACTAAGTCTTTTGGTTAATCATTTCACCAGCCCCGCTCTCTTTCTCCCATTTTCCAGTACTTGGCCCGTAGCCTTGTATGCTATGGCATTTCAAGGGCTCATCTAAATATTTCTTAAATGTTGTGAGAGTTCCTGCCTCTCCCTACCTCTGTCTCCTCCTTTAAGATACTTCTTAAAACTTGCCTCTTTGATCATGTTTTTGGTCACCGGTCCTAATATCTCCTTATGTGTCTTAGTGTCAAAGTTTGTTTGATAATGCTGCTGTGAAGCACCTTGAGATGTTTTACTATGATAAAGGTGTTATATAAATACAAGTTGTTGTTTGATTGCTATAACAGTACAGCAGCTATTGATTAAAGAGAAAGACCCTGAAGTTCCAAGCTCCAACTGTACACCATTGCAGCTTAGATCACATGCAGACTCATGGAGCGCTGCTTATCATTGGTGATACTGTTTTCTGATCGACAAGAGCTGATAAAACAATCCGCGTTTTACATTGGTGACTACATAGGATATATGGCACGGAAACAGGCCATTCAGCCCAACCAGCCCATGCCGATATTTATGCTCCACATGACCCCCATCCCATCTCTCCTCATCAAAATCTGTCAACATAACCTTCTATTCCCTTCTCCCTCATATGCTTGTCTAGCTTCCCATTAAATGCATGTATACTATTTGCTTCAATCACTCCCTGTGATAGCAAGTTCCACATTCTCACCACTCTTTAGGTAAAGAAGTTTCTTCTGAATTCCTTATTGGATTGCTTGGTGACGATCTTATATTGATGGCTTCTAGTTATTTCTTCCCCACAGTGGAAGCATTCTCTACAATCATTCTATCAAAAGTTTTAATAATTTTAAATACCACTATTTGGCCACTCCACCACTTCTTTTTTCAAGAGAAAAGAGATCCAGCCTGCTCATCCTCTCCTGATATGCATACCCATGCATTTCTGGGATCATCCTTGTAAATCCTCTCTGCATTCTTTCCAGTGCCTCTAGTTCCTTTCTACCAACCATAACCATCAGTGGTAGGGAAATTATTGGAAAAATCTCTGAGGGAAAGCATTGATCTCCACTTGGAGAGGCAGAGATTAATCAGGGATAGTCAGCATGGCTTTGTCAGGGGGAGATCATGTCTAACAAACTTGACTGAATTTTTCGAGGAGGTGACTAGTAGATGAGAGTAAAGCAATTGATGTAGTCTACATAGACAACACCAAGGTTTTTGATAAGGTCCTGCATGAGTTGATTGGTCAAGAAGGTAAAAGCCCATGGGATCCAGGGTAATTTAGCAAATTGGATCCAAAATTGGCTTAGTGGCAGGAGGCAGAGGGTAATGGTCGAGAATTGTTTTTGCGATTGGAAGCCTGTGACCAGTGGTGTACCGCAGGGATCAGTTTTGGGACCTTTGCTGTTTGTAGTGTACATTAATGATTTAGACGTGAATATAGGAGATATGATCTGTAAGTTCGCAGATGACATGAAAATTGGTGGTGTCGTAAATAGTGATGAGGAAAGCCTTAGATTACAGGATAATATAGATGCGCTGGTAAGATGGGCAGAGCAAGATGGAAATTAATCCTGAGAAGTGTGAGGTGATGCATTTCGGGAGGACTAACAAGACAAGGGAATATACAATGGATGGTAAGACCCTAGGAAGTACAGAGGGTCAGAGAGACCTTGGTGTACTTGTCCATAGATCACTGAAGACAGCAGGACAGGTAGATAAGGTGGTTAGGAAGGCATATGGGATACTTGCCTTTATTAGCCGAGGCATAGACTATAAGAGCAGGGAGGTTAGGATGGAGCTGTATAAAATGCTAATTAGGCCACAGCTGGTGTACTGTGTACAGTTCTGGTCACCACACTATAGGAAGGATGTGCTTGCACTGGAGAGGGTGCAGAGGGGATTCACCAGGATGTTGCCTGGAGCATCTCAGCTATGAAGAGGGATTGGATAGGCTAGGGTTGTTTTCCCTAGAGCAAAGAAGGCTGAGGGGGGACCTGATTGAGGTACACAAAATTATGAGGGGCATAGATAGGGTAGATAGGAGGAAACTTTTTCCCTTAGTGGAGGTATCAATAACCAGGGGGCATAGATTTAAGGTAAGGGTCATGAGGTTTAGAAGGGATTTGAGGAAACATTTTTTCACCCAGTTGGAATCTGGAACATACTGCCTGAAGTGGTGGTAGAGGCAGGAACCCTCACAATATTTAAGGTGTATTTAGATGAGCACTTGAAATGCCATAGCATACAAGGCTACAGGCCAAGTGCAGGAAAATGGGATTAGAATAGATAGGTGCTTGATGGCCAGCACAGACATGATGGGCCGAAGGGCCTGTTTCTGTGCTCTATGACTCTATGGTTCTATAACTGCACACAGTATTCTAAATGTGGTCTAACCAAAATTAAAAACAGTTTTCAGTTCTATCCCTCAAAAAAAGCAAATCAAACATTAAACTTTAGTTTTCATGGTAACCTGTCGTGCACCTTTTAGTGGTTGGTGTATTTGTACTGCAAGATCCCTACCTCTCCTCCACCGAGACTCACACCTTCCAAGTAATAAATGACCTCCATATTCTTCCCACCAAAATGTGCTGAACGTCATTTGCCAATTACATGCCCATTCTGCAAGTTTATTAATGTCCTTCTGTAATTTGTTGCAATCTTCCTCAATAACTAGCACTGCCCCCCCCCGAACCCACAACTCCGCCCACCCCCCCAAAATCTGGTGTCATTTTGGATTACAGGAAGCCACATGAGTTTCAAGGTAAAAAAAAATGATTAAACTTTATAATGGTATTGTGGGTAGATAAACAGCCAGTGGAGTACACTGGATATGGAATTAATGCAGGCAGGTGGGATTAGTATAGATAGGCATTATGGTCGACATGGACGCGGTGGGCTGAAGGACCTGTTTCTGTGCTGTACGACTCTATGACTCTACACAGATGTATACAGCAGGTTCAATGTGATGACTCCATTGAGTTAATTGATCTCCTATGGGTGGCCACTGTACCTTTGGACCAGGAAGGGAATGGAAGGATCCTTGCTCCAAAATTGAGGTCCAGTGACTTCTACACATGTGCATAAGGACTGGAACAGTCCCAGCTTTCAGCTCTGGCATGGTTGACGAAGCTGCTGATGTTCAGGCCTAGATTTCCAATTTCTAGCCAGCCACTGCAGTTGTGTCAGATACCCTCACCCACTTGTGTTCTAATGTTTTTCCTCATAGGTGGGACCAGTAGCAGTAGAAGGGTCCACCCCAAAACGACAGGTGCTTTGTTTCAATATTAATTTGGAAGTGCGTCTGTCCTGAATGTTATTTGCCCAGTTTCCACCCAAACATGCTACACTTACCATCTCTCAAATTACTCATATACTGTACTCCAAAATATTATTTCTGAATGTAATCTGTCTCAATTGCATTTTAATGATTCAATTTTAACTGTTTCCACTATTTCACTAGGGAACCTGTTCTATAAATTGACCAGTAACTTATTGAAGTATTGGGCCCATTATTTATGGGGAGGGTGCAGGTATGGCCGAAATCGGACAAGTAACCCAGCATAGCCAGGTAATGGAAACCTTGCTGATCTGAACAGCCTCCCGCCCAGGAGCCAGCCGAATGAGCAGACTGTCCAGTAGGCAGGAGTGCTGAGTGGGTGGAGGCCCACAATTCAGAGGGCTGGGAGAGGGAGGCTGGAGATCAGGGCTGGGAAGGGAGGCTAAAAAAGGCTGAATATTTTGTTAAGGCAACTCAGGGAGTATTCCTGCTCCTCCTTGCCTGCAAAGAGTGCTGAAATGGCAACTTACCTTGGGGAGCCAGCAGCTTCCACCTTGGTTCAGCTGCTAGGAATCCTACAGCTTGGGCCTCCCCCTAACTTTCTGGTAAATTTAGCACATGGCGCCAATGATATGATCAATCCAGAACTTTGGTATTTAAAGTAGGCCCCCCATCTGCCTTTTGTGGGAGCCTTCTCCATAACCTGAATCCTCCAGATTAAAATTTAAAGTGGAGGGACTAGGATATGTTGGGTGCGGTTTGCCTGATTCTGAAATTTTACACAAGCAAAAGATACAGCAGATGCTGGAAATCTGAAGTAAAAACAGATATTGCTGTAAATGCTCAGTAAAGATAGAAATGGGAAAGGTCAGAAATGTAATAGATTTTAAGCAGGTGAAACGGAGAAGGTGGAAAAAGAACAGAAGGGAAGGTCTGTGATAGGTCGGAAGATCGGAGGTGGGAGCCATTAAATGACAAAAGAGTTGGTGCAGAGCTAAAGGGTTTGGAAATGGGACAACTAAAGAATCAAAAGACGTGTCCAGAGGAGGTGTTAATAGGAAAGTTGCATGTAAGTGAAACGTAAAGTGAAATTGAAGTGAAACTGACCACCTGCAGCTGCAGCTGTGGCCAGATAGTCAAGGTTTGAGGTTTGGGGATCTCAAAGTCTGCCAGGAGTGCTGACTGTCTGGTCTGCTAACTGGAGGCTACCTCCAGGTAGATGGCACACTGCTGATGCCACATGGGGCCCGCAGGCCAAGTGAAAAATTCCAATCTGATCCATGGTCTTAATTGGCCTTTGGATTAGTTTAATAAGCAGCCCGCAGCAAGATGACTCAGGACGGGATGGTCCTGGTAAACTAGGATGCGGCCAGAGGCATGTAATTATGCCCCAACCGGCCTCCCTTCTCGCCCCCATATTTGGGCAAAAAATCTTTCCCCTGGCTCTGTACTTGCTTTAAAACTGCTCCATCTCTAACTTTTTTCAGTTCTGATAAAAGATCATTGACCTGAAGCTTTGGCCTGGATTTTCCCGGCTGCATGGAGACAGGGTTGGAGGTGGGATGGGGGAAAATAAGGGGGAGCCATATCAGGAAGGCTCTCCAATGCAGTCCTGCCTCCGGGGTATTTTCCCAGGGGAGGACTGAGAATGGGTTAGCTGCCTACTCCATAGAGGTGGGCAGCCAATTAGTGCAATTAAGTCTCCAATTAGGTGCCATTTTGCAATGGCGCCAGTATTTTACCGACGTCGGAGCTTGCCCCGCACCTGACCCCCACCCCCCACTGCCATGTGCGGAGACCAGCAACTCAATTGAGGCAGCCACCTGGCGGCAGGCTGGGTGGCCATCGGTGCCAGAGGCTCCATGCCCCAATGACGGGGATGAGAGGATGACAAGCCACAGCTCCGTCCGTCACTAGTCCTGTGGAAGGGTTTCCCCTCCAGCTCTATGGCCCGACCAGCTTTGGGACTCTTTACTTGAGCACTTCTTTGCATGCAACAGAGGGCTCCTCCATGTTGAGGTGCCCTTGCACTCGCCTCCCTGCCTCAGTAGCACCCACCTCTCCCAGTCTGACATCGCTGTGGGCCCTCTGATTGCGCCAGCAGCCTTGGGAGCCAGCCTGCCACCCTTAACAGAACAGCAAGCCCGGGGCAGCCAATTAGGAGACCATCTGCCGGAAGGTTATGCCAGCGGGCGTGCTGTTGACATGGGTGGGCTCAGGACCCCCATTTGGTTTGATGTCGTGGTCCTGACAACCACCAGAAAATCCAGTGCATTAACTCTGTTTCTCTCTCCACAGCTGCTGCCAGACCTGCTGAGCATTTCCAGCATTTTCCGTTTTTCTTCCAGATTTCCAGCATCCACAATATTTTGCTTTTGTAAAATTAGTCATTATGGGTTACTCCAGAATTCTAAAACAGCGATGATATCACCTAACTTCTCCTTTCCGGTGAGAACATGCCCAATTTAGTTAGAACATATCACTTATCCATCCATTTGGCAAATACAGTCTACAAGATGCAAAGGCTCCTTCAACAGCACCTTCCAAACCCGCCACCTCAACCACCTCGAAGGACAAGGGCAGCAGACACATGGGAATACCACTACCTGCATGATCCCCTCCAGACCACACATCATCCTGACTTGAAACTATATTACCATTCCTTCATTGTCACTGGCTGAAAAACCTGGAACTCCCTTCCTAACAGCACTGTGGGTGTATACGGGATTATAAGAAATAGGAGCAGGAGTAGGTCTTTCAGCCGCTTGAGCCTGCTCCACCATTCAATAAGATCATGGCAGATCTGATTGTGGCCTTAACTCAACTTTCCTGCCAGCCCCCATAACCCTTGACTCCCTTGCAGATCAAAATTCTGTCTAGCTCAGCCTTGAATATATTTAATGACCCAGCCTCCACTGCTCACAGGGGGAGAGAATTTCAAAGATTGATGACCCTCTGAGAAAGGAAATTCCTCCTCATCTCCATCTTAAATAGGAGACCCCTAATTTGAAACTGTGCCCTTTTTGTTCTAGCCTGCCCCTCAAGGGAAAACATCCTCTCCGCGACTACCCTGTCAAGCCCTCTCAGAATCTTACATGTTTCAATAAAATCACCTCTCATTTATCTAAACTCCAATGAGTCTTGACCCAAGCTGCTCAACCTTTCCTCATAAGAAAACTCCTTCATCCCAGGAATCTACCTAATGAACCTTCTCTGAACGGCTTCCAATGTAAGTATATCCTAAGTAAGGAGACCAAAACTGTACACATTACTCTAGCTGCGGTCTCACCAATGCCCTGTATAATTGTAGCAAGGCTTCCCTCTGTTTATACTCCACCTCCCCCTTGCAATAAATGCCAACATTCCATTTGCCTTCCTAATTACTTGCTGTTACCTGCATGCTAACTTTTAGTGAATCATGTACAACGACACCCAGATTCCTCTGTACCAAAGCATTCTGTGTCTCTCTCCATTTAATAATATTCTGCTTTTCTATTCATCCTGCCAATTTGATAACCTCACATTTTCCCACATTATTTTCCATCTGCCAAAATTTCTGTCCACTCACTTAAACTATCCACATCCCTTTGCAGATTCTTTGTGTCCTCTTTGTATCATTGACAAATTTAGCTACAATTACACTCGGTCACTTCATCCAAAGTTGAGGCCCCAGCATTGATCCCTGTGGCACTCCACAGTTTGCCAACCTCAATCTGCCCCATTTATCCTGACACTGTTTCTTGTTCGTTGGCGAAATTCCGGAATCTAGGCAATTTTGGAAAATTATAACCAATGCATCCACTGGGTGAATTTTACCGGTCCTCTGACGTTGGGGGTCGTGGCAGGGAGGCGTGGAGCATGCCTCCAGAGAGGTCTGCAATGGGCCTCAACACGGCAAGGCCCTGCCCCATATTACTGACAGCAGCGAGGCCTCATGGCCACATGCCCCCTGCACCCCCGCCACTTGGCGACAGGAGCAGGATTTAAATATTTATTGATATAAATGAATGAATTAGTGCCCTACCTGCTCCTATCGGCCTTCCCACTGCCATATTCCGGTTGGTTGCTGGGACTCCAGTGTCTTTGGATCTCCGCCTGGAGATCCGAGGCAGATCACTGATGGGGAGGAGGGAGGAGGTAAGTTTTCAAGGTGGGAATGGGGGAGTGGGGTGAAACCTTTTTGAATGGTCAAGGGGGTGGTGGGAAGGGTTGAGTTCATAGTTCATAAACTTTGTGGGGGGGAAAGGTTGGGATTCCAAGGAAGCTTTTATTGAGGGGAAGAGAGCAAGTAATAAATTGTTTAGTCACGGGGCAGAGGGGATGGCAAGGGTGGGAGAGGGGCTTGAAACTTTCATTAAATTTTTTACTTTAAATTTACAATGCTTCTCACTTTAAATATTCAAATTCAATGCAAGGGCTTGAAGACCTTTAAAAATGGTGCCGGCACCTGCTCAGTGGCGCTGAACGCCATTGCCGAGGACAGCTCGCCCACCTCCTCCACGTCATTGGGTGGCACAGTCTGCCCCCGCCATGTAAATGAGCCACCATGCTGAATAACGCAGCGGCTCCGCGAAGCAAATCCCGCGCTCGCACCCTGCCATCTTTGAAGCTTGCCACCAGCTGGAAAAGTTCAGCCCACTATCTCTGTAGCCACTTCATAGAAGATCTGAGATGCAGGCCATCAGGTCCAAGGGACATGCCAGCCTTTAGTCCAATTATTTTTCCTAGTAGTTTTACATGAGTGATTGTGATTGTTTCAAGTTCCTCCTTCCCTTTTGCATCTTGATTTTTTATTATTCTTGGGATGCTTTTCGTACCTACCCACATGGACTGCAGTGGTTCAAGAAGGCAGCTCACCACCACCTTCTCTCGGGCAATTAGAGATGGGGAACAAATGCTGGCTTTGCCAGTGATTTTCACATCCCATGAATGAATAAAAAAAGTGGGCTTAATTTTACAGATCCCCGGACGTCGGGCAGACCGCCATTGTTTACTTCCGCTGCTGAAATCATGTCCAACACATAAAACGTAGCCTTCTATCTGGCAGAAAAAAGCTGCCTATAACTGGACTTAACCCTTCAGATGTACTGTTACCAGCAGGAAAGAATTCAAATTAAGAATCTAATGCAAGCAAAAACATATTTTGTCATAGTGACAATCACAGTTAATCTTCTCCATTCCTTTAAGTTTCACTTACAAGTAGTTTTCCATTCTCACCATTTATCTGAATTTGCATCTGAAGCTATCCTAATAAGCTGGCCTGGGGAAATTGGGCACAAACTTTACTCTTCTATTTCAGTCTGTCTAAAATTTTGACAATTGGGTGGTTGATCAAAAGAGCAGGTGGTGGCTGGCCACCCATCCCGAAGTGGCTGCAATTTACATTCATACATTCATACATTCAAACGGTGAGTTGCAGGGTACCAATGACCTGATGCAACTCACCAGATTAAGGGTAGCCAATGTCGACTCTGGCGATCAGCAAGGTAACTTCAGGGGGCATTGAGTCGTGATCGCAGTGGTGGGGCGTCCCAGGCCGGATGTGGTCCACATTATTTTTGTGGGGTGCAAGCAAGAGAGCACGCCTGCTCTTCTTGTCTGCCCTCGCACCATCCTCCCCAAAAAAGTTTAAAATTTTCTTTTGTGATGCCTCTTCGACTCTATCAGCCATGGAACTGATTGGAGAGTGCACAATGCATGTTCTGACTGATTCCGCCTAGAATGGCAAACGGGGTCCTATGTACGCCATAGGTCCCCTATCTGAATATTAAAAGGGGCCAACCACATGAAATGGGCAGGCACTTTGGTTGGTCAATGACAGGCCCTTTTCAAAATGGTGGCAGCTGCAGCATAGGCACAAACAGGCACAAGCACGGCGCCACCATTGTAACTCTCACTCTGTTTGCAATTGTCAGAAAAGAGAAAACTGGCTGCGCTAAGAGCTATTCTGGTGTAAACTGTGCCAGAGTGGAAAATCTACACTTCACTCATAATTTAAGAATGGTCCTTTAAGTAAACTACCAAAGGATAGTCTGGACACCGTATCTGCATGCCAAATAATCAGCTTCCGAAGCAGAACCTCTTCTCACAACTTAAGAAGGGCACCCGATCTCAAGGAGATCAGAGAAAATGTTATAAGGACACCCTGAAGGCCTCATTGAAAAGGGGACAAATTGACATCTGTGCGTGGGAGGAAGTTTCCACAAACTGTACCATGTGGCAGTACCTCATCCAACAACCACAACATAGTCGGAAACTGACCAGATATACTCTGCTGTGGAGAAGTGCCAAAAGGGGAAAAAGAGAGAACAGAACCCTGGCTTGAGAACTCCCCCCTTCCTCAGGGCAACTCTTCTCTCTGCCGATAGGTCTGTGGCTTCGAGATTGGCCTGCTGAGTCACCTGAGTATACACAAATCATGAAGTCTGGCAGATGTCATCCTCATTTCAGGGGACTGTCATCTCTCATCCAGGCTGAGCTTTCAGCTTCAGAAGAGAGCAGATAAATGAGGAGTCTGGAATAGAAAAGAAAACAAAATAAAACAATACAATGATAAGATCTTGCACTGATGGTAGAATTATGGCAACCAGTGAATACGAAGTAAGATCTGAACTTTGAGACAGCATATGCTGGATCTGCAGCACTGCAGATGTTGTTACACTTTGGTTTACATTCACCATATGAAGAAAACATAAATATTTTAGTCATTTTCCTTGAATGCCTTCTAAACTATTTGCTGTATTTGGCCCCGATGGAGAGTACAGCAATATGTATTTCATAAAAGTCTAACTTCACACAAATAGCTATAGAGTCCCCAAGTATACAATCAAAATAAATTAAAATTTCATGAAAATACCTCTCCCTTGTGGTGTTGTAATATCTCATTCATCGTCACAGTTAATTACAATTTATCAATGTAGCATGTAGTATTAAAATGTTTGCCTAATCATGCACGCATTCTGGATGTAGACTGCCCAAGAGTGAGGCATTAATGATATGTATCTAAACTCCAAGAGGCTGCTAATGATTCTCAAAGGAGAAACTCTCATTTGGAAAACTGTAGTGTCAAATATTTCTTCATGGCCCAGTTTGGAAAAGAAATATCAGAGGAATGAGAGTTAGTACATAATGACAAGGGTTAACAGATGTGTAACAGCAGAATGCAATACCAGATTGTCATGCTGTATGTGTGTCCGTGTGTGTACACAAGAAACTTAAGTAGTGAGATTAAGGAAAGGACCTGCCATGATCTCTGTGCTCCTCCAATTCCGGACTTTTGCTCATCCCTGATTTTCAGTGCTGCACCACTGACGGCTGTGCCTTCAGCTGCCATGGCCCCAAGCTCTCTAATTCCCTCTCTAAACCTCTCTGCCTTTCTCTCTCTTATCCTTGAAGAGACTTCTTAAAACCTGTCTCTCTGATTCAGCTTTGGTACCTGTCCTAACTTTTACTTGTGTCCTCCAGTGTCACATTTTGTTTGATAATGCTTCAGTGATGGCCCTTGAGACACTTTACTACATTAAATGTTCCATATAAATGCAAGTCGTTGGAAGATGTAAAGCACTCTGCAGTACATTGCCATCTTCAATATTGCATGCCCTATCACATGGGACATTGCTGAAAACAGGGACATTTTGTCGAAGCTTTTCATTTTGCACTCATCAGGACAATTTGCAAGAATGCCAAAGTAAGGGAAGCAACACATTTATACTATATGAGAAGAGAGTGCTGATTGGTTGGCAAGTGGAATCTGATTGGTAGAGACGTTGCCATGGAGAATGCACCAGTCTATGGTGACTGACAGTTAACTGTCAAGCTTTGCTTGAAATTCAAACCAGACAGCTTGACTCTGATTGGTCAAAGCATTGCCCTGAGGAATGAACCAGCTAATGGCTGTCACTTATTTTGTTTAGCTGAAACAGGTACAATGTCTGGACATGTTCTTTCTGTCTGCAAAGTACAGGTCCCTGTGTATTAATATATGTAGCTTCCAGTGCATGCAAATGCGCCACACTGCGAGCCCGACTGACAATCTTAAATTGGTTGTCAGCGTAATTCTTAGCTTCTTCTTCTTCTTCTTTGGCCTCCTTGTCTCGAGAGACAATGGGTAAGCACCTGGAGGTGGTCAGTGGTTTGTGAAGCAGCGCCTGGAGTGGCTATAAAGACCAATTCTAGAGTGACAGACTCTTCCACAGATGCTGCAGATAACATTGGTTGTCGGGGCTGTGACACAGTTGGCTCTCCCCTTGCGCTTCTGTCTTTTTTCCTGCCAACTGCTAAGTCTCTTCGATTCGCCACACTTTAGCCCCACCTTTATGGCCGCCCGCCAGCTCTGGCGATCACTGGCAACTGACTCCCACGACTTGTGATCAATGTCACAGGACTTCATGTCGCATTTGCAGACATCTTTAAAGCGGAGACATGGACAGCTGGTGGGTCTGATACCAGTGACAAGCTCGCTGTACAATGTGTCCTTGGGGATCCTGCCATCTTCCATGCGGCTCACATGGCCAAGCCATCTCAAGCGCCACTGGCTCAGTAGGGTGTATAAGCTGGGGATGTTGGCCACCTCAAGGACTTCTGTGTTGGAGATACGGTCCTGCCACCTGATGCCAAGGATTCTCCGGAGGCAGAGAAGATGGAATGAATTGAGAAGTTGCTCTTGGCTGACATACGTTGTCCAGGCCTCGCTGCCCGAGAGCAAGGTACTGAGGACACAGGCTTGATACACTTGGACTTTTGTGTTCCATGTCACTGCGCCATTTTTCCACAGTCTCTTGGCCAGTCTGGACATAGCAGTGGAAACTTTTCCCATGCGCTTGTTGATTTCTGCATCGAGAGACAGGTTACTGGTGATAGTTGAGCCTAGGTAGGTGAACTCTTGAACCACTTCCAGAGCATGGTCGCAATATTGATGGATGGAGCATTTCTGATGTCCTGTCCCATGATGTTCGTTTTCTTGAGGCTGATGGTTAGGCCAAATTTGTTGCAAGCAGCCGCAATCCTGTTGATGAGTCTCTGCAGACACTCTTCAGTGTGAGATGTTAATGCAGCATCGTCAGCAAAGAGAAGTTCCCTGATGAGGATTATCCGTACTTTGGTCTTCGCTCTTAGACAAGCAAGGTTGAACAACCTGCCACCTGATCTTGTGTGGAGGAAAATTCCTTCTTCTGAAGACTTGAATGCATGTGAGAGCAGCAGTGAGAAGAAGATCCCAAACAGTGTAGGTGCGAGAACACAGCGCTGTTTCACGCCACTCAGGATAGGAAAGGGGTCTGATGAGGCGCCGCTATGCTGAATTGTGCCTTTCATATTGTTATGGAATGAGGTGATGATACTTAGTAGCTTTGGTGGACATCCAATCTTTTCTAGTAGTCTGAAGAGACCACGTCTGCTGACGAGGTCAAAGGCTTTGGTGAGATCTATGAAAGCAATGTAGAGGGGCATCTGTTGTTCGCAGCATTTCTCCTGTAGCTGGCGAAGGGAGAACAGCATATCAATGGTGGATCACTCTTCTCGAAAGCCACCCTGTGCCTCAAGATAGACATGCTCAGCCAGCTTCTGGAGCCTGTTTATAACGACTCAAGTGAAGACTTTCCCCACTATGCTGAGATGGGAGATTCCACGGTAGTTGTTGCAGTCACCGCGGTCACCCTTGTTCTTATGGAGGGTGATGATACTGGCATAGCGCATGTCCTGTGGTACTGCTCCCTCGTCCCAGCACAGGCAAAGTAGTTCGTAGAGTGCTGAAAGTATAGCAAGCTTGGCACTCTTGATTATTTCAGGGGTAATGCCATCCTTCCCAGGGGCTTTTCCGCTGGCTAGAAAATCAATGGCATCACTGAGTTCAATTTTGTTGGCTGTACGTCCAGCTCATCCATGACTGGCAGAGACTGGGCTGCGTTGAGGGCCATCTCAGTGACAACATTTTCCCTGGAGTACAGTTCTAGGTAGTGCTCCACCCAGC
Organism: Heterodontus francisci; assembly: GCF_036365525.1. NCBI lineage: Eukaryota > Metazoa > Chordata > Chondrichthyes > Heterodontiformes > Heterodontidae > Heterodontus > Heterodontus francisci. The sequence goes on from NC_090375.1 coordinate 40,029,493, forward strand.
GGTCCATTTGCTTGCATTGCTCAGTGATTGTGTCCCCTGATTTAGATTTGAGGGGGGCGATCTTCTTGATGGTTAGCCCAAAAGCTCTCTTAATGCCATCATACATTCCTCTGATGTTTCCGGTGTCAGAGGCCAGCTGAATATGACTGCATAGGTGTTGCCAGTAGTCAATTGCGCAGTGCCTGGCTGTTCTTTGTGCAGTGCTTTTGGCTGCTTTAAGTGCTACGGATGTTAACTCACTGGGGGCTTTCTTGTAGTTCAACAGTGCAATGCGCTTAGCGGCTATGATAGGTTCGAGCTCTTCAAAGTGAATTTGAAACCAGTCTACATTCTGCTTCACACGTTTGCCATAGGTGGTCATTTCTGAGTCATAGATGGCATCTCTGATGTGGGCCCACTTGGTCTCTGCATCCCCTGTAGGAGTGTTTTGAAGGGCTTTTTCAAGTGAATTTAGAAACTTATGTAACAGCTGTGGATCAGAAATTCTGCTCGTGTTGATGCGCGGGTGGCCCTTCTGCTTGGAGTGATGCAGCTTCTTTGGTTTGAGTCTAACCTTACTGCACACCAGGGAGTGGTCGGTGTCGCAGTTCACACTGTGGAAGCTGCGTGTGATTTGAACGCTGTTTAAAGAGGCTCACCTTGTGATGATGAGGTCCAGCTGGTGCCAACAACGTGATCTTGGGTGCCTCCAAGAAACCTGGTGATAGGGTTTAGTATGAAAGAACGAGTTGGTGATGCAGAGGTTATGATAGGTACACAACTCAAAAAGTTTCTGTCCATTCTCATTCATCCTTCCAATGCCATAGCGCCCAAGGCAGGAGGGCCTTGAGTCATGGTCGGCCCCAACCCTGTCATTCAAGTCCCCCAGCAGGAACAGATGTTCGGTATTGGGGATGCTACTAATGATATTATGGAGTTCCTCGTAGAACTGGTCTTTAGCTTCAGGTGCGGAGCAGAGTGTTGGAGCATAGATGCTGATAGTAGGTGTACTGGATCAGAGGCGGTGAGCAGTCGGGTGGACAGTATGCGTTCCGAGCCATTTGAGGATGGCTCTATCATGCTGAGTAAAGAGTTTCTGATGGCGAAGCCCACTCCATGCTGTCTTGGTTCTTCAGGATCCCTACCCTGCCAGAAGAAGGTGTAGTCTTGCTCTCTTAGAGATCTGCTCGCAAGGAGGCGTGTCTCCTGAAATGCTGCAATGTCCAAATTGAGTCTACTGAGCTCATTGTTAATGATGGCGGTCTTCCGAGAATCGTTGATTTGTGTAAGGTCATCCTACAGGCCAGGACACATAGTTCTGACGTTCCAGCTTGCAAAATAGTACCTTCTTTCCTTTTTTTGTTGTGCTGTTTGGTGCGGTGTTGCAGTCCACTTTTCGTGCAATGACCCTGAGCTCCAAGCACCCATTGAAGCAGGTGGACTGTGGCGGGACAGAACCTTGCTGACCAGGGGCTGCCTGGTTTGAGGCAGGTGGTAGTTGTCCAGTGAGATGCCATGACCTCTCCCACCGACAAAGGCAACCCGTGGCGCCCAATTTCTGCGCCAATTGAGATGGACTTATAACCCGTAACTGCTGCCTTCTGTGTTGTTTTGATCGCTGTGAGGTGACTATGGAGTGACCTCTCCATGGCGCATGCCTGGGTGGAAGTATGGAGGTTGTGAGTTGCCCAAGCGTCAAAACCCCCCTCTCGGCCTTCCTGGTGGGGTCCAAAGGAGTGCAGAGCACGACGTTTGGCGCCGGTATGGTTGCAGGAACTGCTGGAAACATGCCAAAGGTGACACACGACCGCCTTCGGGGTTCCGCTCCAGATTTTCTGTTCGGGTTTACTCCCTTAGCCTTGGTCTCTCCCGAGACGCCCACAAGGCAGTGGGGGTGTTAGGGCCCCTGCTCAGGGGTTAGGTGGATGCCGGTGGGAGGAGGGGAGCGGGGGGAGGGGGTGCGAGGGGGAGGGGTGCGGTGGGAAGGGGTGGAGGGAAGGGGGTGCGAGGGAGAGCTGGGAAGGAGGCTGCAGGGGGGTAGGGGAGGGGGTGCAGGGGATGGGGGTGCGTTGTCAGTGTAATTCTTAGCACACTGAAAATTATTTAGTAAATGTTGTCCAATTGCAGAATCACATCTAATGTTGGACATTGTGTTTTGAGTTTTGCAATCACGGGCTGGTTGGGTACAGTCTGTACCTTGACCACTGCCAACAGCAGAAGGGACATGGTGTTTGATACGATCAGCCAGTCTTTGGGACGTACGGCCTCTATACCTAGCATCACACTGGCATTGAAATTCATATATCAGGATAGCCATGGTCATGCATGATGCCTTTGATTCACCCTGTTTCAGCATCAAATGGTGAGCAAATAGGTCGAGCCCTATTTACGAGGTTGCTGATAAGAAACGTATCTTCGAGGGAATGACATCTAACCTCCTATCTCTTGCATATTTCTGATATGTAGATGTTATATTTGCTATATTTGAATCAGCAGCTGCATGTAATAATTTCCTTAATGGGCTCCATTCTGCGCTCAAATTCACCTTTGAAATGGAGCAGTCAAATGAGATCACTTTCCTTTACATACTAGTTGAGAAATCTGCTCAGGGGTTCTCTACCACGGTCTACCGCAAACCTTCACTGGTCAATACACGAGTTGGGATTCTTACAGTTCCATGCCCTATAAGATTGGTCTTATCGGCAACCTCATAAATAGGGCCTGAGCTATTTGCTCACCATGCAAGCTAGATGCTGAAATAGGTCGAATCAAAGACATCCTGTGTGACAATGGCTACCCCGATCAGATCATTTCTCGCTGTACATCACGCAATGTTATGAACGGGCCTGAGGCCCTCATTTTTAGCCCTGAAAAGTACCCAGTCTACCTCAGATTACCCTGGAAGGGTAATGTATCCCAAAAATATGAGCAACAGGTGAAGCTAGCTGTTTCATGCTGCTACTATGCAGTAACAACATGTGTGGTGTTTGCCACTAACAGGATGCTACTGTCAAGCCAAAAAGATGTTCTGCCTATCACACAAACGAGTTTTGTGACAGATGAATTTCAATGCCAATGTGATGCTAGGTATATAGACCGTACGTCCCAAAGACTGGCCGATCTTATCAAACAACATGTCCCTTCCATTGCTCATAACGGGCAAGGTACAGACTGTACACAATCAGCCCGTGCTTGTAAAACTCAAAACACTGTGTTCAATATTAGATGTGATTCCACGATTGGACAATATTTGCTAAATAATCTTTAGTGTGCTGACAACCAATTTAAGATTGTCAGTCGGGCTCGCAGTGTGGCGCATTTTCGCGTACTGACAGCTACATATATTAATACACAGGGTCCTGGTTCTTTGCAGACAGAAAGAACATGTACAGACATTGTGCCTGTTTCAGCTAAACAAAATAAGTGACAGCCATTCACTGGTTCATTCCTCAGGGCAATGCCTTGACCAATCAGAGTCAAGCTGCCTGGTTTAAATTTCAAACAAAGCTTGGTAGTTAACAGTCAGTCACCATAAACTGATGCATTCTCCATGGCAATCCCTCTACCAATCAGAGCCAACGTGCCAACCAATCAGCACTCTCTTCTCATATAATATAAATTTGTTGCTTTCCTTACATTGGTATTCTTGCAAATTGTCCTGATGAGTGCAAGACGAAAAGCTTCGACAAAATGTCTCTGTTTTCAGCAATACTCAAGTTCTGTTCGACCAAATGATTACATGGGACATTCTTTGTGTGCTGTATTGAAGAAAGCCAACTGACCATCCAGGCAGCGAAATTGTTGCTTGAGGACTCCAATGGTATGTGAACTAATTGCTTATGCACTGATCTTGAGTGTATTGCAGGTACGTTGTCCTGGGCTTATAACTTTGGTTGGAAGTGTGAGGATTGCGGTGAGTATTCTTTCTTCTATGAGGTTTTTCTGCAGCTGCAGTTTCATTTGTTCTTTCCTTCTGTCACTGTTTCTCCTCCTCCTCCTCCTCTATCCAGAGTAGGATTTCTAGAAAGACCCCCATGAAGAAAAAGGTTTGTTGCCAGCATATCCTTAACATTCAAAACATTTTACGGCCGCTAAAAGCACTTTAAAATCATCCGAGTAGAAACAAAATGCTGCTGGCTGCGTCCTAATGCGGACCAATCACAATTTGTGGATGGGTTGAAGATCTGACAACAGCAACAATGTTAGAGGGAGGAATGTCTTTGGGGTCTTAATTGCTTCATTTGACACAGATTTTCAAAAAATATTGAGGCCTTCCCCACCACTGTTCCTCATTTCTTAGTTGGACATCTAGTTGCCAGAATCAAAGTCTATCAGGAACTCAGAACAGATGGATCTCCAATCATAAGTTACTTATTCATTTTTTTCTGCAATTTTAGTCTCACAACTGCTCCATTTTAGGTGCAACGAAAATTAGTGCCCATATCTTTTAAGAATGGAAATAAACAATATTTCTACTGGCATGGGAGGACATGAAGATCATCAGGAGTTAGCCATCGTGCTGCAAGAGGACTGGGGGTTGTGAGCACCAAAGGCACACAGTCTGAGAGAAATTGAATATAGAGGGGAATCATCAATAAAAATGTGATAGCATTGGGTAATAAATGTACAATGTCATTGAAATGAAGTGTAAGGATGGGAAGAGATGTACGGGGTGAATTTTGCTGAATACTTTAGGTGCTAAAGAGAAAAAGAGGTGACTAAGGTGACTGAAATGCCATTTTAGCCCATGTTAGCGCAAGACAACATTTTGGTAAAGGAATTGAAGACAGCACTCGGAACTTGTTATATATATATCCGTTCATGGGGTGTGAGCATCACTGGCTAGGCAAGCATTTACTAACCATCCCTAATTGCCCTTGAACTGAGTGGCCAGTTCAGAGGACATTTAAGAGTCAACCACATTGCTGTGGGACTGGAGTGACATGTAGGCCAGACCAGGTAAGGACAGCAGATTTCCCTCCCTAAAGGACATTAGTGAACGAGGTGGGTTTTTACAACAATCGACAATGGTTCACGATCACCATTAGACTAGCTTTTTAATTCCAGATTTTATAAATTGAATTCAAATTTCACCATCTGCCATGATGGGATTTGAACCCATGTCCCAGGAGCATTAGCCTGGGCCTCTGGTTGCTAGTCCAGTGCAACTAATACTACGTCAAAGCCACCCAGAGGCTCGTTGAACAGCTGATTGCCATGATTTTAACAAGATAATGGAGGAACAAGCCCAGATAAATTGGAAGTGAAAATTTGGCAAATATAACAGTCTAAAATAAAACTTGAAAATAGGGTACAAATTAAGCATATTCCCAAAAGAAGTAAAGGAAGTGCAGCAAAGCATAAGAATTCCTTGTATGAGTTAAGAAATTAAAATGAGACTTAAAAAGATATATTACAAATCTAAGGTTAATGTTACAAATGAAAATCAATTGAGCGTGCAAAATACAGAGATAAATCAAGTAAACAACTGTACCCTTAACTGCCCAGTATATTTAGAAAAACAAGATCCATCTTGCTTTGAATTTTTCTGAGGCTCACTGACTAGGTGGCTTCCCATCATAATATGGACATTCCTCTAGGTTTCAATATTCAGATACATAAACAGGTTTCGACCTTATCCCCTGAACTGTATACTCAAGATGAAAAATACCAGACGGAGAGAAAACCTCCAGTCAATAAATTTATAAATTTATTGAAATGCAATGGATCCATAAAACAGCTACAGATTGTCCGTGCTGGCTAATAATATACAAATCAAAATGAAAAACAGGGATGCAATCTTCCATATTTTTGCAGAACTTCCGATGTACATTGGAAGAAATAATTACTGTATATTTGCACCTAAGCATTTACACTTCTATACATGGTCTCTGCATCATTTTATCTGAGTTTTGATATTGGCATTCATTAATAATTGCCATATTGTGTGAGATCATCAATGTGTAAATTAGAATCTGAAACCTCCTTGGAGCAAGCAAAGCCAAGGAAGGTTTGACTTTGGTGAAAACAGCATGTCGTTCACTGGCAAATAATATTTAGCAATCAAGCTGAACAATAATGGAATGAGGTAATTACTGCAAAATGACCCACAAACACATAATTAGCTATAGGGGAATAAGAATTGAGAGGGAATTGCTTTCAAAGCCGAAGTACTTGCACATATTATCTTCTCACATTAATTTAGTGAAGGAAACTCTCCTATCCACTTAGGAAAATGCCTGGTCACAGGCCGATGCTTCAGCTCCCTAAAGACCAGCAGAACAAAATTGCTGCTTGTTTTCGGTAGTATCGTACCCAGATTACAGCATAATCTCAGTTTAATCAACCAAACCACTGTAAAAGATCAGAGAATTTAAAACGTAGATTATTTGTGCCCAAAGCCACTTACCGTCATGCTGAGAACATAGAACAGTACAGCACAGTACAGGCCCTTCGGCGCACGATATTGTGCAGAACCTTTAACCTACTCTAGAATCAAACTACCTACATACCCTTCATACTACTATCATCCATGTACCTATCCAAGAGTCGCTTAAATGCCCCTAATGTATCTGCTTCTACTACCACTGCTGGCAGCGCATTCCACGCACCCACCACTCTCTGTGTAAAGAATCTACCTCTGACATCTCCCCGAAACCTTCCTCCAATCACCTTAATATTATGCCCCCTGGTGATAGCCCTTTCCACCCTGGGAAAAAGTCTCTGGCTATCCACTCTATCTATGCCTCTCATCATCTTGTACCCCTCTATCAAGTCACCTCTCATCCTTCTTTGCTCCAATGAGAAAAGCCCTAGCTCCCTCAACCTTTCTTCGTAAGACATGCCCTCCAGTCCAGGCAGCATCCTGGTAAATCTCCTCTGCACCCTCTCTAAAGCTTCCACATCCTTCCTATAATGAGGCGACCAGAAGTGAACACAATATTCCAAGTGTGGTCAAACCAGGGCTTTATAGAGCTGCAGCATAACCTCGCGGCTCTTAAACTCAATCCCCCTGTTAATAAAAGCCAACACACCATACGCCTTCTTAACAACCCTATCATCTTGGGTGGCAACGTTGAGCGATCTATGGACATGGACCCCAAGATCCCTCTGTTCCTCCACACTACCAAGAATCCTGTCTTTAAGCCTGTATTCTGCATTCAAATTCGACCTTCCAAAATGAATCACTTCACACTTTTCCAGGTTGAACTCCATCTGCCACTTCTCAGCCAAGCTCTGCATCCTGTCAATGTCCCGTTGCAACCTACAACAGCCTTCCACACTATCCACAACTCCAGCAACCTTCGTGTCATCGGCAAACTTGCTAACCCAGCCTTCCACTTCCTCATCCAAGTCATTTATAAAAATCACAAAGAGCAGAGGTCCCAGAACAGATCCTTGTGGAACACCACTGGTCACCGAGCTCCATGCTGAATACTTTCCATCTACTACCACCCTCTGTCTTCTATGGGCCAACCAATTCTGTATCCAGACAGCCAACTTTCCCTGCATCCCATGCCTCCTTACTTTCTGAATGAGCCTACCATGGGGAACCTTATCAAACGCCTTGCTAAAATCCATATACACCACATCCACTGCTCTTCCTTCATCAACGTGTTTTGTCACATCTTCAAAGAATTCAATAAGGCTTGTGCGGCATGACCTGCCCCTCACAAAGCCATGCTGACTTCTCTAATCAAACTATGCTCCAGTGGAAAGTGAGGCCGCAAAGATCATCGCCAAAGGCGCGGCAATCTCTTCCCTTGCTTCCCGTAATATCCTTGGTTATATCCCGTCTGGCCCCGGGGACTTATCTGTCCTCATTTGTCTTTCAAAATTTCCAGCACATCCTCCCTCTTAACATCAACCTGTTTGAGCATATCAGCCTGTTTCACGCTGTCCTCACCAACGACCAGGTTCCTCTCACTAGTGAATACTGAAGCAAAGTATTCATTTAGGACCTCCCCTACCTCCTCCGACTCCAGGCACAAGTTCCCTCCACTATCCCTGATCGGCCCTACCCTCACTCTGGCCATCCTCTTGTTCCTCACATAAGTGTAGAACGCCTTGGGATTTTCCTTAATCCTACCCGCCAAGACTTTTTCATGTCCCCTTCTAGCTCTCCTAAGTCCATTCTTCAGTTCCTTCCTGGCTACCTTGTAACCCTCTAGAGCCCTGTCTGATCCTTGCTTCCTCAACCTTAAGTAAGCTTCCTTCTTCCTCTTGACTAGCTGTTCCACATCTCTGGTCATCCAAGGTTCCTTCACCCTACCATCCCTTCCCTGCTTCATCGGGACAAACCTATCCAGCAGTCGCAGCAAGTGCTCCCTAAACAACCTCCACATTTCTGTCGTGCATTTCCCGGAGAACATCTGTTCCCAATTTATGCTCCCCAGTTCCTGCCTAATAGCATTGTAATTTCCCCTCCCCCAATTAAATATTTTCCCATTCCGTCTGCACCTGTCCCTCTCCATGACTATAGTAAAGGTCAGGGAGTTGTGATCACTATCACCGAAATGCTCTCCCACCGAGAGATCTGCCACCTGGCCTGGTTCGTTGCCAAGCATCAAATCTAACATAGCCTCCCCTCTAGTCGGCCTATCTACATATTGAGTCAGGAAACCTTCCTGGACACACCTGACAAAAACTGCTCCATCCAAACTATTTGCACTAAGGAGGTTCCAATCAATATTAGGGAAGTTGAAGTCACCCATGACAACAACCCTGTTACTTCCGCACTTTTCCAAAATCTGCCTCCCAATCTGTTCTTCCGTGTCTCTGTTGCTATTGGGGGGTCTATAGAAAACTCCCAACAAAGTGACTGCTCTTTTCCTGTTTCTGACTTCCACCCATAATGACTCAGTAGACAAGCCCTCCTCGACGACCTCCCTTTCTGCAGCTGTGATACTATCCCTGATTAGCAATGCCACTCCCCCACCTCTTTTACCTCCCTCCCTATTCCTTTTGAAACATCTAAACCCCGGAACATCCAACATCCATTCCTGCCCCTGTGATATCTAAGTCTCCGTAATGGCCACAACATCGTAGCTCCAAGTACTAATCCATGCTCTAAGTTCATCACCCTTATTCCTGACACTTCCTGCATTAAAATAGACACACTTAAACCCATCATGCTGGCTGCAACTTTGCCCTGTCAGCTGTCTAACCTTCCTCACAGACTCTCTGCACTCTGTATCTGCCTGTTCAACAGCTACCCCATCCACTGATCCGTAGCTCCGGTTCCCACCCCCCTGCCAAACTAGTTTAAACCCTCCCGAAGAGCGCGAGCAAACCTCCCGCCCAGGATATTGGTGCCGCTTCAGTTCAGATGCAACCCATCCTTCTTGTACAGGTCCCACCTTCCCCATAAGGTATCCCAATGATCCACATATCTGAAGCCCTTCCTCCTACACCAGCTCTGTAGCCACGTGTTCAGCTGCACTCGCTCTCTGTTTCTCGCCTCACTAGCACGTGGCACCGGTATCAATCCTGAGATTACTATCCTGCTCGTCCTGCCTCTTAGCTTCCAACCTAACTCCCTATATTCGCTTTTCAGGTCCTCATCCTTTTTCCTAGCTATGTCATTGGTACCGATGTGCACCACGACTTCTGGCTGCTCCCCCTCACCCTTAAGAATCCCGTAGACTCGATCCGAGACATCCCTGACCCTGGCACCCGGGAGGCAACATACCATCCGGGAGTCTCGTTCGCGACCACAGAATCTTCTGTCTGTTCCTCTAACCATTGAATCTCCTATCACTATCGCTCTCCTATTGTCTCCCCTTCCCTTCTGTGCCACAGAGCCAGGGTCAGTGCCAGAGACCTGGCCGCTGTGGCTTTCCCCTGGTAGATCGTCCCCCCCAACCGTATCCAAAATGGTATACTTATTATTGAGGGGAACGGCCACAGGGGATCCCTGCACTGTGCGCCTATTCCCTTTCCCTCCCCTGACGGTCACCCAGCTACCTTTATCCTGTAACTTAGGTGTCACTACTTCCCTATAACTGCTCTCTATCACCCCCTCAGCCGCCTGAATGATCCGAAGTTCATCCAGCTCCAGCTCCAGTTCCCTAACGCTGTCCGTGAGGAGCTGGAGTTGGGTGCACTTCTCACAGGTGAAGTCAGCAGGGACACAAGTGGTGACCCTTACCTCCCACATCCTGCAAGAGGAGCATGCAACTGCCCTAGCTTCCATCCGCTCTGCTCTAAATTGACACAGAGATTAAGTAAAAATAAAGGAAAACCTTACCTTGCCAAACCCTCCACACAAGAGTCCTTTTCTTTTGGTTAGAGGAGGAGGATGGGTGGGAGACACTACACGTGTCGTGTTTCGGGTTTAGCCACTGCCCGAGTATATAAGTTCACTTACCTAGCAGTCCCCGTGTCCGCGTCCGCCGAATCGCTAGGTAAGTACTTTCTTCTGAAACTTACCTTCCCAGCTGCCCCCTGGCTCGCACTCTCACTGCTACCGCTGTTCAAAAAGATGGGGTAAGTTTCAGTATAAAGTACTTACCTAGCGATTCGGCAGCTTCTTTTTGAACAGCGGTAGCAGTGAGAGTGGGGGCTTCATGCAATCTTTTACACTGGTTCAAGATTCAATTTATCCTACTCTCAAGAGTGGCCCCATTCCCCAGGTTGAAACTGTGCGAATTCACCAATTGCACTGGCTCAGGAAAGCAAAAAATATTCACACAAGAACGCAAGAAATAGGAGCACGAGTAGACCACATGGCCCATCAAGCCTGGTCCACCATTCAAAATGACCATGGCTGATCTTAGGGGTTGAGTTTTATTAGTGAGCCGCACATTGTGGCCGTGCATTTTGAAGTCGGCGGCCTTCAGGAGCGGATGCGCCATCGCTGAGCCCCCGCGATATTTTGTGTGAGGGCTCATTTAAATGGAGAGGGCAGAGCGGCCGCCCCCCATGACGTACAGGGGGTGGTCGCTCCGTACCCAGCAATAGCGTCAGGTGCCAGCGCGCAGGCACGGCGCCATTTTTAAAGGGCTTCAAGCACTTTAGGAGTATTTGCATTTTTGAAGTGATAGAATGTTGGACACATGTAATAACATTTTCACTCCCCTCAACCACACCCCCAAGGAAGAATCGATTGATTAATTGGACATTCCCCCCAAAAAAACTTTTTGGTGCAGATCCCGACCTTCCCCCCCACGCCCCTGCCTTTAACAACTTTAAACCTTGACCCCCTCCCACTAATGCCCCCCACCAATCAAAAGAGTTTTCCCTGCTTCGCCACCACCCCCCCCCCGGAGTTCCAAAGGCGTGTGAGTTGCGGCACGCAGTCGTAATATTGGCGTGGGACAGCCGCCGGAACAAGGTAAGTTGTTTTGCATGTTTTTTCATTGATTTTAATATTTAAACCAAGGCCCTGTTGCCGAGCGGCAGGGGAGCCGTACTGAGGCCTCGCCACTGCTGGTAAAATGCCAGCATCAGGGGTCGTGGCGGTCCGCTCCTGCAAGTATTTTACTGGCCCCCCTGCCACAGCCCTAGGATTCAACTCCACTGTCCTGCCCAGTTGCCATATCCCTCTATTTCCTGAGAGACCAAAAATCTGTCTATCCCAGCCTTAAATGTATTCAGCGACGGAGCATCCACAAACCTCCGGGGTAGAGAATTCCAAAGATTCAGAATCCTTTGAGTGAAGTAATTTCTCCTCATCTCAGTCCCCTTATCCTGAGACTGTGCCCCCGTGTTTTAGATTCACAGACCAGTGGAAATAATCTCTCTGTGTCTACCCTAACCAGCCCCTTTAGAATCTTCTATATTTCAAGAGATTTAATTTACAAAGAAACTGATTCATGTATAATGCAACTATTAAGTGGTTCAATGTGCATTTATTAAGACACTTTCAGTGATTTTCAATCACAAGCAGAGGCCTGGGCACCCTTATTAAAATGCTTATTTTTACTGATAAACCCATATACAGCTGTATTAATTAAAATGCACCAAGTTACCACTTGTAACTACAAAAAAGAAACAATTACTTTCAATTACGCTGGCCAATTGCATTGGTTCATGTAAGATTTTATATTTGAGATTTTGTAAATTCAAAAAACAGATTACACTGTCTAGTAAAAGTATTTTATTAAATATAAGATGATTTGAGCTGTTCTTGAAGTCATGACAGGTGCTATACTGATGTTTGCTCTTTCATTTCATTGACTATGAAAGGGAGGCAGGTGCTGCCTGCTCCACAATACATAGCTTTCCAGCACTCGTATGGATCAGGAGGAGCATCAGTAATCCCCCTGACCTCAAGGAAGTCTTCAACCTATTCCCAGTGGATCTCAGCCTTTCTCTCCTCTGTTTAGATCATTTGATCATTGACCTCCCTTCCTTCCTCCAGCCCTGATGGCCTATCTCTCCACTCAACCCTAATATCTGATCTCCTCCCTGCCACAATCATCGACCATCGCTCCTCCCCTTGAGGACAATCCCTAGCTGTGGCCTCACCACTTCTTTCCTCCCAGCCACTGGTCAGGCATTCAGTTTGGCTGGCACGGGCAACAAATGGATCAAAACAATTATAATGAGGTCCTTGCCGGGTTTATTGGCCATTTTCGGCCACCCCACACCATTCCTGGCTCCCTGGGAATATTGAGGCCACAATGCAAGTCTGATTTTCTAAATTCACAGCTCTACTTTGACATGAGTAGGGTGAATTGCCTCAGTCTAATAACTAAGCAGCTGTCTAAAACTAATTTGATTAATAGGTCCATCATTGCAAGAAGTGTTTTACAGTATATTTGTTTGATCAATTGTGAACAATATCTATTTTGTTTTGTCAGAGCTTGACCTCAAGGGGCACAAAGAATGTAAGAAATAGGAGAGTAGGCCATTCCATTTTTCTGCCTGCCTCCATAACCATTGAATCCTTTGTAGATCAAAAATCTGTCTAACTCAGCCTTGAATAGATTCAATGACCCAGCCTCCATTGCTCTCTGGGGAAGAGAATTCCTAAGATTAATGGTCCTCTTAAGAGAAGAAATTCCTTCTCATCTCCATCTAAAATAGGAGACCCCTTATTTTGAAACTGTGTCCCCTAGTTCTAGATTCCCCCACAAGGGAAAACATCCTCTCAGCATCTACCCCGTCAAGCCCCCTCAGAATTTTGTATGTTTCATTCTTCTAAACTCCAATGAGTATCGACCTAACCTGCTCAACATTTCCTCATAAGATAATGCCTTCATCCCAGGAATCAACCTAGTGACCCTTCTCTGAACTGCCTCCAATGCAATTCCTCTTAAGTCAGGAGACCAAACCTGTGTGCACTACTCTAGGTGTGGTCTCACCAACACCCTGTAGAGTTGTAGCAAGACTTCCCTAATTTTATACTCCATACCCTTTGCAATAAAAGCCTTATTACTTGCTGTACCTGCATGCTAACTTTGTGATTCATGTACAAGAACACCAAAATACCTCTGTACTGCAGCACCCCATCCACCACCTTCAACATTCACTCTTTCCAGCACCGACACGCAGTGGCAGCAGTGTTTATCATCTACAAGATGCTCTGCAGCCACTCACCAAGGATCCTTTGACAGCACCTTCCAAACCAGCGACCTCTTCCATCACCTGGAAGTACAAGGGTAGCAGATGCATGGGAACACCACCAACTGCAAGTTCCCCTCCAAGCCACACACCATCCTGACTTGGAACTATATCACTATTCCTTCACTGTTGCTGGGCCAAAATCTTGGAACTCCCTTCCTAACAGCACTGTTGGTGCACCTACACATCAAGGATTGCAGAAGTTCAAGAAGGAGGCTCATCACCACCTTTGCAAGGGCAATTAAGGATGGGCAATAAATGCTGGCCTAGCCAGCAATTCCCACATCCCCCGAACGAATAAATAAAAACACAGATTCATCAGCCGAGTGGTAGGGGTAGGAGGGTGGGGGTGCAGGTGGTAGGTGGTAATCAGCATGAGGTTTCCTTGCCCTGTTTGATCTAATGTCATGAAACTTCCATAGGGTCGGGAGGCAATGTTAAGGACTCCCAGGGCAACTCCCTCCTGACTATATACCACTGTGCTGCCACCTCTGCTGGGTCTGTCCTTTTGGTGGGATAGTGATGTCAAGGACATTGTCTGTAAGGCATGTTTCTGTCTGTATGATTACATCACACTGTTGCTTGACTAGTCTGTGGGACATCTCTTCCAATTTTGGCATAAGCCCCCAGATAGTAGTAGGGAGGACATTGCAGGGTTGACAGGGCTGGGCTTGCCGTTGTTGTTTCCAGTGCCTAGGTCAATGCCAGGTGGTCCATCAGTTTCATTCCTTTCCTTACACTTTGTTGTGGTTTAATACAACTGAGTGGCTTGCTAGGCCATTTCAGAGGGCAGTTAAGAGTCAATCACGTTGCTGTGGGTCTGGAATCACATGTAGACCACACCAGATAAAGATGGCAAATTTTGTTCCCTAAAGGACATTAGTGAACCAAATGTTTTTTTTACAACAATTGACAAAGGCATCATGGTCATCATTAGACAATCTTTTAATTCCAGATTTGTTAATTGAATTCAAATTTCACCAACAGCAGTGGTGGGATGTGAAACCTGTCCCTGAGCATTAGCCGAGGTATCTGGATTAGTAGTCCAGTGACATTACCACTACTCCACCGCCTCCTGGGTCCCCTCTGCTCACCTCACTTGAGGAAGGAGCTAGAAAAGTTGTCGCAAACATAGGCTGTCCCAAACTGTCCTGACTAAGAAACCGCGCCTGGTGGGACCATCACCCTTGCAGTCGAAAACATGCACTAGCAATAAAATGCATTAATTTCAGTACTTTGGAATGTGCGTACCCTTAAGGACAATCAAAACAGTGCATGCCCTGAAAGGAGAACTATCACAGCTTCTCGGGAGCTTGCACGATATAACGCCGATAACGCAGCTCTCAGTAAAATGCGACTCCCTGTGGAAGGCCAGCTTTCTTCTGGAAACCAGAAAAGGATCGTCACATCCATGGAGTTGGTTTTGCCATCAAAAATAGTATCGCAGATATACTTACAGAACTTCCAATTGGCATTAACGAACAACTCATGACTCTATGCCTTCAACTCAGTGGCAACCAATGGCCACAATAATCAGTACGTATGCTGCCACATTCAATTCTACTGATGAAACCAAGGAGCTCTATTATGCAGATCTGGATTCTGTATCGGCAACCATCCCAAAATAAGACAAACTGGGCTGCATTTAAAGACTCTGCTGCTGAAGCAGGTGGCGGATGTAAAAAAATGTGGCTCGCCCACATGGGCACCGTGTCACGGAGCCGCTGCAATTTCAAACACGGTGGCTCATTTGCATGGCCGTGGTGCCTGCCCCCCTCGATGACGTGGAGGGGGCGGACGAGCCGTCGCTGGCAATGGCACCCGGCGCCAATGAGCAGGTGCCGCTGCCATTTTTAAAAGGCTCACAACCCTCAATGGAGATTTAAAAATGGCAGTGGCCAGGTCAGTTCAATTACCACAAAACAGAATTCAATGACCTTTAACTCCCCCCCATGGCATTTCCAGACATTCGTGACCTATCCCCACACAGAATTCGAATAATGAGAATTTGGCCTTTACACCCCACCCAAAGTCCGGTAACTTTGACATTTACCCTTTCCCATCAACCCCCCCGACCAATCCACATCGTTGTTACCCCGCTTCCCTCCCTCAAAAGAGAAAAAAATCTTCCTCCCCCCTCCCCACAGGTGTAGCGCCATGTTTTCCCAAACGGGGATTCGAAGGCGTGGCATTGTTGGCCGCCGGAATGAAGATCGGTGCGGCAATTAAGGAGACAACAGCTCCTCATTAAATCAGGTATGTAAATGAGTTTACATATTGAAATGGGGGTCCAAATGCCGGGTGACGGAGCAGCCGCATGAGGCCCAGCTGCCACCGCCTCCAAGATCGGCACATGGCCTGCCGCCGTCGGGGTCGGTGGCAGGCCTCAGCCGCACCCATCTTCATTGCCTCCCCCCCGCCCCCTGTCAATGTTTCCGATGGTGGAGGGGCTTTAAAATACAGCCCACTGATTCTACTGCGAGATTTTAACACCAGATTTGGGCGCAACTACACCAACTGGAAGGGCACCATCAGGAAAGAAAGAGTGAGGAATTGAAATGCCAATGATCTTCTCCTCTCCAAATGCACTGAACATGGGTTCATATGGGAGATTGGTTAAGAAGGTAAGAGACCATGGGATCCAATGCTATTTGGCAAATTGGATTAGCGGCAGGAGACAGAAGATGATGGTTGAGGGTTGTTTTTGTGAGTGGAAGCCTGTGACCAGTGGTGTACTGCAGGGATGGGTGCTGGGACCCTGGCTGTTTGTAGTGTACATTAATGATTTTGACGTGAATATGGGAGGTATGATCAGTAAGTTCGCAGATGACATGAAAATTGGTGGTGTCGTAAATAGTGAGCAGGAAAGCCTTAGATTACAGGATAATATAGATGGGCTGGTAAGATGGGCAGAGCAATGGCAAATGAAATTTAATCCTGAGAAGTGTGAGGTGATGCATTTTGGGAGGACTAACAAGGCAAGGGAATATAAAATGGATTGTAGGGCACTAGGAAGTACAGAGGGTCAGCGGGACCTTGGTGTACTTGTCCATAGATCACTGAAGGCAGCATCACAGGTAGATAAGGTGGTTAAAGAAGGTAGATGGGATACTTGCTTTTATTAGCCGAGGCATAGAATATAAGAGCAGGGAGGTTATGATGGAGCTGTATAAAACGCTAGTTGGGCCACAGCTAGAGTACTGTGTACAGTTCTGGTCACCATAGGAAAGATGTGATTGCACTGGAGAAGTTGCAGAGGAGATTCACCAGGATTTCGCCTGGGCTGGAGCATTTCAGCTATGAAGAGAGAGTGGATAGGCTAGGGTTGTTTTCCTTAGAGCAGAGAAGGCTGAAGGGGGACATGATTGAGGTATACAAAATTATGAGAGGCGTAGATAGACTAGATAAGAAGAAACTTTTTCCCTTAGTGGAGGTGTCAATAACCAGGAGGCATGGATTTAAGGTAAGGGGCAGAAGGTTTAGAGGGGATTTGAGGAAAAATTTTTCACCCAGAGGGTGGTTGGAATCTGGACCACACTGCCTGAAGGGGTGGTAGAGGCAGGAACCCTCACAACATTTAAGAAGTATTTAGATGAGCACTTGAAACGCCATAGCATACAAGACTATGGGCCAAGTGCTGGAAAATGGGATTAGAATCGATAGGCTTGATGGCCGGCGTGGACACGGTGGTCTGAAGGGCCTGATTCTGTATAACTCTATGATTTTATGACTCTATGACCATCACAGACACAGTCTTTCATCAGAAACATAAATGTAAGACAATGTTGAAACGACCCCAATCAAAGCATTGGCACCTCCTGGAATAGATCATTTTCCTGTCCCAGAATAGGAAGGATGTGCACATCACCCAACAACTGCTGGATAGACCACAGACTTGTACACTCCATCATGAGCATACACTTGGCACCCAAACACCAAAAAGCCTCAAAGAAATCTAGGAGAAGATTTAACATCCACATTCTCCAGGATATAAAAAGAAGAGAACAATTCAAGGTGCAACTTTCTTCCCGCCTTGCTCTCTCAGGTTCCAATGATGCCAGTGTGCAAAAGCTTTGGGACAAAATCAAATCTGTCATACAAGAAACATGCACCCAGACCTTTGGGTTTGAATCTCGTAGGCACCAAGGCTACTTCGACAAGAATGATAAAGAAATAAGCAAAATTCTCAATCAGAAACGTCAAGCCTTCTTTATATGTTAAAATCACCCCACATCACAGCAGAAACTAGAAGAATATTTACTACCTAAATCTGAAGCTCAGAGAATGATAAGTCATCAAGAACAAGTGGTGGGTAGAGAAGGGCAATGAAATCCAATGTCACGCAGACCTGCACAACATGCACAGCTTCTTCCAGGCCACCAAGAACATCTATGGGCCAAAAACAAATGGCTCCTCCCCACTCCAAGCTGAAGACAGCATTACTCTTCTCAAAGATGATGCAGCTATCTGGGACCATTGGAAGGAGCACTACCAGGACCTTCTCAATCAGGAATCAACAATATTGGATAAAACCATTAAAGCAATACCTGAACAGCCTGAGAGATCATATATTGGATACGTTGCCAACACTTGCTGAGATGTTAAATGCTATCCAACAGGTGAAGAATAACAAAGCATGTGGTCCAGACAACATTCCTGCAGAGAACTATAAAGATGGTAGTCATGAGCTCTTTATCAAAATCTCAGAACTTTATACAAAAATTTGGGAAGAAGAGTTACTACCTCCCGACTTCCACAATGCCATTGTTTCGTTTTTTAAGAAGGGTGATAAATCTATTTGTGGGAACTGTAGAGGCATTTCCCTCTGTCAACTGTCGGGACGATTCTCACATGACTCCTCCTGAACCACTTCTTACCCGTCAGCGAAGACATCCTTCCAGAGATCCAATGTGGTTTCTGGCCATTATGATATGATCTTTGCCACTCGACTATTCCAAGACAAGTACCTAGAGCAACGCAAAGATGGCCTTTATTGATCTGTCAAAGGCCTTTGATTTCATCAACCTCAAACACATTGGAAGTTTCTCCAGAGACTTGATTGCCCAGCAAAATATGTTACTATCCTGTGACTCTTGCATGATGGTATGCCAGCAATCGTCCTTAGCAATGGATTGGACTCAGCCCTTTCGTATCCGAACTGGTGTTAAGTAAGGCTGTGTGATTGCGCTACGCTCTTCACTATCTACCTCAGCCTGGTCATGGAACTCATTCGTGACCATCTCCTACAAGGAATTATGATTGAGTTTCCCAATTCGATGGAAAGCTTTACAGACTGAGAGCCAAGACTAAAGTGATTCTCCAGCACATTCACAACTTACAATATGCCGATGACTGTGCAGTTGTGGCCCACACTGCAACTGACATTCAGACTCCCCTCAAATTCTTTAACTCCGCATAAAAAATGGTTGGTCTGTCACTCAACATCAACAAGACTAGAATCCTTCACGAGCCCTCCCCTGGACAAGCGCCTACATCTCCAGTTATTGTTATTGATGGGGAGACTTTAGATGCCATTGAACACTTCCCAAATCTCGGCAGCTAGCTTTCTCGAAAGGTCACCATCGAAGTGGAGATCCATCACAGTGCTCACTGTGTCAGCACAGCATTCCAAAAATTGTATAACCATATCTTCGACAACAGAGATCTCCATAAAAGGACAAAGGCTACAACTCTGTTAGTGTCACCATTCTTCTATATGGCATTGAGACTTGGGTTTCCTATCAAAGGCATCTCCAGTCGCTGGAGAATTTCCACCAGCAGTGTCTCCACAGGATATTCAAAAGACGAGTGGTAAGACAGGCGAGCAAATCCAGCATCCTCACCAAAGCCAATTCCTCCAGCATCACAACCATGAACATGCAAAATCAGCTCTGCTGCTCAGGACATTGCATGCCAAAAAATCAGCTGCCGAAGCAGATCCTCTTTTCACAACTTATGGATGGCACCAGATCTCAAGGAGGACAAAGAAATTGTTTTAAGGACACTCTGAAGGCCTCAATGAAAAGAGGACAAATTGACATCGAAGTGTGGGATGAACTTGCAGCTAACCATGCCATGTGGCAATGCCTCATCCAACAAGCCACAACGCTGTTGGAAACTGACTGCATAAACACTGCAGCGGAGAAGCATCGAAAGAGGGAGGAGACAGAACAGGAAAAGAGAGCAGGACCCTGGCTCGAGAAACCCCTCCCTCAGGGCAACACAGGTCCTCTCTGCACAAAGACCTGTTGTTCCAGGATTGTCCTGCTCAGCCACCTGAGGACACACAAATCATGAATCCTGGCTGATGTCATCCTCATTTCAAGGGACTGACGATGACGACGACTTATTCTGTGCATTTGCAAACGCCTCTTGTATTTCTATCTATTGACAAGAATTCCAAAGACCTGAGTCAGGCTCTGCTGACCAGGTAACCAATTCTAACTAGCCACCTAATTAACTAACTCTGCAGCTGCCAATAGCAGGCAGATTGTTTACCACTGCTAAATGCAGAACTTGGCTTGATTTTAGCACAAGATTAGCCCTTAAAATACTTAGAATTCCCTCACTCACTCAGTAAATTCCTGTGTTAAGTACTCGGGTGGATGCATTCTCCATGGAAGTGGACTCTGTGCTACTCTGCGCAGAACAGAGAGATATCACTGAGATTGGCAGTTTAGATTCTTCAGTTGCCTGCTCTCTGTACTTTTATCTGGGTGGAGGTTAACAAAACGCTCTGCTGGGCTGTATTTTAAAGTCACACCACCGGGAGCGACAGCAGGCGCGGAAAATGGTGGCTGCCGCCCACGGGGCCCGCACTGCTATGATTACACAGCGGTCGGCCACTTTACATATTGACGGCAGCTGCCTCCCTCAATCATGTGGTGGGGGTGGTGTCACAGCGTCACCTGTTAACGTAGCAGGTGCTGGAGCCATTTTTAAAAGGCTGCCAGCCCTGCGAAAAGCACACTATAATGCAGAGTTCATCCCTTCCCACCCATACCCATCAGAATGCAGAGTTCATCCCTTCCCCCATACCCAGCAGAATGCAGACTTCACCCCTTCCCCTCCTCGTGGAACCAGCTTTACCTAGACGGGAAAGTGAAGGTTTGTGTGTGTCACACATCGCGTTGAAGATCGGGAACTGATAAAATTGCTGCAGTTTGCATTTTAATTCATGAAAATATGTAATTTAAATATGCTAACTCGGGTCCTGTCTCAGAGTGGGAGAGAGGCTGCCACGGAGTTTCCCCACCGCCGGGAAGATCGGACCCGGCAATCCCAGCGTCAAGTTCCATGGCGGCTGCTGCCACTCCAGTTCTCTGCCCACCCCTGCCACAGAATCTGACGTCGGGCTGGGAACAAAATTCAGCCCGTGGATTCTATGAGAAAAGGTTTCCATCAAGGAAATGTGTTCCAAGTTTCAAAGTTTAGGAGAATTATTGTAGATTTGAGAATTCTATTGTTTAGAAAAGATTTTAAAGTAATAGTGATGAATCACGTATTCTACTGCAGTATTCAGTGTTGGTCTTGTGTCTGTTTTATATTATTAATGATGAATTTTGGCCTGTGATAGAATGTCATTGTTACTTTCTGCTAATTTCAGAGTAGGTAATACTGGGCAGCCCATATTATTTCTGCTGTATGAAGCCATGTTTAAAAGAGTTTATAATTCACTCAGGCATTGCACTCAGAGATGCTGGACATGCAGGGTTGTGGTTTGATCCAGAACAAGTAAGGGCTTGAATATGCAAGTGTACTTTTTGACTGAGCACAAAAAAAAGTACCTGGAAAGCTGGAATTTAACTGACTACATGAATACTGAGTTAAAGCTACTTAAAATTGTTTTGAAAGGCTAATATTATGCATTCTGAGAATTCCTACAGGCACTGTATTATGAAAAAAGCTAACAATTCCCCTTCCCACCAGTATTCCATAGAGACTTTAGTATATTTCTGCTTCACACTTGAAACAAATTACAAGAATTTATGATATTGTGACTCTATAAGATAGCCAAGTCTTGAATGCATCTAAACGTAGGTAGGATTTTGTGTATTGTCATATGATTCAGGTTTTTGCATTCTTTTTGTTTATAAATGGCTTGTGGATTTGTACTGTAGCTAAAAATAATGAAAGGGCTAAATTTGTTCATTTCTAGTATGTTTTAGGGTTTAATATGTCAGTGTACAATTTAGCTGACTGTGCTCAGCTTCTGCTGAAAGTGCAGTGCGTGTGATTCATTCCTATGGACTTCTTTTTGCCAATACAATTGACCCAAGGTAGTGCTAGGAGGTGATGCAATAAGGCCAAGATGATTAGATACATGTTGGCATCTAGAAGTTTTTTTAGGAACTACCTCATTTCCAGGGTTCTTGTTCACAATAACTGTTATCAAAATATACTGATTCATCTATGACAGCATGCATGACGACAGAGCTACAAAGATCTTGAGCTTTCCTTCACAAGTTGTCAGGAGAGTCAGGATGGAAAGGATCAATGAAGGTTATGACTCTACCCAGGGGAAAACAATGAAGTAATTGCCTTTATTTCTCTCTATGTCTACTGCGTAGAGACATTGCGTGTGTCGAAGACTTGATCGAGCACAATAAGAGGATTAAGTTGCAAACCATATTTGTTTGTCAGATTTGAATGCTCTTATAGTTCATTTAAAAAGAATTATTGTTTCAATCATGTTTGAGTGAAAGTTCAGCTTCAAAGGATTTAAGAAGGTAAATTCAAGATACGTTTTGAGTTCTTTAGTCCTGCTATGGCTGCCATAATTCATAAAGAGGTGCAATTGTCTGAATACTTTGGCTTCTGTACTTCGTGTGTGAACCCTAAGGGATATACCTTGAGCTTTACAAACGGACAGAGCAAACCACTGTTTCATTCTAAGGCTATTCCATTTGAATAGCTAGTAAGAAAACTGGGAGAAGTATCTGATTCTTTTATTGGACATTCTAGCTATTTGCTTTAAATCTTATTTGCACATTATTATGTATCGAACATTTTTGTTTCAGCATATTAGCTGTTTCAGTCTGTATATAGCAGATGATATGTTTTATCTCTTGGGAAGCTGAAGGCACAGTGGGAATCCTATGTAAACTCCAGCAAGTAATTTATGACAATCACGGTTAATTGCTAAACTCACTCTACACTAGTACAATTGGCCAACGTGGAAGCTGCATATCTTGGATAGTCTAGCTAATGGAACAGGAAAACAGCATTCAAAGAGTTTGAACTGCAACATGCCCTTCTATCATGTGCAGTTTATCATTTTTCTCTTAAATAGGTTGCAGTTATTTTGCAAACATAAAGCTCAACCTTTTATGTCAGTTGAATACACGCGAAGCTCCTGCAATAGTAGTAGTCCATGAGAACTTCTTGTGGCTATAGACAGAGCACCTTCTATTTCCCTAGAAGTAGATTGGGACATTTTACAGACATCAGCCCCTAATAAAAACTCCTCCCCTTCTGAGAACACAGCACATAGAGATAGATTAAGATCCACAGTATTGAAAATTACCACTCGGACCACAGGAGCGCAGTCGTACACATAAAACAGTGCATGCATTTCTATTACATATATATACAACTCTTCACACATCACATTTTACTTGCACCCCAGTTGAAACACTTGGGGCACATGCAGACCTGCACAGTAGCATTTAATAGAGTGTTGTCCCTAATTATAACATCACAGAGCTTTGCAAACCCTAAGCAGTATCAGCACATGTGCTTGTTGTTAAGAGGTAACTGCTAATGCAAGGAAAATGCTCCAGTGCAATAGTTTAGGAGAAAAAGCCATAAATCAATTGATCCCATTTTTTTTGTGCTGCCAGTAATCCTTCTAATTGTTGTCTCTCTTGTCCTTCACTTTCTCTGATATTTGCTGTTCATTGATAGTTTAGAGATACAGCACTGAAACAGGCCCTTCGGCCCACCGAGTCTGTGCTGACCATCAACCACCCATTTATACTAATCCTACACTAATTCCATATTCCTACCACATCCCCACCTGTCCCTATATTTCCCTACCACCTACCTATACTAGGGGCAATTTATAATGGCCAATTTACCTATCAACCTGCAAGTCTTTGGCATGTGGGAGGAAACCAGAGCACCCGGAGGAAACCCACACAGACACAGGGAGAACTTGCAAACTCCACACAGGCAGTACCCAGAATTGAACCCGGCTCGCTGGAGCTGTGAGGCTGCGGTGCGAACCACTGCGCCACTGTGCCGCCCGATACTTCTATCAGGAGCAATGCTGTAACATTGTGGCTACCCTGTGAAGAGCGTACATCACAAATGTAATCCAAGTACCTGATGCACTATATTTGAGCACATCAATTGTCTTGTATCTCAGCATACTAGCCTAAACCTGGTCCTCCTTGCCCTAAATCAGATACAGCAACAGATAACCATAACTCCCAACAGCCAGTTGTCATTCTTTTTCTTTGCTTGAAAATGTTTGTTGATGTTGAACTGTCACAGGTTAGATGAATCACAGGTTCACCTTATGAAGCAAGTACCTTAGTCAGTAATTGCTGGATTGCACAGAATGGTTGACACAAGAAAATTGATTGTTATCTGGAGAATAACAAGTTGGGGCAAGCCCTGCCAATTTTGGAACTGCAAATACTGATCAGTGGTGAAACTGATATACCAGTCTGCATGAACTATTGGCAATTCAGCCACCTGTTTAACAGCTCTGTGGGTGATTGGTGGCTCAGAATGATATCCCCTATCGGGCCCGGAAGCTACCAGTAATAAAAAATTGCGAGCTGTCATTATGCTTGACTATTATTCAGTATTGAAGAGGTTGGTAACAACCTCCTTGAATAAGATCACATGCAGCTGCTTTGTACCAGAGAGGCAGCTGCTGCTTGGCCTGTATACATTTCAGCAGTAGTTCCATTCTGTCACCGGTAGTGAAGTAAAATTAAATAATACAAGGTAAGCTCAATAAAAAAATTGGGCTGATCAATGGTTTGCTAAAAGTATCAAAGGGGCCACCATTACAAAGACTCCCATGAGTGCTTGGTTAAATTCGGTTTCTGTTGATGCCGTGAAGGTTTCTTCATTCTGCAGCCTGTAAGGCGTTTGAATGTGGAACCCACCTGGGCAGCCTGGATCCACAGTCCAACTCTGCCACTAATTTGGCTATCTCAATCAGACAGGCTGACAAAAAGAAATTACAATGGTGCAGTTCTAGCGACTCGGAGGATTTGGTTGTGGTCAGTGTTGTGCTGGAAATGGACCAGAACGACAGTCAAGAGGAAGCTGAGCACAAGAAGCAGTCAGTTGGTGGCTGGGCTTTACTACAGATTGCTAGGTACACATGATTAACTGCATATATACCATGGCCAGGGATGCTGATGCCTGGTTTCAGGAAATTCCCTGTAAGGTCTCAGGTACCATACATAAATGCAAGCTGCAAGCAGGTGCAAAATGTGATAAAGTTCCTGGAAGGCCACAGTAAATGTGGCTTCCATTCTGTAGTTGGTTATTAATTGAATCTGTGGCTCACCAATATGTCAAAGTTCTACGCCTGGAGAGCAAGCTGTCAAGCTTCATCAATGACCTTCCTTCAATCAGCTGTTCGCTGATGATTGCACAATGTTCAGCACCATTCGCAACTCCTCAGATACTGAAGCAGTCCGTGTAGAAATGCAGCAAGACTTGGGCAATATCCAGGCTTGGGATGATAAATGGCAAATAACATTCGCGCTACACAAGTACCAGGCAATGACCATCTCCAACAAGAGAGAATCTAACCATCTCCCTTTGACATTCAATGGCATTACCATCACTGAATCTCCCACTATCAACATCCTAGGGGCTACCATTGACCAGAAACTGAACTGGAGTAGACATATAAATACCATGGCTACAAGAGCAGGTCAGAGGCTAGGAATCCTGCAGTGAGTAACTCACCTCCTGACTCCCCAAAGCCTGTCCACCGTCGACAAGGCACAAGTCAGTAATGTGATGGAATACTCTCCACTTGCCTGGATGGGTGCAGCTCCAACAACACTCAAGAATCTCTACACCATCCAGGACAAAGCAACCCGCTTGATTGGCACCCCATCGACAAACATCCACTCCCTCCACCAGTGACGCACAGTGTTAGCAGTGTATACCATCTACGAGATGCACTGCAGCAACACACCAAGGCTCCTTAGACAGCACCTTCCAAACCCGCACCCTCTATCAACTAGAAGGACAAGGGCAGCAAATGCATGGGAACACCACTACCTGCAAGCTCCCCTCCAAGTCACACACCATCCTGACTTGGAACTATATCGCCGTTCCTTCACTGTCGTTGAGTCAAAATCCTGGAACTCCCTTCCTAACAGCACTGTGGGTGTACCTACGCCACATTGTCTGCAGCGGTTCAAGAAGGCAGCTCACCACCACCTTCTCAAGGGCAATTAGGCATGAGTAATAAATGCTGGCCTGGCCAGCGATTCCCACATCCCATGAATGAATGAAAAAAAATAAAGTTTCTTAAATGAAACACAGTTTGTGGAAGGTTGATTTGTCAGTCTCTTTCAATGTCGCAGTTTTCTTGTCTCCTAACGTGCTTTCTTTATTAGAAGTCAAGCTGTTATCTGAACTTCCAGAAGATGCCTGAATTGTTGCTTGTCGATTCCATTTCCCGAGCTGGAAATGGTGCTGCACTGTTGAAGAGGGGTTGGATAGAGCCTGGCATTACAGTGCCAAAAGACTATGACAAGAAAATGAATCACAAATCACACAGGAAGGAACAGCAGTCTAACAGCAGCTGCCAACTCTTAACTGCAGATATCTAACTTAAAAGAGAGACAGTTAAATTATTTGTTTTATTATTTTTTTAGCTGCAAACCACAAATTGAAGATGTTTTTAATAACTGCAGCAGGATTTTAAAAAAAATAAGTCGGATGAGACAAGCGGGTAGTGGAACCAATAGGATTGGTCCTCAAAAGAGCTGGTGCAGACTCAATGGGCTGAATGGCCCCCTTCTCTACTTTATTATTCTATGATTCTATAGTTGCTTCTTTTCTGAGATTTGGTTAAGGTCAATTGTTGTGGCAAAATAAAGGGGGCTTTCCTCTGCATCTGTTCTGTGGTAAGAGTGCCTGAGGCTGACTGTGGACCAATAATACTTTCCCCATTCAAAGCTGACACTTTTTAGGATCACTGTACACTTGTGCAGGAATGAGTTGACCTCACCTCATAATATGAGGTTAGATCGTTAAAATGTATTTTGCTGGTAGCCCCCCTGTGTGTAAGACCACAATTACAGGTCAGTCAAAGGTTACTGCCAGGCTGAGCAATGGCAGCATAATTTTGATACGTGAGGGCAGGCCATGGTGCAATGGGAACAGGAGAGGCAAGGAGGTACCAGGCAGGGTCTTTCTTTAGCATGGAGGCATACCCTTTGACATCCATTCCACATGCGGGCTGTGCACTTGTAGCATTGCATAGGTGTGGGAGGCCCTTAATTAGATTTTTTTTAGAGTGAATTTTGACACCACTCTGACAGTCAATGGGATGAAGACGGGGTGGTGCTTGTGGTTTTAGTTTATTTATAAACTGTAGCAAACAGTGTCCATTTATTGCAAGAGATGGTAATATTACTTTTAATGGAAATTTTTCATTGAGACTTGCGAGCCTATCCAACCCAGGAGCATTAAAAATTTTAAATGAAAGACAGGAAGCAATGTTGTATATAGGTGGACAGAAAACTGACCGTATCTGACCAGCATGCATTGTGGAGACCAAAATAACTTTCTGAGCTAAAGTCACCTGCTAACAGCTACAAGCTGTTTTCATGACAGATAAACAGTCACTGGTGAAAACAAAACTTAAAGGCTATGGAATGTTTAGTAAAAAGCAAAAAGAGCCATAAAAATCAAGTCAAAACCAATAAACAGACACACTTCAAAGCTCAGCTTTGATACTGCGTTAGAACTTTGGAGAAGCTTCACGTACACAAAAACATGGAGCCACGGACTGGAATTTTACCTTCCTGAATCGGGTCAGTTCAGAGGCATCCGGGTGGCAAAATGTGGTTCGATGACATTGGGTCGGGTCCCTGGTGTCATCACGCACAGTCACCATTTTATGATCCAGGAAGTCAGGCGCAATCGAGTCGACGCTCGCACGCCCGACCGCGAGTAATTTAAAGGCAGCTAAAGCAATTGAGAAGCCAATTGTCTGGAAATGTATGTGGTCATTTGATTTTACGGCCATAAATCGGATCAGTGATCATGTCGGGGACCCAGCAGCTTTAAAAGGGAGGAAGGCAAGCAATCAGTGTGGGTATTGCAGGTAAAGCTTTTGTTATTGCTTCGCTGTGAAAGTTTCTGTGTTTTATATAATTTGCGCACATTTGTAGCTTGGGGACAGGACTCCAACTGAGTCTGACTCACTGCAGCTCGGGACCAATCTGTTCTCGGTCAGAAGTGAGTGAAAGGAAGGGGGTTGTGTATGCCTGTCCTGACAGTTGGAACTTAAGAGATTTTGTCATTGAATATGGTAACCAGTCCAACGATGGGGATTGTGCATTCTGGAGGCAGCTCTTCAGAGGAGGAGGACCATGCCCCAATCAGGCGCATAAGGACAGCTGGGCATGGGCATGCGCAATCGGCTGGTCAATGTCTCCTCATTATGTTTGGGGGGAGAGCAGGTGGCAGAGTCAAGCGAGAGTGAACACATGTCCTGGGACACGCCTACCCAACAGGCAGGGTATACCAACTGCGTCTGAGATACCTGCACCTGTCGGAACACCAGTGCAGAAGAAGGCTGCGTCTGTCACGGGAGACCGTGACATTTCTACGCGAGATGGCCGCAGTGGATGTAGCCTCAAACTGGCTTGGTGGCCATCCAATGCAGGTCACTCTAAGAGTGACCAACGCCCTTAACTTCCATGTGTGTGACTCTTTCCAAACTTTGGCAGCAGACCTGTGCTGAGTCTCACAAGCAGCTGCGCACCACTGCATAAAGGTTGTGACTAATGCACTGTTCAGACGTGCTAACAATTTCATTAGTTTCACAAAGGACAACACCAGCCAGGCTGAAAGATCAAGAGGATTCAGCACAATAGCTGGGTTCCCAATGATTCAGGGCGTGAAACACCGTACGCATGTGGCAATTAGATCACCAGCAGGTCATTCAGGGGCATTCATTAACCGAAAAGGCTTCCATTCATTGAACGTTCAGCTTGTATGTGATCATTGGAAGAGAATCATGCAGATTTGTGCAAGGAGCCCAGGGAGTTGCCACGATGCATTCATTCTCAGAAACTCTCAGGTGCCTGCTCTTTTCAGTCCCCCGGACAGACTGGAAGGTTGGATACTTGGCTACAGACGTTATCCTTTGAAGATATGGCTGATGACACCCGTGAGAATCCCAAGGGGTCATGCTGAGGAACGTGTCAATGAGAGCCATGCGGACACAAGAGTCACAATCGAACAAACAATTGGCCTGGCTTAAGATGAGATTCAGGTGTCTGGACCGCTCAGGTTGATCACTGCAGTACGCGTCAGCATGGGCATCCAGGATTATTGTCATTTTGTTGTGCCTTGCATAACCTGGTGATGGAAAGGTGAGATGCCATTGAGGAGGTTCAAGGTAACCGTGAGGTGTCATCAGATGAAGATGGAGTTTCTGATGAGGACGATGGGCAACACTTACATGATGGCATGGTAGAGGAAGCAGAATGTCGACTGGAATTTAGAGCAAGAGAGACCCGGGATGCCCTGATAGGCAGGAGCTTCTCTTGAGAAGATCACCCCATGCAAAGATGTCACATTGTGGCATGCACTGAGCCATTGTGGGATTGCAAGAGGGGAAAGACACGCACATCACAGGGAAGAGATGATCAGATTAAAAACAGCATCATGTCACGATGAACCCAACTCAAGTGTGTGACATCTCATGTATAACCACCTCAGCAGCGCAACGATGTCTGATGCTACCTCATGGATGACAAATGCAAAGTTACATGTTCAAACCACAAATTTATTTACAGTGATGTAATGTGCAATTGAAATAAATAATCGGAAGGTAACCCAGTGAACCAGTGTGATATTACTGTGGTTTCTTAAAACGTTTGCGGGTGCTCTTATGTGTGGATGATCCCTCGCCACCAGACTCATCAGAGGTAGGTGGCTGATCGGGCTGCCGCCCTGCTCTTGATGATTTTGGCGGATGTTCTCTGCCTGCTCACGGCCGTGCAGGCCGTGGCATATCAGGGTGCTCATGAGAAATATCAGGTACACCCTCTAACACCCTGGAAGTTTGCGCTTGACATGTCACTAGTGAAGGGAGAAAGGGGCTGCATGATGCATGAGGAATACCCTGAGAGGAGCTCCCATTAGCTATCAGCTGCTGCCTGTTTGCCCTCCTGAGGCTAGACTGGTCCTCAGAGGGATGAGCAGCCTCGACCTGCCGCATGCGCATCTGAGTGTGCACCCTGATGACCTGGACCAGGGAGGCGACACTCCCCCTGAGATCAAGGATAGCTTCCAGTATTGGCCCCTTCACTGCAGCTGCCAATCTGTCAACGGAGGATGCAGATGGACAAATGTCTGAGAGTTTGCAGCAGACATGCCCTAGATGGGAGTTTGCAGGGTATGTTCTATGCCTCGCAGCGTCTCTGGCAACTCCGTCAGATGTTCATGCACCACATGTTGAACCTGCAACATCTCCCACCGAATGAACTCCTCCAAGTGTGTGAGGCATCGGTCGGTTCTGCTTCTGGTGACTGTGCTCTACTAACACCCGTAAGAGACATTGTTTTTGCGGAGGTACCAGTCCCAACCATGGTGGTCGTCTCTGCGCTGGCGCTTGGTGAGGTGCGATGATGTGACAGTGCACCCTCTGAGGCGATCTCCTCAACCACCGAGACCGCCCCTGGCTGCTGGTGTGTTTCGCCTGCAGGGAAAATCAGGTTGATCAGTTTGATCAGCAACACAGATTGCAGCACATGTCCCTTACTGCAGTTTGCACACATTTGTGTACTTCACCTTTTATTAGCACACTTAAGGGCATGAGACAATCACCACTTCAACTTCCGCCCCACCAACGCCCCCATCTCCCCACACCCTCCCACCACATTATGGGTCACTCACTTTGACGACCAGGGCCACCAACCTTGCCATCTGCCACAGGGTGTCCTCCGTCCTCCCCTGCCAGCATCAAGGCATCCTCCTCCATAGTTGTCAGCAATGCCTGATTGCCCTGGCCACCACCAGTCCGGGACCTCTCTTGGGCATTGTGAACCCTCTTCTATTTAAACAAGCACACGTAGTTTAGACATATGATTCGGTCTCTCACACCCTCATCCATTGGGTTTGTTGTTCCATTTCAGCACGACTGTAATGCAATGCCCAATTTGAACACTATTGGATCACCATGCATCCCAGACCTGCCCATCCTGCATCCCAATACAATGCAGCAGACAAGGACTGCTCATTGCTGGTTTCCACCTTGCATCATTAGGACAGACTGACCCTTCTCTGACACATTCACAATGAGATTAGTGAGGAGTACCCCTCACTAGGGCAGAGCGAAGCAGGTTATTGAGCCGCTTGCGGCACTGGAGCCATGTCCTCCGTACCACACAGTGGCTGCTGACCTCCTCAGCGACCTCCAGCCAGGCCCTCTTGGTCACTTCTGTGGGCCGTCTTCGGCCGTTGGCATTGAATAATATGTCACGCCTCACCTCCACCGCCTGGAGGAGGACCTGCAGAGATTCCTCTGAGAACCTGGGGGCTGTGGTGAACCTTCTCCTCTCCATCGATCTGGATTTTGTCTGCAAATGTTGGCCCCTTTCTTATCCCTGGGCACTGCCACTGTTCCTTGACTTCTTCACTTTCCAGTCAGCTGGTCACCTTGGTAGTTACACTGACAACTCCTCCTCCACTGTATTCCCCAAGTGTCTACTCCATTGTTCTGTTGTCTGCCTTTTTAAAGTGCTCTCATTAGCCCTGCCCCAAATCCACTGAATCAGCCGGCCGCGCGTGCCCTGCCGGGTGCCGAATACGCTCAGGGGCCACTAATTGGCAGCCCCGTGCGTGATGCCAGTGCGCGGATGGCGCAGAGCGGATTCAGAGTTCTCGGCCGCTTCCAAATTGTCTGCTCCGGAGTCGGTGGAAGCCGAAAACTTCCGGCTATGGTGTCTGAAAACACGAAGACACACTAATCCAGCTGCCTAAAATAAAAGCAAAATACTGCGGATGCTGGAAATCTGAAATAAAAACAAGAAATGCTGGAACCACTCAGCAGGTCTGGCAGCATCTGTGGAAAGAGAAGCAGAGTTAAAGTTTTGGGTCAGTGACCCTTCTTCGGAACTGCTCCGAAGAAGAGTCACTGACCCGAAATGTTAACTTTGCTTCTCTTTCCACAGATGCTGCCAGACCTGCTGAGTGGTTCCAGCATTTCTTGATTTTATTTCAGCTGCCTAAGTGGTCCAAATTGTTTTGAAAAGCTGCAATAAAGTGACACAAACTGTTGATGATTGATGTCAGAATTTGCCTTCTTTTGAAATTAGAGAAATTAGAAATTCTCCAAGTAACAAGTTGTAAGAAGTCAGTAATTTCAGGGACTCTGATTGTTTAATTGTACTCTGGTTTTAAAATGAGTGTATGACCAGGAAAGGAAGCTGCTATTGTGTTTATTGCTAAAGATCTTAAAGGCATCTGTAACAGCCATGTGGGATGATGAAATTACTGAAGGGAATGTAAACATATGCTCATCGTCAAGGCAGTCTCTGATATCATAGTTTGAACAAAGAATTAGGCATCTCATTGGACAATTGCAGCTTAAGGTGGATTTTGATAGGACAGTACAATCTTGCCAATGGAACATCTTGCCCACCTTGGAAAGAAAGGTATAAAA
Source organism: Heterodontus francisci (assembly GCF_036365525.1). Lineage (NCBI taxonomy): Eukaryota > Metazoa > Chordata > Chondrichthyes > Heterodontiformes > Heterodontidae > Heterodontus > Heterodontus francisci. The sequence continues at coordinate 40,061,933 of NC_090375.1, forward strand.
ATCACTGCAAAGAGTGATTCAGAGCTTCGGCCAAGTAACTTGGCCAGTTGATGAAGAGTACAATCAATGGGAGGCTCCCTGGGTGATCGTATCTATAACTCCTTGTAATGTATTTGTGATTAACGCACCATGTGTCCTCGACAAACACATCTGCAAGAAGTTTCACTAGCTGCAGAAGCTTGAGCTCCTGGTTTCAGAACTTCAGCGGTGGCTGAAGTCACCGTTGTGCATCCGTGAGATGGAGGACTATGTAGATAGCAAATTTAGGGAGGTGGTCATATCGCAGATTAGGAGCATGCAGGCGGACAGGGAATGGGTGACGGCCAGGCAGTCTAAGAGAACCAGGCAGACAGTGCAGGAGTCCCCTGAATCTTTCTTGCTTGCTAATGGGTTTTCCATTTTGGATACTGGTGAGGGCGAAGGTCCCTCAGGGGAGTGCAGCCAGAACAAAGTCTGTGGCACCACAGGTGGCTCAGCTGCACAGTAGAGGACGAAGAAGAGTGGAAGAGAAGTAGTGAGAGGAGATTCGATAGTCAGGGGATCAGACAGGCATTTCTGCAGCAGTAAATGTGACTTCAGGATGGTGTGTTGCCTCCCTGGTGTCAAGGTCAAAGATGTCATGAAGCAGCTGCAGGACAGCCTTCTGGGAGAGGGTGAACAGCCAGAGGTCATGGTTCACATCAGATCCAATGACATAGGTAGGAAGAGAGATGAGGTCCTGAAAGCAGATTTTAGGGAGTTAAGAAGAAAATTAAAAAGCAGAACCTCAAAAGCAGTAATCTCAGGATTACTCACAGTGCCATGTGCTAGTGAGCATAGGAATAGGAGGATTGATTGATTGAAAACATGGCTAGAGAACTGATGTAGGAGAGAGGGCATCAGATTTATGTGGCATTGGGACCAGTTCTGGGGCACGTGGGATCTGTACAAGGTGGGCGAGCTACACCTTAACAGGACAAGAACTAATATCCTCGCAGGGAGATTTGCTAGTGCTATTGGGGATGGTTTAAACTAGCTTGTCAGGAGGATGGGAACCTGATGGGTAGCTCAAATTGGAAGGAAGTAAAGCTGGTAACAGGAAGTAGAAAAGTAGCAAGCAACATTAGAAGGCAGGCGAAACAAAGGTGAGCATCAACCCGGTTTAGAATGCAGAATAATGTCAAGAAGACAAGGTTAAGGGCACTTTATCTGAATGCACACAGCATTCGCGACAAGGAAGATGATTTAAAGGCGCAAATACAGGTAAATGGGTATGATATAAATGCCATTATGGAAATGTGGCTACAGGATGACCAAGTCTGGTGTTACGACCGACCAGTCAAAGCCCCCAATCAAAATATACGATTCTGATTGTGGTGGGAGAAACACACTGTTAATTCAATCCTGTCCCTCCACAGATTGTCTAACATATCATTTTAAACTTTCCAAATTAAAGAAAGACCCAGCCAAATTGTACCATCTATTAACCCCCGAATGAGGCTAACCAAACCAGGTGTCTTTAGATCAACAAATTAACTGTTTAATTAAAAGAACTACATTCTTAAACACTATGAAGATATAAACAAAATTTAAAATAGAAAAATTTAGAGTCCTTGCAAATTTACAGTCCAATGTTGCTTGAAGTCCTCTCAGCCGTCTGATGGAGAAAAAAGGTTCTTCCACAGTAGAACAGTCTGTAGTCTAATTCCAGCAGTAAGTGATGCTTTCCTTCTCCAGTGATGAATTTCACCAACTAACAACTTGCAAACACTTTCAATAGAATCAATCTGACTTTAGAGTTTTTGAGGGATAAGATTGTCACAGTCTAACTTCCCTACATTATGTTTAAATTACCAGAGATCTCTGTTTTGGCTTGACTTTGTTTTAGAATTTTGAGAGATAATAATAATTAAACAGACTAAAATTCACTTCCTTCAGTTTAAATGGCTGAGAGCTCTTTTTTTCAGGTGCTAACACCAGCTGTCTGTCTGTGATCTCTGTTGGAATGGACTGTCTTCAACTAAAAAGCCAGTTCAAAATTGAATTGTAACAAATGTATCGCATGATGCTCAATCCAAGTGGCTGTATCCATGGTAATGAGAATGCACCCTTTGAATCGCAGTTTCCGAATGGCTGTTGCCAGGTAACCAGGATTTTCTGAAGCTGGTTGATTCCCTCTCCATATGGTTGTATCTAATGGCAACCAAAAATGGATTTTCTATAACTCCTGAAGCTTACTGGTTCTTAAAGCAGTACTGATCCTTTGCAAACCTTAAAGGGGCAAACCTCATATTCCCCAGATAAAAAAAAACTACAGGACCATGACACTGGGAACTGAATAGTCAAGGATGATGAGATCAGTACATAAGTAAGGGAGGATCTCAGTGCGGAAGAATAAAGTGTGGAATCTGTTTGGGTGAAGCTAAGTAATGGCAAGGGGCAGCAAACATTGGTTGGAGTTGTTTATAGGCCACCCAACAGTAGTGGTAGTGTATGACATAGTAGTAATTAGGTAATTAGAGAAGCATGCAATATGGGTAATACAGTAATCATGGGTGATTTCACTCTGCATATAGACTGGGCAAATCTAATGAGCACTACTGCTGGGGAGGACAAGTTTCAGAAATGTGTTAGGGATGGTTTTGTAGAACAGTATGTTGAGGAACCGACTAGCGAACAGGCTATTTTAGATCTAGTATTACGTAATGAGAAATTAATAATCTTGTTGCAAAAGAACCTTTAGGGATGAGTGACTATAATATTATAGAAATTTACATTATGTTTGAAAGTGAGGTAGTTCAATCTGAATCCAGGGTGTTAAATTTGAACAAAATAAATTATGAAGATATGAAGAGCAAATTGGATTGGCTGAGATGGATTGGAAAAATACATTAAATAAGGAGACCAGTACACAGTACTCCAGATGTGGTCTCACCAATGCCCTGTAGAGCTGAAGCATAACCTCCCTACTTTTGTATTCAATTCCCCTCGTGATAAATAATAACATTCTATTAGCTTTCCTAATTACGTGCTCTACCTGCAGATTAACCTTTTGCAATTCATGCACTAGGACATCCAGATCCCTCTGCATCTCAGAGCTCTGCAATATCTCACCATTTAGATAATAAGCTTTTTTATTCTTCCTGCCAAAGTGGACAATTTCCCACTTTCCCACATTTTACTCCATTTGTCAGATGTTTACTCACTCAACCTATCTATATCCCTTTGTAGCCTCATTATGTCCTCTTCACAAATTACTTTCTTACCAACCTTTGTATCATCAGTGAATTTAACAACCATACCTTTTATCCCTTCATCTAAGGCATTTATATAAATTGCAAAAAACTATACATTCCTTCAAGGCACAAAAACCCTAAAAGAAAACGCAGTCAACCATAGATAACAAAGGAAGTTAAGGATTGTATAAGATTAAAAGAAAAAGCCTATAATGTTGCCAGAAATAGTAGTAAACCGAAGGATTGGGAGGACTTTAGAATACAGCAAAGGAGGACCAAGAAACTGATAAAGAAAGGGAGAAGAGAATATGAATGTAAACGAGCAAAAACTTCAAAACTGACTGTAAAAGCTTCTATAGGTATGTAAAAAGGAAATGTTTGGCTAAGACAAATGTGGGTTCATTACAGGCAGAGTCAGGAGAATTTATAATGGGAAATAGAGAAATGGCAGAGAAACTAAATGATTACTTTGTGTCTGTGTTCACAGAGGAAGATACAAGAAATTTCCCAGAATTAGAGATCCAAGGGACTAGGGAGAATGAGGACTTGAATGAAATTAGTATTAGTAAGAAGGTTGCATTGGAGAAACTAATGGGGCTGAAGGTTGATAAGTCCCCAGGACTGATATTTTACATTCCAGAGTGTTTAATGAGGTAGCTACGGAGATAGTGATCATCTTCCAAAATTCTCTCAATTCTAGAATGGTTCCTGCAGATTGGAAGGCAGCAAATGTCACCCCACTATTTAAGAAGGGAGGGAGAGAGACAACAGGGAACTAAAGACCTGTTAGCCTTATATCAGTAGTAGTGGAAATGCTAGAATCTGTTTGAAAGAATGTGATAAATGGATACTTGGATAATAATGATCTGATTGGGCATAGTCAGCATGGATTTATGAATGGGAGATCATGTTTGACAAACCTGTTGGATTTTTTTGAGGATGGTACTGACAGAATTGATAAAAGGGAGTCGATGGACGTAGTATACTTGGATTTTCAGAAGGCTTTTGATAAAGTCCCCATAGGAGGTTGGTTGGCAAAAGTAAAGCACATGGGATTGGAGGTAATATACTGGCATGGATTAAGGATTGGCTAACAGGCAGAAAACAGAGAGTAGGAATAAACACGTCATTCTCTCATTGGCAGGCTGTGACTATTGGGGTACTGCAAGGATCAGTACTTGGGCCTCAGCTGTTCACAATATATATCAATGATTTGATGTGGGGACCAAACATAATATTTCCAAGTTGGCAGATGACACAAAACTATATGTGCGGTGAGGAAGATGCAAAGCAGCTTCAAAGGGATTTGGACTGATTCAGTGAGTGGGCAAGTACATGACAGATGGAATATAATGTGGAAAAATGTGAAGTTATCCACTTTGGCAGAAAGAATAGATGTGCAGAGTATTTCTTAAATGGAAAGAGATTAGAAAGTGTAGATGTACAAAGGGACCTGGGTGTCCTCATCAATAAGTCACTGAAAGATAACATGCATGTGCAGCAAGCAATTAAGAAGGCTAATGGTATGTTAGCCTCTATTTCAAGAGAATTTGAGTACAGGAGTAATGAAGTCTTGCTTCAATTGTATAGAACCTTGGTTAGACCGCACCTGGAATACTGTGTGCTGTTTTGATCCCCTTAGTTCTGAAGAAGGGTCACTGACCTGCAACATTAACTCTGCTTCTCTCTTCACAGATGCTGCCAGACCTGCTGAGTATTTCCAGCATTTCTTGGTTTTATTTCAGATTTCCAGCATTCGCAGTATTTTGCTTTTATTTGATCCCCTTACCTTAGGCAGGATATTATTGCCATAGAGGGAGTGCAATGAAGGTTCACAGACTTGTTCCCGGGATCGTGGAACTTTCCTATTAAGAGAGATTGGGGAAACTGGGCCTGTATTTTCTACAGTTTCGAAGTATGAGAGGTGATCTCATTGAAACCTACAAAATAATTAAAGGGTTAGACAGAGTTGATGCAGGTAAGGTGTTTCCCCTGGTTGGGAAGTCTAGAACCAGGAGACATAATTTCAAAATAAGGGGGAAGTCACTTAGGACAGAGATGAGGAGGCATTTCTTTACTCAGAGGGTTGTGAATCTTTGGAATTCTCTACCCCACAGTGCTGTGGAAGCTCAGTCTTTGAGTTGGTTTAAAGCAGAGATTGACAGATTTCTAAGTACCAATGACATAAGGGGATATGGGGATAGTGTGGGAAAAATGTATTGAAGTGGATGATCAGCCATGATCACATTGAGTGGTGGAGCAGGCTCAATGGGCTGAATGGCCTACACCTGTTCCACATTGATTGTGCCCAATCAGATCATTATTATCCAAATGTCCATTTATCACATTCTTTCAAATAGATCCTAGCATTCAATGATTTAGATGTGAATATGGGAGGTATGATCAGTAAGTTCGCAGATGACATGAAAATTGCTGGTGCCCTAAATAGTGAGGAGGAAAGCCTGAGATTACAGGACGATATAGATGGGCTGGTAAGATGGGCAGAGCAGTGGCAAATGGAATTTAATCCTGAGAAGTGTGAGGTGATACATTTTGGGAAGACTAAAAATGCAAGGGAATATATAATGGATGGTTGGACCCTAGGAAGTACAGAGGGTCAGAGGGACCTTGGTGTACTTGTCCATAGATCACTGAAGGCAGCAGCACAGGTGGATAAGGTAGTTAAGAAGGCAGATGGGATACTTGCCTTTATTCGCCGAGGCACAGAAAATAAGAGCAGGGAGGTTATGATGGAGCTGTATAAAACACTAGTTAGGCCACAGTAGGAGTACTGTGTACAGTTCTGGTCACCACACTATAGGAAGGATGTGATTGCACTGGAGAGGGTGCAGAGGAGATTCACCAGGATGTTGCCTGGGCTGGAGCATTTCAGCCATAAGGAGAGACTAGATAGACTAGGGTTGTTTTCCTTGGAGCGGAGAAGGCTGAGGAGGAACCTGATTGAGGTGTACAAAATTATGAGGAGCATAGATAGGGTAGATAGGAAGAAACTTTTTCTCTTAGCGGAGGTGTCAATAACCAGGAGGCATAGATTTAAGGTAAGGGACAGGAGGTTTACAGAGGATTCAAGGAAACATTTTTTCACCCAGAGGGTGGTTGGAATCTGGACCACACTGCCTGAAGGGATGGTAGAGGCAGGAACCCTCACAACATTTAAGAAGTATTTAGATGAGCACTTGAAATGCCATAGCATACAAGGCTATGGGCCAAGTGCTGGAAAATGGAATTAGAATAGATAGGCTTGATGGCCGGCGCAGACACGGTGGGCTGAAGGGCCTGTTTCTGTGCTGTATAACTCTATGACTCTATGTTCCTAACAGGTGTAGCTAACCAGAGTATTGTATTGCTAACTGATATTCCTAACAAGCCTAGCAAAGACATATGTGTTTTATTTGGGCTTTGAGTGCTGTCTCAATATTTTTCATTATTCTCATATTCGAACCATAGAGTAACCTGCCAAGGAATAGAAAGTTACCTCTTACATTACTCAGCAAACAAAATATACTTACAGAGTCTCCAAAACACATGAACAGAACTACAGCAAACATCGAGTATAGAGGGATAAAAGCAAAATACTGCGGATGCTGGAAATCTGAAACAAAAACAAGAAATGCTGGATTCACTCAGCAGGTCTGGCAGCATCTGTGGAAAGAGAAGCAGAGTTAACGTTTCGGGTCAGTGACCCTTCTTCGGAACTGACAAATATTAGAAAAGTCACAGATTATAAACAAGTGAGGTGGGGGTTGGGCTATAGAGGGATGATTTTTCCAGCAAAATGCAATGTGTGGAAAACAATTACATCATACAAATTAGGTGCATATAATCAATCCCAGTGACTTACAGTAGCATGATTGAATGGGAAATTATCCAATAGTCTCCATTCTGGCCAGGATTTGTGGTGTCACTATATGCAGTCTTTTGTTTTTAATGGAGCGTTATGCAAAATGCTTTTGTGCTGGCCAGCAAAATGGGCCACACTGCACATCTCAGTACATTCCAGGCCTCATGCCTTTGTGGCAGGTAACACAGGGAGTGGAGTCCAAGCCACTTCAGTGCATCAGGCATTCACCATCACATTATCAGCTCCTGTGTGCATCTAAAATGGCAATGTGTTTCATGTCTCAGCACTTCAGCTTGATAAGCAAAAACATTAATCCATTCTCCTGAGGACTATGCTCCAATTACATGAAAAATTTATATTCCCCTGTACATACTTCATAAAGCAACTGTTAAAGTATGGGCTGTAACAGAAGCATAAGGGGTGCAATAACAAGAACTTACAGAAACCACTTGAGCGTCAAGAGGTTTACAATATCATCAGCATCATTTGATTGTGTTACAGCATGATCACACATGATAACACACTCTAAACCTAACAGTTATTCTGCAAATAATGATCAACTTAATTTTCTATTCAGGTCTTAACCTTACTTTGCTTTTGCTTCCCAGTTTTTGCAGCACTAAACTAGTCTGATCCAGTATAAATGTTGTTCTTTCTACTCATCATTTTTTCTCTACTTATTGTCTCTACCCGTGCGTCCTCCAGACCACTGTCCCACCTCCACAATACCTCCCATCCCGAAGGTATCGACTTTTTGTAGCTGCATGGTTCGAATATTTGCACAATTAATGTCTATGCTTCCAACATCTACACACCCAGGACACTTGAACTAACACTTGGGGCTGGATCTTTAGGCACTGATGGGGATGTATACTGAGGCGAACGGGCACAGAATTTTGTGCCGCTGGCCGGTGAGCAAGTTTGCCGACACTATCCCACTCCTGGGCCATTTTGCCGGAAGCAGGATAAGGGACGGTAGGGCTGCCTGCCTGCAGGCAGTGGGTAGCCAATTAAAGCTCTTTAAAGGCCTATTAAGGTCTATTGTCAGAGGCCAACTAGAATTTTCCAGTAGGTCTCCAAGTCCCTGGAAGCATGAGGAAAAGCCCAGCTGCCTGGAGGCAGCTTTCCCTTGGCAGCCCAGGGGCCCAGTACTCCAGGCAGGCTTTAAGGTCCTCCCCACCTGCCTGCCTTCAGCTGCAGCTGTAGGCTGCCCTGTGCTGGCCTGGCTTCTAAGGGGATTTTTATTTTAAAGTTACAAAAGTTGGAGAGATGGTGCCTCCATCTTGAGGTGCCCTCTCTCTCTTACCTGAAAAGGCAGCCTGCTGCTTCTTTGGAGCTGAAGGACCACCTATTCGCCCTCCAGTTTTGAGATCCCGCCACAATCCTTAATTGCATGACGAGCCCGCCCACTTGTCATTAATTTGCCAATTTTGGGAAAATCACAGCCGGGTGACTGTTCCCCATACAGGCCTGGCTTCAACCTCTAGTTCACCCTAATGTCAGGGTCCCAAAGCTCATGAGGAAAAATCTTGACCTTGGACTTCCAGCAATGGTCACTTGATGGAGAGCAGGAGTGGAAATGCCATCAATGTTCCCCTCCCTAAGGTTGAGGTGCTGAGCTCAATTAACACCTGACATTGAATGTAGCTCAGGTCTGGGATCTTCCCTGTCTACATGTTCAGCTCCTGACTGTTTAAACTTAATGATAAGGAGGAGCTCTATAAATGCTGTCTTTTGATTTGATTTAGTTTAGAGATACAGCACTGAAACAGGCCCTTCGGCCCACCGAGTCTGTGCCGACCATCAAACACCCATTTATACTAATACTGCACTAATCCCATATCCCTACCACATCCCCACCTGTCCCTATATTTCCCTACCACCTACCTATACTTGGGGCAATCTCTCATGGCCAATTTACCTATCAACCTGCAAGTCTTTGGCATGTGGGAGGAAACCGGAGCACCCGGAGGAAACCCACGCAGACACAGGGAGAACTTGCAAACTCCACACAGGCAGTACCCAGAATTGAACCCGGGTCGCTGGAGCTGTGAGGCTGCGGTGCTAACCACTGAGCCACTGTGCCGCTTTGATGTTTTCAGATGTGGCGCTTTTCCATTAGTTATTTGTTTCCGGTAAAAGAGAGTGGAATAGAACTGAGAGAAGAGACAATAGGATAATCGAGCACGAACATGCACGCAAAATCCCAGAGTGATCGTATTCAGAAATCAATGGAGAATCTAAAAGTAAGGCGCTCTCGAGATAAGGAGGCCCAAGAGAGGTTGTGTTAGTCACTGGAACTTGTAAACAAGAGACTGTTACAAAGTAGTTGATTTTGTCTCATTCCTGATAATTAATTTCCTGTGGTGGAGAGGAAGTACTTTCTTGGTTTGCATTTTCCCAATAGTTTTGCAGGATTGATTGCGTCACACCATATACATGGAGGTTGTTGCAAAGATATGAGCCTCAAAATTCAGAAGCCACCTGGGGAGGTGGAAGTTAAGTACCTTATACCAGAATGGTGAGATCTGACGCTCTTGAGATAGTGAGCCTTGGGGCTCATTGTCACAGAATCAGTGCTTTGCAACAGCACCCACCACCCACCCCAGGTGAAGACCGAACAAAAGTCTGGCCAGTGCTAGCATTGCAGGTAAACTTCGTGAGCAGTCAGGGAAACTGTCACATCCCATTTTAATGTGTTTATTTTCTCCACATGGAGAGCAAAGTTTAAACATTTTCTCTGCAGATTTCTGAACAAACAGGATCACTGTGGTATCTGGAAATGCTGCAGATGTGTAAAAAGAAAGATAGGACTTGCATTTCTGCAGTACCTTTCACAACCTCAGTATGTCCAAAAGTGTTTTACAGTCAATAAAGTACTTTGAAATGCTGTCACTGTTGTAACTTAGGAAATGTGGCAGCCACACAGCACACAGCAAGGTCCTATAAACAACGATATGATGGCGACCAGATGTTCTATTTTAGTGATGTTGGGTAAGGGATAAATAATGGCCAGGACACCGGGGATAACTCCCCTACTCTTCGTCAAAATACTCCAGTGGGATCTTATACCTCCACCTGAGAGAACAGATGAGATTTTGGTTTAACGAGTCATCTAAAAAGCAACACCTCCCTCAGCACTGCACTGGGGTGTCAACCTAGATCTTGTGCTCAAGTGTTTGGAATGGGATTTCAACCTATAACCAATATTTCCTGTAAGCTGCACACATGCACGCCATGCAGCAACCCAGGAGGTACCACACAGGCCGCTAACAAGTTGCCCCCTTTAAGTTACCAAGCAAAACAATTTAAAGATATCATGCATTCAAGTGAACAGGCTGCACACAATGTAAAACATTTACAGGGACATTTCCTACAACCTTCTGACTCAGAGGCAAGAGTGCTACTACTGATCTACAGCTGAATGTTATTTATCTGGGAAATACCCTAATTAACCTAATTTATATGGCTTTTGTACATATTTAAAACTCTCAACAATTAGGGATGGCCAACAAATGCTGGCCTTGCCAGCACCGCTCACATCCCGTGGACGAATAATAAAAAAATCTCCCTGGCACCAACAGGGCTTATCCTGTAAGAAAAAACAAACTACGGTTGGCTTAACCAAATTTACAGCACATAGACTGCAGGAGTTGACTCAGAGGGACTAAAATGTCACAAAGTAGCAGATGGAACTAAACTGTCAGTTTTACAGACTTGCTGTCTCTTGTCACCCTTTCATGCACAAATATGTATGGTACACGGGTGAAGTAAAAATTGCTGCATTGGAAGTTCTGGCATTCTTAAAAGTATACTGCAGATGCAATAAAGCATTGTGAAATATGTTCAGTTATTTAACATTCCATGTCCTGTTTTTAAACTTTGTGCTGTGATGTTCTTTTAGGAGCAATTTTGAAAATGGCAATCTGAATGCAGCTGTTCATACTCCTGGCATGTAGCTTCACCCACTGAAAATGTGGATGCAGAGGCCAGTGGGCCCCACCAGATTTTCCATCCATTACAATTAATGTCTGGACAATGCTGTGTGACTGGAATTCTATAAATGCACTTCCATCCATGCTGATAGTGCAAATCCATAGCATTTATCCTGTGTAGATATATTATGGATTTTATCCCATGGCAGAATTGCCTTCCATTTTTCCACTGGCCTGTCTGCAAATTTTTCATTTGAACCTGGTCTATAGTTACATTCAATTTCTTTTAGTGTAGGTTGGTTATGTAGAAATATTTTTTTTTGTGGGAATGGATTGCAGTAGCAATTGCAATTAGAAAGAATGACCTTATAAAGAATAGCTGTGAAACTCTAACTTTGGATGTGTCAGCACCTTCAGGAGAGGAGGGGAGGTAATTAGAAAAAGGAAATATAGAGATGTAGCTAGGTCTCCATTCTAGATGGTAATGTCAGGGCATGGATTCTGTGGATTTGCACAATGTATTCTGGAATTGAAGCTTGTTGAATCTGCAGGGGCGTCAATGAAGAAAATCAGAGACTAGAAGGCAAAGTGCACCTTATGCTCATTTTTTCTCTCTCTCTTACTCACATGTCACACATACACACACCCACACATCAAGCAGCAGGCTCTCAAGGTCCCATGAATATCACACATAATGACAGGTCTGTACCATTTTATGCAAACAGGATTTTCTCTTCTCCAGACTACAGCAGATGCACATAGAACTTATATTTTGATTTTCTTGCCTGGAAGCCAACGGGGTAAATTTTTGTCTTCAACACATAGGCAGTAAACTACTGGTGCCCATTATACATCCCACCCAATGTTTATTCAATTGATTTCAGAAGTGCTGGTGGATAGACCTGAAATGCTAACTGTGATTCTCTCTCCATAGATCTGCTGAGTGTTTCCAGGATTTTCTGTTTTTAAAACAGACTGTTCTGCTTTGAACATCCAAAGCCACATTGTTCCGCGTCTGGTTATAGAATGGGTAAATACACAATAAAGCTCCCTCAACTTTGACCCGACAAACTTTGTTTAAATGCAGCATTAAAGAAATCCCCCAGCTCTATTGATAGAATTTTTATTCGGTTGCCATGCCAGCAAGCTGAGCAAGTGAGACATTTTAATACAAAGTAATGCTGCGTTGTAGAAGATCTGTATTGCGGATTTTTACATGGAACAAACTGTCCAATTTTTTTTTGAGCTTTTCCAACTTTCACCCCTTGTCACGTTGTTATGCTGAGGCAGCTCAATGATTACTTGACCTCATCTCAATTCTCATATTCCCATTCTGCTAGTGTGAGCCTAGACAGCGAATGCTAGCAGGCTATTCATCATGGAGGGCATCACAGCCACACCTGATCCTGTCCTCCTTCATTGTTGTAAAAATTCACAAGTGCTGACAGAGGTCACGGGATAGAAAATCTGAGCAAGCTACCCCAGGGTCAGTGAAATCAAATGTATTGTCTATTTCCCACATTACTTGGGCTGGATTTTGTTGAGCACCTGACATCGAGCTCTGTGGCGGGGTGGAGGGGGCCAGAAGATCGCTGAGGCAATGGCCCGCCATGCAGCCTGACATCAGGATTGCTGGGCCCGATCTTCATGGCGGCAGCGTGGCTCCGTGGCAGCCACCCACCCTCAGTGATGGGACCCGACTTTAAATATTTAAATAATCTCTATGCGTGCATTTAAATCCAATTCCCCATGATCTTACCTTTGGTTCCGGATCTCTAGTGCAAAGGGCGACACTCACCCCCCTTCACTTTCCTGTCCAGCGAAAGTTGGCACCACTGAGGTAGGAAAGGGGGGATCAGAGCATTGTTAGTGTAGTTGTGGGGGGGGGCGGGGAGGTGGTAATGGGGTCAATGCTGCATTTTTAGTGTAGGAGGGGAAAGGGGTGACCTCTGCAATTTGTGCAGCTGGGGGTAGAGAGGATCAACTCTGCGATCTCAGTGTATTGGTGGGGTGGGTGGGGGGGGGGGGGAGGGATTGGGTAGTGGAGAGATGGGTTAAACATTTATTTTCAGTGTAGGTGGGGTGTGGGGAATGGGGTCAATTGTCATCTGTCAACACAGGCCTGGCAGCCCCTTAAAAATGGCGCCAGCACCTGCGTAGAAATAGGTAATGCTATTGACGGTGTCGCAGAGCCCACCCCTGCAACATGATCGAGGTGGCAGCCACCCTGCATATTATAGTGAGTTGACACGTGCTAGTTTGCAGCGGTATGACGGCACAGGGCCGCCTCTTTTTTCGCCTGCCGCCGCTCTTGGTGGTGGGAAAAATAAAATCCAGAGTCTTATCTTTGTCCTACTCCAGCTGAAATCAACTAACTCAGACTGTGAATTGGCTCTTTGGTTTGCATTTTAGGCTGATAAGTTTGTAATTCAGTGTGAAGTCGTTACTCCATGAGACCTAAATTTATATTCAGTTTGAGGATTCTTTAGTTCATCATTACATCCCTGGTTTTCTTTTCTAGGCTAAATAACTTTTGTATGCCTTGATAAAGAAACCATTGGGTAAAGCTATGTTTATTATAATCAAGGATGTGGTTGCTCTAATGCAAGGTCACAAACTTGAAATGTTAACTCTGTTTCTCTCTTCACAAATGCTGCCAGACCTGCTGAGTATTTCCAGCGTGTTCTGTTTTTATTTCAGATTTCCAGCAGCTGCAGTATTTTGCTTTTATGTTTGTGAGATTGTTCTGTGTCTCACCAGCCACTGGAATTAACAAGCCGATCATTTTTTGATAAGTCGACCACTATATTACTGGGTCTTACAATTCCCTTAAACAACAACTTTCATTTATATAGTGCAACATCGCTAGGTACCTCACAGTAATGTAATCAGACACAAACTGACACCGAGCCCAAGAAGGCGATAGTAAGAGGAGGTGGATAAGCTAGTATGGGGAGGGGTGGTGTAGTGGTGTTGTTACTGGACTAATAACCCAGAAACTCAGGGTATTACTCTGGGTACATGGGTTTGAATCCCACCACAGCAGAAGGTGGAATTTGAATTAAATTAAAAAATCTGGAATTAAAAGTATCATCTAATGATGGCCATAAAGCCATTGTCCATTGTTGTACAAACCCATCTGGTTCACTAATGCCTTTGAAGGAAGGAAATCTGCTGTCTTTACCTGGTCTGGCCTACATGTGGACTCCGGACCCACAACAATGTGGTTGACTCTTAAATGCCATGTGAAATGGCCTAGCAAGCCACTTAGTTGTATCTAACTGCTAAGAAGTCAATGAAACCAGACGAACCACCCGGCATCGACGTAGGCACTGGAAATGACAACGGTAAACCCAGCCCTGTCGACCCTGCAAAGTCCTGGCGGCTTGTGCCAAAATTGGGAGAGCTGTCCCACAGACTCGTCAAGCAACAGCCTGACATAATCATGGAATCATACCTTACAGACAATGTCCTAGACACGGGCTTGACCATCCCCGGGTGTGTCATGTCCCACTGACAGGACAGACCCAGCAGAGGTGATGGCACAGTGGTGTAAAGTTGGGAGGGAGTTGTCCTGGGATTCCTCAAGATTGTCTTCAGACCCCATGAAGTCTCGTGTGACCAGGTCAAACATGGGCAAGGAAACACCTACTGACCTCCCTCAGCTGATGAGTCAATACTCCTCCATGTTGATCCCTACTTGGAGGAGGCACTGAGGGTGGCAAGGGCACAGAATGTACTCTGGGTGGGGGACTTCAATGTCCATCACCAAGGGTGACTTGGTAGCACCATAGCTGGCCGAGTTCTAAAGGAACAGGGTATGCAGCAGGGGGTGAGGGAACCAACAAGAGGGAAAAACATACTTGGCCTTGCCCTCACCAATCTGCGTGCCGCCGATGCATCTGTCCATGACAGTATTGGTAGGAATGACCACCACACAGTGCTTGTGGAGACGAAGTCCCACCTTCACATTGAAGATACCCTCCATTGTGCTAAATAGGATAGATTTCAAACAGATCGAGTAATGCAAAACTGGTCATCCTTGAGGTGCTGTGGGCCACCAGCAACAGCAGAATTGTAGTCAACCACAATCTGTAGCTTCATGGCCCGGCATATCCCCCACTCTACTGTTACCATCAAACCAGGAGACAACACCTTGTTCAATGAAGAATGCAGGAGGGCATGCCAGGAGCAGCACCAGGCATACCTCAAAATGAAGTGTCAACCTGGTGAAGTTAAAACACAGGAATACTTGCATGCCAAACTGCATAAGCAGCATGCGTTAGACAGAGCTAAGTGATCCCATAATCAACGGATTAGATCTAAGCACTGCAGTCCTGCCACATCCAGCTATGAATGATGGTGGACAATTAAACAACTAACTGGAAGAGGAGGCTCCACAAATATCCCCATCCTCAATGATAGGGGAGCCCAGCACATTAGTGTGAAAGATAAAGCTGAAGCATTTGTAACAATCTGGATACTGCAAAGGCTATGGGCCCTGACAATATTCTGGCAATAGTACTGAAGACCTGTGCTACAGAACTTGCCGCGCCTTTAGTCAAGCTGCTCCATTATAGCTATAACACTGGCGTCTAACCAGCAATGTGGAAAATTGCCCAGATATGTCCTGTACACAAAAAGCAGAACAAATCCAACCCATCAGTCTACTCTCAATCATCAGTAAAATAATGGAAGGTGACATCGACAGTACTATCAAGCACTTGCACAGCAATGACCTGCTCAGTTTGCGTTCTGCCAGGGCCACTCAGCCTTGATTCAAACATGGACAAAAGAGCTGAACTCAAGAGGTGAGGTGAGAGTGACTCCCCTTGACATCAAGGCAGCAGTTGACCATATATGGCATCAAGGAGCCCGAGCAAAACCGAAGTCAATGGGAATCGGTGGGAAAGCTCACCGCTTGTTGGATTCATACCTAGCGCAAAGGAAGATGGTTGTGGTTGTTGGAGGTCAATCATCTGAGCTCCAGGGCATCACTGCAGGAGTTCCTCAGGGGACTGTCCTAGGCCCAACCATCTTCCGCTGCTTCATCAATGACCTTCCTTCAATCATAAGGTCAGAAGTGGGGATGTTCACTGATAATTGCACAATGTTCAGCACCATTCGCGACTCCTCAGATACTGAAGCAGTCCGTGTAGAAATGCAGCAAGATCTAGACAATATCCAGGCTTGGGCTGATATGTGGCAAGTAACATTCGCGCCACACAAGTGCCAGGCAATGACCATCTTCAACAAGAGAGTATCTAACCATCTCCCCTTGACATTCAATGGCATTACGATTGCTGAATCCCCCACTATCAACATCCTAGGGGTTACCATTGACCAGAAACTGAACTGGAGTAGTCATAGAAATACCATGGCTACAAGAGCAGGTCAGAGGCTAGGAATTCTGCGGTGAGTAACTCACCTCCTAACTCCCCAAAGCCTGTCCATCTACAAGGCACAAGTCAGGAGTGTGTTGGAATACTCTCCACATGCCTGGATGGGTGCAGCTCCAACAACTACACTGAAAAAGCTCGACACCATCCAGGACAAAGCAGCTTGCTTGATTGGCACTCCATCCACAAACATTCACTCCCTCCACCACCGATGCACAGTGGCAGCAGTGTGTACCATCTACAAGATGCATTGCAGCAACGCATCAAGACTCCTTAGATAGCACCTTCCAAACTCGCGACCTCTACCAACTAGAAGGACAAGGGCAGCGTATGCATAGGAACACCATCACCTGCAAGTTCCCCTCCAAGTCAGACACCATCCTGACTTGGAACTATATCGCTGTTCCTTCACTGTTGCTGGGTCAAAATCCTGGAACTCCCTTCCTAACAGTACTGTGGGTGTACTTACCTCACATGGACTGCAGTGGTTCTAGAAGGCAGCTCACCACTCTCATGGGCAATTAGGGATGAACAATAAATGAGGAATTGGAGGAATGCAGAGATGGTGGAAGGTTGTAGATCTGTAGAAGGTTAGAGAGATAGGGAGGAACAGAGCTATGAAGTGAGTTTAAAATGAGGATAAGAATTTTAAAATTGAGCTGTTGGTGAACTGTGAGCCAATGTAGGTCAGCCAGTACAGGGGTGATAACTGAATGGGATTTGGCATAGGTTAGAATATCGGATGCAGAGTTTTAAATGAGCTCAGATTTACGGAAGATGAAAGATTGGACATCAGCAAAGATAACATTGCAATAGTTGATTCTGGAGAGAGCAAAAGCACGGATGAAGGTTTCAGTAGTAGATAAACTGAAGCAGGGGTGGGATATTACATAGGTGGAAGTATATGGTCTTTGAGATGGAGAGTCTATGAGGTAAAAAGCTCAGCTCTGGATCAACTAGGTCGTTGAGGTTGCAAACAGTCCGACTCAGTTTGAGACAGTGTCCAGAGACAGGGAAGGAAGTATTGTTTGGGGATTGGAGGTTGTAGTAGGGTCAATGATGATGGCTTCTTAAATCCTTCATTCTCCAGAAATGTATCTAATTTCTCTTGAATCCATTTATACGACCTTTGTCATTGCTTCAATGCCCATTCTCAATGATTTATTACCCTTCGGGTGATAACTTCTTCTTAGCTTCCCTTCGATTTAGATTTGATTTGAGATACAGCACTGAAACAGGCCCTTCGGCCCACCGAGTCTGTGCCGAACATCAACCACCCATTTATACTAATCCTACACTAATCCCATATTCCTACCAAACATCCCCACCTGTCCCTATATTTCCCTACCACCTACCTATACTAGTGACAATTTATAATGGCCAATTTACCTATCAACCTGCAAGTCTTTTGGCTTGTGGGAGGAAACCGGAGCACCCGGAGAAAACCCACGCAGACACAGGGAGAACTTGCAAACTCCACACAGGCAGTACCCGGAATCGAACCCGGGTCCCTGGAGCTGTGAGGCTGCGGTGCTAACCACTGCGCCACTGTGCCGCCATAATTGAATTTTCCTCATTTTTATTTTGTGGCCTTAATATTTGGACCCTTGAGCACAGTGGATTCCATGGCATGTCAATCTTTGATCTAAATTATATATTGTCAATAAGAAAGTAATTAATTGCAAACAGAATCCTTAATAATTGTAAACAATTGTTCAGGTGTAACGAGTTAAAGTCATAAGTGGGAAATATAGGAACAAGTTATTCAAAGACTATGGCTCACGAGCAAAACAGTCCCGAGTCACTGTGGTTACAAGTTCAGATCTAGGCAAAGCTCATATGCAGCCATATGGATTAAAGATTTGTCTCAGTGCACAGCTAACTCTTCGTGAGTCATTCCCCACCAGTTTTACAAATAACGTCTCATCTTGAAAGATGAGAAGAATCTGAACTTTCACTGACTGCTAGGCAGGATGTGAGTGCCCCCTACTGATAGATCTGGACTCTAAAAAACTACAGTGTTGTTAAGAGGGTCTGTGCTATCATTGCTCACAGTTGAAGTGTTTCTGCAAAATAAAATATGACTATGGTAGTGGTAAATTGTAATTGAGCATACCACTGTATTTTTGTTAAATGAGTGCAAAAATACACTTTATATGAAAGTCATTTTATAACATATCGTGGTTTAGTTCTTTAAAATTCATTTTCAGTAAATTGATGAAACATTTACTGATCTTGTAATCACTTGTTCTGGCACGAACATTTGTGATTGCCTTTCATGTTGGTTCCAGTTCAACAGCAGAATAATCACATTTTTTAGTTAAACAAAATGAAATACTTATCTGAAGGTTAGTATATTTAGAGATGTGTATTCTTCCAACTGTTTTGATTTTTTCCAATGGCAATAATTTGGCTTTTATATTAACGTAGAAAAACATCCCAAGGTGCTTCGTAGAGTGGAATCCAAAAGACGCACACTAAACTAAAGCAAGATATTAGAAGAGGTGACCCAAAGCTTGGTCAAAGTGGTAGATTTTGAAGCGAGTCACAAAGGGGAAGATAGAGATAGAGATTGACAAATGTTTAGGGAGGGAATTCCAGAGCATGGAGCCTAAGAGGCTGAAGGCAGAGACATCCATATTGATGAGAAGGGACTAAGAATGCAAAAGAGGCCAGAATCAACAAACAGAGAGTCTGAGGCAAAGGGGGTGAATGCTGGGGGTGTTGAAATTTACAGAGGTAAGAGCAGTGAAGCTATTAAGGGATTTAAACACATAGATGAAAATTTTAAATCCAAGGCATTGGGAGACCAGAAGCCATTATAGGTCAGTAAGGATGGGACTGATGGATAATCTGGACTTTGTGCAGGATAGGAAACGGTCTGCAGAGGTTTGGACAAGCTGAAGTTTCTGGAGCATAGTGGATGGGGGATTCTCTGGCAGAGTGTTGAAATATTTGAGTCTGAAAATGACAATGGGTGAGGGGATGAAGTGTTATTGGATGATGAATAAATGTTAGCCAGTCTTCTTCTTCTTTGGCCTCCTTGTCTCGAGAGACAATGGGTAAGAGCCTGGAGGTGGTCAGTGGTTTGTGAAGCAGCGCCTGGAGTGGCTATAAAGGCCAATTCTACCACAGGTGCTGCAGATAAAACTGGTTGCCGGGGCTGTTACACAGTTGGCTCTCTCCTTGCACTTTTGTCTTTTTTCCTGCCAACTGCTAAGTCTCTTCGACTCGCCACTCTTTAGCCCCGCCTTTATGGATGTCCGCCAGCACTGGCGATCACTGGCAACTGACTCCCATGACTTGTGGTCAATGTCACAGGACTTCATGTCGCGTTTGCAGATGTCTTTAAAGCGGAGACATGGACGGCCGGTGGGTCTGATACCAGTGACGAGCTCGCTGTACAATGTGTCCTTGGGGATCCTGCCATCTTCCATGCGGCACACATGGCCAAGCCATCTCAAGCGCCGCTGGATCAGTAGGGTGTACATGCTGGGGATGTTGGCCGCCTCGAGGACTTCTGCGTTGGAGATATGGTCCTGCCACCTGATGCCAAGGATTCTCCGGAGGCAGCGAAGATGGAATGAGTTGAGATGTCGCTCTTGGCTGACATAAGTTGTCCAGGCCTCACTGCTGTAGAGCAAGGTACTGAAAACACAGGCTTGATACATTCGGACTTTTGTGTTCCATGTCAGTGCGCCATTTTCCCATGTGCTTGTTGATTTCTGCATCGACAGGTTACTGGTGATAGTTGAGCCTAGGTAGGTGAACTCTTGAACCACTTCCAGAGCGTGGTCGCCGATATTGATGGATGGAGCATTTCTGACATCCTGTCCCATGATGTTCGTTATCTTGAGGCTGATGGTTAGGCCAAATTCGTTGCAGGCAACCGCAATCCTGTCAATGAGTCTTTGCAGACACTCTTCTGTGTGGGATGTTAATGCAGCATCGTCAGCAAAGAGGAGTTCCCTGTTGAGGACTTTCCGTACTTTGGTCTTTGCTCCAAGACGGGCAAGGTTGAACAACATACCATCTGATTTTGTGTGGAGGAAAATTCCTTCTTCTGAAGACTTGAACGCATGTGAGAGCAGCAGTGAGAAGAAGATCCCAAACAGTGTAGGTGCGAGAACACAGCCCTGTTTCACACCACTCAGGATAGGAAAGGGGTCTGATGAGGCGCCGCTATGCTGAGTTGTGCCTTTCATATTGTCATGGAATGAGGTGATGATACTTAGTAGCTTTGGTGGACATCTGATCTTTGCTAGTAGTCTGAAGAGACCACGGCTGCTGACGAGGTCAAAGGCTTTGGTGAGATCTATGAAAGCAACATAGAGGGGCATCTGTTGTTCGCGGCATTTCTCCTGTAGCTGGCAAAGGGAGAACAGCATGTCAATGGTGGCTCTCTCTGCCTGAAAGCCACACTGTGCCTCAGGGTAGACACGCTCACCCAGCTTCTGGAGTCTGTTTAAAATGACATGTGAAGACTTTCCCCACAATGCTGAGCAGGGAGATTCCACGGTAGTTGTTGCAGTCACCGTGGTCACCCTTGTTCTTATGGAGGGTGATGATATTGGCATCGCGCATGTCCTGAGGTACTGCTCCCTCGTCTCAGCACAGGCAAAGCAGTTCATGGAGTGCTGAGAGTATAGCAGGCTTGGCACTTTTGATTATTTCAGGGGTGATGCCGTCCTTTCCAGGGGCTTTTCCACTGGCTAGAGGATCAATGGCATCACTGAGTTCCGATTTTGTTGGCTGTTCGTCCAGCTCATCCATGACTGGCAGAGACTGGGCTGCATTGAGGGCGGTATCAGTGACAACATTTTCCCTGGAGTACAGTTCTAGGTAGTGCTCCACCCAGCGGTTCATTTGCTTGCGTTGATCAGTGATCGTGTCCCCTTATTTAGACTTGGGGAGGGGGGCCATCTTCTTGATGGTTGGCCCAAAAGCTCTCTTAATGCCATCATACATTCCTCTGATATTTCCATTGTCCGAGGCCAGCTGAATACGACTGCATAGGTGTTGCCAGTAGTCATTTGCACAGCGCATTGCTGTTCTTTGTGCAGCGCTTCTGGCTACTTTAAGTACTACGGATGTGAACTCGCTGGGGGCTTTCTTGTTGTTCAACCATGCAATGCTCTTAGCGGCTATGACAGGTTCCTGCTCTTCAAAGTGAGATTGAAACCAGTCTGCATTCTGCTTCTCACGTTTGCCAAAGGTGCTCATTGCTGAGTCATAGATGGAATCTCTGATGTGGGCCCACTTGTTGTTGGATGATGAATAAATGTTAGCCAACACACCAGGAAAATTCCCTTGCTGTTCAATGAACTTGATCAGTGGACATTGCTATTGGGACTGCCAGCCTTGGTTTAGTGCTCTGTCTGAAAAATGGCACCTCTGACAATCCAACCCTCCTTCAGTGCAGCACAAAATGTAGCACCCCTAATTCTGATAAGCATTCAATACAATCCAACATCAAGCATGAGATTAAAAGAAAGCCTATGAATGGTGGGCATCACAAATAAGCTATTAATACAGAAATGCATTGCAAGTCAGCCAAAGCCTGAAAGAAAGATAGGTTAAACCTGCTCAGTGTTATTTTCTTTCTAAATCTTTTGTGCTCAGTATATGCTGGCAATTCCAATGCCTCTGATTTCAGGAACCCTGTATCATCATCAAACACTCCTCGGACAGATATATAACACAGCTAGGGTTTAGCTTCATCTACTCAGACCTAAACCAAGCCCTTACCCAACCCAAAATGTTAACCCAAAATAGTGTATTCACTATACCCTCTGACCTCCCCCTTTCTGATGCAGAGCATTCTGTACTCAGCAAAGGTCTCAGTTTTATCCCCTTACGTCCCCACCTCAATGAATTTCGCGCTCGGCATGACGTTGAGCTCTTCTTCCGTCGCCTCCGCCTCCGGGCTCACCTCTTTGACCAGGAGTCCTCCCCCCGACCAGCAGACCCATTCACCTGCCTCCAGCATTCTCCCTCTACCTGGACCCCTCCCACTGGCCTCTTACCCGCTCTTGATCTCTTCATTGAAAACTGTCGGAGAGACATTGGTCATCTCAATTTCTCTGCCCCCTCACTCACTCTAACCTGTCCCCCTCTGAACTTGAGGCACTCCGTTCTCTCAGGTCTAACCCCGACATGGTCATCAAACCTGCAGACAAGGGTGGTGCTGTTGTCGTATGGCGTACCGACCTCTACCTTGCAGAAGCTCAAGGCCAACTCACGGACACTTCTTCCTACCTCTCTCTGGACCATGACCCCACCACCGAACATCAAGCCACTGTCCAAAGGACTGTCACTGACCTCATCTCCTCTGGAGATCTTCCCTCTACAGCTTCCAACCTCATAGTCCCACAAACCCGGACAGCCCGCTTCTACCTCCTTCCCAAAATCGAAAAAAAGGGACTGTCCCGGCAGACCCATTGTGTCAGCCTGCTCCTGCCCCACTGAACTTATTTCTTCCTATCTTGACTCTATCTTTTCTCCGCTGGTCCACTCTCTTCCCACCTACATCCGTGACTCTTCTGACGCCCTATGTCATTTTGACAATTTCCAGTTTCCTGGTCCCAACCGCCTCCTCTTCACTATGGACGTCCAATCGCTCTACACCTCCATCCCCCACCAGGATGGTTTGAGGGCTCTCCGCTTCTTCCTGGAACAGAGGCCCAACCAGTCCCCATCCACCACCACCCTCCTCCGCCTGGCTGAACTTGTTCTCACATTGAACAACTTCTCCTTCAACTCCATGCACTTCCTTCAAGTAAAAGGTGTCACTATGGGTAGCCGCATGGGTCCTAGTTATGCCTGTCTTTTTGTGGGATATGTCGAGCTTTCTTTGTTCCAGTCCTACTCAGGCCCCCTCCCCCAACTCTTTTTCCGGTACATTGATGACTGTATCGGTGCCGTTTCCTGCTCCCGCCCCGAACTGGAAAACTTTATCAACTTTGCTTCCAATTTCCACCCTTCTCTCACCTTTACATGGTCCATCTCTGACACTTCCCTTCCCTTCCTCGACTTCCCTGTCTCCATCTCTGGGGATAGGTTGTCTACTAATATCCATTATAAGCCCACCGACTCCCACAGCTACCTCGACTACACTTCTTCACACCCTACCTCCTGTAAGGACTCTATTCCATTCTCCCAATCTCTCCGTCTCCGACGCATCTGCTCTGATGATGCTACCTTCCATGACGGTGCTTCTGATATGACCTCCTTTTTCCTCAACCGAAGAGTTCCCCCCACTGTGGTCGACAGGGCCCTCAACCGTGTCTGGCCCATTCCCCGCACCTCTACCCTCACCCCTTCCCCTCCCTCCCAGAACCGTGACAGGGTTCCCCTTGTCCTCACTTTTCACCCCATCAGCCTCCATATCCAAAGGATCATCCTCCGCCATTTCCGCCACCTCCAGCGTGATGCCACTACCAGTCGCATCTTCCCCTCCCTTCCCCTGTCAGCATTCCGAAGGGATCGTTCCCTCCGCGACACCCTGGTCCACTCCTCCATTACCCCCACCATCTCGTCCCCGTCCCATGGCACCTTCCCCTGCAATCGCAGGAGGTGTAATACCTGCCCATTTACCTCCTCTCTCCTCACTATCCCAGGCCCCAAACACTCCTTTCAGGTGAAGCAGCGATTTACTTGTACTCCTTTCAATGTAGTATACTGTATTCGCTGCTCACAGTGTGGTCTCCTCTACATTGGAGAGACCAAGCGCAGACTGGGTGACCGCTTTGCGGAACATCTCCGCTCAGTCCGCAAGCAGGACCCTGAGCTTCCGGTTGCTTGCCATTTCAACACTCCCCCCTGCTCTCATGCTCACATCTCTGTCCTGGGACTGCTGCAATGTTCCAGTGAACATCAACGCAAGCTCGAGGAACAGCATCTCATCTACCGATTAGGCACACTACAGCCTGCCGGACTGAACATTGAGTTCAATAATTTCAGAGCATGACAGCCCCCCATTTTACTTTCATTTTTAGTTATTTTTTCTTCCTTTTTTTTACATTCTTTTTTACATTTTTTCCAATTTTTTTTTTGCATTTATTTCATTTCATCTTAGTTTGTTCAGTTTGCTTAGCCACTGTTTTTTTTCAGGTTTGCACTTGCTGCTGTTCAATATTCAGTGTATTAACACCTAATCTGTACTAATGCTTTGTCTTTCAACACACCATTAACATATTGTTTGCCTTTGCTCCGTGACCTTTTGGTCAGCTATGTGGCCTGGTCCAATCTAGACCTCCTTTGTTATCTCTTGCCCCACCCCCACCTCACTTGCTTATAACCTGTGACTTTTCTAATATTTGTCAGTTCCGAAGAAGGGTCACTGACCCGAAACGTTAACTCTGCTTCTCTTTTCACAGATGCTGCCAGACCTGCTGAGTGATTCCAGCATTTCTTGTTTTTATTTCAGATTTCCAGCATCTGCAGCATTTTGCTTTTATTACCAAAATGTTAACTTGTCTTGCTCTATTCAGATGCTGAGTAACCGTCCTTTGCATTTGCAGCATCTTCTGGTTTTATTTCCTCATATTAATTCTTTTTGTTTCTTACTATTAAACAAAACTAGTCCAACAAACTTACTAATATCGGCAGTATCTAGTAACTCCTCCTCTCATCCAGCCACAGATGATGCTGCTACCCTAAAGCCCAACACAGAAGCTCAATACTAATGCATTTATTATAGCGGATTGAGCATGTGTTTTGCAGTCAGAAATTTAAAACAGCACATTCGAAGTCAGTGAACAGAAGACACAGCTGTTGACAATATCCTAAGCTAAAAGTGTTCAATAGAAGGTATTAAATGGCAATATTATTCAATTCTGATTACTACAGTTCATGCTAAAAGAGTGTCAGTGTGAGAACATGGATGTTTAAAGAAATTCTTTAGCTGAGGGTGAGAGAGAGGAACCAAGTCCACAGCAAACAAAAAGTGCAATCCTTCTCATTCATCACCTCTTTAATTCTGTTCATGCAATGTTTTACTGAATGCAGCCTTAATAGAGAATAAAAGAGGCCTATCGAATTAATAATGAACAATTTGATTATTTGTATTGTTGACCCCAGTGGCAGGTGTGATTTTTTTTCTCTCCTCAATACAGTCTAATAGAGTTTTCAAAATTGATGCTTTGAGGAAGTCATTTTGCTTTAAAATCATGTATGTGTGTGACAAGGAGACAAATAGCACCCACTAACTCCTATAATCCCCCATCTATGTGGCTAAGAATCTCTAAAAGGGATCAGTGAGTTGAATCTTTATCTTGAGTGATTACCATAATGCTCCTGGCTAATGCTTTGCGATTTCCATTCTACTCCTTTGAGCGTTGTGTTCAGTCGCAGTTGAGAAACAGGACAGGCATTGCAAAACACTTTGAGTGAAACAATGAGAGTGGGGCCCAGTGCTTGAATGGCAGTAAATGGAAGAGTAGGAAAGTTTCCAGCAGAGAAACAGTAAGGTTTTGTACATAGGTGGAACCTTGAGGTCTTCAAGTAGCCATCCAGAGCAACTGTACATTACATTCATATGTATCCTTCCCATAGCCTAGAAACATTTAACTCCTTCACAACTGTTGCAAAAATACAGAAAAAACTCTTGAAATGCAGGCCTTTTTTGAGGCTAAGTATATTAATTTTACAGAGAATTATATTAATTTATAGATTAAATTAGATTGGATTAGATTTGTATAGGGACTGCTTAAAGCCAGATTTATTTTATGTTCCAGAGACGTCAGATAAAAGTCTGTAAAGTTCAAAATTGAAATCTGCCATGTAAAAATAAATAAAATAACCAGGATACCCTATCATCAATGGATGATTCTTTAAGTTAGCTTGTGCAACTAAAAGGCCCATAAACCATGAGCTATATTAGAGACTCAGTTTTTCCCAACAGATGAGAGATAAAATCATTTTGTTCTACTGTTTAACTAATATTTAAAAAGTTCATTTATATTTTACTCAATATGTGCAGAAACAATAGTGCTGATTTTCTGCCCACTCGGCAGAAACTAAGCAGGTGGGTAGTTAAAATGGCCAGTGGGATAACCAGACCACTCCAACTGCCTACTTGTGGGTTCTGATTTTAACCTGCACTTCTGAGAAAGATGGAGGGACATCTGTCTGGAGCTAGCTTCTTTAAATATGTAGTTCAGGCTCTGATGACTTCTTCTCCATAGTTCCAATAGCAGTTTTGTGGTATTTCTGAGCTTGGAAGAAGATGTAGAAAATAACCTTCCATTCATTCAAGAACAACATTGATGGTAAATTGCACCTGATCAGCAACATAAACATAATTAAAGGCAGAATTTTACACCGCCCCAGCGGGTCAGATGGTGGTGTGGGGGTGGTGTAAAATTGAGCGGGAGGCTCTAGGAATCTTCCCGCCCGGTCCGGCCTCCGGCCAACTTAACGCCAGTCGGGTGGTGGGGGTGGGGGGAGCGATCCACCCGAGGCCAATCAAAGCCCTTAATTGGCCACTTGAGGGCCCTCGCCCACCTCCGCAGGTATTTTACCTGTGGCAAGCGGGCATCCGGGAGGCATGAAAGGCCACCCAGCAATAGCAGCTGGCCTTCCTGCGCGCTGTGGGGGGGGGCAGTACCCCCGCCCTGGGGAGGGCCGTCCCCGCCTCCCAACCCACCCCAGGGACCCAAGACGCACCCCCCCCCCCCCAAAATGACTACACTTGCCTCGCCACCATAACTGATCACCCCCCTCCGGTAAGGCAAGCCTAACTTACCTCAAGTCCTGGCTTCATGGCGTCAGCTAAGCTGCAGTCCCAGCAATGGCCACCATTGCCCGTGGAGCCATTGGGACTAAGAGCTGCCAGCCCGCTGATTGGCCGGCAGCTCACAGAGGCGGGACCTCCTCCCTCAAGCGTGTGGAAGTACTGCCTCAGGACAATTAAAGCCTGGGGACCTGTAAAATGTGGGTTGGATCCCCGGGCTAGGCGGAAACGGGTTCACACCAACTTTTGTGTCAGTGGTGAAGTCCCGTCTGCCTACGGTAAAATCCAGCTCAAAATGTCTAAAATCTTGAAACAGAGGTGAAAATATCAGGGCAATGAAGAGTGGAAGGGAGAAGAATTAGAACTGGTGCTCAAAGCATGTTCAAAGAGGAGGCCTTTGAAATAAGGGAGGAAGATAACAGGATCTAATTGTTTAGAGAGAGCATTCTGGAGTGTGGGGCTCTTGCACTTGAAAGTTATGAGACTGAGGTCAGAGTAGAGAAAGAGGAACCCAGAGTCAAAATTATGATGGCACACATAGGAACAAAAGGGCTGAAGCAGATTGCAGGTGTAAATAGGGGCAAGGCAATGGAGAATTTGAATATAAGGATAGACATTTAGAACCCGATATAAGATCATAAGATCATAAAAACTAGGAGCAGGAGTAGGCCGTCTGGCCCCTCGAGCCTGCTCCGCCATTCAAAAAGATCATGGCTGATCTTTTCGTGGACTCAGATCCACTTACCCGCGCTCTCACCGTATCCCTTAATTCCTTTATTGTTCAAAAAGATATCTACCTTAACTTTAAAAACGTTTACTGAAGAAGTGTCAACTACTTCACTGGGCAAGGAATTCCAAAGATTAACAACCCTCTGGGTGAAGAAGTTCCTTCTTAATTCAGTCCTAAATCTGCTCCCTCTAATCTTGAGGCTCTGCCCTCTTGTCCTAGCTTCACCTGCCAGTGGAAACATCCTCTCTACTTGTATCTTATCTATTCCCTTCATAATTTTATATATTGCGGGATAGGACTTGAATGAAGTTTGGCAAAGACAGGAGTAATAAGAGAATTGGGCTGCTGTAGTTGAGGATATTGATAGCTGAGATTTGGATGGGTTGCAATTTATCAAGGGTTCAAGAGGCCATCAAGGAGACTAATTGAGTCTGGTGATGACAAAAGTGTGGATCAACATTGCAGCAACTGTTAGAATGGCACAAAGTGGTGGTTGATGTTGCAGAAATTGATATAGGTGGTCTTAGTGGTAGTTAGGCTTTAGGTTTTGAAACTCAACTCAGGATCAAATAGAACACTGAACTTGTGCACCATCAGATTGAGTCTGCTTGACCTGTGAGGGATGAGGTCAGGTGCTAATAAACAGTGTTTTCTTTGAAAGCTGAGGAGCAGTAAGGATCCCCACAAGGAGATTGAATCTCACCGTGATCTACGGATAGAAATGGAGCGGGAGATTGCCTATGTGAATTAGGGAGCTTACCTGTTGAAGTACCCTTTGGAATAACATTCTGGCTGTTCTGTTGAATTATGGATAAAATCAATTGGCACTTACAATTCCCATAGTTTTTTTTAACTTAAAATATCAATTGTGAAGTATAAAAGATTGCTTTAAACTAGCCAGAATGTACCTTTTCTAATGTAAAAAAATCAATGTTTTTTCATGGAATCATATCCTGAAATCAACACAAACCAGTAACATGGTGTGGGAGGTAGTATTTGGAAGAAATGTGTACCTGTTCAATTTTAATACAGGTCTGTTAGTCTTTGGGTGAATGTGCCCGAGCTGCTTCCCTTCTGATCCCTAACATCTAGGTCATAACTTGCATAAAGAATGAATTAAATCAACACCTTACAATTATTAAATATCAATAATTGCTTGGTATACTTTGCTAATCCTTCAGCATAGCATTCAAAAGAGGAACTATTGATTTATGGTTACTTCTTGCAAATAGCCTCATTGATTCAATCACAACTGATCTTAATTGTAATTGACATTTTTGCCCTATGTTCATTTGTATCAAAGTTACAATGGAGTTCATCAGAGCTATATGGTGCGGAGTGACAGTTTCATACCTTATTCACTTTGAAATTGTTACCTTATTTTATAGAGATGTCAAACTGTGCAAATTGTGGGTGTAACATTTCAGCTCTGAGCCATATACCTAAGGGGACTAGAAAGTAAGAGACAGCTACTAGCATTCAACATTCACAGAAGCAGTGAAAAAAGAGTGACTCGGCCCTTTTGTGTTAATGAAGGATTATAATAGCTATCTTTCTCTGCCAGCTAGAATGCTGGGATAGCCTTGCCTCCATTGTGAATTAATGCTTTTTCTTATTCTCTGGTAGATATGTCATGATTTACCAGCAGGACAAAGTCACACAGATGATTGCGATTATTGGGTGGGAGCTCAGGTGATTGGGATCTCCTGCCTGAGGCTTCTGCTGAATGGAGTACCTTTGGTAAATCTATTGTCTAATCCCCACTGAATTCTGTTTCTCTGCTCTTGGCCTATTATATATCCCTCACCCTCCTTTCATCCAGCCGAATGGTTAGCATACCTTCAGCCAGATAGGTCTAAAATTTTGGAATTCCATCCCTAAACCCCTCTGCCTCTTCACCTCCCTCTCCTAGTGATTGCAGAGGTGGGTCTTTTTTTGCGGGTTGGGAAAAGGGGTTTGCTTGCTGGGCCTGCGGAAAACATTCCTGCTAGCTCACAAGCGATGCGATAAATGCCTTATGAACTTTATGAATCCAGCTCTTCTCACCTCCCTTTACCTGCCGAGTTTCCTGTAGCTAGGCAAATGCAACCAAAATGGGTTATAAATTGAAAAAAAATTGGAAGTATGCCACCTCCTTGAACGATTTTAATGACACGCGTCATGAGAGCAGTTTGTTCACCTGCTTCATCGAAACGGAGTAGACGGGTTGGGGTCAGGTTTGAGATTTAAAAATTTTTTATTACCCACATGTTCCAATCCCAACTGTTCTTGGGGGTTAAAATTCTGCCCATTGTTTCTGGTAGTTAGTGAAACAAGGTTGGTAACAATGGAGCATAAGCTTTGAATTGCCACCAACAACTCCAACAACACTCAGAAGCTCAACACCATCCAGGACAAAGCAGCCCGCTTGATCAGCACCACATCCACCTTAAACATTCACTCCCCCCACTAATGGCACACAGTGGCAGCAGTGTGTACCATCTACAAGATGCACTGCAGTGACTTGTCAAGCCTCCTTTGATAGCACCTTCCAAATCTGTGACCTCTACCACCTAGAAGGACAAGTGCAGCAGATAAATGGGAACACCACCAACTGCAAGTTCTCCTTCTAGCCACACACCATCCTGACTTGGAACTAATTCTCTGTTCTTTCACTGTCACTGGGTCAAAATCCTGGTACACCCTCCTTCACAGCACTGTGGGTGTACCTGCACCATATGGACTGCAGTGGTTCAAGAACGCCGCTGGCCACCACCTTCTCAAGGGCAATTAGGGATGGGCAATAAATGCTGGCCTTGCCAGTGATGCTCACATGCCATGGACAAATAAAAACATTTTGAGGGAAGTTAGAAGAATGGATGGATATGTTGAAAATGGACATCGATAGGAGTTGAGCTTGTTGGGTACAACAGTCTTTTTCTGTTCCCAAGAATTGTTATCTTACCTTATGACAGTCTCTTATAAGTCATCTGATTGGCATAATGCACTTGCTTCTGTCACAAAACATTTGCAACAGGCAGTCCCAAAGCATGCCAAATAAAGTTGCTGAAAAATTGGCAAATTTTCCTTTCGTTGCACTTGGATGCAAAAGATCACCTAGGAATAGTACAGAGAGGAAGATTGGACAGGGAGCATTGTAAAGGCATAGTGTTACCTGCCCAGTATCCATCAGTTCAAACTAATGATCACAAATTGGCATAACAATGGGGGTCTGACTGGACAAAGCCATGAAGAACAATGATATAAAAATGGAACTAATGCAAGTACTGGTAATGGAAAAGGTTATAATCTCTTGCACTGAGATTGCTCACTGCAACGAACCAAAAATAACTAAAGCTAATTAACTTTTGGCACACACACACCTCCTGGTGGAGCATGAATTGAGCATGGGACTTTCTGCTCTGTGTTAGACCAGATACTCACTTCAAACATTAAGTCATTTTCACAGCATCTTATTTTCAAATCTCTAAAAGATCATCCTCAATAACAGGACAATTGCACTTATTGGCTCATAGTCATACACATGTCCAGGACACTGCAGCACATGAAAGTTATATGTAATCTGATAAAAATACTAAATGCCTCAACACAAGAAAATTGTTATCACAAGAATATTTGTCCCACTTCCCCCAGATGTTTTAACTTCGCCATGGAACAGCCACTGGAGGATTAAAAAAAAACTGTGAAATTTAAATGTAATTTTTGATTTTAATAGCTGCCATATATTAATAGAAAGGCACATATGTTTAATTTAACAGATGACCGAGAGAGTGTTCCAGGGAGAGTTACAAATAGCAGAGAGAAATGAAAAAGAAACAGTTCGCAAATGGGAAGACTAAAAGAGAAAAATCAAAAAGATTTTTCGATTAAAATTAAGGCCTATGCTCCTGCAATATCTCTGTTGGCAAATTTACCGAGCTACATACAGCAGAAGGCCTGAAGATTGATTTGATGCCCATGCCTTCAGTGAGTTAACTGTTGTCAGACCAAGTTGTGACTAGAGTGTCATGATTGATCTCAGTGTCTCTGGACTGAGGAGGTGAGGAATTGAACCAGGATTATCACATTTGGTCACCACCCAGTAACCATGCTGGAATATGGGTGAGGAAAGGATTGATTTTTGGTTGAATAGCCGTCCACACACAAAGTCTAGTCTCACACAAGAAGAATCACCAATTTTGGTTGGGAACTCATACCTACAGGAGCATAATCAAGCAGGACTCAGAATTTTCAGGAGAGGAAGGGAGAGAATCAGATAGAAACTAAATTTAAAAAAAAAAGTCACCCTCTCCAGTGTAAACTGACCCCAGATGACAAGATGGAAGAGTTTCACGGAGTTTTTTGGATCTGCCTGTAGATTTTTTTGTTCCAATCCAGGAACAATAACCCTTTAAGTTGTGTTGGTCATCAAACCCAAATTTAAAGCAAAATACTGCAGATGCTGAAAATCTGAATTAAAAACAGAAATTTCTGGAAACACACAGCGGTCAGGCAGCATCTATGGTGATAGGAGCAGAGGTTTCAGTTCGATGACCTTTCATCAGAACTGTTTTTATATGTGATCTGATAGACAAGCTCACTATTTTAGAGATGGCACTGCAAGGGATAACATTGATGTACCAACAAACAGTATTCCAAAGATGCATTGGATCATGAGGAAAAAGACAGTTTGAAGGCCTTTGAGGTGGCATTCTAAAAACACAACAAGGAAGCTGTTTTGACATTTAAGTTTAGATATGTTGCGACTGCAGCCTTGTTTTTAGTATCTTTTTCTCCGGAACAAAATATTTTGTAGACTCCTCAAAGGCTAACATTTCTGCAAATTTAAATCACTTAAAACAAAAATAAAACATACAGATGAAGTCAAACTGACATCAGTGGGATCAAAGCAACAAAAACAGCTATGTCACTGTGTTGATCGTCCATTGCTGGGGGTGAATATAAAACAAATCTCACCAAAGAACACGATTCAGCTTGTTTATTCTGGATGTCTCTTTTCACCAGGAGGCTACTTCAGCGGTGCTTATAATTAGATTTGAGCAGCTGCAGCAGAAGTTTGGCATAATATGTTGTTGTTGGTGGTTTACTCTTCTTTCTCTCTCTCCTCGCTACTGAACTACCCTCATCCTTCCTTCAGCTGGTTGGGTGACAGAAAGGGCTCCAGACAGCTCCTTGAATTCCTGCATCTGTAAAACTCTGTTGCCTAGCAGTGAATGGACATGTATCCATAGGGCAAGTCACACACAGTGTCAGTTTCCTCCTGAAGATGAATGTGACTTAGGAACCATGCTGAGAATGAATGCAACTCACCACATAATGAACTGGTGAGGGTTCAGTAGTCATCTTAATTATTAATGTCAATCAATGCCATAACAGAATGCCAATGGACATTGACCAGGACCTTTCCAGTCAGTCATTATGTAATCAACAGCCTGCCTCAGGTCTTTCTACTAATCATCATGCCATCTCATCTTTGGTCTGGCTCATCAGTCATCAGTCTTAAAACAAATGGGACTAATTAAACGGTACGTCATTCAACACTGAAATGACACTCAAGATACCGATGATCTTAATCACTGCTGTCTCCTGCCCTTTCAAGAACTGTAACCAGCATTCTGAAGCCTCAATTTTAACAACCACCCCTCCCTTCCCCGCCCCTGACAGACAGAAAAGGGTCAGGTGAAGGGCTTTTTGGGACTTGGAGGAAATTTTTGGGCATAAGATTAATTTTATAATTTACTTTCAGATAGCTAACTTTTTATTTGATGCTGCAGTTTTTTTTTCTCTCTGCTAAGACCTTACTGTTTGTAATAGGGTCTTAGTACTAATTTAAGTACAGATTTGTTTTAACCCAGTTGTATATATCTCCGAGCTCAATAGAAAAAAATTACGATCTCCAAACTGTTGCAGCACGAGGTCTAACTGGAGCTCCTGTCAAGTGAGGTTTCAGCTCTGAGCTCACTGGATTACTGAATTTCATCTAATGTCTTTACTGACTTCTTATGATTAACTTTTTTCTTTTCCTTTTCTTGATGCATTATTCTGCATTGTCTTTTAATTGTTGTATTCTGCTTGTATTCTGTTCTTGTTTTGTTGCAACATATTGTTACTATCCTAAAATAAACAGTCATGTCTCTTATCTAATTGATTGATTAAGCAATAACTAGATATCTACCTAGAAATGGAGGGGTTGATTTTAACTCTCCTTGTCCAGTGAGAATGGTGTGTTGAAGGGGTTAAAATCATCCAGGATAGTACCATCCCCAAAGGTGTAATTTTATCTGCAGGCTGGCAGAGGTTGAATTTAAATCTTAATGTTGTAGCCATAAGATGTCAACAGTATTGCAACAGTTTCAAGATCTCCAGTTGGAAAACCATATGAGGACTACACCAACATCTCAAGCACAGTGGAAATCCACAGAATGGCCAGAAGAGACCATGGTATGTTTGCATTTTTTATATGTAGATATATATATATATATATATATATATATATATATGGAATCCTTGTGTCCTCAGTACCTTGCTCTACGGCAGCGAGGCCTGGACAACGTATGCCAGCCAAGAGCGACGTCTCAATTCATTCCATCTTCGCTGCCTTCGGAGAATACTTGGCATCAGGTGGCAGGACTATATCTCCAACACAGAAGTCCTTGAAGCGGCCAACACCCCCAGCTTATACACACTAATGAGTCAGCGGCGCTTGAGATGGCTTGGCCATGTGAGCCGCATGGAAGATGGCAGGATCCCCAAAGACACATTGTACAGCGAGCTCGCCACTGGTATCAGACCCACCGGCCGTCCATGTCTCCGTTATAAAGACGTCTGCAAACGTGACATGAAATCGTGTGACATTGATCACAAGTCGTGGGAGTCAGTTGCCAGCATTCGCCAGAGCTGGCGGGCAGCCATAAAGACAGGGCTAAATTGTGGCGAGTCGAAGAGACTTAGTAGTTGGCAGGAAAAAAGACAGAGGCGCAAGGGGAGAGCCAACTGTGCAACAGCCCCAACAAACAAATTTCTCTGCAGCACCTGTGGAAGAGCCTGTCACTCCAGAATTGGCCTTTATAGCCACTCCAGGCGCTGCTTCACAAACCACTGACCACCTCCAGGCGCGTATCCATTGTCTCTCGAGATAAGGAGGCCCAAAAGAAGAAATATATATATATATGGAATCCTTGTGGGTCAGGAGGAAAGAATTCTCCCTCAGGCTTTGCAAGGATACCTTGGGCCTCCCCTGCACTGGGCTTCTCCAACCCCACTCCTGCTCCCCCTCAACTCATTCCCAATTTCCATCCTTTCTTATTTTCTTACATTGCAACAATGACCATGCTTTAGCACCACTTCCTTGACTGTAAAGAACTTTAGGATGTCCTGAGGTTGTGAAAGGTGCCAACTAAATGTAATTCTTTCTTTTTACCTTTCTGGGACCTGTTTCCACGGGAACCCGGTGACGGCAATTTTTCACTCTTTCCCTCTGGCAGTGACGGTATGCACGATGGCTTCAGGCAGGAATAAAATTTCAGGATATTGTTACGACCGGGTAAGAAAGGGGTCTCTGGTTCCCTCTCAGCCTCAGAAATAAAGTGGAAAAGTTTGAGGCAATATCTGAAGATGGTTTTGGTTACTGTTCTTGGAACTCACTGTAGAGTCCTTGATTGTAGGTAGGTCTTGCTTTTCATTGGGGCCCAGTATTCTTCTTAAACCTTGTTCAATGTCGGAGACTTTTCTCTCTTGAAATTCATGTGTCCTCAGTGGGACCAGAGGCTTGTGAGAAAGAGATGGGAGCAGACAAGAGAGGTCTTCTCACTCCAGGAGCAAACAGTCTTTTTTTCTCAGTTCAAACTCTTTATACAATTCAGAAAAACCTAGGTTGCCAAGCAGGTTAGTCATGTGACCATGTCTGTTTTTGGATTCCCTTGTCTCAGCCGACCCGGGAATGTTTCTTCTTACACACAATACCTGCTGCTTAAAGTCCATTGTGGGTTAAATTGAAGCAGGGAATAGCCCCTTACTCCCTCCAAGCACTGTCTGTTAGTATGCAAATGTTTTTTCCAGCCACGACTGATCTGTTTAACAAGTCATTTCCTTGCTCCAGCAACAGTTTAAAATCAATGTTCAGATGACAAAATTTATATGCCTCATTCTTGGCAGTTGGGGGCCCAGCATGACACCTCCACACCCTGCAGAATGAAATGCGATTTGTAAAAAGTGCATTTCATTAGAAAGGGTTGATGGAGAAAATATAAGATGCAGGAAAAAAACACACATGTCTCTGTCTGTCATTCACATTCATTCATAAATCCTAAAAATTATTACATCCTGTCTTTCTTGGCGACAGTACTGCTTTAATTGCCCCTTTTATGGCATCCTAATAAACATGTGGCTCTTTGGGGATGTTTTTCTTCAGTTTGCCCATTTCCTTGATTGACTATGTCTTTGTTCCTGTTGAGGTCTGAAAAAGGGTGGGGGGTAGTTTTAATTAGCCCTGTTGGCCAGGGGCTGTAAGAAACACAGAATCAGTTACAAACTGCTGGGATTGTTTGTGACCTGTAGTAACCTGGAGCTAGGACACTGGCCTGTGCTGGTAAAAACCAGTTTGAACTAATCACTTTATGGGACAAGACAAAGAACAGGACACAGGAAAAGGTCCTTATTTGGACATGGTGTGATACTGGGGTCTTTGGGCCTGGGCCAATTTAAGAGAAGCTGTGAATGAGGTGAGCAAGCTTAAGCCAACTGGAAAGACACAGCTCAGATTTGGAGAGATAAGCAACAGGATAAAAATAGAGCATTTTGGGCATAGAGCCAGCGAAAACTCCGGAGATCAACCATCGTGGAAGTGGAAGAGCCTGTGTGAGCGACGCGGAGACGACGTAGAAGAGAGAGAGAACGGAACGCCTGGCCAGCATTAACTCTCCCTTTTTCGGGTAATATCCTTTGTATTCTGTGACCAGGTCAGGGAAAGGTCAGAGGAACCTAGTGGGTGTGCTTATGAATTCTAGCTAGTTTTGTTATTAACAGTATAACTCAGTGGGAGTTATATGTTTTTGTCTAACTCAGTGTAACAGCCTTATTCTTACGTTGTACAACAAGGTGACTAAAGTAAATTGGTAGTTAAAGAAAGGACTGAGTTCCTCCTCTTTGTACTAAGCCATTAACTGTAGCTGTGGATGAAGCTGGAGGGTGGCTTCCTTGAAATCCGATATCCCAGACACTCAGCCTGAGCCTGAATTAAGAGTCCCACGTGACAGCCAGGATCAACTGGGTATAGGGAATAAAGGGGACAAGGGGGAGTTGACTCCACTCAACGGTTAACAGCCCTAAGTTGGAATTTTTTTTCTCAGGAGAGTCAGTAGTGGGTGGGTCTATCCTAAACTCTCTTTCAGTGCTTTGCTGAGTCATGCAAAGGCTTTTGACTTTAGGGGGATGGGTGGTTCTCTTTTTTCTGACTGTGGAGGAGGACTCTTTGCTAATCTCCCCTTTGGCCTCTGGGACACTCCTGCCTGCAGGTATTTGTGCAGACTCTCGTGCATTCCCCTCTAAAACTTCGATTGGGTGAGGCATCACCCTCACGGATGCTCTGCCCCCTAGAGATCTGTCTTTGTCTCTGCAGTTCCGGTAAATGCTGTTAACAACTCTGGTGGGGTGCATCTAGTGTCTGCATTTCCACAGGAGGATCTGGGGTCTAACATTCCAAATTTTTCAGGGTGGCTGACTGGACAATAGGAGTTTTCATCCGGGATTCCTCCCGGACTTCCTTTAACCTGCCCTCTTTTTCACTTTTTCCCTTCCTTTTCTAACCTTTTTCCAACTTTGTGCCTGCCTTTTGTTCTCGGCAAAGGTCCCTTACAGTTCACCAGCCCTCTGCTGCAGGGTCCTCCTAACACTGGTACAGGACTTAGTGGTGCAGGTTTCACTGTAGGTTGGGGTTTTCCCTCAATCTGACATATGTAGCAACTCCTGCAGTACTCCACCAAATCTTTGTGGAGTTTTGGCCACTCAAACTGCTGTCTTTTGCGGGCTTTGGTCTTTCGTATACCGGCATGAAAAGCCACTGTAGTATCGTGGGCCTTTCTTACTATTTCTCTCTGGTACCCCTGTGGCATGACTAACTGGTGAACTACTGTCCACTCCCTGCTCTCAGGTCTGTGAGGAGAACTCCATTTCGTCATCATTACCTCATTCTCTAAAGAGTTGGAATCAGGGACTCCCTCTGCTTCACTTTCAGACTGGGCAGCCTGTGCTAACTCTTGTAATACCGGGTTGGCTCGCTGAGCCTCAGCTAGGGAAAATCCATTTAATTCATTCCCTGGGTCTTCTAACTTTCCAAAGAAAGTCTCGGATGGGCAGACCTCATGGTCATCACCCTCCCACCCAGATTTGTGTCATCTGCAAATTTGGAGATATTACATTTAGTTCCCTCATCTAAATCAT
The DNA here is from genome assembly GCF_036365525.1 of Heterodontus francisci. Taxonomy (NCBI): domain Eukaryota; kingdom Metazoa; phylum Chordata; class Chondrichthyes; order Heterodontiformes; family Heterodontidae; genus Heterodontus; species Heterodontus francisci. The sequence goes on from NC_090375.1 coordinate 40,100,246, forward strand.
TAATGTATATTGTGAATAGTTTGCAAGCCTTGAGGACCCAGGAACATCTACAGTGCAGTGGATTAAAGGACAAGAGTTCAAGTTGTCTTCAATGGAATGACCTATCCTTCATTCTTCAATTTCACACTTACAGGCACACACATTCCATAGTTCTTCTCAAAAGTTGAAGTAGGGGACTTTTTAATATTATTTTCATGACGGTAAACTGCACCAATTCTACTTTAGACTGGAACATAATGTGATGGAATCCACTGTTTGCAGGACCAGAAGGGGAACCTGTGTGAGCTGTTGTCTGAACAGATGAATTGTCAAATGTTCTGTAGGTGCATTGACCCTGGTTTCAAAGCTTGTTTTTTTGAGAAAGACCCTAATTGAAAGGGAGATTAAAACTGAAATCAAAATGGAAGCAGAAACTGAAACAGAAACTAAAACCTTAGGTTTCTGGGGTGACAGAAACCTGTTGGAACCAAATAAAAAGGAAACAGAGCCATCCAAGCTCGGATTATTCAAGAGTGGAGCACCAGCAGGCTGAAGAGAGTGAAGGTGGGGATTCAGGGGCTGCTGCAGCTATTTCTGTTACTTATGCTATGATCCCCATGGAAACCACCAACAACTCAAAAGAATCAAATTCACCGACTAACCCCAATTTAGGAAATAAAATAAATCAAACACACAAGATTTTACTTTTATAAATTTTACTTTCACACTCAAACCAAAACCAACATAAACTAAACATGATCTAATGTTAAATAATGGCCGACATATATATCTTAAAGGTGATAAGTTAATTATCTGATGCAACAAAGATAGTTCCTATGAATGCTCTGAGCAGTCCTATCAGCAAGAGGGTACTGGACATCCCAACGTACATCAAAACCATGAACTAACTCAGGTAGTTTTCCAAGTCCTGTCCTGCAGGATGCAAATACAAAAGTAATGATGTCCCATCAATAGTGAGCGATGCAATCTTCCTTTTAACAGTTTGGCCTTGGTCCCTCTTGAATAACCTCAACCTCACTCACAACTGTCCTGATAGCAAGTTTCCATTGATAATTCAAAGTCACTGACGAGGGCAGCCACAAATAGTAATCGTCAATGGTCAGCTCTCAGAGTCCAATTTCCTTAACCTGCAGCTTATCTTTTTAAAACAACCAACAGCTCCCAGATTGTCTCTGAAGAAAAAGCTGACTGCTTTTTCTTTCACCCACTGCAGCATATTCTTTTAAATTAAAACCTGAGCTCCAGTCACATGTCTCTGGTCACATCTCTGATCGTAAGACGATGTGTTAGGACCAGTTTTGTCTTTCCAGAACCTGCTGGAGCTTTGGTTTCATTTCTTGTAAATGACTGTCACAGAAAAAAAAATGCACATGCTTTGAATTCAAAGTCATAGCTCCTAACAGTCCATTCAACAGGTCAGCTGCACAGAACGCAGTCTGCATATGAGGGATTGAATTTTATGGGCCCCCACAATGGGATGAGAGGCCCATAAAAATGGTTGTGGAGTGCCCGTCGCCTTCATATGACCCTGTGATTAAATCAGGATGGGAAAGGCCAAAGATTGCCTTCACACCCAGAGGCTAATTGATGCCCTTAAGTGGTCAATTATTCGCCACTTAAGAGCTTCATCCCACTGCATCTGGTATTATATCAGCAGCGCTGGGGGTGGGGGAGGACCTCTACCTCGTGAGGAGGTAGCCCAGTAAAACAAGGCGACACCCTCCGCCCCAGCGGGCTTGGTTGCGGGGCCTCCTCCATGGGCAGGCTGTAGTCCATGGAGAGCCCACTATAACAAAGGCTACCCCTCCACTAAGACTCCTGGGCCTCAACGGACATCCTCCCTCCCGTTGCTGGGGCCTACTGGACTGGCAACCCTGCTACACTTATCTTGAGTCCAGGGCTTCGACAATGGGCCTGGTCCTGGGCCTCCTGAAGTACCAGCAGTGGCCACCACTCCTGGTGGCACTGCTGATACTACTGAGCTGCCGGGCCTCTGATTGGCCAGCAGTTCTGGGAGGTGGGATCCCCATCCTTAAAAGGACAGGAACTTCAGCATCAGGCAGTGAATTGCCCGAGAACTGTTAAATTGAGCCGGGCTGTCTCCAAGGGGATCGGGTGGGGTTCCCCTCACCTTTTTGGCCCAGTGTAGGGATCCCAGCCAGCTCCACTAACTTCAGCCTGAGGACTCCATCGCACATAAAGTAACTGATTAACCAGACCAGGTCATAAAGTGCACAGGGTTGTCACTGTAGGACTCGGATAAAAGTAGTACTTGTAGATCCACTCCATCAAGTCTGTCATGAGTAGAGCTGAGGAAGTTCTGGAGAGTGAGCCGTTTTGGGTGAGGACTATGCCTATGGAGTTCAAATTGAAGAGAAACTGTTGTTGGATGAGAATCGGTGGAAACATTTTTGAAGAAAAAAGTTAGAGATCTACCTGAGGAAGTTCAAAGTTTGAAAAACTTTGTGGCTGTAACAGGTGCCATATATGCTCAGTGGAGTGCCCTGTAAATCTGTGAGATCTATCTCTGTAATTCTGCCTGTTAATTTGTGTTTGATTTATGTTGATTTTGGTTTGATTGCTAAAATAAAAGTCATAAAAGTGAAATCCTGTCCATTTATTTTTTGTACTGGGACGTTTGGTAAATTCAGTTCATTTAGTTTGTTAATCTCCATGGGTATCATAACAATAGGAAACCTAGGAAAAAGGAACAGGAGTAGGCCATTCAGCCCCTGCAGCCTGTTCTGCCATTCAATTAGATCATGGCTGGTCTGTATCTCAACTTCAAATACTTTCCCTTCTTCCAAATTCTTGAATGTGGATCAAACTGGGAAGAACAAAAGATAAAGCCACAGTCTGCTTTGTAATGTTGTACTCAATAGTGAAGGGATAACAGGTAACCAGGAAGAGGACAGTCAGTCCGCAATCATGACCTCGAGCTTCTGGTGGCCTGTCATTTTAATTCTCCACCTTGCTCTCACACTGACATCCCCACCCTGCAGTGTTCTGATGAAGCTCAATGCAAGCTCGAGGAACAGCACCTTGTCTTTCGATTAGGCACTTGATAACCTTCTGGACTTAACATTGTGTTCACCAATTTCAGACTGTAACCTCTGCCCCCATTTTGTTTCCCTTTCTTTGCATGTTTTGGTCCTAATCTTGTTTTTCTCTTGTTTTTGCTTTTGGATGACAGCTGTTCATTATTTTGTCATTAACACCTCCTCTGGATATATTTTTTGTTTCTTTACTTGTCCCATTACCACTCCCGTTGGCTCTGCCCCACCAACTCTTTTGATATTTAATGTCCCCCATCTTCCACCCTATCACAAACCTTCCTTTATTTCTTTCCCCACCCTTGCCCATTTGACCTATTTAAAATCTATTACATTTCTAACTTTTCCCAGTTCTGATGAAAGGTCACAGAGACCTGAAACGTTATCTCTGTTTCTCTCTCCACAGATGCTGCCTGACCTGCTGAGTATTTCCAGCATTCTCTGTTTTTTTTTATGTCAGTTTTCCAGAATCTGCTGTATTTTGCTTTTGTTTGAGGAAGAGGGCAGGATTGTCCAAAGTTTTATCAGTTCTTTTTTTATTGCCAGTATTACATTTAATAAGGATATTTAATTTCTATCACAAATTGAAACAGTATATGATCTGCAAACAACAAAAAATAGAATGGAAGCACTATTTCATAATTTGTAGTTGAAGAAAATGATTATATTTTCAGGTTGTCATGACAAAAATGTCTGAGCTCCAAAGAGGTGAAAAATGGGCATCAATAACAATTATTTTCAGTCACAATTTTGTGGAAAAAAATGGCTACACAGAAGGCTATTTTCTTCTCACTTTTTCACACCTATAAATGGGCCAGTATTGGGACCAAAACCACAGTCACCACTGGAGATCGACTGACTGATTTCCAAACATCTCTCAACTTAAGTGCCAGTTCCCCTCCCAGAATTAAGTGGGGCCTCATTAATGAATGCTAATTGTGGTCAAATAATGGACATAAGACTCTGACGCCATTTTCATCTCTATGCACATTGCTATTGGCAGATTAAACTGCCCTTAAACCATGGGTTGGACAAGTCAGTGTTAGAGATTAAAATTGAGAAAACATTGAGCTCAACTCTCTGCAACGTGTCATTCTTCTGTGACTGCATTTTATGTAATCCACCTAGTGTGCGCTGTGCCTATGTCTGTTCATTTAACCCTTAATAAACCTCCAAGTGTTTGTCTCTGTGTTTCGAACTGATTCTTGGCACATATGCACAGGATGGTGGACTTTGGTTATGTTATTACAAAAAGACATTCCTAACAACAGGAGGCAGCCATTTCCAATGGTATTCACAAGGATCCTCAGCTACTCTCAGCTAAACACTAGTCGGTTTTGGGAGACATTATGCTTGTAATAGTACATTTTTGCTACTTGGCTGACTTGGCAACGGCTTATAATGGCTGTACAATGTTTTGAAGTCTTAAGAGGCTTCTGCAATGCATTTTTTTATTAGGTCCTTCTGGCATTTTTGCTTTGGTTACAGGAGAGGGAGCAGCAATGGGGGAAAGAGTAAATAGTGCTGCAGCAGGAAGGAGAGACAATAAAAGGAGGCATGCTTGCAAGAATCCTTAAATTCTCAACAGACTGTATAGGTCAAAGGCATCATTGACTATCCCATGTTACCCAGCGGACTCCTTCATACAACCTCACCGCCTTCATGAAACACAAGACTGTCACTCCATCAATGTACAGCTGGGTATGATCACCAACAGTATATCATGCAGAGTTGTGCCACTTTCTTGACAGCTACCATGATGTTTTTATCTTATGCCAATCCACTTTAAGCCCACTCTATGCACCTGTACAGAAATTGAGAGGCCAGATGCTTGTGGACAAGGCCTATCCCCTACACACATTGGCTATGAAGGATTTTGAAGATGTGTGAGGCAGCTTAGCATAGTATGTCAGCTGAGAGGAAGAGCAGGAAATATGACCAAGAGCGGCAAGTATTTGTGCGGGCAGTGGCGAACGTTTAGTTTATGAGCACAAGCAGAAGGAGGCATAGTGAATGCCAATTGTAATTGGAAGATTGGCATGGGAAGTGAGGTCTAGAAGGATTGGTAGTACTGGGGTTATAGAGGATTAGTTAACAGACAGGAAGCAGAGAGTGGGCATAAATGGGCCATTTTCAAGTTGGCAGGCAGTGAATAATGGAGTGCCACAAGGAACAGTGCTGGGGCCTCAGCTGTTTACACTCTATATCAATGACTTGGATGAAGAGACAGAGAGTAACATATCAAAGTTTTCTGATGGTACAAAGCTCGGTGGAAAAGTAAGTTGCTGGGAGGACATAAAGAGGCTGGAAAGAGATATAGACAGGTTAAGTGATTGTGCAACAAGATAGCAAATGGAGTATAATGTAGGGACATGTGAAGTTGTTTACTTTGGTCATAAAAATAGAAAAGCAGAATATTATTTTAAAGGTGTGAAACTGGTAAGTGTTGATGTTCAGAGAGGCTTGGGGGTGCTCGTACAAGGAACACACAAAGTTAACATACATATTCAGAAGGCTATTAGGAAGGCAAATAGCAAGTTGGCCTTTATTGCAAGAGGATTGAAGTACAGGAATAAAGAAGTCTTTCTTTGGTGAGACCACACCTGGAATACTAAGTGCAGTTTTGATCTCCACATTTAAGAAAGGATATACTTGCACTGGAGGCGGTACAGTGAAGATTTACTAAATTGGTCCTTAGGATGAGGGGATTGTTCTATGATGAGAGGCTGAGTAAATTGGACCTATTTTCTCTGGAGTTTAGAAGAATGAAAGGTGATCTAATTGAGACATACAAGATTCTGAAAGGGCTTGATAGGGTAGAAGCTGAGAGATTGTTTCCGCTGGTCAGGGAATCGAGAACGTGCGGACACAGTCTCAGGATAAGGGGCCAATCATTCAGGACTGAGATGAGGAGAAATTACTACACTCAAAGGGTTGTGAATCTCTGGAATGCTGTACTCCAGAGGGTTGTGGATATTCTTTTGTTGAATACATTTAAGGCTGAAATAAATAGTTCTTGGTCTTGCAGGGAAACAAGGGACATGACAAGTGGGAAGGAAATTGGAATTGAAGCCCAAGATCAGCCATGAGCGTATTGAATGGCAGAGCAGGCTCAATGGGTCATATGGTCTACTTTTGCGACTATTTCTTGTATTCTTGTGTTCTGTTGTAGGCTGGTGCAGGGCTGTACAGAGAATAAGATTAAAGGAAAGTCCTACTTTTGTAATCCTGGTCAAGTTGGTAAATTCCTTCCTGCACTGCTGCCAGGTCCTTGAAGCAATGCTGCTGCTGTTGACCTACTCAACCACTTCTCTCCATTGCTGCTGGCTAATTCAACAAGACACCCATCAGATGGAAAGAAGACCTCCTTTCTATTGCTCGTCTGCTCCACCAGCACCTCCACAACAGTGTCAGAGAATCAGAGAGCCCTGATAAGAATAATTGAGTCTGTTATTTCAATAGTTTGCTCTCCAGTAAACATCTTTGAAAAGTGCTTCTCTCCTTTAAGGATGGCAGTCTGCATTTAAGTGGCTAGCAGCCATACTGCCAGAATGGACACCTTTCTAATCATTGAGCTGTCAAATAGGAGCATGATTAGCATTGGCAGCTTGTTATTCAAATAGGATCCACCATAAAAATAGTTTAAGGCCTTCTCCAGCAAGATTGGATGGGTACATTAAATGCTCCACCCACCAAATGCTTTGTACAAAAATCACCCTCAAATCTGTAGAAAGCTCCTGAAGAATTTCCGATTGAATTCAATGTCTTATCATGTTGATGGAAATGAACACTGGATCAATATTTGAAGCAGAACTCATGAATGCCTCTGAACATTTCTGGGTTTAATAGAACAGATGCTACAGAAATTAATAGAGTTGAAATGTATCAATTTGGATCATCTAGTAGAAATTAAATGTTCCATTTTTATCAGACTGGTTCATTATCCAAAACCCATCAGGAATGTTTGGGACAGTGGAAATATTTTGGCATTTGATAAAATGTCCCTTACAATATAATACTGTGTCCACTGTAGCATGAACAAACAAACAAAATTCTCGTTTAATATAAAGAAATTCCCAAGGCCTTTCACAAAAAAAAGAAAAGTCGGAAGGCCCACAAATTGGAAGGGATAACCAAATGCCTTGTTGTAAAGATTGGTTTTGAGTAGACTTTAAAAGAAGGAAGGCAAGTGGTGAGGCTAAATCCATCAGAGAAAAAAAAACCTGCATTTATATAGCACCTTTCATGAGCACCAGATGTCTCGAAGTACTTCTATTTTAGTGATTAATTCACTGCCACTTCTCTTCCAGGAATGCCTATCTTGAAGAAGTTCTGCTCTTCCCTCTGACGGGATTTTCGTTTGTCTCTTTTACCTTGTTTACCTTCATTGCTTTTTATTTCCCTCCTGGCGTTTGATAAAGTGTCTACCAAAACTCGTTTTCACAGCCACATCTCCTTCCTCAGTGACTGCCTCCAGCTCCTACTTATTCCACATGGATTCCAACTGCATTTTCACCCATCATGCTTTGAATCCACCCAGGACTACAGGTATCTCCAAGAAATACAACGTTCCTCGGACTGCTACTCTCGCTGCATCCTGAGATCCACACTCAGTGCTATGTGCCGCCACATGCACACACTGAACCTCTCTGTCCAGCAGCACCACCTCACCTTATCTCAAAGCTGTTCTACTCCGCAGTTTCATTTCATCTTTCGTCTCATCTGATGCATTAACAAAAAACTTTTTTTTCTTCCTTTCAGATGTCAAGGAACGCAAGCTCCAGCAGCTGATGGGGACGAATGCTCCTCCAGATCCTCCTTCCGCTTCACTTCCCTCTGACCCCACCCCTTCTTATCTGACCCTTTGCTGTGTATTCACTATACCCTCTGCCCTGCGTGCAGAGCCTGGGTGCCATCTGCCCTCCCATGCGTCTTTCATGTTGTAGGTCTTCAGCATCCTCATAGTTCGAGGAGGAATCCTGTTGACGTCTCTCCTCATCATGCCAGGCCTGGTCCCTATTGGATGCGTAGTTGTGCAGAGTAGCAAAGAAAGGAGCTAGCCTTTTTGGCCTGCAGTACACCCTATCCATCCAGGCATTGGAGGTGTTCTTTCAGCATTCCGATCGCCTGCGCAACGGTGGCTCATGTAGCTCAGTGGCTGGTGTTGTATCTCTTCTCTGCAGCAGTAGTGGAGTCTCCCACTGGTGTCGGGAGCCATGTCTGCAAAGGATAGCCCTTATCTCCAAAAAGCCACCCCTCCATCTGAGCCAGTTCAGTGAACAGCGGTGGCAGCCAGGACTGGCGCAAGACCCAGGTGTCATGGCAGCTGCCTGAGAAGCGGTCACATATTCGCTGCAAGCATCTGTGGTGTTCACATCCCAGCTTCACCTAGATTGAGAGGGCTCCTTTAATGGTGACGTCTGCAGGTGGTAGCCTGGCAGTAGGCCTGATGGCCACATGAGTGCAGTCTATTGAACATTATAACCTATGGTTCTCTGGCAATGGTGCCTGAACCAATGGCAGTCTAGCCTGGCTGTGAGAGTCCATCCTGAAGCAGACATCTTCACTGGCCTTCTGGTGCAGGGCATTGATGACCTCCCTAATGCAGCGGTGCACTGCTGACTGTGTGACCCCACTAAGGTCTCTGGTGGGCCCTTAAAAGGCTGCAGAGGCGTCAGGCTTGAGAACTGCTGCTACTTTCTTTGGCCTCCTTGTCTTGAGAGACAATGGGTAAGCGCCTAGAGGTGGTCAGTGGGTTGTGGAGCAGGGCATGGAGTGGCTATAAAGGCCAATTCTAGAGTGACAGACTCTTCCACAGGCGCTGCAGATGCAATTGGTTGTCAGGGCTGTTACACAGTTGGCTCTCTCTTTGCACTTCTGTCTTTTCTCCTGCCAACTGCTAAGTCTCTTCAACTCGACACCCTTTAGCCCCGCCTTTATGGATGTCCGCCAGCTCTGGCGATCACTGGCAACTGACTCCCACGACTTGTGGTCAGTGTCACAGGACTCCATACCGCATTTGCAGACGTCTTTAAAGTGGAGACGTGGACGGCTGGTGGATCTGATACCAGTGATGAGCTTGCTGTACAATACGTCTTTGGGGATCCTGCCATCTTCAATGCGGCTCACATGGCCAAGCCATCTCAAGCACCGCTGGCTCAGTAGGGTTTATGTGCTGGTGATGTTGGCCGCCTCAAGGACTTCTGCGTTGGAGACACGGTCCTGCCACCTGATGCCAAGGATTCTCCGGAGGCAGCGAAGATGGTGTGAGTTGAGATGTCGCTCTTGGCTGACATACGTTGTCCAGCCTTGCTTCCGTAGAGCAAGGTACTGAGGACACAGGCTTGAAACACTCGGACTTTTGTGTTCCGTGTCAGTGCGCCATTTTCCCACACCCTCTTGGCCAGTCTGGACATAGCCGTGGACACCTTTCCCATGCGCTTGTTGATTTCTGCATCGAGAGACAGGTTACTGGTGATAGTTGAGCCTAGGTAGGTGAACTGTTGAACCACTTCCAGAGCATGGTCACCGATATTGATGGATGGAGCATTTCTGACGTCCTGTCCCATGATGTTCATTTTCTTGAGGCTGATGGTTAGGCCAAATTCGTTGCAGGCAGCCGCAATCCTGTCGATGAATCTCTGCAGACACTCTTCTGTGTGGGACGATAATGCAGCATCATCAGCAAAGAGGAGTTCCCTGCTGAGGACTTTCCGTACTTTGGTCTTCGCTCTAAGATGGGCAAGGTTGAACAACCTGCCATCTGATCTTGTGTGGAGGAAAATTCCTTCTTCTGAAGACTTGAACGCATGTGAGAGCAGCAGTGAGGAGAAGATCCCAAACAGTGAAGGTGCGAGAACACAGCCCTGTTTCACGCCACTCAGGAAAGGGGTCTGATGAGGCACCGCTATGCTGAATTGTGCGTTTCATATTGTTATGGAATGAGGTGATGATACTTAGTCACTTTGGTGGACATCCGATCTTTGCTAGAAGTCTGAAGAGACCACGGCTGCTGACGAGGCACTATGAGGAACAAAAGCATGGATGTCCACCGGAACCCATGGGCTGCAGCTCAACGTCAACTCACAGACACTTCTTCATACCTCCCTCTGGACCATGACCCCACCACCGAACATCAAGCCACTGTTCAAAGGACTGTCACTGACCTCATCTCCTCTGGAGATCTTCCCTCTACAGCTTCCAACCTCATAGTCCCGCAATCCCGGACAGCCCGCTTCTACCTCCTTCCCAAAATCCACAAATGGGACTGTCCCGGCAGACCCATTGTGTCAGCCTGCTCCTGCCCCACTGAACTTATTTCTTCCTATCTTGACTCTATCTTTTCTCCGCTGGTCCAGTCTCTTCCCACCTACATCCGTGACTCTTCTGACGCCCTACGTCATTTTGACAATTTCCAGTTTCCTGGCCCCAACCCCCTCCTCTTCACTATGGACGTCCAATCGCTCTACACCTCCATCCCCCACCAGGATGGTTTAAGGGCTCTCAGCATCTTCCTTGAACAGAGGCCCAACCAGTCCCCATCCACCACCCTCCTCCGCCTGGCTGAATTTGTTCTCACATTGAACAACTTCTCCTTCAACTCCGCTCACTTCCTTCAAGTAAAAGGTGTCACTATGGGTACCCGCATGGGTCCTAGTTATGCCTGTCTTTTTGTGGGATATGTCGAGCATTCTTTGTTCCAGTCCTACTCAGGCCCCCTCCCCCAACTCTTTTTCCGGTACATTGATGACTGTATCGGTGCCGTTTCCTGCTCCCGCCCTGAACTGGAAAACTTTATCAACTTTGCTTCCAATTTCCACCCTTCTCTCACCTGTACATGGTCCATCTCTGACACTTCCCTTCCCTTCCTCGACTTCTCTGTCTGCATCTCTGGGGATAGGTTGTCTACTAATCTCCATTATAAGCCCACCGACTCCCACAGCTACCTCGACTACACTTCTTCACACCCTACCTCCTGTAAGGACTCCATTCCATTCTCCCAGTTTCTCCGTCTCCGACGCATCTGCTCTGATGATGCCACCTTCCATGACGATGCTTCTAATCTGACCTCCTTTTTCCTCAACCGAGGATTCCCCCCCCACTGTTGTTGACAGGGCCCTCAACTGTGTCCGGCCCATTTTCCTCACCTCTAGCCTCACCCCTTCCCCTCCCTCCCAGAACCGTGACAGGGTTCCCCTTGTCCTCACTTTCCACCCCATCAGCCTCCATATCCAAGGATCATCCTCCGCCATTTCCGCCACCTCCAGCGTGATGCCACTACCAAACGCATCTTCCCCTCCCTTCCCCTGCCAGCATTCCGAAGGGATTGTTCCCTCCGCGACACCCTGGTCCACTCCTCCATTACCCCCACCACCTCGTCTCCGTCCCATGGCACCTTCCCCTGCAATCGGAGGAGGTGTAATACTTGCCCATTTACCTCCTCTCTCCTCACTATCCAAACACTCCTTTCAGGTGAAGCAACGATTTACTTGTACTTCTTTCAATGTAGTATACTGTATTCGCTGCTCACAATGTGGTCTCCTCTACATTGGGGAGACCAAACGCAGACTGGGTGACCGCTTTGCAGAACACCTCCGCTCAGTCCACTAGCAGGACCCTGAGCTTCTGGTTGCTTGCCATTTCAACACTCCCCCCTGCTCTCATGCTCACATCTCTGTCCTGGGATTGCTGCAGTGTTCCACTGAACATCAACGCAAGCTCGAGGAACAGCATCTCATTTTCCGATTAGGCACACTACAGCCTGCCGGACTGAACATTGAGTTCAATAATTTCAGAGCATGACGGGCCCCCCATTTTACTTTTATTTTTAGTTATTTTTTCTTTTTCCTTTTTACATTTTTTACAATTTTTTTTCTTTTGTTTATTTCATTTCATTGTAGTTTGTTCAGTTTGCTTACCCACTGTTTTTTTTTCATGTTTGTACTTGGTGCTGCTCAATCTTCAGTTTGTTAATTCCCTATCTGTACTAATGCTTTGTCTTTCAACACACCATTAACATATTGTTTGCCTTTGCTCCATGACCTCTTGGTCAGCTATGTGGCCTTATCCAATCTACACCTACTCCTTTGTTATCTCTTGCCCCACCCCCGGCTCACTTGCTTATAACCTTTGACATTTCTAATATTTGCTAGTTCTGAGGAAGGGTCACTGACCTGAAACGTTAAATCTGCTTCTCTTCCCACAGATGCTGCCAGACCTGCTGAGTGGTTCCAGCATTTCTTGTTTTTATCTCGAAGTACTTTACAGCCAATTAAGTATTTTTTCAAGTGTAGTCACTGTTGTAATGTCAGAAATGCAGTAGCCAGTATGCACACAGCAAACTCTCAAAAACAGCAATGTGACAATAACCAGATAATCTGTTTTTATGATGTTGATTGAGGCATAAATATTGGCCAGGACACCAGGGATAACACCCCTACTTTCTTCAAAATAGTGCTATGAGATCTTTTACCCAAGCAAGCAAATGAGGCCTTGGTTTTACATCTCATCCAAATGACAGCATTGCCAACAGTGCTGCACTCCCTCAGTACTGAACTGGAGTGTCTGCCTTAAATTTTGTGCTCAAGCCCTGGAGTGGGATTTCAACCCAGATCCTTGTAAGTCAGTGACAAGAATGCACCCAACTGAGCCACAGAGACTATGCTACAGAGAGTGGGGCCAAAATAGCTGACTGTTCTACCACTATAGTGGGCTGAAGGGAAAGAGGAGGTGCACAAAGTCAGTGTCTGAAGACTACTGAAGTTTTGTGAGGGCTGTCCAGTAGCTTAGATACCAAAATGCTTAACTCTCAACCAGGAGTCTGTGAGGTGGCTGCCTGGTATTTGAACTCAATTGCTTTGCTTGAATGAATTTGACCAGCTTGATGAGGCTATGTGAAAGGACAACATTTGCAAGGCAAGTGATAAAATGATAGGAAATTGATTATGCATTTAAACTTTTGTTACAGTCAAGTGAGGAGGGGTTGAAGGGCTTCCTTCTTTTCCCTCTCCTTGCTAGACCACAACAGGTCTAATTATTTCTTAAAATGGATGTACTGGCCAATTCAGTTGGTATTTGATTATTTACTTGCTATGATCCTAACAAGAACAAATTTGACAGGTTTTCTTGAATTAACAAAGAAAGAGATTAACTTTATCGTACCCAAACAGAACTAATAAAATAATAAACAACGTGCCAACTTTCACTCTCTCACACACACTAGAGGTTTACACACACAAAAAAAAAGTTACAGAGTGAGTAAACTAGATTGGTTGAGATAGATTCCATTAAAAAAGGTAGTGAAGGTGAAGTTTGGTGATTCGGCTGGCTTCCAGCTGAATTCAGTGGTCCTGAGGCTTTAAGTTTAAAGACGTCGATGACTGGTTCAGTGAGTCGCTTGGAGATAGCAATGTGGATGATTTCCTCCAACAGGGTTTCTGATTGCAGACGGAGTATGCAAAGATGGTCAGTTAACAAGCAGGATTTGAAAGCTTTCAAGCTGGAATGGAGAGAGAGAGACCCCCACTAAGGGTCTGCTCTTTCAGAATACTGTTGCTTCCCCTTTGCTGTAGAGAAAACACCAGCTGAAAACCACAGATGGGGAGGGGTTTGTCACATGACAGTCACCTAGTGATTCAAACATCACATTTAGCAGTATTTCTTCTTCCTGTTAAAAGAGAACAAATTGCTCCCTTAAAATTCCTGGGTTTTGGTCCTTGCTGAGAAATTAGCAGGCATTTTGTGCCCCTCCTCACAGTCCTTTGCAATGCAGGATACAGTGCAGCAAATTAGGTGATCACCTTAAGATGCTAGCAATCATCCTGTTTTAAATGTCATTTTAAAAATGTATTTCCATTCATAGAAACACAGAAAGACTCCACTTGGCCCATCGTGTCTGCACTGCCGAAAAATGAGCCACCCAGCCTAATCCCACCTTCCAGCATTTGGTCCATAGCCCTGCAGGTCATGGCACTTGAGGTGCATATCTAGATTCCTTTTAAATGAGTTGAGGGTTTCTGCCTCTACTACCCTTTCAGGTAGTGAGTTCCAGACCCCCACCATTCTTTCAATGAAAAAATGTTTCCTCATCTTTCTCTAACCTTTCTACCAATCATTTTAAATCTATGCCCCCTAGTTCCTGACCTCTCTGCTGAGGTAAATAGGCCTTTACATCCATCTTATCCAGATCCCTCACAATTTTGTACATTTTAATCAAATCTCTCTGCAATCTTCTCTGTTCCAAGGAGAAAAACCCCAACCTATCCAATCTTTCCTCATAGCTGCATTTTTCCAGTACCAGTGACATCCTTATAAATCTCCTCTGTGCCCTCTCCAGTGCAATTGCATCCTTTCTGTAATGAGGTGACATGTACTGAACACAGTACTCAAGTTGTGGCCTAACCGATGATTTATTCAGTTCCAGCGTGACCTCCCTGCTCTTACATTCTATATCTCTAATGAAGGAAAGGATTCCATATGCCTACTTAACCACTTTATCGACCTGTCCTGCTACCTTCAGGGATCTGTTGACATTCACTCCAAGGTCCCTCACTTTCTCTACAACTCTCAGTATTTTCCCATTAATCGTGTATTCCTTTGCCTTGTTTGACCTCCCCAAATGCATCACTTCACACTTCTCTGTGTTGAATTAATCAAATCTTCCTGCAGCCTACAGCTATCCTACCTGAAAGGGTAGTAGACACGGCCAATCTTTGTGTCATCTGCAAACTTCTTGATCATGTCCCTTACATTTAGGTCCAAATCGTTAATGTATACCACAAAAAGCAGGGGACCCAGTACTGAACCCTGCGGAGCGCCACTGGAAATAGCCCTCCCGTCGCAAAAACACCCGTCAACCATTACCCTTTGTTTATTGCCACTGAGCTAATTTTGTATCATTTTGGAATTTACACTTTTTTGTGTTAAAACCTGGGAATCCATATTTTAAAAAAAGAAAAGTATTTCATGGAGATTGAAACATCTGGAGATAGCTGAACTTTATAGAAGCTTTTTAAAAAAAAGAAAAAGGAAGGTCAACCAGAGGTTCCTGGTTTTGACCAGTAAACAAATACTGGAAAACAGGTGATTTCAAGTAAACATCACAGGGGGTTTGGCTGAAGAGCTAATCTTTGTCATGACAAGAGAGAATTTATGACTAGCATGAGACTTACTTGGAAATGTTTTTGGACTACAAGCAGGCAATTGGAAGTTGATATGGACCTGCCCGGAGTTCAGAAGAAAACTGTTCCCTCCCTTTGAAGAATCCTTGCTTGTGAAAAGCAAAAGCCTGTATGAAGCGGTACTGATGAAAATACTCTGTTCTTGATAGGCATCTAACCAGTTCAGCTGCAGTAGTATTAAACAGTTCTTTCAATAATGAGCACAGCAATACAAATAATTTGTTGAAAAAGCAAAGCTTTTCTTCTTTACTCAGGGAATTAACTTGGCTTGTAGCTTTGTAGAATTTTTCTTGACAGAGAATAAGATAGCTTCTTTCTTCAGTTTGCGTCACTGGAAAAGTCTCTCATAACTAACCAGTTCAAACAGGTCCCTGCCAGCTCCACACACAGTCAAATGGACACATCATACCATGTGACCTCTCTCTCGACTGCTGCTGTTCAGGGCGCAGCTGTGGTACACTGTGTCTCCAGATTTCTAAAATCTTCTTTCCCTTAAAGGTGCACTGTTTTTAACAGTCTTAAAGACACACACACAATTTTTAATCTGAGGAGAAAAAATAATACAAGTCCGTGACAGCGTTTGTAACAGTTGTAAACAAAAATTCCTTATTTTCCCGGTTAACCGGTTTTTGGATGCATGTGAGATTGTGTGAGGGCTAAGATATTTTTTAAAAATGCGGCTTTAATATTTCAATTTGCGTATATATATATATACTTCATTGGTTAAGATTTGTTTTTACAATAAATTGATAATATTGTTGTTTATTAAAGAAACCTGGTTGGTGTGCTTTATTCTGGGAACAAGTAGAGTATCTATTTGGCTGTTTCGGTAAGTGGGAAAATTTATTGATATGCTGTGACCTGTGGAGAAGTGGGACTGAATTAACAGTGCACTCCTCCTGCCTCAGTCGTAATACTATCCACCTCGATACATTTGTGTAGATCCCATGGGTTTTATTTTTTTAACCAGTCTGCCATATGTGACCTTGTCAAAAGCCTTGCTAAAATCCATGTAGACCACATCAACTGCACTAACATTGTCAATCTTCCTTGTTACTTCTTCAGAAAATTCGATCAAGTTGGTCAGACAAGATCTTCCCTTAACAAATCCATGCTGACTATCCTTGATTAATTTGTGCCCTTCTAAGTGACAGTTTATTGGAGTCATAGAGTTATACAGCACAGAAACAGGCCCTTCGGCCCATTGTGTCTATGCTGGCCATCCAGCACCCAACTATTCTAATCCCATATTCCTGCACTTGGCTCGTAGCTTTGTATGCTATGGCGTTTCAAGTGCTCATCTAAATCACTCAGATTTGTCACTCAGAATTAGTTCCAATAATTTGCCCACTACTGAAGTTAGACTGACTGGCCTGTATTTATTTGGTCTCTCCCTGGGTCCCTTTTAAAATTAAGGTACAATGTTAGCAGTCCTCCAATTCTCCGGCACGACATCTGGATCCAGAAAGGACTGGAGAATGATGGTCAGACCTTCCGTTATTTCCTCTCCTGTTTCTTTTAACAGCCTGGGGTACATTTCATCTGGTCCTGGCGATTTATCAACTTTCAAGGATACTAATCTCATTAATACTTCCTCTCTCCTTTTGTTTATCACATCCAACACTTCACGCCCCTCTTCCTTAACTACAATATCTGCATCGTCCCCCTCTTTTGTGAAGACAGATGCAAAGTATTCATTAAGAGCAAACCAACATTTTCGACCCATACACATAGGTTCCCTTTTTGATCTTTTATGGGTCCTACTCTTTCCTTAGTTATCCTCTTACTCTTAATGTATTGATAAAATATCTTTGGGTTCACCTTGATGTTGCTTGCCAATATTCTTTCATGCCCTCTCTTAGCTTTCTTAATTTCCTTTTTGATTTCACTCCTCCACTTTCTATACTCCTCTCAGCTTTCTGCAGTATTGAGTTCTCGGTGTCAGACATAAGCTTTCCTTTTCTGCCTGATCTAACCCTGCAAGTTCCTTGACATCCATGGGGCTCTATATTTGGCCAATCCACTCTTTTTCTTTGTGGGAACATGTTTAATCTGAACCCCTTGAATCTTCCCTCTGGATGCCTCCTACTGCTCTGTGACTGATTTACCTTCGAGTAGCTGATTCCAGTCCACTTTCGCTAAATCACTCCTCAGCTTAGTAAAATTGGCCTTGCCCCAATTGAGAACTTTTACTTCTGTTCTATTCTTGGATTTTTCCATAATTATGTTAAAACTGACTGAATTATGATCAGTTTCAGTGTAAGTTAAAAGTTAATTCCCTTTTGTTTTCGGAGGACCAGGGGACCGCTGGGTAAGTAAAAACTATATATTTGGGCGGTGGCTGTACCCGAGACACTACACGTGCAGTGTTTCCCACCCACCCTCCTCCTCTAACCAAAAAAAAAGGACTCTGGTATGTTGATAAGGTAAGCTTTTTATTTAAAATGTTCTGTCCGTCGGATTGCTCAGCTAACAAGTTTGGACTTTCTTTTTGGTTTTTCAGTAGATTTGCTGGGAATTTAGAATAGAGGGAATGGAAGTTAAGGCAGTTGTATGTTCCTCCTGCAGAATGTGGGAGGTAAGGGTCGCCAAGAGTGTCCCTGTTGACTGCATCTGCGGGAAGTGCACCCAACTCCAGCTCCTCGAGAACCGCGTTAGGGAACTGGAGCTGGAGCTGGATGAACTTCGGATCATTCGGGAGGCGGAGGGGGTTATTGAGAGGAGTTATGGGGAGGTAGTCACACCTCAGGTAAAAGAAGTAGGTAGATGGGTTACCGTCAGGGGAAGGAGAGGGAACCAGCAGGCAGTGCAGGGATCCCCTGTGGCCGTTTCCCTCAACAACACGTATACCGTTTTGGATACTGTTGCGGGGGACGACTTACCAGGGGTAAGCAATGGGGTACAGGTCTCTGGCACAGAGTCTGTCCCTGTTGCTCAGAAGGGAAGGGGGAAGAGGAGCAGAGCATTAGTCATTGGGGGCTCCATAGTTAGGGGAACAGATAGGAGGTTCTGTGGGAACGAGAGAGACTCACGGTTGGTGTGTTGCCTCCCAGGTGCCAGGGTTCGTGATGTCTCGGATCGTGTTTTTGGGATCCTTAAGGGGGAGGGGGAGCAGCCCCAAGTTGTGGTCCACATAGGCACCAACGACATAGGTAGGAAGAGAGATGGGGATTTAAGGCAGAAATTCAGGGAGCTAGGGTGGAAGCTTAGAGCGAGAACAAACAAGAGTTGTTATCTCTGGGTTGTTGCCCGTGCCACGTGATAGCGAAGCGAGGAATAGGGAGAGAGAGGAGTTGAACACGTGGCTGCAGGGATGGTGTAGGAGGGAGGGTTTTGGTTTCCTGGATAATTGGGGCTCTTTCTGGGGTAGGTGGGACCTCTACAAACAGGATGGTTTTCACCTGAACCAGAGGGGTACCAATATCCTGGGGGGGGGACATTTGCTAGTGCTCTTCAGGGGGGTTTGAACTAATTCAGCAGGGGAATGGGAACCTAAATTGTAGTGCCAGTGTACAGGATGTTGAGAGTAGTGAGGTCAGGGATAAGGTTACAAGGACGCAAGAGGGCACTGGCAAGCAAGAACTTGGTTTAAAGTGTGTCTACTTCAACGCCAGGAGCATCCGGAATAAGGTGGGTGAGCTTGCAGCATGGGTTGGTACCTGGGATCTCGATGTTGTGGCCATTTCGGAGACATGGGTAGAGCAGGGACAGGAATGGATGTTGCAGGTTCCGGGATTTAGATGTTTCAGTAAGAACAGAGAAGATGGTAAAAGAGGGGGGGGGTGTGGCATTGTTAATCAAGGAGAGTATTACAGCGGCAGAAAGGACGTTTGAGGACCCGTCTACTGAGGTAGTATGGGCCGAGGTTAGAAACAGGAGAGGAGAGGTCACACTGTTGGGAGTCTTCTATAGACCTCCGAATAGTTCCAGAGATGTAGAGGAAAGGATAGCGAAGATGATTCTCGACAGGAGCGAGAGTAACAGGGTAGTTGTTATGGGGGACTTTAACTTTCCAAATATTTACTGGAAATACTATAGTTCGAGTACTTTAGATGGGTCAGTTTTTGTCCAGTGTGTGCAGGAGGTTTTTTTGTCACAGTATGCAGACAGGCCAACCAGGGGCGATGCCACATTGGATTTGGTACTGGGTAATGAACCCAGCCAGGTGTTAGATTTAGATGTAGGTGAGCACTTTGGTGATAGTGATCACAATTCGGTTAGGTTTACCTTAGCGATGGGCAGGGACAGGTATATACCGCAGGTGAAGAATTATAGCTGGGGGAAAGGAAATTATGATACGATTAGGCAAGATTTAGGATGCGTAGGATGGGGAAGGAAACTGCAGGGGATGGGCACAATCGAAATGTGGAGCTGATACAAGGAGCAGCTACTGCGTGTCCTTGATAAGTATGTACCTGTCAGGCAGGGAGGAAGTTGTTGAGCGAGGGAGCCGTGGTTTACTAAAGAAGTTGAAGCGCTTGTCAAGAGGAAGAAGAAGGCTTATGTTAGGATGAGACGTGAAGGCTCAGTTAGGGCGCTTGAGAGTTACAAGCTCACCAGGAAGGATCTAAAGGAAGAGCTAAGAAGAGCAAGGAGAGGACATGAGAAGTCATTGGCGGATAGGATCAAGGAAAACCCTAAGGCTTTCTATCGGTATATCAGGAATAAAAGAATGACTTGAATTAGATTAGGGCCAATCAAGGATAGTAGTGGGAAGTTGTGTGTGGAATCAGAGGAGATAGGGGAAGCATTAAATGAATAATTTTTGTCAGTATTTACAGTAGAGAAAGAAAATGTTGTTGAGGAGTATACTGAGATTCAGACTACTAGGCTAGATGGGATTAAGGTTCACAAGGAGGAGGTGTTAGCAATTTTGGAAAGTGTGAAAATAGATAAGTCCCCTGGGCCAGATGGGATTTATCCTAGGATTCTCTAGGAAGCCAGGGAGGAGATTGCAGAGCCGTTGTTGTTGATCTTTATGTCGTCATTGTTGACAGGAATAGTGCCGGAAGACTGGAGGATAGCAAATGTTGTCCCCTTGTTCAAGAAGGGGAGTAGAGACAGCCCTGGTAACTATAGACCTGTGAGCCTTACTTCGGTTGTGGGTAAAATGTTGGAAAAGGTTATAAGAGACAGGATTTATAATCATCTTGAAAAGAATAAGTTCATTTGCGATAGTCAGCACGGTTTTGTGACGGGTAGGTCGTGCCTCACAAACCTTATTGAGTTTTTCGAGAAGGTGACCAAACAGGTGGATGAGGGTAAAGCAGTGGATGTGGTGTATATGGATTTCAGTAAGGTGTTTGATAAGGTTCCCCACGGTAGGCTATTGCAGAAAATACGGAAGTATGGGGTTGAAGGTGATTTAGAGCTTTGGATCAGAAATTGGCTAGCTGAAAGAAGACAGAGGGTGGTGGTTGATGGCAAATGTTCATCCTGGAGTTTAGTTACTAGTGGTGTACCGCAAGGATCTGTTTTGGGGCCATTGCTGTTTGTCATTTTTATAAATGACCTGGAAGAGGGTGTAGAAGGGTGGGTTAGTAAATTTGCGGATGACACTAAGGTCGGTGGAGTTGTGGATAGTGCCGAAGGATGTTGTAGGGTACAGAGGGACATAGATAGGCTGCAGAGCTGGGCTGAGAGATGGCAAATGGAGTTTAATGCGGAAAAGTGTGAGGTGATTCACTTTGGAAGGAGTAACAGGAATGCAGAGTACTGGGCTAATGGGAAGATTCTTGGTAGTGTAGATGAACAGAGAGATCTTGGTGTCCAGGTACATAAATCCCTGAAAGTTGCCACCCAGGTTAATAGGGCTGTTAAGAAGGCATATGGTGTGTTAGCTTTTATTAGTAGGGGGATCGAGTTTAGGAGCCACGAGGTCATGCTGCAGCTGTACAAAACTCTGGTGAGGCCGCACCTGGAGTATTGCGTGCAGTTCTGGTCACCGCATTATAGGAAGGATGTGGAAGTTTTGGAAAGGGTGCAGAGGAGATTTACTAGGAAGTTGCCTGGTATGGAGGGAAGGTCTTACGAGGAAAGGCTGAGGGACTTGAGGTTGTTTTCGTTGGAGAGAAGGAGGAGGAGAGGTGACTTAATAGAGACATATAAGATAATCAGAGGGTTAGATAGGGTGGATAGTGAGAGTCTTTTTCCTCGGTTGGTGATGGCAAACACGAGGGGACATAGCTTTAAGTTGAGGGGTGATAGATATAGGACAGATGTTAGAGGTAGTTTCTTTACTCAGAGAGTAGTAGGGGCGTGGAACGCCCTGCCTGCAACAGTAGTAGACTCGCCAACTTTAAGGGCATTTAAGTGGTCATTGGATAGACATATGGATGAAAATGGAATAGTGTAGGTCAGATGGTTTCACAGGTCGGCGCAACATCGAGGGCCGAAGGGCCTGTACTGCGCTGTAATGTTCTAAAATACTACCACCAAAATGCTCTCCCACTGCCACCCCTTCCACCTGCCCATCTTCATTTCCTAAAACTAAGCTCTCTCTTGTTGGACGTGCTACATACTGGCCAAAAAAGTTCACCAGAATGCACCTCAAGAATTCTGCCCCCTTAATTCCTTTTACACTGAAACTATTCCGGTTAATATTGGGG
This sequence comes from Heterodontus francisci, assembly GCF_036365525.1. Taxonomy (NCBI): domain Eukaryota; kingdom Metazoa; phylum Chordata; class Chondrichthyes; order Heterodontiformes; family Heterodontidae; genus Heterodontus; species Heterodontus francisci. The sequence continues at coordinate 40,122,086 of NC_090375.1, forward strand.
TAGTTAAAATTCCCTATATTACTGCCCTATTGTTCTTGCACTTCTCAGAGATTTGCCTCCATATCTGCTCTTCTATCGTCCTCTGACTGTTTGGGGGTCTATAGTACACTCCCGGGAGTGTGATTGCCCCTTTTTGTTCCTTAACTTGATCCATATGACCTCATTTGATGAACCTTCCAACATCTCATCCCTCCTTACAGCTGTAATTGTTTCTTTGACCAAAATTTGCCACTCCCTCTCCTTTCTTATCCCCCTCCCTACTGCGTCTGAAAACTCTGTAACTCGGAACATTGAGCTACCGTTCCTGTCTCTCCTTAAGCCATGTTTCTGTAATAGCAATGATATCATACTACTATGTATCTATCTGTGCCCTCAGCTCACCTGCTTTATTTGCTATACTCCTTGTATTGAAGTATATACCCTTCCGAAGAAGGGTCACTGACCCGAAACGTCAACTCTGCTTCTCTTTTCACAGATGCTGCCAGACCTACTGAGTGGTTCCAGCATTTCTTGTTTTTATTTCAGATTTCCAGCATCCGCAGTATTTTGCTTTTATATACCCTTGAGCACTGCCAAACTCTTTTTAAACATTTTCTAATGTTTATTTCCTCTGTCTTCCAGACTCATCCATTAATTTTCTAGCTTCCATTTTCATTTCTGATTTTGTCCCAGCTGAGTCTATCCTCAGGTCCCCATTGCCCTGTCAAACTAGTTTAAACCATCCCCTCCAACACTAGCAAAAGATCCCACAAGGAACTCAGTCCCAGCTCTGTTCAGGTGCAAGCTGTCCAGCCTGTACAGGTCCCATTTCCACCAGAGCCAGTCCCAATGTCCCAAGAATCTAAAGCCCTCCCTCCTGTACTAACTTTCCAGCCACGCATTCATAGAGAGATACAGCACTGAAACAGGCCCTTCGGCCCACCGAGTCTGTGCTGACCATTAACCACCCATTTATACTAATCTTACATTAAACCCATATTCCCTACCACATCCCCACCTTCCCTCAATTCTCCTACCACCTACCTACACTATGGGCAATTCACAATGGCCAATTTACCTATCAGCCTGCAAGTCTTTGACTGTGGGAGGAAACTGGAGCACCCGGCAGAAACCCACACAGTCACAGGGAGAACTTGCAAACTTCGCACAGGCAGCACCCAGAACCAAACCTGGGTCGCTGGAATTGTGAGGCTGTGGTGCTAACCACTGCCTTATCCTTCTATTCCTGTACTCACTTGTGTTTGGCACTGGGAGTAATTTGAAGATTACTACTTTTGAGGTCCTGCTTGCTCATTTCTTTCCAGTCAGTGGATTAAAAAAAATTATCATTCAACAAAACACATTGGCTTAACATTGTGTCGATAAGTTTGAAAACAAAATGGTGTGAGACTTGATTTAACTTGAATCTGAACATTCACAAAAAAAAGTATGAAACGAGCTGGTGACTATTCACTATTTTATAGTGATTAGGGAATATAAAGTGGTCAGACGAATTGAAGATTGTCGCCAAGAGCTATTGGAAGATTAGTGAGTCAGGCACCTTGCATTTCTTAATCAAATAATCAATTTAAATCTCAATTTTATAAGCAATTCAATTTCAAGATCAGAATTTCTTTCTCCGTTTTCTCTCTTCTGGATTACAAGCTGCACCTCCCTTGAGGTTAGGTCCCTTTTCGGTTATCCTGAGTAAATGCATGCACGGAATATACTTGTTCAAGGCCAAGTATAAAAACATTTTTCATTGAATAAAATATTAATTAAACTTAGATCAAAAGCAATTTAATATGTATCTCCATTGCTTCAGGTCTATGTAAGAGAAGACTCTGTTGATTGAATGCTTAATTTATTATTAAAGGAATTTATATGCGGATATTATCTGATCATTGGGGCGTAAGGCAGTCTTTTCAATTTTGCTGCAAAGAAGACTGGAGAAACACACATGATCGTATGTGTGCCATGGGATGTTTTATTACACTAAAGATGCTATATAAACATAATTTGTTGTTGTGAGATTTTGGTATCCATTTCATATAACATCATGCCATCATTGTTACTAACATTATCAATGTGTTTCATTGGTTGTAAAGAGCTTTAGAATGTCCTAAGGTTGGGAAGGTAAAGTCCCGATTGTAAGGGATGTGGGATCCTTTTATGGGATACAACCTGACACTGAACCTGTAAGAAAATCTGGAATAAGCCAATAGTTTATAACAGAAGGCATTAAGCAGTTTATATTTACAAGGGCTAATAGTTTCACTGAATTGCTGTAGTATGCTTTACATACATATTTACTGCTCATCCTTAATATTGCCAACAACAATTTAATTTCTAGCCCTTAGCTAACAATGCGAGTTAAATCAAGCTTATTTTATCAAGAATTAAATAGCACTCATAAAATATACGATGACTGTCCTCTTTAAGACTGAGATGTTAGAATTTCAAATCAAGATGATGAAATCAGCTACAGAGAAGGTATTTCGACAGATTTCCTTTTTATCACCAGTCCCAGAATTACAGCATTTCAATTGCAATCATAACATTGTAATAGTAGAAGGAATTATGGAGGATTTTAGATAATAATTTATCAGTCAGTATATATTAAATTGCCTTAATTGATCGCCATAGCACAAATTAAAATGCTGATAAAATGCTGAGATGTACAGGCAGAAGAGGGACATACATTTATTGAGGGTATGTTGAGACAGAACATTGTTGTAACCAGACCTCAATTAGAGTCCTGTGTGAAATTCTGGTCACCACTCTACAAAAGCAATGGAAAATATGAAGATAAGAAGAACAAGAATGATTTCAAAGGATGAGCTATGAAGAAAACTTAACAAAACTTATTGAAGTATACAAAAGACTATTCACCTCAAATAAAGGAAATCTAAAATAATCTTAAAAGATAATAGGACAGGGTGAACAGAGCTTCTAAATATGAAGTAGTGTACAGTTGAAAGAAATAACAAACAATTCCTTCACACCTTGATTGCAAAATGCATGGAACTATCCACTGCTCAGGGTAGTAAGGACACAAACTTTAAAAAGTAGTTGGATGCCAGACTGGGGGCAGCATCAGTACTAAAAACAGATACACTGAGCTTTTCTTCTTTTGTATTATAGACCCACAAAATCTGTATGTAATTAAAGGTTTCTGGCAGCAAAATTTGGTGGTTTCAGAGCTATTGGAGTTGGTTGAGTATAAAAATGGCGGAGGGGGCTACTCCTGACCACTTGCGGCACAGCCCACATCAATTGCCATGTTGAAGACAGTAACAGTGCAGGCGTTCCATGTTTGTGCTGGAAGTATGCAGAGTGGGCAGATGGTGACTTCAGTCAGTGTCTAATGTTGCTTTGAAGCCTGACCTGCCATTTAGGACTTCGCTGGCCTAGTTAATGCCCTCTTTTAAATACGCACAGGTAAACGTGCATTCAGCTGCATGAGGGTCCACCCCCACAGTGCTATTTAAAGGCATCATCATTCAACTTGCAGGTCAGGTGCTTTTGACTATCTACTTGCTGTTGCAGAGTTAGTGTAAGTACTATGTTGTTGGAGGAGTTGTGGAATGTTGGTTAATTCAGCAGGCAGTGTTGCTGTGTGTTTGGAAGGAGTTGTGTGCTTCTGAAAGGCCTTTGAGTGCACCACTGACTCCCATTTATGGGGCTTAGTCACAGTCCCTATTGGGCTGCAGCAGCACAGAAGACAAGCTGTCCGCAGGTGGAAAAGGAGGAGGGCTTCCAGCAGAAGGCTGTACCCACTTCGAGGAGCACTTTTCCTACCTGCATTATGCCAAGAGCAGTGTGTGAGGCTGGTGGTGCAGTTGATAGGATTTGCCATATAAGGATGAATTTACTGACCTTGACTACTTGTTTGAGGTCATTAGATTTCTGGCAGCACTGAATCCATGTTCTCAGTGCCAGCCTGTTGGCATTGACTGTAACTGTTGCCTGCTCCCACTATCTCCTGATCACTTGTCCTGGCCCCCTGACGGAAGAGAACCTTCTCTTCTGGTCCACCTCCTGCACCAGTGCATCCAGTGCGGCATCGGAAAACCTGGGGGTATGCTCTATTACTTGTTGCACCATTTTTGCTCTATCCTGAAGGTCTTCCAATGTTGCACAAGCAGTTGCAGTCCCTATTGCAGCCAGAATGCAACTCACCTTTGATGGCCTTAAGCAATGCAGGCTAGTTTTAAGTTGTGCTGGCCTCGTGCAAACTTGGCCCCCCGTCCAGGTGTGCAGTCACTCAACAGCGTGTTCAGTCCTGGGCTGCATGCCGAAATCATGCAAATGAGTCGGTAGCACAAAGTTTGTGTACTGCCGGCATCACTTTATTCAGTTGTGGGATAATTGCAAATGCCGATTCCCACACCCGAATTTGGGGGGCTATCAAACATCGTCTCCCTAAGTATCTAGTATGCACTGTCACAATAAACCTTTCAAAGATTTCACACCTGAAAGTGTGGCCACATAAAGACTTGTATAGTACTTACAACAGTATCTGGATGTCTCAAAGTACTTCACAGCCAAGAATTACTTTTAAGGTATAAATGGTTGTTTGGAAGGAAAATGCCTCAGGCAATTTTTGCCTAATAAGGCTCCACAAACAGCAATGAGGTAAATAATCTGTTTTGGTGGTGTTTGCTGAGATATGAATTTTGGCCATGATGTATTTCCTGCTTTTTGAACGGTGAGAAGCTTATATTTTTTCAGTATCAGTAAGGTGTGCAATATTTTTACTTGAGATATATTGCGTTAGTTAATCTCCTGCACTTCAATAGCAAAATACTGTGGATCCTGGAAAGCGGAAATAAAAACAGAAAATGCTGCAAATGCTCAGCAGGTCTGGTAGCATCTGTGGAGAGTAGATAGGTCACAGACCTGAAACGTTAACCACACCCCCCCCCCCCCCTTTCTATCTCCACAGTACAATGATATCCCAGCTGCTGTCACATTTTAGCGGCAGCATGATTGCGGTGAACATCTAAGCCTACATTCCGCAGTCTGGACTGTCAGTGCACAATCCCCGGCAGATCAAGTTTGCAATTAAACATGTCATTGAAGGCGGCAATGGCAGATGTAGCAAACTGGCACCTATCCTCTTTACTCAGATTACTATGTGTAAGAGGCAGCAATTTGCACTGGGAGGATGCTCAACTATTCTATCAGAGGTACTGGCTGATTGTCTCCAGAAATGAAACAATTATATTGGACTTCAGTGAACCACCTGCAGGAAATAATTGGTAGATCAGAGTTAGGCAGTGCATAAGTGAACTGTCTGTACCCTTCAGAGATTGGGTTAAATGAAATAAAATGAAATGAAATGAAATTAAATTAAACCCAAGCTTGTGGCCTAAAAGTCCCCTTGCTTTGCTGACTGTTAGGATCCAAACTTAAATAACAAACTTGGCCTTGTTGATATTGGTATAAGTCTACTAATTCAGCTTTAATTGATATTTAACTGGCAATTTCACTCAGAGACGTGACAAGAAATGTTCGTGAAGAAACAGGAAACTTTCCCTTTCATTTCTTTGGTGGAATCCAACTGTCCCTTTAAGGACCACTGGTGAGGCCACCGTTGCACGAGAAAAAATAGTTGGAGCGTGCATGGTACCAACTCTGCTGATTATTTCAGGCATTCTTGAGAAGGGTCCTGAAACATGCGCATTTCTTTGTGTGTTTAAATTGATCTGAGGTTGAATCCTCCAGAGATGCCTAAAAGCAGCATGGGTCAATATGGTATCAGTGTTTGCCTGAAATATGGGATTAAATGCATACTATCTTCTATCCCAATTCAATATTCCCAGTACACAACTTGATTACTGTGTGCAATTCTGCTCACCTCATTACAGAAAGGATGTAATTGCACTAGAGGGGGTACAGAGGAGATTTGCGAGGATGTTGCCAGGACTGGAAAACTGCAACTGGGTTGTTCTCCTTGGAACAGAGAAGGCTGAGGCGAGATCTGATTGAAATGTACAAAATTTTAAGAGGGGCTTGGATAGAGTGGAGGTGAAGGGTCTATTCACCTTAGCAGAGAGGTCAGTGACAAGGGGGCATAGATTTAAAGTGATTGGTAGAAAAATTAGAGGGGAGATGAGGAAAAACCTTTTCTCCAAGAGGGTGGTGGGGGTCTTGAACTCACTGCCTGAAAGGGTAGTTGAGGCAGAAACTCTCAACTCATTCAAAAGGAGTCCGGATATGCACCTCAAGTGCCGTAATCTGCAGGGCTACGGACCAAATGCTGGAAAGTGGGATTAGAATAGTTGGATTGTTCTTTTGGCTGGCACAGACATGATGGGCCAAGTGGCCTCTTTCTGTGCCTTAAACGTTCTTTGATTCTATGATTCTACAACTTTAGAAGCTGGATATGGAAAATTTGGACATGAAACTCAATATGCCCAACTCACAGTCTGCATGACTATCCATCCATTAGTTTTAATCAGGCATGATGATGGCCAAGACTGAATTCTTGATACATGCTCCTGTTATATAAAATGCTCTGCTGGAAGCACTAAATCATGCAGTTTACCCCTTTATTTGCATCTTATCCATGCTGCTTTTGAGAAAGTTGCTATTGATTTTATTTTCTTTGGTGTTCTGCCTTTCAGCAGATTCTTGTCCCATTCTTACATTTGGCCCTTTTCTTTAAATATTTGTATTGTTCTTCCTTCACTATATCTAATATTGCTAGTCTCTTCCTCCCTCGTTGACTTTTACTCTCCATTCTACCTTCAGTCTACCATTTTCAGCAGGCCTTCATGTCTAATGACGTGACTAATCCAGTTCTTTTTCTTTGATGGAACAACTCTCCTTGACCCTTCTAAGTACTTTGTCATTTGTCACTCTCTCTGACCAGCTAATCTTTAACATTCATCTCCAGAACCACATCTCACATCTTGATGTCTGCCTTGCACAGAGTCCATGGCTCTGTTCCATATAGGAGCACACTTTTCTGATGATTCTCAGTTTCCGGTTGATGCTCAGCCCTTTGGTTAGCAACTCTTTTTGTCTGTTGAATGCATTCTTTGACATTGCAATTCTCAATCTTTTCACTCTCGTGCATCTCCCATCTTCTGTCAGTATGGTACCAAGCTATTTGAACCCCGACATCTGATCCAGTTGCTGTTGATACTGATTGCCAAATGTGGTATTACCACTTTCACGCAATAAGAACAACATTTCAAATGTTAGGCCACATGGTGGGCGTAAATGGGAACATTTTCTATTCAAACCTTCTTGAACTATAAGTTTTTTTTTTCCCCTGGTGCTGACAGATGAATTCATGAATTTTAAAAGACTTGAGAATAAATTCTAACAGTGAAATATGATCTTTTTTTTTACCCTGCTGCTATAATCTTCTGAAATTTCTGCATATGCAAAAGCAAAACTGACAAGTTGGAAAGTAGGGGAATTGAAATGCCTGGGCAGTGCTCATTATTAAAATATATTGTCTGATATTTAAGGAAATAAATCACTTACCCCATCTTCCCTGGTTGAAGGGAGTTCAGATTGTAGAGTAATCTCTGACTTGTGTTCCTTTGGAGCTTCTCTCCCCACTGTGAGGTCAACCTTGGTAGCAGTCCGAACTCTGCATGGCATAGACTTAGGATCAAACCAAGGAACGCTTCTACTCTGCAGGGCTTAACTCCATAATGAGAGTGTGTTTAACAACTGAGTCAATAGGAAGAAGTATGGATCTAGGGCGGCACAGTGGCGCAGTGGTTAGCACCGCAGCCTCACAGCTCCAGCGACCCGGGTTCAATTCCGGGTACTGCCTGTGTGGAGTTTGCAAGTTCTCCCTGTGTCTGCGTGGGTTTCCTCTGGGTGCTCCGGTTTCCTCCCACATGCCAAAGACTTGCAGGTTGATAGGTAAATTGGCCATTAGAAATTGCCCCTAGTATAGGTAGGTGGTAGGGAAAATATAGGAACAGGTGGGGATGTGGTAGGAATATGGGATTAGTGTAGGATTAGCATAAATGGGTGGTTGATGGTCGGCACAGACTCGGTGGGCCGAAGGGCCTGTTTCAGTGCTGTATCTCTAAACTAAACTTTGATAATATTGCACTTTGTGGAGCCACTTATATACTGGTTTCTAATTGGTTGATGGTAAAGAAGAACAGGTAATTTCCAGCCTTCTGTATATGTGAAAAAGCTCTACACTATATCTTACTGACAGCTTCAAAAGACACTGAGTGAAGTAAAGATAGGGACATGGTATACAAAAAGATAGAAAGAACTACTCGGAGGCAAGTTTGTGTCCTTGGATGACTGGTTTCCTAATATTAATCAGATCATAAATGGAGGACGAATTGCTGGAAATCTCGATGGAATTAGCAGAAAATATTTAATTTGAACTTGGGCTGCTGATGTAGATGTTTCTTAGAGAAATAAAAATGCTATGATTGCAGACTCACTGTGTTCTTTCCTGTTTGTCTTTACGATCTAAACTCTCTATAGAATTGCTTGCCCCACCACACAGAGTGCTGGTGTACCATAATAAAAGCAAAATACTGCGGATGCTGGAAATCTGAAACAAAAACAAGAAATGCTGGATTCACTCAGCAGGTCTGGCAGCATCTGTGGAAAGAGAAGCAGAGTTAACGTTTCGGGTCAGTGACCCTTCTTCGGAACTGACAAATATTAGAAAAGTCACAGATTATAAACAAGTGAGGTGGGGGTTGGGCAAGAGATAACAAAGGAGAAGGTGCAGATTGGACCAGGCCACATAGCTGACCAAAAGGTCACGGAGCAAAGGCAAACAATATGTTAATGGTGTGTTGAAAGACAAAGCATTAGTACAGATTAGGTGTGAATATACTGAATAATGAACATCAGCAAGTGCAAACCTGAAGAAAAACAACCTGAAAAAAACAGTGGGTAAGCAAACTGAACAAACTAAGATGAAATGAAATAAATGCAAAAAAAGATTGTAAAAAATGTAAAAAGGAATGCAAAAAAAAAAGGAAGAAAAAATAACTAAAAATGACTAAAAATGAAAGTAAAGTGGGGGGCTGTCATGCTCTGAAATTATTGAACTCAATGTTCAGTCCGGCAGGCTGTAGTGTGCCTAATCGGTAGATGAGATGCTGTTCCTCGAGCTTGCGTTGATGTTCACTGGAACACTACAGCAATCCCAGGACTGAGATGTGAGCATGAGAGCAGGGGGGAGTGTTGAAATGGCAAGCAACCGGAAGCTCAGGGTCCTGCTTGCGGACTGAGCGGAGATGTTCCGCAAAGCGGTCACCCAGTCTGCGCTTGGTCTCCCCAATGTAGAGGAGACCACACTGTGAGCAGCGAATACAGTATACTACATTGAAAGAAGTACAAGTAAATCGCTGCTTCACCTGAAAGGAGTGTTTGGGGCCTGGGATAGTGAGGAGAGAGGAGGTAAATGGGCAGGTATTACACCTCCTGCGATTGCAAGGGAAGGTGCCCTGGGACGGGGACGAGGTGGTGGGGGTAATGGAGGAGTGGACCAGGGTGTCGCGGAGGGAACGATCCCTTCGGAATGCTGACAGGGGAAGGGAGGGGAAGATGCGACTGGTAGTGGCATCACGCTGGAGGTGGCGAAAATGGCGGAGGATGATCCTTTGGATATGGAGGCTGGTGGGATGAAAAGTGAGGACAAGGGGAACCCTGTCACGGTTCTGGGAGGGAGGGGAAGGGGTGAGGGTAGAGGTGCGGGGAATGGGTCGGACACGGTTGAGGGCCCTGTCAACCACTGGGGGGAAATCCTCGGTTGAGGAAAAAGGAGGTCATATCAGAAGCACCGTCATGGAAGGTAGCATCATCAGAGCAGATGCGTCGGAGACGGAGAAACTGGGAGAATGGAATGGAGTCCTTACAGGAGGTAGGGTGTGAAGAAGTGTAGTCGAGGTAGCTGTGGGAGTCAGTGGGCTTATAATGGATATTGGTAGACAACCTATCCCCAGAGATGGAGACAGAGAAGTCGAGGAAGGGAAGGGAAGTGTCAGAGATGGACCATGTAAAGGTGAGAGAAGGGTGGAAATTGGAAGCAAAGTTGATAAAGTTTTCTAGTTCGGGGCGGGAGCAGGAAACGGCACCGATACAGTCATCAATGTACCGGAAAAAGAGTTGGGGGAGGGGGCCTGAGTAGGACTGGAACAAAGAATGCTCGACATATCCCACAAAAAGACAGGCATAACTAGGACCCATGCGGGTACCCATAGCGACACCTTTTACTTGGAGGAAATGCATGGAGTTGAAGGAGAAGTTGTTCAATGTGAGAACAAGTTCAGCCAGGCGGAGGAGGGTGTTGGTGGATGGGGACTGGTTGGGCCTCTGTTCCAGGAAGAAGCGGAGAGCCCTCAAACCATCCTGGTGGGGGATGGAGGTGTAGAGCGATTGGACGTCCATAGTGAAGAGGAGGCGGTTGGGACCAGGAAACTGGAAATTGTCAAAATGACGTAGGGCGTCAGAAGAGTCACGGATGTAGGTGGGAAGAGACTGGACCAGCGGAGAAAAGATAGAGTCTAGATAGGAAGAAATAAGTTCAGTTGGGCAGGAGCAGGCTGACACAATGGGTCTGCCGGGACAGTCCCGTTTGTGGATTTTGGGAAGGAGGTAGAAGCGGGCTGTCCGGGGTTGCGGGACTATGAGGTTGGAAGCTGTAGAGGGAAGATCTCCAGAGGAGATGAGGTCAGTGACAGTCCTTTGGACGGTGGCTTGATGTTCGGTGATGGGGTCATGGTCCAGAGGGAGGTAGGAAGAGGTGTCTGTGAGTTGGCGTTGAGCTTCTGCAAGGTAGAGGTCGGTACGCCATACAACAACAGCACCACCCTTGTCTGCAGGTTTGATGACCATGTCGGGGTTAGACCTGAGAGAACGGAGTGCCTCAAGTTCAGAGGGGGACAGGTTAGAGTGAGTGAGGGGAGCAGAGAAATTGAGACGACCAATGTCTCACCGACAGTTTTCAATGAAGAGATCAAGAGCGGGTAAGAGGCCAGGGTGAGGGGTCCAGGTAGAGGGAGAATGCTGGAGGCGGGTGAATGGGTCTGCTGGTCGGGGGGAGGACTCCTGGTCGAAGAAGTGAGCCCGGAGGCGGAGGCGACGGAAGAAGAGCTCAACGTCATGCCGAGCGCGAAATTCATTGAGATGGGGGCGTAAGGGGATAAAACTGAGACCTTTGCTGAGTACAGAACGCTCAGCATCAGAGAGGGGGAGGTCAGAGGGTATAGTGAATACACGGCAAGAGGTCAGATCAGAAGGGGTGGGGTCAGAGGGAAGTGAAGCGGAAGGAGGAACTGGAGGGGCATTAGTCCCCATCAGCTGCTGGAGCTTGCGTTCCTTAACACCTGAAAGGAAGAAAAAAAGTTTTTTGTTAATGCGTCGGATGAGACGTAAGATGAGATGAAACTGCGGAGTAGAACAGATTTGAGATAAGGTGAGACGGTGCTGCTGGAGAGAGAGGTCCAGTGTGTGCATATGGCGGCGCATAGCACTGAGTGTGGATCTCAGGATGCGGCGAGAGTAGCAGTCCGAGGAACGTTGTATTTCTCGGAGATACCTGTGATCCTGGGTGGTTTCAAAGCATGATGGGTGAAACTGCAGTTGGAATCCACGTGGAATCAGTCGGAGCCGGAGACAGTCACTGAGGAAGGAGATGTGGCTGTGAAAACGAGTTTTGGTAGATACCTTATCAAACACCAGGAGGGAAATAGAAAGCAATGAAGGTGAACAAGGTAAAAGAGACAAACGAAAATCCCGTCGGAGAGAAGAGCAGAACTTCTTCAAGGTAGGCATTCCTGGAAGAGTAGTGGCAGTGAATTAAACACTAAAATAAAAGCAAAATACTGCGGATGCTGGAAATCTGAAACAAAAACAAGAAATGTTGGATTCACTCAGCAGGTCTGGCAGCATCTGTGGAAAGAGAAGCAGAGTTAACGTTTCGGGTCAGTGACCCTTCTTCGGAACTGACAAATATTAGAAAAGTCACAGATTATAAACAAGTGAGGTGGGGGTTGGGCAAGAGATAACAAAGGAGAAGGTGCAGATTGGACCAGGCCACATAGCTGACCAAAAGGTCACGGAGCAAAGGCAAACAATATGTTAATGGTGTGTTGAAAGACAAAGCATTAGTACAGATTAGGTGTGAATATACTGAATAATATGGTGTACCATGTCTGTTCATCCAACTGATTCTGACAAAAAGGACAAAAGGAACAGCAGGTTCTTAAAAGTTGCATGACAATTATTAAGATGCTATAAATAATAGATATTACCCCCAAATCACTGCTGTTCTTATGAATGGACAAATGTTTTCATTTTATTCATTCGTGCGATGTGGGCATCGCTGGCCAGGCCAGTATTTATTGTCCATCCCTAATTGCCCTTGAGAAGTCCATGTGGGATAGGTACACCCACAGTGCTGTTAGGAAGGGAGGTCCAGGATTTTGACCCAGCGACAGTGAAGGAACGGTGATATAGTTCCAAGTCAGGATGGTGTGTGGCTTGGAGGGGAACTTGCAGGTGGTGGTGTTCTCATGCATTTGCTGCCCTTGTCCATCTAAGTGGTAGAAGTTGTGGGTTTGGAAGGTGCTCTCTATGGAGCCTTGCTGCTTTGCTGCAGTGCATCTTGTAGATGGTACACACTGCTGCTACTGTGCGTTGGTGGTGCAGGAAGTGGATGTTTGTGGATGGGGTGCCAATTAAGCGGGCTGCTTTGTCCTGGATGGTGTCAAGCTTCTTGAGTGTTGTTGGAACTGAACCCATCCAGGCAAATGGAGAGTATTCCATCACACTCCTAACTTGTGCCTTGTAGATGGTGGACAGGCTTTGGGGGAGTCAGGAAGTGAATTACTCGCTGCTAGATTCCTAGCCTCTGACCTGTTCTTGTAGCCATGGGTATTTATATGGCTACTGCAGTTCAGTTTCTGGTCAATGGTAGCCCCTAGGATGTTGATAGTGGGGGATTCAGCAATCATAATGCCATTGAATGCCAAGCGGAGATGGTTAGATTCTCTCATGTTGGACATGGTCATTGCCTGGCACTTGTGTGGCATGAATGTTACTTGTCACTTATCAGCCCAAGCCTGAATATTGTCCAAGTCTTGCTGCATTTCTACATGGACCGCTTCAGTTTCTGAAGAGTCGCGAATGGTGCTGAACATTGTGCAATCATCAGCGAACATTCCCACTTCTGACCTTATGATTGAAGGAAGGTCATTGATGAAATAGCTGAAGATGGTTGGGCCTAGGACACTCCCCTGAGGAACTCCTGCAGTGATGTCCTGGAGCTCAGATGATTGACCTCCAACAACCACAACCATCTTCCTTTGCGCCAGGTATGACTCCAACCAGCGGAGTGTTTTCCCCCTGATTTCCATTAACTCCAGTTCTGCTAGGGCTCCTTGATGCCATACTCGGTCAAATGCTGCACGATGGCAAGGGCAGTCACTCTCACCTCACCTCTTGAGCTCAGCTCTTTTGTCCATGTTTGAACCAAGGCTGTAATGAGGTCAGGAGTTGAGTGGCCCTGACGGAACGCAAACTGTGCATCGCTAAGCAGGTTATTGCTGAGCAAGTGCCACTTGATAACACTGTCAAAGACACCTTCCATCACTTTACTGATGATTGAGAGTAGACTGATGGGGTGGTAATTAGCCAGATTGGCTTTGTCCTGCCTTTTGTCTGCAGGACATAGCTGGCCAAGTTTCCACATTGCTGGGTAGATGTCAGTGTTGTAGCTGTACTGGAACAGCTTGGCTAGGGGCGTGGCAAGTTGTGGAGCACAGGTCTTCAGTACTATTGCCGGAATATTGTCAGGGCCCATAGCCTGTGCAGTATCCAGTTCCTTCAGTCATTTCTTGATATCATGCAGAGTGCATCGAATTGGCTGAAGACTGTCATCTGTGATGCTGGAGACTTCAGGAGGAGGCTGAGATGGATCACCAACTCGACACTTCAGGCTGAAGATTGTTGCAAATGCTTCAGCCTTATCTTCTGCACTGATGTGCGAGGCTCCCCCATCAGTGAGGATGGGTATTATTGTGGAGCCACCTCCTCCAGTTAGTTGTTTAATTGTCCACCACGATTCACGACTGGATGTGGCCGAACTGCAGAGCTTAGATCTGCTCCATTGGTTATGGGATCGTTTAGCCCTATCGCCTGCTGCTTATGCATTTTGGCATGCAATTAGTCCTGGGTTGTAGCTTCACCAGGTTGACAGTTCATTTTGAGGTATGCCTGGTGCTGCTCCTGGTATGCCCTCCTGCACTCTTCATTGAACCAGAGTTGGTCTCCCGGCTTGATGGTAATGGTAAAGTGGAGGATATGCCAGGCCATGAAGTTACAGATTGTGATTGAGTACAATTCTGCTGCTGCTGATGGCCCACAGCGCCTCATGGATGCCCAGTTTTGCATTGCTAGAGCTGTTCAAACTCTATCCCATTTAGCATGGTGGTAGTGCCACACAACATGATGGAGGGTGTCCTTAATGTGAAGGCAGGACTTCGTTTCCACAAGGACAGTGTAGTGGTCACTCCTACCAATACAGTCATGGACAGATGCATCTGTGGCAGGCAGACTGGTGAGGACGAGGTCCTCAAAAGTATGTTTTTCCCTCTTGCTGTTTCTCTCACCACATGCAGCAGACCCAGTCTAGCAGATATGTCCTTTAGGATGTGGCCTGCTCGATTAGTAATGGTGCTACCGAGTCACTCTTGGTGATGGACATTGAAGTCCTCCACCCAGAGTCCATTCTGCTCACTTGCCACCCTCAGTGCTTCCTCCAAGTGCTGTTCAACATGAAGGAGTACTGATTCATCAGCTGAAGGAAGGCGGTAGGTGGTAATCAGCAGGAGGTTTCTTTGCCCATGTTTGACCTGATGCCATGAGACTTCATGGGGCCCATAGTCAATTTTGAGAACTGCCAGGGCAACTCCCTCTTGACTGTATGCCACTGTGCCACCACCTCTGCTGGGTTTTTCCTGCTGGTGGGACAGGACCTGCCCAGGGATGGTGATGGCGGTGTATGGGACATTGTCTATAAGACATGATTCCGTGAGTATGACTATGTCAGCCTGTTGCATGACTAGTCTGTGGGACAGCTCTTCCAATTTTGGCACAAGCCACAGATGTTAGTAACGAGGACTTTGCAGGGTCGACAGGGCTGGGTTTGCCGTTGTCGTTTCCGGTGCCTATGTTGATGCCGGGTGGTCCATCTGGAACTCCACTGAACTCCTAATTCTAATGGCACTTCTGGTTCTTTCACCAATCACCTTAAATCTGTAATAAAAACAGAAAATGCTGGAAATACTCAGCAGGTCTGGCAGCATCTGTGGGAAACCTTAAATCTGTTCCCTTTGGTTATTGACCCTTCAGCTATTGGATGTATTTAGCATCATCCAGATGCATTTATTATCATCAGTTAATATCTGCAATTATCATTTCTAGGTTTATAGAATCATAAAATCATAGAGAGTTTAAGGCACGGAAAGAGGCCACTTGGCCCATCGTGTCGGTTGTGGCCAAAAAACAATCCACCTATTCTAATCCCACCTTCCAGCATTTTGGTCCATCGCCCAGCAGATTAAGGAACTAGAGGTGCATATCCAGACTCCTTTTGCATGAGTTGAGGGTCTCTGCCTCAACTACCCTTTCAGGCAGTGAGTTCCAGACCCCCACCACCCTCTGGGTGAAAAGGTTTTTCCTCATCTCCCCTCTAATTTTTCTACCAATCACTTTAAATTTATGCCCCCTCATCACTGATCTCTGTGCTAAGGTGAATAGACCCTTCACCTCCACTCAATCCAGGCCCCTTCAAAATTTTGTATATTTCAATCAGATCTTGCCTCAGCATTCTCAAGGAGAGCAACCCCAGCCGATCCAATCTTTCCTCATAGCTGCATTTTTCCAGTCCTGGCAATATCCTTGTAAATCTCCTCTCTAGTGCAATTACATCCTTTCTGTAATGAGGTGAGCAGAACTGCACACAGCAATCAAGTTGTGGCCTAACCAATGAGTTATACAGTTCCAGCATAACCTCCCTGTTCTTATATTCTATACCTCGACTAATAAAGGAAAGGATTCCATATGCCTTCTTAACCACTTTATCGACCTGTCCTGCTACCTTCAGGGATCTGTGGACATTCACTCCAAGGTCCCTTACTTTCTCGACACTTCTCAGTATTTTCCCATTAATCGTGCATTCCTTTTCCTTGTTTAACCTCCCCAAATGCATCACCTCACACTTTTCCAAGTTGAATTCCATTTGCTACTTTTCTGCCCATCTGACCAGGCCATCAATATCTTCCTGCAGCCTACAGCTATCCTGCTCGCTATCTACCACATGGTTAATCTTTGTGTCTTCTGCAAACTTCTTGATCATGCCCCCTACATTTATGTCCAAATTGTTAATGTACACCACAAAAAGCAGGGGACCCAGCACTGAGCCCTGCGGAACACCACTGGAAACAGCCCTCCAGTCGCTAAAACAGCTACCAACAATTACCCTTTGTTTCCTGCCACTGAGCCAATTTTGATCCACCTTGCTGCATTTCCCTGGATCCCATGGGATTTTATTTTTTTAACCAGTCTGCCATGTAGGACCTTGCCAAAAGCCTTGCTAAAATCCATGTAGACCACATCAACTACACTACCCTCATCTATCTTCCTTGTTACTTCTTCAAAACAAACAATCAATTTGGTCAAACAAGATCTTGCCTTAACAAATCCATGCTGACTATCCTTGATTAACCTGTGCCTTTCTAAGTGATAGCTTATCCTGTCTCTCAGAATAGATTCCAATAATTTGCCCACTACTGAGGTTAGACTGATTGGCCTGTAATTATTCGGTCTATCCTTCGCTCCATTTTTAAACAGAGGTACAACGTTAGCAATTCTCCAATCCTCCGGCACTACACCTGTATCCAGTGAGGACTGGAAAATGATGGTCTGACCCTCTGCTATTCCCTCTCTTGCTTCTTTTAACAGCCTAGGATACATTTCGTCTGGCCCTGGTGGTTTATCAACTTTCAAGGATGCTAATCCCATTAATAATTCCTCTCTCCCTATGTTTAGCACATCCAATACTTCACACTCTTGCTCCTTATGTGAGCAATTAGTTTCTGATGTAAAGTTGTTTCTCACATACTTTAAGATTAAAAATGCTAGAAATACATAATGTTTCAATCAACATCTGCCAAAGCCAAGTTAATATTTTGGTGAGGCCCAACGTTAGAACTGCTTCAGCTGCTCCCATCTTTCCATCGACTGTTGCTGAGCTGATCAACCTGCTGTGTTTCTTTTTATTACAGGAGAAGTACATAATATTTAAACATATAAACACTTTATCCAACACTTTCACAAGGGTATGTATCTGGGCCTGACTGAAAGCACATAAATTTAACTGTAGAAAAGTTTGGAGAGCATTCATCATATTCCAAACTTCACTACTCCTCTCAGCTACACAAGCATATTTGTAAGACATAAAAAAAATCACAAATCTAGTACTGCTTAACTACGGATTCAACCCAATAAGGAAATAAATGCCAACGCTCATGAGTCCGTTGGAGTACTTTAAGCTTTACTCCATATGGCTTTCAAAAATTAAACATGCACTAACAAGATTAAGGATTACATACAGGTTAGGTTACATTGAATTCTAGTAAAATAACATCAAAATCCCAGTGAATATTATTGTAAAATCAATGTTACAAATGATCCCCACATACTCTTACCTAGTCTGTGTCTTTAATTTCTCCAAGTTCCTACTGATCGATGATCAGTTATTCAGGAGGAGTCTTCTTCCAATGGCTGGCCAGGCTATCTCGACTGCAGTGCCAGATAAAGGAAAGGGGATCCCCTTATATCCAGGATTGATGCTCACGCTCCCCTCGGGCACTATGTCACTGAGGTCATTGATAGGGTCTTTCCCTGCATGATCAATATCTGTGCATGATCAATATCTTTTTCTATACCCCCAACCCACTGCCTGTACGACTCACACACACGTTCCATTTGCTTCTACATTCCAAGCTTCACCCATACCTAATTTCTTGTAATTACAGACTCTATTTTATTATCCATATCCTAGGTTCTTGTAATTACAGGCTCCATTTTATTACCTATATCCTGCTTTCTTGTAATTACAAGCCTTTGGTCATTTATTGTCTATATCTTGTCTCATGAATGCAGCACACAGGACCTTCCGTATCGATTTCTGTTAAGAGTTTACTTACACAAGTAAATTGATCATGTTTCTCTTGCTATTTTTCACTCCCTTAACCCTTTTTGTTCCCACAAAGATCAAGCTACCAAATTCAACAGTGGTCAATATTACTTAATCCCATTGTGTCTTATGTTCATTCTCACAGCATAGCAGGCATATCTGTAGTTTATAGTATGCAGCTGAAAATTGATCAGTTACATCATCATTTCAGTCCATATTTACATATTTTAAACAATTACCTTCTTGGTTGTGGTCCTTTTAAGGGCTGCATGTAGACCTGGTTTTCCTGAGTGCATTTTCTGCTGGTTGCCTTAGGGCAAACCAATATTTTCTAGCAGAGGCTTCAAACAGGCATTAGGCACCCTATTTTCAAATGCAAAGGGTCTAATACTTGTTTCAGGTGTGGACACTGCACACAGATTTTATGGCCTTATTCAATATGGTTGCTGATGCATTTCTAGCTTGTAATGAGATGCAATGAGATAGTGGCGTAGTCGTAATGTCACTGAACTAGTAATCCAGAGGCCCGGGCCAACTCCCTGAGGACATGGTGTTATGACCGACCATTCCAGACAAAGCTCCCAATCAAAATATATGATTCTGATTGTGGTGGGAGAAATGCACTGTTGATTCAGTCCCACCCCTCCATAGATTGCCTAACATATCATTTTGATCATTCCAAATTAAAGAAAAAAACAGCCTAATTGTTCCATCTATTAACCCCTGAATGAGGCTAACCAAACCAGGTGTCTTTAGATCAACAAATTAGAAAACCTAAATTCTTAAACACTACTGAGATATAAACAACATTTAAAAAAGAAAAAAAATTAGTGTCCTTGCAGATATACGCTCCTGCCGAAGCGGGATCTTCCAATGTCGAACGGTTCAAGTTTGCTTGAAGTCCTCACAGCATCTGATGAGGGGATAAAAAAGGTTCTTCAACAATAGAACAGTCCATAGTCCAGTTCAGCAGTTGAAGTGATGCTTTTCTTCTCCAGCAATGAATTCAGCAATTAACAACTTGCAAACACTTTTTAATGAATCAATTTGGCTTTAGAATTATTGAGGGGTAAAAGATTGTCACAGTCTAATTTACCTTCCTTCAGTTTAAATTATCAGAGATCTCTGTTCCGTTCATGCTGGTCCAGCTGTCTGTCTGTGTCTGTTAACTGTGTCTCAAAAGCCAGTCTTTTCAGCTAGTTTCAAACGTCAATCGGCAACATTATATCTTTGTCCTTGTTCTCCGAATGGCTGTATCCCACGGCAATGAGAATGCATTCTTTGACTCAGTCCCTGGAGCTTGTTGCCTTAAATCAGTACTGATCCTGTTACAGCCTTAAAGGCACACTGCATATCTACCATAAAAAAAAATACAGGATCATAACATATGGTTCAAATACCACCATCAGCTGTTCTGATGAAAGGTTACAGATCTGAAACGTTAACTCTGCTTCTCTCTCCACAGATACTGCCTGACCTATTGAGTATTTCCAGCACTTTCTGTTTTTATTTCTGAATATTTATTTAGAAGAAGAAAGAACATGCATGTATAAAACACCTTTCACATCCTCAAGACATCCTGAAGTGTTTTATGTCAACTGAATTATTTTTGGAATATAATCCCTTTTGTAATGTAAGAAAACAGGACAGCCAAATTGTGCATAATAAGGTCCCGCTGACAACAAGGAGACAGTTAAAATGTTTCATTTTGGTGGTATTGTTAGAGGGATAAATGTTTGGCCAGAAGACTTTCAATTGTGCCATGGGAACAGGCAAACAGAGGCCTTAGTTTAATGTTTCATCCAATAAAGAGCACCTTTAACTCGCAGGAAAAAATGCCAACACAGAGATAGTTATAGCTATGCCTCAATTTGATTCATGTCAAAGAAATGATTTAAAGAAATTGATAGAAACTAAAACATTTAGGAAGGATTGAGATGAAATAGCTTTGAGCTTAAATGGCTTGATGGCCAATTTTAGATGGGATATTTTCACAAGCAATTTAGAAGTGATTTCAAGAACAATCTTCATGCAAGCAGTGATCAATGCTTGGAATAGGCTTCTGAATATAGTGGAGACACAAACCTTAGATTTGAGATCCAGTTCGATGATGGAATGACTTTGTTTTCTTTTCCTAAATTAGCAAACTAAACTGGGCCTCATCTGTATTTATGTTAAGATCCTGTGATATAACTGAAGGTATTTGAATTGTAAATTTATGTCACCAAATAATTTGTTTTATCACATTAGATCCTGGAAATTGGATTGCACCCAAATCAGGGCAAAAGCTAATACTGCACACGTTGCACCCGATGAGACCGAATCCTCAATGTTTACAAGCTGTCTCACATTGTCCTGCCTGCTGTGACACCATCATGCTCCATGAGATGGAAAAAGTCATGAGTAACACCGACCTTTCCATTCACAAAGACTTAATAAACTGACCAAGATTCACTTAAATTCACTCTGGCCATTCTGGTAAACAGCAGCCAGTATTCATGCAGCTGGTATCAACCCATTATCCAGATGTACGAAATTATGGGATGCATGCAGCATAAAGAACCAACACCTCATCACTGACCCAATTGCAAAGATGCCTGGCTTCAACCTCCCTTGAAGTCAGTGGACAAGCTCAACCAAATCCACACAGGGAATGGACAATGCGGATACTTGCTCCACAAGTGGAATGTGCGAGATGACCCAAAGTGCGATTGTGGCCATAAGTCTCATGAAAGAGATTATATCAATCTGCCCACTAAGATCTGTTGTGGGAGACACCTCATTTCTCCACTCAGCACTTCAGGAGGCTGCTGAATGAATAGCCAAACTCGACATCCCATTGTAAGCTTTCCCCATCATATGAAAGTGATAGCAGTCTGAGACTGATGGCAGTACCACAACAAATTGATACATTAGCCTCATTAGGATAGTCCCACCAAATTGTGGGGGAAGCAAAATTGGCCGACAAGGACTTCAGGTGATTCGGGGGGAGGGGACCAAATGGTGGGGGGCAGAGCCTTGGCTGGCAATGACCTGCCATTTAAAATCTACCTTTAAGGACCACTGGTTAGCTCAAGTGTAGACTCAGTTATCTTAAATGCAACCAGATCCTGTTGTGTTCAAAGTAAAACAGTTTCTGGTTTGTGTCCTAAAACAGGCAATCAGGTCGAATTTGGGCACCATAGTGCCACTGGTGCCAAGGCTACAGAATCCCCAAAGTCATAAAATGGCATGGGCCACACTGCTGGCCACTTCCAGCACATTCCCACAAGGCAGCCCATGCCGGAAGGATGTTAGCACAGGCAAGTCTTTCATGCACAGCAGCATGAGGAGAGGCCTGATTGTCCATCAATCAGCTATTCTGGCTGATTTGATGCACGTTTCACAACTTGATCTGCGCATCTCCATTAAATGTCTGTGCTAAATACTCTCAACTGAACATGTGTTCAGAAGCATGAGGGTGTCCCCCACCCACGCCTCACACACTCACACTAATGTCATTTAAAGGGTCAAAACTCCAACTTGCAGGTGAAATGTTTTTGACTCACTTCTGTGGTTAAGTTCCTGGAAGTGTTGTGACTTGTTTTTGGAAGTTTTGTGGTGAGCTGCTGCATACATTCGGGTAAACCAGAGGGTCTGGAGACCCAAATCTGCACAAGGTATGGGGGCTGTGATTGCAGTGCCTCTGGGTCTGCAACATGACCGAGAAATGGAGCAAAAGCTGCAGCGAGGGGAAGCTCTGTGAAGAGGGAGGAGGAAGAGGGCTCTGCAAAGAAGGCGCTACCCACAACCACAGGTTTTTAGAGAGCTCTACCTGATTCAGAAGCAGTGCCTGAGGCTACTCAGGTTCAACAAGGACGTGGTCAGAAAACTTCAACATGATTTGCAGCCTTCATTCTGAGGCAGTCTGCCATTTCCTCTGTCTTCAGGCCTCCACGGAAAAGCAGAAGGTGGCTGCTTGGAAACTCCTTGTATACATAGTTCATGAGTCCCCCTGCCACCTGACCACCTAAGGACAATGTACGTATAATGAGAGGTATGGAGACACCAGGAACATCATCGAGCAGACCATTGGCACACTGAACAAATGCTTCTGATGCTTGGGCCACTTGAAGGGAGCCCTCTGCTACATACTGGTGAGACTGTCCCAGATCGTGCTGGTCTGATGCATCCTCCATAACATTGCAATCATGAGGGGCAACACTACCACCAGGAATCCAGAGGCCACCTTCAGAGGAGAAGGAGGAGAGGAAGAGGAAGGGAGGATGCAACCTTGACGCTTTGCCCTGGATAGGCTATCTGGGAGTGACAGCACAGAATCTGGTTCCCATAGGACAACTTCCCTTTACCACCATGAATCCACCATTCCCCATTATAACATCCATCTGAGACTGCCCATCACAGCATTTCCTTGTCCAACATCGAACAATAACAGCCACCAATGAAAGCCTTTCCATTAACATCTTTATGCAACAACACATCTAGTTATACAAATAAAACTGACTATTCACCCTTATGTACTCCCTTGGTACCTGCCTTGCAGGTGCCTTTGCCTTCCAGCTAGTGTTGCCAACTCTGGTTGGAGGCATTCCTGAAGGTTGCTGCCGTTTGCATATGCTAACCTACCTTAGAAAGGTTGGGTTCCTTGCAGTTCAGTGCCTTTTCTCAGTTTCTTTCTTCTTCAACCTACACTCAAGTTGATTCCTTGCTGCTTTTAGCAACTCTGTATACTTTTTGACAGGTTTGTGACATACTGCACCTGGAATTCTGCTTTCATAAGATTTTCATTTAACTGGTTCCTCACATTTCTCCAAAATCACTAAACTGAAAACACTTCCGCAGCCCATGTTTGAGACTCGGAGTGTAAGTGTGAAAGATACAAGTTTGGCTGGTTTCATGCTGTGGTGCTAATTTGAAACACCACCTTTGATCATTTTTTTCTCCCTAGGAATTGCGTCTCTAATTTGCCAGAAAATGCAGAAGTCATCATATAGGTTGTCAAAGTTAACTTCAGCACAAAAGACTTCAACCAGTTTCTCAATGTCAGACAGTTTCACTGCATTGTCCAGTGAGAAGATTGACATTTGTTTGAAAACAGATGTCTGGAAATAAAACCAATTATCAAATTATGCAGTGCATCCTGACAATGTCTTACCTGCTTCCTCATTAAATGTTCTTATTGCTGGAGAGACATTGCCTAAAATAATCTGAGCTAATTGCACAAATTGCCCAATTTCCTACTCTGCAATTTAGAATGGAGACCAGCAGCTCTGTGCAGATGGCATGGCTGTATCCTCAGCTTTGTGAGTACTTGATGAAATATTCCATTAGGTTATGCAGGAGGTACAAGTAACAAAGAGGATGAGACTCCTGATCATCCTCATTGAATCGAGTAGACTAGACCTATATTTCCTTGTGTTTCGAAGAATGACAGGTGCTAGAAACAAAGAAACATAGAAAGATTTACAGAATGAGGTCATTCAGACATATTGGCTGGAATTTTATGTTGGGCTGGAGGCCCAGCCCACCAGACAAAAAGTCAGGGGTGAGCATGCCTCTGCCGGGCCTGGAAGCCAAGCAGTGATTTTACGTGGCCCAGGCTGTTAATTCCTCTGAGGCAGGACCTCCCGCCTCCAAGAGCTGCTGACCAATCAGCGGGCTGGCAGCTCTCAGTCCAAGCAGCACCATTGGGAGTGGTGGCCACTGCTGGGACTGCACCCAGGGTAAGGAGCAGCAATGCAGGAGGCCCCGGAATTAAGGTAAGTGTGTGGGGCCTCATCAGGGACAAGCGGGTGGGCCCCAACAAGTCAAGATGGGGTGTCAGTTGAGGGGGGGGGGGGGAATGTGCTGAAGTGGGGGTGGCTAGTGCCGTGGGGTGGGGGCACAGCCAGCTTTTATTGGGCAGTCCCCGGGGGTCCTGGCTGCCCACCCGCCGCTAGTAATATCCCTGTGGCAGTGGGAAGAGGACTTGAAGTGGCAATTAGTTTCTCACTACCACTGCCACTCGTACAATTGCAGCGGGGGTGGGAATGCAATGGTTTCGGCACCTCCACCGTCCACTCAATTTTATGCCCACCCCCTCCTTGCCTCCAGCGCACTCCTGTAGGGGGTAAAATTCCAGCCATCGTATTTGTGCCAGCTATAAAATAGCTATCCAGCCTACTCCCACCTTCCAGCTCTTAGTCCATAGCCCTGTCGGTTATGGCACGCCAAGGGCATATCCAAGTTTTTTTAAATGCAGTGAGGCTTTCTGCTTCTACCACCCTTGCAAACAGTGAGCTTCAGATCCCCACCACACTTTAGGTGAAAATATTACTCCTCAACTCCCCTCTAATCCTTTTACCAATTATTTTAAATCTATGCCACCTGGTTATTGACTTCTGTGCTAATGGAAATAGATCCTTCCTATCCACTCTATCCAGGTCCATCATAATTTTATACACCTGTATTAAATCTCTCCTCAGCATTTTCTGTTCTAAAGAAAGCAAATCCAGCCTCTCCAATCTTTTTTCGAAGCTAAAGTTCTCCATTCCTGGCTACATCCTCGTAAATCTCCTCTGTACTACCTCAAGTGCGACCAGAACATCACGCAATACTTTAGCTGCTGTCTGCTAGTGTTTATAGAGTTCTAGGAAAACATCCTTGGTGTTCTGCTCTAGGTGTCAGCCAATAAAGGAAAGTGTCCCATTTGCTTTTATGGCCACCTCTTTTTTACTAATCCTGCTACCTTCAGGGATCTGTGCACATGCACTCCAAGAATTCTCTGTTCTACACTTCTCAGAATTCGACCATTTATTGTTATTCCCTTGCCTTGCTTGTCTTCTCCAAATGCATTACCTCACTTCTCCGGATTGAATTCCATTTGCCACTTTCCTGCCCACCTAACCAATCCTGCAGTCTAAAGCTTTCTTCCTCACTATCAACCACATAGTCAATTTCTGCATCATCGATTTAAACCGTTTTAATCATGCCCTTTACATTTAAGTTGAAATCATTGATAAGTACCACAAACACCTGTACTGAGACCTGTGAAACCCCACTGGAAACAGCCTTCTAGTCACAAAAACACTAGTCGACCATAACTCTTTGCTTCCTGCCACAGAGACAATTTTGGAGCCAACTTTTTTTTTATTCATTCATGGGATATGGGACTAATTGCCCTTGAGGAAGTGGTGGTGGTGAGCTGTCTTCTTGAACCGCTGCAGTCCATGTGAGATGAGTACACCCACAGTGCTGCTAGGAAGGGAGTTCCAGGATTTTGACCTAGCGACAGTGAAGGAATGGCAATATAGTTCCAAGTCAGGATGGTGTGTGGCTTGGAGGGGAACTTGCAGGTGGTGGTGTTCCCATGCATTTGCTGCCCTTGTCCTTCTAGTTGGTAGAGGTCATGGGTTTGGAAGGTGCT
This sequence comes from Heterodontus francisci, assembly GCF_036365525.1. Lineage (NCBI taxonomy): Eukaryota > Metazoa > Chordata > Chondrichthyes > Heterodontiformes > Heterodontidae > Heterodontus > Heterodontus francisci. The sequence continues at coordinate 40,147,684 of NC_090375.1, forward strand.
GTCTAAGGAGCACTGGTGTGTTGCTGCAGTGCATCTTGTAGATGGTACACACTGCTGCTACTGTGTGTCAGTGGTGAAGGGAGTGAATGTTTGTTTGTGGATGGGGTGCCACTCAAGCGGGCTGCTTTGTCCTAGATTGTGTCGAGCTTCTTGAGTGTTGTTGAAGCTGCACCCATCCAGGCAAGTGGAGAGTATTCCATCACACTCCTGACCTGTGCCTTATAGATGGTGGACAGGCTTTGGGGAGTCAGGAAATGAGTTACTTGCTGCAGGATTCCTAGCCTCTGACCTGCTCTTGTAGTCATGGTATTTATATGACTACTCCAGTTCAGTTTCTGGTCAATGGTAGCCCGTAGGATGTTGATAGTGGGGGATTCAGTGGTGGTCATGCCATTGAATGTCAAGGGGGGATGGTTAGATTCTCTCTTGTTGAAGATGGTCATTACCTGGCACTTGTGTGGCGCGAATGTTACTTGCCACTTATCTGCCCAAACCTGGATATTGTCCAGGTCTTGCTGCATTTCTACATGGACTGCTTCAGTACCTGAGGAGTCGCGAATGGTGCTGAACATTGTGCAATCATCAGCAAACATCCCCACTTCTGACCTTATGATTGAAGGAAGGTCATTGATGAAGCAGCTGAAGATGGTCGGACCTAGGACACTACCCTGAGGAACACCTGCAGTGATGTCCTGGAATTAACCTCCAACAACCACAACCATCTTCTTTTGCGCTAGGTATGAATCCAACGAGCGGAGAGTTTTCCCCCTGATTCCCATTGACGCCAGTTTTGCTAGGGCTCCTTGACGCCATACTTGGTCAAATGCTGCCTTGATGTCAAGGGCAGTCACTCTCACTTCACCTCTTGATTTAAGCTCTTTTGTCCATGTTTGAACCAAGGCTGTAATGAGGTCAGGAGCTGAGTGGTCCTGGCAGAACCCAAACGTAACATCACTGAGCAGGTTATTGCTAAGCAAGTGCCGCTTGATGGCACGGTTGAAGACAACTTCCATCACTTTACTGATGATTGAGAGTCGACTGATGGGGCGGTAATTGGCCGGGTTGGGCTTGTCCTGCTTTTTGTTTACAGGACATACCCGGGCAATTTTCTACATTGCCGGGTAGATGCCAGTGTTGTAGCTGTACTGGAACAGCTTGGCTAGGGGCGTGGCAAATTCTGGAGCACAGGTCTTCAGTACTATTGCCAGAATATTGTCAGAGCCCATAGCCTTTGCAATATCCAGTGCCTTCAGTCGTTTCTTGATATCACGTGGTGTGAATCGAATTGGCTGAGGTCTGGCATCTGTGATGCTGGGGACTTCAGGAGGAGGTCGAGATGGACCATCAACTTGGCACTTCTGGCTGAAGATTGTTGCAAATGCTTCTGCCTTCTCTTTCGCACTGATGTGCTGGGCTCCCCCATCATTGAAGATGGGGATATTTGTGGAGCCTCCTCTTCCAGTTAGTTGTTTTATTGTCCACCACCATTCATGGCTGGATGTGGCAGGACTGAATTGCTTAGATCTGATCCGTTTGTTATGGGATCGCTTAGCTCTCTCTATTGCCTGCTGCTTATGCAGTTTGGCATGCAAGTAGCCCTCTGTTGTAGCTTCACCAGGTTGACAGCTCATTTTGAGGTATGCCTGGTGCTGCTCCTGGCATGTCCTCCTGCACTCTTCATTGAACCAAGGTTGGTCTCCTGGCTTGATGGTAATGGCAAAGTGGGGGATATGCTGGGCCATGAGGTTACAGGTTGTGGTTGAGTACAATTCTGCTGCTGCTGATGGCCTATAGCGCTTCATGGATGCATTATTTTGCATTGCTAGATCTGTTCAAAATCTATCCCATTTAGCACGGTGATAGTACTACACAACACGATGGAGGGTATCCTCTTTGTGAAGGCGGGTCTTCGTCTCCACAAGGATTGTGCGGTGCTCACTCCTACCAATCCAGTCATGGACAGATGCATCTGCGGCAGGCAGATTGGTGAGGACGAGGTCAAGTATGTTTTTTCCTCTTGCTGTTTCTCTCACCACCTGCCGCAGACCCAGTCTAGCAGCTGTGTCCTTTACGATTCGGCCTGCTCGGTCAGTCGTGGTGCTGCCGAGCCACTCTTGGTGATGGACATTGAAGTCCCCCATCCAGAGTACATTCTGCGCCCTTGCCACCCTCAGTGCTTCCTCCAAGTGCTGTTCAACATGGAGGTGTACTGACTCATCAGCTGAGGGAGGGTGGTAGGTGGTAACCAGCAGGAGGTCTCCTTGCCCATGTTTGACCTGATGCCATGTCACTTCATGGGGTCCGGAGTTGATGTTGAGGACTCCTAGGGCAACTCCCTCCGCACTTTATACCACTGTGCCGCCACCTCTGCGGGGTCTGTCCTGTCGGTGAGACTTGCCCCTTTAGCTTGGATCCCATCGGCTTTTACTTTTCTGAGGAATCTGCTATGTGGGACCTTCCTAAAATCCATGTCAACTACATCAAATGTGCCAGCCTCATCAACCCTCCTTGTTACCCCCTCAAAAAAATCAATCAATTTAATCAAGATATGACCTTTCCTTAACAAATCCTTGCTGAGTATTCTTGATTAATCTGTACCTTTCTAAATGACGATTTATACTGTCTCTCAAACTTTTTTCCAATAGTTTGCCTGCTACCGAGGTTCGGCTAAAATAAGGCCATCAGCCTGAAACGTTTACTCTGTTTCTCTCTCCACAGATGCTGCCAGACCTGCTGAGTATTTCTGTCATGTTCTGTTTCTATTTCAGATTTCTAGCATCTGCAGTATTTTGCTTTTCTATTAATGAGATTAGGCTGACTGGTCTCTAAATACTCAATCTACCTCTTCCTTTTTAAACAAAGTACAGCGTTAGCAGACTTCCAGTCCTCTGACACTAGATAGGATTGGAAAATGATTGCCACAGCTTCCTCTATTTCTGCTCTTGCTTTGTGCAGCAGCTTGGGATACATTTCATTCAGGCCTGGTAACTTATTAACTTTCAAGGATGCTAAACACCTTAATATTTCTTCCCTCACTATTTTTATCCCATCCAATATTTCGCATTCCTCCACCTAAACTACAATGTCAACTTTGTCCTTCTCTTTTGTGGAAATGGACACAAAGTATTCATTAAGAACCATGCCCACATCTTCCGTTTCCATACACCAGTTACATTTTTGGTATCTAATTGGCCCTATTCGTTCCTTAGTTATCCTCTTGCCCTTTATGAATTTAAGTATTTTTAAAGGGCTTTCCTATTTTGATCGTACTTTTCAATATTTTTTCATGCCCACTCTTTGCTTTCTTAATTTCCTTTTTAATTTCACCCATGTACTTTCCATACTCCTTTAGATTTTCTGCAGTGTTGAGCTCTTGGCATCTGACATAAACTTTCTTTTTTTGCCATATCGTACTATGTATGCTCTTTGACATCCAGGGGGCTTTAGACTTCTAAGCCTCACCCTTTTTCTTCTTGGGAACCTATTGTTCTGAACTCTCTTTCGTTCCTCCTCAAATGCCTCCCACTGGTCTGACACTGATTTATCTTAAAGTAGCTTCCAGTCTACTTTTGCCAAATCACATCTTGGCTCTACCATTACCATCAAGCCAGGGGATCAGCCCTGGTTTGATGAGGAGTGCAGGAGAGCATGCCAGGAGCAGCATCAGGCCTACCTAAAAGTGAGGTGCCAACTGGCTGAAGCTACAACCTAAGATTACATGCATGCTAAACAGTGAAAGCAGCATGTAAGAGACAAAGATAAGTGTTCCCAAAGTCAACTAATCAGATCTAAGCTCTGCAGTTTTGCCACATCCATTCGTAAATGGCGGTGGACATTAAAAAATGAACTGGAAGAGGAGGGCCCACAAACATCCACATCCTCAATGATGGGGGAGCCCAGCACAGCAGTGCGAAAGACAAGGCTAAAACATTTTCTTCCATCTTCAACCAGAAGTGCCAAGTGGATGATCCATCTCGGCCTCCTTCTGATGTCCCCAGCATCACAGATGCCAGTCTTCAGCCAATTCAATTCACTCCACGTGATATCAAAAAATGCCAGAAGGCACTGAATACTGCAAAGGCTATGGGCCCTAACAACATTCCGGCAATAGTACTGAAGAATTATGATGCAGAACTAGCCGTGCCCCTAACCAAGCTGTTCCAGTACAGCTACAACACTGGCATCTACCCTGCAATGTGGAAAATTGCCCAGGTATATCCTGTCCACAAAAAGCAGGACAAATCCAACCCGGCCAATTACCACCCATCAGTATACTCTAAATCATCAGCAAAGTGATGGAAGGGGTCGTTGACAGTGTTATCAAGTGGCACTTACTCAGCAGTAACCTGCTCAGTGACGCTCAGTTTGGGTTCCGCCAGGGGCACTCAGCTGGAGAACTCATTACAGCCCAGGTCCAAACATGGACAAAAGAGCTGAACTTCAGAGGTTAGGTGAGGTGAGATGACTCTCTATGACTCTATGAGAGTAACTGCCCTCGACATCAAGGCAGATTTGACCAAGTGTGGCACCAAGGAGCCCTAGCAAACCTGAAGTCAATGGGAATCAAGGGGAAAGCACTCCACTGTTTGGAGTCATGCATAGCACAAAGGAAGGTGGTTGTGGTTGTTGAAGGTGAATCATCTCACTCCCAGGACATCGCTGCAGGAGATTCTCAGGATAGTGTCCTTGACCCAGGCACCTTCAGTTACTTTAACAATGAGCTTCCCTCCATCATATACCGCAGGGCAAAAATTATAGCTGGGGGAAAGGAAATTATGATGCGATTAGGCAAGATTTAGGATGCGTAGGATGGGGAAGGAAACTGCAGGGGATGGGCACAATCGAAATGTGGAGCTTATTCAGGGAGCAGCTACTGCGTGTCCTTGATAAGTATGTACCTGTCAGGCAGGGAGGAAGTTGTCGAGCGAGGGAGCCGTGGTTTACTAAAGAAGTTGAAGCGCTTGTCAAGAGGAAGAAGAAGGCTTATGTTAGGATGGGACGTGAAGGCTCAGTTAGGGTGCTTGAGAGTTACAAGCTAGCCAGGAAGGATCTAAAGGGAGAGCTAAGAAGAGCGAGGAGAGGACATGAGAAGTCATTGGGGGATAGGATCAAGGAAAACCCTTAGGCATTCTATAGGTATATCAGGAATAAAAGAATGACTTGAGTTAGATTAGGGCCAATCAAGGATAGTAGTGGGAAGTTGTGTGTGGAATCAGAGGAGATAGGGGAAGCATTAAATGAATATTTTTCGTCAGTATTTACAGTAGAGAAAGAAAATGTTGTCGAGGAGAATACTGAGATACAGACTACTAGGCTAGATGGGATTGAGGTTCACAAGGAGGAGGTGTTAGCAATTTTGGAAAGTGTGAAAATAGATAAGTCCCCTGGGCCAGATGGGATTTATCCTAGGATTCTCTGGGAAGCCAGGGAGGAGATTGCAGAGCCTTTGACCTTGATCTTTATGTCGTCATTGTCGACAGGAATAGTGCCGGAAGACTGGAGGATAGCAAATGTTGTCCCCTTGTTCAAGAAGGGGAGTAGAGACAGCCCTGGTAATTATAGACCTGTGAGCCTTACTTCGGTTGTGGGTAAAAGGTTATAAGAGATAGGATTTATAATCATCTTGAAAAGAATAAATTCATTACAGATAGTCAGCACGGTTTTGTGAAGGGTAGGTCGTGCCTCACAAACCTTATTGAGTATTATGAGAAGATGACCAATCAGGTGGATGAGGGTAAAGCCGTGGATGTGGTGTATATGGATTTCAGTAAGGCGTTTGATAAGGTTCCCCATGGTAGGCTATTGCAGAAAATACGGAAGTATGGGATTGAAGGTGATTTAGTACTTTGGATCAGAAATTGGCTAGCTGAAATAAGACAGAGGGTGGTGGTTGATGGCAAATATTCATCCTGGAGTTTAGTTACTAGTGGTGTACTGCAAGGATCTGTTTTGGGGCCACTGCTGTTTGTCATTTTTATAAATGACCTGGATGAGGGTGTAGAAGGGTGGGTTAGTAAATTTGCGGATGACACGAAGGTCGGTGGAGTTGTGGATAGTGCCGAAGGATGTTGTAGGTTACAGAGGGACATAGATAGGCTGTAGAGCTGGGCTGAGAGATGGCAAATGGAGTTTAATGCGGAAAAGTGTGAGGTGATTCACTTTGGAAGGAGTAACAGGAATGCAGAGTACTGGGCTAATGGGAAGATTCTTGGTAGTGTAGATGAGCAGAGAGATCTTGGTGTCCAGGTACATAAATCCCTGAAAGTTGCCACCCAGGTTAATAGGGCTGTTAAGAAGGCATATGGTGTGTTAGCTTTTATTAGTAGGGGGATCGCGTTTCGGAGCCACGAGGTCATGCTGCAGCTGTACAAAACTCTGGTGCGGCCGCACCTGGAGTATTGCATGCAGTTCTGGTCACCGCATTATAGGAAGGATGTGGAAGCTTTGGAAAGGGTGCAGAGGAGATTTACTAGGATGTTGCCTGGTATGGAGGGAAGGTCTTACGAGGAAAGGCTGAGGGACTTGAGGTTGTTTTCGTTGGAGAGAAGGAGGAGGAGAGGTGACTTAATAGAGACATATAAGATAATCAGAGGGTTAGATAGGGTGGATAGTGAGAGTCTTTTTCCTCGGATGGTGATGGCAAGCAAGAGGGGACATAGCTTTACGTTGAGGGGTGATAGATATAGGACAGATGTCGGAGGTAGTTTCTTTACTCAGAGAGTAGTAGGGGCGTGGAACGCCCTGCCCGCAACAGTAGTAGACTCGCCAACTTTAAGGGCATTTAAGTGGTCATTGGATAGACATATGGATGAAAATGGAATAGTGTAGGTCAGATGGTTTCACAGGTCGGCGCAACATCGAGGGCCGAAGGGCCTGTACTGCGCTGTAATGTTCTATAAGGTCAGAAGTGGGGATACTTGCTGATGGTTGCACAGTGTTCAGTACCATTCATGACCCCTCAGATAGTGAAGCAGTTAGTACCTGCGTGCATCAAGAAAGACCTGGACACCATCCAGGCTTGGGCTGGTAAGTGGCAAGTAACATTCCTGCCAGACAAGTGCCAGGCCATGACCATCTCCAACAAGAGAACATAAAACATACATAAGAACATAAAACATAGGAGCAGGAGTAGACCATGCAGCCTGTTGAGCCTGCTCCACCATTCAACACAATCATGGCTGATCTGATTATGGCTTTTCTGCCCGTTCCCCATATCCCATGATTCCCTGCGAGACCAAAAATCAGTCTATTTCAGCCTTAAATATATGCAACGATGGATCATCCACAACCATCTGGAGTACAGAATTAGAAAGATTCACAACCCTTTGAGTGAAGAAATTTCTCCTCAACTCTGTCCCAAATGATTGACCCCTCATCCTGAGACTGTGCCCTCATTTTCTAGGTTCCCCAGCCAGGGGAAACAACCTCTCAGTGTCGACCCTGTCCAGCCCCTTCAAAATCTTGTATGCTTCAATGAGATTACCTCGCATTCTTCTAAACTCTCGAGAATATAGACCCAATTTACTCAGCCTCTCATTACAGGACAACCCTCTCATCTCATGGACCAATCTAGTGAACCTTCGCTGTGCTGCCTCCAATGCAAGTATATCCTTCCCTAAATATAGAGGCGCAAACTTCACACAGTACTCCAAGTGTGGTTTCACCAAAGCCCTGTACAATTGTAACAAGACCTCTTGATTCTTGTACTCCAATCCTTGCAATAAAGGCCAACATGCATTTGCCTTTCTAATTGCTTGATATATCTGCATGCTAACTTTTTGTGTTCCTTGTACAAGTACACCCAAGTCCATCTGAACATCGACATTTACAAGTTTCGCACCTTTAAAGAAATATTCTGCTTTTCTACTCTTACTACCAAAGCAAATACCCTCACACTTCCCCACATTATATGCCATTTACCACCTTATTTCCCACTCACTTAACCTGCCTATATCTCTTTGCAGCCTTTTTGTATTCTCCTCACAGCTTAGATTCCCACCGAGTTTTGTATCATCAGAAAACCTAGATACATTACTCTCAGTCTCTTCGCCTAAGTCATTAAAAAAGACTATGAATAGCTGAGGCCTCAGCACCGATCCTTGCAGCATTCCACGAGTTACAGCCTGCCAACTTGAAAATTCGCCATTTGTTCCTGCTGTCTGTTCCTGTCTGTTAACCAATCCTCTATCCATACTAATCTATTACCCCAACTCTGTGAGCCCTTATCGTGTGTATTAACTTCTTGCGTGGCATCTTATTGAATGCCTTTTGGAAATCAAAGCACACTACATATACTGGTTCCCCTTTATCTACCCTCCTAGTTACATCCTCAAAAACTCTAATAAATTTGTCAAACATGATTTCCCTTTTGTAAAACCATGTTGACTTCATCTGATTATACTATGATTTTCTGTGCATTGTTAAGACTTACTTAATAATAGATTCCAGCACTTTTCTGATGACTGATGTCTGATGCCTGCAGTTCCTTTTTTTCTCTCTCACTCCTTTCTTGAATAGTGGTGTTACATTTGCTAGCTTCCAATCTGCTGGGACCGTTCTAGAATCTAGGGAATTTTGGAAAATTTTAACCAGCGCATCCACTATCACTGCAGATACCTCTTTTAGAACCCTAGATGTAGACTTTCAGGTGCTAGGGATCTGTTTGATTTGAATCCCTTAAGTTTCTCCACTACTTTTTCTCTGCTGATATCAATTGCCTTAATTTCATCAGTCTTATCCTGTACATTATCCTCTGCTGCTGATATGTAACGTCTGTCTTCTACTGCGAAGATAGACACAAAGGTTGGGATTTTATGTGGCCACATGACACAAGATCAGAGGTGGGGGTCAAGGAGTATTAGAATGGGTGGTGGAGGGCTCCCGGTGGCGCTGCTGATACTGCTCAGCTGCCCTCTGATTGGCTGGCAGCTCTTGGAGTTGGGAATCCCCCTCTTTGAAAGGACGGGGATCCAAGTGTGGGAAACCTGGAGGTTAAAAGACCACAGGATTGCTTCGGCGAGGGCCCTGAAAGGCCAAGACGGGATCTCCCTCAGCATTTTCGGCCTGGCGCCGGGAGCCCCCCTTCCAACACAATATCCAGCCTAAAATATTTGCTCAATGTCTCTGCCATTTCCTACTTTACCAGGATAATTTCTTCTGTCTCCGCTTCTAAGGGACAAACGATTATTTTAGCTACTCTCCTTTTTATATACTTGTAAAATCTCATAATATGTTTTTATATTCATGACTAGTTTATTCTTATATGATATTTGTTCCCTTTTTATCAACTTTTTGGTGGCCTTTTTCTGGTTTCAAAATCAGTCCCAATCCTCTAACCATCTCCCTTTGATGTTCAACAGCATTACCATCACTGAATCCCCCACAGTCAAAATCCTGGGGGGTTACCATTGACCAGAAACTTAACTGGACCAGCCATATAAATTGTGGCTACAAGAGCAGGTCAGTGGCTGGGAAGTATGTGGCGAGTAACTCACCTCCTGACTCCCCAAAGTCTGTCCACCCTCTACAAGACACACGTCAGGAGTGTGTTGGAATACGCTCCACTTTCCTGAATGATTGCAACTCCAACAACACTCAAGAAGCTCGACACAATCCAGGACAAAGCAGCCTGCTTGATTGGCACCCCATCCACCACCTTCAACATTCACTCTCTCCACCATCAACGTACAATGGCAGCAGTGTTCTCCATATACAAGATGCACCGCAGCAACTCATCAAGGCTCCTTCGACAGCACCTTCCAAACCCATGACCTCTACCACCCAGAAGTAAAAGGGCAGCAGGCACATGGGAACATCACCATCTGCAAGTTCTCCTCCAAGCCACACACCGTCCTGACTGGGAACTATATCACCATCACCGTTCCTTCACTGTCACTGGGTCAAAATCCTGGAACTCCCTTCCTAACAACACGCTGATTAGCTTGGGCCGTTAAGTGGCAAATTACATTTGCGCCGCAGAAGCGCCATGCAATGACCATCTCCAACAAGAGAGAATACAACCATCTCCCCTTGACATTCAATGGCATTACTATCACTAAATCCCCCAATATCAAAATCCTGGGGGTTACCATTGAAATTGAACAGAAATTGAACTGGAGCAGCTATAGAAATACTGTGGCTACAAGAGCAGGTCAGAGGTTAGGAATCCTGCTGCGAGTAACTCAGCTCCTGACCCCACAAAGCCTGTCCACCATCTATAAGGCACAAGTCAGGAGTGTGATAAAATACATTCCACTTGCCTAGATGGGTGCAGCTCCAACAACACTCAAGAAGCTCAACACCATCCAGGACAAAGCAGCTCGCTTGATTGGCACCCCACCCACCACCTTCAACATTCACTCCCTCCATCACCAATGCACAGTGGCAGCAGTGTGCACCATCTACAAGATGCACTGCAGCAACTCACCAAGGCTCCTTCGACAGCCCCTTCCAAACCCGCAACCGCTACCACCTAGAAGGACAAGGGCAGCAGATGTATGAGAACACCATCACCTGCAAGTTCCCCTCCAAGCCGCACACTATCCTGACTTGGAACTATATCGCCTTCCCTTCACAGTCGCTGGGTCAAAATCCTGGAACTCCCTTCCTAACTGTGGGTGCACCTACCCCACATGGACTGCAGCGGTTGAAGAAGGCAACTCATCACCACCTTCCCAAGGGCAATTAGGGATGGACAACAAATGCTGGCCTAGCCAGCGACACCCACATCCTGTGACAGAATTGAAAAAAAGCACTGTGGGTGCACTGTACCACATGCACTGCAGCGATGCAAAAAAGTGGTTCATCATCTCCTTTTCAAGAACAATAAATGCTGGTCTTGCCAGCGACGCTCACATCTCATGAAATTTTTTTTAAAAAGCTGAGTTAAGTTGGTCTTTTTCCAATCTAAAACTTTTAATAAAATAAAAGCAAAATACTGCAGATGCTGGAAATCTGAAATAAAAACAGAAAGTGCTGGAAATACTCAGCAGGTCTGGCAGCATCTGTGGAGAAAAGACCATAGTTAATGCTTCAGGTCGATGACCATTCATCAGAACTGGCAAAGGTTAGAAATGTAATAGATTTTGAGCAAGTGAAAGGAGGAGGGGAAAAGAAGAACAAAAGGGCAGAGAGTGGGAGAGATTAAATTACAAAGATATCATGGAATAAAAGGCAAAGGGAGTGCTAATAGTTGCAGTAAAAGGCAAAGCATTTGTCCAGAGAGAGTGATAATGGTAGAATAATGAACAGTTCTGTCTGAAAGCAAAAACATGAAAAACAAGTTTAAGACCAGCACCTTGTAAAAAAAAATCAAAATGGGGCTCATGGTCTGAAATTGTTGAACTCAATGTTGAGTCCAGGAGGTTGTAAAGTGCCTGATCAAGTCTGTTCCTTGATCTTGCATTGAGCCTCAGAGGATCACAGCAGCAGGCTGAGGACAAGAGCAAGGTAGTGAATTAAAATAGCAAGCAACCGGAAGCTCGGGGTCATGCTTGAGGACTGAGTGGAGGTGTTCCGCAAAGCGATCACCCAATCAGCATTTGGTGTCCACAATCTGCCATTTCCGCCACCTCCGTTGTGATGCCACCACCAAACACATCTTCACCTCCCCTCCTCTGTCAGCATTCCTAGAGACCGTTCCCTCTGTGACACCCTGGTCCACGCCTACATCACCTCAAAACTCTGTGTCCTTCCCATGATATCTTTCCATGCAATCGCAGGAGGTATAACACCTGCCCTATTACCTCCTCTCTCCTCACCATGCAAGGCCCCAAGCAGCTCTTCCAGGTGAAGCAGTGATTTACCTGTATTTCTTTCAAGTTAGTGTATTGTATTCATTGATCACAATGTGGTCTCCTCTACATTGGGAAGACCAATAGCAGATTGGGTAACCACTTTGCAAAGCACCTCTGTTCAGTCCACAAGCACAACTTCAAGCTTCCAGTTGCTTGCCATTTTAATTCACCTCCTTGATCTCATGACCACATTTAGGTGTTCGGCCAGCTGCATTGCTCCAGTGAAGCTCAGCGTAAGTTCAAGGAACAGCACCTCATCTTCCAATAAGAGGTCCCTGACCACTGCTGGTTCTCTGCTGTTTCCTTGTATTTCGTGCCAACCTGTCTTGCAACAGAGAGGGCAGAATGTCAGGGATTGTATTACATTGTGTTTGAGTCATGTGCCCGCAATAGCTGAATGGCTGGAGGTATGTGGAGGCAGCGAGAGGTGTGAGGCTGGCATCATTGGAATATGTGTGAGGGTGAGGTAGATCATCTACATGTGAGAAGTGAGTCAAGCGTGCCAGGGAGTGCTGATGGGTGTGTTATGGGGATGCGGTGCATTGCGCAGCATAAGAGGTTGGTGGTGCAGTGGGTGTGAGATGTCCTTTGAAGATATATTCACTGATCCTAACCACCATAAGGTCAATAAGCACCTTGCGGCACTTTTGCTTAGTCAGACTCTGGATGTTGACCTCTCTGGCCACCTGGTCGCATTCCCTTTGGAGGGTGGGCCTTGAGGGCCTCCTGGCTCCTTCTGTTTCCTTCCCTGACTCAGGCTTCCAATGCTGCATCTGTGAACCGTGGAGCCCAGTTTCTGCCCTGGTATTCCATATCCCGTCTCTTCAATTGCAACACTGCCAGTCAGCAGCATCCTCCTTTCATTCAGGGCAGCATCCATTTAAGAGGGACAATCTGCCTTTAAGAGCTGGATCCTAGCTTCACCACGTGCTATCCTTGCACACTGTTAGACTCCCTGTTGTGTGTGCAGCCAGTGAGCAGTACGGGTCATGCTGGACTGCATGTGGAAATCATGGAGATGAGAATGCAGCAGGAAGCTTGCGTGTTGCCTGCTTGCCTGCCTCAATGGGAATGGGTGTGGGAATCGTGACCCCCCCCCCCCCCCCCCACCCCCGCGCCTGAAAGCAGCCCTAGTCGAATTTTTCACTTTGTTTCCTTCTCATCATTTTCAAGAGGCCTACAGCCTGTTTTAGGCAGCTGCCAGAGATGTCTCTACAGCACCCGAACCAGTACGGTGGGGTAATGCTTCCAATGCTGTTCAGGCAGTTGAGGCTGGCTCCCTAAATTGGAAACCTGTGCAACTGTTTCCTACTTAGATTACAGGTACAAAAAGACCCATTTCACCTTCGGCATGCAGCCTAAAACATGAAGAGAGTTTTTGTATTTCCATATGTTAGATGGTATCAGCATGATCTGTTTTTAAGAATATACAGACAGCAGATGGGTTGAAGTTAACGGATCAATGTGGCTTCTATTATTTTGATTCAGTGACACATAGTAAGCATGGTTATTAAATAGTGAGACATTTGGAGTTAGCTCTAATGGCATCCCCATGGTCTAATAGACAATTATTGTATGTTTCTATAGGTAATTAACCCTGACAACTCACTTTCAAGTTTCATGCATGATTTTCCCTATGACTCAGAGCTCAGGTCTATCTCTGTGCCATAAGAGCATCAAATTGTGACACAATTTGGTTTACTAGTGATGGCCTCCCTATGGTCTAATAGACTACTGAGGTATGTCTCTATGGATAATGATCCCTGACAACCCACCATTAAGTTTCACTCATGATGCTCCCTATGACTCAAAACCAAAATTCTCTCTGTGACATGCAGATTAAAAAAGCTCCAGTTTTGAACCTTAGACTGTCAAGAATTGTTTGATCTTAACTGGGGCCACGGAGTAGGCCACAATGCTCCTGTTTGCTTTATAGAAAAGTTTGTAGTAAGTGCATTGGAAGATATGTTCAGATTCTGCTGTGATATCCTTAGGAACATGTGTCACATTCCACATTCCGAGACGAGGCTTGAGGGTCACTGGTGCACATGGAACTATACACCAGTGTCAGAGTCAAGGAAAGGACTGGTGAAAACTGGAGAGAAAAGTTCACACAAGGAACATGGTTACAGGGTCAGTTACCATAGGGCTACTTCTGCCTGTAAAGCACACTACAATCTAATTCAGGATAGGAGGAAAGAAATGAAATAAAGGTGCCTGCATTTTGAACAGTTGTCAGGCACCTTCACAATGTTGATGGATTTGGTATTCTGATTTTTTATTCATTCTCATGATATGGCCAGGACTTATTGCCCATCTTTAGTTATCCCGACACTGGAGTAGTTTGTTAGGCCACTTCAGAAGGTGGTTAAGAGTCAACCACATTGATGTGGAGTGCAGTCAAATATAGGCCATATCCGATAAGGACAGCAGTTTTCTTTCTCGAAAGGACATAAGCACTACACTGTCATAATTCTCTTTGGTAGCAAATTCAAATCGATGTAGCTGAAGCAAACCAACAGCCAGGAAATTGCAAACAATGCAGCTGAAATCATGGAGGACTCTTCCAGTTCAGTGCAATCGATGAATACTTCAGTCATTGGGATAGAAATTGGATAGCCTTTCCATCCAAAAAATGGTCCCCACAAATTTACAAGTGGGACCAAGGCCTGTGCAAATTAGGCCCCACTGTTAAATTAGTATGTGTTGTGCCTTTTTAATGCCTGAAAAATAGTTATAACACATACCAATTGCTGTGGTGAGTATGCAATGTTTAATGTACTTAATGTTGTTAGCTGAATGTGTGTCTATTAAATCTTTCCTCAGACTATGGCTCTAGCTTGTCTCCCTCCCATTTTTTATTGGCATATCACCCTTTCCTGAACATTTGCTGATGGGTCCATTCTTGGAGTGTGAGATGGTGCCTCAGCAATTATATAAGCCAACCACGAAACTCTGTTTTTTCTCAGACATATGACAAACCCTAAAAAAAGGGATTATTCACACACCTAATCCCCTCCCACCCCAACCGACAATCCCCAACTTTCTTCACTGTGACATCTACACTATACCAGTTGAAAGCTGAGTTCACATACTGATTGAAATAATTAGCCTCATTATTATTTTATCAAATTCTATCCGCCATTACAATAGAAATGTAGAAACAGCTAGGCCAAATGGAGGCCAGAAGCCTATCCACAGTTATGGAAAGTAAGGGTACACATCTTTTTTTATCTAAACTTATTTGCTTGAAGAGCTCTTTGAACAGATAGGACTTATTGCAGCACAGAGTGTAAGTGCAAGGGAGAAAAGCCATTGGCAAGGCTAATGTGTAGGGTCTGAATTTAGAAGAAACAGGGGCAAGTGGGCATAAGACAAATATTAGGGAGTATTCTATAAGGCAGAAGGAAACCATAGCAAGTCAAGGTTGCTTCAGGACTAAGAGTTGGAGAAATGCCCAAGTTCCACATGCAAGTATTACGCTCACTTTGGAGCTAGACTTGGTAAACAGGACAGTTTACAATAGAGCTCAGTAGGGACAAACCAGCTGTGGGAAACTGCATTTTGCAAATAAAACCTCTGCTTTACTTGACATTCTTCTGCTTTCATATCAATGTAACACAGGATTTTTGGATGAAGCTGCTGTGGACCCATCTAAATTTAAGAATTTATCCCCTTCTTACAATAGATAAGATGTTGTGTGAACAGATCAAGATACCATTAGCCACTGACCCTATTTAATTTCCACACCAAAAGCCCCCCACCCCCTACCCCCAATAGGCACAATCGCAATTCTTACAAAAAAAGAGCAGAGGGTTGATATCTTTAAAAGGTAGTAAGTAATATGAAGATTGTGCTACTGGTCTAAAAATGATAGCTGATGGAAGATTTTGATGTTGAACATTTCGGAGGAGATCTCCCTTGTGGTTTCAAGCAGAAAATGACACATTTGCTTTAGAAACACTGTTGGAAGGCAAATATAAAGAGCTGTTGCCATGGGAAAAATGACTTTCTGAGATGTTAATCTATGCTGCCAAGGGCACTATTTGATTGCACTATCAGTGAAGTCAAGGCTCCCACTGTAAGATAAATCTAGTTATTGAGACAACATTTTACATTACCGATGGCTATTTTGTGAACGGTGCTGTGTCAGCGCTAAAGTAAGGTACAGTTAGAATGAAGCCTCTAGGAGGTCTTATTGTTTAAATAACTCGATAATAGTTTCAGCTAATGTGGGTATATTACCTTCTGTACCTTTGTAAACAATGAAAGTGCAAGTACATCCTGCTCTCGGGTGAAATACATGACTTCTTTGCTTAGAGATTATATAATGTACAAAGATACCGATTTAGATAAATTAAAGACATCAACATCAGCTGTTGAAAATATGGCAGTGAAATTCAACATCGGCGGAGGTGTAAAAAGAGCGGCAGCAAATTGGCCGCTTGTTCTAAGCACTGACAGACTCTCCTTTCCACTCCAAAAGGTTATTGTACGAAATTCCTGTGCTCCAGAACTAATTTCACCTCTCGTCAAGCTGTTCCAGTACAGCTACAACACTGGCATCTATCCGACATTGTGGAAATTACCCAGGTGTGTAGTGTCCACAAAATGCAGGACAAATCCAACCCAGTGAATTACCACCTTATCAGTCTGCTCTCAATCATCAGCAAAGTGATAGCATGTGTCAGTGGCAGTGCTATCAAGTGGGACTTACCCAGCCAAAACCTCATCACCGATGCCCAGTTTGGATTCCACCAGGTCCACTTGGTTCCGGACTTCATTACAGCCCCGGTCCAAACATGGACAAAAGAGCTGAATTCCAGTGATGAGGTTAGAGTGATGGCCCTTGACATCAAGGCAGCATTTGACCGATTGTGCAATCAAGAAGCCCTAGCAAAACTGAAGTAAATGGGAATCGGGGAAAACTCTTCACTGGCTGGAATCAAACCTATCACAAAGGAAGATGGTTGTGTTTGATGGAGGTCAATCATCTCAGCCCCAGGAGATTGCTGTAAGTGTTCCTCAGGAAAGTGTTCTAGGCACAACCATCTTCAGCTACTTCATCATTGGACTTCCTTCCATCATAAGGTCAGACTTGGGGATGTTCACTGATAATTACACAGTTTTCAGTTCTATTTGCAACTTCTCAGATAATGAGGCCCTCAGGTAGCAAGACCTGGACAACATTTAGGCTTGGGCTGATAAGTGGCAAGTAACATTCATGTCACACAGTGTCCAGTAATGATCATCTCCAACAAGAGAGAGCCAATAATCTCCTATTAACATTCTACAGCATTACCATCGCTGAATCCCCCACGATCAGCATCCTGGGGGATGACCAGAAACTTAACTGCACGAATCACATAAATACTGTGGCTACAAAGCAGGTCAGAGGTTAGATATTTTGCAAAGAATAACTCACCTCTTTACTCAACAAAGCTTGTCCACCATCTACAAGGTCCAAATCAGGAGTGCGGTGGAATACTGCAAAAAACTGCAGATGCTGGAAATATGAAACAAAAACAGAAAATGCTGCAAATACTCAGCAGGTCTGTCAGTAAGGTCTGTCAGCATCTGTGGAGACAGAAACAGAGTTAACGTTTCAGGTTGATGACCTTTTGTAAGAACCTGAAAAAGTTAGAAATGTAATAGGTTTTAAATAGCTCATATGGGGGAGGGTGGAAAAAAGGGAAGGTCTGTGTTAGGGTATTGTCATGAAAATGTGCTATACTGAATGATGACTTTTAATTCATCGGTTGGAAACCTAACTTAATCTTTTAAAAAAGAAAGCTGCAAACCTAAATTCATCATTTTAAAAGAAAGCAGTTAAGATGGCCACCACAATTTAATTGAAATACCTCACATTCCAAGGTATCGAGGAGGAAGACGCATATCTGAATAGCCCTCGTACAAAATAATGGCGTGAGCAGCTGAATAAGCTACCTGGTATCACTTTCATTATCAAGACATTCAAAGCCATCTTGGAGACGAACCTCAAGGGGTAAACATTGAAACAATAAGACCTGAGAGAGATTAGAATTCTTAGACTTGGATCTCATTAAAGTGCAGAAGAAAGAACACTGGAATAATCATGTGACAGTCTCTCCCTCTGTGTGAAAACTTAGAGTATCTTTTGGACGCAGCAGATAAGCATCTGAGCATCAGTGCAGGAGACCAGTGGGGCTGTCTCTCTCTCTCTCTCTCTCTCCAGGTAAGTTTGAATTCGGGGAGAAAGCCATCTACATCATTGTCTCCAAGGGCGGCACAGTGGCGCAGTGGTTAGCACCGCAGCCTCACAGCTCCAGTGACCCGGGTTCAATTCTGGGTACTGCCTGTGTGGAGTCTGCAAGTTCTCCCTGTGTCTGCGTGGGTTTCCTCCGGGTGCTCCGGTTTCCTCCCACAAGCCAAAAGACTTGCAGGTTGTTAGGTAAATTGGCCATTATAAATTGCCCCTAGTATAGGTAGGTGGTAGGGAAATATAGGGACAGGTGGGGATGTGGTAGGAATATGGGATTAGTGTAGGAATGTATAGTGTATAAATGGGTGGTTGATGGTCGGCACAGACTCGGTGGGCCGAAGGGCCTGTTTCAGTGCTGTATCTCTAAACTAAACTAAACTAAAACCATGAACCAGGTGGCCACCTCTACCAGCCAGGAACTTCAGGACCATAAATTCAGCCAGAAGACAACTGAATCACCAGACTCCACAGACTGTATATTATTTTATTTGTTCTGGACTCTAATCCAACAAACTATCCTTCCTCACTCCATAACTTATTCGTGTGTGTCTGTGTGTGATTCTCACGTCTGTGTGTCCGTGAAAGTTGGAATGCAGTTTACTATTTTTACTTAGATTGTTTATTTTGATTTTAAGTACAATAAACTAACCTCTTTCTTGTCTAAACTCAAGAAAACCTGTCCTATTGGTTCTTTAATGATCATAGCACCTAAACAGGTTAAACATTCATGGAATTGGTAAGCACATTCACTGTTTAAAAGAAATAAACCCTGTTGCGGTTAAACAAGGAGCGGGACAAGAGGGGAACCTTTCGACCCCTCTGCACCTGATCATAATAGTATCCACAGATGCTGCCAGGACTGCTGAGTATTTCCAGCCTATTTGGGATGGAATACTCTCCACTTGCCTGGATGAGTGCGGCTCCAACAACACTCAAGAAGCTCAAAGTCATCCAGCAGAAAGCAGCCTGTTTGATTGGCACCTATCAACCACCTTAAACATTCAACCCCCTCCATCACCGGTGCACAGTGCCAGCAGTGTGTACCACATACAGGATGCAGGGCAGCAACTTGCCAAGCCTTTTCTGATAGCAACTCCCAAACCCGCGACCTCTACCGCCTGGAGTGACAAGGACAGCAGGCGCATGGGAATATCACCACCTGCATGTTCCCCTCTAAGTCACAGACCATCCTGACTGGAATTATATTGCCATTCCTTATTGGTCACTGTGTCAAAATCCTTGAACTCCCTCCCTAACAGCACTATGGATGTACCTGCACCAGATGGACTGCAGTGGCTCAAGAAGGCAGCTCAGCACCAATTTCTGAAGGACAATTAAGGATGGGCATAAGTGCTGGTTTTGCCAGCGACATCCCATAAACAAGCAAAAATACTTCAAAGAAAATAAAAATTAGATTGGTACCGAACAGGCAGGCGATTCACTACCATACATTTTGTGGCCTTTTTGAAATTAAGTTTTACCCCAATGCTATGGAATAACAAACACTCATTGAGGGCATCTTTGCTAATGTAAAACAGCTGTTAGTGAATCAACAGCCCGTATTCCATCTCCCCTGATTCTTATGCCCATGTTCTGATACTCCATTCCACCTTTAAACAGTACCACCAAAAGCAGATGAACTGGTTGTTAATCTCATGGCTGCATGTGGAAACATGATGTTAGCTGCTGCTGCATTCATATGCAAAACCGTAATTCCATAATATAATGGATTATTTGTGAATTGTTTTGGGATGTCTCTGAGAGCAACTGCTCCGTTAATGCAAGTTCTTTCTCTCTTTCATTGTTCATGATTTTTTAAGCAGAAAGATTAACACATTTAAAATAAATTGGCTAAATTTGAAAGAGAGGATCTTTGGCGTGATTTTAACTCTGTGTAAGTGAATGGATTTGGAGTGAGTTAAAATCTCACTCTTTAAGAATTTATACATTATTATGTCATTTCATAATTGCAATGCAGTTTCGTTGGTTAATGTGCATGAATCTGGTTGGTTGCTGTAATTCAAAAGGCATTACCAAAATTAAACGACGATTATATAAAATGGCTCATAAATATTTTACAAATAATCCCATAAAGCCTTGAAATATTTTGGAAATCTCACTATATAATGTGCATGCTGCACAGATACTGTGCAAATTTTCTCAATACATAAATTTGGTCTGTGCTAAAGAGGCTGTGCTTAGAAGAATTGACTACAATGTAATCAGCGCAAGGATTGCATTCATAATTTCTTTAATGTGGCATTATTTGAACAGGAAAAAGAAAGTGTTCTCTGTTCAGGACCAATCAGAGTGTTGTTAAATAGCTCCAAGCCCACTGCTTTGAGGGCAATTTATCATATTATCCTTTCCAGGCTCAGTACCAGTTTATAGAGCAGTCAGCTTCAAAGCTTTCAGGCATGTTATGCAGTTGTTTTAATGAAGGTCCAGTATAAAATCAGAAGGACATTTGGCAGAGGCTGAGGAAATCATTATACTGTTTTGCTCATCCGTTGATTTCATTGTTTCATTGCTTCGATTGTCCTCAGTTAATGTAAGTGGAATATGAATGTTTTTTTATCCTTCTATATCACTAAATGAGTGTGTCATAGTTAGCTTTAACTCATCTAAAGCTTTTAAATTTGGCTTTCATGAAATTATTTCACTTTTTAGGAGGGGGAATGAAGCTTGAAAGGCTCTCCTCTCTGTGCTTAATTCAACAGTTGCTCTGATCTGGAATTCACTACCTGAAAATGCAGTAGTAACCTTCAAAAGGGATTTGCATAAATATTTGAAATTGAAAAATGTGATTGCCAATAGGGAAGAAGTGGGGGAGTAGATTGCCAATAGGGAAGAAGTGGGGGAGTAGGACTATTCAGTTAGCTCTTTCAAAGGGCCTCCTTATGTTCTGTATGATTTGATAATTCTAATCCTTCACTTTTTTTGATCCTTTTACTGAAAGCAAGATTCTTACTGGAGGTGGAGGGTCCATCTCATGAATGCTGGTAGCTCTCCAGTGTCTCTTCCCATTGTACCTTATTTATATGTGAGCACCAGCTTTGACTGTTGCAGGATATTTGACCTTGGTGCAATATTGCAGCCGAGCTTGACCATTGATTCCCAACAGATAGCAGGACAATGAGAGGATCTCAGACCTGAAACTATGACACCATACTGATTGGCTGTGGAACAGTGTAGTCCACCCTGGAGTATGTGGCAGCTCCCATGGGCCCAAGGACATTTATTGCTTCTGCCATGGATGTTCAGACCGCTGTCACAGAGACCTTGAATAGCAGAGGTGACTGTTTCCATTCTTTTTATTAACTTAGCAAGACCTCAGGCCATCCTACAGTGTTGTACAGCCAATGAATTTTTTGATGTGTATTTACTGTTGGAGGGAACAACAGAAATGTAGAGTAGTTCTTAAATGGTGAGAGATTGGGAAGTGTTGATGTCCAAAGGGACTTGGGTTTCCTTGTTTATGAGTCTCTGAAAGCTAACAGGCAGACGCAGCAAGTAATTAGGAAGGTAAATGGTATGTTGGCCTTTATTGCAACAGGATTTGAGTACAGGAGTAAAGAAGTCTTGCTGCAATTGTATAGAGCCTTGGTGAGACTGCAGCTGGAGTATTCTGTACAGTTTTGGTCTCCTTATCTAACGAAGGATAGATATACTTGCCATAGAGGCAGTGCAATGAAGGTTCACCAGACTAAATCCTGGGATGGGGGGATTATCCTAAAAGAAGAGATTGAGGAGGCTGGGCCTGTGTTCTTTAGAGTTTAGAAGAATGAGAGATGATCTCATTGAAACATACAGAATTCTTACAGGGCTCGACAGGGTAGCAGCAGAAAGGATATTTCCCATGGCAGGGGGTATAGAAGCAGGGGACACAGCCTCAGAATAAGAGGTAGACCATTTAGGAATGAGATGAGGAGGAATTTCTTCACTCAGAAGTTGATGAATCTTTCGAATTCTCTACCCAGAGGACTGTGGAGGCTCAGTCATTGAGTCAAAGCAGAGATCAATAGATTTCTCGATATTGAAGGCATCAAGGGATATGGGAGTAATGTGGGAAAATGGCTTTGAGGTACGAGATCAGCCATGATCTAGTTGAATGGCAGAACAGGCAGGAGGGGCTGAATGGCCTATTCCTGCTCCTATTTCCTATGTTCCTAACACAGCAGCCAAACTGCTCACAGATAACTCCCACATACAGCAATGTAATGATGCTCAGACAATCTGTTTTAGTGATATTACTTGAGGAATAAACATTGGCAAGAACATCAGGTAGAACTTCACTGCTCTTCTTCAAAATAGTCTCATGGGATCTTTTACATCCATCTGAGGGAGCTGATAGAGCCTTGGTTTATTGACTCATCCAAGAGATAGTACCTCTGACAGTGCAGCATTCCCGTAGCAATGCACTGGAGTGTCAGTCTAGATTTTGTATTCATGTGTCTGAGGTGTGACCTTAACCCATACCTTCTGACTCAAAGGCAGAAGTGATAGTCATTGAGTCCTGTCTGACATTGTATTGGTACCATTAAGGCTGGTTCTCTGCAGATTAGTGGCCATGAAGAAACTGTGCCCAATATTAGTAACGTAGTAGAATGTATTCATATGACTCCAAGGATAGCAACACATGTGTGCCCTTCCACCGGCTCGTTTGGATGCTGCAAATGTGGCAGAAAGGAGACAAGCCCAAGCTACCAATGCAACAGCACAAGATCTGCAGCCTACAGCAGATCCATCTTAGGACCTAACTATTGTGAAATGGGGCCGCTTCAGTCCCAAGAGGCTTGTTTGGAACAGAGAACAATCTGCCATTGAATGCACCCCTACCAGGAGGATCACTAGATTAGAGTTCAAAGTTCACACCTCAAAGTCTAGCACCAAGTAGAAGGCATGGTAATAAGGAGTGCTAGCTGAATGCTGGTGGTTGTAAATACACTTATGGTTGCATTGACAGTTTTGTGCATAGAAACATTTTTCCTGGTAAGATTCGGAAGTCTATGAGGTGCAGTAAGAAGGGCGGTAGATTATGCCATCTTTGAGGTGGACAGGGGGAAGGTGTAGATTGACTGTAAATGTATTGGGCAGATGTGGTGGTCAAGTAAAGGTTAAACTACACCCCTATCACAATTCCTGCCTTCTAACTTCAGTAATGAAACGTGATTAGAGACAGTTTTTGGGCCCCATTTGCACTAGGATCTGACTGATGTACCATTGATCTTCTGCACTTTCTGTTTTCAATTTCAGCTTTCCAACATTCACAACTTTCCTTTTACAGCTGTATAACTGGAGGAAGATTCTGCTCAAGTTGAGGTTATTTTGGGAAATGTTTTGGAATTCATTTGTAGCATGGTGGGGTGCCTGCCATTTCTTAGCGAATAGGTGCAAATTACCATTTAAAATAACTTAATATAGTACAAAAAGTAATCCTAATATCACTGTGGCAATAGGTTAACAAACTTTATTAATACGTTTTCAGTCTAATCATGCTTCTAATACAATCTGATGCCTACAGCATGTTTTATTAAAGCTTAGTGTTCAAAACCTCAGAATCCTGCAATCAGTCTTTGATGTTGCTGCTCTCGCTTCATATGGTCTGTTCAATAGATAGACAGAGGAACGTAACTATAATTCCACCCATGATTTCATCAGTGCAAGACCTTTGGGAGCAGCATAAATTTGAAATGAACTCAAGATTGTTAAGTTTACTATACTTGCGTTAATTAGATTTTTAAAAGATTTTCTCTTATAATAAAAGCTCATTTTAGGATACAGATCTGCTGGTGCTAATAATCCAATACCTCACCCAAGTGCATTCTCTTCATCTACAGGTTTACACACTGAATGTTGATTGAACATTCGTCTGCTCCAATCCTGTATTCACCTAAAGTCCACAAACGTTTTTAATTTATTCATGGGATGCGGGCATCACTGGAATTTATTGCCCGTCCCAAATTGTACTTAAGAAGTTGGTGCTGAGCCACCTTCTGGAACCTCTGCATTCCATGTGGTGTAGGTACACCCACAGTGTTGTGAGGGAGGGAATTCCAGGACTTTGATCCAGTGACAATGAAAGAATGGCAATATATTTCCAAGTCAGGATGTGTGTGGTTTGGAGGGATCTTGCAGATGGTGGTGTTCCCAAGCTTCTGCTGCCCTTGTCCTTCGAGGTGGTAGAGGCTATGGGTTTGGGAGGTGTTGTCAAAGAAGCCTTGGCGAGTTGCTGCAATGCATCTTGTATATTGTGCTACTACTGTGCATCTGTGGTGGAGGGAGGGAATGTTTAAGCTGTTGGATGGGGTCCCAATCAAGCGGGCTGCTTTTTCCTGGATGGTGTTAAACTTCTTGAGTGATGTTGGAGCTGCACACATCGGGGTAAGTGGACAGACCCAAATCTTTTGCTGCATCCAGTGCGCTCAACCATTTCTTGATATCACATGGAGTGAATTGAATTGGCTGAAGACTGACTTCTCAGCCTCAGGAGGAGGCCGAGGTGGATCATCTGCTGGACACTTCTGGTTGAAGATGGCTACAAGTAGTTTAGCCTTGTCTTTTGCGCTCACATGCTGAGTTCTGCTAACATTGAAAATGGGGATGTTTATGTAGCTTCCTCCTCCTGAGTTGTTTAATTCTCCACCATCCTTCATGAATGGATGTGGGAGGCCTGTGGAACTTTGATCTGATCAGTTGGTTGAAAGATCACTTAGCTCTGTCAATAGCATGCTGTTTTTGGTGTTTAGCATGCATGTAGTCCTGTGTTGTAGCTTCAGCAGGTTGGCACCTCATATTTAGATGTGCCTGGTGCTGCTCCTGGCATGGTGCCCTGCACTCCTCATTGAACCAGGGTTGATCCCCTGGCTTGATGGTAATGGTAGAGTGAGGGATATCTCAGATCATGAGGCTACAGAATGTGGCTGAATACAATTCTGCTGATGATAGCACACAGCATCTCATGGATGCCCAGTTTTGAGTGGTTCTGAATCTATTCCATTTAGCATGTTGGTTGTGCCACCCAACATGATGGAGGGTATCCTCAGTGTGAAGATGGTTCTTCATCTCTGTTGTATTATCGCTTTAAGAGTGATGTTCCTCTAAGAATTCAGTATGCTAATGAGCTAAGTACCAGGATGGAAGTGACAGGCACTCTGCACTGGTCACTCTGAACTGCAAGAACCTGGACAAAGGTTCTGTATATAGTTTGCTCTGTATTGTACGTATTAATTTTAGTTGTTAAAAAAACCTTCTAAATATCTTCAAAAAACTGGAATCCACATACCTCATCATGTTGCTTAAGATAATACAAAGAAACACATGACAGTCTCCTCAAGAACAATGTGGTGGTCACTCCTACCAATACTGTCATGAACAAATGCATCTGCAACAAGCAAATTGGTGATGACGAGATCAGGTAGGTTTGCTCTCCTGTTTGTTCTCTCAACACCTTCCACAGGCCCAATCTGGCAGTTATGTCCTTCAAGACTCAGACACCTTGGTCAGTAATGGTGCTGCTAAGCCACTTTTGATGATGGACATTGAAGTTCCTCCACCCAGAGTACATTGTGTGCCCTTGCTTTCCTCAGTGCTTCTTCCAAGTGGTGCTCAACATGGAAGAGCTCTGATTCATTAGCTGAGAGAGGGCGGTAGGTGATAATCAGCAGGATGTTTCCATGCCCATGGTTGACTGGATGCCCTGAGCAGGTCCAGGTGGGACAGGACATACCCAGGGATGGTGATGGAGGATTCTAGGACATTGGCTGAATGTTATAATTAGGTGAGTATAACTATGTCAGGCTGTTGCTTGACTAGTTGGTGGGATAGCTCTCCCAATTTTGGCACAAATCTCCAGATGTTAGTGAGGAGGACTTTGCAGGCTCAACTGGGCTGGGGATGCATGTTTTCCAGGAGGAATCACTGGACAGCAAATACAAACAGGAATCTTGGATTGCCATTCCCCCCAACCCCAGCCTAACTGTATTTATCCTACTGGAAACTGTGGCTGGAATCAGTTGGCTCAGCATAATCTATGTTTGAGTTTGGAACTTGGTTGATGTGTTTGGCTCAATGTCACATTGGGCAGTGCATTTCCTGACCAATTTAACTACACAGCCCTCTGTTGTGATTTGGATATGTTTCTATGCAGGATCTAGTAGATGCCAAATCTTCTAGAAGGAAATACCATTGATAAATTTGATAGGGAATTTATTTTGAAGACTAATTTGGGCCCCCAGTGAGATATATTTCAGCCATTTATTGAAGTTGACACTTATATGATGAGCCTGTAGAAGGGAGCAATACATTTTACAAGTTGATTTAAATGTCACTTCTCTGTCAGGAGGATGAAAGAGCAGTTTTCATTCATAAATTATACTTTTCTCTTTGAGGCATTGCTCTCCTCCATGCTTCACTAACTACTGTTTCATTACTATGACAATGAAAAGGACCAGCCAATTGTAAATTTGGTTGAAAGGTATATTATACTTCAGAGGTTTGTAAATATAAATGTTTATATTCAGCCCTGAACTCTATTGCTTATTAATCTGTGTACATGTGGTTATCTGTAGTAAGCACAGAGAGCTGCAGTCTGTCCTTTTGAAGGTTAATATGGTCATCATGTACAGTAGAGAATAAAATCCTGAGTCCGTGATGATCAGTGGAAATTAAAATGCAGAAAATATTAGCAATTATGGGCAGCTTAAGCCAATAAGTGAGCTTCTCTGATGGCCTATTGTTAAAGCTGCTGGTCAATGTACATAGGCCATAAGTGACCATACTGGTGAGTCTAGAACAAGGGGACACAGTCTCAGAATAAGGGGCAGGCCATTTAAGACTGAGATTAGGAGGAATTTCTTTACTCAGAGGGTGGTGAATCTGTTGAATTCTCTACCCCAGAGGTCTGTGGAAGCTCAATCATTGAGCAGGTTCAAGACAGAAATTGATCGATTTCTGAATACTAACAACATCAAGGGATGTGGGGATAGTGGAGAAAAATGTCGTAGAGGTAGATGATCAGCCATGACCTGTTTGAATGGCGGAGCAGGCTCGACGGGCTGAATGGCCTACTTTTGATCCTATTTCCTATGATTCTATGATCCTATGATTAGATCTCAGCTCAAGTCCGTAAAATAGCTTTTTTTTAACTGGAAAAGCACTAAACAATAACCCCAGCTTCACTTGGTTTGAAAGGGTGGGGTGTTGGGTAGGAATCAGCTGGGTGTCCTCCATGTAATCAATATCCAAAGACTCCTGCTGTAAATACCTGCGTGTGGGCATTGGATGAGTTTAGGATCAGGCTCAGGTACAATGTGCCTGGCGGTAGAATAGCCTGTCGGCATTCGTCCATTTACACTCACATGTAAAGTCAAGAGCAAAGTACTGCGGATGTTGGAAGTCTGGAATAAAAACAGAAAATGCTGGAAATACTCAACAGGTCTGGCAGCATCTGTGAGAGAGTTTCAGGCTGGTAACCCTTTGTCAGAAGTGAGAGTGGTTAGAGGTATACGTTTTTAAGCCAGGCAGGGAAAGTGGGAGAGAGGAGGAAAGAACCAGAAGGAAGGTCTGTGATAGGCTGGAATAGGATGGCAGGCAGGAGACATTAAATGACAAATAGGATGATAGTGAAAGGCAAATAGAGATAGTCATGGGACAAGTAAAGAAACAAACGATGTGTCTGGAGGAGGTGTAAATGGGAAGGCAGAATTATCACCAACAGCTGCTGTGCAAAAAAAAAAGTTGGGGGAGGGGTAATGATCTGGACTCAAGTGTAAGGTCGGGGCAGGGGCTGGGAATCGGGGAGTGGGTGGGGGGTGGGGGGGGGAGTGAGGGGGAGAGCGGCAGAGGGTGGTTGAAAAAATGGAAGCGTATTGGGAAGCTGCGTTCAACCCTCTGACTTCCAAGTTTTACTAGGGAGGCACAAGGGGTGGCCAGCCAATCCACTCCCAAGAGGCTGGCTGGCATTTTAAATATGTTACTGAAGCTAGAAACATCCGTTTAACCTGTTTTGCAGGTTAAACTGTGCTCGGCCAGGTTTCCTGAGCCTGGGCAAACCTGGCTGCTACAGCGAGGTGAGAACAACCTTTCTCATGACCCCTCAAATTCCCTCACCATCAGACCACCCTTGCCCTGCATACAATGCACCTGCCCGCTTCCTCCCCCACTCCAACCGAGATTGGACCCCCTTCATTCAGACCCCTTCCTGGATTGACGATCATGCCCCCTATCAGCAAGGTTGAGGATTGGACCCCCTCCCCACCCTTGGGATCAGTCCCTCCCCACACTTGTGGATCAGACCACCTTGGGAACAGAACGCTCCCAGAATTGGACCACTCAGGATCGGACCACCACCCTGGGATCAGTGATCGGACACCCCTTGGGGCTGGGCCACCACCCCTACGGCCAGGATCGGATACCCCTTGGGATCGGAATCCCACTCCCCAACCCTGGGGATCAGACTTGCCTGGTCCTGTGGCCTCATCCAGAGCATTCCTCACCTGACTGGAAGCCAAACATGTCAATCAGTTTAACTTTCAGGCAGGAAACCTGTCAATGACTAAAGCTGCACTCTGTGGAATTACATCTCCACAGTACGTGGAGAAACTCAGAGTTCCGGGTTTCTCACCAGTTTCTCGGACCTCTGCTCCCTGCTCATCAGAGTGTTAAAACTCCCCCCCCACTCCCCCGCAGAGTCTGCACCAGGAAGTATAAGGTAGGATAGTTAATTCAATGCCAAACCAGGTATAGAACGCGAAATAGAGGGAAAGAAAGATGGGATTAAGAGACAGGTAAAAAAAGACAGTAAGAAAAAGTTTAAAGAAGTCTTTACATTTTTTTTTATCCATTTTTAAATCTCCAAAGTAATTTAAAATTCATAGGAATGCAACTCCACATTTGTGAAAGTTGATTTTTTTTATTAATTTGTGGAATGTGAGTGTCGCAGGGAAGACGAGCATTTGTTGCCCATCACTAACTGCCCTTGGGAAGGTGGTAGTGAGCCGCCTGCTTGAACTGCTGCAGTCCAATTTTCAGTGCCAGAGAGGTTTGGAAGTAATTAAGACTTATCACACTGTTAAAAATTTACTTATGCTGGAATTGTCAAACCCTAACTTTTTCTGGTATGTTTGGTGCGTATCCATCACGTAAGTACAGCAATTTCATGTGTTCCATGTTCTATGTGTTTCAATGCCATGTCTCTCAGCAATGCACTGTTGGAGCAAAGCTCCTGGAGTAACTTCCTGATTTACTCATTTAACTGCACATGAGTGGGTGCTGGAAGTTGCTGTTGCATTTATACTTTAATAATGTTGAGCGTTGATAGTCTCACCGTCAAAGTTTACTGCAAAATCTAGGCCAATGAATTTAAGCAGTCCAAATTATCCAGAAAATAATAAAACTGAGGTGAGGAGGTGGGTAGTTGAACAGTGTTAACTTTTCAGAAGCATTCTTGTGCTTTCTCTAAATTCAGTACTGAGATTTATGAAAGTAACATTTATAGAACTGGTGTACCATCACATCATTAGCCAACCCAACAGGTCTTTTTTATTCTTTCATGGGTGGTGCTGGCAGGCCAGCATTTGTTGCCCATCCCTAATTGCCCTTGAATTGAGTGACTTTCTAGGCCATTTCAGGGAGCAGTTAAGAGTCAACCACGTTGCTGTGGGTTTGGAGTGCCAGACCAGATAAAGACAGTAGATTACCTTCCCTCAAGGACATTAGTGAGGCAGATGTGTTTTTACAACAATTTAATGGTACCATTACTCAGATTAGTTTTCAATTCTAGATTTGTTTCTTATTAAGTGAATTTAAATTCTGCCAGCTGCTATGGTGGTGATTTGAACCTGTGTTCCCAGGGAATTAGCCAAGACCTCAAAACTACTAGTCCACTGACATTGCCACTACACCACTGTCTCCCTAATACTGGCGACTTTGTGTGTTGGGGATAACCTTAACTTCTGATGAAGTGCACTATCAATGGTCTTCCAGCTTTCTCTTTTATATGCTGATCGAGATGATTTGCATATCAGCTTCACTCTTTCATGGTTTCAGCCATGGTTCAGTGGTAGGACACCTTTCTCTGCATCAAGAGGTTATGAATTCAAGCCTTGCTTCAGAGACTTAAGTCTACAATACAGGATAAAATTCCAGTGCAGTACTGTTGGAGGTGCAATCTTTTGGATGAGATGTTAAACTGAGGCCAGTCGCAGGTGGATGTAAAAGATCCCATGGGACTATTTCAAAAAAGTGCTTTGGAATGTCCCAAGGTCGTGAAAGGTGCTATCGTCACTACTGCACTGCAATCAGTTAGGTAGCAAATATACACCAGCCAGGTTCCTCAAAAAGCAAGGTGATAATGATCAGATAATCTGTTTTACTAACGTTGGCTGACGGATAAATCTTGGCCAGGACACCAAGGAGAACTCCCCTGCTCTTCTTCAAATTTGGTCCTTAACTGGAGACTCTGAGTTAGATTTTCCATCTATTGACCATGGATGGGTGAAAAATCTCCCCCTTGGTCTCATATATGTCAGTGATCGAACTCATTCTCAGTCTTACAGGAAGCAAGCGAATATAACATGATTCTGCTGTCAGTCATATTGAAGATATGCAGCAGTTCAATAAACCTGAGAACAGTAAAGCAGAGTGTTGTTCTTTCTGTGCTTAATAGAAGCTGTCATGTTAGGACTTTACAGAAAATCAGACATAGAGTGAAAGACTACATGCCCCTGAAAAGAGCCAGTTTGTCAGTGCACTGTGCATATGAAGCTGTGACTTTCTCACAGCTGCCCTGAATGACAGAATTACTTCCATATCTCTAGCACAACATGTGAGAAGACTGAATAGAACTGGGCAACTTGTGCTGTCTGAATATGCAATTGGCATCATAAACAGCAGAGGTTAACTGAAAATGAATTTCACAGTAATGATATGCAGTCTTGAATATTGTTTCTATATATATATGTGATGCATGTATGTAGGGAAATCAGATGCAACATTTTCACCTAATTTGGTGGTAAAATAGGTTACCAAGGATGGCCATTGAAGGAGACAGTGTTAGTGGCTGATGAGACAGATAGGTATGTTTGTCAAGACAGAAAGGTTCAATGGACACAATGAGATAGCTGTGGATGACCTAATGAAAAGGGATGGGCTTGCTGAGTACAATAGCCTTTTCCTGCTCCAAACTAAATCATGTGCTATTCTAAATAATATGTCAGCTACCTCAGATTTGTTTTGTGTGTCTTCACTTGCTGTGCTTGGATCATTCAGTGTTTCCATTTTGTTCACCATCTCCTTTTCTTTCAGGATGTTCTCTTCCCCACTTCACACCTAAGGCTGAATCTTCTGTGCAAAAAAACCTTGACCCACCCGCGCGGGCTGCATGTCGTGGAGCCGTCACAATCTTCCATGTGGTGGCTCATTTGAATAGCCAGGGCGGGTGGGAGAACTAAATCCAGCCCCTCTTGTGGGCAGTAAGTTGTTTCCAAAGCCTGCCAATGCTGTCGTGTATGACTGGATGCTAGATGATGCAGAAGACTGGGCCATGTTGATATACCTGAGTAACAAATAGGATCACTAGTGCATTTCGCATTCGTAAAACAATAATAAATATGGTGGTCGCTGGATGAAAGGTGGGGATAATATTATAATAAAAGCAAAATACTGCGGATGCTGGAAATCTGAAACAAAAACAAGAAATGCTGGATTCACTCAGCAGGTCTGGCAGCATCTGTGGAAAGAGAAGCAGAGTTAACGTTTCGGGTCAGTGACCCTTCTTCGGAACTGACAAATATTAGAAAAGTCACAGATTATAAACAAGTGAGGTGGGGGTTGGGCAAGAGATAACAAAGGAGAAGGTGCAGATTGGACCAGGCCACATAGCTGACCAAAAGGTCACGGAGCAAAGGCAAACAATATGTTAATGGTGTGTTGAAAGACAAAGCATTAGTACAGATTAGGTGTGAATATACTGAATATTGAACATCAGCAAGTGCAAACCTGAAGAAAAATAACCTGAAAAAAACAGTGGGTGAGCAAACTGAACAAACTAAGATGAACTGAAATAAATACAAAAAAAGATTGTAAAAAATGTAAAAAGGAATGCCAAAAAAAAAAGGAAGAAAAAATAACTAAAAATGAAAGTAAAGTGGGGGGCTGTCATGCTCTGAAATTATTGAACTCAATGTTCAGACCGGCAGGCTGTAGTGTGCCTAATCGATAGATGAGATGCTGTTCCTCGAGCTTGCGTTGATGTTCACTGGAACACTGCAGCAATCCCAGGACAGAGATGTGAGCATGAGAGCAGGGGGGAGTGTTGAAATGGCAAGCAACCGGAAGCTCAGGGTCCTGCTTGCGGACTGAGCGGAGATGTTCCGCAAAGCGGTCACCCAGTCTGCGCTTGGTCTCCCCAATGTAGAGGAGACCACACTGTGAGCAGCGAATACAGTATACTACATTGAAAGAAGTACAAGTAAATCGCTGCTTCACCTGAAAGGAGTGTTTGGGGCCTGGGATAGTGAGGAGAGAGGAGGTAAAGGGACAGGTATTACACCTCCTGCGATTGCAAGGGAAGGTGCCCTGGGACGGGGACGAGGTGGTGGGGGTAATGGAGGAGTGGACCAGGGTGTCGCGGAGGGAACGATCCCTTCGGAATGCTGACAGGGGAAGGGAGGGGAAGATGCGACTGGTAGTGGCATCACGCTGGAGGTGGCGAAAATGGCGGAGGATGATCCTTTGGATATGGAGGCTGGTGGGATGAAAAGTGAGGACAAGGGGAACCCTGTCACGGTTCTGGGAGGGAGGGGAAGGGGTGAGGGTAGAGGTGCGGGGAATGGGTCGGACACGGTTGAGGGCCCTGTCAACCACAGTGGGGGGAAATCCTCGGTTGAGGAAAAAGGAGGTCATATCAGAAGCACCGTCATGGAAGGTAGCATCATCAGAGCAGATGCGTCGGAGACGGAGAAACTGGGAGAATGGAATGGAGTCCTTACAGGAGGTAGGGTGTGAAGAAGTGTAGTCGAGGTAGCTGTGGGAGTCAGTGGGCTTATAATGGATATTGGTAGACAACCTATCCCCAGAGATGGAGACAGAGAAGTCGAGGAAGGGAAGGGAAGTGTCAGAGATGGACCATGTAAAGGTGAGAGAAGGGTGGAAATTGGAAGCAAAGTTGATAAAGTTTTCTAGTTCGGGGCGGGAGCAGGAAACGGCACCGATACAGTCATCAATGTACCGGAAAAAGAGTTGGGGGAGGGGGCCTGAGTAGGACTGGAACAAAGAATGCTCGACATATCCCACAAAAAGACAGGCATAACTAGGACCCATGCGGGTACCCATAGCGACACCTTTTATTTGAAGGAAATGCATGGAGTTGAAGGAGAAGTTGTTCAATGTGAGAACAAGTTCAGCCAGGCGGAGGAGGGTGTTGGTGGATGGGGACTGGTTGGGCCTCTGTTCCAGGAAGAAGCGGAGAGCCCTCAAACCATCCTGGTGGGGGATGGAGGTGTAGAGCGATTGGACGTCCATAGTGAAGAGGAGGCGGTTGGGACCAGGAAACTGGAAATTGTCAAAATGACGTAGGGCGTCAGAAGAGTCACGGATGTAGGTGGGAAGAGACTGGACCAGCGGAGAAAAGATAGAGTCTAGATAGGAAGAAATAAGTTCAGTTGGGCAGGAGCAGGCTGACACAATGGGTCTGCCAGGACAGTCCCGTTTGTGGATTTTGGGAAGGAGGTAGAAGCGGGCTGTCCGGGGTTGCGGGACTATGAGGTTGGAAGCTGTAGAGGGAAGATCTCCAGAGGAGATGAGGTCAGTGACAGTCCTTTGGACGGTGGCTTGATGTTCGGTGGTGGGGTCATGGTCCAGAGGGAGGTAGGAAGAGGTGTCTGTGAGTTGACGTTGAGCTTCTGCAAGGTAGAGGTCGGTACGCCATACAACAACAGCACCACCCTTGTCTGCAGGTTTGATGACCATGTCGGGGTTAGACCTGAGAGAACGGAGTGCCTCAAGTTCAGAGGGGGACAGGTTAGAGTGAGTGAGGGGGGCAGAGAAATTGAGACGACCAATGTCTCGCCGACAGTTTTCAATGAAGAGATCAAGAGCGGGTAAGAGGCCAGGGTGAGGGGTCCAGGTAGAGGGAGAATGCTGGAGGCGGGTGAATGGGTCTGCTGGTCGGGGGGAGGACTCCTGGTCGAAGAAGTGAGCCCGGAGGCGGAGGCGACGGAAGAAGAGCTCAACGTCATGCCGAGCGCGAAATTCATTGAGGTGGGGGCGTAAGGGGATAAAACTGAGTCCTTTGCTGAGTACAGAACGCTCAGCATCAGAGAGGGGGAGGTCAGAGGGTATAGTGAATACACGGCAAGGGGTCAGATCAGAAGGGGTGGGGTCAGAGGGAAGTGAAGCGGAAGGAGGATCTGGAGGGGCATTAGTCCCAATCAGCTGCTGGAGCTTGCGTTCCTTAACACCTGAAAGGAAGAAAAAAAGTTTTTTGTTAATGCGTCGGATGAGACGTAAGATGAGATGAAACTGCGGAGTAGAACAAATTTGAGATAAGGTGAGACGGTGCTGCTGGAGAGAGAGGTCCAGTGTGTGCATATGGCGGCGCATAGCACTGAGTGTGGATCTCAGGATGCGGCGAGAGTAGCAGTCCGAGGAACGTTGTATTTCTCGGAGATACCTGTGATCCTGGGTGGTTTCAAAGCATGATGGGTGAAACTGCAGTTGGAATCCACGTGGAATCAGTCGGAGCCGGAGACAGTCACTGAGGAAGGAGATGTGGCTGTGAAAACGGGTTTTGGTAGATACCTTATCAAACACCAGGAGGGAAATAGAAAGCAATGAAGGTGAACAAGGTAAAAGAGACAAACGAAAATCCCGTCGGAGAGAAGAGCAGAACTTCTTCAAGGTAGGCATTCCTGGAAGAGAAGTGGCAGTGAATTAAACACTAAAATAAAAGCAAAATACTGCGGATGCTGGAAATCTGAAACAAAAACAAGAAATGCTGGATTCACTCAGCAGGTCTGGCAGCATCTGTGGAAAGAGAAGCAGAGTTAACGTTTCGGGTCAGTGACCCTTC
The DNA here is from genome assembly GCF_036365525.1 of Heterodontus francisci. NCBI lineage: Eukaryota > Metazoa > Chordata > Chondrichthyes > Heterodontiformes > Heterodontidae > Heterodontus > Heterodontus francisci. Next base: position 40,182,791 of record NC_090375.1, read on the forward strand.
TTCGGAACTGACAAATATTAGAAAAGTCACAGATTATAAACAAGTGAGGTGGGGGTTGGGCAAGAGATAACAAAGGAGAAGGTGCAGATTGGACCAGGCCACATAGCTGACCAAAAGGTCACGGAGCAAAGGCAAACAATATGTTAATGGTGTGTTGAAAGACAAAGCATTAGTACAGATTAGGTGTGAATATACTGAATATTGAACATCAGCAAGTGCAAACCTGAAGAAAAATAACCTGAAAAAAACAGTGGGTGAGCAAACTGAACAAACTAAGATGAACTGAAATAAATACAAAAAAAGATTGTAAAAAATGTAAAAAGGAATGCCAAAAAAAAAAAAGGAAGAAAAAATAACTAAAAATGAAAGTAAAGTGGGGGGCTGTCATGCTCTGAAATTATTGAACTCAATGTTCAGACCGGCAGGCTGTAGTGTGCCTAATCGATAGATGAGATGCTGTTCCTCGAGCTTGCGTTGATGTTCACTGGAACACTGCAGCAATCCCAGGACAGAGATGTGAGCATGAGAGCAGGGGGGAGTGTTGAAATGGCAAGCAACCGGAAGCTCAGGGTCCTGCTTGCGGACTGAGCGGAGATGTTCCGCAAAGCGGTCACCCAGTCTGCGCTTGGTCTCCCCAATGTAGAGGAGACCACACTGTGAGCAGCGAATACAGTATACTACATTGAAAGAAGTACAAGTAAATCGCTGCTTCACCTGAAAGGAGTGTTTGGGGCCTGGGATAGTGAGGAGAGAGGAGGTAAAGGGACAGGTATTACACCTCCTGCGATTGCAAGGGAAGGTGCCCTGGGACGGGGACGAGGTGGTGGGGGTAATGGAGGAGTGGACCAGGGTGTCGCGGAGGGAACGATCCCTTCGGAATGCTGACAGGGGAAGGGAGGGGAAGATGCGACTGGTAGTGGCATCACGCTGGAGGTGGCGAAAATGGCGGAGGATGATCCTTTGGATATGGAGGCTGGTGGGATGAAAAGTGAGGACAAGGGGAACCCTGTCACGGTTCTGGGAGGGAGGGGAAGGGGTGAGGGTAGAGGTGCGGGGAATGGGTCGGACACGGTTGAGGGCCCTGTCAACCACAGTGGGGGGAAATCCTCGGTTGAGGAAAAAGGAGGTCATATCAGAAGCACCGTCATGGAAGGTAGCATCATCAGAGCAGATGCGTCGGAGACGGAGAAACTGGGAGAATGGAATGGAGTCCTTACAGGAGGTAGGGTGTGAAGAAGTGTAGTCGAGGTAGCTGTGGGAGTCAGTGGGCTTATAATGGATATTGGTAGACAACCTATCCCCAGAGATGGAGACAGAGAAGTCGAGGAAGGGAAGGGAAGTGTCAGAGATGGACCATGTAAAGGTGAGAGAAGGGTGGAAATTGGAAGCAAAGTTGATAAAGTTTTCTAGTTCGGGGCGGGAGCAGGAAACGGCACCGATACAGTCATCAATGTACCGGAAAAAGAGTTGGGGGAGGGGGCCTGAGTAGGACTGGAACAAAGAATGCTCGACATATCCCACAAAAAGACAGGCATAACTAGGACCCATGCGGGTACCCATAGCGACACCTTTTATTTGAAGGAAATGCATGGAGTTGAAGGAGAAGTTGTTCAATGTGAGAACAAGTTCAGCCAGGCGGAGGAGGGTGTTGGTGGATGGGGACTGGTTGGGCCTCTGTTCCAGGAAGAAGCGGAGAGCCCTCAAACCATCCTGGTGGGGGATGGAGGTGTAGAGCGATTGGACGTCCATAGTGAAGAGGAGGCGGTTGGGACCAGGAAACTGGAAATTGTCAAAATGACGTAGGGCGTCAGAAGAGTCACGGATGTAGTGGGGGCAAGGGATTGGCAAATGGAATTTAACGCAGGCAAGTGTGAAGTGATGCATTTTGGGAAGTTAAATCAGGGCAGGACATATACAGTGAATGCCAGGGCCCTGAGGAGTGTTGTTGAGCAGAGAGACCTTGGGGTGTAAATACATAGTTCCCTGAAAGTGACAACACAGGTAGACAGGGTGGTGAAGAAGGCGTATGACATGCTTGCCTTCATCGGCCGAGGCATTGAGTACAAGAGTTAGGACGTCATGTTACAGTTGTACATAACGTTGGTTAGGCTGCATTTGGAGTATTGTGTGCAGTTCTGGTCGCCGCACTACAGGAAAGATGTGATTAAGCTAGAGAGGGTGCAGAAAAGATTCACAAGGATGTTGCCTGGTTTTGAGGGCTTGAGTTATAAAGAGAGATTGGATAGGCTGGGTCTGTTTTCCCTGGAGCGAAGGAGGCTGAGAGGGGACATGATAGAGGTATATAAAATTATGAGAGGCATAGATAGGGTAGATAGCCAGAATATGTTTCCCATGGTAGGAGAGACTAAAACTAGAGGGCATAGATTTAAGGTGGGGATAATATTCCTCTGCAAGTTTGTGAACTCGGTCAAGGATAATCACACTAATTTCTATAAGAGAACAATATTAAGGATATAACAACAGCAACTTGCATTTATATAGTGCATTTAATGTAGTAAAGTGTTGCAAGGCATGTTACAGGTGCATTATTAAATTTGATGCAAACCTACATAAGAAGATATTAGAACAAGTGACCAAAAGCTTGGCCAAAGAGGCAGTTTTAAGGACTGTCTTGAGGAGAAGAAGAAAGATGGAGAGGTTTAGTAAGGAAATTCCAGCAGGGAAAAGACCAGGCAACCTAGTTATGATAAAAGCAAAATACTGCAGATGCTCGAAATCTGAAATGAAAACAGAAAGTGCTGGAAACTTTCAGCAGGTCTGGCAGCATCTGTGAGAGACAAACAGAGTTAATGTTTCAGGTCGATGACATTTTATCAGAACCACCTGGATAGCAACTTGTCTTGTCATCTTGAAAGATTTGTGTACATGAATGCCTGAGTCTCTCTGTTTCTACACCCCTTTAAAATTGCACCTTTTAGTTTATATTGCCTCTCCTTATTCATCCTTCCAAAAAGTAGCACTTCATACTGCTCTGCGTTAAATTTCATCTGCTATGTGTCTACTCATTTCACCAGTCTGTCTATGTTCTCCTGAAGTCTGTGACTATCCTCCTCACTGTTTATTGACTGGGAGGAGAATGTTCAGTTTGGGGTGGTGTTACATAGATGCAAGTTACTTATTTTTTTACTTTGTTAGCGACGGGGCATAAAGCATTATAGGAATAAATTAAATTTGAGCATATCACCATATCTCAACTGCAGCTGGATTCTTTGTGTTAGAAATAGCCACATGATTCAGAGTCAAGGGTTTCCATGTAGCTCAGTAAGCATTGATACATATAGCTGACATTCATTGTTGCTTAGCCAGTTAACAATGTGTGTTTGACAGACTGACTGCTTACCTCTGACTAAAGAGTAAGGTATGGCTTTCATATTTAAAATTCCACTGAAACAGATCCATTTTCTGGGCTTAAAACTGAACGTCCAGCTAAGAAGGGTTAAATAGACATGTGAATTACTTTCATTATGTCTATCATTTTTGATAGAAATATGTCAGAAATAATAGATGGTTCATCTGTTTTTGATGAGAGCCTAGACCTCACTCCTTTCAGATCTTTGGCAATCAGTTTTGAAAAAGTTCTACTTGCTTATCTTGGGTAGGGTCACTAAAAAAAATCTATTGCATCAATTCTTTTGGTTTCAGTGCTTCAGCCAACCATTTAAAAAAAAAATATTTGCACAATGTGGGCCAGGCTGGCATTTGGAAACAAATACCAGAAATTGCTGTGTCCAATAGCTAAATCATATAGAGTCAAATTCTCCTCCATTCACCTCTAAAAGACCAAAACATTCCTTTTGCCATTTCTATTGTCTCCTAATTCAATCTTTACATGGACTTTAGCAAGGCCTTTGACAAGGTCCCGGATTATAGGCTGGTCCAGAAGGTTCGAACACATGGGATCCAGGGTGAACTAGCAAATTGGATACAAAATTGGCTTGGTGAGAGGAGGTAGAGGGTGGTAATGGAGGGTTGTTTTTCAGATTGGAGGCTGGTGACCAGTTGTGTGCCGCAGGGACTGGTTGTTTGTCATATATATTAATGACTTGAATGTGAATCTAGGGGGCACGATTAGTAAGTTTGCAGATGACACCAAAATTGGTGGTATCGTGGACAGTGATCTGTCACTGATCGGATCAAAATCTGCTGATGCTTCAGGCAGTCATCATCTGCATTGTGTATGCAGTGACAAACTTCACTGCCAGCACACCCATCTCCGTAGTGCCCTGCCCATGAACGATATAAGGTTGTCTAAGGTTACAACAGGATATAGATCAACTTGGAAATTGGGCAAGGGATTGGCAAATGGAATTTAACGCAGGCAAGTGTGAAGTGATGCATTTTGGGAAGTTAAATCAGGGCAGGACATATACAGTGAATGCCAGGGCCCTGAGGAGTGTTGTTGAGCAGAGAGACCTTGGGGTGTAAATACATAGTTCCCTGAAAGTGACAACACAGGTAGACAGGGTGGTGAAGAAGGCGTATGACATGCTTGCCTTCATCGGCCGAGGCATTGAGTACAAGAGTTAGGACGTCATGTTACAGTTGTACATAACGTTGGTTAGGCTGCATTTGGAGTATTGTGTGCAGTTCTGGTCGCCGCACTACAGGAAAGATGTGATTAAGCTAGAGAGGGTGCAGAAAAGATTCACAAGGATGTTGCCTGGTTTTGAGGGCTTGAGTTATAAAGAGAGATTGGATAGGCTGGGTCTGTTTTCCCTGGAGCGAAGGAGGCTGAGAGGGGACATGATAGAGGTATATAAAATTATGAGAGGCATAGATAGGGTAGATAGCCAGAATATGTTTCCCATGGTAGGAGAGACTAAAACTAGAGGGCATAGATTTAAGGTGAGAGGGAGGAGGTTTAAAGGGGATCAAAGGTGTAAATTTTTCACACAAACAATAGTGGGTATCTGGAATGAGCTGCCTGAGGAGGTGGTGGAGGCAGGAACAGAAGCAACATTGAAGAGGTATCTGGACAGGTACTTGAATGAGCAAAGCATAGAGGGATATGGAATTAATGCAGGCAGGTGGGATTAGTATAGATAGGCATTATGGTCGGCATGGACGCGGTGGGCCGAAGGGCCTGTTTCCATGCTGTACGACGCTATGACTCTATAATATTCTTTCCCAAAGCCTTGCATTGCCACCACCATATAAAATATCATCTTATTAATCTCTTTTTTCAGTCTGAGCTGTATTTATCAAAAAACTGATATTCTTACTGATTCCCAAGTTAGTAACAAGACAAGCCCAACACAAAATTTATGGCTGCAATTCCTGCTGCTCACCAGAATGTGGGAATTATTGCCTTTCTTGAGATCACTGCAATCATAAATGCAAATCTCACCCCTGGATATAATATGAGAATCAATTAGTTCTCTGATAGATGATCCTCCTCTCAGGCTCTAACCTTTGCTTACATGCTATCTTGGGAGAACTCTTGTTTCTGAATTGGAAGGTTGTGGGAATAAGCCCGTTACAAACCTGAGAATATCATCTAGACTTGAAGCTACAGCGAAGTACTGAAGAAATGTTACACTATCAGATGTGCTGTCTTTTGGATTGGATGTTAAACAAAACCTCAATGGTGGGCAACATGGGCAAAATATCTCATAGCGCTATTCAAAGAAGAGCAGGGGTGTTCTTCTGGTGTTCTGACCAATATTTATCCTTCAGTTAACACCAGTAAAATAGACTACCTGAACAGTTCTCTCATTTTTGTTCCTGGAAATTTAATGTGAGCATTCATCTGCCACATTATCCTATGTAACAGTCACGACAATTTGAAAACTATTTCATCGTCTCTAAAGCAATTTGAGATGTCTTGAAGACATGACAGGTGCTATATAAATGCAAATTACTTTCTAATTTCTGTAACCTTTTTGTAACTTTGTTTATTTTATCAATACCACGAGTTCTTATTCTTGCGCTCATAGTTCCTCCAAGCTTCCATTTACAACATCCCACACACTTTCCCACCTCTTGCATTTATCATTGTGTTGAAATAAGGAGTCATCACATTGCATCCTAATGTTTTCTTTAACGAAATCTCAAAGCTATGAAACCTACTGCCTTTATTCTTCCCTTCCTCCAGACATGCAGGCTTTAAACCCAAGCTTGCCACCATTTACTGACATTTTTTTCTCCTACCAGTTCTGTTAGAACAGTCACAGAAACAAGTACAGGCCATTCAGCCTGTGATGTCCTCGGGAATTTATTAAGGTCTGACCATGTTTAGTGCAAGATATGAGGCTTCGACTGAGATAGCATGATGAAATGGAGGCAGCTTGCGACAGAACACGAATGCTTCTTCTTTATTCTGTTATAGTTTCACTTTCTCTTGGCTAGCATGTGCGTTCTACAGCAGCCTCTAGAGTACACAATGCACAATGCAAATGCAATTTCAAAACAATACAGCATTACATCCTTCCCTTCTTAGTAATTGAGAGACATAGTATGTTTCAATGGTTTGTTTCCAAAAAAGGTAAACAATAAACTTAAATAGTTCATTTTGTAACATGGTCACTTTAGTATGGTGAGCGTGTTCGCTCATGAGTGGGATATCGGCTCACATCAGATGTAGTCAGAAGTGAGGTGAGAATGACTACCCTTGACATCAAGGCAGCATTTGACCGAGTATGACATCAAGGAGCCCGAGCAAAACTGGATCCAATGGGAATCAGGGGGAACTCTCCACTGGTTGGAGTCATACCTAGCACAAAGGAAGATGGTTGTGGTTGTTGGAGGTCAATCATCGCAGTCACAGGACATCACTGCAGGAGTTCCTCAGTGTAGTGTCCTTCAGCTGTTTCATCAATGACCTTCCCTCCATCATAAGGTCAGAAGTTGGGATGCTCACTGATGATTGCACAACGTTCAGTACCACTCACAACTCCTCAGATACTGAAGCAGCCCATGTCCAGATGCACTAAGATGTGGAGAACATCCAGGCTTGGGCTGATATGTGGCAAGTAACATGCATGCCACACAAGTGTCAGGCAATGACCATCTCAAACTGGCGAATCTAACCATCTCCCCTTGATGTTCAATGGCATTAGCATTGCTGAATCCCCAACTATCAACATCCTGGGGTCACCATTGACCAGAAACTGAACTGGACCAGCCACATAAATACTGTGGCTACAAGAGAAGATCAAAGGCTAGGAATTATGTGGCAAGTAACTCACATCCTCTCTCCTCAATGCCTGTCTGTCACACCTCAGGCTGAAATGAATCCTACCTGAAATCACAGCTGTAACTTTAACAAAGATTTAACAAGTATTTCATGAAAGACTTCTGTAGAGTTATTGCATACCACTCTCACTGTGGCTACAAAGGCTATTTGACCTTGCAACAACACCAGGTCAGATGTTTTCCCCAAAGCAAAAAGCTACTTTCAGTTTTCCTTTCAAGTGCCATACATTCTCTAATACTGAAGCCCATACATACAATTATGACATTCCTCCCTTATCAGACTAAAACATGTCCATAATTGTTGAACAGAATCACAGCACATAATCTTCATATTGTTTTGGTGGTCTTCTCTCATGCCGTGGTCTTTCTGTTGTCTCAGGAACTCTGGTCACCGCATCAGGATTAGGAAATGTCATTGGCCCCTCTGGAACCAATGTTTCTCCCTCTGAATAGCAAGTTATCTGCCTGCCAACAGCATCATTGGCTTGGACTTCTGAATTGCTAGATGTCAGCTTTGCCTCAGCTCCTACATCTGGTTCATCTGCTGCATCTTTGTCACCATGATACTTTTTAATGCATGAAGAATTTCTGTCAGACAGTAATCCTTCTAGTGACTGCACAGTCACACTGGCAATAACCATGTATGACTTGGGATAATATGGTGTATCCATCTTACTTGGACTCTTCTGGCTCAGCAGTACTTCAACACTTGGCATCACATCAGACTGTCTGGGTCTCCTTCTGTGGTCTGCATAAAACTTTACAGCACCATTTTTCTCAGCATCATGATCTCAAACCTCCTGATAAACTCTAATGTTGCTCAGTTCTGGTATCTTGGTGTGTATTTTGCATCCAAATAACAACTCAGTTGTGCTGTTTCCCATCGTTGTGTGTGTAGTTGCTCTATACATGGCCACGTATGACAACAATACTTCTTTCCAGTCTTTACCCTCAGCCTGAGCAATCCTCATCTGTTTCTCTGCAGACTGGTTTCGTTTTTTCACTTCCCTATTTGCCTATGGCCATTTAGGAATACCTGTGACTTGCATGTAAGTTGCAAATGTCTGTGAATTGAATTGTGGTCCATTGTTGAATACAAAGTGACTGGTAGACTATGCCTTGCAAATATTTTAGTCAATGCAAACGCTATTTTCTCTGCCATTGTAGACTTCATTACCACATACTCATAATAATGGCTGTAGTAGTCAATCACTGTGAGTATGGACTCCCTTGATGGAAATGGACCTAAGAAGTCCGCTACATCCTCTACATCCTCCCATGGTCCAGCTGGTAACAGTGTACTGTTTACTGGTTCTTGTGAATTGGGTTTATTGACAAGTTGACAAATGAACATACGAACATACAAATTAGGAGTTGGAGTAGGCCACTCGGCCCTTCGAGCCTGCTCTGCCATTTGATAAGTTCATGGCTGAACTGATTACCCCACATTCCTGCCTATCGCTGATAACCTTTGACCCCCTTGTTTATCAAGAATCTATCTACCTCTGCCTTAAAAATATTCAAAGACTTTGCTTCCATTGACTTCTGAGGAAGAGTGTTCCAAAGACTCACGACCCTCTGAGAGAAACAAGTTCCCCTGATCTCTGGCGTGTTTTGAGAATCTACTCCATATCTTTCTCCATCCGTGGCCACCACAGTTTGGTTCGCAAGCTTTGCTTTTTTTCACTTTTCCCAAGTGACCCTCATAAGCTAGCATCACCAGTCTCGGCCTAAGCTTTTGTGGCACTATAAGTCTGTTACCTCTGAGAATGCACTTTCCAACTGTGCACAGTTCATCTCGGATAACAATGTATGCTCTGAATGGGCAATTCTCCCAATTTCCAGCTTGGATTCTCTGTCCGATGTCATTCAATTCTGGATATTTGTCTGACTTTCTTTCAACCTTTCTCGTTCTGATTGCTCTCGGTATAGCATGAACTGCCAAAAGCCGCAAAAATGTTTCAGCTTCCTTCTCTAGTGAAGATCTGTGTGTTTGATCCTCCCTCAGTAGTCATGACAGCGAGTCAGCAGTGTCCATCTTTCCAGCAATATGAATCACCTTGTACTTGTACTGCTGGAATCTCAAAACCCATCTTTCAATTCTGGCACATGGTTTGGATCTGGGAGAATAAATCATCTGTAATAGCTTGTGATCTGTCATTAATTCAAATTTGATGCCGAATAGGTATGCTTGGAATCTTTCACATGCCGACACCAATCCAAAGGGGCCTCTTTCTCCATCTGAGAATATCTCTTCTCCACATCTGTCAAAGATCTGCTTGCATAAGCAATGATTCTAGGGCCTTCATTTACACCAGCACTGCTCCTAATCCTACTGGACTAGCATCTGCAATTGGTGCTGTTGGATCATAGCATCCCAGCGTTCGAGCACTTATTAATCTGTCTTTGAAAGCTTTGACTGCTGCTTTCTGGTCTTCATCAAATCTGAACCAGAGAAACATAGAAATTAGGAGCATGAGTAAGCCATTCGGCCCTTTGGGCCTGCTCCACAATTCGAAAAAGATCATGGCTGATCATCTAATTCAGTACCCTGTTCCCGCTTTCTCTCTATATCCCTTGATCCCTTTGGCTTTAAGAAATATATCTATCTCCTTCTTGAATATATTTAATGACTTGGCCTCCACTGCCTTCTCCAGGAGAGAATTCCACAGGTTCACCACCCTCTGAGTGAAGACATTTCTCCTCATCTTGGTTCTAAATGGCATACCCCGTATCTTGAGACTGTGACCCCTGGTTCTGGACTCCCCAGACATCGGGAACATCCTCCCTGCATCTAGCCTGTCTATAATAAAAGCAAAATACTGCAGATGCTGGAAATCTGAAATAAAAACAAGAAATGCTGGAAATACTCAGCAGGTCTGGCAGCATCTGTGGAGAGAGAAGCAGAGTTAATGTTTCAGGTTAGTGACCCTTCTTCAGAACTGGCACATATTAGAAATGTAAAAGATTATAAGCAAGTAAAGTGGAGGTGGGGCAAGAGATAACAAAGAAGAAGGTGTAGATAGGACAAGGTCACAGAATAGCTGACCAGAGCAAAGGCAAATGGTATGTTATTGGTGTGTTGAAAGACAAAGCATTAGTACAGATAGAGTGTTAACGGACTGAAAATTGAACAGCCACAAGTACAAACATGAAAAACAACAGTGGGTAAGCAAACTGAACAAACTAAGATGAAATAAAATAAAAACAAAAGAAAAAGAAGAAGGAAAAAGAAAAAATAACTAAACATAAAAGTAAAATGGGGCCCCGTCATGCTCTGAAATTATTGAACTCAATGTTCAGTCCGGCAGGCTATAGTGTGCCTAATCTAGCCTGTCTAGTCCTGTTAGAATTTGATTGGTCTCTATGAAATCCCCTCTCATTCTTCTAAACTCTAGTGAATACAGGCCTGATCGACCCAATCTCTCCTCTTACGTCAATCTTGACATCCCAGGAATCAGCCTAGTAAATCTTTTTTGCACTCCCTCCATGGCAAGAACATCCCTTCTCAGATAAGGAGAACAAAACTGCACACAATACTCCAGATGTGGTCTCACCAAGGCCCTGTATAACTGCAGTAAGCCATCCTTACTCCTGTACTCAAATCCTCTTGCAATGAAGGCCAACATACCATTTACCTCCCGAACTGCTTGCTGCACCTGAATGCTTGCTTTCAGCGACTGGTGTACCAGGACACCCAGGTCTCATTGCACCTCCCCCTTTCCCAATCTATCACCATTCAGATAATAATCTGCTTTTCAAATAAAGTGGATAACCTCATATTTATCCATGTTATACTGCATCTGCCATGCATTTGCCCACTCACCCAACTTGTCCAAATCACATTGGAGCCTCTTTGCATCGTCCTCACAGCTCACATTCCCCCCCAGCTTTGTGTTATCTGCAAACTTGGAAATGTTACATTTAGTTCCCTCACCCAAGTCATTAATATATATTGTGAATAGCTGGGGCTCAGGCACTGATCCCTGCGGTACCCCATTAGTCACTGCCTGCCACCCGGAAAAAGACCCGTTTATTCCTAATCTCTCTTTCCTGTCTGTCAACCAATTCTCAATCCATTCCAGTATATTACCCCCAATCCCATGTTCTTTAATTTTGCACACTAACCTCTTATGTGGGACGTTATCAAATGCCTTCTGAAAATCCAAATACACCACATCCACTGGTTCTCCCTTATCTATTCTACTAGTTACATCCGCAAAAAACTCCAGTAGATTTGTTAAGCATAATTCCCCTTTTGTGAACCCATGCTGACTTTGTCCAATCCTGTTTATGCTTTCCAGGTGTTCTGCTATTACATAGTTTATAATGGACCGTAGCATTTTCACCACGACTGATGTAAGGCTAGCTGGTCTGTAATTCCCTGTTTTTTCTCTCCCTCCTCTTTTAAATAGTGGGGTCACATTTGCCACCCTCCAATCTGTAGGAACTGCTCTGGAGTCTATAGAGTTTTGGAATGTTAGCGGGAATGAATCTAGAAGAATCACTCGACACTCAGGTCTGCTCCAATGTCAAACAGTTTATTGAGTTACGCCAGTGGGGAGCAGGTCACTGGGCTGTCCAGATGCCTCTCCACTGAACAAAGGAAAATCATCCATACTTATACATTTTCAAACAGTTACTCAGCCCATCCCGGCCGGACATGGTCCAATCACAATGATTATGGATTATATACATTGATTATTAGAGCCAATAGAAGCGGTTACTAGGCATAGAGGGGCTGCATGACCGGCCCATACACAGATAGGGGATTACTCATGAAATTTTCCATACCCCCTTATCTTCACCTTGTTACCGGCCCATACATAGATAGGAGACTACTCATGATGTTTTCACCTCGTTATCTTCACTTTGTTACCGGCCCATACATAGATAGGAGACTACTCATGATGTTTTCACCTCGTTATCTTCACTTTGTTACCGGCCCATACATAGATAGGAGACTACTCATGATGTTTTCACCTCGTTACAGGCTAGCACCTTTGTCAGCATTCCACAAGGGTGTCTGCTTTTCATTTTAATTAGCCTTTTGTTTGAGATTGGATTACTCAGCTCCTGTGGAATGTGGTCAAGTTCACTGAGCCCCATGGTGCTTTGCAACCTCCTCACTGTTCACTAATATTATATGTTACTGGTTACTCAAATAACATTCAAACAGTATGATATTTACTGCAGATGCCTCTGCTCTTGGGAATACCCTACAACATGGAACATGACCACTAATGCATCCATTATTTCCAGGGCCACTTCCTTTTGTACTCTGGGATGTAGATTATCAGGCCCTGGGGATTTGTCAGACTTTAACCCCATTAATTTCCCGAGGACTATTTTTTTTACTAATACTGATTTCCTTCAGTTCCTCCCTCTCATTAGACCCTTGGTTCCCTAACATTTCTGGGAGGTTATTTGTGTCCTCCTTTGTGAAGACAGAACCAAAGTATGTTTTTAATTGTTCTGCCATTTCTTTGTTCCCCATTATAATTTTCCCCGGTTCTGATTTTAAGGGACCTACATTTGTGTTCACTAATCTTTTTCTGTTCACATATTTATAGAAGCTTTTACAGTCAGTTTTTATGTTCACCGCAAGTTTACTCTCATACTCTATTTTCCCCTGCTTAATCAACTTCTTTGTCCTCCTTTGCTGAATTTTAAACTGCTCCAATCCTCAGACTTGCTGCTTTTTCTGGCAATTTTATATGCCTCCTCTTGGGATCTAATACTATGCCTAATTTCTTTTGTAAGCCATGGTTGTGCCACCTTTCTGGTTTTATTTTTGCACCAGACAGGAATGAATAATTCATGTACACGTTCTTTAAATATTATCCATTGCCTTTCCACTGGCAACCTTTTTAGTATAGTTCCCTAATCTACCAGAGCCAACTCGTGCCTCATGCCTTCGTAGTTTCCTTTATTTAGATTCAGGACCCTAGTTTCGGATTCAACTACTTCACTCTCCATCTTAATGAAGAATTCTATCATGTTATGGTCGCTCCTCTCCAAGGAACCCTGCACAACAAGATTGTTAATTAACCCTTTCTCATTGCACAATACCCAGCCTAGGATAACCTGTTCTCTAGTTGGTTCCTCAACATTTTTGTCTAAAAAACCTTCACATACACATTCCAGGAAATCCTCTTCCATTAGTATTATTGCTAATTTGGTTTGACCAATCTATATGTAGCTGAATGTCACCCAAGATTACAGTTGTACCCTTATTGCATGCGTCTCTAATTTGCTGTTTAATGTCATCCCTTACATCTCCACTACTGTTTGGGCCCTGTGGATAACCCCCACCAACGTTTTCTGCCCTTTGGTGTTTTTTAGCTCCACCCATACAGATTCCACATCATGATTTTCTCAGCCAATTTCCTTCCTCACTATTGCATTGATTTCCTCCTTCACTAACAACGCTATCCCACCTCCTTTCCCTTTTTGCCTGACCTTCCCAAATATTGAATATCGCTGGATGTTCAGTTCCCATCCTTGGTCACCCTGCAGCCGTGTGTCCGTAATCGCAACTATATCACAGAATCACAGAATAATACAGTGCAGAAGAGGCCCTTCGGCCCATCGAGTCTGCACTGATGCATTAAAACACCTGACCTGTCTACCTAATCCCATTTGCCAGCACTTGGCCCATAGCCTTGAATGTTATGATGTGCCAAGTGCTCATCCAGATACTTTTTAAAGGATGTGACGGTTATATATCATAACCGTTTAGATCTATTTGCGCTGTTAATTCATCTACGTTATTGCGAATGCTCCACGCATTAAGACACAATGCCTTTAGACTTGTCTTTTTAACATTATTATTCACCTTAGCTTTATTTTACACTATGGCCCCATTTGTTTCTCGCCCTTGTTTTCTCTGCCTTCCACTCTTGCTCCTTACTTTTCTGTCTTTCATTTCTATCCTTGTTTCCCCCTCCTGTCTCCCTGCTCAGATTCCCATGCCCCTGACATTCTAGTTTAAACCCTCCCCGACAGCACTAGCAAACACCGCACCCCCCCCATCCGAGGAAATTGGTCCCGGTTCTGCCCAGATGTGACCCGTCCAGCTTGTACTGGTCCCACCTTCCCCAGAACTGGTCGTAATGTCCAAGAAATCTGAAACCCTCCCCTCTACGCCATTTCTCCAGCCACATATTCATCTGATATATCCTACTATTTCTGCTCTCGCTAGCATGTGTTTAGTTTAGTTTAGTTTAGAGATACAGCACTGAAACAGGCCCTTCAGCCCACCGAGTCTGTGCCGACCATCAACCACCCATTTTACACTAATCTACACTAATCCCATATTCCTACCACATCCCCACCTGTCCCTATATTTCCCGACCACCTACCTATACTAGTGGCAATTTATAATGGCCAATTTACCTATGTGGCAATGTGGCACTGGTAGTAATCCTGAGATTACTACCTTTGAGGTCCTACTTTTTAATTTGCGTCCTAACTCTCTATATTCAGCTTGTAGGACCTCATTTCTTTTTTGTAACCTCTGTCATTGGTACCGATATGTACCACGACAACTTGCTCTTGCCTTCCCCCCTCAGAATGCCCGCAGCCGCTCAGAGACATCCTTGACCCTAGCACCAGGGAGGCAACATACCATCCTGGAGTCTCTTTTGTGGCCGCAGGAATGCCTGTCTGTTCCCCTTAAGATTGAATCCCCAATCACTATAGCCCTGGCACTCTTCTTCCTCCTCTCCAGTGCAGCAGAGCTACCCATGTTGCCATGAAATTGGCTCTTGCTGCTTTCGCCTGAGCCATCTCCCCCAATAGTATCCAAAGCGGTATATCTGTTAGAGAGGGGGATAGCCACAGAGTGGGTGTTTTTCTGAATGGAGGGATGTGACTAGTGGTGTTCCGCAGGGATCAGTGCTGGGACCTTTGCTGTTTGTAGTATATATAAATGAGTTGGAGGAAAATGCAGCTGGTCTGATTAGTAAGTTTGCGGACGACACAAAGGTTGGTGGAGTTGCGGATAGTGATGAGGATTGTCAGAGGATACAGCAGGATATAGATCGGTTGGAGACTTGGGCGGAGAAACGGCAGATGGAGTTTAATCCGGACAAATGTGAGGTAATGCATTTTGGAAGGTCTAATGCAGGTGGGAGGTATACAGTAAATGGCATAACCCTTAGGAGTATTGACAGGCAGAGAGATCTGGGCGTACAGGTCCACAGGTCACTGAAAGTGGCAACGCAGGTGGATAAGGTAGTCAAGAAGGCATACGGCATGCTTGCCTTCATCAGTCGGGGCATAGAGTATAAAAATTGGCAAGTCATGTTGCAGCTGTACAGAACTTTAGTTAGGCCACATTTAGAATATTGGGTGCACTTCTGGTCACCACACTACCAGAAGGACATGGAGGCTTTGGAGAGGGTACAGAGGAGGTTTACCAGGATGTTGCCTGGTCTGGAGGTCATTATCTATGAGGAGAGGTTGGAAAAACTCGGATTGTTTTCACTGGAATGACGGAGGTGGAGGGGTGACATGATAGAGGTTTACAAAGTTATGAGCTGCATGGACAGAGTGGATAGTCAGAAGCTTTTTCCCAGGGTGGAAGAGTCAGTTACCAGGGGACATAGGTTTAAGGTGCGAGGGGCAAAGTTTAGAGGGGATGTGCGAGGCAATTTTTTACACAGAGGGTGGCGAGTGCCTGGAACTTGCTGCCAGGGGAGGTGGTGAAAGCAGATACGATAGCGACGTTTAAGAGACATCTTGACAAATATATGAATAGGAAGGGAATAGAGGGATATGGGCCCCGGAAGTGCAGAAGGTGTTAGTTTTGGCAGGCATCAAGATCGGCGCAGGCTTGGAGGGCCGAATGGCCTGTTCCTGTGCTGTATTGTTCTTTGTTCTTTGTTCAGGGGATCCCTGCACTACCTGCCTTCCTCTACTCTGCCTGGTGGTCACCCATTCCCTTTCTGCCTTAGGAGCATTTGCCCACGGTGTGACTCGTTCACTAAACGTGCTATCTGCTGCAATCTCAGCATCGTGGATGCTCAACAGTGAATCTACCCGCAGCTCCAGTTCCGTAATGCGGGTAGGTTACACTTCCTGCACACATGGTAGTCAAGGACACTGGAAGCGTCCCTGATTTCCTACATAGTGCAGGAGGAGTATATCACAGGTGTGAGCTCTCCTGCCATGACTTACCTTTTGATTACTTAGTTACTCCCTTTAATTAAAAAATACTAATTACGCTAGGGGCCTTGTTCTACTCCAAACACTACCCACTACAATCTAAAGTCCTTACCTTTACATTTGAAGCTACTGATAAATCCTGCTAAAAATCAATGAAGCTATTTACACACGCACCCTAACACTGGTGTACTAACTCAGCTATTTAGAGGTATTCCCTAACAGCAGTTACTCACCAACCAATTGCAGCTTTCCTGTGACATCACTACTTACTTTGTTTTCAAACTCCTGCGTGCCTTGACTCCTCTTCGCTGTTCTCCCAGAAGGTGCTGTAGGCCGCGATCCTCAGGCTCTATTTATCCACTCCTTGCTCCTTGTTCTTCCCACAGGTACGCTCCTCTCCGCTGCTCTCCTTCAATGGATCAGCCAGGGTAGCAAAGTTTGGGACATACCTAGAATAATAGTTCACAAGTCCCAGAAAACTTCTCACTTCGCTAGCATTTTGTGGTTCATGTGCCTCTGCTATTGCTTCTCTCTTGGCTTTAGCAGGACTGATTCCACTACTCATGAGTTTATGGCCCATGAACATGAGCTCTGTCATGCCCAACAAGCATTTGTCTGCATTTAATGTAAGTTCTGCTGACTGAAATCTAGCCAATACTAATCTCAGCCTCTCGTCATGTTCCTCTCTATTGGCTCCATGAGCAATGATGTCATCTGAGATATTGGCTGTTCCTGGGATCCCTTATATCGCATGATGAATTTAGTGTTTGTAAATCTCTGGTGCCGCATTGATGCCAAATAGCAGTCTCTTGCATCGGTAAAATCCATGATGAGGGACTAAAGTAGTCACCTTCCTTGAATCAGGCTGCAGCTCCAGTTGGTGGTATCCCCATTGTCAAGAAAACACTAAATGCCAAATGAGAAATATTAATGTATCGGGTTGGAAACTTACATTAGACTTTTAATGGAGAAAATCCTACAATTAATTTTTAGAAAAAATTGACAGCCAAGATGGCCACTGCAATTTCCATTTTTTTTATTTGTTCATGGGATTTGGGCATTGCTGGTTCGGCCAACATTTATTTCCCATCCCTAATTGCCCTTGAAAAGGTGGTGGTGAGCTGCTTTCTTGAACCGCTGCAGTCCATGTGGGGTAGATATACCAACAGTGCTGTTCGGAAGGGAGTTGCAGGATTTTGACCTAGCGACAGTGAAGGAATGGCGATATAGTTACAAGTCAGGATGGTGTGTGGCTTGGAGGGGAACTTGGTGTTCCCATGCATCTGCTGTCCTTGCCCTTCTAGGTGATGGAGGTCGCGGGATTGGAAGGTGCTGTCTAAGAACCCTTGGTGTGTTGCTGCTGTGCATCTTGTAGATGGTACACACTGCTGCCACTGTGCGTCGGTGGCAGAGGGAGTGAGTGTTTGTAGATGGGATGCGAGTCAAGCGGTTTGCATTGTCCTGGATGGTGTTGCGATTCCTGAGTGTTGTTGGAGCTGCACTAATCCAGGCAAGTGGAGAGTACTCCATCACACTCCTGACTTGTGCCTTGTAGATGGTGGACAGGCTTTGGGGAGTCAGGAGGTGTGTTGCTCGCTGCAGGATTCTTAGTCCTGCTCTTGTAGCCGCGGTATTTATATGGCTACTCCAGTTCAGTTTCTGGTCAATGCTAACCCCCAGGATGTTGATAGTGGGGGATTCAGCAATGGTAATGCCATTGAATGTCAAGGGGAGATGGTTAGTTTCTCTTTTGTTTGAGATGGTCATTGCCTGGCACTTGTGTGGCGTAGATGTTACTTGTCACTTATCAGCCCAAGCCTGGATATTGTCCAGGTCTTGCTACATTTCTACACGGACTGCTTCAGTATCTGAGGAGTCACAAATGGTGCTGAACATTGTGCAATCATCAGCGAGCATCCCCATTTCTGACCTTCTGATTGAAGGAAATTCATTGATGAAGCAGCAGAAGATGATTGGGCCTAGGACACTACCCTGAGGAACACCTGCAGTGATGTTCTGGAGCTGAGGTGATTGACCTCCAACAACCACAACCATCTTCCTTTGAGCTTGGTATGACTCCAACCGTGGAGAGTTTTTCCCCTTTTTCCCATTGATTCCAGTTTTGCTATGGCTCGATGCCATACTCGGTCAAATGCTGCATTGATGTCAAGGGCAGTCACTCTCACCTCACCTTTTGAGTTCAGCTCTTTTGTCCATGTTTGAAGCAAAGCTGTAATGAGGTCAGGAGTTGAGTGGCCCTGGCAGAACCCAAACTGAGCATCACTGCGCAGGTTATTGCAGGTTAGTGCTGCTTGATACCACTGCTGACAACACCTTCCATCACTTTACTGATAATTGAGAGTAGACTGATGGGACGGTAACTGGCCGAGTTGTGTTTCCCCTGCTTTTTGTGTACAGGACATACCTGGGCAATTTTCCACATTGCCGGATAGATGCCAGAGTTGTAGCTGTACTGGAACAGCTTGGCTAAGGGCGTGGCAAGTTTGGAATACAGGGCTTCAGTACTTTGCCGGAATGTTGTCAGGGCCCATAGCCTTTGCAGTATTCAGTGCCTTCAGTCAAAGAACAAAGAACAGTACAGCACAGGAACAGGCCATTTGGCCCTCCAAGCCTGCATCGATCTTGATGCCTGTCTAAACTAATCATGTCATTTCATGATATCATGCAGTGTGAAGCGAATTGGCTGAAGACTGGCATCTGTGATGCTGGGGCCTTCAGGAGGAAGCTGAGATGGATCATCCACTTGGCACTGCTGGCTGATCTTTGTTGCAAATGCTTCAGCCTTATCTATTGCACTGATGTGCTGGGCTCCCCCATCATTGAGGATGGGGAATTTTGTGGACCCACCTCCTCCAGTTGGTTGTTTAATTGTCCACCACCATTCACGACTGGATATGGCAGGACTGCAGAGCTTAGATCTGATCTGTTGGTTGTGGGATTGCTTAGCATCAGAAATACCTCCCATTCCAGAACATCGAATTGGAGACCTAAGACTAGCAGGAAGCCCAGCCAGGACAATGCTTCGGCGAACTGAGTAGATTATCCAGCTCACCCTTGTTAGTGGGAAATTCAAAGCCATCTTGAGGCATTCATGAGTTGAGGTGACCATCAAGGGGGTAAACACTGACAATACCTCCTGAGAGAGGTTTTGGTTTTTTAGACTTTGGACCTCATTAAAAACAAAGGGGATTGAGAGGACCATGTGACTGTCTCCTCAGGCTGTGTAAAACTGGAAATTTTGTTTTTGAAAAAGAGACAAGCAGTTACTGAATGTGCAGTAGCAGAGAGGGCTATGTGCCTCCTTTTCTCTCTCTTTTTCTCTCTCTCTCTCTCTCTCCAGAAAACATCAAGTTTGAAATCCGTCTGCAACTGTGGACTCTCTAAGCATATAGACTGCTAGAGCCAGAGACTAGGGGAAGAGAGTCACCTACAAGTCTGCCTCCAAGAAAACCCTGAGCCAAGAGGGCCAGCCACAATGTTTACTTTGACCAGCCAAAGACTTTAAGAATACAATTTCATCCAGAGGATCACTGAATTATCCAAGCTCATAGACTGTGTATTTAAGTTTCATTTCTTCTGGACTTTAATCTGACCACAAAACCTACTTTCCACTCTGTAATCCATTTCTGTGTGTGTGAGGTTCTTGTGTGAATGTGCGTGTGAATGTATAGTGTATTTTTTATTATTTTTAAAACGGGTTTAGATTGTTAAGTATAATAAACTCAACTCTTTCCTGTTTAAACTCAAGAAAACCTGTCTGATTGCTTCTTTCACGATTACATTAAAGGTAAACGGTAAAACACTCACTGAGGTGGTTAGCACAAACACAGTTTAAAAATGAATAAACCCTGATGCGGTCAAATAAAAGGAAGGGCAAGAGGGGCGACTGTGACACCCTCTCTCCTGGACAATTAAGTCCAATTTGGAGAATACCAGCTCCTTGATCTCTGTCTCAACTTTCTCTCTCAGACCAAAAGGTGTTCTGCATGCAGGCAGAGCTACAGGCTTCACGTTCTCATCAATTATGAATCTCACTTGGTGGTTGTGCAACTTCCCAATTCTTGAAACACTGGTCCAAACTCCTCTCGAAGCTTCACATAGGATTTCACAGAATTCACTTTCAATCCAATTTGTAGAACTCCCAAGACTTGGCCAGTTTCTCTACTTAGAAGAGGCTCACTATCCTCCTCGATCACTACGAATTCTGCCTCCACACTCTGATCTCCAGCTCTTACATTCGTTGTGAAGCATCCAACAGTTTGAAGTGGGTTTTGGATCTATAAGGATACATCTTTTTGACACATTTTCATGATGTGCACTTGATTCTCTTTGTCTTCAGTTCCTCCCACAGTGCTCTGCTGATGACATTACTGTCATTGCCTGAATCTACATAATGTTCAATTCAACACCCCCAACAATCACTTGAGCTTTCTAATAGTCGCTTCCATTGACACAAAACATTTATCCATGATTGCTATTCGTGTCCTCAGTCACTGCATCTTCTTCAATTGGTCTCACAGTTGTATTACTTACATTTCTCTTTCCTTTACCTGGTTTGTCAGGCTTCCCACTCTGTTCAGCTTTGCTTCTGCAAATCTTGGCAAAATGGTCTCTGCATATCTTTCCCTTGGCAGGGCAGCAATCATCTCTTCCAAAGTGCCCCAAGTTGCCACATTTGATACACTCTCTCTCATTCTTTTGCTATTTTATTTATTCCTTCAGTGGATGTGGGCGTCTCTGGCTAGGCCAGCATTTATTTCCCATCCCTCATTGCCCTTGAACTGAATGGCTTGCTAGGCTATTTCAGAGTCAACCACATTGCTGTGGGTCTAAAATCAGGTAAGGATGGCAGATTTCCTTCCCTTAAAGGAATGAAGTGGTAATGAACCAGATGCATTTTTACAACAATTGACAATGGTTTCATGGTCACCATTAGACTTGCTTTGCAATTCCAGATTTTTTACATGAATTCAAATTCCATTATTTGCTTTGGTGGGATTCGAACCCATGTCTTGAGAGCATTAGCCTTGGGCTCTGGGTTACTAGTCTAGTGAAATTACCACTACACCACATTTACGCGTACCTGGATTCTGTGTGTCACTCGATTAACCTCAGACTATGCTGTGCCGAGGGTGGAAATGGGATCAAGTTTCATGCTGTGAACTTGTACATCCCCTGTGTCCAATGCAACCGCCATCTTCAAAGTGTCATCCAACATTAAGTCACCTCCTCTTTCCAGCAGCTTGCATCTTAACTTATCCAATTTGCAATGTTGGACCATCTGATCCATTGTCTGGTATTCAGATCCATCACAACATAATTGCATCCATTCTGATGCCTGCTTCAAATGATACACAAATTGGGCTACTGTTTTCCCCTCTTTTTGTCTCATTTGATGGAAAACATGCCTTTGGAATGTGGCATTTTGTGTCACCACATAATGGTCCTTTAAAGCTGTACGTTCGTAATCCACCTTTTCTCCCGTGTCAGGCAAAGTCTTGAATGTCTCCCTCACCAAAGCACCCACATTGAACAGCAATAAGGCCCATTGCTGTGCTTTCTGCACCTCCATCGCCCCGTCCAAAATAAACCTTGACTGTCAGCATATGCTTCAATCTACTCCAGCCACACTTTCCATTTCATGCTGACGGAACTGGCATCACCCGTCGGATTAAAGGACAATATTCCCTGGACTGCAGACATATCAGCTCCAGCAAATGCCATAGCACAATCCTAAACATCTCCGAATTTACCTCGTTGCAAATGTCACATCTCAGCCTGACATGAATCACAGTTGAAATCACAGCTGTAACTTTAACAAAGATTTAACAAGTGTTTTATTGAAGATTTCTGTAGAGTTCTTGATGACTGCTCTCACTGTGGCTACAAATCTATTTGACCTTACAACAATGCCCAGGTCAGGTGTCTTCCCCAAAGCACAAAGTTACTTTCAGATTTCCTTCCAAGTACCATATATTCTCTAATATTCAAGCCCACACATACAATCATGACACTGTCCACCATCTACAAGACACAAGTTAGGAGTGTGATGGAATACTCTCCACTTGCCTGATTGGGTGCAGCTCCAACAACACCTCAAGAGGCTCGACACCATCCAGGACAAAGCAGGCCAGTTGATTGGCACCCCATACAGCACCTTCAACATTCACTCCCTGCACTGCTAACGCACAGTGGCAGCAGTGTGTACCATTTACAAGATGCAGTGCTTTGTCCTTTTCCATAATTATGTTAAAACTGACTGAATTATGATCACTACACCAAAATGCTCTTCCACTGCCACTCCTTCCACCTGCCCATCTTCATTTTCTAAAACTAAGTCTAAAAATGTGCCCTATCTTTTTGGACTTGCTGGCCAAAAATTTTCTCCTGAATGCACCTTAAGAATTCTGCTCCCTCAATTCCTTTCACTCTAAAACTATCCCAGTTAATATTGGGGTAGTTAAAAACCCCTAAAATAACTGCTTATTGTTCTTGCACTTCTCAGAGATTTGGCTACATATCTGCTCTTCTATCTCCCTCTGACTTTTTGGGGGTCTATAGTCCACTCTCAGTAGTGTGACTGCCCCTTTTTTGTTGCTTAGCTCAATCCATATGGCCTCATTTGATGAACCTTCCAACATACCAACCCTCCTCACAGCTGTAATAGTTTCCTTGACCAAAATTGCCACTCCCCTTCCTTTCTTATTCCCCTCCCTTTCGCATCTGAAAACCCTGTAACCAGGAACGTAGAGCTGCTATTCCTGTCCCTTTTTAAGCCATGTTTCTGTAATAGCTATGGTATCATACTGCCATGTGTCTATCTGATAGCTATAATATCATATTGCCACATGTCTATCCACTCGCAAGCATTGAATCTGATTCTGACATCAACACCTCAGATCAAGAACATGAATCAAATGGGACAATTTTTTATTTATTCATGGGATGCGGGCATTGCTGGTTAGGCCAGCATTTATTGCCCATCCCTAATTACCCTTTGAGAAGGTGATATTAGAATAGGTGGATCGTTTTTCAGCTGGCACAGACATGATGGGCCAAATGGCCACTTTCTGTGCCTTAAGCTTTCTATGATTCCATGATTCGATGGTGATTTCAGTGCCTCGAAGAATGACGTGCTTCTTGTGGTGATTTGTGAACCATGCTTCCCAGTGATCATTGATCCTTTTAAGTTGGTGACAACAAATGGTTGGATTTCATAAGGGGTTATTTGTTTTCCAACATGACCATCACATTTCACAAGTATTTTATCTCCTGACTTAAGTGGTGTAGCTATAAATGTTATGTTTCGCTCTGCATTTACTTTCACTCAATATTTTTATTCTCAATCGCGTTCGTGTGCATGTCAATCTTTAGCTTCACCGGGTTGCTCAGGTGGACATGCATGCAGAGGATGTGAAAGGATGAGTGTAGCTGGAAGTTTTCCAGTGGCTGAGTGAGGAGTTGCTCTCTAATTATGAAGAAAGTGATATAGCTCTTGCCTCCATAGCTTGTTCCCAGCTGTAGCTGTACGTATCACTTTTTTCAGGGTTTGCATAAATCTCTCAACTTCACCATTAGATTTTGGACACGGGGTGTGAATTTCCTATGAGTGAACCTTAGATAGTTTGTAAATTTGCTGAACTTATCGCTATTGAATTGAGGTCCATTGTTACTTCATACCATTTGAGGCATTCCAAACAAGGAAAAGATCTGGTTAAGCTTTGGGATGACTGCTTTCATTGAAGTTGATGTAACTAATTCCATGATTGGGAAACTGCTGGAGTCATCAGTGACAACAAGAAGGTGTTCACCTGTGGGTAAGTCTGTGAAGTCAACGCTAACATCAATCCATGGCCCTGGAGGTAGCTCAGACATCTTGAGAGGACCATGAAGATTTGACATTGTAGTTGCTTGACATGGCAAACACTGATTGATTTTGTGCTGGGAACCATACCTTTTCCCTAAGGAGTTATTTGGTTTTGACTATTCCCTGGTGGCCTTCATGTGCTATATCGACAACACATTCTCTCAATGAGTGTGGAATTACAATACAGTTGTTGCGTAATATGAGATCAGATATGGTGTAATGGTGAGCTCATTTCCACATTGTGAAGACTGTGTAATGTATGAGTGATTTCATCTGTAGAAGCTCTTTTGATAACGTCTTTCCAGTTTCATGACTCGATAGTCTTCATACATGATTGCAAAGAATCATCTTGTTTCGTTGCTGCTTTGATGTCAGCCAGTTTTAGCGACATTGGTGTCGCATTTAGATTTACGTAGTTAAGATGTTGTTCAGCAATCTTTTCCTCATGACTGGTAGGATTGACTGTTGGCAATGGATGTCGTGAAAGGTAGTCCGCTGAGTTGGGCTTGCCCTGCTGATACTCAGCTTGGAACTTGTACTCTTGTAATTTGAGTATCTAACGTTCTATTCGAGTGTAAAGGCAAAATACTGCAGATGCTGGAAATCTGAATAAAAACAAGAAATGCTGGAAATACTCAGCAGGTCTGGCAGTTCTGATGAAGGGTCACTGACCTGAAATGTTAACTCTGCTTCTCTCTCCACAGATGCTGCCAGACCTGCTGAGTATTTCCAGCATTTCTTGTTTTTAGTTGTATTTAAGTGGATGGTTTGCTATGTGGATTGTTGAACAAGTTCACCAGTGGTTTATAACCGATTATTGCTTTAAACTGACTTCCATACAAGTGGAGATGAAAGTGTAAGATACCCCATGTGATCTGACTGCGAATAACTTTGTTCTACGGGCGTTAATGGTCTGCTTGCCATCAAAAGAGTGAACTATGTGCTATGAGAGAAAAATGGAAACATTTTTTGTGTTAAGGTGGGGACCAAAAGCATGGTCTTAGAGAAAGGCTGTGAGGAAGTTTTCATAGTAGGGTGGGAAATGACAAGACATAGGAAACAGAACAGGGTGTTTCAGGGGGCAGGAATGTCATGGCTGAATGTTCAATTTGTTTGTCAAAGTGGGGGGAGCAGGAGACAAGGAGAAATCCAGTGGCAGTGGAGCAGAGCGTATGCATGGAGATGTAAGACAGAAGGATATCGATAAAGATCAGTGGAGAAAGACCATGGAGAGATTTGAAAGTGAGAAAGAAAATTTTAAACTCAAGCTGCTTAGACACAAGTAAATGGAACTTGGAGACTTTATGAGGAGGAGGACATGAGTTGCTGCATTTTAGGTGAATTAAAGTTCGTGGTGGGCAGTGGGAAGGACTCTGGTTAGAAGAAGCCAAGTCATAAGATCATAAGAACTAGGAGCAGGAGTAGAACATTAAACGGGAAATTATTGGAGCATGTAAAAAAGGTAATGTATTAATTGTGGGGGAATTTAATCTGCATATAGACTGGGACAATCAAATTGGCAACAGTGGTCTTGAAGATGAATTTGTAGAATGCTTTTGTGACAGTTTATTGGAGCAATGCATTGTAGAACCAACTAGGGATAAAGCTATCTTAGATCTCATATTGTGTAATGAAGCAAGGTTAAAAAGCACCATCATAGTAAAAGATCCACTGAGAAATAGTGATCATAATACCATTGAATTTCATGTTAAGTTTGAAAGTGGCACATTTCAATCACAAACAAGAATCTTAAACTTAAACAAAGCCAATTAAGAAGGTATGAGGAGAGAACTGGCTAAGGTTAATTGGGTAAATAGACTGGAAAGTATGGCGGTAAATGAAGAGTGGGAAACATTTAACGAAACAATTCAAAGCGTTCAGCAAAAGTACATTCCGTTCAAGAATAAAAACTCATCAAGAAAGATCCATCCGTGGCTCAATCAAGAAATTAAGGAGAGTATTAGATGAAAAGAAAAGGCTTACAGTGTTGCAAAAAAAATAGTTGCAAGTCTGAGGATTGGGAGTGTTTTAGAAACCAGCAAAGGGCCACCAAAAAGTTGATAAAAAGGGAAAAAATAGAATATGAGAGTAAACTAGCCAGCAATATAAAAACAGATTGTAAGATCTTTTATATGTATATAAAAAGGAAGAGTGTAGCTAAAGTAGACATTGGTCCCTTAGAGGCAGAGACAGGAGAAATCATCATGCGGAATGAGGAAATGGCAGAGGCATTGAACAAATATTTTGTGTCTGTCTTCACAGTTGAAGACACAAGTTCCATACCAGAAATAGGCAAAAACCTAGGGACTAAAAAGAGTGAGGAAATTAAGGATGTTGATATCAGCCGAGCAAAAGGATTGGAGAAACTTGATTTGACAAGTCTCTAGGACCAGATGGCTTACATCCTAGGGTTCTAAAAGAGATTGCTGCAGAGATTGTGGATGCGCTAGCTATGATTTTCCAAAATTCCTTAGATTCAGGAATGGTCCTGTCAGATTGAAAGTTGGCAAATGTTACACTGCTTTTCAAGGAGGGAGGTAGAGAGAAAACAGGGAACTACAGGCCAGTTAGCCTAACATCAGTCATTGGGAAGATGCTGGAAACTATTATTAAAGAAGTTTTAACATTGCACTTCGAAAAGCATAGTCTCTTAGAACAAGTCAGTGTGGTTTTACTAAAGGGAGACCCTGCTTGACAAAAATTTATTAGAGTTTTTTGACGATGTAACTAGTAGGGTAGATAAAGGGGAACAAGTCGATGTAGTATACCTGGATTTTCAAAAGGCATTTGATAAGGTGCCACATAAAAAATTAATAGGCTAGATAAGGGCTCATGATGTTGAGAGTAATATATTAGTGTGCATAGAGGATTGGTTAACAGACAGGAAGCAGAGAGTGGGCATAAATGGGGCATTTTCAACTTGGCAGACAGTGAATAGTGGGGTGCTGCAAGGATCAGTGCTGGGGCTCAGCTATTTACATTCTATATTAATGACTTGTGTCATGCAGACCCCCAGCTACCAATCATGAGGCATATTAATGTTACCACATGGACATTAAATTTCAAACTTTTGTTGAAGTGCCTAAAAGAAATTGTCAGATCTTGGCTGGAAAGACATTTGTATATTAACATACAGTGTTTGAAAGGACAAAGCAGCCATTCTTGGATACATTCAACCCACAATGGACCCTTGGCTGGAAATACATTTGCATATTAACAGACAGTGCTTGGAAAGGACAAAGGACCATTGCTTGACACATTCAACCCACAATGGACTTTTGATCGCCAGGCGTAGAAGGTGGGGGAGCTCATATTCCAGGTTGACTGCTAAGATGGCCGAATACACAAACGGATATGGTCAAACCAGCTAGTCACATGACTAATCTGCTGGGCAACCTGAGCTTTTTTGAATTTGTACAACCAGTTTGGGCAGAAAGCAGAATGCTCTTGGACTGAGAAAATCTCTCCTGGTTGGCTCATCACAACCTCTCATGTCTGCCTGCTCCCATCTCTTTCTCATGGAACTCCAAATCCACTGAAGACACATGAACCCCAAGAGAGAAAAGTCTTCCACAGCGAACAAGATTTAAGAAGAATACTGGTCCCCAATGAAAAGCAAGATTTACCTACAACAAAGGACACTACAGTGAGCTCAAAGAACCTTAACACTAAAAACCTCCTCAGATATTGCCTCAAACCTCTCCATTTTATTTCTTCTATTTCCTTTCAGTCTCCATCTGCATGTGTGTATCGCATGTGCATGCTAGCGTGGGTACGTCATGTATTCGTAGACGTTAACTGAATTAGAGGTCAACTTAAGTTTAATAAAATTTCACCTTTCTTTAAACCTAAGAAAGCCTGTTTGTGCTGGTGTCTTTGCCTTATAATTAGAAAGCAGTGAACAAGGGTTCACCAAGGCTGAGCTAAAAACATGGGGTGTTTAAAATTAAATCCTGTTACAGTAAGACCAAGTGAAGGCTGAGAGGGACCCCTAGACACCTTTCTCAGCTCGTCGTAACACTTGGATGAAGAGACAGAGAGTAATGTATCTAAGTTTGCTGATGATATAAAGTTCAGTGGAAAGATAAGCTGCGGGGAGGACGTAGAGGGGCTGCAAAGAGATATAGTTAAGTTAAGTGAGTGGGCAACAAGATGGCAAATGAAGTATAATGTAGGGAAGTGTAAAGTTGTTCACTTTAGTTGTAAAAATAGAAAAGCAGAATATTTTTTAAAAGGTGTGAAACTGATAAGTGTTGATGTTCAGAGAGACTTGGGGGTACTCGTACAAGGAATACACAAAGTTAACATGCAGGTGCAGCAGGCTGTTAGGAAGGCAAATGGCATGTTGGCCTTTATTGCAAGATGATTGAGCACAGGAATAAAGAAGTCTTACTAAAATTGTACAGGGCTTTGGTGAGACCACACCTGGAATATTATGTACAGTTTTGGTCTCCACATTTAAGAAAAGATATACTTGCATTGGAGGAAGTGCAGCAATGGTTTACTAAATTGGCCCCTGGGTTGAGGGGGTTGTCCTATGATGAGAGACTGAGTAAATTGGGCCTATATTCACTGGAATTTAGAAGAATGAGAGGCAATCTAATTGAGACAGACTAGATTCTGAAAGGGCTTGATAGGGTAGAAGCTGAGAGATTGTTCCCACTGGTCAGGGAATCTATAACACGGGGACACAGTCTCAGGATAAAGGGCTAATCATTCAGGACTGAGATGAGGAGAAATTACTACATCAAAGGGTTGTGAATCTTTGGAATTCTCTACTCCAGAGGATTGTGGATGCTCCATCGTTGAATACATTTCAGGCTGGGATAATTAGATTTTTGGTCCCACAGGGAATCAAGGGATATAGGGAGCGGGCAGGAAAGTGGAATTGAAGCCTGAGATCAACCATGATCATATTGAATGGCGGAGCAGGCTCAATGGGCCATCTGGTCTACTTCTGCTCCTATTTCTTGTGTTCTTATATGGCCCCTCAAGCTTGCTTCACCATTCAATATGGTCATGGCTAATCATCTACCTGAACTCCACTTTTCCACGTACTCCCTATATCCATTGATTCCCTGAGAGACCAAAAATCTGTCTATCTCTGCCTTAAATATTCTCAAAGACGGAGTATCCATAGTCCTTTTGGGCAGAGAACTCCACAGATGCACAACCCTTTGAGTGAAGAAATTTCCCGTCATCTCAGTCCCAAATGACTGACCTCTAATTGGGACTGTGCCCCTATGTTCTAGATTCCCCAGCCAGAAGAAAAAACCTCTCTGTGTCTACCCTGTCAAGCCCCTTCAGAATGTTATACGTTTCAATGAGATCACCTCTCATTCTTCCAAACTCCAGAGAGTGTAGGCCCAATTTTCTCATCATAGGACAACCCTCTCATCCTAGGATCCAGTCTAATGAACCCTCACTGTACTGCCTGCAATGCAAGTATATTCTTCCTTAAATCTGGAGACCAAAACTGAACACAGTACTCCAGGTGTGGTCTCACCAAAGACCTGTAAAATTGTACCAAGACTTTCTTATTCCTGTACTCCAATCCCCTTACAAAAAGGGCCAACATGTCACTTGCCTTCCTAATTCCTTGCTATACCTGCATTCTGACTTCCTGTGTTCCTTGTACAAGTATACCCAAGTCCCTCTGAACATCAGTATTTAGAAATTACACTCCTTTTAAAAAAAATTATGCTTTTCTGTTCTTATACCTAAGTGAATAACCTCAAATTTCCCACATTGTACACCATCTGCCACCTTGTCCATTCACTCAACTTTTCTATATTGTTTTGCAGCCTCTTTGTGCCCTCCTTACAGCTTACAATCCCACCTTGCTTTGTATCATCAGCAAACTTATATACATTACTCCCGGCCTCTTCGGCAAAGTCATTAATAGAAATTATAAATAGCTGAGGCCCAGCATAGATCCTTGCCGCAATCCACTACTTACAGCCTGCTAACTTGAAAAATGCCCATTTATCAGTACTCTGCTACCTGTCCGCTAACCAATCCTCTATCCATGCTAATATATTACCCCCAACTCCATACACCCTTACCTTGTGTATTCGTCTTTTATGTGGCACCTTATTGAAAGCCTTTTGGAAATCCAAGTATACTACTTCTACTGATTCCCTTTTATCTACCCTACAAGTCACATTCTCAAAAAATCTCTAATAAATTTAGTGGGGCGGCACAGTGGCGCAGTGGTTAGCACCGCAGCCTCACAGCTCCAGCGACCCGGGTTCAATTCTGGGTACTGCCTGTGTGGAGTTTGCAAGTTCTCCCTGTGTCTGTGTGGGTTTTCTCCGGGTGCTCCAGTTTCCTCCCACAAACCAAAAGACTTGCAGGTTGGTAGGTAAATTGGCCATTATAAATTGCCCCTAGTATAGGTAGGTGGTAGGGAAATATAGGGACAGGTGGGGATGTGGTAGGAATATGGGATTAGTGTAGGATTAGTATAAATGGGTGGTTGATGGTCGGCACAGACTCGGTGGGCCGAAGGGCCTGTTTCAGTGCTGTATCTCTAAAAAAAAAAATTTGTCAAACACGATTTCTCTTTTGTAAAACCATGTTGACTTTGCCTGATCATACTATGATTTTCTAAGTGCATTGTTAAGACTTCCTTAATAATAGATTCGAGCTTTTCCCAATGACTGATGTCAGACTAATGGGTCTGTAATTCCCTGTTTTCTCTATTCCTCCTTTCTTGAACAGCAGTGTTACATTTGCTAACTTTTAATCCACTAGGACTGTTCTGGAATCTGGGGAATTTTGGAAAATCATAACCAGTGTGTCCATTATCTCTACAGCTACTTCTTTTAGAACCCTAGGATGTAGACCATCGGGTACTGGGGATCTGTCAGATTTTAGTCCCTTAAGTTTTTCCAATATTTTTTCTCTGTTGATATGAATTACTTTAAGTTTCTCACTCTTAACCCCTTGGTTACCCTATATTTTTGGTATGTAATTTGTGTCCTCTACTGTGAAGACAGACACAAAATATTTGTTCAATGCCTCTGCCATTTCCTCGTTCCCGTGGTAATTTCTCCTATCTCTGCCTCTAAGGGACCAACGTTTACTGTAGCTACTCTCCTCCTTTTTATATACTTGTAAAAGCTCTTACAATCTGAATTTTTACCCCTGGCTAGTTGACTCTCATTCTGTTATTTTCCCCTTTTTATCAACTTTTTGGTGGCCCTTTGCTGTTTTCTCAAACAGTCCCAATCCTCAGGCTTACTATGCAACATTATAAGCCTCTTCTTTTAATCTAATACTGTCTTTAACTTACCTAGTAAGCCAGGGATAGATCTTTCTTGCTGGTTTTTTTTAAAGGAATGTATTTTTGTTGAACATTTTGAATTGTTTCTTTAAATGTTTCCCACTCTTTATTTAACACTATACCTTTTAGTAGGAACAAAGCAACATAGGAACAGTAGCAAGCTATTCAGCCTGTCGAGCCTGCTCCGCCATTCAATTAGATCAAGGCTGATCATTTCCTCAACATCACTTTCACATGCTATCCCCATATCCCTTAATGTCATTATTATCCAGAAATCTGTTGATTTCTGTCTTGAACATGCTCAGTGATTGAGCTTTCCAGCCCTCTGGGGTAGAGAATTCCAAAGATTCACCAAGCTCCGAGTGAAGAAATTCCTCCTCATCTCAGTACTTAAATGGCCTACCCCTTATTGTGAGACTATGTCCCTTGGTTCTAGACTCACCCCCTCCTTCAACACTCTGGGATGCACCCTACAAGAATTTATAAGTTTTAATGAGATCACCTCTCATTCTTTGAGACTCTAGAGAATACAGGCCCAGTTTCTGCAATTTCTCCTCATAAGACAATCTTGCCATCCCAGGACTTAGTCTGGTGAACCTCCGTTGCACTCCCTCTATGGGAAGTATATCCTTCCTTAGATAAGGAAACCAAAACTGTACACAATAGTCCAGGTGTGGTCTCACCAAAGCTCTATACAATTTCAGCAAGATATCTTTACTCCTGTACTCAAATCCCCTTGTGATGAAGGCTGACATACCATTTGCCTTCCTTATTGTTTGTTGCACCTACATGCTAGCTTTTAATGACTCATGAACTAGGACACCCAGGTCCCTTTGGACACCAACACTCCCCAACCTCTCACCATTTAAAAAATATTCTATCTTTCTGTTTTTTCTACCAAAGTGGATAACTTCACACATATTCACATTATAGTCCTTCTGCCATGTTATTGCTCTGTCTAAGACTGTCCAAGGCGACTTGAAGCCTCTTTGCATCTTCCTCATAACTTACATTCCCACCTAATATTGTGTCATTGATAAATTTGGAAATATTACAATTGGTCCCCACATCCAAATCATTTATATAGATTGTGAACAGCTGTGGCCCCAGCAGTGGTTCTCCACTAGTAACAGCTGCCATCCTGAGAATGACCCATTTATTCCTACTCTCTGCTTTCGGTCTGTTAACCAATTCTCAATCTATACTAGTATATTACCTCCAATCCCATGAGCTCTAATTTTGTTTACTAACATCCTGTGTGGGATCGCATCAAAAAGCCTTCTGAGAATCCAGATACACCACATCCACTGGCTCTCCTTTATCTATTTGACAAGTGACATCCTCCAAAAACTCCAACAGGTTTGTCAAACATGATTTCCCTTTCATAAATCCATGTTGACTCCGCCCAATTTTGCCATTATTTTCTAAGTGTCCAGTTATCACATCCTTTATAATAGATTCTAACATTTTCCCTACTACTGACGTCAAACTAACAGGTCTGTAGTTCTCCATTCTCCCTCTTGCTCCCTTCTTAAATAATGGGATTACATTTGTTACTTTCCAGTCTGCAGGAACCTTTCCAGAATCTATATAATTTTGAAAGATAACCACCAATGCAACCACTATCTCTATAACCACCTCCTTCAACACTCTGGGATGCAACTCATCTGGTCTAGGGGATTTAACAAACTTCAATACAGTTAACTTTTAAAGTACTACCTCTTTACTAATACTAATTTCTTTCAGTTCCGCAGTTTCACTCGTCCCTTGGTTGCCTAGTATTTCTGGGAGATTTTCTGTATCTTCTTCCATGAAAGCAGATACAAGGTAATTGTTTAGTCTCTCTGCCATTTTCCTGTTATCCACTATAAATTCTCCTGTCTCCACCTGTAATGGGCCCACATTTGTCTGAACTAATCTTTTCCTTTTCACCTACCTAAAGAAGCTTTTACAGTCCGCCTTTATGTTTCTCACTAGCTTGCATCCATATTCTCTTTTCCATCTCTTTATCAGTTTCTTGGTCATCCTTTGCTGGGTTCTAAATGGCCCCAATACTCAGGCTTACCACTTTTTTGGCTTCCTTTTAAGCACTTCCTTTGATCTAATGCAATCTTTAACTTCTTTTGTTAGCCATGGTTTATTCACCCTTCCCATTTGGTGTGTGTGCTTTAGAGGAATATATATCCATTGTAGACCATGCAGTATCTCTTTAAATACTAGCCATTGCCTGTCTACCATCAAATCTTTTAGTGTATTTTCTCAATCCACTAGAGCTAACTTGCCACTCATATCTTTATACTTGCCTTGTTCAGATTTAAGACCCTAGTTTCAGAATGAACTGTATCACATTCAAACTTAATGTGAAATTCTATCATATTATGGTCACTATTTCCCAAAGGCTCCTTCAGAGCAATGTTATTAATTAGCCCTTTCACATTACATAATTGTTACGGAATGTCTATATATTTTTGTTAATACTTGCTATCTCTATTTTTAAACTGAAGAGGCTGACCTTTGGGTGTTTTTTGAAAGGAAGTTCAGCAAATGTTGACCAGCAACCAAGTTTTACTGGAAAGCAGGTTATTTCAAGTCAACATAAATTGAGAGCTATTTTGTGTTGTGACAAGAGAGAATTTAAGATTAGCATGGGACTTGCCGAGAACTGCTTTGGTTTCAACTTGAACTATTATAAGATGCTACTTTTGGACTAAAAGCAGGCAGTTGGAATTTGATATGGACTTACCTGGAGTTCGGAAGAAAACTGTTACTTCTCTTCTAAGAAGCCCTGCTCTGGAAAAGGAAAAGCTTGTATAAAGTTGTACGGTTGCCTCCTGTATTTTTGAAGACACCTAGAATGCTTGCAGAAACCTTGCATCTTTAAAAGGACTTTGCATCAGATGTGTGAGAGAACTAAACTCTGTTGCTGAACACCTGCTATAAGACCTATGTGAAGCCTTCTGCAGTTGAATTTCTTTGAATGCCTACCCAAACAGACGGTTCATCAACCTTGCCTTGAAAAAGTCCTAGGGACAGCCAATTATTCGACTTCGGGACACCTCGCCAAAACAAAGGATTTTCATATTCAGTATAAGTTATTTGTTTTTATTATTCCTTCTATTTCCTTGCAACAGCTGTAAACAAATCCCTTTTTTCCCTGGTTAACCAGGTTTTGGGTATATGTGAGTATGTGAGGGCTAGGATATAAAAAATATGGGGCTTTAAAAATTTCAATTTTCGTATATATTTACTTCATTATTGGTTAAGACTTGGCTTATAATAAATGGATAATTTTGTTGTTTATTAAAGAAACCTGGTTGCTGTGCTTTATTCTGGGGACAAGTAGAGTATCTAATTGGCTATTTCAGTAAGTGGGAAAAATTATTGATTTGTTATGACCTGTGGAGAAGTGGGACTGAATTAACAGTGCACTCCTCCTGCCTCAGTCGAAACATAATACTAAATCTAAAATAGTGTGATCCCTAGTTGGTTCTTCAACATACTTCTCCAGAAACCCATCTCGTACACACTCCAGGAATTCATCCTCCACAGCATTAGTGCTGATTTGGTTTACCCATTCTATATGTAAATTGAAGTTGCCCAATATTACTGTATTACCCACGCTACATGTATCTCTAATTTCCTGATTTATGTTGTGTCCAAAATTACCACTACTGTTTGGTGGCTTATAAAAACTCCTACCACTGTTTGCTGCCCCTTGTTGCTTATTAGCTCCACCCAAACTGATTCTACATCTTGATCCTTCGATGTCAGAATCACAGAATCACAGCATTGTTACAGCACAGAAGGAGGCCATTCGGCCCATCATGTCCGCACTGGCTTTCTGAACGAGGAACTCCCTCAGTTCCATTCCCCTGCCTATGCCCCGTAATCCTGAACATTTTTCCTCTTCATATAACTGTCTAATTCACTTCTGAATGCTTCAATTGAACCTGCCTCCACCATGTTCTCAGGCAGCGTATTCCAGACCTTAACCACTCACTGCATGAAAACACTTTTCTTCATGTCACTTTTGCTTCTCTGACCAAATACTTTAAACCTGTGCCCTTTCATTCTCGATCCTTTCATGGGTGGAAATAATTTCTCTCTATCTACTCTGTCCAGACCCCTCATGATTTTGAATACCTCTATCAAATTACCTCTCAACTTTCTCTTCTCCAAGGAAAACTGTCCTAACTTCTCAAATCTATCTTCATAACTGAAATTCCTCATCCCTGGAACCATTCTTGTGAATCTTTTCTATAATCTCTCCAATGTCCTCATGTATTTCCTTAAGTGCATCCAAGAATTGGACGCAATCATCCAGCTGAGGCCAAAGTAGCTTCTTATACAAGTTAAACATAACTTTCTTGCTCTTGTACTCTATGCCCCTATCAATAAAACCCAGCATACTGTATGTTTTATTAACTGCTCTCTCAACCTGTCCTGCCACCTTCAATGACTTATGCACATATACACCTAGGTCCCGCTTATCCTGCACCTCCTTTAGAATTGTAACCTTTATTCTATATCGTCTCTCCATGTTCTTCCTACCAAAATTAATCATTTCACATTTCTCTACATTGAACTTCATCTGCCACCTGTTTATTTATTTATTTCTTTTATTTATTTTTTATTTGTTTCGAGATACAGCACTGAAACAGGCCCTTCGGCCCACTTAATCTGTGCCGACCATCAACCACCCATTTATACTAATCCTACATTAATCCCATATTCCTACTCCATCCCCACCTTCCCTCAATTCCCCTACCACCTACCTACACTCCATTTCACCAACTTGTCTATGTTCTTTTGAAGAGCTACACTATCCTCCTCACAGTTCACAATGCTTCTAAGTTTCGTATCATCTGCAAACTTTGAAATTGTGCCCTGTACACCAAGGTCTAGGTCATTAATATATATCAGGAAAACCAAGGGACCCAACACTGATCCCTGGGGAACTCCACTACAAACCTTCCTCCAGCTCAAAAAACATCCATTATCCACTACTCTTTGTTTCCTGTCACTCAGCCAATTTCATATATATGTTGCTAATGTCCCTTTAATTCCATGAGCTGCAAGTTTGCACACAAGTCTGTTGCGTGGCACTGTGTCTTTTGAAAGTCCATATACACCACATTAACTGCATTGCCCTCATCAACCCTCTCTGTTACCCCCTCAAAAAACTCCAGCAAGTTAATTAAACGTGATTTTCCCTGAACAAATTCATGCTGGCTTTCCTCAATTAACTTGCATTTGTCCATGTGATGAATGATGTTGTCCCTAATTATTTTTTCTATATGTTTTCCCACCACCGCAGTTAAACTAACTGGCCTGTAGTTGCTGGGCTTATCTTTACACCCTTTTTTGAACAAGAGTGTAATGTTTGCAATTCTCCAGTCCTCTGGCACCACCTCTGAGTCTAAGGAAGACTTAAATTATGGCCAGTGCCTCTGTGATTTCCACCCTCACTTCCCTCAGCATCCTTGGGTGCATCTCATCCGGCCCTGGTGCTTTATCCACTTTTAGTACTGACAGCTTATCTAATAATTCCTCTTCATCAATTTTAAACCCCTCTAGTGCCTGACTTACCTCCTCTTTCAACATTGCCTGGGTTGCCTCTTCTTTCTTGATAAAGAGAGATGCAAAGTATTCACTTGATACCTCAGCTATGCCCTCTGCCTCCATGTGTCAATTTTCTGGTCCCTAATTGGCCCAACTCCTCCTCTTACCACCCTTCTACTATTTATATACCTAAAGAAAACTTTGGGATTTCATTTAATGCTGGCTGCCAGTCTCTTTTCATGCCCTCTCTTTGCTTCCCTTATTATCTTTCTCACTGCCCCTCTGGACCTTCTACATTCAGCCTGGTTCTCAAAAGTATTTTCTACCTGTCATCTGTCATAAGCACACTTTTTCTTAATCACTACCTCTTTTGTCACCCAGGGAGCTCTGGATTTGTTTGCTCTACTTTCCCCTTTGAGGGAACATACCTTGACTGTGCCTGAACTATCTCTTCTTTGAAGGTAGCCCATTGTTCATCTATCAGTTTTCCTGCCAGTTTTTGACTCCAATCTATTCACCCCAGCTCCATTCTTACCCCATAGAAGTTGGCCTTCCCCCATTTAATTATTCTTACCCTGGATTGCTCTTTATCCTTTTCCATAGTCATCCTAAATCTAATGATACAATGATCACTATCCCCTAAATGCTCTCCTACTGATACTTGATCCATTTGGCCCACCTCATTCCTAAGAACCAGGTCTAGCAGTGCCTTCTCTCTTATTGGACTAACAACATACTGTTGTAGAAAACTTTCCTGAACACACTCTAGGAACTCTTGCCCCTCACTGCCCTTTACACCACTATTATCCCAGTCTATATTTTGATGATTAAAATCCCCCATTATAACTACCCTATAATTTTTGCACTTCTTTATAATTTCCTTGCAAATTTGTTCCTCCACGTCCTTCCATCTAGTTGGCGGCCGATAGCCAACACCGAGCAATGTAACTGCATCCTTTTTGCTCCTTAGCTCTAACCAAGTAGATTCTGTCCTCATCCCCTCTGGGATGCTTTTTCTCCAGCACTGCAATGTTCTCCTTAATCAATACTGTCACCCCTCCCCCTTTTTTCCATTTCCTATCTTTCCTGAACACCTTGTATCCAGGAATATTTAGCACCCAGTCCTACCCTTCTTTGAGCTAGGTCTCTGTTACAGGCACAACATCAGATTTCCACATGGCAATCTGCGCCTGTACCTCACCAGTCTGATTAATCATACTCCATGCATTCACATACATGCACATGATCCTTGATTCAGACTTTATTACTTTCTCCCTTATTCTGACGCCACCCAATAACGTACTATTCCCTACTCTCGTGCTATCTATCCCCCCCCCCCCCAAGTATTCTATGCACAATGGTATTCCTCTCTAATATTTGCTCCTGGTTCCCACACCCCAGGCAAGTTACCAGCTTTGCTTCCCTCCAATCTGAGGTTCAGGTTCCCATCCCCCTGCCAATCTAGTTTAAACCCTCCCCAATAGCCATAGCAAATCTCCCTGCAAGGATATTAGTCCCAGTCCTGCTAAGATGCATCCTGTCCATCTGTCCATCTTGTACAGGTCCCACCTGCCCCTGAACCGGTCCCAATGCCTCAGAAATCTGATGCCCTTCTTCCTACAGCAATTCTCCAGCCAGCTGTTCAATTGCTTAATCCTCCTATTCCTGTGCTTACTAGCATGTGGAACTGGGAGTAATCCTGAGTTGACTGCTTTTTAATCTCTTTCCTAGCTCCCTAAAATCTGCTTTCAGGACCGATCCCGCTTCCTAGCTATGTTGTTGGTATCAATGTGGACTACCTCTAGCTGTTCACCGTCCCCCAGAAGAATGCCCTGTAGCTGCTCCATGGCATCCTTGACCCTGGCACCAGGGAGGCAACATACCATCCTGGAGTCACGTCTACAGCCGCAGAAACGCCTGGCTGTTTCTCTAACTATTGAATCCCCTGTCACTACTGCTCTTCTACTCTTCTTCCTCCCCTCCTGTGCAGCTGAGCCACCTGTGGTGCCACAGACTTGGCTCTGAGTGCACTCCTTTGAGGAACCATCACTCTCACCAGTATCCAAAATGGAAAACTGATTAGAGAGCGAGATTGTCTCAGGGGACTCCTGCACTACCTGCCTGGTTCTCTTAGAATGCCTGATCTGCTCACCCATTCCCTATCTGCTTTGATGCTCCCAACCTGCAGTGCAACCACCACCCTAAACGTGCTATCCACATACCTCTCTGCCTCGCAGATGTACCACAGTGACTCCAGCCGCCTTCCGAGTTCTGAAACCCGGAGCTCAAGCTTGGGCAGCCAGTGACATTTCCTGCAGATGTGCTTGTCTAGGACACATGGTGCATCCATGACTTCCCACATGCCGCAGGCTGTACATTCCACTTGGCCGTGCTGGCCTGCCATTCCTTAAATTTACAAACTAATTATTATAAGTAGAATAGCTTACCAGTTACTCACCAACAAGCTCCTTCCATTGCAGGGTGAAAACAGTAGAAAAAATGAGCACCTCCTCCCCTCTTCACTGAACTCCCAACTCACCAAACTCATATCTGCACACTCTGTTTACAATCTATTCATACCTATGTATTTGACTTTGTTTCAGTCCAAGATTCTTGCTTGGGACTGGATTATATTGCTTTGAAACCTAATATGGAACTTTGTATTATGATCACTTTTTCCACAGAGATTCTTTTATTATGAGATTACTAATTAAAACTGCCTCACTGCACAATACTAGATCTAAAACAGCTTTATCCCTGGTTGGTTCCACTAAGTATTTTTCCAGGAAACTGTTACAAAAACATTCTACAAATTCAGCTTCCAGTCTACCTTTGCCAATTTGATTGGTCCAGTCTATATGAAGATTAGAGTCCCCCACAATCATTACATTGACTTTGATACAAGCTTCAATTATTCCTTGCTTAATGTATAACCACTTCTTGGGTGTCTATAAACTATTCCCACCATTGTCTTCTGACCCTTTTTATTCCTAATCTCCACCCATACTGATTCTACTTCCTGATTGTCGAACCAACTCACTACTGTCCTTATATCATCCTTTACTATCAGGGCTACTCCTCCTCCTTTTCGATTCTTTCTGGATTTTCGAAATCTTGTGTATCCTGGAATATTTATTTCCCAACCTTGGTCATGTTGGGATGAATTTTCATAATGGGGTTGGGAACTGGATGCCCAGATTATTTCCAGATTCTGACCCCATGTCTCAGCTA
Organism: Heterodontus francisci; assembly: GCF_036365525.1. Lineage (NCBI taxonomy): Eukaryota > Metazoa > Chordata > Chondrichthyes > Heterodontiformes > Heterodontidae > Heterodontus > Heterodontus francisci. The sequence continues at coordinate 40,223,146 of NC_090375.1, forward strand.
TGTCACTAATGTGACACAATCTTTAAATGCTCATGCCATAATTGGACAGAAGGTGAGCTCAGCACCCAAGTAGTGGTACTGAGAGTCTGCAAAAGGCTGCCTGCAGACCGTGAGCAGCAAAGGTAGGCGCAGCCATGATGGAGTTGAGGCAGCACTTCCATAATAACAATTGGCCCAGTGTAAGATTCCCATGGGTCCAAAACATTTCGTCATCCAACAATAAAGTTTTCCCTCTGCCCAGTATCAGCCTGACAGCTGTTCCCTATCGTGCACCAGACTAGTTGTGCTCACTGGAATCCTAATTGAAAATTACAGTGCTGACCACCATCCACTACCCCACCTCCCCACCCCCACCTAACTCTGGTCCTTTAACAAGCTCCTCCATGAGCTTATTGGGCCATTAACTGGAAGGGAGAAGCTCCCCCTTCCCTCCCCCAGCCACTCATACATTGAAAATTATGATGGGTTCTGGAGACGACCTCTGGGACCATAATTTTCAAATCGCATCCACACCCGGTACGACCCCACAGGCATTTGAAAATCCAACCCCATGTTTCTGCAATGTCGATTAGATCCAAACCATTTATCTCTATTTGTGCCACTAGTTCACTCATCTTATTGAGAATGTTTTCCAGCATCTCAGGAGAAATGCGGCAACAAAGGTTTCAATTAGGACTTTCAGGAGAAATGCAGCATTAATTTCTTTATTTCTTACACTCACTTCTCAGAGATTCTCAAAGAGATGAAAAAACTGACAGGCTTTTCAAAGAGTTCGGAAAGGCTGAGTTGGTGTTTTGTCCTTGGCAGGTTGATTTTTAACTCCTCTTCAAAATACTGTCCATACCCCAACTGTCCAAAGTGAAACCAAAACAATATCTCAAGAGTCAAGCCTCCTGACCCCTATAAATCTTGACATGTCCCTTCTCTGCAAACATCTTCTCCAGGTCAAAAATTCTCCGCTGGGTACTTATCTGAAGACAGATGACTTCCAGTAAGGGTTGTTTGCAACATCCTCTCAGTGACCCTTTTTTAAAAAACCATGGAATCCTTTTCAGTTTTAACACAAGTCCTCAACATTTAACAAAAATTGGAAGTAATTTCATAACACCTCCATCCTTGGAGGAATGAAACACCATTTTTAAAAAAAACAGATGAAAAATATTAAAACACATTTACACATTCATTCTCATGCACTCTTTACTCGTCACTAATACAGTTCTACTTTGTACCATCTTTGCACTCAGATAACTCAAAGCAAAGTTAAATCCTCGCCAAAGCATCCACATTCACATTATTTTTTCCCGCAATGTGGATAATCTTTAAGTGATAAGGTTTCAATAGTAAACTCCATTGGATTAGTTTGGCATTCTGCTTTTTGAATTTTTCCACAAAGGTCAGAGGGTTATGATCAGTACATAGATCATAGACCTCAAAATGCCTAAGAGCTAGTAATAAGCCGAGGGTTTCTTTTTCCACTGTTGAATATCTTTTTTGGTGTTGATTTAACTTTTTGGAGAAGTATCCCACTGGCCTTTCCATGCCTGATTCATCATCTAGTAACAGGACTGCACAAACTCCCAGGTCACTAGCATCAATTGCTACCTTAAAAGACTTAGTGAAATTTGAAACAGCCAACATTGGTTCATGGTTCATTAATCACAATGGCTTTCAGCCTCTCAAAAGATGCTTGGGACTCCCCTGACCACACTACCTTGGTTTTCTTTTTTTGTAGCACATCTGTCAGTCAAGCAACTATAATACTAAAATTTGGTACAAACTTGCAGTAGAAACCACACATCCCCCAAAACCTCATGATTTCTCACTTAGTCTTAGGGGTAGGGTACTCCACCAAGCAGAACTTCAGCACTTGGATTAACAGGAAGCTCTGTTAGAAAATTACAATCGGCTGATTTATTAATAAACTTGGCCAAAAGTGAATTTGCAAAAACCACAGTAACCTACCTCGGGCATATAATAGGGCAAGGACAGGTGTTGCCAAGAACAGCAAAAGTAAAAGCATTGTGCAAGAATTGGAAGTAGTTTCGCAACAATGTCCTCTTCACAACTTACTTTCCTACCCATCCTTGCGTCATCAGCAAATTTAGCAACCATATCTTTGGTCCCTTCATCCAATTCATTTATATAAAGTGTAAAAAGTTGAGGCCCCAGCACTGATCCCTGTGGCACACCACTCGTTATATCTTGCCAACCAGAAAATGATCCAGTTATGCCTACTCTCTGTTTCCTGTTAGCTAGCCAATCTTCTATCCATGCCAATCTGTTACCCCCTACACCATGAGCTTTTATTTTCCACAATAACCTTTGATGTGACACCTAATCAAATGCCTTCTGGACATCTAAGTACAGTACATCCACCGGTTCCCCTTTATCCACAGCACATGTTACTTCTTCGAAGGATTCCAATAAATTGGGTAAACATGATTTCTCTTTCACAAAACCATGTTGACTTTGCCTAATTACCTTGAACTTTTTCTAAGTGCCCTGCTATAATATATTTAATAATAGCTTCTAACATTTTTCCCTATGAGAGATATTAAGCTAACTGGCCTGTAGTTTCCTGCTTTTTGTCTCCTGTCCTTTTTGAATAAAGGAGTTACATTCGCTATTTTCCAATCTAATGGAACCTTCCCCAAATCTAGGAAATTTTGGAAAATTAAAACCAACGCATCACCTATCTCACTAGCCACTTCTTTTCAGACACTAGGACGAAGTCCATCAGGATCCGGGGACTTGTCAGCCTGCAGTTCCAATAATTTGATCAGTACCACTTCCCTGGTGATTGTAATTTTCTTGAGTGCCTCTCTCTCTTCCATTTCCTGATTTACAGCTATTTTTGGGAGGTTACCTGTATCTATAGTGAAGACTGATGCAAACTATCTGTTCAATTCATCTGCCATCTCCTTAATATCCATTATTAACTCCCCAGACTCACTTTTTATAGGCCCAACACTCGCTTGGTTAATTCTTTTCTTTTTAAAATATCTATAGAAACTCTTACTATCTGTTTTTATATTTCTATCTATCTTTCTCTCAAATTCTAATGTTTCTTTCTTTATGAATCTTTTCATCATTCTTTGCTGTTTTTTATATTCTGTCCAATCTTCTGACCTGCCAACCAGGTCAACTAGGTCTAGTATAGCCTGCTCTCTGGTTGACTCCAGAACGTGTTGTTCTCAGAAACTATCCCGAAAACATTCTATGAACTCCTTTTCCCATCTGATTTTTTCAGTCTATGTGTAGATTAAAATCTCCCATGATTATCACCATACCTTTCTGACAAGCTCCCATTGTTTCTTCCTTTATACCCTGTCCTACCATGTGGCTACTGTTAGCAGCCTGTACACCACTCCCATGAGTGACTTCTTGCCATTATCCTTTCTCATCTCTACCCAAACTGCTTCTACATCCTGGTCTCCTGAACTTAGGTCATCTCTCTCTAATATGCTAATACCATCATTAATGAACAGAGCCATCTTTTGCTAGCTTCCTGTCCTTCCTAAATGACATGTACCCTTCAAAATTCAAGTCCCAATCTATATCATCCTGCAGCCATGTCTCTGTCATGTCTATCAGATCATACTTATTTATTTCTATTTGCGCTATGAGTTCATCTGTTTTGTTTCAAATGCTACATGCATTTAGATACAGAGACTTTAGTTTTGTCCTTTTATTATTTTTGTAACCTCTAGCCTTATCTGCTGATTTACTCTTAGATTTCTAGGCTCTGTCCTTTCCTGTCAAGGTCTGTTAATCATTTTCTGTATTAATACTTTTCTCTCTTGCCTTGTCTCTACTCTTTGATTTACCACATCTTCCCAAATTTGATCCCTTGCCCCCACTATTTAGTTTAAAACCCTCTCTACTTCCTTAGTTATGCGGCTTGCTAGAACACCAGCCCCAGCACGGCTCAGGAGTAGACTGTCCCAATGGTACAGCCCCCACTTTCCCCATATCTGGAGCCAATGCCTCATGAACCAAAACCCACTTCTACCACAAAAGTCTTTGAGCCACACATTCATTTATCAAATCTTATTTGCCCTATGCCAATTTGCACGTGACTCAGATAATAATCCAGAGATTATTACAGGCCGGTGAGCCTTACATCAGTGGTGGGAAAGTTATTGGAAGGGATTCTGAGAGACAGGATTTATATGCATTTGAAAAGACATGGTCTGATGAAGGATAGTCAGCTCGGATTTGTGCGTGAGAAATCATGTCTCACGAATTTGATTGACTTTTTCAAGGAGGTGACCAAGAGGATTGATGAGGTCAGGGGATGGACGTTGCCTACATGGACTTCAGCAAGGCCTTTGACAAGGTCCCGCATGGTAGGCTGGTCCAGAAGGTTCGAACACATGGGATCCAGGGTGAGCTAGCCAATTGGATACAAAATTGGCTTGGTGACAGGAGGTGGTAGTGGAGGGTTGTTTTTCAGATTGGAGGCCGGTGACCAGTGGTGTGCCGCAGGGATTGGTGCTGGGCCCTCCGTTTTTTTGTCATATATATTAATGACTTGGATGTGAATGTAGGGGGCATGATTAGTAAGTTTGCAGATGACATCAAAATTGGTGGTATAGTGGACAGTGAAGAAGGTTGTCTAAGGTTACAACAGGATATAGATCAACTGGGAAAGTGGGCAAGGGAGTGGCAAATAGAATTTAATGCAGACAAGTGCAAAGTGATGCATTTTGGGAAGTTAAATCAGGGCAGGACATATACAGTGAATGCCAGGGCCCTGGGGAGTGTTGTTGAGCAGAGAGACCTTCGGTTGCAAGTGCATAGTTCCCTGAAAGTGGCAACACAGGTAGACAGGGTGGTGAAGAAGACGTATGGCATGCTTGCCTTCATCGGCCGAGGCATTGAGTACAAGAGTTGGGACGTCGTGTTACAGTTGTACATAACGTTGGTTAGGCTGCATTTGGAGTACTGTGTGCAGTTCTGGTCACCGCACGACAGGAAAGATGTGATTAAGCTAGAGAAGGTGCAGAAAAGATTCACAAGGATGTTGCCTGGTTTGCAGGGCTTGAGTTATAAAGAGAGATTGGATAGGCTAGGTCTGTTTTCCCTGGAGCGAAGGAGGCTGAGAGGGGACATGATAGAGGTATATAAAATCATGAGAGGCATAGATAGGGTAGATAGCCAGAGTCTGTTTCCCATGGTAGGGGTGACTAAAACTAGGGAGCATAGATTTAAGGTGAGAGGGAGGAGTTTTAGAGGGGATCAAAGGTGTAAATTTTTCACACAAAGAATAGTGGGTATCTGGAATGAGCTGCCTGAGGAAGTGGTGGAGGCAGGAACAGTAGCAACATTTAAGAGGCATCTGGACAGGTACTTGAATGAGCAAGGCATAGAGGGATATGGAATTAATGCAGGCAGGTGGGATTAGTATCGATTGGCATTATGGTCGGCATGGACGGGGTGGGCCGAAGGGGCTGTTTCTATGCTGTACGACTCTATGACTCTATTATTACTTTTGAGGTCCTGCTTCTTAATTTTGTGCCTAGCACGACTATGCAGAACCTCTTTCCTTGTCCTGCCTATGTCATTGGTACCTACATGGATCACAATGACTGTATCCTCTCCCTCCCACTGTAAGTTCCTCTCTAGCTCTGAGCAAATGTCCTGAACCCTAGCATCAGGCAGGCAACACAGCCTTCTGGACCCTCGCTCTTTGCTGCAGAGAACAGTGTCAATCCCCCTCACTATACTGTCCCCAACTACCACTAGTTTCCTTTTTGTTGCCCCTACCTGAACGGTTTCCTGTACCATGGTGCCATGGCCAATATGCTCATTTACCCTGTAGATCCCGCTTTTGTCCACACAGGTTGCAAGCACCTCAAACCTGTTTGGCAATTGCAAAGGCTGAGGCTCCTCCACTACCGTCTGCTCAGTCCCTTTACCTGCCTCACTCACAGTCACATCCTCCTGTTCCTCACTGCTGACCAAAACAGATGACCCTATTCTAAGGGGTGTGACCGCCTTCTGGTACAAAGTGCCCAGGTATCTCTTCCCTTCCCTGATATTGTGCAGTGTCTGCAGTTCGGCTTCCAGATCAATAATCCTGATTCAGAACTCCTCTCGCTGCTTACACTTTCTGCAGACCTGTTTGCCCTGGATCGCATTGGTGTCCAAGAAATCCCACATTCCACAGCTGCAACACAACACTTGTCCTGCCATTGTTACTTATGTTACTTAGTTAATTAGTTTAATTACTTTCTTAATTAATTTAGAATAATTCCTATGTATACAACAATTTACTGTGTTTATTAAATGCTAACCTACAACTAAGAGTTATACATTTCTTAATTACACAGGTATGTGTTTTAGGTATTTATTTTAAAGTTTTCATTCTTTTTGTTTGCAGATCTTCCCAACCAATCAACTCCTTTGAAATTAGAACCAAATACTGGAGGGTGAAAACGTAGAAAAAAGGAGCACCTCTTGCCCCCTTCACCAAACTTGCATCTGCACTCAAATAAGAGCGAAATACTGCAGATGCTGGGACTCTGAAATGAGAACAGAAAGTGCCGTAAATACTCAGTAGGTCTGGCAGCTTCTGTGGAGAGAGAAACAGAGTTAACATTTCAGGTCTGTGACCCTTCATCGGAACTGGCAAAAGTTAGAAATGTAACAGTCTTTGCGCAAGTGAAAGGAGGGAGTGGGGGAGAAGAACAAGAAGGAAAGTCTGTGATAGGAGGGAGGGGGAAGAAATGAAATGACAGATGTCATGGAACAGAATGCAAATGGAGTGTTGAATGGTTATAGTGAAATACAAAGCCTGAGTCCAGAGAGAGTGCTAGTGGCAGAATAATGAACAGCTGTGTACGAATGCAAAACATGAAAAACAAGTTTAAGACTCGAACATGGCTAAAAAAAAAAATATATATATAAGTAAATAAATAAATTTTTAAAAATTGAGCTTATGGTCTGAAATTGTTGAACTCAACATTGAGTCCAGAAGGCTGAAGAGTGCTGAATCAGATCATGAGGTGTTGTTCCTCGAGCTTGCCTTGAGCTTCACTGGAACATTGCAGCAAGCTGAGGACAGAAATGTGGACATGAGAATAAGGTGGTGAATTAGAATGGCAAGCAACCGGAAGCCTGGGATCATGTTTGCGGACCGAGTGGAGGTCTTCTGCAAAGCGGTCACCCAATCTGCGTTTTGTCTCCCCCCAATATAGAGGAGACCGCATTGTGAGCAGTGAATACAGTATACTAAATTGAAAGAAGTACAGGTGAATCACTGCTTCAGCTGGAAGGAGTGTTTGGGGCCTTAGAGGGTGAGGAGAGAGGATGTAAAAGGGCAGCTTTTACACCTCCTGTGATTGCATAGAAAGATGTCATGGGAAGAGTATGAGGTGTTGGGAGTGATGGAGAAGTGGACCAGGGTGTCGGAGAGGGAACAGTCCTTTTTGAATGCTGACAAGGAAGGGGAGGAGAGGGGAAGAGGTGGTGGCATTACGCTAGAGGTGATGGCAATGGTGGAGGATGATGTGGAGGCTGCTGGGGTGGAAAGTGAGAAGGTGGGGAACCCTGTTGTAGTTCTGGGAGGGAGGAGAAAGGGTGAGGGCAGAAGTGCGGGTAACGGGTCGTTTCTGCACAGTCTGCTTACAATCTGCACTCCATTTACTCACCAGCCAATCACCTACCTCTTTCCCTGTGATGTCACACCTTGTTTTATTCTTTTAAAATTCTGGTTCTGACTGGCTCCTGGCGGCAGCAATCCTCACTGCTGATCTTACTATTTCCCACCGCTCACCGACAGAGTTCTTGCTGCCTCTCTATTTATTTGACTAGTGTCATGCAGGCCCCCACCTGCCAAGAATGAGACAAATTAATTTCGCCACATGAACATTGATTTTTAAACTGTTACTGGAGTTAAGAAATAACTTGCTTTTCAAAAAATAAAAAACCCTTGACTGGAAAGACATTTGCACAGTAACAGACAGTACTTGGAAAGCACAATGGGGATACTCCCTGCTCCCATTTAATCAACAATAGACTTTTGATTACCAAACGTTGAAGGTGGAGAAGCTAGCATTCCAGGTTGACTGCTAAGATGCTCCCAATACGCCGAAGAGACCTGGTCAAACCAGTCAGTCACGTGACCACCTGCTGGCCAACTAGGGGAGTTTTAAATTGGAGAAACAGTATTTGAGGACAGAAAGCTGTATGCTCCTGGACTGGAAAAGACCTCTCTCCTGTCTGCTCTCATCTCTCTCACCAGCTTCGGAAACCATTGAAAACATATGAACCCCAAGAGAGAAAAGTCTCCTACAGTGAACAAGGTTGAAGAAGAATACTGGGCCCCAAAGAAAAGCAAGATCTACCTACAAGCAAGGACTACAGCGAGCTCGAAGCACAGTAAAAAAAAACCCTCTTCAGAGATTGCCTCAAACCTCTCTACTTTATTTTCTCTTCTGCTCTTTTCTCTCTCTATTTGCATGTGTGTATCGCATATGCATGCTAATGTGGGGCATGGCGTGTATCCGTAGGCATTAACTGCATTAGAGTTTAAGTTGAAGTTTTAATAAATTTCACTTTTCTTCTTTAAACCTAAGAAAGCCTTTTTGTACTAATTTATTTGCCGTACAATTGGAAAGCGGTGAACAAGGATTCACCAAGGGGGAGCTAAAACACAGTGTGTTTAAAATTAAACCCTGTGACAGTAAGACTAGGTGAAGGCTAAAAGGGATCCCTAGATACCTTTCTCACCTGGTCGTAACACCAGTTAACTAGTTATTAATTTATTAATGAAATCGCAAGTTACAGTCTTCTAGGTTGGAGACAAAAGAAGAACACTCACCAGCTACTGGAAGTAAATCAAAAAACAATAAGCAGCAGCATCTCCTTCCTCCTCTGCACCAAATTCCCAACTTTAGCAAACAGTTAAACAAAGTATTCTGTTCCCCGATCACTCTTGACTTGGTAGAGGCTTTGGCTTAGTTTTTAGTGGCAAAATGGGATAAGTATTATTGAGGTGGAAGAGACAATCATGGTTATGGGCAGATGCTGAGGAGGAATATATGCACAAGGTCAACTAGTCAATGTTCTGTTTCTTCTGATGCAGACTGAGAAGTCCTGTGACATTGATCACAAGTCGTGGGAGTCAGTTACCAGTGATCGCCAGAGCTGGCAGACAGCCATAAAGGCGAGGCTAAAATGTGGTGAGTCGAAGAGACTTAGCAGTTGGCAGGAAAAAAGACAGAAGCGCAAGGCGAGAGCCAACTGTGTAACAGCCCCAACAACCAATTTTATCTGCAGCGCCTGTGGAAGTCTGTCACTCTAGAATTGGCCTTTATAGCTACTCCAGGTGCTGCTTCACAAACCACTGAACACCTCCAGGCGCTTACCCGTTGTCTCTCGAGACAAGGAGGCCAAAGAAGAAGAAGATATGCTAAAGCACGGTCATGTCAATATTATTTCTATCTGATTATATGGCTTTCTGTTACTAGGATGGTTTATTTTGACGGGGATGGAATGCTATTGATAGCATTTCATACTTTACCCATAGACTGAAGCCAATATTTATCCAATATTGAAGCCAAAATTTACCCAATAGCGCTGGTGACCTAGTTTGCCCTGAGTTTTGATGCTGTCATCAGGTGACCAATTACAACTCAACGTGCCTCTACATTTGGTGCTTTTGCAGGTCTTGTGATAGGAGAGGGAGTTCTCTACCTTGGCTTATTTTGTGTACGTTGTAAAATCTACTATATCCCAGCAATAGAATCATCGAAGGTTTAAGGCACAGAAAGAGGCCACTTGGCCCATCGTGTTTATGCCAGCCAAAAAACGATTCACTTATTCTAACCCCACCTTCCAGCATTTGGTCCGTAGCCCTGCAGGTTAGGCACTTGAGGCGCACCTCCAGCTGCCTTTTAAATGGGTTGGGGATTCCTGCCTCAACTACCCTTTCAGGCAGTGAGTTCCAGACCCCCATTACCCTCTGGGTGAAGATGTTTTTCCTCATCTCCCCTCTAACTTTTCAACCAATCGCTTTAAATCTATGTCCCCTCGTCACTGATCTCTCTGCTAAGGTCAATAGACCCTTCACCTCCACTCTATCCAGGCCCCTCAAAATTTTGTACATTTCAATCAGATCTCCCCTCAGCCTTCTCTGTTCCAAGGAGAACAACCCCAGCCTATCCAATCTTTCCTCATATCTTCATTTTTCCAGTCCTGGCAACATCCTCGTAAATCTCCTCTGTACCCTCTCTAGTGCAATTACATCCTTTCTGTAGTATGACGATCAGAACTGCACACAGTACTCAATTTGTGGCCTAACCAATGAGTTATACAGTTCCAGCATAACCTCCCTGCTCTTGTAGTCTATATCTCGGCTAATAAACAGAAGGATCCCATATGCCTTCTTAACCATCTTATCGACCTGTCCTGCTACCTTCAGGGATCTGTGAACATTCACTCCAAGGTCCCTCACTTCCTCCACACATCACAGTATTTTCCATTAATCGTGTATTCCTTTGCCTTGTCTGACCTCCCCAAATGCTTCACCTCACACTTCTCCAAGCTGAACTCCATTTGCCACTTTTCTGCCCATCTGACCAGACCATCAATATCTTCCTGCAGCCTACAGCTATCCTCCTCGCTATCTACCATACGGCTAATCTTTGTGTCGTTCGCAAACTTCTTGATCATGCCCCCTGCATTTACGTCCGAATCGTTAATATAAACCACAAAAAGCAGGGTCCCAATACTGAGCCCTGCGGAACACCACTGGAAACAGCCCTCCAGCCACTAAAACACCCATCAACGATTGCCCTATGTTTCCTGCCACTGAGCCAATTGTGTATCCACCTTGCTGCATTTCCCTGGATCCCATGGGATTTTCAGGCAGGTTGATAAAGTGAATGCCAGAGCACTTAGGTACTGATGCTAAGCAAAAGGTTTTGCTGCTATTAAACTGGATGAAATTTTAGCTCATCAGGGATTTGATCACAAGTTGGAGAAAGAAGAAAGAAAGAACTTGCATTTATTTAATGTCTCACAATGTCCAAAACACGTAACAACCAATGCAGGTGAAGTGCAGGTACCGTTATACAGACAGGTAAACATGGCAGTCAATTTGTGGACAGCAAGGTCTCACAGTGGATGAATGACCATATGACTTTTTATTTATTTTTTATTCATTCATGGGCTGTGGGCGTCACTGGCCAGGCCAGCATTTATTGCCCATCCCTAATTGCCCTTGAGAAGGTGGTGGTGAGCTGCCTTCTTGAACCGCTGCAGTCCATTTGGGGTAGGTACACCCGCAGTGCTGTTAGGAAGGGAGTTCCAGGATTTTGATCCAGCGACAGTGAAGGAACAGCGATATAGTTCCAAGTCAGGATGGTGTGTGACTTTGAGGTGGTGGTGTTCCCATCTTTTTGCTGCTCTTGTCCTTCTTGTTGGTAGAGGTTGCGGGTTTGGAATGATGATGTTGAGGGAGGAAGGTTGGCCAGAATACCAGAACTACCTTCTTCTCACTGAATAATATTATGTGATCTTTTATCTCCACCTGAACACACTGATGGAACCCAATTTAACACTTCATTCAAAAGACAGTAGTGTAGCGCTCCCTACTTGACTTGCTATGCTGACCTTGTATCAACTGAAAAAGATTGAAAGAAGGCATGATCAGGCTCTGAAAAGTATAAAAGGCGTAGATAATACAGAAGTAATTTAGATTCTTTGACCGACACATTTGGCTTAGAACTAGAGGACATAATTTTAACACTAACAAGCCGAAAGTAAGATTAAAGATTAGAGGAACTGTTTCTCAATATTGTGATGGTGGTACAACCTCCCAGAAATGACATCGGAAACAGTGTTGATTAAACCCTTAGAGCATGATTAGAGATTTTTGGACATGATATTGAAGTGATTAAATGTTCCACTAAACACAATGATCCTCTGCTGTTTGAGGACAGCAGCATATCAGGGCTGATTAATAGAGATGTGACTATGCATGAATATTCTGTGGTTTTGCTGGATTATTTATGGGGAATCAGGAGATAGTACTGAACTTTGTCTCAGAGGGTTACAAGGGTGGCTGGCATCCATGATAGGATAAGGCACATTGCTGTGAAAAAGAACAGACTTTATAAGACTAAGCTCTATATGTTTGAAGTGTGCATTAGGCCCTTGGCATATGAAAACAGGGAGCCTAATGACTGAGGATTTCTCTTCATCTGTATTCATTGGCGTTTAGAAGGGTAAGAGGTGATTATATTGAAACATATAAGCTCCTGATGGGACTTGACAGGGTTTGATGTTGAGAGGATGTTTCCCCTTGTGGGAGAGACCAAAACTCAGGGTCACAGTTTAAAAACAAGAGATCTCCCATTTAAGACAGAGATGAGAAGAAAATGTTTCTCTCAGAGGGTCATGAGTCTGTGGAACTCTCCTCCCCGGAGATCAGTGGAGGCAGGGTCATTGATTATTTTTAAAACAGTGGAAGACAGATTGTTGTCAAACAAGGCAGTCAAAGGGTTTCGGGGGGTCAGCAGGAAAGTGGAGTTGTGCCCACAAACAGATCAGCCATGATCTTATAGAATGGCGGAGCAGGCTCGAGGGGCAGCATAGCCTCCTTCTGCTCCTAGTTTGTATGTAGGTATGTTCATTTGTAAAATTGGTTTGTCGCTAGGCATTCCGTGCCAGCACTAGTTGCACTCAGGAAACCCAGGCCTTGGGGAAGCCTGCGACGTGCAAGTTAAATTATTTACATTTACTTCCTTGAATGTGGAGCCAGGAAGATCAGAAGTCATCTGCTCGACCATACATTTAATCTCCTGGCAGTGAGCTGATTTAGCAGTTTGTTTTATTGGTGGGTTGTTGCACTTTGCTGGTCCTAGAACCAACATGGGTCAGTCCATAATAGATTTAGTAATGAGTAATGAGCCAGATTTAGTTACCAGCCCAATGGCCTGTGAACATTTACCTAACTGTGATCATATGATCGAGTTCAACTTAGTGTTAGAAAGGGAGAAATGTGAAACAGTGACTAAGATACTGGATTTAGGTAAGGCTGACTTCAATGGAATGAGACAAAGGGCTGGATTTTACCGGGCCCCCAACATCAGAGATCATGGAGGGGGGGCCCTGGAAATTGCCTCTGGGAGAGGCGTGCCACAGGCCTCCACGTTATGAAGGCCTGGCCCCATATTGCCAGCAGTGGCAATGCCTTGTGGCAGTAACCCCGCCGCTTGGCAATGGGAACATAATTAAAATATGTTAATGAATGGTAATGAATGAATTAATGCCCTACCTGCTGCTGCCGGCCACCCCTGCTCCAATATACCGTTCAGAGATCTGAGGTGGAACACTAATTGGGAAGAGGGAGCAGGTAAGTTTTCAGGGCAAGAATTGGGGGGGAAGTGGAGTGAAACATTTCAGATTGGTCAAGGGGGTGGTGGGAAGGGGTAAAGTTCCTAGTTTATTAACTTGGGGGGGGAAGGTCAGGAGCACAAAGTAAGTATTTTGGGGGGGGAGAGGGCAAGGAATGAAATGCAAGGTTATTGCGGGGAGGGGTGGGAGAGGGGCAGGGAACATCTCTTTAATAAATCTTTAATAAAATCTCAACCAATGTGTCTACAAAAATTAAAATGAATTGTAAGGAATTGTAGTTCCAGTGTACAGGATGTTGAGAGTAGTGAGGTCAGGGATAAGGTTACAAGGACGCAAGAGGGCACTGGCAAGCAAGAACTTGGTTTAAAGTGTGTCTACTTCAATGCCAGGAGCATCCGGAATAAGCTGGGTGAGCTTGCAGCATGGGTTGGTACCTGGGATCTCAATGTTGTGGCCATTTCGGAGACATGGGTAGAGCAGGGACAGGAATGGATGTTGCAGGTTCCGGGATTTAGATGTTTCAGTAAGAACAGAGAAGATGGTAAAAGAGGGGGGGGTGTGGCATTGTTAATCAAGGAGAGTATTACAGCGGCAGAAAGGACGTTTGAGGGCTCGTCTACTGAGGTAGTATGGGCCGAGGTTAGAAACAGGAGAGGAGAGGTCACCCTGTTGGGAGTTTTCTATAGACCTCCGAATAGTTCCAGAGATGTAGAGGAAAGGATAGCGAAGATGATTCTCGACAGGAGCGAGAGTAACAGAGTAGTTGTTATGGGGGACTTTAACTTTCCAAATATTGACTGGAAATACGATAGTTCGAGTACTTTAGATGGGTCAGTTTTTGTCCAGTGTGTGCAGGAGGGTTTTCTGACACAGTATGTAGACAGGCCAACCAGGGGCGATGCCACATTGGATTTGGTACTGGGTAATGAACCCGGCCACGTGTTAGATTTAGATGTAGGTGAGCACTTTGGTGATAGTGATCACAATTCGGTTAGGTTTACCTTAGCGATGGGCAGGGACAGGTCTATACCGCAGGGCAAGAATTATAGCTGGGGGAAAGGAAATTATGATGCGATTAGGCAAGATTTAGGATGCGTAGGATGGGGAAGGAAACTGCAGGGGATGGGCACAATTGAAATGTGGAGCTTATTCAAGGAGCAGCTACTGCGTGTCCTTGATAAGTATGTACCTGTCAGGCAGGGAGGAAGTTGTCGAGCGAGGGAGCCGTGGTTTACTAAAGAAGTTGAAGCGCTTGTCAAGAGGAAGAAGAAGGCTTATGTTAGGATGAGACGTGAAGGCTCAGTTAGGGCGCTTGAGAGTTACAAGCTAGCCAGGAAGGATCTAAAGGGAGAGCTAAGAAGAGCGAAGACAGGACACGAGAAGTCATTGGCGGATAGGATCAAGGAAGACCCTAAGGCTTTCTATAGGTATATCAGGAATAAAAGAATGACTAGAGTTAGATTAAGGCCAATCAAGGATAGTAGTGGGAAGTTGTGTGTGGAATCAGAGGAGATAGGGGAAGCGTTAAATGAATATTTTTCATCAGTATTTACAGTAGAGAAAGAAAATGTTGTCGAGGAGAATACTGAGATACAGACTACTAGGCTAGATGGGATTGAGGTTCACAAGGAGGAGGTGTTAGCAATTTTGGAAAGTGTGAAAATAAATAAGTCCCCTGGGCCAGATGGGATTTATCCCAGGATTCTCTGGGAAGCCAGGGAGGAGATTGCAGAGCCTTTGTCCTTGATCTTTATGTCGTCATTGTCGACAGGAATAGTGCCGGAAGACTGGAGGATAGCAAATGTTGCCCCTTGTTCAAGAAGGGGAGTAGAGATAGCCCTGGTAATTATAGACCTGTGAGCCTTACTTCGGTTGTGGGTAAAATGTTGGAAAAGGTTATAAGAGATAGGATTTATAATCATCTTGAAAAGAATAAGTTCATTAGCGATAGTCAGCACGGTTTTGTGAAGGGTAGGTCGTGCCTTTTTTGAGAAGGTGACCAAACAGGTGGATGAGGGTAAAGCCGTGGATGTGGTGTATATGGATTTCAGTAAGGCGTTTGATAAGGTTCCCCATGGTAGGCTATTGCAGAAAATACGGAAGTATGGGATTGAAGGTGATTTAGTGCTTTGGATCAGAAATTGGCTCGCTGAAAGAAGACAGAGGGTGGTGGTTGATGGCAAATGTTCATCCTGGAGTTTAGTTACCAGTGCTGTACTGCAAGGATCTGTTTTGGGGCCACTGCTGTTTGTCATTTTTATAAATGACCTGGATGAGGGTGTAGAAGGGTGGGTTAGTAAATTTGCGGATGACATGAAGGTCGGTGGAGTTGTGGATAGTGCCGAAGGATGTTGTAGGTTACAGAGGGACATAGATAGGCTGCAGGGCTGGGCTGAGAGATGGCAAATGGAGTTTAATGCGGAAAGGTGTGAGGTGATTCACTTTGGAAGGAGTAACAGGAATGCAGAGTACTGGGCTAATGGGAAGATTCTTGGTAGTGTAGATGAGCAGAGAGATCTTGGTGTCCAGGTACATAAATCCCTGAAAGTTGCCACCCAGGTTAATAGGGCTGTTAAGAAGGCATATGGTGTGTTAGCTTTTATTAGTAGGCGGATCGCGTTTCGGAGCCACGAGGTCATGCTGCAGCTGTACAAAACTCTGGTGCGGTCGCACCTGGAGTATTGCGTGCAGTTCTGGTCACTGCATTATAGGAAGGATGTGGAAGCTTTGGAAAGGGTGCAGAGGAGATTTACTAGGATGTTGCCTGGCATGGAGGGAAGGTCTTACGAGGAAAGGCTGAGGGACTTGAGGTTATTTTTGTTGGAGAGAAGGAGGAGGAGAGGTGACTTAATAGAGACATATAAGATAATCAGAGGGTTAGATAGGGTGGATAGTGAGAGTCTTTTTCCTCGGATGGTGATGGCAAACATGAGGGGACATAGCTTTAATTTGAGGGATGATAGATATAGGACAGATGTTAGAGGTAGTTTCTTTACTCAGAGAGTAGTAGGGGCGTGGAACGCCCTGCCTGCAACAGTAGTAGACTCGCCAACTTTAAGGGCATTTAAGTGGTCATTGGATAGACATATGGATGAAAATGGAATAGTGTAGGTCAGATGGTTTCACAGGTCGGCGCAACATCGAGGGCCGAAGGGCCTGTACTGCGTTGTAATGTTCTATGTTCTATAAACCCTTTAAAAATGGCACCAGCACCTGCTCTGTGGTGCTATCACTGGATAGTTATTAGGAACTGAAATCCTTTCCTCACCCAGAATCACTGCAGCATCCCCTGCCAAAGCTTTGATGAGATCAAATAAGTCAAGACAGCCAAGGGATCAAAAGTGAAACCTTTCTAGTCTATCTGATTTCAGTACCGCAGTTGTAAATTACTTACCAGCACAGTCATGAGGTAAATTTAACCTTTATTTTTGACCTGATTTTCATTTTTTATAATAGTGCAATACAAAATGGACCTATGAAGTTGGAAGTTGGGAGGATTTTGGTGCTTGTTACCATGTGGCGATTGATAGCTAAGCAAAATCAAAACAACTATCAACCACATGCAGATTGTGCCGCCACCTGCCAGGTTTACAAAGCCCCACAGACCAGGTAAAAATTTCAAATTTAAATATGAATAAAAAGGGTTCAAACATATAATTCAATAATATCTTCAATGATAGTGGGAAAACTAATGATTTAGATTTCCAACTTGTCCCCTGAGTGTAATGCTGGTTAGTGTGGATCAGTTATCCATAAATTTCAGTTTCTATAACGGGCAGCTGATCCACAATGCCAGGGTTACATCTCTGCGGAAAGCTAAAAATCTACTTTGAAACTTTTCCCTTCTTCTGAAACAAAGACATGCATTCATATATTTTTTGTTTATTCATTGGATGTGGACGTTGCCGGATCAGCCAGCATTTATTGCCCATCCCCAATGACCCTTCAACCGAGTGGCTTGCTAGGCCACTTTCAGAGCGCATTTAAGAGTCAACCACATTGCTGTGGGTCTGAAGTCACATGTAGGCCAGATCAGGTGAGGATAAAAGAACAAAGAACAAAGAGCAGTACAGCACAGGAACAGGCCATTCGGCCCTCCAAGCCTGTGCCGATCTTGATGCCTGCGTAAACTAACACCTTCTGCACTTCCGGGGCCCATATCCCTCTATTCCCTTCCTATTCATGTATTTGTCAAGATGTCTCTTAAACATCGCTATCGTATCTGCTTCCACCACCTTCCCTGGCAGCAAGTTCCAGGCACTCACCACCCTCTGTGTAAAAAACTTGCCTCGCACATCCCCTCTAAACTTTGCCCCTCGCACCTTAAACCTATGTCCCCTAGGTGACTCTTCCACCCTGGGAAAAAGCTTCTGACTATCCACTCTGTCCGTGCCGCTTATAACTTTGTACACCTCTATCATGATGAGAGATTTCCTTCCCTGAAGGACAATAGTGAACCAGGTGTGTTTTTACAACAACCAACAATGGTTTCATGGTCACCAATAGACTAGCTTTTAATTCCAGATTTATAAATTGAGCTCTAATTTCACCATCTGCCATGGTGGGGTTTGAACCCATGTCGCCTGGGGGCAGGGGGGTTCTGGATTATTAGCCCAGTGACACTACTACTACACTACAGCCTCCCCTAAAGTGCTTTTCATGATCACAGGGCCTTCCAAAGCACTTTACAGCCAATTACGTACTTTTGCAATGCAGTCACTGTTGTAATGCAGGAAGTGCAACAGTCATTTTGCACACAGCAAGCTCCCACAAGCAGCAATGGGATAATGGCCAGATAATCTTTTTTTGTGATGTTAATGGAGGGATAAATATTAGGACACCAGCGATAGCTCCCAGCTCCCAGCTCTTGTTTGATATAGTACAATGGGATCTTTTATATCCACTTGAGAGGGCAGGGGGTGGGGTGGGGAGGGGGGTGCGGGGGGGGGGGGGGGGGTGAGGTTGGTGGGTGAGGTGGGTTACCTTGGTCTAGCTTCTCATCTGAAGGATGGCACCTTAAGCAGTACAGCACTCCCTCGGTTTTGTGTTGGAGTGTCAACCTTGATTTCTGTGCTCAAGTCCTGGAGTGGGACCTAAATCCACAACCTTCTCATCCAGAGGTGAGAGTGCTACCAACTGAGTCACTGCTGAAACCAAATCCAGTCTCGGCAACTTTTGACCTCTATTTCTTGATTTGTGTTATCCTTTATCATATGCTTTTCGACCTTGGTAGTATCTTGCACTCAGTGTACTGATCATTTTGCGAGGTTCCAAGGGAATGGTAGTACAGTAGTTCTGTTACTGGACTAAGATACAAAGGATTAGACTAATGATGCAATGACATAAGTTCAAATACCACCACAGCAGCTGGTTAATTAAATAAACTTTTTGGCAAGCACAGCAGGAATAAAAGGAGTGCAGAGTGAGAGAGAGAGAGAGAGAGAGCACAACAAGAGTAAGGGGAAACCCGAAAGCACAGCAAAGATGAAAGGAGCAACAGAGCGAGAGAGCACCGCGAGAACAGTGGGAGATTGCAGACAGAGATTGTAGGTGACTGGCTGTTTGGAGACCCTGTTGGTAAGGAGCACAGACCTGAAGGAGTTTGTAGGGGAGGGGGGGGGAGCAGCAGAGTGGAGGGAGCCCGAGCATCTGGGAGTGAGCTGAAAAAAAAAGTGCCATCAACACAAGGGAAGGTGAAAATTGAGTGGCTGATGAGTTTTTTTTACGTTAAGTCTTTAATAAGTCTTTAGTTTATTTCTGTTAAGTTTAATTAGACTAATAAATAGCATGGCAGGGAAACTCAATCCCGTGGACTGCACATCCTATTCCGTTTGGGAACTCCAGGGCACTTCTCGTGTCTTTGACTAGCACATGTGCAGGAAGTGTTGTCAGCTAGAGTAGCTTGAGCTCTGGGTTTTGGAGCTTGAGCAGAAACTGGAGGCACTACAGTGTGTCCATGAGGCTGAGAGTTTCGTGGACAGGACGTTTCTGGATGTGTTCACTGTTGTGATATTGCACAAATTGCTTAAATACCGATTAACATACTTTTGAATATGTAAGTAGTTTAGTATACATCACCACAGGAAGTGTTGCAAGTTAACATGTGATACAGTAGTTGGAGCAGTGTTAGTCAGCAGGGTAGCACATGTATTGAAGAGCTTTCCTGGAATTCTGCTATTCTTCAATAAAGAGCCCTTTGTTTAGTTTGCCAATCATTACTATAGTAGTACATTTGTGCTAAGAGCCAATAACACAACATTCACCCTACAGCTTAAGGGTGTGCAGGCGGCGAGGAAATGGGTGACCACCAAGCGGTAAAAGCGAACCAGGCAGATAGTGCGGGAGTCCCCCGAGTGCATCTCACAATCCAACTGGTATTCCATCCTGAATATTGGTGAGGGTGATGGTTCATTTGGGGAGTGCAGCCAGACCCAGATCCACAGCACCACGGGTGGCTCAGCTGTACAGGGGTGGGGTGGGGGCAGGAGTAAGGCTGGAAAACTATAATGATAGGCATTTTATTGTTAGGGGAACAGACAGCAGTTTCTGTGGTCGCAGATGTGAATCCAGGATGGTGCCAGGGTCAAGGATGTCACTGAGCAGCTGCAGAGCACACCTAGCAGGGAGGGTAAATAGTCAGCAGTCATGGTCCACATTGATACCAATGACATAGGTAGAGTGAGGGATGAGGCCCTGCAGACAAATTTTAGGGAACTCGAAATGAGACTAGCAAGCAGAATCTCAAATATAGTAATCTCCAGATTACTCCCAGTGCCACGTGCTAGTGATTATAGAAATGCTAGGGCAGAGCAGATGGATGCATGGTTGGAGAGATGTGCCATAGGGAAGGCCTCAGATTCCTGGGGCATTGGAACTAGCTCAGGGGAGATGGGATGTGTACAGGCCAGGCAGGTTGTACCTGAACAGAGCTGGGACCAAGGTCCTTGTGGGGCGATTTTCTAGTACTGTTGGGAAGGGTTTGAACGAACTTGGCAGGGGGATGGCAAAAAAAATGCAGCAATAGAGAGGGGAATCAAGGTACATAAAGGATTGGGAGAGACAGCCAGCACTACAGTAAGAAGTGGAAAGGTATTAGCTAGGGTTAGAGTAAGAGGGAATGCAATAAGGTCTAAAGTAGATTTGCTTTGCATCATTGGAAACGTTGTTATGACCAGGTGAGAAAAGGGTCCAGGAGTTCCCTTTCAGTCTTTTCCTTGTTTGACCGTAACAGGGTTTAATTTTTAAAACACCATGTTTTAGCTTCCCCTCAGTGAATCCTTGTTCACTGCTCTCCAATTGTAATGGCAAAGAAATCAACCAGACAGGTTTTCTTAGATTTATACAAGAAAGGTGTAAGTTTATCAACCTTAAAACTCAAATTTGGTTAAAACTACTACGAATACGCGACACAACCATGCTAGCATTCATACGCGATAACACACACGCAGCTAGAGATGGAAGAGGAGAAAGAATAAAGGGGAAAAGTTTGAAGCAATAGCTGAAGTTCATTTACTGTCTTTTGAGTTCGATGTAGAGTCTTTGACTGCAGTTAAATCTTGCCATTTTGTTGGGGCCCAGGGCACACTTTCAAGCTTGTTTCGATATAGGAGTCTTCTCTCTTGAGGTTTAAGTAGCTTCAGTAGATCTGAAAATTCATGAGAAAGAGAGAGAGAGCCATGGGGAGACCTTCCTTCTCTTTTGTCTTCAAATTGCGGTCTCTGTCTTCAAACTGTTCTGTGAACACAATTCAAAAACCCTGGGCCAGCAGGTTGGTCATGTGACTAGATTTGTTTCAACAAACTCTCCTGCATTTTTTTGTGGATTCTCCATCTTAGCAGACACCCTCAATGGTGGGCAGGGGTGGAGGAATAGAATGCTGGCTTGTTACACATTCAGTGTCTGGTGATCAAAATCCATTTGGATTAATTGGATCAGGGAGCAGTTCAATTGTCTCCTCCAGGCACTGTCTCTTAGAATGCAAATGTTTCCAGCCATTGCTGTGATCTTTATAAACAAGTTATCTTTTCAGTCCAGCAACAGTTTAAAATTAATCTTTCATATGATGAAATTAATATGCCTCATTCGTGGTAGGTGGGATCATCATGACAACACACAAAGCATGGTTAAATAATCTTGGTGAGCTGCAGGCTGAGATAACCACATCTGAACATGATGTTGTGGCAATAGTGATGAATATGATCAAAAAATGTTCCAGGACAGATCGGGAAGGAAAGAAAGGAAGAGGGGTGACAGTATTGATTAAGGAGAATATTATTGTACTGGAGAGAGAGGATGTCCTAGAGGGGTCAAGGACAGAATTTATTTGATCAGATAAGAAATACTGGAGGCATCATTACACTATGGAGTGTATTCTGCAGGCCACAAACGAGCAGGAATGAAATAGAGAGGCAAATTTGTAAGGAAATTACTGAGAGCTGTAAAAACTATAGACCAGTTCTAATGGGGGAACCTAATATAGAGTGTAATAGTACTACTGTAAGGAGCAGAGAGGGAAAATAATTTTTTAAATGCATTCAGGAACATTTTCTTGATCTGTTTGTGCCCCAATTTGAAAGGAGGCTTTGCTGGATCTGGTTCTAGGGAAGGAGGTCCATCAAGTGGATCAAGTGTCAGTAGGGGAACATTTTGGGAGCAGTGATCATCGTATCATAAGATTTAGGGTAGCCTCGGAAAAGGACAAGGAGTAAAAATACTTAATTGGAAGAGGGCCAATTTCAATGGGGTGAGAACAGATCTGGCCCAGGTAAATTACAATCAGAGATTACTAGGCACATAACAAAACAATGGGCTGCCTATAAAAAGGAGATAGTTCAGGTACAGTCGAGGTACATTCCCACAAGGGGGAAAGGTAGGGAAAGCAAAGCCAGAGCTCTCTGGATGATGAAAGAGAGAGAGAGAGAGAGTAGGATGAAGTAGAAAAAGTGTGGGCATGACAGATGTCAGGTTGATAATACAAGTGAGAACCAGAAGATTCAGAGGGACAGTGAAAAAGGAAATAAGTTAAGCAAAGAGCGAGTAAGAGAAGAGAGGGGTGGGGCCGATTCGGGACCAGAAAGTGGAGTTACGCATGGAGGCAGAGGGCATGACTGAGGTACTAAATGAGAACTTTACATCTATCTTTACCAAGGAGGAAGATGGTGCCAAAGTCAGAGTGAAAGAGGAGGCAGTTGAGACACTGGCTGCTAAAAATTGATGAAGAGGAGACATTAGAAAGGCAAGATGTACTTCAAGTTGATAAGCCACCAGTCATCCTAGGTTACTGAGGCAAATACAGGTGGAAATTGCAGCAGCAATGGCCATAATCTTCCAATCCTTCATAAATACAGGAGTAGTGCCAGAGGATGGGGAATTGCAAATGTTACACCCTTGTTCAAAAAAATGTAAGGATAAAACCCACTAACCACAGGCAGTCAGTTTAACCTCTCTGGTGGGAAAGCTTTTAGAAATGATAATCTGGAACAAAATTAACAATCGCTTGGGCAGGTGCAGATTAATTTTTTTTATTCGTTCATGGGATGCGGGCGTCGCTGGCTAATTGCCTTTGAGAAGGTGGTGGTGAGCCGGCTTCTTGAAGAACTGCAGTCCTTGTGGGGTAGGTACACACACAGTGCTGTTAGGAAGGGAGTTCCAGGATTTTGACCCAGCGACAGTGAAGGAATGGTGATATAATTCCAAGTCAGAATGGTGTGTGACTTGGAGGAGAACTTGCAGGTGGTGGTGTTCGCATGCATGCTGGTCCTTCTAGCTGGTAGAAGTTGTGCATTTGGAAGGTGCTCTCACAATAATATTTGAAGAAGAGCAAGGCTGATCTGACCAACCTATATCTGTCAATGAACATCACTAAAACAGAAGTCTGCTGGACTAAATGGCATAAAGCATCCAGGTAGAGCAAGGCTAGCAGGATTTGGCAGATATCAATGCTGTCTTAATGAACCAGAGGACCAGCAACCAAATTTGAAAGCAATGAGCTGTCTAAGTAAGCTGAAGAACAACTTTCTATGCAAATAACTGAACCCAGTATGCATGCAATAAGGTAATTCGCATCATGCTTCCCCATCCAAAGCTTTAATAAGATCCTTATCCTTGGGTTGGGTATGGTTGCCTCGTAGTTATCATATCTGAGTAGCTACCCTGAAGTTGTGAGTTCATAATCCCACCATGTTAATTGTGAAATTGAATTCAGTAACTCTGGTAATTTGTGACTGGTACCAGACAAAATGAAAGCTGCTAGAATGTTGTTACAAACTCAACTGGTTAACTAAAGTCTTCCAGGGAAGGTCACTTGACACCCCTACCCTTAAACCACCTATTGTCTACATCAGCCATCAAAGCTCCATAGTCTAGAATTCCTTCCTAAACCTTTTCACCTTACCATTTTCCTGTCTCCCTTTAAGACCCTTCTTAAAATCTACCTCTTTGACCAAACTTTTGTTGACCCCTCCTTCTTTAGCGTGGCATCCACCTTTATCTGATTTCACCCCTGTGAATTGCCTTGGGACATTTTTCTGCTTTAAATGAACTATATTAATGCATGTTGTTGTTGTACAGTTTGTTTATGATTTTGGTTCAGGCATGTCTTCAAATAATCTTGAAAGCATTTTGGTTAGTGTATATAGCACCAATGAAAGGATTAAGCATACCTGGGCTGGTGATTGACAGCTATGTTTCAGGCCTGTGTGAAGGGGCAGAATCAATGATTGGCAATTGTCCATTGATTATTGGATCTGTGACCTTTGATTGGGAGACGACCTGCAGTCGTCTGAGTTTGCAACCAGCAAAAGGCCTCAGGAGCGAGGGAAAAAGTTAAAAAGTAGGACCTAGAAGGTAGTAATCTCTGGATTGCCCCCAGTGCCGTGCACTACAGAAGGTAGAAATAGGAAGATAGGGAGGATCAGTGCATGGCTTGAAGCATGGTGCAGAAGGAAGGGCTTCAGATTCTTGGGACATTGGGATCTGTTCTGGGGCAGAAGACACCTCTTCAAAAGAGATTGTATTCACGTCAACAGGAATGGGGCCAATGTCCTTGCAGGGAGGTACATTAAAGTGCTTGGCGACCGGTTAAAATAAATAGGAACGGGAATGGACACCAACATATGGAAGTAGAAATGAGGCACAGGATGCATTAAATAGTGAGAGTGTTGGATAGTTCAAGAGGAGGAAGCAGTACAATATTAGATAGGAGCAGACAAAGAAGGATTACGAGGAACATAAAGAAAAGTTTAGAATGCATGTATGTAAACGCACAAAGTGTGGTGATTAAGGTGGTGAACTACAAGCACAAGTACCCATTTGGAAACATGATGTAGTGGCAATAATGGAAACATAGCTTAAAAGTAGTGAGGACGGGGGGCTTAATAATCTGGGGTGGTACAGTGGTGCAGTGGTTAGCACCGCAGCCTCACAGGTCCAGCGACCCGGGTTCAAATCTGGGTACAGCCTGTGTGGAGTTTGAAAGTTCTCCCTGTGTCTGCGTGGGTTTCCTCTGGGTGCTCCGGTTTCCTCCCACATGCCAAAGACTTGCAGGTTGATAGGTAAATTGGCCATTAGAAATTGCCCCTAGTATAGGTAGGTGGTAGGGCAATATATAGAGACAGATGGGGATGTGGTAGGAATATGGAATTAGTGTAGGATTAGTATAAATGGGTGGTTGATGGTCGGCACAGACTCGGTGGGCCGAAGGGCCTGTTTCAGTGCTGTATCTCTAAAATTTAAAAAAAAATTAAGAATATGAAGTGTTCAGAAAAGATAGGGGAGGAAAAAGGGAGGTGGGGTGGCAGTAATGATTAGGGATAGTAAATGGGTAGTAAAAGGTGGGGGGTGGGGCCTATTAGGAACAAAGAGGGTGATATATGCTTAGAGGTGTAGGGCTAGGCTTGAATACTTTATATTGGTGTTAGCTAAGGAAGAGGATGTTGAAAAAGTATCAGTAGAAGTGGAGATGGTAGAGGTAATGGATGGGATGAAAATTGATAGGAAGGATGCACTGGAAAGGTTGGCTATGCTTAGAGTGGATAAGTCACTTGGTCCAGATGGCTTAGCAGAAGGGCTTTAGATCTTCCCTAGATACTGGGGAGGTGCCAGAAGATTTGAGAGTGGTATATGTGACATCCTTATTCAAGAAAGAGTGTAAGAGGATATTCCTAGTAACTATAGGTTGGTCAGTTTAACTTCAGTGGTGGGTAAGGTTTTAGAAACAATAATAGGGGAAAAGCAGCAGGCACTTGGAGAGGTTTGAGTTAATTAAAGTGAGCTAACACGAATTTGCAAAAGGCAAGGATGTTGTCTACATGGATTTTAAGAAAGCGTTTGACAAAGTTCCACATAAAAGGCTGATGAAAAAAATTGAGGCTCCTGGAAGAAGAGATTCAGTGTCAGCTTGGATAAAAACTTGGCTTAGGACAGAAAACAGTGAGTCGTGGTAAATGGTTGTTTTTCAGACTGGAGGATGTCAGACAGTGACATTCCCCAAGGTCAGTGCTGGGACCACTGTTTTTTTTGTATATATATTGTCATGCAGGCCCCCACCTCCCAACAATGAGGCACATTAATTTCTCGACACGGACATTAAATTTCAAATTGTTGCTGGGAAGAAGAGAAGGCCTGATACAAGGGTTTGCCAGGCCCCTGGCTGGAAGGACATTTTTGCATATTAACAGACACTGCTTGGAACAAAGAACCATTCCCTGACCCACCCAATACACAAAGCCAGAAGTGGGTATACAAGTCACGTGACTACCCTGCTTGCCAATGTGGGGAGTTTTAAATTGTAGACAGTGTTTGAACTGGCAGAAAGCTCTTGGCTCCTGGTCTGAAGCAGACCTCCTCTCTGTCTGCCAGCTCCCATCTCTTTCTCATGGAACTCCAAAAACCGACTGAAGACCCATGAACCCGAGGAGAGAAAAGTCTCCTACAGTGAACAAGGTTTAAGAAGAATACTGGGCCCCAATGAAAAGCAAGACCGACCTACAATAAAGGACAACAGTGAGCTCGAAGAATCGTCACACCAACTCTTCAGATATTGCATGATGGGCTTTACTTTTATTTTTAGTTATTTTTTCTTTTTTCTTTTTTACAATTTTACATTTTTTTATGTTTATTTCATTTCATCTTAGTTTGTTCAGTTTTCTTACCCACTGCTTTTTTTCATGTTTGTACTTGTGTGCTGTTCAATCTTCAGTTCATTCACCCCCTATCTGTTCTAATGCTTTGTCTTTCAACACACCATTAACATATTGTTTGCCTTTGCTCCATGACCTTTTGGTCAGCTTTGGCCTTGTCCAATCTACACCTTCTCCTTTGTTAACTCTTGCCCCACCCCCACCTCACTTGCTTATAACCTTTGACATTTCTAATATTTGCCAGTTCCGAAGAAGGGTCACTGACCAGAAATGTTAACTCTGCTTCTCTTTCCACAGATGCTGCCAGACCTGTTGAGTAGTTCCAGCATTTCTTGTTTTTATTTCAGATTTCCAGCATCCGCAGTATTTTGCTTTTATTTTTCTTCTGTCCTTTTCTGTCTCTATTTGCATGTGCATATCACATATGCATGCTAGCATGGGCGTGTCATGTATCCGTAGGTGTCAACCGAATTAGAGTTTAAGTTTAAGTTTAATAAAATTTCACCTTTCTTCTTTAAACTAAGAAAGCCTGTTTGTGCTCATTTATTTGCCTTATAATTGGAAAGCAGTGAACAAGGATTCACCAAGGTAGAGTTAAAGCATGGTATGTTTAAAAATAAAACCCTGTTACAGTAAGACCAGGTGAAGGCTGAAAGGGAATCCTAGACCTCTTTCTCACCTGGTTATAACAGAAATTTGGGTGCTAGTGTCCAGAATTTTACCCACAGACAAACGAGAGAAATTGGAAGTGGGAAGCCAAATTGTTCCCAAGCAAAAAAAAAGAAGACTGGGCCCCAACGAAAAGCAAGACCTACCTACAATCAAGGACTACAGTGAGCTCAAAGAACCGTCATACCACCTCTTCAGATATTGCCTCAAACCTTTCCACTTTATTTTTTGTCTGTTCTTTTCTGTCTCTATTTGCATGTGCGCATCACATATGCATGCTAGCGTGGGCGCGCCGTGTATTCGTAGGCATCAACTGAATTCGAGTTTATGTTTAAGTTTAATAAAATTTCACCTTTCTTCTTTAAACCTAAGGAAACCTGTTTGTGCTCATTTCTTTGCCTTATAATTGGAAAGTGGTGAGCAAGGATTCACCAAGAGGGAGCTAAAAACAGTGTGTTTAAAAATAAAACTGTTACAGTAAGACCAGGTGAAGGCTGAAAGGGAACCCGAGACCTCTTTCGCACCTGGTCCTAACAATATAAATGACTTCGATATTGCAATATGGAGTAAAATTTCAAAATTTGCTGAAACCAAACTTGGAGGTTTGGCAGACAGTGAGGAAGATACCAATCGACTGCAACAGGACATTATTAAGGTCAAGTGAGGAGGGGTAGAAAGGATTCCCTCTTTTCTTTCTCCTTGTTTGGCCACAACACATTTAATTATTTCTTAAAGTGGATGTACTGGCCAATTCAGTCGGTGTTTGATTACTTACTTGCTGTGATCATAACAAGAAGCAATCGGACAGGTTTTCTTGAGTTAACAAAGAAAAAGGTTAACTTTATTCTACCTAAACCAAGCTAATAAAATAATAATCAACGCACCAACTTTCATTCTCTCACACACAATAGAGGTTTACACACCCACAAATTGGTTAAAGAGTGGGGAAAGGTAGATTGGTTGAGTTAGAGTCCATAAAAAGAAGGTAAAAATATCACAGGCAAGCAGGTAGGTGATTGGTTTGGGAAGAAGCTACCTTTTTGGTGAGTATCTGGTAAGGTCCATTCTAATCTTAACATTTAAAATAGTAAAGGAACTAATTGTAAGCTTAATAAAGTATATATAAAAAGGAATGTAAAATAAATAATTGAATAAAATAATTAAGTAGATAATTAAAACACATTAAGTTCAGCAGGACTGGTGATGTGTCACGGCTGCAGTATATGGGAGCTCCTGGGCGCCAGTGTGATCCAGGACAAGCACGTCTGCAGCAAGTGTTTGCGGCTCGAAGAGCTTTGGCTCAGAGTCATTGAACTGGAGTCTGAGCTGCAGACACTGTGACACATGAAGGAGGGGGAAAGTTACCTGGACATTTTGTACCAGGAGGCAGTCACAACCCTCAGGAAAGGGTCTTCTGATTTGGTCAGTGGTCAGGGACAGGAGAGTGTGGCTGCAGCTGAGGCAGGTAAGGGGACCCAGAGCCTCAGCCTTTGCGATTGTCCGACAGTTTTCAGGTTCTTTCAACTTGTTTGGATGAGAGTGGGGGCTGCAGGGTCGATGAGCAAGCTGACCATGGCACCATGGTACAGGAAGCCATTCAAGTGGATGGAGAAAAACGGAATGTAGTGGTAATATGGGACATTATAGTTAGGAGGATTGCGCAAAGAGCAAGAGACCAGACTGCTGTGTTGCCTGCCCAGTGCCAGGGTTCGGGACATGGTCCTCCAAAGATGTGTGGACCTTGAAAATGGTGAAGCCCTGGAAGGAGACAGTTCATTGGGGGAGGAGCAGGAGGTGAGAGAGGAGGAGGAGGGAGGGAGATGATGCTGAATAGAGAAGTGCCCCTGCTGCACGATGAGGTGGCCTCCTCCTGCCACCCTCAGGGAAGAGGACCTCCTTCCTCTCACTCATGGCCTCCAGCATTAGATCCAGGTCAGCACTGATGAAGTGAGGAGCTGCCCTCCCCTGGGTGCCAGGCCTACTCCCGCTTCCCTCTGGTGCACTGAGAGAGTTTGTCACAAACTGAAGATCTCTCCCTCAGGACACGCAGCAGCCTCAGTGAAGGTTGCCGTGTGGTGTCTAAATCAATATGCACTGCATCTGACTGCTTCCAATCCCACCCCCACTGGCTCTAAATGAGCAGGAAACCCCGTGAATATCTGAACTTTAATCAGTTTCCCATTGGAGGCGGGTTTCTGACCCGTAAACAAATCTGGCTCTTGTTTCCCATTTCTGTGGTGAAAATTCAGCCCTATAACTCTGTGGTTTGCCCTGTAAGAAATGGATATCATTTTCAGGGATGTCGAAAGGAAACTCAAAAATTATGAAATATAAAATGTACATTAGTTTCATTTGGGCACCAGGGAGAAATTTTCCAACTCTTTCCCTCTAGGTAAAAGGGCTCAAGTCCAAAAGTTGTAGAGTGCTGAGGTCTCTGGAAGGAACAGGATAACCCACCTTAAAGCTGCTGCAATCAGGCCACAAGCTTGCTGCTAGTATCTCCTAGTTGTCACCGCTCACACCAGCCGCTTCCCATCTGCCACTATTGATTTCCTCCCTCCATTTCAGATATTAAAGATATCAAGGGATCCGGGGATAGTGCGGGAACATGGCATTGAGGTAGACGATCAGCCATGATCTCGTTGAATGACAAAGCAGGCTTGAGGGGCCGAATGGCCTATTCCTGCTCCTATTTCTTAAGTTGCCCCGCCTGGAATCCCTCTCCCACACCCGACTGAAGCCCCTTTCCTCCATGATTGGAAACCCCCTGGCATGACCCCTGACCTGAGCTTCTGTTTTGAATCCCAAGGTCTGATATGCCCCCTCCCCAGAAAACAAAAATCTATGTTCCCAACCAATTTTTTGAACCAGTTTTTAAAAAATTTATAGTGTTGGGTACAAATGATATTATATGAGTAGTGACGACTGACTATATCACAAGAGGCACAAATGTGATTAATGTCCATCTCATATAAGTTATAAGTTCCATATTAAACATTTAAGTATTTAGCATTAACCATAATCTTCTTGTATTTGTGTGCTTGAAGTGGAAGTATTTGTGGTGTTTAATTACTATTTTTCAGGAGGCTATTGGCAGTAGAGGTCTGAAGGATTGTTAGTGGATCACAAGGATCTGTAGTTATTTATTAGTGACAGCTGATAGTGGTAAAGGCGAGTCTTTTGAGATGATTTTAAGTAATTGCTTCACTTTGGTAGAAGGATTGTTCTTTAGTAACTGCTGCCATTGATGGTGATGGTCTTCCTCTTCTAATGTGCTGTCAAACAAATCCAAGGTGCCTCCCATCCTGAGATCATCAGTTTAAAATATTCCAAGGTTGAACAAAGGCCCCAATATTTACTGGGGCGGGGTTTCCCCGTAGGGAGGAGGTGTTATAGTTGGAAATCCCGGAGGTACGGGTATCTCTGAACACTGCGTAGTATTAACTCCATGTTAAACATGTTTTTTTTTAAACAGATTTCCACCTGGAAGCTAACCACTTTGGTAGGCTTGGCTGCCTGTTTGCTGGGGATGTTCTCCAATAAAGATCTCAGCCGATGATCAGATAAAGGTTGTGGTTGTTGGGGTTAGACATCGAGGGGGGAGTGGGATAGAATGTGGTTGGAAGGGTCATGTGGTGATCGTGAGTGGGTATGGGGGCTGAAGACTGTGGGGGTCCAGGGAGAGATCAAAGGGGGGGTCAGACATCGGCAGAGAGATAGGTGTTGTGACGGGAAGAATCAAAGATCATGATGAGATTTGGGGTCGATGATGAGGCAGGGTTGGTGATGGTGTGGGTGTCGGTGACTGGGGGTATATCAGGGAGAGATTGTGCTGCTCAAAAACGCCTCATTTTCCCTGACCAGTTTCCCGAGAGCTGGGAAATCTGTGCTGCTCAAGTTATATTTGGTGCCAATAAAACACAATTTAGAGGTACCTCATTAACACCTCCCAAGTACGTTCATATTGTCAGTAAGCATCTGCCCTCATCCAATTATTAATTCCCTGACTTTGTTAAGTAAATTATTCGATGGCATCCAAATGTATCTCCGTTAAATCTGCAGAAGGACCAACGCCTTGGGTGAGTGTAGTAGCAGTATTGCCCAAGCCAAATGGAGACATAAGACTGTGCAACAACATGAGACAGATGAATGAGGCAGTGGTTAGAGAACACCATCCTGTAGCAACTGTAGATGAGATACTCCAGATGATGTCGACAAGTAATGTGTTTTCCAAGTTGGACTTAAATTTGGGGTACCACCAGCTAGAGTTGTACCCAGAATCTAGGAAGGTGACAACGTTTGCTACAGACTGTGGACTGTACCAACACAAAAGGCTGTTATTTGGCATAAACATAGCACCTCAGATTTACCAGCAGGCGATCCATAAGGTAATTCAAGGTGTCCCAGGAGTGGCCAATATTTCAGATGACATCATTTTTCATGAAGCATCTTGTGAAGAACATGATGAGAGGTTGAGACTAGTGTTGGCGAGGTTGCATGCAGTGGGTCTAATGGTGAATACAGACAAATGTCTATTTGAAGTGTCAGAACTAGTATTTATGGGGCACAAGTTGACAAGCCAAGGCATTCATCCAGTGAGAGAGAAAGTTAAGGCAGTGGCAGAGGCAAGAGAACTACAAAATTCCAGTGAGATGAGGAGTTTTCTTGGTCAAAATTCATACCAAACTTTGCTTCAATGGTTGATCCATTGAGGAGGTTAACGAGGAAGAATGAATGATTTATATTTGGCCAGGAGCAGAAGGATACTTTCAGAGCACAGAGCACTGAAGGAAAGCTTGAGGAGTGCTCTCACACTATTGGATATTACGATCCCTAACACCGACGAAGGCCATTGCAGATGCCAGTCCAGTGGGAATGCCAGAGGACCAAGAGTCATGACTTACACAAGCCAGTCTTTGACAGATGTGGAGAGGCGATATTCTCAGACAACGAAAGAGGCCTTGGGACTGACATGGGCATGTGAAAGATGTCATGCATACGTGTTTGGCATCGAATTTGAGTTGCTGACAGACCATAAACCACAGGAGGCAAAATTCTCCCTGAGGTCTAAACCATGTGCTCGGATTGAGAGGTGGGTACTTAGACTTCAGCAATACAAGTGCAAGGTTAGTCACATTGCAGGGAAGACAAACATTGCGGATTCACTATCAAGACTATTGAAGGTGAACAAGATGGCAGGGTTTACGTTAGAGAAGGAAGCAGGATTGTTTGTGCAATTTGTAATGGTACACTCGACAACCAGAGCAATGACAACTAGGGAGAAAGAGAGAGAGTCAGAGATCCAGAACTAGAAGACATCAGATAGAGGATCTAGACAGGAGAGTGGAAGAAGTGTATACACAAGTCCCATGTTGCTGTGAGAGATGAACTGTGCACAATGGTGAAATGTATGCTCAGAGGCAACAGGTTTGTAGTGCCAAGGCAGCTAAGGAATAAATTGGTGACATTGGCTTATAAAGGTCACTTAGGAATGGTTGGTACAAAGCAGAACCTGAGAACCAAGGTTTGGTGGCCTGGAATGGAGAAGGGTGCAGTAAAAATTGTCAAATCCTGTCATGGATGTCAAATGGTTAGCCGGCCCAAAACACCTGAACCAATACACTGCACACTGCTACCAGCTGGACCATGGGAAGATGTAGCCATAGATTTTTTAGGATTGTATCTGTCAGGGGAGTCAATTATGGTTGAGATTGACTATTACAGTCACTATTATGAGTATGTTGTGATGAAGTCTACAACAGCAAAGAAAACAATGCAGCATTGACTAAGATATTTGCCAGGCATGGTTTGCCAGTTATCATGCACTCAGACAAAATGGGCCACACTTTATCTCACAGATGTTTGCTGACTACATGCAGGTTACAGGGATTCATCATCACAGGGTGACGCCAAAACAGCCACAAGCCAATGGAGAGGTGAAATGTCAAAGCCAATCTCTAGAGAAGTGGATGAGAATTACTCAAGCTGAAGGCAAAATCTGGAAGGAGGCAATTCTGTCATATGTGACTGGGTACAGAGCAATTCCACAAACTACAACAGGGAAGAACCCAGCAGAGATACTGTTTGGACAGAAAATCTGCACCAAGGTGGTAGAAATCAGAGACATAATTGATGATCAAGAAAATCGAGACCATAATGCTGAGAAGAAGGATCATAGACGGGCTGCCAGAGTCTGATGTGATGCAAGGTGATGTAATGTTGACTGGACAAGTGATTCCGAGCTAGATGGGCACAACATTCTTTCCAGAAACTTATAATGTTATTTCCAAGACTGGAAATAGGGTGACTGTGAGGCCACCAGAAGGAATAGAATATGGCAGAAATACATCATATGTCAAGAAATATCAGTGTTGCAGTAGTTTTGTGATGCAGAAGCCAGTGTCCGTGCTAAATCTGGTTCCAGATCAAGATGCGCAGATGGTGGAACAGCAAATCGCAGTTCAACATTGAGATGAAGTTCAGATGGCAGCATGGACTGATGAGAGAGCTGGGCCAGGAGCCAGAGGCTGCAGAGGTACTGACAGCAGGCTGACAGCTTGTAGTCCAGAGGCACAGATGAAGTCTCCCAAAAGGAAGCTGATACAATCAAGTCCAGGGATGATAACCAGAGCTCCTGAAACAAAAGCATAAAATGCTGGAAGCACTCAGCAGGTCAGGTCAGGGAGAGAGAAACAGAGTTAATGTTTGAGGTTTGTGTGACCTTTGATCAGAGTTCCTGAGACTTCAGGCAGAGCTAGGGGCCAGAGGAGACCACGCAAGAGATATGAGGATTTCATCAAATCTGCATGTCTTCATTTGTTTAATGCCAGAAAAGTCATGGACATGTTTTCCTCTGATAAGGGAAGGATGTCATGATGTTAACTGAGTGTCATGTGGACTTGTATATTAGATACAATATGATACTCACACATTAGATACAATACAGTACATTTTGAACAAGTTAGGTGGTCATCTGACCTGGGAGTTCATAGTTCAGAGAGCGCATGTTGAAGGACTGTATCTGTAGAGTGAAGATGGCTGAATAAATTCTCTGAAGCAAATTAAATCTCAGTCTTGCTAAGTGTCATTATTGCACGATCTGACCCCGGCGATTATGCCTTTCTATTCCCAATGGGCTTTCTATTCCCAATGTGAAATCTGCCAAAGAAATGTTAATGAGGACAGGGAGCTAAAAGAACTTGGGCCTGAAATTTAGGGCAGTGCACTTCAGACTCACCGCTCGCCGCACCGTCCCAACACCCTGATCCAGTTTTAAATCAACCCCATAGAATTTTACAGGGAAGATGGAGGCCATGGCACCTGTGCTGACTCTCTGCAAGAGCTGTTCACTTCATCCTAACAACACTCTGGATTTTAAAAAAAGTCTAAACTCTCCCTTTGTTCTTTTCGTGATGATCTTAAATTTATCCCTTTAGTTACTAACTCATCAACCAGTGGGAATAGCTTTCCCCACTTTAGTTCTTGAAAACCCCTCATAATTTTGAACATTTCTATTAGATCTCTTGTTAACCTTCTTTGTTCTAATGAAAAGATCCCTAGTTTCATCACTCTGCCCTCGATTAAAGCCTCTTATCCCTGGAATCATCTCAATGAATTGCTTCTGTACCCTTTCCATTCTCCTTTAAGCCCTTTGTAAAATAAGATGCCGAAAACTGCACACAGTGGGCTGAATTTTACCGGCCCCTCAATGCCGCGGGTCGTGGCATGGGGGCCGATAAAATGCTACAGGGAGAGGCCAGTCTCGACCCGTGATGTCGAGATGGGCCCGCCGCATTTTACCGGCAGCGGTGGGACCTTGGTGCGGCCCCCTGCTGCATGGCGGCATCACCACAATTAGCATATGGTAATGCTTACCTACCTATGCTGATTATGCAGCCTGCCGCCTCTCCACCGACACTGCCGGATTTTTCGTTAAACGGGCCGCCGTCATGTGCTGTCCCGTTCATGATCTGAAAAGCTGTCGGGTCCTCACTCTGCATTCTGGAAGGGAGGAGGGAGGGGGGATACACAGGGGTCTAACTCTGAATTCTTAAAGGAAGGAGGGAGGGGGGATACACAGGGATCTAACTCTGCATTCTTAATGGGAGCCGGGATATGCAGGGGTCGAACTCTGCATTCTGGAAGGGAGGGGGCCTGGAATTACTGGAGGGAAAACTGTGCTGGCATGAAGGGAGGTACTGTGTACCATCCCTCCATTAACAGTGTACGCTCTGTTTGTGAGGGAGCAATGGCACACGAGGCACCCTTTGTGTGGGGAGTGTGCCAGAAAGGGCAGGAGCATTAAGGTTTTATGGATGGTGGGGGCAATCGATTCAGCTGGTCGGATCTTGATGTGGTCATGCTGTGCCACTCTGAGTGTTGGCCAAGATGGGCAATGCCATGGCATGCCACATGGTTGATCCAGGAAAGCAGCTGATGTACCTGTCAACACCATTCCATGCCCTGTTAGGAACCTTCAAATACATGCAGGGTTCAACTTTATTTATCACATGGAAATAGGTATGGGCTCATCCGACATTGTGTGATCCTCTGCTCCTGAGGATCTGTATGCGCCAGAGGCAATATCAACAGGCAGGTGCGATCCACGTACAGGCCCTTGGTCATGAGCAGCAGCCCCCAAGGGGAGCCCGCCATTACGGTTGCCGTGCATCTACAGGCCCCACATGACATGCCATTGGATGTCAGAGCACCAGTGTCAGAGGAGATTGCATATATAGAGAGGGTAGTGACACGTCTCTATGCCCTGCTCAAGGATGACCTGCAGCCCATGGGCTCCGGTGGACATCCCATGCCTTTGTTCCTCATTTTGGCAGCGATTCTCAAGCCTGACGCCTCTGCAGCCTTGTTAGGGCCCACCCGAGACCTTTATGGTGTCACACAGTCAGCAGTGCACCGCTGCATCAGGGAGGTCACCAATGCCCTGCACCAGAGGGCCTGTGGGGATGTCTGCTTCAGGATGGACTCTCACATCCTGGCCCAGAGGGCCAGTGGTTCTGGCACCATTATCAGAGAACCATAAGTTTTAATGTGCATAGACTGCACTCATGTGGCCATCAGGCCTACTGGCAGGCTGCCACCTGCAGTCGTCACCATTAAAGGAGCCCTCGCAGTCAAGGTGAAGCAGGTATGTGAAACCACGGCTGCTTGCAGAGAATGACCGCTTCTCAGGCAGCTGCCATGACACCTGGGTCTTGTGCCAGTCCTGGCTGCCACCGCTGTTCACTGAACTGGCTAAGATGGAGGGGTGGCTTCTTGGAGATAAGGGCTATCCTTTGCAGACATGGCTCCTGACACCAGTGAGAGACTCCACTACTGCTGCAGAGGAGAGATACAACGGCAGCCACTGAGCTACATGAGCCACCATTGAGCAGGAAATTGGCATACTGAAAGAACGCCTCCCATGCCTGGATGAATAGGGCGATGCCCTGTACTACGGGCCGAAAAGGCCAGCTCCTTTATTTGTTGCTCTGCACAACTACGGACCCAATAGGGGCCAGGCCTGGCATGATGAGGAAAGACATCAACAGAATTCCTCCTGGGACTCTGAGAACACTGAAGACCTACAACATGAAAGAGGGCATGGGAGGGCAGATAGGCTCTGCACGTAGGACTAGCAGTGAGCTAGGGAGATACAGAAGTGGCTTATCAGACAAAGGCTGTCTGCTCCATAGAAACCGACATGAGCTCTGCAGCCACACATCTCCCTCGCTCACCTGCTGTGCACCAGTCCACATCTGCAGCATCCCTGTGTAAACCATTAGAGGCAGCAGCTGACTGAGCCAATGTCCATGTCACTGAGTCCGTGGAGACGTTCATGAGTAATGGTAGCATGGCAATGATGTTATTGCATACGTCGGCTCTCCTGAAGGGCCAACGGTGTAAAGGGATGTGACATTGGCGCTACATGCTGGCACACATCATTTCCACAAAGAAAAGGACACACATGTTGGTGAGGAACATTTCGTGAAAGATGTATTTACATTGCTGTGATATCCGTGCATTCCCATTTGTGTCAGTGTGTTCTCTGTAAACCTCTAATACCTTTTATGGTCTATTTAAATCTCACGTCCTGGAATGTGCAAAATTAAGATTATTCACCCAGGTGCCTACAAGAAGAAATGTTACACTTGAGTGGGAGAAGAGGATCGCAACTGCACAGGACACTGGGACATAGCAGGGTAAGTATGTGGCAGCAAAGCGGAAAGTGCTGGGATAACTCAACAGGTCAGGCAGCATCTGTGGAGAGAGAAGCAGAGTTAACTTTCAGGTCTGTGAACTTGGACAAGTTAACTCTGCTTCTCCCTCCACAGATGCAGCCTGACCTGCTGGATTTCTGCAGCACTTTCTGCTTTGCTGCCAGAATGACAGCAGCCCCACTCTTCAGCAGTCAGGTAAGTATTTCTTTGACAGCTGTTGGGAAGCAGGTGCTGGGGCGCTTAAAATAGGGCCCCAGCACCTGCTTCACAACTGTCAAAGACTCTCACTGCGCCAAATGTCCCGCCTCTCCCCGCGTAATATGGGGAGGGTGGCTCGGCGTTGTGATTCTAATGAGATTAATATCGCAGGGCTCAGCAGTGGCCGGCGAATGCAGGCACCCCGCCAAGTTCAAAGGGTGCCGCTGCAGACAGCGGCATCCCAATAAAATTCAACCCAGTGTTCTAACTGCTGCTTACCTTATGCTTTGAGCAGTTTTAACATTACTTCTTTGCTTTGTTGACTATGTCCCCATTAATAAAGTATGTCATGTTCTTCGTCTTGTCATGAAAATTCTTATCATATGTTTGGAGGAACTTGCAAAGAAAGACAGATACCAAGATCGCCAGATTGCATGTTTAATGAGATCACCATACACTGGGCATGCTCATAATATTGGAATACATTACACGTGATGCAAACCGGACCCTGAAAACAATTTGAACATGCAGCTGCGTGATTTTTACTGAGTGCCAGACGCGCCAGATAAAGCTGGCGACAGAGAGATCCTTGGCCAGAACAGGCTCGGTAAATTTCCAAACTGTTTTTTAATAGTTTCCTTGTGGTCCGGGAGGAGAAGAAATGATTGCCTAGGCTCTAAGAGGAAACCTTGGGCCTCCGCTGCCCTGGGCATCCTCCCACTGATCCCCCACCCTCTTGACTGAAATTGCATTCAGGCCGTTCCTACCACCCACTCCCTCCCCTCCCCAGAAACTTACCTTAGTGCCAGGCACTGCTCCTTTGGACAAAAGGCCACTCCCACCATCGTCCCAGTTACTGATTCGCGTTGGGGTCAGTTGGGAGACAGAATTCCATGTTGCAGATAGGACCAGTGCTTAAAATGGTTTGGGTCTCATTTCGGCAAGGTAAATGTGGCCTTGTTGCTTGCTCTTCCACACCCCCCTCCCCCCTCCCCCCAACGCCATGTTGCACTCATTACAATAGGAGCCGAGGAGTTCAGACCCTTAACATTAGCCTGGGAACAATTAGCATCTTTTCTCTTTACAGATGCTGACGAATTTTTATGTACTTTCACCATTTTCTGCTT
Source organism: Heterodontus francisci (assembly GCF_036365525.1). Taxonomy (NCBI): domain Eukaryota; kingdom Metazoa; phylum Chordata; class Chondrichthyes; order Heterodontiformes; family Heterodontidae; genus Heterodontus; species Heterodontus francisci. Next base: position 40,261,864 of record NC_090375.1, read on the forward strand.
TTATTTCTAGCATCTGTAGTTTCTTGCCTGTTATTGGTCACTGTTGATATTTCCTTAGCCCTGCAGCACAAAGCTTTCATGTTCCATTATGTCTTTGATCCTCTAGCTCCATTTACCCTTTATACCTTCAATCTCCTTTCTAACCGGGATATCAAATCAATGAAATTACAACACAGAAGGAGGCCATTCAGCCTGTTGTACTTATGCCAGTGGTAACTCATTTACTGGAGCTATCTGGGGTAATCTGATTCCCTTGCATCCTTCTGTATGCTTCCTTTTCACATACTTATCAATTACTTTCTAAATGGTGTTATCATCTCTGCTTCAACAGCCAGTTGTGGTATAGCATTCTAATGACCTTTGAAGTGGAAATGATTTTTCCATGATTTCCCTTCATTCTAGTGGTAGTCTTTTGTTGATGCCCCATTGTTGCTGACTTGCCATATTTAGGCAGCCTTTTTCTGATTGAGTTAAATCAACACAGAGTGAGGTGACTTTCAAGGCCTCTGCTGTATGGAATGGGATGATAGCATTCTGGAAATTACAGTTATACCTCTAACTGCCTCTTCCCTGCTGGCTCCTCCAGCTGCTATTACTTTTGACCCATGTCTGGAAATTGATGGATACAGCATCCTGTTTTGGGTGGGAGTCTACTTCTGGTAAGCCATTTATAGGATCCCGTCACAATTTTCAAGTACACATTTAATTAAAAGAAATAAAATAATTCCTGGGTTGTGGACATTGTTAGTAAAACTGGTATTTATTGCCCATCCATAGTTTCCCTGAAAAGGTGGTAATGGAGTTTCTTTCGTGAACCATTGAGTGCAGTTTCATACAGTTGTGAGGCTTGCTAGGCTACTTCAGGGAGGGGTTGAGTGTCAACTAGGTTGATGTGAGACTGGAGTCATATATAGGCCAGACCAGGTAAGGACAGCAGATTTCCTTCCCTAAAGGAATTTAGTAAACTAACTGGGTTTTACAACAATCCAATAGCTTCATGGTCACTTATACTGATAACAGTTTTTCATTTCCCTTTTTGAAAAACTGAATTCAAACTGTCGTGATGGGATTTGAACTCATCTTCCACCTAGGATTATTAATTCTGGCTTCTGGGTTATAGTCCACTAACATAACCTCTACACTACCATATACCAATTGGCTGTTTGTTCTCTGCCTGTTGGTACCAGACATTGAATGGCTAAGCCATAAGAATCCTTAAAGGCACTGTTGCAGGCCACTCAGAAAATGTGGCCATAAATGTTGTGGCACTGATTTTCATAGGCCAGGAAGCACATGGACGGTTATCCTGGGTCCTTATAAATCTTATCATTTGTTCCGAGCCTGTCCACATACGTCTCCACTCATGTCCCCAGGATCGCAACACGCTTCTCTCACTCCATGATTGCCTCCCTGCTCTTTAACCCATTACTTCCAGCACCACTCTGCAGCAAAGCAGCCAGATTTAGTGAGTTGCCTTTCAGTGTTGGTTCAGCACTCACAGACTGCCAAATAAAGGGGAGTGAGGACCAGCTCTCAAAGTTGTTCAGGCCTCTCGGCAAAGACATCACCTTCAATCACTCCGTGTACCTCCCGCCTGATGTCAGCACAATGTGAAAATTGCCCTCACAGTATCAATTCCACAACTATTTTTTCTCCAGTCTCATTTGAAGCTTGTTAATTAAGTATTTGTGTCCTCTAATTGTACACATAAAGTCCATGTTAGATCAATTGCATCCACAGCCACCTATCAACCAATTCTAACACATTACAACAAAGCATAGAGGTAGGAGGCAAATCGGGGCAATAACACAAATTAAGGGTTTATATGACACGCAAAAATCATTTTTGGAGATGATTGAACTTTCTCAACCATATTATTGCCTTGAAACTACTGCTGCCCTATTCAATATCTTACATTTGAAATATGCAGCATTATCATTCTCTTGAAGTCAATGGAAATGAAAATCGAAAAAGATGTAAAATGGGCTGCTGACTTGCTATCACCCATTTTACACTATTGGCCAAAGTCAAAATTACCACTATTAATTTTCAAACTCGAGGAAAATTATACTAGTCTTTCACATATAGGGATTTAGCAGATGGCAAAGACACTCAGTGAATCTTGGTGCATGTGATTAATTTGTATCTTTCAGTATCCTGTATTTATCCCTTGATGCTAGTTTGACATTAGACTGACACTGGATGTGACATATGCTGATCAGTGTTTCTGGCTAACTCTTGTTTTTCATAATGTGTTTGATCTATGTCACTCAACTGGGTACACATCAAACATCTGGACCATCTTAAAGGCAATTTCAAATAGCTTTGGAGTCAGTTTAATGGTGCTAATCAAACAAAACTAACCACCCAAGAGAGATGTTTTAAATAGGTGTATCTACAGTAATAGATTGGTTAAATTTGGAATAATGTTTCAAAACTTAAACCTTTCTAATTGCTTTCATGATATTTGTGCAGGCATTGCTGAAGCCAAATTAGCATGGTGAGAGAGCAGAGATAATGATGTCCTCTTCCTATTAGAAGGTTGTTTTTACTTGCAAAGTTATTATTTTTCCAATAGTAAAATGTTCCATTGCCCAGAAATTGCTAAATATAATTGTCTGCCCTTGAAAGTCCATGAAATATTAACATTATGGGGTCAATTTTAACAATCCCTATCCTGCCTGGCGTACACGGGGACTTACCACTTTTTTCTCACCTTATTCTGGTCATCTGCAATCTTAATTTTACAGGGTCCTCTGTAAACCTGCAGATCGGGTTCTGAAGATCTAAGCAGGTCCCCATCTGCAATTTAACCTGAGGCCTGAGCGGGGGAAGCAGTGGTGGCTTCCCTGTCAGGCCGAACCTGGAGGAAACAACAGCCAGGGCCTGAAGTGCTCCTCTGGGTCCCACAAAGAAATCTTGGAACTCCCTTGCCCCATGCTTCTGATTTCTCCTCCTGACTATGATTCCTCTCACGAAGCACTTCCTCTGTGCCAAGAGCATTCCCCTAGGTCCTAGTGATGGCCTCCTGCTGTCCCGCTGACTTACCGGTTATTTTTGATCAAGATGTTGACTAGTGGCATACTAATGAAGCCTGGCTGTTAAAATCATCGGGCCTCACGGCGTCTGCTCCCGGCAGGGCTGGCCACTCGCCTTGTTGTGTTCCAGTTAAAATTGCATCTTGTGTGTTAACTGTTTCGAAATTCCATCAAAAACCCATGCTTTGCTTGTCAATCAATTGTTGAAAGGAACGATTGGTACAAGAATAATTTTAGTATTCAGTATTTAGAAACTCATGGATAAGAAGCAGGTGTTTCTCTGGCACATTTCTGAATTGAAATTCCATCATGTTCATGGTGCAATATCTACAACTGTCCACAGAGCAAATACAAGTTTCTATTTAACAAGTGAAATTGAACAGATGTCCATTTTATTTTGTTGTATATTATTTCACAGCTGCTGTTCCTCTATTTTTGGCCTAGTTTTTCTCCTTGGGCTTTTCAGTTAGCGGCTCAGAAAGCAAAAAGATGAACTGCTTCCAGGCCCCCTGTCTTGCCACGCTACATCTTAGGTTAGAAGGCAAATAGAAGCCACAATTCATGGGAAAACACTGTGAGGTGTAGAGGAAGTGAATGGAGTGAATGTCCACAGATCCCTGAAGTAGCAGAACAGGTTGATAAGGTGGTTAAGAAGCATATGGAATCCTTTCCTTTATTAGCTGAGGTATAGAATATAAGAGCAGGGATGTTATGCTGGAACTGTTATAAATCATTAGTTAAGCCACAACTTGAGTACCGTGTGCAGTTCTGGTCACCTCATTACAGAAAGGATGTAATTGCATTGGAGAGGGTATAGAGGAAATTTACTAGGATGCTGCCAGGACAGGAAAAAGCTGTGAGGAAAGATTGGATAGGCTGGGTTGTTCCCCTTGGAATAGAGAAGGCTGAGGGGAGATTTGATTGAAATGTTTAAAATTGTGAGGGTTGTTGTTTAATTGCCTTTTAGAGTGATCTCCCTTTAAGATCTTAATATGCTAATGAGCTAAGTGCCAGAATGCAGTCATGTGACTCAGAGCCAGAGTCACTCTGCTGCTGTAAAACCTAGAGGCAAGTTCTGTAAATAGTTGCTCCGTACTGTATATCATAGTTTCAGCTGTAATAAACCTGTTTGAGATCTTCAACAACCTGGACTCCACGCATATTTGTTGCATCAGATAACATTGAAAGAACTCATTAAAGGTGGCAGCAGTGGTGAGAAGACAAAGTCTAAGTTGAAGACCACAGGTAAAACAGCTGTAAAAACTACCTTTCCTACAGCCACTAGAGAGAAAGTTTAAAAACAAACTGGCTCAAGCAATGAAGAAAAAAAGAAATTATCTCAAGCTGTAGCAGACAGAGCTCAGAACGACAGGCTGCAAGTAAATTGGGTGAGTCATTGTGCCAATAAAAGAGCTGCCAATGTGGAAAATTGCTCAGGTATGTCCTGTACACAAAATGTAGGACAGGTCCAACCCGGCCAATTACTGCCCCATCAGTCTACTCTCAATCGTTAGTAAAGTGATGGAAGGTGTCACCAACAGTGCCATCAAACGGCATTTGCTCAGCAATAACCTGCTCAGTGGCGTTCAGTTTGGGTTCCGCCAGCGCCACTCAGCTCCTGACCTCATTACAGCCTTGGTTCAAACATGGACAAAAGAGCTGAACTCAAGAGGTGAGGTGAAAGTGACTGTCCTCGACATCAAGGCAGCATTTGACCAAGTATGGCATCAAGGAGCCCTAGCAAAACTGAATGAAGTCAATGGGAATCAGGGGGAAAACTCTCCACTGGTTGGAGTCATACCTAGCGCAAAGGAAGATGGTTGTGGTTGTTGGAGGTCAATCATCTCAGCTCCGGGACATCACTGCAGGAGTTCCTCAGGGTAGTGTACTAGGCCCAACTATCTTCAGCTGCTTCATCAATGACCTTCCTTCAATCATAAGGTCAGAAGTGGGGATGTTTGCTGATGATTGCACAATGTTCAGCACCATTCGCGACTCTTCAGATACTGAAGCAGTCTGTGCAGAAATGCAGCAAGACCGGGACAATATCCAAGCTTGGGCTGATAAGTGGCAAGTAATATTCGCGCCACACAAGTGCCAGGCAATGACCACCTCCAACAAGAGAGAATCTAACCATCTCCCCTTGACATTCAATGGTATTACGATTGCTGAATCCCCTACTATCAACATCCTAGGAGTTGCCATTGACCAGAAACTGAACTGCAGTAGCCATATAAATACCGTGGCTTCAAGAGCAGGTCAAAGGTTAGGAATCCTGCAGCAAGTAACTCACCTCCTGACTCCCCAAAGCCTGTCCACCATCTATAAGGCACAAGTCAGGAACGTTATGGAATACTCTCCACTTGCCTGGATGAGTGCAGCTCCAACAACACTCAAGAAGCTCAACACCATCCAGGACAAAGCAGCCCGCTTGATTGGCACCCCATCTAAAGTATTCACTCTCTCCACCACCGACGCACAGTGACAGCAGTGTGTACCATCTACAAGGTGCACTCAGCAATGCACCAAGGCTCCGTAGACAGCACCTTCCAATCCCGCGACCTCTACCAACTAGAAGGACAAGGGCAGCAAATGCATGGGAACACCGCCACCTGCAATTTCCCCTCCAAGTCACGCACCATCCTGACTTGGAACTATATCGCCGTTCCCTCACTGTCGCTGGATCTAAAATCTGGAACTCCCTTCCTAACAGCATTGTGGGTGTACCTACCTCACATGGACTGCAGCGGTTCAAGAAGGCAGCTCACCACCACCACCTTCTCAAGGGCAATTAGGGATGGGCAATAAATGATGGCCTAGCCGGTGATGCTCACATCCCATGAATGAATTAAAAAAAAGAAACCCTCAGGTGCTTTTGGCCTTATAGAGATGAACTCGGTATCTCGAGAAGCATCACCTTCAAGGGAAAACAAGTGATTGTGCCCAAAGCTCTCCGACAGGACATCTTGTCACAACTTCACCAAGGCCATATGGGTATAGAGTGAACAAGACAACTGGCACTGTTTATTGGCCGGGGCTGAACAGTGACATCGAAAGGTTAATGAGGGTTTGCGAGGCATGCCAGAGCCACCAGCCGCAACAATACAAAGAACCTCTACACCGTCACAAGATTCCGTCAGTCCCTTGGTCCAAAATTGCCACTGATCTATTTTCCATTAATGGAGAAGACTATATCTTAGTCATTGACTATTTCTCCAAATTTCCAATTGTCAGACAGGTAAAAGACACTTCAAGCGCAGTCATCGCCGGCACATTGAGTGCTATATTCTATGTGACATCCTCACCACATTACCCTAGATCTAATGGTCTCGCCGAGCAAATGGTTCGCACAGTCAAAGCACTTATCCTAAAGATTAGGACAACGGAATAAGATTTTCTTGTTGCCATGCTCCGCTTCAGAGCTACACCTTTGGATATGAGCTTAACATCACCAGCAGTGTTCATGTTTTGCAGATAAATGCAGACGACTCTGCCAAGCCATCATCTGTCCAAATTTTCCGAAATGCAGGAGACACTGCTCAAAAAGCAGGAGAGAATGAAGATGGTGCATGCGGAACTATCTCAGCAACATGGAGGACAAAACGTCATACACCCAACATTGAAAACATAATGGCCTGCAAAGGTGTCCGGGGTGTGCAGTGAGCCTAGGTCCTATGAGATTACAACATTTAGCGGAGCAGTGTTGAGAAAGAACCGAAGTCAAAAGAACACGGCTGATGTCCCTGACTCCTTCACGTGCTGGAAGTGTGTCCAGCTGCAGCTCTTGTTAGACCGCATGACGGCTCTGGAGCTGCGGATGGACTCAATTTGGAGCATCCGCGATGCTGAGGACGTCGTGGATAGCACGTTTAGGGAATTGGTCACACCGCAGATAAAGATTGCTGAGGGTGAAAGCGAATGGGTGACCAAAAGGCAGAGAAAGAGCAGGAAGGCAGCGCAGGTGTCCCCTGCGGTCATCTCCCTCCACAACAGGTAGACCGTTTTGGATACTGTTGAGGGAGATGGCTCACCAGGGGAAGGCAGCAGTAGCCAGGTTCATGGCACCGTGGCTGGCTCTGCTGTTCGGAAGGGCGGGAAAAAGAGTGGAAGGGCTATAGTTATCGGGGATTCGATTGTAAGGGGAGTAGATAGGCGGTTCTGTAGTCAAAAACGAGACGCCCGAATGGTATGTTGCCTCCCAGGTGCACGGGTCAGGGATGTCTCAGATCGGCTGCAGAACATTCTGAAAGGCGAGGGTGAACAGCCAGTTGTCGTTGTGCACATAGGCACCAATGATATAGATAAAAAACGGGATGAGGTCCTACAAGCAGAATTTAGGGAGTTAGGAGCCAAGTTAAAAAGTAGGAGCTCAGAGGTAGTAATCTCAGGATTGCTACCAGTGCCACGTGATAGTCAGAGTAGAAATGAAAGAATAGTCAGGATGAATGCGTGGCTTGAGAGATGGTGCAGGAGGGAGGGGTTCAGATTTTTGGGACATTGGGACCGGTTCTGGGGGAGGTGGGACTATTACAAATTGGATGGTCTACACCTGGGCCGGACTGGAACCAATGTCCTTGGGGGTGCTTTTGCTAACGCTGTTGGGGAGGGTTTAAACTAATGTGGCAGGGGGATGGGAACCAAATGAGGAGGTCAGTGGACAGTAAGGAGGTAGTAACAAAAGCCTGTAAGGAACTTCATAATGAAGTCAGCGTGACTAAGGAAAAGAGTAGACAGGGAGCAGATGATGAACGCAAAGGGACTGGTGGTCTGAGGTGCATTTGTTTTAATGCAAGAAGTGTAGCAGGTAAGGAAGATGAACTTAGGGCCTGGATTAGTAGTTGGGAGTATGATGTTATTGCTATTACTGAGACTTGGTTGAGGGAAGGGCATGATTGGCAACTAAATATCCCAGGATATCGATGCTTCCGGCGGGATAGAGAGGGAGGTAAAAGGGGTGGAGGAGTTGCAGTACTGGTCAAAGAGGATATCACAGCTGTGCTGAAGGAGGGCACTATGGAGGACTCGAGCAGTGAGGCAATATGGGCAGAACTCAGAAATAGGAAGGGTGCGGTAACAATGTTGGGGCTGTACTACAGGCCTCCCAACAGCGAGCGTGAGATAGAGGTACAAATATGTAAACAGATTATGGAAAGATGTAGGAGCAACAGGGTGGTGGTGATAGGAGATTTTAATTTTCCCAACATTGACTGGGATTCACTTCGTGTTAGAGGTCCAGATGGAGCAGAAATTGTAAGGAGCATCCAGGAGGGTTTTCTAGAGCAGTATGTAAATAGTCCAACTCGGGAAGGGGCCATACTGGACCTAGTGTTGGGGAATGAGCCCGGCCAGGTGGTTGAGGTTTCAGTAGGGGACTACTTTGGGAATAGTGATCACAATTCCGTAAGCTTTAAAATACTCATGGACAAAGACGAGAGTGGTCCCAAAGGAAGAGTGCTAAATTGGGGGAAGGCCAACTATACCAAAATTCGGCAGGAGCTGGGGAATGTAGATTAGGAGCAGCTGTTTGAAGGTAAATCCACATTTGATATGTGGGAGGCTTTTAAAGAGAGGTTGATTAGCGTGCAGGAGAGACATGTTCCTGTGAAAATGAGGGATAGAAATGGCAAGATGAGGGAACCATGGATGACAGGTGAAATTGTCAGACTAGCTAAGAGGAAAAAGGAAGCATACATAAGGTCTAGGAGGCTGAAGAAAGACGAAGCTTTGAAAGAATATCGGGAATGTAGGACCAATCTGAAACGAGGAATTAAGAGGGCGAAAAGGGGTCATGAAATATCTTTAGCAAACAGGGTTAAGGAAAATCCCAAAGCCTTTTATTCATATATAAGGAGCAAGAGGGTAACTAGAGAAAGGATTGGCCCACTCAAGGACAAAGGAGGAAAGTTATGCGTGGAGTCAGAGAAAATGGGTGAGATTCTAAACGTGTACTTTGCATCACCGAGGAGAGGGACATGACGGATGTTGAGGTTAGGGACAGATGTTTGATTACTCTAGGTCAAGTCGGCATAAGGAGGGAGGAAGTGTTAGGTATTCTAAAAGGCATTAAGGTGGACAAGTCCCCAAGTCCGGATGGGATCTATCCCAGGTTATTGAGGGAAGCGAGAGAGGAAATAGCTGGGGCCTTAACAGATATCTTTGCAGCATCCTTAAACACGGGTGAGGTCCCGGAGGACTGGAGAATTGCTACTGTTGTCCCCTTGTTTAAGAAGGGTAGCAGGGATAATCCAGGTAATTATAGACCGGTGAGCCTGACGTCAGTGGTAGGGAAGCTGCTGGAGAAGATACTGAGGGATAGGATCTATTCCCATTTGGAAGAAAATGGGCTTATCAGTGATAGGCAACATGGTTTTGTGCAGGGAAGGTCATGTCTTACCAACTTAATAGAATTCTTTGAGGAAGTGACAAAGTTGATTGATGAGGGAAGGGCTGTAGATGTCATATACATGGACTTCAGTAAGGCGTTTGATAAGGTTCCCCATGGTAGGCTGATGGAGAAAGTGCAGTCGCATGGGGTCCAGGGTGTACTAGCTAGATGGATAAAGAACTGGCTGGGCAACAGGAGACAGAGAGTAGCAGTGGAAGGGAGTTTCTCAAACTGGAGACGTGTGACCAGTGGTGTTCCACAGGGATCCGTGCTGGGACCACTGTTGTTTGTGATATACATAAATGATTTGGAGGAAAGTATAGGTGGTCTGATTAGCAAGTTTGCAGACGACACTAAGATTGGTGGAGTAGCAGATAGTGAAGGGGACTGTCAGAGAATACAGCAGAATATAAATAGATTGGAGAGTTGGGCAGAAAAATGGCAGATGGAGTTCAATCAGGGCAAATGCGAGGTGATGCATTTTGGAAGATCCAATTCAAGAGTGAATTATACAGTAAATGGAAAAGTCCTAGGGAAAATTGATGTCCAGAGAGATTTGGGTGTTCAGGTCCATTGTTCCCTGAAGGTGGCAACGCTGGTCAATAGAGTGGTCAAGAAGGCATACGGCATGCTTTCCTTCATCGGACGGGGTATTGAGTACAAGGGTTGGCAGGTCATGTTACAGTTGTATAGAACTTTGGTTCGGCCACATTTGGAATGCTGCGTGCAGTTCTGGTCGCCACATTACCAAAAGGATGTAGATGCTTTGGGGAGGGTGCAGAGGAGGTTCACCAGGATGTTGCCTGGTATGGAGGGCGCTAGCTATGAAGAGAGGTTGAGCAGATTAGGATTATTTTCATTAGAAAGACGGAGGTTGAGGGGGGACCTGATTGAGGTGTACAAAATCATGAGAGGTCTCGACAGGGTGGATAACAAGAAGCTTTTTCCCAGAGTGGGGGATTCAATTACTCGGGGTCACGAGTTCAAAGTGCGAGGGGAAAAGTTTAGGGGGGATATGCGTGGAAAGTTCTTTACGCAGAGGGTGGTGGGTGCCTGGAACGCGTTGCCAGCGGAGGTGGTAGACGCGGGCACGATAGCGTCTTTTAAGATGTATCTGGACAGATCCATGAATGGGCAGGAAGCAAAGAGATACAGACCCTAAGAAAATAGGCGACATGTTTAGTTAGAGGATCTGGATCGGCGCAGGCTTGGAGGGCCGAAGGGCCTGTTCCTGTGCTGTAATTTTCTTTGTTCTTTGTTCTTTGTTCAACTGAGAGAGGTGTGCAGTACTCCAATTGTGCACGGCGGACTCGAGGGAGCACGCTCTGACTGTGGGGGTGTGACAGAACAACAGGACGGCAGCCAATGCAATGACATAATGTCTGCAAACCCAGGACAGCCAAGGGCGAAATCCACATCTCCAGAAGGTTATACCATAACCGGATCTGGAAGAGTTGTCAAACCTCCGAATATCTATCTATGGAATCTTAAGCTTCCTCATTTGTAAATTTCACAAACCCAATCCATGTGTAAATAATTTTGATGTTATCTAATTTTATGTATTTTTACTTTTAGCATGCAAGACTGATCTTTGGAAAGAAAGGGGAGGTTGTGTGATTGCCTTTTAGAGTGATGTCCCTTTAAGATCTTAATATGCGAATAAGCTAAGTGCCAGGGTGCATGTGACTTGGAGCCACAGTAACTCTGCTGCTCTAACACCTAGAGGCAGGTTCTGTAAATAGTTGCTCTGTAACGTATATAATAGTTTTAGCTGTAATAAACCTATTTGAGATCTTCAACAATCTGGACTCCACGCATCTCATTTATGTTGCATCAGACCACATAAAAGGAACTCATTACAAGGGACCTGCATAGAATTGATGGGAAGGGCCTAATTACCTTAACAGAGAGGTAAGTGACTCGGGGGCATAGATTTACAGTAATTGGTAGTAAGATTAGAGGGGAGATGAGGAAACTTTTTTCACCCAGAGGGTGGTAGGTGTCTGGAACTCACTGCCTAAAAGGGTAGTAGAGGCAGGAACACTCGACTCATTTAAAAGGTGTGTGGCTATTCCCCTCAAGTGCTGTAACCTGTAGGACTACAGACCAAACGCTCGAAAGTTGGATTAGGTTGGGTGCATTGTTTTTTGGCTGGCGCAAGTGGGCCAAGTGGCCTTTCCTGAGCCATAAACTTTTTCTAATCAAATTCTAATCAAGCCAATCATGAGCCATCTCTCTCCTCTTTCCACCTGATGATTTTAGGTCTGTTTTGAAGAAAGTGGATGCAGTGTACCCCCTTACAGTGAAGCAGCTCAGAACCAAAACTCAGGAGTCTGGCAGAATTAAACCTTTAACTAACTATTCTGATGATGTCATATGTTGGTGACACAACATATCACACCATGATATGGCCCTAATTTCGGTTAAACTTGATTAATTGATCCTGCCATTCTCCTGACCCAAATAATTTGTTGATAAAGCTCAAAGGATCTTTCGTACACCGTAGGTGTAATATCTTGGTTGCTAAAAAGAGAAAAAGAAGGGCTTGCATTTATATCATGCCTTTCAGGACTTCAGGTCATCCTGAAGTGCTTTACAGCTAATTACGTACTTTGAAGTGTAGTCACTGTTGTAATGTAGGAAATGCAGCAGCCAATTTGCACACAGTAAGCTTCCACAAACAGCAAAGTGATAATGACCAGATAATCTGCTTTTGTGATGTTGATTGCAGGATAAATATTGGTTAGAATAGCGGGGATAACTCCCTTGCTCTTGTTCAAAATAGTGCCATGCGATCTTCTGCATCAATGTAAAGGAGCAGACAGGGCCTTTGTTTTATGTCTCACCTGAAAGGTGGAACCTCCAACAGTGCAGCAGTCCCTCAGCATTAGAATTGATTTTTCTTTGGAGTCGTTCATAAATCCAAACCTTTTTGTCCTAGAGGTGACAGTGATACCCACTGAGCAGCAGCTGACACTAAATTGACCAAGGAATTGGATTCATATATGTGTGAAAATATTTTCTGCTTTATTACGCTGGATGGTGTTCTCCACTGAGTTGCTGTAAAATAAACATTGTGTGGTGCTACATCCATTAAGATTCTCATTTTTTCAATTTTACTGATGCTACTCCGGGATGGTAAAGCAGTGTGGTGCTAAAGACAGCAACCGAGTGGTAAAACTGATTGATTTTCTTGACATATTTCAAGCCATTCTATAGCAGTGTTTGTTCAAGTGCTGCTGAATTATAATAATCAAACTGTACAGTTGGGTTGGACTTTAGAAGAGCTGCAGATATGGGAACAGAGGTGGGTAGGCTCACAATGTCCCGCTGCCGGCCATCGTGCCGGTTTGCTGGCATGTGCCTGCCTCCAGCCCATTTTGGAAGAGGCCAGGTCAGGGGAGTGACAACTACTTGCCCACAAGTAGCAGTTAGCCAATTATGTCAATTAAAGGGGCTATTAAAACGACTGTGCCAATACCAACAGGAATTTTCCCAACAGACCGGAGGGCCATCACTCAAAGCTAAATTTTTGCCGCCTCAGTGGCTGCTATTGCGAGATGGCCACAGCTGCAGCTGCTGGCCATCCACTGGATGGTTTGCCCTCCACAATGATGGCCTGGCAGTTATGGTCTCTTTCTCTTTATAAATTGTTTTAAAAGTTTCAGAGGGTTCCTCCATCTTGAAGCAACCTCTTTTTCTCTTACCTACATTGGAAGTTCCTAACACTGATGGTAGGCCTGCTGATCATCCAGTGCTGGAGGGCCTCCTATTGGCCATGCAGCCTTCGGAGTCCACCCATTGTTCTTAATTGGATGGGGCTCCTGGAGACAGCTACTTAATTGACGACCTTCTCGAAAATCGCTTCCTGGTTCTTGCTGCTGACAGTCACAGTTCCTGACCTGAAATTTATCCTGTGTCAGGATTGGGAACCTGAAACAAAAAACCAGCCCATTAACTTTGTTTGTCTCTAAACAGATGCTGCCTAACTTGCTGAGTGTTTACAGCATTTTCTGTTTTATTTCAGATTTACAGCATTCACAATATATTTCTTTTGCTGAATTACATGTTCTTTTCACTGCCTCTGAAATTATATCTCGATGCTTAACAACTAATTGTTGCTAAAACTTTGCAGGCTGTTTTGTTCAAAGAATTATTTGCAATTAGAGGTACCAAATAATATCTGATCTGTTGACTCTCTTGTATTCTCAGATACGTGGCAATTTCAAGGACAAGATGTGTTTATTATTTCTGTTGATTTAATAAACCACTTTAAATCAGTAAAATTTGAGTTCTACTTTAAATTTTTGCTTATTTTGCAATCTTTATTCCAGAACAGTAAATGAACAAGCACTTGTTGGTATTTTAAATAAAATCCCCAATTTTCTCCCGCTTCCCTCCTTCAGCTGCTGATTCATGCTGCTTTATGGTTTTATTTTCTCCCTTAGAGTAACACATTTTGGTCATTTGCTCCAGAGATTTATGATAGGATTTGTATTTATAATAATCTTAGTGTAGCAAAACACCTCAAAGCACTTTACACATTAAATTACTTTTTAAAATACAGTGTCGATAATTATTGCTGAATGATATAGTAAAATGGACAATATTGATTCAGACCACTGATACCTCCATTATATATCTCTCCTGATTTTTATTTGCAATTACGATAATATAATGAAAATCAGGAAAGATGCGCAAAAGCAGCTGAAACACCTACACTATGACCTAAAATCAAAATAACCCCAAGTGACTGTCGTTCATCAAAAGCGTTGATGTGAATAAAATGACTGCCATGTTTGCCTACGTCACAGCAACTATTAAACTGCAAAGTAATTTATTGTGTTGAATCATTTTGAAATGCCTCTAAGGAACCTGCTAAGGTGCGATATAAATATAATTCTTATACTCCATAGGATAGTTACTCTTGCCATCTGGACAGTATATTATGTACTGAGATTCTCCAAGCCTCTCCTGTTTTGCAGTTTATTGAATTCAAACAGTCCAGCTTAATCAGCTGTGCTTTACTTTTGGGAGGTACATCCAGAAAATTACTTTAAATGCAAGTGTGAGAGTCGGGCAGGGAGACATAGATAGAAGCTAGTGAAAGGTAAATTTAGGACTGAGGTCAAGAAATTATTCACACCAAGTGAGATAAATATACAGAGTGGGCTTCCAGACAAAGTAGTGAAAGCAAAAACCCAGGAATCATTGAAAAAAAAATAAACTGAATAGGCAAATACTGCCATGCAACAACTCAGCCAACTGGTCAGTCATTCTAGGGAGTCGGTTGAAGCAGGTTACATCAATCATGTGAGGCATTACGGTTAAGCCTTACCCAAGCTTGACCTGATATCCACATTTGTGCATTTTGTATACAGAGTCACTGGGTAGCAATCAGGATTGGTGACTCTTATTGATTGATCTTTTCCTCTCTCTAAACTGCATGTCATTACTGGCTTGCCAGGTTGTGATTGAGGTAATTCTGCAGCGACCAGAGATCCAATCTGGAATCCTCCCAGTCTGTACAGCTCTGGTCCATGTTTAACAATGCCCTTACCAACTGAAACACAGAGGAGGCTTTCAGTTTGTGTTTTAAATTAATTCTCATCAAATTTGCTTTTAATTGTTATCATTGAGTGCTGCCTACAGATTTTCTGAGACCAAGTAGTCCAACACTTGTATATTCCACTTAAATTCTGATAGACTTGATTGACTGTAATTGTTTATAGGCATTCAAGACAGATTTGTAATAGTTTTGTGAGATGGCGGCTCATAGCAGTCCATGGATATCCACAGCTTTTTGGCATTGAACAGAGAATTGAAATATTACCATTCTTACTAGTCAAGATTGTCCAACCTGACATGCGTCATTTAATACAAATTGCTAACTCCTGTATGAACCTTGATGGCTAAGCTTTTCATGAATACTCAAGGATCACTTATAATCATTTCAGGAGTTCACTGTATGGTTATATAATGGATACCATGGTTACATAATTTTGTTCCTCAAATATAAAATTATTATATAATTTAATATTATTTACAAGGATATTCTGACCCAACGGAAAAATATTTTTCCGTAAAGTGCTCTTTGCACGTCATGATTAGATTAGATTAGATTAGAGATACAGCACTGAAACAGGCCCTTCGGCCCACCGAGTCTGTGCCGACCATCAACCACCCAGTTATACTAATCCTACACTAATCCCATATTCCTACCCAACATCCCCACCTGACCCTATATTTCCCTACCACCTACCTATACTAGTGACAATTTATAAAGGCCAATTTACCTACCAACCTGCAAGTCTTTTGGCTTGTGGGAGGAAACCGGAGCACCCGGAGAAAACCCACGCAGACACAGGGAGAACTTGCAAACTCCACACAGGCAGTACCCGGAATCGAACCCGGGACCCTGGAGCTGTGAGGCGGCAGTGCTAACCACTGCGCCACTGTGCCACCCTAAATATATGAAGACAAAATGTTTTGCATTTATGATAAAGCTCTGTGGTCCTGGCTAACACTTTTATACATCTCCTCTTGCTCTTATATGATCTGGAGCTGCAAGGCGAAACCTGATCAATGTGATGGTGAGAATTATCAGTGACATGCTCATTATATGACCCTAAACCCTGACCCTAAACCTAAATTTTCTAGCCAACACAGTGGTTTGAGCTGGGGCAGAACAAGCAGGAGAGGACTGGGAAATCAGATGAAGAATTAGATCAGCATATTGTAGCGATTTTAAGTTCACCAATGTGTTGGTCTTTTAATTTAAGCACATTTAGTTGATGTTATTAATTATCAAATCAATCAGGATCAACTGGAAACAATATGGTGGGTACGTTGAGTTTAATCAAAGATTAAGAGGGAATATAACAACTATTTATACAGCAAAAATGTATGACCGTGACAACTAGCAAGTGCTGATTCAAGTCAAGTAGGATGGCTGGCATGCACAAACAGTGCTTTCTTTTTTCATTCTGTTTTCTTCTTGGTGCTTTATGTCTTCATGACTTCTCAAACTATCAACAGTGATAGCATCTACCCTTAGGTGTTTCTCTCCGCCACCTACTTCAAAAGCTTCCTTCAAAAACAAATTATTTATTCCCTTTTTCAGGCGTGACTTAAATATCCTGTAAACGTTCTTCTTGATTTAAATTGTCCAATGGCGCATCAGGTTCTTTGTTTAAACCATGGAGTGAAAATCTGGCTTTATGTTATCCATCTTCCATGATCTTTTAGAGCCTTGGCATGTACCCTCTGTTGTTGATCAACCAGGCCTTTACATCATCTTCCCCTATCTCATCCGATGCTATTCCCCATGATCAGTTCCACAATTCTCTTGAAACATCCCATCTCCGGACTTCAAACCAACTTTCACAAGATTCATTCCTCGCATTTGCCTGTTATCAGTTACTTCTGGCCAAAGCTGTTCACAAGGTCAGTTAATGAACTGCTCATAATGGCTATCCAGTCCAACCATTCATATTTCTTATCAGATTATTGAACCACGGTAATTCACCAAAGTAACTCCTATTCTATTCCTACATATTAATTAACTTTTGCATTCCATCAAGCATCTTAATTTTTTTTTATTCATTCATGGGATGTGGGCATCACTGGCTATGCCAGCATTTATTGCCCATCCCTAATTGCCCTTGAGAAGGTGGTGGTGAGCTGCCTTCTTGAACCGCTGCAGTCCATTTGGGGTAGGTACACCCACAGTGCTGTTAGGAAGGGAGTTCCAGGATTTTGACCCAGGGACAGTGAAGGAGCGGCGATATAGTTCCAAGTTAGGATGGTGTGCGACTTGGAGGGGAACTTGCAGGTGGTGGTGTTCCCATGTATTTGCTGCCCTTGTCCTTCTAGTTGGTAGAGGTCGTGGGTTTGGAAGGTGCTGTCTGAGGAGCCTTGGTGCATTGCTGCAGTGCATCTTGTTGATGGTACACACTGCTGCTACTGTGCGTCGGTGGTGGAGGGAGTGAATGTTTGTAGATGGGGTGCCAATCAAGCGGGCTGCTTTGTCCTGGATGGTGTCGAGCTTCTTGAGTGTTGTTGGAGCTGCACCCATCCAGGCAAGTGGAGAGTATTCCATCATACTCCTGACTTGTGCCTTGTAGATGGTGGACAGGCTTTGGGGAGTCAGGAGGTAAGTTACCTGCTCTTGTAGCCACGGTATTTATACGGCTACTCCAGTTCAGTTTCTGGTCAATGGTAACCCCTAGGATGTTGATAGTGGGGGATTCAGCAATGGTAATGCCGTTGAATGTCAATGGGAGATGGTTAGATTCTTTCTTGTTGGAGATGGTCTTTGCCTGGCACTTGTGTGGCGCAAATGTTACTTGCCACTTATCAGCCCAAGCCTGGATATTGTCCAGGTCTTGCTGTATTTCTACACGGACTGCTTCAGTATCTGAGGAGTCACGAATGATGCTGAACATTGTGCAATCATCAGCGAACATCCCCACTTCTGACCTTATGATTGAAGGAAGGTCATTGATGAAGCAGCTGAAGATAGTTGGGCCTAGGACACTACCCTGAGGAACTCCTGCAGTGATGTCCTGGAGCTCAGATGATTGACCTCCAACAACCACAACCATCTTCCTTTGTGCTAGGTATGACTCCAGCCAGAGGAGGGTTTTCCCCCTGATTCCCATTGACCTCAGTTTTGTTAGGGCTCCTTGATGCCATACTGGGCTCCAACGAAAAGCAAGATCTACCTACAATCAAGGACTCTACAGTGAACTTGAAGAATCGTAACAAAAACTCTTCAGATAGTGCCTCAAACTTTTCCACTTTATTTTTCTTCTCTTTTCTGTCGCTACTTGCATGTGTGTATCGCGTATGTATGCTAGCGTGGGCGTGTCATGTATCCATAGGCGTCAGCCGAATTAGCGTTTAAGTTGAAGTGTAATAAATTTCAACTTTTCTTCTTTAAACCTAAGAAAGCCTGTTTGTGCTGGTTTCTTTGCTTTATAATTGAAAAGCAGTGAACAAGGGGGAGCTAAAAACACAGTGTGTTTAAAATTAAACCCTGCTACAGTAAGACCAGGTGAAGGCTGAAAGGGATCCCTAGACCCTTTTCTCACCTGGTCATAACAAGTGCATAACATCAAACAGAGACTTATGCAATACTTTGGTCTCATCATTAGAGAAGAAGGTAGACAGAGACAATTATTGGAAGGAAATATCGATGGAAAACATATGAGAGGGAAGCAGAGAAGAAAATGAATGGCAGATATAATAGACTGGATGTAGTTGACCAATGCAGAATGTGTAAGGACAGCACAGGAAAGACACTTTTGTTGCTTGGACTTCTCTGGAGGAGCCTTGCAATATTTTGCAGAGCAGATGTCAAGATTTGTAGTGGTTTGCTGCATGCTGCACGACCTCATCAACATGAGGAGACAGCCCTTGCTACCAGTTACACAGTGAGCAGCTTAGGAGCATGAGGAAGAGGATGAGGAGGAGAAAGAAAGGAGGCAAACTAGGCAGCTCCTTTCTATCCACAAAGAACTCATCTGACTGTGAAAGCAGTTACTGTAACCCAATTCTCTTTTCAACAACACCTTACTTTTCCCCTGCCACTGACCATCACAGCATCTGCCTTGCTACAATGCAAAAATAAAGGTACTATGAAATAAACATTCCACAATATATTTATCCATGATATCATTCCATATTGCATTCCCTTATTGTCTGTCTTCCATGTGCCTTTGCATGTCCTTGTGCTCCTGTGCAGTGCTACCCCAGTGGTTGCAGCATGGCTGGTGGAAGACTGCAGTTGGTCTTGGAGAATGACCTTGAGTAGCTCTGGGTCCAGGAGACGCAGCTTCAGACTGCAGCAACTCGGCATGGGCTGCAGCAGTCTGGGGTGGCTGGTTGTCGGCAACAGCAAGGGCACAGGTGGAGTTGCAGGATTAGGAGGACAAATACTGACTTCCTGAGAGAGGACAGCAGGTTGTGTTCCATGAAGCAACTGCCACTCCCCTGGGGTAGTGCTCATCAATCCTATGATCTGTTGGAGGACAGATTGCTGGACCACTGTGACACCCTACAAACCCCTTTGCAAGCCCCTTTGCACACCTAATCCATAGCAATGATAGCAGCAGTCTGAGTTTACATGGCAGCTAGCTGATCTTGCATGTCAGTAATCTTAGCTTTCGCTGCAGCACTTAAACTTCTGGCAGAAGCTACTTGTGCTGCAATGGAAGCTAAGATATCAGCCATCAGATTCTGCATCGTGGTTGGTTCTGCAAGTATGCTATTGAGTTGGCCCCCACTTCAGTGCTGAAAAGGATGGGCTACAAGCTCTGCGCAAAGCCTGTATCAAATTGGCTCTGGATTCCTCTATGTTCTTTGACATGGACATCAGGCTTTCTGTCAGGCTTCCCAATGCATCAAGCATTTCATTGTGCATTCTTAACAGCATGCTTCTGTATCCTGGCCCATTGAAGTGTTCATTTGAATCCTGTGCAGCAGAACACATGTGTGACCTCACCCTCTGGTGAGCTGTCATCTGCGCTATCCTTTCCCACTGGCCTGGCTGCAGGTCACTCATGCCTGGTGTCTTACCACGTGCAGATCCCATCTCTATGCTATCCTCTAAATTAAGCGTGGTGTTAGTGTCTGAACTGGTGTCTGTAAGTGTGTAAAGTAACAGTGAACAATCATCATCACTCTGTTCCTGCTGTTCCTTCACGCCTGGCCGGTTTTCACTTCTTGGGTATACAAAAGCAAAAGAAACAAGGGTAAGGTTGTGGTGCCAGGAAGGGTTAGCGGGTGGGCGGGGGGGGGGGGGGGGTGCTGCTGTGTGGGTGGCAGTAAGAGGGATATGCTTACACTATCTGTAACTTCTAAATCAGAAAAGAATATGGGATGAAGAGGACATGAGAAGGTGGATAAGGTATAAGGATAGCATCATCTTTGATGGTTTCAGGCCATTCACTGGCCAACCCCTCAGCAATGACCAACCCAAAAATGGGCACAACCATCTCCTTGATGGGTGTCAAGATATGTAGTGGTGCTTGCCCCCTCCAGTTAGCTCCTGCTGACTCTGGTTGTGAGCCACCTTGTCTTGCACGAGAGAGAGGAAAGTTGGTCAGTGAGTGTTGTGGATTCTGTTTGGTTGATTTAACTACTGTGGTTGAATAGCTGTCAATATGTGCAAGCTGTGAAATGTGGTTCTGAGGCTTGCAGCAATGCTAAGTTTGTGAGTGTGCAGTGGAGCATAGAAGTTTCAGGTGTGAGTCCTGATTGATGGAGATTGTTGGTAGGTGATTGATGGGGGTGGTGAATTGAAGAATGTCTGAGGCTAGTGATGCCATTGATAGGATATAGCATTTGAAGCTGCATTTAGAGACCTTGACCACTCATGTGAGGTCATTTAACTTCTTGCAACATTGCGTCCAGGTCCTTGGAGCTTGTTTCCTGATATTGACCTCATGCCTGGCCAGCAGCTCTGCAGTACCAGCAGCATCACCGGGAACAATGGCCATGGTATTGCAGGAGTCCTGCAATGCCAAAGATGGAGGAGACCCCAGGACTCAGGGGAGTATGGTCGGGTTACTGGGGCCAGTCAGGCAGGCTCCGGTGAGGCGATGGGGTGGAGGGGGGAGGTTGGTGAGGATTGTGGGAAGGGATCTTGACAGGGAGTGCCCAGCACAGCCGGTGGGGGTGGAGGACCATAGATTTCCCCCAGAGGAGGAGCCCCCACGCCCACCCCCGAGACTGCTAGGAGGCTGTCAGGTCTCAGCAGTCGGCGTCTCCACGTGGCGGCAGGCCCCTCTGACTTCCATAAAATCAAAGCGGAGACAGGAGGCTGCCTTTAAGTGGCCATTAATTAGCTTCTAAGGGTCTCAATTGGCAGCGGGGCAGGACAACCCCGGGCATGCCATTCCTTGCCATTCTGTGAACCCACACATCTCTGTTCCCATCTCTAAGGGCAGGATAAAACTCTGTTACATCTTTCCGTTGGGTTTCCTGGCCCCTGCAGCTACAGGATATCTCTCTTACTTTCCACCTCCTCCACTAAGGCATATTCTGAAAACCTTGGAGCACCCTCTCTCCTGTGTTGTTCCCTCCTTCACTGGTCATGTTCACTTCCTGCACGATTGCCAGCACCTGCTCCAGTCATAATACACCTCCCCTTTAAAAGATGTAGGCTAGCTTTAAGTCAGCTAGCTTTAATTGGCATTAGCGTTTCATGATGTTGGGCCCCAGCTCAGACATTCAGTCAATGAACAGCGCAATCTGTGCTGGCTGGACGCTGAAATCATTTAAAACAGCATGCAGTCGGAAGTTGGAGTGCTGCTTGCAGTGCAGCCAACAGTTGTGGGTTAATTGTGCATCGCCATTCCTGCGCCTGTTTTTGGGGGCTTTTAAATTTATCCCCCAATTAACTCAATTCATATCTGCCATGCAAATACAGAACTTTTGTGCCATTCAATGCATTTCATTGTAGAGGCGGACAATGAGATGCCATTTTCACAAAGCTAACAGCAGAGCGACTTTTGGATTTCTGCATTTAGCCACACATCTGCCCTTGCCAGAGGTTGCTGTAGTGTTTGCACATAAATAACCGTTCCATTAGCCGCACCATTATTGTGACAGAAAATTATGGTCATTATAAAAATAGCAGAAATTGAATTCATAGATATTATCTCCTTGTTCTGATAATGTACATTAATTATTCATGCTAGTTACTATATTTGTGTTAAATTTCTGTCTCTGCTGTTTTACCAGGTTGAAAATTATTAAAAACAGCATTGTCTTGAAAATAGTGCCCTGAGAGGATTAGACTCCAAAGTTTAATCTTAATGGCTGGAATTGATACTTCCAATAAGAACTAAGTTTGATTAATAGTTACATTCGCCAAAAAAAAATCAGTTTTAGAAAGAAATGTTAGCTGACTCTAGCTTTGGCCACTTCATCCATATTCAAATGATCTCATAATACTGGCTGTAGGCTTTCCGTCACAGAATCACAGAATCACTACAGAGCAGAAGGAGGCCATTTGACCCACCATGTCCACACCGGTTCTCTGAAAGAGCAACTCTGTCAGTTCCATTCCCCTGCATACTCCCCGTAACCCTGCACATTCTTCCTTTTCATATAATTGTCTAATTCACTTTTGAATGCTTCAATTGAACCTGCCTCCACCACGTTCTCAGGCAGCAAATTCCAGACCTTAACCACTCGCTGCGTGAAAAAGTTTTTCATCATGTCACTTTTGCTTCTTTGACCAAATACTTCAAATCTGTGCCCTCTCGTTTTCGATCCTTTCACGAGTGGGAACAGTTTCTGTCTACCTACTCCGTCTAGAGCCCTCATGATTTTGAATACCTCTATCAAATCACCTTTCAGCCTCTCTTCCTCAAGGAAAACAGTCCTAACTTCTCCAATCTATCTTCATAACTGAAATTCCTCATCCCTGGAACCATTTTCATGAATCATTTCTGCAGTCTCTCCAATGCCCTCACGTCTTTCCTCAAGTGCGGTGCCCAGAACTGGACACAATACTCCAGCTGAGGCCGAACTAGTGTCTTATACAAGTTCAACATAACTTCCTTGCTCATGTACTCTATGCACCTATTAATAAAACCCAGGATATTGTATGCTTTATTAACGGCTCTCTCAACTTGTCCTGCCACCTTCAATGACTTATGCACATATGCACCCAGGTCCCTCTGCTCCTGCATCCACTTCAGAATTTAACCCTTTATTGTATATTGTCTCTCCATGTTCTTCCTACCAATTGTGAATCACTTCACAATTCTCTGCATTGAACTTCATCTGCCACCTGTCTGCCCATTCCACCAACTTGTCTATGTCCTTTTGAAGTTCTACACTATCCCCCTCACAGTTCACAATGCTTCCAAGTTTTGTATCATCTGCAAACTTTGAAGTTGTGCCCTGTACACCAAAGTCTGTGTCATTAATGTATATCAGGAAAAGCAAGGGTCCCAACACTGACCCCTGGGGAACTCCACTCCAAACCTTCCTCCAGCCCGAAAAAACATCCATTAACCACTACTCTTTGTTTCCTGTCACTCAGCCAATTCCATATTCATGTTGCTATCATCCTTTTTATTCCATGAGCTATAACTTTGCTCAGAAGTCTGTTGTGTGGCACTGTATCAAATGCCTTTTGAAAGTCCATATGCACCACATCAACTGCATTGCCCTCAACAAATCTCTCTATTATCTCCTGAAAAAACTCCAGCAAGTTAATTAAACATGATTTTCCCTTAAGATATACATGCTGGCATTCCTTAATTAACTTGGATTTGTCCACGTGACTATTGATTTTTTCCAGAAGTTTTCCCACCACCGAAGTTAAACTGATTGGCCTGTTGTTGCTGGGCTTATCTTTACACCCTTTTTTGAACAAGGCTGTGAAGTTTGCAGTTCTCCAGTCCTCTGGCACCATCCCTGAGTCTAAGAAAGACTGAAAAATTATGGCCAGTGTCTCTGCAATTTTCACCCTCACTTCCCTTAGTATCCTTGGATGCATCTCATCTGACCCTGGCGCTTTATCCAGTTTAAGTTCAGACAGCCTATCTAATACTTCCTCTTTATCAATTTTAAACCCCTTTAGTGTCTGACTTACCTCCTGTTTCAACATTGCCTGGGTTGCATCTTCTTCCTTGGTAAAGACAGATGCAAAGTATTCATTTAATACCTCAGCAATGCCTTTTGCCTCCATGTGCAAATCCCCTTTCTGATCTCGAATCAGTCCCACTCCTCCTTTTACCACCGTTTTGCTATTTATATGCTTATAGAAAACTTTGGGATTTCCTTTAATGCTAGCTGCCAGTCTCTTATCATGCTCTCTTTTGCTTCTCTTATTTGCTTTTTCACTTCCCCTCTGGACCTTCTATCTTCAACCTGGTTCTCATTAGTATTTTCTACCTAGCATCTGTCATCAGCACACTTTTTCTTCTTTATATTAATCTCTACTTCTTTTGTCATCCAGGGAGCTCTGGATTTGTTTGCTCTACGTTTCCCCTTCAAGGGAACATACCTGACTGTGCCAGAACTATCTCTTCTTTGAAGGTAGCACATTGCTCAGCTATTGGTTTTCCAGCCAGCTTTTGATTCCAACCCCAGCTCCATTCTTACCCCATTGAAGTTGGTCTTCCCCCAGTTAATTATTTTTACCCTGGATTGCTCTTTGTCCTTTTCCATAGTCAGTCTAAACCTTATAATACAATGCTCTCCTACTGATACTTGATCCACTTGGCCCACCTCATTCCCAAGAACCAGGTCCAGCAGTGCATCCTTTCTCTTTGGACTAGCAACATACTGTTGTAGAAAATTTTCCTGAACATACTCTGGGAACTCTTGCCCCTCACTGCCCTTTACACTCCTATTATCCCAGTCTATGTTTGGATAATTAAAGTCCTCCATTATAACTACCCTATAATTTTTGCACCTCTCTGTAATTTCCTTGCAAATTAGTTCCTCCAAGTCCATCCCACTAGCTAGTGCCCTATAGACAACACCGAGCAATGTAACTGTACCTTTTTTGTTCCTTAGCTCTAGCCAAATTGATTCTGTTCTGGACCCCTATGGGATATCCTTTCACTGCAGCACTGCAATCCTCTCCTTAATCAAAGCGCCACACCTCCCCCTTTTTTCCCCTTCCTATCTTTCCGGAACACCTTGTATCCAGGAATATTTAACACCCAGTCCTGCCCTTCTTTGAGTCAGGTCTCTATTATAGCTACAACATCATATTTCCACATGGCAATCTGCGCCTGTACCTCACCAATCTTATTAACCACACTCCGTGCATTCACATACATGCACATTAACCCTAATTCAGACTTTATTACCTTATCCCTTACTCTGACCCCACCTAATGTACTATTCCCAACTCGCACGCTATCTATCTCCCCCAGTATTCTGTGCTGCTTGGTATTCCTCTCTGATACTTGCTCCTGGTTCCCACACCCCTGACAAGTTACCAGTTTTGCTTCCCTCCAATCTGAGCGTCCTCTCAGGGTCCCATCCCCCTGACAATTTAGTTTAAACTCTCCCCAACAGCACTAGCAAAACTCCCTGTGAGGATATCTGTCCCAGTCCTGCTAAGATACAACCCATCCATCTTGTACAGGTCCCACCTGCCTGAGAACCGGTCCCAATGTCTCAGAATTCTGATGCCCTCCTTCCTACACCAGTTCTCCAGCCACATATTTAATCGCTCAATTCTCCTATTTCTATGTTCACTTGCATGTGGGACTGGGACTAATCCTGAGATTACTGCTTTTGAGGTCCTGCTTTTTAATCTCCTTCCTAGCTCCCTACAATCTGCTTTCAGTACCTCATCCCCCTTCTTACCTATGCCATTGGTACCAATGTGGACCACGACCTCTGGCTGTTCACCACCGCCACCCCCCCAGAAGAATGTCTGTAGCCTCTCCATGACATCCTTGACCCTGGCACCAGAGAGGCAACACACCACCCTGGAGTCATGTTTACTGCCACAGAAACACCTGTCTGTTCCCCTAAATAATGAATCCTCTATCACTACTGCTCTTCCTCCCCTCCTGTGCAGCTGAGCCACCTGTGGTGCCACAAACCTGGCTCTGACTGGACTCCTCTGAGGAACCATTACCCTCACCAGTATCCAAAATGGAAAACCCGTTAGCGAGTGAGATCATATCAGGACTACCTGCCTGGTTCTCTTAGACTACCTGTCGGTCACCCATTCCCTATCTGCCTGCATGCTCCTAACCTGTGGTGTGACCACCTCCCTGAATGTGCTATCCACGTAGTCCTCCGCCTCGCGGATGCACAACAGTGACTTCAGCCACTGCGAACCAAATACTGGAGGGTTAAAAAAGTAGGAAAAAAAGCAGAAAAATGAGCACCTCCTCCCACTTCAGTGAACTCGCCACTCACCAAACTCGAATCTCTACACTCAGCTTGCAATCTTCACACCTTTTGCAGGCTGCACCCAGACCTCTGTATTTATATCTTTTGAAGTTGAAACTGCGGCAACCAGATTTGACTGATCAGCTACTCTGCAGCAGAGCCTGTTAATCCCTGCATAAGACTGTAAGAAGCTTACTTTAATTTCTTAACCCTACGTTACTTTCTTAATCCTACTTTATCTAGAGGGTAAATCCCAGTTAAATGTTAACTTCAGACCAGACTTTTATCAAGATAACAACACTTAAAATCCCCACTCACCGAACTCAAATTTCCACACTCAGCTTGCAATCTGTACACCGTTACTCACCTGACCTTGCAGTAACTTATCAGTCATCGATAGTAGGAAGTGAAACATCTCAACTAGATGCCAAGGTGGTGGAGGGTGAAGTGAAGTTGAAGGTGGAATTGAATGTGAAAGTAGAAGTGAAAGTGATGGTGAAAGTGAAAGTGAAAGTGTTGGAGGAGGAGATGATTCTGGAAGTAGGGTAGAGCTGGAGGTGGACGTGCAAATGATGGTGCAGCTGAAGGTGATGGGGAAGGCAAAGGCGGAAATGTATGGAATGATAGAAGTGAAGGCAATGGTAGAGGTGAAGGTGGAGATAATTCTGAAGTTAGTGGTGGAGGTGAGGTGGAGATGGAGATACTGGAGAAGGAGGTGGAGTTGGAGATAATGGTGGAGGTGGAGTCGGAGGTGTTGGTGGGGGGGACGTTTTAAGTATAGGACCCTATCTCAAAACTCATATCTTTGTGCTTCAGTAATAAGTCAATGTTGTTGTTCTGGAACATAGAACCATAGAAACATTATGGTACAGAAGGAGGCCATTCAGCCCGTCATGTCTGTGCCGGCCAAACAAACTAGCCGCACAATCTAATCCCACCTTCCAGTACCTGGTCCATATCCTTGCAGGCTACAGCACTTCAGGTGCACGTCCAGCTACCTTTTAAGATAATTGAGGGTTTCTGCCGCCACCACCATTCCTGGCAGTGAATTCCAGACACCCACTACCCTCTGGGTGAAAAAGTTTTTCCTCATGTCCCCTCTAATCCTTCTACCAATCACCTTAACTCTGTGCCCCCTGGTAATTGACCTCTCTGCTAAGGGAAACAGGTCCTTCCTGTCTACTCTATCTAGGCCCCTCATAATTCTGTACAGCTCAATTAAGGCACCCCTCAGCCTCCTCTGTTATCGGGAAAACAACCCGAGCCTATCCAATCTTTCATCATAGCTGCAACTTTCAAGTCCTGGTAACATTCTTGTAAATCTCCTCTGTACTCTGTACAGAACAATTATGTCCTTTTTGTAATGTGGTGACCAGAACTGTACGCAATACTCCAGCTGTGGCCTAACCAGCATTTTATGCCATTCCAGCATTACAACCTTGCTTTTGTATTCTATACGTCGGCCAATAAAGGAAAGCATTCCATATGCCTTCTTCACCACTCTATCTACCTGTCCTGCCACCTTCAGGGACCTGTGGACATGCACTCCATGGTCTCTCACTTCTTCTACCCCTCTCAATATCTTCCCGTTTATTATGTATTCCCTCACTTTATTTGCCTTCCCCAAATACATCAACTCATACATCTCTGGATTGAATTCCATTTGTCACTTTTCCACCCACTGAACCAAACCATTGATATCATTCTGGAATCTACGACTATCCTCTTCACTATCAACTACACACCAATTTTTGTGTCATCAGCAAATTTCCCAATCATGTCTCCCATATTTAAATCCAAATCATTAATATATACCACAAACAGCAAGGGACCCCACACTGAGCCCTGTGGAATGCCACTGGAAACCGCCTTCCAATCGCAAAAACATCATCAACTACTACCCTTTGTTTCCTGTCCCTGAGTCAATTCAGGATCCAACCTGCCACATTCTCCTGTATTCCATGGGCTTTCATTTTACTAACCAGTCTGCCATGTGGGATCTTGTCAAATGCCTTACTAAAATCCATGTCGACCACATCCACTGCACTACCCTCATCAATCCTCCTTGTTACTTCCTCAAAAAACTCAATTAGTAAGACATGACCCTCCCCTAACAAATCCATGCTGACTATTCCTGATTAATCCATGCCTTTCTAAGTGGCGGTTTATCCTATCCGTCAGAATTGATTCTAACAATTTACCCACCACCGAGGTCAGACTGACTGGCCTATAATTATTTGGCCTATCCCTCGCACCCTGTTTAAACAATGGTATAACATTCGCAGACCTCCAATCATCTGATATCTCACCTCTACCTAGTGAGGATTTGAAGATGATCCTTAGAGCATCCGTTATTTCCTCCCTTGCTTCCTTTAACAACCTGGGATGCAATCCATCCGGCCCTGATGATTTATCCACTTTCAAGGATGCCAGCTCCTCTAGTACTTCCTCTCATTATGCTTATCGTATCGAATATTTCACACTCCTCTTTAACTGCAATATCTGCGTCAACCCTCTCCTTTGTAAAGACAGAGACAAAAAACTCAATAAGAACCCTGCTCACATCTTCTGCATCCATGCATAAGTTCCCTTGTACATCTCTGATAGGCCCTACCCTTTCCTTAGTTATCCTCTTGCTCTTAATGTACTAATATAACATCTTCAGGTTTTGCTTGATTTTACATGCCAATCATTTTTCATGTCCTCTCTTTGCTTTTCTAATTTCCTTTTTTACTTCACCCCTGCACTTTCTATAGTTCTCTAGGCTTTCTAAAGCATTAAGATTTTTGTGGTTGTCATAAGCTTTCTTTTTCTGCTTTAACTTACCCTGCAAGCTTCTAGATAACCAGGGGGCTCCAGATTTGGCAGTACCACCTTTTATCTTTGTGGTGACATGTCTACACTGTGCCTGTGGTATCTTGCTTTTGAAAGCCTCCCACTGGTTTTCCAGTCCACTTTCACCTGATTACCTCTCAGTTTCGTAAAATTTGCCTTCCCCCAATTTAGAACCTTTCCTCCTCTTTTATCTTTGTCCTTTTCCATGATTATGCTAAAACTAACTGTATTCTGTCCACTATCTCCAAAGTGGTCACCCACTGTTACTTCATCCACTTGCCCAGCTTCATTACCGAAGACTAAATCTAGAATTGCGCCGCCTCTCGTTGGGCTTGTTACGTGCTGACTAAAAAAGTTATCTTGAACGCAGTTCAAGAATTTTGTCCCCTCTGTGCCCTTCACATTGTTTGTATCCCAGTTGATATTGGGGTAGTTGAAATCCCCAACTATTATCGCCCTATAGTTTTTGCAAGGGAAGTACATAAGAAGTACATGTAGATAAAGAATGGGATAGAGGGAAAAGTTTATTGATTTGGGGCAGAAATTTTCTTCTATGCCTCCATCATTGCCTTTACCTCCATTATCTTCATCTTTCCACCATCATTTTCATTTTCATTTCCACCCGCCAGCTCAATTATCAGCTCCAGTTCCATCTCCAATACCTCCATCTCCACCTCTACCTCAACTTCACCATCAACTTCAGAATTATCTCCACTTCCCTCTGCCATGAGATTATCCTCCCTATCTCTGTAGCCTTGTTTAACCCTAAAGCCCTCTGAGATGTCTGCATTCCTCCAATTTGGCCTCCTGAGTATCATCAATTTTAATTGCTCGACCATTGGCAACCGTGCCTTCAGCTACCTAAGCCTCAAACCATGGCATTTCTCTTAAACATTTCCGCCTCTCTCCCTCTTTTTCCTCCTTTAAGGCGGTTTTTAAAACATACCCCTTTGACCAAGTTTTTGACCATGTCTTAAAATCTCCTTATTTGACTCTGTCAAATTTTGTTTGACAGCACTCCTATGAAATGCCTTGGGATGTTTTACTATGTTAAAGGGGCTAAATAAATTTAAGTTGTTGTTCTTGTTGTCGATGTAGGGGCAAATTGACTGATCTTATGCTGAGTTTGCACTGAAAGATAGTATGGGTTTGGGGCAGGACTACAATACATCAATGCTGAGCCTCCTCCCACCTGTGTTCCCTGTAAGCACAGATCCCTGCTGTGGCAGCAATGCATCAGTAAATTGATCCTCTCGAAGTGAGAACTGCATTGGGCTAGTCACAGCTGAATAACCTGCTGAACAAAATTCATTGTCTGGACTCAAGCAAGAAAAATGGCCAGTTGGGCAAAGCAGCAGAGAGTGGTCAGTACTGTGAAAGCTTCCACACAGTGAGTTGAGACTTGCCAAGGAGAAGAGGAGAAAGTTAAGAAAAAAAACATCAGATTCACTTTGGTTTGAGACAGAAATCCTTTGATGTGAGAACAGGTTAGACTCAAGTGAAGAAATAAACAATGGTACTTGAAATAAATATTACAAACTGGCCTGCTTATAATGAGGACTTTGGTAAATCTTGCCTTCTATCAACTGGGCAAATCTGAAGCATCCCGTCAAACTTATAGTCTTGGACATTAATCATCTTTAAGCAGTACTTTGTACTGTGAGTTAAACAGATGAAATTTAATAAAGTTATGCAACCTTTAAATGCTATTGATTAAATAATAACGTAAGTAAGGATTTAGTTACAACTAAAAATCAATCAGGACACAAGCTTGTAATATCAGGTTATGTGAAAAGACAGAAGATGGTGTGGTTTCCTCCCAAGATCCTTTCATACGAGTTGAGTTAGTGCCCTCTGCTGGAAGATGCTGCATCTTTTGAGCCGACAATGCCACTATATCTCTTTTAGGACTTACAAAGTGTACTACAAATTAGTTAACAGGGGATCTGTCACAGTCAGATATATGATGAGATGGCTCTTTCCATAAGTGAAACCCAGTGAATCGTTTTGTCATTCCATTTATATTTTCAATAATTATTTTTGAAAAAATTAGTTTTCATAGCCTGAGAAAATCAGCTGAAAGTGCTTTGTGATGTTTTAGCTTGACGTTATACATGTAGAAATGCAACTTCTTCCCCTCCAATTTTTATGCTCTTACTGACTAACAGTTCCATGAGCGCAGCCATTCTATTATGCCATCAACATTGCGTCACTCATGTGTGAGTGTCAGTGTATTTAACCTGAATGGGAAGGAGGGTAGACATCAAAGCCGAACCTGATCCTGTCCCTTTTCAATATACACGGAGGCAGCAGAGAATACTGGATAATGATTAGAAGCAGCAGCCTTGCCTGGGTTTTTTTTTATTGCTTTGTCTGTCCCAAGGTTACTGAGGATATTTGATTCTAAAACATTACATGCCAACAGCACAGATGGATGCTGTTCAACTAGCTCTTTGCTAGAGTCTTCCAAAACTGACCTGCTTTCTCCACATAGCTCTGTATCTTCCTCTGTTTCAAATATTTATTCAATTTTCACTTGGAAGATTTAATCTTTCTGCCTCAGCTACAGCCTATGATAAAATTCCAACAATAACAATTTGCATTTATATAGTGCCTGTAACATAGTAAGCCATTTCAAGGCACTTCACAGAAGCGTTATCAAACAAAATTGGACACCGAGTCACACAGGGCGATATTAGGGAGATAACCAAAAGCTGGTCGAAGTAGTCGTATTCAAGAGGCATCTTAAAGGTCAAAAGACAGGTAGAGAGGCAGCGAGGCTCAGGGAGGGAATTTCAGAGCTTAGGTTCTAAGCAGCTGAAGGCATGGATGCCAATACTGGAGTAGTTAAACTTGCGGATGCGCAAGAGGTTAGAATTGGAGGGGCGCTGATACCTCAGAGGATTGTGTGGTTGGAGAAGGTTACAGAGGTAGAGAGGGGTGGGCTTGTAGAGGGATTTGAGAACGAGGATGAGAATTTTAAAACTGATGCATTGTTTAACTGGGAGCCAATGTAGGTCATCAACCACAAGGGTGAATGGGACTTGGTGCAAGTTAGGATATGGGCAGCAGAGTTTTGGACGAGTGCAATTTCATAGCGGGTGCAAGATAGGAGTCTGGTCAGGAGTGCATTAGAATTGTCAAGTCTAGAAGTAACAAAGGCATGACTGAAACGGGTGATGTTACGAAGTTGGGACTAGGCAATCTTAGTGATGGTACGAATATGTGATCTGAAGTTCATCTTGAGATCAAATACGATACCTTGATTGCAAACTGTCTGGTTCAGCCACAGACTGTTGCTAGGGAAAGGGATGGAGTCAGTGGCCAGGGAATGGAGTTTATGATAGGGTTCAAAGACTTTGGCCCGGTGTTTGTGGTCAGCGACAAAGAGACAGTGCTCAGTGCTGACCTTGAGGAAAGCTGCCACAAAGATTTAGCTGGCTCCAGAGCGTCGATTTATTTATTCTAATACCACTTTAAATTTGGCTCCATCTCTAGGAAATCTGTGATGCCCGGCAACAGGGCAGATAGCAGGGAAGCTGATCAGTCAATTAGATTCTCACAGACAGCAAAGCTGACAGAATAAAGCAGGGAATATAATTCTGACATTTGAATCATTGTAAGAAAGCAAAGATTGGAGCATATACATGGGATTGAGAGAGAAACTTACATTTCATAAAACAAAATTTAAAAAATACTTTTTTTTTAATCTTTAATTTTTAAATGTTATTCTGAGGGAATGAGACTCCACTCATACAAAATTAGTTTTTTAGGGTCAGAAAGGTTGTTCAGCAGTAATTATGACTTGATACTCTGTTAAAAACTCTGTTACACCTGATTGAACAAAATTTAACACTTTCATTGTTTTTTGTGGCAAGAATAGTACTTAAAAAGTTGAAGTTCACATCAGTTCAGTGATTCTCTGCAGATTTCATCTGCGAAGACCGCAACAACGCACCTTTGTGGAGGAGGATATCATTGAAAGCAACTTCCGGATTTCCACGTTTGACTGCGCATGTGCAAATGCCAGAGGTTGATGCTAATTTTACACAGTAATGACTGCAAATGCTGACACTAACCCTGACCCCAACTCCTAACCCCGAACTCCAAGCATGAACTGCCAAGCATAACCCTGATCCCAAACTCCAATTCCTAACCCCTAACCCCAACCCTACCGCTGAACATTAATCCGAAGCCCAAAGCCTAACTAAATCTATACCTAACTCACAAACCCTAATTCCAACATTTAACCACTAACCCTAACCCCGAATCCCAAACCCTAGCCTCAATACAACTGGAAAAAATTATCCCTTACCCTTAAACCCCAGACGCCAATCGCTAACCCCGAACCATGACCCCTAACCACAATCCCTAACCCTGCACTGTTAATCTGTACCACAAACCGCTAACCCACAACCCTAGCACTAACTAGGACCCCAACTGCAAATTCCAGTGGAATGGCTTCAGTCTTCCCAATATACAGTTGGAGGAAATTTCTCCGCATCCAGTACCAGATGTCGGACAAGTTGTCTGACAATTTAAAGACAACAAAAGGGTTGAGGGAAATGATGGTGAGTTGGAGCTCTGTGTTATCAGCATACATGTGGAACTTGATGTTGTATTTTCAGATGATGACATCAAGGGGCAGCATGTAGATGAAACATAGGAGGAGGCCAAGGATAGATCCTCGGGGGATTCCATTAGTGATAATTTTACAGCTGTGTTTGCTGGCATCGCAACCACTAGGTGGCACATTACATGCACATACGCAAATGTAGCCTCATGCACTAAAACGTCACCATCTGCCACATTTTTGGCATCAGCCAATAGTAAAGATGGCACTGCTCAATTTATCACAAAAACAAAAACAAATGCCCACAGTGGCTGTGATCACTGCCTCCATCCCACCCCCAACAGTACTCCGCTCCCTCCTGCCATCATGCTTCTCTTCACCACTGCCTCCCACGCCTGTCTGCTCGCCACTTTCTCCATGCCTCGCCACTTCTCGCCCTTCGGCCACTCACTCCCCACTTCACCCTTCCCCCCCTCACCTGTGGGCCACTTACTCCCGGCCTTGCCACTTCATCTCCTCTGCTCTACCTCTGCTCCTCGCTGTGTTCCGCTCGCAGTCTCCCCCCACTCCCCTGCCTATCTTGTCACTTTCTCTCTCCCCCGCTTCCCCTGTGGGGAAGAAAGGTGGTGATTGCAGGAGGGAGCGAGGACCAGAAGCAAGAGGGAGCAGAGACCAGAAGTGGGAGAGAGAGGGCAAGCAGAGGCA
This sequence comes from Heterodontus francisci, assembly GCF_036365525.1. Lineage (NCBI taxonomy): Eukaryota > Metazoa > Chordata > Chondrichthyes > Heterodontiformes > Heterodontidae > Heterodontus > Heterodontus francisci. Next base: position 40,296,287 of record NC_090375.1, read on the forward strand.
GAGCAGAGGGGAGGAAGCGGCGAGGCTGGGAGCGAGTGGCCCACAGGTGTGGGGGGGAGGGGTGCGGAAGCGGGGAGCGAGCAGCCGAGGGAGAAGAAGTGGCAAGGTGGAGAGTGAGCTGCGAGCAGACGGTGCAGTATGCAATGACATTTTCACGCGCATGCGCGAATTAATCCTGGCAAGCCGAGTGATGATGTTGGCTGCGCAAGCGCAGCACCATATTAACAGCAAGGGTCCATTCTGCAGATGTACGAAGCTGGGAGCGCTCTGATGATGTTGGTGCTGGGCTGCGTTGTCAGGAGTTACTTAGTCATTTTACATTGATAAACACATGTTGCTGTACTCCACAACCAGAGGGAACAGTCCTTTTTTGTCACTCTATCAAAACACTTCATTGCTTTCAACACCTTTTAAAAAATCTCCTCTCAGCCTTTCCAGTGGAAATAGTCCGAATAGGGCAGATTTTAACTCAGTCTCCATGGCATAAATGGGACAGTATTGGCCCTAAAATCACATCTGCCGCCCCCTTCCTGCTTCTATCTTGTCTGCTGCCATTTTATCCAAGGCTTTCACAAGGGAGGCTAAGTGCACCTGAAGCATTTGGGAGTCTCATTATCCTTTGCAAATTGTGGTCCTATGAAGTAAATCGGACCCAGATTTCAATGTCAAAGTTGAAGTGGTCAGAGTGTTTATGGTGCATGTTCTGCCCATTGTACCCAGCAGGGACATAATAGGTTGAATGGCCTCCTTCTGTGTCATAAATCTTCCTATGTTTCTATGTTGGGCCTCATTGATGTATAGTCTGACCAGTAATCCTCGAAGAGAACATTGGAGGCCATTACGAAAACTTTTCAGGATTATGTTTTTTGATAGGGTCAGGAGCACCAGCAGTCACTGAGGATGTTATTTGTGACTTTAATTAGGGACGTTTCAGTGCTGTGGCAGGGGTGGGAACCTGATTGAAAAGGTTCAAACATGGAGATGTGGGAAAGATGGGCACAGATTTGGGAGGTGACAACATGTTTAAGGACTTTGGAAAGGAAAGGCAGGTTGCAGATGGAGTGGTAGCTTGCAAGGGCAGAGGGGGCAAGGGTGGGTTTTGAAGAGGGGTGATGATGAAAGATTTGAAGGAGAGGGGGTCAGTATGCAAGGAGGGAGAACTATTAACAATATCAGCTAACATAGGAGCCAGGAAGGGAAATTGGGTGATCAGCATTGGTAGGAATAAGTTCTAGGAGCAGGAAGTGCGTCTCATGGACACAATGAGCTCAGACAGGGCATGGCGAGAGATAAGGGAGAAAACAGAAAAAGACGGGGCAAGGCAGGGGGATCTTCAGGGGAAGTTTGGCTCAGTGGGTTAGGTGAAGGGAGGGATGTGCCAGAGGCAATTGAATGGATGGTCTCAACCTTAGTGGCAAAGAAGCCTTTGAACTCCTTGCACTTGTTGTCAGTGGTGTGGGGGTGGGGGGGGGGGCATAGGTAGAGGGATTTAGGAAGATGGTTGGTAGTGGAGAAGATCCTGGTGTAATGAGCAATTTTGGAAAAGGATAGTAGGACCCAAAAGCACTTTAAGTGCTTTGGCCAGAACTGGCAATGGTGGCTAAACTAGTTGTCCACCAACAGAAATCTACATCTCTTGGACTTTAGCAAACAGAGATGGATGCCATACCAGGTGAATGACCTGAGTAGAGAGTAAGAGTTTCAATAGGGACAAAGGACATCAGATGTTGAGGTGAGAGTGTGACTGAACAGATCGGTAGCTGCAGAAATATCATGGCAAATGGAGGTCCAAAACTTATACTGTTGGGAACTTGATTGTGGAGTTGTAAGTAACTTGGAGGAGAGGTTTATCAAGGAGTGGCTGCCTGGAAGTGGGATTAATAGGGATAAAAGGGGTGTGAGTGGAGAAGAATACAGGGAAGTGATCAGAAAGGGTCGCATTAAATAATTTTCAATGACAGATGCTGATTGACCTGTGCGTTTCCAGTTATTTTAATTTCCTATTTTCAGCATCCATGTTTCTTTTTATTTGACCATTTTAAGCAGTTAGTTTGGGTCATCTATTCATTGCTTGTGTTATAGTTGCTAAGGGAAACTGGATGGTTTTCTACAGTGTGTGATTGAAGAGAAATCAGACATTAGAATTTTCAGTGAATGCTAGGATGAGGAATGAAAATAGTTTCATGTACTGAGTATTACACCTCATAAAGAGGCATCAGGTGGCAGAACTATATCTCCAACACAGAAGTCCTTGAAGCAGCCAACACCCCCAGCTTATACACACTACTGGGTCAGCGGCGCTTGAGATGGCTTGGCCATGTGAGCCGCATGGAAGATGGCAGGATCCCCAAAGACACATTGTACAGCGAGCTCGCCACTGGTATCAGACCCACCGGCCGTCCATGTCTCCGCTATAAAGACGTCTGCAAACGCGACATGAAATCGTGTGACATTGATCACAAGTCGTGGGAGTCAGTTGCCAGCATTCGCCAGAGCTGGCGGGCAGCCATAAAGACAGGGCTAAATTGTGGCGAGTCGAAGAGACTTAGTAGTTGGCAGGAAAAAAGACAGAGGCGCAAGGGGAGAGCCAACTGTGCAACAGCCCCAACAAACAAATTTATCTGCAGCACCTGTGGAAGAGCCTGTCACTCTAGAATTGGCCTTTATAGCCACTCCAGGCGCTGCTTCACAAACCACTGACCACCTCCAGGCGCATATCCATTGTCTCTCGAGATAAGGAGGCCCAAAAGAAACCTGGTCTGTATAATGATAAAAGATATAGGATTTTGCACAGCTGTCAACCATCCTATCCTAGAGATACCTTGAGTTAAATAAACTATTCATGTCATGTCATGCTGTGGTTATTGACTGATCACTGCATAATTCAAGAAGTTTCACAAAGTGGACAGCTTGCTTACAAATTTAGTTTGCTTTTTTCGCTCTCCCATTGATTGTAATCCATCGAAGTTTATATACTCCAGCATCACACTCCAGATGTTATACTTTGTCACAGATTCAAAATAATGTTAAGCATAAAGACAAAGAAAGCCACTGATTCTTCTGACCGGGATCTTAAATGTACAAGCAATTCAGTATTTCAGTCAAATTCTCATTCAACAAAATTAATTAGATTTGGGAAAAAATAATGTAATTATTAGAGTTTATTTCCATATAGTAATGTGTCCTAGGCCCAACCATCTTCAGCTGCTTCATCAATGACTTTCCTTCAATTATAAGTTCAGAAGTGAGGATGTTCGCTGATGATTGCATAATGTTCAGCACCATTCGTGACTCCTCAGATACTGAAGCACACTGCGTAGAAATGCAGCAAGACCGGGACAATATCCAGGCTTGAGCTGATAAGTGGCAAGTAATATTCATAGAATCATAGAGTCATACAGTCGTACAGCATAGAAACAGGCCCTTCGGCCCACCGCGTCCATGCCGACCATAATGCCCATCTATACTAAACCCACCTGCCTGTATTAATTCCATATCCCTCTATGCCTTTCTCATTCAAGTACCTGTCCAGATGCCTCTTAAATGTTGCTACTGTTCCTGCCTCCACCACCTCCTCAGGCAGCTCATTCCAGATACCCACTATTCTTTGTGTGAAAAATTTACCCCTTTGATCCCCTTTAAACCTCCTCCCTCTCACCTTAAATCTATGCCCTCTAGTTTTAGTCACCCCTACCATGGGAAACAGACTCTGGCTATCTACCCTATCTATGCCTCTTACAATTTTATATACCTCTATCATGTCCCCTCTCAGCCTCCTTTACTCCAGGGAAAACAGACCCAGCCTATCCAATCTCTCTTTATAAATGAAGCCCACCAAACCAGGCAACAACCTTGTGAATCTTTTCTGCACCCTCTCCAGCTTAATCACATCTTTCCTGCTGTGCGGCGACCAAAACTGCACACAGTATTCCAAGTGCGGCCTAACCAGTGTTATGTACAAATGTAACATGATGTCCCAACTCTTGTACTCAATGCCTCGGCCGATAAAGGCAAGCATGCCATTTTCCTTCTTCACCACCCTGTCTACCTGTGTTGCCACTTTCAAGGAACTATGTACTTGCACCTCAAGGTCTTTCTGCTCAACAACACTCCCCAGGGCCCTGCCACTCACTGTATATGTCCTGCCCTTGGTTAGCTTCCTAAAATGCAACATTTCGCATTTGTCCACGTTAAATTCCATTTGCCAATCCCTTGTCCACTTTCCCAGTTGATCTATATCCTGTTGTAACCTTAGACAACCTTCTTCACTGTCCACTATACCACCAATTTTGGTGTCATCTGCAAACTTACTAATCATTCCCCCTACATTCTCATCCAAGTCATTAATATATATGACAAACAACAGAGGGCCCAGCACCGATCCCTGCGGCACACCACTGGTCACCGGCCTCCAATCTGAGAAACAACCCTCCACTACCATCCTCTGGTTCCTATCAACCAAGCCAATTTTGTATCCAATTGGCTAGCTCACCAAGGATCCCATGTGTTCGAACCTTCCGGACCAGCCTACCATGCAGGACCTTGTCAAAGGCCTTGTCAAAGTCCTTGCACAAGATGGCAATGACCATCTCCAACAAGAGAGAATCTAATAATCTCGCCTTCGCATTCAACGGCATTATGATCGCAGAATCTCCAACTAGCAACATCCTGGGGGTTACCTTTGACCAGAAATTGAACTGGAGTAGTCATATCATGGCTACAAGAGCAGATCAGAGGCTAGGAATCCTGTTGCGAGTAACTCATCTCCTGACTCCCCAAAGCCCATCCACCATCTACAAGGCACAAGTCAGGAGTGTGATGGAATACTCTCCACTTGCCTGGATGCGTGCAGCTCCAACAACACGCAAGAAGCTTGACACCATCCAGGACAAAGCAGCCCGCTTGATTGGTACCCATCTACAAACATTCACTCCCTCCATCACCGACGCACTGTGGCAACAGTGTGTACCATCTACACGATACACTGCACAACTCACTAAGGCTACTCAGGCAGCACCTTCAAAACCCACGACCTCTACCACCTAGAAGGACAAGGACAGCAAATGCCTGGGAACACCACCACCTGCAAGTTCCCCTCCAAGCCAGACACCATCCTGACTTTGAACTATATCGCCGTTCCTTCTTTGTCATTGGGTCAAAATCCTGGAACTCCCTTCCTAATAGTACTGTGGGTGTACCTACCCCACATGGACTGCAGCGGCCCTCTGCTGCCCTGCTCCAGTGCCCATTTTCATCAGTGAACCACCAAGCATCAGAAGGCTACTTGATGACAGGACATCAAAGCCAAGCCACTTCTGTCCTAACTCAATGCTAACAAACATTCATTTCCAACAGGGGTAACTAGATAGCAATCTGGATCAGGAACCTTGGGGGATTTTCACCTCCTTAAGACAGGGGCACCAACACATTTAGAATTCCCCAGCACCTCTTTATTTGAGACTGGCTAATTTAATATAGACCAAGAATCAAACTCAGGACTTCACTGGTCCACACTGTTCAGTTTTGGCCATCTGAGTCATTGAGGAATGATCAGATTTAATTTTTTGCAGAAGAATATTTATTTGGTTAAAATTAAAACAGATATGGGAAGCAGGTAAAACCATGTGAAACAAATTCTAATACTTGAATACTAGCTATTGGTGCAGAAGTATTCCAAAAGTTAGCACATTGTTTGGTATATTGTGTATGTCCAATTTCCTTCGCATCATCATTGGTGACCATGCCTGGAGCCATCTAGGTTCTGGAATTTCTTCCCTAAAACTCTCTGTCTCTTTATTTCCCTTTCCTCTGTTAAAGCCCTCCTTAAAGCTCTGGTTTGATATTGATTTTCATCTGATTACATTTCTGCGAAGCACCTTGGGACATTTCTGGCTCTATAAATGCAAGTTGTTGTTGTAATCAAGACTCCTTTCGGTGATTTGCTTCAGTTGGAGGGGAACCTGGAGGTGATGATGTTCCCACGACTTGACTAGTCTTGGCCTCCTCAGTCAGTAGAGGCCATGAGGTCTGGGCACGCTATCAAAAAAAGCCTTGTGAGTTGCTGCAGTGCAAGGGACCTCCCTGTTTGCAGGGACCAGTGTTGACAGGGCCTTTCTGAGCCTTACATTCCTCCTGCCCTCTGTTCTAGCGCAGAGTCGCAGGAGCGATGAGGTACTCTCTTGGCTCCATGTGAGAGGCACCTGCTATCGTCTCTCAAGATGACATCATGCCTGCTTGACCACCATGCTCTCCACCAGTACCTTTGTTAGTTCCACACAAGAAACTGGGCCAGACTGCCCCAGAACACACCAAGATGCCGCAGTCTGCAGACAGACCCTCAGGACGCTGGGCTACATCAGGTCACACGCCATGACAATCTGAAATGTCCACAATCGAAGCGCACCAGCTTTTCATCTCCAAAACTGTAGACACAGGGGAAACACTTGGTAAGAGCATTAGCATAATTAATGCATCACAGAAGACAGGCTCAAAGGGGTTGCACATGGGAGATTCTTAATTATTTCCTATTAACTTACAGATACAGATGGAATTGAGTGGTTAGATACATTGGTTGGGATTTTACAGGCCCACCCAAGGTGGGATTGGAGGCAAGGGGCATTGAGAATTGCAAAGGGTGGCGGTGGGGGGGCGGGGTGGGTGGGGTGGTGGCGGGGTGGAATGCCCATCATCTTCCCATTCACCAGTGATCTTCCTGGGAGCGGAATAGGCCAATGATGGCCTTCCCGCCCTGATGCCAATTGAGGCCCTTACGTGGCCTAATAACAGCCAATTAAGGGTAGGAAAGGGCAGAGGCAGTGATCCTCCCACCTTTTCAGCCTGGTACCGGGAGCCTCACCTCTAGCACAAAATCCAGTCCATTTATTTTTTATTCTAGATCTAGTGTTGGTGTTTTATATTTGCAGTGACCAAGGGCAAGACCCATAAGGCTGTCTGAAGGATGGCAATCAGATATGGTTGTAAGGATGGTGAGACAGTGGAATCCTTTTCTATTCCAAAAGATTTCAGCATGGTGATGGGGAGCAAGGCAAGGCAATGTGGGTGCAGTCTATAGCACCTTTTTCCCTGGGGAGGCATGGAATGCAGACAAAGCTTAATAGTCTCCCCTCATGCTTTGCTTATTCATGGGGAAAGCGATGTAGGTGTTCCCACAGCAGTAGAGAGCTTTGGTGGCCTTTCTGATAGAATGGTGGACTGCTACCTGGGAAATGTTACGGATGTCACCTGTTGCAGCCTGGAAAGACCTTGCTGCATAAAAGTTAAGGGCCATGTTGAGCTTGACAGCCACAAGCAGTGCTGTCTATTTGCTGGTTCGAGACTGACATTGTGGCTGCAGCAAGTGACATAGCTCAGTAATGGCCTCCTTAGTGAAGTCGCCTGATACTTTGCTCCTCCATCAGGATCAGGTAGGAACAGCCTCCTTTTGTGGATATGACCTCCTGCACAGTGGCCTCCTTCTACCTTGTCTCTCAGCTGCTTCTGCTTTCTCTGTCTCTTGTCTGCTGTCTGTCATCTTCCAGTCCCAAAGGCAGCTATATCAAGACATCTATTACTGGAGTGAAACTGTTTTGAAAATATCCAAGAGTAGTGCAGCATGAACAGAATTCTTCTTCTGAATCATCAGAAATCAGTTCCAAAAGGTGAGAAATTAGGCCAGAAAATGCCTTACTTAAAGGAAATAAATTTGCAGGATTATAGAGATTGAATGGGACAGTGGGACTGACTGGATAGCTCCGCGGAGAGCTGGCATGGATTCAATGGGCCGAATGGCCTCCTTTTATGCTGTAAATGACCTTACTACTCAATGACTTTCAGTTAACCAGTAGCCTAAAAGTCAAACCAGCAACTAACCTGTATGTAGTGAATGAACCTTGTTAAAAGCACTGCTGAAAGGTCCTTGCCACCTTGCTGAGAAAGTTTATCACGCGACGAGTCAGGCATTGAGCAGTCCAATTTCACAAAAAAAGTCTTACAAAATACTTAAGACCCTTATTCAAATATTTTAATTACCATTTTGAGTAGTTCTGCTACATGCTCTGGATGCCTGGGAAGGAGCCCAATCCAATATGGCAGTTGCCGCAAATCAGGTGCGAGGCAGGTGTCCGTGCACAGCTGCCACATCTGATGCTCAGTTACCCGCTTTACACCTGGATTTGGTGCCAACAACTTGACAGGCTATTCCATTTAAGTTATCCAGATTTGAAGTCCTGAAATTAGAAGATACACATCATGCCCAACGTCCCATGAGTTCATTACAATCTTCACAGCTGCATTGACCCCACCATGTATCTATTCAGTCTGTGTAATCCAGATTTGAAATTGTGTGAAGCAAATCCCATTCTCTGTAAATTGCCTGACCTCAGCATTTGAAAACTGACCCAATGCATCTGAATGCTGTTAGTTTTTTCATGTCTGCAGAAAATAGCTTTCATGCAATTTATCACAGTTGTGCTTGTATTATTGTGTTTTGTGTCTACCTCTATGTAATTTGAACAGTAATCGGTCACTATCAAATAGTCCTTCTGCTGCCATGTGAATAGATCAATATCAACTTTCCAGTATAGTCAATGTGATTTTAATGATGCTATTGTTGTCAATTGCCTCCTATTCTGAAGCAATCTTAGCCAGGACCCTAAAACTGTAAACTCCCTTTCTTCTACAGAATGGGAAATAGTGATCATTGGGTCATAAATTTCAGGATAAAAAAAGGAAATACCAGAGTTAGGGCCAATAAAATTTGGGAACACAGGTATTATGCAATGCTTACATATGTAAAAGGAGAACGGGGAAGGACAGTGTCATGCTGGACCCCCAACTGTCAAGAATGAGGCATATTAATTTTGTCATATGAACATTGATTTGAAAGCTGTTGCTGAAATGAAGAAAAGACTTGTTTAAAAAAAAAAATCACCAGGCCATTGGCTGGAAAGATATTTGCATACTACAGCCAGTGCTTAGAAGGACAAAGGGACTATTCCCTGCTCCAATTTAACCCACAATGGACTTTGAGCAGCAGGTATTGTGTGTAAGAAGAGACATTCCAGGGTCAGCTAAGACCAGAGAATCCACAAACAGACATGGTCAGACCAGCTAGTCACATGACTAACCTGCTTGGCAACCTGGGTTTTTCTAAAATGTACAAACAGTTTGAACTGAGAGTATCTGTTTGCTCCTGGACTGAAAAGACAAGCCCTGGCTGGCTCGCCATAGCCTCTCCTGTCTGCTCCCATCGCTTTCGCATGGATCTCCAAATCCACTGAAGACACATGAACCCCAATAGAGAGAGATCTCCTACAGCGATCAAGGTTCAAGAAGAGTACTGGGCCCCAATGAAGAGCAAGATCTATCTACAATCAAGGACTCTACAGTGAGCTCTAAGAACTGTAACAAAAACCCTCTTCAGAGTTTGCCTCAAACGTTTCCACTTTAGATTTCTTCTGCTCTTTTCTGTCTCTATTTGCATGTGTGTATTGCATATGCATGTGAGCATGGGCACGTTATGTTTCCATAGGCGTTAATCGAAGTAGAGCTTAAGTTTAAGTTTAATAGATTTCAACCTTTCCTCTTTAAACCTAAGAAAATCTGTTTGTGCTGGTTTTGTTGCCTTATAATTGGAAAGCAGTAAACAAGGATTCACCAAGGGGGAGCTAAAAACATGGCATGTTTAAAATTAAACCCTGTTACGGTAAGCCCAGGTGAAGGCTGAGAGGGACCCCTAGACACCTTTCTCACCTAGTTATAACAACAGGAAAAGGGAAGTAGGTTGACATGATTAAATGATACAGGCTTAAATGATAATTCAGAAAGAAGTTGCAGAAGGTGTAACTAGGAACCATAGGAAGGTTAGTGGCAGAAGGTAGCCAAGGGAAGGTAAAGAAAACTCTTACAGATAAAGCAAATATATCCTGGTGCTATACGTTGTCTGATAGAGGTTAGTAAGCATCAAAATAAGGAATTACTCAAATGAAGCCATAAAAAATTGAATTCTGTGTTTTATCTTGAGAGCATAGATTATAAAAACCATGAAATAGTAACAAGCTTGTATAAAAGCTTAATAAGGCCATAGCCTTTCATAAGGCTCCAATGCAGATTCGAACTGAAATGCGGAAAGATAAATTTGAAGGAAATTTTGAAAAATCGGGCCTTTTTTAATTAGAGTAATGTAGATTATGGGTTTGTGATTATGACAAAATGTTTAAAGTTATAAGAAGTGGCACAGGGTAGATGAAAAAAAGGACAAAATATTGCGGATGCTGGAATTTTCTTCTACAGCGGGAAGACTAAACAGATTGGGTGATTGCTTTGCTGAACACCTCCATTTAGTTCGCAAATGTGACCCTGAGCTTCTGGGTTCACTTGCCAATTTAATTCTCCACCCACTCCTACCCTGACCTCTCCGTCCTTGGACTCCTTCACTGTTTTAATGAAGCTCAATGGAAACTTGAGAAACTGGTCGCTTCTGAGCGCGACGAAAACGGCCTAAAAAGATCTATTGATCTCTGTGGCATGGATTTCCCCTTTTCCAACATCGGTTTGTTTCTGACACCAAGTCAAGGGGACCTCTGGGTGTCCAGCAGGGTAAGCAGCCAATCACATAGAAGTATCCTGACAGACAGAAAATCAGGAAGTAAAATGAACTGAATTTTTCACTTCGAATTAAAATTTTACAGAGTGAAATAAGTGATTAGGACATACACATGGGATTAGGGCAGAAGCTGACTTTTCATTAAAAAAATAAAGAAAATTGACATTCAGCAAACATAAAATTAGTTTGTCAGGGGCAGTCAGTAATTATGAACTTAATATAAACTGCTAAACCCAGTTCCACCCCAATCAACAAGGTATAGCTTTTTCAAGGGTTTTTAGTGAGCCTAATTGTATTAAAGGGCAACTTCTCATCAGTTCAGTGATGTCTACATTATTGCACTCAGGAGGAACTTAACAGTGCACCCTATGGAGAAGCATAGAATCTCGAACAGCAACTTCTGGATTTCCACACTTAACTGCGCATTTGCAGACTCCTGAACTTACAGCCAGTTTCAGATGAGTAATGATGATGAATACGAACAGTTTTGCCTAGGTCCTAATTTCCTCCCTACACCTCACTGCCTCTCTACCTTGCTTTCATCCTTTAAAACACGAAATGTAAGAGATTTAGAGCAAAGAGCAGTCGAAATTTCTTCACACAGAGTCTATAGATTTCACTTGCAGGGTTAGTAGTTAAGGAAGAAACTATGTCAACAATTAAGATGAGTGGTTAGGGTGGATGAAGGAAAAGGAGTTGAGGGATGTAGAGATAGAGTGGATAAACATGGTCAAAACTATTTGCTTGTGTGGAGGATAGATGCGGCCTTGGGTTGATTGGGTTGACTGGCTTGTTTCTATGCTGTAACTGCTACATATTTCTATGAGTGTAAACTGACTGTTGAAAGAGATAAAGAACAATATAAATTTAAAATTGCAAAGGGAAAAAAGACTATCCAATCATCTGTCTGCCGATTCATTCTTGCACTTTGGGTTTCCTTCACCTTCAATTTTACCTGTGTCACAAAACGTTTAATTTTTGTACTCAAATCTTGGACTTCTATGTGTTGTAAAAAAAAATGGAAAAAGGATTTTGCTCAGTGAAAGACACCTGTAAAAATAATTGGAATTCCTGCAATGTTTTGAAAGGAAGTTCAGAATAAGGGCTGAACTTTATGGATGTTTTGAAAGGAAGTTAAACTTGTAACAGGACAGGAAGGTCAGCAGTTTCAAGGAAATCACAGGGGTTTGACCTTTGTTCAGAGCAGCTTTTGAACCAATGGGAGATACTGGGCTGAATTTTAACAGCACGTTGCTATGAAGTCAGCGGCCTTCTGACCTGGAAGCACCTACGCAGAGCCCCTGCGATATTATGTACGGGGGCTCATTTAACTGGAGGGGGCAGAGCGGCCGCATCCGATGACGTAAACGTCCTGGTAACGGTGTCTGGTGCTACTGCACAGGTGCATGCACCATTTTTAAAGTGCTTTGAGCCCTTAGATGACATTTTAGGTTTTAAAGGTGAATTCGTTTACAGATCGTTTTAAAATTTTATTGAAAATTGGAGGCCTTTTCAACCTATCCCCCAATGTCTGTTTTCGGGCCATCAACCCCTTCCCACTATCCCCACTGTCAATAAGAAACGTTTTCCCCGCTTCCCCACTCCGCGCTGATTATTTCAGTCCTCTCCCCTTCCCACCTGTGTCTCGCCTCGGAATTCCGTACGGAGGTCTGAAGGCATGTGGGTTGCGGCCAACAGCCATAAAATCAGCGTGGGACGACCACTGGGAGCAGGTAAATTCATTTGCATGTTTATTACACTCATTAAAATACATAGATGAAGGCCCCGCCACTTGGCGGCGGGGGGGGGTGGCACGCACCGAGGCCTCGCAGATGCCGCTAATATCTGGCGGGGCTTTCTCGGCGTCGTGGGTCATGACGGGCCACGCTGGTAGGCATTTTACACGTCCCCCACACCCCCCCACCATAATCCATAACACCAAGGGGCTGGAAAAATTCAGGCCACTGTGTCTGGACATGTGACCATGTTCAGGAATGTTCTTTTTTACTTTAGGCCCTTTGGGATTCGGGATTAGAGATAGTCAGCATGGCTTTGCGCTTGGGAAATCATGTCTCACAAATTTGATTGAGTTTTTCGAGGTGGTGACCAAGAGGATTGATGAGGGCAGGGCGGTGGACATTGTCTACATGGACTTTAGCAAGGCCTTTGACAAGGTCCTGCATGGTAGGCTGGTCCAGAAGGTTTGAACACATGGGATCCAGGGTGAGCTAGCAAATTGGATACAAAATTGGCTTGGTGATAGGAGGGTTGATTCTCAGATTGGAGGCCGGTGACCAGTAGTGTGCCGCAGGGATCGGTGATGGGCCCTCTGTTGTTTGTCATATATATTAATGACTTGGATGTGAATGTAAGGCGCATGATTAGTAAGTTTGCAGATGACACCAAAATTGGTGGTATAGTGGACAGTGAAGAAGGTTGTCTAAGGTTACAACAGGATATAGATCAACTGGGAAAGTGGGCAAGGGAGTGGCAAATGGAATTTAATGCAGACAAGTGTGAAGTGATGCATTTTGGGAAGTTAAACCAGAGCAGGACATATACAGTGAGTGGCAGGGCCCTAGGGAGTTTTCTTGAGCAGAGAGACCTTGGGGTGTAAGTACATAGTTCCTTGAAAGTGGCAACACAGGTAGACAGGGTGGTGAAGAAGGCACATGGCATGCTTGCCTTCATCGGCCGAGGCATTGAGTACAAGAGTTGGGACGTCATGTTACAGTTGTACATAACGTTGGTTAGGCCGCATTTGGGGTACTGTGTGCAGTTCTGGTCACCGCACTACAGGAAAGATGCGATTAAATTAGAGAGGATGCAGAAAAGATTCACAAGGATGTTGCCTGGTTTGGAGGGCTTGAGTTATAAAGAGAGATTGGATAGGTTGGGTCTGTTTTCCCTGGAGCAAAGGAGGCTGCGAGGGGACATGATAGAGGTATATAAAATTATGAAAGGCATAGATAGGGTAGATAGTCAGAGTCTGATTTCCATGGTAGGGGTGACTAAACTTAGAGGGCATAGATTTAAGGTGAGAGAGAGGAGGTTTAAAGGGGATCAAAGGGGTAAATTTTTCACACAAAGAATAGTGGGTATCTGGAATGAGTTGCTTGAGGAGGTGGTGGAGGCAGGAACAGTAGGAACATTTAAGAGGCATCTGGATAGGTACTTGAATGAGCAAGGCACAGAGGGATATGGAATTAATGCAGGCAGGTGGGTTTAGTATAGATAGGCATTATGGTCGACATGGACCCGGTGGGCCAAAGAGCCTGTTTCTATGCTGTACGACTCTATGACTCTATAAAAGCCTATAAATTGGACAAAGGGCAGGCATTTGAAAATCTTTGCTTGACATGCCTGGAGCAAAAGAGAAAAGACTCTGAAAATGTTACCTCCCTCTGTAAAGGAGACTTGCATCTCTTGAAAAGGAATCCTGCATTTGAACGGTGACAGATTCCTGTTGCCTTTGGTCTCTGAAGAAGTTCTGCATCCAATGAGATTCCTGCTGCCTCCTGTGGTCTAAGAAATCCTGAATTCTGAAGAATTCTTCTACTGCTAGACTGCTGCTTCAAAATTCAAGCAAATCTGTTACAACACCCTTGATGGAAGCCCTATGTCATGCCTGATGCAGTTAAATTGCCATGAACACCTACCTATCACAGACTGTTCAGCAACCTTGCCTGGAGAGGCTTCGAGTTGCATCTGACTATTCGACTCTGGGACACCTCACCATACCAAAAGCATGCTACCAGAGCATGAACCTCAATTATTTTTTTATTATTCCTTCTATTCCGAAGAAACAGCTGTAATGCAAAACACCCTTTTGAAACCAGTTAACCGTTTCTCTTTGAATGTATGCGTGTGTGCATGAAGGTTAAGGGATTAAGGGGTTTTCGCATATATAGAGATTTATCTCATTAGTAATTAAGATCTATTATTGCTTTTCTAATAAATTGTTAATGTTTTTGTTATTTAAAGAAACCTGGTTTGGTGTGCTTTATTCTGGGGGGAAAATATAGTGTTTAATTTGGCTAGTTTTCGGCAGGTGGGATACTTTATTTGATATGCTATGACCTGTGGAGTAGTGGGACTGAATTAACAGTGCGTTACTCCCACCTTGGTCGTAACATATTAACTGGGGGCTCAACTGGGATTGTTTCCAATGCTAACTATGTTAATTGTGAGGAGAGTAATAATTTGAAAGAGGAAAAAATAAAAAAAAAGGTTTCTTGTATAATAGGGTAAAAGCATATGAATTGCTGCAGCTTCTCTGGGAAAGGAGAATGTGTCCCTCAGTGACTTGAAAACTTTAACCAAGACTAAACTAAAAGAATTGGCAGCATAATTGGGGTTAGAATTGAAATCAGGTGCTATTAAAAAACCAGAGAAAATTGATGAAATAGCCTAACATTAAAATTGGAAGAAGAAGAGAAACAAGAAGATAGTAAGTCAGTGAGTGATCCAGTTGAATTGGCTAAGATTCAGTTAGAAACAAAAAAATATTGAGCAGGAAAAAGAATTAAGAAGACTTGACAAGGAAAAAGAAAAAAGAAACAGCAGTAGCATTGGAAAGACTTAGGCTTGAATTTCATAAAGTGAGAGAGAAGAAAGGGAATTCAAATTAAAAGTGATGGAAATAAGACAATAAGTCTTAACTCAAGGGAAAATTCTGGTCAGGTGGAATCTGAATCCAGCCCAGGATCCAGCAAAAAATTGTTTAAATTCATACAAGCTCTTCCTAAGTTTGAGGAAAGGGACATAGAGGCATTTTTCACTTCTTTTGAAAAAATAGACAAACAATTGCAATGGCCAAAGGAAAGCTGGATACTGCTTATGCAAAGCAGGTTGATGGGCAGAGTCATTGAGTCATAGAGTTATCCAGCACAGAAACAGGCCATTTGGCCCATCATGTCTGTGCTGGCCATCAAGCACCTAACTATTCTAATCCCATTTTCCAGCATTTGGCTCTTATCCTTTATGCTATGGCATTTCAAGTGCTCATCTAAATATTTTTTCCTCAAATCCCCTCTCAATCTCCTGCCCCTTACCTTAAATCTATGCCCCCTGGTTATTGACCCCTCCACTAAGGGAAAAAAAGTTTCTTACCATCTAAACTATCAATGCCCCTCATAATTTTGTATACCTCAGTCAGGTCCTCCCTCAGTCTTCTCTGCTCGAAGGAAAATAACCCTAGCCTTTCCAGTCTCTCTTCAAAGTTGAAATGCTCCAGCCCAGGCAACATCCTGGTGAATCTCCTCTGCACCCTCTCCAGTGCAATCACATCCTTCCTATAGTGTGGTGCCCAGAACTGTACCCAGTACTCCAGCTGTGACCTAACTTGTGTTTTATACAGCTCCATCATAACCTCCCTGCTCTTATATTCTATATTATTATATTCCATGCCTCAGCTAATAAAGGTAAGTATCCCGTATACCTTCCTAACCACCTTATCTACCTGTGCTGCTGCCTTCAGTGATCCATGGACAAGTGCACCAAGGTCCCTCTGACCCTCTGTACTTCCTAGGTCCTACCATCCATTGTATATTCCATTGCCTTGTTAGTCCTCCCAAAATGCATCACCTCACAGTTATCAGGATTAAATTCCATTTGAACTGCTCTGCCCATTTTACCAGCCCATCTATATCATCCTGTAATCTAAGGCTTTCTCCACACTATTTACCACCAATTTTCATGTCATCTGTGAACTTACTGATCATAACTCCTATATTCACATCTAAATCATGAATTTACACTACAAACAGCAAGGGTCCCAGTACTGATCCCTGCGTTACACCACTGGTCGCAGGCTTCCACTCGCAAAAACAACCCTCGACCATCACCCTCTGCCTCCTGCCACTAAGCCAATTTTGGATCCAATTTGCCAAATTGCCCTGGATCCCATGGGCTCTTACCTTCTTAACCAATCTCTCATGGGGGACCTTATCAAAAGCCTTCTGAAGTCCATGTAGACTACATCAACTGCTTTACCCTCATCTACACATCTAGTCACCGCCTTGAAAAATTCAATCAAGTTAGTTAGACACGATCTCCCCCTGACAAAGCCATGCTGACTATCCCTGATTAATCCCTGCCTCTCCAAGTGGAGATTAATCCTGTCCCTCAGAATTTTCTCCAATAGTTTCCCAACCACTGATGTTGGACTCACCGGCCTGTAATTACCTGGTTTATCCCTGCTACCCTTCTTGAATAATGGTACTACATTTATTGTCCTCCAGTCCTCTGGTACCTCTCCTGTGGCCAGAGAGGATTTGAAAATTTTTGTCAGAACCCCTGTTATCTCCTCCTTTGCCTCGCATAACACACTGGGATACATCTCCTCTGAGCCTAGGGATTTACCCACTTTTAAGCCTGCTAAAACAGCTAATATTTCCTCCCTTTCAATGCTAATCTGTTCAAGTATATCACAGTACCCCTCCCTGATCTCTACACCTACATCATCCTTCTCCCTAGTGAACACAGGTGAAAAGTAATCATTTAAAACCTCACCTATGTCCTCTAGCTCCACACACAGTTTGCCACTTTGGTCCCGAATGGGCCCTACTCTTTCCCTGGTTATCCTCTTGCCCTTAATATACTTATAAAACGCCCTGGGATTTTCCTTTATCTTGCCCGCAGGTGTTTTTCATGTCCCGTCTTCGCTCTCGTAATTACTTTTTTTAGTACCCCTCTACACTTTCTATCCTTCTCTAGTGCCTCCATGGTTTTCAGTGCTCTGAATCTGCCATAAGCCTCTTTTTTTTTTCCTGAAACAATCCTCTATATTCCTTGACATGCAGGGTTCTCTGGACTTGTTGGTCCTACCCTTCACCTTAATGGGAACATGTTGGCTCCAATCTCTCACTGTTTCCTCTTTGAATGACTCCCACTGGTCTGATGTAGACTTTCCTACAAGTAGCTGCTCCCAGTCCACTTTGGCCAGATCCTGTTTTATCATATTGAATTCGGCCTTCCCCCAATTCAGTACCTTTATTTCCAGTCCATCTTTGTCCTTTTCCATAACTAACTTAAATCTGAACAGAGTTATTAGAATTAGAATTAGAACATTACAGCGCAGTACAGGCCCTTCGGCCCTCGATGTTGCGCCGACCTGTGAAACCATCTGACCTACACTATTCCATTTTCATCCATATGTCTATCCAATGACCACTTAAATGCCCTTAAAGTTGGCGAGTCTACTACATGTTATGGTCACTATCCCCGAAATGCTCCCCCATTGACACTTTTACCACTTGTCCGGCTTCGTTCCCTAGGATTAGGTCCAGTAACGCCCCTTCTCTTGTGGGACTTTCTCCATGCTAGCTCAAAAAGCTCTCCTGCATGCATTTTAAGAATTCTGCCCCCTTTAAGCCTTTTGTCCTAAGACTATTCCAGTTGATATTGGGGAAGTTGAAATCCCCTGCTATTACTACCCTATTATTTTTACACCTCTCTGAGATTTGCCTACATATCTGCTCCTCTATCTCTCCCTGACTGTTTGGAGGCCTGTAGTATACACCCAGCCAAGTGATTGCCCCCTTTTTGTTTTTAAGTTCTACCCATATGGCCTCATTTGAGGCACCTTCTTACTCCTTGATCAACAGTGCAATGCCACCTCCTCTTTTACCCCCTCCCCTGTCACTCCTGAAGATTCTATACCCTGGAATATTGAGCAGCCAGTCCTGCCCCTCCCTCAACCATGTCTCTGTGATAGCAACATTATCATATTCCCATGTGTTAATCAATCCCCTCTATTCATCTGCCTTACTAGCAAGTCTCCTTGCGTTAAAATAGATGCAATCCAGCCTTGCATTTTTCACTTGTGCCTTAACATGTCTATATTTACTCTGCCTTCCAGACTGAGTCAGTTTCTCTTCTATATTTGACTGTGCATCACCCCCTATTGTATCTCCACTCTGTATCCCATCCCCCTGCCAAGAGCACTAGCAAACCTCCCAGCAAGTATGTTGGTCCCATTCCAGTTGAAGTGCAACCTGTCCAACTTGTATAGGGCCCACCTTTGCCAGAAACAGACCCAGTGATCCAGGAAACTAAAGCCCTCCCTCCTGCACTATCTCCTCAGCCACGCATTCATCTGCTCTGTCCTCCTATTTCTATACTCACTAGCACGTGGCACTGGGAGCAATCCAGAGATTACAACCTTTGAGGTCCTGCTTTTTAATCTGCTACCTAACTCCCTAAATTCTTGTTGCAGGACCGCATCCCTCTTTCTACCAATGTCGTTGGTACCAATGTGTACCACGACCTCTGACTGTTCACCCTCCCCCTTCAGAATGTCCTGCAGCCGCTCCATGACATCCTTGACCCTAGCACCAGGGAGGCAGGATACCATCCTGGAGTCATGTTTGCGGCCACAGAAACACCTATCTATACCCCTTACGATAGAATCCCCATTCACTTTAGCTCTCCCACTCTCCTTTCCTCCCCTCCTGTGCTGCTGAGCCACCCGTGGTGCCACACCTGGCTATTGCTACATTCCCCCGAGAAGCAATCTTCCACCAAGGTATCCAAAGCGGAAAATCTGTTAGCTAGGGAGATGGACCCAGGGGACTCCTGCACTACCTGCCTAGTTCTTCTACTCTGCCTGGCAGTCACCCATTCCCTTTCTGCCTGAGCCGTCTTTACCTGCGGTGTGACCACCTCCCTGTATGTGCTATCCACAATGATCTCAGCCCCGCGGATGCTCCACAGTGTCTCCAGTCGCCGCTCCAGATCTGAAACGCGGATTTTGAGGAGCTGCAGCTGGAGAAACTTCCTGCACACGTGTTCACCCTGGACACTGGAAGTGTCCCTGACTTCCCAAATTTCAGAGGAGAAGAACTCCATGCTGCTGAGTTGCCCTGCCATAATTTACACTTAATTTAACCCCTTAAATTACCCAAACATTAGTTTATTTACGCTAGGGACCTTGATTTCCTAAAAAAAAATACCTACTATATTAAAAAAGAACTGTAGACCTTTCTCTTCATTTTTAGTTACTTACCCAGCTATTTAGAGTTATTCCCTAGCAGCAGTTACTCACCAATCAAGCACTTTGCAGCTTTCCTGTGATGTCACTGTTGACTTTTTTCTTCTTTTTTCAAAACTCCGGTGCATCTGGACTGCTCTCCGCTCCCAGAAGATAGGTGACTAGGCCATGATCCTCAGGCTCCATTTATCCTCCTCTGTCTCTCGCAGCATTCTCCCCACAGGTCCGCTCCGCTCCCGGAAGGTAAGTGACTAGGCTGCGACCCTTGGGCTCTATTTATCCGCTCCTCTCTTGGCATTCTCCCCGCATGTCCGCTCCTCTCTGCTCCACTCCCAGAAAGTAAGTGACTAGGCCGCGATCCTTGGGTTCTATTTATCCGCTTCTCTCTCGGTGTTCTTCCCACAGGTCTGCTCCTCTCCGATCTGCTCCCGGAAGACACAGCTCATGAAGTTTATGCCATGCTTCCTGAAGAGGCTTCTGCAGATTTTGAGATGGCAAAAAAGGCAATTCTAACTATAAATGAGTTAGTCCCTGAAGCTTATCGACAGAAGTTTTGGGAACCTTCGGAGATTGACTGGGCAGACTGATATAGCATTTGAGAGGGTAAAGCAAATTAATTTTGATCATTGGATATGGGCATTAAAGATGGACGCCACATATAAGAACCTTAGAGAATTGATTCTCTTGGAAGAGTTTAAAAATTCCATCCCTCCTGTAGTGAGAACACATGTTGAGAACCAGAAGGTTTTAAAAGCCAGGCAAGCAGTGGAATCACGAATGATTTTTAACTTGTGAATAAGCCAAAACCCTTTGTCCGTCACCCCCACAAACCCGAGAAGGATAGAAAGTGGGAGAGTGAAAGGAAAGCAAGTAGCTGGGGTCAAGAAGGAACAGCAGGGAATGCCCCAGGATCCCCTCCTCAGGCCGGAAAGGAAGATGCTGAAGGTAGAGGTGAGGTCAGCAAGCCAAAGTATTATCATTGCCACAAGGTGGGACATCTTCGTTCAGAATGCTGGAAGTTGCGAGGTCAAACCAATAGACTTGTTGGGGTACACAGAGCGAATGCAGAGAAAGGGGCTCTGATTCAGAATAAAGCAGACCAGGCTGTAGCTTTAACGGCAGCTGTAAAACCAGATACAAAAACCAAAGTGAGTTTAGAGGTTGAGAATAAGATACCTGAAAGAAAAAGAATAAGTAACTTCATAAACCTCAAGTAAGGCAGGCAAACCTATCATTATATTTAGGGATACAGGAGAAACCCACAATCTTTTACCAGGGAAAGGTATAACATTTCCACCAGAGAGCGCACTGAATGCTAAAGCTTTAGTTAATGATATTGGCAGAGAGTTATACCTGTAGCTTTGTAGTGAGTGCACCTAGCGTGTGACCTAATGTCTGGGATGGTAACTGTAGGAGTTGTCCATAGTTTGCCAGTGGAGGGAATTAACCTACTCCGAGTGAATGATTTGGCCAGAGCAAGAGTATCAGTTTCTCCTGTAGTCACAGAGAAACCAAGCAAAGTTAAAGAAATGGAACAATTACAGGAACAAGTTCCAGAAATATTTCCTGCTTGTGTAGTACTCGAGCAATGGCTGAACAAGTTCCATTGTCAGAGGTAAAATTGGCACCACAAACAGATAGCTGAATATATGAAACTTTCCTTGGGGATTTAGATAATCCAAATGAGATTTTTAACAAGTCTTCTTTAATCGCAGCACAACAAGCTGATCCCGAATTATACAGAATAGCACAGTGGGCTCTGACAGAAGCTGAGGCGAAAGAAGTTGTAGAAGGCTATTATGTTGAAGACAGGGTTCTGAGGAGGAAATGGAGACCGTCTCATAGACCTGCGGATGAAGACTGTATGGTTGTTCAACAGATAGTGGTACCACCTAAATATCGCCAGGAATTATTAAGGTTAGCACATGAAAGGCCTCTAGCAGGATACTTGGGGATCTGGAAGACCAAATCACGTATAAGTCAACATTATTACTGGCTAAGCCTTACAAAGGACATGAGGCAGTTTTGCAGGACATGTCATATGTTCAAAATGGTGGGAAAACTGCAACCTACCATAAAACCAGCACCTCCAATTCTCATACCAGTTATTGAGAAACCATTTAGTAGGGTGTTGGTAGACTGTGTAGGACCCTTGCCAAGAACAAAAGCAGGACACCAATACATACTCACTATCATGGATATGGGTACTCGATTTCCAGAAGCCATTCCTTTGAAGACAATTACTGCAAAAGTATTAGTAGGGAAGTTAACCCAATTCTTTACGAGATATGGATTACCACTGGAACTTCAATCAGACCAACGTTCTAATTTCATGTCTAAAATATTTCAAGAAGTCATGGGTAATTTGGGTATCAGTTAAAATCTTCAGCATATCACCCACAGACACTGGAAGCTTTAGAAAGGTACCATCAAACTCTCAAAACAATGATTAGAGCATACTGACACAAATATCCCCATGATTGGGATAAAGAGCTAGACTTTCTTTTATTTGCCACTGGAGATTCACTGAATGAGGCTAAAGGTTTTAATCCTTTCGAATTGGTTTACGGACTTGAAATAAGAGGTCCTCTGAAACCCATCAAAGACAAATTCTTAGAACAAAAGATTGAATCTTTGATACCAGACTATGTATCTGTGTTCTGGGAAAGGCTCACAAAAGCTTGCAACATGGCTCAGGAACACCTTAAAGCATCCCAAGCCAATATGAAAAATGGGTAGACAAGAACGCAAAGACCTGAAATTTTCAACCAGGGGATGATAAATGAGTATTATTACCTTTACAGGGTGAAGAACCATTAAAAGCACGGTTCAGTGGTCTATATATATATAAAGTGGTCAAAAGAGTGGGTAAAGTAAATTACTTGATTGACACCCCGATCACCGAAAAAAGAATCAGCTGTGTCATATCAATATGAAAAAGTAATATTATCGCAGGGAGGAGAATAAGCCAGTACAGTTATGTCAGGTAACAGAGACTGTTGAGAAGGAAAAGAATAGTGACGACGAAGCAGAAGGATGCCTAGACAATGCATAAATTGAACCTCCTACTATCAGGTTAGCTCATACAGAATGACTAGGAAAATTTTGTACTTAGATGCAGAAGAACGAGAAGACCCAACAAGGCTACTCACAGCATTTAAAAGAGTCTGCAGGGATAAGCCAGGATGTACAACTTTAGCCACACATGATGTGGATGTAGGGGAATCCATTCCTTTAAAACAACATCCTTATTGCTTAAGTCCAGATAAACAGGCCCAAGTCAAAGCAGAAATCCATTACATGCTGGAAAACAACTTAATTGGACCTAGTCAAAGCAGCTGGAGTTCACCAATTGTATTGGTGCCTAAACCTGATGGGTCAACCCGACTTTGCATAGAGTACAGAAAAGTTAATGCAGTAATGAAGGCAGACTCCTAGCTAATTCCTTGCTTAGAAGACTGTATTGACAGAGTGGGCAGTGCCAGGTTCCTTACAAAGATAGATTTGTTAAAGGGATACTGGCAAGTTCCTTTGACACCTCAAGCTAAAGAAATATCAGCTTTTGTCATACCAGACAGCCTTCATCAGTACCATGTGATGCCATTCAGGCTGAAAAATGCCCCAGCAACTTTTCAGAGACTAATGAATCAAGTGGTAGCCAGTGTTCCCAACTGTTGTGTAACTTGATGATGTACTAATATACAGTAACACTTGGAAGGAACACTTAAAATAACTAGAAACTGTTTAAAGAATTAAAAGCCGCTGATTTAGCGGTAAATCTGGCAAAAAGCAAGTTCGCAAAAGCAAGAGTAACCTACCTCGGACATATAGTGTGGCAAGGACTTGTGTTGCCAAGAACAGTAAAAGTACAAGCCTTCATGGAGTTCCTTATCCCTAAAACTAAGCATGAAATCATGAGGTTTTTAGGGTAGGCGGTGGCGTAGTGGTATTATCACTGGACTAGTAACCCAGAGACTCAGGGTATTTCTCTGGGGACATGGGTTCGAATCCCACCACAGCAGAAGGTGGAATTTGAATTTAATTAATAAATCTGGAATTAAAAAAGCTAGTCTAATGATGGCCATTAAACCATTGTCGATTGTTGTAAAAACCCATCTGGTTCACTAATGTCCTTCAGGGAAGGAAATCTGCTGTCCTTACCTGGTCTGGCCTACATGTGACTCCAGACCCACAGCAATGTGGTTAACTCTTACATGTCCTCTGAAATGGCCCAACAAGCCACTCAGTTGCACCTAACCACTACAAAGTCAATAAAAAGGAATGAAACCGGACAGACCACCCGGCATTGACCTAGGCACTGGGAACGACAAAGGCAAACCCAGCCCTGTCGACCCTGCAAAGTCCTCCTTACTAACATCTGGGGGCTTGTGCCAAAGTTGGGAGAGCTGTCCCATAGACTAGTCAAGCAACAGCCTGACATAGTCATACTCACGGAATCATACCTTACAGACAATGTCCCAGACACTGCCATCACCATCCCCGGGTATGTCCTGTCCCACCGGCAGAACAGACCCACCAGAGGTGGTGGCACAGTGGTATACAGTATTGAGGAAGTTGCCCTGGGAGTCCTCAACATCGACTCCGGACCCCATGAAGTCTCATGGCATCAGGTCAAACATGGGCAAGGTAAACCCCTATTGATTACCACCTACCACCCTCCCTCAGCTGGTGACTCAGTACTCCTCCATGTTGAACACCACTTGGAGGAAGCACTGAGGGTGGCAAGGGCACAAAATGTACTCTGGGTGGGGGACTTCAATGTCCATCACCAAGAGTGGCTTGGTAGCACCACTACTGACTAAGCTGGCCGAGTCCCAAAGGACATAGCTGCTAGACTGGGTCTGCGGCAGGTGGTGGGGGAACCAACATGAGGGAAAAACATACTTGACCTCGTCCTCACCGAACTGCCTGCCGCAGATGCATCTGTCCATGACTGTATTAGTAGGAGTGACCACCACACAGTCCTTGTGGAGACGAAGTCCTGCCTTCGCATTGAGGATACCATGCATCGTGTTGTGTGGCACTATCACCGTGCTAAATGGGATAGATTTCGAACAGATCTTACAATGCAAAACTGGGCATCCATGAGGCGCTGTGGGCCATCAGCAGCAGCAGAATTGTACTCAACCACAATCTGTAACCTCATGGCCCGGCATATCCCCTTCTCTACCATTACCATCAAGCCAGAAGACCAACCCTGGTTCAATGAAGAGTGCAGGAGCAGCACCAGGCATACCTCAAAATGAGGTGTCAATCTAGTGAAGCTACAACCCAGGACTACTTGCAAGCCAAACTGCATAAGCAGCAAGCGATAGACGGAACTAAGCGATCCCATAACCAATGGATCAGATCTAAGCTCCGCAGTCCTGCCACATCCAGCCGTGAATGGTGGTGGACAATTAAACAACTAACTAGAGGAAGTTGCTCCACAAATATCCCCATCCTCAATGATGGGGGAGCCCAGCACATCAGCGCGAAAGATAAGGCTGAAGCATTTGCAACAATCTTCAGCCAGAAGTGCCAAGTTGATGATCCATCTCGACCTCCTCCTGAAGTCCCCAACATCACAGATGCCAGACTTCAGCCAATTCGATTCACTCCGCGTGATATCAAGAAACGACTGAAGGCACTGGATACTGCAAAAGCTATGGGCTCTGACAATATTCCGGCAATAGTACTGAAGAACTGTGCTACAGAACTTGCCGCGCCCCTGGCCAAGCTGTTCCGGTACAGCTACAACACTGCCATCTACTCTGCAATGTAGAAAATTGCCCAGGTATGTCCTGTACTCAAAAAGCAGGACAAGTCCAACCCGGCCAATTACCGCCCCATCAGTCTACTCTCAATCATCAGTAAAGTGATGGAAGGTGTCATCAACAGTGCCATCAAGCGGCACTTGCTTAGCAATAACCTGCTCAGTGATGCTCAGTTTGGGTTCCACCATGGCCACTCAGCTCCTGACCTCATTACAGCTTTGGTTGAAACATGGACAAAAGAGCTGAACTCAAGAGGTGAAGTGAGAGTGACTGCCCTTGACATCAAGGCAGCATTTGACCGAGTATCGCATCAAGGAGCCTTAGCAAAACTGAGGTCAATGGGAATCAGGGGGAAAACCCTCAGCGGGCTGGAGTCATACCGAGCACAAGGGAAGATGGTTGTGGTTGTTGGAGTCAATCATCTGAGCTCCAGGACATCACTGCAGGAGTTCCTCAGGGGAGTGTCCTGGGCCCAACTATCTTCAGCTGCTTCACCAATGACCTTCCTTCAATCATAAGGTCAGAAGTGGGGATGTTCGCTGATGATTACACAATGTTCAGCACCATTCGTGACTCCTCAGATACTGAAGCAGTCCATGTAGAAATGCAGCAAGACCTGGACAATATCCAGGCTTGGGCTGATAAGGGGCAAGTAACATTTGCGCCACACAAGTGCCAGGCAATGACCATCTCCAACAAGAGAGAACCTAACCATCTCCCCTTGACAATCAATGGCATTACCATCGCTGAATCCCCCACTATCAACATCCTAGGGGTTACCATTGACCAGAAACTGAACTGGAGTAGCCGTATGAATACTGTGGCTACAAGAGCAGGTCAGAGGCTAGGAATCCTGAGGCGAGTAACTCACCTCCTGACTCCCCAAAACCTGTCCACCATCTACAAGGCTCAAGTCAGGAGTGTGGTGGAATACTCTCCACTTGCCTGGATGGGTGCAGCTCCAACAACACTCAAGAAGCTCGACATAATCCAGGACAAAGCAGCCCGCTTGATTGGCACCCCATCTACAAACATTCCCTCTCTCCACCACCGACGCACAGTGGCAGCAGTGTGTACCATCTACAAGATGCTCTGCTGCAATGCACCAAGGCTCCTTAGACAGCACCTTCCAAACCTGCAACGTCTACCAACTAGAAGGACAATGGCAGCAAATACATGGGAACACCACCACCTGCAAGTTCCCCTCCAAGTCACACACCATCCTGACTTGGAACTATATCGCCATTCCTTCACTGTCGCTGGGTCAAAATCCTGGAACTCCCTTCCTAACAGCACTGTCGGTTTACCTACCCCACATGGACTGCAGCGGTTCAAGAAGGCAGCTCACCACCACCTTCTTAAGGGCAATTAGGGATGGGCAATAAATGCTGGCCTAGCCAGTGACGCCCACATCCCATGAATGAAAAAAAATGTGTGGTTTCTACAAAAAGTTTGTACCGAATTTTAGTGCTGTAGGTTTTTCACTAATTGATTTGCTACAGAAAAAGAAAAGCAAGGTCGCATGGTCAGATGAATGCCAGGCAGATTTTGAAAAGCTAAAGACAATCTTAACCGGGGTGGGGACAAGGGGGGACGGGCAATGAAGATTGCTGCCGCCATCGAGATCGGCATGGGGCCTGCCATCGTCGGGGTCAGTGTCTTGCCTCCGCCGCACCGATCTTAATTGACCCCACCCCCCACCAACGTTTCTGATAGCAGAGGGGCTTTAAATTCCAGCCCACTGTGTCTGAGCATGTGACCATGTTCAGGAAGGTTCTTTTTTCACTTTGGACCCTTTGAATAGCCTGTGAATTGGATAAAGAGCAGGCAATTGAAGA
Organism: Heterodontus francisci; assembly: GCF_036365525.1. Lineage (NCBI taxonomy): Eukaryota > Metazoa > Chordata > Chondrichthyes > Heterodontiformes > Heterodontidae > Heterodontus > Heterodontus francisci. Next base: position 40,323,497 of record NC_090375.1, read on the forward strand.
TCTTTGCTTGACCTGCCTGGAGCAAGAGAGAAAAGACTCAGAAAAGTGTTACCTCTCTCTGTAAAGGAGACTTGCACCTCTTGAAAGGGAATCTTGCATTTGAAAGGTGGCAGATTCCTGTTGCCTCCGGTCTCTGAAGAATTTCTGCATCCACTGAGATTCCTGCTGCCTCCTGTGTTCTAAGAAATACTGAAATATGAAGAATGCTTTGACTGCAAGACTGCTACTTCAAGACCCAAGCAGATTTGATGGAAGATCTATGTGATACCAGCTGCAGTTAAATTGCCGTGAACACTTACCCATCATCGATTGTTCATCAACTTCAAATGGTATCCGATTATTCAATTCTGGATACCTCACCGTCTGAAAACATCCTACCAGAACATGAAACTCAATTATTTTTTATTATTATTTCTATTCCTAAGAAAAAGCTGTAATGCAAAACCCCCTTTTGAAACTGTTTAACCGTTTCTCCTTAAATGTATGCGTGTGTGCATGAGGGTTGAGGGATTAAAGAGTTTTCTCTTATATATAGATTTATCTTGTTAGTAGTTAAGACCTATTATTTCTTTTCTAATAAATAGTAAATGTTGTTGTTTTTAAAGAAACCTGGTTTGGTGTGCTTTATACTGGAGGAAAAATAGTGTTTAATTTGGCTCCTCTTCGGCCGACGGGAAACTTTATTTGATTTGCTATGACCTGTGGAGTAGTGGGACTGAATTAGCAGTGCATTTCTTCTGCCTTGGTCGTAACACTGTCTCTTCTTAGGCCCATGTTCTTTCAGCCTTGGACAAGCTTACTAATTGTTTGGGATGTCTTTTGAGCCTTTTTCAAGTCTTGCATACTGTTGTCCCCTCCATTAGATTTAACTTAAGTGCAATATTCTATTCCCTTTATCCATCTAAATCTGGACTTAAGCATGTACAAATGAGGTAACCTTCAAAAATTGAATCTAAATATTGCAGTTCCATTTGAGTTTATTTAAAGCTTGCCAATAAACAGAATACCTTTTGTAAAATTAAGTTCAATTCTTATTCCTCAATATCTATTCACTATCACAACCCAACCCCACCCCCACTCCTCCGCCCTTTGGAATTTCCACCCAGTTTCCTCTGCTTTGTCACCTTCTTCCTGCTTTCAGAAACTCCGTCAAAATCCTCCTCCTCTTGTGTCTTTTGCTCCTAATCCTAGCCTCTTGATTTTCCTCACTTTTCCTAAAACTGCAATATGAATGAAAGAAATAAAAGCATGGTGAATGCTATAAAATGTTACTCTGGCAAGTATTAGCAGAAAATATTTTCCACAACGTTGCTCATGCGTATACACCTTCCAGTGAGAGTTCCTGGATAGAGATCAGAAACAGAAAGCCTGTCACATTGTTCCTATCCCCACTCAAGTGGACTGAGATCAATTGTCATGCTTTTACATAGAAGTGTGCTTTTAAAATGTTTTAAGAACAGCACAATGAGGACATCCCCAATATCCTAGTGCCCACTGCTTCAAGGGGAAAAAAAATGATTTTTGAATACTGATGAGCATTTGTGCATCTTGGGTTTTATTTACTGGGTAAACTGATTGAAGAGCACATAGACTTTTGCCCACACTGTGCTTGTCACACACATGGTTGGCTGGAGATTCAATCTATTCAAATCTAATTCCATTATCATTGAATTGTGCAGAAAGTGCCTCAGTTACGTTAGTTATTCAAATTATATTTGTGATAAATACGGAATGGTATTTGAATTGTCAAGTAATGACCAAATCTGTTATCATGACAGATGCTAAAGAATGCACAAATGAAATGTGCTCTGTGATGGAAACAGAGTACATGATTTTGCAACCAAAACAACTTTATTTGAAAGCATTTGAAGAGAAAAGCAGTAGTGATGAGGATGAAAAATAGACGATAAAAATATAACCATTTAAATTTAATCCTATTATTCTTTCATTTAGTTAGTCAGTGTGAAATGAGAAAGATATGAGAAAAAAGGGCAGCTCACTCGTTCTCAAGCACCGTTGTTTAATTTTGATGTATTGTTCAGTTGTAATGGGAAAATAATAAAGCCGAATGCAGCAGTGCCCTAAATGTTAATGTGCCCTTTCACGTTTGAAAGGGAATAAAATCAGTCCTCTTTATTTATATAATCAGGCATGCACTTTCATACAGCGCCATTTTTACCCTTTATCTCTGGGTGGTTTCTGAAGATATGATGGCTCTTAACAGCATGATGCAGTTGATGCTAATGGCAGGTGTTTCAACACAATTGAGGACCCTTGAGACAGGTGCATATTGTACAGTAGACTTTCTCTAGGCGGCATATTAAGTATTAGTGCTTCAAGTCTTCGTCCCTAAGCAGCCAGCATGATTTTTAAATTGTGAACGTACAACAGCTTAACCTTTTTTGAAATTAGCATGTATCTCTGATTCATGCTTTTACCTTTCCTTCCATAAGTGTTTCTTCTGCTGCTACCTGCTAACAATGTATTCTTTGGAGTTGATCAAAGCAGAATACCAAATAAAATTCAGAACACTGCTGTTAAAAGCTGTCAAAAGGGAACCTACATCCTGTGCCACTTGTAAATAAAATAGATATACCGAACATTTTGTACAATTGGTTCCATGACTAATGTATGTTATTTTCATTTTGTAATATCGTATAGAGATCATTGCTTCTGAAATCCAATGCTATTGAAGGAATACAAAGCTCTTCAAAATATTTCAATTTGTACTTTGTTACCTCATTTACAGTACAGGCTTGCTTCAAAAAAAAAGTTCATTACCTTCAGTGTTTTTGTCCTTCTACTAAAACTGACAAACAAAATTTATTGGGTGCTATTTCCCAAGTAAAAAGGCCTGCATTTTGAGAGATACTCTCTCTTCTCGATATACCAAGCAGAGATTTATCAGCTCTCCGTTCAAAAGGAGAAACTGGCAATTCTTGAATTAAAATACATGTCTTGTTTGTAAGTATTTGTTTATCGAGAAAGACAAAGAAAGAACTTAAATTTATATAATGCCTTTCATAACCCTAGTAGGTTCTAAAGTACTTCACAGCAAATTAAGTACTTTTTGAAGTGCAGTCACAGTTTTAATGTAGAAAACAGGGCAGCAAAATTTACATAGAGTAAGATCCCACAAACAGCAGTGAGATAATAACCAGATTATCTGTTTTAGTGATGCTGTTTGAGGGTGTGAGAAGGAATTTAATACCTTTATCCAGCAAGCTTTGGGAAAAGAGGTCAAGTTGGACCTAAAAGATTCAAGAGGGTGTTGACAACTAAAAAGTACTCGCGCAACAGCTGGAAAGCTGTCACTGCAACAACTTAAAGGGGAAAAGGAATATTTAGCCTGTGATCTGCTTCAAGGGGCTGAATTTTACAAGCCCTTCGACGTCGGGGGTCATGGTGGGGGAGCCCGTAAAATTCTGCCGGGAGAGGCCTGCCTCGATCCCCAACGTCGAGATGGCTCCGTCGTACTTTTCCAGCAGTGGCAGGTCCTCAGGTGCGGCCACCTTCATTAAAATATGGAAATTAGAAACATTAACGTGTAAATAAACTTACCTGCTGCCGGCGGCCATCCCACACCGATTTTACCGCCGCAGATTGCAACTCACGCGCCTTTGGATCTGGTGGGGAGGGGGGGAGGAATAAAATTATCACAGTGGGGTGGGGTGGAGTGGGGAAAATGTTTTTTATTGGTTGTGTGGGTGGTAGGAAGGGTTTGAAGGGCAAAAGTGAAGAGGTTGGGGCGGAAAGTTGTGGTTGGGAATAAGGTTCATGTTGTTCATATTGCCCGGAAAACTAACATTGTGGGGGAAAGCACATCCAGCATTTATTTCAATTTTTACACTCACTGCACAAAAATATCACTTTAAAAATTAAAATTACTTCTAAGGGCTGGAAGCTAGAAATGGGGCTGGCGCCTGCGCAGTGGTGCCAGATGCCATTGCCGGGGATGCAGCGGTTGCCCCCTCTACGTCATCAGGGGCGGCCGCACCACTTTCTCCATTTAAGCGAACCCCCACGCGTAATATCGCAGGGACTCAGCGGCATCACATTTGAGTCGGAAGGCCGCTGACTTCATAGCATGCCGCCGCGGAGAACAGCACACTGATAAAATTCAGCCCAAGGTCTGTTCATAGGTAAAACATCTTATGAAGGCCTTTGGATTGTAAGCATCCCTTGTCCTGGTGGGTGAGATCACCATCCACCCAAATCATGTATATAGAATTTCCAAGATAAGAATTAGGACAAACATCTCTCTCGTATAGAATGGTACTGTTGATTGCAGAAAAGAGGTGGATTATTGTGCAAGGCAAGCAGAAAATAATAATATAAGGACAGCCAATCCCCCAGTTATATACAGCTCTTCATAACCCCGGTGCAATTGGTAGGAGGAAGAATGATCACCTTTGCGTCATGACACAGATGTTGAGATAGGAGTAACATTTAGTGTATTGTTGTAATTTGTAATAACATTTATGTTTAAGTAAGTCAATAAAACTATCTCTATCAAGACCAGTGTCAGAATTCTTTAATTAATCAATTGAATAGCTAAGTAAGATTAAACCACACCACAATGTCAGTCAGGACACTCGGAGAACTCCCCTGAACTCCTCTTCTTCAAAAAGTGCGAGAAGACAACACCTTCAAGGGTGGAGCATACCCTCAATACTGCACTGAAGTGTCAACCTTCTCAGAGCTGAGAGTGCTATTGCTAAACCGCAGCTGACACTCAAACCAATTTTGTTTTTAATGGTACTTCAACAATCATCATTTCTTTACTTTCTTTAAGCATAAATGCAAATTGTAATCAGCTCATGAAATGTAGGATTATTAAAGAGGCAACTAATACACATTTTTGCTATTCTTTTCATTTCTTATGGAGGCCAACTAGATTGAGACTTTGCATATCTGGAGCCACTCTGATAACTTAAATTAACAGTTGGTCCACCGACCTCCAAGAACTGCTCAATTCATTCACTTTAAACCAGCCTTGGGGGCTGATGTAGAAATGTGTGAGCTGGGTAAAGCTGCCAAAATGAAAGACCTTACATTTGCATCGCATCTTATGACATCATTATAAGCCATTCCAAGATGCATTGCATCCAATGAATAACTTTTGAAGTACACTATTGTTATGTAGGCAAATACTAAAGTAATTGTTTCAAGCAAATAGCCATAAAATGAGGGAGAAGAAAGAAATACTAGAATTTATATAGTATGTTGACATGTTGCAACTTATTACAATGAATCACTATTGGAGTGTGGTGACTGTTGCTCATTGAAAAGGCCATTTAGATAATTGAAAGTCATTGTTCTCAGACCCTATCTGGCAAAATGATTGCACTTCATTTATAACCCTCTCATAGGTTTAATAAAAAATCGATGAGATGAGAGAGTTCAAACTGTCATTATGCCAGAGGGCCAATGTATGACAACATGGAGTACATACAAACATACATACGAACATACAAATTAGGAACAGAAGAAGGCCATTCGGCCCCTCTAGCCTGCTCCGTCATTCAATAAGATCATGACTGGTCTGTTTGTGTCTTGAATTCCACACTCCCATCTACTCCCGATAACCTTTGATTCCCTTTCCTAACAAGAATCTATTTACCCCCACCTTAAAAATATTCAATTATCCAGCCTCCACCACCTTCTGAGGCAAAGAATTCCAAAGTCGCACAACCCTCTGAGAGAAAAAAATTCTCCTCAACTCTGTCCTAAAAGGGTGACCCCTAATTTTAAAACAGTGCCCCCTAGTTCTGGACTCCACCACAAGAGGAAACATCATTTCCACATCCACTTTGTCAAGATGATTCAGGATCTTATATATTTCAGGTCTCCCCTCACTCTTCTAAACTCCAGTAAAAACAAGTTCAGTCTGTCCAACCTTTCCTCATAAAACAACCCACTCATTCCAGGTATCAATCTAGTAATCAATCAAGTGGCAGAAAGTGTCATAGACAGGAGTTTTAGAGATGTGGTTACACCCAAGGTGCAGGCAGATAGATGGGTGACCGCTAGAAAGGGCAGGCAGTCAGTGCAGGAATCCCCTGTGGCTATTCCCCTCTCGAACAAGTATACCGTTTTGGATACTGTTGGGGGGGATGGCCGATCCGGGGAAAACAGCAGCAGCCAGAGCAGTGGCACCACGGCTGGCACTGTTGTTCAGCAGGGAGGGACAAAGCGCAGAAGAGCAATAGTTATAGGGGACTCTATAGTCAGGGGCACAGATAGGCGCTTATGTGGACGTGAAAGAGACTCTAGGATGGTATGTTGCCTCCCTGGTGCCAGGGTCAAGGATGTCTCTGAATGGACAGGGGGCACTCTGAAGGGGGAAGGTGAACAGCCAGAGGTTGTGGTACACATCGGTACCAATGACATAGGCAGGAAGAGTGATGAGGTCCTGCAGGGGGAGTTTAGGGAGTTAGGTGGTAAGTTAAAAAACAGGACCTCGAGGGTTGTAATCTCGGGATTATTCCCTGTGCCACGTGCCAGTGAGGCTAGAAATAGGAAGATAGTGCAGCTAAACACGTGGCTGAACAGCTGGTGTAGAAGGGAGGGTTTCGGATATCTGGACCATTGGGATTTCTTCAGGGACAGATGGGACTTGTACAAGAAGGACGGGTTGCATCTAAACTGGAGGGGCACAAATATCCTGGCTGCGAGGTTTGCTAGCATCACTCGGGAGGGTTTAAACTAGTGTGGCAGGGGGGTGGGAACCAGAGCAATAGGACAGCAAGTGAAATAAATGAAGGGGAACTAGTAAATAAGGCCAGTAAGACTAAGAGGAAGAGCAGGCAGGGAGATGTTGTGGAGAACAGCGGGACTGGTGGTCTGAAGTGCATTTGTTTCAATGCAAGAAGTATAACAGGTAAGGCAGATGAACTTAGAGCTTGGATTAGTACTTGGAAATATGATGTTGTTGCTATTACAGAAACTTGGTTGAGGGAAGGACAGGATTGGCAGCTAAATGTTCCAGGATTTAGAAGCTTCAGGCGGGATAGAGGGGGATGTAAAAGGGGTGGGGGAGTTGCATTACTGGGTAAGGAGAATATCACAGCTGTACTGCGGGAGGACACCTCAGAGGGGTCATACAGCAAGGCAATATGGGTGGAGCTCAGGAATAGGAAGGGTGCAGTCACGATGTTGGGGGTTTACTACAGGCCTCCCAACAGCCAACGGGAGGTAGAGGAGCAGATATGTAGACAGATTTTGGAAAGATGTAAAGGTAACAGGGTTGCAGTGGTGGGTGATTTTAACTTACCCGATATTGACTGGGACTCACTTAGTGCGAGGGGCTTGGATGGGGCAAAATTTGTAAGGAGCATCCAGGAGGGCTTCTTGAAACAATACGTAGATAGGCCAATGAGGGATGGGGCCGTACTGGACCTGGTATTGGAGAATGAGCCCGGCCAGGTGGTCGAAGTTTCAGTAGGGGAGCATTTCGGGAACAGTGACCATAATTCCATAAGTTTTAAGGTACTTGTGGATAAGGATAAGAGTAGTCCTCGGGTGAAGGTGCTAAATTGGGGGAAGGCTAATTATAACAATATTAGGCAGGTACTGAAGAATTTAGATTGGGGACGGCTGTTTGAGGGTAAATCAACATTTGACATGTGGGAGTCTTTCAAATGTCAGTTGATTAGCATCCAGGACCAGCATGTTCCTGTGAGGAAGAAGGATAAGTTTGGCAAGTTTTGGGAATCTTGGATAAAGCGGAATATTGTGAACCTCGTCAAAAAGAATATAAAGACAGTAGGAAGGAACTTAAGCAAGGAGTCAGAAGGGCTAAAAGGGGTTATGAGAAGTCATTGGCAAACAGGATTAAGGAAAATCCCAAGGCTTTTTATACGTATATAAAGAGCAAGAGGGTAACCAGGCAAAGGGTTGGCCCACTCAAGGACAGAGAAGGGAATCTATCTGTGGAGACAGAGGAAATGGGCGAGGTACTAAATGAGTACTTTGCATCAGTATTCACCCAAGGAGAAGGACTTGGTGGATGATGAGCATCGGGAAGGGAGTGCAGATAGGCTCAGTCATCTCATTATCAAAAAGGAGGAGGTGTTGGGTGTCTTGCAAAGCATTAAGGTAAATAAGTCCCCAGGGCCTGATGGGATCTACCCTAGAATACTGAGGGAGGCAAGGGAAGAAATTGCTGGGGCCTTGACAGAAATCTTTGCATCCTCATTGGCTACAGATGAGGTCCCAGAGGACTGGAGAATAGCCAATGTTGTTCCTTTGTTTAAGAAGGGTAGCAAGGATAATCCAGGAAATTATAGGCTGGTGAGCCTTACGTCAGTGGTAGGGAAATTATTAGAGAGGATTCTTCGGGACAGGATTTACTCCCATTTGGAAACAAATGGACGTATTAGCGAAAGGCAGCATGGTTTTGTGAAGGGGAGGTCATGTCTCACTAATTTGATTGAGTTTTTTGAGGAAGTGACAAAGATGATTGATGAAGGAAGGGCAGTAGATGTTATCTATATGGACTTCAGTAACGCCTTTGACAAGGTCCCGCATGGCAGACTGATACAAAAGGTGAAGTCACACGGGATCAGAGGGGAGCTGGCAAGATGGATACAGAACAGGCTCGGTCATAGAAGACAGAGGGTAGCAGTGGAAGGGTGCTTTTCTGAATGGAGGGATGTGACTACTGGTGTTCCGCAGGGATCAGTGCTGGGACCTTTGCTGTTTGTAGTCTATATAAATTATTTGGAGGAAAATGTAGCTGGTCTGATTAGTAAGTTTGCGGACGACACAAAGGTTGGTGGAGTTGCGGACAGTGATGAGGATTGTCAGAGGATACAGCAGGATATAGATCGGTTGGAGACTTGGGAGGAGAAATGGCAGATGGAGTTTAATTCGGACAAATGTGAGGTAATGCATTTTGGAAGGTCTAATGCAGGTGGGAAGTATACAGTAAATGGCAGAACCCTTAGGAGTATTGACAGGCAGAGAGATCTTGGCGTACAGGTCCACAGGTCACTGAAAGTGGCAACCGAGTGGATAAGGTAATCAAGAAGGCATACGGCATGCTTGCCTTCATCGGTCGGGGCATAGAGTATAAAAATAGGCAAGTCATGCTGCAGCTGTACAGAACTTTAGTTAGGCCACACTTAGAATATTGCGTGCAATTCTGGTCGCCACACTACCAGAAGGACGTGGAGGCTTTGGAGAGGGTACAGAAGAGGTTTACCAGGATGTTGCCTGGTCTGGAGGGCATTAGCTATGAGGAGAGGTTGGATAAACTCGGATTGTTTTCACTGGAACGACGGAGGTGGAGGGGCGACATGATAGAGGTTTACAAAATTATAAGCGGCGTGGACAGAGTGGATAGTCAGAAGCTTTTTCCCAGGGTGGAAGAGTCAGTTACTAGGGGACATAGGTTTAAAGTGAGAGGGGCAAAGTTTGGAGGGGATGTGCGAGGCAAGTTCTTTACACAGAGGGTGGTGAGTGCCTGGAACTTGTTGCCGGGGGAGGTGGTGGAAGCAGGTACCATAGAGACGTTTAAGAGGCATCTTGACAAATACATGAATAGGATGGGAAGAGAGGGATATGGACCCTGGAAGTGCAGAAGGTTTTAGTTTAGGCAGGCATCAAGATCGGCGCAGGCTTGGAGGGCCGAATGGCCTGTTCCTGTGCTGTACTGTTCTTTGTTCTTTGTTCGTTGTTCTAAACTTCCTCTGTACCGCCTCCAGTGCATTCACATCCTTCCTTAAATAAGGAGACCAAAATTTCACACAGTATTCGAGATGTGCTCTCACCAATGCCCTGTATAACTAAAGCATAATGTCCTTACTTTCATTTTCAGTTCCTCTCATAATAAAGGATAGCATTCCATTCGCCTTCTTTATTACTTGCTGTACCTGTATACAAACTTTTTGTGACTCATGCATGAGAACACCCAGATCCCTCTGTACCTCAGAGTTCTGCAGTCGTCCTCCATTTAAGTAATATCTATCTAACCTATCAATGCCCCTCATAATTCTGTATACCTCAATCAGGTGTTCTCTCAGTCTTCTCTGCTGCAAGAAAAACAACCCCAGCCCATGCTGTCTCGCTTCATATCTGAAATGCTCCAGCCCAGGCAACATTCTGGTGAATCTCCTCTGTACCCTCTCTAGTGCAATCACTTCCTTCCTATAGTGTGGTGACCAGAACTGTTAACTCCACATTCTCACTCTCTTTACTTTACTTACTCTTTTCCTTTTTAAATACATGTAGAAACACTTACCATCCATTTTTACGTTTCTAGCTAGCTGCCTCTCATACTCTAATTTCTTTCTCCTGATTAATCTTTAAATCATTCGCTGTCGTTCTTTATATTCTGACCAATCATCTGATCTGCCACTCATCTTTGTGCAATTATATGCCTTTTCCTTAAGTTTGATGCTTTCCTTAACTACATAGTTAACCACGGATGGTGGGTTCTCCCCTTAGAATTTTTCTTTATAGTAGGAATATACTCATCCTGAGTATTCTGAAATATCCCCTTGAATGTCTGCCACTGCTTCTCCATTGATCTTTCTCCTAGCCTAGTAACCCAGTTCACTTCAGATGACTCAGCTTTCATGCCCACATGGTTGCCCTTATTTAAGTTTAAGATACTAGTCTTAGACCCACTCTTTTTTCTTTCAAACTAGATATAAAATCCAATCATATTGCGGTTGCCTAGAGGTGCCTTTGCTCTGAGGTCATTAATTAATCCTGTAACATTACAATACTAAGTCTAATATAACCTTCTCTTTGGTTGGTTCCCGAACTTGCTGCTCTGAGAAACATCCCGAAAGCATTCTATGATCTCCTCATCCAGGCTACTATTGCCAAAGTGATTTTACTCAGTTTATATGTAGATTAAAATCACACATGATTACTGCCGTCCCTTTACCACAAGCACCCAATATTTCTTTTTGTATATTTTGTCCTACATTATGGTTACTGTTAAGGGACTGTAGACCACTCCCACTAATGACTTCTTTCCCCGATTATTCCTCATCTCTACCCAAACCAATTCTACATCTTGATCTCCTAAACCAAGGTCATCTCTAACTATTACACCAATGCCATCCTTGATTAACAGTGCTACCCTTCCACCTTTACCTAGCTTCCTATTCTTCTTGAACTTCATATACCCCTCAATATTCACGACCCAATCCTTGTCACCCTGCAGCCATGTCTCCGTAATGGCTATCAGATCATATTTATTTACTTCAATGTGCGCTATCAATTCATCTACTTTGTTATGAATGCTACGTGCATTCAGATACAGAGCCTTTAGTTTTGCCTTTTTGTTATCTTTGTGACATCTAGTCTTGACTGTTGGTGTGTTATTAGGTTTCTTCTCTCTTCCATTCCTGCCATTCTCTGACCTTCATTTCCCATTTTACTATTCTGCTCTCCTGCCTTGACTCTACCCCTTGGTTTGCTACGTCGACCCAGGCTTGATCTCTAACCTCCTTGTTTAGTTTAAAGCCCTCTATACTTCCCTAGTTACATGGTTTTTGAGAACACCTGTCCCAGTATGGTTCAGGTGTAGACCGTCCCTACGGTACAACACTTTCCCCAGTGCTGGTGCCAGTGCCCCACAAACCGAAACCCACTTCTCCCACACCAGTCTTTGAGCCATGTATTCATTTCACTAATCTTATGGGCCCTCTGCCAATTGGAACGTGGCTCAGGTAATAATCCAGAAATTATTACCCTTGAGGTTCTGCTCTTCAATTTGGTGCCTCGCTCCTCATACTGTCGAGGCAGAACCTCTTTTCTAGTCCTACCTAGGTTGTTGGTACCTACATGGACCATGACAACTGGATCCTCCCCTTCCCTCTCCAAGATCCTGTCCAGCCCTGAGCAGATGTCCCAAACCCTGGCACAGGTAGGCAACACAGCCTTCTGGACTCATGCTGTCAGCTGCACAGAACATTGTCAATCCCCCTCACTATACTATCTCCTACTACCACTACATTAATTTTTCTCCCCCCACTTGAAAGGCTTCCTGTACCACAGTGCCATGGCCAGTCTGCTCATCCACCTTGAAGACGTTGCTTTTGTCCACACAGATTGAGAGCACCTCAAACCTGTTTTGACAATTGTAAATTCTGAGTCTCCTCTGCTACTGTCTGCTCAGTCCCATTACCTGCCTCACTCATTGTCACATCCTCATGTCCCTCACTGCTGACCAAAACAGATGACCCTGTTCTAAAAGGTGTGACCGTCTTCCGGAACAAAATGTCCAGGTATTTCTGCCCCTCCCTGATGTTGCACAGTGTTTGCAGTTCAGCTTCCAGATCAATAATCCTGATCCAGAATTCCTCTAGCTGCTTACACTTTCTGCAGACGTGTTTGCCTTGGATCGCCTTGGCATCCAAAAGCTCCCACATACCACAGCTGCAACATAACACCTGTACTGCCATTGTTACTTATGCTATTAGTTAATTCACTTTAATTACATAATCACTTTCTTAATTAACTCTCTCAATGTTTCCAATCTACTAGGCTTAACTAGTATTACCAAATAAAAACCTCACAATTTCTAAGATTACCTGAGTTTTGAAAGATAAATGATGAAACACTCACCAACCAATCACCTACCTTGGAGTCAAAGGAAGAAGACTCATCAGCTGCTGGTGGCTAAAAAAGCCTCGATTCCCACGTGCACCAAATTCCAGCTTCACTCTGGCAATGTCTCTCAATTAGACAAATATACTGCTTTATATACAGATTCTGATGATTCACTAGCTCAGCTTCTGTTACAGTAATTAACACCTATTGAACCTAACTATTTTCAACTGATTGATAGATAACTACCACTGCTAGCTGCTTTTTGTTTCACAAGGCTAGTTACCTAACCAGGAGATTTTAAAGCCTGACTCTTAATCTAAAATTTAAGCTTGACAAAAAGTTACCAGAACTTGCCACGTGTACCAAATTCCAGCTTCACTCTGGCAATGTCTCACTCAGGCACCTGTCTCTTCTCACTCCAATGCATCTTTTATTCCGGCTTCTCTGTTGAGTTCCCAATATGTTCTGATGAAAGGTCACAGATCTGAAACTCTGTTTCTCTCTCAACAGATGCTGTTAGACCTTCTGAGTATTTCTAGCATTTTTTGTTTTTACCCCAATATTAGCTGTTCTGCTGTTTGCCCTTTGCTATGTGAAAATTGTTTTCCTAAAGAGGTGGGAAAATTTGGTCAATGAAGCTCCAACAGCTCACCCTCACATGCTTGGTGGTGAGTTGGCAGTATTGGCCTTAGCACCAAACTGTGACCAGGCTGCCCTCTTGTCCCACAAGTGGTGCTTGGTCCAAGGAATTCAGTGAGGAGAGGAAATGAAAGAAAACAAGGGCATGCCTCTGACTAAAAACAATAACATGCCATTTTATCCCAACTGTGCAGTGTTCTTTATTATATCATCATAAGACTCAAAATCCAAGTCCTGCCATTCACTGCAGATTTGTATTGTAGCAGGACCTCTGCCCACCCAGTACCTGTGGCACAATAGTTGCAAAGTTTGCTAATGAGAATATTTTTGGGGGAGGACAAAATTCCATGTTACATCAGCAACTGATAGTTTAGGTCAGAAGGCACACAAATTTCATAAAGGGGAAGTAGGAGGGGTGTAGGGACTGAGAAGCCTTATAAGATTGTCATTGTAAGAAATATTATTATGATGTTCACATTTTCTGTTGAAAACACAAGGTTGCACTGGATCTGAATAAGATTTTTGTGGATTTTGGACCTTCATGGTGTTTCAATGTTGAATGGAATTGTACATGTAAATTATGTGGAGCATGCTGGTTATACGGATGTTGTATAGGCATAACGTGATCACATGTTACTGAAAGTCTGTCTCTCCCAGCATGTATCTGTGACCCTGCTGTGTCTTCTTCATATCTGAGTTCCTCTGTCTCAGGTAGTTAAGCTTCTGATTCTGTTTTGTGTTCAGAATCCTAATTTTGGTCAGCTATGTGGCCTGGTCCAATCTGCACCTTCTCCTTTGTTATCTCTTGCCCAACCCCCACCTCACTTGTTTATAATCTGTGACTTTTCTAATATTTGTCAGTTCCGAAGAAGGGTCACTGACCCGAAACGTTAACTCTGCTTCTCTTTCCACAGATGCTGCCAGACCTGCTGAGTGAATCCAGCATTTCTTGTTTTTGTTTCAGATTTCCAGCATCCGCAGTATTTTGCTTTTAAAACAAATGGAGGCTTTTGCAAACTAACACAATTCTTCAAACTAGATTGATAGAATACTGAAGGAAGTCTCTGAACCTATCTAACCATCTAAGTTTTCTTTTCAACATGCCAACAGTTTGACAATTGCAAGTGTTGAATATAACCCTTATTGTAGCATCTCTCTGCTTCACTGATGACCTTTTTCAATAGTGTTAGCAGCCACTGTAGTATTGGATACCACTTGGCTCCAAGAAACATAGAAACATAGAAAATAGGAGCACGTGTAGGCCATTTGGCCCGTCGAGCCTGCTCCGCCATTCATTATGATCATGGCTGATCATCCAACTCAGTAGCCTGTTCCGGCTTTCGCCCCATACCCTTTGATCCATTTAGACCCAAGAACTATATCTAGCTCCTTTTTGAAAACATACAATGTTTTGGTCTCAACTGCTTTCTGTGGTAGCGAATTCCACAGGCTCACCACTCTCTGGGTGAAGAAATTTCTCCTCACCTCAGTCCTGAAAGGTTTACCCTGTATTATGACCCCTGGTTCTGGACTCCCCCACCATCAGGAACATCCTTCCTGTCAAGTCCTGTTAGAATTTTATGGGTTTCTATGAGAACCCCCTCACTCTTCTGAACTCCAGCGAATATAATCCTAACCGACTCAATCTCTCCTCATACGTCAGTCCCACCTAAACTGCACACAATACTCCAGGTGTGGCCTCACCAAGGCCCTGTATAATTGCAGCAAGACATCCCTGCTTCTGTACTCGAATCCTCTCGCTATGAAGGCCAACATACCATTTGCCTTTTTTACCTCCTGTTGCACCTGCATGTTTACCTTCAGCGACTGGTGTACGAGAACACCAAGGTCTCGCTGCATATTCCCCTCTCTCAGTTTATAGCCATTCAGATAATAATCTGCCTTCCTGTTTTTGCTACCAAAGTAGATAACCTCACATTTACCCACATTATACTGCATCTGCCATGCATTAGCCCACTCACTCAACTTGTCCAAATCACCCTGAAGCCTCTCTGCATCCTCCTCATAACTCACCCTCCCAGCCAGTTTTGTGTCATCTGCAAATTTGGAGATATTACATTCAGTTCCCTCATCTAAATCATTAACGCATATTGTGAATAGCTGGGGTCCTAGCACTGATCCCTGCGGTACCCCACTAGTCACTGCCTGCCATTCGGAAAAGGACCCATTTATCCCTACTCTTTGTTTCCTGTCCGCCAACCAATTTTCTATCCATCGCAATACACTACCCCCAATCCCATGCGCTTTAATTTTACACGCTAATCTCTTATGTGGGACTTTGTCGAAAGCTTTCTGAAAGTCCAAATAAACCACATCCACTGGCTCCTCCTCATCAACTCTACTAGTTACATCCTCCAAGAATTCTAGTCGATATGTCAAGCATGATTTCCTTTTCGTAAATCCATGCAGACTCTGCCCGATTCTACCACTGTTCTCTAAGTGCTCTGCTATAAAATCTTTGGTAATGGACTCTAGAATTTTCCCCACTACTGTTTTTAAATAGTGGGGTTACATTAGCTACCCTCCAATCTGTAGGAACTATTCCAGAGTCTATAGAATCTTGGAAGATGACCACCAATGCATTCACTATTTCTAGGGCCACTTGCTTAAGTACTCAGGGATGCATATATCAGGCCCTGGGGATTAATCAGCCTTCAATCCCATCAATTTCCCTAACACCATTTCTCTACTAATACTGATTTCCTTCAGTTCCTCTCTCTCACTAAGCCCTGTGTTCCCCAACATTTCTGGTATGATATTTGTGTCCTCCTTTGTGAAGACAGAACCAAAGTACGCATTTAGTTGGTCAGCCATTTCTTTATTCCCCATAATAAATTCCCCTGTTTCTGACTGTAAGGGACCTACATTTGTCTTCACCAATCTTTTTCTCTTCACATACCTATGGGAACTTTTACAGTCAGTTTTCATGTTCCCCACAAGCTTGCTCTCGTACTTTATTTTCCTCTTCTTAATCAATCCCTTGGTCCTCCTTTGCTGAATTCTAAACTGCTCCCAATCTCGGGTCTGTTGTTTTTCCTGGCAAATTTATATGCCTCTTCCTTGGATCTCTAATTTCCCTTGTAAGCCATGGTTTGGCTACCTTTCCTGTTTTACTTTTGCACCAGACAGGGATAAACCATTGTTTATCAAGAAGCCAGACAGCATCTTGTCCTTCATTTTGACAGAATGCAAGTGCATTGAACTCCTGAAGGATGAATGAATCATGGATGCTGGGCATTGAGTTACAGATACCTGTGCCTGTCATCATACACTAAATGAATATTTGCGGAGTGAAATCCCTTTAAGTTGACATAATAATATGGTTTTACAGTCTTATGCGACATGAGTGGCACAGTGGTTAGCACTGCAGCCTCATAGCTCCAGGGACCCGGGTTCGATTCTGGGTACTGCCTGTGTGGAGTTTGCAAGTTCTCCCTGTGTCTGCGTGGGTTTTCTCCGGGTGCTCCGGTTTCCTCCCACAAGCCAAAAGACTTGCAGGTTGATAGGTAAATTGGCCATTATAAATTGTCACTAGTATAGGTAGGTGGTAGGGAAATATAGGGACAGGTGAGGATGTTTGGTAGGAATATGGTCGTGTGGGATTAGTATAAATGGGTGGTTGATGGTCGGCACAGACTCGGTGGGCCGAAGGGCCTGTTTCAGTGCTGTATATCTAATCTAATCTAATGAGTGAATCAATTGCTCCAAGACCACATGAAAACCGATGAAAATGAATGGCTATTCAATTGTCTTTCTACCATGTCAAATGCAATGAACTAGGCTCACCTGGCAAACCACATTGATAACTTGCCAAATGGACAGCAAATTGACTAACTTGGTTCAATTTCCCTTTGAGTGAATACTTCAAAATTGCACACTCCCAATAAAGGTAAAAGATGAAAATTGTGGGCTGGGAGTGTGCAGTTTTATGGTAAGTGGCCTTGCCTAGACCATGAGCAGCTCCATGGAAATTTTACCCCTACTTCTAGAAAATTTTACTTCAACTCTTTGTGGATTTAGTTTATCATTCTTGTTTGCAGCCATTGTACTTACTGTTTCTTGCAGTGTGTCATTGCTTCTGTCTATTGCTTTACTTGTAAATAACTAAAGAAATTAGTTTGAACAAATGTGCTAGTATTTACCACCTTTGTGAGTAGACATGGAGAATTTTCCATTGCACTATATTGTAGTTAAGAGATAATTGTTAGTCTCGTGGCATGCTACACCAGTCAAAGCATCCATAAAGGTGCAGATTCCAGGTCATAACAGAATCAGTCTGCTATGGAAACTTCCTTTATATTATAAGCACAGGTTATTGAGACAAAACCTAAACAGTCACACTTTTATCTGTAACAAATCGTACAAATAAGTACCTATCTGTGACGGACTGATTGGCAAAGTGCCTATCTATGCTGATGGTCTGAAGGTGATGACTTCAGTCTTCCCAATATTTAACTGGAGAAAATTGCAGCTCACCTAGGACTGGATGTCAGACAAGCAGCCTGACAACACAAAGGCAGTGGAGGGGTCAAAAGAGGTAATGATGAGGTAGAGCAGGTGCCATCAGTGTACATGTGGAACCAGACGTGTTGTCCGATGATGTTGTCGAGAGGCAGTATGTAGATGAGAAATAGGAATACCCCGAGTTTAGATGTTTGGAGGACTCCAGAGACAATGGTGTTGAGGTTGGGGGTGGGGGAGAGGGTAGGAAGAAAGACATTGCAAATGATTCTCTGGCTGCAACTAAATATGCAAGAGTGGTTGCAGGAGCAGACAGCTGAACTCAGCTGAACAATGGAGGAGAAATTTTGCAGGAGGATGATGTGGACAACTGTGTCAAAGAATGCAGGCAGGTCTAATGAATGAGGGGTTGTCATTTCTGACTTGACTTGGGCTGTTTAGAAAAATCTGTCTGTGCTCTATGCACAGTCATCAGCCATTCATTGGCTACTGGTGCCCAATTCTCGTATCTGTCCACTGGCATGTCACCAGCTATATATTTGGAGTGGTGAAAAAGTAATTCGTAAGCTGACCTCATGTTATCGGTTGAAAATGATTGGTTTGTGTATAGATACACAGAAGCTAAGTAACAGTGATCCTAGTAGTTCTGTACTAGGACTGTATTATCTCCTTCTATGGATAACAACCTATCTGTGATAGACTTTGTTGTAAGAACCTCATTTCATCTGTTCTTGCTTTATGGTAAGCAACCATCACTGGTCACTGGCAACCACATGTCTATTTCAATGGCAATCACTACTCATTTGTCCCTGATTATTCAATATTTTAACTACTTTATATTATATAATAGAGAGAACTTGTGCCATTTTATTGAGTGCTTTGATTGGTATGTGGGAACAATGTGGCTGAAAAATAACATCTATCTTGGTATCCAACAGTATCTGAGGATCATGTGATTGTTGATGTGGTGACACTGTTCATTAGTTACAAGTAACCACTGCTCATTGACGATTGTTCAGGTCATATTTATTTAGCACAGTTCACCATTGAACCAAGCTACTATTTTCTCATTTATATCCATGAAGAACGAGGTAATATATTTATATCCTGTGGATCTCTGCACAAACGCAATAAAAAACACTTCTCAGGCATTTTTCAATTATTGCCTTGAACACAAAACCTTTGGGAACTGGCAGTATATAAATAAATGCCAATTTTTGTTACGTCCAGCATTCTTGAGGAAAGGGTAATGATATTTATTAGAAACCATCAAACCTGTTCTTGAGTAATTGTTATTGTCTACATAAATGCAATTTTCAACGGGATTCCAACCTTCGAAAACTGTGCATGTACATCTCTTAAAGCTTTATTGAGATGCCAGAGGAGTAAGTTTACAAATCTAACTTTTGGCATAAACCTTTACTCAGTAAGACCACATATGGTGGGAAATATTAAGGTCCTGGAGAGGGTCCTGAGAAGGCCTACTGAAATAAGATTAAGTGTTAATAGCCTTACTTATCAGAACAGACTCAAAAACTGGTTTGGGAGAGGGGGAGGGGTGGATTCAATTCTGGTCACGGAAGAAGTGGGAGAAAGAGCCAAAGTTAGGGAGGCCCAAAGATTACCACCACGATAGAAAAATATAGACTCATAGAATTCAAAAAATCATAGAAAGGTTAAAGCACAGAGGGAGGCCATTTGGCCCGTCGTATTTGTACTAGCTTGATGCAAAAACAACTCAGCTAGTCCCACTCCTCGACCTTTTTGCCAAAGTGCTGCAAATCATTTCTCTTCAGCTGCTTATCCAATTCCCTTTTGAATGCCCCAGTCGTACCTGCACCCACCACACTCTCAGGCCACATTCCAGATCCTCATGTCGCTGCTAATTCTTTTGCCAATCACCTTTAATTGGTGTCCTCTACTTTTTGAACTGCCGCCAATGGCAACAGTTTCTCTCTACCTACTCTGTCTACACCTCTTATGATTTTGAACACTTCTATCAAATCTCTTCTTAACCTTCTCTTCTTTAAGGAGAACAACCCCAGCTTCCCCAGTCTATCCACAGAGCTGAAGTCCCTCATCCCTGGAACCATTCTCATAAACCTCTAATGTCTCACATTCTTCCTCAGGTGCCATGCCCAGAATTGCACACAATATTCCAGTTGAGGACGAAACAGAATTTTATAAAAGTGCATCATGACTTCCTTCATTTTGTACTCTATGCCTATATTTATAAAGCCCAGGATCCATTATGCCTTTTGTTCTGAAAGTACTTCCATTTTGTTTTTAGATTTCGAGGACATGTGTTTTATTTGGGAAAACTAAAAAGGATTCCATGGATTTTTTTTTCATTGGGATCATTGAAAAGACTGAGAGATCTTGTTTGCAAACAACATGTACTGGATGTCATAAAAACAAGAAATGCTGGAACCACTCAGCAGGTCTGGCAGCATCTGTGAAAAGACAAGCAGAGTTAACGTTTCGAGTCAGTGACCCTTCTTCGGACCCTTCGGACAGTGTTTTGAAAAGGAGTTTAAAAATAAACCTGAAGGACAAAACCCCAGCTCAGCCCATTCCATCTCTTTGCAAAGCCTGCCAGTTTTTCCATCTCTTTGAGAAGCTCTTCGAAGTGAGTGTAAGAAATAGAGAAATTGATGCATTCCTCCTGAATGGCCTGCCTGAAACCCAGGTTGCCGCATTTCTCCTGAGTCACTGGAAAAACCTGCCGGATAAATCCTGAACACCGCCTGAACAAATTGCTCCAGAAAAGGATCCCAGTGACAGCTGTCTACATGCATTTGGAATGCCAAACCAAAAAAAGGACAAATGACATCTTTCAATATCTTCTATTTTTTCTTCAAGAATTCGCAAGTATTTGGCCAAAGTATTCTCTTCGTGGTTTTTTTTGTAACAGAGCTCTAAAACGAAAATCTCTATTTTTTCCAGTTAACTGGTATGTGTGTGTGTGAGGGGTTAAGGTAAAAGGGAACTTCCATGTTTCATTCTGTGTTAATGTTTTGCTTTATTACTGGTTAAGTCTTGTTTTAAAATAAACTGATCATTTTGTTGTTTATTAAATAAACCTGGTTGATGTATCTTATTCTGGGATAAAAATAGAGTCTATGATTGACCTTATCAGTAACTGGGTACACATTTAAATATGTGTTCTGACCTGTGGAGAAGTTCAACTAGAAAAAACAGTGCACTCCTTCCGCCTCAGTCATAATACCTTTTAACCACTTTCTCAACCTGCTTTGCCAACTTCAATTATTTGAGCACATATACCCCAAGGTCTCTCTGTTCCTGCACCTCTTTTAGAATTGTACCTTTTAGTTTATATTGCCTCTCCTCTTTCTTCCTACCATAATGTATCACTTCACACTTCTCTGCATTAAGTTTCATTTGCCCCATGGCTGCCCATTTTACCAGCCTGTCTATGTCCTCTTGAAGTCTATCATTTTCCTCCTAACAGTTCAGAATAATTCCAAGTTTTATACCATCTGCAAATTTTGAATTTGTTCCCTGCTCACCCAAGTCTAGGTTATTAATATATATCAAGAAAAGCAATGGTCCTCGTACCAACCCCTGGGGAACCCCACTGCATACCTTCCTCCAGCCCGGGAAACAAGCATTCACCACCAATCTCCGTTTCCTGTCACTTAGCTAACATCATATCTATGCTGCCACATTCCTTTTTATTCCAAGGGCTTCAACTTTGCTGGCAAGTTCATTATGTGGCATTTTATCAACAGACTTTTGTAAGTCCATATACACCACATGAACTTCATTACCCTCATCAACCATCTCTGCTACCTAATCAAACAGCTCAGTCAAGTCAGTTAAACATGATTTGCCTGTAACAAATCTGTGCTGGCTTTCCCTAATTAATCTGCACTAGTTCAAATGACTGTTAATTTTGTCCCAGATTATCAGCTTTAAAAGCTTTCCCACCACTGAGGTTAAACTGACTGGCCTGTAGTTGTTGGGCTTATCCTAACACCCTGAGCTGGATTTTATTTTGCCGTCGCCAAGTGCGGCAGTGGCCGTAAAAGATGGCGGCCCGCACGCGCAGCATTCACTCCACTGAGCCGCCGCTATCTTAGATGCGGCGCCTCATTAACATTGCAGGGGTGGACTGACCCCTCAGATTATGTGGAGGGGGTGGGAGAGCCGTCCCCGGCAATGGTGTCTGGCATCACTGCTCAGGCGCCGGCACCATTTTCAAAGGGCTTAGAGCCCTAAATGACAATTTAAATTCTCAAAGGAACAGTGAATTAAAAATTATTAACAATAATTTTAAAAATCTTTCCAGCTCCTCTCCCGCCCCCACTCCCAATAGCATTATATGTCATTCCTCTCCTCCCCCCACAAATAATTACCTTGAATATATGACCTTCCACCCATATCCCCCCCACCCAACCTGCAAAGTTCAGAACCTTTTACCTTTACCCCTTCCAATCACCCCCTAGACCAATCAAGTAAGTTTGACCCCACTCCTCCCCGCAACACTGATAAACTTCCGTCCTCCCCCCTCCCCACAGGTGATGTGCCTCGTTTCCCCTAATGGGGATTTGAAAGCGCAGCAGTGCCGGCCGCCGGGTTGAAGATCCCCACAGCACATCAGGCGGCGATGGAAACTTAATTAATGCAGGTAAGTAAATGAATCTGAATATTTAAATGACGGACCTGTTGCTGAGCGGCGGGAGGCCACCACGAGGCCTCACCACCACCATCAAGATTGGGACAGGCCCTGCCAGCGTCGAGGTCGGTGCCAGGACTCATCCAGGGCAATCTTCATGCCCCCACTGCCACGGATCCCGACATCGAGGCCCCGATAAAACCCAGTCCTCTGTTTTTGAACAAGTGTGTAACATTTGCAATTTTTCAGTTCTCTGGCACAACCCCCATATCTAATGAGTACTAGAAGATTATGGCCAGTGCCTCCACAATTTCCATATTTACTTCCCTCAGCATCCTTGGATGCATCCCATCCAGTGCTGGTGACTTATCAACTTTAAGTACAACCTACCTTTCTCTTTATCAATTTTTAGCACATACGGCATCTCAACTGCCTCCTCTTTCACTATGACTTTGGCAGCAATTTCTCCCTTGGTAAAGACAAATGCAAAGCACTCACTTTGTACCTCAGCCATGCTCTCTGCCTCCATGTGTAGATCCCCATTTTGGTCCCTAATCTGCACAACCCCTCCTCTTACTACCCTTCTACTATTTATATGACATTAGAAGACTTTTGAATTCCCTTTTATTTTTGCTGCCAGTTTCTTCTCATAGGCTCTCTTTACCTCTCTTATTTCATTTTTCACTTCCCCTCTGAACTTTTTATATTCAGCCTGGTGCTCACTTGTATTATCTATCTTGCATAAAAGAGATGAGGTAGGTCGAGAAGTATTGCTTGATCAAAGCAAAGCTATGCAATCAGAGTTGTCAAGCATTTTCCTAAATTGTTACTCCTATGCATTCAAAAAAGATTTTGTAAAAATTCTAGCACATCCTCTTTGGTCTGTGAAAGGTCATGCTTTGTAAGTGCTCACACAGATACTGATAGCAAAAAGATTCTGGGACCCTCATACTGTCAGGAGAATGCTGGGCGCCTGGGTGCAGATAGACATCTGTAGTGTTTAACATTCAGGGTTGGATTTTACCAGCCCCTCGACATCGTGGATCGTGGCGGGGAAGCCCGTAAAATACTTGTGGGAGTGGCCCACCATGACACCGAGAAGGCCCTGTCACATATTACCGACAGTGGCAAGGCCTCAGTGCAGCCCCCTCCCCCACCGCAGTGCCATTGACCGCAGGGCCTCCATTTAAATAATCAACTTCATTTAAATCAAATGCAAATTGCCCTACCTCATCCCGGTGGCCAATATTATGGCCGCCTGCCGCAACTCGCGCACTTCAGAACTCCAAATGGAGTTCCAACGTGAGACACTGGTGGGGAGGGGGAGGACTGCAATTATCAGCGCGGAAGGGGGGAGGGAGTGGGTAAAACATTTCTTATTGGCTGTGGGGATGGTGGGAAGAATAAAGTTTGGGGGGAAAGGTCATGAGTGAGAACTCACTTCTATAGGGGGTATAGGGCAAAAAACTATCTGCTTATTCATTTGAGGGGGTGGGAAAGGGGATTGCAGGTGTGAACAGATCTTTATTTAATCTAAGGGCTTGAAACCCTTTAAAAATGGAACCGGCGCCTGCGCAGTGGTGCCGGATGCCATTGCCGGGGACCTGGCGGCCGTCCCCTCTACGTCATTGGGGGCGGCCATTCCGACCCTCCATTTCAATGAGCCCCCATGCAGAATATTGTGGGGGCTTTGCGGCGGCACTTCCGTGTCAGAAGGCTTCAAAGCGCTCAATGTCAGAAGACAAACTTCCTTGATTTGCATCTTATTGTATGCGTCAGCCGCCATCTCTCTCCAAAAGTCATTGAGGAATGGTCAAAATGGTTAAGCTATCCTTTGCAACACCTTCCAAGATCAACAATTCACAAACACATTAACAGCTCAATCATCTCATTGTTTGAATGTAAATTGTTGCTGTTTATGCCTACATAAAACATTCAATGTATTCTAAAGCCATTCATTTTTACTGAAGCACAATGAAATGTTTCTGAGAGATATGATAAGTCTCCAAGTAAAGATAAGTATTTCTTTCTTAATAAATCTTCCCTTGAAGGACAAAATTCACTCCTGTCCAAGAACACAACATTTAAAATACTTAAAGCTACTCAGATGTATGTTTGCATAGAATTTACATGGAATTTACAACACAGAAACAGGTCACACAGCCCAACTGGTCTATGTCGGGCATTTATCCTTGACACAATCCTTCTCCCACCCCTTTTCATGTAATCCTAACAACATATTCTTTCTCCCTCATGTCCTTATCTAGCTTCCCCTTCATTGCATCTTGACTTTGTTAATTTTCACAAAGTGATAATCCTCATATTGTAACTGTTCGATAAAAAAAAACAGTTGGGCATTGCTATAATCATTCATTTATTAGCTAGTGAAGTTACAGAAATAGACAAATCCTCCCTCACCTCTCATACACACAAAAACCTATTGTATCTATAGAAGTAAAGCAGGACAAAAGCTTGTCATCTGATAGATGATATTCTCGGACCTCTAGTTTCCAACTTACTTCTCTCTTTTCTCCTCACTGTATCAAAATCAAAACTTAGAGTCCTACAGTCATAAAAGCACAGAAGGAGGCCATTCAGCCCACCAAGTCCATGCCAACTCTCTGTGGAGTAATCCAATCAGTCCCATTCCCTGGCTCTATTCCTGTAGACCAGCAAGTTTATATCTTTCATGTGCCTATCCAATTTCTTTTTATAAATCATTCATTGTCTCCACTTCCACCACCCTCATAGGCAATGAATTCCTGCTCATTACCACGCACTGTCTAAAAAAGTTCTTCACATTCCCCCTGTATTTTTGCCCAAAACCTTAAATCTGTATCACCTAGTCCTTGTACCATTAATTAATAGGAACAGCTTTTCTTTGACTCAATCTAAACTGGTTATAATCTTATACAGCTCTATCAAATCTCCCCTCAATCTCCTTGGCTCCAACGAGAATAACCTCAGCTTGTCCAATCTAACCTTGTAGCTAAAATTCCCTCATTCTTGAAACCATTCTGGTAAGTCTCCTCTGCACCCTCGACAGGACCCTCAAATCCTTGGCTATGTGACGTCTTCCATCCTGTAGACGTATCCGATCCACTGAAGCTGCCTCTGTTTGATTTGTGCCAACACACTTGGGGGCTCTGCCTTTGAGAGGACTGCCACATATATGATTTTTGTCCTGCCAGGATATACCCATAATGCGCCACAGACAGTGATGATGGAAATTATTGAGCTTCTTTTCCTAGTAGCTGGAAGTTGCCCATGTTTCACAGCCATGCAGCAAGGTGCTGAGAACACAGGCCTTATAAACCATCAGCTTGGTCCTAAGGGTCAGCTTGGTGTTGTCCCATGCACGTCCCACCTAACCACTATTTCTCAAATTAATTTTTTTTTAAATACTGGAAATGCTCAGCAGGTCTGGCAACGCCTGTGGAAAGAGAAACAGCATTAACATTTCAGATTGATGACTTTTCATCAGAACTGCTGAGTATTTCCAGTATTTTCTGTGTTAAGTTTCATGTTTCCAGCATCGGCAGTATTTTGCTTTTGTACTTCTCAACTTAACCTTGTTTCTTCATCTTTGTTTCTCAAGTAACATATAAGAAAATCAAGGGAATGTCAGGGTCACTTTAACACAATAAACCAAGGTCCCTCTAAAAAAGAAGAAAAAAAGTATCAGTGCAATTAATCATTTATACAGAAGACAGAGACATCCTACATTGTCTTTCTTTTTTAAAATACATAGGTGCATTTCCATGTCTTCTTTAAATAATTCATTATCCAGCAAAAAAAAAAGATTTGCATTTATATAGCATCTTTCACTAGCACTGGACCTCTTAAAGCACTCCTTTATTACTGCACTTGAAAGTTAGCCTTGATTTTTGTGCTCAAACCCTGGCACAAGACTTGAACTTAGAACCTTGTGACTCCGAAATGAGACTATAGTCTATTATAATTGCTGAGCATTTTGTTATGCTGTCCTCTCTGCTGCCCTCTCTGTTGGGGAGGTATAATCTCTGTTGCCATCTCTGGGGAGGTGTTAGTAAAGTTTGTTCAATAATGGCTGCTTGATTTGAGTCCACGTGTAGAATCACTCAGTGAAATACACAAAAGAAAGATGACGAAGAGATAGGACAGAATTCTTTTTTTTCTACATTTCTTTTGAGAGATTACAATCAGAGGAACATTCTGACACTTTATGGAACTCCAAAAGTTGATTTTGAGGAGATTTGGATACAAACATACAAACATACGAATTAGGAGCAGGAGTAGGCCACTCAGCCCCTCGAGCCTGCTCCGCCATTCAATAAGATCGTGGCTGAACTGATTACTCCACATTTCCACCTACCCCCGATAACCTTTCACCCCCTTGCTTCGCAAGAATCTAACTACCACTGCCTTAAAAATATTCAAAGACTCTGCTTCGACCGCCTTTTGACCAAGAGAATTCCAAAGACTCATGACCCTCTGAGAGAAAAATTTTTCCTCATCTCTATCTTAAATGGGCGCTACCTTATTTTTAAACAGTAACTCCTAGTTCTAGATTCTCCCACAAGGGGAAAAATCCTTTCCACATCCACCCTGTCATCACCCTTCAGGATCTTAAGTGTTTCAATCAAGTTGCCTCTTACTCTTCTAAATTCCAGCAGATACAAGCCTAGCCTGTCCAATCTTTCCTCGTAAGACAGCCCGCCCATTCCAGGTATTAGTCTCGTAAACCTTCGCTGTAATGCCTCTTTCCTTAAATAAGGAGACCAGTACTGTACACAATACTCCAGATGTGGTCTCACTAATGCCCTGTATAGCTGAAGCTATTGTATTCAATTCGCCTCGCGATAAACGATAACATTCTATTAGCTTTCCTAATTACATGCTGTACCGGCATACTAACATTTTGCGACTCATACACTAGGACACCTAGATCCCTCTGCATCTCACAGCTCTGCAATCTCCCACCATTTAGATAATATGCTTCTTTTTTATTCTTCCTGCTGAAGTGGACAATTTATAATTTTCTCACATTATACTCCATTTGCCAGGTCTTTGCCCACTCACTTAACCTATCTATATCCCTTTGTATCCCCCTTATGTCCTCTTCACAAAGTTAATTTCCTACCTATCTTTGTGTCATCAGAAAATTTAGGAACCATACCTTCAGTCCCGTTATCTAAGTCATTTGTATAAGTCATAAGATGATTTGAAAGAATGCTCCATGTGAGTGCACATCGTGTTCAGGTAGAATTCAGTAAGTCAGCTTGGTACATAATTGAAAACAAAAAGGCACTGAAGACATATTATGGGACAATGAGGGAATTAAACCCGAACAAAGAGGACTGGTGTAATTACAAACAAAGTTTATACTTATGGCTGAAAGCTAATAAAATAGGCGGAAGGATAAAGTAAATGTTTTCATCACCATAATGGGTCCAGATGCTTTTGGCAGCCAAATTCACAGACTCAGAGCCAGACATGTAAGTACGACTGCTGCCATGGTAGCCAACAACCACCTGAATGCCCCTATTTCCAATTGAAGCGTTATAACTGTGGGAAAGTTGGTCATATTCAGATGGCATGCAGGAGTAGAGGAAACAGTACTGCTCCAGGTCATTGTATAGCTCCAGGTTGCAGCAATGCACCAGATCGAGGTCGTGGTAGACCTAAAGCTGGTTCAGGAGACTGGAAGTCCTCGAATGTGCGATATTATTGAGCAGGAAGATCAAGAGTTGTATGCAGTCAGACAGCAAGAAAAACAGCACATGGAAAACGAGAGTAAACAGACTGAAGACATAATTCCAGCGCCCACAATAAAAATGAAAGTCAGAGATTCACAATTTACTTTCATTGTGGATACAGCTGCAGCAGTGTGTGTTATCTCAGAAGGAGAATACAAGAAGTTCGTAAGTCACATTTCCTTACACAAAACTAGTGTGAAACTTACTAGTTATTCCAATAACAGTATTCCAGTATTAGCTGAAGTTAGTGTTAGGGTGCAATACAATGAAGCATCCTATTACTTGCCAGTGATAGTTGTAGGAGGGAACAAAGTCTCCCTGATGGGAACAAATTGGCTTAAGAAAATATGGTTAAACTAGACCAAGTTATTTACAGTAAGGATTAGTAAGAGTATGTCTGACATTGAGGAAGTGAAGACTGATTCATTTTTATCCAATGAGTTAGCTGTGAATTGCTTTAGATACACAAATGGCATACCATTGTCTGCCAGAGAAATTAGTGAAGAAACTTGCAAGGATGTGGAGCTCAGTAAAGTGCTTAATTATGTCATAAATGGTTGGACTAAAAAGTGTGATGATGAGAAATTGCAGAAGTATTTTACACTTAGAAATTAACTGAGTGTAGATCAAGACTGTCTCCTATGGGGTTTATGAGTTATTATTCCGCCAAGGTTTAGAGAAAGATTGTTAGAGGAACTTCATCAAGAGCATGCAGGAATAGGACTTACCTGGGAGCGGAGTGGCGACTGGCTGACCTGGGAGGAAGCTGATCCAGAGTGGTGGCAGGCTCCCGGTCTCTCGCTGTGCCAGCGCCGCTGAGACTCGAAAGAGGAAATAAAAGACTTACAATGATATCACGGGAAATCTGCAAGGTGATTGGTTGGGTAAGTAACAGCTGTTAGTCAATTTAAATAGCTTAAAAAAATAAAGGGAAAGTTGTTTTTTTAAAACAAAAATCCTCAAGTGATAAAGTGAGTACTACTAAAGTGTGTTTTTTTTAATTAGTGTAATTTAGATTGTAGTGGGTAGTGTTTAGAGAAGAACAAGGCCCCGAGTGTAATTAGTATTTTTCAATTAAGGGAGTAACTAAGAAATCTAAAGGTAAGTCATGACAGGAGAGCTCGCACTGTGATATGCTCCTCCTGCACGATGTGGGAAATCAGGGACACTTCCAGTGTGTGTAGGAAGTGTATCCAGCTGCAGCCACTGGCTACCCGCATTACAGAGCTGGAGTTGCGGGTGGATTCACTGTGGAGCATCCGCGATGCTGAGGACATCATGGATAGCACGTTTGGCGAGGTGGTCACACTGCAAGTACTGGCTACACAGGCAGAAAAGGGATGGGTGACCACCAGGTGGAGTAGTAGGTGCAGGCAGTGCAGGAGACCCTGTGGTCATTCCCTCTCAAACAGATATACCACTTTGGATACTGTTAGGGGGCATGGCCTCCCAGGGTAAAGCAGCAAAAGTCATGTTCATGGCACCACGGATGGCTCTGCTGCACAGCAGGGAAGGAAAAGGAATGGAAGAGCTATAGTGATAAGGGATTCTATCGTAAGGGGTACAGATAGGCATTTCTGGGGCCGCAAACATGACTCCAGGTTGGTATGTTTCCTCCCTGGTTCTAGGGTCAAGGATGTCACGGAGCAGCTGCAGGACATTCTGAAGGGGAAGGGGGAGCAATTTGAGGTCGTGGTACACATTGGTACCAACGACATAGGTTGAAAGAGGGATGAGGTCCTGCAACAAGAATTTAGGGAGCTAGATAGCAGATTAAAAAGCAGGACCTCAAAGGTTGTAATCTCTGGATTGCTCCCAGTGCCATGTGCTAGTGAGTATAGGAATAGGAGGATAGAGCAGATGAATGCATGGCAGAAGAGATGGTGCAAGTGGGAGGGCTTTAGTTTCCTGGATCACTGGGTCTGTTTCTGGCAAAGGTGGGACCTGTACAAGTTGGATGGATTGCACCTGAACTGGAACGGGACCAACATCCTTGCTGAGAGGTTTGCTAGTACTGTTGGTGGGGGGTTAAACTAATTTGGCAGGGTAATGGGATACAGAGTGGAGGTACAGTAGGGGGTGATGCACAGTCAAATATGGAAGAAAAACTGAGTCAGTCTGGAAGGCAGAGCAAATATAGACCTGTTAAGGCACAAGTGAACAATGCAAGGCTGGATTGCATCTATTTTAATGCAAGGAGTCTTACTAGTAAGGCAGATGAATTGAGGGTGTTGATTAGCACATGGGATTATGATATTGTTGCTATCACAGAGACATGGTTGAGGGAGGGGCAGGACTGGCAGCTCAATATTCCAGGGTATAGAATTTTCAGGCATGACAGGGGAGGGGATAAAACAGGAGGTGACATTGCACTGTTGATCAAGGAGTCAATTACTGCAGTAATGAGGGATGATTCTTAGAAGGATCCTCAAATGAGGCCATATGGGTAGAACTTAAAAACAAAAAGGAGGCAATCACTTGGCTGGGAGTGTACTACAGGCCTTCAAACAGTCAGGGAGCGATAGAGAGCAGATATGTCGTCAAATCTCAGGGAGGTGTAAAAATAATAGGGTAATAATAGTAGGGGATTTCAATTTACCTAATATCAACTGGGATAGTCTTAGTGTAAAAGGCTTAAAGGGGGCGGAATTTTTAAAATGCATCCAGGAGAGCTTTTTGAGCCAGCATGTAGAAAGTCCTACAAGAGAACGGCAGTACTGGATCTAATCCTAGGGAATGAAGCCGGACAAGTGGTAGAAGTGTAAGTGGGGGCGCATTTCGGGGATAGTGACCATAACTATGTAAGATTTAAGGTAGTTATGGAAAAGGACAAAAACGGGCCGGAAATAAAGGCTCTGAATTGGGGGAAGGCCGATTTCAATATGATAAAACAGGATCTGGCCAAAGTGGACTGGGAGCAGCTATTTGGAGGAAAGTCTACATCAGACCAGTGGGAGTCATTCAAAGAGGAAATAGTGAGAATTCAGAGCCAACATGTTCCTGTTGAGGTGAAGGGTAGGACCAACAAGTCCAGGGAACCCTGGATATCAAGGGATATAGAGGGTTAGATCAGGAAAACAAAGGAGGCTTATCGTGGATTCGGAGCGCTGAAAACAGTGGAGGCACTAAAGGAGTATAGAAAGTGTAGGGGGGTACTAAAAAAAGCAATTAGGAGAGCAAAGAGGGGACATGAAAAAATACCTGGGGCAAGATAAAGGAAAATGCCAAGGCGTTTTCTAAGTATTTTAAGGGCAAGAGGATAACCAGGGAAAGAGTAGGGCCCATTAGGGCCCAAAGTGGCAATCTGTGTGTGGAGCTGGAGGACATAGGTGAGGTTTTAAATGATTACTTTTCATCTGTGTTCACTATGGAGAAGGACGATGTAGATGTAGAGATCAGGGAGGGGGATTGTGATATACTTGAACATATTAGCATTGAAAGGGAGGAAGTATTAGCTGTTCGGGCTTAAAAGTGGCTACGTCCCCAGGCCCAGATGAGTTGTATCCCAGGCTGTTATGTGAGGCAAGGGAGGAGATAGCAGGGGCTCTGATAAAAATTTTCAAATTCTCTCTGGCCACAGGAGAGATACTAGAAGACTGGAGGACAGCGAATGTGGTGCCATTATTCAAGAAGGGTAGCAGGGATAAACCAGGTGATTACAGGCCAGTGAGTCTAACATCAGCGGTTGGGAAACTATTGGAAAAAATTCTGAGGGACGGGATTAATCTCCACTTGGAGAGACAGGGATTAATCAGGGATAGTCAGCATGGCTTTGTCAGGGGGAGATTGTGTCTAACTAACGTGATTGAATTTTTAGAGGCAGTGACTAGATGTGTACATGAGGGTAAAGCAGTTGATGTAGTCTCCATGGACTTCAGTAAGGCTTTTGATAAAGTCCCGCATGGGAGATTGGTTAAGAAGGTAAGAGCCCATGGGATCCAGGGCAATTTGGATCCAAAATTGGCTTAGTGGCAGGAGGCAGAGGGTGATGGCTGAGGGCTGTTTTTGCAAGTGGAAGTCTGTTATCAGTGGTGTACCACAGGGATCGGTGCTGGGACCCTTGCTGTTTGTAGTGTACATTAATGCTTTAGATGTGAATATAGGAGGTATGATAAGTAAGTTCGCAGATGACATGAAAATTGGTGGTGTCCTAAATAGTGAGGAGGAAAGCCTTAGATTACAGGACGATATAGATGGGCTGGTAAAATGGGTGGAGCAGTGGCAAATGGAATTTAATCCTGAGAAGTGTGAGGTGATGCATTTTGGGAGGACTAACAAGGCAAGGGAATATACAATGGATGGTAGGACCCTAGAAAGTACGGAACGTCAGCGGGAGCTTGTCCATAGATCACTGAAGGCAGCAGCACCGGTAGATAACGTGGTTAGGAAGGCATATGGGATATTTGCCTTTATCAGCCAAGGCATAGAATATAAGAGCAGGGAGGTTATGATGGAGCTGTATAAAACGCTAGTTAGGCCACAACTGGAGTACTGTGTACAGTTCTGGGCACCATATTATCGGAAGGATGTGATTGCACTGGAGAGGTTGCAGAGGAGATTCACCAGGATGTTGCCTGGGCTGGAGCATTTCAGCTATGAAGAGAGAGTGAAAAAGCGAGGGTTGTTTTCCTTCGAGCAGATAAGGCTGAGGGGGTCCTGATTGAGGTATACAAACTTATGAGGGGCATTGATAGGTTAGATAGGAAGAAACTTTTTCTCTTAGCAGAGGGATCAATAACCAGGGAGCATAGATTTAAGGTAAGGGGCAGGAGATATAGAGGGGATGTGAGGAAAAATGTTTTCACCCACACGGTGGTTGTAATCTGGAACGCACTGTCTGAAGTGGTGGTAGAGGCAGGGACCCTCACAATATTTAAGAAGTATTTAGATGAGCACTTGAAATGCCATAGTATACAAGGCTACGGGCCAAGTGCTGGAAAGTGGGATTAGAATAGTTAGGTGCTTGATGGCCGGCATGGACACATTGGGCCGAAGGGCCAGTTTCCGTGCTGTATAACTCTATGACTCTATGATTCTATGACTACATATGAAAGCAGTTGCAAGAAGCTATTTTTGGAATTGAAACAGTTGGTGAAAAGTTGTGAGGTGTGTCTTAGAATGAGAAATGATCCAATCAAGATTTCTTTCATTCCATGTTCAAGCACAAGAAAACTGTAGGAATGACTACATGTTGATTTCTTTGAAATGGAAGGGAAACAGTATTTTGTTTTGGTCAATAGCTATAGCAAGTGGATAAATGTTGAGATTAAGCCCAATACCACAAGTTTCAAAACTATTGAGGTTTTGAGAAGTTGGTTTGCAATTTATGGATTGCCAGAGGTGATGGTGCCCAGGTTACATCAGAAGAATTTGAAATATTTATGAGTTAGAATGGAGTCAGACATACTCGAATACCACCATATCATCCAACATTGAATGGTGCTGCAGAAAGAAGTGTACAAATTGCAAAGGGGTCTTTTCAGAAGTATTTGCTAGGT
Source organism: Heterodontus francisci (assembly GCF_036365525.1). Classification (NCBI taxonomy): domain Eukaryota; kingdom Metazoa; phylum Chordata; class Chondrichthyes; order Heterodontiformes; family Heterodontidae; genus Heterodontus; species Heterodontus francisci. The sequence continues at coordinate 40,357,066 of NC_090375.1, forward strand.
GACATGCTGGGGAGTAATTTCTATGATTCTCTTTGACATAGGCTAGTTAATTTTCTGTTCATAGAATCATAGAAAGTTTACGGCACAGAAAGAAACCACTTGGCCCATTATGTCTGTGCCAGCCGAATAATGATCCACCCATTCTAATCCCACCTTCCAGATAACGGCACTTGAGGTCTATATCCAGACTTCCTTTGAATGAGTTGAGGGATTCTGTCTTTCAGAAAGTGAGTTCCAGACCCCCACCACACTGTCAGTGAAAAAACCTCTCCTCATCTCCCCTCTAATCTTTCTACCAATCACTTTAAATCCATACCCCCGAGTCACTGACCTCTTTGCTAAGGTAAGTAGGCCTTCCACATCCACTCTATCCAGGCCCCTCAAGATTTTGTACATTTCAATCAAATCTCCCCTCAGCCTTCTCTGTTCCAAGGAGAAAAACCCCAGCCTATCCAATCTTTCCTCATAGCTGCATTTTTCCAGTCCTGGCAACATCCTCGTAAATCTCTTCTGTACCCTCTCTATTGCAATTACATGCTTTCTGTAATGAGGTGACCAGATTGCACACAGTACTCAAATTGTGACCTAACCAATGATTTATACAGTTCCAGCATAACCTCCCTGCTCTTATACTCTATACTTAGGCTAATAAAGGAAAGGATTCCATATGCCTTCTTTATTGACCTGTCCTGCTACCTTCAGGGATCTGTGGACATTTACTCCAAGGTCTCTCACTTCCTCTACACCTCTCAGTATTTTCCTATTAATCGTGTATTCCTTTGCCTTGTTTGACCTCCCCAAGTGGATCACCTCACACTTCTCTGGGTTGTATTCCATTTGCCACTTTTCTTCCTATCTGACCAGACCATCAGTATAAACAAACAAAGCAAACAAAGCAAATTACAGCACAGGAACAGGTCCTTCGGCCCTCCAAGCCTGCGCTGATCCAGATCCTCTATCTAAACCTGTCGCCTATTTTCTAAGGGTCTGTATCTCTTTGCTTCCTACCCATTCATGTATCTGTCTAGATACATTTTAAAAGATGCTATCGTGCCCGCGTCTACCACCTCCGCTGGCAACGCGTTCCAGGCACCCACCACCCTCTGCGTAAAGAACTTTCCATGCATATCCCCCCTAAACTTTTCCCCTCTCACTTTGAACTCGTGACCCCTAGTAATTGAATCCCCCACTCTGGGAAAAAGCTTCTTGCTATCCACCCTGTCTATACCTCTCATGATTTTGTACACCTCAATCAGGTCCCCCCTCAACCTCCATCTTTCTAATGAAAATAATCCTAATCTACTCAACCTCTCTTCATAGCTAGCACCCTCCATACCAGGCAACATCCTGGTGAACCTCCTCTGCACCCTCTCCAAAGCATTTACATCCTTTTGGCAATGTGGCGACCAGAACTGCACGCAGTATTCCAAATGTGGCCGAACCAAAGTCTTATACAACTGTAACATGACCTGCCAACTCTTGTACTCAATACCCCGTCCGATGAAGGAAAGCTTGCCGTATGCCTTCTTGACCACTCTATTGACCTGCGTTGCCACCTTCAGGGAACAATGGACCTGAACACCCAAATCTCTCTGTACATCAATTTTCCCCAGGACTTTTCCATTTACTGTATAGTTCACTCTTCAACTGGATCTTCCAAAATGCATCACCTCGCATTTGCCCGGATTGAACTCCATCTGCCATTTCTCTGTCCAACTCTCCAATCTATCTATATTCTGCTATATTCTCTGACAGTCCCCTTCACTATCTGCTACTCCACCAATCTTAGTGTCGTCTGCAAACTTGCTAATCAGACCACCTATACTTTCCTCCAAATCATTTATGTATATCACAAACAACAGTGGTCCCAGCACGGATCCCTGTGGAACACCACTGGTCACACGTCTCCATTTTGAGAAACTCCCTTCCACTGCTACTCTCTGTCTCCTGTTGCCCAGCCAGTTCTTTATCCATCTAGCTAGTATACCCTGGACCCCATGCGACTTCACTTTCTCCATCAGCCTACCATGGGGAACCTTATCAAATGCCTTACTGAAGTCCATGTATATAACATCTACAGCCCTTCCCTCATCAATCAACTTTGTCACTTCCTCAAAGAATTCTATTAAGTTGGTAAGACATGACCTTCCCTGCACAAAACCATGTTGCCTATCACTGATAAGCCCATTTTCTTCCAAATGGGAATAGATCCTATCCCTCAGTATCTTCTCCAGCAGCTTCCCTACCACTGACGTCAGGCTCACCGGTCTATAATTACCTGGATTATCCCAGTATCTTCCTGCAGCCTACAGATATCCTCCTCACTCTCTACCACACAGCCAATCTTTGTGTTGTCTGCAAACCTCTTGATCATACACCCAGAATTACTTCCAAATCATTAATATATACCACAAAAAGCAGGTTACTCACCTTCTGTGTTTGTGTTTAAAAATGTTCCTAGGATAAGGCTTAGTTTGCTTAAGCCTGACAATAGCAAAGTAAGAGGAAAGCAAGACAGAGTGAAAATGAGTCATAATACATGAGGCATGAAACTTAGTAAGTTCAGTGCTGGTCAGCAAGTCATGGTGAAAAACCATTGAGGTGATAAGGAGAAGTATGTGTTTGGAGTTGTTGTAAAAAGACTAGGTACATTCGCATATATAGTGAATATTGAAGAGAGACTCTGCTAGTATCATGTAGATCATGTAGGATAAACCTCCTATAGTCCAAGTTTCTACAATCCCAAGTAAAAGTCAGAAATAAAGGGCAAGTGATAGAGAAACTGAAAGTTTGCTGGTATCACAGACTCCACCAGTAAAGCAAAGTGAGTCAGGGTCTTTAGTTAAGACTAATGTCACACTCAGAAGAAGTGCAGTGATGAAAATACAAAAAGTAAACTGAAGAGTTAAATCATTAAAACAATTATAAAAAGTCTGGTTCATTTGCTTTCAACAAGATGGAGGACAAAGTCACTTGACAAAATACCACCTCCTGCACTAAAATACACATCCATGTCTACAATAACTAAAACCAATTTACCCCATTTACATGGAAATGAGACAACTTATCACATATAGATGTGAGCTATACAGAAAATGAGCTAAAACAAAGATACTCCCAGACTAGACATGTCCAGCTACCCTTCACCACAATAGAGTGTGAACAGCCCTCATATAATCAAAATGGGGCCATCAAATGCTATTTTACAGCTCATCAGGAGCTGAAACCTAAATTCCTATGGGCAAAACTACACTCAATGGCCGAAATTTTACGGTGGATGGATGGGAACCGGACTCCGACGTGAAAGTTGGTGGTGAACCCACTTCCGCCTGGCCTGGGGATCCGTCCCACATTTTACGGATCCCCAGGTTTTAATTATCCAGAGGCGGGACTTCCACCCACTTGAGGGAGGAGGTCCCGCCTCAGTGAGCTGCCGGCCAATCAGCGGCCGGCAGCTCTTAGTCCCAGCAGCGACTGGTGGCCACTGCTGGGACAACAGCCAAGCCGACACTATGGATCGAGGAGGGAAGGTACATAGGGGCATGCCTCACCAGGGGCATCGGTCCTTCCCTGGTGAGGCTGGAGTAGTCCTTTGGGGGAAAGGGGGTGGCTTGGGTCCCGGGGGTGGGTTGGGAGGTGGGGGCGTCCCTCAATTGTGCACCCTGTGCCCGACTGCCATGCCACCACCCCCCCACCCCCGGGGAGCGGAAAGGCTGGCAGCTATCGCTGGGCGACCTTTCACGTCCCCAGCACACCTGCTTGCCACGGGCAAAATACCCGTAGAGGCGGGCAAGGGTCCTTAAGAAGCCGTAAAGTGGCCACTTAAGGGTGTTGATTGGCCTCCGGCGGGTGTGCCATTTCCCACCTCCTGCCCCCCGCCTGACCTCTGTAAACTTGTCTGGAGGCGGAACCGGGGCGGATAGGCCTCCCGGAGCCTGCCGCTCAGTTTTACGCTGCCCCCACGCCACCATCCGACCCGCTGGGGCGGCGTAAAATTCCGGCCAACGAGTTTACCTTTAAAGGTAATTGTTTTGAAGAGCAAAGGGGTCTTTCCAGTTCAGTCATCAAGTCATCTACATGAGTCTGGTCTCTCCAACCACATGATCACCATCAAAAGCTATATTGAATTCGAGCACAAGGCTAAGAGAGAGAGAGAGACAGACGGACCACTGTCTTCAAACAGTTATCTGGCCAACTAAACACAGGGGCTGAAACATTAATTTGAACAAAACACTGTCTGTGGTCATCTGGGAGATGAACAGTGGAAACCAGCCACACCATCACCCACCTGCTCATAACACTAATCGATTAATTTCACAGTTCCAATCATTAAGTGGAGTTGGTCGTCGAAGTTAAAGTTCTAGGTTGACACAATCTGAGATGTTGGGAAAGCAGAGTCAAGCTAATGGAAATGGAAGGAAGAGAGAAAGAGAAAGAGAAAGAAGCCAGATAGGTTAATTGAATGCATGTAGGAAGGATGAAGAATTACGTTTTGTCAAATGATGATTATACTAGTGTCTCGGAAAAATACCCCTCCTTTTTTACATGGAAATGACTCTGAAAATATTGGTTTTATATGTTTTTGTTGTGATTAGAGTAATGATAAGCATGCAATCCAACCTGTTAAATTTCAGGTATTGTTATTGCATTCTGGGAAATTATGTGCATGTCCCATTTTACATTTTAATGTATAAGTTTTGTTTTAAGTGGGGACGGAATGTAGTATATTGTAATTCCTGAGCATTTTGTAATACTGCCCTCTCTGCTGCCCTTTCTGTCAGGGAGGTGCAATCTCTGCTGCCACCTCTCTTTGGGAAGGTGTTCATAAAGTTTGTTCAATAATGGCTGCTTGCTGTGAGTCCGCATGTAGATTCACTCAGTGGGATACACAACAGAGAGTGCTCCCAACTGAGCCACAGCTAACACTCAAGTCCATTTGTAACCCAATACTTCTTTGCTGAAATATTTGTCAGCAATGCAACTGCTCAAAATGCTACGCATTTTGGCCAGCCAGAATGGAAAATATTTTATTCAATTTAAATTGTTGCTTGTTGAAATATTTTAATATAATTCCAACACTTAATTCTTTTCAAGTGTCCTCACTACCTGCCAGCCTGCTATAATGACAAACCACAATTGCTTCCCCACATGCCCACCATCCCCTCCACCTTTAAACCTACCAAATCCCATGGCTGCTTCTGGAGACACAGAGAATGTAGTGAGGTAATACTTATTATTTCCCTTAGTTAACTTCTGTTTAAAATGGCAGAATCTGATTTTTTTTGTTCTACGTTGTTTTAATATGGTGTGGGCTGGCTGCGCTGGAGGTAGAATGGAACATCTTGCATTGCACTTCTGAGCATTATGGAGGTAATGTGATGTTGCCATGAAAACCTGGGATTTCATATATGTTGCAAGCCTTATACGGGAGCTTTCTACTTCTCTCAATTTTTATAGGTTCTGAAGTTTTTTTTGTAATGCAATGAAAGCAAATAACCTGGTGTCTTGCTGCAAAAAGAATTGATAAAATTGCACTTACTTGCAATAGGTATCTGTTTTCCAATTGATGGCTGGAATTGTACACCCACTAAGTCAGGGCTGAGAGGCAGGGAGGTCCTTAAAATCGAGTGGGAGGTGGGATGCTACCTCACCCTGTTGCAATTTTACCAGCCGCCGGGGAGGTGGCAAATTGCCCACCTACACCAGGCCAATTGAGGCCTGAAGTGGCCAATTAATTTCCACTTAAAGGCCTCCTTCTGCCATTTTATCAGTGGCAGATGGGCATCTCAGCATCTGAGGAGGCTGCCTAGTAATACCTGGTAGCCTCCTTGTGGGCTGAGGGTGCCCTCCTGACCCTGCGCCGCAATGAGGGCCGCAGAGCAGCATGGGCCACCCGTGCTAGAACTACTCCTTTTGGCCTGCAGTCTGACACTCACCTCCCTCGCTGGGGCCCAGCTGATTATCCCCGATGAGGCCCGATCCCCACTTACCTTTTCCCAGGCTGATGTCCATGGCGGCTTCGCTCATTGGATGCTGTCCCAGAAGTGGCCACTGCATCCTGTCGCACCGTTGGGACTGAGGAGCTGCCAGCCCTCTGATTGGCTGGCAGCTCTTGCAGGTAGGACTTCCTGCCTCAGAGGGGCACAACCCTCACAACCAAGGCCAGTTAAAGGATTGGGACACGCAAAATTGTTGCATGTCTTCCAGGCCTGGCAGAGGCGGGCTGTCACCTGATGTTTTAGCTAGTGGGCAGGGCCACGGCCTGAATGTACAATTCCAACTAATGAGTTTATTAATTGAGAAATGTGGAGACAAGATCCACACTGCAGACTATTACCAGGATAGAAAAGCATAAAACAGATCAGATACATCGAGAAGTATCACTTGACCAAAGCTGAGTTAAGCAATTAGTTCTCAAGCATTTTCCTAAATTATTACAGTACATTATTTTAGATGTTCAAAAAAGCTTTTCCTAAAGGCTTGCACACCTTCTTTGGTCTGCGAAAGGCCATGCTCTGGTTCTGGTGCCAAAATATTCTGGGCCCCTCACCACAGTTAAGAGAACACTAGGTGCCTGGGTGTAGTTAGGCATCTCCAGTGTTCAGTGGTCAAAACGTCAGAGGTGAGCCCGCCTCCGCCGGACCTGGAAGCCACGCCATGATTTACACGGCCTAAGTCTTTAATTGACCTCAAGCGGGACTTGCGCCCCTCTAAGGCAGGAAGTCCCACGTCCAAGAACTGCTGACCAATCTGGAGCGATAGCTACTGCTGGGATTGCATGCAGTGAAAGGAGCAGCAATGGAAGAGGCCCCAGAATTGAGGTAAGTGTGTGGGGCCTTGCTGGGGGCAATTGGCTGGGTCCCAGTGAGGCAGGGGGGGTCAGTTGAGAGAAGATGGGAATGTGCTCCAGCGGGGATGACTTGTGCCGTGGGTGGCTCCATGGTGCCTGATCACGAGGGCACCACCCCCCATTGTCCCCCACCCCAGCCCACAAGGAGGCTGCCAGAGGTGGCCTCCTGAGGTCCAGAGCCGCCCTTCCACTGCTTGTAACACCAGCAGTGGTGGGAGGAGGCCCTTAAGTGACAATTATTTGGCCACTTAAGGGCCTTTATTGGTCTGGGACAGGCAGGCCGTCTGTCACCGGTGAAGTTGCAGCGAGGGTGGGAAGGTAGAAAGAATTGCAACCCCGTCTCCCAATCAATTTTACCCTCCACCAATGCACCCCCCCCCCCCCCCCCCACCTCCAGTCTGGGGCGTAAAATTCTGGCCATGGGTCCTATGTCGGTGGACATACTTCCTTGATTTGCATCTGATTATATGCGTCCTCCACCATATCTCCTCAAATGTCAGTGAGAAACGACCAAAAAGCTAAGCTGAGCTTCAGCATTCAACGCTGTCACAAACACATTAACTGCTCATTCATCTCGTTGTTTGGATGCAAAATGGTCATTGCCTTTGCATTGGTAAAAGATTCACTGCATTTTAAAGCATTTTAATATCTGAAGCATTTTTAAATATTTCTGAGATATGATAAGGCTCCAAGCATAGGTAAGTCTTTCTTTCTTAATAAAACTTCTCTTGAAGGCCAAAATTCACTCCTGCCCAAGGACACAAAACTTAAAATACTGAAAGCAGCTTAGATGCAGGCTTACATAGAACAGAAACTGGTCAGAGAAACTAATTGGTCTAAGTTGGCGTTTATACTCCATGCAATCCTCCTCTTACTCTCTTCATCTTACTCTTCAGCATATCCTTTCTCCCTCATGTGCTTATCTAGCTTCCCCTTAAATGCATCTATGCTATGTTAATGTTCCCAAGCTGACAATCTTGATACTATAACTATTCAAAAACAAATATCATTTGGGCATGGTTACAATCTTTCGCTTATTCCCATATAAATCTCTAGTGTCCATATTATTGTTATTGTCAGCAGTTGAGATCTATTATTTACAGTTTGTAGTGCTGTTCGCAGACATTAACAGTCAGGTTTGGAAGAACATTAATTATATTTGAATTTGTAGATTGCTAAATGTGCTGAACAGCTGCCATATAAGGGGCCATTGATTTCCACCTCCCTATGGCCTTCCATTTTGACATTAAGCTGCTGTACACAGCAGACAAAAGCAGCAGATTTTTCATCCCTAAATTTGCTGTGAGCATTAAAATCAGCCTACAGGATATAAATTAGTACTGATGGTGCTACACTTACAAAATGACAGTGTTTGTTTTGTTGTGCAATAAATAAATGACTTCAACGTGCACCTATAGAGCCTCTGCTGTTGTTACAAGATAGTCTCAAATCCCTTCTTGTGTGTAAACATTGAGTGGTACTATGATGCTTTGGGATACCAAATCAACAATGCCTTGTTGAAGAAAGCTACAGGTTCGCAAGTGAAATACTTCACTCATTGCATTTCTGACCTCAACAATGCCCTTATTAGGAAATGAAAGAAGACTAAGAAAAGGTTTGCACTTAGATGTGCATTCTTACATCTCTCAGAAATGCTTCAAAGTACTTCCTGTACAATTAAATTAGTTTTAGTACATATGACAGGCATTTTGCAAACAGCAGGCACCCACCAATGAGATGAATGACCACTAAACCTGGTGGTGATGGCTGAGGAAAGAAAGTGCCTTTCATGAGTTCAGAATGTCCCTAAGTGCTTTACAGCCAATGAAGTACCCTTGAAGTGCAGTCACTCTTGTAATGTCGGCAATGGTAGTCAATTTGCACAAAGCAAGTGCCTCCGAACACCAATGTGATAATGACCACCTAATATAATTTTTAGTGATGCTGGTTGAGGGATAAATAGGACATTGGGGCTAACTCAAAAGCAAAATACTGCAGATGCTGGAAATTGGAAATAAAAACAGAAAATGCTGGAAATACTCAGCAGGTCAGGCAGCATCTGTGGAGAGAGGAAGAGAGTTAACGTTTCATCATCTCACGTTAATGCTGAACTCATTCAGCACTGTACTAGAATAACAGCCTAAATAATGTGCACAATTCCGGCTTTAACCCACAATCTTCTAATTTAGGTGCATCTTAACTTCCCATTCCCAACAGAAAACAAGAGACAGTACCCTCACCAGCCTCCAATGGCCATTAATGGGAAGCATTGATATAGAACCACCTTTCATATTCATATCATTATTGATACTTAATGTTAGAATTTTATTTCCTTGCACAAAGTCACAGGTTCAAGATTATAAATTAGATAGAGATGTTATCACAGTCACAGATTATCAGTTATCACAGAAATGCAGCAAGACCTGGACAATATCCAGGCTTGGGCTGATAAGTGGCAAGTAACATTTGCGCCACACAAGTGCCAGGCAATGACCATCTCCAACAAGAGAGAATCTAACCATCTCCCCTTGACATTCAACAGCATTACCATTGCTGAATCCCCCACTATCAACCTCCTAGGGGCTACCATTGACCTGAAACTGAACTGGAGTAGTCATATAAATACTGTGGCTACAAGAGCATTCAGAGGCTAGGAATCCTGCGGCGAGTTACTCACCTCCTGACTCCCCAAAGCCTGTCCACCATCTACAAGGCACAAGTCAGGAGTGTGATAGAATACTCTCCATTTGCCAGGATGGGTGCAGCTCCAACAACACTCAAGAAGCTCGACACCATCCAGAACAAAGCAGCCCGCTTGATTGACACACCATCCACAAACCTTCACTCCCTCCACCACCGACGCACAGTGGCAGCAATGTGTACCATCTACAAGATGCACTGCTGCAAAGCACCTTCCAAACCCGTGACCTCTAGCATTTCGAAGGACGGGAGCAGCAGATGCTTGAGAACATCATCACCTGCAAGTTCTCATCCAAGTCACACACCATCCTGACTTGGAACTATATCGTCGTTCCTTCACTGTCACTGGGTCAAAATCCTGGAACTCCCTTCCTAACAGCACTGTGGGTGTACCTACCTCACATGGACTGCAGCGGTTCAAGAAAGCAGCTCACTACCACCTTTTCAAGGGCAATTAGGGATGGGCAATAAATGCTGGTGTAGCCAGTCATGCCAACATCCCATGAATGAATAAAAAAAAAGTCATTCCAGTCATAACTATTAACAGATGCACTTGCGTTTGGTGGGGGGTGGTGGGTGAGGCAAAAGGGATTTTTGAAAGCCAGACCTCATTTAAATAGAACCAGTGAGCTGCTCGCCCCAAACGGGCCTGGTGATGGAACTCGCTGGATTCGGGATGCTGCCTTTTAAGAGGCAGAAATGTTTAAGATGGGTGAAATTCAACTTGAGCGGAAGAACAAAATGTAAGATAACATATTGTCAGCCCATCTTACGCTCCTCACGGTTTTAACTTCAATGTTAGAGAAAATCAAGAGAAGTGCAAAATAGGTTGCTGATGTGCTATTGTCTAGTTTGCACTCCTGTTGAACATTAATAGCATCCTCATGATCTCCAGTTTTCTAATTTCCTTTGTTTTTGTCACGATTGAGTTCATTTGCAACTCCTGCCTCAATTGTGTAGGAAATTTCTCCAGTGGGAAAGTCTGTATTGAGTTGGCTGATACCATCCAGACTAACTGCAACTCACCACAACAAACCCTGGGTTGGAGACTGGAGAATCAGCCAGGGTTCCCAACGCCAATAGCTAACCAGAAAATTCTCCAGAATATCTGCGTGTGGGGGCATCAGATGGAAACAAGATTTTGTTTGGCTATGACATCCTGTGGTCAATCAGTCTACTGATACTCCACATTGGATTTTCCTGAGGTTATCTGAAAAAGGTGAGGTGGTACTTCCAGCACCCATGTGATCCTCAAGGTTCTTGACCACATTTTCCGGGAGAGGACTAATCTTGTATGCATGGCAGGATGGGAATGGGAATCCCGCTCCTGACTGCATCTCCAGTACTGGAAAGGAGAGAAAATACAGATAATTTTTTTTCTTCTGTCATGGGATGTTGGCGTCACCGGCAAGACCAACGTTTGTTGCCCATCCCTAATTGCCCTTGACAACTGAATGGCTTTCTGGTCTATTTCAGACGGCAGATAAGAGTCAATCACATTGCTGTGGATCTGAAGTCACATATTGGCCAGACCAGGTAAGGATGGCAGAATTCCTTGCTGAAATGGCATTAGTGAACCAGATGGGTTTTTAGGACAATCGATCATAGTTTCATGACACCATTACTGAGACTAGCTTTCAATTCCAGATTTTTATTAATTAGTTGAATTTAAATAGCACATCTGTTATTGTGTTAGCCTGGGCCTCTAAAGTACTCATCCAGTGACGTTACCGCTATGCCACCGTCTCCTCCTAATTGCAGCAGTTCAAAAGCTACTGCACCTGAAATGGTCAGAAGCAAAGCTGATGCATCAGAAGGAAAAAGTTAAAGAAGGAAAAAGTTAAACTGCAACTAAAGGCAGGAAGGCAATAGCAGGAGAAGGAGGACTACAATGATGAATGCTTCAAGATTCTCAAGAGATGCAATCGAGGTTCACTTTGGTAGAGATAAGGGCAAGAAGACAAAGGCTTCTGGGCACCCAGCGAATCATGTCACTGTAAAAATGATGTTCAGGCAGTCTTGAGGGATGCAGCACTGGCAGTCAGTGCTAACCCTACAACTCTTTAAAGCCAGACAGGTGGCATTGATAGCACTGTGGGAATCCAACCACTCAGAAGATGTTGATGGTTTTCTCTCCCTTTCTCTCTCACTCTCTCCCTCTCTCAAGGTCTGCTTTGCTGGCTGTATGTGGAAAAGACTCAGAGGCATTCCCGAAACAGTGCAACAGAAACCTGTCTTACATAGTGATAAACTGCTGACTGACTGATGTGGCTAACATCACCAGAGGCCTCCTGAAAGCATTTTGATGCATAAAAGTTAAGTGCTGTTGTCAATTTCACAGTCATAGCCAAGCCAATGCCCTTGATAAATAAAAAGTGGCTGCTGGTCAGATTTCAACAGTTGGCTTTTCTCTGATCCAGTCATGTGTAGTATATTGAGAATTGCATTATGTATTTTGTCTACTTAAGGCTACTATACACACATATACCAGCAGAGGGAGTCTGGAAGAGAATAAAAGGAATTCATACTTTAACAGCACATACAGGGCTTATGTGTCTTACTGACTCTCCCATTACATGCAACTTGTTCTCCCTGACTAGAAGTGTCAAGAAAACTGGGGTCATAGAACAAGGTGTTGCATCTCCACCCCTGATCACACAAAACACCCCACTAGAAGTTGTTAGCATGCTCTGCTACCTTGGGTCCATGGTAACAGATAATCTGTCCCTTGATGCAGAGTTCGACATAAGCATAGGGAAAGCAGCTACCACATTTGGCCGACTCATGGAATGTGAGAGGGATAACACCAAAGCTGACCTTTAGGATCAGGATGATGGTTTATAAGGCCTGTGTTCTTAGCACCTTTCTATACATCTGTGAAACATGGGTATTATAGGTATATACTGATAGGACAAAATCACAAATGTGGTAGTCCTATCAAAGGTAGAGCTCCCTAGGGTGTTGGCATTAATCAAACAGAGGCGGCTTCAGTAGATTGGACACGCCCACAGGATGGGAGGTGGTTGCATAACCAAGGACCTTCTGTATGGTGAGATAGCCTGGGCCAAATGACCAGCTCTGCTCCATTTCAAGGGTGCTTGCAAGTGTGACATGAAGGCCCTAAATGTCAGCTATCACACCTGGGAGTCACTAACTAGTGAAGAGGGAAATGGTGACACATACTGTGGACTGGTGTGCACCAGCACAATGACCAGTGGCTACAGCAGCTTGGCAACAGGCGCCAATGCCAAAAACTACAACTCACAGCATCACTTGGCAGCTTCATGTGCGTCACTGTGGCAGAACCTGCCTTTCAAGAATTGGCCTTCACAGTCATCAACAATGGTGTACTAAGAGAAGACACCCCACCTAAATGGATTGTTTGCTGCTTATCCATCATCATTTGCAAATGGGGGGATGCCAACCAACTGAACCTGACTCCAGCCGAATCTTACTATTCCCAAGAACATCACAATGGCAAAAAAATGGTGAAAATTAGGAAACATTGCTTTCAGGTATGAAGCTTTTGGAAGGTGTTTGTCTACTTTCTGCAGACAGCATTTTAAGTTGCAGATTTAGGGAACACATTGAGGCTGTATTAGCCACACACAGGAGGCACTCTAGCTAGGATTCGTAACAGGAAAGCTTGCACAAAAAAAACCTCAGATCATTACTGAGAAGTTTTTCTTTGAAAGGAATGCAATCCCGGATCCTTGATCACTTCATTGCTGATCAATAAGATTTTGCCTGTGTCCAAACTTTTTGATGTGCATTCAGAGCCATCATCTGAATTTCCACATTGGCAAAAGTGGCTGTGACGTTTTAAAGGCATGATGGCATGTTTCACAATCACAGATGACAAAAGAAAAAAGGCCTTACTTCTCCCCCGTGGAGGTGAAGATTTGGAAGACATCTCTGAGACGCTCACACCTAAGCAGGATGGCTATGACTCAGCAAAAATGCACTTACAACCTACTTCACGCCAAAGAAAAATAGCATATAAGAAATAATTATTTTCTGAAGCACTAAGCAAGAAGCAAATGAGAAAATTGACTAATATTGTACACAATTAAGGCGTTTAGCAACCAAACGTGACTTCGGTGGTGTTGAACATGTCAAATGGGAAATCAAAACACAAATAATCAAAAGTTGTCTCTCGAATCAACTACTCTGAAAAGCAGTTGAGAAATCCAGAAAGCTGTCAGAGCTGTTGGGGTTAGCAAGAACACTATCGCTCTCAGAGTCCAGAGCTACTGATGTTGAGGCTACCAACAGTAATTACCCCACTCCAATTTCAACTCCTGTGAACACTATTCATCATACGTGTGTCAGGAAAGCACCTGCAAAGCAATGACAGCAGTCTCACCAACAGAGTTGCATCTTGTCCAAAGAATGTTTCCACTGTGGCAGTGCTTGCCCACACTGGACAGCTACTGGTAAACACTGTAAAGCTTGTGGAAAATCCAACCAGTTTTCTTGTGTTTGTCGCTCATCAGTCAAATCAACTACTAAAACCAATACCAACAGAAGAGTGCCATGTATGCATACTACAGCAAAAGGGTGACAGAATGTAGCCAATGTAGAGGCGGATGACCCTGAGTATATTTTTGTGCTGTCTCCCGGACACAGTAACCAGACACATGTGACAGTGACCATCGGCTGCTCAGATGTAGATTCTCTCATAGATACAGGAGCATCTGTCAATGTCATGGGTGACAAAACATTCCACATACTACAAGACAAGATATCCCCATTCTCTGCAAACCAGGGAATATGATAATTTTCCCTTACAATGGTGCCAAAAGTTCTTGGGACTTTTGAAATACCAGTCTCATTCACAGATACTAGATTGCTGTATTCTATATCACACCAGGAGAATGTGACACTGTTACGACTGAGATGGGAGGAGTGCACTGTCTTTCTCTAGTTCCATTGCTCCACAGGTCACAACATGTATTTAAATATTTACTCAGTTACCAATACAGCCAATTATAGATTCTATTTTTATTTCAGAATAAAATTCACCAACCAGGTATCTTTAATAAACAAGAAAATTATTATTTTATTATCAAACAAGACATATTCAGTAAAGATGCAAAGCATTAACACACAGATTGAAATATAAAATTTCCCTTCTACCTTAGCCCAACACACACACACACACACACATAGGTTAAAGAAAAAATAAAGACGTTTTCTCTGCAAAGATCTTTTTACAAAAAAGACAAAAAGGAATACTTTGGCCAAATACTTGATAATTCTTGAAGGAAAAGGTGAATGATATTCTGCCTGTGTTTTGACCAATATAAGATCTGTAAGGCCTGCTGAGTATTTCATTATCAGACATTGGTCATAGGTTCTGAGGCCCCTTTAATAATTGCATCTCTTGCATTCACTCACACATTGCACATGCATTAACACTGATTATTGTGTTGTAGTGTTTTGAAATTGCAATTACATAGCGCATTGTGTACTCGAGTGGCTGGTGTAGAACACACATGCGAGCAAAGAGAAAGTGAAACTAAGACATAATAAAAGAAGAAGCCTTTGTATTCAGCTCCTGCAGTCTTTGTCTCTTTGTCTCTTTGTCTTTGCCTCATATCCTGTACCAAATGCAGCTAAACCTCACTCAAGTCTCGAGGACATCACACTGATGATAGATAACATAACAAAAAGCAAAGCAAGTGTCATATTTTAAATAAACATGTATTTCTCATGTCAAGAGTTGTTAAAAATTTGCTTTGGACAAATTGGATTGTATGCTTAAAAAATAAACAAGAGCTCCCTATCATAAAGATTCTGAAACTCGTGGAATAGAGTTTCTGCTTATCTTAGTTAATCCTGATATTAATATTTGACTTATGTCTGTTGTGTGAAATTAGCAAAGAATAAGTCCAATTAGGTTCCATTATCTGATCCTTGTTCCCCAAACAACAGCATAATTGTAAAGAAGTGGGTTTTTAATGGGTAACGAAGGACGTGGATGAGCTTTCCGGACGTCGATGGTGGGCACTGAGGAAATGGCTTATTACCTGCACCAGATTCTACCCCCCCTCCCCCCCCCTTTACCCCCCTTCCACCCCCCCCACCCCCGTCCCCTTCCCTGCTCCACCCTCTCAGCTCACCCCCTCACAACCCCGTCCCAGCCCGCCCCCCCTCGCACCATCTTCACCCCGCACCCCCTTCCCCTGCACCCCCCCCCACCCCCTCCCTCTACCCCTCCCCCTTGCATCCCCTCCTCCCACCGGCACCATCCTACACCTGTGTAGGGGCCCCAACAACCCCACTGCCTTGTGGGCGTCTCGGGAGAGACCAAGGCTAAGGGAGTAAACCCTAACAGAAAATCCGGAGCGGAACCCCGTAGGCGGTCATGTGTCACCTTTGGCATGTTTCCGGCAGTTCCTGCAGCCATACTGGTGCCAAACGTCGTGTCCTGCACTCCTTTGGACCCCACCAGAAAGGCCGAGAGGGGGGTTTTGACGACTGGGCAACTCTCAACCTCCATAAATTTGCCCAGGCATGCGCCATGGAGAGGTCACTCCATAGTTGCCTCACAGCGACTGAAACAACACGGAAGGCAGCAGTTACGGGTTATAAGTCCAGATAAATTGGCGTAGAAACTGGGCGCCACGGGTTGCCTTTGTCGGTGGGAGAGGTCATTGCACCTCACTGGACAGCTACCGCCCGCCTCAAACCGGGCAGCCCCCGGTCAATAAGGTTCTGTCCCGCCACAGTCTGCCTGCTTCAATGGGTGCTTGGAGCTCAGGATCATTGCCCGAAAGGTGGACTGATACACCGCACCAAACAACATGAAAAAAGGAAAGAAGGTACCAGCCCTTCGCTTTGCAAGCTGGAACGTCAGAACTATGTGTCCTGGCCTGTCGGAAGACCTTACACAAATCAACGATTCTCGGAAGACCGCCATCATTAACAACGAGCTCAGTAGACTCAATGTGGACATTGCAGCACTTCAGGAGACTCGCCTCCCTGCAAGTGGCTCTCTAGCAGAGCAAGACTACACCTTCTTCTGGCAGGGCAGGGATCCTGAAGAACCAAGACAACATGGAGTGGGCTTCGCCATCAGAAACTCCTTGCTCAGCATGATAGAGCCTCCCTCAAATGGCTCGGAACGCATACTGTCCATCCGACTGTTCACCACCTCTGGTCCAGTACACCTACTCAGCATCTATGCTCCAACACTCTGTTCCGCACCTGAAGCTAAAGACCAGTTCTATGAACAACTCCATAACATCATTAACAGCATCCCCAACACCGAACACCTATTCCTGCTGGGGGACTTTAATGCCAGGGTTGGGGCCGACCATGACTCATGGCCCTCCTGCCTTGGGCGCTATGGCGTTGGAAGGATGAATGAGAACGGGCAGAGACTGCTTGAGTTGTGTACCTATCATAACCTCTGCATCACCAACTCGTTCTTTCACACTAAACCCTGTCACCAGGTTTCATGGAGGCACCCAAGATCACGTCGTTGGCACCAGCTAGACCTCATTGTCACAAGGCGAGCCGCCTTAAACAGTGTTCAAATCACACGCAGCTTCCACAGTGCGGACTGCGACACCGACCACTCCCTGGTGTGCAGCAAGGTTAGACTCAGACCAAAGAAGTTGCATCATTCCAAGCAGAAGGGCCACCCGCGCATCAACACGAGCAGAATTTCTCACCCACAGCTGTTACAAAAATTTCTAAATTCACTTGTAACAGCCCTTCAAAACACTCCCACAGGGGATGCTGAGACCAAGTGGGCCCACATCAGAGACGCCATCTATGAGTCAGCTTTGACCACCTACGGCAAAAGTGCGAAGAGAAATGCAGACTGGTTTCAATCTCATAATGAAGAGCTGGAACCTGTCATAGCCGCTAAGCGCATTGCACTTTTGAACTACAAGAAAGCCCCCAGCGATTTAACATCCGCAGCACTTAAAGCAGCCAGAAGTACTGCACAAAGAACAGCTAGGCGTTGCGCAAACGACTACTGGCAACACCTATGCAGTCATATTCAGCTGGCCTCAGACACCGGAAACATCAGAGGAATGTATGATGGCATGAAGAGAGCTCTTGGGCCAACCATCAAGAAGATCACCCCCCTCAAATCTAAATCGGGGGACATAATCACTGACCAACGCAAACAGATGGACCGCTGGGTTGAGCACTACCTAGAACTGTACTCCAGGGAGAATGCTGTCACTGAGACTGCCCTCAATGCAGCCCAGCCTCTACCAGTCATGGATGAGCTGGACATACAGCCAACCAAATCGGAACTCAGTGATGCCATTGATTCCCTAGCCAGCGGAAAAGCCCCTGGGAAGGACAGCATTACCCCTGAAATAATCAAGAGTGCCAAGCCTGCTATACTCTCAGCACTACATGAACTGCTATGCCTGTGCTGGGACGAGGGAGCAGTACCCCAGGACATGCGCAATGCCAACATCATCACCCTCTATAAAAACAAAGGTGACCGCGGTGACTGCAACAACTACCGTGGAATCTCCCTGCTCAGCATAGTGGGGAAAGTCTTTGCTCGAGTCGCTCTGAACAGGCTCCAGAAGCTGGCCGAGCGCGTCTACCCTGAGGCACAGTGTGGCTTTCGTGCAGAGAGATCGACTATTGACATGCTGTTCTCCCTTCGTCAGATACAGGAGAAATGCCGTGAACAACAGATGCCCCTCTACATTGCTTTCATTGATCTCACCAAAGCCTTTGACCTCGTCAGCAGACGTGGTCTCTTCAGACTACTAGAAAAGATCGGATGTCCACCAAAGCTACTAAGTATCATCACCTCATTCCATGACAATATGAAAGGCACAATTCAACATGGTGGCTCCTCATCAGAGCCCTTTCCTATCCTGAGTGGTGTGAAACAGGGCTGTGTTCTCGCACCCACACTTTTTGGGATTTTCTTCTCCCTGCTGCTTTCACATGCGTTCAAATCCTCTGAAGAAGGAATTTTCCTCCACACAAGATCAGGGGGCAGGTTGTTCAACCTTGCCCGTCTAAGAGCGAAGTCCAAAGTACGGAAAGTCCTCATCAGAGAACTCCTCTTTGCTGACGATGCTGCTTTAACATCTCACACTGAAGAATGCCTGCAGAGTCTCATCGACAGGTTTGCGTCTGCCTGCAATGGATTTGGCCTAACCATCAGCCTCAAGAAAACGAACATCATGGGGCAGGATGTCAGAAATGCTCCATCCATCAATATTGGCGACCACGCTCTGGAAGTGGTTCAAGAGTTCACCTACCTAGGCTCAACTATCACCAGTAACCTGTCTCTAGATGCAGAAATCAACAAGCGCATGGGTAAGGCTTCCACTGCTATGTTCAGACTGGCCAAGAGAGTGTGGGAAAATGGCGCACTGACACGGAACACAAAAGTCCGAGTGTATCAGGCCTGTGTCCTCAGTACCTTGCTCTACGGCAGCGAGGCCTGGACAACGTATGCCAGCCAAGAGCGACGTCTCAATTCATTCCATCTTCGCTGCCTTCGGAGAATACTTGGCATCAGGTGGCAGGACTATATCTCCAACACAGAAGTCCTTGAAGCGGCCAACATCCCCAGCTTATACACACTACTGAGTCAGCGGCGCTTGAGATGGCTTGGCCATGTGAGCCGCATGGAAGATGGCAGGATCCCCAAAGACACATTGTACAGCGAGCTCGCCACTGGTATCAGACCCACCGGCCGTCCATGTCTCCGTTATAAAGACGTCTGCAAACGTGACATGAAATCGTGTGACATTGATCACAAGTCGTGGGAGTCAGTTGCCAGCATTCGCCAGAGCTGGCGGGCAGCCATAAAGACAGGGCTAAATTGTGGCGAGTCGAAGAGACTTAGTAGTTGGCAGGAAAAAAGACAGAGGCGCAAGGGGAGAGCCAACTGTGCAACAGCCCCAACAAACAAATTTCTCTGCAGCACCTGTGGAAGAGCCTGTCACTCCAGAATTGGCCTTTATAGCCACTCCAGGCGCTGCTTCACAAACCACTGACCACCTCCAGGCGCGTATCCATTGTCTCTCGAGATAAGGAGGCCCAAAAGAATATTGAGAACAAATGTTGCAGCAATATTTGCATTCCACCTGCACAGCACTTTAAATCTCGCCTTCAATACAAAACCTGTCCTCTGCACTTCATTTTACCAAGGTCTTTCGAAGCTCAGCTCTGAAAATTAATCCATGGGGGTTTTTTAATTTAGAATGAAGTACAAGCAGTCGACAGTCCTAGCAACAAAGCAAAACTGGCAATATATTAGCTGGCATGGAAAGCAACAAGGTTGCTCTTTATTTGTATTCTATATAGTTGACGTTTATTAAAAAGCAATATTAGTAACAGTTTGTTGGGAAAAAAAGGTGTACGATTTTGAAGCATATCATCATAGGCAGATTAGTGACATGTAAATGACATGTAAAAAGATTTTGAATGCCGATGAATGTCCTTTACAGTTTTCAAAATATGCAAATATTTCTGTTGTATAATACCCGCTTAGTGCTATGTCAATTTCATGGATCTCAAAAACAATGTCCTCTGCCTTCTGCCAGGGATGCTAAGAAAAAGCAACACTCCTGTCTCAATTGGCCTGTAAACAAAAATACTGCAGATGCTGGAAATCTGAAATAAAAAAAACAGAAAATGGTAGAAACATTCAGCAGGTCTGGCAGCGTCTGTGGAGACAGAAAAACAGAGTTAACATATTAGTTTGATGACCTACCATCAGTTCCATAATTGCACCTCTTAAACGGAAGGTGCGTTTTGGCTGCAGCAGGTGGTAGAGCTGTCTCCTAAAGGAATAAGAGTACCAGTGGAGCAGTAATCCAGAGAGAGGCCTTTCAGGTTCTCTGATGTGGCACTGGGGGGCTCAGTCCAGGAGGTGGAAAGAAGAGAAGTCATGTTTCCGCAGAGGGCTTAAGAGGCTGTCAAGACAATCACTGCGAAAGGAATGGAAGCAGGTAGCGACAAAAGTCAATTCAAGGAGTGTCGCTCTGAAGACCTGGTTGAAGTGCCACAAAAAGTTCAATGACCGCACGTGAATGGTCAAGGTCGATGAACGCAAATGCCATCTCCTACCTCAATATGAATGGCCATGAGCAGGTCACAAATCTCAACCGCCGGGCCTAGAAAAGAGGCTCTATTCAATTTCTAGCCCTACATCTCTGATAGAAATAAAAAAATAAATTACAGAAGAAAAATTAAACAAAATGGGGGCAGAAGTTATGATCTAAAATTGTTGAACTGAATGTTAAGTCCAGAAGGGTGTAAAGTGCCCAGTCGAAGGATGAGGTGCTGTTCCTCGAGTTTGCGTTGAGCTTCATTGGAACACTATGGGAGGCTGAGGACAGAAAGGTCAGAATGGGAGCAAGGTGGAGAGTTAAAATGATTTTTTTTCTCTTGCTTGTCTCTTTTTTCCTTTTTCCTTTTGCTTTCAAGTGGCAGCTATACATAATCCTGCCATTCACACCTCCTCCAGAAATATCTTTTGTTTCTGTTCTCGTCCAATTACCACTCCCTTTGGCTTTGCATCATGAAACCTTTTGTCATTTAATCTCTCCTGCCCTCCACCCTATCACAGACCCTCCCTTTTATTCTTCTTCCCACCCTTCCTCCTTTCACTTGCTCAAAACCTATGACATTTCTAACTTTTCCCAGTTCTGAAGAAAGGTCTCAGACCTGAAACATTAACTCAGTTTCTCTCCCCATAGATGCTGCCAGGCCTGCTGAGTATTTCCAGAATTTTCTGTTTGTATGTCAGATTTCCAACGTCTGCAGCATTTTGATTTTGTTTTGGCATGGATAAAGTGTTTGTTTGCTAACTCAGTGGAGTTGCAGACGAATACTGCTGCAGAGGAATCAGATGAGGACCTCAATAGGGTGGCATAAAGGAGAGTGCTGAATGGGCATGCACACTGAGATGCCCCTGTCACTGTCAAGGAGCATGGAGAAATCTGGCTCCAACTTAGCAGAGCCAATGGTGTCGAGCTTGCCCTCTCCCCAGTCTCTGCTCCATCTCAGTGTCGCACTGGAGACCCAGAGGCACAGCCACTGCTGCCCCAATACCTTTTGCAGCCTTTGTGTGGACATGTCACCTACTGTTTTGCCATCCCTGTGAGGATGAGGCAATGCACGCTGGTAAATGCAGGATCTCACCAAAACACCTTGAAAAATACTCCATTGTACAGACACTTTGCAATAGAAAAGTTCCAAAATGTTACCTTACCTGCAATGAGGGTGCCTGTTCTTTATACAAATCTACTGCAGGGCCCGTTGTGCCCGTTCTTTTATCATGACTAAACAACGCAGGTACTGCTTGAACATTCGTTGCCCAAATTTGGGGTCCTGATGTCACATCAGCCGGTTGGGCTGTGCGACATCAGGATAGTACCACATCAATGTCTTCCAGCACATGCAGGGGACGCCGCTTTCCTGACGTGCTGCCAATTCTGATAGTTTAAAAGTCCCACCCACTCCTAAACATTCAAATCCAAACCTACGTTTCCTGAAAAAAAAACACAGGGTTTCCTGAATATATGGGAACACTGACTTAAAGGGCTGACTTAATTTTAACTCTTTTCATGAGGGAGGGTTTTGAATGAGTTAAAAGCTCATCTATATGAGGTTCTACTGATTGTTTTTTATTATTATTTGTTTGTGGGATGTGGGCGTCTCTGGCAAAGCCAGCATTTATGGCCCATCCCTAATTGCCCTTGAGAAGGTAGTGGAGTGCCACGTTCTTGAACATCTGCAGTCCATGTGGTGAAGGTATTCCTACAGGGAGGGAGTTCCAGGATTTTGACCCAGCAACAGTGAAGGAATGGTGATATACTTCCAAGTCAGGGTGGTACGTGATTTGGAGGGGAACTTGCAGGTGGTGGTGTTCTCATGCGTATGTTACCCTTGTCTTTCTAGATGGGAGAGGTCGAAGGTTTGGAAGGTTTGGTGATTGAAATGATTGGCCACGATTTGATGCACTCTTTTTATAGCTTCATTGTAGTTTAACTTCTTTTTAATTCTTCTTAGAGGTTTCCAAAATGTCAGTGTCACATTTGACTGCAGCCCTTTAACTAACCTCCACATCTCTGGGATCCAGTTATCACATGACTATTTCATTTGGACAGTCCAAAAGTTCACTACTTTGATAATAGAGTACAGCATTCAGACAGTTGCTTTTCTGAAATACTTGAAGCCTAGTTATAGTGATGTGTGAAGTCAGTGAGAAAAGGATCAAGATATGAAAATGTAAAACTGTATAGAAATCAACAGGGGAAAAATAAATCTGTGGAATGTGAAAAATATTTTGACAGATAATAAACCCTTTATCTCTGTGATGATATGATTCTGCAATTAAAAATACTTTCAAAATACTGTTCACTGAATTTCTGTAGATAATTTCTGTGGGGTTGTTGTAGTACAGTTCAGTGCAATACCATGGTACTTCATGGTTATCTCACCTTATTGTCTGTGCATTTCAGTCATGCACACACATATACAAATGGGTTAGCTGTGGAGAAAATGATTAAAGCTGTGAGATGGAATACTATCACCACCAGTGGGGCCTGACTTTTAATGCACTCAGGCAGATGGAATGAAAGTCACTTCTTTCTGATGACTGTTAAGGGTCCTCAGTTAAATGTAGTTGGCAGTTTAGACCAAACTCACTGTGGGCATGAATCCACCGAGCAAAACTATTCTCACAGCTTGAAACCAATTTCAAAATCTGCCTCTGAAAATCCGCATGGAAGCACACCGCATGAAACAGAATCATTTCCCCAATGTGATTGGGTACTTGTATCTGAAATGGCACATAATTAGGATTAAGATTTTGTGCTCAGGTGATTACCCAACAGTAAAGATATTTTGCCTTTACAGCTGTGGCATTTTATAGGTCAGTTGTACTGCAGGTACCTGTCTCAGAGGTACTTTTACAATGTGCTGCAGAGACAACATATAGATAATGGGATGTAAAGAGAGCAGATCTGAGTTTGTTATAGCTCCCACATTACTCTGGCCACGTGTTAATCTATCATTCCACACATGTACAGAGCTCAAGTTTAGTGTTAGATGAGAGATACTGGCCAAAGACAGGCAGATATAAATGTTTCACTTAGATGTATACATTTTTCTGAAATCAAGGAATGTGAGATTTAAGCCCCAACTTGTCCAGATACACCTACTAGCATGTAAGATGGATTTACCCAGAAACAGTAGATTCAGGAGAAATAGATAACACTTCTGCAGTCAGAAGGTTTTATCTTCCCAATATCCCAGAAAGCTTACATCATCGTGCCCAGAGGAAACTGAAGCAATCAGCACAGCTACAGGGATCCTGAGGGTGAGGTCATGTAAGTTCTGGAAACATTGCTAACTGCAAGAATATAGGCTTTAATCTACTCAATAGATTGACTATCTAATGCTGGTAGCTTGTCAGCAATCTAAGGCATTTAATCTGAAATTAATTTCACCAATTTATATTATTGATCTTGACTGTAAATTTCTAATCAGCAGATCAGCTAATGCTGTATTTTTGGGATACAATTGAACTGACTTTATGACCTCATTCCTTTCGTTAGTTAAGCTTGCATATGAATTATTTGCATACTCAATCTATGCGTTTGAGTGCTGATAATTATGGTTCTGCAGTTAGGAAACAATTGTCAGCACATGACTTTTTAGGAACAGAAGAAAATGTTGGGCAGGGAAAGATCAGCTGGTCCATCAAGCCAAAGGAACAATTTGGTTATTTCAACCATACAGCAGCTTGTGTGTATCCTGATTCGAAACTAATAGTGTAAATGTGAATACAAACTGGACTGGCTAATGTAAGACAGCTCAATGAGTTAAATTTAGGCATTCACTCCTCAGCATATACTGAGGAGTAAAGTCGAGATGATTCCTTGAAGAGGAGTTACGGTAAAGGGGTTAAGGATAACTATTTGTTTGTGCACCAATCTCAGTGTTTGTACAAACTTCTAACTCTTGGCACAATGATTTCTTAAAAGACTACCACTCATTTTAACAGAATCAACCTACCCGGTCAGTCACTGACACACAGAATGGGCTGCATGATGGTGACTATGTACTCGTTGAAAGTCCACTATCTCAAGACTGTTTTTTGCCTGGCTATTACAAGAAAAACAATGCAGAAAACTGAAGGAGGAGACAGAAATGAGATAAAAAAAACCCTTGACCATTTGACTCCTTTGAGGAAGAGTCTACTTTGGTCATCCTTGACTATAAGAACATCAAACAGTTGGAGAAGATGAAACCACAGTCCTCCTGCAAGCTCAGAATATGTGTATTCCTGCTCATTTTATATCTTGTTACCCTTCCCATTCACTGAGACATGTTTAGTTTAGTTTAGTTTAGAGATACAGCACTGAAACAGGCCCTTCGGCCCACCGAGTCTGTGCCCACCATCAACCACCCATTTATACTAATCCCACGCTAATTCCATATTCCTACCACATCCCCACCTGTCCCTATATTTCCCTACCACCTACCTATACTAGGGGCAATTTCTAATGGCCAATTTACCTACCAACCTGCAAGTCTTTGGCATGTGGGAGGAAACCGGAGCACCCGGAGGAAACCCACGCAGACACAGGGAGAACTTGCAAACTCCACACAGGCAGCACCCAGAATTGAACCCGGGTCGCTGGAGCTGTGACGCTGCGGTGCTAACCACTGCACCACTGTGCCGCCCAAACATGTGGGCACAATCCTGTCCAGTCCATGATGGAATTCCACATGTCTAATTTTTCCACTCTGGCCTAACTCAACATCCTGCGCTGACACTTAAATTGGCCTCATAGAGTTCACTGGGTAAATAAGGCTTCAAGTTGTGTAACTTAGAGCACTAACGATCTCCTGTTGATTAAAATATGAATGTGCTGTGGTCTCAACAACACCCACCTATAGTGCTGGTGCTTTGTGTGCCTTTTTTTCTGTTATGACCAGGTGAGAAAGATGTCTAGGGGTCCCTCTCAGCCTTTACCTGGTCTTCTGTAACAGGGTTTAATTTTAAACACCTGTTTTTAGCTCCCCCTTGGTGAATTCTTGTTCACCGCTTTCCAATTATAAGACAAGGAAACCGGCACAAACAGGCTTTCTTAGGTTTATGAAGAAAAGTTGAAATTTATTAAACTTGAACTTAAACTCTAATTCAGTTGATGCCTACGGATACACGATGCTCTCACGCTAGTAGGCGTACATGATGCACACATGCAAATAGAGAAAGAAAAGAGCAGAAGAAAAATAAAGTGGAAAAGTTTAAGGCAATATCTGAAGAGTTTTTGGTACGGTTCTTCGAGATCACTGTGGAATCCTTGATTGCAGGTAGATCTTGCTTTTCATTGGGGCCCAGTATTCTTCTTAAACCTTGTTCACTGTAGGAGACTTTTCTCTCTCTTGAGGTTCATGTGTCTTCAGTGGATTCAAAGGCTTGTGAGAAAGAGATGGGAGCAGACAGGAGAGATCTTCTCAGTTCAGGAGCAAACAGACTTTCTTCCATTCAAACTGTTTGTACAATTCAGAAAAACCCAGGTTGCTAAGCAGATTAGTCATGTGACTAACTGGTCTGACCACGTCTTGGATTGTATCACCTTAGCAGTCTCTGGAATACTCCTCTTACGCACAATATCTGATGATCAAGGTCCTTTGTGAGTTGGATGTGTCAGGGAATGGTCCTTTGTCCTTCCAATCACCATCTGTTAATATGCAAATGTCTTTTCCAGCCACGGGTGATATGTTTAACAAGTCCTTTCTTCACTCCAGTAAAAGTTCAAAATCAATGTTCATGACAAAATTAATGTGCCTCATTCTTGGCAGATGGGGGCCCAGCATGACATATGTTTTTACTCTGATCTCACATCACAACATGTTTGGAGCATTTATATGTGATGAGAAACAATTGCACATAATTTACAAAATTGCCAGGAGACGCACTAAAATCGAAGAATTTACAAGAATGTCAGTAGGAGGGGAAAATAGCAAAATAAGAGCAGACATTAAGAGGATTTCATACCGTCTGAAGATGTACTCCTGCTCAGGGAGCAACAAGTTATCCAACCGCATCATACAAATCCCTGCCCTGGTTGGCAGAGCCATTGAGATTAATGAAGGGGACTGCTGTAAAGCAGCCTTATCACATTCTTTCAGTGTTGAACTGGTGCAACATGAAAAAAGACATGCCAGGGAGATCAACAGATAGTAGAGTCAGACTGTCCATGCTATTATGTCACCATCTACATCTTCAAGCCCTGGCACACTTATTTTGAAATGACCAAGGGCATCGTTACGTAAGCTCAGGAGTTATATTGTTGTAGACGGAGTTTTAGGGAAGTATCAGTTGAATCCCCATGAAAGTAAGAAACTTAGACCACTCACTTACTAGTGTGATTCATGCCACTGAACACAAGAAGATATCAAGAAGAAGCTACCCTTTCCCTAGCATATTTTCTTACTGTTAACTCAATTGCATGCCCTGGAGTACCCATCTTCCACATGCCCATCTCATCCTACAGCACCTGCACAAGCCATCAAGCAGCAGGCTGTGCCCTTCTACTACTTACAGATGTCCAGGACATCAATGCAGGAGTTCCCCAGCTCAGTGTTCTAGGCCCAACCATCTTCAGCTGCTTCATCAATGACCTTCCCTCCAACAAAGGTGGGGATGTTCGCTGATGATTGCACAATGTTCAGAACCATTCGCAATTCCTCAGATACTGAAGTAGTCTGTGTCCACATGCAACATTCAGGCATGGTCTGATAAGTAGCAATTAGCATTCATGCCACACAAGTACCAGGCAATGACCATCTCCAACAAAAGAGAATCTAACCATCTCCTCTGACATTTAATGATATTACCATTGCTGAAACCCCCACCATCAACATCCTGGGGGTTACTATTGACCTTAACTGGACCAGCCATATAAATACTGTGGGGAGAGAGTGGGGTAGTGGTGATGTTACTGAACTAGTAATCCAGAGGTCCAAGCTAATGCCTGGAGACATGGGTTCAATTCCCACCACGGCAACTGGTGGAATTCAAATTCAATTAGTTAATACAAATCTGGAATTGAAAGCTCGTCTCAGTAATTGTGCCATTAAACTATCATCGATTGTTGAAAAAACTCACCTGGTTCACGAATGCCCTTGAGGGAAGGAAATTTGCCATCCTTACTGGTCTGGCCTACACGTGAGTCCAGACCCACAGCAATGTAGTTGACTCTTAAATGCCCTCTGAAATGGCTTAGCAAGCTACCCAGTTGACTGACAACTGCAATCTCACTTTTTTGTTTCGAAAATTTGTGCTTCAATTCCTTGACTATAAGAATGTCAGTATACAGCATAATCTCTTGTGTATCCTAAAGGAAGAGTGCTAAATTGGGGGAAGGCCAACTATACCAAAATTCGGCAGGAGCTGGGGAATGTAGATTGGGAGCAGCTGTTTGAAGGTAAATCCACATTTGATATGTGGGAGGCTTTTAAAGAGAGGTTGATTAGTGTGCAGGAGAGACATGTTCCTGTGAAAATGAGGGATAGAAATGGCAAGGTTAGGGAAGCATGGATGACAGGTGAAATTGTGAGACTAGCTAAGAGGAAAAAGGAAGCATACATAAGGTCTAGGAGGCTGAAGAAAGACGAAGCTTTGAAAGAATATCGGGAATGTAGGACCAATCTGAAACGCGGAATTAAGAGGGCTAAAAGGGGTCATGAAATATCTTTAGTAAACAGGGTTAAGGAAAATCCCAAAGCCTTTTATTCATACACAAGGAGCAAGAGGGTAACAAGAGAAAGGATTGGCCCACTCAAGGACAAAGGAGGAAATTTATGCGTGGAGTCAGAGAAAATGGGTGAGATTTTAAACGAGTACTTTGCATCGGTATTCACCGAGGAGAGGGACATGACGGATGTTGAGGTTAGGGACAGATGTTTGATTACTCTCGGTCAAGTCAGCATAAGGAGGGAGGAAGTGTTGGGTATTCTAAAAGGCATTAAGGTGGACAAGTCCCCAGGTCCGGTTGGGATCTATCCCAGGTTACTGAGGGAAGCGAGAGAGGAAATAGCTGGGGCCTTAACAGATATCTTTGCAGCATCCTTAAACACGGGTGAGGTCCCGGAGGACTGGAGAATTGCTAATGTTGTCCCCTTGTTTAAGAAGGGTAGCAGGGAAAATCCAGGTAATTATAGACCAGTGAGCCTGACGTCAGTGGTCGGGAAGCTGCTGGAGAAGATACTGAGGGATAGGATCTATTCCCATTTGGAAGAAAATGAGTGGCAACTGTGATCGGCAACATGGTTTTGTGCAGGGAAGGTCATGTCTTACCAACTTAATAGAATTCTTTGAGGAAGTGACAAAGTTGATTGATGAGGGAAGGGCTGTAGATGTCATATACATGGACTTCAGTAAGGCGTTTGATAAGGTTCCCCATGGTAGGCTGATGGAGAAAGTGAAGTCGCATGGGGTCCAGGGTGTACTAGCTAGATGGATAAAGAACTGGCTGGGCAACAGGAGACAGAGAGTAGTAGTGGAAGGGTGTTTCTCAAAATGGAGACGTGTGACCAGTGGTGTTCCACAGGGATCCGTGCTGGGACCACTGTTGTTTGTGATATACATAAATGATTTGGAGGAAAGTATAGGTGGTCTGATTAGCAAGTTTGCAGACAACACTAAGATTGGTGGAGTAGCAGATAGTGAAGGGGACTGTCAGAGAATATAGCAGAATATAGATAGATTGGAGAGTTGGACAGAGAAATGGCAGATGGAGTTCAATCAGGGCAAATGCGAGGTGATGCATTTTGGAAGATCGAATTCAAGAGTGAACTATACAGTAAGTGGAAAAGTCCTGGGGAAAATTGATGTACAGAGAGATTTGGGTGTTCAGGACCATTGTTCCCTGAAGGTGGCAACGCAGGTCAATAGAGTGGTCAAGAAGGCATACGGCATGCTTTCCTTCATTGGACGTGGTATTGAGTACAAGAGTTGGCAGGTCGTGTTACAGTTGTATAGGACTTTGGTTCAGCCACATTTGGAATACTGCGTGCAGTTCTGGTCGCCACATTACCAAAAGGATGTGGATGCTTTGGAGAGGGTGCAGAGGAGGTTCACCAGGATGTTGCCTGGTATGGAGGGCGCTAGCTATGAAGAGAGGTTGAGTAGATTAGGATTATTTTCATTAGAAAGACGGAGGTTGAGGGGGGACCTGATTGAGGTGTACAAAATCATGAGAGGTATAGACAGGGTGGATAGCAAGAAGCTTTTTCCCAGAGTGGAGTATTCAATTACTAGGGGTCACGAGTTCAAAGTGAGAGGGGAAATGTTTAGGGGGGATATGCGTGGAAAGTTCTTTACGCAGAGGGTGGTGGGTGCCTGGAATGCGTTGCCAGCGGAGGTGGTAGACACGGGCATGATAGCGTCTTTTAAGATGGATCTAGACAGGTACAAGAATGGGCAGGAAGCAAGGAGATACAGACCCTCAGAAAATAGGCGACATGTTTAGATAGAGGATCTGGATCGGCGCAGGCTTGGAGGGCCGAAGGGCCTGTTCCTGTGCTGTAATTTTCTTTGTTCTTTGTATCTTGTTGATTGTTTTCAATCACTGGCACTGATTCAAAGTTTTCATTGACTTCAGTTTTGTTTGAACTTCAAAGTGCCAGTTAATAGTGTATTTCCCTTTACCTCTTGTGATCTGTCTCAGTTCACCTCTTTGAAGAGTTTTCTACCTTGAAAATCTATTGAAGTATTAAGCTCACCAAACTATCTTAGGTGCCATACCTGTCAGAATCAGTCGAGCACCTCATGAATCAATATTTGAGTTCTGAATCCAAGTGAAAAAGTAAGCAGCTTTATTTATTGCTAGCTGAAGGTAAAAATGCTCTTCACATTTCAGTTTCTTACATTTGACTGTCAATGCAGCTTTATCAACACAAACCATCTAAAATAGAAAAGTAACCCATATAGATTGAGATAAGGGATAAGAAAGGATCAATCATGTCAATAGGGGTCTTCTACAGATGGCCCAACAATGGAAGAGAAGTGAAGGAAGAAATATGTAGGCAATGAAATGAGTAAAGAAATATTTAATAATAATGATCGGAAATTTCAATGACCCCCCCTACCCCTCCCATAAACTGAAAGAAGATGTAATATGATGTAGTTTTTACAGTGTGTTGAGGACTTACTCAGTATGCAAGAAGTCCAATAAGAGAATAATCAATGCGAGATCTGATAATGAGAAATGAACCAGAGAAGTAAGATAAGATAAGAGAAGTAAGTGTAGGGGAATAGCTAGTGTTGTAGGGTATTCCCAAGCGCAGAGGCACCTGCCGTAAATATCATAATGTTTAAATATTATTTGAGTAACCAGTAACTTATAATATTAGTGAACAGTGAGGAGGTTGCAAAGCACCATGGGGCTCAGTTAACTTGACCACATTCCACAGGAGTTGAGTAATCCAATCTCAAACAAAAGGCTAATTAAAATGAAAAGCAGATGCCCTTGTGGAATGCTGACAAAGGTGCTAGCCTGTAATGAGGTGAAGATAAGGGGGTATGGAAAACATCATGAGTAATCCCCTATCTGTGTATGGGCCGGTCATGCAGCCCCTTTATGCCTAGTAACCGCTTCTATTGGCTCTAATAATCAATGTATATAATCGATAATCGTTGTGTCCCATGTCCGGGATGGGCTGAGTAACTGTTTGAAAATGTATAAGTATGGGTGATTTGCCTTTGTTCAGTGGAGAGGCATCTGGACAGCCCAGTGACCTGCTCCCCGCTGGCGTAACTAAATAAACTAGTTCTGAAGAAGGGTCACTGACCCGAAACGTTAACTCTGCTTCTCTTTCCACAGATGCTGCCAGACCTGCTGAGTGATTCCAGCATTTCTTGTTTTTATTTCGGATTTCCAGCATCCGCAGTATTTTGCTTTTGGGCCTCCTTATCTCGAGAGACAATGGATACGCGCCTGGAGGTGGTCAGTGGTTTGTGAAGCAGCGCCTGGAGTGGCTATAAAGGCCAATTCTGGAGTGACAGGCTCTTCCACAGGTGCTGCAGAGAAATTTGTTTGTCGGGGCTGTTGCACAGTTGGCTCTCCCCTTGCACCTCTGTCTTTTTTCCTGCCAACTACTAAGTCTCTTCGACTCGCCACAATTTAGCCCTGTCTTTATGGCTGCCCGCCAGCTCTGGCGAATGCTGGCAACTGACTCCCATGACTTGTGATCAATGTCACACGATTTCATGTTCATAACTAAATAAACTGTTTGACATTAGAGCAGACCTGAGTGTCGAGTGATTCTTCTAGATTCATTCCCGCTAACACTAAGAATTAGTGATCATAATATAATAAGGTTTAAAATAATGTTTGAGAAAGACATAAGTAAGACAAAGAGCAAAGTAATTCTTTGGATTGGGATTAGAATGGAAGTAGGGAAGGTAAACTGGAAACATTGGCAAAGAGATAGAAGAGCAGTTGAAAATACTTTAAACACTGATCAATAGATTCAGGAGAAATGTATTCCTCTAAAAAGAACAAATTAACGAATAATGACGTGCCATTGATGAGTAAAGAGAGAAGAATAAGACTGAAATGAAAGAAAAAAGCATACACTAAGTACACAGACAATAAAAGAGCAGATAACAAAAGCCAATATGAAGAGGTCAGGAAACAAGTCAAAAGGAGCAATTAGAAAAGAAAAGCAAGCTGCAAAATTAAATTATCAAATAATATAAAAAGAAATAGTAAAGGATAAATAAAAAACATGGAAAATTAGGACAGGGATAGGACCATTAAGGAATGCACAAGGTAAACTCATAGGTAATGACAACAATTTGTCAGAAATATTGAATAGTTGCCTTGCCTTAGTATTTAAGAGGGAGACTAACGAGGTGCACCTGAATTTAGAAGCGATCACAAAAGATTTGAAGACATTTAAGAGAGAAAGTAGGTAGATAATTAAAAACTAATCAAACTTAGAGAGGTTAAAACCCTGGACCGGATGGATTCCATCTAAGCATAGTAAAAGGGGTTAGAGGTCAGAGATAGCAGAGGCACTACACATATATAAAAATTCATTAGAAAAGGGAATTGTGCCAGAAGACAGGAGGACTGCTAATGTTATTTCTATATTTAAAAAGGAATATAGGACAAGTCCAGGGAACTATAGACCAGTTAGCTTAACAATGGTGAGAAGAAATATAGTGGAAACTTTGTTCAAAGATGTAGCTGAAAAAGATATGGAGCGCAAAAATATAATAAACATTCATCAGTATGATTTCAAAAAGTGAAATTCATGCTTGACCACCTTACTGAATTCTTTAAAGAAATAACAGAAAGAGTAGACAAGGGTACTTAATATACTTAATATACTGTAATTTTCAAAACGGCCTTTGATAAGATACTGTATAGTAAACTCATGACTAAGGTCAGAGCATGTGGAGTCAGGGGATAGGTAGCACAGTGGATAGCAAGTTGCCTACAAAACAGAAAACAGAGAGTAGGGACTAAGGGCAGCTACTGAGGCTGGCATAAGATGAGAAGTAATGTTCCAAAGGGGCTGATTCTGGGGCCACTGTTCTCAATTTACATTAAAAATTTGGACTTGGGAATAGTAAGTACAATTCTTAAATTTGAGGACAACACCAAATTGGGGGATTCGGTCCGTATAAAGGACGATAGTGACAAAATACAAAAAGACACCAATATACTCTCAGAATGGTAATTTAATTTCAATAGAGATAAGTGTAAGGTGGTGCATTTTGGTCGGAAGAATAAGGAGGCAACATGCTGATTGGATAACAAGAATCTAAATCGTATAGAGGAGCAAAGATGCACACATCTCGAAAAGCACCAATGCAGGTTATAAGTCCATTAAAAAAAGCAAACCAAGTACCAAACCTAAATTTATATAGAACCTTGGTTACACCACACTTGAAGTACAATGCATAGTTCTGGTCTCCATATTATAAAAAGAATATTGAGGCATTGGGAAGGTGCAAAAAAGATTTACAAGGATGACACCAGAATGAAAAGATTATATCAGGGAAGACTGAATAGGCTGGAGTTCTTTTCTCTAGAAAAGAGAGGGCTGAGGATAGTCATTCATAAATCCAATAGGAAATTCAGAAGAAACGTCTTTACACAAAGAGTGATAATAATGTGGAGTAGTTGAGGCAAATAGCATAGATGCATTTAAGGGGAGGCTGGATAAGCACATGAAGGGGAAAAGAATGGAAGGATCTGCTGATAGGTTTTGATGAAGAGGAGCAGGAGAAGGCTCATGTGGAGCATAATGCTAACATAGATCAGTTGGGTTGATCAGCCTGTTTCTCTGCCATTAACTTGATAATAACTTGATATAAAATTGGTAGGTTCATAGCAGCAGGGAAGAAGGAGGATGTAGTTCTGGTCACAGTATCATAATACAGTGTGACATTCTTCATATCAAGCTGATGTGATAGCTCATTGAAATAAATTTAGGCTAAAAAATTCACCCATACAACCATATATTGGCCATTTCTCTGGGGGCTGTCATTGATTTTCTGCCATCATCACAGAGGTGGAAAGTGTAGTTCAATGTAATATTGGATTGTTACTGGGCAGAATATGTAAATCGACTGTGAATGTCATCATAGGAAGTGATGTAATAGAATTGCACAGAACCTCATATAGGGTGAAAGTGGAAGCCATAGAAGTCAGATGCTTATAAATAAACTCCTGTTCCTGTAACTGTTGATAGTCTGTTATAGGACTTACAAGCATCAGAATATTACTTGGTGGCAGCAGTAAACTGAAGAAGAAATGGAAAAATCACTGCCTTTACCGGAGACCTTTGAGAAAGCAGCTGGACAGATCCAAGCAGAGGCATGGCCAAAATGAGTCCAAAGTATTAGGAGGTACCGTACTGCATTGGGACTCGTGCGGAAGCCAGGCAAGGAGCAGGTTAGTACATTATTGTATGCCAAATAACACAGGGCAGAGACAAAGAAAAAGTTATGTACAGGGAGGTTATTAAGGCTCTAGAATCTTACTTTAATGTAAGAAAAATCGTGGGGCATAATTTTATCAGCCCGCCGCCTTTCTTGGCCGCTGAGCAGCCGCGATATTTCACATGGCGGCTCATTTAAATGGAGGGGGCGTAGTGTCCGCCCCCGATGATGTAGCGGGGGCGGCCGCTCTGTCTCCGGCAATGGCATCTGGTGCCCCTGCGCAGGCGCAGGCGCCGGCGCTATTTTTAAACAGCTTCAGGCTTTTCAGTATAATTTATATTTTTAAAAATACATTGATTTGACATTGAGTTGAAAGATTTAAATAAAAAGTGAAAGTCCCTCTACTGCCCCCCTCCCCCCACCCCCACAATGACCACACACTTTATTTTTGGGCCTTTCACATCAAAAAAAAACTTTGCTCCCAACCCGAACTTTCCCCTGCTAACTTCCTCACCTTTGCCCTTCAACCCCTTCCCACCATTCCCTCAGCCAATGAAAACAGCTTTCCCTGCTCCCCACTCCTCGCCTTGAAAATGTTACTCCAGCCCCCTCCCCACCAGTCTCATGACTCGGATCTCTGAATGGAGATCCAAAGGCACGGGACTTCCAGCAACCTGCTGGAATATCGGCGTGGGATGGCCATCGCTACCAGGTTAAGTGTTTATTAATTTACTTTAATATCATTGACATATGTAGATTAAGGCTCCAACGCCAAGCGGCAGGGGTTGGGTGGGTGGGGGGGGGGTGGGGGCGCTGCCCTGCGGCCTCGCCGCCACCGGTAAAATGCGGCGGAGCCTTCCTGGTATTGAGGTCTGTGGCAGGCCTCTGCTGGAAGGATTTTCCAGGCACCCCACAATGACCCCGACGTTGGAGGGCTTGTACATTTCAGCCCGTGATCATCGAGCATGCCAAATTCAATAAACCGTCTCAGCAGAGAGGAGAAAATATTGATTCTCTAATCAACGACTTACATAAGCTCGCTGAACATTGTGAATACAGCAGTTTGCGGAAAGAACTCATTAGAAATAGGATCGTGGTCGGAGTGGCAGATGACGCTCACCTGCAGTCAAGGGATGATCTTACATTAACTGAGGTGATTCAGTTAAGCAGGCAAGCAGAGGTTCGACAATATAAATGTGTTGTCATTCGAGGGGACAGGAAGAGTCCGATCTCAAAAGTAGCAGCCTCCATTGAATACTTAAAGAAAGCAAAGGTGAGAAATGGTGGTCAAAGACAGGACAGGCGAGAAGAGGATTTAGAGGCAGCAACGTCCCACTGCAGTAGGTGTAGTCGAGTGCGGCAGCGGTGGGAAAATTGCCCATCCAGAGAAAAGGAGTGTTTTGTATGTAAAAGGTATGCCGCAGCAAGAAACTAGGGCTGCAAAATATAAAAAGCAAACTGTCATGCAGAACGCCCCCTCCACCTGCCAAGAATGAGGCATATTAATTTTGTCATATGAACATTGATTTTAAACTGTGGCTTGAGTGATTTGTTAAACAGATCAGCCGTGGCTGGAAAAAAACATTTGCATTCTAACAGACAGTGCTTGGAGGGACAAAGGGGCTGTTCCCTGCTCCAATTTAACCCACAATGGACTTTGAGCACCAGGTATTATGTATAAGAAGAGACATTCCAGGGTTGGCTAAGACAAGAGAATCCACAAACAGATGTGGTCAGACCAGCTAGTCACATTACTAACCTACTTGGCAATCTAGGTTTTTTCTGAATTGTACAAAGAGTTTGAACACAGAAGGACAGTTTGCTCCTGGAGTGAGAAGACCTCTCCAGTCTGCTCCCATCCTTTTCTCACAAGCCTCTGGACCTACTGAGAACATATGAACTTCAAGAGAGAAAAGTCTCCTACATTGAACAAGGTTTAAGAAGAATACTGGGCCCCAAAGAAAAGCAAGATCTACCTACAATCAAGGACTTTACAGCGAGCTCGAAGAACAGTAACCAAAACCATCTTCAGATATTGCCTCAAACTTTTCCACTTTATTTTTTCTGCTGTTTTCTGTCACTATCTGCATGTGTGTGTCATGTATGCATGCTAGCATGGGTGTGTCGCATATCCGTAGGCGTTAATCGAATTACAGTTTAAGTTTAATAAAGTTCAACCTTTTTTCTTTAAACCGAAGAAAAACTGTTTGGCTAGTTTCTTTGCCTTATAATTGGTAATTAGTGAACAAGGATTCACTAAAGGGGAGCTAAAAAATTGTGTGTTTAAAATTAAACCTTGTTACGGTAAGACCAGGTGAAGGCTGAGAGGAAACCCTAGACCCCTTTCTCACCTGGTCATAACAAAATCCAAAGAAAATAAAAAAGTTAATGAAGTACAAGATGCACTATGTGTTGAATTACTGTTTCTAGGAGAAATCTACAGAGCAAGAGAAGTTTCCTGGATAGCAAAGATTCTTGCAGGAGGCTAACTGACAAGATTCAAACTGGACACTGGAGCAGCAGTTTTGGTACTGACAGACACAGAGCCGTGGCTCAAGAAAGCAAGCATCAGACCGACAGGGAAAAAGAAACTGCATGGAGCTGGAGGCATCAAGTGGAAGGTAATAGGAGAGTTGAAAATGATTCTGAGTTACCGGGATAAAGAAATTCCTGAGATATTATATATTATCAAGAATCAGAATTGCTCACTATTAAGTGAAAAAGTTTGCATAGATTTTCGGTTAATATGCATACTGAAAGAGCTTAAAGGTATAGAGAAACAGCTAAGGAATCTTAGGGCTGAATTCCCTAAATTATTCAAAGGATTGGGAAAACTAAACAGCTTACCGCATCACACTAAGAAAGGATGCAGAACCATTGTGTTGATATATATCAAGGCAAGTTTCACACCCACTCCCAGAGACAGTTAAGGAAGAAATTGAGTTAATGACCAAACAGGGAGTCATCACACTATAAGTTTACAGGATGGTGCTCAGGTATGGTTCCAGTGAAGAAACCAAATTGGTCCATTCAAATTTGTGTAGACCTAATGCAATTAAACAAAACAGTACAGTGAGAAATACATCCATTGGCATCAGTGCATGAGAGTCTGACAAAGCAAGGAAAAAGCACAATTTTCACTAAATTAGATGCTAACAGTGAATTTTGGCAAGTACCTTTGGATGAAGAATCTAAACTATTGACAACTTTTATAACATCATTTGGAAGATTCTGTTTTAACAGATTACCTTTTGGAATTACATCAGCACTGGAAATTTTCCAAAGAATGATGTCCAGAATCCTGGAGGGATTAGAAGGGATCATCTGTCACATGGATGACATGTTGATCCACGGTGCAAGTCAGCAGGAACACGATGCGAGAGTGCGAGCTGTGTTACAGAGACTGCAGGAAGCTGGTCTTACGCTGAATGAAAAGTGTGCCTTTTCACAACAAACATTGAGATTTCTAGGTCATATTATTGATGGATCAGGCATCAGAGCAGACCTTCAAAAAACAAAAATCATCAAGGATTTTCCTGAGCCTAAAAACATCAAAGAATTGCAAAGGTTTATGGGCATGGCCAATCAGGTGGGAAAGTTTCTGCTGAATCTAGCTATGATAATTGAACCATTACGGCAGTTGTTAAAGAATGACAAGGCCTGTTTATGGAGTGAGGTCCAACAAGAATCTTTTGAAAAAAATCAAGCAGAAACTACTTTCTTCAGAAGTAGAAGCACATTATGCCCCCAAATTACCAACCATTATAGCAGCAGACACATCAGCTACAGGGCTAGGTACAGTCTTGTTTCAGGTACAACACGATGGGAGTCACAGGCCTGTACATTTTGCATCTCGTTCTTTGACAGAAACAGAGTAAAGGTCATCAAGAAGGAAGCACTGGCAGCAATTTGGGCATGTGACAAATTCTCTGACTATATACTAGGTCTTCAATTTAGGATTGAAACAGATCACAAACTGTTAGTTACTTTGCTGAATACAAAAGAACTGGCAAAGTTACCTCCGAGAGTGCAGAGGTTTCAATTGTGAGAAATGGGATTCAACACTAAAACTGACTATGTTCCTGGGAAACAACAAATAACGGTGGATGCATTATCACACATTACATCAGCAGAACCTGAAGAAGGTTGCATTCTAATTTTTGAGGAAGGAGAAGTGTTTGCTCTAACAACTATAGAGTATTTACCTGCTACAACCCAGAAATTGAACAAAATCAGGAAGGCTCAAAAAGATGAAATATATGCAGCAATTAGAGAATATTGTTTGCATGGATGGCCAGCATACATGCCACACAACCCAGTGTTGAGGAAATATTATGAGCAGTGAGGTAATTTGAGTATTCGATCATTTGTTGATATTTCATGAGAGAATAGTTATTCCCAGGAAAATAAGATTAGAGATCTTGGAAAGATTACACCGAGGACAATTAGGAATAACAAAGTGTACAGCCAGGGCTAGACAGTCAGTTTGGTGGCCTGGTATATTGAAAGAGATCGAAGAGATGATATCAAGATGTATCACGTGTGCATGAGAACAAAGACACCACTTTGGAATGGTTTAGCCCCATGTGATTTGTTGATGGGACGATGGTTAAGGACACAACTTACCATACTTTGAAGAATGCTTAAACCACAACTGAGTGCAGAAGACTTGGAAAAAGGGAGGGAGAGAGAGGATAGAGAAAGACCTATTCAATCCGAGATTTATGGCAGAAGTCACAGAACCAAAAATGTGACAGACGTACAACCTGGAGAATCAGTTTGGGTTAGAGATCAGAGAAGGTATGGAGAAGTGACAGAACAATCATCAGATCCATGATCATACACTGTCCAAACTGACCAAGGGATGATGAGAAGAAACAAAAGGTCATTGGTGGTGATACCAAAGAAGCAGCAGATACAAGATGAACAGTCATCTCAGAAGTTGATGAACCCACAGAGCTGCTATCAGCCATCAACCCAGAGGACAACCAGAGTGAAGAACCTGAGTCATCAAATAGTTCTACTGAAGTACAAAAGAATGAGAAGGATGAACTAACACTTGAAACCCCAGACATCGTCTAAAGCGAGAAGAATGAGTTATGGCAGACTTATAAAAACGCCATAGTGGTTAACATTCTGAGAAGAGAAGTCAGAGACTTGGGGGAGATGTAGTATAATGCAACATAGGGTTGTTACTGGGCAGAATATAAAATAGTCTGTGAATGTCTTCACAGGAAGTGATGTAACAGAACTTGTACAGAATCTCGTGTAGAGTGAAAGTGGAAGCCATAGAAGTAAGATGCATGTAAATAAACTCCTGTTTCTGTAACCATCAATCTCTCTATATTCTGTTATAAGACTTACTAGCATCAAAATATTACAGAAAGGGGGAACTCTCACACACATTTCAGCTGAGTGATTCTTTCTTCTGCTTCCACACTCTTTTCATCGACCTGAAACGTTAACTTTGTTTCTCTCTCCACAGATGCTGCCAGATCTGCTGCATTTCCGGCATTCTCTGTTTTTATTCCTTTCCTTCGCATTGTCTTCCTTTCAAACTGCCCAGATAGAACAATTTCATAGAAACTAGTCATGAATATAATTGCACAGTGCTGGAATACGATACTAGTGCTTGTTTGCTTATAATGCAATGGAAATATAAAGATATATATTTTGGCTGCTGTAGTCAATGTAGCGCTGCTGTGCTATTTGTAGAGTAGTGCCCTTGGGATATATTTTCCTACTGGTGGAGGTTGATTGTGGCAGCAAGTGTAAGATGAAGCTGGATAGATATTTGACAGAGAAAATGATTGGCAGTTATGGGAGGTGGAGTAGTGTCAGGCTTTGTTGAAATTTAAAGACTGATGATAGTGGTCTTTTCCAGCTTGTAAGTAAAGGAAAAATCTTCAGCCTTTCACAACTTTAGAGAGTCCCAAAATGCTTGACAATTAATGACGTTCTTTTGATGTGCAGTGACCGTTGTAATCAAGGAAACACAGCAAGGTACCACAAACAGCAATCTGATAACGACCAGCTAATCTGTTTCAGTGATATAGGTTGAGGGGTAAGTATTAGCTAGGATACTGGGGAGAACTCTCCTGTTCTTCAAATAATGCCATGGGATCATTTATATCCAACTGAGAGGAACTTTGGTTTAATATCTCTTCCAGAAGACTCTCCTTCTAGCACTGCACTAAAGCATAGCTTAGATTTTGTGAGTCGTTCTCTGGAGTGGGACTTGAATTCACAACATGCCAAAGACTTGCAGGTTGATAGGTAAATTGGCCATTATAAATTGCCCCTAGTATAGGTAGGTGGTAGGGAAATATAGGGACAGGTGGGGATGTGGTAGGAATATGGGATTACTGCAGGGTTAGTATAAATGGGTGGTTGATGGTCGGCACAGACACTGTGGGCCAAAGGGCCTGTTTCAGTACTGTATCTCTAAACAAAATAAATAAACCTTCTGACTTAAAGTCTGCTGCAAACTGAGCTGCAGCTGATACACTTTGCATGCTCCTATTTGACCTGCCTGTTGATGTAATATATTTCTTACCTTTCTTCAGGGCCTGTCTCAGCACTCCATGAATCTTAGCAAAATTAGAATCAATGGTTTACCTTTGATGAAGTGTAGTCACTGTGGTAATGTAATCAAATTGCACACAGTATGCTCCCAGAAACAGCAATGTACTAATGACCAGATAATCTGTTTTACTGATGTTGGTTGAGGGATAAATATTGTCCAAGTCAGCAGAGAGAACTCTGCTACTCTGCTTCGAAATAGAAATAGGAACTTTTGTTTCCACCTAAGAGGGAAAATGGGGCCTTTTCTCATCCAAAAGACAACACCCCTGATACTGCAGCAATCCCTCTGTGCTGAACTTATTTAAAGTTAGGTAAAAGTAATACATGGAAAATTTATTAGTGCTGCTCCTAGCCTACTGGCATTGCTTTGTTGGAAGTCTATGTAAACGGCCTTTAATACAACAGAATGGCTCGCTGTGCCAT
The DNA here is from genome assembly GCF_036365525.1 of Heterodontus francisci. Taxonomy (NCBI): domain Eukaryota; kingdom Metazoa; phylum Chordata; class Chondrichthyes; order Heterodontiformes; family Heterodontidae; genus Heterodontus; species Heterodontus francisci. Next base: position 40,398,555 of record NC_090375.1, read on the forward strand.
TTCAGAGCACAGTGAAGAGTCAATGTATTGCTATGGGTCTGGAATCAGAAATAGGCCAGACCAGGTAAGGACAACAGATTTTTTAAAAATTCATTCATGGGATGTGGGCATGGCTGTCTATGCCAGCATTTATTGCCCATCCCTAATTGCCCTTGAGAAGGTGGTGGTGAGCTGCCTTCTTGAACTGTTGCAGTTCATGTGGGGTAGGTACACCCACAGTGCTGTTATAAGGGAGTTCCATGATTTTGACCCAGCAACAGCGAAGGAACGGCGATATAGTTCCAAGTCAGGATGGTGTGTGACTTGGAGGGGAACTTACAGGTGGTGTTCCCATGCATTTGCTGCCTTTGTCCTGCTAGTTGATAGAGGTCACAGGTTTGGAAGGTGCTGTCTGAGGAGCCTTGGTGCATTGCTGCAGTGCATCTTGTAGATGGTACACACTGCTGCCACTGTACGTCGGTGGTGGAGGGGTGCCAATCATGTGGGCTGCTTTGTCCTGGATGGGGTCGAGCTTCTTGAGTGTTGTTGGAGCTGCACCCATCCAGACAAGTGGAGAGTATTCCATCACACTTCTGAGTTCCAGGATCTTAACAGAGCGACAGTGGAGGAACGGCGATATAGTTCCAAGTCAGGATGGTGTGTGGCTTGAAGGGGAAGTTGCTTGTGGTGGTGTTTCCATGCATCTGCTGCCTTGTCCTTCTAGATGGTAGAGGTCGTGGTTCTGGAAGGTGCTGTCTAAAGAGCCTTGGTGCATTGCTGCAGTGTATCTTGTAGATGGTACACAGAGCTGCCACTGTGCATTGGTGGTGGAGGGAGTGAATATTTGTGGATGGGGTGCCAATCAAGTGGGCTGTTTTGTCCTGGATGGTGGCAAGCTTCGTGAGTGTTGTTGGAGCTGCACCCATCCAGGCAAGTATTCCATCACACTCCTAACTTGTGCCTTATAGATGGTGAACAGGCTTTGGGGAGTCAGGAGGTGAGCTGCTCGCTGCAGGATTCCTAGCCTCTGATATGCTCTTGTAGCCATGGTATTTATATGGCTACTCCAGTTCAGTTGCTGGTCAATGGTAACCCCCAGGATGTTGATAGTGGGTTTCAGTGATTGTAATTCCATTGAATGTCAAGGGAAGATGGTTAGATTCTCTCTTGTTGGAGATGGTCATTGCCTGGCACTTGTGTGGCACGAATGTTACTTGTCACTTATCAGCCTGGATATTGTCCAGTTCTTGTTGCATTTCTACGTAGACTGTTTCAGTATCTGAGGAGTACTTCCCTGAAGGACATTAGTAAAGCAGATGGGTTTTTATGACAATGAAGTAGTTTAATGGTTACCATTGATACTAGTTCTTTTTTTAAGATCCGGATTGATTTAGTTTAATCTTAAATTTAATGATTTAATTGATTTAATTTGATCATTAATCCAGGCCTCTGGATTACTAGTCCGGTAGACCAGGTAAGGTCTAGCCTTCTAGATTTCTTTGGGACTTAAAGGGTAGACACTGAGAGGCTGTTTCTCCTGACTGGGGAATCTCGAACACTGGGCACAGCCTCAGGATAAGTGGTCAATTATTTAGGAACATAGGAACGTAGGAACAATTGAGCAGGAATAGACCATTCAGCCCATCGAGCCTGCTCTGCCATTCAATACGGCCATGGCTGATCATCCACTTCAATGTCTTTTTCCCACACTATCCTCATATCTCCCTATGTCATTTGTATTTAGAAATTTGTCAATCTCTGCTTTAAACATACTCAATAATTGAGCTTCCATAGCCCTCTGAGGTATAGGACAGAGATAAGGAGAAATTTCTTCACTCAGAAGGTTGTGAAATCTTTGTAATTTTCTACCACAGAAGATTGTGGGTGCTCCATCTTTGAACATATTTAAGCCTGGGATAGATATATTTTTGATCTCTCAGGGAATCAAAGGATGTGTGGAATGGGTAGGAGAGTGAAGTTGAGGCAGAAAATAAGGCTAAGATAAGATAAGTTAAGCTTGTAAGACTTCCTACATCACAACAGTGATGACACTTCAAAAGTACCTCATTGCCTGTAAAGTGCTTTGAGATGCTGGTGGTTGTAAAATATGATTTATAAATGCAGTTTTTTTTCATTTTTGTACATATAATTTATGATTGTCACTTGTGTGCACTTGCAATCCCTGGTGCTCATCTACTTCTTAGATGATAGATTTGTCACTGCTGTTAAATTAGGAAAGGGCATTCCTAAAGGAATAGTATTGAGTGGGACTGGAGCAGAAAAAGCATGTTGCAGCAATGCTGGGAATGGAGTGTTGATGGCGAATGGCGAAGGCTAGAAAAGGGTAGTCCAAAGATTCATGGGGACAGAATGGGCTGGGAAACAATTGGGGAGCTCAGATCCAGAATGGCAGCCAGCATGTGAACACTCTCCATAGAATCTACCATTAGCAGTCCCAAAGTAGCAGCACAAAAGACCATCCCCCAGTACATGTTCTACCTATTCCGCTCCCCAGGATAAATTTCTTTACCTCTCACTGCATCCATCATCTGTGGCTCAGTTGGTAGCATTTTTGCCTCTCAGTCAGAAAGTTGTGGGTTTAAGTGCCACTCCAAAGATTTCAGCATTAGAAATCTAGCTGACAATCCGGTGCAGTGCTGAGGAAGTGTTGACTTTTGGATGAGAAATTAAAACATGGCCCCATCTGATCTCTCAAGTGGTCATTATGTTTGTGGGTGCTTGGTGTGCACAAATTGGCTGCTTCATTTTCTGCATTACAACAGTGACTACACTTCAAAAGTACCTCATTGGCTTTAAAGTGCTTTGGGATGTGCAGAGGTTATTACTTGCTAGGAAGTCTGAACTCCTAAGACTGGTGGCTAACCATTTTTCCCTTGAATCTGAAGAAGCAGAAACAGGGTTACAAATAGACTCTGACAGGGTATTGCTAGCAAAGATACAAATGGAATAGAGGAAACTTGAATTTGAGGAAAGCGAGAGAGAGAAAGAAAGAGCCTTCCAGAAGGAACGTGAAGACAAAGAGGAGAGAGAAGGAGATAACCTTCCAGAAAGAATGCGAAGAGGGAGAGCTAAGGCGGCTTGAGTTAACAAGGGAGCGACAGCATGGTCAATATGGAGGAGCATAATTCGGGGTGGGGTACAGGATTGATAAAACTTTCCCAATTGATCCCAAAATTCGATGAGGGAGTCGTGGAAGCGGTTTTTTGTGTCTTTTGAAAAACTGGCAAGGCAGTTAAAATGGCCGGCTGAGCCCTGGACTCTGCTGTTACAGTGCAAATTAGTAGGAAAAGCCCATGAGGTTTATTCCCTTTTGCCAGATGAGAGTTCATCAGATTATGAACTGACAGAAAATGCTATCTTCGGGGCATATGAGTTAGTACCGGAAGCCTATCCCCAAAAGTTTAGAACCTTAAGAAGCCAGCTGATCAAACTTACCTGGAGTTTGAAAGAAGTAAGCAGTTGGCTTTTGACCAGTGGCTGAGGGTTCTTAAAGTGCAGCTCAGCTATGAAAATCTCAGGGAAATAATTTTGTTAGAGGATTTTAAAAACTCTCCCCCACTCTCCATAAAGCTACATGTAGAGGAACAGAAGGCTCATAGAGCCCAGCAGGCAGCAGCCCTGGCCGATGTGTTTGCTCTCATTTATGTCGGTTTCCCCGGGGAAAACCTTTCCTAATCACCCCTTCAAATTTGAAAAGGTCAAAGGGTGGGAAGGTGATAGAAACCCAAGCAGTCCTGGGCGAGAAGGAAAAGCAGGAGACACAGAGGGTCCTCCTCCAGCCAAAAAGGGAAGTGCTTTAAGCAGGAGTGAGGCCCGGAGACCTGTGTGCTTCCATTGTAATAAAGCAGGGCATTTAAGAGCTGACTGCTGGAAACTAGAGGGAAAACCTATAGGGTTATTCAGGGCACACCCGCTCAGTGAAGAAGGGACCCTGATGGAAAGCACAGCAGAACAAGCTGTGGCTTTAACTGCAGTAAGAATGAGACCCAGGAAGCTTATGGCTGCAAGTGCAGGAAAATTTAATAGGATTCCTAAAGTTTATCAGGGTTTTGGGTCTGAAGGGAGAGTAACCCCATACCCCTCGAGTGGGGCAAACAAGCCCATAGTAATCCTCAGGTACACAGGGGCCACTGGATCCCTTTTTCTGGGAAAAAGCCTGACCTTTCTCCCAGAGAAACCATAATGGTGGTGAATGGTATTGGAGGGCAGTGTACGCCTGCACCTGTACACCAGATGTACTTAGAGTGCGACCTAGTTTCGGGACCGGTGACCGTAGGGATTGTCCCTAGTTTGCCTGGGGACAGGGTTGACCTGCTTCTAGGTAATGATCTGGCAGGGACGAAGGTGGTAGCTTCCCCAATAGAGAAAGAGAGACCGCAGAAGATCAGAGAAACAGGGCAGTGGCAGGAGACGGTCCTCTGCAGTTTCCCTGAATGTGTAATGAGTGAGGCCATGATCAAACCAGCTCCCCCAGAGGAGACTGAATTGACACTGCAGGCAGATGACCCTGAGGTCTGTCTGTCCGAGATGTTCTTTGGAAAGTTAGAAGATCCAGGGAATGAATTAAATGAATTTTCCCTAGCTGAGGCTCAGTGAGCTGATCCTTTATTGAGAGAGTTAGCCCAGTTTCAAATTGAAGCAGAGGGAGTCCCAGATTGCTATTAATTAAAGAATGAGGTACTGATGAGGAAATGGGGTTCTCCTCACAGACCTGAGAGCAAGGAGTGGACACCAGTTAGTGGTGCTGCAGAGGTACCGGAGAGAAATATTAAGAATGGCCTATGGGATTACAGTGGCTGTACATGTCGGTATATAAAAAACCAAAGCCTACATAAGGCAGCAGTTTGACTGGCCAAAACTCCACAAAGATGTGGTGGAGTACTGTAGGAGGTGCCACATGTGCCAGGTTGAGGGGAAACACCAATCTACAGTGAAATCTGCACCCCGAAGTCCTGTATCAGTGTTTGGAGGGCCCTCCAGCAGGTGAATTCTAAGGGACCCCTGCTGAGAACAAAAGGGGATTGGGAGGCACATAGCTGGCAATAGGTTAGAAAGAAATGGGAAAAAGGGACCAAGAGGGCAGGTTAAAGGAAGTCCAGGAAGAATCCCAGATGAAAACCCCTACTGTCCAGTCAGCCAACCCCAAAATATTTCGAAAGTTAGACCCCACAGCCTCCTATGTAAATACAGACGGTAGAAGCACCCCACCAGAGTTGCTAACAACATTTCCAGGAACCTTCAGAGACAAAGGTGGGCAGAGAAACCATGAGAGCGATGCCTCACCCAGTCAAAGTGCCGCAGGGGACTGCATCAGAATCTGGACAAATACCTGCAAGCAGGGGTGTCCCAGAGGGCAAGGGGAGGATTAGCAAAGAATCCTCTCTCACAGTCATGAAAAAAGGGAACCGACCATCCCCTAAGGTGAAAAGCCCTTGCATGACTCACTAAAGCACTGAAAGAGAGTTCAGAATGGTTCCACCCACTGCCGATGCCCATGAGTAGAACTCCAACCTAGGGCTAATTAAATCTAACCCTCCGCCTGCAGATCTCAACAAGAACAAACAGACCCTAGGCAGTCATGGAAATGTGCAAACTGATAAAAACCTTCCCAATTGTCCCACAAAATATCTGCTAGCCTTGCAAACAAGACCTTTTCCATCCTGGACAGATCTATTGACATCCTGGGCCTGTCCAAAACCTGACTCACCACAGTGATTTCTTTACCCTCTTCAAGACTGGTATGCTCAACTACATGTTTCTGCATGAAGCACTTTGGCAGCAGGGGGATTTTTATCTCTACATTCAGCCTCCATGTGTACAAAGTCGCAACCATTTACCCTTTGCACCTCTCCTTCGCAATTCTTCTGATATAAGAAACTCCCTGGCGGTTTCCTCATTGAAACCTCATGCCTATTTTCCTGACTCAACTTTTGCATCCTTGCTGATTTTAATATATTCCTGAATGTCACCTATTCCTGTCCTTTGATATCTCCACCCCCAACTCAGCCTCACCACAAAGATCAAAGGGGTAATTTTAACCATCCAAAATGGGTGGGTTTGTTTCAAGTCGGAGGTCGAAAAGCTTAAAATCTGAACTTGTAACGTGATCCTTCTTGAGCCCGCCCACTTCTAGTTTTAACGGAGGACGAAGATCAATTGGCTCGCAGGAGATGGGTCGATTGTTGAAATCTTTTAAGAAGGCTGCATGCCTTCATTTTAACAATGATTCTATTTTAAACCACAGTAAAAGGAGACAAAAAGTGCTGAATCCATAAGCCTTTATTGTCTGCTTGTAGGCTAGGAGGAGCAGGAATTCTTCCTCCAGGCCCAACCAGCTTACCTCTCTTTCCACACCCTGATTTCACCCACCCCACGATTATACCCCCTCCCTGATCACATTCTAACCCCTCATCCATGTGCCCCCCAGTGATTGGACTCTCCCGACCACCATCTTCTCTCCCCCCACCCCATGTAATTGGCCACCCCCTCACCTTGTTTCCCACGCCCCCAATCAGATTCTCCTTGATCATCCGCTCACTCATTATCAGACCTCTAGCAACTCCAACCCTAGCCCAAGAACCTCTTCCACCTGCTCTCAGTTCTGCTGCGGCCTTAAGTTACAGGCTTTACCCACCTGACAGGTCGCTACCCTGTCAATCAGGCTGGCAGCCTGTCAGGTGGGAAACTTGCAGAAAAAGATTAAAAAGGTGTCCTCCAGTTAAAAACTAGGATGTTTCACAAGCCTGTACTTCCAGGTTTCCCATCCATAATGCCACACTGAACGAGTTTGCAGATCGGAACCCATGTCTTTTACTTATGCTCATTGTTACAGACAGGTGAGAGATAACAGAGATGGCTCCCTCTTTTCTACCTCTCGACCGATCGAAGACAGTGTGTTTTTTAAAAAATGTTTTAACCCCTGAGTGTTTTATTTGTCATGAACAGACAAATGACAGGTTTTCTCGTAAGTTTTAAAAGAAAGAAAAATGTTTATAATTCAACACCCAAAATATACACAACTATACCCACTCTCACATTCATACAGACATGCTCAAAAATTCATAGAAGTTATAAAGTAACATCTATTTAAGTCTTATGAATCTTTAAGAGTTCTGTGCTGCACTTGCTTTTCCCCGGGGTTTGAAACATTGCAGGCCTGTAATCTTTTACCTTGTTCACGGAAGAAAAACTTGGGAGGTTTAAAAATCTGTTGCAGATTTCTCTTGTTATATTCCAGTCAAGGTTCCGTGAAGAAACCCTGGTATGATTTTGTGGGTCTGGCAGTTCAAAGCCAACTCCAGTCTCTGCCTACATGTAGCTTAAAAGCTGCTGATGTTAAGCAGGGTCCTTTCTCTTCGATGGCTTCCTCTCTTTGTCTTTGTCCGCCCAGAATATACCTTAATTAAAATTCCTTACAGAAACCTAGTTTCTGTCCTGTGACCAGAGTTTCTCTTCCATTGAATTCATTAATAGTTTCTGATTTTTAGGCCATTGTCAGAGAATAAAGTTCGGGTGTCATTCAATCACATACCATCTTGATAAAGTAGAACTTCACGCACACATTCTCTGGAGTTCAAGCTTGGAGTCAAAAAGTCTGCCACAATATTGCTAACCCAATTGGTTGGAGAGATACAGCCATTACCAGAGAAAGAGCCATTTTCATCTTAGTGTCTTCTCAAAGATATGTCCATAAAGATCATTTGTAATTTAATGACTTCGCCAAATCTTGTCCAGGGCTGGAAAGAAAAGGTCACCTGATCACTCAACTCCACTTTGTTTTACAGGACAAGTGTCAGTTTTGGGTGTAGTTCATAAGTTCATTTTATAGTTCATAAGTTTGTATTGCGTGAGCATGACACCTCCCTGCAAAAAGGGAAAAAATGAAATTCCATCATGTTTAATTTTTTTAAAATTATAGAATGAAAAGTAAAACACACAATAGGAAACATCTGTGCATTCATTCATATGCATTTCTCAGGGTCACTGTCACTAGGGCTTCCACGAGAGAGCACCTGCAATTACATCATTTTTCTGAGCAATATGCATGATTTTTAAGTTAAATGACTGTAGGAGCAAACTCCATCTGAATAGCCTGGTGTTCTTGACTTTAAATTTCTCTCGGAAAGTTAGTGGATTATGGTCAGTGTATTTTAATTTCTCTCTGTGTCCATTAATTACATAGACCTCAAAATGTTTGAAGGGCTAACAGAAGTCCCAAAGCCTCCTTCTCCATGGTGGAATAGTTTTGCTGATGTTCTGCAGAGACTCATCGACAGGATTGCAGCTGCCTGCACTGAATTTGGTCTAACCATCAACCTCAAGAAAACGAATATCATGGACGTCAGAAATGCCCCATCCATAAATATCGGCGACCACACTCTGAAAGTGGTTCCAGAGTTCACCTACCTAGGCTCAACTATCACCAGTAACCTGTCTCTCGATGCAGAATTCAACAAGCGCATGGGAAAGGCTTCCTCTACTATGTCCAGACTGACCAAGAGAGTGTGGGAAAATGGCTCACTGACACAGAACACAAAAGTCCAAGTGTATCAAGCCTGTGTCCTCAGTACCTTGCTCTACGGCAGCGAGGCCTGGAAAATGTACGTAAGCCAAGAGCGACATCTCAATTCATTCCATCTTCGCTGCCTCCGGAGAATCCTTGGCAGGACCGTATCTCCAACACAGAAGTCCTCGAGGCAGCCAACATCCCCAGCATATACACCCTACTAACCCTACTATATCCCCACCATATACACCCTACTAAGCCAGCGGTGCCTGAGATGGCTTGGCCATGTGAGCCGCATGGAAGATGGCAGGATCCCCAAGGACACATTGTACAGCGAGCTCGTCACTGGTATCAGACCCACTGGCTGTCCTTGTCTCTGCTTTAAAGACGTCTGCAAATGCGACATGAAGTCCTGTGACATTGATCACAAGTCGTGGGAGTCAGTTGCCAGCGATTGCCAGAGCTGGCGGGCAACCATAAAGGTGGGGCTAAAGCGTGGCAAGTCGAAGAGACTTAGCTGTTGGCAGGAAAAAAGACAGAAGCGCAAGGAGAGAGCCAACTGTGTAGCAGCCCCGACAACCAATTTTATCTGCAGCACCTGTGGAAGAGTCTGTCACTCTAGAATTGGCCTTTATAGCCACTCCAGGCACTGCTTCACAAACCACTGACCACCTCCAGGCACTCGAGACAAGGAGGCCAAAGAAGATAAGATCGCTTGATACCTGAGTCATATTCCTGGAGTAAGATAGCTCCTACTCCCTCATCAGTCATGTCAATAGCCACCTTGAAGGATCTGTTAAAGTTTGGGGCTGCTAACATGAGTTCATTTGTTAGAATAGCCTTCAATTTATCGAAAGCCATCTGGCACAGTTCTGACCACACTATTTTGACAATCGGTCAACGGTGTAGCTAAGGTGCTGAAAGTAGGGACAAATTTCTATAGAATCTGCACATCCCCAGGAATTGCATTATCTCTCTTTTGGACTTGGGAATGGGGAAATCTATCAGGGCTTGTACTTTTGCTGCCCTTGGCAACACTCGACCTTCACCTACAACATGTCCCAGGTCCCACTTTGGCCTTAGCGAGCTCACATTTGGCCAAATTTGCCACTGTAGACCATTGAATAATGCCCTTAAATGATTTAGGTGGTCTTCCCAGGTGTCACTAAAGACCATATAGGTCACTATAGGTCATCAAGGTATATGACACAATTGCTTGAGACTGCCACCACTCGATTCATCAATCTTTGGAAAGTTGCTGGAGTGTTCTTTAAACCGAATGGCATAACTTGGTATAGGCCATTTTGCATTACAAAAGCCAAGATTTCCTTAGCTTGTGTGGTCATGGGGACTTGCCAGTGTCCTTTTAATAGATCAATTTTACTGATGTAAGCAGAGTTGCTTACCAGTCAATATAGTCTTTAATGTGAGGAATCGGGTACGAATCAAAAGATCTGCCACAGTATTGTTAACCCAATTGGTTGAAGAGAGGCAGCCATTGCATAGAAACGGCCATTTGCATCTTAATGATTTCTCAAAGATATGTCCATAAAGATCATTTGTATTTTCATGACTTTGCCAAGAGTTGTCCAGACATGAAAATTAGCTCAAGGTTCTTGCAGTTTCATGTGTGTTGGCAGGAAAAGGAAGGTCACCTGACCTCTCAACTCCATTTTGTTTTACAGGAAAGGTGTCTGTTTTGGGTTTATCTCATAAGTTCATTTTATAGTTCATAAGTTCACACTGTGTGACTGTGACACCATGCAATGACCAATTTGGCTAGAATCACCATTACAAGTGGCTTACCCATTTGTGAGATCTTTATTCCTGGCAAAGCCATTTCTACCCACTTCTTTGTTACCTTCACTATCCCTATTCCCATGCTATCACCTGCCCAAGAAAAACTACCCTGACCTCCCTCTCCAGCTTGTTGTCCAGTTCCCAATGTTTTGTCCTTTGGCCTTCAACTACGCATGATCCCAATCCCTTCAACAGCCTACTCAAAAGAAGGATGTCAATACCATCAGGGGAGGAGAGGAAGAAGGGGGAGAAAACTGAATAGAGAAATAAAGATAATGGAATCGGTTCCAGCTGGTAAAGGATCAGTTGAAATTCAGCCGTTAAAAATCACCTCTTCATGTATTACTAACAGGTCGGGCACTCTGCATCACCATTTTCTGTTAATTATGGGAACTTACAATTAAACTATGATAGACCAATCTTTGAAGTAATTATGGAATGGATTTCGATGGAGTGAAGCATAACAAAGCAATAAAAATAGATAGAATATGAACAACAGCCTTTATAAATCAATCCTGTATGAATCAGTATTTTGTTGCCTTAGGCAATGCTACGGGCAAGTCAAGCTCTTTGCATTTGGCGGTATCATTTGGTATTTGTTTACTGAGATTTATAGTCAAACAGCAGTCTCGAAATCCTGCAATTGATTTTAATGAAATCAGACATCACACGGTAGTCTCCTCTGCAGCCTTTTTCTTCATATGTTCTGCTCCCTGCCATAACACTCTCTTTAACACTTGAACCAAAACTGCTGTGAGGAAGCAACAAATAGATTTTGACCAAGCAAAATTTCAGTTGATTCATTTTGTGAAATTTCATACTGTAAAAAAGTTGCACTATGTAAGTTAAAACACATTGTGCTTGAAATTGGACCATATTACCCCTGTTTTACGCCCCTAAAACGAGTACAAGGGTCAATTTTGGGGACTAAAATCCTGCACTGCGAGGATGCCTAAAATAGGTCTAACCAGAAATTGGATTAGGCAATTGTTTTAGGTGACCAGGGAGGCAAAGTAAAGCAGGTTTTAGGCTCCTTATGCATGCTAATGACCAGTATAATATACCTTTTACGAACCTTCTCAGAAAATGGTAAGAGATTAGAAAGTGTAGATGTACAAAGGGATCTGGGTGTCCTTGTCAATAAGTCACTGAAAGCTAACATGCAGGTCCAGCAAGCAATTAAGAAGGCTAATGGTATGTTAGCCTTTATCGCAAGAGGATTTCAGTACAGGAGTCGTGAAGTCTTGCTTCAATTGTATACAACTTTGGTTAGACAGCACCTGGAGGACTGCATGCAGTTTTGGTCCCCTTACCTTAGGAAGGATATTATTGCCATAGAGGGAATGCAACAAAGGTTCACTAACCTTGTTCCCAGGATGGCAGGACTGTCCTATGAAGAGAGATTGGGGCAACTTAGTTTAGTTTAGTTTAGAGATACAGCACTGAAACAGGCCCTTCAGCCCACCGAGTCTGTGCCCACCATCAACCACCCATTTATACTAATCCTACACTAATCCCATATTCCTACCACATCCCAACCTGTCCCTATATTTCCCTACCACCTACCTATTCTAGGGGCAATTTATAATGGCCAATTTACCTACCAACCTGCAAGTCTTTTGGCTGTGGGAGGAAACTGGAGCACCCGGAGAAAACCCACGCAGACACAGGGAGAACTTGCAAATTCCACACAGGCAGTACCCAGAATTGAACCCGGGTCGCTGGAGCTGTGAGGCTGCGGTGCTAACCACTGCGTCACTGTGCAGCCCTAAACTGGGCCTGTATTCTCTAGAGTTTCAAAGAATGAGCGGTGATCTCATTGAAACCTACAAAATACTTAAAGGGATAGACAGGGTAGATTCAAGTAAGATATTTCCCTTGGTTGAGGAGACTAGAACCAGGGGACACAATTTCATAATAAGGGGGAAACCACTTAGGACAGTGAATATTGATAGGCTATTTGACTGAGGAGAGCATCACAGCTAAACTCAATCCACTTCCACATACTTTCCAACAGTCACCACTGGATAATAATTGGGTTGGGGGTGAGTTTCTTCCTTTGCAGAAAAAAAAGTGACACTAAATATAAGACAGGCACCCAGACAGAGACATAGAGCAAAGTAAAAGAAAGGCACAGAAAGTGGAACACAAATAATTACAGAATGGAAAAGAAGAAATAGAGAGAGAGTGACCTTTTTATGCCCCTGCACAACATCAGGGCTTCAGCCATATCATATATAAAAGTGCATTGTCCGTTACATGATACTCCTGTCATTATAAAAAATTGCACTCTCACTCACTTTGAGCAATGCCATGGGTAATCTGCTAGTTCTTTCAGTGAGTAAAAAGTCAGACCAGTATCAATAATGTTGGTTCTTTAATACCTTTTTTTTGTCTACCTTTTCGTACCCACAAACACAAGGCAACAAACTCAGCAAAAGACTAAAATACTATTGTGCGTGTCAACTGTCAAATGCCAAAGAGCGACTGAAAACAGCACTGGATGCACTTCAGACTAAATCAACATCCATATGCTGTGCGCATCCATTTGCCTTTGTTGGTCTCATACACCAAACATAGGCTAGGCATTCAATTGATTTCAAAAATAAATGTTTAACTAATAACCCAGAGCACTAACATTTCTGAACAGCAGGTCAGAGAGACCTTTTGCATACAGTCTGCAAAACACAGACATTAAATGCAGTCCCTTGTGTTCTGTCAAGTATGTGTCTTAACTTTATAAGGAAATAGATGAAGCTGGATGAATGCAGCTTGAAAAGGCAAAACAAAAGTTCTAGCGATAAAGTAAAAATAAAATAACTCTCTGTACAAGTTTGATATTTTTTGTTCCATATAAAGAACAATGCAGGGAGAGAAATATTTAGATTCCATGAAGCTATAAATGCCAGCCACATCCATACTTTATTATATGCATAAACATGACTGTATTGGTAGGAGTGACCACCACACAGTCCTTGTGGAGACGAAGTCCTGCCTTCACATTGAGGATACCGTCCATCGTATTGTATGGCACTATCACCGTGCTAAATGGGATAGATTTAGAACAGAAGTGCCACACAAGTGCCAGGCAATGACCATCTCCAATAAGAGAGAATCTAACCATCTCCCCTTCACATTCAATGGCATTACCATCACTGAATCCCCCACTATCAACATCCTAGGGGTTACCATTGACCAGAAACTGAACTGGAGTAGCCATATAAATACTGTGGCTACAAGAGCAGGTAAGAAGCTAGGAATCCTGCGACGAGTAACTCACCTCCTGACTCCCCAAAGCCTGTCCACCATCTACAAGGCACAAGTCAGGAGTGTGATGGAATACTCTCTACTTGTCTGAATGGGTGCAGCTCCAACAACACATAAGAGGCTTGATACCATCCAGGACAAAGCAACCTGCTTGATTGGCACACCATCCACACACATTCACTCCATCCACCACCGACACACATTGGCAGCAGTGTGTACCATCTACAAGATGCACTGCAGCAACGCACCAAGGCTCCTTAGACAGCACCTTCCAAACCCGCGACCTCTACCACCTCAAAGGACAAGAGCAGCAGATGCATGGGAACATCACCACCTGCAAGTTCCTGTCCAAGTCACACACCATCCTGACTTGGAACTATATCGCTATTCCTTCACTGTCACTGGGTCAAAATCCTTGAACTCCCTAACAGTACTGTGGGTGTACCGACCCCACATGGACTGCAGCGGTTCAAGAAGGCAGCTCACCACCACTTTCTCAAGGGCAATTAGGGATGGACAATAAATGCTGGCATAGCCAGTGATGCCCACTTCCCATGAATGAATAAAAAAAAATACACATGTCCCAGGCTAATAGGTTTCTAAAATGTATTGTAATAGAATTTACTGCTGTGTCACATGCTCATCATTATAAAGGGCAGGATTTGAGTATAGGAGTAGTGAAGTCTTACTTCAATTGTATAGAAGCTTGGTTGGACCGCACTTGGAGCACTGTGTGCAGTTTTGATCCCCTTGACATAGAGGAAGTGCAACAAAGGTTCACCAGATTGTTCCCGGGATGGCGGAAATATCCTATGAGGAGAGAGTGGGGAAACTGGGCCTGTATTCTCTCGAGTTTCGAAGAATCAGAGGTGATCTCATTGAAACCTACAAAATACTTAAAGGGATAGACAGGATAGATGCAGGTAAGGTGTTTCCTCTGGTTGGGTATTCCAGAACGAGGAGACACAAATTCAAAATAAAGGGGAAGCTACTTAGGACAGAGATGAGGAGACATTTCTTTATTCAGAGGGTTGTGAATCTTTGGAATTCTCTACCCCAGAGGGCTGTGGAAGCTCAGTCATTTGAGTATATTTAAAGCAGAGATTGACAGATTTCTAAATACCAATTACATAAGGGAATATGAGAATAGGGTGGGAAAATGGCATTAAAGTGGATGTTCAGACATGATCGTATTGAATGGCGGAGCAGGCTCGATGTGCTGAATGACCTATCCTGCTGCTATGTTCTTGTGTTCCAAGCATAGGCTTTTGAAAAATGTCACCCCAGAATATCCATAATCAGTGAGTATTGGGCTAGTGCTAACTTTCATGCCTGACAATTCCACTTTCCACCAGTTGAATATAGAGGAAAGATTTCCACTATTTTACTAGAATAATTTTGGAGTTCGAATTGGAAGCCAGGTGGGCTGATCATATGAACATATAAACGCGTTGGACAGGGAAAGTCTATTTGATCCAGTGAGAGTGTCCCACACAGTCATGCCGTAATTGAGCAACATAAGTCTCAATGTCCCCTACCCAGCAGCAGCCATGAACTCCAGAAAAAACATATATTAAAAGGAATCTTAAACCAATATGCTTACATAGCACATTCATGTCCTTTGTTTCTCTATAACCTATCTAATTCAAATTGTCTATTTATATTGTCATGAACGGATGAAAACCAACTGTAAATTATAGTATTTTTGTGCACTTAGGTGTTATTGTCAGCTGCCATTATACACATACATTGATTTATTTCTGTGTTCAACCTGTTTAAAATGGAAGGGGGAGATCCCTTCACCAATAGGAGGTGGGACAGCAACTTGAAAGGTCTGGTTACATGACCTAGAGGTCACCTTTTCTAGCCTGTCTGGTTTTGGAACAGCTTCAGTTGAAGGGAACAGCTCATACAGGAAAGCAGCTGCCTGGAAGGTGTGCACATGGCTATCTCTGGCGCCTGCCTACAAGAAGGTGAAAGAAAGCCACAGCTTGAAAAATAGCAAGAAAATCTGCTCTCTGCCAGTTTCTTCATCAAAAAGGGTGAAATCCAAAACTAAACTGCCTCAGCTTATCTCTGAAAGTGCATAAGAAGAAAGTTTAAGAGAAGAGATTCCCTACGTCTTCTACTCCACTTGGCATTTCCAGCCAGTTAATTCCAGATTTGGACTTTTAAGTTAGTTGGAAAAAGAACAGACTCTGGTTTCAACTGGGACCCCCGTCAGTTTGTAATTAAGTTATTTTCTACTTGGTAAATGTCCTTGCCCTCTTCATGCCTTTACCTTTACTTGTATGTTTGTGAGCGTGCATGGCGAAGTTAACCCCCTCCTGAGTTTAAGAGTGTGTGTTAATAAACGCGACTTTTTTAAACTTTGGCAACAGTGTTGTTGCGGTCCTTTAAAGTCAGGGTTCACAAACTGAGGGAGTGAAGAAATATGCCATCAGGATTTCTTTGTTTTAAAAAAAGGGAAAATTTAAATCACAATCTGCTGACGAACAGGTTGTTGAAAATATAGAGAAATCTGTTCTCAAAAATAACTACCTGTTCATAACAACATGGACACGGCATAGTCCCTTTATTAGTTTAACAACAACTTGCATTTATGTAGCACCCTTAATGTTGTAAGACATCCCGAGGTGCTTCACAAAAGTGTACAGGACTCAAGCAAATCTCCCTGGAATTTAAGTATTATTAGAGTAAAATGACCCAGCTCTCTAAGCCTATTGTGGTAGTTAAGGGCTCTTAAGCTAAGAATCAATCTAATGGATCTTCCTGTGAACTTTTTCCAAGGCCTTGAGATCACTCAGCATATGAGGGGCCAAAACTGGACACAATATTCTAGGAGATACTTAAAGTTTTATGCAAGGACAAGATTGGCTTTATTTTATATTGGATTGTTTTCACAATATATGTTACTATTCTGCTTTTGTTATAACCTTGTGGAATTAGTCATGAACCTTTTGATATTCTTGTTCTAAAATGCCTGGTTTCTTTGCCACCCTACAGACATTAGCTTAGAACCCTGCCTGGTCTATACATAGTAGTATAAGGACATTTTTTATTATTTTACAGATACAGCACTGAAACAGGCCCTTCAGCCTAACGAGTCTGTGCCGACCAACAACCACCCATTTATACTAACCCTGCAGTAATCCCATATTCCCTACCACCTATCTACACTAGGGGCAATTTACAACAGCCAATTTAGTTATCACCTGCAAGTCTTTGGCTGTGGGAGGAAACCGGAACACCCGGCGAAAACCCACGTGGTCACAGGGAGAACTTGCAAACTCCGCACAGGCAGTACTCAGAATCGAACCCAGGTCCCTGGAGCTGTGAGGCTGCAGTGCTAACCACTATGCCACTGTGCCGCCCATAAGGGTTCATGTTGGAGACAGTGAGAGCAATCCCTCTCACTGTAGAGATGATGATGTAATAGTCACATGGTATATGTGCTAAGGAGAGGAACGAGTAGCTGCACGAACAGTGCTAGCTAAGGAGGCTTGAGGAGAGTGTAAATAATAATGTATATAAAACAGAGTTATTAGTTGACCTAATCTAGACTCCTAGACTTTATCTACAATGCCCTAGCTATGCTACAACTACTACAACAACAACACACAATATACATGATTGCATTAGCCATATCCACATGCATAACCACACATTTACCTAAATTCAATGATATCTGCCGATTGTGGGCCTATTCTCTCATCCGATCCAGATCTGATTATAGGTGTTACTTCTCTTCTGTGGTTCTAGCACACACATAAACGTTTGTCTCATGCATAAGGTTGTGGTCAGCTCCTGCAGTACCTTCATCTCGACCATTAATAAAGAATGTGAAGAATAATGGATGCAGATCACTGCAGGACTTCACTAGTAACCAGTCTCCATGCAGAACCATTACCATTAACAATCTTCTGCCCATGAGATTATCACTTATTCAACACAAGATCTGTGCTCCAATCTGACAGGATCCTATCCTATGAAGTAATCCACTGTGTGGCACCTGGCCGAGAACTGAAGAATGTATTTCCAGTCTGGGCCTGCGTCAGATAGTAAGAGGGAAAAGCCTACTTGACCTCATCCTCACAAATTTATCTGTTGCAGATGCATCTGTCCATCACTTTATTGGTAGGAATGACCACTGCCAGATCCTCGTGGAAATGGAATCCCATTTTCCCACTGAGGACACCTTCTACACCCTCCATCACATTGTGTGGCACTACCACCATGCTAAATGGGATAGATTCAGAACAGATCTAGCAGCTCAAAACTTGGCATCCATGAAGTGCTTAGGGCCTTCATCAGCAGCAGAATTGTATTCAATCACAATCTATAACCTCATGACCCAGGGAACTAACCCTGGTTCAATGAGGACTGTAGGAGAGCTTTTTTTAAATTCTTTCATGCGATGTGGGCATCACTGGCAAGGCCAGCATTTGTTGCCCATCCCTAATTGCCCTTGACAACTGAGTGGCTTGCTAAACCATTTCAGAAGGCAGTTTAGAGTCAACCACATTGCTGTGGTTCTGGAGTTACATTTAGGCCAGAACAGGTGAGGACAACAGATTTCCTTCCCTAAAGGGCATTAGTGAACCAGATGAGTTTATATGAGAATCGATGATAGTTTTATGGCACTATTACTGAGACTAGCTTTCAATTCTAGATTTTTATTAATTGAATTTATTAATTCTGGTGGGTGGGATTTGAACCCGTGTCCCCATGGGATTAGCCTGGGCTTCTGGATTACTAGCTCAGTGACATTACGACCACGCCACCACCTCCTCATGCCAGGAGCAGCACCGGACATACCTAAAAAGGAGGTACCGACTTGGTGAAGCTACAACACAGGACTACTTGCATGCCAAACAGCAGAAACAGCATTCTATCGACAGAGCTAAGCAATCCCACAACTAACAGATCAGATCAAAGCTCTGTGGTCTTGCCACATCCATGTGAACGGTGGTGGACAATTAAACTACAAACTGGAGGAGGAGGCTCCACAAACATCCCCATCCTCAATCATGGGGGAGCCCAGTACATCAGTGCAAGAGACAAGGGTGAATAATTTGCAATCATCTTCAGTCAGAAGTGCTAATTGGGTGATCTATCTCAGCCTCCTCCTGAAATCCCCACAATCATAGATGCCAGTCTTCAGACAATACAATTCACTCCACCCGATATGAAGAAATGGCTGAAGACTAAGGGCGCTGACAACATAGAGTTAGTATGGCACTAAAGGAGGACATTTGGCCCATCGGTCCATGCAGGCTCTCTGCAGAGCTATCCAATCAGTCCTGTTAGCTGGCTCTATCCCCATAACCATGTAAGTTTATTTCCCTCAAGTGCTCATCCAATTTCCTTTTGAAATTATTTATCATCTCCGCTTTCACGACCCACATAGTCAGCGAGTTCCAGCTCATTATCACTCGCTGTGTAAAAAGGTTCTTCCTCGCATCCGCCCTGCATCTCTTGTCCAACACCTTAAATCTGTGTCCCTTACTTCTGGTAGCATCAGCCCTTCATCAAAAAAAGCAAGTAGATTATTCAAGCACGATCTTCCTTTTACAAATCCGTGCTGGCACTCCCTAATTAACTCAAACCTCTCCAAGTGCCTTTTTTCCCCCTGAATATTGTTGCTAAAACTTCACCTTCCACAGATGCTAAACAAACTGGCTGTAATACTGATGACCTGTGCTCCAGAACTAGCCACACCCATAGCCAAACTGTTTCACTACAGCTACAAAGCAGGGATCACCCGACAATCGGGAAAATTGTCCAGGTATGTCCTCTCCACAAATAACAGGACAGATCCAATTTAGCCAATTACTGCCCCATTAGTCCACTCTGAATCATCAGCAATGTTGATGGAACATGTCATTGACAGTGCTGTCAGGTGGCACTTACTCAGCAACAATCTGCTCAGTTTGGGTCCCACCAGGGCAACTTAGCTCCAGACATCATTACAGCCTTGGTTCAAACATAGACAACAGAATGGAATTCCATAGGGGAGGTGAGAGTGACTGCCCTTGACATCAAAGGAGCATTTGACTGAGTATGGTATCAAGCAGCCCTAGCAAAATTGAAGTCAATGGGAATCAGGAAGAAAACTCTACACTGGTTTGAGTCATAAGAAGCACAAAGGATGCCGGCTGTGGTGATTGGAAGCCAATCATCTCAACCCTAGGACATCACTGCAGGAGTTCCTCAGGGGAGTATTCAAGGCCCAACTCCAACTGCTTCATCAATGACCGTCTCTCCATCATAAGGCTAGAAGTGACAATGTCCGCTGATGATTGCACAGTCTCCATTACCATTCGCAACCCCTCAGCTCATGAAGCAGCCTGTGTCTACATGCAGCAAGACCTGGATAACATTCAGGCTTGGGCAGATAAGTGGCAAGTAACATTAGCACCATGCAAGTGCCAGGCAATGATCATCTCCAACTGGAGAGAATCTAACCATCTCCCTTTGACATTCAACAGTATTACCAACACTGACTCCCCCTTATAAATACTGTGACCATGAAAGAAGGTCGGAGGCTGGAAATTCTGCAGCAAATAACTCACCTCCTGATTCCACAAAGCCTGTCCACATGACACAAGTCAGGAGAGTGATGGAATATTCTCCACGTGCCTGGATTTGTGCAGCTCCAACATTCAAGACACCATCCAAGGCAAAGCACCCACTTGATCAGCACCCCATCCACTACGTTAAATATTCACTTCCTCCACCACCAGCACACAGTGGCACCAGTGTGTATTGTCTACAAAATGCAAAGCAGCAACTCGCCAAGTTTCCTTTGACAGCAGCTTCCAAACCTGTGACCTCCACCACCTAGAAAGACAAGGGCAGCAGTCCAATGGGAAAGCCACTACCTGCAAGTTCCCCTCCAAGTTACTCACCATCCTGACTTGGAACTATATCACCGTTCCTTCGCCGTCGCAGGGTCAAAAACCTGGAAATCCATCCCGAACAGCACTGTGGGTATACCTACACCACGTGGACTAGACTAGAATGGTTCAACAAGGCAGCTCACCACCACCTTCTCAAGAGCAATTAGGGATGAGTAATAAATACTGGCCTTGCCAGTAATGCTCATCTCCCAAGAACAAATAAAAAAAGTCAAAAGTATTTAGAAAATCCAAGAAAACAGTGGGCCAGATTTTGTTACAGAAATTACAGTAAAGCCAACAGCATTCACTATTGTTGAAGTGTAAATTGGAAAGAAATAACCATTGACTGCACTTGCGTAATTAAGCATGGAAATCAGGAAATTGCTGTCCAAGTTTCCCTGCTCCTGCAGAAACTGCTTGAGAATCGTATCTCGCCAAGAGGTGTGGCATTGAAATACATGGAACTGCATGAAGATGCTGTACTTCTAAATATATACGCACTAAACTTGCCAGAAGCTAGGACTTGTCCATTCGTGTATAAGTAAGTTGCTAAAATAACACACATTAGGCATCATTTTAACTTGGGTGATGGTGTAAAAAGGGCAATCGCAGATTAGCTGCCCATTATTTCCTACAGTACAACAATGACTACTCTTCAAAGAAGACTTTATTGGCTGTAAAGCACTTTGGGATGTCCTGAGGTTTTGATAGGAGCTATAGAAATGCATGTTCTTTCTTTCTGTTATCCACACTGCCTCATTTTCCCTCTCATTGAGTTCAGATATGATGGCTACCTGAACCTATTACTGATTGAAAGCAGCCGAGTCATGGACATAAAAGAGCAGAAGTTGTCAAAACCCTTTGTAAAACTTATTGGCAATATTAATTGCAGAAGAAATATTCACAGTGTTACCTCAGCTTGCATCTCATTTGGATTCCCACTATTTTGGTCTGTCTGGCATCGAATGTTCGTTAAAGTGGCATGTCTCCATGTCAAATGATAAAACCTCCCATGGGCAGTCAGTTTCCATCACAGATAATAACTAAATCCAATCTTCTGAGGTGAACCGTCACCAGTTGAACAAACCATTTGTTATTTTGGGTTTCCTCAGAGGCCGCACAGAGAGAGGTCTTTTCTTTTCATTAGACAGAGATTTAGAACTAACTTACAATGCATAGAAAACACTGGTGGGAAGAACTTTATCCATGAAATTGGCTGAAATCACACCAGCCATATAAATAGTTCCTAGTGAGGCACTTAATTCATCGGCAGAGTCCTGCAATTTTCAATTTTGGATAAACACCTTCAGAAAACCTCTATTATGAGCTTCAGGGGTGAATGGATGAATTAATAAGTTCATTTACTGCTACTTTAACAAAAACGGTTACTTTATATGTCGATTACTAAGATCGCACAGACTGATTTCAATCTCTATGCTTATGTAAAGTTTCTTCCACGTTAAGAAAGTTTCATTCTTTAGATTTGAAACACAATTCTAATTTTCCATCAGAAAAAAAAGCATAATTTTATAAGTTATCTGGTTAAAATCCCTGATAATTTATTTTTTAATTGCAGTAAGAGTTGCAAATATATTTTTAGGAATCATGGCTCACTGGGAATTTCTTTGGGCCTCCTTATCTCGAGAGACAATGGATACGCGCCTGGAGGTGGTCAGTGGTTTGTGAAGCAGCGCCTGGAGTGGCTATAAAGGCCAATTCTGGAGTGACAGGCTCTTCCACAGGTGCTGCAGAGAAATTTGTTTGTTGGGGCTGTTGCACAGTTGGCTCTCCCCTTGCGCCTCTGTCTTTTTTCCTGCCAACTACTAAGTCTCTTCGACTCGCCACAATTTAGCCCTGTCTTTATGGCTGCCCGCCAGCTCTGGCGAATGCTGGCAACTGACTCCCACGACTTGTGATCAATGTCACACGATTTCATGTCGCGTTTGCAGACGTCTTTATAACGGAGACATGGACGGCCGGTGGGTCTGATACCAGTGGCGAGCTCGCTGTACAATGTGTCTTTGGGGATCCTGCCATCTTCCATGCGGCTCACATGGCCAAGCCATCTCAAGCGCCGCTGACTCAGTAGTGTGTATAAGCTGGGGGTGTTGGCCGCTTCAAGGACTTCTGTGTTGGAGATATAGTCCTGCCACCTGATGCCAAGTATTCTCCGAAGGCAGCGAAGATGGAATGAATTGAGACGTCGCTCTTGGCTGGCATACGTTGTCCAGGCCTCGCTGCCGTAGAGCAAGGTACTGAGGTACTGGGAATACTCTTGCTGTAAGGTCAGTAGGTTCAAGTCCCACTTCAGAGACTTGAACACAAAGTCTAGGCTGATATTACAGTGCAGTACTGAGGAGGTTTGGCACTGTCTTGCAGATGAGACAATAAATTGAGACCTAGCTGTCCTCAGTGGAGTAAAAGCTTTCATGGTTTTGAAGAAGAGCAGGGAAGGTCATTTTCTCATTGCTGTTTGTGGGACCCAAGGGGCAGAATTTTGTGCAGCCATTTAAAGCGGGAGTTCCAGCGTGGGGGGATGGAGAATTGCGTTGGAAGAGTTCTGCCCGGAAATGCAGCGCCATGACGTCCATTCCAGATTTTGCCAGTGGTGGGAAAGCACCAGGCGGAATTGATGCGCTGATGCGACGGGAATATATTTTGAATTGTAGAACACTTACTTTAGCATTAGCATCTCATGATTCATCGTGATTTAATGGGGGAGGAGTGTGGGATTAAGTGGACGGCGGTGGCACTCATGTGTCTTCAGGTTCACAACCCTTAAAAACTGGCGGCACCGGGGCAAGGCTTCAGTGCCACGATGGGGAGACAGCCATGACTAGCACCGCATAGGGAGAGAGGGGGGTATGGAGGCCATTTTTGGACTGTATTCCTGTGCTTTCTGCAAGGGTGGGGAGGTGGGGTCACAGGGGCTCTGGAACCAGGGTCAGATTCTCGGGGGCTCTTCAAAGAGGATCAGGATCTCGGGAGCTCTGCGGGGGGGTCAGGGTCTCGGGGGCTCTGCGGGGTGGTGGGGGGTCAGGGTCTCGGGGGCTCTGCGGGGGGGGTCAGGGTCTCAGGGGCTCTGCGGGGGTTGGGGGGGGTTTGAGGTCTCGGGACTCTTCAAGGTGGGGCTTGGGTTTTTGTGTGTGTATATGGTGAACAATCTGTTGGGTGAGATGTGTGTTTGCCAATACTGCTGGATGAGAGGGTTTGCTACCATCAAAGATAGGCACTAAGGGCCAACAGGGAATGTGCCAGGAGAAGTAGGAAAGCCTCATTTGCCAAGTCAGGGTCGTCTTGTCATCGACAGCACTCTGGAGGCCCACTGATTACGTGGCATGTGTCCCATATACCCTTTATTTTATCATCTCTGTGGCTTGATGCTGCACCTCCGATGGAGGGGTGGCCAAGAGGCAGCTCTGCCTGCCTGTGGAGCTCCACAATGAGGGCAGCAACAGCTGGCCATACCAAGAAGGGTCCACCTGCACCAGAGAGTGTACTGGACCACTGGACCTACTGCCAACTGTCTGAGTCGCACTGTCAGCGAAAACTACACCTCTCCAGGGGGGCCATCACTGACTTCTGCACCATGCTGTAGGACGAGGTGTGACCTATGGGATTTGGGCGGGGTCACCCTATGCCAGTGGCCCTGAAAATCACAGTGGCACTCAACTTTTATGCATCTGGATCATTCCAGGGGTCCACTGGAGACACAGTGGCGCACTGGTTAGCACCGCAGCCTCACAGCTCCAGGGACTCGGGTTCAGTTCTGGGTACTGTCTGTGCGGAGTTTGCAAGTTCTCCTTGTGTCTGCATGGGTTTTCGCCAGGTGCTCCGCTTTCCTCCCACCGCCAAAGACTTGCAGGTGATAGGTAAATTGGCCATTGTAAATTGCCCCTAGTATAGGTATGTGGTAGGGAATATGGGCTTACTGTAGGGTTAGTATAAATGGGTGGTTCTTGGTCGGCATAGACTCAGTGGGCCAAAGGGCCTGTTTCAGTGCAGTATCTCTAAATAAATAAAAAATAAATAAATGTGTGGGGTCTCACAGTCAGCAGCCCACCGCTACATCAAGGAGGTGACCAATGCCCTGTTGAAGACGACCAGTGATTATGTGCACTACCAGACTGACCCTGACAGTCAGACAGAGAGGGTCATCAGGTTCAGGGCAATTGCTGGATTTCCCCGGTGCAAGGTGCGATAGATTGCACGCCTTTGGGTAGCAAGGCTCCAACGGACCAGCCAGCCACCTTCATCAACAGGAAGTGCTTCTATTCCATCAACGTTCAACTGGTCTGCGACCACTGAAAGCATTTCGTGCAAGTGTGTGCGCGCTTCCCGGGAAGCAGCCACGATGCCTCCATACTTGATAATCCCTGGTGCCACAGCTTTTCAGGCCCCCCGCTCATATCATGGATTCTTGGGGGAAAAGGCTACCCATTGAAGTCTTGGCTGCTTACGCCTGTGAGGAACCCTTGCAATGCAGCAGAGGAGAGCTAAAGCAATTGCCATGGCTCTACCTGAGAAACCATCAAGCAGGCCATTGGGCTGCTGAAGATGAGATTCTGCTGCCTTGATTGATCTGGTGGAGCCCTGCAGTATGCCCTGCAAGGGTCTCACGTATTGAGGTGGTCTGCACAATCCAGCACTGCAGAGGACATGATTGAACAACACTCCTCCAATAACAAGGAGGATGCGGAAAAGGGAGAGAAGCAGGCAGCACTGGATGTTGAAGCCCTTGCACTGGAGGCCAGGCAGATTGAGTGATGTACCAAGGAGCAAGAGGCAATCTCATAATTGCCCATTTCCAGCCACCTTGATGTCCACTCACAGAGAAACCAATAAAGACGCGCCTCAATGCATGTAGTCTGTCGTCTCCTTTCCATTTATGTTCAGTGACTTGCGCCCAGCTGAAATACGCACCGGTGCCCATGGGAGATCATATGTAAATGAGGGCTGTGCCTACAATGGTAAGGATGAAGTCAACAGTTCACAATTAAGGCATAATAGAATATTCACTTTTATACAATGATCGTTAATGTCTTGCCCAAAAGAACCTTATATTAATCATCACATGTTGGATGTCAAACACCTGTGAACCCCAAGTGTGGCTCGGTGCTTTTCTTCATACATTAGTGAGTGTTTCTATGAGGTGTGACCCCTGTGTTAGCCGCTGGGCTGGAGTCAGGCTGCTGATCATGCCGCCCCTTGGCCTGTGATAACTTCGGCGACCATCCTCTAGCTGCTTGAAGCCTGCAAGGCCCCAGCTGCCTGAGGGTGTTCTGCACTGTTGCAGGATCCTCCTCAGGCTTTGCAGCTACTGGAGCTGGGCTCACTGGTGGAGGGGCTGAGGAGCTGTCCACACTTGGAGCGTCGTGAGGAGAGCCCCCAGCTCTGGAAGCCGACCTCTTCTCCTCCCTTTGAAAGTTCACTTGACCCTCCCTGCTCATCAGAGAAGGATGAGGAGCTGGACAAGACTCCAGGAGCCTTGTCCTTCCCTCGCCTTGCCACTGCTGCATCGAGCTCATGGTCAAGGTGGTGGTGTGCCGGTCTATGTGCATCTGTAGGATCTGGCTCTCCATGAGGGTTACCAACCTCTTGATGAAGGAAGCCATTTGTTCACATGCATGAGACATGGCAGCAATCATGGAATTGATGGTCTCCTCCATCGTCTGTTCATGGTTGCACTTGGCCTCTGGCAGCTCCGCCAGATGTTGCCTTACCTCTCTTTGCAACTCCAGCATATCCTGTGCTGTCGACACCAGATGCTCGTTTACGAGCCTGGGCTTAATATGTGTCTGGTCACCCACAGTCCTCCATCTGTCAGAGGCCTCGGCTGTCTCAGCCTCAGCCAGCTGCTCTGGTGCTTGTGCAATGCTCTCACCAGCTTGTGACACTGATTCTAAAGCTAAGCAGAAACCCACCAAGGTGAAAATATCTGTGCAGGTGGAAGGTACAGGAAAGTCATGGGACGGTGCATCCTCTGAGTGGTCCTCATCCTCAGAAGTGAATGGCTGTCCCCTTCTGCTGGAGTCTCCTGCAGATGCTGACCTGCAAGAAAGAACCAAAACATGTGTAGGTTAGGATGTGCAGATCCCATCTTGCTAACCATATGTGATGAGGGATGTCAGAAGTGACCTGTATGTCCATGGAGTTCAATCCTCACTCTCTTGCATGGAGACTCCAGTCTCACCATCTGATATTGCGCAGCCGGGAGAAGTATCCCTGCTAATTCCAAAGCCTATTCCTCAGCTGTGGTGAGAGGCTGCAGATCCGGAATCGATCCGTCTGTTCAGGATGTCTCCCTCCTCTTGAGGGCCCTCTTGTCCTACACAGAGAGATCAGCATGACAGTTCCGCTAGTGTCAGTCCCTTGGTCCCTACTGGGGTATCACATATAGCTCATGCTGCCATCCGCTCTCAGGGGAATTAATGAGGTTGAGCTCTGAAAGAAGGTATCCTGTGGCCAAGATACAGCCAGGCATCTGTCAAGATGAGGCGATGCCTTACCCCCTCTGCCATCTCCATGGTAGTGCCTGCTTCCCCATGCTCCACTTTCTCCTGCGTAGCCACTTGCAATCAGCGATAAAGGGAGAGGTATGGCACACTCACCTTGGCAGAACAAAGGCAGTTGTTGACCCTCTTGTGGCACCGTACCCACTTTGGGAAGGGGCCGGGGGTGGATGATCCAACTGCTGCTTACCTCCTCGGCCATCTCCACCCAGTCTTGCTTTGTCAGGCGGGAGGACCTCTTCTTGCCATCACTGGGGAAGAGAACTTCCCTCCTTTTCCTTGCAGCCTGGAGGAGAATCTGGAGGGAGACATCACTGAATTGTGGGGCCATCCTGTGTCTTGGCTTGGCCAGCCTGTGGGGTCCACCTTGTTAGGTTGTGGGGGGTCCAGGAGTCACTCCAACAGCAGTTTCAGCTGTGAACAGTAAACAGCAAATGACTGTAAGGCAGCAGTGAAAGCAGGGCAGGCAGGGTTTTAAATATGGAGCCAGAACCTGCTCTGGACTCATCTGATGCCATAATCAGCGCCTTGCCTCATGCTCCGCTGCATGATTGTGGAGCTGGACGCCTCCACTATGCAAAATGACCGCCTGCCACATGGTTGTAGTGGGGCGGCCGCTGATGTGATAAACAGGAATGGTGCCCTTTTCTGAGCCTGCTGCTGGGATTAGTGGCGGCTTACAACATTCAGCCCCTTGTGTGCAAATATGTTGCCAGTTTTCCTACATGACAATAGTGACTACACTTTAAAAGTACTTTATTGGCTGCAAACCACTTTGGTACATCCTGAGGTCAAGAAAGGCACTACATAAATGCAAGTCTTTTCTTTCTAGTTGTTCTGGCCATTAACCAGTAAATTTCAGTTCCCAGGAACTGACTGGTTGTAACAGTCTTCAACCTTTGTGTTATGGATTTGTTCCTTTCTCATTTGTTTACATTCAATGTGGTTTCCTGAAAAGTATCTTTTTTTCCTCCAGTTTTCTCCCCCATTTCCTGAAGGCCCCAGTTTTCCGTGGTTCCTAGATTTTCTCTAGTACCTTGCACAAGTGGGCATTCTTCATACATAAGCTTTGATGGTGAGTATGGGCTGGTTGTTCCACATTGGAGCATGTCACAGTTGAGCCCTTTGCTATCCTCACCTGACCTTCAGCCACATGCATTTCCCAACAGCTGTCACTGGATATCAAAGTTGAATAGGAATTCAGGCTGACAGAGTGAAAAACTGCTCAGACTGAAGAACTGACTGCAGCAGAGATGTGATTGCCTCAATTATATCTCAGTGCTTTTAAATTATAGACATCATTTCTTACTCCCATTCTTCCATATTTCAGGTGGCTCAAGTGTTCTGCAGGAAATTGGTGGAGCCATCAATCTCTTAGTTGCTAGATTTTCCATTAGAAATGATAGATATGGGGTTATGTATTCAATGTTAGTCGTACTGACATAGTAAAATCAGACATGACAATTACCCTCTTTAAAAGTTTAGAATTATAGAAGTTTACAGCACTGATTAGGTCACTTGACTCACTGGGCAGAATTTTCCCGGCCCCAGGGTGGCAGCAATGTAGGTTGGTAGGCGGGGCCAGGAAAATAGCAGGGACCCACATTGGGATGGCTCCCTGATGACCTGCTGCCAGGGAAGTCTCCGGGGGGTGGGCTGCCATGCAGATCCATTGCCCTCTGTAAAGTGGTAGGCAGCTAATCTGCATACTGAAGGCCCCAATTAGAGGCTATTTACCATTGCATGAGGAGGCCACCAGCTTAATGGAGGCGGCCTCCCTGCTGCAGTCTGGCGGGGGAGCCATTGGAGGTGAAGGCTCCATTCCCTAAAAAGGAGGCAACTGGCAGCAAAGGTCTGCCTATTTGACCCCTCTAAAAAATTTAATAGTTTTCACTCCTCTGATGGTGGCTTCATTTTGAGGTGCCCTCGTATTCTCCTACCTGCCTCTCTTGAATGGACCTGCCAAAGCTCTCGAGCTGACGGACCTCTGATTGGATCAGCAGCATCGGGAGCCCGCCCGCTGTCTTTAATTGGACGGCAAGCTCAGAGGCAGCCAATTAGGATGCTGCCCCCAGGAAAATTGCCTCCCCCCCACCCCGCCCCGGTCTAGCTCAGGGGCCCTATTTGTTCCCAACGTCAGGGTCTCATAGACCGTGGGAAAATCCTGCACATTGTGTATTGTTACGACCAGGCGAGAAAGGTGTCTAGGGATCTGTTACTATCATCACCTGGTCTTATTGTAACAGGGTTTAATTTTAAACTCACTGTGTTTTGAGCTCCCCTTTTTGTGAATCCTTGTTCACAGTTTTCAATTATAAGGCAAAGAAATGAGCACACCAGGTTTTCTCAGGTTTAAAGAAGGAAAAATGAAATTTATTAAACCTTAAACTTAAACTCTAATACTGTTCACGCCTACAGATATACGACATGCCCACGCTAGCATGCACGTGTGATATACACATACAGATAGTGACAGAAAAGAGAAGAAAAGATATGGTGGAACAGTTTGAGGCAATATCTTGTCACGGTGCTTTGAGCTCAAGGTTTAATCCTTTAGTAAGTAGTCTTGCTTTCAGCGGCGCCCAGTGTTCTTCTTAAACCTTCTTCATGTAGGAAACTTTTCTCTCTTTGAGTTTCACGTGTTTTCACAAGATTCAGTTCCGTGGGAAGGAGATGGGAGCAGGCAGACAGGAGAGGCTGTAATTCTTGCCTCAGTTTCTGGAGCACGCAGCGTTCTGAGTTGTAATCCTTTGTTGGACGTTCAAATCATAACAGCCAGCTAGTCATGTGAGTAAAACTAGTCTGACCACTTCTTCTGTATATTGTGGAAACAAAGACTGGGTCCCTTTTAGAGGCATAGAATCATAGAGTTATACAGCGCAGAAACAGGCCCTTCGACCCGTCGTGTCTGTGCTGGCCATCAAGCACCTATCTATTCTAATCCCATTTTCCAGCACTTGGCCAGTAGCATTGTATGCTATGGCGTTTCTTAAATACTTCTTAAATGTTGTAAAGGTTCCTGCCTCTACCACCCCTTCAGGCAGTGCGTTCCAGATTCCAACCACCCTCTGGGGAAAAAAATTTTCCTCAAATCCCCTCTGAAACTCCTGCCCCTTACCTTAAATCTATGCCCCCTGGTTATTGACACCTCCGCTAAGGGAAAAAATTTCTTCCTATCTATCCTATCTATGCCCCTCATAATTTTGTAAACCTCAATCTGGTCCCCTTTCAGCCTTCTCTGTTCTAAGGAAAATAACCCTAGCCTATCCAATCTCTCTTCATAGCTGCAATGCTCCAGCCCAGGCAACATCCTGGTGAATCTCCTCTGCACCCTGTCCAGTGCTTTCACATCCTTCCTATCGTGTGGTAACCAGTGTTCCAACACTGCTGGTACTATGCAAATGTCCTTCCAGTCAGGGGCTTGCAATTTTAAGTTTTAATGTTCATATGGCAAAATAATGTGTGCCTCAGTCTTGGTAGGTGGGGGGCTTGCCTGACAGTATGTACCGGTCCTTTACTACAGTTATCTCATTGCTCTGTTCCATCCCTAAAGCCTCCATCTTCTGCTTCAAATTTTTACCATATTTCCTTTCAAATTATCAAGACTGGATTAAGGAACATATGATTGGTGTTCATCATTGCTATGGCAGATAAAGGGACTTTAACATTTAAAAAATTTCCTCTACAGGATTCCAATCAGTCATAGGGAAATTGGATGAAGTTTTATATTTCAAAAACCATCCTGCTTCTCCTGACCCACAGTTAGTTGGCTCTATTCTGCCTGTGGCAGCCATTTTCCTCCCCGCTGCCCAGGCAGGTTCCTTAACTCAGCTAGGAATTCTACAAGAGCTCATTTGAATAAATGCAAACAGATTTGACCCCAAAAGTCCATCAGGTCACTTCTGCTCCTAACTTCTGATCCTAACTTCTGGGTAGGAGAAGTCAGCAGGATCAAAGCTCTTGATGCCAAAGTGGCAAACCCTCCTTCTATAGGCAAGATTTTCTCATGTCGTTGGGTTATGTAATCTGCTGTGAGAGTGGATTGTACAAGAAGTTATGAGTCATCTCTTGGTTGGATTGTAAACCAAGCCTGTGTTGTATTAACGTTTTTATTGCTACTTTATGAAAAGGGGTCATGTGTATTTATTAGTCTGCTAGTGTTAAAGCGAACAACAAGAGAGTGACATCAACTAAATCTTATGACAATAGACATACTGACAAGTATATTTAATTAAGAGGGTTTTTTTTTGGAGTTGATCTCTGATTCCTGGCTGTCTTCCAAACTAATAGCTCTATAATTTCTTTTTTATTTTCCTCAGCATCTTCACTTTGTTCCATTGCACAGTATAGGCTTTATCAATGCGTCTGGTTGCGCACATAGGCCGAGAAGTTGATTTGCATAGCGTCCATTTTTCATGCGCTACTTGAACTACTAGAGTCTCAATATCATGGACAGGAAGCAAGGGCACACATTCCTGGCCAAAGCTGAATTCAAGAGGGGAGGTGAGAGTGACTGTCCATGGCATCAAGGAAACATTTGACTGAATGTGGCATCAAGGAGCCCTAACAAAATTAAAGTCAATGGGAATCTGGGGGAAAACTTTCCTGCAGTTGCAGTCATACCTAGCACAAAGGAAGATGGTTGTGGTTGTTGGAGGACAATAATTTCAGCCCCAGGATATCACTGCAGGAGTTCCTCAGGCCCAACCATCTTCAGCTCCTTCATCAGTGGCCTTCCTTCCAACATAAGGCCAGAAGTGAGGGTGTCTGCTGATCAATCCATTGTGTTCAGTGCCATTCACAACTCTTCAGATCATGAAACAGGCTGTGCCACATGCAGCAAGATCTGGATAATATTCAGGTGGAAAGTAACATTGGCGGCACACAAATGTCATGCAAAGACCATCTCAAACAAGAGAGAATCTAACCATCTGCAAATTTTGTGGCAACTAACACATCTCCTGATTCTCCCAAGCCTGTCTACCATATAAAAGGTATGAGTCAGGAGTGAGATGGAATACTCTCCACATGCCTGGCTGAGAGCAGCTCCCACAACAAACAAGAAACTCGAGACCATCCAGGACAAAGCTGCCTGCTTGATTGACATCCCATCCACCACCTTAAACATTCACTCCCTCCACCACCAGTGCACAGTGGCAGCAGTGTGTACCATATACAAGTTGCACTGCAACAACTCATCACATCTCCTTCAACAGCACCTTCCACCTAGAAGACAAGGACAGCAGACACATGGAAACACTGCCACCTGCAAGTTCCCAACCAAGTCACACACCATGCTAACTTGGAACCATATCACCGTTCCTTCACTGTCACTGGGTCAAAAACCTGGAACTCCCTCCCTAACAGCACTGTGGGTGTACACCACATCGACTGCAGTGATTCGTGAAGGCGGTTCATCACCACCTTCTCAAGGGCAAGTATGGATGAGCAATAAATGCTGGTCTGCCAGTGATGCTCACATCCCAAAAATGAATTTTTAAAAAGTGTGCCACCCATTGTATTAGGTAAGGATAAGGTTTATATTGCATCTATATTTGTTACTAAAATTATCAAACAAAGGAATACAGAAGGCACAGAAACTGGAACGTACAGTTCCTGTTTTTCTCACAAAAAACAAGTGCTGATGGATCTTCCACAGAATGTATTCACTCAGTCTATGCTGTGAGAGTGCTGCATGCCCAATTAGTTAGGACAACTAGAGGGTGTCCAGAGGGCCTGCCTGAAAATAATGATAGGTCCATTGCCTGCGCAATTAGAGGGCAGAAATCCGCATTGGGCCCCTTTCAGAAATTGGATCGCGACTGACTGCAGTACATGCAGTTTTCTTTTGGTCCTAAAGCAGCCAAACCAAGGTACTTGTCAAGGGACTGCAGGAGGCTGCCACCAGAAAGGTTAAGTAAAAAAAAATGTGCTCAACTGAGCAGTGCTCCTCTGGGCTCCACTTTAAAACTGAGCAGTGGCCACAATTGTTTATTTCCAATCTTCTCCTCATTCCGCCTCACTCTGACCCCGCAGTATCTCAATGGAGATCTAATGAGATTATTGTTGAAGATTTTTAAAAATTCTCGGCAACGGAGGACCAGGGAATTGAAAGAAAATGGAGTGTGACAATAATAAATTTTTGTCTGGTCTCAAGGATTTTGGGAAGATCGAATCCAGGCCCCCTTGCAGTCAAGGGATAGATCCTCATGTCTGCCTTCACCTGTATAAAAATTAATCATTGCTCATAGCTATTGACCTCACAGACAACATAAATTATCCCTATGATAATCTTATGCTGGTTAGCAATGGTATAATTTTGTTTCTCTGTGATGGACTATTTGCAATTGGGAAAGATCATTGAGTCTTTTTCTTTGTGCTGTGACTCACCCTGTGATAATGCTTTTCTGTGGAAGCTATACAATAGTGTGCTCTTCTGAAATACTTGCTGCAGGTATGAAATTGCAAAGCTGTCAAGTTGCTCCTGCAGATGAATAGTGCAAGAATGGTAAACATTTGCGTTTGAAAAGCAGCACCTGACGATCATTCTGTTTAACAAGAAGGGACAGCATTTGGACAATAGGAAGAATAAAACATTAGGTCAGGCACTGATGTGTAGCATCTTATATTTGCAAACTATCGCTCCACATATGGATAGCCTTTGTGATGTTAAGTTGTGGATGCCGTCTTTGCAAGCTGGTGAATAATTCAAAGCTGGAACAAGAGAGAAAAAAACACAGACATTTTCTCTCTAAAGGCACCAGCATATTTCCTTCAATGCTACAAAAAAACTTTCAAAATCCCACACCATAATGTATGTTGTTACGACCAGGCGAGAAAGGTGTCTAGGGGTCCCTCTCAGCCTTCACCTGGTTTTACCGTAACAGGGTTTAATTTTAAACACACCATGTTTTTAGCTCCCGCTTTGTGAATCATTGTACACTGCTTTCCAATTATAAAGAAAGAAACCAGCACAAACAAGCTTTCTTAGGTTTAAAGAAGAAAAGTTGAAATTTATTAAACTTAAACGTAAACTCTAATTCTGTTAACGCCTATGGTTACACGTCACACCCCACGCTAGCATGCATACGGGATACACACATGCAAATAGAGACAGAAAATAGCAGGTCCCTGATGACCATGTGTGCAGGAAGTGTATCCATCTGCAGCTACCCGCATTACAGAGCTGGAGCTGCGGGTCGATTCACTGTGGAGCATCCACGATGCTGAAATCGTTGTGGATAGCACGTTTAGTGAGGTGGTCACACTGCAGGCAAATGCTACAAAGGCAGAAAGGGAATGGGTGACCACCAAGCAAAGTAGAGGAAGGCAGGTAGTGCAGGAGTCCCCTGTGGCCATCCCCCTCTCTAACAGATATACTGCTTTGGATATTGTTGGGAGAGATGGCTCAGGGGAAAGCAGCAATAGCCAATTTCATGGCACCATGGGTAGCTCTGCTGCACAGGAGTGGAGGAAGAAGAGTAGCAGGGCTATAGTGATAAGGGATTCAATCATAAGGAGAACAGACAGGCGTTTTTGCAACCGCAAAAGAGACTCCAGTATGGTATGTTGCCTCCCTGTTGCTAAGGTCAAGGATGTCTCTGAGAGGCTGCAGGGCATTCTGAGGGGGGAGGGCGAGCAGCCAGTTGTCGTGGTACATATCGGTACCAACAACATAGGTAGAAAAAGGGATGAGGTCCAACAAGCTGAATATAGGGAGTTAGGACAAAAATTAAAAAGTAGGCCCTCAAAAGTAGTAATCTCAGGATTACTACCAGTGCCCTGTGCTAGTGAGATTAGAAATAGCAGGAGATATCAGATGAATACGTGGCTGGAGAAATGGTGTAGGCGGGAGGGATTCAGATTCCTAAGACACTGGGACTAGTCCTGGGGAAGGTGGGACCGGTACAAGCTGGATGGGTTGCATCTGGGCAGGACCAGGACCAATTTCCTCGGTGGTGGGGGGGTGGGGGTCGTGTTTGCAAGCGCTGTCGGGGAGGGTTTAAACTAAAATGGCAGGGGGATGGGAATCTGAGCAGGGAGAGAGAGGAGCGAGAAACAAGGATAGAAATAAAAGACAGAAAGGTAAGAAGCAAAAGTGGAAGGCAGATAAAACAAGGGCGAGAAAAAAATGGGGCCATAGTGCAAAATAAAAATAAGATGAATAAAAATGTTAAAAAGACAAGGCATTGTGTCTTAATGCGTGGAGCATTCGCAATAAGGTAGATGAATTAACAGCGCAAATAGATATAGATGGTTATGATATAGTTGCAATTATGGAGACATGGGGTGACCAAGGATGGGAACTGAACATCCAGGGGTACTCAATATTTAGGATGGACAGGCAAAAAGGGAAAGGAGGTGGGATAGCATTGTTAGTAAAGGAGAAATTCAATGCAACAGTGAGGAAGGATATTGGCTCGGAAAATCATGATGTGAAATCTGTATGGGTGGAGCTAAGAAAGACCAAGGGGCAGAAAACGTTGGCATGAGTTGTCTATAGGCCCCCAAACATTAGTGGAGATGTAAGGGATGGCATTAA
Source organism: Heterodontus francisci (assembly GCF_036365525.1). Classification (NCBI taxonomy): domain Eukaryota; kingdom Metazoa; phylum Chordata; class Chondrichthyes; order Heterodontiformes; family Heterodontidae; genus Heterodontus; species Heterodontus francisci. The sequence goes on from NC_090375.1 coordinate 40,434,084, forward strand.
ACAGAAATTAGAGATGCATGCAATAAGGGTACAACTATAATCATGGGTGACTTTAATCTACATATAGATAGGTCATACCAAATAAGTAATAATACTATGGAGGAGGATTTCCTGGAGTGTGCATGTGACGTTTTTTAAACCAATACGCTGAGGAACCAGCCAGAGAACAGGCTATCTAGACTGGGTATGGGGCAATGAGAAAGGATTAATTAACAATCTTGCTGTGTGAGGTCCCTTGGGGAGGAGCGACCATAACATGACAGAATTCTTCATTAAGATGGAGAGTGAAGTAATTGAGTCCGAAACTAGGGTTCTGAAATTAAATAAAGGAAACTACGAAGGTATGAGGTGCAAGTCAGCTATGGTAGGTTGGGGAACTATACTAACAGGGCTGACGGTGGATAGGCAATGGATAATATTTAAAGAATGTGTGCATGAATTAAACAATTATTTATTTCTCTCTGGTGCAAAAATAAAACCGGAAACGTGACTCAACCGTGGCTTATAAAAGAAATTAGGGATAGTATTAGATCCAAAGAGGAGACATTTAAAATTGCCAGAAAAAGCAGCAAGTCTGAGGATTGGGAGCAGTTTAGGATTCAGCAAAGGAGGACAAAGAGGTTGATTAAGCAGGGGAAAATAGAGTATGAGAGTATATTTGCGAGGAACATAAAAACTGACTGTTAAAGCTTCTATAAATATGTGAAGAGAAAAAGATTAGTGAAGACAAATGTAGGTCCCTTACAGTCAGAAAGGGGGGAAATTATAGTGGGGACCAAAGAAACGGTAGAACAATTAAACACATTGGTTCTGTCTTCACAAAGGAGGACACAAATAACCTCCCAGAAATGTTAGGGAACCAAGGGTCTAACGAGAGGGAGAAACAGAAGGAAATCTGTATTAGTAAAAAAATAGTGCGAGGGAAATTAATGGGGGATAAAGGCTGACAAATCCCCAGGGCCCAATGATCTATATCTCAGAGTACTAAAGGAAGAGGCCCTGGGAATAGTGGATGTATTGGTGATATCTTCCAAAATTCTACGGACTCTGGAGCAGTTCCTACAGATTGCAGAGTGGCAAATGTAACCTCACTATTTAAAAAAGGAGAGAGAGAAAAAACAGGGAATTACAGACCAGTTAGCCTCACATCAGTAGTGGGGAAAATGCTAGAGTCTATTATAAAGGATATGATAACAGAACACCTGGAAAGCATAAATGGGATTGGACAAAGTCAGCATGGGTTTACGAAGGGGAAATCGTGCTTAACAAATCTACTGGAGTTTTTTGAGCATGTAACTAGTCGAATAGATAAGGAGAATCAGTGGATGTGGTGTATTTGGATTTTCAGAAGGCTTTTGATAAGGTCCCACATAAGATGTCAGTGTGCAAAATTAAAGCACATGGGATTGGGGGTAAGATACTGGCATGGATTGAGAATTGGTTGACAGACAAGGTAGATAAGTCCCCAGGGCCTGATGGGATCTACCCCAGAATACTAAGGGAGGCCAGGGAAGAAATTGCTGGGGCCTTGACAGAAATCTTTGCATCCTCATTGGCTACAGGTGAGGTCCCAGAGGACTGGAGAATAGCTAATGTTGTTCGTTTGTTTAAGAAGGGTAGCAAGGATAATCCAGGAAATTATAGGCCGGTGAGCCTTACGTTAGTGGTAGGGAAATTATTAGAGAGGATTCTTCGGGACAGGATTTACTCCCATTTGGAAACAAACTTATTAACGAGAGGCAACATGGTTTTGTGAAGGGGAGGTCGTGTCTCACTAATTTTATTGAGTTTTTTGAGGAAGTGACAAAGATGATTGATGAAAGAAGGGCAGTGGATGTTATCTATATGGACTTCAGTAAAGCCTTTGACAAGGTCCCTCAAGGCAGACTGGTACAAAAGGTGAAGTCACACGGGATCAGAGGTGAGCTGGCAAGATGGATACAGAACTGGCTCAATCATACACTTGGGTGGAAAAATGGCAGATGGAGTTTAATCCGGACAAATGTGAGGTAATGCATTTTGGAAGCTCTAATGCAGGTGGGAGGTATACAGTAAATGGCAGAACCCTTAGGAGTATTGACAGGCAGAGAGATCTGGGCGTACAGGTCCACAGGTCACTGAAAGTGGCAGCGCAGGTGGATAAGGTAGTCAAGAAGGCATACGGCATGCTTGCCTTCATCGGTCGGGGCATAGAGTATAAAAATTGGCAAGTCATGCTGCAGCTGTACAGAACTTTAGTTAGGCCACAATTAGAATATTGCGTGCAATTCTGGTCGCCACACTACCAGAAGGACGTGGAGAATTTGGAGAGGGTAGAGAAGAGGCTTCCCAGGATGTTGCCTGGTCTGGAGGGCATTAGCTATGAGGAGAGGTTGGATAAACTCGGATTGTTTTCACTGGAATGATGGAGGTGGAGGGGCGACATGATAGAAGTTTACAAAGTTATGAGCAGCATGGACAGAGTGGATAGTCAGAAGCTTTTTCCCAGGGCGGAAGAGTCAGTTACTAGGGGACATAGGTTTATGGTGCGAGGGGCAAAGTTTAGAGGGGATGTGTGAGGCAAGTTCTTTACACAGAGGGTGGTGAGTGCCTGGAACTTGCTGCTGGGGGAGGTGGTGGAAGCAGGTACGATAATGACATTTTAGAGGCATCTTGACAAATACATGAATAGGATGGGAATAGAGGGATATGGTCCCCGGAAGTGCAAAAGGTTTTAGTTTAGGCAGGCATCAAGATCGGCGCAGGCTTGGAGGGCCGAATGGCCTGTTCCTGTGCTGTACTGTTCTTTGCTCTTTGTTCTTTGACAGGAAACAGAGAGTAGGAATAAACAAATCTTTTTCCGGGTGGCAGGCAGTGACGAGTGGGGTACCGCAGGGATCAGTGCTTGAACCCCAGCTATTCACAATATATATTAATGACTTGGGTGAGGGAACTAAATGTAACATTTCCAAGTTTGCAGATGACACAAAGCTTGGGGGGGAATGTGAGCTGTGAGGACGATGCAAAGAGGCTCCAGTGTGATTTGGACAAGTTGGATGAGTGGGCAAATGCATGGCAGATGCAGTATCATGTGGATAAATGTGAGGTTATCCACTTTGGTTGAATGGTGATAGATTGGGAAAGGGGGAGGTGCAAAGAGACCTGGATGTCCTTGTACACCAGTTGCTGAAAGCAAGCATTCAGATGCAGCAAGCAGTTAAGGAGGCGATTGGTATTTCGGCCTTCATTGCAAGAGGATTTGAGTACAAGAGCAAGGCTGTCTTACTGCAGTTATATAGGGCCTTGGTGAGACCACATCAGGAGTATTGTGTGCAGTTTTGGTCTCCTTATCTGAGGAAGGATGTTCTTGCCATGGAGGGAGTGCAAGGAAGATTTATTAGGCTGATTCCTGGGATGGCAGGATTGACATATGAGGAGAGATTGGGTCGACTAGGCCTGTATTCACTGGAGTTTAGAAGAATGAGAGGGGATCTCATAGAAACCTATAAAATTCTAACAGGGCTAGACAGGCTAGATGCAGGGAGGATGTTACTGATGGCTGGGGAGTCCAGAACCAGGGGTCACAGTCTCAGGAAATGGGGTATGCCATTTGGAACCGAGATAAGGAGAAATTTCTTCACTCAGAGGGTGGTGAACCTGTGGAATTCTCTCCTGCAGTAGGCAGTGGAGGCCAAGTCATTAACTATATTTAAGAACGAGATAGATATATTTTTTGATGCCAAAGAGATCAAGGGATATGGGGAGAAAGTGGGAACAGGGTACTGAAATGGACGATCAGCCATGATCTTTTTTGAATGGTGGAACAGGTCCAAAGGGCCAAATGGCCTACTCCTACTCCTATTTTCTATGTTTCTGTGTTTCCAGAATAAAAATAAAGTGGAAAGGTTTGAGGCGATATCTGAAGAGGTGTTGTTCACTATAGAGTCCTTGATTGTAGGTCGATCCTGCTATTCGTTGGGGCCCAGTATTCTTCATAAACCTTCCGAAGAAGGGTTACTGACCCGAAATGTTAACTCTGCTTCTCTTTCCACAGATGCTGCCAGACCTGCTGAGTGGTTCCAGCATTTCTTGTTTTTATTTCTTCTTAAACCTTGTTCACTGTAGGAGACTTTTGTCTCTTGGGATTCAGTGGATTTTGAGGCTTGTGAGAAAGAGATGGGAGCAGACAGGAGAGAGATCTTCACAGTCCAGGAGCAAACAGCTTTCTGCAGGCTCTCAGTTCAAGCTGTACAATTCAGAAATGCCCCAAGTTGCCAAGCAGTTTAGTCATGTGACTAACTGGGCTGACCAAGTCTTGGCTTTGTGTATTGTATCATCTTAGCAGGGAATGAAATGCACTTCCCTGCCTTCAATGACCGTTATGATGTAAATGTTTTTTTTCCAGCCAAGATCTGGCAGTCCTTTCAACAGGCCTTCTCTTCTTCCCAGCAACAATGTGAAATTTAATGTCCATGTGGAGAAATTAATATGCCTCATTATTGGCAGGTGGGGGCCTACATGACACCTCCACACCCAGGGGAATGAAATGTGAGTAGAGAAAAGCATATTTCATTAAAAGGGTTGAGAGAAGATATAAGATGCAAAAGAAAAACAGGCATTTCTCTCATTCATTTCCATCCATTCATAAATCCTGAAGCTTATTACAATTGTCTGTCTTTTCTTGGTGCCAGTGCTGCTTTAGTTGCCCCTTTTTTTGGCATTCCAGTAAACATGTGGTTCTTTGGGGAAGTTTTTCTTTAGTTCGCCCATTTCCATGACTGCCTCGGGTTTTTGTTCCTGGTGAGGTCTGTCAAGGGTTGGGCGGGCAGGGGTGGAGGTGGTGGCGGTTAGATTTAATTAGCGCTAAGTTGGAGTTGTTTTTTTTCCCAAGAGAGTTAGTAGTGGGCGGGACTATCCTGAACTCTTTTTCATGTGCTTCTCTGCGTTATGCAAAGGCTTTTGACTTTAGGGGGATAGGTGGTTTTCATTTTGCAGACTGCGGGGGAGGAGTCTTTGCTAATCTCCCCCTTGGCCTCTGGGACACTCCTGCCAGCAGGTATTTGTGCAGACTCTACTTCGACCAGGTGAGGCATCTCCCTCATGGTTTCTTTGCCCACAGAGCTCTTTCTTTGTCTCTGCAGGTTCCTATAAATGCTGTTAGCAACTCCGGTGGGGTGCTTCTGGTGCCTGCATTTATATAGGAGAATGTGGTGTCTAACATCTCACATTTTTCGGGGTTGGCGGACCAGACAGTAGGGGCTTTCATCTGGAATTCCTCCCAGACTTCTGCCCTCTTGGTCACTTTTTCTCCTTCCTTGTCTAACTTTTTGCCAGCCTTGTGCCTGCCTGTCCCTTTTTGTTCTCGGCGGGGGTCCCTTACAGTCCACCAGCACTGTGCTGGAGGGTCCTCCTAACACCAGTATAGGACTTAGGGGTCAGGTTTCACGGTAGGTTGGGGTTTCCCCTCAACCTGGCACATGTGGCAACTCCTGAAGTGCTCCACCACATCTTTGTAGAGTTTTGGCCAGTCAAACTGCTGTCTTATGCGGGCTTTAGTCTTTCATATACCGGCATGTACAGCCACTGTAGTCTTGTGTGCCCTTCTTAATATTGCTCTCCGGTACCACTGTGGCACCACTAACTGGTGAACTACTGTCCATTCCTTGCTCTTAGGTTTGTGAGGAGAACTTCATTTCCTCATCAGTACCTCATTCTTTAAATAGTAGCAATCCAGGGACTCCCTCTGCTTCACATTCAGACTGGGCAGCCTGTGCTAACTCTTGCAATACTGGGTCGGCTTGCTGAGCCTCAGCTAGGGAAAATCCATTTAATTCATTCCCTGGGTCTCCTAACTTTCCAAAGAAAGTCTTGGACAGGCAGACCTCATGGTCATTTGCCTGCAATGCCAATGCAGTCTCCTTTGGGGGAGCTGGTTTGATCATGGCATGATCTACTACACATTCAGGGAAACTGCAAGGGTCCGTCTCCTGCCACTGCCCTGTCTCTGATCTCCTGCCATCTTTCTTTCACTACTAGCAGGGGCTATCAACTTTACCCCCGATCATTACCTAGAAGCAGGTCAATCCTGTCCACAGGGAAAGTAAGGACAATCCCTATGGTTACCGGTCCAGAAAATAGGTCGCACTCCAGGTGCACCCGGTGTACTGGTACAGGCATACACTGCCCTTCAATACCATTCACCACCATTCTCGTGATAACTGCACTCTCTGGGGGAAAGGTCAGGCCTTTTCCAATTTATAGGGAGCTAGTGGCCCCTGTGTCCCTTAGAATTACTATGGGTTTGCTTTCCCCACTCGAGGGGTATGGGGTTACTTTCCCTTCGGACACAAAACCCTGATAACCTTCAGGAATCCTATTAAATTTTCCTGGACTTGCAGCCGTAAACCTCCTGGGTCCCACTCTTATTGCAGTTAAAGCCATAGCTTGTTCTGCTGCGCTTTCCATCAGGTTCGCTTCTTCACAGAGCAGGTGTGCCCTGATTAACCCTACTGGTTTTTCCTTTAGTTTCCAGCAGTCAGCTTTTAAATGCCCTGCTTTATTACAATGGAAGCACACAGGTCTCCAGCTCTCACCCTTGCTCACAGCACCTTCCTTTTTGGCTAGAGGATGGCCCCCTGTGTATCCTGTTTTCCTTTCTCTCCCAGGACTGCTTGGGCTCCTATCACCTTCCCACCCTTTGTCTGTTTCGAATTTGTAGGGGTGACTAGGAAAGGTTCTCCCCGGGAAACTGACTTATGAATTAAAGCAAACTCATCTGCCAGAATGGCCGTTTGCCAGGCTCTCTGAACCCACTGCTCCTCTACATGGGTCTTTATGCAGAGTGGGAGAGAGTGTTTAAGTTCCTCTAACAGAATTAATTCTCTAAGATTATCATAGCTGAGCTGTACTTTAAGAGCTCTCAGACACTGGTCAAAAGCCAGCTGCTTACTTCTTTCAAACTCCAGACAAGTTTGAGCAGCTTGCTTCTTGAGGGTTCTAAACTTTTGGTGAAAGGCTTCAGGTACTAATTCATATGCCCTAAGGATAGCATTTTTGGTCAGTTCATAATTTGATGAACTCTTGTCTGGCAACAGGGAATAAACCTTGTGGACTTTTCCAGTTAGTGTGCTTTGTATTAAAAGAGACCAGGTCTCAGCTGGCCATTTTAGCTTCTTTCCAGTTTCTCAAAAGACACCAAAATTATTTTACATCCTCCTCATTGACCTTTGGAATTAGTTGAGCTGGTTTTAACAATTTTGTACTCAGCCCTGAATTATGCTTCTCCATATTGGCCATGCTTTCACTGGGGTTACTCTGCTGCCCCCTAGTTAACTCAAGCTGCTTCGACTCTCTCTCTCTGCATTCCTTCTGGAATATTCTTTCTCTCTCCCTCTTTTCAAATTCAAGTTTCCTCTGTTCCAATTGTATCTTTGCTAACAATACCCTGTCAGAGTCTGCTTCTAACCCTGCTTCTGCTTCATCAGAGTCAAGATAAAAATAGTTGGACACTAGCCTGAGGAGTTCAGACATCCTAGCCTTCCCACGTACAGTGATCCCACGTACACTGCTCAGCTATTTTCCTCAACTTCTCCATAGACAGTGATTTTAAATTATCCCAAGTTAATTCACCCTGGCTTGGAGAGCTACAAGCTTCAGTTGCAGACATGTTAGTATTCAATCACACACAAACACAAGAAAATCTGTATTGAAATCTTGCTCTTTTTTGATTGGGAACAATTTGGCTTCTCACTTCCAATTTCTCCCGTTTGTCTGTGGGTAAAGTCCAGGATGATATTACCCAAATTTCTGTTATGACCAGGTAAGAAAGGTGTCTAGGGGTCCCTCTCAGCCTTCACCTGGTCTTACCAAACAGGGTTTACTTTTAAACACACTGATTTTAGTTCCCCCTTGGCAAATCCTTGTTCACTGCTTTCCAATTTATAAGGCAAAGAAACCAGCACAAACAGGCTTTCTTATGTTTAAAGATGAAAAGTTGAGATTTATTAAACTTAAACTCTAATTCGGTTAACGGCTATGGATACACGACGCACCCACACTAGCATGCATACGCGATATGCACATGCAAATAGAGACAGAAAAGAGCAGAAGAAAAATAAAGTAGAAAGGTTTGAAGTGATATCTGAAGAGTTGTTGTTACGGTTCTTCGAGCTCACTGTGGAGTCCTTGATTGTATTAGATCTTGCTTTTCGTTGAGGCCCAGTATTCTTCGTAAACCTTGTTCGCTGTAGGAGACTTTTCTCTTTTGGGGTTCATGTGTCTTCAGTGGATTCAGAGGCTTATAAGAAATAGATGGGAGCAGACAGGGGATAGATCTTCTCAGTCCAGGTGCAAACAGCTGTCTGCAGGCTCTCAGTTCAAACTGTAGAATTCAGAAAGACTGCATTTGCTGACAACGCAACCACTAGGTGGCGCAGTACTTGCACATGCGCAAATGCAGGCTCTTCAACTGGAACGTCAGTTTCTGTGATGTTCAGGCAGCTGCCAGGATTAAAGATGGCGCTGCTCAATTTATTACAGGAAATGCTTATGTTTAGATCGTTCCAGCAAACTAACCTTACATTAAGTTGGATGGAGCCCAGTAATATGCTATTTAGTTAAAGGATACTAACTGTAATCCTCAGATCCATTTAATAGTCCAGTAATCCTAACAAATACAAAAGGAGTTTTATGATTGCATTTCCATTGGAAGACAGTGAATTGGCACCTGATGGATGGAAAAGAAAATCGGGCAGAGTATAAAATCTGCTGCCAATTTGTTATTGTCATTTGATTATATGACTGACCAGGACTGATTGCATCCGAACAGAGTCTCTAGCTCCTGCCCAAACGGCCGCTGTCCCCCATCGCTTGGCAACTCACTTTCTCACTCTCTCCAGTCGCTCGCTCCCCTCCTCCCCACTGCTCCAGCCGCTTGGTCTATGTTGCGCCACTTCCCTCTTCTTGGCCGTTTGCTCCCACATTTGATCGGTCTCAACGCGCCGCCCAAAGAAGCAAGGGATGATGGGGTGACGTAGGAGCGAGTGGCCGAGAGGAGGAAAGTGGCGCAGCATGGAGCTAGCGGCTGGAGGGGGGACGGGAAAGCAGGCAATGAGCGGCCAGAGAGCAGGCAGCGAGAGACCAGCGAGCAGGGTGGTGTGAAGCGAGGAGCGGGGAACAATCGGCCAGGAGAGTTGTGGGGAGCAGTGAGGTCTGGAGTGAGCAGCTGAGGGGAGGAAGCATCAAGGCCTGGAGCGAGGGGCGACAGCTCCAGCTTCAAAGTCTCACATTCAGCTGCCTGCTCCAGCCGAGTGGGGGGCTGGATACCCGATGACGCTGTATCACACCTGCGCGAAGATGGACAGACGTGGATACGCGACGACGTGGTGACATCATCCTGCACATGCGCCACTTAGTCCTGGTAAGATGTAGCTGCGCATGTGTGCAACTTGGCCCCCTCTGATGATGTCAGCAGGCAGCAGTGTTTTCAGGAATCACTTTGATTCAGAAATTCCCCAGGTTTGCAAGCAGGTTAGTCATGTGACTAACTGGGCTGACCACGTCTTCGCTCTGTGTATTGTATCATCTTAGCAGGGAATGGAATGCGCTTCTCTGCCTTCAATGTCTGTTCGTATGGAAATGTTTTTTTCCAGTCAAGATCTGGTAGTCCTTGCAACAGGCCTTCTCTTCTTCCCAGCAACAATGTGATATTTAATGTCAATGTGGCAAAATTAATATGCCTCATTCTTAGCAGGTGGGAGTCCTACATGACAATGTGAAAAGCAGCCGCAAAGGCATGAATGACATGATGATTCACCTCATCACTTCATGAACTACTAAAAAAAATGACATTCAACAGCATCTTATATACCATTCTTCAGTAATTATCTTTGGAGTAAAAAATATTTGAATTTATTGTGTGGTGTTTCTACACTGCATCAAATAAATATCAAAATGGATGTCAATCACTTGAAGTTCCAGTGAATCATATTCTAAAAGTCAAAAGAAATTCATTGTGTCGAGATCCTGATCTGATTCAGTGAAGTTGAATAGTGACTCAGTCCAAATATGCATTGCTTTCCTCAGCTTTCTTTGACATTGGATTGATATGTTATTCATTCTCAGCAATATTTGTACATACTGATATTACTCATTTATCTGTACCATGCAGAAATCCCTTCAGTGGCCAAGATGATGAGATTCTGTCCCTGGCAATTCAATGTTCATGGACTGAGAAGGACGATAGACATCTACCTAAATAAGTCTCGGTTTGGAAAGTATGAGGAAGGTTTTGAACAATCTTGAAAGATCGAAATTGTGATCTCAACACAAATGAAAATGCCACAGAATAAAAATGTTGCTGTCCTAAGAGGTTTCAGAGGGAGTCATGTTAAAAAACCCAGAAATTCCAGCCTATTTTAAGTGAAAAGTGCTTTCTTTTCTTTCATTTATAACAAGTGGTAGAAGTGAGTTAATATAATGCTAATTCCTCCACCACCTTATCCCTACCTTACCGAGTTGTTTAGCCTTGTCTTTTCTATAATCAGTCATCATAGTGTAAATCATACCTCTTACCATGTATATTTGGAATGCGTTTCTTTTTCGAACTGTTATCTGAGGTTACACAGCTCCCAATCACAAGAGGTACCCTTACAGATAGCAGCATTCGGCTCCAGCATATTAGACAAGGGATTGAGTATCAGAAAGTGGAGTATCAGGAGAAAGATATTAAAAAAACCAACATCGAGTCATTGGACCAAGTTTTATGTTTAAGATGCATGTCCTGCCATCGGGACCAGAACCAGGCTCTGGGAACATTGTGGACACGAGTGGCTGACCACACATGATTCAGCGGTGGCCGACCAATTAAGCTTAATGGCCATGACAACTGACCAATTGCATGGTCAGAGTTGGGCCCAGAGGTGGGTGTATGGCATCAGGTGATGCCTCAGCAGGTGCTGGCACCATTTTAAAAGGGCTGCCAGCCCTGCATTGAACTCTGCATTACGACGGCCTGGGAGACGAGTGGGTTATAGGAGAAACAAAAGAGATGGCTGGGAGGTGACCCTAGGCAGCCCAACGCTTCCCTGGTGCCTGTCTCCAAGTGCTTTTACAGGCTTCAAGGGAAAGAAGGCACATTTTGTTCCCAAGGGATGGGTGGAGGAAACCTGGGAGCCAAACCAAGCAGGACTGCCTCCAGATCGCAGAAGAGGTCATCAGCCATGGGGTCATGCCACGAACATGGATCCAGTGCTGCCAGTGGCTCACTGACCTCATTCGGGCTGTGTAAATCTTCTTAATGCCTTCATCCTGTAAGTCTTGCATTTGGTGAAGCAGCAGATTGCATTGGAAGGAGAGGGTCAACTCCCCAGAAGTGGGCAAAGATTCAGGGGATGCAAGTTGACTGACAGCGGCATGGTGAGGTGGCCCTGAATGGAGGCCCCCTGTCATAATGCAATCTCGCAAGGGCCCTGGAAAGGGGACACATGCAAGATGCATCTGTGTGCCCCTGTCAGAGGCAGCTGGACTGCCACCAGCCTATGTATTGTGATTGATCTCGCTGGCAGACCTTCCCTCTGTCTGCAGGAGAAGGCAATTGGACAGAACAGGTAAAGACCAGCTGTGGACTGCTGATTCTCCATGTACTAACTCCAATGGATGAGGAGGCCATGGACTTACTGGACTGCAGGGCAGTCGGAACATCACAGATAGAGAGGCAGAGGTACCTTCCCATGACAGTGAATAAGGTTGATATGGGGCACAATGCTGCTCTTCAGATATCTGGTACCCACAGGGGAGGGGAGGCTCTTGACCTTTACACGTTGCTACGAAAATGCTTCTTTTTTGTTAAAAATATTTTTTTTGAGAATTCATAATCAAACTGAAGAAATGTTGGACCAGTTTTTCCCCAAGAAGGTCATCAAAAGAACACGGAAAGGACTTATTTGACAACAACATTTTCTGGTTGTCACATGATTCAAGCTACAAATAGAACAGACACCCTGGTAAATGGGCAACTTTTCAGAGAATTGTGAACCAAGTGGTAGCCAGTGTTTCTAACTGTGTGGTTTATCTTGATGATGTGCTGGTCTACAGTGACACTTGAAAGGACCACTTGAAACAACTGGAGGGATGGAATGTTGCAGTCATCTGATTTGGTGATAAACTTTGTGGAAAAATGTAAATAGCGGAATGAAAGACTATTCCAATGGAGTTTACTTTTACAGCCCTACCAGTTAAAGATTATCCACATTGCAGGAGAAAATAATGTGATTGTAGATGTTTTATTAAGAATCTAACTTTGTTTTGAGTTATTTGAATGAAAAGAGGGTACAGAGCAGAATTGTGTTAACTATCAGAAAAGAATGAATGAGTACGAGTGTGAAAATGTGTTTTAAAATTTTTCTTTTCTATTTTTTACACTTCGTAATGAAACGCTTTTAAAAGTGGCGTTTCATTTCTCCAAGGATGGAGGTTTTACGAAATTGCTTCTGTTTTGTTAAAAATATTTATTTCAGAATTCATAGACAAACTGACAAAATGTTGGACCATTTTTGTTTCCAAGAAGTTCAGCAAGAGGACACTGAAAGGACTTATTCGACAATAACATTGACTGGTTGTCACATGAATCAAGTTAAAAAATAGAACATAAACCCTGGGAAATGGTGAAGTTGTGTACAGAGAAGTGACAGGTCAGAAGATGGAGTTTCTGTTTCCGGCTTCACTTTTGAATTGTTTGAAGTTGGGAATGAACTGTTTAAAAAGGCTTGGAGTCTTAATAAAAAACTGAAATACAGAACCCCAGCTCAGCCCAGCCTGGTCCATCTCTTTAAAAAGCTTGCTGAAAAAGGAAGAGAAGTTCCAAGGAGAGAAAAGAATTCCCAAGGAAGGAGAGAAGACCACAACCCAGCTCAGTTTTCAAGCATCTCTTCAAAAGACCCTGAAAAATCCACTGTGTCAACTCATCTCATCTCCTGTCTTTAAAGAAATGCCTGCTGAATTAATTCTCAATGCTGCCTAAAAGAACTTTTCTAAAAGGTCCCAGTGACCCATCTATGTGTACTCGAAGGCCAGACTGTATGCCAGTTTTGGAACACAACATATCTCATCTGCTGTTTTCTTCAAAAATTAGCAAGTATTCCACCCACGTGTTTTTCTGACTGTAACAGAGCTCTAAACAAAAATCAGTTGCAATTTGGATGTTTGATGCAAACCCAATCTTCGACGGTGAATCATAGGTTCCTTGCGTGTGTTCGCTTATCGGAGTATGCTTTTACTTTGCCTTGTCACCCTGTGATTTCTTCTACTTTCACTTTTATATACATGTTGGATGGCAGTGATGGCTGAATAATGGTCATCAGTATGTGAATGTTGCGACCAAATGTAAGTTCAGCTGGTGTCTTTCCACTTAGAGAGTGTGGGGTGGATTGATATGTGCGAATTAGGATATCAATGGATTGGTCAAACATTTTCCCAACAGACATTCTAGCTCTTAAACTGTCCTTGTAAGGATGTAACGGGTTAATACTGAAGACAGTGCGAGATGCCTCCCACTGCATGAGTGAGGATGTAACAGTCACATGAGATAGGTTTGAGAAGCTAAAGGTATAGCAACACAAAAAGATGCTAGCTTAGGTGGCTTGCGGAGAGTGTATATAAGAACTATAAATAATAAAGAGACTAAGACTTTCTCTAGAACCTCCTAGAATTCTACTAATACAATGCGACTAAACACAACACGTTTGACACCACCATTCGATTGCGGGTTGTATTGCGATGTCAGATGTTGGCGAATGTCAGAGCATGCTAGGAGCTCTGTGAACTGATTAGAAACAAACTGCCATCCATTGTCCATTGTGATAATCTCCAGCAAATGCCATTTTGGAAACAACTTGTCCAGAATGTCGATGATTGAAACGGTGGTTATGGAATTTAATTTCGCAATTTCAGACCACTTGCTATGTAGATCATAAACAACAAGCAAAAAACATTGATTGCTAGCGGCTGCATGCACTTCTCCAAAAATATTTATTTGGAGTTGTTGCCATAGTTTTGTTGGCCATTGGGTCAGTTATAGCGGTGTGGGACACAGTACAGCAGATTTTTCACTGAGTATACATGCTATGCAGTTTCTGACGATGCAGTGATCTATTGCTGGCAGCCAGACTGCTTCACTGGATTGTTGTTCAATCTTAAAGAAACAGATGTCCTTCATGGGCAAAATGCAACATCCATTGCTTTAGTGCTTTTGGGATAACTGCTCGAGTTCTGCATGCAATACAGTAGTCATCAAACAATGCAAGCTCCTTGCATACTCTAGTACAGGACCAGTTCTTCCTTTATTTCTCAAGGGCAGTCGGTTTTTAGGTACTAGCTTACTTTCTGCAATATGTTGAGTGCCACCGACTCTGCCTTCAACTTCTCTCATGTCAAAAGATTTGCAGTCGTGTGTAAAATCAGAATCTTCGATGTTGCAAGTTGCTTTGCTATCGTTAACGCTATGATAGTAGTGCGGTTAAACATTTCAGCTACTCAGTTACGTAAGCCTATGAAATTCTCGACCTCGAAGTTGTACTGATGAAGACAATCAGCCGATCAGTGGATGCGTAGAGGTCGATGACCAATTCCTGATGTGGCAACAATGTAGTCAGTGTTGGTGATTGGTGGGGAGGGTAAACCTCCTACCATAGAGATACATATGCCAATGATCACAAGTGTAAATGCAGGCTAGTACTTCCTGTTCTCCTGTGGAGTACTTCTGTTTAGTTTACAACAATCGGTTGCTCACTTCGTGCAATGTACTGTGAGAGTTCAGCTCCTATCACATTTCCTGATGCGTCTGTTGTGATGTACATTTCCACATGTGGTTTGAAATGCGTGAGGACTGGCGGAGATGCTATTTTCGCCTTTAATGTGTTAAACGCTATATGCTGTGCGATTGTCCATTCCTATTATGTATCTTTGTGCAGTAGCTTTCAAAGAAGCTTCGTGATCACCATGAACTGAGGCACAAATTTATGATAAAAGTTGGTAGTTCCGAGAACCAATGCCAACTCTTTCACATTAGATGGGGTTGGAAATGCATGAATGGCTTTGATGCTGTCATACGTAGGCTTTACTCCATCCCCTGTCACTTTGTACCCAAGAAAGTCAGTCTCAGATGCCGTGAATCTGCATTTGGCCTTGTTGAGTGTTGAATTGTGCTGTGTGAGTCGAGCAAGCACCACAGATTGTGTTCTGCTTTGTCCCTTCTATTGACAACAATGTCATTGAGAAGGTTGAACATCCCTTTGATGTCTGACAAGACTGAAGAGACAATCTTCTGGAATGCACTAGGTGCTGAACTTAGCCCATAGGGCATTCTGCAGTACTGAGACACGATGTCGTTAAAGGCTGTAAGATGATGGCTTCACCCCCTAGTGCTTTCTGAAGATAACTCAGTCGCATGTCAAGTTTCGTGAAGACTCTGGAGAGATGAAATGATGCCGATAGTTCTTGGATCATACGAAGTGGATACTTGTCCGGAGTGATTGCAAAGTTGACTGACTTAAGGCAAAGCATAATCTATTTCTCCATTTTTGCATCGTGCAATGACTAGGTTTGATATTCATGGGGATGAGTTGATTCACTCAATGATACAGTCTGATTCCAGACATTTCAGCTCTTGTGACACTTCATCGAGTCATAGAGTCATACAGCATAGAAACAGGCCCTTCGGCCCACCGCATCCATGCCGACCATAATGCCTATCTATACTAAAATAAAAGCTAAATACTGCGGATGCTGGAAATCTGAAATAAAAACAAGAGATGCTGGAAATACTCAACAGGTCTGGCAGCATCTGTGGAGAGAGAAGCAGAGTTGACGTTTCAGGTCAGTGACCCTTCTTCAGAACTAGCAAATATTAGAAATGTAAAAGGTTATAAGCAAGTAAAGCGGGGGTGGGGCAAGAGATAACAAAGGAAAAGGCGTAAATAGGACAAGGTCACAGAATAGCTGACCAGAAGGTCATGGAGCAAAGGCAAACAATATGTTAATGGTGTGTTGAAAGTCAAAGCATTAGTACAGATAGGGTGTTAATGGACTGTAGTTGAATAGCCACAAGTACAAACATGAAAAAAACAGTGTGTAAGCAAACTGAACAAACTGAGATGAAATAAAATAAAATAAACACACAAAAAATATATACATTAAAAAAAGGAAAAAGAAAAAAATAACTGAAAATAAAAATAAAATGGGGGGCCCGTCATGCTCTGAAATTATTGAACTCAATGTTCAGTCCGGCAGGCTGCAGTGTGCCTAATCGGTAAATGAGATGCTGTTCCTCGAGTTTGCGTTGATGTTCACCGTAACGCCGCAGCAATCCCAGGACAGAGATGTGAGCATGAGAGCAGGGGGGAGTGTTGAAATGGCAAGCAACCGGAAGCTCGGGGTCCTGCTTGCGATCTATACTAATCCCACCTGCCTGCATTAATTCCATATCCCTCTATGCCTTGTTCATTCAAGCACTTGTCCAGATGCCTCTTAAATGTTGCTACTGTTCCTGCGTCCACTACATCCTCTGGCAGCTCATTCCAGATACCCACTATTCTTTGCGTGAAAAATTTACCCCTTTCAGAATGGATTGCGAATGGCAACCCTCTCAAATTTCGTGAAGCAGGCGGAATTGACGTGTCTATGCGAGGAGCATGATACGACACCTTAATTTCCCCAAATCCTATAAATAAGGAAGGATACTGTTATGCATAGTCTGTATCATCAATCACATTTATGTGTGCTCCGGTAGGGCCTGCAAGTTTGAAGGCAAGCTTATCGACCAGGTCTACCCTAGAAGGCTCTTGCCTTTGGCCACATAGATGTGAGCTTGTCCAGGTTCACTTTGAAGACAGATGCCTGTCTTCAGCCAATTTGATTCACTCCACGTGATATCAAGAAATGGCTGAAGGCACTGGATACTGCAAAGGTTATGGGCCCTTACAACATTCCGGCAATAGTACTGAAGACCTGTGCTCCAGAACTTGCCGCACCCCTAGCCAAGCTGTTCCAGTACAGCTACAACACAGGCATCTACCCTGCAATGTGGAAAATTGCCCAGGTATGTCCAGTACACAAAAAGCAGGACAAATCCAACCCGGCCAATTATCGCCCCATGAGTCTACTCTCGATCATCAGTAAAGTGATGGAAGGTGTCATTGACAGTGCTATCTAACGGCACTTGTTTAACAATAGCCTACTCAGTGATGCTCGGTTTGGGTTCCACCAGGGCCACTCAGCTCCTGACCTCATTACAGCTTTGGTTCAAACATGGAAAAAGGGCTGAACACAAGAGGTGAGCAGCATTTGACTGAGTATGGTAACAAGGAGCCCTAGCAAAACTGAAGTCAACGGGAATCAGGGGGAAAACACTCCACTGGTTGGAGTCATACCTAGCGCAAAGGAAGATGGTTGTGGTTGTAGTTGTTGGACAGCTCCAGGACATCACTGCAGGAGTTGCTCAGGGTAGTGTCCTGGGCCCAACCATCTTCAGCTCCTTCATCAATGACCTTCCTTCAATCAAGTGTCAGAAGTGGGGATGTTCGCTGATGATTGCACAATGTTCAGCACCATTTGCGACTCCTCAGATACTGAAGCATTTCTGTGTAGAAATGCAGCAAGACCTGGACAATACCAGGCTTAGGCTAAGTGGCAAATAACAGTCGCACCACACAAGTGCCAGGCAATGACTATCTCCAAAACAGAGGATCTAACCATCTCCCCATGACATTCAATGGCATTATTATCACTGAATCCCCCACTATCAACATCCAAGGGGTTACCATTGACCAGAAATTGAACTGGAGTAGCCATATAAATACCATGGCTACAAGAGCAGGTCAGAGGCTAGGAATCCTGAGGCGAGTAACTCACCTCCTGACTCCCCAAAGCCTGTCCACCATCTACAAGGCACAATTCAAGCGTGTGATGGAATATTTTCCACTTGCCTGGATGGGTGCAGCCCCAACAACACTCAAGAAGCTCAACACCATCCAGGACAAAACAGCCCGCTTGATTGGCACCCCATCAACAAACATCCACCCCCTCCACCACCAACGTACAGTGGCAGCAGTATGTATCATCTAGAAGATGCACTGCAGCAACTCACCAATGATCCTTAGACAGCACCTTCCAAACCCATGACTTCTATCACCTAGAAGGAAAAGGGCAGCAGTTGCATGGGAACACCACCACCTGCAAGTTCCCCTCCAAGCCATATGCCATCCTGACTTGGAACTATATCATCGTTCCTTCACTGTCACTGGGTAAAAATCCTGGACCTCCCTTCCTAACAGCACTGTGGCTGTACCTACCCCATATGCACTGCAGCGGTTCAAGAAGGCGGCTCACCACCACCTTCTCAAGGGCAATTAGGAATGGGCAATAAATGTTGTCCTAGCCAGCGATGCCCCACATCCCATGAATGAATAAAAAAATCATTTTTGTCATGCACTAGAACTGTGATCGTTCTCATGACCGGACTAATCAAGTCACAGTAAGCTGGAAGAGTTTGTGTCACAGGAGTGAGAGAAATTTGCGAAAAATAATGACGGTAGAGGTCTTTGCTCAAAATGGATACTTTCACACTCACATAAATGAGGATGAGGATCACTGAAAGGCCCATGATCGAGGCTGTGCAATTCTTGAAGTGACCCCCTACATGGGAGTGGACAAGTCTGTGAAATCCTTGAAGTAACCCCTATACATGGGAGTGGACGCTTTACTGTCTGCGATCGTGTACACATGCTATATTTCACTCTCAGGAATAGGTTCCACCAAGTGTCGAGCTGACTAAGTCTTCTTCTTCAATTACCTGCACACCTTTGTGAAGTGATTCATCTTTGGGCAACTGACACAATGCTGCCACATATTGCTTTATAGGCTCATTTCCGTGGCATATCTGCGTATCATTCAATCATCACACTTTTCTTTGGATCAAATTACTTCACGAGAGCATTTTCTGCTTTAACGAACGTATCATCCATTAGCTTTTTGAATATACGCTGGCCCTCTGCTCCGAGGCAATGCACGTGTATCACCTTCTTGCGTGTCACTGCTTTATTCGTACCATCCATACCTGTAGCAAACAAGTACGTTTTAAACCCAGAAGTCCATCTGCCCCACATAGGAGGATTCCCTAGCAATGGTTGGAAAGGTGCTGGAGCCAGTAAATTTAATTTACTCACCATCTTTGTTGCCAGATTTTATGTTTTGTTCCCAAAATATGAAGAAACTAGACTCACAATTTCTGAAGGCTTTATTCAAGCAGGTTGCTTGGTATCTGTCTGGACTTGTCTTAGTTTCACTTTTGGGATCACGCTCCTTCCAAGTCTGACTAACAGCATAGTGAGCAGTGTTAGACAGCACAAAACAATCAATCACTGAACAATCAAACACTACAGGTGACTCTGATGGAGAGCCACATTCATTCAGTGACTGCACGACATTCGTGCTGACCTGCATACCCTCGTCTTGACCATGGGCGCAAGGCAGCAATGGCAAAACGAGAGGGAGCCAAGGGACCTGGAGTCACCACCAGTTCCTCTACACTTTCAGGTCAGCAGGGAGGTAGATGTCTGCCTTGCTAGGGACGAGGAGCAGCTGCCCCAAGCAGCTGGAGGCTCCTCTCGGGTGGTCCTGGTGTGGGCAGCTGCTCCTCTGCCCCTATGCCAGTGTCACCAGATCTTCCTTCATCCCGACTGAGAGAGGGTGGTACTGCTTCTGCATGAGTGGCCCTGACCATACCAGGGCTCTTCAGGCCGAGGGTATCAAAAGAGCAATCAACAAGGTCACCCCTAGCCTAGTAGCAGCAAGGTGAGAAGCCTGCATCCACCTCAACTGACAGCACAGGAAGAGTACCTTGTAAGAGTTCACATAAGGGAATAAAGAAGTGCACATACAATCATGGGGTTATCACGGGTTATTGTGTCTTTCATATACTAAGGGTAGGGTGTGTTGTGAATGTAAATAAATAGTTTCTTTCAGCATAGACTACCTCCCTTTCACTTCCATCAAGACTTTTGTTCTTCGCTGCAACCCAGCCTCGATGAAAAGACTAGAGGAGAAACAACATGCTGCAAGGGGTCAACTCTGAAACCTGGCCAGCTCTACACTGCAGGAATATCCAATAAGCCAGTGCATCCTGAAGGAAGGAAGGAAAGCAACAATATGGCTGTATAAAGGTAAGTCTTTATTTGTCAAGTTACAACTGGCAGTAAGGATCAAATGAAACGAGAATGTATATGGGCATCGCAAGCCTCCCTTGCATGTATCTCATGGCCACTCTCCTGTGTCCCTGATATCCTTCATCTGGCATTGCTTGCCCATCTTCCCCCTCCACATCCTTGCCATTTGAGGAGGTAGTATGCTCCTCACTATCCTCATTGCTCATCGGCTCCCGCTTCTGCTGGGCCAGGTTCTGCAGTGCACAGCAGACCACGATGATATGTCAGACCCTCGTTGGAGCATACTGAAGGGCTCCACCGGACCTATCCAAGCACCTGAATCTCATCTTGAGCAGACCAATGGTCTTCTTTATTGTCACTTGCATTGTCCCATAAAAGGCTTAGTACTTCTCTTATGTATCTGTGTGTGGGCTCTTTGCAGGTATTAGTAGCCACATCCTCAATGGGTAGCCCTTGTCTTCAAGGCTCCATCCCTGAAGGCTGGAGGGAGGCTGGAGAAGCTCTGGCGCCTGGGACTACCTCAAATTGTAGGCGTGGGGACAACTTTCTGGGAGCATACAGAATCCAAATGCAGTGGTCGCAGACCAGTATATTGAGGGAGTGGAAGCCCTTCCTGTTGATGAAGGCCGCTGGCTGGCGTTCCTGAGCCTTGATGGCCACATGTGTGCAGTCAATTAAACCCTGCACCTGGGGTAATCCAATGATGGCCCCAAACTCAATGGCCCTCTTAGCCTGAGAGCTGGGATCTGTGCTGAATCTCTCATCATAACTGGTCCTCCTGAAAAAGGCATTGGTGACCGCCTTGATGCACTGATTGGATGCTGACTGGAAGATGCTACACAGTGGCTCCCTGGAATGATACAGAGGTGTAGAAGTTTAGTGCCACGATGACCTTCAGCGCCACTGGCATTGGATTCCTATCAAGCCCTTGGGGCACAGCCTGTCCTGCATCATAGCACTAAGATCTGTGATGGCCTCCCTGGAGAGTCGGAGTCTTCATTGGCACTGCCAATGGTGGGTGCGTGGAATGCGCTGCCAGCGGTGGTAGTAGAAGCAGATACGTTAGGGGCATTTAAGCGACTCTTGGATAGGTACATGGATGATAGTAGAATGAAGGGTAGTTAGTTTGATCTTAGAGTAGGTTAAAGGTTCGGCACAACATTGTGGGCCGAAGGGCCTGTACTGTGCTGTACTGTTCTATGTTCTATGTTTTATGTTCTGCCTCTCGGACATTTGCAAGTAGGTCATCTTGACTTGTAGACCCTCTCTGGAGGGTACCTCCTTTTGCTTGAGGCACCTCCCTCTCTCAGTCCTCTGTGGCCTCTCCATCATCTGGAGGCTGCTGACCCTCTTGTCTGCTTACAGGTCATGGCAATGCTGCTGCAGGTGCCTGGCCCTCCTTCCCACTCTGCTGTGCCACATCTTCAATGGGGTCCCCGAATCCTGGATGAATGAAGTCCATGATAGGTGGCCTCTCCTCTGAACGCAAGTCCTTCCCTCTCAGCGGGCCTTCCCCCACCACCGCCACCCCCCCCCCCCCACCTTCTTGCCCCCTCTTCTGAGATTTGCCCAGGTGTTAATTGCCTGTTGCCCCCACCTTGCAACGTCCCCCCAAGCCCTCCAGCTCAGACAACTTTCCCCTCATGCCTCACACGATGCGTACTGCCCTCCCTTTGTCACATAGGGAAACCATGAGGGTTTGGCAATCGTTGGCCTCCCCTAGCAGCAGTCATGCTCTCCCACAAGCCTCTGAAGTCCGTGAAACCCATGCATCATTTGAAAAATGCAATCCTGACCATAAAATCGCTTTCAATTGGCCTCTTAAGTGTCTTAATTAACTGCCTACCATGTCACTGTCAGAACTTCGCCCTCCGTATTTGTCGCCATCAATAAAATTGGGATAGGACTTCCTGTCTGACATGTCCCATCCTGATTTTATACCCCCCACATTTCCTTTACCATCCACATTGTTCCCATATAATTCAGCCCAAAGAGTCATAGAGTTATTATGGCACAGAAGGAGGCTATTCAGTCCATCGGGTCCATGCCAGCTCGTTGTAGAGCAATCCACTTAGTCCCATTCTCCCAATGTATCCCCATAGCCCTGCAAGTCGATTTCTCACAAGTGCCCATCCAATTTCCTTTTAGAAATCATTCATCGTCTCAAATTCCACCACCCTCATAGGCAATGTCAAAGTTCTTTCTCACATCCTCCTTCCATCTCTTGCCTGAAACCTCAAATCTGTGCTCCCTATTTCTTGTACCATCAACTATTTGGAACAACTCTTCTTTGTCTACCTTATCCAAACCTGTCATAATCTTGTATACCTCTATTAAATCACCTCTCAATCTCCTTTGCTCCAAGGAGAACAACCCCAGCTTATCCAAACTAACCTTGTACCTAAATTCCCCCATCCCTGGAACCATTTTGATAAACATCCTATTCAGCCTCTCAGTGATCCTCACATCCTTCCTAAAGCACGGTGACCAGAGGTGAACGTAATACTCTAGTTGTGCCCTAGCCAGAGCTTTATACAGGTTAAGCATAACTTCTCTGCTTTTGTAATCTATCCCTCTATTTATGAAACTCAAAATCCCAAATGCTATGCCAGCTACTCTCTCAATATGTCCTGCCACCTTCAAAGATCTTTGGGCATGAATCCCCAAGTCCCTCCTCTACACTCTTTAGAACTGTTTATATTGCCTCTCCCTATCCCTTCTGCCAAAATACATCCCCTCACACTTCTCTGTATTAACTTCCATCTGCTATCTCTCTGCCCATTCTCCTAGCCTATCTATGTCCTGTTGCAGTTAATTGCTATCATCCTCACTATCTGCCACTCCTCCAAGTTTGGTAACATCGACAAATTTTGAAATTTTACTCTGTATTCCAATATCCAAATCATTTATATATATCCAAAAAGTAGAGGTCCTAGCACTGAAATTTGGAGAACACCACATGCGGCCATCCCTCAGTCTTAAAAACAACCATTTACCACGACTCGCTGTTTTCTGTTCTTAAGACAATTTTCTATCCAAGCTGAAACTGACCCTCCTATTCCGTGAGCCTCAGTTTTGTTAACCAGCCTTTTACATGGCATGTTGTCAAATGCTTTGTTAAAATTCATATACAACATCCATTGCATTCCTTTCGTTGACCTTCTCTGATACTTCATCAAAAAGTTCAATTAGATTAGTCAAGCACGATCTGCCTTTGACAAATCTGTGCTGGCTCTCCTTAATTCACTCAAACCTCTCCAAGTACCTGTTGATTTTCCCCTAGTTATTATTTCTAAAACCTTACCCATCACTGATGTTAAATTGACTGGCCTGTAGTTACTAAGAATATCTTTACACCCTTTCTTGAATCAGGGTGTCACATTTAGAACTCCCCAATCCTCTGGCATCTCCCATTTGTCCAGGGAAAATTGTAAGATATATCCACTCCCAATTGCTTTAGCAACCTGTGATGCAAACCATCTGGACCAGGAGACTTATCCACTCCAAGCATAGCCCGCCTTTCCAGTACATGCTTCTTATCAATTTTCACCCCATCCATTACCTCTACCTACTCCGCTTCTACCAATATTTTGTCAGCAACCTCTTCCTTAATAAACACTGATATAGAGTACTCACTAAGTATTTTAGCCTTGCCCTGTGCCTCAAAGTTTATTCCCCTCTTTGTTCCTAATAGACCCCACTTCACCTCTTACTACCTGCTTGCTATTTACATGCTGGTGTTTGGGTTCTCTTTTATGTTAACTGTCATTCTATTCTCATATTCTCTTTTTCCAGTTTTATTTTTTCTCTTCACTTCCTCTCTCAACTTATTGTATTTGGTCTGGTTCTTGCTTGAAGAATTCAACTGACATGCATCATACACCCTCTTTTTATGATTCAGCATATTCTCAATCTCGCTCGGTATCCCTTGGCTTTGGTTCCCTTACCTTTTCACCCTTGTTGGAATGTCCCTAGCCTGTACCTGAAACATCTCTTCCTTAAAGATCACCCATTGTTCTGTTCGAGTTTTTCCTGCCAATCTTTGGTTCCATTTTACCCTAGCTAGATGCCCTCTCATCCCATTGAAGTTAACCTGCCCCACCACTTTCCCCAGCATCAGATCCAGCAATGCCTCCTTCCTAGTTCAATTGAGAACATACTGATCAAGGAATTTCTTCTGAATACATTTCAGAATTCCTCCCCCTCCTTACCCTTTACTGTAACATTATCCCAATCAATATTTGGGTAATTAAGGTCCCCCAATACAACCATTTATAGTTCTTGCACATCTCTGTGATTTCTCTGCAGATTTGCTCCTCTATCTCTCACTCACTATTTGGAGGCCGATATCATACTGATATAATGTGATGATACTCTTTTTGCTTCTCAACTCGAACCAAATAGATTCAGTCATTGCTCCCTCAAGGACATCCTCCCTTTCTGATACTACAGTGTCTTCCCTAATCAGTATTGCTACCCAACCTCTATTTTTTCCTCCCCATCTTTTCTGAATACTTTGTACCCTTGAATCTTAAGCACCAAGCCCTCACGATTTTTAAGCCAGGCTTCCATTATTGCCACTACATATTGTTCCCATATGGCTATTTGTGCTTGTAGCTCACCAACCTTATTCGCCAGACTTTGTGCATTTACATACATGCATTGTATGTCTTTCTATTCCTGGTAGTGCTTTTTAGTCTGCTCCAATCTAATACAGTACTACTTCCTTCTCTAATACTATGCAACACTCTCACTCCTTTACATACCTTATTCCACTTTTCGACTTTTATATGCTGGTGCCCATCCTCCTACCAATTTAGTTTAAACCCTCCCCAACTACACTCCTGAACCTTCCCAGTGAGCACCTTGTTCCCAGACTTGTTGAGGTGCAACCCACCCCTTTTGAACAGATGCCTCCTGCCCAGAACTGATCCCAATATCCCAAGAATCTGAAGCCCTCACTTCTGCACCATGCCTGAAGCAACACATTGATCCTTCCTATCTTGACTCTTACTGGTACATGGCACTGGAAGTATTCCAGAGATTACTGCCTTTGAGGTCCTACTTTTTAATATCCTCCCTAGCTTCTGAAAATCTGACCAAAGGAACCTGTTCTCTCAATGTTGTTGGCACCGATGTGTACCACAACTTGTGGCTCACTCCCTTCCAGAATATTCTGCACCCTCTCTAAGGTGTCCTTTACCCTGGCACCAGGTAGGTAACACACCATATGAGACTCACGATGATGTTTGCAGAAATGCCTGTCTGTTCTCCTAACTATGGAATCTCCTATAATGACTGCATTTCTACTCTTTGCTGTTCTCTCCTGTCGAGTCCCTTGCCAATTGCTGCCATGATCTAGACTGCACTCCTTCAAGGTGTTCTCACTCCCAGCAGTCTCCAAAGCAGAGTACTGGTTTGAGAGTGGCATGCACCCTGAGGACTCCTGCACCTCTTGCTTCTTCCTACTCTTCTGCATAGCCACCCATCTATTATCCCGAATTCTCATTGCCTGAGGGGTAGTCATTTCCTGGAACGTATCATCCAGGAACTCTTATCCTCCCTAATGCTCTGCAGTGACTCCAACTGCCTCTCAAGCTCAGAAATCCTGAGCTCGAGCTCAAGCAGCTGGAGACACTTCCAACACACGTGGTCCCCCAAGACACATGAAGTATCCTTACGTTTCCACATGGTGCAGGAATTGAAAGCAACAGGTCTCTGCTGCCCATCCATTATCTAAGAAACAATCTCTAACCCCTCTTTTATAATCTAGTTAATAACTTGCTTAAACTATTAAATGTAATTAATGCCTCTAGACCTGATCTGTGCTAATACTGTTATTAATTCATTGACTGTTATACTTAACCTGATTGAAATTTTATTAATTAAGCTAAGCTGTAAATTTAATACAGTATTTTATAGTTTCCTGATCCTAGTTTAAATACTGCCCTCGTTTAGAGAAAAAAAATCCTTAAAACCTCACCAACCAATCACCAAATGCTGTCTCCAATCAGGTCCACTCTTACCTTGTTCTGATTTATCAGCCACCACTGCTGCTGCCTCCAATCCCTCCAATATATGGTAAAAATAACGTCGCAAAAGGCAGTTATGTGTATAAATATTTCGGTGAAATTGAACAACTAAAAAGCTGATGATAAAGTCATGATAATGTTTCCCCTTATAGATGAAACTACTTGCTACTCAGTTCTCCTAATTATTGCTTATTATGCCATTTATATTAGTAATGGAGTAAGCAGCAAAGTTTCTTTGGTATAAAACAAGAAATGCTGGAAATACTCAGCAGGTCTGGCAGCATCTGTGGAGAGAGAAGCAGGGTTAACGTTTCAGGTCAACCACCATACTTTCCTCCCATTGTAATAATAGTAATAAAAATGGTGGTTTTCCCCAATGGCCTGCTCATAAAGGCACTGCCGGTGTAGCATTGATCCAAGCACAGCAAGAGATCCATCCTGTGCTGAATTAAACAATCTTAACTGGGATGTGCAGCAGTTGGACCACTACAAATTGGTTTCAATCCCACTGGGTTAGGAACTGACCAGAGGGATAAATCGGTCCTGCTGCTTCTCCTGATGACCACCATGTCATAGAGTCAGAGTTATACAGCACAGAAACAGGCCCTTCGGCCTATCATGTCCGTGTCAGCCATCAAGCATCTAACTATTCTAATCCCACTTTCCAGCACTTGGCCCGTAGCCTTGTATGCTATAGCGTTTCAAGTGCTCATCGAAATACTTCTTAAATGTTGTGAGGGTTCCTGCCTCTGCCACCTCTTCAGGCAGTGCATTCCAGATTCCAACCGCCCTCTGGGTGAAATTTTTTTTCCTCAAATCTCCTCTAAACCTCCTGCCCCTTACCTTAAATCTATGTGACTCCTGCTGGAATAAGCACCAGAGCAGATATTAATGACAATAGAATTATGCTTGGCTCTGATACCATCAGCAGTTAAATTTAAATAATACAGTAAATTCACTAATCCCTTGCTTCCAGTGGGAAGATGTGTTATAATGGATATCTGATTGCTGATAGGGCTACAAATAGTGCTAATTCTCTAACCAGCACTCCCTTCATGCATGGATCCACAGTGGGAGTTGAAGATCAGTGAATTTACTTCAGTGAGTATATTATTTTTTGTGCAAGTATGGAATGGAATGGTTCTGTAAAATTATATTTCATGAAAGCTAATTTATGGATAGAACAATGGAACCTAGTTTGCTGGTAGATACATTATTTAATCTTGATATTGACATTATGCACAGAAAAAATTTGTATGCTGGAACAAACTCAACAGTTACTTCACCAATCAGTCGTCATAATGATTTATCTCACAAATCGGTGCACTAGTGGTCAAAATGAACATTCCAACTTTAATTGCCACTCTGATCTCTATTGCAGGATAACGCATGCCATAGGGTACGTTATAGCTGATCTAATAAAACTACAGATATTTACAACACAATAGGAGGCCATTTAGTCCATTGTGTCTGTGCTAGCTCTAAGACTGTCACTCCTTTTTGAAAATAGGGCCTATATTAGCTGCTTTTAATTTACTGGAAGCTCCAAGCTGTGAACTGACATCCTTTTAATAACTGTCAGTGGCACATAAATCTCATTTCTTGTCGATTTTAGTTCTTGAAAGTTAAATAGCATCCCTCTCTGGGGATTTTTTTCAGTCCAGCCTGTCTAACTTCAGATCGTATTTATGTTGAAGTTCTTCATTTTGCATGCTTTATTGCTATTTAGGGAGAGCATGTAAATCACCTAGATTACCTATGAAACAAGCTATGATGATCTTAGGGCACTCAGAGAATTATAGTGATAGATTTTTACTTTTGGCATCTAAGTGGAAACATTGCCTTCCCTGGTGAATACTTGGAGGATGTAATTCACTGTCTGCACAAAAACACTGATCACTTGGGCAAGGTAGTCAGAGAATGGGTATGTAGCCGAAGCATGAGACCCTGCATTTGGAACAAGAAGGAGTAGAGAGGTCAAAAAAAGTTATGAAAAAGGTAATATTGGGCTGAATTTTACCAGCCCCTCAATGCAACAGGTCGCGACGTGGGGGCCGGCAAAATTCTGCGGGGAGAGGCCCGCCTCGACCCGCAACATTGAGACGGGCCCGCCGCATATTACCAACAGTGGGGGAACCTTGGTGTGCCCCCCCCCCCCACCACCACCACCGCCTGGTGGCGGGCCCTTCATATACAAATGGAAATTACACTAAATGAGATGCAAATAAACTTACTTACAGGCGGCAGCCGTCTCACACCGATTTTATGACCGCCATCCGTGCTTCGCACGCCTTCAGAACTCCATACGGAATTCCAAGGTGAGAACCTGGTGGGGAGGGGGTAGGAATAAAATTTTCAGGGCGGGAGGGGTGGGGGAGCAAGGAAAACAAATTTAATTGGTTGTATGAATGGTGGGGTTAGAGGCCAGATGTTAGAAGGTTGGGGGGTAATTTCAGGAGGAGAATAAAGTACTTTATGACAATAACTGCCACTTAAATGACCATTGGGGGTGTTGGGGAAGGGCCTCCACATCCTTATTAATTATTAATAAAAAATCTCGAATTATGCTCCTGTAAAAATTAAAATTAATTCTAAGGGTTTAAAGCCCTTTAAAAATGCCACCGGCAGCAGTGCAGTGGCGCTAGACGCCATTGCCAGGGATGTGACCGCTGCCACGTCATCAGGGGTGGCCACTCCCTCTATTTAAATGAGCCCCCGCGCATAATATTGACCCATAACATGGTTTAATTTTTTTAAAACACTGTTTTTAGCTCCCCCTCCGTGAATCCTTGTTCACTGCTTTCCAATTGTAAAGCAAAGAAATCAATCAGACAGGTTTCCTTCGACTTAAACAAGCAAGGTGGAAGTTTATTAATCTTAAACTTTAATTCGGTTAACGACTACGAATACGCGACTCGGCCACGCTAGCATACATACACGATAAACACACACGCAGAGACAGAAAAAGTAGAAAGAATAAAGGAGAAAAGTTTGAGACAATAGCTAGGTTTTAGTTAAGTTCCCTTTGAGTTCGATGTAGAGTCTTTGGTTGCTGGTAAGTCTTGCCGTTTCGTTGGGGCCCAGTGCACGCAGTTAATTGAATCAATGAGCTGTTCCCATCGTCTTTTCCTAGGCGATTGCCTCTTAGAATGCAAATTTTTTTGCCAGCCACTGCTGATCTTTTCAGACAAGTCATCTCTCCACTCCAGCAACAGTTTAAAATTAATGTTCATGTGACAAAATTAATATGCCTCATTCTTGGCAGGTGGGGGTCTTCATGGCACTTCCGCACCCAGCAAAATGAAATAAGACTTTTTAAAAGAGCATTTCATTAAAAGGGACTAGAGAGAAGATAAGGACAGGCAAACACATATGCATCTCTCTCATTCATTCAGGAATCCTAACAATTGTTACTGCCTGTCTTTTCTTGGGAACAGTGCTGCTTTAAACTGCCATTTTTGGCATCCCAATAAACATGTGGTTTTTGGGGATGTTTTTCAGTTTGCACATTTCCAGGACTGTCCACGTTGTCTTTCCTCCTGTTGAGGTCTGCAGGGAGAGGGTTAGATTTAACTAGCCCGAGGTTGGAGTTCTGCTCATGGGCATTGGCAGTTGGTGAAACCACTCTGAACTCTCTTTTATAATATAAAAATAAGAAATGCTGGAATGACTCAGCAGGTCTGGCAGCATCTGTGAAAAGAGAAGCAGAGTTAACGATTCGTGTCAGTGACCCTTCTTCGCAACTGAACTCTCTTTTAGTGCTTGACTGAGTCTTGCAAGCGCTTTTCATCTTAGGGGATGGTTGGTTCCATTTTCTCCTGACTATGGGGGAAGATGATTGCTAATCTTCCCTTTGTTCTCTGGGACACTCCTGCTTGCAGGTACTTACCCAGATTCTACTGTAATCCCCTGCGGCACTTCGACCGGTGAGAAATCACCCTCACGGTTTCTCTGCCATCTTGAGGACTTTCTTTGTCTCTGCAGGTGCCTGTAAATGCTGTTAGCAACTCTGGTGGGGTGCTTCTAGTGTCTGCATTTACATAGGAGGATGTGGGGTCTAATTTTGGGGTTGGCTGACCTGACAGTGGGGGATTTGATCCGGGATTCCTCCCGGACTTCCTTTAACCTGACCTCTTGGTCCCCTTTTCCCCTTTCCTTTCCAACTGTTTGCCTGCCTTGTACCTGCCTGTACCCTTTTGTTCTTGACAGGGGTCCCTTAAGGTTCACCAGCCCTCTGCTGGAGGGTCCTCCTAACAGTGATACAAGACTTAGGGGTGCAGATTTCACTGTAGGTTGGGGTTTCCTCTCAACCTGCCACATGTGACAACTCCTACAGTAATCCACCACATCTTTGTGGAGTTTTGGCCAGTCAAAATGCAGTCTGATTTGGGCTTTGGTTTTACTTATACCGACATGTACAGCCACTGTAATCTCATGGGCCATTCTTAATATTTCTCTCCAGTACCTCTGCGGCACCACTAACTGGTGAACCACTGGCCATTCCTTGCTCTCAGGTCTGCGAGGGGAACTCCATTTCTTCATCAGTAACTCATTCTTTAGATAGTAGCAATCAGGGACTCCTGCTTCAATTTCAGACTGAGCAGCCTGTGCTAACTCTCTCAATACTGGGTCAGCTCATGAACCTCAGCTAGGAAGATCCATTTACCTCGTTCCCGGGTTTTCTAACTTTCCAAAGAAAGTTTCAGACAGACAGATCTCATGGTCATCTGTCTGCAGTGCCAATTCAGTCTCTTCTGGGGGAGCTGGTTTGATCATGGCCTGATTCACTACACATGCAGGGAAACTGCAGGGGATCATCTCCTGCCACTGCCCTGTTTCTCTGACCTCTTGCAGTCTCTCTTTCTCTACTGGGGAAGCTACCACCTTTGTCCCTGCCAGATCATTACCTAGAAGCAGATCAACCCTGTCCCCAGGCAAACTAGGGACAATCCTTACGGTCGCCGGTCCTGAAACTAGGTCACACTCCAAATGGACCTGGTGTAAAGGTACGGGCATACAATGATCTCCAAGGCTAGGCCTTTTCCCAGTAAAAGGGATCAGTGGCCCCTGTATCCCTGAGAATTACTATGGGCTTGCTTGGCCCATTCGAGGGGTATGGGGTTACTCTCCCTTTAGCCACAAAACCCTGATAACCCTCAGGAATCCTATTACATTTTCCTGCACTCGCAGTGGTAGGCTTCCTGGATCTTACTCTTACTGCAGTTTTGTGCCATCTGCGAACTTAGAAGTATTGCATTTGGTCCTCTCATCCAAATCATTGCTATATATTGTGAACAGCTGGGGCCCAGGTATTGATCCTTTCAGTATCCCATTAGACACAGCCCATCAATGTGAGAATGACCCAGTTATTCCTACTATCTGTTTTCCGCCGTTAACCAATCCTTATTCCATGCCAATATATTACCTCCTATCCCGTGTGCTTTAATTTTACTGACAAACCTCCTATGGGGGACTTTATCAAAAGCCTTTTTAAAATCCAATTATACTACATCCCCCGACTCTCATTGAAACCTACAAGATATTGAAAGTGATAGACAAGGTAGATGCAGGAAGATGTTTCCCCTGGTTGGGGAGTCTAGAACCAGGGGATATTAGTAACATCCTCAAAAATCTCTAACTGTTTCATCAAACATGATTTCCCATTCATAAATCCATGTTGATTATGCCCAATCAGATCATTATTATCCAAGTGTTAGTTTAGTTTAGTTTAGAGATACAGCACTGAAACAGGCCCTTCGGCCCACCGAGTCTGTGCCGACCATCAACCACCCATTTATACTAATGCTACACTAATCCCATATTCCTACCACATCCCCACCTGTCCCTATATTTCCCTACCACCTACCTATACTAGGGGCAATTGCGAATGGCCAATTTACCTATCAACCTGCATGTCTTTGGCATGTGGGAGGAAACCAGAGCACCCGGAGGAAACTGGATCACTGGAGCTGTGAGGCTGCAGTGCGAACCACTGCGCCACTGTGCCGCCCATAAATTTCACTTATCATTTCCTTTAGAAAAGATGCTAACGGTTTCCGTACTGCTAATTTAAGGCTAATAGGTCTGTAGATCCCCGTTTTCTTTCTCCCTCCCTTCTGCGGCACAGTGGCGCATTGGTTAGCACAGCTCCAGGGGCCCGGGTTCAACTCTGGGTACTGTCTGTGCGGAGTTTGCAAGTTCTCCCTGTGACTGTGTGGGTTTTCTCCGGGTTCTCCGGTTTCCTCCCACAACCAAAGACTTGCACGTGATAGGTAAATTGGCCATTGTAAATTGCCCCTAGTGTAGGTAGATGGTAGGGAATATGGGATTACTGTAGGGTTAGTATAAATGGGTGGTTGTTGGTCGGCACAGACTCGGTGGGCCAAAGGGCCTGTTTCAGTGCTGTATCTCTAAATAAATAAATAGTGTGGTGACATTTGCTACCTTCCAATCTGCAGGATCCGTTCCAGAAATTGAATTTTGTTGAGGATTCCTTGTGGGCCAGGAGCAGCAGAAATCCCCCTTGACAGCCAGCCTGATTGATTCTAATGTTGTAGAGTAAGTTTTGCTTGTGATATGGAGTGATTAGAAGGTGGTTGGTCAGACTGTTAATTGGGCTCTGAGATTAAGGGAACATTTTTTTGAAGGATTCATTGCAAATGTCACTAGATAGCCCTGGCAACTGGCAACTGCTGTTCCACAACAGCCTCCATAAGATCCTTAAAGACATGTGTGTTGACCCCTTTTCAGGGTTGAAGGCCTGTGCCATTGTCAACATGTGCTGTCCCTATTTTACAACAAAGTTGTTCAGCATGCGCCAAACCATAGCAAGGCATGATACGGTGACTGAGCTGTAACAAAGGAAACCCTTAGAGCTGTTGAGGCATTGGAAGCACTCCAGCCCCAATATTTACAATGAGATGCAGAGGGAGCCGTGGGGAAGACACCTGGACGGAAAACCCAGAAATACAGGTTTCTCGGACACCCTGCTGAAATTAACAGTGGCATGTGTTTTAAATTTTTCTCACCAGGTTTCCTGCCCAACAACCCTGCCAGATTGACAGACCACAGCTGGGGAGCAGACAGGAGGGATAGAGAGATTGTGGGGAGGGTGAAATTGTGGGGGTCGAGATTGTAAAGTGTGGAGTTCGGCAGGGAAGTGGTTGGGGTTGTTCATGGTCATGGGGGAAGGTGGAGTTCAGAGGAATAAATCATGGTTGGGGGAGATTGGGAATGAGTTGGAGATCGTGGTGGTTGTCAGTGATTACATGGGGGTTGGGGAGAGTGGTTGGAGAGGTTAATGAGTTGCCAGAGGAAAGCCTATTGGTCCGGGGGAAACACCCCTGCCTCTACTGGGCCACAAGCAGTTCTGCAAGTGCACATGCCTTATGGATCCAGCCCTTCTCCTCAGCTACTACCTCCCAGGTTTCCCGAGGCCTGGGAAACCCGGCTGAGATGGGTAACAAAAATAGCTAAAATGGAGGCATGTAGCCTCCTTAAAAGATTTTACGAACTGACCCGCCTCCTGAGAGCAGATTGCCTCCTGACCCACCTCTGTTTAACTGGATTGGGGTGGGGCATGACATTTACAATATTTTTACATTTCACCCGACCCAAGCCCACACATTTTTGGGGGTTAAAATTCCTCCCTTTATTTCAAGATTAATAAAGTATTGTAGTAAAGAATATAAATATATATTAAAAAGTATATAAATGACTTAGATGAAGGGACTGAAGGTATGGTTGCTAAATTTGCTGATGGTACAAAGATAGGTAGGAAAGTAAGTTGTGAAGAGGAAATGTCAGTGAGTGAGTGGGCAAAGATCTGTCAAATGCAGTATAATGTGAGAAAATGTGAAATTATCCATTTTGGCAGGAAGCATAAAAAAGAAGCATATTACATACACACATATGGACACACGAATTAGGAGCAGAAGTAGGCCATTCATCCCCTCGAGCCTGTTCCACCATTCAATAAGATTATGGCTGATCTGTTTGTGTTTTGAATTCCACACTCCCATCTACCCCGATAACCCTTAATTCCCTTGCCTAACAAGAATCAATCAACCTCCACCTTAAAAATATTCAATGACCCCGCCTCCACCACCTTCTGAGGCAAAGAATTCCAAAGACGCACAACCCTCTGAGAGAAGAAAAATTGTCCTCATCTCTGTCCTAAAAGGATGACTTAAATAAGAAGACCAAAATTGCACACAGTATTCGAGATGTGATCTCACCAATGCCCTCTATAACTGAAGCATAACATCCTTACTTTTATTTTCAATTCCTCTCGTAATAAAGGATAGCATTCCATTAGCCTTCCTTATTACTTGCTGTACCTGAATACTAACTTTTTGTGACTGATGCACTAGAACAGCTAGATCCCTCTGCACATCGAAATTCTGCAGTCATTCTCCGTTTAAGTAATACTCTGCTTTTTTATTCTTCTTTCCAAAGTAAATAACTTCACATTTTCCCAAATTATACTCCATCTGACAGATTTTTGCCACTCACTCAACCTATCTTTGTCAGTCTGCACTCTCCTTATGTCTTCTTCACAACATACTTTACTCCCTATCTTTGTGTCATCTGCAAATTTAGCTACCATGCCATTGCTCCCCTCATCTAAGTCATTGATATAAATTGTAAAAAAGCTGAGTCCCCAGCACAGGCCCCTGCGGGACTCCACTTGTCACATCCTGCCAATCAGAAAAGGACCCTCTCTATTTACTCTCTATTTTCTGCCAGCCAGCCAATCTTCTATCTATGCTAATATGTTACCCCCTATATAGGGCGGCACAGTGGCGCTGTGGTTAGCACCGCAGCCTCACAGCTCCAGGGACCCGGGTTCGATTCCAGGTACTGCCTGTGTGGAGTTTGCAAGTTCTCCCTGTGTCTGCGTGGGTTTTCTCCGGGTGCTCCGGTTTCCTCCCACAAGCCAAAAGACTTGCAGGTTGATAGGTAAATTGGCCATTATAAATTGTCACTAGTGTAGGTAGGTGGTAGGGAAATATAGGGACAGGTGGGGATGTTTGGTAGGAATATGGGATTAGTGTAGGATTAATATAAATGGGTGGTTGATGTTCGGCACAGACTCGGTGGGCCGAAGGGCCTGTTTCAGTGCTGTATCTCTAATCTAATCTAATCATACCATGAGCGCCTACCTTCTATGTGTCAACTTGTCAAATTCCTTCTGGAAATTCAAGTACTGTATGTCAACAGGCTCCCTTTATCCACAGGCACATGTTACTCCTTCAAAAAACTCCAAGAAACTGGTTAAACGTAATTTCCCTTTCACAGAACCATGCTGACTATTTCCAATTAACCTTGAGTTCTTCTAAGTGCCCAGCTGCAACTTCCTTGATGATCACTTCTAACACCTTCACCACGACAGACGTCAAGCTAACTGGCCTATAGTTACTTTTTCTCTGCCTTATTATATAAATGGTGCAAGATTGCAGAGCTCTGAGATGCAGAGGGATTTGGGTATCCTAGTCCATGAATTGCGAAAGGTTAGTATGCAGGTACAGCAAGTAATTAGGAAAGCTAATGGGATGCTATCCTTTATTACGAGAGGAATTGAAAATAAAAGTAAAGATGTTATGCTTCAGTTATACAGGGCATTGGTGAGACCACATCTGGAGAACTGTTTGCAGTGTTGATCTCCTTATTTAAGGAAGGATGTTAAGGAAGCAGTTCAGAGAAGGTTTACTAGACTAATACCTGGAATGGGTGGGTTGTCTTATGAGGAAAGTTTGGACAGGCTAGGTTTGTATCCGCTGGAGTTTAGAAGAGCAAGAGGCAACTTGATTGAAACATATAAGATTCTGAGGGGTCTTGATAGAGTGGATGTGGAAAGGATGTTTCCTCTTGTGGGATAATCTACAACTCGGTGTCACTGTTTAAAAAAAGGGGTCACCCATTTAAGACAGAGATGAGGAGAAATTTTTCTCTCAGAGTGTCGTGAGTCTTTGGAACTCTCTTCTTCAAAAGACGGTAGAAGCAGAGTCTTTGAATATTTTTCAGGCAGAGGTAGATAGATTCCTGATAAGTAAGGGGGTGAAAGGTTATTGAGGGTAGGCAGGAATATGGAGTTGAGGTTACAATCAGATCAGCCATGATCTTGTTGAATGGCGGAGCAGGCTCGAGGGGCCGAGTGGCCTACTCCTAATTTGTATGTTCATATGTAAAGAGCATGTGCAACCTGCAATGCCGTGGACTTTGGTAAATCTTGCAATCCACAGAAACCAAAGACTTCCTTCTTCTATTTGCAATCACATTACTGCAATGCAGGGAAATAGAGGAGCCAATTTACACATAACAGCGTGCGACAAACAGCAATGAAATAAGCTATTTTAGTGATGCTAGTTAAAGTGTAATTCTTTGGAATCTAGGAGAGTTCCCGTACTTTGCTTTGACTAGTGCTGTAGAATCTTTTACACCTATTGCACTTAAAATGCCAGTCTACAATATGTGTTCAAGGGTAGGATTTGTACCCACAACCTTCTAACTCAAAGACAAGCATATTACCACATTAACTAACTCAGTGAGGGTACCATTAGAGAGCCTTGTCTACTGCCAGTACATAATTTTCTGACCATTAAAGACCGATACTGCAGACTTATAAAATTACCCCGACTGCCTAAGCTCATACATGAGGAATGGTTACTTGAGAGAGGTATCTAAGGGTGGGCAGCATTATTAAGCCATAATGAACCAGCAACTTTATTAGGGGAGGGTGGAAAAGTGGAGAGAGAAATAAAAAATAATCTGTAAGTACATTGGAAGAGTCCATAAAATGGACTGTCTTCCTCATTTACAGGAAATGGTTGTGGGACACAATTTGGCTAATGCTTGGTTTGACTAAAGCACCTATATGTATTCAGGTTTCTTGATGATCCTTATTTGAAAGATCAAAGCCACAGAATTCATCGGATGTTAATTCTTTCCAGATAATGGGGGAGAAAAGATGCAACTGAATTTGTTAAGATAATCAGTTAAATTTAAATCACTGACTGTGGCTTTAGCTTATTGATTAGTTGGATTTACAAGCAGGTTACACACTTTGCGAGTAAAACATAATTGGAATTGGAAGGCAGCAAAAGCACAATAAATTTCAGATGAATCTATGTTACCTCATGAATCTCAAGTAATGGTATCCTTTACGTCTTTCCTGCTTAAACTGCCTGACTTCCTGATAATTCTTACATTGCTTCTGCTGTACACTTTTTGCTTGTTATATCCTCATTCATCTACATCCATGGCCACCCATGACAATATTCTGATATTTTGCCCACATTTGTGCACTGTTATGGTCAGGTGAGGAGGGTTCAAAGGGCTCCCCTCTTGACTGTCTCCTTATTTGACTGTAATAGGGTTTATTTCTTTTTTAGAGTGGATGAACTTGCCAATTCCATGAGTGTTTAACTCCTTATGTGCAATGATCATTAAAAAAAATAATCAGACGGGTTTTGTTGAGTTTGACAAAGAAAGAGATTAGTTTTATTGTACTTAATCCAATCTAAGTAAAATAATAATATATGTTCCAACTTTCACACACACACACACACACACACACACACACACACACACACACACACACACACACACACACACACACACACACACACACACACACACACACACACACACACACACACACACACACAGTGGGGAAGGATCGATTGGTTGGATTGGAGTCCAGAGCAATAAAAAAGGGTATACACTCTGTGGAGTTTGGTGACTTCACTGGCTGAACTCGGTGGTCCTGAGGCTTCCAGCTTGCAGATGTGGCTGGCTGATACGTGGTTTTCCTGGAGACAGCGATGCAGATGATTACTTTCAAGGGATCTCTGTCTGCAGCAGTAATAGGCCGAGGTGATTGCGGCCAGCAGGCAGGGTTCAAAGCTTGTAATGTGGACTGGCGAGAGAGAAAGAGAGAGAGAGGAAGGACCCTACTTGGGTCTTTTCTTGTTGGTGTCTAGTTGCTTGTCTAGTTGCTACAGGGAAAACACCAGCTGAAACACACAGCTGGTGGGCCTGTCACATGACCATCACCCAGTGCTTCAACATGTCTACAGTGTGTATTCCTTCTTGCAACTTAATCAGTTCATGTCAAGGAATTCCCTTCTCTCAACCAGGACCCCATTGTTCAAGTGGTTAGGTTTGAGTGGTTCATCTCCAACAGTTTAATTTCCCAAGTGATGGTTTTGATGTCTTGTTAATTGGAGCAGGACAGGTAGTTCACTCAAAATTCCCCAGGTCATTGTTCTTGAGGGGACTGGGCAGACAACTCGTCTCCACCTCAATGCACTGGAATGTCGGGTATAGTGATGCAAATTGTGGCAGCCATGTTAGCTGCCAGCAGTCACCTTTTTGTCTGTTCCTTTTTACCTTTTTAGAAATTTAATTCAGACTTCCAGCCAATGGATTAAGTAAAAAATCATCATTTGGCATAGCACATGTCTGTGACAGTTCATACTGCTAATTGTGAAAAGAAGACTTGCATTTATATAGCTCGTTTCATGACCACAGGATGTCCCAAAGCACTTTGCAGCAAATGAATCACTTTTTGAAGTGTAGTCACTGTTGTAATGTAGGAAACGCGGCAACCAATTTGTGCACAGCAAGCTCCCACAAACAGCAATTTAATAATGAGCAGCTAGTCTGTTTTTGTGATGTTGATTTAGGGATAAATATTGACCAGGACACTAGGGATAATGCACCTGCTCATCTTCGAAATAATGCCATGGGATCTTTTAAGTCCACCTGAGAAGGCAGACAGGGCCTGAGTTTAATGTCTCATCGAAAGTGTTTAAGGAATCAGTGAAAGAAAATAGCACAACTAATGATGCATATCATTGACTGACTCTCTATGCATTCCCTGCAACAACTAGGGATATCATAATTAATGTTCCCAGCATAGAGCTTTTCCAACTGTAAACCCATGTCATGAGTTTGGGTATCTGCCCCCCTCATGATTTTCTATTATGATGGTAAATTATGGGTTTGGGTACCACATTTGCAATCCCAGCAGGTGAAGCTTTGCACCAGAAGAGAACATTTGTAAAATGATTCCTAATATAT
Organism: Heterodontus francisci; assembly: GCF_036365525.1. Lineage (NCBI taxonomy): Eukaryota > Metazoa > Chordata > Chondrichthyes > Heterodontiformes > Heterodontidae > Heterodontus > Heterodontus francisci. The sequence goes on from NC_090375.1 coordinate 40,473,397, forward strand.
GCATAAAGTCAAAACCCCCAACCCAACCCATTCCCCACCAGTTAATGCAGCACCAAACCATGCAGAGCAGAGTACCAGGTTTAACTCAGTCTGTGTTAAGGTAGTTGATCTCATTCAGGGCTGTAGTTGGGATGCTAGAATTGATCACAGTGCTCCTGGGCCAAGGAAGGTATGGAGGGGGACAAAAACATATTCAAGGTTCTTGGTGCTGATCAGTAACTGTTTTACCCCTGCTGGAAATTTTGTGTGTTGAGGGGATGTATGAAGCAAGAATAGACTTGGTTGCGATGCCGTCCACAGGTGAATTGCCTGCAAAACATTTCTACCTAAGGCTCACACATAGAACAGGTATCAAAGAGAATCCAAATAGCTCCAAATGTTTGGCAGCATAAGTTAGTATTTTCAAGACAGGATTTGGGATGGGGCAGTGTGTTGGTGGGGGGGGGGGAGTGGTGCAGGGGGTGGGGGGCAGTGAGGCGGATTGTGTTGTGTGGAGAGAAATGCAAAACCGTTAGGCTTGGAAATTCCATAGTTCTCCAGCGGAAGGTTGGCGGCATCTCTGGAGAAAAGGCATAATCAGCTAAAGTAGGTGATCTATGCCATCTCTCCAGACTGAAGTTATACAGCAGATCAGGAGAAGCCCTTGGAAATTCTACCTCAGGTAGGCATAAAATATCCCATGGCATTATTCGAAGTAGAGTAGGGCAGTAATCCCCTGTGTCCTGGCTAATATTTGTCCCTCATTCAACATCGCTAAAACAGATTGTCTGATCATTATTACAATGCTGTTTGTGGGACCTTGCTGTGCGCATACTGGCTGCCACATTTACGACATTGCAGCAATGACTACACTTCAAAAGTACTTCATTGGTTGTAAGGTGCTTTGGGACATCCTGGAGTCTTGAAAGGCACCATATAAATGCAAGTCTTACTTATTTTCAACTTCGTAATTTAAAAAGAAGATTCAAAATAAATTTCTTGAAAGTTTTACAGAATCACTGTTTCAAGTGATTTTTTTTTTAATGAAGTCAGAATCAAAAAATGCTTGAGAGTTTATTTTGGGTATTACAGGGATTTTGCCTTGCTGTGCCATGAATATTGCAGATAACAAACAAGAGCAGAAATTATTTTTTATGAAAAATTATTCACAATGCATTAAAAGTCAGGCTTCAGAAACAGCAAATTTGTAATTATACAGAGATAATCCACAAAAAAAAACCTTAAAAGGGTTCCACATACTTATAAGATGTATGGATCAGCAGCATCATAGCCAATAGGTGCACAGCAAGGTCCCACTAATGACAATGTGATAATGGCTAGGTTATCTGTTTTAGTGATGTTAGTTGAGGGATAAATATTGGCCAGGCCACTAGAGAAATTCCTCTGCTCTTCTTCAAAATAATGCCGTGGGATCCTTCCCATCTTTCTCAGAGAGTAGTCAGGACCTCGGTTTAAAGTCTCACCAGAAGGATAGCACCATGAGTACTGCACTGAAGTGTAAGCTGAGATTTTGTCTCAAGTCTCTGGTATGGGGCTTAAACTCACAGCCATCTGACTCAAAGGTGAGACTGCTACCATTGAGCCATGGATGACACTTTGCAGAAGAAGCAGTGGACACAGCACAAAATAGGAGAGGGCAGATGAGAGGTGACTGACAGGCATTTCACTGAGGCAAGTTTTATGGAAGTGTCTGAAGGTGAACAATGCAAAATGGTTCAGGAAGAGAATTCTGCAGTGCATTGATAGTGTGGGTGGAGCCTATGTCAACCAATGGTGGAGCGAAAGGGTATCACAGAGTCATAGAGTTATTTATGGCATAGAAGGAGGCCATTCACCACATAGAGTCCGTGCCAGCTCTCAGCGGAACAATCTAGTCAGTCCCACTCCCCGCTCGATCCCTGTAGCCCTGCAAGTTTATTTCCCTCAAGTGCCTATCCAATTTCCTTTTGAAATCATTGTCTTTACTTCCACCATCCTTTTGGGCAGTGAGTTCCAGGTCATTACCACTCGCTGTGTAAAAAAGTTCTTCCTCACATTCCCGCTGCAACTCTTGCCCAAAACCTTCAATCTGTGTCCCCTGTTCCTTGTACCATCAGTTAATGGGAACAGCTTTTCCTTATCTAACTTATCTAAGCCTTTCATAATCTTGTACACCTCTATCAAATCTCCCCTCAATCTCCATTGCTCCTGGGAGAACAACCCCAGCTTTTCCAACCTAACCTCATAACTAAAATCCGCCTTCCCTGGAACCATTCTGGTGAATCTCCTATGCACCCACTTCACGACCCTCACATCCTTCCTAAAGTGTGGTGACCAGATCTGGATGCAATACTCTAGTTTGGGCCTAACCAGAGCTTGATAAAGATTCAGCATAACTTCCCTGCTTTTGTACTCACTGCCTCTTTTTATGAAGCCCAAGATCCCATATGCTTTGCTAATCACTCTCTCAACATATCCTGCCACCTTCAAAGATCTATGCACAGGCACCCGTCGGTCTCCCTGTTCTTGTACACTCTTTTGAACTGCACCAGTAAATCTATATTCCCTCACCCTAACCCTTCTGCCAAAATGCATCTGCTCACACTTGTCGGTATTAAATTCCATCTGCTACTTGTCTGCCCTTGTATGTTATCTATGTCCTGTTACAGGCAGTTCGTATCATCCTCCTGTTTGCCATTCCTCCAAGTTTGGCAACACTGGCAAATTTTGAAATTCTACTCTGTATTCCAAGATCCAAGTCATTTACACATCGCAAAAAAAACAGTGGGCATAGCACTGAACCTTGGGGAACACCACTGTCTACTATCCTCCAGTCTGAAAAACAACCATTCACCACGACTTGCTGTTTTCTGCCCTTAAGTCAATTTTTTTATCCAATTGGACACTGACCTTCCTATTCCATGAGCCTTAATTGTGTTAACGAATTGTCCAATAATGTTCTTCAGGGGATCCAACAGCATAGCAGTCAGCCGTGAGTATACAACGGGCAATGGAAAGCAAATAGATTTTATACAAAATGCGCATTTTGAAAAATCAGCCCTCATTCTATTTCCTTTAACATTTTATCCCTCCAGGTTTCCCACGCAATTCCTGAAAACATTCACAACTTGCTGGGTATCATCCATCTTGCTATTCTTCACGTGTAAGCCTATGCAGTCAATGTCACAGCTTAGTCAACCGAAGATCATAGCTGAGCCCAAACAAGTCCTCAAATGGCCTCCACACCACACTCGCGCTTTCCAACAGGGGTTGTGAACAGAATTAAGGAGCAGGGGACACAGATTGAAGGTTTTGGGCAAGAGATGCAGGGGGAATGTGAGGAAGAACTTATTTATGCAGCGAGTGGTAATGACGTTGAAGTCACTGCCCACAAGTGTCGTGGAAGTGGTGACAATGATTTCAAAAGGAAATTGGAGCATTAGACCTGGCTGATATTCAACTTCCATAAATCAAAGGTACTGAGTACAGACCAGGGATCAAACATCACTAAAGTGGAGGATACAGGTACCTGCTGGAGCCAACCATCCTCTTTTTATGCCCTTCATTGATGAGGACAGAACTGTTTTTATCTATATAGAACTGCAGCTATAAAATTAAAATTATGACACTTCCTGTCAATACGAAACAAGTGTGCCACTTCCAGAGCATAGAACTGCTGCTGAATATGGTAAGATTAGTTTAAAAACAGAAGCAAACATGCTTGGCGTACATTATAAATAATAACAGGTCGAAGGTGATTTCAAGGCTATAACGTAATCACTGGATTCAGATAACTTTCATAAACAACGTGAGCAATTTAGCATCATCTGAACTCTACAGATCAATTTTGCAGCTCATAATCACTCTGTTAACTCCTGGTTTACATTTTGCCCCTATTCCTTTCAAACTTCACAAGGTCTTGTACTGTGGGCCTTGACCTTTCACTTGATCTTATACGTTACTTCATAATCACCTGGTACCCAATGGGCTGGATTATCGTCTGACTATTGGCATTAGGGTGGGATGCAGGCAAAGTGAGTTGGAGCCAATCTGAGGTTTGAGCTGTCACTATGCCCCATGATAAATGTTGAAAAGAGCATTTTTAAAAGTATCAGAGTGATTAGCCAATGTCAATCAATGCTTTATTCTTCAGCAGAGCTCTATTTTGTTCAACTTAGTTCTGAATTTGATCTGCTAACATGAGCAGCAGCATTGTCTATTCATTCCCAATGTCATATTCAAGTTTCACAGTGGGAGGTTACAAAGCCCTTCACTGTTAGCTAGCAAACTGAGTGCAGAATTATAGCCAATTTATAACTAATGTTTGCTTATGTGACTGGAAAGTCAAATCACCTCAATTAAGTATTGCAGTTTTAAAAAGTGCAAAATCCTATACAGATTTAATTTAAAGGCTGCCTTTGAGAAGCTTATAACCAGCAAACAGAGAAGACTAGGCAAATTAGGAAGTAGCGGTGAGATGATGCTGACCTTGGGTTTTACAGCTTAAAGACTGTAGTCTGAATAAAAGATGGAGAGAGACAAAAGGGGCCATTTTCAACTGCCACATCTTCCCATTTACACTAGAAAGTGGGATCTCCAGCAATTGGCTGTTAGTAATTAACCTCTGGCCCTAAACTACATGGTAAATGGACAGCCAATGCTCCTACGAAGAATCAGCTTGCAATACAATAAGGGGTCCTTTGGCATTGCAGGACTCCAGTTTCAATTTTCAGTACAAACTGACTCATTTCATCTCTTGGTACAAGGCCTTGAGTGGCCTAATCAGTGGTCCGTTATAGATGGGAGTGCTAATCACCCATTTTCAGGCTTGCCTAGGATCAGAGATTTCATGATGGGCAATAAATGCTGGCCTCGCCAGTCATGCTCACATCCCATAAATGAATAAAAAAAAAGGGTGCCCACAAAACAACAGCTAAATATTTTTCTGTATATTTCCATGGGACTAGGAGGGGCAGGAGTTTTGAGGCTGACAATACTGTGGATAATTTCTGCAGCCATTATTTGAAATTCTCAACACTTCATATTTAGATTACTGAAACTGTTAATACTTCTCCCTGTGCCAATTTAATTGCTTGTGAAAGGTGAGAGGAGTGTCCTGATTGGCCAGTTTATCTTTCAGTCATGCTCACAAACTGATATTGCACAGATGCATGCCCAGCATAATTGCTGGCATCTGATTTCGGGCAGCAAATATCTATGGAAAAGGGTTATTGGTTCTTCCTTTCAATAAATATAGCACTATGCCCTTTTACTACAGCTCAGTGCAAGCTGTATAGATATATCCATGCCTAAAAATCAGGTCGATGCTGTTAAAATGATTTTGGCTGCCTTCAAGGGGAAGAGAGCAGGAAAGTTGGATTAATTTCAGATTACTGCAGTAAAGAGAGGATGCAGGCAAGATGGCTTTGTATGATTTTTGATAGGTCATCTATTGATCTAAGCAGCAGGAGCACCTGTTATTGGCTGGGCTGTCACATGGTCCCAGCCTGGCTTCATTTATTGAGTACATGTCATCACCAATATACATTGATGAGCGAGTCGTTTTGTTGACAACCTGGAGTCATAGATTGTACATCTAGGTCATTGACCCGAACCTCAACTCAAAGATAACTTGCCCACAGAGAACAATAAGTTTCCTCACTGGTACACTAAACTGGATGGTACCAACTGCCATCTTGGGTTCAAAGAGATATGGTAGGACAGTATTTTAAATCATTGCATTCACAATCAGCCCGATCTCAGCTGTCCATGGAACAATCACCAATATCTTAAGTGCTTTAAGTATCACTAAACATCCTGCACAGGGTATCACTGGCATAATTTCCTGGGTATCACTAACAATCCTTTGCTGGGTATCACTAACCATAAAGTGCTGTGTCACCAACCATCCAGGTCACAATTCCACAATTTCAAGGCCATGAGAAAGAATGATGCAAAGTAGGAGACTGTATGATGAATCTTTATTTCAACACAGTGAGGGTTCAGAGAGGAGGAAGAGAATGTAGGACAACATATTTGGAGCTGAGGATGAAAAAGAGTGACAGCTCACAGAGACATTAATCTTAGCAGGACTAAACTGTGTGGTGACTTTGTGGTGAAAGAGGAAGCAATGCCTCACAACATTACCCGCTACCTCCATTACCCAATGCCCTCAAGTAGATTTAAGAATTGGTGAATAGTGTCTGATGTGTGGCATTGGACTTAAATCTGTAGAATAACATGTCACCAGCAACCTTGCATGGGTCCTTTCACCATGTTAAATGTGTGTGCTCCCATCAGTGGCAACGGGACTGACAGCAGCCTATGGGTTGGTATTGATGTCGCTAGGGGACCAAGAACAAAGCCCTGTTTCACGCCACTCAGGATAGGAAAGGGGTCTGATGAGGCGCTGCTATGCTGAATTGTGCCTTTCATATTGTCATGGAATGAGGTGATGATACTTAGTAGCTTTGGTGGACATCCGATCTTTTCCAGTAGTCTGAAGAGACCACGTCTGCTGACGAGGTCAAAGGCTTTGGTGAGATCAATGAAAGCAACGCAGAGGGGCATCTGTTGTTCGTGGCATTTCTCCTGTAGCTGGCGAAGGGAGAACGGCATGTCAATGGTGGATCTCTCTGCTCGAAAGCCACACTGTGCCTCAGGGTAGACACGCTCGGCCAGCTTCTGGAGCCTGTTTAAAGCAACTCGAGCGAAGACTTTCCCCACTATGCTGAACAGGGAGATTCCACGGTAGTTGTTGCAGTCACCGCGGTCACCTTTGTTTTTATAGAGGGTGATGATATTGGCATCGCGCATGTCCTGAGGTACTGCTCCCTCATCCCAGCACAGGCAAAGCGGTTCGTAGAGTGCTGAGAGTATAGCAGGCTTAGCATTCTTAATTATTTCAGGGGTAATGCCGTCCTTCCCAGGGGCTTTTCCGCTGGCTAGAGAATCAATGGCATTACTGAGTTCCGATTTTGTTGGCTGTACGTCCAGCTCATCCATGACTGGCAGAGGCTGGGCTGCATTGAGGGTGGTCTCAGTGACAACATTCTCCCTGGAGTACAGTTCTAGGCAGTGCTCAACCCAGCGGTCCATTTGCTTGCGTTGGTCAGAGATTGTGTCCCCTGATTTAGATTTGAGGGGGGGGGGGATCTTCTTGATGGTTGGCCCAAAAGCTCTCTTAATGCCATCATACATTCCTCTGATGTTTTCGGTGTCTGAGGCCAGCTGAATATTACAGCATAGGTGTTGTCAGTAGTCATTTGCGCAGTGCCTGGCTGTTCCTTGTGCAGCGCTTCTGGCTGTTTTAAGTACTACGGATGTTAACTCGCTGGGGGCTTTCTTGTAGTTGAACAGTACAATGTGCTTAGCGGCTATGACAGGTTCCAGCTCTCCAAAGTGAGATTGAAACCAGTCTGCATTCCACCTCACGCGTTTGCCATAGGTGGTCATAGCTGAGTCATAGATGGCGTCTCTGATGTGGGCCCACTTGGTCTCTGCATCCCCCGTGGGAGTGTTTTGAAAGGCTTTCTCATGTGAATTTAGAAATTTTTGTAACAGCTGTGGATAAGCAATTCTGCATGAGTTGATGCGCGGGTGGCCCTTCTGCTTGGAGTGATGCAGCTTCTTTGGTTTGAGTCTAACCTTGCTGCACACCAGGGAGTGGTCGCTTTCGCAGTCCGCACTGTGGAAGCTGCGTGTGGTTTGAACGCTGTTTAAAGAGGCTCGCCTTGTGATGATGAGGTCCAGTTGGTGCCAACGACGTGATCTTGGGTGAGTCCAAGAAACCTGGTGACAGGGTTTATTGTGAAAGAACGAGTTGGTGATGCAGAGGTTATGATAGGTACACAACTCAAGCAGTCTCTGTCCATTCTCATTCATCCTTCCAATGCCTTTCCTATCCTGAGTGGCGTGAAACAGGGCTGTGTTCTCGCACCCACACTGTTTGGGATTTTCTTCTCCCTGCTGCTTTCACATGCATTCAAGTCTTCAGAAGAAGGAATTTTCCTCCACGCAAGATCAGGTGGCAGGTTGTTCAACCTTGCCCGTCAAAGAGCGAAGACCAAAGTACGGAAAGTCCTCATCAGGGAACTTCTCTTTGCTGACGATGCTGCATTAACATCTCACACTGAAGAGTGTCTGCAGAATCTCATTGACAGGTTTGCGGCTGCCTGCAACGAATTTGGCCTAACCATCAGCCTCAAGAAAACGAACATCATGGGACAGGATGTCAGAAATGCTCCATCCATCAATATCGGCGACCACGCTCTGGAAGTGGTTCAAGAGTTCACCTACCTAGGCTCAACTATCACCAGTAACCTGTCTCTCGATGCAGAAATCAACAAGCGCATGGGAAAGGCTTCCACTGCTATGTCCAGACTGGCCAAGAGAGTGTAGGAAAATGGCGCACTGACACGGAACACAAAAGTCCGAGTGTATCAAGCCTGTGTCCTCAGTACCTTGCTCTATGGCAGCGAGGCCTGGACAATGTATGTCAGCCAAGAGCGACGTCTCAGTTTATTCCATCTTCGCTGCCTCCGGAGAATCCTTGGCATCAGGTGGCAGGACCGTATCTCCAACACAGAAGTCCTCGAGGTAGCCAACGTCCCCAGCATATATACCCTATTCAGTCAGAGGCGCTTGAGATGGCTTGGCCATGTGAGCTGCATGGAAGATAGCAGGATCCCCAAGGACACATTGTACAGCGAGCTAGTCACTGGTATCCGACCCACCGGCCGTCCATGTTTCCGCTTTAAAGACGTCTGCAAACGCGACATGAAGTCCTGTGACATTGACCACAAGTCGTGGGAGTCAGTTGCCAGCGATCGCCAGAGCTGGCAGGCAGCCATAAAGGCGGGGCTAAAGTGCGGCGAATCGAAGAGACTTAGCAGTTGGCAGGAAAAAAGACAGAAGCGCAAGGGGAGAGCCAACTGCGAAACAGCCCTGACAACCAATTTTATCTGCAGCACCTGTGGAAGAGTCTGTCACTCTAGTATTGGCCTTTATAGCCACTCCAGGCGCTGCTCCACAAACCACTGACCACCTCCAGGCACTTACCCATTGTCTCCCGAGACAAGGAGGCCAAAGAAGAAGAAGAAGAAGAAGGGGACCAAAATCTCCCATCACTCTGTCTGCAGAAGAGAATGGATGATGACCGGAGATGGGCATGTGCTTATGCCGATGGAGGACAAGACCATGGAGCTGGCCGGACAGCAGGATGGATGGAGTGTTGTGGATGGAGAGACATGGGCATCCTTCCAAGACAGTAAGTAAGGTCTACATGGGGCACAATACTGCATCTGCAATGATCGAGCCATGCTGCTCATCAGGCATCTGGTACACACAGCGATCTTCATTGTATATGGGATGGCAGGCCCTTAACCCTGACATGTTTTTGTTGTGATGGAAAACCCACATGAAAATGGAAAAATATTAATTTCATTGCTTGAAACTTTGCTTGAGAAACTTTTACTGGACCTTATTATAAATAACTTTTAAAAATGAAAACAGAACAGCTAAAGATGGCCATGCACAATTTGCATATGAGATACCAAAGGCTGACCGGAGACAGGTTATTACCCAGTCTAGCTGGAACAATAGGGTGCACTCTGATTCAATTACCTGGAATGGTCTTTGTCAATAGTGATTGTCAAAAGCCTCGACACCCATTGACTTTGAAAGAGCCAAACCCCCCTAACAAGTATGTTTGCACAGCTTGAGAGAAGAACTTTGAATTTCAGGAAAACCTTCCAGAAAATTCTGTTTTCAAACAAAGAGGTGGTCACATGACATACCTGCCTGTTAAACTCTGAGTTTGTGAATTGTGCCTCAGAAAAAAGACAGCAACTGAACTCCAAGGAAGAAAACAGCATCTCTCTCTCTCCCTCCCTCTCCAGCAAAGCCTCGGCTGCAGTCAAACCTCAAATCTACAGACCCTCACAGGCAACAACCAAGAGTACAGATAAAGTCTCTCTTCGGCCTTCCGGAACCAGAGAAGCAAGCCCGAATTCTGCGTGGCCCGGCGAGGACTTCAAGACTTTAACTTCAACTAGGGACCTGAAACTCAGTACTTGAATTTCAATCATTACAGACCCTACTTCAACCTCCCATCTCTATTTTTTCCCCTCTGTATCTATTTGTATGTGTGTGTGCCTCTCGTATGAATGTGAGTGTGGATACATCGCACATTTTCATCATTTTAACTGGTTTAGAGTGATAAGGTTAATAAACTTACATCTTTCTTGTTTAAACTCAAGAAAACCTGTCTGATTGGTTCAGTTACAATTATAATTAGACGAACAAGCGAAAGTGCTCACTGAGCTGGTAAGTTAAATCACTGTGGCAAAAGAATAAACCCTGTTGCGGTCAATCCAGAGAAGGGGCAAAAGGGGTGCCTGAGGCCCCTTCCTCACCTGGTCATAACATTGTTCTGTCATGCAGATCAAGCTGTGCCAAATTGGACACCAGTGGAAAATGCCCTGTGGATCCTGCCACTTCTAAGGGGGAGGAAGGAGCCTCAGAGGGTGCATCGGCACCTCATACTCCTCCACCCTCCACCATTGCAGGTACTTGTACCTCGGTGGGTTTACGCATGAGTTTAGATCTGGGCACAGAATCTGGTGAACACAGCACACACATGCCTGAGTAGCTGACAGAAGAGGTGACAGCCCAGGTCTCTGACAGTTGGAGGAATGTAGGAGGCCAGGCCCACGCTGAGCCCCAGGCTTATGATGTGCCTCTGGTTTCGGCAGCAAGGTGTGGCAACATCTGGCAGAGATGCCAGAGGCTATGCACGCCCAAGCACGATCAATGGAGGAGTCCATCCAAGTATTGACCTCAACATTGTCTCTGACTGGTGCATGAGTGGCCTCCTCTTCATTGAGACTTTGGTGGGTCTAGACAGATACATGAATGGGCAGGAAGCAAAGAGATACAGACCCTTAGAAAATAGGTGACATGTTTAGATAGAGGATCTGGATCGGCGCAGGCTTGGAGGGCCGAAGGGCCTGTTCCTGTGCTGTAATTTTCTTTGTTCTTTGTTCTATCTGGCAGAGCACTCAGTGTTTTCTGCAGAACTTCATGCCCTCATCTTGATCATGCATGCAGGCAGCTGTGGCAAGGCAAGAGGGTGACAGGGGAAATTAAGTCCTCACCAGGTCCTCTGTCCTCTCAGGTCAGCGGAGAGGCAGAAGTCTGCTTTGATAGGGAGGAGGAGTGTATGGTTCCCACAGCTGGCGGCTCCTCTCAGAGTGCTCCTGGTGTGGGCAGTAGTTCCTCTGCCTCTCTGCCAGTGTTGCCAGTTTATCCAGCATCGCAGCCAAAAGAGGGTTGTACTGCCTCTGTGCAGGAGAGCCACAACATGCCAGGGCTCTCCAGGCCTAAGGCATTCCGAGGATAGCCGCCAAGATCATCCGTATCCATCGGGCGCCAAGGTCAGCAGGCAGCCTTCACCTCAGCTGACAGTGCAGGGGTAGCACCATATAGGATTATGCTTAAGAAAAGTAAGAAGTGCACTGAGAATTACAGGGTTTTCATCAGTGAGCGTTTGTCTATCATAACACTGGCCATTTCCATTATGACTGTAAATAAATCTTTACTGCTAGGCATGGAATCGCTCCTTTTTTCCTATATCAAGTACTTGTCCCTTCGCTGCATGCCAGCCTCTCGGAGGAAGCTGGAGGCGATCGCAGATGCTGCGAGGGCTTAACTTTAGAGCCTCACCAGATCAGCTATGCACAAACGTTCAGTAAGCCAATGTGTCATTAAGGAAGGAATGGTGAAAGTTGCTCCATATAGGAAGGTCCTTATTAGAAAATGTACAAGTGCCATAAAGGATCAAATTAAATGAGAATGTCTAAGCGGTTTGCGTGTCTCTCATGTTCAATGTCATGTTGCTCCTGGGTTCTTCATCTGGCCTAGCTTACCCATCTCCCACTCCAGATCCTCATTGTCTAAGGAGGCAGCCCTCTCCTCATCTTCCTCATTGCTCATTGGCTCCTCCCTCTGAAGGGCAAGTGCACAGCAAACCACGACGATAGGATGAAACGTCGCCGGGCATACTTAACGGCTCCATCGGACCAAACTAAGCACCTGAATCTCATTTTCAGCAGACCAATGGTCTGCTCAATGGTAGATCTTGTTGTCCCATGGCAGGTGTTTTACCTCTCCTCTGCATCCAAGCATGGGTTCCTCACAGGTCTCAGCAGCCATATCCTCAGTGGGTAGCCCTTGTTTCCAAGGATTCTTCCTGCAGGCTGGAGGAAGGCAGAAAAGTTTCAAGCACCTTGGACTGCGTCAACATGTCGGCATCATGGTAACTTCCCAGGAAGCATGTGCAGACCTGTTGTACATTGAGGGAGTGGAAGCCCTTCTTGTTGATGAAGGCCGCTGGCTGGTGTTCCGGAGTCTTGATGACTACATGCGTGCAGTCAATGACCCCCTGCACCTGGGGGAATCCAGCGATGGCCCTGAAACCAATAAACGTCTCTGCTTGTGAGTTGGGATCCATGCAGAAGCGTACATAATCTCCGGCCCTTCTGAACAGGGCATTGGTGACCTCCTTGATGCACTGATGTGCTGCAATCTGCAAGATTCCACACATGTCCCCTGTGGATCCCGGGAATGATGCAGTGCCATAGTAGTTCAGCACCATGGTGATCTTTAAGGCCACTGGCATTGGATTACCACCAAGTCCCCTGGGGCACTGCTCATTCTGCATCATTGCACAGGTCAGTAATGGCCTCCCTGGAGAGGTGTAGTCTTCATTGCATACCTGCAGGTAGTTGAGCCTCGACCTGTACACTGTCACTGGAGGGTACCTCCTTCTGCATGGGACAACTCCCTCTCTTGTACCTCTTCGCCCTTCTGCTGCATCCAGAGGCCACTGAGAACCCTCCTGTGGACTCACAGGCCATTGTGATGCTGCTGCATGTGCCTGGCCCTCCTTCCTGCTCAGGTGCACTTTGACTTCAACAGGGACCTGAAGCCTGGGTGAATGAGGCTCATGATAAGTGGCCACTTCCTGAAAGGCAGTCCTCCCCTGCCGATGTTCCCCTCTTGATGCCCCCACTTGTGACCGTTGCCCAAGTGTCACTTGCCTGTTGCCCTCCTTGTCTTGCCCCCCCTTCCCCCACAGCACAGCCAACCTTCTCCTCACTCCTGGCATTCTGAGCTCAGCCCTCCCTTTATGGCCCTTCCAAGCCCTCGATGTTTGCCCTTTCGATAGCCTCCCTTCCAGGCTGCCTCCATGTTGCCCTTCAAAGGAGATGAGACTCTGAAGCCCCATGAGAGCCATGCACCATTTATAAAGTTGCATCTGATTCATAAAATCACTTTCAATTGGCCATTTAACTATATCAAGTACCTGCATGCCATATTGTCATCGGACCTCTGCCTGTCATGATTGCTGCCATGGGAAAAATCAGGATGGGACAGCAAGTTGGACTTCCCATCCAATGTGTCCCATCCTAACTTTATGACCCCATCCCCCCCACTCCAACACCTCCATACCTGTTCACATTGCTCCCTTCAAATTCAGCCCTAAGTCTATACAATGCTGCTGTTCACCATGGCACCCAAAAGAAGTCACTGGTTTTATTGTTGGTGAACAAGAGGTCAAACTCGCATTTGTCAATTGCCTACTGATCAGCTAGTGACTGTTTATATGGAGATCGAAGGTTGCCACAGATAAAGGGACGATAGGAGTTACCAAGCCGTGAATCTTGCCAACATGTGCCTAAAGTTGGTCATGGGTAAGTGGGGTGAGTGGTTGCAGAATCTCTTCTTGGTCATTGGCTGAGGTTGAACAGACAGTTCACAACCTTGACATCCTATTTAACCCTGGGATTATTTTTCAACCATATATTTACTACCAAGACCACCTACTTCCATCTCCATAACCTCACCTGTCTCCACCCCTGCCTCAGCTCATCTGCTGCTGAAGCCCTCATCCATGCTTTTGTTACCTCTAGATTTGATTCACAACTGGCCTCCCATCTTCTACCCTCTATGGTCCTGATGGATTTCATCTTAGGGTCTTAAAAGAAGTGGCTAGTGAGATAGTTGATGCTTTGGTTTTAATTTTCCAAAATTCCCAGGTTCAGGGAATTGAAAAATAGTGACTGTAACTCCTTTATTCAAAAAGGGAGGGAGACAGAAAGCAGGAAACTACAGGCCGGTTAGCTTAATATCTATCATAGGGAAAATGTTAGAAATTATTATCAAAGATGTTATAGCAGAGAACTTAGAAAAATTCATGGTAATCAGGCAGAGTCAACATGGTTTTGTGAAAGGGAAATCATGTCTAACCAATTTATTGGAGTTCATTGAAGAAGTAGCATTTGCTGTGGATAAAGGGGAACCGGTGGATGTACTGTACTTATATTTCTGGAAGGCATTTGAATATCAAAGGATATTGCAGAAAATAAAATCTCATGGTGTGGGGGTAACATATTGACATGCATAGAAGATTGGCTAACTAACAGGAAACAGAGAGTAGGCATAAATGAGTCATTTTCTGGTTGGCAAGGTGTAACGAATGGTGTGCCACAGGGATCAGTGCTAGGCCCTCACCTTTTTACAATTTATATAAATGACTTGAATGGAGGGACTGAAGGTATGGTTGCTAAGTTTGCTGATGATACAAAGATAGTTAGGAAATTAAGTTTTGAAGAGGGCATAAGGAGGTTACAAAGGGATGTAGATAGGTTTAGTGAGTGGGCAAAGATCTGGCAAATGGAGTAAAAGGTAGAAAATGTGAAATTGTCCATTTTGACAGGAAAAATAAAAAAAGAAGCATATTATCCAAATGGTGAGAGATTGCAGAGCTCTGAGATGGAAAGGGATCCGGGTGTCCAAGTGCATGAATCACAAAAAGTTAGTATGCAGGTACAGCAAGTAATTAGGAACATTATATTCTAAAAGGCATTAAGGTGGACAAGTCCCCAGGTCCGGATGGGATCTAGTTTAGAGATACAGCACTGAAACAGGCCCTTCAGCCCACCGAGTCTGTGCCGACCATCAACCACCCATTTATACTAATCCTACACTAATCCCATATTCCTACCACATCCCCACCTGTCCCTATATTTCCCTACCACATACCTATACTAGGGGCAATTTATAATGGCCAACTTACCTACCAACCTGCAAGTCTTTTGGCTTGTGGGAGGAAACCAGAGCACCCGGAGGAAACCCACACAGACACAGGGAGAACTTACAAACTCCACACAGGCAGTACCCAGAATTGAACCCGGGTCGCTGGAGCTGTGAGGCTGCGGTGCTAACCACTGCGCCACTGTGCCGCCCTGGTCCATCTATCCCAGGTTACTGAGGGAAGCGAGAGAGGAAATAGCTGGGGCCTTAACAGATATCTTTGCAGCATCCTTAAACACGGGTGAGGTCCCGGAGGACTGGAGAATTGCTAATGTTGTCCCCTAGTTTAAGAAGGGTAGCAGGGAAAATCCAGGTAATTATAGACCGGTGAGCCTGACGTCAGTGGTAGGGAAGCTGCTGGAGAAGATACTGAGGGATAGGATCTATTCCCATTTGGAAGAAAATGGGCTTATCAGTGATAGGCAACATGGTTTTGTGCAGGGAAGGTCATGTCTTACCAACTTAATAGAATTCTTTGAGGAAGTGACAAAGTTGATTGATGAGGGAAGGGCTGTAGATGTCATATACATGGACTTCAGTAAGGCGTTTGATAAGGTTCCCCATGGTTGGCTGATGGAGAAAGTGAAGTCGCATGGGGTCCAGGCTGTACTAGCTGGATGGATAAAGAACTGGCTGGGCAACAGGAGACAGAGAGTAGCAGTGGAAGGGAGTTTCTCAAAATGGAGACGTGTGACCAGTGGTGCTCCACAGGGATCCGTGCTGGGACCACTGTTGTTTGTGCTATACATAAATGATTTGGAGGAAAGTATAGGTTGTCTGATTAGCAAGTTTGCAGACGACACTAAGATTGGTGGAGTAGCAGATAGTGAAGGGGACTGTCAGAGAATACAGCAGAATATAAATAGATTGGAGAGTTGGGCAGAGAAATGGCAGATGGAGTTCAATCAGGGCAAATGCGAGGTGATGCATTTTGGAAGATCCAATTCAAGAGTGAACTACACAATAAATGGAAAAGTCCTGGGGAAAATTGATGTACAGAGAGATTTGGGTGTTCAGGTCCATTGTTCCCTGAAGGTGGCAACACAGGTCAATAGAGTGATCAAGAAGGCATACGGCATGCTTTCCTTCATCGGACGGGGTATTGAGTACAAGGGTTGGCAGGTCATGTTACAGTTGTATAAGACTTTGGTTCGGCCACATTTGGAATACTGCGTTCAGTTCTGGTCGCCACATTACCAAAGGATGTAGATGCTTTGGAGAGGGTGCAGAGGAGGTTCACCAGGATGTTGCCTGGTATGGAGGGCGCTAGCTATGAAGAGAGGTTGAGCAGATTAGGATTATTTTCATTAGAAAGACGGAGGTTGAGGGGGGACCTGATTGAGGTGTACAAAATCATGAGAGGTATAGACAGGGTGGATAGCAAGAAGCTTTTTCCCAGAGTGGGGGATTCAATTACTAGGAGACACGAGTTCAAAGTGAGAGGGGAAAAGTTTAGGGGGGGTATGCGTGGAAAGTTCTTTACGCAGAGGGTGGTGGGTGCCTGGAACGCGTTGCCAGCGGAGGTGGTAGACGCGGGCACGATAGCGTCTTTTAAGATGTATCTAGACAGATACATGAATGGGCAGGAAGCAAAGAGATACAGACCCTTAGAAAATAGGCGACATGT
The DNA here is from genome assembly GCF_036365525.1 of Heterodontus francisci. Classification (NCBI taxonomy): domain Eukaryota; kingdom Metazoa; phylum Chordata; class Chondrichthyes; order Heterodontiformes; family Heterodontidae; genus Heterodontus; species Heterodontus francisci. The sequence goes on from NC_090375.1 coordinate 40,490,159, forward strand.
TTAGATAGAGGATCTGGATCGACGCAGGCTTGGAGGGCCGAAGGGCCTGTTCCTGTGCTGTAACTTTCTTTGTTCTTTGTTCTTTGTTAATAGAATGTTATTGTTTATTGCTAGGGCAATGGAATCCAAAAGTATGGAGGTTATACTTCAGTTATACAGGGCACTGGTGAGACCACATCTGGAGTACCACATGCAGTAATGGTCTCCTTATTTAAGGATGGATGTAAATGTGTTGGAAGCAGTTCAGAGAAGATTTACTAGACTATTGCTTGGAATGGGCGGGTTGTCTTATGAGGAGTGGTTAGACAAGCTAAGCTTGTATCGGCTGGAGTTTAGAAGAGTAAGAGGTGATTTGATTGAAACATATAAGATCCTGAGGGGTCTTGACAGGATGGATGTGGAAAGAATGTTTCCTCCTGTAGGAGAATCTAGAACTAGGGGTCACTGTTTAAAAATAAGGGGTCGCCCATTTAAGACAGAGATGAGGAGAATTTTTTTCTCTCTGATGGTCTTTGGAATTCTCTTCTTGAAAAGGGGGTGGAAGCAGAGTCTTTGAATATTTTTAAGGTAGAGGTAGATAGATCCTTGATAAGCAAGGGGGTGAAAGGTTATCAGGGGTAGGTAGGAATGTGGAGTTGAGGTTACAATCAGATCAGCCATGATCTCGTTGAATGGCAGAGCAAGCCCAAGGGGCCAAGTGGCCTGTTCCTAATTTGTATGTCCGTATGTATGTTCGTTAAGATAAACTCTGCTACCTGTAGCCTACTTGCATCAGGTCCAGTTCACCCATCAACCCTGTGCTTGCTGGCTTACATTAGCTCCAAATTCGGCAGAGCCTCGATTTTAAATCCCTTCATATACTCATCCTTTCCCATCTCTGTAACCTCTTCCAGCCCTACAACCTTCTAAAATCTCTGCAATTCTCCAATTCTGGCCTCCTCTGCATCCCCAATTTATTTGCTCCACCATTGATGGCTGTGTCTTCAGCTGCCTGGGCCGTGGGCTCTGGAATTACCTCCTGAAGCCTCTCTGTCTCTTTACTACTTTCTCCTCCTTTAAGGCGTTTCCTAAAATCTATGTCCTTGACCAAGCTTTTGGTCACTTGCCATAATATCTCATTTTGTGACTCGGTGTCATACTTCATACTCCTGTGACGCACCTTGGGGCACTATAGAAATGCAAGTTGTTGTTGTTAAGAGTGTACTTTGCTAATCAAGTAGATGGAAAGTTTAAGGGTTATAAATCTCGCCAGTGAGTGTATAATGGGTGTCTGATCCATTAGCACCAGATAACTAAGCAGTTTGGGTTTGAGACTCTTAAGCATCTTGATGGATTTCTGAGTGTGTCAGACAGCTAGCTGATCAATCAAGTGTATTAGCATTGATAAAATAGAGAGAGAAAATGAAGGTTGCAGCAGAAACATGAGTTTGGAGGCTAGGTGGTGATGCAAATGTGAAATTAAGAAAAGCTGGGAAAAAGCTGCAGGGACTTCAGCATCAGAAAAGAGAAAAGACAGATTAACATGTTGGTTGTCTCCTTTTCTCAGAACTGGAGAAGTAGTTCTGGAGAAAGCCATATATGTTAACTGCCTTTTCTCTTTTTAGTTTCTTTTCAATTAGCCTCATATTTATTGTTGGCTTTGTCTTTGCTTAGTAATAATAAAACCCCTGATACATACAAAGCTTCTCGTCCATTATTGCCTAATTAGTAAACAGCAGGGGCGAGCAAAATGTTTAGATTTATACTCTCTTTAGAGGGATATTTTTGGCCAGGCTATAGTCTGTTGTCTAGTATTTGCACATTTTCCCATCATTACTGAATCATCTGCATCCAGGCTCAGCAAGAAATCCTCTAACTTGCTGCTAGCTATAAACATGAGAAACAGCAGTGTGCAGTTGAGTCTGTCCATCGTTTTGTTCAATTAGACGAACAAATTGTTTATTTAATGGACATTTCTGTTATTACATAAAGTTTGCTGGTCCTATTATTACAGTTGAGTTGGGATTTATAGTGCCCATGAGACATTTTTGGCCTAACAGTTCCCCAGATGGTTTAGTAGGGAAATCACACTGAGTCGTCCTGGTGTGATACCAAGTCACGGAAGCTAAATATGTCCCATGTTAAATTCTGAGTTATTTATAATTGTTACAGTGCCCCTGGACTTGGAAGTGCGAAAATGGCCATGCTTCCCACTGCCAATTTCTATTCACTGACCAGTGCTGGATGTGCTTGTGTATAATGTGTATAGCCCTTATTAGGTGAGGACAGGAACCAGCTATGTTTTTCATTCCTCCTCCCCTAGATAGGTAACATTAACCAACACTGAATCTTCAAGCTCACAAACGAAGAATGTACACTTTGGCTATATATTTAAATGATTGAAATGATTGAAAGCTGTAATAGAGCAATATCCCCAGCTAAATTAATGGTGGTAACTGTAACAACTGTAACTCACCTATTTAATATCTTACATTTATAGAATTTATGATGCTCTCGAAATCAATGGAAATGAAAATTGAGGGTCTGTAAAACAGATGACCAATTTGCTATCAACTGTTTCTCATCCTGGGATAAAAATTGAAGGGAGCGGTTTTGCCTACATACATTAGGCATTAAAGAGGTCTTAAGCTGCAATTTCAGTTTAGTCTTCGTTTAGTGCAACACGACATCTTGGTAAAGATTTTGAAGCCAGCGCTAGCAACAGCTATCCAAAAGATCGCTTAAGGGGCTGATTGACAATTAAATTGCCTGCCTGCACTCATTAAAGAGCCTGCATGCCATTTTGCTAGATAATGCTTCATTTAACAACCTGTCCTAACAGTAGTCAACTACACAACAGTAAACAAGTTACTTCTGAGGATTTTGAGCGCTACTTAAAGAAATAGCATTCTCCTGTTCACTTGCTGCTGAAGGTTTGAAAAGCACTTTTGAAACACATTGGGAGACTTTCTGGGACACTTCAAAGCTTCTATCAAACTTTATTCTGGGAAATCTCTGAGGGCTTCCTCCAAAAGGAGTGAGTACTGTTCTATTCTACCTTATTGGGCACCTTATACCAGGAGAAAGGGAGTATTGATCATTGGCACCTTGCTAGGGATCTTCGTTAGTCTGCAGGATGAGCGGGAGGAGGAGATGGGGCCAGACAGAATAATACCTGCTACTTCAGGTACAGGGACAGGAGGTGAGGTGGACTGCACCTGTACCTTTTTACCAAAATAATCCCTAAAGTGAAGTCCAGTGACTTTGCCAAATGGGCTTCAGAGGAACATTCACTGAGGATTTTTTAAAGAAACATATTCACCCTGTTGAATTACTGGGACATCTTTTAATCTTTGACTCAATATATATAGTCCAATGAGTATCGTTCAACAATGCAGTGGCATTGCCTGCAGCATGTGTACACCAATCCTATTACATAAATGTCCAGTGTTACTTGCATGTAACACCAGAACAATCCAATAGAAAAGGAATTTGGCTTTTCCAGGAATTATAATTCCCCCCACAAAAAAGCAATTCTCCTGCTCCTTTTAAAAATTTCTGGAGATTACTTAGCCCCTTAATAATCAACATCAACCATGTGATGCACCACCAAGAAAATTTGACTTTGGCTTTGTGACCTACTCAAGAAAGTGCCAGCAATATTAAAATCTTTGATCACCTGTTTTGCTGATTGTTTTGATTTCCATGCAGAGTTCAAAGACAGAACCTGAAGGTCAGCAATGTTTGGAGATACTTTTTTAAAATTCATTCATGGGATGTGGGCATTGCTAGCTAGGCCAGCATTTGTTACCCATCCCTAATTGCCCTTGAGAAGGTGGTGCCGAGCCGCCTTCTTGAACCGCTGCGGTCCATGTGGGGTAGGTACACCAACAGTGTTGTTAGGAAGGGAGTTCCAGGATTTTGACCCAGTGACAGTGAAGGAACGGCGATACAGTTCCAAGTCAGGATGGTGTGTGACTTGGAGGGGAACTTGCAGGTGGTGATGTTCCCATGCATTTGCTGCCCTTGTCCTCCTAGGTGGTAGAGGTCGCAGGTTTGGAAGGTGCTGTCGAAGGAGCCTTGGTGAGTTGCCGCAGTGCATCTTGTAGATGGTACATACTGCTGCCACTGTGCATCGGTGGTGAAGGGAGTAAATATTGAAGGTGATGGATGGGGTATCAATCAAGTGGGTTGCTTTGTCCTGGATGGTGTCAAACTTCTTGAGTGTTGCTGGAGCTGCACCCATCCAGGCATATGGAGAGTATTCCATCTTGAATTGTGCCTTGTAGATGGTGGACCGGCTTTGGGGAGTCAGGAGGTGAGTTACTCGCCACAGGATTCCTAGCCTCTGAGCTGCTCTTGTAGCCATGGTATTTATAAGACAACTCCAGTTCAGTTTCTGGTCAATGGTAACCCCCAAGATGTTGATAGTGGGGGATTCAGCGTCACTGAACATCAAGGGGAGATAGTTAGGTTCTCTCTTGTTTGAGATGGTCATTGCCTGGCACTTGTGTGCTGCGAATGTAACTTGCAACTAATCAGCCCAAACTTCACTGATAGCTTCATGTAAAATGAAAAAAAAAATGATAGGCAGATATCTCAATTGGAAGATGTTCTAGAAGCTTCATTGCATCAATAAACAAATTGAATGAGTCGGCCTTGGTTCAGCAGTAGCACTCCTATCTCTAAATCTGTAGGTCATAGGTTCAGACTCTATTTCAGAGACTTAAGTGCATAATCTAGGCTGACATTTCAGTGCTGTTCTGAAGAGATACTGGACTATTGGAGGTCTGCCTCGGAGATGAGATGATAAACAGTGGCCCGATTTGTTCTCTCAGTTGGATGTAAAGTATCCCGTGGGATCTTTTGAAATGAGACAGGGGAGTTCTCTTAGTATCCTAGATAGCAAATATGCCTCAACCAACATCACCAAAAAATCAAGATTATCATTTATCTCATTGCTATTTGTTGGACCTTGCTGTGTGCAGGTTTACTGCTCCATTTATTGATGGTGCAACAGTGCCTAGAATTTAGAAGTATATCAATGGTTGTGAAACACTTTGGGACATCCTGAGGTCATGAAAGACACTATATAAATGCAAGCTCCTTTTTCTTTTATTTTGCTGAATCTGAAGAATAAAATGTCCATGGGCATTCCCCGATCACCAACCAAAATTCCAGGCAAATGTCTGAAAAATTGCTAATATTTTAGGACTGATCAAAACAAAGAGGGATGAGGGGTAAACAGATAAGAGTTTGGAGTACAGACATATTACCTAATTTCACAGCTAATGGGTTTAAACTTATAAACAGAATTTTAAAAAAAATAGAGATGAGAAGTTTGGCATCCAAAGAATGGCAGATAGGAAATGGTTCATGGCTATGTGTTAAGAGATTCAGGGGTGGATTTTAATTATCAGGTAGCCAATCAATGAAGTTTTAGTGTCAACAAAGTGGTCCAGTTAATTTTGAAAGCTGGGTCTCATTCCCATGATATTAATGAGTTGTAGATGCCAAGTGGGCACCTTTCTGCACTGGTTATCTGGTGCAATATTTAGGTGGCAAGCGTGGAGCCCAAGGTGGCAGCATCCCATATTATTCTTGACAAGCCCAGAGGAGCAGTTCTTCTCCTTCTCACCCCATGAAAATAATCTTAAAATTACATTTGCTCTTCTTTTGCTCTGCCGCTTGGTAAAACTGGGTGGAACATTCATCGTAGAAGTTTCACACAGATGTCTCCCAAAATAGCAACTGGGATCCTCTGCATATCAAAAGGACCTACCTCCTAAAACAGGTCGCCCAGTGGAAGGCTCCTTTCAGATTGATGTTGTCTAGACTGAGACCGAGAATGTGGTAGTAGGCTTTTCACCACGATTTTGAGGATGCTACTGCCCCAATTTCTGCCTTGTGGAACTAATGACTATCTCCCCCTTCATCTCAAAATACAAAAAACACATAGACAATATTGTGCAGCAAACACTGCTTCTATTTTTCCATAATTAGGCACAAATACTTTGAGGATTATGCATAATTCCTCAAGCAATGCCATTTAGATTATCTGGCCATTTATCTCATTGTTGTTTGCGTGAACTTGCTGTGCACAAATTGACTGTAACATTAACTTACATTACACAGAATGGCTGTATTGCTAAAGTACTTAAATTGGCTTTAAAGCACTTTGAAATACCCTGAAGACATGGAAGACACTATGTAAATATAAGGCCTTTCTATCTTTTTTTCTTTCTGTATTAAAGGACACTTTCAACCTCCAATCCTTTTCTTTGCACCAGTAAACAGTGCTCAAGGCCCTGATAAAATGTTTTGTTCCCTTTTAAACTAATGAGAAGCATGGGTGGTGGAACTAAGGTCACATTAAGTATGTTTGATGGACAGTGCTAAAAATACAATTAAAAGAATCAATCTTTTTATCTACTGAGGAAGAAACATGTGGGAGGAAAAGGCAGGTGTAAGAAACAACTGGAACATAAGCATATAGCAGTTAAGCCTTTGAATATATTTCCTTGTATTGATGTGAGATGCCTGAATACATGTTTAAATAACAATAATTATATAGGAATCCCAGACAGTCTTGCTGGAGCTGCAGTGCCATCTACCAGTTATAGAAAATAACAGTCAGAGTGATCTGCTTTAAACATAAGAAAGAAAACACTGGATTGATGAAGTCAGGATCTTCTAAGCATTATGAATAAGCTTGTTATTCTAATAATTCTTTAGTGGATGGTCAATTTTTTGGAATCACTGTTTTATTTTTGTTTCCTTATGTAAATTATTCTGAAATATTTTGTCCTTTTTTCTCGGATTTCTTTTTGTGTTGCGATTGCAGGGTTTGCAAAAAAATATTGAAATCATCCAGACTGAAAATCATCATAAATTTGAAAACACAGGCTGGGCCATCGATGAGGAGAGGAGAGGACTGGTCTCAGTCAACAATTTACATTTAATGTAGCAAAATGTTTCAAGGTGCTTCACAGGAGCATTATCAAACAAAATTTGATAACGAGGTATTAGAAAAGGTGAGTAAAAGCTTAGCCAAAGAGGTAGGTTTTAAGGAGCTTTTGAAAGATGGAAAGAAAGGTAGAGAGCCAGAGAGGTTCAGGGAAGAAATTTATGGCCTAGACAGCTGAAGGCACAGCCAACAATGGTGGAGCGATGGAAATTGGGTTTGCACAAGAGGCCAGAGTTTTGGATGAGCACAGAGTTCTTAGACACTTGTAGGGCTGGAGGAGGTTACATAAGGAGATGTGACGCCATGGATGGATTGAAAACAAGAATGGACATTTTAAAATTAAAGCATTTCTAGACCAGGAGGTCAGCAAGCATAGGGGTAATTTGTGAGTGGGATTTGGTGCAATTTAGGATATGGGCAGCAGAGTTTTGGATGAGATCTACTCCTTTCAGAGTCATTAAATAGATATGAATTTAACCTAGAAAAAATCTTCACATTGAGAATAAAATATTTATTAATGGGCATCATATATTTTAACAAACCCATTTCTTATCAACTGAGTAGTTCAGTTGGTTAGGTGGCTAGTGTGTGGTTCCGAATAACGTCAACAGTGTGGGTTCAGCTCCTGTTCTGGTCTGAGGAAGGCAATGGGAAACCAATTTGTATATCCTCTTCCCTCGTCATTCCTGGCGGAGAAAAGGAGCAGAGGACCTGCTCTTGGGCAGACCACCACCCTTTAATCTTCAAAATAGATTTTGTGGAGCATTTCTTGTGTTTATAAGGTGTTTCCACATTGCTTCATTTTACACACTTTATCATAATTTAAAATGTGTGTAAGATTACAGTATGTAACATCAGCAACAAATGTTTCAGTGCATTCATAAGAATTTCCACTGTCTACTGTTTTATAATTGAAATAAATGGGTTTGCAAATTTATTTAAAAAGGACACAAAGGAATTGCATGCTGCACAGCAAAGGTATGTAAATAGAGATGCAATTTTTTTGTTCAGTCACAGGATGTCGGCATTGCTGGCAAGATCAGCATTTATTAACCATCCCTAATTGCCCTTGAGAAGGTGTGGTGAGCCACCTTTTTGAACAACTACAGTCCATGTGGTGAAGGTACAGTGCTATGAGGGAGAGAGTTTGTGGATTTTGACCTTACAGCGTTGAAGGAACAGCAATATATTTCAAGGTTAGGATGGTGTGTGGCTTGGAGGGGACCCTGCAGGTGGTGGTGTTCCCATGCACCTTCTGCTTTTGTCCATCTAGTTGGTAAAGGTTGTGTGTTAGGGTGGTACTATCAAAGACACCTTGATGACATGCTGCAGCCATGGTGCGACTGTGGTGGAGGGAGTGAATATTTAAGCTGGTAGATTTGAATTTGGATTTCTTGGTGACTGTCTTATATTGCTGGCTTCTGGTTATCCTATTCCCCACAACTGGAAACATTTCTCTGTATCCACTCTATCAAAACCTTTAATAATGCTATAAAAAGCTCTACTAAGCCACTCCTCAGCCTTCTTTTTTCAAGAGAAAAGAGACCCAGCCTGTTAATCCTTTCCTGATATGTATATCCATGCATTTCTGGTATTATCCTTGTAAATCTTCTTTGCATCCCCTCCAGTGCCTCTATATCCTTTCTATAATATGGCGACCAGAATTGCACGCAATATTCTAAGTGGGGTCTAACCAAGGTTCGATATAGGTTTATCATAACTTTTCTACATTTCAATTCTATCCCTTTAGAAATAAAGCCTAGTGCTTGGTTTGTTTGTTTTTTTGTGAATTTGCTAACCTGTGGTGCGACTTTTAGTGATTAGTGTATTGGTATTCCAAGATCCCTTTATTCCTCTACCCCACCTTGACTTGTACCTTCCAAGTAACAAGCGACGTCCCTATTCTTCCTACCAAAATCTACCACCTCACATTCATCCGTGTTGAACTTCATTTGTCAAATATTTGTCCATTCTGCAAGTTTATTAATGTGCTCCTGTAATTTGTTGCAGTCCTCCCCAGTATTGACAATCCTCCACCAATTTGCAAATTTAGAAATTGTGTTTTTATTCCAAAGTCCAATTCGTTCATGTAACTTGTGACTTTTGTGGTCAGGAGCGGTGGTTGCAGTGAGCCCTTGACTGCAGCCTTAGATGCCCATCACTGTCTATTCATTTCTCTTTTGAATTTGCTGTCAAGCATGGAACAAATTGAATTATTTGAGAGAAAACTAGTTAGTGATAAACGTAGATTTAATGAGAGGCCTTGTGATGGTAATTCATTTGGATGGGCTAAGTTCTTTTACAATGGCAGTTTCTTAACAGGTTTGCCAGGGTTTCTGTCCATTGAGTGTGAATAGATGGAACTCTAGAATTGTTTTGTTTATTTGACCACATCAGTATGATTGACAACCAGAACTTTTATTGTAATGTTATAGAGAGATAACATTACATTACAATATTTATGGTTGAAAAATTGCAAAATACTCTTGATATTCAAATGAAGTCTAAAACAGCTCAAGCAATGTATATATTCAACAGAATCCTGAAATGTATTGAAATCTAGTACATGCCCATGAACTATGTTCTGTACCATAATCACATAGTAAAGTACTGGTTAATGTTTCCCATTCAACTCAAATGAGCTGTCCAGTGTGGAACTGGGACATACAGACCCAAGTAGTTTCAGGTACACTTCCTGATCTGTATGTGAGTTAATCACAAGTGGGAAAATAATATACTACCAAAAAAGATCTTTGCATCTAAAAGTTGTGGAGTATTCTGCCTATTCTGGCAATCTAGGAGATTCTCTGGGGGCTGTACTCCAGGCAGCAAAAGGATTGCTTGAGGATGCTGATGGTTTGCTTTATCAGGATTCTGATAATCATGGCTTTGATTTTAAGTAATCTCTACATCTGTGCATGGGTTTTTGACAGATGTTATAAGCCACGTCTGCATGCAATAGTCCCTGTTTCGAAACGGCTGGCCTCTGTTACACAGGTCTGGTTGAAAAGGAGCTGAGAACTGGCACAAGATGAAAGCATTGTGACAGCTGCCAAGATACCTCGCACAGACCTGTAGGATGCACTACAAGTTGTCACACACCAACTATCAGTTCCTATTGACGTATATCCCAGAGTATTATCTTAGACCAGATGTGTGCAGTTGATGATGCCCTGCATCTGCAGGAAGCCTGCAATTTGTGGCCTCTAAAAGGAAGATGAAGTCATCGGGCTGGATTTAATGGGCCCCCTGGCTAGGAGAATTGTGATGGGAGGAGGGGGCTGGTGCCACTTAAGGGCCTCTTCCCACTGGCGCTGGAATTAAGCCAGCAGCGGAGGTGAGGGGGCCTCTGCCATGCAGGGAGGTTGCCCAGTGAAATGAGGCAACCACCCTGCTGATTTGGGGGGGTGGGGAGGTGGGGCGTCTTCCGTGGACAACCTGTGGAGGGCACAGAGGACCATTGCTGGCAAACATCCCACTTCCTTTAACACCCCCCACCCGCACTCATCGCCCACCCTGCCAAACTCACTCAGCACCACCCTCATCACTGGGGCCTGCCGGGCTGGCCCCGGCAACCCCACCTTACTTATCTCTTGTCCCTGTCTCCAGTGTTGGGCCAGCTCCCCGGCTTCCTGTTGTATCAGCAGTGGGCACCACTCCTGGAGGCACTGTTGATACTACTGAGCTGCCAGCCCTCTGATTGGCCAGCAACTCTTGAAGGTGGGAACTCTGTCCTTAAAGGGATGGGGATCTCGGTGCCAGGAATTTATTTGCCTGAGTGCTGTTGAAACACGCTGGGGAGACCCAAAAGCCCAAGGCGAGGTTCCCCTCGACTTTTCGGCCCAGCGTCGGCAGTCCCGTTGGCAAGGCTAAATGCAGCTCATTAGATCTGGTGAAGAGTGCTACCATCACCTACTTAATGCAGGTATGCACAACAGATTGACTGATGTTATTAATGACTCCTGCTTCACCCTGGAATGACTTGGAGGCATAAAGAGCGAATGGCTTCACAGTCAGAGGATGTGAAAATAATAAATGAATTTGAATTTAAATCAACAATGGTGAAACATCTCTTGATGTCAACACATTTAGGATGAAGAATAAGATTCAATTCATCATTTTCACACCCTTATTTAAATAACATTTTATACGATGGAAAGGTACATTATCTAATTTTAAGCAATATAACTGATGTGTGCAAAGGCTTACAAGAGATAATTGCTATTCTGCGTAAGTAGTTTACGTAATACGAGCTGGTACTCCAAAACTGCAAATGAAAGATAGACTGAATTTATCAATTTTCCAGCTTTGATTATTCAAGCACAATTTATCTTCTGATAAAAAGAGAAATCCACGCAAATGCAATCAATCAGTATCTCTTTTGCAAAAGTATTTGATTAAGTTGTTCAGGGGCCTGGATAGAGTGAATGAAAAAGGCCTATTTACATTAGCAGAGAGGTCAGTGACTAGGGGGCATAGATTTAAAGTGATTGGTAGAAGGATTAGAAGGGAGATGAGGGAAAATAAAATCATCCAGAAGGGTCTGGAAGTTAATGTCTGAAAGGTTGGTTGATGCAGAAAACTTCATTTCATTTAAAAGGTGCCTGGAGGTAAATTTGAAGTTCTGTAACCTGCAGGGCTACGGACCACATGCTGGAAAGTGGGATTAGGCTAGGTGGCTCTTTTTTTGGCTGGTGCTGACACATGGGCCAAGTGGCCTCGTTCTGTGCCATAAACTTTCTATGATTCTAACAAGTGAAATGAAAATCATTATACATATGTTAAAAGGGAGTATCAGTCCTAAAGAAATGGTGCCATATGAAAAGTTAAAACTGTTCAAAGATGATTGAAGCCAGTCCAAATCCCCTTCAGGTGGCCAAAATTAATTTAATGGTGGAAAAAGTCTCAATATCTGATCAATTTGGATTATAGATTTGGTTTTAGAAGTTCACAATGCTTCATAGTCCAGACAAGGCATTGCGGAGAATATCGTAACAAGGCTGCACACCTTTGGTGTTGTCAGTTCTCCCCTTGCAAGAAGATTAAATTGCTCCTCAGTGTCATACGTGTTAGTAACTATCTCAGATTTGGATTCACTGGGGTAGAACCTGAACCTTGTTACATCTGTTTTACATGCAGGGACCTAAAGTAGCCTGAAAGACTTATGACAAGATACTGGTTCAAGCCACTTTTCAGGCCTCCCTGGTGGCAACCTAAAGCCCCTTACATATGTAAGTGATCAGCTTAATGCCAATAACCATCTGCTAAATTAGATATTGCAGAGTGAAACGCTGACACTATGTAGTCACGGGGAACGGGAATGCTCCCTGACTCCACAGTATCCTTCTCAGCCCCCTAACATGTTGCACTTCATTCCCTCCACAGTCCCCAACTTTTGTCCTGGGACTTATCCTATCAGAAGGCCCAAGGCCCAATGTTGGGCTGTCTTTGGGCTTCCCAGTTTGAATATGCATTGCGGCTGCACAGCCACCTGTACACCCAAAACCTTGTGATGACCAATCACTATGGCAGTATATCTGCATGGAGATATTAGAGATATCTAGGCTGGGAATTTTCTTGGAGCTACTTACCCTCCACTAGTGTTTCTTAACCAGAAATGCCGAAGAAACACCATACTACTCTAGGCCCTATATAAATAATCTAGCAACTGCCCCCCCTCCCACTCATCCTCCCACCTGTTCCCCCTTCACAGCCATTGTGAATCTCCCCACCCATCCCCCTTGTCCCTGGAGTTACCTTGTTGCCAGCCGGCAGGGTTGCTATCAGTCCAGTATTGCACAGGCCCTATTTTGGCAAGCTGCATTGGGATCACTGTTGAAGTTCGCAGCTGAACCATTTTATTTAAATGAGGTCCTGGCCTTAAAATGGCTCTGGCCTCCATGCTACTGATATGGGCAGCTGATTAACTCAGTAGCCCAAAAATTAATATCTATCATTTATTCCTTTAAAATCTCCAGGTACAGAAAATTATAACGGGTCCTGCTCACTGATTGAGCCCATAAATGTAATTAATTTCAATCAAAATCTGATTAGTTTCACCTTACCTACTAGGCATCTAGATGGTTAATCTGATAATTACATTACTCTGCAAACATTCACCATCTTCTAAAGAACTTAAAGATACTATCATTAAAACCTTGGAAATATTGAGCAGGTCAGGCAGCATCTGTGGAGAAGGAAGTAGGGTTAACATTTCAGGCCTGTGACCTTTCATCAGAACTGACAAAGGTTAGAAATGTTATAGGTTATAAGCAAGTGAAGCGGGGAGGGGGGAAGGGAACAAAAGGGAAGGTGTGTTATAGGTCAGTGGGCAGGAGAGATTAAATGACAAAGATGTCATGGGACAAAGGCAAAGAGAGTGCTAATGTTTGTGGTGAAGACAAAGCATTAGTCCAGAGAGAGTGTTAATGGCAGAATAATGAACAGTTCTGTCCAAAAGCACGGGGCACTGAAAGAATTCCTGTGCTCTTTTTCGAAAAGTGACGTGGAATTTTTTGTCAGTGCAGATGGGACATTGATTTGAGATTGACAGCATCTCCAACAGTGCAGCACTCTCTCAGTACTGCACTGGAATATCAACCCAGATTTTGTATTTGAATCTCTGGAGTGGGGCTATGTACCCACAATATTCTAACGCAGCCAAGGCTGCCATTTTAAATCATTATTAATACCACCTTTGGTTTGAAAACCAAGGTTTTATACAATATTATTGCAATATGTAAATTTCACGCCTTACGCATTACATCAGAATCCTAAACACATTTAGTATATCCCACTTAATGCCAATATAGTTCTATGTTCACATCAGTCAAAGCAGTGAACAAAAAGAATGCATCTGAGTAGCAGAGAGATGTTAAAACCTACTACAGATTAGATGGATAGCATTCATTTCCAGCATGCCTCATGATATCAGAAAGTAGCATTTTGCTTAATTCAGATCCACCCTCTAACATTTGCCCTAATTAATAATTAACATGTGTGGGCTTAATCCAAGGTAGAAGATACAGTTCAGCAGCATCAGCACCAAAATGAACATTGTATACAAAATGGCAGCTAAGTGGTAACATTGCAAAATCCCTCCAATATGGCCCCAAAAATGATTAACTAGACAGAGAATACATAGCAACAAACAACTATTAAGTGTAGATAAACCAAATTAAGACACAGACCGATATCTCAATTAGGATCAGTGTAAAGCTACATTTATTATCTAAAATGAACTTTTCCCCCAACATTACCAAGAAATTTGAATATTTTAATTTGCTTCTTAAAAGGAAAAATAAAGTTGGACGGTGGCTAGAATAGTCAAATGTGCTCATGAGTTTGTTCCTCTGGATCCATTTTATTCAGACACAAACTAAAATAGCACTGCTTTGCGGTCTTTCAGCAAGATATTTTTATGTCTATAATTGAAGGTAAATCAGCCTCCTAATGAAAGAAAAAAATTAAATGTGACAAAAAAAATGAATTGGAACTATTTTAGTAAGTTTAATTACGGCCTGCTTTGACTGGAGCATTATGTGGTTAAAATACACATCATTATTCTTGCATATATAATGAGGGCTGGTAACAGCTGTGAGAAATAAGCTGCATAAGATATAGCCCTGTGGTGTTCTGCATAAAATGATTACGGCTTGTATGGCATACGACTATGCTTGACATCTTTCAGGCTTTTTCACGGATTGCTGGAAAAATATGAAACTGAAATATATAACTCTCTCCACCCCCTCGTCTCACCTCCTACTACACATACACACTCAAGCACACACATTCACATGCACACAGACAGGCTTTGATTTTGCAAAGTTTTTATCCTCTGTATTCATTGGTTTCTCTTCACAAAGCACTCAGTACTGTCACTGCCAGCCATTTTCCACCTATATATAAAATGTATTTGTATACAGATATAGGTAAAAGAATAGTTTGGCCATGATTTTCCTGGAATGCATTAACACAAAAATTGTAGCAGAACGTTTGATGGTTTCTAGGCCAACAGAGTATCTATGGAGGAAAACGAGCCAAAAAATGAATAAGGTATCAGCTTAGCTGAGTGGTGGCACTCTTGCCTGTAAATCAGTAAGTGGTCAGTTTCAGAACTATTTAATGCCTTAAGCACAAATCAGGGATCACATTTTACTGCAGCAGAGAACTCCTGCATTGTTGGAGGTGCTGTCTTTCAGATGAGATATGAAACCAAAGCCGCCTCTATCTTTTTAGGTGGATGTAAAAGATTCAATGCCAACAAAAGCAAATTAACTTTTCATCTATTTCATTACAGTTGGCAGGATCTACCTGTGTGCAAAATGAGTCTTTCTTATTTATTCATGGGATGCGGTCATCGCTGTCAAGGTCTGCATTTATTACCCATCCCTAACTGACCTTGAGAAGGCGGTGGCACCTTCTTGAATGGCTGCAGTCCATGTGCTGAAGGTATTCCCACAATGATTTTGGGGGTGGGGGAGTTCCAAAATTTTGACCCAGCTACGATGAAGTAAGCGATGCATTTCCAAGTCAGGATGGTGTGTGCCCTGGAGGGGAACGTGCAGGTGGTGGCATTCCCTGGTACCTCCTTGCTCTTGCCCTTCTAGGTACTAGAGTTTGTGGGTTTGGGAGGTGCTGTTGAAGTAACCTTGGGCAGTTGCTGCAGTACATCTTGTAGATGGTATGCACTGCAACCATGCTTGACCAGTGATGGAGGGAGTGAATATTTAAAGTGGTGAATGGTGTGACAATCAAGCAGGTTGCTTGTCTTGAATGGCTGAAGCTTCTTGAGTGTTGTTGGAATTGCATTCATCCATCCAAGTGGAGAGTATTCCATCACACTCCTGACTTGTGCCTTATAGGTGGTGGAAAAGCTCTGAGGAGTCAGCAGGTGAGTCACTCGCCACAAAGTAACCAGCCTCTGACCTGCTTGTGTAGCCACAGTATTTAAATAGCTGGTTTAAATTCCTAGTCAATGGTAACTCCCAGAATGTTGATGGTGGGGGATTTGATGATTGTAATGTCAAAGGGAGGTGCTTGGATTTTCTCTTGTTGAAGATAGTCACTGTTTGGCACGAATGTTACCTGCCATTTATCAGCCCAAGCCTGAATGTTGTCCATGCTTGCTGCACATAAGCAAGAACTGCTTCAGTATCCGAGGAGTTGCAAATGGAATGGAGCATTATGCAATTATCAGCAAACATCCTCACTTCTGATCTTATGACAGAATGCAAGAGCAGGATTTTGTGCTGCCCTTGATGATGGGCATGAGGTGGCAAACAAAATGGCAGGGAGTGCCATTCCCAATGTCGCCCGTGCCCCCTGCCATTTTGTCCAGGGTGGGAAAGGCCGAGGATAGCCTTCCCACCCCAGGCCAATTAAGGCCCTTAGGTGGTCAATTAATGGCCACGTCAGGGCCTCTCACCACTTCCACTTCAATTTTATTGACGGCAGAGGAGCCTGCCGCCATGGGGAGATGCTGGCAGATGAAGCCTGGCAACCTTTTAGTGGGGTCAGGTGGGTCACTCCTTTGAAACATAGAAACATAGAAAATAGGAGCAGGAGTAGGCCATTCGGCCCTTCTGCCTGCTCCGCTATTCAAAAAAAATCAAGGCTGATCGTCTAATTCACTATCCTGTTCCCGCTTTCTCTCCATATCCCTTGATCCCTTTAGCATTAAGAAATGTATCTATCCCCTTCTTGAATATATGTAATGACTTGGCCTCCACTGCCTTCTGCAATAGAGAATTCCATAGGTTCACCACCCTCTGAGTGAAGAAATTTCTCCTCATCTCGGTTCTAAGTGGTATACCCCGTATCCTGAAACTGTGACCCCTGGTTCTGGACTCTCCAGCCCTGCATCCAGCCTGTCTAGTCCTGTTAGAATTTTATAGATTTCTGTGAGATCCCCTCACATTCTTCTAAACTCTAGTGCATATAGGCCTAGTCGACCCAATCTCTCCTCGTACATTAATCCTGCCATCCCAGGAATCAGCCTAGTAAATCTTCTTTGCACTCCCTCCATGGCAAGAACATCCTTCCTCAGATAAGGAGACCAAAACTGCACACAATACTCCAGATGTGATCTCACCAAGGCCCCGTATAACTGCAGCAAGACATCCTTGCTCCTGTACTCAAATCCTCTTGCAATGAAGGCCAACATACCATTCACATTCTTAACTGCTTGCTGCACCTGAATGCTTTCTTTCAGCGACTGGTGTACAAGGACATTCAGGTTTCTTTACACCTCCCCCTTTCCCAATCTATCACCATTCGGATAATAATCTGCCTTTCTATTTTTATAACCAAAGTACCTCAGGACCTTGCTCTATGGCAGCGAGGCCTGGACAACATATGTCAGCCAAGAGCGACGTCTCAATTCATTCCATCTTCGCTGCCTCCGGAGAATACTTGGCATCAGGTGGCAGGACTGTATCTCCATCACAGAAGTCCTCGAGGTGGCCAACATCCCCAGCTTGTACACACTACTGAGTCAGCGGCGCTTGAGATGGGCTTGGCCATGTGAGCCGCATGGAAGATGGCAGGATCCCCAAAGACACATTGTACAGCGAGCTCGCCACTGGTATCAGACCCACCGGCCGTCCATGTCTCCGCTTTAAAGACGTCTGCAAACGCGACATGAAATCCTGTGACATTGAACACAAGTCGTGGGAGTCAGTTGCCAGCGTTCGCCAGAGCTGGCGGGCAGCCATAAAGACAGGGCTAAAATGTGGCGAGTTGAAGAGACTTAGTAGTTGGCAGGAAAAAAGACAGAGGCGCATGGGGAGAGCCAACTGTGCAACAGCCCCGACAAACAAATTTCTCTGCAACACCTGTGGAAGAGCCTGTCACTCTAGAGTTGGCCTTTATAGCCACTCCAGGCGCTGCTTCACAAACCACTGACCACCTCCAGGCGCGTATCCATTGTCTCTCGAGATAAGGAGGCCCAAAAGAAAGAAAGAAAAGAAACCAAAGTGGATAACCTCACATTTATCCACATTATACTGCATCTGCCATGCATTTGCCCACTCACCCAACTTGTCCAAATCACATTGGAGCCTCTTTGCAACCTCCTCACAGCTCACATTCCCCCCCAGCTTTGTGCCATCTGCAAACTTGGAAATGTTACATTTAGTTCCCTCACCCAAGTCATTAATATATATTGTGAATAGCTGGGGCCCAAGCACTGATCCCAGCAGTACCCCACTAGTCGCTGCCTGCCACCCAGAAAAAGACCCATTTATTCCTACTCTCTGTTTCCTGTCTGTCAACCAATTCTCAGTCCATGCCAGTATATTATCCCCAATCGCATGTGCTTTAATTTTGCACACTAACCTTTTATGTGGGACCTTATCAAAAGCCTTCTGAAAATCCAAATGCACCACATCCACTTGTTCTTCCTTATCTATTCTACTATTTACATCCTCAAAAAACTCCAGTAGATTTGTCAAGCATGATTTCCCCTTCGTAAACCCATGCTGACTTTGTCCAATCCCCTTTATGCTTTCCAGGTGTTCTGCTATCACATCCAGGCTGCCCAGAGGGTTCCCTGGTGGTGATTGTTGCCCCACCTGGAAAGAACCCCGCACCCTGAATGGCCCCAGCAACCCACTTACCTGTCCCAGGGTCTCCGACGTCCTCAGTATGCAATATCGTCATTTGCCATCGCTCCCATTGGTGCTGCCAGCCCTCCAATTGGCTGGCAACTCTGAAAGCGAGAGGCTGACCCTTAAAGTGATGGCATCCCCAGTGATGGGTCTGCTGTGAAATTGGATGTCACATTGGTAATTTTAGCTTAAGGTGATTTTGATAGGACTGTACGACCCTATTAACAGAACATCCATGTCCATTTTGGAAAGCAAGGTATGAAGATCATTTAAAGCAATGATTTTATGCTGCAGCCAAGCAACTTGGTCAGTTGCTGAAGAATACAATCAACAGGAGGTGACCACTCACAAGGTGATCTTATGTATAACTTTGTGTGACTAATGGGTGCATTGTATTGCCAACTGGTATTCCTATCAAACCTAGTAAAGACATTGGTGTTTAATTTGGGTTTGAGTTTTGTCTCATTATTTTTCGTAATTCTCCTATTCGAACCGTAGTGCAATCTGTCAATGATAGAAGGTTACATCTTACAGGTAGTTAGCTGGTTTTGAAGAAATTTAACCATCCTGAGGATGCCAAAGTCAGGATAAAAGTGCTTGCAATATTTTTTTTAATGTGAGGATTGATGAACACTTTGTACAAATGCCCACTCCAAACCCTAAAGATTATTGTACAATCCTCCAGATCATTTGCTTAGTAAATAAAATGGGTAAGATGGACCCCACTGTGAGTTAGGTTACACCAAGATTGCTCAACCTTTACACGTGGGGGGTGGGGGTGGGGGGGGCCACATTACAATTTTTGTCATACATAGGGGGCTGGTGAGATAATTCCAGAAAGAGAAATGCATTAATAAGTTATCTTACTATTAATCAAAACTACAACAAATGTGCATTTTTGTGAAGAAGCTTTTAATGAGCAGATTAATTTATTGACTTACTTTCTCATCAATATGTTGGACACTGATTTAGTGAGATACCTGGCATTTCTTTGCTTGCACAGGTAGTCAATGTTTGCCTGCACACTGTTGTAGTGAGTGGAGAATTCCGAATAGATGTTCATATGTCAGGAGTAATCTTGATCACTGTCTCTCCCTCTCTCTGTCTGTCCATCTGTCTCTCTCTCTCTCTCTCCTCGTGTTTCCCCCTCTCTGTGTTGTCCCCCCCCCCCCCCCCCCACCTGCCGTGTTGTTCCCCCCTCTCTGTGTTGTGCTTTCTCTCTGTGTCCCCCGTTCTCTGTCCCCCTGTCTCTCTCGGTTCCAGCTCTCTCTCTCTGTAACCCCCCCCTCTCTCTCTCTCTCTGTTCCCCCGCTCTCTCTCTCACTCTCTCTCTCTGTTTTCTCCCTCCCTCACTCTCTCTCTGTCCCATTACACAGTTCAACGAATGAACAACTTGATAGTGTAAATTGTCTTCTTTTTGAATATGTATAGATCAGTGATCAAGCACTATGCAACAACCTTCGTTACTATGAAAGGGTGAAAAGAGTGAGGATTGATTTCTATAGAGGACATTTAGCTAGGGTGGAATAATGAAGTAAGTGTCAAATATCTATAGAAATCTAAAGTTCAGAAGGAGGTAATTTGCCCATTGTGGTTATGCCAGTATTGTGTTAGAACAGTTTAAAACTAATTTCATTGCCTCAGTTCCTCATCACATCCTTGCACCTTCATCTAATTCAAATCTTGATCTGCTCTTCCCTCAAAAGATGCAATGGTCTCTATCTCAACTACTTTCTGTAGCAAGGTATTCCAATCTCTAATAATTAGATGCATGAAGAAATTTCACTGAACCTCTTTCTTTACTCTCTTAGATGTGAAAATATATGTTCTTCTGAAAAGGAGAGCGAGAGAAGAACTATTACATTCAACAAAACCTAGAGAGAATTGAGACAAATAATCACACACGTGGCTGAGAAAAAGAGGCCACGCGAAGGAGGAAAATGGCGAGGGGAAATGAGACTAATATCTGAATGTCACAGGCCCAGGAGAAGAAATCTAGGATTTTATAGTTCTAGCCTCTCTGTTGAGTCAGTTTCTCATAATCTTTGTCAGGTTGAAGAGCCTTTTGTTGATTGTATAATGTAACAACCAGCCCAATCCTGATTTGAATTATAATATTAAAATGAAGTTATGACTCCTTTCTGGAAAGACCTGGAGGCAGTCTAAACTGCCTGTGGAAAAAATGACCTTAGTGGCAACAAGGCTTAGATTTCACCCACTCTCTGTTAGGCCCAAGTTAGCTAGATAGCTCAAGAAATAACAAATTAAATTGATGCCATTTTATTCCACTTGCATTCATTCTAATAACAAAAATGTGTATGTTTCTACTGTTTATTCAAGGGTGAAACAGCTGGTTCCTTCATTATGATAGATAATTGGTGTTGTACTGTATTCAGTCTAGGCCCTGATTTGAACCTTCAGAAGAGATCAGGTCTATACACACAGTGATTAATTCTTTTAGCTATTATTCCTGAGGGGCAAAACATTCTTCAAAACAATCTGCTAGCTATACCTGATATGAACTAAAAGCTAAATCTGTAATGAAAATAAAAAGAGAAAATAAAAATTTCAGCCTAAAGCATTACCCATTGTTGCTTTAAGATTGGCATTCATATGAAAATAAAGAAAGCAGTTATGTTTCAGATCAATTGAAGAATCAGTCCAGGTTACGAAATCTCATATTGATGTAAATCCATGTGAAGTGCCAGGAATTTGTTCCACTTTACCTTTTGCCATTCAGTGCTAAATATTTCCCTCGGCATTAACAAAACTGTCAAAAAAATATTGTGGTAAGCCCGGCTTTCAGCACTTGTATGTCATTTATCTCTTATTGCCTCAAATATAGCAACACCAAGTGCATTGGCCAGGATTTTACCAGCCACCGGGAGACAACTGGAAGGGGGTGGGGTGGGGGGATGCGGAGAGGGGCCAGTAGAATTGTAGGGGGCCGCATTGGGTCAGTTCCCTGAGGCAATCCTGCTGCCAGGACATTTTCCCAGTGGTGAGACTGCATGCAGATGCTCCAAGGAAGCGGTCAGCCGAGTAGCATAATTAAAGGCCCAATTAGGGGTGATTTTACGATGCAGTCAGCATTTTGCCAACAGCGCCACAGGGGGAGGCACTGAGCTAAATGGAGGCGGCCTCCCTGTGGCAGCTGAGGGGGCCAGGCTAGATGGCCCACAGAGGAGGCTGTGGGCAGCGGAGGCAGCCCCTGTTGCCCCAACGACGTCCCTGGAGGAATTTCCCCGCTGACCATTGTCCCCGTGATTTATAAATTTTTCGTTAACTTCAGTTCCCGAGGTCTCCTGCTTACCTCAGCAGCGACCAGCTCTCCTGGTGAGACTTCCGAGCTGCCGGCCCTGTGATTGGGCTGGCAGCATCAAGAGATTTGCCCATTATCCTTAATTGGATGGTGGGCCTGCAGATAGCCAATTAGGAGGCAGCCTGTGGTAAAATTGCCAGATTCGTTCCACTGCTGGCAAGTCCAGGCTGGGGACTCATTTTTTATCACAACGTCAGAGTCCTGACACCCGTGGTAAAATTCTGGCCTTTTTTTTTAAACATCATTCTCTGACAAGATTATAAACTAACGGACAATCTCAGTTCTAAATCTGAGGACAAAGAGGACTAGTTTGCTGAATTTGCTGAATCGCAGATATAACTATTCAGAAGAAAATAATTTTATCCTTAAAGGGAGAGTAATTAATGATATCCCTTTGCAATATTTTCACTTTTTTGGTGAGCTTTATTTTCATTAAATGAACGATATTATTGCTGAGGTATGCCTCTCCATCACGTATTATCAAATACTCACAAACTAGATATAGCATGACAAAGCATAAAATAAAGTTTATTGCCTGCTCCCAGCAGTTGGCATGACGTCCAAAATATCTGGGGTCTATTATTGACTTTTGTGATGTTCTCATGCAGAACAAACACCTTGCAGTCATTCAAACATGTGACCACCCTGATGGTTATTGCATTTGAGACATTCTGTAGGAGTCTGAAACAATGACAATAATTTATATTTATATAACATCTTTAACACAGTAAACCATTTAAAGGTGTTTCACAGGAACATTATCAAAGAAAAAATTGATACCAAACTACATATAGGATAAGATGTCTAAAATCTTGGTCAAAGAATTAGGTTTTAAGCTATGTCTTAATAGAATAAAGAGAGATAGAGAGCGGGGGCAGGAGGGTTTTAGGGAAAGAATTCCAGAGCTTAGGGTCCGACAGCAGAAGATATGGCCAATGCTGGGAAGAAAGAAGCCGGGATGTGCGGAAGGCAGAATTGGAAGGACGCAGACCATTCAGAGGTTTGTATGGCTGGAAGTGCTTACAGATATAGGGAGGGGCAAGGCCAGGGAGGGATTTCCATATTTGAAAAACTGAATGAGGCACACGTTCAAAATTGTTTGAAAGTGACTTGATAAATATCAAATGTCATAATTGAGCTGAATTTTAAATCCACAAAATAGGCGGGTTGGAGGTCGTTTCAGAGGTTAAAATGTGAAAAATCAGAATCAGGAACCTGAACTGCCTCGAACCTTCCCAATTTTGGTTTTAAAAGAGGCAGAATGAGGAAGTGGGTTGGTCAGTAAAATATTATAATGATACTATAGGATTATATTTATTTTAATAGTTATTCTATCTTTAACTCCATGTGATCAGTTTATCTCAAACTTTGGGGAACATGGCAACTTAAAGGAGGTGAGAGAGGCTGAATCCATGAGGCAAGTGCCTTTACAACAGGGGCGATCTGTACCATGGTTGGGGGAGTGGAGGGTCATGTGAGTCTGGATTGCGGAGGGCTCCCGGATCATGGGCCAGGAGGAGCAGGAGTGTTTCCTCCAAGCCCAACAAGAAACCCATTAAAGCCCACCCACCCATGATTGATCTGCTTTCCCCCACTCCACCACACCATAGGACCCTCCCCCCACGACCTACTCTCAGCTGCTTTAATCAAACTTCACCAAGTTACCATTTTGAAACGCATGTAGGAAATTTTTTTTAAAACTTTTTTTTTTAAAGTGCATTTTAAAATGCTGCTTGATTGTACTAATTGATGGCAGATTTTGCATTTGGCAATACGCAAATGGGTTTGAGCAGACACTCAAGGGAAAAGAACACTTTTCAAAACAGTTGCAATTTTGGGCACAATTTGAGACCTTTTCAGCAATTGTGTCCAATGTGGAAACTTTACTCCAGTGTTACAAAAGCGGAAAAAATTGGATATGTTCAGCAGATCCAGGGCACCCTTTTTGATGAAAGGTCATCAACCTGAAATGTTGGGCAGAATTTTCCTGTGTGCTTTGGGAGCCGGATGTTGGGACCAAATAGGGCACTTGCTGGGCAGTGAGACCAGCAGAACTATTTTAACGGAGGCGGTCTAGTAATTAGCTGCCTCGGAGCTCGCCATCCAATTAAAGACGGTGGATGGGCATCCGATGCTGGCTCCCCAATCAGAGGGCCAGCAGCTTTTAAGCCTCGGCAGCCCCACTGGCAGAGGTGGGCACTGCTGAGACAGGTCAGGGATCCAGAAGGCACCTCAACATGGAGGCACCCTTGGAGAGGTAAGTTACAAATAAACATTCAGAGGGGCCATGCAGGCAGGCCCCTCCGATCGGAGGGGGATCCCCTACGAGTGAGGCATTGGGGCTGCAGGGGCAGCTTTCCCTCCCAAGGGCCCCCTCATTGGGCGATGGAGACCCCGGCTCTGATAGCCCCACAGACTGCCACAGGAAGGCTGCCGTTATGAAGCTGGCAGCCTCCACACACGGTGGGGTGGGTGTGGAATTGCTCTGCTGCTGGCAAAATTGCCGCTAATTTGGGGCCTTCATGACTTCAATTGGTTGCCCGTCTCTGTTGTGGGCAGCCAATCAGCATGCAGCCCTGTTGGTGGGAATACGCTATGGAGCCAATACGACTCCCCGCTATTTTCCCGGCTCCACCCCCCACCCACCCCCCCCCCCCCCGCCCCCGCCCCCCCCCACCTCCTAGCCTGTCACCCCAAGGCTGGAAATATTCTGCCTGTTAACTCTGTTTCCTAATCTACAGATGCTGCCTGATCTGCTGAATATTTCCAGCATTTTCTGGCTTTATTTTAGATTTCCAGCATCTGCTGTTTTAGCTTTTATACCCCAAAGAGTTCACTTGTTAAGCATTTTCAGCTGTAGGTGGTTCAGTATAACTGTGTATAATGCAAAAGATTCAAAAAGCAAATGGTATTGGATTTTCAATTTCGAGTCACTTAAGAAGAAATGTTGAATTGTGGCTTTTCAATAGGATTGTAGGTTTGGCACCATGTCAAAGAGATTGATTTGATTTTTGATTTAGAGATACAGCACTGAAACAGGCCCTTCGGCCTACCGAGTCTGTGCTGACCATTAACCACCCATTTATACTAATCCTACACTAATCCCATATTCCTACCACATCCTCACCTGTCCCTATATTCCCCTACCACCTACCTATACTAGGGGCAATTTATTATGGCCAATTTACCAACTAACCTGCAAGTCTTTTGGCTGTGGGAGGAAACCAGAGCATCCGGAGGAAACCCACGCAGACACAGGGAGAACTTGCAAACTCCTGGTTGAGTTGCGCAATCCTTTGTGAGCAAGGTAAGAAAAAAGTATCTTTAAATTGTGGTTATTGGCCTGGAAAGTAGCTTGTTATTCAACATATTTACAGCAGCTTTCTTTTTTACAAATGCAAATAAGATACAGGGCAGAATTTTCCTGTGGGCTTTGGGACCCCAAAGTCAGGACCAAATGGGGGTCCCGAGCCCACACTTGCAGGGAACGAGACCAGTGTCAAAATCTTCCACGAGGTGGCTGCCGAATTGACCGCCACCAAGTTCACTATCCTATTAAATACAGCAGGGCTCTCAATGCTGCAGGCCGGCAGCTGTAGAGACTCCGCAGCCCCACCATGAGAGGTGGGTGCTCCTGAAGCAGGTTGGTAACAATGAGGACACCTCAATGTGGAGGCACTTTTGCTGGCCTGCACATTAAACATCAAATAATCGACATCTAGATCGGTAGGTGCATTGAGCAGGAGGGGAAACCCCTTTGCTGGATTGGTTTCAGCAGTGATTTGCAGCCTTTTGTAAATGCAGCCCTCTCTTTGCGGCACGGAGCTTCCAATGAACTGGCGGCCTCTGCACATGACGGGAGGCTATTGCACATTGGTGCAATGGCTGAGAGGCCTCAAAATTGCTGCTAATTGAGGCCTCAATAATGTTAATTGGCTGCCCGCCTCCATGGAGCAGGCAGCTGATCCAATTCCCAGCCCACTTCGGGGAAAGTTCCCGGCAGCGGGAATGCATCTGGGAGCCATCCCAATGCAGATGCTTTTTATTTTCCAGGTGCCCACCTCCACCGCCTCCAAGCCCACCATCACAGTGCTGGAAAAATTCAGCCTACAGACTCTTCATCTGTTCTAGACATCTTAATGCTTAAGAATCATTGGATTTTATGGTGAATTCACTTCCAAAACTGTTACTTCCCTCCCTTCATTATGAGCTCATCAGCTGTGACTCAGTGGTAGCACTCTTGCCTCTTCAGAAGGCTTTGGGTTCAAGCTTCATCCCAGAGACTCGAAAGTACAATCTAAGCTGATTCTTCAGTGCATTATTGAGAGTATTTTGCACTGTCGGAGATACTGCCTTTCGGATGAGATGTTATGCTGAGGCTCCATCCACCCTCACAGGTGCACATTCAAGATCCCATGGCACTACTTGAAGAAGAACAGGGAGAGTTTCTCCCTGTGTTCTGGTCAACAACTATCTCTCAGCCAAAACCTTAAAAAGGTGGTCTGGCCATTCATTTCATTGTTGTTTGTGGGAGTTTACGGTGTGCAAATCGGCTGCCGAATTTTCTACATTACAACAGTGACTACACTTCAAAATACTTCATGGGCTGCAAAGCGCTTTGGATGTCATGATTTGTGAAAGGAACTGTATAAATGTAAGCCTCTTTTTCACAATCTATTAAACCACTGCTTCCGTCTAATGTCAGAGCCAAGCTGAACTTTTCCCTTTACAGCTGGCGCAGTACAATTGGTGACTTTCTTTTCATACTGAGCCAAAAAAGCTTCGGATGACTGTGGGAAAGTCTAATGTGCCTGTCAACCACATTTTGCTTCTGTGCTTCATCTTACAAGGCGCTTAGCAAAATATATGTAAATGTTGCAACAAAAAAGAACCTGAAACTCACGTGATGAATATCAGCTCAGCTTTATTCTCCTAGATACTCTGACCAGAGGGAAAGTTTAATTAAAAAGGATTAGTTTTAATTACTATGCCAGTCTGTTTGAATGATTCATTTGCATAATTCCAAATGCTGGAAGGGAAATAGTGTGGAAAAGCATAGAAGAAAGCAGGGAGAAGGAACCTGCCTACATATTATATGAAAAAAAAATGAGTAACTAGCAGAAAGATCAGGAGGCCAGGCACTAAAAGCATTTTGTTTTGAAGCTCACAAGGCTGTAAATTGACATTTTCTTGCAATGTCACCTGTGCTAGTTTGTGGATTAGGCAGCAGGAGTGGAGGGATGGTGATGGGGACATGGACTACGCTTGATTACCCTTTCCTTATTTTATTCTGCAATTTCATGGGCAGGATCATAGGCCTACAGATTTTCTGCCTCAATAAACCACTGAAGTAACTCGCTGTTGTTATGTCGGCATAAACAGCAGCCAATCTCCACACAGCAAAGTCCAACAAACAATAATGAGATAAGTCAGTTCAGAAATTTCCTTGGTGACGTTGAATGAGGGAGGTATGCTGCACAACAAGAACAAATACTTTCATCCATTTTGTGTCTTGAACATAATAAAATGATGGTGCTTCACTAGAGTGTTATCAGATAGAATTTGACACGGAACCACATAATGAGATATGAGGGCAAGTGAGCAAATACTTAGTCAAAGAGGTAGGTTTTGAAAAGCGACATAAAGGAGGGGAGGGAAGAGGAGATGTGGAGAAGTTTAGAGAGGGAATTCCAGAGCTTAGGGCCTAGACAGATGAAGTCCTGGCTGCCAACGGTGGGTGAAGGAAATTGTCGATGCACAAGAGGCCATAAAATGGTGGAATGCAGAGTTCCCAAAGGTTTGTACTGCTGTAGGAGGATACTGAGATAGGGAGAGGTGAGGCCACAGTGGGGGTGACCAGTGAACAGGATGTGGTGTGTGTCAGAGCAGGTCTCAAAAAGAATGTTAATATTAGTGTTACAGCTTACTCCTCAATGCCCCCGAGTTAATGAGGGTAAAAACTGGCCCAGGGCCATACTCCTAATCAATATCCAGAAGGCAACAGGCCTCTAAGGTAGATTTCAGTGCCTTCAGAAGAGAAAAGGAGAGCCTAACTTTGGAAAAATAAAATCCTGAGAAAGTTGAAAGGATTGATTTGAAAAGAAACAAACACTTGCTCAAAATCAATATATGTAAACTAATTGGTACAATGTAAAAACATGCTAAAGGCAGACAGTAAGACAAACATGCAGAGACTGGCAGTGTATAACTGCTTGAAATAAAGCAACTGGGCCCACCTATAGTCTTTACTTAATTCCTTATGGCAAATTCACAGCCTTGGTATGGATGCAAGGTTCAGCAGAACAAAAGAGTTGACATTCAACAGGAAAGCAAAATATGAAGAAACTCAATAGGCTGAGCACTCCAGGGAGCAAACAGATCAACAGAATAACTGGACAAAATTCTATGGTTACAGGAGTCTAAATAAACTCCAGAGGGAGCCACGTCTTTCCCTTTATTAGTATATACTGGAAAGTGGCCTGCTGCTTTCTTTTTTTGTATCTTTCAAATGAGACCTTAAACCAAGGCCCTCTTTGTCTTCTCATCTAGATGGAAAAGATCCCATGGTACTATTTTGAAGAGCAGAGAAGTAATCCCCAGTGTCCTGGCTAATATTTATCCCTCAACCAAATTCACTCTCTAGTCTTAATCACATTAGTGTTTTTGGGACCTTGCTCTGCACAAATTGTCTGCCACACTTCCTAGATTACAATAGCAACTATTAAATTATGAAAGTACGTCATTGACTTTAGCTTTTTAGAAGTGCAATATAAATGCATTCTTTTTTTCTTCTTTCTGTCATTGAGGCATGGGGGGTGGGGTGGTGGATGAGGGGCGAGGGAGGGTCAATCTCCTAATCTAGTCTTGCTTGATTGCTTGCTACAAACAAAATGTAAAAGCAAAGGCAATGAATAGGTCTGTGTACCTGATCAAGCCAACAAATCCACACTAAACAAAAAAAACTGGCAAATGATCTGATTCAGAACTTAAACAATTGCTTTTACCCTCATGATGGGTTGTCTGAGTTTCCACATAGAGTAAATAGCAACTCTGCATTAAAGCACAAACAAGATATCTGTCTCTCGCTGACTATGAAAAAGCCACCGTTCTGCCTATTGCTATGACAGCTCCTGGATTACTACACACAGAGATCTTCAGGGATACAATAAACAATGGTTAAAGCACATGCTATGTCCACAATTGACTGTCGTCCTGTTTTGAGAAGTAGAGTCACATCATAAGGGATTGAAAAATATATAAATATTGATGTTGCATAAAAACATGAATGCAGATATTTTTCATGCGGAGGATGAAAGCAGGTTTGCTGTGCTCATCAAGCTGGCCGATATACATGTCGGAAAATAGAAGATTGGCCAGTTTTCTTCCACAGTGTCAACATCAAGCTGCCCACAGTAATGGCCGCATACACATTTAATTTTCAGGGTTGTATCCAATGTCAGGGACATAATGGAAAACACACCTTAGCAAAATACTCACCTGAAATAAACAAATAGGGGATAACATGTCAGATCAGCAGTAATTATTTAATTGCCAGAAATGACATTTTGAACCTGCTTATTACTTCATTTTCTTTATGTCATGGCCCCCACCTGCCAAGAATGGGGCACAGATATTTCACCACATGGACATTAAAGTTTAAAATTGTTGCTGGGAAGAAAAGAAGGCCTATTACAAGGGGTTGCCAAGCCCCTGACTGGAAAGATATTTGCATAGTAACAGGCAGTGCTTGGAAAGGAAAAAGGGACCATTCCAATTTAATCCACAATGGACTTTTGATTACCAGGCGTTGAAGGTGGAAAGGCTAGCATTCCAGGTTAACTGCTAAGATGGCTGAATACATAAACAGACTTGGTCAGACCAGTTTAGTCACATGACTAACTGACCTTTTTTTAAATTCGAACTCGCCACAGAGAAAAAAGACAGAAAGCTATTTGCTCCTGGACTGAAAAGACCTCTCTTCTGTCTGCTCTCATCTCTTTCTCACGGAACTGAAAACTACTGAAGATTTATGAACCCCAAGAGAAAAAAGTCTGCGATGGTGAACAAGGTTTAAGAAGAATACTGGGCCCCAACGAAAAGCAGATCTACCTACAAGCAAGGACTGTAGCAAGCTCGAAGCACAGTAACAAAAACCCTTCTTCAGAGATTACCTCAACGCTCTCCAATAATTTTCTTCTGCTTTTTTCTGTCTCTATTTGTATTTGTGTATCACGTATGCATGCTAATGTGGGGTGCGGCGTGTATCCGTAGGCGTTAACCAAATCAGAGTTTAAGTTTTAATAAATTTCACTTTTCATCTTTAAACCTAAGGAAGCCTGTTTGTGCTCATTTCTTTGCCTTATAATTGGAAAGCGGTGAACAAGGATTCGCCAAGGGGGAGCTCAAAACACAGTGTGTTTAAACAAAATTAAATCCTGTTACAATAAGACCAGGTGAAGGCTAAAAGGGACTCCTTGACACCTTTCTCACCTGGTCGTAACACTTATGAAATGCGTCAGAGCAAATCACAGAGAATTTCAACAAATTCTGAGAGAGATTTCCCATAACTGTGATTATACAAATATTTTAAAGTGTAACATTAAATCAAAACCTACAACTGTAGTAGATCAGCTGAAAAATTAAGCTACATATTCAGAAGCCATAACATTTCTATACATTGTTCAATCACCACAGCAGTTTGATGTCCTTGTTAAATCTTAGTTTCATCAGCTGTTTTCCTGTATCTTTTTACAAGTATCTTCTAGTGTGGTCAGCCTGGTGGCTGAGCGGCTGGCTCGAAGGTGGCATTGCTATAGGCAGGTTCATTCAGAATATGGGCCTAAGGAAGTCGATCTTCATCTTTGACATGCACTGGACAGAATGTAGGGGAAGTAATCCCGATGCCCGCTGATATTGCCAGCAAGTTACCCAAATGGGCTTAGTGGCCAGACCTTATTTGCATTTAACTGGCAAGGTGGGCACCTCGCAATTTGGGGTGGTGTACCCAGCAGGCCAACCAAAAATAATGGCTAGTAGCTAAGAATTAATGGAGAGGGCTGGGACCTCAGGGCTGGGAGTGCTGAGGGGAACACGGGTAGCATTAGTGGATGAAGGATTACAGAGCTGCTTTCAACAATTCTCAATTCCTTTGAGGGGAACTGGTTGGGCTGGATTTTATGGGTCCCCTGAGGCAGGATCGGAGGCGGGGGGTGCCCATAGAATCTCGATGGGTGGCAGGGGGAGGGGGGTGCAGAGGGCCAGTTTTCGCCATGTCACCAAGCAGTTTTTCCGGGGTCAGATTAGGCTAATGATGGCCTTCCCGCCCAGATGCCAATTGAGGCCCTTAAGTAGCCTATTAATGGTCACTTAAGGGCCTCTTCCCACCGCCAGTGGGATATGACCAGTGGAGGGGGGTGTGCCTTCACCTTGCGGGATGAGGTGCACTGCCTAAGGGCTTGGAGCGGGAGTGTCCCTCCTCCGTGGGCACTCCCACGGAAGAGCCCTACCAGCAAAATCTCTACCACCATTGTCCCCCTCAGACCTCATGTCCACAAACCCCATCCTACCCCTCACCAAGGCCTTTCAGACTGACCAGGTGACCTGAGGTCTGGGGTTCCACCGCTGGGCCTGGGTCCGAGCTTCAGCAATACCAGCAGTGGCCACTGCTCCCAGTGGCGCTGCCTATATTGCTAATCTTCTGGCCTTGTGACTGGCCGGCAACTCTTGAAGGCGATTTCCCTGTCTTTAAAGGGACAGGGAACACAACATCGGAAGCTTTGCCTCCAGAACAACAGAGGATTGCACTATGGGGGTGGAGGGGGCACGAAAGGTCCAAGGCAGGGCTCCCCACCTTTTGGGCTCAGCGTGGGGAGCCCTGCCTCTTCCACAAGATCCTGGCTGTTCTGACCATTTCCACCCCGTATAGTGGGCAGCTCCAGTGTAGTTAAGCACCAAGCTTAACAACACCAAAATGGCATCAGGGTCCTAACAACATCAAAAGATCCAAATTTGCTTCAAGTAGTCAGTCTGCTGATTGTTTCTGGCAGAAGCACTGACCATCTAAATCAAGGCCTGCTAGAAATAGATACAGATGGGAAATCAGCCTTAGGTTTGTTTTCATTGTTTTGTTTTCGCCACTAATTCATTCTTGCTGAAAATCATGGCATTAAAAGACCTAAAACGGGACCCAGAAATGGAAATCAAGTGCAAGGCACGTGCAATTCACGTTAACTGACCCATGCACTACCTTTAGAGCAAAACAGGAACTGAAAAGTACCAAATAAAATAAAAGATGGGGAAAAATAAAATAAAAGCAAAAAAACTAATGTGTGTGTGTGTTCAAAAATCATGAGCTTCTGGGCAGAGCAGAGAGGGAGAAATTCTTCCCATTGGTGGAAGGGTTGAGAATCAGAGGAAGCTGCTTTAAGTTGGATGGCAAAAGAACCAAAGTAAATCTGAGGAAAATCATTTTCACGCAGCGAGTGATTAGGATCTGGAATGCATTGCCTGAGAATGTGGTAGATTGAATCATGGCTTTCAAAAGGGTAGTGGATAACGATCTGAAAAGAAAAAACATCGTAGGGCTACAGGGAAAAGTCAGGGAGTGGAACTAGCTGAGTTGATCTTGCAGAGAGCCAGCACTGACAAATGGTCTCCTTCTGTGCTGTATCCATTCTACGATTCTATTCGATGATTCTATATTCCAGGGACTACCCACATATCCGTGTAAAATGCATTCAAAGCAACAAAATTTAGCACCTTAGACCATGGCCAGCCAGGGTTGTTAGCATGGTATCCATTCTCTTATCACAACTGATGCACACAGGGATTACATATAATAGCTGCACAACACATTTGGGCCAGAATTTTACCGGTCCCGTGGAGGCAGGGGTGCCAGTAAAATAGCATTTTCCTGTGTCAAGCAGGCTCCTGGATGTTACAGAATCACAGAATTGTTACAGCGCAGAAGGAGGCCATTCAGCCCAACCTGTCCGCACTGGCTCTCTGAAAGAACAATTCCTTCAGTCGCATTCCCCTGCCTTCTCCACATAACCATGCACATTCTTCCTTTTCATATAAAAGTCGGTGGCAAACCTGCTTCCGCCTAGCCTGGGGATCCGACCCGCATTTTACGGGTCCCCGGGCTTTAATTGTCTCGAGGCGGGGCTTCCACCTGCTTAAGGGAGGAGGTCCCGCCTCAGTGAGCTGCCAGTCAATCAGTGGGCTGGCAGCTCTTAGTCCCAGCAGCGCCACCAAGAGTGGTGGCCACTGCTGGGACCGCAGCACAGCCGACGCTGTGGAGCCAGGACCTCAAATAAGTTGGGCGTGCCTTGCTGGGGGGTGGTCAGTCATGGTGGTGAGGCAAGGGTAGTCGTTCGGGGGGGAAGAGAGGTGCCTTGGGTCCCGGGGGTGGTTTGGGAGGTGGGGGCGGCCCTCAATCGGGCAGGGCACTCTGCAATGGCAACCCCCCCTCCCCCCGGCGTGCAGGAAGGCCGGCAGCTATCACTGGGCGGCCTTTCACATCCCCAGCACACCTGCTTGCCACAGGTAAAATATCTGTGGAGGTGGGTGAATGCCCTTAAGTGGCCGTTAAGTGGACACTGAAGGGCCTCAATTGGCCGGGGGCAGGTGGGAGGGCCGTTTTCTCCCCCACCCCCGCCGACCGCCGTAAAGTTAGCCAAAGGCGGGAGAGTGGCAGGAAGGCCTCCCAGAGCCACCTGCTGAATTTTATGCCGCCCCCATCCACCCCCATGCCACCATCCGACCCGCTGGGGTGGTGTAAAATTCAGCCCTACGCCTCTATTTATAAATCCCAGGATACTGTATGCTTTATTAACTTCTCTCTCAAGATATCCTGCCACCTTTAATAACTGATGCACATGTACACCCAGGTCCCTCTGCTCCTGCACCCCTTTTAGAATTGTACCCTTTATTGTATATTGTTTCTCCATGTTCTTCCTACCAAAATTAATCACCTCACATTTCTCTGCATTGAACTTCATCTGCCACCTGTCTGCCCATTCCACCAACTTATCTATGTCCTTTTGAAGTTTCTACACTATCCTCCTCACAGTTCGCAACGCTTCCAAGTTTTGTATCATCTGCAAACTTTGAAATTGTGCCCGATACACCAAGGTCTAGGTCATTAATATATATCAGGAAAAGCAAGGGTCCCAACACTGTTCCTGGGGAACTCTACTACAAACCTTCCTCCAGCCCAAAAAACATCCATTAACCACTGCTCTTTGTTTCCTGTCACTCAGCTAATTTTGTATCCATGTTGCTAATGTCCCTTTAATTCCATGAGCTACAAATTTGCTCACAAGTTTGTTGTGTGGCACTGTATCAAATGCCTTTTGAAAGTTCAGCTACACCACATCAACAGCATTTCCCTCATCAACCCTCTTACCTCCTCAAAAAACTCCAGCAAATTAGTTAAACATGATTTTCCCTTA
Source organism: Heterodontus francisci (assembly GCF_036365525.1). Taxonomy (NCBI): domain Eukaryota; kingdom Metazoa; phylum Chordata; class Chondrichthyes; order Heterodontiformes; family Heterodontidae; genus Heterodontus; species Heterodontus francisci. Next base: position 40,524,491 of record NC_090375.1, read on the forward strand.
AGAAATCCATGCTGGCTTTCCTTAATTAACTCGCATTTGTCCATGTGGCTATTGATTTTTCCCGAATTATTTTTTTCTACAAGTTTTCCCACCACCGAAGTTAAACTGACTGGCCTGTAGTTGCTGGGCTTACCATGACACCCTTTTTTGAACAAGGGTATAACGTTTGCAATTCTCCAGTCCTTTGGCACCACCCCCGAGTCGAAGGAAGACCGAAAAATTATGGCCAGTGCCTCTGCGATTTCCACCCTCACTTCCCTCACTTGGATGCATCTCATCTGGCCCTTGTGCTTTATCCACTTACGTTCAGACAGCCTATCTAATACTTCCTTTTTATCAATTTTAAACCTCTCTCGTGTCTGACTTACCTCCTCTTTCAACATTGCCCGGGTTGCATCTTCTTCCTTGGTAAAGACAGATGCAAAGTATTCATTTAATACCTCGTCTACACCCTCTGCCTCCATGTGTAAATCCTCTTTTTGGTCTCTAATCGGCCCCACTCCTCCTTTTACCACCATTTTGTTATTTATAAGCTTATAGAAAACTTTGGGATTTCCTTTAATGCTAGCTGCCAGTCTCTTATCATGCTCTCTCTTTACTTCTCTTATTTGTTTTTTCACTTCCCCCCTGGACCTTCTATAGTCAACTTGGTTCTCAGTAGTATTTTCTACCTAGCATCTGTCACAAGCACACTTTTTCATCTTCATGTTAATCTCTACCTCTTTTGTCATCCAAGGAGCTCTGGATTTGTTTGCTCTACTTTTCCACTTCGAGGGAATATGCCTTGATTCTGCCTGAACTATCTCTTCTTTGAAGGTAGCCCATTGTTCATCTGCTGATTTTGCTGTCAGCTTTTAACTCCAATTTATTCGCCCCAGCTCCATTCTTACCACATTGAAGTTGGTCTTCCCCCAGTTAATTATTCTTACCCTGGATTGCTCCTTGTCCTTTTCCATAGTCAACCTAAACCTTATGATACAATGATCACTATCGTCTAAATGATCTCCTACTGATACTTGATCCACTTGGCCCTCCTCATTTCCAAGAACCAGGTGTAGCACTGCACCCTTTCTTGTTGAACTCGCAACATATTGTTGTAGAAAATGTTTCTGATCACAGTCCAGGAACTCTTGCCCTTCACTGCCCTTTACACTACGATTATCCCAGTCTATGTTTGGATAATTAAAATCCCCCCTTAAAACTACCCTATAATTTTTGCACCTCTCTGTAATTTCCTTGCAAATTTGTTCCTCCACGTCCTTCCCACTAGCTGGTGGCCAATAGACAACATCAAGCAATGTAACTGCACCTTTTTTGTTCCTTAGCTCTAGCCAAATTGATTCTGTCCTCGACCCTTCTGGGACATCCTTTTTCTCCAGCACTGCAATGCTCTCCTTAATTAATACTGCCACCCCTCCCCTTTTTCCCTTTCCTATCTTTCCAGAACACCTTGAATCCAGGAATATTTAACACCCAGTCCTGCCCTTCTTTAATAAAAGCAAAATACTGCGGATGCTGGAAATCTGAAATAAAAACAAGAAATGCTGGAACCACTCAGCAGGTCTGGCAGCATCTGTGAAAAGAGAAGCAGAGTTAACGTTTCGGGTCAGTGACCCTTCTTCGGAACTGACAAATATTAGAAAAGTCACAGGTTATAAGTAGGTGAGGTGGGGGTGGGGCAAGAGATAACAAAGGAGGTCGAGATTGGACCAGGCCACATAGCTGACCAAAAGGTCACGGAGCAAAGGCAAACAATATGTTAATGGTGTGTTGAAAGACAAAGCATTAGTAAAGATTAGGTGTTAATACACTGAATATTGAACAGCAGCAAGTGCAAACCTAAAAAAAAACAGTGGGTAAGCAAACTGAACAAACATGAAATGAAATAAATGCAAAAAAAAGATTATAAAAAATGTGAAAAAGAATGTAAAAAAAAGGAAGTAAAAATAACTAAAAATGAAAGTAAAATGGGGGGCTGTCATGCTCTGAAATTATTGAACTCAATGTTCAGTCCGGCAGGCTGTAGTGTGCCTAATCGGTAGATGAGATGCTGTTTCTCGAGCTTGCGTTGAACTTCACTGAAACACTGCAGCAATCCCAGGACAGAGATGTGAGCATGAGAGCAGGGGGGAGTGTTGAAATGGCAAGCAACCGGAAGCTCAGGGTCCTGCTTGCGGACCGAGCGGAGATGTTCCGCAAAGCGGTCACCCAGTCTGCGCTTGGTCTCCCCAATGTAGAGGAGACCACACTGTGAGCAGCGAATACATTATACTACATTGAAAGAAGTACAAGTAAATCGCTGCTTTACCTGAAAGGAGTGTTTGGGGCCTGGGATAGTGAGGAGAGAGGAGGTAAATGGGCAGGTATTACACCTCCTGCGATTTCAGGGGAAGGTGCCATGGGACGGGGACGAGGTGGTGGGAGTAATGGAGGAGTGGACCAGGGTGTCGCGGAGGGAATGATCCCTTCGGAATGCTGATAGGGGAAGGGAGGGGAAGATGCGACTGGTAGTGGCATCACGCTGGAGGTGGCTGAAATGGCGGAGGATGATCCTTTGGATATGGAGGCTAATGGGGTGAAAAGTGAGGACAAGGGGAACCCTGTCACGGTTCTGGGAGGGAGGGGAAGGGGTGAGGGTAGAGGTGCGGGGAATGGGCCGGACACGGTTGAGGGCCCTGTCAACCACAGTGGGGGAAAATCCTCGGTTGAGGAAAAAGGAGGTCATATCAGAAGCACCGTCATGGAAGGTAGCATCATCAGAGCAGATGCGTCAGAGATAGAGAAACTGGGAGAATGGAATGGAGTCCTTACAGGAGGTAGGGTGTGAAGAAGTGTGGTCGAGGTAACTGTGGGAGTCGGTGGGCTTATAATGGATATTAGTAGACAACCTATCCCCAGAGATGGAGACAGAGACGTCGAGGAAGGGAAGGGAAGTGTCAGAGATGGACCATGTAAAGGTGAGAGAAGGGTGGAAATTGGAAGCAAAGTTGATAAAGTTTTCCAGTTCGGGGCAGGAGCAGGAAACGGCACCGATACAGTCATCAATGTACCGGAAAAAGAGTTGGGGGAGGGGGCCTGAGTAGGACTGGAACAAAGAATGCTCGAAATATCCCACAAAAAGACAGGCATAACTAGGACCCATGCGGGTACCCATAGCGACACCTTTTACTTGAAGGAAGTGCGTGGAGTTGAAGGAGAAGTTGTTCAATGTGAGAACAAGTTCAGCCAGGCGGAGGAGGGTGGTGGTGGATGGGGACTGGTCGGGCCTCTGTTCCAGGAAGAAGCGGAGAGCCCTCAAACCATCCTGGTGGGGGATGGAGGTGTAGAGCGATTGGACGTCCATAGTGAAGAGGAGGCGGTTTGGACCATGAAACTGGAAATTGTCAAAATGACGTAGGGCGTCAGAAGAGTCACGGATGTAGGTGGGAAGAGACTGGACCAGCGGAGAAAAGATAGAGTCTAGATAGGAAGAAATAAGTTCAGTGGGGCAGGAGCAGGCTGACACAATGGGTCTGCCAGGACAGTCCTGTTTGTGGATTTTGGGAAGGAGGTAGAAGCGGGCTGTCCGGGGTTGTGGGACTATGAGGTTGGAAGCTGTAGAGGGAAGATCTCCAGAGGAGATGAGGTCAGTGACAGTCCTTTGGACGGTGGCTTGATGTTCGGTGATGGGGTCATGGTCCAGAGGGAGGTAGGAAGAAGTGTCTGTGAGTTGGCGTTGAGCTTCTGCAAGGTAGAGGTCGGTACGCCATACGACAACAGTACCACCCTTGTCTGCAGGTTTGATGACCATGTCGGGGTTAGACCTGAGAGCACGGAGTGCCTCAAGTTCAGAGGGGGACAGGTTAGAGTGAGTGAGGGGGGCAGAGAAATTGAGATGACCAATGTCTCGCTGACAGTTTTCAATGAAGAGATCAAGAGCTGGTAAGAGGCCAGGGGGAGGGGTCCAGGTAGAGGGAGAATGCTGGAGGCGGGTGAATGGGTCTTCTTTAAGCCAGGTCCCACCTGCCCCAGAATTGGTCCCAATGTCTTAGAAATCTGATGCCCTCCTGCCTACACCAGTTCTCCAGCCGCATATTTAATTGCTCAATCCTCCTATTCCTATGCTGACTTGCACATGGGACTGCGAGTAATCCTGAGCTTACTACTTTTGAGGTCCTGCTTTTTCATCTCCTTCCCAGATCCTTAAAATCTGCTTTTGGGACCTCATCCCACTTCTTACCTATGTCATTGGCACCAATGTGGACCACGACCTCTTGCTGTTCACCCTCCCCCAGAAGAATGTCCTGCAGTCTCTCCGTGACATCCGATGGTTGTCCCGCCATCGCCGATTTTTCCAAAAGCGGCCAGTCTGGCGGATCACTGACTGACTGATCGAAGGCGGGCAGACACTTAAGAGCCTTGCCATGCACAATGGAAGTGCAGTGGTGCAAATTATGTACAAAGTCTGAATAGTTATGAAAAACTGACTTTCTCTAAAGGGTTATGAAAAACTGACTTTGTCTCCTAAAAAAAAATACCTTTATTATTAAAGAGTGAATAATTGTCCAAAATAGCCACTGAAGAAAGAAGGATTGGCCTTTTGTGTATTCAAACTGTCTGACAAAACAAAGGATGAATCTTCAAAGCTAAGAGGTGTCAGTTGAACCCATCCTAAATACGTTCCAGAATTAAATATCTTCTTCTGAAACAGAGAAGGCATGAAGTACCCACGTCCTGGGCCATTGTGCAAGCACCATGGGGAAGAGATGAGAATGTCTCCTACCGGTAGGTGAGAGGTGACAAAGTTTTACCTTAAAAAAAAGCAGCTGGAGAGAGAGAGAGAGAAAGAGAAGCATCATCCTCACAGCTTGTTTTCCAGCCAAGTCTGAAAGTGCATGCCCTGCTGCACACTCCTATATCTACATTATATAGCAGTGAGAACTGGAAGTGGCCCACTGTCTTCAACGGAACCTCAATCAAGAGAAATTTACAATCATCTCAGGCCTGCACACATCGAGGACTCGATTTCCAAGAGAATCTAACAGGTCTATTGTGACCTCCCCCCACGAAAAGTCACCTTCCATTTTCCCTTCTCTATCAATCTCTTCACGCACGTGTGTGCGCGCGTGTGTGTATGAGCGAATGTGTCAGCGAATGCGGTTGTGAAAATTTTGGGATAAGGCGTATTGATCAATAAACAATTGATTTTCTGATATTAAAACCTACAAGAAAACCTGTCTCTGTCTGATTATTTGAAAAATAAAACACCAAGGGGTTAAACTCTAATAATACACTTGTTGTGGTCAAGTGGAGAGTTGAACAGTGGGAACCACCCACATCACAACACGTGACTATAACAAATTGGGGACTCAAAGGCAGGATCTGAACCGTCAGACAAATGAGAGATTTGGAAAATGGAAGGAAAATTGACCTCTAAAATTGTGGAAAAATAAACAAAAAGGTTTTCTTGTATTATTCTGTTTTTTCTCTGTGGTGCTAGAAACACAAGAGATGGCCACATTTAATGCAAAGGTGTTTGTAGAGCAGGGAGAGATAGTCCATGATAAGTGAAACAAATTAAGTGTTGAAGACTTGAAAAGCTTCGCTATGGAGGTTGTAATCGCTTTGAGATAAAAAGCAAAGAAACCTAAACAGGTGAAAAGTCTATCCAGCCATTTAAAACTTACCCCTGAACTAGAAGAAAGCTATGATTCAGAGTCGGAAAAAAAATCATTCTAGATAGAATCCAGTTACAGATGAAAAAGGAAGAGAGAGAGTTTCAGCTTCAAAAGGAAAAAGACGAAAGAGAGATGCAAAGAGAGGAAGCAGTCATAAAGTTTGAGTTACAGAGACTGTAAACCCAAAATAAAAATGTTACCAGCCACTCAAACGTTATCCCCAATTCAGAACAAAACTTTAGTGTGCTGAAACACTCAAGACTGGTGCCAAAATTTGATGAGGAGGAGGTTGTCATATTTTATGCTAGATTCACTCAGCAGGTCTGGCAGCATCTGTGGAAAGAGAAGCAGAGTTAACATTTCGGGTCAGTGACCCTTCTTCGGAACTGACAAATATTAGAAAAGTCACAGATTATAAACAAGTGAGGTGGGGGTTGGGCAAGAGATAACAAAGGAGAAGGTGCAGATGACGCCCTATGTCATTTTGACAATTTCCAGTTTCCTGGTCCCAACCGCCTCCTCTTCACTATGGACGTCCAATCGCTCTACACCTCCATCCCCCACCAGGATGGTTTGAGGGCTCTCCGCTTCTTCCTGGAACAGAGGCCCAACCAGTCCCCATCCACCAACACCCTCCTCCGCCTGGCTGAACTTGTTCTCACATTGAACAACTTCTCCTTCAACTCCATGCATTTCCTTCAAGTAAAAGGTGTCGCTATGGGTACCCGCATGGGTCCTAGTTATGCCTGTCTTTTTGTGGGATATGTCGAGCATTCTTTGTTCCAGTCCTACTCAGGCCCCCTCCCCCAACTCTTTTTCCGGTACATTGATGACTGTATCGGTGCCGTTTCCTGCTCCTGCCCCGAACTAGAAAACTTTATCAACTTTGCTTCCAATTTCCACCCTTCTCTCACCTTTACATGGTCCATCTCTGACACTTCCCTTCCCTTCCTCGACTTCTCTGTCTCCATCTCTGGGGATAGGTTGTCTACCAATATCCATTATAAGCCCACTGACTCCCACAGCTACCTCGACTACACTTCTTCACACCCTACCTCCTCTAAGGACTCCATTCCATTCTCCCAGTTTCTCCGTCTCCGACGCATCTGCTCTGATGATGCTACCTTCCATGACGGTGCTTCTGATATGACCTCCTTTTTCCTCAACCGAGGATTTCCCCCCACTGTGATTGACAGGGCCCTCAACCGTGTCCGACCCATTCCCCGCACCCCTACCCTCACCCCTTCCCCTCCCTCCCAGAACCGTGACAGGGTTCCCCTTGTCCTCACTTTTCATCCCACCAGCCTCCACATCCAAAGGATCATCCTCCGCCATTTTCGCCACCTCCAGCGTGATGCCACTACCAGTCGCATCTTCCCCTCCCTTCCCCTGTCAGCATTCCGAAGGGATCGTTCCCTCCTCGACACCCTGGTCCACTCCTTCATTACCCCCACCACCTCGTCCCCGTCCCAGGGCACCTTCCCTTGCAATCGCAGGAGGTGTAATACCTGCCCATTTACCTCCTCTCTCCTCACTATTCCAGGCCCCAAACACTCCTTTCAGGTGAAGCAGCGATTTACTTGTACTTCTTTCAATGTAGTATACTGTATTCGCTGCTCACAGTGTGGTCTCCTCTACATTGGGGAGACCAAGCGCAGACTGGGTGACCGCTTTGCGGAACATCTCCGCTCAGTCCGCAAGCAGGACCCTGAGCTTCCGGTTGCTTGCCATTTCAACACTCCCCCCTGCTCTCATGCTCACATCTCTGTCCTGGGATTGCTGCAGTGTTCCAGTGAACATCAACGCAAGCTCGAGGAACAGCATCTCATCTACCGATTAGGCACACTACAGCCTGCCGGACTGAACATTGAGTTCAATAATTTCAGAGCATGACAGCCCCCCACTTTACTTTCATTTTTCGTCATTTTTAGTTATTTTTTCTTCCTTCTTTTTTTTTTACATTCCTTTTTACATTTTTTACATTTTTTACAATCTTTTTTTGCATTTATTTCATTTCATCTTAGTTTGTTCAGTTTGCTCACCCACTGTTTTTTTCAGGTTGTTTTTCTTCAGGTTTGCACTTGCTGCTGTTCAATATTCAGTATATTCACACCTAATCTGTACTAATGCTTTGTCTTTCAACACACCATTAACATATTGTTTGCCTTTGCTCCGTGACCTTTTGGTCAGCTATGTGGCCTGATCCAATCTGCACCTTCTCCTTTGTTATCTCTTGCCCAACCCCCACCTCACTTGTTTATAATCTGTGACTTTTCTAATATTTGTCAGTTCCAAAGAAGGGTCACTGACCCGAAACGTTAACTCTGCTTCTCTTTCCACAGATGCTGCCAGACCTGCTGAGTGAATCTAGCATTTCTTGTTTTTGTTTCAGATTTCCAGCATCCGCAGTATTTTGCTTTTATTGTCATATTTTATCTCATTTGAGAAAATAGCTGCCAGGCTAAAATGGCCAAAAAAAATTTGGACTCTCCTCTTACAAGGTGAGTTGGTGGGTCGGGTTCGTGAAGCTTTTTCCCTGTTATCAGAAGAAAGTTCCTCTGATTATGAACCAACAAAAACTGCAATTCTAACTGCATACCGGAAGCATATAGACAGAAATTCCAACACACCCGGAAAAGACCCACACAGACTTACAGTGAATTCAAAAAAATTAAACATTGAATTCAAAAGAATTAAACATATAGCTTTTGATGGATACGATCTCTCAAGCTAGAACCCTCATATGAAAATTTGAGAGAAGCGATGTTGCTGGAAGAGTTCAAAAATAGCAACCCAAGTAGTATAAGAACCCATTTCGAAGAACAAAGAATCACAAGAGTAAGGGAAGCGGCTAAAATGGTTGATGATTATGAATTGATACACAAATCCCTAACTCCAAATAAATTTGGGTCTAATAACTTGTACAAACTAGGAAGGAACAGCAAGGATGCACAGGAAACAGAAATAAGCTCGAGAGAAAAGGAGAGTAGTGAAGTACAACCCGACCAGTCTCAACTTTTAAAAGAAGGAACCCAGGTGATAAACCAGTAGGGGGTTGCTCAACATGTTACATTGCGGCAAGTCTGGGCATATCCAGGCAAATTACTGGGATGCCACAAAAACAACAGAAGGCACTGCAGTCAAGCCTGTGTTCTGCTTTAACTCAAGTGCAATGCACGTAACAGAACTTCTTGCACAAAGCAAAAATGACTCCTTTTGTGTGCCAGGCACTAGACAAAAAGGTAACCATCCTCAGGGATACCGATTGTTTTCAAACCCTACTGGCAGCCAAACTGACAGAAATGCCACTGGAAAGCAGAACAAATATCACAATATTAGCAAAAGGGCTTAGTGGCAAATGCTTGAAGGTTCCAAAGTAAAACTTACCTACAGAGTAAGTTGGTTACCAGCATAGCTGCAGAGGGCTGGGAAAGTCCCAAAAATCCCACAGAGGGGTGATAGAGCCAGAAGAATATAAAAGGGCCCAGATAGAGGCAAATAGATTTAAAGAAGCTAAAATAAAAGGTGCAAACATTGAAGTTAAAGCAACTTACATAGGCCAGGACAGAAACAGCCAAATAAAAAATTAGGAGCGCTTAGGAGAAATGACTCCCAAATCTATATTGTAGCTACCCCTTGCCGTATGAATATTCTGTGTAGAGGATGACTTATGTCTGATTTTGTGGGATAACACAGAATTAGAAGCACATTTGTGACAAAACATACCATTAGAATTCTGATAAATTGATTATTTATAAATTCTAGTTCCTATTCCAGTGTTTCTATCATTTAAGCCTAACCAGGCCTTGCTCCATTTTATGTTGTTAGAGGGGCACCATGTTATAGAATCAAGAACTCTTTTGCCCATATTGCCTACGAACATATAGATATACGGATTAGAAGAAGGAGTAAGCTACTTGGCCCCTTGAGCCCACTCGCGCATTTAATAAGTTCATGGCTGAGCTGATTACTCCACATTCCTGCCTACCCCCGATAACCTTTTACCCCTTTGCTTATCAAGAATCTATCTACCTCTGCCTTAAAATTATTCAAAGAATCTGCTTCCACTGCTTTTTGAGGAAGAGAGTTTCAAAGACTTTAGGGCAGCACAGTGGCGCAGCCTCATAGCTCCAGCGACCCGGGTTCGGTTCTGGGTACTGCCTGTGCGGAGTTTGCAAGTTCTCCCTGTGTCTGCGTGGGTTTTCTCCGGGTGCTCCGGTTTCCTCCCACAAGCCAAAAGACTTGCAGGTTGGTAGGTAAATTGGCCATTATAAATTGTCACTAGTATAGGTAGGTGGTCGGGAAATATAGGGACAGGTGGGGATGTTTGGTAGGAATATGGGATTAGTGTAGGATTAGTATAAATGGGTGGTTGAAGTTCGGCACAGACTCGGTGGGCCGAAGGGCCTGTTTCAGTGCTGTATCTCTCTATGACTCACGACCCTCTGAGAAAAAAATTCTCCTCATCTCTGTCTTAAATGGGTGACCCCTTATTTATAAATAGTGACCCCTAGTTCTAGATTCTCCCATAAGAGGAAACATCCTTTCCACATCCACCCTGTCAAGACCCCTCAGGATCTTATATGTTTCAATCAAATCAGCTCTTACTATTCTAAACTCCAGCAGATACAAGCCTAGCCTGTCCAACCTTTCCTCATAAAACAACCCACCCATTCCAGGTAATAAACATTCTCTGAACCACTTCCAATGTATTTACATCCTTCCTTAAATAAGGAGACCAATACTGTACACAATACTCCAGAATGTGGTCTTGCCAATGCCCTGTGTAGCTGAAGCATAACCTCCCTACTTTTGTATTCAATTCCTCTTGCAATAAATGATAACATTTTATTAGCTTTGCTAATTACGTGCTGTACCTGCATACTAACCTCATGCGATTCATGCATTAGGACACCTGGATCCCTCTGCATCTCCGAGCTCTGCAATCTCTCACTGTTTAGATAAAATGTTTCCTTTGTATCCTTCCTGCCAAAATGGACAATTTCACATTTTCCCACATTATACTCCATTTGCCAGGTCTTTGCCCACTCACTTAACCTATCTATATCCCTTTATAGCCTCTTTATGTCCTCTTCACAACATACTTTTCTACCCATCTTTGTGTTATCAGCAACCATACCTTTGGTCCCTTCATGTAAGTCATTTATATTGTCACTAAAGGTTTTTATTTGTACTGAAACCTTGGACTTCTATGGGTTTAAAAAAAACTCTGAAAAAAGGATGTTGCTTAGTGAAAGACACCTGCAAAAAAAATTGGAATTTCAGCAATGTTTTAAATGGAAGTTCAGAACAAAGAGTTGAACTTTATGGGTGTTTTGAAAAGAACTTAAACTTGTAAAAGAACAGGAAGGTCAGCAGTTTCAATGAAATGAAAGAGGTTTGACCTTTCTTCAGAGCAACTTGAGTGACCGGGGGAGACACTGTGTCTGGACATGGGACCATGTTCAGGAAGGTGCTTTTCTCGCTTTGGACCCTTTAAAAGACTGTGAATTGGACAAAGAGCAGGCATTTGAAATCTTTGCTTGAAAAATGTTACCTCTCTCTCTGTACAGGAGATGTGCATCTCTTGAAAAGGAATCCTGCATTTGAAAGGTAGCAGATTCCTGTTGCCTCTGGCCTCTGAAGAATTTCTGCATCCAGTGAGATTCCTGCTGCCTCCTGTGTTCTAAGAAAATCCTGAAATATGAAGAATTCTTCTACTGCTACACTGCTGTTTCAAAACCCAAGCAGACATGTTGCTACACCCCTGATGGAAGACCTATGTGATGCCTGCTGCAGTTAAATTGCCATGAACACCTACCCATAAAAGACTATTCATCAACCTCGCCTGGAGAGGCTTCGAGTGGCATCCGACAGTTCGTCTTTGGGACACCTCACCATACCGATAACATCCTACCAGAACGTGAACCTCAATTATTTTTTATTATTCCTTCTATTCCTAAGAAACAGTTATAATCCAAAAAACCCTTTTGAAACTGGTTAACTGTTTCTTTTTGAATGTATGTGCATGTGCATGAGGGTTAAGGGAATAAGGGCTTTTTATCATGTGTAGATTTATCTTGTTAGTAATTAAGACCTATTATTTCGATTCTAATAAATAGTTAATGTTGTTCTTGTTTAAAGAAACCTGGTTTGATGTGCCTTATTCTGGGGGAGGGGGGAATACAGTTATCTAGTCTTCGGGAGGTGGGAAACTTTATTTCATATGCTGTGACCTGTGGTGTTGTGGGACTGAAGTAACAGTGCATTACTCCTGCCTTGGTCGTAACATATTAATTTGCGGCTCTTGTCAGGATCATTTCCAAAGCTAATTATGGTAATTGTGAGGTGAATAATAATTTGAAAGAGCAAAAAATAAAAGAACCAGTTTTCTTGTATAATAGGGTAAAGGTTATACCATCAGAATGATGTTAGTAGTTGCAGCAGATTTTCTGGGAAAGGAGAACATGTCCCTCAATGACGTGAAAACTTTAACCAAGATTAAACTAAAAGAATTGGCAGCACAATTGGGGTTCGAATTGAAATCAGCTGCTGAAAAAGTGGAGATAATTGAGGTTGGCGCCCAATATCTAAGATTAGAAGAAGATAATAAGTCAGAGGGTAATGCAGTAGAATTGGCTAATATTCAGGAAGAAATGAAAAAACTAGAGCAGGAAAAAGAACTAAAAAAACTTGAATTTAAAAAAGAAGAAAGGGAGAAAGAGAGCGCACTTCAGAGAGAAAGTGAAAGAGAAGGGAGGGAATTTAAATTAAAAGAGATGAAACTAGGACAAAGGGAAGTCTTGACTCCAGGGAAAATTCTGGTCAGGAAGGATCTGAATCCAGCCCAGGACCCAGAAAACAGCTTTTTAAAATTCATACAAGCTCTCCCTAAGTTTGAGAAAAGGGACGCAGAGGCATTTTTCATTTCTTTTGAAAAAATAGCCAAATGAAATGGCCAAAAGAAAGCTGGACAACTGCTTCTGAAAAGCAGGTTGATGGGCAGTGCTCATGAATTTTATGCCATGCTTCCTGAAGAGGCTTCTGCAGATTATGAGATGGCAAAAAAGGCTGTTCTCACTTTGTATGAGTTAGTCCCTGAAGCTTACAGACAGAAATTTCAGAACCTATGGAGATTGGTTGGGCAGTCTAATGTAGAATTTGAGAGAGTAAAGCAAATTAATTTTGATCATTGGATTTGGGCAGTGAAGGTGGAAGTCATGCATGAGAAGAAGGGGACAAGAATGAATATCTGGGAATGCCCCAAGATCCCCTCCTCAGGCCAGAAAGGAAGGTGCTGAGGGTAGAAGTGAGGTCCACAAACCGAAGTGTTATCATTGCCGCAAGGTGGGACAACTTCATTCAGAATGCTGGAAGTTGCGAGGTAAACCCATGGGACTTGTTGGGATACACAAAGCTAATGCAGAGAAAGGAGCTCTGATTCAGAATACAGCAGACCTGGCTGTAGCTTTAACGGCAGCTGTAAAACCAGATACAAAAACCCAAGTGAGTGTAGAGGTTGAGAATAAGATACCTGAAAGTTATCGAGAATTCTTGTCAAAAAGAAAAGTAACTCCACATCCCTCAAGTGAGGCAGGCAAATCCGTCATTGTACTTAGGTATACAGGAGCAACTCAAACTCTTTTGCTGGGGAAAGGTATAACATTTCCACCAGAGATCGCAATTAATGCTAAAGTTTTAGTTAATGGTATTGGCGGGGAGTATATACCCGTACCTTTATATCGAGTGCACTTCGAGAGTGACCTAATGTCTTGGATGGTAACTGTAGGAGTTGTCCATAGTTTGCTGATAGAGGGAATTGACCTCCTCCTAGGGAATGATTTGGCTGGATCAAGAGTATCAATTTCTCCCACAGTTACAGACAAAGCAAGCGAAGTTAAAGAAATGGAACAATTACAGGAACAAGTTCCAGGAATATTTCCTGCGTGTGTAACAACCCAAGCAATGGCTAAACAAGTTCCATTGTCAGAGGTAAAATTGGCACCACAAACAGATAGCTGAGTATCTGAAACTTTCCTTGGGGATTTAAATAATCCAAATGAGATGTTTAATAAATTTTCTTAAATCGCAGCATAACAAACTGATCCAGAATTATACAGAATAGCACAGTCGGCTCTGACAGAAGCTGAGACGAAAGGAGTTCCAGAAGGCTATTATGTTGAAGACCGTGTTCTGAGGAGGAAATGGAGACTGTCTCATAGACCTGTGGACAAACACTGGACGATTGTTCGACAGATAGTGGTACCACCTAAATATCGCCAGGAATTATTAAGGTTAGCACATGTCATTCCTCTAGCAGGATATATTGGGATCCGGAAGACCAAGTCATATATAAGTCAACATTTTACTGGCCAGGCCTTACAAAGGATGTGAGGCAATTTTGTAGGACATGCTATACGTATCAAATGGTGGGAAAACCAGAACTTACCATAAAACTGACACCTCTAATTCTTATACCAGTTATTGAGGAACCATTTAGTAGGGTATTGGTAGACTGTGTAGGACCCTTGCCAAAAACAAAAGCAGGACACCAATATATACATTCACAATCATGGATAATGGCAACTTGATTTCCAGAAGCCATTCCCTTGAGGACAATTACTGCTAAAGTAGTAGTAGAGAAGTTAACCCAATTCTTTACGAGATATGGATTACCACTTGAAGTTCAATCATATCAAGGTTTCAATTTCATGTCTAAAATATTTCAAGAAGTCATCGGTAATTTGGGTATTAAACAGTTAAAATCTTCAGCATATCAGCCATGGACACAAGGAGCTTTAGAGGGGTACCATCAGACTCTCAAAACAATGATTCGAGCATACTGTCACAAATATCCCCATGATTGGGGTAAAGGGCGAGACTTTTTTTATTTGCCATGAGACATTCACCAAATGAGTCGACAGGTTTTAGTCCTTTCGAATTGGTTTACGGACATGAAATAAGAGGTCCTCTGAAACTCATCACAGACAGATTCTTAGAACAACAGATGAATCTTTGATACTGGACTATGTATCTCTGTTCTGGGAAAGGCTCACAAAGCTTGCAATGTGGCTCTGGAACACCTTCAAGCATCCCAAGCCAATATGAAAAAATGGGTAGACAAGAATGCAAAGACCTGGAATTTTCAACCAGGGGATGGAGTATTAGTATTTTTAGTGATACAGCACTGAAACAGGCCCTTCGCCCCACCGAGTCTGTGCCAACCAACAACCACCCATTTATACTAATCCTACACTAATTCCATATTCCTACCACATCCCCAACATTTCCCTACCACCTACCTATACTAGGGGCAATTTATAATGGCCAATTTACCTATCAACCTACAAGTCTTTGGCATGTGGGAGGAAACCAGAGCACCCAGAGGAAACCCACACAAACACAGGGAGAACTTGCAAACTCCACACAGGCAGTACCCAGAATTGAACCCAGGTCACTGGAGCTGTGAGGCTGCAGTGCTAACCACTGCGCCACTGTGCCACCCATTACAGGGTGAACCATTAAAAGCACGATTCAGTGGTCTGTATAAAGTGAGCAAAAGAGTGGGGAAGGTAAATTACTTGATTGAAACTCATGATTGCCAGAAAAAGAATCAGCTGTGTCATATCAATATGTTAAAGCAATATTATCGCAGGGAGGAGGATAAACCAGTAAGAGGTATGTCAGGTAATGGAGACTGTTGAGAAGGAAAAGGATAGTGAGGATGAGGCGGAAGGAGGCCTTGACAATTCTCTGATTGAACCTCCTTATATCTGGGTAGCTAATACAGAATAGCTAGGAAAATTGGATAACAAGCTTTTGTACTTAGATGCAGAACAACAAGAAGACCTAACAAGGCATTTAAAAGAGTCTGTCGGGATAAGCCAGGATGTACAACCTTAGACACACATGATGTGGATGTAGGGGAATCTGTTCCTTTAAACATAAGAACATAAGAACTAGGAGCAGGAGTAGGCAATTCAGCCTCCTCAAGCATGCTCCACCATTTAATACAATCATGGCTGATCTCATCTCGGCTTCAACTCCACTTTCCTGCCCATTTTCCATAACCCTTCAACCCTTTACTAATTAAAAATCAGTCTATCTCCTCCATAAATTTACTCAATGTCCCGGCATCCACCACACTCTGGGGTAGTGAATTCCACAGACTCACAACCTTTTGAGAGAAGTAATTTCTCCTCATCTTTGTTTTAAATTTGCTATCCCTTATCCCAAAACTATGACCTCTTGTTCTAGATTGCCCCACCAGAGGAAACATCCACCCTACGTTTAATGTGTCAATCCCCTTAATCATCTTATATACCTCAATTAGATTAACTCTCATTCTTGTAAACTCCAGACAGTAAAGGCCAAAACTGCTCAATTTCTCTTCATAAGACAAACCCTTCATCTCTGGAATCAATCCAGTGAACCTCCTCTGAACTGCCTCCAATGCAACTACAACCCTCCTCAAGTAAGGGGACCAAAACTGTATGCAATACTCCAGCTGTATTCTCACTAATGCCTTGTACAGTTGCAGCAACACTTCCATAATTTTATACTCTCTTCCTTTAATGAACAAATGAACTTATTAGCAAGAGGCAGCATGGTTTTGTGAAGGGGAGGTCATGTCTCACTAACTCGATTGAGTTTTTTGAGGAAGTGTTGAAGGGTATTCCCAAGCGCAGAGGCACCTGCAGTAAATATCATACTGTTTAAATGTTATTTGAGTAACTAGTAACATATAATCTTAGTGAACAATGAGGAGGTTGCAAGGCATCATGGGTCTTAGACAGCTTGCCCACATTCCACACAGGAGCTGAGTAACATAAATTCAAAGAAAGACTTATTCAATGGAAAGCAGATGTCCTTGTGGAATGTTGACAAAACCTGTAACAAGGTTAAGATAAGGTGGTGTGCATACATGAGAACCAAGGATGGGGATTAAAAAGGAATGGAAAACATCATGGGTAATCCCCTATCTGTCCGTGAGCTGGTCATGTAGCCCCTTCCACGCCTGGTAACCGCTTCCATTGGTCTTTAATAATCAATGTATATAATCTGTAATCATTATGATTGGACCATGTCCAGCCAGGATGGGCTGAGTAACTGTTTGAAAATGTATAAGTATTGATGATTTTTCTTTGTTCAGTGGAGAGGCATCTGGACAGCCCAGTGACCTGCTCCCCACTGGCGTAACTAAATAAACTGTTTGACATTGGAACAGACCTGAGTGTCGAGTGATTCTTCTAGATTCATTCCCGCTAACAGGAAGTGATGAAAATGATTGATGAAGGAAGGGCAGTGGATGTTGTCTATATGGACTTCAGTAAAGCCTTTGACCAGGTCCCTCATGGCAGACTGGTACAAAAGGTGAAGTCACACGGGATCAGAGGTGAGCTGGCAAGATGGATACAGAACTGGCTCGGTCATAGAAGACAGAGGGTAGCAGTGGAAGGGTGCTTTTCTGAATGGAAGGCTGTGACTAGTGGTGTTCCGCAAGGATCAGTGCTGGGACCTTTGCTGTTTGTAGTATATATAAATGATTTGGAGGAAAATGTAGCTGGTCTGATTGGTAAGTTTGCGGACGACACAAAGGTTGGTGGAGTTGCGGATAGTGATGAGGATTGTCAGAGGATACAGCAGGATATAGATTGGTTGGAGACTTGGGCAGAGAGATGGCAGATGGAGTTTAATCCAGACAAATGTGAGGTAATACATTTTGGAAGATCGAATACAAGTGGGAAGTATACAGTAAATGGCAGAACCCTTAGGAGTATTGACAGGCAGAAGGATCTGGGCGTACAGGTCCACAGGTCACTGAAAATGGCAAAGCAGGTGGATAAGGTAGTCAAGAAGGCATACAGCATGCTTGCCTTCATCAGTTGGGGAGCAGAGTATAAAAATTGGCAAGTCATGCTCCAGCTGTACAAAACCTTAGTTAGGCCACACTTAGAATATTGTGTGCAATTCTGGTCACTACACTACCAGAAGGACGTGGAGGCTTTGGAGAGGGTACAGAAGAGGTTTACCAGGATGTTGCCTGATCTGGAGGGCATGAGATATGAGGAGAGGTTGGATAAACTCGGATTGTTTTCACTGGAATGACGGAGGTGGAGGGGCGACATGATAGAGGTTTACGAAGTTATGAGTGGCATGGACAGAGTGGATAGTCAGAAGCTTTTTCCCATGGTGGAAGAGTCAGTTACTAGGGGACATAGGTTTAAGGTGAGAGGGGCAAAGTTTAGAAGGGATGTGCGAGGCAAGTTTCTTTACACAGAGGGTGGTGAGTGCCTGGAACTTGCTGCCGGGGGAGGTGGTGGAAGCAGGTACGATAGCAACGTTTAAGAGGCATCTTGACAAATACATGAATCGGATGGGAAGAGAGGGATACGGTCCCCGGAAGTGCAGAAGGTGTTAGTTTAGACGGGCGTCAAGATCAGCGCAGGCTTGGAGGGCCGAATGGCCTGTTCCTGTGCTGTACTGTTCTTTGTTCTTTGTTTGTTCTTTAGCAATAAATGCCAAAAGTTCCTTTACCTTCCTTGTTACCTGCTGCACCTGCATACTAGTTTTCTGTGATTCATGCACGAGGACATCCAGATCCTTCTGCACTGAAGCACTCTGAAGTTTCTCTCCATTTAGATAATAATTTGCCTTTCTATTCTTCCGACCAAAATGGATAACCTCACACTTATCCACATTAAACTCAATCTGCCAAATTTTGGCCCATTCACCTCACCAATCCCTATCCATTTGTAAATTTCTTCTTTCTTTATTGCAACTTACTATCCCACCTATTTTAGTGTCATCTGCAAATTTGGCTATACTACCTTCTATCCCTGCATCCAAGTCATTAATATAGATTGTAAATAGTTGAGGCCTGAGGACCGAACCCTGTGACACCCCACTAGTTACATTTTGCCAACCAGAAATCCTCTATCCAAGCTAATAAATTGCCCCTAACCCCATGTGATCTTAACTTATGTATTAACCTTTTGTGCGGCACCTTATCAAATGCCTTCTGGAAGTCCAGATCTACTACATCTACAGGATCCCCATTATCCACTTTAATTGTTACAGCTTCGAAGAACTCTAGCAAATGAGTCAAACACGATTTACCCTTCATAAAACCATGCTGATTCTGATGGATTGTTATTTGACTTTCTAAATGTCCTGTTATTACTTCCTTAATAATGAATTCTTGCAATTTCCCAATGACAGATGTTAAACTAACTGGTCTAGTTTCCTGCTTTCTGCCTCCCTCATTTTTTGAATAAGGGCATTATATTAGCATTTTTCCAATCCACTGGAACCTTTCCCGCATCCAGGGAATTTTGGAATATTATAACCAATGGATCCACTATCTCCGCTGCTACTTCCTTTAAGACCCTAGGATGTAGGCCATCAGGCCCTGGGGACGTGTCTGCCTTCAATCCCAATCATTTGCTCAGTTCTTGTTCCCTAGTGATGATGATTGTTCTAAGTTCCTCGCTTTCTATAACTTCTGCATTTCCTGTTACTATTGGGATGGTACTAGTGTCCTCCACCGTGAAAACTGAGGCAAAATACTGATTTAGTGTCACTGCATTTCTGTGTTCCCTCTATTAACTCCCCAGTCCCATCCTCCAAAGGACCAACATTCACTTTAGCTACTCTCTTCCCTTTTGTATACTTATAGAAGCTTTTGCTATCCATTTTTATATTTTGAGCTAGTTTTCTTTGCTCTTTTTATTACTTTTTTAGTAACCCTTTGTTGATTTTTAAAAGTATCCCAATCTTCCAGCCTGTCACTGGCCTTTGCAATATGGTATGCCTTAGTTTTTGTCTTTATGTTATCCTTAACTTCCTTGCTTAGCCATGGATATTTTTCCCCCTCTTACAATCTTTCTTCCTCTATGGAATATATTTTAGTTGGGAGGAATTGAATATCTCATTAAACATCTACCACTGCTCCTCAACTGTCCTTCCTTTTAGTCTTCCTGCCCAGTCCACTAGGGCCAAATCTGTCCTCATGCCTATGTAATTACCTTTGTTCAACTCCAGAACGCTAGTGTGGGACTCCAGTTTCTCGCCCTCAAACTGAATTTGAAATTCTAGCATACTATGATCACTCTTCCCCAGAGGATTTTTAACTATGTGATCATTAATTAATCCCACCTCATTACACAATACCAAATCGAGAATAGCCTGCTCCCTGGTTGGTTCCAAAAAACAATCTCTAATACATTCAATGAACTCTCCCTCGAGGCTACCCTTGCCAATATGATTAATCCAGTCTTTATGCATATTAAAATCACCCATGTCTATTGCCATACCTTTCTGACAAACCCTCAGTATTTCCTAGTTTATACTGTGCCCTACTGTGGAACTACTGTTTGGGGACCTATAGATTACTCCCACCAGGGTCTTCTTTCCCTTGCTATTTCTTATTTCTACCCAGACTGATTCTACGTCTTGATCTACAGTGCCTATATCATTTCTCACTACAGCACTGATCTCTCCCTTTACTATCAAAGCTACAGCACCTTTTTCTTCCTGCCTATCTTTCCAAAATACTGAGTACCCTTGGATATTCAATCCCAAACCTGGTTTCCCTGCAACCACATCTCAGTAATCGCCACTAAATCATACCCATTTGTCTCTATTTGCGCTGTTGACTCATTTATTTTATTCTGAATGCTTTGTGCATTCAGATACAAAGCCTTTAAGTTCGTTCTATTATCAAATTTCCCTACTCTTGTACGATTCCTTGGTGCAATATGACGTACACACGTTCTGTCCCTACCTTTTATTTTCTGGTAACAAATGCCTCATCACTAACCTGCACACCTACCTTCTCCTTTAACTTTGACATCCTAATTTTCCATGCAACTGAACCCTCCCCCCCCCACCCCACTATTTAGTTTAAAGCCCTATCTACAGCCCTAGTTTTGCAATTCGCCAGGACTATGGTCCCAGCATGGTTTGGTGGAGCCCGTCCCATCAGAACAGCTCCCCCCTTCCCCAGTACTGGTGCCAATGTCCCATGAATTTGAACCCATTCCTCCCACACCAATCTTTGAGCATTTACCTCTTTAATCTTATTGACCCTTTGCCAATTAGCTCGTGGCTCAGGTAGTAATCTGGAGATTAATACCTTTTTGGTTCTGCTTTTTAATTTAGCCCCTAGCTGCTCATATTCCCTCAGCAGAACCTCTATCCTCGTTCTACCTATATCATTGGTACCTATGTGGACCATGACAACTGGATCTTTCCCCTCCCACTCCAAGTTCCTCTGCAGCTCAGATGAGATATCCTGAACTCTGGCACCAGGTAGGCAACACAGCCTTCGGGACTCTCGATCCTGGCCACAGAGAACAGTGTCTATGCCCCTAACTAGTCTATCCCCGATTATGACTACATTTCTCTTTTCCTCCCCCACTTGAATGGCTCCCTGTACCACGGTGCAGTGGCCAGTTTGCTCATCCTCCCTACAGTCCCTACTCTCGTCCACACATGGAGCAAAAATTTCGAATCTGTTGGACAAGAACAAGGGCTGAGGCTCCTGCAACACTAACTCCTGCATCCCTCTACCTGCCTCACTCATAGTCACACCCTCCTGTCCCTGACCACTGGCTAAATTCAAGGTAGTTAATCTAAGGGGTGTGTCTCCTGAAACACAGAGTCCAGGTAACTCTTCCCTTCCCTAACGTGTCGCGGTGTCTGAAGCTCAGACTTCAGCTCATCAACTCTGAGCCGGAGTTCCTCAAGCAGCCAACACATGCTACAGATGTGGTCACTAGGAACCACAATGGGGTCCACCAGCTCCCACATCATGCAGGTACAACACATCGCCTGGCCCTGCATCTCCATTTTATTTGATTAGATATTAATTTGTTTTTTTAAATTTCCGGCTGGTCTTTAGTTTTTAATCTGTAAAGTATTTCTCCTATTCGCCTTTAATCTGAAATCAACTTCGAATAGGTAATTCAAATTACGGTGAATGAACTTACGGTTTTCCTGTGATGTCACGTTTTGTTTTTTTCACTCTATTTTTACTCCCTTAAATTACCCAAAAATTTGATTATTTACACTAGGAACCTTCATTCCCTAAAAAAAAACACTACCTACTATATTAAAAAAGAAAGGTAGACTTTTCTCCTAACTTTAGTTACTTACCAAGCTATTTAGAGTTATTCCCTAACAGCTGTTACTCACCAACCAATTACCTTGCAGCTTTCCTGTGATGTCACTGTTAACTTTTATTTCAAAACTCTGGCGCGCCTGGGCTGCTCCCAGAAGGTAAGTCCCGCTTGCTGAGTGAACTCTTGCTCTCTCTCCCAGTCTCTTTATACTCAGGTTCTGCTCTCATTGTTTCCCGCTCGCTGAGCGAACTCTTGCTCTCTCTCTCCTGGTCTCTTTATGCTCCGGCTCAACTCTCGCTGTTTCCCGCTTGCTGAGCATCCTTACTGCTGAAGTCCCGACAAATAGGCCCAAGTAAAAGCAGAAATCCAATCTATTCTGGAAAATAACTTAATTGAACCTAGTCAAAGCAGCTGGAGTTCACCAATAGTATTAGTGCCTAAACCTGATGGATCAACTGAATTTGCATAGACTACAGAAAATAAAGGAATGGCAGGGTTGCTTCAACCTCGAGAGTGCACCTCCTGTGGTATGTGGGAGTTCCAGAATGCTTCCCGTATCCTGGAGAACCATTTGTGCAGGAAGATTCGTCAATTGAAGCAGCTTGAGCTTCGGGTTTTGGAACTTGAGCAGCAGCTGGCAACACTGTAGTGCATTCATGAGGATGAGAGCGACATGAATAGCAAGTTTATAGATGTGGTTATCCCACAGCTTAAGAGTATGCAGGGAGGGAGGGAATGTGTGACCACCAGACAGTCAAAAAGAATCAGACAGGTCGTGCAGGAAACCCCTGAGTGCATCGCATTCTTCAACAGGTATTCAGTTCTGAATACAGAGGAAAGTGATGCTTCACCTGGGGAGTGCAGCCAGAGCCAACCCCATGGCACCATGAGTGGCTGAGCTGCACAGTGGGGTACAGGAAAGACTGGAAGAGCCATAGTGACAGGTGATTCAATAGTCAGGGGAATAGACAAGTGTTTCTGTGGCTGCAGATGTGAATCCAGGATAGTGTGTTGCCTTCCTGGTGCCAGGGTTAAGGATGTCACTGAGCGGCTGCGGAGCAGACTGAAGGGGGAGGGTGAACAGCCAGCAGTTGTGGTCCACATTGGAACCAATGACATAGGTATAAAGAGGCATGTGGTCCTGCAGTCAGAATTTAGGGAGCTAGGGAAGAAATTATCAGGTAGGACCTCAAAAGTAGTCATCTCCGGATTACTCCCAGTGCCACACACTAGTGAGTATAGAAATAGAAGGATAAGACAGATGAATGCATGGCTGCAAAGATGGTGCAGGAGGGAGGGCTTCAGATTCCTGAGACATTGGGACTGGCTCTGGGGGAGATGGGACTTGTACAGGCCGGACAATGCACCTGAACGGAGCAGGGACTGAATTCCTTGTGGGACGTTTTGCTAATGCTATTGGGGAGAGTTTAAACCAGTTCAGCAGGGGGATGGGGACCTGAGGGTAGAATCAGTTGGGACAAAATCAGAAATGAAAATGGAAGGCAGAAAATTAATGGATGAATCTGGAAGACTGAGGAAATGAGGGTTAGAGAATTTATAAAAAGAGTTTGGCAATGCTCAAGGGTATCTATTTCAATGCAATGAGTATAGCAAATAAGCAGATGAGCTGAGGGCACAGATAAACACAGATATTACAGAAACAAGGCTCAAGGAAGGACAGGAATGGCAGCTCAACATTCCTGGTTACAGGGTTTTCAGACACAATAGGGAGGGGGATAAGCAAGGAGGGGAAGTGGCAATTTTGGTCAAGGAAACTATTATAGCTGTGAGGAGGGATGATATGTTGGAAGGTTCATCAAATGAGGCCATATGAATTGAGCTAAGGAAAAAAAAAGGGGCAATCACACTGCTGGGAGTGTATGATAAACCCCCAAACAGGCAGAGGGACATGGGAGAGCAGATAAGTAGACAAATCTCTGAGAAGTGCAAGAACAATAGGGCAGTAATAGTAAGGTATTTTAACTTCTTTGGCCTCCTCGTCTCGAGAGACAATGGGTAAGCGCCTGGAGGTGGTCAGTGGTTTGTGGAGCAGCGCCTGGAGTGGCTATAAAGGCCAATTCTAGAGTGACAGGCTCTTCCACAGGTGCTGCAGAAAAATTTGTTTGTCGGGGCTGTTACACAGTTGGCTCTCCCCTTGCGCTTCTGTCTTTTTTCCTGCCAACTGCTAAGTCTCTTCGATTCGCCACACTTTAGCCCCGCCTTTATGGCTGCCTGCCAGCTCTGGCGATCGCTGGCAACTGACTCCCACGACTTGTGATCAATGTCACAGGACTTCATGTCACGTTTGCAGACGTCTTTAAAGCGGAGACATGGACGGCCGGTGGGTCTGATACCAGTGGCGAGCTCGCTGTACAATGTGTCTTTGGGGATCCTGCCATCTTCCATGCGGCTCACATGGCCAAGCCATCTGAAGCGCCGCTGACTCAGTAGTGTGTATAAGCTGGGGATGTTGGCCGCCTCGAGGACTTCTGTGTTGGAGATACGGTCCTGCCACCTGATGCCAAGGATTCTCCGGAGGCAGCGAAGATGGAATGAATTGAGACGTCGCTCTTGGCTGACATACGTTGGCCAGGTCTCGCTGCCATAGAGCAAGGTATTGAGGACACAGGCTTGATACACTCGGACTTTTGTGTTCCGTGTCAGTGCGCCATTTTCCCACACTCTCTTGGCTAGTCTGGACATAGCAGAGGAAGCCTTTCCCATGCGCTTGTTGATTTCTGCATCTTGAGACAGGTTACTGGTGATAGTTGAGCCAAGGTTGATGAGCTCTTGAACCACTTCCAGAGCGTGGTCCCTGATATTGATGGATGGAGCATTTCTGACATCCTGTGTCATGATGTTCGTTTTCTTGAGGCATCGCGCATGTCCTGAGGTACTGCTCCCTCGTCCCAGCACAGGCAAAGCAGTTCATGTAGTGCTGAGAGTATAGCAGGCTTGGCACTCTTGATTATTTCAGGGGTAATGCCGTCCATCCCAGGGGCTTTTCCGCTGGCTAGAGAATCAATGGATCACTGAGTTCCGATTTTGTTGGCTGTACGTCCAGCTCATCCATGACTGGTAGATGCTGGGCTGCATTGAGGGCAGTCTCAGTGACAACATTCTCCCTGGAGTACAGTTCTAGGTAGTGCTCAACCCAGAGGTCCATTTTCTTGCATTGGTCGGTGATTGTGTCTCCTGATTTAGATTTGAGGGGGGCAATCTTCTTGATGGTTGGCCCAAAAGCTTTCTTAATGCCATCATACATTCCTCTGATGTTTCCGGTGTCTGAGGCTAGCTGAATATGACTGCATAGGTGTTGCCAGTAGTCATTTGCACAGCGCCTGGCTGTTCTTTGTGCAGTGTTTCTGGCTGCTTTAAGTACTACGGATGTTAACTCGCTGGGGGCTTTCTTGTAGTTCAACAGTGCAATGCACTTAGTGGCTATGAAAGGTTCCAGCTCTTCAGAATGAGATTGAAACCAGTCTGCATTCCTCTTCGCAAGTTTGCCATAGGTGGTCAAAGCTGACTCATAGATGGCGTCTCTGATGTGGGCCCAATTGGTCTCAGCATCCCCTGTGGGAGTGTTTTGAAGGGCTTTTACAAGTGAATTTAGAAATTTTTGTAACAGTTATGGATGAGAAATTCTGCTCGTGTTGATGCGCGGGTGACCCTTCTGCTTGGAGTGATGCAGCTTCTTTCATTTGAGTCTAACCTTGCTGCACACTAGGGAGTGGTCGGTGTCGCAGTCCGCACTGTGGAAGCTGCGTGTGATTTGAACACTGTTTAAGGAGGCTCACCTTGTGACGATGAGGTCCAGCTGGTGCCAACGACGCAATCTTGGGTGCCTCCATGAAACCTGGTAACAGGGTTTAGTGTGAAAGAACGAGTTGGTGATGCAGAGGTTATGATTGGTACACAACTCAAGCAGTCTCTGGTATTTTAACTACCCCAATATTAACTGTGATAGTTTTAGTGTGAAAGAAATTGAGGGAGCAGAATTCTTGAAGTGCATTCAGGAGAATTTTTTTTGCCCAGTATGCAGCAAGTCCAAAAAGAGAGGGCAAATTTTTCGACTTAGTTTTGGGAAATGAAGATGGGCAGGTTGAAGGGGTGGCAGTGAGAAAGAATTTTCGTGGCAGTGGTCATAATTCAGTCAGTTTTAGCATAATCATGGAAAAGGACAGAGATAGAACAGGAGTTAGAGTTCTCAGTTGGGGCAAGGCCAATTTTACTGAACTGAGTAGTAATTTAGCGAAAGGGGACTGGAAACAGCTACTTGGAGGGAAATCAGTGTCAGAACAGTGGGAGGCATTCAAAAGGGAGATTCAAGGGGTTCAGAGTAAACATGTTCCCACAAAGAAAAAGGGTGAGATGGCCAAATCTAGAGACCCATGGATGTCAAGGAGCCTACAGGGTAAGATAAGGCAGAAAAGGAAAGCTTATATAATATAAATAATGCGTATGGGCGGAAGATATTGGTATGGTTCTTAAAGAGTACTTTGCGTCTGTCTTCACAAAAGAGGGGGACGATGCAGATATTGTAGTTAAGGAGGAGGAGTGTGAAGGATTAGATGTGATAAACATCAGGAGAGAGGAAGTGTTAATGGGATGAGCGTCCTTGAAAGTTGATAAATCACCTGGGCCAGATGAAATGTATCCTAGGCCGTTAAAAGAAGAGAGGAAATAGCAGAAGGTCTGACCAACATTTTCCAGTCCTCACTGGATACAGGTGTGGTGCTGGAGGATTGGAGAACTGATAACGTTGTACCTCTGTTTAAAAAGAGAGCAAAGTATAGACTGAATAATTCCAGGCCCGTCAGTCTAACCTCAGTAGTGGGCAAATTATTGGAATCTATTCTGAGAGACAGGATAAACTGTCACTTAGAAAGGCACAGGATAATCAAGAATAGTCAGCATTGATTTGTTAAGGGGAGACCTTGTTTTATCAACTTGATTGAATTTTTTGATGAAGTAACAAGGAAGATAGATGAGGATAGTGTAGTTGATGTGGTCTACATCGAATTTCGCAAGGCTTTTGATAAAGTCCCACATGGCAGACTAGTTAAAAAGATAAAATCCCATGGGATCCAGGGAGATGCAAGAAGTGGATACAAAATTGGCTCAGTGGCAGGAAACAAAGGATAATTGTTGACGGCTGTTTTAGCGACTGGAGGGCTGTTTCCAGTGGAGTCCCGCAGGGCTCAGTACTGGGTCCCCTGCTTTTTGTGGTATATATTAACGATTTAGATGTAAATATAGGGGACATGATCAAGAAGTTTGCAGATGACACAAAGATTGACCATGTGGTAGATAGTGAGGAGGATAGCTGTGGGCTGCAGGAAGATATTGATGGTCTGGTCAGATGGGCAGAAAAGTGGCAAATGGAATTCAACTTGGGGAAATGTGAGGTGATGCACTTGGGGAGGTCAGACAAGACACAATTAATGGGAAAAAAAAGTGTAGAGAAAGTGAGGGGCCTTGGAGTGAATGTGCACAGATCCCTGAAGGTAGCAGGACAGGTTGATAAGGTGGTTAAGTAAGCATATGGAATCCTTTCCTTTATTAGCTGAGTTATAGAATATAAGAGCAGGGAGGTTATGCTGGAACTCTATAACTCATTGGTTAGGCCACAACTTGAGTACTGTGTGCAGTTCTGGTCATCTCATTACAGAAAGGATGTAATTGCACGAGAGAGGGTACAGAGGAGATTTATGAGGCTGCTGCCAGGACTGGAAAAATGCAGCTATGAGGAAAGATTGGATAGGATGGGGTTGTTCTCCTTGGAACAGAGAAGGTTGAGGGGAGATCTGATTGAAATGTACAACATTTTGAGGGGCCTGGATTGAGTGGAGGTGGAAGGTCTATTCACCTTAGTAGAGAGGTAAGTAATGAGGGGGCATAGATTTAAAGTGATTTGTAGAAAGATTTGAGGGGAGATGAGGAAAAGCTTTTTCACCCAGAGGGTGGTGATGGTCTGGAATTCACTGTCTGAAAGGGTAGTTTAGGCAGAAACCCTCAAATCATTCAAAAGGAGTCTGCATATGCACCTCAAGTGCTGTAATCTGCACGGCTATGGACCAAATGCTGGGAGGTGGGAATAGAATAGGTGGATTGTTTTTTGGCTGGCACAGACACAATAGGCCAAGTGGCCTCTTTCTTTACCTTAAGCTTTCTATGATTCTATTGATAAAAAGTCAATGCATTAATGAATGCAGACTCCTACCCAATTCCTCACGCAGAAGACTATATTGACAGAGTGGGCAGTGCCATGTATCTTACAGAGATAAATTTGCCGATCACATCACATCACAATGACACTTCTGTGGATGCAGATCGTTTTCTTCGTCCAATGCCCTCTTGAAAACATCCATGGACCTCCCATCCTGCTCTTGTCCATTTGAAAGCCTCCAAACTTCTCAAAACTCTTTTTGCTCACAAGAACTTTGCCAGAGTGAACTGGCAAAGCAGCCATGAGCACTGAGCTTTTATTGATATCAGACAATCTGAACTTTAAACTCCCCCCATGAAGTGCCATTCAACTATATAATAAAAGCAAAATTGTGCGGATGCTGGAAATCTGAAACAAAAACAAGAAATGCTGGATTCACTCAGCAGGTCTGGCAGCATCTGTGGAAAGAGAAGCAGAGTTAACGTTTCGAGTCAGTGACCCTTCTTCGGAACTGACAAATATTAGAAAAGTCACAGATTATAAACAAGTGAGGTGGGGGTTGGGCAAGAGATAACAAAGGAGAAGGTGCAGATTGGACCAGGCCACATAGCTGACCAAAAGGTCCGCAAGCAGGACCCTGAGCTTCCGGTTGCTTGCCATTTCAACACTCCCCCTGCTCTCATGCTCACATCTCTGTCCTGGGATTGCTGCAGTGTTCCAGTGAACATCAACGCAAGCTCGAGGAACAGCATCTCATCTACCGATTAGGCACACTACAGCCTGCCGGACTGAACATTGAGTTCAATAATTTCAGAGCATGACAGCCCCCCACTTTACTTTCATTTTTAGTCATTTTTAGTTATTTTTTCTTCCTTTTTTTTACATTCCTTTTTACATTTTTTACAATCTTTTTTTGCATTTATTTCATTTCATCTTAGTTTGTTCAGTTTGCTTACCCACTGTTTTTTTCAGGTTGTTTTTCTTCAGGTTTGCACTTGCTGCTGTTCAATAATTCAGTATATTCACACCTAATCTGTACTAATGCTTTGTCTTTCAACACACCATTAACATATTGTTTGCCTTTGCTCCGTGACCTTTTGGTCAGCTATGTGGCCTGGTCCAATCTGCACCTTCTCCTTTGTTATCTCTTGCCCAACCCCCACCTCACTTGTTTATAATCTGTGACTTTTCTAATATTTGTCAGTTCCGAAGAAGGGTCACTGACCCAAAACGTTAACTCTGCTTCTCTTTCCACAGATGCTGCCAGACCTGCTGAGTGAATCCAGCATTTCTTGTTTTTGTGCCATTCAACTATGCCTCCTTTTCACTAACAAGGTACCCGAGCCCTAGGAAACCAAGCTGGAGGCATTAAACTCAAAAGACTGTTTAAATCAATTCAAAATCACCTCATCGCCATGCACTAATGATGCAAATAACTATGTTAATTACCAACCCGCCTGTCCTCTTGATAGCGCCAACTGGGCGCACGTTACTCAAATGCAGTCAAACGCTCCTCTCAAGCCATCATGCTTGAAATTTCTACAATTTTTACTTCCCACCCAACCTCAATCCACCTGTTCTTGGGGGTTAAAGCTCACCACCCCTCCCCCCATTAATTTGACTTTGACCTGCACCCTTTAAAATTTAACAATGGCAAAGAATTAACTCAAATGTACTAAATGTGCTGGCTGATGCCATTAAGAGAGCATTAGAACAATTCCTACTAAGAACAGACATTTCATTGGCGATAGCACCCTATATTTTAAAGATTTGACTAATCAATTATTAATGTTGAAACGTTACTTTTAAAAAATATAATTTGAATGTAAAATTTGTGAGCTATTCATGTTGCAAGATTTGTCACCTTGCAGAAAAAAGAATGGGAAAGATTAGCTCCTGGCATTGTGCAGTGTAGCTTATGAGGAATATTCGCACTACACACTTAAAACAGCAAATGACTAATTCAAAAGGGACTGCAGCCTTTGGAACAAATGCTTGCTTAAAATTAAAGTGTATTTTTAAGAAGTAAATATTTGAAACCTAAAATAACCCTCATGTATTTACAAAGAAGCAGATAACTCAACGTGACACAATTTAAAGACTGTAATAATCAAAATGAAGACGCGTTATTAATAAATGAATTATGACAGGTAACTGATTATCAATGTTAATCATTTCATAGTCATGGATTAATTGATTTTCACAATGTGTCTATTTTGGAATGCAGTGATTTATTAGCTCTCACAATCCTAATTTTGTTTTCACTTTTTAATTTCATTGAAATCTTTTTTCCCCCCTGTTCTCTCAAGAAAATATCACTTTTTGCTGGGCTTTTGTTCTAAGGGTGCTTGAAACAGAAGTGGGAATGTTCGCTGATGATTGCACAATGTTCAGCACCATTCGCGACTCCTCACATACTGAAGCAGTCCGGATAAAAATATCCAGGCTTGGGCTGATAAGTGGCAAGTAACATTTGCAACACACAAGTGCCAGGCAATGTCCATCTCCAACAAGAGAGAATCTAACCATCTCCCTTTGACATTCAATGGCATTACCATTGCTGAATCCCCCATTATCAACATCCTAGGGGCTGCCATTGACCAGAATCTGAACTGGAGTAGCCAGTAACTAGAGGCAGAAGCGTACTGGTATTGTCACTGGACTAGTAACTCAGAGACCCAGGTATTGCTCTGGGGACATGAGTTTGAATCCCACCACAGCAGAAGATGGCATTTGAATTCAATTAATAAATCTGGAATTTAAAGTTAGTCGAATGATGGCCATGAAACCATTGTCGATTGTTGTGAAAACCCATCTGGTTCACTAATGTCCTTTAGGGAAGGAAATCTGCTGTCCTTACCTGGTCTTGCCTACATGTGACTCCAGATCCACAGCAACGTGGTTAACTCTTACATGCCCTCGAAATGGCCTAGCAAGCTACTCAGTTCAAGGGCAATTAGGGATGGGCAATAAATACTGGCCTGGCCTGCGATGCCCACATCCCATGAATGAATAAAAAAATATATATATAAATACCATGGCTATGAGAGCAGGTCAGAGGCTAGGAATCCTGAGGCGAGTAACTCACCTCCTGACTCCCCAAAGCCTGTCCACCATCTACAAGGCACAAGTCGGGAGTGTGATGGAATACTCTCCACTTGCCTGGATGGGTGCAGCTCCAACAACACTGAAGAAGCTCAACACCATCCAGGGCAAAGCAGCCCGCTTGATTGGCACATCATCCACTAACGTTCACTCCCTCCACCACCGACGCACAGTGGCAGCAGTGTGTACCATCTACAAGATGCAATGCACCAAGGCTCCTTAGACAGCACCTTCCAAACCCGTGACCTCTACCACCTCGAAGGACAAGGGCAGCAGATGCAGGGCACATCACCACCTGCAAGTTCTCGTCCAAGTCACACACCATCCTGACTTGGAACTATATCGCCGTTCCTTCACTGTCGCTGGGTCAAAATCCTGGAATTCCCTTCCTAACAGCACTGTGGGTGTACCTACCTCACATGGACTGCAGCGGTTCTCAAGGGCAATTAGGGATGGGCAATAAATGCTGGCCTAGCCAGCGTCACCCACATCCCATGAATGAATTAAAAAAAAGCTTAGATAAGTTAGACAAGGTAAAACTGTTCCCATTAACTGATGATACAAGAACTAGAGGACACAGACTGAAGGTTTTGGGCAAAAGATGCAGGGCAAATATGAGGAAGAACCCTTTTACGCAGTGCGTGGTAATGACCTGGAACTCTTTCCGTGCCATAAATGACACTCTGACTTTATGACAAAGTAGTGTCAATCCCCTGTAACAACAGAACAGGGGTGGTGGTACTGAATATTCAGAAGCAGGAAGATTACCAAAGGCTATGAGGGAATGAGAGAACTAATTGCTGGTTACCTTCCCCTCTCCTATGGCTTCCTCATGTTGGCTGTTACCATATAGACTCATCTGAATCATTTTCAGAAAACTGCATTAATCTTAAGGCGGTTTCTACCCCTTCTGATCATCGATTGTGCCCCAAATGGAAATGCTACCCAATGAATATAACTGTTCTATATGAGGAGGTCTTTGAAGTCTCTGCTGAGTCTCAACCAAGTGGTATAGGATCATTGGCTGGTTACAGCACAAAAGTAGGCCATTCAGCCTCTCATATCTGTGCCGGCTCTCTGCAAGAATAACTTATCTAGTCTCACTCCCCCAACTTTTCCGCGTAGCCCTGCAAATGTTTCTCTTCAGACAATTGTCCAATTCTCTTTTGAAGGCCTTGATTGTATTTGCCTCCACCACAATCTCAGGCAGTGCATTCCAGATCCTAACCACTCAGTACATAAAATAGTTTTTCCTCAAATCGCCATTATTTCTTTTGCTAATCACCTTAAATCAGTGCCCTCTGGTTGTTCTGTCAACAGAACAGTTTCTTCCTATCTACACTGTCCAGACCCCGCATGATTTTGAGCACACCTCTAAAATATCCTCTTAATCTTTTCTTCAAGAAGAACAGCCCCGCCTTCTCCAATCTATCCACGTAATTGTATTTCCTCATCCCTGGAACCATTCTCGTGAATCTTTTCTGCACCCTTTCTAATTCCTTCACGTCCTTCCTAAGGTGTGGTGCCCAGAACAAAATACGCCAGTTCAATCCAAACCAATGTTTTATACAGGTTTACCATAACTTCCTTGCTTTTGTACTCTTTACCCCTACTTAGGAAGCACAGGATCCTGCATGCTTTATTAACCACTTTTTCAATCTGGTCTGCAA
Source organism: Heterodontus francisci (assembly GCF_036365525.1). Classification (NCBI taxonomy): domain Eukaryota; kingdom Metazoa; phylum Chordata; class Chondrichthyes; order Heterodontiformes; family Heterodontidae; genus Heterodontus; species Heterodontus francisci. The sequence goes on from NC_090375.1 coordinate 40,557,216, forward strand.
CCTTCAATGATTTGTGCACCCCCTTTAGAATTGTATCTTTTATATTATATTGCCTCTCCTCATTTTGCTTACCAAAATGAACCACTTCATATTTCTCTGCATTAAATTTCAACTGCCACTTGTCCGCCCATCCTCTTGAAGTTTATTACTATCCTCCTCACAGTTCACGATACTTCCAAGTTTTGTGTCATCTGCAAATTTTGAAATAGTGCCCTGTACACCCAAGTTTAGGCCATTAATATAGATCAAGAAAAGTAGGCGTCCTAACACTGACTCCTAGGGAACCCCACTGTATACTTTCCACCAGTCCAAAAAGGCAACCATTCACCACTATTCTTTGTTTCCTTTCATTCAGCCAATTTCATATCCATGCTGCTACTGTCCCTTATGTTACATGGGCTCTAACTTTGCTGACAAGCCTGTTATGCGGCGCTTTATCAAATGCCGATTTTATCGGATGCTTAAATATTACTGAAAAGATCAGCTAAGTTTTCAGGTAATTTTCTGTTTTGGGAGCGGTTAAGCCCTAAGCAAGCCAAGAAATGCTTCTTAGTGGCTATATTTTTCTCCTTTTGTGCATTCATCTTACTTGCAAATAAATTGGACAATTGGTTTTAGTCTGATGGAACTGTCTGAATGCTATTTACTGCCTTTCAAAAATGTCTAGGTGAACATAGTGGGTAATCATATAATTTCCAATGTGCAATCTGTGGTAAATAGATAATCATCCTATTCACACCACTTAAGTGTGCAAGTGTTAGATTCAGGAAACTGCATTATTACAGTGAACACCAGTTCAAAGTGCTGGGAATTAGCTGGAGTTGAACAAACATAGTAGGAGAACATTAAAGCATGGTTTTCCTTAAACCCATTTGTGAGATGACTGTAGGATCCTATATATAAATACAAGTTGTTTTGAAAGCACCATTGAGCACAATCAGATATAACACATATTGTTTTAAATCACAAAATCCTAATGCTTTTGCAACAAAACAAGGCATCTTCACGATACAAAAATACTGAATATCCTTAAATTTGCAACTAAACTCATGGATTCAAGTTCTAAAATCAAGGATCAATTTTGAATTTTGAATGCTCTGGTTCACCAGCAATACAGTTGGCTCCATTTTAAAACAGGCCTACAATCGGGTGTCCAATGTGCTGAATTGATTCAGGTGATAGGCCCTTATTTGGTTGTAAATCAGAGTCCTATAACATATAAATAGGTATTTTAGGTAGGAACTGGTCAGAGGCTGTGCAATTTCTTGGGCGATGGAAAAGTGGTCCTTTAAACCAAAGTTTACTGTCATTAAAGATAACCCAGGTTGCCAACCCTGGTAGCCCCACCTTCCATAACTGTGACGAGCTCACCCACCTCAGCAACGTACCTGAATGACAGCTGTCCTGGCTCGATTTAGAGGCTTCATTCTGTCGAACTGTGCCAGGGCACCTGTCTGACATACTGCAGCTCAACTTCCGAATTGAAATGAGACTGACAAGTCAAAACGATGATGGTCTTTTTGTCAATGGATTGGACAGTTGACTGACAAGGTAAGTTGTGGGTGCAGGGTTGGTGAGGAGTGGGTGGGGGCAGGTGCGGAGCTGGATTTGGACAGGCTATTGAAGTGGCCCATGGGGATCATTTTAACCTCCAAAAACTTGTGGGTTTGGTTAGGGTGAGAAGTGAAAATTAAAAATAAATTCAGACCAGACTCCAATCTGTGGCGAACCCTCGAATTTAATGGAGGTGGGGCTAGCAACCAAACTACTCTCAAGAAGCGGATCAGTCAGTAAAACCTTTCAAGGAGGCTGTGTGCCTCTATTTTAGCAAGCTTTTTATGTTGAACATTTTGAACGGGTTTCCCGGACCTTAGGAAATCTGGTAGATAAAAGAAAGGGAAAAGAGCTGGAACCATAATGTACATTTGTGAGTCAGGAGGAGCGGGAGTGCTTCCACCCGGCCCAACAAGCTTACCCTGTGAACAATCCCACCATCTGTCTCAGCTTTCCTCGTGGTTGGACGTCTGACCACAATCTCCAATGCCTTCGCAATCTCTCCCCTGATCATTATCTGCAACCCACCGTGATCTCTCCCTTGACCATAATCTCCAACTCCCGTAGTCTTCCCCCCACCATCTCCAACCCCCATAATTTTCCGTTAACCATCTCCGCCTCTACTTTGATCTGTTTCCTGACCACCACCTCTATCCACTGAGATCACTCTCCTGCCACTCATACCCCGCCCCCACCCCCCCCCCATCCCACACAATATCTTCCACTCATGCCTAGAAACCATCCTCCCTCTCCACACCCTCCCCAATTTCACATATTAAGCCCCAACATTTTGGGGCCCATGTCTTGAAATCTTGTAGGCCTCATGCTGCCATTGTTTGCTGTTTGCCTCAGCTTGCATGACTCCTGCCCCAAGTTAAAATCAGCTAAAATCTCTAAATCACCCAGAAGCAAGGTTATTAGCGGCCTGTTATATAAAGTTGCAATAGTTATTAGTATTGATGCACACTGGTGATCCAGAGATCTGTCTGCTCAGTTGATATCTAGCTTCTTTAAAAGAAAAGAATGAATTCTACCTGTCAAATGTAGAGTTGAGTATGAGAATTAGCTTATTGCATTGAAATCTGGGTATAATTGAATGTAATTTAGAATGTATGTCTTCACTTGCCAGTAGAAGAATAATGAAGTCCTTGAAGAGACTTGTGATAGAATTAAACCTGTAAATTTTCAACCACAAAGTAAAGTGGATTTGCTTTCAACTCCCACTGGCTCCTCAGTTTCAAGACATCAGATGCAGAGAAATGAACTGGGACCACTCAGAGCTGAGGTTATGTTTTTTTATAAAATCCCTTGCCAATTATTTTATAGCCTCATCAAGTATTTTTATTCATGAAGAATTCAAGAATGTAAATGCAGTTTGACTGCATGTCTTCTGCTTGTTTAGTTCTGGGCTACAATTAGTGGATCCTTAAACTTATCCAAGGGACATAAACTAGCTTTATTAAAACTGATAGAACCAGAAAAGCTGGCCTGTAATGTTCTTTTAATATAAATGTTTCAGCAGTTTCTTGACCATACAGCAATCAATGTGATTTTTGAAATAATATTTTAATTTTAAATGAACTGCAAAGCCAGTTCGCCACACAGTTCGAAAATGCCTTTTTGTAGACTCACACTTTGTAAACAATATATTTGAAAAGTTATTATACTTTGGAGATATCAAATCGTAAAGGTTTCTGTGAAAGACGTCTAGATATATCCTGGGGGAAGATTTCCTCTGTGTGACAAGAATGCAAATTCATTCTTATAAATAGTCCCCTTGTCACATGAAGTCTTCTATTTCCTGAGAAGCCACAGTGAAGGCCCAAGGCTGAGCATCCAGGGATAAAAGCTGTAAAAGAGAAGATGAAGTACATCAGGCAGCAGTGATTAATTAAAGTCAAGCTGGAGCTTCAAAAGTCTCAAGATTGTAGAAAAAAGGAAAGACTGAAGTGAGTCAGGTGTTTCACAGTTTAGAGTTCTTGGTAATGACTGAATTAGAGTAGGAAACTATAAAAGAAGGGAAGTGGTGGTCTAGTGGTAATGTCACTGGATTGAGTAATCCAGAGTCCCAACTAGTATTCTGAGGGCATGAGTTCAAATCCCACTATAGCAGATGGAATTCAAATAAGTTAGTCTAATAGTGATCATTGATAATTTTAGTAAAATCCCATATGGTTCACTAATGCCCTTTAGGGAAGGAAATCTGCTGTCCTTCCCTGTGGCGCCTACATGTGACTCCACGCCCATAGCAATGTGGTTGACTCTTAAAAAAAATGGCCTGGCAAACTACTCAGTTCAAGGGCAATTAGGGATGAGCAATGTAAGCTGGCCTAGCCAGAGATGCCCACAAGCAAATTAAAAAAAAATCATGAACGCAGGAAGTGATTAAATGTTGGCTATTGCTTTTGATGCAGGTAGCTTGCAAACCTCCAGCTGCCTGCTAGTTTAAATGATTGCAGCAAGCAACCATTGCAAACTGAGTTGGGGCGCAATATTGTGAAAGGCTAGCGTGAGTTAAAGCTAAACCTTAAAACCAGTCTGCACCTCTTAAATGGGAGGTGCAGACGCTGGAAGTCATTTTAAAAGTGATTTTGGAATGGGAAAGACAAAAGAATGGCACAATAGACAGTAGACTCCAAGATTTTCCAATGCAGCACTGGAGGCCTTGAAGCAGGCCTTGAGGAGGAAAGATATGCTCCATCCACAGGGGACCAGGAAGACCTTCAGAAAAATTTTGCAAAGGCAATGGTACCAAATAGCCATGGCCGTCAATGCCAGGAGTCTAGCCACGAGGACCTGGATGCAGGGCTGTACCCAATGACAACAGAAGTTCAACGACCTCACGCGAGTAGGCAAGGGCAGTGAATGGATCTTCAAATGCCATAGGCTACCAACTGTATCACTAGCCTCAGCCACTGCTCAAATCACCATACCCTTATTTCATATCTGTCAACAATAATGACTCATACCTAAAATTCATAGCTTCACCTCACCCTCACACACTTAGCAAGTCTGCAAGCCACACACACAGAGCTTACAGCTTGCACACACTGTCAACTATTCAACAAAGACAGCCACATCACCCAAACACATTGCATCACACTCATTGACACATTTCCTACTTTCTTGTAGGACAAAGTGGCACCTAACTGGCAGTGGAGGGGTGTAGGTATGGCTGCATGTCCTTACCTGATAGAAGAGACAGTGCTCGCCATCATTGAATCAGCCATTGCTGAGGCTGTGGCCTGCAGTGCGGCTGAAACTATAGAAGATGCTCATACTTAGTCCTCCTTTTTGATTTACAAGATGCACATGATGCAAGCATGCACCTCTTGTTTTTCCCTCACCACAACCCTATATCTCTTGTGCCTTTCTCCTTTCAGACACCCAAGAATTTCAACTTAGCCAGACAGTGATGGAAGAGCAAGAGGTGGAAGAGCAGGAAGACAGTGATGTAGAAACCCTGTCACTTGCTTTCACACTTGCTGCAACCAGTTCAGATACTGACACTTTAGCGCAGGATAGCTTAGAGCTGGGATTGCCACATGGTGAGACAACAGGCACAAGTGGCCTGCAGCCAGAGCAGGGAATAAGGGTAGCACAGATGCCATCTCACCAGAGGGCATCAACGGGGTAGCCTGCAGAAGAAAGCTGATAGGTATGCACAATTAAATGCTTGGTGCATTGACAAGCCTGCAGAAAAGCTTGTCAAGGAGCATGGAGGAGTCTGGCACCAACTTGGCAAAGGGCTTTACGCAGAGCTTGGAGCCCATCCTATCCATTGTGGAAGTGATGGCCAACTCCATTAGCATTCTTGTGAACCCAACCATGATGCAACACCTGATGGCCTATGTCTTAACTTTTATTGCAGCACAAGCAGAAGCCACATAATGTCTGGGTACTGCGGTGAAAGCTCAGACAGAAATTATGTAAGCTCAGTTTGCTGCCACGCAAGCTCTGACTAATGCCATCATAACTGTTTATACCAGTGTTCAAAGGAGCTTGCAGAGTTTCACAGCAGTCCAGCAATCCGCCTTCCAACACATTGCTTGCATTGGCTGAGTGACAGTGGCACCATGGAGCACCATTCTGCTGTTCTCTCCCAGGATAACATAATTTGTCCTCCCACCACTGCCACTCCACCAGTGCCCTTGCTGCTGCCTGTCAGCCAGACAGCCAAGACTGCAGCCACCCATCTTGACGGTGTAGGGCGAGAGCTGCTTGAAGTAGTCCTCCAAGGCTACCTGCAGTCTCCCTGACAGAAAGTCAGCAGCCTTCCACCAGCCATGCTGCAGCCACTGGGGTAGCACTGCGTAGGAGCACTAGGACAGGAAAATGCACCCACAAGACAAGCACGAAGGGAATGGTTTGATTTATAAATTTGGGTTGGAATGTTTTGGCTTTTATTTTTGCATTGTAGCCAACTGGGCACTGTGATTGTCAATAACAGAGGGAAGGTTGGTGAATGGGAAATGAGGTTGCATTTACTATATTCTATATTCTCTGGAGTTCAGAAGAATGAGAGGTAATCACATTGAGGCATATAAAATTCTTACAGGGCTCGACAGGGTAGATGCAGGAAGGATGTTTCCCCTGGTTGGGGGGTCTAGACCTAGGGGACACAATCTTAGAATAAGAGGTGGGCCATTTAGGACTAAGATGAGGAGGAATTTCTTCACACAGAGGGTGGTAAATCTTAGGAATTCTCTGCGCCAGAGGGATATGGAGGCTCAGGCATTGAGTATATTCAAGACAGAGATCGATAGATTTCTAGATATTAAATGCATCAAGGGATATGTGTGGGAAAATGTAATTAAGGTAGAAGATCAGCCATGATCTAGTTGAATGGCGGAGCAGGCTCAATGGGCTGAATGACCTACTCCTGCTCCTGTTTTTTATGTTCCTACTGGTATTGTAGTTGGATAAATCGATCACAAACCGCCTGGTCAAAAATAGGCTGCTTCCTTCTTTCCTCCCCTTCATCTCCTCCACTTACTCGGCCAAAGCTTGCCACCATATAGTGGCGAGGTTCTGCAGCATGCAGCAGACCACCACAAATCTTGACATGCACTTTGCCTTGTACTACAAGGCTCCTTCAGGGTGGACCAGGCAGCATAAGGATTGTTTAAGCACCTCAATGGTCTGCTCTATCATATTATGTGTGGCAGCATGTCTTGCCTTGATTGCAAGCTGTCCATGTGTGAATAGAACCATGAGCAATGTTATTAAATGATTGCCTTGTCACCCACAAACCACCCTCAGATTTGTTACGGTGTCTTAAATTCGGATGGAACAGTGGATTGCTGCAGAATGAAGGCATCTTGACTGCTGCCAGGCTATTGGGCATTGATCTGTGTATGGTCACAAACCAACCGGACATTGAGGCAGTGGAATCCCTTTTGGTTGCAGCACATCTTAGAGCTGATATGCTGTGCCTGCAAAACAGCAGACAAGCATTTAATGGCACCCTGGTAAAGCCTACAATCCTTACAAAATTGCATGCTCATTTTACCTGCTTCTCTCTGGCTAGAGAGAATGAATGCATTCAGTTCCTTCAGAAGTTAGAGCCTCAGTGACAGCCCTTATGCAGCAATGGATAATGTTGGATTATTTTCTTGTTCTATTTTCCTTTGTTACTTTAAACACAAACATCAGTTGTAACAACCAGAGAATCAGATCTTTTAATGAGCTCGTGTTACACAATCCAACATGAGTACTCAGTAAAATCAAACAATATGCTTTCATATGGTTATTTCATTCTTTATTATTAAGCTCACAACTCACTATAAGAACTCGGGTACCATGCTTTGCAAATCCTGCCTGACCACAACAAATGGTAGTTTTCTCAAAACACATACCTCAATTTTACCTTCATTCTCCTCATTCCATGCATAATAAAACTAAACTACAATACATTAAAAGATACATACTCATGTTCATTAATTTCTCCCAGCCATTCCATTACCATGGTTATATAAGATTAGGCAGAAGCATTTGCAACAATCTTCAGCCAGAATTGCCAAGTTGATGATCCATCTCGGCCTCCTCCTGAAGTCCCCAGCATCACAGATGCCAGACTTCAGCCAATTCGATTCACTCTGCGTGATATCAAGAAACGACTGAAGGCACTGGATACTGCAAAGGCTATGGGTCCTGACAATATTCCGGCAATAGTACTGAAGACCTGTGCTCCAGAACTTGCCGCATCCGTGACCAAGCTGTTCCAGTATATCTACAACACTAGCATCTACCCGGCAATGTGGAAATTGCCCAGGTATGTCCTGTACACAAAGAGCAGGACAAGCCCAACAAGGCCAAATACCACCCCATCAGTCTACTCTCAATCATCAGTAAAGTAATGGAAGGTTTCATCAACAGTGCCGTCAAGCAGCACTTGCTTAGCAATACCCTGCTAAGTGATGCTCAGTTTGGGTTCCACCAGGGCCACTCAGCTCCTGACCTCATTACAGCTTTGGTTCAAACATGGATAAAAGAGCTGAACTCAAGAGGTGAGGTGAGAATGACTGCCCTTGACATCAAGGCAGCATTTGACCGAGTATGTCATCAAGGAGCCCGAGCAAAACTGGAATCAATGGGAATCAGGGGGAAAACTCTCTGCTGGTTGGAGTCATACCTAGCGCAAAGGAAGATGGCTGTGATTGTTGGAGGTCAATCATCTGAGCTCCAGGACATCATTGCAGGAGTTCCTCAGGGGAGTGTCCTAGGCCCAACCATCTTCAGCTGCTTCATCAATGACCTTCCTTCAATCATAAGGTCAGAAGTGGGGATGTTCGCTGATAATTGCACAATGTTCAGCACCATTCGCGACTCCTCAAATACTGAAGCAGTCCGTGTAGAAATACAGCAAGACCTGGACAATATCCAGGCTTGGGCAGATAAGTGGCAAGTAACATTCGCGCCACACAAGTGCCAGGCAATGACCATTTCCAACATGAGAGAACCTAACCATTTCCCCTTGACTTTCAATGGCATTACCATCGCTGAATCCCCCACTATCAACATCCTAGGGGCTACCATTGACCAGAAACTGAACTGGAGTAGCCATATAAATGCCGTGGCTACAAGAGCAGGTCAGAGGCTAGGAATCCTGCAGTGAGTAAATCACTTCCTGACTCCCCAAAGCCTGTCCTGTACAAGGCACAAGTCAGGAGTGTGATGGAATACTCTCCACTTGCCTGGGTGGGTGCCGCTCCAACAACACTCAAGAAGCTCGACACCTTCCAGAACAAAGCAGCCTGCTTGATTGGCACACCATGCACAAACATTCACTCCCTCCACCACCGACGTACAGTGGCAGCAATGTGTACCATCTACAAGATGCACTGCAGCAACGCACCAAGGCTCCTTAGACAGCACCTTCCAAACCCGCGACCTCTACCAACTAGAAGGACAAGGGCAGCAAATGCATGGGAACACCACCACCTGCAAGTTCCCGTCCAAGTCACGCACTATCCTGACTTAGAACTATATCGCCGTTCCTTCACTGTCACTGGGTTAAAATCCTGGAACTTCCTTCCTAACAGCACTGTGGGTGTACCTACCTCACATGTACTGCAGCGGTTCAAGAAGGCAGTTCACCACCAGCTTCTCAAGGGCAATTAGGGATGGGCAATAAATGCTGGCCACTTCGCCAGTGACACCCACATCCCATGAGTGAATGAAAAAAATGGTCCACTTAAGCATTTTAAGCACTTATTACTATAAACAGTGACCAAACAGTATGTTCCAGACTCTCAAGATATGGATGACTGACCTTCCTCTTCCTACAGCTTTGCACCCTTTACAAAGCATCCATGTTCAGCAAAACTGAAGGCTGTTTTAACTCGTTATGTGCTGGTCCCACAAACAATGAGGTACATGGGCAATGCGAACTCACATTCTCACAGACAGCAAACTGGGAAATGTTGCAAATATCATCTGCTCCAACCTCGAAGGAGCCAGGCACATCAACGTGCATGGCTACAATCACCTTTACAGCCACTGGCAATGCCATCCTCATCCTGCTGTGAGGCTGCAGTTGTAGGTGCAGCAGGCGACAGATTTCAGTGACGATGCCCTTAGTGAAGAGGAGACAGCAGGCATAATAAAAACAGAAAGTGCTGGAAATACTCAATATGTCAGGCAGCATCTGTGGCGAGAAAAACAGAGTTAAGGTTTCAGGTCTGTGTCCTTTCACTGGACTGCATCCACAGTGTTTTGCTTTTGTACATAATGTTCCTTGCTGAGGTTCAGGTTGGAGAAGTGCTCCTTAAACACCCTGAGCAATATGACCTCCTGCTAAGAGCCAATCTCCCCTCTTCATTCTTCTCACAGTTTATCCTGCTCTGTGTTGCTCCCGCTCATTCCCCCCGTCATGCTACAGGCCAAGAGGGTTGCATGCTATTGCACTCATGTATAGGAGAAAGTCATTTGTTCTGGATCCTTGAAGTCAGGACAAACTCCTACAAACTCCTACATTCCCTGTAGACTTTAGTAACTTTAAACAACCTTGGAAACCACAAAACACTTCTACAATCGTAGCAACAGGCAGTAGAAATCAATGAGCAACTAACTTGAAAGTAGTTGATGTTTCTTTCAAATAGTGGTGGTGGGAGGTCCTTCCTCCTTCTGAACTCATGTTCAGCTGTGCAATGTTAAAAGAGGTCATTAGTTGGAGCGTTGAGCTCCAAAATGGCAGCACTGGCATCAAGTCATTGTTTACACATTCATCATCGTCCTGCTCTGCCTAATCTGCTTCGGACGGATGCTCCCTGTGTGCGCACTAACACCATCACCAGAATGGCTCCAGGCATGGCTAGCTCCAGAGTGGGTACACGTGCTGTGGACACCATATTGGAGACAAACAGCACTCTTAGTGCCATAAAAAGGGCATTATGCAGCCAGAGACTCTGCTGAGAGTACTAGTTTTCACACAGCAAGGACATTTCAGATCCTATGTTATAAAATTATCAATACTCTTTGTCCTGCATCAGCCTGTTGCATGCTGTTAGCTCTGGCTGGCACTCTTGCCTCTGCATTAGAAGGTTGCGGGTTTAAGTCCCACTCTTGATACTTGAGTGTGAAATCTAGGCTGATGCTTCAGTGTAGCACTGAGGGAAGTTTGATTCTTCAGATGTTATATTAAACTGAGGCCCTGTCTGACCTCTCAGATTGATAGAAATAATCCTCTTGCACTATTTTGAAGGGAAACCATGAAGTTCTTCTGGTGTCCTGACCAATATTTATACCTCAACCAACATCACGAATTCAGATTACCTGGTCATTATCTCATTGCTGTTTGTGGGAGTTTGCTGCATGCAAATTGGCTGCCATGTTTCCGACATTAAAACAGCGACTACACTTCAAAAAAATCTCCATCATTGGCTGTAAATTGCTCTGGGATGTCCTGAGGCTGTGAAAGGCATTATATAAATGCAAATCTGTCTTTTGAAAACATCCATGAAAAAGAAATGATCAGTTACAATGGCAAGAGGAGCTACTTAAAATGAAAATGTGTTATCTAGTAGATTTAATAAATTCAAACAGATATAGGTAAGTGAACTTTAAGAGCATAATTCAATTCTGAGGTTCAGATGATGAGAGTCAAAGCCTTTAGGTTTCCTCTCTGGATATATGATGCTATCTGAAACCCTTGATTGGATTACTGCCTGTTGCTTTGATTACTGGTGTCCATTAAGTTCTGAAGAGAAAATATACAACTTTACTGTAAATCAGGTTAAAGAAAACGGTAAATATGTAGCAGGGTAAAAGTGAAAGTTTGTTTTAACATTGCATCATGTAGACTCAGCTACTGTATAAGAAATCTTTTTGTGTTCCTCTTACCAATGGTACGATTTCCACTGAATAAAAAGATTGTGGATTCTAAATCTCATCCTGGGAGGTGAATTTTAATTCGTTGAGTTAATTTCCCACCCACCAGCGGCAGCAAGAATCTTCGGTGATCCGAGCTTCTGGGCTTTATTTGAATGCTGGCTGTCTATTCCCTGCGTAGAATAGGCAGGAATTCAGCGCTGAGCATCTGCTCAGTGCTGGAGATCAAGTGGCCCATAACCACCAATCAACTCCCAAATAAATGTTGGGGATGGGATTTCTAAGTGGTGGTGGGGGGAGGCAGTCTGAGCACTCGAGCCCGAGACTTTCCTGATGTGACATGGCTCCTAACTCCAGAAAGTAATGCTTTTGATTTACCTTTTAAGCCTCTTTATCCTTTCCAACAGCTGCTGCCCCTGCTTTCAACTGGTGGGAAAATCACATAACTTCCCTGCTCACACTGGCTTAAAATGCAATTGAGGTCATATTCACACAATAGGACCTAATCTGCATAAATTCACAAGGTCCTACTATATGATTTTAAGGAGGCTGGGCCAGCTGCCTGCAGAGCACTACAGGTAAAGAACCCAGGTGGTGGGAAAGGGTCAAATTCTCCATGGGTATCTCAACTGTTCAGACTTAACTTTCCACCGAAATGGTTTCCCCTGAGCACATAGGGTTAAAATTGACACCTAGGACTTGATCATATAATCTTAACGAGCACTCCAGTGCAATACTGAAGCAGTGCTGTATTGTCAGAGATCCTATCTTTTGGATGAGAATGTTTGAACAAAGCTCAGTCTGCTTGCATGGCACTATTTGAAGCAGAGTGGGTGCTTTCTCTGGTATCATGGAATCATAGAATGATACAGCACAGACGGGAACAATTCGGCCCAACACGATTGTGCGCGCTCTTTGGTAGAGCTAATCAATTAATCCCATTACCCTGCTCTTTGCCCAGCTTTGTAAGTTGTTTCCCCCCAAGTATTTATCCAATTCTGTTTTGTATGTTGAATCTGCTTCTACTATTTCATGCAGTGCATTCCAGACCATAACAACTCGATCTGTAAAACAATTGTTGCCTCTGGTCCATTTGCCAATCACCTGTAATCTATATTATCTGGTTACCAACCCTTCTGCCACTGGGAATACTTTCTCCTTATTTACTGTTTCAAAACTTGCACATCTCTATCAAAATCTCCTTCTAACCTCCTCTGGTCTGTGTTCGAGTAAATATCTCTCTCTCAGCCAAAGCCACTAGAAACAGATAAATCTATTTTTCATCTTATTACAGTTTGTGAGATTTTGCTGTGCAAAATGGTTGCTGCATAAAAAGAATCGCTGCGCTACAAAACAATTAATTGCACTTGATCAACTTTTATGCAAGTCCGAGCTTTTTTCCCATTAAATTATGATGCAGTTGGGCATGTTCTATTGTCTGAGCCTCTGGAGATAATGAATCATGATGAAATGGAGGAGTTATCTTGTCTGAATGTGATGGCACTGCTGGCCCTGGGTTCTGATAACATCCAGTGGGAGTGAGTCATTATATGGCATGTGAAATTCAAATTGATTGAAGTGGCCTTATTTCTATTTTGCCCCTCTGGACGAATGGTCTTCTCCTGCCCAAAAGATTATGACACTATTATGAAAAGTATATCTGAATCTCAGATGAAAGTGCATCATTTGAGTAATGGTTCTTGGCTCATGCTCACTGCCCTCCCTCCCACTTTCCTGCTTCCTGAAGTTACCAACGTAAGATGTTAAAAGCAGCACCTCAAGTGGGTGAGGTCATAAAAAAGCAAATAGAATACTAGATTTTATGGGACATGGTATATGAGATGTGATTATGAATTTCGTAATACTCTAGTTGAAGTATCATGGCAGTTTCTGGAATCCATACCATGAACAGGAAGTTGAGGCAGAAGACAGAAATTGTACTCATCGCATCCATTTTTGGGCATAAAATGGGGCCAAAGTAGACAAATATAGCAGTGAGATGGTTTGTACCCAAGCTATGCAGGCATTGATCCCATTGCTAAATTCATAGAAGCCTTTTTAAGGCATTAGGCAACAGGAAATAGGCTTTTTAAATACTTAAACTGGCCTAATGCTTATTTAAGGATCCCATTGAGAAATTAGTCAGTGATGAGCAGGGCAGGCATCAGGCTTGCCTTGCTGTGGCCCATGTCGCTGCCAATGAAAGGTGGTATTTCTTTTAAACAAATGTTCTTGTGGAGAAAGACACAGCTTGACATTGATCTCTTTGTCGACCAAGCTGCCTATGGAAGCATGAGCAGTGCCACCAGCTTACGCCGAGTATGCAGTTGAGGCCCGAGCTTTGTTGATCCTTGGACCTACAGGCCAGGCCTGAACAGACCAAACCAGCAATTAAGGATTATCGCTGGTATTTTGTGGGCCCCCAACGAGCGGGCTGGTGGCAGGGATGTGGGGCGAGGGGACGTAAAATTGAGTGGGAGGTTGGGGGGGCAGTTCCCAAGCCCTCGCGTCCCTGATGCAATTTTACACAGTGCGGCGGCAAGAAATGGCCTGCCCAACCAAGTCCAATCAAGGCCCATAAGTGGCCAATTAACCGCCACTTAAAGGCCTCCCCCCACCACCGTGGGTATTTTACTCTTGGCAGCCAGACGGCAAAGGCCCCAAGAACCCCACCTGGTACAACCAGGCAGCCTTCTTGTGGGCTGGGGTGGGGCCCTCCTAATCAGGCACCCTGTGCCCCAACCACCCCCTATGCACAATATTGCAACCCCCCCACCCCTAAACGACCCTCCTTGTCTTGCCGGGTTCCAGCCGGTTGTCCCCGGTGAGGCCCGAAAGACTTACCTGAGTTCCAGGGCCATCCTTCCTCTTGTCTCCGATGGCTGGGTGTAGTTCCAGCAGTGTCCACCACTCCCGGTGACGCTGCTGGGACTAAGAGCTGACTCCCGCTGATTGTCTGGCAGCTCCATTAGACAGGACTTCCTGCCTCAACAAGGTGGAAGTCAAACCCAAGGCCAATTAAGGGCCTGGGGAGCAAATAATCCCGGCCTGGCTCTCCAGGCCTGGCGGAGGTGGGCTCGCCCCTGACTTTTTGGCCAGTGGGCGGGGACTCCACCCAATGTAAAATTCCTGCCTGTAACTAGGTCGGAGTTACCTGAGCTTTAACAGCTTGATTTCCGGAGCTGGGGGGAAACTTGTAGTCATTGGGTACCTATTGAACACTTCAATCTAAGCTGGCACACCAATGAAGTATTGAGGGAGTGCTGCAATGTCAAAAATGCCATCTTTTGTATTCAATGTCAAACCAAGGCCTATCCCCCTCTTCAGTACTTTTGGTGAATATTTAATATCCCATCGTATTATTGAAAGAAGAGTTGGAGTTCTCCAGATGTTCTGTCTTACATTCCTGCGTAAACACCACCAGAAAAGATTAAGCGCACATTCATTTAATTTCTGGTTATGAAATCTTGCCATGTTCAAATTAGCTGAAATTTTTACTTAAAGTAACAGTCAATGCATTTCGAAGCATGCAGTACAATTTGAGATATTTCTGAGAAGCACAAAAAGGTGCCAATTAATCCAGTCTTTAGTCTTTAATCTTTTGAACCACTACTTATGATCCCATGAGTATTAGACTGTAATGAAAGGGAAAGATTTTCTGCATACTTTTATAATCGTAGTATGTTCTTTCATAACCTTATTAGCGACTCCTACTGATCAAGTTACAAGTTTTTAGCTGATAGGTAGCATTGTCAGAAGTATCACAGTCTAGTTCCACACTGATAAATTGTACTTTTTGCTCTGATTTCCATAGTTATAATATCCATCTGTATACTAATTAAAATTTCTCCCTCAACCAAAGCCACTACTTTCATCTCATCATAATATAAAGCATTTGAAAAGCATTTTGAAGACAAAGGTTCAGTGTAATGATCTATGAAAAAGCATCCCTGACAGAGAGAAATTATTAGATTTTAACTCGGGCTGCGTGGTGGCAATGCAGCAGTCGCAGCCATAAAATGGCTTCCCAGCTGTTGCCACTAGTGCTCTGGTACTTGGCACTTTTAAATGGGGAAATGGTTGGACGGCTGAAGTGCCCACCAGTTTCACAGAGTAGGGCATTTTAACATGCAGATAGAGTTAATAAGACATATATAGGACCCAACTCCCACTTTAGGACAGAACTGTGCCATTGGGAGGGCAGGAGGTTGGCCCACTCCTCTGAAAAGGCATCTCACAGAAGGAGCAATTCCGAGAATGGTGGTGAGGGAGAGCTTGCATGTGGCTTACACAGTACACATTCTGCCATCTGTTCTTCAGAATTGTACTTGGGGGTTTTCACCAATGCCATTGGATCCTGATTTCCATATTACAAACGGTTTTCCAATTGAAAGAGGAAGGCTTTCCAGCCAACTCGTTCAGAACCCTAACATAGATGATGATGACTGCAGCACCAGTATAAGTAGGGTGAAAAGTGACCCACTGCCATTTTCAAACGGTTACCAACCCATTATGCCAGATGGGGACAGTTAAATCACCCTGTAGAGCTTTTGTTTGCCTGATATGAAATGCAGACTCTCTCACCTAGGGACATACCCCCCCCATTGGTAGACTCAAAGCTTAGGGTTGTGTGCAGGGTACTATTACAGTTTGATCAGGTAAAATGGTGAAGACTTCCATCTGAGAGCACTGGGAAGCTTCCACTCATTATGTAGCCAGGGCTAGCCATTTTTTTCTTTTTTTAATTAATTCAATGGAAGTCGACATCATTGGCAAGTTCAGCATTTATTCCCCATCGCTAATTGCCCATGAGAAGGTGATGCTGAGCCAACTTCTTGAATGACTGTCTCTGTGTCATCAAGGTACCCCCACAGTGCTATTAGAGCAGCAGATTTTGACCCATAAATGATGAAGGAGTGCTGATATATTCCCAAGTTAGGATGGTGTGTGACTTGGATAGGAACTTGGAAGTAATGGTGTTCCCATGCTACCTTTATCTTTCTAGGCGCTAGAAGTTGCAGGTTTGGAAGTTGCTGTTGAAGAAGTCTTGGTGATTTGTTTAGTTTATCATGTACGATGTGCCAGTGGCAGAGGGAGTGAATGTTTAAGGTGGTGGATGGGGTGAGGTCAAGTGGGCTGCATTGTCCCGGATGCTGTTAAGTTTCTTGAGTGTTGTTGGAGCTGCATTCATTCAGGCAAGTGGAGAATATTCCATTACACTCCTAATTTTTGCCTTATAGGTAGTGGAAAAGCTTTAGGGAGTCAAGAGGTGAGTCACTCACTGCAGAATTTGCAACCTCTGATCTGCTCTTGTAGCCACAGTATTTATGTGGCTGTTCTAGTTAAGTTTCTGATCGATGGTGATTCCTTTAATATTAATGGTGGGATGGTGGGATTGTCCTATGAGGGAAGATTAAATAGACTAGGCCTTCATTCTCTGGAGTTTAGAAGAATGAGAAGTGATCTCATTCAGACTTACAAAATTCTTATAGGACTCGACAGGATAGATGCAGAAGGGAAGGAAGGATGTTTCCCCTGGCTGGGGAGCCTAGAACCAGGGGACACAGTCTCAGAATAAGGGGTAGGCCATTTAGGACTGAGATGAGAAGGAATTTCGTCATTCAAAGGGTGGTGAATCTTTGGAATTCTCTGCCCCAGAGGGTTGTGGAGGCTCAGTCGTTGAATATGTTCAAGACTGAGATTGAAAAATTTCTACATATTACAATCATCAAGAGATGCAGGAATTGTCAAATGATGGTAATGCCGTTGACTGACAAGGGGAGGTGGTTAGACTCTTTCTTGATGGAGATGGTCATTGCCTGGCACTTGTGTGCTATGAATACTACTTGCCACTTATCGGTCCAAGCCTGAACATTATCCAGATCTTGCTGCGTATGGGCACAGGCTGCTTCATTGTCTGATGAATTGAAAATGGAACTGAACACTGTGCAACAAGACCAAGAAACAGCATTGCAAGAAGACCAGATACTCTTTTTCGATGATGTCGTCAATAAATATTTGCTAGGACACCAGAGAGAACTCCCCTGCACTCCTTTGAATAGTGTCATAGGCTATTTTATGTATACCACGAGTGTTGTGGTTTCCAGCCATCTCACTTCCATTTGCCCATGGAGTTGTGCTCCCTGCATGCTCTGGGCATCAGTGGCTAGTATCAAAGGGTACTAAAATAAACTCTAAATAGAAAGCAAAGTCTTTGACTAACTGTCCAAAATTATGTGGAAAGGTAAATGAACATGACAAATGTGACGCTCCTGTTCAAAGAAAGAGATAATATGAGTCAAAAAAATTATAGGCCAGCTACTCTTACTTCAGATACTAATAAATGAGAGTGTATAATAAGGGATAAAATTACAACAAAGAATTATAAGTCAATTAGAGTCGGTCAGCACAGATTTCTCAAAGACTAGTCATGCTTGGCAAACCTTATAGAATTCTTTAAAGAAATAGTAGAGGGGACAGATAAAGGAAATATATCGGATGTATTTTATATGGTGTGATGGAAATCTCACATGCCAAATGGAAATATTAATTTAATTGCATGAAACTTTGCGTGAGAACTTTTACTGGACATTACAAATAACTTTGAAAAAAGAACAGAACAGCTAAAGATGGCCATGTTCCACTTGCATATAAGAAGGCAAAGGCTGGCTGGGAGACAGAGGTAAATTACCCAGTCTAGCCAGAACAATGGGACAGGGGGTGCTCCCTGATTCAATTAACAAGAATGATTTGTCAATAATGGTGATCAAAAGCCATTGACAAACTTTGACTTTGAAAGAGCCAAGCCCCCCTTACCAATTATGTCTGAGGCACTCTGAAGTTCAAACAACCTTCCAGAAACTCCTGTTTTCAAACAAAGAGGTGGTCACATGACATGCCTGCTGGTGTAACACTGTGTTTTGTGAATTGTGCCTCAGAAAGGAAGAGACTGGAACTGAAATCCAAGAGGAAAGCATCTCTCACTTTGTCTCTCCCCACAGCAAAGTCCCAGAGGAGCCATGGTGGCAGCTACTAAGGCTCAAGACAACAGAAACTTACAGACAATGAGCAAGAAGAAGGATAAAGTCTCCCTTCAGCCTCTGGGACCAGAGGAGCAAGCCTGAATTTTATACGTGGCCCAGCGAGAACTTCAAGACTTTAACTTCAACTACGGATACTAAAACTCAGTATTTGAATTCCATTTATTCCAGACTACACATTAATCTCCCAACTCTTCTCCCCCTCTGTATCTATTTGTGCGTGTGTATGCCTCTCGTAAACATGTGAGCATGGATGTGTCGCGTAGAATAATAATTTTAACTGGGTTAGAGTGATAAGGTTAATAAACTTACATATTTCTTGTTTAAATTCAAGAAAACCTGTCTGATTGGTTCATTTGCAATTGTAGTTAGAGTAACAGGAGCAAATGCTCACTGAGTTGGTAAGTTAAACCATTGTGTTTAACAGATAAACCTTGTTGCGGTCAAACCAGATAAGGGGCGAAAGGGGAGCATGAGACCCCTTCCTAACCTGGTCATAACAATGGATGTTAAAAAAGTACTTGATAAGGTATCACTTAAGAACCTCAAGGTGACGTTAATGCTCATGGAATGAATGTGTAGTCAAATGGTTAAAAAGATGGTTAAGGAAGAGAAAGGAAAGGGAAAGGATAAAACAAAGTTTCTTGGACTAGAAAGACATAGTGGGCTGAATTTTCAGATCAAGCCGCCAGGAGCAGTAGCAAGTGAGCAAAATGGCAGCGCTCCTGTTTATCTTGTGGTCGGCTGTGCCATTGTGATTACATGGCAGGCAGTCATTTTGCATAATGGAGGTGGCCGTCCCCTCAATCACGTGGTGGAGTCGGAAATGGAGACAGCATTCACGGCCTCCCCTGATGTAGGACCAGGTGCTGGTGCCATCTTTCAAAGCTTGCCAACCCTGCATTATGGGGAGATGGTGGCATAGTGGTAATGGCACTGAATAGTACTCCAGAGGCCCAGGCTAATGCCCAGGGACATGGGTTCAAATCCCACCAAGGCAGCCAGTGGAATTTAAATTCAATGAATTAATAAAAATCTCAACTTGAAAGTTAATCCCTGTAATGGTGCCATGAAACCATCATTAATTGTTGTAAAAACCCAACTGGTTCACGAATCTCCTTTAGGGAAAGAAATCTGCCATTCTTAACTGGTCTGGCCTACATGTGACTCCAGACCCACAGCAATGTGGTTGACTCTTAACTGCCCACTGAGATGGCCTAGCAAGCTACTCAGTTGTCAAGGGCAATTCCGGATGGGCAACAAATGCCAACCCCATGAAAGAATAAAAAATAAACTGTCTTCCTGTATTCTGTAGAAGCTCACTGAAGCAACACTTCTGTCCTGTTCCAAAATGTTAAAACTCAGCAAGCCACTGGGCATCCTCCTGATCATCTTAGAGGTCAAGTAAGTTTGGCTCCAAGGTTCAGTGATGCCTCCCTGCTAATTCTCCTCCAAGCTGCAAGGGAAAGGCCAGAGGTCCTCTTCTCCAGTGAAGGCAAGAAGAGGTCCTCCAACTGATCAAGCAAGCCTAGACAGAGATCACAGAGGAGGTTAGTAGCCGTGGGGTCACCTGACAAAACTAGGTCCAGTGTAGGAAGAGTGTCAATGACCTCCAGCATTCAGCAAAGGTAAGTGGCATGTTCCAAAATTGCTTGGTGTGATCTGGTTGTCACTACACGCTATGCTACATGGGTGTCACTGCCATTTCAAAGACAGGGAGGTCATAGCAGATTGCTGGCAATGATTGTCTACATAAGTGAATCAAATCTCCCTTGTTAATAGCTGAGAGCAAGTTAGACCCATGACAGGTTGAGTCAGTATGCCAGACAAAGCATCCTCCAGGTGTTGATGAATCATCCATGTTCGCCGAACCGTGATGTTGAAGTCTGGCAATGTTCAATATCTGCATCCTTGCTGTTTCAGGAGAAGACAGCCCATAACAGGAGGGAAATGGCCAGGACTGGTGGCAGAGTGGCCAACCTGCATCCTTTAAGTCAAGCTGAAGAAGAGGCACTGCAACTATCTGGGAGCCAAAGAGGACGCGCCATCTCAGACGTGGAGCTTGGGATCCCAGTGCAAGAGAGTGATTATTGTCGATCAGTTAAAAATGCAACAGTCATGGTGAATTAGCTCTGGCATGCTGTCCTTAATGGGATATGTGCAGCCTAACCCACATATATGTTGTTTGCATTGTATCTTGCAGTTCACCATTTGCAGGAAACCACAGACTGCGAGAGACTGACGACGAACTCTGAGGACATGGAGCACTCCGAGGATGCACCATCCCATGACTTCCCTGCACCTTCCACCAGCACAGATACTTTCACCTCGGTGGGAATCCGCTCGGCTTTACAATCAGGGTCACAATCTATTGAGAGCACAACATATGTGCCCGAGCAGCTAGCTGAGGCTGAGACAGCAGAGGCCTCTGATAGTCGGAGGACTGTGGGTGGCCAGATCCAAGCTGAGGCCCAGGATGATGATGAGCCTCTGGTATCAGAAGCACAGGGCATGCAGAAATTGCAGGGAGAGGTAAGGCAACATCTGGCAGAGATGCCAGAGGCCATGTGTATCCTTGAGTGGACAGTGGGGGAGTCCATCATGCCATGACTGCAGCCATGTCCCAGGCATATGAGCGCATGGCTTCATCCATCAAGAGGTTAGCGACCCTCTTGAGAATCACAATCCACTGAAGTGCCATGACCTGCAAACCCTTGCCTTGGCCATGAGGTCCACTCAGCAGTGGCAGGGCGAGAGAAGGGCCAGGCGGCCGGAAAATCTTCCAGCTCCTGGTCCTTCTCTGGTGAGCAGCGAGTCTCCAAGGAGTCTTGAGATGGAGGAGGAGAGGATGCACTCCACATCTCAGGTTTCCCCTCAAGGCGATTCGAGTGTCCACACTGGCTCCTCATCTCCCCCGCCAGTGAGCCAAACTCCAGCAGCTGCGGCATCCAAGTGCACTCCTGCACCAGTGCAGGAAGCTTTCAGGCAGCCAGGGCCCTCCAGGCCTCAGGCATGCAGAAGATGCCTGCGAAGCCATCCCAAGCCAAGGGGCAGCATGATCAGCAGCCTGCCTCCAGTCCAGCTGCTGTCACAGGGGATGTACCACGCAGACGCATACACAAACATATAAAAAACACACCTTGACACACATGGGTATTCACGGGTGAAATAGATATCTCATGTTTAATGTAATTAAAAGCTATTTGATGCAAATCCTCAACCTTCATTGATGGATAACTGCATTCCACCATAACGTGAGTATGACTACTGCAATCCCCTCAAATGTCTTACTACTTTGTAAAGTGACCACTGACATCATTAACATGACAATGAACATGATTGTACTATTACTCGAATGATGTCACATGACACTGGCTGAATTGGATGTTGCTATTCATGTTGGAGGGCAAGATAGTGGGGAGGCAGAAAACATGAGACGACATGCATGAGGGTGAGTTTTGGTCTGAATTGCATTTATTGCAAGTCACTGATTTTGGAAACACTCCATTACAAGATTCTGCCTTGTCTTGCGTGTGCGCTGCTCAAGATGTCGGCCCTCCATCGCTCTGCTAGATCTTCCACGACTACTTAGCCTTTTTATTATTATTCATTCATGGGATGTGGGCATCGCTGGCTAAGAAGGTGGTGGTGAACTGTCTTCTTGAACCGCTGCAATCCATGTGGGGTAGGTACACCCACAGTGCTGTTAGGAAGGGAGTTCCAGGATTTTGACCCAGCGACAGTGAAGTAACGGTGATGTAGTTCCAAGTCCGGATGGTGTGTGGCTTGGAGGGGAACTTGCAGGTGATGATGTTCCTATGCATCTGCTGCCCTTGTGCTTCTAGGTAGTAGAGGTCGCAGCTTTGGAAGGTGCTGTCTAAGGAGCCTTGGTACGTTGTGGCAGTGTATCTTATAGATGGTACACACTGCTGCCACTGTGCGTCGGTGCTGGATGGGGTGAATATTTGTAGATGGGGTGCCAATCAAGTGGGCTGCTTTGTCCTGGATAGTGTCGAGCTTCTTGAGTGTTGTTGGAGCTGCACCCATCCAGGCAGGTGGAGTGTATTCCATCACATTCCTGACTTGTGCCTTGTAGACGGTGGACAGGCTTTGGGGGGTCAGGAGGTGAGTTATTCTCCACAGGATTCCTAGCCTCTGACCTGCTCTTGTAGCCACGGTATTTATATGGCTACTCCAGTTCAGTTTCTGGTCAATGGTAACCCCCAGGATGTTGATAGTGGGGGATTCAGAGGAGATGGTTAGATTCTCTTTTGTTGGAGATGGTCATTGCCTGGCACTTGTGTGGCACGAATGTTACTTGCCACTTATCAGCCCAAGCATGGATATTTTCCAGGTCTTGCTGCATTTCTACACGGACTTCTTCAGTATCTAGGAGTCGCAAATGGTGCTGAACATTGTGTGATAATCAGTGAACATCCCCACTTCTGACCTTATGATTGAAGGAAGGTCATTGATGAAGCAGCTGAAGATGGTTGGGCCAAGGACACTTCCCTGAGGAACTCCTGCAGTAATGTCCTGGAGGTGAGATGATTGTCCTCCAACAACTACAACCATCTTCCTTTGCGCTAGGTATGACTCCAACCAACGGACAGTTTTCCCCATTTCACATTGACTCCAGTTTTGCTCGGGTTACTTGATGCCATACTCGTTCAAATGCTGCCTTGATGTCACCTCACCTCGCCTCTTTCCTTGTGTGCCCTCTGTGTCCTCTTCATCAGAGGAAGTGTCATACTCCCACATGAGGCTGTCTTGCCATGCTATGTGATGTAGAATTTAGCAAACCACAATGATGTGCCCAATCTTCGGTGGAGCATACTGAGGGGCTCCACCAGATCTTTCGAGGCAGCTAAACCGCATCTTCAGCATACTAATGACCTACTCAATAGTAGCTCTGGCGGAGTCGTGACAGGCGTTGTAATGCTCTTCCACATCATTGCTGTGGTTCCTTACAGGCGTCAGAAGTCATGGCCTCAATCCTCGAGAATGCACCCTTGAAAGTGAGCGGGGGGGCATTAGAAGATGTGGCACCTGGGTCTGCCGAAGTATGTATGAGTCGTAGCAACTTCCTGGGAAGTGGGCACACACTTGTAGGAAGCGATTTCTGTGGACGCACACTAGTTGTACATTAATAGATTGAAAACCCTGTTGATTAAGGCGGCTGTTTGATCTGCGGGAGTCTTGATGGCCACATGTGTACAGTCAACCACACCTTAGATCTGTTGGAATCTCGCAATGGCCCCAAATCCAATAGTCAAAGAACAAAGAACAAAGAACAAAGAACAGAACAGCACAGGAACAGGCCATTCGGCCCTCCAAGCCTGCGCCGATCTTGATGCCTGCCGAAACTGACACCTTCTGCACTTCCGGGGCCCATATCCCTCTATTCCCTTCCTATTCATATATTTGTCAAGATGTCTCTTAAACGTCACTATCGTATCTGCTTCCACCACCTCCTCTGGCAGCAAGTTCCAGGCACTCACCACCCTTTGTGTAAAAAACTTGCCTCGCACATCCCCTCTAAACTTTGCTCCTCGCACCTTAAACCTATGTCCCCTAGTAACTGACTCTTCCACCCTGGGAAAAAGCTTCTGACTATCCACTCTGTCCATGCTGCTCGTAACTTTGTAAACCTCTATCATGTCGCCCCTCCACCTCCGTCGTTCCAGTGAAAACAATCCGAGTTTTTCCAACCTCTCCTCATAGCTAATACCCTCCTGACCAGGCAACATCCTGGTAAACCTCCTCTGTACCCTCTCCAAAGCGTCCACGTCCTTCTGGTAGTGTGGCGACCAGAATTGCACGCAATATTCCAAGTGTGGCCTAACGAAGGTTCTGTACAGCTGCAACATGACTTGCCAATTTTTATACTCTATGCCCCGACCGATGAAGGCAAGCGTGCCGTATTCCTTCTTGACTACCTTATCCACCTGCGTTGCCACTTTCAGTGACCTGTGGACCTGTACGCCCAGATCTCTCTGCCTGTCAATACTCCTAAGGGTTCTGCCATTTACTGTATACCTCCCACCTGCATTAGACCTTCCAAAATGCATTACCTCATATTTGTCCGGATTAAACTCCATCTGCCATTTCTCCGCCCAAGTCTCCAACCGATCTATATCCTGCTGTCTCCTCTGACAATCCTCATCATTATCCGCAACTCCACCAACCTTTGTGTCGTCCGCAAACTTACTAATCAGGCAAGCTACATTTTCCTCCAAATAATTTATATATACTACAAACAGCAAAGGTCCCAGCACTGAACCCTGAAGAACACCACGAGCCACATCCCTCCATTCAGAAAAACACCCATCCACTGTTACCCTCTCTCTTCTGTGACTGAGCCAGTTCTGTATCCATCTTGCCAGCTCACCTCTGATCCCATGTGACTTCACCTTTTGCACCAGTCTGCCATGAGGGACCTTGTCAAAGGCTTTACTAAAGTCCATATGGACAACATCCACCTCCTCGGCCTGACTCTCAGGGTTTGTCCTGTAGCTCACATTCTCACCAGCCCTCCTGAAAAGAGCATTGGTTACCTATTTGATGCAGTGGTGCGCTGTGGATTGAGAGACCCCACATACATGTCCCAGGTGGATCCCTGGAATGATCCAGATACATAAAACTTTAGTGCCACGGTAATTGTCAGGGTCGCAAGCACAGGGTGACCACCAAAACCAATTGGTTGCAAATCATCATTGAGCAGTGCACAGAGGTCTGTGTCATCCTTAGGTACGTCAGGCGAGTTCTATATACTCGCTGTTGTATCTGTGCTCTTGTTGTGTTCTTGGTTGCTGCTGCTCATGTCTGGACGGCACGTCTTGTGCCACAGCTGCCCCTTGGGCCCGCCTCCAGCTGATTCGCCTCAGCACAGCACGGGGATCCAAGAAAACAGGATGAATTATACCCATTTCCATCTTCCTTGAACCTTCAGCTTCCTTCAATTGTTAAGTTTACCAATCTGTGCAAATCGATTTGTGAATTTGGCTATGGGAAGCCTACATTAGCTCCATGGTATGGATTGATATTGCACCCACAACATTTCCAAAAGTGCGAACCATCATGAGCAAATCAACAACATTTCAGTGTCCTGCACAGGCCTTCAGAAGGACACCTCTATACTTGCTGAGTTCTCCCAACCACCACCCACCCCTTCACAGACAAACCACTTGCAGAGTTCTCCCAAACCTCCATTCACAGACAATGTAGTTGCCAAGTTCTTCCAACCAACCACTTCCTCGAGATAACAGCATTAAATTACCCTGTCGAGTCACCGAGGAGTCTCACCTCGGTGCCGCCAGCTTTTTAAAGATGCGAATCTGAAGGCATGTGAGTGCTGCACGCCAAATACCTGGTAAGGCCGTTATTAATGAGATTCATATGAACATACATACGAACATATGAATTAGCAGCAGGAGTAGGCCACTCGGCCCCTCAAGCCCACTCTGCCATTCAACAAATCATGGCTGATCTGATTGTAGCTTCAACTCTACATTACCGGCTACTCCCAATAACCTTTCACCCCCTTGCTTATCAAAAATCTATCTACCTCTGCCTTAAAAATATTCAAAGACTCTGCTTCCACTGCCTTTTGAGGAAGGGAGTTCCAAACACTCAGAACGCTCTGAAAGAAAAAAATTCTCCTCGTCTCTGTCTTAAATGGGCTACCCCTTATTTTTAAACAGTGACCCCCCTAGTTCTAGATTCTCCCAAAAGAGGAAACATCCCTTCCACATCCACCATGTCAAGACCCCTCAGGATCATATACGTCTCAATCAAGTCACCTCTTACTCTTCTAAACTCCAGCGGATACAAGCCTAGCCTGTCCAACCTTTCCTCATAAGACAACCTGCCCTTTCCAGATATTAGGCTAGTAAACCTTCTCTGAACTGCTTCTAATGCATTTACATCCTTCCTTAAATAAGGAGACCAATACTGTACATAGTACTCCAGATATGATCTCACCAATGCCTTGTGTAGCTGAAGCATAACCTCCCTATTTTTGTATTCAGTTCCCCTCACAATAAACAATAACATTCTATTAGCTGTCCTAATTACTTGCTGTACCTGCATACTAGCCTTTTCTGATTCATGCACTCGGACACCCAGATCCCTCTGCATCTCAGAGCTCTGCAATCTCTCACCATTTAGATAATATGCTTCTTTTTTATTTTTCCTGCCAAAACGGACAATTTCACATTTTCCCACATTATACACCATTTGCCAGATCTTTGCCCACTCACTTAACCTATCTCTTTCCCTTTGCAGCCCCCTTATGTCCTCTTCACAACTTACTTTCCTACCTATCTTTGTGTCATCAGCAACTTTAGCAACCATACCTTCGGCCCCTTCATCCAAGTCATTTATATAAATTGTTAAAAGTTGGGGCTCCAGCACAGATCTCATTACATCTTGCTGACCAGAATGTATGCTGAAAAGTGTTTAACATATGTAAATACCAATGTCATCACGGCAGTGCTGCCATGGCACTTTGCTGCCTCTGACAGAATGAGAATGTAGCATTATGGTGTTGAGTTCCGTGGCAGACGAATCCATGCCATTTGTTCACCGCCCCCACCCCCCGCCTAAAAACTTTTCTTACAGAGGAGCATAAAAGTCAGCCCAGTGTGTGGTATTCCACCAATTGCAAGTTCATGAAATGAGTGTGTGTTTATTGGGAGTTTGGGCACAGAGCACAATTTGCCTCACATGATTGCACATCCCTTAGAATGAATAAATGGAAAATCTTGTGGTTGCACCTATCTCCATGCTTGAGATTGCTCATAGCTTTGCATAGGAAGCACTATTGGTAGCATCTATCACACGTTCAATACAAATGTCATATATCTGATGATTAGTTCTCAATCTATTTTCACTCACCAAAGCCAGTCTCTTGAGCCAGCCAAAAACAAAATCATCAAGAATATCGTTTTTTGGTATAGATGGAAGAAAGTATTTGCATTAATATTGGTGTCTTATCATCCTGAGGACATCCCAAACTGCTTCACGTAAAATTAATTAATTTTAATTAATTAGTTATTTTAAAATGCAGTTCTTGTTGCCTGAAGGCAAATAAGTAGTCACTTTTACAGACGGTAAGGTCTGGCATCCATGGGCAATAAATGCTGGCCAAGTTAGCGACACCCACATCCCATGAATAAATACAAAAGCCAGCGTGGACACGATGGGCCGAATGGCCTCCTTCTGCACTGTAACAATTCTGTGAAAAAAACATGACCAGTAAACTTGCTTATGTGGTATTAGTTAAGAGTGTAATTCCGGCCAGAACTCCTTCTTCTTTTTCAAATGGCTAAATAGCATCTTTGTCACCAACAGCCACCACAACAAGCAGATGAGACCTCAGCTGAACATGGACAGCACCCTGCAGCACCCCTTCAATAGTAAGCTTTCACTGTATTCATAAAGAATGGATTATTTTAAACAGGTGAGTGCTTTTGTTGAAAGGGCAGACTGAGGGGTTTCATCCAAATTCATTACCACATTTGCTTCTAATATTGCACAGTGCAATTTCAATTCCAATAGCTGGGAAGTAACTTATCCTTGGCTGGTTCTCAGTGGGAATTTTCTAGGCCATCACGAGATAATGGAAGAAATAATTACTTACCACCTATAGCCTTAACTCCTTACACTAGAGAATTACAAAATTCCCAGCATCTATTGGAAGTGATGAATTTAAATTACCTAGCTCAAATTCCTAAAAAAAAACTGATTGGTGTTTTATCTATTTATCAGCATAAACCACACACTGTACATTAGGAGAACAGAAAGCTGAATTGAATCATCTGTATGTCTGTGTTGCACTGCTTAAGGAAAACGTTAACCCTTTCTCACCAGTATTATTTTCCCTAAAGCTTCATTCCCATTCCTGAAGCTCTCATTTTGGTGAGGTCAAAGGATCACAAGTAGACCCGAGAGGGTGTGCTACATTGACTTGTCTGAGAAGTGTAATTCTAATGCATGACTAGCCACAGTTCCTGTGGAGCTTAGCATATGGGTTGTTTTAGCAGTTTTCTGCAGTTACACACAAAGGTTGGTGGAAGATCAATATGTTTAGAACTGTTTGGCTATATATTCTGAGTATAGAATGCCCTAAATTGATATCTCAGCTATAATACTAGTGATTATATTAACAGTAATCTTCATTTATCTGTCATAAATATTTCCTTAAGTGTCTATTAATATTTCTCTGTGGGAAACCTTTACAAAACTGCCAGTGTATATATAAATTCAAACCTACTTCTATTTGGCATTTTCAGGCTTTGTTTGCTGCAGGAAGCAGGAATGGTATTTTTACACTAAAGAATCAGATTATTTACTAGGATACAATCACGTTATTTCATTTAAAAAAAAATTATTTAATTGTTACCCTGGAACACCATCAACCAAAAATGTAATTAGTGCTTCAACATTGTATTCCACTTATTAAAGAGATGGAAGATGGAGACAGAGACGAGGGAAGCAATTGCAATCTTTTATCTAGCTTTAGTGCGAAAGATTTAGTGTTACTGCCCAATACAAACTATGAAGGTCTTGAGTTCAATCTAAATCTGCTAATTTACCCATGCTATGGGTAACTCAATTGACCTCAGTCTCCCGGTCTAGAAAAGGTGTAAAATCGGCCATGGTTACGTGTATAGTTAGGTGACTTTCAGGATCGGGCTCGGCCACCCATTGTTTATTAGTCCAGTAACAGTCACTGTCTCACTTTACAGATGGGCCAATTAACTGAGGTACCTGAAGGCAATTGTCATAACCCAGCCTGAGTCAGCACCTTGAGGAGAGGATAGAAGTATCTGGAAGGGGAAGAACACTTTTTTAAAGATTATTTTAGTTATGACAGTAATTAATCAGCTTCAGTGAGGCATGGATTGCTTACTTTTGCTACTGTTCTTCATCTCTCGGTCTATGGCAAACATAGAGGCAGAATCCATTGGTGAAGAACAGAAGTAACTTGTGTAAGTATATGATCAGGAATCCCTGAAATTGAATTTTGCTGGAAACAATAAAGAAAGATACTTAAAGATGTCTGGAAGAAATATTTTAATGGTTAATTTCCTCTGGCTTCTCAGAAAACAATATTTAAACACTGTAGGGCACCTTGGTAAATGGAGAGATTACTGAAGGACAAGATAAAGAACCACAGATAATGTAGGATAATATTAAATTGAAAAGAATAAATAAGATGAGGGATATTAAGAAATAGTAATTAGCATGTCAAGCTTTTGTTTTAAAAGCTTATAAAATGCAGGTAGAAGGAAGAACTGGGAAGTGTAAGAAGTTTCATCATTTTGAGTTTTAGGTAAAGAATAATCTGTTGTACAAGATTGTATAGTTCGTTGTAACTCCAATACAGTGGAGAATAGAAAGGAAGGAAGAATGTTAGGGTGACAACATTGGAGCTTCAAAGAAACATGAGAAGAAATCTCAGAGAAACCATGAACATAAAGTTATTGAGCAAAAAAGATTGGACAGAGAGAGAGAGGGATTGGACGCCAGGGGTGATTTCTTAATAGATAACAAGCTTTTCTTTGTATCCTGGCCATGAATGTGAGAAAACTGGTAGAAGCTTTGAGTGCCTTCCTTTAGGTCAATGGCACTGGAGACATTTACTAAGATGATACAAGGTTGAAAGGCTTAAATTATCAGAGGAAATGAGATAAACTGGGATATTTTTAGAACTAGTAAAGTTTAAGAGGAACTGGAGGTGTTCAAAATTCTGATTTTTTTATAGAAAATTGGGGAAAAACTATTTTCACTTGTCAGTGAGGTGATAAGCAGAGGCCATTACATAAATTTAAGATTGTCACCAAAAGATGAAAAGAATAAGTTTGATTTTACTTTTTACAAAGGGCTGTTAGAACCTGGAATGGACAACCAGAAGCAGACTCCATAATAGCTTTAAAGAAATGTGGATAAATATTTGAAAATTGAATCTAATAAAATATACGGAAAAAAGACAATAGGCTGGATTTCACCAAGCCCACGACGTTCAGCCCTGTGGCTGGGCAGGCTGGAAGATGGTTGCAGCAGAGGCCCGCCACAGAGGCCAACGCCGGGAAGGCCTAGCCCGATCCTCCCAACGGTGGCGAGGCTCCATGGTAGCCCCCCTGCTGCTGGGCGATGGGACCTGGATTTAAATAAATTAATGAGATGAATAAATTCAAATCAACTTACCTTGAATCTTCCAGACCTGCCACGATCTTTGGCGAGGCAGTCGGCACTCCCACACTTTCAATTCCCCATCTGGGGAGAGCAGGCATGATACTGATGGGGAGAGGGGATGAGCTAAGATTTTTACTGCAGAGGGGCTGAAGTCAAATAAACATCATTAGTGTAGGGGATGGTGGGAAAGGGTGCATTTTCAACTTTATGCAGTCTAGGGGGCAAGGGCAAAAACTTACTGTTATTTTTATTGGAGGGTTGTACATTTTTTGGGGGGGGTGGTTAACTTTAAAAATTCAAATTTGCTGGCAGGGCTGGCTGCCCTTTAAAAATAGCGCCAGCGCCTGTGCCAGGCAGCTGATGCCATTGCTGGCGTTGGACAGCACGCCCCCTCCACGTGATTGGGTGGGGGCAGGCCGCCCCAGCCATTTAAATGAGCCGCCAAGCGGGAAATCGCAGTGGCTCGAAGGCGTGCGGCCTGCGCGTATGGCTGTCATTTTTTGAGCTTGCCAACAAGAGCAACGGCAGGCTTTTAAAATCCAACCCAATTGAACAGGACTATTTGGATGGTTCTTTCAGGGCACAGGTTCAATGGGCTAAATGGCCTTCTATTGTGTTGTAAAATTCTATGATTCAAGAGCGTTCCCAGAAATGATATCACTATTTTAGATTTGAACAGAACTGAGCTTCATAAAAAATTGAGTTTAAAAGAAAAGAAGTGCTTGTCAGAAACGTACAAGAAATAGCTTTGGACAGGGACCAGAGTATTGGTTGCTAGGGAACAATACATCAGGTGCTTTCATTTCAATTCAACAGAATTATGTTTAGCGAATCTAATGGTGGATTTTCAAAAGTTGCAAAAGCTTCAAACCATTCACTGTGGCGGGTTGAATAAGTGAGAGAACAAGAAATATAAGAGCTAAGATTGAAGGTGAGTTAAAGGCATAGGATATTGCTGAATTACTTATCATTCAGAAAACCAACCAGGTTAGCTGGCCTGATCAGTAAGAGAAAAAGCAGAGCCTTCAGTGATAGTGAGCACTGCAGGGCAGAATTTTCCAAGGTTGGGCCTTGCATGCAAAATTAAGCCAGATTCTGCTGGTGATACAGGATCTTGAAAAATTATTTATCAAGAGTGGCAGAGAGATAAGGTAGAGCTGAAAGATTCAATTCAAAGAAAATATTGACAACATATATTTCTATAACGCCTTTGGCGGCACAGTGGTGCAGTGGTTAGCACCGCAGTCTCACAGCTCCAATGACCCAGGTTTGGTTCTGGGTACTGCCTGTGCAGAGTTTGCAAGCTCTCCCTGTGATCGCGTGGGTTTCCGCCGGGTGCTCTGGTTTCCTCCCACAGCCAAAGACTTGCAGGTTGATAGGTAAATTAGCCATTGTAAATTGCCCCTAGTGTAGGTAGGTGGTAGGAGAATTGAGGGAAGGTGGGGATGTGGTAGGGAATATGGGATTAATGTAGTATTAGTATAAATGGGTGGTTGATGGTCAGCACAGACTCGAAGGGCCTGTTTCAGTGCTGTATCTCTCTATGACTCTATAATAAAACATCACAGCTCAGGCTGAAGAATCACACTTGAAGTTACAGATTTAACTTTAACAAAGATTTAACAAGCTTCAATAAAAAGATTTCTGTGGAGTTATTACAACAGGAGCATATGCTTATCTGACCTTGCAACAAACCCCAAGTCAGGTATTTTCTCCAAAACGCTGAGTTCCTTCCAGTTTCACTTCCAAGTACCATATAGTCTCTAATACTCAAGCCCACACATACAATCATGACACTTCACATGAGCACTATAAAACAAAATGAGACACTGAGCCACAAAAAGAGATATTAGGTCAGATGACCAAAAGCTTGGTCAAAGAGGTAGGTTTTAAGGAGTTTCTTCAAGGAGGAAAACAAGGTGGAGAAGTGGAAGGAGGATATCCAGAGCTTGGGGCCTAGGCAACTGAAGGCACGGCCACCAATGTTGGAGTGATTAATATTAGGGATGCACAAGAGGCCAGAATTAGAGGAGCATAAATATCTTGGAGGTTTGTGGAGCTGGAAGAGATGACAGAAATAGGGATGGGCGAGGACATGGAGGGATTTGAAACCAAGAATGAGAATTTTAAAAATAAGGTGTTGCTTGATCGGAAGCCAATGTAGGTCAGCGAACACAGGGGTGATGGGCAAACGGGACTTGGTGCAAGTTAAGACATGGGCAGCAGTGCTTTGAGTGAGCTTAAGTTTACAGAGAGTAGAATGTGGGAGACCAGCCAGGAATGCATTGGAATAGTCAAGTCTAGAGGTAACGAAGGCAGAAATGAGGGTTTCAGCAGCAGATGAGCTGAGATGGGGGCGAAGTCGGGTTACAGAGGTGAAAATAGGCGGTCTTAGTGATGGCATGAATGAAGATCAGCTTGGGGTCAAATATGACACCAAGATTGCAAACAGACTGGCTTAATCTCAGACTGTTGCCAGAAGAGTTATGGCTAGGGAATGGAGTTTAGAGCGGGGTCTGAAAACAATGGCTTCAGTCTTCCCAATATTTAATTAGAGGAAATTTCTGCTCATCCAGTACTGATTGTCAGATAAGCAGTCTGATAATTTAGCAACAGTGGAGAAGTGAAGAGAAGTGGTGGTGAGGTAGAGCTGAGTGTCATCAGCATACATGTGAAAACTATCACTGCTTTTGGATGAAGTCGCCGAGGGGTAGCATGTAGATGTGAAACAGCAGGGGGCCAAGGATAGATCCTTGGGGGACATCAGAGGTAGTGGTGTGGGAGCAGGAAGAGAAGCCATTGCTGGTGGTTCTCTGACTACGATTAAATAGATAAGAATGGAACCAGGTGAGAGCAGTTCCACCCAGCTGGACAACAGTGGAGAGGCAATGGAGGAGGATGGTGTGGTCAACTGTGTCAAAGGCTGCAGACAGGTTGAGAAGGACAAGAAGGGGAAGTTTACCTTTGTCATAGTCACATAGGACTTATACAACTGACAAGCAGTTAGCAAGAAATGCAGTAGAGACAGCAGATGAATTTAGCAAATTGGTGGAAAGGTATTTTTAACCATTTGAGGTTGAAACAAGGTGATTCAATAGAAATAAACTGAACAGCAGGGATGGCATAATGAACATTATCATCATTGGATTGCAAGTGGTGTAAAAAGTGGAACAATTAAGTTGGAAGGGAAGGAGATATAGAAATCTGAAACTCATGGTAAATGAAAGTCAAATGTACAGGTTCCCATAATGGAAATGGATACATTGAGCACAAGGACTGTAACTGCTCCGGAAGAATTTTCACCTCTACCAGCTCAGGCAAACTAGGGGTGCCTTACCGATGTCACCTGCATCCCAAGAATAAATGAAAAAAACACAATAAAGATTTGTGTGACACAAACATTGCAAAAGTACAGGTTTATATGAGAAAAGGAAATTGAATTGCAGTGAGTATTGGTTTGGGTGCCTCTTTGGATGATAAGGTGTTACATTTTAGGCTCTACCTGCATATTGCTCATAAAGCCAATTCAAAAAAAAAACAAAGGAGGTAAAGAAATGGTTCTTTCACTTTTGTGAAAGTGATCCATGATGGGATACAACTTTACGGTTGTCAGTAACTCCAAATCTAACTCAGATGTCGTATTTTTCTCCTCACTGATTCAACCCAGAAACTTGAGCAATCTGAATTATTCAAACTAACTTTACCTTGCTTGTAACTTCTGTAAAGCTGCTATCGGAGCTGATAAATGTAATTTGATTGAAACGAACAATTATCTCCTTACCCCTCCAGCAGCTCGTTCATTTAATCTCTTGCTAAAGCATGTATGAAAGTTGGAAAGGAACAAGAACTTTTGAACAATCATACATGCTTCTTCCACAGGCTCTCTCTCTCTCTCTATATATATATATATTGACCACCTCCAGGCGCTTACCCATTGTCTCCCGAGACAAGGAGGCCAAAGAAAACAAAAGAATATATATATATATAATCTCACTTATTGAATCACTGAAAAGAAATTTCTATATAAATACACCCAAGCCCTTAAAGTAATTAAGGAAAATCCCATGATATCTATCTATTTCTTATATTCATTCCTGATAAATAATATTTGCTTTGTTCCAGTAGTGTAGGGCTTTTAATGGGAAATTCATCAAGTGTGTGTTTCTACTATTTGCAAGTAAGAGAATTGGGCTGTACTTCTAAAGCCCTATCTTTGACCAATATTCCTGTGTAGCAAAGCTCTACTTTGTCAGCAGCCTTACTGGATGTGCCACAATATATACTTTTCCCAATATGCATTGATCTTATTCTTAGCCTGATACTTAAAGAGTTTGGGGTAGATTTTTTTTTTGTGATTCTGTAAAATGGTTGACAATGAGTGGCTGCCACTCTTTGTCACCTTCCATTGACTTCAAGTTACCCTTAATTTCAATTTCTTGACTTAAAAATGCCTCAATGGGATCTTTTCATTTCTCACACCAGCTATCTTTGTCGTCTTTCTGGGGAAGATTGACAATGTATTAAATTCTAGGCTCTTCTATCCTAAGAACCTACAACCATTCAATTTTCCCATTACATCATTAAATGAAATGAGACTTGTGGCATAGTTTAATTACTATCTATTTATAATTAAAATCTAAGTTAATCTCTAATTATTTTCCCTATAAGGAGCAGTGAAATAGATCTAATTAATTAATGAAAAACAGTGATAATGATCATAAGTACCTGATCTCTGAGCACTAGTAATTGAACTCTCTCTCTTTGTCTTATATTTCGAGCACCGGCTAACACATTTGTACTAGGTTCCTGCTGGCACTATTTAAATAAAGTCATGAACTAATTTATTTTAGATAGGTGTTAATGATGTTCTTAAATTAGACCACATAACAATTTGAGACGTCAGAAATAGCGCACAAAGGAATTTGACACATCAAAAATGTGTTTTTTTCTTCATTCGTGGGATCCCCATGAATTAATTTTTAAAATGTGGGCATCGCTGGCTAGGCCAGCATTTGTTGCCCATCACTAATTTCCCTTAAGAAGGTGATGGTGAGCTGCCTTCTTGCACCGATGCAGTCCTTGGGGTGTAAGTACACCTACAGTGCTGTTGGGAAGGGAGTTCCAGGATTTTGACCCAGCGACAGTGAAGGAACAACGATATAGTTCCAAGTCAGGATAGTGTGTGACTTGGAGGGGAACTTGCAGGTGGTGGTTTTTCCATGCATCTGCTGCCCTTGTCCTTCTAGGTAGTAGAGGTTGCAGGTTTGGAAGCTGCTGTCGAACACCTATAGTACAGAGGAACTTGGTAAGTCAAATTGTCAGTAGAATCTGATGCCTCAAAAATAGAGCATACATCAAAAATAACATACAAAGGAATTTGATGCACCAAAGCCACTTACTCAGAAAGTTAAGACACCAACATTAGGCCACAGAAGACTTTCAACCCTTAGGTGATATTTTCAAAATACACATTTTAGTTTAACTTCCTTGACAGGACAACTGCTGGTCTACTGTAACATGTTACATGCCTCTTTGCACACTGTAATCCACAGCCTTGAAGTCAGCAGTCTGAGCTTGCTTGGTGCAAGCTGATAGCCTCATAATTAATGCTGCCTGCTTATTATAATAATTGCCGCATGCAGCCAGCATGAATTGCACTGTTCCTTGGCTGCAGAGATGTCCTGTACTGCAGGGGAAGGATGGGGATACGAGGCACTCCAGACACATGATGAGAAAGCAGTTGGAGCAGGTAGGCATGGAAGTCGATGCCTGGAGTTTAGTCCTGAGGATCTGAATGCAGTTTCAGAAGGCAAGTTGAATAATCTCACATGAGTGGTCAATGTCAGTGAATGCATCTTCAAATGTCACATCCTACCAACAGCATCAACAGCATCAGCCACTGGTCAATTCACCACAACCCTATCACACACCTGAAAAAAAAACGTTATCAATCACAACTTATACCTAAAATTCATATGCTTCATCTTCCCTTACAGTCTTAGCACTGTTGCAAGCCTCACACCCAGATCGGATAAGGAAGATATACCGGCACTTGAATGCAAGCTCAGAGTCGCCAGCTCAGATACTGACACTACACATATCTTAGAGGATAGCATAAAGGAGTGATCTACACTCGGTGAGATACCAGGCACAAGTGCGCTGCAGCCAGGACAAGATGCAAGATTATCACAGATGCCAGTTCACTGGGGGCGAAGCTGTACACGTGTTGAACTTTAGAAGACTCAGATGAGGACCTAGATGGACCAGGCTACAGAAGAAGGCTGATGGTTGCACTCAACAAAATGATATGGTTCATTGGGAAGCCTGCCAGAAAGCCTGCGCACAAAGTCAAGATGCATGAAGGAGTCTGGCACCACTTGGCACAAGGTTGTTGTGTGTTGAGCTTGAAGCCCATCCTTTCCAGCAAGGAAGTGGTGGCCAACTTCATCAACACACTTGTGGAACCAAGTCTGGAAGGCAGACGAAACTAAGGTTAGAAAATAAAAAAGAGTTTGGCAGTACTCAAGGAGTATAGCAAATAAAGCAGGCAAGCAGACAGCACAGATAGACAAGCGGCAATATGATATCATACCTATTACAGAAACATGGCTTAAGGAGGGACATAAATGGCAGTTAAATGTTCCTGGTACAGGCTTTACAGATGCAAGAGAGAGGGGGATAAAAAAGAAGTGGGGGTGGCAATTTTGGTCAAAGAAACAATTACAACTGTGAGGAGAGATGATATGTTAGAAGGATCATCAAATGAGGCCATATAGATTGAGCTAAGGAACAAAAAAGGGGCAATCACACTGCTAGGAGTGTACGATAGAGCCTCAAACATTCAGAAGGAGATAGCAGAGCAAATATATAGGCAAATCTCTGAGAAGTGCAAAAACAATAGGGCAGTTATAGTAGAAGATTTTATAAACTGGGATAGTTTTAGTGTGAAAGGAATTGAGGGAGCAGAATTCTTGAGGTGCATTCAGGAGAACTTTCTTGGCCAGTATGTAGCAAGTCCAACAAGAGAGGGCGCAGTTTTGGCCTTAGTTTTAGGAAATGAAGCTGGGCAGGTGGAAGGAGTGGCAGTGGGAGAGCATTTTGATGGTAGTGATCATAATTCAGTTGATTTTACCATAATTATGGAAAAGGACAAGGATAGAACAGGAGTTAGAATTTTCAATTGGAGCAAGGCCTATTTTACTAAGCTGAGGAGTGTTTTAGCAAAAGTGGGCTGGAAACAGCTACTTGAAGATAAATCAGTGTCAGAGCAGTGGGAGGCATTCAAAGGGGAGATTCAGTGGGTTCAGAATAAGCATGTACCCTCAAAGAAAAAGGGTGGGACAGCCATATCTAGAACTCCCTGGATGTCAAGGACCTTACAGGGTTAGATAAGACAGAAAGGACAGCTTATGTCCGACACCGAGAACTCAACATTACAGAAAGCCGAGAGGAGTATAGAAGGTGGAGAGGTGAAATCGAAAAGGAAATTAGGAAAGCAAAGAGAGGGCATGAAAGAATATTGGCAAACAAAATCAAAGTAAACCCAAAGATGTTTTATCAATACATTAAGAGTAAGAGGATAACTAAGGAAAGAATAGGGCCCATAAAAGACCAGAAAGGTAACGAATGTGCAGAGGCAGAAAATGCTGGTTTGCTTCTAAATGAATACCTTGTTTCTGTCTTCACAAAAGGGGGATGATGCAGATATTGTAGTTAAGGAGGAGTGTGAAGTAGTTGATGGGATAAACATAGGGAGAAAGGAAGTATTAAAGGGATTAGCATCCTTCAAAGTGGATAAATCACCAGGGCTGGATGAAATGTATCCCAGGCTGTTAAAAGAAGCCAAGGAGGAAATAGCGGAAGGTCTGACCATCATTTTCCAATCCTCACTGATTATAGTTGTGATGATGGAGTTTTGGGGAACTGTTAACATTGTACCTTTGTTTAAAAAGGGAGTGAGGGATAGACTGAAAAATTACAGGCCAGTCAGTCTAACCTCGGTAGTGGGCAAATTATTGGAATCAGTTCTGCAAGACAGGATTAACTTTCACTTAGAAAGGCACAGATTAATCAAGGATAGTCAGCATGGATTTATTAAAAGAAGATCATGCTTGACTAACCTGATTGAATTTTTTGAAGAAGTAACAAGGATGATAGATGAGGGTAGTGCAGTTGATGTGGTCTACATGGATTTTAGCAAGGCTTTTGACAAGGTCCCACATGGCAGACAGGTTAAAAAAATAAAAGCGCATGGGGTCCAGGGAATGTAGCAAGCTGGATACAAAATTGGCTCAGTGGCAGGAAACAAAGGGTAATTGTTGAAGGTTATTTTTGCACCTGGAAGGCTGTTTCCAGTGGTGTTCCACAGGGCTCAGTACTATGTCCCCTGCTTTTTGTGGTATATATTAATGATTTGGATGGAAATGTAGGGACATAATCAAGAAGTTTACATATGACACGAAAATTAGCCATGTGGTTGATAGCGAGGAGGATAGCTGTAGACTGCAGGATGATATCAAAGGACTGGTCAGGTGGGCAGAAAAGTGGCAAATGGAATTCAACTCGGAGAAGTGTGAGGTGATGCATTTGGGGAGGTCAAACAAGGCAAAGGAATACACAATAAATGAAAGAATACTGAGAGGTGTAGAGGAAGTGAGGGACCTTGGAGTGAATGTGCACAGATTCCTGAAAGTAGCAGGACAGGTCGAGAAGCTGGTTAAAAAGGCATTTGGAATCCGTTCCTTTATTAGCCGAGATACAGAATATAAGAGCAGGGATGTTATGCTGGAACTGTATACATCATTAGTTAGGCCACAAATCAGTACTGTTTGAAGTTCTGGTCACCTCATTACAGAAAGGATGTAATTGCACTGGAGAGGGTACAGAGGAGATTTACGAGGATGTTGCCAGGACTGGAAAATTGCAGCTATGAAGAAATACTGGATAGGCTGGGGTTGTTGTCCTTGGAAGAGAGGAGGCTGAGACGAGATTTGATTGAGATGTACAAAATTGTGAGGGGCCTGGATAGATTGAATAGAAAGGGCCTATTTACCTTAGCAGAGAGGTCAGTAATGAGGGGGCATAAATTTAAAGTGATTGGTAGAAAGATTAGCGGGGAGATGGGGAAAAGTTTTTCACCCAGAGGGTGGTGGGGTCAGGAACTCTATGTGTCTATTTATGAAGCCCAGAATCCCATATGTCTTTTTAACCACTTTCTTAATCTGCCTTGCCACCTTCAATGATTTATGCACTCCAGATCTCGCTGTTCCTGTGCTCCCTTTATAATTGTGCCCTTTAGTTTATATTGCCTCTCCTCGCTCTTCCTACCAAAATGTATCACTTAACACTTCTTTGCTTGTATCCACTGGAGTTTTGAGGACTTTCGTAAGAGGCAACTTGATTGAAACGTATAAGATCCTGAGAGGTCTTGACGGGGTGGATGTGGAAAGGATGTTTCCCCTTGTGAGAGAACTAAGGGTCACTGTTTAAAAATGAGGGGCACCCATTTAAGGCAGAGATGAGGAGAATTTTTTTCTCTCAGATGGTCGTGAGTCTTTGCAAGTCTCTTCCTTAACAAGCAGTGGAAGCAGCATCTTTAAATATTTTTAAGGCAGAGGTAGATAGATTCTTGATAAGCAAGGGGATGGAAGGTTATCGGGATAGGCATGAATGTGGAATCGAAGTTGCAATCAGATCAACCATGATCTTATTGAATGGCAGAGCAGGCTCGAGGGGCCGAGTGGTCTACTCCTGCTCCTAATTCGCATGTTGGTATGTTCATGTATCCATGCTGCAGTCACTGGGGTAGCACACACTAGGAGCAATAGGGCAGGCAAAGGTACACGGAAGACGGGCACTAAGGGAATGCACAAGCATTATTTATTTAATTCTGTATGCAATATGGCATGATTTCATTTATAATATTGGTTGGAATATTTATTTTTGGTGGCTTTTATTTTTGCATTGTGATCAAAGGATGGTGTGATTGTCAGTGACAGAGAGAAGGTAAGGAGTGAGGGATTGTTGGTGAGTGAGAAATTGGTTTTGCAGTTACTTGTATGGAACTTGAGTTAATTGTTCATATACAGCCAGGACAGAAAGGGGCTGTAGAGGTTGTAGCTTCCCTTCCTCTTTATTCTTTTCTACCTCCTCCTCCTCCTCTTCAACAAATCCTTATCCAATACATGGTGGCAAGGGCTGTTCCATCATGATGGCAAAGCTGTGCCATCTTGCAATCTTGAGACCCATTCAGCGGAGTACTGTAGGGCTCCTCCAGAATGGTCCAGACAGTGGAATCATTGCTTCAGCATGACAATGGTCTTCAACATCACATTTCTTGTGGCAGTGTGGCTCTCATTGTATGCCTGCTGGAGTCATGAGGCATGTCATCAGCAAATAACCCTTGTCACCCAGTAGCCACCCTCTTCTTTGTCATAGTGGCACAGCAGACTGCCACAAAACAAACACATCACAACTGCTGACAGGATACCGGGCAACAACCTGCGTGATGCGCTGTTCATGGCCACAAGTGTGCGTCAAGGGTGTAGAATCCGTTACAGTTCCAGTGCATGGCAGAGTTAACATGAGGCGCATGCAAAGCAATGTGTGCGCAGTCAATGGCACCCTGCACCATGGAGAAGCCTATGTCATAAATAGATGAGAACCCACTGTAAATTGTGTTTTGTGCATTTTTTGAATATTAATGTCAACCACCAAATTTGTACAGCATGTTAAGTTTTAGCTGGGTTCCACTTGTCAACATGCAGGAGGGAGACCATGTGGCTACAGCTTGTCAAGGAAACCCCTATCCAATCTGCCTGGACTTGAAACTGTAACAGTTTGAGGGTACAGCCTGTTTTCAATCCAAAGCTGCTTGTGGCTGCACTCTTCTCCCTGAGACCTCCCTGCAAGAACTGCCTTCAATTTGCATTGACTTCTCTCTCAGGCTTTTTCAATAAGAAAAATTAAAAAGAAGCCACACTTCGAAAAATCCAGCAAGAAAAAAGATCAGCAAGAATACAAGCTGCAAAAACAGCAGCAAAATATGATTTCTACCAGTTTCCTCTCCGTCTAAAAGAAGGTGACTTCAGCAATTTAGCTACCTCCATTTGTATCCGAGAGTGCCAGAAGAAGAGAAATAGTCTGAGAAGAGGTATTCTCAGCAACTAATTCCCCTACCCAGTATTTTCAGTCAGTGATCCTTTGGGCTTTTTTTTTGATATTTTAAAAGGACTCTAGTTTTAACTGAAATCCATGTTAGCTGGTAGTGAAGATAACTTTCTATTTAGTATACCCCCTTGCCCTTTTATGCCTTTAACCTAACTCTGTATGTTTGTAAGCATGCGGGATGAAGTTAAACCCTTTCCTGAGCTGAAGAGCATGTTAATAAACCCTAATTCTTTGTTTTAAATTTAACAACCATGTTGTTGTTATGGTTATTTTATATTATTATGTTTTATGGGAGGGAAAAAAAATCAATCACTAATCTATTTACAGACGGGTGGTTGGAAATGCAGGGAAATTTGTTCAGAGATTAACTACCTGTTTATAACACCTACAATCCTTGCAAACCCTCGTGTTGGCTCTGCCTGCTTCTCTCTGGCAAAAAGGAATGAAATGAAACTATCTCTCTTTGATGAAAGAACCTCAGTGACCTCCCTTATGAAACAGTGCAATGCAAACTGTGAAATGTTGCGAATACCTCCAGCACCAGTCTGGAAGGAGCTAGATGCATGAAAGTGCATTGCCATGGTCACTTTCACAGCCATTGGCAATGGGGTCCTTGCCTTGCTCTGAGGTTGGAGTTGTGGCTGCAGCAATTGGTAGATTTCCATGATGATCTCCTTTGTGAAGTGCAGACGTCTCTGGACAAATGTGCAAAAGGGCTGATAACGGGCCAGCAGGCCTTCTTACATTTCTCCCAATTTCTACTTAAATTGAAGACAAAAGAAATAAAAAACAGGAGAAATGTAAAACAATCTGACAACTAGCTCTAATCTGTTTTACATGACCATAGAATCATAGAATGGTGATAGGCCATTCGACCCATCAAGCCTGTACTGGCTTTCTGCAAGAACAATTTAGCTAGTCCCACTTCCCTGCCCTTTCTCTGCAGCTCTGCAACTTTTTTTTCCCTTCAGGTGCTTATCCAATTCCTTTTTCAAAGCCTTGATTTAATCTTCCTCCTTCACTCTCTCAGGCAGTGCAATTGAGATCCTAAGCACTTGCAGTGTAAACAAGTTTCTCCTTATATAACCTTTGGGTCTTTTGCTAATCACCTAAATCTGTGTCCTCTGGTTCATAATACTTCTGCCAATGGGTCTCACA
Organism: Heterodontus francisci; assembly: GCF_036365525.1. Classification (NCBI taxonomy): domain Eukaryota; kingdom Metazoa; phylum Chordata; class Chondrichthyes; order Heterodontiformes; family Heterodontidae; genus Heterodontus; species Heterodontus francisci. The sequence goes on from NC_090375.1 coordinate 40,600,169, forward strand.
ATAGAGTTTGTCTCTATCTACTTTTCGAGACCCTTCATGATTTTGAACACCTCCATCAAATCTCCTCTTAACCTTCTCTTCTCTAAGGAGAATAACCCCAGCTTCTCCAAATGTCCCTTGAAGTCCCTCATCTCTGCACCATTCTCATAAACTTTTCTGCACCTTCTCTAAAGTCTTCACATTCTTCCAAATGTGCGATGCCCAGAATTGGACCCAATGCTCCAGTTGACGCCTAAACAATGTTTTATAAAGGCGGATCATAACGTCCTTACTTTTGGACTCTATGTATCTATTTATGAAACCCAGAATCCCATATGTCTTTTTAACCACTTTCTTAATCTGCCTTGCCACCTTCAATGACTTATGCACTCCAGATCTCGCTGTTCCTGTACTTCCTTTATAATTGTACCCTTTAGTTTATATTGCCTCTCCTCACTCTTCCTACCAAAATGTATCACTTAACACTTCTTTACATTAAATTTAATCTGCCACATGCCCACCCATTCCATCAGCCATCTATATCCTCTTGAAGTCTAACGCTATCCTCCTGACAGTTCAAAATGCTTCCAAGTTTTGTGTCATCTGCAAATTTGAATTTGTGCCCTGAACACCCAAGTCTGAGTTATTAATGTATATCAGGAAAAGCAGCTGTCCTCGTACGGACCCCTGGGGAACCCCACTGTATCCCTTCCTCAAGTCCAAAAGCCAATCATTACTCTCCATTTTCTATCACTCGGCCAACTTCGTATGTGTGCTGCCACTGTCCCTTTTATTCCATTCACTTCACCCTTGCTGTCAAGCCTATTCTGTGACATTTTATCAAATGCCTTTTGGAAGTCCATATGCACCACATCAACTGCATTACCCTCATCAACCCTCTCTGTTATCTCATCAAAAAATTCAATCAAGTTAGTTAAACATGATTTAACAAATCCATTCAGGCTTTCCTTAATTAATACACACTTGTCTTAAATGACTGTTAAATTTGTCCCTGATTAACGTTTCTAAAAGCTTTCCCACCACTGAAGTTAAACTGTCTGGTCTGTAGTTGCTGGGTTTATCCTTACACCCTTTTTTGAACAAGGTTGTAACATTTGCAATTCTGCAGTCATCTGGCACCATGCCCATATCTAAGGAGATTATGGCCAGTACCTCCGCAATTCCCACCCTTAATTCCCCAGCATCCTCTGATGCATCCCATTTTGTCCTGTTGGACAACCAACCTTTACTATACCTTTTTATCAACTTTTAGTCCATCCAGTATCTCCACTATCTCTGTGACTTTCACTATGACTTTGGCAGCAACTTCTTCCTTAGTAAAGACTTACTTATTATTTCTGCCATGCCCTCTGCCTACATGCATAGATCCCCTTTTTAATCCCTAATGAGCCCTAATTTTTGATTTCAATTTACCCGGGACAGGCCTGTTCTCAACCCACTGAAATTGAAATTCTCCCCCAATTAAGTATTTTTCTTCTGGATTGCTCCTTGTCTTTTTCCACAGCTAATCTAAATCTTATGATACTATGATCACTATTCCCTAAATCTTCCCCTACTGACACTTGATCCACCTGACTCACCTCATTCCCCAGAACCAGATCCGGCAATGCCTCCTTCCTTGTTGGGCTAGAAATGTACTGATCAAGAACATTCTCCTGAACACACTTCAGAAAGTCTTCCCACTGTCTGCTCTTTACACTATTACCATCCCAGTCTATATTAGGATTGAAGACTCCCATTATATATAGCTTTTGCACCTTCTTTGTTTTCTTTTTTGCAAAATTGCTCCTGTATATATTTCTCATTAATTGGGTGGCCTATATAATATACCGCAAAGTCAAGTTCTAACCCATTGCATTCAGTAAGAAAACAGTCATTTTTATAAAAAAAGCATTAATTCCAATTTACCAATTGGAAATGGGAAGACAACAGGGCAAATCACGGAAAAAAAATTTGGGTGGTGACGATCATTTGTTAGAGAAGCTGCTTGATTTTCCGATTCTTAATTGAAATGGGAGAAAAATCAAGTGTGTTCTGTTATCAGAATGCAATTTTGAACCACACAGTTGTTACTTAATGTCCAGGCAGTAATGTCCAGGCATCAGGTGGCAGGACTATATCTCCAACACAGAAGTCCTTGAAGCGGCCAACACCCCCAGCTTATACACACTACTGAGTCAGCGGCGCTTGAGATGGCTTGGCCATGTGAGCCACATGGAAGATGGCAGGATCCCCAAAGACACATTGTACAGCGAGTTCGCCACTGGTATCAGACCCACCGGCCGTCCATGTCTCCGCTATAAAGACGTCTGCAAACGTGACATGAAATCGTGTGACATTGATCACAAGTCGTGGGAGTCAGTTGCCAGCATTCGCCAGAGCTGGCGGGCAGCCATAAAGACAGGGCTAAATTGTGGCGAGTCGAAGAGACTTAGTAGTTGGCAGGAAAAAAGAGAGGCGCAAGGGGAGAGCCAACTGTACAACAGCCCCGACAAACAAATTTCTCTGCAGCACCTGTGGAAGAGCCTGTCACTCCAGAATTGGCCTTTATAGCCACTCCAGGCGCTGCTTCACAAACCACTGACCACCTCCAGGCGCGTATCCATTGTCTCTCGAGATAAGGAGGCCCAAAAGAAAGAAAGATAAAAGCATTACCTGAATCATTTCAGGTAAATCAGAAGCTATTTTCAGATTAGGTTCAGGATTGCAGAATGCTACCTCTTTTCGTATTCACGCATCTTTGAAGAGATCTTTGAATCAATAGCAAGTAAACAGCAATTTCAAGTTCTGCCAAATATTTACTGATTGAATTTGGACTTGCTGCTTTCTCCTTTCCATCAAACTGTTCATTTGTAATGATTAATCAGCGAGCTCTCAATATAAGGACACTGAAAGTCTTTTGTGGCAAACAAGATTTCAATATAAGCTGATTGCACTCAGTTCACAGTGTTGGCCCTTGAAAAGTCTGCTTCCATCCAACAAATGGATTAAAAATGTAAAAACTTTTTTGACCATATTATTTTCTCTCCTTGCTGTTTATATGTGGCCTGGGAATAATACAATCACAAGCTGAAAGGGCAGGGTGAGCCTCGTGGTTGTAGTAACTTTATGTTGTGAATTATGGGCTCATAGGCTACATAGGCTCTATGCTATAGCATGTTTGGGCATTATTGTAATGGACACTATAAATTCCTTGGCTACCTCTCCATGCATGTTTGAAAAATTCTAGTACTCCCCAGTTATGTAAATACCAAAAGTAAGGAAGCGCAGATGATTCATTTCCTCCCTAGCTGTAATGCCCATACTGCTTCCCATCTAAAATCAGCGAACTCAGCACAACACAGAGGTCAATCTCTATGACAAAAAAGAGGGAGAAAATATTATCCCTGGTCCACACTGAAAAATAAACTGCGAAAGTCAAGTTCTGTCCTTTGAAGAACAAAATTAGTTGTAAGGACATTGGCAACATGACCTGGGGCTGGATTTTAGTAGCCCATTGGAGACAGGTTGGGTTGTGGGAGGAGAGGTAATATCACAGCGAAAGGTGTCAGGAGGGAACCCCAATGTTTTTATGTCACAACCACATTTTGCCAACAGCTGATGAGAGAAGGTCATGCTGGAACACGGTGGAAAGGTAATTAAGTCTGTTAAATAGGCAATGGACTGTTATATTATCTGTTTATTTTTAATTTACGAGGGGTGCAAGGATACAGCAGGGCTTCAGAGCCTCTCCAGCTATAACAAGACAGTACATTAGCGGGAGGACAGTAGTGGCTGCAGTTGGCAACCATTGTAAACAGTGGCTTGGTTTGGCAATGAGGTTGGAACTGAGTGGACAGAGAAGGAGCAATCGGGAGCAGGTACAAACTTGCTCAGCACAGCGGGGGCATACCGCTTGAGTACCATCTCAAACTTAGCACCTGCATGTCAAGAGCAAGGGTTGGTGGTGGGGGTGGGGGGTAGGTTGCGTGGGAGGCCCAGAGAACTAAATACTATGGGCTATGCTATGGGCCTCATTCACTCAGAGTTTGAGGCCTCCAATGAGGAGGAACATCAGGGAGGAGGGAGCTGCAGCCACAGGCAGCAGTGCAGCATTGACCAGAAGGGCACCAGGAGCATAAGCCTCACAGGGAGCATGGTCAAGAAGAGCACAGAGGGGCATGCAACCAGCCACTTGCTCACAGAAAAGGTTACCCATCAGCAAGGGTCTACTGTCAGAGGCTCAGCTTCCTGTAGATGTCACTGATGACTGCACCTCTCCAGGGAGGCGGTCACTGAACTTTGTGCTATGATGTCGGATGAGATGATGAGATGAGCCCTATGGAAAGTGGTGGGCATCCAATGCCAGTGGAGCTGAAGGTCACTGTGGCACTGAATTTCTACACCTTAGGATCATTCCAGGGGATATCTGTGGGATCTCCCAGTCTGCAGCTCATTGCTGCATCAAGATGGTCACCGATACGATGTTCATGAGGACCAGCCAGTACATATGCTTTTGCACCGATCAGAATAGTCAGGCTGAGAGTGCATGGTGTCATCGACTGCATATGGCTATCAAGGCTCCCACAGAGCAGCCAGCAGCCTTTATCAACAGGAAGGGCTTCCGCTTGTTCAATGTACAACTCATCTGCAACTAACACAAATGGATCCTTCAGGTCTATGCAGTGTTCCTGGGAAGCAGCCATAACATCTACATACTAAGGCAGGTGCCCCACTTTTCAGCCCCCACTCAACTACTCACTGGATACAGGCTGACAAAGGCCACCCACTGAAGACATGTAAGAAAGACTCGCCTGTAAGGAACCCAAGCACCAGTGCATGAGGGTGAGACAACAGCGGCCACAGAACAACTTCAGTAACCATTGAGCCGGCCATCGGGCTTCTGAAGATGCGGTTCATCCTGAAGGAGCCCTTCAGTATGCCCCAGCAAGGGTCTTGCGTGTTGTGATGGTATGCTGTACTCTGCACAACTTGGCAAAACAGAGGGGAGAACGTTTGAATGATGAGGACATCTTGGAGCGCAAAGTCTCTTCAGAGAATAAGGATATGGAGGGGGATGCTGACTAGGTGCAATTTGATGAGGAACTGAGGAACTGCAGACAAAGTCCAATGAGATACGAGTAGGGGAGGATTGTGCTGTGTTAATATAAGCATGTTTCAGATTATCCTTACTACCAGATCCATTCAATCCAATCAAGTTAAAGTCTTCTGCAGTCCTGTTGCTGTTTTCTTGATTTCTCTTAACATTTCCCTGCACCCATCACTGCAGTTGACAGGGGCATAGGGAATGCATTGTCCTCAGTCAGTGTCGTCCTTTCTATCACACTCTTTGTGGGAGCCAGAGAACTCTTAAAAGTCCAGCAGTATGTAAAAGCTCAAGGGATACCTCCTGTGTTGCACCACACCACATTTGATCTTGAACAGTAACAGCAATTTCAGCATGCATTGACAACCAATGAACCCATGAGCCCCAAGTGCAAATAGGTGCTTGTTAAAATCATTAATGGGTGCTCCTAAACATTGCTCACCTTACACTGTCAGCTGAGGTGGAGGCAGGTTGCAGACCTTTTAACTTCATGGCTTTCAATAACCTCGGTCCTCATCTTCTGCAAGCCTGAGGCCTGGAGGGCCCCAGCATATTGAGGCCCTCCTGCACAGGTGCAGGAACCATCTCTGTCATTGTGGCTTCATGAGGTGCTGGTGTCACCAAAAGAGGGGATCAGGACCCTTTGCCCACTCCAGGAGTGCTCCGAGATCAGCCCCCAGATGCTTCAGGCATCTGCTCCTCAAACCCTTCAGGACACTTGGACCTTTCTGCTCACCTGAGGAGGTCAAGGACCTGGGGTTGCCTCCAGGCGCCTCAGCCTCCTCTCGCCCAGCCATTGCTCCATAGAGCTCATGGAGGTGGCTATGGCATGTAGGTTTGCATGCATCTCTGGCATCCACTGTGTGGTGTGCTGGATATGGCTCTCCATGAGGGTCCCCAATCTCTCAGTGTAGGATGCTATGCACCCACATGCCAGAGACATGGCTGCATTCATGGTCTGGATGGATTCCTCCATTGTCCCCGTATGAGAATGCACAGCCTCTGCAAGTTCAGCCAGATTCTCACGCACCTCTCGCTGCAACTCCAGCATCTGCCACCTTGTTGACGACTCCAGAGGCATGTCAGCAGCCTGAAGCTGAACATCGCTGTGCTCACCCACAGTCTTCCAGGTCTAAGTGGATTTGGCTGTCACAGCCTCTTTCAACTGCTTGGGCACATCTGCGGTGTGCTCACCAGAATGTAATCCCGTAGCTGTTCGTGCCACCACCCACTGACATAACAGTATTTGCTCTGGTGGAGGGTGCAGAGGATTGATGTTACGGTGCACCCTCTGAGGTCACTTCCTCCTCCTTCTCCTCAGAGATGGAGCCTATCCACTGGTCACTTCAGCAGACCGCTGTTGACATTGACCTGCAAGAGAGAGGAGTGATTAGAGGGTTATGCACTTTCCATTATGTCCTGCTGACTACCCTTAGACTGTAGCTTCATGTGTCCAGTGGTGGACACATGAGCACTATGCTTCATGCTCACCAGTGCCTCTTGCGCCCATCCATTAGGCCACTTATTCTCTCTATGTTCCACTCCCATCTCACTATCAGCAGTGGAACAGCCTACCTCCAGGCCACCAAGCTGCAGTGCCTCATCCTCCATGTGTGAGATTGCAATGTATGGTACACTGCCACCGGTCTTAGATCTCACCCACTTTTCATCCTCTTCTCCTATAAGCACATAAATTTCCATTGTTAGTCACCCGTCAAAGACACGCACATTGCCTATGCTGGTGCAGCCTGATGCCTCAGTAGTGGCAGTGCAGGAGTGAACCTTGACTAACAAAGCCCTCCACAGAGAGGCTACATGCCTCTGACAGCCACTGCTGCTGCCTGGGCATTGCAGTGACTGTGTGGGCTTGCCCTTTCATCCAATTTACATCCATCCTGCGTCACATATACTGTATGACTATAAGTGTGTGCTGCACTCACCCTGCCAGAACACATGAGGTCATTCATCTTCTTACGGAATTGCAGCCCAGTGCAAGCGCCAACCCCATGGCTACTGACCTCCTCTGTGATCTCCAGAAAGGCTTCCTTAGTCTACCGGGCCGGACTCCTCCTCTAATTCTTAGGGAACAGGACCTCCCTCCGTTCCCGAGCGGCCTGGAGGAGCACCTGCAGGGAGGTATCAGTAGACTGTGGGGTCACCCTGGATCGTATTCTACCATCTCTGTGTGTCCTTTGGGCTCCACGTCTCCCTCTGTTCTCTCTGTGAGAATGCTGCCATTTATGCTTTTGCTGGTTGTCCTTTAAATATAGTGCCAGCACTGCTAGCGGCCTGACCTTATGCCACCCGCACCACCTCAGTGGACAGCTCACTCGTCTGCCAGCCGTTAGTTGGCTGGCTGCGATATGATTCAAGGCATTAGCCTGCCCCCCAAAACGGCACCCGATTCTGGTCTTGACGTCAGGACCTCGGACCCAGCACCAAAATGACGGCCCTGGTGATAAGCGGGAGCAGGGCAGCAATGTGGCTGTATGGCTGACACCATCAGCTATAGCATGATAGGTTGCCAGCTGTGGCAGTTAACAGCACTCTCACCTCTAAGTCAGAAAGTTCTGTCTTCAAGATCCACTCCTGGACTTGAGCACAAAAATTAAAGCTGACACTCCAGTTTCGTACTGAGAGAGAGCTCCACTGTCAGAGGTGTTCTTTAGGATGAGGTATTAAAGCGAGGCCCTATCTGCCCTCTCAGGAGGACGTACAAGATCCCTTGGTATGACTTTGCAGAAGAACAGGGGAGTTATCCCCAGTGTCCTGGTCAATATTTATCCCTCCAGCAACATCACAGAAACAGATTATCTGATCATTATCGCACTGTTGCTTGTGGGAGTTTGCTGTGTGCAAATTGGCTGCTGAGTTACCTCCATTACAACAGTGACTACACCTCAAAAGGACTTGATTGACTGTAAAGCACTTTGAGACATCCTGTGGTCATGATAGTCACAATATATATCTTTCTTTTATCAGTGTCTCATAATGAGGAGCGCTGCTCCTGAGCATCAGAGTAAAGACTTGAGTAAAGGAGAAAATAAAATTAAAAGAAGTGACTTTATAGCCTCCAACATAAAAATGTTAGCCCTATCTTCCTCACTCCACAGATGTTGAGTGTTTTTAGCATTTTCATTTTTTTCTAAATTTGCACCATCCACAGTGTTTACTTTTTAAGATCACTCATGTGCTGTTTTAATGCAGCGAAATATGACTCATAGAAGTCAACAATGTATAAACAATCTGAGAAAATTATTTTCAATCCAGTAAATATACAATACAAATCAGAATAAGAAGCCATCACTGCTTCTGTACAAAGAACCTAGAGATAAAGGCAACTGAACCTGAGACTAGTGAATGACAACGAATGAATAGCTCATAACTTCTTGTCATTATAAATAAGCATATCACATGCACAGACCCTGAAAAGGAGCTGCAAGTGCATTAATTCATGGGATTCTGATTATAATACATTTATTAGAAGTGACAATCTTTCAGTCATTCATTATCTTACTTTCAATAGATGCTGACTATTTCACCGAAATCCATTTGTGCTGAACGTCAATATATTTTAATCTGTTAACCATTAGTTCTAATTTCGATGTAAAAAAAATGTAATTTTAAAGGACATAGTTATTGTGGGAGGAAAGAATATTTCCAGTATAAAACATTACCCTCATTGCTACAGAGTTGCAAAATAAAGAGAAGATTTTCCACCGCATAGAAAATGCAGCAGCTTTTTTAAATTAACTATCCTCTTACAAAAGCAATATATCAAGAGTAAGCTGGGAAACAGCATTTAGGACTATCCTCCATGATAATTCAGAGCAGCATGAAACAGGAAAAGCAATATGTTAAAACAGGAATAAAACAATATATGTTTCTTTTTTATTCATTCATGGGATGTGGGCATCGCTGGCCAGGCCAGCATTTATTGCCCATCCCTAATTGCCCTTGAGAAGGTGGTGGTGAACTGCCTTCTTGAACCGCTGCAGTCCATGTGGGGTAAGTACACCCACAGTGCTGTTGGGAAGGGAGTTCCAGGATTTTGACCCAGCGACAATGAAGGAACGGCGATATAGTTCCATGTCAGGATGGTGTGTGAGTTGGACGGGTACTTGCAGGTGGTGATGATGTTCCCATGCATCTGCTGCTCTTGGCCTTCTAGTTGGTAGAGGTCGTGGGTTTGGAAGGTGATGTCGAAGGAGCCGTTGTGCATTGCTGCAGTGCATCTTGTAGATGATACACACTGCTGCCACTGTGCGTCGGTGGTGGAGGGTGTGAATGCTTGTAGATGGGGTGCCAACCAAGCAGGCTGCTTTATTCTGGATGGTGTCGAGCTTCTTGAATGTTGTTGGAGCTGCACCCATCCAGGCAGTGGAGAATATTCCATCACACCCCTGACTTGTGCCTTGTAGATGGTGGACAGGCTTTGGGGAGTCAGGAGGTGAGTTACTCGCCTCAGGATTCCTAGCCTCTGACCTGCTCTTGTAGCCACGGTATTTATATGGCTACTCCAGTTCAGATTCTGGTCAATGGTAGCCCCTAGGATGTTGATAGTGGGGGATTCAGCAATGGTAATGCCATTGAATGTCAAGGGGAGATGGTTAGATTCTCTCTTGTTGTAGATGTTCATTGCCTGGCACTTGTGTTTCGCAAATGTTACTTGCCACTTATCAGCCCAAGCATGGACATTGTCCAAGTCTTGCTGCATTTCTACACGGACTGCTTCAGTATCTGAGGAGTCACGAATGGTGCTGAACATTGTGCAATCATCAGCGAACATCCCCACTTCTGACCTTATGATTGAAGGAAGGTCATTGATGAAGCAGCTGAAGATGGTTGGGCCTAGGACACTACCCTGAGGAACTCCTGCAGTGATTGTCCTAAAGCTCAGATGATTGACTTCCAACAACCACAACCATCTTCCTTTGCGCTAGGTATGACTCCAACTCATGGAGGATTTTCCCCCCGATTCCCATTGACCTCAGTTTTGATTGTACAATACCAAATACTTGTTTACTGTACACTGATCATTTCCAAACTGGCCACCCTGAAGCACAGTGGATCAGTAATGTTAGAATCATAGAATCATAGAAAGTTTAAGGCATAGAAAAAGGCCGCTTGGCCCATTGTGTCTGTGCCGGTTGAAAAACGATCTACCTATTCCAATCCCACCTTCCAGCATTTGGTCCATAGCTCTGCAGCTTACGGCACTTGAGGTCCATATCCAGACTCCTTTTCAATGAGTTGAGGGTCACTGCCTCAACTACCCTTTCAGTCAGTGATTTCCAGATGATCACCACCCTCTGGGTGCAAAAGTTTTTCCTCATCTCCCCTCTAATTTTTCTACCAATCACTTTAAATCTATGCCCCCTAGTCACTGACCTCTCTGCTAAGGTGAATAGACCCTACACCTCCACTCTATCCAGGCCCCTCAAAATTTTGTACATTACAATCAGATCTACCCTCAGCCTTCTCTGTTCCAAGGAGAACAACCCCAGCCGAACCAATCTTTCCTCATAGCTGCATTTTTCCAGTCCTGGCAATATCCGCGTAAATCTCCTCTGTACCCTCTCTAGTGCAATTACATCCTTTCTGTAATGAGGTGACCAGAACTGTACACAGAACTCAAGCTGTGGCCTAACCAATGATTTATACAGTTCCAACATAACTCCCTGCTCTTATACTCTATACCTCGGTTAATAAAGGAAAGGATTCCATATGCCTTCTTTACCCTTTATCAACCTGTCCTGCTACTTTCAGGGATCTGTGGACATTCACTCCAAGGCCCCTTACTTGCTCTACACTTCTCAGTATTTTCCCATTTATCATGTATTCCTTTGCCTTGTTTGATTTCCCCAAATGCATCACCTCACACTTCTCCAAGTTGAATTCCAGTTGCCACTTTTCTGGCCACCTGACTAGACCATCAATATCTTCCTGCAATTAAAAACAAGAAATGCTGGAACCACTCAGCAGGTCTGGCAGCATCTGTGGAAAGAGAAGCAGAGTTAACGTTTCGGGTCAGTGACCCTTCTTCGGAACTGACAAATATTAGAAATGTCAAAGTTTATAACCTTTGACATTTCTAATATTTGCTAGTTCTGAAGAAGGGTCACTGACCCGAAACGTTAACTCTGCTTCTCTTTCCACAGATGCTGCCAGACCTGATGAGTGGTTCTAGCATTTCTTGTTTTTATTTCAGGTTTCCAGCATCCGAAGTATTTTGCTTTTATATTAATATCTTCCTGCAGCCTGCAGCTTTCCTCTTCGCGATATACCACACGGCCAATCTTTGTCTCGTCCGCAAACATCTTGATCATGCCCGCTACATTTAAATCCAAATCATTAATTTACACCACAAAAAGAAAGAGACCCAGTACTGAGCCCTGCGGAACACCACTGGAAATAGTCCTCCAGTCGCTTAAACACCTGTCAACAATTACCCTTAGTTTCCTGCCACTGAGCCAATTTTGTATCCACCTTGCTGCATTTCCCTGAATCCCATGAAATTTTATTTTTTTAACCAGCCTTGCCAAAATCCATGTAGACCACATCAACTGCGTTACTCTCATCTATCTTCCTTATTACTTCTTCAAAAAATTCGATCAAGTTGGTCAAACAAGATCTTCCCTTAACAAATCCATGCTGACTATCCTTGATTAACCTATGCCTTTCTAAGTGAAAGTTTATCCTGTCTCTCAGAATGGATTCCAATAATTTTCCCACTACTGAGGTTAGACTGACTGGCCTGTAATTATTCGGTCTATCCTTCGCTCCCTTTTTAAACACAGGTACAACGTCAGCTATTCTCCAATCCTCCGGCACCACATTTGTATCTAGTAAGGACTGGAAAATGATGGTCAGACCCTCTGCTGTTTCCTCTCTTGCTTCTTTTAACAGCCTAGGATACATTTCATCTGGCTCTGGTGATTTATCAACTTTCATGGATGCTAATCCCATCAATACTTCCTCTCTCCCTATGTTTATCACATCCAATACTTAACTCGCTTCCTCCTTAACTACAATATCTGCATCGTCCCCCTGTTTTGTGAAGACAGACGCAAAATATTAATTAAGAACCATGCCAATATCTTCCGCTCCTACACATAGGTTACCTTTCTGGTCTTTTCTGGGTCCTACTCGCTTCTTAGTTATCCTCTTACTCTTAATGCATTGATAAAACATCTTTGGGTTCACTTTGATTTTGCTTGCCAATATTCTTTCATGCCCTTTCTTTGCTTTCCTAATTTCCTTTTTGATTTCACCTCTCTACTTTCTCTTCTCCTCTTGGCTTTCTGTAGTATTGAGTTCTGGGTGTCGGACATAAGCATTGTTTTTCTGCCTTAACTTACCCTGTTGGCTCCTTGACATCCATGGGCTCTATATTTGGCTGCCTCACCCTTTTTCTTTGTGGGGACATATTTACCCTGAACCACTTGAATCTCCCCTTTGAATGCCTCCCCACTGTTCTAACACTGATTTCCCTTCAAGTAGCTGTTTCCAGTCCACTTTCGCTAAATTACTCCTCAGTTTAGTAAAATTGGCCTTGCCCCAATTGAGAACTCTAACTCCTGTTCTATCTCTGTCCTTTTCCATGATTATGTTAAAACTGACTGAATTATGATCACTACCACCAAAATTCTCTCTCACTTCCACTCCTGCCACCTACCCAGCTTCATTTCCTAACACTAAGTCTAAAATTGCACCCTCTCTTGTTCACTTGCTACATGTTGGGCAAAAACGTTCTCCTGAATGCATCTCAAGAATTCTGCTCCCTCAGTTCCTTTCACACTAAAACTATCCCAGTTAATATTGGGGTAATTAAAATCCATTACTCTTATTGCCCTATTGTTCTTGCATTTCTCATAGATTTGCCCACATATCTGCTTTTCTATGTCCCTCTGACTGCTTGGGGTCTATAGTACACTCCCAGCACTGTGATTGCCCCTTTTATTTGTTCCTTAGCTAAAACCATATGCCCTCATTTGATGAACCTTCCAAGATATCATCCCTCCTCACAGTTGTAATAGTTTCCTTGATCAAAACTGCCACTACCCCTCCTTTCTTATCCTCCTCCCTATCGCATCTGAAAACCCTGCAACCAGGAACTTTGAGCTGCCAGTTCTGTCCCTCCTTAAGTCATGTTTCTGTAATAGCTATGATATCATTCTGTGCCCTCAACTCATTTGCTATACTCCTTGCATTGAAATAGATACCCTTGCCAAACTCTTTTTTTTTATTTTCTAACCCTTGTTTCCTCTGTCTTCCAGATTCATCCATTAATTTTCTGCCTTCCATTTTCATTTCTGATTTTGTCCCAGCTGAGTCTACCCTCAGGTCCCCATCCCCCTGCCAAACTACTTTAAACTCTCCCCAACAGCACTAGCAAAATGTACCACAAGGGACTCAGTCCTGGCTCTGTTCATGTTCAATCCGTTCGGCCTGTACAGGTCCCATCTGCCCCACAGCCAGTCCAAATGTCCCAGCAATCTGAAGCCTTCCCTCTTGCACCATCCTTCCAGCCACACATTCATCTGTCTTATCCTTCTATTTCTATACTCACTTGCACGTGGCACTGGGAGTAATCCAGAGATCACTATTTTTGTGGTCCTGCTCGCTCATTTCTTACCTAGATCCCTAAATTCTGACTGCTAGACCACATCCCTCTTTCTACCTATGTTGTTGGTTCCAATATGGACCATGACAAATATATGAATAGGGAGGGAAGAGAGGGATATGGGCCCCGGAAGTGCAGAAGGTGTTAGTTTCGGCAGGCATCAAGATCGGCGCAGGCTTGAAGGGCCGAATGGCCTGTTCCTGTGCTGTACTGTTCTTTGTTCTTTGACTGCTGGCTGTTCACACTCCCCCTTTCGGATGCTCTGCAGCCACTCAGTGACATCCTTGACCCTGGCACCAGGGAGGCAACACACCATCCTGGATTCACGTTTGCGACCACTGAAACAGCTGTCTGTTCCCCTGACTATTGAATCACCTGTCACTATGGCTCTTCCAGTCTTCCCTGTACCTCCCTGGGCAGTTGAGCCAGCCATGGTGCCATGGACTTGGCTCTGGCTACACTCCCCAGTTGAAGCATCACTTTCCTCAGTATTCAGAACTGAATACCTGTTGGAGAGTAAGATGCACTCAAGGGTCTTCTGCACTACCTGCCTGATTCTTTTTGACTGCCTGGTGGTCGCCTGTTCCTTCTCTCCCTGCATACTCTTAAGCTGTGGGGTGACCACATCTATAAATGTGTTATCCATGTAGAGCTCATCCTCACAAATGCACCTCAGTGTCACCAGCTACCGCTCAAGTTCCAAAACCCGGAGCTTAAGCTGCTTCAATTGACGACACTTACTGTACAAATGGTTCTCCAGGATACGGGAAGCATCCTGGAACTCCCACATAGCACAGGAGGAGCACTCTCGAGGTTGAAGCAACCCTGCCTTTCATTTATTTATTAGTTGACCCTTTGCTACTGCAAAAAAATCCGTACCAATACTACAATATCTTAGAATTATTAATAAAACCTTACTAGTACTGATAAATCCTACTAATGCACCCTAACAGTAGTATACTAACTCAGCTATTGAGAGTTATTTAGAGTTATTCCCTAACAGCAGTTAATCACCAACCAATCGTCTTGCGGCTTTCCTGTGACGTCATTGCTCACTTTGTTTTGAAACTCTGGCGCGCCTGTACTCCACTCCGCTGCTCTCTGTGAAGGTAAGTGCTGTAGGCCACGATCATCGGGTTCTATTTATCTGCTCCTCGCTCCGTATTCCTGCCGCAGGACGTCTCTTCTCCCGGAAGGTAAGTACTTACATGACAGATCGGTAGACGAGGTTGCATATAAACATTAGTTAGCTTAAAGAGCAGCATGCTGATATTAGGAAGTGAAGCACCGGCATTTGGAACTGGAACAGCAGTGCTTGGAATTCGATTTTCAATGATGTGTAATATAGGTAATTGTGAAATAAAAACAAGAAATGCTGGAACCACCAATCTGTGGAAAGAGAAGCAGAGTTAACGTTTCGGGTCAGTGACTCTTCTTCGGAACTAGCAAATATTAGAAATGTCAAAGGTTATAAGCAAGTGAGGCGGGGGTGGGGCAAGAGATAACAAAGGAGAAGGTGTAGATTGGACAAGGCCACATAGCTGACCAAAAGGTCATGGAGCAAAGGCAAACAATATGTTAATGGTGTGTTGAAAGACAAAGCATTAGTACAAATAGGGTGTTAACGGACTGAAGGTTGAACAGCAGCAAGTACAAACATGAAAGAAAAAACAGTGGGTAAGCAAACTGAACAAACTAAGATGAAATGAAATAAACATGAAAAGTTGTAAAAAATGTAAAAAAGAAAAAAAGAAAAAATAACTAAAAATGAAAGTAAAATGGGGGGCCCGTCATGCTCAGAAATGATTGAACTCAATGTTCAGTCCGGCAGGCTGCAGTGTGCCTAATCGGTAAATGAGATGCTGTTCCTCGAGCTTGCGTTGATGTTCACTGGAACATTGCAGCAATCCCAGGACAGAGATGTGAGCATGAGAGCAGGGGGGAGTGTTGAAATGGCAAGCAACCAGAAGCTCAGGGTCCTGCTTGCGGACTGAGCGGAGGTGTTCCGCAAAGCGGTCACCCAGTCTGCGTTTTGTCTCCCCAATGTAGAGGAGACCACATTGCGAGCAGCGAATACAGTATACTACATTGAAAGAAGTACAAGTAAATCGCTGCTTCACCTGAAAGGAGTGTTTGGGGCCTGGGATAGTGAGGAGAGAGGAGGTAAATGGGCAGGTATTACACCTCCTGCGATTGCAGGGGAAGGTGCCATGGGACGGGGACGAGGTGGTGGGGGTAATGGAGGAGTGGACTAGCGTGTCGCGGAGGGAACGATCCCTTCGGAATGCTGACAGGGGAAGGGAGGGGAAGATGCGTTTGGTAGTGGCATCACGCTGGAGGTGGCGGAAATGGCGGAGGATGATCCTTTGGATATGGAGGCTGATGGGGTGGAAAGTGAGGACAAGGGGAACCCTGTCACGGTTCTGGAAGGGAGGGGAAGGGGTGAGGGTAGAGGTGCAGGAAATAGGCCGGACACATTTGAGGGCCCTGTCAACAAGAGTGGGGGGGAATCCTCGGTTGAGGAAAAAGGAGGTCATAACAGAAGCACCGTCATGGAAGGTAGCATCATTGTTTTTATTTCAGATTTCCAGCATCCGCAGTATTTTGCTTTTATTATAGGTAATTGTGAGGTGGTTCTTTTTGGAAAATAAGAGTAGAGAAGGGAACCGTCTGGGGTATATATTCACAACTCATTAAAAGTAGCAAGACAGGTTAACAAGGCATTAAAACATGCAAACAAAGCACTGGAATTCATTTCTTGAAGAACAGAATTGAAAAACAGGGAAGTTATGTTAAATAAAAACAGAAAATGTTGGAAATACTGAACAAAAAGGCAAAGAGAAACAAAGTTAATGGACAGGATTTTACCGTGGGCTTCAGGAGCCCAAATGTTGGGACTCAGTGGGGGTCCCGAGACTGCACTTGTTGTCAACGAGATTGACTAAGCAATTTTACTGGAGGCGGCCTCCTAATTGGCTGTCCCCGGGCTCACTGTTTGATTAAGGAGGGTGGAATGTAGGTGTTGCTGGGTCGGCAGTTCTGAAGCCTTGGCAGCCTCACCGGGAGAGGTGGGTCCTATTGAGGCAGGTTGGTGATTGAAAGGGCCCCTCAACCTGGACCTTCCCTTGAACAGGTAAGAAAAAATTTGAAATCAGGTGCCAAGCAGGCAGACCACTCCAGATGCCCACCGGTTCCTTGGCAGCGGCCTTCCCTGGCTGCGGCCCCCTATTTAGGCCATGAAGCCTCCTGTTCCAATGGCCACCAGGACAGCCGCAGGGAAACTGCCTTCGTGAAGCTGGCAGCCAACCCACATGGCGGGGGGCTGGTCTGCCGCTAGCAGAATGTCAGTGGGCTTGGAAAATCACCCTTAATGGGCCTTTAATTATTTAAATTGGCTGCCTACCTCCATTTGGCAGGCAGCAGATCTGCATCCGGTCCCACCATTGGTAAACTTCCACAGTGGCAGGACTGCATCAGGGAGTCAACCCAATGCAGCTCTCCACTATTTCCCTGCTCCCCCCACTACCCCCCATAATCCCTGGCCTCCCACTCCCAGCCCACCACCCCAGGGCCAGGAAAATTCAGCCCAATCTCTCAGCTTAATGGCATTTTATCAGAACTGAGAAAGGTTAGAGATGTAACAGGTTTTAAGCAAGTACAAAGGCAGGACAAGGATGACATTCGCGCCACACAAGTGCCAGGCAATGAACATTTCCAACAAGAGAGAATCTAACCATCTCTCCTTGATATCCAACAGCATTACCATCGCTGAATCCCCCACTATCAACATCCTAGAGGCTACCATTGACCAGAAACTGAACTGGAGTAGCCATATAAATACCGTGGCTACAAGAGCAGGTCAGAGGCTAAGAATCCTGAGGCGAGTAACTCACCTCCTGACTCCCCAAAGCCTGTCCACCATCTACAAGGCACAAGTCAGGAGTGTGATGGAATACTCTCCACTTGCCTGGATGGGTGCAGCTCCAACAACACTCAAGAAGCTCGACACCATCCAGGACAAAGCAGCCCGCTTGATTGGCACCCCATCTACAAACATTCACTCCCTCCACCACCGACGCACAGTGGCAGCAGTGTGTACCATCTACAAGATGCACTGCAGAAATGCACCAAGGCGCCTTTGACAGTGCCTCCAAACCCGCGACCTCGACCAACTAGAAGGACAAGGGCAGCAAATGCATGGGAACACCACCACCTGCAAGTTCCCCTTCAAGTCACACACCATCCTGACTTGGAACTATATCGCCGTTCCTTCACTGTCGCTAGGTCTAAATCCTGGAACTCCCTTTTAACAGCACTGTGGGTATACCTATCCCAAATGGACTGCAGCGGTTCAAGAAGGCAGCTCACCACCACCTTCTCAAGGGAAATTAGGGATGGGCAATAAATGCCGGCCTAGCCAGTGACGCCCACATCCCTGAATGAAAAAAAAAGAACAGAAACAAAGGTATTTGATAGGAAGGCAGATTAAATGAAAACAGGAATGATGGTGCAAGGTAAAAGAGGATGGTAATGGGACAAGAAAAGAAACACAAGATGGGCCTTGAGGTATAAATGAGAGTAGCAGAATCATCACCAAAGCTGCTGTCTGAAAAAAATGGGGACAGAGGTTGTGATCTGAAATTGTTGAACTGAATGTTGCATCCAGAAGGCTATAAAGCACCCTCCTAAATGAAAGATGAGGTGCTGTTCCTCGAGCTTATGTCGAGCTTCATTGGAACAGTCTAGGAGTCTGAAAACAGAGAGGTCAGAGTGGGAGTGGGAATGGCACAGAGAAAATGACAGCCATCTGAAAGCTTGGGGTCAGCTTGTGGACTGAATGGAGGTCTCTGCAAAGCTGTTATCTGTGATTGGTCTCCCCAGTACAGAGTAGACCACATCGTAAGCAGTGAATACGTTATACTAAATTGACAGAAGTACAAGTAAATCACTGGAAGGACTCTGGATGGCTGGAAAGGAGGAGGTAAAGGGGCAGATGTTGCATTTCTTGAGCTTGCATGGAAAAGTGCCATGGGAAGGGGAGAGGGTGTTGAAGAATGGGTCAGGGTGTTGTGGAGGGAATGATCCCTTTGGAATACTCAAAGGGGAGGAGGGGAGGAGAGGGGTAGATATGTTTGGTGGTGGCATAACCCTGGAGGTGATGGAAATGGCAGAGGATGATCTGTTCAATGTGGAGACTGGTGGGGTGGAAAGTGATGACAAGGAAAATCCTATCATGGTTCTGGGAGGGAGCAGAAGGGGCAATAGCAGAGTGTGGAAAATAGAACAGACACAGTCAAGGGCCCTATGAACCACAATGGAGGGAGTCCTTAGTTAAGGAAAAAAGATGTATCGATAGCACTGGCGTGGAAGGTTGCATTGTCACAACAGATGCAACAGATAAATTGGGAGAACGGAATAGAGTCCTTAGTGGAAGCAGGGTGGGAGGAAGTGTAGTCAAGGTAGCTGTGGGAGTCAGTGGGCTCATAGAGGATATTGCTTGTTAGCCTATTCTCTGAAAATTATGCAGAGCAGTTAAAGGGGAGAGATGGACCATGCGAAAGTGAGGGAAAGGTAGAAATTGGAAGCAAAATTGACGATAAAGTCGTCAATGTGCTGGAAAAAGAGCTGAGGGAGGGAGTTTGAGTGGGACTACAACAAAGAATTTTCCACATATCACATAAAAAGGCAAGCATAAGTAGGACCTATACAGATTCCCATAGATTCCCTTTTATTTGGAGGAACTGAGTAGTGTCAAAGGAGAAGTTGTTGAATGTGAAAACAGTTCAGCCAGGCAGAGGAGGGACCGTCCTGGTGGCAGTTGGAGGTGCAGAGGGATTGGATGGTCATGACGAAAAGGAGACAGTTAGGGCCAGGAAACTCTGAAAGGGACAGAGGTCATCAGAAGAGTGATGGATGTAGGTGGAAAGAAAGTGGAGAAGGCAAGAGAAAATAAGAGTCGGGATAAGAAGAAATCAATTATGTGAAGCAAGAACAGGCTGAATCAATGGGTCTACCAGGACAGTACTGTTTGTGGATCTTGGGTAGGAGGTAGAAGTGTGCTGTGTGGTGTTTGGGGATTATGTAGACCAGTGATCAGGAGGGCTGGTCGGAGGTTGGCAATTGGGGCTATGAGGCAGTTCAGAAATCGGGGCTGTGTGGGAAGGTTAACAATTTGGAGTCGAAGGCTGGTGGGGAGCACTCCTGCTCCTCTTGTCCCACAAGGAGTGATGAAAGATGCGTTTAGCTTATGGAGCTGTTGACCCGCGCCTTCCCTTCACTGCCAAGTTTCTTGACAACTGGGAAACTTGTGCAGCAACAGTAAATTGCACTATGGAAAACCAATTTAAATATGTTAATTATGTTTTCCATCCCTCCATGGCAGCACACATGGATGCCCCGATATCCACTGGCATAGCTGGCTGGCGTCACATTGCACGTAATTCGCCTTTAAATTCCATGCCCCTGACCCTCTCCTGCCTATCAAAATGGGAGGGGGTAGGAGAGGGAGGCATTAATAGCGAGGCCTTGATGTTTCAATCACTCTTTCAGGTGATGTCTTCAGAAGTGATTTTATCAAACAATGGCCTAATCCATAGAGTTAATTTTTTTTTTAGCATCCCAGTGCAATAATAATTACAGTGGAAAAACCTTCAAGAAGTATGTTTTGGAGCAGTGTTTGACTTAGCCCAGAAGATAGTGGGGTTCAAGGATTCCATTAACAACAGTGAACCTGGTCCCTGGACTCCCCATAGAGAACTGCAGTTCAAATTAAAGGTGGTTCAATGGATTCCCATTCTTGAAAGGTCCATTACATGGGCTTAGTGAACCTATAAACAAGGGAAAAAAACAAATACAACTTCAGCTCATTATTTTCATTCTATCGATACAAATGGATGTTGGAAGCTTATTTTGGTTTACAACCCTCTATTTAAATTATAGGCTTTTTTGCTCTTTCTTTGGACTATCCACAGTCTCAATTACTTTGTTCCAATGCCTTCATCAGGGATTCACTGCAGAATTAACTTTATTCTTATTTTAATTTAAGTTGAAATAGACCTCGCTTGATTTATTGATTTGATGCAATATCTCAGCCATCCAAGGTTGCAATGGAATTCTAATTGTGGGTGATGAGTTCAAATGGAAAATAAAAACACCGGCTACATACAGCATGAAAATTCAGCATGAACAACTGTGAGCCTAAAGTGAGGGAAAGTTGGCGAAAGGAAATGCGCAGAATCAGAATTAAAACCCAAAGCACCAGATCAGATTACAGTAGTTTGCTGAAGCTGTATGGGGTAGATTTCCTCTGTTCACTTTTTAACAACATTTGGTGTTCTTTATGCTCGTGTTTACAATCTTCCTACAAACACTGCAAAGGGGAGACATGCACAGCTCTTTAAATTAACTAAGGGTACCGATGGATTTGAAGTAAAAAAGCTATCTAACTTGAACTGTGGGCGTAGGACTAAATGATAGAATTACAAAATTCACAAGTCCCTAGCAAGGTCAGACACAATACAAAAAATAATTTTCCACAGGTTAATGGACATTTAGAATAAGGTCCCAGTGAAAGCACTTGAAACCTTGCAAGAGAGTTAGACTGATATCTGTTGAGGAGTGGTAGGAACACAGGAGCAGGAGTAGGCCATTCAGCCCATCAAGTCTACTCCACCATTAAATTAGATTATGCTTATCATCTACCTCAATGCCGCTTTTCCGTGCTATCCCCATATGCCTTGATGTTATTAAATTCAGATTAAACATCAATTTCTGTCTTGAACATGCTCAATGGTTGAGCTTCCACAGTCCTCTGGAGTAGAGAATTCTGAAGATTCACCAACCCCTGAGTGAAGAAATTCCTCTTCATCTCAGTCTGAAATGGTCTGCCTCTTATTCTGAGACTGTGTCCCCTGGTTCTTGACTCACCAGCCAGGGTAAACATTCGATCTACATCTACCCTGTCATGCCCTGTGAGAATTTTGTAAGTTTCAATGAGATCACCTCTCATTCTTCAAAATTCTAGAGAATACAGGCCTAGTTTCCTCAATCTCTCCTCATAGGACAAACTTGCTATCCCAGGGTTTAATCAGGTGAACCTCCATGGCACCCCCCCTTTGGCAAGTATATCCTTCCTTAGATAAGGAAACCAAAACTGTACACAATACTCCAGGTCCGGTCTCACCAAAGCTCCAAACAATTCAGTTTCTCCACTATTTCCCTATTCTCCATTATAAATTCTCCTGTCTCTGCCTGTAATAGACCTACATTTGTCCTTGCTAATCTTTTCCTTCTCATATACCGAAAGCAGATTTTACAGTCCGCCTTTATGCTTCTCGCTAGCTTGCATTCATATTCCCTTTTTCCTTTCTTGATCATTTTCTTGGTCATCCTTTGCTGGATTCTGAATTGCTACCAGTGCTTTTTCTGGCAACCTTATAAGTCACTTCCTTTGATCTAATGCAATCTTTAACTTCTTTTGTTAGCCACAGTTGATTCATTTTTCCTGCTGGGTTTTAGAGGAACGTATATTTGTTGTAGACCATGTAATACTTCCGCCTCCAGTGTGCCAGCGCAGCCTTCGGTTGTCTGAGGAAAAGAGCGTTTGATGACAAAGACCTCAGACCTGGCACCAAGCTCATGGTCTATGGAGCCACAGTGTTACCTGCCCTCCTGTATACATCAGAAACATGGACACTGTACAGCAGACATTTCATAGCCCTGGAGACATATCACCAGCAGCGCCTCTGCAAGATCCTGCAAATTCAATGAAGGACAGACGCTCCAATATCAGTGTCCTCTCTTAGGCCAACATCCCCAGTATCGAGACACTGGTCATGGCTAGTCAGTTATGCTAGGTGGGCCACATCGTCTGTACGCCTGACGCAAGACTCCCAAAACAAGCTTTCTACTCCGAGCTCCGTCACGGCAAGCCAAGAGCAGAGGAAACACTACAAGGATGTCCTTAAAGCCTCCCTGAAAAAATTTGACATCTCCACAGATTTGTGGGAATCTCTTGCCCAAGGCCACCCAAAATGGGGAAGAAGCATCTGTGACGGTGCCAGCTGGTTTGAACAACGTCGACATGTCCAGGTAGTGACCAAGTGCAAACAACGGAAGGAGTGTTTGGAAATTTGAGCATCCCATTCACTCGCCTCACCAAACACCACCTGCCCCACTTGTGGCAGAGTATACGGATCCAGAATTGGGCTATTCAGTCACCTAAGGACCCACAACCCTGGAGTGGAAGAAAGTCATCCCCGTTCCTGAGGGATTGCCTAAGAAGAAGAAGGACCGTCAATTTTTTGGGTAGATTTTCCCAATCTACCATAGCCAACTTGCCCGTCATACCTTCAGGGTTTCCTTTGTTCAGATTTAAGACCCTAGTTTCAGAATGAACTATATCACTTCTGAACTTAATGTAAAATTCTTTCATATTATGGTCACTATTTCCCAAAGGTTCCTTGACAGCAAGGTTATTAATTAGCCCTTTATCATTACATAATACTAAATAATAAGTATTATACTAAGTATTGAGGGTTACAGAGATATTAACTGTACTGTTGGATTCTATTTTCAGAAGAGGTAGAGGAAAGAAGTTAGTGGAGTGGAAATTCATCCTCGGCGGTAAATGCAAATTGAGCAAGAGTGAATCAGCATCTTGTTTTTACAGTTTTCCCAATACTCTTTTCTACTCCAATGTTTCTTAAGCAGATATGGGGCTGGATTTTGTCAGGACAGTGGTGACTCTACCAACTGGCCAGAAAGTCAGGGACAACTATACCTCAGTCGTTTGGGGACTGCTCCACGCCACACCCCCTCCAACAACAACCCCGGCCACATTTTAAGCTCATCGTGCAGCTAACTAGCTTCCGTCGGGGCTCCTGTCCCTTTAAGGGATGGGAGCTCGCCTCCACGAGCTGCTGGCCGATTGGAGGGCTGGCAACTCCTCAGTCCCACACCACCACTGGGAGCTTTGGTCACTGCTGGCACTGCACCCAGCTGAGAGACCTAGAGATGCAGCAATGGACCCTTGGAAAAAGGTGAGTGGGCTCAGGGGTCACCAGTGCCAGTCAGGCAGACCCCAGCCATGGTGAGAGGTTTTGGGAGGAGGTTTGTGAGGACGATGGGGGGTATTTCTGTGGGGGTGGCCATTGCTTCCAGGGGCCCCTTGGTGAGCCATCGCATGCCCAATTAGGAAGGCACGCCACCACCATCCCTCCCACCCCGGAAATACTCAGCAGGTTTGGCAGCATCTGTGTAAAGAGAAAAAAAGTTAATGTTTCTGATGAAGGGTCACATATCTGAATCGTTAACTCTGTTTCTGTCTACACAAATGTTGCCAGACCTGCTGAGTATTTCCGGCACTTTCTATTCTCATTTCATCATAACCTTTGTGCTTTGTACTCTATACCTTTATTTATAAAGCCCAAGATCCTGTAAGTCTTATTCACCACTTTCTCAAACTGCCCTGCCACCCATTTGTGCTGGCATGAGCACGTGCTATGCTGAATGATGATATTTAATCCATGGCACCGCAGCCTCACAGCTCCAGCGACCCGGGTTCAATTCTGGGTACTGCCTGTGTGGAGTTTGCAAGTTCTCCCTGTGTCTGCGTGGGTTTCCTCCGGGTGCTCCGGTTTCCTCCCACATGCCAAAGACTTGCTGGTTGATAGGTTAATTGGCCATTATAAATTGCCCCTAGTATAGGTAGGTGGGAGGGAAATATCGGGGACAGGTGGGGATGTGGTAGGAATATGGAATTAGTGTAGGATTCGGTGGGCCGAAGGGCCTGTTTCAGTGTTGTATCTCTATACTAGTTGGAAACCTAAATTAAAACATTTAAAAAGAAAGCAGTTAAAATGACCACTGCAATTTACATTCATATACCTCACATTCCAAGGTATCGAGGTGGTGACGAAGGTCTGCTTAATCAGCCACCAGAACAATGGCTTGCTAATTTTGAATGAGCTATCTGCTTTACCTCCATTCAAAGCTATCTTGGAACATTAACACTGGTGGAGGTGAACCTGAAAAGTTAAAAATTGAAGCAATGGGATCTGAGAGAGAGGTTGGAATTCTTAAGATTTGAACTAATTAAGATGCAAAAGAAGAATGCACTGGATAATCATGTGACAGTCTCTCCATCTGTGTGAAAATTTGGAGTTTCTTTTGGCTACAGCAGGCAAGCATCTGAGTTTAACCAGTGCAGGATTTTAAGTACAATAAACTAACCTCTTTCTTATTTAAACTCAAGAAAACATGTCCAATGGTTCTTTTATGATAATAGCACCTCAAGGGCTAAACACTCACTGAATTGGTAAGCACATCCTCTGCTTAAAAGAAATAAACCCTGTTGCGCTCAAACAAGGAAGGACAAGAGCCTTTCGACCCTTCCTCACCTGATTGTAAAAGTGCACATAAACCCCCGCCCCCCCACCCCCCCAAGGTCCCTCTGCTCCTGCACTCCAGTTAGAATTGTATCCTTTATTTTATATTGCCTCTCCTTGTTCTCCCTCCCAAAATATATTACTTCACACTTTTTTGCAATAAAGTTCATCTGCCATATGTCTGGCCATTCCACCAGCCTGTCTATGTCCTCTTCAAGTATCACAATCTTCCTCACAGTTCATAATACTTCCAAGTATTTTGTGTCATCAGCAAATTTTGAAATTGTGTCCTGCATACCCAAGTTTAGGTTCTTAATATCGATCAAGAAAAGCAATGGTTCGAATACCGACCCCTGGGGAACCCCACTATATACCTGTCTCCAGCCTGAAAAACAACTGTTTGTCATTACTGTCTGTTTCCTGTCACTCAGCTAACTTTGTATCCATGCTGCCACTGTCCTTTTTGCTTGCTGGCAAGCCTGTTATGAGGCATTTTATCAAATGCCTTTTGGAAGTTCATGTACACCACATCAACCACATTACCCTCATCAACTCTCTCTGTTAGCTCATCAAAAAACTCAATCAAATTAGTTAAACAGGATTTGCCTTTAACAAATCTGTGCTGGCCTTCCTTAATTAATCCACATTTGTCCAAGTGACTTTTAATTTTTTTCCCAATTATCGTTTATAAAAGCTTCCCACCACTGATGTTAAACTGACTGGCCTGTAATTGTTTGGCTTATCCTTGCACCCTTTTTTGAACAAGGGTGTAACAGTTGCAATTCTCCAGTCCTCTTGCACACCCCTGTATCTGAAGTGAATTGGAAAATCAAGGCCAGTGCCTCAGCAGTTTCCACCCTTACTTCTCTCTGTATCTTTGGATGCATCTGATCCAGTCCTGATGATTTATCTACTTGAAGTGCAGCCAGCCTATCTAATACCTCTTCATTATTAATTTTTAGTCCATCCTGTGTCTCAACTACCTGCTCTTTCACTATGACCTTGGCAGCACCTTCTTCCTTGGTAAAGACAGATGCAAAGTGCTCATTTACTACCCTAACCATGCCTTTTGCCTCCATGCGTAAACCTCCTTTTTTGTCCGTAATCAGCCGAACACCGCTTTTTAACCACCCTTTTACTGCTTGTATGCCTATAGAAGATTTCTTGATTCCCTTTTAACTTGGCTGCCTGTCTTTTCTCATACTCTTCTTTCTATTATTTCTTTGTTGGCTGCATTTGCTGACAATGCAACCACTAGGTGGCGCTGCAGTGGCACATGCACAAATGCAGCCTGTGCCACTAAAATGTCACAGTCTGCGACGTCAGGCAGCTGCCAGGACTAAAGATGGCATTGCTCAAATAATCCAAATAATCTCACGAAGACAACCTCAACACATGGCAGGACAAAATGGCTGGAGGGGGAGAGCGAGCGGGCAGTCCAGGGAGGGGGAGAGCGAGCGGGAGGGGGCGTGGGGGGGGGGGTGGGGGGGTTGCGAGCAGGCGGGGTGGAGGGGGGGAAGGAGAAGAGCGCACCCGCCACCACCAAGCTCTCTCCCCGCTTCCCCCACCCCCGCTCTCTCCCCACATTAGTCGATAAGGTAGATAAGTCCCCAGGGCCTGATGGGATCTACCCTAGAATACTGAGGGAGGCAAGGGAAGAAATTGCTGGGGCCTTGACAGAAATCTTTGCATCCTCATTGGCTACAGGTGAGGTCCCAGAGGACTGGAGAATAGCCAATGTTGTTCCTTTGTTTAAGAAGGGTGGCAAGGATAATCCAGGAAATTATAGGCCGGTGAGCCTTACATCAGTGGTAGGGAAATTATTAGAGAGGATTCTTCGGGACAGGATTTACTCCCATTTGGAAACAAACAAACTTATTAGTGAGAGACAGCATGGTTTTTTGAAGGGGAGGTCGTGTCTTCCTAATTTGATTGAGTTTTTTGAGGACATGACGAAGATGATTGATGAGGGAAGGGCGGTTGATGTTGTCTATATGGACTTTAGTAAGGCCTTTGACAAGGTCCCGCATGGCAGACTGGTGCAAAAGGTGAAGTCACACGGGATCAGAGGTGAGCTGGCAAGATGGATACAGAACTGGCTCGGTCACAGAAGACAGAGGGTAACAGTGGATGGGTGTTTTTCTGAATGGAGGGATGTGACTAGTGGTGTTCCGCAGGGATCAGTGCTGGGACCTTTGCTGTTTGTAGTATACATAAATGATTTGGAGGAAAATGTAGCTGGTCTGATTAGTAAGTTTGCGGACGACACAAAGGTTGGTGGAGTTGCGGATAATGATGAGGATTGTCAGAGGATACAGCAGGATATAGATCGGTTGGAGACTTGGGCGGAGAAATGGCAGATGGAGTTTAATCCGGACAAATGTGAGGTAATGCATTTTGGAAGGTATAATGCAGGTGGGAGGTATACAGTAAATGGCAGAACCCTTCGGAGTATTGACAGGCAGAGAGATCTGGGCGTACAGGTCCACAGGTCACTTTAAGTGGCAACGCAGGTGGATAAGGTAATCAAGAAGGCATACGGCATGCTTGCCTTCATCGGTCGGGGCATAGAGTATAAAAATTGGCAAGTCATGTTGCAGCTGTACAGAACCTTAGTTAGGCCACACTTGGAATATTGCGTGCAATTCTGGTTGCCACACTACCAGAAGGATGTGGAGGCTTTGGAGAGGGTGCAGAGGAGGTTTACCAGGATGTTCCCTGGTCTGGAGGGCATTAGCTATAAGGAGAGGTTGGAAAAACTCGGATTGTTTACACTGGAACGACGGAGGTGGAGGGGCGACATGATAGAGGTTTACAAAGTTATGAGCAGCATGGATAGAGTGGATAGTCAGAAGCTTTTTCCCAGGGTGGAAGAGTCAGGTACTAGGGGTCATAGGTTTAAGGTGCGAGGGGCAAAGTTTAGAGGGGATGTGCGAGGCAAATTTTTTACGCAGAGGGTGGTGAGTGCCTGGAACTTGCTGCCAGGGGAGGTGGTGGAAGCAGATATGATAGCGACGTTTAAGAGACATCTTGACAAATATATGAATAGGAAGGGAATAGAGGGATTTGGGCCCCGGAAGTGCAGAAGGTGTTAGTTTCGGCAGGCATCAAGATCGGCGCAGGCTTGGAGGGCCGAATGGCCTGTTCCTGTGCTGTACTGTTCTTTGTTCTTTGTTTGTTCTTTGATGACGTCATCTGTGCATGCGCCAACCAGTCCTGGCAATGCAGAACGCAGAGCATACGCAGAGAGTAGTATAAACCAATCTGCGCATGTGAGCAGATTGGCGCAGTCTGTTGAGATCAGCTGCCGGCTGCGTTGTCAGTAATCACTTTGTTTTTTGTTCACTTCCCCTCCAAACTTTCTGTATTCAGCCTGGTTATCACTTGTATTAACAACCTAACATCAAATGCACCCTTTTGCCTGCCAATCTTTGATTCCAATTTACCTTTTTGAACTTCAGATTAATTCTGCCATTTTTCTGAATGGAATTATGAAATATGTGGAAGCTAACCTATGCCACTTTGTTACCTTCAGCGAAAGTAATCTGGCTCTTTTGCAATGTCGATAATAAAAAGAAAATCCTGCAGTTGCTGGGCATCTGAATTAAAACTGGTCATATACAGTCAGTATCAGGGTTTTTGCTTTCCCGATGTTGACTGATCTGCTACGTATTTCCAGCACTTGCTGTTTTATTATCCTTATCAACGCATTTCCTTATTATGTAGTTTTACATACGTCTGATCACTCTTGCTTTGACTGCAGGCTGTGGCACAATTGGTAGCAATGTTGCTTCTGAGTCGCGCAGTTCTGCGTTCAAGTCCCACCGTAGGACTTGAGCATAAATATCAAGGCTGACACTTGAATGGAGCACTGCACAGCTGGAGGTGTTATCTTTTAAATGAGATTTTAGACCAAAGAGACCAGCTTGGGTGAATGCAAAAGATCCCATAGCACCATTTCAAAGAAGAACAGCTAAGTTATCCCTGGTGTCTTGGCCAATATTTAACACTCAATCAACATCACAAAAACAGATTAACTGGTCATTATTGCTGTTTACGGAGTTTGCTGTGTGCATACTGCCTTTTGGTGTTGCAAAGGATCAGTATGTAGATGAGGAAAAAGATGATGCCAAGGATAGATCCTTCCTTCAAGTAAAAGGTGTTGCTATGGGTACCCGCATGGGTCCTAGTTATGCCTGTCTTTTTGTGGGATATGTCGAGCATTCTTTGTTCCAGTCCTACTCAGGCCCCCTCCCCAACTCTTTTTCCGGTACATTGATGACTGTATCGGTGCTGTTTCCAGCTCCCGCCCCGAACTGGAAAACTTTATCAACTTTGCTTCCAATTTCCACCCTTCTCTCACCTTTACATGGTCCATCTCTGACACTTCCCTTCCCTTCCTCGACTTCTCTGTCTCCATCTCTGGGGATGGGTTGTCTACTAATATCCATTATAAGCCCGCCGACTCCCACAGCTAGCTTGACTACATGTCTTCACACCATACCTCCTGTAAGGACTCCATTCCATTCTCCCAGTTTCTCCGTCTCCGACGCATCTGCTCTGATGATGCTACCTTCCATGACCTTTTTCCTCAACCGAGGATTCCCCCCCACTGTTGTTGACAGGGCCCTCAACCGTGTCCGGCCCATTTCCTGCAACTCTACCCTCACCCCTTCCCCTCCCTCCCAGAACCGTGACAGGGTTCCCCTTGTCCTCACTTTCCACCCCATCAGCCTCCATATCCAAAGAATCATCCTCTGCCATTTCCACCACCTCCAGCATGATGCCACTACCAAACGCATCTTCCCCTCCCTTCCCCTGTCAGCATTCCAAAGGGATCGTTCCCTCCGCGACACCCTGGTCCACTCCTCCATTACCCCCACCACCTCGTCCCCTTCCCATGGCACCTTCCCCTGCAATTGCAGGAGGTGTAATACCTGCCCATTTACCTCCTCTCTCCTCACTATCACAGGTCCCAAACACTCCTTTCAAGTGAAGCAGCGATTTACTTGTACTTCTTTCAATGTAGTATACTGTATTCGCTGCTCACAATGTGGTCTCCTCTACATTGGGGAGACCAAACGCAGACTGGGTGACCGCTTTGCGGAACACCTCCGCTCAGTCCGCAAGCAGGACCCTGAGCTTCTGGTTGGTTGCCATTTCAACACTTCCCCCTGCTCTCATACTCACATCTCTATCCTGGGCTTGCTGCAGTGTTCCAGTGAACACCAACGCAAGCTTGAGAAACAGCATCTCATTTACCAATTAGGCACACTACAGCCTGCCGGACTGTACATTGAGTTCAATAATTTCAGAGCATGACGGGCCCCCCATTTTACTTTTATTTTCAGTTATTTTTTCTTTTTTACATTTTTTACAACTTTTTTTTGTATGTTTATTTCATTTCATCTTAGTTTGTTCAGTTTGCTTACCCACTGTTTTTTTTTCATGTTTGTACTTGCTGCTGTTCAATCTTCAGTCCATTAAACCCTATCTGTACTAATGCTTTGTCTTTCAACACACCAACAACATATTGTTTGCCTTTGCTCCATGACCTTTTGGCCAGCTATGTGGCCTTGTCCAATCTACACCTTCTCCCTTGTTATCTGTTGCCCCACCCCCCGCCTCACTTGCTTATAACCTTTGACATTTCTAATATTTGTCAGTTCCAAAGAAGGGTCACTGACCCGAAACGTTAACTCTGCTTCTCTTTCCACAGATGCTGCCAGACCTGCTGAGTATCTCCAGCACTTCTTGCTTTTATTTCAGATTTCCAGCATCCGCAGTATTTTGCTTTTCGATCCTTGGGGGACTCCAGAGATAGTTCTACAGGGGCAGGAAGGAAAGGCATTGCTGTTAGTATGATCAGAAAGGTGGGAATGGAACAAATTGAGGGCAGTTCCACTGAGCTGAACAATGAAAGAAGGATGAGGAAGGAAAGTTGGAAATGTTGCTGATTTTATAATATAATAAGAAAGTTGTTTACAATCAGAAATGAAAATTACATTTTTTTTAATGTATTTCTGAACTTTGAATTTTCAGTTGAAAGTCCATTCTTGACTATATTGGGTGCTCTGTCATTTTTTTTTATTTCCCAGAAAGAATTGAAAAACAATTCCTTCTAATTGAGTTTTAAATGCCTTTATTTGCATGTCTGTGGTTAGCTCAATAGTGATTCAATGTGTTTCTCAGTTAGCCAATCAGTCATTTATTATCCCAATCCAAGTTGTCAGTGAGGTGTCTCACTGGAGGAAAAATATGCAAATTTTATTCTGACAATGATTAGAGAAAGACATCGATTTTGATCTCCAGTCACCTCGAAAAGACAAGCTATTCAGACTTGCAATTATTTAAACCGCTGGAGCTTCAGCAAAGGAAAACGAGGCAAAGGCTTCTTGTGAAGTTAGATTTGCAAAACTTTGATAGTGATACCCTATTAACTTTACTGTTCAGGGTATTTAGCTTGTATTTTAAAAGATAAAATTCCTGGTTCTAAGTCATACAGAACACGTGTGATTCTCAAATCCAAACTAAAAGTGCTGGAAATACTCAGCAGGTCTGGCAGCATCTGTGGAGAGAGAGGCAGAGTTAACGTTTCAAGTCTGTGACCTTTCGTCAGAACTGGGTGTGATTTTCAGTCTGACCAGGGTGATGGGTGATGGATGACCAGGTTCCCATTAAAATGGGAAAAGGAAAATTGGTCATGGTTCCCAATACTGATTGATGGAAGAGCACTTGTGGGTGTCAGGAGAGGGCAGGATCATGTAGAGCATTATGCTGGCAAGGTCGTCTGTACCATCTGTGATGGCCTACTTTTTACTTTACCAGACTTTCGGACCACCAGAATTTTCACTGCTTTGCTAATGTTCCATGTTTCTCCTTCTACCTGCCCACCTTGACCTCTGTATGCCTTATATATCATCCCTGTGGCTCATATTTGTCTTTTCTTTCTCTTCTACCCTTTAACCATAGGACCAGGAGTAGGCCATTCAGCTCCTCAAGCCTGTTCCACCATTTGATTCGATCATGACTGATCTGTATTTTAACTCCATTTATGACACCCCCTCCCACCACCCTGCCTTGGTTCCATAACCTTAATGCCCTTGGCCTAATCTCTATGTTCCATTGAAACACTTTACGTGTCATTCTATTAATTTCATTGTGTGTGTGGTTGTGTTTTTTTTTTCCATTCAACTTGGCTCAATTCTATTTTAAATGCTGTTCACAAAAAATATCTTCTATTCCGATGAAGGGTCCACACCTGAAATGTCAATGTGACTTCTCTCTATATAGATGCTGCCTGACCTTCATGACTTTTCTGTTTTTGCTTCAGATTTCCAACATCTGTGGCATTTGACTTTATTTTCAATTTATTAGGCGAGTTCCTCTTAAATTATTTGTTAAAAGCATTAAATAAAATTTTGTTGGGCACAATCACAAAAGAAATGGCATCATAGGGTGTCATTTTACAGCTCTATACTGAGGCAGCAAGCCTCACCCGCTGACATGGCAGAGTAGAAATTCAAACATACAAACATCATTAAAATTATTGATTGTAAAACCATGATCAGAATGTGTCTGACTTTCTGATGTGCACTATTGGCCTTGAGGCTCGCCACCTACACAGTGGACTCATAAAACAATTCCTCACATACAAACATAGCTGGAAAGATTTTGATACTAGTTTTCAGTGGCAATGTTATTCCTTTCGAGGTGAGGAGGCTTAGCAATTCTCAGCTCCCCAAGCAGAAATATATCGACACACTCTGGTGTTGAAATATCTCAGTGTTATTTTTAGCCTGCTGTTTAATGCATTTTCATTAAATTCCCTGTGTTTTTAAAAAAAAAAGTTATTAACTTATTTAAGTAGGTTAACAGGTCTGTTAAATTAACACAAACAGGAAATTGACTCTAAAATGTCAACTGGTCTTTTAAAACCGGCCCACAGGGCAACTAAAATCTCTAACTTTTTAACTTTCTTCTTTAAAGTGGAAATGCATTCCTCTGAATTGTCAAATAATAATGCTGTAATGTAAATGGAAGAAATTACAAATCATACAAAACATGTAAATAATCCACCTGTCCTACACAAATGCGATACCTTGGGTATCAAAATATATACATCCACCTAATATAATCACCTAAAACCATGTGATCTGCTGGGAGAGGCGAAATACCAGATAATTACCCAGATCAATTTGAGGGGAAAATATCTGGGAAATTCCTGTCCGACCCACCACCCACCAACCATCACCCCCCCACCCCAACCCACCCACACCATGTCAATTTAACCCGCAATTCATAGCTTAGCAAGAGGAATAATTAGTTTTTAGTCTGACTTTAAGAAAGAAATATGTTATGATAAAAGAAGGGTATTTTCCCAAACATCAGAATTTTGTCAGTTAATACATGACAATGAGCACAGGTCCTGCAATAAACTCTTATGTCAAGCCCATTAACTATACACTATTTTCAGACAATGAAATGCTCATAAAGTAATCAGTCTTGAATTGCTCTTTTTTCCCATAAAACTTGGCTTTGCCCTTGGAAATAGCATGAGATCATCTTGTGGTCAAGCCAAATTCCCTTGACAAGTCCACTGACATCTCTCATTTAACTATTGTGACAGATCAAGTCCAAAGTTTGAGAGAATAGATAAATCTGTGTAGGACATGTCAAGCTGAATAATTTTGGATTTTTTTTCTGCAGTAAAATAGAAATCTCAACTGACACAAAATCCATGTAAAATGACACTCTCCTTCAGTTACCACTACTTATTTGGGTCAAGGTACATTACTTAGTAGAGTCTAATACTTGCAGTCATTTATCCTTGTAAAGTTCTAGGATACTTATTGATCATTGTTCCAGAGAAAAGAACTTGGAAATGAGTTACATTTAAGTGGTGTATTTTAAAATGAATTCACACAAAGCTCCTTGCAACCAGGCACTGGGCTCAATGGGTCAAAGGGGAAGTTTACATGCCAATGAGCTAGATTTGAAGATGTGTTCGTGCAACAACTGGGGACAATACTTAATTAATTATCTTGTTTCAGGCTTCTTAAGAACATCATTCCTATGATCATTGGGATGATCTATTCATTTGAGCCCACTAGAGTGTCTACTGAGAATGTACTTTTTGAGTAGAGTTGCCGGTTTCATTGCAAAGTCAAATGGCAAATCACTAAACAGTGAAGATGTCCAGGGGACTTCTCCAGCACACCCACCTTTTTATAATTATTCATGGCATGCGAGCGTCGCTGGAAAGTCTAGGATTTATTAACCTTGAGAAGGTGGTGGTGAGCCGCCTGTGATTAGAAGTAATGAGAAAAGGAGAAGAACAAAACTATGGTCAAAGACAGTCCAATTAGGCTTGGGAAGAAAACTTAGCCAGGCAAGAGAAATTTCATTCATTGTAAATTTGGAAATAGTCAGAACAAGGTGGCTGGCCAGGACAGGCTGTTAGCTCACTAATATGGGATAGTGGGGCATGGTTCATTTGTATTTGTATTCATGAGAAAAGATTTCAATGTTAACTGAAGTAAGTTTTGACTGTAACTGTCAGTCCATATGTTCACTTACTGTTTGTAAAATACAGAAGCTTAATGATGCACATCTAGCTTCATCTCACCAGCGTGTTTTCAGTCCACCTACTGAAAAGGTTAAAGAAGTGCACATGAATTCACATGTGAAAGAAACAAGGACACAAGGATTTTAACTCAGGGCTGGAATCAGAATGCGGGACTCCAAGCAGTGGATGAAACATCTGGCAACCTGCCACATTAGGCTGTAAGGATCTTACATTGGGCTTTCTTGTTATTTAACCAAAACTAACAAATACTTTGACCGACTGGACACTTCTTTAATTTCATTGTTACACTGAATCTTATACTGAACTTATTCTTTTATTCTTGCATGTAATATGCCCTGGGTAAAGATGGTTGAGAGGTGACTTGATGGGATATTGTGGTTTTGGCCTTCATTGACCAAATGTTTTATTGGCCCTGAAGGTTTTGAGTGGAACCAAATGGTAAACAGGTAAACTTCAGCAGAAATCTAGCAGAGCATGAAAACATACAGGTTGCTGTGTGAGAACTAAATGATAAATACCTTAGTAGAATCTCAGGCCTAGATATAGGCAGAGCTGAGACAAAATAAAGGCCACTATATTTTTCTTGTTTTAGTCAAGCTTGGCATTGGAATGTTTACTGGTTGATGGGAGTCCGAGCATGGAAAGTCAGTAATCCTGAGACTCTGATATTGCTTGGGCAGGCAGATAGGTACATGGCATCTTTTAATTGTGTCGTTCAAATAATAGTAATGGTAATGATTAGGTTAAATCGGTCTTTGTTGTGTAAAGAAGGGATACCCTTGTCGCAGTGACTGTAGAGGTATTATGTGTCACTGAGTTGACGGTGCTTGGGGCATGACCAGGGAGTAGTGACATGGAGATCGTGCTTCTACCCAGGGTGCAATGGTAATGCTATTGCGCTTTGATATCACTGCTTAAACATTGGCATGTGTCAAGTCTTACTTATACTGAATAAAATATAACCACTGACATCAATAAGGGCATCATTTTGACTGATTTCAGAGAGTGAAGGGATTAAAGGTTAATTGATTCTGGCACCCCCTAATTTCAACAAGGCCTGAAAGGTTTTAACTCCTGGGCCTTGTTTACATATGCGATACTGACTCCTACCCGAAACCAACAGGAATGACATCCCCAACAACAAGCAGGAGTCAAATTGATGCAGATCAGGCCACCAGCAGGAACCCATGGAAGAACTCGACAAGCTGAGTATGGATTTTGGAACAGTGCAGTTGTCTGGTCTAGAGGAGGTTCAAAGTGTCTATATGATAGCAAAAGGATCACATCTTAGCACTGGTGGCATTTAAAAAATAATCTGGCAAAACTCTGAAGATATTTGACTGTAGTAACAGGTAAATGTAGGCTTCCACGTTGTTCAGCCAGCCTCAGGCTTGACTGTTTCCTCCATAGTCTTTCCTAAGGACCCAAGCAAATCTAGCCCCTTAAAGCAGCTAAAGCCTTTAAGGACTGCATTATCTGTTTCCCATGCCCCAATGAACGTGTCCAATTGGAGGATCGGCACTCACCTTTCTAATGCTCAGAACATGCCTAATTAACCCTGAGAAAAAATCAGAGCACACAGAAGTGACACCACTTTCATGAATCATAGGAAAACTTGCCCATAGGAAAACTTGCCCTTTGTTAGAAGAACTGAATTCCAGACCCCCAATCAATAAATAAGTAGAAGATGCACTTACCTTGCAAACTTTGTAAGGGTATGGATTTATTCTCATCTGGAAAACTGTCTTTTTACCTTCAGAAACCACATGCACCTATTTTGTCTTGTATCTTCCAATGCAGTCCTGTCTACATTTTGCTGAGGAGACTACTGTCATACCAAGATAAGCATCACTCCTTGCTAGCATTCCCATCAGTATGCTTTCCAGGGCACTGCTGCTGCAAGCAGTTTTACTAACCTCCATCGTGGAAATTGTTGGACCTCTGGCTTTTATCAGGAACATTTGATATCATTTCAGAATAAGTATTTTCCTCCACAACAGGAAGTCAGGTGCAGCTTTAAGCTGATGCATCGACACTTATAACCTTCTGTGCAGAAATGCCATGACCCTCAATCCCAACCTCAACCTCACCCACAGCCTCTCTGACCTCATGGCTCCCATCATACATGGTATTCTGGGAATACAACATGCATATATGCTAGAGAGGTGTCCTATGTGACCAGAGGCTGAGTTGCCTTTGCGGCATAGGTTTGTAGGTTCAAATTCCACTCCAGAGACTTGAATACAAAGGTCTAGGCTGACACTCCACTGCAGAACTGAGGGAATACTGTGCTGTCAGAGGGGCCGTTTCTCAGATGAGATGTATTGTACGGTGTGAGAGTCCCCTGCGGAATCTCACTTAGGTTCAGAGCCGAACTCTAGACGTAACAGGAATGAATGACTCAACACCAAATAATGTGTTTAAATGGTAATTTTATTGAGTAATTATTAAACAATTATTAATGACAAAAAAGGAAAGAAAGATAACTTTATTGAAAAGAAAGGAAGGAAAAGAGTATCTTCCTTGGCCTCCTTGTCTCGAGAGACAATGGGTAAGCGCCTGGAGGTGGTCAGTGGTTTGTGGAGCAGCACCTGGAGTGGCTATAAAGGCCAATACTAGAGTGACAGACTCTTCCACAGGTGCTGCAGATAAAATTGGTTGTCGGGGCTGTTACACAGTTGGCTCTCTCCTTGCGCTTCTGTCTTTTTTCCTGCCAACAGCTAAGTCTCTTCGACTCGCCACGCTTTAGCCCCGCCTTTATGGTTGCCCCTCAGCTCTGGCGATCACTGGCAACTGACTCCCACGACTTGTGGTCATTGTCACAGGACTTCATGTCGTGTTTGCAGACGTCTTTAAAGCGGAGACATGGACGGCCGGTGGGTCTGGTAACAGTGACGAGCTCACTGTACAATGTGTCCTTGGGGATCCTGCCATCTTCCATGCGGCTCACATGGCCAAGCCATCTGAAGCGCCGCTGGCTTAGTAGGGTGTATAAGCTGGGGATGTTGGCCGCCTCGAGGACTTCTGTGTTGGAGATACGGTCCTGCCACCTGATGCCAAGGATTCTCCGGAGGCAGCGAAGATGGAATGAATTGAGACTTCGCTCTTAGCTGACGTACGCTGTCCAGGCCTCGCTGCCATAGAGCAAGGTACTGAGGACACAGGCTTGATACACTTGGACTTTTGTGTTCTGTGTCAGTGCGCCATTTTCCCACACTCTCTTGGCCAGTCTGGACATAGCAGAGGAAGCCTTTCCCATGCGCTTGTTTAATTCTGCATCGAGAGACAGGTTACTGGTGATAGTTGAGCTTAGTTGGTGAACTCTTGAACCACTTCCAGAGTGTGATCGCCGATATTGATAGATGGGGAATTTCTGACGTCCTGTCCCATGATGTTTGTTTTCTTGAGACTGATGGTTAGGCCAAATTCATTGCAGGCAGCCGCAAACCTGTCGATGAGATTCTGCAGACACTCTTCAGTGTGAGATGTTAAAGCAGCATCGTCAGCAAAGAGGAGTTCCCTGATCAGGACTTTTTGTACTTTGGTCTTCGCTTTTAGACGGGCAAGGTTGAACAACCTGCCACCTGATCTTGTGTGGAGGAAAATTCCTTCTTCTGAGGACTTGAATGCATGTGAGAGCAGTAGGGAGAAGAAGATCCCAAACAGTGTAGGTACGGGAATACAGCCCTGTTTCACGCCACTCAGGATTGGAAAGGGGTCTGATGAGGTGCTGCTATGCTGAATTGTGCCTTTCATATTGTCATGGCATGAGATGATGATACTTAGTAGCTTTGGTGGGCATCCAATCTTTTCTAGTAGTCTGCTGACGAGGTCAAAGGCTTTGGTGAGATCAATGAAAGCAATGTAGAGGGGCATCTGTTGTTCACGGCATTTCTCCTGTAGCTGGCGAAGGGAGAACAGCATGTCAATGGTGGATCTCTCTGCTCGAAAGCCACACTGTGCCTCAGGATAGACATGCACAGCCAGCTTCTGGAGCCTGTTTAAAGCAACACGAGCAAAGACCTTCCCCACTATGCTGAGCAGGGAGATTCCACGGTAGTTGCTGCAGTCACCGCTGTCACCCTTGTTCTTATAGAGGGTGATGACATTGGCATCGCGCATTTCCTGTGGTACTGCTCCCTCATCCCATCACAGGCAAAGCAGTTCATGCAGAGCTGAAAGTATAGCAGGCTTGGCACTCTTGATTATTTCAGGGGTAATGCCGTCCTTCCCAGGGGCTTTTCCGGCGGCTAGAGAATCAATGGCATCACTGAGTTCCGATTTTGTTGGCTGTACGTCCAGTTGATCCATGACTGGCAGAGACTGGGTTGCATTGAGGGCGGTCTCAGTGACAACATTTTCCCTGGAGTACAGTTCTAGGTAGTGTTCCACCCAGCGGTCCATTTGTTTGCGTTGGTCAGTGATTGTGTCCCCTGATTTAGATTTGAGGGGGGCAATCTTCTTGACGGTTGGCCCAAAAGCTTTCTTAATGCCATCATACATCCCTCTGATATTTCCTGTGTCAGAGGCCAGCTGAATACGACTGCATAGGTGTTGCCAGTAGTCATTTGTGCAGCGCCTGGCTGTTCTTTGTGCAGCGCTTCTGGCAGCTTTAAGTGCTACGGATGTTAACTTGCTGGGGGCTTTCTTGTAGTTCAGCAGTGCTTAGCGGCTATGATGGGTTCCAGCTCTTCATTATGAGATTGAAACCAGTCTGCATTCCGCTTCACACAATTGCCATAGGTGGTCATTGCTGATTCATAGATGGCGTCTCTGATGTGGGCCAACTTGGTCCCTGCATCCCCTGTGGGATTGTTTTGGAGGGCTTTTTCAAGTGAATTTAGAAACTTGCGTAACAGCTGTGGATGAGAAATTCTGCTAGTGTTGATGCGCGGGCAGTCCTTCTGCTTGGAGTGATGCAGCTTCTTTGGTTTGAGGCTAACCTTGCTGCACACCAGGGAGTGGTCGGTGTCACAGTCTGCACTGTGGAAGCTGCGTGTGATTTGAACACTGTTTAAAGAGGCTCGCCTTGTAACGATGAGGTCCAGCTGTTGCCAACGACGTGATCTTGGGTGCCTCCAAGAAACCTGGTGACAGGGTTTAGTGTGAACGAATGAGTTGGTGATGCAGAGGTTGCGATAGGTACACAACTCAAGCAGTCTCTGTCCATTCTCATTCATCCTTCCGATGCCAAAGCACCCAAGGCAGGAAGGCCATGAGTCATGGTCGGCCCCAACCCTGGCATTAAAGTCCCCCAGCAGGAATAGATGTTCGGTGTTGGGGATGCCACTAATGATATTATGGAGTTTCTCATAGAACTGGTCTTTAGCTTCAGGTGGGGAGCAGAGTGTTGGAGCATAGATGCTGAGTAGGTGTACTAGACCAGAGGCGGTGAACAGTCAGATGGACAGTATGCGTTCCGAGCCATTTGAGGGTGGCTCTATCATGCTGAGCAAAGAGTTTCTGATGGCGAAGCCCACTCCATGCTGTCTTGGTTCTTCAGGATCCCTACCCTGCCAGAAGAAGGTGTAGTCTTGCTCTCTTAGAGATCTGCTTGCAGGGAGGCGTGTCTCCTGAGGTGCTGCAATGTCCACATTGAGTCTACTGAGCTCGTTGTTGATGATAGCGGTATTCCGAGAATCGTTGATTTGTGTAAAGTCATCCGACAGGCCAGTACACATAGTTCTGACTTTCCAGCTTGCAAAACGAAGGGCTGGTACCTTCTTTCCTTTTTTGGTCGTGCTGTTTGGTGCGGTGTTACAGTCCACTTGTCGGGCAATGACACTCAGCTCCAAGCACCCATTGAAGCAGGTGGACTGTGGGGGGACAGAACCTTACTGACCGGGGGCTGCCCGGTGTGAGGCGGGCGGTAGCTGTCCAGTGAGATGCGATGACCTCTCCCACTGACAAAGAACAAAGAACAAAGAAAATTACAGCACAGGAACAGGCCCTTCGGCTCTCCAAGCCTGCGCCGATCCAGATCCTCTATCTAAGGCAGCCCGTGGCACCCAATCTCTTCACCAATTGAGCTGGACTTATAACCCGTAACTGCTGCCTTCCGTGTTGATTTGGTCGCTGTGAGGTGACTATGGAGTGACCTCTCCATGGCGCATGCCTGGGCGGATGTATGGAGGTTGTGAGTTGCCCAAGCGTCAAAATACCCCTCTCGGCCTTCCTGGTGGGGTCCAAGGGAGTGCAGAGCACGGCGTCTGGCACCAGTATGGCTGCAAGAACTGCCGGAAACATACCAAAGGTGACACATGACTGCCTTCGGGGTTCCGCTCCAGATTTTCTGTTAGGGTTTACTCCCTTAGCCTTGATCTCTCCCGAGATGCCCACAAGGCAGTGGGGTTGTTGGGGCCCCTACACAGGGATAGGTGGATGCCGGTGGGAGGAGGTGGAAGGAAGGGGGGAAGGGGGGAAGGGGGGGGTTGCGAGGGGAAGATGGTGCAAGGGGGGAGCTGGGAAGGGGGTGCGAGGGGGGGTGACCTGGGAGCGGGTGTGGGGGGGGGGGTGTGGGGAGGGGTTGCAGGTAATAAAATATTGCATCAGCTCCCACCATTGTCCCTTTTACAATGGTGTACTACTACTGGGATCAGGATCAGGATCCGGGAGCCGAGCCGCAGTTGTGGGGAAAGTTTGTGTGGAAGCAGGCACATCTCCAGTATTCAGTGATTTCTGGAAGATGTGTTCCAGAATTCCTGCAATTTCCCCCTTTATTTTCTTATGGATACTTGGATGAATCTTAGCCAGCTCCTCAGATTTAGTCACCTCGATTATGCACAGCTGTTCAGGTAGTAATGCTGGTAGTCATGTGAAGAGCAGCGCGGAGTCGCCGAGTGAGCGGGAGCAGCTGCCGGGACCATGTGGCCGCTCTTCCTCCTGATCGTCACCGTGGACAGGCTCCCCGAACATAGCCAAGTGGCCTTCCAAGCTTGGCCACAACTGGCAGGGTATTCGTCAGCAGTCCTTTCCCGGATTGCCAGCCGTTCACCCTCTCACTGCGGTGAATTCCTTTCCCAGCCTGATGCAACCACCGTCCTGGACGCCGCCATCTTACTGATATTATAGAAAAACAATAAAACTTACAGCAGACTGCTATAACCCCAAATTGGTCTGTTCACGACAGCTCCTTAAAATTTTACAGTGTTCCCCTTGATACATACACCACCAAGTTTCCAAAAAATTTATATTACACGGTTATAATACCAAATTAGTCTGTTCACAACAGCTCCCTAAAATGGTACTGTTCCCCCTTGGTACATACATCACCAAGTCTCGGGAAAACCTTGCACAGGGATGGACCCTTCGGTCAGTCACTCCGTCAACGTCCCTTCCTCCGTAGTCTTCAGTGGTTGACTATTCCACTCCGGCTGCACCCCGAACGTCGGATGCTGTGCCCCTTTAAGTCCAA
The DNA here is from genome assembly GCF_036365525.1 of Heterodontus francisci. Lineage (NCBI taxonomy): Eukaryota > Metazoa > Chordata > Chondrichthyes > Heterodontiformes > Heterodontidae > Heterodontus > Heterodontus francisci. The sequence goes on from NC_090375.1 coordinate 40,642,271, forward strand.
TTTCTGGCTCCATTCCAGGTTTCCGAGGCCTCCATCAGACTTTCTCAAAACAAAAGTCTGACAACCATGAGTTCTTATCAATTTCCTCTCACAGGTAATATGAGGCTGTTCAGGCTGTTTATACATCCTTTGATGGTGTCTCTCATCTGCCAGCAATTAGGTTATCACGTCCATCAATTAAATTCCATCCTCTGATACCATGCTGTAGTGGACCACCCCATGTGCAAGGTTCTCCATTGTTCTGGCTTGTAGTTTGATGGTCATTGAATACCATGAGAACTGACTTCTGTTTAAACAATGGGAAAGCAACCGTTATTTTCAAGAAGAGAAAAACAGTAGTTTAGACAAAACAATAGCCTCCCCTGACCAGCATGAAAACAAAAAGAAAATGTTCTCAGGGTAAAACAAATTCGTACTATTGATTGCCATTGATTACATAATTGATGACTTACTTGACTTAATCAGAGTACAATCACACTGCATTTGAAATCAATGTCTACAAAGTAACCTTTAATAATTCACTACAGGTTTAATGCAGTTTTTTTTTTAAAAAAGCAAAGCAAAAGCAAGGCAGAAGTAAAATGCAAAAATATACAAAAAGTAGTGGTTGCAGGCCTCAGGTCTACAGTATAACTACTTTCTCAGATGGATGTTAAAGATCCAGTGACACGATTTTGAAGAAGAGCAGGGCAGATATCTCCAGTGTCCTGAACAATACTTATCCCTGTATCAACTTTACTGAAAAAATAGATTACCTTGTCATTATCACATTTCTGTTTGTGGGAGCTTGTTGTGCACAAATTCACTGCCTACATTACACAACAGTAAATAGTAGTGGTGATCTGCCCAAGGGCAGGACCTCTGCTCATTTCTGCACGCCTCACGTTCCTGTGCTTTCCTCTTCAGTTGCTCAAAAGAGCCTCACATTTTTTAACTTCTATGAGAAATGAGCAATATGACTGGGGAAAAAGTACATGAGATGGTTTCTCGTTGCCTTCCTCATTTGTGTTTTAAAGGAAACACAAGTCCTCTTCCCGAAGGAAGCTCCACCTGTAAGCAGCCATTGTCCCTCAAGGTTCTAGCTCTTCTGCAATCACAGTGCAAATTTGCTGGTTCTGCCTTTGGCCATGGCTCGTAATTTGAGCATGGGATCCTTACCTGGGCCTAGAGTAACTTGCAAAAGGGCAGGGACGACCACTCCTGTAGTTCCAAGTGACTCAATTGACCTTGAAAACACTTCAAAAACACTTCATTGGTTGTAAAGCACTTTCAGATGTCCTGAAGTCATAAAAGATGGTATATAAATTGAAAACTTGCTTTCTCTAAAAACCCAGAAAGCTCCTGTCCATGCACTGATAATGCCATCCATGCTGCACAAAGTGTCTTGTTCCAGGAATGCACACTTTTCAGGCCCTTACTGCATACATGGAATGGCCTACTCAGAGAAGTCAGGGAAGTGGTGAATGTTAGAGATTTCCAGAAGGTGATTTGTACTTTTTTGGTATACATGCTTATTAAAAGTAATCAAAAATATAATGTGGTAAAAAGCCTTCGACCTTTTGGGATTGAAATCATAGATGGCAACAATTTCTTATGGTCCCATATCATGCTAGGTTCTGAAGGACACTGGGACATGTCAGCTGCGTGGGGGTTGGTTAGTTAATATCATGTAGTGATGCATCATGGGTAATTATAATCTCTTCAAGCTTGCTTCTTTGCCTTAGGAATTGATGAGGAATTTTTCAAGGCTTTTCTTAAAATGGCCATTGATGTTTTTCTCTGTGTTTTTCCCCTTCTGTAAATGTGCTTAGTCAACATTCCTAACAATGGGGGAGGGAGGTCCACAAGGCTGCACCATTGTTTTTATTAGGGTCAGCACTGATGGGGCTGTTGGTCTTTTCTTTGTATATAGATTCACAACCATCTGCACTAACTAACCTGGCCTCCCCATTACTACATAAACTGGCCAAGAAGTACTTTTTTGTTGGAGATAAAGGATTCAGTTCAATGCCAATCCAAAAGCTGCTTCACCAAATTGAGTTTAAATAGGACATCCCTTCAGTTCTCACTGATCTGTAGAGTAAGTTGGCTACCCAATCAGGAATTGCTATTGCTATATTAACTGTAAATATAATAGCAGCAAATAATTTTAATGGCACCGTCAACTTCCAGGCAAAGTATTATGATACTACAAGAACAAATCAGCCACTCTTAGGATATTGCACACAGAGGGTCACGAGAACTTGCTTAAAAGGCATTTGGTTTCGTAATACAGAGCCACAACAATTTCATACCATTACAGATTTATGAACGATCCCATGCTTTATTGATTGCACACATCAAGGTATGGACATCTATCCTAAGGCTTTAGCATATATTTCAATTCATGAATTTATAATATGTGGTGTGCAATTCCAAAAATGTCACCATTCATGTGTATGCTGATTACCAGAGCTTCATGCATAACTCTTCATTCTGAGAGAAATGATAGACTGAGGGTTGGCTGAGTAGCTACTACTGCATGGGACTTTAAGAAGTGGTTGATCACGTCCATATATAATTTTCTGTACTCTGTTGGGCACAGATAAAATAAAGCTCATGGGCGGCACAGTGGCTCAGTGGTTAGCACTGCAACCTCACAGCTTCAGGGACTCGCGTTCGATTCTGGGTACTGCCTGTGCGGAGTTTGCAAGTTCTCCCTGTGACCACGTGGGCTTTCACCGGGTGCTCCGGTTTCCTCCCACAGCTAAAGACTTTCAGGTTGATAGGTAAATTGGCCATTGTAAATTGCCCCTAGTATAGGTAGGTGGTAGGGAATATGGGATGACTGCAGGGTTAGTATAAATGGGTGGTTGTTGTTCGGCACAGACTTGGTGGGCCAAAGGGCCTGTTTCAGTGCTGTATCTCTAAATAATTAAAATAAATATATGCTCATACAATAACAACAACTTGCATTTATATAACACATTTTGTGTGGCAAAATGTCCCAAGGTACTTCACAGCTTTATCAAACAAAATTTGACACTGAGCCATACAAGGTGATATTAAGACAGATGACCATAAGGAGAAACTGTTTCCACTGACTGGAGTGTCTGCAAGCAGAGGACACAGAGTTAAAATAATTCACAAAAGAACCAGATGGGAGATGATGAGAAATGCTTTTATACAGCAAGTTGTTACAGTCTGGAATGCATTGCCTGAAAGAGTGGTGGAAGCAGATTTAATCGTGACTTTCATAAGGGAATTGGATATATACTTGAAAAAAAGAAATTTGTATGGCTGTAGGGAAAGAGCAGAAGAGTGAGACTAATTAGATAGTTCATCCAAAAAATCAGCACAGGTACGATAGGCTGAATGACTCCTTCTGTGCTGTAATCCTTTATGATCCTATAAATGATGTTTACATAGAAACAGTAAAGTTGACTTTCTGTTTCTCATTGTGGTTGAAAGTGCAGAAACACCACAGGAGTAGTTTTTATTTAAACATTACTTACCCTTAGATCTTTCTATTCTTTTGAAATTATGTTGCAATTCATCACACTGAAACCTTTGTATTCTACAAAAAAACAAAACTGAAATTATTTGACCCTTGGTGATATTGAGGCCCTCAACTAAGGTAAATGCAATAATGTTTTCAAACAGTGGGTAATGTCATGTGTTCGAATATCACATGATCAAATGTCAGGGGAACAAACTTCCTGGAATATGTTCAACCAGATTTGGCAACCTTGCATAAAAGTGTAAAGAATAATGTTTGAAGTCAGTTTCCAACAAAACGATGGTTAATAAAATAAATGACTATGGCTGTAAAATGCAAAAGACAAAAAGATGACAGATGCACTTTCGAGCTCAGCTTAAATACATCTATGAACCTTGTTTAGCAGTGCTATTATGACTTGTTATGTGGCTTGAATTTTGAGAGTTTATCACCGAGGCTACAGTTCAGAAATGTTCATTTTTTACATCATAATGACTCATAGTTATTAGCAATGTACTTTTTAACTGTGCCCTTATTCTGTAAACTGTTTATTAATTTTTTAGTCCTGACACACCAATTACCCTCTTGTACTTGCTGGGTTAATCACCAATAATGAATAACACTCAACCTCTCAAACCTTTTTTAATGCTTACTACAAAAGAATGATTCAGGTTCAGGCAGCCATGACATCCTAAAAACTATTACAGAATCTTGATGAAAAGTCTTAGTGACTATTTTTTTCTTCCATCCAAATCTGAACATGGATTTCACAGCAATATACCAGAACAATCCAATAGTGATCAGGAAGGCAGGGCAGATCTGTGGCAGGGAAGGCCTGTCCTTTCCTTTTCGGGCTTGTAGAAGCACTGTTGCTCCTGGTCCCACAAGGAAAATAAAAACAGCGCACTTGCTTGGGCCTCTTCTGGCCCTGATCCTCTTGTCTGCCATTTTCATATATGGCAAAAAAAACAGGGTGGCTTCCCACACAGGCTGCGAGTTGATAATTGCACAAAAGCAAAATGCTGGAAATCTGAAACAATAACAGAAAATGCTGGAAATACTCAGCAGGTCAGGCAGCATCCCTTGCCGTGTATTCATGACACCCCCTGACCTTTCCCTCTCTGACTCTGAACCATCTGTCCTCAGCAAACAACTCAGCTTCATCCCCTTATGCCTGCACCTCAATGAATTGAGCTTGGCATGAAGCTGAGCTCTTCTTCCGTCGCCTCCGTGACCACTTTTTGGGCCAGTAGTCACCCCTGCTCAGAAGATCCTTTGTTTATCTCCAATATTCTTCCTCCACCTGGACCTCTCCCTCTGGCCTCTTACCCTCCTTCGAACTTTTCATTGAAAACTGCCGGTGTGACATTGCCTGTCTCATAAGATCATAAGAAACAGAAGAAGTAGGCCATTCAGCACCTGGAGCCTGCTCTGTCATTCAATAAGATCATGGCTGATCTGACTGTGGCCTTAACTCCACTTTCCTGCCTACCTCCCACCCCCTCCCCCCCACCTCCCAACCCCCATAACCCTCCACTACATTGTAGATCAAAATCTGTCTAACTCAGCTTTGAATATATTCAATGACCCAGCTACCACTGCTCTCTGGGGAAGAGAATTCCAAAGATTAAGAACCCTAGAAGAGAAGAAGTTCCTCATCATCTCCATCTTTAATGAATGACTCCTTATTCTGAATCTAGAACCCTTAGGATTTGGAGGAAAGTATAGGTGGTCTGATTAGCAAGTTTGCAGACGACACTAAGATTGGTGGAGTAGCAGATAGTGAAGGGGACTGTCAGAGAATACAGCAGAATATGGATAGATTGGAGAGTTGGGCAGAGAAATGGCAGATGGAGCTCAATCAGGGCAAATGCGAGGTGATGCATTTTGGAAGATCCAATTCAAGAGTGAACTATACAGTAAATGGAAAAGTCCTGGGGAAAATTGATGTACAGAGAGATTTGGGTGTTCAGGTCCATTGTTCCCTGAAGGTGGCAATGCAGGTCAATAGAGTGGTCAAGAAGGCATACAGCATGCTTTCCTTCATCGGACGGGGTATTGAGTACAAGGGTTGGCAGGTCATGTTACAGTTGTATAAGACTTTGGTTCGGCCACATTTGGAATACTGCGTGCAGTTCTGGTCGCCACATTACCAAAAGGATGTAGATGCTTTGGAGAGGGTGCAGAGGAGGTTCACCAGGATGTTGCCTGGTATGGAGGGCGTTAGCTATGAAGAGAGGTTGAGCAGATTAGGATTATTTTCATTAGAAAAACGGAGGTTGAGGGGGGACCTGATTGAGGTGTAGAAAATCATGAGAGGTATAGACAGGGTGGATAGCAAGAAGCTTTTTCCCAGAGTGGGGGATTCAATTACTAGGGGTCACGAGTTCAAAGTGAGAGGGGAAAAGTTTAGGGGGGATATGCATGGAAAGTTCTTTACGCAGAGGGTGGTGGGTGCCTGGAACGCGTTGCCAGCGGAGGTGGTAGGCGCGGGCACGATAGCGTCTTTTAAGATGTATCTAGACAGATACATGAATGGGCAGGAAGCAAAGAGATACAGACCCTTAGAAAATAGGCGACATGTTTAGATAGAGGATCTGGATCGGCGCAGGCTTGGAGGGCCGAAGGGCCTGTTCCTGTGCTGTAATTTTCTTTGTTCTTTGTTCTTTGTTCTATTCCCCCATGAGGGGAAACATCCTCTCAGCATCCACCCTGTGAAGCCCCCTCAGAATCTTATATGTTTCAATAATATCACCTCTCATTCTTTTAAACTCCAATGAGTAGGCCCAACCTTTCCAATTAAGACAACCAATTCATCCCAGCAATCAGCCTAGTGAATCTTCTTTGAATTGCTTCCAATGCAAGTATATCCCTCCCTATGTAAGGAGACCAATACTTTATGCAGTACTCTAGGTGCAGTCCCAATGCTCTATACAGCTGCAGCAAGACTTCCCTACTTCCATATTCTCTTCCCCTTGCAATAAAGGTCAATGTTCCATTTGCCTTCCTAAGTACTGTATGTTATGCTGTACTTGTATGTTAACTTTTTGTGATTTATGTAAGGATACTGTCAAGAAAGCACGATATGCCAAATTAGAAATATTAATTAATCGGTTGGAAATTTACATTAAATTTTTAATGGAAAAAAATCCTACAGTTAACCTTTTTAAAAAGACTACCAACCAAGATGGCCACCGCAATTTGCATCTGAAATACCAGGAGATCTAATTGGATACACAAGTCTAACAAGAAGCCCAGCCAGGGCAATGCTTTGGCCAACTGAGTAGTGTTATGACCAGGTGAGAAAGGTGTCTAGGGGTCCATTTCGGCCTTCACCTGGTCTTACTGTGACTGATTTTAATTTTAAACACACTGCGTTTTGAGCTCCCCCTTGGTGAATCCTTGTTCACCGCTTTCCAATTATAAGGCAAAGAAATGAGCAGAAACAGGCTTTCTTAGGTTTAAAGAAGAAAAGTGAAGTTTATTAATACTAAACTTAAACTCTAATTCAGTTAACGCCTACGGATACACGTCGTGCCCCACTAGCATGCATACGCGATACACACATGCAAATAGAGACAGAAAAGAGAAGAAAAATAAAGTGAAAAAGTTTGAGGTAATCTCTGAAGGGGCTTTGTTACTGTGCTTCGAGCTCACTGTAGAGTCCTTGATTGTAGGTAGATTTGCTTTACTTTGGGGCCCAGTATTCTTCTTAAACCTTGTTCACTGTAGGGGACTTTTATCTCTTGGGGGTTCATGTGTCTTCAGTAGGTCTTCAGTTCTGTGAGAAAGAGATGGAAGCAGACAGGACAGGCTGCAATGAGCCAGCCATGAGAAGTCTTTTTTGTCCAGCTTTCTGTCCTCAAACACTGTTTCTCCAATTTAAAACTCCCCTAGTTGGCCAGCAGGTGGTAACATGACTGACTGGTTTGACCTGGTCTCTTCGGTGTATCGCGAGCATCTTAGCAGGCAACCTGGAATGTTATCTTCTCCACCTTCAATGTCTAGTAATCAGAAGTCCATTGTGGATTAAATTGGAGCAGGGAGTGGCCCCTTTCCAAGTACTGTCTGTTACTATGCAAATGTCTTTCCAGTCAAGGGTCTTTTTTTTAAAGCAAGTTCTTTCTTTACTCAGTAACAGTTTAAAAATCGATGTTCATGTGGTGAAATTAATGTGCCTCATTTTAGGCAGATGGGGTGCCTGCATGACAGTAGATTATCCAGATTACCCTCATTAGCGGGACATTCAAAGCCATCTTGAGGCATTCATGAGTGGAGACGTCCCTCCAGGAGGTAAACACTGGCAATAACATCTGAGAGAGGTTTTGGGTTTTAGTTCTGATGAAAGGTCACAGACCTGAAACGTTAATTCTGCTTCTCTCTGCACAGATGCTGCCTGACCTGCTGCATTTTTCCAGCACTAACTGTTTTTATTTTGGGTTTTAGACTTTGAACCTCATTAAAAACAAAGTGGATTGAGAGAACCATGTGATTGTCTCCCCAGACTGTGTAAAACTGGGAGCTTTGTTACACACAAAGAGACAAGCAGTAACAGAGACTGCAGCAGCAGAGAAGGTTGTGTGCCTCACATTTTCTCTTGCTTTCTCTCCAGAAAATATCAAGTTTGGAAACTGTCTGTGACTGTGGACCTTACAAGCCAACTGATTGCTGCAGAGAGCAGGGAATGAGAGCCACATACAGGACTGCCTCCCAGAAAACTCTGATGCAAGAGGGCCAGTCACAAAGTGTGCTTTGACCAGGTGAAGACTTCAAGAATACAACTCCACCTGGAAGACACCGAATCATCCAATCTCAGACTGTATTTAACTTCTATTTATTCTGGACTTTAATCCGACCAAAAAACCTACTTTCCACTCTGTAATCTATTTGTGTGTGTGTGATTCTTGTGTGAATGTGTGTGCAAATGTGTAGCATATTTTTTATTATTTTTAAATCGGATTTTGATTGTTAAGTATAATAAACTTACCTCGTCCTTGTTGAAGCTCAAGAAAACCTATCCGATTGGTTCTTTAACCATCACATTAAAGGTAAAATGGAAAACACTCACAGAGGTGGTAAGCACAACCATTGTTTAAAAAGGAATAAACCCTGTTGTGGTCAAATAAGAGGAAGGGTCAGAGGGGCGACTGTGACCCCCCCCCCCCCCTCACCTGGCTGTAACAACACCCAGATCCCTCTGTAGTGAAGAATTCTGTAGTCTCTCCATATAAATAATATCCTGCCTTTCTATTCTTCTTGCCAAACTGGACAACCTCACTTTTCCCACATTATGTTCCATCCGCCACATTTTTGCCCATTCACCTCACCTATCCATATCCCTTTGCAGTATTTGGGCTGGATTTAGTATTCCTGAAATGGTGGACCCAGAAGTGAGCTCTGTTCTGCTCATCATTTGTGCGGCCGGCTTACCACTGTTCTATTAATGGAGGCACGGGCCTGGCCAATTATGCAACGGGGGTGGGATTCGAGACGCTGAGTGCGGATGACTCCCGAGCAGGTGCTGACACCACATTTAAAGCCCTGCCAGCCCTGCTTGCATTGCTGCCTTTGAGTCATTTGCTGTTCACTGCTGAAACTGGTGCTAGACACCTGGACCCCCCCATCTGCCAACAAGTATGCTGCAGTATGACAGAGACAAGACAAGGTTCAGTGATGTCTCCCTGGAGATTCTCCTGCAGGCTCCAAGGGAAAGGCGTGAGGACCTGTTCCCCAGGGATGACAAGAAGAGGTCCTCCTGACTGACCAAGCAAGCCTAGATGGAGATCACAGAGGAAGTAAGCAGCCGTGGGATCAACCGCCCCGCCACCTCCCCCCCGAACCTGGATGCAGTGCAGGAAGAGATTTAACGACCCTCCTTCGATCTGCCGAGGTGAGTGCTGCATATCTCTCTCATTTTTGGGGATTGCTTGTGGTTGTGCAGCAGGCAGCGCAACATGGGGAGGGAGGCACCATATCCTGCCAGATGCATAGCTGCATCTCGGCCAGAGGCCACCATCTTACAAAGTTCACCCACATCACACCTCTGAGAGTTGATGTGGGAAGAGCCATATAGGAAACCCCAGCAGCAGATGGGGGGCTGCCACGAGCACAACTGTCCTTCAGCTCTTCCTGTGAAGTATTGCTATCTCCCTCTTTCTGATGCAGGACAAGTGGGACCATAACAATCGGGAGACCTCAAGGACTGGCAGAGGAATTGCAGACATGCAGCCTCTTTCAGCAGCTGAGAATGAAACACTGGAGTTGCTGGGGACCCACAGCGACCACTCAATAGTGGATGGTGAGGCTGGAGTCTCCACACATCAGAGTGAGGATTGTCTTCAATCGACATCCAACACATTTCTGGAGATCCACATTAATCATGGATATCGTGACGAGATCTGCACAGCCTAACCCAAAAATATTTGTGTTCTTTCATGCAAGTCGGCTTCCACAGGAGACTCCATCTGAAGGGGGACAGCAGTCAACCTCTGAGGAGGAACAGTCAGAGAATGCACTGTCACATGACTCATCTGCACCTTCCACTTACGTAGAGACTTTCACCTCAGTGGGTTTGCACTCAACTTCAGAATCAACTTAATTTCCTACCTATCTTTGTGTCATCAGCTAACTTAGCAATCATATCTTCGGCCCCTTCATCCAAGTCATTTATATAAATTGTAAAAAGTTGAGGCTCCAGGACTGATCCCTGTGGCACATCACTCATTACATCTTTCCAACCAGAAAATTAGCCATTTATGTCTACGCTCCATTTCCTTTTAGGTAGCCAATCTTCTATCCATACCAAAATGTTAGCCCCTACACCACGAGCTTTTATTTTCCACAATAACCTTTGATGTGGCACCTTATCAAATGCCTTCTGGAAATCTAAGTACAGTACATCCACTGGTTTCCCTTTATCTACAGCACATGTAACTCCCTCAAAGAACTCCAATTAATTGGTTAAACATGATTTCCCTTTCACAAAACCCTGTTGACTCTGCCTGATTACCTTGAATCTTTCTAACTGCCCTGCTATAGCTTCTTTACTAATAGCTTCGAACATTTTCCCTATGATGGATGTTAAGCTAACATGCCTTTAGTTTCCCGCTTTCTGTCTCCTTCCCTTTTTGAATAAAGGAGTTACATTTGCTATTTACCAATCTAATGGAACCTTCTACGAATCTAGGGAATTTTGGAAAACTAAAACCAATCCATTAACTATCTTGCTAGCCACTTCTTTTAAGGACCTAGGATGAAGTCTATCAGGACCCGGGGACTTGTCAGCCCACAGCTCCATAAATTTGCTCAGTACCACTTACCTGGTGATTGTAATTTTCTTGAGTTCCTCCCTCCCTTCCATTTCCTGACTTACAGCTATTTCTGGGATGTTACTTGTATCCTTTATAATGAAGACTGATGCAAAATACCTGTTCAATTCATCTACCATCTCCTTATTTTCCATTATTAATTCCCCCAGACTTACTTTCTATAGCTCACTTTGTTAACGCTTTTCTTTTTTAAACATCTATAGAAACTCTTACCATCTGTTTTTATATTTCTAGCTAGCTTTCTCTCATACTCTAATTTTACCTTCCTTATCAATCTGTTAGACATTCTTAGCTGTTTTTTATATTCCATCCAATCTTCTGACCTGCCTCCCATCTTTGTACAATTATAGGCTTTTTCTTTAAATTTGATACTATCTTTAACTGTTTTAGTGAACCAGGGATGGTGGGTCCCACCCTTGGAATTTTTATTTCTCGTTAGAATGTATCTATTCTGTGTACCCTGCAAAGAAGCGATAGTTCATGCACAGTCAAGGTATGTTCCCTCGTAGGGGAAAGGTAGTGTAAACAAATCCAGAGCTCCCTGGATGACAAAAGAGGTAAGGATTAACATAAAAAAGAAAAAGTGTGCTTATGACAGATGCCAGGTAGATAATACTAGTGAGAACCAGGCTAAATATAGAAGGTCCAGAGGGGAAGTAAAAAAACAAATAAAAGAAGCAAAGAGAGAGCATGAGCGGAAACTGGCAGCTAGCATTAAAGGGAATCCCGAAGTTTTCTCTAGACATATAAATAGATAAAGGGTAGTAGAAGGAGTGGGGCCAATTAGGGACCATAAAGAAGATTTACACATGGAGATGAGGGCATAGCTGAGGTATTAAATGAATACTTTGCATCTGTTTTGACAAAGGAAGAAGATGCAACCCAGGCAATGGTGAAAGAGGAGGTGAGTTAGACATGAAAAGGGTTTAAAATTGATGAGGATGACGTATTGGATAGTCTGTCCATACATAAGGTGGCTAAAGCATCAGGACCGGATGAGATGCATCCAAGATAGTGAGGGAAGTAAGGGTGGAAATCGCGAAGACACTCGGGGGTGGTGGCAGAGGACTGCAGAATTGGAAATGTTACACCCTTGTTCAAAAAAGTGTGTAAAGATATGCCCAGCAATTACTGACCAGTCAGTTTAACTTTTGTGGTGGGGAAACTTCTAGAAAGAATAATTTAGGACAAAATTAATCGTCACTTGGACAAATGCGGGTGAATTAAAGAAAACCAGCATGGATTTCTTCAGGGAAAATCATGTTTAACTAACGTGCGTGAGTTTTTTGAGGAGGCAACAGAGAGGTTTGATGAGGGCAATGCAGTTGATGTGGTGTACATGGACTTTCCAAAGGCATTTGATACAGTGCAACACAACAGACTTGTGAGCAAAGTTATAGCTCATGGAATAAAAAGGGATGGTAGAAACATGGATGCGCAATTGACTGAGTTGCAGGAAATAAAAAGTGGTTATTGGATGTTTTCCGGCTGGGGGAAGGTTTGTAGTGGAGTTCCTCAGGAATCAGTGTTGGGACCCTTGCTTTTCCTGATTATTTTTATTATTCGTTCAAGGGATGTGGGCATCGCTGCATAGGCCAGCATTTATTGACCATCCTTAAGTGCCCTTGAGAAGGTGGTGGTGAGCTGCCTTCTTCAACCTCTGCAGTCCATGTGAGGCAGGCACACCCACAGTGCTGTAAAGAAGGGAGTTCCAGGATTTTGACCTAGCGACAGTGAAGGAACGGCGATATAGTTCCAAGTCAGGATGGTGTGTAGCTTGGATGGGAACTTGCATGTGGTGGTGTTCCCATGCATCTGCTGCTCTTGTCCTTCTAGGTGGTAGAGGTTGCAGGTTTGGAAGGTGCTGTCTAAGGATCCTTGGTACATGCCTGTGGTGCATCTTGTAGATGGTACACACTGCTGCCACTGTACATCGGTGGTGGAGGGAGTGAATGTTTGTGGATGGGTGCCAGTCAAGGGGGCTGTTTGCTCCTGGATGGTTTTGAGCTTCTTGAGTGTTGTTGGAGCTGCACCCAGTCAGCCAAGTGGAGAGTATTCTATCACAATCCTGACTTGTGCCTTGTAGATGGTGGACAAGCTTTGGGGAGACAGGAGGTGACTTACTCGCCGCAGGATTCCTAGCCTCTGACCTGCTCTTGTAACCATCGTATTTATATGGCTACTCCAGTTCAGTTTCTGGTCAATGGTAACCCCCAGGATGTTGCTAGTGGGGGATTCAGCGATCGTAATGCTATTGAATGTCGAGGGGAGATGGTTAGATTCACTCTTGTTGGAGATGGTCATTGCCTGGCACTTATGTGGCATGAATGTTACTTGCCAATTATCAGCGCAAGCCTGGATATTGTCCAGTTCTTGCTGCATTTCTACACGGACTGCCTCAGTATCTGAGGAATCACGAATGGTGCTGAACATTGTGCAAGCATCAGCGAACATCCCCACTTCTGACCTTATGATGGAGGGAAGGTCATTGATGAAGCAGCTGAAGATGATTTGGCCCAGGACGCAACCAGCCTCCTTTCTGCTAGGTACGACTCTGACCAACAGAGAGTTTTCTCCCTGATTCCCATTGACTTCAGTTTTGCTCGGGCTCCTTGGTGCCGTACTCAGTCAAATGCTGCTTTGATGTCACCTCACATCTTGAGTTCAGCTTTTTTGTCCTTGATTGAACCAAGGTTGTAATGAGGTCAGGAGCTGAGTGACCCTGGCAGAACACAAACTAAGTGTCACTGAGCAGATTATTGCTAAGCAAGTGCCGTTTGATAGCACTGTCGACAACACCTTCCATCACTTTACTGATGATCGAGAGTAACCTGATGGGGTGGTAATTGGCCGGGTTGGATTTGTCCTGCTTTTTGTGTACAGGACATACCTGGGCAATTTTCCACATTCTCGGGTAGATGCCAGTGCGGTAGCTGTACTGAACAGCTTCGCTAAGGGCGCACGTAGTTCCGGAGCACAGGTCTTCAGTACGATTGCTGGAATATTGTCAGGGCCCATAGCCTTTGCAGTATTCAGTGCCTTCAGTCGTTTCTTGATATCACTTGAAGTGAATCGAATTGGCTCAAGACTGGCATCTGTGATGCTGAGGACCTCAGCAGGGGGCCGAGATGGATCGTCCACTCGGCACTTCTGACTGAAGATTGTTGCACTGATGTGCTGGGCTCCCCCCATCATTGAGGATGGGGATATTAGTGGAGCCACCTCTTCCAGTTAGCTGTTTAATTGTCCACCACCAATCACGACTAGATATGGCAGGACTGCAGAGCTTAGATCTAATCCGTTGGTTATGGGATCGCTTAGCTCTGTCTGTTGCATGCTGCTTTTGCAGTTTGGTACGCCCGCAGTCCTGGATTGTAGTTTTACCAGGTTGACACCTCATTTTGAGGTATGCCTGGTGCTGCTCCTAGCATGCCCTCCCACACTCTTCATTGAACCAGAGTTGGTCCCCCAGCTCGATGATAATGGTAGAGCGGTGGATATGCCGGGCCATGAGGTTACAGATTGTGGTTGAGTACAATTCTGCTGCTGCTGATGGCCCACAGCGCCTCACATATGTCCAGTTTTACATTGCTAGATCTGTTCGGAATCTATCCCATTTAGCACGATGGTAGTGCTACACAACACGAAAGGGGGTATCCTCACTGTGAAGACGTGACTTTATCCTGGGCTTTATTCATAGAGGCATAGAGTACAAGAGGAAGGAAGTTATGTTGAACTTGTATAATAAACTAGTTTGGCCTCAGCTGGAGTTTTGCATCCAGTTCTGGGCGCCGCCTTCTCGGAAAGATGTGAGGGCATTGAAGAGAGTACAGAAAAGATTCAGGAGAATGGTTCCAGGGATGAGAAACTTCAGTTATGAAGATATATTGGAGAAGTTAGAACTGTTTTCCTTGGAGAAGAGAAGACTGAGAGGTGATTTGATAGAGGTATTCAAAATAATGAGTGATCTGGACAGATTGGATAGAGAGAAACTGTTCCTACTCGTGAAAGGATCAAAAATAGGAGGACATATATTTAAAGTAATTGGTAAGAGAAGCAAAAACGACATGAGGAAAAACTTTTTCACACCGCATGTGGTTCAGGTCTGGAATGCACTGCCTGAGAGTGTGGTGGAGGCGGGTTCAATTGAAGCATTCAAAAGTGAAATAAACTGTTATATGAAAAGGACAAATGGGTAGGGTTACAGGGAGAAGGTCGGGGAATGGCACTCAGTGAATTGCTCTTTCAGAGAGCCAGTGCAGACACAATGGGCTGAATGGCCTCCTTCTGTGCTCTTCTCCCACTCTGACCTTTCTGTTATTGTCCTGCTACAGTGTTCCAATGAAACTCAAGACAAGTTTCGATTTGGCACCTTACAGCCTCTAGACTCAACACTGAGTTCAATCATTTTATTTCATAAACTTTGCCCAGTTTTATCTTTTCTTGTACTTTTTTTTTGCTGGTTCATTTTTTTTCTCTCCCTCCCCCACCCCCCCCCCCCACCCCCCACCTTCTTGGGCAGGACTTTATTTTCCCACCACCAAGACCAGTGGGCCGTGCACCACCATGCCGCCGTGATCTTGAGTGTGGCAGCTCATTTAAATATACAAGATGGCTGCCCCCCCCAATCACGTGTCAGGGTCCACCTCGGCAATGTCGTGAACAGTGTCAGCTGTCTCTGCGCAGGTGCTGGTGCCAATTTTAAAGGGGTGCCAGCCCTGCTCAGTGAATGCAGAGTTACCCCCATTCAGCACCCCCCCCCCCCCACTACATACACTAAAAATGAATGTTTGGTCCGTTTCCCGACCACCCCCACCAAAATTTAAGAGTTGACACCTTCTCTCCCCAACTGCAAAAAGTATGAGGTCACCCCTTTCCGCCGCCACACTAACAATGCTGAGTTGACCCTGTTCCCCCCACCCCCCTCGACTACACTAAAAATGCTCTGAACTCCCCTTCCTCTCCTTGGTGGCTCCAGCTTTCCCTGGACGGGAAAGTGAAGGTGCGTGAGTGCCGCCCGTCGCACTGAAGATCCGGATCTGAAGGTAAGATCATGAGGAATTGGATTTAAATTTATGCATAAAGTTAATTTCAGTTTTTAAAGTCAGGTCCCATCGCCAAGTGGCGGGGGAGGAGGACTGGGATGGGGGCGGGGAGGCACCACGGAGCCTCGCCACCTCCGGGAAAATTGAGCCCGACAATCTTGGTGTTGGGCTCCGTGATAGGCCGCTGCCGCTGCGATCTTCCAGCTCCCCTGCCATGGAGCCTAACATCGGGAGCTCAACAAAAGCCAGCCCCTTATTTCTTTCTTAATCCCTTTAGTTTGTGTTCAGGTGGCTGCTATCCTGCTATTTACACCTCATCCAGCCACATCTTTTGTTTCTTCACATGTCCCATTGCCACTCTCTTTGGCTTTGTATTGTTACAACCAGGTGAGCAATGTGTCTAGGGTGTCTCCTGCTGTCTTCACCTGGTCTTATTGTAACAGGGTTTAATTTTAAACACACTGTGTTTTGAGTTCCCCTTTTTGTGAATCCATGTTCACAGTTTCCAATTATCAGGCAAATAACTGAGCACGAACAGGCTTTCTTTGGTTTAAAACAGAAAGATGAAATTTATTAAACTTTACTTACTTCTAATCCAGTTCATGCCTGCGGATATATGACGCGCTCACATTAGTGTGCACACGCAGTATAAACATGCAAGAGAGGGACAGAAAAGAGTAGAAGAAGAGATAGTAGAACAATTTGAGGCAATATCTTGTTACTGTTTCTCGAGCTCGCTGTAGTCCTTGATTGTAATTATATTCTTGCATTTCGCTGGGGCCCAGTTAGCCTCTTAAAACTTTGTTCACGTGGCAAACCTTTCTCTTTTCGAGTTTCAAGTCTTCAATGATTTCAGTTTCCTGAGAGATAAGCAGGCAGGAGGTGCTCTTAGTTCCAGGACAGCACACAGTGTTCTGCCTGGCAATTCCTATTTTTGGGAGTTCAAATTCAAAAATCTCCCAGGGTGCTCAGCAGGTTAATCATATGACTATTTCCTTACATGGAACAGTCTCTTCACATCCCTTGTTGGAGGCTCAAATTTCTCTGCCCCAGCCAGCTAGCCATGTGACTAAAACTAGTCTGACCACTTCTGTGTATTAGAGAGCAACTACAGAGTGTCCATTGTTTCAACATTGTCTGTTACCATGGAAATGTCTTTCCAATCAGAGATTGCAATTTTTAACGTTTTAATGTTCATGTGGCAAAATAATGTGTGCCTCAGTCTTGGCAGGTGGGGTTTGCCTAACAGTACCGTGAAACCGGTTGTCATTTAATCTCTTTTGCTCTCTGCCCTATCATAGACCTTCTTTGTACCTCCTCCTTTCTTTCACTTGCTCAATAACTATTACATTTCTAACTTTTGACAGTTCTGATGAAAGATCACAGACCTGAAACGTTAACTCTGTTTTTCTCTCCACTGATGCTGCCAGACCCGTTGAATATTTCCAGCAGTTTCTGTTTTTGTTCAAGTCAAAATTACAGTTAGGTTCCGATGACACCACTGGGACCCAACATGTATATGTAAAAAGCACAGCACCAGCTATGGGTGGATGACTTGATCAATAAAGCAGGTGAAAATCAGCAGCAGTCAGCTCCCAGTAGCACCAGGGCAAGCAACTAATCTGGAAGATTTTGTCTGTCCACATGCCCGGTTTTGTCTGAGTGGGTAGGGTTAAAATTGGTCTGTCAGGTTTGCTGCTGTTGCTGCAGTGGAAAGGTAAAATTGGATGTCATCAGCATACACATCGAAGACAACCCCACATGTAAAGAAGAAAAAAAGAACTTGCATTTCATCACCTCAGGATGTTCCAAAGAGATTTACAGCAATTAGGTTCTTTTGAAGTGTAGTCACTGTTGTAATGTAGGCAACACGACAGCCAATCTGCACATAGTGAGGTCCAACAAACAACAATGCGATAAATGATCAGATCATCTGTTTTAATGATGTTGGTTGAGAGATAAATGTTGGCTGGGACACCAAGAATTACTCTCCTGCTCATCATCGAATAGTGTCATAGCGTCTTTTACATTCAGCTGCGAAGACAGGTAGCACCCCCATGTAACTTGTCATCTGAAAGACGGTACCTCTGACAATGCAGTGTCCCCTCACTAATCCATTAAAAGTGATTTAGTCGCCTTGAGTCACATCAAAGATGACTGTCAGCATGGAAAGAGATATTATTTGAGGAGATATAAAGGTAATCCCCAATGCTATGCTATGATTTAGCATACTATGCTTGTAAGGAATGTTGGTGGAGAATTGAAACTCCAATGGAGCACCTTCTAACATTTTGCCCCTCTAACAGCATGTATTTTCTTCTGAAAGTGCAGGTGGTGAAAGCACCTTCATAATGACTGCATTGAGACAGGTAGGAGTGGATCCAAAAAAGTGTAACGTCATGAGGGTAGACTTCACAGCAGAAAGGAATGGTCAGTGTCAGTGGAGGTAAAGAAAATACAGAGAGGCAGTGAGAGGAAGAAGCTGAGAAGATAGATGGAACTAAGTTGAGCCGATGGATTGTATTTCAGAAAGAAATTAATGGTGGGCAGCATGTGTAAGATCTAAGCTGTTCTGATTCTGGTATGTAAATCCTCAGCACTTTGGTGTAAGATTTTATAAGATAGGGGTGTTTTATACCCCCCTCTAAGGTGGGAACAGACTTGGAAGCACAACAGCTTGTTGTGAATCGACTTTATTGAGATAACGGTAAGAACAAGTTTGTGAAGTCTCAGATAAACCATAGTTACAAACTCAGGCAGTAATTAACAGTCTAACACAGAAACTACCCGTATTAGAGACTGGACGGCAGAACGCATGATTCTTTCTCTTGCAGCTTTGGGTCCTTAAGCTTTTGGCTCTCTCTCTGTCTTGTAGTTTCTCTTGTCTCTTTTTGTTGTTGTTCTCTGTCATGCAGTAGCAAGAACAGGACTCATCTTATCCTGGCAGCTTTACAGTTAACCCTCCCCTCACCCAATCAGTGATTATCCTTGTATTAAAGGATGCCTTTCTTAACCAACCAAGGATCATTCTGTGATGGTTGCAAACCCTTCGGATTTATGCAAGTAGCACACAACAGGGGTCTTTGTGTTGACTACCTTTATCTCAATGCTTTTACTTTTTGAGGTTGCCTTATCTCACTACAAGACAAATCTACACAGAAGCTGTCTTCACTGTCGGTTCTCAAGGTTTCACACTTTTGCTGCAAGTAAGTATTTTAAAACTTGACATGATCTTCCAGAATCCCTCTGCTTTGACATCTTGTCTACACTGTGCCCTATTTCCTAAGTTTTTCCACTTTTCTTATTACAAAGAAGGGCTCAAATAAGGCAAAGTGTTAGTTTATGATAATAAGTCATTTGTTAGTTTATAATAGCTAGATTTTAACAATTGGTGTGCTGGTTAGTAACTTTTAACAACCTAATAATCTTACAGCACATGTAAGATCTAAGCTGTTCTGCTCCTGGTATGCAAATCTTCAGCACTTTGGAGTCTTGGCTTGAGTCTTTGGAGATGATTATTATACAAGAGGGAATGTAGATGTGAGTAACTACTAGGCCATTACAAATGTCGCAACATTGTTACACATGGGTTAAACCAAGATGCTGAGGTTGTTGATTGGATGGAAGACACTTTACAGATTTTTTTTCTGTGACTGAAGAATAATTGGAAGTGAATTTTGAAAGAGATGAAGGATTGATCAGAGATGGTCTTCACACTGATTATAACTTTGGAAGTGACAAATTCTGGTGTGAATGCAAGGTTGATAATGAGTGAAGATAGTAAGATCTAAGGTGATAGGGTAATTTATAGAGCATCTTGGAGTGTTATGGTCTGGCTGCAGAGTGGGAGAGATGGTCAGGCTCAATATAGGGTAAAGACTGGTAGTACACCACATGCACTATTTTTTACATTTTTTCTTGGTGCGTGGGCAATGTTGGTAAGGACCATTTATGGTCTATCTCCCATTCTCAAAAGTGGTGATGGTGGGCTTTCCCCTTCATTCACTGCAGTTCATATGCTAATGGAACTCCCACAAGAGAATTTGGTAGGGAACTCCAGGTATTTGATCCAGCAATGATGAAAGAATAGTCCATGTCAGGATGGTGTCTAACTTGAAAGAAAATTTCGAAGTGATCTTTTTGAAGGTAAAGGTCACAGGTCATGGAGGTGGGATCTAAGCAAACTTGAACTGCTCAGTGGATTCTTGAGGATAGGGCACATTGCAGGCATAATGCTGTTCTACTTCTGGTATGCAAATATTAAGCACTTTGGAATCTGGGCTTGACTCTTTGGAGATGATTATTGTACAAGAGGGAATGTCAACATCAACTATCAGCATCCTGGGGGTCACCATTGACCAGAAACTGAACTGGACCAGTCACATAAATGTTGTGGCTACAAGAGCCGGTCAGATGCTGGGAATTCTGCTGCAAGTAATTCACCTCCTGTCTCACCAAAGCCTGTCCACCATCTACAAGGCACAAGTCAGGAGTGTGATGGAATACTCTCCACTTGCCTCGATAGGTGCAGCTCCAACAACACTCAAGAAGCTTGACACCAACCAGGACAAAGCAGCCTGCTTGATTGGCACCCCATCCACTACTTTCAACATTCACTCCCTCCACCACTGACACACAGTGGCTGCAGTGTGTACTAGATACAAGATGCACTGCAGCAACTCACCAAGGCTCCTTAGACAGCACCTTCCAACCCTGCAACCTCTTTCATCTAGACGGACAAGGGTAGTAGATGCATGGGAACACTATCACCTGCAAATTGCCCTCCAAGACACATACCATCCTGACTTAGAACGATATGGCCTTTCCTACACTATTGCTGAGTCCAAATCCTGGAACCCCCTTCCTAACAGCACTGTTAGTGTACCTATACCCCAAGGGCTGCAAACGTAAAGAAGGCAGCTCACTGTCACCTTCTTAAGGGCAATTAGGGATGGACAATAAATGCTGGCCTAGCCAGTGATGCCCACATCCCATGAACGAATAAAAATAAAAGATGCGAGTAACTACTGAGCCATTACAAATGTAGCAACGTTGTTACACATGGGTTCAACCAAGATGCTGAGGTTGTTGATTGGATGGAAGACACTTTATTGATTTTTTTTTTCTGTGACTGAAGAATAATTGGAAGTGAACAGAGGGATGTAAGTTTTGAAAGAGATGAAGGATTGATCAGAGATGGTCTTAACACTGATTATAACATTGGAAGTGACAAATTCTAGCGTGAATGCAATGTTGAGAGTGAGTGAAGACAGAAAGAAGCACATTTTGGCAAGGAGGGCATTGAAGGCCCTCAGAGGGGAATCGTATAATATAACAGTGCAGAAACAAACCATTTTGCTTATCAAGACTTTGTGCATGTTTATATTCACAATGATCTGCTCTAATCCTACTCTTATGCTTACCCCCTAATCCTTTAATTCTTCTTTGTCAAACAATTTTCTAATTCCCTTGTAAATAATTCATGATTTTTGCTTCAAAGATTTGTGGCAAATCATTTCATATTCTAATCATCTTCTCTGTAAAAGGTTTATATTTCTAAGGTTCCCTTCAGTTCTTTTTACAACTTTTTACAACTGTAATTTTTTGCAGTCAAGTTACTATGTCACTGATCAACGAAGTCAATCTATCAATTTTTACCTTATTATAAACCTTCATAATCTTGAAGACCATCACCTTTAAACTCAGCTATAGTGAAAAAAACCTTGATGCCTGATGTCTCTCTTCATAACTACAATCTTTATTTCTCGTGAAACATGTAATTGGGTGGGATGACCAGCTGTGATGAAATGGCAGCACTTTGAGTCAGAAGGTTGCATATTCTAGTTGTACTTGAGAGACTTAAACAAAAAGTTTAGACTGGTGCGACAGTGGGGTACAGCAGGATTGGCGAATTGACGTAAGTGCCAGTTTTGGAATCAGATTTTAAACCTAGGTTCCATCTGCCCTCACAGGGGGACGTAAAAGATCCCTTGGCACTACTTTGCTGAAGAGCAGCGGACATTTCCCCAGTGTCCAGGCCAATATTTATCTCTCAGCCAACATCACGAAAACAGTTTATCTGGTCATTATCTCATTGCTATTTGTGGGACCCTGCTGTTAGTAAATTGTCTGTTGTTCATGCTGCACTTAGTATTCTCAGGCACTTGGAAACCAAACAGCTTTCTTTAAAGGGACCACTGGAGTGCCATCACAAGGAAATGTTTTAATTTTTTAAAAATGCTCCTCCCAGCTCCACATTACGTTGTTGAGAGACCGGTGGCCACCTCTCGCCCTTTACTTGTTCTGATCCAGGCTGATGTCCAAGGTGACAATCTCCCTCTGCGGCTGATACTGTCACTTGTAACTCAGTGGTATTAAACAAATGAGGCCGGCTGACCAATTTTATATGGTTCTGGCCACTGGCCTCTTTGGACACATACGCAGCACCGGAGTCTCACCCAATTTGGGTGCAATCTAATTTCTAGGCTTCAGTCTTCCCAATGCCTGATTCCCAATCCAAGATTGGATGTCAGACAACGGTCCCGATATTATCTCAGAGTCATGTTCAGTGCGGGGAGGGGAAAGAGTTCTGGACAGGAAGCCCGGGAGTATGAACAAAGAACAAAGAACAGTCCAGCACAGGAACAGGCCATTCGGTCCTCCAAGCCTGCGCCGATCTTGATGCCTGCCTAAACTAACACCTTCTGCACTTCTGGGGACCGTATCCCTCTATTCCCTTCCTATTCATGTATTTGTCAAGATGTCTCTTAAACGTCGCTATCGTATCTGCTTCCACCACCTCCCCTGGCAGCAAGTTGCAGGCACTCACCACCCTCTATGTAAAAAACTTCCCTCGCACATCCCCTCTAAACTTTGCCCCTCTCACCTTAAACCTATGTCCCCTCGTAATTGACTCTTCCACCCTGGGAAAAAGCTTCTGACTATCCACTCTGTCCATGCCACTCATAACTTTGTAAACCTCTATCATGTCTCCCCTCCACCTCCGTCGTTCCAGTGAAAACAATCCTAGTTTTACCAACCTCTCCTCATAGCTAATGCCCTCCAGACCAGGCAACATCCTGGTAAACCTCCTCTGTACCCTCTCCAAAGCCTCCACATCCTTCTGGTAGTGTGGCGACCAGAATTGCACGCAATATTCTAAATGTGGCCCAACTAATGTTCTGTACAGCTGCAACATGACTTGCCAATTTTTATACTCTATGCCCTGACCGATGAAGGCAAGCATGCCGTATGCCTTCTTGACTACCTTATCCACCTGCGTTGCCACTTTCTTTTTAGATTTAGATTTAGAGATACAGCACTGAAACAGGCCCTTCGGCCCACCGAGTCTGTGCCGACCATTAACCACCCATTATACTAATCCTACACTAATCCCATATCCCTACCACATCCTCACCTGTCCCTATATTTCCCTACCACCTACCTATACTAGGGGCAATTTATAATGGCCAATTTACCGACCAACCTGCAAGTCTTTTGGCTTGTGGGAGGAAACCGGAGCACCCGGAGAAAACCCACGCAGACACAAGGAGAACTTGCAAACTCCACACAGACAGTACCCAGAATTGAACCCGGGTCGCTGGAGCTGTGAGACTGCGGTGCTAACCACTGCGCCACTGTGCCGCTGTTCAGTGACTAGTGGACCTGTACACCCAGATCTCTCTGCCTGTCAATACTCCTAAGGGTTCTGCCATTTACTGTATACCTCCCACCTGCATTAGACCTTCCAAAATGCATTACCTCACATTTAGGTTTGATATCTCCATGTTTCCTGTCTGACAGCCTGCCTGAAAGCCTGCAGAAGAAGGATGCAGCAGAGGAAAAGGTGAAGGAAGAGATTGCTGTCGGGTGTCTTGTGTGGGCTGGGGGAGAGAGATTACAGGGTGAGTGGTGAGGTTGGGGGGATGGTAATCAGGGCAGTAGAATGTGATTGGGGTATAGCAGATGGTTGTTGGGGGGGGCGGCTATGATCATGGGGGTGGGGGGTTGGGGTGGGAGCAGGTATATTGCTGCTGGGTGTGGGTGTAAATAGTAAATTTGTTGGGGCCTGGTCCTCCTGGCCCACAAGTGTTGTAAAGTTAATTACTATATGGATGCAGCCTTTTTGCCTCTTTTTATCTGCTTGGTTTCCTGAGGCCTGGGAAACCTGGCTGACTGAGGTTGAAAATGGAATTACTGTTAAAATAGAGGCATGCAACCTCCTTAAACAGTTTCAATGAGTGACCTGCCTCCTGCGAGAAGATTGGTCACCCACCCCTCATACTGGCACCATTAAAACAGGGACTGGGTGGGTTGGGTTCCTGTTTCATCTCCCAGCTGAAACAAATGAACTAGTTTTTGGGGGGGGTAAAAATATTCCAAGCAGTTTGACAACAGAGAGATGATGAAGGTGTCAAGAGACGGTCAAGAGAAGTGCTGGAACTATAGAGCTGGGTGTAATCAGCAGATATATCAGGGTTGATCCCATGGCTTCAGATAATGTTGTCAAAGAGCATACAACAATGAGAACAATTTATATTTATATAACACCTTTAGTGTAACAAAACGCCTGAAGGTGTTTTACAGGATCATTATAAAACTAAGTATGACACCGAACCACAAAAGGAGATATTAGGTCAGATGACCAAAAGATTGGGCGAAGAGGTCAGTTTTAAGGAGTGTCTTACAGGAGGAAGGTGAGGTAGAGAGGTGTAGGGAGGGTATACCAGAGCTTGGGGCTTAGAGAATTGAAGGCACGGCCACCAGTGGAGGAGCGATTAAAATCAGGGTGAACAAGAGGCCAGAATTTGATAAGCACAGATATCTTAGAGGCTTGTGGGGCTGGAGGAGGTTACAGAGATAGAGACGAGAGAGGCCATGGAGGGGTTTGAAAACAAGGATGAGAATTTTAAAATCAAGACATTGCTTGATCTGGAGTCAATGTAGGTCAGCGAGCACAAGGGTGATAGGGGAACAGGACTTGGTGCGAGTTAAGACACAGCAGCAGAGTTTTGGATGACTTCAAGTTTACGGAGAATAGAAAGTGGGAGACCAGCCAGGAGTGGGTTGGGATAGTCAAGTCTAGAGGTAACAATGGCATGAATGAGAGTTTCAGCAGCAGATGAGCTGCGATAGTGAAAAGTCATGCAATGCTATGGAGGTTGAAATAGGCAGTTTTAGTGGTGGCACGAATATGTGGTCAGAAGCTCATCTCAGGGTCAAATGTGACACCAAGGTTGTGAACAGACTGGCTTAATCTTCAGATGGTTGCTAATGAAAGGAATGGAGTCAGTAGCTAGGGAACGGAGTTTGGAGTGGGGACTGAAAACAATGGCTTCAGTCTTCCCAATATTTAATTAGAAACAGGAGCAGGTCATTCAGCCCTTCAAACTTATTCTGCATTTTAGCTATATCATGGAAAAGCTGTACCTCAACTCCATATACCTGCCATGGCTCCAAATCTTTTGATACCCTTACCTAATAAAAACCTATTGATCTCAGTCTTGAAGGCTGGAGTTATAGATGAAAAAGAGGGTGGCCAAAACTGGATTCTTGGCGAATTCCAGAGACGGTGTGGGGTTGGAGGAGAAGCCAATGCTTCAGATGCTCTGGATATGATTGAGTGGGTAAGAGTGGAACCAAGCAAGGGCATGCCTGCAGAGCTGGACAACAGTGGTCAGATGTTGAACCAGGATCGTGTGATTGCCTGTGTCAAAGGACATGAAGGGATAATGCACTACAGTCACAGAGAATGCCACAAAGTTGGATATAATGGTTGTTTGTATTAAAACTTTAGTCAAATAATTTTGCTGTCTTCACCTACTCTTACTGTAACAGGGTTTAATTTTAAACACACTGTGTTTTGAGCTCCCCCTTGGTGAATCCTTGTTCACCGCTTTCAAATTATAAGGCAGAGAAATGAGCACAAGCAGGCTTTCTTAGGTTGAAAAAAGAAAGATTGAAATTTATTAAACTTAAACTTAAACTCTAATTCGGTTGACGCCTACGGATACACCACGCACCCAAGCTAGCATATATACGCGATACACACATGTAAATAGAGACAGAAAAAAGTAGAAGAAAAATAAAGTGGAGAGGTTTGAGGCAATATCTGAAGAGTTGTTATGGTTCTTCGAGCTCACTATGGAGTCCTTGCTTGTAGGTAATTCTTGATTTTTGTTGGGGCCCAGTATTCTTTTTTTAAATCTTGTTCACTGTAGGAGACTTTTCTCTCTTGGGTTTCATGTGTCTTCAATGGACAATTAAACAACTAACTGAAGGAGGTGGCTCCACAAATATCCCCATCCTCAATGATGGGGGAGCCCAGCACATCAGTGCGAAAGATAAGGCAGAAGCATTTGCAACAATCTTCAGCCAGAATTGCCAAGTTGATGATCCATCTCGGCCCCCTCCTGAGGTCCCCAGCATTACAGATGCCAGACTTCAGACAATTTGATTCACTCCGCGTGATATCAAGAAACGACTGAAGGCACTGGATGCTGCAAAGGCTATGGGTCCTGACAATATTCCGGCAATAGTACTGAAGACCTGTGCTCCAGAACTTGCCGCACCCCTAGCCAAGCTGTTCCAATATAGCTACAACATTGGCATCTACCCGGCAATGTGGAAAATTGCCCAGGTAAGTCCTGTACACAAAAAGCAGGACAAGTCCAACCCGGCCAATTACCGCCCCATGAGTCTACTCTCAATCATCAGTAAAGTGTTGGAAGCTGTCATCAACAGCGCCATCAAGCGGCACTTGCTCAGCAATAACCTGCTCAGTGATATTCAGTTTGGGTTCCGCCGGGGCCACTCAGCTCATGACCTCATTACAGCCTTGGTTCAAACATGGACAAAAGAGCTGAAATGAAGAGGTGAGCTGAGAGTGACTGCCCTTGACATCAAGGCAGCATTTGACCAAGTATGGCATCAAGGAGCCCGAGCAAAACTGGAGTCAATGGGAAACAGGGGGGAAAACTCTCTGCTGGTTGGAGTCAGACCTAGCGCAAAGGAAGATGGTTGTGGTTGTTGGAGGTCAATCATCTGAGCTCCAGGTCATCACTGCAGGAGTTCCTGAAGATAGTGTCCTCGGCCCAACCATCTTCAGCTGCTTCATCAATGACCTTCCTTCAATCATAAAGTCAGAAGTGGGGATGTTCGCTGAGGATTGCACAATGTTCAGCACCATTCGCGACTCCTCAAATACTGAAGCAGTCAATGTAGAAATGCAGCAAGACCTGGACAATATCCAGGTTTGGGCTGATAAGTGGCAAGTAACATTTGCGCCACAGAAGTGCCAGACAATGACCATCTCCAACAAGAGAGAGTCTAACCATCTCCCCTTGACATTCAATGGCATTACCATTGCTGAATCCCCCATTATCAACATCCTAGGGGCTACCATTGACCAGAAACAGAACTGGAGTAGTCATATAAATACCCTGGCTACAAGAGCAGGTCAGAGGTTAGGAATCCTGCAGCGAGTAACTCACCTCCTGACTCCCCAAAGCCTGTCCACCATCTACAAGGCACAAGTCAGAAGTGTTATGGAATACTCTCCACTTGCCTGGATGGGTGTAGCTCCAACAACACTCAAGAAGCTCGACACCATCCAGAACAAAGCAGCCCGCTTGATTGGCGCACCATCCACAAACAGTCACACCCTCCACCACCGACGCACAGTGGCAGCAGTGTGTACCATCTACAAGATGCACTGCAGCAATGCACCAAGGCTCCTTAGACAACTCCTTCCAAACCTACGACCTCTACCACCTCGAAAGACAAGAGCAGCAGATGCATCGGAACATCACCACCTGCAAGTTCCCATCCAAGTCACACACAACCCTGACTTGGAACTATATTGCCGTTCCTTCACTGTCGCCGGGTCAAAATTCTGGAACTCCCTTTCTTACAGCACTGTGGGTGTACCTACCCCAAATGGACTGCAGTGTTTCAAGAGGCAGCCCACCACCACCTTCTCCAGGGCAATTAGGGATGGGCAATAAATGCTAGCCTGGCCAGCGATGCCCACATCCCATGAATGAATAAAAAAAGAAATGCTGGCATAACCAGTGATGCCCAATCCCATGAATTAATTTTTAAAAATTCCGAAGCTTGTGAGAAGGAGATTGGAGCAGACAGGACAGGTTCTTTTCAATCCAGCAGCCAAGAGCTTTTACTGTCTTCAAACACTGTTTCTACAGTTTAAAAACTCTCAGTTCAAAACTCTGCAACAGCCAGTGTGTCATGTGACTAAACTGGTTTGATCACGTCAGTTCTGTGTATTGGGAGCGGGGACTAGTTCCTTTGTTCCAACACAGTCTGCTAGCATGTAACAAAAACAAGAAATGCTGGAATCACTCAGCAGGTCTGGCAGCATCTGTGGAAAGAGAAGCAGAGTTAACGTTTCGGGTCAGTGACCCTTCTTCGGAACTGACAAATATTAGAAAAGTCACAGATTATAAGCAAGTGAGGTGGGGGTGGGGCAAGAGATAACAAAGGAGAAGGTGCAGATTGGACCAGGCCACATAGCTGACCAAAAGGTCACGGAGCAAAGGCAAACAATATGTTAATGGTGTGTTGAAAGACAAAGCATTAGTACAGATTAGGTGTAAATACACTGATTATTGAACAGCAGCAAGTGCAAACCTGAAAAAAACCTGAAAAAAACAGTGGGTAAGCAAACTGAACAAACTAAGATGAAATGAAATAAATGCAAAAAAAAAAAGGATTGTAAAAAATGTAAAAAAGGATGTAAAAAAAAAAGAGAAAGAAAAGAAAAAAGGAAGAAAAACTAACTAAAAATGAAAGTAAAATGGGGGGCTGTCATGCTCTGAAATTATTGAACTCAATGTTCAGTCCGGCAGGCTGAAGTGTGCCTAATCGGTAGATGAGATGCTGTTCCTCGAGCTTGCGTTGATGTTCACTGGAACACTGCAGCAATCCCAGGACAGAGATGTGAGCATGAGAGCAGGGGGAAGTGTTGAAATGGCAAGCAACCGGAAGCTCAGGGTCCTGCTTGCGGACTGAGCGGAGATGTTCCGCAAAGCGGTCACCCAGTCTGCGCTTGGTCTCCCCAATGTAGAGGAGACCACACTGTGAGCAGCGAATACAGTATACTACATTGAAAGAAGTACAAGTAAATCGCTGCTTCACGTGAAAGGAGTGTTTGGGGCCTGGGATAGTGAGGAGAGAGGAAGTAAATGGGCAGGTATTACACCTCCTGCGATTGCAGGGGAAGGTGCCCTGGGACGCGGACGAGGTGGTGGGGGTAATGGAGGAGTGGACCAGGGTGTCGCGGAGGGAACGATCCCTTCGGAATGCTGACAGGGGAAGGGAGGGGAAGATGCGACTGGTAGTGGCATCACGCTGGAGGTGGCGAAAATGGCGGAGGATGATCCTTTGGATATGGAGGCTGGTGGGATGAAAAGTGAGGACAAGGGGAACTCTGTCACGGTTCTGGGAGGGAGGGGAAGGGGTGAGGGTAGAGGTGCGGGGAATGGGTCGGACACGGTTGAGGGCCCTGTCAACCACAGTGGGGGGAAATCCTCGGTTGAGGAAAAAGGAGGTCATATCAGAAGCACTATCATGGAAGGTAGTATCATCATCATTACTGCTAGCATGTAAAATGTCTTTCCGGCTAGGGGCCTGGCAATTCCTTGTAACAGGCCCTCTTTTCTTCCCAGCAACAACTTGAAGTTTAATGACCATGTGGTGAAAGTAATGTGCTTCATTCTCGGCAGATGGGGGCCTGCATGACACCCTCCTAAGGAGACCAAAACTGTACGTGGTACTCTACATACGATCTCACCAATGACCTGTACAGTTGTAGCAGGACTTACCTACTTTAATACTCCATTCCCCTTGCAATAAATGCCAACATTCCATTTGCCTTCCTAATTACTTGTTGTACCTGAATGCTAACACTTTGTGATTCGCGTCCAAGGACACACAGTCTCTTTCCATGTAAATAATATTCTGTTTCTCTATTCTTCCCGCCAAAGTGAACAACCTCACATTTTCCCAGATTATACTTTTGGAAGGTTAATATGGAGAGGATATTGCATAAACTTGCAGCTATTACCAAACAGCATATTAATATTCATTAGAAAGGGATATCCTCAGGCAATAACTTGTTTCTGTGGACTTGCAAGTTGAACAAAAGCAGTTTCCACAATTGCTGAAATGCGGCTGATACTGAGCAAACAGATACAAACAACCAGAATTCATTGGCCCAGAATTTGCGGAAATTTTGATAGTAGACTCTCAACGTTTGTTGTCATTACTCCTCCAAATCTGACTACAGATTGAGGATTAGAGCAAGCGCGTATTAATGCGGAATTCCTGTCAGTACGGTCTTTCATTCACTGCTCCATCACAGGTGTGCCGTGCATCTGGTCCCCAGATCCGCAATAAATGAAATCCATTGATCTGGTGAGAAGGATCCCTTTTCTGCGCTCATATCGCTGTTAAAAACCCTATAAAAAATTAAGCCTTGTTCAACAAAGTGTACCTAGGTTTTTAATGGTGATCTGAGTCATAATTGTTGCTGAACAACTGACCTGGCCCTGAAAAAATGTTTTTTCACTGTGTAATGTTGCTAAATGTCTCCATCTTGATTAATTTCTGGAAAATACAAGTGAGAACCAGGCTGAATATCAAAAGTTCAGAAAGGAAGTGAAAAAGGAAATCAGGGAGGCAAAGAGAGAGTATGAGAAAAGACTGGTAGCCAATACAGAAGGGTATCTAAAAGTCTTCTATTAGCATATAAATAGTAAAAGGGTGATAAGAGGAGGGGTGGGGCCAATTAGGGATCTATACATGGAGGCTGAGAGCATGGTTGAGGTACTAAATGAGTGCCATGGTATCTGTCTTTACCAAGGAAGAGGATGCTACCAAAGCCACACTGAAAGAGGAGCTATTTGAGATACTGGATGGATGAAAAATTAATAAAGGGGAGATACTTAAATTTGATAAGTCACCAGAACCTGATGGGATGCATCCAAGAATGCCGAGGGAATTAAGGGTGAAAATTGCGTAGGTACTGGCCATCATCTTCCAATCCTCCTTAAATATTGGGATGGTGCCAGAGTACTAGATAATCGCAAATGTTATACAAAGGTTCAAAAAAAGGTATAGGAATAAACCCACCAATTGCAGGTCAGTCAGTTTAACACCAGTGGTGGGAAAGCTTTTAGAGATGATAATCCAGGATAAAATTAACAGTCATTTAGACAAGTGCAGATTAATTAGGGAAAGCCAGCACGGATTTGTTAAAGACAAATCATGTTTACCTAACTTGAGTTTTTTGATGAGGTAACAGAGAGAATTGATGAGGGTAGTGTGGCTGATGAGGTGTACATGGACTTCCAAAAGGGATTTGATTAAGTACCACATAACTGGCTTGTCAGCAAAGTTAGAGCTCATGGAATGAAAGGGATAATAGCAGCACGGATACAAAATTGGCTGAGTGACAGGAAGCAAAGATTAGTGGTGAATGGTTGCTTTTCAGACTGGAGGAAGGTATATAGTGGGGGTCCCCAGGAGTTTGTGTTAGGACCACTGCTTTTCTTGATAAATATTAATGACCTAGACTTGGGTGTGCAGGGCGCAATTTCAAAATTTGCAGACAACACAAAACTTGAAAGAGTTGTGAACTGTGAGGAGGATAGTGATAGACTCCAAGAGAACGTGGCAGGCTGGTAAAATGGGCAGGTACACGGCAGTTGAAATTTAATGCAGAGAAGTGTGAAGAAGAAGGAAAGGCAATATAAAATAAAGGATGCAATTGCAAAGAGGGTGCAGGAACAACAAGACCTGGGGGTATATGTGCACAAATCATTGAAGGTGGCAGCACTGGTTAAGAAAGTGGTTATAAAGGCATACCAGATCCTGGCTTTAGAAATAGAGGCATAGGCCGGAATTTTACGCCGCCCCAGTGGGTCGGATGGTGGCATGGGAGCGGCGTAAAATTGAACACCAGGTTCCGGGAGTCCTACCCGCCCCGATTCCACGTCTGGACAAGTTTATGGAGGTCAGGCAGGGGGAGGGGGGGGGGTGGGAAATGGCCCGCCGCCTGAGGCCAGTCAAGACCCTTAAGTGGCCGCTTAATGGCCACTTAAGGGCCCTCGCCCGTCTCCACAGGTATTTTACCCATGGCCAGCAGGTGTGCTGGGGACGTGAAAGGCAACCCAGTGATAGCTGCTGGCCTTTCCGCACCCCGGGGGTGGTGGATGGCAGTCGGGCACAGGGTGCCCGATTGAGGGCCGCCCCTGCCGCTCAACCCACCCCCGGGACCCAAGACACCCCTCTCCCCCCAAAGGACCACTCCAGCCTCACCAGGGAAGGACCGACCCCCCTGGTGAGGCAAGCCCCTACTTGCCTTCCCTCCTCGGTCCATGGCGTCGGCTTGGCTGCAGTTCCAGCAGTGGCCACCGCTCCCGGTGGCGCTGCTGGGACTAAGAGTTGCTGGCCGCTAATTGGCCAGTTGCTCACTGAGGTAGGACCTCCTCCCTCAAGTGGGTGGAAATCCTGCCTCGAGACAATTACAGCCTGGCGATCCGTGAAATACGGGACAGATCCCCAGGCTAGGCAGAAGTGGGTTCGCCACCGACTTTCACATCGGAGTCCGGCTCCCATCCATCCACTGTAAAATTCTGGCCATAGATTACAAAAGAAAGGAAGTTAAGATGAACCTTTATAAAACTCTGCTTCGGCTTCATCTGGAGTATGACATCCAATTCTGAGCATCACAGCTTAGGAAGAATGTGAAGGCTTAAGAGAGGATGCAGAAAAGATTTGCAAGAATGATCCTAGGGATGAGGGATGAGTCTATACGGATAGTTTGGTGAAGGTGGAGTTGTTCTCCTTAAAGAGAAGGTTGAGAGGAGATATGATAGAACTGTTCAAAATCATGAGGGGTCTGACAGAGTAGATAGAGAGAAACTATTCCCATTGGTGGAAGGATCGAGAAACAGAGGACACCGAAATATGGTGATTGGCAAAAGAACCAGCAGCGGCATGAGGAAAATCTTTTTTTATGCAGCAAGGGGTTAGGATGTAGAATACACTGCCTGAGATTGTGGTGGAAATAGATTCAATCGGGGCTTTCAGAAGGAAATTGGATAAGTACCTGAAGACAAAAAAATTGCAGGGCTATGGGGAAAGTTCTGGGGAGTGACTAGCTGAATTGCTGTTGCAGTGAGCAGGCATGGCCTACTTCCGTGCGGTAACCATTCTATAATTCTACGATAGTTAAGCCAGATTTTTAAATAATTTATTTATTTTAAAGCCTGTTCATGATATTTCACCTTCTACCTTCATCTTATGTGTATGTCCCAATCTTTATTTCATTCTCTGTAATTTTTTCCCAAAGGTTATTAGTGTTTTTTATTTACTGGTTTTCTTGTCTCTGAAATTCCTTTTATGCGACTGACTGGTTAAACAACTCGGTGACACATTGCAGCTCGATGCTGGAAATCCCCATTAGGTAACAATTTACTGCACATTGAGAGATGTAAAGTTTTCACCACAGATATCGCTAGTTCTCTCAGCGTAGCTTTCTTTGAGGTCATTGGCGATCGCTGGCGTTTCGCTGATGATCGCAATTTATGGGCCATTCTTTTGAATGTGGGGACCAGAATGTGGTTTCTTATTGATGGGTTCATCTTATTCAAATTTCAACTCTATTAATACAGAAGGATTCATTTGGTCAATGTGTATTAACATTGTAAGCATAAAAGATTTTATTACAAGTACCCAACAGAGGAAATCTTCAAGCATGCATTTACAATGTCGGTAACCATTGTGACAGGAGGAACTCTTACATAACTATAGTCATGCTACTTAAAGAAGAATTTGCTGTGTAAAAGTGCTTCCCAATGTTTCAACATGAGATGTGCTATATTCATGCCAGTATTATTGTCATGAACATTTAGTTAAATCTGGAAAAAGACGGGGCTGGAATTTTCACCAGCCCCTTTGCAATGGATTGGGAGGTGGGAAGTGCTGGCAAAATGGTGCGGGACGGCGTTGGGGGTGCTGGTCCACATCTTCCTGCTGCCATGCCATTTCGCCAGTGATGGGAAAACTGGCAGACTTGGTGCCCACTGGGAGCCCAATTGTGCCACTTACGTGGCCAATTAAGGGCCTCTTCCCATTTCCGTGGGCATTTTACCAGTGGTGGGAGGGCCACTGCCGTGTGGGGAGACTGTCCAGTAAAACCTGGTGGCCTCCCAGCAGGGTCCAGAGGTGTGGGGCTGGGGCTGGGGCGGAGGGGGTGGGGGGGGGCAATGTCTGCCCCCATAGCAATGGCACTGCCTGCTGTCAGGTAAGTGTGTTGGGAGAGTCCAGCTGGAATTGTGATCGGGGAGAAGGGAAACATGCCCAGGATAAGGAAGACCGATGGTTTCAATGTGGGGCCTAAAGGAGCATTCTTGCTTTTCCTGGTTCACAAGGAAACTTACAAAATTGGAAGCAATTTACCTTATCAGCTCTCTTCTTGGCCTGGCTTTCCACATGGCACCAGGCTTCCCTGGCAAGGCTGGCATTGCCGTACATGAAAATGCATGTTAAATCTAGTCAGCGTACAATGCGTGTTATCGGACCCCAACCTTTGAATTATATGAAGCCCTTGCCTGCCTGTGGATAGAGCCTCACAGGAGTACCAAACCAGAGGCAGAATGCTCCCCCCATTTTAACCCCTTGCACATCCTATTTTCATCAGGTATGGAGGTTAAATTTGGCCCTAAAAAGGCCCTCTACTATTTACAATACTTCTTTTGATCATTAATAATTAACATCATACTCTACAAATTCTCCTATTGTATTGTACTTGAGGCAGGGTGGGTGGTATAGTGGTAATGTCACTGGACTAATAATCTAGAAACCCAATCTAATGGTCTGGAAGCATGGGTTCGAGTCCCACCATGGCAGCTACTGGAATTTAAAATCAATTAATTGGGGAAAAAAATGGAATTGAAAGCCAGTCTCAATAATGGTGCCATGAAACGATCAGCAATTGTTGTAAAAAACCCATCTGGTTCACTAATATCCTTTACAGGAGGAAATCAGTCTGGCCTACATGTAACTCCAGACCCACAATAATGTGGTTGACTCTCAACTGCCTTAGCAAGCCACTCAGTTTCCTTCTTAAGGTCAATTAGGGATGGGCAACAAGTGCTGGCCTTGCCAGTGGTGCCTACATCCCATGAAAGAATAGACAAAAACACTTTTTAGTGGCTCTGACATCCACCAGGTGTTACTGGCAGCAATGGCACTGGGTGGGTCTTCTACAACTTTTGGTAAATATGGCAATGAAGTCCAAATTGCATCATAAGACCCAAATTGAAGTATAATCATGAGGCCCCCACCTATGTCACCTCCAAAAAGTGAGTGGTTAAAATGGCAACGGGGAAGAGTGGGGGTGGGGGGAATGTCTGGAAGGCAGCATTAATCATGAGACCACTAATTTAACCAGTCAGCTCCCCACTCCTGTCATATGAGCAAGGCTAAAATTGGGCCTGAACAGAAACAGATCAGAAATGGGAATCTTTCAGACTTGGGAAAATCAAATAAAATTACAACAATTTGTATTTACATAGCGCCTTTAACACACCTTCCAGGCACTTCACAGGAGAATGATAAAATAAAATTTAACACATAAACAGATATTAGGGCTGATGACCAAAAACTTAAAGGAGCATCTTAAGGGAGGAAAGAGAGGTAGAGAGGCGGAGAGAATCAGGGAGGTAATTCCAGTGCTTAGGGCCTTGCAACTCAATGCATGGCCAACAATAGTGGAGTGATTAAAATCAGGGATCCTCAAGAGGCCAGAATTAGAGAGTATACATATCTCAGAGGGTTTAGGGGCAGGACAAGTTTACAGAAATATGTTAGGAGAGAGCCCGTGGATGTATTTGAAAACAGGGATGAGAATTTTTAAATTGAGGCATTCCTTAACTGGAGGCAGTGTAAGTGAAAGAGCACAAGGTTAATTGGTGAGTTGGACTTGGGTGCGAGTTAGAACATGGGCAGCAGAACTTTGGTTGATCTCAAGTTTATGGGGGGTAGAATGTGGGAGATCAGCTAGGAGTGCATTAGAACAGTCAAGTCAAGAGGTCATAAATGCATGGATGAGGATTTCAGCAGTAGATGGATGGTGACGGGTGATGTTACAGAGGTGGAGAGAGGGGGGTCTATGTGATGGAGTGAATATGTGGTCGGAAACTCATCTTGGGGTCAAATATGACGCCAAGGTAACAGACAGCCTGGTTCAGCCTTAGACAGTTGCCATAAAGAGAGATGGAGTTGGTGGCTGGGGAATGGAGTTTGTTGTAGGGACAAAAGACAATTGCTTCAATCTTCCCAATATTTGATTGGAGGAAATTTCTGCTCATTCAGTATTGGATATCGGATAAGCAGCCTGACAATTTAAATGCAGTGTCAAGAGAGGTGTTGGTGAGGTATCACTGCAATCAATGCAATGCAATTAAATTCTGGTACTTGCATTTTTGTGATATGAAGTAATGCTTGTCGAAAGTCTCCTTCAAGAAAATGAGTGAAACCAATCCTCTTGGTCGTTTTTTTGTCTTTTATTTAAGTTTGTTTAGTGACATTTAAAAGACAATGGGAGTTGTGGAGTAAATTTCCACAGGTGGTGCCCTGTTAATCCAACATCACTTCAGCAGGAAAGCCATGGAGACCCGTAAAGTTGGAAGTGTAGAATTTGCAGCAGGGGTCATTCCTTGCCTGTCTGGGCTTCTTTCCATAGCCACTGGCTGGACTGCTTCTGTGATGTTCTTGTGACCTCTCCCCCTCTTTCTCCAGAGTGCTACCTTTTAAGGTAAAAATCTCTCACATTCGCTTCTGTTAGGAGATGGATGGCCCTTTCCTCTGTTGTAACCACACAAAGGATATAGCTACTTCACATCTTTTTTGTTTCAGAAGAACCCATTCAATTCAGGAATGTCTCTTGATGGTTTCAGAATGGATGTAATTGACATCTCTTAGACTGGAATGTATCCTTTTGTTCTTAACAGACAGTGAGGCAGTTAAAATATACATGTCAATTCAGTTGAACTCCGACAGCCATTTTGCAGTACACTGCCCACTTTTTTAAGGAAAAGTCCATTTTTAAAGAGTCCACCTTGAATAAAGTTCATATCTTAAAAGTAAGAATATGATAAGTCTTTACTGGGCATGACACAGCCCTGCTACATGAAAAAAAAATGATTCTTGATTATATTTTTTTCACATTGTTTTCTGGGGAAAGTAAGAGAAACATGAACACACATTCTGCAATCGTTTTGACATCCACAACTCAATCTTGCAACTGCGACAGCTGACATAGTCTGCAACAGTCATTTGTTGCTCAGATTTGGATGAGGCACAATTATAATTGAATTTCCTTTTTGGGCATTAAAGTTTTGCCCAGGAAATCTTCTGTTTAGAAACGTGGCACTTTCTATCCATTGTTTACTTTTCAATCTCAGTTTTGTAATGTCGAATGGGGTTGGATTTCTCTAGCATCAATTTGCAGTACTTTGGGAGGCTGCTGAAGATGCATCTTTTCTGTCCTGAGGTTTTTAATATGCAAATTTCCATTACTGCAATGTTCCTGGCTATTTTCAAATTTAATTATCTGTCCAGGCTTTAACCCCTAATCTTTTGCTTCCACAACACATAGATCTAGTAGTTCAGGTTCTGTCCCATTGATCATTCTTATTCCCCGTAGAAGACTTTTATTGTAGAAGACTTAAAAAACTTTCCAAAGATACTTGAAAATCAAGAGGTGAAAGGGATGGAGGAACTTAAAGCAATCACCATCACCAGGGAAAAGGTGCTAGGAAAACTATTAGACCTAAAGGCTGGAAAATCCCCAGGACCAGATAGCCTGCATCCTAGTGTCTTCAAAGAAGTGGCTGCAGAAATAGTAGATGGTTTGGTTATAATCTTCCAAAATTCCTTAGATCCTGGAAGGGTCCCAGCGGATTGGAAAATAACCAATGTAACTCCTTTATTCAAGAAAGGAGGAAGACAGAAAGCAACAAACTATGGGCCAATTAGTCTAATATGTCATAGGGAAATTGCTAGAATCCATTATTAAGGAGGTTATAGCAGGATATTTAGAAAATCATAATGGGATCAGACCGAATCAATGTTGTTTTGTGTAAGGGGAATCATGTTTCACTGGACTGGATAGATGAGCTCAAAAATGGCGGCCTGTCTGTGTGGGCCGCACCCCAAAGAGCCACCACAATCTCAAGCGTGGTGACTAATTTAAATAGCCAGGGCAGCCCACCGCACCGCCCCCCCCCCCCCCCCCCCACCGAATCATGTGGAAGGGGCAGGCTGTCTGTCCCCGGCAATGGCGTCAGCTGCCTGTGCGCAGGCGCTGGTGTCGTTTTTAAAGGGCAGCCAGCCCTGCTGCCTAATTTAAATTTTTTAAGTCCTACCGTCAAAATTAAATAAATAAATTACAAACGCCCCTTTCCCACCCCCCATTAACAATTACAATAACTATTTGCCCTGTCCCCAAAACACTTCGCTTTTACATCTGACCTTTCCCTCCCAAACTGCAAAAAGTTTAAGGATCAACCCTTCCCACCATCCCCTACACCCACTACATATATTTGACCCCTTCCCGCTCCTGCTGCACTGACAAACCTACCTCCTCCCACCTCCCCACCAGTGTAGTGCCGCATTTCCCCAGATAGGGATCTGAAGGCACGGGAGTGCCGGTCACCGCACCAAAGAGCGGACCCTCAAGATCAGGTAAGACCATGTAAATTTATTACTTTTATTGATTTGAATACTTAAATTGTGGTCCTGTCGCCCAGCGGCGGGGTTGCGGGTGGGGGGGTTGGTGCCGCCACGTAGCCTGGCCACCGCCGTGAGTATCGGGCTGTTTCCTTCAGGCACCGTGCTCTGTAACGGGACTTATCTGGATCCATCTTCAGGTTTCCCCACTACAGAACCCGACACCTGGCAGAGAACAAAATCCAGCCCACTAATTTATTAGAGTTCTTTGAGAAAATAACATGTAAAGTAGATTAAGGGAAACTGTAGATGTGGTGAACTTGAATTTCCAAAGGTATTTAATAAGGTGCCACATCAAAGGTTATTACACAAGGTAAGAGCACATGGTGTAGTGGGTAATATATTAACATGGATAAAGGACTGGTTAGCTAAAAGGAAGCAGAGAGTAGGGATAAATGTGTCTTTTTCAAGTTGGCAAGCTGTCACTAGTGGAATGCCACGGGGATCAGTGCTGGGGCCTCAACTATTTACAATCTTTATCAATGACTTGGATGAAGGGAGTGAATCTATGGTAGCTAAATTTGCCAATGACACCAAAATAGGAAGGCAAGTAAGCTGTCAAGAGGAGGTAAAGATTCTACAAAGGGATTTAGATAAATTAAATAAGTGGGCAAAAATTTGGCAGATCGAGTATAATGTGGGAAAATGTGACCTTGTCCACTTTGGCAGGAAGAATAGAAAAGTTGTATACTATTGAAATGGAGAGAGATGGAGAACTCAGTGTATAGACAGGTCTGGGGGTCCAGGCACATGAATCACAAAAAGTTTGTATTGTTATGACCAGGTGAGAAAGGTGTCTAGGGGTCTTTTGCTGTCTTCACCTGGTCTTATTGTAACAGGGTTTAATTTTAAACACACTGTGTTTTGAGCTCCCCCTTTGTGAATCCTTGTTCATAGCTTTCCAATTATAAGGCAAAGAAATGAGCATAAACAGGCTTTCTTCGGTTTAAAGGAGAAAAGTGAAATTTATTAAACCTTAAACGTAAACTCTAATACGGTTAATGCCTATGGATCTAAGACGCACCCATACTAGCATGCACACGTGATACGCACATGCAGACAGGGACAGAAAAGAGGAGAGGAAAATATAAGATGAAAGGTTTGAGGCAAACTCTGAAGGGGGTTTCTGGTTCTGGTTTCTGTGGTTCCAGTTCACTGTAGAATCTTGGATTGTAGGCAGCTCTTACTTTTCGTCATGGCCCAGTATTCTTCTTAAACCTTGTTCATGTGGGAGACTTTTCTCTCTTTGAACTTACGTGTCTTCAATGGTTTCCAAAGCTGATGAGAGGGCAATGATAGCAGACAGAAGACAGATGTTCTCAGTCCAGGAGAAAAGTGCTTTCTGATTTCAAATTCCCTGTTGGAAGTTTAAATTCAAAACAACTCCAACAGTCAGTCATATGAATAAACTAGCCTGACCACTTTACAGGACCTGGCCACTTTTGTGTGTTCAGCCATATTAGTAGTTAACCTGGAATGCTTCAACATCTGGTAATCAAAAGTCCATTGTGGAGTAACTTGGAGCAGGGAATAGTTCCTTTGAAGTACTTGTCTGTTGATGCTAATGTCTCTCTCCAGCCAAAGTCTCCAATTGTTTTTGAAAACAAGTTCTTTCCTCACCATCAGCAGTTTTAAAATCAATATTCATGTGGCAAAATTTATTTTTCTCATTCTTGGCAGGTGGGGGGCTTGCCTGATACCTCCACACACAGGGGGTTTGAAGAAAAACAGCACCTTTGATTGCAGGGTTTGAGAGAAATATAAGATGCAGAAAGGAAAACAATGTATTTCTCTCATTCAATTTCATTCATTCACCAATCTTAAAGCATACTAAAATGGTCGACTAAAAAACAGCCAGGGCTGTTTTAATTTCCCCCTTTTTTTCTCAGGAGAGTTAGTAGTGGCGGGTCTATCCTGAACTCTCTGAGTAATGCAAAGACTTTTGACTTCAGGGGATGGATTCCCTTTACCTCCGACTGTGGGGGAGAAATCTTTGTTACTCTCCCCTTTGTTCTCTGGAACACTCCTAACTGCAGGCATTTGTGTAGACTTGTCTGCACTCTCCTGTGGCACTTCAACTAGGTGAAGCATCACCCTCACAGTTTCTGTGCCCCCTTGAGATCTCTCTTTGTCTCTGCAGGTTACTGTAAATGCTGTTAGCAACTCTGGTTCGGTGCTTCTAGAGTCTGCATTTAGATAGGAGGATCTGGGGTCAAACCTTTTACATTTTTCGGGGTTGGTTGACCAGACAGTAGGGGTTTTCATCTGGGATTCTTCCCGGACTTCCTTTAACCTGCCCTCTTGGTCATTATTTCTCCTTCCCTTTTTAAACTTTTGCCAGCCGTGTGCCTGCCTGTCCCCTTTTGTTCTCGGAACGGGTCCCTTACAGTTTACCAGTCCTCTACTGGAGGGTCCGCCTAACACCGGTACAGGACCTGGGTGCAGAGTTCACTGTAGATTGGGGTTTCCCCTCAACCTGGCACATGTGGCAACTCCTGCAGCACTCCACCACATCTTTGTGGAGTTTTGGCCAATCAAACTGCTGTCTTATATGGGCTTTGGTCTTTTGTATACCGGCATGTACAGCCACTGTAGTCTTGTGGGCCCTTTTTAATATTTCTCCCCGGTACCTCTGTGGCACCATTAACTGGTGAACCACTGTCCGCTCCCTGCTCTCAGGTCTGCGAGAAGAACTCAATTCCCTCATCAGTAACTCATTCTTTAAATAGTAGCAGTCAGGGACTCCCTCTGCTTCACTTTCAGACCAGGCAGCCTGTGTTAACTCTTGCAATACCAGGTCAGCTCGCTGAGCCTCAGCTAGGGAAAATCCATTTAATTCATTCCCTGGGTCTCCTAACTTTCCAAACAAAGTCTCGGACAGGCAGACCTCATGTTCATTTGCCTGCGGTGCCAATGCAGTCTCCTCTGGGGGAGCTGGTTTGATCATGGCTTGATCCACTATACATTGAGGGACTCTGCAGGGGACCATCTCCTGCCAGGGCCCTGTTTCTCTGACCTCCTGCGGTCTTTAACTACTGGGGGGGCTACCAAATTCACCCCTGCCAGATCATTACCCAGGAGCAGGTCAACCCCGTCCACAGGCAAACAAAGTAAAGAGAAAGGTCTACAGTTTTTTTTTTACATAGTAGGTAGTTTAGAGAATCAAGGTCCCTAGTGTAAATAATCTAATTTTTGGGTAATTTAAGGGAGTAAATTAATGGTAAGTCATGGCAAGGCAGCTCAGCAGCATGGAGTGCTCCTCCTGTGCAAGTCAAGGACACTTCCAGTGTCCAGGGCAAACATGTGTGCAGGAAGTATCTCCAGCTGCAACTACTCAAAATCCACATTTTGGATCTGGAGCGGCGGCTGGAGAGACTGTGGAGCATCTGCGAGGCTGAAATCATCACGGATAGCAAGTACAGGGAGGTGGTCACAC
Source organism: Heterodontus francisci (assembly GCF_036365525.1). Taxonomy (NCBI): domain Eukaryota; kingdom Metazoa; phylum Chordata; class Chondrichthyes; order Heterodontiformes; family Heterodontidae; genus Heterodontus; species Heterodontus francisci. Next base: position 40,684,376 of record NC_090375.1, read on the forward strand.
CGCAGGTAGGGACTGCTCAGGCAGAAAGGAATGGGTGACCACCAGGCACAGTAGCAGACCTAAGCAGGTAGTGCCGGAGTCCCCTGGGTCCATCTCCCTATCCAACAGATTTTCTGCCTTGGATACTGTTAGGGGACAAAGCTTCTCAGGGGAATGCAGCAAGAGCCAAGTCTGTGGCACCACGGGTGGTTCAGCTTTTTTAAATTCATTCATGGGATGTGGGTGTCGCTGGCTAGGCCAGCATTTATTGCCCATCCCTAATTGCCCTTGAGAAGGAGGTGCCTTCTTGAACCGCTGCAGTCCATGTGGGGTAGGTACACCCACAGTGCTGTTAGGAAGAGAATTCCAGGATTTTAACCCAGTGACAGTGAAGGAACGGCGATATAGTTCCAAGTCAGGATGGTGGGTCACTTGGAAAGGAACTAGCAGGAGGTGGTGTTCCCATGCATTTGCTGCCCTTGTCCTTCTAGTTGGTAGAGATCGCGGGTTTGGAAGGTGCTGTCTAAGGAACCTAGGCGCATTGCTGCAGTGCATCTTGTAGATGGTGCACTCTGCTGCCATTGTGCGTCGGTGGAGAAGGGAGTGAAAGCTTGAGGACGGGGTGCCAATCAAGCGGGCTGCTTTGTCCTGGATGGTGTCAAGCATCTTGAGTGTTGTTGGAGGTGCACCCATCCAGGCAAGTGGAGAATATTCCATAACACTCCTGCCTTGTGCCTTGTAGATGGTGGACAGGCTTTGGGGAGTCAGGAGATGAGATGCACGCTGCAGAATTCCTAGCCTCTTACCTGCTCTTGTAGCCACGGTATTTATATGGCTACTCCAGTTCAGTTTCTGGTCAATGGCAGCCCCTAGGATGTTGATAGTGGAGGATTCAGCAATGGTAATGCCATTAAATGTCAAGGAGAGATAGTTCGATTCTCTCTTGTTGGAGATGGTCATTGCCTGGCACTTGTGTGGTGCGAATGTTACTTGCCACTTATCAGCCCAAGCCTGGATATTGTCCAGGTCTTGTTGCATTTCTACACAGACTGCCTCAGTATCTGAGGGGTTGCGTATAGTGCTGAACATTGTGCAATAATCAGCGAACATTCCCACTTCTGACTTTATGATTGAAGGAAGGTCATTGATGAAGCAGCTGAAGATGGCTGGGCCTAGGACACTACCCTGAGGAACTCCTGCAGTGATGCCCTGGAGCTGAGATGATTGACCTCCAACAACCACAACCATCTTCCTTTGCGTTAGGTACAACTCCAACCTGCGGAGGGCTTTCCCCCTGATTCCCATTGACTCCAGTTTTGCTCAGGCTCCTTGATGCCATACTCGGTGAAATGCTGCCTTGATGTCAAGGGCAGTCACTCTCATCTCACCTGTTCATTTCAGCTCTTTTGTCCATGTTTGAACCAAAGCTGTGATGAAGTCAGGAGTTGAGTGGTCCTGGTGGAACCCAAACTGAGCATCACTGAGCAGGTTATTGCTAAACAAATGCTGCTTGATAGCACTGTTGATGACGCCGTCCATCACTTTACTGATGATTGAGAGTAGACTCATGGGGCGGTAATTGGCCGGGTTGGACTTGACCTGCTTTTTGTGTACAGGCCATACCTGGGCAATATTCCACATTGCCGGGTAGATGCCGGTGTTGTAGCTTTACTGGAACAGCTTGGCTAGAGGAGCAGCATGCTCTGGAGAACAGGTCTTCAGTCCTATTGCGGGAATGCTGTCAGGGTCCATAGCCTTTGCAGTATCCAATGCCTTCAGTCGTTTCTTGATAACACGTGGAGTGAATCGAATTGGCTGAAGTCTGGCATCTGTGATGCTGGGGACTTCAGGAGGGGGCCGAGATGGATCATCAACTCGACACTTCTGGCTGAAAATTGTTGCAACTGCTTCAGCCTTATCTTTCGCACTAATTTGTTGGGCCCCCCATCATTGAAGATGGGGATATTTGTGGAGCCACCTCTTCCAATTAGTTGTTTACTTGTCCACCACCATTCATGGCTGGATGTGGCAGGACTGCAGAGCTTAGATCTGATCCGTTGGTTATGGGATCGCTTAGCTCTGTCTATTGCATGATGCTTATGCAGTTTGGCACGCAAGTAGTCCTCTGTTGTAGCTTCACCAGGTTGACACCTCATTTTTAGGTATGCCTGGTGCTGCTCCTGGCATGCCCTCCTGCATTCTTCATTGAACAGGATTGGTCTCCTGGCTTGATGGTAATGGTATAGAGTGGGGAATATGACGGGCCATGAGGTTACAGTTTGTGGTTGAGTCAAATTCTGCTGCTGATGATGGTCCACAGCGCCTTATGGATGCCAAGTTTTGCATTGCTAGATCTGTTCGAAATCTATCCCATTTAGCAGGGTGATGGTACCACACAACACGATGGACGGTATCCTCAATGTGAACGCAGGATTTCGTCTCCACAAGGACTGTGCAGTGGTCACTTCTACCAATACTGTCATGGACAGATGCATCTGCAGCAGGCAAATTTTTTTTTTTTTATTAGTTTAGTTTAGAGATACAGCACTGAAACAGGCCCTTTGGCCCACCGAGTCTGTGCCGACCATCAACCACCCATTTATACTAATCCTACACTAATTCCATATTCCTACCACATCCCCACCTGTCCCTATATTTCCCTACCACCTACCTATACTAGGGGCAATTGCTAATGGCCAATTTACCTATCAACCTGCAAGTCTTTGGCTTGTGGGAGGAAAACGGAGCACCCGGAGGAAACCCACGCAGACACAGGGAGAACTTGCAAACTCCACACAGACAGTACCTCGAATTGAACCCGGGTCGCTGGAGCTGTGAGGCTGCAGTGTTAACCACTGCGCCACTGTGCCGCCCATTGGTGAAGACGAGGTCAAGTATGTATTTCCCTCTTGGTGGTTCCCTCACCACCTACCGCACACCTGGTGTAGCAGCTATGTCCTTTAGGATTCGGTCAGCTCAATCAGTCGTGCTGCTACCGAGCCACTCTTGGTGATGGACATTGAAGTCCCCCACCCAGAGTACATTCTGCGCCCTTGCCACCCGCAGTGCTTCCTCCAAGTGGTGTTCAACATGGAGGAGTACTGACTCATCATCTGAGGGAGGGCGGTAAGTGGTAATCAGCAGGAGGTTTCCTTGCCCATGTTTGACCTGATGCCATGAGACTTCATTGGGTCCAGAGTCGATGTTTGGGACTTCCAGGACATCTCCCTCCCTACTGTATACCACTGTACCGCCACCTCTGCTGGACCTGTCCTGCCAGACAGGAGGGGAGGAAAAAGAGCGGAAGAGCTATAGTGATAGGGTATTCTATCGTAATGGGTACAGATAGGCATTTCTGTGACCGCAAACATGACTCCAAGATGGTATGTTGCCTCCCTGGTGTTCGGGTCAAGGATGTCACGGAGCAGCTATAGGACATTCTGAAGGGGGAGGGTGAACAGTCAAAGGTTGTGGTGCACATTGGTACCAACGACATAGGTAGAAAGTGGGATGAGGTCCTGCAACAAGAATTTAGGGAGCTAGGTAGCAGATTAAAAAGCAGGACCTCAAATGTTGTAATCTCTGGATTAATCCCGGTGCCATGTGTTAGTGAGTATAGGAATAGGAGGATAGTGCTGGTGAATGTGTGGCTGAAGAAATGGTGCAGGAGGGAGGGCTTTAGTTTCCTGGATCACTTCTTCTTAAACCTTGTTCACTGTCGGAGACTTTTCTCTCTTGGGGTTCATGTGTCTTCAATGGATTTCAAAGCTGGTGAGAGAGAGATAGGCGCAAACAGGAGCTTTCTGAGTTCCAAACACTGTTTCTCCAATTTAAAACTCCCCTAGTTGGCCAGTAGGTGACCGACTCGTTTGACCAGGTCTCTTCTGTGTATTGGGAGCAGGGACTGGTTCCTTTGTTCCAACACTGTCTGCTAGTGTGCAAAAGTGTCTTTCCGGCTTGGGGCCTGGCAATTCCTTGTAATAGGGCCCTTTTTTCTTCCCAGTAACAATTTGAAGTTTAATGTCCATGTGGCGAAATTAATGTGCATCATTCTTGGCAGGTGGGGGCCTGCCTTACACCCTTGACCAGAAACTGAACTGGAGTCGCCATATAAATACCGTGACTACAAGAGCAGGTCAGAGGCTAGAAATCCTGAAGGTGAGTCACTCACTTCCTGACTCCCCAAAGCCTATCCACCATCTACAAGGCACAAGTCAGGAGTGTGATGGAATACTCTCTACTTGTCAGGATGGGTGCAGCTCCAACAACACTCAAGAAGCTTGATACCATCCAGGACAAAGCAACCTGCTTGATTGGCACACCATCAACACACATTCACTCCATCCACCACAGACACACATTGGCAGCAGTGTGTACCATCTATAAGATACACTGCAGCAATGCACCAAGGCTCCATAGACAGCACCTTCCAAACCCGCGATCTCTACCACCTAGAAGGACAAGGGCAGCAGTTGCAAGGGAACACCACCACCTGCAAGTTCCCCTCCAAGCCAGTTAGGCCACATCTGGAGTATTGTGTACAGTTCTGGGCACCACACTATTGGAAGGATGTGATTGCTCTGGAGAGGGTGCAGAGGAGATTCACCAGGATGTTGCCTGGGTGGGAGCATTTTAGCTATGAAGAGAGGTGGCACAGTGGTGCAGTGAGTAGCACTGCAGCCTCACAGCTCCAGTGACCCGGGTTCAATACTGGGTACTGCCTGTGTGGAGTTTGCAAGTTCTCCCTGTGTCTGCGTGGGTTTCCTCCGGGTGCTCCAGTTTCCTCCCACATGCCAAAGACTTGCAGGTTGATAGCTTAATTGGCCATTATAAATTGCCCCTAGTATAGGTAGGTGGTAGGGAAATATAGGGACAGGTGGGGATGTGGTAGGAATATGGAATTAGTGTAGGATTAGTATAAATGTGTGGTTGATGGTCGGCACAGACTCGGTGGGCTGAAGGGCCTGTTTCAGTGCTGTATCTCTAAACTAAAAAAAACTAAACTAAAAGTCTGTGCCAACCAACAACTACCCATTTATACTAATCCTACATTAATCCCATATTCCCTACCACATCCCCACCATCGACCTATACGAGGGGCAATTGTACCATGGTCAATTTACCTAGCAACCTGCAAGTCTTTGGTTGTGGGAGGAAACTGGAGCACCCATCAGAAACCCATGCTGTTACAGGGAGAACTTGCAAACTCCGTACAGGCAGTACCCAGAACTGAACCTGGGTCGCTGGGCTATGAGGCTGTTGTGCTAACCACTGAGCCACTGTGCCGCCAAAATGCGTGCATCCAATTTTCACACACCATATTCCATATTCCCCCCATTGCAACAGCATAACATTCTGCCCATCGTGAGAAATCTGCTGATTTTTTATTAAATTTGGACTACTGTACAATATTATTATTCAAATCTGCCTAACTACTCATCTTCCAATTTTCACTCATATAAACCTATAAACTGGCTTTCACTCATGGAAACCTATGCATAGATAATTGTGAAAAAGAACTGGGGTGGGGGAAATGAGGAGTTTTTTTTCAACACAAAGAGTTGCAATGATCCAAATGCACTGCCTGAAAGGGTGGTAGAAGAATATCGAATAGTAACTTTCAAAAGGGAACTTGAAGGAAAAATATTTCCAGGGTTTTCGGATACAAGCGGGGTGTGACCTACTTGGATAGCTCTTTCCAATGGTTGACATAGTATGATGGACTTTTGTGTGATAATATTTGATGATTATGCAAACTGACATGATCATCAGGGAATATGTATTCCTCGCCAAAGTAAATTAATATGGAAGCAGGTATGAGTAAACTGGCAAGGAAAATTATGGACAAATGGAAATGGGATTTTCTTCTCAACGTTTTGAATTTGCCTTCCATCCTTAAAAGTCTTTATAGAAATTAAGGCAAATAAATCAAATAGCTCATTAAAATTGTTCAGCATAAAATCCTCAACTTAGGCTATTTTATTTAGAGCAGTCCTGTGGGTAAGATTTGTAGAGGACAGGCAAAATCCCAAAGGTTTGGCAAAGCACTACTGGGAATGAATAATGCAAAGCTTTTATGACCACAGGGTGGGCTCAGCAGCTGGTAACTCCAGCACGTGACCCTTAGCAGTCTGGGGCAACATCTGATTTGTGTCATTGCAAATATCTCCTACCTTGCAGTGCAATTACACACCATAAAAAGTACATTGCACATACTTAACGTAATGGAACTGCTCGTTTCTCTACATGATTAGTTGAGCCCAGTTGCTTCCCGCTGTCAGTTACGTGTACTTTTGAACAAAAAAGTATCCTCTGAAGGACATTTAAGAAATAATATATATTCCAAGTGATGCAATTAGAAGTATAAGTGCATTGGATGCTATAGTTTATGTGGTGTTTCAGACTAATAGAAGCAGGTGAGCATTCCTCTAGTTTTCAAAGTGCTTCTTGTGATTTGTGAACTTCTATATCTAGTTTGCTCATTTGCTCGAAGCCTAAATGCTCCCTTGGCATCAATTTTTGCTATATTGCAGGTGGGTTCTGATTGACTGCTCAGTGGTACATTAGTTCCAATGAATTTGACTACCCAGGTGCACAATGGGTAAACCTATGTGTTCCTACGAGTGTATTATAAAAGGGAGAAAAAAATCCCTCTAATTTAATGCATAATCAGTGCATTAGGAGCAAATGAAACCCCACAGCAATTATTGATTTGAGAGATAACTCTGTCGGATTATACATGATCTAACACATCTTTGGCTAGTGTTGGCAGGGGACTGTCCTAAAATGATTATGTAGATTGCAATGCTTGATATGTTGAATATCCATACAATTGCCTACAGAGCTAGCAGTTTTTTTTAAAGGATTAGCTGTGGCAATTCACTCTTACTCTAAAGAACCACTTGCATTTATATAACACCTTTCACAATTGCAGAATGCCCCAAAGTATTTTACAGTCAATGAAATATTTTTTGTAGTCGCAGTTTTAATGTAGAAAACATGGCAGCCAATTTGTGTAAGTTTCTACAAACAGCAATGTGATAATGCCCGGATAATCTATTCTAGTGCTGTTGACTGAGGGATTAAATATTGGCCAGGACACCAGAGAACACCCTGCTCTTCAAAAGAGTGCCATGGGATCATTTACACACACCTGAGAGGGCAGATGGGTTCTCAGTTTAACATCTCATCCAAAAGACAGCACCTGCAATAGTGCAATACTCCCGCAGTATTGTTCTAGAGTGTCAGTCTTAATTATGTGCTTAAGTCTATGGAGTGGGGCTTGAAATCCATAACTTTCCGACTCACTGGTGAGAGTACTACCGTGAGCCATGGCTGACGTTCTCGAATTCAAGAGACTGTATTATAGGGTAAATTAAGCATAATCTGTCTTTAATATATTTGATATGTACTACAAGAGCATAGGTCATTTTTACAGTGCAGTTAACCAAATCAAAACGTGAACAATGTTTAAAAGAAGTGGCAGTAATCTACAAAATCTCTGTTATATTAGAACAAGCATCACATGAGGAAAACAGGCAAATGGCAGCATAAGTCATTTAGTGAAGTAAATTTCATCAATTAACACTGTATTGAGTTATAACGGGAAGGTGAGAATTTACTTGTAAAGCTGCCTCAATCACTAAGTGCAGCAACAGCGTACAGTTGAAGATTTCTGTCTCAAAGTCATTCTTTTCCACATTAGTAACAATGCAAGGTAGAGTTTGCCGAACCTGATTGGCCTTTAATGTCCATGAAATGGAGACAATTAGAACATTGCTTGTGTAGTGTGAGGATTCAGATAAATCACAGGCCCTCTTATGAACATTTGCTCCTCATGGAATTTCAACGCTGAACAAGTCAACTTCCTGTGGTGTTGCCCAAGGTGAGTTGGAAGTCGAAGTTCGTCACTATTAATATCCCTTGATAAAGTTGTTGACACTGTTCTTGTCCACTGCATTGAATCCCAAGCAACGTTAACATATTGCTATTCATCTCTGATGTTCCTACCTTGACAATGCTAACCAACCACTAGTGAAGAACATTGTAAAAATAATGTTAAATGAAAGGTTGAAAAGGCAATTTACTAAACCGGAATGATTGAAGTATTAAAATTATAATTGACATTATTAGTTGAGTAAATAATATGGAAGAGAATTAATGAAATCATTCATTAATAATGCATTGGTAACTAGGTGAATTAAATTAGAATGAATATATATGCAATTTAAAATTATATAATTAAGTAGATATATATTTGCTGGCACAAAAAAACCAAGGAAGACCTGAGAGAGAGAAACTAAACATGGTAGGAGGCAAGATCTAATGGCTCAGTCTGCACGTACACAGAAGGCAATTGGCACTAAGCAGGCAGTATGTTCAGACCAGAGGTCCGGCCGAAGATGTAGTAAAATACTGGATTAGAAAAATGGTAAGAATGCAATGAGTACGAGCTCTATGAATAGGGAAAATTATAATGGAGAGGCCAGATGTTACAAGTGGAGAAGACAGGTAAAAAGTCCAAGCATGAGATCAAACTGGGATAATTTAAAACTTAGCAAACGAGGTCAAAAATCTGTCATGACGGTATTACGTGGGTGAAAATATAGGGCTGGATTTTGTAGTCCCACCGTCAGAGCAACAGCAGGCACGGAAAATGGTGGCTGCCCCGCATGGGACCTGCGCTGCCGTAATTCTGCAGCAGGCAGCTACTTTGCAAATTCATGCTGGTTGCCCCCCACAATCATGTGGCATGGGCAACATTGACGACGACATTCATGGCATCGCCAATGCGGAAGCAGGTGCTGGTGCCATTTTTAAAAGGCTGCCAGCCCTGCAGACAGTTTAACAAAGTGCAGAGATGCTCCCTTCCCCCCTTCCCGATACATGAAGTGCAGAGTTCATCCCTTCATATGCTTCCATACAAGACCAGAGTTCACCCGTTCCCATGCTCCCATATCCATCAGAGTGCAGAGTTCCCCACTTTCCCCCCCATACCCATCAGAGTGCAGAGTTCACCCCTTTCCCAGCCGGACCCATCAGAGTGCAGAGTTCACCCCTTCCCATGCTCCCATGCCAATCAGAGTGCAGAGTTCGCCCCTCACCCCCCATACCCATCAGAGTGCAGAGTTCACCCCTTCCCATGCTCCCAAACCCATCAGAGTGTAGAGTTCACCCCTTTCCCCCCATACCCATCAGAGTGCAGAGTTCACCCCTTCCCATGCTCTCACACCCATCAGAGTGCAGAGTTCACCCCTTACCCCCCATACCCATCAGAGTGCAGAGTTCACCCCTTCCCATGCTCCCATACCCATCAGAGTGCAGAGTTCACCCCTTACCCACCATACACATCAGAGTGCAGAGTTCACCCCTTCCCATGCTCCCATACCCATCAGAGTGCAGAGTTCACCCCTTCCCATGCTCACACACCCGAGTGCAGAGTTCACCCCCTTCCCATGCTCCCATACCCATCAGAGTGCGGAGTTCACCCCTTCCCATGCTCCCATACCCATCAGAGTGCAGAGTTCACCCCTTCCCATGCTCCCATACCCATCAGAGTGCAAAGTTCACCCCTTCCCATGCTCCCATACCCATCAGAGTGCAGAGTTCACCCCTTCCCATGCTCCCACACCCATCAGAGTGCAGAGTTCACCCCTTCCCATGCTCCCACACCCATCAGAGTGCAGAGTTCACCCCTTCCCATGCTCTCACATGCATCAGAGTGCAGAGTTCACCCCTTCCCATGCTCCCACACCCATCAGAGTGCAGAGTTCACCCCTTCCCATGCTCCCATACCCATCAGAGTGCAGAGTTCACCCCTTCCCATGCGCCCATACACATCAGAGTGCAGAATTCACCCCTTCCCATGCTCCCACACCCATCAGAGTGCAGAGTGCACCCCTTCCCATGCTCCCACACCCATCAGAGTGCAGAGTTCACCCCTTCCCATGCTCCCATACCCATCAGAGTTCAGAGATCTCCCCTTCCCATGCTCTCACACCCATCAGAGTGCAGAGTTCACCCCTTACCTCCATACCCAACAGAGTGCAGAGTTCACCCCTTCCCATGCTCCCAAACCCATCAGAGTGCAGAGTTCACCCCTTTCTCCCCATATCCATCAGAGTGCAGAGTTCACCCCTTCCCATGCTCCCACACCCATCAGAGTGCAGAGTTCACCCCTTCCCATGCTCCCACACCCATCAGAGTGCAGAGTTCACCCCTTCCCATGCTCCCACACCCATCAGAGTGCAGGGTTCACCCCTTACCCCCATACCCAACAGAGTGCAGAGTTCACCCCTTCCCATACTCCCATACCCATCAGAGTGCAGAGTTCACCCCTTTCTCCCCATATCCATCAGAGTGCAGAGTTCACCTCTTCCCATGCTCTCACACCCATCAGAGTGCAGAGTTCACCCCTTACCCCCTATACCCATCAGAGTGCAGAGTTCACCCCTTCCCATGCTCTCACACCCATCAGAGTGCAGAGTTCACCCCTTCCCATGCTCCCACACCCATCAGAGTGCAGAGTGCACCCCTTCCCATGCTCCCATACCCATCAGAGTGCAGAGTTCACCCCTTCCCATGCTCCCACACCCATCAGAGTGCAGAGTTCACCCCTTCCCATGCTCCCACACCCATCAGAGTGCAGAGTTCACCCCTTCCCATGGTCCCACACCCATCAGAGTGCAAAGTTCACCCCTTCCCATGCTCCCACACCCATCAGAGTGCAGAGTTCACCCCTTCCCATGCTCCCACACCCATCAGAGTGCAGAGTTCACCCCTTCCCATGCTCCCATACCCATCAGAGTGCAGAGTTCTCCGCTTCCCATGCTCCCACACCCATCAGAGTGCAGAGTTCACCCCTTCCCATGCTCCCACACCCATCAGAGTGCAGAGTTCACCCCTTCCCATGCTCCCACACCCATCAGAGTGCAGAGTTCACCCCTTCCCATGCTCCCACACCCATCACAGTGCAGACTTCACCCCTTCCCATGCTCCCATACCCATCAGAGTGCAGAGTTCACCCCTTACCCCCATACCCAACAGAGTGCAGAGTTCACCCCGTCCCATGCTCCCATACCCGTCAGAGTGCAGAGATCACCCCTTTCTCCCCATATCCATCAGAGTGCAGAGTTCACCCCTTCCCATGCTCTCACACCCATCAGAGTGCAGAGTTCACCCCTTACCCCCTATACCCATCAGAGTGCAGAGTTCACCCCTTCCCATGCTCCCATACACATCAGAGTGCAGAGTTCACCCCTTTCCATGCTCCCATACCCATCAGAGTGCAGAGTTCACCCCTTCCCATGCTTCCACATCCATCAGAGTGCAGAGTTCACCCCTTACCCCCATACCCAACAGAGTGCAGAGTTCACCCCGTCCCATGCTCCCATACCCATCAGAGTGCAGAGTTCACCCCTTTCTCCCCATATCCATCAGAGTGCAGAGTTCACCCCTTCCCATGCTCCCACACCCATCACAGTGCAGAGTTCACCCCTTCCCATGCTCCCATACCCATCAGAGTGCAGATTTCACCCATTCCCATGCTCCCACACCCATCAGAGTGCAGATTTCACTCCTTCCCATTCTCCCATACCCATCAGAGTGCAGAGTTCACCCCTTCCCATGCTGCCATACCCATCAGAGTGCAGAGTTCACCCCTTCCCATGCGCCCACACCCATCAGAGTGCAGAGTTCACCCCTTCCCATGCTCCCACACCCATCAGAGTGCAGAGTTCACCCCTTCCCATGCTCCCACACCCATCAGAGTGCAGAGTTCACCCCTTCCCATGCTCCCACACCCATCAGAGTGCAGAGTTCACCCCTTCCCATGCTCCCACACCCATCAGAGTGCAGGGTTCACCCCTTACCCCCATACCCAACAGAGTGCAGAGTTCACCCCTTCCCATGCTCTCACACCCATCAGAGTGCAGAGTTCACCCCTTCCCATGCTCCCACACCCATCAGAGTGCAGAGTTCACCCCTTCCCATGCTCCCATACCCATCAGAGTGCAGAGTTCACCCCTTCCCATGCTCCCACACCCATCAGAGTGCAGAGTTCACCCCTTCCCATGCTCCCACACCCATCAGAGTGCAGAGTTCACCCCTTCCCATGGTCCCACACCCATCAGAGTGCAGAGTTCACCCCTTCCCATGCTCCCACACCCATCAGAGTGCAGAGTTCACCCCTTCCCATGCTCCCACACCCATCAGAGTGCAGAGTTCACCCCTTCCCATGCTCCCATACCCATCAGAGTGCAGAGTTCTCCGCTTCCCATGCTCCCACACCCATCAGAGTGCAGAGTTCACCCCTTCCCATGCTCCCACACCCATCAGAGTGCAGAGTTCACCCCTTCCCATGCTCCCACACCCATCAGAGTGCAGAGTTCACCCCTTCCCATGCTCCCACACCCATCACAGTGCAGACTTCACCCCTTCCCATGCTCCCATACCCATCAGAGTGCAGAGTTCACCCCTTACCCCCATACCCAACAGAGTGCAGAGTTCACCCCGTCCCATGCTCCCATACCCATCAGAGTGCAGAGATCACCCCTTTCTCCCCATATCCATCAGAGTGCAGAGTTCACCCCTTCCCATGCTCCCACACCCATCAAAGTGCAGAGTTCACCCCTTTCCATGTTCCCACACCCATCAGAGTGCAGAGTTCACCCCTTCCCATGCTCCCACACCCATCACAGTGAAGACTTCACCCCTTCCCATGCTCCCATACCCATCAGAGTGCAGAGTTCACCCCTTACCCCCATAACCAACAGAGTGCAGAGTTCACCCCGTCCCATGCTCCCATACCCATCAGAGTGCAGAGATCACCCCTTTCTCCCCATATCCATCAGAGTGCAGAGTTCACCCCTTCCCATGCTCTCACACCCATCAGAGTGCAGAGTTCACCCCTTACCCCCTATACCCATCAGAGTGCAGAGTTCACCCCTTCCCATGCTCCCATACACATCAGAGTGCAGAGTTCACCCCTTTCCATGCTCCCATACCCATCAGAGTGCAGAGTTCACCCCTTCCCATGCTTCCACATCCATCAGAGTGCAGAGTTCACCCCTTACCCCCATACCCAACAGAGTGCAGAGTTCACCCCGTCCCATGCTCCCATACCCATCAGAGTGCAGAGTTCACCCCTTTCTCCCCATATCCATCAGAGTGCAGAGTTCACCCCTTCCCATGCTCCCACACCCATCACAGTGCAGAGTTCACCCCTTCCCATGCTCCCATACCCATCAGAGTGCAGATTTCACCCATTCCCATGCTCCCACACCCATCAGAGTGCAGATTTCACTCCTTCCCATTCTCCCATACCCATCAGAGTGCAGAGTTCACCCCTTCCCATGCTGCCATACCCATCAGAGTGCAGAGTTCACCCCTTCCCATGCGCCCACACCCATCAGAGTGCAGAGTTCACCCCTTCCCATGCTCCCACACCCATCAGAGTGCAGAGATCTCCCCTTCCCATGCTCTCACACCCATCAGAGTGCAGAGTTCACCCCTTACCTCCATACCCAACAGAGTGCAGAGTTCACCCCTTCCCATGCTCCCACACCCATCAGAGTGCAGAGTTCACCCCTTTCTCCCCATATCCATCAGAGTGCAGAGTTCACCCCTTCCCATGCTCCCACACCCATCAGAGTGCAGAGTTCACCCCTTCCCATGCTTCCACACCCATCAGAGTGCAGAGTTCACCCCTTCCCATGCTCCCACACCCATCAGAGTGCAGGGTTCACCCCTTACCCCCATACCCAACAGAGTGCAGAGTTCACCCCTTCCCATACTCCCATACCCATCAGAGTGCAGAGTTCACCCCTTTCTCCCCATATCCATCAGAGTGCAGAGTTCACCTCTTCCCATGCTCTCACACCCATCAGAGTGCAGAGTTCACCCCTTACCCCCTATACCCATCAGAGTGCAGAGTTCACCCCTTCCCATGCTCTCACACCCATCAGAGTGCAGAGTTCACCCCTTCCCATGCTCCCACACCCATCAGAGTGCAGAGTTCACCCCTTCCCATGCTCCCATACCCATCAGAGTGCAGAGTTCACCCCTTCCCATGCTCCCACACCCATCAGAGTGCAGAGTTCACCCCTTCCCATGCTCCCACACCCATCAGAGTGCAGAGTTCACCCCTTCCCATGGTCCCACACCCATCAGAGTGCAGAGTTCACCCCTTCCCATGCTCCCACACCCATCAGAGTGCAGAGTTCACCCCTTCCCATGCTCCCACACCCATCAGAGTGCAGAGTTCACCCCTTCCCATGCTCCCATACCCATCAGAGTGCAGAGTTCTCCGCTTCCCATGCTCCCACACCCATCAGAGTGCAGAGTTCACCCCTTCCCATGCTCCCACACCCATCAGAGTGCAGAGTTCACCCCTTCCCATGCTCCCACACCCATCAGAGTGCAGAGTTCACCCCTTCCCATGCTCCCACACCCATCACAGTGCAGACTTCACCCCTTCCCATGCTCCCATACCCATCAGAGTGCAGAGTTCACCCCTTACCCCCATACCCAACAGAGTGCAGAGTTCACCCCGTCCCATGCTCCCATACCCATCAGAGTGCAGAGATCACCCCTTTCTCCCCATATCCATCAGAGTGCAGAGTTCACCCCTTCCCATGCTCCCACACCCATCAAAGTGCAGAGTTCACCCCTTTCCATGTTCCCACACCCATCAGAGTGCAGAGTTCACCCCTTCCCATGCTCCCACACCCATCACAGTGAAGACTTCACCCCTTCCCATGCTCCCATACCCATCAGAGTGCAGAGTTCACCCCTTACCCCCATAACCAACAGAGTGCAGAGTTCACCCCGTCCCATGCTCCCATACCCATCAGAGTGCAGAGATCACCCCTTTCTCCCCATATCCATCAGAGTGCAGAGTTCACCCCTTCCCATGCTCTCACACCCATCAGAGTGCAGAGTTCACCCCTTACCCCCTATACCCATCAGAGTGCAGAGTTCACCCCTTCCCATGCTCCCATACACATCAGAGTGCAGAGTTCACCCCTTTCCATGCTCCCATACCCATCAGAGTGCAGAGTTCACCCCTTCCCATGCTTCCACATCCATCAGAGTGCAGAGTTCACCCCTTACCCCCATACCCAACAGAGTGCAGAGTTCACCCCGTCCCATGCTCCCATACCCATCAGAGTGCAGAGTTCACCCCTTTCTCCCCATATCCATCAGAGTGCAGAGTTCACCCCTTCCCATGCTCCCACACCCATCACAGTGCAGAGTTCACCCCTTCCCATGCTCCCATACCCATCAGAGTGCAGATTTCACCCATTCCCATGCTCCCACACCCATCAGAGTGCAGATTTCACTCCTTCCCATTCTCCCATACCCATCAGAGTGCAGAGTTCACCCCTTCCCATGCTGCCATACCCATCAGAGTGCAGAGTTCACCCCTTCCCATGCGCCCACACCCATCAGAGTGCAGAGTTCACCCCTTCCCATGCTCCCACACCCATCAGAGTGCAGAGATCTCCCCTTCCCATGCTCTCACACCCATCAGAGTGCAGAGTTCACCCCTTACCTCCATACCCAACAGAGTGCAGAGTTCACCCCTTCCCATGCTCCCACACCCATCAGAGTGCAGAGTTCACCCCTTTCTCCCCATATCCATCAGAGTGCAGAGTTCACCCCTTCCCATGCTCCCACACCCATCAGAGTGCAGAGTTCACCCCTTCCCATGCTTCCACACCCATCAGAGTGCAGAGTTCACCCCTTCCCATGCTCCCACACCCATCAGAGTGCAGGGTTCACCCCTTACCCCCATACCCAACAGAGTGCAGAGTTCACCCCTTCCCATACTCCCATACCCATCAGAGTGCAGAGTTCACCCCTTCCTCCCCATATCCATCAGAGTGCAGAGTTCACCTCTTCCCATGCTCTCACACCCATCAGAGTGCAGAGTTCACCCCTTACCCCCTATACCCATCAGAGTGCAGAGTTCACCCCTTCCCATGCTCTCACACCCATCAGAGTGCAGAGTTCACCCCTTCCCATGCTCCCACACCCATCAGAGTGCAGAGTTCACCCCTTCCCATGCTCCCATACCCATCAGAGTGCAGAGTTCACCCCTTCCCATGCTCCCACACCCATCAGAGTGCAGAGTTCACCCCTTCCCATGCTCCCACACCCATCAGAGTGCAGACTTCACCCCTTCCCATGCTCCCATACCCATCAGAGTGCAGAGTTCACCCCTTACCCCCATACCCAACAGAGTGCAGAGTTCACCCCGTCCCATGCTCCCATACCCATCAGAGTGCAGAGATCACCCCTTTCTCCCCATATCCATCAGAGTGCAGAGTTCACCCCTTCCCATGCTCCCACACCCATCAAAGTGCAGAGTTCACCCCTTTCCATGTTCCCACACCCATCAGAGTGCAGAGTTCACCCCTTCCCATGCTCCCACACCCATCACAGTGAAGACTTCACCCCTTCCCATGCTCCCATACCCATCAGAGTGCAGAGTTCACCCCTTACCCCCATAACCAACAGAGTGCAGAGTTCACCCCGTCCCATGCTCCCATACCCATCAGAGTGCAGAGATCACCCCTTTCTCCCCATATCCATCAGAGTGCAGAGTTCACCCCTTCCCATGCTCTCACACCCATCAGAGTGCAGAGTTCACCCCTTACCCCCTATACCCATCAGAGTGCAGAGTTCACCCCTTCCCATGCTCCCATACACATCAGAGTGCAGAGTTCACCCCTTTCCATGCTCCCATACCCATCAGAGTGCAGAGTTCACCCCTTCCCATGCTTCCACATCCATCAGAGTGCAGAGTTCACCCCTTACCCCCATACCCAACAGAGTGCAGAGTTCACCCCGTCCCATGCTCCCATACCCATCAGAGTGCAGAGTTCACCCCTTTCTCCCCATATCCATCAGAGTGCAGAGTTCACCCCTTCCCATGCTCCCACACCCATCACAGTGCAGAGTTCACCCCTTCCCATGCTCCCATACCCATCAGAGTGCAGATTTCACCCATTCCCATGCTCCCACACCCATCAGAGTGCAGATTTCACTCCTTCCCATTCTCCCATACCCATCAGAGTGCAGAGTTCACCCCTTCCCATGCTGCCATACCCATCAGAGTGCAGAGTTCACCCCTTCCCATGCGCCCACACCCATCAGAGTGCAGAGTTCACCCCTTCCCATGCTCCCACACCCATCAGAGTGCAGAGATCTCCCCTTCCCATGCTCTCACACCCATCAGAGTGCAGAGTTCACCCCTTACCTCCATACCCAACAGAGTGCAGAGTTCACCCCTTCCCATGCTCCCACACCCATCAGAGTGCAGAGTTCACCCCTTTCTCCCCATATCCATCAGAGTGCAGAGTTCACCCCTTCCCATGCTCCCACACCCATCAGAGTGCAGAGTTCACCCCTTCCCATGCTTCCACACCCATCAGAGTGCAGAGTTCACCCCTTCCCATGCTCCCACACCCATCAGAGTGCAGGGTTCACCCCTTACCCCCATACCCAACAGAGTGCAGAGTTCACCCCTTCCCATACTCCCATACCCATCAGAGTGCAGAGTTCACCCCTTCCTCCCCATATCCATCAGAGTGCAGAGTTCACCTCTTCCCATGCTCTCACACCCATCAGAGTGCAGAGTTCACCCCTTACCCCCTATACCCATCAGAGTGCAGAGTTCACCCCTTCCCATGCTCTCACACCCATCAGAGTGCAGAGTTCACCCCTTCCCATGCTCCCACACCCATCAGAGTGCAGAGTTCACCCCTTCCCATGCTCCCATACCCATCAGAGTGCAGAGTTCACCCCTTCCCATGCTCCCACACCCATCAGAGTGCAGAGTTCACCCCTTCCCATGCTCCCACACCCATCAGAGTGCAGAGTTCACCCCTTCCCATGGTCCCACACCCATCAGAGTGCAGAGTTCACCCCTTCCCATGCTCCCACACCCATCAGAGTGCAGAGTTCACCCCTTCCCATGCTCCCACACCCATCAGAGTGCAGAGTTCACCCCTTCCCATGCTCCCATACCCATCAGAGTGCTGAGTTCTCCGCTTCCCATGCTCCCACACCCATCAGAGTGCAGAGTTCACCCCTTCCCATGCTCCCACACCCATCAGAGTGCAGAGTTCACCCCTTCCCATGCTCCCACACCCATCAGAGTGCAGAGTTCACCCCTTCCCATGCTCCCACACCCATCACAGTGCAGACTTCACCCCTTCCCATGCTCCCATACCCATCAGAGTGCAGAGTTCACCCCTTACCCCCATACCCAACAGAGTGCAGAGTTCACCCCGTCCCATGCTCCCATACCCATCAGAGTGCAGAGATCACCCCTTTCTCCCCATATCCATCAGAGTGCAGAGTTCACCCCTTCCCATGCTCTCACACCCATCAGAGTGCAGAGTTCACCCCTTACCCCCTATACCCATCAGAGTGCAGAGTTCACCCCTTCCCATGCTCCCATACACATCAGAGTGCAGAGTTCACCCCTTTCCATGCTCCCATACCCATCAGAGTGCAGAGTTCACCCCTTCCCATGCTTCCACATCCATCAGAGTGCAGAGTTCACCCCTTACCCCCATACCCAACAGAGTGCAGAGTTCACCCCGTCCCATGCTCCCATACCCATCAGAGTGCAGAGTTCACCCCTTTCTCCCCATATCCATCAGAGTGCAGAGTTCACCCCTTCCCATGCTCCCACACCCATCACAGTGCAGAGTTCACCCCTTCCCATGCTCCCATACCCATCAGAGTGCAGATTTCACCCATTCCCATGCTCCCACACCCATCAGAGTGCAGATTTCACTCCTTCCCATTCTCCCATACCCATCAGAGTGCAGAGTTCACCCCTTCCCATGCTGCCATACCCATCAGAGTGCAGAGTTCACCCCTTCCCATGCGCCCACACCCATCAGAGTGCAGAGTTCACCCCTTCCCATGCTCCCACACCCATCAGAGTGCAGAGTTCACCCCTTCCCATGCTCCCACACCCATCAGAGTGCAGAGTTCACCCCTTCCCATGCTCCCACACCCATCAGAGTGCAGAGTTCACCCCTTCCCATGCTCCCACACCCATCAGAGTGCAGGGTTCACCCCTTACCCCCATACCCAACAGAGTGCAGAGTTCACCCCTTCCCATACTCCCATACCCATCAGAGTGCAGAGTTCACCCCTTTCTCCCCATATCCATCAGAGTGCAGAGTTCACCTCTTCCCATGCTCTCACACCCATCAGAGTGCAGAGTTCACCCCTTACCCCCTATACCCATCAGAGTGCAGAGTTCACCCCTTCCCATGCTCTCACACCCATCAGAGTGCAGAGTTCACCCCTTCCCATGCTCCCACACCCATCAGAGTGCAGAGTTCACCCCTTCCCATGCTCCCATACCCATCAGAGTGCAGAGTTCACCCCTTCCCATGCTCCCACACCCATCAGAGTGCAGAGTTCACCCCTTCCCATGCTCCCACACCCATCAGAGTGCAGAGTTCACCCCTTCCCATGGTCCCACACCCATCAGAGTGCAGAGTTCACCCCTTCCCATGCTCCCACACCCATCAGAGTGCAGAGTTCACCCCTTCCCATGCTCCCACACCCATCGGAGTGCAGAATTCACCCCTTTTTCCCCATACTCATCACAGTGCAGAGTTCACCCCTTCCCATGCGCCCATACCCAGCAGAGTGCAGAATTCACCCCTTCCCATGCTCCCACACCCATCAGAGTGCAGAGTTCACCCCTTCCCATGCTCCCACACCCATCAGAGTGCAGTGTTCACCCCTTCCCATGCGCCCATACCCATCAGAGTTCAGAGTTCTCCCCTTCCCATGCTCTCACACCCATCAGAGTGCAGAGTTCACCTCTTACCCCCATACCCAACAGAGTGCAGAGTTCACCCCTTCCCATGCTCACACACCCATCAGAGTGCAGAGTTCACCCCTTACCCCCTATACACATCAGAGTGCAGAGTTCACCCCTTCCCATGCTCTCACACCCATCAGAGTGCACAGTTCACCCCTTACCCCCCATACACATCAGAGTGCAGAGTTCACCCCTTCCCATGCTCTCACACCCATCAGAGTGCAGAGTTCACCCCTTCCCATGCTCCCACACCCATCAGAGTGCAGAGTTCACCCCTTCCCATGCTCCCATACCCATCAGAGTGCAGAGTTCACCACTTCCCATGCTCCCACACCAATCAGAGTGCAGAGTTCACCCCTTCCCATGCTCCCACACCCATCAGAGTGCAGAGTTCACCCCTTCCCATGCTCCCACACCCATCAGAGTGCAGAGTTCACCCCTTCCCATGCTCCCACACCCATCAGAGTGCAGAGTTCACCCCTTCCCATGCTCCCACACCCATCAGATTGCAGGGTTCACCCCTTACCCCCATACCCAACAGAGTGCAGAGTTCACCCCTTCCCATACTCCCATACCCATCAGAGTGCAGAGTTCACCCCTTTCTCCCCATATCCATCAGAGTGCAGAGTTCACCTCTTCCCATGCTCTCACACCCATCAGAGTGCAGAGTTCACCCCTGACCCCCTGTACCCATCAGAGTGCAGAGTTCACCCCTTCCCATGCTCTCACACCCATCAGAGTGCAGAGTTCACCCCTTCCCATGCTCCCACACCCATCAGAGTGCAGAGTTCACCCCTTCCCATGCTCCCATACCCATCAGAGTGCAGAGTTCACCCCTTCCCATGCTCCCACACCCATCAGAGTGCAGAGTTCACCCCTTCCCATGCTCCCACACCCATCAGAGTGCAGAGTTCACCCCTTCCCATGGTCCCACACCCATCAGAGTGCAGAGTTCACCCCTTCCCATGCTCCCACACCCATCAGAGTGCAGAGTTCACCCCTTCCCATGCTCCCACACCCATCAGAGTGCAGACTTCACCCCTTCCCATGCTCCCATACCCATCAGAGTGCAGAGATCTCCCCTTCCCATGCTCTCACACCCATCAGAGTGCAGAGTTCACCCCTTACCTCCATACCCAACAGAGTGCAGAGTTCACCCCTTCCCATGCTCCCAAACCCATCAGAGTGCAGAGTTCACCCCTTTCTCCCCATATCCATCAGAGTGCAGAGTTCACCCCTTCCCATGCTCCCACACCCATCAGAGTGCAGAGTTCACCCCTTCCCATGCTCCCACACCCATCAGAGTGCAGAGTTCACCCCTTCCCATGCTCCCACACCCATCAGAGTGCAGGGTTCTCCCCTTACCCCCATACCCAACAGAGTGCAGAGTTCACCCCTTCCCATACTCCCATACCCATCAGAGTGCAGAGTTCACCCCTTTCTCCCCATATCCATCAGAGTGCAGAGTTCACCTCTTCCCATGCTCTCACACCCATCAGAGTGCAGAGTTCACCCCTTACCCCCTATACCCATCAGAGTGCAGAGTTCACCCCTTCCCATGCTCTCACACCCATCAGAGTGCAGAGTTCACCCCTTCCCATGCTCCCACACCCATCAGAGTGCAGAGTTCACCCCTTCCCATGCTCCCATACCCATCAGAGTGCAGAGTACACCCCTTCCCATGCTCCCACACCCATCAGAGTGCAGAGTTCACCCCTTCCCATGCTCCCACACCCATCAGAGTGCAGAGTTCACCCCTTCCCATGGTCCCACACCCATCAGAGTGCAGAGTTCACCCCTTCCCATGCTCCCACACCCATCAGAGTGCAGAGTTCACCCCTTCCCATGCTCCCACACCCATCAGAGTGCAGAGTTCACCCCTTCCCATGCTCCCATACCCATCAGAGTGCAGAGTTCTCCCCTTCCCATGCTCTCACACCCATCAGAGTGCAGAGTTCACCCCTTACCTCCATACCCAACAGAGTGCAGAGTTCACCCCTTCCCATGCTCCCAAACCCATCAGAGTGCAGAGTTCACCCCTTTCTCCCCATATCCATCAGAGTGCAGAGTTCACCCCTTCCCATGCTCCCACACCCATCAGAGTGCAGAGTTCACCCCTTCCCATGCTCCCACACCCATCAGAGTGCAGAGTTCACCCCTTCCCATGCTCCCACACCCATCAGAGTGCAGGGTTCTCCCCTTACCCCCATACCCAACAGAGTGCAGAGTTCACCCCTTCCCATACTCCCATACCCATCAGAGTGCAGAGTTCACCCCTTTCTCCCCATATCCATCAGAGTGCAGAGTTCACCTCTTCCCATGCTCTCACACCCATCAGAGTGCAGAGTTCACCCCTTACCCCCTATACCCATCAGAGTGCAGAGTTCACCCCTTCCCATGCTCTCACACCCATCAGAGTGCAGAGTTCACCCCTTCCCATGCTCCCACACCCATCAGAGTGCAGAGTTCACCCCTTCCCATGCTCCCATACCCATCAGAGTGCAGAGTACACCCCTTCCCATGCTCCCACACCCATCAGAGTGCAGAGTTCACCCCTTCCCATGCTCCCACACCCATCAGAGTGCAGAGTTCACCCCTTCCCATGGTCCCACACCCATCAGAGTGCAGAGTTCACCCCTTCCCATGCTCCCATACCCATCAGAGTGCAGAGTTCACCCCTTCCCATGCTCCCACACCCATCAGAGTGCAGAGTTCACCCCTTCCCATGCTCCCACACCCATCAGAGTGCAGAGTTCACCCCTTCCCATGCTCCCATACCCATCAGAGTGCTGAGTTCTCCGCTTCCCATGCTCCCACACCCATCAGAGTGCAGAGTTCACCCCTTCCCATGCTCCCACACCCATCAGAGTGCAGAGTTCACCCCTTCCCATGCTCCCACACCCATCAGAGTGCAGAGTTCACCCCTTCCCATGCTCCCACACCCATCACAGTGCAGACTTCACCCCTTCCCATGCTCCCATACCCATCAGAGTGCAGAGTTCACCCCTTACCCCCATACCCAACAGAGTGCAGAGTTCACCCCGTCCCATGCTCCCATACCCATCAGAGTGCAGAGATCACCCCTTTCTCCCCATATCCATCAGAGTGCAGAGTTCACCCCTTCCCATGCTCTCACACCCATCAGAGTGCAGAGTTCACCCCTTACCCCCATACCCATCAGAGTGCAGAGTTCACCCCTTCCCATGCTCCCATACACATCAGAGTGCAGAGTTCACCCCTTTCCATGCTCCCATACCCATCAGAGTGCAGAGTTCACCCCTTCCCATGCTTCCACATCCATCAGAGTGCAGAGTTCACCCCTTACCCCCATACCCATCAGAGTGCAGAGTTCACCCCTTCCCATGCTCCCATACACATCAGAGTGCAGAGTTCACCCCTTTCCATGCTCCCATACCCATCAGAGTGCAGAGTTCACCCCTTCCCATGCTTCCACATCCATCAGAGTGCAGAGTTCACCCCTTACCCCCATACCCAACAGAGTGCAGAGTTCACCCCTTCCCATGCTCCCACACCCATCGCAGTGCAGAGTTCACCCCTTCCCATGCTCCCATACCCATCAGAGTGCAGATTTCACCCATTCCCATGCTCCCACACCCATCAGAGTGCAGATTTCACTCCTTCCCATTCTCCCATACCCATCAGAGTGCAGAGTTCACCCCTTCCCATGCTGCCATACCCATCAGAGTGCAGAGTTCACCCCTTCCCATGCGCCCACACCCATCAGAGTGCAGAGTTCACCCCTTCCCATGCTCCCACACCCATCAGAGTGCAGAGTTCACCCCTTCCCATGCTCCCACACCCATCAGAGTGCAGAGTTCACCCCTTCCCATGCTCCCACACCCATCAGAGTGCAGAGTTCACCCCTTCCCATGCGCCCACACCCATCAGAGTGCAGAGTTCACCCCTTCCCATGCTCCCACACCCATCAGAGTGCAGAGTTCACCCCTTCCCATGCTCCCACACCCATCAGAGTGCAGAGTTCACCCCTTCCCATGCTCCCACACCCATCGGAGTGCAGAGTTCACCCCTTCCCATGCTCCCACACCCATCAGAGTGCAGAGTTCACCCCTTACCCCCATACCCAACAGAGTGCAGAGTTCACCCCTTCCCATACTCCCATACCCATCAGAGTGCAGAGATCACCCCTTTCTCCCCATATCCATCAGAGTGCAGAGTTCACCTCTTCCCATGCTCTCACACCCATCAGAGTGCAGAGTTCACTCCTTACCCCCTATACCCATCAGAGTGCAGAGTTCACCCCTTCCCATGCTCTCACACCCATCAGAGTGCAGAGTTCACCCCTTCCCATGCTCCCACACCCATCAGAGTGCAGAGTTCACCCCTTCCCATGCTCCCATACCCATCAGAGTGCAGAGTTCACCCCTTCCCATGCTCCCACACCCATCAGAGTGCAGAGTTCACCCCTTCCCATGCTCCCACACCCATCAGAGTGCAGAGTTCACCCCTTCCCATGGTCCCACACCCATCAGAGTGCAGAGTTCACCCCTTTCTCCCCATATCCATCAGAGTGCAGAGTTCACCTCTTCCCATGCTCTCACACCCATCAGAGTGCAGAGTTCACCCCTTACCCCCTATACCCATCAGAGTGCAGAGTTCACCCCTTCCCATGCTCTCACACCCATCAGAGTGCAGAGTTCACCCCTTCCCATACTCCCATACCCATCAGAGTGCAGAGTTCACCCCTTTCTCCCCATATCCATCAGAGTGCAGAGTTCACCTCTTCCCATGCTCTCACACCCATCAGAGTGCAGAGTTCACCCCTTACCCCCTATACCCATCAGAGTGCAGAGTTCACCCCTTCCCATGCTCTCACACCCATCAGAGTGCAGAGTTCACCCCTTCCCATGCTCCCACACCCATCAGAGTGCAGAGTTCACCCCTTCCCATGCTCCCATACCCATCAGAGTGCAGAGTTCACCCCTTCCCATGCTCCCACACCCATCAGAGTGCAGAGTTCACCCCTTCCCATGCTCCCACACCCATCAGAGTGCAGAGTTCACCCCTTCCCATGGTCCCACACCCATCAGAGTGCAGAGTTCACCCCTTCCCATGCTCCCATACCCATCAGAGTGCAGAGTTCACCCCTTCCCATGCTCCCACACCCATCAGAGTGCAGAGTTCACCCCTTCCCATGCTCCCACACCCATCAGAGTGCAGAGTTCACCCCTTCCCATGCTCCCATACCCATCAGAGTGCTGAGTTCACCCCTTCCCATGCTCCCACACCCATCAGAGTGCAGAGTTCACCCCTTCCCATGCTCCCATACCCATCAGAGTGCAGAGTTCACCCCTTCCCATGCTCCCATACCCATCAGAGTGCAGAGTTCACCCCTTCCCATGCTCCCACACCCATCAGAGTGCAGAGTTCACCCCTTCCCATGCTCCCACACCCATCAGAGTGCAGAGTTCACCCCTTCCCATGGTCCCACACCCATCAGAGTGCAGAGTTCACCCCTTTCTCCCCATATCCATCAGAGTGCAGAGTTCACCTCTTCCCATGCTCTCACACCCATCAGAGTGCAGAGTTCACCCCTTACCCCCTATACCCATCAGAGTGCAGAGTTCACCCCTTCCCATGCTCTCACACCCATCAGAGTGCAGAGTTCACCCCTTCCCATACTCCCATACCCATCAGAGTGCAGAGTTCACCCCTTTCTCCCCATATCCATCAGAGTGCAGAGTTCACCTCTTCCCATGCTCTCACACCCATCAGAGTGCAGAGTTCACCCCTTACCCCCTATACCCATCAGAGTGCAGAGTTCACCCCTTCCCATGCTCTCACACCCATCAGAGTGCAGAGTTCACCCCTTCCCATGCTCCCACACCCATCAGAGTGCAGAGTTCACCCCTTCCCATGCTCCCATACCCATCAGAGTGCAGAGTTCACCCCTTCCCATGCTCCCACACCCATCAGAGTGCAGAGTTCACCCCTTCCCATGCTCCCACACCCATCAGAGTGCAGAGTTCACCCCTTCCCATGGTCCCACACCCATCAGAGTGCAGAGTTCACCCCTTCCCATGCTCCCATACCCATCAGAGTGCAGAGTTCACCCCTTCCCATGCTCCCACACCCATCAGAGTGCAGAGTTCAGCCCTTCCCATGCTCCCACACCCATCAGTGTGCAGAGTTCACCCCTTCCCATGCTCCCATACCCATCAGAGTGCTGAGTTCACCCCTTCCCATGCTCCCACACCCATCAGAGTGCAGAGTTCACCCCTTCCCATGATCCCATACCCATCAGAGTGCAGAGTTCACCCCTTCCCATGCTCCCACACCCATCAGAGTGCAGAGTTCACCCCTTCCCATGCTCCCACACCCATCAGAGTGCAGAGTTCACCCCTTCCCATGGTCCCACACCCATCAGAGTGCAGAGTTCACCCCTTCCCATGCTCCCATACCCATCAGAGTGCAGAGTTCACCCCTTCCCATGCTCCCACACCCATCAGAGTGCAGAGTTCACCCCTTCCCATGCTCCCACACCCATCAGAGTGCAGAGTTCACCCCTTCCCATGCTCCCATACCCATCAGAGTGCTGAGTTCTCCGCTTCCCATGCTCCCACACCCATCAGAGTGCAGAGTTCACCCCTTCCCATGCTCCCACACCCATCAGAGTGCAGAGTTCACCCCTTCCCATGCTCCCACACCCATCAGAGTGCAGAGTTCACCCCTTCCCATGCTCCCACACCCATCACAGTGCAGACTTCACCCCTTCCCATGCTCCCATACCCATCAGAGTGCAGAGTTCACCCCTTACCCCCATACCCAACAGAGTGCAGAGTTCACCCCGTCCCATGCTCCCATACCCATCAGAGTGCAGAGATCACCCCTTTCTCCCCATATCCATCAGAGTGCAGAGTTCACCCCTTCCCATGCTCTCACACCCATCAGAGTGCAGAGTTCACCCCTTACCCCCATACCCATCAGAGTGCAGAGTTCACCCCTTCCCATGCTCCCATACACATCAGAGTGCAGAGTTCACCCCTTTCCATGCTCCCATACCCATCAGAGTGCAGAGTTCACCCCTTCCCATGCTTCCACATCCATCAGAGTGCAGAGTTCACCCCTTACCCCCATACCCAACAGAGTGCAGAGTTCACCCCGTCCCATGCTCCCATACCCATCAGAGTGCAGAGTTCACCCCTTTCTCCCCATATCCATCAGAGTGCAGAGTTCACCCCTTCCCATGCTCCCACACCCATCACAGTGCAGAGTTCACCCCTTCCCATGCTCCCATACCCATCAGAGTGCAGATTTCACCCATT
This sequence comes from Heterodontus francisci, assembly GCF_036365525.1. Lineage (NCBI taxonomy): Eukaryota > Metazoa > Chordata > Chondrichthyes > Heterodontiformes > Heterodontidae > Heterodontus > Heterodontus francisci. The sequence continues at coordinate 40,711,520 of NC_090375.1, forward strand.
CCCATGCTCCCACACCCATCAGAGTGCAGATTTCACTCCTTCCCATTCTCCCATACCCATCAGAGTGCAGAGTTCACCCCTTCCCATGCTGCCATACCCATCAGAGTGCAGAGTTCACCCCTTCCCATGCGCCCACACCCATCAGAGTGCAGAGTTCACCCCTTCCCATGCTCCCACACCCATCAGAGTGCAGAGTTCACCCCTTCCCATGCTCCCACACCCATCAGAGTGCAGAGTTCACCCCTTCCCATGCTCCCACACCCATCAGAGTGCAGAGTTCACCCCTTCCCATGCTCCCACACCCATCAGAGTGCAGAGTTCACCCCTTACCCGCATACACAACAGAGTGCAGAGTTCACCCCTTCCCATACTCCCATACCCATCAGAGTGCAGAGTTCACCCCTTTCTCCCCATATCCATCAGAGTGCAGAGTTCACCTCTTCCCATGCTCTCACACCCATCAGAGTGCAGAGTTCACCCCTTACCCCCTATACCCATCAGAGTGCAGAGTTCACCCCTTCCCATGCTCTCACACCCATCAGAGTGCAGAGTTCACCCCTTCCCATGCTCCCACACCCATCAGAGTGCAGAGTTCACCCCTTCCCATGCTCCCATACCCATCAGAGTGCAGAGTTCACCCCTTCCCATGCTCCCACACCCATCAGAGTGCAGAGTTCACCCCTTCCCATGCTCCCACACCCATCAGAGTGCCGAGTTCACCCCTTCCCATGGTCCCACACCCATCAGAGTGCAGAGTTCACCCCTTCCCATGCTCCCACACCCATCAGAGTGCAGAGTTCACCCCTTCCCATGCTCCCACACCCATCAGAGTGCAGAGTTCACCCCTTCCCATGCTCCCATACCCATCAGAGTGCAGAGTTCTCCGCTTCCCATGCTCCCACACCCATCAGAGTGCAGAGTTCACCCCTTCCCATGCTCCCACACCCATCAGAGTGCAGAGTTCACCCCTTCCCATGCTCCCACACCCATCAGAGTGCAGAGTTCACCCCTTCCCATGCTCCCACACCCATCACAGTGCAGACTTCACCCCTTCCCATGCTCCCATACCCATCAGAGTGCAGAGTTCACCCCTTACCCCCATACCCAACAGAGTGCAGAGTTCACCCCGTCCCATGCTCCCATACCCATCAGAGTGCAGAGATCACCCCTTTCTCCCCATATCCATCAGAGTGCAGAGTTCACCCCTTCCCATGCTCTCACACCCATCAGAGTGCAGAGTTCACCCCTTACCCCCTATACCCATCAGAGTGCAGAGTTCACCCCTTCCCATGCTCCCATACACATCAGAGTGCAGAGTTCACCCCTTTCCATGCTCCCATACCCATCAGAGTGCAGAGATCACCCCTTCCCATGCTTCCACATCCATCAGAGTGCAGAGTTCACCCCTTCCCATGCTCCCACACCCATCACAGTGCAGAGTTCACCCCTTCCCATGCTCCCATACCCATCAGAGTGCAGATTTCACCCATTCCCATGCTCCCACACCCATCAGAGTGCAGATTTCACTCCTTCCCATTCTCCCATACCCATCAGAGTGCAGAGTTCACCCCTTCCCATGCTGCCATACCCATCAGAGTGCAGAGTTCACCCCTTCCCATGCGCCCACACCCATCAGAGTGCAGAGTTCACCCCTTCCCATGCACCCACACCCATCAGAGTGCAGAGTTCACCCCTTCCCATGCTCCCACATGCATCAGAGTGCAGAGTTCACCCCTTCCCATGCTCCCACACCCATCAGAGTGCAGAGTTCACCCATTCCCATGCTCCCACACCCATCGGAGTGCAGAATTCACCCCTTTTTCCCCATACCCATCACAGTGCAGAATTCACCCCTTCCCATGCGCCCATACCCAGCAGAGTGCAGAATTCACCCCTTCCCATGCTCCCACACCCATCAGAGTGCAGAGTTCACCCCTTCCCATGCTCCCACACCCATCAGAGTGCAGTGTTCACCCCTTCCCATGCGCCCATACCCATCAGAGTTCAGAGTTCTCCCCTTCCCATGCTCTCACACCCATCAGAGTGCAGAGTTCACCTCTTACCCCCATACCCAACAGAGTGCAGAGTTCACCCCTTCCCATGCTCACACACCCATCAGAGTGCAGAGTTCACCCCTTACCCCCTATACACATCAGAGTGCAGAGTTCACCCCTTCCCATGCTCTCACACCCATCAGAGTGCACAGTTCACCCCTTACCCCCCATACACATCAGAGTGCAGAGTTCACCCCTTCCCATGCTCTCACACCCATCAGAGTGCAGAGTTCACCCCTTCCCATGCTCCCACACCCATCAGAGTGCAGAGTTCACCCCTTCCCATGCTCCCATACCCATCAGAGTGCAGAGTTCACCCCTTCCCATGCTCCCACACCCATCAGAGTGCAGAGTTCACCCCTTCCCATGCTCCCACACCCATCAGAGTGCAGAGTTCACCCCTTCCCATGCTCCCACACCCATCAGAGTGCAGAGTTCACCCCTTCCCATGCTCCCACACCCATCAGAGTGCAGAGTTCACCCCTTCCCATGCTCCCATACACATCAGAGTGCAGAGTTCACCATTTACCCCCATACCCAACAGAGTGCAGAGTTCACCCCTTCCCATGCTCCCATACCCATCAGAGTGCAGAGTTCACCCCTTTCTCCCCATATCCATCAGAGTGCAGAGTTCATCCCTTCCCATGCTCTCACACCCATCAGAGTGCAGAGTTCACCCCTTACCCCCTATCCCCATCAGAGTGCAGAGTTCACCCCTTCCCATGCTCTCACACCCATCAGAGTGCAGAGTTCACCCCTTCCCATGCTCCCACACCCATCAGAGTGCAGAGTTCACCCCTTCCCATGCTCCCATACCCATCAGAGTGCAGAGTTCACCCCTTCCCATGCTCCCACACCCATCAGAGTGCAGAGTTCACCCCTTACCATGCTCCCACACCCATCAGAGTGCAGAGTTCACCCCTTCCCATGCTCCCACACCCATCAGAGTGCAGAGTTCACCCCTTCCCATGCTCCCACACCATCAGAGTGCAGAGTTCTCCGCTTCCCATGCTCCCACACCCATCAGAGTGCAGAGTTCACCCCTTCCCATGCTCCCACACCCATCAGAGAGCAGAGTTCACCCCTTCCCATGCTCCCACACCCATCAGAGTGCAGAGTTCACCCATTCCCATGCTCCCACACCCATCAGAGTGCAGAGTTCACCCTTTACCCCCATACCCAACAGAGTGCAGAGTTCACCCCTTCCCATGCTCCCATACCCATCAGAGTGCAGAGTTCACCCCTTTCTCCCCATATCCATCAGAGTGCAGAGTTCACCCCTTCCCATGCTCTCACACCCATCAGAGTGCAGAGTTCACCCCTTACCCCCTATACCCATCAGAGTGCAGAGTTCACCCCTTCCCATGCTCCCATACCCATCAGAGTGCAGAGTTCACCCCTTTCCATGCTCCCATACCCATCAGAGTGCAGAGTTCACCCCTTCCCATGCTTCCACATCCATCAGAGTGCAGAGTTCACCCCTTACCCCCATACCCAACAGAGTGCAGAGTTCACCCCGTCCCATGCTCCCATACCCATCAGAGTGCAGAGTTCACCCCTTACTCCCCATATCCATCAGAGTGCAGAGTTCACCCCTTCCCATGCTCCCACACCCATCACAGTGCAGAGTTCACCCCTTCCCATGCTCCCATACCCATCAGAGTGCAGATTTCACCCATTCCCATGCTCCCACACCCATCAGAGTGCAGATTTAACCCCTTCCCATTCTCCCATACCCATCAGAGTGCAGAGTTCACCCCTTCCCATGCTCCCATACCCATCAGAGTGCAGAGTTCACCCCTTCCCATGCTCCCACGCCCATCAGAGTGCAGAGTTCACCCCTTCCCATGCTCCCACATGCATCAGAGTGCAGAGTTCACCCCTTCCCATGCTCCCACACCCATCAGAGTGCAGAGTTCACCCCTTCCCATGCTCCCACACCCATCAGAGTGCAGAGTTCACCCCTTCCCATGCTCCCACACCCATCAGAGTGCAGAGTTCACCCCTTCCCATGCTCCCACACCCATTGGAGTGCAGAATTCACCCCTTTTTCCCCATACACATCACAGTGCAGACTTCACCCCTTCCCATGCTCCCATACCCATCAGAGTGCAGAGTTCACCCCTTCCCATGCGCCCATACCCATCAGAGAGCAGAATTCACCCCTTCCCATGCTCCCACACCCATCAGAGTGCAGAGTTCACCCCTTCCCATGCTCCCACACCCAACAGAGTGCAGAGTTCACCCCTTCCCATGCTCCCATACCCATCAGAGTGCAGAGTTCACCCCTTTCTCCCCATATCCATCAGAGTGCAGAGTTCACCCCTTCCCATGCTCTCACACCCATCAGAGTGCACAGTTCACCTCTTACCCCCATACCCAACAGAGTGCAGAGTTCACCCCTTCCCATGCTCTCACACCCATCAGAGTGCAGAGTTCACCCCTTACCCCCTATACCCATCAGAGTGCAGAGTTCACCCCTTCCCATGCTCTCACACCCATCAGAATGCAGAGTTCACCCCTTCCCATGCTCCCACACCCATCAGAGTGCAGAGTTCACCCCTTCCCATGCTCCCACACCCATCAGAGTGCAGAGTTCACCCCATTCCATGCTCCCACACCCATCAGAGTGCAGAGTTCACCCCTTCCCATGCTCTCACACCCATCAGAGTGCAGAGTTCACCCCATTCCATGCTCTCACACCCATCAGAGTGCAGAGTTCACCCCTTCCCATGCTCCCACACCCATCACAGTGCAGAGTTCACCCCTTCCCATGCTCCCATACCCATCAGAGTGCAGAGTTCACCCATTCCCATGCTCCCACACCCATCAGAGTGCAGAGTTCACCCCTTCCCATGCTCCCATACTCATCAGAGAGCAGATTTCACCCCTTCCCATTCTCCCATACCCATCAGAGTGCAGAGTTCACCCCTTCCCATGCTCCTATACCCATCAGAGTGCAGAGTTCACCCCTTCCCATGCTCCCACACCAATCAGAGTGCAGAGTTCACCCCTTCCCATGCTCCCACACCCATCAGAGTGCAGAGTTCACCCCTTCCCATGCTCCCATACCCATCAGAGTGCAGAGTTCACCCCTTCCCATGCTCCCACACCCATCAGAGTGCAGAGTTCACCCCTTCCCATGCTCCCACACCCATCGGAGTGCAGAATTCTCCCCTTTTTCCCCATACCCATCACAGTGCAGACTTCACCCCTTCCCATGCTCCCATACCCATCAGAGTGCAGAGTTCACCCCTTCCCATGCGCCCATACCCATCAGAGTGCAGAATTCACCCCTTCCCATGCTCCCACACCCATCAGAGTGCAGAGTTCACCCCTTCCCATGCTCCCATACCCATCAGAGTGCAGAGTTCTCCCCTTCCCATGCTCTCACACCCATCAGAGTGCAGAGTTCACCCCTTACCCCGTATACCCATCAGAGTGCAGAGTTTACCCCTTCCCATGCTCTCACACCCATCAGAGTGCAGAGTTCACCCCTTCCCATGCTCCCATACCCATCAGAGTGCAGAGTTCACCCCTTACCCCCCATACCCTTCAGAGTGCAGAATTCACCCCTTCCCATGCTCCCATACCCATCAGAGTGCAGAGTTCACCCCTTTCTCCCCATACCCATCAGAGTGCAGAGTTCACCCCTTCCCATGCTCCCACACCCATCAGAGTGCAGAGTTCGCCCCTTCCCATGCTCCCATACCCATCAGAGTGCAGAGTTCACCCTTTCCGATGCTCCCATACCCATCAGAGTGCAGAGTTCACCCCTTCCCATGTTCCCGTACCCATCAGAGTGCAGGGTTCACCCCTTCCCATGCTCCCATACCCATCAGAGTGCAGAGTTCACCCCTTCCCATGCTCCCATACCCATCAGAGTGCAGAGTTCACCCCTTTCCAGGCTCCCATACCCATCAGAGTGCAGAGTTCACCCCTTCCCATGCTCCCATACCCATCAGAGTGCAGAGTTCACCCCTTACCCCCATACCCAACAGAGTGCAGAGTTCACCCGTCCCATGCTTCCATACCCATCAGAGTGCAGAGTTCACCCCTTTCTCCCCATATCCATCAGAGTGCAGAGTTCACCCCTTCCCATGCTCCCACACCCATCACAGTGCAGAGTTCACCCCTTCCCATGCTCCCATACCCATCAGAGTGCAGATTTCACCCATTCCCATGCTCCCACACCCATCAGAGTGCAGATTTCACCCCTTCCCATGCTCCCATACCCATCAGAGTGCAGAGTTCACCCCTTCCCATGCTCCCATACCCATCAGAGTGCAGAGTTCACCCCTTCCCATGCTCCCACACCCATCAGAGTGCAGAGTTCACCCCTTCCCATGCTCCCACACCCATCAGAGTGCAGAGTTCACCCCTTCCCATGCTCCCACATGCATCAGAGTGCAGAGTTCACCCCTTCCCATGCTCCCACACCCATCAGAGTGCAGAGTTCGCCCCTTCCCATGCTCCCATACCCATCAGAGTGCAGAGTTCACCCCTTACCCCCATACCCAACAGAGTGCAGAGTTCACCCCTTCCCATGCTCTCACACCCATCAGAGTGCAGAGTTCACCCCATTCCATGCTCCCACACCCATCAGAGTGCAGAGTTCACCCCTTCCCATGCTCTCACACCCATCAGAGTGCAGAGTTCACCCCATTCCATGCTCTCACACCCATCAGAGTGCAGAGTTCACCCCTTCCCATGCTCCCACACCCATCACAGTGCAGAGTTCACCCCTTCCCATGCTCCCATACCCATCAGAGTGCAGAGTTCACCCCTTCCCATGCCTCCATACTCATCAGAGTGCAGATTTCACCCCTTCCCATGCTCCCACACCCATCAGAGTGCAGAGTTCACCCCTTCCCATGCTCCCACACCCATCAGAGTGCAGAGTTCACCCCTTCCCATGCTCCCATACCCATCAGAGTGCAGAGTTCACCCCTTCCCATGCTCCCACACCCATCAAAGTGCAGAGTTCACCCCTTCCCATGCTCCTACACCCATCGGAGTGCAGAATTCTCCCCTTTTTCCCCATACCCATCACAGTGCAGACTTCACCCCTTCCCATGCTCCCATACCCATCAGAGTGCAGAGTTCACCCCTTCCCATGCGCCCATACCCATCAGAGTGCAGAATTCACCCCTCCCCATGCTCCCACACCCATCAGAGTGCAGAGTTCACCCCTTCCCATGCTCCCATACCCATCAGAGTTCAGAGTTCTCCCCTTCCCATGCTCTCACACCCATCAGAGTGCAGAGTTCACCCCTTACCCAGTATACCCATCAGAGTGCAGAGTTCACCCCTTCCCATGCTCTCACACCCATCAGAGTGCAGAGTTCACCCATTCCCATGCTCCCATACCCATCAGAGTGCAGAGTTCACCCCTTAGCCCCCATACCCTTCAGAGTGCAGAGTTCACCCCTTCCCATGCTCCCATACCCATCAGAGTGCAGAGTTCACCCCTTTCTCCCCATACCCATCAGAGTGCAGAGTTCACCCCTTCCCATGCTCCCACACCCATCAGAGTGCAGAGTTAGCCCCTTCCCATGCTCCCATACCCATCAGAGTGCAGAGTTCTCCCTTTCCGATGCTCCCATACCCATCAGAGTGCAGAGTTCACCCCTTCCCATGTTCCCGTACCCATCAGAGTGCAGGGTTCACCCCTTCCCATGCTCCCATACCCATCAGAGTGCAGATTTCACCCCTTCCCATGCGCCCATACCCATCAGAGTGCAGAGTTCACCCCTTACCCCCTATACCCATCAGAGTGCAGAGTTCACCCCTTCCCATGCTCTCACACCCATCAGAATGCAGAGTTCACCCCTTCCCATGCTCCCACACCCATCAGAGTGCAGAGTTCACCCCTTCCCATGCTCCCACACCCATCAGAGTGCAGAGTTCGCCCCTTCCCATGCTCCCATACCCATCAGAGTGCAGAGTTCACCCCTTACCCCCATACCCAACAGAGTGCAGAGTTCACCCCTTCCCATGCTCTCACACCCATCAGAATGCAGAGTTCACCCCTTCCCATGCTCCCACACCCATCAGAGTGCAGAGTTCGCCCCTTCCCATGCTCCCATACCCATCAGAGTGCAGAGTTCACCCCTTACCCCCATACCCATCAGAGTGCAGAGTTCACCCCATTCCATGCTCTCACACCCATCAGAGTGCAGAGTTCACCCCTTCCCATGCTCCCACACCCATCACAGTGCAGAGTTCACCCCTTCCCATGCTCCCATACCCATCAGAGTGCAGAGTTCACCCCTTCCCATGCTCCCATACCCATCAGAGTGCAGAGTTCACCCCTTTCCATGCTCCCATACCCATCAGAGTGCAGAGTTCACCCCTTCCCATGCTCCCATACCCATCAGAGTGCAGAGTTCACCCCTTACCCCCATACCCAACAGAGTGCAGAGTTCACCCCGTCCCATGCTTCCATACCCATCAGAGTGCAGAGTTCACCCCTTTCTCCCCATATCCATCAGAGTGCAGAGTTCACCCCTTCCCATGCTCCCACACCCATCACAGTGCAGAGTTCACCCCTTCCCATGCTCCCATACCCATCAGAGTGCAGATTTCACCCATTCCCATGCACCCACACCCATCAGAGTGCAGATTTCACCCCTTCCTATGCTCCCATACCCATCAGAGTGCAGAGTTCACCCCTTCCCATGCTCCCATACCCATCAGAGTGCAGAGTTCACCCCTTCCCATGCTCCCACACCCATCAGAGTGCAGAGTTCACCCCTTCCCATGCTCCCACACCCATCAGAGTGCAGAGTTCACCCCTTCCCATGCTCCCACATGCATCAGAGTGCAGAGTTCACCCCTTCCCATGCTCCCACACCCATCAGAGTGCAGAGTTCGCCCCTTCCCATGCTCCCATACCCATCAGAGTGCAGAGTTCACCCCTTACCCCCATACCCAACAGAGTGCAGAGTTCACCCCTTCCCATGCTCTCACACCCATCAGAGTGCAGAGTTCACCCCATTCCATGCTCCCACACCCATCAGAGTGCAGAGTTCACCCCTTCCCATGCTCTCACACCCATCAGAGTGCAGAGTTCACCCCATTCCATGCTCTCACACCCATCAGAGTGCAGAGTTCACCCCTTCCCATGCTCCCACACCCATCACAGTGCAGAGTTCACCCCTTCCCATGCTCCCATACCCATCAGAGTGCAGAGTTCACCCCTTCCCATGCCTCCATACTCATCAGAGTGCAGATTTCACCCCTTCCCATGCTCCCACACCCATCAGAGTGCAGAGTTCACCCCTTCCCATGCTCCCACACCCATCAGAGTGCAGAGTTCACCCCTTCCCATGCTCCCATACCCATCAGAGTGCAGAGTTCACCCCTTCCCATGCTCCCACACCCATCAAAGTGCAGAGTTCACCCCTTCCCATGCTCCTACACCCATCGGAGTGCAGAATTCTCCCCTTTTTCCCCATACCCATCACAGTGCAGACTTCACCCCTTCCCATGCTCCCATACCCATCAGAGTGCAGAGTTCACCCCTTCCCATGCGCCCATACCCATCAGAGTGCAGAATTCACCCCTCCCCATGCTCCCACACCCATCAGAGTGCAGAGTTCACCCCTTCCCATGCTCCCATACCCATCAGAGTTCAGAGTTCTCCCCTTCCCATGCTCTCACACCCATCAGAGTGCAGAGTTCACCCCTTACCCCGTATACCCATCAGAGTGCAGAGTTCACCCCTTCCCATGCTCTCACACCCATCAGAGTGCAGAGTTCACCCATTCCCATGCTCCCATACCCATCAGAGTGCAGAGTTCACCCCTTAGCCCCCATACCCTTCAGAGTGCAGAGTTCACCCCTTCCCATGCTCCCATACCCATCAGAGTGCAGAGTTCACCCCTTTCTCCCCATACCCATCAGAGTGCAGAGTTCACCCCTTCCCATGCTCCCACACCCATCAGAGTGCAGAGTTCGCCCCTTCCCATGCTCCCATACCCATCAGAGTGCAGAGTTCTCCCTTTCCGATGCTCCCATACCCATCAGAGTGCAGAGTTCACCCCTTCCCATGTTCCCGTACCCATCAGAGTGCAGGGTTCACCCCTTCCCATGCTCCCATACCCATCAGAGTGCAGATTTCACCCCTTCCCATGCGCCCATACCCATCAGAGTGCAGAGTTCACCCCTTACCCCCTATACCCATCAGAGTGCAGAGTTCACCCCTTCCCATGCTCTCACACCCATCAGAATGCAGAGTTCACCCCTTCCCATGCTCCCACACCCATCAGAGTGCAGAGTTCACCCCTTCCCATGCTCCCACACCCATCAGAGTGCAGAGTTCGCCCCTTCCCATGCTCCCATACCCATCAGAGTGCAGAGTTCACCCCTTACCCCCATACCCAACAGAGTGCAGAGTTCACCCCTTCCCATGCTCTCACACCCATCAGAATTCAGAGTTCACCCCTTCCCATGCTCCCACACCCATCAGAGTGCAGAGTTCGCCCCTTCCCATGCTCCCATACCCATCAGAGTGCAGAGTTCACCCCTTACCCCCATACCCATCAGAGTGCAGAGTTCACCCCATTCCATGCTCTCACACCCATCAGAGTGCAGAGTTCACCCCTTCCCATGCTCCCACACCCATCACAGTGCAGAGTTCACCCCTTCCCATGCTCCCATACCCATCAGAGTGCAGAGTTCACCCATTCCCATGCTCCCACACCCATCAGAGTGCAGAGTTCACCCCTTCCCATGCTCCCATACTCATCAGAGTCCAGATTTCACCCCTTCCCATTCTCCCATACCCATCAGAGTGCAGAGTTCACCCCTTCCCATGCTCCTATACCCATCAGAGTGCAGAGTTCACCCCTTCCCATGCTCCCACACCCATCAGAGTGCAGAGTTCACCCCTTCCCATGCTCCCACACCCATCAGAGTGCAGAGTTCACCCCTTCCCATGCTCCCATACCCATCAGAGTGCAGAGTTCTCCCCTTCCCATGCTCCCACACCCATCAGAGTGCAGAGTTCACCCCTTCCCATGCTCCCACACCCATCGGAGTGCACAATTCTCCCCTTTTTCCCCATACCCATCAGAGTGCAGACTTCACCCCTTCCCATGCTCCCATACCCATCAGAGTGCAGAGTTCACCCCTTCCCATGCGCCCATACCCATCAGAGTGCAGAATTCACCCCTTCCCATGCTCCCACTCCCATCAGAGTGCAGAGTTCACCCCTTCCCATGCTCCCATACCCATCAGAGTTCAGAGTTCTCCCCTTCCCATGCTCTCACACCCATCAGAGTGCAGAGTTCACCCCTTACCCCGTATACCCATCAGAGTGCAGAGTTTACCCCTTCCCATGCTTTCACACCCATCAGAGTGCAGAGTTCACCCCTTCCCATGCTCCCATACCCATCAGAGTGCAGAGTTCACCCCTTACCCCCCATACCCTTCAGAGTGCAGAGTTCACCCCTTCCCATGCTCCCATACCCATCAGAGTGCAGAGTTCACCCCTTTCTCCCCATACCCATCAGAGTGCAGAGTTCACCCCTTCCCATGCTCCCACACCCATCAGAGTGCAGAGTTCGCCCCTTCCCATGCTCCCATACCCATCAGAATGCAGAGTTCACCCTTTCCGATGCTCCCATACCCATCAGAGTGCAGAGTTCACCCCTTCCCATGTTCCCGTACCCATCAGAGTGCAGGGTTCACCCCTTCCCATGCTCCCATACCCATCAGAGTGCAGAGTTCACCCCTTCCCATGCTCCCATACCCATCAGAGTGCAGAGTTCACCCCTTTCCATGCTCCCATACCCATCAGAGTGCAGAGTTCACCCCTTCCCATGCTCCCATACCCATCAGAGTGCAGAGTTCACCCCTTACCCCCATACCCAACAGAGTGCAGAGTTCACCCCGTCCCATGCTTCCATACCCATCAGAGTGCAGAGTTCACCCCTTTCTCCCCATATCCATCAGAGTGCAGAGTTCACCCCTTCCCATGCTCCCACACCCATCACAGTGCAGAGTTCACCCATTCCCATGCTCCCATACCCATCAGAGTGCAGAGTTCACCCCTTAGCCCCCATACCCTTCAGAGTGCAGAGTTCACCCCTTCCCATGCTCCCATACCCATCAGAGTGCAGAGTTCACCCCTTTCTCCCCATACCCATCAGAGTGCAGAGTTCACCCCTTCCCATGCTCCCACACCCATCAGAGTGCAGAGTTCGCCCCTTCCCATGCTCCCATACCCATCAGAGTGCAGAGTTCACCCTTTCCGATGCTCCCATACCCATCAGAGTGCAGAGTTCACCCCTTCCCATGTTCCCGTACCCATCAGAGTGCAGGGTTCACCCCTTCCCATGCTCCCATACCCATCAGAGTGCAGATTTCACCCCTTCCCATGCGCCCATACCCATCAGAGTGCAGAGTTCACCCCTTACCCCCTATACCCATCAGAGTGCAGAGTTCACCCCTTCCCATGCTCTCACACCCATCAGAATGCAGAGTTCACCCCTTCCCATGCTCCCACACCCATCAGAGTGCAGAGTTCACCCCTTCCCATGCTCCCACACCCATCAGAGTGCAGAGTTCGCCCCTTCCCATGCTCCCATACCCATCAGAGTGCAGAGTTCACCCCTTACCCCCATACCCAACAGAGTGCAGAGTTCACCCCTTCCCATGCTCGCACACCCATCAGAATGCAGAGTTCACCCCTTCCCATGCTCCCACACCCATCAGAGTGCAGAGTTCGCCCCTTCCCATGCTCCCATACCCATCAGAGTGCAGAGTTCACCCCTTACCCCCATACCCATCAGAGTGCAGAGTTCACCCCATTCCATGCTCTCACACCCATCAGAGTGCAGAGTTCACCCCTTCCCATGCTCCCACACCCATCACAGTGCAGAGTTCACCCCTTCCCATGCTCCCATACCCATCAGAGTGCAGAGTTCACCCATTCCCATGCTCCCACACCCATCAGAGTGCAGAGTTCACCCCTTCCCATGCTCCCATACTCATCAGAGTGCAGATTTCACCCCTTCCCATTCTCCCATACCCATCAGAGTGCAGAGTTCACCCCTTCCCATGCTCCTATACCCATCAGAGTGCAGAGTTCACCCCTTCCCATGCTCCCACACCCATCAGAGTGCAGAGTTCACCCCTTCCCATGCTCCCACACCCATCAGAGTGCAGAGTTCACCCCTTCCCATGCTCCCATACCCATCAGAGTGCAGAGTTCACCCCTTCCCATGCTCCCACACCCATCAGAGTGCAGAGTTCACCCCTTCCCATGCTCCCACACCCATCGGAGTGCACAATTCTCCCCTTTTTCCCCATACCCATCACAGTGCAGACTTCACCCCTTCCCATGCTCCCATACCCATCAGAGTGCAGAGTTCACCCCTTCCCATGCGCCCATACCCATCAGAGTGCAGAATTCACCCCTTCCCATGCTCCCACACCCATCAGAGTGCAGAGTTCACCCCTTCCCATGCTCCCATACCCATTTGAGTTCAGAGTTCTCCCCTTCCCATGCTCTCACACCCATCAGAGTGCAGAGTTCACCCCTTACCCCGTATACCCATCAGAGTGCAGAGTTTACCCCTTCCCATGCTCTCACACCCATCAGAGTGCAGAGTTCACCCCTTCCCATGCTCCCATACCCATCAGAGTGCAGAGTTCACCCCTTACCCCCCATACCCTTCAGAGTGCAGAGTTCACCCCTTCCCATGCTCCCATACTCATCAGAGTGCAGAGTTCACCCCTTTCTCCCCAGACCCATCAGAGTGCAGAGTTCACCCCTTCCCATGCTCCCACACCCATCAGAGTGCAGAGTTCGCCCCTTCCCATGCTCCCATACCCATCAGAGTGCAGAGTTCACCCTTTCCGATGCTCCCATACCCATCAGAGTGCAGAGTTCACCCCTTCCCATGTTCCCGTACCCATCAGAGTGCAGGGTTCACCCCTTCCCATGCTCCCATACCCATCAGAGTGCAGAGTTCACCCCTTCCCATGCTCCCATACCCATCAGAGTGCAGAGTTCACCCCTTTCCATGCTCCCATACCCATCAGAGTGCAGAGTTCACCCCTTCCCATGCTCCCATACCCATCAGAGTGCAGAGTTCACCCCTTACCCCCATACCCAACAGAGTGCAGAGTTCACCCCGTCCCATGCTTCCATACCCATCAGAGTGCAGAGTTCACCCCTTTCTCCCCATATCCATCAGAGTGCAGAGTTCACCCCTTCCCATGCTCCCACACCCATCACAGTGCAGAGTTCACCCCTTCCCATGCTCCCATACCCATCAGAGTGCAGATTTCACCCATTCCCATGCTCCCACACCCATCAGAGTGCAGATTTCACCCCTTCCCATGCTCCCATACCCATCAGAGTGCAGAGTTCACCCCTTCCCATGCTCCCATACCCATCAGAGTGCAGAGTTCACCCCTTCCCATGCTCCCACACCCATCAGAGTGCAGAGTTCACCCCTTCCCATGCTCCCACACCCATCAGAGTGCAGAGTTCACCCCTTCCCATGCTCCCACATGCATCAGAGTGCAGAGTTCACCCCTTCCCATGCTCCCACACCCATCAGAGTGCAGATTTCGCCCCTTCCCATGCTCCCATACCCATCAGAGTGCAGAGTTCACCCCTTACCCCCATACCCAACAGAGTGCAGAGTTCACCCCTTCCCATGCTCTCACACCCATCAGAGTGCAGAGTTCACCCCATTCCATGCTCCCACACCCATCAGAGTGCAGAGTTCACCCCTTCCCATGCTCTCACACCCATCAGAGTGCAGAGTTCACCCCATTCTATGCTCTCACACCCATCAGAGTGCAGAGTTCACCCCTTCCCATGCTCCCACACCCATCACAGTGCAGAGTTCACCCCTTCCCATGCTCCCATACCCATCAGAGTGCAGAGTTCACCCATTCCCATGCTCCCACACCCATCAGAGTGCAGAGTTCACCCCTTCCCATGCTCCCATACTCATCAGAGTGCAGATTTCACCCCTTCCCATTCTCCCATACCCATCAGAGTGCAGAGTTCACCCCTTCCCATGCTCCTATACCCATCAGAGTGCCGAGTTCACCCCTTCCCATGCTCCCACACCCATCAGAGTGCCGAGTTCACCCCTTCCCATGCTCCCACACCCATCAGAGTGCAGAGTTCACCCCTTCCCATGCTCCCATACCCATCAGAGTGCAGAGTTCACCCCTTCCCATGCTCCCACACCCATCAAAGTGCAGAGTTCACCCCTTCCCATGCTCCTACACCCATCGGAGTGCAGAATTCTCCCCTTTTTCCCCATACCCATCACAGTGCAGACTTCACCCCTTCCCATGCTCCCATACCCATCAGAGTGCAGAGTTCACCCGTTCCCATGCGCCCATACCCATCAGAGTGCAGAATTCACCCCTTCCCATGCTCCCACACCCATCAGAGTGCAGAGTTCACCCCTTCCCATGCTCCCATACCCATCAGAGTTCAGAGTTCTCCCCTTCCCATGCTCTCACACCCATCAGAGTGCAGAGTTCACCCCTTACCCCGTATACCCATCAGAGTGCAGAGTTCACCCCTTCCCATGCTCCCATACCCATCAGAGTGCAGAGTTCACCCCTTAGCCCCCATACCCTTCAGAGTGCAGAGTTCACCCCTTCCCATGCTCCCATACCCATCAGAGTGCAGAATTCACCCCTTTCTCCCCATACCCATCAGAGTGCAGAGTTCACCCCTTCCCATGCTCCCACACCCATCAGAGTGCAGAGTTCGCCCCTTCCCATGCTCCCATACCCATCAGAGTGCAGAGTTCACCCTTTCCGATGCCCCCATACCCATCAGAGTGCAGAGTTCACCCCTTCCCATGTTCCCGTACCCATCAGAGTGCAGGGTTCACCCCTTCCCATGCTCCCATACCCATCAGAGTGCAGAGTTCACCCCTTCCCATGCTCCCATACCCATCAGAGTGCAGAGTTCACCCCTTTCCATGCTCCCATACCCATCAGAGTGCAGAGTTCACCCCTTCCCATGCTTCCACATCCATCAGAGTGCAGAGTTCACCCCTTACCCCCATACCCAACAGAGTGCAGAGTTCACCCCGTCCCATGCTTCCATACCCATCAGAGTGCAGAGTTCACCCCTTACCCCCATACCCAACAGAGTGCAGAGTTCACCCCGTCCCATGCTCTCACACCCATCAGAGTGCAGAGTTCACCCCATTCCATGCTCCCACACCCATCAGAGTGCAGAGTTCACCCCTTCCCATGCTCTCACACCATCAGAGTGCAGAGTTCACCCCATTCCATGCTCTCACACCCATCAGAGTGCAGAGTTCACCCCTTCCCATGCTCCCACACCCATCACAGTGCAGAGTTCACCCCTTCCCATGCTCCCATACCCATCAGAGTGCAGAGTTCACCCATTCCCATGCTCCCACACCCATCAGAGTGCAGATTTCACCCCTTCCCATGCTCCCATACCCATCAGAGTGCAGAGTTCACCCCTTCCCATGCTCCCATACCCATCAGAGTGCAGAGTTCACCCCTTCCCATGCTCCCACACCCATCAGAGTGCAGAGTTCACCCCTTCCCATGCTCCCACACCCATCAGAGTGCAGAGTTCACCCCTTCCCATGCTCCCACATGCATCAGAGTGCAGAGTTCACCCCTTCCCATGCTCCCACACCCATCAGAGTGCAGATTTCGCCCCTTCCCATGCTCCCATACCCATCAGAGTGCAGAGTTCACCCCTTACCCCCATACCCAACAGAGTGCAGAGTTCACCCCTTCCCATGCTCTCACACCCATCAGAGTGCAGAGTTCACCCCATTCCATGCTCCCACACCCATCAGAGTGCAGAGTTCACCCCTTCCCATGCTCTCACACCCATCAGAGTGCAGAGTTCACCCCATTCTATGCTCTCACACCCATCAGAGTGCAGAGTTCACCCCTTCCCATGCTCCCACACCCATCACAGTGCAGAGTTCACCCCTTCCCATGCTCCCATACCCATCAGAGTGCAGAGTTCACCCATTCCCATGCTCCCACACCCATCAGAGTGCAGAGTTCACCCCTTCCCATGCTCCCATACTCATCAGAGTGCAGATTTCACCCCTTCCCATTCTCCCATACCCATCAGAGTGCAGAGTTCACCCCTTCCCATGCTCCTATACCCATCAGAGTGCCGAGTTCACCCCTTCCCATGCTCCCACACCCATCAGAGTGCCGAGTTCACCCCTTCCCATGCTCCCACACCCATCAGAGTGCAGAGTTCACCCCTTCCCATGCTCCCATACCCATCAGAGTGCAGAGTTCACCCCTTCCCATGCTCCCACACCCATCAAAGTGCAGAGTTCACCCCTTCCCATGCTCCTACACCCATCGGAGTGCAGAATTCTCCCCTTTTTCCCCATACCCATCACAGTGCAGACTTCACCCCTTCCCATGCTCCCATACCCATCAGAGTGCAGAGTTCACCCGTTCCCATGCGCCCATACCCATCAGAGTGCAGAATTCACCCCTTCCCATGCTCCCACACCCATCAGAGTGCAGAGTTCACCCCTTCCCATGCTCCCATACCCATCAGAGTTCAGAGTTCTCCCCTTCCCATGCTCTCACACCCATCAGAGTGCAGAGTTCACCCCTTACCCCGTATACCCATCAGAGTGCAGAGTTCACCCCTTCCCATGCTCCCATACCCATCAGAGTGCAGAGTTCACCCCTTAGCCCCCATACCCTTCAGAGTGCAGAGTTCACCCCTTCCCATGCTCCCATACCCATCAGAGTGCAGAATTCACCCCTTTCTCCCCATACCCATCAGAGTGCAGAGTTCACCCCTTCCCATGCTCCCACACCCATCAGAGTGCAGAGTTCGCCCCTTCCCATGCTCCCATACCCATCAGAGTGCAGAGTTCACCCTTTCCGATGCCCCCATACCCATCAGAGTGCAGAGTTCACCCCTTCCCATGTTCCCGTACCCATCAGAGTGCAGGGTTCACCCCTTCCCATGCTCCCATACCCATCAGAGTGCAGAGTTCACCCCTTCCCATGCTCCCATACCCATCAGAGTGCAGAGTTCACCCCTTTCCATGCTCCCATACCCATCAGAGTGCAGAGTTCACCCCTTCCCATGCTTCCACATCCATCAGAGTGCAGAGTTCACCCCTTACCCCCATACCCAACAGAGTGCAGAGTTCACCCCGTCCCATGCTTCCATACCCATCAGAGTGCAGAGTTCACCCCTTACCCCCATACCCAACAGAGTGCAGAGTTCACCCCGTCCCATGCTCTCACACCCATCAGAGTGCAGAGTTCACCCCATTCCATGCTCCCACACCCATCAGAGTGCAGAGTTCACCCCTTCCCATGCTCTCACACCATCAGAGTGCAGAGTTCACCCCATTCCATGCTCTCACACCCATCAGAGTGCAGAGTTCACCCCTTCCCATGCTCCCACACCCATCACATTGCAGAGTTCACCCCTTCCCATGCTCCCATACCCATCAGAGTGCAGAGTTCACCCATTCCCATGCTCCCACACCCATCAGAGTGCAGAGTTCACCCCATCCCATGCTCCCATACTCATCAGAGTGCAGATTTCACCCCTTCCCATTCTCCCATACCCATCAGAGTGCAGAGTTCACCCCTTCCCATGCTCCTATACCCATCAGAGTGCAGAGTGCACCCCTTCCCATGCTCCCACACCCATCAGAGTGCAGAGTTCACCCCTTCCCATGCTCCCACACCCATCAGAATGCAGAGTTCACCCCTTCCCATGCTCCCATACCCATCAGAGTGCAGAGTTCACCCCTTCCCATGCTCCCACACCCATCAGAGTGCAGAGTTCACCCCTTCCCATGCTCCCACACCCATCGGAGTGCAGAATTCTCCCCTTTTTCCCCATACCCATCACAGTGCAGACTTCACCCCTTCCCATGCTCCCATAACCATCAGAGTGCAGAATTCACCCCTTCCCATGTTCCCACACCCATCAGAGTGCAGAGTTCACCCCTTCCGATGCTCCCATACCCATCAGAGTTCAGAGTTCTCCCCTTCCCATGCTCTCACACCCATCAGAGTGCAGAGTTCACCCCTTACCCCGTATACCCATCAGAGTGCAGAGTTCACCCCTTCCCATGCTCTCACACCCATCAGAGTGCAGAGTTCACCCCTTCCCATGCTCCCATACCCATCAGAGTGCAGAGTTCACCCCTTAGCCCCCATACCCTTCAGAGTGCAGAGTTCACCCCTTCCCATGCTCCCACACCCATCAGAGTGCAGAGTTCGCCCCTTCCCATGCTCCCACACCCATCAGAGTGCAGAGTTCGCCCCTTCCCATGCTCCCATACCCATCAGAGTGCAGAGTTCACCCTTTCCGATGCTCCCATACCCATCAGAGTGCAGAGTTCACCCCTTCCCATGTTCCCGTACACATCAGAGTGCAGGGTTCACCCCTTCCCATGCTCCCATACCCATCAGAGTGCAGAGTTCACCCCTTCCCATGCTCCCATACCCATCAGAGTGCAGAGTTCACCCCTTTCCATGCTCCCATACCCATCAGAGTGCAGAGTTCACCCCTTCCCATGCTTCCACATCCATCAGAGTGCAGAGTTCACCCCTTACCCCCATACCCATCAGAGTGCAGAGTTCACCCTTTCCGATGCTCCCATACCCATCAGAGTGCAGAGTTCACCCCTTCCCATGTTCCCGTACCCATCAGAGTGCAGGGTTCACCCCTTCCCATGCTCCCACACCCATCAGAGTGCAGAGTTCACCCCTTCCCATGCTCCCATACCCATCAGAGTGCAGAGTTCACCCCTTTCCATGCTCCCATACCCATCAGAGTGCAGAGTTCACCCCTTCCCATGCTTCCACATCCATCAGAGTGCAGAGTTCACCCCTTACCCCCATACCCAACAGAGTGCAGAGTTCCCCCCGTCAAATGCTTCCATACCCATCAGAGTGCAGAGTTCACCCCTTTCTCCCCATATCCATCAGAGTGCAGAGTTCACCCCTTCCCATGCTCCCACACCCATCACAGTGCAGAGTTCACCCCTTCCCATGCTCCCATACCCATCAGAGTGCAGATTTCACCCATTCCCATGCTCCCACACCCATCAGAGTGCAGATTTCACCCCTTCCCATTCTCCCATACCCATCAGAGTGCAGAGTTCACCCCTTCCCATGCTCCCATACCCATCAGAGTGCAGAGTTCACCCCTTCCCATGCTCCCACACCCATCAGAGTGCAGAGTTCACCCCTTCCCATGCTCCCACACCCATCAGAGTGCAGAGTTCACCCCTTCCCATGCTCCCACATGCATCAGAGTGCAGAGTTCAACCCTTCCCATTCTCCCACACCCATCAGAGTGCAGAGTTCACCCCTTCCCATGCTCCCACACCCATCACAGTGCAGAGTTCACCCCTTCCCATGCTCCCACTCCCATCGGAGTGCAGAATTCACCCCTTTTTCCCCATACCCATCACAGTGCAGACTTCACCCCTTCCCATGCTCCCATACCCATCAGAGTGCAGAGTTCACCCCTTCCCATGCGCCCATACCCATCAGAGTGCAGAATTCACCCCTTCCCATGCTCCCACACCCATCAGAGTGCAGAGTTCACCCCTTCCCATGCTCCCACACCCATCAGAGTGCAGAGTTCACCCCTTCCCATGCGCCCATACCCATCAGAGTTCAGAGTTCTCCCCTTCCCATGCTCTCACACCCATCAGAGTGCAGAGTTCACCTCTTAACCCCATACCCAACAGACTGCAGAGTTCACCCCTTCCCATGCTCTCACACCCATCAGAGTGCAGAGTTCTCCCCTTACCCCCTATACCCATCAGAGTGCAGAGTTCACCCCTTCCCATGCTCTCACACCCATCAGAGTGCAGAGTTCACCCCTTCCCATGCTCCCACACCCATCAGAGTGCAGAGTTCACCCCTTCCCATGCTCCCACACCCATCAGAGTGCAGAGTTCGCCCCTTCCCATGCTCCCATACCCATCAGAGTGCAGAGTTCACCCCTTACCCCCATACCCTACAGAGTGCAGAGTTCACCCCTTCCCATGCTCTCACACCCATCAGAGTGCAGAGTTCACCCCATTCCATGCTCCCACACCCATCAGAGTGCAGAGTTCACTCCTTCCCATGCTCTCAGACCCATCAGAGTGCAGAGTTCACCCCATTCCATGCTCTCACACCCATCAGAGTGCAGAGTTCACCCCTTCCCATGCTCACACACCCATCACAGTGCAGATTTCACCCCTTCCCATTCTCCCATACCCATCAGAGTGCAGAGTTCACCCCTTCCCATGCTCCCATACCCATCAGAGTGCAGAGTTCACCCCTTCCCATGCTCCCACACCCATCAGAGTGCAGAGTTCACCCCTTCCCATGCTCCCACACCCATCAGAGTGCAGAGTTCACCCCTTCCCATGCTCCCATACCCATCAGAGTGCAGAGTTCACCCCTTCCCATGCTCCCATACCCATCAGAGTGCAGAGTTCACCCCTTCCCATGCTCCCATACCCATCAGAGTGCAGGGTTCACCCCTTCCCATGCTCCCACACCCATCGGTGTGCAGAATTCTCCCCTTTTTCCCCATACCCATCACAGTGCAGACTTCACCCCTTCCCGTGCTCCCATACCCATCAGAGTGCAGAGTTCACCCCTTCCCATGCGCCCATACCCATCAGAGTGCAGAATTCACCCCTTCCCATGCTCCCACACCCATCAGAGTGCAGAGTTCATCCCTTCCCATGCTCCCATACCCATCAGAGTTCAGAGTTCTCCCCTTCCCATGCTCTCACACCCATCAGAGTGCAGAGTTCACCCCTTACCCCGTATACCCATCAGAGTGCAGAGTTCATCCCTTCCCATGCTCTCACACCCATCAGAGTGCAGAGTTCACCCCTTCCCATGCTCCCATACCCATCAGAGTGCAGAGTTCACCCCTTACCCCCCATACCCTTCAGAGTGCAGAGTTCACCCCTTCCCATGCTCCCATACCCATCAGAGTGCAGAGTTCACCCCTTTCTCCCCATACCCATCAGAGTGCAGAGTTCACCCCTTCCCATGCTCCCACACCCATCAGAGTGCAGAGTTCGCCCCTTCCCATGCTCCCACACCCATCAGAGTGCAGAGTTCGCCCCTTCCCATGCTCCCATACCCATCAGAGTGCAGAGTTCACCCTTTCCGATGCTCCCATACCCATCAGAGTGCAGAGTTCACCCCTTCCCATGTTCCCGTACCCATCAGAGTGCAGGGTTCACCCCTTCCCATGCTCCCATACCCATCAGAGTGCAGAGTTCACCCCTTCCCATGCTCCCATACCCATCAGAGTGCAGAGTTCACCCCTTTCCATGCTCCCATACCCATCAGAGTGCATAGTTCACCCCTTCCCATGCTTCCACATCCATCAGAGTGCAGAGTTCACCCCTTACCCCCATACCCATCAGAGTGCAGAGTTCACCCCTTCCCATGCTCCCACACCCATCAGAGTGCAGAGTTCGCCCCTTCCCATGCTCCCATACCCATCAGAGTGCAGAGTTCACCCTTTCCGATGCTCCCATACCCATCAGAGTGCAGAGTTCACCCCTTCCCATGTTCCCGTACCCATCAGAGTGCAGGGTTCACCCCTTCCCATGCTCCCATACCCATCAGAGTGCAGAGTTCACCCCTTCCCATGCTCCCATACCCATCAGAGTGCAGAGTTCACCCCTTTCCATGCTCCCATACCCATCAGAGTGCAGAGTTCACCCCTTCCCATGCTTCCACATCCATCAGAGTGCAGAGTTCACCCCTTACCCCCATACCCAACAGAGTGCAGAGTTCACCCCGTCCCATGCTTCCATACCCATCAGAGTGCAGAGTTCACCCCTTTCTCCCCATATCCATCAGAGTGCAGAGTTCACCCCTTCCCATGCTCCCACACCCATCACAGTGCAGAGTTCACCCCTTCCCATGCTCCCATACCCATCAGAGTGCAGATTTCACCCATTCCCATGCTCCCACACCCATCAGAGTGCAGATTTCACCCCTTCCCATTCTCCCATACCCATCAGAGTGCAGAGTTCACCCCTTCCCATGCTCCCATACCCATCAGAGTGCAGAGTTCACCCCTTCCCATGCTCCCACACCCATCAGAGTGCAGAGTTCACCCCTTCCCATGCTCCCACACCCATCAGAGTGCAGAGTTCACCCCTTCCCATGCTCCCACATGCATCAGAGTGCAGAGTTCAACCCTTCCCATTCTCCCACACCCATCAGAGTGCAGAGCTCACCCCTTCCCATGCTCCCACACCCATCAGAGTGCAGAGTTCACCCCTTCCCATGCTCCCACACCCATCACAGTGCAGAGTTCACCCCTTCCCATGCTCCCACTCCCATCGGAGTGCAGAATTCACCCCTTTTTCCCCATACCCATCACAGTGCAGACTTCACCCCTTCCCATGCTCCCATACCCATCAGAGTGCAGAGTTCACCCCTTCCCATGCGCCCATACCCATCAGAGTGCAGAATTCACCCCTTCCCATGCTCCCACACCCATCAGAGTGCAGAGTTCACCCCTTCCCATGCTCCCACACCCATCAGAGTGCAGAGTTCACCCCTTCCCATGCGCCCATACCCATCAGAGTTCAGAGTTCTCCCCTTCCCATGCTCTCACACCCATCAGAGTGCAGAGTTCACCTCTTAACCCCATACCCAACAGAGTGCAGAGTTCACCCCTTCCCATGCTCTCACACCCATCAGAGTGCAGAGTTCTCCCCTTACCCCCTATACCCATCAGAGTGCAGAGTTCACCCCTTCCCATGCTCTCACACCCATCAGAGTGCAGAGTTCACCCCTTCCCATGCTCCCACACCCATCAGAGTGCAGAGTTCACCCCTTCCCATGCTCCCACACCCATCAGAGTGCAGAGTTCACCCCTTACCCCCATACCCAACAGAGTGCAGAGTTCACCCCTTCCCATGCTCTCACACCCATCAGAGTGCAGAGTTCACCCCATTCCATGCTCCCACACCCATCAGAGTGCAGAGTTAACCCCTTCCCATGCTCTCAGACCCATCAGAGTGCAGAGTTCACCCCATTCCATGCTCTCACACCCATCAGAGTGCAGAGTTCACCCCTTCCCATGCTCACACACCCATCACAGTGCAGATTTCACCCCTTCCCATTCTCCCATACCCATCAGAGTGCAGAGTTCACCCCTTCCCATGCTCCCATACCCATCAGAGTGCAGAGTTCACCCCTTCCCATGCTCCCACACCCATCAGAGTGCAGAGTTCACCCCTTCCCATGCTCCCACACCCATCAGAGTGCAGAGTTCACCCCTTCCCATGCTCCCATACCCATCAGAGTGCAGAGTTCACCCCTTCCCATGCTCCCACACCCATCAGAGTGCAGGGTTCACCCCTTCCCATGCTCCCACACCCATCAGAGTGCAGAGTTCACCCCTTCCCATGCTCCCACACCCATCAGAGTGCAGAGTTCACCCCTTCCCATGCTCCCACACCCATCAGAGTGCAGAGTTCACCCCTTCCCATGCTCCCATACCCATCAGAGTGCAGAGTTCACCCCTTCCCATGCTCCCACACCCATCAGAGTGCAGGGTTCACCCCTTCCCATGCTCCCACACCCATCGGTGTGCAGAATTCTCCCCTTTTTCCCCATACCCATCACAGTGCAGACTTCACCCCTTCCCGTGCTCCCATACCCATCAGAGTGCAGAGTTCACCCCTTCCCATGCGCCCATACCCATCAGAGTGCAGAATTCACCCCTTCCCATGCTCCCACACCCATCAGAGTGCAGAGTTCATCCCTTCCCATGCTCCCATACCCATCAGAGTTCAGAGTTCTCCCCTTCCCATGCTCTCACACCCATCAGAGTGCAGAGTTCACCCCTTCCCATGCTCCCACACCCATCAGAGTGCAGGGTTCACCCCTTCCCATGCTCCCACACCCATCGGTGTGCAGAATTCTCCCCTTTTTCCCCATACCCATCACAGTGCAGACTTCACCCCTTCCCGTGCTCCCATACCCATCAGAGTGCAGAGTTCACCCCTTCCCATGCGCCCATACCCATCAGAGTGCAGAATTCACCCCTTCCCATGCTCCCACACCCATCAGAGTGCAGAGTTCATCCCTTCCCATGCTCCCATACCCATCAGAGTTCAGAGTTCTCCCCTTCCCATGCTCTCACACCCATCAGAGTGCAGAGTTCACCCCTTACCCCGTATACCCATCAGAGTGCAGAGTTCATCCCTTCCCATGCTCTCACACCCATCAGAGTGCAGAGTTCACCCCTTCCCATGCTCCCATACCCATCAGAGTGCAGAGTTCACCCCTTACCCCCCATACCCTTCAGAGTGCAGAGTTCACCCCTTCCCATGCTCCCATACCCATCAGAGTGCAGAGTTCACCCCTTTCTCCCCATACCCATCAGAGTGCAGAGTTCACCCCTTCCCATGCTCCCACACCCATCAGAGTGCAGAGTTCGCCCCTTCCCATGCTCCCATACCCATCAGAGTGCAGAGTTCACCCTTTCCGATGCTCCCATACCCATCAGAGTGCAGAGTTCACCCCTTCCCATGTTCCCGTACCCATCAGAGTGCAGAGTTCACCCCTTCCCATGCTCCCACACCCATCAGAGTGCAGGGTTCACCCCTTCCCATGCTCCCATACCCATCAGAGTGCAGAGTTCACCCCTTTCCATGCTCCCACACCCATCAGAGTGCAGAGTTCACCGCTTCCCATGCTCCCATTCCCATCAGAGTGCAGATTTCACCCCTTCCCCACTTCCACACACCCATCCAAGTGCAGAGTTCACCCCTTTCTCTCCTGTACCCATCAGGGTGTACAGTTCACCCTTTCCCCACCTCGTGGTGACAGCTGGCCCCGGACAGGAAATTGAAAGTGCGTGGCTGCCGCTTGTCACGCTGATGATCAGAAACTGAAGGTAATTTCACTGTGGTTTAGATTTTAATTCATGCAAACATGTTATTTAATATTTTCTTTTATTTTTTTATTCATTCATGGGATGTAGGCATTGCTGGCCAGGCCAGCATTTTTTGCCCATCCCTAATTACACTTGAGAAGGCGGTGGTGAGCTGCCTTCTTGAACCGCTGCAGTCCATTTGGGGTTGGTAGATCCACAGTGCTGTTAAGAAGGGAGTTCCAGGATATTGACCCAGCGACAGTGAAGGAACGGCGATATAGTTCCAAGTTAGGATGGTGTGTGACTTGGAGGGGAACTTGCAGGTGGTGGTGTTCCCATGAATCTGCTGCTCTTGTCCTTCGAGGTGGTAGATGTCACGGGTTTGGAAGGTGCTGTCTAAGGAGCCTTGGTGCGTTGCTGCAGTGCATCTTGGAGATGTACACACTGCTGTTACTGTGCGTCGGTGGTGGAGGGAGTGAATGTTTGTGGATGGTGTGCCAATCAAGCAGGCCGCTTTGTCCTTGTTGGTGTCGAGCTTCTTGAGTGTTGTTGGAGCTGCACCATCCAGGCAAGTGGAGAGTATTCCATCACACTCCTGACTTGTGCCTTGTAGATGGTGGACAGGCTTTGGGGAGTCAGGAGGTGAGTTACTTCATGCAGGATTCCTAGCCTCTGACCTGCTCTTGTAGCCATGGTATTTATATGGCTACTCCAGTTCAGTTTCTGGTCAATGGTAACCCCTAGGATGTTGATAGTGGGGGATTCAGCGATGGTAATGCCATTGAATGTCAAGGGGAGATGGTTAAATTCTCTCTTGTTGGAGATGGTCATTGCCTGGCACTTGAGTGGCGCAAATGCTACTTGCCACTTATCAGCCCAAACCTGGATATTGTCCAGGTCTTGCTGCATTTCTACACGGACTGCTTCTACATTTGAGGAGTTGCAAATGGTGCTGAACATTGTGCAATCATCAGCGAACATCCCCACTTCTGACCTTGTGATTGAAGGAAGATCATTGATGAAGCAGCTGAAGTTGGTTGGGCCTAGGACCCTGAGGAACTCCTGCAGTGATGTCCTGAAGCTCAGATGATTGACCTCCAACAACCACAGCCATCTTCCTTTGCGCTAGGTATGACTCCAACCAGCAGAGAGTTTTCCCCTGATTCCCATTGACTGGAATTTTGCTCGGGCTCCTTGATGCCATACTTGGTCAAATGCTGCCTTGATGTCAAGGGCAGTCACTCTCACCTTCCCTCTTGATTCAGCTCTTTTGTCCATGTTTGAACCAAGGCTGTAATGAGGTCAGGAGCTACGTGGTCCTGGCAGAACCCAAACTGACCATCACTGAGCAGTTATTGCTAAGCAAGTGCTGCTTGATGGAATTGTTGATGACACCTTTCATCACTTTACTGATGATTGAGAGTCGACTGATGGGGCGGTAATTGGCTGGGTTGGACTTGTCCTGCTTTTTATATACAGGACATACCTGGACAATTTTCCACATTGCCGGGTAGATGCCAGTGTTGTAACTGTATTGGAACAGCTTGGCTAGGGGCGCGGCAAGTTCTGGAGTACAGATCTTCAGTGCTATTGCCAGAATATTGTCAGGATCCATCGCCTTTGCAGTATCCAACGCCTTCAGTCATTTCTTGATATCGAATTGGCTGAAGTCTGGCATCTGTAATGCTGGGGACTTCAGGAGTGGGCCGAGATGAATCATCAACTCTGCACTTCTGGCTGAAGATTGTTGCAAATGCTTCTGCCTTATCTTTCGCACTGATGTTTTGGGCTCCCCCATCATTGATGATGGGGATATTTGTGGAGCCACCTCCTCCAATTAGTTGTTTAATTGTCCACAACCATTCACAGATGGATGTGGCAGGACTGCAAAGCTGAGATCTGATCCATTGGTTATGGGATTGCTTAGCTCTGTCTGTTGCATGCTCCTTATGCAGTTTGGCACGCAAGTAGTCCTGTGTTGTAGCTTCACCAGGTTGACACCTCATTTTGCAGTATGCCTGCTGCTGCTCCTGGCATGGCCTCCTGCACTCGTCATTGAACCAGTGTTGGTCTCCTGGCTTGATGGTAATGGCAGAGTGGGGATATGCCGGGCCATGAGGTTACAGATTGTGGTTGAGTACAATTCTGCTGCTGCTGATGGCCCACAGTGCCTGAATTAAACATGGATATGATTAAGTATTGTTATGACTGAGGCGGGAGGAGTGCACTGTTAATTCAGTCCCACTTCTCCACAGGCCACAACTTAACAATAAAATTTCCCACTTACCGAAACAGCCAATTAGAAACCCGATTTGTCCCCAGAATAAATCACACCAAATAGGTTTATTTAAGTAATTATCTATTTATTATAAACCAAGTCTTAACAAAAAATGAAGTAAACATATGCGCGAATTGAAATATTAAAGCACGTATTATTATCCTAGCCATCCCGCTCACGCACATACATCCAAAAACTGGTTAACTGAGAAAGTAGGGATTTTTGTTTCCAGCGGTTGCAAAGAAATAGAAGGAATAAAACAAAAAATTTATACTGAAGAGAAGAAATTGAAGTCTTTTTTTGGCAAGGTGCCCAAAAGTTGAATAGTTGGCTACCACTAGGAATATTTCCAGACGAGATTGATGACCAGTCTATTTGGATAGGCATTCAAAGAAATTCAACTGCAGATGGCATCACATACGTCTTCCATCAGGTGTGCAGCAACAAGTGTCAGTTCTCACACACATTCAATATCAAGTTCATTTGAAGATGGAAGGTTTCTGCAAATATTCAGGGATTCTTCAAAAATACAAAGAACAAAGAACAGTACAGCATAGGAACAGGCCATTCGGCCCTCCAAGCCTGCATCGATCTTGATGCCTGCCTAAACTAAAACCTTCTGCACTTCCGGGGAACGTATCCCTCTATTCCCATCCTATTCATGTATTTGTCAAGATGCCTGAGGAGGCAACAGTACAACTTCATACAAGCTTTTGCTTTTCAATAGCAGGTATTCTTCATAGAGAGGTAACAGTTATATGTTTTTTCTGCTGATCTCCTGGCAGCTCCATATGCAGATTCCAATTGCCAGCTTTTAGTCAAAAAAACAGCATCTTTTAACAGTTCAAAGTGAAACTAAACTTGTCCAAGCAAGTCTCATGTTAGTCATAACTTCTCTATTGTCACGACAAAGAATGGCACTTAAGTCAAACCCCCTATGGTGTTTACTTGAAATCATTTGCTTTCCAGTATTTGTTTACTGGTCAAAACCAGGAACCTCTTGTTGACCTTTCTCTTTCTTACAAGCATCTATAAAGTTCAGCTATCTCCAGATGTTTCAATGTCCATGAAATTTTTTGTAGTTTTAAAAAAATATAGATTCTCAAGTTTTAACACAAAAAATGGAAATTCCATAACTGTATCAGGGAGTATTGAAACTGGACTGAAATAAGTAGAGAGACCAAACCATTACATTAGCCGGTGACTGGAAGTGGTGCTTGAAATTGCTACTGGCATTTCTCAATTTAAGGTCAATGTGCAATCACAGTCCAGATTACTTCAACTAATTATACTCCAACCTCTTCAATCAAAATTTATTCGCCGTGGGCCATTCTTTGTGAAAAGCAAAAGACTCTCCACGAGGCTTACAAAACAAGTTACTGTTGCTTCAACTGTGAGGAAAGGTAACTCTAGATAGGAGTATATTCCAGCTTTCTATTATTCTCAATAGGATTGCAAGTAAATTGCAAAGCAGTAATGCAAATGAAGGGATCAGAGCATGTAGAAATCATGAGAACGAAGCTCTGGTTATTCTATATTAGTCATTAAACCCACATTGCATTACCGTTGTGGTAATATAAGGTATTATATATAAGGTAGTTATACAACTACATATAAGGTAGTTATTACCTGTTCGAATATTGGCAATGTGATGAGTTGTCCTGAAAAACTGATCTTTCATTGCACTGGAAGAGTCCATTCCTTTGATAGTTTTCTACTGTCATTTAAAGATAAAGACCATGCTGTGTAATTTAAAATCAGTAATATGATTTGGTTTTTGATATGGGAAGCTTGGATCCAATGACAAGACATTATAATTTCACAAATTTATTTTCCTCCAATAAGTCAAATAGATATTCTTGTGTATATTACTGAAAGGTTCTTTTATTTCCTAAAGGCTATATCTTTGGCTGGTATATGGTATATCATGGATGCTTATGGCTTTCTGATACCTATCCCAAGTGGCCATTCTTCATGTGTAAGCCTAGACTGAAAAGAAAGAGTCTTGCATTTATATAAAGCCTTTCATGACATCTCAAAGTGCTTTACAACCAATGAATTACTTCTGGAGTGCAGCCACTGTTGTAACGTAGGAAACACATCAATCAATTTGTAATCAGCAAGCCTCCACAAACAACACTGTGATGATGGTCAGATAATCTCTTTCTTAAGTGGAGTTCATTGGCCAGGACACAAGGGATAAGTCTTTTGCTCTTCTTAGAACAGTTTTTTTCAAAGGGATGCACAAAGCCAGTATTTATTGTCCATCCTTAATTGCCCTCAAGAAGGTGGTGGTGAGCCACCTTTTTGAACTGCTGCAGTCTATATGGTGTAGGTACATCCACAGTGTCATTCATGAGGGGGGTCCAGGGTTTTGACCCAGCGACATTGAAGGAATGGCAATATAGTTCCAAACAGGATGGTGGGTGACTTGGAGGGAAACCTGTAAGTGGTGGTGTTCCCGTGTGCCTGCTGCCCTTGTTCTTCTAGGTGGTAGAGGTCGTGGGTTTGGAAGGTGCCGTCAAAGGAGCCTTGGTGAGTTGCTGCAGTGCATTTTGTAGATCATACATGCTGCTACCACTGTGCGCCGGCTTATACATGAAGAATGTTTAAGGTGATCGATGGGGTGCTGATCATGCAGGACGCGTTGTCCTTTTTGGTGTTCAGCTTCCTGAGTGCTGTTGGAGCTGCACTTAACCAGGAAAGTGAAGATTATTCCATCACACTTCTGACTTGTGCCTTATAGATGGGTGGACAGGCTTTGGGGAGACAGGAGGTGAGTTATTTGCTGCAGAATTCCCAGCCTCTCATCTGCTGTTGTAGTCACAAGTTTATATGGTTGCTCCAGATAAGTTTCTGGTCAATGGAACCCTCAGGATGCTGATGGGGCTTGGGGGGTGGGGTGGTGTGGGATTTGGTAATGGTAATGCTGGTGAACATCAAGGGGAGATGATAGGATTCTCTCTTTAGATTAGATTAGAGATACAGCACTGAAACAGGCCCTTCGGCCCACCGAGTCTGTGCCGAACATCAACCACCCATTTATACTAATCCTACACTAATCCCATATTCCTACCAAACATCCCCACCTGTCCCTATATTTCCCTACCACCTACCTACACTAGTGACAATTTATAATGGCCAATTTACCTATCAACCTGCAAGTCTTTTGGCTTGTGGGAGGAAACCGGAGCACCCGGAGAAAACCCACGCAGACACAGGGAGAACTTGCAAACTCCACACAGGCAGTACCTGGAATCGAACCCGGGTCCCTGGAGCTGTGAGGCTGCGGTGCTAACCACTGCACCACTGTGCCGCCCTTGTTGCGGATGGTCATTGCCTGTGGTCCGAATGTTATTTGCCACCTATCAGACCAAGCCTGAATGTTGTCCAGGTCTTGCTGTATATGGGCATTAGTATCTGAGGAGTTGTGAATGGTACTGACCACTGTGTAATCATCAGTGAACATCCCCACTTCTGACCTTATTACAAGGGCAGAGTCATTGATGAAGCAGCTGAAGATGGTTTGGTCTAGGAACTACCCTGAGGAACTCCTACAATGATGTCCTGGGACTGAGATGATTGGCCTCCAACAACCACAACCACAACCATCTTCCTTTGTGCTAGGTATGACTCCAACCAGCGGAGAGTTTTCCCCCTCCTTCCCATTGACTCCAGTTTTGCTAGGAGTCCTTGATGCCATATTCGGTTTAGCATATGTGTTTTCCTGTGTTGTAGATTCACCAGATTAATACCTCATTTTTCGTGCTATGGGATTTTTTCATGTCCACCTAAGAGAGCAGGCAGTGCCTCAGTTTAATGTCTCATTCGAAAGAGTGCAACGATGATGGTGCAGCATACATTCAGTACTGCACTGGAGTGTTAGCCTAGAATTTTATACTCTGTCTCTGAAATGGGACTTGAGCCCATAGCTTTCTGACTCAGGGCAAGAGTGCTGCCAATTAAGCCACAGCTGACTGCTCGAAACATCACAACCTAATCTCATCCTTTCCTCATTCAATGTCCATATGTGCACTGTCTAATTGGGCAGTGATGAGGAGTGGGAACCTGGGATGTTAAGTGACCTCACTACTTTTGAGCATAGCAGGTGTTGAGACCAATTGTATCACCTGCACTGCTGGTCTAACTGAGGTATCATAACTCAATGCAGACCAGCAATTGGATTATGAACTTTGCTAAACTGCTAAGCATGGCATTAACTGACTAGAGCATCAGGATAACCAGAGGTGGATGATAAAGTGAACATGGGTTGTTGTAGCTGGTTGGTGCATCAATCAAATACTTAGCTAAATTTGCCTTGTAACTCAGCACGTCTGTAAACATGATCATTCTCTCCTGGCTTGTTTAACAATGTTTTTCTGGCACTGTCCTACAGATTATACCAGATTTGATTTATGAAACTGAATTTGCCAGGGTGGGATTTCAGCTTATGACCTTAGCAGTGCTAAACCTGTACCATTAGCACTACACTCTACACTGCAATACACTAGGTTGTTAAGCCGAGGCAGTAATGCAGAAGTCAAATTAGGGACCTAAACATGTATGTATATGTAAATGTAATGATAAATTAAAAACAAAAAAATGCTCGTCCCAATCCAGTTCCAAATGAGCACCATACAGAACTGCCCTTCAATTAACAATGTCGCTCATCGATGTCACTGGTGTAAGAAGTGGAAAAGTGGCTTTTGTGAGAATGAGACCCATTGCTGGGTCAGAGTATAGGCAGCTTAACACAGCATTTAACAATACTATATCTAACCTGACAGTGTTCATTGCTGACAGTCCATCTTCAATCCTAATACCATATATCACCTTGATATATGCAAAAGAATCCTCAAAAAGCGTCAATGCCAAAGTCAATTGAAAATGTATTTTGAATACTAGTGGGCTTTTGGATCTATTGTCTTGTAGGTTTATAAAATGCTCAGTCTTATTTCTTCTCAAAATGAAGGGTATAATATGTTCTCCCTCTTCAGTCTATCTGTGGTGACACCTTTTCTGTATCTGTGTAAGGGTGCAGTTAGATTTGCTAATCTTTGACCTAAATTTGAAAATTGCTTCTATTTCAATGTGGCAGATCAGAAATTGATTTCTACAAGTATCCAACAGTCTGCTGTCAGTACTTTATCTGAGAGCCAATTAAATCAAATGAAACTACCAACATCAATATTGCATTCAGTGAGTGTAGCCTTTGCTCACAACATAATTAAGATAATCAAGGCATCACACATTTCACAGAATTAGGAAAATTGAGATCAAACATTCTCTGAACATTAATTTACAGAATATAATTGCTTGCTTTTATTATATAACCTCTGACTAAAACAGATTGTACACAACTAATATTACACAGCATTGGTATTTCATCTATGTAGGAGACGTGTTTACAGGACAACAACTTTCATTTCTATAGCATGTTTAATGTTGAAGACACTTTGCAGAAGCATTATCAGATGAAAATGGAAACTAAGCCAAAGAAGCACATATTTGGAGGGGTGACTAAAAGCTTGATCAAAGAGATAGATTTTAAAGAGAGTCTTAGGTGGAGAGAGGGAGGTGGAGAGGTTTAGGGATGGAATTTTGGAGCTTAGGGCCTAAAAGGCTGAAGATACAGCAGCCAATAGTGGGGTAAAAAGGTGGAGGGATGCACATGAGTTTAGAGTCAGAGAAATGCAGTGTGCTTGGAGGGCAGTGAGGGCTGCAGGGTTGTACAGTAACAGAGATAGGAATAGAAACACAATTCATGAGGAAGTTTATTTTTCATCACTTTGGTTTCCTTCAGTTAAAAGTCCCACATATTTTAGCCTAGAATTTATGATTAGAGTCAAAGAGTTTTACAGTACAGAAACAGGCCCTTCGACCCAACGTGCCTACGCTGACCATCAAGCACCCGTCCTAACTAATCCTATTTCCCTGCACTTGGCCCGCAGCCTTGTATGTTAAGGTGTTTCGAGTGCTCATCTAAATACTTCTGGAAAATCATGAGTGTTCCTGCCTCTACCACCCCTTCAGGCAGTGTGTTCCAGATTCCAACCACCCTCTGGGTGAAAAAATTTCTCCTCAACTCCCCTCTAAACCTTCTGCCCCTTCCCTTAAATCTATGCCCCCTAGTTATTGATCTCTCCGCTAAGGGAAAACGTTTCTTCCTATCTATCCTATCATTACCCCCCATAATTTTGTATACCTCAAAAACAGGTTTTTGAGGGCGGCATAGTGGCGCAGTGGTTAGCACCGCAGCCTCACAGCTCCAGCGACCCGGGTTCAATTCTGGGTACTGCCTGTGTGGAGTTTACAAGTTCTCCCTGTGTCTGTGTGGGTTTCCTCCGGGTGCTCCGGTTTCCTCCCACATGCCAAAAGACTTGTAGGTTGATAGGTTAATTGGTCATTATAAATTGCCCCTAGTATAGGTAGGTGGTAGGGAAATATAGGGGACAGATGAGGATGTGGTAGGAATATGGAATTAGTGTAGGATTAGTATAAATGGGTGGTTGATGGTCGGCACAGACTCGGTGGGCTGAAGGGCCTGTTTCAGTGCTGTATCTCTAAACTAAACTAAACAGGTCCTCCTCAGTCTTCTCCGCTCCAAGGAAAACAACCCCAGCCTATCCAGTCTGTCTTCATAACTGAAATGCTCCAGCCCAGGCAATATCCTGGTGAATCTCATCTGCACCCGCTCCATTGCAATCACATCCTTCCTATAGTGTGGTGACCAGAACTGTACACAGTACTCCAGCTGTGGCCGAACCAGCGTTTTATACAGCTCCATCATAACCTCGCTGCTCTTATATTCTATGCCGCGGCTAATAAAGGCAAGTATCCCATATGCCTTCCTGACCACCTTATCTATCTGTGCTGTTGCCTTCAGTGATCTATGGACAAGTACACCAAGGTCCTTCTGACTTTCTGTACTTCCTAGGGTCCTACCATCCATTGTATATTCCATTGCCTTGTTAGACCTCCCAAAGTGCATCACCTCACACTTCTCAGGATTAAACTCCATTTGTCACTGCTCCGCCTATCTTACCAGCCCATCTATATTGTCCTGTAGTCTCCTCCCTTGCCTCACATAGCAGCCTGGGATACCTCTCATCTAGGCCTGGGGATTTATCCACCTTTAAGCCCGCTAATGCAGCCAATACCTCCTCCTTTACAATGCTAATTTGATCAAGTATATCACAATTCCCCCTCCCTGATCGTTACACCTACATCATCCCACTCCATAGTGAACACAGATGAAAAGTAATCATTCAAAACCTCCCCTATGTCCTCCAGCTCCACACACAGATTACCTCCATGATCCCTAATGGGTCCCAGTTTTTCCCTGGTTATCCTCTTGCCCCTAACATGCTTATAAAACGCCTTGGGATTTTCCTTTATCTTGTCTGCCAGTGATTTTTCATGCCCCCTCTTCGCTCTCCTAATTACTTTTTTAAGTACTCCCCTACACTTTCTATACTCCTCTAGGGCCTCTGCTGTTTTCAGCACTCTAAATCTGCCATACGCCTCCTTTTTTTTCCTTATCCAATCCTCTATATCCCTTGACATCCAGGGTTCCTTTGACCTGTCGGTCCTACTCTTCACCTTTATGGGAACATGCTGTACCTGAACCCTCACAATTTCCCTTCTAAATGACTCCCATTGGTCTGATGTAGACTTTCCTATAAGATGCTGCTCCCAGTTCACTTTGGCCAGATCCTGTTTTATCATATTGATATCTGTCTTCCCCCAATTCAGCACTCTTATTTCCAGTTTCTCTTTATTGCTCATAAACCTGACAAAAAAGACCTTATAACAGTCTCTATCACGAAGGACAAAGTATTTGACAAACTAATGGGACTAGAGGCAGGACCTGATGGCCCTTATCCAAGGGTTTTAAAGGAAGTGGCTGCAGAGATAGTGGAGGCATTGGTCGAAATATCCCAGAACTCACTGGATTCCAGGAGGGTCCCAGCGGATTGGAAAACCGCTAATGTGATGCCCCTGTTCAAGAAGGGAGGGAGACAAAAAGCAGGAAATTATAGACCAGTCAGCGTAACAACGGTCGTTGGGAAAATGCTAGAGTCCATTATTAAGAAAGAAATAGCAGGACATTTAGAAAAGCTTAACGCAATCAAACAGAGTCAACACGGTTTTGTGAAAGGAAAATCATGTTTCACAAATTTGCTAGAGTTCTTTGAGTATATAACAAGCAGAGTTGATAAAGGGGAACTGGTAGATGTAGTTCAGAAGAGATTCACTGGGCGGATTCCTGGGATGAAGGGGTTGACTTATCAAAAACGGCTAAACAGGTTAGGCCTTTATTCTTTAGAGTTTAGAAGAATGAGGGGTGATCTTATTGAAAAGTATAAGATTCTGAGCAGGCTTGACAGGGTAGATGTTGAGAAGATGTTTCCACTAGTGGGGGAATCTCGAACTAGGGGACATAGTTACAGAATAAGGGGACACTCATTTAAAACTGAAATGCGAAGGAATTTCTTCTCTCAGAGGGCAGTGAATGTCTGGAATTCTCTACTCCAGAGAATTGTGGAGGCTAGATCACTGAAAGTATTTAAAGAGGAGGTAGAGATTTTTGAAATATCGGGGAATTGAGGGCTATGAGGAGCTGGCACAAAAGAGGATTTGAGGTCTGGGGCATATCAGCCATGATCTTATTGAATGGCGGGGCAGGCTTGAGGGGCCAAATGGCCTACTCCTGCTCCTATTTCTTATGTTCCTATGTTCTAATGAAAAATTGGATGATATATAAGTTGTGTGCACCAGTTATAATTATGACTGTGACCAGTGTAACCATGTTGTGGTGCTAATTGGTTTCAGTTTGTGGCCTATGGTTTAACTTCAAGACACTTACCTGGTGAATCAATACCACTGCAGAAACTGCTCCTCAGAAAAGTGCTTCTCAGGATCTCTGATAGTCTCACGCTACGTAGGGATACAATCGCCTATGTACGGGACAGGAGGGTGGACACCTGCCTCATCTGTTTGGACCAGGAGAAGGCTTTTGACAGGATATCGCACACATACATGATGGACGTGCTCTCCAAAATGCGGTTTGGGGAGGGAATCCGCAATTGGATCAAACTGCTCGACACAAACATCAGTAGTGCAGTCACAATCAATGGGTGGGAATCAAAATTTTCCCAATCAAGTCTGGAGTCAGACAGGGCTGTCCTCTCTCTCCTGCCTTGTTTGTTTGCTGTATCAAACCTTTTGCTGAGACCATTAGGAAGGATGCGAGCATAAGAGGAGTGACAATCCCAGGCAGTGGAGGCACTCAGGTCAAAGCTTCCCTTTACATGGATGACGTCGCCATCTTCTGCTCGGATCTGCTGTCCATTCGCAGACTGATGAGCATCTGCAACTAGTTCGAACTGGCCTCGGGAGCCAAAGTAAATTGTGGCATGAGCGAGGCCATGTTCTTTAGGAACTGGGCTGACCGATCTCTTGTCCCCTTCACCGTCAGGTCAGACTACCTGAAGGTGCTAGGGATATGGTTCAGAAGGGCCGGGGTATGCGCCAAAACCTGGAAGGAGCAAGTAGCCAGGGTACATCATAAACTGATCATGTGGGAGCAGCGTTCTCTCTCAATTGTGGATAAGAACCTGGTCATCAGGTGCGAGGCAATCACGTTGTTGCTGTATGTGGCGCAGGTCTGGCCCATACCCCACTCCTGCACTGTGGCGGTCACCCGAGCCATTTTCTGCTTTATCTGGAGATGCATAATGGACCAGGTCCGGAGGGATACGATGTTCAAACCTCTGGATAAAGGCAGAAAAAACGTACCCAACGTCACCCTCATCCTGATGGCCACCTTCGTGTGCGGCTGTATCAAGCAGTGTGTAGAGCCCCAGTATGCAAACACCAACTGTCACTACGTGCTGAGGTTCTAGCTGTCCCCGGTGTTGTGAAGGATGGGTCTGGCCACATTGCCGCGGAACACTCCCTCCAGTTGGACCGTGCCGTACCACCTATGCTTCATGGAAAAGTTTGTGCAGAAAAACACCTTTGACCACCAATCCATCAGGCAGCGGTCTGCACGGAATGTCCTCAAGGACCTACGGGATAAGGAGATGATGGATCCTGTCAGATGGTTCCCGAGCAGACTGACAAAGTCATTTGGCAGACTGCCTCATCACCAGAACTTTCAAACAAGCACCAA
This sequence comes from Heterodontus francisci, assembly GCF_036365525.1. Lineage (NCBI taxonomy): Eukaryota > Metazoa > Chordata > Chondrichthyes > Heterodontiformes > Heterodontidae > Heterodontus > Heterodontus francisci. Next base: position 40,749,952 of record NC_090375.1, read on the forward strand.
GACGTAACTTGGCTGATGGTGAGAAGGGCCCTCCCCGTCAGATCCTTCCTGCATGCCCGGAATTTCACCGGCTCTGCATGCTGTCCTCGAGGTGGCTGTGGTGGGGAAGAGACTGCTGTCCACCTCCTTCGGGAATGTGCCTTTACAAAGCAGGTGTGGAAAGAGATGCAGTGGTTTTTGTCGAGGTTCATCCCAAGCAGCTCTGTAACACAGGAGTCTGTGCTCTGCGGGCTGTTCCCAGGGAAGCACACCGAGATAAACATCAACCGCTGTTGGAGGACTATCAATTCGATGAAAGACGCTCTTTGGTCTGCCCAAAACTTGCTGGTCCTCCAGTTCAAAGAGTTGTCCATGACCGATTGTTGCAGACTGGCACATTCCAAGGTCCAGGACTACGTGCTGAGGGACGCACTAAAGCTTGGGGCAGCCGCCGCAAAGGCTCAATGGGGAAAGACCACTATATAAGGTCCTCCCGCCAAAGTGAACTGAGGGGCTGGACCCATGTAAAACCCCTCGGGCTGTATACACCAAATATGGTTTTGCTGTAATATGTACATTGTATGTAAAATGGAATGGAAGGGTTGTGAGGCAACTCACTCCTGTATTGAAGAAAACTGATTTCCTTTGCACTTTCTGGAATGTAAACTTGGTGCTGTTTTGAACTGTTTTGTAATGTATTTTTTTTTACAGATTTTTATGAATAAAGTATATTTTTGAGGGAAAAAAAATGCTCCTCAGGAAAGTGAATGAATAAGCGTCTCAGCCTGTATGTTTTGGTGTTGGGGTTGTGGCAATTGCCTCTTGATGTCCTTAGATGCAGCCTGAAATATCTCCTTCAAAAATTAACAATATGCAGGAATTCCCAGTGGAAATATTATAGCAATTAGGAGTAGGAGAGAAAAATAGCATCAGAGGAAAAGGAAGAAAATCAAAACTAAACCTATAATAATGGCCGAGCAATGCTGTATTCTCAGTATTAGTCCCCTTAAAACAGTTTCTGCACAGGGAAAATGGCTGAGCAACCCTGAAGGTACAATTGAATTGACAGCGAAAGGAAACAATGTGAGTTGGACAAAAATGATAAAAAATCAACATTTATATGGAAAAAAAGGAATAAATGACACCTTATTTTAAAAAGAAAGCACTGTAAATGCACATCAGGTTAGTCAGCATCTGTAAAGATAAAAAATAGGTTGTGACATCTCAGGTGTGTACCCTCCATCAGAACTCTGTGTTATGCATCTGCTCACGCAGCTGGTGGTTCTTTCCTGTATTGCTTCAAAACATGATCTGAGAATCACAACAGGGCAAACCCAGCAGTGATCTCGGTAATGGATCTCCACCCAGTCTTCTCAAACCATTGGCTGGAATTTGTTCCCAGCCCAACATTGAGTTCCGTGGCCGGGGGTTGGGGGGTGTGGTGCCGGGATAGGATAATCGGAGCGGCAGCAGCGGCCATGGTACCTGTCATTGACGCTGTCATTGCCGGGCTCGATCTTCCCGGCAACGGGGAAGCTCTGTGGCGGCTCCTCCGCCACTGTGTGACGGGACCCTGTCTTCCATGAGCTAATTAGATCTTTGCATTAATGTAAATGTAACCCGCAGCAATCTTACCTTCAGTTCCCGATCTTCAGCGTGATGTGCGGCAGTCATGCGCCTTCACTTTCCTTTCCAGGGAAAGCTGGCGCCACTGAGGTGGGGAAGGTGTCAACTCTGCACTATTTGTACAGGGAAGGGGGTGGAGGGGAGAAGGGGTCAACTCTTCAGTATTTGTACAGGGAAGGGGAGGTGAAGGGGTCAACTCTGCAGTATTTGTATAGGGAAAGGGGGAGAGGGGGCAATAATGCACAATTTGTGTAGGGGAGGGAAGGGGTCAAATCTGCATTTCTTGAACTGTTTGCAGGGCTGACAGCCTTTTAAACGTGGCGCCAGCCCCTGCTCCCACATCAGGTGACACCATGAACAGCGTCGCCAATGTCGCCCCCGCCACGTGATTGCGGGGGGGTGGTGGCCGCCATGAATATAACAAGTGGCCACCAGCTGCAGAATCGTGGTGGCGCAGTGACACAGGTGTCATGTGCGGGGCGGCCACCATTTTCTGCACCCGCTGTCGCTCCTGGCAGCGGGACAACAAAATCCAGCCCCACGTTTCCGATCAGAAAATAAGTCCCTTTGCATCAAAGTGAACTGGTTTCAGTTTGACAGCAGGACAAAAGCTTAAAAATTGATCATGACCTGTGTTCAGTCACATAGCCGACATTGCACAGGTGTGGCAGATCCGCTGTTTGCCTGATACTGGGCCTCAGGGCTCATTTGTGTGAGCTGGCAGTGCCTGTCATGCCTCACCTGCAGATCTTCAGGTAAGGTGTGGGAGCAGGCCGTAATGGGAGCAAGGTATGACAAAGGGACTGATTGCAGACCATTGGTGACCTTCAAGAGCTTTGTGATGCCAGGAGGAGCACCCTTACTTCTTCTGGATCCACGCCAAGACTTAAGGCTCCTGTGAAGCACCTTGGGACATTTTATTATATTAATAGTACTTTATAAATTCAAGTTGTTGCTTTATTTAAAAAAAATGTCGCTTACCCTTTGTTGCCAGCCACTTTCTCTCCCACATTCACACCTGGAAAACTTGAGCGAATCACGTCCAGTACCTGCTCCGCTCAGGGCAACCATATTTTCTAGAGGGGTCTTAAAACAGGCAATACAACCCTCATTGACATACACAAGGATCTGTTTTAAAATAAAAGCAAAATACTGCGGATGCTGGAAATCTGAAACTAAAACAAGAAATGCTGGAATCACTCAGCAGGTCTGGCAGCATCTGTGGAAAGAGAAGCAGAGTTAACGTTTCGGGTCAGTGACCCTTCTTCGGAACCTGTTCGGATCTGTTTTAAAATCTGTTTTAGGTTGTCGCCAGGGAGGTCTGAAAAATTGTCTGAACCAATATAGGGTTGGACCTATTTCTGGTGCTTGTGAAGGACAAGAAACAGCCCAGGGAAAATAGCACTTTTATCAACCATTATACGGCACAGTGGCGCAGTGGTTAGCACTGCAGCTTCACAGCTCCAGGGACCCGGGTTCGATTCTGGGCACTGCCTGTGTGGAGTTTGCAAGTTCTCCCTGTGTCTGCGTGGGTTTTCTCCGGGTGCTCTGGTTTCCTCCCACAAGCCAAAAGACTTGCAGGTTGGTAGGTAAATTGGCCATTATAAATTGCCCCTAGTATAGGTAGGTGGTAGGGAAATATAGGGACAGGAGGGGATGTTTGGTAGGAATATGGGATTAGTGTAGGATTAGTATAAATGGGTGGTTGATGGTCGGCACAGACTCGGTGGGCCGAAGGGCCTGTTTCAGTGCTGTATCTCTAATCTAATCTATAAACAGGCACAGCTGGCACCAACTTCTTCCCCAAACTATGCAGTTTACTTTGGATGTGACATCATTGTAAATTGAATCCATTGTAATCGCTGTCTGGAAAGTAAGCATTGACTTCCATGATCTGATAGTCACAAATGCCCTGAGCTTTCAGAGAACGAAATCCTTTTAGATTCATATAATGATACAATTCTGTACAACAAAGCACACTAATGCCATCCAGGGCCGCCTGGACCTTTGTGATCCCACCAATCAGCAAATTTGCACAGTCCTGTCATGATGTTACTGGTTGCTGATGAAGGACATGTAATTGCTTGCCAAGCAAACAAAACATTCTTCAGTTGCTTTATTCCTTTATGTACTGTGATTGATTAATGTGAATAAACGGACCTTGGCTTGATCTGAAGGCAGGGAAGGTAAGGGTATTTTGACCTTCACAACCATTGGCGGTTGTGTCTGTGGATGAATTTTACTGCAATTCACTTCATAATATAGGGCATAACTCAGTTATATGCTGTCTTATGAATCATTGCCTCTGCCAGTATTGCTCCTTTGACAGGTAGAGGTGTAAGCATTTCAGTCTGTAAGTGCAGATACAAAGGTTTCAGCAGGTGGGCGCTGGTGAACCCTGACCTGCCTTGTATCCTACTGTTCTTTTTGTTCTTCCAGTAAAGCACACGTAAAGGAGCATTCCCACAGGTAAACCTATCGTGTTACTATTAATTGAGGTCAGGAATAAAATAGCACTGACTCAATGGTTACCATAAAAATGATTGGCCTCCTTCCATCTGTGAGAGAAAATGGGAAACATAAAAACATAGAAAATAGGAGCAGGAGTAGGTCATTCGGCCCTTCGAGCCTGCACTGCCATTTAATACGATCATGGCTGATCGTCCAAACTCAGTACCCTGTTCTTGCTTTCTCCTCGTAACCCTTGATTCCTTTAGCCCTAAGAACTATATCCAACACTTTCTTGAATATATTTAATTATTTGGCTTCAACTGTTTTCTGTGGTAGAGAATTCCACATTTTCACCACTCTCTGGGTGAAGAAATCCCTCCTCATCTCAGTCCTAAATGGCTTGCCCCTTATCTTTAGATTGTGACCCCTGGTCCTGGACTGTCCCGCCATCGGGAACATCCTTCCTGCATCTAGTCTGTCCAGTCCTCGGGCAGCCTCAGATCTTTGGTAAGCCAGAGGACATCACCTGCTGCACTTTTTTTGATGGCTGAACAAGCCAATTCTGGAAAGGCAAAGTCTGCCACAAGTGCCACACGTGAAGTTGTCCCTTACCGGTTGTGCGGAATGATCTCTGTTGATGTCTTGTTTGTAGGGCAGCATTTGCTTTGGAGCTTCTGAAACCACAAGTCACGCTGGTGGCGAATTCCTGCCCTCAGCTGATGCCGCCATTTGCATCGATCATCAGGCAGGTTCCCACTTATCGTAATTGATGTTGAGGACTTGCGGGCTGGATTTTACCTCGGGCGGACGGGAGCTGGCCACCTACCTAAAAATCGGTGGCGAATGCGCTTCCGCCTGGCCCGGGGATCCATCCCGCATTTTACGGGTCCCCGGGCTTTAATTGTTCCGAGGCAGGACTTCCACCCGCTTGAGGGGGAGGTCCCGCCTCATTTGAACTGCCAGTCAATTATGGGGCTGGCAGCTCTTAGTCCCTGCAGCGCCACTGGGAACGGTGGCCACTGCTGGGACTGCAGCCCAGCCAAGGACATGGAGCCAGGGCTGAAGGTAAGTTGGGGTCTGCCTCATGGGAATTGATCGCGACCTGGTGAGGCAAGGGCGGTCGTTTTGGGGGAAGGGGGGTGGGGGGTGCGTCTCGGGTCCTGGGGACTTTTGGGAAAGTGGGGGCAGCCCTCACTCGGGCACCCTGTGTCCGATTGTCAGACCCTCACACTCCCTGTTGTGCTGAGAGGCCGTCAGGTATCACTAGGTGGCCTTTCACGTCTACCGGACGCCCGCTTGCCATGGGTAAAATATCAGTGGAGATGGGCGCCGTTTCTGCCCCCCCACCCCCCCGCCCACAGCCCACGTAAAGTGGGGCGGAGGCAGAAGCATGCTGGGAAGGCCTCCTGGAGCTTCCCGCTCAATTTTGCACCACCCCACCACCACCATCCGGCTCGCTGGGGTGGCTTACAATTCCAGCCTTCATGTCTCTTTTGACAGCATCCTTGAATTAGAGCTTTGGGCATCTTGCTGGTCTCTCGGCATGGTCTACCTCTCTGTATGGCATATCCTTGGGAATGCGGCCATCTTCTATCCTGTGCACATGCCCAAGTCAACAAAGCCTTCTTTGCTTGTTTAGCACTAGCATGCTTGGCATGTTTGCCCTAGAAAGGACTGCTTCATTGGTCAACTTGTCTTTCCATGTGCTGCTGAGGATGTGCCGGAAATGGAAGTTATTGAGCCTTTTTCCTTGCTAGATGTAAATTGTCCGCTTCACTGCCATTCAGTAATATGCTGAGGATACAGGCCTTGTAGGTAAGCATTTTGGTCCTGTGGGTCAGTCTGTTGTTTTTCCATTCCCGTTTTGTTAGTCAGCCAAAGTTAGGGACTGCCTTTCCAATGCGTGTGCTGAGCTCTTCATCAAGAGAGAGGTTGTCCATCACTGTAGACCCAAGGTAGCAGAATTTGCTGACTGCTTCTAGTGGTGTGTTGTTAAGTCTGATCACAGGCAGAGACACAGCATCCTGCCCCATAATTACAGTTTTCTTGACACTGATGTTGAGGAATAACATGACACAGGCATGGGAGAGACAATCCATGATCCTTCGCTCCTGGTCTTCTATCTGGGCAATTTGTGCAGCACCATCAGCATACAGCAGTTCTCCAATCAGGACACACTGCATGTTCGTCTTGGCTTTCCGTCTTGATAAGTATAGGAGTTTCCCATCTGGTTGTGTATGAAGGTACACTCCTTCCAAGTCGCAGGGAAAGCGTAGGTCAGGAGGACAGAGAAAAAGATACAAGACAGAGTCGGGGCTATGGTGCAGCCCTGTTTCACCTCATTCTTGATCTCAAAAGCATCAGAGGTAGAGCCATCGAGCTGAATTGTGCCATGCATGTTATCATTGGAGGACCGTATGAGGTTGCAAAGCTTATGAGAACAGCTTATTTTCTCTAGTATCTGATAAAGGCCCATCCTGTTCACAGTGTCAAATGCTTTTGTGAGATCTACTATTATGACCAGGTGAGAAAGGGGTCTCGGGGTTCCCTCTCAGCCTTTTCCTGGTTTGGGCATAACAGGGTTTTATTGTTAAAACACCATATTTTAGCTTCCCTCTCAGTGAGTCCTTGCTCACTGCTCTCTAATTGTAATGGCAAAGAAATCAACCAATTCGGTTTTCTCAGATTTAAACAAGAAAGGTGTTTGCGTGATGTGGGCATCGCTGCCCAGGCCAGCATTTATTTCCCGTCCCTAATTGCCCTTGAACTGAGTGGCTTGCTGGGCCACTTCAGAGGGCAGTTAAGAGTCAACCACATTGCTGCGGGTCTGGAGTCGCATGTAGGCCAGACCAGGTAAGGACAGCAGATTTCCTTCCCTGAAGGACATTCGTGAACTAGGTGAGTTTTTACAACAATCGACAATGGTTTCATGGTTATTATTAGACTAGCATTTAATTCCAGATTTTTTTATTAATTGAATTCAAATTTCACCATCTGCCAGGGTGGATTTCGAACCCATGTCCCCAGAGCATTAGCCAGGTCCTCTGGATTACTAGTCCAGTGACATTACTAATATGCCGCCACCTCCCCCATAAGTTTATTAATCTTAAAACTCTAATTCAGCTAAAACTACTAGAAATACATGACGCGACCACACTAACATGCATACATGATAAACACACATGCAAATAGAGACAGAAAAGGAGAAAGAATCAAAGGAGAAAAGATTTGAAGAATTAGCTGGAGTTCAATTATTGGCTTTGGGTTTGATGTAAAGTCTTTGATTACAGTTAAGTCTTGCAGTTCTCGTTGGGGCCCCATGTACACTTATAAACTTATTTCAATGGTCTTCTGTCTTCAGGCTTGAGTTACTTCCGTGGGTCCCTGGAATTCTGCATGAGAGAGAGAGGGAGACAGGGAAAGACCTTCCTTCTCTGTTGTCTTCAAATCGCAGTCTCTTTCCAAAACTGTTCTGTGAGCACAATTCAAACAACTCCAAGTTGGCCAGCAGGTTAGTTATGTGACTAGCTCCTTATTTGGAACAACCTCTCTGGTGAGGTTTGTGGATTTCCCCAAAGCTTAGCAGACACTTTCAGTTGGGCGGTGGTGGGGGGAGGGGGTGGGGGGGGGGGGGAGGGGGGGAATGTTGGTTCTTAAGCATTCATTGTCTCTTGATCCAAAATCCATCTGGCTCATTGAATGAGGGAGTACTCGCATTGTTTTCTTCAGGCAACTATCTTTTGGAATGCAAATGTGCAGCCATATTTTCAGCTGCTGTTGTGGTCTTTTTAACTAGTTATTTCAAGTCCAGTAACAGTTCAAAAATAAGGTTTTATATGACAAAATTAATATGTCTCATTTTTGGCAGGTGTAGTTGTCGTCACACCACAAATGAAAGGTAGAGTGGTGTTTGTTGCTCTCTGCACTTCTGTTGAAGCTGACGTAGGGAGAATATCATGTCTACTGTGGCTCTGCCTATTCTGAAGCCATATTGTGTCTCTGGAACAATAAATACTACTGAATATCTAAGTGACAGCAAGAAGCCAAAGAACCAAAGAAAGCGAGAGATAAAGTTAACTAATGGGCTTTTTAATAACATTTTGGTCAGCAGCTCAGGAGTATCTATTTTATATGAATAGGTTGATGAACCTTCAATATCTTCTGGAATGCTTGGACATTGAGCTGAATTTTCTCAGCCCCTCGCAGGTGTTGGTGGCAGCACCGTATGAGGGTGACATCACCGCATGTAACGTATGCAGTCGGCCAAATGAGATCAACGTTGGCCAACTCATTTGAATGCAGGAGGCATGGGACCTGTCCCATTGGAGGACAGTGGTGGACGCGACAACACCAATTGATTTGTCAGCTGGTGCCATATTTAAAGCATTGCCAGTCCTGCTTGAACTGTTGCTTCACTTGTTGAGTTTGATGCTGTTTTGCCTTTGTAGTGCTGCACTGCTGACTCTCCTGGCTGGTGTTCCTGTGCTGCTGTGCTGCTGACTAGGCCTCATAAGGCCAAAAGTAGACCAGAAGCCAAAACGGACCACATCAGATGGAAGACACTGGGTGGCCCCACTGTTCAGTGATGTCTCCCTGTGGATTCTCCTCCAGGCCATAAGGGAAAGGAGAGAGGTCCTCTTCCTAAGGCATGGCAGGAAGAGACCCTCCCACCTGACCAAGCAAGCCTGGGTGGAGATTGCAGAGGATGTCAGCAGCCATGGGGTCACCCTCTGAAACGGGGTCCACTACTGCAAGAGGGTCAAAGACCCATCTCATCACTGGTCACACAGGAGGGAGTGTAACATGGTCAGAGAGTAGCTGCAAAGATGGTGGCAAGGGGCTGAGCAACTGCAGATCATGTCAGATATTTGGTTCTGTCACCAAGGCAGCCGGCCTTCTGCCCTCGCTTGCCCCCTGCATGCCCCAGAGAGTGGACGTGAGGAGGGACATTTGGGAGCCTCCCTCAGAGACCAAAGAGCTGCCACCAGAGCAATGCCGTGCTTGTATCCGTGGGAAGACAGTGTCCATCTTTCTGCTCGCAGGAGGAAATGGCCCACAACAATATGGAAAGGGCGAATACTGGATGTGGAATCCCGAACATCCGCAAACTGACCCCAGCAGAGGAGGAGACCCTGGAACTAGTGGGTTCCCAAAGGTGGCCGTTCCATAGCAGATGGAGAGACTCGAGTGTCCACCCAAGAGAGTTGGAAGCATTGTGTTCACATGGCCAAAACCGCATGGTTGACGTGGGCAGATCTATGTAGTGAAACACTTAAATGTTTGTGTTTTCTCATTCAGGTCGTGTCACCTCAGAGGGACGATCGTATGCTGGCACCACTGGAATCCTGTTGTCCTCTGAGGATAGGATGGAAGAATCATCAGAGGTTGCACTGTCACACTGTTCCCCTGCACCCTCCACCAGTGTAGATACTTTTGCATTGGTGGGTATGTGCATGGGCTTGGAATCAGGGTCACAAGCACGTGAGAACACCACTCGTGCATCTGAGCAGCTAACAGAGGCTATGAAAGGCAGGTCCACTGACAGTTAGAGGATTGTGGGAGGTCTGGCCCATGCTGAGTTCCCAGCTGATGATGAGCCTCGCCAGCACAGAACATGCTGGCGTTGTAGAGAGAGGTAAGGGAATATCTGGCAGTGCTCCCAGAGGCAATGTGCAGTCATGTGCAGACAAATGTGGCCATGTCTCAGGCAATGTGAGCACATGGCTTCCTCCATCGAGAGGGTGGCGACCTCTCCCTGCTGAAGAATCCGATCCCAGAGATGCGCAAAGACCTGCATACCCATGCCTTGGCAATGAGCTCAATGCAGCAGTGGCAAGGTGAGACTGGGGCAGGGAGCCTGGTGTCTTGTCCAGGCCCTCGTCCTTCTTTGTTCAGCAGGGAGATTCAAGCGAGGCTTGAAAGGGAGGAAGAGAGGTTGACCTCCACATGTAGGGGCTCCCCTCAGGGTGCTCTGAGTGTGGACAGTGGCTCTTCAGTCCTTCTGCCAGTGAGTCCAGCTCCAGTAGTTGTCACAACTGAGGAGGCTCCTGCATCTGTCCAGTAAACCCTCAGCCTGCTGGGACCCTCTAGGCCTCAGGTAGCCTGAGGACATCTGCCAAAATCATCTGATGCCATGGGGCAGCATGTTCAGCAGCCTGCCTTCACCTCAGCTGCCAGCACAGGGGGAGCAATTCGTAAAAGCTCACAGAAGCACATGAAGGAGAGCACCTAGCAACACTGGAGTTTCACAGGTTTGTGCAACTTGGTCTTTTTATTGGGTATTGTGAACTTTTAAATAAATGGAGGTCACTTTCATTGCTGAGAATCTCTCATGCTTTCCCTGCTGCCTTTACAATGCCACCTTCACCCCTGTCCCTCAATGAGAAACCCGTGCAGTGACAGGCCGCATATGGTCACATTAGCTCTGTGCATGTGCCTGGGCGCAAGACACAGGTGTGCAACAGAAAAGAGGTAACACACTAAATACAGTGAGTTGAGTATTTATTGAGCTCATTTGAAATGGGCATCATGGTGGCAGAAAGCAGGTATGTATGCAAATGTCCTGAACTTCCTTTGCTCATCTCTCAATTGCCGTGGTCTATGTCTTCATCATCACAAGCCGCCTGCTCGGCATCCTCCTGCACATCCTCCTCATTGGATGAGGAGTGGCATTTAATCATGTCCTCTTAATGCAAGACCTCCCCATTCTGCTGTGCTAGACTGTGCACCACGATACTTGAGACCCTCGCTGGCGCATACTGCATGTCTCCACTAGATTGATCGAGGCACCATAATCTCATCTTCAGCAGCCTAATAGCTTGCTCAATGGTTGCTCTGGTGGAGCCGAGACAAGTGTTGTGCCTCTCCTCTGCTGCAGTGCGAGGGTTCCTTACAGGCATCAGTAGCCATGTCTTCAATGGGTACCCTTGTCCCCGAGAATCCATCCCTGAAGGCGATCAGGGGTCAGTAAAGGTGTGGCACCTGGGGCAGCCAAAGTATTTAGGCGCCATGGTTACTACCTGGGAACTGGGCACGCACCTGCAGGAAATGCTTTCACAGAATCACAGAATTATTATAGTGCAGAAGGAGGCCATTCGGCCCATCATGTCTGCACTGGCTTTTCAAATGAACAATTTACCTAGTACCATTCCCCTGCCTTCTCCCCTTAACCTTGCACATTCTTCCTTTTCAGATAGCAGTCTAATTCCCTTTTGAATGCTTCGATTGAACCTGCGCCCACCACACTCTCAGGTAGTGCATTCCAGATCCGAACCACTCGCTGTGTGAAGATTTTCCTCATGTCACTTTTGCTTCTTTTGCCAATCACTTTAAATCTGTGTCCTCTTGTTCTCGATCCTTTCCTAAGTGGGAACAGTTTTTCCCTATCCACTCTGTCCAGACCCCTCATGATTTTGAATGCCTCTATCAAATATCCTCTCAGCCTTTTCTTCTCCAAAGAAAACAGTCCCAACTTCTCCAATCTGTCTTCATAACTGAAGTTCTTCATCCCTGCAACCATTCTCGTGAATCTTCTTCTGTACACTTTCCAATGCCCTCATGTCTTTCTTAAAGTGTGGCACCCAGAACTAGATGCAATACTGCAGCTGAGGCTGAACGTTTATACGAGTTTAACATAACCTCTTCGCACTTATAATCTATGTCCCTATTAGTAAAGCCCAGGATATAGTATATTTTATTAACCGCTCTGTCAACTTCTCCTGCCACCTTTAATGACTTATGCACATATACCCCCAGCTCCCTCTGCTCTTGCATCTCTTTTAGAGTTGTATCTTATATTGTGTCTCCATGTTCTTCCTACTAAAATGAATGAATTCACATTTCTCTGCATTTATCTGCCACTTGTCCGCTCATTCCACCAACTTATCGATGTCCTTTTTAAAGTTCTACACTATCCTCCTCACAGTTCACAATTGTTCTAAGTTTCATATCATCTGCAAATTTTGAAATTGTGCCCTGTAGACCTAGGTCTAGGCCATTAATATATGTCAGGAAGAGCAAGGGTCCCAAAACTGACCCCTGGGGAACTCCACTACAAGCCTTCCTCCAGCCCGCAGAACATCCATTAACCTCTACTCTTTGTTTACAGTCACTCAGCCAATTTCGTATCCATATTGCTATTATCCCTTTTTTCCCATGAGCTGCAATTTTGCTCACAATTCTATTGTGTGGCACTGTATCAATGCCTTTTGGAAGTCCATGTACACCACATCAACAGCATTGCCCTCATCAACCCTCCCTGTTACCTCTTGAAAAAACTCCAGCAAGGTAGTTAAACATGATTTTCCCTTAACGAATTGTGCTGGCTTTCCTTAATTATCCCACATTTGCCCATGTGACTATTAATTTGGTCCCAAATTATTCTTTTTAGAAGTTTCCCCACCACCGAAGTTACTGACTGGCATTTAGATGTTAGGCTAATCTTTGCATCCTTTTTTGAACAAGGGTATAACATTTGCAATTCTTCAGTCTTCTGGCACCACCCCTGAGTCTAAGGAAGACTGGAAAATTATGGCCAGTGCCTCCATAATTTCCACTTTCACTTCCCTCAATGTTCTTACATGCATCTCATCTGACCCTTGTGCTTTATCAACTTTGAGTAGAGATGGCCTATCTAATACCTCCTCCTTAACAAATTTTAAATCTTTCTAGTGTATTAATTACCTCCTTTTTCACTGCGGCCTGGGTAGCATCTTCGTCCTTGGTAAAAACAGATGCAAAGCATTCATTTAATAATTCAGCTATTCCCCCTGCTCCATGCTTAAATACCCTTTTTGATCCCTAATCAGCCCCACTCCTCCTTTTGCCACCCTTTTACTATTTATATGCCTATAGAAGACTTTGGGATTCCCTTTTATGTTAGCTACCAGTCTCTTTTCAGATTCTCTCTTTGCTTCTCTTATTTGCCTTTTCACTTCCCCTCTGAACCTTCTGTTTTCAGCCTGGTTCTCAATTGTCATATCTACCTGACAGCTGTCATAAGCACACATTCTTCTTCATCTTCATCTCTATCGCTTTTGTCATCCAGCGAGCTCTGGATATTTTTTCCCTACCTTTCCCCTTCAAGGGAATATACCTTGACTGTGCCTGAATTATGTCTTCTTTCCAACCTTTGATCCAAGTTTATTCAGCCAAGATCCATTTTTACCCCATTGAAGTTGGCTTTCCTCCAGTTAATTTGTTTTACTCTAGATTGTTCTTTGTCCTTTTCCATAACCAACCTAAACCTTATGATATGATGATCACTGTCCCCTAAATGTTCTCCTACAGATATAAAATTCGCTTGGCCCATCTCATTCCCAAAAACTAGGTCCAGGAGTGCCTTCCCTCTCATTGGACTGGAAATATACTGCTGCAGGAAATTTTCCTGAACACAATCTAGGAACTTTTGCCTCTCTCTGCCCTCTACACAACTATGATCCCAGTCTATATTTGGATAATTAAAGTCCCCCATTATAACTACTCTATAATTCTTACATCATTCTGTAATTTCCTTGCAAATTTGTTCCTCTTCATCATTTCCCCTAGTTGGTGGCCTATAGACTACACCTTTCTACTAGAGAACACCTTGAATGCTAAAGTTTTAGTAAATGGAATTGGCAGGGTGTGTATACCCGTACCTTTGTATAAAGTACGCCTAGAGAGTGACTTCATATCTAGGATAGTAACTGTCGGAGTTGTCCACAGTTTGCCAGTAGAGGGAATTGATCTACTCCTAGGAGATGATTTGGCTGGATCAACAGTATCAGTTTCTTCTATAATACAGAAATTACAGAAAATTACAGAAATTACAGAATTACAGAAAAACCAAGTGAAATTAAGGAAACGGAGCAACTCCAGGAACAAGTTCCGGGAATATTTGTTGAGTGTGTAGTCACCAGAGCAATGGTTGAACAGGATCCATTGCTGGAGGTAAAAGGGGCACCATAAATAGAGAGCCAAGTATCTGAAACCTTATTTGGGATTTAGATAATCCAAATGAGATGTTTAACAGATTGTCTATTATTGCAGCACAGCAAGCTGATCCAGAGATATACCAAATGGCACAGATGGCTCTGAGGGAAGCTGAGGCAAAAGGAGCTCTGGAAGGCTATTATATGGTAAACGGGGTTTTGAGGAGAAACTGAAGACTGCCTCATAGACCTGCCGATGAAGACTGGACATTTGTTGAACAGATAGTGGTACCACCTAAATATCGCCAAGGATTATTAAGGTGAGCACATGACAGTCCTTTTGCAGAACATAGGGGAATTTGGAAGACAAAATCATGCATAACCCAACATTATTACTGGCCATGTTTTACAAAGGATGTGAGACAATTTTGTAGGACATGCTATGCCTGTCAAATGGTGGGAAAATCACAACCTACCATAAAACCAGCACCACTAGTTCCCATACCAGTGATTGAGGAACTATTTAGCAGGGTATTAGTAGACTGTGTAGGACCCTTGCCAAAAACAAAAGCGGAACATCAATACATGCTTACTATCATGGATATGGCTACTCGATATCCAGAGGCCATTCCTTTGAGGATAATTACTGCTAGAATTGTAGTAGAATAGTTAACCCAGTTCTTTACAAGATATGGGTTACTACTTGAAGTTCAATCAGATCAAGGTTCTAATTTCATGTCGAGGATATTTCAAGAGGTCATGGGCAATTTGGGGATTAGACAGTTGAAACCTTCAGCATATCACCCACAGTCACAGGGAGCTTTAGAGAGATTTCACCAAACTCTCAAAACAATGATTCGAACATAACATCGCGAATAAGCACATGACTGGGATGAAGGACTAGACTTTCTTTTATTTGCCACCAGAGACTCACTGAATGAGTCTACAGGCTTCAGTTCTTTCAACACATGGACATGAAGTAAGAGGCCCTCTAAAACTTATAAAAGACAGATTCTTGGAACAAAAGAATGAATTTTCGATACTTGACTATGGCCGGAATTTTTCGGCTCTCGTTGACTCTGGGACAGATGAGGCAGTAGCTGTCGAGTAACCTGAATCCGCTCCACGCCTCCCGCCTCCTGGCATCACGCGCGGGGAAGCCAATTAGCGGGTCCGCGGTGTATTCGCTTTGGGGGCAGGGCAAAATCCGGGAATGGATTCTGTAAACCCTTTAAAAAGGTTTACAGCATTGAAATTGACTAGCTGCATAGGGGATTACATCGGATGAAGAGCTTTGAGTGATACTGCTGGAAGTTTCGAGGTGAACAAGTGGATGTGATTTCAAGAAGTTAAGGAAGACTGGCAGTGCCCAGGGGCAGGAAAGGACAAAACATTTGAACAGGCTGCAGAACATATCCAGAGTGATGGAGGGAAGAAGTTTCAGCACAGCCCCCCGAATTCTCAGAGGAATCTCTGCAGGTCCTCCTCCAGGCAGTGGAGGCGAGGCGTGATGTTCTATTCAACACTGATGGCAGAAGAAGGCCCTCACAAGTGACCAAGAGGGCCTGGCTGGAGGTCGCCGAGGAGGTCAGCAGCCGCAGTGTGATACGGAGGACATGGCTCCAGTGCCGCAAGCGGGTCAATGACCTGCTTCGCTCTGCCCAGGTAGGGGTACTCCTCATTAATCTCGTGGTGAATGTGTCAGAGAAGGGTCAGTCTGTCCTAACGATGCAAGGTTCAAGCCAGCAATGAGCAATCCTTGCCTGCTGCATTGTATTGGGATGCAAGATGGGCAAGTCTGGGATGCATGGTGATCCATAGGTGTTCAAATCAGGCACTGCATTGCAGTAGCAGTGAAATGCAACAACAAACCCAACGGGTGAGTGTGTGAGATACCAAATAATATGTCTAAAGTAGGTGTGTTTGTTTAAATAGGAAAAGAGGGCACATCATGCCTGAGAGAGGTCTGGGACTGGTGGTGGCCAGGGCAATCAGGCATACCTAACCAGGATGGATGAGGATGCTTTGATGCTGGCAGGGGAGGAGATGGTGAGGTTGGCAGACCTTTGAGTGAGTGACCCATTATGTGGTGTAAGGAGATGGGGGGTGGGGGGCCGTTGAAGTGGTGATTGTCTCCTGAACTGAAGTGTGCTAATAAAATCACACAAATGTGACCAAAATGCAATAAGGGACATGCCCTTAAATCTGGAGTGCTAATCCATTAGGGATGGGCAATAAATGCTGGCCTGGCCAGCAATGCCCACATCCCATGAATAAAATTTTTTTTAAATGATCAAACTGATCAATCAGATTTTCCCTGCAGGTGAAACACATCAGTGGCCAGGAGGGGTCTCGGTGGTTCACCAGTCCACCTCTAAGGATAAGGAGATCGCCTCAGAGGGTGCACTGTCACATCCTCGAACCTCACCAAGCACCAGCAGAGAGACTTCCACCATGGTTGGGATTTGTGTCTCCGTGGACAAGATTTCACTGACAGGTGTTAGCAAATCACAGTTGCCGGACCAGCCACCAGAGGCAAAACCGGCCGATGCCTCACACACTCGGAGGAGTGTGGGAGGCCAGGCCAGTGCAGAGCTGCAAGCTGATGATGAGCCTCTAAGAACAGCCATTTGGCGGGAGATGTTGCAGGTACAGCATGTGGTGCATGGACAACTGGCAGAGTTGCCAGAGATGCTGCGAGCTATATCTCATTCTCTGGAAACGCCCATCCAGGGCATGACAGCTGCAAACTCTCAGACATTTGTCCATCTGGCATCCTCTGTTGAGAGATTGGCGGCTGCAGTGGAAGGACCAGTACTGGAAGCCATCCATGATCACAGGGGGAGTGTAGCCTCCCTGGGCCAGGCCATCAGAATGCAAACTCAGATGCGCATGTGGCAGATCAAGGCTGCTGATCCCTCTGAGGTCAGTTTTGGGGACCAGCCGAGCCTCAGGAGGGCACAGGGGCAGCAGCTGATAGCACATGGGAGTTCCTCTCGGGGAGCTCCAGATGCATCATGCAGCTCCTTGCTCCCTCCACAAATGACATGTCCACCGCAAGCTCCCAGGGTGGTAGAGGGTGCTCCTGATATTTCTCATGAGCACCCTGATATGCCGCAGCTTGCACGGCCACAAGCGGGCAGAGGACACCCACCAAAATCATCAAGAGCAGGGCGGCAGGCTGATTAACCACCTACCTCTGGTGATCATCCACACGCAAGAGCACTTGCGAACTTAATATGAAATCATTGTAACATCACATCTGGTTCACTGGGTTACCTTCCAATTATTTATTTGAATTGCACATGAGATAATTGTAAATAAATATGTGCTTTGATAATTTAACTTTGCATATGTCATCCATGAGGTTGCACAAAATATCATTGCGTGGCTCAAGAGGTTATATATGCGATGTCATAAACTTGGGTTGGCTTCATTCTGACATGATGCTGTTCTTAATCTCTGCCTTGTGATGTGCATGTTTTTCCCCTCTCGCAATCCCACAATGGCTCAGTGCATGCCACAATGTGAAATCTTTGCATGGAGCGATCCTCTCAAGAAAAACACCTGCCTATTAGGGAATCCAGGGTCTCTTTTGCACTTAATTCCAGAGGACATTCTGTTTCCTCTCCCCTTTCATCATGTGGGTGCTGCCCATCGTCCTCATCAGAAACTCCATCTTCATCTGATAATGCCTTACGATTACCTTGAACCTCCTCAATGGCATCTCCTCTTTCCATCGCTAGGTTAGGCAAGGTGCAGCAAATGACAATAATCCTGGATGCCAGTGCTGGTGGGTACTGCAGTGATCCTCCTGAGCGGTCCAGACACATAAACCCTCAACTTTAACAGGCCAATCATTTGTTCAATTGTCACTCTGGTAGCCGCATGGCTCTCATTGAAGTGGTCCTCAGCATGATCCCTTGGGGCTCTCACAGGTGTCATCAGCCATGTCTTCAGAGGATAACCCCTGTCGCCAAATATCCAACCTTCCAGTCTATCTGGGGGACTGAAAGGAGCAGGCACCTGAGAGTTTCTGAGAATGAATGCATTGTGCCAACTCCCTGGGTTCCGTGCACAAACCTGCATGATTCTCTTCCAATGATCGCATACATGCTGAACGTTCAATGAATGGAAGCCTTTTCGGTTAATGAATGCCCCTGGATGACCTGCTGGTGATCCAATTGCCACATGAGTACAGTCTATCACACCCTGAACCATTGGGAACCCAACTATTGCGCTGATTCCTCTTGATCTTTCAGCCTGGCTGGTGTTGTCCATTTCGAAAGATATGAAATTGTTAGCATGTCTGAACAATGCATTGGTCACAACCTTTATGCAGTGGTGTGGAGCTGCTTGGGAGACTCAGCACAGGTCTGCCATTGAAGCTTGGAAGGAGCCACATGTATAAAAGTTAAGAGCTGTGGTCACCTTTAGAGTATTTGGCATTGGATGGCCACTGAGGCAGTTTGAGGCTACATCCACTGCCAGCATCTCACAAACAGATGTCACAGTCTCACGTGACAGACACAGACTTTTTCTGCACTGGCGTTCCGACAGCTGCAGGTAGCTCAGATGCTGGCAGTATACCCTGCCTATTGGGTAGGCGTGTCTCCTGACCTGTTTGCTCTCAGCTGACTCTGCCACCTGCTCTCCCTCCCACATAACGAGGAGACACTTGACCAGCTGGTTGCACGTTCCCATGCCCAGTTGTCCTTCTGTCCCTGCTTGGGACATAGTCCTCCTCATCTGAAGAGTTGCCTCCAGAATGCACAATTCCCATCGTTGGACTGGTTACCAGATTCAATGACAAAATCTCTTACCTTCCAGCTGTTAGGACAGGCACACACACCCCCTTCCTTCCACTCACTTACTTGGAGCAGATGGGTCCCGAGCTGCAGTGAGTCAGACTCAGTTGGACCCCTCTGCACAAGCTACAAATGTCTACAATTTATATAACACACAAAAAGTCTCACACCTAATAAACACCTAAAGCAGCACCTCACCAATTGCCTGCCTTCCGCCCTTTTAAATTTGCTGGGTCCCTGACACGTTCAATGTCCCGATTTACAGCCATAAAATCAGACGGCCCATGTAAATTTGCAGTCAATTGGGTCTCCAAGGACTTTAATTGCCTTTTACTTGCTCGTGGTCGAGCGGCCAGCGGCAACTCGATCTCGCCCGACTTCCTGGGTCGTGAAATGGAATCTGTGCGTCATGATGCCAGGGACCCAACCCAATGTCATCAGACACCATTTCACCACCCGGATGCCTCCAACTTCACCCAATTTCAGAAGGTAAAATTCAGGCCTATGTATCTGTGTTCTGGGAAAGGCTCACAAAAGCTTGCAGTGTAACTCAAGAACACCTTAAAGCATCCTAAGCCAATATGAAAAAATGGTCAGACGGGAATGCAAAAGCCTATGATTTTCAACCAGGGGATGAAGTATTAGTGTTCTTACCATTACAGGGAGAACCATTAAAAGCACAGTTCAGTGTCCCAAATAGAGTGATCAAAACGGTGGGTAAGGTAGATTACTTGACTGACACAACTGATTGCATGAAGAATAACCGGTTGTGCCACATCAACATGCTGAAGCAATATTATCACAGGGAGGAGGATAAACTAGTACAGTAGGTCAGGTAATTGGGACTGTTGCTTTTGCACTTAGAAGTAAAACAGCGTGAAGACCTAACCAGGCTTTTCATAATGTTTAAATGAGTTTGTAGAGATAAGCCGGGATATACAACCTTAGCCACACATGATGTGGGTATTGGGGGGGTCCATTCCTTTAAAACAACATCCTTGTCGCTTAGGTCCAGACAGACAAGGCCAAGTGGAAGCAAAAGTGGGGCGGCACAGTGGTGCAGTGGTTAGCACTGCAGCCTCACAGCTCCAGGGACCCGGGTTCGATTCTGGGCACTGCCTGTGTGGAGTTTGCAAGTTCTCCCTGTGTCTGCGTGGGTTTTCTCCGGGTGCTCCGGTTTCCTCCCACAAGCCAAAAGACTTGCAGGTTGGTAGGTAAATTGGCCATTATAAATTGTCACTAGGAGAGGTAGGTGGCAGGGAAATATAGGGACAGATGGGGATGTTTGGTAGGAATATGGGATTAGTATAGGATTAGTATAAATGGGTGGTTGATGGTCGGCACAAACTCGGTGGGCCGAAGGGCCTGTTTCAGTGCTGTATCTCTAATCTAAAAAAAACATGCTGAAGGGCAGCTTAGCTGAACCTAGTCAGGACAGCTGGAATTCACAAATGGTCTTGATGCCTAAACCTCGTGAGTTGGCTCAAAGTTGCGTAGACTCCAGAAAAGTCATTGCGGTAAAGAAGGCAGACTCCTACCCAAATTCTCAATTAGAAGACTGTATGGACAGAGTGGGCAACACCATGTGTCTTAAAGAGACTGATTTGTTGGAGGAATACTGTCAAATTCCTTTGACACCTCAGGATAAGGAAAAGTCAGCTTCTGTTATACCGGACAGGGTTTTCCAGTATCCAGTGGTTCCACACAGGTTAAGGGGTACGTCGGCAATATTGTGTCGGGCCTTCCCGCTGTTGAGGCCAGTGGCGAGCCTCTTCTGGAGGCATTTTCTGCCACGACCCCCAACATCAGGGAGTCTGTAAAATTTGCCCCATGACTCTTCTACTGAGATAATAATGATAAATGAGTACTCCGACCTTAAGTGTCAAACACTAACATGTGTCACAAACAATGCTGCTCCAGTTAAGTCTTATACAATATGTACATTGTGGTCTTAAGAATATAGCAATAATATGAAAATCAATGCTAATTAAAGTAGTAAGGAAAAATGCTAAAATGTCAGTGTTAAATGTCAGTTGAAATAAATAAAGACAACGCCAGTCTCATAACGTTGCTTGAAGGATGGTTTACGATAGTGAATCAAATATGAACCTGGAGATGTATTCCACCATTACATCTGCCTCCATAAGCGCAAATTTCTGGAACCCTAATACCTGGTCAATTTGTTTCAGCAATCTTAAAAATGCTGCCTTAAGAAGCCTTTAAATACATTTAGTACTTCAAACCATATAAGTACACAGCAAATTTCAACACTATGAGCTTGAAATCTGTCTTTATTTGTTCATAGGCCCATCACCACTAGCTTTGCATTTTGGCACTGAATGAGTTCTAGCCGCATAATAGTTTCTTCGAGAATAAAGGATGAAAAATCAATAAGTACCTAGCATTATTTTCTCGTTGGTACAAGTGTGGGTTTGTGTACAAATCCACTTTCAATCTGATCTGAATGCTTCTCCACACTGAGAAGGTGCGAGCATAATGTTAGCTTTGATAGGTTTCTGAAGCTTGGATTGAATGAACTTCAAGGATGAGATAAAAGCAAAATACTGCGGATGCTGGAAATCTGAAATAAAAACAAGAAATGCTGGAATCACTCAGCAGGTCTGGCAGCATCTGTGAAAAGAGAAGCAGAGTTAACGTTTCGGGTCAGTGACCCTTCTTCGGAACTGACAAATATTAGAAAAGTCACAGGTTATAAGCAAGTGAGTTGGGGTGGGGCAAGAGTTATCTCTTGCCCCACCCCCAACTCACTTGCTTATAACCTGTGACTTTTCTAATATTTGTCAGTTCCGAAGAAGGGTCACTGACCCAAAACGTTAACTCTGCTTCTCTTTTCACAGATGCTGCCAGACCTGCTGAGTGATTCCAGCATTTCTTGTTTTTATTTCAAGGATGAGATGCTTTACAATACCCACAAAACCTTTTCTCTGGAAAGTCATTGGAAGGGATATAATTGTTGATGGAATAAGCTGTATTTGGTCTGTGAAAGGAATTGGTTTGATGATCTGAACGGTCTCCTCTTGTTCCATACTTTCTTACGCAGAATTCTTTGAAATACTTTATTTTCCCAATAGTATGATTAGATTAGATTAGATTAGATTAGAGATACAGCACTGAAACAGGCCCTTCGGCCCACCAAGTCTGTGCCGAACATCAACCACCCATTTATACTAATCCTAGACTAATCCCATATTCCTACCAAACATCCCCACCTGTCCCTATATTTCCCTACCACCTACCTATACTAGTGACAATTTTTATAATGGCCAATTTACCTATCAATCTGCAAGTCTTTTGGCTTGTGGGAGGAAACCGGAGCACCCGGAGAAAACCCACGCAGACACAGGGAGAACTTGCAAACTCCACACAGGCAGGACCCGGAATCGAACCCGGGTCACTGGAGCTGTGAGGCTGCGGTGCTAACCACTGCGCCACCGTGCCGCCCTATGCTTTGTGGGGAATCTATAGTAACAGAAATTATTGGGCCATAGTTAGGCTTACATGTCATGACAAGGCTATGAGCAGGAGCATCAGGAATTCCTCTAGCTGGGACAGCTTGTATCATGCCTTGCAATTTTAGAGTAATATTGATGATGAAAATGATGATGAAGTTTATACTCAAGATGTTTTAAACAACATGGTGATAAATCACTTACAAGAGTGTAAGCTGCAAAGAAAAAGAACTTACTAAAAAGACAAATGTTCAGCACAACAACTATGATAATCCAATAGCATAAATATTAATCAATCTTCTATGGCATTGCACACAGGTCAAAATCAAATGTAGTCTTCATGAGAAGTGAAGTTAGAGAGCAAGGGATTCTTGCACCAAGATGTCAAGGCATAATTCAGTCCCCATTTTAAAGCCATATATTATCTCTTTACCTTTATATAGTACTTTGATTTTATATTATTTTTTATTGTTAAATAGAAAAACCTGCAACAATTTCAGATGCAAAGATGTAGAGTTGATTGAAGCATAGTCATTTTTCTATCATTCACATTGAGCAGCTGGGAGGCTTAACACTAAAGTGCTAACAGAAGCACCACTGATGGGAGGGTATAATTACAATGTGGCATGTTTATAGATACAGTTTCCATTGTAAATGTCCACTGAGGAATTTATAATGGAAAAAGGTCACAAAAACATGTGACAAAAATGTGAGAACAGGTGGTAAAGTTTTGTAAACAGAAGGCCTGTGGATATAAGACTTTTTAATATATTTGTATAAATGTTTTAAATGATTTGAAAGTTAGTCGGTTAGAATACCTGTAATTCATTATGGTAGGATTTTTAAAAGGTTGTGTCTTAATTATACCTGAAAGAAGAAATAACTTGTTTATTAGTTATGCCAATTATTCATAAAATTTAGACAGTAAAGTTATTCAAGACAGTTAAGGAAAATACACCAATGTTATCAACATGTGATGGAATTACAAATTTTAAATTGGCAATGTTCAAACCTTCACACTGTAGGAGAGTGTTTTAACAGAATATTTCAAAAGCAACTTGTGAAGCTGAGATGCTTTAATTTGGCTACAATTGGAAGTTGTTAATCAACTCCGACAAGGGCTTAATCTTCCAAGATCAGTTAAATGAGCAAAGAAAACTTTAGTTTTCTAACTTTCATGACAAATTCATATGAAAATAACCTTAGCAAAGTAGGTCACTGGTATGGGTCATATTTTGGAGATTTCATAATATCTCAAAGTGTTAATTAGTTCTTCTCAACTGGAATGTGATCTGATTTTTTAAAAATGCTGACTTGCATTTTTATTATGTTGAATTTAAACTGGATAATTAGATCAGCTCTCAAAACTTGTTCAATTAGCTGTGTCACCAACTGATAGAATTATGTCACAGATCACACAGTTCAAAATTCAAGCACTTCAGCGATCATATTTACAATTATATTCAGACGGGCTATAAAATGGCTGGCAGAGAAAATGGAATAAAAGTCACACTGGTGCAATCGGGGGACACTCTCCTAAAATAGGGACTGAGACATATTGTTTGGGTAGGATAGCCTGAGCATTATCCTGCACATATCCTCAAAGATATCCAGGCTTTTGTCTTTGCAGATAACATTGGTGTGAGGGCTGTATAAAATGTATGTTCTATGTTACCATTTATTTTCAGATATCCCCTGTTGCTGATACCAACAGGACTTTGTGTTTTGATAGGCTAATGTATAGGCCTGAAGTTAGAAGAAGCAGAGTCAAGTGGGCATGAGCTAGAAATTTGAGAGTGTTCTACAAGGCACAAGGAAGGCCCATGCAGGCCAAAGTTGCTGCAGGAATAAGATAGGAAATTTGGAGCCTGGGGAAAAGCCCAAGGTCTGAATATAAGTATTGCACTCATTTTGGAGCCAGACTTTGTGGACAGAACAGTTTAAAATAGTGCTGGTTAGGAGACAAACCAGCTATGAGGAACTGCTCTTGCTGCAAGTAAAACCTGTTCTTTCTTTTATTTGACATTCATCTACTGTTATCTGTTTTCATGTCATTCAAATGTAGAAATTTTGGATGAAACTAATCTGGACCTATCAAAATTTCACAATTTATCCCATCCTTACCCAGGAGCTTAGCCAGGAGTGGGAGAGTTTGGGGGCTGAGGCCAGGAGATCAGACATTGGGAAGATCGAGTGTAGGGACTGAAACTCCTTCGCCCTTCAAGCTCATGACTGTGGGTGTGTGCCAGAAGGGCCATAGAGTAGAATAAGACCCAGGTATGCTAGATCCAGGCCTCTTTCCAAGACTTTGTGTGAGACTTTGTAAGGATCAGGCAGAGGGCATGCATGCTGGGTGACCCATGTTCTTGGCCTTGAGTGAGGTAGGGCATCTTTGGGGATAGTATAAACAGAAGCATATCAGCTAATTTCCTGTCAGAAGTGGTGCCCACATAGGGGTCTAGGCCTGGATCAATGCAGTGAATTCAGAAGCCTCATACTCACTTACAAATATCTCTATCACCTTGTCCAGTCTGTTGCTTTGAAAACTTCTCAGTCAGTAACAGAGACTCAACTCTTCAATTTCTTCAGTTGGGTTTCTGTTCACCCCCTCCCTCCCTGCTCAGAACTTTATTTGCTGCAAATTCAATTGCTGCAGCAACCAATGAAATGGGAGGAAAGCACTGCTTAAAAAAAAATTCTTAAGAAACAAGATGGAACCCTGCACAGAAACTAACGCAAGAAGCAAATGTTTTTATACATCATTTGCTCTCAGGACATAGGCGATGCTGGCTAGATTGCTTTTATTACCCATCCTTAGCTGCCCTCAGAAGGTGGTGGCAATGAACTACTGCAGTCCTTGTGGTTGATGAGGCTACATTTGATTAGAAATTTCATGATATTGACCCAGAAATGGTCAAAGAATGACAACATATGTCCAAGTCAAGCTGGTGTGTAACTTGGAGGAGAATATGGAGCTGATGGCTATCCCATGATATTGTTGCTCTTATCCTTCACAGTCGTAAAGGTCATAGGCAGGAAGTTGCTGTCAAAGTAACCTTGCTGAGTTGCTGCAGTGTATTCTTGAGACTGTACATACTGCCACAGTGTGCTATAAACCGTGGCGCGGAGTCAACTCCCCCTTGTCCCCTTTATTCTCTATACCCACTTGATCCTGGCCATCACGTGGGATTGAAGTTCTCTTAATTCAGGCTCAGGCTGGGTGTTTGGGATATCAGGGTACAAGAGAGCTACCCTCCAGCTTAATCCACAGCTACAGTTAATGGCTTAGTACAAAGAGGAAGAAACTCAGTCCTTTCTTTAACTATCAATTTACTTTATTCACTTTGTTGTACAATGTAAGAATAAGGCTTATACACTTAGTTAGACAAAAGCATGCAACACCAACTGAGTTATACAGTTAATAACAAAGCTAGCTAGAATTCATAAGCACCCACTAGGTTCCTCTGACCTTTCCCTGACCGAGTCACAGAAAACTTAAGGGTAATACCCGAAAAAGGTAGAGTTAACGCTGGCCAGGCATTCCGTTCTCTCTCTCTTCTACTTCGTCGCCGCGTTGCTCACGCAGGGTCTTCCACTTCCACGATTGTTGATCTCCTGAGTTTTCGCTGGCTGTATGCCCAAAAAGCTCTATTCTTATCCTGTTGCTTATCTCTCCAAATCTGAGCTGTGTCTTTCCAGTTGGCTTAAGCCTGCTCACCTCGTTCACATCTTCTCCTAATTGGCCCAGGCCCAAAGACCCCAGTATCACACCATGTCCAAATAAGGCTCTGTTCCTGTGATCGATCCTTTGTCTTGTCTCATAAAGTAATTAGTTCAAACTGTTTTTTACCAGCACAGGCCTGTGTCTGAGCTCCAGGTTACTACAGGTCAAACAACCCCAGCAGTTTGTAACTGATTCTGTATTTCTTGCAGCCCCTGGCCAACAGTGCCAGTAGTGCAGGGTGCAGCCTTAGTCCAGTGGTAGGAGCAACAACCAAATCGACTGCTCAGTCCTGGATGGTGTTGAGTTTCAACAACAACAACAACAACTTACATTTCTATGGGCCTTTATTTAAGGAAAACACCCAACGGCAGTTTGCAGAAACATTATATGCTAAAAGAAACTAAGTGTTATGGTGCAACCCACCCAGGCCAGGCCTGTTGATTATTCATGTGCCCATTTTACAGAAGAAAATCTGGCACCAATGGTGGCTCTCAGTGGATGAATATAAAAGCTGGCACAGGGCCAATTCATGTAATTTTTGAGACTATGTAAGTTCAGTAGGAAATCCTCCCAAAAAGTTGGCCATTTTCTGACTTGCATATGCCTTAGCAAGGCTTTACGCACCATGAGCAGCGATTCACAATCCTGATTAGAAACTATTTAGGGAAACCCCGCCTCGGCCCTTTGGGGGACCCCCAGCTGCATCTTATGACACTTGATGTCCCCATCCCTTCCCATGCAATTTTATTAGCACCACCCCACCCCATTTCTGTCTCTAGGGAATCCATAAAATTCAGCCCATATGAGAAGCACAAAGGTTTGTTTGTGAGAAGTCAAGATGAAGGGCCAAGTCTCAAAGCACTCAGAGCCTCCAAGTACAAAAGAGTGGAAGAAGTAAATCAGGAATCAGCGGTTTGCAGACGTCAAGTTTGAGTTTCTTAATGGGACAATGTAACATAACGTAAACATTATAGCATCAGCTATGAGCATACAAGGCTATGGGCCAAGTGCTGGAAAATGGGATTAAAATAGGTAGGTGCTTGATGGCTGGCACAGACACGATGGGCCAAAGGGCCTGTTTCTGTGCTGCATGACTCTATGACTCTATGAGCTTGGAGGAAGTTCCCAGCTCTATTGTCCATACTTCAGCAATGCTTTCCCACCCATTGATGTCAAAAATGGCTTACTTAATTGGAGGCAGAGACAAACAGGAAGGAAGGAAGGAAGGCTTAATAACATTGGAAAAGCTTAATCAACTAATTAACCTGTAAATAGCACAAAAGCAGCAAATCATAGCAATGCAATGACAATTTTAAAAAAAAAATTCTACTTTCAGATATAACGGTAGAAATTGGACCTTGTTGCACCTGTTTTACTAGGACCAATTTCAAAGAACAATTACAATTTCTTATGAATACTTGAGTCTCAAGGTCAAATAGAATGCTGGTTATGAATAGTCTTGGTTAACCTGAGATGGTGCCTGGGATCAGAGGCAAAGGTAAGGAGGCTATGGCAGTGGCCAAAAACAATGTTTAACTAAAAGAAATTAAGGAGGATTTAAACATATTGATTGACAAGGAAGGAGAAATAATAGCCAATTTAAGAAAAGGCTGTAAGCAGAATAATGTCACATGATCACCCATGATCTGCAGTGCAGTAGCTGGAACTTCGTTACTGCATACAGGGAGATTCAGAACTTCACTTTGGCAAAGGGGAGAATACTGGATGTGTTTGATCAGTGATCCCTCAAAAGTGTTTTTCAAATCAGTGGCAACAGTCTCTTGGGGAGAGCGTTATAGCCAGTGTTCTAGATAATTAAGTTATATAGGTTAACTTAAGTGTGAAAGAAGAAAATTCAGTTTAGTCTATTAATCATATTCCTTTCACGGGCCAGGTACAATCTGCACTAGCCTACTCTCTACCCAATGTATTTAATCTTCGAAGCAAAGGTTTTTTCAAGGTTTCTCCTTGCTCCCAAACAATGAATTAAATGATATCCCCATATATTTTGTATTATTTCTACATTATTCATATTTTTTCCTCCTTCCTTTTACACTCATACTCTCTACCACTCCCACCCCCACTCCCAATCCCTTCTCTGGAAGGTGTTGATTCCTGCAGGAGTATAGTTCCACGGGCATTGATTGATGTCAGTTACCTCACCAATTGACTATCCATATGTAAGCCGAGACAATGAGTGCCAAAAGGCTATCTAACAATTGTGATATGTTATAGGTATAGTAGCATAATGGTTATTTCCTGGGCTTGTAATTGAGAGGCCCAGACTAATAATCCAGAGACATGTGTTCAAATGGTACCATGGCAGCTGAGGAATTTAAATTCAGTTACTTCAATAAATCTGGGGAAAAAAACTACTATCAGTAATACAATGAAATTACTGGATTGTCATAAAAATCTAACTGGCTCACTAATGTCCTTCAGGGAAGGAAACCTACCATTCTTACCAGATCTAGCCTATATGTGACTCCAGAGTGTGGTTGAATCTTAACTGCCCTGTGAAATGGCCATAGCAAGCTACTTAGTTGTGTCATAAGTAGTATGAACATTTATAATCCATGCTGACTGCAGCGATTCAAGGAGATGGCTCACCACCACCTTCTTAAAGCCAATTAGAGATGGGTAGTAAATGCTTGCTTTGCCAGTGACCAAAACTGTGAACGAATTTTAAAAAATGCAAGATTAAATGTGAGAGATTTAGAATAGAGAGCGAGGTTGATACTTTTACAGAGTTTCAATGCTGTGGAATTCACTTTCAGCGGTAGTGATTGAGGCAGATGCTCTATCAACATTCAAGATGAGATTGGATAGGTGGATGAAAGAAAAAGGGATAAAGGAATACATATCAATGCATATCTGTAAATATGTTTAGGAATGTTTTCTTGCATGGAGACTAAATGTCGAAATTGCACGGTTGGTCAGAATGAATTGTTTACCACTCACACAGAGCAGGGGTCTAGGTATTTCTGGAGAATGATCAGAAGCAGGAATCCTGGTCAATTTTCCTCAACTTAATGTTGCAGCAGTTGAACCTAATTGAAGCATCTTTGCCACCTCTCCAGTTGAGATGGGATAACTCAGCACAGACTGGAGCATCATATCCAAGACCTTCTTGGTCTGTATGCTTCAGCTATACACTGTGTTAAGAAGCTGAACTATCCTGCCAGTCCATTATTCATTCTTGACTGTTTGTCTTGCTTGGAATAACATTCCTGTGGTTTCAAAGAAGAGCAGGGAAGTTCTTCTATTATCATGGCCAACACTTATCCTTCAACCAACATCACTAAAACATTTATTTCATTGCTGTATGTGGAACAATGTGCAAATTGACTGCCATCTACATAGAATTACAAAGAATAATCTTTCCTATATTACAGAAGTGACTACACTTTAAAAGGCCAGTCATGCTCAGAAATTTTGGAGGAAAGTATAGGTGGTCTGATTAGCAAGTTTGCAGACGACACTAAGATTGGTGGAGTAGCAGATAGTGAAGGGGACTGTCAGAGAATACAGCCGAATATAGATAGATTGGAGAGTTGGGCAGAGAAATGGCAGATGGAGTTCAATCAGGGCAAATGCGAGGTGATGCATTTTGGAAGACCCAATACAGTAAATGCAAAAGTCCTGGGGAAAATTGATGTACAGAGAGATTTGGGTGTTCAGGTCCATTGTTCCCTGAAGGTGGCAACGCAGGTCAATAGAGTGGTCAAGAAGGCATACGGCATACTTTCCTTCACCGGATGGGGTATTGAGTACAAGAGTTGGCAGGTCATGTTACAGTTGTATAGGACTTTGGTTCGGCCACATTTGGAATACTGCGTGCAGTTCTGGTCGCCACATTACCAAAAGGATGTGGATGCTTTGGAGAGGGTGCAGAGGAGGTTCACCAGGATGTTGCCTGGTATGGAGGGTGCTAGCTATGAAGAAAGGTTGAGTAGATTAGGATTATTTTCATTACAAAGACAGAGGTTGAGGGGGGACCTGATTGAGGTGTACAAAATCATGAGAGGTATAGACAGGGTGGATAGCAAGAAGCTTTTTCCCAGAGTGGGGGATTCAATTACAAGGGGACACGAGTTCAAAGTGAAAGGGGAAAAGTTTAGGGGGGATATGCGTGGAAAGTTCTTTACGTAGAGGGTGGTGGGTGCCTGGAACGCATTGCCAGCGGAGGTGGTAGACGCGGGCACGATAGCGTCTTTTAAGATGTATCTAGACAGATACATGAATGGGCAGGAAGTAAAGAGATACAGACCCTTAGAAAATAGGCGACAGGTTTAGATAGAGGATCTGGATCGGCGTAGGCTTGGAGGGCCGAAGGGCCTGTTCCTGTGCTGTAATTTTCTTTGTTCTTTGATCTCTATGACAGAATAACAGACAGTTCTGTCCGAAAGTATAAACATGAAAAACTAAGTTTAAGGCAGGCACATGGTTAAAAAATTAAATTAAATTAAATTAAATAATGAAAAAGGCCAGTCATGCTCTGAAATTATTGAACTTAATGATGAGCTCGGAAGGCTGTAGCATGCTTAATCGGAAAATGAGGTGCTGTACCTCAAGCTTGCATTGATGTTACCAAGGACAGAAATGTGGGTGTGAGAGTAGGGTGCTGCAACCTTACCTTGCCCTTTATCTGATTCCTTGTTAAATTTGGGGTGGCACAGTGGCACAGTGGTTAGCACTGCAGCCTCACAGCTCCAGCGACCTGGGTTCGATTCTGTGTACTGCCTGAGTGGAGTTTGCAAGTTCTCCCTGTGATCGCCATTATAAATTGCCCCGAGTATAGGTAGGTGGTTGGGGAAGGTGAGGATGTGAGAGGGTAATGGGATTAATGTCGGATTAGTATAAATGGGTGGTTGATGGTCAGCATAGGTTGAAGGGCCTGTTTCAATGCTGTATCTCTAAATAAATAAACTAATGGTACAACAACTAGGGGACACAGATTAAAAGTTTTGGGCAAAAGATGCAGGGGGTATATGAGGAAGAACTTGTTTCTGTAGTGAGTGGTAATGAGCTGGAACTCGCTGCCCACAAGGTGGTGGAACCAGTGACAATCAATGACTTCAAAAGGAAATTGGATGGCCACTTGAAGAAAATAGACTTGCAGGGTTATGGGGTTCAAGCGAGGAAGTTGGATTGACTGAATAGCTCCATGGAGAGCCGGCAGGGACCCAATGGGCTGAATAGCCTCTCTCTGTGCCGTAAATGGCTCTATGACTCTAAACCTCTCACCTCTTACCCTAAATCTATGCACCCTGGTTATGGACTCCTTACCAAGGGGAATAGAGCCTTCCTATCCACTCTCTCTGGACCCCTCAAAATTTTATACACTTCAATTAGGTCTCCCCTCAGTCTCCTCTGCTCTAAAGAAAACAACCCTAGCCTATCCAATATTTTCTCATAACTAAAATTCTCCAATTCAAGGCAACATCCTTGTAAATCTCCTTTGTACCCTCTCTACTGTAATCACATCTTTCCCATAGTGCGGTGACCAGCACTACATGGAGTACTCCAGCTGTGGCTGAAGCAATATTTTATACAGTACCAGCATAAACTTCCAGCTCTTATATTCTGTGCCTCAACTAATAAAGGCAAGTATCCCGTATGTCTTCTTGACCACCTTATCTACCATTCCAGTCAAGATTCTGTGAACATGCAATCCAAAATCCCTCTGTTCATCTATACTTCTCAGTATCCTACCATTTATTATGTATTCCCTTGCCTTGTTAGACTTCCCCAAATACATTTCCTCACCTTCTGTGGATAGAATTCTATTTGTTCTGCCCACCTTCCTGCAGTCTACATCTTCTTCATTATCAACCATGCAGTCAATTTTTGTATCGTTTGAAAACTTCTTAATCATACCCCACACATTCAAGTCCAAATCATTGATCTTTACCACAAAAAGCAAGCAACCTATTACTGAACCCTGCAGAACCCCACTGGAAACAACCTTCCAGTCACAAAAATACCCATCGGCAATTACCCTTTGTGCGCTGCCTCTGAGCCACTTTTGGATCTAACTTGTCACTTTGCCTTGGATCCGATTTCGTAACCAGTGTGCCATGTAGGATATTATCAAAAGCCTTGCTAAAATCTATATAGACTACATCAAATCCACTACCCTAAACGAGCCTCCTTGCCACCGCCTCAAAAAAGTTATCATCTTAGTTGGACACAACCTTCCCTTAACGAATCCACGCTGACTGTTTTTGATGAATCCATGTCTTCCTAAATGAAGATTTATCCCATCCCTCAGAATTTTTTCCAATAATTTTCCCACTGAGGTTCAGCTGATTAGTCTGTAAATACTCGGTCTATCCTTTTCTCCCTGTTCAAACAAGGGTACAAAGTTATCTGTCCACCAGTCCTCTGGCACATACCTGTAGTCAGAGAGGTTTGGAAAATGATGGTTGATGCTGTTTCTTCTCTTGATTTCCTTAGCAGCCTAAGGTACATTTCATCCACTTTCAAAGATGTTAAACCCCTGAATACTTCCTTTCTCACTCTTAATTTTATCTAATATTTTGCACACCTCCTCCATAACTGCAATGTCTGCATCATCCTTCTCTTTTGTGAAAATAGACATAAAGTATTCACGAACAACCGTACCAACATCCTTTACCTCTACAGGTAGGTTATACTAATAGTCCCTAATTGTCTGTAAGGTATCATTCCATGAGTATGATTATGTCAGGCTGTTGCTTGACTAGTCGGTGCAACAGCTCTCCCAACTTTGGTACAAGCCCCCACATGTCAGTAAGGAGGACTTTGCAGGGTCAACAGGGCTCGGTTTGCTGTTGTCGTTTCCAGTGCCTAGGTCGATGCCGGGTGGTCCGTCCAGTTTCATTCTTCATTGACTTCATTAGCGGTTAGATACAACTGAGTGGCTTGCTAGGCCAGTTGAGAGGGCATTTAAGAGTCAATCACATCTCTGTGGGGTGTAGGCCTGACCAGGTAAGGACGGCAAATTTCCTTCCCTGAAGGACATTAGGGAACCAGATGGGTTTTTACAACAATCGAGAATGGTTTCATGGCCATCATTTGACAAGCCTTTAATTCCAGATTTATTAATTGAATTCAAATTCCACTTCCTGCCGTGATGAGATTCGAACCCCTGTGCCAAGATCAATAATCTTGGTCTCTGGGTTACTAGTCCAGTGTAAATACCACTATGCCAGAGCCTCCCCATGTTCAATTATGTTCCATAAATTATGAGACAATAGCTGGATTCATTTAGTAGGTAGATGTTCAATTAAAAAGAGCAAGATAATATTGAGAACCAATCTTACCTATACTGCTGAAATATCCTTGTCAACCAAAAGTTAAGTGTGGGTCCAAGCAATTGGAAAGAATAGCTTCTGGTAATTTGAGAAATTTAATTAGTGCTTCTCTTTTCGGTACTTGTACTGAATTTAAGATTAAAATAGTGTTACGACCAGATGAGAAAGGTGTCTACGGGTCTCTTTCAGCCTTCACCTGGTCTTATTGTAACAGGATTTAATTTTTAAACACACTGTGTTTTGAGCTCCCCCTTGTTCACTGCTTTCCAATTATAAAGCAAAGAAATGAGCACAAACAGGCCTTCTTAGGTTTAAAGAAGAAAAGTGAAATTTATTAAAATTTAAACTTAAACTCTATTTCAGTTAAGGCCTATGGATACACACCATGCCCCCAAAATAGCATGGATATGCGATACACTCATGCAAATAGAGACAGAAAAGAGCAGAAAAAAGATCAAGTGGCGAGGTTTGAGGCAATATCAGAAGAGTTTCTTGTTACTGTGCTTCGAGCTCACTGTAACTTTATGTAGGTAGTTCTTGCTTGTAGGTAATTCTTGCGTTTTGTTGGGGCCCAGTATTCTTCTTAAACTTTGTTCACTGTAGGAGAATCTTTTCTCTTGGGGTCCATGTGTTTTCAATGGGTCTTCAGTTCTGTGAGAAAGAGATGAGAGCAGACAGAAGAGAGATGTTCTCAGTCCAGGAGCAAAGAGCTTTCTGAGTTCGAATTCTCTGTGGCAAGTTCAAATTCAAAAAACTCCAACAGCCAGTTAGTCATGTGACCAAACTGGTCTGACCACATCTTCTGTGTATTGGGGGAGCTGGTTCCTTTGTTCCAACACTGTCTGCTAGTATGCAAAAATGGTCTTTCTGGCGAGGGGCCTGGCAATTCCTTGTGATAGGCCCTCTTTTCTTCCCAGCAACAATTTTAAGTTTAATATCCGTCTGGCAAAATTATGTGCCTCGTTCTTGGCAGGTGGGGTCCTGCATGGTAATAGATTAAAACTATCCCTGGGCACCTGTCTACTTTTGTTTAGTGGAGCAGCAGTTGCTCTGGGCCAAGCGTAAGGCTTTGCAATACTGAATAAAGTGAAATAGGTATTAAACTGCAATGCTCTGAATCATTTTAATGTGCAGCAATCTAGGAATGACATATCTACCCTGCTCTTAAAGCTCTGATGAGTGTAGATGTAATCACAATAGACTAATAGTTCATAGCCCAAGATGATAGTCCTGCTGCAGGCAACATAAAATAAGCAGAATTCTCTCATGAAACCAGGCTCTCAAACTAAGTTAGGCAGCTTTGGATATGTTGCCTTTTCCAACTCCTTTGTTGAGAGGGAGTCGACTTATACAAGAATGTCTCTGAGTTATTTCCTATAAGAGTGAGATTAATGTTTTTGTTTGTCATTATTTATCAAATTCCTTCATGACAATTTCTGAGGAAAGGTTCCACCTGATACATTAACTCCTTTTGCTCTGAAAGTCCATGTTCTATTTTCTGTTCTGGTTTCAAATTTCCAATATTTGCACTTTGACATTTTTTCTCTGAATTATACATTTCACTATAGCAAAGGGTAAGAAATGGAGTCAGATGATTTGCCTTTTTCCCTTAAAAATCCATGGGGCAGTTTCCCCAAAGGTATGCTCCCAAGCTGGGACTTGGACTGTTGATGTTGATGCCCATTGCTAACTCCCTACCATAAAATGCAGGATGAGCTCTTTTAGATATCAATTGGGCATTGCGAGAGCACAAGTCCCATGTAACATTGGATTTCTGCCATGGGATGTTTCAGGTGCAGCCACAAAAAGGCAATAATTACTGAACAGCACAGGCAGGCTGGCTGGGAGAGCAGCAGGTAATTACTGGGTCTCCTGCTGTGAGTTTGAAGTGAACGGCTGTTAGTATTAACAGATGGTGATTTCAGATTTCCAGCATTTTTCAGTTTTTCCTCTTCATTTGACATATCCTTAATTTTGTAGTTACATAACGTTGATTAAGCAAATCTGTAGATTCTATGAAGCTTTTAAAGGATATCTTCAATTCAAGGGGCAAGGAGAGGGCTCCAAAGAAGGTGCTAGACATGGGAAAGAAGTAGATTTAAAGAAAGCAGCAAATTCACTCAACCTTCAGTTACTGATATATGAAATCCAGCAAATCCAGAAAAGGGTGCCATGAGAGGAACTTCAGAAAATATCTCATGAGCCATTTGAGGGAAGATGGCAGTGGCACTATATGCCTCCTCTCTCTAACCCCAAACTGCAGAACAGTGCACGAAAAAATTCATTGACCTGAAGAGGGCAGGCAAGATAATCAAAAGCCACTGTTGCCTTTTCTTCCTTAGGCATCGATGCACTCTTCACCCTCTAATATAACTTGCTGCACAAGTCCTTAGTCGTGCTGTACTGTGGTTAAAGGATTCACTAATTCTTTATCTTGCAGCAAAGTAAAAATCCATCCTTTACTTTAAAAGGGTGCTCCCAGCAAAATTTATAATACCAACAGTCTGATGTGACCTCACATTTACTTAATGGACTGAGCCCTGTTACAGGAACATATTATTCACAATGTGCATGGAGCTTATAAAGACTTGTACAATTTGGTAGGAGAAAGAGGTATGATGTGCTGTGAAGTATCACCTTGCAGGAGTTGGACTTGATTAGAATGTGAAGGGAAATGGAGAAATGGCAGTGGTGACAATGGGACAAAAGCTTTTATAGAGATCTTGTATTTATTTCACCTTAGGATGTCCCAAAGCACATTACAGGCAATGTAGTACATTTGAAGTGTAGTCACTGTAATAATGTTGCGAAACGTGGCAGCTAATGTGTGCATAGCAAGGTCCCATAAGCAGCAATGAGATAATGACAAAATCATCTACTTTGGTGATGTTGGTTGAATGATAAATAATGGCCAGGACACGAGAAGAATTTCACTTCTCTTCAGATAGTGTCATGGGATCTTTTATGTCACCTGAACAGAAAGACTGGGCCTTGGTTTAAACCTCGTTCAAGCAACATTTCCTCAATACTGCACTGAAGTGTTAGTCTGTTATGTCCAGGCCAGACAAATGGTCTGGATCTCTGAAGATTTAAGGTTTAAAAAACATTTTTAATCGGATAGACCCCTTGCTCTGGAGGCCAAAAGAAATTTTGCTGGGCTCAGTGGGGTCGGGAGGAAACCACGCCAACCTCCCTGCCAAGGCGAGTTTCTATGGAAAGGAGGTAAACCAGGACTAGCCTTATGCCCAAAGTAGTGCTTGCATCTACCTGTCTAATGCTAATGCTGCTCCCTCCCACTGAGCAAACTAACTCAGGCAGGATTGGAATTTAGGGGCATCAAATATCACGATCCCAGTGCAACTGTCGGGATCATGAGCTGAAGAATCTTGGGTCCATTGTATGCAGTGTATTATTGTCCATTTCAATTATGTATCATTATGTCAAAAAAAAGGTTTATTGTTTATTGTAAAGGGTGATTTTAATCACAGAGGTCATTTGAAAGTCTGCCCTTGAGGTAGGCTAGCCATATCCAAACAGCAGGGAACCCAATCCGGTGGCAGTTCACTCAGGATCTTTACAAAAACACACAACGTTGGAAATACACAGCAAACCAGCTGGTATCCATTAAGATAATATAAGGCAATCGATGTTTCTGCCACATTATGAAGTTGTGGCAATAATTGAGAACTGGCTCAATAAAGGGCACAAGATACAATAAAGGATACAAAATACTCCTGCATACAAGAGGCTGGATTTTGTGTAGGAGACAGGGCTCCTGGTGTAGTGTCAAAAGGTTGGGGTGGGGGGAGGGGGGGCGGGGGAAGGGGGCTGTAGTCCCGCCTTGGCATTTTCGTGTTCCGACCTGGAGCGATCCTCCGCATTTTGTGTCCTAATCCAGAGCGATCCTCCGGGCCTTTTACATCCAGGTTTCACAAGCTGGGATCCCCAAGCCTTTAAAGATGGAGATCCTGTCTCCAAAAGCTGCCGGCCAATCAGAGGACCAATAGCTCTGCAGGATCAGCTGCACCACTGAGAGCGATGGCCAATGCCGGTACTGCAGAATCCTTGGACACAGGCACAGCCCTGGAACCCTGGACCTCAGGTAAATAAGACTGGGTCGCCAGGGCCAGTCAGGAAAGCCCCAATGAGAGGATGAGGGGAGCGAGTGGTTGTGCAGTTCAGTGGGAGGGGAGTCCCGGACGATAAAGTGGTTCCTGGCGGTGGTCCTCTGTGGGCCACAGATTTCCCACAAATGAGGGAGTGCCTCATGCCCGCAGGAATGGTGCCTCACTTGAGAAGGCGTCCTCCCGGCGTGGCAGAGGCAACCCTGCCACTGGTAAGATCCCAGTGGTGGTGGGAAGAGGGTCTTAATTGGCCATAACTAGGCCATTTAAGGCCCTCAATGAGCCTCTAGGTGGGAAGGCTATCATCAACCTATTCTGCCCTAGTAAGCTTTTTCAGAGCAGCTGATGGAATTTCAATTCAACTGATTAATAAATATCTTGTATTGAAAGCTAGTATTTGCAATAGTGCAATATATCTATCGTTGATTGTTGCAAAAACCTATCTGGTTCGTTAATGTCCATGAGGGAAGGAAATCTGCTGTCCTCACCTGGTCAGGTCTACATGTGACGCCAGACCCACAGCAAAGTGGATGACACTTAAATGCCCTCTGAAATGGCCTCAATTGAATCAAACCGCAACAAAGTCAATTAGGAATGACTCCAGATGGACCACTCGGCATCGACCTAGGCACCGGAAACAACAACAGCAAACCGAGCCCTGTCGATCCTGCAAAGCCCTCCTTACTAACATCAGGGGGCTTGTGCCAAAGTTGGGAGAGCTGTCCCACCGACTAGTCAAGCAACAGCCTGACATAGTCATACTCACAGAATCATACCTTACAAACAATGGTCCAGATGAGTTGAGAGTGACTGCCCTTGACATCAAGACAGCATTTGACCGAGTACGGCATCAAGGAGCCCTAGCAAAACTGAGGTCAATGGGAATCAGGGGGAAAACCCTCCGCTGGCTGGAGTCATACTGAGCGCAAAGGAGGATAGATGTGGTTGTTGGAGGTCAATCATCTGAGCTCCAGGACATCACTGCAGGAGTTCCTCAGGGTAGTGTCCTGGGCCCAACCATCTTCAGCTGCTTCATCAATGACCTTCCTTCAATCATAAAGTCAGAAGTGGGGATGTTCGCTGATGATTGCACAATGTTCAGCACCATTCGTGAGTTCTCAGATACTGAAGCAGTCCGTGTAGAAATGCAGCAAGACCTGGACAATATCCAGGCTTGGGCTGATAAGTGGCAAGTAACATTCGCGCCACACAAGTGCCAGGCAATGACCATCTC
The DNA here is from genome assembly GCF_036365525.1 of Heterodontus francisci. Taxonomy (NCBI): domain Eukaryota; kingdom Metazoa; phylum Chordata; class Chondrichthyes; order Heterodontiformes; family Heterodontidae; genus Heterodontus; species Heterodontus francisci. Next base: position 40,788,577 of record NC_090375.1, read on the forward strand.
CAACAAGAACGAATCTAACCATCTCCCCTTGACATTCAACAGCATTACCATCGCTAAATCCCCCACTATCAACATCCTAGGGGCTACCATTGACCAGAAACTGAACTAGAGTAGCCATATAAAAACCGTGGCTACAAGAGCAGGTCAGAGGCTAGGAATCCTGAGGTGAGTAACTCACCTCCTGACTCCCCAAAGCCTGTCCACCATCTACAAGACACAAGTCAGGAGTGTGATGGAATACTCTCCACTTGCCTGGATGGGTGCAGCTCCAACAACACTCAAGATGCTCAACACCATCCAGGACAAAGCAGCCTGCTTGATTGGCACCCCATCTACAAACATTCACTCCCTCCACCACTGCCGCACAGTGGCAGCAGTGTGTACCATCTACAACATGCACTGCAGCAATGCACCAAGGCTCCTTAGACAGCACCTTCCAAACCCGCGATCTCTACCAACTAGAAGGACAAGGGCAGCAAATACGTGGGAACATCACCACCTGCATGTTCCCCTCCAAGTCACACACCATCCTGACTTGGAACTATATCGCCATTCCTTCACTGTCACTGGGTCAAAATCCTGGAACTCCCTTCCTAACAGCACTGTGGGTATCCTACCCCAAATGGACTGCAGCGGTTCAAGAACACAGCTCACCACCACCTTCTCAAGGGCAATTATGGATGGGCAATAAATGCTGGCTTAGCCAGCGTCGCCCACATCCCATGAATGAATAAAAAAAATGACACTGCCATCACAATCCCCGGGTATGTCCTGTCCCACCAACAGGACAGACCCAGCAGAGGTGGCAACACAGTGGTATACAGTCAGGGGGGAATTGCCCTGGGAATCCTCAACATTGACTCCTGACATCATGAAGTCTCATGGCATCAGATCAAACATGGGCAAGGAAACCTCCTGCTGTTACCACCTACCGCCTTCCCTCAACTGATGAATCAGTACTGCTCCATATTGAACACCACTTGGAGGAAGCACTGAGTGTGGCAAGGGCGCAGAATGTACTCTGGATGGGGGACTTCAATGTCTAACACCAAGAGTGACTCGGTAGGATTACTAATGACTGAGCTGGCCCAGTTCGAAAGGACATAGCTGCTAGAATGGGTCTGTGGCAGGTGGTGAGGGAACCCACAAGAGGGAAAAATATACTTGACCTTGTTCTCACCAATCTGCCTGCCACAGATGCATCTGTGCCTGACAGTATTGGTAGGAGTGACCACCGCACAGTTCTTGTGTGGCACTACCACCATGCTAAATGGGATAGATTTTGAACAGATCTAGCAAAAACTGGGCATCCATGAGGTGCTGTGGGCCATCAGCAGCAGCAGAATTGTACTCAACCACAATCTGTAACCTCATGGCCCGGCGTATCCCTCACTTCACCCTTACCATCAAGCCGGGTGACCAACCCTAGTTCAATGAAGAGTGCAGGGGGGCATGCTAGGAGCAGCACCAGACATACCTCAAAATGAGGTGTCAGCCTGGTGAAGCTACAACCCAGGACTACTTGTGCTCCAAAGTGTGTAACCAGCATACAAAAGACAGAGCCAAACGATCCCACAACCAACCAATCTAATCTAAGCTTGCAGTCATGCCACATCCAGCCAAGAATGGTGGTAGGCAATTAAACAACTAACTGGAGGAGGTGGCTCAACAAATATCCCCATCCTCAATGATGGGGGAGCCCAGCACATCAGTGCAAAAGATAAGGCTGAAGCATTTGCAACAATCTTCAGCCAGAAGTGCCGAGTGGATGTGTCAGAGGTGTGATAGAATATTCTCCACTTGCCTGGATGGGTGCAGCTCCAACAACACTCAAGATGCTAGCCACCATCCAGGACTAAGCAGCCTGCTTGATTGGCACCCCATCCACAAACATTCACTCCCTCCACCACCGACACACAGTGGCAGCAGTGTGTACCATCTACAAGATGCACTGCAGCAATGCACCAAGGCTCCTTAGACAGCACCTTCCAAACCCATGACCTCTATCAACTAGAAGGACAAGGGCAGCAGATGCATAGGAATACCGCCACCTGCAAGTTCCCCTCCAAGCCACACACCATCCTGACTTGGAAATATATCGCCATTTCTTCACTGTCGCTGGGCCAAAATCCTGGAACTCCTGTAGTTCTGGTCGCCACATTACCAAAAGGATGTGGATGCTTTGGAGAGGGTGCAGAGGAGGTTCACCAGGATGTTGCCTGGTATGGAGGGCGCTAGCTATGAAGAGAGGTTGAGTAGATTAGGATTATTTTCATTAGAAAGACGGAGGTTGAGGGGGGACCTGATTGAGGTGTACAAAGTCATGAGAGGTATAGACAGGGTGGATAGCAAGAAGCTTTTTCCCAGAGTGGGGGATTCAATTACAAGGGGAGACGAGTTCAAAGTGAAAGGGGAAAAGTTTAGGGGGGATATGCGTGGAAAGTTCTTTACGCAGAGGGTGGTGGGTGCCTGGAACGCATTGCCAGCGGAGGTGGTAGACGCGGGCACGATAGCGTCTTTTAAGATGTATCTAGACAGATACATGAATGGGCAGGAAGTAAAGAGATACAGACCCTTAGAAAATAGGCGTCATGTTTAGATAGAGGATCTGGATCGGCGCAGGCTTGGAGGGCTGAAGGGCCTGTTCCTGTGCTGTAATTTTCTTCTTCTTCTTCTTCTCCTTTCCTAACAGTATTGTGGGTATACCTACCCCACATCGACTGCAGTGGTTCAAAAAGGCATCTCACCATCACCTTCTCAAGGGCAATTAGGGATGGGCAATAAATTCTGGCCTGGCCAGCGATGCCACATCCCCATAAATGATTTCAATAAACACTACTAGGTGTATTCTATAAACCATGAACCAGTGGGAAAGATATAGGGGAGCAAATTTGCAGGGAAATTACAAAGACATGCAAAAGCTATAAAGTAGTGATAATGGGGACTTTATTTATCCTAATATTGACTGGGATAGTAGTAATTTAAAGGGCAGAGAGGGGGAAGAGGTTCTGACATGTTTTCAGGAGAATTTTCTTGATCAGTATGTTTCTGGCCCAACAAGGAAGGAGGAATTGTAGATCTGTTTCTGGGGAATGAGGTGGATCAAGGGGATCAAGTGCCAGTTGTGTACCATTTAAGGAACAGTGATCATAGTATCAGAAAGTTGAGGTTATCCTTGGAAAAGGACAAGAAGCAAGCTACAGTAAAAATACAAAACTGAGAAAGGCCAATTTCAGTGAGGTAAGAACGGAATTGTCCCAGGTAAATTGGAAACAAAGATGGGCAGATATAACTGTCCCAGAATAATGTGCTTCCTTTAAAAGATGATTTGGGTGCAGTCGAGGTATATTCTTATGAGGGGGTTAGGTCGGGCAACCAAAGCCAGAGCTGTCTGGTTCTCAAAAGAGATAGAGAATAAGGTGAAGTAGAAAAAGGAGCATATGACAGATATAAAAGTAGAAAATGCTGGGAATACGCAGCAGGTCAGGCAGCATCTGTGGAGACAAAAAATAGAGTTACCGTTTCAGGTCAGTGAGCTTTCATCAGAACTGTCAAAAGTTAGAAATGTAATAGGTTTACAGCAACTGAAAAGGGGGAGGGTTGGAAGAAGGACAAAAGGGAAGACCTGTAATAGGGTGGAGGGCAGGAGGATTAAATGACAAAACGTTTCATGGTACAAAACGTTTCATGGGTTATGGGACAAGTCAAGAAACAAAAGGTGTAGCCTTGGAAGTTTATTTCCTTCAAGCAGGACAGAGTCAAACCTGGAGTGAATCAAATTAGAATCAGACGGAAAAGCAATGAATGGGAATATGAGCAAATAGTTTTTTTTTATCTCTATTTTGCATTTGAATTGTCTTTTAATTATCAGAAAAAAAGGCATTTTCTTCAATCTATTGAATTGGGGAAATCACCTTTACCCAGAGAGTGGTTAGAAAGTGGAACTTTCTATCACATGGAGTAGTTGAGGCAAATAGCATAGATGCCTTTAAGGGAAAGCTAGATAGGTCAGTGAGGGAAAAAGGAATGAAAGGAAATGCAGATAGGATTAGATGAAGTAAAGTGGAAGGGGGCTCATGAAGAGCATAAATACTGGCATAGACCAGCTGGGCTGTTTCTGCCTGTTTCTGTGTTGTGACTTCGATATAATTCAGTGTAACATACCATTGCAAGCATTGAATTGTGTTTTACCTGTATGAAAGGAGGCATTGCCAGCCTGGAAGTATCTTATTCATCGTGAGGTCTGCCCAACAAACCATCTGGTCTGTAAACTTTTATGACCCAAAATTGTTTTCAGTAAATTGGCTGCTCTGAGAAACCAGCTGTCATGGTAGTAATATTTAAATGAGCTTTGCAAAGCGATGATTTATCTCCTCAACTTAAATTTAATGTCCAACAGTCTATGGAGTATCGTTTGGGCAGTGAATAAAAATTATCGATACCTTACCCAATCCTACAGCTTCTGAACCGAAAAATATCTTCTTGAATAACACCGATTTTAAGTTTTTTTTTATCCTGTCATGGGATGTCAGTGTCACAGGCAAGGCCACCATTTAATGCCCATCCCTAATTGCCATTGAGAAGGTGGTGATGAGCCACCTTCTTGAACTGCTTTAGTCCATCTGGTGTATGTACTCCCACGGTGCTGTTAGAAAGGAAGTTCCAAGACACCAAAAGGATATCTGGACTTGACCATATTATTTTGGCTGATATTGCAGTGCCGTGCTGAAAGACTGCTGCATTGTCAGAGATACCATACTTCTTCAAATGGAGTATTAACTGCCTATTCTAGTGGTTTAAGAGAATGTTAATGATTCCATAACGTTATTTGAAGAAGTTTGTTGTCCCAGCCAATGTGCCTCCTTAAGAGCAATACCATCAATAGCTTAATTAGCGATTTAACTCAGTGCTGTTTGTGGGAACTTGCTGTGTACAAAATAGCCACCAAGCTTACCTACATAACAACATCAAATAATTATTTGTACATGAAATGCTTTAAGATGTTTCTGAGAGATGTGATAAGGTGCCATATAAATAAATGTCTCCCTTTCATTACAGGTGCATGATCATTTGAATCTTACACCAAATACGACTTCAACATAATCCATTTAGGAGCTCAGCCGGGGAAAAATCGAAAAGTGGCATCAGAGTGACATCACATTCAACAGTGCGAGCTGCTGGGGTGAGTATATAGGTAATCTTTTAAAATAAATTTAATTGAAATCAAATATAGAGTAAGACTTGATCGATTTATTGGTATATAAACTAAAATCTAAAGTGGATTAAATAAACTAAAGACCAGACGGAAATTTAAAAACAAATTAAAATCTAATTAAATAAAATAGAGATGCAGGGCCAGGTGATGTGTTGTACCTGCATGATGTGGGAGCTGGTGGACCCCATTGTGGTTCCTAGTGACCACATCTGTAGCAAGTGTTGGCTGCTCGAGGAACTCCGGCTCAGAGTTGATGAGCTGGAGTCTGAGCTTCGGACACTGCGACACATCAGGGAGGGGAAGAGTTACCTGGACATTGTGTTTCAGGAGACAGTCACGACCCTTAGATTAACTACCTTGAATTCGGCCAGTGGTCAGGGACAGGAGGGTGTGACTATGAATGAGGCAGGTAGAGGGATCCAAGAGGTAGTGTTGCAGGAGCCTCAGCCCTTGTCCTTGTCCAACTGGTTTGAGATTCTTGCTCCCTGTGTGGACGAGAGCAGGGACTGTAGGGAGGATGAGCAAACTGACCACAGCACTGTGGTACCAGGAGCCATTCAAGTGGGGGGAGAAAAGAGAAATGTAGTGGTAATCGGGGATAGTATAGTTAGGGGCATAGACACTGTTCTCTGTGGCCAGGATCGAGAGTCCTGAAGGCTGTGTTGCCTACCTGGTGCCAGGGTTCAGGATATCTCTGCAAAGGAACTTAGAGTGGGAGGGGAAAGATCCAGTTATCGTGGTCCACGTAGGTACCAGTACTGGGGAAGGAGAGAGTTGTTCCGATGGGACGGGCTCCACCTGAATCATAATGGGACCAGAGTCCTGGCGAATCGCATAACTAGGGCTGTAGATAAGGCTTTAAACTAAATAGTGGGGGAGGAGGTTTCAGTTGCATGGAAAATTAGGAAGTCAAAGTTAAAGGAGAAGGTAGGAGTGCAGGTTAGTGATGAAGCTGATTGTTACCAGAAAATAAAAGGAAGGGACAGGACGTGTGAACGTCATATTGCACCAAGGAATCGTACAAGAGTAGGGAAATTTGAAAATAGAACTAACTTAAAGGCTTTGTATCTGAATGCACGAAGCATTCAGAATAAAATAAACGAGTTAACAGTGCAAATAGAGATGAATGGGTATGATTTAGTGGGAGTTACTGAGACGTGGTTGCAGGGAAACCAGGTTTGGGAATTGAATATCCAAGGGTACTCAGTATTTTGGAAAGATAGGCAGGAAGGAAAAGGAGGAGGTGTAGCTTCATTAGTAAAGGAAGAGATCAGTGCTGTAGTGAGAAATAATATAGGCACTGGAGATCAAAGCGTAGAATCAGTGTGAGTAGAAATAAGAAATAGCAAGGGAAAGAAGTCCCTGGTAGTAATCTATAGGTCCCCAAACAGTGGTTCTGCAGTGGTGCACAGTATAAACCAGGAAATACTGGGGGCTTGTAAGAAAGGTACAACAATAATCATGGGTGATTTTAATATGCATATAGACTGGATTAATCAAATTGGCAAGGGTAGCCTCGAGAGAGAGTTCATTGAAGGTATTAGAGATTGCTTTTTGGAGCAATATGTTGTGGAACCAACCAGGCAGCAGGCTATTCTAGATTTGGTATTTTGTAATGAGGTGGGATTAATTAATGATCTCATAGTTAAGGATCCTCTAGGGAAGAGTGATCATAGCATGCTAGAATTTCAAATTCAGTTTGAGGGCAAGAAGCTGGAGTCCCACACTAGCATTCTGGAATTAAACAAAGGTAATTACATAGGCATGAGGACAGATTTGGCCCGAGTGGACCGGGCAGGAAGACTAAAAGGAAGGACAGTTGATGAGTAGTGGCAGATGTTTAAGGAGATATTCAATTCCTCCCATCTAAAATATATTCTGGAGAGGAAGAAAGATTCTAAGAGGGGGAATAATCATCCATGGCTAAGCAAGAAAGTTAAGGATAACATAAAGGCAAAAACTAAGGCATACCATATTGTAAAGGCCAGTGACAGGCTGGAAGATTGGGAAACTTTTAATGATCAACAAAGGTTTACTAAAAAAAGTAATAAAAAGAGCAAAGGTAAATTATGAAAGAAAACTAGTGAAAAATATAAAAACGGATAGCAAAAGCTTCTACAAGTATATACAAGGTAAGAGAGTATCTAAAGTGAATGTTGGTCCTTTGGAGGATGAGATTGTGGAGTTAATGGAGGGAACACAGAAATGGCAGAGACACTAAATCAATATTTTCCCTCAGTTTTCACGGTGGAGGACACTAATACCATCCCAATAGTAACAGGAAATACAGAGGTTATAGAAAGAGAGGAACTTAGAAAAATCATCATCACTAGGGAAAAAGTACTGAGCAAACTATTGGGATTGAAGGCAGACAAGTCCCCAGGGCCTACATCCTGGGCTCTTAAAGGAAGTGGCAGTGGAGATAGTGGATCCATTGGTTATAATATTCCAAAATTCCCTGGATGTGGGAAAGGTTCCAGTGGATTAGAAAAAAGCTAATATAACGCCCGTATTCAAAAAGGGAGGGAGGCAGAGAATAGGAAACTACGGACCAGTTAGTTTAACATCTGTCATTGGGAAATTGTTAGAATCCTTTATTAAGGAAGTAATAACAGGATATTTAAAAAGTCAAAACGCAATACATCAGAGTCAGCATGGTTTTATGAAGGGTAAATCATGTTTGACTAATTTGCTCGAATTCTTCAAAGCTGTAACAAGCAAAGTGGATAATGGGGATCCTGTAGATGTAGTATATCTGGACTTCCAGAACTCATTTGATAAGGTGCCACACAAAAGGTTAATACAAAAGCTAAGATCACATGGGGTTAGGGATAATTTATTAGCTTGGATAGAGGATTGGCTAACCAACAGAAAACAGAGTCAGGATAAATGGGTCTTTTTCTTGTTGGCAAGATGTAACTAGTGGGATGCCACTGGGTTCGGTCCTTGGGCCCCAACTATTTACAATATTAATAACTTGGATTCAGGGATAGAAGGTACTATAGCCAAATTTTCAGATGACACTAAAATAGGTGGGATAGTAAGTCGCAATAAAGAAATAAGAAATTTACAAATGGATATGGATAGATTAGGTGAATGGGCCAAAATTTGGCAGATGGAGTTTAACGTGGATAAGTGTGAGGTTATCCACTTTGGCCGGAAGAATAGAAAGGCAAATTATTATCTAAATAGAGAGAAACTTCAGAATGCTTCGGTGCAGAGGGATCTGGGTGTCCTCGTGCATGAATCGCAGAAAGCTAGTATGCAGGTAAAGCAGGTAATAAGGAAGGCAAATTGAATTTTGGCATTTATTGCTAAAGGAATAGAATATAAAAGTTGGGAAGTGTTGTTGCAACTGTTCAAGGCATTAGTGAGGCCGCACCTGGAATATTACAGTTTTGGTCCCCTTACTTGAGGAGGGATGTAGTTGCATTGGAGGCAGTTCAGAGGAGGTTCACTAGATTGATTCCAGGGATGACAGGTTTGTCTTATGACGAGAGATTGAGCAGTTTCGGCCTTTACTCTCCAGAGTTTAGAAGAATGAGAGGAGATCTAATTGAGGTATATAAGATGATTAAGGGGATTGTCAGAGTAGACATAGAGAGGATGTTTCCTCTTGTGGGGCAATCTAGAACAAGAGGTCATAGTTTTGGGATAAGGGATAGCAGATTTAAAACAAAGATGAGGAGAAATTACTTCCCTCAAAATGTTGTGAGTCTGTGGAATTCACTACCCCAGAGTGTGGTGGATGCCGGGACATTGAGTAAATTTATGGAGGAGATAGACATATTTTTAATTAGTAAAGGGTTGAAGGGTTATGGAGAACGGGCAGGAAAGTGGAGTTGAAGCCGAGATGAGATCAGCCATGATTGTATTGAATGGCGGAGCGGGCTTGAGGGGCTGAATTGCCTACTCCTGCTCTTAGTTCTTATGACCTTATGACCTTTATTGTTTATGACCAAGTCTTTGACAAACTAAGTAGCCAACATACAGTAAAATAAATGCAATTACCCCATTTTTCCTCTGGGTGGAGACATAACTTTTAATGATCCTTTAGATCCTGACTCGCTCTACAATTTGGGAAGGAAAGCTCATGATCTTTATAAGCCTCTAGTCATGTACACTGTCCGAGATGATTCATTATGTCCTGATAACAGTCATTGTGAACCAGATCGCCAGAAATGAGGTCGTTGGTACACACCACCAGATACTAACTTGTTTACCATCTATGATATAAACTGATCATCCTAAGCTCCTTGCCCCATTTTCTTATCTTTAGACTATCTTGGTTATCTTATTTCACAATGTGGCAACAGAAAGAAGGCAACAGGAATGAATCAGACTGAAGTGGCAGGAAAATATGAAGAATATACCAAGCAATAAGGCGTTCAACATGGGGAGGGGCTCAATTTTCACTGCCGTCTGACATTAATGGGGCCATAATGGCCTAAACTGGGGTAGGTAGCTTTACTGCTCTGGTTAGATCGCCAGCTCCATTCTGAAAGGTGCCTGCTGCCAGATGTCCAAACTGCCTGCTTCTTTCAGGTAATAGGCCCCTTTAATTTTGAAAATCGGGGCTCTCGGCATAAATTGTATTCTCAGTCGACTCAGTGCACTCTACCAGTCGGTTGCTCAAATGTCAAAATTGACCCCAAACAAGAAAGCAGCTGATGAGATACCTGTAAATATTGCTATAAGTGGCACAATCGATCACCTTGATGCAACCTTCCCTAGTATTTGTCTCAAGTGCTCGTCTACCTAATCTGGAGTGAATGGCTTCAGTTTGTGATGTAGAAGTCTACCTGGCTTCCAGTGGGGGACTTGCAATGGCTATGAACAGCACTCTGGAGTCTTTATGACCTGAGAGTGCCTGGGTGTAAACTGTGGTCCATCAGCTTTTGTTGGGGCAAATTATTTGCAGCAAGACTGGCACCGGATGAGGGTCTTTTAAATTCATTTTCAGTATATGGGCATCACTGGCAAGTCCAGCATTTAATATCCATTGAAGGAAGGTCTTCCAACCAAGGACTTTACATCAAAACTAAAGGCAGTAACTGAATTCCATTTACCACTCCAAACCTCCCCCCACTTTAATTCTTTCTCCCGCTCTCTGTCAATGTGTGTGTATGTTTATCTAGTATGCATGCTAATGTGGTTGTATCATGTATTTTTAGTAATTTTAACCAAGTTAGAGTGTTAAGGCTAATAAACTTACATCTTTCTTGTTTAAACCTAAGAAAACCTGTCTGGTTGGTTCATTTTGCAATTACAAATAGAGAGCAGTGATCAAGGACACACTGAGGTGTTAAGCGAAAAACATTGTGTTTTAAAAACATAAACCCAGTTATGGCCAAGCCAGGAAAGGGCCAAGAGGGAAGCCTGAGATCTCCTCCTCACCCAGTCGTAACAGAGATTTGGTGGCTAGAGTCCAAATTGGACCCAGAGACAAAATAGAAATTGGAAGTGGGAAATCAAATTGATCCCAATGAAAAAAGAGAAAAGAGTTCAATGTCAGCATTCTGAAGGACTCATTCCTTCTGCGACATCCTGGTCGACCTCTCCATTACCCCTGACACCTCGTCCCCTTCCCACGGCAACTTCCCATGCAATCACAGGATTGAGCTCAATAAAGTCAGAGCATGACTGGCATTTTTTTTTTATATTTTAGTTTTTAACCATGTGCCTGCTTTTCATGTAGCCAGAGACGTGCATTATTCTGCTATTAACACTCTCTCTGGACTAATGCTTTGCCTTTCACCACAAGCATTAACACATTCTTTGTCTTTGTCTTAGGACAGCTTTATTATTTAATCTCTCCTGTCCTCTGCCCGATCAAACATCTTCCCTTTTGTTCTCTCCCCCAACCCCATCCCCTTCACTTGCTTAAAACCTAATTATTTTCTAACCATTGCCAGTTCTGATGAAAGGTCACAGGCCTGAAACATTAATTTTACGTCTCTCTCCACAGATGCTGCCAGACCAGCTGAGTATTTCCAGCACTTTTTGTTTTTATGATAAAAGATTTCAATACAGGTTTTCTTGTGGTCGTGTGTGCTAGAATACTAACATGTCCCCAACCAAAGCAGTACACTCCCAAGCCAGGCTGAAGTAACTTGGGATAAGTTAAAAGCACTATCCATGGAGCGGTTCAGGATTATGGCTGAGCAGTGTGGGATCATTTTCCATGCCAAAGCTAGGAAATCGGAACTCCTAAGACAAGTGGCCAACCATTTTCCCCTCGAACCCAAAGAATCAGAGAAAGGGTTAGAAATAGATTCCGACAGGGTATTGCTAGCAAACATACAATTGGAACAGAGGAAAATTGAATTAGAAGACAGGGAAAGAGTGAGAGAAAGAGAGAGACAGGAGAAAGAGAGAAGAGAAAGAAAAAGAGAGAGGAGTGAGAGAAAGAAAGACAGGAGGGAGAGAGAGAAAGAAAGACAGGAGAGAGAGAGAGAAAGAACCTTCCAGAAGGAACAGGGGGAAAGAAAGCTGAAATGGCTTGAGTTAGCTAGGCGGTGACAGAGTAACCCCAGTGAAAGCATGGAAAATACAAGTAATGCAGGGCTGTGTGCTGAGTTTTTAAAATTTTCCCAATTGATTCCAAAATTCAATGAGGGAGGTGTGGAAGAATTTTTTGTATCTTTTGAGAAACTTGCAAGGCAGTTAAAATGCTGCAACAAAAACAAGGAATGCTGGAATTACTCAGCAGGTCTGGCAGCATCTGTGGAAAGAGAAGCAGAGTTAATGTTTCGGGTCAGTGACCCTTCTTCGGAACTGACAAATATTAGAAAAGTCACAGATTATAAGCAAGTGAGGTGGGGGTGGGGCAAGAGATAACAAAGGAGAAGGTGCAGATTGGACCAGGCCACATAGCTGACCAAAAGGTCACGGAGCAAAGGCAAACAATATGTTAATGGTGTGTTGAAAGACAAAGCATTAGTACAGATTAGGTGTTAATACACTGAATATTGAACAGCAGCAAGTGCAAACCTGAAAAAAAACCTGAAAAAAACAGTGGGTAAGCAAACTGAACAAACTAAGATGAAATGAAATAAATGCAAAAAAAGATTGTAAAAAATGTAAAAAAGAATGTCAAAAAAAGGAAGAAAAAATAACTAAAAATGAAAGTAAAATGGGGGGCTGTCATGCTCTGAAATTATTGAACTCAATGTTCAGTCCGGCAGGCTGTAGTGTGCCTAATCGGTAGATGAAATACTGTTCCTCAAGCTTGCGTTGATGTTCACTGGAACACTGCAGCAATCCCAGGACAGAGATGTGAGCATGAGAGCAGGGGGGAGTGTTGAAATGGCAAGCAACCGGAAGCTCAGGGTCCTGCTTGCGGACTGAGCGGAGATGTTCCGCAAAGCGGTCACCCAGTATGCGCTTGGTCTCCCCAATGTAGAGGAGACCACACTGTGAGCAGCGAATACAGTATACTACATTGAAAGAAGTACAAGTAAATCGCTGCTTTATCTGAAAGGAGTGTTTGGGGCCTGGGATAGTGAGGAGAGAGGAGGTAAATGGGCAGGTATTACACCTCCTGCGATTGCAGGGGAAGGTGCCCTGGGACGGGGACGAGGTGGTGGGGTAATGGAGGAGTGGACCAGGGTGTCGTGGAGGTAATGATCCCTTCGGAATGCCGACAGGGGAAGGGAGGGGAATATGTGACTGGTAGTGGCATCACGCTGGAGGTTGCGTAAATGGCGGAGGATGATCCTTTGGATATGGAGGCTGGTGGGATGAAAAGTTAAAATGGCTGGCTGAGAACTGGCCTCTACTGCTACAAAGCAAAGTAATAGGAAAAGCCAATGAGGTTTATTCCCTGTTGCCAGATGAGAGTTCATCAAATTATGAACTGACAAAATATGCTATCTTTGGAGCATCTGAGCCAGTCCTGAAAGCCTACTGCCAGAAGTTCTGAACCCTCCAGAAACAGGCTGATCAAACTTACTTGGAGTTTGAGAGGAGTAAACAGCTGGCTTTTGATCAGTGGTTGAAGGCTCTTAGAGTACAGCCCATGTATGAAAACGTCAGAGAGGTAATTTTACTAGATAGATTTAAAAACTCTCTCCCACTCTCCATAAAGACCCATATGAAGGAACAAAAAGTACAAAGAGTGAGGCAAGCAGCATTTCTGGCTGATGAGTTTGCTCTAATATACAAGTCAGTTCCCCAGGGGAAAACCTTTCCTGGTCACCTCCACAAATCCGAAAAGGACTAAAGGTGGGAAGGTAATAGGAACCCAAGTCGTCCTGGGAGAGAAAGAAAATTTGGACACACAGGGGGCCATCATCCAGCCAAAAAGGATAGTGCTGTAAGTAGGAATGAGACCCAGAGACCTGTGAGCTTCCATTGTAATAAGGCAGGTTATCTAAGAACCTAGGTTATACATTATTACATTATCGGGATATTTCAAGATGGCTCCTGGGCTGGAAGCTCCCTAGGAAGCTCCCTTGCTGTTCAACTCTATCCATGGCCATCTGCTCCCATTCCTAACGTTTTCTCCCCCAATCTGCCCTCTTAAACTGTTTAAATTCCCCTGGCTCTTTAAATCAGTTCATTTTAGCCCTATCTAAAAGTTAACAGTTAGTTTAGTGTATGTTACCTGGGCCCACTGCCCTCCCCCAGCCACACCTGCTCTTTGTTTTCTCAATGAAATTGATCCGGATGAAACTGACGAGAACAGCTGCCGATACTTTAATCTCCGATCCTGCTGTCTTCACAGTCCAGAGTGTCTGCAGCCACGGCGTGCGGTAAGTCCATTGAGGTGAAGAAGGAGCTGCGGGACCCGAGAGAAGTCCTGTGAAAAGGTGCCCCGAACACCCAAAACATCCACGAGTGGCCCCCCCGGCCGCAACTTCAAAGCGCCCGCGGGAGATGGCTCGGAGAGCATCTGCAGCGCACTGTCGGCAATGCTGCATGCCTTTATTTAAACCACTGCAAAAAAAAACCCTTAGCAAATGTAACCACCTCTAAGTCTGCCAAATGATGCTTCACCTCCCGAAGGACGTAGATGAGCTTTCCGGACGTCGATGGTGGGCGCTGAGGAAATGGCTTATTACCTGCACCAGATTCCACCCCCCCTCCCCCCCCCTTTACCCCCCTTCCACCCCCCCCACCCCCGTCCCCTTCCCTGCTCCACCCTCTCAGCTCACCCCCTCACAACCCCGTCCCAGCCCGCCCCCCCCCCCGCACCATCTTCACCCCGCACCCCCTTCCCCTGCACCCCCCCCCACCCCCTCCCTCTACCCCTCCCCCTTGCATCCCCTCCTCCCACCGGCACCATCCTACACCTGTGTAGGGGCCCCAACAACCCCACTGCCTTGTGGGCGTCTCGGGAGAGACCAAGGCTAAGGGAGTAAACCCTAACAGAAAATCCGGAGCGGAACCCCGTAGGCGGTCATGTGTCACCTTTGGCATGTTTCCGGCAGTTCCTGCAGCCATACTGGTGCCAAACGTCGTGTCCTGCACTCCTTTGGACTCCACCAGAAAGGCCGAGAGGGGGGTTTTGACGACTGGGCAACTCTCAACCTCCATAAATTTGCCCAGGCATGCGCCATGGAGAGGTCACTCCATAGTTGCCTCACAGCGACTGAAACAACACGGAAGGCAGCAGTTACGGGTTATAAGTCCAGATAAATTGGCGTAGAAACTGGGCGCCACGGGTTGCCTTTGTCGGTGGGAGAGGTCATTGCACCTCACTGGACAGCTACCGCCCGCCTCAAACCGGGCAGCCCCCGGTCAATAAGGTTCTGTCCCGCCACAGTCTGCCTGCTTCAATGGGTGCTTGGAGCTCAGGGTCATTGCCCGAAAGGTGGACTGATACACCGCACCAAACAACATGAAAAAAGGAAAGAAGGTACCAGCCCTTCGCTTTGCAAGCTGGAACGTCAGAACTATGTGTCCTGGCCTGTCGGAAGACCTTACACAAATCAACGATTCTCGGAAGACCGCCATCATTAACAACGAGCTCAGTAGACTCAATGTGGACATTGCAGCACTTCAGGAGACTCGCCTCCCTGCGAGTGGCTCTCTAGCAGAGCAAGACTACACCTTCTTCTGGCAGGGCAGGGATCCTGAAGAACCAAGACAGCATGGAGTGGGCTTCGCCATCAGAAACTCCTTGCTCAGCATGATAGAGCCTCCCTCAAATGGCTCGGAACGCATACTGTCCATCCGACTGCTCACCACCTCTGGTCCAGTACACCTACTCAGCATCTATGCTCCAACACTCTGTTCCGCACCTGAAGCTAAAGACCAGTTCTATGAACAACTCCATAACATCATTAGCAGCATCCCCAACACCGAACACCTATTCCTGCTGGGGGACTTTAATGCCAGGGTTGGGGCCGACCATGACTCATGGCCCTCCTGCCTTGGGCGCTATGGCGTTGGAAGGATGAATGAGAACGGGCAGAGACTGCTTGAGTTGTGTACCTATCATAACCTCTGCATCACCAACTCGTTCTTTCACACTAAACCCTGTCACCAGGTTTCATGGAGGCACCCAAGATCACGTCGTTGGCACCAGCTAGACCTCATTGTCACAAGGCGAGCCGCCTTAAACAGTGTTCAAATCACACGCAGCTTCCACAGTGCGGACTGCGACACCGACCACTCCCTGGTGTGCAGCAAGGTTAGACTCAGACCAAAGAAGTTGCATCATTCCAAGCAGAAGGGCCACCCGCGCATCAACACGAGCAGAATTTCTCACCCACAGCTGTTACAAAAATTTCTAAATTCACTTGTAACAGCCCTTCAAAACACTCCCACAGGGGATGCTGAGACCAAGTGGGCCCACATCAGAGACGCCATCTATGAGTCAGCTTTGACCACCTACGGCAAAAGTGCGAAGAGAAATGCAGACTGGTTTCAATCTCATAATGAAGAGCTGGAACCTGTCATAGCCGCTAAGCGCATTGCACTTTTGAACTACAAGAAAGCCCCCAGCGATTTAACATCCGCAGCACTTAAAGCAGCCAGAAGTACTGCACAAAGAACAGCTAGGCGTTGCGCAAACGACTACTGGCAACACCTATGCAGCCATATTCAGCTGGCCTCAGACACCGGAAACATCAGAGGAATGTATGATGGCATGAAGAGAGCTCTTGGGCCAACCATCAAGAAGATCACCCCCCTCAAATCTAAATCGGGGGACATAATCACTGACCAACGCAAACAGATGGACCGCTGGGTTGAGCACTACCTAGAACTGTACTCCAGGGAGAATGCTGTCACTGAGACTGCCCTCAATGCAGCCCAGCCTCTACCAGTCATGGATGAGCTGGACATACAGCCAACCAAATCGGAACTCAGTGATGCCATTGATTCCCTAGCCAGCGGAAAAGCCCCTGGGAAGGACAGCATTACCCCTGAAATAATCAAGAGTGCCAAACCTGCTATACTCTCAGCACTACATGAACTGCTTTGCCTGTGCTGGGACGAGGGAGCAGTACCCCAGGACATGCGTGATGCCAATATCATCACCCTCTATAAAAACAAAGGTGACCGCGGTGACTGCAACAACTACCGTGGAATCTCCCTGCTCAGCATAGTGGGGAAAGTCTTTGCTCGAGTCGCTCTGAACAGGCTCCAGAAGCTGGCCGAGCGCGTCTACCCTGAGGCACAGTGTGGCTTTCGTGCAGAGAGATCGACTATTGACATGCTGTTCTCCCTTCGTCAGATACAGGAGAAATGCCGTGAACAACAGATGCCCCTCTACATTGCTTTCATTGATCTCACCAAAGCCTTTGACCTCGTCAGCAGACGTGGTCTCTTCAGACTACTAGAAAAGATCGGATGTCCACCAAAGCTACTAAGTATCATCACCTCATTCCATGACAATATGAAAGGCACAATTCAACATGGTGGCTCCTCATCAGAGCCCTTTCCTATCCTGAGTGGTGTGAAACAGGGCTGTGTTCTCGCACCCACACTTTTTGGGATTTTCTTCTCCCTGCTGCTTTCACATGCGTTCAAATCCTCTGAAGAAGGAATTTTCCTCCACACAAGATCAGGGGGCAGGTTGTTCAACCTTGCCCGTCTAAGAGCGAAGTCCAAAGTACGGAAAGTCCTCATCAGAGAACTCCTCTTTGCTGACGATGCTGCTTTAACATCTCACACTGAAGAATGCCTGCAGAGTCTCATCGACAGGTTTGCGTCTGCCTGCAATGAATTTGGCCTAACCATCAGCCTCAAGAAAACGAACATCATGGGGCAGGATGTCAGAAATGCTCCATCCATCAATATTGGCGACCACGCTCTGGAAGTGGTTCAAGAGTTCACCTACCTAGGCTCAACTATCACCAGTAACCTGTCTCTAGATGCAGAAATCAACAAGCGCATGGGTAAGGCTTCCACTGCTATGTTCAGACTGGCCAAGAGAGTGGGAAAATGGCGCACTGACACGGAACACAAAAGTCCGAGTGTATCAGGCCTGTGTCCTCAGTACCTTGCTCTACGGCAGCGAGGCCTGGACAACGTATGCCAGCCAAGAGCGACGTCTCAATTCATTCCATCTTCGCTGCCTTCGGAGAATACTTGGCATCAGGTGGCAGGACTATATCTCCAACACAGAAGTCCTTGAAGCGGCCAACATCCCCAGCTTATACACACTACTGAGTCAGCGGCGCTTGAGATGGCTTGGCCATGTGAGCCGCATGGAAGATGGCAGGATCCCCAAAGACACATTGTACAGCGAGCTCGCCACTGGTATCAGACCCACCGGCCGTCCATGTCTCCGTTATAAAGACGTCTGCAAACGCGACATGAAATCGTGTGACATTGATCACAAGTCGTGGGAGTCAGTTGCCAGCATTCGCCAGAGCTGGCGGGCAGCCATAAAGACAGGGCTAAATTGTGGCGAGTCGAAGAGACTTAGTAGTTGGCAGGAAAAAAGACAGAGGCGCAAGGGGAGAGCCAACTGTGCAACAGCCCCAACAAACAAATTTCTCTGCAGCACCTGTGGAAGAGCCTGTCACTCCAGAATTGGCCTTTATAGCCACTCCAGGCGCTGCTTCACAAACCACTGACCACCTCCAGGCGCGTATCCATTGTCTCTCGAGATAAGGAGGCCCAAAAGAGAATCTAAGAACTGAATGCTGGAAAATATGGGGAAAGCCTGTCGGGTTAATCAGGGCACACCCGCTCAGTGAAGGCAAAGGGACCCTGATGGAAAGCATAGCAGAACAAGCTGTGGCTTTAACTGCAGCAGCACCAGAAAACATACTGCTGTGGGTGCAGGAAAATTTAATAGGATCCCTGAAGGCTAGCAGGAAAATTTAATAGGATCCCTGAAGGCCAGCAGGATTTTGTATCTGAAGGGAGAGTAACCCCAGACCCCTTAAGTGGGGCAAGCAAGCCCATAGTGATACTTAGGGATACAGGGGCCACCAGATCCCTTTTGCTGGGAAAAGGCCTGACCTTTCTCCCAGTGAGTGCAGTAAATACCAGAACAGTGGTGAATGGTGTTGGAGGGCAGTGTACGCCTGTACCTTTACACCAGGAGCACTTGGAGTGTGACCTGGTTTCAAGACTGGTGACGGTAGGGATTGTCCCTAGTTTGCCTGTGGATGGGGTTGACCTCCTCCTCGGCAATGATCCGACGAGGGCGAAGGTGATAGCTTCCTCAGTAGTGATAGAGAGACCGCAGGAGGTCAGAGTGTCAGGGCAGTGGCAGGAGACGGTCCCCTGCAGTTCCCCTGAATGTGTAGTGAATCAGGCCATTGCTAAACCAGCTCCCCCAGAGGAGACTGAATTGGCACTGCAGGCAGATAACCATGAAGTATGTCTGTATGAAACTTTCTTTGGAAAGTTAGAGGACCCAGGGAATGGATTAAGTGGACCTTCACTAGCTGAGGCCCAGCGAGCCAACCCAGTATTGAGAAAGTTAGCACAGGCTGCACAGTCTGAAATTGAAGCAGAAGGAATCCCTGATTGTTACTATTTAAAGAATGAGGTGCTGATGTGGAAATGGAGTTCTCCTCACAGACCTGAGGACAAAGAGTGGACAATGGTTCACCAGTTAGTGGTACTGCAGAAGTACCGGAGGGAAATATTAAGAATGGCCCATGAGATTACAATGGCTGTACATGCCAGTATATGAAAAACCAAAGCCTGCACAGGTCACTGAAAGTGGCAACGCAGGTGGATAAGGTAGTCAAGAAGGCATACAGCATGCTTGCCTTCATCGGTCGGGGCATAGAGTATAAAAATTGGCAAGTCATGCTGCAGCTGTAGAGAACTTTAGTTAGGCCACACTTAGAATATTGCATGCAATTCTGGTCGCCACACTCCCAGAAGGACGTGGAGGCTTTGGAGAGGGTACAGAAGAGGTTTACCAGGATGTTGCCTGGTCTGGAGGACATTAGCTATGAGGAGAGGTTGGATAAACTCAGATTGTTTTCACTGGAACGACGGAGGTGGAGGGGCGACATGATATAGGTTTACAAAGTTATGAGTGGCATAGACAGAGTGGATAGTCAGAAGCTTTTTCCCAGGGTGGAAGAGTCAGTTACTAGGGGACATAGGTTTAAGGTGAGAGGGGCAAAGTTTAGAGGGGATGTGCGAGGCAAGTTCTTTACACAGAGGGTGGTGAGTGCCTGGAACTTGCTGCCGGGGGAGGTGGTGGAAGCAGGTACGATAGCAACGTTTAAGAGGCATCTTGACAAATACATGAATAGGATGGGAATAGAGGGATACGGTCCCCAGAAGTACAGAAGGTTTTAGTTTAGACAGGCATCAAGATCGGTGCAGGCTTGGAGGGCCGAATGGCCTGTTCCTGTGCTGTACTGTTCTTTGTTCTTTGCATAAAACAACAGTTTGACTGGCCAAAACAGCACAAAGATGTGGTGGAGTACTTTAGGAGTTGCCACATGTGTCAGGTTGAGGAGAAACCCCAACCTGCAGTGAAATCTGCATCCCGAATTCCTGTATCAACTTTTGGGAAACCCTCCAGCAGAGGGGATGGTGAATTGTTAGGGACCCCTGCTGAGAACAAAAGGGGACAGACAGCCACAGGGGCTGGCAAAAAGTTAAAAAGGAAAGGGGAAAAAGGGACAAACAGGACAGGTTAAAGGAAGTCCAGGAAGATTCCCAAATGAAAACCCCTACTGTCCGGTCAGCCAACCCTGAAAGTTTGGAAAAATTAGACCCCACATCCTCCTATGTAAATGCAGACACCAGAAGCACCCCACCAGGGTTTCTAACAACATTAACAGAAATCTGCAGGGACAAAGAACGTCCTCAAGAGGGCAGAGAAACAGTGAGGGTGATTCCTCACCTAATCGCATTGCCACAGGGGAGTGCAGTAGAATCTGGATAAATACCTGCAAGCAGGAATGTCTCAGAGGACAAAAGGAAGATGAGCAAAGAATCCGCCCCCACAGTCAGGAGAAAAGGCCCTGAAATGAAAAGTACTTGCATGACTCACCAGAGCACTGAAAGTGAGGTCAGAGTGGATCCACCCACTGCCGACTCCCATGGGCAGAGCTCGAAACCAGGCCTAATTAAATCTAACCCTCCCCCTGCAGACCCCAACAGAACAAAGGCACCCGAGACAATCATGGAAATGTGTAAACCTCAAACCTCCCCAAACATCACATTTTTTTTTAATTTCCAAAATATACTTTATTCATGAAAATCTGTAAAAATTACATTCCCAAACAGTTTAAAACAGCATCAAGTCAAAGAATACAGACAGTGCAAAGGTGATCAGTTACCTTCGATACAATCATGAGTTGCCTCACAACCCTTCCATTTCATTGTCATGCCATATACATTTTTACATTTACAGCACACAAAATTTCTCCGATACAGTTCGAGGGGTTTCCCATGGATCCAGCCCCTCAGTTCAGCTTGGTGGGGGGACCTTACACTGTGGCCTTTCCCCATTGAGCCTTTGCTGCGGCTGCCCCAAGCTTTAGTGCGTCCCTCAGCACGTAGTCCTGGACCTTGGAATGTGCCAGTCTGCAACATTCGGTGGTGGACAACTGTTTGCGCTGGAAGACCAGCAAGTTTCGGGCAGACCAAAGGGCGTCTTTCACCGAATTGATAGTCCTCCAGCAGCAGTTGATGTTTGTCTCGGTGTGCGTCCCTGGGAACAGCCGGTAGAGCACAGACTCCTGTGTTACAGAGCTGCTTGGGATGAACCTCGACAAAAACCACTGCATCTCTTTCCACACCTGCTTTGCGAAGACACATTCCAGGAGGAGGTGGGCGACCGTCTCTTCCCCGCCACAGCAACCGCGGGGGCATTGTGCGGAGGGGGCGAGACTTCGGGTGTGCATGAAGGATCTGACGGGGAGGGCCCTTCTCACCACCAGCCAAGCTATGTCTTGGTGCTTATTTGAAAGTTCTTGTGATGAGGCATTCCGCCAAATGACTTTGACGGTCTGCTTGGGGAACCATCCGACAGGATCCACCGTCTCCTTTTCCCGTAGGGCCTTGAGGACATTCCATGCAGACCACTGCCTGATGGACCGGTGGTCAAAGGTGTTTTCCCGCAGAAACTGCTCCACGAAGGATAGGTGGTATGGCACGGCCCAACTGCCTGGAGCGTTCCGCGGCAATGTGACCAGGCCCATCCTTCACAACACCGGGGACAGATAGAACCTCAGCACGTAGTGACACTTGGAGTTTGCGTACTGGAGATCTACACACAGCTTGATGCAGCCGCACACGAAGGTGGTCATCAGGATGAGGGCCACGTTGGGTACATTTTTCCCGCCCTTGTCCAGAGATTTGAACATCGTGTCCCTCCGGACCCGGTCCATTTTAGATCCCCAGATGAAGCGGAAAATGGCTCAGGTGACCGCCACAGCGCAGGAGTGGGGTATGGGCCAGACCTGCGCCACGTACAGCAACAACGTGAGCGTCTCGCACCTGATGACCAGGTTCTTACCCACAATGGAGAGAGATCGCTGCCCCCACATGCCCAACTTTTGTCGTACCTTGGCTACTCGCTCCTCCCAGGTTTTGGTGCACGCCCCGGCCCTTCCGAACCATATCCCCAGCACCTTCAGGTAATCTGACCTGACGGTGAAGGGGACAAAGGATCGGTCAGCCCAGTTCCCAAAGAACATGGCCTTGCTCTTGCCGTGGTTAACTTTGGCTCCCGAGGCCAGTTCGAACTGGTCGCAGATGCTCATCAGTCTGCGCACGGACAGCGGATCCGAGCAGAAGACGGCGACGTCATCCATGTACAGGGAGGTTTTAACCTGAGTGCCTCCGCTGCCTGGGATTGTCACCCCTCTTATGCTCACATCCTTCATAATTGACTCAGCAAAGGGTTCAATACAGCAAACAGACAAGACCGGGGAGAGAGGACAGCCCTGTCTGACTCCAGATTTGATCGGGAAACTTTCCGATTCCCACCCATCGATTGAGACTGTGCTACTGATGTTTGTGTAGAGCAGTTGGATCCAATTGCAGATTCCTTCCCCAAACCCCATTTTGGAAAGCACGTCCATCATGTAGGTGTGCGATATCCTGTCAAAAGCCTTCTCCTGGTCCAGGCTGATGAGGCAGGTGTCCACCCTCCTGTCCCGTACGTAGGCGATCGTATCCCTGAGTAGCGCGAGACTATCAGAGATCTTCCTGCCGGGTACAGTACAGGTCTGATCGGGGTGAATCACCAACTCCAGAGCAGATTTGGCTCGACTGGCTATGACTTTGGACAGAATCTTGTAGTCGACATTAAGCAGTGAGATGGGCTGCCAATTTCTGATTTCTGCCCTCTCCCCCTTCTGCTTGTAGATGAGGATGATGATGCCTTTCCTCATGGATTTTGCCATGCTGCCGGCCAGGAGCATACTCTCGTATACTTCCAGCAGGTCCGGGCCGACCCAATCCCACAGGGCTGAGTACAACTCGACCGGTAAGCCGTCGCTCCCGGGAGTTTTACTCGTCTCGAAGGACTCGACGGCCTTTGTCAGCTCGTCCAGAGTTAGCGGCTTGTCCAATCTCTCCCTCCTGCTGTCATCTAAGACCTCTGTGATAGATGACAGGAAGGACTGGGAGGCTCTGCTGTCTGTGGGCTTTGTGTCATACAGCCCAACATAAAAGGATTTGCTGATCCATTTTATGTCGGACTGCGAAGACGTTACCAAGCGATCTTCTTCCTTCAGGCTGCTGATAACAGAGCTTTCTCTGTGTACCTTTTGGAAGAAGTAACGCGAGCCCGTCTCATCCTGCTCGATGGAGCGGACTCTGGACCGAAATATGATCTTGGAGGCCTCCTTGGCAAAGAGCGAGGCCTGCTGGCTCTTCACCTCTTGGAGGTCCTCTTTGACCTCGACCCCCATTGACTGCAACCGGAGTAGACTTTGCATAATTTTCTGGAGTCGGGACATTTCCCTCTGTCTCTCTCTCGCCCTCTGAACACCTTTGTGGATGAAGAACCTCTTGATGTTCTCCTTGATCGCTTCCCACCAGTGAACTGGAGACTCAAAGAGGGGTTTCATGGTCTTCCAACCTTTGTAATCCCTTTTGAGTTCCTCAACGTTCTCTGGGGTCAGCAGTGCAGCATTGAGCTTCCACGTCCCTCTGCCAACCCGCTGGTCGTCCTGTAAGTGGCAGTCGGCCAGTAGAAGGCAGTGGTCGGAGAAGAACACCGGCTTGATGTCGGTGGATCCGACCGTGACAGCACGGGACACAAACAGGAAGTCAATCCTGGAAC
Source organism: Heterodontus francisci (assembly GCF_036365525.1). Classification (NCBI taxonomy): domain Eukaryota; kingdom Metazoa; phylum Chordata; class Chondrichthyes; order Heterodontiformes; family Heterodontidae; genus Heterodontus; species Heterodontus francisci. The sequence continues at coordinate 40,812,471 of NC_090375.1, forward strand.
GGGCAGACCCGTCCGATCTTGACCATGTGTATCTGCGCTGCGCTCTGTCTGCAGGTTTGCTGAAGACGTCGTGCAGTTTGGCATCTTTAACTGTTTCCATTAGGAATCTGGACGTAGCGTGCAGTTTGCTGTCGTCACTACCAGATCATCCAGCCGCATCGATGATGCAGTTGAAGTCACCGCCTAGGATGACCGGCCTGGACGTCGCCAGCAGCAGTGGGAGCTGCTGGAAGACGGTCAGCCGCTCGCTGCGTTGTACCAGGGCGTACACGTTGATCAACCGGAGCGGAGCGTTGTTGTACATCACGTCTGCTACGAGGAGGCGACCGCCCACCACCTCCTTAACTTCGGAGATGGTGAAGTTACCTCCCCGCAGCAGAATACCCAGGCCAGAGGAACGGCAATCATTACCCCCCGACCAGATCGATGGCCCGTGGGACCACCACCGCGACCACTGCCTGTAAGTGCTGAGGTGTGGTATTCCACACTGCTGCAGAAACAGTAGGTCAGCTTTGACCTTGGCAAGGTAATCCAAGGTTGAAACACATCGCGTAGTAGATTTAATGCTACGCACATTAATGGAAGCAATTCTTACACCCATTTTTAAAAAAGTTATTTGTTGCTTCCTATACCATTTGTCCTTGCTAGTCCCAGTCCTTCGGGATGTTCCTGCATACCCATCGTGTGCGCAAGCAGTTTCACGTTGGTTGGGCTCAGAAACCCCTCCTGCTTTTTCATGCAGTGTTTGTTCCGCTCGGGTGACATCGGGGGGGGTCTTGTAGGCAGAGAGGATTGGGTTGTCCTCAGCTGCTTCCATCTGTTCCTCCTCGAAAACATCACTGCTCCCAGCTTCCCGGAGCTGAGGTGCGCCACACGTGTCTTTGCTCCCGGTGTCCTGGAGCTGAGATGCGTTGGCCACGTCGTTGCATGTGGCGCATTGGGGTTGGGGCACGCCGGGCCGATCACAGCTTCCAGCGCCCGGGGGCTGGGATGCTTTATCATCCATCTCGGAGTTCTGCCGCCTCTTTTGAAGGGGCTGTCGATCCAGCATTCCCCCGTCCAGTGAAGAGGAGTTGTTGCAGTCTGATTCAGAAGATAGCCTCCTCTTGCCACTGGTTTGGGTGTTGGCCTGTTCTGCTTTGGGGTGTTTTTTCCTTGTGATTTTCCTCTGGACCACTTGCCACTGACCTGTTTGTCCATCTGCTGCCTCCTTCTCCATTGATTCTGTCTGTGGAGGAGGGGTTTCCAGGCACTGGGTAGGTGCTGGGTCGCTGGTTTCAGCTGCCTCCCCTTCCTTCTCAGGTTGAAGTTCCTCACTACGGAGAAGGTTGCTGGTCTCCTTTTGAACAGCGGACGCCATCGTCGAACCTTCTCCCGGCTTTTCCTTGGACCTTGCCGCCTGAGCATAAAAGAGGCAACATTTGGGGCAGGTTTTGTAGAGATGGCCTGCCGCAATGCACAAGTTGCAACACTTAGCCTGCTTACAGTCCTTGGTCTGATGGCCTTCCTCCTTGCAGTTCTTGCAAACAACCGTGCTGCAGTTGGCTGCCATGTGACCAGATTTGCCACAGGTGCGGCAAACTCTGGGCTGCCCAGCATAGACCAAGAAGCCTCGACTTCCCCCGATAGCGAAGCTGGAGGGAGGGTGGATGATGGCTCCACTGGGATCTACCTTCAAGGTCACCTTGACCTGCCGCTTGCTGGTCCAAATCCCAAAGAGGTCCTTGACATCAGTGCTGCTGCCGGCCACCTCGACGTACCTGGTGAGAAAGGTGAGTACATCCACCACCGGAACATGGGGGTTGTAGAGGTGAATCGTCACCACCCGGTCCCGTTGTGACGGAAGCGTGAAGAGCGGCTCCGCTGTGAGGATCGACAGTGGCGCCCGGTCCCCTTTCTCCTTGAACGCCTTCAGGAACTTGATGCATCCCGCCACGTTCCAGAACGTCACGTCGAAGTATCCACTGCTGGGGAAATCCTGCAGGCAGAAGACGTCCGTCGCTTGAAATCCGCAGCAATCGAAGAGAATTTTCTTGATGAAGAAGGTGCGATCGACCGGTGCATCTCCTTCCTTGTCCTTCACGACCACCCGAACGGTGTTGCGCACTCCCTGGCCCGAAGCTCGAAAATTGGTTATAGCCATTTTACTGAAAGCTTCCCCAGGATCAAAAGGCAATGATCATGGTCTCTTCTCAATCAAATAAGCACTGATAAGAATAGATACTACACTTGATCTTAGCCACTCCCTTGCAATGACCTTAACATTTAGTACCTGCCCTCTCCCCCCAAAAATTTCTTAACTTGTGATCCTGACCTTCCTCCTCCCCCCTGCCCACAAAGTTAATGAAATGTGAACTTTACCCCTTCCCACCACCCCCTAGACCAATCAAAAAAGTTTGACGCTGCTCTCCCACCACCCCCCCCGAACTCCTGCCCTGAAATCTGAGATCCTCCCTGGTCCCCACCAGTGCTCCGCCATACTTCAGTGGTCAGGGATCGGATGGCGCAGGAGTGCCGGCCACCAACCATAATATGGGAGCGGATGGCCGGCACGGTGAGGTAAATAATTATTCTTTCATTTGCATTCATTAACATATGGAAATGTTGGTCCTGTCACCGAGCGGCAGGGGGGCCACCACGAGTTCTCGCCACTGTCGGAAATATGGGACGGGGCCTTCCTGGTATCAAGACCTGTGACGGGCTTGTTTCGGAGGCATTTTCTTGGCTCCCCGCCATGATCCCCGACATCAAGTGTCAGTAAAATTCAGCCCTTCATTTAGGCTACCATTGGCCATCTGATTTTTCCAATCTCTTCGTAGATTCAAATCCCCCATGATTATTGCCATACCTTTCTGACAAGCTCCCATTATTTCTTCCTTTACACCCCAACCTACCATGTGGTTACTGTTAGGAGGCCTGTGCACCACTCCCACAAGTGATTTCTTGCCTTTAACATTTCTCGTCTTGATCCAAACTGCTTCTACATCCTGGTTTCCTGAACTTAGGTCATCCCTCTCTATTGTGCTAATACCATCATTAATTAACAAAGCCACCCCTCCACCTTTTCCTAGTTTCCCGTCCTTCAAAAATGTCATGTACCCTTCAATATTCAGGTCCCAATCTATGCTATCCTACAGCCATGTCTCTGTAATGACTATCAGATCGTACTCATTTATTTCTATTTGCGCTAACAGTTCATTCAGATACAGAGCCTATAGTTTCATCTTTTTATTATTTTTGTAACCTCTAGCCTTGTCTGCTGATTTATTCTTAGATTTGTAATCACTGTCCCTTCCTGTCACAGTCTGTTTATGTTTTCTCATATTAATACCTTTCTCTCTTGCCTTGTTTCTACTCTTTGATTTACCATATCTTCCCAAATTTGATCCCTTGCCCCACTATTTAGTTTAAAACCCTCTTTACTTCCCGAGTTATGCAGCTCGCTAGAACACTGGTCCCAGCACGGTTCAGGTGTAGACTGTTGCAATGGTACAGTCCTCACTTTTCCCAGCACTGGTGCCAGTGCCCTACAAACCAGAACCCACTTAGTTTAGAAGCAAAATACTGCGGATGCTGGAAATCTGAAATAAAAACAAGAAATGCTGGAACCACTCAGCAGGTCTGGCAAAGTTCCGATGAAGGGTCACTGACCCGAAACGTTAACTCTGCTTCTCTTTCCACAGATACTGCCAGACCTGCTGAGTGGTTCCAGTATTTCTTGTTTTTATCCCACTTAGTTTAGATTTAGTTTAGTTTAGAGATACAGCACTGAAACAGGCCCTTCGGCCCACTGAGTCTGTGCCGACCATCAACCACCCATATATATTAATCCTAAACTTTCCCATATTCCTACCACATCCCCACCTATCTCTATATTTCCCTACCACCTACCTATACTAGGGGAAATTTATAATGGCCAATTTACCTACTAACCTGCAAGTCTTTTGGCTTGTGAGAGGAAACCGGAGCACCCGGAGAAAACCCACGCAGACACAGGGAGAACTTGCAAACTCCACACAGGCAGTACCCAGAATTGAACCCGGGTCGCTGGAGCTGTGAGGCTGTGGTGCTAACCACCGCGCCACTGTGCCGCCCACTTCTACCACACCAGTCTTTGTGCCACACATTTATTTATCTAATCTTATTTGCTCTACTCCAATTTTTATTACCTTTGAGGTTCTGAACAAAGAACAAAGAACAGGACAGCACAGGAACAGGCCATTCGGCCCTCCAAGCCTGCGCCGATCTTGATGCCTGCCGAAACTGACACCTTCTGCACTTCCGGAGCCCATATCCCTCTATTCCCTTCCTATTCATATATTTGTCAAGATGTCTCTTAAACGTCGCTATTGTATCTGCTTCCACCACCTCCCCTGGCAGCAAGTTCCAGGCACTCACCACCCTCTGTGTAAAAAACTTGCCTCGCACATCCCCTCTAAACTTTGCCCCACGCACCTTAAACCTATGTCCCCTAGTAGCTGACTCTTCCACCCTGGGAAAAAGATTCTGACTATCCACTCTGTCCGTGCCGCTCATAACTTTGTAAACCTCTATCATGTCGCCCCTCCACCTCCGTCGTTCCAGTGAAAACAATCCGAGTTTTTCCAACCTCTGCTTCTTAATTTGGTGCCTAGCTCCTCGTACTGACTATGTCGAACCTCTTTCCCTGTCCTGCCTATGTCTTTGGTGCCTACATGGACCACGACGACTGGATTTTCCCCCTCTCACTCCAAGTTCCTGTCCAGCCCTGAGCACATGTCCTGAACCCTGGCACTGGGAAGGGAACACATCCTTCTGGACTCTTGCTCTTTGCTGCAGAGAACAGTGTCAATCTCCCTCACTATACTGTCCCCTCCTACCACTACTTTCGTTTTTACTACCCCTACTTGAACAGCTTCCTGTAACATGGTGCCATGGTCAGTCTGCTCATCCACACTACAGCCCTCACTCTTGTCCATACAAGCTGCAAGAACCTCAAACTTGTTGCTCAATTGCAAGGGATGAGGCTCCTCCACTCTTACCTTCTCGATCACCTTACCTGCCTGTCTCACAGTCACACCCTCCTGCCCCTGACCACAGACCAAAACAGATGACCCTATCCTAAGGGGTGTGACTGCCTTCTGGAACAATGTGTCCTGATGCATTACAGTGTCTGCAGCTCTGCCTCCAGTTCAATGACTCTGAGCCAAAGCTCTTTAAACCACAGACACTTACACAGACACTTACTACAGACGTGATTGCCATGGATTGTCATGGCATCCAGGAACTCCCACATACTGCAGTCGCAACACATCACCTGTCCTGCCATCTTTATTGCGCTAATTTAACTAAATTTATTTTCTCTTAATTAATTTTTAGTTCCCCTCCTTACTGAACTCCCTCACTTTCCAAACTCACTTCTTCACACTCTGTGTCCTCCAGCAGCACTGAGAGTGCCCTGAATTTATACTCTCTGACAACAATGATGTGTCAGCTTTGCTAGAGCTCAGAAATCAGTTTAAGCTAGCTACCTAATTAACTAGCTACAGCTACTCTCAGAGAGCTTGTATACCCATTTGAAATAGTAAGAAACCTAACTTACCTCTTAACTTAAGCAAAAATTTCAGTTAATTGCTAAATGCAAACAAAACAAAAACTAGACTTTAGAGAGATTAACCCTTAAAATTTACTCACTTACCAAACTCCCTTCTTCTTACTCTGTACCCTCTGGCAACACTCAATGCAGATGGCTTTAGTTTAGCTTAGAGATACAGCACTCAAACAGGCCCTTCGGCCCACTGAGTCTGTGCTGACCATCAACCACCCATTTATACTAATCCTACACTAATCCCATACTCCTACCAGATCCCCAACTATCCCTATATTTCCCTACCACCTACCTATACTGGGGGAAATTTATAATGGCCAATTTGCCTACCAACCTGCAAGTCGTTCGCTTGTGGGAGGAAACCGGAGCACCCGGAGAAAACCCACGCAGACACAGGGAGAACTTGCAAACTCCACACAGGCAGTACCCTAAATTGAACCCGGGTCGCTGGAGCTGTGAGGCTGCGGTGCTAACCACTGCGCCACATTTCTTGTTTTTATTTCAGATTTCCAGTATCCGCAGTATTTTGCTTTTTATTATAACATTCATTACTGTTTGGAGAGAGAAATCAGCAATGATTTTCAATAGTGACTTCATCATATTCTGTCTCTCTCTCCCTGTCCAGACGCTGCCTGAGAAAGACCTCTCCCTTCCCCCCCCGGCTCACTCCATGTTCCGGGACCAGTTCCTGCTCCACAATGCACATTACAAACTGTCCCCCACTCCCGCTGAATGTACCCGGTAATCAATGCTAATCTATGAGCACATCGGCAGACGCGGGCCCAAATCTGTTGTACTGCTGTGAGCAGATACTGTTTGTTCACTTACTTGTTCACATCACTTAGTTGTGGTGTGTCTGCGAGTCCATTGCAGGGACATGCAAAGATGCCATTAGCCATATCTTCAAGGGTCACCTAGATGCCATCCACAGATTCTTGCTGGTGTCATGAAGAGCGGGGGAACCCTTGATTGCCAAAGAATGTGGGCATCATGGCAGCTGCCAGGATAGCATGCACACACATGCAAAAAGCACTTGTTATGGTTGCAGACCAGCTGAACGATTAGGGAATGGAAGCACCATTGAGAAATCTCCCTGGCTGCTCATTGAGTGCCTTGATAGGCACTTGGATGTATTCGATGATGCCCTGCGGAAATCCAGCTAAAGAGGCAAATTCTACTGCCCTCTGTACCTGCGATGCCCCATCTGTTTGGATATCAATGTACCCCCCTGTTCTTGCAAACAAGACATCAGTGACCTGCCTTATGCAGCGGTCTGCAGCCACTTGAGAGACTCCACCAAGCTCTGCTGCTGATCTAAAGGGAAAGATGTTCAAAGCCACAGTGACTTTCATGGCTACTGGCAGGGCACAGCCACTAGTTCTGCAGACTCTGAGGTCTTCCTTAATGAGGGCACAAATGGCAGAAACCATCTGCCTGGATAGGGGCAAACTCCTGCGGCATTGATTCTTTGACATGTTGTGGTAGCTTATTCTTCGGTGGTACACTCTATGCTGAGAGTATTGCCTTCATTGCCTTCCTGTCTCTTGTCCCTCTCCTCTGCTTTCCTCATGCCCAGAGGTCTGCACCTGCTCCTGATGATGGTGATCCTTATTGCTAGTCAACCCTATCTCTGAGGAGCTTATTTCTATCTCTAGCTGTTGCCTTGCTTGCGGTAAGCTGTACTGGCAATGCTGCCCGGTCTCCACTCTTATGGGCCTATGCTCTCCGCAGGCTCACAAGCCCCTGCACTCCCCCATCCTGCTCCCAACAAAACTGGCCCAGAGCTCACAGACAGCTTGCTCAAAGAACTCTACTCATTCTATAGAACCCATGTGCCAATTGATGAGCGCCACTCTGAGCCTTCTAACCCTTTATGCATTTTGGAAGGTCTAATGCAGGTGGGAGGTATACAATAAATGGTAGAACCCTTAGGAGTATTGACAGGCAGAGAGATCTGGGCGTACAGGTCCACAGGTCACTGAAAGTGGCAACGCAGGTGGATAAGGTAGTCGAGAAGGCATACGGCATGCTTGCCTTCATCGGTCGGGGCATAGAGTATAAAAATTGGCAAGTCATGTTGCAGCTGTACAGAACTTTAGTTAGGCCACACTTAGAATATTGCGTGCAATTCTGGTCGCCACACTACCAGAAGGACGTGGAGGCTTTGGAGAGGGTACAGCGGAGGTTTACCAGGATGTTGCCTGGTCTGGAGGACATTAGCTATGAAGAGAGGTTGGAAAAACTCGGATTGTTTTCACTGGAACGACGGAGGTGGAGGGGCGACATGATAGAGGTTTACAAAGTTATGAGCAGCATGGACAGAGTGGATAGTCAGAAGCTTTTTCCCAGGGTGGAAGAGTCAGTTACTAGGGGACATAGGTTTAAGGTGCGAGGGGCAAAGTTTAGAGGGGATGTGCGAGGCAAGTTTTTTACACAGAGGGTGGTGAGTGCCTGGAACTTGCTGCCAGGGTAGGTGATGGAAGCAGATACGATAGCGACGTTTAAGAGACATCTTGACAAATATATGAATAGGAAGGGAATAGAGGGATATGGGCCCCGGAAGTGCAGTAGGCGTTAGTTTCGGTCGGCATCAAGATCGGCGCAGGCTTGGAGGACCAAATGGTCTGTTCCTCTGCTGTACTGTTCCTTTTCTTTGTTCTTTATGGGGCAATTTCAGTGAGTGGCGTGGCCATGACAGGCTCCTCGCTGCATTGTCCCCTCCTCCTTGTAGAACGTAGTTAAAATCTGGCATGGTTCCCTGCCTCTCTTCAAAAATTGCAGACTGGCCCATAATGAGCAGTAAACCAGCTCCTCAAGATCCTCAATTGATTATTTGCAACAACTGACCTTGATTTCAAAATCGATTCACATCGGAACCGCATCAGGGAGCCATCACAACTCTGGCTGGCATGAAATTGTGGTCACATCCATCTCCGTTCCTGTCCCCATTTCACGACAAAAATCCTGCCCCTTATGTTTTGCAAAATTGATCATTTTTTTAAAAACAGTTCATTGGAGGGGAAGGTTGTGCTGATCAATATGAAGGATTTTGCTCCGAGGAATGGAATGCTTTTCACTTTTTGACGCCCAGTATGAAGATCAATGAGTCTTCGATGAAGTTAGAAGCTGAGTAAAACCCCCTCAACACTTATCACATTGAATTGTCTGAGCCCCAACTTCAGAACAACATCGCCGCCTGCACCTGTGCAACAATTTTACAACTCCCACATTAACCATTCTGTGGCCTCATTAAACAAGCTTGTTAATTAGTACTGAATTAGGCAACAGCTTTATACAGTGCACTTGAGCCCACTCAGAACTGCAATGCATGGCTTTTTATGTCTTTTGTTTTAAACTAGTATCTCATTTTAAAACAGAATTATACAATGCTATAAAACTGGGCCTTTTTCAGCTGTGAATTCTATAATTAAAGGTTTTATCACCTTGTGGGATCTCAGCACTAAAGAAAATCATATAAAATAATTAAATATGTTAAACAAAGAAATAAGAACATGTAAACTGATCTTGCAATATTTAAGGGAATATTTAAGGCTCAACTATCTGTTTGTCTGGTATATTTAACAGCCAAATAGCTTGGTGAAAAGAAAATCCTGTATTTTTTTGAATTAATTCTCAGCTTATATGTATTGCTGGCAAGGGCGGCATTTATTGTCCGTTCTTAATTGCTCTGAGGAGGTGGTAGTGGACCTTCTTCTTGAACTCCTGAAGTATAACAGTTCGATGCAACTGAGTTGCTTGCTAGGCCATTTCAGAGGACAGTTAAGAGTCAACCATGTTGGTATGAGACTGGAGTCAAATATAGGCCCAGGTTAAAAAAAAACACGTTTCCTTCCCTAAAAGATATTTGTGAATCAGTTCCAATTTTGTAACACACCAACAGCTTCATGGTCACTTTTACTGATACCTGTTTTTTTTTATTTCCAGGTTTTGTTCAAACTGATTTAAAATTCTCAAAATGCCTTTCACTAACTGTCCTCCCATTCTTTAGTTTATTACAACAGGCCTTAGGTTTACTGGTTTAGAAACATAACAACAACGTGAAAAGACATGGACCTGACACATTGGCTGGTATTTTTCAGGCACGCGATGAATCTCAACATTGGTATCATATGCAGGTTCCGAGCCCGCGCCGGCAGCCAGTGGGACCGCAGCGGCAATCATCCTGGCAGTGGCCAATTAAGAGGCCACTGCCAGGACTGCCATACCAATTAAGGACGGCCGGCTGGCTCTCCACACTGTCAGCCCAATCCGAGGGTTGGCAACTCCTCAGCCTCGACAGTGCCACTGAGAGAGATGGCCACCCCTGCGGTTGCAAAGGAGAACAAGATGCCCTCGCAAGGGATGTAAAAAATTTGTCCCTGAACTGAGGCCAGGCAGGCAGTCCCCGGCGATCAGTGGCGAAACCCCTCCAGGGGAGGCAGCAAGGCCACGGAGCCACCATTGCAGCCAGGGGCCCCTCCAGTTGCGATGGACAACCTCCCTCCTGGGAAGCAGCTGGGAGGCCACATCCATGCATCAATTGGCCCCTTAATTAATAATTGCCACTGCAGTCCTTAATTATTCAAATTTGCTGCCGCCCGCCGCCATTCCCACCACTGGGAAAGTTGCCCATCAGCGGAACTGTATCAGGGAGCCTTCCTGACACAGCTCCCTGGCATTTTATCAGCACCCCCAGCCTCCTAGCCCGCCACCTTGGGGCCAGTAAATCTCGCCCATTAACTCTGTTTCTGTCTTCACAGATGCTGTCTGACCTGCTGAGTATTTCCAGCATTTTCTGTTCTTGTTTCAGATTTCTAGCATCCACAGTAGTTTGCTTTTGCATTATCAAAGAAAGTTTGACACTGAAACAAATAGTAGAAAAGGTGATCAAAAGCTTGGTCAAAGAGGTAAATTTTAATTAGTGTGTTAAAGGAGAAGAGAGAGATAGAGAGGCAGAGAGGTTCAAGAAGTGAATTCCAGAGCTTAGGGCCTCAGCGGTTGAAGACACAGCTGCCAATCATGGAACGATTAAAATTGGGAAGCACAAGAGGCCAGAATTGGAGGAGTATGGAGGTCTCGGAGGGTTTTAGACCTGGAGAAGGCTACAGAAATAAGGAGAGGCAAGGCCATGGACGGATTTGAAAACAAGGATGAGAATTTTAAAATCAAGGCCCTGCTGGACCAGAGCCAATGTAGATCTGTGAGCACAGGGGTGATGGGTGAATGGGACTTGATGCAAGTTAGGATACGGGAAGCGGAGTTTCTACGTAAAACCGATTCATGTACCATGGGGCTCCATGTTCCCCAAACTATGTGTAAAATATAAGCAATGATGAAAACATTAATATTCACCATATCTCTGCTTGTACAGATCAGTGAAACTGCTGTATTTTGGGAGTTAATCCCTCTTTTCCACATCACTGGAGAAATCGCTCTGTGATATCATGCATGCTCCTGGACTAGCCAAGGGTCTCCATGGTAAGATGTGCAGCCTAGCACTGCAGGGGTGTAATTACCAATAATGCCTGGTGAAATTGTGGAAACTGTTGTATATTTGGTTCGTCTAGCTAGGAGAGATTACTGAGTCTTCTGTAAATTTTAGCAATAACTCGTTTATTACATATTAAAGCACTATATACAGCAAACGCGACATGAAGTCCTGTGACATTGATCACAAGTCGTGGGAGTCAGTTGCCAGCGATCGCCAGAGCTGGCGGGCAGCCATAAAGGCGGGGCTAAAGTGTGGCGAGTTGAAGAGGCTTAGCAGTTGGCAGGAAAAAAGACAAAAGCGCAAGGGGAGAGCCAACTGTGTTAACAGCCCCGACAAACAAATGTTTCTGCAGCACCTGTAGAAGAGCCTGTCACTCTAGAATTGGTCTTTATAGCCACTCCAGGCGCTGCTCCACACACCACTGACCACCTCCAGGCGCTTACCCATTGTCTCTCGAGATAAGGAGGCCAAAGATATACAGCTTTAGTTAAGCATGTCTAACTCCACTGATGCCATGCTGCTTATTCTTCTTCAAGTCTCTCTCTGATGTAATCTCTTGCATCATCATAGTGGGAGGTGTTATTCATACTGTCCCTTTCAAACCCATAAACTACAGAGACTATAACCTGCTTGGGTCCTGGTAGTCTAATATTTTAAAACGGGTTGTCTATAAATTTGTAAAATGTAAAAATGATGTCAATTAAACATAATGGTTTCCAAGTAACTTTCATCAACACCAGCATAAACCTCAGAACTCAAACCAAGATCAGATCATCTGTCCTGTTCTTATGCTGATTGTTTCAAAATTATTATGACCAGATTCAGCTCAATCTCCATTTTCAGGAGGTTAAGCCAACGCCTCCTTTGTCCTTCTGATTGCACACTTGTCTTTTACTCTAAATTGGAAGCAATTTCAGTCACAAACTCATGCATGATATATTTAACCTTTAAAAGTCTGCTACAATTTGTTATAACTGGCAACAGATGGTGACAGGCATTTTTCTCCTAACCAAAACGATTATTGTGAATTTCATTGTGTTCATGTTTTTTTTTAACTGCTGATAATTTCTTTTTGAATTGCTGTCTAAAACAGATGTTACTCGAACCCTCTCATGATTTATTAATATCTTCCCTCCATGCATATTCATTAGTATGAGAGAAACATACTGTAAAAAAATAACAAATACATTATTCAGGAATTATTATCAGATATGATAGACACTAAGAACATTAGCATTTTCTCAAATATATACCTGCACATGAAGCCCTTTGGTAACCTGGCCCAGACAAAAGGAAACTGTGAGCTGGCTTCAACCTTGCCCAACCTTGCCCAAACAGCAGCAGCTACCCCTACCGCTTCGTTGGAACTAACAGCATCATGCCAGGCAAAACAACTGTCCAGAACCCAGCGGTGCATAAAGCGTGACCTGACATAGCAGAATGGATTCACTCGAGAGCTGGCTGAGATCCTTGCTGTGGCAAGGGTGCTTTATAATTATTTGATACAAATTGATTGCATGACTCTAAGGGAACCAAAACAAAACTCAATGAAGCATGATGAAGCTCATTGAGAACTGTCTTTGTAAGTGAGGCCTTTGTATTAATAAAAAGTGACTTTTTCTGTGGTTCTGGTGTCTGGGTGTTAGTGTCAGACTAGTTGGCTTAAAAAGCGATGTCAGTTTTCCCAATTCACAGAGCGCCTTGCATGAAGAAATGAATTTGTGCCGCAGATGCTGCAGAATGAGAATATGAACTGTTAGCCTGCAGAATATATATTTCTTTTTCCAAGGGGCAATAAGGGAAGCAACTTTTGGTGTACAAGCCACAAATTCCTCTTTCACACAAAACTGCTGTTATATCTGCTCATTCACATCCAAGACAAAAAGTTTGGAAGCCAGTTTTAGTTTAGAGATACAGCACTGAAACAGGCCCTTCGGCCCACCGAGTCTATGCCGACCATCAACCACCCATTTATACTAATCCTACACTAATCCCATATTCCTACCACATCCCCACCTGTCCCTATATATTTCCTCACCACCTACCTATACTAGGGGCAATTTATAATGGCCAATTAACCTATCAACCTGCAAGTCTTTGGCGTGTGGGAGGAAACCGGAGCACCCGGAGGAAACCCACACAGACACAGGGAGAACTTGCAAACTCCGCACAGGCAGTACCCAGAATCGAACCTGGGTCCCTGGAACTGTGAGGCTGCGGTGCTAACCACTGCGCCACTGTGCCGCCCCTTCAAATCAATTTGTCCCCTGCTCTCTGACGAATGCTGACTCTTGCTGGGGCACAGATCCATTGTTGCCAATAGCCGTTCAAAAAAGGCTTTTCTTCATGTGAGAGCCTTAACAGTGAGCATCAGTATGATCTTCAACTGTGAAACATAACAGCTGAAGTTGAACTTGTTCAACCCCAACATCCATATGAGCACACTTTCCAGCAGGGTTTACGGGATAGAGATCTGGAGCAGAAACCCTGCTTAAATTCTTCCCCTCCCTAATCTAGCAGTGCTGAGAGCAATTGTAGCAGCCCTAGATTGTGCCTCAGCTGTGCTTGGCTAACTCAGGATGTGAGGATAAGCAAGGGTCCTTTCAGTAATGGTACTTTTAATGAAAAAAAAAACTAAACACAAATCTATTCAAATGTTTTTACCATGGCATTCAGATGCCATGACCTGGAACAGTTTGAGAAAACTTCCTCTCACCCTCTAATCTGCAGCATAGCATTAAACAAATGCAATCATGTCGAACTTCCATAAAGCGTCTTTAAGAATTGCCCTAAATGCTAAGGAAGAGACATTATAAAAACAAAATGGTGTCTAATTGGGATAACACATTGTAAACATGGAACAGAAACTTCTGATTAGTCAACAGCAGTGATTTTACAAAAAAAAAAGAATTTGCTTTTCTATAGCACATTATCATGGCCTCAGGAGATTCCAAATTTACTTCAAATTAATTATCTTTGAGGTGCAGTCACTGTTCTTTTGGACACAGAGGCTAAACTTTGTGTAGCAAGGGCCTACACATGAATAAATGACCAGTTAAGCCTTTATTCGTGGTGTTGATTGAGGGGGAATGGCTGATCAGGACATGGTGAGAATTCATCAAGTCTTCTTTGGGACATAGGATCAGGGAAGAGAATGCTGTCCAGAAAATTGTTGGTGGAGAAAAGTACAACTGAGTGAACAGTGCTGCAAAACATTCGGCCTAGAAATGTGATGACTCTGCGCCCATTTTTCAGGTGCGCAACGGGTTCCAAAGTATCCAGTATGGCAGGCAGGGAGTGCACACTGGTGACCCAGATGTGCTTCATCCTCCATATTGGTCAGGCAGTAAAAGAGGCAACCAGGGCCAGAGCCTGAAGCAGGCATTAAGCTCTTTGAATATGCAAATAGTGACCAATCGCTTGTTTGAAGACTGCCCTGAATATGCTAGGCTGGCTGTGTTCAACAAAATGTGGACTACATGCAGCCTAACCAGAGATCCATGAAAGGACCATTGGAGGCCAACATCAAGAAGGTATGTTTAAAAAAAAATGTTAAATAACAAACACCGAGATGTAGCTTGTCTGGTAGTGAGAAGGGCCCTCTCTGTCAGATCCTTCCGATATGATGTTATGTGTGTGTTTCCATTTTTCTTTGCAGTAAGTGCTTCAAGAGCTGATATTTGAATTGTGGACTGAGTGAAGTGTGCACAAACTGCAAGGCACCTGTTTCCAACAGCTCAACAGGGAAATGACAGGCAGATTTATGACTGTCACATGACTTTGCATTTTGAAAGAAGTGTGGGCTAGACCAGCCGCATGCAGTGAGACCTGGCTGGGACCTGTTTTGCAGATCAGAGAAAAGACCTACTCTCTGAAAAGAAGACTTTCCTCTCTTGGAAAAATAATTCCTACATTTGAGGTGTGGCTGTGGTCTGCCTGGAGAGAGGAAAAGACCCATCAAAAGAGGAGTTGCTGCTCTCTGTGGAGGAAAACTGCTTTGCAGAGAGGAAGCCCTGTATTTTAAAGGTAGACGATTCCTATTGCCTCCAGTCTCTGAAAAATCCCTGCCTCAAGAGTGATTCCTGTTGCCTTTTGTGTTTTGGGAGATCCTGAAAGCTCAAGAAAGCTTCTATTGCTAGACTGCTAATTCTAAATCCAAGTAGACCTGTTGCTACACCCTTTTCTGAAAGATCTGTGTGACGCCTGCTGCCGACAAATTACCTTGAATGCCTACAGGCCACAGACGGCCCAGAGTCTCCCTACCTCTGCTCGCTGCCCTTGAGGGAACAGTCACCCACTTCCTTCTGGAATGTGCCTGCGCAAAGCAGGTCTGGAAAGAGATGCAGTGGTTTTTGTCGAGGTTCTTCCTGAGTAGCTCCATAACACAGGACTCAGTGCTATATGGTCTGTTCCCAGGGATGCACGCCGAGATAAACATCAACTGCTGCTGGAGGACCATCAACTCTATGAAAGACGCACTTTGGTCTGCCCGGAATGTGACCGTCTTCCAGTGCAAAGAGCTGTCCATGACTGAGACTGGCACATTCTAAGGTCCAGAACTAGGTGCTGAAGGATGCAATAACATTTGGGGCAGCCACAGCAAAGACTCAATGAGGAAAGGCCACTGTGTAAGGCCCACCCATCATAGTATACCAAAGATCTGGAACCCAGGTAATATCTTTTGGGCTGTATGCACCAGAGCATGTTTGACATGGAATGTAAATGTACGTTATAAATATAACCTGTAATGGCAAGTGTAGTGAGACACCTCATGTACTGTACTGAAAGAAACTGATCTGTATGGCACTTTATGTCATGTCAAATTTGAACTGTTATGTAATGTACTTTTACAAATTTTATGAATAAAGTATATTTTTTGAAAAAAAAACTTCGTTAAATGTTGTGAGCTTCCGCTCACCCTCATTCCTCTTCTCTAGTGAGTTGCAGTTGGCTGCAGCTTGCTGGTCTCACTTAAAGTATGGCCAAAGCCCAATTTCTAGGGTCTCCTTTTCCAGGTGCTGTATGAAAGCTTTTTCTGCAGGAAGTTCAGGAATGAAGTGTTGTCCTCTTTGGGTGTGGAAGCGGCCTTCCCATGGAAATGTGTGCACTCTACTTGAAATACAGTGACCTGATCAAGCAAACCTTTGCCTCTCAATCTGTAACATCAACACTGAGGACGGTTTTTAAAAAATTATCTTGCTTTCATGAGACGTGGGATTGCTGACAAAGACAGTATTCATTGTCTATCCCTGATTGCTCGTGAATGGTTGTGAGTCACCTGCTTGAACTGCTTCAGTCCATGTGATGTAAAAGAAAGACTTACATTTATAGGGCTGAATTTTCAGAGGTCGAAAAGGTGGGGGCAACACTTCCTCAGCCATTTGGAGCTGCTCCCCCACCCGGCAATTAACAGCCGGCGTTGAGATCCCATTCATTTAGAGATGGGCATCCCGCCTCCAGGAGCTGTGAGCCAATCACAGGGCTCAGTGGCCACTGCCGGTACTGCAGAGGCAATGGACCTAGGCCCAGCGCTGGAGACTGGAACAACAGAAAAGTGAAGCAGGGTCACTGGGAACATTCCAGCAGACCCTGACAAAGCGGGGTGGGGAGGATGGGAGTTGAGTACAGGGGAGGGGTCTAGGAAGGTGTGTTGATTGTTGGCTGGGGCCCTCCATGGGTCATATATTTCCCCAAGGAGTAGCCCCCCCCCCCAAGTCATCTTGTTTTACTGGGCGATCTCCCTGCATGACAGAAAACCTCCCCCTCCCCACCATTGGCATTAAGCCAGCAGCGGGACGAAGAAGCCCTTAAGTGGCTATTAATAGGCCAGTTAAGGGCCCCAAGTGGCCTCTGCCAGGAAAGCGTCTTCGGCCTATCCCGCCCCCGGCAAAATTGCACTGTAATGGGAAGGCGATGGGCCCTCTGCCCTCGCTTCCTGTGTCAATTCTAAGGGCCTGCCCGCCTCCTAGCCCGTATCTGGGCGGCCCATAAAATTCAGCCCATATGACCACTGGGCATTTCAAAGCAATTTACAGCCATTGATACAATTTTGAAGTGTAGTCACTGTTGTAATGCAGGGAACCGCAGCAGCCAATTCGCACACAACAAGCTCCCACAAACAGCAATGTGAAAATGAACAGCTAATTTTTTGCGATGTTGATTGAAGAATAAATATTGGGTAGGACACTAAGGATAACTACCATGTTCTTCTTCAAAACACTGCCATGGGGTCTTTTCCATCTACCTGAGAGGGCAGACAGGGCCTTGGTTTCAGGTCTTATCCAAAAACCAGCACAGCTACACTCCCTCAGCACTGCACTGGAGTCCCAGCCTTTATTTTTGTGCTCCAACCCTGGAGTGGGACTTGAACTCAGAACCAGCGGACTCAGAGGCAGAGATCTACCACTGCAGCCACAGCTCACATATACTATAGATGCACCTACAGTGCTGTTAGGTCTTAGACTTTGTCACAGCAATTTGATACAACTGATTGCCTTTTTGCACCATTTCAGACGCCCTGTGGGTCTTGAGTCACATATAAGCCAGACCAGGTAAGGACAGCAGATTTCCTGTGCTAAAGGATATTAGTAAACCGGATAGGTTTTTAGCAACATTTCCTTGCCTATTATTACTGATACAAGCTTTTTAATTCCAGCTTGATTGAATTAATTGAATTTAAACTCCCACCTGTTTTAGCTGAATTTACACTCATGTCTCTGGATTAATAGTCCCAGCCTAGTTGGATTACAAGTCCAGTAAAATACCTATACAATACTCACAGAAAAGCATTGTCATTGCTTATCATGTTTACCTATACTCAAACATTAAGACTGACACAAAAACAGAAAATGCTGAAAATTCTCACCAGGTCTGGCAGCATCTCTGGAGGCAGAACAGAGTTAACAGGATGAATTTTACCATGTGGTTCAGTACCCCAACATCAGGACCAAATGTTGTTATCGTGGCTGGTATTTCAATCTTCCTGGAGGCCGCTTTATAATTGGTCTCCTCCTATTAAGGATGGTGGGCAAGCTCTCAATGCCTCTGGCCTCTAAAGTGTGAGGTGATGCATTTGGGGAGGTCAAACAAGGCAAAGGAATGCACGATTAGTGGGAAAATACTAAGAGGTTTAGAGAACTTGGGGGACCTTGGAGTGAATGTCCACAGATCCCTGAAGGTAGCAGGACAGGTCGATAAGATGGTTAAGAAGGCATATGGAATTGTTTCCTTTATAAGACGAGGTATAGAATATAAAAGCAGGAAGGTTATGCTGGAACTGTATAAACCATTGGTTAGGCCACAACTTGAGTACTGTGTGCAGCTCTGGTCACCTCATTATAGAAAGGATGTAATTGCACTAGAAAGGGTACAGATGGAGATTATGAGGATGTTGCAAAACTAGAAAAATGCAGCTATGAGGAAAGATTGGATAGGCTGGGATTGTTCTCCTTGGAACAGAGAAGGCTGAGAGGAGATCTGATTGAAATGTACAAAATTGTGAGAGGCCTGGGTAGAGTAGATGTCAAGGACCTACTTACATTAGCAGAGAGGTCAGTGACTAGGGGGCATAGATTTAAAGTGATTGGTAGAAAAATTCGAGGGGAGATGAGAAAACTATTTTCACCCAGATGGTGGTGGAGGTCTGGAACTCACTGCCTGAAAGAGTAGTAGAGGCAAAAATGCTCAACTCATTTAAAAGGTGGCTAGATATGCACCTCAAGTACCATAACCTGCAGGGCTATGGTGGGATTACACTGGGTGCCTCATTTTTTGGCTGACACAGACACAATGGATCAAGTGGCCTCTTTCTGTACTGTAAACTTTCTATGATTCTGATTTCTATGACAGCATTGGAGCCTTAGCAGCCCCACCAGGACAGGTGGTCACTGTTGAGGCAGGTCAGGGACCATGAGGGCGCCTCAACACGGAGGCACCCTCGGAGGCATGACTTGGAGGTCCACAATCTATTCCTTCTGAAGTAGTAATGATACATTTTGATTAACCATTCTTTGATTATGGAGCATAAATGGTAAACTGTGATCACCTGCTCTATAACTGGTGTTACGACCAGGTGAGAAATGTGTCTCGGGGTCTTTTGCTGTCTTTACCTGGTCTTATTGTAACTGGGTTTTATTTTAAACACACTGTTTTGAGCTCTCCCTTTGTGAATCCTTGTTCACAACTTTCCAATTATAAGGCAAAGAAATAAGCACAAGCAGACTTTCTTTGGTTTAAAGAAGAAATACGAAATTTATTAAACCTTAAACTTAAACTCTAATACGGTTCATGCCTACGGATATACGGTGCACCCATGCTAGTATGCACACGCAATATAAACATGCAGATAGGGACAGAAAAGAGCAGAAGAAAAGATAGGTAGAACAGTTTGAGGCAATATCTTGTTACTGTTTCTCAAGCTCGCTGTAGTCTTTGATTGAAGATATGGTCTTGCGTTTCGTTGGGGCCCAGGAAACCTTTCTCCCTTTGAGTGTCACGTGTTTTCACAAAATTCAGTTCCGTGGGAAGAGATGAAGGCAGGCAGACAGGAGAGGAGATGTTCTTAGTCCATGAGCACATGAAGTTCTGTCTGTTCCAATTCCTTTGTTGGGAGTTCAAATTCAAAAAAACTCCCAGGTTGCCCAGCAGGTAAGTCATGTGACTGGCTCTTTATATGGAACAGTCTCTTCAAAATCCTTTGTTGGAAGTTCAAATTCTCTGCAACAGCCAGTTAATCATGTGACTAAAACTGGGCTGACCACTTTTGTGTATTAGGGAAGTAACTATTGGGTCCCCATTGGTTCAACATTGTCTGGTACTATGCAAATGTCCATCCAGTCAGGGCTTGCAATTTTAAGTTTTTGTTCATGTAGTGAAATAACGTGGGCCTCAGTCTTGGCAGGTGGGGGTTTACCTGACACTGAGCTTCCAACTGAGGAGGCTGAAAAGACAGATGACAGATGTATTTATGTTTAAAATTAGGGGGGGAAAAGCCATTAGGCCCCTTGGAGCAGAGGGGGAACCCCACAGGTGTGGCCTTTCCTTTCTGTGGCCCCGCCAATGGGACATGGAGCCTTTAGCTCTGATTCCCCCACCACCCCCACCCCGCACTGGCCTGATGCAGGGAGGTCACCTCCATTGTGATGGCAGCCACCATATGTGATGGGGTGGGGGGGGGGCTTGCTACTCTGCCACTCACAAAATGTCAAAATTCCCATGGCATTGACAGATGCTGCTATGTCTATGGGAGCATCTGCGTCCGAGTGGGCAATGGTCACTGTCACACGTGGCTATTTGTTGCGTTTGAGGGAGAGGACAAGAGTATATTTAGGGTTGCCTGCCTCTACATTGGCTATGTTCTCTTGCCTTTTTGGCTGTGGTGTGCATGCATGGCACCCTTCTCTTGGTATTGGTTAGTATGCAGGTACCGAAAGTTATTTGGAAGGCAAATGGAATGTTGATGTTTATTGTAAGGGGAATCAAGTATAAATGTAAGGAAGTTTTACTGCAGCTGTACAGGATCTGTGAGACCACAGCAGGAGTATTGTGTACAGTTTTGGTATCCTTATATGAAAAAGGATATAATTGCATTAGAAGCGGTTCAGAGAAAGTTCACTTGACTAATTCTGGGGGTGAAGGGCTTATTTAATGAAGAAAGGTTGAACAGGATGGGCCAATACCCAGTTTAGGAGAATGAGAGTGATCCGATTGAAACATATGAGATCCTGAGGGGACTTGATAGAGTGGCTATCGGGAGGATGTCTCCTCTTCTGGGGGGGAGACTAGAACTAGGGGACACAGTTTAAGAATGTGAGGTCTCCCTTTTCAGATGGAGATGAAAAGAGATTTTTTTTCTTTAAGGGTCATTAGTCTGTGGAATTCTCTTCTACAGAAAGCAGTGGAGGCTGGTTCATTGAATTTATTCAAGGCTGAGTTAGATTTTTGATAGACAAGAGAATCAAGGGTGATGCGGGGGGAGGGGGGGGAGGGGTCAAAAGGGAAAGTAGAGTTGAGACAACAACCAGATCAGCCATAATCTTATTGAATGGCAGAGCAGGCTCAAAGGGCCGAATGGTCTACGCTTGTTCCTAGGTCCTATGTTCCTATCATCCCTAATTGGGGCCTTAATCATCTCATTTGGCTGCCGTCTCTGTGTAGCAGGCAGCCGATCCTACTCTCCGCCCACCCCGGGAAAGCTCCCTGGCAGCAGGAGTGCGTCAGGGAGCATCCTGACTCATTCCACCCCTATTTTCCCAGCCCCCACCCCGCCACCAAGGGGCCAAGAAAATTCAGCCCAATCTTTCAGGTCAATGGCTTTTCATCACCATTAATACATTTCTGATGAAAGGTCATCAACCTGACACATTGGGCTGAATGTTACCGGCCCCTCCAAGCTGCAGGTTGCGGCGCAGGTGTCAGTAAACTGTTGTGGGGAGAGGCCCGCCTCAACCCGCGATATCAAGAAGGGCCCACCGCATATTACCGGTGGCGGGGGACCTCGTACGGCCCCTTTGTTGCCAGGAGGCAGGCCCTTCATCTCCATATTAAAGTGAGCCCGAAAGAGATTCAAATGAACTTACCTGCAGGCGGCGGCCATCCCACTGCAATATTACGGCCACCGTTCGTGCTCCACGCTCCTTCGGAACTCCGCACCAAGTTCCAGGCGAGAACCTGGTGGGGAGGGGGGAGCAATAGAATTTTCAGGGTGGGAGGGGTGGAGGTGCAAGGAAATCAATTGTAATTGGATGTGGGGATGGTGGAAAGGGGTTGAAGGGCAAAAGATTGAAGGCTGGGGAGGCAAGTTCGGGTCTTTGTTAAATCAATGGATGATCATTTCGGGCAATGAAATGACCATTGGGGAGGTTGGGAAAGGGCCTCTATCTTCTAATTATTTATGAAAAACATATTAAGTGCAATCTATCTTTAAAAATGTAAATGTGTGTTAAGGGCTTAAAGCCCTTTAAAAATGGTGCAGGCGCCTGCGCGGTGGCGCCGGACGCCATTGCCATGGATGCAGCGGCCACCCCATTACGTCATCGGGGGCCATTGCTCCACCCCCTCTATTTAAATGAGCCCCCGTGCGTAATATCGCGGGGCTGAGGGACGGCGCACTCATAAAATTCAGCCCGTTAACTCTGTTTCTCCCTTTATCAATGCTGCCAGACCTGCTGAGTACCTCCAGCATTTTCTGTTTTTATTTTGGATTTCTAGCATCTGCAGTATTTTGCTCTTGTATGAAAACTGACACCCTTGGTACACTATCATTTCAGAGTTTAAGAAATAAAATCATTTCTAACACAACCTACCTTCATGAAGATTAATTTGTGAGGTGATGAAGTATTTTATTACACTTTTTCACATGATCTACCTAAATTCTTGAAAGTATGCTGTTCCACCACTTCTCAATCCATCAACTCCCTCATGGCATACATGATTTAGTTCAATCAATAGATAGTGAACTGCAAGCATGAGTTAAACTTGCTTTATATATGTACAGTCAGCTGAAAGTGCTATCATTGCATGAATATAGTACATCAAAACCTCAATCTTGCGGGCATCATTACTGTACCCATAGATCCCCATGGGATTAGCAAGCAATGGAGCATTCACTATCTCACAACTTTCATTGGTATTCGGCGCACAACCATTCCAATCTAAGTCTGGTTAGACTGGTTTTAAAGCTCCTCTTTATGGTAAGCATATTGTCATCTCTTGCACAGTGTGCTGAATGCTGTTGATGCAATAATTTGCTTGGTCAGCTCTACCTGAGTCACTGAGTAACCATTCAGCACTTAATTTCCTAAAATTAGCGTGATTTTAAAAATACATGGAGGGTAAGTTAAGATGTGTAAGTTTATAGTTAAGAAATAATATAAAACAAAGAAGAATAGTAGAGAAGATGGAAGAAAGAATCAGGAAGGAACACAGACAGAACAGAAGTAAAGAATGCACCCTTGTTTGTGTGGAGTAGAAGATGCTTTATTTCGATCTTATGATAAAAACAGAAAATGCTGGAAATACTCAGCGGGTCTGTGACCTGATAAAGGGTCACAGAACTGAAATGTTAACTCTGTTTGTCTCTCCACAGATGCTGCCAGACTTGCAGAGTTTTTCCAGCATTTTCTATTTTTATTTCAAATTTCCGGCATCCACAGTATTTTACTTTTATTCTTATGCTCTCTGGTCTGTTTTATCCCTGATGTAGGGAAGGCTTGTTGCTAACACTAGATGTCCAGTGTAGAAGAATATTTCATTTCGCAGCATTATCATCCTTCACCTTGACTGCCACAAAAACACTTAGAAACCTGAAGAAATAAAATTTTCACCACAGACCAGTGACAACCTAATGTCTATTCTTTTGTCCTGTTGGGACCCCTTCAATGGCCTATATTTGTAGTTCAGTGGTGTCCTGCTCCCTTAATAAAATGAATGCCCTCATAAGGCCTTCTATAGTCCTTATTTTTGTACTATGTAACATTAAAAGTGCACTCTCCTAGTTGCTCATGTTATGGCTAAGCCATACAGAATAAAAAAGTACTATGTTCAGTCCCTAGACTGTGTTAATTTATCTGATCTCAGATGATATAGCAGTCGAGGTGCTCCAATTGATCTTAGCGACTCTGCATTCAGGAGGAGGAAAAAAATAAACCTGATTGCCATCAAGTGACTGTTGCTGAAAGATGGACATGTGTGGACTTTAGCTGAGGGTAGAATCAGTTGAGGTATGATGTCCCATAGATTAAGTCACTAGCCAACATTCATTATCAAAGCTTATGCATGGAAGAAAGCACTTCAGTGAGGTACCAAGATTGCTACTGGCACCTGTGGGCTCATATCACAGCATGAATCATGGGAGGTACTGTAATGGTGATTTCACCTTTAAGAAACCGTACCTTTAAGAGGTCAGGCCACTGATGACATCATCAGGCATATAGAAGGAGGAGAAACCATTTTGACCAACTCACTCAGTACATGGGTTTACAGAGGGCAGATGCACACCAGCACGGAAAAGACCTGTACCTGAAATCATGCAATGTAAATAAATAAGAAAATAAATAGTGTTTGTGTTGAATCTGAATATGAAGCCTGCAGTTGTTTCTGGTTCCCAGATGTTGGAAAGAATCACACTTTAATCTTGGAAAAGGCTGGAGTCAGTTCTGGTTTATTTCAACACCATGCTAATGCTATAGAACCTGATTCTTGTGTTACATATAACATGACTCCCCAGTGCAGCTGTGAATGAGGCCCTCCACTGGAACACTTATACATAGCAACTAGTTCCAAACAAATTAGTTCCGAACACTTTACAGATAGTATAACAATATATACATAGATAACATCCCTCTTTCTTTAAAACATAATGCCCCATATCGATACAATTGTCAATATAAATAAAGATTATCATCCGACTTGTGGAAGTATGCTGAACCCCTTTTTAGAATCTTTTATAGCGTGCATTTTTAAAATATTATTCACAGTATCGCTTGGGTGGTAAGAAGTTGTGCCTCCATCTTGTAGATTTGGCATTTGTTGCTCTTAGTGGTGAGTTGGCATGCTGTACAGGCGATGTTATGTCACTTGCTGGTGGTGTTGTTCATGCTGTCTCGCTGGACAGTGATGTTTCTGGTGTTGTTGATGGTCTTTTCTGTTGTTCCAGCTCAGGTGTAGGTCAAATATGGATTCTGTTCCTTGTCATTTGGTTACTGGTTTCGCTCTCAATGATGTATGACCTTGGAGTCTCAGCTTCACCAACAACTTTTGCTGGGCTCCAGGTTTTCATGATTGGATCCTGTATGTGTACAGTTTGTCCTTTCAACAGCTCGGGTAGGGATTTTGCATATTTGTTGAAGTATTGTTCTCCTCTTACCTGTGTTTCAGTGAATTGTTGTCTCACTTCCTCCTGGTCACTTGAAGGATGTATTTTGCTTGGCAGAGTTATCTTATATTTTCTTCCATTTAACAGCTCTGCAGGTAATTTCATGTCAGCCTTGAGAGATATGGATCGGAGTGAAAATAAAGCCAGGTTTGGGTCTTCCTTCATCTCTTGGCATTTCACAGCTCCTTTGACCGTCTGGACGTGTCTTTCTATAAATCCGTGTCCCCGTGGGTAGTGTGGTGATGAGGTGATGGTGTTGACCCCATGCTGGTCAACAAATTCCTTAAATTCTCTGGATGTAAACTCCTGTCATGTGATTCTGACCATTGGTACTCTACATCTTATTTCATCAGCTCCCGCAGATTTGCTGTGTATTCCAACATGTGCAGATAATGAAGCTCATGTATTGTATCAAACCACGGAAAATTTTCAACTCCCTCTTATCTCTTGGGGCTTCCATCCCCAAGATGGGTGAGATTCTTTCAGGGCTCGGCCTAACCCCGTCAGGTGTGTACACCATTCTGAAGAACTGGCATTCTGTCACTTTCACAATGCATTTGTCTACGTTTAGCTTAATCCCAGCTTTCCTGGTCCTCTCCATGGCTTCATGTAAATGGTTGTCATGATCTTTTCCATCTACACCATATATCTGTATATCATCAGCTATGCTGACTGCTCCTTTGCATCCTCTGTATAACTCGTCTACTTTCTGTTGGAACACATCCTGGCTCTTCTTTGGCCTCCTTGGCTCGAGAGACAATGGGTCAGTGCCTGGAGATGGTCAGTGGTTTGTGAAGCAGTGCCTGGAGTGGCTATAAAGGCCAATTCTAGAGTGACAGACTCTTCCATAGGTGCTGCAGATAAAATTGTTTGTCGGGGCTGTTACACAGTTGGCTCTCCCCTTGCGCTTCTGTCTTTTTTCCTGCCAACTGCTAAGTCTCTTTGACTTGCCTGGCTCACTTTGAGGCCAAAGGGTAGATGCAGGAATTTGTACCGTCCAACGGGTGTGTTGAATGTTATCAACAGTGAAGATTCTGCGTCTAGCTTCACATTCCAGTAGCCATTTCTGGCATCAAGCTTGCTGAAAACTTTTGCCCCTGCCAGTGCTGGTGTGATTTCTTCCAATGTTGGAATAGGGTAGTGATCCCTCTTTATTGCTTGGTTAGGATCTTTGGGATCTCGGCAAATTCTTAGCTGTCCATTTGGCTTCTCTCTCAACACGATGGAATTTACCCAATCTGTAGACTCTGGAGATCACTTTCTTTTCTTCCATTTCTTGGAGTTCTCTTTCAAGCTTTCCATTTAGTTCTACTGGTACTTTACGTGGGGGATGAATCACAAGTTTCATCGTTGGGTCAATACTGATATGATGCTCAAAATCTTCGAAGCATCCAACCGTCTGATCAAAACACTCTGGGTACGTATGTACCAGATCTTCTTTGCTTCTGATCGGAGGGCACTTTTCAATAGGTGTACTATCTTCAACCCTCAGTATTGCCTCCTTCACCTCATGGTTTACTGAGATAATCTATAGCTCTTCACAACTGCTCAACCCCAGGATAGCTGGACCATCTGTTAGTTAGGACCATCGCACATACAGTTAATATCTTTTCCTTTGTGTGTCCCTCTGATTTGTGTTGTTCCTAGCTGTTGAATCTCAGTTCCCCCGTATGCTGTTAGCATGACGTTGTTTGGTTTCAGAGCGCCTTCCCTTGGATAACCATTTTTCTCCAAATTTTCAGGAAAGATCTGCTGGTATAGTTTGAGCAGGATGATGTTGCTTTGCATTCCAGTGTCAATCTTCACCTTCAGATTTATCGTTGTAGGCTTATTTCTCAGCCTCTTCCTGATCTGAATGGTTGTGTGAATTTCTTTTCTCAGGGAACTGTCACATCCAGACATTTCATGCAATTGTGTGGTTCCTATGTCTATCGTGTTCTCAAACCCATCACCATCTTCCAGGGTTTGGATGTTTTGGTTTCTTTCACTACTCCTTCGCCCTGTTACTCTGGCTCTGATGACTCGTCTACTGCCTTCTTGCCTTGTTCTGCACATCTTTGCCCAGTGATTGTTCTTTCTGCAAGCTCTGCAGATTGATCCATATGCGTGACATTTCCTTCTTTCTGTCAATTCATGTGGTCGTCCACAGCTCCTGCACATCTTTCTCCCTGTTTGGTGTGCTTTTTAGTTGTTGTTTCACTGCATCGATCTTGCTGCCCGTCTCTTGGCTTAATTGAAGGCTAGCCATTTGGGAGGTCAGAGTCTTCATCTGTCTGCTCATGGCTTCATGTGCTCTGGCAGTGTCTACAGCCTGCGATATTGCGAGCTTGTCCTGTCTGATTAGAGCTTTCTGTACTTCAGGATGTACAGAACCCTAAATGAGCTGATCTATTGGCCGTTCATCTGTGTCCTTAAATTTACATTTTCTGGCTGCATTTTTCAATCTTGCTACAAAATTGTCAATAGGCTCACCTAGTTCCTGTCTGAGGCCTTGAAATTCATATCGGTATATCCGATGATTTGATTTTGGCTGGAGATGGGTGCTGAATCTTTCAAAATTTTTATCTGAGTTTGTGCTGTCCTTTTTGCTTGGGTCCCAGCTGTTAAATACATTTAATCCTTTATCTCCAGCCCACAGAAGGATATAGCTGACCCTCTCCTCTTCGCTAGTGCCTTTTAGGAAACTGTTGAATGCCAAAGTGCACTTTTGTTTAAACTTCTCAAATGCCTGCACGACATCATCAGCTCCCCAATTCATGATGGGCTGTAGTACTGCATTCATTCCTGTCCCAGCTAACATATCGATTTTTTTCTGAGAATTTTTGCATGAGTCACTTAGTTTCTCTGTCTCTCTCTGGCACTAATCTGATGCTTTCAAAAATGTTGTAATTTTACTCACAGACACTCACTGTCACCATGTTTTGTCTTTATGTTGTTTCTGGTTCCCAGATGTTGGAAATAATCACACTTTAATCTTGGAAAAGGCTGGAGTCAGTCTGGTTTATTTCAACAGCATGCTTGTGCTGTAGAACCTGATTCTTGTATTACATATAACATGACTCCCCAGTGCATCCGTGAATGAGGCCCCCTACTGGAACACTTAAACATAACGACTAGTTCCTAGCAAATTAGTTCCTAACACTTTACAGATAGTATAGCAATAAAGACATATATAACAGCTTTACAGAGGGTAGATGCATGCCAGCAAGGAAAAGGCCTGTGCCTGAAATCTTGCAATGCAAATAAGTAAGAAAATAAATAGTGTTTGTGTTGAATCCGAATATAAAGCCTGCAGTTGTCATTTAAAGAAAACACACTTCAGGAAGGATGTACAGGTCCTTGAGAGGGTGCAGAGGGGATTTAACAGAATGGTTCCAGGGATGGAGGATTTTAGTTTAGCGGTTAGGTTGGAAAAGCTGGGTTTGTTCTCCTTAGGACAAAAGAGTTTGAGGGGAGATTTAATAGAGGTGTACAAGACTATGACAGGCTTAAGATATGTTAGACAAGGAAAAACTGTTCCCATTAGCAAATAGTGCAAGGACTAGGGGACACAGATTGAAAGTTTTGGGCAAAGGTTGCAGAGGGAATATGAGGAAGTACTTTTTTATGCAGTGGGTGGTAATGACCTGGAACTCGCTCCACAAGGGTGGTGGAAAACTCACTCCCACAAGTGGAAATGGAGATGCGCAATGACTTCAAGAGGAAGTTTGATGACCGCATGAGAGAAATAGACTTGCAGGGCTACAGGGATCGAGCTAGAGAGTGGGACTGACTGCCTAGCTCTGTGGATAGCTGGCATGGACTTGGGGTTGATTGAAACATATAAGATCTTGAGGTGTCTTGACAGGGTGTATGTGGAAAGGATGTTCCCCCTTGTGGGAGATTCTAGAACTGGGTTCACTATTGAAAAATAAGGGGCTGCCCATTTAAGACAGAAATGAGGAGAACTTTTTTTTTTCAGATGGTCTTGAGTCTTTGGAACTCTCTTCCTCAAAAGGTAGTGTCTTTAAACATTTTTAAGGTAGGGGTAGATAGATTCTTGATAAGCAAGGGGGTGAAAGGTTATTGAGGATAGGTGGGAATGTGGAGTTGAGGTTACAATCAGATCAGCCATCGGAGCAGGCTTGAGGGGCCGAGTGGCCTATTCCTGCTCCGAGTTCGTATGTTTCCACGATGGGCTGAATGGCCTCCTTCTGTGCCGTAAATGACTCTATGACTTAAGAACACAGCACAATACTACAGGCGCCTCAGGATACAAGCTCCAGGGAAGCTAGTTGATCTGAGGCTAATCAAAGCTTTTAAAAGGGAGCTGTATGAATGACTGTTGGGAAAGGGATGGAGAATTTTAGAATGATAACAGTAGTACATGACATTATTCATGGGAAGTAGGGATCAACAATTCATGATGGGGTTAAGGAAAGTATATCGATAAAATACGAATAGACAAGCTCTGGAAGGAATGGGCTTAATGGGCCGAATGACCTTTCCTTCCATCAGACTGCCTTTTGTTCTTATAAATCATTGCCTTTAGGAATTTAGACTCTCCATATTATATAACTATTTCCATGCTTCAGTGATAATAGTGGAATGAATGACTTGAGATAACAATAATGTAATGCTTTTTAAAAACAATCAATTTTTTTCCCTCTATGTGCCCTTAACTTGGTAAGCCAATGGGGAAATCAGGATGAGCTGGACTCGCTAATACTCAGAGGTATGCTGGTCGTACCACAGACCTATTACCATCAACTGAGATGAGGCAGATCAGCAATATAATGAGCAATCTGCCTACAAAAAAAAATTGATATATCTTGTTCTTCTCATGCAATCCTGCTTTATGATGGTAAAGTAATGCTTTCATTCTATCCTCTTCTGAATGCTATTATTCATTATGATGATATAATTACCTCTTGGGCTTCAATCGTCGTGCTGTCCACTCAGCCTGTAACTCACCCACATTAATTTCATAAATTGAAATAATGTATACATTGTAAGCGGGTATGCATGGTAGAAAGTAAGTAAAAGGCTATAATTTACTCTTGGAGTTCTGATGTGATCCATAAATTATGTCATCTGAACCAGTAGAGTGCATTGAGTATTATTACTCATCCCCAACCATTCATAGTCCTTTTTTAAATCCATGCAGGATCAATGGAAACATGTTTTCTTATCTTCTGGTTGGGTCACAATGGTTCCAACAAGAAAGAAATCCCAACATTGATCACCCCTCATATTTTCTGCTACACGTTTGAGCATTGGTGGTATCCTGCACTATGAACCCTGGATCTTTATCTAAGATTGTCAAGTTGAAGAAGCCATCATACCCGTTAGTGAGATGACAAACTTACAAGTATTGCAAAGACTAAGCATCTATCAGTGATGGTTAGGCTGGACTATAGTTACTGAGGAAGTTGTTGCATACATTTCCTTCACTAGTCCCATTCCACAGGTGTACATGTGCTTTAGCCAAAAGTGTAAAATGGCTGCCTTACTTGACGTTCTTCTGACATTCCCATCCATCATAAATGTCAGTTTGCAGCTAATTTAATTCACTCTACATGACATTAAGAAGTGACTGAATTCCCCAAACACAGTGAAGGCTATGGGCCTTGATAACAATCTGGCGGCATGTATACCAGAGCCAGCTGCCTCTCCAGCCAAGTTTTTCCAGGACTATATAACACTGGCATCTACTCAGCATGATGGAAGGTTGCCCAGGTGTGTCTTATCAGCAAAAGAACAGGGCAAATCTAACCTTGATCATTGGTAAATTGATGGAAGGAATCATCAATAGTGCCACAAAGTGACACCTACTTACCGATGCTTAGTTCAGGTTCCACCACCGTGACTTGGCTTCGGATCTCATCGCTGTTTTGATCCAGACATGGATACAAGAACTAATGCCAGAGTAGAGATGATAGGATGTACGTAGACATTAAAGAAGCCATTGACAAGAATGACACCAAGAAGTCCTAGAAAAACAAAGGAATTCCCACACAATGGACTGGATTTTGTTCCCAGCCTGGTGTTGGGTTCTGTGGTGGAGGTGGGGGGTGGGGGTGGGGGTGGGCAAAAATCACAGCGGCAGCGGCTGTCCTCGAACCCGGCACCGGGATTGTCGGGCCCGACCTTGGGAAGGCAAAAACTCTGGACTCTGATGGGTAGGGGAGGTGGGAAGGGGTGAACTCTGCACTTTGTGTATGGGGAAGGAGGGGAAGGGCTGAACTGTGAAGTTGAATTTTTAAAAATGGCGCCAGCACCTGCTTCCGCATCGGTTATGCTGTGAACAGCATTGTCAATGGTGCCCCCGCCATGTGATTGTGGAAGGTAGCCACCGTGGATGTGTAAAGTGGCTGCCCGCCGCAGAATCACCGCGGCACGGCGACGCAGGTCCCACACGGGTCGGCCACCATTTTCCATGCTGGACTACAAAATCCAGCCCAATCACGTCAGAGGCTAAAACAACCCAATTGCATAAGAATTCAGTGCCTTTGGCCTTCACAGGTACAACAGATGCATTGTTATAACAGGATAATTTTAAGTATTTATGCATTGATGCTATTTATGAATATACAGTTATGTGATGGAATTAGCAGAAAGACGTCAGTCTCTTAATATCAATTGGTTGTTTCTATTTGCTGGTGAATTCTTTTGAAAGAGTAATTCCTCATCGTCAAGATTCTCAAGATTCCTCACCGTTCTCTTTTCTTTCTATTACTTTAAGGTAGCTATTGACAAACTGCAAGTTCTACCAACAAAAACACATTGCAGCTAATCACTGATGTGGTGTATATTGCATGTTTATGGCATTGTTATTAGCTGGACAAAATGGCCAGTTTGTTTATTTTAATCAGGTAGCTGCCTAATTGGTATCATCAATATTTTAGTCATTGTGCCATAAGTAATTCATTATACCTGTGATAAATTAAGTGTGAAAAATTCAAGATTACACTCAGCATTAGGGATACATTAGGGACATTTAAGCGACTCTTGGATAGGTACATGGATGATAGTAGAATGAAGGGTATGTCGGTAGTTTGATCTTAGAGTAGGTTAAAGGGTTGGCACAACATCGTGGGCCGAAGGACCTGTACTGTGCTGTACTGTTCTATGTTCTATGTTCTATTACCAAAAGTAAGTTTTATATAGAGATAAACATTCTGCCAAGGTTCCAAAAGGGGGAGGGGTGGTAAAGTTAACATAGAACACTGACGTTATTTTTTTCCCCTTTGTTATAAAGGTCTTATTTTTGAAACAATAAAGAAGGCATCAGCATTCTCTTCACTGAACAGCAGTCACCTATTTGCAATATCTTGCGGCCACACTCAAAAGCTTCCACTTGCTTATGCGATCCTCTCACTGTACGGAACTTTTATGCTGCAGTGGAATTTGGTATACTGGGCATTTCTTGTGTTAATTGCAGAATCAGTTGTATTATTGAATGCTATGCTTGATGTGTATTACATTTTTACATTATTGCTCAATGTCTTTGGAACTGTAGTGGCATAAGATTTGTTGATATGAGACTGTATTGAGGTCTCCGATGAAATTGGAACTTGTGGAAAGTTATGAATTGTTTGTGAAAAAGAGTATCTAGCAAGAAGCAGGAAATATAGCTCTGTGAATGCAGTAAAAAGGCTAATGAAATGCAGGCTTTTATATCTGCTGGACTAGATTAGAAGGGGGTAGCAGTCATACTTCAGCTATACAAATGCCAGGTTGGACCACACCGGCAGTGCTGTGAGCACCACAGCTTAGGAAGAATAAATTAGCCTTGGAGGGAGTGCAGCATAAATTTACTAGAATAATACGCAGACTCCAAAGGTTAAGCTACAAGCAAAGATTAAGCAAACTAAGATTTTGTTCCCTTGAAGTTAGAGGGTGATTTGATTAAGGTTTTCAAGATATTAAGGGGCACAGATAGGGTAGATAGGGATAAACAATTTCCGCTGGGTGTGGAATCCAGGACTGGGGCATAGTCTAAAAGTTAAAATTAGACCTAATCGGAGTGAAATTAGGAAACACTTCTTCATGCAAAAGGTGGTAGAAGTTGGAAATGGGAAGTCTCTTCCACAAGCAGCAATTGATGCTAGATCAATTGTTAAATTTAAAATTGATATTGACAGATATTTGTGAACCAAAGGTATTAAGGGATATGGGGCAAAGGCCCATATGGGATATGGAATTAGGGTCGTAGATTAGCCATAATATCATTGAATGGTGAAACAGGCTCAAAGGGCGAAATGATTTACTTCTGTTCCGATGTTGCTATGTTCCTTTACCCTTAGAGGAGATGGGATGTACTTTTAAGATCAGATGGAAGAGTGAGACAAGCATATAAATTTAAATAGGACAAAGTTCAGAGGTGGCAGCTGCTCGTTAGACTTGAGAGACATCAAGAATTGAAGGACAAAAGATTCTCATTGTCCATCAAAGAACATCAAACTGTAGCAATTCAGCCATTGCATTCCTATAAGAAGGGGCATGTGTGTAGCAAGTGCTCGCAGTCTGAGGGACGTCAATAGTGTCAATGGAGTCATTCTTAAAAGGGTGAATAAACCAGGATGATAAGTAGAAAGATATGGAGAAGGAACAGGTTGGGAGAGGACTGAGAACAATAAATCACCTGAGTTAATTTGGTGATCTCTTGCTATGCAATGCATATTATATCAGTTTTTAATTTACTATGGTGGATTTTGTAAATTAACTGGATTACAACATGATGAGAATATTAAAGTAAAAAAAAAACAAAGCTTAGATTCAGAAATAACTGCCCAAAAAAACATTCTGCGATAATGTGCATGGCAAAAACTGTCAAAAGCAATAATCTTCGGAAGACGGCAAGGGGAGAAGAGATCTTTTCTAACAATGTTTTTGAGAAAATTACTAAAAATGTTTTGATGTTATTCTGTAGTGTAATGGGAAATTCAGCATTAGTAATTTACAACAGCATTTTGGCAAATGTTATTTGATAGAGGCACTTTTGAATTTTGGAAGCTGGTAAAAATATTCATAAGGCAAAGTATTAATATTGACATGACAATCAAATAAATCCAGATTGAAAATTTTCACACATGGCATGTAATTAATCTTATCAGCAGTGCTGACAATTATTCGCCAAATCATATTTTTGGAAAACATTTAACGTGGAACAATGATGGATCAACATGATGGACCAAGTGCGATTTGTTTTCATTTGTCAAGGGTTTATATTATTTTATAATGGGAATTCCACTGTAACTGGTAAACTATATTTTCAAGTCCATTGGAAATACATTTTATGCATTGTTTTATAGCACTGGTGTTCACAGTATTTAATCATCACAATCGTTATCAGCATCACAAAAGAATAGATAACTATAGAGAGGTCAATGAAATTTCTTGCAACATTTCTTTTAAAAATCCCAGTGTTTCTATAAGTCTTGGCATGGGTTCAGCTCCTACACCTCCTGTTTCTACTGAATTATCATTATACAACACAACTTTCTTCTTCCGCTGTCAGTGTAATCCTCGAGATGCCAATCTTCCCAAGAGGATACCGGATTGCACCACAATAGACGCAACATAACAATTAGATTTGATGCCCAAAAAATCCTGGCCGAGTGTGAGTGAGAGCCATAGATCTGTCTGGGTTGCTGTCCTATAGCTAAGCATGGAATGATGTTTATCTGGGTAGAATGGACATAATTCACATTGGACCAGCAAATCAAAGTTAAACCAGTAACTTAATGGACTGGTTTAAGTGTGGAAATCTTCAAAACATTGGCATATCCTCAATTCTCTGCTACATCTTCAAACCTGTGACATCAGTTCATTCAAACGAAGTAAATCTTTTGACGAGAAAGCCAGTCATATTTTCAAGGTTCAATCAGCAGTAGAGGTGCTACAATTGACTTTGCCCCTAGGATAAGGAGCAAAGAAAAAAACAAACAATTCTGATTCTGCTTTAATTTGCTGTGCCAAGAAAATAAACTTTGCCTTGTGTAGTTCTGCAACTAGATGAGGAGGAAAGTAGAAAGTCCCCCTCAAAATGGCCCGCTGATGCCTCACTAGGTGAGCATTTTTTATGTGCATCCAAGGCAATCAGTATCAGCAGGGATTTTGAGTATGAAAACACACTCAGATACTATTCATACATGCATGTTTTGTAGTAGGAGTCACAAAGTCACAGAGGTCAATTGCAGAACTTATGCCTGCTCTATGGCTGAGATTAGCTAACTGGGCACATTTAGGCAACAAGCAACAGATTGATCAAAGAAACATCAGGCATACGCCTCACCTGCCAAGACTGAGGCATACTTGATTTCACCACATGAACATTAAAGCTTAAAATTGCAAGCCACTGACTGGCAAGACATTTGCAGAGAAACCAACAGTGTTGGGACAATGGGGACCCAGTCGTTGCTTCCCCAATATACAGAAGAAGTGGTCAGACCAGTTTTGGTCACATGAATGACTGACTGTTGGAGCTTTTGAATTTGAACTTCCAACAGAGGATTTGAACTCAGAAAGCCATGGAACTTCTGAAACTGAAGCAGGACCTCCTCTCCTGTTTGTCTGCCCTCATCTCTTTCTCATGGAAATTGAAGACCCATTGAAGATTTATGAGCCCCAAGAGAGAAAAGTTTCCTACGTGAACAAGGTTTAAGAAGAATACTGGGCCCCAATGAACAGCATGAATTACCTACAAAAGGACTGTACTGTGAGCTCGAAGCACAGTAACAAGATATTGCCTTAAACTGTTCCATTTTATCTTTCCTTCTCCTCTTTTCTGTGCCTGTCTGCATGTGTGTGCCGCATGTGCATGCTAGCGGGGGTGCGTCGTATATCCGCAGGCATTAACCGAATTGGAGTTTGAGTTTAAGTTTTAATAAAGTTTCATCTTTCTTCTTTAAACCTCAGAAAATCTGTGTGAATTGGTTTCTTTGTCTAATAATTGGAAAACTGTGAACAAGGATTCACAAAAGGGGGAGCTCAAAACACAGTGTGTTTTTAAATAAAACCCTGTTGCAATTAGACCAGGTAAAGACAGCAAAAGACCCTTAGACACATTTCTCACCTGGTCGTAACAGAAATTTGGGTGCTCGTGTCCGGAATTTTACCCACAGGCGAACAAGTGAAATTGAAAGCGGGAAGCCAAATTGTTTCCAATCAAAAAGAGCAAAAAATCAATACAGGTTTACCTGTGGTTGTGTGTGATTGAAAACTAACATGTCTGCAACTGAAGTGAGTAGCTTTCCAAGCCAGGGTGAAGTAACCTGGGATAAGTTAAAAGCACTGTCTATGGAGGAGTTGAGAAAAATGGCTGAGCAGTGTGAGATCACTGTACGTGGCAAGGCTAGGAAGTCTGAACTCCTAAGGATAGTGGCCGACCATTTTTCCCTTGAATATGAAGAAGCAGAAACAGCATTAGAAACAGAATCCAATGGGTATTGTTCACAAAGATACAATTGGAACAAAGGAAACTTGAATTTGAGGAAGGAGAAAAAGAGAGAGACAGGAAAAAGAGAGAGGCAGGAGAGGGAGTAAGAGAGAGCCTTTCAAAAGGAGTGTGAAGAAACAGAAAGACAGGAGAAAAAAAGAGAGAGGGAGAGAAAGAATATTCCAGAAAGAATCCGAAGAGAGCTGAAGCGGTTTGAGTTAACTAAGGGGAGACAAAGTAACCCGAGTGAAAACATGGCCAACATGGAGGTGCATAATTCAAGGCTGGGTACAAGATTGCTAAAACTCGCACAGTTAATTCCAAAATTTAATGAGGAAGTTGTGGAAATGTTTTTTGTGTCTTTTGAGAGACTGGCAAGGCAGCTAAAATGGTCAGCTGAGACCTGGTCTCTTTGACTGCAAAGCAAACTAACTGGAAAAGCCCATGAGGTTTATTCCTTGTTGCCAGATGAGAGTTCATCAAATTATGAACTGACCAAAAATGCTATTCTTGGGGCATATAAATTAGTACCTGAAACCTATTGCCAAAATTTTAGAACCCTCAAAAAGCAAACCAATCAAACTTATCTGGAGCTTGAAAGAAGCAAGCAGTTCATTTTTGACCAGTGGCTGAGGGCTTTAAAAATACAACTCAGCTATGGAACTCTCAGAGAAGTAATCCTGTTTGAGGAATTTAAAAACTTTCTCCCATTCTTAAGGCTATGGGCCAAGTGCTGGAAAATGGGATTAGAGTAGTTAGGCGCTTGGTGGCCAGCACAGATACAATGGACTGACGGGCCTGTTTCTGTGCTGTATAACTCTATGACTCAATAAAAACCCATGTCGATGAGCAGCGGGTTTAGAGATCCCAGTGAGCCGCCTTCTGGCCGATGAGTTTGCTTTAATTTATAAGTCAGTTTCCCAGGGGCGAAACTTTCTTAATCACCCCCATAAATCCGATAAGGACAAAGGGTGGGAAGGTGATATCCGCCCAGGCAGTCCTGGAAGAGAAAGGAAAGCAGGAGACACAGGGGGCCTTCCTCCAGCCAAAAAGGAAGGTGCTGTGAGCAAGACAGAGACCCGGAGACCTGTGTGCTTCCATTGTAATAAGGCAGGGCATTTAAAATCTGACTGCTGGAAACTAAAGGGGAAACCTGTAGGGTTAATCAGGGCACGCCTGCTCAGTGATAACAGGGACCTGATGCAAAACACAGAACAAGCTGTGGCTTTAGCTGCAGTAAGAGTGCAACCCAGGAAGCTTACTATGACCAGTGCAGCAAAAGTTAATAGGACCCCTGAAGGTTATCAGGGTTTTGTATTTGAAGGGAAAATAACCCCATATCTCTCGAGTGGGGCAAGAAAACCCGTAGTGATTATCAGGCACACAGGGGCCACCAGATCCCTTTCATTGGGAAAAAGCCTGACCTATCCCCCAGAGAGTGCAGTGAACACCAGAATGGTGGTGAATGGTATCGTAGGGCAATGCATGCCTTCACCTGTACACTGGGTGCACCTGGAGTGCGACCTGGTCGCTCACAGACGCTATCATCAATGACAAGGCAGAACAGATGAGGATGCTGCCACTACACACTGAACAACCTTTTAATAAGCTGTTGAATCTAGTATTATTTTGAAATCAGGCAAAGTCTACAGGTATCAGCAATAGTTATCCTGAAATTACAATTTTAACCTTGAACTGACAAATAGTTTGTGAGGGAGAAAAACCGCCACATCATTGAAATCCAACATCTATGGAGGAGACCACACTTATTATGTGTACACAATCTGCTCAGATTGGTGATCTCTTTTGCTTTGCAGAGAATCATAAAATGTGGTTTATGTGGGAATAATAAAAGCAATCCCATCTCTTTAATAGTTTCTTTGCAGCAGCATGCTCAGACCAGCAAAAATCTCCTTTTACCTTGGGCACTTTTTATTATTGTTTAATAACACCTTGATTGTATATTGGGAAGTGTTGGCAATCCCAAAATAGTGTTTGTTCAATAGTCTCAATGTATCGTGTAAATCTAATCTCAAGGACAGTTTGCCCATTTTATGTAAGTTGGCAATTAAGGGTACATTCTATTACAGCTTGATTTCTCCCCTGTAGTGGAAAAATTAGACCCTGAAGAGCAATATTCAGCTTTTTATAGCACCTTCAGACATTAGTTCCTTTAATGCAAGAATGCTTTATTGCCTGAATGTACCAGAACAATTCAGAGGAAAAAAATAGTTCAGAAAAGGCACTCTACTCAAAATATTTCAGCTCCATATGTTTTTTCAGTATGTTAAGAGGTTATAGGTCTCTGGTGTATTGGTGCTCTTTATCTATTTGTTTAGCCAGCACCACAAAAAATTGAATTTGTTCCAACTGAATCGCCATCTAATTTACAATCTCTCTTGTTCTATTTGTCCATCCATTGTAATACTGCAAGAATACTGCATTGTTGGAGATGTCATCCTTTTAATGAGGTTATATCAAGGCCCTGTCTAACTGATCAGATATTTTGCATCGGTCTTCACTATTGAGGATACAAGTAACATCCCAGTATTAGCTTTAAGTCAGGAAAGGGAAGGGAGGGAGGAACCCGTCGCAGGTCTTAATAGACTTCATTCTTGGGTGTTAAAAGAAGTGGCTAGTGAGATAGTTGATGCATTAGTTTGAATTTTCAAAAATTCCCTAGATTCAGGGAAGGTTCCGTTAGATTGGAAAATAACCAATGTAACTCCTTTACTCAAAAAGGGAGAGACACAGAAAGCAGGAAACTGCAGGCCAGTTAGCTTAATATCTGTCTTAGGGAAAATGTTAGAAGTGATTATTAAAGACATTACAGCAGGGCATTTAGAAAAATTCATGGTAATCAGGCAGAGTCAACATCGTGTTGTGAAAGGGAAATCATGTTTAACCAATTTATTGGAGTTCTTCGCAGGAGTTAAATGTGCTGTGGATAAAGGGGAATGGATGGATGTATTGTACTGAGGTTTCCAGATGGCATTTGATAAGGTGCCACATCAAAGGTTATTGCAGAAAATAAAAACTCATGGTGTAGGGGGTAACATATTGGTATAGATAGAATATTGGTTAGCTAATAGGAAACAGAGAGTAGGCATAAATGGGTCATTTTCTGGTTGGCAAGATGCAACGAGTGGTGCACCACAGGGATCTGTGCTTTTTACAATTTATATAAATTACTTAGATGAAGGGACCGAAGGTATGGTTGCTAAATTTGCTGATGACATTAAGATAGGTAGGAAAGTAACTTGTGAAGAGGACATAAGGAGGCTTCAAAGGTATATAGATAGGTTAAGTGAGTGGGCAAAGATCTGGCAAATGGAGGATAATGTGGGAAAGTGTGAAATTGTCCACTTTGGCAGGAAGAATAAAAAAGAAGCATATTATCTAAATGGTAAAAGATTGCAGAGCTCTGAGATGCAGAGGGATCTGGGTCTGCTAGTGCATGAATCTCAAAAAGTTAGTATGAAGGCGCAGTATGTAATTAGGAAAGCTAATAGAATGTTATCATTTATCTTGAGGGGAATTGAATGCAAAAGTAGGGAGGTTATGCTTCAGCTGTATGGGGCATTGGTGAGACCACATCTGGGGTACTGTGTACAGTATTGGTCTCCTTATTTAAGGAAGGATGTAAGAGCAGTACAGAGAAGGTTTACTAGACTAATACTGGAATGGACGGGCTGTCTTATGAGGAAAGGTTGGACAGGCTAGGCTTGTATCCACTGGAATTCAGAAGAGTAAGAGGTGACTTGATTGAAACATATAAGATCCTGAGGGGTCTTGACAGGGTGGATGTGGAAAGGATGTTTCCCCTTGTGGGAGAAACTAGATCTAGGAATCACTATTTAAAAATAAGGAGTCGCCCATTTAAGACAGATTTGGGGAGAAATTTTTTCTCTCAGGGGTTCATGAGTCTTTGGAATTCCCTTCCTCAAAAGGCAGTGGAAGCAGAGTACTTGAATATTTTTGAGGCAGAGGTAGATAGATTCTTGATCAGCAAGGGAGTGGAAGGTTATCAGGGGTAGGTGGAAATGTGGAGTAATCAGTTCAGCCATGAACTTATTAAACGGCGGAGCAGGCTCGAAGGGCTGAGTGGCCTACTCCTGCTCTTAACTTGTATGCTTGTATGTTCAGATGTCAAAGACACTTTTGAAGAAGAGTAGAGGGATCTTCCGGTGTCCAAGTCAACATTTCATCCTTCAAGTCATGACCTGAAGAGCAGATTTGTTGTATGCAACCTGCTCATTTGAACGCATGCTACTTTTCAGTTTTTCTGCGCGGCCGTGTATGTGTGATATCTTAAAGGGGACACCTTGTGAGCGGCCTGCCAGGCACCTTCACCAAACATTGGTCAGTAGCCATGGAACCATATCATCAACATCTTCAGGGTGGATAGAGCAAAAAAGGGATAAAATTGGTGAAAGCACAATGGATGGATTCCCCCCATGAGGAGACATTTAACTTCACTGCTTATATGACAACAGTGACTACAGTTCAGAAATAATTCATCTGCAAAGCTATAGTAGAAGTTGGAAGCACTCCATGGAATTTTACCCCAAAAGACTGTACTTCTGTCTAGCTCCTATTCCTCCACTCTTTTTCTCGTGTGTTCTTCTGTTGTTGGTTCTTAATTTTTAAATTTGATATATAATTTATCCATTCTATTTTTTTCTTCCGGTAAAAAATATCTTTAAAACAATTTCCTTATTCTCTTCCTCCTGGTTTCAATTGTCCATTTTGGAATTAGGCATAACATCCAAAAGGTTGGACTTATCTGACCTAAAATTGATTTGAATTGGCACATTCATAACAACTGATTGCAAAAAGATTTAATGATATCCAGTGCCTTATTTCAAAAGCGTTGTCATGTCTGTTCAGTAATGAGGGTTAACATTTGGCAGTGATGGATTAACAGCAACAAAATATGGTCTGTGTTGGGTTTAGTTATATTTGTATTGGTAGCATTGTAGGGCATTCTAGAGAAAGTCTTAGGCTCCGGGAAAGGTTAACTGACAATGATCTATTATATACAGTCACTATGTACACTCTCGCAAGCCACCTAAACTAGGATCATTTATGCTGCTGCTATACCTTCTTCTTTTCAAACCTATCTCATGTGTCTGTTACATTATCGCTCATACAATGGGAGGGGTCTCTCTCACTGTCTTCGGTATTAACCCTTTGCATCCTTATACTACAGCTTGTATGTTGCTAATATTTGCTCCTATTCACTGCTCGCTCAGTGGATTCTTTACCGCAGTGTCCAACATTAGATGTCACTCCGCGATTGGACAACATTTGCTAAATAATCCTCAGTGTGCTAAGAATTACACTGACAACCAATTTAAGATTCAGTTCGGCTCACAGTGTGGTGCGTTTGTGCGTACTGAAAGCTACATATATTGATACACAGGGCCCTGTTCTCTGCAGACAGAAAGAACACGTACACACATTGCGCCGGTTTTAGCCAAACAAATTAAGTGACAGCCATTCTCTGGTTCATTCCTCAGGGCAATGCTTTGACCAATCAGAGTCAAACTGCTTGGTTTAAATTTCAAATAAAGCTTGGCAGT
Organism: Heterodontus francisci; assembly: GCF_036365525.1. Classification (NCBI taxonomy): domain Eukaryota; kingdom Metazoa; phylum Chordata; class Chondrichthyes; order Heterodontiformes; family Heterodontidae; genus Heterodontus; species Heterodontus francisci. The sequence continues at coordinate 40,854,429 of NC_090375.1, forward strand.
TAACTGTCAATCACCATAAACTGGTGCATTCTCCATGGCAGCACCTCCACCAATCAGAGACTACTTACCAACCAATCTGCACACTCTTCTCATAGAGTATAAATGTGTTGCTTCCCTTACATTGGTATTCTTGCGATTTGTTCTGATGAGTGCAAGATGAAAAGCTTCGACAAAATGTCTCTATTTTCAGCAATACTCAAGTTCTGTACTACCAAATGACTAAAAGTATATAATAGTGTATCTCAGTTTCAATGGGTTGGATTTTATATCTGGATGTGCTGGAATGGAGTCCCAGCCAAATTCAACGGTGGGCATGCAATTAAATGCCCACCATTGGGGAAGCATCCCTTTAAGGGATAAGATCCCGCCCAAGAGGACAACAGCCATCAGTGCCAGGGATTGCCCCCAGAAGAGGGTCCCCACCCCCGAGCTCGCAAGGAGGCCGCCAGGTTTCATCTGACAGTGTCTCCATGCAGCAGGCCCCTCTGATGTTGGCTAAATGCCCATGGAGGTGGAAAGATGCCCTTAAATGGCCCTTTATGGGCCATTTAAGTGGCTTAACTGGCCTCCCAGCAGATTTCTCATCCACCACGGAGCCTGCCGCTGATAAACAGCATGGAGGCAGGACAATTTTGGGCACGTCGGCCAACTCCATCCCACACTGTTTTGTGTGCCCTCCCCAAGTCCCCCTGCCTCCCATCCAGTCTAAAAGGGCAGGTTCAATTCCTTCCCAATGCCTGTTTACATCAAATTCAATACTTCTTCCTTTTTTACCTAAGCATAAAAGTAAATTCTCTTTTTTAATGTTGGGTTACTAGAATAGAATAATGGCATTATAGAATAATTTTGTGGTTGAGTTTAAATGAATGAAGTTCGTAAATATAACCAAGTAAATTAGACTGGCGTTTTCTTTTGAGGCAATGTAATCTGAGAATCATATAGCACAGAAGTAAACCATTCTGCCCAATGTGCCTGTGCTAGCTCTCTAAAAGGGTTATCATCTTAACCTAAACCATCTTTTTTCAGTTCCTTTCGTGCCAGTTGTACTTTAAGTGCTGCAGAAAACAATAATATAATCTTGAGCAATCAGTACTCTTGTAGCAAATGGAAAACTCCAAGCTTCAATACAAAATACTCAAGATGGATTCCAAAGTCTGACTCCAAATAGTAATGCATTTTTATTGCTTCATCTTGTGCAGTAATAGACAAGCTTCCAAGTAGATGTGTTTCACTGACTTGAAAGCAGGTTTTAACTACCTTGAGGAGATCATTAATATTCTGTCATCCTTAGATAATGGCAGGTTGTTTGTTATTGCTGGCACACAAAAAGGGAAACTTTTTTTGATTCTGGTGTACTGTGAGAGTGGAACTCAACTCGGGGCACACAACCTCCTAATGTCACTCTCCACTTTTTAATTTCCTGGTGACTATGGACCAATGGGAAGGAGGCATGAGTTTACTATTGCCTCAGATGATCAATTTTGGGATGCAGGAAAGCTAAAGTTCTGGACACCATCAGAGTTCACCTTTGCCTAAAAACAGGAATAGGCCAGATATTTGGCAGTTCTTCTTTTCCAAAAGCATAGTGAGCCTTTGGAAAGCGTTGCCAGCTTGTGTGTGCCTTCAAGGGGGATCTGGACCAGCTCTTGGCTGGAGCAGAGATGCAGCATATGAAAGATAAGTGACTTTACAGTTAACATGTAGAGCAAATGTGATCTCCTGGACAGGTTTTGATCGTCTATGTTAGTCACAGAGGAATTCTCCAAATTACTTTTTCTCCTTTTGCTCCTGGGTTTTTCTGGTTGTTTGGCTCTCCTAGATTACATATCTGAGGCAGGTAGAAAGCATCTACCTGTGGTGTTCCAGGTATCATGAGTGTGGAGTAGACTTGTTGGTTCAGCAGCTCCTTTCCTGCTGAGCCATATGTGTCATGCTCCTGCCACTGGTTCTTGTCATCATTACGATTACCCCATTTATACAAAACTCTGGTGAGACCGCACCTGGAGTATTGCGTGCAGTTCTGATCACCGCATTATAGGAAGGATGTGGAAGCTATGGAAAGGGTGCAGAGGAGATTTACTAGGATGTTGCCTGGTATGGAGGGAAGGTCTTACGAGGAAAGGCTGAGGGACTTGAGGTTGTTTTCATTGGAGAGAAGGAGGAGGAGAGGTGACCTAATAGAGACATATAAGATAATCAGAGGGTTAGATAGGGTGGATAGTGAGAGTCTTTTTCCTCGGATGGTGATGGCAAACACGAGGGGACATAGCTTTAAGTTGAGGGGTGATAGATACAGGACAGATGTCAGAGGTAGTTTCTTTACTCAGAGAGTAGTAGGGGCGTGGAACGCCCTGCCTGCAGCAGTAGTAGACTCGCCAACTTTAAGGGCATTTAAGTGGTCATTGGATAGACATATGGATGAAAATGGAATAGTGTAGGTCAGATGGTTTCACAGGTCGGCGCAACATTGAGGGCCGAAGGGCCTGTACTGCGCTGTAATGTTCTAAAATATACTGCAGCAGCATTGCAATATGAGTTGACACAAAAATCTCCAAAAATGGGAACTGTATTTTTGTAAATTAGTTTTATTCTCTTGCTTGCAGCAGCTGCAATGTTATTCTCATCACAATGGGACAAAGCCTACACTGTCCTCATCAGTGCAAGCTTTGCATTCTTGGTCAACATTCACCGATGCACTAGAGAAGGCTTTGTAAACACAATTGCAAAGTTGCAGTCATGGTTTTGGGCACGTGTGTAAACATTACAGGCTGAATTTTGTTTGGCCATTTAAGATGGCATGGAGGGACGGAGAATCGCAGCGGAGCCATCCGCCCTGAAATCTGACATTGGAACATATGTTCCTGATTTTGTCAGAGGTGGGGAAGTACCATGGTGGAATTGACACCATAACGCGAATGGAGCCTATTTTAAATTGCTGAAGCGCTGTTTAACATGAATTTATATGTAATTATCTCTGACTTAATAGCTGTGCTGTGACTTTGTGAATGCCGTGCATTCAACTATGCGACCGTTAAAAGCTGATGGCCCCGAGGCGAGAGGCCTCAGTGCCGCGACGGGGAAGTATCCTGACCATTACGGCATTGGGGAAGTGGTGGGTTCAATGCCATTGTCACTCTGCTGTTGTAGGCTCTGCATGGGGGCTGTGTGTATTGGGGGCTCTACAAGGGGGTTGAGTCTATCGCGGGCTCTGCAGGGTAGTTGTGTGTATCAGGGGTTTGACAAGGTGGTTCTGTGTATCGGGAACTCTGCAAGGAGGTTGTGTGTAACAGGGCCTCTGTTGGTTTTAGGTTGGTTGTGGGTGGGCATTAGAGGCTGTCATATCTGCTGCGTTACTGTGTGTGGGGGCTCACACTGCTGGAAAAGATGGTAGCCCATCAGTAAGTTCGAGTTCTGGGTACATCAGGCATTCCGCAGAGCAAATAGTAAAGAATAGTTGCCAAGGCAGTGTCATCTCTGCATCTGAAGTGATCCTAATGCCCCAGGACATGTGCCATGAACCTTGTGTTTCTGGATCTTCTTGACATGTTGATGCGCCTCTGACAGAGGCAGACCCAAGAGCAGCTGCATGCAGCCATGTCAAGGAGGGTCCACGTATGCCAGAGCACCTACAGGACGCACATCACTGACCTCCAAATGTCTGAATGACACTGTCGGTGCAGACTACGGCTCTCCAGAGAGCCATCACCAACTTATTCGGCTTTTTGCAGGACGATTTGTGAACTCTGGGATTTGGGAGTCACCCTATGCCAATGGCCCTAAAGATTACCATGGCATTAAACTTCTACACATCTGGATCTTGCCAGGGATTCATCAGGAACATCTGTGGGCTCTCCCAGGCCGCAGCCCACCCCTGTATTAAGGAAGTGACCAATAGCCTGTGTCATGCAAGCCCCCACCTGCCAAGAATGAGGCACATTAATTTCACCACATGGACATTAAATTTGAAATTGTTGCTGGGAAGAAAAGAAGGCCTGCGACAAGGGGTTGCCAGGCCCCTGGTTGGAAAGACATTTTTGCATATTAAATGGCAGTGCTTGGAAAAAGGAGCTATCCCCTGCTTCAATACAATTCACAAACAGACATGGTCAAACCAGTTAGTCACATGACTAACCTGCTTGGCAGTCTGGGCTTTTTTCTGAATTGTACATTTTGAACTGGGAGTCAGCAGAAAGCTGTTTGCTCCTAGATTGAAAAGACCTCTCCTGGCTGGCTCCCCACAGCCTCTCCTGTCTGCTCCCACCTCTTTCTCACGGAACTCCAGAACCCACTAAAGACACATGAACCCCAAGGGAGAAAAGTCTCCGACAGCGAACAAGGTTTAAGAAGAATACTGGGCCCCAACAAAAAGCAAGACCTACCAACAATCAAGGACTCTACGGTAAGTTTGAAGAACCCTAACAACAACTCTTCAGATATTGCCTCTAACTTTTCACTTTATTTTTCTTCTGCTCTTTTCTGTCTCTATTTGCATGTGTGTATCGCGTATGCATGCGAGTTTGGGAGTGTCGTATCTCCATAGGCGTCAACTGAATTAGAGTTCAAGTTTATTAAATTTCAACTTTTCTTCTTTAAACCTAAGAATGCCTGTTTGTGCTGGTTTCTTTGCCTTATAATTGGAAAGTGGTGAACAAGGATTCAAGGAATGCACTGTTTTTCTCTAGTTCCGCTACTCCACTGATGACAACATATATTTAAAGTTTTTTCCCAGTAACCAATATAGCCAATTATATGCTTTATCTATATTAGTTTCAGAATAAAAATTCGCCAACCAGGTGTATTTAATAAACAACAAAATTATTAACTTATTATAAAACAAGACTCATTCAATACAAATGCCAAAATGATTAACACATTGGTTGAAATATGAAATAATAAATACATTGCCTTCTAAATAACCCATTACACACACACCGGTTAAAGAAAAAATCAAGAAGCTTTCACTGCAGAAATCACAAAATCAAACATACTTTGGCCAAATACTTGTTAATTCTTGAAGAAAAAATGGATAAGATATGAAATGTTCCAGATGACCTTCTGTCTGGCGTTCCGGGTACATGTAGACGAGTGTCACGAGATGCATACGGTTGTCATTGGGATCTTTTCAGAAGCAGGTCATTCAGGAGTTGTTGAATTGAAGTCTTTCAGGCTTTTCGGGAGAATTACTGCAGCAGTGGGGTCAGTTATCACACTGGATTCTCAAAAGATTTTTCAACACAGGTGGCAAAGGATGAGCTGAGTGGCTTCTCTCTCAGCAGGATACAGACTAACTGCCCTCCAAACAATCTCCAAAAACAAAATCAAAACTTATCAGCCATAAATCAAGATATGTGAGTTCTCTGTAAACAGCTCCAAATAGTCAGCAAGGCTCCTGCTGTTTACTTAGCTTAAGACATGTGACTTCCAGTCAGTATTTTTAAACAAAGTCCCAAGAATCCTCCCAGCCACCCAAAGAACAAAGAACTGTACAGCACAGGAACAGGCCATTCGGCCCTCCAAGCCTGCGCCGATCTTGATGCCTGCCTAAACTAAAACCTTCTGCACCTCCAGGGACCGTATCCCTCTATTCCCATCCGATTCATGTATTTGTCCAGATGCCTCTTAAACATCGCTATCGTACCTGCTTCCACCACCTCCCCCAGCAGCATGTTCCAGGCACTCGCCACCCTCTGTGTAAAGAACTTGCCTCGCACATCCCCTCTAAACTTTGCCCCTCTCACCTTAAACCTATGTCCCCGAGTAACTGACTCTTCCACCCTGGGAAAAAGCTTCTGACTATCCACTCTGTCCATGCCGCTTATAACTTTGTAAACCTTTATCATGTCGCCCCTCCACCTCCGTCGTTCCAGTGAAAACAATCTGAGTTTATCCAACCTCTCCTCATAACTAATGCCCTCCAGACCAGGCAACATCCTTCTGTACCCTCTTCAAAGCCTCCACATCCTTCTGGTAGTGTGGAGACCAGAATTGCACGCAATATTCTAAGTGTGGCCTGACTAAAGTTCTATACAACTGCAGCATGACTTGCCAATTTTTAGACTGTATGCCCCGACCGATGAAGGCAAGCATGCCGAATGCCTTCTTGACTACCTTATCCACCTGCGTTGCCAGTTTCAGTGACCTTTGGACCTGTACGCCCAGATCTCTCTGCCTGTCAATACTAGCAAGGGTTCTGCCATTTACTGTATACTTCCCACCTGTATTATACCTTCCAAAATGCATTACCTTACATTTGTCCGGCTTAAATTCCATCGACCATTTCTCCGCCCAAGTCTCCAACTGATCTATATCCTGCTGTATCCTCTGACAATCCTCATCACTATCCGCAACTCCTCCAATCTTTGTGTCGTCCGCAAACTTACTAATCAGACCAGCTACATTTTCCTCCAAATCATTTATATATACTACAAACAGCAAAGGTCTCAGCACTGATCTCTGCAGAACACCACTAGTCACATCCCTCCATTCAGAAAAGCACCCTTCCACTGCTACCCTCTGTCTTCTATGACTGAGCCAGTTCTGTATCCATCTTGCCAGCTCACCTCTGATCCTGTGTGACTTCACCTTTTGTACCAGTCTGCCATGAGGGACCTTGTCAAAGGCTTTACTGAAGTCCATATAGATAACATCCACTGCCCTTCCTTCATCAATCATCTTCGTCACTTGCTCAAAAAACTCAATCAAATTAGTGAGACACGACCTCCCCTTCACAAAACCATGCTGCCTCTCGCTAACAAGTTTGTTTGCTTCCAAATGGGAGTAAATCCTGTCCCGAAGAATCCTCTCTAATAATTTTCCTACCACTGACGTAAGGCTCACCGGCCTATAATTTCCTGGATTATCCTTGCTACCCTTTTTAAACAAAGGAACAACATTGGCTATTCTCCAGTCCTCTGGGACCTCACCTGTAGACAATGAAGATGCAAAGATTTCTGTCAAGGCCCCAGCAATTTCTTCCCTTGCCTCCCTCAGTATTCTGGGTTAGATCCCATCAGGGCCTGGAGACTTATCTACCTTAATGCTTTGCAAGACACCCAACACCTCCTCCTTTTTGATAATGAGATGACTGAGATTATCTACACTCCCTTCCCTCGGCTCATCATCCACCAAGTCCTTCTCTTTGATGAATACTGATGCAAAGTACTCATTTAGTATCTCGCCCATTTCTTCTGGCTCCACACATAGATTCCCTTCTCTGTCCTTGGGTCGACCAACCCTTTCCCTAGTTACCCTCTTGCTCTTTATATACGTATAAAAAGCCTTGGGATTTTCCTTAATCCTGTTCGCCAATGACTTTTCATGACCCCTGATAGCCCTCCTGACTCCTTGCTTAAGTTCCTCCCGACTGTCTTTATATTCCTCAAGGGATTTGTCTATTCCTAGCCTTCTGGCCCTTACAAATGCTTCCTTTTTCTTTTTGACTCGGCTCACAATATCCCGCATTATCCAAGGTTCCCGAAACTTGCCAAACTTATCCTTCTTCCTGACAGGAACATGCTGGTCCTGGATTCTAATCAACTGACGTTTGAAAGACTCCCACATGTCAGATGTTGATTTACCCTCAAACAGCCGCCCCCAATCTAAATTCTTCAGCTCCTGCCTAATATTGTTATAATTAGCCTTACCCCAATTTAGCACCTTCACCCGAGAACTATTCTTATCCTTATCCACAAGTACCTTAAAACTTGTGGAATTATGGTCACTGTTCCCGAAATGCTCCCCTACTGAAACTTCGACCACCTGGCCAGGCTCATTCCCCAATACCAGGTCCAGTATTGCCCCATCCCTAGTTGGACTATCTACATATTGTTTCAAGAAGCCCTCCTGGATGCTCCTTACAAATTCTGACCCATCCAAGCCCCGAGTACTAAGTGAGTCCCAGTCAATATAGGGGAAGTTAAAATCACCCACCACTACAACCCTGTTACCTTTACATCTTTCCAAAATCTGTCTACATATCTGCTCCTCTTCCGCCCGCTGGCTGTTGGGAGGCCTGTAGAAAACCCCCAATATCGTGACTGCACCCTTCCTATCCCTGAGCTCCACCTATATTGCCTCGCTGCATGACCCCTCCGAGGTATCCTCCCGCAGTGCAGCTGCGATATTCTCCTTAACCAGTAATGCAACTCCCCCACCCCGTTTAAATCCCCCTCTATCCCGCCTGAAGCTTCTAAATCCTGGAACATTTAGCTGCCAATCCTGTCCTTCCCTCAACCAAGTCTCTGTAATAGCAACAACATCATAGTTTCAAGTACTAATCCAAGCTCTAAATTCATCTGCCTTACCTGCTATACTTCTTGCATTGAAACAAATGCACTTCAGACCACCAGTCCCGCTGTGCTCCGCAACATCTCCCTGCTTGCTCTTCCTCTTAGTCTTACTGGCCTTATTTACTAGTTCCCCCTCATTTATTTCACTTGCTGTCCTACTGCTCTGGTTCCCACCCCCCTGCCACACTAGTTTAAACCCTCCCGAGTGACGCTCGCAAACTTCGCAGCCAGGATATTTGTGCCCCTCCAGTTTAGATGCAACCCTTCCTTCTTGTACAGGTCCCATCTGTCCCTGAAGAGATCCCAATGATCCAGATATCTGAAACCGTCCCTTCTACACCAGCTGTTCAGCCACGTGTTTAGCTGCACTATCTTCCTACTTCTAGCCTCACTGGCACGTGGCACAGGGAGTAATCCCGAGATTACAACCCGAGAGGTCCTGCCTTTTAACTTTCTACCTAACTCCCTAAACTCCCCCTGCAGGACCTCGTCACTCTTCCTGCCTATGTTGTTGGTACCGATGTGTACCACAACCTCTGGCTGTTCACCCTCCCCCTTCAGACTGCCCCCTGTCCATTCAGAGACATCCTTGACCCTGGCACCAGGGAGGCAACATCCATCCTGGAGTCTCTTTCACGTCCACAGAAGCGCCTATCTGTTCCCCTGACTATAGAGTCCCCTATAACTATTGCTCTTCTGTGCTTTGCCACTCCCTGCTGAACAACAGTGCCAGCCGCGGTGCCACTGCTCTGGTTGCTGCTGTTTTCCCCTGATCGGCCATCCGTTTAAAAAAAAAGTCCAGCATCTCCTCAGGTATTTTCTACAGTCTTTTAAACACAAGTCCTCAAAAGTATTAATAATGGAAGCGTGTTCATGGCATGTGTTCAAGAGGACCAGTGACTATGTACGCTACCAGACCAACCCTGACAGTTGGGCTGAGAGGAACATTGGTTTCTGGGCCATAACTTGATTCCCACAGGTAGAAGGTGTAATAGAATGCGTGCATGTGGCCACCAAGGCTCCCTTCATTAACAGTAAGGGCTTCCATTCAATCAAAGTTCAACTGGTCTGTGACAACCGAATGCATTTCCTGCAGGTGTGTGCCCACTTCCCGGGAAGCAGCCATGATGCCTCCTTACTTTGACAGTCGCAAGGGCCTCAGCTTTTCAATAACCCAACTCACGTTTGGGGTGGATTCTTGGGGACAAGGGCTACCCATTGAACGCATGGCTTCTGATGCCTATAAGGAACCTTCACAAGGATCTCATCAAAACCTGTAAAATTTGAACAGGACTTGACAGGGTGGATGCAGGAAGGTTGTTCCCAATGGTGGGGGAGTCCAAAACCAGAGGTCATAGTCTAAGGATACGGGGTAAACCTTTCAGGACTGAGATGAGGAAAAATTTCTTCACCCAGAAAGTGGTGAGCCTGTGGAATTCACTATAACAGAAAGCAGTTGAGGCCAAAACATTGTATGTTTTCAAGAAGGAGTTAGATATAGCTCTTGGGTTTAAAGGGATCAAAGGATATGGGGGGAAAGCAGGAACAGGTTACTGAGTTGGATGATCAGCCATGATCATAGTGAATGGCGGAGTAGGCTCAAAGGCTCAAATGGCCTACTCCTGCTCCTATTTTCTATGTTTCTATGCAATGCAATGGAGAAGTCTGATACTTGCCATGGCTCCACCCAAACTACCATCTAACAGGCCATTGGGCTGCTGAAGATGAGTTTTTGCTGCCTTGATCGATCTAGTGGAGCCTGCATTATACCTGTTGAGGGTCTCTCATATCATGGTGGTTTGCTGTGCTCTATAAGATCTAGCACTACAGAGAATGGAGGCCTTACATGAGGAAGATATGCATGAGTGATGATCATCCTCCAACAATGAGGATACAAAGGAAAGATGGGGAAAATATCAATGGATGATGAGAACACAGCGATGGAGGCCAGATATGTTGAGCAATGTGGAAAAGAGGCAAGAAACAACCTCATAATGACCTTGGAAGTAATCTAGAAATTACTACCTTTGAGGTCCTGCTTGCTAATCTCATTCCTAACTCCCTAAACTCAGCCTGCAGGACCTCATCCCTCTTTCTTCCGATATTGTTGATATCAATTAAAGCATGGCTACCTGACCCGAACCCAATGACATGTGTCGAGTTCGGGTCGGGTCGGGTCTCTCTTCTGGGTACAAAATTCGGGCTCTGGTCGGGTCGGGCAGGATGTGGACAGAGATCAGGACAAACAGAAATCAGAAGTGAGAGAGTGGGGGGGAGGTTGGTGGTGGAAGGAGGGGAAAGAAACAGCAAAAGTTCCAACATAATGCACCCAAGTGAAATTAACCCAACCCCTTACACTCTGAAATGTATCAAGCCTGGGAGAAACTGACAAGCCCCAGGAAGATATCAGTAACTGCAGTAAGTACAGAAACATCAACTGAGCTCTTGCTTTAATCTATACTTGGCCCAAGGATTTAAAATTATCTGGAAATAGGGAGATTAAACTTCCAATCTGAGTTCTCCATGGAGATTAATTTTTGTTAATGACATCGGAATTTGATACAGTTCAGAAGCTTTTTTGTTACATTGCATGATTACCTGAAGTGGATACTTTTTTTCCTGCGAGTGCTTCGGGTTGCGGCGACTTCGCCTGTTTGAAATCAGTGTTAGTTGTTTTCTTTAAACTTGATGATGTTAATTGAACATGTGGACCATGACCTCTGGCTGTGCACCTTCACCCGCCAGAATGCCCTGTAGCCGCTCGGTGATTTCCATGACCTTTGCACCAGGGAGGCAACATACCATCCTGGAATCATGGTGATACTTATGCCAATTCATAATTTCTCCATCCTTCCTCTTGCAGGAGAAGAGGGCCCATAACAGGAGGGAGGCAGGCAGAATTGGTGGTGAGGTCCCTGACATTCGTCCTCTAAGCCATGCTGAGGCAGAGGCTTTCGAACTGGCGGAGAGCCAGGATGTGAGGATTCAGTGATGGTAATGCCTTGCGCAATATCTGATGGGGAGACTGGAGTCCCTGCGCAAGAGAATGAATATTGTCATTCATCGAAAAATGTATAAGTTATGGAGAACCCATCAGGCATGTTTAGTATAATGGGATATGTCCAGCTTAACCCAGATACATTTCTGTTCTCTCAGACACAGAGGAGGAGGACCACTCAGAGGATGCAACATCCCATGACTCTTCTGTGCCTTCCACCAGTGTAGTTACTTTCACCTCGGTGAATAATAAATCAGCACTAGAATCAGGGTCACTAGCTGGTGAGAGCACTGAACACATGCCAGAGTAGCTGGCTAAGGCTAAGACAGCCAAGGCCTCCAACAATCGGAGGACTGTGGGTGGCCAGGCCCATACTGAGACCCCGGCTGATAGTGAGCCTCTGGTGTCGACAGCACAGGGCATGCTGAAGTTGCAGAGAGGGGTGAGGGAACATCTGGTGGATATGCCAAAGGTCATGCACAGTTTTATCAGTACATTAAGAGCAAGAGGATAACTAAGGAAAGGGTAGGGCCTATCAGAGATGTACAAGGGAACTTATGCATGGATGCAGAAGATGTGGGCAGGATTCTTAATGAGTTTTTTTGTCTCTGTCTTCACAAAGGAGATGGTTGGTGTAGACACTGTAGTTAAAGAGGAGGAGTGTGAAATATTAGATATGATAAGCATAATGAGAGAGGAAGTACTAGAGCGTATGAAATCCTTGAAAGTGGATAAATCGCCAGGGTCAGATGGATTGTATTCCAGGTTGTTAAAGGAAGCCAGGGAGGAAATAGCAGATCCACTGAGAATCATCTTCAAATCCTCACTAGATACAGGCGAGGTACCAGACGATTGGAGGTCTGCGAACATTGTACCATTGTTTAAAAAGTGTGCGAGGGATAGGCCAAATACTTATAGGCCAGTCAGTCTGACCTCGGTGGTGGGTAAATTGTTAGAATCTATTCTGAGGGATAAGATAAACTGCCACTTAGAAAGGCACGGATTAATCAGGGATAGTCAGCATGGATTTGTTAAGGGAAGGTCATGTCTTACTAACTTAATTGAGTTTTTTGAGGAAGTAATAAGAAGCATTGATGAGGCTAGTGCAGTGGATGTGGTCTACATGGATTTTAGGAAGACATTTGACAGGGCCCGCATGGCACACTGGTCAGTAAAATGAAAGCCCATGGGGTACAGGGAAATGTGGCAGGATGGATCCAAAATTGGCTCAGGGACAGGAAACAAAGGGTAATAGTCAACAGATGTTTTTGTGAACGGAAAGCTGTTTCCAGTGGCATTCCACAGTGCTCAGTTTTGGGTCGCTTGCTGTTTGTGGTATATATTAACGATTTGGACTTAAGTGTGGGAAGCATGATTGGGAAATTTGCTGATGACACAAAAATTGGCCGTGTAGTTGATAGCGAAGAGGATAGCTGTAGACTCCAGAATGATATCAATGGTTTGGTTGAGTTGGTGGAAAAGTGGCAAATAGAATTCAATCCAGATAAGTGTGAGGTAATGCATAAGGGGAGGGTAGATAAAGCAAAGGAAATGGGAGGATTCTGAGAGGGGTAGAAGAAATGAGAGACCTTGGAGTGCATGTTCACAGGTCCCTGAAGGTGGCAGGAGAAGTAGATAGAGTGCTGAAGAAGGCATAAGGAATGCTCTCTTTTATTGGCTGAGGTATAGAATACAAAAGCATGGATGTAATGCTGGAACTGTATAAAATGCTGGTTAGGCCACAGTTGGAGTGTTGCATACAGTTCTGGTCACCACATTACAGAAAGGACATAATTGGTCTGGAGAGAGTACAGAGGAGATTTCGAAGAATGTTGCTAGGGCTCGAAAGTTGCAGCTATGGGGAAAGATTGGATAGACTTGGGCTGTTTTCCTTAGAATAGAGGAGGCTGAGGGGTGATTGAACTGAGGTGTACAAAGTTATGAGAGGCCTAGATAGAGTAGACCGGAAGGACCTGTTTCCCCTAACAGACAGGTCAATTACCAGGTGGCACAGATTTAAGGATTAGAGGCACATGAGGAAAAACTTTTTCCTTTAGAGGTTGGTGGGTGTCTGGAATTCACTGCAAAGGTACCTGGAAATGCACCTGAAGTGCTCTAACCGGCAAGGCTATGGACCAGGTGCTGGTAGGTGGGATTGGATAGGGCGGCTAGTTTTTTCAGCCGGCACGGACACGAAGGGCTGAATGACCTCCTTCTGTGCCCTATTTTTACTATGGTTCTATGACAGTTATGCTACTTTGGTCCAAACATGGACAAAATAGCAGAACTCCAGGGGTGAGGTGAGTGTGACTGCCTTTGACGTCTAGGCAGCATTTGACTGAGTATGGCATCAAAGAAACCCAGCAAAACTTGAGTCAATGGGAATCAGGGGAAAACTCTCCGCTGATTAGAGTCATACCTAGCACAAAGGAAGATGGTTGTGGTTGTTGGAGGTCAATCATCTTAGTCCCAGGACATCACTGCAGGAGTTTCTCAGAGTCTGCGGCCCAACCATCTTCAGCTGCTTCATCAATGACCTTCCCTCCATCATAGGGTCAGAGGTGGGGATGTTCACTGATGATTACACAATGTTCAGCACCATCTGCCACTCCTGAGATACTGAAGTAGCCCGCGTCCAGATGCAGCAAGTCCTGGACAACATCCAGGCTTGGGTTGATACATGGCAAGTTACAGTCGCGCCACACAGGTGCTAGGCAATGACCATCTCAAACAAGAGACAATCTAATCATCTCGCCTTGACATTCAATGTCATTACGATCTCTAAATCCTCACTATCAACATCCTGGTGGTTACCATTGACCAGAAACTGAACTGGACCAGCCACATAAATGCTGTGGCTAGAAGAACTGGTCAGAGGCTAGGAATTCTGCAGCGAGTAACTTACCTCTTGTCTCCCCCCACCCCCCCCCCCCCCCCCCCAATACCTGTCCACCATTTACAATGTACAAGTCTGGAGTGTGATGGAATGCTCTCCACTTACCTGGATGGGTGCAGCTCCAACAATACTCAAGAAGCTCCACACCATCCAGGACAAAGCAACCTGCTTGATTGGCACCCCATCAACCACCTTCAACATTCACTTCCTTCACCATCAACACACAGTGGCAGCACTGTGTACCTTCTACAAGATGGAATGCAGCAAATCACCAAAACTCCTTCAACAGCAGCTTCCAAACCCATGACCTCTACCACCTAGAAGGACAAGGGCAGCAGATGCATGGGAACACCATCACCTGCAAGTTCCCCTCCAAGCCACACATCATCTTGACTTGGAACTATATTGCTATTCCTTCACTGTCGCTGGGTCAAAATCCTGGAACTCCCTTCCTAATAACACTGTTGGTGTACCTACATCCCAAGAACTTCAGCGGTTCAAGAAGGAAGCTCACCACCACCTTATCAAGGGCCATTAGGGATGTGCAATAAATGCTGGCCTAACCAGTGACGCCCGCATCCCATGAACAAATAATAAAAAAACTTTGGCCCCTAATGGGGGATCTGATATATCACATGATGACATACGACACTCAAATTTACCGGGGGGAGCTATGAACATGAGTTACATGTCATTGTGCACTGAAACAGGCCCTTTGGCCCACCAAGTCTGTGCCAACCAACAACCACCCATTTATACTAATCCTACATTCATCCCCTATTCACTACCATTCTTCTACCTACACTAGGGACAATTAACAATGGCCAACTTACCTATCAACCTGCAAGTCTTTGGCTGTGAGAGGAAACCAAAGCACCCAGCAGAAGCCCACACAGTCATAAGGAGAACTTGCAAACTCCACACAGGCAGTACCCAGAACTGAACCCAGCTCACTGGAGCTGTGAGGCTGCGGTGATAACCACTGCACCAGCCTTGCCTCTGACATGATAAGGTCATAACCTCTGTGTCATCACACTGGCAGTGGTATCCTCACCATGTTGCACACTCTGTAGTCACATGCAATACCCAAAAAGAGCATTAGAATGTTGCACCCTGGACCCAGTTGCCAAGGCTGCTGACCTTCTCTGCGATCTCCACCCAAGGTTGCTTGGTCATGTGGGAGGACCTCTTCTTGTCATCACTGGGAAAGAGATCTTCCCGGCTTTCCCTTGCAGCCTGGAGGAAAATCTGCAGGCAGGCATCACTGAAGCATGGTCTAACCTCTGCCATCCTGTCCACTTTTTGTATGAGTGTTGGGTGGTATAAGAAACAGTGCTGTGAATTTTTATGCTTCACAGAACAGAGAGCTTCAATTGACTGCAAGGCCAGAGTGATTGCAGAGCTGGCAGGCTTTTGAAGATGACGCTAGCACCTGATCTGCTTTCAGCTGTTGCCATAATCGACATGTCACCTCTCACCCTCACCACGTGATTGGGGGTGACCGGCACCTCCATTATGCTAAATGACTGCCCATCACCTAATTGCAATGGTTGGGCTGCACACATGACACATGAGAATGCTGCCCTTTTCGGGGCCCACTGCCGGCATTAAATTCAGCCCTGGCCCGAAATTTAAACAATGGTGATCCACCCATGTGGGCCACACGTTGTGCAGCCGGCACAATATTAAACCCAGTGGCTCATTCAAATAGTTGGGGCAGACCGCCCACCCCGACGACATGGAAGGGGCAGGCGGTCCGTTCCCGGTAATGGCGTCAGCTGCTTTTCTGCAGTCGATGACATCATTTTTAAAGGACTTCGAGTCCTGCACATGCAAAATACAAACCTTGTGCACCTGATCTTCCCCCCCACACAATGTTCATAAACTGTGCACTGTAACCCTTCCCACCAATGAGGTGAGTTTGACCCCACTCCCCCCCAACCCCTCCACACTGAAAAACTTGCCTGCTCACCCCCTCCCCACCAGTGTTTTGCCTCGGATCCCCAGACAGGGTTCCAAAGGCGCAGGAGTGCTGCTATAAGCACCAATATCGCTCTGGGTTAGACAGCGGGAGCGCAACGGTAATTAATTAATTAATTAATTAAATATATTTTACAGATTTAAATTTGGCTCCTGTTGCCAAATGGTGGGGGACCGCCACGACGCCTCACCACCGCCGGAAATATCAGGCTGGACCTTTTCAGTGTCGAGGCCCGTGGTGGGTCTCTGCCAGAGGCATTTTCCAGCCCCCCCCACCACTCCGCCCCCCACAACCCACCACCGCCCACGATGTGAGGGGGTCTGTAAAATTAGCCCCTGTATGTGTGCACTGTTGCTGTATTGCTGCTACCAGTCTCTGCATCTTCCTGGTCTTCAGAGTCCGGTATGTCACCTCTAGTGTTGGCACTCTGCCTCCAGAAGCAATGCTTCAAAATAAATGGGTTAAGACACATTTAAATTGATAACATGCATCAGTAGCAACAGCATGGTATTCAAAACATGGGCAATTGCATTGTATTGAGAAATTGCTTGTGTTTGGATATAGGAATTCTGCGCTTTTATATACCTTTTAGCTCGACAACTGTGCTCGTCATTAGCATGGAGAAAATTGCTTTTTTAATGTAATCTGTAAGAAAAAGTGGACTTTCAAATAAATCTGCTAATTTTTAAAAAATGGATGTCATTTCATTGGGATTACTTTGATTTCTTTTTCCTTGCTAGCAGCAGATATCATGCTACCCCAGTAACAATTGGTTAAGAGAATGATCGCCTTAAAAAGCTGTAATGATTGTTGATAACAAAAAATTATGAATTTGAACCCCCAAAAATGGATCTTGAGAGGTCTGGTCAGATGTTAAAATTTTAAAAATCCAACAGACCCGAACCCACCTTTATTTTTTTTTATGTGTTGCTGGGATTTGGACGTCGCTGGCTAGGCCAGCATTTATTGCCCATCCCTAATTGCTCTTGAGATGGTGATGGTGAGTTGCCTTCTTGAACTGCTACAGTCCATGTGGGGTTGGTACATCTACAGTGCTGTTAGGAAGGGAGTTCCAGGATTTTAACCCAGCGACAGTGAAGGAATGGCGATATAGTTCTACGTCAGGATGGTGTGTAACTTGAAGGGGAACTTGCAGGTGATGGTGTTCCCATGTATCAACCCTCCCACTTTTAGGTTTAACAGAGTTAGGACAAGGGACGGATGCCAACCCTCTTCCAAGGAGGCAGATTGAAAATTTTTATATTGTAAGGAGACTGGCAGCCTCTGATTTAACCTGCTTTACAACTGAAAGGAGGCGATGACAGCTTTGGTGAGTACTCTACAGCAGTACTTGTGGAAGAACAGGAGTGCTTCCTCCATACCACCAGGAACCCCTCCCATCAGAACAACCATACAGAAAGACTCTTGGGATCATGAATTGAACCCCTTCCAGGATTGAGGGTCGGTGATTGGACCTCTCCCCCACCTCCCCACCCCACTGATCAAAACAGGGATTGGACCAGGATCAGTAAGAGTATCAAGGAATTATGGAGAAAAGGCAGGATAATGGGGATTAAAAACAGATCCATCGTGATCTAACTGGATGTTGGAACAGGCTCAAAGTGCTGAATGGCCTACTTCTTTTCTATGTTAAACAGCTTTCTCATACAGTGAATGCCTTTGAAGTGATATCTCTGTGTGAGACAGAAAATATCCCTTTCATACATAATCAGACAAGTTGTTCCCTGGTAGCAGTGACCAAGTTAATGTGACTATCAAGCTAACCAACTACAAATTCACATGAAGAATTGTCTTATGACACAAAACAAGAAACATTTTGCACAACTCAAGTACTCTTACTCTGCTCTGGCAAATAAAAATGCTGTTTTCTGAGGCTTAGCCCTGTAGGGAAAAAAAACCTTGAAATCTATTGAGGTAGTACTTGAGAAAGCACTGAATACAATATATTCAGCTGTGGCAAAAACATTTATATTACACAATCTCCTTCCGAAAAAAATAATTTGGAAGAAGACAGGGAGGTTATTCGACTTTCCATCGATAAAGCATGTAAATGAAGATCATTTAAAAAAAATAGGAAATCTAACCTAGGTCAGAGAGAATTGAGTGAGCATATACCTATCAGTGCTGGCATTCAATCATAAAATAAACTAGGCATGCCAACTATTAGTCAGTTTTGATAGCACGACTGCCTTTTAATTACCTATGGAGATCGATGTTTTAGCTGTTGATATACTTTTACTTCATTCGCAACCTAAGTGTGTTGACATCAAGATTCAAAGGCAGTCAGTATCCTTGGGCTGTATTTCACCTTAGGCGGATGGAAACCCACCTAGCCCTGTCCTGCATTTTATGGGTCCCCGAGCTTTAATTGTCCCGAGGCAGGATTTCCACCCTCTTGGGGTAGGATGTCCCGCCTCAGTGAGCTGCTGACCAATCAGCGGGCCAGCAGGCCTTAGTCCCAGCAACACCACCAGGAGTGGTGGCCACTGCTGGGACTTCAGCCCAGCCGATGACATGGAGCCAGGAGTGAAGATAAGTTGGGCATGCCTCACCAGGGGGATCGGTCGTTCCCTGGTGAGGTTGGAGTGGTCGTTTTAGGGGAGGAGGGGCGTCTTGGGTCCCAGGGGTGATTTGGGAGGTGGGGGCGGCCCTCAATCGGGAATCCTGTGCCCGACTGCCATGACGCCCTCCCCCCACTAGTGTGCGGAAAGGCTGTCAGCTATCGCTGGGCGGCCTTTCACGTCCCCAGCACTCCCGCTCGCCACAGGTAAAATATCCGTGGAGGCGGGCGAGGGCCCTTAAGTGGCTGTTATGTGATGGGGCGGGTAAGCCTCCTGGAGCCTCCTGCTCAATTTAACGCCACCCCCATGCCACCATCTGACCCGCTGGGGTGGTGTAAAATTCAGCCCTTTGTTTTTGTATTTAGAGGCATAGAGTACATCTCACATTTGTATTAGTTAATTTTCAGTGCCAGAGAGGTTGGCTGGCAGCAATTAACACTTATTACGTCATTAAAACAATACTGAGTCAGGAAATGACGACTTAATTTTCTGTGCTGAGTTTGCTTTGTATGTACCATGTAAAGACAGGAAATTCACGCCACTCAATACATTTGATTAGGGAGCCAGACAGCGAGATGTTATTTTTGCAAAGATATCAGCAGAGCGGCACATCTCTGATGGCAACCTTTTGATTTTTGTGCTGAATCGTGCATCTGACTTTGCCTGAAGCTGTTATAACATTTGTACATAAATAACCGTGAGAGTTACAAGTCTCGTTGTTATTCTGACAGCAATTTTTAAGCCACAATTATGCATCACCAGCCAAGTGTTTAAAATAATTTAGAGAATTACTAAAATGCCTTGAGTTTATTGTTTTGTCCCAGTGTTTGTAAGTTAAGTGAAATACTTATTATTAATTTGCCTCTGTTTACCTTTGCTATGATTTAGATTAGATTAGATTAGATTAGATTAGAGATACAGCACTGAAACAGGCCCTTCGGCCCACCGAGTCTGTGCCGAACATCAACCACCCATTTATACTAATCCTACACTAATCCCATATTCCTACCAAACATCCCCACCTGTCCCTATATTTCCCTACCACCTACCTACACTAGTGACAATTTATAATGGCCAATTTACCTATCAACCTGCAAGTCTTTTGGCTTGTGGGAGGAAACCGGAGCACCCGGAGAAAACCCACGCAGACACAGGGAGAACTTGCAAACTCCACACAGGCAGTACCCGGAATCGAACCCGGGTCCCTGGAGCTGTGAGGCTGCGGTGCTAACCACTGCGCCACTGTGCCGCCCTTAATTGTGTTTTAATTGTGTTTCTTAATAATAAACCTGATTCAAAGTTGTATCCTGACATTTATGGTCCATTAGTGTGATTTGTCCATTGGTGAATTTACTGTTTCCATTCTACAGTGATTGTAGATGGGTATTTTGTTTATCCAGGGCATCCTACCATTTTGGCATCACATATTAGTTCATAGAAAGCATTGGCTTTCCTCTGGAAACAGCTTGGGTTGGACATGAGAAAAATTATCTGTAGAGGATCTGACTAGTAACACTGGAGTCATCTTGGCATAGTTGACAGCACATTATCTCTCAACGTGCAGTATTGAGGCAGCATTCACACTTGGAACATCCATCTTTGGAATAAAAGGTAAAATTGAGTTCTCTTATAACTGTTCAGGTGGATGGAAAAGATTCCATGGCATTAATCAAAGAAGAGCACAGAGCTCTTCCAATGTTCCAGCAGCATTTCATCTTCAAACAACTTCACTAAAAACATTCATATCAATACTGCTTGGGTGATTCTGCCCAGTTTGAAATTGGTATCGCATTTGCCTGCATTTGCTTCAAAATAATTCATTGTATTTGAAGGGTTGTGATATTTTACCGAAGAGATAACAAACCACTGTATAAATGTAAGCCTAGCTTTTCATCTAACAGCTCCCACTTTTATTACTGAAGAAGTTGGGCAAAGGGCAAGTCCCACCAAGACTGAAAATCAAAAAATAATGACTGGGTGACTTCAGGTTTGGAAAACAAATCAAAATTTCCCATTTTCAACTAGATAAATATTAATGTTTCACTTTCAATAACTCTCCTGTTGACAAATAATATGAAGAAAAAAAATTGTCACATATTTGAAAATAGTGCACATCAAAAAAATTACTAGGAAATGCAATGACAGTAGTTATGTAGATAATTGTTGCAATTGCTTTGTGCGCAGCAGTAAAGAATCAGTTAAACAGTTTTTGGTGAGAAACAGCACCACAGAATTATTAATGCCCACCCGATCAATGTCACAGTCACTAAGTAACGTACTGGATGGTCAACCTAGATTATGGCCACAAGTCCAAGACCTCCAGGGCAGCACAGTGGTTATCACTGCAGCTTCATAGTTCCAGTGACCGGGTTCAGTTCTGGGTACTTCCTGTGTGGAGTTTGTAAGTTCTCCCTGTGCCCCTGTGGGTTTCTGCCGGGTGCTCACGTTTCCTCCCACAGCTAAAGACTTGCAGGTTGATAGGTAAATTAGCCATTATAAATTGCCCCTAGTGTAGGTAGAAGAATTGAGGGAAGGTGGGGATGTGGCATTAATGTAGGATTAGTATAAGTGGGTGATGGCTGGCACAGACTCAGTGGGCTGAAGGGCCTGTTTCAGTGCTCTATGATCTTGCAACCTTTTGACCAAGATTCAAGGATACCTCAAATTGAGAATGTCATCACCATTGAGCAGAGCATTAAGAATGAAATAAGGATGCATGGGTAAAGATATAAATGTTTGGGAGTGCACAGCATGGAGTAGAAAACAAAAATGAGTAATGGCACTCCACTGCATTACCTAACCTTTAGAGAACTGCTAGGGCCATCTCGTTGACAACAGCAGATTGTGCCTTAGACAGTTTCTTATTGGGAATAACTAACTCTTGTGCTGAAATCTGCCCCGACTGTTCACAGGGCCCAGGGAGTCAAGAGGTGAAATAATTCATCAAGATTGATTTGTCTCACTATTTGGTGCACAATTGTTGGCAAGTTTTATTGTGTCAGGAAAAGATTTCACTGTTAGTGGCAGGAATCTTCCTTTCAGATTTGTTTTACCACTGAGAAGAAAGCAAGTGAGATTTTCTTGACAGAGTCACCTCCTCATCTGGAAATACAACTTTAGAATCTTGTGTTTTTTTGGCATGTATATCTCTTGGAGGGGTGCAGGGTCATTTTTTTGTTTCCTTATTTGGAAATTATTTCTGTTAAAAATTTGCTCTCTTCTGAATACTCAGGCTGTTGAACAGTTCCACAGATGCTCACGGGTTCGTAGCCGGCTTTCTGTTAATCTGGCAGTGTATGTTGGCAGGCTATTGATCCCTCTTCTGCCTTTGAAACAAAGGGCATCACATCTAAACCCTAATTGCGTTCTCACTCAACATCTACACACATGCACATATCAGCAGGGTCACTGGATAATAAAGCGGAGCATGAACATTGTAGATTCCGCAAACCCCCCACACCACTCCTTACCCGCCACTCCTCACTTTTATCCTGAGACACTGAGGGAAATTGTAACATTCCATCTGGTCCCTTGCTGATATCAACTAATGCTGCATTCATACTGCACTGAGGCTGATAGCTGCAGTAAGGGTCCCAGCCTGGCAATGGTTCATTAATACTGCTGACTGCAATTATATGAGTTGTTACAGCCATGAGCGGAGTTCTTCTCTCACCCATCACATTTAAAGGGATAGAATTTCCACTGGTGTTCACCTGATTTTCTGCTGTAAAAGCTCTTTATGCCATTTCTCCAGGATTTCCATTGATCTTCCAATGAAGTTATGATGGACAATAGGGAGATTCTGCATGGAAATGTGTGGTGGAAATATTCAAAGAGACTGACTGCACTGTTTAAACATTTAAATTAGATCCAGATAAGTTTCAAAAGTGTTCAGAAGGACCAAGAATGGCCCTTAGTGCTTTTTAAACACTGTTAGACAATGTATTACAGCTACACTCCAGTGTGGATGGCACAAGTTAGAGAGTATTTCCTCCAGAGAGTTCCACATTGCTTGTTTTTACAGGCAAGGTGAACTACTACTTATCTAGATATATCACGTGACCTTAGCATCTCTATGAAGTGGAAAGGGCTTTGAAGTGATATTAAAGTTACATAATAAATGCACGAACTAGGCACAAACCAGGAATCAAAATTAGAAACTTTTGGCCTATATGGCTTTGTGCTATATCAGATGATGCTTTTACCCACAAAGCAATCAAAGAGGGCCCATATCCCATTTAATCTGCAGGCCAACCTAACTCATTCATGTAGTATAGGACCCTGAAAGGGTTAACATGTGACACAGTGAGTTTAAACCCCTCCCTCTGCAGTGATGATGATGTCCTAGTCATATGGGTATTCGGCTGGGAAGAAGCTAGAAGCAGCGCAAGGTGTGCAGGCTAGATAGGCTTGTGGAGAGTGTAAATAGTTTTATGTATATAATAAATGGCTTATTCTTTAGCCCTACGAAGAACCCAAGACTTCTTTAAACAGCACTCGATCTACAGTACAATGATACATAATATGGTGACATAGGCAAATATGAAAAAAATTAAAGAAAAATACTTGCCAGGTATAGTAGAGCCAGAAGACTGAAGAAAACTTCTTACCTGCAGAAGAGGCTGCAAAGTGCTCCAGAGCTGTTCTGTAGCTGAAGGACAACATGGACAGTCAGTGCACAGATATGCAGGTTGCACCACAGAAGCATGGTGATCTATGAGAAGAATCCAGTGATTGGGTGAGTCAAGGTACTGACGGTTGGGGTCGGGCAAGAAACTCTTTGAAAAGTTTGAAGTAATTATCTAATGGTGCACTGTGCACATAGAAAATGAAAAAAAAGTCCATTACTCGGGCTGTCTGCAAGGGCGAAGAGCAGGAAATCCTTGAAAAGCACGGGAATTCTCAAAAAGAGCGGGGACACCTCCATTTAAAGCAAACAAGCCTAGAAACTAAAAGAAAACAACATTTCTTAAAGAGAGGGGAGTACCCTAAAAAAGCCGAGCAAAGAGTAGATTTGAAACAGATGATGCCTGAAAGCTTCCAGAATTGGGACGGACCCAATCAGATACAGAATTGGTCAATGTGGAAAAAAGATTTCTACAGCTACACACTAAATCAGAGGCTGAGCAAGTTAATACTCTTTTGTACTCCATGGGTGCCATTGCTGATGACATGATTGTAAGGCAAGTCATAAATGAAGCATCATAAAAATTTGAAGACATGTTACAAGCATTCGACAAATATTTTAATTTGAGAAGTCATAAGATCCTGGAAAGAGAAAAATGTAATAAAAGAGTCCAGCAGATAGGCAAATCCGTGGATGCTTTCATTAATGATTTATACAGATTGGCTGAGGGTTGCAAGTACAGAGATTTGAAGTCTGAGTTGATCAGGGATTGAATAGTAGTTGGAATAGCTGATAAGTCCTTATCAGACCTCTTGCAATCCAAAGATGACCTCACACTCGAGAAAGCGATTCAGATGGTGCGACAGGCAGAAGTACAAAGACGAAACAGAGCTATTCTGCTGCCTGAAAAGAGACCTTGGATCAGAAAAATCCGATGATGGTTCAGTTCCTGAAGCCCTGGATGGAAAGCTATCTCCGGATAAGAAGGTTCACACAGGTGAGAGGGTGCAAGACACCGGGAACAAGACGCACATCTAACTCAACAGAACGTGAACCTAGTGGACGAGATAGAGTTGTATTCACAAAATACTGCACAACAATGGCCAGCAAGTATACAGAAACTGCAAGAAATTTTTCATGCCCAAAAGCAGGATGAAGAATGTACTCATAGACGTCAATGCTGCACACAGGGATGGCCTCAAGAACATCCTTGGGGTAAGATCACGAAAACCTTCTACGAATTCAGAGAACACGTCACAATCATCGATGATTTGCTTGTGTGTAATGACAGACTAGTCATTCCAAGTTCACTCAGATTGGATATCTTGGAACGTCTACATCAGGGCCATAAAATGGGCATAACGAAGTGCAGAGCACGGGCTCAGTCATCATTATGGTGGCCAGGAATATCCAAAGACATAGAAAACCTGGTCCTGAACTGCCAGGTATGTCCAATACATAGACCAAAGCAAAGAGAACCTATGATTACAACAAAATTTCCAACCAGACCATGGGAATGGCGAGGAATGGATTTATTTATGCATAATAGAAAATTCTGTATAATTGTGATCGATTATAGCTCACGATGGATTGAAGTGAAAATGTTGTACTCAACAACAACAGAATCTGTTATCAAAACTTTGCAGGAAACCTTTGCGATGCATGGTATCCCTGACAAAGTCATGTCAGACAATGGACCACATTTTGCAAATGAACACTTCACACTATTTGCAAGAAAATGGGGATTTGAACATCTCACAAGTTCATCACGATATCCTCAGTTGAATGGCGTAGCCGAGAGAGGTGTAAGGACCATAAAGGTGTTGTTGAAGAAGAATGAAGATCTTCCAAATGCATTGATTGACAATCGATCTACTCTGTTGTTGTGTGGAAGATAAAAATCCAACTTCCTATTTTGCCTAGAAAACTATTTCTGAGACTAGACGTCAAAGACTACCGAAAAGTCCAAGACAGAGAGAAGTACTATAGAAACCAACAAGCTCACAATTACAACAAAATAGGTTGGAGTCATACTTAGCAGAAAAGAAGATGGTTGTGATTGTTGGAGGTCAATCATCTCAGCTCCAGAAGTGCCAGCTGCAGGAGTTTCTCAGGGTAGTGTCCTTGGCCCAACCATGTTCAGCTACTTCATCAATGACCTTCCTTCAATCATAAGGTCAGAAGTGGGGATGTTCGCTGATGATTGCACAATGTTCAGCACCATTCGTGACCCCTCAGATACTGGAGCGGTCCATGTAGAAATGCAGCAAGACTTGGACAATATCCAGGCTTGTGCTGATAAGTGGCAAGTAATATTCGTGCTAAACAAGTGCGAGGCAATGACCATCTCCAGCAAAAGAGAATCTAACCATCTCTACTTGACATTCAATGGCATTACAATTGCTGAATCATCCACTATCAACATCCTGGGGGTTACCATTGATCAGAACCTGAACTGCAGTAGCCATATAAATACCATGGCTACAAGAGCAGGTCAGAGGCTAGGAATCTTGTGGCGAGTAACTCACCTCCTGACTCCTCAAAACCTGTCCACCATCTACAAGGCACAAGTCAGGAGTGTGATGGAATACTCTCCACTTGCCTGGATGGGTACAGCTCCAACAACACTCAAGAAGCTCGATTTCACGACACCATCCAGGGCAAAGCGGCCCGCTTGATTAGCACCCCATCCAGAAACATTCATTCCCTCCACCACCGATGCATCGTGGCAGCAATGTGTACCATCTACAAGATGCACTGCAACAATGCATCAAGGTTCCTTAGACAGCATCTTCCAAACCTGCGATCTCTATCACCTAGAAGGACAAGGGCAGCAGATGCATGGGAACACCACCACCTGCATGTTCCCCTCCAAGCCCCAAACCATCCTGACTTGGAACTATATTGCCATTCCTTCACTGTTGCTGGGTCAAAATCCTGGTGAAGTGATTTATGACTTTAACCCCTTGTCCGGACTAAACCAAATCAGGAGCACATCCCCACGAATCTCCTTTAATCAAGTTCA
The DNA here is from genome assembly GCF_036365525.1 of Heterodontus francisci. NCBI lineage: Eukaryota > Metazoa > Chordata > Chondrichthyes > Heterodontiformes > Heterodontidae > Heterodontus > Heterodontus francisci. Next base: position 40,880,826 of record NC_090375.1, read on the forward strand.
AACCAACTTACCTGGAGCCCAGAGCGGCAGCAGGCTCTCTCTCGCTCTCTCGGTACCGGCGTGCGTTGAGATTCGAAGAGGAGAAAGAAACTTACAGTGACATCATGGGAAATCTGCAAGGTGATTAGTTGGGTAAGTAACAGCTGTTAGTGCATTTAAATATCTTAAAAAAATAAGGAGAACGTTGTTTTTTGAAAAAAACCTCAAAACCTACCGTATAAGTGATAAGGTGAGTAATACTAAAGTGTGTTTTTTTTTAATTAGTGTAATTTATTAAGGACTTTAGATTGTAGTGGGTAGTGTTTGGAGTAGAACAAGGCCCCTACTGTAATTAGTATTTTTTTAGGGAGTAACTAAGTAATCTAAAGGAAAGTCATGGCAGGAGAGCTCACATCCATAATATGCTCCTCCTGTGCTATAAAGGAAACAACCATATGTGCAGGAAGTGTATCCATCTGCAGCTACTGGCTACCCGCATTATGGAGCTGGAGCTGCGGGTGGATTCAGTGTGGAGCATCCGCAATGCTGAGCACATCGTGGATAGCACGTCTAGCGAGGTGGTCACACCACAGGTAATGGCTGCACATGCAGGAAAGGAATGGGTAACCATGAGGCAGAGTAGTAGGCATAGGCAGGTAGTTCAGGAGTTCCCGGTGGCCATCCCCCTCTCAAACAGATATACTGCTTTGGATTATGTTGGGAGGGAATGGCCTCCCAGGGGAAAGCAGCAACAGCCAAGTTCATGGCACCATGATTCAATTATAAGGGGAACAGACAGGCGTTTCTGTGGCTGCAAACGAGACTTTAGGATGGCATGTTGCCTCCCTGGTGCTAGGGTCAAGGACGTCTCGGAGCGGCTCCAGGACATTCTGAAGGGGGAGGGTGAACAGCCAGTGGTCGTGGTGCATGTTGGTATCAATAACATAGGTAGAAAAAGGGATGAAGTCCTGCAAGATGAATTTAAGGAGTTAGGAGCTAAATTAGGACGTCAAAGGTAGTAATCTCAGGATTATTTCCTGTGCCACATGTTAGTGAGTATAGGAACAGGAGAAAAGACCAGATGGCTGGAGAAATGGTGCAGGAGGGAGGGATTTAGATTCCTGGGGCATCAGGACCAGTTCTGGGGAAGGTGGGACCAGTACAAGCGGGATGGGTTACACCCAGGCAAGACCAGAACTGATGTCCTCGCAGGGGTGTTTGCTGGTGCTGTTGGGGAGGATTTAAACTAGAATGGCAGGGGGATGGGGACCTGAGCAGGGAGACTGAGGAGGAGGAAACAAGGATAGAAACGAAAGACAGGAAACTAAAAGGCAAAAGTGGAAGGCATAGAAATCAAGGGCAAGAAAAAAATAGGACCATAGTGCAATATAATGTTAAGATGGCTAAGGATGTTAAAAAGGCAAGCCTAAAAGCATTGTGTCTCAATGCGCGGAGTATTCGCAATAAGGTAGGCAAATTAACTATGCAAATAGATGTAAATGGATACGATATAGTTACGATTATGGAGACATGGCTGCAGGGTGACCAAGGATGGGAACTGAACATCCAAGGGTATTCAATATTTAGGAAAGACAGGCAAAAAGGGAAAGGAGATGGAGTAGCGTTGTTAGTAAAAGAGGAAATCAATACAATAGTGAGGAAGGATATTCGCTCAGAGACTCCTGATATGGAATCTATATGGGTGGAGCTAAGAAACACCAAGGGGCAGAAAATGTTGATGGGTGTTGTATATAAACTCCCAAACAGCAGTGGTGATGTAGAGGATGGCATTAAACAGGAAATTAGAGACACATGCAATACGGGTGCAACTGTAATTATGGATGATATTAATTTACATATAGATTGGGCAAACCAAATTAGCAATAATACTGTATAGGAGGAATTCCTGGAGTGCCTACATGATGTTTTTTTGGACCAATACGTTGAGGAACCAACTAGAGAACAGACCATCCTAGACTGGGTATTGTGTAATGAGAAAGGATTAGTTAAGAATCTTGTTGTGCGGGGTCCATTGGGGAAGAGCGACATTAACATGATAGAATTCTTCATTAAGATGGAGAGTGAGAGAGTTGATTCTGAGACTAGGGTCCCGAATCTAAATAAAGGAAACCATGAAGCGCGAGTTGGCTATGATAGATTGGGGAATATTAATTAAAGGGTTTAGCGTGGATAGGCAATGGCTAGCATTTAAAGAGCACATGGATAAATTAGAACAACTGTTCATTCCTGTCTGGCACATAAATAAAACAGGAAGTGTGGCTCAACTGTGGCTTACAAAAGAAATTAGGGATAGTATCAGATCCAAGGAGGAGAAATATAAAATGACCAGAACAAGCAGCAAACCTGAGGATTGGGAGCAGTTTAGAATTCAGCAAAGGAGGACAAAGGGATTGATTAATAAGGGGAAAATAGAGTATGAGAGTAAGCTTGCAGAGAACATAAAAACTGACTGTAAAAGTTTTTATACATATGTGAAGAGATAAAGATTAGTGAAGACAAATGTGGGTCCTTTACAGTCAGAAACGGGGGAATTTATAATGGGGAACAAAGAAATGGCAGACCAATTAAATACATATAATAAAAGCAAAATATTGCGGATGCTGGAAATCTGAAATAAAAACAAGAAATGCTGGAACCACTCAGCAGGTCTGGCAGCATCTGTGGAAAGAGAAGCAGAGTTAACGTTTCGGTCAGTGACCCTTCTTCGGAACTGAATACATACTTTGGTTCTGTCTTCACAAAGGAGGACACAAATTACCTCCCAGTAATGTTGGGGAACATAGGGTCTAGTGAGAAGGAGGAACTGTATGAAATCAGTATTAGTAGGGAAATGGTGTTAGGGAAATTGATGGGATTGAAGGCCGATAAATCCCCCGAGCCTGATAACCTATATCCCAAAGTACTTAAGAAAGTGGCCCGAGAAATAGTCGATGCATTGCTGGTCATTTTTTCAAAGTCCTATTGACTCTGGAACAGTTCCAATGGATTGGAGGGTAGCTAATGTAACCTCACTGTTTAAAAAAGGAGGTAGAGATAAAACAGGGAATTTTAGACCAGTTAGCCTGACTTCAGTAGTGGGGGAAATGCGAGAGTCCATTATAAAAGATGTAATAGCAGAGCACTTGGAAAACAATGACAGGATTGGACAAAGTCAACATGAATTTACGAAAGGGAAATCATGCTTGACAAATCTATTGGAATTTTTAAGGATGTAACTGGTAGAATAGATAAGGGAGAACCAGTAGATGTGGTGCATTTGGATTTTCAGAAGGCTTTCGATGAGGTCCTACATAAGAGATTAGCATGTAAAATTAAAGCACATTGAATTGGGGGTAAGGTACTGACATGGATAGAGAACTGGTTGGCAGACAGGAAATAAAGAGTAGGAATAAATGGATCTTTTTCCAAGTGGCAAGCAGTGACTAGTGGGGTACCGCAGGGATCAGTGCTAGGACCCCAGCTATTCACAATATTACTAAAAGTAATATATCCAAGTTTGCAGACAACACAAAGCTGGATGTGAGCTATGAGGAGGATGCAGAGAAGCTCGAGTGTGATTTCGACAGGTTGAGTGAGTGGGCAAATACATGGCAGATGGCGTATAATGTGGATAAATGTGAGGTTATCCACTTTGGTGGCAAAAACAGAAAGGCAGATTATTATCTGAATGGCGATAGATTGGGAAAGGGGGAGGTGCAGCGAGAGCTGGGTGTCCTTGTGCACCAGTCGCTGAAAATAAGCATGCAGATGCAGCAGGCAGTTAAGAAGGCAAATGGTATGTTGGCCTTCAAAGCAAAAGGATTCGAGTACAGGAGCAAGGATGTCTTGCTGCAATTATACAAGGCTTTGGTGAGACCACATCTGGAGTATTGTGTGCAGTTTTGGTCTCCTTATCTGTGGAAGGACGTTCTTGCTATGGAGGGTGTGCAGCGAAGGTACACCAGACTGATTCCTGGGAAGGCAGGACTGATGTATGAGGAGAGATAGGGTCGATTATGCTTGTATTCGCTAGAGTTTAGAAGAATGAGAGGGGATCTCATAGAAACCTACAAAATTCTAACAGGACTGGACAGACTAGATGCAGGAAGGATGTTCCCGATGGCAGGGGAGTCCAAGACCAGGGCGCACAGTCTAAGGATAAGGGGTAAGCCATCTAGGACTGATTTGAGGAGGGGTTTCATCACCCAGAGAGTGGTGAACCTGCAGAATTCTCTACCACAGAAAGCAGTTGAGGCCAAATTATTAAATATATTCGAGAAAAAGTTAGATATAGTTCTCAGGGATAAAGGGATCGAGGGATACGGGGAGAAAGCAGGAATAGGGTACTGAGTTTGGATGATCAGCCATGATCGTATTGAATGGCGGTGTAGGCTCGATGTGCCGGATAGCCTACTCCTGCTCCTATTTTTTCTATGTTTCTATATGAGATGTAACACATATTATTATTTCTAACATAGAATTCAAAAATCTAACCTTGCTAACGTTACAGCAAAATTATCTTAGAATATCCAGAATATCCATCACAATTTAAAGTAAACTTGTACCTAAAATTCCCAAATAAAGCATGGGATAGGAAGCCTTGTTTGTGCATTCAACACCCCAAAGTGTTTGCTTCAAAACCTTGTACTTATACTATTTCTAAGGTCTCATATGACTGTTGCATTAGATGTGACCTTACTGTGTTCCTTTTAAAATCCATATCTTTATTTTAATGTTTTACTAGAATTTGAAGTTGTGAGCTTTTATCTGGTCAAAATGTTTATAATTGTGTTTACTTGACCTCTCTTGTTCCTGTGAGTACATTCCATTTATTGTTAATTGCCCTTTCCATGGTACCCACAGCAACCTCTGGAGCCGACCTGTTTAAACAAACCAATTACGTTTGTTGCTACCTCTTACTGACAGGATATTTCAGTGGGCTTTGCCATCAGAAACCCTTTGGTCAGCATCATAGAGCCACCTTCAAATGGCTCGGAACGCATACTGTCCATCCGGCTGCTCACAGCCTCTGGTCCAGTACACCTACTCAGCATCTATGCTCCAACATTCTTCTCCCCACCTGAAGTTAAAGACCAGTTCTATGAGGAACTCCATAATATCATCAGTAGCATTCCCAATACCGAACATTTGTTCCTGCTGGGTGACTTTAATGCCAGGGTTGGGGCCGACCATGACTCATGGTCCTCCTGCCTTGGGCACTATGGCATTGGAAGGATGAATGAGAACGGACAGAGACTGCTGGAGTTGTGTACCTATCACAACCTCTGCGTCACCAACTCGTTCTTTCATACTAAACCCTGTCACCAGATTTCATGGAGGCACCCAAATTCACGTCGTTGGCACCATCTGGACCTCATCGTCACAAGGCGGGCCTTTTTAAACAACGTTCAAATCACAAGCAGCTTCCACAGTGCGGACGGCGACAGCGACCACTCCCTGGTGTGCAGCAAGGTTATACTCAAACCAAAGAAGCTGCATCACTCTAAGCAGAAGAGCCGCCCTTGCATCAACAATAGCAGAATTTTTTATCCACAGCTGTTACATAAGTTTCCAAATTCACTTGAAAAAGCCCTTCAAAACACTCCTACAGGGGATGCAGAGACCAAGTGGGCCCACATCAGACACATCTATGAATCAGCAATGACCACCTACGGCAAATGTGAGAGGCAGAATGCAGACTGGTTTCAATCTTACTTTGAAGAGCTGGAACTGTCATAGCCGCAAAGCGCATTGCACTGTTGAACTACAAGAAAACCCCCAGTGAGTTAACATCCGTAGCACTTAAAGCAGCCAGAAGCGCTGCACAAAGAACAGCTAGGCACTGCACAAATGACTACTGGCAACACCTATGCAGTTGTATCCAGCTGGCCTCTGACACAGGAAATATCAGAGGAATGTATGATGGCATTAAGAGAGCTTTTGTGCCAACCATCAGGAAGATCGCCCCCCTCAAGTCTAAATCAGAGGACACGATCACTGACCAACGCAAGCAAATGGACCGCTGGGTGGAGCACTACCTAGAACTGTACTCCAGGGAAAATGTTGTCACTGAGACCGCCCTCAATGCAGCCCAGTCTCTGCCAGTCATGGACAAACAGCCATTGATCCTCTAGCCAGTGGAAAAGCCCCTGGGAAGGACGGCATTACACCCGAAATAATCAAGAGTGCCAAGCCTGCTATACTCTCAGCACTCCATGAACTGCTTTGCTTGTACTGGGTTGAGGGAGCAGTACCACAGGACATGTGTGATGCCAATATCATCATCCTCTCGAAGAACAAGGTGGCTGTGGTGACTGCAACAACTACCGTGGACTTTCCCTGCTCAGCATAGTGGAGAAAGTCTTCACTCGAGTCGTTTTAAACAGGCTCCAGAAGCTGGCTGAGCATGTCTAGCCTGAGGCACAGTGTGGATTTCGAGCAGAGAGATCCACCATTGACATAAAATAAAAGCAAAATACTGCGGATGCTGGAAATCTGAAAGGGTCATTGACCTGAAACGTTAACTCTGCTTCTCTCTCCACAGATGCTGCCAGACCTGCTGAGTATTTCCACCATTGACATACAGTTCTCCCTTCGCCAGCTACAGGAGAAATGCCGTGAACAACAGTTGCCCCTATACGTTGCTTTCATAGATCTCACCAAAGCCTTTGACCGCGTCAGCAGACGTGGTCTCTTCAAACTACTCACAAAGCTACGAAGTATCATCACCTCATTCCATGACAATATGAAAGGCACAATTCAGCATAGCAGTACCTCATCAGACCCCTTTCCTATCCTGAGTGGCGTGAAACAGGGCTGTTTTCTCGCACCTACACTGTTTGGGATCTTCTTCTCACTGCTGCTCTCACATGCGTTCAAGTCTTCAGAAGAAGGAATTTTCCTCCACACAAGATTAGATGGCAGGTTGTTCAACCTTGCCCGTCTTACAGCGAAGACCAAAGTACGGAAAGTCCTCATCAGGGATCTCCTCTTTGCTGATGATGCTGCAGTAACATCCCACACAGAAGAGTGTCTGCAGAGACTCATTGACAGGTATGCGGCTGCCTGCAACGAATTTGGCCTAACCATCAGCCTCAGGAAAACGAACATCACGGGACAGGACGTCAGAAATGCTCCATCCATCAATATCGGCGACCGCACTCTGGAAGTGGTTCAAGAATTCACCTACCTAGGCTCAGCTATCACCAGTAACCTGTCTCTCGATGCAGAAATCAACAAGCGCATCGGAAAGGCATCTGCTGCTATGTCCAGACTGGCCAAGAGAGTGTGGGAAAATGGCGCACTGACACGGAACACAAAAGTCCAAGTGTATCAAGCCTGTGTCCTCAGTACCTTGCTCTAGGGCAGTGAGGCCTGGACAACGTATGTCAGCCAAGAGCGATGTCTCAATTCATTCCATCTTCACTGCCTGTGGAGAATCCTTGGCATCAGGTGGCAGGACCGTATCTCCAGCGCAGAAGTCCTCGAGGGGGTCAACATCCCCAGCATATACACCCGACTGAGCCAGCGGCGCTTGAGATGGCTTGACCATGTGAGCCGCATGGAAGATGGCAGGATCCTTAAGGACACATTGTACAGCGAGCTCGTCACTGGTATCAGACCCACCGGCCGTCCATGTCTCCACTTCAAAGACGTCCGCAAACGCGACATGAAGTCCTGTGACATTGATCACAAGTCGTGGGAGTCAGTTGCCAGTGATCGCCAGAGCTGGCAGACAGCCATAAAGGCGGGGCTAAAAGGTGGCGAGTCGAAGAGACTTAGCTGTTGGCAGGGAAAAAGACAGAAGTGCAAGGGGAGAGACAACTGTGTAACAGCCCCAACAACCAATTTTCTCTGCAGCACCTGTGGAAGAGTCTGTCACTCTAGAATTGGCCTTTATAGCCACTCCAGGCACTGCTTCACAAATCACTGACCACCTCCAGGCGCTTTCCCATTGTCTTTCAAGACAAGGAGGTCAAAGAAAGAAAGAAAGATTTCAATATGTGTTTTTATTTCCCAAGTCCCTGGTAACAGCAATTCTATTCTAACAGGAACCTTGAAATATTTAACTCTACCATCTTAAAGGGGAACTTCAGTGAACTCTGTAAACATTTATTCAACCTTTAACTCTAAAGGCATAATACACTAACTATTTCCAAATTCTACTTAATCAAGCCTATTATACCTATATTCCATCACACTAGAACTCCCTGTGGGTGTACCTAGCCCGCAAGTACTGCGGCAGTTCAAGAAGGCATCTCACCACCACCTTCTCAAGGGCAATTAAGGATGAGGAATAAATGCTGGCCTGGCCAGCAATGCCAATAAATGAATAAAAAAAAAATATTTTGGACCAGAAACTTACCTCAGCTAAAGGAGCACAAGAAGGTATGGATATAAGACCTGGAACGGCAGGATGTTGTCATCCAAAAAGATGAAAATTATCAGAGATTGTGTTTAGTCCATATATCAGAGAGTACTATGCGATGAAATAAGAGAATCATTATCCCTATTCCACAGAAGCAACAATCAGTCATTTATCTGGATGAACCAGATGATGATCAGGAAACACAGAGTCAACAGGACACTTCAAACATTGGTCAAGGCCATCCAGGTCATTCAAAAAGACATTCAAGCAAGACTACCAATCCACTGAACCCAATAAGAACAGGGAGAGCCGTGAAACCTCTTGATCGGCTGAATCTGTGATTGACAGAGACTTGGGGGAGATGGGGTAGTATGTAAAGTCAAAATTAATAAATGTAGATATATCAAAAATAGATGGGGACAAAGACTTGGGGGGAGATGTAGTAGAAGGGCCTGAAAGCGTTACTGTTTGAGACAGTAAGAAGAACAAAGAACAAAGAAAATTACAGCACAGGAACAGGCCCTTCGGCCCTCCAAGCCTGCGCCGATCCAGATCCTCTATCTAAACATGACGCCTATTTTCTAAGGGTCTGTATCTCTTTACTTCCTGCCCATTCATGTATCTGTCCAGATACATCTTAAAAGACGCTATCGTGCCCGCGTCTACCACCTCCGCTGGCAACGCGTTCCAGGCACCCACCATCCTCTGCGTAAAGAACTTTCCACGCATATCCCCCCTAAACTTTTCCCCTCTCACTTTGAACTCGTGACCCCTAGTAATTGAATCCCCTACTCTGTGAAAAAGCTTCTTGCTATCCAACCTGTCTATACCTCTCATGATTTTGCACACCTCAATCAGGTCCCCCCTCAACCTCCGTCTTTCTAATGAAAATAATCCTAATCTACTCAACCTCTCTTCATAGCTAGCGCCCTCCATACCAGGCAACATCCTGGTGAACCTCCTCTGCACTCTCTCCAAAGCATCCACATCCTTTTGGTAATGTGGCGACCAGAACTGCACGCAGTATTCCAAATGTGGCCGAACCAAAGTCCTATACAACTGTAACATGACCTGCTAACTCTTGTACTCAATACCCCGTCCGATGAAGGAAAGCATGCCGTATGCCTTCTTGACCACTCTATTGACCTGCGTTGCCACCTTCAGGGAACAATGGACCTGAACACCCAAATCTCTCTGTACATCAATTTTCCCCAGGACTTTTCCATTTACTGTAGAGTTCACTCTTGAATTGGATCTTCCAAAATGCATCACCTCGCATTTGCCCGGATTGAACTCCATCTGCCATTTCTCTGCCCAACTCTCCAGTCTATCAAAATTCTGCTGTATTCTCTGACAGTCCCCTTCACTATCTGCTACTCCACCAATCTTAGTGTCGTCTGCAAACTTGCTAATCAGACCACCTATACTTTCCTCCAAATCATTTATGTATCTCACAAACAACAGTGGTCCCAGCACGGATCCCTGTGGAACACCACTGGTCACACATCTCCATTTTGAGAAACTCCCTTCCACTGCTACTCTCTGTCTCCTGTTGCCCAGCCAGTTCTTTATCCATCTAGCTAGTACACCTTGGACCCCATGTGCCTTCAATTTCTCCATCAGCCTACCATGGGGAACCTTATCAAACGCCTTACTGAAGTCCATGTATATGACATCTACAGCCCTTCCCTCATCAATCAACTTTGTCACTTCCTCAAAGAATTCTATTAAGTTGGTAAGACATGACCTTCCCTGCACAAAACCATGTTGCCTATCACTGATAAGCCCATTTTCTTCCAAATGGGAATAGATCCTATCCCTCAGTAACTTCTCCAGCAGCTTCCCGACCACTGACGTCAGGCTCACCGGTCTATAATTACCTGGATTATCCCTGCTACCCTTCTTAAACAAGGGGACAACATTAGCAATTCTCCAGTCCTCCAGGACCTCACCCGTGTTTAAGGATGCTGCAAAGATATCTGTTAAGGCCCCAGCTATTTCCTCTCTCGCTTCCCACAGTAACCTGGGATAGATCCCATCCGGACCTGGGGACTTGTCCACCTTAATGCCTTTTAGAATACCCAACACTTCCTCCATCCTTATGCCGACTTGACCTAGAGTAATCAAACATCTGTTCCTAACCTCAACATCCTTCATGTCCCTCTCCTCGGTGAATACCGATGCAAAGTACTCGTTTAGAATCTCACCCATTTTCTCTGACTCCACGCATAACTTTCCTCCTTTGTCCTTGAGTGGGCCAATCCTTTCTTTATTTACCCTCTTGCTCCTTATATATGAATAAAAGGCTTTGGGATTTTCCTTCACCCTGTTTGCTAAAGATATTTCATGACCCCTTTTAGCCCTCTTAATTCCTCGTTTCAGATTGGTCCTACATTCCCGATATTCTTTCAAAGCTTCGTCTTTCTTCAGCCACCTGGACCTTATGTATGCTTCCTTTTTCCTCTTAGCTAGTCTCACAATTGAATCACAATTTCACCTGTCATCCATGGTTCCCTAATCTTGCCATTTCTATCCCTCATTTTCACAGGAACATGTCTCTCCTGCACGCTAATCAACCTCTCTTTAAAATCCTCCCACTGTAGTGATAATGATGATGTAATAGTCACATGGGTATTAAGCTGGGAAGAAGCTAGAAGCAACACAAGGTGTGCTGGCTAGAGTGTAAATAGTTATATGTATATAATAAATGAGTTATTCTTTAGCTTTACGAAGAACCCGAGAATTCTTTAAACAACACTTGACTTATGCTACAATAACAAACAACAATTCACATCCCTCACCACTATTTTAATTTTCTCGAGCTGTACTTTGTTTTATGTTAGCCTGTTGTATAATAGATGTATATCCAGGTAACATTGCCTGTTTGTATTGGCTGTTGCTCAGTGGTAGCACTCTTGTAACTGGGTCAGAAAGGAATGGGTTCAAGTCCCTCTCCTGAGACTTAAGCCCATCATCTCGGCTAATGCTCAGGTAGATGTAAAAGATCTCATGGCACTATTTGAAGAAGAGTAGGGAAGTTCTCCAATTATAATTATCCACATCATTAATGGTACAACATTTGAATACAAAGTGCACATCAGCAACTCCTACACTAGGCAATCTAAATCTTGCATAACAAATAGATAAATTTACCTCAGTATTAACTTCTCCCCATCTTCACCTGTTCCCATGTGATAGGTGTTTGAGAAATCTATTTGAAGCCTTGAGGCCCAGAGAGCAGAATACCACCAAGGTTGGAAAGAGTACAAGAGATGAGATAGATAAACAACAGTGAGCAGCAAGGGGGCACATATTCAAAGTATCACTGAAAGAATGAAAGGGAAGTTAAAGGTTTGTATTCCACTTGGAAGATTATTAGCACACAGATGCTTTACTGTAAGTGGCTATTGAAGTAGAGACTAAGACTGAGAATTTTCTTGGAGCTGCTAATGCTCCACTGTCATATCTTCACCAGAACTGTGAAACCTTCTTTCTTCAGTGAAATGGGTTTCCATCGTATTCCTGGCAAGGCTACAGAGGTAGAGCAGGAGCAGATCTGAGGAATTCTTAGCATAAATACTCATTTAAAGGGAATTTTATCATACATGCAGATGAAGAATATTAAAGGATTCAAGGAAAAGAAATTGGATTAGAGTAGGCAGCTCTGTTTTAAAAAACTGGCACTGGCACAGGTGGGAGGATACAGGAAAGGGTCAGATGTGATGCCCCATGAATGACACTGATTGTCAATGCTCATGCAAGAATAACAGTTACTTGGGTCACCAAACAAGCATGAGCCCAGCAATTAATTAAAACTTTAAGAAAAGAGGAGAAAATTGGCAGAGAGGAAAAGTAGTCAAATGGTAACAGGAAAGTTTGTTACATTATCAAATTTAAATTTATTTTGAAGAATCATTCAGCTGGAAACAAGATTTAAATAACTTCACCTGGCAGTTGAGCAGTCCACCAGCACTCATTGTATAATCCCAGCCATGAACAATGGCCTCCTTCTTCCTTCCTCTCTAATGCCAGTGACTTGTCTCCGTATACCCGAATGCCAGAGCAAAAAATGGACAACTGATTTCCTTCCATATCTTCTTTCTTTTTTCATCAAGAGTTAGCAAGTATTTGGCCAAAGTAGTCATTTTTTGTAACAGATCTCTGCAGAGTGAATTTCTGTATTTTTTCTAGTGTGTGTAAATTGGGGAAGTTTTAAAAAAGGGAACTTTCATATTTTTAATCAGTGTGTTAGTGATTTGCTTCATTACTGGTTAAGTCTTGTTTTATAATAAACTGATAATTTTGTTGTTTATCAAATAAACCTTGTTGGTGTATTTTATTCTGGGATTAAAAAATAGAGTATATGATTGGTTGTATTGGTAACTGAGGAAATATTTAAATAGATGTTGTGACCTGTGGAGAAGTGGAACTAGAAAAGACAATACATACCTTTCACCTCGATCATAACAGCAGACTAACAAACAAAAATGGCTAAAGAATAAAGATGAATATAGTTTCCTAAATTTTTATTGTAAAATAAGTTGTAAATGCAATCATACAGAATACATTTATGACTTTGTTACAAATAGCAAAGTGATAGTTCTGTCAACTCAAAGTTGAAAGGTTATCGGTTAAGGGCGTACTCCAAAAGTTGAGCACATATCTAGGGTAACATTGCATTGTTTAAGGGACTGTGAGGTGCTAAACTAAGGCCTGTCTACCTGTTTAGGGGGACATTAAAGGCATATATGATATTATTTGAAGACCAGGGAGCAGGGCTGGTCAGCCAAAACCAGCAAAAACAAACTAATTGGTCATTCGTCTCATTGTTATTTGTGAGATATTATTGTATGCAAAATGGTTGCTGCATTTATCCATGTAACTATGCAATATAATTAGTTGTGTCTGAAGTGTGAGGCCTATAAATGTCTATCATGTAACTGGACTTGAAAAGTCTGTTCTTAAATTAAAAATTCCATTTTTTTTCACATACTTCTCATATCTTATAAAGTAGAGGTATGTGTTATTAAGATAGAGGCTCCAAAATTCCACAGGGACTACTGGAATCCCTCAAAGTAAACAGGGAGGCCAGGTTATATCCAGTTTTTACTGTTTCTAACAATTTCAGCAGAACTTTCCTCTGTCCCTTAAAAGGGAGATGTGGACTCCTGAAACTGGAAGTTCCTACAACTGAGCCTTAGTCTGGACCTGTCATTTCAGGGGGTGCCAGTACACCAATGTAGATGTCTCTGACCACTAGCTCCACTGAGCCGCTCTGTACTGGCCGCTGACCACTTAACCTTAGTTTGATTGCACTACTTCTTTCATAAAGGTGAATTCTGCCGTGAAAGTAACAGCGAAGTTAACAGCAATCACCACTATTAATTTGTAAATCAGATAGCAATTTCCAGTTATTACACATGCACAGTTAAACCAGAAGTTGCTGCCTGAGATGCCCGGCTCCCCTGGAAGCTGTACAAAAATATTATCTCGCCATCGGACTCACCAGTGAAGTACACGGAATGGCATTATGTTGCCGTACTTACCTGTTAGCTACAGACGAAACTTACCATGAAAAGTTAGCGCCTATCCATTCCAGTCTAGGTATCTTTTTGAACAGTGTAGTAAGGGTTAATTACTGCCAAGCAAACTGTCTAGCGCTGAAAATTAACTTTTACAAACATGGACTCTCATTCCTTCCTCTTTTAATTATTGCTGGAGATTTAAAAATTATATATTTTTTATTTTTCTTTCTGCCTTTTATCTTGCTCTATTAATCCAATTTCTTATCCTCCCTCTATTTTAATTTCTGTACCGATTTGACAATGAATTCAATATTCCTATTTACACTTCCTGGATCAGACTGTGCTGCTTATTAAATTTCTATGATATAAATTTATAAGGCTGAAGGCACAGTGAATCAACTTTTATTCTTTGGGCAGGCAGGGTAGAATTTAGGACAGAGGAACATTGAAACCTACAGGACTAGAAAGAAAATCTATTGCAGTCCAGCTGGATTATCCAAATGTTTGAAAAAAAGAATTCCATGGCACACAAATTGATCATTTAAGGCAGATAAATAAAACAGACATGTTCTAACCTCACTCTGAAGTGCCAAAATGTTCTGGCTCCAACTCTGCTACTGTTCAAGGCACTATATGGGCAGAATTTAATGAACTTGTTGTGGGTCCTGGCGGCAGACCCGAAAGTGTGTGCCATTGTCATTCGTCACGTATGCAGCTGGCCCACTGCGATCACGCGGTAGGCAGCCAATTATCTTAATAGAGGCATGGGGCCTGGCCAATCACGTGCCAGGGGCTGTCGGTGAGGCACCAATGGCATCATCAGTGAAGGCAACGCAGGTGCTGGCACCATCTTTAAAATGCTGCCAGTCCTCCTTAACCTACTGCTTCACTTACTGTCTTTGCTGCTGGTTTGCCTTTGATGAAGTTTTGCCAATGCTGAACTGCTGAAGCCCGCTGTCTGGAGTCCCTCTGATGCTGAACTGCTAAACCCCCTGCCTGGAGACCCTCTGCTGCTGAACTGCTGAACCCCTGTCTGGAGTCCCTCTGCTGCTGATTCAAGTCCGGTACACTCTCTGGCGTAGGTCTGTCCTTCTTGGAATGGCCGGTTGCTGCTGCTCACATTGTGGAGCTTTATGGGCAGGCTGACTCTTGGCCCTCCCTCCATTGGAGGCGCAGCATCACACCACGAGTGTAGAGAAATACAGGGTGTACCAAGGTGCCCAGTGGGCCTACAGAGTGCTGTCAATGCAAAGATGATCCTGCCCTATGAACTGAGCTTTTGCGACTTCTCCGGGCACTCTCCCTGATGGCCCTCAGTGCCCAGTTTTGCTGGTGGCCCATCCCTCTCATCCAGCAGTATGGGAAACCACACATCTCATCTAACGGTTTGGTCACCTGGTAAAGTCACACAAAACCGAGGGTTGTCCCTTTTGCAGAGCCCCCGAGATCATGATTCCCCCCCCTTGCAGAGACCCACAGACCCCAATCCCCCTTGCAGAGACCACCAGGATCGCGACCGTCCTTGAGAGTGCACAGCACTGCTATCAAACAATGGCCTCCGCGTCCCCCTCTTCCCTGATGCAGCACTGTTGATGGCTGCCTACCCATCGTGGCACTGAAGCCAGCTTTTAACGGTCATGAACCCGGAGGCAGGTGTGTGTTGCCCACTGTTCACCAAGTCACAAGCCCACTATTAAATCGATGTGAATTAGATGCAAATGCATGACAATTAACTGCTCAGAAATTTAAAATAGATTCCTGTCACGTCGGGGCGGCAATGCTGCCTTGGTCCTTTTCCACCTCTGAATAAATCTGGAACTGACGTTATGTGCCGGATTCCCGGACAGACACTTCCACCACGATTATCCGTCCCCCCATACCACCAGTCCTGCTTCAAACAGTCACACAAAATTCTTTCCTATAAATACAAGCTGTTGTTGTCTTCGTAATGCCTCCCGCAAAAACGCGTCTTTGCCTATTATAGGTAAAATAAAACAGAAAATGGTTGAAATATAGCCATCCAGCCAGCATCAGAAAGAGAGAGAGAAATGTATTAATTTATGCTTCATCCTACACTTGGGTATTGATTAACAGTTCACTGTGGTCTTGAATGCATTTCTCTCTCCCTGTGTCTCTCTGTTTGATGTTGCCTGACTGATCTGTTGTACATTTAGTCCAATCTGATTGGTTAAGGAGATACACGGTTACTTGCTCTGTTCACGCAGGCCCAAGATGCACTGTAGAGAGTGCTGTGCTTTTTTGATGGATGGCTGACAGGAAGTTGTCACGCAACAGCTCATGGAAAGTCTATGGGCAAGTGTAAACTTGGCGTTGAGAGCGAATTCTGGCCCAACATCACTATCATCATAAGTCGAGCTCAGTGCCAAAGCAGAAAATTATTCTCAGTGCCTCATTAATGTGTTTATTCACAAACAAAGTTTACTTTCTGCCTCCAGTAAGTGCCAACTTATGCTGTGAGTAGATTTCTTTCAGTTCTGATCAAAATTACCCAGCGCAATATCCTTCCTTCTCAATTTGCCTTTTCACAGGTGCCAAAAAAGCAGCAGGTGACGGCTTTAAGAAACAGCCTGGGGAAGAGGCATTAGCAACACTATAATTACCATTCTGAGACAGTGCAGCAGCAGCTTGACACGAGTGCAGATGTTGTTTAATAGGCATTTTGTCAAATTACCTAGTCTGCCTTTACTAGTACATCTGCTGCACTTTGCACAAAATCAGTTTAGGTGAGCACCTTGATGTCCAATAAAGTGATTCAACTCACAAAAAATATGAGGAGGATGATATAATGGTTTGAATTATGCTGACAGTGAATTCAAAAGAGGTAATGTTCAAGGGCATTTGGGAAGGAGCGAGAGAATATTCAGGGGAGACAGCTAACACCTTTAGAAAGGCATAGGCATTTTTACAGGACAGAAAGTAGCTCCTGGCATTTTTTTATTTGTTCATGGGATGTGAGCATCACTGGCAAGCCAGCATTTATTGCCTAATTGCTCTTGAGAAAGTGGTGGTGAGCTGCCTTCTTGAAATGATGCAGTCCATGGAATGTAGGTACACCTACAGTGCTGTTAGGGAGGGGGTTCCAAAATTTTGACCCAGTGACAGTGAAGGAACGGCGATATAGTTCCAGGTTAGGATGGTGTGTGACTTGGAGGGGAACTTGCATGGTGGTGTTCCCATATGTCTACTGCCCTTATTCTTCGAGGTGGTAGAGGTCATGGGTTTGGAAGGCACTGTCGAAGGAGCCTTGGCGAGTTGCTGCAGTGCATCTTGTAGATGATACACACTGCTGCCAGACTGTGTTGGTGGTGGAGGGCATGAATGTTTAAGGTGATGGATGGGGTAAAGATCCAACGGGCTGCTTTGCTTGGATGGTGTTGATCTTCTTGAGTGTTGTTGGAGCTACACTCATCCAGGCAAGTGGAGAGTATTCCATCACACACCTAATTTGTGCCCTGTGGATGGTGGAAGGCTTTGGGGAGTCCGGAGGTGAGTTACTCATTGCAAAATTCCCAGCCTCTGACCTGCCCTTGTAGTCACAATATTTATATGGCTAGTCCAGTTAAGTTTCTGGTCAACAGTAACCCCCAGGATGTTGATAGTGCGGGATTCAGTGACAGTAATGTCATTAAACATCAAGGGGAGATGGTTAGATTTCGTCTTGTTGGAGATTGCCATTGCCTGGCACCTGTGTGGTGCGAATGTTACTTGCCACTTATCAGTCCAAGCCTGAATGTTGTCCAGGTCTTGCTGCATGTGGCACGGACGGCTTCAGTATAATTAAAATGTCCCTTTAGGGCATTGGTGCTTGGCTTAAAATAATCATGAGAATTGGAAATGGCTTTTTATGTCTGAAAGTCCAGTCAAAAGGATAAATTTCATTGATTTGTGCTCTTGGTGCGAAGCTAAGGAGTAGAAATGCTGTTTTAGCAAATGCCAGAAATTTGAAATTAAAGCAGAAAGTGGAGTAAATGTGTAGCAGCTTATTCAGTCAAAATCAAAGAGAGAGAAAGAAATGCATTCAGAATTGCATTGAATTGTTAATCAGAATTCAAGTGTAGGATTGAAACATAAATTAATACATTATGAATCATAAATTAATACATATCTCTCCCTCTTTCTGATGCTGACTGAGCTGCTGTATATTTGCACATTTTCTGTTTTATTTTATCGATTATAGGCAGAAATGTCTTTTGCAGAAGGTCTTGGGAAGACAATAACAACTTGTACTTTTCTAGTGCCTTTAACAGCAGCAGAGTTAGAGCCAGAACATTTTGGGCACTTAAGAGTGAGGTTAAAACATGTCCACTTCATTTAATTGACTTGAATCATCAATGTGTATGTAATGGAATATTTTTCAAATAT
The DNA here is from genome assembly GCF_036365525.1 of Heterodontus francisci. NCBI lineage: Eukaryota > Metazoa > Chordata > Chondrichthyes > Heterodontiformes > Heterodontidae > Heterodontus > Heterodontus francisci. The sequence goes on from NC_090375.1 coordinate 40,899,081, forward strand.
TTGGACAATCCAGATGGATTACAATAGTCTTCTCTAGTCCTGTAGATTTTAAAGTTCCTCTGTCCTGAATTCTACCCTGCCCACTTGAAGAAAAACATTCAATTCAGTGTGTCAGAGAAACATAGAAAATAGGAGCAGGAGTAGGCCATTTGGCCCTTCGAACCTGCTCCACCATTCATTATGACCATGGCTGATTATCCAACTCAATAACCTGTTCCAGCTTTCGCCCCATACCCTTTGATCCCTTTAGAACCAAGAGCTATATCTGATTCCTTTTTGAAAACAGTCAATGTTTTGGCCTCAACTGCTTTCTGTGGTAGTGAATTCCACAGGCTCACCACTCTCTGGGTGAAGAAATTTCTCCTCATCTTAGTCCTGAAAGGTTTACCCCATATCCTTAGACTATGACCCCTGGTTCTGGACTCCCCCACCATCGGGAACATCCTTCCTGCATCTATCCTGTCAAGTTGTGTCGAAATTTACAGGTTTCTATGAGATCCCCCCTCACTCTTCTGAACTCCAGCGAATATAATCCTAACCGACTCAATCTCTCCTCATATGTCAGTCCCGCCATCCCAAGAATCAGTCTGGTAAACCTTTGCTGCACTCCCTCTATAGAAAGAACATCCTTCCTCAGATAAGGAGACCAAAACTGCACACAGTATTCCAGGTGTGGCCTCACCAAGGCCCTGTATAATTGCAGCAAGACATCCCTGCTTCTGTACTCAAATCCTCTCGCTATGAAGGCCAACATACCATTTGCCTTTTTTACTGCCTGTTGCACTTGCATGCTTACATTCAGCGACTGGTGTATGAGAACACCCAGGTCTCACTGCATATTCCTCTCTCTCTCAGTTTATAGCCATTCAGATAATAATCTGCCTTCCTGTTTTTGCCACCAAAGTGGATAACCTCACATTCATCCACATTATACTGCATCTGCCATGCATTTGCCCACTCACTCAACTTGTCCAAATCACCCTGAAGCCTCTCTGCATCTTTATCAAACTCACCCTCCCACCCCGTTTTGTGTCATCTGCAAATTTGGAGATATTACATTTAGTTCCCTCAACTAAATCATTAATGTATATTGTGAATAGCTGGGGTCCTAGCACCGATCCCTGCGGTACCACACGAGTCACTGCCTGCCATTCAGAAAAAGACCCATTTATCCCTACCATTTGCTTCCTGTCCGCCAAACAATTTTCTATCCATCGCAATACACTCCCCCAATCCCATGCGCTTTAACTTTACATGCTAATCTCTTATGTGGGACTTTGTCGAAAGCCTTCTGAAAGTCCAAATAAGCCACATCCACTGGCTCCCCCTCATCAAATCTACTAGTTACATCCTCGAAGAATTCTAGTAGATTTGTCAAGCATGATTTCCCTTTCATAAATCCATGCTGACTCTGTCCGATTTTACCACTGTTCTCCAAGTGCTCTGCTATAGAATCTTTGATAATGGACTCTAGAATTTTCCCCACTACCGATATCAGGCTGACTGGTCTATAATTCCCTGTTTTCTCTCTACCTCCCATTTTAAATAGTGGGGTTACATTAGCTACCCTCCAATCTGTAGGAACTGTTCTAGAGTCATTAGAATCTTGGAAGATGACCACCAATGCATCCACTATTTCTAGGACCACTTCCTTAAGTACTCTGAGATGCATACCATCGGGCCCTGGGAACTTATCGGCCTTCAATCCCATCAATTTCCCCAACACCATTTCTCGACTAATACTGATTTCTTTCAGTTCCTCTCTCCCACTTCCCCAACATTTCTGGTATGATATTTGTGTCGTCCTTTGTGAAGACAGAATCAAAGTATGCATTTAGTTGGTCAGCCAGTTCTTTATTCCCCTTAATAAATTCCCCTGTTTCTGACTGTAAGGGACCTACATTTGTCTTCACCAATCTTTTTCTCTTCACATACCTACAGAAACCTTTACAGTCAGTTTTTATGTTCCCCGCAAGCTTGCTCTCGTACTCTATTTTCCCTTTCTTAATCAATCCCTTGGTCCTCCTTTGCTGAATTCTAAACTGCTCCCAATCCTCAGGTCTGTTGTTTTCCTGGCAAATTTATATGCCTCTTCCTTGGATCTAATGCTATCTCTAATTTCCCTTGTAAGCCATGGTTTGGCTACCTTTCCCATCTTGATGAAGAATTCTATCATATTATGGTCGCTCATCCCCAAGGGGTCTTGCACCACTAGATTGTCAATTATTCCTCTCTCTTTACACAATACCCAGTCTAGGATGGCCTGTTCTCTGGTTGGTTCCTCAACGTATTGGTCCAGAAAACCATCCCGTATACACTCCAAAAATTCCTCCTCTACGGTGTTGTGACTAATTTGATTTGCCCAATCTATATGCAGATTAAAGTCACTCATAATTACAGATGTTCCTTTATTGCATGCATCTCTAATTTCCTATTTAATGCCATTCCCAACATCACCACTACAGTTTGGGGGTCTATATACAACCCCCACTAATGTGTTTTGCCCCTTAGTGTTTCTCAGCTCTACCCATACAGATTCCACATCGTCAGAGCTAATATCTTTCCTCACTATTGCGTTAATTTCCTCTTTAACCAGCAATGCAACTCCACCGACTTTTGCTTTTTGTCTGTCCTTCTTAAATACTGAATATCCCTGGATGTTCATTTCCCATTTCTGGTCACCTTGCAGCCATGTCTCCGTAATCCTGACTAGATCATACCCGTTTATATCTATTTGTGTGATTGATTCATCCACTTTATTGCGAATGCTCCACGCGTTAAGGCGCAAAGCGTTAAGGCTTGTCTTTTTAACATTACTTGTCTCCCCAATAATTTTCACTGTGTCCTTGTTTGATTCTGGCCCTTGATTTCTCTGCCTATCACTTTTCCTATTCCCCTTACTGTCTTTTGTTCTTTTCTTTAATTCCCCCCCTCCTCTGACTCCTTGCAAAGGTTCCCATCCCCCTGCCATTTTAGTTTAAACCCTCCCCAACCACTCTAGCAAATACTCCCCCTAGGACATCAGTCCCGGTCCTGCCCAGGTGTAACCCGTCCAGTTTGTACTGGTCTCATCTCCCTCAGAACTGGTCCCAATGCCCCAGGAATCTAAAACCCTCCCCCTCACACCATCTCTTAGGCCACGTATTCATCTGATATATCCTGCTATTTCTACTCTGACTAGCACGTGGCACTGGTAGTAAGCCTGAGATCACTACCTTTAAGGTCCTACTTTTCAACTTACTTTCTAGCTCCCTATATTCTGCTTTTAGGACCTCATCCTTTTTTTTTTACCTCTGTCGTTTGTATCAATGTGTACCACGACCACTGGCTGTTCACCCTCCCCCTTCAGAATGTCCTGTAACTGCTCTGAGACATCCTTGACCCTCCCACCAGGGAGGCAACATTCCATCCTGGAGTCTCTTTTGCAGCCACAGAAACACCTATCTATTCCCCTTACAATTGAATCCCCTCTAACTATTGCATTTCCACATATTTTACTCCTCCCCTGTGCAGCAGAGCCAACCGTGGTGCAACGAATTTGGCTGTTGCTGCTTTCCCCTGATAGGCCATTCCCCCCAACAGTATCCAAAGCTGTATATCTGTTTTGCAGGGGAATAGCCACAGGAGATTCCTGCACTGCCTGCCTAGACCTCTTGCTCTGCCTGGTGGTCACCCATTCCCCTCCTGCCTGTGCGGTCTGAGCCTGCAGTGTGACCACCTCTCTATACGTGCTATCCATGATACTCTCCACCTCCTGGATGCTCCAGAGTGTCCCCTGCTCACACAGAGATACAACACTGAAACAGGCCCTTCAGCCCACCGAGTCTGTGCTGACTAACAACGACCCACTTAAACTAATCCTACATTAATCCCATATTCCCTACCACATCCCCACCATTCTCCTACCACCTACCTACACTAGGGGCAATTTACAATGGCCAATTTACCTATCAACCTGCAAGTCTTTAGCTGTGGGAGGAAACCTGAGCACCCGGCAGAAACCCACAGGGACACAGGGAGAACTTACAAACTCCACACAGGAAGTACCCAGAACTGAACCCGGTCACTGGAGCTGTGAAGCTGTGGTGCTAACCACTGCACCACTCCAGCTCTGAAACCCGGGCTTCCAGGAGCTGCAGCTGGACACACTTCCTGCACACATGCTAGTCCCGGGCACTGCAATTGTTCCCGGCTTCCGACATGGAGCACGAGGAGCACACCACGGCTTTGAGCTCTCCTGCCATGACTTAACCCTTTAAACTAAATTAAACCTTCTGGAAGATCTTAATGTCCAATAATATCAATTACTCTAGGGCCCTTCTTCCCTGGCCCTCGTTCCTACAGAACTCCCTAAAAAAGAACACGACTTACTTTACACTACTTACTTTATTTGAAATAAACTTTAAACTTCAGCCTTGTCTTCAGCCTTATAAATTGATGTCATAGAAAGTTTTGGAGATGATTCTCCAGGAATATTCAAAGGTGTTTGTATGGGCAAAAATGGTGGCATGTAACTACTATAAATACAGTGAAATTTCTGTGCTCCAGACAAATGGCAGATATTTTCATGAGGTTTGTCCTAATAAGGCTGTCAATGCCTTGGAGCGGTTGTAATGAAGATTTATTCAAATGATAAGAGAAACCATGGACTTCAGTTATGTGGAGAGGCTAGATAAATTGAGATAGTTCTCTTCAGAGCAAAGAGGATTAAGGGGAGATTTAACGGAGGTGTTCAAAATCATGAATGGTTTTGACAGAGGAAATAAGGAGAATTGTTTCCACTGGCAGGCCAGCCAGTAACCAGAAAATGCAGATTTAAGATAATTGGCGAAAGGACCAAAGAGAAAAATGAGGAGAATTGTTTTTATACAGTGATTGTTATATGGAATGAATATGGAATGAAAGGGTGTTGGAAACACATTCAATAGTAACGGGAATAGGAATAATACTTGAAAAGGAAACATTTGCAGCATAATGGGAAAAGAGCAAGAGAATGGGACTAATTCGAAACCTCTTACAAGGAGCTGGTATAGCCACGCTGGGCTAAACAGACTCCTTCTGTACTGTAAGATTCTGTGATACTTCAGTGGAAGGTCAAAACACGAGAGAAACAGTGTAAATGGGTTTCAATAATTTTCCCACGAACGTCACATCAGGCACTTGGGAGAATCCCAGAGTCATTTCAACCTCTAGATCTTTACTGTAAAGCATTTCTCTCAGTGGATCAAGAGGAATAGGTTGAACTAGGATTTGAGCCTTGATTTCAGCACAGAAAGTATGCAGGAAGCAGGAGCAGCATTTAGAACTCAGCAGGAATAAGAGAGTTCACAGCAGCAATGAGACCACACCTGCAGTACTGTGTAAAGTTTTGGTCTCTTTATCTAAGGAAGGATATACTTGCCTTGGAGGGATGCAATTAAGGTTCACTGGACTGATTACTGAGATGATGGTATTGTCCTATGAGAAAGGATTGAGTAGATGAGGTCTATATTCCTAGAATTTAGAAGAATGAAGGTGATCTCATTGAAACATAAAATTCTTAAAGGGCTTAATAATATAGATGTTCGGAGGATGTTTCCCCTGCTGGGGAGTCTAGAATGAGGGGACATAGACTCAGAATAAAGGATCAGCTTTTTAGGACTCAAGTGAAGAGAAATTTCTTCACTCAAAGGGTTGTGGATCTTTGAATTCTCTACCCCGTGAATCCTCAGTCATTTTAGTATATTCAAGACAGAGATTGATTAATTTTTGTGTACCAAGGGAATTAAGGGATATGGGGACAGTGGGGAAGACACATTGTACCAGTAACAGCATTTCAGTGGTGCCCACCCCAAACTAGCGGTCAAAATGTCAGACTAGTACCGTGTCACTCTGATAAAGAAGAGGCCCAGGAAGTGCCATGGGGCATTTTTAATTAAAGATAATCAATCCTGTCGGGGATGAGGGTTTGAGGCCTTTCGAGGAACCAGCTCTCAGTTAACTAAAGATGTTTGGAGGTCTTATAAGGGTCAACTGACAGAATTCATGGGGTGGCCTAGGAAACACCCCAGGCTCAGACAAAGAGGACATTTGAAAAGATATGGCCATATTCCCTACTATAAAATGGCAGGACATAAGAAATGGGGCAGAACCACAACCCGACTGAGTTCCACCCATTTTCTCTAAGTCATTGAGTTAATTTGAGACAGAAATCAATAGATTTTTGGGCACCAAGGGAATCAAGGGGTATGGGGATAGTGCGGGAAGGTTTAATTGAGCTGGAAGAGCAGCCATGGACGTTGGCTTATGTTCCTTTGTTAAAGCACAAAAGTTATCACAATCATTGAGTTAGTGAATAGCTTTTCTATTAAAATAATCAGTTCAAGGCAAAGGTTTCTCTGGGGCATGGACTAACTCTTTACATTTCCTAGTGGAAAACTGTTACTGGATTAAGAGATGGAACTACTTCACAATAATGCTTCATGGGTTCTTGTGTGATATCATTCTTATTTTTTCACCTAACCACACATGAATAACAAAGTTTTTAACTATCCGTCTACCCTACTCCATGAATTGCTTGCATTCTCAATGTATTGAAGAGGAGTTTCTTGGATAAGTGGTTTTAGTTTAGTTTTTAGTTTAGAGATACAACACTGAAACAGGCCCTTCGGCCCACCGAGTCTGTGCCGACCATCAACCACCCATTTAAACTAATCCTACACTAATTCCATATTCCTACCACATCCCCACCTGTCCCTATATTTCCCTACCACCTACCTCTACTAGGGGCAATTTATAATGGCCAATTTACCTATCAACCTGCAAGTCTTTTGGCATGTGGGAGGAAACCGGAGCACCCAGAGGAAACCCACGCAGACACAGGGAGAACTTGCAAACTCCACACAGGCAGTATCCAGAATTGAACCCGGGTAGCTGGAGCTGTGAAGCTGCGGTGCTAACCACTGCGCCACTGTGCCGCCCATCAAAGTTCTGACAAAGCTCTTAACTTTGTTAAGTTCATTATCAGCATGAGTAATTGCTTCCATGGAATGGCAACTAATATATCTGAACAGATGGAACTGAACAAAGTGACCTTTTCTTTTGAGTCAGTAGCATTTCCACCAGCAGTAAAACACAGAGCCATGCAAATATATTACCATTGCAAAACCATTCTTCAGAGAGAGAAAAATATATTTACAGATTGAAAAGTGACAGTTGGTTAATCAGACATTGTAACATTTAAGCTACAGGCAATACAGAATTTTGATATACCTGGAGCAAACTAATTAGAGTGGGAAGCAGTAAATACACAACAGTGAGTGGTAGGCTGTTTCAAGTCACAGTTGTTTAGATTTAAATTTGTACCATCATTGTGGGAATATCTCCCATGCTCTGTGCCTGACCGCAGCTCAAACTGATTTTTTTTTGCTGTGGAAATTTTGTGTAAAGTTTAACTTTGACGAGATAGTTCTCTTCCTCATGTTGCTATAGATCTGGTGAATGATATGACAGGAGTTGGGGAGGTGGTGTGGACGCCTGTGGCAAGTGACCCTATGGGAAGGCTCAGTTGGAAGACATGCTCAATTTAATACAGGGAAATCATATGCACCTGGTATCAATCGCCAGATAGAAACTCATCATTAGATATAAGTTTTCCTCTCTCTTCCCCCACCATACCCCCCCCCTGCAATACTCACTAATCTGTATAAATATAGAAAAGCATAAGGAGAGCATAATATTTAAGTCTCCAAGAGACTAGCTGAATCAGGTATACTGTATAACTATAAAGAAGGCTGACACCCACACGTTTTCCCATATCCCTTCTGCAGTTTGCTAAGGGGAAATTAAAACATTGAGTAATTTTTCAAATTGTTTAAACAAACATTCTCACCCACTGGCAAGGATGGTATTATGCTGCAGGAAACCCTAACTAGAAAACAATGGGCTGAGTATTCATTGCCGATGTCTGTGAGCTCCATTTTAGCTGAGCTCAGAGACGTAATATCACCCCTTACAGGCTTGCATGAAATCTCAGTGATTCTGAGAAAGATTCCTATGAAATAACAAATCACATTGATCTGACTTTAGAGCAGACCAAGTTTATAGTAGATTTAAGATGCCATTGATGGGAAGATGCAAAGGAACTTAGGAATATTCTGTAAGTGACAAGCAGCTTGGGGCAATGGTAATGTAGCAGCTATATTACTGGACTAGTAATCCACAAAATATGAATTCACATCCCACCATGGCGGATTGAGAATTTGAATTCAGTTTTTAAAAAATGTGGAGATTAAAAAAGAATTGTTGTAAAAGCCCAACTAATTCACTGAAGTCCTTTAGAAAAGGAAATCTGTCATTCCTAGCTGGTTTGGCTCCAGTTCCATGTCAATGTCATTGACTTTTAATTGCCCTCTGAAGTGGCCTAGCAAGCCAATGCATTTTACTAAACTACTACAAAGAACACATGACTGCAGCAGTTCAAGAGAAAGGCCCATCACAACCTTCTCACGGATGACGAGGGATGCTAATAAAGTCGAACTTGCCAGAAATGCCCCATTCTGCGAATTGTTTTCAATGTGACAATCCTTTCGCTGTGGAGTACTCAAATTCATATATCACACAACTTTACAATCAAACTCCTCAGAAACATTTTCCCCAAGGCAAACTATTGCCGAAAGGAACTGCTGACAGGAAATAAAAGTAATGCTTACTTTAAGGGGTTAGGTAAGGAGAGGGAACTGACATAAAATTGCTATCAATCTCAGGGGTGGGACAAAAGAATTCAAATATACCTGCCAACTTTAGGGAAATAGGTGACTTGACAAAGAGGGCCCTATACCTGATTTATTCACATTAATAATCGGCATTTCACAGCCATATGTTCTGTAATGTGGGAACAGCATCATCACTGGTTTCCAGGATTAATCATCAGCCCTGATCATGGTATAGTTTCAGTTGCTGCAGCCCTTATAATGGCCAATTCTACAAACACAGGATGCACTGGGGTAGTTAACATGAAATATGAATGCAGGTGGGAAAAAAAAATTGGTCAGTTTTAACTATTTGTGAATTTTCCAGTGCCTTTCTTTCTAGGCTCCTGATCTATCTGTCAGGAAATGATCATGATTCACCAGTACAGCCAGGAGTAATTTGACAGCTGATCATGGGTATCCCACAGTGAGCTCCTCAAAACCTGGTTTCAATTGGATAGAAACCTCTGGAGAGATCCAACAAACCAAAGAAAGAAATATTTCAGCATCCCTTGGTAATGTTTACTCTGCAGCAAATAGGGAAGCTACAATAAAAGCAAAATACTGCAGATGCTGAAAATCTGAAACAAAACCAAAAAGTGCTGGAAATACTCAGCAGGTCTGGCAGCATCTGTGGAGAGAGAAGCAAAGTTAACGTTTCAGCTCTGTGACCTTTCATTAGAACTGAAGCTACAATGTAAGGCAGACAGGGAATCTGATGTTCAAAAACAATTTCAATTTATCACTAAACAGGCACCTGGTAGTGTGTCAGAGAAAAATGACTTGTTGAAGTTAATACTTGAATCTTGCACTCAATTTCTGAGAAACAGGGATGGACTAATGTGATTAAAAATTACATTGACATTGGAGAAATTTGTCCCATTGCTTTAACCCATTAACACAGGAGATTGGCAAATCAAAATATCACAAAAATACTCGGAAAAGCTATTACTAAGCCAAGCCTGAGTCTGTGAGTGTTTCGTCTGGTCAAAGCCATCTAGGGAGATTCTGCATTGACCACAGAGGTTTGAATGAGGTGACTGTTAAAAGACATTTTTTTTTAACAAAAGCGAAGTATATTACCACAATGAACTCGTAAATCTAACAGCAGATTCAAGGTGTGAGATGTTCCAGTTCACAGTAATAACATTTGGGCTGGGCATTGCTCCCACTACATCCGGTATCTCTTGAATAACGTGCTGGATGATCTATTTACTTTTAGTATGTTAAAGGGATAGGGTGAAGCAGTATAGACTTAATGGCACAGTTTCAAAGAGTGTACAGGGACAGAGGGACCTGGGGCTTCATGTGCATAGATCTTTAAAGGTGGCATGACATTTTGAGAGAGTAGTTAACAAAGCATATGGAATCTTGAACTTCATAAATGGGGAAGTTATGCTGAACCTTTATAAAGGTACAAGAGTATTGCATCCTGTTCTGGTCACCACACTTTAGGAAGGATGTGAGGGTCCTTGAGAGGGTGCAGAGGAGACTTATTCCAAAAATAAAGGATTTTAGCTACAAGTTTAGGTTGGAAAAGTTGGGATTGTCCTTCTTGGAGCAAAGAAGATTGAGGAAAGATTTGATAGAGGTGTACAAGATTCTGGCAGGTTTGGATACCATAGTCACAGAAAGGATATTCCCATTAGCTGATGCTACAAGGACTCGGGGACACAGACTTAAGGTTTTGGGTAAGGGATCAGTGGGTATATGAGGAAGAACTTTTTAGGCATCAAGTGGTAATAGTCTGGAACTCGCTACCTACGAAGGTGGTGGAAGCAGTGACAATGAATGATTTGAAAAGGAAATTGGATGGAAACTTGAAGGAAACAAACATATAGGGCTAATGTGCAAGAGTCAGGGAATGGGGCTGATTGGATTGCTCTACGGAGAGCCAGCAAGGACTCGATAGGCCGAATGGCCTCCTTCCGTGCCATTATAGCTCTATGATTCTATGATGACATTGTTGTGATAGTATTCATGATATTGGACAAGCTGGAACATCTCCAGCAAGTGTCCTCCTAACTGCTGGAAGATGATTGTGGTTGTTTGAGGTCAATCATCTCAGCTCCAGGACATCACTGCAGGAGTTCCTCAGGGTAGTGTCCTAGGCCCAACTACCTTCAGCAGCTTCATCAATGACCTTCCTTCAATCATAAGATCAGAAGTGGGGATGTTTATTGACGATTGCACAATGTTCAGCACCATTTGCAACTCCTCAAATACTGAAGCAGTCCGTGTAGAAATGCAGCAAGACCTGGACAATATCCAGGCTTGGGCTGATAAGTGGCAAGTAACATTTGTGACACACAAGTGCCAGGTAATGACCATAATGACCATCTCCAACAAGAAAGAATCTAACCATCTCCCCGTGACATTCAATGGCATTACACGATCACTGACTCCCCCATTATCAACATCCTGGGGGTGACCATTGACCAGAAACTGAACTGGAATGGCCATATAAATACCGTGGCTACAAGAGCAGGTCAGAGGCTAGGAATCCTGTGGTCAGTAACTCACCACCTGACTCCCCAAAGCCTGTCCACCATCTACAAGGCACAACTTAGGAGTGTTATGGAATGCTCTCCACTTGCCTGGATGGGTACAGCACCATCCAGGGCAAATCACCCCTTCATCAAACATTCACTCCCTCCTCCACCGATGCACCATGGCAGCAGTGTGTCCCACCTACAGGATGCACTGCAGCAATGCACCAAGGCTCCTTAGAAAGCGCCTTCCAAACCCGACACCTCTATCACCTAGAAGGATAAGGGCCACAGATGCATGGGAACACCACCACCTGCAAGTTCCGCTCCAAGCCACACACCATCCTGACTTGGAACTATATCACCGTTCCTTCACTGCTGCTGGGTCAAAATCCTGGAATTCCATTCCTAGCAGCACTGTGGGTGTACCTACCCCACATGGACTGCAGTGGTTCAACAACGTAGCTCGCCACCACCTTCTGAAGGACAATTAGGGATGGGCAATAAATGCTGGTCTAGCCAACAATGCCCGCATTCCTTGAATGAATACAAAAAAAAAGGACCAACTGCAAAACTAAAAGAAATCTATGTTTGAGAAAGAAAGGATCATTTTTGGGCCATCGTGGCTCAGATTTTCAAATCAGCATTGTCTTAACATTGTTGGTAACCCTACTGGTGTTATAATAATACCAACTAGACAGCTGAGGCTTGTTTTGCATCAAGGAACATCTTGATCCTGGAAGAGAAAGAGCTTTTCCATTACCTGAGACAATGTTGAATATCAGAACATTTCTCACAGTGGCATGATATTATAGAAGGTTTATTGGAGACTGCAGTAATTGCATTGACTCAACTAGATTTATTTTGATATATATTTGTTTTTAGGTGTGTAGCTTTGCAAGGCCATATTTATTGCCAATCCTTATTTGCAGTGGGAACATTAAGAGTCAACACTGTAGTGTGCAACCAGAATCATATGGTAGAAGTGATAGATTCCTTTCCCATAGGACAATAATAATCAAATGGCTTTTTAATGACACGTGTACAACTTTTATGGTTATTTCATTGAGCCCCAGCTCACAAACTTCCCAACTATCCATGGTCAGATTTGAACTCACAACAACCACTAGGCTTCCATACACATATATATGTTACAATTGCATGATTTATATCATGCCCCAAAGGCCCTTTGCTTACTTAAGTGAAACCTAAGCTCACACTTAAAATCTCAGCTTCCAGAGGGCATCTAACTTCATCAAATACGACATACTTCCTTTGAAGGAAAGCAACAGATGCTTTGACTTCAATGGACTTGCTGGCTTCCCCAGCATAGATAGGGCTATTGACGGTAACCACGTGAAGGCTGGAGGAACCTGTCGCATTCATCAACAGGGAATGTTTCCACTCACTAAATGTGCAAATTGCCTACACGTGTTCTGAACCCCTACTGTGGTGTGTAATTAGTCTTGGGGGCCCCGCTATTGGCCGTGCCTCATCTGAGGTTTCCTGATTTGCCACTTCACTCGCTGCAGTGTATTCAAATGACTTTTGGAGGAAATTTTGAAGCAACTTCACAATGGGGAGATCAGCATGCAAAATGTCGTAAGTTACGGTGTACGGCGGCAATCCAGGAGATTTTGTGCCAAGGAAGAAAAGTGTAAAAAGCTTACAAAACCTGGATATTCAGACTTAAGAAGCAGATTAATTAGCACTGCTCAGAGATATGTATATCGTAGATTTATGCACGTTGTGTCATCTTAATTAAAACATTGCTGTTGGTGCTGATCTTTTCAGTTTCATGAATCACGAATAAGTCATTAATTAATCCAATAACAAAAATCAGCTGGTTTCAGCACATTTGTCACTGGGGCTGCCTTGATTTAAATCTGTAAGATTGAATAGCTCTGTATAGTTACCAAATGAATCCAACGCACATACAAATTTATGGAGGTAAAAGGGAAAGTGATACCTCTTTGTTATTAACTGATAGCCTTCCATCCTTAAGGCTATATTCAATCATATTCTCATGCATTTTACTGCGGTTTGTCTCAGACTTAAAGTTTATTATATTTCACAGATGATACAAGAACACAAGAACACATGAATAAGGAGCAAGGGTTGACCATATAGCCCAACATGCCTGCTCTGCCATTCAATATGATCAGGGTTGATCTTAGGCTTCAATTCCACATTGCCATATCCCTTGATTCCCTGAGAGACCTGAAATCTGTTTATCCCAGCCTTAAATATATTCAACGATGGAGCATCCACAACCCTCTGGGGTAGAGAATTCCAAAGATGCCCAACCCTTTGAGTGAAGTAATTTCTCCTCATCCCAGTCCTAAATGATCGGCCCCTTATCCTGAGGCTATTCCCCCATGTTTTAGATTCCTCAACAAGCAGAAATAATCTCTCAGTGTCTACCCTATCCAGCCCTTTTAGAATCTTATATGTTTCAATGAGATCACCTCTCATTCTTCTAAACTCCAGAGAACATAGGCCCAATTTACTCAGCCTTTCATCATAGGACAACCCCTCATCCCAAGGACCAATTCACTAAACCTTTGTTTGCATGCCTCCATTTGTAAGTATATCCTTTCTTAAATGTGGAGATCAAACTGCACACAGTACTCCAGATGTGGTATCACCAAAACCCTGGACAATTGTAGCAATACTTCCTTATTCTTATACTCCAATCCCCTTTCAATAATGGACAACATGCCACTTGCCTCCCTAATAGCTTGCTGTACCTGCAAACGAACATTCTGCATTCCTTGTACCAGCACACCCAAGTCTCTTTGAACATCAACACTAACAAGTTTCACACCTTTTAAAAAATATTCTGCTTTTCAATTCTGACAACCAAAGCAATAATATCTCACTTCCCTACATTATACTCCATTTGCCATCTTGTTGCCCACTCCCTTAACATTTCTATACCTCTTTGCAGCCTCTCTGTGTCCTCTCCACAGTTTATTTTTTCACCTACCTTTGTATCATCGGCAAACTTAGATACATTACTCTCTGTCTCTTCATCCGAGTCATTAATATAGAGTGTTTCATACCAGAAATAGATGGTAAACTAGCAGCTAAAAAGAGTGAGGGAATTCAGGAAGTTAATATCTGCAGAGAAGAAGTATTGGAGAAACTTAAGGGACCAGAGCTGACGTCCCAGCACTGATCCTTGCGGCACTCCACTATTCACTGCCTGCCAACTTGAAAATGCCCCATTTATGCCCACCAGTTGCTTCCTGTCCATTAACCAATTCTCTATCCATGCTAATATATTACCCCAACTCTATGAGCCCTTATCTTGCCTACTAACTTTATGTGTGACACCTTATTGAATGCCTTTTGGAAATCCAGGTATACTACATCTACTGATTCCCCTTCATCTACCCTATTAGTTACAGCTTCAAAAAGCTCGAAGAAATTTGTCAAATCGGATTTTCCTTTAGTAAAACCATGCTGACTTGTTCTAATCATACTGTAGTTTTCTAAGTGCATTGTTAAGACTTCCTTAATAATAGATTTCAGCCATTTTCCCAACAACTGATGTTAGGCTAACTGGTCTGCAGTTCCCTGTTTTTTCTTTCCCTCCTTTCTTGAAAAGCAGTATAACGTTTGCCAACTTCAAATCTGATGGGACCGTTCCCAAATCTAAGGAATTTTGGAAAACCAAAGCTAGCGCATTCACTATCTCTGCAGCTATCTCTTTTCGAACCCTAGAGTGTAGGCCATCAGGTCCCGGAGATGGTCAGATTTTGGTCCCTTAAGTTTCTCCAATACTTCTTCTCTGCAGATATTAACTTCCTGAATTCCCTCACTCTTTTTAGCTGCTAGTTTACCATCTATTTCTGGTATGAAACCTATGTCTTCTACTGTGAAGACAGAGACAAAATATTTGTTTAATGCCTCTGCCATTTCCTCATTCCCCATGATGATCTTCAAATCACTAGAATGCACTCCCTGAAAGGGTAATGGGAGCAGATCCAATAGCAACTGTCAAAAGTGAATTTGACTATATACACAAAAAGAAAATATTTACAGGGCTATGGGGAAAGAGTAGGAACTAATTGGATAGCCCTTTCAAAGAGCCAGCACAGGCACGATGGGCAGAGTAAGCTCTTTGAATCGTGTAAGTTCCTATGGGCCTGATATTTATCAGAGATCAGGAAGTGTGCAGGGGTGTGGGGAAGTGGGGGGAAAACTCGACAAGGCGGCGAGTGGTTCTCATTAACATGGCACATGTCCACTTCAAGTTGGCAGCAAGTGGTGGAAGATCGTGTGACTTCGAGGCACCCACCGATACAAAGTATTGCATTGAGGAAGTGGAGAGTTGTCTGGGCAGCAGAGGCCTCAGCTTTCCTCCTGCAACAAGAGGAACCCTCTTGCTTCTCCTGACTCCATGAAGGAAAGAAGAACAATTACCTTTTTCAGCATCAAGTGAAGCCAATCGGTACCTCTTTCATTTATGGCACTCTACTTCCATAGTCTTAAAAAGTTGCTGCATGTAAACTATGTGCGGCATATGGAGATTTAAATAAAAATAACTGCATCAGAGCACTGTGAAAAGTGTATCTCAGTAAAATATAGAGTGAATGCAGATATTATTAGTACTCATTGTATAGTTGCTGATATATTATTTAAACCTACTATGCTAAATACTGACATTTAAATAATATTCAGAAATAGTGAATTGTCCACTCCTCTTGAACATGTCAGATTCTGCATACATAAGAACATAAGAAATAGGAGCAGGAGTAGACCATACCACCCATTGAGCCTGTTCCGCCATTCAATATGATCATGACGCAACTCACTTTCCCACCCGCTCCCTATATCCCTTGATTCCCTGAGACCAAATATCTGCCTATCATGGACTGGCCAATGTTATCTCTTTTGCAGCATGTAAAAGGCAGGAAACATTTATTCTTTTCAGCAGCTGGCAGTTTTATTTTGAAAGTCAAGTCCCGTTATTTTGTGTTGTAAATTGGCCCTGCCTTGGAACAGAACAAAACACCTCTTGGGATTGCTAGTTTCATTCCAGCATAAAAATCAACTCAACTCCACAGGCTACTTAGAGAATATGTTAAGCAGTCAGATTACTGAGATGGAGCCTAATCAGTTAGATGAGGACAGAGGCAATAGAGGAAAACGAACCCTACTGGGAAACCTGGCCATTTAATGAAATAAAAGGTGAGGAGTTTGTAAAGTCATTATCGAGCTCACAATCATCGATTCCTAAATGATGGTGGAAGTTCTACCTGCTGCGATAGACAAAACAAATGTCACTCTGAGAGGAGATCTGGCTGCTATAATTCAATGTTACAAACACAAATCTGACTGAGTTACATGTCTAAGTATAATTTTTGGTTACGTCAGCTGCAACACAGTGAATTTGACATCATTTCAGCTCTTCAAGTGGAGATTCAGTGAGGTGAGGACAACAATATTTACTGCAGCTCCTCATCATGGGACCCCAGAAGAGGTTCTGAAAAACACATTGCAAAGCAGCAATAAGACTTCAAAAGGACTATACATAAAGGGCAATTTGATCTGCATTTATTGTGGATAATATAGATGCAGCATATTTATTCAAGGAATATTTGAAATTTTTTTGTAAAAGTTTAATATCGTACCAGTGATGGGGACGCGCTGCTCATTGTCAATGAATAGCCCATCCATTGATTGCTATGGAGAGAAAATTTCTGCCAACACATCTGAAACCATTTGATATGAGCTGAAAGCTTGCAGGAATCCATACCACTGGCACACTGGCATATACACAGAAAATTACCCGATAGAGGAAATTGCCTGTTAGATATAGATTTTGAAAATTAACTTAAATAGAATCCGAGGAGTCAATCAATGGGACTTCCTTCCTCTCCTAGGCATCTTGTTGGTTTTATTCCATCCACTGTGATTTTCATCTCTGGTATTGTTTATTCATAGTGGTATTGTGCCTCAGCTATTGACCATCCATTGTAACAGATTCCAATATCTCACATCCATTCTGTTGTTGCATTTCAGATATTGTCTAACAATTATGATGTTGCATCTAGAGCATTGCTAATCGATTGTGCTGTTGCACATTTAGTATTGTCCACCTATTGTTATATTTTTCCTCTAACACTGCCCATCAATTATAATATTGGTTCACCCGCTATAATGTATCTCTGGCATTGTCCAACCATTGAGATGTTGTAACTCAAATATTTCCTATCCTGGTAACATTGAAACACCCATCTGTTGAAATTTTCTCTTTGACATTGTCACTTCATAAGCTTCCATTACAATCAAAGGAAATTAGTAAGATAATGACAAATACACATACCAATGGCTAAATTCATAAAATAACTAACTTTCAAAAGTGTACTGAACTCTATCCATTCCCTCCACAGGCACACAGTGGTTGCAAGTATGCACTGTCTACAAGATGTACTGCCACACCTCTTCAAGTTTACTTTGACAACACCTCCCAGCCCCATGACCTCTACCACCAAGAAGAGAAAGAACAGGAAGATCATGGGAACATCATCACCTCCTAGTTCCCCACCAAGTTACATACCATCCTAAATTGGACAGACACTGCTGTTCTGTCATCATCATCAAGTGAAAAATTCTGGAATTTTGTACATATGATTGTGGGAGTACCATTAGCAAGGGGAAGACTCAGCACAACCTTTTCTGGGCAGCTAGGGATGGGTAATACATGTGAAATTACTAATATTGCCTACATCTCAAGAATAAACATAGAAATTTGATTCAGTGTATTAAAAATTCAGATGTCTCTGTGCCACTGACCTATCCCAGCTGGCAGTTTTGGTAAGCAACAAACTAACCGGACCTTGTTAACATCACTCTATTTCCATCAAGCAGTATATGTGAAAGAGTATTGGAATCAATTAACCTCTATACTCCTCTTCTCATCAAGAAACAACTGGTCTTCACTTAGCAACTTCCATTGACTGTACGGCTGAGCCTCTAAATACTATTTATTTTTAACTTATTAAAAGGAATGCATTCATAAGTGTAGTATACTCTTGATGTTCATGTGCTGTTATATTCATTGGCATTATATACTCTTCATACATACATGATTTCTACATTAAATTGAAAGATATGTTTGGGTATGCTCATCCCGAATAGACTACAACTTTTACTTTGTTCTAATTATTATTTTTCTCATAAAGTTTGCTTTTAAAATTGACTAACATTGCCACGTCAAATCCAGAAATGTTGAGCGCTTGTGATAAATTTGCAGCATCGAGAATAAAATAATATTTTTTGTAACTATTTTTATCATTATCTATTTTACATAACTGCCACACGCATGTAAAGATTTGGTCATTAAGGATATGTCAGTTGTCTGCTTCCAACAAAATTTCAGACAGACTGTTAATCATTTTTATAGCAGCAATAAACTAGTAATACTTGCTTAAAACTGGAATCTTGTATTTACTAACAGATGGTGATTAATCCTCCATGTTCAATTACTGTAGTTCATTTAAAATGAAAAATTGCTTTTGACTAAATAAAACTATTAGCATAATTTGATCTGGATTCAGAAATTCATGCCTTTCACATTTTATGTAAGATGGCCACTGAAATTATCAATGCCAAGAAAACTTTCTTGTTTTCAAGCATTGTGTTTATAAATGGGAAACGCCACTGGAAGCCAACACATAAGGTTTGAACAAAATGTCTCCAGGATGCCATAAGCCACAATGCTGTCTTCAAGTTTGCATTTGTTTGCTTCTTTTAGCAGAGTTGTAATGCAATTTCTATGCATGCTTTTTATTGTTCCCTTTGATAAGTGTCACTAACCAACAACAAATACTTGCATTTATATAGCTTTTATATAACAGGTAAGAGGAATTATTTTGACTGGGTGATAATTAATTCAGCTGTCCAATATACATCTCTCTTGATTTTAATTTCCATCGACTTCAAAATAAAGGTCAAATTACCCCAAGATGTCCCTAGGCACTTAACAAAGAAATGATGATATTAACAGAGGCTGAGAAAGAAGTTAGGATAGGTGATTGAAGGCAATGTTAAAAAGATGGGTTTTGTGAATATTTTTAAAGAATGTCAACAAAGTGGAGAAATTTAGGGATGGCATTCATTAGGGTTGAGGTGACTGAAACCTCTTTGCTTGAATGGGCCACAGGGAGATGAGAATCAAAAGAGCCACAGTTAGAGGAACACAGTGTGCAGAAGAGGATGCATGGCTGGAGGAGATTGGAGAGGAGGGACTTTGAGAACCACAGCACAATCCCCACTTGCTTAAGAATAAGGGCAATCCAGAATGAGAGGTATTTCAGCATTATCGCAGATTATTAGCATTAGACAAAAGGCATGAAATTCAACTTATAAAGGTAGATTCTGGGATCACTCAGCAGGTCTGGCAGCATCTGTGGAAAGAGAAGCAGAGTTAACGTTTCGGGTCAGTGACCCTTCTTCGGGGTCCCGAAGAAGGGTCACTGACCCGAAACGTTAACTCTGCTTCTCTTTCCACAGATGCTGCCAGACCTGCTGAGTGATTCCAGCATTTCTTGTTTTTGTTTCAGATTTCCAGCATCCGCAGTATTTTGCTTTTATTAAGGTAGATTCTGGGAATCCCCTGAAGATGGATTCCCCTGCTATCAAGCTGATACACTGTCTACAATTTTAACTCCACCTGCCCGGTGAAAACCAGCTGGAGGGGACAGTTGTAATGGACTCACTCATTGCCTGGCCTGATCTGATTGGACGGCAATTTTGAATTGTAGCCAGAGGGGACACCTAAGCCAGTGGGTCTTCTTTGACAATGTAGGTCGGGCTCCATGACAACAATCTGAAGCCAAAGCGTGGGAGCAGTGGTTGCCACCCAATCAGGTGAAACCTGCTGTGAACAGCAGCCAGGACCAAAAGAGGCAAGTGAGGCAAAGTTTTAAATGGAAGCAAAATACTGCAGATGCTGAAAATCTGAAATAAAAACAGAAAGTGCTGGAAATACTCAGCAGGTCAGGCAGCACATCTGTGGAGAGAGAAGCATAGTTAATATTTCAGGTCTGTGACCTTTCATCACAACTGGCAAAGGTTAGAAAAGAATTAGACTTTAAGCAAGTAAAGGAGGTGAGGAGGGATGGTGGGGAAGAGAACAAAAGGAGCGGTGTGTGAAAGGGCAGAGCGCAGGAAAGATTAAATAACAAAGCTGTTCTGGGACAAAGGCAAAGAGTGTGTTAATGCTTGTGGTGAAAGACAAAGCATTAGTCCAGAGAGAGTGTTACGAGCAGAATAATGTGGAACAGAGCTGCTATGCTTTACTAAGTATGATGACCAGGTGGGAGGGGTCTAGGGATTCCCTCTCAGCCTATGCCTGGTTTAATCATAACAGGGTTTAATTTTTAAAACACTGTGTTTTAACTCCCCCTGAGTGAATCCTTGTTCACCACTTTTCAATGGTAAGGCAAAGAAATCAATTCAGGCAGGTTTTCTTAGATTTTAAACAAGAAAGGTAGAGTTTATTAATCTTAAACTCTAATCTGGTTACCGACTATGAATGTGCGATGCGATCATGCTAGCATGCATACGTGATAAACACACACGCAGATAGAGACAGAAGAGTGGAAAGAGTAAAGGGGAAAAGTTTGAGGCAATAGATGGGTTTCTACTTTACTGTCCTTTGAGTTTGCTGTGAAGTCTTTGGTTGCCGGTCAGACTTGCAATTCTTTGTTGCCCTGTGCACGCTTGAACTTGTTTCGAGGTCGGAGTCTTTTCTCTCTTGAGGTTTACGTGTCTTCCGTGGGTCTGGTGGCTTGGGAGAAAGCGAGAGAAAGAAAGAGAGAGAGAGGCTTCCTTGCTCCAGCTTCAGTTTCAACTGCCCCTGCCTTTCTCTGTGGCACAATTAAAAAAAACCCAGGTTGCCCAGCAGGTTAGTCATGAGACTAGCTGGTTTGACCACTTCTGTTTGTGGATTCTGCCATCTCAGCAGTTATCTTGAAAAATGAGCATCCTCAACTTCAATGTCTGGTGATCACAGCTCATTTTGGGTTAAGTGGACCGGGGAATAGTCCTTTCTTTTTCCAAGCACTGTCTGTTAGTATGCAAATGTTTTTCCAGCCAAGTGTCTGGTGATTTTTTAACAAGTCCTTTCTTGACTCCAGCAACAGATTAAAACCAATGTTCATATGTCAGAATTACTATGCCTCATTCTTGGCAGTCGGGGGTCTACATGACATAAGGAAATAGTCACTGAACTGTGCCATCTTCTCCAACTGGACCTTCAGCTGCAGAGCAGGGTGAGGACAGCACTGCCAATAGCTGTCAAGTTCACCATGACCCTCAATTTATACCCCTCAGTTTCCTTCCAGGCTGGAGGCAGTGATCAGCTGTTCGCCAAGCATCGTTGCATCAGGGAGGTCACCAAGGCCCTGAATGTAAGGACAGGGGGCTTCATTGTCTTCCCCATACACAAAAGAAGCAGGTGAAGTGGGCACATGGCTTTGCCAGGATAACGGCCTTCCCATTGGTCCAGGGAGCCATTGACCACACACCGGTACAGACATCACAACTCAACGAGGAGGTAGACTGGAACCGTAAAGGGTTTAACTCCTTGAATGTCCAGTTGGTGTGTGACCATGCACAGACCATCATGCTGAAGAATGCCACTATGCTGACAGCAGTCACAATGCTTTTTATCTTTTGATAATCAGCAGTTCCGGCCATCTTTGAGCCACCCCATCGAACCAGAAGCTAGCTGTTTGAGGGCTATCTACACATCGTTCATTATTCCTCTCCACCACCTGACCATATGTGGACAGTGCTCCTACAATGAGAACCATGCTGTGCCCAATAACATCATGGAAGCAGACCATCAGCATCCTTAAACGTTAGTTCTGCTGCCTGAAACGCTTGGGGTAAGCCGCCCAGTAGTTGCCGGAGCATGTCTTGTGATTTGTGGTGGTCTGCAGTGTCCTCTGTAACTGGGTCATTCGCAATGACAATGCCTCCACCAATCAGAGTTCACTTGCCAACCAATCAGCACTCTCTTCTCATGCAGTATAAGTTGTTGTTTTCCCTTACATTGGTTATTCTTGCGATAATCCTGATGAGTGCAAGATGAAAAGCTTCGCCATGTCTCTATTTACATCAATAAACAAATTTTAATGAGTGCTAGCCTCACACAAACCAAGACCCGCTACTGAGCATGCAGCCACTTAGCAGCGAGTCGCATGCTAGACTGCACAACACAATTATTTAGATGTGCAGGCAACACAAAGTTTACATGCTACCTGCATCACTTCCATTGGGCAACCCTGTGCCTGCCAACCGACCAGAATCAATTTTTTGCCCTCACATTTATCTTCTCTCTTCTTCTTTGGCCTCCTTGTCTCGAGAGACAATGGGTGAGTGCCTGGAGGTGGTCAGTGGTTTCTGAAGCAGCGCCTGGAGTGGCTATAAAGGCCAATTCTGGAGTGACAGACTCTTCCACAGGTACTGCAGATAACATTGGTTGTCAGGGCTGTTACACAGTTGGCTCTCTCCTTGCACTTCTGTCTTTTTTCCTGCCAACAGCTAAGTCTCTTCGAATCGCCACAATTTAGCCCCGCCTTTATGGCTACCCGCCAGCTCTTGCGATCACTGGCAACTGATTTCCACGACTTGTGATCAATGTCACAGGACTTCATTTCGCGTTTGCAGACGTCTTTAAAGTGGAGACATGGACGGCTGGTGGATCTGATACCAGTGACGAGCTCGCTGTACAATGTGTCCTTGGGGATTCTACCATCTTCCATGCGGCTCACATGGCCAAGCCATCTCAAACGCCGCTGGCTCAGTCGGGTGCATATGCTGGGGATGTTGGCTACCTCGAGGACTTCTGCGATGGAGATATGGTCCTGCCACCTGATGCCAAGGATTCTCTGGAGGCAGCGAAGATGGAATGAATTGAGATGCCGCTCTTGGCTGACATACATTGTCCAGGCATTGCTGTCCGAGAGCAAGGTACTGAGGACTCAGGCTTGATACACTCGGACTTCTGTGTTCCGTATCAGTGTGCCATTTTCCCACACTCACTTGGCCAGTCTGGACATAGCACCAGACGCCTTTCTCATGCGCTTGTTGATTTCTGCCTCGAGAGACAGGTTACTGGTGATAGTTGAGCCTAGGTAGGTGAACTCTTGAACAACTTCCAGAGCGTGGTCGCCAATATTGATGGATGGAGCATTTCTGACGTCCTGTTCCATGATGTTTGTTTTCTTGAGGCTGATGGTTGGCCAAATTTGTTGCAGGCAGCCGCAATCCTGTCAATGAGTCTCTGCAGACACTCTTCTGTGTGGGATGCTAATGCAACATTGTCAGCAAAGAGGAGTTCCCTGATGAGGACCTTCCATACTTTGGTCTTCGCTCTTAGATGGGCAAGGTTGAACAACCTGTCATTTGATCTTGTGTGGAGGAAAATTCTTCTTCTGAAGACTTGAACCCATGCGAGAGCAGCAGGGAGAACAAGATCCCAAACAGTGTAGGTGCGAGAACACAGCCCTGTTTCACACCATGCTGGATAGGAAAGGGGTCTGATGAGGCTGAATTGTGCCTTTCATATTGTCATGGAATGAGGTGATGATACTTTGTAGCTTTGGTGGACATCCAATCTTTGCTAGTAGTCTGAAGAGACCACGACTGCTGACGAGGTCAAAGGCTTTGGTGAGATCTATGAAAGCAATGTAGAGGGACATCCATTGTTCACGGCATTTCTCCTGTTGCTGGCGAAGGGAGAACAGCATGTCAATGGTGGATCTCTCTGCTCGAAAGCCGCACTGTGCCTCAGGGTAGACACGCTCAGCCAGCTTCTGGAGCCTGTTTAAAACGACTCGAGCGAAGACTTTCCCCACTATGCTGAGAAAGGAGTTTCCACGGTAGTTGTTGCAATCACTGCGGTCACCCTTGTTCTTATAGAGCGTGATGATATTGGCATCGCACATGTCCTGTGGCACTTACTGCTCCTTCAACCCAACACAGGCAAAGCAGTTCATGGAGTGCTGAGAGTATAGCAGGCTTGGCACTCTTGATTATTTCGGGAGTAATGCCGTCCTTCCCAGGGGCTTTTCCACTGGCTAGAGAATCAATGGCATCACTGAGTTCCGATTTTGTTGGCTGTTCGTCCAGCTCATCCATGACTGGTAGATACTGGGCTGCATTGAGGGTGGTCTCAGTGACAACAATTTCCCTGGAGTACAGTTCTTGGTAGTACTCCACCCAGTGGTCCATTTGCTTGCGTTGGTCAGTGATCATGTCCGCTGATTTAGACTTGAGGGGGATGATCTTCTTGATGGTTGGCACAAAAGCTCTCTTAATGCCATCATACATTCCTCTGATGTTTCCGGTGTCAGAGACCAGCTGAATACGACTGCATAGGTATTGCCAGTAGTCGTTTGCACAGCACCTGGCTATTCTTTGTGCATTGCTTCTGGTGATTTTGAGTGCTACAGATGTTAACTCGCTGGGGGCTTTCTTGTAGTTCAACAGTGCAATGCGCTTAGCGGTTATGACAGGTTCCAGCTCTTCAAAGTGAGATTGAAACCAGTCTGCAATCTGCTTCTCACGTTTGCCATAGGTGGTCATTGCTGAGTCATAGTTGGCGTCTCGGATGTGGGCCCACTTGGTCTCTGCATCCCCTGTAGGAGTGTTTTGAAGGGCATTTTCAAGTGAATTTAGAAACTTATGTAACAGCTGTGGATAAGAAATTCTGTCAGTGTTGATGCACGGGCGGCCTTTCTGCTTAGAGTGATGTAGTTTCTTTGGTTTGAGTCTAACTTTGCTGTACACCAGGGAGTGGTCGGTGTCGCAGTCCGCACTGCCTCCATGAAACCTAGTGACAGGGTTTAGTGTGAAAGAACGAGTTGGTGATGCAGAGGCTGTGATAGGTACACAACTCCAGCAGCCTCAAATTTATATAGCACCTTTAGCATAGCAACTTCCTAATGTACCTAAAATTGATAATGAACCAAAGAAGGAGATGTTAGGGCAGGTGACTAAGAGCTTGGCCAAAGAGGTTTGTTTGAAGGATTGTCTTAGTGGAAAACAGGTGACAAGGCAAAGAGATTTCAGCAGGAAATTCCAGAGTTTAGGGCCTAGGTGGCTGAAGACATGACTCTCAATGATGGGATGAATGGAGTGAGGGATATACAAGAAGACAGAATTTGAGGAATGCAGAGTTTTTGGAGGATGGTAGGATGAAAGGAAGTTACAGAGGGAGAGAAGAAACCATGGAGGGATTCGAACTCAAGAATGAGAATTTTAAAATTGAGGCATGACTGGACTAGGAGCCAATGCAGGTTAGTGAGCACAGCAGTGATTGATGACTGATCTTGGTACGAGTTAGGATACAGGTAGCAGAGTTTTGGATAAGCTCAAGTTTACAGAGTGTGAAAAATGGGAGGCCGGCCACGAATACATTGGAATAGTCAAATCTGGAGATAACAAAGGTATGGCTGAGGGATGGACCAATCAGATTGAACAACTAATTTGGAATGAAAGATTGTTCAGCATTAAATAACCAACATCTGGATTGAAGATGCCCCTAGAAATGTTCATAGCTTAGTTACAATGAATATGGCTTCAAAATCTACAGCACATTGCAGAAGAAGTTCTTTTATAGAAGTAACTCCTGAATTTGACCAAGCTGATTACCATCATTGCATTGATACCATGGACTACTGTAGTAAATTGGCAATAGTGGCTTTTGCTTCACAGATGGCTACACGGACTGCTGTCAAGTTCCATCTGTCTTCAGCATAGCAGCTAATTCTAATGAACTGGTTTCAGGTAATGAATTTCAGTTCATTTACCAGAATTCTGCTGAATTCATGTAGCAGAGAGGAGGGAACCATTTGCACTCATCACTATATTGTGTATGTGCCAATGTGGAACAGGGGCATTTGAATTATATTTTTGAACACTGCCTACAAACAACTTCCCTGAATAATCACCATGGAAACGATCATTCCTAAATTGTTGATAGCTCATATAGCAAGTCCTCATGCAACACAAATAGATGCCTAGAAAATTGATGTGCAGAAGGTTGAACATCGATGAACCACCTCACATACTGAGAAAAAAGGGACATTTCTAATGGAGTGGAACAGAAACAGGACATAGCAAGTAAAATTGAAAGATATTGTCATATGTGTGATTTTACCAGAGATGATGTCAGAGTTTAACACAGGCAGGGTGCCTATGTAATGGCAAGCATGAAACTAATTAGGGTTGGATTTAGTCATAATTCTGGGGGGTCCTGTCAATGGGCCCGAAAGCGGGGTGGGGGGAGGGGTGTGGGGCGGGAAACCCTGCGTTGGCTGTCTGCAGGCAGGACCCTGGAACGCATCTCACCAGGGCTGCCATCCCTAGTAAGGATGGTTGCTCGTAGTCAGGAGGGCTGGCAGCTCAGCAGCCTCAGCAATGTCACCGGGAGCAATGGCCACTGCTGGGACTGCACCTGGAAGAAGAGTACGCAATGAATGGACATTGCCCTCACAACCAGATAATTGGGATCTGGAGGCACCAGGGCCAGTCAACCGGGCTGTGGTGAAGTGGAGGGAGGGGTTGGTGAGGGTAGGTGGCGCCATTGCTGACGGGGAGAGGGGGGGCCTTGGTGGGCAAAAGAGTGCTGGAAAGCTGCCGGGGTTTACCTGGTGGTCTCCCCACACAGGGAAGTCCCCCCCACCAACCACTGGTAAAATGCCAGCAGTAGCGGGAAGAAGCCCTTAATTGGGCCACTTAAAGGGCTCAATTGGCCCCTCCGCCACTCCCACCCACCAACCCCTGCTACATCTTCCGCAGCCCTGTCCCCAAAGGGCTGGTAAACTCCAGTCCTAAGCCTCAATACTTCTCTCAAGGATTTGATCAGAAGATGTCCAGCGAGAAGACTCACCACTTTACAGAGCCTGATGGCTGACTTTAACAGAAAATGGGAGAATGCATGTCTTCCTAATAATGAGTGATCAGCCAATAAAATCGCAAGAATGCTCAACTATGAAACATACGATTTCTGAACATAGAACATCGAACAAAATATAGCACAGAAGGAGGCCACTCAGCCCATCGTGTCCGTGCCAGCCGAATAAGCTATCCACCCTAACTAATCTCACCTTCCAGCACCTGGTCCATAGCCCTGCAGGTTACAGCACCTTAGGTGCATGTCCAGGTACGTTTTAAAAGAATTGAGGGTCTCTGCCTCCACCACCAATCCTGGCAGTGAATTTCAGACATCCACCACCGTCTGGGTGAAAAAGTTTCTCCTCATGTCCCTGCTAATCTTTCTACCAATCACCTTAAATCTGTGTTCTGGTAACCAACCTCTCCGCCAGGAGAAACAGGTTCTTTCTGTCTACTCTATCTAGGTCCCTCATAATTTTGTGCACCTCAATCAAGTCACCCCTCAGCCTCCTCAATTCCAGTGAAAACAACCCCATCCTATCCAATCTTTCCTCATAGCTGCAACCCTCAAGCCCTGACAACATTCTTGCAAATCTCCTTTTCACTCTCTTCAGTGCAAATATGTCCTTCCTGTAATATGGTGACCAGAACTGCATGCAATACTCCAGCTGCGGCCTAACCAGCGCTCTGTACAGCTCCAGCATCACATCCTGCTTTTGTACTCTATAGCTCAGCCAATAAAGGAAAGCAATCCATATGCCTTCTTCACCACACTATCTACCTTTCCTGCCACCTTCAGGGACCTGTGGACTTGCACTCCAAGGTCTCTCACTTCTTCTACACCTCTTAATATCCTCCCGTTTATTGATACTATTCTATTGAATCTATTAAAGTTGTAATTCCATTAGCAGGTTGCTCATTAAGGACAGCAGACGCTCTCCCATTTTTCACTTGAAGAAAAATTTCATCCCATGACATAATTTGGCAGCAGTGACAATTAAGTTCTAAGTTGGTTGGGGATGGGCAATAAATGATGGCCTTACCAATGGTGCCACATCGCCATGAAAGAATGACAAAAAGGTTCCAAATTTGAATTTGTATATTGCTTGTCAGCCTCCTATATTCTATCCTCTGTAAACTTGAGGTCATCCAAAACTCTGCTACCCATGCCCTTACTCACACCAAGTCCCATTCATCCGCTACGTGTGCTCATATTCGATCCCAGTTAAGCAATACTTCGATTTTAAAATTCTCATCTTTGTTTCCAAATTCCTCAGTTTGCAGAGGTTATAATGTGAGAGGCCAAGAAGAAATGGCCTTGCTCCTTCCTATCTCTGTAATCTCCTCCAGCCCCACAATCCTCCAAGGTATCTGTGCTCCCCTAATTCTGGCCACTTGAGCATCCCCAATTTTAACTGTTCCACTGTTGGTAGTGGTGTTTTCAGCTGTCAAGGCCCTAACATCTGGAATTCCCTCCCTAAAACTCTCTGCCTCTCTACCTCTCTTTCCCCTTTTATGACACTTCTTAAAAACCGATATCTTTGACCAAGCTTTTGGCCATCTGTCCTAATATTGCCTTATGTGGCTCAGTGTCAAATTTTGTTTTATCATGCTCCTGTGAAACGCCATGGGATGTTTTGTTATGTTAACGGTGCTATGTACAGGTTGTTCATTGGGTCACAGGAAATTAGGTGCAGGAGTAGGCCATTTGGCCCATTGAGTCTGCTCCGCCTCTGTGCCATTTTTCCTTACTATGCATATGGACATATGAATTAGGAGCAGGAGTATGTCACTCAGCCCCTCGAGCCTGCTCCACCATTCAACAAAATCATGGCTGATCTGATTGTATCCTCAGCTCCACATTCCCGTCTACTCCCAATAACCTTTCACCCCCTTGATGTCATTAGTATCCAGAAATTTATCAATTTTTGTCTTGAACATGCTCAATGATTAAGCTTCCACAGTCCTCTGGGGTAGAGAATTCCACAGATTCACCACCCTCTGAGTGAAGAAATTCCTCCTCATCTCAGTCTTAAATGGCCTACCCCTTATTCTGAGACTGTGTCCCCTTGTTCTAGACTCACCAGCCAGAGGAAACATCCTGTCCACATCTACCCTGTCACGCCCTGTAAGAATGTTATAAGTTTTAATGAGATCACCTCTCATTCTTTGAAACGCTGGAGAATATAGGCCCAGTTTCTGTAATCTCTCCTCGTAAGCAATCCTGCCATCCCAGGGATTTGTCTGGTGAACTTCTGTTGTACTCCCTCTATGACGAGTATATCTTTCCTTAGATAAGGAGACCAAAACTACATTCAATTCTCCAGGTGCGGTCTCACCAAGGCTTTATGCAATTGAAGCAAGACATCTTTACTCCTATACTCAAATACCCTTGCAATGAAGGCCAACATACCATTTGCCTTCCTAATTTCTTGCTGCATCTGCATACTAGCTTTTAGTGACTCATGAACAAGGACCCCCAGATCCCTTTGGACATCAACACTTCCCAACCTCTCACCATTTAAGAAATAGTCTGCCTTTCTGTTTTTTCTATTAAGGTGGATCACTTCACACTTATCCACTTTATCTTCCATCTGCCATGTTCTTGCCCATTCATGTAGCCTGTCCAAATCCCTTTGAAGCCTCCTTGCATTCTCCTCACAACTTACATTCCCACCTAGTTTTGTGTCACCAGCAAATTTGGGAATATTACATTTGGTCCCCTGTTGTTGTTGTTGTTTGGTGAATTGCCAAATGCTGTGCAGTAGTCTTCATCATGTAGTATGTCTCTTGTACTTGAGGATGATGATGCCAACAGTGAAAGAAACATAGGTCCATGGTAGAGGGATGCATTGATAGTTAAACAAGACATGACAGGCATTGTCTACCTCAGGCCTCACATAACCACATTGCTGGGGGATGGGGGGAGTGGTGGTTTTGGAGTTCTCTTGTTGATTCCTCTAATATTGTCACTCCTTCCATCTGTCACATCTTCCCTTCACATTGTCAAAGTGTTGTAACTCAAAGTCCTTCATTTTCCTTCATTTTATTACACTTAATTTCTGTCTGTTGGTGGTTAGGATTTCCCAAGAGTCAACAACCAAATTGTACTAATTGAAATTAATCTTTAGTGTGATCTTATTGCTTTTATTGGCTGACTCCTGCTCCTATTTCCTATGTTCCTACACTACTTTCTTAATCAATCCACCAGTTCTATGATTCTCCATAAAGAACCTACTTTGACAATCATACGTCATATCCTAAGAACTGTTAGGAATTTTAGCAGGAACAGTTTTATTAAAGAATCCATTTCAGATTCAGGACTCTATTTTATGGTTAATAGATAATTTTTGGTGGATCTGTTGAAACAGACTATATTTGTAGAGTTTCACAAGATATCTCAGATCTCCCAAATCACTTTAAAGATACCCTTCTAATAGATACATCTATTGCTTTGACAGCTATAAGGGTAATTTTAACTTTTGCCAATGGTGTAAAATGGATCGGTCGCCCATTATACATCTCTCCTGATTTTCCTTTCTATTGCAAGTAATTGCCAAAAGTTAAAATTAGCCCCTATAAGTTTATCGTTTCTTTTGCTATAAGACTCATTCAATAGAATGCTTACCTAACATAACATAGTCTACAGCAAGAGTGAAGGACGTGGTGGCATTTGACATGATAGTGTTTTACTTGAATGATAAAAAGTGAAATCATTATAAAAGAATTAGGGAAGACCCAAAGACCAATCATCCAGTGACTAAACTCAGCAACTGTAATGGGAGATCACCTGCAACATTTTCATTGTAATATGTGCTGTATCAATTCCTGTTATAAAATCTATAAATGAAGCTTTAGTATCTGGAACTTTAATTCCTGGCAACAGCTCCAAGCTTGTATCTCTTGCAATTAAATTAACAGAGCCCAATAGAACTGAGCATTCATTATCATAACCTGAATGTTGGTGTTGTCAGCACATTCAGTAGCTGCTGTGTTTGGCTTCTACAGAGTGTCCATGTTTCTTCTCCATAAAGGGAGATTGGTAAGGACTTATAAATCTTCAGTTTACTGGCAACCTCAATATCACAGTAATTCCAAAAATGCTTGGTTGTCTGCCAAAAGCCAGATTTGCTCTCTTTATGTGAACCATCACTTTCTCATCAATCTGAGGATCATCAGAGACTCTTGGGATTATAAAATAGGTGAACTTCTTGACTTTGCCTATAGTGATCAATGCTTTAACATATGGCTTCCCAGTATGCCTCTGAGAAAACAGAAAAGCACTCAATGCCAGTTTAATGAAAATGCCAAAGCTTTGGCCCGACTCTCTGGAATTCCTTCTCTAAACTATCTCCCACCTCTTCACTTCTCTCTCTACCTTTTAGAAGATTCTCAAAGCCCATATCCACAACTAAGCTTTTGTTCACCTCTTCTAACTTGCCCATAATGTCTGGCTGCCAGTTCTTTTAACATTTTTTTTCTCTCACTGTCAAGTGCCTTGACATGTCTTCTGCAGCCAAGGTATGATATAAATGCAAAGTGTTCTTATATAGACATAACTATTATGAACATGTTATCCTCTATATACTGACTGCACTCCATAGTGTAATCAAGATCAGCTCCCTACCCTGGCAGCATAATTGACCCAGGATCTTGTCATGATAAAGGAGCTACTTTCAGTTATATACATATAGATACAGGACCTGCTTGTTTGCTCTTTCTGTACATCTAAAGTGTATGCAGGCTTCCTTATGGGGAATGGTTCTTAAGTCCAAGCTTAAAAGTGAGAGAATGGCACATGACACTGGGTGCGGGTTTGAGCACAAATATAAAAGGCATCAATCAGTACCCAACATTAAAGGTGAAAGTGGCTGTCATGTTTAAGGGGTCTCTATGCTGCATTTTGCCTGAAGAAACTTGTTAAACAAAAGCGCTTTGCATTTGCTTAGGAAAACAGACAATGTGATTCTCACGAGTGTTAAATGTTTAAGCACAGCATTAATCACTGTCTTAGAGACAATTACTGAAGACAAGAGGTTGTACAAGCAGCACTGAGGCTGATAAAATATTCCTGTCTGATTGCAAGGCTCCCTGATGAAAAGCCCAAAATCACTATCTGACAAGCAAAAGGTCAAGTAGAAGGAATTTATCAGAGTAAAACAATTGCTTGATCCTTAATCATTGAATCTCAATGAGAATTACACCTACTGTGTGGCCCTGCTGCAGTGCACTGCAGTAAATGTTGCAGCTATCCTAGAGAGCATCGAAGCCCATAAAATACAAGATCTGAATTTTTCCTTTTGGCAGGGCCAGATCATATGATTAATGATCCTTTACTGACCCAGCAGAATCCATCAGCCTATGCTTACTTCAAATCTAGTTACATAAATCATTCCCTGAATGGTCTAAATCCATACTTCTGGCATTCTCAAAAATGTTATGACTCCAGCTGTCTCACAATAGTGCCCAATTCTTATGGGACCTTTCCAGGCTTATCTTTGTTGAGCCTTCCCCTCCCAAAGGCCCATCAAGTCTGAATGGTGATATCTGGCTTCTGCTGTGCACCACCATTATAACATTACCTGCATTATAACAGAGCACAGTGAATGCGTTCAGTGGAGTGTGAAGCAAACAAAGAAACAAAAAGAATAGGACATCAGGATCAAGAACAAAAATCCTAGAAACTAACAGTTAACCATTTACAATTATCGCTGAAATATTATTAGTCTTCAATATACAAATAACCAACCAAGTGTTATCTTATAACAATTTTCTCCCTACCTACCCTATCATTTTTCTCCATTCCTCTCATGAAGGTGCTGCATTATTGTTCCATAGGCACAGGCTGCTCTCAGATATCTCACCCATGTTTTTATTCTTCATGCATAAGCCTAGACAATATATCAGCAGTCTATTCAGCTATGAAGACATCATAGCTTAGCAAGATCTTGCACTTCCTGTATATTCACACATGGGTGAGCCTGTAAGGTTCACAACATAACAATGAGTAAGAACTGTTGTTAGTTTTCCACTCTTAGCTCAGAGGTGTAGAGATGCTTCACAGAGGCCTGAGAAACAAAAAACAGATGATGAGCCAAAGAAGAAGAGATTAGGAAGAGACTAAAGCCTTGTCAAAGAGGTGGGTTCTAATAAAGATTGTAAAGGAGGAGTGAGAGGCAGAGGTGTGGTAGGGTTAGGGCAGAAAATTACAGAGAGTGGGACCTGTACAGCTGAAGGCATAGTTGTAAACAGTGGGGTGCAAGAGGCCAGATTCAGATGATTGGAGAGTTCAGTGTGGAGTGGGGGAAGGGTGATTGAGTTATATGGCTCAATCAGATGCTCCGACTACTGCCCTGTTGAGATCAATCAACTCATATGAGACCGAAGATCTAATCTCAGATCTGCCTGATCAATGTGGCTCGGTTCAAAATTTCACAGTGCATTTACCAACTGAGTCAGTGGCAGAGCTCAGCAAATCAAAATGATCATGAACTAATTTGAAGTTAATCAACAATCCATAAATTAACTGACCTTTTTTCACTGCTTGCTTGTTGAGCTGTACGTTAATGCTTTATTTATGAGGGGTGATGAAATTGGTCCTTTGCTTGACTCCTAAAATTCTTGAATAAGTGACTAAAGTAGTGGGCAGGCGAATGTGTATGCATGTTATCTATATGGACTTCCAGTACGCATTTGATAAAGTCCCTCATAAGAGACTGTTAGCTAAAGTTGAAGCTCATGGAATGAAGGCAAAAAGGACCAATTTCATCATTCCTCGCAAATAAAACATTAGCGTTCATCTCATTGTAATGTAACCACAAACAAGTAGTGGAAAATATCAATTCATTCATGGGTTATCATGCACGAGTATGTATATATAGAAGCTGCCTTCTAATATGGACATCCATCAAAGTGAACTTTACAACCACATGGAATTATTTCATCTTCATTTTAAATTTAATTTCTTGAAGCCTTAGAGAAACAGATAAAGAGTAGGTCATTTAGTCCCTTGAGCATGTTCCACCATTCAATGAGATTATGGCTGATCTGTGACCTAATTCCATATACCCGCTTTGGCCCATACCCCTTAATACATTTGATTATCGAAAATCTATAAATCTCGTTTTCAAATTTAACAATTGATGTCGCATCAATTGCTATTTGTGGAAGGGAGTTCTAACCCTCTACCACCCTTTGCATTTAGAAGTGGTTCCTAAGTTTACTCCTGAAAGGTCTGGCTCTAAGTTTTAGAATTTACCCCAGTCCTTGACACCCCAACCAGCAGAAATAGTTTCTCCAAATCTACCTGACCTTTTCCCCTTAATATCTTGAAAACTTCAATCAAAGCATCACTTAACCTTCTAAATTCCAGGGACTACAACCCTAGTTTGTATAATCTCTCTGAATAAATTAACCCTTGGAGTCCATATATCATTCTACCCTGCACTGCCTCCAAGGCCAATAGATCCTTCCTAAGGTGTGGTGCCAAGAACTGCTCACACTACTTCATGTGTGGTCTAACCAGGGCTTGTATAGCAGAAGCTTGACTTCTACCCCCTTATATTCTTTCTTTCCAGATATAAAGGCTGGCATTCCATCAGTCTTTTTTATTATTTCTGTATAGGCTCATGACATTGTAATTATTTATGTATCTGCACCCCCAATTCTCTTTCAATCTCCAATGTTACTAACCTTTCATCATTTAGAAAGCACCCTGTTCTTTGCTTTTTAGGTACAAAGTGGATGAACTCACATTTGCTGACATTGAAATCCATTTCCCACAATTTTGCCTATTTAATAATCTATCAATATCTATTTGGAATGTTACGCTTCCATCGACACTGCTGACAATACTGCCTATCTTTGTGTCAAAAGCAAATTTTAATATGTAGTTTTCTATCCCATCATTTAAGTCATTAATAAAAATGATGAATAATTCAGGGCCCAACACAGGTCATTCATCTCCTGGCGCAAAAGGGTGTACCTGGTACCAAATAGCCATGCTGCACATGCAATCATTGCTGCATCAATGGAGAAGGACAGTTGGGGTGGTTGGAATGTCACAATGGACAGACCCTAATCCTTCAATGTGTATGATTTCTCATGCAGGTCATAATAAACGACAAGAGAGAGGAGCTGAAGAGGCTGGGGACAGTCTGCCACCTCTGAGGAGGAGGAGGGAGCCTCAAAGGGTCCAGCATTACATAACTTCCCTGCATCGGCCACCAGCACAAATACTGTCATGTTAGTGGGTAGTCTCACTCATTTAAATTCAATCACGCAATCTGGAGATCACAGCACAGACAGAGCAGCTGACGGAGGCTGTGACAGCCCAAGTCACTGGCAGTCGGAGGACTGTGGGTGGTCGGGTCCATGCTGAGCCGCAGGGTGAAGACGTGCCACTGGTACCAGTGGCAATATGGGAAATGATGCAGCTGCAGCGAGATGTGAGGCAACGTCTGGCAGAGTTAAGGATTACAAGCATGTAGCTGCTCATTCAAAGCCCTTTACCAGTCTCAGTAAGTGTCTGCTTATAAGTGCTCAAGTAAGACCCCAATTAACCCCTCCACCTGCATATAATTAAACAATTGATACACCATTAACAGATTAGCAGATTCCCTTCTTTCTTTTCTAATACAATGTGGATTAATATGCTCAAACAGCATTTCAAAATAAATTCCATATCGTGTATAAATTATTAACATGTTGAAAGAACATTTCAAAGTAAATTCCGTATTGAGTACAAAGTATTACATTGTGAGATGCCCCTCCTCTAGCAATTTCTTTGTACTAGCATTTCTTTTTGTGAAACAATCGGATAATGTTTGTCTGAAATGGTACGTGTTTAAAAACATC
Source organism: Heterodontus francisci (assembly GCF_036365525.1). Lineage (NCBI taxonomy): Eukaryota > Metazoa > Chordata > Chondrichthyes > Heterodontiformes > Heterodontidae > Heterodontus > Heterodontus francisci. The sequence continues at coordinate 40,935,079 of NC_090375.1, forward strand.
CATTTGTAACTGTAAATTTGCGCTTGTTGTGCTTGCACCTACCCATTTAAGTTTGGAGATTTCCTTTCTCTCCAGCAAAGTCTTTATGTTGTCGTTTCTCACTCACACACACTTTTTGCAGAGTGTACATTGTCCAACAAGGAACGATTATCCACGTAACATTCAATGGGTATCCTATCATCAACATGTCCCTTGTTCAGAATTTCACCCAAAATATTTGACAAATAGAACCCCATATCCATAGCCTCCACAAGACCTAGTGTTTCCGCAGCTAAAGTACTTTTAACGACCCATTTTATTTTCTTAGCCACCAAAGCTAAAGAACAGCATTTCACATTTTCAACCATCAGAAATATTATGAAACCAGCTGCACTCAAATACCCATCAACAAGAACAGCATGTGAAGCATCACTAAAGATTATTAGCTTCATGTTCTTTGGGTCACCTAAGGATTGGAACTTCAGTACACATTTCTCCAGATTTAATCTTTTTAATGTTTATTTGCCTTTGAAACATTCTCAACTTTCAGATGGTTCATCATTTTGCTAAATTCCAGCATATAAAAACTAGTATCAGGCCTAGTCTGAGGGCACAACCAGTTTAATTGACCAATCAAGCTTCACAATTGCTCAGTGTCTGCTTTAGACATATCATCATCTTTCTGTGATGACCTAACATGATTAATCGGGCTGGGAGTAACACTCTCTAAATAGGATTGTTGATTTAAAGTTATTCCAGACTTAGTCAGCTTGAGATCTAAACCAATATATCTAAAGGCTCCACAAGCCTGACTCCCAATCTTAAATTCTGCCCTAATTTTATTAATAATATATTTCTCAAAATCTGCAGTACCACCCCATACGAAATCATCATAGAACAAAGAACATAGAACAGTACAGCACAGTACAGGCCCTTCGGCCCACGATGTTGTGCCGAACCTTTAACCTACTCTAGGATCAAACTACCTACATACCCTTCATACTACTATCATCCATGTACCTATCCAAGAGTCGCTTAAATGTCCCTAATGTATCTGCTTCTACTACCACCGCTGGCAGTGCATTCCACGCACCCACCACTCTCTGTGTAAAGAACCTATCTCTGACATCTCCCCGAAACCTTCCTCCAATCACCTTAAAATTATGCCCCCTGGTGATAGCCCTTTCCACCCTGGGAAAAGGTCTCTGGCTATCCACTCTATCTATGCCTCTCATCATCTTGTACCCCTCTATCAAGTCACCTCTCATCCTTCTTCGCTCCAATGAGAAAAGCCCTAGCTCCCTCAACCTTTCTTCGTAAGACATGCCCTCCAGTCCAGGCAGCATCCTGGTAAATCTCCTCTGCACCCTCTCTAAAGCTTCCACATCCTTCCTATAATGAGGCGACCGGAACTGAACACAATATTCCAAGTGTGGCCTGCTAGCGGGACTGAATCTAGAAAGAATCACTCGACACTCAGGTCTGCTCCAATGTCAAACAGTTTATTGAGTTACGCCAGCGGGGAGCAGGTCACTGGTCTGTCCAGATGCCTCTCCACCGAACAAAGGAAAATCCACAACAGATATACAGTTACTCAGCCCATCCCGGCTGGACGAAATCCAATCATAACGGTTATTGATTACATACATTACACATATTACCAATTCGATTACTCATTCGGCATCAGGTGGCTTCCAAAATGAATCACTTCACACTTTTCCAGGTTGAACTCCATCTGCCACTTCTCAGCCCAGCTCTGCATCCTGTCAATGTCCCGTTGCAACCTACAACAGCCTTCCACACTATCCACAACTCCAGCAATCTTCGTGTCATCGGCAAACTTGCTAACCCAGCCTTCCACTTCCTCATCCAAGTCATTTATAAAAATCACAAAGAGCAGAGGTCCCAGAACAGATCCCTGCAGAACACCATTGGTCACTGAGCTCCAGGCTGAATACTTTCCATCTACTACCACCCTCTGTCTTCTATGGGCCAGCCAATTCTGTATCCAGACAGCCAACTTTCCCTGTATCCCATGCCTGCTTACTTTCTGAATGAATCTATCATGGGGAACCTTATCAAACGCCTTGCTAAAATCCATATACACCACATCCACTGCGCTTCCTTCATCAACGTGTTTTGTCACATCTTCAGAGAATTCACTAAGGCTTGTGAGGCATGACCTGCCCCTCACAAAGCCATGCTGACTGTCTCTAATCAAACTATGCTTTTCCAAATAATCATAAATCCTGTCTCTCAGAATCCTCTCCAATAATTTGCCCACTACCGATGTAAGACTGACTGGTCTATAATTCCCAGGGTTATCCCTATTCCCTTTCTTGAACAAGGGAATAACATTTGGTATCTGGTACTACTCCAGTGGGCAGTGAGGACGCAAAGATCATCGCCAAAGGCGCGGCAATCTCCTCCCTTGTTCCCGTAATATCCTTGGGTATATCCCGTCTGGCCCCGGGGACTTATCTGTCCTCATGTCTTTCAGAATTTCCAGCACATCCTCCCTCTTAACATCAACCTGTTTGAGCATATCAGTCTTTTTCACGCTGTCCTCACAAATGACCAGGTCCCTCTCACGAGTGATTACGGAAGCATAGTATTCATTTAGGACCTCCCCTCCCTCCTCCAACTCCAGGCACAAGTTCCCTCCACTATCCCTGATTGGCCATCCTCTTGTTCCTCACATAAGTTCCTCACATGCATCATGAAGATGCCTGAAAGATTTAATTTATGATACCAATAAAACATTGCAGAATCTGCTTTTAGTTGATCACAACCAATTTTCAACAAAACAAATCGCACCGAGCAATATCACACCTGGGAGCATCATTAAGATCACAGATGCATTTGTTCAGTTTCCATAGTTTTCCTTCTGCATCTGCTGCCTCTTTGGGTGGTTTCAGAAACACCTATCTCTGAAAAATATCACCCTGCAGAAATGCAGTTTTTATGTCAATGGATCTATGAATATGTGGCTAAAAAAGCTAAAAAGATTTTCAAGATTACTTTCCCAGCTGTAGGAGAGTCCACTCTCACATCAGTGTCACCCAGTCGCTCTTCAAAAACCCTCGCAACTAACCTCGCTTTAGCCTTATAATTCCATTGGGAAGGACTTTTTCAGTATAAATCGATCTATATGACAAGGCTGGCTGTCCCCTATCTGCTACCTCAGAATAAACTCCAAACTCTCTCCAACTCTCTAATTCCTCAACTTTTGCTTCTCTTATTAGTTTATCCTCCAGTTTATTGACGGCCACTAAAACCTGTTTCTTGCTGAAAATAGACGCAGGCTGTCGAAGCTTTTTGTCTTGCACTCATCAGGACAACCATCAAGAATACCAATGTAAAGAAAAACAACAGCTTTATACTGTAGGAGAAGAGAGTGCTAATTGGTTGGCAAATGAACTCTGATTGGTAGAGGCGTTGCCATGGTGAATGCACCAGTTTACGGTGACTGACAGTTAACTGCCAAGCTTTGTTTGAAATTTAAACCAGGCAGCTTGACACTGATTGGTCAAGGCATTGCCCTGAGGAATGAACCAGCGAATGGCTGTCAGTTACTTTGTTTAGCTGAAACAGGCGCAATGCTTAGACGTATTCTTTCTGTCTGCAAAGAACAGGACCCTGTGTATTAATATATGTAGTTTCCAGTACACGCAAATGTGCCACACTGAGAGACCTGCAGAACTTGCCACGCCCTTAGCCAAGCCATTCCAGTCCAACTACAACACTGGCATCTACCCGGCAATGTGAAAAATTGTCTCGGTATGTCCTGCACAAATAGCAGGACAAGTCCAACCCAGTCAATTACCGCCTTATCAGTCTATGCTCAATCATAAGTAAAGTGATGGAAGGTGTCGTTGACAGTGCTATCAAGCAGCACTTGTTTACGATAACCTGCTAAGTGACACTCAGTTTGGGTGCAGTCAGGGCCACTCAGTTCCTGACCTCATTACAGCCTTGATTCAAACATGGACAAAAGAGACTCAAGAGGTGAGGTGAGAGTGACTGCCCTTGAGAAATAGGCAAAGTTTAATCAAGCATGGCATCAAGGAGCCCGAGCAAAACTGGAGACAATGGGAATGAGGGGGAAACTCTCCGCTGGTTGGAGTCATACCTAGCACAAAGGAAGATGGTTGTGGTTGTTGAAGGCCAATCATCTCAACTCCAGGACATCACTGAAGGAGTTCCTCAGGGTAGTGTCCAAGGCCCAACCATCTTCAGCTGCTTTATCATGACCTTCCTTCAATCATAAGGTCAGAAGTGGGGATGTTCGCTGATGATTGCATAATTTTCAGCACCATTCGCGACTCCTCAGATATTGATGCAGTCCGTGTAGAAATGCAGCAAGAGATGGACAATATCAAGGTTTGGGCTGATAAATGGCAAGTAACATTCGTGACACACAAGTGCCAGGCAATGACCATCTCCAACAAGAGAAGATCTAACTATCACCCCTTGACATTCAATGGCATTATGTTCATTGACTCCCCCACTATCAACATCCTGGGGGTTACCATTGGCCAGAATCTGCCATTTAAACACCGTGGCTACAAGAGCAGGTCAGAGGCTTGGAATCCTGTGGCGAGTAACTCGCCTCCTGACTCCCCAAAGCCTGTCCACCATCTACAAGGCACAAGTCAGGAGTGTGAGTAAATACTGGTCTAGCCAGTGACACCAACCTCTTATGAACCAATAAAAATAAAATATCCACTTCATTCTTCCACTGGTCACGTGGTACAGACTCAGAGAACATCGGATGGTAATCATACCATGACAATTTACACTGGCTTTCTGCCATATTTTCCACAATAGCCCGTGAGATTTTAGTTTTCTTTGCAAAAGAAATTCCTAGTTTCCAAACTTCTGCTTTAGGCAACCATTCTTTGCTACCATGTAAAAAGCTCCAGAAAGCTTGTTATGGAAGGATAATGCTGGAGCCCATCTTTACTTAGTTTAACATTTATTGTACAGAGTAAACTGATTACAAATATGTGGCTTTTCACTCAAGACCCTCCACCAGTCTCAATAAGTGTCTGTTTATAAGTGCACAAGTAAGACCCCAATTAACACCATCTACCAGCATATAATTAAACATTTGATACACAATGAATAGATTAACAACAATACATGAGACTCTTGCTGGAGCATACTGAAAGGCTTCACCGAATCAATCTAGGCACTTAAATCTCATCTTCAGGAGACCAACGGCCTGCTCAATAGTCCCTCAAAATTCAGCCCGTAATTTTCAAATTGCAACCGCACCTGCTCCAGCCTCCACCAGCATTTGAAAGTCCAGCCCATGCTCTTAAAATAGGATCTATTTCTGGCATGAAGATAATCGAGCGTGTTTGGAAAATGATCACAATCCAGAGAAATACTGAGTCCCCAATGGGTGCTGCTGCAAACATAGTGATCATGCACGCAGCTCTCCCTACACAGGAATACAAAAAACAGTAAGATAAAACGTCATTTTGGAACGCTCCAATGAACCTGCTGCACCTGCCACTTGAAGAACAAATGTGGTAAACCAAGGTTGATGACTGACACAGAGAGTGCAAATACTGGATGAACTATTGCAGCAAATTCTGAGGAAATTGTTTACTTCACATTACGAAGTCATACAATACATCCATTACATTGTGCAAAAGTGGAATCTAGAGGTATAAAACAGTAGTATGAATGCACTGTGTTACATATCTTCATCCGAATCACTTTCATTTTCGAAAGATATGAAATGTGCATTCACTTGTAAAGAAACTCTTTTAAGCATTAACACTGAAACGTCATGTAACCCAACAATGCAATGAGCAGCACTTTCTGCAGATACTTACTGAAGATGCACAATCACTCAACTGAAAATGTAGAGGTAAACTATATGCAAATTATGTGCTAAATGGGAATGTGCTTGAAGTATCCAAGTCGGAGAGAGCTTGGGGTTTTAGTGGACAGGCCACTGAATCTATCATCATAATGTTCCTCGGCTGTTAAAAGCAAAAGGAATGTTGGGATGCATAGCGAGAGGTATAAGATATAAATCCAGAGGGATGATTTTGAAACTGTATTTGGCCCTAGTGAGACTGCATCTGGAGTGATGCAAGCAGTTTTGGTCTCCCTATTTCGTGAGGGATATTCAGTTATTGGAAGCGAGCAGAGAAAAGGGCTACATGGTCGATGCCAGAACTTAAAGGAATGATGTATGAGGAAAGACTGGCTACCCTGGGTCATTTGTCTCTTCAAAACAGAAGACTGAGGGAAGACCTGATCAAAGTGTTTAAATTATGAAAAAATTGGATATATTGGAGCATAAAAAGCTTTTCTGCTGTGTACAGAATTTAAGCACAAGGGGTCATATGTATAAATTAAGAACAGTGACAAAAAAACAAGAGGAACTTTTTTAATGGAAGAGTGGTATGTTTGCGGAATAGATTGCGCAGATGATGAAAGAAAAAAAGCCAAATGGATTTCTTGAAAGAACTGAACATGTTCTTGTCAACAAATGGATATTAGAAAGGCTTCAAGTGAATACTATAGATAGATGGGCCAATGGTCTTCTCCTGCTTGAAATATTTGTTATACTACATGATTCAGCACAGTGCTTCACCCAGGATTTTTTATTCATTCATGGGATGTGGGCGTCGCTGGCCAGGCCAGCATTTATTGCCCATCCCCAATTGCCCTTAGAAGGTGGTGGTGAGCTGCCTTCTTGAACAACTGCAGTCCATTTGGGGTAGGTATACCCACAGTGCTGTTAGGAAGGGAGTTCCAGGATTTTGACCCAGTGACAGTGAAGGAATGGCAATATAGTTCCAAGCCAGGATGGTGTGTGACTTGGAGGGGAACTTGCAGGTGGTGGTGCTCCCATGCATTTGCTGCCCTTGTCCTTCTAGTTGGTAGAGGTCACAGGTTTGGAAGGTGCTGTTTAAGGAGCCTTGGTGCAATGCTGCAGTGCATCTTGTAGATGGTACACACTGCTGCCACTGTGCGTCGGTGGTGGAGGGAGTGAATGTTTGTAGATGGGGTGCCAATCAAGCGGGCTGTTTTGTCCTGGATGGTGTTGAGCTTCTTGAGTGTTGTTGGAGCTGCACCCATCCAGGCAAGTGGAGAATATTCCAACACACTCCTGACTTGTGCCTTGTAAATGGTGGACAGGCTTTGGGGAGTCAGGAGGTGAGTTACTCGCTGTAGGATTCTTAGCCTCTGACCTGCTCTTGCAGCCACGGTATTTATATGGCTACTCCAGTTCAGTTTCTGGTCAATGGTAACCCCAAGGATGTTGATAGTGGGGGATTCAGCGATGGTAATGCCGTCAAGGGGAGATGGTTAGATTCTCTCTTGTTGGAGATGGTCATTGCCTGGCATTTGTGTGGCGCAAATGTTACTTGCCACTTATCAGCCCAAGCCTGGATATTGCCCAGGTCTTGCTGCATTTCTACACGGACTGCTTCAGTATCTAAGGAGTTACGAATGGTGCTGACCATTGTGCAATCATCAGCGAACATCCCAACTTCTGACCTTATGATTGAAGGAAGGTCATTGATGCAGCTGAAGATGGTTGGGCCTAGGAAACTACCCTGAGGAACTCCTGCGGTGTTTTTCCTAAAGCTCAGATGATTGACCTCCAATAACCACAAGCATCTTCCTTTGCGCTAGGTATGACTCCAGCCAGCGTAGAGTTTTCCCCCTGATTCCCATTGACCTCAGTTTTGCTCGGGCTTCTTGATGCCATACTCGGTCAAATGCTGCCTTGATGTCAAGGGCAGTCACTCTCACCTCACGTCTTGAGTTCAGCTCTTTTTTCCATGTTTGAACCAAGGCTGTAATGAGGTCAGGAGCTGAGTGGCCATGGCGGAACCCAAACTGAGCGTCACTGAACAGGTTATTGCTAAGCAAGTGCCGCTTGATAGCACTGTTGATGACACCTTCTATCACTTTACTGATGATTGAGAGTAGACTGATGAGGCGGTAATTGGCCGGGTTGGACTTGTCCTGCTTTTTGTGTACAGGACATACCTGGGCAATTTTCCATATTGCAGGGTAGATGCCAGTGTTGTAGCTGTACTGGAACAGCTTGGCTTGGGGCGCGGCAAGTTCTGGAGCACAGGTCTTCAGTACTATTGGCGGAATATTGTCAGGGCCCATAGCTTTTGCAGTATCCAGTGCCTTCAGTCATTTCTTGATATCACGCAGAGTGATTCGAATTGGCTGATGACTGGCGTCTGTAATGCCGGGGACTTCAGGAGGAGGTCGAGATGGATCATCAACTTGGCACTTCTGACTGAAGATTGTTGCAAATGCTTCAGACTTATCTTTTGCACTGATGTGCTGGGCTCCCCCAACATTGAGGATGGGGATATTTGTGGAGCCACTTACTCCAGTTGGTTGTTTAATTGCCCACCACCATTCACGGCTGGATGTGGCAGGACAGCAGATCTTAGATCTGAACTGTTGATTATGGGATTGCTTAGCTCTGTCTATGGCATTCTGCTTCCGCAGTTTGACACGCAGATAATCCTGGATTGTAGCTTCACCAGGTTGACACCTCATTTTGAGGTATGCCTGGTGCTGCTCCTGGCATGCCCTCCTGCACTCTTCATTGAACCAGGGTTGGTTTCCTGGCTTGATGGTAATGGTAGAGTGGGGGATATGCCGGGCCAAGAGGTTGCAGATTGTGGTTGAGTACAATTCTTCTGCTGCTGATGGCCCACAGCGCCTCATGGATGCCCAGTTTTGCATTGCTAGACCTGTTCGAAATCTATCCCATTTAGCACGGTGGTAATACCGCACAACACGATGGAGGGTATCCTCAATGTGAAGGCGGGATTTCGTCTCCACAAGGACCGTGCGGTGGTTACTCCTACCAATACTGTCATGGACAGATGCATCTGCGGCAGGCAGATTGGTGAGGACGAGGTCAAGTATGTTTTCCCCTCTTGTTGGTTCCCTCACCACCTGTCACATACCCAGTCTAGCAGATGTGTCCTTTAGAACTTGGCCAGGATGGGGGTCATATATCAGAAATGTGGGCGCAGAAGTCAGTGCCCAGAGACAGAAAGAGACAGAAATTGCCAGGAACATCTTTGAAGGTCAGCCAACAAAGTTAAAAACATTCTGTATCCTCTTCATTTGGCATTTCCAATTCATACAGGTAGTTGTCCTACCAAAGATGCCAGCAGCTGGGAGATTTAGTCAAGTGTGATCTGCAGGATGGCCTATTTTGCAGATGCTCTTTGTGATGCCCAGAACAATGCTGCTGCCTGGAAGGTTAATGCTGCTGAGACCTTCATGCCATAGGACAAACAGGTAACCTCCAAAATATCTTCTGTCCTCACCATTCCCTAGCTAGTTAACTCTGAAAGCATCATCCTCGCATTTTAATTTCTCTAAGAGCTTTCTCTTCCTGCATTTGAAATCTTTTCCATCCTTATCTCCCCTCACTCTATTGATCATTAATATATTCACCTCCCTCACTTAGCTGCCCTCCACTCCAACATCAGTGGCACAGCTTTGAGACACCATCACATTTTAACATGTTTAGCCCGCCTTCCTCTCGCACCTGTTCTGAGGGTTAAAGTGACCTCCCGTGCCCCTGCACTCAGAAATTCTTACCCAATCCCCCCGGCTTACTATGTCACTCCCTACGTTCAAATGCTTCCTCAAAATCTGCTTCATCAACTGCGTTTTTGGTAACTTCTCTCTCTTCCTCTGCAGAATCTCTGATCTTGCTGTAAAATGCCTTGGGGTGCTTTATTCTGGGTGAACTTCATTATAAAATAAAAGTTGCTGTCATTGTTGGTGTTGACAGACCTGCTGAGTGTTTGTCGAACTTGCTGGTTTTATTTCACATGTGCATCAGTGAGTAAAACAGACCAGTGCAAATAAAAAGAAAATCATAAGCTGTATAGGATGTTATGGTACTGCGACAAGTAAGAAAATATATGGACGTCATATATCAAATGGAGCGTAAAATTAGAGCTATGGATGTAAACGCAATTAAATATTTATCTGTTACTGCACAATGAAATGAATTGTGCAATAAAACAACTAGCTCATAAAAATCATTATGTATCTCGCTAGTTTTTAGTTACATTTAATAGTACCCACAACAGAGTACCGTTGTTGTTTTCACATGTTAGGATGTCTCAATAACACATGTGTTAACTTTTTGGAACAACAGCACTAAAAATACTTTAAAGCCCTATTAATATTCCATTAAAAACCTCAAGTCAAATAAGTTATTAATAGTACAGTTATTGATCATTCCACTTTTGGAATTTTACATTTATTCTTTAAACCTAGGAAAGCTTGTTTATGCTCATTTTTTGCCCGACAATTGGAAAGTGGTGAACAAGGATTCACCAAGGGGGAGCTCAAAACACAGTGTATTTAAAAATTAAACCCTGTTAAAGACCAGTTGAAGGCTGAGAAAGACCCTGAGACACCATTCTCACCTGGTTGTAACAGAGATTTGGGATTGAATGTGTCAGGAAGTGGCCAATGTCTGGTACTATGCAAATGTCTTTCCAGTCAAGGGTCTGGTGTTTTTTTTAAAAGCAAGTTCTTTCTTTACTCCAGCAACAATTTTAAAATTTAATGTTGTTACAGCTGACCACTCCAGTCAAAGCTCCCAATCAAAATATACGATTCTGATTGTGGTGGGAGAAACGCACTGTTAATTCAATCCCGGCCCTCCACAGATCGCCCAACATATCATTTTAAACTTTCCAAATTAAAGAAATACCCAGCCAAATTGTACCATCTATTAACCCCCGAATGAGGCTAACCAAACAAGGAGTCTTTAAATCAACAAATTAACTATTTAATTAGAAAAACTAAATTCTTAAACACTACAAAGATTTAAACAACATTTAAAATCGAAAAAATTGGAATCCTTGCAAATTTAAAGTCCAATGTTGCTTGAGGTCCTCACAGCCATCCAGTGGGGAAAAAAGGTTCTTCCATATAGAACAGTCTGTAGTCTAATTCCAGCAGTAAGTGATGCTTTCCTTCTTCAGTGATGAATTTCAACAATCAACAACTTGCAAACACTTTCAATAGAATCAATCTGACTTTAGAGTTTTGAGGGATAAAAGCTTGTCACAGCCTAACTTCCTTTCCTTCAGTTGAAATTACCAGATTACCAGAGATCTCTGTTTTGGTTTGACTTTTATAGGATTTTGAGAGATAATAATTAAACAGACTAACTTCCCGTCCTTCAGTTTAAATGGCTGAGAGCTCTTCTTGCAGGTGCTAACACCAGCTGTCTGTTTGTGTTCTGTTAGAACAGACTGTCTTCAACTAAAAAGCTAGTTCAAAATTGAATTTTAACAAATATATAGCTTGATGTTCAATCCAAGTGGTGCATCCAAGGTAACGAGAATGTACCCTTTGATTGCAGTCTCCAAATGGCTAGATCCAACGGCAACCAAAAATGCACTTTCTCCAACTCCTGAGGTTTGCTGGTTCTTAAAGCAGTATTGGTCCTTTACAAGCCTTAAAAGCAAACCGCATATTGCCCAGGGACAAAAAAAACTACAAGACCATACAATGTCCATGTGGCAAAATATATGTGCCACATTCATGGCAGGTGGGGGCATGCATAACACCTCAACACCCAGGGGAATAAAATGCGATTTGTAAAAAAAAAGTCACATTTCATTACAAGGTTTGAGAGAAATATAAGATACAGAAAGGAAAGCCGAGCATTTCTTTCATTCATTTGTGTACAAAATCATGAGAGGTATAGACAGGGTGGATAGCAAGAAGCTTTTTCCCAGAGTGGGGGATTCAAGTACTAGGGGTCACGAGTTCAAAGTGAGAGGGGAAAAGTTTAGGGGGGGACATGCGTGGAAAGTTCTTTACGCAGAGGGTGGTGGGTGCCTGGAACGCGTTGCCAGTGGAGGTGGTAGATGCGAACACGATAGCGTCTTTTAAGATGTATCTAGACAGATACATGAATGGGCAGGAAGCAAAGAGTTACAGACCCTTAGAAAATAGGCGACATGTTTAGGTAGAGGATCTGGATCGGCGCAGGCTTGGAGGGCCGAAGGGCCTGTTCCTGTGCTGTAATTTTCTTTGTTCTTTGTGTTCTTTATTTCCATTCATTCATAAATTTTTAAAGATTATTCAAATTGTCTTTTCTGGGTGCCAGTGCTGCTTTTATTTCCCCTTTTTGACATCTCAGTGACCATGTGGTTCTTTGGGAAGCTTTTCTTCAGTTTACCCATTGCCATGACTGCCTCGGGCCTGCTGAGGTAATTTTTTTTTCAGGAGAGTTAGTAGTGGGTGGGTCTATCCTGAACTCTTTTTCAGTGCTTTGCTGAGTCATGCAAACGTTTTTACCTCAGGGGATGGGCCATTCCCTTTTCCTCTGACTGGAGGGGAGGATTCTTTGTTAATCCCCCTTTGTTCTCTGGGACACACTTACCTGCAGGTATGTGGGCAGAATTAATTGCACTCTCCTGTGCAACTTCGACGAGGTGAGGCATCACCCTCATGGTTTCTGTGCCCCCTAGAGGTCTTTTTTATCTCTGCAAGTTCCTGTAAATTCTGTAAGCAAATTTGGTGGGGTGCTTCTAGAGTCTGCATTTACTTCGGAGTATGTGGGGTCCAGCATTTCAAATTTCTGGGGGTTGGCTGACCAGACAATAGGGGTTTTCATCAGGGATTCCTCCCAGACTTATTTTAACCTGCCCTCTTGGTAACTTTTTCCCCTTCTCTTTCTAAACTTTTGCCAGCCGTGTGCCTGCCTGTCTCCTTTTATTCTCGGAGGAGGTCCCTTATAGTTCACGAACCCTTGGCTGGAGGGTCCTCCCAACACTGGTACAGGACTTAGGGGTGCAGGTTTCACTATAGGTTGGGGTTTCCCCTCAACCTGGCACTTGTGACAGCTCCTGTAGTACTCCACCACACCCTCGTGGAGTTTTGGCCAGTCAAACTGCTGTCTTATGCGGGCTTTGGTCTATCGTATACTGGTATGTCCAGCCACTGTAGTCTTGTGGGTCCTTCTTAATATTTCTCCCTGATATCTCTGCAGCACCATTAACTGGTGAATTACTGCCCACTCCTTGCTCTCAGGTCTGTGAGAAGAACTCCATTTCCTCATCAGTACCTCATTTTTTTAAATTGTAGCAATCAGGGACTCCCTCTGCTTCATTTTTAGACTGGGCAGCCTGTGCTAACTCTTGCAATACTGGGTCAGCTCGCTGAACCTCAGCTAGAGAAAATCCATTCAATTCGTTCCCTGGGTGTTTTCCAAGAAAGTCTCAGACAGGCAGACCTCATGGTCATCTGCCTGCAGGGCCAATGCAGTCTCCTTTGGGGGAGCTGGTTTGATCATGGCTTGATCGACTACACATTCAGGGACACGACAGGAAACTGTCTCCTGCCACGGCCCTGCCTCTCTGACCTCCTGCTGTCTTTCTTTCACTACTGGAGGGGCTACCATCTTCACCCCCGGCAGATCATTACCCAAAGAATCTAACCATCTCCCCTTGACATTCAACGGCATTACCATTGCTGAATCCCCCACTATCAACTTCCTAGGGGCTACCATTGACCAGAAACTGAACTGGAGTAGCCATATAAATACCGTGGCTACAAGAGCAGGTCAGAGGCTGGGAATCCTGAGGCGATTAACTCACCTCCTCACTCCCCAAAGCCTGTCCACCATCTACAAGGCACAAGTCAGGGGTGTGATGGAATACTCTCCACTTGCCTGGATGGGTGCAGCTCCAACAACACTCAAGAAGCTCGACACCATCCAGGACAAAGCAGCCCGCTTGATTGGCACACCATCTACAAACATTCACTCCCTCCACCACCGACGCACAGTAGCAGCAGTGTGTACCATCTACAAGATGCACTGCAGCATTGCACCAAGGCTCCTTAGACAGCACCTTCCAAACCCGTGACCTCTACCAACTAGAAGGACAAGGGCAGCAAATACATGGGAACACCACCACCTGCAAGTTCCCCTCCAAGTCACACACCATCCTGACTTGGAACTATATCGCCGTTCCTTGGGTTAAAATCCTGGAACTCCCTTCCTAACAGCACTGTGGGTCTACCTACCCCAAATGGACTGCAGCGGTTCAAGAAGGCAGCTCACAATCACCTTCTCAATGGTAATTAGGGATGGGCAATAAACGCAGGCATAGCCAGTGATGCCCACATCCTATGAATGAATAAAAAAAAAGGAGCAGGTCAATTCCATCCACAGGCAAACTAGGGACAATCCCTACAGTCACCAGTCCCAAAACTAGGTCGTACTCCAGGTGCACCCGGTGTACAAGTACAGGCATACACTGCCCTCCAATCCATTCATCACCATTGTGATGTTCACTGCACTCTCTGGGGGAAAGGTTAGGCCTTTTTCCAGTAAAAGGGATCCAGTGGCCCCTGTGTCCCTGAGAATCACTGTGGGCTTGCTTGGCCCACTCGAGGGGTATGGGGTTACTTTCCCTTCAGACACAAAACCCTGATGACCTTCAGGAATCCTATTAACTTTTCCAGCACTGGCCATAGTAAGTTTCCTGGGCTGCACTCTTACTGCAGTTAAAGCCACAGCTTGTGCTACTGTGCTTTCCATCAGGTCCCTGTCTTCACTGAGCAGGTGTGCCCTGATTAACCCTACCGGTTTCCCCTTTAGTTTCCAGCAGTCAGCTTTTAAATGCCCTGCTGTATTACAATGGAAGCATATGGGTCTCTGGGTCTCACTCTTGCTCACAGCACCTTCTTTTTTGGCTGGAGGAGGGCCCCCTCTGTCTGCTGCTTTCCTTCCTCTCCCAGGACTGCCTGGGCGGAGATCACCCTCCCACCCTTTGTCTTTTTCGGATTTGTGGGGGTGATTAGGAAAAGTTCTCCTTTGGGATACAGACTTGTAAATTAAAGCAAACTCATTGGTCAGAATGACCACTTGCCGAGCTCCCTGAACCCGCTGCTCATCGACATGGGTCTTTATTGAGAATGGGAGAGAGTTTTTAAATTCCTCTAACAGAATTACTTCTCTGAGAGTCTCATAGCAAGTTGTATTTTTAGAGCCCTCAAGCACCAGACAAAAGCCAGCTGCTTACTTCTTTCAAACTCCAGATAAGTTTGATTGGCTTGTTTCGTGAGGGTTCTAAACTTTTGGCTACAGGCTTCAGGTACTAATTCATTTGCCCCGAGGATAGCACTTTTGGTCACTTCACAATTTGATGAACTCTCATTTGGCAACAAGGAATAAACCTCATGGGCTTTTCAGCTTCACTTGCTGTGTAGTAAAAGAGACCAGGTCTAAGCTGGCCATTTTATTTGACTTGCCAGTCTCCCAAAAGACACAAAAAAACACTTCCACATCTTCCTCATTGAATTTTGGAATTAACTGAGTGAGGTTTAGCAACTTTGTACCCTGCCATGAATTCTGCTCCTCCATATTGGCCATGCTTTCACTGGGGTTACTCTGTCGCCCTCGAGTTAACTCAAGCCGCCTCAACTCTCTTTCTTCGCATTCTTTCTGGAATATTCTTTCTCTCTCTCTCTCCTGCCTATCTTTTTCCCTGTCCTGTCTTTCAGTTTCTTCACATTCCTTCTGGAAGGCTCTCTCTTTCTTCCTCTCTCTTTCCTCAAATTCAAGTTTCCTTTGTTCCAATTGTATCTTTGCTAACACTACCCTATTGGATACTGCTTCTAACACTGCTTCTGCTTCTTCAGATTCAAGGGAGAAATGGTTGGCCACTAGCCTTAGGAGTTCAGACTTCCTTGCCTTGCCAAGTACAGTGATCCCACACTGCTCAGCCATTTTTCTCAACTCCTCCATCGCCAGTGCTTTTAACTTATCCAAGTTACTTTACCCTGGCTTGGAGACCTATTTGCTTCAGTTGCAGACTGTATTCAATCACACACAACCACCAGAAAATCTGCATTGATCCTGCTCTTTTTTGATTGTGAACAATTTGGCTTCCCTCTTTCAATTTCCCTCATTCATCTGTGGGTAAAATTCTGGATGCTAGCACCCACATTTCTGTTGCAACCAGGTGAGAAAGGTGTCTAGGGGTCTTTCTCAGCCTTCATCTGGTCTTATTGTAACAGGGTTTAATTTTTAAACACACTGTGTTTTGAACTCTTCCTTGGTGAATCCTTGTTCACCACCTTCCAATTATAAGGCAAAGAAATGAACATAAACAGGCTTTCTTAGGTTTAAAGAAGAAAAATGAGATTTATTAAAACTTAAGCTTAAACTCTAATTCGATTGACACTTTTCAATACACGCTGCGCCCCACGCGATTATGCATACGTGATACGCACATGCAAATAGAGACAGAAAAGAGCAGTAGAAAAGATAAAATGCAACAGTTTGACGCAATCTCTGAAGAGGGTTTGTGACTGTGCTTTGAGCTCGCTATAGAGTCTTTGATTGTAGGTAGTCTTGCTTTTCGTTGGACCCAGTATTCTTCTTAAACCTTGTTCACTACAGGAGACTTTTCTTTCTTGGGGTTCATGTGCTTTAATGGGTCTTCAGATCTGGGAGAAAGAGGTGGAAGTAGACAGGAGAGAGATGTTCTCAGTCCAGGAGTCAAGAGCTTTCTGAGTTTCAAACACTCTGTGGTAAGTTCAAATTCAAAAAACTCCATCAACCAGTTAGTCATGTGACTAAACTGGTCTGACCACTTCTGTTTGTGTATTTGGCCATCTTAACAGTTAAACTGGAATGCGAGACCCTCCACCCTCAATGCTTGGTAATCAAAAGTCCATTGTGGATTGAATGTGTCAGGAAGTGGCCCCTTTGTTCTTTCCAAGTACTGTCTGTTATATACAAATATCTTTCCTGTCAAGGGTCTGGTGTTCTTTCTTTAACAAGTTCTTTCTTTATTCCCGCAACAATTAAAAAATTTTTTTCATGTGACAAATATATGTGCCTCATTCATGGCAGGTGGGGGCCTGCATGACAGGCTTCACAGGTGGTGGTTTAATAAGTGATGATTTGTTGAGCAAATTATATTGCTCACAATTTGCCAGGTATCTTTTACAGGCTTTAAGCATGCTTGGCCACCAATATAAAGGAGTCAATTTGCAGAATGTTGTTCGGGCACCACTATGTGCCTAACCTATACCCTTGTGAGCTTCTTTTACAAGCTGTTCTCTTTTATGATTCGGGGCTACTTCTCGGACATCCTTGGGCAACTTGACCAATACTATACCAGTTGGGATCTCTGAATAGAAGTACTGTGATGGATATTGTTTTGGATTCTCTTTCGTCGGGTCTAATAGCTGAATCAGTTGCTCATCCTGATTAGCTGCCCGTTCTTCCCTAGTGATTACATTAACTGTGGCAGGCACCTCTCGAGGGGGTGTCATGCAGACTGAATGTTTGCCTGTCCATTTGCAAGACTGTTGGCCTTTGAATGTACTGAACCAGTGGGATGTCTGGTACATGAATTACCTGACAATTCCGTTTCTCCTTTCGTAAATGGAGAATATCTTCCCACAATGATTTGTGTTTTATGGGTTTACCTTTGTGATTGCGAAAGCATGTATGGTCCCAGAACACAAGGTCTTGGTTTTAAGCCCGTTTACAATAGTCACTAACTGTACAAATTAATGCGGGCTTAATAGGGTCTGCCTTTTCTAAAGCACTGTAATGCTGCAGCTTCAGCATCCTGTGCTGTCTATTGATCAAGGGATATGGACAGCAATTCTTCTGGATAGAAAGAATAAGAATCCTGTCAACATTAGTCATTATGTCGGAACGGATCCTAAACTAGGAGTTAAATTGTTTCAGGACTTAATCGCAACTAGGATTTAAAGTGAACTTTAAAGGAAATTTCCAAACCTCAAAAGTAAAATGAGGGAGTTCTAATTTAAGGTTTACAAACTGTGATCAAGGGTTTGCCCTCTCTAGAAACTTAAATCTGGGTCTTAAGTATCACTGCTAGTATATACGGACATACGAATATATGAATTAGGAGCAGGAATAGGCCGCTCACCCTATTCAATAAGTTCCCAGCTGAACCGATTACTCCACATTTCCACCCACCCCCGATAACCTTCCACCCCCTTGCTTATCAAGAATCTATCTACCACTGCCTCAAAGATATTCAAAGACTCTGCTTCCACTGCCTTTTGAGGAAGCGAATTCCAAAGATTCACAACCCTCTGAGAGAAAAAAATTCTCCTCATCTCTGTCTTAAATGGGTGACCACTTATTTTTAAACAATGACCCCAGATCTAAAATAAAAGCAAAATACTGCGGATGCTGGAAATCTGAAATAAAAACAAGAAATGCTGGAACCACTCAGCAGGTCTGGCAGCATCTGTGAAAAGAGAAGCAGAGTTAACGTTTCGGGTCAGTGACCCTTCTTCAGAACTCTTAAAAAAAAGAAGCAACCGGAAGCTCAGGGTCCTGCTTGCGGACTGAGCGGAGATGTTCCGCAAAGCGGTCACCCAGTCTGCGCTTGGTCTCCCCAATGTAGAAGAGACCACATTGTGAGCAGCGAATACAGTATACTACATTGAAAGAAGTACAAGTAAATCGCTGCTTCACCTGAAAGGAGTGTTTGGGGCCTGGGATAGTGAGGAGAGAGGAGGTAAATGGGCAGATATTACACCTCCTGCGATTGCAGGGGAAGGTGCCATTGGACGGGGACGAGGTGGTGGGGGTAATGGAGGAGTGGACCAGGGTGTCGCGGAGGGAACGATCCCTTCGGAATGCTGACAGGGGAAGGGAGGGGAAGATGTGACTGGTAGTGGCATCACACTGGAGGTGGCGGAAATGGCGGAGGTTGATCCTTTGGATATGGAGGCTGATGGGGTGGAAAGTGAGGACAAGAGAAACCCTGTCACGGTTCTGGGAGGGAGGAGAAGGGGTGAGTGTAGAGGTGCGGGAAATGGGCTGGACACGGTTGAGGGCCCTGTCAACCACAGTGGGGGGTCCTCGGTTGAGGAAAATGGAGGTTCTATCAGAAGCACCGTCATGAAGACTCTAAGATGAAGTCCATCAGGACTCAGGGACTTGTCAGCCCACAGCTCCAACAATTTGTTCAGAACCACTTCCCTGGTGATTGTAATTTTCTTGAGTTACTCCTTCCCTTCCATTTCCTGACTTGTAGCTAATACTGGGATGTTACTTGTATCCTCAATAGTGAAGGTCGATGCAAAATATCTGTTCAACTCATCCATCATCTCCTTATTAGCCATTATTAATTCCCCAGACATACTTTCTAAAGGGCCAATGCAACTCTTTTCATTTTAAAATATCTATCTGTCTTTATTTTTGTAGCTAGCTTTCTCTCGTACTTTAATTTTACCTTCCTTATCAATCTTTCAATAATTATTTGTTGTTTTTTTATATTCTGTCCAATCTTCTGACCTGCCTCCCATCGTTGTGCAATTATAGGCTTTTTCTTTAATTTTGATATTATATTTAACTGCTTTAGTAAACCATGGATGGCGGGTGCCACCCTTGGAATTTTTCTTTCTCGTTGAAATGTAACTAATTTGTGTATTCTGAAATATCCCCCTAAATGTCTGCCATTGCATCTCTATTGACCTATTCCTTAACCAGATTTGCCAGTCACTTTGGCTAGCTCTGCTTTCATGCCCTCATAATTGCACTTATTTAAGTTTAAAATACTAGTCTTGGACCCACTCTTCTCTCCCTCAAACTGAATGTAAAATTCATTCATATTATCATCGCTGCTACCAAGGGCCGCCTTAACTATGACGTCATTAATTAAGCCTATCTCGTTGCAAAATACCAGGTCTAGTATAGCCTGCTCTCTGGTTGGCTCCGGAACGTATTATTCCAAGGAGTTATCCTGAAAACATTCTATATACTTCTCATTTAGGCTACCTCTGCCCATCTGATTTTTCCAGTCTATATGTAGGTTAAAAGCCCCAATAATTATCGCTGTACCTTTCTGACAAGCTGCCATTATTTCTTCCTACATTGTGGTTAACGTTTGGTAGCCTGTACACAACTCCCACAAGTGACTTCTTGCCTTTATGATTTCTCATTGCTACCCAAACTGCTTCTACATCCTGGTCTCCTGAACTTCGGTCATCCCTCTCTATTATGCTAATACCACCATTAATTTACAGAGCTACCCCTCCACCTTTTCCTAGCTTCCATTCTTTCCTAATTGCCATATACCCTTCAATATTCAGGTCCCAATCTATGTCATCCTGCAGCCATGTCTCTTTAAAGGCTATCAGATCGTACCTATTTATTTCTATTTGTGCTCTCAGTTCATCTGTTTTGTTTCGAATGCTACATGTATTCTGATGCAGATCCTTTAGTTTTGTCCTTTTATTATAGTAAAACACTCCTTCCACACTTACAAATCTAAAATAAATATTAAAGACAAATAGATAAGTATAGGCTTCTGTTAACAACAAAGCACATTTTTGGTGCCAACAGAAGTGGTTTGTGACTTTAACCCCTTATAGGGTCTAAACCAAATCAAGCGTATATCCCTATAAGTCTCCTTGAATTAAGTTCAAACTAGACAGATTCCTACAGACATTTGTTTGGGTCTGAAGGACAGAACTAGTCTTCCCTCAAATAAAGAAAACTAACAGGGAATATTACTATCTTTTGGATAGCCTATTTTAAAAATAATTATAGCAAAGTCATAAATATCCCAGATATTAAAAGCATCTGGGAAATTCCCTTCAATAAGTATCTCCCCACTTAAGGAGACACAGAGAGGGGGTTCTTGTAGTTTTATACAGAATGCTACATGAGATGATTTATTAACTATTATATATTTATTAAAGAATTGAACATGCGATACACTTTAAGTGGCTAAGTATATTACAATATCAAAGATTAGTAAGAGATGTAAAACATAATCTTATTTCTAAAATAGAATCCAAAAGTTCAACCTTGACAATGTTACAGCAAAATATCTTAGAATATCCATCAAAATTTAAAGTAAACTTTTACCTTAAATTCCCCAAGTAAGCTTCCTGCTTAACAAGACCAAACATTCTCAGTTAAGAGCAGAATTCTCTTGTCATACAGGCAGCCATAGGTTGAGAAACATTGATGAGGAATTCAATACTTCTGTTTTTCTTTTATTCAAAACTCTCATGTTTATACTGTTTCTAATCTATCATCTCATCTTTTAGAATGTGGGTGTTTACTTTCTGTGTGTGTTTTTCCTGCTTTTGATATCCATATATGGTAATATCATGAGCTTCCATTCCCACTTAATTTATTTGCTGAAAATTCCCTTCTCTTGAAGTTGTGAGCTGTTATCTGGTCAAAATGTTTATAATTGGTTTTCTTGGCATCTGTTTTTGTAAGTACCATTCCATTTTGCAATTTATCATCTGCTATTATCTTTTTATGGTACTTTATATCATCCTCTTGAGTCAGTCTGTCTATATCACTAACACTATTAACTAATTAAGTTTATAGTTATCAGTACTGACCTCACATATTCTAATCTTCTAATTCCCTTGTAGCAGTGATCTTGGAAGACCTTGGAATTGATTTTTTTTTAACTTAAAAGGTGTTTCTGGTTCATATTCTATTGTAACAGGAATTTTTAACTCTGCCCTTAAAAGGGAATTTCAGTGAGTCTTGAAAACTGACCATTTATTCAATATTTAATTCTAAAAGGTAGAATGTATTAATTATATCTAAATTGTACCTAATTAAACCTATTATACCAATGTTTCATCATACATGGCCCCTCGGACTTGCACTGCCATTTCATAAAATTGTGGCTGATGCTCAACCTCTTCCCGCCTGATCCCAAAATCCTTTGATTCTCCTAGAAACCACAAATCTGTCAATTTTCAGTGTTGAATGTACTGGGGGAGCATCCACAGCTCTCTGGGGTAAAGAATTTCAAAGATTCGCAATCCTCTCAGTTAAGGAATTCCACCTCAGTATTAAATAATCGAACCCTTATCCTGCGACTATGCTCCCTAGTTCTAAACTTTCCAGCTAATGGACACAACCTCTCAGCATCTACTCTGTCGAGCCCTTTCAGAATCTTAGGTTTTAGGGCGGCACAGTGGCGCAGTGGTTAGCACCGCAGCCTCTCAGCTCCAGGAACCCGGGTTCAATTCTGGTTACTGCCTCTGCGGAGTTTGCAAGTTTTCCCTGTGACCGTGTGGGTTTTTGCCAGGTGCTCCAGTTTCTTCCCACAGCCAAAGACTTACAGGTAATAGGTAAATTGGCTATTGTAAATTGCCCCTAGTGTAGGTAGGTGGTAGGGAATATGGGATTACTGTAGGGTTAGTATAAATGGGTGGCTGTTGATCGGCACAGACTCAGTGGGCCGAAGGGCCTGTTTCAGTGCTGTATCTCAAAATAAAATATTTCAGTGAGATCACCTCTCATTCTTCTAAACTCCAGAATGCAAAGGCCCATTCTACTCGGCCTTTCATTGTGGGATAAACCTGTCATCCCAGGAATTAATCTAATGAACCATTGCTTTACAGCCTCTAAGGCAAGTATATTCTTTCTTAGATAACAAGACCAAAAGTAAACACAGTTCTTGAAGTGTGGTCTTCACAAAGCCTTGTACAATTGTAGCAAGACTTGGCAGATCTGATCAGAGACACCAGCAGCAGCAGCGGATAAAAGAGAGAGCTGAGCAACAGCGCAGACCTTATCAGTGTATTTCCAAAAAAGCAAAAAGTGACATCAAAGGATAGCAGGTAGGCGATTAGTTGTTGAGTATTAGGTTTTAAACTAGGGCAGAAGTTTAACCTAGGACTGGAAAACTATAAAGTACTGTATTATATTTATAGCTTAACCAATTAAACTAACTAATAAATTTCAATCAGGGTAAGCATAACAAAGAACAAAAGAACAAAGAACAGTACAGCACAGGAACAGGCCATTCGGCCCTCCAAGCCTGCACCAATCTTGATGCCTGCCTAAACTAAAACCTTCTGCACATCCGGGGTCCGTATCCCTCTATTCCCATCCTATCCATATATTTGTCAAGATGCCTTTTAAACGTCGCTATCGTACCTGCTTCCACCACCTCCCCCGGCAGCAAGTTCCAGGCACTCACCACCCTCTCAGCTCTCTCTTTTATCCGCTGCTGCTGCTGGTGTCTCTGATCAGGTCTGCCAAGTCTTGCTATAATTGTACAAGGCTTTGTGAAGACCACACCTCAAGAACTGTGTTTACTTTTGGTTTTGTTATCTAAGAAATAATATACTTGCCTTAGAGGCTGTAAAGCAATGGTTCATTAGATTAATTCCTCGGATGAGAGGTTTATCCCACAATGAAAGGTCGAGTAGAATGGGCCTCCAACTGACCCACCAACTTGCCTTGCACATCCCCTCTAACCTTTGCCCCTCACACCTTAAACCTATGTCCCCTAGTAACTGACTCTTCCACCCTGGGAAAAAGCACTCTGTCCATGCTACTCATAACTTTGTAAACCTCTATCATGTCTCCCTTCCACCTCCGTCGTTCCAGTGAAAACAATCTGAATTTATCCAGCCTCTCCTCATAGCTAATACCCTCCAGACCAGGCAACATCCTGGTAAACCTCTTCTGTACACTCTCCAAAGCCTCCATGTCCTTCTGGTAGTGTGGCGACCAGAATTGCACGCAATATTCCAAGTGTGGCCTAACTAAGGTTCTATACAGCTGCAGCATGACTTGCCAATGTTTATACTCTATGCCCCAACCGACAAAGGCAAGCATGTCGTATGCCTTCTTGACTACCTTATCCACCTGCGTTGCCACTTTTAGTGACCTGTGGACCTGTACGCCCAGATCTCTCTGCCTGTCAATACTCCTAAGGGTTCTGCCATTTACTGTATACTTCCCACCTGTATTAGATCTTCCAAAATGCATTACCTCACATTTGTCCGGATTAAACTCCATCTGCCATTTCTCCGCCCAAGTCTCCAACCGATCTATATCTTGCTGTAACCTCTGACAATCCTCATCACTATCCGTAACTCCACCAACCTTTGTGTCGTCCGCAAGCTTAATCAGACCTGCGACATTTTCCTCCAAATCATTTATATATACTACAAACAGCAAAGGTCCCAGCACTGACCCCTGTGGAACACCACTAGTCACAGCCCTCCATTGAGAAAAGCACCCTTCCACTGCTACCCTCTGTCTTCTATGACCGAGCCAGTTCTGTATCCATCTTGCCAGCTCACCTCTGATCCCATGTGACTTCACCTTTTGTACTAGTCTGCCATGAGGGACCTTGTCAAAGGCTTTACTGAAGTCCATGTAAACAACACCCAATGCCCTTCCTTCATCAATCATCTTCGTCACTTCCTCAAAAAACTCGATCAGGTTAGTGAGACACGACCTCCCCTTCACAAAACCATGCTGCCTCTCGCTAATAAGTTCATTTGTTTCCAAATGGGAGTAAATCCTGTCCCGAAGAATCCTCTCCAATAATTTCCCTACCAGTGACAAAAGACTCACTGACCTATAATTTCCTGGATTATCCTTGCTACCCTTCTTAAACAACATTGGCTATTCTCCAGCCCTCTGGGACCTCACCTGTAGCCAATGAGGATACAAAGATTTCTGTCAAGGCCCCAGCAATTTCCTCCCTTGCCTCCCTCAGTGTTCTGGGGTAGATCCCATCAGGCCCTGGGGACTTATCTATCTTGATGCTTTGCAAGACACCCAACAGCTCCTCCTTTTTGATAACGACATGACCTAGACTCATCATCCACCAAGTCCTTCTCTTTGGTGAATACTGATGCAAAGTACTCATTTAGTACCTCACCCATTTCCTCTGGCTGCACACATAGATTCCCTCCTCTAGCCTGTTCCTGTGCTGTACTGTTCTTTGTTCTTTGATACAAAGTGTTCAGAAAAGCTACGGGAGGAAAAAATGGAGGTGGGGTGGCAGTACTGATTAGGGAAGCCACTGTAGTGTTGGAAAGAGAGGATGTACTTGAGGGGGGCAAAGACAGAATCTAGTTGGTGAGAGTTGACAAATCATGCTACTAGGAGTATTCTATTGGCTTTGGAATAGTGAGAGAAATAGAGGAGCAAATATGCAGAGAAAGCACCAAGACGTTCAATAACAAGAGAGTGGTGATAGTGGCGGACTTTAGTTATGCAAATATTGTTTGGGATAATGGTTAGAGTAAAGGGTAAGGTGGGGAGGAATTTCTGAAATGTGTTCAGGAGAACTACCTTGACCAGTATGTCCTCGGTCCAACTAAGGAGGTATTGTGGATGTAGTGCTGTGAAATGAGACACAGCATGTGGACCAAGTGTCTGTGGGGGAACACTGAGGTAAGAGTAATCATAAGATTTAGACTAGCAATGGGTGGAGGACGTCAATGTCCATCATCAAGAGTGGCTTGGTAGCACCAATACTGACCAAGCTGAGCAAGTCCTAAACGACATAGCTGCTAGACTGGGTCTGCAGCAGGTGGTGAGGGAACCAACAAAAGGGAAAAACGTACTTGACTTCGTCCTCACCAATCTGCCTGCTGCAGATGCATCTGTCCATGACAATATTTTATTTTATTTTTTTTATTTATTTATTTAGAGATACAGCAATGAAACAGGCCCTTCGGCCCATCGAGTCTGTGCCGACCAACAACCACCCATTTACACTAACCCGGAGTGACCACCGCACAGTCCGTGCAGAGACGAATTCCCGTCTTCACATTGAGGATACCCTCCATCATGTTGTGTGGCACCACCACTGTGCTAATTGGGATAGATTTTGAACAGATCTGGCAATGTAAAACAAGGCATCCATGAGGTGCTGTGGACCATCAGCAGCAGAATTGTACTCAACCACATTCTGTAACCTCATGGCTCGGCATATTCCCCATCTACCATTACCATCAAGCCGGGGGATCAACCCTGGTTCAATGAAGAATGCAGGAGGGCATGCCAGGAGCAGCACCAGGCATACCTCAAAATGAGGTGTAAACCTGGTGAAGCTACAACACAGGACTACTTGCATGCCAAACAACGTAAGGAGCATGTGATAGACAGAGCTAAGCGATCCCATAACCAATGGATCAGATCTAAGTTCTGCAGTCCTACCACATCCAGTAGTGAATGGTGGTGGACAATTAAACATGTAACTGGAGGAGGTGGCTCCACAAATATTCCAATCCTCAATGATGTGGGAGCCCAGCACATCAGTGCGAAAGATAAGGCTGAAGCATTTGCAACAATCTTCAGCCGGAAGTGCCGAGTGGATGATCCATCTCGGCCTCCTCCTGAAGTCCCCAGCATCACAGATGCCAGGCTTCAGCCAACTTGATTCACTCCGCATGATATCAAGAAATGACTGAAGGCACTGGATACTACAAAGGCTGCGGGCCCTGAGAACATTCGGGCAATAGTACTGAAGATCTGTGCTCCAGAACTTGCCATGCCTTAGCCAAGCTGTGGAAAATTGCCCAGGTATGTCGTGTACACAAAAAGCAGGACACATCCAACCAGGCCAATTACCGCCCCATCAGTCTACTCTCGATCATCAGTAAAGTGATGGAAGGTGTCGCTAACAGTGCCATCAAGCTCAGTGATGCTCAGTTTGGGTTCTGCCAGGACCACTCAGCTCCTGACCTCATTACAGCCTTGGTTCAAACATGAACAAAAGAGCTGAACTCAAGAGGGAAGGTGAGTGTGACTGCCCTTGACATCAAGGCAGTGTTTGACCAAGTTTGGCATCAAGAAGCCCTAGCAAAACTGGGATCAATGGGAATCAAGGGAAAAACTCACCGTTGGTTGGAATCATACCCCCCACAAAGGAAGATGGTTGTGGTTACTGGAGATCAATCATTTCAGCTTTAGGACATCACTGTAGGAATTCCTCAGTGTAGTGTCCTACGCCCAACCATCTTCGGTTGCTTCATCAATGACCTTCCTTCAATCATAAGGTCAGAAGTGGGGATGTTCGCTGATGATTGCACAATGTTTAACACCATTCCTGACTCCTCAGATACTGAAACAGTCCGTGCAGAAATGCAGCAAGACCTGGATAATATCCAGGCTTGGGCTGATAAGTGGCAAGTAACATTCGTGCCACACAAGTGCCAGGCAATGACCATCTCCAACAAGAGAGAATCTAACCATCTCCCCTTCACATTTTGCAGCAATACAATTGCTGAATCCCCCACTAGCAACATCCTGGGGGCTACCACTGACCGGAAACTGAACTGGAGTAGCCATTTAAACACTGTGGTTACAAGAGCAGGTCAGTGGCTAGGAATCCTGTGGCGAGTAACTCACCTTCTGACTCCCCAAACCTCTCCACCATCTACAAGGCACAAGTCAGGAGTGTGATCGAATACTCCCCACTTGCCTCAATGGGTGCAGCTCCAACAGCACTCAAGAAGCTCGACACCATCCAGGGCAAAGCAACCCACTTATTTGGAACTCCGTCCACAAACATTCACTCCCTCCACCACCGACACATAGTGGCAGCAATGTGCACCATTTACAAGATGCACAGCAGCAACGCAGCAAGGCTACTCAGGCAGTACCTTCCAAAGCCGCGACTTCTACCATCTGGAAGGACAAGAGCAGCAGATGCTTGGGAACACCACCACCTGCAAGTTTCCCTCCAAGCCACACACCATCCTTACTTGGAACTATATTGCCATTCCTTCACTGTCGCTGGGTCAAAATCCTGGAACTCCCTTCCTCATCACACTGTTGGTGTACCTACTCCACATGGACTGCAGCAGTTCATGAAGGCAGCTCACCACCACTTTCTCATGGGCAATTAGGAATGAGCAATAAATGTTGGCCTGGCCAGCGATGGCCTCATCCCATGAAGCAAATTTTAAAAGAAAATCTGAAGTCGAACTTCGACATTGGAACAGGGCTAACTTCAATGGGATGAGACGGGATCTAGCCAGGGTAAAATGGAACCAGAGACTGACAGGGAAAACTGTAACAGAACAATGAGTGATTTTTAAGGAGATGTTTCAGGTACAAGCTAGGAACATTCCAACAAGGTTGAAAGGTAGGAGAACCAGTAACAGGGCTCCCTGGTTGACGAGGGAGATAGAGAATATTGTTATGAAAGTGCTTCCATTTTTAAATATTTTTTGAGGACCCGTGTTTAAAAGTTGCAAAATTGATTCATTTGAAAGACTGAAAAGATTCCACAGATGCTGGATCTTGTTTTTTTCAAAAAAAGTTCACTGGGAGGACTTTGTATTTTGTTTATAAACAAACTCTTCCTGGAAGTAATATGTCTTAAGCAATGGAAAGAGCTGGCGCCTTGATGACTCTAGGAGTTGTTTACAGAGAAGTGACATGTCAAGGTTTATGGTGGTCAAGAGTTGGTTTCACTTTTGGATATTGTTTTGAGTCAGTTAGGGGTAAGCCTGCTAAGAGAGAATCCACCAGCTGATTCTTTTTCCACCTCTTTGAGAAATCCTGAGAATCCAGTGAGACAGCTGAAACCCCTGATGCAGTGATTCTCCTGAAAAGCCTGCCAGACTTGATGTCACCTGAAAGAAACTGCTCCAAAAGGATCCCGGTGACAGCCATCTACACGCATTTGGATGCCAGAATAAAGGACCAGCTGGGACTATACCATATCTCATCCTATTCCTTCAAGAATTAACAAGTACTTGGCCAAAGTATTTTTTTGTCTTTTTTGTAAAGAGATCTCTACAGAGAAAACTTCTATTTTTTTCTTTAACCTGTGTGTGCTTGCATGTGTGTGTTGGGTTAATTTAGAAGGGAACTTTCATATTTCAACCTGTGTGTTAATAACCTTTGCATCTTTATTGAATAAGTCTTGTTTTATAAAAAATTATTAATGTTATTGTTTATTAAAGAAACCTGGTTGGTGGATTTTATTCTGAAACTAAAAAAGATAAAGTATATAATTGGCCAGATTAGTAACTGGATAGAACATTTAAATATATGTTGTGACCCATGGAGGAGTGGAACTAGAGCAAGACAATGCACTCCTCCAGCCTCGGTTGTAAGATGTAATTGGGGGCTCGGTCCAGGATAATGCAAATTGAAGAAATGTAATGATAAGCGGGGTAAGAATAATTAAAAAGCGTAAAAGAAAAACGCCAGGTTTCATATACATTAGAATAAAGCTCATACTACTGGAATAGCTAATTTTGATGCAAGGGCATTTGTGCAGCAGTCTAAATCTTTAGAGGGAGTTTCCACTGATGAGCTGTCAATTGTGGTGGAGTACTTTGAAGTTGGACATTAGACCGAAAGCTAGGCAGGCTGAAATTCAGAGACTAGTGGCCAGACAGCTGGACATTGAAGTGAAAGTGCCAGAGGGATGAGTAGAATTAGAAGAATACAAGATAACACTGGCACAAATTCAGTTGGACAGGAAGAAGTTAGAGCTAGAATTTCAGGTGAGAGAAAATGAAAGGATATTTGGAAGGGAACAAGCAGAGCTGCAATAGAGGGAAAATGCAAAAGAAAGAGAGGAAAAGGAAAAAGAGAGAGCATTTCAAAGGGAGCAAGCAGAGAGGCAGGAGAGAGAAAGAGCAAGAGAAAGAGAGGAAAAGAAGAGAGAAAGGGAATACCAGATTATAAGACTGGAACTAGAAGAAAAAAATGATGCCCTTGGCCCTGACAAAAATTTGAGTGGGGAAAGACCTTACTCCAACCCAGGAACTAGTAAAGAGCTATTTAAATTTGTGCAAGCCCTCTCAAAGTTTGAGGAAAGGACGTAGAGGCATTTTTCATTTCTTTTGAAAAGATAGCTAAAAAGACGAGGTGGCCGAAAGAAAACTGGACACTGCTCATGCAAAGCAAATTGATTGGCAGAGGTCATGAAGTTTATGCTATGCTTTCTGAGGAGGCTTCTGCAGATTAAGAAATGGCAAAAAATGCTATTCTCTCTGTTTATGAGTTAGTGCCTGAAGTTTACAGGCTGAAATTTTGGAACCTCTAGAAACAGCCTGGACAGACTTATGTAGAATTTGAGTAAAGAAAATTATCTTTGATCGTTGGATGCAGGCACTAAAAGTAGCGCCCATGTATAAAACCCTTAGGAATACAGGAGCCACTCAAACCTTTTTGCTAGGGAAAGGCATAACTTTTCCACCAGGGAGCGCATTGAATGCCAAGGTTTTAGTGAAAGGTATTGGCTGGGAGTATATACCCGTACCTTTGTATCAGGTACACCTGGAGTGTTACTAAATGTCCAGAACTGTAACCATAGAAGTTGTCCATAGTTTGCCTGCACACAGAGTTGACCTACTCCTGGGGAATTATTTGGCCGGAGTGAAGCTTCTCCAGTAGTCACTGAAAGACCAAGTGAAGTCAAAGAGACAGAGCAGTTGCAGGAAAAGGTTCCAGAATTTTTTCCTTCATGTGTAATGATGCGAGTAACGGCTAAACAAGATCCATTGTCGGAGGTAAAATTGGCACCACAGACAGATAGCCGAATATCTGAAACTTTATTTGGGGATTTGGATAATCCAAAACAAATGTTCAGTAAGTCTTCTCTGATCAAGGCTCAGCAAGTCGATCGTTCTTCTTCTTCCTCTTTGGCCTCCTTGGCTCGAGAGACAATGGGTAAGTGCCTGGAGGTGGTCAGTGGTTTGTGAAGCAGCGCCTGGAGTGGCTATAAAGGCCAATTCTAGAGTGACAGACTCTTCCACAGGAGCTGCAGATAAAATTGGTTGTCGGGGCTGTTACACAGTTGGCTCTCCCCTTGTGCTTCTGACTTTTTTCCTGCCAATTGCTAAGTCTCTTCGAATCGCCACACTTTAGCCCCGCCTTATGGCTGCCCGCCAGCTCTGGCGATCACTGGCAACTGACTCCCACGACTTGTGATCAATGCCACAGAACTTCATGTCATGTTTGCAGACGTCTTTAAAGTGGAGACATGGACGGCCGGTGGGTCTGATACCAGTGACGAGCTCGCTGTACAATGTGTCCTTGGGGATCCTGCCATCTTCCATGTGGCTCACATGGCCAAGCCATCTCAAGCACCACTGACTCAGTAGGGTGTATATGCTGGGGATGTTGGCCGCCTCGAGGACTTCTGTGTTAGAGATACGGTCCTGCTACATGATGCCAAGGAATCTCCGGAGGCAGCGAAGATGGAATGAATTGAGACGTCGCTGTTGGCTGACATACGTTGTCCAGGCCTCGCTGCCGTAGAGCAAGGTACTGAAGACACTGGATTGATACACTCGGGCTTTTGTGTTCCGTGTCAGTGCGCCATTTTCCCACACTCTCTTGGCCAGTCTGGACATAGCAGTGGAAGCCTTTCCCATGCGCTTGAGAGACAGGTTACTGATGATAGTTGAGCCTAGGTAGGAGAACTATTGAACCACTTCCAGAGCGTGGTCGCCGATATTGATGGATGGAGCATTTCTGACGTGCTGTCCCATGATGTTAGTTTTCTTGAGGCTGATGGTTAGGCCAAATTTGTTGCAGGCAACCGCAATCCTGTCAATGAGTCTCTGCAAACACTCTTCAGTGTGAGATGTTAATGCAGCATCGTCAGCAAAGAGGAGTTCCCTGATGAGGACTTTCCATACTTTGGTCTTCGCTCTTAGACAGGCAAGGTTGAACAACCTGCCCCCTGATCTTGTGTGAAGGAAAATTCACTCTTCTGAAGACTTGAACGCATGTGAGAGCAGCAGGGAGACGAAGATCCCAAACAGTGTAGGTGCAAGAACACAGCCCTGTTTCACGCCACTCAGGATAGGAAAGGGGTCTGATGAGGTGCTGCTATGCTGAATTGTGCCTTTCATATTGTCGTGGAATAAGGTGATGATACTTAATAGCTTTGGTGGACATCCGATCTTTGCTAGTAGTCTGAAGAGACCACGTCTGCTGAGAGGTCAAAGGCTTTGGTGAGATCAATGAAAGCAACGTAGAAGGGCATCTGTTGTTCACGGCATTGCTCCTGTAGCTGGTGAAGGGAGAACAGCATGTCAATGGTGGATCTCTCTGCTCGAAAGCCACACTGTGCCTCAGGGTAGACACGCTCGGCCAGCTTCTGGAGCCTGTTTAAAGCGACTCGAGCGAAGACTTTTCCCCCTATGTTGAGCAGGGAGATTCCACGGTAGTTGTTGCAGTCACCGCGGTCACCCTTATTCTTATAGAGGGTGATGATATTGGCATCGCACATGTCCTGTGGTACTGCTCCCTCATCCCAGCACAGGCATAGCAGTTCATGTAGTGCTGAGAGTATAGCAGGCTTGGCACTCTTAATTATTTCAGGAGTAATGCCGTCCTTCCCAGGGACTTTTCCGCTGGCTAGAGAATCAATGGAATCACTGAGTTCCGATTTTGTTGGCTGTACGTCCAGCTCATCCATGACTTGCAGAGACTGGGCTGCATTGAGGGCGGTCTCAGTGACAATATTTTCCTTGGAGTACAGTTCTTGGTAGTGCTCCACCCAACGGTCCAGTTGCTTGCGTTGGTCAGTGATTGTGTCCCCGATTTAGACTTGAGGGGGGCGATCTTCTTGATGGTTGGCCCAAAAGCTCTCTTAATGCCATCATACATTCCTGTGATGTTTCCGGTTTCAGAGGCCAGCTGAATATGACTGCATAGGTGTTGCCAGTAGTCATTTGCGTAGCGCCTGGCTGTTCTTTGTGCAGCGCTTCTGGCAGCTATAAGTGCTACGGATGTTAACTCTCTGGGGGCTTTCTTGTAGTTCAACAGTGCAATGCGCTTAGTGGCTATGACAGGTTCCAGCTCTTCAATGTCTGCATTCTGCTTCACACGTTTGCCATAGGTGGTCATTGCTGAGTCAAAGGTTGCATCTCTGATGTAGGCCCACTTGGTCTCTGCATCACCTGTAGGAGTGTTTTGAAGGGCTTTTTCAAGTGAATTTAGAAACTTATGTAACAGCTGTGGATTGAAAATTCTGCTAGTGTTGACGTGCGGGCTGCCCTTCTGCTTGGAGTGCTGCAGCTTCTTTGGTTTCATTCTACAGCACTGCCTGCCCCCAGGATATCAACATCGGTCTGTGTAGCACCACTCGAAGCAAACTAATTTCTCCCCCAGTTGTAGTTCAAGGTGAGTACCTGCATGGCTATGATGGAAAAATGACCTCTTTTGGTTATATGATTGTTTTAACAGTAATAGTGTCTTGGACGCTATGGGATTTGACCTTTGACCAATATGGCTTATTTAAAAGACAATAGCAACATGTTGGTGAACCTGTTCGCTTCCATCTGCATCGTCTCCGTCAACAAGTGGATTGCGACCCTGGCGAGCGGGCCAGCCCACAGCCTGCATGGCCTCCTCGATATCAGCGTCCCCCAGGCTGATGCTGCGCTCGTGGTCGCCATCCAGCTGACGGTAGAACTTCTTCCCCAGCTCCAAGCACTGACGGCGGAAGGACGACCGAGGCCGGATTGAGGCCCTGAGCCTCGACGACCGCCTCAACACTGGAAACTCTTTCCACTTGATATTTATACTGGTGTTGAAAGGGAGTGTCGTTGATTAAGGTAGTTCAGATCAGACTACGCACTACGAAATCTCCTGGGATTCCTGACGTTTAAGTGCCTGTGGAGCGAGCATTGTTGGAACAGTGACCACCTGGTCCAAGTAACAAAATGAGAGTTAATTAATATTCCTTATTTGGCATATTGTGTTTTCTTGACAAACCATTTGTTGTGAAATTTGCATTTTTCTCCTTCACCACACTTTAGGATTCTGGCACAGATTAAATGGACATGGCATATCTTAGTGCAGCTTCTAAGTTTTCGTCCAGGAGTTGTGAATGGTACTTTTTCCCCCGATTACCCTGATGAGGTCCTTTCTTAAGTGCATTACTAGTCACCAAGTAATGAAGGTACCCCACCAGCATTCAGATCGCTGGAGGACAATGGTAGGAGCTGATGAAATGTTTTATTACCTGTGCCCCCTTCCTCCACCCCCTCCCTCCCACTGCTCCCCCTTCCCAGCTCCCCCCTCGTGCCCCCTCCCAGCTCACCCCCCTCGCACCCCCTTCTCGGCTCCCCCCTCGCATCATCTTCCCCCCCTTCCCCTGCACCCCCTCCCCTACCCCCCTGCAGTCCCCTTCCCAGCTCGCCCTTGCACCCCCTTCCCTCCACCCCTTTCCCACCGCACCCCTCCCCCTCGCACCCCCTCCCCCCCCGACCCCCTTCCCCCCACCTCCTCCCACCGGAATCCATCTATCCCTGAGCAGGGGCCCTAACAACCCCACTGCCTTGTGGGCATCTCGGGAGAGACCAAGGCTAAGGGAGTAAGCCCTAACAGAAAATCCGGAGCGGAACCCCGAAGGCGGTCATGTGTCACCTTTGGCATATTTCCAGCAGTTCATGCAGCCATACTGGTGCCAAACGTCATGCTCTGCACTCCTTTGGGCCCCACCAGGAAGGCCAAGGGGGGGCTTTTGACTCTTGGGCAACTCACAACCTCCATACATCCGCCCAGGCATGCGCCATGGAGAGGTCACTCCATAGTCGCCTCACAGCAACCAAAACAACGCGGAAGACAGCAGTTACGGGTTATAGTCCAGCTCAATTGGCGTAGAGATTGGACGCCACGGGTTGCCTTTGTCGGTGGGAGAGGTCACCGCATCTCACTGGACAGCTACCACCCGCCTCAAACCGGGCAGCCCCCGGTCAGTAAGGTTCTGTCCCGCCACAGTCCACCTGCTTCAATGGGTGCTTGGAGCTCAGGGTCATTGCACGAAAAGTGGACTGCAACACTGCACCAAACAGCACGACAAAAAAAGGAAAGAATGTACCAGCCCTTCGTTTTGCAAACTGGAACGTCAGAACTATGTGTCCTGGCCTGTCGGAAGACCTTACACAAATCAACGATTCTCGGAAGACCGCCATCATTAACAACAAGCTCTGTAGACTCAATGTGGACATTGCAGCACTTCAGGAGACATGCCTCCCTGCAAGCAGATCTCTAACAGAGCAAGACTATCCCTTCTTCTGGCAGAATAGGGATCCTCAAGAACCAAGACAGCATGGAGTGGGCTTCGCCATCAGAAACTCTTTGCTCAGCATGATAGAGCCACCTTCAAATGGCTCGGAACGCATACTGTCCATCCGACTGCTCACCACCTCTGGTCCAGTACACCTACTCAACATCTATGCTCCCCACCTGAAGCTAAAGACCAGTTCTACGAGGAACTTCATAATATCATTAGTAGCATCCCCAATACCGAACATCTGTTCCTGCTGGGGGACTTTAATGCCAGGGTTGGGGCCGACCATGATTCATGGCCCTCCTGCCTTGGGCGCTATGGTGTTGGAAGGATGAATGAGAATGGACAGAGACTGCTTGCGTTGTGTACCTGGCACAACCCTTGCATCACCAACTGATTCTTTCATACTAAACCCTGTCACCAGGTTTTTTGAAGGCACCCAAGATCACATCGTTGGCACCAGCTGGACCTCATCGTCACAAGGTGAACCTTTTTAAACAGCGTTCAAATCACACGCAGCTTCCACAGTGCAGACTGCGACACCAACCACTCCCTGGTGTGCAGCAAGGTTAGACTCAAGTCAATCCAGAGTTAAGTAAAGTGGCACAATTGGCTCTAACTGAAGCTGAAGCAAAGGGAGTTCCAGAAGTCTACTATATTAAAAATAGGATTCTGATGAGGAAGTGGAGACCTCCTCACAGATCTGCAGATGAAGAATGGACAGCTGTTTACCAGATCATGGTACTGCCCAAGTATCACCGGGAAATATTTAGGATAACCCATGAAATTCCTATGATGGGACATGGAAGGTCTGGAAGACCCAATCACGTATAAGTCAACATCTTTACTGGCCAGGTCTTTCCAAGGACCTGCGACAGTTTTGTAAAATATGCTATATGTGCCAGATTGTGGGAAAATCGCAACCTGCCATAAAAACGGGACCTCTAATTCCGATCCCAGCTTTTAGGGAACTATTTATTAGGGTGTTGGTAGACTGTGTGGGACCTTTATTGAAAACAAAAGTGGGGCACCAATATATACTCTCTATTATGGATATGGCTGCTCGGTTCCCAGAGGCCATTCCCTCGAGAAAAATTTCTGCTAAGGTAGTGGTGGAGAAAATAACTCAGTTCGTCACTCAATATGGATTATTGATTGAGATTTAGTCGGATCAAGATTCCAATTTTATGTCTAAAATTTTTCAGGAAGTTATGAGTAATCTGGGTATAGCACAGTTAAAGTCCTCAGCATACCACCCACAGACACAAGGGGCTTTAGAACTGTACCATCAAGCCCTCAAAATGATGATCAGGGCATAATTTCATGAATATCCCCATGTTTGGGACAAATGGCTAGAATTTCTTTTGTTTGTCACTAGGGATTGACCTAATGAGTTTACTGGTTTTAGTCTTTTTGAATGCGTTTATGGACATATCAAAACTAATCAAAGAAAAGTTGAATCTTCTGTGTTTGGTTATGTATCTGTGTTCCAGGAACAGCTCCCGAGAGCCTGCAATGTGGCTCAGGAACACCTAAAAGCTTCCCACACAACCATGAAGAAATGGGCAGAAAAGCATGCCAAGACCCAAACATTTAATCCAGGTGATGATGTGTTAGTATTACTGCCTTTACAGGGTGAACCACTGAAAGCACGGTTCAGTAGACCAGATAGAGTAGTCGAAAGCAATGGTAAAGTAAATTATTTGATTGACACCCCAGATCACCAGAAAAAGAATCGGCTGTGTCTCATCAATATGTTGAAACAATATTATCGCCGGGAGGAGGATAAGCAAGAACGGTTACGGCAGGTAGTAGGGACAATGAAGGATGAAAGGGATAGTGAGAATGAAGCAGAAAGAGGCCTAAACAATGCTCAAATTGAAGCTCCTGCTATCCTGTTAGCAAATATTGAATTGTTAGGGAGATTAGACACTATGGCCGGAATTTTATGCCGCCCCAGTGGGTCACATGGTGATGTGGGGGCGGCGTAAAATTGAGCGGCAGGCTCCGGGAGGCCTACCCACCCCATTTCTGCCTCCAGACAAGTTTACGGCGGTCAGGCGGCAGGGGGGGGGGCGGAGGGTGGGAAACGTCCCGCCTGCCCAAGGCCAATCAAGACCCTTAAGTGGCCACTTAATGCGCCCTGGGGGGGCGGGTGCGGTGCATGGCAGCTGGGCAAAGGGTGCCCGATTGAGGGCCGCCCCCACCTCCCAAAATTACGGGATGGATCCCCGGACTAGGCGGAAGCGGGTTCGCCACCGACTTTCACGTTGGAGTCCGGCTCCCATCCATTCACCGTAAAATTCCAGCCAATGCTTTCATATTTAGATGCAGAATAACGAGAAGACCTAACAAGGCACTCACAGCATTTAAAGGAGTCTGTAGGGACAAGCCAGGATGTACAATCTTAGCCATACATGATGTGGATGGAGGAGAATCCTCTCCTCTTACAGCATCCTTCTCACCTAAGTCCAGAGAAACAGGTCCAGGTGAAGGCAGGAATCCAATACATGTTGGAAAACCACCTAATTGAACTCAGTCAAAGCAGCTGGAGTTCACAAGTGGTGTTATTGCCTAACCTGACAATTCAATTAGATTTTGCATAGACTATAGAAAGGTTAATGCAGTAACAAAGGCAGTCTCCTACCCAATTCCTTGCTTGGAAGACTGTATTGACAGAGTTGGCATTGCCACATTTCTTACCAAAATAGATTTATTAAAGGGATACTGGCAATTTCCTTTAACACCCCAAGCTAAAGAAATATCAGCCTTTGTCACACCAGATAGTCTTCTCCAATGCCGTGTGATGTCATTCGGGCTATAAAAAATGCCCCAGCAACTTTCCAGAGATTAATAAACCAAATGGTAGCCAGTGTTCCAAACTGCATGGTTTACCTTGATGATGTGCTGGTGTAGAGTGACACTTCACTATATTCGTCTGATTTGGTGATAAACCTTGCAAAAAGTGAATTTGAAAAAGTGCGGGTAACCTACATAGGGCATATATTCAGGTAAGGACAAGTGTTGCCAAGAAGAGCAGAAGTGCATGCATTGATGGAGTTCCCTTCCCCTAAAACTAAACTACCTAAGTGAACCCAGAAATCATGAGGTTTTTGGGGATATGTATTTTTTATCGCAAATTTATACCAAATTTCAACACTATAGCTGCTCCACTGATTGATTTGCTACAAAAAAAGAAAGCCAAGGTAGTGTCGTCAGGAGAGCGCCAAGCATCTTCTGAGAGGCTGAAAGTCATTTTGATCAATGAACCCGTCTTGGCTGCCCCAAATTTCACTAAGCCCTTCAAGGTAGCAATTGATCCAAGTGACCTGGTGGTCAGTGCAGTCCTGTTACAAAAAGGTGAATGGAACATAGAAAGGCCAGTGGAATACTTTTCCAAAAAGTTAAACCAACACCAAAAGAGATACTCTACAGTAGAAAAAGAAACCCAGGGTTTACTACTAGTTCTTAAACATCTTGAACAATATGTCCGCCATGACTACAAAAAGACACTGGTATACTGATCATAATGTGGAAAAATTCAAAAACCAGAATGCCAGACTATTTTTATGGAGTTTACTATTGCAGCCCTATCACTTAAAGATTATCCATATTGTGGGGAAAAACAATGCAATTGCTGATGTTTTGTGTAGAATCTAACCTTGCTTTGAGTTATCTGAGTACAAAGGGCATAACTGTATTAGTTACAGGTAAAGAGTGAATGAGAATGAGTGTGTAAATATGTTTTTATTTTCATCTTCTGGTTTTTTTTCCCCACTCTTTGTAATGAAACACTTTTAAAAGTGGTGTTTTATCCCTCCAAGTATGGAGGTGTTATGAAAATGCTTCCATTTTTTTTTATATTTTTAAGGACTTGTGTTGGAAAATTGTGGAAATTGATTCATTTGTAAGACTGAAGAGATTTCATAGATGCTGGACATTGTTCTTTTTTAAAAAAGGTCACTGGAAGGATTTGAGACTTTGTTTCAAAACCAAAGATTACTGGAAGTCATATGTCTTAAGCTAAGTAAATTGAAGGAGCCTTGATGACTATAGGAGTTGTTTACAGAGAAGTGACATATCAAGATTTATGGTGGTCAAGAGTTGGTTTCAACGTTGTTTTGAGTCAGTTGGGGGTAAGTCTGCTAAAAGAGAAGCCACCAGCTCATCCTTTTTCCACCTCTTTGAGAATCAAGTGTGATAGCTGAAACCCCTGATGCAGTGATTCTCCTGGAAAGCCTGCCAGACTAATCCTTGATATCGCCTGAAAGGAACTGTTCCAAAAAGATCCCACTGACAGCTGTCTATGGGTATTTGGACAGCAGAATAAACGAACAGCAGGGAACATGCCATATCTTATCTTATCCCTTCAAGAATTAACAAGTATTTGGCCAAAGTTTTTTTTTGTCTTTTTTGTAAAGGGATCTCTGCAGAGAAAACTTTTTTTTTGCCTTAACGAGTGTGTGTGTGCGCCTCTGTGTTGGGTTAATTTAGAAGGGAACTTTCATATTTCAACCTGTGTGTTAATAAGCTTTGCATCTTTATTTAATAAGTCTTGTTTTGTAATAAATTAATAATTTTGTTGTTTATTAAAGAAACCTGGTTGGTGGATTTTATTCTGAAACTAAAATAAAGTTAATAATTGGCCGTATCGGTAACTGGGTAAAATATTTAAATATATGTTGTGACCCGTGGAGAAGTGAACTACAGAAAGACAATACACTCCTCCAGCCTCAGTTGTATCAATATGATGAAACAAAATAAGAGGACGCATGATGCATGTCAGGTGAATTCTTCAAGTGAAAATTAGGCCAAATGCAATAAGTTGAGAGGAGAAATGATAAGGAAAATAAGACTAGTAAAGAGAGAATATGAGAAAAGAATGGTAGTTCACATAAAACAGAACCCCCAAACATTTTTACTGGCAGGTAAGTAGTGCCGTGCCATGGTAGTGGTCTGCCCAAGGGTAGGCCCTCTGCTCTTTGTTCTCCACCCAGAAAAATGAACATGACTACGGAAAAGGATATATGAAGTGGTTTCCTGGTGCCTTCCTCAGATTGGAACAGGACTTGAACCTACGCTAACCAACTGAGCTACCCAGTCCCCCAAGGTAAATATTAAGCAGACAGTAAGAGGTGAGTTGGGGTCTATTAGGGACAAAGAGGGTGATATATGCTTAGAGGCATAGGGCAAGGCTAGAATACTTAATGAATACTTTGTATCGGTGTTTACCAAGGAAAAGGATGCTGACAAAATATCGGTGGAAATTTTGGTGGTAGAGGAAAAGGAGGGGTGAAAATTGATAGGAAGAATGCACTGTACAGTCTGGATACCCTGAGAGTGGATAAGTTGCCTGGTCCAGATGGCTTGCATCCCTGGTTGCAAAAGGAAGTGGGAGTGGAAATAGCAGAAGGGCTTACCATAAACTTCCTATCTTCCCTAGATATGGGGGGAGGTGCCAGAGGATAGAAGAGTGGCAAATGTCACACCCTTATTCAAGAAAGGGTGTATGGACATTACTAGTAACTACAGGCCAGTCAGTTTAATATCAATGGTGGGTAAGGTGTTAGAAACAATTATCAGGGAAAAGATCAGCAGGCACTTGGAGAGGTTTGAGTTAATTAAGGAGAATCAGTAAGGATATGTAAAAGGTAAAACATGCTTGACTAGTCTAATTGAATTTTTTAATGAAGTAATAGAGAAGGTTGATGAAGAGAAAGCAATGGATGTTGTCCATTTGGATTTTAAGAAAGAGTTTGACAAAGCACTACATAAAAGGCTGGTTGACAAAGTTGAGGCTGATGGAATAGGAGGGTCCATGTCAGCTTGGATAATAAACTGGCTCAAAGATGGAAAACAGCGAGTCGTGGTAAATGGTTGTTTTCAGATTGGAGGATGGTAGACAGTGGTGTTCACCAAGGTTCACTGCGAGGATAACAGCATTTTTTGATATATATATATAAATGACTTGGATATTGGAATATAGAGTACAATTTCAAAATTTGCTGATGATACCAAACTCGGAGGTGTGGCCGACAGTGAGGATGATACCAGTCAACTGCAACAACACATAGCTAGGCAAGCAGAACGGGCAGAGAAGTGGCAGATGGAATTGAATACAGAGAAGTGTGAGGTGATTAATTTTGCCAGAAAGGATGGGAAGAGGCAATATTGACTAAATGGCACAATTCTAAAGAGTGTACAGGGAGAGAGGAAGCTGGGAGATTGTGTGTATAGATCTTTGAAGGTGGCAGTACATATTGAGAGAGTGGTTAGCAAAAAATATGGGATCTTGGGCTTCATAAATAGAGGTGTTGAGTATAAAAGCATAGAAGTTATGCTGAACCTTTATAAAGCTCTGGTTAGGCCATAACTAGAATATGGCATCCAGTTCTGATCACCACACTTTAGGAAGGATGTGAGGGTCCTTGAGAGGGTGGAAAGGAGATTTACCAGAACGGTTCCAAAGATGAGGAATTTTAGCTACAAGGGGTTCGGTTAGAGAAGCTGGGATTGTTTTCCTTGGAGCAAAGGAGATGGGGGGAGATCGGATAGAGGTGTACAAGATTATGACAGGTTTAGAAAGGGTAGACCAAGAAAAACAATTCCCATTAGCTGATGGCACCAGGACTAGGGTACACGGATTTAAGGTTTTGGGTAAGAGATGCTGGGATATACGTGGAAGAGTTTTTTTACGCAGCGAGTCAGAATGCTTACGAGGGTGCCAGAAGCGGAGATAATTAATGATTTAAAAGTAAATTGGAGGGGCACTTGAAGGGAATAAACTTGCAGGGCTATGAGGATAGAGCAGAAGAATGGGACTGATTGGATTGCTCTACAGAGAGCTGGCATGAACTCGATTGGATGAATGTCCTCCTTTTGTGCTATAATGACTCTTTGGCATCCTTACTCTTGTACTCCAGCCCTCTTGCAATAAAGCCCAGCATGCCATATGCCCCGATAGCCCTGAAAACTGGCATGTGGATTGCAATGTGCAATTAACATACACTTGCTGACTGCAATGCAGGCAGACTGCCAATTTCATGCTGCCTGCTGTTTTAAATGATTTCAATGTCCAGCCACAGTTAATCAGTTATGGAACATAATGGTTATGGTAATGGACTAGTAATCCAAAGGACTTGCCTAATGATTGAGAGGCACAAGTTCAAATCCCACCACAGCAGCTGGAGAACATAAATTCAGTTAATTGAAATAAAACAAATCTGGAATAAAAAGCTAGTTTCAGTAATGATCACCATGAAACTACCAGATTGTCATAAATCCCATCTGGTTCACTGTTGTCCTTCAGGGAAGGAAATCTGCTATCCATATCTGGTCTGGCCTATAGTGTCTCCACTATAACACCAACAGGGTTGACCTGTCCTACAAGCAATTCAAGCAACAGCTTGATATAGTTATAGTCACAGAATCATAACTTTCAGTCTATGTCCCAGACACCTTCATCACCATCCCTAGGTATTTGCTGACTCACTGGCAGAACAGACACACCAGATGTGGTGGCACAGTGGTATACAATCTGGAGACAGTGGTAGTGGGTGGCCTCAACATTGCCTGAGGATCCCATAAAGTCTCATGACATCAAGTCAAACATGGGCAGGAAACCTTCTACTGAATACTACCTACTGTCCTCGCTCAGCTGATGAATCAGTGATGTTCAACACAACTTGGAATAAGCACTGAGTCTAACAAGGGCACAGAATGCCTTTCCCACAACTGACTGAGCTGGTCCTTGAGCTTACCCTCAATAATCTCCCTGTCTCAGATGCACCTGTCCATGACAGAATTTATAGGGGCAACCACTTGTGCAGTCCTTGTGAAGACTATGTCCCGTGTTCACACTGAGGGCACTCTCCAATTTGTTGTGTAGCATGACCACCTGCTCAGTTGCCAATAGCAGCCCCATCAGCCTACTCTCAAACATCAGCACATTGATTGACAGTGTTGGCACTTACTCACCAATAACTTGCTCACTGATGCTCAGTTTGGCTACCACCAGTACCACTCAGCTCCAGAGCTCATAGTCGACAGTGCTATCAAGTGGCACTTGCTCAGCAATAACCTGCTCACTTATGCTCAGTTTGAGTTCTGCCAGGGCCACTCAGCTACTGACCTCATTACAGCCTTGGTCCAAACATGGACAAAAGAGCTGAACTCAAGAGGTGAGGTGAGAGCGATAGCCCAAACTTGGTAGATGGTGTTCAATGTGGGAAAGTGTGAGGTC
Organism: Heterodontus francisci; assembly: GCF_036365525.1. Taxonomy (NCBI): domain Eukaryota; kingdom Metazoa; phylum Chordata; class Chondrichthyes; order Heterodontiformes; family Heterodontidae; genus Heterodontus; species Heterodontus francisci. The sequence goes on from NC_090375.1 coordinate 40,978,159, forward strand.
ATCCACTTTGGTAGGAAGAATAAAAAGGCAGATTATTATTTAGATGGAGAAAGAGTACAAAATACTGCAGTACAGAGGGATCTGGGTGTTCTTGTGCATGAAACACAAAAGGTTAGCATTCTGGTGCAGCAAGTAATTAGGGAGGCAAATGGAATTTTGGCCTTTATTGATAGGGGGTTAGAGTTCAAAAATAGTCCTGTTACAACTGTACAGGGTGTTGGTGAGATCACACCTGGAGTACTGCGAATAGTTTTGGTCCCCATATTTAAAGAAGGATATGCTAGCATTGGAGGCAGTTCAGAAAAGGTTCACTCGGCTGATTCCTGGGATGAAGGGGCTGTCTTATCAAGAATGGCTAAACAGGTTAGGCATTTATTCATTAGAGTTTAGAAGAATGAGAGGTGATCTTATAGAAACATAGAAAATTTTAAGGGAGCTCGACACGGTAGATGTTGAGAAGATGTTTCCACTCGTGGGGGAATCTTGAACTAGGGGACATAATTACAGAATAAGGGGGCACGCATTTAAAACTGAGATGTAAAGGAATTTCTTCTCTCAGAGGGTAGTGAATCTCTGGAATTCTCTGCCTCAGAGAGATGTGGAGGTTATGTCACTAAATGTATTTAACGAGGAGGTAGATAGATTTTTGAAATCTCGGAGAGTCGAGGATTAGACAGAGCAGGCCCAAAAGAGAAGTTGAGGACTGGGACAGATCAGCCATGATCTTATTGAATGGTGGGGCAGGCTTGAGGGGCTGAATGGCCTACTCCTGCTCCTATTTCTTATGTTCTTATGTTAACCTCAAGGCATCATTTGATAGAGTATGGCATCAAGGAGCCCGAGCAAAACTGGAGTCAATGGAATCAGGGTAAAAACTCTTCGCTGGTTGGAGTCATATCGAGGAAGATGATTGTGGTTTGGAAGTCAATCATCTCAGCTCCAGGACATCACTGCAGGTGTTCCTCAGGGTAGTGTCCTACGCCCAACCATTTTCAGCTGCTTTATCAATGACCTTCCCTCCATCAAAAGGTCAGAGTGGGGATGTTCACTGATGATTGCACAATGGTCAGCACCATTCGCGACTGCTCAGATACCGAAGCAGCCCGCGTCCAGTTGCTGCAAGACCTGGACAACATCCAAGCTTGGGCTGATAAGTGGCCAGTAACATTTGCGACACACATGTGCCAGGCAATGATCATCTTAAGTAGGAAAGAATCCAACAATCGCCCCTTGATGTTCAATGGCACAGTGGCGCAGTGATTAGCACTGCAGCCTCACAGCTCCAGCGACCCGGGTTCAATTCTGGGTACTGCCTGTGTGGAGTTTGCAAGTTCTCCCTGTGTCTGCGTGGGTTTCCTCCGGGTGCTCCGGTTTCCTCCCACATGCCAAAGACTTGCAGGTTGATAGGTTAATTGGCCATTATAAATTGCCCCTAGTATAGGTAGGTGATAGGGAAATATAGGGACAGGTGGGGATGTGGTAGGAATATGGGATTAGTGTAGGATTAGTATAAATGGGTGGTTGATGGTCGGCAGACTCGGTGGGCCGAAGGGCCTGTTTCAGTGCTGTATCTCTAAACTAAACTAAACTAAACATTACCATCACTGACTCCCCCACTATCAACATCTTGGGGGTTATCATTGACCAGAAACGGAACTGGACCAGCCACATAAATACTGTGAGTACAAGAGCAGATCAGATGCTGGAATTGTGCGGTAAGTAACTCACTTCCTGTCTCCCCAAAGCTGTCCACCATCTGCAAGGCACAAGTCAGGAGCATGATGGAATACTCTCCACTTTCCTGGATGGGTGCAGCTCCAGCAACACTCAAGAAGCTCAACACCATCCAGGTCAAAGCAGCCTGCTTGATTGGCACCCCGTTATCAACCTTCAATATTCAGTCCCTTCACCACTGACGCACAGTGGCAGCAATATGGACCACATACAAGATGCACTGCAGCAACGCACCAAGGCTCCTTCGACAGCAGCTTCCAAACCTGCGACTTCTACCACCTAGAACGACAAGGGCAGACGATGCTTGGGAACACTGCCACCTGCAAGTTCCCGTCCAAGCCACACACCATCCTGACTTGGAACTATATCGCTGTTCCTTTACTGTTCCTGGGTCAAAGTCCTGGAAATCCCTTCCTACCAGCACTGTGGCTTCAGCAGTTTAAGAAGGCAGCTCACCACCACCTTCTCAAGGGCAATTAGATCCAGTTTCAAAGAGAGAGGACTGGGTCAAAGACTAGTATTTGAAACTTAAATAAGGGCAACTATGTGGGCATGAAAGCCATGCTAGCTGAAGTGAACTAGGTTACTCGGCTAGGAGATAGATCAATAGAGAAGCAGTGGCAGACATTTAAGGGGATACTTCAGAATACTCAAAATAAGTATATTCCTACTACAAAGAAAAATTCCAAGGGGAGGACCCACCATCCGTGGTTAACTAAATAAGTTAAGGAAAGTATCAAACTTAAGGAAAAAGCATATCATTGTGCAAAGATGATTGGCAGATCAGATGATTGGTCAGAGCATCAAGAATGGCAGAGAATAACTAAAAGGTTAATCAGAAGAAAGAAATTAATGAGAGGAAGCTAGTTAGAAATGTGAAAATAGATAGCAAGAGTTTCTACAGGTATTTAAAAAGGAAAAGAGTAAGTAAAGTGAGGGTTGGTCCTCTAGAGAGTGAGAATTGTGAGTTAATAGTAGATAATAATGAAATAGCGGATGAAATGAACAAATGTTTTGCTTCTGTCTTCACTATAGAGGATACAAAAAACATTCCAGTAATAGTTGTAAATCAAGAGGTGGAAGAAAGAGAGGAACTTGGTGAAATTACAATCACCAGGGAAGCAGTACTGACCAAACTAACAGAGCTACAGGCTGACAAGTCCCCGGGTCCTGATGGGCTTCATCTTAGGGCCTTAAAAGAGGTGGCTAATGAGGTAGTGGACGTGTTGGTGTTAATTTTTCAAAATTCACTAGATTCTGGAAAAGTTCCATCAGACTGGAAAGTAGAAAATAAAAACCCTCTATTCAAGAAGTGGGTGGGGAGGCAGAAAACAGGTAACTATAGGCCAGTTAGCTTGATGTCTGTCATGGGGAAGGTGTTAGAATCGATCATTAAAGAGGCTGTAGCTGCACACTTAGAAAAACTCAAGGTAATCGTGAATAGTCAGCATGTTTTTGTGAAAGGGAAATCATGTTTATCCAATTTATTGGAGTTCTTTGAAGAAGTAATATGCACTGTGGATAAAGGGGAGCCCGTTGATGTACTATACTTGGCTTTCCAGAGGGCATTTGACAAGTGCCACATAAAAGGTTATTGCGCAAAGTCGGAGTTCATGGTGTAGTGAGTAACATATTAGCATGGATAGAAGATTGGCTGGCCGGCAGAAAACAGAGAGTATGCATAAATGGGTCCTTTTCTGATTGTCAGGGTGTGATGAGTGGAGTCCCACAGGGGTCTGTACTGGGGCCTCAACTTTTTACAATTTATATCAATGACTTAGATGAGGGGAGCGATGGCATGGTAGATAAATTTGCAGATGACACAAAGATAGGTAGGAAAGTATGTTGTGAAGAGGACATAAGGAGTTTGCAGACCAGTATAGATAGGTTGAGTGAATAAGCAAAAATCTGGCAGCTGGAGTATAATGTGGGAAAATGTGAAGTTGTTCACTTTGGCAAGAAGAATAAAAAAGAAGAGTATTACTTAAACGGGGAAGAGTTTTGGTCTCCTTATTTAAAGAAGGATGTGAATGTGCTGGAGGAGGTTCAGAGGCGGTTTACTAGATTGATACCTGGAAAGGTTGGACAGACTGGCTTGTTTTCACTGGAGTTTAGAAGAGTGAGGGCAGATTTTATTGAAGTGTATAAGATCCTGAATGGTCTTGATAGGGTGAATATAGAGCAGATATTTCCTCCTGTGGGTGAGTCCAGAATTGGGGGGGGGCACTGTTTTAAAAATTAGGGGTCGCCTTTTAGAACAGAGACCAAGAGAAATTTTTTCTCTCAGAGGGTTGTGTGACTTTGGAATTCTCTGCCTCAGAAGGTGGTGGAGGCAGGGTCATTGGATATTTTTAAGGTGGAGGTAGATAGATTCTTGTTAGGCAAGGGAATCAAAAATTATCGGGAGGTAGATGGGAGCATGAAATTTAAGACAGAAACAGATCAACCATGATTTTATTAAATGGCAGAGCAGGCTCGTTGGGCTGCATTTTCTACCACTGCTCCTAATTTGTATGGTCATATAGTATGGTTGTAATAAAATGCTGCCCTAGGCAGTGACGCTCACATCTCATGAATGAAAAATATCTCCTCTTTAAAGACAGCCCATTGTTCAATTACAGTTGTGCCGGGCAAACTTTGATTTCAATTCACCAGGCCAGATCTGTTCTCACCCCATGAAATTGGCCCTCCTTTAATTAATTATTTTTACTCAGGTTGCTCTTAGTCATTTTCTATAGCTAGCCCAGACATTATGATACTATGATCACTGTCCTAAATATTCCCCGACTGGCACTTGATCCATTTGTCCCATCTCATTCCTTAGAGCCAGATCCAGCAATGCCTCCTTCTTCATTTGACTGGAAATATACTGATTTAGAAAATTTAGAAACTCATGCCTCTCTCTGCCCTTTGCCTATTATGATCCCAGTATATATTAGGATGATTATAGTTCCCCGTTATAACTACTCAATAGTATTCATACCTCTGTGCAATTTCCTTGCAAACTTGGCCCTCTATATTTTTCCCACTAGTTGGAGGTCTGTGGAATACAGCTAGTAGTGCAATAGCCCCTCTATTGTTTCTTAGCTCTAACCAAATAGATTCTGTTCTTGAACCCTCTAGGACCTTCTCCTCTCTCTATCACTCAAATATTATCCTTAATCAACACTGCCACCCCTCCTCCTTTCTTTCCCTCCCTATCTTTCCTGGACACCTTCTATCCAAGAATATTTAGTACCTAGTCCTGCCCTTTTTTGAGCCAGGTCTCCATTATTGCCATACATCATTGTCCCACGTGCTACCTGTACCTGGAGCTCACCAACCATATTTACCACACTCCATTCACATACATGCACTGAAAACTTACTACAGACCTTATTTCCCCTTACTCTTACCCCACATAATACCTTACTATTGGGCTATCTGTCTCTCAATTCTTTTTTCCCCTTGTTTTTCCTCTTTAATGTTGGCTCTTTGTTCCCTTCCCCCTATCAAGTTAGTTTAAACCATCCCCAATAGCACTAGCAAGCCATCCCACAAGGACATTGGACCTGGCTCTGTTCAGGTGCAATGTATCCAGTCTGCATAGATCCCATCTCCCCCAGAACCAGTCCCAATGTCCCAGGAATCTAAAGCCCTCCTACCTGCACCAGCTGTGGGGAGATGGTGGCATAGTAGTAATGTCACTAAAATAGCAATCCAGAGGCCCAGGCCAATGCCCTGGGGATATGGGTTCAAATCCCACCATGGCATCTGATGGAATTTAAGTTTAATTAATAAGTTCAATTAATAAATAAAAGAAAATCTAGAATTGAAAGCTAGCCTCTGTAATGGTGTTATGAAGCTATCATTGATTGTCATAAAAACCCATCTGGTTCACTAATGTCCTTTAGGGAAGGAAATCTGCTGTCCTTACCTGATCTGGCCTACATGTCATTGATAGATACAGCAGTGAAATAGGCCCTTCAGCCTACAGAGTCTGTGCTGACCATCAACCACCCATTTATACTAATCCTACATTAATCCCATTTTCCCCCCTCACATCCCCACCTTCCCTCAATTCTCCTACCGCCTACCTACACAAGGGGCAATTTTTACAATGGCCAATTTACCTATCAACCCGCAAGTATTTGGCACGTGGGATGAACCGGACCACCTGGAGGAAACCTACGCAGTCACAGGGAGAACTTGCAAACTCCACACAGGCAGTACCCAGAACCAAACTTGGGTCGCTGGAGCTATGAGGCTGCGGTGCTAGCCACTGTGCCACTAGACCCACAGCAATGTGGTTGACTCTTAACTGCCCTCTGAAATGGCATAGCAAGCCACTCAATTGTCAAGGGAAATTAGGGATGGGCAATAAATGCTGGCCTTGTCAGCAACGCCCACATCCCAAGAAAGAACAAAATAAATCTCTCCAGAAATGCATTCATCTGCTCTATCCTTCTATTTCTATACTCACCAGTACGTGGCACCAGGAGTAATCCAGAGATTACTACCTCTGAGATCCAGCTTGCTAGTTTCTTTCTTAGCTCCCTAAATTCAGCCTGAAGGACTTTTTCTACCTATGTTGTTGCTACTGAGATGGACCACAACTGCTGGTTGCTCACCTTCACCCCCACCCCCCCCCCACCCCACCCCTCAGAGTGCTCTGTAGACTTTGGCACCAGGGAGGCAGCATGCCATCCTGGATTCATGTCTGCAGATACAGAAACACCTGTCTGTTCCCCTAACTATAGAATTCCCTATCACTATTGCTTTCCTAGTCTTCCTCCTTCACCCCTCTACAACTGAGCCAGCTGTGGTCCCATGGACTTGACTCTGGCTCCACTCCTCAGAGGAACCAGCACTCTCACCAGTATTCAGAACTGATACCAGTTGAAGAGAAAGATGCACTCCTGCACTACCTGTCTAGTCTTCCTTGACTGCCTGGTGATCACCTACTCTTTCTCTGCCTGCACACCCTGAAGGTGTGGTGTGACTACATCCAGAAACTTGCTGTCCACGAAACTCTCAACCTCATGAATGCACCACAGTGACGCCAGCTGTCGCTCAAGTTCCGAAACCTGGAGCTTGAGCTGCTCCAGCCAACTACATTTCCTGCACATGTGGCATCCAGGACACAGATAGCATCCTGCAGTGCCCACATGGAACAGGATGTGCCCTTCACGGGAATGAGATACCCTGCCATGCCTCTATTTATTAGACTACTAACTGACTTAAACAAAATAAACTTGAAACTTAAATAAATACACTCACCAGCTACTCACCAATCAGCTGCTTCCCTTGTACTGACATCACTTTATTTTATAGGGAGTTAACTTAAATGTTTTACTTGTTTGTAGTTTATTAGCTTAATAGTTAAGCTATAAATTTAATATAGCACTTTATAATTTCCTGGTCCAAATTAAAAACACTGCCCAAGTTTAGAAGAAAAATAACCTTAACACTCACCAACCAATCACTGACCTGCTGCTGTGTTATATCACTGCTTGATTTTTTTTGTTGATTTGTTCCCACAGTAGTCTCTCTCTCTCTTTCTCTCTCACTCTCTCCTCGCTGCTGCTTTATCCCCGTTGAGCTCTCGGACCTCCGGTTGTTCTTACAGTGCTTTCTCACAGGAAGTGAATCTGAATGTTGAATGATGTCACGACATGTTTGAGAGCAAGCTCCATTGGAGACTTTGGTGGAGGAGGTGAAATGTATGAGAAATTTCCCCTACCTGCAGAGGGCCAGGAGGATCTCCAGCCACATGCTCAGAAGACAGTGTGAGTGGATAGTAATGGAGGTCAATGCCAGAAGTCAAACTCCAAGGGCCTGATGCAGTGTAGCAAGAAGTTCAATAAACTGAAATGAATGATCAAGGTCAGTTAATGCATCTTCAAATGCTACATACTACCAACTCCACCATTAGTCTCAGATGCTGCTCAATTCATCACACCCTCATCACTCGCCTACCAACAATCTCTATCAATCAGGATTCGTACCTGACGTTCATATGTTCCACCATACTCTCACACACTTAACATTAATGCAAGTCTCACACCCCCATACTGCCAGCTATTCAACATGACAGCCACATCATCCAAACACATTGTATAACCCTCTGATATACTTCCCCTTCTGTTAAAAGATAAAGTGGTGCACAACCAGAGGCACCAGAGGTTAATTGGAGGAGGACAGGTGCATCTGTATATCCTGATTCCCATAGAGATGATGCTGGCCATTATTAGGACACCCATTGCTGAGGCAGTGGGGCTGAAACCATCAAGATAATGGTATCCTTATACCACATCCCACGTCCCCTTCGTTCCACACTCTCTTCTGATTTAGATGCTGGAAATGGTGAAGGCAAATACCTCTTACTTACTGCCGCACCACAACCTTACTCTGTGTCTTTTGGCTTTCAGATACCCAAGATATGCAATCTGGCCAGAAAGTGGAGGAACAGCAAAAAGACCATGATGATGAAGCCTCAGCATCACTGGTAGTCACCAGCTCAGATCTTGGCACTGCATGTATTTTCGAGGACAGCATAGAGGCAGGATCTGGAAGTGGTGAGACACCAGGCACAAGTGGCCTGCAGCCAGGGGGCAGAGGGTAAGGATAGCACAGGTAGCAGCTCGCCAGAGGGTGAGGTCGCACGCAAGTTCTGCTGCAGAGAACTCAGGTGAGCATTTCAATGGGCAGCCTACAAAAGAACGTTAATGGGTATGCACAACAAAATGCTTGGCATTGGGAAGCCTGATAGAAAGCTTGCGGTCAACGTGAAGGAGCATGGAGGAGTCCAGCACCAACTTGGCACAGGGCTTTTTGCAGTACTTGGAGCTGATTCTGCTGATTCTTTCCAGCATGGAAGTGTTGGACAACTGTCAAGACATACTTGTGGACCCAAACATGATGCAGCAATCAATGGCTGATGTTTCAACTTCTATTGCAGAACAAGCAGTTTCCACCAGAACTCCGAATGCTGCAGTGAAAGCTCAAAAGCTCAGACTGAAGTCATGCAAGCTCAGACTGCTGCCATCATAATGGTGGATTACAGTGTGAAAAGGGGTTTTTAGGATATCACAGCAGCCCAGCAGCAGTCCGTTCTCGAAGAGATCGGATGCCTGAAGCGCCGCCCCCGGGGAGTGGCAGTGGTTCCAAGTAGCACAAACATGTCCTCTCGCAGGAAAGCAATGTTCTTCCTTCCACCACTCCTACTCCATCAGTGCCCTTCCTCTTGCCTATCAGCCAGCCAGTCCAGTCCGCTTCTGTCCATGCCAAGATGGTGCAGGCCCCAGCTAGCCTATCTAAGCCCAGAGCTACTAGAGGTTGTCCTCCAAGGCCATCTGCAGTCTCCTCCATTAAAAGTCAGGAGCCTTCCACAAGCCATGCTTCAGCCACTGGGATCGCACTCCATAGGAGCACGAGGACAGGCAAAGACACTAAAGAAATGCACAAGGGTGATTAGTTGACGTTTGTTTGCAATATGGCGTGATTTCATTTATAACTTTTGTTCAGAATGTTTATTTTGTGGTGGCTTTTACCTTTTCATTGTGAACAATAATGATCAATGACAGAGAGAAGGTAAGGTGTGGGAGTGGCAGAGAGGTTGAAAAAATATTTAGATCTGGCTTCACAGTAGAAGACAGAAATTACATACCAGAAATAGATTGTAACCAAGGGGATAATAAGAGTTAGGAACCTCAAATAATTAATATCAGCAGAGAAAAAGTATTGGAGAAACATAAGGGACTAAAAGCAGACAAATCTCCAGGACCTGGTAGCCTACATCCTAGGACTCTAAAAGAGGTAGCTGCAGAGATAGTGGGTGCACACTAGGTTCTAATATGGTCACAGTGGATTAGACATTAGGAAATATAACACTGCTATTCAAGAAAGGAGGGAGAGAGGAAACAGGGAACTACAGGCCTGTTAGCCTGACATCAGTTGTCAGGAAAATGCCGGAATCTATTATTAAGGAAGTCTTAACAATGCACTAAGAAAATCATAGTATGATCAGACAGAGTCAACATGGTTTTACTAAAGGAAAATTGCGCTTGGCAAATGTATTGGAGTTTTTTGAGGATGTAAAAGGGAGCCAGTTGATGTAATATACTTGGATTTCCAAAAGGCATTCGACCAAGGTGCAACACAAAAGGTTAATATGCAAAATAAGGGATTATGGAGTTGGGGCTGATATATTAACAAGGATAGAGGATTGGTTATTGGACAGGAAGCAGAGAGTAGGGATAAATGAGGTATTTTCAAGTTGGCAGGCTGTAACTAGTGGAGTGCTGCAAAGATCAGTGCTGGGGCCTCAGCTAGTTACAATCTATATTAATGACTCAAAGGAAGAGCCGATAGTAATGTATCCAAGTTTGCTGACAGTACAAAGCTTGGTGGGAATGTAAGCTGTGAAGAGGACACAAAGAGGTTGCAAAGAGATATACACAGGTTAAGTGAGTGAGCAACAAGTTGGAATTCTCTACCTCAGAGAGTTGGGGATGTTTCATTGTTGACTATATTTAAAGTTGAGATAGACAGAATTTTGATCTCTCAGGGAATTCAAGAGATACAGGGAGCAGGCAGGAAAGTGGAAGTTGAGGTAGAAGATCAGCCATGATTGTACTGAATGGTAGAGTAGACTTGAGGGCCACATGGTTTATTCCTGCTCCTATTTCTTATGTTCTTAAGATCTTTTGATTGTTGGTGAATGGAGAATTGGATTGTGGTTACTGGCATCACACTCTGATGGGTTAGTCATAGAGTCATAGAACCTTTTGGCCCATCGTGTCTGTGCTGGCCATCAAGCACCTATCTATTCTAATCCCATTTTCCAGCACTTGGCCCATAGCCTTGTATGCTATGGCATTTCAAGCTCATCTAAATACTTCTTAAATATTGTGAGGGTTCCTGCAGCTACCACCCATTCAGGCAGTGTGTTTCAGATTCCAGCACCTCTGGGTGAAATTTTTTTTCCTCAAATCCCCTCCAAACCTCCTTACCTTAAATCTATGCCCCCTGGTTATTGACCCCTCCGCTAATGGAAAAAGTTTCTTCCTATCTATCCTATCAATGCCTATCATCATTTTGTATACCTCAATCAGGTCCCCCCTCAGCCTTCTCTGCTCTAAGAAAAACAACCCTAACCTATCCAGTCTCTCATGGACAGCTTGGCCAGATAGGGGCTGTCGAGTTTGGCTCCTTTTTCCTCTTCCTCCTCCTCCTGCTCTTGATCCTTCTCCTCCTCATACTCTTGCTCTCGGCTGCTCTTGGCATAGCTGGTGACACGGGCTGTCCTCTTACAATGGTACAGTTGTGCAGCATTCAGCAGACTGCAACAAATCTTGACATCCACACTGCTGAGTACTGTAGGGTTCCTCCAGAGTGGCACAGGCAGCAGAAGCATTGTTTCTTATGTTCTTATGTTTCAGCATCACATTTCGTGTGGCAGCATGGCTTTCATTGTATACAAGCTACACTTGTACTTGTGGGTTGTGCACCCAACTCATCTGCCATATTGCCAGCTTGTCATCAGGAAGCCAACTTTGGGTTAGCTGTGCTGGCTCGAATACAGTGGACGGCCACAGAATGATGGCATCATGACTGCTGACAAGATACTGGGCATTGACCTGCATTATTCTCTGCCTATGGTCACACACTAGTTGGATGTTGAGAGAATGGAATCCCTTTCGATCAAGCACTTGGTAGAGTTGACATGTGGAGCGCACAAGACAATGGGCTGAATTTTGTGCCGATGGCAGGGACAACACCGCCCTCAGCCATTTGAAGTTTCCCCCCCCCTCACAACCCCCCTACCCTGCACGATTGTACAGCTGAGCCAATTAACAACCTGGCGCTGAGACACCGTCCCTTTAAAGTCGGGGATCCCGGCTCCAAGAGCTGCCGGCCAATCACACAGCCGACAGCTCAGCTGTATCAGCAGAGCCACCGGAATAGTGGCCACTGTTGCTACTGCAGAGGACTTGGACCCAGGCCCAGTGCTGGAGACACGGACCTCAGGTAATGGTCGGGTGGGATTGGGTGAGGTCCAGGGAGGTGGTTTATTTGCTGGTGGGACCCCTCTGAGGGCCACAAATTGCCCACGGAGGAGGGGCCCCTCCTTTCAAGCCAGCAGGGAGGTCGTCTCATTTTACTCGGTGACTTCCCTGTGTGGCGGAGGCCCCTAAGCCAGCGGCAGGGTTAAGAGGCCCTTAAGTGACGATTAATAGGTCTCTCAAGGACTTCACCTGGCCTCTGGGGGGAAGGCCATCTTTGGCCTATCCCGCCTTGATAAAACGGGAAGGCGATGGGCCGTCCGCACCCCCACCCCCACCCCCACCCCCAACTTCCTGTCACAATTCTATGGCCACCCACCAGACTCACCCCCACCCCCGACATCTCCAATCCCATCTCAGGGGGACCCATAAAATTCAGCCCAAAATGTGCGCAGGCAATGGCACCCTACCCAATGGGGAAGCCTACAATGCTAGTGAAGCAATATGCTTGCTCCGTCCACTTCTCTCTGGCACCAGAGAATGAAATGTAGTTACCTCTCAATGAATAGAGAGCATCAGTGACCTCCCTTATGCAATAAAGGATGTCAATCTGCAAGATGTTGCAAATAATTCAAGCTCCAGTCGGAGAAATGGCTGACACATATAGGTCCATGGCTATGGTCACTTTCACAGCCACTGGAAATGCAGTCCTTGCCCTGCCCTGAGGTTGCAGTTGTGGCTGCAGCAGATGGCAGATTTCATTAAGGACATCCTTACTGAAGCACAGAAGCCTCACACATGCTTCCTAGCTGAGGTTCAGGTAGAAGAATTGCACCCTCAATACCCTGAGTGGATATGGCCTCCTGCTGAGAAACCTACTCCCCTCCTCCTCATCCCTCTTCCAACAGCTTCTCCTGCTCTACATAGCCTCTGTTCATTCTCCCTGTCATTCTGTATTCCAAGGGGAATGGCTTCTGGTGCACCCATGATTGGGAGCAAGTGTTTTGGTCAGAAGCCTTTAGTCAGCAAAAATGCTAGAGCACCTTCTACACCACTCCCTGTAGACTGTTGCAACATTAAACAACTACAGAAATTACCAAACACCATAGAATCAAAGCAACACCCAGAATTAATCAATCAGCAACTAAGCTGTAAACAATTGATGATCCTTTTAAATAGTGCTGGTGGGGGTCCTTCATGTTCAGCTGTCCAAGGTTAAGAAAGCTGGAGTATTGAGCTTCAAAACAGCTCTGCTGGGGTAAACTCAGTATTACAGGCTGATTGAAATCATGATCAGCCTGCTCTGCTTACTTCCAGCAGCTGTTCACTGTGTGCACGCATTTGGCGTCCGGCACGACTTGCCCCAAAATGTGAGCACACAGCAGATGCCATTTTGGACTCCAAACAGCACTTGTAGTGCCCAAACTATGGTCAACTGATCCCAATTTTGCACTGACTGCCTTTTCTGATTCTGGATATTAGGAATGTTAAATTATGAAGTAATTATGGAAGTTTGGGCCTGTCTTCTTTGAAAATCAAGAAATTCCATGATGAACTAATGGAAACTTTCAGTATTAAGAAGGGAATTGATAACATTAATCTATACAAATTCTTCACTTTGGTGATGAGTTCAAATAACAGCAGATAAATTAGGAAATTAGGAGAAAGTATGGAAGTCAGGCAGAATATGTTTCTCCGAAAGAATAATAGAACTGTGCAACAAGTTTCCAGGAAAGGCCATTGAAAAGTATATAGGTTCAAGAGACAATTAGATATGCCTCTGGAGAGAGAGAAATGGTTGAAAGGTATAGTGAGCAGAGTTCATCTGTAAAATAGGATAACTAAGTGAGTTTAGACCATAAGTAATGAAACCAGACAGACCAGAAAAATATTAGATTCAGTCCCCATTCTGTGCTTAATTAGTTGATCTTAGCTAGGGCAGTGGGATGCATGCTATAATTGGCCTAAGCACCACTGGTTCAGTTGAGGAAAATTGTCCTTGTTTTGCATTCCTGATTTGATTTTGAGGTCCAAATAAAAAATGAGTAACAGTTGATAAATTTTATTTTATAGATTTCAAATAAAGCAGTAAAGTTTTTCTTTTAAATTGCTCAATTTGTCATTATTGGATTCCTACTTGTCACTGGAAGATGTACATGAAGAATGATTTACTCAGGTGACATTTTAGTTATTTTCTGATACAGAGTACAATCAGTTTCCTCTTTCTGTACTGGTCAAAAGTCTTGAGGGAATTGTATTGGAACTGATATATGTGGTGAATGCTCAGCACAATTTTTGTTGAATTTGGCATCAGAATCCTAAAACAGATGCTAGACCCTTGATTCGCATATTTAAGATACCCAACTTCTGTTTTAAAACCATAGAATGATAGAAAAATTATGGCACAGGAGGAAGCCATTCAGCCCACCGTGTCTGTGCCGGCTGAAAAAATCTAATCCCAACCTTCCAGCATCTGGTCCGTAGCCTTGCAGGTTACAGCACTTCAGGTGCATGTCCAGTACCTTTGAAAAGAATTGAGGGTTTCTGCCTCCACCACCATTCCTGGCAGTGAATTCCAGACACCCACCACCCTCTGGGTGAAAAAGTTCTTCCTCATGTCCCCTCTAATCCCTCTACCAATCACCTTAAATCTGTGCCTCCTGATAATTAATCTCTCCGCTAGGGGAAGCAAGTCCTTCCTGTCTACTCTATCTGGGGCCCTTATAATTTTGTACACCTTAATTAAATCATCCCTCAGCCTCCTCTGTTCTAAGGAAAACAACCCGAGCCGATCCAATCTTTCCTCATAGCTGCAACTTTCAAGCCCTGGCAACATTCTTGTAAATCTCCTCCGTACTCTCTCCAGAGCAATTATGTCCTTCCTGTAATGTAGTGACCAGAACTGTACACAATACTCCAACTGTGGCATAACCTGCGTTTTATACAGTTCCAGCATTACATCCCTGCTTTTGTATTCAATACCTTGGCCAACAAAGGAAAGCATTCCATATGCCTTCTTTATCACTTTATCCACCAGTCCTGTCACCTTCAGGGACCTGTGGACATGCACTCCAAGGTCTCTCACTTCTTCTACCCCTCTCAATATCTTCCCGTTTATTGTGTATTCCCTCGCTTTATTTGTCCTCCCCAAATGCATTACCTCACATTTCTCTGGATTGAATTCTATTTGCCACTTTTCTGCCCACTCAACCAAACTACTGATATCATTGCCTACCAATAATTTTTCATGTCCTCTCTTTGCCTTTCTAATTTCCTCTTTTACTTCACCCCTGCACTTTCTCCTCCTCTAGGCTTTCTAACGTATTACGTTTTTTTGAGATCGCCGCAAGCTTTCTTTTTCTGTTAACTTACCCTGTAAGCTACTAGATAACCTGGGGGCGCTAGATTTGGCTGTACCACCCTTTATTTTTGTGGGAACATGCCTACACTGTGCCTGTAGAATCTCGCTTTTGAATGCCTCCCACTGGTTTGCCACTGATTTTCCTTCAAGTAGCTGTATCCAGCATTCGCCAGGTCACCTCTCAGTTTCATAAAATTTGCCTTCCCCCAATTTAGAACTTTTACTCCTGTTTTATCTTTGTCCTCATGATTATGCTAAAACTAACTGTATTATGGTCACTATCTCCAAAATGCTACTTCATCCACTTGCCCAGATTAATTACCGAAGACTAAATCTAGAATTTCACACCCTCTCGTTGGGCTTGTTACATGCTGACTAAAAAGGTATTCTTGAATGCAGTTCAAGAATTTTGTGCCCTCTGTGCCCTTCACACTGTTTGTATCCCAGTTGATATTGGGGTAGTTGAAATCCCCAACTATTATTGCCCTATAGTTTTGCACTCCGAAATTTGCGGACATATTTTTTCTTCTATCTCCCTCTCATATTTGGGGGTCTATAGTACACTCCTAGTAGTGTGGCTGCCCCTTTTTTTATTTCTGAGCTCCACCCATATGGCCTCATTTGATGATTCATTTAGCATATCATCCCTCCTCACAGCTGCTTTTGATTCCTTAATCAATAATGCTACACCCCCTCCTTTTTTTATCTCCCTCTCTACCCTGCCTGAAAACTCTATATCCAGGGATGTTGAATTGCCATTCTTTCCCCTCTTTAAGCCAAGTTTCCGTTGTAGCAATGATATTGTGTTGCCATATGTATATCTGTGCCCTCAGCTCATTGGCTTTATTTACTATACTCCTTGCATTTAAAATAAATACCTTTTAACACTGCCAAATTCCCATGCTGCACACATTTTAGCCTTTGCTTCTTCTGTCTTTCAGAGTCACTCACTAATTTTCTGTCTTCCATTCCCTGCCCTGAAATTGTCCTATCTGAAACTGTCCTCAGGTTCCCATCCCCCTACAAACTAGTTTAAACCACCCCTAACAGCACTAATAAACCTTCCTGCAAGGAGATTTGTCCCAGTCATTTTCAGGTGTAGACTGTCCGGCTTGTACAGGTCCCACCTTCCCCGGAACCAGACCCAATGTCCAAAAAATCTGAAGCCCTCCCTCCTGCATCATCTCTCCAGCCATGCATTCAATTGGTGTATTCTCCTATTTCTATACTCACTGGCACGAGGCCTTGGGAGTAATCTGGACATTGCGACCTTTTAGGTCCTACTTGCTAATCTCTTTCCTAACTCCCTAAACTCAGCCTGCAGGACCTCATCCCTCTTCTTCCTGTATTGTTGGTACCAATGTGGACCACAACCTCTGGCTGTGCACCCTCGCATTCCAGAATGCTCTGCAGCCGCTCGGTGATCTCCATGACCCTTGCACCAGGGAGGCAACAAACCATTCTGGAATCATATCTGTGACCACAGAAATGCCTATCTGTTCCCCTAACTATAGAATTCCCTACCACTATTGCTCTCTTGTCTTTTCTCCTCCTTCCTCGCACAGCTGAGCCACCCATAGTGCTCTGGTCATGACTCTCGCTGCACTCTCCAGAGGAACCCTCTCTCTTCTCAGTACTCAGAACTGAATACTGGTTAGAAAGTGGAATCCCCTCCGGGGACTCCTGCGCTACCTGCCTTGTCCTTCTTGTCTGTCTGGCAGCCACCCAGTCCCTCTCTGCCTGTGCTCTCTTAAGTTCCAGGGTGACTATCTCTTGAAACATGCTATCCACAGAGTTATCTGCCTCACATTTGCACCACAGTGACACCAGCCACCGCTCAATTTGCCAAACCCGGAGCTCAAGCTTCTGCAGCCGGTGACACTTCCTCCGGATGTGTTTGTCAAGGACACATGGTGCATCCACAGCTTCCCACATACAACAGGAGGCACATTCCACTTAGCTGAGCTGCCCTGCCATACCTTAGCTTTACAAACTAATTATTGCTAATATAATAAGTCGAATAACTTACCATTTACTTTGCAATCAGCTTCTTCCCCTGTACCATGGAGGTAACCAATCAGCTTATGGATTTCCCATGATGTCACTGTTAGTTTTTTTCCACTTTTCAACCCAGCTCATGCCGACCCAGACACAGCCCAGCCTGCTGCTCTGGTCCTCCAGGTATGTGTAGACCTTGAGCCCCGCTCTGTATTTATAGCTCCCGCTGCGGTCCCGGTTCCTCCTAGGTCTGCCGACTGCCGCTCCGGTCCTCCAGGTAAATTTTAGGTGGGCATCATGGCCACTCAGAAGTTGCCAGCTACAAATCAGGTTATATCCCTCGACTAGTAATTCTGAGGTGCAGACTCAAGATCTGGAGCCATGAGTTCAAATCACACCACGACAGCTGAGAAATTTAAATTCGATTAATTAAATAAATCTGTCATGAAAGGTAATGGTACCTTCAGTAATGGTGACCATGAAACCACCAAATTGTTGTAAAATCCCACCTGGTTTACTAACGTCCTTTGGGGAAGGAAATCTGCCCTCCTTACACAGGCTACCCTACATGTGACTCCAGACTCACAGCAACGTGGCTGTCTCTTAACTGCCATGGCAAGCCGTTCAGTTTTATTCAAGATGGTAGCTCATTGCCAACTTCTCAAGGGCAATTAGGGATGGGCAATAAATGCTGGTCTTTCCAGCAAAGCAAACATCCCGTGAATAAATTAAAAAAAAGCAATTTGCACAAAGTAAAGAGGGGCTGTGAAAGTATCAGTGTGGCTCAGTTTGCAGCATTCTCGCCTCTAAGTCAGAAGGCTGTATGGTCAACACATAATCTCGGCTGAAAATTTAATGCAGTACTGACAGAGTGCTGCATTGTTTTAAGTATCCCTTTGTCAGATGTACCGTTAAACTGAGGTCATGCCTGTTTACTTGACTGAACATAAATGGCGGAAGGTGTCATCGACAGTGCTTTCAGGCAGCACTTGCTTCGCAATAACCTGCTCAGTGACGCTCAGTTTGGGTTCCGCCATGGCTCCTGACCTCATTACAGCCTTGGTTCAAACATGGACAAAAGATCTGAACTCAAGAGGTGAGGTGAGAGTGACTGCCCTCAACATCAGAAAAACATTAGAAAATAGGCGACATGTTTAGAGAGAGGATCTGGATCGGCGCAGGCTTGGAGGGCCGAAGGGCCTGTTCCTGTGCTGTAATTATCTTTGTTCTTTGTTTATCAAGGCAGCATTTGACCAAGTATGGCATCAAGGAGTCCTAGCAAAACTGGAGTCAATGGGAATGAGGGGGAAATCTCTCTGCTGGTTGGAGTCGTACCTAGCACACAGGAAGATGGTCGTGGTTGTTGGAGGTCAATCATCTCAGCTCTAGGACATCACTGCAGGGGTTCCTCTGCAGGTAGTGTCTTCGGCCCAACTATCTTCAGTTGCTTCATCAATGACCTGCCTTCAATTATAAGGTCCTAAGGTCAGAAGTGGGGATGTTGGCTGATAATTGCACAATTTTCAGCACCATTCACAACTGCTCAGATACTGAAGCAGTCCGTGTAGAAATGCAACAAGACCTGGACAATATCCAGGCTTGTGCTGATAAGTGGCAAGTAACAGTCACACCTCAAAAGTGCCAGGCAATGACCATCTCCAACAAGACAGAATCTAACCATCTCCCCCTGACATTGAATGGCATTACAAAGAACAAAGAACAAAGAACAGTACAGCACAGGAACAGGCCATTCGGCCCTCCAAACCTGCGCCGATCTTGATGCCTGCCTAAACTAAAACCTTCTGCACTTCCGGGGACCGTATCCCTCTATTCCCATCCTATTCATGTATTTGTCAAGATGCCTCTTAAACGTCTCTATGGTACCTGCTTCCACCACCTCCCCCAGCAACAAGTTCCAGGCACTCACCACCTTCTGTGGAAGAACTTGCCTCGCACATCCCCTCTAAACTTTGCCCCTCTCACCTTAAACCTATGTCCCCTAGTAACTGACTCTTCCACCCTGGGAAAAAGCTTCTGACTATCCATTCTGTCCATGCCGCTTATAACTTAGTAAACCTCTATCATGTCGCCCCTCCACCTCCGTCGTTCCAGTGAAAACAATCTGAGTCTACCCAACCTCTCCTCATTATGATCACTGAATCCCCCACTATCAACATCCTGGAGGTTACCATTGTTCAGAAACAAAATTAGAGTAGCCATATAAATACTTTGGCTTCAAGAGCAGGTCAGAGGCCAAGAATCCTGTGGCAAGTAACTCACCTCCTGACTCCCCAATGCAGCTACAAGGCAGAAGTCAGGAGTGTGATGGAATACTCTCCACTTGCCTGAATGGGTGCAACTTCAACAACACTCAAGAAGCTTGACACCATCCAGGACAAAGCAGCCTGCTTGATTGGCACCCCATCCACAACATTCACTCCCTCCACCTCCGATGCACAGTGACAACAGTGTGTACTATCTACAAGATGCCCTGCAACAATGCACCACGGCTCCTTAGACAGCACTTTCCAACTCACGGCCTCTACCACCTAGAAGGACTACGTGGATAGCATGTTTAGGGAGGTGGTCACGCTGCAGGTTAGGAGCATGCAGGCAGACAGGGAATAGGTGGCTGCCAGGCAGTCTAACAGAACCAGGCAGGCAGTGCAGGAGTCCCCTGAGTCTATGTCGCTTGCTAATCGGTTTTCCATTTTGGATACTGGTGAGGGCAATGGGCCCTCAGGGGAGTGCAGCCAGAACAAAATTTGTGGAACCACGGGTGGCTCAGCTGCACAGGACGGGAGGAAGGAGAGTGGAAGAGCAATACTGATAGGGATTTCAATAGTCAGGAGATCAGACAGGCGTTTCAGCAGCAGTAAACATGACTCCAGGATGGTGTGCTGCCTTCCTGCTGTCGGGGCAAGGATGTCACAGAGTGACTGCAGAATATCCTTCTGGGGGAAGGTCATGGTCCACATTGGTACTAATGACATCGGCAGGAAGATGGATGAGGTCCTGATTAAAAAGCAGGACATCAAAAGTAGTAATCACAGGGTTACTCCCAGTGCCAGGTGCCAGTGAGTATAGGAATAGGAGGATTGATCGATTGAACACGTGGCTGTAAAATTTGTGTAGGAGGGAGGGCATCAGAATTCTGAGGCATTGGTGCTGGGGCAGATGGAACACAACATCTGCAGTGTTCACTAGGGCTGAGGGAGAATGGGACAGCGATCCTGCCTGATCCCCTATTAAGGCCAATTAAGGAGTTTGCAGGAGAGCAGGATCGATAATTGGGGAAGTAGGTTAGATGGAGCGTGGTGTCCCAGACCGAGCAATTTACCTTGCGGTTCTGGCCGAGAACAGGAAGGGCACGCGCTCATCGTCGCCCCAGTCCGGCACTGCGGCTCTGGCTCCGACATGACCCCACAGTGGCTCCAGCCGCTGGTGACACTGATCCTGAAGGCTGCGGCCAGTTGGTGCCAAGTCAGCTTCAGGCCGCGGTAGCTGGTCTTCTGGTTCCATAGGAAAGGTGCGGCGCCGCTGGGCCTGGGCACGGGTGCTGCAGGACATGGCCAGATGACGGCCCTTATGGGCCCTTATGACAGGTGGGGATGTGGTAGGAATATGGAATTAGTGTAGGATTAGTAAAAATGGGAGGTTGATGGTCGGCACAGACTCGGTGGGCCGAAGGGCCTGTTTCAGTGCTGTATCTCTAAAAAAAAAGAAACTGCTGGAGTTGTGTACCTACTGAAACCTCTGCATCACCAACTCGTTCTTTCAAACTAAACCCTGTCAGCGGGTTTCATGGAGGCACCCAAGATCACGTTGTTGGCGCCAGCTGGACCTCATCATCACAAGGGAAGCCTCCATAAACAGTGTTCGAATCACACGCAGCTTCTACAGTGTGGACTGCGACACCGACCACTCCCTTGTGTGTAGCAAAGTTAGACTCAAACCAAAGAAGTTACATCACTCCAAGCAGAATAGCTGCCCACGCATTAACACTGACAGAATTTCTTACCCACAGCTGGCACAAAAGTTTCTCAATTCGCTTGAAAAAGCCCTTCAAAACACACTGCACGGGATGCAGAGATCAAGTGGGCCCACATCAGAGGCACCATCTATGACTCAGCAATGACCACCTTTGACAAAAGTGAGAAGCAGAATGCAAACTGCTTTCAATCTCACTTTGAAGAGCTGGAACCTGTCACAGCCACTATGCGCACTGCACTGTTGAACTACAAGAAAGCCCCCAGCGAGTTAACATCCTTAGCACTCAAAATCGCCAGAAGCACCGTGCAAAGAATAGCCAGGTGCTGTGCAAACGACTACTCGCAACATCTATGCAGTCGTATTCAGCTGGCCTCCGACACCGGAAATATCAGAGGAATGTATTACGGCATTAAGAGAGCTTTTGGGCCAACCGTCAAGAAGATCGCCCCTCAAGTCTAAATCAGGGGAAACAATCACTGACCAATGCAAGCAAATGGACCGCTGGGTGGAGCACTACCTAGAACTGTACGCCAGGGAAAATGATGTCACTGATACTGCTCTCGATGCAGCCCAGTCTCTGCCAGTCATGGATGAGCTGGACGAACAGCCAACAAAATCGGAGCTCAGTAATGCCTTTGACTCTCTAGCCAGCAGAAAAGCCCCTGGAAAGGATGGCATTACCCCTGAAATAATCAAGTGTGCCAAGCCTGCTACACTGTCAGCACTCCATGAACTGCTTTGCCTGTGCTGGGATGAGGGAGCAGTACCACAGGACATGCGCGATGCCCATGTCGTCACCCACTATAAGAACAAGGGTGACCTTGGTGACTGCAACAACTACCGTGGAATCTCCTTGCTTCGCATAGTGGGGAAAGCCTTCGCTCGAGTTGTTTTAAACAGGCTCCAGAAGCTGGCTGAGCGTGTCTACCCTGAGGCACAGAGCGGCATTCGAGCAGAGAGATCCACCATTTACATGCTGTTCTCCCTTCACCAACTGCAGGAGAAATGCTGCGAACAATGGATTCCCCTCTACTTTGCTTTCATTGATCTCACCAAAACCTTTGACCTCGTCAACAAAACGTGGTCTTTTCAGACTACTAGCAAAGATCAGATGTCCACTAAAACTACTAACTATCATCACCTCATTCCATGACAATATGAAAGGCACAATTCAGCATAACGGTGCCTCGTCAGACCCCTTTCCCATCCCAAGTGATGTGTAACAGGGCTGTGTTCTCGCACCTACACTGTTTGGGATCTTCTTCTCACTGCTGCTCTCTCTCGCGTTTAAGTCTTCAGAAGAAGGAATTTACCTCCACACAAGACCAAATGACAGATTGTCAACATTGCCTGTCTTAGAACGAAGACCAAAGTACGGAAAGTCCTCATCTGGGAACTCCTCTTTGCTGACGATGCTACATTAACATCTCACACTGAAGAGTGTTTGCAGAGACTCATTGACAGGCTTGCGGCCTCCTGCAACAAATTTGGCCTAACCATCAGTTTCAAGAAAACAAACATCATGGGACAGGATGTCAGAAATGCTCCATCCATCAATATTGGCGACCACACTCTGGAATTGGTTCAAGAGGTCACCTACCTAGGCTCAACTATCACGAGTAACCTGTCTCTCGATGCAGAAATCAACAAGCGCATGGGAAAGGCGTCTGCTGCTCTGTCCAGGCTGGCCAAGAGGGTGTGTGAAAATGGCACAGTGATATGGAACACAAAAGTCCGAGTGTTTCAAGCCTGTGCCCTCAGCACCTTGCTCTACAGCAGCAAGGCCTGGACAACGTATGTCAGCCAACAGCAACGTCTCAACGTATTCCATTTTCGCTGTCTCCGGAGAATCCTTGACATCAGGTGGCAGGACCATATCTCCAACGCAGAAGTCCTCGAGACAGCCCCAGCATGTATGCACTACTGAGCCAGTGGCGCTTGAGATGGCTTGGCCATGTGACCTGCATGGAAGATGGCAGGATCCCCAAGGACGTATTGTACAGTGAGCTCGTCACTGGTATCAGACCCACCGGCTGTCCATTTCTCCACTTTAAACACGTTCGCAAACATGACATGAAGTCCTGTGACATTGACCACAAGTTGTGGGAGCCAGTTGCCAGCGATCGCCAGAGCTGATGGACAGCTATAAAGGCGGGGCTGAAGAGAGGCGAGTCGAAGAGACTCAGCAGTTGGCAGGAAAAGACACAGAAGTGTAAGGAGAGAGCCAACTGTGTAACAGCCCCAACAACCAACTTCACCTGCAGTGCCTGCAGTCTGTCACTCTAGAATTTATAGCCAGTCCAAGCGCTGCTCCGCAAACCACTGACCGCCTCTAGGCACTTACCCATTGTCTCTTGAGACAAGGAGGCCAAAAAGGAAAGTACATTAGTAAAGGAGGAATTCAGATCAGAAGAACAAAATGTGGAATCTGTTTGGTTGGACCTAAGAAACAGCAAGGGGCAGCAAACATTAGTAAGGATTGTTTATAGACCACCAAACTATAGTGGTATTGTGGCACATGGTATTAATCAGGAGATTAGAGAAGCATGTAGCATGGGTAATACAGTATTTTGGGTGACTTCAATCTGCCCATAGATTACGCAAACCTAATGAGCACTAATGCTGTGGAGGATGAACTTTTGGACTGTGTTAGGGATGGTTTTCTAGAACAGTATGTTGAGGAACTGACTGGAGAACAGGCTATTTTAAATCTAGTATTATGTAATGTGAAAGGGCTAATTAATAATCTTATTGTAAAAGAACCTTTAGGGATGAGTGAACATAATATGATAGAATTTTACATGATGTTTGAAAGTGAGGTAGTTCAATCCGAAGCCAGGGTGTTAAATTTGAACAAAGGAAATTATGAAGGTATGAGGGGCAAATTGACTGAGGTGGATTGGGAAAATGCATTAAAATGTATGACAGTACAGTTGCAATGGACAGTCTTTAAATAATTATTACAAAGTTTGCAACAACCATACATTCCTTCAAGGCACAAAAACACCAAAACAAAAAGGCAGTAAGCCATGGCTAACAAAGGAAGTTAAGGATTATATAGGGTTGAAAGAAAAGGCCTATAAAGTTGCAAGAAATCGTCGTAAGCTTGAGGATTGGGAGGATTTTAGAATACAGCAAAGGAGGACCAAAAAACTGATAAAGAAAGGGTGAATGGAATATGAATGTAAGTTTGCAAAAAACATAAAAACGGACTGTAAAAGCTTCTATAGGTATGTAAAAAGGCAACATTTGGCGAAGACAAATGTGGGTCCATTACAGGCAGAGTCAGGAGAATTTATAATGGGGAATAGTGAAATGGCAGAGAAGCTGAATGCTTACTTTGTGCCTGTCTTCACTGAGGAAGATACAAGTAATCTCCAAGAATTAGAGATCCAAGGGATTAGGGAGAATGAGGAATTGAAGGAAATTAGTATTAGTAAGAAGGTTGTATCGGAGAAATTAATGGGGCTGAAGGTTGATAAGTGCAAGAATCTGATATTCTACATCCCAGAGTGTTGGTAGCTATGGAGATAGTGGATGGATTTGTGATTATCTTCCAAAATTCTATAGATTCTGGAGTGGTTCCCTCCAGATTGGAAGGTCGCAAATGTCACAGCACTGTTTAAGAAGTGAGGGAGAGGGAAAAAATAGGAACTATATACCTGTTAGCCTTACATCAATAGTAGGGAAAATGCTCGAATCTATTCTCAAGGATGTGATAAATGGACGCTTGGATAATAATGATCTGATTGGGCATAGTCAACATGGATTTATGAATGGGAAATCATGTTTGACAAACCTGTTGGAGTTTTTTGAAGATGTTACTAATAGAATTGATAAACGGGAGTCGGTGGATGTAATATACTTGGATTTTCAAAAGGCTTTTGATAAAGTCCCCTACAGGAGGTTGGTTAGCAAAATTAAAGCACATAGGATAGGAAGTAATTTACTGGCATGGATTAAGGATTGGTTAACAGGCAGAAAACAGAGAATAGGAAAAAACAGGTCATTCTCACGTTGGCAGGCTGTGACTAGTAGGGTACCGCAAGGATCAGTACTTGAGCTCCAGTTGTTCACCATATATATATAAATGATTTGGATGTGGGGACAAAATGTAATATTTCCAAGTTTTCAGATGACACAAAACTAGGTGGGAATGTATGGTGTGAGGAAGATGCAAAGCTGCTTCAAGGGGATTTGGACAGCCTTAGTAAGTAGGCAAGGACATGGCAGATGGAATATAACGTGGAAAAATGTAAGGTTATCCACTTTGGTAGGAGGAATAGTTGTGCAGAGTATTTCTTAAATGGTAAGAGATTAGAAAGTGTCGATGTACAAAGGGACCTGGGTCTCCTCATCAATAAGTCACTGAAAGCTAACATGCAGGTGCAGCAAGCAATTAGGAAGGCTAATGGCATGTCAGCCTTTATCGCAAGAGGATTCAAATACAGGAGTAGTGAAGTCTTGCTTCAATTTTATAGAACTTTGGTTCGACAGCACCAGGAGTACTGTGTGCAGTTTTGGTCCCCTTACCTTAGGAAGGGTATTATTGCCATAGAGGGAGTACAACAAAGGTTCACCAGACTTGCTTCCGGGATGGCGGGACTGTCCTATGAAGAGAGATTGGGGAAATTGGGCCTGTATTCCCTAGAGTTTCGAAGAATGAGAGGTGATTTCATTGAAACCTACAAAACACTTAAAGGGTTAGACAGGGTAGATGCAGCTAAGACGTTTCCCCTAGTTGGGGAGTCTAGAACCAGGGGACACAATTTCAAAATAAGGGGGCAGCCACTTAGGACTGAGATGAGGAAATATTTCTCTATTCAGATGGTTTGGCAATCTTTGGAATTCTCTACTCCAGAGGGCTGTGGAAGCTCAGTCATTGAGTATGTTTAAAGCAAAGATTGACAGATTTCTAAATACCAATGACATAAAGGGATATGGTGATTGTGTGGGAAAAAGGCATTGAAGTGGATGATCAGCCATAATCGTGGCGAGCAGGCTCAATGGGCTGAATGACCTACTCCTGTTCCTATATTCCTATGTTCCTTTGTTCCATATGCATCTGTACTTACTTCAGCCTACCCTCCAGTGAACGTGCAATAGGTTTCTGTATGGTCCAGTGCAATTTAATATATGCTTTTTTTAAAAATTAAGATCACTCCAATGTTTTCTTCTCCTCTCCTGAAGACATTAGCTTTTGTTCAATAAGGCTCCACAACCAATTGCTGCACTCCAGTTCCTCGCCAAAGTACCCATTTCTGATGTGTGTACCCAGAAGGTGAGTGTTGGCAGAGTCTTCAAATGCAGGAAGTTAGGGGCGGGAGGCAGCTTGTGGCGTTACACTTTTGCATCTACTTGGTGTCAAGCAGGAGACACTGGAGACAGAATGCTGGTTCCTTTCCTCTTGCCTTGCCCAGACATGCTGTTGATGCCCTGGGTACAGATAGGTGGAACAAATTTGGGATTTGGTACTCTTCCATATAGCTCAGTTGATAAAGTTAGTGCATTGTTAGGGTCAGAGGTTGGAAGGGGACCAAACAGTCTCACCCACCATGAACAACAAGCTGGCAACAAAGACGTGCAACAAAGATAATTCTCAAGTGGTGCTTGCTCTTGTCCACACCATGCAATGGAGGAGCCCCCCCCCACTAACTCTGTAACTCTGATGGAGGTCATTCTTAGAGTGCACTGGCAGGCACAATCCTGCTGGCATTGCTGCTTGTTGAATTTCAGGGCCTTTTTCCCTTGGATCAAGATATAGATCCAAACACCAGGAACTGGTTCATTTCCTTGGCACTATGCCTGCAAGGGCACTTCAGTGACACCTACCCTCCGGGATCAATTATCTTTATATGAGTAAGATTTGGCACTTTTCAAAAAGCCTGAACAGGACTCATGCCAGCTATCAGTTCACAAGGGTTCCCCTGAGAATAAAGGGTGAAATTCCCCTTTGATATGGGGGATGTGGATTGAAAGTTGCCTTAGGAAACCCTCTTTCCCACCAGAAAATGGCTGACCAAAAAAGGGTGGAACCTGGCAGAATTGGTTCTGTCCAATTTTGTGAGTTCTAATCCAGAGATTTGCTGGGTTTTCTTCCGGGCACCGACCGGAATTTCTCGACTTTAAGCAAAAGTACAAAAATAACAGAGAACCTGCTGCTTTTATTGTTGTCATTGAAAAAACTGTGTTTTTTGATTTATTCTTAGGATATTGGCAAGGCTGCATTTGTTACACATCCCTATTTTCCCTGAGAAGATAGTCATGGGCCTTCTTGAAGCAATAATTTTCTTTATTATTCGTTCGAAGGATGTGGGCATCACTGGCAAGGCCAGCAATTATTACCCATCCGTAATTGCCCTTGAGAAGGTGGTGGTGAGCTGCCTTCTTGAACCGCTGCAGTCCTTGGGGTGTAGATACACCCACAGTACTGTCAGGAAGGGAGTTCCAGGATTTTGACCCAATGGCAGTGAAGGAATGGCGATATAGTTCCAAGGCGGGATGGTGTGTGACTTGGATGGGAACTTGCAGGTGGTGGTGTTCCCGTGCATCTGCTGCCCTTGTCCTTTTAGGTGGTTGAGGTCACGGTTTTGGAAGGTGCTGTCGAACGAGTCTTGGTGAGTTGTTGCAATGCATCTTGTAGATGGTACACACTACTACCACTGTGCGTCAGTGGTGGAGGGAGTGAATGTTGAAGATGGTGAATGGGGTGCCAATCAAGCGGGGTGCTTTGTCCTGGATGATGTCGAGCTTCTTGAGTGTTTTGGAGCTGCACCCATCCAGGCAAATGGACAGTATTCCATCACACTCTTGACTTTTGCCTTGTAAATGGTGGACAGGCATTGAGGAGACAGGAGGTGAGTTCGTTGTCGCAGAATTCCAAGCCTCTGACCATTGTCAATTTTAGGACGAAAGGGCACAGATTTAAAGTATTTGGTAAGAGGAGCAAAAAATGACATGAGAAAAAACTTTTTCATGCAGAGAGTGGTTAGGTTCTGGAATGCGCTGTCTGAGAGTGTGGTGGAGGTAGTTTTATTGAAGTATTCAAAAGGGAATGAGACTATTATATGAAAAAGAAAATATACATGGTTACGGGGAGAAGGCAGGGTAATGGAACTGAGTGAATTTCTCTTTCGGAGAGGCCGTGCAGACACGATGGGCCGGATGGCCTCCTTCTGCACTGTAACAATTCTATGATTCTGCTCTTGTAGCCACGGTATTTATATGGCTACTCCAGTTCAGTTTCTGGTCAATGGTGACTCCAGGATGTTGGTAGTGGTGGATTTAGCGATGGTAATGCCATTGAATGTCAAGGGCAGATGGTTAGATTGTCTCTTGTTGGAGATGGTCATTGCCTAGCACTTGTATGGTGCAAATGTTACTTGCCACTTATCAGCCCAAGGTTGGATGTTATCCAGGTCTTGCTGCATATGGACACAGGCTGCTTCAGTATCTGAGGAGTTGCGAATGGTGCTGAACATTGTGCAATCATCAGCGAACATCCCTATTTCTGACCTTATGATGGAGGGAAAGTCATTGATGAAGCAGCTGAGGATGGTTGGGCCTAGTACGCTACCCTGTGGAAGTCCTGCAGTGATGTCCTGGGACTGAGATGATTGACCTCCAACAATCTCACCATCTTTCTTAGTGCTAGGTATGACTCCAAACAACAAGAGTTTTCCCCCTGATTCCCACTGACTCCTGTTTTGCCAGGGCTCCTTGATGCCATACTTGGTCAAATGCTGCCTTGATGTCAAGAACAGTCAATCTCACCTAACCCCTGGAGTTCAGCTCTTTTGTCCATGTTTGGACCAAGGCTGTAATGAGGTCAGGAGCTGAGTGGTCCTGGCAGAACCCAAACTGAGTGTCAGTGAGCAGGTTATTGCTGAACAAGTACCGCTTAATAGCACTGTTAACGACCCCTTCCATCACTCTGCTGATGATCAGGAGTGGACTGACAGGGCAGTAATTGGCCAGGTTTGATTTGTCCCAGGACATACCTGGGCAATTTTTCATTTTGCCGGGTAGATGCCAGTGTTGTAGCTGTGCTGCTATAGCTTGGCTCACGGCGCGGCTAGTTCTGAAGCACAGGTCTTCAGTAGTACTGCCAGAATGTTGTCAGGGCCCATAGCCTTTACAGTATCCAGTGCCTTCTGCCGTTTCTTGATATCTCATGGAGTGAATTGGATTGGCTGATGACTGGCATCTGTGATGCTGGGGACTTCAGGAGGAGGCCAAGATTGATCATCCACTCGGTACTTCTGGCTGAAGATGAATGCAAATGCTTCAGTCTTGTTTTTTTGCACTGATGTACTGGCCTCTCCCATTGTTGAGGATTGGGATATTTGTGGAGCCTCCCCTCCTATTAGTTGTTTAATTGTCCACCACCATTCACTGGATGTGGCAGGACTGCAGAGCTTAGATCTGATACATTGGTTATGAGATAGATTAACTTTATCTATTGCATGCTGCTTCTGCTGTTTAGCTTGCAAGTAGTCCTGTGTTGTAGCTTCACCAGGCTGATACCTCATCTTCAGTATGCCTGGTGCTGCTCTTGGCATGCCCTCCTGCAATCTTCATTGAACCCGGGTTGGTCTCCCGGCTTGATGGTAATGGGAGAATGTGGGATATGTTGGACCACGAGGTTCCAAATTGTCGTTGAATACAATTCTTCTGCTGCTGATGACCCACAGCGCCTCATGGATGCCCAGTTTTGAGTTGCTGGATCTGTTCTAAATCTATCCCATTTAGCACAGGAGCGCGACACAACAGGATGGTAGGTACCCTCTGTGCGAAGACGGGATTTTGTCTCCACAAGGACCGCTCAGCCATCACTCCTACCGATACTGTCGTAGACAGATAGATTGGTGAGGACGAGGTCAAGTATGTTTTTCCTCTAGTTGGTTCCCTCACCACCTGCCTTTAGGACTCGGCCAGTAGTGGTGCTACCCAGCAACTCTTGACAGTGGACATTGAAGTCTTCACCCAGAGTACATTTGGTGCCCTTACTACCCTCAGTGCTTCTTCCAATTGGTGTTCAACATGGAGAAGCACTGGTTCCTCAGCCAAGTGGGGGACTGGTAATCAGCAGGAAGTTTCCTTACCCATGTTTGACCTGATGCCATGAGACTTCACGGGGTTTGGAGTCGATGTTGAGGACTCCCAGGGCAACTCCCTCCTGACTGTGCACCAATTTGCAGCTACCTCAGGGATGGTGATGCCTGGGACGTTGTCTGTAAGGTATGATTCTGTGAGGATGTCTATGTCAGGCTGTCGCTTCAGTTGTCTGTGAGACAGCTCTCCCAATTTTGGCACCAGCCACAGGAGGATTTTGCAGGGTCAAGAGGGCTGGGTTTGTTGTTAGTGCCTAAACCGATGCTGGGTGGTCTGTCCATTTTCATTCCTCTTCTTAGACTTTGTAGCAGTTTGATACAACTGAGTGGCTTGTTAGGTCATTTCAGAGGGCATTTAAGAATCAACCACATTGCTGTGGATCTGGGATCACATGAAGGCCAGACCAGGTAAGGATGACAGATTTCCTTCCCTAAAGGACATTAGTGAACCAGATGGGTTTTTACAACAATCAGCAATGGTTTCATGGTCACCGGTAGACTAGCCTTTTAATTCCAGGTGTATTAATTTAATTCAAATTTCACCATCTGCCATGGTGGGATTTGAACCCATGTCTCCAGAGCATTAGCCTGGGTTACTAGTCTAGTGACATTACCACTATGTCTCCGCCTCCCCCATACAGCTTAGTGGCTGGCTATGCCACTGCAGATTTGGCTCTTCAATTGGTTAACCTCCCATTTTGCTGCAGAATAACAATGGTCCTTTTAAGTTACATTATTGCTTAAAAATGTTTACACCAGGTATAAAAATAAGATACAGGGTTGGGGTGGGGTGGAGTGGGCGAGTTTTTGTTTCCATCATGTGTGTGGTAATCTAGCGGATTTTATAGAAAATCCATCTGAATTTTATTCCATTGAAATCAATGAAATGAAGATCAGACAGCTCCGATATAGGGTGGGTGATATGCTCTACCAGATGACGACCAGCTGGTGAAGACAAAAATATACCCCATGTAACCTGGTCAATTCGAAATATTCTGAGCTCTGCAATGCAACTGTGTATAAAATGGTTTTGCTTCTTCACCCTGTGGATTCTTTATGTATTATCAAGATTAATTCAGAGCCAGAATAATGTAACAGTGCATTTATAAAATGCATAAGGCTGGGAAATTCTTTGGAGCTTTTTCAAATTTATTACCATAGCTTCACCAGAAGTACAGCAGAATCCCCGTTTACGCATATGAACGGGATTTCCAGGGCAGTTATGGTTGCGGAGCGGGAGCATTGCTGAGAAAATCCAGGCCTAAGATTCTACCCAGTGTAAAAACATTTAAATCACTCAGTCTATCTGGTACAAATGTATCAGTGCAGAGCTGGAAAGGTTGCTGAGTAGTTCAACATAATCTATCTCCAGCACATTGATATGTCTTCCTTGCTGCCTGGCGGTGTGGAACCTTGTCTACTGCTTCACCTTGAGATGAGATTCCTCCATTTCCAAAACTATGAACTTCTCTTTCTCAAGCACTTTGTTACTTTTTATTGCCTGTTCTGTCTGGTCCACAATCAGTGGCTTTCATTCAAATCATGCAAATTCCTGCATAGGTCTCTTCTATAGCTTCCTCTCATCCATTAAACTTGTTTGGCTTTCCCTTCTTTCCTTTCCATTTGATCTGCCATTATCTTTTCTCTACCTTGTAAAGTACTTTAAGGATCCTCCCTGTAAATGAACAGTGAAATAGAAATGCCAGCTATTGTTCTTCTAAAGAAGTGTTATTTAAAGTTAAAACCTGCCCCGCTTTGCACTGTCTGGTTTCAAATGGGATGCCTGGAAATTTCTAAAATGCAAACTGAAAAAACAATTAAAAAAAAATACATTATTGGTGTCAGCTTGGCTCATTTGTTCATACTTTTTTCCTCTGAGACAGAAGGTTAAGGTTCCAGTCCCACTCCAGGACTTCAGCATTTAATCTGGGGTGACATTTCAATACAATGCTGAGGGATTGCTACGTTGGTGTTAAACCAAGGCCCGATCTCTCTGTTCAGATGTTAAGGATCCCATGGCACTATGCGAAGAATAGGGAGTTGTGCTGTCAACATTATTTCTTCAATGAACAGCATTAAAAATAAATTAACTGGCCACCAAACTCATTGCTATTTGTGAGATCTTGCTGTTTGCAAAGTGCTGCATTTACTTACATAGCAATGGTGACTGGAACTCAAGCTAATTCATTGCATGTGAAATGTTTTGGGAGGTCCTGAGTGATGTGAAAAGGCACTATGTGAACACAAATTCCTTTTTGCTGTTATTTCCATTTTTCACCTGTGATGAGATGGTGATAGTAGTGTTTCCAATGAACAAAGCAAACATTAAAACTCAAGAGATGATCTCCACTCCCTATCTTCTGCTCGAGTTAGGGCATGCCAAAAGGTAGCAGTGGAAGGGAGTTTCTCAAAATGGAGATGTGTGACCAGTGGTGTTCCACAAGGATCCGTGCTGGGACCACTGTTGTTTGTGATATACATAAATGATTTGGAGGAAAGTATAGGTGGTCTGATTAGCAAGTTTGCAGACGACACTAAGATTGGTGGAGTAGCAGATAGTGAAGGGGATTGTCAGAGAATACAGCAGAATATAGATAGACTGGAGAGTTGGGCAGAGAAATGGCAGATGGAGTTCAATCAGGGCAAATGCGAGGTGATGCATTTTGGAAGATCCAATTCAAGAGTGAACTATACAGTAAATGGAAAAGTCCTGGGGAAAATTGATGTCCAGAGAGATTTGGGTGTTCAGGTCCATTGTTCCCTGAAGGTGGCAACGCAGGTCAATAGAGTGGTCAAGAAGGCAAACGGCATGCTTTCCTTCATCGGACGGGGTATTGAGTACAAGAGTTGGCAGGTCATGTTACAGATGAATAGGACTTTGGTTCGGCCACATTTGGAATACTGCGTTCAGTTCTGGTCGCCACATTACCAAAAGGATGTGGATGCTTTGGAGAGGGTGCAGAGGAGGTTCACCAGGATGTTGCCTGGTATGGAGGGCGCTAGCTATGAAGAGAGGTTGAGTAGATTAGGATTATTTTCATTAGAAAGACGGAGGTTGAGGGGAGACCTGATTGAGGTGTACAAAATCATGAGAGGTATAGACAGGTTGGATGGCAAGAAGCTTTTTCCCAGCGTGGGGGATTCAATTACTAGGGGTCACGAGTTCAAAGTGAAAGGGGAAAAGTTTAGTGGGGATATGCATGGAAAGTTCTTTACACAGAGGGTGGTGGGTGCCTGGAATGCGTTGCCAGCGGAGGTGGTAGACGCGGGCACGATAGCGTCTTTTAAGATGTATCTGGACAGATACATGAATGGGCAGGAAGTAAAGAGATACAGGCCCTTAGAAAATAGGCGACATATTTAGATAGAGGATCTGGATCGGTGCAGGCTTGGAGGGCCGAAGGGCCTGTTCCTGTGCTGTAATTTTCTTTGTTCTTTGTTCTTTGTAGCCACATAAACACCCATTGAACAAGCATTGATCTTATTTTGTAATCAGCTCTTTTATGGAATAAAAACAGAAAGTGCTGGAAATACAAAGCAGGTCTGGCAGCATCTATGGAGAGAGAAAAACAGAATTAATGCGATGGATTTTAAGAGCCCTCTGCCACTCCTGCGACTGGCGAAAGAAATGTTGTCCCGCACATGCTGGCCATGCGCTGCCAAGCTGTCATGGTCTACTGCACAGCGGCTCATTTAAATACCCAAGATGACCCGCACCCCCCACCCCCCACACCCCAATCATGTGGAGGGGGCAGTCATGGTCTCAAGTTGTTGAAATCAATGTTGGGTTCTGAGGGCTGTAGAGTGCCTAATCAGAAGATGAGGTGCTGTTCCTCGAGCTTGCATTGAACTTCACTGGAACACTGCAACTGGCCAAGGAAAGAAATGTGGGCTTGAGGGCAGGGTGGTGAATGAAAATAGCAAGTAACCGGAATCCCAGGATCATGCTTGCGGACTAAGCAGAGGTGTTCTGCAAAGTGATTACTTAATCTGTCTTTGGTCTCCCCAATGTAGAGGAGACCACATTGTGAGCAGCGAATACAGTATACTAAATTGAAAGAAGTACAAGTAAATCACTGCTTCATCTGGAAGGAGTGTTTGTGGCCTTCCCCTCCCCTCACCTGTCAGCATTCCCTCAGCGACACCCTGATCCACTCCTCCATAACACTCTACATCCTGTCCCCTTGTCACGACACAATCCCATGCAATCGCAGGAGGTGTAACAGCTGCCCTTTTACCTCCTCTCTCCTCTGCATCCAAGGCCCCAAAAATTCCTTCCAGGTGAAGCAGCGATTCAGTTGTCCTTCTTTCAATTTAGTATACTATATTTTCTTCTCACAATGCGGTCTCCTTTACATTGGGGAGACCAAACACATATTGGGTGATTGCTTTATGGAACACCTCCACTCAGTCTACAAGCATGACCCTGGGCTTCCAGTTGCTTGCCATTTTAATTCACCACCCTGCTCTCACACACACATTTCTGTCTTCAGCCTGCTGCAGTGTTCCAGTGAAGCTCAATTAAGCTCGAGGAACAGCACCTCATCTTCATATTGGCACTCTACAGCCCTCCGAATTCAACACCGAGTTCAACAACTTAAGATCATGACTGCCATTTTGATTGGTTTTTTTTAACCATGTGCCAGTGCGAAACTTGTTTTTCATGTTTTTGCTTTCAGACAGAGCTGTTCATTATTCTGCCATTTACACTCTCTCTGAACAAATGTTTTGTCTTTTACTACGGCTATTACTACTCCCTTTGTCTTTTGTTCCATGACATATTTGTCATTTAATCTCTCCGGCCCTCTGCCCTATCACAGACCTTCCCTTTTGTTCTCTTCCTCCTCCCCCCTTTCACTTGCTCAACGCCTATTACATTTCTAACCTTTGCCAGTTCTGATGAAAGGTCACAGACCTGAAATGTAACTCTGTTTCTCTCTTCACAGATGCTGCCAAGCCTTTCCAGAATTTACTGTTTTTATTTCAGATTTCCAGCATCTGCAGTATTTTGCTTTTATTTTAGCTCTTTTTAGCAGAAAAACTATAACAAGCTGTTTGTGTCAATCTATCCAGAGAAACAGATTGCTAAAGTTAAAATAATCTACCTCAAGAATAATTTATAGCCTGCAAACATCCTGTTAAGTTCCATCCTATTGCACCAGATGCAGCTGGAAGGAGATTCATACAAGCTTAAGATTTAATTCCCCTTCTCCTATCCCCAAAGGCTATATGCGTATCATATTAAAAAAAATTCTCATAGCAGGCAAGTTTTTTGGAGTTTTAATCACTTAAAAAGAGAACTGTTTTCAATGTGTATTACCCATTCATTTTATTAAAGCAAAGCAGTATTTATTCTACAACTCTAAGAAACTGAGAGAGGGGAATATGCAGCGAGACCTGGGTGTTCTCGTACACCAGTTGCTGAAGGTAAGCATGCAGGTCCAACAGGCAGTAAAAAAGGCAAATGGGTCTGTTGGCCTTCATAGCGAGAGGATTCAAGTAAAGGAGCAGGGATGTCTTGCTGTAATTATACAGGGTCTTGGTAAGACCACAACTGGAATATTGTGTGCAGTTTTGGTCTCCTTATCTGAGGAAGGATGTTCTTGCTTTCGAGGGAGTGCAGCAAAGGCTTCCCAGACTGATTCCCGGGATGGCAGAACTGACGTATGAGGAGAGATTGAGTCGGTTAGGATTATAATCGCTGGAGTTCAGAAGAGTGAGGGGGGTTCTCATAGAAACCTATAAAATTCCAGCAGGACTTGACAGGGTAGATGCAGAAAGGATGTTTCCGATGGTGGGGGAGTCCAGAACCAGGGGTCATAGACTAAGGATATGGGGTAAACCATTCAAGACTGAGATGAGGAGAAATTTCTTCACCCAGAGAGTGGTGAGCCTGTGGAATTCGCTACCACAGAAAGAAGCTGAGGCCAAAATATTGTATGTTTTCAAGAAGGAGTTAGATACAGCTCTTGGGTTTAAAGGGATCAAAGAATATGGGGCGAAAGCGGGAACAGGTTACTGAGTTGAATGATCAGCCATGATCATAATGAATGGTGGAGCAGGTTCAAAGGGCCAAATGGCCTACTCCTGCTCCTGTTTTTAATGTTTCTATGTTTCTAAGCTAACAGCATGGGGGATGATTCCCTCTGATCACTTTGTATTAGTGATATCATAAATGTGATGGAGGATTTCCTTCAATACAATATTGCTAGTGAAAATGTAACTGTTCTTTTTGAACACTTTTATAAATTTGTTAGTGATGGTGGACACAGGAAATGTTTCTGTTATCATTATGATGCCACTAATACATAGCAAAGAAAGGAAATCTTCCTCCATGTTATCACTTGCCACCAGCTTTGTCAAGATTCACCATTATGGGCTCCGAGCTGGCTACCGCCATTCTAAGAGTAAGATTTAAAAGCCTCTTGTATCTGGAGGCTAGTCTTCGTGCACTAAAGTGACAGCTCACTCAGTTCGGGCCAGAAACTGGGATTTCCCTGATGGAAAAGCACTGGGATCAGCAATCAACATGAATACCAGTTTTCCAAGATAGGAGAACAACCAGTTAAAGGTAAATTATATCCTGACCATTACTGACCAATTCTATCTTGTAATTGACCATTCCTACTAGGTTGAGTACAGCAGAGTTACTCAGCAATTTATCTGTTGAGAGTGACAATGTAAATATCTATCACCCTCTCTCTGTGTCACTTCCTGTTATGTATTCCAGGACTTCAGTAGCATCCCAGAGGTGTCAGACCCAGAAACACCTGGAACAGCACATCTGCTGAGTGCTACAGGTGACCAGAAGGGAGAGGGTGCAGACCATATGCCGAAGTAGAGGCAAGTTAAAAACAGTGCACAAGTATTTATGGCGAATTTGTGAATAAGATAAAAATGGCATTGTATTTTTGAAATTTTGAATACCAAGATTTGCAACACTCAATGCAAAATGAACCCAAAATAACAAGACTTGCAAAAGCTCATGGCATGTGATAACGACTTTCTCCAGTTGCTGTTTATTAATGATATTACAAACAAAGTTGGAAGATTTCACATTTCCTGCCTTCTTTCTTCAGTGGACCTCTCACTGATGAATGCACTCCCACATTCTTTTGTTTCTTTGGATCTTCCTGCCTGATTGGATCACTGTTTTCTGCCATCTGACAATCTTCTGCCTTTCTTTTTAAGGAGGTTGTAGGTCATTCAACCCATTAAGCTCCTTTCTGTATCCTTGTCTTTTTCCTCCTCTTCACTTTTGTTTAGCTTTGTTTCGATTGTGATGTTTCTTTTTCCTTCAACTTTCAGTTCAGAAGAAGGGTTTCATCTGAAATGTCAACCTGTTTTTTTCTCTGTACACATTTTGACTGACATGCTTTGTATTTCCAGTATTTTCTGAGACGCATACTCCTGCTTCTGCACCTGGGACCCAGGTACAATGAATACAGGAAAATTGGGCAGGGAGGAATGCCTGTCCCGAATGGAGCATACCGATTTTCCTGGAGCACCTCCTCACCACCCCAGTTTTCCTGTGTTATGATTAGATGATCCAATAACTCCAGGCTCAGGACTTTGTTTTTATTTTGCTCAACATGCTTGATCTTTATCAAACAGCAATTCTAAATTCCAAATTACCAAAAAAAAATCCATAATTGTAACTTCTTGCCTTCAATTTTGAAGAAAGGCAGTAAAACCTGACACAAACTTTTTGTCTGGTGGCTTTTATTCACAGAGCTTAGATTAAAGGGTTAATAGATTAAAGGATCTTACCTCTGGCCTGATGGCTCTACTCATTCCATTGACTCATTACTCTTCTTTGCACCATGCATGTCCTTCAGCAAATGTTTCGCACCTAATCTCGGCACACTAACTTCAATAAAGCACTTTGATGTACCAGAGAGAGTTCAGGGAAGAGGGAAGAGGTCAGTTTCATGACCTGAACCTGGATTTTCCACGATGGTTCTTCTGCTCTCTCACTGTTGCTCCACCGGGAGATTGGAGGAAAGCTCAGAGAAATGCCACATGCAGACATTTGTGCCATTTCTCTGGATTTTCTCTGGATCTTCTGCCAGAGTTATGGTGGGGGATTCACTGATCCCATCCACAAATTCTACCCCATGAGCTCTAAGTTCTGAAGAGGAAGTCATGAAGCATAATTTTACAAAATCACAATGCAACACTTGGAAATTCGCCTGTTGGGAGAATTAGCCACATGAATATAATATTATGGGGAGTATATATCTGTTGTACTCTCCCAGTGACTAAGGCTTTATATTGGGAATTCAGCATCAGACAACTTGTGCTAAACTGGTTTTCTTTTGGAAAAAAAAGAAAGGCATGCAAATGATCAATATCTTTAAAATGATGAGGATTATAGAAAGTTTATCTAAGCAGGCTACCAAATTAAGATGTGTTCACGGAAATCATAGGATGATACAGCATTAAAGGAGCTCATTT
Source organism: Heterodontus francisci (assembly GCF_036365525.1). NCBI lineage: Eukaryota > Metazoa > Chordata > Chondrichthyes > Heterodontiformes > Heterodontidae > Heterodontus > Heterodontus francisci. The sequence continues at coordinate 41,016,801 of NC_090375.1, forward strand.
GGCCCATCATGCCTATCCTAACTCTTTGGTAATCCTATCCAAATAGTCCCATGACCATGCTCATTTGTTATTTTGTCAATGCTTTTCCGTTCATGTATTTATTCAATTCTCTTTTGAATGTTACTATTGAGTTTACTTCCACCACCTTTGAGGTAGTGCATTCCAAATCACAACAACTCGCCGTGTAAAATAAGAGGTTTCCTCATGTCGCCTCTAGTTTTTTTGCAATCACTTTAAATCTGTGTTGACTCTCCTGCCACTGAAAGCAGTTTCTCCTTATTTACTCTATCAAAACTATTCATGATTTTGATCACCTCTATCAAAACTCCTCTCAATCTTGTCTGCTCTAAGAAGAACATCCCCAGCTTTTCCACTCTCTCTGCATAACTGAAATCCTTCACCCCTGCTACCATTCAAGGTAAATCTCTTCTGCACCCTCGCCAAGACCTTCCTAAAATGTGGTGCCCAGAAATGTACACAATACACCAGCTGAGGCCTAACCAGTGTTTTACAAAGGTTTAGCATAACTTTGTTGCTTTTGTACTCTATTCCTCTAATAATGAAGCCAGGGATTCCATATATTTGTTTTAACAGCCATCTCAACTGCCACCATCAACACTTTGTGTACTCGCACACCTTGGTCTCCCTGTTCCTGCACCCCTTTAAAATTTAAATTTAGTTCAATATCATGTCTCCTCATTCTTCCTTCCTCAATGCATCACTTCACATTTCTCGGCATTAAATTTCATCTGCATATGTCTGCCTATTTCAACAAGTTGTCTATGCTCTCCTGAAGGCTGCTATTATCTTCCTCATTGTCAAAATATAAGATGGGAGTCAAAAATTAACAAATATCACGCCAGACTATAAATTAGGGGAAATTATCGCCCTTCATTGTTCCCACTCCCAGACTCCCCACCAATGCACAGAACAGTGGATTTGGAGATAAACGACCAGCAAAAGCAGATATCACCATTCCAATTAAGTCCCTCCAAAAGAGCTGAACAAATACCTGGTGAAGAGTTCCCAGCTATTTGGATCAAATATCTTATCTTCTCCCCATGTTTTCACATTTCAACACCTAGTTTCCCATCATTTTGACTATTTTGTGAAGGAATCACTGTCCATTACAGTTGGACAGGAGGAACTGGTGGGCTCTATCTCATCCTTCAAAGAAGTTCAATTACCCTCACATTCCAGCTTCGACAGCTCTACCTAAATTGTTAACCTTGTGTACAAAATCATGAGAGGTATAGACAGGGTGGATAGCAAGAAGCTTTTTCCCAGAGTGGGGGATTCAATTACTAGGGGTCATGAGTTCAAAGTGAGAGGGGAAAAGTTTAGGGGGGATATGTGTGGAAAGTTCTTTACACAGAGGGTGGTGGGTGCCTGGAACGCGTTGCCAGCGGAGGTGGTAGACGCGGGCACGATAGCGTCTTTTAAGATGTATCTAGACAGATACATGAATGGGCAGAAAGCAAAGAGATACAGACCCTTAGAAAATAGGCGACAGGTTTAGATAGAGGATCTGGATTGGCGCAGGCTTGGAGGGCCGAAGGGCCTGTTCCTGTGCTGTAATTTTCTTTGTTCTTTGTTCTTACCAGATGCTGACAAATCAGTCATGTATTTCAGCATTTTCTTTATTCAATAATCAGTTTTGAAGTCAGTACAAATAAAAATTGTGAGAGATGTAAGGTGGGTTGCCAGCTCGCTATCATGTTTTACATTATTGCCTAAAGTCAAAATTACCCTCTTTATCATGTGATGTGTGTTGTCTGATTGCCTTAAGAATGATGTCCCTTTAAGATTGCATTATGCTAATGAGCTAAGTACCAGGATGTAGTAGTCATGTGATTTGAAGCCAGAGTCACTCTGAAACTGTAACACCCAGACGAAGGTTCTGTAAATAGTTTGTTCTGTACTGTATATAATAGTTTAGCTGTTAATAAACCTGTTTGAGATCTTCAGCAAACTGAACTCCACGCATCTCATTTATGTTGCATCAGACAAAGAACTCATTACTATGTACAATCACTTTGTACATGCTAACATGCACATTCACATTACTAAATTCACAGGCTGAGAATGAAGCCGAGAATTAAGAGTAAATCATATCCAAATAAGTGAGCATATCACAGGAAAAAAGAACATAGTTGATTGTGGGCAGTTTGTAGAGCATATCCTGGAATTTAAAGAAAAGCTATTATTTGAGTTCAAAGAATTTCTATCACTGCTGGAGCTCAATCCTGTCAAAATACTCTATTAAAATATTCCACCAGAATTCAATAACCTTCTGGGGGGAAAATTCAATCCAACTGCTTCAAAGTAATTTAAAGAGCCATAAATACAGATTGCAGGCAGGATCTGTTACTCTCAAGAAGCCTCTCGCCACTGAATGAGCCTAAAGTACTTTCATTTTTGTGATGAGATATTCGCTGAATATGAAAAGGATTCAATCAGTTATTTGACCTCAAGTGATTCTGTTATAAACATTACATTCTGAGCCAATGGTTATTTATTTACTTTGAGTTCAATAGATGTCTGGAGAAAAATTGTAATTTACAACCTGCTTTCATTTTTTCATGTGGCACAGAAACGAATAGACATGCAGATAGAGTAGACAATGCAACAGAGAAAATAGATTAGGGTAATATAGTAGATGTAATATATGTAGATTTACAAAAGGCATTTGTTAAGGTACCAGATAACAGATTAATGAATAAGGTCAGAATGGAGTCTGGGGAAAATTAACAAAGTGGATGGTTAGCTGACTGAAAGATAGTAATCAGACTATAGGGTAAAGGCTATTCCATGGCAGAATGTGTGAAGTGGTGTGCCACAAGGATTAGTACTGGGACAACTGTTGTTCAAAATTTATATGAATGACTTAGATTTTTGGAATCAAAATCACAATTTCTAAATTTGTGCATGGCACCAAATTATGGTAGGCTACTCAACACTGAAGAAGGCTGGAACAATTTTTGTCATTCATTCATGGGAGGTGGGCATTGCTGGCAAGGCCAGCATTTATTTCCCACTCCTAATTTCCTTTGAGAAGGTGGTGGTGAATCGTCTTCTTGAAACACTACAGTTCATGTGTGAAAGTACTCTCACAGTGCTGTTAGGTGGAGAGTTCCAGGATTTTGACCCAGCAATGATGAAGGATTGGTAATATATTTCCCAGTCTGAATGGTCTGTGATTTGGAGGGGAACTTGCAAGTGATGGTGTTCCTCTGCACCTGCTGCCTCTATCCTTCTAGGTGGTAGAGGGAATGGGTTTAGAATCATAGAATCAGAATTCTTACAACACAGAAGGAGGCCATTCTGCCCATTGCATCCATGCTAGCTCTCCGGAAGAGTCAGCTAGTCCCACTCACGGCTTTTTCCCTGTAGCCGTGCAAGTTTTTTTCAACTCAGATAATCATTCAGTTCCCTTTCAGAAGCCACAATTGAATCTGCCTCCACCACACGCTCAGGCAGTGCATTCCAGATCCTAACCACTCACTGCAGAAAAAAACTTTTCCTCAGATTGCCTTTGGTTCTTTTGCCATTCACCTTTATTTTTAATATTCGTTCACAGGATGTGGACGTCGCTGGCTAAGCTCGCATTTATTGCAAAATTGGTGTCCTCTGGTTCTCTACCTTTCCACCAATGGGAACAGTTTCTCCCTATCTATCCAGACCCCTCATAATTTTGAAAAGCTCTTTCAAATCTCCTATCAATGTTCTTTTCTCTAATTTCTTTGCTTTTGTGCTCTATGCTTCTATTTATAAAACCTAGGATCCCGTATGCCTTATCAACTGCTTCCCCAGCCTGCCTGCCACTGTCAACGATTCATGCATATATATTCCCAGGTCCCTCTGCTCTGCACCCCCTTTAGAATTGTATCCTTTATTTTACAATGCTTCTGACCAAAATGTATCATTTCACACTTCTCTGCATTAAATTTCATTAGCCATGTGGCCCACCATTCTACCTGCCTGTCTTTGTCCTCTTGAAGTCTATCATGTACTCCTCAAAGTTTGCAATACTTCCCCAAATTTTGTGTCATCGACAATTTTGAAATTGTGCTCTGCACATCCAAGTCTGTGTCATTAAAACAGATCAAGAAAAGCAGCACTCTTTAAACCAATCGCTGGAGAACCCCACCGTCCTCCAGTCCGAAAAATAACCATTCAAAGCATTTCCTGTCACTCAGGCAATTTTATCTCCATGCTGCCACTGTCCTTTTTATTCCACCGGCTATGACTTCGTTGTCAAGCCTGTTATGTGGCACTTTAACAAACACATTTTGGAAGTCCAAATACACCACATCAACCACATTCCCCTCATTAACTTATCTCTGTTATCTCATCCGAAAAATTCAAACAAGTTAGTTAAACACAATTAGCCTTTAACAAATCTGTGCTGACCTTCTTTAATTAATCCACACTGGTTCAAGTGACTGTTAATTTTGTCCTGCATTATCTTTGCTAAAAGCTTTCCCACTACCGAAGTTAAACTGGCTGTTCTGTAGTTGCTGGGCTTCTCCTTACACCCTTTTAGGAACAACGGTGTAACATTTGCAATCCTTCAGTCCTTTGGCACCACCCTTGCATCTAAGGTGGATTGGAATATTATGATCAGTGCTTCCACAATTTCCACCTTATTTACCGCAGTATCCTCTGAGCCCCTGATCTGGTCCTGGTGATTTTGAGGTTTGGGAGGTACTGTCAAAGAAGTGGTAACAAGTTCATGCTGTGCATCTGGTGAAACTGTAGCCACAGAGCCCTGGTCGTGGAGGGGGTGAATATTTAATGTTATGGCCAGGTGAGAAAGGGGTCTAGGGGTTCCCTCTCAGTCTTTGCCTGGTTTGGCTGTAACAAGGTTTAACTTTTAAAACACCATGTTTTAAGCTTCCCCTCAGCGAATCCTGGTTTACCGTTCTGTAATTGTAATGGCAAAGAAATCAATCAGTCAGATTTTCTTAGAATTAAACAAGAAAGGTGTAAGTTTCTAAACCTTAAAACTCTAATTTAGTTAAGACTACTAGAAATATGCGATGCGTCCACGCTAGCATGCATATGCAATAAACACCACGCTAATAGAGACAGAAATGGAAAAGAATTCAAGGGAAGAGGTTTGAAGTAATATGGAGTTCAGTTACTCGTTTTGAGTTGAATGTAGAGTCTTTGATTGCAGTTAAATCTTGCAGTTCCTGTTGGGGCCCAGTGCACACTTTCAAACTTGTTTCGCTGGTGTTCTGTCTTGAGGCTTGACTTGCTTCTGTGCTTTTCATGAGAGACTGAGAGGCAGACAGGGATATGCTGTCTTCTTGAAGGTCAGTTGAGGTCAGTTTTCCATCTGTTCTGTGAGCACAATTCAAACCAAACCTGGGCCAGTAGATTAGTCATGTGACTAGCTCCTTATTCAGGACAATTTCTCCTGTGAGGTTTTGTGGATTCTTTCAAACTTCGCAGACACCCTCAATGGGGGGATGGAATGCTAGCTTTTACACATTCAATGTCTCTTGATCCAAAATCCATCTGGCTAATTGAATTAGGGGAGGCACACCCATTGTCTCTTTTTTTTCAACTGTCTTTTAGAATGCAAAACACGCTGTAATATTTCAGTGGTCTTTTTAAACCAAGCTTTTTTTTCAGTCCAGTAACAGTTTAAAATTAATGTTCCATATGATGAAATGAATATGTCTCATTTTGGCAAGTGTGGTTTTCATGACATTAAGGTAGTGAGTTATGTCCCAATCAAGCAGGCTGCTTTCTCCTGGAAGATGTTGAGCTACTTCAGTGTTGTTGGTTCCTGTACTCATCCAGGCAAGTGGAGAGTATTCTATTACACTCCTGACTTGTGTCTTATAGATGTTGGAAAGGCTTTGAGGACTCAGGAATTACAAGCAGACATTAAATTTGAAGAATGGATGTATAGTTGGCAAATGCATTTCAACATAGGTAAGTGTGAGGTGTTACGTTTTAGTAAGAAAAGTAGGGAGGTCATATATTTCTTGGAAAATAAGAATCTAAATGAGATAGGCAAAAGGATTTGGATTGTTGAGCTCGCTACAACAAGGAGCATTTGAGGTGAAGTGTATAGATGCATTTAAGGGGAAGCTCATTAAGCATCTGAGGGAGAAGGAAATAGAAGGTTATGTTGATAGAGTTAGATTGGGGGGGTGGTTGGGAGCAGACTCAAGTGAGGCGTAAACGGCCTATTTCTGTTATGCATTTTTGATGTAGTTCTATGTAAAATGGTCACTAATATATTGAGTTTTATCTTTTTAAACCATATGTTGGATGTTTAATGGTGATAAGCTAGTTTGATTGTGGTATTCTAGTTGCTACCAGCTGTCCGCAAGGATTAGTTTGTTCCATACAAAAGAGCTTATTTTGGAGTTTAATAGTTTGATACCAAAGCCATGTCGATATAAGGCCAGAGATTGATGTAGAGGAGACCCTGGTGTAGATTTTGATATTGTGTCATGGTGCAATACAAGTGATAGTAAATGGGCAGCCCGATTTACATTGCTCCTAATTTTTATTTCCATTGACTTCAATGGTTCAAGTGGACGTGAAAGATCCGGTGGCACTATTTGAAGTAACAATAATAATAAATAAGAGAGTTCTCCTGATGTGCTGGCCTACATCTATCCCTCAACCAACATCACTGCATCAAATTATCTGGTCAGTTTTCCTATTGCTGTTTGCAGGATGTTTCTGTGTGAAAACGACTGCTGTGTTTCCTTACATTGTGACAGTGAATATATCGCAAAAGTACTTAATTGGCTATGAAGCACTTTGTGATGGCCTAAGGGTGGGATAGGTGCTATATAAATGCAAGTCCTTTCTTTCAGATATCAGATAAATTAGCACAGTCCAAGTGTGGCAGATTGAAAACTGTCTTTGTTCTTGTTACAAGAGTCTTTATAGTTTACTTATTAATTTGGTAAGAATCTGCAGTTTGGCGATTTTAAAAGAGATTGTGCTAACTACATTTTTAGGGGAAATATTGTGCTGGCTTAATTTCTCATATTGGAGGAGGCTCACAGAACTAGTTAGTATGCATACTTCAAAGGAACCTTTGTTTGGTGGGCTGTCTCAGCAACTGAGAGTAAGCTCACAAGACTCTCAGGTGTGATAGCATAACTAATGGTACTCTGAGCTATGATCTTCCCAGCTTTGCAGTCCATTTTATGTATTATGTTAGCAGATCTTCCAAGAATCATTAACTGTGATTGAGTATCCCAAGAAGGGTCCTATTTACCAGATGCTAAGCCCTGCTTTGTCCTGAAGGTGGTGAATACCCTGAGACTTTAAGCCAAGAAACCTCCTTGATACACATATCTATACACATGAAAACACATTTGATTGATGGAACTGTCTCTGCAAGGTGTGCTCTGAAGTGGGTCAGCTTTGATAATTGTGATTGATCTTTTTTTGACAGTTTTGCATTCACTGTGATACATACCTTTTGACATTCCTTTGCCTCAGTTTGGACTTCAAAGTAGTGTAGAGCAATTGTCCTCTATCAAGGTTCTTGAGTGAATCTCCATTTCACCAGGCAGCTGGTGGAAACACTCAATGAATATGAAATTTCACTAAGATGGAGGCTCAACTTTCCAGGAACGACAAAAGTTTTGCAACATTTATGATTTTGAAATGGATTCAGAGAAATTAGGTGTCTTTTACTTTAACTTAAATTTCTGTCTCACCTGGTAACCGCCAGCTGGGGTGAGTGGGATACTCTGAATATCCGATTTCAGTAGAAACTTCACCTCATGATCACTGTTCCAAACTAAGACTGTAATCTTTGAAATCTGTTGGAACTTTGAGATATTTTGTTGTTTTCTAATAGGCTTTGTGAGCGAGGTGAACTACTGTGATTTATATATCTGCTGTTATTTAACTTTTGGTTCTGCTAATTTGACTATGTTTTATAGGCCTGATCGGTAGTTGTAGTCTGAGATGTATTGTCTATCAGTATTATTTGCCTGTCATTGAGAGAGACATAGTGGTAACCAATACTATTACCAGTTGCCTGATGCTTTCCTTGCCCATCTATCCCAGTTCCCCTATCCTTGTCTTTCTCTATTTTCTCTCCTGTCTTCCCTTATGTCCTCTCTGAACTCACCTTCGTTGTGCATGTACATGTTCAAGAACTGTGGCTATAAGATCATGTTAGTCATGCAAGAGCTATGATATAACACATCATGTGATTCTGAATGTTAGTCAGTCTTGAAGATACATTTGGACAGTAATCATCTCAATGGAATTGCTGTTCTCAGTAATCAATAAAGAACTCACAATATTGCATTACTGATCTCAGCTTGAGTGATCAGTCTTTGTGTATATTAGCACAGCGGTTCACCCAACACAAAACAACCTTGTCCAAGAAATCCACCTCCTGCAAATTGAGCCCATTCTCAGTAGTTGCTGACCACCATACTTCTCTCCCTGGTCCGCATGCTAGCTGACATCGTAAGAGACTCCCTCGCCTCAGGTATTAGTACCCCTATCTTTCAAAATCATGTGGCGATGCCACATGGATTTGGTACTGGGTAATGAACCTGGCCAGGTGTTAGATTTAGATGTAGGTGAGCACTTTGGTGATAGTGATCACAATTCGGTTAGGTTTACCTTAGCGATGGGCAGGGACAGGTATATACCGCAGGTCAAGAATTATAGCTGGGGAAAGGAAATTATGATGCGATTAGGCAAGATTTAGGATGCGTAGGATGGGGAAGGAAACTGCAGGGGATGGGCACAATCGAAATGTGGAGCTTATTCAAGGAGCAGTTACTGCATGTCCTTGATAAGTATGTACCTGTCAGGCAGGGAGGAAGTTGTCGAGCGAGGGAGCCGTGGTTTACTAAAGAAGTTGAAGCGCTTGTCAAGAGGAAGAAGAAGGCTTATGTTAGGATGAGAAGTGAAGGCTCAGTTAGGGTGCTTGAGAGTTACAAGCTAGCCAGGAAGGATCTAAAGGGAGAGCTAAGAAGAGCAAGGAGAGGACACGAGAAGTCATTGGCGGATAGGATCAAGGAAAACCCTTAGGCTTTCTATAGGTATATCAGGAATAAAAGAATGACTAGAGTTAGATTAGGGCCAATCAAGGATAGTAGTGGGAAGTTGTGTGTGGAATCAGAGGAGATAGGGGAAGCGTTAAATGAATATTTTTCGTCAGTATTTACAGTAGAGAAAGAAAATGTTGTCGAGGAGAATACTGAGATTCAGACTACTAGGCTAGATGGGATTAAGGTTCACAAGGAGGAGGTGTTATCAATTTTGGAAAGTGTGAAAATAGATAAGTCCCCTGGGCCAGATGGGATTTATCCTAGGATTCTCTGGTAAGCCAGGGAGGAGATTGCAGAGCCTTTGTCCTTGATCTTTATGTCGTCATTGTCGACAGGAATAGTGCCGGAAGACTGGAGGATAGCAAATGTTGTCCCCTTGTTCAAGAAGGGGAGTAGAGACAGCCCTGGTAATTATAGACCTGTGAGCCTTACTTCGGTTGTGGGTAAAATGTTGGAAAAGGTTAGAAGAGACAGGATTTATAATCATCTTGAAAAGAATAAGTTCATTAGCGATAGTCAGCACGGTTTTGTGAAGGGTAGGTCGTGCCTCACAAACCTTATTGAGTTTTTCGAGAAGGTGACCAAACAAGTGGATGAGGGTAAAGCAGTGGATGTGGTGTATATGGATTTCAGTAAGGTGTTTGATAAGGTTCCCCACTGTAGGCTATTGCAGAAAATACGGAAGTATGGGGTTGAAGGTGACTTAGAGCTTTGGATCAGAAATTGGCTAGCTGAAAGAAGACAGAGGGTGGTGGTTGATGGCAAATGTTCATCCTGGAGTTTAGTTACTAGTGGTGTACCGCAAGGATCTGTTTTGGGGCCACTGCTGTTTGTCATTTTTATAAATGACCTGGAAGAGGGTGTAGAAGGGTGGGTTAGTAAATTTGCGGATGACACGAAGGTCGGTGGAGTTGTGGATAGTGCCGAAGGATGTTGTAGGGTACAGAGGGACATAGATAGGCTGCAGAGCTGGGCTGAGAGATGGCAAATGGAGTTTAATGCGGAAAAGTGTGAGGTGATTCACTTTGGAAGGAGTAACAGGAATGCAGAGTACTGGGCTAATGGGAAGATTCTTGGTAGTGTCGATGAACAGAGAGATCTTGGTGTCCAGGTACATAAATCCCTGAAAGTTGCTACCCAGGTTAATAGGGCTGTTAAGAAGGCATATGGTGTGTTAGCTTTTATTAGTAGGGGGATCGAGTTTCGGAGCCACGAGGTCATGCTGCAGCTGTACAAAACTCTGGTGAGACCGCACCTGGAGTATTGCGTGCAGTTCTGGTCACCGCATTATAGGAAGGATGTGGAAGCTTTGGAAAGGGTGCAGAGGAGATTTACTAGGATGTTGCCTGGTATGGAGGGAAGGTCTTACGAGGAAAGGCTGAGGGACTTGAGGTTGTTTTCGTTGGAGAGAAGGAGGAGGAGAGGTGACTTAATAAGATAATCAGAGGGTTAGATAGGGTGGATAGTGAGAGTCTTTTTCCTCGGATGGTGATGGCAAACACGAGGGGACATAGCTTTAAGTTAAGGGGTGATAGATATAGGACAGATGTTAGAGGTAGTTTCTTTACTCAGAGAGTAGTAGGGGCGTGGAACGCCCTGCCTGCAACAGTAGTAGACTCGCCAACTTTAAGGGCATTTAAGTGGTCATTGGATAGACATATGGATGAAAATGGAATAGTGTAGGTCAGATGGTTTCACAGGTCGGCGCAACATCGAGGGCCGAAGGGCCTGTACTGCGCTGTAATGTTCTAAAAAAAACAACCTAACCCACTACTCAAAAAATCAGCCTTGACCCCTGTGTCATTGCACACAACTGACCTCATCTCCTCATTCACTTGAATGAGTACTTGATGTGTTGTCACTTCCCAAATCTGTGCCTATCTTTTCCACAACTCCATGTTGGAATCGTTCCAATTAGATTTCTGCCCCTTAATCAGAAACAGCCCTGAGCTAGGTCACAAGTGATATGGTCTATGATTGTGCAGTTCCCCAAAGACATAGCAATATTCAGACACAAGGAAAAACAGACAGAAAGTTAGACCTGAGTGGAGAGAGAATTTAGGAGATAGAGGGAGATAAAGAGGCAGAAGAACAGGCAGACCAGAAGAGTTAGAGGACCAAAAAGAGTCATGGAGAAGGAAGCTTTACAGCCACACTGATAGACACAAAGCAACAGGTACATTTCGGGCTGAATTTTACCAGCCCCTTGACACCATGGGTCGTGGCGGGGGTAGGGTGGCGGGGGCGGTAAAATTCTGTGGGGAGAGGACCGCCTTGACCTATGACGTCGCGAAGGGCCCCCCCAACCACCTGGCGGCGGTCCCTTCATCTGACTATTCAAATAAACAATAATGAGATGTAAATGAACTTACCTGGAGGCAGCTGCCATCCCATGCCAATTTTACGGAGTTCCGAGGTGAGAACCTGGTGGGGAGGGGGGAGGAATAACATTTTCAGGGCGGGAGGGGTGGAGGAGCGGGGAAAGCACTGTTTATTGTTTTGGGGATGTTGAGAAGAGGTTGAAGGGCAAATGATAGAAAGTTGGGAGATAAGTTCAGATCGGGAATAAAGTGAGTTTTGTCAATGAGGGCCAATTAAATTACCAATGGGGAGTTTGGGAAGGGCCTTCATATCATAATGGTTTATTTTTTTAAAATCAGCACTACTGTAAATTTATAGATTAAAATTTGTGTTAAGGGCTTAAAGCCCTTTAAAAATGGCGCCAGCACCTGCACGGTGGCACCGGATGCCTTTGCCAGGGATGCGGCTGCTGCCCCCTCTATGTCATTGGGGGTGGCCACTCCGCCCCCTCTATATATATCAGCCCCCAGGCGTAATATCGCGGAGGCTGTGCGCTGGCCCTTCCATGTCAGAAGGCCGCTGAGTTCAAAGCGTGCCGTCGTGGAGCGCGGCGCGCACATAAAAGAAAAAATACAGATGCAGAGTTAGAGAGAAGAAGAAAACACACGGAGATATAAATGTACAAAGAGAAAGAGAGTACACCCATAGCTTGACACAAAGAAGACAGAGATAGCTTATTTACACAAATGGATGAACTTGCCACACGAGTGGTGGGAACATGCTTCCAAAAAATGAAAATAAAGCTATTTTGTTCCTGCAGAATTAGAATGCTAAATCTGTATGCTTCTCTGAGCGGCGGTGGCAGCGAGTGCGGGAACAGGCGAGAGGAGCCGGGATAGAAAAGATCCGAACCCCGAGACAAGAAGCGGCGGCGGAGAGAGTGCTCTGTTCAGTGCACCTGGAGAGCTAGTAAGTGATTGGTGGGTATTTCTTCCGTGCCTCTGTTTGTTTTGGCCAAGTGATTTAAATCAGGAGACGGCATTACAGGTTAAGACTACATTTAAATAATTATTTATTTTTTTAAATACTGAGATCCAAATTAATTAATTAAATTGAATAGAGATGGCTGAGCAGGCGATGAGTTGTAGCTGCAGTATGTGGGAGCTGGTGGACGCTGGTGCGATCCACAGTGACCACATCTGCAGCAAGTGTTGGCTGCTCGAGGAACTTCAGCTCAGAGTTGATGAGCTGGAGTCCGAGCTGCGGACACTGTGACACATCAGGGACGGGGAGAGTTACCTGGACACTGTGTTTCAGGAGACAGTGAATCCCTTAGATGAATTACATCCAATCTGGGCCATGGTCAGGGACAGGAGGGTGTGACTGCGAGTGAGGCAGGTATGGGGATCCAGAATTTAGCTTTGGAGGAGCCTCAGCCAGTGCCCTTATCCAATAGGTACGAGGTTCTTGCTCCCAGTGTGGATGAGGGCACAAATTGCAGGGAGGATGAGCGAACTGACCACAGCATCGGGGTTCAGAGTGCCATTCAAGTGGGGAGAGCAAAGAGAAATGTAGTTGTAATAGGGGATAGCATAGTTAGGGGAATAAATACTGTTCTCTGCAGCAAAGATAGACAGTCCCGAAGGCTGTGTTGATTATCTGGTGCCAAGGTTAAGGACATCTCTTCTGGGCTAGAGAGGAACTTGGAGTGGGAGGGAAAGGATCCAGTTGTCGTGGTCCACGTAGGTACCAATGACATAGGTAGGACTAGGAAAGAAGTTCTGCTGAGTGACTATGAGCAGCTCGGGGCTAAATTAAAAAGCAGAACCACAAAGGTAATAATCACCAGATTACTACCTGAGCCATGTGCAAATTGACATAGGGTAAATAAGATTAGAGAGGTTAATGCGTGGCTCAAAGATTGGTGTGGGAGAAATGGGTTGCGATTCATGGGACACTGGCACCAGTACTGGGGAAAGAGAGAGCTGTTCCATTGGGATGGGCTTCACTTGAACCATGCTGGGACCAGTGTCCTGGAGAATCGTATAACTCGGGTTTTAGATAAGACTTTAAACTAAATTGTGCGGGGAGGGTTCAATTGAAAGGAAGTTTAAAAAGTCCATAAGTAACGAGAGAGCAGAGGTGCAGGGTAGTGAAGGAACATACATTAATCAGAGTGCGGCTGAAAGGGACAGAGAATACAAGCATAAGAGTACTGCAGAAATTAGAACCAGAGTAGGTAAAAATGGTAAAAAGTCAAAGCTTCAGACTCTTTATCTGAATGCAAGTAGCATTTGTAACAAGATAGATGAGCTGACAGCACAGATAGAAACAAATGAATATGATTTGATAGCTATCACAGAGACGTGGTTGCAGGATGACCAGGGCTGGAAACTCAATATTCAAGGATATACGACGTTCCGGAAGAATAGGCAGAAAGGAAAAGGAGGTGGGGTAGCTTTGTTATTAAAGGAAGGGATCAGTGCAATTGTGAGCAGTGATATAGGTGTAATAGATCGTGATGTAGAATCAGTTTGGGTGGAAATAAGGAATAGCAAGGGAAAGAAATCACGGGTGAGAGTGGTCACTAGGCCCCCGAGGAGTTGCCTCTCAGCAGGACAAAATATTAATCAGGAAATAATGGAGGTGTGTAAGGGCACTACAATTATCCTGGGTGATTTTAATCTGCATATAGACTGGACAAATCAAATTGGCAAGGGTAGCATGGAAGATGAATTTGTAGAGTACATCAGGGATTGTTTCTTAGAACAATACATTGCAGAACCTACCTGGAACAAGCTACTTTAGACTTGGTAATGTGTAATGAGGTAAGATTAATAAGAGATCTCATAGTTAAAGATCCTCTTGGGGGAAGCAATCATAACATGGTAGAATTTCAAGTTCAGTTTGAGGGTGAGCAAATCAGGTCTCAAACCAGTGCCTTCAACTTAAACAAGGGTAATTACAGAGGTATGAAGAAAGAGTTAGCTAAAGCTGGCTGGGAAAATAGATTAAAGGGAAAGTCAGTAGATGAGCAATGGCAGACTTTTAAGCAGATATTTCATAACAGTCAGCAAACATTTATTCCGGTCAGAAGGAAGAACTCGATGAGAACGATGAACCACCTGTGGATAACAAAGGAAGTTAAGGAGAGTATCAAATCAAAACAAAGGCATACAAATTGGCAAAAGCTAGTGGTAGGCCAGAGGATTGGGAATTTTTTAGAAACCAGCAGTGGATGACAAAAAACTCATAAAGAGGGAGAAAATTGATCATGAGAGTAAATTGGCAAGAAATATAAAAACAAACAGCAAGAGTTTCTACAGGCATATAAAAAGGAAGAGAGTAGCTAAAGTAAGTGTGGGACCCTTCGAGGATGCGACTGGGGAATTAATAACAGGGAACAGGGAAATGGTAGATAATTTAAACTGATATTTTGCATCAGTTTTCACGGTGGAGGACACTATAAACATCCCAACAATAATAGATGAGCAAGGTGTTAATGGGAGGGAGGAACTTGCTACAATCTCTATCATGAGGGAAAAGGTGCTGGACAAACTGATGGGACTAAATGCAGACAAGTCGCCAGGACCTGATGGCCTGCATCCAAGGGTTTTAAAAGAAGTGGCTTCAGAGATCGTGGAGGCATTGGTCATAATATACCAAAACTCACTGGATTCCGGTAGGGTACCAGCGGATTGGGAAACCACTCGTGTGATGTCCCTATTCAAGGAAGGAGGGAGACATAAAGCAAGAAACTATAGACCAGTTAGCTTAACATCTGTCATTGGGAAAATGCTGAAGTCCATTATTAAGGAAGAAATAGCAGGACATTTAGAAAAACATAATGCAATCAAACAGAGAGAACATGGTTTTATGAAAGGGAAATCATGTTTGGCAAATTTGTTACAGTTCTTTGAGAATATAACAAGCAGAGTGGATAAGGGGGAACCGGTAGATGTAGTGTATTTAGATTTTCAGAAGGCATTCGATAAGTTGCCACATAAAAGGTTATTGCACAAAATAAGAGCTCATGGTATTGGGGATAACGTGTTGGCATGGATTGAAGATTGGCTAACACACAGAAGGCAGAGAGTCAGGATCAATGGGTCTTTTGGAAAGCTGTAATTAGTGGGGTGCCACAAGGATCGGCCATAAGGCCTCAACTATCTACTATCTAGATCAATGACTTGGAGGAAGGGACAGAGTGTAGTGTATCCAAATTTGCTGATGATACAAAAATAGGTGGGAAGGCGTGTTGTGATGAGGACACAAAGAATCTGCAAAGGGATATAAGTAGGTTAAGTGAATGGGCAAAAATTTGGCAGATGGAGATCAATGTGGGAAAGTGTGAGTACATCCACTCCGGTAGGATGAATAAAAAGGCAGATTATTATTTAAATGGAGAAAGAGTACAAAATACTGTAGTTCAGAGGGATCTGGGTGTTCTTGTACATGAAACACAAAAGGTTAGCATGCAGGTGCAGCAAGTAATAGGGAAGGCAAATGGAATTTTGGCCTTTATTGCTAGGAGGTTAGAGTTTAAAAATAGGGAAGTCTTGTTACAACTGTACATGGTGTTGGTGAAGCCACACCTGGAGTACTGCGTACAGTTTTGGTCCCTATATTTAAGGAAGGATATACAAGCATTGGAGGCAGTTCAGAAAAGATTCACTAGGCTGATTCCTGGGATGAAGGGGTTGTCTTAACAAGAACAGCTAATCAGTTTAGGCCTTTATTCACTGGAGTTTGGAAGAATGAGAGGTGATCTTATTGAAACATATAAGATTTTAAGGGGGCTTGACAGGGTAAATGTTGAGAATATGTTTCCACTGCTGGGGGAATCTCGAACTAGGGGACATAGTTACAGAATAAGGGGGCACACATTTAAACCTGAGCTGGGAAAGAATTTCTGCTCTCAGAGGGTGGTGAATCTCTGGAATTCCCTACCTCAGAGAGTTTTGGAGGCTAGGTCACTAAATGTATTTAAGGAGGAGGTAGATAGATTTTTGAAATCTTGGGGAGTTGAGGGGTATGCGGAGCAGGCCTGAAAGAGGAGTTGTGTCCTGGGACAAATCAGCCATGATCTTATTGAATGGCGGGGCAGGCTTGAGGGGCTGAATGGCCTACTTCTGCTCCTATTTCCTATGTTCTTATGTTCTTATGTCAGGGTCTAGCAGAGTTAGATGCAGGTTAAACCATCCCATGCCAGGTATTGCATAGTTGGAAGCAGAACAAATCACTGCCAGGTTAGGTATCAGGTGCAGAGTAAAGCTTACGCTGCTCTCTTCCGAAACATGCCTCAATTCCAATTTCAAAAACATATTCTTTACTGTAGTGTGATTTGTTTTTTCATTTTCCATATCACCCAACCTGTGCTTTCCCTGGTTGCCAACCTGTTGCCTGTTTATTCATCAACTGAGAAAGCCATAAAAGGAACTCCAATTTAGATCAAGCATGTCAATTAACAATGTAATGAAGCTGAATGCCGACATGTCATCAGAAAATAAGAACAATGCGGGATGAAGTAAGACCAATTAACCCACTGATACGCATCTCTCTAATACACAATTTTTCACAGACCACTGCTAACTTTCCCAGTTCTGTAATGCTGTAACTTTACATCTCACCCATGTTACCTTCAAGTGTGGCTGAAAGTGGTGAATTTGCTATTTAAAATTCATGCTCCCTTGATGCACATTCGCATTATGTTGTACCTACACCACATGGACTGTAGTGGTTCACAAAGGTGGCTCACCACCACCTCCTCAAGGGCAATTAGGGATGGGCAACAAATGCTTGACTTGTGAGTGACACTCACATCCCATGATAGAATAAAAGAAAATGTGGCAGTGAGCCATTTAGAGCTGCAAGATCCCAGATTCAATCCCAAACCTGTGTGTTTTGATTGCCCTTAATGTCTTCGTCTGTAATATGACATATTAATCCCCAAATGTAGCTCCCTTTCAGTAATTAAATTCCTTCTGATATCAATTTTAAATTTAACTTCATAATGCCTTGTCAAATATCTCTCTCTGTAGACTTGCATTCTGCATCAACAACTGATCACTTGGTATTAGCGTTACAATACAAACCTGTTAGCTGTTGTTAGAAAAAATATTATACAAGATATATTAGTGCCTGGAAGCACTGCAGAGCATACAGGAAGCTGAATTTCCTGGACTATATGTCCTAGGAGGTGATCTGTCGGTAGCCACAGAGAGGCAGACAGTGCAGGAAACCTCCAGGGATGTGGCACTTTCAAACAGGTTTTCAGAATTGAATACCAGTAAGGGTGATGACTCATTGAAAGGGTTTATAGCACCATGAGGCAATGGACTGCACAGTGGGGCACAGCTGCAAGATCCCAGAATCAATCCCTGATCTGGGTGTTTTGATTGCCCTTAATATCTTATTAATCACCAAATGTAGTTGCTTCCAGTAATTAAATTCCTTCTAATATCAACGTTAAATTTAACTTCTTAATGTAGAACATAAAGTGCAGGAATGCAGTGGTTATGGAGATTCAACAGTCAGTGGACAATTCCATTCTGCATAAACTCCAACTTGTTCAAAACTCTGCTGTTTATGTTCTACATGGTATGAAGTCACAGTGTAGCATCTATCCTTTCCAACCTACAATGGTTCCCCATTCAACACTGTGTAAAATTTTAAATCCTTGTTCTCATTTACAGACTCCCCAGCATAACTGTGGCCCACTCACAGTTGGTTGGATGGCTGGGTTATCTCCCTCCACATATCTGAGCATGGTTGCCTGTGTGTTCTCCCTCTTTCCATTCTGGAGCCCCTACATTCTGGAATTCTACTTTATCCCTCACTGTTATATATGTATATATTGTTATATTATCTGTAAAGTGTTAGGAACTAATTAGCTAGGAACTAGTTGTTAAGTGTAAGTGTTCCAGTAGGTGGGTCATATTCACATCTATACTGGGGAGTCATGCTATATGTAACACAAGAATCAGGCTCTACAGTACAAAGCATGGTGCTGAATTAAACAAGACTGACTCCAGCCTTTTCCAATTTTTAAGTGTGATTCTTTCCAACATCTGGGAACCAGAAACAACATAAAGATGAAACATGGTGGCAGCGAGTGTCTGTCAGTAAACCTAGAACATTTTTAAAAGCATCAGTTTGAGAAAAGGGACCCAAATTAGTTCCAGAGAGAGAGAAAGAAAAACTGAGTGACTCGTGCGAAAACTCTAAAAAAAAATGTTAGCCGAGACAGGAATGAATGCATTGCTATAGCCCATCATGAATTGGGAAGCTGATGATGTCGTAGAGGCATTTGAGCAGTTTAAACAAAAGTGCAAATTGGCATTCAATAGTTTCCCAAAAGGCACTAGTGCAGAGGAGAGGGTCAGCTATATCTTCTGTGGGCTGGAGATAAAGGATTAAATTTACTTAACAGCTGGGACCTAAGCGAAGAGGACAGCAGAAACCCAGACAAAATTTTTGATCGATTCAGCACCCAGCACCCAAAATCAAATTATTGGATATACCGATATGAATTTCAAGGCCTCAGACAGGAATTAGGTGAGCTATTGACAATTTTGTAGCAATATTGAAAAATGCATCCGGAGAATTTAAGGAATTCGCTGACCAGTACGGGTTCAACACCATCACCTCATCACCACTCTACCCAAGGGGTCATGGATTTATAGAAAGGCACTTCCATATGGTCAAAAGAACACTTGTGAAGTGCCAAGAGATGAAGGAAGACCCAACTTGGCCTTATTATCACTCCGATCCATACCTCTCAAGGCTGGCATGAAATCACCTGCAGAGCTGTTAAATGGAAGAAAATATAAGACAACTCTGCCAAGCAAAATACATCCTTCAAGTGACCAGGAGGAAGTGAGACAACACACTGAAGCACAGGTAAGCGGAGAGCAATACTTCAACAAATATGCAAAATCCCTACCCGAGCTGTTGAAAGGACAAACTGTACATGTACAGGATCCAATCATGAAAATCTGGAGCCCAGCAAAAGTTATTAGTGAAGCTGAGACTCCAAGGTCATGTATCATTGAGACCGAAACCAGTAACCAAATGAGAAGGAACAGAAACCATATTTGACCTACACCTGAGCTGGAACAACAGAAAAGACCATCAACAACACTGGAAACATCACTATCCAGCGAGACAACATTAACATCACTAGCAAGTGACACAACATCGCCTGTGCAGTGTTCCAACTCACCACTGAGCCAAATACACAAGATGGAGGCACAACACTCAACTTTAAATTCCTTACCAAAGTTTATTTTTCCAGCTATACCTTTGCTCACCTCCCTAATTTTTCCACTGCTCTTGCTAGGCATCAGGTTACACTTTTGTGAAGGGCTTTACACATTTAAAGGCATCATTCATTGCTCAAGTCACCTGCTAGGATGCCAAAAATCCACTTATTACATATGCCTGCACTCTGAGGTCTGAATTTAATGCCGGCAGCATTTATCCTGACGGTGGGCCAGAAAGCCGGGGCAACCCTTCTGTGGCTGTTTCCGGGAGTCCCAATGCAATTCTATGCCCATCAGGCAATCAACTTCCTGGTGTCGGAGCTCCTGTCCCTTTAAGGGTGAAGATCCCACCTCCAAAAGTTGCTGGTCAAACAGAGGGCCGGCAGCTCTTCAATGCTGTCAGGCTGTCAGGCAGAGAGGAAGTTGTCGAGCGAGGGAGCCGTGGTTTACGAAAGAAGTTGAAGCGCTTGTCAAGAGGAAGAAGAAGGCTGATGTTAGGATGAGACGTGAAGGCTCAGTTAAATCGCTTGAGAGTTACAAGCTAGCCAGGAAAGATCTAAAGGGAGAGCTGAGAAGAGCGAGGAGAGGACACGAGAAGTCATTGGCGGATAGGATCAAGGAAAACCCTAAGGCTTTCTATAGGTATATCAGGAATAAAAGAATGACGAGAGTTAGATTAGGGCCAATCAAGGATAGTAGTGGGAAGTTGTGTGTGGAATCAGAGGAGATAGGGGAAGCGTTAAATGAATATTTTTCGTCAGTATTTACAGTAGAGAAAGAAAGTGTTGTCGAGGAGAATACTGAGATACAGACTACTAGGCTAGATGGGATTGAGGTTCACAAGGAGGAGGTGTTAGCAATTTTGGAAAGTGTGAAAATAGATAAGTCCCCTGGGCCAGATGGGATTTATCCTAGGATTCTCTGGGAAGCCAGGGAGGAGATTGCAGAGCCTTTGTCCTTGACCTTTATGTCGTCATTGTCGACAGGAATAGTGCCGGAAGACTAGAGGATAGCAAATGTTGTCCCCTTGTTCAAGAAGGGGAGTAGAGACAGCCCTGGTAATTATAGACCTGTGAGCCTTACTTCGGTTGTGGGTAAAATGTTGGAAAAGGTTCTAAGAGATAGGATTTATAATCATCTTGAAAAGAATAAGTTCATTAGCGATAGACAGCACGGTTTTGTGAAGGGTAGGTCGTGCATCACAAACCTTATTGAGTTTTTTGAGAAGGTGACCAAACAGGTGGATGAGGGTAAAGCTCTGGATGTGGTGTATATGGATTTCAGTAAGGCGTTTGATAAGGTTCCCCATGGTAGGCTATTGCAGAAAATACGGAAGTATGGGATTGAAGATGATTTAGAGCTTTGGATCAGAAATTGGCTAGTTGAAAGAAGACAGAGGGTGGTGGTTGATGGCAAATGTTCATCCTGGAGTTTAGTTACTAGTGGTGTACCGCAAGGATCTGTTTTGGGGCCACTGCTGTTTGTCATTTTTATAAATGACCTGGATGAGGGTGCAGAAGGGTGGGTTAGTAAATTTGCGGATGACACGAAGGTCGGTGGAGTTGTGGATAGTGCCGAAGGATGTTGTAGGTTACAGAGGGACATAGATAGGCTGCAGAGCTGGGCTGAGAGATGGCAAATGGAGTTTAATGCGGAAAAGTGTGAGGTGATTCACTTTGGAAGGAGTAACAGGAATGCAGAGTACTGGGCTAATGGGAAGATTCTTGGTAGTGTAGATGAACAGAGAGATCTTGGTGTCCAGGTACATAAATCCCTGAAGGTTGCTACTCAGGTTAATAGGGCTGTTAAGAAGGCACATGATGTGTTAGCTTTTATTAGTAGGGGGATCGAGTTTCGGAGCCACGAGGTCATGCTGCAGCTGTACAAAACTCTGGTGAGACCGCACCTGGAGTATTGCGTGCAGTTCTGGTCACCGCATTATAGGAAGGATGTGGAAGCTATGGAAAGGGTGCAGAGGAGATTTACTAGGATGTTGCCTGGTATGGAGGAAAGGTCTTACGAAGAAAGGCTGAGGGACTTGAGGTTGTTTTCGTTGGAGAGAAGGAGGAGGAGAGGTGACTTAATAGAGACATATAAGATAATCAGAGGGTTAGATAGGGTGGATAGTGAGAGTCTATTTCCCCGTATGGTGATGACAAACACGAGGGGACATAGCTTTAAGTTGAGGGGTGATAGATATAGGACAGATGTCAGAGGTAGTTTCTTTACTCAGAGAGTAGTAGGGGCGTGGAACGCCCTGCCTGCAACAGTAGTAGACTCGCCAACTTTAAGGGCATTTAAGTGGTCATTGGATAGACATATGGATGAAAATGGAATAGTGGAGGTCAGATGGTTTCACAGGTCGGCGCAACATCGAGGGCCGAAGGGCCTGTACTGCGCTGTAATGTTCTATGTTCTATGTTCTAATCCCGGTGCACCACTGGGATTGGTGGCTATTGCTGGAACTGCACCCAACCCGAACCAGCAAGATGAAGCAGGCCCTGGAACCCAGGTAAATGAGGTTGGGCTCACCGGAGCCAGTCAGGCAGGCCCTTGTGAGCTCGGGGTGGGGGTCTTTAGTGAGGGCTTGTGGGGGGCCTTTGCTTCCAGGGGGCCCTCCATGGACCATAGCGTGCCAAATCAAGAGGGCCCCCCACCCCCGACCCAGGAGCTCGCAGGGAGGCTGCCAGCTTTTCCTGGGTGGTCTCCCTACATGGTGGAAGCCTCCCCTACCCTGCCACTGAAAGAGCAGCTGTGGCATCGGGAAGAGCCCCTTAAATGGCTGGCCCTTAATTGGCCACTTAAGGGCCTCAATTGACCTCCGTTTAGGAAGAACTGTTCTTGACTTTCCCTGCCCCTGATTGAATTAGAAGAAGACAGGAAGGCGATGGGCACTCCAAGTCCCACCTTCCCTCCCGATTCTATGGCCCCTTGCACCTCGCTACCTACTCCTGTGGTTCAGATTATATTCCGCCCTAAGCTTTAAAATTTCTTAAACATTCTATTGTCAGATGCATTATTTGTTGATAATATCATTGTGTTCAGAAACGAAAGAGGATTAAGGTATGTAACATAAAGATATGTAACATCTTGATCTCAATGCGAAGGTAATTCTTTTCTTGCTATATTTAATGATTTGGACCTCAGAACTATAACAAACATTTTATGTTGGAGACTGGAAGAGCAGTGATTGTTGATGTGCTTCTAGAATACAGTGGGCCACCTCCACTCATCATTTAAGGACCAGAAATTTTGATCAGTGGATCATAGATTCTTGCAGATAGTTGTTAAATGGCTTTTAATATTTCTAATCTAATATCTTAAGATTTATAGGTAACAGTTACCACTGAGAAGTATTGCAAAGCTAAAACACCCTAGCTAAAGTGTTATTGCTGTTGAAAGAGGGATGAACAGGTAAAGAAAGACATGATATTAAGATCTTTTTCCATAGCCTTACTGGGTATATTCACCCTGATTAGATTCTTGGCAGGCAAGTGGCGGTGGGGTAGATCTTGCCTTTGTATAATAATGTAAAATGGGTGATAGCAAATCGGTTTTATATCTCTCCCAATTTTTATTTCCATTGCGGTCAGCAGAAATAAAATTTGGAAGAGTTGTAAAACACGCCACTAACTTGCTATCACCATTTTACACGATCGCACAAAGTCAAGATCTACCCTTTATTCTATACTGAGTTAGCTGTTTTTTATCTGAATTAGAGAGCTCCAATCAGCCAAAGTACCATTGGTTCGGAAGGAAGGCAGGATGAGAGGGGGAAAGAGGAATGGAAAATCAACCAAGGTTCGCCACATTGATTCTTATTCTGTGACACACGCAAGAGAGTATATGTATATGGATGTCAGCTAAGAACTCTACCTTCCATGGTCAAATAACTTTCACTGTCTATGTTCAGACATGGAAAATGGGCATTTATAAAAGATGCCAGACAGCTGCCAGCACGACAGAGCAGTATTCCAATAAATGTTATTGCCGTGAGGAGACGAATGAGAAAAATCAGAAGAAACAAAGGAAGTACTTTGTTGCCTATTGCTAATTTGTCATTTCATTTATCCCCCATTGCCTGTTATACAAATGAGACTCATCATCAGGCAAGTCAACTAAGAAATCTGTAAAGGGATAAACATTGATGCTGATAAATTCTAAGAAATAAGCAATATGATGATGAAAAAGAAGGAATATGTTGATGTAGAAAATACTAAAACAACTTGCAATTATTGTCCAGAAGACTTGTAAGTTGTCACAATGCATTATAACCCTGACAACAGATACACTATAAATTAATGTTTTTTTATCAATAGCTTTACAATTGAAAAAGAGCTGATGCAGATTAAGAGCAATTCCCAAGAGCATCGAGCTCCACCTAATCTCTTAATGGTTAAGTTATTACGTTGGGAGTTAGAGAATGCAGGTATTCCCTTGACAAAAGAAAATTGCAATCTCAGACTCATTAACCAAGCTAATGATTCTGTTGTTGTACTCAGAAAGCTTCATGCTACATTGAAATATTTGCTTCAGTTCACTTTTCAAGAGCTTCCCTTTAAGGGGAGCTTTAATACTGCATGTATCTTAATTATCTTGAAAAGTCCAGGTGAGGGATCAAGATTTATAAGACAGGACATCACCAAGGCTGAAAAGAGTAGGTGAGAAGACAAGGTAAATCAAGAAATGTTGAATAGGCATCATAACTATTCCTTGGCATGTAACTTGTTTTCCTCCTCTGGCTCTGAGTCCTGACTTAATTATTCAAGAGGATATTTATTAATTTATTAAAATGTACCTCTTATTTATCTTCTTAAACTTCTTAGAATCATGTCCAGGTGTCTCCCTAAATATTATTTTCCTCTCCCCTCAATTTATTAGCACCTCTCCTAAAGGTACTAGGATATAGTTCCTCAAATACTGACTGCCCTGCAGTACCATGCACAAGGGCCATTGTCCCCAAGACAGTCAATGTTTCTGCACCTGATTCCTAAGTAGACATCACTACTGGAAAATGTGCATTTGTGAACATCAGGCGAATACTGGATTGGGCTTGGACAATATGCACCTTATGGAGGAATACCTTTGTAACATTCATTGTTTTGATTCACAGTTGAAGACTAGCAAATTGAACTGGTACAACAGAGCATCTTACACTGTTTAACTACACCGCCATATTAACGAATGAAGGTAATTTTCAACAGCCACCCAGCTGCTGCTCACCAGAAAAATGGTGGGGGTGGGGGTGGGGGGTGGGGGAGGGGGGGGGGGGTGGTGGGGGGTGGGGAGCGGAGGTTGGGGGTGGCAAAGGAAAAGGAGACTAAAACCTTTGCTCATGGAATTTTATGGGAGACCGGTAAATGAGCACACAACCCAGCTGTCTGGGAGGCTGATTTAATATAAAAATATGGGTCCTAAGCCATAATAGAACTCTGATTGCAATGTTGAAGTACAGTGCAGACTGTATAACAGGACACTCTGTCCATTGTATCAGTAATGAGTGGTCTAACCAGTAATCCTTTAAGGAATTGCTCGTGGCCACACAACCAAAGGACCCCCGACCAGGTTTTCTTTTATTTAACCAGGCCCAGAAGGAGCACCACTGCCCCTCCTGGGTTAACAAAAGTACTGTGGCCTGCTGCCAGCCTGTACTTGCCTTCCTTCTGGATAGACACCTCCCCCACTTCTAACCCTCCCACAACTGCTGGCTTTGTGCATTCAACTGAGGCCCAAACCTGAAAATAATTTGGCATATCAAGCATTGGCTTCAAGTAGGCAGTACATCTTATCTGCTGACTTCATGTCTGATCTTTAGTACAGGAGGGTTAAAATTGGGCTGGGGAAAGGGAAGGTGACTTAAAGAGCCAGCAAGGTCTTTTCTTACAACTCAAGATCCTCCTATTTAATAACCAGGAAGCTGGAACATCTTTCACAAAAAAATTACAATTACTATTGTGACTATCAGTCTGAAGATATTCCCTTGAAAAAAAAGATTGGAATTACAAACTCATATACCAAGTTAGAAACTTCATTATAGTGTTGAACCTGACAGCTTCACAATATATTTGAAATCTTTTCCTCGGTTGTCCTTTTCAGAACTGTTTTTGAAGGAGATCTATTGCTGGCACAGAGCCTTGTTAACAGCAAATGCTGTCCAAGTATTTGGACTTTAGCATTATAGCCCTATCTCTAATCCTCACTCTCATCTAGTGGGGCTCCACACTGGCAGTGAAGTATCAAAACTTTGGCCCTTACATATAAGTTTTATATATATTGAGAAACCTAAGTGAAAAATCAAATACCATAATGCAGGGCAGCACCAAAGGGAATAAAAGGGAGAGTAGCAACATGGATACGAAATTGGCTGCGTGACAGGAAACAGAGAGTAGTGGTTAATGGATGTTTTTCACACAGGAGGAAGGTTTGTCGTGGAGTTCCCCAAGGGTCAGTGTTAGGACATTTTTAAAATTCGTTCGTGTGAAGTGGGCATCGCTGGCCAGTCCAGCATTTATTTCCCATCCCTAATTGCCCTTGAGAAGCTGATGGTGAGCTGCCTTCTTGAACCTCTGCAGTCCTTGGAGTGTAGGTACACCAACAGTGCTGTTAGGAAGGGAATTCCAAGATTTTGACCCAGTGACAGTGAAGGAACAGCGAAATAGTTCCAAGTCAGGATGGTGTGTGGCTTGGAGGGGAGGTTGGAGGTGGTGGTGTTCCTTTGCATCTGCTGCCCTTGTCCTTCTAGGTGGTAGAGGTAGCTTGTTTGGAAGGTACACACTGCTGTCACGATGCATCGATGGTGAAGGGAGTGAATATTGAAGGTGGTGGATGTGGTGCCACTCGAGCGGGCTGCTTTGTCCTGGATGGTGTCGAGCTTCTTGAGTGTTGTTGGAGTTGTATCCATCCAGGCAGGTGCAGCGTATTCTATCACACTCTTGACTTGTGCCTTGTAGATGGTGGATATGTATTGGGAAGACAGGAGTTGAGTTACTCGTCACAGAATTCCTAGCCTCTGACCTGCTCTTGTACCCACAATATTTATGTGGCTGGTCCAGTTCAGTTTCTGGTCAATGGTAACCCCCAGAACGGTGATAATGGGGGTTTCAGAGAAGGTAATGACATTGAACATCAAGGGGAAATGATTAGATTCTCTCTCATTGGAGATGATCATTGCCTGGCACTTGTGTGGCACGGATGTTACTTGCCACTTATCTGCCCAAGCTTGGATGTTGTCCAGGTCTTGCTGCATGTGGACACGGACTGCTTCAGCATCTGATGACTCATGAATGGTGCTGAACATTGTGCAATCATCAGCCAACATCCCTACTTCGGATCTTATGATGGAGGGAAAGTCTTTGATGAAGCAGCTAAAGATGATCGGGCCTATGACACTACCCTGAGGAACTCCTGCAGTGATATCCTGGGACTGAGATGATTGACCTTCAACAACTACAACCATCTTCCTTTGTGCTAGATATGACTCCAACCAGTAGAGAGACTTCCCCTGAGTCCCATTGACACCGGTTTTGCTCCATCTCCTTGATGCCATACTCAGTCTTGATGTCAAGGACAGTCACTCTCACCACTGGAGTCCACCTCTTTTGCCAATGTTTGGATCAAAGCTGTAATGAGGTCAGGAGCTCAATGGCCCTTGTGGAACCCAAACTGAAAGCAGTGAGCAGGTTATTGCTGAGCAAGTGCCGCTTAATAGCACTGTCGTTGACCCCTTCCATCACTTTGCTCATGATTGAGAGTAGTCTCATAGCACGGTAAGTGGCTTGGTTGGATTTGTCCACTTTTTGTCGACAGGACATACCTGGGCAATTGTTCACCTGGCTGGGTAGATGCCAGTGTTGTAGCTGTACTGGAACAACCTGGCTAGGGGTGCGGCTAGTTCTGGAGCACAAGTGTTCAGTACTATTGCAGGAGTGTTGTCAGGGCCCATAGCCTTTGCAGTATCCAGTGCCTTCAGCCGTTTCTTGATATCATGTGGAGTGAATTGCTGACCACTGATATCTGTGATGCTGGGAACATCAGGAGAAGGCCAAGACTGATCATCCACTTGGCACTTCTGGCTGAAAATGGATGCAAATGCTTCAGCCTCGTCTTTTGCACTGAGGTTCTAGGCTTCCCCATCATTGACGATGGGGATATTTGTGGAGCCTCCTCCTGTCAGTTGTTTAATTGTCCACCACCATTCACGACTGGATGTAGCAGGACTGCAAAGCTTATATCTGATCCGTTGGTTGTGGGATCACTTAGTCCTGTCTATTGCAATCTGGTTCCACTGTTTGCTCTTCCTGATATAAATTAATCACCTAGACCTCGGTGAACAGGGCACAATTTCAAAATTTGTGGATTATACAAAATTTGGAACAATTATGTGAAATGTGAGAAGGATAGTGTCGAACTTCAAAGGGACATAGAAAGGTTGGTGGAATGGGCAGACAAATGGCAGATGAAATTTAATGCAGAGAAGTGTGAAGTGATTCATTTTCATAGGAAGAAAAAGATTTTTCTTCACCTGAAGAAAAGGTGTGAAAAGGTTTTTCGTCATGTCACTTTTGCTTCTCTTACCAAATACATTAAATCTGTGCCCTCGTGTTTTCAATCCTTTCACATGTCAAACAGTTTCTCTCTATCTACTCTGTCCAGAACACTCATTTTGAATCTTTCTTTCTTTTGGGCCTCCTTATCTCGAGAGACAATGGATACGCGCCTGGAGGTGGTCAGTGGTTTGTGAAGCAGCGCCTGGAGTGGCTATAAAGGCCAATTCTGGAGTGACAGGCTCTTCCACAGGTGCTGCAGAGAAATTTGTTTGTTGGGGCTGTTGCACAGTTGGCTCTCCCCTTGCGCCTCTGTCTTTTTTCCTGCCAACTACTAAGTCTCTTCGACTCGCCACAATTTAGCCCTGTCTTTATGGCTGCCCGCCAGCTCTGGCGAATGCTGGCAACTGACTCCCACGACTTGTGATCAATGTCACACGATTTCATGTCGCGTTTGCAGACGTCTTTATAACGGAGACATGGACGGCCGGTGGGTCTGATACCAGTGGCGAGCTCGCTGTACAATGTGTCTTTGGGGATCCTGCCATCTTCCATGCGGCTCACATGGCCAAGCCATCTCAAGCGCCGCTGACTCAGTAGTGTGTACAAGCTGGGGATGTTGGCCGCCTCGAGGACTTCTGTGTTGGAGATACGATCCTGCCACCTGATGCCAAGTATTCTCCGAAGGCAGCGAAGATGGAATGAATTGAGACGTCGCTCTTGGCTGGCATACGTTGTCCAGGCCTCGCTGCCGTAGAGCAAGGTACTGAGGACACAGGCCTGATACACTCGGACTTTTGTGTTCCGTGTCAGTGCGCCATTTTCCCACACTCTCTTGGCCAGTCTGAACATAGCAGTGGAAGCCTTACCCATGCGCTTGTTGATTTCTGCATCTAGAGACAGGTTACTGGTGATAGTTGAGCCTAGGTAGGTGAACTCTTGAACCACTTCCAGAGCGTGGTCGCCAATATTGATGGATGGAGCATTTCTGACATCCTGCCCCATGATGTTCGTTTTCTTGAGGCTGATGGTTAGGCCAAATTCATTGCAGGCAGACGCAAACCTGTCGATGAGACTCTGCAGGCATTCTTCAGTGTGAGATGTTAAAGCAGCATCGTCAGCAAAGAGGAGTTCTCTGATGAGGACTTTCCGTACTTTGGACTTCGCTCTTAGACGGGCAAGGTTGAACAACCTGCCCCCTGATCTTGTGTGGAGGAAAATTCCTTCTTCAGAGGATTTGAACGCATGTGAAAGCAGCAGGGAGAAGAAAATCCCAAAAAGTGTGGGTGCGAGAACACAGCCCTGTTTCACACCACTCAGGATAGGAAAGGGCTCTGATGAGGAGCCACCATGTTGAATTGTGCCTTTCATATTGTCATGGAATGAGGTGATGATACTTAGTAGCTTTGGTGGACATCCGATCTTTTCTAGTAGTCTGAAGAGACCACGTCTGCTGACGAGGTCAAAGGCTTTGGTGAGATCAATGAAAGCAATGTAGAGGGGCATCTGTTGTTCACGGCATTTCTCCTGTATCTGACGAAGGGAGAACAGCATGTCATGTGTGAATACCTCTATCAAATCACCTCTCAGCCTTCTCTTCTCCAAGGAAAACAGCCCTAAATTCTCCAATCTATCTTCATAACTGCAGTTCCTCATCCTTGGAACCATTATCATGAATCTTTTCTGTACTCTCTCCAATGCACTCACGTCTTTCCTAAAGTGTGGCGCCCAGAAATGGACACAATACTCCAGTTGAGGCTGAACTAGTATCTTATACAAGTTCAACATAACTTCCTTGCTCTCGTACTCTATGCTCCTATGAATAAAGCCGAGGATACTGTATACTTTATTAACCGCTTTCTCAACCTGCCCTGCTACCTTTAATGACTTATGCACATATACAGTCAGGTCCCTCTGCTCCTGCACCCCCATTAGAATTGTATCCTTTATTTTATATTGTCTCTCCATGTTCTTCCTACCAAAATGAGTCACTTCACATTTCTCTTTACTGAACTTCATCTGCCACCCGCCTGCCCATTCCATCAATATGTCTATATCCTTTTGGAGTTCTACACAATCCTCCTCACAGTTCACAATGCTTCCAAGTTTCATATCATCCGCAAACTTTGAAATTGTGCCCTGTACACCAAGCTCTAGGTCATTAATATATATCAGGAAAAGCAAGGGTCCCAACACTGACCCATGGGGAACTCCACTACAAACCTTCCTCCAGTCTGAAAAACATCCATTAACTATTACTCTTTGTTTCCTGTCACATAGCCAATTCCGTATCTGTGTTGCTAGCGTCCCTTTTATTCCATGAGCTACAGGTTTTCTCTCAAGTCTGTTGTGTGGCATTGTATCAAATATCTTTTGAAAGTCCATGTACACTACATCAACAGCATTGCCCTCATCAATCCTCTCTGTTACCTGCTCAAAAACTTCTGCAAGTTAGTTAAACATAATTTTGCCTTAAGAAATCCATGCTGTTTTTTCTTAATTAACCCACATTTGTCCATGTGACTATAAATGTTGTCCCAAATTATTTTTTCTAGAAGTTTCTCCACCACCAAAGTTAAACTGACTGGCCTGTAGTTGTCATTAGAGAGAGTACAGAAAGATTCATGGGACTGGTTCCAGGAATTGTTGTATGATTGCCTTTAAGAATGATGTCCCTTCCTGATCTTTTTATGCAAATGAGCTATGTGCCAGAATGCAGTCATGTGAACTTGAAACCTGAGGCACTCTGAAATTGTAACAATTGGAGGCAGGTCTTGTAAATAGTTAGCTCTGTACTGTATAATAGTTTAGGTGTAATAAAGCTGTTTGAGATCTTCAACCAACTGAACTTCACACATCTCATTTATGTCACATCAGACAACATACGTGGTTGCTGCTGTGGTGAGTTGACAGAATGTAAGATTGAAGACCACAGGGAAAACAGCTTTAAAAATTACCTTCCTACAGATAAAAGAGTGAAAAGTAAAAAAAAAAATACTTGCCCAAACAGGGAAAGAAGAAACCACTTACCTCAAGCTGTAGAAAACTGAACGCTGAATGAGAGGCTGCAAATAAGTAACTGCGATCGGGTGAGTCATTGTGCCATAGGAAGAGAAATCCCAGTTTAAAAAGGGAAGACTTGAAATCTTTAAAAAAATGATTTATTTTTCTCTCAGAGTCTCCCTTGGAGAGTAAAAAATATGGGGGAGACCCAATCCCTTTCCTAGGCTGATCAATTATTGTCAAAGGCTCCACCCAGGCTGATCGAAGTCCGTGCCATTATGGGAGGTGCCTGACAGCAAAAAGCATGGGAATCTTCCATTCACGCAGCCCACAGTTAAAGTTTAAAAACAAAACTCATAAAACCACTGAAGCATGATGAATTGCCTATTGAACGGCTGTAGAAACAAACTCTAGTAGAGAAAAAAAGCACTTGAAATGCCTATTGCACAACTATGTAAACAGACAGACTAGAGTGTTGGAAGCTAGATAATTAGACAAGAACTGCTGAATACCTGCTCCTGTCAATCAAAGCAGCCAAGAGAGTTGTTTTAAGGGAAGCAGTACAAAGTCACAGAACCAGGTCTTAAATCAAGTTTTAAAGCAAAAGAACAGCGGGAACATGGATAAAACATTTCCCAGCATGTACTGGGAAGTCATCGTCAAACTGTTTCAATAAAGAATGCATTTGTGCTTTACAGATCAAGTAATTGCAGAAATAGAAAAACAGGCTGTAAAAATAATGATAGCAATTGGAAGTGAGGGATTACACAGAATCAATACCTCAGGCATATCTGGAGGACCAGAATGTTCCCGCAAAGAGATGGAAAGTGCGAGAAGATCAGCTTCGATTAAGAGTAAATTTTTTAATTCACCGCCTGATATTGTTTTCCTACAGGCAACAGCCACAGGAATCAATAGACCAGTTCATCAGTAGATGCCATAGCAAGGGCAACAAATGCAATTTTTCAGAAGCTGAACTGTCAGACCGAATAATGGAGCTGGTGATCGTATCAACACCCATTGAAGCATTTCAGAAAGACCTCTTGGGGAAAAAGAAAGGTCACAGCAGTGATGCACTGTTGGAAGATGGCAGGACGTATGAAGTCATTGTAGCTGGATAACAGCACCTACGTGCACTGGGTGCAGCAATAATATCGGCAGCATAACGAGGTCAAAATGAACAGGAAAGCTGTGTGGTAAGTATGGTTGGTCCCACTCACGGCGAAGCTGTCCTGCATTTCGAGACCTGTGCAAGGCGTGCGGGGAAAAAGGACACTGGGCCCACCTATGCAGGAATTCTGACTCCAAAGATGCAGCCAGAAGTCATGTTAGAACACAAACCAATAGAAGACAGGCGCAGCTGCACAGCAACAGCAGCAAGGAAAACGTCAGAGACCTGAGTAAATGCAAGCTGATACACAAACTCCAAAGTGAAACAGACCTGAGACAAGACTCAGAGAGAAGCAATTTTCAGCCAAAAGATGAACAGGCGTTACATTGTGAACCTGACACATCATTGTTGATGATGTCAAACAACTGGAAGCTTTCACCACAATTAACATCATGTGGACAAAGAAAGCTGGCAAACATACACTCAGGGTCAAGATTGACACTGGAGCTCATGCAAATATCCTACCAGTCTGGATCCTCAAAAATATGCAACTGAGTCGCTGAAAATCAATGATACAACTGACAACTGCCAGGTTATCTGCATACAATAGGTCACCCATTCCTTGCAGTGGCACACTAACAATGCAATGCAGCTATGGCAAGTCGGCTTGGAAACCGCAAACGTTCTATCTAGTAGACACAAGCGGACCAGCAGCAGCAGGACTACCAGTGTGTAAAGACCTCAACATCATTAATATCCACAAGAGCATTGCCAAGGGGAAATCTCCAAGGACCAGAACCCACTCACAATCTCTGGTCAGCATCAAATGGTGCAGTCTGGAACCCCTGCAACAGCACAACTATGCCACACCTTCACTTCT
Source organism: Heterodontus francisci (assembly GCF_036365525.1). Taxonomy (NCBI): domain Eukaryota; kingdom Metazoa; phylum Chordata; class Chondrichthyes; order Heterodontiformes; family Heterodontidae; genus Heterodontus; species Heterodontus francisci. Next base: position 41,049,968 of record NC_090375.1, read on the forward strand.
GCTTTCTAGAAAACTGCCAGCACCACGAGCCAGAACAGATAGGTACCTCCATGACACCAAATACTCTTTTCCCAACAAGTCTTCAACCTTGAGCCCCAAGCCTTCAGACGTGGAGGATGAGGAGATGCAAAGGACATGCAATGTCCTGAAGAGGCAGAGGAGGAATGAGTTGAAGCAATGTCTATTGGCTCTTCGGGACGAAGTGTCAGAACTTTCCAAGAATGACAAGGCCCCAAAAGTGGTCATCTTGAGAAAAGCAACAGAGTATGTTAGCAGGCTTTAGGCAGGGCAACAGAAACTGAATGCAGAGAGGGAGAAACTTCAGAAAGAACAGCAACAGATGAGACTCAAATTCCCCGAGCAAGAGTTGTCAAACCACCGAGATGGTATATGGACTTTTAAGCCTTTTTATTTGTAAATTTCACAATCTCTATCCATGTGTAAATAATTTTGATGTTATCTAATGTTATGTGTTTGTACTTTTAGCATACAAGACTTATCTTTGGAAAGAAGAGGGATGTTGCATGATTGCCTTCAAGAGTGATGTCCCTTTAAGATCTTAGTAAGCTAATGCACTAAGTGCCAGGATTTTAGATTAGAGATACAGCACTGAAACAGGCCCTTCGGCCCACCGAGTCTGTGCCGAACATCAACCACCCATTTATACTAATCCTACACCAACCCCATATTCCTACCAAACATCCCCACCTGTCCCTACACTTCCCTACCACCTACCTACACTAGTGACAATTTATAATGGCCAATTTACCTAACAACCTGCAAGTCTTTTGGCTTGTGGGAGGAAACCGGAGCACCCGGAGAAAACCCACGCAGACACAGGGAGAACTTGCAAACTCCACACAGGCAGTACCCGGAATCGAACCCGGGTCCCTGGAGCTGTGAGGCTGCGGTGCTAACCACTGCGCCACTGTGCCGCCCCTAGTCATGTGATTCGGAGCCTGAGCCACTCTGTAATTGTAACACCTAGAGGCAGGTCTTGTAAATAGCTCTGTACTGTATAATAGTTTTGCTGTAATAAACCTGTTTGAGATCTTCAACCAACTGAACTCCACACATCTCATTTATGTTGCATCAAACAACATAAAAACACATTACAGGAATGAGGAACTTCAGTTATGTGCGTAGATTGGAGAAGTTGAGACTATTTTCCTTGGAGAAGAGAAGGTTGAGAGGAGATTTTATAGAGGTGTTCAAAACCATGAGGGGTCTGGACAGAGTAGGGAGTGAAAAAATGTTCCCATTGGTGGAAGGATCAAGAACAAGAGGGCATAGATTTAAGATAAACATAGAAACATAGAAAATAGGAGGAGTAGACCATTCGGCCCTTCAAGCCTGCGCCACCATTCATTATGATCATGGCTGATCATCCAACTCAGTAACCTGTTCCTGCTTTCGCTTCATATCCTTTGATCCCTTTAAACCCAAGAGCTATATCTAACTCCTTCTTGGAAACATACAATGTTTTGGCCTCAATTGCTTTCTGTGGTAGCAAATTCCACAGGTTCACCACTCCCTGGGTGAAGAAATTTCTCCTCATCTCAGTCTTGAATGGTTTACCCCATATCCTTAGGCTATGACCCTGGGTTCTGGACTCCCCCACCATCAGGAACATCCTTCCTGCATCTACCCTGTCAAGTCCTGTTAGAATTTTATAGATTTCTATGAGATCCCTCCTCACTCCTCTGAACAGCAGAGAATATAATCCTAACTGACTCAATCTCTCCTCATACGTCAGTCCCGCCATCCCAGGAATCAGTCTGGGAAACCTTCGCTGCACTCCCTCTATACCAAGAAATTCCTTCCTCAGATAAGGAGACCAAAACTGCACACAATATTCCAGGTGTGGCCTCACCAAGGCCTTGTATAATTGCAGCAAGACATGCCTGCTCCTGTATTCAAATCCTCTCGCTATGATGACCAACATACCATTTGCCTTTTTTAATGCCTGTTGCACCTGCATGATTACCTTCAGCGACTGGTGTACGAGAACACCCAGGTCTCGTTGCATATTCCCCTCTCTCAGTTTATAGCCATTCAGATAATAATCTGCCTTCCTGTTTTTGCTACCAAAGTGGATAACCTCACATTTATCCACATTATACTGCATCTGCCATGCATTTGCCCACTCACTCAACTTGTCCAAGTCATCCTGAAGCCTCTCTGCATCCTCCTCACAACTCACCCTCCCACCCAGTTTTGTGTCATCTGCAAATTTGGAGATATTACATTTAGTTCCCTCATCTAAATCATTAATATATATTGTGACTAGCTGGGGTCCTGGCACAGATCCCTGCATACCCCACTAGTCACTGCCTACCATTCAGAAAAAGACCCATTTATCCCTCCTCTTTGTTTCCTGTCCACCAACCAATTTTCTATCCATCGCAATATATTACCCCCAATCCCATGCACTTTAATTTTACATGCTAATCTCTTATGTGGGACTTTGTTGAAAGCCTTCTGAAAGTCCAAATAAACCACATCCGCTGGCTCCCCCTCATCAACTCTACTAGTTACATCCTCGAAGAATTCTAATAAATTTGTCAAGCATGATTTCCCTTTCTTAAATCCATGCTGACTCTGTCAGATTCTACCACTGTTCTCTAAGTGCTCTGTTATAAAATCTTTCATAATGGACTCTAGAATTTTCCCCACTACCGATTTCAGTCTTTAATTCCCTGCTTTCTCTCTACCTCCCTTTTTAAATAGTGGGTTTACATTAGCTACCATCCAATCTGTAGGAACTGTTCCAGTGTCTATAGAATCTTGGAAGATTACCACCAATGCATCCATAATTTCTAGGGTCACTTCCTTAAGTACTCTGGGATACCTACCATCAGGCCCAGGGGATTTATCGGCCTTCAATCCCATCAATTTCCCCAACACCATTTCTCTACTAATACTGATTTCCTTCAGTTCCTCTCTCTCACTAAGCCCTATGTTCCCCAATATTTCTGGTATGATATTTGTGTCCTCCTTTGTGAAGACAGAACCAAAGTATGCATTGAGTTGGCCAGCCGTTTCTTTGTTCCCCATAATGAATTCCCCTGTTTCCGACTGTAAGGGACCTACATTTGTCTTCACCAATCTTTTTCTCTTCACATACCGATAGAAACATTTGCAGTCAGTTTTTATGTTCCCTGGAAGCTTGCTCTCGTTCTCTATTTTCCCCTTCTTAATCAATCCCTTGGTCCTCCTTTGCTGAATTATAAACTGAAAAAGAAGAATGTGTAGGGCTACAGTGAGGTGAGGCAGTGGCATTAGGTAAATTGCTCTTTTGAATGGCATCCTTCTGTGGTGTAACAATTCTGTGAAATTCAGTGAAATTCAGTTCTTTGATCAAGTTTTTGGCCATCTGATCTAATATCTCCTTTTGTGGCTCAGTGCCATACTTTGTTGTATAATGATCCTGTAAAGTGCCTTGGAACATTTTATTACGTTAAACATGTCATATAAATATAAGAGACATGCGGTCGAAGCTTTTTGCCAAGACAGATGCAAAAATGCCAAATTTCAAAGGGAGCAACAATTTATACAGCATGAGAGAAGGGTGCTTAGAGGTTGGCAAGGCGATGCTGATTGGTTGAGACATTGTCATGGAGAATGCACCAGGGAACTAATGAAATTTGGCATTCTTGCATTTGTCCTGATCCGTCAAGATGAACAGCTTTGACAGTATGTTTCCTTTTTCAGCAATACTCAAGTTTTGTACTACCAAGCAACAATATATAAATATAAGTTGTTGTTGTAGAAAAGAATAGGTAAGAGATGTGTCAATGAGTTTTGTTTTCAACACGCATGAATGAAGGGAGTTGGAGAGGGAATTGGAGCTTGTGATGAACAAAACAGAAAGGTTTCAAGGAAAAAGTCCATTGTAAAGTAGAGAAACACAAGAAATGGTGTGGCAAAGAGAAATGTTTGAGCCTTAAAATGAGAGAAGGTTTGCCAGTTGGCAGACCTTTCACTATGTCCTATTAACAAGTGTTGGACATGACAGGATCCATAAATCAAATAAGTCAACTGCATTACAACTAACAAATCAGATAACTCATTCAAAGAAAAATTATGATGCTGAATTATTCTCAGGTTAATGTTTCTCTTCCTGTTTCCCTTCCTGAATATTGAATAACAACTAAGACACACCATTAATCATACTGCTCATCTGGGGGAACATTTGCTCAGGTGATTTGAATGGGAAGATTTCTGGATGTCCAGCTAATACTGCCAATATTCTATTATTGGATCAGCAGGTATAGTGTAAGTTCCATAAAAAGCAGAATTGAGGTCTCTCTGGGGTATTTGCAGGAATACAATAACCTGCATCAAAAAAGTTACTTAAATATTACTTTTTGTGGCACTTCTCCACAACAACCATTTGTTCCTATCTAGTTAAGGAGAGAAAATATCCAAAGCTGGTTACTAGATTTATCATCGGTCCTTCATCATAGGTAAGATTGCTGTCACATGCCTGCTGAATTATACATCATCACAACTGCAGCCCTTATTGTATAAAGAGAGCACCTTCCATTTTGAAGTGATTATTGTGTCAGGCCTCCTCCATAACATTCTCTTTTTCTCCTGATGTCCAACAACATCAAGCAAGAGACAATAAAGAAAAAAAAATTAAAAGAGGGATTAAAGAGGAAGTGAAAACAAAAATGGGAAACATAGGGAAAACAGGATAAGAGAGGGAGAATGGCCATTGAACATTCCCTGAGGTCCATGTGTTGGATGTAACTTCATTGTTTTCCATGTGGACGTTTTGATGGGAGGTGTCCTAGATACATTTTTCACAACTGAAAATCTCATCCAGCATTTGTCCAACGTTAATAAATCAAGTATTTTTATGTCGCTTTTACTTAGGTGAAGATCACTTACTTTGAGTCTGCTTTATTTTGTTTTCTTTCTATGGACACTGAATGGTTATGCACACATCCATTAACAGTGCAAAGATTAGAATGTATGTACAAGAGTAATCCCATGTTATTAGGCTTAATGTCTTTGTCCTTTTTAGAGGCTATCTTGGGCTGGTTCTTCATCTCTGCATAGCTAAGTGATTGACATTATTATTATCAATGATATTGAGTATTAGTATTGTTCCTCAATTGGATCAATAGGTAAATATGGTGCGGCCTGGGCTGTGTGCAGTTAGCTGATTTCAGTGTAACAGTAATTGAGTACATTATTCAATTCAATTCTAGCCACAATCAAATCGATTGGAGCTCAACTCTGACCATAGAACCACAGAAAAATTATGGCAAAGAAGGAGGCCATTCAGCCCATCGTGCTGGTGCCGGCTGAAAAAACTAGACACGCAATCTAATCCCACCTTCCAACACCTGTTTATTAACCTTGCAGGTTACATGACTTCAGGTGCATGTCCAGGTGCCTATTGAATGAGTTGAGGGTTTCTGCCCTCACCACCATTCCTGGCAGTCAATTCCAGACACCCACCACCCTCTAAGTGAAAAGTGTTTCCTCAAGTCCCCTCTAATCCTTCTACCAATCACCTTAAATCTGTGCCCCCTGGTAATTGACCTCTCCACTAGGGGAAATAGGTTCTTCCTGTCTACTCTATCTAGGCCCCTCATAACTTTGTATATCTCAATTAAGTCACCCCTCAATCTCCTCTGTTCTAAGGAAAACAACCCTAGCCGATCCAATCTTTTCTCATAGCTGCAACTTTCAAGCCCTGGCAACATTCTTGTAAATTTCCTCTGTACTCTCCAGAGAGCAATTATGTCCTTCCTGCATTGCGGTGACCAGAACTATACGCAATACTCCAGCTGTGGCCTAACCAGCATTTTATACAGTTCCAGTATTACATCCCTGCTTTTGTATTCTATACCTCAGCCAGTAAAGGAAAGCATTCCATATGCCTTCTTCATCACTTGGTCTACCTGTCCTGCCAACTTCAGGGACCTGTGGACATGTGCTCCATGGTCTCTCACTTCTTCTACCCCTCTCAATATCCTCCCGTTTATTGTGTATTTTCTCACCTTATTTGCCTGCCCCAAATGCATTACCTCACTCTTTTCTGGATTGAATTCCATTTACCACTTTTCCGCCCACTCAAAGTATTGATATCATTCTGGAGTCTACAGCTATCCTCTTCACTATCAATTACATGGCCAATTTTGTGTCATCAGTAAATTTCCCAATCATGCCTCCCACATTTAAGTCCAAATCATTAATATATACCACTGTTGAAAGGGTGCCTGTGTGGGCATCAAGCAAGTATTGGTTTGATAATAAAAACAAAAAGTGCTGGAAAATACTCAGCAGCACTGACAGCATCTGTGGAGAGAGAAGCAAAGTTAATGTTTCCGGCCAGTGACCTTTCAGCAGAACTGGCAAAGGTCAGAAATGTAATAGGTTTTAAGCAAATAAAGTGGGGGTGGGGCAAAATAGAACAAAAGGGTGTAGAGAAATGTTGGTAGGACATAGGGTCACAGAGGATAACTGACAAGAATGTCATGGGGCAAAGGCAAAGAGTGTGTTAATAGTGTGGTGAAAGACAAAACATTATTGCAGAGAGAGTGTTAAATGACAGAACAATGAAAGCCCAAGACAAAAGCACAAACATGAAAAAAAACAGTGGGCAGGCACATGGCAAAAAAATTGAATGATGAAACAAACTCAAAGAAAATGAAATAAAAATAAAAAAATAGCGGGGGCGGGGCAGTCATGCTCTGAAATTATTGAACTCAATGTTCAGTCCTGTAGGCTGTAGCATGCCTAATTGGTAAATGAGGTGCTGTTCCTCGAGCTTGCGTTGATGTTCACTGGAACACTGCAGCAGTCCCAGGACAGATATGTGGGCACGAGAGCAGGTGTTGAAATGGCAAGTAACAGGAAGCTCGGGGTCATGTTTTCAGACTGAGTGGAGGTGTTCCGCAAAGTGGTCACCCAATCTACGTTTGGCCTCCCCACTGTAGAGAAGTTCTCATTGTGCGCAGTGAATACAGTATACTAAATTGAAAGAAGTACAAGTAAATCGTTGCTTCATCTGAAAGGAGTGTTTGGGGCCTTGGATAGTGAGGAAACAGGAGGCAAAAGTGCAGGTATTACATCTCCTGTGATTGCATGGGAAGGTGCCATGGGAAGGGGACGAGGTGTTGGGGGTAATGGAGGAGTGGACCAGGGTGTCGCGGAGGGAATGATCGCTTCAGAATGCTGACAGGGGAGGGGAGGGGAAGATGTGTTTGGTAGTGGCATCATGCTGGAAATGGCGGAGGACGATCCTTTGGATGTGGAGGCTGGTGGGGTGGAAAGTGAGGACAAGGGGAACCCTGTCGCGGTTCTGGGAAGAAGGAGACGGGTTGAGGGCAGAGGTGTGGGAAATGGGCCGGACACGATTGAGGGCCCTGTCAACCACAATGGGGGGGAATCCTCAGTTAAGGAAAAAGGAAGACATATCAGAAGCGCTGTTGTGGAAGGTTGCATCATCAAAGCAGATGCGCAGGAGATGGAGAAACTGGGAGAATGGAATGGAGTCTTTGCAGGAGGCAGGGTGTGAGGAAGTGTAGTCAAGGTAACCATGGGAGTCTGAAATAAAAACAAGAAATGCTGGAAATACTCAGCAGGTCTGTGGGCTTATAATGAATATTAGTAGAGAGCCTAACCTCAGAGATGGAGACAGAGAAGTCAAGGAAGGGAAGTGTTGGAGATAGACCATGCAAAGGTGGGAGAAGTGAGAAATTGGAAGCAAAGTTGATAAAGTTTTCCAGTTCGGGACGGGAGCAGGAAACAGCACTGGAAAAAGAGTTGGGGGAGGGGACCTGAGTAGGACTGGAACAAGAAATGTTTGACATATCCCACAAAAAGACAGGCATAACTAGAACCCATGTGGGTACCCATAGCAACACCTTTTACTTGAAGGAAGTGAGTGGAGTGAAGGAGAAGTTGTTCAATGTAAGAACAAGTTTAGCCAGGCGGAGAGGGTGGTGGTGGATGGGGACTGGTTGGGCCTCTGTTTAAGGAAGAAGCTGCGAGCCCTCAAACCGTCCTGGTGGGGTTGGAGGTGGAGAGAAATTGGACATCCATAATGAAGAGGAGGCAGTTAGGGCCAGGATACTGGAAATTGTCAAAATGATGTAGGACATCAGAAGAGTCACAGATGTAGGTGGGAAGAGACTGGACCAGGGGAGAAAAGATAGAGTCAAGATAGGAAAAAATAAGTTCAACAGGCTGAAATGATGGGTCTATTTGTGGACTTTAGGAAGGAGGTAGAAGCGGGCTGTCCAGAGTTGCGGGAGTATGAGGTTGGAAGCTGTAGAGGGAAGACCTCCGGAGAAGATAAGGTCAGTGACAGTCCTGTGGACAGTAGCTTGATGTTCTGAGTTTGAGCTTGACTGTACTGGTTGTGCAGTTAAATTTGCCTACTATTACTCACTGTCCAGACACTTGAGAAACAGTCATTTGGATGAGGCACTGGAAGACAGTCGACAGCTGTAAAACAGTGTCCCAGCATGAATCACCACCTTCAAGGAGGACAGATGAAATAATATGTAAACTAAAGAAGGACAGAGGACAATTCTAATGTCTCAAATATAGACATGAAAGCAGTTTTTCAGACTTGGCTCTGTGATAGGACTCTTGCTTTGAGTTAGCAAGTCATATGTTCAAGCCCTACTCCAAAACAATTGAGCACATGATCTAGGTTAACAATTCAGTGCTGTACCATAGGGGCTGTCTTTAAGATAAGATGATTAGAAAGTGCCATGACGGCCTATACAGGCAGAGGTAGAGGATCTCATTGCATTATTAGATGAAGACTAGGAAACTTAGCCTAGCACTCTTCCACCATTAGTCTAACTTCATTGAAGCTGCATTCATATGGTGAAAGGACAATATGCTTGTCATCTACATTACACATTACTTTTCCACTTTTCATCTACTTAAATCAGCTCTTACATTGTGATTACTGATTTGTTTTGGACATATTCTTAATTTGGGAAACTGGGGGCTCAAAGTTCAAAAAGGCCCGTTTGCGGGTGTGGAGATCAAAATGCACAATTATCCCACACCCAATCATGGTGAGGCAAGCAGCACGCAAACTTTGTGCTGCCTGCTTACCTCAAGCTCACCTCAATGATTCTGGCTTTTGCAATGCTGACTGGCTGCATGCTCAGCACAGGGCCCAGGTGTGTGCATAGCTAGCCTGTCAAAACCAGGTGCCCACTCCTCCTGCTTCTCTCAGCTTAGAGAGAAGACTATGAAGACCCTATCCTCGCATAGAGGGCCTGTGTGACCTCTCTGATGCAGAAATGGACAGTCAACTGTGTGATGTTGGCAACGTCGCTATCTCTAGAATGGAAGTATCCACTAGCGTAGAAAGCGATGTGACCTTGATGGCCGCTGGCAGCAGCATCCTCACAGAAAGCAAAACGTAAGGATAAATGGCCAAGAAGTGGAGAATAAGGATAAATGGGGCATTTTCCAAGATGGTAGGCTGTGACTGGAGCGCTGCAAAGATCAATGCTGGGGCCTCAGCTATTTGCAATCTATATTAATGACTCTCTAACCCAGATGGTTGTGGATGTACCATCACTGAATATATTTAAGGCTAAGATAGACAGATTTTTGATCTCTCAGGAATCATGGTGAGCAGGCAGGAAAGTGGAGCTGAAGCCCAGGATCAGCCATGATCATATTGAATAGCGGAGCAGGCTCTACAGGCCGTATGGGTTTTCATCTGCTCCTATTTCTTATGTTCTTATGTCATGCTTTGTGGCTGTGGGTTTGGTTGGAGGAGGTGGCATGTTTCAATGACCCCCCTCTTTGGCAAAATGCAACTATCTTAGACACTGACCCTGGCAGAAATGGAGAAATGCTCCCTGAAGATCTTTGTTGGGTACAGCCTTTCATTAAGAGCCCTCCTCCTCCTTCCGGTGCTCACGGCTTCTTCTCTTGCCCCTGCACTCCATGTCTCTGTCATGCTGCGGACCAAGAGCAACTACAACTATGGCCTCCCATTAGGGCTAGCAGGCTTTTTGCTAACAAAGCTTCAAAGTTCTCTGCACTTTGTAAAAGTCCAGCAACACTCATGCTGACTACAACACATTTCAGAACTCCTGAAGGAACATTGGACACAGTATTTCCATTCACTCTAGAGCAGCAAAAGAAAGTCAAATGCACCTCACCTGAAAGTCCTTTAAATTTACGTAGTGAGGAATTCCCTCGTGCAGCTGAACGCATGTTCAGCTGGGGGTATTTAAGACCGGGCGTTAACAGGACCTGCGAGGTCCATGTGGCACATCGGGTGCCAAATCAGTGTTTGACGCTGAGTGACATCACAGTCTGCCCATTCTACATGCTTTCATGCACAGAGAGCACACCCACTCTAACACCTTTACAAATTTGGCAGGCTGCATGGGCCTTGCTGGAAGTAGTCGGAAGTGGTTAGGCTGCCATTTTTGCCTCTATGGTCTTTAATAGAACTGGCACCAGTGATGAATGGAGACAAATGTTGTGGCTTGGATCTTAGGTTGTTCCTCAATTGCATGTCTATCATTATTCTGATGTTAAAGCAGACCCTTTTGCTGATCAAATAATGGGTCTAAATTTGCTGGAGTGGGGCATATCATGGCTTGACCAGTTTAGTTGGAGATTTTCCTGCACTTTTCCACTCAAAAATGTTTTGCCGAAAGCTGTTGGAAGTGCGAGTTGATAATGGCACAGTAAGGGCAACAAGGCATCTGGGACCTTGGTGAATGATTGGACTAACAATGAATTTCCTTAACCAATAAGATTTAAGGATTGAGAAATAAACAGGGAAGGAGAATATTGAGAAGGAGGGTGAATTAGAGTGGGTTTGTTCAATTTCAAATCAAGTTCAGAAAGTGAAATAAGGAGAGCGAAAGAAAGATTGGATTAAAAGAAAGAGAAAAGAGAGAGAAAGGAAAAGTAAGAAAAAAATTGAAATTTGAAGATTTTAAATTTACAAATCTCCAACAACAATTCACTACCGGAAGAAATGAGACTCTGCATTTATAATTAATCACTTTTTGGGCCAGAGAGGCTGATTGGCAGTAATTAACAATCGCCACATTGCTAAAAGGGTACTTAAGCTGTTAATTACTGGAACCTTGAACATAATAAAATATCCTAAGATGCTTCACAGGAGCATTATAAAGCAAAATTTGACATAGGCAATGTTCGGGCAGATGGCCAAAAGATTTGTCAAATAGCTACGTTTTAAGGAGTGTCTTAAAGGAGGAAAGAGAAATCATGAGGCAGAGAGTGTAAAAAGGAAATTGCAGAGCTTAGGGCCTAGGCAGCTGAAGGAACAGCCATAAATGGCAGAACTATTGAAATCAAGGATGCTCAAGAGGCCAGAATTAGATGAGAACAGATATCTCAGAGGGTTGTGGGGCTGGAAGAGATTAAAAATATAGGGAGGAGCAAGGCCATGGATGGATTTGAAACCAAGGATGATAATTTTAAAATAGAGGCATTTCTTGGCCGGGAGCCAATGTAGATGAGCGAGCACAGGGGTGATGGGTGATTTGTAGGGACAAATAGATCCCTCTATTTTGATTTAGTTCTGACAAGGTAACCAATCTGGTGAAACAGAGAGATGACGGCCAAAGTATAGCCAATCAATCAGAACTTATTAAGGTATACTTAACTAATAGACAATGAGCAATGACTGTCCATGGGTCCTTGCTTTCCCCAAACGGTCAGACTCTAGGCGATGTTCTCCCCCCAGGTCTCTTCTTCTCCTTCAAGTCGAACTAAAGTATCTTTAAGCAAGCTTCAGGAATTTTTATACAGGTGCAACTGTGTATTTCCAGTGGTCCAGACTCTGACCTCATACATTCCTTTTGAGGTCTTAGGGTCGTCAGACAACATTTATTGTATATGGTAAAAGCAATTAACTTTGACCCTCACCATCCACATCATAATTGATACAATCAATAGCCCATTCAGTTGTGTTGGTAGACCATCACGCATAATAATGGCCATCTTCTGGATTACCCTGGGTGAGGTTAACATGCAGATACCTTAAGGACTTACATTGTTTTGAACTGTGGGATCCTTTAACAGTGTACCCCTGTGACTTTCTCGTAGTCTTGAACTACACATTCCCTGAACAGATTTAATTCTTCTAAACTGTTCTCATTTCCATTCAATCAGCCTGGATTGTTCCAGTGTTCCGCCCTTTGTTTCTATAAGTGTCAGGTCTCCACCAACATATTGTCCCGAATCATCATGTGACATTGTTTGTTTACGCTTACAAAAGAAAAAAGCTTTTCACATACCGGCAGTTCAATTCCTTGCTTCCCAAAAGAACCCATACCACACAAATATATATATTTCTGTGTCCAAAATTCACAGTTACATGAACAATATATAAAAACCCATGGTTCTATAAAACCCCATAATTCTTACAGGTGATTGGGACTTGGTGTGTATTAACTTTCTGTGGTGAGTTTAATGGGCAAATAATGTGCAAATGCAGCAACATCCTGAAATGCAAGAGGTGGTTAAGAGCAAGATAGGATTTTCATGAAGCTAATGATGGAGCACCACAATTCGTCCGGCAACCACTGATGATTTGCAATCCATGGGCTATCTCTCCTTGGCACAATTTGCTGGATGATTTTAGCATTAATAATTTTTTTTTTTTTTAGAATTAGAATATTACAGCGCAGTACAGGCCCTTCGGCCCTCGATGTTGCGCCGATCATCTGACCTACACTATTCCATTTACATCCATATGTCTATCCAATGACCACTTAAATGCCCTTAAAGTTGGCGAGTCTACTACTGTTGCAGGCAGGGCGTTCCACGCCCCTACTACTCTCTGCGTAAAGAAACTACCTCTGACATCTGTCCTATATCTTTCACCCCTCAACTTAAAGCTATGTCCCCTCGTGTTTGCCATCCTCATCCGAGGAAAAAGACTCTCACTATCCACCCTATCTAACCCTCTGATTATCTTGTATGTCTCTATTAAGTCACCTCTCCTCCTCCTTCTCTCTAACGAAAACAACCCCAAGTCCCTCAGCCTTTCCTCGTAAGACCTTCCTTCCATACCAGGCAACATCCTAGTAAATCTCCTCTGCACCCTTTCCAAAGCTTCCACATCCTTCCTATAATGCGGTGACCAGAACTGCACGCAATACTCCAGGTGCGGCCTCACCAGAGTTTTGTACAGCTGCATCATGACCCCGTGGCTCTGAAACTCGATCCCCCTACTAATAAAGGCTAACACACCATATGCCTTCTTAACAGCCCTATTAACCTGGGTAGCAACTTTCAGGGATTTATGTATCTGGATACCAAGATCTCTCTGCTCATCTACACTACCAAGAATCTTCCCATTAGCCCAGTACTCTGCATTGCTGTTACTCCTTCCAAAGTGAATCACCTCACACTTCTCCGCATTAAACTCCATTTGCCATCTCTCAGCCCAGCTCTGCAGCCTATCTATGTCCCTCTGTACCCTACAACACCCTTCGACACTATCCACAACTCCACCGACCTTCGTGTCATCCGCAAATTTACTAACCCACCCTTCTACACCCTCATCCAGGTCGTTTATAAAAATGACAAACAGCAGTGGCCCCAAAACAGAACCTTGCGGTACACCACTAGTAACTAAACTCCAGGATGAACATTTGCCATCAACCACCACCCTCTGTCTTCTTTCAGCTAGCCAATTTCTGATCCAAAGCTCTAAATCACCTTCAACCCCATACTTGCGTATTTTCTGCAATAGCCTACCGTGGGGAACCTTATCAAACGCCTTACTGAAATCCATATACACCACATCCACGGCTTTACCCTCATCCACCTGTTTGGTCACCTTCTCGAAAAACTCAATAAGGTTTGTGAGGCACGACCTACCTTTCACAAAACCGTGCTGACATGCTAATGGCATGTGTGCTTTATTTTTCAGCAAGTTCTGGCCTTGTTAATGTGTTAACCATTTTAACAGTTAAGTAAATATGGTGTAACAAAGAACCAAATACTGAAGATGCCAGAAACCTTCAACTAGCTATGCTTTCCCTAGACTGGGCATGCTTCAACCTTATACTGGTTGCATAAAAAAGGAAAATGTTTCACTATTCAGCATTAACGTCCCTCATCCTGACAAGTACAAATATACAAAAAACTGAGACAGAGCAAGGGAGGGAGAAGAACGGTGGGAGCGGAGGTTTAAAAAGCACGCCAAAAGCCCAGAGTTGGAGACCAGAGACTGGAGACAGAGCGAGAGAGAGAAGAGCACGGCGGGAATGGAGAGAGAGAGAGGAGCATAGTGGGAGCAGCAGGGAAAAATCAAAAAGTGACATCAGAGTGATGTCACAATCAACAGAGAGAGCAGGGAAACAGAGAGCCGCCAGGGTGAGTATACAGGTAAGCTTTTAATTTGATTTAATTTAAATCAAACATAGCATCAAACATCACAGGCAAGCAGGTAGGTGATTGGTTTGGGAAGAAGATAACTGTTTGGTGAGTATCTGGTAAGTGATTAAGGTCTATTCTAATCCTAACATTTAGAATTGTAAAGGAACTAGTGGTAAGCTCAATACAATACATAAAGAAAGGAAAATAAAATAAATAATTGAATAAAATAATGAATTAGTTAATTAAAACACATTAAGGATGGCAGGAGAGGTGATGTGTCACAGCTGCAGCAAGTGGGAGCTCCTGGATGCCACTGTGATCCAGAACAAATACGTCTGCAGTAAGTGTTTACGGCTCGAGGAGCTTCGGCTCAGAGTCAGTGAACTGGAGGCCAAGCTGCAGACACTGTGACATATCAGGGAGGGGGAAAGTTACTTGGACATTTTGTGGAATCTCCATGCTCAGCATAGTGGGGAAAGTCTTTGCTCGAGTCGCTCTGAACAGGCTCCAGAAGCTGGCCGAGCGTGTCTACCCTGAGGCACAGTGTGGCTTTCGTGCAGAGAGATCGACCGTTGACATGCTGTTCTCCCTTCGTCAGATACAGGAGAAATGCCGTGAACATCAGATGCCCCTCTACATTGCTTTCATTGATCTCACCAAAGCCTTTGACCTCGTCAGCAGACGTGGTCTCTTCAGACTACTAGAAAAGATTGGATGTCCACCAAAGCTACTAAGTATCATCACCTCATTCCATGACAATATGAAAGGCACAATTCAACATGGTGGCTCCTCATCAGAGCCCTTTCCTATCCTGAGTGGCGTGAAACAGGGCTGTGTTCTCGCACCCACACTTTTTGGGATTTTCTTCTCCCTGCTGCTTTCACATGCGTTCAAGTCCTCTGAAGAAGGAATTTTCCTCCACACAAGATCAGGGGGCAGGTTGTTCAACCTTGCCCGTCTAAGAGCGAAGTCCAAAGTACGGAAAGTCCTCATCAGGGAACTGCTCTTTGCTGACGATGCTGCTTTAACATCTCACACTGAAGAGTGCCTGCAGAGTCTCATCGACAGGTTTGCGGCTGCCTGCAATGAATTTGGCCTAACCATCAGCCTCAAGAAAACAAACATCATGGGGCAGGACGTCAGAAATGCTCCATCCATCAATATTGGCGACCACGCTCTAGAAGTGGTTCAAGAGTTCATCTACCTAGGCTCAACTATCACCAGTAACCTATCTCTAGATGCAGAAACCAACAAGCGCATGGGAAAGGCTTCCACTGCTATGTCCAGACTGGCCAAGAGAGTGTGGGAAAATGGCGCACTGACATGGAACACAAAAGTCCGAGTGTATCAGGCCTGTGTCCTCAGTACCATGCTCTATGGCAGCGAGGCCTGGACAACGTATGTCAGCCAAGAGCAACGTCTCAATTCATTCCATCTTCGCTGCCTCCGGAGAATACTTGGCATCAGGTGGCAGGATCGTATCTCCAACACAGAAGTCCTCGAGGCGGCCAACATCCCCAGCTTGTACACACTACTGAGTCAGCGGCGCTTGAGATGGCTTGGCCATGTGAGCCACATAGAAGATGGCAGGATCCCCAAAGACACATTGTACAGCGAGCTCGCCACTGGTATCAGACCCACCGGCCGTTCATGTCTCCGATTTAAAGACGTCTGCAAACGCGACATGAAATCCTGTGACATTGATCACAAGTCGTGGGAGTCAGTTGCCAGCATTCGCCAGAGCTGGCGGGCAGCCATAAAGACGGGGCTAAAATGTGGCGAGTCGAAGAGACTTAGTAGTTGGCAGGAAAAAAGACAGAAGCGCAAGGGGAGAGCCAACTGTGCAACAGCCCCAACAAACAAATTTCTCTGCAGCACCTGTGGAAGAGCCTGTCACTCTAGAATTGGCCTTTATAGCCACTCGAGGCGCTGCTTCACAAACCACTGACCACCTCCAGGCCAAAGAAAGAAAAGAGAAAGGTGGATGTATTGTACTTAGATTTCCATAAGGCAATTAAAAGGTAAAACATCAAAGGTATTGCAGAAAAGAAAAGCTCATAGTGTAGTGGGTAACATATTGGCATGGATAGAATATTGGCTGGCTAACAGGAAACAAAGAGTAGGCATAAATGGGTCATTTTCTGGTTGGCAAGATGTAATGAGTGATGCACCACAGGGATCTGTGCTGGGGCCTCAATTTTTTACAATTTTATAAGTGACTTAGATGAAGGGACCGAAGGTATGGTTGCTAAATTTGCTGATGACACATAGATAGGTCGGAAAGTAACTTGTGAAGAGGATTAAGGGGGCTACAAAGGGATATAGATAGGTTAGGTGAGTGGGAAAAGACCTGGCAAATGCAGTATAATTTGGGAAAGTGTGACATTGTCCACTTTGGCAGGAAGAATAAAAAAGAAGCATATTATCTAAATGGTGAGAGATTGCAGAGCTCTGAGATGCAGAGGGATCCGGGTCTCCTAGTGCATGAATCACAAAAGGTTAGTCTGCAGGTACAGCATGTAATTAGAAAAGCTAATAGAATGTTATTGTCTATTGCAAGGGGAATTGAATACAAAAGTAGGGAGGTTTTGCTTCAGCTATACAGGGCATTGGTGAGACCACATCTGGAGTACTGTGAACAGTACTAGTCTCCTTATTCAAGGAAGGATGTAATTGCATTGGAGGCAGTCCAGAGCAGGTTTACTAGACTAAAACCTGGAATGGGCAGGCTGTCTTATGAGGAAAGATTGGACAGTCTAGGCTTGTATCCACTGGAATTTAGAAGAGTAAGAGGCAACTTGATTGAAACATATAAGATCCTGAGGGGTCATGACAGGGTGGATGTGGAAAGGATGTTTCCCCTTGTGGAAGAATCTAGAACTAGGGGTCATTGTTTAAAAGTAAGAAGTCACCCATTTAAGACAGAGATGAGGAGAAATTTTTTCTCTCAGAAAGTTGTGATTCTTTGGAATTCTCTTCCTCAAAAGGCGGTGGAAGCAGAGTCTTTGAATATTTTTAAGGCAGAGATAGATAGGTTATTGATTAACAAGAGGGTGGAAGGTTATCGGGGTAGGTGGCAATGTGGAGTAATCAGTTCAGCCATGAACATATCGAATGGCGGAGCAGGCTTGACAGACCGAGTGGCCTACTCTTGCTCCTAATTGGTATGTTCGTAGAAGTGAAAAATAATTTATCTCTTACAATAATTGTAACATTAGCTCTACCTTTACCTGTTATTAACATACATGTCTGAATATAATTGATAGGTTGAGTACCAACTCATGGCCAATTTTGGAGTTCTGAGCTGTGGGTATTTTACTGAAGCTGTAGCATGAAGTCTTCAAAAAGAGAGCTGGCAAGTAGTGCAAAACTATTACTGCAGACTCCTGCTGCTAAAACAGAGGAGGCTGAGGAAGATAAAGAAATTAGGAATTGGTAATAATATTGTTGTGTCTGGACAAACAATAAAAATATCTGTTAGTTATCTATGATTAAATGGTTAACGTTAATATTTTCATTACACCAGCAATCCCAAAGTATTGAACAATTAACCAATAAAGAGCACACAACCTTCTATTCAAATGAGAGGGACTGACCAATATTCAGTTATTACATTGATTCCAACTAAAACACAAAATGAAAAACAGTTTGATACTTAACAGTTCCTCCAATGTTCGACCACTGTGTAAAAACTTTAATAGATTAGACTTTGATAATTCCCAAGACATAACTTTTCTTTTACTGTTTTTAGAAGTCCTTTCTCTAAAGGTAGTGACTCATTCAGCCTTTATCATTCCCAAGGGATTGATTATCCTTTACATCACATCCACGTTGTCATGCTTCATGTATGAATCTAGATGGTGACAGCAAGTGACTTTACCCATTCCAGTCCTTAAGAAACATCACCAATTCCAGCCTCCCAGTACGCTCACCAGTAATCAAGAGAAGAAACTGTCTGAGATTAGTGATTAAAATACAGGAATGATATAGCATGGTAGGAAAATATTAAAATATTGCTGTAATCAGTAAAAGCTCCTGAAACCCAGACAATATCTGGAATCTTGAAGCTGTGAAACATAGTGAGAGAATTTTCACACAACATTTCAGAATGGTGACATCTGATTGGAACAAATTGTCCTCTTTCTACCAGGGCAAACCTTCTTGGAATGCATGTTTGCAGAGTTTCTCTGATCTAAACTGCTGATGATGGCAAAGCTAAACTGCACTGCAGCAGCATTTTGGCACCAGGACACTTCTTAGGGTCTGCATTTAAAGAGAGGCTTGATGCATGCAGGAGAAGTGACAGTGGCAGGATGGGGTGTGGTACTCAGGGGTGGTGAAGAGGGAGGCTTATGTGGACTATAAACATCAGCATAGACCAGTTGGGCTGAATAACCTGTTTCTGTTTTGTAGATTCTATGTAATTCCTTACAATAAGAACTTAGGCTATCTATGCATTTACAAGATTCACGTATTCTCAGTAGCATTAAACCCCTTGGCCTGGATTTTGCAGTCAGTGGTGATGCAAGGACACATGCTGCTGACCACAAAGGAAGCTGATCAAAAAGATCTAGCAATCTCTCTGGGGGAAATTTTCCCTTTCCCCGCGGCAGTTTAAATCTGGCACCAAATCCAGGGCTGTCTTGGCATGCAGCAATACTGATGTCAGCAAACAGGTAGGAAACGTATCCGGAAGTATTCACACACAGTTAGGAAGTCAAAAGCACTTAAAATCCTTCACTTTTAATTTCAAATTTCAAATAGTGAAATAAATGTATAGTTGTATTAAGATAAAAGCTAAAATAAAGTTAAACAGACTTTTAGAAAAAGAAGAAAAGCTATCTTTTTAAAAATATGTGAAATACTGATCATTATGGAGAAATTTGACATTCCACAAACATAACATTAGCTTTTTAGAGCCAGTAAGGGTGTTTACAGTAATCATAAAAATAGTATGCTGTTAAAGACAAAATTACACCTCATTCAACAAGGTGTAACTTATTCAAGGGATTTGACTGCAAGACTAACAGCATTAGGGTAGACTTTTTAATCAAATCCTCATTGCAAGGGGTATAGCAGTCTATGGGAAATCCTGCAGTGTACCCTATGAAGGACTGTAAACTCACTGACAGCAACCTCTGAATTTCTGTATCATTCTGTGCATGTCCAAACTCTCGAAGTTGGTATCAGCTTCAGTGGAGTAATGAAGGCAAATGGTGACAGTTTTGCTATCATTACTACAGCGAATTCTGGGCCTTTGTAAGTTTGGAGAAAATACATAATGATGGTAGTGTAGTGGTAATGTCCCTGAACTAATAATCTAGGGGCCTGGGACATTGCCCTGGGCACACAGGTTCAAAATCCCACCATAACAACTGGTGGGCTTTAAATTTAATTAATTAATAAAAATTTGGAAATAAAAGCTAGTTACAGTAATGGTGCCATGCAACTATCCTTGATTGTTGTAAAAACCCATCTGGTTAACCAATGTCCTTTAGGGAAGGTTATCTGCTATCCTTACATGGTCTGACCTACATGTGACTCAAGACCCACAGCAATGTGGTTGACTCTTAAATGGCATAGCAGGCCATTCAGTTCAAGGGCAATTAGGGATGGGCAACAAATGCTGGCCTTGCCAGTGACACCCACATCCCATAAAAAAAAGAATCCCACCTGTGACAGTCCTTTATTGCTCTCGAATCCACCTGGCGGTAGAAGCAGAACTAATTTAGCATGGGAGAAAAGAACACATATTACTCTTTAACGAAAAGTGGTCCTGTAATAATAAGAGATCAAGGAAAAACAGTTCATACCTCATGTACATAGAATCATAGAATGGTTATAGCACAGAAGGAGGAAGTTCAACCTGTGATGTCCATGTCATTGTATTGGATTTAAAGGGGAGGTATTTTGCCTTGCAGAGGTCACAATCTCTCAAGCAGCTCCTTTGGGGAGCTTTACAACCTCACGAAGCCATTGCTAATGAAGGAAAATAAATATGATCTTGTCTGTATGTTGAAAACTTCCATTTGTGTCACTAAATTCAAAGCCAACAAAAAATGAATTTCTTCCAGATCCATTCAGGTTTAAGGCATGCAACAGCTCCTGCTACTTTCGAAACTCCATCATGCAGACTAGCTGACTTATGCAGTCGGATCTAACTGGCACTGTTGGTAAAATACTGATTGACATCAAGGGGTCATCTCTAAATTACATACTCAAACTGATCTGTCATTACAGTCTATACTCTGAAATCCATCCCACACTGTAAATAGGACAGCTTACAAAGCACAAGGAGCTTCATCATATTGTAGAACTCAGAAGTGGTTCTGCCATGTAAACTGGTTCAAATTCGAACCCATGATTGACCTAGAAATACTTGCTACTGATATTGGACAGAATTTAAGGCGGCTGTTTAAGGTGGGAATGATGGTGTGGGGGGATGGAGAATCGCAGCTGAACCGCCTGCCTGGAAATCTGGCTTTGTGACGTTGATTCCGGATTTGGTCAGCGACGGGAAAGCACCAAGGCAGCATGGCCGCCCCGATGCAATGGGAAGCTGTTGTAAATTGCTGAGCAGTTATGTTTTAATGCATTTACATCTAATTATCCTCGATTTAATGGTTGGCTCTATGTAGAGGATGGAGGGTAGCACTCACATGCATTTGGGCTCATGACAGTTTAAACCTGGCGGCACCAAGGCGAAAGGCTTCAGTGCTGCTACAAGGAGGCAGCCCTGAGCATTGCTGCATAGCGGAAGGGGGGGTTCAGAAGCCATTGTGTTACAGAGTGTTCTGCAAGGGGGTTCTTGGTCCCGGGGGCTCTGCAAGGGAGCTCGTTGTCTTGGAGCTCTGCAAGGGGTTTCAGGGTCTCTGAAAAGGGTTATCATGGGTTTGGGGGATGGGGGTGGGGGGGGGGGGGGGTAGCTGTATTTGGCTACCATACTGCTGAGTGATATGTTTGGTCACTTATACTGCTGGAAGAGAGCATTGGCTATTCGAAAAGTTGGGCCCTGAGGGCCATCAGGGGCTCCACTGGGAGAATTGTCAAAAGCTCAGTTGCCAAGGCAGGGTCATCTTTCCATCGACAGCGGTCTGCAGGCCCACATCACCTGCATGGGTCTCATGCACCCTGTATTTTTGGATGCGGAGCCTCCGTTGGAGGGAGGACCAAGAGGCTGCTGCGCCTGTCCGTGAAGCTCCACAACAAGAACAGCAGCAGCTGGCCATGCCACAAAGGGGCCAGGTACATCAGAGAGTGTATTGGACTTGTACCAGCTATCTCCCAATGTCTGAGTGCCATTGTCAATGAAGCTCTCCAGGGAGTCCATCACTGACTTGTGCATCTTGCTGCAGGACAAGTTGCAACCTCTGGGATTCGGCGGGTAAGAGGTTAGGGTTAGGGTTACTCTTTGCCAGTGGCCCTGAAGATCACCGTTGCACTAAATTTCTACACATCTGGATCTTTCCAGGGATCCACCAGGGACATGTGTGGGGTCTCCCAGGCAGCAGCCCACTGCTGCATTAAGGAGGTGACCGACTCCCTTTATAAGAGGGCTGGCGACTAAGTGCGTTACCAGACAGAGCCTGACAGTCAGGCCGAGAGGGTCATCAGGTTTGAGGCCATTGCTGGATTTCCCCGGGTGCAAGGCGTGATAGATTGTATGCATGTGGTTATCAAAGCTCCCATGGACCAGCCAGCTGCCTTCATCAACAGGAAGAACCTCCATTCATTCAATGTTCAACTGCTCTGTAACCAACGAAAGCATTTCCTGCAGGTATGTGCCCACTTCCCGGGAAACAGCCACAACACCTTCATAATTCAACAGTCACAGGTACCTTAGCTTTACAGGCCCTCAACTCACCTTCGGGGATGGATAGTCGGGGACAAAGGCTATCCATTGAAGACAGGGCTACTGACGCCTGTGAGGAGCCCTCAAAATGCAGGAGAGGTACAACAATTGCCACGGCTCCAATCAAACGATGATCAAGCAGGCCATTGTGCTACTGAAGATGAGATTTTGCTGCCTCAATCGATCTGGTGGAGACCTGCTGTATGCCCCAGTGAGGGTCTCGCATATCGTAGTGGTCTGCTGTTCTCTACACATTCTAGTACTGCAGAGTGGGGGGGCTCTACATAGCAACGAGATGCCTGAGCGACACTCCTCCACCGATGTGGAGGATGCAGCGGGTTTAGAGAAGTAAGCAGCACAGGATGGTAAGGACCTTGCACCAGAGGCCAGGCAGATTGCCAAGGAGGCAACAGACAATCTCATTATTACACGATTCCAGCCACCCTGACGTTCACAGAAAATCCAATCCTCAACTTAATGCATGCATTATGTTATGTTAATGGTGTGGTGAAAGACAAAACATTAACACAGAGAAGGTGTCAATTGACAGTAAAATGAACAGCCCTGGCCCCAAGCACAAACATGAAAAAAAAACAGTGGGTAAGCACAGTAGAAACAAACTAAAATAAAACAAATAAAAAAGAAAAAATAACTAAAAATAAAAAGGGGGGCCTCTCATGCGCTGAAATTATTGAACTTCATGTTCAGTCGGCAGGCTGTAGCATGCCTAATCGGTAAATGAGATGCTGTTCCTTGAGCTTGCATCGATGTTCGCTGGAACACTGCAGCGATCCCAGGACAGAGATGTGAGCATGAGAGCAGGGGGGAGTGTTGAAATGGCAAGCAACCGGAAGCTCAGGGTCATGCATACGGACTGAGTGGAGATGTTCCGCAAAGCGGTCACCCAATCTGCTTTTGGTCTCCCCAATGTAGGGAAGACCACATTGTGAGCAGCGAATACAGTATACTACATTGAAGGAAGTACAAGTAAAATACTGCTTCTCCTGAAAGGAGTGTTTAGGGCTTTGGATAGTGAGGAGAGAGGAGGTATATGGGCAGGTATTACACCTCCTGCGATTGCAGGGGAAGGTGCCATGGGAAGGAAACCAAGTGGTGGAGGTAATTGAGGAGTGAACCAGGGTGTCACGGAGGGAACAATCCCTGCGGAAGGGGAAGGAAAGGGAAGATGCGTTTGGTAGTGGCATCACGCAGGATGTGGCAAAAATGGCGGAGGATGATCCTTTGGATATGGAGGCTGACGGGGTGGAATGTGAGGACAAGGGGAACCCTGTCGCGGTTCTGGGAGGGAGGGGAAGGGGTGAGGGCAGAGGTGCGGGAAATGGGCCGGACACGGTTGAGGGCCCTGTCAGCCACAATGGGGGGGAAATACTCGGTTGCGGAAAAAGGAAGACATATCAAAAGCGCTGTCGTGGAAGGTTGCATCATCAGAGCAGATGTGCCAGAGATCGAGAAACTGGGAGAATGGAATGGAGTCCTTCCAGGATGCAGGGCGTGAAGAAGTGTAGTCGAGCTAGCTGTGGGAGTCGCTGGGCTTATAATGAATATTAGTAGACAGCCTATCCCCAGAGATGGAGACAGAGAAGTCGAGGAAGGGAGTGGAAATGTCAGAGATGGACCATGTAAAGGTCAGAGAAGGGTGTAAATTAGCAGCAAAGTTGATAAAGTTTTCTAGTTCTGGGTAGAAGCAGGAAACAGCAGCAATACAGTCATCAATGTACCAGAAAAAGAGTTGGGGGAGGGCACCTGAGTAGGACTGGAACAAGGAATGTTCAACATATCCCACAAAAAGACAGGCATAACTAGGACCCAGGCAGGTATGCAGAGCAACACCTTTTACTTGAAGGAAGTGAGTGGAGTTGAAGGAGAAGTTGCTCAATGTGAGAACAATTTCAGCCAGGCGGAGGAGGGTAGTGGTGGATGGGGACTGGTTGGGCCTCTGTTCAAGGAAGAAGTGGAGAGCCCTCAAACCGTCCTGGTGAGGGATGGAGGTGTAGAGAGATTGGACGTCCATAGTGAAGAGGAGGCGGTTACGGCCAGGAAACTGGGAATTGTCAAAATGACGTAGGGCATCAGAAGAGGGATTGCTGCAGTGTTCCAGTGAACATCAACGCAAGCTCAAGGAACAGCACCTCATTTACCGATTCGGCATGCTACGGCCTGCCGGACTGAACATTGAGTTCAATCATTTCAGAGCATGAGGGGTCCACCTTTTTATTTTTAGTTACTTTTTATTTTTTATTTTATTTTAGTTTGTTTATTTTATTTCCACTGTGCCTACCCACTGTTTTTTTTTCATGTCTGTGCTTGGGGCAAGGGCTGTTCATTTTACAGTCAATTGATAGCCTCTCTGTACTAACGCTTTGTCTTTCACCACACCATTAAAATACTGTTTGTCTTTGCTCCATGACCTTCTGGTCAGTTATTCTCTGTGACCTTGTCCTATCAACACCTTCTCTTTTGTTATCTTTTGACCCACCCCCGCTTTACTTGCTTAAAGTCTTTTACGTTTCTAATATTTGTCAGTTCTGATGAAGGGTCACTAACCTGAAGTGTTAGCTCTTCTTCTCTATCCACAGATGCTGCCAGACCTGCTGAGTATTACCAGCACTTCTTGTTTTTATTTCAGATTTCCAGCATCTGCAGTATTTTGCTTTTTGTTAAGAGTTTTTATGTGTTTAACACTTATCTTAGAACTAACATCACAAAAAAAGCATTGGTCCAGAATTTCCTGGATTGCATTTATGCTGGTTTTAAAGCCAATCTTTCTGACGGCAACCTACGCACAAATTTCCTAAGGATCACAATAATTCACAGTAAGTTCATATGGGGTTAGGTGCAATTTATTAGCTTGGATAGAGGATTGGCTAACCAACAGAAAACAGAGAGTCGGTATAAATGGGTCTTTTTCTGGTTGGCAAGATGTAACTAGTGGGGTGCCACAGGGTTCAGTCCTCAGTCCCCAACTATTTACAATCTATATAAATGACTTGGATGCAGGGATAGAAGGTACTATAGCCAAATTTGCAGATGACACTAAAATAGGTGGGACAGTAAGTTGCAATAAAGAAATAAGAAATCTACAAATGGATATGGATAACTTAGATAAATGGGCCAAAATTTGGCAGATGGATTTTAACGTGGATAAGTGTGAGGTTATCCACTTTGGTCGGAAGATTAGAAAGGCAAATTATTATCTAAATGGAGAAAAACTTCAGAGTGCTTCAGTGCAGAGGGATCTGGGCGTCCTCGTGTATGAATCGCAGAAAACTGGTTTACAGGTACAGCAGGTGATAAGGAAGGCAAATGGAATTTTGGCATTTATTGATAAAGGAATAGAGTATAAAAGTAAGAAAGTGTTGCTGCAACTGTACAAGGCATTGGTGAGACCACACCTGGAGTATTGTGTACAGTTTTGGTCCCCTTACTTGAGGAGGGATGTAGTTGCATTGGAGGCAGTTCAGAGGAGGTTCACTAGATTGATTCCAGAGATGAGGGGTTTGTCTTATGAAGAGAGATTGAGCAGTTTAGGGCTTTACTCTCTGGAGTTTAGAAGAATGAGAGGAGATCTAATTGAGGTATATAAGATAATTAAGGGGATTGACAAAGTAATGATGTTTCCTCTTGTGGGGCAATCTAGAACGAGAGGTCATAGTTTTAGTATAAGGGGTAGCAGATTTAAAACAGAGATGAGGAGAAACTCCTTCTCTCAAAGGGTCGTGAGTCTGTGGAATTCACTACCCCAGAATGCAGTGGATGCCGGGACATTGGGTAATTTTAAGGAGGAGATAGACAGATTTGTAATTAGAAATGGGTTGAAGGGTTATGGAGAACGGGCAGGAAAGTGGAGTTGAGG
This sequence comes from Heterodontus francisci, assembly GCF_036365525.1. NCBI lineage: Eukaryota > Metazoa > Chordata > Chondrichthyes > Heterodontiformes > Heterodontidae > Heterodontus > Heterodontus francisci. The sequence continues at coordinate 41,076,073 of NC_090375.1, forward strand.
CCGAGGTGAGATCAGCCATGATTGTATTAAAATGTGAAGCCATAAAACTTTGGTTGGGCACATTAAGGACAGCCTGTTTACGAAAATTGTAGATTCTTTTTCTCTTCCTAATTTAACAGAATCTGAGGCCATGTAAAGGCATTCAGAGGACAGTGCAGTTCTCAACGTAGAGAAACAAAAATGCTTAAAAAACCGCAATACAACACAAGAAACACTTTGGATCCTGCTGGGACCAAATTCTGGAGCATAAATGAACATCCATTCAGAACTGACTAAATGCAGAAAAATTATGTTCTCTGGAGTTTAGCCGAGGGGGCGGAGCTATATTAATGATCCATGTAAGTTTTGCCAGAGTAAGTCAAAAACAATGTAAATGATCATGGATATTCATATGTGGCAATGTTCCAGCAAAAAAAAGCATAATTCTGTTTTGTTGGAATTTTCTCGGCGAAAAAAACAATGCTGTAGTTATGCCAAAATATTTAAGGAAATTCCAGACCTTTTTGTTATTTGCAGGTACTTGCTTTGTGCGAGTTGGTTTCTGCATTTAACTACATTGTAACAGAGGCTACAGGCTGAACTTTATATCAGCAATGGGGGTTCTAATGACAGGCAGGAAGGCCGGGAGTAGGGTCTGTTCTCTATAAGACCCCTGGCTGAATTCAATGGCGGGCAGGCAATTAACTGCCCTATTTCAGGAATACCATCCCTATACGGGACAAAATCTCACCTCCAAGAGTTGCCGGTACTGCAGGAGGCCTGGAGCAGCACCAATAGAGGAGAACCTTGACCAAGGTAAGTGGGGTCAGGGTTGCTGAGGCAGCCAGGCAGGCCCCGGTGAAGAGGTGTGGGGATGGTAGTTGAGGGCAGGGGTGGTCATGCTGTGGGGGCAGCTATCGCTGCCAGATGGACCCTCTGTGGGCTATGGATTGGCCTCAGAGGAGGGACCCCCCCTCCTCCACATATCTTACAAGGAGACTGCCAGGTTTCACCTGGTTGTGTCTCTACACAGCTGTGGGTCCCTCCAATGTAGGCTAAATGCCAGCAGAGGCGGGAGATGGTCCTTAAGTGGCTTAATTGGCCTCCCAGCTGACACAGTGCCTGCCACAGACAGAATGGCATGGGGGCAGGACATCGGGCATGCCTCCCAATGCCATCTCATGCCATTTTCTGTGCCCACCCGCCTCCCAGCCCATCTCTAATAGCCGGATAAAATTCAGCCCTACATTTCAGAAGTACTTCATTGTTTGTGAAACACTTTGAGATGTCGTGAAATGCATTATATAAATGCAAGTTCTTAGAGCTTAGACACAGAGCAAAGGCTAAGTGTTCCCCCAGGTCTACACAGAAAATTTAATCAGTGAAAATAATTCAGGGTACCAGCACAGAACACTGGTGAATATTCCAGTGCTTGCCAACCAGGACCATCGTAACCATCAAGTAATTGGCTTACGGGGCTGTGTGGAGTCAAATGAGAAAGATTCCAGCCCTCAGTAATGAACATACCAATCCAGTTTCTATCAGTCAGCCAGGCTGGCTGGTCAATCATCAGCATTGCCTTGGAATACTGCAGCACTGCCTGTTTCAGTTATTAGTATCTGATAGATTAATGTTTCTGTTTCTAAATGTGCTCCAATTCTTGTGATGGATGCATGTCTTTCCATGTCTAGTGGGAGATGAAATAGGTTAATTACCTTTTTTGGTAAGTCACTGATACAGATAGGACACTTCATCAAAACACAATTGAAAACATCTCAACATGACAAAAATAAAACATGAAAATGAAAAATGAAAATCTATGACAAATTATTTCTTTCTTGCTGATCGCAATTTACACAGATTAAAAATTGATTAGTGCTGTTTCTGCAATTGTCAGAGAATGTGTGTTACGTCATTATTACAGGAAGGGGAAAGTTACCTGGATACTTTGTTCCAGAAGGCAGTCACATCCCTAAGGATAGGGTCTTCTGATTTGGTCAGTGGTCAGGGACAGGAAGGGGTGACTGCAAGCGAGGCAGGTAAGGGGATCGAGATGGAAGTAGCGGGGCCTCAGCCCTTGTAATTCTCCAACAGGTTTGAGGTACTTTCAGCTTGTATGAATGAGAGCGAGGGCTGCAAGATGGATGAGCAAACTGACCACAGTACTGTGGTACAGAAAGCCATTTTAATTGGGTGTGCAAATAGGAAATGTAGTGGTAGTAGGAGATAGTATAGTCATGGGGCTAGACACAGTTCTCTGCGACCAAGAACGAGAATCCAGAAGGCTGTGTTGCCTGCCCCATGCCAGAGTTCGGGACATCTGCTTAGGGCTGGAGAGGAAATTGCAGTGGGGGAGGGAGGTCCACGTGGGTACCAATGATATAGATAGGACTAGGAACGAGCTTCTGCATAGGGAGTATGAGCAGTTAGGGGATAAATTAAAAAGCAGAACCTCAAAGCTAATAGTTTTAGGATTATTACCTGGACAATGAGCAAATTGGTGTAGCGTAAATACGATTAGAGAGTTAAATGTGTGGCTCAAAGATTGGTGTGGGAGAATTGGGTTTTGATTCTTTGGGCACTGGCACCAGTACTGGGGAAAGTGGGAGCTGTACCATTGGAACAGTCTTCATCTGAACCTTTTTGGGACCAGTCTGGCAAGTCGTATACCTAGGGTGGTAGAGAGGGCTTTAAAGGAAATGGTGCGGGTGAGGGATCAAGTGAAGGGAGATGTGATAATTTAAAGAGAGGGGAGAAGGCAAGAGAGCAAGGTAGCATTAAGGAAATTGATAATCTGAGTGTGGCAGGAAGGAATAGAGAGTGCAAACCTAAGAGTACATCAGCAGATAAGGCTGGAGGTTGTGAAAATGATAAAAAAAGACAAATCAAAGGCATTCTATCTGAATGCACACAGCATTCACAACAAGGTAGATAAAATGACAGCACAAATAGAAGTAAACAGGTATGATCTAATTGCTATTTCAGAGACGAGGCTGCAGTGTGACCAAGCCTGGGAACTGAATGTCAAGGGTATTCAACATTTAGGAAGAATAGGAAAATGAGATAGGGTAGCGCATCAATAAAGGATGAGATCAGTATGTGAGCGAGAGAGATCATAGATTGAAGGATCAAGATGTAGAAACAGTTTGGATAGAGCTAAGAAACAGCAAGGGGCAGCAAACATTCATAGGAATTGTTTATAGGCCACCAAAAGTATTGATAATGTAGGGCAGGGTATAAATCAGGAAATTAGAGATGCGTGTAACAAGGGTAATGCAGTAATCATGGGGGACATCAATCTATATATAGACTGGGTAAACCTAATTAGTACTAATGCTGTGGAGGACGAATCTCTAGAATGTACATGAGATGCTTTTCTAGAATAGTATGTTGAGGAACCAACTAGAGAACAGGCTATTTTAAATCTGGTACTGTGCAATGAGAAAGGGCTAATTGATAATTTCATTGTAAAGGAGTGTCTAAGGAATAGAATCATAGAATCATAGAAAAGTTATGGCACAGGAGGAGGCCATTCAGTCCATCGTAACTGCGCCAGCTGTAAAAACTAGCCGCCCAATCTATTCCCACCTTCCAGCACCTGGTCCATAGCTGTGCAGTTTACAGCACTTCAGGTGCATGTACAGGTACCTCTTAAAAGAGCTGAGGGTTTCTGCCTCCACCACCGATCTGGGCAGTGAATTCCAGACACCCACCACCTTCTGGGTGAAAAAGTTTTTCCTCATGTCCCTCTAATACTTCTACCATCACCTTAAATCTGTGACCATTGTATTTGACCTCTTCCTGAGGGGAAACAAGTCCCTCCTGTCTACTCTATCTACGCCCCTCATAATTTTTCACACCTCAATTAAGTCACCCCTCAGCCTCCTCTGTTCTAAGGAAAGCAACCTTAGCTGATCCAATCTTTCCTCATAGCTGTAACTTTCAAGCCCTGGCAACATTCTTGCAAATCTCCTCTGTACTCTCTCCAGAGCAATCATATCCTTCCTGTAATGTGGTGAACAGAACTGTATGCAGTACTCCAACTGTGGCCTAACCAGCATTTTATACAGTTCCAGCATTACATCCCTGCTTTTGTATTCTGCACTTAGGCCAATAAAGGAAAGCATTCCATATGCCTTCTTCACCACTTTATCTGCCTGTCCTGCCACCTTCAGGGACCTATGAACATGCACTCCAAGGTCTCTCACTTCTTCTACCCCTCTCAATATTCTTTTATTGTGTACTCCCTTGCTTTGTTTGCCCTCCCCAAATGTATTACATCACACTTCTCTGGAATGAATTCCATTTACCAATTTTCCGACCACTCAACCAAACCATTGATATAATTCTGGCATCTACAGCTATTGTCTTCACTATCAACTACAAGACCAATTTATAATATGATAGAATTTTATATTAAGTTTGAAAGTGATGTAGTTCAATCCGAAACTAGGATCTTAAATCTAAACAAAGGAAGTTACAAAGGTGTGAGGGGCAAGTTGGCTGTAGTGGATTGGGAAACTACATTAAAAGGTGTGATGGTTCCAGGCAATGGCTAGCATTTAAAGAATTAATACGTGGGGCTGAATTTTACCAGCCCCCTGACATCGGGGATCATGGTGGAAGGGCCCAGAAAATACCTCCGAGAGAGGCCCACTATGGGCCTCAACGCCGGGTAGGCCCCAGCCCATTTTACCAGTGGCGCAAGGCCCCTGACTGGACCTCCGCTGCTCGGCGACAGAACCTTAATTTCAACATTAAAATCTCTGTTAATCAATAAATAATTACCTACCTTTCCACGATGGCCGGTCCATGCCAATATTCCGGCTGGTTGCCAGAAGTCCCACGCCTTCGAATTTCCGTTTGGAGATACGACGCGGAACACTGCTGGGGAGTGAAGTTTTCAGGAAGTAGGAGAGTGAGAAAAACTCTTCCAATTGGTTGCAGGGATGGTGGGAAGGGGTAAAGGGTCATAAGTAATGAAGTTCAGGGGGGAACGTTCAAGACCTGAAAAAGAAGATTTTTGGGGGGTTGAAGGCAATTTACATATTTATGACTCATATTTATATTTATGGGGTTGTGGGAGAGGGAATTGAGAATGTGAATAAATGTTGTTATGACTGACCACTCCAGCAAAAGCCCCCAATCAAAAATATACGATTCTGATTGTGGTGGGAGAAACGCACTGTTAATTCAATCCCGTCCCTCCACAGATCACCTAACATATCATTTTAAACTTTCCAAATTTAAGAAAGACCCAGCCACATTGTACCATCTATTAACCCCCGAATGAGGCTAACCAAACCAGGTGTCTTTAAATCAACAAATTAACTGTTTAATTCAAAAAACTAAATTCTTAAACTCTACTAAGATATAAACACCATTTAAAATCGAAAAATTTAGAGTCCTTGCAGATTTATGCACCTGCTGGATGTGAAACAGTCCAAGCTTGTTTGAAGTCCTCACAGCCGTCCAATGAGGAAAAAAGGTTTCTCAACAGTAGAACAGTCCGTAGTCTAATCCAGAAGTCGAAATTGTTGCTTTCCTTCTCCAGCGATAAATTTCTACAATTAACAATTTGCAAACACTTTTTAATGAATCAATTTAGCTTTAGAATTTTGAGGGATAAAAGATTGTCACAGTCTAACTTCTCTTCCTGCAGTTTAAGTTATCAGAGATCTCTGTTTTGGCTCGACTTTTTAGAATTTTGAGAGAGAATAATATATAAACAGACCAAATTCTCTTCCTTCAGTTTGAATGGCCTGAGAGATCTCCTTTCAGGTGCTAACACACAGCTGTCTTTCTGTGCTTCCTGTTAGAACGGGCTGCTTCCACTATAAGCCAGTTCAAAATTAAATTGTAACAAATGTATCTCTCGGTACTCAGTCCGAGTAGCTATATCCAAGGCAACGAGGATGCACTCTTTGAATCACAGTCTCCGAATGGCTGTATCCTGGAGCAACAAAAATGCATTCTTTGACTCAGATTCTGGATCCCGCTGCCTTAAAGCAGTACGGTTCCTTTTCCCAGTCTTAAAGGCACACTGCATTATTCCTCAAAAAAATACTACAGGATCATAACAATGTCGATCTTCAATTTTCAGCATTCTGTCACTTTAAATATTTAAATGAGTCTGAAGGGCCTGGAATCCTTTAAAAATGGCATTGGTGCCTCCATGATGGCACCGGACGCCATTGTCGGGGATGGAGCACCTGCCCCCTCCATGTTAATGAATTGCCGTGCAAAATATTGCGCCGGCTCTGCGACAGACGATCTAACCTTGAAGAGTGCCGCTGAAATCGGTGGCACACTACTAAAATTTAGCCTGTGCTTTACAACAAATTTACATTCTTTGAGGCACAAAATCCAACAGGAAAAGTGATCCAAGCAAATCTACCAAGAAAAGCTAACGATCATAGTAAATTAAAGGAAGAGGATTATAAAGTTGCCCAAAAAAGTCGTAAGCCAGAGGATTGGGACCATTTTAGAATTCAGCAAATGAGGACCAAAAAATTGATAATGAAGGAGAAAATAGAATATGAAAGTAAACTAGCGAAAAACATAAAAATGGACTGTAAAATCTTCTATAGGTATGTACGAAGGAAAAGAATAGCAAATACAAATGTGGGCCCATTACAGGCAGTAACAGGGGAATTTATAATGGGAATAAGGAAATGGCAGAGAAACTAAACAAACACTTTGGGCTGAATTTTATGCCGCCCCAGTGAGTCGGATGGTGGTGTGGGGGTGGCGTAAAATTGAGCGGGAGGCTCCTGGAGGCCTACTTGCCCCTCTCCCGCCTCCAGTCAACTTTACGGCTGTCGGACGTGAAAGGCCACCCAGTGATAGCTGCCGGACAGACCGCGCGCCGGAGTAGGAGCCATGGCACAGGGTGCTCGATTGAGGGCCGCCCCTGCCTTCCAACCCAGCCCTGGGGCCCAAGACACCACCACCCCCTCCACCAAATCGCCACTCCAGCCTCACCAGAGAATGACCGACCCCCTGATGAGACATGCCCAACTTGCCTTCACTCCTAGCTCCATGGCATCGGCTGGGCTGCAGTCCCAGCAGTGGCCAGCGCTCCTGGTGGCGCTGCTGGGACTAAGAGCTGCCAGCCCGCTGATTGGCCGGCAGCTCACTGAGGTGGGACCTCCTCCCTCAAGTGGGTGGAAATCCCGTCTCGGGACAATTAAAGCCCGGGGACCCGTAAAATGCAGGACGGATCCCTGGGCTAGCCGGAAGCGGGTTCACCACCGACTTTTACATGGTAAAATCCAGTCCTTTGTCTCTGGTTCACAAAGGAAGATACAAAAAACCTCACAGAAATACTAACGAGCCAAGGGACTGGTGAGAATGAGGAACTGAAAGAAATTAGTATTAGAAAAAGTAGTACTAGAGAAATTAATGGGACTGAAAGTTAATAGATTCCCTGGACCTGATGACCTACATCCCAGAGTGTTGAAATAGGTAGCTGTAGAGATAATGGATGTGTTGGTGATCATCTTCCCAAATTCTATAGATTCTGGAATCATTCCTGCAGATTGGAAGGTAGCAAATGTAACCCAGCTATTTAAAAAAGGAGGGAGAAAGTAATCTGGGAACTACAGACTAGTTTGCCTGACACTAGTAGTAGGGAAATATCTGTTCTAAAGGATGTTATAACTGGACATTGAGAAAAATAATGGCAGGATTGGGAAGAGTCAACACGGGTTTATGAAAGGGAAATCATGTTTGACAAACCTGTTAGAGCTTTTTGAGGATGCAACAAGCAGCATAGATGTGGATGTGGAACAAGTGGATGTGGTGTGTTTGGATTTTCAGAAGGCTTTCGATAAGGTCCTACACAGGAGGTTAGTAAGCAAAATTATAACACGAGATTGGAGAATATATTGCCATGGATTGAGAAATGGTTAACGGACAGAAAACAGAGAGTAGTGTTATGACCGGGTGAGTAAGGGGTCTCAGGCTCCTCTCTCACCCCTTTCCTGGTTTGACCGTAACAGGGTTTAACTTTTAAAACACAGTGTTTTTAGATTCACCTCAGTAAATCCTTACTCATTGCTCGCTAATTGTAATTGTAAATGAACCAATCAAACAGGCATTTTCAGGTTTAAACAAGAAAGGTGTATGTTTGTTAACCTTAACACTCTAACTCAATTAAAGTTACTAAAAATACATGATGCAACCAAGTTTCAAAGTGCTCCAGCCAGCGATCCAGGACTGACTCCTTGTCGGTGTGTAGGGTCTTGTCATCAGTGCTCCTCAGGGGGTTTTGGGCTTGATCCTCTGGTCTATAGACAGAATTTAATGCTTCTCTCTCTGTGTGCCACATCGACCATCGCCAATGGGAAGCGCAGGCCATAGATCGTGATGCCTGGAGATGCTACATCAGGAGGGTTACAGACACCTTTGAGACTGAGCGAAGAACGAGCATGAAAGAGAAAAGGAGGAGAAGGATAGATCCAATTGCCCCCAGCAGCGACTGCACTTTCACTTCTACCCGCTGTGGGAGAATCTGCCGGTCACGGATAGGCCTGACTAGCCACCACTAGCAACCGATGAACACAAACTTCCCAAAATCTTTGTCCGCGAAGAAATGCCAAGAGAGAAGAGATTTATCGTATCTTATCATCTTACTTATATTTATAAAAAAAACTTTGCTTAGCTTTGACATCTCTTGAAAGTTTTTTAAGATTCCCTTTTTATCTTCTTATTGCTTTCTTCGTATCTTTTTTTTCTTTTTATAGCTCTCTCAGGCCACTGGATTTCAATTTTTCTTTTCAATTGTGCAAGCATCTTCTTTCAGCTTGATACTGACTCCTACCTCATTGATTGACCATAATTTAATTCCATCTTAAACTGAGGCAATAAAAATTTCCTGAGACCGGTTACACTTTGCTTTTCAAAATCAGTTTAATAAAATTCTGGAGTAATGAAAATAAGACTCTGAACTATTTTTGACATTGTTGGTCTTTATTGAATTATCTCACAGGAGGCCTGCACCCATTGGATGACAGAAGCTCCCCTTGTCAATCAGATATCCTTGTGTCGCAATGTGTTTCAGCTGAGAGAACAATATTAATCTAATTAACACATTAATATGTTTAATTAACTCTGTGATTATGCAGGGCTGGCTTCATGAATAAACTGTTGCTTGGGCAGATTAACCCATTATAATATGCAAATAAATGCTGACATGATCTCCATGCTGAAAATGGGATTTAGCTCCAACACATATTTGTTTGTACATTTCAGATTTGTACATCAAAAAAAAATCATCGAGCATTCAGTACTCGGCTGCACAATTTTATTTTTATGTCCTTTATCTGACTAGTGTTACTTGCTGTTTCCTATAATAAACAAGTTGCTTAAGAAACCTTATCTTGGTGTACCACAAGTCGGCTACAAGTGATAGGATTTTGCTACTTCCATGCCTGTGAGGATTGTTGAGTCCCAGGCCTCATTATTCTGTTCTGCTCTTTTCACTTTTGTTTAAAGGAAATATGTATTGTTCTTTGTTGATAGTTGCAGAGCTCAGCATATCTGCTTTAATAACAGGAAAAGAAAAGCCTTACATTTCCCTGGGCCAAGGTTTCCCTTTATGGGGATACAAGTCTTTGCTCTTCATTATCTACTGCTATTTGTGCCCTCACTTTATCCATTGATCTCAAATGGAACTTTCTCACTGAATCCATTGTTGAAGCTGTCAAATCATCAACTGCTTGCACTTATGTAGTGCCCTTACTATAGAACAACAAATGCATTTCTCACAGTGATAGCAAATAAAAACAGATGCCAAGTCAAATACATAGAAATACATAGAGTTACATAGGAGTTACAATACAGAAGCAAGTCTTTCAGCCTATCAACCCATTCTGAGGCTTATCCTTCTTTTGACTAAATAGTTGCTCACCCTGTTCCCAGCTCCTTCAACACGGTTTCCTTCACATACCAATCTAATATTAAATCTTGAAAGAAGCAGAGATTAGAAGGGGTGACCCAAAGCTTGGACACCATGGAGGGATTTAAAACAAGGATGAGAATTTTAAATTTGAGTCCTTAGAGATCCGGAGCTCAATAGAGATCAGTGAAGACAGGAGTAATGGAAGAGATGGACTTGGTGTAGGACATCACACACACAGCAGAACTTTGAATAAGGGATTCAGTAGCAGATGGGCTGAGGTAGGGGTAGAGGATAGTTATGTTATAGAGCTAGAGGTATGTGGTCTTTGTAATCGACATGGGTTGAAAGTAAGCTCAGGGTCCTTGGGGGACTCTTGAGGTGATGTGCAGGAGTGGGAGGAGAAGCTATTGCTAAAATTGCTTTGCCTATAATTAGATTGTAACAATAGAACAAGCAAGGGCTTTCCATGGAACTAGGCACAGAGAAGAAACATTGGTGATGGTTGGTGTTATTGGCCATGTCACAGGCTACAGAGAGTTCAGCAGGGATAATAAGAACATAAGAACTAGGAGCAGGAGTAAGCAATTCAGCCCCTCGAGCCTGCTCCGCCATTCAATACGATCATGGCTGATCTTATCTCGGCCTCAACTCTACTTTCCTGCCCGTTCTCCATAACCCTTCAATACATTACAAATTAAAAATCTGTCTAGCTCCTCCTTAAATCTACTCAATGTCCCGGCATCCACTGCACACTGGGGTATGAATTCCACAGACTCACGACCCTTTGAGAGAAGTAATTTCTCCTCATCTCTGTTTTAAATCTGCTACCCCTTATCCTAAAACTGTGACCTCTTATTCTAGATTGCCCCACCAGAGGAAACATCCTCTCTACTTTGTCAATCCCCTTAATCATCTTATATACCTCAATTAGATCTCCTCTCATTCTTCTAAACTCTGGAGAGTAAAGGCCTAAACTGCTCAATCTCTCTTCATAAGACAAACCCCTCATCTCTGGAATCAATCTAGTGAACCTCCTCTGAACTGCCTCCAATGCAACTACATCCCTCCTCAAGTAAGGGGACCAAAACTGTACACAATACTCCAGGTGTGGTCTCACCAATGCCTTGTACAGTTGCAGCAACACTTTCTTACTTTTATACTCTATTCCTTTATCAATAAATGCCAAAATTCCATTTGCCTTCCTTATTACCTGCTGCATCTGCATACAAGTTTTCTGCGATTCATGCACGAGGACCCCCATATCCCTCTGCACCGAAGCACTCTGAAGTTTCTCTCCATTTAGATAATAATTTGCCTTTCTATTCTTCTGGCCAAAATGAATAACTTCACAATTATTCACATTAAACTCTGTCTGCCAAATTTTGGCCCATTCTCCTAACCTATCCCTATCCATTTGTACATTTCTTATTTTTTTATTGCAACTTACTATCCCACCTATTTTTGTGTAATCTGCAAATTTGGCTTTAGTACCTTCTATCCCTGCATCCATGTCATTAATATAGATTGTAAATAGTTGGGGCCCGAGGACCAAACCCTGTGACACCCCACTAGTTACATCTTGCCAACCAGAAAAGGACCCATTTATCCCGACTCTCTGTTTTCTGTTGGTTAGCCAATCCTCTATCCAAGCTAATAAATTTCCCCTAACCCCATGTGATCTTACCTTGTGTATTAACCTTTTGTGCGGCACCTTATCAAATGCCTTCTGGAAGTCCAGATATACTACATCTACAGGATCCCCATTATCCACTTTACTTGTTACATCTTTGAAGAACTCTAGCAAATTAGTCAAACATGATTTACCCTTCATAAAACTGTGCTGACTCTGATGGATTGCGTTTTGACTTTCTAAATATCCTGTTATTACTTCCTTAATAATGGATTCTAACAATTTCCCAATGACAGATGTTATAACTGGTCTATAGTTTCCTACTTTCTGCCTCCCTCCCTTTTTGAATAAGGGTGTTATATTAGCATTTTTCCAATCCACTGGAACCTTTCCCGCATCAAGGGAATTTTGGAATATTATAACTAATGGATCCACTATCTCCACTGCCACTTCCTTTAAGACCCTAGGATGTAGCCCATTAGGCCTTCAATCCCAATAGTTTGTTCAGTATTTTTTGACTAGTGATGATGATTGTTCTAAGTTCCTCCCTTTCTATAACCTCTGCATTACCTGTTACTATTGGGATGATGGTACTAGTGTCCTCCACAGTGAAAACTGAGGCAAAATAATGATTTAATGTCTCCACCATTTCTGTGTTCCTCACCATTAACTCCCCAGTCTCATCCTCCAAGGGACCAACATTCTCTTTAGCTACTCTCTTCCCTTTTATATACTTTTAGAAGCATTTGCTATCCGTTTTTAGATTTTGCGCTAGTTTTTTTCATAATTTGCCTTTGCTCTTTTTATTACTTTTTTAGTAACCCTTTGTCGATCTTTAAAAGTTTCCCAATCTTCCAGCCTGCCATTGGCCTTTGCAATATGGTATGCCTTAGTTTTTGTCTTTGTGTTATCCTTAACTTCCTTGCTTAACCGTGGATGTTTTTTTCCCCCTCTTACAATCTTTCTTCCTCTCTGGAATATATTTTAGTTGGAAGGAATTGAATATCTCTTTAAACATCTGTCCTACCTTTCAGTCTTCCTGACCAGTCCACTAGGGTCAAATCTGTCCTCATGTCTATGTAATTACCTTTGTTTAACTCCAGAACGCTAGTGTGGGACTCCAGTTTCTCGCCCTCAAACTGAATTAATCACAGTCACAAAGAATTTAATTTCTGACTAGTTAGAGTTGTTTTGATACTGTGGGAGAGGTGGAAGCCAGATTGGAGGAACTCAAACAGGAGTTTCAGGAGAGTTGGCCCTAAATCTATGAGGTAAGAGGATTATCTTTGGATTTGAGATGCTAATTAACATGGTAGATGGGTTCATGGTGTATATTTTGAGGAATGGTGATTACAGCTGTTTTGAAAGGAAGCCAAACAGTGCCTGAGGCGGGGGAACCATTTGCAATATCAGTTAGCATGTGAGGCCAGGAAGTTAGATGGTCAGGAGTTTATTGGGAATGAGTTCAAGAGAACAGGAGGTGGGTCTCATTGGCTGAGTTTGGAGAGGGTGTGGAGTAGAAATGATAGAGATTCTTTGGTTAAATGAAAGAGTAGAAGGAGGACCAAAGGAGTCAAAGGGCATCGGGGTGGGGCGGGGGGGAGCAGGTAGGCGAAAAATTGAAGTTGAGGCCTCAATCAAATCAGCCTTGATCTTATTAAATGGCGGAGCAGCTTTGAAGGGACTGAGTGGCCTACTCCTGCTCCTATTTCATATGTTCATATGTTCGTAAGTTTGGCTTAGTGGTCAATGGGAAGAGGTGTAGTAGCAAGACCAGCTTACCTTGGTGATGAAGAAATTCATGAGCTGCTCAGCCTTGTTAGAGCTGAGGATAGAGACTGAAGGGAAGAAAGGTTTAAGGATGCAATCCGTACTAAAGAAAAGGAATCTAAATTTATTGTCACTGAACACTTCTTTTCATTTCAGGGAGAAGATGAAGGTAACGAGGCAGATGAATTTAGCAAGGAAATGCCAGATAATGGGAGCTTAGACAGCTAAGAGTGTTTCTAAGAGATATAAGATGCGATGTAAATGCAAGTTGATCATCTTTCCTTCATCGCTTACACATACCTGAAGTGCTGGAGCTTATTGTGCAGGACACCTCCAAGTTTCAGTCGCAGGAAGGATGAAATAAATTAAAAAATAGTGCTTCCATGACAAGTTTTAAAAGCTTGCAGAATCTAGGTGGAAGAGAGGACTGAGGAGGTAGGAAGATCCACAATTTACAGGACATTAAAGGAAAGGATGAGTTTGAAGAGGTGACAGTACAATGAGTGAACGTTCTAAGTATACACTAGTGGGGACGCTGCCTTGGCTCTGACTTTCCAATATGTGTTGGTGAGCAATGTTTTCCTCTGCTGGGGAATATTTGGAAAATTAGCCCCAAAGCTTCTTGATTATAATGCATTGAGGATGATGGGAGGTAAAAATGTGTTTAAATTTGGTATGTAATCACATAAGCACTGCATGGAGCAAATTAGCATTGCTGTGACAATTGCATTCTATTCCTCCCCAAGAGTCATAATTTATAGCACAGATCCATATCTTATGTTCATTAAGAAGAAGAAATAGAATGCCTGGTTTTTAAAATAGCATACTGCAAATGTGTGAAAATATTAGAATGTTTGAGGCCAGTGTAATAGGCTTGAAAGAAACACCCATGAGATTTAGTATTGCAGTGGTTGAATGCTATATTAAAAAGCCCAAGTGTGCAAAGGGTTATTATGCTCTTTGCAATTTAATAAATGAGCTGATATTTATGGCACTTGGTTTCACGTTACTATAGTAACTGACTAAAAACTATGTATATAAGAGAAAGTACAAACCTCATAGTCAGACTGAAAGGAACTGAAAAATTAAGCCGTATGCCTTCAATTTCTGGGTAACTATTGAAAATACTTAAGGGGTGACTTCATCAGCCAGCAGGGCAAGCAATGACGTCCATCTAACAATGCCAGGTCCAGACCATACAGGCCTCATTTGAATTTGATTGGCAGGCTTCTCATGTGATCGTGGCATTGACAGGCATCCAGTCCACTTAAAAGGCAGGACTTCCTGTGGGCTGAAATCCAAATTGTTGTTGGCCTTTCTATAACTTCAGCTGCCTGCCTAGGGTATAGAAAGAAGGTACGTACCAAAGGGCAATGAATGTGTACAATGCTGTAAAACGTACCTCCCAAAGGATGAATGAGTTCCACAAATTGATTTGTGCCATGCCTAATGAGCCATACAGGAAATGGATGAGAAAGAGATGAGCACATTTACCTTCACCTTCCTGTTAATATCAATAAACATCTTCCTCATCTACAGCGAGATATGAGAGACCTGGTGAATGCATTGATTTTGTTAGTGATCTCTCTTCACACAGTGAGCTGAATTTTACATCCCTCCACCAACATCGAGGGTCATGGTGAGGGGGCGGGGGGCTGGAAAATGCATTCGGCAGAGGCCCGCCACTGGCCTCGACACAAGGAAGGTCCAGTCCAATATTGCCAGCGGCGGCGAGGCTTCGTGGTGGACACTCCATTGCTCGGTGACAGGGGTGGAGGGGAATTTGCATATGTGCAAGTGGCCGGCACTCCCGCACCTTCGGATCTCTGTCCGGAGATCTGAGGTGAAACACTGGTGGGAAGGGGGGGAAGGTAAGTTTCTCTATACGGGGTGGGGGGGGGACGGGGTTGGGGTTTTGTGGGGGAGTGGAGTCAGAGTAATTTTATTGGTCTAGGGGATGGTGGGAAGGGGTAAAGTTTAAAGTTTATGGACTTTGAGGGGGTGCACCAGGTAAGTGTTTTTTTGGGGGGAGAGGACAGGTACTTAATTCAATAGTTATTGTGGGGGGGGGTGGGAGAGGGTCAGGATCAAATTATTTATTTTTTTATAACAAATGTCCCTTTAAATTTTAAATGGCAATGTAGGGCTGGAAGCACTTTAAAAATGGCATCGGCGCCTGCGTAATGGCGTCTGACACTATTGCTGAGGACGGACAGTTCGCCCCCTCCATGTCACCGGAGTGGGTGGTCCGCCCCCACCATATAAATGAGCTGCTGCGCTGAATAACATGGCGACACCGCGACGTGCGATCCAGACGGGCTGACCGCCATTTTTGAAGCTCGCTGCCAAGATCAGCGGTGAGCTTATAAAATCAAGCCCAGTATGTGGGATTTTACACAAGATGGCCTTCAACCCCATTTCGTGCCATCATTATTTTAGTATAATGCTTGGTGTACTTTTCTGCCAACACAACTTTCACTTAAATGTTGAGCTGCAACCCGTTATTTGGCACAAATTGGCTGTCATGTTTCTCTCTGTGACCATGGTGGTTGCACCTCAAAAGTAATTAATTGGCTATGAGCACTTTGGGACATCCCGAGATTCTGAAAGGCTCTTTATAAATGCAAATTCCTTCTTTTAGCGATACCCTTGCTTTTTAAAAAAAAATCAGGGATAATACGTACAAGACAGTTATATCAATTAACACATATTATTATAGTATTCATGGCACTGGTGAATAAGAGGATATGATGGTTTGTATTGATGAGTGCATTCTGCAGTGGAGTTGATTGCAGTTTTATAAATTGGAATGTGAGAGGCACTGGGGAAAGAAATAGGTAATCAAGTGGAAATGGGGGTACAGGGTAATAAGATTAACTAAGTGGGGATGAAATTGGAGCAGAAAGAGGTTGGCATAAAATAAGTAAATAAAACAAAGATGCATGAAGCAGCCAGCATCAAACTAATCAATAAGTAACGAGCAGCAAGAGAGAAGCACCAAACACATAATGGAACAGGAAAACCCTAGTTTGAAGCAAATAGATGAATAATGGAGTAGAGGCGAGTGTGGAATAATTAAGTTATGGAACAGGGAGAGGTTAGTATGAACAAAATAAATCAATATTAGCATCAGTGGAGGAATGTATGAAGTAAATAATGGAGCAGGAAAAGTCATGTATGAAAAACAATAATCATGGACAGGCAGAGACTTGAATCAAATGAATTAGTAATGAAAAGTGAAGTGGTTGGTATAAAAGAAATGACCACTATACAATGTATTTGTGAAATATACAATCCTGGGATGTGCTGGGAAACAAGGCATCTGAAGCCTAAAGGATCAAGTCAGACAGCACAAAGTGCAACAAGTGAGAGCAAAGGGAATGGGTATGGATGGCTGAATTTAGCAGTTGAGGCATAAAATAGGTGGGGTGAATGCACAGCAGTAAATGTGATGGTGAAAACAGCCGGGGCCCAGTGTGCTGGGTGGGGCCCGGGGCCCAGTGTGGTGTTGACAGCAGGTGGAGGGAAAACAAAAGCATGCAGGTGGCACTTCAGGAGTGAAAGGGGATAGGTCCAGCATCAGGAATTGGGTGGTGTTGTGGCACGTAACCTTACAGCATGACTTAGCTTTGGCAGGATTGGAAAGCAAGTATAACGATAAGTAGATTTATATTGTAGCACTTTTAATATATTGTAGCTAGACAGCTATAGTTCACATAATTTATATGAAGTTAGACTATCAATATCCAATTATAATGTATTGCTTCCTTTTACTTCCAATATAAATAAAATTGCTGCTCTAAAAAATATCTGCAATTTAGATATGGATTCATCAATATTCTACTGCATAGACTAAGCTGCATTATTAAACTAATAAGAAATGTATCCATATGGATTATGATTCTTGAGAATTTTATTACAACAGTAATATTTTCCCAAGAGCTCGGCTTCTTTGTATTTCATTATACTTCTAGATTAGCAAAAACCCCTTCCTGCTCTGAATATCTGTGCCTGCTTGTCACAATCAAAACCCTGCGGACAGCAGTTCCAATTTTGCACTGAATTCAATTTTCAACATCTGGACTCCCAGTGCTTCCAGCTGTACCTCAGCTGGACCCTGGGACACCATGAAGTTTAACGAATGACAGTTTTGCTCCAGGGCTGAGACTGTAACATCTGGGTTGTGTTTTTTTTTATTATTCCGCTTTTGTTGCAGCCTTGACAGGTAAGCATTTAAGAAATAACAAGGCCTCACAAGATTGTCAATTATATTTGCATCTCATTTAACTCTTTGAGTACATTGACTACAGGTTCAATGTGCAATGCTGACCAATGTCAGGTCTTTCATTTCAATGTATCTTACTGGCATGATCAAGTCACAGTCAGAGTCATGAACAGATTTTCTAACTACTGCAAATAGAACATGTATTTACAGGAGCTGAATTTCCCATTTTCCCTGAGGACTAGTGTCATTGAACACTGTCATTGTGGGAGAGATCTACAAGGGCACAGGCTGACATCCCAAGTACTGCTCATCCTGAGGGAAAGCAGTTCCTGCAATTATATTATAAATGATTATTTGGAAAGAAGGAAGAAGCAGCATTTATACAGTATAGTTGTGTGATGATAGGTTAAAGTTCGAAGCACAACACAGGACATTTAACTTCATCTTTACGAATCAGTTTTCTGTACAGGTCCAATAGAAATGATTACAAGGTTGGAAACCTTGAGTTCACAGTGACTGCTTCACATTTTGTATTGAATACACCTCCATTGAATGGAATGAATACTGACTCAGTAAAGAAAGACAGACTTGACTTGAATTTATATGGCACCTTATGACATATTTTAGAAACATCTCAAAGGCATTTATATATAATGAATTACATTGAAATGAAGTCATTGATGCTACATGGCAAATATAAAAACATTTTACACATGGAGAGATTTCTAAAACAGCAATGGGATACTACTAATTTATTTTTCAGTAGTATTGGTTGAGAGAGGAGTGTTGGACTGGAAATCAGAAGACCATCTTGCTCTTTGCATAATACAATCAGATCTTCAATCACCCATGAACTATCAGAACAACTAACATAGACCAAGATTTCATTCAAAGCTTGGCACCACAGACAATTCAGGACTCCCTCAATACTGTGCTGGAGTACCAGCTAGGACGATGTACTCAAGTCCTGATGTGGGGCTTGAAAGAACAATCGAATGCCTCAGAAGAAAAAGAACCAAGCTGAGATTAAGAATTCTGAGAATAAAATAATAAAGGATTCAAATGTCTAGATTTCTGTAGTGTTCAATGGGTTGATTGATCTGAGTTTGATTGTATTAGTCTGTTCACTGATCAGTGTTCACTGTGCTTGATTGCTTAAACCTAGTTTGGAACTGAAACTAAAAGAGATGCTGGAAGGTTCTAGTAAATAGAAGAGTGTTCTGAAAAACAATGTACTGAAATCTTGTAAGTGCTGTGATATATTAAAGTACTTTAAATAAACTAGTAGTTGATTTAGAAGTAGCGTCATCTCTGCATTGTTCTGAGACAAATCAGATATATAAAATATCCAGTAAACCAGTGAAAACATAACAATTTCTATTCAATGGGCACTAGAACAATTTTGTGATTTGAATGTTGACAGTTCACTCTTTCTCAGGACATTAAAACTGTGAAACCCCTTACCTCACCCCTCTGTCTTTACTTTCTACACTGATTTTCTGTTTTCAAAATCAACCTTGATCACAATTTTAATCACAATTTTGTGACCTCAGCTTTTACTTGTTTCAAACTGCACCTTAGGTTCTCAAAAAATGATTCATCCACTGAGCAACATACTCTCCCTTCTTCGTAGCATTTACTTTCAATACGCGAAAATATTTTTGACTTAAGGCGTGCTGAATTTTGCCAGTTTGGGCCGAATTTCTATTCTTAATTCTTAACAAGCTCAATTCAAGTTTACATCCAGAAAAGTCAGACCACAACATCTACATTACAGAGTTCTCCAACACACCTAAAAACAGAATAGTTAATTTCTGTTAGTTTCTCCTCTTCACAACCAGCACCTGCAAAACTAAACTCACATCATTGCTGTTTTCTGATCTTGCAAAATGGCCATCACATTTACTCACTTACCTATCGCCCTTCAAAGTAATTCATTGAACATGAAATGCTTAGTGGTATTTTTGAAAGATGTGGTAAGATATTATGTAAATCTTTATTCTCCTTTGTCCTTTTTTGTTACTTTAACTTCAGCTTTACTTTTTTATCTAACAAATATAATCTATTCTAAAATGAAAACAAGAAATGCTGGAAATACTCAGCAGGTCTGGCAGCATCTATGGAGAGAGAAGCAGAGTTAACGGGCTGCATTTTATGCCGCCCCAGCGGGTCGGATGGTGATGTGGGGGTGGATGAGTGTGGCGTAAAATTGAGCAGGAGGCTGCGGGAGGCCTTCCCACCCTGTTCTCGCCTCCAGTCAGCTTTACGGCAGTCGGTAGGGAGGGGCGGGGGGGAGGATGAGGAGTGAAACGGTATTGTACCTGTGGCAAGCGGGCATGCTGGGGATGTGAAAGGCTGCCCAGTGATAGCTGCCGGCCTTTCTGTGCGCTGGCAGAGGTGCCATCCCCAGGACCCAAGGCGCACGCCCCCCCCCACCCCCCGACCCCTGCAAATGACTACCCTTGCCTCGCCGCCACGAACTACCTCCCCACCGGTCCCAGGTGCCAGAGCTTTTTGCGCCCCCTGCTCGCCTTCAGGATGGATTCTTGGGGACAAGGGCTTCTCAATGAAGACATGGCTACTGACGCCTGTGAGGAACTCTCGCAATGCAGCAGAAGAGAATTACAACAATTGCCACAGCTCCACTTGAGTGACCATCGAGCCGGCCATTGGGCTGCTGAAGGTGAGGTTCTGCTGCCTCGATTGATCTGGTGGAGCCCTCCAGTGTGCCCAGAAAGGGTGACGTGTATGTGACACTCATCCACCGACGAGGAGGACACAGAGGAGGCAGAGGGGCAAGCAGCAATGGGTGATGAAGACTCTGCGCAGGAGGCCAGATGTGTTGAGCGATGCACAAAAGAGACAAGAGTCAACCTCCTAATGACTCGGTGCTAGCTGCCCTGAGATTCACAGAGATTCAAATGAAGGCTTATCTTATCTTTCCATTTGTGTTCCCTGTCTTGTGGCCTGCTCGATGGTCGCTCGAGTGGAGCTGTGGCAATTGTTGTACCTCTCCTCTGCTGTAATGTGCACTAGTGCCCATGGGAGGCCAAATGTTAACGAGGGCGCTCATCATCTTGTCATGTTTTTGAGGGCTGTGGTCACATTGGCATTGCTCGAAGGGGGAAGGGGGAAGTCAGCAGCAGCTCACAATTAAGGCATAATTGCACATGGCTTTCAGACAATGATGGCTAAGGATCTAACAAAAGAACTTTTAACTAATCACTACATAACATATTTGCTACACCTGTAAGACCTAAAGTGTGGCTTGGTGATCTTCTTAATACATTTGTGAGTGCTCCTACATGGTGTGATCTCTGCAACAGTAGCTCGGTTGGAGGTAGGCTGCTGATCAGGCTGCTCTTTGGCCTGTGATGATTTTGGTGGGCTGCTCTGGCTGTCTGAAGACTGGAAGGTCCTGGCTGCCTGATGGTGTCCTGCACTGGTGCTTGACTCTCCTCGGGCGTCGCGGCTACTGGAGCTGGGCTCACTGGCAGGGGGGCTGAGCCGGTGTTCACACTTGGAGTGCCCTGATGGAGGCCCCAGATGTGGATGGCCATCTTTCCTCTTCCCTTTCAAGGCTCACTTGAACCTCCCCGCTCATCAGAGAATGATGAGGAGTGTCAGAAATCTCCAGGCTCCTGTTCCTTCCGTCGCCTTGCCGCTGCTGTGTTGAGCTCATGGCCAAGGTGGTGGTGTGCAGCTTTACGCGCAGCTGTGGGATATTGTCTCCATGAGGGTCAGCGGGCGGCACAGTGGCGCAGTGGTTAGCACCGCAGCCTCACAGCTCCAGGGACCTGGGTTCGATTCTGGGTACTGCCTGTGTGGAGTTTGCAAGTTCTCCCTGTGTCTGCGTGGGTTTCCTCCGGGTGCTCTGGTTTCCTCCCACAAGCCAAAAGACTTGCAGGTTGGTAGGTAAATTGGCCATTATAAATTGTCACTAGTATAGGTAGGTGGTAGGGAAATATAGGGACAGGTGGGGATGTTTGGTAGGAATATGGGATTAGTGTAGGATTAGTATAAATGGGTGGTTGATGGTCGGCACAGACTCGGTGGGCCGAAGGGCCTGTTTCAGTGCTGTATCTCTAAAAACCTCTCGATGGAGGAAGCCATGTGCTCATAGATCTGAGACATGGCAGCAGTAATGGCCTGAATGGACTCGTCCGCTCATGGCTGCCCATTGCCTCTGCATCTCCACCAGATGTTGCCTTAACCTCTCCAGCATGTCCTCTGCTGTTGACACCAAAGGCAGTGCAGGACACCCTCAGCCAGCTGCTCAGGCATATGTGGTGCACTCACCAGCTTGTGACCCTGATTCTAATGCCACGTGGGTACCCATGGAGCTGAAAGTATCTGCACTGGTGGAAGGTACAGGAGAGTCATAGGATGGTGCATCCTCTGACTGGTCCTCCTCCTCGGAGGTTGACAAATGTCCCTCTTTAGCTGCGTGCTGACCTACATGAGAGAACACAAACATGTGTGCATTAGGCTGTGCGGATCTCCTAATGCCACCCATGCGTGATGTGGGTCTCCAACATTAATGAGTATATCGATGGAAGCAAATCCCCACTCTTGGGCAGGGACTCCAGTCTCCCCATCTGAAATTGCACAGCCGCCCTGAGTGCCCATTAGCTCCAAGGCCTCCTCCTCACTGGTAGTGAGAGGGTGTAGATCAAGAACTCCTCCTCCTGTCCGAGCCGTCTCCCTCCTATTGTGGGCCCTCTTGTCCAGCAAGATGAAGGATGGAGATAGTAGAGGTCGGCAGAGAGATTAACATGACAGTTCTGCTCGCGTTAGCCCCTCCTCACCTACTGTGGAATCTGATATCTCTCATGCTGAAATACGCTGTCAGGGGAGTTAAGGGCGGTGAGCTATGCAGAAAGATGGCCTGTGGCCGAGATGCAGCCATGCATCTGTCAGGATGAGGTAATACCTAGCCCCTCTGCCATCACCATTGTACTGCTACCCTCCCCAGTCGTGTACCCGCTCGCGCAGCCACATCCACTACCCAAAAAGGAGAGTGAATGCGGAGCACTCACTTTGGCCGAACACATGAGTTCATTGATCCTCTTTTGGCACTGGACCCAGTTCTAGTGGGTGACCCTACAGCTGCTGACCTCCTCTGCGATCTCCACCCAGGCTTGCTGGGTCAGGTGGGAGGACCTCTTCGCGCCATCGCTGGGGAAGAGAACATCCCACTTTTGCCTTGCAGCCTGGAGGAGAATCTGCAGTGAGGCATCACTGAACCGTGGGGCCACCCTGTGTCTTTCCTCGGGCATTGTCTTCTGCCCTCCTTGGGGGGATTGCGGGGGGTTTCTATTACTGAACTCAGGTCTGTTTTTAGCTGTACATTAAAAGCTGCCAGTGACTCGAAGGCAGGAATTAATGCAGGGCTGCCAGGCCTTTAAATATGG
This sequence comes from Heterodontus francisci, assembly GCF_036365525.1. Classification (NCBI taxonomy): domain Eukaryota; kingdom Metazoa; phylum Chordata; class Chondrichthyes; order Heterodontiformes; family Heterodontidae; genus Heterodontus; species Heterodontus francisci. The sequence goes on from NC_090375.1 coordinate 41,098,995, forward strand.
TGCTAGCACCTGCTCCACATGATTGGGGGGACCCCATGCCTCCATTATGAAAAATGGCCGCCCACTGCGTGATCGTGATGGGTCGGCTGCCCGCCCGATGGATGGGAATGGTGCCCATTTCCTGGCAACACGCTCATTAATTTCTGCCCTATGTGTACAACAGAGTTTGATCTGGAATGCACTGCCTGAAGGGGTGGTGGAAGTAGATTTAATAGTAGCTTTCAAAAGGGAATTGGATAAATTTGAAAAAGAAAAAAATACAAGACCATGGGGAAAGAGCAGGGGAGTGGAAATAATTGAATATTTCTTTCAAAGAGCTGGTTTGATGGGTTGAAATGCCTTCTTCTGTGCTGTATGAATCTCTGATTCCTCCCTGCTTATTTTTCTATGTATGTTCCACCCATGCAATGCTTATGACCATGTGCTTTAAATAATCTGCCGCAAGAATTCTAATGAAGGCAGTCTTTATTGATTGCTGCAATTTTTTTTTTATTGAAATGCCTTAAAGGAGGGTCGAGGTTCATAGTTTAGGACACGACCTCGGATTTGCAAACGTGTTGTTAGCTGAGGGAAGTGTAGACTGACTTAGATAAGAAATTTCGAAATTATGGGATGGCACCCCTGCCAAGCAATCATTAAAATGAACCTAACGCCTTGTGTACTTGAAAAAAAAAATATTATTACGCTAATTTTACTTCTCATCCCATATTAAACATGATTTTCATAGGCGATGTTGGATAGAAATCAAGTGTCGTTGCTTGCAGAGTCCGAAAAAATATAATCTATTTTAGCTCCCGATAATTTTTTGCAGCAGTACACAGTATGGCACTGCTGTCATTTAGTGTCACTGCAGATATCACACCGTTCTGTTCACAGATACAGCCACCATCTGCCAATCATCAGAGCCAGGAAAGGGCTGCCTTTTTTCTGCAAAGCCCATGACCTTGGCTTCCAGTCAGAGGAGAACACAACTCCAGCTCATCAAACAGATGCTCAATAGGTAAATTAACTACTTAGGTGGAAGGAAGCTGCAGAGAAAGTAGAGGCTTGCTGCTGAGTAATTGAATAACCTCCCACCACAGGCATATGGAACGACAAAAAGTTTCTTGTTGCTGTCATGCAGTGGAAGTAAGGAAATAACTTATTATCTCCTATGTATCTGGCAATTGAAAGAAAATTACATTGCACCCCTCTGCTACAGTCTCCTGATACAGTCAGATAGAAGCCAATCGTGCTGCAAAAATGAAGGCCATGGCTTTTGCTGCTCCCAGCACAAGCATTATACCTGAAAACATAATTCAAACAGCTAAACAGACCTGAAAAAAAGCAATTATTGTTTTCCCATAGGCTGTAAAGAGACTGTATTGTAGAATTATTATACAGTTCTGGACAGAATGCTGCACTAGTCGTCAAATTCCAGCAGGCTTCATTTCCAATTATAGTTAAACAAGAGTCTATGGAGCAGATCCGATGGCTTGGTTGTTAAAGACGGTGCCAAGTGTGGCAGTAAACCAGGATGGACTGCAGATCTGCCTCTGGACTGTGATGTGTTTGCTGATATCAAGTAGAGTGGTAGTATCACAGAAGAATCATAGAATCACAGAATCATTACAGCGTAGAAGGAGGCCATTCAGCCCATCGTGTCCACACTGGCTCTCTAAATGAGCAATTCCCTCAGTTCCATTCCCCTGCCTTCTCCCCATAACCCTGCACATTCTTCCTTTCCATATAACTGTCTAATTCCCTTTTGTAAGCTTCAATTCAACTTGCCTCCATCACACTCTCAGACAGTGCATTCCAGAACTAAACACTCACTGCGTAAAAAAGTTTTTCCTCATGTCACTTTTGCTTCTCTGACCAAATACTTTAAATCTGTGCCCTCTTGTTCTCGATCCTTTCATGAGTGAGTACAGTTTTCTCTATCTACTCTGTCCAGACCTCTCATGGTTTTGAATACCTCTATCAAATCACCTCTCAGCCTTCTCTTCTCCAAGGAAATCAGTCCTAACTTTTTTTTTAGAGATACAGCACTGAAACAGGCCCTTCGGCCCACCGAGTCTGTGCCGACCATCAACCACCCATTTATACTAATCCTACATTAATCCCATTACCCTCTTACATCCCCACCTTCCCTCAATTCCCCTACCACCTACCTATACTAGGGGCAATTTATAATGGCCAATTTACCTATCAACCTGCAAGTCTTTGGCTGTGGGAGGAAATCAGAGCACCCAGCGAAAACCCACGCGGTCAAAGGGAGAACTTGCAAACTCCGCACAGACAGTACCCAGAACTGAACCCGGGTCGCTGGAGCTGTGAGGCTGCGGTGCTAACCACTGCGCCACTGTGCCGCCCCACTTCTCCAATCTATCTTCATAACTGAAATTCTTCATCCCTGGAACCATTCTCATGAATCTTTTCTGTACTCTCTCCAATGCCCTCACGTCTTTCCTAAAGTGTGGTGCCCAGAAATGGACACAATACTCCAGTTGAGGCTGAACTAGTGTCTTAGACAAGTTCAACATAACTTCCTTGCTCTTATACTCTATGCTCCTATTAATAAAGCCCAGGACATTTATGCTTTATTGACTGCTCTATCAACCTGTCCAGCCACCTTCAATGACTTATGCACATATACACCCAGATCACTCTGCTCCTGCACCCATTTTAGAATTGTACCCTTTATTCTATATTGTCTCTCCATGTTCTTCCTTCCAAAATGAATCACTTCACATTTCTCTGCATTGAACTTCATCTGCCACCTGTCTGCCATTCCACCAACTTGTCTATGTCCTTTTGCAGTTTTACACCAACCTCCTCACAGTTCACAATACTTCCAAGTTTCGTATCATCTGCAAACTTTGAAATTGTGCCCTGTACACCAAGGTCTAGGTCATTAATATATAGTTGGGATAATGGCACAGATTTTCCTGTCAAAATAGCAGTGAGGCTAATGGCACTTGGTGTATTGATGCTTAAATGATATAGCAACTTCAAGTGAGGAGCACTTGCACAGTTAAACTCAGATATATAAAAATTGTCTGAATTACACTGCTCTGCCGCTAGTTTCATGAAAATGGTATCTTGCTGACTGGCTCACCATTGAAATTCACTCAATGGCGTGAAGTTGTTGTGTTTGCATGATGGATACGAGCTAAACTCATCACAAAAAGTTAAGCCTTTTCTATTCCAGTCTAAGCAACAAGGTAGGTACAAAATTGGCTCAGTTGCAGGAAACAAAAGTTGTTGACGGATGTTTTTGCACCATTTCCAGCAGGGCTCAGTTTTGGGTCCCCTGCTTTTTGTGGTATATATTAACGATTTGGACATAAATGTAGGGGATGTGATCAAGAAGTTTGCAAACAACACAAAGGTTGACCATGTGGTAGATAGCAAGGAGGATAGCTGCAGGAAGATATTGATGGTCAGGACAGATAGGTAGAAAAGTGGCAAATGGAATTCAATTGGGAGATTGAGAGATGGTAGGCGGTGGTGTAGTGGTATTATCACAGGACTAGTAACCCAGAGACCCAGGGTATTTCTCTGGGGACATGGGTTCGAATCCCACCACAGCAGAAGGTGGAATTTGAATTTATTAATAAATCTGGAATTAAAAGCGAGTCTAATGATGGCCATGAAACCATTGTCGATTGTTGTAAAAACCCATCTGGTTCACTAATGTCCTTTAGGGAAGGAAAGCTGCTGTCCTTACCTGGTCTGGCCGACATGTGACTCCAGACCCACAGCAATGTGGTTAACTCTTACATGCCCTCTGAAATGGCCTAGCAAGCCACACAGTTGTATCTAACCACTACAAAGTCAATAAAAAGGAATGAAACCGGACGGACTACCCGGCATCGACCTAGGCACCGGAAACAACAACGGCAAACCCAGCCCTGTCAACCCTGCAAAGTCCTCCTTACTAACATCTGGGGGCTTGTGCCAAAGTTGGGAGAGCTGTCCCACAGACTAGTCAAGCAACAGCCTGACATAGTCATACTCACGGAATCATACCTTACAGACAATGTCCCAGACACTGCCATCACCATCCCCAGGTATATCCTGTCCCACCGGCAGGACACATCCACCAGAGGTGGCAGGACAGAGGTATACAGTAGGGAGGGAGTTGCCCTGGGAGTCCTCAACATCGACTCCGGACCCCATGAAGTCTCATGCAATCAGGTCGAACATGGGCAAGGTAACTTCCTACTGATTACCACCTACTGCCCTCCCTCAGCTGATGACTGAGTACTCCACCATGTTGAACACCACTTGGAGGAAGCACTGAGGGTGGCAAGGGCACAAAATGTACTCTGGGTGGGAGACTTCAATGTCCATCACCAAGAGTGGCTCGGTAGTACCACGACTGACCGAGCTGGCAGAGTCCTAAAGGACATAGCTGCTAGACTGGGTCTGCAGCAGGTGGTGGGGAACCAACACAAGGGAAAAACATACTTGACCTCATCCTCACCGATCTGCCTGCCGTAGATGCTTCTATCCATGACTGTATTGGTAGGAGTGACCACCACACAGTCCTAGAACAAAGAACAAAGAAAATTACAGCACAGGAACAGGCCCTTCAGCCCTCCAAGCCTGCGCCGAACCAGATCCTCTATCTAAACATGTCGCCTATTTTCTAAGGGTCTGTATCTCTTTGCTTCCTGCCCATTCATGTATCTATCTAGATACATCTGAAAAGACGCTATCGTGCCCGCGTCTACCACCTCCGCTGGCAACGTGTTCCAGGCACCCACCACCCTCTGCGTAAAGAACTTTCCACGCATATCCCCCCTAAACGTTTCCCCTCTCACTTTGAACTCGTGACCCCTAGTATTTGAATCCCCCACTCTGGGAAAAAGCTTCTTGCTATCCACCCTGTCTATACCTCTCATGATTTTGTACACCTCAATCAGGTCCCCCCTCAACCTCCGTCTTTCTAATGAAAATAATCCGAATCTGCTCAACCTCTCTTCATAGTTAGCGCCCTCCATACCAGGCAACATCCTGGTGAACCTCCTCTGCACCCTCTCCAAAGCATCCACATCCTTTTGGTAATGTGGCGACCAGAACTGCACGCAGTATTCCAAATGTGGCCGAACCAAAGTCTTATACAACTGTAACATGACCTGTCAACCCTTGTACTCAATACCCCGTCCGATGAAGGAAAGCATGCCGTATGCCTTCTTGACCACTCTATTGACCTGCGTTGCCACCTTCAGGGAACAATGGACCTGAACTCCCAAATCTCTCCGTACCTCAATTTTCCCCAGGACTTTTCCATTTACTGTATAGTTCACTCTTGAATTGGATCTTCCAAAATGCATCACCTCGCATTTGCCCTGATTGAACTCCATCTGCCATTTCTCTGCCCAACTCTCCAGTCTATCTATATTCTGCTGTATTCTCTGACAGTCCCCTTCACTATCTGCTACTCCACCAATCTTAGTGTCGTCTGCAAACTTGCTAATCAGACCACCTATACTTTCCTCCAAATCATTTATGTCTATCACAAACAACAGTGGTCCCAGCACGGATCCCTGTGGAACACCACTGGTCACACGTCTCCATTTTGAGAAACTCACTTCCACTGCTACTCTCTGTCTCCTGTTGCCCAGCCAGTTCTTTATCCATCTAGCTAGTACACCCTGGACCCCATGCGCCTTCACTTTCTCCATCAGCCTACCATGGGGAACCTTATCAAACGCCTTACTGAAGTCCATGTATATGACATCTACAGCCCTTCCCTCATCAATCAACTTTGTCACTTCCTCAAAGAATTCTATTAAGTTGGTAAGACATGACCTTCCCTGCACAAAACCATGTTGCCTATCACTGATAAGCCCATTTTCTTCCAAATGGGAATAGATCCTGTCCCTCAGTATCTTCTCCAGCAGCTTCCCTACCACTGACGTCAGGCTCACCGGTCTATAATTACCTGGATTTTCCCTGCTACCCTTCTTAAACAAGGAGACAACATTAGCAATTCTCCAGTCCTCCGGGACCTCACCCATGTTTAAGGATGCTGCAAAGATATCTGTTAAGGCCCCAGCTATTTCCTCTCTTGCTTCCCTCAGTAACCTGGGATAGATCCCATCCGGACCTGGGGACTTGTCCACCTTAATGCCTTTTAGAATACCCAACACTTCCTCCCTCCTTATGCCGACTTGACCTAGAGTAATCAAACATCTGTCCCTAACCTCAACATCCGTCATGTCCCTCTCCTCGGTGAATACCGATGCAAAGTACTCGTTTAGAATCTCACCCATTTTCTCTGACTCCACGCATAACTTTCCTCCTTTGTCCTTGAGTGGGCCAATCCTTTCTCTAGTTACCCTCTTGCTCCTTATATATGAATAAAAGGCTTTGGGATTTTCCTTAACCCTGTTTGCTAAAGATATTTCATGACCCCTTTTAGCCCTCTTAATTTCTCATTTCAGAATGGTCCTACATTCCCGATATTCTTTCAAAGCTTCGTCTTTCTTCAGCCTCCTAGACCTTATGTATGCTTCCTTTTTCCTCTTAGCTAGTCTCACAATTTCACCTGTCATCCATGGTTCCCTAATCTTGCCATTTCTATCCCTCATTTTCACAGGAACATGTCTCTCCTGCAACCTCTCTTTAAAAGCCTCCCACATATCAAATGTGGATTTACCTTCAAACAGCTGCTCCCAATCTACATTCCCCAGCTCCTGCTGAATTTTGGTATAGTTGGCCTTCCCCCAGTTTAGCACTCTTCCTTTCGGACCACTCTCGTCTTTGTCCATGAGTATTCTAAAACTTACGGAATTGTGATCACTATTCCCAAAGTAGTCCCCTACTGCAACTTCAACCACCTGGCCGGGCTCATTCCCCAACACCAGGTCCAGTATGGCCCCTTTCCGAGTTGGAGTATTTACATACTGCTCTAGAAAACCCTCCTGGATGCTCCTTACAAATTCTGCTCCATCTGGACCTCTAACACTAAGTGAATCCCAGTCAATGTTGGGAAAATTAAAATCTCCTATCACCACCACCCTGTTGCTCTCCTTGTGGAGACGACGTCCCGCCTTCACATTGAGGATACCGTCCGTCGTGTTGTGTGGCACTATCACCGTGCGAAATGGGATAGATTTTGAACAGATCTCGCAATGCAAAACTGGGCATCCATGAGGCGCTGTGGGCCATCAGCAGCAGCAGAATTGTACTCAACCACAATCTGGAACCTCATGGCTTGGCAAATCCCCCACTCTACCATTACCATCAAGCCAGGAGACCAACCCTGGTTCAATGAAGAGTGCAGGAAGGCATGCCAGGAGCAGCACCAGGCATACCTCAAAATGAGGTGTCAACCTGGTGAAGCTACAACACAGGACTATCTGCGTACCAAATTGCGTAAGCAGCATGCGATAGACAGAGCTAAGTGATCCCATAACCAACGGATCAGATCGAAGCTCTGCAGTCCTGCCACATCCAGCCGTGAATGGTGCTGGACAATTAAACAACTAATTGGAGGAGGCAGCTCCACAAATATCCCCAAGCTCAATGATGGGGGAGCCCAGCAAATCAGTGCGAAAGATTAGGCTGAAGCATTTGCATCAAGCTTCAGCCAGAAGTGTCGGGTTGCCTCCTTGTGAAGTCCCCAGCATCACAGATGCCAGACTTCAGCCAATTCGATTCACTCGGCGTGATATCAAAAAACGACTGAAGGCACTGGATACTGCAAAGGCTATGGGTCCTGACAATATTCCGGCAATAGTACTGAAGACCTGTGCTCCAGAACTTGCTGCGCCCCTAACCTAGCTGTTCCAGTACAGCTACAACACTGGCATCTACCCGGCAATGTGGAAAATTGCCCAGGTATGTCCTGAACACAGAAAGCAAGACAACTCCAACCTGGTCAATTACCGCCCCATCAGCTTACTCTCAATCATTAGTAAAGTGATGGAAGGTGTCATCAACAGTGCCATCAAGCAGCACTTGCTCAGCAATAACCTGCTCAGTGACGCTCAGTTTGGGTTCCACCAGCGCCACTCAGCTCCTGACCTCATTACAGCCTTGGTTCAAACATGGACAAAAGAGCTGAACTCAAGAGGTGAGGTGAGAGTGACTGCCCTTGACATCAAGGCAGCATTTGACCGAGTATGGCATCAAGGAGCCCTAGCAAAACTGAGGTCAATGGGAATCAGGGGGAAAACCCTCCGCTGGCTGGAGTCATACCTAGCGCAAAGGAAGATGGTTGTGGTCGTTGGAGGTCAATCATCTGAGCTCCAGGACATCACTGCAGGAGTTCGTCAGGGTAGTGTCCTAGACCCAACCATCTTCAGCTGCTTCATCAAAGACCTTCCTTCAATCATAAGGTCAGAAGTGGGGATGTTCGCTGATGATTGCACAATGTTCAGCACCATTCACAACTCTTCAGATAATGAAGCAGTCCGTGTAGAAATGACAATATCCAGGCTTGGGCTGATAAGTGGCAAGTAACATTCGCGCCACATAAGTGCCAGGCAATGACCATCTCCAACAAGAGACAATCTAACCATCTCCCCTCGACATTCAACGGCATTACCATTGCTGAATCCCCCACTATCAACATTCTCGGGGCTACCATTGACCGAAAACTGAACTGGAGTAACCATATAAATACCGTGGCTACAAGAGCAGGTCAGAGGCTAGGAATCCTGAGGCGAGTAACTCACCTCCTGAATCCCCAAGGCCTGTCCACCATCTACAAGGCACAAGTCAGGAGTGTGATGGAATACTCTCCACTTGCCTGGATGGGTGCAACACCATCCAGGACAAAGCAGCCCGCTTGATTGGCACCCCATCTACAAACATTCACTCCCTCCACCACCGACGCACAGTGGCAGCAGTGTGTACCATCTACAAGATGCACTGCAGCAATGCACCAAGATTCCTTGGGCAGCACCTTCCAAACCCGTGACCTCTACCAACTAGAAGGACAAGGGCAGAAAATACATGGGAATACCACCACCTGCAAGTTCCCCTCCAAGTCACACACCATCCTGACTTGGAACTATATCACCGTTCCTTCACTGTCGCTGGGTCAAAATCCTGGAACTCCCTTCCTAACAGCACTGTGGGTATTTCTGCCCCAAATGGACTGCAGCGGTTCAAGAAGGCAGCTCACCACCACCTTCTCAAGGGTAATTAGGGATGGGCAATAAATTCTGGCCTGGCCAGCGGCGCCCACATCCCATGAATGAATAATAAAAAAAAAATAAGCGTGAGGTGTTGCATTTGTGGAGGCCAAACAAGGCAAAGGAATACAAGATTCATGGTAAAGTACTGAGCAGTGTAGAGGAAGTGAGGGACGTTGGAGTGAATGTCCACAGATCCCTGAAGGTAGCAGGACAGGTCAATAAGGTAGTTAAGAAAGCATTTGGAATCCTTTCCTTTATTAGCCGGGGGATAGAATACAAGTGCTGGAAGGTTATGCGGGAACTGTATAAATCATTGGTTAGGCCACAACCTGAGTACTGTGTGCAGTTCTGGTCACCTCATCAGAGAAAGGATGTAATTGCACTGGACAGGATACAGAGGAGATTTACAAGGTTGTTGCCAGGACTGGAAAATTTCAGCTGTGAGGAAACATTGGATAGGCTCGGGTTGTTCTCCTTGGAACAGAGAAGGCTGAGGGGCGATCTGAGGGGAAATGTAAAAAATTGTGAGGGGCCGGGGTAGAGTGGATGGGAAGGGCCTACTTACCTTAGCAGAGAGGTCAGTGACTAGGGTGCATAGTTTTAAAGTACTTGGTAGAAAGATTAGAGGGGAGATGAGGAAACATTTTCACCCAGAGGGTGTTGGGGGTCTGGAACTCACTGCCTGAAAGGGTAGTTGAGGTACAAACCGTCAACTCATTCAGTGATATGCTTCTCAAGTGTCGTAATCTGCAGGGCTATGGACCATGACTATGGTATTCGACTGGGTGGATTGTTTTTCGGCCGGCACTGACACGATGGGCCAAATGGACTCTTTCTGTGCTGTAAACCTTCTATGGTTCTTAGTATCCTTTAAACAAGGTGATAATTGTTAATCACAGTCAAATAACCTCTCTGACACTGCAAATTAACTATTACAAGTGTCGAAACTCATTCCTACAGGTTTTAATTATTGTTAGAGATCTTTAAAATGTAAAATTTAAAATTTTGAGGTTTTCTTTTTAAAATGTGATCTCTTTTATCTCTCAAGCCAATTGTTCTTTTGCTCCTTTTATTTCTCTTGTTGTACATCGAATTTACCCATTTTAATTTACATTCCTTTTCATTCTTTGGGTTATAAATTTCACAAGCCTTCAAACTGATTTGATTAGAGAGATATACAGTTGCTTGCCTTGTTTCGGATCCAAATACCTCGTTCCCCTCATTGTGCCATTGTCAGCTCACACATTCAGCAACTTGCTAAACAAAAAACTTAGAAACCTAAACATACAAGGGCAAGTCCAACTAATGGCAGATGTTGCTAAATTCCCTCTACAGCAAAAGTTGGTCCATTATTATTGATGTCGGTGTACCTGGTGTGTCTGAGCTAAGAGAGAAAAAAGGGTTCCAGCTCATAGTTGCGATTGTGATTCTTTCTGGAAAGTGTGCATGTGGACTCACCTATTGCCCACCAGAGTTGAATGGCCTGTCAACAATCACTGTCTAAGATCACAAGAGCTATCCAACTAATCCCACTCCTCTGCTCTTTCCCCATCGCTCTGCAATAGTTTCCTCTTCAAGGATATATATCCAATTCTCTTCTCAAAGTTACTCTTGGACCTGCTTCTACCAACCTTTCAAACAGTGCATTCCAGATCATAATTCTCTGCATTAAAACAAAATCCCCTCATCTTCCCATTGTTTTTTTTTGTTAATTATCTTAAATCTATGCTTAGTTACTAACACTATTGCCAGTAGAAATGGTTTCTCCCCATCGGCTCTATTTTGCACATGTAGGGCTCAATTTTGTTGGGGTCCCGGCATCGGGATCTGTAGCGGGGGAGTCAGAAGATTGTACTGGCAGAGGCCCGCCACCCAGCCTGACAACGGGAGTGCCGGGCCCGATCTTCCCGGTGGCGGCGAGGCTCTGTGTTAGCCCTCCCCCTCCACTGCCACTTGCCGATGGGACCAACTTTACATATTTAAAAACAGAGCACGAATACGTTTAAATGAAATGACTGATATCTTACCAGCTGTCCGTGAACTTGCGTGTGGCGGCCGGCATTCATGCAACTTCACTTCCCCAACCAAGGAAAGCTGGCGCCACTGAGGTGGGAAAGGGGGGATCTTCGGATTATTAGTGTAGTGGAGGGGGGAGCAGGGTTCGGCATCCAATCAGCATGTGTAGTGGGGGTGGGGAACAGTTGTTGGGGGTGGGGAAAGGTCAAATCATCTAAGTAAGTGTTTTGGGAGGAGGAGAGGGCAACTATTATATGTAAGTCTTGTTGGAGCGGGGAAAGGGGAATTTTTTTTTGCTCTATACTGGAGGGATATGGGTTTAAATATTTAAATTTAGTGGCAGATCAGGCAGCCCTTTAAAAATGGCACCTAAGCAGGTGCAGCTGATGCCGTTGCCAGCCACCACGTGATTGGGGTGTGGCCCGACCGGTGTATTATTATGAACCACCACTCACTAGATTGCGGTGGCATGGCGGCGCGCGGCCCACACATGCGGGCCGACATTTTTTTCTCCCTGTGGCGGGAACGTTAAAACCAGTGGTTAATTGATGGTAAATGTGGGTGCACAAACATGGAGCTCAAAAAAGGAATTGTACCCTGTGTCAATTAAGAATATTAAAAGTTATCAGATGGCATCTGATCAAGGGCCTTGATTAGCACATGGGATTATGATAGTGTTGCTATCACAGAGACATGGTTGAGGGAGGGGCAGGACTGGCCGCTCAATATTCCAGGGTATAGAATATTCAGGTGTGACAGGGGAGGGGATAAAAGAGGAGGTGGCATTGCACTGTTGATCAAGGAGTTAATTACTGCAGTAAAGAGGGATGATATCTTAGAAGATTCTTCAAATCAGGCCATATGGGTAGAACTTAAAAACAAAAAGGGGCAATCACTTGGCTGGGAGTGTACTACAGGCCTCCAAATAGTCAGGGAGAGATAGAGGAGCAGGTATGTAGGCAAATCTCAGAGAGGTGTAAAAATAATAGGGTAATAATAGTAAGAGATTTCAACTTACCTAATATCAACTGGGATAGTCTTAGTGTAAAAGGCTTAAAGGGGGCAGAATTCTTAAAATGTGTACAGGGGAGCTTTTTGAGCCAGTACATAGAAAGTCCTACAAGAGAAGGGGCAGTACTGGACTTAATTTTATTTTGAGATACAGCACTGAAACAGGTCCTTTGACCCACCAAGTCTGTGCCAACCAACAACCACACATTTATACTAATCCTACATTCCCTACTACATCCCCACCATGTGGGGCGGCACAGTGGCGCAGTGGTTAGCACCGCAGCCTCACAGCTCCAGCGACCTGGGTTCAATTCTGGGTACTGCCTGTGTGGAGTTTGCAAGTTCTCCCTGTGTCTGCGTGGGTTTCCTCCGGGTGCTCCGGTTTCCTCCCACATGCCAAAGACTTGCAGATTGATAGGTTAATTGGCCATTATAAATTGACCCTAGTATAGGTAGGTGGTAGGGAAATATAGGGACAGGTGGGGATGTGGTAGGAATATGGAATTAGTGTAGGATTAGTATAAATGGGTGGTTGATGGTCGGCGCAGACTCGGTGGGCCGAAGGGCCTGTTTCAGTGCTGTATCTCTAAAACTAAAAAAAAACTAAAAATTCTCCTATCAACACTAGGGGCAATTTACAATGGCCTATTTACATGATCAACCTGCAAGTTTCTGGCTGTGGGAGGAAACTGGAGCACCCAGCAGAAACCCACGCAGTCACAGGGAGAACTTGCAAACTGCACAGGCAGTACCCAGAACTGAACCTGGGTTGCTGGAGCTGTGAGGTTGCAGTGCTAACCACTGTGCCATCTAGGACTTAATTCTACAGAATGAAGCTTGACAAGAGGTTGAAGTGTCAGTTGGGGAGCATTTTGGGGATAGTGACCATAGCTCTGTAAGATTTAAGGTAGTTATGGAAAAGGACAAAGATGGGCCAGAAATAAAGGGAGAAGGCCAATTTCAATATGATAAAACATGATCTGGCAAGAGTGGACTGGGAGCAGCTACTTGTAGGAAAGTCTACATCAGACCAGTGGGAGTCATTCAGAGAGGGTTCACAGCCAACATATACCCATTAAGGTGAAGGGTAGGACCAACAAGTTCAGGGAATACTGGATGTTAAGCGATATAGAGGATGGGATCAGGAAAAAAAAAGGAGGTTTATGGCAGATTCAGAGCTCTAAAAACAGCAAAGGCACTAGAGGAGTATAGAAAGTGCAGGGGAGTACTTAAAAAAGTAATTAGGAGAGCGAAGAGGGGACATGAAAAAACACTGGCAGGCAAGATAAAGGAAAATCCTAAGACGTTTTATAAGTATATTAAAGGCAAGAGGATAACCAGGGAAAGAGTGGGACCCATTAGGGACCAAAGTGGCAATCTGTGTGTGGAGCCAGAGGATATAGGTGAGGTTTTAAATGATTACTTTTCATCTGTGTTCACTCTGGTGAAGGACAACGTAGGTGTAGAGATCAGGGAGGGGGATTGTGATATACTTAAACATATTAGCATTGAAAGGGAGGAAGTATTAGCTGTTTTAGTGGGCTTAAAAGTGGATAAATCCCCCGACCCAGATAAGATGTATCCCAGACTGTTATATGAGGCAAGGGAGGAGATAACACAAATTTTCAAATCCTCTCTGGCCACAGTAGAGGTAACCAGAGGATTGGAGGACAGCGAATGTGGTGCCATTATTCAAGAAGGGTAACAGGGGTAAACCAGGTAATTATAGGCCGGTGAGTCTAACATCTGGTTGGGAAAATATTGGAAAAATTCTGAGGGACAGGATTAATCTCCACTTGGAGAGGCAGGGATTAATCAGGGATAGTCAGCATGGCTTTGTCATGAGATCGTGTCTAACTAATTTGATTGAATTTTTCAAGGCGGTGACCAGATGTGCAGATGAGAGTAAAGCAGTTGATGTAGTCTACCTGGACTTCAGTAAGGCTTTTGATAAGGTCCCTCATGGGAGATTGGTTAAGAAGGTAAGAGCCCATGGGATCCAGGGCAATTTGGCAAAGTAATCCAAAATTGGCTTAGTGACAGGAGGCAGAGGGTGATGGTCGAGGGTTGTTTTTGTGAGTGGAAGCCAGTGACCAGTGGTGTACCACAGGGATCGGTGCTGGGACCCTTGCTGTTTGTAGTGTACATTAATGATTTAGACGTGAATGTAGGAGGTATGATAAGTAAGTTTGCAGATGACATGAAAATTGATGTTGTTGTAAATAGTGAGGATAGCCTTAGATTACAGGACGATATAGATGGGCTGTTAAGATGGGCAGACAGTGGCAAATGGAATTTAATCCTAAGAAGTGTGAGGTGATGCATTTTGGGAGGACTAACAAGGCAAGGGAATATACAATGGATGGTAGGACCCTAGGAAGTACAGAAGGTCAGAGGGACCTTGGAGTGCTTGTCCATAGATCACTGAAGGCAGCAGCACAGGTAGATAAGGTGGTTAGGAAGGCATATGGGATACTTGCCTTTATTAGCCGAGGCATAGAATATAAGAGCAGGGAGGTTATGATGGAGCTGTATAAAATGCTAGTTAGGCCACAGCTGCAGTATTGTGTACAGTTCTGGGCACCACACTACAGGAAGGATGTGATTGCACTGGAGAGGGTGCAGAGGAAATTCACCAGGATGTTGCCTGGGCTGCAGCGTTTCAGCTATGAAGAGAGACTGAAAACACTAGGGTTGTTTTCCTTAGAGCAGGGAAGGCTGAGAGGGACATGATTGAGGTGTACAAAATTATGAGGGGCATTGAAAGGATAGATAGGAAGAAACTTTTTCCCTTAGCAGAGGAATCAATAACCAGGGGCATAGATTTAAAGTAAGTGGCAGGAGGTTTAGAGGGGATTTTAGGAAAAAAATTTTCACCCAAAGGGTGGTTTGAATCTGGAACGAACTTCCTGAAGAGGTAGTAGAGGCAGGAACCTTCACAACATTTAAGAAGTATTTAGATGAGCACTTGAAACGCCATAGCATACAAGGCCAGTGCTGGAAAATGGGATTAGAATAGTTAGGTGCTTGATGGCCGGCGTGGACACAATGGACCGAAGGGCCTGTTTCTGTGCTGTATAACTCTATGACTCTATGACTCTATCCCTGCCAAGCCAGCAGGAAGATGGCACCTAGTGCCAATGAAATTATAGCCCAAAATGAGTCAGTGCCTTCAAGGGAAGTAGAGAGAGAAATTAGAGAGAAATTTGCCTGATGAAGACCATTGTATTCAACAGATGATCTATAATTTGCACTGCCTAGCCTGTCTAGTGCTAAATCTATTATATTCCCTAACTGTGGGTTGGACTTCAAAGAAGAGAGCAAGGTGAGAAATTTCTTATATTTTTCAAAAGGCAATCAGCCAAAATCTCCCAGAATTAACCCTCCTTGACTGTGTGAAGCTATCACATTTCCTGAAGGTGCAGAACCATTTTTTGGTAACACAGGAAGAGATGCTAGCAGCTCCAGCTGGATATGTTATAAAGCAATTTCAGTGAGAAAAGCTTCCAAAGCATGTCACCTTTACGAAAAAATATCTGCCAAGCCTCTCATCCTTTGTTTAAAAACAAAACACAATAGTTTATTTTAGCACAGCTTTTGTCACTTGCAAGAACTATTTGAAATACTTGCTGCATGTTGTGTCTCTCCATATAATTTAAATGCTTCAAAGTACTTCACATAATAAACCACTTGTGTACTGCGGCTGTTATGTAGGCAGACTTGTGAGTGATGTAACAAAATAATGCACAGAGTCTTTGTCCAAAAAATGGTATATTTTGTTCATGAAGTTATTAACCCTTTACAACATTTTTGAACTTTCTTCCCGAATATTTGTGATTCGTACTATAATGGTACCATTAACTATTGTATGTTGAGAAATTTCAGAAGCCATGCTCCAGACTGGTTCGATTTGATGATCCTTTTCTTGCATGAATGTAAGAAAATAAGGGAATGTTACAAGTTTAGGAATACTATGAAAGATCATCCCTTTTGTACATTACCTTTCCCATTGCAATATCTAAATATGATTAATGTGGTATTTATTAATGTTTTATCAGGACCACAATCTCAACCAGTGTCTTATTCAAAACGTTGCAACAGACTACACCATGGAATGAAAGGACGTTCCCACAAAGTAAAAGGGTGGGATGACCAAATCTAGAGCCCCCTGGATGTCAAGAAGCTTACAGGGTACAATAAAGCAGAAAAGGAAAGCTTATGTCACACACTGAGAACTTAATACTATAGAAAGTTGAGAAAGTGGAAGGGTGAAATCAAAAAGGAAATTTGGAAACCAAAGAGAGGACATGAAAGAATATTGACAAGTAAAATCAAGGAGAACCCAAAGATGTTTTATCAATGCATTAAGAGTACGAGAATAACTAAGAAAAGAGTAGGGCCTATAAAAGACCAAAAAAAGCAACTTATGTGTGGAGGTGGAAGATGTGGGTATTGTTTTTAATGAATATTTTCCGTCTGTCTTCACAAAAGAGGGGGACAATGCAGATATTGTAGTTAAGGAGGAGAGATGTGAAGTATTGGATGTGATAAACATAAGGAGAGAGGAAGTATTAAGGGGATTAGCAAGTGGATATATCACCAGGGCTGAATGAAATGTACCCCAAGCTGCTAAAAGAAGTCGTGGATGAAATATCGGATGCACTGACCATCATTTTCCAATCCTCACTGGATACAGGTGTGGTGCTGGAGGATTGGAGGGCTGCTATCAAAGAACAAAGAACAAAGAACAGTACAGCACAGGAACAGGCCATTAGGCCCTCCAAGCCTGCGCCGATCTTGATGCCTGCCGAAACTAAAACCTTCAGCACTTCCGGGGCCCATATCCCTCTATTCCCTTCCTATTCATATATTTGTCAAGATGTCTCTTAAACGTCGCTATCGTATCTGCTTCCACCACCTCCCCTGGCAGCAAGTTCCAGGCACTCACCACCCTCTGTGTAAAAAACTTGCCTCGCACATCCCCTCTAAACTTTGCCCCTCGCACCTTAAACCTATGTCCCCTAGTAACTGACTCTTCCACCCTGGGAAAAAGCTTCTGACTATCCACTCTGTCCATGCTGCTCATAACTTTGGAGCTTTGTTTAAAAAGGGAGCGAGGGATAGACCACCTAATTACAGGCCAGTCAGTCTAACCTTGGTTATAGGTAAATTATTGGAATCAATTCTGAGAGACAGCATAAACTGACACTTAGAAAGTCAGGGAGTAATCAAGGATAGTCAGCATGGATTTGTTAAGGGGAAGTTGTGTCTGACTAACTTGATTGAATTTTTTTGCGGAACTATCAAGGAGGATTAATGAGGGTAGTGCAATTGATCTGGTCTGCATGGATTTTAGCAAGGCTTTTGACAAGGTCCCACATGACAGACTAGTTAAAGAAAAAGCCTATGGAATCCAGGAAATTGTAGCAAACTGGATACAGAATTGGCTCAGTGCAGTAAACAAAGGGTAATTGCTGATGGGTGTTTTTGCGACTGGGAGGCTGTTTCCAGTGCGATTCCGTTGACCTCAGTACTAGGTCCATTGCTTTTTGTGATTTATATTAATGATTTGGATGTAATTATAGGGGGAATAATCAAGAGGTTTGTAGATGACCAAAAATTGGCCGTGTGGTAGATAGCAAGGAGGATAGCTGTAGACTGCAGAAAGATATCAATGGACTGGTCAGGTGGGCAGAAAAGTGGCAAATGGAATTTAACCCAGAGAAGTCTGAGGTGATGCATTTGGTAAGTTCAAACTAGGCAAAGGAATACACAATAAATGGGAGGATACTGAGAAGTGTAGAGTAAGTGAGGGACCTTGGAGTCAATGTCCACAGATCCCTGAAGGTAGAAGGACAGGTCGATAAGATGGTTAAGAAGGCATATGGAATCCTTTCCTTTATTAGCTGAGACATGGAATATAAGAGTCGGGAGGTTATGCTCAAACTGTATAAATCATTGGTTAGGCCAAAACTTGAGTACTGTGTGCAGTTTTTGTCACTTCATTACGGAAGGGATGCAGTTGATTAGAGCGGATGCAGAGGAGATTTATGAAGATGTTGCCAGGACTGGAAAATTGCAGCTATGATGAAATATTGGATAGGCGGGGATTGTTCTCCTTCGAACAGAGGAGGCTGAGGGGAGATTTGATGGAGATGTACAAAATTGTGAGGGGCCTGGATAGAGTGGATGAGAAGGTTCTTTTTTAATTCATTCATGGGATGTGGGTGTCGCTGGCTAGTCCAGCAATTATTGCCCATCCCTAATTGGCCTTGAGAAGGTGGTGGTGAGCTGCCTTCTTGACCGCTGCAGTCCTTGGGGTGTCGGCATGCCCACAGTGCTGATAGGAAGGGAGGTCCAGTATTTTGATCCAGCAACAATGAAGGAACAGTGATATCGTTCCAAGTCAGGATGGTGTGTGGCTTGGAGCTGGTGGTGTTCCCATGCATCTGCTGCCTTTGTTCTTCTAGGTGGTAGAGATCATGGGTTTGGAAGGTGCTGTTGAAGGAGCCTTGGTGCGTTGCTGCAGTGCACCTTGTAGGTGGTACATACTGTTGCTACTGTGCCTTGATGTTGAAGGTGGTGGATGGGGTACCAATCAAGCAGGCTGCTTTGTCCAGGATGGTGTCGGGCTTCTTGATATTGTTGGAGCTGCACCCATCCAGGCAAGTGGAGAGTATTCCATCATACTCCTGACTTGTGCCTTGCAGATGGTGGACAGGGATTGGGGAGTCAGGTGGTGAGTTACTTGCCACAGAATTCCCAGCCTTTGACCTGCTCTTGTAGCCACAGTATTTATGTGGCTGCGCCAGTTCATTTCCTGGTCAATGGGAGCCCCCAGGCTGTTGATAGTGGGGAATTCAGTGATGGTAATGCCATTGAACATCAAAGGGAGATGGTTCGATTCTCTTGTTGGAGATGGTCATTGCCTGGCACTGTGTGGCACGAATGTTACTTGCCACTTATGAACCCAAGCCTGGATGTTGACCAGGTCTTGCTGCATCTGGACACGGACTGCAACAGTATCTGAGGAGTTATGAATGGTGCTGAACATTGTGCAATCAGCGAACATCCCCACTTCTGACCTTATGATGGAGGTTAGGTCATTGATGAAGTAGATGAAGATGGTTGGGCCTAGGACACTACCCTGCTGTGATGTTCTGGGACTGAGATGGTTGACTTCAAACAACTACAACCATCTTCCTTTGCATGAGGTATGACTCCAACCAACAGAGAGTTTTCTCCTTGATTCCCAATTACTCCAGTTTTGCTAGGGCTCCTTGATGCCATACTTGGTCTAATGCTACCTTGATGTCAAGGGCAGTCACTCTCACCTCACCTCTAGAGATCAGCTCTTTTGTCCATGTTTGGACCAAGTCTGTAATGAAGTTAGGAGCCAAGTTGCCCTAGCAGAACCCTTCCATCACTTTACTGGTGATCGAGAGTAGACTGAGAGGGCAGTAATTGGCCGGGTTGGATTTGTCCTGCTTTTTGTACACAGGGCATACTTGGGCAATTTTCCACATTGCCGGATAGATGCCAGCATTGTAGCTGTACTGGAACAGCTTGGCTAGGAGTGCAGCTAGTTCTGGAGCACATGCATTCAGCACTATTGCCGGAAGGTTGTCTGATCCCATAGACTTTGCAGTATCCAGTGCCTTCAGCTGTTTCCTGGTATCACGTGGTGTGAATTGGATTGGCTGAAGACTGGCTGGGGACCTCAGGAGGAGACTGAGATGAATCATCCATGTGGCGCGTCTAGCTGAAGATGGATGCAAATGCTTCAGCCTTGTCTTTTGCACTGATGTGCTTGCGCACCGCCCCCCACCCCACCATTGTTGAAGATTGGGATATTTGTGGAGCCACCTCCTCCTGTTAGTTATTTAATTGTCCATCACCATTCACGACTGGACATGGCAGCACTGCAGAGCTTGGATCTGATCCATTGGTTGTGGGATCGCTTAGCCCTGTCTATTACATGCTGATTCCATTGTTTGGCATGCAAGTAGTCCTGTGTTGTAGCTTCACCAAGCTGACACTTCATTTTGAGGCATGGCTGGTGTTGCTCCTGGCATGCCATCCTGCACTCTTCTTTGAACCAGGATTGGTGCCCCACTTGTTGGTAATGGCAGAGTAGGGGATATGCCGGTCCGTGAGGTTACAGATTGTAGTTGAATTCAATTCTGCTACTGCTGATAGCCCACAGCGCCTCATGGATGCCCAGTTTTGAGTTACTAAACCTGTTCGAAATCTGTCCCATTTAGTGCAGTGATAGTGCCACACAATATGATGGTGGGTATCCTCAATGTGAAGACGGGGCTTCACCTCCACAAGGTTTGTGTGGTGGTCATTCCTACCAATAGTGTCACGGACAGTTGCATCTGTAATAGATAGATTGGTGAGGATGAGGTCAAGTAAGTTTTTCCCTCTTGTTGGTTCCCTCACCACCTGCCGCAGACCCAGTCTGGCAGCTATGTCCTTTAGGGCTCTGCCAGCTCAGGCAGTAGTGGTGCTGCTGAGCCACTCTTGGTGATGGATATTGAAATCCCCCACCCAGAGTACATTCTGCACCCTTGTTACCCTCAGTGCTTCTTCCAATTGGTGTTCAACATGGACAAAACAATGTTCCATAAGCTGAGGGGTGGTGGGGGGAGGGTGGTGGTGGTGGGGGGAGGGTGGTGGTGGTGGGTGGAGGGTGGTAATGCGGTAGGTGGTAATCATCAGGAAGTTTCCTTGCCCATGTTTGACCTGATGCCATGAGACTTCATGAGGTCTGGAGCAGATGTTTAAAACTTCCAGGGCAACTCCCTCCCGACTGTATACCAGTGTGCCACCACCTCTGCTGAATCTGTCCTGCCGGTGGGACAGGACATACCTGGGGATGGTGATGGTGGTGTCAGGGACATTGTCTGTAAAGGTATGATTTTGTGAGTGTGACTATTTCAGGCTGTTGCTTGGAGCGTAAAGCTCACGCAATTTTGGCACAAGCCCCAGATGTTAGTAAGTTACACATAGGCCAGACCACCTAAGGACAGCAGATTTCCTTCCATAAGGACATTAGTGAACCAGATGGGTTTTTACAACAATAGTCAATGGTTTCATGGTCACCATTAGACCAGCTTTTAATTCCAGATATTTATTAATTTAATTCAAATTTCACCATCTGCCGTGATGGGATTTGAACCCATGTCCCCTTACCTTAGCAGAGAGAACAGTGACTAGTAGACATAGATTTTAAGTGATTGGTCGAAAGATTAGAGGGGAGATGAGGAAAACCTCTCACTCAGAGGGTGGTGGGAGTCTGGACCTCACTGCCTGAAATGGTGGTAGAGGTAGAAATACTCATCTCTTTTAAAAGGTACCAGGACATGCACCTGAACTGCCATAACCTGCAGGGCTATGGACCAAATGCTGTAAAGTGGGATTAGGCTGGGTGGCTCAGTTTTTTCGGCTGGCGCGGAGACGATGGGCCAAGTGGCCTCTTTCTGTTCCATAAACTTTCTATGATTCTATGAGTCTGTGACTGTATTTCCCGGCAGTTAAAAAAGGAACTTGTGTGAATATGAACTTTTCATAACCTCAGAACATCCCAAACCACTTTACATTTAATCCACTAGTTTTCAAGTGTCGTTATTATTGTAATGTAGTGACCAATTTACACACAATTTTCTGCAAAAAGCATTGAGATAAATGGGCACATCGTCCAACTTTTAGGTGTTGGTTGAGTGATAAAACTCGCCTGCTTCTCCTGGAATCATACCATGGTATCATTTACATCCAACAAAGGGAGCAAATAGGGCCTCTGTTTAATATCTCATCTGAAAGACAGTGGCCTGCATTTTTGTTTGTGCGTCCCTATCCCACCATTGGAAGGAAATGCTGGTCAGGAACTCACTCATGCCGGCGTCAGGACCCAGAAGGAAATTTTTGAGGAGGTGGCCAATTAAGTTGCTGCCTTCAGGAGCCCCATCCAATTACGAACGGAAGGCGGGTTCCCAAGACTGGAGGTCTAATAGGCGGCCCTCCAGCACTGATACATTGGCAGCCCAACCATCAGAGGTAGGAGCTAACAATGAATGTAGGTAAAAGAGAGTGTGCCTCAAGATGGAGGTGCATTGTAAAGACTTTTAAAAAACTTTATGAACAAAAGGTGGCTACAGCTGCGTGACTGTCATTGTGGAAGGGGAATCTTTCCACAGCGCGGCCTGCAGACGACCTGTGACCATCTCAGTATGTTGGCTGAGGGGAAGTGGGGGGGAGTTAAAATTATGCTAGAGCACTGGCCTGCCGGTCTGCCTCTGGGAGGCCACCTCCATGCATTGACCAGGCTTCGGCTGCCACGGGGGACCTGACTTCTGACTGGAACATTCCAGTCTGCCTCAGAACTTTGGCCTTAATAGGACTTTAATTGCCTTAATAGGCTACCCGACACGTGCGGGCCAGTAACCGTCACTGCCGCCCGCCGTCCACACCCCAGTCCACCCCACCTTAAAAATTGCCTCTGCCAAAATGGTGGAAACATGCTAACAAACAGCACCCCACTCTCCAATGTCAATTTTCCAGTACTCCAGCTTCTGGTGCAATTCAAAAATTCTGCCCAGGATCACTAACACTGCAGAACTCCTGTTGTACTGCACTGAAATGCTTTCCTGCATATGTGTTCAAGAATGACTAGAAGTTAACAGCAATTGTCAAATCTGTCATCTACTCTCTGATATCATACAATATCACCTTAATGCCTGCTCATAAGTTTCTGAGGTGAAGTTGAACAAATGACCTTTTGACTTAGAGACAAGAGTCCTTCCACTCAGCCAAGGCTGACAACTAAATAATGTTAACAAAAGGCCAGGCATTTCACCACATTTCAAGTGCATTCAATATAAAGCCAATCAACTACTTGTTCTATTCATGGGAAACATTAGTACTGGTGAATAAAGAACTTACTTTTTCCTTCTTTGGCAGCATCCAATAGTGAGTTTTGGATTTCTGTTTGTGTGAAAAGGTACTTCATGATTTCACTTCTAAATGGCCTAGCACTAATTTTATGATTATGTCCCATTGTTTTAGATTTCCCACCATTGGAAATGGTTTCTCTGTACATATCCTACATAATCTATGCCTCAATTAGCTCATACCCTCAACCTTCTAAACTCAAACAAATACAAACTAAATTTGAAAAAACATAAGCAAATAGCACATAATGCAATCTTGCCACCGAGTGATGGGACATGGGTTTGAAGTTCCCAACCTTAGCCACCCTACTGTGTGGAGTTGCCAAGTCATGACAGGAAACTTCCTCAAAAATTAGACAAAATACCTTCCCTAGGCTGGGTTTCTGTCTCAGCCCAAGGAAACTGGGTGGTTGGTGAGAAAGCTTTATACTCTCAGACAACCACAAGAATGTGTGGGTACAGGGTGGTACATTGATACTGCACATTGGGTGTCTAGGTTCAAAACCAACCCAGATTGGTGAGATTAAAATTTCTTCTGTTTACTGGTGGAGGGCTTTGTGTAAGAACTTGAGTCATCTCCAGTCTGTAAAACTTCTAAAGATTGTAAGTGAATGATACATGCTGCTGGTGCCCAAAATGAAAGTTGTTTAATTTTCCCATTTCCTGCCTTAATGATCACAAACTACACAAAGAAGTTAACAAAACAGTGCATATATGTTTCTCTTTGACTCACTACCCGCTCTTTCCTTTCTATCTTAAATTTTAAAATATATGTAATATATATGAAAAAGACATGAATATTTTTGTTGGCCATTTACAAAGTACAACTTAATTTGAAGTACAATTGCCTTGTTTATTTAACAAAATTGCTCTAATGTGTCCATTACATATGACAGATTCTCTGAAACTCTCAGAATGAGCAACTTTTATATAATACACAATCAGTAAAAGAACTGAAGATTACCTGTCCTCAGTGAATAAAATTACAGAAATGAGAAGAACCACAAGAGAATTTTCTCATTTCTAATACATTAGCCGGAATTTTACCTGTCCCGGTGGGTCTGCAGTCCGGGAACCAGAAGCGGGTGCTGCAGTCACTCCCGCTCCATACTCAGCTGCCTCCCCGATCAAGCGCTAACTGTCCAACTAGCGTCTCGGCGGTGGATTTCTGTTTAAAAAAGTCTCGTGCGGGTGTAAGGGTGAAAGTCAGCAGGGGCGGGACTATAGCTGGAAGAAGGTGCTGAAAGCCATTTAAAAAGGGCTTTCAGCACATTTAGTGGCTCTGAAAAGGCTGCTTTCATCATAGTGGATAACACCATACGCTATATCTGCCCTAGGGGGAAAGGAGTTGTCATATCAATTAAAGGGACCACACAGTCAACTTCCAGAGATCTACCAGAGACCTTGGAGGACCAGAACCCACTTGTGGCAATGTCAGAGAGAACCAACCACATGGCCCCCAAGGTTCACAGAATCA
Source organism: Heterodontus francisci (assembly GCF_036365525.1). Taxonomy (NCBI): domain Eukaryota; kingdom Metazoa; phylum Chordata; class Chondrichthyes; order Heterodontiformes; family Heterodontidae; genus Heterodontus; species Heterodontus francisci. The sequence goes on from NC_090375.1 coordinate 41,123,591, forward strand.
TCCCTGCATGTCCTCCCCCAGGCGGCTGAGACAAGGCAGAGGTCCTCTTCTTGTAGGCAGAAGGAGGAGGCCTCTCCAGGTCACCAAGAAGACATGGTTGGAGGTTGCGTAGGAGGTACTAGCCATGGGGCTGTGAGGAGGACATGGCTCTAGTGCCATAAGCGGGTCAATGACATTCTCCGCTCTGCCAGGGTGAGGGGCATGTCTCAGTCATCATTGCTTTGTACTTATACGGGAGGGTTACCAAGTGTTGATGCTGCAAAGTCGAAGCCAGCCATCTCGAGTGAATGGCTGCAGCCCTGTCATGGGCCATTTGCTGGGCACATCTGAGACGCACAATGGTCCAGAAGTATGCCAACTGTACACTTCAATGGCAGTGGTCCCAGAGGTAGCACAAGGGATAAGCGGGTGTTCCTTCAAGTCAAGTAACTGAGCTTATGCCATATGTTCCCACAGGAGAAGAGGGCCTAGAATGTCAGAGAGAGGGCACAGACCAATGGCAGTGTTGCCAATATCGCAACTCTCACAAGTGTGGAGGAGGAGGTATCGTTGCTTGCTGGGGAGGACGGAGGATGCTCAGTTGCTGATGGTGAGGCCGGAGCACCTGACCAGGAGGGTGAGTTCCCCAGAGTATGGGTGGGGTGGGGATGTGGAGAGGGGGCTGGCATAAGCAATGAAGGTAGCTCGCGAGGTCAAAGTCACACACATATGGTCACATTGCAGTCAATGACATGTCCTTCCATCTGGACTGTTGTTCACACCTGATCATTCTGTTTTCCCCTGCAGTTGAAGCGCAGCAATGGCCGGGTGACGTCTCTGGGGCACATCCGTCCGCCTCTGAGGAGGAGGAGGGGTCCTCAGAGGGTATAGCGTTACATCCTTTCCCCGCACCAAGCACCAGCTCAGATACAGTCACCTCGGTTGGACTGGTTACATCTTCAGATCCATGGTCACAACCTGGTGCCAGCACCGCACGAATGTCGGATCAGCTGCCAGAGGCAGTATCAGCCGATGCCTCTGACACTCGGAGGACTCTGGGAGGCAGCAGGCCAATGCAGAGCCTCATGATGATGATGAGCCTCTGAAGACATCCATTTGGCGGGAGATGCTGCAGGTGCAGCAGGAGGTGCATGGTGATTTGTCAGAGTTACCAGAGACAATGTGTGCTCTGGCTCGGACTTTTGAGGTTTCCCTCCAGGCCATGAGCTCTGCACAGTCCCTGTCATCTGCGCAACCGGCTTCCTCCATTGACAGATTGGCGGCTGCAGTGGAGGGCCTGCTCCAGCAGGCCCTGCAAAGCCTCAGAGAGAAAATGAGGTCTATGCAGCAGTGCCTCAGCGAGATGTCGATGCGGCTCCTGCAAAATTCAGAAGCTGCTCATCCCTCTGAAGTCAGCAGGTAGGCCCAATTGAGCCTCATGAAGGCACAGAATCAACAGCTGAATGAATCTGGGGCGCCTCCCAGGGTACTCCTGATGCATGCAATGGCTTCTTGTCTCCTCTGACTGTGACATTATCACCTCAGAAGCCCAGGATGACAGAGGGTGGTCCTGAGACTGCTCAGGGTCACCTCAACATGCTGGGGCCCTCACAGCCTCCGGCAGTCAGAGGACACCCGCCAAGATCATCCCAAGCCACGGGGCATCCTGAACAGCCACCTGCCTCTGCCTTAGCTGGCGGCAAGTGGTCATCGACACATGTCTGCACTCACAAACATTTTAAGAAATCACATTAACTGCACTTAGGGTTACTGGTGCAATTTCAAATTATTTGTTGTTCGACTGTACACAAAACTTATTAAATTTCTCACTTGGCTTTTTTATCTGTCTCACGTCAATGATGATGTATTAGGTGATCTTTTTCTTTGCAAGAGATGGAGACTTAGGGGAGGTGCCACATTGGGCCATGTTGTGTTTGAGGGAAAGGCAGACCGTTGCAGCTGAAATTAGCACCTGTAGTTGAGTGCCTTTGCACTTCCCGTTGATGTGAAGGTGAATGGTTCATGAGCCTCCGATCAGGAGAAATGCCTGAGTTATAGAGCCTCCCAAGCCTCCCTTGCACTCAACTGCTGTAAACCTCCAATTCCTTCCCCTTGCCAGTCAGGTGGCTGCGCCCCATCCTCCTCCTCAACCCTTTCACCCTCCTCATCTGAGGATGCCTCGTGCTGAACCATGTCCTCGTCATCCAAGGCCTCTCCCCTCTGCAGTGCCAGGTTATGTAAAGCGCATCAGACAACAGCAATGTGAGATACCCTTGCTGGCGAGTACTGAAGGGCACCACCTGAGTGTTCCAGGCACCTAAATCTCATCTCAGAAGACCTATGGTCTGTTCAATGCTGACTCTGGTGGTTGCATGGCTCACATTGTACCATTCCTTTGCTTCATTCCATGTGTTCTTCACAGGTGCAATCAGCCATGTCTTCAGTGGATAAACCCTGTCGCCAAGTATCCATCCTTGCAGGCACTCGGGGGGGCTGAATAGTGCTGGCACCTGCAAGTTCTGGAGAATGAATGCGTTACGACTGCTTCCTGGATAATGAGCACACACCTGCAATATACTCTTACGGTGGTCACAGACAAGTTGCACATTCATTGAGTGAAACTCCTTTCGATTAATGAAGGCCCCTAACAGAACTGCAGGTCCTCTAATGGCCACATGTGCACAGTCAATCACGTCTTGGACCATGGGGAACCCAGCAATGGCGCTGAAGCCTCTGGCTCTCTCGGCATGACTGGTGGAGTCAGTCTGGAACTTGATGAATTGGTTGGCATGCCTGAATATGGCATCAGTTACCACCTTTATGCAGTGCTGCACTGATGATTGTGAGATTCCGCACGTGTCTCCTGTGGAAGCCTGGAAGGAGCCTGATGTGTCCAAGTTCAGAGCAACTGTGCCCTTTAATGCGACCAGCATTGGATGGCCACCCACGCGATTAAATGTGATCTCTGCTGCCAACAGAGATGTGACAGTCTCTCTGGCTAGGTGCAGTCTTCTCTGGCACTGGCACTCCGACATCCGCTGAAAGCTCAACCACTGCAGGTACATCCACTGCAGCCGCCAATCTGTCAATGGATAGACTCATCTCCTCGCAGGTCTTTGCTTCTGGTGCACTCTGTGGCCTTCTGCTCCTCCCCCATTACTAGGCTACAGTTGGCCAGCAGGTCGCTGATTCCTCTGGCCACTTTTCCTCCTGCCCCTCCTTGTGTTCTCTTCCTCGTGAGAAGAGTCGCCTCCAGAGTGGACAATTCCCTTGGCTGCAGTCTCCCAAGGATGTAATGAGGAGAGCACTTTGCTGCTTGCTGCAAGGACAGACACTCACAACCCCCCTGTCCTACACAGAATAAATCACTGATGCTGTGGCCCTATCAGGAGTTTTACTCATTCAGGTGAACCCTGGAGAGCCAGCAATATCAGCCCTGACCTTGCAATTAACTCAGAAATCAAACAAAGAAGTGAAAAATCCAGTACCTCCAACTACTTCACGAACACACTGGTAGCTGCTCTTTTAAAGCTGCCGATTCCCTCCCCCCTTTGACCCGTTTGCCAAACGTAAAATTTAACGGCCAACATAAAATGACTGTCAATTGGCTTTTCCACTACTTCAATTGACCCTTAATCGATGTAAATCAGAGGGTGATTGGCGCCTCCAACTCGTCCTCTGTCCAGCCTGCGTAAGATGGGGATTGAGCGTAATGACATCGGGGACCCGACCAGACATCATTGTTTGCCATTTTTCAGTTTGGCCGCCTCAGAGGATGCCCGATTTAAGTAGGTAAAATTCTGGCCATTGTTAGTGTTATATTGTTTGTGTATTATGTTAGTGTTTGTATATTTTTATTGTTTTCATCACTGTCTCACTCATCTATGTCACACTCTTATGATACACACTGTGCATCACATGGTACTGACTCATACAGAACAGAAAGTTTGCAGATGTAATGTTTGCATTAATTTGTTCATGTCAGCAAGTAGACTGCAATTGGCCTCTATGTGCCCAAACTAAAGAGGTGAAAAGAGGCAGTGTTATCTGATTGCTATCTGATAGAAAAAGCAAGTAATGTGTAATTTTTCTTTGGAAGGAACCAAATGAGTTTTGAGGCCCCTGAATGCTCAAGTAGCTTGTCAACATTCACTGTTAAGGTTCACACAAGAACATCAGTCTGAATAAGTTACTATAGTGATAATGGCAAACCTTAGAAAAATGTGTACATCAGTAATAGGTTAACATTGGTTTGATTGATAAAGTTGACACATCTGATAAATTGTCAGTGATCTGGAATGCACTGTCTAAAAGAATTCAGTAGTAACTTTTGGAAAGCAGGGCTGTAAGATAAAAGGAGGGAGTGTAGAAATAGGAGTAATTGGAAAGCTCTTTTAGAGAGTGGTATGATAAGGCAAATGACCTCCTTCTGTTGGTTTTCACGCTAAAGTTGCCAAAAGTTATCTAATAAATTGTCTGTTTGTTAAAAGTCAGATACAATATTGACTGAGTTATTAGGGATATCATTAATTTTAGTCATTACCAGGCAATAATCTCTGCTAATTTAAATAATTTGTAACTATTTCTAATACTCATGCTCCTAAGACTGTAAGCGGAAACCAAATGGAAAAGAGCTTTGAGAAAAATATGGGTTGTGATGACATATGATCATCAGAGTTGATTGCCCAGTTATAGTACTGCTTTACAAAATGAGATATATGGCCCAATATTGTGAAGCATGGAGGTCTATTGTTGCCTCATCCATCAGAAAGACAGGGTGAGACACACAAACTTACAGAGGCTAAAAAGATAATGGCAACTGACAAAAGTAGTCCTCAGTAGACTTCACTATTCTCATTAATGCATCCCTCCAATGACATCCAACTATAGAGATTTATTCAAATGGATCCATATTTGAATTTTTTTTTAGTTTAGTTTAGTTTAGAGATACAGCACTGAAACAGGCCCTTCGGCCCACCGAGTCTGTGCCGACCATCAACCACCCATTTATACTAATCCTACACTAATTCCATATTCCTACCACATCCCCACCTATCCCTATATTTCCCTACCACCTACCTGTACTAGGGGCAATTGCTAATGGCCAATTTACCTATCAACCTGCAAGTCTTTGGCTTGTGGGAGGAAACCGGAGCACCCGGAGGAAACCCACGCAGACACAGGGAGAACTTGCAAGCTCCACACAGGCAGTACCCAGAATTGAACCCGGGTCGCTGGAGCTGTGAGGCTGCGGTGCTAACCACTGCGCCACTGTGCTGCCCTTTTATAAAGGAATTGATTAATCTGAGTAATTCTCTTAAATAAATCACTGACCACAATAGATCCTGTGGGTAATAAAACAGTTATCAGAATACACACATTGAGTAAAATATTTGCTTTTGAAATTCTCTAATTGTCAGTGTGTAATTAGGGTTCATGTTCTGCAGAAGGCCCAAGCTATCAATAACAGTGTCAGCTCAGCCTCGTGGAAGATACTTTCCAAGGTCAGCAAGCCAGCCTGTCAACAGAGCTGGATGAAAAACTGAAATTAATTTCAAAGTAAGGTTTTGAAAATTTATACCAGTCAACTGTTTTTATGAGCAAGCATTAAGGTGACATTGTATAACATTAGAAATTAGCTGACAGATCTGGCAGTTGCTGCCAACTTCAAACCACATTGGAACATGTAACATAGGCTGACACTTCAGGGCAGTACTGAGGGAGTGCTATGCTGTCAGAGGTAATGTCTTCTGAATCAGACATCATACTGAAGATCCTGCCTGTTGAAGGTGATGTAAAAAAAAAATGACACAATTTGAAGAAAGGCAGGGGCATTCTCCTGATATCCTGGCCAATATATATCCCTCAAGCAACATCACTTAAACAAATTAAGTTTGTGTACAAATCGGTCACTGTGTTTTCTTACTTCACAATAGTGACTACAGTTCAAAAAACATTCATTAGCTTTGATAAAAGCAAAATATTTCAGATGCTGGAAATGTGAAATAAAAACAGAGCGCTGGACATACTCAGCAGGTCTGGCAGCAGCTGTGTAGAGAGAAGCAGAGTTAACGTTTCAGGTCTGTGACCTTTCATCATTAGCTTTGAGGCACTTTGAGATGCCTTGAGGTCATGAAAGATGCTATATAAATGCAAGTTCTTTCTTTTCTTTGACTTGTGCTGTTTTCCACCTGTAGGAGGTGCAAAATATCTTGCCAGTGAAGAATACAAAATACACTTACTTGATAGTATAGTAACTGGTTTCCTGGCCAGAAAAGAGAGAGAAAAGAAAAAGATTTTCATTCATGTTACATCGAATAGTACAGTACAAAAGCAGGCCATTCAGCCCCACTGTTCCACGCTGATGCTTATGCTTCATGCAAGCTTCCCCCCTCGCCCCAGTCCTCTTCATCTAATCCCATTGACATAACCTTTTATTCTATTCTCTTCACCTGTTTATCTGGCTTCTCCCTGTGTTAGCAAGTTCCACATTCTAACCACTCTCTGGATGAAGAAGTATCTCTGGATTTCCTTATTGGATTTATTTTTGACTATCTTATATTTGTGGTCGCTACTTCTGGTCTTCCCCCATGACTGGAATCATCTTCTCTATGTTTACCCTATCGAAACTTATTATAATCTTTAAGACTCAATATTCTCCTTTCTAGAAAAAAAGAGCCCAGTCTGTTCAATCTTTCACTTCTGGCACCATCCATGTAAATCTTTTGTGCACCTTCTCCATTGCTTCTATCTCTTTTTTATGATATTGCATAGAATGCCTTTCACAACCTCAAGACATCCCAAAATGTTTTATAACCAATTAAGTGCTTTGTTTTTTGAAGCATAGTCACTGTTGTCATCCAGGAAGCACAGCAGCCAATTAGCTCACAGCAACATCCCACAAGCAACAGCGTGATAATGACTGGTGTTTTAGTGATGTAGGTTGAGGGATAAATATTGGCCAGGACACTAGGGAGAATCCCCCTGCTTTTCTCTGAAACAGTGCCATGATATCTTTTACATTTACCAAGAAGGGCACAGAGGTCCTCAGTTTAACATTTTATCTCAAAGACAACACTTCAGACAGTGCAGCACTACCTTTCTGCTGGACTGAAGTGCCAACTTAAATTTTGTCATTAAATCTCTTGAGTCAGACTTGAATCTGTAATCTTCTGAGTCAGAGGTAAGACTGCTACCACTCAGCCACAGCTGACACTAGTACAGCAGCTGAAACACAGCTATGTATTTGGTTCAAATTGCCTTGTTTACCTGCATGCAGAGAGAAGTCTGCTGAAAATGCTTTAAATAATCATATCAGGAGCAGGTGGTTAACAGTAAATTAAACCGCATGAAAAATTATACTCTGGTAGAGACTTGGCAGAGGGATGAACTACTGTGCATGAACTTTTAGTTTAAATGGAACGCATATGGCATAATTGTTACGGCACAGACAACAAAAGGAACTTTTCGGATTGAGAAATGAGATATTTCCAAATACTGTGTGACGGAAATCACACCCGCCAAATAGAAACATATTAATTTTGTCATATGGGACACTACATGAGCCTTTTTTACTGGATATTGCACATAGCTTGTTTGAAAAGACCACAGAACTGAACAGCTGCAAACATGGCATTCTGAGAGACAATTGAATAGAGAGACAATGGGAGTGCTCACTGATTCAATTAACAAGATTGGTCTGGGCAATGGTGATAATAAACATTCTTAACCTGTGTAAGAGCCAGAACTCCAACACTCCCCTCCCACCAAGTGTGACTAGAGAGCTTTGAAATCCAACAACCCTCCCAGAAGATGCTGTTTCAAACAAAGAGCTGGTCACATGACCTATCTGCTGACCAGACTGGGGACTTTTTGAATTGTGTCACATCGAAAGGAAACAGACTGCGATTTGAACAGAAAGGAGAATGAAGGTCTCCTTCCCTCTGTCTCTCTCTACAGCAAAGTCTCAGGAAAGCCACATCGGCAATGTAAGCCTCAAGACTACAGAACTTTACAGGCGACCACTGGGAAGATAATTGAAACCTCTTTTTGGCCTTCTGGTACCAGAGAAGCAAGTCTGAAAGTGTGCACTGGGACCCAGCAAGAACTCCAAGACCTCAACTTCAACTAAGGACTTTACATCAAAGATAAAAGACAGTAACCGAATTCCATTTATTTCCAACCCTACTTCAACAACGCTCATGCCAATTCTTTCTTCCCTTCTTTATTTTTATTCATTCATGGGATTTGGGTGTCGCTGGCCAGGCCAGCATTTATTGCCCATCCCTAACTGCCCTTGGTAATTGCCCTTCTGTATCTATTTGTGTGTGTATTTATCTTGTATGCCTGCTAGTGTGGTTGCGTCATGTATTTCAGTAATTTTAACCGACTTATAGTGGTAAGGCTAATAAAATTACATCTTTCTTGTTTAAACCTAAGAAAACCTGTCTGATTGGTTCATTTGCAATTACAATTAGAGAACAGTGAGCAAAGACTCACTGAGGTGGTAAGCTAAAAACACTGTATTTTAAAAGATAAACCCAATACGGCCAAACCAGGAAAGGGGCAAAAGGGAAGCCTGAGACTCCTTCCTCCCAAGTCGTAACAAATGACGTTCTAAACTGTATAAACCTACTGACTGCTTCCATAAAGGGTCAATTAAATCATCCATTACATATGATATCAAACCAAAGTTTTGCAGCCAACACTATTGTGCACGGGAGTCAGTTGGAGATCTGTTCTTCTGAGCAGTGATAATTAGTGGAACTAATGATACCTCTTGCTGCTGTCTTTCTCCAGTGCCATGAGGACTCATTTTGGAGGAAGTGATCTGAGAGAAACCATTTTGGAATTTTTATGAGTTTGATTGATAACTTCCCATCATAGTCTGGGAGGGAACTTCTGGTGAAACAAGGATGAGCTTTGAAATAATCTTCAAAACATTTCTGCCTTACCATTTGCTGAATGGAGTGGCTGTGTCCATTATTTATATGTAACTGGGAAGGTAGTGATATATGAATGTACTTTACTGCAGAAAACTATTATGGTTCATCAACCTGTGCTAAAGTTATATAATTAGCATGTATCACTCTTTCACACCCTTTAATCACTTGCTTTTGACAAGTTTTCATCTAGCTCCCCTTGGAGTTTAGACACAATTAACTGAATAATTCCCCAAAACAAGCGCATTGGTGCCAGACCAATGATTAAAATTAAAAACATCAGAAATAAGAATCCAATCCGCCTTGAATCTGCCCTCTTCCAGTTTTGATGAAGGTGGGAGGAGGGGTGGGCGACCAATACAGGCACAGGAAGTGGGTTGGTCAGTCATTTAAATATTATAATTAGGCTACCACTTCACTTTCAATCATTTTATTTTTAACTCAGTTGTCTGGAAACCCAGCAGCTGAAAGGAGGCAATAACTGCTGAACCCATAAGTACCTTTACAGCACTGCTTGTGGGCCGGAGAAGGAGTGCATCCCCCTCCCCAACCCCTCATTAGTCCTATCTGATTCCTTAGTGTCAGCCTTATCAAACAGGCTTCCCACCCAAAAGCCCTCTAGCCTGTCAAGTGTGCTACCCGTAGGCGGGAACCCAGTGAAAAAATTTGAAAGAACCCTGCAGTTAAAAACTGTAAGATTTTTGTGAAACCTATTCTTCCGGTTTTCCTGACCTCACAACAGCCCCCTCGCATGGATCTCATTTCTGAGTTAAAATCCAGGCCAATCTCTCCCCAGATGGTGTATTCCACACTTTCAGTCCTCCCTAGCCATGTAAAATAATTAAATCTAAACTGTTCACCTTCAAACTTGAGTCCGTGGGTTAGATTTTTGAGTTCATCACTTTGGCAGTATTCTGGTAGATTTAATTGGCCATCCATTAGAGAACTTGCCTGAAATCAATGGAATGGAAATCAGGCAGGTTCTGTAATGGGAGAGTGATCTGCTGTGACAAATTACCATCCAAGGTAAGGTCTACCTGTTGCAGTATAGCGACCAGATTATCCACAATACTCTGAGTGAAATTAACCCAATGCTCTGTATCATTTTATCACTTCCTGGAATCTATGCTTCATTGTCCTGCCTATGTACACCCAAAGTCTCGTTACAGCTGCTGCACTCTACGTTGATGGTACAACCAGTACTCAAACATTCCTCTCCCATCTTACATTTCACACATTATTTAGATTTCTATTACTTATTCCCATTCTTAATCTCATTATTCTGCCTTAATACGCATTGAAGATTGGCATTCATCAGCCCAATTTCCCATTTTATCTAAATTCTTCAGTATTTTCTCCACTTATTTGTAATTTGCTCCCAGTTTAATTTTGTAGGATTATTGTCATTTGTGTTAAACCCTATGTTTTGGGAAATAACCTGATTACTTGTCTAGCCTTGAGCAGAAGCAACAACCACAGAAACTGGTGCCAAGATTTCTAAGCACCTTATTCAACCCAAGAACAGGAATAAGCAACATCTCGAATAAATATTTACAACTGTGGATTGTGGTTCAGAATGCAACTGACCAGAGATTTTTTTCTGGCAAGGGCCATAAGTGTCCACTGACTTGATTTATCCTTGTCTTTGTTTTTTGCCTCTCCTAATGATAGTATAATTTGTTCTCTTTTTTTAGACAATTTTTTGAGGTGAGCCTGGTTGATACCACTTATGGCATTGTTCTTTGTCTTTCCTCTGTCATTTTGTTGATCTAACGTTCAAAATTGTGATCTTTTTCTGTTCAATGCCTGTTTCCTCTTTTTTAAGCAACAGTCAAAAGTCTCCCCTTTTGTGGAGTTCTGATGAAAGATCACAGACCTGAAATGCTAACTCTGTTTCTCTCTCCACAGATAAAGCCAGATCTGCTGAGTATTTCCAGCACTGTTTTTATTTCAGATTTCCAGCGTCCATAGTACTTTGCTTTAATAAAATTCTATCCTTTGTGGTTAACTGACAAAATGCCTGATCAATAACTTACAAGTTGAGTTTTTTTTCCCCATTAGCCAAAAGTTCTTCACATTCTACAAAGTGGCCAGGCTAACTTTTACAAAAAATCCTGAACCTTACAGTATCAGCAGCTAACTTAGGCAGATTTGTTTCTGTCCCACAAGGAAGCAACAGCATATGGTGTGGGGCTTTGAGGGTGGGTTATCACTCATATGTACTATTGCTAGATGCAACAATTCTTAGCTTTGGTGACAAAGCGCTATTGTTTCTAAATATAAAGCAAAATACTTGTTTGACTCAAATGTCTGCTTAATTTTCTGTTTAATTTTCTGCAGATAGAAGCTAGTTAAAATGGGTCCAATATGTGTTGATATTGCCTCCAGCACAATGTTGAGCTGCTTTGTTGCATCACATGTGGTCTGGGTGGTGATGAAGAGATCAGAGAGAGAAAAGAGAGGCAACACTTATGATGCCAGTAACTGCAAAGCAGCAAATAACAAAGAAAATAAAATGATGGACATTTTGTAAAATTAGTACAATAGACCTTGGAGGCAGTGATGCTGAAAGCTATATGTTGCTTTGGTCAAGCCACATCTTGAGTCACTGATGCACATGGAAAACATCCCTACCCAGGAAAACAGTGCGAAAAACATCCCTGAGGTTGATGTTCAGTTTCAAACGGCTAAGACTTGAGGAACGATGAAAAGGAAGTGAATATGAGGGGACCTTAGCGATATGCAAGACACTAAAGGAAGTGGAAACAATCAATCCTAAGCACTATGTTAAGTTAAAACATGACTGTGGAAGGAGAGGAACAAATGTATAAATTGATAAAAGGCAGGTTAGACTGTTGAGTTAGGGTTACTCCCAACTTAGTCTGCCTAATATTCAACCCTATATATTTAAAAGCCCCTGAAGCCCAACTTCCATTTTTAAATTCCTTTATAACTTTACCTACCACAAACTTCTCACATGCCGCAGATCCTCCCCACAGAAAATCATCTACATGCATCAAGAAAATGCCTGCTAGTTCTTCATAGTATTCATTAAAAATTGCTGGATCAGCTTTTAACTGAATACAACCGGCTTTTAGTAGGAACTTAACTGAAAGATACCACACCCTGGGTGCATCATTTAGCCCATAAATACACTTGTTTAGCTTCCATAATTTGCACTCTATATCTCCAGCTTCTTTTTGTGACTTCTCTTTGAAATTTCTCCCCTTGCGAAAATGCTGCTTTGATATCAATAGGCTTACATTCCCATGATTGTGTGGCTAAAAGGGCTAGGAAAATCCTCAAACTCACTTTTCCTGCTGTTGGGGAGTCTACTCTAACTTCTTGGTTGCCTAATGGTTCCTCAAATCCCCAAGCTACAAGTGTTGCCTTAGCTTTATACGTACCATCAGGAAGTACTTCCTCTGCAAATATCCATCTATGGGACAATGCTGGTTGTCCTCTATCGGGCATTTCCATGTATACACCAAACTCTCAAACTGTCAAGCTCTTTTTGTTTTGCATCCTTTACCAAGTTTCTGTCTAACTTGTTCATAATCACTAGATCTCCTCTATCGTAAGGGCTCCTACTTCTTGTGGTGCTCTTTGCCTGCTCACTGGTCCTCACTCTTGTTAAACTACGTCTCCTACTAGATTTCCTATCCCTTTTTGGACGGCTACGACTCGACATGTTCCTCCTAAGACCAGACTTCCTCTCACAAGTTTGTGACCTTTTCCTTGGACCATGATCATCGTTGGGCCCACTGTCTGAACTTACACTACATTTTCTGCTGTCCACATTTTTACTTCCTTCTGCCAATCTATAGGTCTGATATCCTGTCCCATGTCTTGCACAATCAGCTAATGTTTGTATTTCCCTGTAGCCTTTCCTGCCCTTCCTATAATGGTGGCTTCCCTCCATTCACTAGTCCCTTCTGGCATATACATCACTCCAGTCCCAACTTTTGGTAGTTGACCTTTGGGATAAATGGCCTTATCTCGATCTTCACTATCACTTTGTCCACTTTCGGTTAGCCGTTATCTGTCACAATCTGTTGCTCGTACAGATCCAACATATGTGTATACGAAGTACATGGTGCATCGTCAGTCTCCATCCAAGGGGAGGTGGTGGTGTAGTGATAGTATTACTGGATTAGTAATCCAGATCCCAGATTAATGCTCTGGGGACATGGGTTCAAATCCCATCACAACAAATAATGAAATTTGAATTCAATTAATAAATATGACATTAAAAAATGCTAGTATAATGATGACTGTAAAATCCTTGTTGATTATTATAAAAAACCATCTGGTTCACTAATGTCCTTACCTGTCCTACATATGACTTCCAATCCTCTAAAATGACCTAGCAAGCCACTCAAGGGCAATTACTGCTAACCTAGATTGTGATGCCCACATCCCACAAATAAAAAATATAATTTGTTCTGATTCTGTCAGTGCCAAAAAGCTGTGAGGAATGTACTAACAGCTGTGTCCTCCTCTCCCAGTGCTGTCTTTACTGAGTGATCAGTATTGTAATATCAACTTTAAAATAGGATGGTTAAAAACTCTGTTAATAATCTTTAACTTTATGATAAAAATGTTTGGAAAAAATGTTGCTGAAGTATAATTGTTTTCCTTTAGCTGTTACTAGAATTTTCCTTAGCAACAACCTACTCTCACAGACTTGCTTAATTAGTATGAAAGTAATTTCTTCTCTTATACATTTGGGACAGACACAGGATATTACCTAATTATAATGCTCAAGTCTTAGCAACAGATCTGGTGGATAAATATTTTCAATTAGATCTCAGAAACAGTGGTGTGTAAGAGGATGTTCCGGTGCTTCTTCAATGTACTAGAAATGTTAAAAGGAAATAAATGAAGATTAGCCACCTTGTTAACTATCACAAAGCTGATTTAGTGAATCTGTCGATCTGAGGTGCAGAAAAAATGGCAGCTAGCTGAATGGAGTTTCTAAGTTTCTAAGGCAGTTTAGGAATTAAAGGAGGGCAAGTGCATGGATTTGGGTGCAGGTGGGGGATGAAATCCTGGAAAAGCGTGAGCATGTCTGGAAGCTGGTCCAACCCACCAACTCCAGTATTTAACTGCAGCACATTAGGCTGCATGAGAGCAATCCCTTTGGGAGAGGCAGGCAGAATTTCAATTTCAATTGCTCAATAACAGAGAGATTAACAGGTAGGTTTTGGGGATTCACTTTGACTCCATGGGTTTCCTGGAACCCGCCAGTAAAAGTAAGGTGAGAAGAAAGTGGCAATTGAGCGTGCTGAAGCGGTAACAGCAAAGTATGTCACTAAGTATAGAGTACCCACAGCTGCACTCGTACCTGTTTGTGTGAAAGCTTTCTTCACAGTATTTGTGCCACATTATTACATTACTCATTTTAGAGGTGCCATCTACATGTTGGAGGTTTAGAGGTCTGAACTGCACTTTGGAGCCCTGCGCTATCATATCAGAATGGTTGCTGCTTACATTGTGTTACTTTAGACCTCATGCGTAGTCCAACCAAGATGACCAGATGGGGAGACGGTGGCATAGTGGTAATGTCACTGGACTAGTAATCTAGAGGCCCAGGCTAATGCTCTGGAGACACAGGTTCAAATCCTACCATGGCAACTAGTGGAATTTAAATTCAATTAACTAATAAAAATCTGGAATTGAAAACTAGTCTCAGTAATGGTGCCATGAAACTATCATCAATTGTCATAAAAACAAATCTGATTCAAAAATGTCCTTTAGTGAAGGAAATCTGCTGTCCTTACCTGGTCTGGTCTACATGTGATTCCAGAAACACAGCAATGTGGCTGACTCTGAAATGGCCTAGCAAGCCATTCAGTTGTACCAAACTGCTACAGAAAGGCCATGGGCTGCAGTGGTTCAAGAAGGCCGCTCACCACAACCCTCTCAAGGGCAATTAGGGATGGGCAACAAATGCTGGCCTTGCCAGCGATGCCCAAATCCCATAAAAAAAACAGTACATGCACTAGCAACATTCTACAGCCCACAGGCTGGCAGCTCCACAGGACAGGAGTTCAAAAGAGGTGCAGCTGGCAGGAGGCCATCCCACTTTCCTTAGGTAGTCCCTTGGGAATTGAGGAGGACTTGCTTTCACTCTAGTTCAGTGGTTTCTGAAATGGCTGATAAATTCAATGCGTAATCTGCAGACTCTGCCACATGAGGGGCAGGTAGTGCTTGAAGGGCCAGGTAGATGAGTAGTTTGGAGGTTTGTGTGCTCCCTTCGATGCCTTGACTTTGTCCGCATGTTTCCGATGAAGTCCCTTGAGGTGTATGATGCCTTCTCCAATGAGCTTCCTCCATCTAGGATGGTCACAAGCCAGGGACTCTCTGAAGTTGACGAAGATGTTTGATCTCTTGAGGAATGCTTTTAGGTCATCTCTAAAGTGTTTCTGTTGTCCTGCTGGGAAGCTCCTGCCATCAGAATACCAGTGACTCAGCAGGTTGCATCAGGTGCCTTTATCAATCGAGGGGGTGCAGAGGCGATTCACCAGGATGTTGCTTGGGATGGAACATTTAAGCTATGAAGAGAGGTTGGATAGGCTTGGGTTGTTTTCGCTGGAGCAGAGAAGACTGAGGGGTGACCTGATCGAGGTGTACAAGATTACGAGGGGCATGGACAGGGTGGATAGGGAGCAGCTTTTCCCTTTAGTTGAAGGGTCAGTTACGAGGGGTCACAAGTTTAAGGTGAGGGGCAGGAGGTTTAAGGGGGATTTGAGGAAGAACCTTTTTACCCAGAGGGTGGTGACGGTCTGGAATGCCCTGCCTGGGAGGGTGGTAGAGGCAGGTTGCCTCACAACCTTTAAAAGTACCTGGATGAGCACTTGGCACGTCATAACATTCAAGGCTATGGGCCAAGTGCTGGCAAATGGGATTAGGTAGACAGGTCAGGTGACTTTAATGCATCGGTGCAGACTCGATGGGCCGAAGGGCCTCTTCTGCACTGTATTATTCTGTGATTCTGTGAGGTGGTGGCAGACATTTGAAGCCTGGGGGCCACATTTTACCAGTGACTGTCAAAGTCACCACCACCATTAACTTTTTTTTTGCCTCTGGATCCTTCCAGGGCTCTGCCGGAGACATTTGCCGCATCTCCCAGTCAGCAACCAATAAATGCATAAGACAGTTGACTGCTGGCTTGTATGCCTTATATTTCCTGCGATGATGCCAGTCAGAATGAGTAAGCACTCGTGTTAGTTGCCTTCCCACAGGCATAGGTCATCATTGTCTGTGGCAATTAAAGCACTCATAGATCACCCAGATCAACCAGTCAATAGTCTTCCACTCCATTACTGTGTTGTTGGTGTGTAACTACAAAAAGGTCTTTATGCAGGTGTGCCCAAGATTCTCAAGCAGGTGCCATGATAATTTTGACCTACAGCAGTCCACCTTCCCTGATTTCTTCACACCTGGAAGCAAAGTTTACCAGCTGTGCTCAGGGATAAGGGATATCCAGTGAAAAAATGGGTGATTGCACCTCTCAGAAGCCCAAGGATTGAGGTAGAGGCTACAAGAATGATACAATGAGTGTCATTTCACCACCAGATGCATCATCAAGCAAGCTATTGGATGCTGAAGATGCACGTTAGGTGTCTGGACAGATCTGGAGATGCCCTAAAATACACACCAGCAAGGATTTCCAGAATGGTCATAGAGTCATTTACAGCATAGGAGGAGGCCATTAGGCTCATCGACTCCATGCTGGCTCTCCATATAGCAATCCAGTCAGTCCCACTCCCCAGCTCAATCCCCATAGCCCTGCAAGTTTTTTTCTTTCAAGTGCCCATCCAGTTTCCTTTTGAAATCATTGATTGTCTCCACTTCCATCACCCTGCACCAGCGGGTACACTTTGCCGCTGAGGATGCCCTCATTATTGCTTGGAATACATCAATGCACCCATCTTAATCATCACATGCAAAAGGTACTTTTGCACCTTCCCTTCCTCCCACACCTACAGTGCCACTAACAGAAAGCAGTCCTGCAAACAATCAAGCCTTCCTTTCACAGCCCCCATTGCTTGACATCAATTCTTGTATTTCCATTCATATTCACATAACTGAAAAGGCCACTTGCCAATCAGCAACCAAGAATGGACAAGGTATGAAAATGCTGCAAAGGAATAATATTTTTGTGGCTCACAAACAAAACAGAAACTTTACTGTCTAATAGGGCTGGATTGTGGAGGGGAGGCCGGTGAAATGCTTGTGGGAGCGGCCCGCCACAACCCATGACGCCCAGAATGCCCCGCCGGATGTTCAGGGTGGCAAGGCCTCGGTGCAACCCCCTGCTGCCAAGCCAACTATTAGAATTGAGCTCACTTAACATGCAAATGAACTTATCTGCTGCCAGTGGCCAACACACGCCAATTTTATGGTCATTGGCCACGACTCGCGCACCTTCGGAGCTCCGTATGGAGTTCCGAAGCGAGACACTGGTGGGGAGGGGGGAGGAATAAAATTATCAGGGCCAGGGTGGAGGGTGGAGTGGAAAAAAACAATCCTTATTGGCTGTGAGGATAGTGGTAAGGGGCTTAGGGTCAAAGGGAATAAAGCTCGGGGGGAAAGGTCGTATAGTGAGAACTCACTTTTTTGGGCGGATAGGGCATAAAACTAATTATTTATGCATTGGGGAGAAGGGATTTGAAATTTTAATAAAATTTTATTTTAATTGAATTGAAATCGTGTCACTTTTTAAATGTTAAAGTCTCCTGAAGGGTTTCAAGCCCTTTAAAAATGGCGCCCGTGCCTACATGGTAACACTGGACCCCGTTGCTCGGGACACAGCGGCCGCCCCCTCTATTTCATCGGAGGCGACCGCTCCACCCCCCACCATTTGAATGAGCCCCTACACAGAATATCGCGGGGGCTCTGCTGCGGCACTTCCGGGTTGGAAGGCGCCGCCACGGAGCGTGGTGCGCTGGTAAAATTCACATCATAGTGTGTAACATACCCATGTGCATACCTTTGCGCAGCCCAAATCTTTACTCCTCCTTTTCTTATCACGTCTACCTGGTGCAACCTCAGCAGCTTCAACAGAGTTAGAGGCAGTGTTCAGATCCCTGCTCTGACAGCAGCAATGCTCTTGGCTGACATAGTCTGTGCTGTGAAGCCCATGAGGGCCCTGGCAATGACTATCTTGCTTGTGCAGAGGCATACTTACCATTGAGACATGAAGCAACAGATCAGGTCCAGACAGGGTGTTACAGGAGTGGGCGGGTGAGGGGAAGACTGCAGCAATCCCTCTTCTGATGCCCTATGTCATTTTGACAATTCCCAGTTTCCTGGCCGTAACCGCCTCCTCTTCACTATGGACGTCCAATCTCTCTACACCTCCATCCCTCACCAGGACGGTTTGAGGGCTCGCCACTTCTTCCTTGAACAGAGGCCCAACCAGTCCCCATCCACCACCACCCTCCTCCGCCTGGCTGAACTTGTTCCCACATTGAACAACTTCTCCTTCAACTCCATGCACTTCCTTCAAGTAAAGGTGTCGCTATGGGTACCCGCATGGATTCTGGTTATGCCTGTCTTTTTGTGGGATATGTCGAACATTCTTTGTTCCAGTCCTACTCAGGCTCCCTCCCCCAACTCTTTTTCCGGTACATTGATGACTGTATCGGTGCCGTTTCCTGCTCCCGCCCCGAACTAGAAACCTTTATCAACTTTGCTTCCAATTTCCACCCTTCTCTCACCTTTACATGGTCCATCTCTGACACTTCCCTTCCCTTCCTCGACTTCTCTGTCTCCATCTCTGGGGATAGGTTGTCTACCAATATCCATTATAAGCCCACTGACTCCCACAGCTACCTCGACTACACTTCTTCACACCCTACCTCCTGTAAGGACTCCATTCCATTCTCCCAGTTTCTCCGTCTCCGACGCATCTGCTCTGATGATGCTACCTTCCATGACGGTGCTTCTGATATGACCTCCTTTTTCCTCAACCGAGGATTTCCCCCCACTGTGGTTGACAGGGCCCTCAACCGTGTCCGACCCATTCCCCGCACCTCTACCCTCACCCCTTCTCCTCCCTCCCAGAACTGTGACAGGGTTCCCCTTGTCCTCACTTTTCATCCCACCAGCCTCCATATCCAAAGGATCATCCTCCGCCATTTTCGCCACCTCCAGCGTGATGCCACTACCAGTCGCATCTTCCCCTCCCTTCCCCTGTCAGCATTCCGAAGGGATCGTTCCCTCCGCGACACCCTGGTCCACTCCTCCATTACCCCCACCACCTCGTCCCTGTCCCAGGGCACCTTCCCCTGCAATCGCAGGAGGTGTAATACCTGCCCATTTACCTCCTCTCTCCCCACTATCCCAGGCCCCAAACACTCCTTTCAGGTGAAGCAGCGATTTACTTGTACTTCTTTCAATGTAGTATACTGTATTCGCTGCTCACGGTGTGGTCTCCTCTACATTGGGGAGACCAAGCGCAGACTGGGTGACCGCTTTACGGAACATCTCTGTTCAGTCCGCAAGCAGGACCCTGAGCTTCCGGTTGCTTGCCATTTCAACACTCCCCCCTGCTCTCATGCTCACATCTCTGTCCTGGGATTGCTGTAGTGTTCCAGTGAACATCAACGCAAGCTCGAGGAACAGCATCTCATCTACCGATTAGGCACACTACAGCCCGCCGGACTGAACATTAAGTTCAATAATTTCAGAGCATGACAGCCCCCCATTTTACTTTCATTTTTAGTCATTTTTTCTTCCTTTATTTTTACATTCCTTTTTATATTTTTTACAATCTTTTTTTGCATTTATTTCATTTCATCTTAGTTTGTTCAGTTTGCTTACCCACTGTTTTTTTCAGGTTGTTTTTCTTCAGGGTTGCACTTGCTGCTGTTCAATAATCAGTGTATTCACACCTAATCTGTACTAATGCTTTGTCTTTCAACACACCATTAACATATTGTTTGCCTTTGCTCCGTGACCTTTTGGTCAGCTATGTGGCCTGGTCCAATCTGCACCTTCTCCTTTGTT
Source organism: Heterodontus francisci (assembly GCF_036365525.1). Taxonomy (NCBI): domain Eukaryota; kingdom Metazoa; phylum Chordata; class Chondrichthyes; order Heterodontiformes; family Heterodontidae; genus Heterodontus; species Heterodontus francisci. The sequence goes on from NC_090375.1 coordinate 41,143,531, forward strand.
ATCTCTTGCCCCACCCCCACCTCACTTGTTTATAATCTGTGACTTTTCTAATATTTGTCAGTTCCGAAGAAGGGTCACTGACCCGAAACGTTAACTCTGCTTCTCTTTCCACAGATGCTGCCAGACCTGCTGAGTGATTCCAGCATTTCTTGTTTCTGTTTCAGATTTCCAGCATCCGCAGTATTTTGCTTTTACTCCAGTCTTTTTAGTCAGGGGAAAGTTTCAGGGGATCCGGCCTCCAAGAGCTGCTGGTTAATCTCAGGGCTGCAGCTCAGCAGTATCGGCAGCGCAACGTTACTCTTTCCAGGGACAAAGTCATCATCCCATAGGCTAGCAAAATCATTCCATTTGTACTTGAAATAGATTCCTTCAATCTCTCTGCAAGCGTGCACAGTGCATCCGGAATGCCCGCCAAACAGTCGATGAAACATTGTCTGCTGCTGGTCCACAAGTATCTGGCTCATCGATGGCCCCCAAGAAACAGCATCTGCGTCCAGCTGAGCAGAGCTTACAGCATCCTACACCTTCAGGCATGGACTCTCCACTGCTGTCCCTGACACCAACATCTGCTCTTGCTCGCTTGTGATGTTTGAGCCGCCAGGTAAGAACCCAACTATCTTCATGACTGGGCCCATCAAAGTGTGAGTATCTAAGCTGGTGCATGGTCAGCATGAGGCCCATGATGACGCACCATCAGAGGACTTGTTGTCATCATCCAGCTGGAGCATCTCTTGCAGGCTGCGTGGAGGCCCTGTGGGAGATAAAAGTCATGAATCTTGACATTACCGTTATGCACACGATCTTATTTCACTTGCTGTTGATACCAAGTCAACCTGAGTGGGTCTTGTTTGCCATGTGGCTGTCTGATATTTCATTCTATCACTTGATAGCTGTGTGGATGCAATCTCTGATTGCCAGGCATGTTGAGACTCCACTGATTTACAGCCGCCTCCTCTTGTTAACTGTGAGATGGCTGGAGGCACCTCTGTTTTTCTGCTACTCCCTCATGTTCTCTGTTCACTTCTCCTGTAAAGAGAGATCAAAGAGACCTATGAGTGTTATAAAATGTCTTGAATGGATGGGTAGGGAGCATTTTCTAAGGGTGACTATGAGGAAGAGGCATCACATTACAGAATGATTAGATCAGTGGTGGAATGACAGAAAGGGATGTGAGGAGGTGCGTAGCTAAAGAGAGATGGGTGTACCTGCAAGATAAGTTGGTCTAAGGAGCAATGTGCTGGATTATGTTTGAGAAGGCAGAGTGAAGTTGTTGGGGTGATATACACATCAGGATGAAGGAAAATGGACCACTGATCTCACTTTTCCTGCCCGTCTTAGTCATTGAACTGCTTCCGACATTGCATCTGTGAGTATGACACCATGCTCCTGTTCCTGTTGCTAACTTCCTGTGCTACCTCCAACCATACCTTCATGGTGACCGCAGCCAGCGTTTTCCCCCCTGTTGCTAGGTAGCAGTATATCCCCCCCAGGTTCTCGTAATCCCCAGCAGCACATCCAGGGAGATATCACTGAACTGAGGTGCAGCCTTTGACCTTCCGGACTCTCTCCTGGCATTTTTTCCCTTTCGGCTCCCAACTCCATGTTTGAAGTGTCATTGGAGTTGAAATCGCCTCATGCAGGTCATTATCATGCCCGCTGACACTAATTGATCAGGAAACCCAGCAATCATATGGCAATGCAGTGGCTGAATTAAAAAAGCCACTGACAGATATGCTGTACTAACTTCCACGTTTTCCACATGACTACCAGACCCCTCCCCTACCTGGCTCCCAGTGCATCGCAAACTTAAAGTTCAGTCCCAAGTTTTTTTGATAACAATTTTAAAATAGCAAATAATGGCGGCACAGTGGCGCAGTGGTTAGCACCGCAGCCTCACAGCTCCAGCGACCCGGGTTCAATTCTGGGTACTGCCTGTGTGGAGTTTGCAAGTTCTCCCTGTGTCTGCATGGGTTTTGGCCGGGTACTCCGGTTTCCTCCCACCACCAAAGACTTGCAGGTTGATAAGTAAAATGGCCATTATAAATTGACCCTAGTATAGCTAGGTGGTAGGGGAATATAAGGACAGGTGGGGATGTGGTAGGAATATGGGATTAGTGTAGGATTAGTATAAGTGGGTGGTTGATGGCAGGCACAGACCCGGTGGGCCAAAGGGCCTGTTTCAGTGCTGTATCTCTAAATAAAAAATAAATAAAAACTAAATAAATAACAAATAGAATAGCAAATAGAAATCTGCATGTAAGGGGTACAGTAGCTGTGCTAGCAATTCAATCATTAATTCATATCCCACCATCGCATGTAGTGAAGTTTGGTAATTTGTTTGCCGGAACCATAAAATTATCATGAACTGTGGTAAAAACTGGACTGATCCACCAATGTCTTTTAGAGAATAGAACAGACCACCACATATGAATCTAATCCCTATTCTGTGATTGATGGCCTCTGAAGTGACCTGGTGTAACTCGTCACGTAGTTATAGAGTGACAAACAAGGCCCACTAACTTCTTAGAGAGATGAAGATTGGGCAATAAGTTCGGCCTTGGCAGTACTGCCTGTATTCAGAGAACAAATATTATTAAAATATTGTTGGAATTTTGCGGTCAGCAGTGAATTATGACATATTTGTCATTTATGAGGATGAATATAATGGCCGGAACTTTACAGCCGCCCAACGAGCAGGCTGGTGGTGGTGGGGCCGAAAAATTGAGTGAGAGGTGGGGGGGGGGGGGGGAGGCCGTTCCCGATGCCTTCCTGCCTCCGCTGCAATTTTACACAAAGTGGCAATGGCAGTTAATTGTCAATCAACTGAAAGTGGGTGCCTGAATAAGTGTTAGTTACTTAGCAGTTGTAACTCGGGTGTGAGTCACAAGTTCTCTTTCTAAGTCGGCAGTGTTTGCTACCACACAGAGTGATCTGGGAAGTGAGTGCTAAGTTGGGAATCTAATGTGGAAGTGGAGGTGGAGGTGCTTTTTGTTTTACCTCCAGTAGCTGGTGAGTGTTTATCTTTTGTCTCCAAACTAAGAGACTGTAACTTGCTATTACTTTAGTTAACTAGTTAATAATTTAGTAAAGTAATTAAATAAATAAGGGTAGATAGACATGGCAGGGCAGGTGGTGTGACATGACTGCAACATGTGGGGGTTTGTGGAATGCCTTGCACTCGTGGACAACCATAATGTATGGCAAGTGTCTGCAGTTTGGGTAACTTTGGCTCAGAGTTGCTGAGCTGCAGACATTGTGGGGCATCATGGAGGGGGAGAGATACCTGGACATTTGTTTCCGGAGGCAATCACATCCCTCAGGTTAAGTAGAGCTTTAGCCTTGATAGTGTGGGACACGAGTGTGTGACTGTGAGTGAAGCAGATATGGGGATCCAGCATGTAGTGATGGAGGAGTCTCAGCCCTTGACTTTGACCAACAGGTATAAGGTCATTGCTCTGTGTGTAGATGAGAACAAGGAGTGCAGGTTAGATGAGAAAACTGACCATGGCACCATGGTGCAGAATGCCTTTCAAATGGGGGGAGTGAAAAACAATTTGGTAGTGATAGGGGACAGTATGGACCGGGGGATAGATGCTGTTCTCTGCAGCCAAGACTGGGGCTGGAATTTTGTCATTGTCGGCGTCTCTGTGTTCGCGGAGGTGGAAGTGGGTGCAGAACTCGCTCCCGCTTCGCGCCTAGCTGCCACCGCTATCGCGCGTAAAGCAGCCAATTAGCGACTCCATGGTGTATTTCTGTATGAAAAGGGCAGATGCGGACGGGAGGCTGAGCATTGGCGGGGCCAGGGCCATTTAAAAGGGCTTTCAATACCTCTGCGGTTCTGAGAGGCTCACCTGCAGCAAACATCTTGTTTGTAGCAGCAACAGCATATCGCCAAAGGAAAAACAGTAGCCTGAGGGTGAAAGGACTGGAGAAAGAATTAAAGTGCCTACCAATCCAACAATTTAAAATAAAACAGAAGCCCAGCAGAACCCACTGGTGACAATGGAAGGGTGAAGCAGCCCCCCTCTCCCCCAACACCCCCGGTTCTCAGAGGACTCCTTGCATGTCCTCCTCCAGGCAGCTGAGGCAAGACAGGAGGTCCGCTTCCCATCAGACGGAAGGAAGAGGCCTCCCCAGGTCAGCAAGACGGCATGGCTGGAGGTAGCAGAGGAGGTCAGCAGCTGTGGAGTAGTTAGGAGGACATGGCTCTAGTGCCGCAAGCGGGTCAATGATCTTCTGTGCTCTGCCAGGGTTAGGGGCATTCCACAGTCATTGCAGCTTTTATTTGACATGGGAGGGTCAATGGGTGCTGTTGCTGCAAGGTCGAAGCCATCCATGTTCAGTGATTGGTTGCAACCATGCCTTGGCTGTATAATGGATGCATCTGTGACACTCAGTGGTCCAGATGTGTTCTATCCGTGTACTTCACAGGCATTGGTTTGAGATGCAGCACTCAGCCCAAAGGGTGAGTGGGTGATCTTTGAAGTAATGTATCTTCACTGGATGAGAGGGCACATAATGCCCGTGAGAGGGCCTGGGCCAGTGGCGGAGTGGCTAACCTTACCTTTTTGACCAGACTGGAGGAGGATGCATTGACGCTTGCAGGGGAGGATGGAGGACGCGCAGTAGCTGACGGTGAGGCTGGTTCTTGGTCAGGAGGGTGAGTTCCCCAGGCTGTGGTCGAGGAGTGGGGGGTGGTGTGGGGAAGGGGGCAGCGATTGTTTCAGGCAATGAATGGTATTCACAAACTGAAAATCACACACATTTTCCCACCCTGCAGTCTATGACATATCCTCCAGTCAGGAGTGGTGATCATAACTGATCAATCTGATTTTCCCTGCAGGTGTAACACAGCAGTGACCAGGAAGCATCTCCGGGACTCATTTGTCCACCTCTGAGGAGAAGGAGTGAACCTCAGAGGTTGCAGCATCACATCCTCTCTCCGCACCAAGTGCCAGCTCAGAGACATGTACCTCAGTTGGCATGCATGTCTCCTCAGATTCATGGTCACAGCTTTGTGTCAGCACCACACAAGTGCCAGACCAGCTGCCAGAGGCAGTACATACAATTTGACAATCTGTGGGAGGCTAGGTCAGTGCAGAGCCACAAGCTAATGATGAGCCTCTGCTGACATCCATTCAGTGGCAGATGTTGCAGGTGCAGCATGTGGTGCGTGGAGATCTGGCGGAGTTACCAGAGACTTTGCGTGCTATGGCTCGGACGTTGGAGATCTCCATCCAGGCCATGAGTACCGCACAGTCCCTGCAATCTGCCCATCAGGCATCCTCCACTGACAGATTAGTGACTGTGTTGGAGGGCCCGATCCTGGAGGCCATGCATAACCTCACAGAGAGGGTGGACTCCATGGACCAGAGCATTAGATATCTGTCTCTGTCGCTCAGGCGAGATTTAGAAGCTGCTCATCCCTCTGAGGTTAGTAAAGAGGACCAATCGAGCCTCAGGAGGGCACAATGCCAGCAGCAGATTTCATATGGGGGCTCCTCTCAGGGTGCTCCTGAGGTATCCTGCAGCTCCTTGTCTCCTCTGCCAGTGATATCAGCACCGCATAATCCCAGGGTGTCAGAGGGTGTTCCTGAGACTCCTCAGGGTCACCTTAACATGCAGCAGCCTGCATGGCCTCGGGCAGGCAGAGGACGCCTGCCAAAGTCATCCAAAGCAATGTGGCAGCCTTAACAGCCACCTGCCTCTGTTATGGCTGGCGGCGAGGGATCGTCCACACGCGTGAGCACTTGTAAACATTTCAGAAAATCACACTAACAGCACTTTGGGGTCACTGCTGCAATCTGTAAATATTTCTTTGACGTATAAATCTACTAAAATTTCTTAAATTTTCACTTGGCATTTTCATATGTCACAAGTCAATGTTGATGTTGTAGGCAATCTGGTTGTTCTGCATGAGAACGATAATCAGGGAGGTGACACATTAGGACTTTGTGGTGCTTGATGGAAAGGTGGCCCATATCAACTGAGATTTCCCCCTAAAGGTGAGTGCCTCTGCGCTTCCATCCGGCCATTATAGTTTCTGGTTGATGAGACTCTGTTCAGGAGAAACGCCTGAGTATCAGAGCCTCCCGGGTCTCCCTTGCACTTAACTCCCCCAAACCTCCAGCTCCCTTCCCTTGCCGTTCAAGTGGCTGCAGCCCCTCTTCCTCATCTGTATCACCATCCTCATCTGAGGATGCCTCGTGCTGAACTAGATCATTCTCCAGGGCCTCTCCTGTCTCCATCGCCAGGTTATGTAAGGCACAGCAGACAATAATAATTCTAGATACCCCTGCTGGCGAGTACTGGAGGCACCACCTGAGAGATCGAGACACCTAAATCTTATTTTGAGAAGACCTATCGTCTGTTCTATGGTCACTGAGGTGGTCACATGGCTCTCATTGTCCTCTGCCTCATCCCTTGGGTTCCTTACCGGTGGCATCAGCCATGTCTTCAGCAGATATCCCCTGTCGCCAAGTATCCATCCTTGCAGGCATTCAGAGGGGTGAACAGTGCTGCCACCAGAGAGTTCCACGGAATGAATGCATCGTGACTGTTTCCAGGATACTGAACACACACCTGCAATATACTTTTATGGCGATTGCAGACAACTTGAACATTCATTGAGTGAAACCATTTTCTTCCTTTTAATAAAAGCAAAATACTGCGGATGCTGGAAATCTGAAATAAAAACAAGAAATGCTGGAACCACTCAGCAGGTCTGGCAGCATCTGTGGAAAGAGAAGCAGAGTTCGCTGACCCGGGTCACTGACCCGAAACGTTAACTCTGCTTCTCTTTCCACAGATGCTGCCAGACCTGCTGAGTGGTTCCAGCATTTCTTGTTCTTCCTTTTAATGACTGACCTGTAGGTGCTCTAATGGCCACATGAGTGCAGGCTCGCTTGGCCTGACTGGCGGCATCTGTCTTGAACTGGATGAACTGGTTGGCATGCCTGAATGTGGCATCAGTCACCACCTTAATGCAGTGATGCGCTGATGATTGGGAGATTCTGCACATGTCTCCTCATGAAGCCTGTAATGAGCCTGATGCATAGAAGTTTACTGCAACTGTTAGCTTCAGTGAGACCAGCATTGGATGGCCACCCTCATAATTGGAAGCAACCTCCACTGTCAGCATCTCACACAGAGATGTGACAGTCTCCCGTGACAGGCATAGTTGTCTTCAGCACTGGTGCTCTGACATTTGTAGAAAGCTCAAACGTGGGCAGTAGATGCTGCCTGCTGGGTAGGCTCAACTCCTGACAGGGGTTGCACCCGGGCCACTCTGTCACCTTCTCCCCCTCTCCCATTACCAGGCTGCACTGGGCCAGCAGGTTGCTGGTTCCCCTGGCCAGTAGTCCTCCTGTCCCTCCTTGAGGTGTAGTCCTCATTACATGAGCCACCTCCAGAGTGGACAATTCCCATTGATGCAGTGTTCCAGAGATGGAATTAGTACAGGTATTACCAGCCTGCTTTAAGGACAGGCATTCACAACCCCCAATCCACTTCACCCAATAAATCAATACTGCTCTGGCCCAACCAGGAGTGACTAACACTCAGATGACCCCTGTTGAACCAGCAGAAACAACCCCAAACTTAAAAGTCAGGCAAAGAAATATGAATGAACAATGAACCGAAAAAAAGTACCTCCAACTCCGTCATAAAGGCACTGCCTGCTGCTCTTTTAAAGCTGCCGGGTTCCCAACACCTGCTTTGACTCGTTTTACTGCTGTAAAGTTTGACTGTCAATTGTTTTATTGACGACCTCAATTGGCCTTTAATTGATGCTGAGCGGACTGTGAGTGGTGCCTCGATCTCGCCCGCCATCCAATCAGCATAAAATGGCATTTGGGCTAAAGGCCTGCTCAGGTCAGGAAATAAAAACCCGACCCGAACCCGACAGAACCACATCGGACCCGAGCCCGACCCGAGTCCGAATCCCTCCACTTTTTCCTGAGCCCGACCCAACCCAAGCCCAACCCAATCCAGCCCGACACGAGCCCGACCCGACCACCGGAATGGTTACCTACCTTGATTCCATAATGCACTCAATCACTGTACCACTTTTGGATTAAGGAAGCTGCAGCATGAGCTTGATGACATCATTGAGACACTCACTAGTTCACTGCGCAGACTCAATTTCCCTCCTTGACCTCCCGGACTCCCAGCTCAGGTCAGTTTTTCAACTTTTACACTGTCCATTCCAGCAGAGCAAAATGGAAGACTTCCTGTGTGTGTCCAACCCAGACCCGGCCCGAGCGCCGGACCCAGAAGAGTGACCCGACTCGAACCTGACACATGTTGTCAGCTCCCGTTGGGTTCGGGTCGGGTAGCAGGCCTTTAATTTGGACGTCATGACATAGGGTACCCAACCCGACATCATCGACTGCCATTTTACGCCTCAGCCACCTCGAAGGACTCCCGTTTTTATAATGTAAAATTTCAGCCTGGGAGTTCTGAAGGATATCTCCTTGTGGCTAGGGACAAATTTGGAGGGGGTGGATCCAAGTTGTTGTGTTCCATGCAGGAGCCAATGACATAGGTAGAACTAGGAATGATATTCTGCTGAGAGAGTTTGAGGAGTTAGGATCCAAATTAAAATGAATAACCCTCAAAGGTCATCATCTCCAGATTGTTACCTGAGCCATGAGCCAATATGTTAAGCAGATTGGAGAATAAATATGTGGTGTGTGAAGAAGGGATTTTGATTCATAGAATCATAGAAATCTAGAGAAAAATCAAGACAAAAGAGCAGTATAATCTGGGTAGTGACAAGCAGGCTGGGAGAGGAAGGGACAGAGTTTAATAGTGCATCAGTGAATTTTCTTCTTTGGCCTCCTTGTCTCGAGAGACAAGTGCCTGGAGGTGGTCAGTGGTTTGTGCAGCAGCCCCTGGAGTGGCTATAAAGGCCAATTCTAGAGTGACAGACTCTTCCACAGGTGCTGCAGATAAAGTTGGTTGTCGGGGCTGTTACACAGTTGGCTCTCCCCTTGCGCTTCTATCTTTTTTCCTGCCAACTGCTAAGTCTCTTCAACCCGCCACGCTTTAGCCCCGCCTTTATGGCTGCCCGCCAGCTCTGGCGATCGCTGGCAACTGACTCCCACGACTTGTGATCAATGTCACAGGAATTCATGTGAATAATGTCCATGCAAAGAATCATTGTAAAAAAAAAAGACTATTTGTATGAATGCTTCGCACATTCACAATATGATAGATGAACTCGTGGCACAAATATAGATAAACGGTTTAGATCTAGTTTCCAAATCAGAGACATGGGGCTTTTGGGGGGATGCTCTCCTCACCGCATGGTTGGGGCGGGGGAATTTTATGCTCTCCTCAAGGGAGGATTGGAGGTGGGGAAAGCATAAAATTGGGTGGTATGTTGTTGGGGGGGGCGGGGGGGGGGAAGGAGAATCCTGCCTCTGTCACCACACGGGAAGCATGGCACGATAAACCATGTGGTTTGCTTCCTAGCTCCAGTGGGAGTCCCTCGCTAAAAGGCACTTAGTGCCTAAATGAGGGACCTGGCATTGGGAAAGGGAGGGTGGGGTTGCCCGCTGAAAGCCACCCCCCGCCCTTGTTAACGACCCCTAACATCCTCCCTCCCCCACGAGACTCCTCCTGCCGTGACCTACCTGTTGCCTGGGTCCAGCGACGCTCTTGTGCCTCGGGTAGTTGCTGCACCGGCAGCAGCCACCACCTCAGCGGTAGCACTGCTCAATGTAAGAGCTGTCATCCTCTGATTGGCTGGCAGCTGTCCAAGGGTTGGGCTTCCAGCGTCGGGGTCCTTGATCCTGTGGAACACCCGCCGCTGTCCCCTTCAGTGCCTATTTGGCACTAGATGTGGTGGCCTTCCACAGAAAGAGGCAAAGCGGGGTTCTCGGCGTCCCTTTTTCCAGACATTGAGACACCCGTTGCCAGCATAAAATCCCAGTCATGGCTACAAGGTGATCAAGGTTGGGAAATAACAATTCCATGGTACACGATATCTTGAAAAAACAAACAGAACGGAAAATGAGGAGTAGTAGCACTGATAGTAAAGGATGACATAAGGACAATAATGAGAAAGGATCTTGGTTCAAAAGATCAGGAAGTAAAATCAGTATGGGTAGGGACTAGGAATAACAATAGTCAGGAAATGCTGTTGGGAGTAGTTTTTAGGCCCCTTAACAGTAGTTATGCTGTTGGACAGAGCATCAAGCAGGAAAAATTTGGGCACTGTTTTTTTTTAAAGCAATTTAATAATTGTGAGGAACTTTAATCTTCATATAGACTAGACAAATCAAATTGGCAAAGGTAGTCTGATGGATGAGTTTGGGTTCTGCTTTTTGACAGTTTCCTAGCACAATACATTGTGGGACCAACTAAGGATTAAGCTATTTTAGATCTAGTAATGTGCACTGAGGCAGGGTTACTTAGTAATCTCAGTAAGTGATATGATGGGGAAAAAGTGATCATAATGCAATTGAATACAGAATGTTAAACTTGAACAAAGCCAATTGTATGAGGGAGAGCTGGCTAAGGTTGATTGGGTAAATAGATTTAAAGGAGGTAAATACAATGGGGAATATTTTAAAGAAACAATTCAAAATGTTCAAAAAATATATTCCATTAAAACTCAACAAGAAAGATCTATCCCTGCCTTACTAGAGAAGTTAAGGAAAGTATTAAATTAAGAGGCTTATAATGTTGCAAAGAATAGTAATAAGCATGAGGATTGGGAGTAGCCAGCAAAGAGTGACTAAAAGATTGATAACAAGGGAAAAAAATGGAATAAGTAAACTAGTCAGGAATATAAAACCAGATTGTAAGAGCTTTTACCAGTATATAAAAAGGAGAGAAGCTAAAGTAAACATTCTGCCCTTGGAGGCAGAGACTGGAGAAATTATCATAGGGAATGAGAAAATGGCAGAGACGTCGAACAAATTTTGACTGTCTTCACAATAGAAAAGACAAATTACATACCAGAAATAAAAAGTAACCAAAGTGATAATAAGAGTGAGGAGTTTCAGTTAATTAATATCAGCAGAGAAAAATTATTAGAAAAACTTAGGGACAAATCCCCAGAACCTGATGGCCTACATCCTAGGGTTCTAAAAGAGGTAGCTGGAGAGATAGTGGATGCACTGGTTATCATTTTCCAAAATTCCCTAGATTCTAGAATGGTCCCAGTGGATTGGAAGTTAGCTAATATAACACTGCTTTCAAAAATGAAGGAGAGCAAAAACTGGGAACTACAGGCCAGTTAGCCTGACATCAGTATTGGAGGAAAATACTGGAATCTATTATTAAAGAAGTCTTAACAATGCACCTTGAAAACCATAGCATGATCAGACAAAGTCAACATGGTTTTACGAAAGGGAAATTTTTTGACAAAGTCATTCCAGTTTTAAAGGATGTAACTAGTAAGGTAGATAAAGGGGAACCAGTAGATCTAATAGACTTAGATTTCCAAAAAGCATTCAGTAAGATGCCACACAAAAGGTTAATACACAAAATAAGGGCTCATGGAGTTGGAGGTGATATATTAGCATGGATAGAGGATTGGTAAATGGACAGGAAGCAGAGGGAGGATAAATGGGGCATTTTCAAGTTGGCAGGCTGTAACTATTGGAGTGTTGCAAGGATCGGTGCTGGGACCTCGTTATTTAAAATCTATATTAATGACTTAGACAAAAAGACTGAGAGTAACGTATCTAAGTTTTCTGATGGTACAAAGCTAGGTGGGATTGTAAGCTGTGAAGAGGACACAAAGGCTGCAAAGAGATGTAGGCAGGTTAAGTGAGTGGGCAACAAAGTGGCAGATGAAGTATAATGTGGGAAGTGAAGTTATTCACTTTGGTAATAAGAATAGAAAAGCAGAATATTTCTTTTAAAAGGCATGAAACTTTTAAATTTTGATACTCAGAGGGACTCAGGTGTACTTGTACAAGGAACACAAAGTTAGCATGCAGGTACAGTAGGCAATTCGGAAGGCAAATGGCCTTTATTGCAAGGGGATTGGATTACAAGAATAAGGAAGTCTTGCTACAATTGTATAGGGCTTTGAGACCATACTTGGAATACTGTGCAGTTTTGTTCTCCAATTCTACGGAAGGATATAGTTGCCTTGGAGGTATCATAGCAAACGTTCATTAGATTGGTTCCTGCGAGGAGAGAGTTGTCCTATGATGAGAGGCTGAGTAAATTGGGCCTATACTCTCTGGAGTTTAGAAGATTGAGAGGAAATCTCATTGAAACATACAGGATTCTGAAGGGGCTTGACAAGATAGACACTGCAATTTTGTTTCCCTGGCTGAGGAATCTAGAACACGGGAGCACAGTCTCAGAATAAGAGGATGATCATTTAAGACTGAGATGAGGAGAATTGTCTTCATTCAGGGCTGTAAATCTTTGGAATTCTGTACCCCAGAGGATTGCAGATGCTCCATCGTTTGGGTATGTTTAAGGCAGATTTTTGGTCTCTCAGGGAATCAAGGGATATGGAGAGTGGGTGGGAAAGTGGAGTTGAGGTGTAGGTGGGAAAGTAGAATTGAGGCATAAGATCAGCCATGATCATATTTAATGGCAGAACAGGCTCAACGAACCATATGATCTACTCCTGCTCCTACTTCTTATGTTCTTCAGCTTTGGATCCTGCAATGACTAAGTGCTGTAACCCCTGCTTCATCAGTTAAAGGATAAATCTCATTGGATTTAGCACCCTCTACAAATCCAAGCCAGGTTGCACTCAATGTAAAACGAAGAGAGATGGCCTTGACGACAATGACAACAACTCACATTTGTATAACACCTTTAATGTAGCAAAATGTCCCAAGTGTAGCCTACAAGACTATGGCTGGAGCAACACAAGAAAGGTATCTCGCAATAAAGAACTGGCATTTTACAGACCCTTGATAACCAAAGAATTAGTAATGGAGTGTAATCACTGCTCTTACCTAGGAAAATGCAATTGGAACAAAGCAAAGGCACAAAAACAGTCCGAAATAACACAAACAGAAAATGAGCTAAATGAACAGTTAACCTGTTTTGGTGGTGTTGGTTGAGGAATGAATGTTGATCAGCATACCAGAAGAACTTCCTGCCCTTCTTCAAAAAATTACCATACGATATGTTTAAATCCACCAAAATAAAAATAGAAACTTTGTTTAATGTATCATCTAACCTCTGATGTAGCACTCAGTATTACACTGAGGTATCACCCTAGGCATTGTATTGATACCAGGAGTGGGACTTGAATGTTCTTAGGCAAAGGCAAATACAAGACCTTTCTATCTAGTACCTCCCCAATGGCTATGATATTGAGGAACTCAGTAATTGATCGCAGGCTTTACTCCATGGGGAATTTCACAGTCATTGTGGATTCTATTTACATCTGTTGCCCTAATGTGCAATCAGCAGGAGTCAATGAATAACCTAACATAATCTTCCCTGTCGACACTGAAGACAATTATATTGATCTCACCACTGCCTGATGAGGATCAGCTGTCTCAACACAGACCAGAGTTAGAAGTTAGGCTTTTCCCACTATCTCATTGTGATCATCATATGCTGATTTAGCCATCACAAACATTTCTGTGATTCTTCTGCTCTCTTTTTACTGTGTTGTTCCAAGTTTTTCTTGGAATCTTTCCCCCCCCCCCTCCCCCCCTCACCCAGGTTATGACTCTGGGTGGCACAGATAAGCATACATATGAATTTAACCCACTCATAAATTTTTATTGAGGGTTAGACGCAAATATTAAGCCTTCCTTGATTAGTCACATATGCAATTCAACTGTCGTAAAGAATAAAGCTGCAACCTAATAAAATTTAAATCCACTGCTGCAGCTGTTCTTCTTCACTGCTTTAACTGCTTAATTCATTACAACAGTTAATAGAAATTCAAGTAATTTTTGTTCACCAGATTTATGAGTCAAGACTGTTCTGAAAAAGTCTTCACTTTTTTCTGCTTTACTTCTTTGCTTTTATTGCGAAACTTAGGTAGAAAGGTCAAGGTCCATGATGTAGGCCTCAGCTAAGAGAATAAAAGAGTAAAAGATACAATGACATAAAATTAGGAAACAGTGATAGCTGACATCCAGCTTGTGTTTTAAAATCCTGGAAATGGTAACAACTGAAGGAGGAAAGGAGCACCACAGGTTTGCAGTTCAATAAAGAATGAGTTGGTGTCAGGCGACAGAATTGTCAAGTCCCCCAGTGTCATCCCAGAGATCAGCATTGACCAGGAACTCAATGGAACTAGCCCCATAAATGCTATACCTACTAGAGCATGGTTATCCTGCAGTAAGTGACTCATCTCCTGCCTTCCCAAAGCTTCTCCACCATTTACAAGGGGCAAGTCAGGAGTGTGATGGAATAGTCTGCACTCTCTTGGATGATTGCAGCTACATTGCACTCAAGAAGGTCGACATCATCCAGAACAAAGCAGTCTGCTTGATCAACACTTTATCCAGTGCCTTCCACTGTAGCTGCAATGCAAACTATCCACAGAATGCACTGCAGCAACTTACCAAGCCCTCTTCATCAATGCCTACCAAACATGTGCCCTCCACCAGCTAGAATGACATGGAAACCCTTGGGGCTGAATTAACGGTGGCGAGCTTGGGAGAAGACGTAGTGTACACGTGACTTCTTCGCCGCTGAGCCCCCACGATATTTTGCACATGGGCTTATTTAAGTGGAGCGGGGGCAGCCACTCGGTCCCCGGCATTGACATCCGGCGCCACTGTGCAGGTGCCGGCACCATTTTTAAAGGGCTTCAAGCCCTTAGAAGAAATTAGAATTTTTAAAGCAACAGTATTTCACATTGTCTTCAAAAAATTAAATAAAAGCTGGAGGCCCTTCCCCCACTACCCACCAGCACCTCCCCCCATCCTCCCACCACCGCCAATGTCTGTTTTTGGGCCTATTGAGCCAAAATTAACTTTATTCCCAACCTGAACTTTTCCCCCACCACCTCCCCCAGCCTCATTACCTTTGCCCTTCAAGACTTCCCCACCATCCCCTCAGCCAATACAAAATATTTTCCCCGCTCTGCCCCCCCATTCTGATAATTTCACTCCTCCCCCACCCCCACCAGTGTCATGCCTCAGAACTCCGAATGGAGTTCTGAAGGCGCGGGAGTTACAGCCAACGGCTGGAATATCAGCATGGGACAACAGCCGGGACAAAGTAAATTGATTTGCTTGTGTTTCAATTCATTTAAATATTAAAATGAAGACCCCGCCTCATTGCCACCAGTAAAATGCGGTGGAGCCTTCCTGGCGTCAGGGGTTGTGGCGGGCCTCTTCTGGAAGAATTTTCCGGGCTTCCCCGCCATGACCCCTGACATTGGAGGGCTAGTAAAATTCAGCCTCAAGTGTATGGAAACACCATTACCTCCAGTTTCCCCTCCAATTCATACACTATCCTGACATGGACATGCAATATTTGTGGGGGATTTTAATCTTCATATGGACTGGGACAATGAAATTGGCAAAAGTGGTCTCGAAGTTGAGTTTATAGAATGTATTTTGAACAGATTCTTGGAGAAATATGTCATAGAACCAACTAGGGATAATGAAGCAGGGTTAATTTGTAATGTCATAGTAGAAGATCTGCAGGGAAAGAGTGATCATAATACTATTGAATTCCATGTTAATTTTGAAAGTGGCATACTCCAATCATGAACAAAATCAATTACAAAGGTATGAGGGGAGAACTGGCTAAAGTAAATTGAGTAAATAGACTAAACAGTATGGCAGTAAATGAACAGTGGGAAATCTTTAAAGAAACAATACAAAATGTTCAACAGAAATACATTCCATTGAAAAACAAAAACTCAGCAAGAAAGACCCATCCGTGGCTCACTCAGGAAGTTAACATAGAAACATAGAAAATAGGAGCAGGAGTAGGCCATTCGGCCCTTCGAGCCTGCTCCACCATTCATTATGATCATGACTGATCATCCAACTCAGTAACCTGTTCCTGCTTTCGCCCCATATCCTTTGATCCCTTTAAACCCAAGAGCTATATCTAACTCCCTCTTGAAAACATACAATGTTTTGGCCTCAACTGCTTTCTGTGGTCGCAAATTCCATTCTCTGGGTGAAGAAATTTCTCCTCATCTCAGTCCTGAATGGTTTACCCCATATCCTTAGACTATGACCCCTGCTTCTGGACTCCCCCACCATCGGGAACATCCTTCCTGCATCTACCCTGTCAAGTCCTGTTCGAATTTTATAGGTTTCTATGAGAACCCCCCTTCACTCTTCTGAACTCCAGCGAATATAATCCTAACCGACTCAATCTCTCCTCATACGTCAGTCCCGCCATCCCAGGAATCAGTCTGGTAAACCTTCGCTGCACTCCCTCTATAGCAAGAACATCCTTCCTCAGATAAGGAGACCAAAACTGCACACAATATTCCAGGTGTGGCCTCACCAAGGCCCTGTATAATTACAGCAAGACATCCCTGCTCCTGTACTCAAATCCACTCGCTATGAAGGCCAACATACAATTTGCCTTTTTTACCTCCTGTTGGACCTGCATGCTTACCTTCAGCAACTGGTGTATGAGAACACCCAGGTCTAGTTGCATATTCCCCTCTCTCAGTTTATAGCCATTCAGATACTAATCTGCCTTCCTGTTTTTGCTACCAAAGTGGATAACCTCACTTTTATCCACATTATACTGCATCTTCCATGCATTAGCCCGCTCACTCAACTTGTCCAAATCACCCAGAAGCCTCGCTGCATCCTCCTCCCAATTCACCCTCCAACCCAGTTTTGTATCATCTGCAAATCTGGAGATATTACATTTAGTTCCCTCATCGAAATCATTAATATATATTGTGAATAGCTGGGGTCCCAGCACCGATCCCTGCGGTACCCTACTAGTCACTGCTTGCCATTTGGAAAAAGACCCATTTATCCCGACACTTTGTTTCCTATCTGCCAACCAATATTCTATCCATCGCAATACACTACCCCCAATCCCATGCGCTTTAATTTTACACGCTAATCTCTTATGTGGGACTTTGTCAAAAGCCTTCTGAAAGTCCAAATAAATCACATCCACTGGCTTCCCCTCATCAACTCTATTAGTTACATCCTCAAAGAATTCTAGTAGATTTGTCAAGCATGATTTCCCTTTCGTAAATCCATGCTGACTCTGCCCGATTCTACCACTGTTCTCTAAGTACTCTGCTATAAGATCTTTGATAATGGACTCTAGAATTTTCCCCATTACCGACGTCAAGCTGACTGGTCTATAATTGCTTGCTTTCTCTCTACCTCCCTTTTTAAATTGTGGGTTTACATTAGCTACCCTCCAACCCTGAAAGAAAGTATTAGATTAAAAGAAAGACTTACAGCATTGCAAAAAAGAGTAGCTAGGCTGCGGATTGGGATTGTTTTAGAAACCAGCAAAGGGCCACCAAAAAGTTGAGTAAAAAAGGAAAAAAATAGAACATGAGGATAAACTAGCAATAATATAAAAACAGATTGTAAGAGCTTTTATAGGTATATAAAAAGGAAGAGAGTAGCTAAAGTAAACATTGGTCCCTTAGAAGCAGAGACTAGAGAAATTATCATGGCGAATGAGGAAATGGCAGAGGCATTGAACAAATATTTTGTGTCTGTCTCCACAGCTGAAGAGACAAGTTTCATACCAGAAATAGACAATAAGTTGGGGCTAAAAAGAGTGAGGAAATTAAGGAAATTAATATCAGCAGAGAAAAAATATTGGAGAAACTTAAGGGACTAAAATCTGACAAATTCCCAGCACCCGATCGCCTACACCAAGGGTTCTAAAAGAGATAACTGCAGAGATAGTGTATACACCACTATGATTCCCTAGTTTTGGGAATGGTCCCATCAGATTGGAAGTTGGCAAATGTTACATTACTTTTCAAGAAAGGACAGAGAGAGAAAACTGGGAACCACAGGCCAGTTAGCCAAACATCAATCATTGGGAAAATGCTGGAATCTATTTTGAAGGAAGTCTTAATCATGCACTTAGAAAAGCATAGTATGATGAGAACAAGTCAACATGGTTTTCCTAAAGGAAAGTTCTGTTTGACAAATTTCTCAGAGTTTTTGTGGATGTCACTAGAAGGGTAGATAAAGGGGAACCAGTAGATGTAGTATACCTGGATTTTCAAAAGGCATTCAATAAGGTGCCACACAAAAATTTAATAGGCAGGTTAAGGGCTCATGGAGTTGAGTGCAATATATTCGCATGGATATCAGATTGGTTAATGGACAAGAAGCAACTGGTGGGCATAAACAGGGCATTTTCAAGTTTTCAGGCAGTGAATAGTCAAGTGCCGCAAGGATCAGTGCTGGGGCCTTAGCTATTTACATTATATTAATGACTTAGATGAAGAGACAGAGAGTAATATATCTAAGTTTGCTGATGATACAAAGGTAGGTGGAAAGGTAAGCTGTGGGGAGAACACAGAAAGACTGCAAAAAGATATGGACAGGTTAAGTGAGTGGGCCACAAGATGACAGATGGTGTATAATGTGTGGAAGTGTGAAGTGATTCACTTTGGTCGTAAGAATAGAAAAGCAGAATATTTTTTAAAAAGTATGAAACTTGTAAGTGTTGATGTTCAAAGAGTCTTGGGTGTGCTCGAACAAGGAATGCAGAAAGTTAGCATGCAGGTACAACAAGCAATTAGGAAGGCAAATGGCATGTTGGCCTTTATTGCAAGGGGGTTGGAGTACTGGAGTAAGGAAGTCATAGATTCATAGAGAGAGATACAGCACTGAAACAGGCCCTTCAGCCCACTGAGTCTGTGCCAACCAACAACCACACATTTATACTAATCCCAATCACATCCCCACCATTCTCCTACCACCTACCTATACTAGGGGCAATTTACAATGGCCAATTTACCTATCAACCTGCAAGTCTTTGACTTTGGGAGGAAACTGGAGTACCTGGCAGAAACCCACGCAGGCATAGGGAGAACGTGCAAACTCCACACAGGCAGTACCCAGAACTGAACCTGGGTCACTGGAGCTGTGAGGCTGTGGTGCTAACCACTGCGCAACTGTGCCACCCCACATAAAGAGGTACAGCACTGAAACAGTCTTGCTACAATTGTATAGGGTTTTGATGAGACTACATCTGGAGTACTGTGTGCAGTTTTGGTCTCCATATTTAAGAAATGATATACTTGCATTGGAGGTGGTACAGCAAAGGTTCACTAAATTGGCGAGCTAACAGGAAACAGTAGGCATAAATGGGCCATTTTCTGGTTGGCAGGATGTAATGAGTAGTGTGCCACAGGGATCAGTGCTGGGGCCTCAACTTTTAACAATTTATATAAATGACTTGAATGAAGGGGCTGAAGGTATGGTTGCTAAATTTGCTGATGGCACAAAGATAGGTAGAAAAGTAAGTTGTGAAGAGAACATTAGGAGGCTACAAAGGCATTTAGATAGGTTAAGTAAGTGGGCAAGGATCTGCAAATGGAGTATAATGTGGGAAAATGTGAAATTGTCCATTTTGGCAGGAAGAATAAAAAAAAAAGCATATTATCTAAATGGTGAGAGATTGCAGAGCTCTGAGATGCAGACGGACCTGGATGTTCTGGTGCATGAATCACAAAAGTATGCAGGTATAGCACATAATTAGGAAAGCTAGTAGAACGTTATCATTTAATCCGAGGGGAATTGAATACAAAAGTAGGGAGGTTATGCTTTAGTTATACAGGGCATTGGTGAGACCACATCTGGAGTTCTGTGTACAGTATTGGTCTCCTTATTTAAGGAAGGATGTAAATGTGTTAGAAGCAGTTCAGAGAAGGTTTACTAGACTAATACCTAGAATGGACAGGTTATCTTATGAGGAAAGGTTGGACAGGCTTGTACCCATTGGCGTTTAGAAGAGTAAATGGCGACTTGATTGATACATATAAGATCCTGAGGGATCTTGACAGGTTGGGCATGGAAAGGATGTTTCCTCTTGTGGGAGAATCTAGAACTAGGGGTCACTGTTTAAACATAGAATATAGAAATATTGAAAAATAGGAGCAGGAGTAGGCCATTCGGCCCTTCCGGCCTCTTCCGCCATTCAAAAAAGATCATGGCTGATCGTCTAATTCAGTACCCTGTTCCTGTTTACTCCCCATATCCCTTGATCCCTTTGGCGTTAAGAAATATACCTATCTCTTTCTTGAATATATTTAATGACTTGGCCTCCACTGCCTCTGCGGTAGAGAATTCCACAGGTTCCCCACCCTCTGAGTGAAGAAATTTCTCTTCATCTCAGTTCTAAATGGCATACCCTGTATTGTGAGACTGTGACTCCTAGTTCTGGACTCCCCAGCCATCGGGAAATAGCCTGTCTTGTCCTGTTAGATTTTAATAGGTTTCTATGAGATCCCCTCTTATTCCTCTAAACTCTAGTGAATATAGGCCTATAGAATAGGCCGATACTTTAATCTCCGATCCTGCTGTCTTCACAGTCCAGAGTGTCTGCAGCCACGGCATGCGGTAAGTCCATTGAGGTGAAGAAGGAGCTGCGGGACCCGAGAGAAGTCCTGTGAAAAGGTGCCCCGAACACCCAAAACATCCACGAACGGCCCCCCCGGCCGCAACTTCAAAGCGCCCGCGGGAGATGGCTCGGAGAGCATCTGCAGCGCACTGTCGGCAATGCTGCATGCCTTTATTTAAACCACTGCAAAAAAAAAAACCCTTAGCAAATGTAATCACCTCTAAGTCTGCCAAATGATGCTTCACCTCCCGAAGGACGTGGATGAGCTTTCCGGACGTCGATGGTGGGCACTGAGGAAATGGCTTATTACCTGCACCAGATTCCACCCCCCCTCCCCCCCCTTTACCCCCCTTCCACACCCCCCCCACCCCCGTCCCCTTCCCTGCTCCACCCTCTCAGCTCACCCCCTCACAACCCCGTCCCAGCCCGCCCCCCCCCGCACCATCTTCACCCCGCACCCCCTTCCCCTGCACCCCCCCCCCCCACCCCCTCCCTCTACCCCTCCCCCTTGCATCCCCTCCTCCCGCACCATCCTACACCTGTGTAGGGGCCCCAACAACCCCACTGCCTTGTGGGCGTCTCGGGAGAGACCAAGGCTAAGGGAGTAAACCCTAACAGAAAATCCGGAGCGGAACCCCGTAGGCGGTCATGTGTCACCTTTGGCATGTTTCCGGCAGTTCCTGCAGCCATACTGGTGCCAAACGTCGTGTCCTGCACTCCTTTGGACCCCACCAGAAAGGCCGAGAGGGGGGTTTTGACGACTGGGCAACTCTCAACCTCCATAAATTTGCCCAGGCATGCGCCATGGAGAGGTCAGTCCATAGTTGCCTCACAGCGACTGAAACAACACGGAAGGCAGCAGTTACGGGTTATAAGTCCAGATAAATTGGCGTAGAAACTGGGCGCCACGGGTTGCCTTTGTCGGTGGGAGAGGTCATTGCACCTCACTGGACAGCTACCGCCCGCCTCAAACCGGGCAGCCCCCGGTCAATAAGGTTCTGTCCCGCCACAGTCTGCCTGCTTCAATGGGTGCTTGGAGCTCAGGGTCATTGCCCGAAAGGTGGACTGATACACCGCACCAAACAACATGAAAAAAGGAAAGAAGGTACCAGCCCTTCGCTTTGCAAGCTGGAACGTCAGAACTATGTGTCCTGGCCTGTCGGAAGACCTTACACAAATCAACGATTCTCGGAAGACCGCCATCATTAACAACGAGCTCAGTAGACTCAATGTGGACATTGCAGCACTTCAGGAGACTCGCCTCCCCGCGAGTGGCTCTCTAGCAGAGCAAGACTACACCTTCTTCTGGCAGGGCAGGGATCCTGAAGAACCAAGACAGCATGGAGTGGGCTTCGCCATCAGAAACTCCTTGCTCAGCATGATAGAGCCTCCCTCAAATGGCTCGGAACGCATACTGTCCATCCGACTGCTCACCACCTCTGGTCCAGTACACCTACTCAGCATCTATGCTCCAACACTCTGTTCCGCACCTGAAGCTAAAGACCAGTTCTATGAACAACTCCATAACATCATTAGCAGCATCCCCAACACCGAACACCTATTCCTGCTGGGGGACTTTAATGCCAGGGTTGGGGCCGACCATGACTCATGGCCCTCCTGCCTTGGGCGCTATGGCGTTGGAAGGATGAATGAGAACGGGCAGAGACTGCTTGAGTTGTGTACCTATCATAACCTCTGCATCACCAACTCGTTCTTTCACACTAAACCCTGTCACCAGGTTTCATGGAGGCACCCAAGATCACGTCGTTGGCACCAGCTAGACCTCATTGTCACAAGGCGAGCCGCCTTAAACAGTGTTCAAATCACACGCAGCTTCCACAGTGCGGACTGCGACACCGACCACTCCCTGGTGTGCAGCAAGGTTAGACTCAGACCAAAGAAGTTGCATCATTCCAAGCAGAAGGGCCACCCGCGCATCAACACGAGCAGAATTTCTCACCCACAGCTGTTACAAAAATTTCTAAATTCACTTGTAACAGCCCTTCAAAACACTCCCACAGGGGATGCTGAGACCAAGTGGGCCCACATCAGAGACGCCATCTATGAGTCAGCTTTGACCACCTACGGCAAAAGTGCGAAGAGAAATGCAGACTGGTTTCAATCTCATAATGAAGAGCTGGAACCTGTCATAGCCGCTAAGCGCATTGCACTTTTGAACTACAAGAAAGCCCCCAGCGATTTAACATCCGCAGCACTTAAAGCAGCCAGAAGTACTGCACAAAGAACAGCTAGGCGTTGCGCAAACGACTACTGGCAACACCTATGCAGTCATATTCAGCTGGCCTCAGACACCGGAAACATCAGAGGAATGTATGATGGCATGAAGAGAGCTCTTGGGCCAACCATCAAGAAGATCACCCCCCTCAAATCTAAATCGGGGGACATAATCACTGACCAACGCAAACAGATGGACCGCTGGGTTGAGCACTACCTAGAACTGTACTCCAGGGAGAATGCTGTCACTGAGACTGCCCTCAATGCAGCCCAGCCTCTACCAGTCATGGATGAGCTGGACATACAGCCAACCAAATCGGAACTCAGTGATGCCATTGATTCCCTAGCCAGTGGAAAAGCCCCTGGGAAGGACAGCATTACCCCTGAAATAATCAAGAGTGCCAAGCCTGCTATACTCTCAGCACTACATGAACTGCTATGCCTGTGCTGGGACGAGGGAGCAGTACCCCAGGACATGCGCGATGCCAACATCATCACCCTCTATAAAAACAAAGGTGACCGCGGTGACTGCAACAACTACCGTGGAATCTCCCTGCTCAGCATAGTGGGGAAAGTCTTTGCTCGAGTCGCTCTGAACAGGCTCCAGAAGCTGGCCGAGCGCGTCTACCCTGAGGCACAGTGTGGCTTTCGTGCAGAGAGATCGACTATTGACATGCTGTTCTCCCTTCGTCAGATACAGGAGAAATGCCGTGAACAACAGATGCCCCTCTACATTGCTTTCATTGATCTCACCAAAGCCTTTGACCTCGTCAGCAGACGTGGTCTCTTCAGACTACTAGAAAAGATCGGATGTCCACCAAAGCTACTAAGTATCATCACCTCATTCCATGACAATATGAAAGGCACAATTCAACATGGTGGCTCCTCATCAGAGCCCTTTCCTATCCTGAGTGGTGTGAAACAGGGCTGTGTTCTCGCACCCACACTTTTTGGGATTTTCTTCTCCCTGCTGCTTTCACATGCGTTCAAATCCTCTGAAGAAGGAATTTTCCTCCACACAAGATCAGGGGGCAGGTTGTTCAACCTTGCCCGTCTAAGAGCGAAGTCCAAAGTACGGAAAGTCCTCATCAGAGAACTCCTCTTTGCTGACGATGCTGCTTTAACATCTCACACTGAAGAATGCCTGCAGAGTCTCATCGACAGGTTTGCGTCTGCCTGCAATGAATTTGGCCTAACCATCAGCCTCAAGAAAACGAACATCATGGGGCAGGATGTCAGAAATGCTCCATCCATCAATATTGGCGACCACGCTCTGGAAGTGGTTCAAGAGTTCACCTACCTAGGCTCAACTATCACCAGTAACCTGTCTCTAGATGCAGAAATCAACAAGCGCATGGGTAAGGCTTCCACTGCTATGTTCAGACTGGCCAAGAGAGTGTGGGAAAATGGCGCACTGACACGGAACACAAAAGTCCGAGTGTATCAGGCCTGTGTCCTCAGTACCTTGCTCTACGGCAGCGAGGCCTGGACAACGTATGCCAGCCAAGAGCGACGTCTCAATTCATTCCATCTTCGCTGCCTTCGGAGAATACTTGGCATCAGGTGGCAGGACTATATCTCCAACACAGAAGTCCTTGAAGCGGCCAACACCCCCAGCTTATACACACTACTGAGTCAGCGGCGCTTGAGATGGCTTGGCCATGTGAGCCGCATGGAAGATGGCAGGATCCCCAAAGACACATTGTACAGCGAGCTCGCCACTGGTATCAGACCCACCGGCCGTCCATGTCTCCGTTATAAAGACGTCTGCAAACGCGACATGAAATCGTGTGACATTGATCACAAGTCGTGGGAGTCAGTTGCCAGCATTCGCCAGAGCTGGCGGGCAGCCATAAAGACAGGGCTAAATTGTGGCGAGTCGAAGAGACTTAGTAGTTGGCAGGAAAAAAGACAGAGGCGCAAGGGGAGAGCCAACTGTGCAACAGCCCCAACAAACAAATTTCTCTGCAGCACCTGTGGAAGAGCCTGTCACTCCAGAATTGGCCTTTATAGCCACTCCAGGCACTGCTTCACAAACCACTGACCACCTCCAGGCGCGTATCCATTGTCTCTCGAGATAAGGAGGCCCAAAAGAAATAGGCCTAGTCAACCCAATCTCTCCTCATACGTCAATCCTGCCAGCCAGGAATCAGCCTAGTAAATCTTCTTCCTTCCTCAGATAAGGAGACTAAAACTGCACACAATACTCCAGATATGGTCTCACCAAGGCCCTGTATAACTGCAGTGAGACATCCTTGCTCCTGTACTCAAATCCTCTTGCAATAAAGACCAACATACCATTCGCCTTCCTAACTGCTTGCTGCACCTCAATGCTTGCTTTCAGCGACTGGTGTACAAGGACACCCAGGTCCCGTTGCACCTCCCCTCTTCCCAATCAATCACCATTCAGATAATAATCTGCCTTTCTGTTTTTACAAACAATGTGGCTAACCTCACATTTATCCATGTTATACTGCATCTGCCATGCATTTTCCCACTCACCCAATTTGTCCAAATCACATTGGAGCCTCTTTGCATCCTCCTCACAGCTTACTTTCCTCCCCAGCTTTGTGTTGTCTGCAAACTTGGAAATGTTACATTTAGTTCCCTTAAAAATAAGGGGTTGCCCATTTAAGAGAGAGATGAGAAGAAATGTTTTCTCCCTGAGGGTTGTGAGTCTTTGGAACTCTCTTCCTCAAAAGGCAGTGGAAGTAGTGTCTTTGAATATTTTTAAGGCAGAGGTAGATAGATTCTTGATAAGCAAGGAGGTGAAAGGTTATGGGGATAGGCGGGAATATGGAGTTGTGGTAACAATCAGATCAGCCGTGATCTTGTTGAATGGCAGAGAAGGCTCGAGGGGCCGAGTGGCCTACTCCTGCTCCTAATTTGTATATTCGTATGTTCGTATGGTCCCTGGGATGAGGGTATTGTTCTATGATGAGAGGCTGAGTAAATTGGGCCTATATTCTCTGGAGTTTAGAAGAATGAGAGTTGATCTCATTGAAACATACTTGATTCTGAAGGGGCTGGTTAGGGTAGACACTGAAAGATTGTTTCTGCTGATCAGGGAATCTAAAATACGGAGGCACAGTCTCAGGATTACGGGCCGATCATTTCGGAATGAGATGAGGAGAATTTGCTTCACTTAAAGGGTTGTGAATCTTTGGAATTCTCTACCCCAGAGAGTTGTGGATGCTCTATCATTGAACACATTTAAGGCTGGGGTAGACAGATTTTTGGTCTCTCAGGGAATCAAGGGATTTGGCGAGTGGGTGAGAAAGTGAAGTTGAAGACTAAGATCAGCCATGATCATATTGAAGCAGAGTAGGCTCGATGGGCCACATGGTCTACTCCTGCTCCTATTTCTTGTATCTCGTGTTCTTGTGTGATATATATTGCTGTTCCTTTATTGCTATTGAGTCCAACTTCTGGAATACCCTACCTAATAGCGCTATGGGAACACCTTCGCCACAGGGAATGTTGTGGTTCAAGAAGAACGCCACTACCATATACTCAGGGTAATTAGGGATGAACTTTGCCAGCGATGCCTACATCCCCAGAAATAAATGAAAATAAAGAATAAATAAAATATAATTCAATGATTTGAAATGCATACATACAAACATACATACAAATTAGGAGCAGGAGTAGGCCACTCATCTCCTCAAGCCTGCTTCAACGTTCAATAAATAACCCATCATTGATTTTTCTCTGAAGATGCCGTGATATTTTAAGGTTTTTCATTGTATTAAGTAAACCCCCATTTTCACACAGACCAATTGAAAACATTTTGGAAGAAAGATATCTGCATCATAGATTGACCCCAATATTGACTGGGGCGTGATTGTGAAGACAGGGGGAAGGATTTTACCTGCATGCTGTGGAGTCTAATGTTTTTCAACAGGTTGACATGTCAGGGAATGCCCTGCAGGAGCAGGTAGGGAGCCTACTGGTGCATTAGTGGGAACATCATGAAGGGTGTTCAGATATTGTCAGGCTCCAAACACTGATCCGGGGAGGGGTGGGATTCAGATCCAGGGGGTGATCCAGTCCTCTATCTTGAGGAGGGCAGTGTTGGATCCCAGGGTGGGGAGATGTGGATGATCCAAGCTACAGGATATTAAAACACAAGCTAGATGTCTTCGGATGATGGGGGTTGAGGGGGTGGAGGGTGCGCAGAGAGTGGGGATAGTGGTGTTGGCAGAGGCAGGGTTTGTACAGCTGATTGTGATCCAATGGCAAGGAAATTGGCAAGCTTTATGGGTTGGGAGGAAACACTCCTGCTCTTCCTGGCCCATAAGCAGTGCTGTAAGGATACTAACCTCTTCCCTGAACTGTCCTCATAGGTATCCCTAGGTATGGGAAACCCAATCAGCCAGGGTTAAACCTGTAAGACTAGTTAATTGTGAGGTTCCCACCCTCATTAAAATATTTAAATAACCACCCCACTCCCTGAGAGCAAGTTGATTGCCTGCCCCCTCTCCTGCCTTCATTAAACCTGGAAGTAGATCGGTTAGGGTTGTGTTTGAGTTCTTTTTCAATTTTTACATCTCACCCAACAATATCCCACCTGTTTTTGGGGTTAAAATGATCCCCATTGTCTCACTTGTTAGTCTCCCCTCCCCTTTCAGATCTCCAGTGCCTCTTCCCTTCACATTTTCCGTTTCTTTCATTACTTAATATTTAACTATTCTTCTTCCCTGTAACCTACAATTTCTCATTGTGATTTTTACAGTTCTGTTTCAAGATGATATTGTTAGGTTTGAGTTCTCATTCACAACAAATTAAACTAATATTGCAATAACAAAACTACATACATATCAAGAATTGCTTTATTAGAGCAACATAACTCTAAACTATAAAATTAATGCTGAGAAACAGCAAAGAAAAATACTTAACCTGAAAACCATGTGATGAAATATTTGAAAATCTTAAATTCATTGAAAGATTTTGGGCTTTTGAATATCAGATGCAAAGAAACTAAAGGATTGGCTAGAAACCTGGAGTTGCATTTGGTTAAAAGTGCTAGTTTAATAAAGGAACTATTAAACTGACTGTTCCATAGCATGTTAGGAAGGTTGACCACATTTGAAAAGTCTTATTCAGCAGATTGTCTAGAAGGTTAAAGATGAGATAGCTGCCAGCCTTTAAAAGCACGTGAGAAGTTGCTGTAAACAACAGATGCTATCGTATCAACTTGCTTGAAACCATAGGAGAGAGTATGTTTAAATACTAACATTGTATTTTTTAGCCAGCAAGAAGGGTATAAAACTATTCATTTTAGTGAGTTCAAGGAAACAGTCCACAAGGAGACTAAGAAGAAGGAGCAGAAGAACACCATATAGGGATGTTGGATGGAAATTTAATCTCTCATTCTTCTGAAACAGAAGAGTGAGCCAATCTGGGTTTCGAGTTGTATCTTTAATTAAGTTTGTAAAAAAACTTTATCTGCAAAACTTGCACTTTAATGTTAATAAAACCAATTTTGGAAAATTTAAAGCCTTGGTTGATGTTACCTCTAATTACCTTCATGTAATGAGAGTTTGAAAAGCCACACGATGGCACAGTGGTGCAGTAGTTAGCACTGCAGCCTCATAGCTCCAGCGACCCGGGTTCAATTCTGGGTACTGCCTGTGTGGAGTTTGCAAGTTCTCCCTGTGTCTGCGTGGGTTTCTTCCGGGTGCTCCGGTTTCCTCCCACATGCCAAAGACTTGCAGGTTGATAGGTAAATTGGCCATTATAAATTGCCCCTAGTATAGGTAGGTGGTAGGGAAATATAGGGGACAGGTGGGGATGTGGTAGGAATATGGAATTAGTGTAGGATTAGTATAAATGGGTGGTTGATGGTCGGCACAGACTCAGTGGGCCAAAGGGCCTGTTTCAGTGCTGTATCTCTAAACTAAACGACATAGAGCTTGTTACCGTTCCAACAGTGACTCTGTTTTCACTTGTCAGGTCCACGTTTCCTGGACTTCCTGAAACTCGACAGTAAAACCAAAGCGAGTACACAGTGGCAACTGAGGGGAGATAAAGAATAGCAGTCAAGAATGCCAATAAATGTATAATACTCGCAGTTGCTTTCTTACCTGCCAGTGGGAAAATGTTTGTTCACAGTACTTTTGCTGAGAGGTTACTTTGTACAATTATTTTCCACGGTTTGCTCTTTTACATCAGGGTGGGTGCTACTTACTCTGCCTTAGCTTGGACTCTAGATGACCAGCAACACCACTAGCATCAGTGTGCTAGTCACAGACCTGTAACTGGCAAGCAGAAAGGGAATCATTAGAGAGAGGACCAGCAGAGTGGTGCAGCTTATGTTGCATTACCCATGAATCAAGATCTCTAGACAGAGGATCAGTTTCCTTGATATGTCTGAACACCAGTGTCTCAGGAGACTAACGATGTCATGTCACATAGTGTCAGACATTTGCAGACTACTAGGAAAAAAGCCTGCTGGACCTGGTGGCCTTGTGTAACCAGTAGCTGTCAAAGTCACCACCACCTTCAACTTCTTTTTGCCTCCAGATCCTTCCAGGGCTCTGCTGCAGACATATGCATGGTCTCCAAGTTGGCCCCATAACAAATCCATAAGGCAGGTGACTGATGAGTTGTTTGTCAGGGCTGGCAATTATGTCAAATTTGCCACCAATAATGCTAATCAGAATTAGCAGGGACTCTTCTTTGTGGCTGTGGCTGACTTTCTGCAGGTACGGGGCGCCATCAACTGGTGTCGCCATTGTCACAATCCAGGCATCCCCAGAACAACCAGGAATATTCGTTAACTTCAAGGTCTTCCACTCTATTAATATGCACCTTCAGTGCAACCACAAAATGATCTCTAAGCAGGTGTGTGCATGATTCCCGGGCAGCTGCCATGATACTTTGGTCCAGTGGCAGCCAAGCTGCAAGATCTCTTCGGATCTGTAAGCAGACTTAAGAAATGACTACTAGGTGACAAAGAATACTCACTGCAAACGTGGCTTATGACTCCCACCAGAAATCCCAACACTGAAACCCAACAATAAATGTCATATCACCAGCAAATGTGTGATTGAGCAGGCTACCGGCATTCTGAAAATGCACTTCAACTGTCTGGATAGATCCGGAGGTGCCCTTCAGTACGCACCAGTCTAGGTCTCCAGAATGGTTGTGATGTGCTGAGCTCTGCACACATAGTGAAACAGCAAGACTTCAAACGGAGGTGCAAGGCTCAGATCCCTTTGGACAATTTGGAGAGGGGTGTAGGAAGAAGAAGTGGAGGAGGGAGATGAAGGCAATTGCACTCCAGCTGCTCACATTGCTGTCTAGATGCCAAGGATGTCTTTATTAATGCAAAGGTCACTTACATTTCACCACGCCAGCAGAAAATGCAACCGTTACCCCCACCCACCAGTGCCACTGACACAATGCAGTGACCTTGCCATCAGGAGATGAGACAGCAGGTGGGCTACTAACTGAGAGGTGGGCTATGGTTGAGAAGTGGAAGAGCTTTGAGTGGAGTCCCCACTTCTATGACCCCTTTCACCATCACCCCCCTCATGGTCCAGCAGCACTTCTCTACTACCAGTGTATTGAAGAACATTTACATGCAGATCAAGGTGGCACTGTAAGGCAAAGGCTAAGGTATCTGTCAGCTTATTTAAGGGGATGCATATGTTAGCATCCAGAGTCTGCACAGTGGTGTTAATGACGTTCGTGGACTCATTAGATTGAAGCACTTGATGTTCTATGGCACTGGCTACTCAATCCAAATATGTGCATTCCACTTTGAAGACCTGTCAGTGCATTGCACATGAGCTGCTGCTGCTCAATGATTCTCTTCTTTATCGATGGCCCTCAAGACATTGCATGTGTGTCCAGCTGAGCAGAGCTTGAAGAGGCCTGCATCTTCCTATGCAGACTCTCCATTGCTAACCCCATCTCCACCATCTGCTCTTACTCACTTGTGAAGTGTGAATCACCTGATGAAAACCCTACCTTACTGGTGCCACCAAAATGTAAGTATCTGAGCTGGTGAATGGTCTGCATGAGTCCTGTGACAGTGCATCCTCAGATGGACACAGGTCCTCTGAGGAATCATCAACAACCTCCACTAACTGCACTTGTCAGCTGAGAGACTTTTGGAGGGCTCCCTACATTTTTCTCTCTCTTCCTGGTGTCCTGTGCTTTCTTCTTCTGAAAGGAAGGAAATATGAGACCTATGACTGAGTATAATGGCATGTGTTCTGATAGATAGAGAGCAATTAATCATGGTGACTATGAGAGAGGGGCATGATGCTGTATAAGAATGAGGGTGAGTGGAAGTGGTGGATGGATTATGTGAGGAAGTGCGTAAGAAGAGAAGGAGGATCCACCTGCAAGGTAAGTGGGTGTGAGGTGTGTTGTGCTGTTGAAGGCTTGATAAGGTAGAGTGAGAGGTTGGGGTGATGCGCACAGCAGCATGTAGGTGACTGTGTCGCTTTACTCAACTTCCCTGACCTGCTTTGGTCATTAAAGCTCTTCTTGTACTGTATCTGGGAGTGTAGTACCATGTTCCTGCTGTTGGCATCCTCCGCTACTTCCAACCACGTCTTTTTGGTCTCTGCTGCAGGTTTATTTCTCCCATTGCTAGGGAACACCATCTCTCTCCGACTCCTCAGCCCCAGCTACACATCGAAGGAGGTGTCACTGAAAAAAGGTGCAACTTTTGCCTGCCTGGTCTCCATTCTGGCACTTCCTTTGCTTTGGTTCACAACTCCAATCTCCTTCAAATTGTATGTTTGGAGTGCCCCTTGAAACACTGGAGTTAGAATCACAGAATTATAGAAAGTTAAAGGCACAGAAAGAGGTCACCTGGTCCATCGCGTCTGGACCGGCCAAAAACTATCCACCCACTCCAACCCCACCCTCCAGCACCTGGTCCGTAGCCCTGCAGATTATGGCACCTGAGGTGCATATCCAGAGTCCTGTTGAATGAGTTGGGGTTTCTGCCTCAACTAGCCTTTCAGGCAGTGAGTTCCAGACCCCCACCACCCTCTGGGTGAAAATGTTTTTCCTCATCACCCCTCTAATTTTTCTACCAATCACTTTGAATCTATGCCCCCTCATCACTGACCCCTCTGCTAAGGTGAATAGACCCTTCACTTTCACTCTATCCAGGCCCCTCAAAATTTTATACATTTCAATCAGATCTCCCCTAAGTCTTCTCTGTTCCAAGGAGAACATCCCCAGCCTATCCAATCTTTCCTCATAGCTGCATTTTTCCAGTCCTGGCAACATCCTCGTAAATCTCCTCTGTACCCTCTCTAGTGCAATTACATCCTTTCTGTAATTACATCCTTTCTGTAATCATACCTGCTGCTGATTTGATGGGAAGGCCAGAAATAAAATTATGATGAGGTGGCTGTTAGAAAATGAACGACAGACACTATGCACTTAACTTTGGATTTCCTGCATGCTATCAGAACAACACCTCCCTCTGCCCACTGCACCTCCTCAACCCCCTTCCCCAACTCTCAATGTGTTGCAAAATTAAAATTGGACCAAAGTTACACCCTTACTAAAAAGGTATGACCTAGTGTAAAACCAAGCAATACAAACCAGACATTTCCCAGCCTGATACCTGGTAGTCTATTTGCAATATCTACTGATTCCAGCCAGGGACACTGTTGGAATGTGACAGCTATTGTGAATGCTCCCTGGCTTGGAGGAGAAAATCACTGTTCAGTTACTACTGCTACAAAACACAATATGCAGAATTAGGATGAGCACATGTTTGGATTCAGATGTGATGCCTCCCTCAAGTATGAGTGGTGTGCCTACTCTCACTGCCTTGGATCACGCCTGCTGCAGGAGGGGCCAACATGTGGAACGCATGAACAAAAATTAGTCACCATGTTAAGACAAGAGAGAAAAAGCAGAGAAAATGAAAATAAGGAAGAGCAATTTCAGAGTTTTTCTTGTAAAATCAAGATTTTTACTCTGTCTAAATGTAAAATTGAACCCTTTAAAGCATAAACTCAGAAATTCATGGTGACTAATGGTATTTTATTGTTTTAGATTCTGGGCTGGATTTTACTCGCTTTGAATTTGGCGGCCTTCCAACATATTATGTGTGGGGGCTGATTTAAATGGGGGGGGGGGGGGCATCCACCCCAGATGACGTAGAGGGGGCAGCTGCCCCATCCTCGACAATGCATCTGGCACTACCGCACAGGCGCGGCACCATTTTAAAGGGCTTTAAGCCCTTAACACAGATTTTAATTTATAAAGTTACAGTAGTGCCATTTAAAAAAAAATAAACAATTATGATAGGGAGGCCCTTCCCCAGCCCCCCAATGGTCATTTAATTGACTCTCATTGACAAAACTCACTTTATTCCCTATCCGAACTTTCCCCCCAACCTTCCATCATTTGCCCTTCAACCCCTTCCCAACATCCCCACATCCAATAAACAGCATTTTCCCTGCTCCCCCATCCCTCCCGCCCTCAAAATTTATTCCTCCCCCCCTCCCCATCAGGTCCTTGCTTCAGAACTCTGTATGGAGTTCCAAAGGAGCACGAAGTTCAAATGGCAGCCGTAAAATCAGGACGGCCTCCGCCTGCAGATAAGTTCATTTACCTATTATTATTTTTAATTTAAATAGTTAGATGAAGGGCCCGTCGCCATGCGGTGGGGGGGTTGTACACCAAGGTCCCCCCGCTGCCAGTAATATGCGGCGGGCCCATCTCAATATTGGGGGTCAAGCTGGGCCTTGCCCAGCTGAATTTTACCAGCCCCCGACACTCGACTCGCGGCATCGAGGGACTGGTAAAATCAGCGCTCAGACTTTATAATAGATGATAAAATAAAATGTCCCATTATCTGGTCTCTCAGACAGACATCATTTGTTAAAAGCTTTGATCAATTCATGCTTCCTTCAAAAAACTACATTTCTTAAAGGAGATGTTTACCCTTTGCCTACATAAAAAATATTATTGGACTTAATAGCTAAATGGATCTTTTTTTGTGTTGCCGTAGCTGCATTCTATCTGGCTCCTTGCACCAATGGGAATCCTGCAATGGAGCCGAAACCGATGGACCTCTAGACCTGTCTCCCAGGGTCCGTAGTGAAGCGGACACAGTCCCTTCAATACAGGGCATCAGTGAACTCCCCGATGCAGTGGTGCACCGTTGACTGTGTGACCCTGAAATGTTGCACAGGCGTAAAAGTTAAGAGCCGCTGTCACTTTGAGGGTCATAGGCATACAATGTCCACTAAAGCCCATGGGCTTTGCACATCATCCTTGAGCAGGACACAAAGATGTGTCACTGCCTCTCTTGACATCCGCGTTACCTCTGACACTGACTGCAGGTAAGTCATGCGGGACCTGTAAATGCGTGGTGATCTGTAGTGGCGGGTTCACCTTGAGGCTGCTGCTGCTCATAACAGGGGGGCTCTATGTGGGCTGCACCTGCCTGCTGGTTTTGCCTGCAACGCATATGGATCCTCACAACAAGCGGATCAATGAATATAGGGTGAACCATCCCCATCTGCAGGTTACAATTCAACTTGGCCCCTTCACTTCTTCAAAGGCTCCTAATAGGGCAGCCATTGGCTTGACTGGTACATCAGGTACTTTCATGCATCAACTATGTGGCGTGGCATGGCATTGCCCATCTTAGTTCCCACTAAGAATGGCACAATATGATCAGATTCAGACTGTAACAGCTGCATCGATTGGCCCACCAGCCAGATAAACTTTACACACCTACCGTTTCTGGTACCCTCCCCACACACAGGGTGACTGGAGTGACAGTGCTCCTTCATGCACACAGACAAACAATGGCGCAGAGTGGCCACCCTTTACAGAGGGAGCGTATGCAGTACCTCCCTTCATAATTCAGAGTTGTGCCCCTGGTAATGCCATCCCCCTTCCCACATGCCTTCATGCCTGCAGAGTTGTGTGTCTGGTAATGCCATACCCCTTGACTTCTGTAGACACGCATGGAGAGTTGGGACCCGTCTAGCAGGACTTAACTGCACTGTCTCCATTAACTCTTACTTCTGTTGTCCCACCAACGTTTCTTATTCGTGAACGAGACGGCACGTGACAGACGCCTGTTCACAGAAAAATGCGGAATTGTGGACTGTGAGGCAGTGGGATGCATAATGAGGCAAGGTAAGAAGGGCTTTTAATATTTAAATAGTGGTGCCGCTGCCGAGCACGTAATCAGAGTACAACCACACTGAGTTAAAAATCAAAGTCTACAAAGTAACCTTTAAAAATACTTTTGTACTTTTAATATTTTTGCATTTTAATTTGCTTTTGATTTTTTAAAAGAAAAATCTGTATTAAACCTGTAGTGAATTTTTAAAGGTTACTTTGATTATACTCTAAGTCAAGTAATTAATCAATTATGTAATCTATTGTATGAACTTATTTTTCCCCCAAGAACTTTTTCTTTTTGTTTTCATGCTGGTCAGGGCAGGCCATGCACAGCTGTTGTTCTGTCTAAACTACTGTTTTTCTCTTCTTGAAAATAACCTTTGCTTTCCCATTGTTTAAACAGAAGTCAGTTTTTACAGCATTCGATGACCCTTCAACTACAAGCCAGGACAATGGATAACCTTGCACATGGGGTCGTCTACTACGATGTGGTTTCAGAAGATGGAGTTTAATTGATGGACATTGTAACCTAATTGATGGCAGGTGAGAGACACCATCAAAGGATGTGTAAACAGCCTGAACAGCCTCATATTGCCTGTGAGAGGAAACTGATAAGCGCTCATGGTTGGACTCTTGTTTTGAAAAAGTCTGGATGGAAACCTTGGAAATCTGGAATGGAGCCAAAAATTGGACTTAAAGGGGCATGTTCGGGGCTGCAGACGGGGTGGACTAGTCCACCACTGAAGACCAAGAAGGAAGGGACATCGGCGAAGTGACTGGCCGGAGAATCCACCCCCATGCAAGGTTCTCCGGAGACTTGGTGATGTATGTACCATGAGGAACACGGTACCATTTTAGGGAGTTGTTGTGAACAGACTAATTTGGGGTTATAGCAGTGTGTTACAGGTTTTTTTTGTCTTTTTATACCCTTTTCCTTCCTTTCTTTTTAATAAAGTTATCTTCATTTCCTTTTTTGTCATTAATAATTACTCAATAAAATTACTGTTTTAATGCATTATTTGATGTTGAGTCATTCATTCCTGTTACGTCTAGAGTACGACTTCATTAAGAGGAGAGATGAGAAAAGCTCCTTCACCATAGCTGTGGTAGTGATTTGTTGCAGCAACCACTTACTTTCATTCTGACTTGTTTAGAAGCTACCAGAGCCTCTGGGATTTTTAATGCAAGATTACAGAACTCGGGCAGCTAATCACATTAAGATTAGTGTGGAAAGGTCACAGGGTTCATTAAGCGATGCCATGTTATACCAAATCATGCATCTTAGGCGTAGCATTTAAATAAAAATCACCATAAAAATCCTGCCGTTTTGGATCCTTAGGTGCCCATTTTACACTTGTAAAACAGGTGCAAAATGATCCCATTTCAACACCAAGATCTCCAACATAATGAAGTATATGGTCACAGTACTGATTGTTGTATTTTTGGAGGTGTTGACTTTTGGGTAAGCCTATGAGCTGTGGCCTCAGAGGGACATCAAATATCTCATTGCACTATTTGAATTTATGCAAATAGTCTCATAAATAATGGTTTCGCAATTTCTGTAGAGGAATGCAGTTCCATTCAGAATACTACTTTTGGTTTTCGTTTTAAAAATATCAAAATTTTCTCTTAAAAATCAACAAGTACTAAAGAAGGCTAATGGAATGCTATCCTTTATTAAAAGAGGAATTGGAAATAAAAGTAAGAATGTTATGCTTCAGTTATGCAAGGCATTGGTGAGACCATATCTTGAATACTGTGTGCAGTTTTGTTCTCCTTATTTAAGGGAGGATGTAAATGTGTTGAAGGAGGTTTACTAGATTGATACCTGGAATGAACAGGTTGTCTTATGAGGAAAGTTTGGACAGACTGGGCCTGTTTTCACTGGAGTTTAGAAGAGTGAGGGGAGACTTGATTGAAGTTTATAAGATCCTGAATGGTCTTGACAAGGTGCATGTGGAAAGGATGTTTCCTCTTGTGGATGAGTCCAGAACTAGGGGGCACTGTTTTTAAAATTAGGGGTCGCCCTTTTAGGACAGAGACTTATTTAGAGATACAGCACTGAAACAGGCCCTTCGACCCACCAAGTCTGTGCTGACCATCAGATGAGGAGAATTTTTTTTCTCTTAGAGGATTGTGCGACTTTGGAATTCTCTGCCTCAGAAGGTGGTGGAGGCAGGGTCATTGAATATTTGTAAGGTGGAGGTAGTTAGATTCTTATTAGGCAAGGGAATCAAGGGCTATCAGGGGTAGATGGGAGTATGGTATTTGAAACACAACAGATTAGCCATGATCCTATTGAATGATGGAGCAAGCTCAAGGGGCTGAATGTCCTACTTCTGCTCCTAATTCATAGGTTTGTATGTAAGCTCCCACACAAATAGATTACAGAGTGATCAAAACAGATAGTTGGATTAGAGTCCAGAACAAATAAAATGATATGCAGCCTGTGGAGTCAGGTAATTCAGTTGTCTTCCGGCTGAATTTGTGGTCCTGAAGTTCCTGGCTGGTTGAAGTGGCCACCTGGTCCAGAGTT
The DNA here is from genome assembly GCF_036365525.1 of Heterodontus francisci. Classification (NCBI taxonomy): domain Eukaryota; kingdom Metazoa; phylum Chordata; class Chondrichthyes; order Heterodontiformes; family Heterodontidae; genus Heterodontus; species Heterodontus francisci. The sequence continues at coordinate 41,180,924 of NC_090375.1, forward strand.
TTCTTGGAGACAGTGTTGTAGATGGTCCCCCATTTTACTTTTATGTTTAGTTCTTTTTTCTTTTTTCTTTTTTTTGTGTTTATTTAATTTTATTTCATCTTAGTTTAAATTCAGGACACAGAGGAAAAGAGGGGCATTGAAGTAAGGAGGTAAATCCTCGACCCGAGATAGACTGTGCACTGCAACAACAACAGGCTGCTGCTAACTGTAAGACATCGGACCCGTGAGTATCACCAACAAGACTATACGACACACTGCATGGATTAGGGTCCCTCTATCAAACACGCCAGATACACACCTTAGTTTCGACTGGGTGGGTGGTGTTTTTATAGCCATTGTACAAGATAGAGTATAAGTGGTTTTACTGTTTGTTTTTGTTTAATAAATACCCTTGTTTGATTCATCATATACCTGAGTGTTGTTTGACATCATTTTCAAATTCCACTTCACGATATCACACCGCCTTTGCCAAGAACCCCACAAGTGAGTGTTGGGGGAGGAGAGATTTTCACCGTTACAACCCTGCACAGTTCAATCACTTACATATAGATGTTTTGAAGTCTGCAGACAGGGTTCAAAATTTACAGTATAACCTGGAGAGAGAGAGAGAGAGACAGCCCCACTGGGATCCTGAACTGATTAGCACTCAAAGCTTGTCTGATGTGTTAAAAAGAAACTCCAAGTTTTCACACAGACTGGAGAGGCTGTCACATGATTCTCTCCGTGTATTCTCTTTTTTACTTTAATGAGATCCAAGTCTAAGAATCCCAATCTCTCTCTCTCAGGTCTTATTGTTTCAATGTTTACACCTGGAGGTTTGCTTCTACTAGTGTGAATGCTCTAAGATTGCTTTCAATGTATTGCTAATGAAGACAATATCAGGAAATTCAATCAATTGCTCAAGCCATTGTTTTGGCTGTTCAGACATGAGTCTCTACCTTGGAATGTGAGGTATTTCAATGCAAATTGCTGTGGCTATCTTAGCTGCTGTCTCTTTAAAGGTTACATTTAGGATTCCAGCTTTCCTTTTAAAAGTTTGATGTAGGGTTCTAGCCGATGAATTAAAATCATCATTCAGCATAGCACATTTTCATGACAGAATGCACAAAGGCCAATCCCCTTTTTTACAGTGGCCATTTTGGATCATTTTTCACTTGTAAAATAAAGGTTCATTTTCAAAAGACAAAGTCAGTTTTTCATAACTCTTTAGAGTTAGTCCATAATTTGCATCATTGTACCTCCAGCGTGCATGACAGGCCTACTAACGGCCACTTAAGGGTCTCTTCCTGCCATTGCTGGGATTTAACCAGCAACAGGGAAGGGGTCACAACCATGAGGGGTGGTTGCCCAGTAAAATAGGCCACCTCCCTACAAGCTTGGAGGTGGGGGCCCTACTCTGTGGAAAATCTGCACCTGACTGAACCCTCCTGCTCTAAACGCCCGCCCTCCCCCTCGCTGGGGCCTGCCGATCTGGTCTGGCAGCCCTGCCTCACTTACCTTGGATCCGGGCTCCAGTGCTGGGCCTGGGTCCAAGGCCTCTTGCAGTACCAGTAGTGACACTGCTGATACTGCTGAGTTGCCAGCCCTCTGATTGGTCTGCAGCCCTTGGAGCCTGTTGCAGGGAACGTGCAATCACCATCCAAACTAAACTTTCTGACTGGCTGAAAAATGGCCCTCTTTTCTTTGTATATTGAGCAGGAAACAAACCTGAGACATGCTCCCCAGATTCTCTACCCCACTTTCCTGACCGTATCCTGACTGCAGAAATTTTCCTTATGTTGATCTACAAGTGGCAATACGGCTGTGCACTAAAAATAAATCAATGGGATTGAAAAAGTATATCCTAAGATTACTTGCAGATATGCCAAGATAGCAAAGCGGGATAACACAAGTTCAAGACTGTGAAGGGGATGGTTTGGATAGCAATCAGGAGATGACAAAAACGCCTGCATTAGCTGTCAGTGCTGAAATTCTCCAATAATGCAAACTGCTGAGCTTAATAATAGTTCAGAGTATGTGCCTAACTGCAATTAAGGGTTCTAATTGCTTTATATTTGGTATTTGAGAATATCATGAGAAATTATGATATTATTTTAATGCTGTTGCAGGAACTTTGCAAGAATCTTGCAAAATGAAATTTGAGGTTGAGTGGTATTCACTATCAGCTAGGTGAATTTACAAGGTTTTGTTTGCTGGTGATCTTGCATTGTTTTCATTTGAGAGCTGGTAGTGCTTTGTGATGTTTCCATGCTCTCTATTTCTTTACTGCTGTTTCTATTTTTGGTGATGCTATTGTGTCTTTTACTGCTTTATTTGATTTAAATCTAAGCATCATTCAGCTTCTATGCTCAATTTGTCGGATGAACAGTCATGGGGTACAGCTCCAGCATTCATGTGGATCTGGAGGAGGAAGAGCAGAGGCGGCAGCAGCAGCTACTGGCTGATAAATCCATCTCCATTGGATTCACCTGCATTTGCCTTTTTTTCTTTACCAGCAGGTGTATTTCTAGTGCTAAAGTGACCTCGATATGTCATAGCAGCAGTGCTTGAAGAAGCTCCAATTAACTAAGGTTATTGTGAGCTACCTCCTTCAAGAAGACCTCCAGATATGTTTCACTGTTAAAGATGCAAGGAGTTATCGATTGAACCTTTTGATCCTGTCTGCAGTCTCGGGTCATGAACTATAAGGAACTTGGGCACATAAACTACATTGACACTTCAATGCAGAACTGAGCGAATGCAGGACTCCTTCTATTCTGACTCAGAGGTGACAGTGTGACCACTGCCCCAAGCTGACACTTGATAATGAAAATGTTTAAGTTGTTTGTGCTATGATATAATAATAAGTACAGTTCATGTTTCTTTGAACTCTTTCTCCTGCCACATTTATGTTTTATTTACCTTTAAATTAAAAGACAACATAAAGAAAATTCAACCTCTATCAATTTTGATTTCTGTAACTCTATTCACTGTATTCAATTTACATAAAATAGCCCATGACTTGTCATTTTACTGCAAGCAATTAAGCATGAGGTGACAATGTTTTGACACAGGAAAGCTGGTTTGAACAGATGTATTTCTCTGCAGGATTGGAAGGTCAACATACTTGAAAAATCTCACCTTGAAAACCACGACTTCATTAATTTAGGCATTATTCAGCCTTTATTTTCTATTTTATTAGCATTTTATAAGCAATGCACAGAAGAAACCTTTTTTCATTTCCATTTGAACTTACACAGCGAGCACACAAAGCAACCTTCAACTCATTTAGTGACAAAAATACATTCTGCTCCATCAAATCTATTGATGATTAGTCGGTGTAATGTCAACTGATCAAGGGCATTCAACGGTAAGGTATGGTAGCCAAGTTGACAGGTCTGACATTGCTGAACACACTAACTGTCAAATAACTGCAGGCTTCTAGTGGCCAAGTAGACACATAATTGTATAATGAAGCCATTTTAGAAAATGGGTACAAGCTAGAGGCTTTACAGTTCACTGTTTCCTTGTGTTGCAAAACAACCTGTTGCAAAATTTTGTTAATGTTTAGAAATAGATGATGCTATGAGACTGCATTATGTCCTGTTCAATGCATAAATGCCATATCATATTGTCAGCCCTGGACTTTATCCAATGCCTTACTGATTAAAAATTTTAAGTGTAAGATGTTAATATTTAATGATACTTAATATGCAATTACTGAGTCACTGGGGTGCCTTAGTTGCTTGAGGTAACTCAGTTGTTCCTTTTGGTTGGGCTGTTACTGTGTGCCGATGTTGCAGGTATTATTCTGTAGTGCACCCTGCAACCTGAACAGGCTATGAGCTCCACTGCTCCGTCACTTGAAGTCAGCTATTGAATGATGTGGGAGTTTGGAATGCACTGCTGAGAAACTTGAGGTGCTGAGTTTGAATGTATAATCAGGTAAATTGATTATTCCATTAACGTCAAATATAAAGGATAATGGCCATCTAATAAGTCATGTCACAAGGCTCAAGCTATTGTCCTTTTTTATGCAAGCTGTAATCCATGTGTTGTAATATCGGAAGACCATAATCCCAATTTGGTTGTGCCAAACCAGTTGGTTTTTGAATGAAAGGAACTGCTACATGGATTGAGGTACCACACATTTCTTCTGGAAGAAGAATATGTACAGTGTCTATGCAATAATTACTGCTTCACTTAGCTGCATCACTTACTTCAAAACACGCTTGAGGATTGGTTGTGGTCTGAACGGTTTGATTTTGTGTACTAGTCACAGGAGGTCTTAGCCCAGACCAGTGTTTTTCGATTCTCCTTTTCTCATCTACTCCGATGCAGAGCAGCTATGAATATTTCTTGTTTCGGAAACACATTCCTTTTGGTATTGTCAATACTCTTCAAAACTTGTATCCTAGCAATCACTGACAGTTTATTTCCACCTATGCGGCACTGTCTGCCTGTTCCCTGACATCACCCCACTTACACTGAAATCCTCTAGCCACACTTTTATTGTGTTTCTACCTCTATCTGACACAAGCTTCAACATTTCTAAATTCACCTCTGTCGTGTCTGCACTAAGTTTCACTTGCCTATCAGCCCCAGTCTCATCAAATGTCAGTGCTCCCTGGCTCCTAGCATAATAAATTGGCTAGAAATTGGGTATTCTTGTTGTCATTTATAAATCCTTTCTCATCTTCACTGCACCCTTCCTCTGCAGCCTCATTCAGCTCTATTTCCTGCTCTCTGCCCTACGGTTCTTCAGCTGTGACCCCTCCCCTGCTGCTTCTATTTAGGTGTCGGAGTATCTGCAATATCTTTCCTAATTAACCTTGTCTGTTACTTTGCTACCTACTTTTATAGGCATCTTCCAAATCTATCTTTTTGTCCAAGCTCTTGGTTATCACTGATTCTTTAATCTTCTTGTTTATAAAACAGTATACTATCAGTATGAGCAATTCCATGGAGGATCTGCAAACAGTTTCAGAAAAGAACAAAAAGTACTCAGACTTTGTGTTTCCTTTAATTGCTTCTCTGTAAATTATATATCTAGATGTTCATGTACTTTTAGGCTATGATCCACTTATTGCAAGACATCTGGCATAATGTAGGGGTCTGCATACAGCAAAATGTATACAGAAGTAGCTTATGACACAACATTTGATTAATGTCTGCTAGAGGTAGAGGAATAGAACTATTTCATCCGTTAATTGATAACCATGTTAAAAATTCAGATGCTCAGTGAAACAGCTTTTTAAATCAGCTTTGCCTTGCTTCTAATTAAATTCACACAACTAATGAAGATCTCGATTCAGATACAAAAAAAAAAATCTGAGGCTTCACATGACTGATGATTGGAAAACTCTCGGGCTGCAGTCAAATAATTACTGGCAAAAGATTTGCAACAAGCCTGCGTGAGAAATATGCAGAGATGTTGCTTAAGTGAGCTATGGGACAAACATTACTGATACACCATATCTGAAAGAGTAGCGACATCTTGTGATTTCTCTCCTGATCGCCTGTCTTCTTTACATTTAAATATCTGCTTGTTATGTTCTCATTCAGTTCTTAAAAAACTTCAGGACTCTCCAAATAGTCTTGAGGGTGGTGCTCTGTGAAAGCACGATTTCCTGAGGACACCAATTGCCTTATCATGATTATTTTATTCTTAAGGAACGATGGAGGCTAAATTTTACAGCCCCCAAAAGCGTATCTGGGATACTGATGTGCGATTAATCCGCCAACTTTGTGCTGTTTTATCATTGAAATTATCTCAACATCCAGCCATCATTAAAAGCACTGTTGATTGGCTGGACACATCAGTAGGGGGCCAATATCGTGAGGAGCTAGCACCACTTAGAGCTAGCCTGCACAGCTTAAAGGGGAGGTGAACTGTGGCTGGAGCAAGTACTGGCAGTCATGTAGGAACTAAATCTGACCTGGGAGAAATTGAAGAATGACACAACATGTGAGAGAGTTTTCTTGTTTTTTGGATGCTGCACTGGAGGTCTTTGTGGAGGAGGTGGAAAGGAGGAGAGGTGTGCTGTAGTTGTAGGGGTCCAAGAGGCCCTCTGGACACCGACTCAGAAGCAATGGGAGCAGATATCCATGGAGGTCAATGCCTGTAGTCAATCCCCAAGGACCAAGGATCCAATGTTGCAAGAAATTCAATAGCATTGCATGGGTGATCAAGGTCAGTGAATGGACCTTCAAGTGCGATATCCTGCCAACTGCACCACTCGCCTCAGATACTGTTCAATTGACCACACTCCCATCACTCATGCAATAACAATCTCTATCAAGCAAAACTGATACCTTTTCCTCACCATCCCACACTCACTACTTCGACAAGCCTCACACCTGCCTCACACTGCCAACTGCCTACCAATCTGGTTCATTAATGTCCTTTAGGGAAGGAAATCTTCTGTCTTTAGATGGTCTGGCCTACATGTGACTCCAGACACAATGTGATTGGCTCGTAACTGCCCTCAGAAATGGCCTTGCCAGCTATTCAGTTGTCAAGGGCAATTAGAGATGGGAAACAAATGCTGGGTTTGCCAACTATGACCTCATCCAAAGAAAACATTTTTAAAAAACCTACTCAATCATGGCATCCACAGCAGCCAAACAGATTGCATCACACTCACTGACACACTTCCCTCTCTCTTACTGTACAAGATGGCATACAACTGGAGACAGCAGGTACACCTGCATATCCTGACTGCCATGGAGAAATGGTGGTGGCCATTATTGGGATGGCCTTGACTGAGGTCATGGCCAGCAACAAGGGCAAAAACCATCGAAGATGACGGTTTCCACATACCTTCTTCTCACATCACATCTCCAGATCATCCACACTCTCTTCTGATTTGCAAGTTGCAGAAGATGTAAGTATGCACCCCTTACTTCCCCCACCCTCTCCCAACACTACAACCTTACTCTTGTACCTTTCTCCTTTCAAATAACCAAGAAGTGCAACCTAGCCATGCAGTACAGGAACAACAACTACGTAGTGATCATGAAGATGCATTATCATTTGACATATTTAACATTAGCAGTCACCAGCTCAGAGACTGACATTGCGCATAGTTTAGAGGAGAGCTTAGAGGCAGGCTCTGCACATGGTGGGACACTGGGCACAAATGACCTGCAGCTGGGGTGGAGGCAAAATTAGTGAAGATGCCAAGACAAGGTTGCATGCGAAATCTGTGATAGAGGACTCAGATGAGCACTTCAATGGGCAGCCTACAGAAGAACACTAATTAGTGTGGACGACCAATTACTTGGCGGATTGGGAAGCCTGCCAGGAAGACTGCAGTCAACCTCAAGGACCGTGAAGAGTTCCAGCTCCAACTTGAGAGGGCTTTGCGCAGAGCTTGGAGCCCATCTTTCCAGAGTGGAACTGGTGGCCAACACCATTAAGCACACTTATGGAACCAGCCACGATCAAAGTCTGATGGCCGGAGTCGGAGCTAGCATTGTAGTACAAACAGTAGCCACCCAATGTCTGAAAGCTGCAGTGGGCTCAGACTGATACCATGCAAGCTCAGATTGCTGGATTACAGTTGGCAAAGGGACTTGCAGGGTGTCACAGCTGTCCAGCAATCTGTCCTCCAGAGAAGCCGCTCCAGGGGAGTGACAGTGGCTCAATGGAGCACAAACCTGTTCTCCTCTCTCTCAGGAAGATAGCAATCACCCTCCCACTGCTGCTATTCTGCCAGTCAATTGTTAATCTGACAACTGAGTTTGATAGATTTTTGTTAGCCAAAGGTATTAAGGAATAGGAGGTGAAGGCGGGGATACGGAGTTAGGTCACAGATCAACCATGGTCTCATTGAATGGTGGAACAGGCTCAAGGGGCTAAATGGCCTACTTCTGTTCCGACGTCCCTATGTTTCTGGTGCCCTTTTATTGCCTGTCAGCCAACCAGCCCTTACAGCCGCAACCCATGCTTGAGGTCATCCTCCAAAGACATCTTCAGTCTTCTCCACTGTAAGTCAGTCGCCTTCCACCATTCTGGGCTAGTATTGCATAGGAGCACTAGGACAGGCAAAGACACATGAAGACAGGCACTAAGGGAATGCACAAGGGTGATTAGTTAACATTTGTATGCAACATGGCTCGATTTCATTCATAAATTTAACTTGGAATGTTTACTTTGTGGTGCCTTTTATTTTTACATTGTGGCCAAGCGGATGCCCTGATGGTCAGTGACAGAGGGAAGTTGAGGTGTAGGACTGTTGGTGAATGGGAAATTGGGATTGTGCTTACTGATTTTGCACACAGATAAATTCTTCATGGCAAGCCCAGCCAGAAAGGGGCGGTCTAGATTGCCTCCTCTCTCCCTTCTCTTTTTTCTCCTACTCCTCTTCCATCTCCTTCTGATGAGTCTACTCCTTAGCTGCCCACTGTATAGCTGGTGGCAAGGACTGTCCCCTCGTGATGGCGAGGTTGTGTAGCATACAGCTGATCTCCACGAGTCTTGACATTCCCTCTGTCGGATACTTCAGGGCTCATTAAAGCGGTGCAGGCAGCGGAAGTCCTGTTTGAGCATCCCAGTTGTCTGCTCTATCACATTTTTTGTGGCAGCATGGCTTTCAGGATCCAGTCTTCCTAAATGTGCATGGATTGCACACAGGAATCATCAGCCACATCGTCAGTCTTTGTCAACCAGTGGTTTTTGCTGGGGTGGCTCAAATGCAGCTGACACAGCTGAGAGCCACAGAATGAAGGCATCGTGACTGCTGCCAGGATCTATATTAATCACTGTCTATGGTCACACTTCAGCTGAGTGTTCTGGTAAAGGGCAGAGTTGACATGCAGCCCTGGCAAGAATGAAGTGTACTTAGCTCTCACAGCTTCAGTGACTGCCCTTACTCAACAGTGGATGGCAAACTGTAAGACATAGCAAATATTTCCAGCTCCAACCAGGCTCCAGCCTGGTGCATGGCCACGGACACCTTCACAGCCACTGGCAATGCCATCCTTGCCCTGCTTTGAGGTTGCTGTTGTGGCTGCAGTAGGTGACAGATTTTGTGAGGATGTCCTTACTGAAGCCCAGACATCTCACACATTAGGTTGGATTTTAAGGAGCCCTCGATTTCAGGATCTGATGAAGGGGTGCCTGAAGAAAGCCCTGGATGAGACCCGCCATGGACCTCGACGCTTCAGGGCCCGGCCCGATCCTCCCGGCGGCAGCGAGGCACCGTGGGGGCCATCTGCCGCCGGGCGACCGGACCGCAATTGGAATATTTAAATCAATTAAAATAATTAATTTAAATAAACTTATGTCGCCTCCTGATGTCCCACTGCAATCTTCGGCCCCGCGGCTGGCACTCCCGTGCCTTTGGATCCCTGTCCGGGGAAATGACGTGCAACACTAGTGGGGAGAGGGGAGGAGTTGAGAGGGTGGGAAGGGTTGGAGTGTAAAATTTATGCAGTTTGCGGAGGGAAAGGTCAGATGGTAAAGGTAAGCGTTTTTGGGGGGGAAGGGCAGATGATTAATTTAATTGTTATGGGGGGTGGGAGAGGGGCAAAAGAAATGTTTTTACTGAATTTAATTTATTCTATGTTTAAACATTTAAATTAGTCGGGAGGGCTAACAGCCCTTTAAAAATTGCATCAGCGCCTGTGCAAAGGCAGTTGACGCCATTGCTGTGGACGGATAGCCCGCCCTAGCTAATTAGTTGAACCACCATGCTTGGAATCGCGACGGCCCTTTGGTGTGTGGCCCGCACGGGCGGACCACCATTTTTGAAGCTCGCTGCCGAGACAGGTGGCAAGCTTATAAAATCCAGCCCATTGGTCCTTTCTAAGGTTGAGAATCACACAGAATCACAGAATCGTTACAGTGCAGAAGGAGATCATTCGGCCCATCGGATTTGCACTGGCTCTCCGAAAGAACAATTCCCTCAGTTCCATTCCTCCTCCTTCTCCCCATAACCCTGCACATTCTTCCTTTTCATATAACTGTCTAATTCCCTTTTGAATCCTTCAATTGAACCTGCCCCCACCACGTTCTCAGGCAATGTATTCCAGACCTTAACCACCCGCTGTGTAAAAAAGTTTTTCCTCTTGTCACTTTTGCTTCTCTTACCAAATACTTTAAATCTGTGCCCTCTCGGTCTTGATCCTTTCATGAGTGGGAACAGTTTCTCTCTATCTACTCTGTCAGGCCCCTCATGATTTTGAATACCTCTATCAAATCACCTCTCAGACTTCTCTTCTCCAAGGAAAACAATCCAAACTTCTCCAATCCTTATTCATAACTGAAATTCCTCATCCCTGGAACCATTCTCATGAATCTTTTCTGTACTCTCTCCAAAGCCCTCATGTCTTTCCTAAAGTTTGGTGCCCAGAATTGGACACAATACTCCAGCTAAGGCCGAACTAATGTCTTATTCAAGTGCAACATAACTTCCTTGCTCTTGTACTCCATGTCCCTATTAATAAAACCCAGGACACTGTATGCTTTATTGACTGCTCTAGCAACCTGTCCTGCCACCTTCAAAGACTTCTGTACATGTACACCCAATGTTAGCAGCCAGTCTCTTTTCATGCTCCCTCTGCTCCTGCACCCCCTTTAGAATTGTACCCGTTATTCTATATTATCTCTCCATGTTCTTCCTACAAAAATGAATCACTTCACATTTCTCTGCATTGAACTTCATCTGCCACCTGCCTGTCCAGTCCGCCAACTTGTCTATGTCCTTTTGAAGTTCTATACTATCGTCCTCACAGTTCACAATGATTCCAAGTTTCATATCATCTGCAGACTTTGAAATTGCGCCCTGTACACCAAGGTCTAAGTCATTAATATATATCAGGAAAAGCAAGGGTCCCAACATTGATCCATGGAAACTCCACTACAAACCTTCCTCGAGCTTGAAAAACATAAATTAACCACTGTCACTCAGCCAATTTCGTATCCATGTTGCTACTGTCCCTTTAATTCCATGAGCTACAAGTTTGCTCACAAATCTATTCTGTGGCACTGTATCAAATGCCTTTTGAAAGTCCATGTACACCACATCAACAGCCTTGCCCTCCTATTACCACCCTTTTACTATTTAGATGCCTATAGAAAACTTTGAGATTTCTTTTAATGCTAGCTGCCAGTCTCTTTTCATGCTCTCTCTTTGCTTCCCTTATTATCTTTTTCATTGCCCCTTTGGACCTTCTATATTCAGCCTGGTTCTCAATAGTATTTTCTATCTGGCATCTGTCTTATGCACTTTTTTTCTTCTTTATCTTATTCTCTACCTCTTTTGTCATCCATGGAGCTCTGGATTTGTTTGTCCTACTTTTCCCCTTCGAGGGAACATACTTCGACTGTGACTGAACTATCTCTTCGTGAAGGTAGCCCTTTGTTCATCTACCGGTTTTTCTGCCAGCTTTTGACTCCAATATATTTGCCCCAGCTCCATTCTTACCCCATTGAAATTGACCTTCACCCAGTTAATTATTCTTATCCTGGATTGCTCTTTGTCCTTTTTCACAGTCAGCCTAAACCTTATAATACAATGATCCCTATCCCCTAAATGCTGTCCTACTGATACTTGATCCATTTGGCCCACCTCATTCCCAAGAACCAGGTCTAGCACTGCCTCCTTTCTCATTGGACTAGAAACATATTGTTGTAGAAAATATTTCTGAACACACTCTCGGAACTCTTGCCCCTCACTGCCCTTTGCACTACTATTATCCCAGTCTATGCTTGGATAATTAAAGTCCTCCATTATAACTACCCTATAATTTTTGCACCTCTCTGCAATTTCTTTGTAAATTTGTTCCTCCACATCCTTCCCACTAGCTGGTGGCCTATGGACAACACCGAGCAATGTAACCACACCTTTTTTGCTCCTTAGCTCTAGCCAAATTGATTCTATCCTCAGCGCCTCTGGGACATCCTTTTTCTCCAGCACTGCAATGCTCTCCTTAATCAGTACCGCCACCCCTCCCCCCCTTTTTCCCTTTCCAATCTTTCCTGAACACCTTGTATCCAGAAATATTTAATACCCAGTCCTGCCCTTCTTTGATCAAAGCAAAATACTGCAGATGCTGGAAATCTGAAATAAAAACAACAAAAGTTTCTGGAAATACTCAGCAGGTCTGGCAGCATCTGTGGAGAGTGAAGCAGAGTTAACATTTCAGGTCAGTGACCTTTCATCAGAACTGGCAAAGGTTAGAAATGTAATAGGTTATAAGCAAGTAAAGTGGGGGTGCGGCAAAAGACAACAAAAGGCGAGGTGTTGATGGGACAGCAGGTCACAGAGTATAACTGACCAGGAGGTCATGGGGCAAAGGCAAAGGGTGTGTTAATGGTGTAGTGAAAGACAAAGTTTGAGTGCAGAGAGGGTGTTAAATGGCTGAGTAACGAAAGCCCTGGCCAAAAGCACAAACATGAAAAAATAAAGTGGGCAGGCACATGGTAAAAAAAAAAGTGAATGATGAAACAAACTAAAATAAAATGAAATAAAACAAAATGAAATTAAAATAAAAAATAAAAATAAAAATAAAAAAGTTGGGGTGGGGGGGGCCAGTCATGCTCTGAAATTATTGAACTCAATGTTCATTCAGTCCAGTAGGCTGTAACGTGCCTAATCGGTAAATGAGGTGCTGTTCCTCAAGCTTGGGTTGATGTTCACTGGAGCACTGCAGCAAGCCCAGGACAGAGTTGTGGGCATGACAGCAAGGGGGTATGTTGAAATGGCAAGTGACAGGAAGTTCGGGGTCATGTTTTCAGACTGAGCGGAGGTGTTCTGCAAAGCGGTCACCCAATCTACGTTTGGTCTTCCCAATGTAGAGGAGACCGCATTGTGAGCCGCAAATACAGTATGCTAAGTTGTAAGAAGTATAATTAAATTGCTGCTTCACCTGGAAGGGCCTTGAATAGTGAGGACAGAGGAGGTAAAGGCGCAGGTATTACACCTCCTGCAATTGCATGGGAAGGTGCCATGGGAAGGGGATGAGTTGTCAGGAGGAATGGAGGAGTGGACCATGCTTTCACAGAGGGAACATTCCCTTCAGATTGCTGACAGGGGAAGGGAGGAGAAGATGCATTTGGTAGTGGCATCATGCTGTACGTGGCGGAAATGGTGGAGGATGATCCTTTGGATGTAGAGGCTGGTGGGGTGGAAAGTGAGGACAAGGGGAACCCCGTTGCGGTTCTGGGAGGGAGGGGAAGGGTTGCGGGCATAGGTCCGGGAAATGGGCCGGATAAGGTTGAAGGCCCTGTCAACCACAGTGGGGGGGAAACCCTTGGTTGAGGAAAAAGGAAGACTCCTATGCTATTTATCTCCCCCAGTATTCTGTGCACCTTCATATTCCTCTCTGATATTTGCTCCTGATTCCCACACTCCTGACAAGTTACCAGTTTTACTTCCCTCCAATATGAGCTCCCTCTCAGGTCCCCATCTCCCTGACAATTTAGTTTAAACCCTCCCAACAGCACTAGCAAATCTCCCTGCTAGGATATTCGTCCCAGTCCTGCTAAAATGCAACCCGTCCATCTTGTACAGGTCCCACCTGCCCCGAAACCAATCCCAATGTCTCAACAATCTTATGCCCTCCCTTCTACACCTGTTCTCCAGCCACATGTTCAATCGCTCAATTCTCCTATTCCTTTGCTCACTTGCACGTGGGACTGGGTGTAATCTTGAGATTACTGCTTTTGAGTTCCTGCTTTTAAATCTCCTTCCTAGCTCCCTAAAATCTGGTTTTGGGACCTCATCCCCCTTCTAACCTATGTCATTGGTACCGATGTGGACCATGGCCTCTTGCTGTTCACCCTCCCCCAGAGGAATGTCCTGCAGCCACTCCGTGACATCCTTGACCCTGGCACCAGGGAGGCAACACACCATCCTGGAGTCATATTTACTGCCACAGAAACGCCTGTCTGTTCCCCTAACTAACAAATCTCCTATCACTACTGCTCTTCCACTCATCTTCCTCTCTGCCTGTGCAGCTGAGCCAACTGTGGTGCCACAAGCTTGGCTCTGACTGCACTGCTCTGAGGAACCATCACCCTCACCAGTATTCAAAATGGAAAACGGATAAGCGAGTGAGATCATATCAAGGGGCTCCTGCACAACCTGCCTGGTTCCCTTAGACTGCATGGTGGTCACCCATTCCCTATCTGCCTGCATGCTTCTAACCTGCAGTGTGACACCTCCCTAAACGTGCTATGCACGTAGTCCTCCACCTCGCAGCTGCAAAGCAGTGACTCCAGCTGCCACTCAAGTTCTGAAACCCAGAGCTCAAGCTTCTGCAGCCGGTGACACTTCCTGCAGATGTGTCTGCCTAGTACACATGGTGTGTCCATGACTTCCCACATGCCACAGGCTGTACATTCCAGTCAGCAGAGCTGCCCTGCCAATCCTTAACTTTACAGACTATTTATTCTAAGTAGAATTCTTCTTTGGCCTCCTTGTCTCGAGAAACAATGGGTAAGCGCCTAGAGGTAGTCAGTGGCTTGTGAAGCAGCGCCTGGAGTGGCTATAAAGGCCAATTCTAGAGTGACAGACTCTTCCACAGGCACTGCAGATAAAATTGGTTATCAGGGCTGTTACACAGTTGGCTCTCTCCTTGTGCTTCTGTCTTTTTTCCTGCCAATTGCTAAGTCTCTTCGACTTGCCATTCTTTAGCCCTGCCTTTATGGCTGCCCGCCAGCTCTGGTGATCACTGGCAACTGACTCCCACGACTTGTGGTCAATGTCACAGGACTTCGTGTCGCGTTTGCAGACGTCTTTAAAGCGGAGACATGGACGGCCGGTGGGTCTGATACCAGTGGCGAGCTCGCTGTACAATGCGTCCTTGGGGATCCTGCCATCTTCCATGCGGCTCACATGGTCAAGCCACCTCAAGCGCCGCTGGCTCAGTCGGGGATACTGGGGATGTTGGCCGCCTCAAGGACTTCTGCGTTGGAGATACGGTCCTGCCACCTGATTCCAAGGATTCTCCGGAGGCAGCGAAGATGGAATGAGTTGAGACATCGCTCTTGACTGACATACTTTGTCCAGGCCTCGCTGCCGTAGAGCAAGGTACTGAGGACACAGGCTTGATACACTCGGACTTTTGTGTTCCGTGCCAGTGCGCCATTTTCCCACACTCTCTTGGCCAGTCTGGATATAGCGGCGAACGCCTTTCCCTTGCACGTGTTGATTTCTGCATCGAAAGACAGGTTACTGGTGATAGTTGAACCTAGGTAGGTGCACTCTTGAACCACTTCCAGAGCATGGTCGCCGATATTGATGGATGGAGCATTTCTGACGTCCTGTCCCATGATGTTCGTTTTCTTGAGACTGATGGTTAGGCCAAATTCGCTGCAGGCAGCCGCAATCCTATCGATGAGTCTCTGCAGACACTCTTCTGTGTGAGATGTTAATGCAGCATTGTCAGCAAAGAGGAGTTCTCTGATGAGGACCTTCCGTACTTTGGTCTAGTAGAATAGCTTACCAGTTACTCACCAACCAGCTCCTTCCACTACACTGAAGCAAGAACCAAATACTGGAGAGTTAAAAAAGTAGAAACAAAAAGTAGAAAATGGAGCACCTCCTCCCCACTTCACCAAACTCGCCTCTCACCAAATTTGAATCTCTACACTCAGCTTGAAATCTGCACTCTGCTGAGGCAGAAGAATTGTTCCACCCTGGGTGTATATGGCATCCTGCTGAGGGCTCTTATCACCCTCACCATAGCTCCTCCTCCCTCTCCTAGCTCTGCATGGCATCTGTCCTTTCTTGTCGTCATATTATATTCCAAGGGGAATGTCTGGGAGCAAGTGGTTTGTCCTGAAACCTTGAAATCAGCAAAAACCCATTCAGCACCTGTCATGCCACTCCCTGTAGACTTTTGCAACTTTAAGCAACTGTAGAAATCACCAATCACTTTTAGAATTGAAGCAACAGCCAGAAGAAATGAACTAGTAACTAACTTTTAAATAGTTGATGACCCCTTTAAATAGCTTAGGTGGCAGTAGCATCCTTACTTCTGAATGCCTATTCAGCTGTGCAAGGTTAAGGGCAGTGTTAGCTGGAGTGTTGAGCTCCAAAATGGTACTTCTGGCATCAAATCAGTATGCTTGCTGATTGATGTCATGATCTGCCTACTCTTCATACTTCCAGCAGACACTTACTGCCACAAAGCCAACACCTTAACAGTATGAAGTCTAGTGCGATTTATCCCACTGATGTGTGCACACATGTGCATCCTCTAAGCGTACTGGGAGCGCCTAAAAACAGGTGCAAATGATCCCAATTTCTTTTATACAGCAGTACAGTTGGGCTTTTCTTCCTTACAAATTGTGGGCTGCTTATGCTTTTAATATTTATGGCTGTATGAATATCATATCAAAATAGCATGAGATCAGGGAATTATTAATTTGCCACCAATATATAAAATGATTTCTCACATTGTCAGCTCATAAATGCTTAACATTCATACAACATTTCTCTGGCCACTTGTTTAATCCACTCATGAACAATTCAGGAAAATAGTTAAAGCCTCAGGTAAAATTTCAAAGGAATTCAAACCAACACGTTAAGCTATTCGCACAAAAAGCACTTTCTAGCCATATATTTTTAATGGACAAGTCAAAGGCACTCCATATGTTGAAAATGAAAATTGTTTTTCCAACATGGCTCTTTGATTGCAACGTTTTGCATGGTCTATTCTGTGCTGAATCTTCAGCAATACCAGTCAATCTTTATTTTAGCACTTCAAAGCAGTTTTATGCCCCTTCTGACAAAAAAGAAAGACTTTTTTGACCACTGGACATCTAACTTTGTCATTCCTTCTGGGTTAAGCCCACTTTGATGTACATGGTGACCTCCTGGTTTGAATTTGGCCTCTCACTATGAGTAAGGCACATTCAGAATGTCTGGCACTAATACAAGTCTTGAGGGGCTGCATCATGCAATGTAAAGGTAGATGGCTGTATGAGCAGAGGAATAAGAATCTTGGCTGTCGAGGTTGATTTGTGGTGAAGACTTTTTCTTGGCTTTCAAAAGGCAGTGTTGCATAAAATAAAATACTGGCAAACCCAGTTTATGGTACAACAAATATAAAGGTAGGAAGCAGAGTCTGTGGGCATGTGATGCAGGAGTACAGAACTGAATCCACTTTTTCTAACAGTACAACACTTTTTCTACTTGCGGGTTATGATGGCACTTAATACAAGGAACAGGTCTGACTGAGAGAAGGGCCCAGAAGATACAAACCTTTGTAACGGAAATCACACCTGACAAATGGAAACATATTAATTTCGTCATATGGGACACTAATGAAACTTTTTTTGCTGGACATTGCAAAGAACTTGTTTGAAAAACAATGGAGCTAAACAGCTGAAAACATGGTTGCAAATTTGCATTCTGACAGACAGTTGAATAGAGAGACAATGGGAGTGCTCACTGATTCAGTTGACAAGATTGGTCTGGGCAATAGTGATGACCAACATCCTGACCAACATCCTTTGTCTGTGTAAGAGCCAGAACTCCACCCCTCACGGAGTATGTCTGGAAAGCTTTGAAATCAACAACCCTCCCAGAAGCTGCTGTTTCACACAAAGCGCTGGTCATATGACCTACCTGCTGGCCAGACTGGGGGCTTTTTGAATTGCACCAAACAGAAAGGAGACAGACTCCAATTTGAACAGAAGGCAGAAGGAAGGTCTTCCTCTCTCTGTCTGTCTCTCTCTCCAGCAAAGTCCCAAGAAAACCACAGTGGCCATTTCTACGCTTCAAGATTACAGACAAAGCATATCTTCAGCCGACTGGTACCAGAGAAGCAAGTCTGAAATTGTGAACTGGGCCCCAGCGAGAACTCCAGACCTTAACCTCAATCAAGGACATTACATCAAAGACAACCTGTACTCTACTTCAACACCCCGGCCCCCCCCCCCATTCTTTCTTCCCCTCTGTATCTATTTGTGTGTGTGTTTATCTCGTGTGCATGTGAGTGCGGTTGCGCGCGTATTTTAGTAATTTTAACTGAGTTAGAGTGACAAGGCTAGTAAACTTACATCTTTCTTGTTTAATCCTAAGAAAACCTGTCTGATCGGTTCATTTGCAATTGCAATTAAAGAGCAGTGAGCAAAGACTCACTAAGGTGGTAAGCTAAAATCACTGTGTTTTAAAAGTTAAACCCTATTATGGCCAAAACAAGAGGGGAGCTTGCGACCCCTTCCTCACCTTATCATAACAGAAATCTGGGGGCTAGCATCCCGATTTGACCCACAGACAAATGAGAAATTGGAAGTGGGAAATCAAATTGATCCCAATCAAAAAAAGAAAAGATTTTAATACAGGTTTTCTCGTGGTGTGTGTTAGAATGGTTGTCAGCGGCCGAAGCCACTACCTCTCCAAGCCAGGGTGAAGTAACATGGGATAAGTTAAAGGCACTATCTATGGAGGGGTTGAGGAAAATGGTTGAGCAGTGTGGGATCACTTTCCATGCCAAAACTAGGAAATTGGAACTCCTAAGTCCAGTGGCCAGCCATTTTTCCCTCGAACCCGAAGAATCAGAGACAGGGTTTGAATTAGAATCAGACAGGGTAATGTTAGCCAAGATACATTTGTAACAAAGGAAACTTGAATTGGAAGACAGACAGAGAGAAAGAACTTTCCGGAAGGAACAGGTGGGCGGGGAGCTGAGGCAGCTTGAGTTAGCTAGGGGCGTTAGAGTAACCCCTGTGAAAGCATAGCCAATATGGAGAATACAAGTAATGCGGGGCTGTGTTCTGAGTTTTTTAAATTTTCCCAATTGATTCCAAAATTCAATGAGGGAGATGTGGTAGCATTTTTTGTAACTTTTGAGAAACTTGCAAGGCAGTTAAAATAGCTGGCTGAGAACTGGCCTCTACTGCTGCAAAGCAAACTAACAGGAAAAGCCAATGAGGTTTATTCCCTGTTGCCAGCTGAGAGTTCATCAAATTATAAACTGACTAGATATGCTATCCTCGGGGCATATAAGCTAGTACCGGAAGCCGACCACCAGAGGTTCCTAATCCTCTGGAAACAAGCTGATCAAACTTACTTGGAGTTTGAGAGGAGTAAGCAGCACGCTTTTGACCAGTAGTTGAGGGTTTTTAAAGTACAGCCACGTATAAAAACCTCAGAGAGGTAACTCTCCTCGAGGAATTTAAAAACTCTCTCCCAATCTCCATAAAGATCCATGTGGAGGAACAAAAAGTACATAGAGCGAGGCAAGCCGGAATTCTGGCTGATGAGTTTGCTCTCATTTATAAGTCGGTACCCCAGGGGAAAATCTTTCCTAGTCACCCCCACAAATCCGAAAAGGACAAAGGGTGGGAAGGTGATAGGAACCCAAGCAGTCCTGGGAGAGAAAGAAAATTTGGATGCACAGGGGGCCCTCATCCAGCCAAAGAGGACAGCGCTGAAAGTAGGAATGAGACCCGAAAACCTGTGTGCTTCCATTGCAGTAAGGTAGGTCATCTAAGAGCGGACTGCTGGAAACAATGGGGAAAGTCTGTAGGTTTAATCAGGGCACACCTGCTCGGTGCAGGAGAAGGGACCCTGATGGAAAGCACAGCCGAGCAGGCTGTGGCTTTAACTGTAGCAGCAGTTAGACCCAGAAAAAAAACTACTGTGGGTGTAGGAAAATTTAATAGGATCCCTGAAGGTTATCAGGATTTTGTATCAGAAGGGAAAGTAGCCCCATACCCCTCGAGTGGGGCAAGCAAGCCCACAGTAATACTCAGGGATACAGGGGCCACCAAATTCCTTTCGCTGCAAAAAGCCCTGACCTTTCCCCCAGCGAGTGCAGTAAATACCAGAATGGTGATGAATGGTATTGGAGGGCAGTGTATGCTCGTACCTTTACACCGGGTGCACTTGGAGTGCGACCTAGTTTCAGAACCAGTGAGCATAGGGATTGTCCATGGTTTGCCTTTGGAGGGGGTTGACCTGCTCCTAGATAATAATCTGGCGGGGGCGAAGGTGGTAGCTTCCCCAGTAGTGATAGAGAGACCGAATGAGGTCAGAGAGACAGGACAGTGGCAGGAGACGGTCCCCCTGCAGTTCCCCTGAATGTGTAGTGAATTAGGCCATGGCCAAACCAGCTCCTCCAGAAAGACTGAATTGGCACTGCAGGTGGATGACCATGTGGTCTGTCTGTCTGAGACTTTCTTTGGAAAGTTAGAGGACACAGGGAATGGATTAAATGAACCTTTCCTAGTTGAAGCTCAGCAAGCCGACCCAGTATTGAGAAAGTCAGCATAGGCTGCCCAGACTGAAAGTGAAGCAGAGGGAGTCCTTGATTGCTATATTTAAAGAATGAGATGCTGATGAGGAAATGGACCGGAGGACAAAGAGTGGACAGTGGTTCACCAGTTGATGGTGCCGCAGAGGTACCAAAGAGAAATATGGTCCATGAGATTACAATGGCTGTACATGTCTGAATATGAAAAATCAAAGCCCACAGAAGACAGCAGTTTGACTGGCCCAAACACCACAAAGATGTGGTGGAGCACTGTAAAAGTTGCCACATGTGCCAGGTTGAGGGGAAACTCCGACCTACAATGAAATCTGCACCCTTAATTCCTGCAGCGGCTTTTGGAGAACCCTCCAGCAGAGGGCGGGCGAACTGTAAGAGACCCCTGCCGAGAACAAAACAGGACAACAGGCACAGGTCTGCCAGAGAGTTAGAGAGGAAGGGGACAAAAAAGACAGGTTTTTTTATTTATTTAGAGATACTGCACTGAAACAGGCCCTTCGGCCCATCAAGTCTATGCCAACCAACAACCACCCATTTATACTAACCCTACAGTAACCCCATATTCCCTATCACCTCCCTACACTAGGGGCAATTTACAACGGCCAATTTACCTATCACCTGCAAGTCTTTGGATGTGGGAGGAAACTGGAGCACCCAGCGGAAACCCACGCAGACACAGGGAGAACTTGCAAACTCTGCACAGGCAGTACCCAGAATCGAACCCGGGTCACTGGAGCTGTGAGGCTGCAGTGCTAACCACTGCGCCACTGTGCCGCCCAAAGGAGATCTGGGAGGATTCCGAAATGAAAACCTTTACTGTCCAGTCAGCTGACCCCGAAATGTTGAAAAAAGTAGCCTCCCCATCCTCTTACGTAAATGCAGACACCAGAAGCACCCTACCAGGGCTGCGAAAAGCATTTGCAGAAATCTGCAGAGACAAAGAAAGTCCTCAAGAGGACAGAGAAACAGTGAGTGTGATGCCTCACCTAGTCGAGGCACTGCAGGGGAGTGCAGTGGAATCTGGACAAATACCTGCAAGAAGGAATTTCCCAGAGGACAAAGGGAAGATTAGTAAAGAATCTTCCCCCACATTCGGGAGAAAAGGAAACGAACAATACCCTGAAGTGAACACCACTTGCATGACTCACCAGGGCACTGAAAATGCCTCCCATGATCAAAGCTCCAACCCAGAGCTAATTAAATCTAACCACCCCCCTGCAGACCTCACCTGGAACAAAGGCACCCTGGACAATCATGGAAATGTGCAAATCTCAAACCTTCTCAAAAATCACATGTTTATTTTGATGCCCATTCCCAACGTATTACAGGCTGATAGTAAAGAAACTTTAAACCCCTTGGGCAACACATAACTATCTCAGACCCACATCAAGGGAAAAGAACAGTTTAAAGCAGCACTGCTACAAAGAAAAGACAGGCTGAAACAATTTTTAAGATTTCTGAATGAATGAGAATGAATGAGAGAAATGCATGTGTGCTTTCCTGTATTTTCTCTTCCTCTAACTTATAATGAAATGCTCCCCTAATGTTACATTTCATTCAGCGAGGGGCGAAGGTGTGACGGAAATCATACCTGCCAAATGGAAATATATTAATTTCGTCATATGGTACACTACTGAAACTTTGTTGCTGGACATTGCGAAGAATTTGTTTAAAAAACAACAGAGCGGAACAGCTGGAAACATGGTTGCACATTTGCATTCTGAGAGACAGTTGAATAGAGAGACAATGGGAATGCTCACTGATTCAATTAACAAGATTGGTCTGGGCAATAGTGACGACCAACATCCTTTGTCTGTGTGAGAACCAGAACTCCACCCCTCATGGAGTGTGTCTGGAAAGCTTTGAAATCAACAACCCTCCCAGAAGGTGCTGTTTCACATAAAGTGAGGGTCACATGACCTATCTGCTGGCCAGACTGGGGGCTTTTTGAATTGTGCCACGCAGAAAGGAGACAGACTGCAATTTGTACAGAAAGGTGTAACATTTTTGTGTGTTTAGGTGGATTGTTGACTAGCTTTTGACCCACAACATACAAACTCTGGATTCTTAATCAAGATGGAGATTTTATTAAGTACAGCAAGAATAAACAAGCAATATTTAACCAATGGCAGTAGTTATACAGCAGGAAATAGGATGTCCTTGGTCGTTGCCTTCCGAACTGCTGTGGCACTGTCTTC
This sequence comes from Heterodontus francisci, assembly GCF_036365525.1. Classification (NCBI taxonomy): domain Eukaryota; kingdom Metazoa; phylum Chordata; class Chondrichthyes; order Heterodontiformes; family Heterodontidae; genus Heterodontus; species Heterodontus francisci. Next base: position 41,203,333 of record NC_090375.1, read on the forward strand.
TTTCTTGAGATGTTCTGTTGACTGTAGGTTGGTTTCTTGAATCGGTACACCCCGAGTTGTCCCAGCACCTGTCATTTATGGCCCCCTTCAAGGGTTCCTTCCTTCCATATTTGGTTATATTCCACCATAACCAATTGATTAGTCATGTTTAACCTCACCTTCTGTACATTGTCTCTTCCTGATAAGATTCTTCCTCTTCTTCTTTGGCCTCCTTGTCTCGAGAGACAATGGGTATGTGCCTGGAGATGGTCAGTGGATTGTGAAGCAGCGCCTGGAGTGGCTATAAAGGCCAATTCTAGAGTGACAGCCTCTTCCACAGGTGCTACAGATAAAATTGGTTGTCGGGGCTGTTACACAGTTGGCTCTCCCCTTGCGCTTCTGTCCTTTTTCCTGCCAACTGCTAAGTCTCTTCGACTCGCCACACTTTAGCCCCGCCTTTATGGCTGCCCGCCAGCTCTGGCGATCGCTGGCAACTGACTCCCATGACTTGTGATCAATGTCACAGCACTTCATGTCGCGTTTGCCGACGTCTTTAAAGCGGAGACATGGACGGCCGGTGGGTCTGATATCAGTTATGAGCTCGCTGTACAATGTGTCCTTGGGGATCCTGCCATCCTCCATGCGGCTCACATGGCCAAGGCATCACAAGTGCCGCTGGTTCAGTAGGGTGTATATGCTGGGGATGTTGGCTGCCTCGAGGACTTCTGTGTTGGAGATACGGTCCTGCCACCTGATGCCAAGGATTCTCCAGAGGCAGCGAAGATGGAATGAATTGAGACGTCGCTCTTGGCTGACATACGTTGTCCAGGCCTCGTTGCCGTAGAGCAAGGTACTGAGGACACAGTCTTGAAACACTTGGACTTTTGTGTTTCATGTCAGTGCGCAATTTTCCCACATCCTCTTGGCCAGTCTGGACATAGCAGTGTAAGCCTTTCCCATGCGCTTGTTGATTTATGCATCGAGAGACAGGTTACTGGTGATAGTTGAGCCTAGGTAGGTGAACTCTTGAACCACTTCCAGAGCGTGGTCGCTGATATTGATGGATGGAGCATTTCTGACGTGCTGTTCCATTATGTTCGTTTTCTTGAGGCTGATGGCTAGACCAAATTCGTTGCAGGCAGCCGCAATCCTGTCGATGAGTCTCTGCAGACACTCTTCTGTGTGAGATGTTAATGCAGCATCGTCAGCAAAGAGGAGTTCCCTGTTGAGTACTTTCCGTACTTTGGTCTTCGCTCTTAGATGGGCAAGGTTGAACAACCTGCCACCTGATCTTATGTGGAGGAAAATTCCTTCTTCTGAAGACTTGAACGCATGTGAGAGCAGCAGGGAGAAGAAGATCCCAAACAGTGTGGGTGCGAGAACACAGCCCTGTTTCACGCCACTCAGGATAGGAAAGGGGTCTGATGAGGCACCCTATGCTGAATTGTGTCTTTCATATTGTCATGGAATGAGGTGATGATACTTAATAGCTTTGGTGGACATCCAATCTTTTCTAGTAGTCTGAAGAGACCACGTCTGCTGACGAGGTCAAAGGCTTTGGTGAGATCAATGAAAGCAACGTAGAGCGGCATCCATTGTTCACGGCATTTTTCCTGTAGCTGGCGAAGGGAGAACAGTATGTCAATGGTAGATCTCTCTGCTCGAAAGCCACACTGTGCCTCAGGGTAGACACGCTCAGCCAGCTTCTGGAACCTGTTTAAAGCAACTCGAGCGAAGACTTTCCCCACTCTGCTGAGCAGGGAGATTCCACGGTAGTTGTTGCAGTCACCACGGTCACCCTTGTTCTTATAGAAGGTTATATAGATTACAGTAATAAAATTACAGCAGATATGACCCTACCCTCTGTACATTGTCTCTGCAGAAAGTTTGATGGTGTGAGTCATTGTCACACAATGGGCAATATTTGCTGTCAATACAAGTCTTGAATGGTCTCTAAACATCTTTATTTGCATTATCATCCTGTGCAAGGCCTACCAATTTTATCCCTTATTGTGACTGTATCTGTCTTAGTTTGAAATGCAGAATGGGCATCCATTCATAGCAACGCTACTTCTGGTATGGTTGTGAAAAAAAACACTGTCTTCCACCTTCTCCCCACTACAATATGCCAATATACATGCCATTTTTAACAACATGATTCTGAACACAAAGTCCACAACTTAGTTCTAATATAATACATTGAGTTATACATATAAATAAAGTATAACTATTCCCAAGCATAACCGCAACATCATTTGTAATCATTCTAATTTAAAACATAGCATCTCATGTGAGTTTTATCAGACCATAACTTATATAAATTCATCCAACAGATAAAACCTGGCAGATGTTAACCTTTTAGTTCCTACAGTCCCCACCTTGAGGGTGAAATGCTAGATGGCATTGATCCCTCATAAATTATCTCTTCAGGAGGACATATCCTTTCATAGTCTCCTGTCTAATTCTCATTTTCTTTATTATTCCCCTGAATTGTCTTAAGGCACACACCAAAATCAGAATTACACCAACTGAGCAATTACCAAGACTTGGGAAATGATCCTGATCCAATCGGGTATTTCAATGTCTAACCTTATGTCCCGCCAGTGGCTGTCATTCCCTATCTCAGGGATTTCCTTTTTAATCTCCCCATTTTGTTGTTGCAGGACATAAAAAAGTTTGTTGGATGTATTGATACTTTGGAATAGGTCAGTCAAATGTTTGGGAAAAGGGGGAATGTCATAACCAAATCTACTGACATATTGATGAAACTGCTCCTTGAGGTCATTGTTAAGAGTGATATTTATTCTCTCACAGTTTTCATCTGATTAATGTGGTACCATTTAAGTTTAGGTAGGGTCAACTTCTTATCCGGGGAAATGTGGATCAAATAAACAGCCGGATTTAATTTGTCCACAATATTAAATGGACCTTTCCATTTTGGTTCAAAGGAATGTTCCTTCGGACTATAATTTTGACTCATTACCTTGTCACCAATCTGATATTTGAAAGGCCGGGCCCTTTTGTCAAATTGCTTCTTAAATTGTTTCTTCGACATCCCTGAATTCCTAGCCACAGTTTGATTAATTGCACCCAGGTAATGTACCAAATTGTCCAGCTACTTTTGATTGCATGGTTGTAGGGTCAGTGGGGTAGTGCCTGTCATAGCCAGGTGCCCTGGAATCCTCATCAGACTCCTGGTCATTGCCTGTATGGCGAAGTTTCAGTGGTCCTATGTGGAATTGATCTAATAGCCAATAGGCAAAGTGGATCACGTTAATCCATTGAATTGGGTGTTCTGCACAAAATTTAGAAAGCATTGTTTTCAGTGTTCTGTTACTCCTTTCCATAAAATCTGATGATTGTGGATGATGAGAAATGTGCAATTTATGTTTAATGTCTAACAATTTTTGGAAGGAGGAAAATTTCACCCGTAAATTGCGAAGCCTGATCACTATCGTCCCCATCTGCAGAACATCTCATTCAATAGGGCTTTGGCAGCAGTCAGAGTTGTATTACTGTGATATGGAAAGGTTTCAATCCATTTAGTGAACTGATCAATGATTACTAGAATATAGGAGTAGTTACCTGGTGATTTGATTAAAGGCCCAATGAAGTCAATCTGAATGTGTGTCCAAGGACCCTCAGGGGTGGTTGCAAATGTAAAAAGGTGCGATTGGTATGAGGAGGGGGTGTTCATGTGAAGGCATGGCAAGCATCTGTTATTGTACCGTTCAATATACAGGATCGTGTTGGGCCATCATCCAACCTGTGAGGGTTTGGTTAAGGTAGTCTGAGTGGAACAGTGTCCACCAGTGGGATGAGTATGGAAGACGTACATCATCTCATCACAAAGGGAGGGAGAATGCAAACAACTCACTCACCCTGTGTGTTTTTAGCCAGAAGGAGGGGAGTAGAGCCATGACCTTGCAAGCTGGTCTGCACAGCTCAATCTGAGGGGACTGGTAAGGGCTTTCCCTGTAGGTGCCACTTATGACCTGGCAGTAGGGTGGATGTGATTTCTTTAGGTCAGTTAAATCGAGCGGAGCAGTAAGCGCCGTACTGACAGAAAGGGAGGATAAGGTTATCCACTTGGGTACAGGCTCCCGGTCAGGGCAGCTTCCTTTGCCGCAAGGTTGTTGCCTCGGGTGTGAGGTGAGGAGGCTTTCCTGTGGGCGTTAACCTTACCAATGTGACAAGGGACACTACGGTTCAGTGTGTGGATTAGACCAGCATGCAGGAAGACTTTACCATCTGAAGGGCAGTACGAGTTTTTGGGATACAGGGGGAGAACAAGGGCCGCATTGCACATGTAACTACTATCTGACCAGATCTTTGTGGTGGTAGAGGCAGTAATTTTGGCAACTACCATGACGGTAATGAGCTTGGCTTGTTGTGACGAGTTGGTTGAGACCTTGAACTGAAGGGTCTGATCTGGTAAGACAATAGCACATCCGATGTGAGGGGATCCACCCACATGATGTGATGATCCATCAACGTAGACATTCTAGGCATCTGGGATAGCAGTCTGCAGCATTGGATGGTCAACAAAGTCCAGCATTGGTAACGGGCACTGGTTTGGGTGACTCGGCTAGCATTAATGGCAACAGGGTGGCTTGCCTTGGGGTGATAGCTAAGTCTCTTTGTAAGAGTTCAAGAGTCCATTTACTAATGCACTGTGAATAGACAAGAGTATCGCCGGGTTTGAGTAAAAGGTTCAATGGTGTGCGCGGAGAATGTAGTATTACCTTCTGAAGTCCAGTAATGTAAGTGAAGCATTTCACACCCCAAAAGGTGGCCAGCAGATGGCACTCACAGGCAGAATAGGTATTTTTTGCCCCCTGTAGGATGCGAGATGCATAGGCAATAGGTTGGAGTCTTCCACCTCTTTCTTGTCTGAGTACTGCTGTAAGGCTTCGGTCTGTTGTTCCTACCTCTAAGTGAAAGGGCTGGGTTGTGCATAAATCATTGAAGGTGGCAGGACAGGTTGAGAGAGCAGTTAATAAAGCATACAGTATCCTGGGCTTTATCAATAGGGACATAGAGTACAAGAGCAAGGAAGTTGTGTTGAACTTGTATAAGACACTAACTCGACCTCAGCTGAAGTATTGCATCCAATTCTGGGCACCGCAGTTGAGGAAAGATGTGAGGGCATTGGAGAGAGAGAAGAAAAGATTCACGAGAATGGTTCCAGGGATGAGGAATTTCGGTTATGAATATCGATTGGAGCAGTTAGGATTGTTTTCCTTGGAGGAGAAGGCTGAGAGGTGATTTGATAGAGGTATTCAAAATCATGAGGGGTCTGGACAGAGTAGATAGAGAGAAACTGTTCCCACTCATGAAAGGATTGAGAACAAGAGGGCACAGATTTAATGTATTTGGTCAGAAAAGCAAAAGTGACATGAGGAAAAACTTTTTCACACAGCGAGGGGTTAAGGTCTGGAATGCGCTGCCTGAGAACGTGGTGGAGGCAGGCTCAAATTGAAGCATTCAAAAGAGAATTAGACAGTTATATGAAAAGGAAAAATGTGAAGGTTTATGGGAGAGGGCAGGGGAATGGAATTGAGGGAGTTGCCCTTTCAGAAAGCCAGTGCAGACTTGATGGGCCGAATGGCCTCCTTCTGTGCTGTAACGATTCTGTGATTCTCTGTGACTAATAAAAGGTCATCAACATACTGTAAAGGACACTCAGGTTCAGAAAATTCTTTCAGGATCCGGACCATTCGTGCATGAAAAATTGATGGACAGTTGTGGAAGGCATGTCCACGTGTGCCCCTCACCTTCTAAAGTAAATGCAAAGTTATGCTGATGATCTTCGCTCCGGGCTGCTCCAAAACCCATTAGCATGTCCAAAGTAGAATAGAATCGTGCCCTGGGAGGGAGTCTGGATCAGAATGTTGGTGCCTTGCTGACCATGGGAACTTGCCTGCGACTCACTTTGTTTAAGGCTCTGTAATCAGTGGTTAGTCCCCACGAACCCCCTACCGCGTTTGGTCAATGTTAACATACTGTATATAAAATGATGCAATGCCAATGATTTGGATGGGAAGAATGAGGCCCCATTTAAGAAACAATTTCTGAACAATTTACAGCCTACCCTATGAGCAGCACTAGGTCACAGTGTTGGCCATGTTACTCAGTGGGCTGAGTTGCTCCGGAGTGCTGAGAGTGCTTGGATATTTGCCAAAAGCCAAACCACCACCCTGTTCGAACTGTAGAGGGACCCAAAATTACCCCTTCCGCCCCTCCATTTAGAAGCATGGGACTATGTCACAATTGTGGTCGAACAGGGCATATAGCTAGGGATTGTAGAGCCCCTAAACAACAGCATCATTTGGGGTCCGAGGCCAGCGATCTAATGCTGGGTTGCCAGGATCACGACCGACCCTCTTTCCTATTCACCCCGAGGACCAAATGCCCTTGAAGCGAAGCCTTAGCAAATAATTTGGCAAAGATGGCTGATGGAACAGCTATCAACCTGGATAAATTGCCCACCATAATGCAGACCTTCATTTCCGCACGACAGGGCGGCAGCCCAGTGGCACAAGTCGCACCCACCCCAAGTGCAGAGAAATAGCCTGCTCTGACAAGATCAGGCCCCTCATTTATGATTTGAAGTGGGCTTCAGACAAGATGCGAACGGATGTCCAGTGGTTCCTGTGTTGCTGCCTGGGGGCTGACAGCAAATTATGCTTGTGGACACTGGATCCTCCGTAACCATCATTCATTCCCCACACCCTGAACACCAAGCTGTGGCAAAGAAGGGTTGATTTTCTATTACAGGGGTAACCGGAGCTCAAGATTTGGTGTATTCAGGATCAACTATAGACCTCTCAGTTGAACAAACTATCATATCGGTCAAAGAACCTTTGTTTATGTGTATCAGAAAATAGAAGGAAAGTCTCCCTTTCTCTGTCTCTCTCTCTCCAGCAAAATCCCAAGTAAACCACAGTGGTAGTTTCTATGCTTCAAGACTACGGATAAAGCATCGCTCCCGCCTTCTGGCACCAGAGAAGCAAGTCTAGTTGCCCTTCTAGTTGTTAGAGTTTGTGGGTTTGGAATGTGCTGTCGAAGGAATCTTGGCAAGTTGCTGCAGTGCATCTTGTAGATGGTATACACTGCTGCACTGTGCGCTGGTGGTGAAGGGAGTGAATGTTGAAAGTGGTGGATGAAGTGCCAATAAAACAGGCTGCTTTGTTCTGGATGATGCCGAGCTTTTTAAGTGTTGTTGGAGCTGCACTCATCCAGGCAAGTAGGGAGTATTCTATCACACTTCTGATTTGTCCCTTGTAGTGCTTTGAGGAGTCAGGATGTGAGTTACTCGCCGCAGAATTCCCAGCCAGTGACCTGCTCTCGTAGCCATAGTTATTTATATGGCTGGTCCAATTAAGTTTCTGTTCAATGGCAAACCCCAGGATGGTGGGGGATTCAGTGATTATAATGCCATTGAATGTCAAGGGGAGATAGTTGGATTCTCTCTGTTATTGGAAATTGTCATTGCCTGACATTTGTGTGATATGAATAGGCTTCCCTCCAAGCCAAATTGCCAAATGATAAAAGACCAATGTCATCTAGTTCTCCATCTACTATCCTCACAGTCACATGATACAATGATACTGGAGTTGTTAACTAATCAGTCTCAGTCAGTCCAGAGAGAGAAAGGGGGGCCAGAGAGTAGGGGGTGGGGGCGGTAAAGAGAGAGAAATGGGGTGTGGAGAGAGAGAGAGAGATAAAGCAGGGGGGTGGATGGCGAGAGAGAGACAGGGGGACAGAGGTGGGGGGGGGGGGGGGAGCAAATACTTGGAACTATATCGCCATTGCTTCACTGTTGCTGGGTCAAAATTCTGGAATTCCCTTCCTAACAGCATTGTGGGTGTACCTCTAATATTACTTGTTTCTTTGGTAAATTAACTACTGTAAGATTCACAGGATTCCAAGTAATATCCAAAGAATATATGGGGTTTTATAATAACTGGAATATATATATATATATATATATATATATACACAGCTACTACATGAACACATCTACACATGTCTTACTCTGTTGAGTTACACCCACAACTCCCTGGTCATGTGTGACACATCATCACTTCTTCTGCTGACCTTCACTTCCAGCCACTTAAGGTAGTCCTCTTAAGGTGGTCCCACAACAGTACCTGCACCACATGTACTGCAGCAGTTCAAGAAGATGGCTCACCACTGTCTTCTCAAGGGCAATTGGGGATGGAAAATAAATGCTGGCCTTGCCAGCAATGCTCACATCCCAAGAATGCAAAAGAAATCTGAACAGATGATGTCATAACTCAGTGGACCTCAATGCACTGCCACCAAAGTGGTAGAATACAATTTTGCACTCATTCCTGATATTAGTCATACCATCATAAGAAGGTACTCAATAGAGACTGGGGTGTGATTTTAACCCTACCCACTCAGCGGAAACTGGCCGGGTGGGCAGTTATAATGACGTACGGTTACTTGCCCACCAGAAATCCAGATGGATCCCACCCTTTCTAATTGTTTGGAGGCAGCAGCCGATTCCTGTCAGGCAAGAAGTGGACCAACAACATTATAATGAGATCAGCCGAGGCTTTATGTTGTCAAGAGTGGATAAGAAGGTTTAACTTGCTTTTAGTTAAAATTCACAGCTAAAAGTTGCTGGTGAAGAATAGGAAACAATTTGAAGACACCTAATCCTTGGCTTATCTATTTTTTCGAGGCGATTCTGAGTGCATGATTGATGGTGGCCTCTTAACTGGAACAATTGCATGAGGTGGTGAAGAACAGAAAATATCTTCAGGGAAACTCACTTAAATATCAAGGGGTAGCTTTCAACTTCAATAGGGGAAGGAAAGGGGCATGATCAGATTCAATGCCTATTATACACCCCATCCAATTTTCCTTTCCAATGGATTTCAACACAAAGGGAATTGGGCAGCATGTATAACAGGCAGACAATCTGTGATGGCCTGCTTTAGTCCTCTGCTAAAGTTAAAAGTTACCCCCATGGCCTTGATGGATGGTCCTGATTCCTCTTTTTATATTTAGCAGGTGCTTGACGTCCTGGGAAAGAATGAATTATAGGAACAGACAATGAATTCGGACTGATCTCAACATTGTGAGGTTGTGACAAGGAAACAAAATAAGGAGTTTACCTCCAATAATTTTTCACTAAATTCATTCCCGATCTCTTGAATTTTATATGCGTATATTATTTCCTAAAAAGTCTCTGCTGGCAGTTAAATCTGCTCCTACGGAATTTTCAATTTTCATTTTGGTATAGCTCTTTCAATCTTCTGCAACACTTTCAAAAACAGTGATTCACAGGTGGTTGCTGTTTCCTCTCACCTCTAAGCTGCAGGCCTTCTCAGATTCATGGGTATGTATTAGATGCTGAATGGCCTGTCCCCTTTTCTCTAGATTTGCTGAGTCAAGAAGCTGTTTCCCACTAGAATCATGAATCTCCCTCCATTGGAAAGCAATTTCCATTCCATCTTCCTTAATTCAGGATAATTAAAATCATCCATGGGTAACATCCTCCTTTTCACAGAAGCCCCTTTTAATTTCCTTGAGCATCTCCACATCAATTTGATTACTTTCCTATAGAAGTTACTGCTGCTCCCTCTGTTAAGTTCTTACCCTTGCAGTTACAGACCTTTAACCAAATTGGCTCTGACAATTGTCCGACTGAGGATATGTCTATGCTTTTGTTGATTGCCAGATCCACTATGACTAGCTGCACTACCCTATACCCACAGTATTTATTGTATTCTTTTCTTGTAATCCATGCTTCCATTTAGCTGATTATGTCAACTTCATACCAATGAATAAATTTAAAGAATTATCATCTTATTGCTCATTCTCCTTCTACACACTTTTCTTCAGTTTTGTTCCATGTTATCTACTTTTATTATTTGCCTTTTTCCATTAATATTAATTTACTTTTGAACAGTTACGAGTTCTTTTGTTTCATCTAATTAATGTTTCCTCCGTCATTTTGAAGAATCTTCTCATCTCCTTGTTTGTTACTTTCACTCCCTTTGTCATATATCCTTGATTATTTTGTACAGCTTGGCCTTGGCTTGAGGAACAATGTGTCAAGTCCCTTGCTTCAGCAAGGACATCTCACCAAGCTATGTCAACTTTGAACCAGAGCATGGACAGTGCTGCCTATGGTTGTCAAGGTCCCCAAGGCCCTTAATTTTCAATGCACCAGGTAACATCAGCTTGCTGTGTATTGCTGCATCAGGGAGGCCACTGAGGCTCTCTACATCAGATCCAACACCTACATCACTTTCCCAATGAGCAAAGCAGATGAGAGAGTACTAGGCTTCATCCACATTGAAGCTTGCCCAGGGTCTCAGATATCATAGACTGCACCCACATTGCCTTACAGGCTTCCCATCAACATTCTAGCATCTTTCTGAATAGAACAGTTCCCACTCCTTCAGTGACCAGCTTGCTTGAAACCACAAGCAATGCACAATGTACATCTTTACCCAGTTTCCTGGCAACAGTTATGATTCATTCGTCCTGCACCAGTCCTCAGTGCTGCATTTAATTGCAATGAGGCTGTCAGGGCTGTCCACTGGACAACAAGACCCATCCTTTCCAGACATGGCTTATGAGTTCTGTCAGGAACCTGGGCACAGCTGCAGAGCTGACCTACAATGAGAACCATGCCATCAGAAATGTCATCGAGAAGATCTTCAGCATTTTCAAACAACACAACAAGAGACGGAAGAGGACCAGGAAGGAGAAAAGAAAGAGGAAGAAGAGCAGGACAAAAAGAAGGAGCTTTGATCACAAGTGCCTCTAGCTACCCAAGCTCTTTTTTAAATTCAAGATTCAGGGACTGGAATTTTTAAAGCTCGCCGCCGATCTCAAAAGTGGTGGGGTGCATGCACGGGATTTGCCCCGCTGAGCCACCGCGTTATTTTGTACTTTGGCTCATTTACATGGAGGGGGCGGAATGCCAGCCCCCAATGATGTAGAGGGGGCCGGGCACAGCGTCCCCTGCAATGGCGCCCGGCGCCACTGCGCACGCGCCGGTGCCATTTTTAAAGGGCTTCAGGCCCTTCCGCATCATTTCAATATTTAAAGTGAAAGGGGAGAGTGAATTAAACATAAAAATGTATTTACAGTTTCAATTCCGTCTCCCACCGCCCCCCCCATGACTAATCACTTTATTAATTGCCCTCTCCTCCCAAAAAAACTTTTCTTCCGATCCCGAACTTTCCCCCCCATTCCCACCATCCTCTCAAGCAATAGCAAGAGTTTTCCCCCAACCCCACCCTGAAAACTTTTCACTGCTCATAGATCCGAAGGTGCAGGAGTTCTGGCAACTGGACAGAATATCGGAGTGGGATGGCCGTTGCGATGAGATAAATATTTATTCATTCAATACCATTTATTTAAATATTTAAGCTGAGTTTCCATCGCCGAGCAGTGGGGGGACTGCCATGAGCCTTTGTCGCTGCTGGTAATATAGGACGGGGCTTTCCCAATATCGAGGCCCATGGCGAGCCTCTCCTGGAGGTATTTTCCAGGTCCCATTGCCATTACCCCCGACATGGGGGGGCTGGTAAAATCCAGCCCTAGATAAGGCGTCACAAGCAAGGGCAGCATTTCTTGTCCACCCGAATTGCCCTAGAGAAAGAGGTTATGAGCCTTCTTCTTGAGCTGTAGCAGTTGATGTGATGAAGATAGTTTCACAGTGCGGTTAGGTAAAAAGGTCCAGGATCTTGACTGAGTGACAATGAAGGAATAGTGATATTTGTCTAAGTTAGGATGGTGTGTGAATTGGAGGGCGACTTGCAGCTGATGGTGTTCCCATGCATCTGCTGCCCTTGTCCTTCGAGCTGGTGAAGGTCATGGGTTTGGGAGATTATCGTGATACTTCGGTTGTATGTTCAACTGTGTAGTATTTCTGTCACTAGACAGTACAGGCCCGATTTTAACTCACTCAAAACCATTCACTTACACAGAGTTAAAACCAGGACCTATACTCCACCTACCTGTTATTTTACTGACTAAAGGCTGAAGAGAATTAAGACTCCACAAAAACTTTGCAAACTTTTCAGTGTAAAATATATTTGTGCATTTTTTATTTCGAATTAGTACAGAATTTTCAAAAGTTGGTTTTGCAGTATTATAGTATTGCAACATGCTTATGAAGGCTTCTTTTCCCTCTTTGCAGAGAAAAAATGCCTTATTACTAAGTCTGGGGACATCATTCTAAAGTTATCTTGAGTATTGCATCCAGTTCCAAACCACCAAATCGAAGTGAATATTCCAAGCCCTGAAAGCAATGCAGAGACAGGCCATTATCCCTCGAATTGAAGGGCTATGTTATAAGAAAATGTTAGAAAAACTTGAGGACTTTGGCTTTGAAGGGAAATGAAGGTTTATCAGATACTGAATGGTAGATAAATGCTTAATTCAGAACACTATTTCAAGATCAACATGGGAGCAAGGTATGTATGAGAAAGCCATTAATGGCTTGCTTTATAGATTACGGATTTCTACTGAATTGTCTCAGTTGGTAAGTTCATAGTAACTACCACTGATGGAGCCATGCCCCTGCGTGGGTCAGTGGCCGGAATTTTACACCCCACCCCCCCCCACGGAAGCGGGCTGTAGGCGGGGGAAGAGGTGTAAAATTGAGTAGGATGCAGGGAGTGCCATTCCCATCGCCTTCTTGACCCCCCTGCAATTTTACAAGCATTTTATGAGTGGCGGGGAGGTGACAAAGGCCTGCCCACCCCAGGCCAATTAAGGCCCATAAATGGACAATTAATTGCCACTTAAGGCCCTTGTCCCACTGCTGCTGGAATGCGGCTCAGCACCTCAGCAGCTTAGGAGGCCGTCCAGTAAAACCTGGCAGTCTCCTTGCGGCCCTCCTGATCAGGCACTCTATGCCCCACGGACTGTCCCCCCCTCCCATGGCACAAGCCATTCCCACTAGAGCACATTTCCCTCCTCAACATACCACCCGCCACCCACTACCTCACAAGAGCACAGTCAATTGTCCCCTGCGAGGCCCCACACACTTACCTTTATTCCGTGGCCTCGTCCATTGCTGCTCCTCTTGCTGGGTATTGTCCCAGCAGTGGCCACTGCTCCTCGGGGCGCTGCAGGGGCTGAGGAGCTGCTAGCCCACTGATTGGCTGGCAAATCTTTGAGGCAGGGCTTCCTGCTTCAGAGAGGTGGAAGTCCCACCCGAGGCCAATTAAAGGCCTGGGCCACGTAAAATCTCTGCGTGGCTTCCAGGCCTGGCGGAGGCGGGCTCGCCACCAACTTTTTGGCTGGTGGGCAGGGCCACCACCCGGATGTAAAATTCTGGCCAATGTCTTCAAAACAGCGGGAAGAAAAGTGGAGCACATTTATTTTAAAATAAAAATTATAGGCAAATACTGCAATTCAGATTAGTACATATTTCCCTTTTGTTAAATATTCAGAGGAGATATTGGCTGCTTTGATGGCTGAGAATATTGCAGTGCCCTGATAGCTCTATTGCAGTCCACAGACATTTGGAGAGGTGTTAAATGTAGTTAGGAAAAGGTAAGAAAGAGAACTGTGAGATGCGTCATCCGTGGCCAACTCTTATATTTCAGTAGGCGGTTACAGTGTGTGTTGGCACAGAGCTGCCCGCCCACTCAGTTAGAAAATCTTTTCAGTATAGAGGGACCTCAAGTGGTTGACAAAAACATAACAAAAGGGCAAAAGTAAGCATGTGCGATCTCCAGTGTCAGCAATTCCGTCAATTTTTCAGGAAAGGAACATGCTATAGAATGCAGTCACATTTTATTTCCCTCTCTGTTAATGCTCCTTTGGTAAATCGTTGCTCCCAAACTGCTAACCCATCGAACTCAGCATAAATTTGGGACCTTCTGTTTTTTATTGCTTCATGCTACATCAGAAGACAGCTTTGCCTGCAAAACCATTGTGAATTCTTGTTCACTCCTTTTTTGTTCTGTTTAGTTAGTGCCATGACTGTTACTCATCTGCCATTTTAAAATTCTTTGCTCAGTGCACTCTGTACCTTTCTATCTACCTTTTCGATGCTGAGAATTACGGGTCAATGATTTCTCTGTGGATACAGGCTTCATTTAATTGTTCAATATTCCTATTGGAGGAGCATACTTTCTAAAACAATAAATTCCCTCATGCTCTTTAGGGAAGAAAACCTTCTTCCCTTGCCCAGTAGATTTATATGTTATTCCAGTCCCACACCAATGTGGTTCATTCTTAATGGCCCTCTGAAATGTCTGAGCCATTGACTCTGTATCAAACTGCAAATGGCTCAAGAAGGCCTATTTTCTCAGGGAAACTAGGAGTTGGGAGTTAAATGACAGCTTTGCCAATGATATCTACATCCCAAGGATGAATACAAAAAAGAAACAGTGCAATCTTGAACTGCAAATTGTCAACAATATCAATTACTTATAATTCTTGGGAGCATGGGAAAATGCCACAGCAACCAAGTGGCAGAGGTATGTTCACAATGAGTGCTCTCAACAAAGCAATTAAAAATAGCTGGGGAAGGTACACTGGTGTTTATTGGAGACACAAATTTAACATAGGCATCCATAATTAACAATACTATCATGAGTGAACCAACATGTCACAAAAATGCAGACTACATCTCATCTTTACATCTGTTGGAAAATATTCATGCTGCAATAATTTGTAGTTGTTTTCCTGATTTGAACTGATAAAATTCAAATATTTCATCATTGAACTCTGAACTCTGGCACCCTTTAACCTCAGCTGGGTGCCCGCATTTAGCGGCCGCTGCAGAGCCCCCGCAATATTATGCTTGGGGGCTCATTAGCATCACAGCGCCGAGCCGCCCTCCCAATATTACGTGGGGAGAGGTGGGACATTCGGCGCAGTAAAAGATTTTTTGATCACTGTGCAGCAGGTGCTGGAGTCCTATTTTAAGAGTGGGGCGGCTGTCAATCTTGCAGAAAAGCAGAAAATGCTGCAGAAATCCAGCAGGTCGGGCAGTATCTGTGGAGAGTGAAGCAGAGATAACTTGTCCAAGTTCACAGACCTGAAAGTTAACTCTGCTTCTCTCTCCACAGATGCCGCCTGACCCGCTGAGTGACCCCAGCAGTTTCCGCTTTGCTGCCACATACTTACCCTGCTATGTCCCAGTGTACTGTCAAGTTGTGATCCCCCTCTTCCACTCAAGTGTAACATTCCTTCTTGTAGACGTGCTGCACCTGGGTGAATAATCTTAATTTTGCACATTCCAGGACGTGAGACTTAAATATACCATAAAAAGTATTACAGAGGTTTACAGAGAACACACTGACACAAATGGGAATGCACAGGTGTCACAGCAATGTAAATATATATTTCACTAAATGTACCTCACCAATATGTGTGTCCTTTGCTCTGTGTGAATGATGTGTGCCAGCATGTAGTGCCAATGTCACATCAGGAGAGCCTTCAGGAGAGCCAACGTATGCAATAACATCATTGCCATGCCACCATTACTCATGAGCATCTCCACGGATGCAGTGACATGGACATTGGCTCAGTCAGCTGCTGCCTCTAATGGTTTACACAGGGATGCTGCAGATGTGGACTGGTGCACAGCAGATAAGTGAGGGTGATGTGTGGCTTGCAGAGCTCATGTCGGTTCCTATGGAGCAGACAGCCTTTGTTTGATAAGCCATTTCCGTACATCCCTAGCTCACTGCTAGCTCTGCGTGCAGAGCCTGGGTGCCATCTGCCCTCCCATGTGTCTTTCATGTTGTAGTTCCTCAGTGTCCTCATAGTCTGAGGAGGAATCCTGTTGACGTCTCTCCTCATCATGCCAGGCTTGGCCCCTTTTGGGTGTTTAGTTGTGCAGAGCAGCAAAAAAAGGAGCTGGCCTTTTCGGCCCATAGTACAGGGCATCACCCTATCCATCCAGGCATTGGAGGTGCTCTTTCAGCATGCCGATCTCCTGCTCTGTGGTGGCTCTTATAGTTCAGTGGCTGGTGTTGTATCTCTCTTCTTCAGCAGTGGTGGGGTCTCTCACTGGTGTCGGGAGCCATGTCTGCAAAGGATAGCCCTTATCTCCAAGAAGCCACCCCTCCATCTGAGCCAGTTCAGTGAACAGTGGTGGCAGCTGGGACTGGCGAAAGACCCAGGTGTTGTGGCAGCTGCCTTGAGAAGCAGTCACAGTTTTGCATGAAGCATCTCCGGTGATCACATACCAGCTTCACCTAAATTGACAGGATTCCTTCAATGTTGACATCTGCAGGTGGTAGCCTGGCAGGAGGCCTGATAGCCACATGAGCGTAGTATATGAACATTAAAACCTATGGTTCTCCGGCAATGCTCCAAAACCGATGGCCCTCTGGGCTTGACTGTGAGAGTCCGTCCTGAAGCAGACATCCTCACTGGCCCTCCTGTTCAGGGCATCGGTGACCTCCGTGATGCAGCGGTGCTCTGCTGACTATGTGACCCCACATCGGTCTCTGGTGGGCCCCTGAAAAGCTGCATAGGCATCAAGCTTGAGAACCGCTGCCACTATGAGGACCAAAGGCATAGGATATCCACCGAAGCCCATGGGCTGCAGGTCATCTTTGAGCAGGGCAGAGAGACATGTCACCACCCTCTCTACATGCACAATCACCTCTGACACTGGTGCTCTGACAACCGATGGCATGTCATGTGGGGCCTGTAGATGCACGGCAATTGTAATGGCGAGCTCCCCTTGGGGACTGCTGCTCACGATCAGGGGCCTCTATGTGGATCGCACCTGCCTGTTGATTTTGCCTCTGGCGCATACGGATCCCCAGGAGCGGAGGGTCACACAATGTCGGATGAGCCGTACCTATTTCCATGTGATAAATAAAGTTGAACCCTTCATGTATTCGAAGGTTCCTAACAGGGCAGGGTTTGGTGTTGACGGGTACATTAGCTGCTTTCATGGATCAACTATGTGGTGTCCATGGCATTGCCCATCTTGGCCAACACTAAGTGGCACAGCATGACCACATCAAGATCCTACCAGCTGAATCGATTGCCCCCACCATCCCTATAACCTTAATGCTCCTACCCTTTCGAGCACCCTCCCCAAACACAGGGTGACAAGAGTGCCATTGCTCCTTCACAAACACGATTAAACGCAGAGCATACACTTTTTACAGAGAGAAGGTACACATACACAGTACCAACCTTCATGCCTGCAGAGCTTTCCTTCCAGTAATTCCAGACCCCCTCCCTCCTCCCTTCTAGTATGCAGAGTGAGACCCCTGTAATTCCCCCTCCCTCCACCCTTTAAGAATGCAGAGTGAGACCCCTGAAAAAGAACTTACCTTCTGCCGCAAAATCTCCTGCCTTTTACGACCAGCCGGCTTTTCAAATCGTAAAAGGCGACGGCACGTGAGGGCCGCACATTCAGCGAAAAATCCGGATGTGTCCATGGAGAGGCGGCAGGCTGCATAATCTGCAGAGGTGAGTACTGTTTAACATATTGTAATTGGGGTGCCGCTGCCTTGTGGTGGAGGGGGGAGGGAAAGGGGGGCCGCACCAAAGTCCCCCCGCTACCGGTAATTTGCAGCGGATCCCTCTCGACGTTGTGTGTCAAGGTGGGCCTCTCCCCGCAGAATTTTACCGGCCCCTGAGCCGCAATCCACGGTGTCAAGGGGCCGGTAAAAGTCAGCCCCAATTCTTTTTGGTATTCGTGATATTCTGCAATATGGGCTTGGCCTTTCACCTTGATTTCTAAATTCAGGAAAAAATGAATAAACCTTGCGATGACTGCCTGTTGGATAATCTTCAAATGGGAACGTTGGATTTTATCTTAGGCTGATGCTTTCACAAAACATTACAGCACTGCTAAAGCCTGAATAAAAGGCTCAGAAAGAGATGGTTCTTTTGGATCACATTGTTATATTTTGACAGCAGTCCAGATTTACTTGTTCTCTGCTGGAGTATGCCAGTTTTCAATCTGGAAGTAACATCAACTTACATTATTGATGCAGCTACAAGCTGTTTTGATGCATTATCTATATCCAACGTGGGTCATTTTGAGGAAGCAATTTAACTGAAACAATGGAGGCATTTTTAACTGTTAAGAAATTAAGAGGGCTAAAAGGGGTCATGAAATATCTTTAGCAAACAGGGTTAAGGAAAATCCCAAAGCCTTTTATTCATATACAAGGAGCAAGAGGGTAACTAGAGAAAGGATTGGCCCACTCAAGGACAAAGGAGGAAAGTTATGCGTGGAGTCAGACAAAATGGGTGAGATTCGAAACGAGTACTTTGCATCGGTATTCACCGAGGAGAGGGACATGACGGATGTTGAGGTTAGGGACAGATGTTTGATTACTCTCGGTCAAGTCGGCATAAGGAGGGAGGAAGTGTTGGGTATTCTAAAAGGCATTAAGGTGGACAAGTCCCCAGGTCCGGATGGGATCTATCCCAGGTTACTGAGGGAAGCGAGAGAGGAAATAACTGGGGCCTTAACAGATATCGTTGCAGCATCCTTAAACACGGGTGAGGTCCCGGAGGACTGGGGAATTGCTCATGTTGTCCCCTTGTTTAAGAAGGGTAGCAGGGATAATCCAGGTAATTATAGACCGGTGGGCCTGACGTCAGTGGTAGGGAAGCTGCGGGCGAAGATACTGAGGGATAGGATCGATTCCCATTTGGAAGAAAATGGGCTTATCAGTGATAGGCAACATGGTTTTGTGCAGGGAAGGTCATGTCTTACCAACTTAATAGAATTCTTTGAGGAAGTGACAAAGTTGATTGATGAGGGAAGGGCTGTAGATGTCGTATACATGGACTTCAGTAAGGCGTTTGATAAGGTTCCCCATGGTAGGCTGATGGAGAAAGTGAAGGCGCATGGGGTCCAAGGTGTACTAGCTAGATGGATAAAGAACTGGCTGGGCAACAGGAGACAGAGAGTAGCAGTGGAAGGGAGTTTCTCAAAATGGAGACGTGTGACCAGTGGTGTTCCACAGGGATCCGTGCTGGGACCACTGTTGTTTGTGATTGCGGCAGCTTTTTCGGGAGCAGTGAGTGCAAGCGAGTGAGCAGCTGGCAAGGTCAGTTTAAAGTAAACTTAATTTCTTTTTGTTTTCGGCGGAGACCAGGGGGCTGCTGGGTAAGTAAAACCCTATATATTTGGGCCGTTTAAAACAACTTGCCTTTCATTGCAGCAGCTTTTTCGGGAGCAGAGAGTGCAAGCGAGTGAGCAGCTGGCAAGGTCAGTTTAAAGTAAACTTAATTTCTTTTTGTTTTCGGCGGAGACCAGGGGGCTGCTGGGTAAGTAAAACCCTATATATTTGGGCCGTTTCTGAACCCGAGACACTACACCTGTAGTGTCTCCCACCCGCCTTCCTCCTCTAACCAAAAAAAAAGGACTCGGTGGTGTGTAGATAAGGTAAGGCTTTTTCTATTTCTCTTTTTTTTTATTAGTTGGTTAAAAACTTTTCGTTCCTTTTTCATTTAACTAAGTTTAAAATTAAGATTAAAAATGGCAGGAGATCTCAGACCCGTAACATGCTCCTCTTGCTCAATGTGGGAGCTCAGGGACACGGCTGATGTCCCTGACTCCTTCACGTGCAGGAAGTGTGTCCAGCTGCAGCTCTTGTTAGACCGCATGACGGCTCTGGAGCTGCGGATGGACTCACTTTGGAGCATCCGCGATGCTGAGGAGGTAGTGGATAGCACGTTTAGCGAATTGGTCACACCGCAGATTAGGATTGCTGAGGGAGAAAGGGAATGGGTGACCAAAAGGCAGAGAAAGAGCAGGAAGGCAGAGCAGGTGTCCCCTGCAGTCATCTCCCTCCACAACAGGTATACCGTTTTGGATACTGTTGAGGGAGATGGCTCACCAGGGGAAGGCAGCAGTAGCCAGGTTCATGGCACCTTGGCTGGCTCTGCTGTTCAGAAGGGCGGGAAAAAGAGTGGAAGGGCTATAGTCATAGGGGATTCGATTGTAAGGGGAGTAGATAGGCGGTTCTGTGGTCGAAAACGAGACTCCCGAATGGTATGCTGCCTCCCAGGTGCACGGGTCAGGGATGTCTCAGATCGGCTGCAGAACATTCTGAAGGGGGAGGGTGAACAGCCAGTTGTCATTGTGCACATAGGCACCAATGATATAGGTAGAAAATGGGATGAGGTCCTACAAGCAGAATTTAGGGAGTTAGGAGCCAAGTTAAAAAGTAAGACCTCAGAGGTAGTAATCTCAGGATTGCTACCAGTGCCACGTGATAGTCAGAGTAGAAATGAAAGAATAGTCAGGATGAATGCGTGGCTTGAGAGATGGTGCAGGAGGGAGGGGTTCAGATTTTTGGGACATTGGGACCGGTTCTGGGGGAGGTGGGACTATTACAAATTGGACGGTCTACACCTGGGCCGGACTGGAACCAATGTCCTTGGGGGTGCTTTTGCTAACGCTGTTGGGGAGGGTTTAAACTAATGTGGCAGGGGGATGGGAACCAAATGAGGTCAGTGGAGAGTAAGGAGGTAGTAACTGAAGCCTGTAAGGAACTAGATAATGAAGTCAGCGTGACTAAGGGAAAGAGTAGGCAGGGAACAGATGATGAAAGCAAAGGGACTGGTGGTCTGAGGTGTATTTGTTTTAATGCAAGAAGTGTAGTAGGTAAGGCAGATGAACTTAGGGCTTGGATTAGTACCTGGGAGTATGATGTTATTGCTATTACTGAGACTTGGTTAAGGGAAGGGCATGATTGGCAACTAAATATCCCAGGATACCGATGCTTCAGGCGGGATAGAGAGGGAGGTAAAAGGGGTGGAGGAGTTGCATTACTGGTCAAAGAGGATATCACAGCTGTGCTGAAGGAAGGCACTATGGAGGACTCGAGCTGTGAGGCAATATGGGCAGAACTCAGAAATAGGAAGGGTGCGGTAACAATGTTGGGGCTGTACTACAGGCCTCCCAACATCGAGCGTGAGATAGAGGTACAAATATGTAAACAGATTATGGAAAGATGTAGGAGCAACAGGGTGGTGGTGATAGGAGATTTTAATTTTCCCAACATTGACTGGGATTCACTTAGTGTTAGAGGTCTAGATGGAGCAGAATTTGTAAGGAGCATCCAGGAGGGTTTTCTAGAGCAGTATGTAAATAGTCCAACTCGGGAAGGGGCCATACTGGACCTGGTGTTGGGGAATGAGCCCGGCCAGGTGGCTGAAGTTTCAGTAGGGGACTACTTTGGGAATAGTGATCACAATTCCGTAAGTTTTAGAATACGCATGGACAAAGACGAGAGTGATCCTAAAGGAAGAGTGCTAAATTGGGGGAAGGCCAACTATACTAAAATTTGGCAGGAGCTGGGGAATGCAGATTGGGAGCAGCTGTTTGAAGATAAATCCACATTTGATATGTGGGAGGCTTTTAAAGAGAGGTTGATTAGCGTGCAGGAGAGACATGTTCCTGTGAAAATGAGGGGTAGAAATGGCAAGATTAGGGAACCATGGATGACAGGTGAAATTGTGAGACTAGCTAAGAGGAAAAAGGAAGCATACATAAGGTCTAGGAGGCTGAAGAAAGACGAAGCTTTGAAAGAATATCGGGATTGTAGGCGCAATCTGAAACGAGGAATTAAGAGGGCTAACAGGGGTCATGAAATATCTTTAGCAAACAGGGTTAAAGAAAATCCCAAAGCCTTTTATTCATATATAAGGAGCAAGAGGGTAACTAGAGAAAGGATTGGCCCACTCAAGGACAAAGGAGGAAAGTTATGCGTGGAGTCAGAGAAAATGGGTGAGATTCTAAACGAGTACTTTGCATCGGTATTCACCGAGGAGAGGGACATGACGGATGTTGAGGTTAGGGACAGATGTTTGATTACTCTAGGTCAAGTCGGCATAAGGAGGGAGGAAGTGTTGGGTATTCTAAAAGGCATTAAGGTGGACAAGTCCCCAGGTCCGGATGGGATCTATCCCAGGTTACTGTGGGAAGCGAGAGAGGAAATAGCTGGGGCCTTAACAGATATCTTTGCAACATCATTAAACACGGGTGAGGTCCCGGAGGACTGGAGAATTGCTAATTTAAGATGTATCTAGACAGATACATGAATGGGCAGGAAGTAAAGAGATACAGACCCTTAGAAAATAGGCGACAGGTTTAGATAGAGGATTTGGATCGGGGTAGGCTTGGAGGGCCGAAGGGCCTGTTCCTGTACTGTAATTTTCTTTGTTTTTTGTTCTTTATATACATAAATGATTTGGAGGAAAGTATAGGTGGTCTGATTAGCAAGTTTGCAGACGACACTAAGATTGGTGGAGTAGCAGATAGTGAAGGGGACTGTCAGAGAATACAGCAGAATATAGATAGACTGGAGAGTTGGGCAGAGAAATGGCAGATGGAGTTCAATCAGGGCAAATGCGAGGTGATGCATTTTGGAAGATCCAATTCAAGAGTGAACTATGCAGTAAATGGAAAAGTCCTGGGGAAAATTGATGTACAGAGAGATTTGGGTGTTCAGGTCCATTGTTCCCTGAAGGTGGCAACGCAAGTCAATAGAGTGGTCAAGAAGGCATACGGCATGCTTTCCTTCATCGGAGGGGATATTGAGTACAAGAGTTGGCAGGTCATGTTACAGTTGTATAGGACTTTGGTTCGGCCACATTTGGAATACTGCGTGCAGTTCTGTTCGCCACATTACCAAAAGGATGTGGATGCTTTGGAGAGGGTGCAGAGGAGGTTCACCAGGATGTTGCCTGGTATGGAGGGCGCTAGCTATGAAGAGAGGTTGAGTAGATTAGGATTATTTTCATTAGAAAGACGGAGGTTGAGGGGGGACCTGATTGAGGTGTGCAAAATCATGAGAGGTATAGACAGGGTGGATAGCAAGAAGCTTTTTCCCAGAGTGGGGGATTCAATTACAAGGGGACATGAGTTCAAAGTGAAAGGGGAAAAGTTTAGGGGGGATATGCGTGGAAAGTTCTTTACGCAGAGGGTGGTGGGTGCCTGGAACGCATTGCCAGCGGAGGTGGTAGACGCGGGCACGATAGCGTCTTTTAAGATGTATCTAGACAGATACATGAATGGGCAGGAAGTAAAGAGATACAGACCCTTAGAAAATAGGCGACAGGTTTAGGTAGAGGATTTGGATCGGCGTAGGCTTGGAGGGCCGAAGGGCCTGTTCCTGTGCTGTAATTTTTCTTTGTTCTTCTTTGTTCTTTGTATGTGCCTGGTGGAAACTGAGCATGTGGTAGTTAATCTCACCACCTAAATGGTGTTGGAAAGTGGCCTCCAGACTGTCCAATGTTGCACAACTTCCTACCTTGAAGGTAGGGAGTTGGCCAAAGGAATCTAAATGAGCCTCAGGGGTTAAAATCAATTGTCCCATCTTCCCAATACTAGCCCGCAGTTAAAATTGGACCAAAATTCCTGTTAATGCCAGCATGCTCCACTGAGTTACTAGGCCTAGCTGTGTAACTGTAAATGTGCGGAGGTGCCATTCACCTCTCAATAAGAGAGTGAAATATAAGTGCTGCCCATCTATCTGGCAGCTGTCAAAAATGTCGAGACCTGGCAAATAGATCAATAGAAAAAAAAACGGAGAAATAACTTTTTATCAATAAGTGTTACAAGAATTGAAATACCATGATGCAGCTGTACAAAACTCTGGTGAGGCCGCACCTTGAGTATTGCGTGCAGTTCTGGTCACTGCATTATAGGAAGGATGTGGAAGCTTTGGAAAGGGTGCAGAGGAGATTTACTAGGATGTTGCCTGGTATGGAAGGAAGGTCTTACGAGGAAAGGCTGAGGGACTTGGGGTTGTTTTCGTTAGAGAGAAGGAGGAGGAGAGGTGACTTAATAGAGACATACAAGATAATCAGAGGGTTAGATAGTGTGGATAGTGAGAGACTTTTTCCTCGGATGATGATGGCAAACACGAGGGGACATAGCTTTAAGTTGAGGGGTGAAAGATATAGGACAGATGTCAGAGGTAGTTTCTTTACGCAGAGAGTAGTAGGGGCGTGGAACGCCCTGCCTGCAACAGTAGTAGACTCGCCAACTTTAAGGGCATTTAAATGGTCATTGGATAGACATATGGATGAAAATGGAATAGTGTAGGTCAGATGATCGGCGCAACATCGAGGGCCGAAGGGCCTGTACTGCACTGTAATATTCTAATTCTAATTCTAATTTGTCGAGTATTTTATCTTTAGTATTTTCTTTCTATTTTGAAGCTTAAATGAGGGTCGTGATGGTAACTTTCAACTGTCAGCCACCCATTTATCATCTGAAAAATGGACAACTGGTAGTTGGTAGGCAGTGACCTCGGCTACCCCATTGACGCCCAGGCCAGGATTATGTTGTTTTGAAGTGGACCTTTAAAGGGCCATGCAATCTGCCAGCCTGTCTCCAGCGGTATACAAAATGGGGTACTACATTGGTTTTAAGACCCCAAATACATTTTTTTGGTAGAAATAGGCAGACCGTGCGCTGAACACACTTGCATAAAAGATACTTGCGGCCTATTTGTATTGGGTTTTGAGCAGCCTAACCAGCGTTCCTTAAAGGGATTGATGGAGGTTGCTAAAAATGGCTGAGGGAACAAGAGGCTCCCCATCCACAAGCCGGCAGACCTGACCTGCCAACTGGCTTGGCGTTGTTGCCAAATGATTTTCACCCTCCCACAACCACTGTACAACAATGGGGCAAAAGCAAAATACTGTAGATGCTGGAAATCTGAAATTAAAAAGATACTGATAACCTTCAGCAGGAGAGGTAACATTTGTGGAGAGAGTAACAGAGATAACAATTCAGGTTGATGACTTTTTATCAGAAAAATTTAGAGGTGTAATAGGTTTTAAGCAAAGTACAGAGGCAGGGAAACATAGAAGGGGAGGAAAGAGCAAGAAGTCTGATTGGGTGGAAGGCAGGAGAGATTAAATGACAAAAGTAATGATGGTGCAAGGCAAAAGACGATGGTAATGAACCAAGTAGACATGCATAAAATGGGTCTAGAGGAGATGTAAATGGGAAAGCAGAAACATTACCAACTAGAAAAATGGGACCAGTGATTATGATCTAAAATTGTTGAACTCAATGTTGAGTCTGGAAGGCTGTAATGTGCCAAAGTGAAAGATGGGGTGCTGTTCTTTGATTTTCTGTTGAGCTTCAGTACAACAGTGTAGGAGACCAAGCACAGTGAGGTCAGAGTGGAGGTGGCGCAGAGAATTAAAAGGACAATTGAACGGAAGCTCAGGGTCATGATTGTGGTCTGAATGGAAGTGTTCCACAAAGAAATCAACTAATCTGTGTTTGGCCTTCCTCACATGTATGCTGACGACACCAAGCTCTACCTCACCACCACCTCTCTCGACTCCCCAACTGTCACTAAATTATTAGCTTGCTTATCCGACATCCTGTACTGGATGAATAGAAATTTCCTTTAATTAAATATTGGGAAGACTGAAGACATTGTTTACAGTCCCCGCTCCAAACTCCATTCCCTAACTACCAACTCCATCCTTCTCCCTGGCAACAGTCTGAGATGAAACCATTCTGTTCACAACCGTGGTGTCATATTTGACCCTGAGATGACTTACCAGCCACATATTCATGCCGCCACTAAAACCGTCCATTTCCATCTCTGTAACATCACCTGATTTCACCCCTATCTCAGCTCATCTGCTGCTGAAACCCTTATTCATGGCTCTAGATTTGACTATTCCAATGCACTCTGGTTGGTCTCCCACGTTTTACCCTCCGCAAACTTGAGGTCATCCAAAACTCTACTGCCCATGTCTTAACTTGCACCAAGTCCCATTCACTAATCAAGGCTGTCCTCGCTGACCTACATTGGCTCTGATTAAGCAACATCTTGATTCTAAAATTCTGATCCTTGTTTTCAAATCCCTCCATGGCCTCGCACCTATATCTCTGTAAACTCCTCCAGCCCCACACCCCTCCAAGATATCTGCGCTTATTTAATTGTGACCTCTTGAGCAATAACGATTTTAATCGCTCCACCATTGGTGGCCATACCTTCAGTTGCTTAGGCCTGAAGCTCTGGAATTCCCTCCCTGCACCTCTCCACCTTGCTTTCCTTCTTTAAGTCACTCCTTAAAACCTACCCATTTAATCAAGCTTTTGGTCATCTGACCTAATATGTCCTTATGTCGCTCAGTGTCAAATATTGTTTTATAATACTCCCATGAGGTGCCTTGTGACATTTTATTACGTTAAAGGCATAATATTATAATAAGTTGTTATTGTACAGAGGAGATTGCATTATGAGCAGTGTATACAGTGTACTAAATTGAAATAAGTATGTCACTGGTTTCACCTGGAAGAAGTGTTTGGGACCCTGGGAAGGGAGGAGCTAAAAGGGCAGGCATTGCATCTGCTGCATTGTATGGGAAGGTGCTGTGGGAAGGGGAGGGAGTGTTGGAGGTGATTGAAGAAGGTGTCACTGGGGGACCAGTCCCTCCTGAATGCTGAAAAGGGAGTGGAAAAGTAGATATGTCTAGTGATGGCATCATGCTGGAAGTGGCAGAAATGGTGGAGCTTGATAGTTGAATGTGAAGGCTGGTAGCGTGGAAGGTGAGGACAAGGGAAACCCCATTGTGGTTCTGAGGGAGAGGGGAAGGGGTGAGAGCAGAAGTGCAGGAAATGGGATACACATCATTGAAGGTCCTGTCAAACATGGTGAAAGGGAGTTAATATAGGAAGAAATTAGTTCCTTGGGTCAAAGATAGGCTGAAACAATGAGTCTACCAGGGCAACCGTTTGTGGATCTTGGGAAGGAGACAGAAGTGGGCTGTGTGGGATTGGGGTCTATGAGGTTGGATGCCATAGAGTGGGCACCTGTTTGACGTCCATAGCTTGCCGACGGCATTTAAATCAGGCACAAACAATCTTGGTTTAAATCTCCTGCTGCTGCCTTTGTATGCTGGCTAATCTCATGCTTTTTTCAAAATGGAAGTTAAAGAATGCTCCCAGTATTTCGACTGGTTAGTGAGTTGGTAACTCAGAAGATGTAAACATAAAATATTCACCAAAGGAAGAAGAGATTAAGAGAAAGTTTTTTTGTTACATAAATAGCAGTTAGAACATGGAGTGCCCTACTAGAAGTCATGGTGGAAGCAGAATTCATCATTGCTTTGAAACAGAAAGTGAATAAATGTTTGAATGTAAAATAAAACAGTAAGGAAAAAGAAAGGACAATGGTGCAAAGTGGATTGGTGCTTCAGAGGGGCAAATGGCCTCATTTTGTGTTGCATTGTTCCTGCCCAGTGGCATTTTACTTTGACGGCCATTGGAGGTAGACTAGAGCCAAATTTAAATTACAAAGTCACATCTAGATTATATCATCAGTGGAACAACAGCATTTTAACTTCTGCATTTGACAGGCCTGCACAGTCCTGACTGCAATATCCGAACCATGGCAGAAGAAGTCAAGGTAAGTTTGAAGAAGTAACTTTTATGGTGGAACGCTGATGTAGGACTGCTTCCTCAAGCTCCACACATTTACATGGGCCTCCCGCACTTCTTACCAACCCTGATCACTATCATTACTGATCACTCTCCATTCTTCCTCAATTACTATGCAGGGTACCTTTCCATGTCATCCTGATGCTTGCCCCACCCCAAAATTTATTTATTTATTTATTTAGAGATACAGCACTGAAACAGGCCCTTCGGCCCACCGAGTCTGTGCCGACCAACAACCACCCATTTATACTAACCCTACAGTAATCCCATATTCCCTATCACCTCCCTACACTAGGGGCAATTTACAACGGCCAATTTACCTATCACCTGCAAGTCTTCGGATGTGGGAGGAAACCGGAGCACCCGGCGAAAACCCACACAGACACAGGGAGAACTTGCAAACTCCACACAGGCAGTACCCGGAATCGAAACCGGGTCCCTGGAGCTGTGAGGCTGCGGTGCTAACCACAACAAATACTCTCACTCCACCCCCCACCAATTGACTTTCCACTCCTGCCTGCTGGTGTTGGCATCATTGCCATTGGTTTCAGTCAGGAGTTAATTTTAAGGACCTTCACGATCGAGGCAGCCAGATGGATCAGCATCCGCTTTGACCCCCGAACCCCCTTTTCCTGGCCCCGCTAAAATCTATGATTGTAAAGTTCATTTACTATAATTAGCCAGGTAGAATGGAAGTCAGAGGAGTGATCAGAGTGGAACTATCACTTTATGGCTCTGAACGCTGCCCAGTATAGACCAGAGCTTTGCCTGCCCAAGTATCAATCCTCAGTTTGTGGTAATCTAACTGATTTCAACCAAGGAGAGGGCTATAATGATCTTCAGTGCTCCAGGGCTGAGGAAAAGAAAAATCATCTATGATTATGTTAATTAGTGGCCTCTTTTAATCTTTCTGTGTCCTATACTTCCTCATTGCAAAAAACATCTTTTGCCTGGAACTTTAGCCTCATATTAATAACTTTTGTTTCCTGCTTGTCTTTCAATAACAAGAAAATTCTCCCCAATCCACAATATTTGAGCTCTGCCTTTAGCCCTGCTGTGATTTTGTAACAAATTGCAACCATCACTTAAACACATGAGGAAAAAAGGCTGGGAAGAGGATGGAGAGTGATGTTGACTCCATTAACTCGGTTCAGGTTTATGCCCTGATTACAGCCAGATTATCACAGCAGAAAAACTTTCATTATCTCTTTGCAATTACCACCCCCAGCAAGCACCAACAAAATAATAATCAAGGAGTGACAAGACGAGGTCCATCTTCTGGTTTTCCCACTGAGATATGTTGAAGATAAAGCACTTCTGTAGTAAAAGCTGTCCAATGGAAGTTATTTTCTGCAGTGACTGCAAACTGCAGTCTAGCTGGATGTTTCATTCCATTTAGAAGGAAGAGTGAAGACTTGCAGCTGACTCCTTTAGCTGCAGGAGACTGAGCAGCAAAAGACATAGAAAGCAGCCCATGAATACATTACAAAGCAAAAAAAAAGCACTGAGAGAATCCAAAATCCATGGAGCCTCTGTGTAGCTGTAGTTGTACAATCCGTATGCTGCTATTTTTTTCATTGCAGATGCATCTCTCCCTCAAAGGTCTCAAAATAATTACTCCAATTGTGGTAATTCCTACAATAATATCCAGAGTTAATAGTTTCATGAACTCCCATTAAAAAAAAAACCTTTTCATATGCCTCAATGAAGTGATTATGCTAAAGTGACAAGAAAATGATAGTGGGGTGTGTATGTGCAGGAATATTTTTAACATAAACAGTGATTGCTGGTGGGAATTTGACTATAAGAGGAAAACAAAACCCACAGGTGGGTGTGTTGAAATGAATTGGGGACTGAGGAGGAAGACAATGCCAATAGAAAACGTCAGCAAATGGACTTTGTTCACAGTGTCCAAGGAGACTGTAGGAGGCAGTTCTCAGAACCTGCAGCAATCTGAGCCATAATAGTTGTTACACAAAAAGGCAAGTGCGTGTAGCATGCGTAAGTGCTTAAAATTTCTTTGCCAATTAATCATTCATTTTCTCACCTACTTTCCTAAAGTCATTGACTCACACAAGCCTACAGGGGTCACTTCCTGCTGCCACGGACCTTTCTCAATGGCCCAATCTTCATCAGCATACTCTGACAGTGCATGTCAGCAGACTGTTTAACAGTGGAAGGCATTTAACCCAAGGCTGACTCTGCTCTCACCTGCTGCTTCCATAGAAACATAACAAAACATGCAACATGAAAAAGCCATTCAGCTCATCAGGCATACATAATCTGCTGCATCATGGAGTGTGCCAGACCTATTAAATGTTGCGCCATCTTGTTTCAGTTGGCATCACACTTACCTCTAAGTAAGAAACTTATGAGGTCAAGTTCCATTGTGTGCTTGAGAAAAGCATGCAATTTTGAGCTGGCGGTTGGGGTCTCGACGTCGGGGGAAACTGACGCCGAGAGCTCCGTGTTGGCTCTCATACGAAAGGCCCACTGAATTTAGTGCCAATAAGGCACTTACCTGGACAGCAGCAGGCCCTCTGTACAATTTAGGAGCCCGCTGCCAGAAGTCCCGGCCTTGTAGAACTGCCAGCCAATCAGAGGCCAGCAGCTGCAGCGCCACTGCAGAGGCTGTGGCTGCTGCTTTAGCTGCAGTGACCAGACACCGAGGAGCAGCGCTGGAACCAGAATCAAAGTAGGTCTCGTGGAGTTGGGGGTCGCTGGGGGGAAGGGAGGGGCTGCAGCAATGGTAGGGGGGGTGGCCCTCAGCGAGCCCTCCCCTTCCCGATGCTGGGCCCCTCATTCAGGCACTAAGTGCCTTTGAACGAGGCCCCCCCCTACCCCCACCCCCTGCAGCCGGGAAACAGCCCACACGTTTTTTTGTGCCATACTTCCCATGCAGTGACAGGGCTGCCCACCACACGGGTAGTTGCGGCTGCAGCTGCAACAGGAAGAGGCCCGTAATTACTGGTGAATTACCGAGTTAAGGGCATCAACTGGTGGCGGGACGGGTGAAGGCCATTCACAGGCCTTCCTAGCCTGGACTAAATTTCGGTAGAGGTGGGGATGGTGGTGCGGTCCCTTCGCTGCCACTATCCCACCCGATTTTATGCTCTTCCCACCTCCAAGCCCACCATAGAGCAGAGCATAAAATTCCACCCAATTAGTTTGGACTGACGTTTATATTTATATAGAGCCTTTCCCAAACACAGATGTCCCAAAGTGCTTACATCAAATTAATTACTTTTAAAGTGTAGTCACTCTTGTTGTGCAAGGAAATGCAACAGCCAATTTGCACAAACAGCACTAAGATAAACAACCAAGTAACCTGTTTTGGTGGATAGAGGGATAAATAATGACCAGGACAATGAGGAGATCTTCCTTATTCTTCTTTAAAATAGTGCCATGGCATCCATTTTGTCCCACTGAAAAGTCAGAACGGGCTTTGATTTATCTTCTCATCTGAAAGATGGCATCTCTGACAACGCATCACTCCTTAGCACTGTACTGAAGTGTCAGCATAGTATTAGAGCCCAAATCTGATAGCCAAAACCCACGAATGCCACTACTCAGTGCAGCAAGGGACATATCTGCACTAGCTTCATCCTGTCACTGCCCAATTCTGGATATAAGCATAGAACTACATTAGGTGTGAGGAGGTTATTCTTTTCTCAAAGGGTCATTTACCTTTGTAATAAGTAGACAACTCACACAATGGGGCCTGAAGTTTATTCGTGCTCCGCGGCGGCACACTTTGAACTCAGCAGCGTGCCCGCATTCAACAGCCGCCGCTAAGCCCCCGCGTTATTACACACATCATGGGTTCATTAGCATCACTGCGATGCGCCCCCCCCTCCATATTTCATGGGGAGAGACGGGACATCTAGCGCAGTGAAGAACCTTTTGACAGCTGTGCAGCAGGTGCTGGGTCCCTATTTAAAGCACCCCAGCACCTGCTTCTTGACAGCTGCCAAAGAAATACTTACCTCACTGTTGAAGAGTGGGGCTGCTGCCAATCTGGCAGCAAAGCATAAAGTGCTGGGGAAACTCAGCAAGTCAGGCAGCATCTGTGGAGAGAAAAGCAGAGTTAACTTGTCCAAGTTCACAGACCTGAAAGTTAACTCTGCTTCTCTCTCCACAGATGCTGTCTGACCTGCTGAGTTTCCCCAGCACTTTCTGCTTTGCTGTCACATACTTACCCTGCTGTGTCCCAGTGTCCCATGAAGTTGCGTTCCTCTTCTTCCACTCAAGTGCATCATGCTTCTTGTCGGCATGCCGCATCTGGGTGAATAATCTTAATTTTGCGCATTCCAGGATGTGAGACTTAAATGTACCATAAAAGGCAAATACACAACAGAAATTAAACCACAATTGAAGAATATCTACATACTATAGGCTTCTAATCATCTGACTGTGAAAAGCCACAGTCTAATATGCATTTGGAATCTGTATTCATTTCTCTGCTAACTGGTATGTGAAAATACCAACTGCAATTAAATGATCTTTGCAAAAGAACGGGAAAATATGTTCAGATTCTAGCTGCATTTCCAAATAGAAATATTATACCAATAACTTTGATCAGCTGCTGCAGAAGCAAAATGTTTGTGAACGTGTCATTGTGTAATAGATGAAAAACCATGACAACAGCACTGATTTCCTCACTGGTCTTGCATTGGTTTGCAAACATGTGCAATACAAACCTTGTAGCCAGAAGTTAGAGCAGTTACACTGTGGAGTCACCTTTGATTAAAAGGACCACACCAAAAACCGAGGATGACAGTGGGGTGCTCTCGGGTGGCCCCACAGTTCAGTGAAGCCTCCCTGCTCACTCTCCTCCAGGCTGTGCGAACAAGGTGGGAGATCCTTTTCCCCACAAAGGTCTCTGTTGGGCCCCTGAAATGCTGCCTAGGCATCAAGCTTAAGAACTGCTGCCACTATGAGGACCCCAGGCGTAGGATGTCCACCGAAGCCCATGGGCTGCAGGTCATCGTTGAGCAGGGCATAGAGACGTGACACCACACTCTCTAAACGTGCAATCACCTCTGAAACTGGTGCTCTGACATCCGATGGCATGTCATGAAGGGCCTGTAGATGCACGGCGACCGTAATGCCGGGCTCCCCTTAGGGGCTGCTCCTCACGACCGGGAGCCTCTATGTGGATCACACCTGCCTGTTGATTTTGCCTCCGGCGCATACGGATCCTCAGGAGCAGAGGATCACACAATGTAGGATGAGCCAGACCCATTTCTATGTGATAAATAAAGTTGTATCCTTCATTTATTCAAAGGTTCCTAACAGGACAGGGATTGGTGTTGACGGGTACATCAGGTGCTTTCATGGATCAACTATGTGGCGTGGCATGGCATTGCCCATCTTGGCTAACACTCAGAATAGCACAGCATGACCACATCAAGATCTTACCAGCTGAATCGATTGCCCCCACCATCTATATAACCTTAATGCTCCTACCTTTTCTGGCACCCACCCCACACACAGGGTGACGGGAGTGCCATTGTTCCTTCACACACACAAGCAAACGCAGAGCATACACTGTTTACGGAGGGAGAGTACACAGTACCTCCCTTCATGCCTGCAGAGGTTTACCTCCATTAACCCCAAACCCCCTCCCTCCTCCCTTTATGAATGCAGAGCTGAGACTCCTGTAATCTCCCCCTCCATTCCAGAATGCAGAGCTGAGACCCCTGTAATCCCCCCTCCCTTCCAGAATGCAGAGCGAAGACCCCTGTAATCTCCCCCTCCATTCCAGAATGCAGAGCTGAGACCCCTGTAATCCCCCCTCCCTTCCAGAATGCAGAGCTAAGACCCCTGTAATCCCCCCCGTTCCAGAACGCAGAACTGAGTCCACTGTAATCCCCCTCTTCCTCCTCCCTTCCAGAATGCAGAGCTAAGACCCGTGTAATCTCCCCCTCCATTCCAGAATGCAGAGTTGAGACCCCTGTAATCACCCCTTCCCTCCTCCCTTCCAGAATGCAGAGCTGAGACCCCTGTAATACCCCCTCCCTTCCAGAATGCAGAAGTGAGTCCCTTGTAATCCACACCCCACCCCCTCCCTTCCAGAATGCAGAGCTGAGACCCCTGTAATCTCCTGTCCCTTCCAGAATGCAGAACTGAGTCTCCTGTAATCCCCCCCCCCTCCCTCCTCCCTTCCAGAATGCAGACCCCTGTAAATCTGCACTTACCTTCACTGTCCAGTACTCCTGCTTCTGCTGTCCCGTCTGGTTTTCTGTTCATGAACGGCCGGCTCTTGATGGCCGCCTGTTCTACGTAAAATGAGGAAGTGGAGAGCGTGAGGTGGCGGGATGCATAATCTGCAGAGGTAAGTAGCGTTTTACACATTCTAATTGAGGTGCCGCTACTGAGCGGTGGGGGGTGCTGCACTGACGTCCCCCCCGCTGCCAGTATTATGCGGCAGGCCCTTCTTAACATCGTGGGTCGAGGCGGGCCTCTCCCCACAGAATTTTACCAGCCCCCGCTCTGTGACGCATGGCGTCGAGGGACCGGTAAAATTCAGCCCTGGTTGTGGGTTCACTGCAAACATTCAAAAGGAGCTGGACATGTCCCTGGAAAGGGCTGATATTACTCTATACGAAATGTTGTTGGGTACCTCATGGTCATTACTGTCTTCTAGAACTTGCTTGGGGGGCTCAAAGTAGAATTTCCCAGGATTATTTTACCCCCTGAACAGGCTTAGGTTTTTTTAAATCTGTTTTCCTCTTTTGAATGGGCATTATTGTGCACTGTGTTGCTGAGTTGCAACACAGCTGAATGAAGTGGACACGATAGAGCAGCTGGTCCTTTTCTGACTGACATTATTGCATTTTTCTTAGATATTCAGAAAAAAACTTATTTTCCAGATTGGAAAATAATTCTTCCGAAAAGTATGGCATTAACAATAGTATTGATGGGCTAACTGGGAAAGACACATTTATAGTTATGCAGCACCTCGACATTTCAAACCATTTGATGCACAATGAATCATTTTGAAGTGCAGCAATTGTTGTTATGAATGCAAAGCGAGCAGCCATTTTGCCCACAAGGGTGGGAATTTTAACATGGGAGAGTGGGTGTGATTGGATGCCTGTCAATCAGGCTGACTTTCAGGCAGATCATCTGTCAATGCTGAAAGATACACGCTACCAAATCCCCCACCTTTCATTGCATCAGAATGTTAAAATTTCCCTCATGATCTCGAAAAAGCAATGAGATGAACATTCTGCCTTGAATGGCATTAGTTTAAAGAAGGATGTAGGGTAGTCAGCCAGGTTATAGAATTAATTCCCTCCTCTTTTTTGTATAGTGCAAGGAGATTGTTAATGCAAACTTGAAAAATCAAAGTTGGCGGACAGGATTTTGGTTTAATGTATCAATTGAGAAGGGTACCTCCAGCAATACAGCAGTCCCTCAGTATTGCACTTGAATGGTAGTCTAAATTGTACGCCCATGGCCTGAAGCGAGGTTTGAGCTTACAATCTTTTGACACAAGTTCAAGAATGCTATCAACTGAGCCAGGATGACTTTGCAAATGGTCTAACAAATCAGCTATTAAAATAAAGAAACAATTAGATATGGCATTCTGCTTTGTGGGACTCCAGTCGATATTTTACAATAAAATAAATAGCAGATTCTTATCATCCCTTACTCAGGTACTTTGCGAAAGGTGTTAGCTGTGGCTCACTGGGATCAGCCTCACCTTTGAGTTAGAAGACTCCACTCCAGAGACTTGAGCACACAATGTAAACTGAAACTTCAGTGCAGTATTGAGGGAGCGCTTTACTGTCAGAGATTCCATCTTTCAGATATGACATTGAACTGAGACCCGTTCTGCCCTCTTAGGTGAGCATAAAATACCCCTTGACGTTATTTTGATGAAGAGCAGGGAAAACCTTTCTGATGTCTTGGCCAATATTTGCCCCTTAAATATCATCACCAAAGAAGATTATCTCATCATTATCACATTGCTGTTTGTGAGACCTTGCTGTGCACATATTGGTTGACGTTTTCTATATTACAACGCTGACTGCACTTCAGAAAAAGTACTTAATTGGCTTTAAAGCGCTTTGGAACGTCCTGAGGTCATGAAAGGTGACTTGCATTATGATGGCCAGATATTCTTTCTTTTTTGCTATCCGAGAAACCATATATCTAGTTCAATGGTTCATCAGCTATGCCTCACAGCTTTGTATCCAGCTTTGAATGGCATCCCTGAAAGAAGGCTTTGAGGATTACAGATCTAACTTCACTCCAGGCATTATGGCAATTGTACCATTTCAAGGCCTTGACATTGCAAGTGTGACAAATCAATTGATTTGCTCTGAAGTCACATTGACAAACAGCAGGCTCTTGTGTTTGAGATATTAAAATACTTTATTATTTATTTTCTGCGAGGTTTAATAATACTGCCACTATTGTGAACTGTGAGGAGGATAGCGATAAACTTCAAGAGGACAGAGACAGGCTGATAGAATGGATGGACAAGTGGCAGATGAAATTTAATGCAGAAAAGTGTGAAGTGATACATTTTGGTAGGAAGAACGAGGAGAAGCAATATAAATTATAGGGTATAATTCTAAAGGGGGTGAAGGAACAGAGGAACCTAGGGTTATATGTGCACACATCTTTGAAGGTGGCAGGGCAGGTTGAGAAAGCATACAGGATCCTGGGATTTATAAATAGGGGCACAGAATAAGAAAGTTAGGATAAACTTGTATAAAACACTGGCTCGGCCTCAACGAGAGTATTATATCTAGTTCTGGGCACCACATTTTAGGAAAGATGTTAAAGCGTTAGACAGAGTGCAGGGAAGATTCACAAGAATGGTCCAGGGATGAGGAACTTCAGTTATGAGGATAGGTTGGAGAAGCTGGGGTTGTTCTCCTTGGAAAAGAGAAGATTAAGAGAAGATCTGATAGAAGTGTTCAACGTCATGAGGGGGCTGGATAGAGTATATATGGAGAAACTTTTCCCATTGGCAGAATGATCCAGAGGACACTGATTTAAGATGATTGGCAAAAGGAGCAGAAGCAACATGAGGAAAACCTTTTCGACACAGACAGTGGTTAGGATCTGGAAAGCACTGCCTGAGAGTATGGTGGAGGCAGATTCAAGCAAGACCTTCAAAAGAGAATTGGATATTATCTGAAAAGAGAAAGATTGCAGGCTACAGGAAAAAGGCCGGGCAGTGGGCACAGTGCCCGAGAGCCGGCTCAGACACAATGGGCTGAAGGCCTCCTTCTATGCTGTAACCATTCTATGATTCAATTATTCTAATATGGCTGCGTTTGCTGACAACGCAACCACTAGGTGGCATAGTACTCGCACATGCGGAAATGCAGCCTCATGCACTGACTGCGACATTTTAGGCAGCTGCCAGTAGTAAAGATGGTACTGCTCAATTTATCACAAAAACAAAAACAAGAGAAACCCAAACCTCCACATTGGCTGCGATCGCCACCTCCATCCTACCCCCAACAGTATCTAGCTGCCCCCTGCCATGATGCTTTTCTTTGCTGCTGCCTCCCTCGCCCATCTGCTCACCGCTTGCTCCACACCTCGCCACTTCTCCCCCCTCGGCCACTTGCTTCGCGCTTTACCCCTCCCCTCCCCACCTATCGGCCACTTGCTGCTCCCTCCCCTCTGCGCTGCCTCTGCTCCCGACTCCCTCCCGCTTCTGCTTCCCACTCCCTCCTGCTCGCAGTCTCCCTTCCCAACTATTCTGTCACTCTCTCTCTTCACCACTTCCCCAGTGCGGGGAAGAGAGACGGCGATCGCAGGAGGGAGCAGGGAGCAGAGGCAGAGCAGAGGGGAGGAAGGGATGAAACCGCGAGCGAATGGCTTACAGGTCGGGGGAGCGAACGGCCGAGGGGGGAGAAGTAACGAGATGGGGAGCGAGCGGCGAGCAGATGTTGCAGTACGCGATGATGTTTTTGCACACATACACGAATTACTCCTGGCAAGCTGGGTGCTGACGTAGGCAGTAGTAACATTTGCGCCACACAAGTGCCAGGCAATGGCCATCTCCAACAAGAGAGAATCTAACCATCTCCCCATGACATTCAATGGCATTACCATCACTGAATCCCCCACTATCAACATCCTAGGGGCTGCCATTGACCAGAAACTGAACTGGAGTAGCCATATAAATACCATGGCTACAAGAGCAGGTTAGAGGCTAGGAATCCTGCGGCGAGTAACTCACCTCCTGACTCCCCAATACCTGTCCACCACCTACAAGGCACAAGTTAGGAGTGTGATGGAATACTTTCCACTTGCCTGGATGGGTGCAGCTCCAACAACATTCAAGAAGCTCGACATCATCCAGTACAAAGCAGCACGCTTGATTGGCACCCCATCTACAAACATTCACTCCCTGCACCACCGACGCACAGTGGCAGCAGTGTGAACCATCTACAAGATGCACTGCAGCAACGCACAAAAGCTCCTTAGACAGCACCTTCCAAACCCGCGACATCTACCACCTCGAAGGACAAGAGCAGCAGATGCATGGGAACATCACCGCCTGCAAGTTCCCGTCCACGTCACACACCATCCTGACTTGGAACTATATCGCCGTTCCTTCACTGTTGCTGGGTCAAAATCCTGGAACTCCCTTCCTAACAGCACTGTGGGTGTACCTACCCCAAATGGACTGCAGCGGTTCAAGAAGGCAGCTCACCACCACCTTCTCAAGGGCAATTATGGATGGGCAATAAATGCTGGCATAGCCAGTGACGCCCACATCCCATGAATGAATAAAAAAAAAACATACTGACAGCAAGAGTCCATTCTGCTCATGTGCGAAGCTGGGAGCGCTCTGATGACGTCAGCACTGGGCTGCATTGTAAGGAGTCACTTTGTTCCAGTATTGGCTTCTAGTTTGATCCTTTCTTGTGAATACTTACAGATTGCTTGTGGTAACTTTGGACTCTTTTAGAATTAACAATAGAAACAAAGTCATATTACTTACTGAACAGAGTACATTCATCGTGAACAGGTTGATAATTTAGCCTTATGATGAATATGAAAGTATGTTCAACTGATTAACTTTTACCTTGGTTTGTAGCTCCATCTACTGAACTATTCTATAATGCACAAAACAGTTTAAACTGCTCAACAAAATAGTATACTGTTGGCAGTTTGAACTTTTAAAAATTCTATTCCTGTATTATAAGTTGCAAGTCATAATGGAAAGAAGATTAAAAAAAAACTCTTCTGAATTGAATCAAGTTAGTTATTTGTTCCAATGGTCTTTGGTACTCAAGATGGTGAAGGATAACATTGCTGGAAGTAGAATATTTTCCACTTTCTGTTCCCATTGTCAACATTGATCACTTCCAGCTTGAGTCTAATTAACACTTCCTCTGCCCTGGATCAAATTTTGCTATTTCCTCATTTCACCCTCATTCAGGTACCTAATATTTCATTAATCTGACACCTCATTTCCTGCACAAAGCACCAACATACCTCAGTAAGACTGCCAATTATGAACAAACTATGGCTGATTTCAATCTTAATCTTCCAAGCAGGTGGTGGTTTCCTACTTTAAATATACAGATCAGGATCAGATCATATTATTAGACCCCTACCACTATTTTAACTCTAACCTGTGTAGGGAAACCATTGTAGTTTTCCTGCCAGATGAGCTTAAGTTAGAACAAGATTGAAAGCAGAAAAGGCTGTTCAAGGAAACTTTAGTCCTCCTCTTCCCTATCGGGAGACACCCGGAATCCATATCTCTATTCGACATTTACTGGAAGGCGGCCAAAGCCCACACGAATTTTCACAGGCTGGCTTCCATTTCCGCTCGTTTCCTGCCCATTCCAGCAGCATGTGAATGAGGCCCACCAGGTAAAATTTCTGTGGCTTCATTCTGCTGAGGGCAGGTGGGAATCTAACCAAGGCCATTAGGTTCTTACTGGAAACCGGATGGCAGATAATAGACGTGCCCTCGAAAGATTAGGTTAAGGCACATTTCAGATGTTCCCATAGTCATCAGCATAAGAGAAAGAAATGGAGACTTCAACCAATTGGTCTGTTATGGCTTTAGATCCAGATCACAGAAGATGTTTTCAAATTGAAAGCACAATGCAGTCCCATGTGACTTTGGCCATTTCAACCAGGCTGAAATGCAATTGATTTGGTTTCAATTTTTTTGTGAAATGAATGATTTCTTTGTGCAAAAGTCCAAAGATATTTCTGAATAAAAAGCTGTTGCAGAGTTAAGAAGGTAGCCTTGCAATCCCAGCTTATCTGGTATTTGAAATGCAGTGACTGAGAGAGCTGTGAAGTTGCAAATAATAACATTCAAGCAAGTAAATTTATACATTTTGAATCAAATGTCCTATTCCTTAAACATTCAGAATTGTCTCTTCAACAAGACAGGACTCCAGTTATACCAAATGATTGCAACTGTGGGGAAAGGGAGAGATGGGAGAAGAATCTTTCACCTTCTGGTTACGGTCCTGTCTGTATGCAGATAAAAACAATCAACTAGAAACTATTTATATGTGGTCTTTGGGAAAAAAATTGCTTCCAATCTTGAGGCATGTTTAACACTTGATAATTTTATCCTCATCTTGTTTTTCTACTTCATCTTTGTTCTCAATTTCTTTCATTATTTAAGAAACATGGAACAAACCTCTTTTCACTGATGAAAACAAATGTTTCTTCAGAACTTAGAATCAAAGTTATTGCTATTTTCCTAACACTCTCAGGTTTTCCCAATGGCTTAATGGGTAAAGACACGGATTGGTACAACACTTAGCCATAGAAAAAGCTCTCAGTGCAATTCATAGTTGTGATTTTTTAGGTACTCTCAGGTGATTTGGTGCTACAGTTGGCCTCAGTGTTCCTGACGTAGGGCTACTTTTTGGAGGAGCTAAATTCTTTACTCACACCTATTTTTCCAGCAACGTCAAGAGCCTGAACTGCCAAGTGCCAGGACTACAGAGGTCACCATTCAAATATTATTCTACTGCTCCTTCCCAAACATCACACATGACAACCTGACTGGAAATATATTCGCATTTGCCTTTAACCCTCCTTGAAATTCTGCCATTCCTCTCATTGAATATTAGCTTTAGATAGTGCTACAGTCTTATTCAGCCTTAATGACTAATTACTTTGTTTTATATTTCCTTTAGAATTTGAAGCTGTTATTGAGTGTTATTGAGTCTTCAGTAATGTCAACGAAATGTAATGAAGGTGCCAACAGTACAGCGAACGCTTTGAAAAGCAGTTTGTGCATACTTAGATGATAAAATGAACAGGATTCGCAAATGATTGATGTGTTATGTTGGAAACATTAGATGTTTTAACTCCTGCACAATCTTTCTGAAGCCAGGAATAGGAAAGTATAAATAAAAAAAATAAAATTGATATGACAGGAGCATTTGATTCCAGTGATGTGATAAAGACAGTGGGGAAGCAATTATCCAGAGTGTTACATTTTTTTCGTCACCTTTCCTCACGTCACATGGAAATGACAGCAGAGCTCTGAAATGTGTCATATCACTGGAAAAATTAATAGCCTTTTGTCATTTTAATGAAATTTCATGGCATATCATGCTCTATATAAATTAAATTCAATCATTTTATGTTGTGCATATAATCACTCTTTATAAGTTTTTATTCCAGGGATAAACCACAAGAATCAGAGGAGGAAAATCTAATATGTTCTCTTGTTAAATTTCCATTTCTCCCCTCCACTTTGCAGAGCATACCTCATTTTGACAGAGTTGAACGACATTGTCTTGGCACTCACACTAGTTTAGGATGATTTGCTGGTGCTTTCAACTGAAGAAAGCTTATGGAAGTAAGCAGCCTTGGGAGAACACAGAATGGGAATTTTTTTTTGTTGAAAAAACAAGAGTTCAGTTATAATGCTATGGTTCTAGATTCTTTGACATTTTCTTCTCTTCTTCCACCCAAGCTCCAATTACTTCGTTCTAGATGTTTTCCTAAATTGAAATCAAGGGCTGGATTTTTGTTTTCCAGTCTGCTGACCTGCTGACGCAGCGTAATTTCAAATGCAAACTAAGTAACAGGTCTGGGTGCAAGTCTGGTGC
This sequence comes from Heterodontus francisci, assembly GCF_036365525.1. NCBI lineage: Eukaryota > Metazoa > Chordata > Chondrichthyes > Heterodontiformes > Heterodontidae > Heterodontus > Heterodontus francisci. The sequence goes on from NC_090375.1 coordinate 41,244,829, forward strand.
CAATTAATGGCACTGTAAAGGTTATGGAGGCGAGACCGGGGAATTAACTGCGATCTTTAAAGGCCAGTGGCAGCCTTCACTGGGCTTGCTATTGCCTACACCAGTGAGTCTCCAGGGATCTTGGAGGGCCTGTGTGGGCATGGCAATGCATCCCACAGGGCACCCTGCTTTTCTGATGCCTCTCTTGAGGCTCTAATAGATGCTGTGTCCGAGAGGATAGAGGGAGTATACCCAGCCTCAGGGAGGAGGAATCGCCGCCCAATGAAACCAGGACGGCATGGATGGAGGTGGCCACGGAGGTCAGCAGTCAGGGGCCGATGAGAAGGACTGGGGTGCACTGCAGGTTTAATGATCTATTGCAGGCTAGTAAGGTGAATGGCCATCGGACGCCGGTTGAATGGGCATAACCTCTCTAAGCACTAAAATGCACACAAAATGACCTCACATTATGCCCATACATCTCCCTCACATTGTCACTTTAAGTGCACGCTCGCTGTGCAGAGACGCTCAGATGGCGACATCACTGAGGGGGATATCAGCCCATTTGAATGTCTTGCTGGAAGAGGTGGCCAGGGTGCAGCTTTCTCATCTGACCCGGCAGGAGAAGAGGGCTCACAATGCAAGGGAGATGGTCAGAAGTGGAGGTGGAGTGGCCCAGCTCCATACCGTTGCATTCTATCTCGGCACCCTCCACCAGTGCAGACACACACTCACCTCGGTTGGGCCACAGAGCAGCGTAGAAAGGGGTGCACTGGATAAACTTCATAGCATGCGTGAGTAGGAGGAGGAGGTGAAGGCAGAGACAACTGTAGGCAGGCCCCCTCGGAGAACAGAGGACAGACACAGCGATGCTTCACTAGGCAAAGATGCTGGGCCTCAGGTGTCAGAAACAAGGAGGCCCTTCCTTGTTCCCATTTGTCGCAGTTCCCTGAGGCTTTGCAGGGCCATGGGCAGAAAAGGGAGGAGTCCTTGTAGTGCTTGTGCACTGTTATGACTCAGGGCTTTGATTACATGAGCTCCTCCATTGAGAGATTGGGCAACCGCTTAGAGAGACATTGCAGCACTACTCTGAGTGGGTGCAGGAGCAGTGCACTGATATGCACATAAAGAGTGAAACTCTCTGCAGCATAGATCACTCAGTGTCACTGATGGCACACAAGTGGTCTGAGTGGATGCCAGCTGCATCCCAGCCGGTAGCCACTTGCAACATCCAGGAGCACCAGGAAAAGGCTAAGGCGGATGTAATGGAAGACGATGGGGTAATTGCTCAGGGAGCTCCAGCATCACCCTTCGACCCCTCACCCCCTCCGACTCAGGAGTTATTTGTGTACTAAGGCGCTGTGACAGAGGCCATGACACAGGTTCGGCAGCCTGTGCAGGATCCCTGACGGGCACCTCCAAGATGAGGAAGGAAGCCGAAAGCATCTCAGCCAGTGGTACTAAGTAGGGTCAGGCTGCCTCCACCTCATCCTCTGCCACAGGGGTAGAACCCCGTAGGAGTATACGGAAGACAAAGGTGCCACATTGATTTCACCTCTAGGCTCACCTATGTGCTGATGATAATATTTGTCTTTTATTTTGTTATGCAACACAATACAAATCTCTTGTCATCACTCAGACGTATGTGTTGTTGATGTGTCCTTTGGAAAGGTGAATGCCGCATTGTGGTGCCGGTGGCGTGTGTGTGGAGATCTGAGACTTCTATTTGCCCAAACTCTTCATTGTTGGACATATATGGATGGAGGAAAGCTCCATACGCATGTTTACAGCTGCCAATGGAACCTCGCAGTCTAGAATCTAAGTGGTGCAACAGTTCTGTGTGTTGAAGGATGAGGTGCGAGGGTTAGGTGGAGATCGGATGAAGCGTGATTCAATCAGATTTGGTCCTTGCTCCCTTCCCAGCCAGCAGATTCCCTCCTGTTCCTCCTCCTCTTCCTCCTCCCAGACCTCTTCTGATTTTAAGTGGCATTCCTGCTCCTCCTCCTCATCCATCTCCACGCCCCTTGGCACTACCATGTTGTGCAGGGCACAGCAGATGACCACAGCACATGGCTCTCTGGCTGGCTCTTACTGGAGGCACCACCTGACTGGTGAATTCAATAGACGCATCTCTTCAAGAGGCCAATGTCTGCTCCACGAGGGTCTGTGTTAGGAGAGAGCTCAGGTTATAGCACCTCTCTCCATCTGTCTCTGGGTCTTGAACAGGCATTTGAAGGCACTTCCTGAGGCGATAAACACTGTGTCTGTGGTAAAAATTTTGAAGTCCGTGTTAATTATAAATGTCTTGCTCCAAGCCTTTAAATCTGTGTTTTAAGATAACCTAGCCACAATGGGGGGGACACCATGAAGCCTCTCCGCCTCCGTGAATATTGGGCCAAGCCCTCACAGCGTCGGGGGTGGGGGTGGGGGCGGGCCTTCTCTGGAGCGATCTTCAAGCCTCCCCGGCCACAGACCCCGATGCCTAGGGGGGCACTAAATTTGTCTCACTGTTACTTCTCGCAGTCCTTTTTTTTATCGTGTAATGGTTTAGCTGACTGGCTACATGCTAACGCAAGATTAGGACATGGTGTAGCTAGCTCTATTCTGTCAAGAAAAGTAATTAACATTGGCATTAGATACTGTCTTGCTTAATAGCTAACTAATAAAGTTGTGCTGCTCTCCATTGATGTTTCTACGTGTAGCTACATTATTTATAGGCAGAAATATGTTTTAAATCAGACTCTAATTTGATGGCATTAGTTTGGCTATACACTGAAGATAGAAATTAATTGCTCCCATGTCCATGGCTGAGTCAATTATTTTGTCAAATGTCTACGATTCAACATGTTGGTGCCTATCCCTGGTCCCTTCACAATGCTCACCTCTTCACAATACTGTTGTGTTCCTCCCATGGCATTTTCCCTGTTCCCAGCCTTTAAAAATAGCTTTCTGCATCTGACAAGCCTGAAGATGAGCTCTTTCATGAACTCAACAGGCACTTAATTGGAGGCGAGTACCTGACCCTTTCCCTCACTGCCAGTGGCACTTTGAAAATTGCATCCCATTCCAGAGGTGGCATGTCCAAATGCTGACCTCCAAGAATGTGATCTTCAAATTGCACTCGCTGCCATTTGCGCTCTCAACGGGGTTTGAAAATCCAGCCCCGTGACTCAGCGGGAGCCAGGAGGTTGGCAGGGTGGGGAGGTGTGTAATTTTGATTTTGGCCAATAGTGTTAGGCGGGCAATATGGGTTCAGCTGCCCATTATACAACTCCCCAATTTTCATGTGATTTTCTCAGCCCTGTGCAGATGGCTTTGGAGGCAGGTGGACTGGCAAAACTGGAAAGGAACCGTACAAAGTGACAGCAGGTTGTAATTGGAAGGAGAAAAATCCCAGATCCTTCCTTACCTGCTGAGTGGTTTCATCATCCTATGTTTTTATCCATAATTTTGATGTTCTGGGAAAGAATGAGTGTAATTGGAGAAATTACAGTGGGGGGAATGTTGGCTTTGGGTGACAGTATAAAATGGGAAATATGTAATCAGCCAGCAATGAAAGTCAATGACTGGGATTTTCGGCATTTTGAAAATAATCGTGAATCAGGACCAACCCCAATCACATCACTAGTGCACCCTCTGGTGCAATCTTATGGGAGGTGACTGATTAGCAGCCCGCCTCTGTGTTCACTGTCCAATTAAGGGCAACGGGCGGGCTCAGGACATGAGAGGGCCAATCAGAGGGTAAGAAGCAAAGGGCAGCCACCAGCCCCAATGAGTAGCCTGTGTGCAGCTAGAATGTGTACAATAGGAGATGGCAGCCCAAGATAGAAGTACACTCTTCCTTTGCTACAAGTTTGTCTAATCTCTGCATTAATAGATTCTGCCACTTTACAGCTTCTACCAGTGGGCCTATACATAACTCCCAGTACAATCTTAAATCCTTTTCTATTTCTTAATTCTACCCATAAAAACTCCACTGCCTGCCTACTTCTTGTTATATCATCTCTTATCATAGAAGTAATTTACTCACATCCTTACTCACGGATGCTACTCCTTCCCCTTTCCCAGATTCCTTATCCTTCCTGTTGACATTACAAGCTAGTATATTCAATTCCGAGTACTGACTGCCTTACAGGTATGACTCAGTAATGGCGACCATGTTGTACCCTGTGAGCTGAATTTGTGCTAGTAATTCATTCATTTTTTTTGTCTCTATATTCCATGTGTTTGTATAAAGAATGCTTATGGGCCAAATGCTCTAAACTTCTGCCCTAATCTTTTTCTCACACATTTCTTATTCTCTCTTCAGATTAATTACTTTACATCCTTTAGTTTTCCCTTTACCTGTAGTGTCTAAAAGCACAATTTCTTCTTATTACTCTATTTTCTTCCTTTTGATTTGTTTTAGAATTATTTATATAACCTTTTCCACTTGAGTCCTATCCCTTTCCCCCATTTACCAGTTTGAAGTCTTTGTGACCCGCTTATTCATCCTTTCCAGCCTGGTTCAGGGGGATCCCACTCCAACATTGCATCTCCTTCCTATCCCAGTACTGGTACCAGTGTCCCATGAACTGGAACCCCTCTTTCCCACACCACTCCTTTAGCCATGTGTTCACCGCCCGAATCTTCTTATCCCTATGCTAATTTGCAGAGATTCTAACCCTTGAGATTCTGTCATTTTGTAAATTTAGCTTCTGGTATTAGCTGAACCTTTTGCCTACTCTTCCCTCTGTTGTTGGTCCTTACACGGAATACAATGACTGGATTCTCCCCCTCCCTCTCCAATATCCTTTCAAGTCAGTTTGAAATGTCTCTCACCCTGACCCCAGGTGGGCAACATACCATATGGGACTCTTAATCCTGCTTAGAAACGATGCTACCGAATGTATTCTTTTCCACCTAGGTGATGCCTTGTCCTTTGCACTTTAGTTCTTCTGAATTCTTAATTTGACAATTTTACACAGGTAGATTTGGTAAAGGGTTGCAAATTGGATTCCGACAATTTAACTGACATTGATACTTGAAGGGTTATTCCATGATCTGCTGCACAGAATCACTCCATTGATTGCATTCAGAATAAGTTTCATCAGTGTATTGTCTTTCTGGTAGCCTCTATCTGATCTCTTAAGGCATATAAAAAATATCTGTGTACATAAGGGCTACCCTGCAGATTTCCATATTATTTGCTTCACAAACTTCTGAGAATGCTGTGAATGGAAAATCTTACCCTGCATTACAAGGCTTTCAGTAAATCACCAGCTCCGTTATAAAGGATACTTAATTTTGGTTACTGGCTTTGTCATATTGAATTTTTGCTATATTCTGTTATGAAATTGCACTGTGAGTTATTAGTAATGAATGTATTCATAAAATTTCTCTGTCTCCTATTTAATAAAGAGTTTAACCAGTTTATCTATTATAGTTTAATGCTTTTGGTAGAATAATGGACAGAGGAATTTTGAACAAATGCATGAAGATGTTCATCACCATTACAATACAGCATAATTTCAAACCCATTTACTGTGACTTGCACCTGATTAAAACACCCAAAATTATTGGCTTTCAACATACATAGTAGGCTTCTGTCATTGCACTTAAATGCACTATTATATAGAGTGCTCTCTTTCCTCTGAGTTAAAACAGGCATAACATTATTTATTTTTTCTGTTCTGGATATACTCGAAGGCAGCTTAAAATGAAACATATTCTGATTGCTGTCTTAGATATTAGATAGATATATCTCTGTTCTTTGTGCAACTATACCTAATAGAAGATCTTGTGATCATAAGTTTGATGATTTGAAAACAGAATATGCTGAAGATTGGTCTACCATTTTGGCTCATCTATCAAACTTCAAAACTGTGGAGAAAGATTTAGGAACATGGGAACAGGAGCAGGCCATTTTGAACTTCAAGCCTGTTCCACCATTCAATGAAATCATTGCTGATTTGCAACCTAACTCCGTATCATATGATTAACTTCATGTGATTAACTTCATATGATATTGTCATGAAGACCCCACCTGCCACGAATGAGGCATATTAATTTCATCAGATGAAACATAAATTTTAAACTGTTGCTGAACTGAAGGGATGAATTGTTTAAAGAGATCAGCAGTGGCTGGAAAAATTTGCATTCTAAGAGACAGTTGCCTAGGAAAAGACAATGGAACTGCTCCCTGATCCAATTAACCCAAATGGATTTTGATCACCAGACACTGAAGGTGGAACAAGCCAGCATTCCATTCCCTGACAGCCCCCCCCACCCCCCCCCACTGCAGGTGTCTGCTAAGATGAAAGGAATCCACAAAAACGCAGGAGCATTTGTTAAAAAAAACAACTTGTTATATGACTAACCTGCTGACCCAGGATTTTTGAATTGTGTTTACAGGACAGTTTGAAGACAGAAACTGCTTTGAAGACAATAGAGAAGGAAGGTCTCTCTCCCTGGCACTCTCCCTCTCATGAATTTTCAAATCCATTGAAGCCACTTAAGCCTCAAGAGGGAAGACTCCTACATCGAAAGCATGCACTGGGCCCCAACGCAACGGCAAGATTTAACTGCAATCAAAGACTCTACATCGAGTTCAAGGACAGTAAATGAACCCCAGCTATTGCTTCAAACTGTTCCCCTTTATTCTTACTCCTTTTCTGTCTCTGACTGTGTGTGTGTTTATCGCGTGTGCATACTAGCGTGGTCGTGTCACGTATTCATAGTAGTTTTAACCGAATTAGAGTTTTAAGGTTAATAAACTTACACCTTTATTGTTTAAATCTAAGAAAACCTATCTGGTTGATTTCTTTGCCTTGTAATTGGAGAGCAGTGAACAAGGATTCACTGAGGGAGAGCTAAAAACACGGTGTTTTAAAAATTAAACCCTGTTACGGTCAAACCAGGAAAAAAGAACAAAGAACAAAGAACAAAGATAATTACAGCACAGGAACAGGCCCTTCGGCCCTCCAAGCCTGCGCCGATCCAGATCCTCTCTCTAAACATGTCACCTATTTTCTAAGGTTCTGTATCTCTTTTCTTCCTGCCCATTCATGTATCTGTCTAGATACATCTTAAAAGACTCCATCGTGCCCGCATCTACCACCTCCGCTGGCAATGCGTTCCAGGTGCCCACCACCCTCTGCGTAAAGAACTTTCCATGCATATCCCCCCTAAACTTTTCCCCTTTCACTTTGAACTCGTGTCCTCTAGTAATTGAAACCCCCACTCTGGGAAAAAGCCTCTTGCTATCCACCCTGTCTATACCTCTCATGATTTTGTACACCTCAATCAGGTCCCCCCTCAACCTCCGTCTTTCTAATGAAAATAATCCTAATCTGCTCAACCTCTCTTCATAGCTAGCGCCCTCCATACCAGGCAACATCCTGGTGAACCTCCTCTGCACCCTCTCCAAAGCATCCACATCCTTTTGATAATGTGGCGACCAGAACTGTACGCAGTATTCCAAATGTGGCCGAACCAAAGTCCTATACAACTGTAACATGACCTGCCAACTCTTGTACTCAATGCCCCGTCTGATGAAGGAAAGGCTGAGAGGGAACCCCTAGACCCCTTTCTCACTTGGTTGTAACAATATGATGGGGGCCTTTGCCCCATATCCCTTAACACCTGTGGATAACAAAAATCTGTTAATCTCAGATTTAAAATTTACAATTGATCTAGCATCATTTGCTGTTTGCTGCAGTATCGCAGGATCCATCAATTATGTTTGTTATTAGACAAACATTCTGCTATAATATAGATTCTACCTGATCATTCATTTTGGTTCCATCCATAGCTTCAGCTCAAAGTTTGTCTGATAACACTCCTGTAAAGTCCCTCTGGTGGTGGAATTTGGTACAAGTATAAGTAATCAAATTAGAACTAAGTCATTTAGGAATGAAATCAGGAAGCACTTTTCCACACAAATGTGAGTAAAAATCTGGAATCTTTTTCTCCAAAAGGCTGTGGATGCTCGGATAATTGAAGCGTTCAGGACTAAGATCAATAAATTAATCGAGGGTCTCAAGGGATATGGAGAAAAGGTAGGTGAATGGAGCTGAGGTAAAGACCAATCACAATTTCATGATGGAGCAGGCTGAAGGGGTTGAATAGTCTACTCCTGCTGCGAATGTTCCTATGTTGCTATGACTCTTCACCCTCCTTCTAGGATCAGACTACATCTTGAATTCTGTGTTAAGGTTTGATCATTGACTCATAAGGAAGACATTTAAGACAAGGCAGAGAAAAACAATGATCCCTTGTGTCAAAGGATTGAGTTATGATTGGAGAAACTGGGCCTTTTAGCCTTGAAAGGATACAACAAAAATGGGAATTATATAAAAGTGCAGAAGATGTTCAAGGCAAAAATGTCAGACCCATTAAAGAACCAGTTAGATGATACCTTTTTTGATTAAACTAGTAAAGGTGACACTAGGTTTTTCCCAATGATTCTCACCAAAGAATCAGTACCACAAGTGCCCTATTTAAGAGGGTGCCACTAAAAGTAATCTAAGATGGTTTAATCAAACTAGTAGAGACTTAGATTCAACAAAATACTGATTTAGTTTACCAATTATTCAATGAGCATCTTGTGTTACCCACTTTTTGGGGAATTCCTTGAGCCTACTGGTGGACACTGCATACTCCCTCTCCAGGGTTACCTGAGCATGGACAACACTGCGTAAGAGAGGCAGTAGCCAGAGTGACCCTCCCCGTGGACCATGTTCATCCTGGACCTGTGAAGGCAGTTAGATAATATGATGTCAGGAAAATAAGTTTTTGTAAACTTTTGGATGGATGAGTGACAATGGGCCAGATGGCCTCCCTCGACTGTATCTATCTCGTAATCTAATTATTCGTCATAATTTTTCCATTTTCTCTTCCTTTACACTGTACAAAGGTTCTCTCTCTTAATTAACTGCAGTTTATGTCTTAAACCACTTAGCACTATGTGTGGTATCTAATTTGTATTCAGCTGCTTCAATACACTGCTGTAATCATGTACCTCATATCAGCACGAACACTCAAACAGAGGCATTCTCGAACCACATCCTTTGCCAATTTAATTAGATTCTGAAGGTTTATGGCTTTATAGATTGCCAATTATGCAGAATTAGCTTAGATGTAATTCCCAACATCCAGGAACAAGGCCAAGTACTGCTAGTTCTATTGAAATGTATCAATATTTTGTCACAACTTAATCAATATCCTCCTTTTGTTTTGACTGTATGCTTTGAGATGAAAAGAACAGAAAAGGGATGAAACAAGAACAATGACTGGCTTTAATTGCTGCCTTGGAGATTCAATATATCGAGTGGTCCATTGAAAAATAGTGTGAAAAGGAAACAAAAAAACTTTCAGCTCTGCTGGGTTCCAATGCAATCCAGGCCAATGGACTGAAAATAGCTGTCTGCCAGCTGTAAGCACTTTACATGGATTGACTTTGAGCCATTTCAATCCGCTTTCTTGTAGGCGTTATTGTACAGTATGAAAAGATTCTCAATGCTATTTGGTATTAGATTAGCTTCATACTCTAAGAGGCCAGAGGTTGGTGTAGGAAAAATAAACATTTGGTGTTTTAGGGCTGCTTTTTCTGATGCTGTTAGAGTAAGCTGAAGGAAACTTTACTGTGAATCCAATCTAGCCTGGGACTATTTGATGCTTACGTTGTATGCCTGAATGGAAGTGTTCTAATGCCTAACATTAACAACTCTCACCTCAATGAGCATAATTTCAGCTTTGTGCAGTGTTACAGCAGTGCTAGGAAGTGGGGTATAGTCCAAGGCTATCCAAGTGACCTGCATTACAGTACATTTTGGATGATCGACTGGGGAAGCCTGTCGTATGGATATGTGATTGTGCTGGCTAAGGGCCAGCGTCTGTTTAATGGCTGGGACTTATTACTACTCCACTTACAGTGTATGCGACCTGGTCAGTGGCAGGGTAGGTTGTGGAGGACGAATGGAAGCATGCTATGGTACGAGCAACCCGAGGAAGCAGCAGCACACATTATGCTTAGAGAACCCAGAGTGGCACTGCTGTTTCTCCTGGCTCCACCAAAATAATTTTAAACTTATTCAATGGCCCGGATTTTATGGTCAGCAGCAAGAGAACAGAACTCGCCATTCACTATGTTGCCCACAGAGTGTTTGTGGCAGGTGGAGACTTGTTGTCACTGGGTGTCGGGTCCAGCATGGTGACTTTGACAGGGGATCTGTGGCTTGTGTGAGCAGAGCAAGCAACAGTTTGACTCTTCAACTAATCAAGTTGAAGAAACACACAGATTTGAATATTAACAGGACCAGATTGTGTAGGCGGAAGTCACTGATTTGTAGATGGGGAAACACAGAAATTTGGATTTCCCTGCATGCGGTGGGGTTCTAACTTCTCAATGTGCGTTTTGTAGCCCTGACAGACTCCCCTCTCAGAAGTCAGCCTGATTGGCAGAATTGACTCCCAGTTGGGTGGGGAACACTCCTGAACAGGACCAGGTAGCTCCGATCCATGACCCCGAGGGAGGCGGAAGGAGTCCGATACCTGATCCCAAGAGCCTTTGGATGAGGAGTGTCTGATGGGAAGAGCTTGGGGGACCAGGAGAGGGGTTGGGGATCACTCCTGCTCTTCCTGGCCCACAAATAGTTCTGTGAAGGAACTTACTTTTTTCTCCGAAGCTCTCGTCACCTCACTTCAGCTGCCAGGTTTAATTATAAATTGGGTTAATTTTTAAAAAATCTCCAACACTGATTAAATTCTTAAAGAATGAGACTCCACACTTCTAAAATTAAATTTTCAGTGCCAGGTTTGGCAGTAATTATGACTTATCACACCACTAAAATTTCACTTACACCTGAATGCACCAGCCCAAACATTTCTGGCATATTTAGCGGGTAACTCGTGAGTAAGTACAGTAACTATTGCACTTACATTTCAATTTCGAGGTATGTTGTCTCCCTGAAGCCAGGGTCAAGGATATCATCGAGCGGCTGCAGGATATTCTTCTGGGGGAGGGTGAACAGCTAGAGGTTGTGGTCCACATTGGTACCAATGACGTAGGTACGAAGAGGGATGAGGTCCTGAAAGCAGAGTTTAAGGAGTTAAAAAAGAAATTAAAAAGCAGGAGCTCAAAAGCAGTAGTTTCAAGATTACTCCCAGTGCCACGTGCTAGTGAGTATAGGTATAGGAGAATTAAGCGATTTAACACATAGCTGGAGAATTGGTGCAGGAGGGAGGGCATCAGATTTATGAGGCTTTGGGACCTATTCTGGGGTAGATGGGACCTCAACATGATGGGTGGGTTGCACCTTAGCAAGACTGGGACTAACATCCTCACAGAGAGATTGGCTGGTGCTGTTGGGGAGGGTTTAAACTAAATTAAAACAAGAAATGCTGGAAATACTCAGCAGGTCTGGCAGCATCTGTGGAGAGAGAAGCAGAGTTAACATTTTAGCTCAGTGACCCTTCATCAGAACTGATGAAGTTCAATCTGCCAGCACAACAGAAAGTCCTGGAGTACTCCAGCAGGTCAGGCAGCACTTGTGGAGAGAGAAGCAGAGTTAACTTTCAGGTCTGTGAACTTGGACAAGTTAACTCTGCTTCTCTCTCCATTGATGCTGCCTGACCTGCTGGATTTCTCCAGGACTTTCTGTTTTGCTGGCAGATTGACAGCAGCCCCACTGTTCAATAGTCAGGTAAGTATTCTTTGACAGCTGTCAGGAAGCAGGTGCTGGGGTGCTTAAAATCGGGCCCCAGCACCTGCTACACAACTGTCAAAGACTCTCACTGCGCTGAATATCGCGGAGGCTTGGGGCGGCTGGCGAATGCGGGCGCGCCGCCGAGTTCAAAGGGCGCTGCCGCAAATGGCGGCAGCCCAATAAAATTCAGCTCAGGATGTTAGTAAGCAAAATTAGAGGACATGGGATTGAGGGTAATACACTGCAATGGATTGAGAATTGGTTAACAGACAGAAAGCAAAGAGTAGGAATAAATGGGTCATTCTCAGGATGACAGGCTGTAACTAGTGGGGTACCAGAAGGATCAGTTCTTGGGTCACAGTTGTTTTTTCACAACCTATATAAATAACAATGGTATGGGGACTCGTTGTAATATTTCCAAATTTGCTGATGACAGAAAACTAGGAGGGAATGTAAGTTGTGAGGAGGATGCAAGGAGGCTTCAAGGGGATTTGGACAGGCTAAGTGAATGGGCAAGAACATGGCAGATGGAATATAATGTGAATAAGTGTAAAGTGATCCACTTTGATAGAAAAAATAAAAAAGAGTATTTCTGAAATGGTGAGAGGTTGGGAAGTGTTGATATCCAAAGGGACCTGGGTGTCTTTTTCATGAGTCACTGAAAGCTAGCATGCAGGTGCAGCAAGCAATTAGGAAGGCAAATGATATGTTGAAATAAAAACAAGAAATGCTGGAAACTCTCAGCAGGTCTGGCAGCATCTGTGGAGAGAGAAGCAGAGTTAATGTTTCAGGTCAGTGACCCTTCTTCAGAACTGGCACATATTAGAAATGTAAAAGGTCATAAGCAAGTAAAGTGGGGGTGCGGCAAGAGATAACAAAGAAGAAGTTGTAAAATGATATGTTGGCCTTCACTGCAAGGTGATTTGAGTGCAGGAGTAAAGATGAATAAAGCCTTGCTGAGACCGCACCTGGAGTATTCTGTTCAGTTTTGGTCTCCTTATCGAAGGAAGGATATACTTGCCATAGAGGGAGTACAACGGAGGTTCACCAGACTAATCCCTGGGATGGCGGGATTGTCTTATTAGGAGAGGTTGCAGAAACTGGCCCTGTATTCTCGAGAGTTTCGAAGAATGAGAGGTAATCTCATTGAAATTCTTACAGGGTGTGACAGGGTAGATGTAGATAGGATGTTTCCTCTGGCTAGTACATCTAGAACCAGGGGACATAGTCTCAGAATAAGGGACAGGCCATTTAAGACTGAGCTGAGGAGGGATTTCTTTACTCAGAAGGTAGTGAATCTTTGCAATTCTCTACTCCAGAGGGCTGTGGAAGCTCAATCATCGAGCATGTTCAAGACAGAAATTGATAGATTTCTGGATACTAATGACATTTAGAGATATGGGGATAGTGGGGAAAAATGGCTTCGAGGTAGATGATCAGCCATGATCTGTTTGAATGGCAGAGCAGCGTCGATGGGCTGAAAGGCCTACTCCTGCTCCTATTTCCTATGATCCTATTGGTGAGTTACTGGTGCAGTGCAGCGTGTGGAGGAGCAAGATAACTAGGATCACAACTTCCCGATTTCCGCATTTAACTGCACATGCACATCCTCCAGAAGTTGCCACTCGATTTACGGCATAATAACAATGTGCACTGTTATTGGTAATTGCAAAATACGGGCCATTGTTTTTGGTCCACCTCAGCAGTGCGGCCGGGTAGAACTGGGTGTGGGAGATGGAGACCTAGACTCCCAGTCACAGGTTAGTGAAAGAATTTTACAGCTGCTAAGATTTTAACACCCTTCCCTCTTGCTGAGTTTGGAGGTTCTCAGTCAAGTCGATAGACAGAATTTCACACAGTGGGGAAGGGTTCCAGCGTGGGTGAACATAGCTAACTTGAATTTAGATTCGAGCTGTCTTTAATCAAGTGTCCTTTCGACCACATTTCTTAGTTTCTTGTTGCACTGGTGAAATAAAGATGCAATACCGAGAACTGTACTGTAAAAGGTGGAAAACAGAGGTGAGAGAAGATTTCGCGCATCAAAAAAAAGATAAGAAAGGCCAAAAGTCAGTTGACATTCTTTTCTTTTTTGCATGCTCCTGCAAAGTTTATATATTCGGAGAAATTGATACTAATATGGTCACAGTTTCTCTGAATATTTCTTTTTGCACTTTTCTAAGCTGCAAATATACAGAGCCACACGTTCTTCCTTCTCCCTACAACCTCACAAATGAAATCAAGACTCATTAAACAATCTCCTACTCTAACTCATTGGGCTGAATTTTACCAAACGGAAGGATTTACCACTCAGACAGGGTGGTGGGACATCGACATGGACTTTGCCACTCATGTCCAATTAACACCCGGAAGGCATGTAATTCGGCCAATAACAGGGGGTGGGCGGGAGGAAGTCCAGGCTGCTCACGCATTGTCACCATATTTAAAGGGGCGCCTGCACTCGGGTAAAGGTATTATCAAAAGAGCACCTGTAAGGAAGAGGAAGTAAAGGACGAATGCAAACAAGCCTCACTAAGAAGGCATGGCTTGACGACACAAAGTCAGGAGCTGCAGATTGGTCGCATGGATTTGGTTGTGGTGCCTCAAGCGATTCAATGACCTGCTGAGATCTGGAAAGGTGAGTGGACCCCTTTATACCAAGCTTGCATCCCTCGATGTTACAAATGGCACTAATGCAATGTGAGGACCCTCACATTGGGCATGACCTGGTACCAGTATTCACAGTGGGATGCATAGTTGCCTCATAGCAGGGGCCCCCGGTCAATCTGAGTTGATTGCTGCATTGCCAATACTAAATGGCCTCTAGTAGCGGGCCTCCCAGTGGCACAGTGCTGGACCCTGACACAAGCACGAAGACAAGTGACACAGTGTATATTCAGAGTCATTGAGTCATTTACAACACAGAAGGAGGCCATTCAGCCCATCAAGTCCTTGCCAGCTCTCCACGCAGCTATGTTGAAAGTCCCACTCACTGGCTCGATCCCTGTAGACCTGCAAGTCTATTTCTCTCAGGTAGCCATATGTATCTGCTTTCAGGAGAAGTGGGCTCACAATGCCAAGGAGCAGAGACAACTAAAGGAGGATTGCCACTCCTAGCAGTATTGATGCTGATGGAAGAGGAGGCATTGGAGCTTGGAGGGATTGCAGCAGAGTAGCCTGTCGCTGAGGGTGAGGTGGGTGTGGAGGCCACAGAGGTGAGTTGTTTCAGGGAAGCATCCGCTAAACCTTATGATGCTCACTACCCACCATGCACCTGTGACCACTGCCGAACATATGGAGCTCCAGATGCATGACCGGCAGAAGGAGTTGATAGAAAGCACTGTGTGCGAACATCACTCATCTCTGTCACATGTCACGTAGCAGATGGGACAACAACAAGGGCACAGCAGCCACTTGAGGCCTCAGAGGAGCAGCAACCATCTGAGGAGATAACGTCACATCATTCTAGTGCACCCTCTACCAATGCAGATACTCACACATTGGTGGGCATTAGCATGCAGTAAGAAAAGATGTCACCAGCTGATGAGCACGCCACAGAATCACACGAGAAGTTAACAGAGGCGGTGACATCTGCGGCCATCCCCATCGGAGGAAGTGCCCAGCAGAGCTCCGCTTCAAGCAGATGGTGAGCCTCAGGATCCATCATCGAAGGGCCGATGCTGGATCTGCAGTATGAAATGTGTGGAAACCTAGCTGAGTTCCCAGAGGCTGTTTGCACCCATTCACAGGTGATTGTGGGGTCCATCCATACCATGAATGCTGCCATGTCTCTGGCGTGTGAGGACAAAGCCTCCTTCATCAAGAAAGTGGCATCCCTCATGGAGAGCCAAATGCAGCAAACCACACAGTGAATGCAGGAGGTACGTGTTGACCTGCATATCATCGCCTCATCCATAAGCTCTATAGAGTGATGGCTGGCCGAGATGGGCCTGAGACACCGAGATCCCTTGCCAGGGGTTCAACTGCGTCGGAGTGCAGCGAAGCACAGGCAGGGCTTGAAAGCGTGGAGGAGTAGCTGCCTAAAGCCCCTGAGGGCTCCTGTTAGGCCAATGATGGCTCCTCGGTCCCTCTCACAGTGATACCAATGCTTCATGAAGATGCAATGACACAGAAGCGCACATGCAGGTGCCGCACAGCCCCACCCTCCCCACCCCCAAGGCCTCACCCAGAGGATGAACACCACAGTCATCTAAGGCACCAGAGCAGGGAGTCAAGCAGCCTGCCTCCACTTCAGTTGTATGTGCCAGGACAGCACAATGTAGGAGCACCCACAAACGTTTGCCTAAAACTATCTCGTTACACTTCGGTCTCACCAGGTGATTGCTTATTGTGTAAGAGAAAAGATTTGTATCAATGTGTTAAAATTAAGGTGATCTTTTTCCTCAGCTAAGGTCTCCAGTGCTCATTTCTGCACCACTGGGCTGTTACCAGTTGGTGATCTCTTGAGAAGGAGGTAAAGAGAAGGTCTGCACCACATGAAGGCAATTTTTTTTTGGAGAGATATCGCACTGAAATAGGCCCTTCAGCCCACCAAGTCATGCCAACCAACAACCACCTATACTAATCCTACATTCCCTACCACCTACCTACACTAGGGGCAATTTACAATGGCCAATTTGCCTATCAACCTACAAGTCTTTGGCTGTGGGAGGAAACCAGAGCACCCAGCAGAAACCCACACAGTCACAGGGAGAACTTGCAAGCTCCACACAAGCAGTACCCAGAACTGAACCCAGGTTGACTGGAGTTGTGAGGCTGTGGTGCTAACCATTGTGCCACTGTGTGCCTTGGTGTCCTGTCAATGGTAGGTGCATTCAAGGAAAGGCCAGCAAGAATGGGTCAAGGAGATAATGGGAATACTTACATAGCGTCGAAGGTAGTCTCAGGAGAAAAGTGCCCATATGAGTAATTCACATGTCTCCTTGGCACACGTGTCCATGCCTGTTAGCATTGGTGTGTTGAAGTGTATTCCCAGGGCAGAGGCACCTGCAATAAATACTATGTGAATAACCAATAACATATAATTCTAGCTAGCAATGAAATGTTTGCAAGGTATCATGGGACTCAGCTAACTTGACCACATTCCTTACAAGGGATGATTCACATAAATTCAGCAGAGTCTAATCAAGTAGCCTCTAGCTGATGCCCTTATGAAATGTCGACAAAGATGGAAGGCTGACAAAGTCACCCGCCTGTAACAAGGTTAAGATAAGATGTTATGTAAACATAAGGCCCAAGGACGGTGAAGCAGGGGATCTGGAAGACATCATGTACGCATGAGTAACTCCCTAGCTGTCCAAGAGCATGAGCTGACCACGCAGTCCCCCAATGTCTAGTAACCCATTTCATTGGTTCTACTAATCAATGTATATAATTTATAATCATTATGATTGGACCGTGTCCAGCCGGGATGGGCTGAGTAACTGTTTGAAACTGTATAAGTATTGATGATTTTCCTTTGGTTGGTGGAGAGGAATCTGGATTGCCCAGTGACCTGCTCCCCACCGGCGTAACCCAATAAACTGTTTGACATTTGGAGCAGACCCGAGTGTCGAGTGATTCTTTCAGATTCATTCCCACTAGCAGGTGCCTCGGGTGCATTGCCATTGTCCACCTGGTCTGGAGCCTCTCCAGATCCTCCTCCTCTTCCAAGGAGGAGGAGAATAATGTGTGCTCAAGGAGATCCTCATTTCCAAGGCTACTCCCCTCTGATGCGCCTAATTGTGCAGTGCACAGCATACCACCATGGAAAGTGAGACCCTTAATGGTGCATACTGCAGGGCTCTGCCAGATCTATCCAGGCACTGGAACCTTATTTTCAAAAGGCCTCAATGGTTGCTCTTGTAGTCGCGTGGCTCTGGTTGTAAGTATCCTCTGCCTCTGTGTTGGGCTGCCACACAGGAGTAAGGAGCCACGTCTGAAGAGCATAGACCTTGTCACCCAGTAGTCGTTCACGAGTCGTTTGGGTGATCTGGATAGCAGAGGCACCTGATACCGCCTCAGGATGTAAGAGTCACAACAGCTACCCGGGATCCCTCCACACCAATGCGGGATCCTTTTGTGGTGGCCACAAACTGACTGTGTATTCAGCGAGCAGAACCCCTTCTTATTGATGTGAATTCCAGTGTGCTCTGCGGGAGCCTTGATGGCCACAATTGTGCAATCAATTACACCCTGCACCTTCGGGAATCCAGCGATAGCCCCAAATCCGACTGCTCTCTTGGCCTGATTGGCCTGATCTGTGCAAAAGCATAAGTATTGGCCTGCTTTCTGGTATAAGGCTTCCGTGACCAGCTTGATGCAGCAATGGACAGCTGACTGGGAGACCCCACAGATGTATTCACAGGATCCCTGGAATGATCCTGAGCCATAAAAGTTGAGGGTCATGGTGACTCTCACTGCCAGAGGCAGTGAATGGCCACAACATCCCATTGGCCTCAAATCCTCTTCCAGCATTGCGCACAGCTCCAATATCACCTGCCGTGGCAGCTGCAGTCTTTGTAGACACTTGATACTTCGACATCTCCATGTAGCTGAGTCTTTGCTGAGAGACACTTTCGGCAGGGTAATGCCTTCTGTGATCATGCACCTCCAATCATGGTAGTCTCTGCCTTCCTCTTCCATATTACCTATCCTCCCCCGTTACTCCTCTGGATGTTGTAGCCCCACTCCCTGTGCCAGCACCTGTCAATCTCTCTCAATCTCCTCCGCAATGGAGGAGTCAAAATCTGAGCACTACAGACCCATTGCTAAGTGTTGCACTCAAGTCTGAAAGCCTCTCAATTCCCTAACTCTGCAGGCGTGAGTTGCACCTCCAATGAGTTTGCCCACTTGGCAGTGCCTCCAGCAATACTCTGCACATCTATTCCTCCTACCAAAATGGAAAACCTCACATTTTTCCACATTATCTTCTATCGACATGTTCTTGCCCACTCACTAAGTTTGTCCAAATCCCTTTGAAGCCGTTTTGCATCTTCCTCACAACACACACATTCCCACCTAGTTTTGTGTCATCCGCGAACCTGGAAATACTACATTTGGTCCCCACATCCAAATCATTGATATATATTGTGAACACCTAGGGCCCAAGCACTGATCTCTGTGGTACCTCACTGGTCACAGCCTGCTAATGCGAGAATGACCCATTTATTCCTACTTTCTGCTTTCTGCCTGTTAACCAATCCTTAATCCATGCCAGTATATTACCTCCTATTCCATGTGCTTCAATTTTGCTAACCAACTTCCTGTGGGCCAGGTTCTCTTAGACTGCCTGGTGGTCAACCATTCCCTCCCTGCCTGCATGCTCCTAACCTGCAGTGTGACCACTTCTCTAAACGTGCTATCCATGTAGTCCTCTGCCTCACAGATGCACAACTGACTCCAGTCGGCACTCGAGTTCCGAAAACTGGAACTCAAGTTTCTGCAGCCAGTGACACTTCCTTCAGATGTGTTCGTCTAGGACATGTGGTGTGTCCATGACTTCCCACAAACAGCAGGACGTACATTCCACTTGGCTAAGCTGACCTGCCATACCGTAACTTTAAAAACGTTTTATGAACTTTTATATGTACCGGAGTCATTGGAAATCAAAGATACAACCGACAACTGCCAAGTTATCTGCATACAACGGGTCACCCATTCATTGCAGTGGCACACTAACAATGCAATGCAACTATGGCACATTGGCATGGAAACCACAAGTATTCTACCAGGTAGACACGAGTGGACTAGCAGTGGCAGGACGACCAGCAAGTAAGGACCTATCCACAAGGTCATCAAGGTAAAGGCTTGCTACCCGACCCGAACCTGACGAGACCCGACAACATGTGTCGGGTTCGGGTTGGGTCGCTCTTCCAGGTCCGGCTTTCTGGCTCGGGTTGTATCAGTCCGGGTCTGAGTCGGGCCGGGTCCAGGTTGGACACACAAAGTAAGTATTGCATTTTGCTCTGCTGGTAAGTGTTAAAAGTAAAAAAACCTACCTGAACTGGGAGTCCGGGACATCAAGGAAGGAAACTCTGAGTCTGCGCAGTGAGCGAGTGAGCATCTCCATAGCGTCAGCACGCTCATGCTGCAGCTTCCTGCAGATTTGGAGTCCCAAGGTAGGGAAAGGGAACATTCCGGTGGTCGAGTCGGGCTTGGGTTGGGTCGGGCTCGAGCTCGGGTCGGGTCAGGTGCGGGAAAAAAGGTCTGATGTGGTTCTGTTGGGTTCAGGTCATGTTTTATTTCCCTGAGCTGAGCAGGCCTTTACATTAAGGTACCAGCTACAGCAGAAGGGACCAAGGATACCTGCATTGAGTCACAGTCCCTCCAGGATCTCAGTAGTTCTGACTTGGAAAGTATCAGCTCCTTTTCAGAGATGCCACACCAAGAGAATGAAGATCCAAACTTAGATGGTGAAAGTTCTTTGTCAACTGTCAGTGTTTCCTCATGCTCCAGCGACTTAGAAGAAGAGATTGACTTTGTCACTACTGGAAGTGGGGAGCATTACCAAGGGGAAATCTCCAAGGACCGGAGCCCGCTCGCAGACTCCGGCCAACATCAAATGGTGCAGTCTGGAAACCCAGCAACTGCACAACTATGTCCTGCCTTCACTTCTGCTCTCTAGAGAACCACCAGCACCACAACGAGCCAGAATGGACATGTACCTCCACCAAGCCAATTACTCCTCCCCGAACAAGTCTTCGATCATGAGCCCCAGGCCTTCAGATGTGGAGGATGAGGAGAGGCGAAGGACGTACAAAGTCCTGAAGAAGCAAAAGAGGAATGAGTTGAAGCACTGTCTGTTGGCTGTTTGAGATGAAATGCCGGAACTTTCCAAGAATGACAAGGCTCCAAAAGTGGTCATCTTGAGAAAAGCAGCAGAGTATATTAGCAGGCTGAAGGCAGAGCAACAGAAACTGAATGTAGACAGGGAGAAACCTCAGAAAAAACAGCAACAGCTGAGATGTAAATTCTCCAAGCAAGCGTTGTCAAACCACCAAAATGATATATGGACTCTTAAGCTTCTGCACGTGTAAAGTTCATAATCTCTATACCTGTGTAAATAATTGTGATGTTATCTAAATTTAGGTGTTTTTGGAAAGAAAGGGAATGTTGTATGAACATGTGAATTAGGAACTTGAGTAGGCCACTCGGCCCTTCGAGCCTGCTCCGCCATTCAATAAGTTCATGGCTGAACTGATTACTCTGCATTTCCACCAACCCCAGGTAACCTTTCACCCCCTTGCTTATCAGGAATCTATCTACCTGTGCCTTAAAAATATTCAAAGACTCTGCTTCCACTGCCTTTGAGGAAGAGAATTCCAAAGACTCACAACCCTCTGAGAGAAATTTTTTTTTCTCATCTCTGTCTTAAATGGGCGACCCCTTATTTTTAAACAGTGCCCCCTAGTTCTGGATTCTCCCATAAGGGGAAACATCCTTTCCACATCCACCCTCTCAAGACCCCTCAGGATCTTATATATTTCAATCAAGTCACCTCTCTTCTAAATTCCAGCGGATACAAGCCCAGCCTGTCCAATCTTTCCTCATAGGACAGCCCACCCATTCCGGGTATTAGTCTCGTAAACCTTCTCTGTACTGCCTCCAATGCATTTACATCCTTCCTTAAATACGGAGACCAATACTGTACACAGTACTCCAGATGTGGTCACACCAATGCCCTGTATAGCAGAAGCATAACCTCCCTACTTTTGTATTCAATTCTCCTCATGATAAATGATAACATTCTATTAGCTTTCCTAATTATGTGCTGTACCTGCATACTAACCTTTTGCGATTCATGCATGAGGACACCCAGATCCTTCTGCATCTCAGAGCTGTACAATATCTCACCATTTAGATAATATGATTCTTTGTTATTCTTCCTGCCAAAATGTACAACTTAGCATTTTCCTACCTTATACTCCATCTGCCAGATTTTTGCCCACTCACTTAACCTATCTATATCTCTTTGTAGCCCCCTTATGTCCTGTTCACAAGTTACTTTCCTATCTATCTTTGTGTCATCAGCGAATTTAGCAACCATACCTTCAATCCCTTCATCTAAGCCATTCATATAAATTGTAAAAAGTTGAGGCCCCAGCACAGATCCCTGTGGCACACCACATGTTACATCTTGTCAACCAGAAAATGACCCATTTATGCCTACTCTCTGTTTCCTGTTAGCTAGCTAGCTAGCCAATCTTCTATCCATTCCAATATGGTACCCCCTACACCATGAGCTTTTATTTTCTGCAATAATCTTTGATGTGGCACTTTATCAAATGCCTTCTGGAAATCGAAGAACATCAACCGGTTCCCCTTTATCCACAGCACATGTAACTCCCTCAAAGAACTCCAATTAATTGGTTAAACATGATTTCCCTTTCACAAAACCATGTTGACTCTGTCTGATTACCTTGAATTTTTCTAAATGCCCTGCTATTACATCTTTAATAATAGCTTCTATCATTTTCCCTAAGATAGATGTTAAGCTAACTGGCCTCCAGTTTCCTGCTTACTGTCCCCCTCCCTTTTTGAACAAAGGAGTTACATTCGCTATTTTCCAATCTAACGGAAAATTCCCCGAATCTAGGGAAATTTGGAAAATTAAAACTAATGCATCAACTATCTCATTAGCTACTTCATTTAACTCTCTTGGATGAAGTCCATCAGGACCTGGGGACTTGTCAGCCCACAGCTCCAACAATTTGTTCAGTACCACTTCCCTGGTGATTGCAATTTTCTTGAGTTCCTCCCTCCCTTCCATTTCCTGACTTACAGCGAATACTGGGATGTTACTTGTATCCTCAATAGTGAAAACCGATGCAAAATATCTGTTCAATTCATTTGCCATTCCTTATCATCCAACATTAATTCCACAGACTTTCTATAGGACCAACGCTCACTTTGTTAATTCTTTTCTTTTTTAAATATCTATAGGAACTCTTACTATCAGTATTTATATTTCTTGCTAGCTTTCTCTCGTACCCTGATTTTACCTTCCTTATTAATCTTTTAGTCATTCTTTGCTGTTTTTTATATTCTGTCAAATCTTCTGACTTGCCTCCCATCTTTGCACAATGATAGGCTTTTTCTTTAAGTTTGATACTATCTTTAACTGTTTTAGTTAACCACGGATGATGGGTCCCACCCTTGGAATTTTTCTTTCTCATTGAAATATATCTATTCTGTCCACCATTGCATCTCAATTGACCTATCCCTTAACCTGATTTGCCACTTCACTTTAGCTAGCTCTGCTTTCATGTCCTCATAATTGCCCTTATTTAAGTTTAAAATACTAGTCTTCTCTTCTCTCCCTCAAACTGAATGTAAATTTCAATCATATTATGATCGCTGCTACTTAGGGGTGCCTTAACTATGAGGTCATTAATTAATCCTATCTCGTTACACAATACCAGGTCGAGTATAGCCTGCTCTCTGGTTGGCTCCTTGGCTCCAGAATGTATTTAATGATTGCCTTTAAGAGTGATGTTGCTTTAACATCTTAGTATGCTCAGGAGCAAAGTACCAGGATGCAGTCATGTAACTCAGAGCCAGAGTCACCCTGCAACTGTAACACCTGGAGGAAGGCTCTGTAAATAGTTAGCTCTGTACTGTATATACTTGTTCGCTATTAATAAATCTGTTTGAAATCTTCAACCAACTGGACTCCACACAGCTCATTTATGTTGCATCAGACAATATAATGAACTCAAATCGGTAAAGATTGGGGCCCCATTCTGGGATGAGCTAGAATTTATTTCAGTTAAGTATTAGGAAACCAAAAGCCATGGACTTCACCCTCCACAACAAAACTCTGCACCTTGGTCCCTGATTCCCCTTTTCACCCCAGTCATTGTCTCAGGTTGAATCAGACTGTTCACAATCAGAGCATCCTATTCAACCCCAAGATGAGCTTCCAAGTCCATATCCTCTCCATCACAAAAGTTTCCTACTTCAACCTTCATAACTTAGGGATGATTTTTCTCTATGGGGCGGGAAACAAAAGCCGGGACTCTTTCTGGGTTCCAAACCCACCCCTGGGTGGAAACAGTTACTCATTGGGATTTTCACGGAGGTGTGCCTTTAATTGGTAGGGAGACATATTCTCCATACAATTAAGGGTGATGGGTGGGCTCTCAAAACCTCTCAAATCAGAGGCCTTCCAGCTGATAGGAGCAGCTGGCTGTAATGGCAGGTAAATAACAGAGAGGGCGCTACAACACGGAGGTGTTATCTCACCAACTTTTTAAAAACGTTTGGTAAAAATTGGTCTTGCAGCCAGGCCACCACTGTACACACCCAAACAGGCAGTGTGGGGGAGGGCCTTGAGGCCTCCCTGTATCATTGGCCCCCTGACCTGCTGCCAGATGCACCTAAATTGGCTCCCACCGGTGTGGGAAACTGGAGGCCAACTGGAAAATTCCAGTCAGCCTCATTCAATTGCACTTAACATGACTCTTAACAAGCCTAATTGTCTACCTGCCATGGTGGTCCTGATCCCACCTCCGCTAAAATGGCCAGCACCAGGAATGGTGTCGAGAAACTAGCACACCAGCCAGCATCAGTATTTTCAGGTCCCATGAGCCTCCATTCCTGTCCCTGGGAGGACCAAAAAATCCAACCCATTGACTGCTTCCACTCCGCATCAATCCATTTATGACTGATACCCTCATCATGTTTTTGTCATCTCCACACTCAACTATCCCAAATCTCTCTGAGCAAATCTACAATCTTTTACCCTCCATAAACTTTACTGATCCAATAGTCTGGTGCCTTTATTCTATCCCATCAAGTCCTGCTCAATTATTACCCCTGTCCTACCTGATATACATAAGTTTCTGTTCCCCCAGTGCCTCCAATTTAAAATTTTCATCCTTGCGTTTAAACCTTTCTATGGCCCAAGCCATCTCCATCTCCTGTAATCCTCATCAGCCCTGCAATGTCTCCAAAACTCCCCATTCCTACAATTACTCTAACTTCTCCAAGTAATGGCTACAATGCCTGTAGCTATCTATGGCCTATGCTCTTAGAAGTCCTTCCCTAAACCTCTCAACCTCTCCACTTCCCTTTTCACCTTTAAGACCCCCCTTAATACCCACCACTTTTGGTCACCAATCTCAATATCTGCTTTGGCTCCAGATCCATTTTTGATGGATTATGCTTCAGTATATTTATCTATGTTAAAGATGCTATATAAATGCAAGTTGCTGTTGTATAAAATGTTTTGCGTCACATAGTTACACTGACAGTCAACTTCAGGATCCTAGAGTTCAGGCGGAACTAGCAGATGTAGTATAATTTGGAATCAGCCATTCTGTGATAAAGTAAAAATGTAACTTGTCAGAATGATACTCAGTTTTAGCATAAGATTTGAAGCTTGAGTTTGGAATCATGCACAATAAAAAAAGCATTCTCTAATTGCAAGACAATGAGTTCAATACTTTATTGCTAATAATGCTCTTTCAATAATCAAGGTTTCACAATGTCAGGAATTCTAAAAAAAAGAGCAAAATCTTTTTGATATGAAAACGATGTGAAAAAATTAATACATTAGATTAGATTTTATTTAAGTGCCTGATGTGATGCTTTAACTGATAAGTGATATGTGAATGCAGTTGTGATCTTGTTGTGAGGCACCAAAAGTTGCCATTTCTCTTCATCTCTGACGAAAAGAGGTAATCAGGTAAAATGAATCTCACTGATATCAGATGAAGGGGAAGTAAAACTGAGTTCGTTTTTAATTCTTTGCTACTAATGTTAAATAGAATATGTAGGGTGATAACCAACTTCCTCTACGCCTTTAAATATGATGTGGTTAGTACTATGAGCATCTTCCAAATTATCAGCTTATCAGATTTATTTTGAACAATAAGGACTTGGGAAAATATAAAATATTGATAGTTCTGGATGGACTATCTATCAGGATGATATTAAATTCATAGTAATTTTCACCAGAGCTCCAACAAGTCTATTGTGAGAAAGTAGTAGTACCAAGTACGTATTAGTAGTGTCAAATCAGCTGATTTTCAACTGTTCTGAAGACTCAGCTCTATAAAAATTTTTATTATGCAGTAAGTATTGGGGCAACAAAACCCTCATACATCTATATAAACGTAATCTGTAACATGCTCAAACCTCTATCTTTCAACTGGATTAATAGATTTTCACCAGTTCACTGGGTTCCTGTCATTCCAAGGAGTCATTCCATTCCCTTTTTTCTTCCAACTGATGCAAGTTTATCTTTCTACTCACACAAATCCTGCTTTGTTCTGGGGGACTTTGGGCTTCTTCATCAACAGGAGTGTGGTAGAAGATTTGCTGTGATTATCTTTGGTCCACTCCTGCTCTTCCTGGCTCCATAAGAACACTCTTTAGTTGTTGTCGGCGCCATTGAAAAATGCTGAATGAGGCACTGACTAATTTCAGAATGGGATCCTTGAACAGATGTTAGGCCCCTAATTTACATATTTAAGGGTCTTAACATCTGTTTTAGGCATCCACCTGGGAGACCTAAGAAGAAAGATACCACAAATTTCACAGTGCGACCAACACCTGCGCACATTGGATACAGGCTGTCTAAATTGATATGGTTTGTGCCCGATTTATGTGTGAAAAGGCAATTGTATATGTTCTTGTGAGGACTAATTTACAAGGTTATGGGGAAGAAGTTGTGCTATGGTTCTAAATTGGACAGCTCTTTCAAATAGCCTCCTTCTCTGCTGTAGGAGTCTATGATTCCAATACTAGACTTGTATTCCCTTGAATTTGGAAGTTGAGGTGTTTAAGATAATTAAAGGATTGATAGGGTAGATAGAAAGAAACTATTTCCTCTGGTGGGAAAGTGCAGAACAAGCAGGCATAATCTGAAAATTAGAGCTATGCCATTCGGGGGTGATGTCAGAATATATTTCTTCACACAAAGAGTAGTGGAAGTCTGGAACTGTCTTTCACAAATGGCTGTTATGGCTGGGGATAACTTGAAAATTGCAAAACTGAGATTGATAGATTTTTGTTAGGCAAGGGTATTAAGGGTTACGAAACCAAGCAGGGTGGATGCAGTAAAAATACTGATCGGCCATGATCTAATTTAATAGCGGAAAAGGTTTGCACAGCTAAGTGGCCTGCTTCCTGTTTCTATGTTTCAAGCTCGAACCCTTTAAGTGAGAATGTTAAAGTTGTACAACACGCATTTGTTTTCCTGCTTCAATTAGTCTTGCTTCTACAGTGTTATTATAATGTTATATATGGAGGCCATGTGGGGGAGCCTAGAACTAGGGGACACAGTTTAAAAATTATGGGTTTCCCATTTAAGGCTGAGATGAGGAGAATTTTGTTTTCCTCGGAAGGTCATTGGTCTGTGGAATTCTCTTCCCAGAAAGCAGTGGAGGCTAGGTTATTGATTATATTCAAGGCTGAGTTAGACAGATTTTTGATCGACAAGGGAGTCAAGGGCTATGGGGGGAAGACAGGAAAGTGGAGTTCAGGCCACAATCAGATCATCCATGATCTTATCGAATGGCGGAGCAGGCTTGAGGGGCTGAATGGCCTACTCCTGCTCCTAATTGTATGTGTTCTTGTGTATTCTATCAGTAATAGGCAGACCTATGCCACACAGTACACTTTGGTGTTTACCAAAATCCTTTGTCAAATTTATGTTGACTATCAGATACAATAAGATATAAATTTGCTTTGGGCAGTAGCTCTAAACAAGTGGTAGGGAATCAGTAGACTTCAAAGGTAAAGAAAATCAGGCTGTCAATCGGCTATAGCTCATTGTGCACTGCCATCCAATTGTAGTACCAACAAAAGCGGTACATTTAAATATCTGGAAAACAGCTTGACCACTTGCTGTGCAGTTCTGACAACATACTTTCTGGTCAGACTTATCAGGTCCTAACTTGGCTTCCAACGTCTGTAACTGATGCTTGTTACCTTTTCAGCAAGTAGCTGATCCACATTACATGCCATGATTGTACCGTTTTATTTGGATCTACACTAATTATATAATACTACATACAGCTTAACTTAATATTCACACATACTTTTAATTTGACTTCTAATTATGTGGATACAACCTTAACTTTAATGACATATGGAATGATAAGCAGCAACATTATTATCTGGGTATCGCCCTCAGACATAGTAAGAAGCAAGGCTGAAACAATTTCTGCACAACATTCATACACAGCTATGTATGAAATAGCTCTACATTGTCACAAGGGAAAGAACTCCTAACTATTCGCTTTAAGCAATGCACATCACATGACTTAAAGCGAATTTGCATATGCTTGCACACAGCTACTGATATTTTTGGGCTGAGGCTGTGCCTAACAGACACTCTGGAACTGTGCTTCATGATTGGTATGTTTGGGAAAATAAAACTGGTAGTGTTTGTTTTCTGCCAGCAGACCCAGCATGATTACACCACTCTCTGTCACATATGTTGGTTAGAATTCTCAAAAGAGCTGTCTTCTATTGAAAGGGACCATCACTATGGTAACCATTTCTGCGAGTGGCCAAGACAATTTGGAAATAATTGTGTTCCTTTCATTACCATTTTTGAATGGGAAGATTTTCCCCTTTGTCTTTAATTATCCGAACAGCAGGAATCTCTCCAGGAACAGGTATATATGTCAAGTCTACTGGGGGAGGGATGGGGGGTGCGGGGTGGGGGGAGGTGGCTGGTGTTTAAAATTACCCTTATATTACTCATATTCTGGCATACGATGAGCTAGTTCTACAAATTATATTCAGTATCACATTTGTTATCTTATATACATCTCAAGAAATCCTTCTCAATTGTCTCCTTTCAAGACTGAAATGTCTCCAAATCTTCGTCATAATGCACCTTGCAGACTCTAGGGGATGGATTTCACGTTCCCAAGGTGCTGGGAGCAGGGGACTGCGGGGGTGTTCTGCTAGTGAGTGTGTAAGTGGCTCTTTAACCTAGCTACTGCATTATCATATTATTTCTGGGTTTTTTGACTAATTAGCTTGAGCTGGCATGATAATAACTCATGAGCCCATTTCAACTCTAGTATTTAAAGCGACACACCAAACATTAGATTTGATGGATTTTGAAGTTGGGAGAAGAAGACAATGAATTTGACAGAATGGAGATGCATAAGTTCAAAGGCTGTGCATCATTTTAATGATGCTTCCCTGGATGTGATTCTGGAGGCTGTAAGGACCTGCAGGGAGATGTTCCCTGCTGATGGGAGGAAGAAGCCTGCTAGTGAAACCAAGAAGGCATGGCTGGAGGTTGCCCATGAGGTCAGCATCAGAAGTGTGGTGCATGTTCATGGATTCAATGCTAAAAGAGGTTTAATGACCTAAGCAGGCCAGGAAAGTTGAGCCTTCTCAAGCCTACACCAGCACATCATTCCGCACACCAACTTAATTAACAGGTACACCCATCCCTCACTGTCTATGCAATTTTTCACATCCCTACCTGGTAGTAGGGTTGTGGAGGTTTGTGGTAAGTGGTTCCAGGCTTTTGTATGTAGCTGTAAGGTGGTTGGACTGTGAACATCATTTTACGAACAGGTAGTTAATTTTGAAAACAAAATTTCTCCATATTTTCAACAACCTGTCCATAAGCAGATTGTGATTTAAACTTTTCCCTTTTTAAAAAAAACCCTGATGGTGTATTTATACACTCCCTCAGTTTGTGAACACTGACTTTTAAAGGACCGGAACAACATTATAAAGTTAAAAAAAAGTAGTAGGGTTAACACACACGTAAACTCGGGAGGGGGTTAACCTCGCAACGCAGCTCACAAACATACAAGGAAAGGTAAAGGCATCAAAAGAGCAAGGACATTTACCAAGCAGAAAATAGCTTAATTACAAACTGATGGGGGTCCCAGTTTAAACTAGAGACCTTTTTTTTAATGAACATAAAAGTCCAAAGCTGGAATTAACCAACTGGAAATTTCAAGTAGAGTAGGTGTCACAGGAAATCTCTTCTCTTCAACTTTCTTCTGATGCACTTTTGGAGATAAGTTGAGGCAGTTTAGTTTCTTTCCAACGAGAGAGAAACTGGCAGAAAGCAGAGACAGATTTTTGCTGCTTTTCAGACTGTGGCTTTTCTTCTTCTTGCAGGGCCTAGAGATAGAGAGGTGCAGGACTTCAAGGCAGCTCTTTCTTGTACGAGCTGTTCTCTTTAACTGAAACTGTTTCAAAATGCGACAGCCTAAAAAGGGTGGCTTCTCGTTCACGTGACCGGACCCCTGCAAGTAGCTGTCCCATCTACTGTTGGCCTTACTACATGCTAGAGTTGGTGAAGTGATCTCCCCCTCCATTTTAAACAAGTTGAACACAGGTCTTGGCATCAGTGAGCAGATTGTAAGGGATGTTAATATTGGGCTGAATTTTACAGACCCCCTGACATAGGGCATTGTGGAGGGGTGGGCTGGAAAATACCTCCAGGAGAGGGCTGCCATGAACCCCATGCTGGAAAGGCCCGGCCCAATATTGCCAGTGGCGGCGAGGCCTTGTGGCAGCATCTACATCACCCCTCCCCCGGCTGCTCGGCGACGGGACCACCATTTAATTATTTAAATAAATTGAAATCAATGAATTAATTACGCTTACGCTCCTGCCGTCTGTCCCGGTGTGATCTTTGTGCAGCTGGCTGGCACTCCTGCGCCTTTGGATTCCCTCCCGGGAAACAAGGTGCAACACTGGTTGGGAGGGGTGGAGGAAGTAAGTTTCTCAGTGCGGGAGGGTGAGGGAAACCATGTCAAAGAGACATCATTGGTATAGAGGACAGTGAGAAGGATTGTGGGTTAAAGTTTATGCATTCTGGGGGGGTCAAGGTCAGGTGGGCAAGGTAAGTGTTTTGGGGAGGATAGGGCAAGTAATTAATTTTATGGTTATTGGGAGGGTGGTGGGAGAG
Organism: Heterodontus francisci; assembly: GCF_036365525.1. Classification (NCBI taxonomy): domain Eukaryota; kingdom Metazoa; phylum Chordata; class Chondrichthyes; order Heterodontiformes; family Heterodontidae; genus Heterodontus; species Heterodontus francisci. Next base: position 41,275,399 of record NC_090375.1, read on the forward strand.
GGGTAAAATAAATGTATTCTTTTTTTATTAAGTGTTTCTTTAAATATTTAAATTGAATGGTAGGGCTCAAAGCCCTTTAAAAATGGCATCAGTGCCCATGCACAGGCAGCTGACGCCATTGCCGGGGATGGACAGCCCATCCCCTCCATGTGATCGGGGTGGGGGTGTCCGCCCCAGCAATTTAAATGAGCCACCGCGCTTACGGTCACGGCGGCTCTGTGACATGCGACCTGCACGGGTGGGCCGCCGTTGTTTTCGCCCGCCGCCGATTCGGCGGGAGTATAAATTTCAGCCCATTATCTTTAATCCAAATTTGTGGTTGTGGCTTGCAAGGCTATCCAAACCAGGAGAATTGATACTTTAAATGAAATACAGGAAGCTGTGCTATATACGGTTGTACAGAAAACTGACCAAACCTGACCAGCATGCATTGCGAAGGCCAGAAGGGCTTTTTGTCCAAGATAAAGTAACCTGTTAACAGCTGAAAGCTGTTTTCACGAAAGATAAACAGAGTCATTGGTGAAAAACAAAACACTTTAAGGCTATGGAATGTTTAGCAAAACACACAGAAGTTGTAAAAATCAAGTCAAAACCAATAAACATACATACTTCAAAGCTATGTTTCATTTTGATGCTGAGTTAGAGCTTTGGAGGAGCTTCACATACACAAAAACATGGAGCCATGTTGTCTGTAAACATGAAGACAAGAGACTGAACATGGTTTAAAATGTTAATTGAGCTGGCCTAAGTGGTCCAAAGTGTCTTGAAAAACTGCAAGAGTGACAAACAAGAGTGACGCTGATTGATGATGTCAGAGCTTGCCTTCTTTTGAAATGTAGAGAAACAAGAAGTTCTCCAAGCAACAGTTTGTAAGAAGTCAGTAATTTAAGGGACTTGGGCTGTTTAATTGCCCTATTGTTTTAAAATATGTGTGTAACCAGGAAAGGAGGCTGTGATTTTGTTTACTGATAAAATTACTGAAGGAAATGTAAACATATGCTCACTGTCAAGGGAGTTTCTGATATTGCAGTTTGAACAAAGAATTAGATGCCTCATTGAACAATTGTAGCTTAAGGTGGATTTTGATAGGGCAGTACGATATTGTCAATGAAACATCCTGCCCAGCTTGGGAAGAAAGGTATAAAAATCATAGTAAAGTATGATATGGTGCTTAAACCAAGCAATTTGGTCAGTTGCTGAAGAGTACAATTGATGGAGGTGACTGCTCACTGGGTGATCATATGTATAACTCCTTGTAACACACTTGTGACTATCATGCCAACATGATAGGTTGGATGATTTTTTTTTTAATCCACCAGCTGGAGACCTGAATTTTTTTATAAGAAATTAAGAAGGAACAGATAAAAAGTGACTTTGCCAACAGCTTAAGATGCCCACCTAATTTGCAACACTGTATCCTACATTATAAGGCCTGTGAGGCGAGACGAAGAGTCTGGCCCATCCCAGCAAAAAAACAAGACCCGGGAAGTTTAAGGAAACTGCCTGTTCCCATTAGCAAGGCATCAAGACTTCACTTGAACAATGGGACCCTGGTTGTGAGAAAGAAATCCCCAGGCATGGGCTGTCTTAGTTGCAAGATGCAATATACTGCTAACTACCATATTTGAATCACTAGGTGACTGTCATTTGACAAGCCCACCCCCCTCCCCTGCCATCTGTGTTTTAAACTGGTGTCTCTCTGCAGCAGACTGCCAAGCATCTGGACTCTGACAAGTGGAGACCCAAGTGAGGGGGGATCTCTCCTCTCACTTAATCTCCATTCCAGCTTGCTACTTTTGAACTCTGCCTGCTAACTAACCACCTCTGCATACTCTGGCTACAACCAGAAACCCCTTTGAGGAAATCATCCACATTGTTGTCTCCAAGAGACCCACCAATTATCTATCTCTTCAAAGTAAAAGCCTCAGGACCAAATTCAATTAGAAGCCAGCCAAATCACCAAACTCCACAGACTGTAAGCCTTTTGTTCTATGGACTCTAACTCGACCAACCTATCCTTCCCCACTCTATAACCTATTTGTGTCTGTGTGAACCTCTTGTGTGTGTGTGAAAGTTGGAGTGTAGTTTATTATTTTACTTAGTTCAGTTTAAGTACAATAAATTTCACCTCTTTCTTTGTTAAACTCAAGAAAACATGTCCAATTGGTTCTTGTTATGATCATAGCAATAATCACACACCTACTGAATTGGCCAGTACATTCACTTTAAAAAAGAATTAAACCTGTCGTGGCCAAACAAGGAGAGGGAAAAGAGGGAAACCCTTCGATCCCTCCTCACTTGACCATAACATGACTAACAGGTGTATTGTAATGCTAACAGGTGTTGCTAATGGGTGTATTGTATTGCTAACTGGTCTTTCTACTAAACCTGGAAAAGCAGTGGTGTTTAATTTGGGCTTTGAGTGCTGTCTCATTATTTCTTGTAATTCTCGTATTTGAACAGTAGAGTAACCTGTCAAGGCATAGAAGGTTACATCTTACAAGGTTATTGTGAGTAACTGCCATTTGACAGCACTGTTGATGACACCTTCCATTACTTTGTTGATGATTGAGAGTAGTCTGATGGGACGGTAATTGGCCAGATTGGATTTGTCCTGCTTTTTGTGGACAGGGCATACCTGGGCAATTTTCCACATTGCCTGGTAGATGCCAGTGTTATAGCTGTACTGGAGCAGTTTGGCTAGGGTCATGGCTAGTTTTGGAGAACAGGTCTTCAGTACTACAGCCGGGACATTGTCAGGGCCCGTAGCCTTTGCTGTATCCAGAATGCTTAGCCATTTGTTGATATCATGTGAAGTGAATCAAATCTGGCATCTGTGATGGTGGTGACTTAAGGAGGAGGCAGAGATGGATCATCGACTTGGCACTTCTGGCTGAAGTTGTTTCAAAACACTTCAGCCTTGGGCTGCATTTTAAGAGCCCGATGCGAAAATAGGCGTCGGGTGCAAAAATCCGTTCCCGCACGCACGGGGCCCACGTCGCAGAGCCGCTGCGATTCCAAACTGAGCGGCACATTAGCATGGCCGGGCCGGCCGCTCCCCCAGTGACATGGAGGGAGCGGGCGAACTGTCACTGGCAATGGCGTTTGGCACCCATGCACAGGCGCTGGCACCATTTTTAAAGGGCTGAAAGCCCTAACTGAGCATTTACATTTTTAAAGGGCCAGTTATTGTAAAGTTTACAAAATGAATGGAAAAAGTCTTCCAATGCCCTCTCCCACCCCACCAATGGCAATAAACTTCATTTCAGCCCTTCTGCAACCCCCGCACACCCCCCCCTCGAATACCTACCATCCTTAAATGCCTTTCCCCCCATCCTGCCCAAAGTTCAGACCCTTTGTCATAACAACATAAGAACATATGAATTAGGAGCAGAAGTAGGCCATTTGGCCCCTTGAGCCTGCTCCACCATTCAATAAAATCATGGCAGATCTGTTTGTGTCTCGCATTCCACACTCCGATTTACTCCCGAGGGATTCCCTTGCCTAACAAGGGTCTATCTAACCCCACCTTAAAATTATTCAATGACCCCGCCTCCGCCTCTTTCTGAGGCAGGGAGTTCCCAAGTCGCACAACCCTCTGAGGGAAAAAAATTCTCCTTGTCTCTGTCCTAAAAGGGCAACCTCTAATTTTAAAACAGTTCCCCCTAGTTCTGGATTCCCCCACAAGTGGAAACATCTTTTCCACATCCACCATCTCAATACCGTTCAGAATCTTATATACTTCAATCAAGTCTCCCCTCACTCTTCTAAACTCCAGTGAAAACAAGCCCAGTCTATCCAACCTTTCCTCATAAGACAACCCGCTCATTAAAGGCCTTTTCAGGTCGGGAAAACGAACCCAAACCATAGCGGACCTGAGCCCAACCCGGCCCGAGTACCTCCGATTTCGCCCTGGGCCTGACCCAACCCAAGCCCGAGCCCGACTCAATCTGACCCGAGCCCGACCTGACCATCCCTTTACTTACCTTCCAACTGGGAAGCTCCAGGAAGCTGCAGCGCATGCATGATGACGTCATAGTGACGTCACTCACTCACTGCACAGACTCAGTTTCATCCCGGACTTGCAGCTCAGGTAAGATTTTTAATTTTAATGCTTATCAGCAGAGCACTTACCATGTGTGTCCGGCCCAACCTGACCCGAGCCCGACTCGGACCCGGCCCCAGTCGACCCGAGCCTGAAAGCCGGACCCGGAAGATGGGCCCAACTCGACCCGAACCAGACACATGTCATCGGGTCGGGTCGGGTAGCAGGCCTTTACCGCTCATTCCAGCTATCAATCTAGTAAACCTTCTCTGAATCGCCTCCAAGACATTCACATCCTTCCTTAAATAAGGAGACCAAAATTGCACACAGTATTCGAGATGTGGTCTCACCAATACCCTGTATAACTGAAGCATGGCATCGTTACTTTTATTTTCACGAAGGAAAACGCTGACATCAACCCCCAACCAATCCGAGGAATTTGAACCCCGCTCCCCCATCCTGCATTGAGAAAAGTTCCTCCTCCGCCCTCACCACAGGAGTCGCTCCTCGTTTCCCCGAATGGGAATTCGAAGACACGGTATTGCCGGCCGCCCAAATGAAGATACCAAGCTGCTGGCAGAATCGCTGCGGCCTGCATATTAATTCACAGTAAGTAGCCATTTACATATTTTAATGCGGGTCCCATTGCCAAGCGGTGGGGCATCCGCCACGAGGCCTCGCCACCACTGCCGAGATCGGTACAAAGCTTGCAGTCTTCGGAGTTGGTGGAGGGCCTTCTCCGTTGGATTCTTCATTGCCTCCGTGCCCCCGCCCCCTCCTCTGCCACTGTTCCCGGCATTGGAGAGGCTTTACAATCCAGCCCCTTGTCTTTTGCACGAATGTGCTGGGCTCCGCCTTCATTGAGAACAGCATTGTGTCTCCATTTTGTCTGCAGCATCCATGAGGATGCTATCAATTGGTCAAGGATGAATAATGAACCAATTAATTTGAATGGTGCTCAAGTTATCTTTGGAGTTTTAAAGAATTTTAATGGAACCTTTCTCACAGGAAATTCATGAGGTAGACTTTCAATCTGCTGCCCTGGAGTAAAACAAGCATTGTGATCAATTGTCCAATACAGAAACGATCAATTTTCATTTTCAGTAGCTTCACAGAAATGCATATTGGGCAGCTTCTACAACAGGAGGCTAATCTGCAATGCCAGATTTAAACTCAGGCAGAAAGTTGACTGCAAGTTTGGATGTGGATGGAGATTCCAATTCTTTGCTTGTCAGCACACAATTTTTTTCCCATTCACTTTAATGGGAGTGAAAATATTAAGCCGATGAGCAGAAGATTGCAATTTCTGCTTCATAGATTTTTGCTGCTTTCCAGTAAAATGTTGGGGAAAAGACATTGATTTGCTGCCCCGACAAGGGCTGGATTTGAAGAGCCCGCCACTGCTGTCCAATCACAAGGAGGGGGCGGGCTGTTTGATGCAGGCAGTGACGTCAGCAGCCTGTGCGCAGGCGCTGGCACCATTTTTAAAGGGCAGCCAGCCCTGCCAGCAAATTTGAATTTTTAAGAGTTATCCCCCCCCAAACTTTAACGGAAAAAATTGTAATGCCGCTTTCCCACCCCCGAATAAAAATTACAGTAAGCTTTTCCCCTTCCTCCCTAAAACATGTACCTTTGAATTCTGACCTTTTCCCTCACCAGACTGTACGAAGTTGAAAGTTCACCCCTTCCCACCATCCCCTACACTGATTATCCTTATTTGACCCCATTCCCTCCCCCCCCCCATTTAGTAAAAGTCTCATCTCCTTCCGCCTCCGCACCAGTGTCACGTCTGCTTTCCCTGGATGGGGAATTGAAGGCTCAGGCGTGCCAGCCGCCTCTCTGAAGATCGTGGCAGGCCCAGAAGATTGCTGGTAGGTTTATTTAAATTTATTCATCTCCCTGATATGAATATTTAGATTCAGTTCCCGTCAGCCCATGGTGAGGGGGCCATCGTGGAGCCTCGCTGCCGCCGGGAGGATCGGGCCAGGCACTCCTGGCGTTGGCCTCCGTAATGGGCCTCAGCCAGAATCATGTTCCACTCCTCCCGCCCACTGCCATGGAGCCCGATGTTGGGGGCTTGGTAAAATCCAGCCCAAAGGATATTCAAAAGCAAGATATTGTTTGCAGAATTTATCCCAATGGAAAGTGATGTAATACTCATGGATGCTGCTAACAAAATGAAAACAATCCAGCCTCCGTCCATTGAGTGTTGTGTCAAAGATGCTATGAACAGGATTATCAAAGAACAGTACAGCACAGGAACAGGGCATTCGGCCCTCCAAGCCTGCGCCGATCTTGATGCCTGCCTAAACTAAAACCTTCTGCACTTCCAGGAACTGTATCCCTCTATTCCCATCCTATTCATGTATTTGTCAAGATGCCTCTTAAATGTCGCTCTCATATCTGCTTCCACCACCTCCCCCGGCAGCATGTTCCAGGTACTCACCACCCTCTGTGTAAAAAGACTTGCCTCGCACATCCCCTCTAAACTTTGCCCCTCGCACCTTAAATCTATGTCCCCTAGTAACTGACTCTTCCACCCTGGGAAAAAGCTTCTGACTATCCACTCTGTCCATGCCTCTATCTATTGTAAACCTCTATCATGTCGCCCCTCCACCTCCGTCGTTCCAGTGAAAACAATCTGAGTTTATCCAACCTCTCCTCATAGCTAATGCCTTCCAGACCAGGCAACATCCTGGTAAACCTCTTCTGTACCCTCTCCAAAGCCTCCACGTCCTTCTGGTAGTGTGGCGACCAGAATTGCATGCAATATTCTAAGTGTGGCCTAACTAAAGTTCTGTACAGCTGCAACATGACTTGCCAATTTTTATACTCTATGCCCCGACCGATGAAGGCAAGCATGCCGAATGCCTTCTTGACTACCTTATCCACCTGCGTTGCCACTTTCAGTGACCTGTGGACCTGTACGCCCAGATCTTTCTGCCTGTCAATACTCCTAAGGTTCTGCCATTTACTGTATACCTCCCACCTGCATTAGACCTTCCAAAATGCATTACCTCACATTTGTCCGAATTAAACCCCATCTGCCATATCTCTGCCCAAGTCTCCAACCGATCTATATACTGCTGCATCCTCTGACAATCCTCATCATTATCCGCAACTCCACCAACCTTTCTGTCGTCCGCAAACTTACTAATCAGACCAGCTACATTTTCCTCCAAATCATTTATATATACTACAAAGAGCAAAGGTCCCAGCACTGATCCCTGCGGAACACCACTAGTCACATCCCTCCATTCAGAAAAACACCCTTCCACTGAAACCCTCTGTCTTCTATGACCGAGCCAGTTCTGTATCCATCTTGCCAGCTCACCTCTGATCCCGTGTGACTTCACATTTTGCACCAGTCTGCTCTGCGGGACCTTGTCAAAGGCTTTACTAAAGTCCATATCGATAACATCCACTGCCCTTCCTTCATCAACCACTTCCTCAAAAAACTCAATCAAATTAGTAAGACACGACCTCCCCTTTACAAAACCATGCTGTCTCTCATTAATAAGTTTGTTTGTTTCCAAATGGGAGTAAATCCTGTCCCGAAGAATCCTCTCCAATCGTTTCCCTACCACTGACGTAAGGCTCACCGGCCTATAGTTTCCTGGATTATCCTTGCTACCCTTCTTAAACAAAGGAACAACATTGGCTATTCTCCAGTCCTCTGGGACCTCACCTGTGGCCAATGAGGATGCAAAGATTTCTGTCAAGGCCCCAGCAATTTCTTCCCTTGCCTCCCTCAGTATTCTAGGGTAGATCCCATCAGGCCCTTGGGACTTATCTACCTTAATGCTTTGCAAGACACCCAACACCTCCTCCTTTTTGATAATGAGATGACTGAGACTATCTGCACTCCCTTCCCTAGGTTCATCATCCACCAAGTCCTTCTCTTTGGTGAATACTGATGCAAAGTACTCATTTAGCACCTCGCCCATTTCCTCTGGCTCCACACATAGATTCCCATCTCTGTCCTTGAGTGGGCCAACCCTTTCCCTGGTAACCCTCTTGCTCTTTTTATACGTATAACATTTTCCTTAGAAGATTTTCCTTAATCCTGTTTGCCAATGACTTTTCATGACCCCTTTTAGCCCTCCTAACTCCTTGCTTAAGTTCCATCCTACTGTCTTTATATTCCTCAAGTGCTTCGTCTGTTCCTAGCCTTCCAGCCCTTACAAATGCTTCCTTTTTCTTTTTCACTAGGCTCACAATATCCCGTGTTATCCAAGGTTCCCGAAACTTGCCAAACTTGTCTGTCTTCCTCACAGGAACATGCTGGTCCTGGATTCTAATCAGCTGACTTTTATAAGACTCCCACATGTCAGATGTTGATTTACCCTCAAACAACCGGCCCCATTCTAAATTCTTCAGTTCCTGCCTAATATTGTTATAATTAGCCTTCCCCCAATTTAGCACCTTCACCCGAGGACTACTCTTATCCTTATCCACAAGTACCTTAAAACTTATGGAATTATGGTCACTGTTCCCGAAATACTCCCCCACTGAAACTTCGACCATCTGGCCGGGCTCATTCCCCAATACCAGGTCCAGAATGGCCCCATCCCTAGTTGGACTATCTACATACTGTTTCAAGAAGCCCTCCTGGATGCTCCTCACAAATTCAGCCCCATCCAAGCCCCTAGCACTAAGTGAGTCCCAATCAATATCGGGGAAGTTAAAATCACCCACCACCACAACCCAGTTACCTTTACATATTTCCAAAATCTGTCTACATATCTGCTCTTCTACCTGGTGCTGGCTGTTGGGAGGCCTGTAGTAAACCCCCAACATCATGACTGCACCCTTCCTATTCCTGAGCTCCACCCATATTGCCTCGCTGCAAGACCCATCCGAGGTGTCCTCCTGCAGTACAGCTGTGATATTCTCCTTAACCAGTAATGCAACTCCCCCACCCCTGTTACATCCCTCTCTATCCCGCCTGAAGCTTCTAAATCCTGGAACATTTAGCTGCCAATCCTGCCCTTCCCTCAACCAAGTCTCTGTAATAGCAACAACATCATATTTCCAAGTACTAATCCAAGCTCTAAGTTCATCTGTTTTACCTGTTCTACTTCTCGCATTGAAACAAATGCACTTCAGACCACCAGTCCCGCTGTGCTCAGCAACATCTCCCTGCCTGCTCTTCCTCTTAGTCCTACTGGCCTTATTTACTATGTCCTCCTCATTTATTTCACTTGCTGTCCTACTGCTCTGGTTCCCACCCCCCTGCCACACTCGTTTAAACCCTCCCGAGTGACGCTAGCAAACCTTGCAGCCAGGATATTTGTGCCCCTCCAGTTTAGATGCAACCCTTCCTTCTTGTACAGGTCCCATCTGTCCCTGAAGAGATCCCAATGGTCCAGATATCTGAAACCCTCCCTCCTACACCAGCTGTTCAGCCACATGTTTAGCTGCACTATCTTCCTATTCCTAGCTTCACTGGCATGTGGCACAGGGAGTAATCCTGAGATTACAACCCTAGAGGTCCTGTCTTTTAACTTTCTACCTAACTCCCTAAACTCCCCCTGCAGGACCTTGTCACTCTTCCACCCTATGCCGTTGGTACCGATGTGTACCACAACCTCTGGCTGTTCACCCTCCCCCTAAAATATAAGGAATTCCAACATGCCAGAGGCTGTTCACCTTGGAGACCTGCTGCGGGTAAGGGTACGGACCGGCGCGAGACTTACACCATCTCCCCCGGATTTTCAAGGGCCAGCGAGAGCTCACCGGACGCCGCCGGAACCGCGAGTCTTTCTATTTAATTTATTTATTTAATTTATCTATCACTATCTATTTAATTTAAAACAGGCTGTCCTAAATGTGGAGGAGACTTCAGTGTCTCCCATGACTTTCTATAAGCCAGAATTTAAGCCATCTCTGACCAACTGATTGATCCCTGGTGCATGACTGCTGTTTTTGTATTGATTACTTCTTAAATATCTATGCACTGCATGGCTCATCCATTAGTTGGTTTCATCCATTAAAAATAACGGCATATTTGACCATGCTGTAGGCCTGGATTTTCGCCCAGAGGTGAATTCCATGTCGAGCATCTGTTTTGATGTTGAAAAGCCTGGAAAAATTGATTTCCTGAATGTCCTGCAGTTTTTAACTGCAGGGTTCCTTTAATTTTTTTTCTGTCGGGGACCCACCCGTAGGAAGCCTGATTGACAGGCTGTAGGCCTCTCCGGCAAGGAAGCCGGCACACAAGACCACAACTTTGGAGATCAGATAGGTGTAGCTTCCGAGTGAGAGAGGTCATGGTTTGTGTCCCAATTACAGGAAGAATTTCTGATCCCAGGGCAGGAGGTGGGGGCAGTGGGGCGGTCCTGGTCATGGTAGGGGAGGCCGGATTAAGGAGTGGTAATCTGATGGTGGTCAGGCAGGGCAGATGCTGTTTGCGGAGGGGGGTAGGGTGGGTGTCCATCAGTGGTCAGGAGGGAGGTCGGGGTGGGGTTCGATGAGAATGAAGGTATCGTTGTGAGGAGCAAATAGTGGTCTGGGGGGTCATTTCGATGGTGGTCAGGGTGTCTTATGGTGAGGGCCCATGGGGAGATAGATCTAGGATGTGGATTGTACATATGAACATACGAATTAGGAGCAAGAGTAGGCCACTTGCCCCCTTGAGCCTGCTCCACCATTCAACAAGATCATGGCTAATCTGAATGTAATCTCGACTTCACATTCCCGCCTACCCCTGATAACCTTTCACCCCCTTGCTTATCAAGAATCTATCTACCTCTGCCTTGAAAAATTTAAAGACTCTGCTTCCACTGCCTTTTGAAGAAGAGTTCCAAAGACTCATGAACCTCAGAGAGAAAAAAAAATTCTCCTCATCTCTGTCCTAAATAGGCAACCCATTATTTTTAAATAATGATCCTTAGTTCTAGATTCTCCTGCAAGGGGAAACATCCTTTCCACATCCACCCTATCAGGACTCCTCAGGATCGTATATGTTTCAATTAAGTCACCTCTTACTCTTCTAAACTCCAGCGGATACAAGCCTAGCCTGTCCAACCTTTCCTCATAAGACAATCCACCTATTCCAGATCTTAGTCTGAACCTTCTCTGAACTGCTTCCGAGACGTTTACATCCTTCCTTAAATAAGGAGACCAATACTGTATACTGTACTCCAGATGTGGTCTCAACAATTACCAATATAACTGAAGCATAACCTCCCTACTTTTGTATTCAATTCCCCTCGCAATAAACAATAACATTCTATTAGCTTTCCTAATTACGTGCTGAACCTGCCTACCAACCAGTTGAGATTCATGCACGAGGACACCCAGATCCCTCTGCATCTCAGAGCTCTGCAATCTCTCACAATTTAGATAATATGCTTCTTTTTTTATTCTTCCTGCCAAAATGTACAATTTTACATTTTCCCACATTATACTTCATTTGCCATTGCCCACTCACTTAACATATCTATATCCTTTTGGAGTCTTATGTCCTCTTCACATCTTACTTTCCTACCTATCTTTGTGTCATCATCAGATTTAGCAGCCATACCTTCAGTCCCTTCATCCAAGTCGTTTATTTGTATTGTAAACAGCTGAGGCCCCAGTATTGATCCCTCCAGCACACCACTCATTCCATTGTGCCAACTAGAAATGACCCTTTGTTTCCTGTTTGCGAGCCATTACAGAGACATGGCTGCAGGATGACATTGATCGGGCCTGAATATTGACGGGTACATGACATTTAGGAAGGACAGGAAGATAGGAAAAGGTGGAGGAGTGGCTTTGTTAATTAATGATAGCATATACCACAGAATCACAGCAGCACAGTGATATGAATCATTCAGCTTCTCAAGCACACTCCAACAAGAAGAAACAATCTACGTACTTCCAAAAAAGACCGACCAGAACCTGTTAGGTTGACAGGTACATGTATGTTAAATATGGTGCTGAGGAACTCGTCGTCCGCCTGGGTTGTGGAGTTCTACTCATCCTGGTGCGGCCACTGTGTGAGCTACACGCCCACCTGGAAGGCGCTGGCCAGGGACGTAAAAGGCGGCCCGAGTGCCAATGAGGCGGTCGTCGAGGCTCAGCGCCTCAATCCGGCCTCGGTCGCCTTTCCACCGTCACAGCTGGGAGCTGGGAAAGAAGCTCCACCGTGAGCTGGATGGTGACCACGAGCGCAGCTTCAGCCTGGAGGACGCTGATATCGAGGAGGCCGTGCAGGCTGTGGGCTGACCCACTCACCAGGGACGCGACCCTCGCCAGACGCCTCCCCCCTACACCAACATCCCTCCACCCCCTCCCCCCACATCCCTTCCCAGCTCCCACCTCGTACCTCCTTCCCCCACCCTCTCCTCCCTTGCACCCCCCTCCCCCTCCCACCTGCAGTTCCTTCCCCCCACACCCCCATACCCCACCCCTCCCCCGCAACCCCTTGCCCCCACACCCCCACACCCCCTTCCCCCCACCCCCTGCCCCCCTTCCCAGCTCCCACCTCGTACCCCCTTCCCCCACCCCCTCCTCCCTTGCACCCCCTCCCCCTGCAGCTCCTTCCCAGCTCTCCCCTCATACCCACTTCCCCTGCGCCTCTCCCCCTGCACCCCTTCCCATCCCCCCCTGCACTGCCCCTTCCTGGCTCCCCCTCGCACCCCCTGCACCCCTCCCCCTTGCACCCCCTCCCCCTCACACCCCCTTCCCCTCACCCCCTCCCCCCGGCATCCCCCACACCCCCTTCCCCCAGCATCCCATCTCCCCTTCCCTCTCCCTCCACGAAATCACACAGCTTACTTGTTAGGGCCCCTGCTCAGGGATAGGAGCTAACAACCCCACTGCCTTGTGGGCGTCTCGGGAGAGACCAAAGCTAAAGGAGTAAACCCTAACAGAAAATCCGGAGCGGAACCCTGAAGGCAGTCATGTGTCACCTTTGGCATGTTTCCGGCAGTTTTTGCAGCCATACCGGTGCCAAACGTCGTGCTCTGCACTCCTTTGGACCCCACTAGGAAGGCCGAGAGGGGGGTTTTGATGGATTGGGCAACTCACAACCTCCATACATCCGCCCAGGCATGCACCATGGAGAGGTCACTCCATAGTCGCCTCACAGCGACCAAAACAACACAGAAGGCAGCAGTTATGGGTTATAAGTCCAGCTCAATTGGCGTAGTGATTGGGCGCCACAGGTTGCCTTTGTCGGTGGGAGAGGTCATCGCATCTCACTGGACAGCTACCGCCTGCCTCAAACCAGGCAGCCCCCGGTCAATAAGGTTCTGTCCCCCCACAGTCCATCTGCTTCAATGGGTGCTTGGAGCTCTGGGTCATTGCCCGACAAGTGGACTGTAACACCGCACCAAACAGCACGACAAAAAAAGGAAAGAAGGTACTAGCCCTTGGTTTTGCAAGCCGGAACATCAGAACTATGTGTCCTGGCCTGTCGGAAGATCTTGCACACATCAACAATTCTCGGAAGACCACCATTATTAACAACGAGCTCAGTCGTCTCAATGTGGACATTGCAGCACTTCAGGAGACACGACTCCCTGCGAGCGGGTCTCTAAGAGAGCAAGACTACACCTTCTACTGGCAGGGTAGGGATCCTGAAGAACCAAGACAGCATGGAGTGGGCTTCGCCATCAGAAACTCTTTGCTCAGCATGATAGAGCCATCTTCAAATGGCTCAGAACGCATACTGTACATCCGACTGCTCACCACCTCTGGTCCAGTACACCTACTCAGCATCTATGCCCCAACAGTCTTTTCCCCACCTGAAGTTAAAGACCAGTTCTACGAGGAACTCCATAATATCATTGTAGCATTCCCAATACTGAACATTTGTTCCTGCTGGGGGACTTTAACGCCAGGGTTGGGGCCGACCATGACTCATGGCCCTCCTGCCCTGGGCACTATGGCATTGGACGAATGAATGAGAATGGACAGAGACTGCTGGAGTTGTGTACCTATCACAACCTCTGCAGCACCAACTCGTTCTTCAACCTGTCACCAGGTTTCATGGAGACACCCAAGATCATGGCGTTGGCAGCAGCTGGACCTCATCGTCACAAGGTCAGCCTCTATAAACAGTGTCCAAATCACACACAGCTTCCACAGTGCGGACTGCGACACCGACCACTCCCTGGTGTGCAGTAAAGTTAGACTCAAACCAAAGAAGCTACATCACTCCAAGCAGAAGGGCCGCCCGTGCATCAACACTAACAGAATTTCTTATCCACAGCTGTTACATAAGCTCTAAATTCACTTGAAAAAGCCCTTCAAAACACTCCTACAGGGGATGTAGAGACCAAGTGGGCCCACATCAGAGACACCATCTATGACTCAGCAATGACCACCTATGGCAAATGTGAGAAGCAGAATGCAGACTGGTTTCAATCTCACTTTGAAGAGCTGTAACCTGTCACAGCCACTAAGCGCATTGCACTGTTGAACGACAAGAAAGCCCCCAGCGAGTTAACATCCGTAGCACTTAAAGCAGAAGCGCTGCACAAAGAACAGCCAGGCGCTGTGCAAATGACCAATGGCAACAACTATGCAGTCGTATTCAGCTGGCCTCCGACACAGGAAACATCAGAGGAATGTATGATGGCATTAAGAGAGCTTTTGGGCCAACCATCAAGATGATCGCACTCCCTCAAGTCTAAATCAGGGGACACGATCACTGACCAACGCAAGCAAATGGATCTCTGGGTGGAGCACTACCTAGAACTGTACTCCAGGGAAAATATTGTCACTGAGACTGCCCTCAATGCAACGCAGTCTCTGCCAGTCATGGATGAGCTGGACGAATAGCCAACAAAATCGGAACTCGTGATGCCATTGATTTTCTACCAGTGGAAAAGCCCCTGGGAAGGACGACATTACCCACAAAATAATCAAGAGTGCCAAGCCTGCTATAGTCTCAGCACTTCATGAACTGCTTTGCCTGTGCTGGGATGAGGGAGCAGTACCACAGGACATGCGCGATGCCAATATCATCACCCTCTATAAGAACAAGGGTGACCGCAACAACTACCGTGGAATCTCCCTGATCAGCATAGTGAGGTAAGTCTTCGCTCGAGTCATTTTAAACAGGCTCCAGAAGCTGGCTGAGCGTGTCTACCCTGAGGCACAGTGTGGTCTTCGAGCAGACAGATCCACCATTGACATGCTGCTCTCCCTTCGCCAGCTACAGGAGAAATGCCGCGATGCCCCTCTACGTTGCCTTCATAGATCTCACCAAAGCCTTTGACCTCGTCAGAAGACATAGTCTCTTCAGACTACTAGCAAAGATCGGATGTCCACCAAAGCTACCAAATATCATCACCTCATTCCATGACAATATGAAAGGCACAATTCAGCATAGAGGTGCCTCATCAGACCCCTTTCCTATCCTGAGTGGCATGAAACAGGACTTTGTTTTCGCACCTACACTGTTTGGGATCTCCTTCTCCCTGCTGCTCTCACGTGCGTTCAAGTCTTCAGAAGAAGGAATTTTCCTCCACACAAGATCAGATGGCAGGTTGTTTAACCTTGCCCGTCCAAGAGTGAAGGCCAAAGTACGGAAGGTCCTCATCAGGGAACTCCACTTTGCTGACGAAGCTGCATTAACATCTCACACTGAAGAGTGTCTGCAGAGACTCATCGACAGGATTGCGGCTGCCTGCAATGAATTTGGTCTAACCATCAGCCTCAAGAAAACGAACATCATGGGACAGGATGTCAGAAATGCTCCATCCATCAATAACGGCGACCACGCTCTGGAAGTGGTTCAAGACTTCACCCAGCTAGGCTCAACTATCACCAGTAACCTGTCTCTCAATGCAGAAATCAACAAGCGCATGGGAAAGGCGTCCGCTGCTATGTCCAAACTGGCCAAGAGAGTGTGGAAAAATGGCGGACTGACACAAAACACAAAAGTCCGCGTTTATCAAGCCTGTGTCCTCAGTACCTTGCTCTATAGCAGTGAGGCCTGGACAACGTATGTCAGCCAAGAGCAACGTCTCAATTCATTCCATCTTCGCTGCCTCCAGAGAATCCTTGGCATCAGCTGGCAGGACCGTATACCCAATGCAGAAGTCCTCGAGGCAGCCAACATTCCCAGTATAGACACCCTACTGAGCCAGCGGCACTTGAGATGGCTTGGCCATGTGAGCTGCATGGAAGATGGCAGGATCCCCAAGGACACAATGTACAGCGAGCTCGTCACTGGTATCAGACCCACTGGCCGTCCATGTCTCCGCTTTAAAGACGTCTGCAAACGCGACATGAAGTCCTGTGACATTGACCACAAGTCGTGGGAGTCAGTTGTCAGGATTGCCAGAGCTGGCGGACAGCCATAAAGGCGGAGCTAAAGAGGGGCGAGTCGAAGAGACTTAGCTGTTGGCAGGAAAAAAGACAGAAGTGCAAGGGGAGAGCGAACTGTGTAACAGCCCCGACAACCAATTTTATCTGCAGCGCCTATGGAAAAGTCTGTCACTCTAGAATTGGCCTTTATAGCCACTCCAGGCGCTGCTTCACAAACCACTGACCACCTCTAGGTGCTTACCCATTGTCTCTCGAGATAAGGAGGCCAAAGAAGGAGAAGAAGAAGAAGGATAGTATTGGCACATTAGAGAGGGATGACCTAAGTTTAGGAAACCAGGATGTTGAAGCAGTTTGGGTAGAGATAAGGAATAATAAATGTAAGAAGTCACTCATGGGAGTGGTGTACAGGTCCCCTGACATTAACCACATGGTCAGACAGAGTATAAAGTTTTACGACCAGGTGAGAAAGGTGTCTATGTTTCGCTCTCAGCTTTCACCTGGTCTTATCGTAATAGGGTTTAATTTTAAATACACTGTGTTTTTAACTCCCCCTTGGTGAATCCTTGTTCACTAACTTCTAATTATAAGGCAAAGAAACTTGCCAAACAGGTTTTCTTAGGTTTAAAGAACAAAAGGTTGAATTTTATTAAACTTAATCTCTAATTTGGTTAACGCCTATGGATACACGATGCGCCCACATTAGCAAGCATACAAAATACACACATGCAGATAGAGACAAAAAAGAGCAGAAGAAATGAAGTGGAAAAGTTTGAGGCAATATCTGAAGATGATTTTGGTTACTGTTCTTTGAGCTTGCTGTAAAGTCCTTGATTGTAGGTAGGTCTTGCTTTTCGTTGGGGCCCAGTATTCTTATTAAACCTTGTTCGATGTAGGACACTTTTCTCTTTTGAAGTTCATGTGTCCTCAATGGGTCCAGAGGCTTGTGAGAAAGAGATGGGATCAGACAGGAGAGGTCTTCTCACTCCAGGAGCAAACAATCTTCCTGAGTTCAAAAACTCTGTGGCTAGTTTAAAAAAATACTGGACCAGCCAATTAGTCATGTAACCAGCTGGTTTGGCCAGTCCAGGCTTTTGTGGATTGTATCACATTAGCAGTCTCTCGAATGCTCTTCCTTACACCTTCAATGTCTGGTGATCAAAATCCATTGTGTCAGGGAATGGTCTTTTGTCTCCACAAGCACTGTCTGTTAATATGCAAATATTTTTCAGCTAAGTGTCTGGCAGCCCTTGTAACAGGTCTTCTCTTCTTCCCAGCGACAGTTTAAAATCAATGTTCATATGACAAAATTAATATGCCTCATTCTTGGCAGGTGGGGGCCTGCATGAAAAAAGGAAGAAATAATGGGAGCTTGTCAGAATGGTATGGCAATAATCATTGGGAATTTTACTCTACATATAGACTGGAAGAATCAGATGAGCAAAGGTAGCCTAGATGAGGCGTTCATAGAAAGTTTTCAGGGTAGTTTCTTAGAACAGAATGTTCTGGACCCACCCAGAGAGCAGGTTATACTGGAACTGGTATTGTACAACAAGATAGGATTAATTGATGACCTCATAGTTAAGGCACCCCTAGGTAACAGCGATCATAATATGATTGAATTTGACATTCAGTTTGCCGGAGAGGAGAGTGGGTCCAACACTAGTATTTTAAACTTTGTCATGACCGAGGCCACAAAAATAAGCATTTTTAATCAGAGTCTAGTACACTACCTGTGCGTAATCTAATTTTAAATAATTGAAAATGACTTTAAAAAAAATTATACAAAGCCACTTACAAGTTGCACTGAAGGACAGTAGTCAGATTTTTAGTTAATGAAACAAAATGAAAAGCTTTTAAAGCATGCCTATTCATATCCTTGTGACTAACAAAAGCTTAATTTTAGAGCATCCTTGAAAGCTTACAAATGGGTGCAATTAACAGACACTTGCAATGGGTGCAATTTAATCTGGGGTTGTGCCAATTTTGTGGGCGCAGTTGGCTTCAAGCTAAACTACTTTAAACTAATGCATAAGATCGTGAAAACTCAACTTGCATTGGAAGTAAATGACATTTGAAATTCCATGATCCTTTCTGCTGGTTTGGTCAATTTGAGATGAATTTCACTGAAAAAGCATTGTAATTAAGTGGAAACTTTGTGTCCTTTGTGTCTTACATCCTCAGGATATCCCTAGGAAAGTGCTGAGCAGTAGAGTAGTAGTAGTCAATCAGGGCAATGTTGTTCAATATGTGATTGCCACAAGTGACAAATTGGAAATCGAGAAGTTACTAATTACTCTGTAAATAAATAAAATGAGTAATAGACACCATTGTTAGATATGTGATCTCAGTATTCATATTCAAATAGTGTATGGATCTGTACTTTAACCTTTTTGTGTGCCTGGTAAGACGAAAAGTAGAATGTGCAAATGTTTTTTTTATCACTATGTGTGCTTTACCTCTGGATATTGCTTATTGGTTACCTGCTAAATTGGCATGTAACATGGGTGAAAATCCGAGAGTTCAGCACTCTGGGAACAACAGCAACATTTTCTGGAGAGGGGAGCTATCACTGTGGTCAGCTCAACCAATCGAAATAATTACTCCAGGCTGGTGGACAAAGCAAGCCCAACCAATAACGAAGAGCTCCAATAGGGCACATCATGTCAAAGGGAACGCAGCATCCAAGTTCATTCTGGATGGAAAGCAGGGTCGTGACTGCCATGTCTCATATTACAAGTCAACATTTCCAGGAATCCATCTGATGAAGTCAAAGTACTGCTTGCAACTATTGGACAAAATTCTCAAGGCTGCATTAAGATGTGGCGTCTCTGATAAATCCATGCCAAAATTCTAATATTTGGTGAAACAGAAAAAGGCAAAGTTTCATACTGAATGTGGGAGATGAATGTTAAATGAAAATACACATGAAGTACATTTACCTGCATTGTGTGTAAAACATTTTCCACTAAAATTAATGCACAAGGCTAAAACAGTATCAACATAGTCTTGCCAATGGTTGTCAACAATATTTTTCTTTCTTGGGATGTGGGCATCGCTGGCAAGGCCTTGCCCATTCCTAACTGTCTTTGAGGAGGTGGTGATGAGCTGCCTCCTTGAACCACTGCAGTCCATGCGGTGTATGTACTCCCTGATAGGGAAGAAGTTCCAGAATTCTAACCCAGCGATGAATGAATGGTAATATATTTCCAAGCCAGGATGGTATGTGACTTGTAGGTGTCTTTGCAGGTGGTGGTGGTGTTCCATGTGCCAGCTGCCCTAGTTCCTCTAGGTGGTAGATGTGATGGGTTTGAAAGGTGCTGTCGATGAAGCCTTGGTAAGTTGCTGCAATGCATCTTGTAGATGATATGCATGGCAGCCACAGTTAACTGGTGGTGGAGAATCTGGTGAATGGGTTGCCAATCAAGTGGGCTGCTTTGTCCTGGATGGTGTCAAGCTTCTTGGGTGCTGTTGGAGCTGCACCCATCCAGGCAAGTGGAGAGTGTTGTGATATCACTTTAACAGTTTGAATGCCCCACACATAATCACAGGAAGTGATGTCAGCCAACATGTGGTAGAGCAGTTGGAGTTGTGTTGATCACCCAGTCACACGTGTACGATAGAGCTTCTTTGTAAATTTGTTACTTCACAATAAAGAATCCACAATTCATTTACTTTTCAACTCAAGATTGTCTGACAGTATGTGTTTTCTGAAGGCTTTTGAGCACTCATTGCACCATCTATGACATTGTGGTAGCAGTGACAGCGATGTGCATTTGAAGAGCACAGCGTGGAAGCAGCAGAGCTTTGCAGTAGCAGCACTGCAGAGAGGCTCAGCAACGGTGCTCAACAGGAACAGCAATCTCGAGCAAGACATCAGGAACAGTGATCTTTTCCATCGAAGTCCATTGAAGTCAGGGTAACGCAAGACGTCGCTGGAGGTAGTGGCAGCATGACACTGTCAGGTTTGATGAGGCTCAAGAGGCTGTGAACACATGAAGGGGGTTATATTTTTCAACAGTGGTTGGTAGGTAAAGATAGGAATGGGGCAGAATCAGGCTCAGGAAAAAATAAGCAGTTTCAGTATATGTCCGGGTTGTGGAGTGGCACACTATTACACGCAGGGTGTTTTCCTGCCATAATTAATTTGTGGGGGAGTCTCCCTGATTACAGGCAGAAAGACCACGCTGCAGGCACTGAGGCTAGGGCGTGGCTGAAGTCCGACGCTGCAGAGGCAGAATACTTGCATTTTCCTTTTCCCCTTCATGGAATGCCTCACACAAGGAAACAAATCTTTGCAGGAATTCCCCAAAAAGGTATATGTGGCACAAGGACCACCAGCATCCATGTGACCCACACAAAGCAATCATTATGTTTACAGTATTTCAACCCAAATAAGGATACTGTTCTTGAAGTAGATCCTTCATTGTAAGGTCGAGGAGCATATTTTTTGTAAGAAGGTCGTCCAATCGCTTTTGGCCTGAAAAGCTTATTGTCCACCCAGGTCAACTATTCCAACATTAAAAGAGAAACACCAGCAGTGATATTCGGCATCAACAAGTTTCACACATCTTTTCGGCAAGCGTTTCCTCGTCGAAATGGTTCACAAACCATTGGCAATGATATGGTAGAAACCACTGACCAGCGCGCCACCTTGACTACAACAGCTATTAATCAAGGTGTAAGGGTAAGACTGCAAAGTCAGATATAAGCCTGGGAATCTTATGGTAACTTCCAGCAGATTGCCCAATCCCAGAAAGTGTGAAGACATTCCACTAGACATCCAGGTTGATAAAATTGAAGGCAGAAGGCTGGGTGGTACAGTGGTGCAGTGATTAGCACTGCAACCTCACAGCTCCAGTGACCCAGGTTTAGTTCTGGGTACTGCCTATGTGGAGTTTGCAAGTTTTCCCTGTGACTGTGTGGGTGGGTGCTCTGGTTTCCTCCTATAGTCAAAGACTTGCAGGTTGATAGGTAAATTAGTCATTATAGTCCTAGTGTAGGTAGGAGAATGGTGGGGATGTGGTAGGGAATATGGGATTAATGCAGGATTAGTATAAATGGGTGGTTGTTGGTTGGCACAGACTCAGTGGGCTGAAGGGCCTGTTTCAGTGCTGTATCTCTCTATGACTATGACTCTAAGGAAGAAACATCCAAAGACCCAATTTTGAAAGAGTTATGGCATCTCATTGCCAAAGAATGGGCTGACACAATACAAGAATTTCCTGCAGAATTCAGAATCTTTTGGCCATACCAAGATGAGTTGAGGATATCTCATAGAGTCATAGCGTTACACAGCACAGAAACAGGCCTTTCGGCCCATCGTGTCTGTGCTGGCCATCAAGCCCCTAACTATTCTACTACCATTTTCCAGCACTTGGCATTTGGCTATGGCATTTCAAGTGCACATCTAAATACTTCTTAAATGTTGTGAGGGTTCCCGCCTCTACCACCTCTTCAGGCAGTGCGTTCCAGATTCCAACCACCCTCTGGATGAAAAAATTTTTCCTCAAATCCCCTCTAAACCTCCTGCCCCTTCCCTTAAATCTATGCCCCCTGGTTAGTGACCCCTCCACCAAGGGAAAAAGTTTCTTCCTATCTAACCTATCAATGCCCCTCATAATTTTGTATACCTGAATCATGTCCCCCCTCAGCCTTCTCTGTTCTAAGGAAAACAACCCTAGCCTTTTCAGTCTCTCTTCATAGCTGAAATGCTCCAGCCCAGGCAACATCCTGGTGAATCTCCTCTGCACGTTCTCCAGCGCAATCACATCCTTCCTGTAGTGTGTGGTGCCCAGAACGGTACACAGTACTCCAGCTGTGGCCTAGCTAGCGTTTTATACATAGTGGTGTTATCTTCAAAGGAAGACAAGTGTTAATCCCACAAACACTTCACCTTGACCTTCTTTCACCAAGTTCATATGGGTGTAGAGAAATCTAGAAGACTTGCACGCAAAATGATCTACTGGCTGGGAATTAATGGTGATATCGAGCAAACATTACATTTGTGTAACACATGCCAAGAGCACCAACAAAGCCAGCATAAAGAGTCATAATCCATCAATTGAGGGACACGGCAACCACATCAGTTGTGAGCATTATCAGCACAATCTTCAGTTTATTTTGTTCTCCTGGAGGAGATAGTATCGGACAATGGACCTCAATACACCGTCAAACCATTCGAAGACATGTGCAAGAAGTAGAATATAAGCCATCATCGCTGCAATACCCTAAGTCAAATGGCCCAGCAGAAAGAATGATACACACAGTCAAGTCATTGATTGTGAAGTGCCAAGAGACTAAACAAGATCTGCATGTCACCATGTTGCACTTGTCGGGTAGGCGGTGGCGTAATGGTATTATCACTAGACTAATAACCTAGAAACCCACCTATTCCTCTGGGGACATGGGTTCGAATCCCACCACAGCAGAAGGTGGAATTTGATTTTAATTAATAAATCTGGAATTAAAAGCTAGTCTAATGATGGCCATGAAATCATTGTCGATTGTTATAAAAACCCATCTGGTTCACTAATGTCCTTTAGGAAAGGAAATCTGCTGTCCTTACCTGGTCTGGCCTACATGTGACTCCAGACCCACAGCAATGTGGTTAACTCTTACAAGCCATCTGAAATGGCCTAACAAGCCATTCAGTTATACCTAACCGCTACGAAGTCAATAAAAAGGAATGAAACCGGACGGACCACCCGGCATCGACCTAGGCACTGGAAACGACAATGGCAAACCCAGCCCTGTTGACCCTGCAAAGTCTTCCTTACTAACATCTGGGGGCTTGTGTCAGAGTTGGGAGAGCTGTCCCACAGACTAGTCAAGCAACAGCGTGACATAGTCATACTCACGGAATCATACCTTACAGACAATGTCCCTGACACTGCCATCACCATCCCCGGGTATGTCCTGTCCCACCAGCAGGACAGACCCACCAGAGGTGGTGGCACAGTGGTATACAGTAGGGAGGGAGTTGCCCTGGGAGCCTCAACATCAACTCCGGACCCCATGAAGTCTCATGGCATCAGGTCAAACTTGGGCAAGTTTACCACCTACTGCTCTCCCTCAGCTGATGACTCAGTACTCCTCCATGTTGAACACCACTTGGAGGAAGCACTGAGGGTGGCAAGGGCACAAACTGTACTCTGGGTGGGGGAGTTCAATATCCATCACCAAGAGTGGCTCGGTAGTACCACGACTGGCCGAGTCCTAAAGGACATAGCTGCTAGACTGGGTCTGCGGCAGGTGGTGAGGGAACCAACACGAGGGAAAAACATACTTGACCTCGTCTTCACCAATCTGCCTGCCGCAGATGCTTCTCTCCATGACTGTATTGGTAGGAGTGACCACCGCACAGTCCTTGTGGAGACGAAGTCCCGCCTTCACATTGAGGAGACCATCCATCGTGTTGTGTGGCACTATCACCGTGGGATAAATGGGATAGATTTTGAACAGATCTAGCAATGCAAAACTGGACATCCATGAGGCGCTGTGGGTCATCAGCAGCAGCAGATTTGTACTCAACAACAGTCTGTAACCTCATGGCCTGGCATATCCCCCACTCTACCATTACCATCAAGCCAGGAGACCAACCCTGGTTCAATGAAGAGTTCAGGAGGGCATGCCAGGAGCAGCACCAGGCATACCTCAAAATGAGGTGTCAACCTGGTGATGCTACAACACAGGACTATCTGCGTGCCAAACTGCGTAAGCAGCATGCGATAGACAGAGCTAAGCCATCCCATAACTAACGGATCAGATCTCTGCAGTCCTGCCACATCCAGCCTTGAATGGTGGTGGACAATTAAACAACTAACTGGAGGAAGTGGCTCCACAAATATCCTTATCCTCAATGAAGGGGGAGCCCAGCACATCAGTGCAAAAGATAAGGCTGAAGCATTTGCAACAATCTTCAGCCAGAAGTGCCGAGTTGATGATCCATCTCAGCCTCCTCCTGAAGTCCCCAATTCGATTCACTCGGCATAATATCAAGAAACGACTGAAGGCACTGGATACTGCAAAGGCTATGGGCCCTGACAATATTCTGGCAATAGTACTGAAGACCTGTGCTCTAGAACTTGCCGTGCCCCTAGCCAAGCTGTTCCAGTACAGCTACAACACCGGCATCTACCCTGTAATGTGGAAAATTGCCCAGGCATGTCCTGTACACAAAAAGCAGGACAAGTCCAACATGTCCAATTACCGCCCCATCAGCCTACTCTCAATCATCAGTAAAGTGATGGAAGGTGTCATCAACAGTGCCATCAAGCACTTGCTTAGCAATAACCTGCTCAGTGACGCTCAGTTTGGGTTCCACCAGGGCCACTCAGCTCCTGACCTCATTACAGTCTTGGTTTAAACATGGACAAAAGAGCTGAACTCAAGAGGTGAGGTTAGATTGACTGCCAATTGGTGTATTTGTATTTGTATTTGGCAGCATTTGACCAAGCATGGCATCAAGGAGCCCTAGCAAAACTGAGGTCAATGGGAATCAGGGGAAAAACCCTCCGCTGGCTGGAGTCATACCTAGCACAAAGGAAGATGGTTGTGGTTGTTGGAGGTCAATCATCTGAGCTCCAGGACATCACTGCAGGAGTTCCTCAGAGTAGTGTCCTAGGCCCAACCATCTTCAGCTTTTTTTTTATTCATTCATGGGATGTGGGCGATGCTGGCCAGGCCAGCATTTATTGCCCAACCCTAATTGCCC
This sequence comes from Heterodontus francisci, assembly GCF_036365525.1. NCBI lineage: Eukaryota > Metazoa > Chordata > Chondrichthyes > Heterodontiformes > Heterodontidae > Heterodontus > Heterodontus francisci. Next base: position 41,300,427 of record NC_090375.1, read on the forward strand.
TTGAGAAGGTGGGCGGCACAGTAGCGCATTGGTTAGCACCGCAGCCTCACAGCTCCAGTGACCTGGGTTCAATTCTGGGTACTGCATGTGTGGAGTTTGCAAGTTCTCCCTGTTTCTGCATGGGTTTTCGCCGGGTACTCCGGTTTTCTCCCACCACCAAAAGACTTGCAGGTTAATAGATAAATTGGCCATTATAAATTGCCCCTAATATAGGTAGGAGGTAGGGGAATAGAGGTGGGGATGTGGTAGGAATATAGGAGTAGTATAAATGGGTGGTTGACGGTCGGCACAGACTCGGTGGGCCGAAGGGCCTGTTTCAGTGCAGGCACAGAACTCCCGCAGAAGTATCCAAAGTCTGCAGTGGACCAAGATTGTATGAAGTAAGCACCGCTAATAGAGCAGTACTAAAATGAAAGAGACATCAGCTGACAGAACTATCTAACATCATTGTGCCTGACAGCTCTTTTGCTTTGTGCACATGTTCACATTCAAATCCACAGAATGAAGAGAAGAAAAGTGACAAATATCATGTTCAAACACAGGATGACTGTCAGAACATACATACAGGTCACGTTGGCAAATCTAGTTCTCAACCAAGCTATACACGATCAGGTTGAATCAGCAGACCATCTGTACATTTCAGAGACACTTGACTAAAGGACATAAAAGTCAATGTATATAAATATTGTTCAAAACTCTTCTATTTCATTGTGAACATAGTTCATCTTTTGTGTATTTCCATTTAAGGAAAGGGGGATGTTGTGATATCTCTTTAACAATTTGCATACCTCACACATTGTTGCAGGAAGTGATGTCATCCAACATGTAGTAGAGCAGTTAGAGTTGTGTTGATCACTCAGTTACACGTGTATGATAGAGCTCTCTTGTAAATGTGTTACTTCAAAATAAAGAACCCACAATTTATTTACCTTTCAACTCAAGATTGTCTGATACCTTATTGCTGATAAAAGAATTAACAGAACAGAGAGTATTCCATCACATTCCTTACTTGTGCCTTAAAGATGATGGACAGGCTTTGGTCAGTATGTGAGATACTTGCTGCAAATTCCCAACCTTTGACCTGCTGTTTTAGTCACAGTGTTTATGAGGTTGGTCCAGTTCAGTTTCTGGTCAATGATGACGCCCCAGGAGGTTGATGGTGGGGGATTGAGTGATCGTAATGCTGATAAATGTCAAGTGGAGATGGTTAGATTCCATCGTGATAAAGAAAGTCATTGCTTGGCACTTATGTGGCACAAATTTCACTTGCCGCTTATCAGCCCAAGACTGATTGTTGTTCAGATCTTGCTGCATGCGGGCACGAACTGCTTCATTGTCTGAGGAGTTGTGAATAGAACTGAGCACTGTGCAACCATTAGAGATGGTCCCCACTTTTGCCCTTATGATGGAGGGAATTAAGGTTTCTATTGAATAATGCTGAACTAGGGTTATCAAGTTGTATCAGCCAATTAATTTACTTTTGAGGTATAGTCACTCTTGTAGAGAAAAAACTGTACAAATTATGAAGTTACACCAAAATTGCTAATAGCTGTGTAATGTGCATGCTTCAATGAGCTGTTATATTGAATGAGTACAAACCTACTCGTTCTTCAGCTAATAATGAGACTGGCATTTTGTCAAAGGGCAGTGGACATATGGTTAAAAAAATGTTAGTGCTGACACTACAGCTACCTTGTTTTGTAGAAAACTCTCTCCCACTCTGAACTGAAAGAAGCAACTTGGAGGTGAAAGATCTGGAAGCAGAAAAAAAAGACTCTAAGACTTGGATAAAGAAGCAATATATTGCCAGGCAATGACAACACTAACTATTCACATGTATTTCGTACTCTTAACATAGTAAAACATCCTAAGGCACTTCACAGGACCATTATCAAAAAAAAAGATAATTTGATGCTGAGCCACATAAAGAGATATTCGGACAGGGGACGAAAAGCATGGACAAAGAGGTAGATTTTAGTGAGCGGCTTTAAGGAGGAGAGAGAGGTAGAGAGGCAGAAAGGTTGAGGGTGAGAATTCCAAAGCTCAGGGCCTCGGCAGCTGAAGGTATGGCTGCCAACTGTGGACTATTTAAAATCAGGGATGCACAAGTGGCCAGAATTGGAGAAGCACAGAGAGCTCAGAGGATTATAGGGGTGGAGGAGATTGTCGAGATAGGGAGGGGCAAGGCCATGGAGGGATTTGAAAACAAGGATGAGAAGTTTAAATTTTATAGGCACTCAACCAGAGTACTCGAGCTGTCTTTTAATTGCTTAGTTGCACTTTGTGGGTTGCATTCTTTTTATAACCCATCCATAATAAACTAATGTGTGGAATGTTTGTGCAATAGTGCATGGCTCATCTGCAGTAAATCAGTTATATTGAAATCTTTCATTTTATAATTTAAGATTGCGAGCTCCACTATAAATTAGCAGAACTCTGACTGTTGCTGAGATGAAAGGGGCACTTAACTATTGGGATAGAAAGAGGAAGAGAGACAGGGAAAGAGACACTCAGGAGCAACCACAGAACTTCAAGCTAAGGGTGTACTTACACGCTAAGTGCCTCAACTTCACTTTTGCTTCCAGGTGTGGGAGTCATCTGATATGTGACTGAGCAGGCTTTACAAGTTCATATATGAGCGGAAGGAATTTCCAAGCCCTGAGGTGGTCTCAGAGCAGCATAGGAAATAAAAATCTCCCATTCTTTTTTCTCAACAAACGTCACCTAGCAAGCAGTAACCAGTTGAAAAATGCACACATTTGGCCTACCTGAGAGTGCTGACCATTTCTGGGGTGTGGTTGCACAGGCACCAGCCACCTTGTGGAAATTTACTCAAAAGCCCGTTTTGTATGTGCACGTTAGACAGTCTGGGCAGGACTTTCACCCCAGATGGGGGCGAGTACGGAGTTGGGTGAGCACCTTCCCACTCCCAGTATCATTTTCCCAGAGGCAGCATCGGAGACAGCAGGGCTACCTGCCCGCGCGCACACGTGGTGGGTAATCAATTAAGGATAGGTAAAGGACTATTAAGGCCAATTGTCAGAGGCCATCTGGAATTTACTAGTCAGCCTACAGGCTCCCTGAGGCAGTGGGTCTAGGCCAGCAGCCTGGAGGTAGCCTCCTGGTGGCAGACTTGAGGGACCAGTATTCCAGGCAAGCTTTGAGGCCCTCTCTGTCTGTTTGGCCACAGTTGTGGTCATAGGCCACCCTGTGGAGGGTTTCCCCCTCCATGATGGTGGCCAGTCTGCTGAGGGCACTTTTAAATTTAATAGATAAAAAGTTGTGAGAGGACATCTCAAAATGGAGATGCCCGCTTTCTCTCTTACGTGCACTGCAAGCTTCATCTTCTTTCAAGCTGGAGGGCCGCCTATTGACCCTCCAGGTTCAAGAACTGCTGTCATTAATTGGACAGCAAATCCATCCTCTGGCCACTAATTGGTCAATTCCCGGTGACTGTTACCCACACATTGCAGGGTTGTGACCCCTATTTGACTCCGACATTGGAGTCCTGACCCAAAAGGCAAAATCCTGACTTCTTTGTCAGTAGGCTGCTTGACTATGCACACCCTTACAGTTGAGCCCACCCTGACATCTGCATGATACACATTCGCACACACATGAACACAATTTGTGTGGCACTGGTGGGTTCCTGGCGTTGGGCTGAAAAGGTGGGACACTCCTGCCTTGGCCACTTGGAGCTCCACCCCAGTGTGATTCTATGGTGCCCGGGTAATTCAGAGTCTTTTAAAGATGGGGATCCCCGCTTCAAATGTTTCCAGCCAATCACAGGGCCAACAGCTCAGTAGTATCAGCAGTACCAATGCAATCAGTGGCCACTGCCAGTACTGCAGAGGCCTTGGACCCAGGCCCAGTGCTGGAAACCCGGATCCCAGGTAAGTGAGGTGAGGTTGCTGGGGCCAATCCGGCAAGTCCCGAAGATGTGTGGCGGGGTGGGGGCGGGGAGGGTCTGCGTTGAGTACAGGGGGTGGGGGTGTCCAAAGAGATGAGTAGCGACAGATTGCCCACGGAGGAGGTGCCCCAAAGCCAGCAGGGAGGTGGCCTCATTTTAATAGGCTACCTCCCTGTGTGGCGAAGTCCAGCGGTGGATGGAAGAGACCCTTAAGTTGCTGTTAATTGGCCTCTTACAGTTCGCAATTGGCCTCTGGGTAGGAAGGCTGTCTTCGGCCTATCCTGCCCCTGACTAAATTGTGGTGCGGCAGGAAGGCGAGGGGCCCTATGCCCCTCCTGCCTCAATTTTATGGCCCCCCTCCCCCAACCTCCTATCTCAGCTCTGGAGGGCCCATAAAATTCAGTCCGATATGAACCTATCCAAGTGGCACTTCAACTGTTCAGCTGGCAGCACTGCCTCTGTAGATGTCCTATCTAAGATCGGCTACATAGCTTGGACCATGTTTGAACCTGGGACTTCCTGATCTGCGTGAATCTTTATTCTTTCATGGAATGTGGGCATCACTGCCAAGGCCAGCATTTATTGCCCTTGACAACTGAGTGGCTTGCTCAACCTTTTCAGAGGGCAGTTAAAAGTCAACCACATTGCTGTGCGTCTAGAATCATGTATAGGCCAGACCAGGTAAGGACAGCAGATTTCCTTCCCGAAAGGTCATTAGTGAACTAGATGAGTTTTTACAAAAGTCTGTTAGTTTTATGGCATTACCAGTGAGATTAGTTTTCAATTCCACATTTCATTTTTAATTAATTGAATTTAAATTCCACCAGCTATCCTGGTGGGATTTGAACCTATGTATCCAGAACATTCACGTGGGCCTTCTGAATTATAAATCCAATGACATTACCACTACACCACTGCCTTCCCAACTGACTGCATGGAAATGTGCTGTTAGCTACAAAGCTACAGGAAGCTCGATTTCTTATTTTAAATGACTTTTTATCTGATAGATTTTCTTATTGGTAAGGGTAGAAAATACTTTACAGCGAAGGTTACAGTACAGAGAAACATCTGAGGAAAGTCAAAGTGATCTTGCTGCAAATTCCATTGCCACAAACTTTAAAAAATCTTTGATGTCAGAAATGTTCTCTTTGCATATTAAAACATTATTCTTTCCAAAGAGTCACTGCTGCTCAAAGAACTGACAATTTGGTAACATCACTGATAATAGCAACCAGATCAAATTTCCGAAGTTGTGTGCGGAATCAGAGGAGATAGGGGAAGCGTTAAATGAATATTTTTCGTCAGTATTTACAGTAGAGAAAGAAAATGTTGCCGAGGAGTTTACTGAGATACAGCCTACTAGGCTAGATGGGATTGAGGTTCACAAGGAGGAGGTGTTAGCAATTTTGGAAAGTGTGAAAATAGATAAGTCCCCTGGGCCAGATGGGATTTATCCTAGGATTCTCTGGGAAGCCAGGGAGGAGATTGCAGAGCCGTTGTTGTTGATCTTTATGTCGTCATTGTCGACAGGAGTAGTGCCGGAAGACTGGAGGATAGCAAATGTTGTCCCCTTGTTCAAGAAGGGGAGTAGAGACAGCCCTGGTAATTATAGACCTGTGAGCCTTACTTCGGTTGTGGGTAAAATGTTGGAAAAGGTTATAAGAGATAGGATTTATAATCATCTTGAAAAGAATAAGTTCATTTGCGATAGTCAGCACGGTTTTGTGAAAGGTAGGTCGTGCCTCACAAACCTTATTGAGTTTTTCGAGAAGGTGACCAAACAGGTGGATGAGGGTAAAGCCGTGGATGTGGTGTATATGGATTTCAGTAAGGCGTTTGATAAGGTTCCCCACGGTAGGCTATTGCAGAAAATACGGAAGTATGGGGTTGAAGGTGATTTAGAGCTTTGGATCAGAAATTGGCTAGCTGAAAGAAGACAGAGGGTGGTGGTTGATGGCAAATGTTCATCCTGGAGTTTAGTTACTAGTGGTGTACCGCAAGGTTCTGTTTTGGGGCCACTGCTGTTTGTCATTTTTATAAATGACCTGGATGAGGGTGTAGAAGGGTGGGTTAGTAAATTTGCGGATGACACGAAGGTCGGTGGAGTTGTGGATAGTGTCGAAGGGTGTTGTAGGGTACAGAGGGACATAGATAGGCTGCAGAGCTGGGCTGAGAGATGGCAAATGGAGTTTAATGCGGAAAAGTGTGAGTGATTCACTTTGGAAGGAGTAACAGCAATGCAGAGTACTGGGCTAATGGGAAGATTCTTGGTAGTGTAGATGAGCAGAGAGATCTTGGTGTCCAGGTACATAAATCCCTGAAAGTTGCTACCCAGGTTAATAGGGCTGTTAAGAAGGCATATGGTGTGTTAGCTTTTATTAGTAGGGGGATCGAGTTTAGGAGCCACGAGGTCATGATGCAGCTGTACAAAACTCTGGTGACGCCCCACCTTGAGTACTGCGTGCAGTTCTGGTCACCGCATTATAGGAAGGATGTGGAGGCTTTGGAAAGGGTGCAGAGGAGATTTACTAGGATGTTGCCTGGTATGGAGGGAAGGTCTTATGAGGAAAGGCTGAGGGACTTGGGGTTGTTTTCGTTAGAGAGAAGGAGGAGGAGAGGTGACTTAATAGAGACATACAAGATAATCAGAGGGTTAGATAGGGTGGATAGTGAGAGTCTTTTTCCTCGGATGATGATGGCAAACACGAGGGGACATAGCTTTAAGTTGAGGGGTGAAAGATATAGGACAGATGTCAGAGGTAGTTTCTTTACGCAGAGAGTAGTAGGGGCGTGGAACGCCCTGCCTGCAACAGTAGTAGACTCGCCAACTTTAAGGGCATTTAAGTGGTCATTGGACAGACATATGGATGAAAATGGAATAGTGTAGGTCAGATGGTCGGTGCAACATCGAGGGCCGAAGGGCCTGTACTGCGCTGTAATGTTCTAATGTTCTAATTCTAAACTTCTGGTCTTTTTTCCCAGCATCAAAGGAATGTGAACCACTCAGAAAAAAATGCTACTGATGTCATTGTTAAATGAGATGTAAAGATATTAATTCAGACCCACATTAGATGGCAACTATGTTAGACTTTTTGCCACAAATTATATTTTTCTCTTTTGCTGCTTGTTTGCAGTGTTAATTAAACACATCATTGCGGCATTTGAGAAAGAAATCACTTCAAGGATTGAAAGGCCACTTCTGCTGGTTAAACCAAATAGCTTGCAAAAGTCATGGATCTTGAAATGATCAGTGAACAAATCACACATCCATCTGAAATCCCTTCACCCCTTTTGTTCCAGCATCTCTGTTAACCCATTCATTTTAAATGGGTTAACATTGCCACTGAAATAGCACAAAGAGGAATTTCAGACAAAAGCAATTTGTACATTAATGTTCTATGCATTGTTTCAAGAACTGTTGCTTTATCTTATAGAGAGCTACTGAAACTTCATTTCTGCAACTGCAGGATTTTATAGCACCTGCTTGATATCCAAACTAGATATGGAAAATGCAATATAAAAAGAAAGGCTTTCATTTATATCGCTCCTTTCACAGCCTCAGGACATCCCAAAGCACTTTACAGCCAATGAGACACCTTTGAAGTGTAGTCACTTTTGCAATATAGGAGACACAGCAGCCAAGTTTCACACAGCAAGGTCCCACAATATCAATGTGATAATGACCAGATAATCTGTTGTTGTGATACTGGCTAGGATGTTGTGAGGCCTCCTGAAGTGGGGTTGGAGGCAACAGGGGGGCAGGGGGGGAACGGAGTATCATGACAGGTGGCGGGGGTGGGGGTGGCAGGACGGAGGGCCCGTTACCTGCCTGTCGCTAAGCTATCTTCCCGGGGACGGGATAGGATGATAATGGCCTTCCCACCCAGAGGCCAATTGAAGGCCTGAAGTGGCCTATTGCGGCCAATTACGGGCCTCTTCCAGCCGCCACTGGGATTTTACAAGCAGCGGAGATGCCTTCATCGTGCAAAGAGGACGCCGGACGCCTTACAACACGAGGTGTCCTCCCTGCGGGCTTGAGGGGTGTGTTCTCTTTTTTGTGTCCCATAGAAGACCACCACCGGGAACAAGTTTACCCCATGGGACCCCCCCCCCCCCCCCACAGTCTGCCTGGTCTGCAAAACCACCCCCTCAGCCCTTCCCTGGGCCTTGCGGACTTGTCCTGGCAACCCTGCCTCAGCTACCCCTGGTCAGGGGCTCCAGCTCTGGACCTGGGACCAAGGCCCTTGCAGTACTGGCAGTGGCCACCGCTCCCTGTGGCACTGCCAATACTGCTGAGCTACCAGCCCTCTGATAGACCGACAATTAATGGAGGCAGGATCCCTGTCTTTAAAGGGACGGTGCTCCCGGCTCCTAAAACTTTGATTTAAAAAGACTGGACGATCACTCTGGGGGGGGGGGCACAAAAAAGGCAGAGGCAGGGATCCCCCCGCCTTTTCGGCCCAGCGCCGGAAGCCCCGCCTCCAGCATTAAATCCAGCCCACTGTTGCACTTTGTTGGCTTTTGTGATAAACTCCAACTGGGGAGTTTCCTCTCTGAGTGTCCTTTAGCATTCACAATACCAATACTCCAGCAGTACAGCACTTCCTCAGTACTTCATTGGAGTATCAGTGCAGATCTTTGTGCTCAAGTATCTGGAGTGGGTCGAGAAGCCACAACCTTCTGACTCTATAAAGCCCTTCAGCCCATATGCTTTTCTAACAGTCATTCTCAACTTGTCCTGACACTTTCAGACATTTGTATACATACACCCCCGGGTCTCTCTGTTCCTGTAGCTACTTTAAAATAGGACCATTGTGCTTATATTGCCTCTCTTCATCCAGGTGTACAGAGTGATTCACTTCCAAAAAACAGGAAAGTTATGCTGAACCTTTATAAAGCTCTGGTTAGGCCACAACTGGAGCACTGCATCACCATACTTTCGAAAGGATGTGAGGATCCTTGAGAGGGTGCAGAGGAGATTTGCAAAATTGGTTCCAGGGGTGATGGATTTTAACTATAAGTTAGATTGGAGAAGCTGGGGTTGTTCTCCTTGGAGCAAAGGAGATTGAGGGGGGATTTGACAGAGGTGTACAATATTATGCTAGGCTTAGACAAGTTAGACACGGAAAAACTGTTCCCATTAACTGGTGGTACAAGGACTAGGAGACTCAGATTGCAGGTTTCAGGCAAGAAATACAGGGGGGAATGTGAGGAAGAACATTTTTACTTAGCGAATGGTAATGACCTGGAACTCGCTGCCCACTAGGGAAGTGGAGGAGATGAAATATTTCAAAAGGAAATTGGATGGGAACTTGAAGGAGACAAACTTGCAGGGCCACGGGGATGGAGTGGGGGGGATGGGACAGATTGGACTGGTCTATAGAAAGCGAGCATTGACTCGATGGACCGAATGGCCTCCTTCTCTGCCGTAATCACTCTATAATTCTATGACTATTTCTTATTGTTGCTTTAACAGGCTGAAACAGGCCCTTCAGCCCACCGAGTCTGTGCTGATCATCAACCACCCATTTATACTAATCCTACACTAATCCCATATTCCTACCACATCCCCACCTGTCCCTATATTTCCCTACCACCTACCTATACTGGGGGCAATTTATAGTGGCCAATTTACCTACCAATCTGCAAGTCTTTTGGCTTGTGGGAGGAAACCAGAGCACCCGGAGGAAACCCATGCAGACACAGGGAGAACTTGCAAACTCCACACAGGCAGTACCCAGAATTGAACCCGGGTCGCTGGAGCTATGAGGCTGCAGTGCTAACCACTGCACCACTGTGCCGCCCCACTCTAAGGAAAACAACCCTAGCCTTTTCAGTCTCTCTTCATAGCTGAAATGCTCCAGCCCAGGCAATATTCTGGTGAATCTCCTCTGCACCCTCTCCAGGGCAATCATATCCTTCCTATTGTGTGGTGCCCAGAACTGTACACAGTACTCCAGCTGTAGCCTAACTAGCATTTTATGCAGCTCCATCATAAACTCCCTGCTCTTATATTGTATGCCTCGGCGAATAAAGGCAAGTATCCCTTATTCCTTCCTAACCACCTTATCTACCTATGCTGCTGCCTTCAGTGATCTATGGACAAGTACACCAAGGTCCCTCTGACCCTCTGTACTTTCTATGGTCCTACCATCCATTGTATATTCCCTTGCCTTGTTGGTCCTGCCAAAATGCATCACCTCACACTTCTCAGGATTAAATTCTATTTGCCACAGCTCTGTCCATCTTCCCAGCCCATCTGTATCGTCCTCTAATCTAAGACTTTCTTCCTCACTATTTACGACACCACCAATTCAGTAGGGCTATGGAGTGATGTCCTTGCACAAACGAACCAGCCTTGGCAGCTTTCCCTGTACCAATTGCTCGGCTGTTTCATTAATGGTCCTCAGTGTCCACCTTTGCTGAGAGCCAACCCTCTCACCCAATAATATAACCACCCAACCCTCTCACCCGAGACCAAGCCACCACCACCCACCACCCCATGCTGACCACCCAAGACCAATCCCTCGCTATTGCCACCCGAGACCACTACCCCCTTTGCAGACTGCATAGCACTGCAGGCCAACAATGGTCTCCATCCCCCCTTTTCCCCCCATGCAGTGCTGGTTAATGCTACCTAACCATCGCGGCACTGAGGCCTCGCCTTGATGTTGCCAGCTTACACCGGTCGGGGAACTGAAAGCTCATGAGTGCCACCCGTCCTCCACTTAATTCCAATCCCCCTATTGAATTGCAGTGAAATAGATCCTAATGTATTAAAACTAACTGTTATATAATATAAATGGCAGTCCTGTCGCGTCAGGGTGGCAATGCGTCTTGGTGCTTTCCCCCCGCTGACTAAATCCAAAACCAACATCACGCCATCGGATTCCCAGGTAGATGCATCCAATGCAATTCTCTGGCCCCCATTCCTCCATTCCTGCACCAAACATCCTCACTAAAATTCAGTCCATGTTGCTTATTTCCAGTGGAATTGCTATTTAGTACTCTGAGGCTTACGTCATCCCTTTAGTTGGTTCTATTCAGAACCAGAATGGAACACAATGCAGGACAAAGATCTCAAGTTTGATGCCTTACAATTTAGCATCATCACATTACTATTCAAATAAAGATTATTAACCTGTTTAGGAAATTGGCTGAGTGGCAGGAGATGGAGAGTGGGAACAATCAGCAGGTACTCTAACTGGCAGGAAGTCTCGTGATGTCTCACAAGGATCTGTGTTGGGGTCTCAACTTTCCACCATATTTATTCGATGATGGGCAAGAAAGCCACATATCCAAGTTAGCTTCTGACACAGGGTGGTATTGTACGCAGTGTAGATGGAGGCATGACATTACAGAGAGAAATTAATAGGTTAAGTGAATGGCAAAATTGTAGCAAATGGATTTTAATGTGAGGTCATCCAATTTTTTGCACCTAGAAAAGATAGAACCAAATATTTTTCACGTGGTGAAAAAATAGAAACAGTGGAGGTTCAAAGAGACTTGGGTATGCATGCATATAGATCATTATAATGTCATGAACAGGCATAGAAAATAATCAAAAAGGCGAATGGAATGTTGACCTTGATATTCAGTGTACTAGTAGAAGTCATGCCTGCAGCTGTTAGACCATACCTGGAGTACAGTAGGCAGTTCTAGGGACCAAACCTTAGGAAAGATATATTGTCTTTGGAGGAAGCACCGCATAAATTTACCAGAATGATAGAGATTACAAAAACTATGGTTGTATTCCCTGAAATTTAGAGAATTAAATATTGAATGATTTACATTTTCAAGGTGCTAATGAGGACTAAGAGGATAGATAGAAACTATTTCCATTGGTTGAGGAGTCTGTGATTCGGGGGCATAGCCTAAAGATTAGAGCCAGAGATTTCAGGAGTGAACACTTCTACATGTAAAGGGTATTAGAAGTTTGGATAAAAGCAATATGCTGCGGATGCTGGAAATCTGAAATAAAAACAGATAGTGCTGGAAATACTCAGCAGGTCTGGCAGCATCTATAGGGAGAAAAAAAGTCTGTGTCCTTTCATCCGAACTGGCAAAAGTTAGAAAGGATTTGAGCAAGTGAAAATGTGAGGGGGAGGGGTGGGATGGGAATGAAGAACAAAAGGGAAGGGGTGTGATATGGCAGAGGGCAGGAGAGATCAAATGACAGAGATGTCATGGAACAAAGGCAAAGGGAGTGCTAATAGTTGTGGTAAAAGACAAAGCATTAGTCCAGAGAGTGTTAATAGTACAATAATGAACATTGATTAGACACTCTACAGCCTGCTGGACTGAACATTGAGTCCAATAATTTCAGAGCATGACTGCTTTTTTTATATTATTTTATTTTTTAAGCATGTGCCTGTCTTAAACTTGTTGTTCATGTTTTTGTTTTTGGACAGAGCTGTTCATTATTCTGCCATTAACACTTTCTTTTTCAGATGGCATTTCACAGATCAATTGTTAATTTTATATCTGAGGTTGATAGATTTTATTAAGCAAAGGTATTAAGGGATATGAGGCAAAAGCAGTTTTATGGACTTAGGTTGCAGATCAGCCATGGATAGTGGACCAGGCTGAAGGGGCTAAATGGACAACTCCTGTTTGTGTGTTCTTTTGTTCCAAGATTTAATGAAACATCAGGATTTCTTGCAAATCAAAGCTAAGATTTTTCATTGTGGTGTAAAAGTTGGAAGGTCATCCATAGCACATCCAACATTAGGGCCCACTTTACTATTTTATGTGCCTTCTATGCCAATGCACTCCATTCCCTGCAAAAATAAGAAAAAAGGGACTGTCAATGCGATTTTTCAATAAATTCAGTTGTGAGCACACCTCCAAAATAATGCCCATATTAGGTATCAATGGGGATAAATTTTCACTTTGGGCATAACAGATACTGTCAGTTATGGATCAGTCAGTCATTAAACCACCAATCTAATTTTTATTTACATGACATCTGTGGAAAGATAAATAGGGCGAGCATATAAGAGCTGGCCAATCTGGTTTTTGGCCTCACCCAAAGAAAAGATTCCCCCCAATAACTCAAAAACATAGATAAAGAGAGTAATTTTTCAAAGTTTTGTTCCTGGCACGGAATATCCCTAAACAAAACTGTGGGCAGAAGATAGGGCTTTCCACTACGGAGTCAACTCAGTGACTTGTGCTCCTCCGGTGAAGTTCCAAGCCTAGAATGGAGCCTTATAGTACTACCCCAATAAAATAAGTTTTGTTGTAAAAACAGAGAATGCTGGAAATGCTCAGCAGATCAGGCAACATCAGTGGAGAGTGAACCGAGTTAATGTTTCAGGTTGCTGATCTTTGTCAGAAAGTCTTGTTGTGCTGTTTCAATAATCACAGGGAGAGAGGCTGTGGTAAAGTGGATGGAACAAGCTTCACGAGCTGAATAGTTTTATGCTATTCAATGTTCTCATTTCTTTTGAAATTCATGACGGCACAGCTGTACAAAACATCTGTAACACCCAGACAAACTGGTCAGTGTAACTGAATAAGGGAACAAAAACATTAAAGACTAAGGGAACAGATTAAAAATTAGGAATAATAAAGGAAGGTAGAGAAATATTAATAAATAATAAAAAAGGAGAAACAGTTTCCACTGGCAGAAGGGTTGGTAACCAGATAATTGGCAAAAATTCTAAGGGACAAAATAATTATTTTTCACTCAGTGAGTTGCTGTGATTTGGAATGCACTGCCTCAATGGGTGCGAAAAGTAGATTCAATAGTAACTTTCAAAATGAGTTAGATATATTCTTGAAAAGAAGACATATGCACAGCTATGATGAAAGAGAAGGGGAGTGGGACTAATGGGATCACTTTTCCAAAGAGCCGGCACAAGCATGATGGGCCAATTTCCCTCCTTCTATGCTGAATGAATCGATATGAATAGTAATGTTTATTATTTAAAGAGAATTCCGTAAGTATTTGAAAAGTACGAATATAAGAGGATACAAGGAAGGGCAGAGAACAAGATTAGAGCAGATGGCTCCAGTTATAGAGCTGGTGTGGCTTCCTTGCTGTGTTTATTTCCTCCAAGAGCCTATTCAGTTTCCTTTTGAAATCACTGATTGTCTCTACTTCCGCCACCCTCGTAGGCAGCAAGTTCTAGGTCATTACCACTCGCTGCGTAAAAAGGTTCTTCCTCACATTCGCCCTGCATCTCTTGCCCAAAATTTTAAATCTGTGTCCCCTGGTCCTTGTTCCATCTGCTAATGGGAACAGTTTTTCCTTGTCCACCTTACCTAAACCTGTCATAATCTTGTACACCTCTATCTCCTAAATCTCCTTTGCTCCAAGGAGAACACCACCAGCTTCTCCAGCCTAGCCTTATAGCTAAAGTGCATGGAGTGAAGAGTGCAGGAGGACATGCTAGGAGCAGCACCAGGCATACCTCAAAATGAGATGTCAACCTGGTGAAGCTACAACCCAGGACTACTTGCGTACCAAACTGCGGAAGCAGCATGCGATAGAGTTAAGCGATGCCACAACCAACGGATCAGATCTAAGCTCTGCAGTCCTGCCACGTCCAGCCATGAATGGTGGTGGACAATTAAACAACTAACTGGAGGAGGTGGCTTCACAAATATCCCCATCCTTAATGATGGGGGAGCCCAGCACATCAGTGCAAAAGATAAGGCTGAAGAATTTGTAACAATCTTCAGCCAGAAGTGCCAAGTTGATGATCCATCTCGGCCTCCTCCTGAAGTCCCCAGCATAGATGCCAGACTTCAGCCAATTCGATTCACTCTGTGTGATATCAAAGAACGACTGAAGGCACTGGATACTGCAAAGGCTATGGGCCCTGACAATATTCCGGCAATAGTACTGAAGACCTGTGCTCCAGAACTTGCCGCGCCCCTAGCCAAGCTGTTCCAGTACAGCTACAACACTGGCTTCTATCCAGCAATGTGGAAAATTGCCCAGATATGTCTTGTACACAAAACACAGGACATCCAACCAGGCCAATTATCGGCCTATCAGTCTACTCTCAATCATCAGTAAAGTGATGGAAGGTGTCGTCGACAGTGCTATCAAGCGACACTTGCTTAGCAATAATCTTATCAGTGACGCTCAGTTTGGGTTCCACCAGGGCCACTCAACCTCTGACCTCATTACATGGTTGGTTCAAAGATGGTGTTATGACCAGGTGAGAAAGGTGTCCAGCGGTCCCTTTCAGCCTTCACCTGGTCTTTCTGTAACATGATTTATTTTAAACACACCATGTTTCGAGCTCCCCCTTTAGTGAATCCTTGTTCACCGTTTTCCAATTATAAGGCAAAGAAATGAGCACAAACAGGCTTTCTTAGATTTAAAGAAGAAAAGTGAAATTTATTAAACTTAAATTAAAAACTCTAATTCAGTTAACGCCTATGGATACACACCACGCCCCATGCCAGCATGCATACGCGAAACATAAATGCAAATAGAGACAGAAAAGAGCAGAAGAAAAATAAAGTGGAGAGATTTGAGACAATATCTGAAGAGTTTCTTGTTACTGTGCTTTGAGCTCACCGTAGAGTCCTTTTGTAGGTAGTTCTTGCTTGTAGGTACTTCTTGATTTCCGTGTGCATTCTTGTTCTCAGTAGGAGACTTTTCTCACTTGGGGTTCCTGTGTCTTCAACGGATTCCAAAGCTGGTGAGAAAGAGATGAGAGCAGACAGGAGAGGCTGCGGTGAGCCAGCCACGAGAAGCCTTTTCAGTCCAGGAGCAAACAGCTTTCTATGTTCAAATTCTCTATGACCAGTTTAAAACTCTCAGTTCAAAGCTCTGCAATATGGGGAGGCAGTGGCGTAGTGGTCATGTTACTAGACTAGTAACTCAGAGCCGCAGGCTTATGCTCTGGGGGCATGGGTTTGAATCGCACCACGACAGATGGTGGAATTTGAATTCAATTAATACATCTGGAGCTAAAAAGCTAGTCTAGTAGTGACCATGAAACCACTGTTGATTATTATAAAAACCCATCTGGTTCACGAATGTCCTTGAGGGAAGAATATCTACTGTCCTCACCTGGTCTGGCCTACATATGATGCCAACCCACAACAATGTGGTTGACTCTTAAATGTCCTCTGAGATGGCCTAACAAGCCACTCAGTTCAAGGGCAATAAATGCTGGCCTAGCCAGTGATGCCCACATCCCTTGAATGAATAAAGAAAAGCTAGTTAGTCATGTGACTAAATTGGTCTGACCATGTCTTCTGTATATTGGGAGCAGGGACTAGTTACTTTGTTCCAACAATGTCTGCTAGTATGCAAAAAATGGTCTTTCTGGCGAGGGGCCTGGCAATTCCTTGTGATAGGCCCTCTTTTCCTCCCAGCAACAATTTGAAGTTTAATGTCCATGTGGCAAAAGTAATTTGCCTCATTCTTGGCGGGGGCAGGGTGGGGGGGAGGGCTGGGGGCCTGCATGACAATGGACAAAAGAGCTGAAATCAGGAGCTGAGGTAAGAGTGACTCCCCTTGACATCACAGCAGCATTTGACCGAGTATGGCATCAAGGACACCTACCAAAACTGGAGTCAATAGGAATCAGGGGGAAAACTCTCCGCTGGTTGGAGTCATACTTAGCACAAAGGAAGATGATTGTGGTTGATAGAATTCAATCATCTCAACTCCAGAACATCACTGGAGGGGTTCCTCAGGGTAGTGTCCTAAGCCCAACCATCTTCAGCTGCTTCATCAATTACCTTCCTTCAATAATAAAGTTAGAAGTGGGGATGTTCACTGATGATTGCACAATGTTCAGCACCATTTGCAACTCCTTAGATACTGAAGCAGTCCATGTATAAATGCAGCAAGACCCGGACAATATCCAGGCTTGGGCTGATAAGTGGCAAGTAACATTTGCGCCACACAAGTGCCAGGCAATGACCATCTCCAACAAGAGAGAATCTAACCATCTCCTCTTGACATTCAATTACCATTGCTGAATTCCCCACTATCAACATTCTGGGGGTTACCATTGACCAGAAACTAAACTGGAGTAGCCATACACATACAGTGGCTACAAGAGCAGGTCAGAGGCTAGGAATCCTGTGGCGAGCAACTCACCTCCTGGCTCCCCAAAGCCTGTCCACCATCCTACAAGGCACAAGTCAGGAGTGTGATGGAATACTCTCCACTTGCCTGGATGGGTGCAACTCTAACAACACTCAAGAAGCTCAACACCATCCAGGACAGAGCTCTCTCCATCACTGACACACAGTGGCAGCAGTGTGTACCATCCATAAGATGTACTACAGCAACGTGCCAAGGCTCCTTAGACAGCACCTTCCAAACCCGTGACCTCTACCATCTAGAAGGACAAGGGCAGCAAATGCATGGGAACTCTACCACCTGCAAGTTCCCCTCCAAGTCACACACCATCCTGACTTGGAACTATATTGCCATTCCTTCACTGTTGCTGGGTAAAAATCCTGGAACTTCCTTCCTATCAGCGCTGTAGGTGTACCTACCCTACATGGACTGCAGTGGACCAAGAAGGCAGCTCACCACCACCTTCTCAAGGGCATTTAGGGATTGGCAATAAATTCTTTTCTTGCCAGCGACACTCACATCCCATGAATGAATAAAACAAAATCCCCCATCCCTGGCACCATTATGGTAAATCTCATCTCCACCCTCTCAAGGACCCTCATATCCTTCCGAAAGTGTGGTGACCAGACCTGGGTGCAATGTTCTAGTTGTTGCCTAACCAGAGCTTTATAAAGGTTCTCTGCTTTGTATTTGGTACTTGCAAATGCTGAGTATAGCTCCTCTTTTAAGGGGTGTATGTTTAAGGAAAGGGTTAATTCACTATATATTTTCGTAATATTAACTTTTACTTTCATCTGTTAGCTGAGCTTTAACGTTCAGTTTACTCAGCAGGAATCAGTTCGAGACAGTCTTTAGCTAGTAAGAAATTACAAAGAAACAGTCTTTGTTAGCTCCAGTGTTTTAAAGGCATCTGCCTGAGAACTGGAAAATTAGGGTGGGTAATCAAACTGGGAAGTATAATCTGTGTGCTGCAAGGACAAGATATTCAAATCAGTGTTGAATGAAAAATGTGGATTAGGTTATTTAGAAACATAAGGATTCTCACATAGCCAGGAAGGGAAAAATAGGTTTCAAAACAGGGATGTTAGGAGAGATATCTCAGAATGTGACACGAACTCCCCTAGAGCTCAAGAATATACAAATTCTCCAGTGAACTTGTAATGATTCGACAGAAGTGTGCTGTTAAGTGTACGTGCAATTATTGTCATAGTCATCACTGCATGCTTAATACTCAGTGTAGATAAATGTACAACAATAAATGCTTTTGAACTCTATTATTTTGAGGAGTACCTCATAAACTGAAGAGCTGGTGTAGGCAGGAGGGCTTCAGCTACTTGGATCATTGGGATCTCTTCTGGTGCAGAGGTGACCTGTACAAGAAGGACGGATTGCATCTAAACTGGAGAGGGACCAATATCCTTGCGGGGAGGTTTGCTAGTACTACTCGGGAGAGTTTAACTTAGTCTTGCAGGGGGGTGGGACCCAAAGTAGTAGTCTCTCCGATGAGATAGTTGAGGCAAATGTAGAGGTTAAAGCAAGCAAGTCCAATAGCCAGGCTGGGCAGGGGCAGGACAGGGAGCATGGAAGGTTTGGTAGGCTAAACTGCATTTACTTTAATGCAAGAAACCTTACAGGTGAGGCAGAAGAACTCAGAGCATGGATCGGTACATGGGATTGTGATATTATAGCTATTGCAGAAACGTGGTTGAGGGATGGGCAGGACTGGCAGCTCAATGTTCCGGGGTACCGATCCTTCCAGCGTGACAGAGGTGGAGGTAAGAGAGGAGGGAGAGTTGCACTATTGATTAGTGAGGACATCACGGCAGTACTTCGCGATGATATCCCGGGGGGAATGTCCAGCGAGGCCATATGGGTAGAACTTAGAAACAAGAAAGGGGTGATCACTTTGATGGGATTATACTATAGTCCCCCCAATAGTCAGAGGGAAGTGGAGGAGCATATATGTAGGGAAATCACAGATAGGTGTAGGAATTATAGGGTTGTAATAGTAGGTGATTTTAACTTCCCTAATATTGACTGGGACTGCCTTAGTGCTAAGGGATCAGATGGGGAAAAATTTGTTGTGTGTCCAGGATAGTTTTCTGAAGCAGTATGTGGATGGTCCGACTAGAAAAGGGGCTACACTCGACCACCTCTTATGAAATGAGGATGGGCAGGTGGTTGATGTGTCAGTGGGGGAGCACGTTGGGACCAGTGACCATAACTCTATTAGCTTCAAGATAGTTATAGAAAAGGATAGGACTGGTCCTCAGGTTGAAGTACTAAATTGGGGGAAGGCTAATTTCGATGACATCAGACAGGTACTCTCCAAAGTTGAATGGGAGAGGCTGTTTACAGGTAAAGAGACGTCTGTCAAGTGGGAGGTTTTTAAAAGTGAGATAGGAAGAGTTCAGGGTTGGCATGTTCCTGTTGATGGAAGGGCAAGGCTGGCAAGTTTAGGGAACCTTGGTTGACGAGGGATATTGAGGGTCTGGTCAGGACAAAGAAGGAGGCATATGTCAAGTATAGGCAGCTGGGATTGAGCGAGTCCCTCGATGAGTACAGGGGATGTAGGACTACACTTGAGAAGGAAATTAGGAGGGCAAAAAGGGGATATGAGATTTCCCTGGCATATAAGATAAAGGAGAATCCTAAAAGATTCCATAAGTATATTAAGAGTAAAAGGGTAGCTAGGGAGAGAGTAGGTCCCCTTAAGGATCAGTGTGGCAATCTATGTGTGGAGCCACAGGAAATGGGCGAGTTTTAAATGAATATTTCTCGTCTGTATTTACCATGGAGAAGATCATGGAAGCTAATGAGATCAAGGGAGGGAACACCGATATCCTGGAGCATATCAACATTACAAAGGAGGAGGTGTTGGAGGATTTCAAGCACATTAAGGTGGATAAATCCCCAGGGCCTTACCAGGTGTATCCGAGGATGCTATAGGAAGCAAGGGAGGATATTGCTGGGGCCCTGGCAGAGATTTTTGTATCATCGTTAGCCATGGGTGAGGTACCTGAATACTGGAGGATTGCTAATGTTGTGCCTTTATTTAAGAAGAGCAGCAGGGATAAGCCAGGGAACTACAGGCCGGTGAGCCTTACATCAATGCTGGGAAAGTTATTGGAAGGGAATCTGAGAGTCAGGATTTATATGCATCTGGAAAGGCAAGGTCTGATTAGGGATAATCAGCATGGCTTTGTGCGTGGGAAATCATGTCTCACGAATTTGAGTGAGTTTTTCGAGGAGGTGACCAAGAGGATTGACAAGGGCAGGGCGATAGACGTTGTTTTCATGGACTTTAGCAGGGCCTTTGACAAGGTCGCGCATGGTAGGCTGGTCCTGAAGGTTTGAACACGTGGGATCCAGGGTGGGCTAGCAAATTGGATACAAAATTGGCTTGGTGATAGGAGGCAGAGGGTGGTAGTGGAGGGTTGTTTTTCAGATTGGAGGCCGGTGACCAGTGGTGTGCCGCAGGGATCGGTGCTGGACCCTCTGTTGTTTGTCATATATATTAATGACTTGAATGTGAATGTAGGGGCCATGATTAGTAAGTTTGCAGATGACACCAAAATTGGTGGTATAGTGGACAATGAAAAAGTTGTCGAAGGTTACAACAGGATATAGATCAACTGGGAAAGTGGGCAAGGGAGTGGCAAATGGAATTTAACGCAGACAAGTGTGAAGTGATGCATTTTGGGAAGTTAAACCAGGGCAGGACATATACAGTGAATGGCAGGGCCCTGGGGAGTGTTGTTGAGCAGAGAGACCTTGGGGTGCAAGTACATAGTTCCTTGAAAGTGGCAACACAGGTAGACAGGGTGGTGAAGAAGGCGTATGGCATGCTTGCCTTCATCGGCCGAGGCATTGAGTACAAGAGTTAGGACGTCATGTTACAGTTGTACATAAGGTTGGTTAGGCTGCATTTGGAGTACTGTGTGCAGTTCTAGTCTCAGCACTACAGGAAAGATGTAATTAAGCTAGAGAGGATGCAGAAGAGATTCACAAAGATGTTGCCTTGTTTGGAGGGCTTGAGTTATAAAGAGAGATTGGATAGGCTGGGTCTATTTACCCTGGAGCAAAGGAGGCTGAGAGGGGACATGACAGAGGTATATAAAATTGTGACAGGCATAGATCGGGTAGAAAGCCAGAGTGTGTTTCCCATGGTAGTGGTGACTAAAACTAGAGGGCATAGATTTAAGGTGAGAGGGAGGAGGTTTAAAGGGGATCAAAGGGGTAAATTTTTCACACAAAGAATAGTGGGTATCTGGAATGAGCTGCCTGAGGAGGTGGTGGAGGCAGGAACAGTAGCGACATTTAAGTGGCATCTGGACAGGTACTTGAATGAGCAAGGCATAGAGGGATATGGAATTAATGCAGGCAGGTGGGATTAGTATAGATCGGCATTATGGTCGGCATGGACGTGGTGGGCCGAAGGGCCTGTTTCAATGCTGTACGACTCTTTGACTCTAAACCTACAAGCAAGAACATCCATCCTCTAACAAAAGGACGAACAGATGGTAAACACTATAGATTATAAGATGAAGGAAATACTGAGCGAGAGAGGGAAGGAACTCTTCAGGGCAGTGGAGATACTGGAGCAGCTTGTTTAGATGTATGGTTATGCACCTTTAAAAAAGAATAAATAATTTATTTATTTAGCACATGTAATTAAGTCAAATAATTCATTTAATAGGGGTGAATCCATAGTGTAAATACAAAAAATATAGGTAACTACGGCAGTGATTTACTACACAGTAACCAATAGAGGTCAGAAAGATCCCAGTTGTAGCCCCCGTTAGGTGATCTCAGCAGTGGTTGCAGCAAGAATTCAGATGAGTACAAAGTTGGGCTGGACTGTGATGCCCCTGCAGTTGAATAGCATGCCAATACACATGATTTAAGCTCACACTCGAAGCACAATCTATCAGATGAGATTAGAAAATAGGAACATAGGAGCAGGTGTAAGCCATTCATCCCATCGAGCCTGCCCCACCATTCAATATGATCATGACTGATCATCCACTTCAATGCCTTTTTCCTGCACTATCCCTATATCCCCTTACATAATTTGTATTTAGAAATCTGACAATCTCTGCTTTAAACTTACTCAATGACTGAGCTTCCACAGCCCTCTGGGATAGGGAATTCCAAAAATTTACAACCCTCTGAGTAAAGAAATTTTTCCTCATCTCTGTCCTAAGTGGCTTCCATCTTATTTTGAAATTGTGTCTCCTGGTTCTAGACTTCCCAACCAGGGGATTCATCTCACCTGCATCTACCCTGTCTATCCCTTTAAGTATTTTGTAGGTTTCAATGAGATCACCTCACATTCGTCGAAACTCTAGAGAATACAGGCCCAGTTTCCCCAATCCCTCTTCATAGGACAGGCCTGCCATCCTGGGAACAAGTCTGGTGAATCTTCATTGCAGAACATTAGTCTGGGGCTCTGCACTACTAGTCCAGTGATACTATCACTACGCCACGGCCTCCCCCACGTTCCACTTGAATGTATTCCTGAAGATTTCATCACGTCACCTGCACCTATGCTCCTGCCATTGGTCACCCAACACAACATCTTCTCAGGGCCTCACCTTTCTGCAACCAATTGGAAAACGAAAAGACACTTTGTTCCCAATTGGATGATTCTTGACTGCCAGTCAACAGCCGTTTCCCCATCTCCAATGTTTTTTCAATTAATAAACAGGTGTTCAAAGAAAATGAAGAAACACAATGTTTGTAATGGTCAAATGATGTTTCTCCTGGGTTGCTTCTAGCAGTGTCCTTGAGATTAATCTTCAATTCCTGTAGATTTCAGGCCAATCCTGGAGGCTTGGCAACCCTAGACAAAGTACTAGAGGGCTGTCACCTTCTAAAAGTTATGAACAAAACCACTGTTTTACAGAGACGGAATAAGTCAAGTCCATTTTTACTAAATGACATCCCTCGAATTGTATCTATATCTTGCAAGGCCATCTTGCAATACCTTCTTTTATAAACTGTTTTATATTGGCTGAATGTTTTTTATTATGGGGAATTACCAGATTTTCTGGGGCGATGGGGGGGTTTAATACTGAAGATACGGAAATACTGAAGATCATATTTTGGATTTCAATGCGTTTTTGTACGATAACTTTGGCCTTTTTGTGAAACTCTACCTCCAGGAAAGGGTGGGAGGAAATGAAGGGAAGGAAACTGGGAAAAAATTGGTTGGAGATTTTAAATATCTATGTAATTCAACAGAATTATTTAGTCCAGTAGAGATGACTAATGCCCATTTGCTGTGGACAAGGATGGAGAAATCGTAATTAGATCATGAAGTATATGTTACTGTATCTCAGAATTTATGAACCTTTGCAAGCAATACAATCTTTTTCAATAGATTTTAAAGACAGTCAAGGAAGAACAGATCAGTTGTATGAAAATTGCCATTTTCACTGGCCTGTTGGGAAGAGAAAGGGAGAGGAGGGGCTGCTGCAGGTGTGATGAACCATCAGGGGCTTATTTAGTTCTGTGCCAGTGGTCATGCCTTGGGCCAAAGCGAAGGAAGATGAATTGACAATGTAATTTGATGTGATGGCACATTTCTCAGTTGCTTGGACAAACCAAGTGCATCTTAATGAACTTTCAATTCATCACTTATTCCCTGTTTCACACTGCAGACTCACCACACTTGACTGCGTTTGGGAGTGAATTATAGGCACAGTTCAGGCTAATTCAGAGGATGCAATAAACAGTGAAAACATTGGAGGACACGTTGTGCAAAATTTCAAACCCAGACAGGTGGGAGACACTCAGTTCTGTTTTGACACTTCCCAGCTCCTGACAGTCATAAACACACTGTACATTCACCCATGCCAATCCCATGTGCATGGGCTCCCAAGGAGTAATAACTGGAATACTGTCACTGAATATATTTTTCAGTCATGACCTATAATAATGCTTTGGAAAAGTGACTGAAATTAATGAACTGTGCATTAAGCTTTCTTAAGTTATGATTTGTTTTTGATGCGCCTGAGCATTCATGCAAAGTTGAAAAACATTTTTAGATTGGTTACCTCCAAAGTGACTTAAGTCGTGAGCCACCCAGCATATGTGAAGTACTAGTAATGAGGGAGCTTTGCAAAGCTGCACTACCATGGACTGCCATTACATCACTCCTCCTTTTCTAGTACTGTAACTTTTGATAATTGCAGAGTCCAAAACAGAGACCAGAGACTAGATTTGGCTATCTGGCCATTACTTGTCTAAGAAGGATTTAGCTTTCTCTTTGTTTCTTTCACTTCTCCTCACCTCTCCATAAATGGTTGACTTTAAGATGGATGTTTGCATGGGCACCCTCTGGCATCTCACCCTAGTTCCCATTCTTAGTCATGCGCTGATTAAGATAGTGAGTGTCAGTAAGCTATTCTACACCGGGGGTTATCACATACAGTTGCCTTGGCTGTAGCAGATGTTCTGTACAATGCCCAAGTGGCCAGTCTTCATTTATGAACCACAGCAATGTGTGGTGGTAGGCTATTTTAGCACAAGAGCTTCCCCCTGCCATCCAGACACACACACAAATGCACACACAGAACAGTCTCTCAATTGTAATTGGGAGTGGGGGGCTTATCTGATTTTTCCATGAATCTAGAGTAACTAACTGTAATGTAGAACCCACTAAGCTGGACTAGCTAAGATGAGCTAATTCAGCACAGACCAAGGATCAAACTGGCATATTCATGATTTATATGACCCACTTCCAAAGTGAGCAGCACCCTTGTCAATTATCCATTGAGTGGGGGACTAACCTTAGAAGGATTTATATTAGACAAATCCTAGAAATTTTGCCGAGATGCTAGTCAGTGTTCATCCATCAGAGAGGAGACAACAATTGGGTATTGGATCTTACAGTTCACTGTTACCATCATGTTACAAATTAATTTTCTTTATACGAATTACCCCAATAACCAATGAGACCTTCAAGAGAACTGGTAACAAACAATGATTTAGAGGAGTGACTGGAGGTTGGAATGATAGATTCATTCACAGAGTTCAGAATCTTTAAATTAGCATGAATATCACCGACAATAAATCAAAGTTTCTGGCACATGTAAATTAAATTAGAAACGTACCACAAGTCATCAGAAGTTCGCAGATTTTTATCCTGGACCTTTGCTGCAAAAATGAATGAAGAGCTGGCTGTACCATAGGGTTTTAACTGTACCAGTCCCTTTAACTGTGCTGTTTACTTTAAGACCCTAAGCTTCATCTTTCTGCATCACCAGCAGCACCCATGGTTCAAGGCCCAGCACAAAATCCCAATGCTGCAATGCTTCCTTGAGTATAGTGCACAGACATCACTCGAGAACAGCCCCGGGAGAGAAAAATCACCTACTATTGTAGAAATATTTGGTCATTTGTTGTATTAGCAGAAGATCTGCTGCTGAAACCTTCATTCGTGCCTTCATTACCTTTAGGATGACTCTTCCATTGCACTCCTGGCTGGTCTCCCACATCCTATTCTCTATAAACTTGAGGTCATGCAAAACTCTGCTGCTTGTATCTTAACTTGCACCAAGTCCCATTCCCCTATCATCCCTGTGCTCGCTGACCTACGTTGGCTCCCAGTCAAGCAACATCTTGATTTTAAGATTCTTATCCTTGTTTTCAAATCCCTCCATGGTCTCATCTCTCCCTATCTCTGTACTGTCCTCCAGTCCCGCAACCCTTTGAGATATCTGCACTCCTCTAACTCTGTCTTCTTGTGCATTCGGCACTCCTATTTATCCTATTTACGTCAAGGGGCCTATTGCCTTTGTTCAGCATGCAATAGACCCCTTTCAAAATTGAACCAGCTGCATCACTGGTGTCAACAGTATGGCAGGGGAGGGGGTGTGTGGTATAAGGCTACAGACTCCACTCTGTGGCTGTTACGTTCACATGAACACCAGGTGAGGGCTGTCAAAGTCACGCTTGGACCTTTTAGAATAGATTGGAGTCATCTAAGAGGTACTCTAATAAGGTTTATAAGGTAGTTGAGGAAATTAAAATGCTAAATTTAGAATATTACATTAACTGGCAAGTTTAAGTAAAGGGAACATAGATTTAAACTGGAAAGAGATAAATTTCAGACTGATGTCAGGAAAATCTTATTTACATCAACAACACCAACAACCACCTGGAAAGAAATCACAGAATCACAGAATCACAGAATAATACAGTGCAGAAGAGGCCCTTCGGCCCATCGAGTCTGCACTGATGCATTAAAACACCTGACCTGTCTACCTAATCCCATTTGCCAGCACTTGGCCCATAGCCTTGAATGTTATGACGTGCCAAGTGCTCATCCAGGTACTTTTTAAAGGATGTGAGGCAACCCGCCTCTACCACCCTCCCAGGCAGGGCATTCCAGACTGTCACCACCCTCTGGGTAAAAAAGTTCTTCCTCAAATCCTCCTTAAACCTCCCGCCCCTCACCTTAAACTTGTGACCCCTCGAAATGATACAATCGTCAAAATTGCAGTTGGGGTATTTAAAGCTGCTTTTACACTTGATTCTTGCCATGCTTGTGCCATATGAAGGAGAAATACTAAACAGTTACAAATGGCAAAAGAAATTGCTTAAAGGGAAAAAATCAGAATTGCAATAATTGAATATGAAAAAATAAAATGAAATGGAACAATTAGAAGAAACCGGAAGGCATTTGGGCTAGAGCTAGTGAGTTTGTGAATGTTACACATCAAAACAAATTGCTTGGATTCATTTAGTGCCTTATCAAGTTATCAAAATACTTCACATATGTAATTACTTTTTAAAGTAAAGTCAAAGTTGTTATATAAACAGACACATCAGTCATAAAGGCCTGACAATATCCTACAAGCAACAAATGGATGAATAATCAGTCAGTCTGTTTTTATTGATGGTAGTTGATGGATAAATGTTGGCCAGGCACTAAATAATCATTTGTTCTTATCTGAACAGTCCCAGGGATATTTAACATTCATCGAGGGCTGATTCCTGGTTATCTTGAGGCTTCTTGTTCAGATATGTGTTGAGTTTGGACTCAAAATCTATTCCTACAAGTTTACATCATGGTTCGGGGTTCAAATGACAAATGTTACGGTTGAGGGTGCAGCCATCCAGGTGGTTTCCATCACAACTTTTTTCTTTTCATAAAGAATTCAGAGGTGAATTTTAGATAAGAACTTCTGTACTATGCCTGTGCCAATGCCTCCATTCTGTCTGAATCACCTGATGCAACTCCATCATATGATGGCATAGCACCTTTACCCCTTGCATTTTGCATTAAGCATTCCTCTGATGCTTTGTCCCTGCCAATGTTTACATTGTTGATTCACGTATACAGTACTTTAAACCAACTCAAACTTCCAATAACAGCCTGGGTTCCGTTAAATATCTCTCGGTATCTCTCACCTCCTTCAAGATGTGCCTTCTAAACTTACCCCTTTGACTAAGCTTTTTGCCATCTGTCCTAATAACACATTGTGTGGTTTGGTGCCAAATTCTGTTTGATAACACTCATGTAAACACCTTGGTATAAATGCAAGTTATTGTTGTTGTTAGACAACAAACATCAGTAATATTTTAAAAGACCTTGTAAAATCTTGTTTCAGTTTGAAATAGTTGTACATTGGATCAAAGATAATGTGCAGCTACTAATCCTCTTAATCCCTTGTCCATTCAAAGAACTTCTGCTTTTGTTGCTTGATCCAATTATAAATGTGGCAGCAAGCTAGTTTCATCTAAGCCTATTATTTTAGCTTAGTTTGCAGCCTATGATTGAATGTGTTTTGGGACAGCAATGATTGATTGCTGTGTTGAACTGAATGCTTCCTGAGCTGTTGGGATGTTAGATTTGTCATGCCAAGAAAGCCAATTGGTCAAGCATAAATAATATGTGCATAAACTTAGATAGGTTTAGATTTTGTTTGATTTGTCTCTGTGAAACAGGAACAAACTTTGTAAATCCTTACTTGATGGATTTTACAAGCTCTTAGAAGGTCGATAATACTTGGACTTCAGCAGATCTGTACCCAGGTATTTTCTTTCCTTTCAATCTTTTGACTGAAAATACCTAATTTCTCTGGCACATTCAAGTCTCTTCAAACACTCTTGCAACTATAATTAGTGAAACTTAGTTTATAGACAACCTCTGATAAACAATAATAATTGGTAAGCTGATAATAAACCTTGTAATAAGAATAAAGCGGACAGACCACCTGATAGATACCAGACACATTAAAGGCACACCAGCCCAGTTGACCCTGCAAAATTATTTCCATTAGCATCTTGGGACATTTGTCAAAATTGGGAAAGGTGGTCTACAGACTAGTCAAGCAACAGCCTAACATGGTCATCCTCACAGAATCATACCTTTCAGCCAACATTCCAGAATACTCTATCACCACCGCTGGGTGTGCAGTAGAATTCAAACATTTTGTTTTGACGTGTAACATTCACAAACTCACTAGCTCTAATCCAAGTGCCTTAAGTGGCTGTTAATAGGCCACTTCAGGGCCTTAATTGGCTTCTTGGCAGGAAGGCTATCGTCAGCCTATTCCAACCCCAGGAAAATCGCTTGGTGAGGGGCCGTCCGCCATCCGTCGCAATTAAATGCACCCCCCCCAACCCCCCACCCCTGAGCTCACCTCAGGGGGGGCCTATAAAATCCAGCCTATAGAAATTTACAGCACGGTGGAAGGAGGCTATTCGGCCCATCGTGTTCGCATCTGCTGACAAGGAGCCACTCAACCTAATCCCATTTTCCAGCTCCTAGTCCGTAGCCTTGTAGTTTATGGCAATTCATGTTACGCGGGTTTCTGCCTCTACCACCCTCTCAGGCAGTGAGTTCCAGATTCCCACCACCCTCTGGGTGAAAAACTTTCTCCTCGAATCACCTCTAAATCTCCTACCTCTTACCCTAAGTCTATGCCCCCTGGTTATGGACCCTTCAACCAAGGGGAATAGGGTCATCCTATCCACTCTATCGAGATCCCTCATAATTTTATCCACTTCAATTAGGTCTCCCCTCAGCCTCCTCTGTTCCAAAGAAAACAACCCCAGTCTATCCAATCTTTCCTCATAACTAAAATTCTTCAGTCCAGCAACATTCTCGTAAATCTCCTCTGTACCCTTCCTAGTGCAATCACATCTTTTCCATAGGGCAGTGACCAGAACTGCACGCAGTACTCCAGCTGTGGTCTAACTAGTGTTTTATACAGTTCCAACAGAACCTCCCAGCACTTATATTCTATACCTTGGCTAATAAATGCAAGTATTGTAGGCAAGTATCATGTACGCCTTCTCGACCACCTTATCTACATGTCCATTCACCTTCAGGGATCTGTGGTCATGCACTCCAAGGTCCCTCTGTTCCTCTACACTTCTCAGTATCCTACCATTTATTGTATAATCCCTTGCCTTCTTAGCCTTCCACAAATGTATTACCTCACATTTCTCTGCAGTGAACTCCATTTGCCACAGTTCCACCCACCTGACTAGATTAGATTAGATTAGAGATACAGCACTGAAACAGGCCCTTCGGCCCACCAAGTCTGTGCCGACCATCAACCACCCATTTATACTAATCCTACACTAATCCCATATTCCTACCAAACATCCCCATCTGTCCCTATATTTCCCTACCACCTACCTATACTAGTGACAATTTATAACGGCCAATTTACCTACCAACCAGCAAGTCTTTTGGCTTGTGGGAGGAAACCGGAGCACCCGGAGAAAACCCACGCAGACACAGGGAGAACTTGCAAACTCCACACAGGCAGTACCCAGAATCGAACCCGGGTCCCTGAAGCTGTGAGGCTGCAGTGCTAACCACTGTGCCACTGTGCCGCCCTTCAATGGACTAGTCCATTGATATTTGCATATTTTCTACCTGGGCATTAAGTATTGCCCGAGTCCAGCACAGATGGAAACATTTGGGTGGGGAGGTTTGCACATTGTTAAACGACTTGCCTGATCTACCTTCCATTGAATTGAATGGAAATAAAATCTGTCAGGTTTGATAAGGATTTGTGATCCTCGTCATCAATGATCCTTTTTATGCCCCGTCCACTCAATGCTCATTGCATGGTGTTAAAGATAAAAATATACCCCATTCAATTTTCAGCAGTCAAAACTCCTCTCTTCATTCATTTGATCAAATTTTGTTAATGATGATGGCATTGTGATTTTCACCTCACAATGTGTAGTGCTGCTCAGTAAATCACTCCTATGTGCAACTGGATGCGATGTACCATAATTCACAATAGGACAGTGAGTATTGTTTAATTTGATGTGAGAAAGTGAAGTGTGAGGAAGTTCTTTTGACTTTTTCAGGAAAATTTATGTGATTGTGTTGGTGTGCTGCATGCACAGATTCTGCACTCCTAGTAAAGAACATGCTCAAAGGAACTGTGCGTCAGAGATAGGGATTCATCACTAAACCCCGATTCTTCTATATGTGCTCTGCTTGACTGCAGCTCTCCACTGGGAGAGACATTATACATCTGCCCTCTCAGGTGGACTTGGATGAAGACTACTTCAAAAAAGAGCAGGGTATTCTCCCCAGTGTGCTGGCCAATATTTATTCCTGAACCAACTAAAGCAATTTGGTTCTTATCATATTGCTCTTTGTAGAACCTTGCTATGCACAAATTGGTTGCTGTGATTCCTACATTACAACACCGACTATACTTCAAAAGTACTTCATTGGCTGTAAAGCACTTTAAGATGTCTTGAGTTCATGGTAGGCACTTTATAAATGCAAGTCCTTTCTTCTTGCTTTAAAATAATTTGAATAGGAATATTGGCTGATTCATCTAAAATTCTAACCTATATTTCAATAGCTCCTAATGTTGCTTACTCACTAACACTTGTGTTGTAGTGAACTGTAAGCCATTTGTCATACCTGCATTGGAAAGATCTATGAGAAAGTGATTACAGAGAAAGGTTGCAGGGTCCCTCTCACTGTCCCTTGGGATACTTATGTCTTTCCCTTCAATTCTAGATATTAATGATAAAATGTTATTAATTAGACCAGAACAGAATAAAATTGTACCCCTTGATTTCCTAATTACCAGATAAACAATTCAATGCTGTTGAACATGCTAGTTTGATATTGTTGAAGTAAATGGAAGAATGGCAGCTTGCCTTGTTCAAAATAATTTTTCATACAGCGAGTGGTTAGGGTCTGGAATGCACTGTCTGAGAGTGTGGTGGAGGTAGGTTCAATCGAGGCATACAAAATGGAATTAGACTGTTATCTGGAAAGAACAAATGTGCAGTGTTAGAGGGAGAAGGCGGGGAATGGCATGAGTGGAATTGCTCATTTGGCGAGCCGGTGTAGACACGATGGGCCAAATGACCTCCTTCTGTGCTGTAACAGTTCTGTGATTTTGTGAAACTGAGTAATTTTTAGGTTAGGGAATCGACAGATTTGTCTTGAAACCCTACCCACCTCTTAGCAATGTTTCTCCCATGGCTGCTGGTCATTTTCTTTGTGTGAATAAGTTTCTCTCACTGAGATAGACTTGCAACCTGTAACAACTCAGCAGGCTGACAGTTTAGATAGTTTCAAGCTTCTACCAGTTTTTCTTCCTAGCTGAGGAGATGCAAATTCTTGCTATTTTTTTCTTGTCCCCAATATCCTCTCAGCATTTTTCCACAAGCATTGTTGGGTTGGGTTTCATGTTGCTTTTAATATTTGTTCTTGGGATGTGAGCGTCACTGGCAAGGTCAGCATTTGTTGCCTATTCCTAATTGCCCTTGAGAAGGTGGTGGTGAACTGCCTTCTTGAACTGCTGCAGTCCATGTGGGGTAGGTACCCACAGTGGTGTTAGGGAGTTCCAGGATTTTGACCCAGTGACAGTGAAGGAATGTCGATATGGTTCCAAGTCAAAATGGTACGTGGCTTGGAAGAGGTCTTGCACATGCGTCTGCTGCCCTGGTTCATCTAGGTGATGGAGATCGCGGGTTTTAAAGTGCTGTTGAAGGAGGCTTGGCAAGCTGCTGCAGTGCATCCTGTAGATGGTACACTCTGCAGCCACTGTGCGCTGATGGTGAAGGAAGTGAATGTTTAAGATGGTGGATGAGGTGCCAATCAAGCTGGCTGCTTTGTTCTGAATGGTGTTGAGCTTCTTAAGTGTTGGAGCTGCGCTCATCCAGGCAAGTGGAGAATATTCCATCGCTCTCCTGACTTGTGCCTTGTACATGGTGGACAGGCTTTGGAGAGTCAGGAGGTGAGTTACTCACCACAGAATTCTAAGCCTCTGACCCGTTCTTGTAGCCACAGTAATTATATGGCTGACTCAGTTAGTTTTTTGGTCAATGGTAACCCCCCGGGATGTTGATAATGGGGGATTAAATGATGTTAATACCATCAAGGGGCATTAGTTAGATTCTCTCTTGTTGGAGATGGTCATTGCCTAGCATTTGTGAGATGATTATGTTATGTGCCACTTATCAATCCAAGTCTGAATGTTGTACATGTCTTGCTGCCTGCAGACATAAACTGCTTCAGTATCTGAGGAGTTGCACATCATTTTCTGTTATCATGCGTTGGTAGTCCAACAACCATCATCATAATGCTGCTTGAACAGTATCCAGTGAGATATGCTGGAATATGCATGAGTATGAATATCAGATAACCATAGGATTAGTCTTGTGTTATGATCAGGTGAAGAGGGGTCGAAGGGCTCCCCTCTTGTCCCTCTCCTTATTTGATTGCAACAGGTTAATTTATTTTTGAAGTGGATATACTTGCCAATTCAGTGAATGTTTAACTCTTTACACACTGTGATCATAAAAAGAACCAAATAGACAGGTTTTCTTGGGTTTAACCAAGAAAGAGGTTAACTTTATTGCACTTAAACTGATCTAAGTAAAATAATAAAATGTGCTGCAATTTACACACACACACACACACACACACACACCCAAAATTCACACACACAACAAATAGGCTACAGAGTGGGAAAGGATAGATTGGTCAAATTAGAGTCCAGGGAAATAAAAGGGGGTATACAGTTTGTGAAGGTTGGTGCCTTGGCCGGCTTCAGGCTGAATTTGGTGGTCGTGCGAATTTCCTTTGGTGGTTCTAAGGCTTCTGGTTTGAACATGTGGATGTCTGATTCAGTGGTTCTCCTGGAGACAGCAACACAGCTGATTTCCTTCAAGGAGTCTCTGTCTGCAGCAGGGATATGCCTAGATGGTCATAGTCAGCAGGCAGGGTTCAAAGCTTGCAAGGTGGATTTGAGAGAGAGAGAAAGGAAGGAGGGACCTTCTTGGATCTTCTCTTGTCATTGTGTAGCTGCTTGTCTGGCTGCTGCTGAGAAAGCACCAGCTTAAGCATGTAGATGGTGGGCCTGCCACAGGACCGTCAGCCAGTGATTCAAGTATGGTGGTTACCAGTGTGTATTCCCTCTTGCAACTTAATCGGTCCATGTCTTGGAATTCCTTTCTTACAACCAGGGTCCCATTGTTTAAATGATTAGGTTTGAGTGGTTCATCTCCACCAGTTTAATATCCAAGTGATGGCCTTGATGCCTTGCTAATGGGAACAGGTAGTTCACTCAGATTCCCCAGGTCATTGTTCTTATTGGGCCTGTAAAGACAATTCATCTCCACCTCAATGCATTGGACTGTGGAGTACAGTGATGCAAATTGGGGTGACTATCTTTAGTTTTTCTTTATTCGTTTCATGGGAAGTGGGCATCGCTGGCCAGGCCAGCATTTATTGCCCATCCCTAATTGCCCTTGAGAAGGTGCAGGTGAGCTGCCTTCTTGAACCACTGCAGTCCATTTGGGGTAGGTATACCCACAGTGCTGTTAGGAAGGGAGTTCCAGGATTTTGACCCAGCGACAGTGAAGGAACGGCGATATAGTTCCAAGTCAGGATGGTGTGTGACTTGGAGGGGAACTTACAGGTGCTGGTGTTCCCTCGCATCTGCTGCTCTTGTCCTTCTAGGTGGTAGAGGTCACAGGGTTGGAAGGTGCTGCCTGAGTAGCCTTGATGCGTTGCTGCAGTGCGTCTTGTAGATAGTATACACTGCTGCCATTGTGCGTCAGTGGTGAAGGGAGAGAATGTTTATACACAAGCTGCTAGTATGGAATCATCTTTTATCAGTTTCTTTTTTAAAAAAATTAATTCAGGTTTCCAGCCAGTGAATTAAAAATCATCACACGATATAGCACCTTTTCATGACACTTAGCTGTGGTATCTCTCCATGATCTGAGAGCCTATTAATGCTCTCCATCTAGGTTTATGTGTGAATAGTGATTCTGTGAGCCAGGAATCCCAGGTGGAAGGGGCATTTGAAAGATGTGAATTTTAGGGAATGGTGGGTACTCAGTACATGACTTTTTATCCATTATAAATTAATGGTTGGAAAATCGTGCCTTTTTGTCCATGATTTCCCAACAGCACTCGTCAGGACCATGGTGTCCTGGCGTGACCGATTGTGAAAATCACCTATAAACATCGAATCATATAGCAAAGAAGGAGGCCATTTGGGCCAATCTTCCTGTGCCAGCTCTTTGAAAAGCTATCCAATTAGCCCAACTCCTCTGCTCTATCAGCATAACTCTGCAAATTTTCCCCTGCAAATAGAAATCTGATTCTTTTTGGAAAGCTAATTTTGAATCTGTATTCACCATCCTTTCAGGCAGTACATTCCAGGTCATAACAATTCACTGCATTAAAAAAAAATCATCTTCCCACTGGTTCTTTTGCCTGTTTGAAGAATGTTCTCTCTTGAGATACCAGGGGATGCTTTTACATGTGGAACAGTATCGCAGCATGAGTCACCATGGGGGAAGATTTTCTTTGCAATACAATACAATATGTACTGAAAGTGCAAACTCCTTCTTTATATAAACATAAACACAGAGGAAATCTTACCCAATTATTCAGCTGAGAAGCAAAGAAAAATTTCAAGAGGAAATATGAAAATCTGAACCCAGGTTTATTTCTGTTGTTTGAAATCATTTGCATTTAAAACCGAGACAGTGATCAACAGAAGTGTGGTAGCTTAACTGTGAGCCATTGCGGGGCTAAATGGAACAAAATGAAGCTTGAATTTGCTGGTGCAGGGTATCTCATGCGAGCATGGTTAGATGTTTTCCTGTATGCTTCTGCGCAAATGGTATTTGCCCTGTAAGGTGCTGGTAGTGCAAGCTGATAATCGTGTGGAAAGGGCAACGGAACCACTGAGACCTTGGTGAATGACTGGATAAGTGGTCTATCTTCTTAACGAATGATATTTAAGGATTGAGAAATTTAAAAAGGACTGAAAAGGAGGGTAAATTAGAATGGTTGAGTTCAATGTCAATTCAGGTATAGAAGGAGAAATCAAAAAAGGGGAGAGAAAGACTGGATTAAAAGGGAAAAAGATGTTCCAGAAATGAAAAGCAAAATTATTTAAATTATCATTTTTTAAATGTCCTACTTGTCATTGCCAGAAGGAATGAGACTCCGCGCTTTTAATTGTTTGCTTTCTGGGCCAGCGAGATTGATTGGCAGTCAGTAACAATTTCATATAATTAAAAGGGTACTTATGCTATTAATTACTAGACTTAACTTTCTTTGGTGCGTTGAATGGGCAATTAATGGGCAAATGTAGCAACTTCATGAAACTATAGAAGAGGTTAAGTGCAAGATGTAATTTTCGTGAAGCTAATGGTAGGGTGGCACAATTTGTCCAGCATATTGTAACGATTTGAAATTCATGAGGTATCTCTTCCTCGCCACCAGTTGCTGGCCGATCTGAACATTAATAATGATGTGCGTCATTCGTACACCATGACTTTTTCTGTAAATTTTGACACTATCTCTCTGTTTTCTTAGATCTCAAAGATAAATTCAAAGCAACCTCATGCTAAAGGTAAGCACACCATGACATTCGGCAGGGCCAGAGTGGTCTCCTGGATTAGTTACAAATGCCTAAGTTGCAGGGTGGGGTGAAGTCGAGTGTTTGGAGAGAGATATTCCAGATATTTTCCCCTCAAATTGGCTTGGGTTTATACCTGGGAGATTACATGGCATTTGGGTCGGGTGAGGAGTCTATATATTGTGATGAACAAGGCATTGCAGTTGCATGGGAAAGTTTGGATGGACCAGAGGGTCTTTCACGTCTGTCATTATTTGTACGTTCGTATAAAATTCATTTATTTGAGAAATTTGCATTAAAGTTTCGAAATAAAATTATCTAACAATGAATCTTTTCACCCCTGTTCATTGTTTTTTTTTATTTGTTTGTGGGATGTGGGCATCACTGGCTAGGCCAACATTTATTGCCCATCCCTAATTTCCCTTGAACTGAGTGGCTTGCTAGGCCATTTCAGAGGGCATTTAAGAATCAACCACATTGCTGTGGGTCTGGAGTCACATGTCAGCTAGACCAGGTAAGGATGGCAGATTTCCTTCCCTAAAGGACATTAGTGAACCAGATGGGTTTTTACAACAATCGACAATGGTGTTCATGGTCATCATGAGAATAGATTTTTATTTCATGAATTTAAATTTCACCATCTGCCATGTCTCCAGAGCATTAGTCTGGGCCTCTGGTTTATTAGTCCAGTAATATGCCCTTTAAACCACCACCTCACCATTGTTAAGACAGATGGAACAGTTTCAAATGACTAGAGGGTAGAGATTACTGTCAGTAATGTTACCAGGCAAGCTTAATGTTCTCATGTCAGTATCTCCTCTCCATTTTAAACTGGGTACTGGCCTGTTTGAAAGAAATAGCTTAATTTTTTTTATTCATTTATGGGATGTGAACGTCGTTGGCCGTGGCCAGCATTTGTTGCCCATTTCTAATTGCCCTTTAGATGGTGGTGGTGAGTCGCCTTCTTGAAACGCTGCAGTCCATGTGGTGTAGGAATTCCTACAATGCTGTTAGGGAGGGTGTTCCAGGATTTTGAGCTAGTGACAGTGAAGGAATGGCAATATAGTTCCAAGTCAGGACGATATGTAGCTTGGAGGGGAACTCGTAGGTGGTGGTGTTTCCATGCATCTGCTGCCCTTGTTCTTCTAGGTGGTAGAAGTCATGGGTTTGTAAGGTGCTGTCAGAGGAGCCTTGACAAATTGATGGATTGCATTTTGTATATAGTACACACTGCTGCCCATGTGCACCGGTGGTGGAGGGAGTGAATGTTTAAGGTTGCGGATGGGGTGCCAATCAGGCTGGCTCCTTTGTCCTGGATGGTGTTGAACTTCTTGAGTGTTGTTGGAACTGCACTCATCCAGGCAAGTAGAGAGTATTCTATCACACTCATGTCTTGTGCCTTGTAGATGGTGGACAGGCATTGGAGGAGTCAGGAGATGAGTTACTCATCACAGAATTCCCAGCCTCTGACCTGCTCTTGTAGCTACAGCATTTATATGGCTGGTCCAGTTCAGTTCCTGGTCAATGGTAACCCCCAGAATGTTGATGATGGGGGATTCAGTGATGATTATGCTGTTGAATGTCAAGGGGAAATAGTTATATTCTCTCTTTTTGGAGATGGTCATTGCCTGGCATTTGTGTGTCATGAATGTTACTTGCCATTTATCAGCCCCAGCCTGAATGATGTCCAGATCTTGCTGCATACAAGCATGGATTGCTTCAGTTGAGGAGTTGTGAATAGTACTAAGCAAGTGCAATCATCAGAAAACACCCCACTTCTGACCTTATGATGGAGGGAAGGTCATTGATGAAGCAGCTACAGATGCTGTGTCCTAGGACACTGCTCTGAGGAACTCCTAAAACAAGGGGCTGAGATGAGTGGCCTCCATAAACCACAACCATTTTCCTTTGTGCTGTATGACTACAAGCAGTTGAGAGTTTTTCCCTGATTGAACTTAATTTTGCTAGGGCTCCCTGACGTTATACTCAGTCAAATGCTGCCTTGATGTCAAGGGCAGAGACTCTCACTTCACTTCTGGAATTCAGCTACTTACGAACGTACGAATTCAACCCTCGAGCCTGCTCCATCATTCAATAAGATCATGGCTGATCTGTTTGTGTTTCAAATTCCACACTCCCATCTTTTTTGATTATTCATTCATGGGGATGTGGGCGTCACTGGCCATGGAGAGAGGCTTCAATGAAAAGAGCATGGAGTGCAGGGAGAGGCATCATTGTAAAGAGCGCGGAGTGCGGGGAGAGGCTTCATTCTAAAGAGCGTGAAGTGCTGGGAGAGGTTTCATTGAAAAGAGCAGGGAGTGCTGGGAGAGGCTTCATTAAAAAGAGAGCAGAGTGTGGGGAAAGGCTTCATTCAAAAGAGAGCAGGGAGTGCGGAAGAGGCTTCATTGTAAAGAGCGCAGAGTGCGGGAAGAGGCTTCTTTGTAAAGAGCATGGAGTGTGGGGAGAGGCTTCATTGAAAAGAGCGTGGAGTGCTGGGAGAGGCTTCATTGAATTGAGCGCAGAGTGTGGGGAGAGGCTTCATTGAAAAGACTGTGGAGTGCGGGGAGTGGCTTAATTGAAAAGAGCACGGAGTGTGGGGAGAGGCTTCATTGAAAAGACTGTGGAGTGCGAGGAGTGGCTTCATTGAAAAGAGCGCGGAGTGTGGGGAGAGGCGTCATTGGAAAGAGCGTGGAGTGCGGGGAGTGGCTTCATTGAAAGGAGCGTGGAGTGCGGGGAGTGCCTTCATAGAAAAGAGCGCGGAGTGCAGGAAGAAGCTTCATTGTAAAGAGCGTGATGTGCTGGGGAGAGGCATCATTGAAAAGAATGCGGAGTGTGGGGAGAGGCTTCATTGAAAAGAGCGTGGAGTGCTGGGGCAAGGCGTCATTGAAAAGAACGCGGAGTGTGGGGAGAGGCTTCATTGTAAAGAGCGTGGAGTGCTGGGGAGGGCTTCATTGAAAAGAGCGCTGAGTGCTGGGAGAGGCTTCACTGAAAAAAGCGCAGAGTATGGGGAGAGGCTTCATTGTAAAGAGCGCAGAGTGCTGGGGAGAGGATTCATTGAAAATAGAGCAGAGTGTGGGGAGAGGCTTTACTGAAAAGAGCGCGGAGTGCAGGAAGAAGCTTCATTGTAAAGAGTGCAGAGTGCTGGGAGAGGCTTCACTGAAAAAAGCGGAGAGTGTGGGGAGAGGCTTCATTGTAAAGAGCGCAGGGTGCTGGGGAGAGGATTCATTGAAAATAGAGCCGAGTGCTGGGGAGAGGCTTCATTGTAAAGAGCGTGGAGTGCTGGGGAGGGCTTCATTGAAAAGAGCGCTGAGTGCTGGGAGAGGCTTCACTGAAAAAAGCGCAGAGTATGGGGAGAGGCTTCATTGTAAAGAGCGCAGAGTGCTGGGGAGAGGATTCATTGAAAATAGAGCAGCGTGTGGGGAGAGGCTTTACTGAAAAGAGCGCGGAGTGCAGGAAGAAGCTTCATTGTAAAGAGTGCAGAGTGCTGGGAGAGGCTTCACTGAAAAAAGCGGAGAGTGTGGGGAGAGGCTTCATTGTAAAGAGCGCAGGGTGCTGGGGAGAGGATTCATTGAAAATAGAGCCGAGTGCTGGGGAGAGGCTTCATTAAAAAGAGAGCAGAGTGTGGGGAGAGGATTCATTGAAAAGAACGCTGAGTGTGGGGAGAGGATTCATTGAAAAGAGAGCAGAGTGTGGGGAAAGGCTTCATTGAAAAGAGAGCAGAGTGTGGGGAGAAGCTTCTTTGAAAAGAGCGCGGAGTGTTGGGAGAGGATTCATTAAAAAGAGAGCAATGTGTGGGGAGAGGATTCATTGAAAAGAGAGCAGAGTGTGGGGAGAGGCTTCATTGAAAAGAGCGCGGAGTGCAGGAAGAAGCTTCATTGTAAAGAGTGCAGAGTGCTGGGAGAGGCTTCACTGAAAAAAGCGCAGAGTGTGGGGAGAGGCTTCATTGTAAAGAGCGCAGGGTGCTGGGGAGAGGATTCATTGAAAATAGAGCCGAGTGTGGGGAGAGGCTTTACTGAAAAGAGAGCAGAGTGTGGGGAGAGGATTCATTGAAAAGAGAGCAGAGTGTGGGGAAAGGCTTCATTGAAAAGAGAGCAGAGTGTGAGGAGAAGCTTCTTTGAAAAGAGCGCGGAGTGTTGGGAGAGGATTCATTAAAAAGAGAGCAATGTGTGGGGAGAGGATTCATTGAAAAGAGAGCAGAGTGTGGGGAGAGGCTTCATTGAAAAGAGCGCGGAGTGCAGGAAGAAGCTTCATTGTAAAGAGTGCAGAGTGCTGGGAGAGGCTTCACTGAAAAAAGCGCAGAGTGTGGGGAGAGGCTTCATTATAAAGAGCGCGGAGTGCAGGGAGAGGCTTCATTGTAAAGAGCGTGGAGTGCTGGGGAGAGGATTCATTGAAAATAGAGCAGAGTGTGGGGAGAGGATTCATTGAAAAGAGAGCAGAGTGTGGGGAGAGGCTTCATTGAAAAGAGCGCGGAGTGCAGGAAGAAGCTTCATTGTAAAGAGCGTGGAGTGCTGGGGAGTGGCTTCATTAAAAAGAGCGCGGCGTGGTGGGGAGAGGCTTCATTGAAAAGAGCGCGGAGTGCTGGGGAAAGGCTTCATTGAAAAGAGCGCGGAGAGCTGGGGAGAGGCTTCATTGAAAAGAGCGCGGAGTGCTGGGGAGAGGCTTCATTTAAAAGAGCGTGGATTGCGGAGAGTGGCTTCATTGAAAAGAGCGTGGAGTGCGGGGAGTGACTTCATTGAAAAGAGCGTGGAGTGCGGGGAGTGGCTTCATTGAAAAGAGCGCGGAGTGCAGGAAGAAGCTTCATTGTAAAGAGCGTGATGTGCTGGGGAGAGGCGTCATTGAAAAGAAGGTGGAGTGTGGGGAGAGGCTTCATTAAAAAGAGCGCAGCGTGCTGGGGAGAGGCTTCATTAAAAAGAGCGCAGGGTGCTGGGGAGAGGATTCATTGAAAATAGAGCAGAGTGTGGGGAGAGGCTTTACTGAAAAGAGAGCAGAGTGTGGGGAGAGGATTCATTGAAAAGAGAGCAGAGTGTGGGGAAAGGCTTCATTGAAAAGAGAGCAGAGTGTGGGGAGAGGCTTCATTGAAAAGAGCGCGGAGTGCAGGAAGAAGCTTCATTGTAAAGAGTGCAGAGTGCTGGGAGAGGCTTCACTGAAAAAAGCACAGAGTGTGGGGAGAGGCTTCATTATAAAGAGCGCGGAGTGCAGGGAGAGGCTTCATTGTAATGAGCGTGGAGTGCTGGGGAGAGGATTCATTGAAAATAGAGCAGAGTGTGGGGAGAGGATTCATTGAAAAGAGAGCAGAGTGTGGGGAGAGGCTTCATTGAAAAGACTGTGGAGTGCGGGGAGTGGCTTAATTGAAAAGAGCGCGGAGTGTGGGGAGAGGCGTCATTGGAAAGAGCGTGGAGTGCGGGGAGTGGC
This sequence comes from Heterodontus francisci, assembly GCF_036365525.1. Classification (NCBI taxonomy): domain Eukaryota; kingdom Metazoa; phylum Chordata; class Chondrichthyes; order Heterodontiformes; family Heterodontidae; genus Heterodontus; species Heterodontus francisci. The sequence continues at coordinate 41,341,708 of NC_090375.1, forward strand.
TTCATTGAAAGGAGCGTGGAGTGCGGGGAGTGCCTTCATAGAAAAGAGCGCGGAGTGCAGGAAGAAGCTTCATTGTAAAGAGCGTGATGTGCTGGGGAGAGGCATCATTGAAAAGAATGCGGAGTGTGGGGAGAGGCTTCATTGAAAAGAGCGTGGAGTGCTGGGGCAAGGCGTCATTGAAAAGAACGTGGAGTGTGGGGAGAGGCTTCATTGTAAAGAGCGTGGAGTGCTGGGTAGAGGCTTCATTGAAAAGAACGCTGAGTGCTGGGAGAGGCTTCACTGAAAAAAGCGCAGAGTATGGGGAGAGGCTTCATTGTAAAGAGCGCAGAGTGCTGGGGAGAGGATTCATTGAAAATAGAGCAGAGTGTGGGGAGAGGCTTTACTGAAAAGAGCAGAGTGTGGGGAGAGGATTCATTGAAAAGAGAGCAGAGTGTGGGGAAAGGCTTCATTCAAAAGAGAGCAGGGAGTGCGGAAGAGGCTTCATTGTAAAGAGCGCAGAGTGCGGGAAGAGGCTTCTTTGTAAAGAGCATGGAGTGTGGGGAGAGGCTTCATTGAAAAGAGCGTGGAGTGCTGGGAGAGGCTTCATTGAATTGAGCGCAGAGTGTGGGGAGAGGCTTCATTGAAAAGACTGTGGAGTGCGGGGAGTGGCTTAATTGAAAAGAGCACGGAGTGTGGGGAGAGGCTTCATTGAAAAGACTGTGGAGTGCGAGGAGTGGCTTCATTGAAAAGAGCGCGGAGTGTGGGGAGAGGCGTCATTGGAAAGAGCGTGGAGTGCGGGGAGTGGCTTCATTGAAAGGAGCGTGGAGTGCGGGGAGTGCCTTCATAGAAAAGAGCGCGGAGTGCAGGAAGAAGCTTCATTGTAAAGAGCGTGATGTGCTGGGGAGAGGCATCATTGAAAAGAATGCGGAGTGTGGGGAGAGGCTTCATTGAAAAGAGCGTGGAGTGCTGGGGCAAGGCGTCATTGAAAAGAACGCGGAGTGTGGGGAGAGGCTTCATTGTAAAGAGCGTGGAGTGCTGGGGAGGGCTTCATTGAAAAGAGCGCTGAGTGCTGGGAGAGGCTTCACTGAAAAAAGCGCAGAGTATGGGGAGAGGCTTCATTGTAAAGAGCGCAGAGTGCTGGGGAGAGGATTCATTGAAAATAGAGCAGAGTGTGGGGAGAGGCTTTACTGAAAAGAGCGCGGAGTGCAGGAAGAAGCTTCATTGTAAAGAGTGCAGAGTGCTGGGAGAGGCTTCACTGAAAAAAGCGGAGAGTGTGGGGAGAGGCTTCATTGTAAAGAGCGCAGGGTGCTGGGGAGAGGATTCATTGAAAATAGAGCCGAGTGCTGGGGAGAGGCTTCATTGTAAAGAGCGTGGAGTGCTGGGGAGGGCTTCATTGAAAAGAGCGCTGAGTGCTGGGAGAGGCTTCACTGAAAAAAGCGCAGAGTATGGGGAGAGGCTTCATTGTAAAGAGCGCAGAGTGCTGGGGAGAGGATTCATTGAAAATAGAGCAGCGTGTGGGGAGAGGCTTTACTGAAAAGAGCGCGGAGTGCAGGAAGAAGCTTCATTGTAAAGAGTGCAGAGTGCTGGGAGAGGCTTCACTGAAAAAAGCGGAGAGTGTGGGGAGAGGCTTCATTGTAAAGAGCGCAGGGTGCTGGGGAGAGGATTCATTGAAAATAGAGCCGAGTGCTGGGGAGAGGCTTCATTAAAAAGAGAGCAGAGTGTGGGGAGAGGATTCATTGAAAAGAACGCTGAGTGTGGGGAGAGGATTCATTGAAAAGAGAGCAGAGTGTGGGGAAAGGCTTCATTGAAAAGAGAGCAGAGTGTGGGGAGAAGCTTCTTTGAAAAGAGCGCGGAGTGTTGGGAGAGGATTCATTAAAAAGAGAGCAATGTGTGGGGAGAGGATTCATTGAAAAGAGAGCAGAGTGTGGGGAGAGGCTTCATTGAAAAGAGCGCGGAGTGCAGGAAGAAGCTTCATTGTAAAGAGTGCAGAGTGCTGGGAGAGGCTTCACTGAAAAAAGCGCAGAGTGTGGGGAGAGGCTTCATTGTAAAGAGCGCAGGGTGCTGGGGAGAGGATTCATTGAAAATAGAGCCGAGTGTGGGGAGAGGCTTTACTGAAAAGAGAGCAGAGTGTGGGGAGAGGATTCATTGAAAAGAGAGCAGAGTGTGGGGAAAGGCTTCATTGAAAAGAGAGCAGAGTGTGAGGAGAAGCTTCTTTGAAAAGAGCGCGGAGTGTTGGGAGAGGATTCATTAAAAAGAGAGCAATGTGTGGGGAGAGGATTCATTGAAAAGAGAGCAGAGTGTGGGGAGAGGCTTCATTGAAAAGAGCGCGGAGTGCAGGAAGAAGCTTCATTGTAAAGAGTGCAGAGTGCTGGGAGAGGCTTCACTGAAAAAAGCGCAGAGTGTGGGGAGAGGCTTCATTATAAAGAGCGCGGAGTGCAGGGAGAGGCTTCATTGTAAAGAGCGTGGAGTGCTGGGGAGAGGATTCATTGAAAATAGAGCAGAGTGTGGGGAGAGGATTCATTGAAAAGAGAGCAGAGTGTGGGGAGAGGCTTCATTGAAAAGAGCGCGGAGTGCAGGAAGAAGCTTCATTGTAAAGAGCGTGGAGTGCTGGGGAGTGGCTTCATTAAAAAGAGCGCGGCGTGGTGGGGAGAGGCTTCATTGAAAAGAGCGCGGAGTGCTGGGGAAAGGCTTCATTGAAAAGAGCGCGGAGAGCTGGGGAGAGGCTTCATTGAAAAGAGCGCGGAGTGCTGGGGAGAGGCTTCATTTAAAAGAGCGTGGATTGCGGAGAGTGGCTTCATTGAAAAGAGCGTGGAGTGCGGGGAGTGACTTCATTGAAAAGAGCGTGGAGTGCGGGGAGTGGCTTCATTGAAAAGAGCGCGGAGTGCAGGAAGAAGCTTCATTGTAAAGAGCGTGATGTGCTGGGGAGAGGCGTCATTGAAAAGAAGGTGGAGTGTGGGGAGAGGCTTCATTAAAAAGAGCGCAGCGTGCTGGGGAGAGGCTTCATTAAAAAGAGCGCAGGGTGCTGGGGAGAGGATTCATTGAAAATAGAGCAGAGTGTGGGGAGAGGCTTTACTGAAAAGAGAGCAGAGTGTGGGGAGAGGATTCATTGAAAAGAGAGCAGAGTGTGGGGAAAGGCTTCATTGAAAAGAGAGCAGAGTGTGGGGAGAGGCTTCATTGAAAAGAGCGCGGAGTGCAGGAAGAAGCTTCATTGTAAAGAGTGCAGAGTGCTGGGAGAGGCTTCACTGAAAAAAGCACAGAGTGTGGGGAGAGGCTTCATTATAAAGAGCGCGGAGTGCAGGGAGAGGCTTCATTGTAATGAGCGTGGAGTGCTGGGGAGAGGATTCATTGAAAATAGAGCAGAGTGTGGGGAGAGGATTCATTGAAAAGAGAGCAGAGTGTGGGGAGAGGCTTCATTGAAAAGACTGTGGAGTGCGGGGAGTGGCTTAATTGAAAAGAGCGCGGAGTGTGGGGAGAGGCGTCATTGGAAAGAGCGTGGAGTGCGGGGAGTGGCTTCATTGAAAGGAGCGTGGAGTGCGGGGAGTGCCTTCATAGAAAAGAGCGCGGAGTGCAGGAAGAAGCTTCATTGTAAAGAGCGTGATGTGCTGGGGAGAGGCATCATTGAAAAGAATGCGGAGTGTGGGGAGAGGCTTCATTGAAAAGAGCGTGGAGTGCTGGGGCAAGGCGTCATTGAAAAGAACGTGGAGTGTGGGGAGAGGCTTCATTGTAAAGAGCGTGGAGTGCTGGGTAGAGGCTTCATTGAAAAGAACGCTGAGTGCTGGGAGAGGCTTCACTGAAAAAAGCGCAGAGTATGGGGAGAGGCTTCATTGTAAAGAGCGCAGAGTGCTGGGGAGAGGATTCATTGAAAATAGAGCAGAGTGTGGGGAGAGGCTTTACTGAAAAGAGCAGAGTGTGGGGAGAGGATTCATTGAAAAGAGAGCAGAGTGTGGGGAAAGGCTTCATTGAAAAGAGAGCAGAGTGTGGGGAGAAGCTTCTTTGAAAAGAGCGCAGAGTGTTGGGAGAGGATTCATTAAAATGAGAGCAAAGTGTATGGAGAGGATTCATTGAAAAGAGAGCAGAGTGTGGGGAGAGGCTTCATTGAAAAGAGCGCGGAGTGCAGGAAGAAGCTTCATTGTAAAGAGAGTGGAGTGCTGGGGAGTGGCGTCATTGAAAAGAACGTGCAGTGTGGGGAGAGGCTTCATTATAAAGAGCGCGGAGTGCAGGGAGAGGCTTCATTGTAAAGAGTGCAGAGTGCTGGGAGAGGCTTCACTGAAAAAAGCGCAGAGTGTGGGGAGAGGCTTTACTGAAAAAAGCGCAGAGTGTGGGGAGAGGCTTCATTGTAAAGAGTGCAGAGTGCTGGGGAGAGGGTTCATTGAAAATAGAGCAGAGTGTGGGGAGAGGATTCATTGAAAAGAGAGCAGAGTGTGGGGAGAAGCTTCTTTGAAAAGAGCGCGGAGTGTTGGGAGAGGATTCATTAAAAAGAGAGCAATGTGTGGGGAGAGGATTCATTGAAAAGAGAGCAGAGTGTGGGGAGAGGCTTCATTGAAAAGAGCACGGAGTGCAGGAAGAAGCTTCATTGTAAAGAGTGCAGAGTGCTGGGAGAGGCTTCACTGAAAAAAGCGCAGAGTGTGGGGAGAGGCTTCATTATAAAGAGCGCGGAGTGCAGGGAGAGGCTTCATTGTAATGAGCGTGGAGTGCTGGGGAGAGGATTCATTGAAAATAGAGCAGAGTGTGGGGAGAGGATTCATTGAAAAGAGAGCAGAGTGTGGGGAGAGGCTTCATTGAAAAGAGCGCGGAGTGCAGGAAGAAGCTTCATTGTAAAGAGCGTGGAGTGCTGGGGAGTGGCTTCATTAAAAAGAGCGCGGCGTGGTGGGGAGAGGCTTCATTGAAAAGAGCGCGGAGTGCTGGGGAAAGGCTTCATTGAAAAGAGCGCGGAGAGCTGGGGAGAGGCTTCATTGAAAAGAGCGCGGAGTGCTGGGGAGAGGCTTCATTTAAAAGAGCGTGGAGTGCGGGGAGTGGCTTCATTGAAAAGAGCGTGGAGTGCGGGGAGTGGCTTCATTGAAAAGAGCGTGGAGTGCGGGGAGTGGCTTCATTGAAAAGAGCGCGGAGTGCAGGAAGAAGCTTCATTGTAAAGAGCGTGATGTGCTGGGGAGAGGCGTCATTGAAAAGAAGGTGGAGTGTGGGGAGAGGCTTCATTAAAAAGAGCGCGGCGTGCTGGGGAGAGGCTTCATTGAAAAGAGCGCAGGGTGCTGGGGAGAGGATTCATTGAAAATAAAGCAGAGTGTGGGGAGAGGCTTTACTGAAAAGAGAGCAGAGTGTGGGGAGAGGATTCATTGAAAAGAGAGCAGAGTGTGGGGAAAGGCTTCATTGAAAAGAGAGCAGAGTGTGGGGAGAAGCTTCTTTGAAAAGAGCGCGGAGTGTTGGGAGAGGATTCATTAAAAAGAGAGCAATGTGTGGGGAGAGGATTCATTGAAAAGAGAGCAGAGTGTGGGGAGAGGCTTCATTGAAAAGAGCGCGGAGTGCAGGAAGAAGCTTCATTGTAAAGAGTGCAGAGTGCTGGGAGAGGCTTCACTGAAAAAAGCGCAGAGTGTGGGGAGAGGCTTCATTATAAAGAGCGCAGAGTGCAGGGAGAGGCTTCATTGTAATGAGCGTGGAGTGCTGGGGAGAGGATTCATTGAAAATAGAGCAGAGTGTGGGGAGAGGATTCATTGAAAAGAGAGCAGAGTATGGGGAGAGGCTTCATTGAAAAGAGCGCGGAGTGCAGGAAGAAGCTTCATTGTAAAGAGCGTGGAGTGCTGGGGAGTGGCTTCATTAAAAAGAGCGCGGCGTGGTGGGGAGAGGCTTCATTGAAATGAGCGCGGAGTGCTGGGGAAAGGCTTCATTGAAAAGAGCGCGGAGAGCTGGGGAGAGGCTTCATTGAAAAGAGCGCGGAGTGCTGGAGAGAGGCTTCATTTAAAAGAGCGTGGAGTGCGGGGAGTGGCTTCATTGAAAAGAGCGTGGAGTGCGGGGAGTGGCTTCATTGAAAAGAGCGTGGAGTGCGGGGAGTGGCTTCATTGAAAAGAGCGCGGAGTGCAGGAAGAAGCTTCATTGTAAAGAGCGTGATGTGCTGGGGAGAGGCGTCATTGAAAAGAAGGTGGAGTGTGGGGAGAGGCTTCATTAAAAAGAGCGCGGCGTGCTGGGGAGAGGCTTCATTGAAAAGAGCGCGGAGTGCTGGGGAAAGGCTTCATTGAAAAGAGCGCGGAGAGCTGGGGAGAGGCTTCATTTAAAAGAGCGTGGAGTGCGAGGAGTGGCTTCATTGAAAAGAGCGTGGAATGCGGGGACTGGCTTCATTGAAAAGAGCGTGGAGTGCTGGGAGTGGCTTCATTTAAAAGAGCGCGGAGTGCAGGAAGAAGCTTCATTGTAAAGAGCGTGATGTGCTGGGGAGAGGCGTCATTGAAAAGAAGGTGGAGTGTGGGGAGAGGCTTCATTGTAAACAGCGCGGAGTGCTGGGGTGTGGCTTCATTGAAAAGACCGCGGAGTCTGGGGAGAGGCTTTACTGAAAAAAGCGCAGAGTGTGGGGAGAGGCTTCATTGTAAAGAGTGCAGAGTGCTGGGGAGAGGGTTCATTGAAAATAGAGCAGAGTGTGGGGAGAGGCTTCATTGAAAAGAGAGCAGAGTGTGGGGAGAAGCTTTACTGAAAAGAGAGCAGAGTGTGGGGAGAGGATTCATTGAAAAGAGAGCAGAGTGTGGGGAGAGGATTCATTGAAAAGAGAGCAGAGTGTGGGGAGAGGCTTCATTGAAAAGAGAGCAGAGTGTGGGGAGAAGCTTTACTGAAAAGAGAGCAGAGTGTGGGGAGAGGATTCATTGAAAAGAGAGCAGAGTGTGGGGAGAGGATTCATTGAAAAGAGAGCAGAGTGTGGGGAGAAGCTTCAATGAAAAGAGCACGGAGTGTGGGTAGACGGTTCATTGTAAAGAGCGCAGCGTGCTGGGGAGAGGCTTCATTGAAAAGAGCGCTGAGTGTGGGGAGAGGATTCATTGAAAAGAGAGCAGAGTTTGGGGAGAGGCTTCATTGAAAAGAGAGCAGAGTGCAGGGAGAGGCTTCATTGAAAAGAGAGCAGAGTGTGGAGAGAGGCTTCATTGTAAAGAGCGCAGAGTGTGGGGAGAGGCTTCATTGAAAAGAGCACGGAGTGCGGGGAGAGGCTTCATTGAAAAGAGCGCAGTGTGCGGGGAGAGGCTTCATTGTAAAGAGTGCAGAGTACTGGGAGAGCCTTCACTGAAAAGAGCGCTGAGTGTGGGGAGAGGCTTCATTGTAAAGAGCGCTGAGTGTGGGGATAGGCTTCATTGTAAAGAGCGCAGAGTGTGGGGAGAAGCTTCTTTGAAAAGAGCGCAGAGTGTGGGGAGAGGCTTCATTGAAAAGAGCGCTGAGTGTGGGGATAGGCTTCATTGTAAAGAGCGCAGAGTGTGGCGAGAGGCTTCATTGAAAAGAGAGCAGTGTGTGGGGAGAAGCTTCTTTGAAAAGAGCGCAGAGTGTGGGGAGAGGCTTCATTGAAACGAGCACGGTGTGCGGGGAGAGGCTTCATTGAAAAGAGCGCAGTGTGCGGGGAGAGGCTTCATTGTAAAGAGTGCAGAGTACTGGGAGAGGCTTCACTGAAAAGAGCGCTGAGTGTGGGGAGAGGCTTCATTGTAAAGAGCGCTGAGTGTGGGGATAGGCTTCATTGTAAAGAGCGCAGAGTGTGGGGAGAAGCTTCTTTGAAAAGAGCGCAGAGTGTGGGGAGAAGCTTCTTTGAAAAGAGCGCAGAGTGTGGGGAGAGGCTTCATTGAAAAGAGCGCAGAGGGCGGGGAGAGGCTTCATTGTAAAGAATGCAGAGTACTGGGAGAGGCTTCACTGAAAAGAGCGCAGAGTGTGGGGAGAGGATTCATTGAAAAGAACGCTGAGTGTGGAGAGAGGCTTCATTGAAAAGTGATCAGAGTGTGGGGAGAGGATTCATTGTAAAGAGCGCAGAGTGCTGGGGAGAGGCTTCATTAAAAAGAGAGCAGAGTGTGGGGAGAGGCTTCACTGAAAAGAGAGCAGAGTGTGGGGAGAGGATTCATTGAAAAGAACGCTGAGTGTGGAGAGAGGCTTCATTGAAAAGTGATCAGAGTGTGGGGAGAGGATTCATTGTAAAGAGCGCAGAGTGCTGGGGAGAGGCTTCATTAAAAAGAGAGCAGAGTGTGGGGAGAGGCTTCACTGAAAAGAGAGCAGAGTGTGGGGAGAGGATTCATTGAAAAGAGAGCAGAGTGTGGGGAGAGGATTCATTGAAAAGAGAGCAGAGTGTGGGGAGAGGTTTCATTAAAAAGAGAGCAATGTGTGGGGAGAGGATTCATTGAAAAGAGAGCAGAGTGTGGGGAGAGGCTTCATTGAAAAGAGCGCGGAGTGCAGGAAGAAGCTTCATTGTAAAGAGTGCAGAGTGCTGGGAGAGGCTTCACTGAAAAAAGCGCAGAGTGTGGGGAGAGGCTTCATTGTAAAGAGCGCAGGGTGCTGGGGAGAGGATTCATTGAAAATAGAGCCGAGTGTGGGGAGAGGCTTTACTGAAAAGAGAGCAGAGTGTGGGGAGAGGATTCATTGAAAAGAGAGCAGAGTGTGGGGAAAGGCTTCATTGAAAAGAGAGCAGAGTGTGAGGAGAAGCTTCTTTGAAAAGAGCGCGGAGTGTTGGGAGAGGATTCATTAAAAAGAGAGCAATGTGTGGGGAGAGGATTCATTGAAAAGAGAGCAGAGTGTGGGGAGAGGCTTCATTGAAAAGAGCGCGGAGTGCAGGAAGAAGCTTCATTGTAAAGAGTGCAGAGTGCTGGGAGAGGCTTCACTGAAAAAAGCGCAGAGTGTGGGGAGAGGCTTCATTATAAAGAGCGCGGAGTGCAGGGAGAGGCTTCATTGTAAAGAGCGTGGAGTGCTGGGGAGAGGATTCATTGAAAATAGAGCAGAGTGTGGGGAGAGGATTCATTGAAAAGAGAGCAGAGTGTGGGGAGAGGCTTCATTGAAAAGAGCGCGGAGTGCAGGAAGAAGCTTCATTGTAAAGAGCGTGGAGTGCTGGGGAGTGGCTTCATTAAAAAGAGCGCGGCGTGGTGGGGAGAGGCTTCATTGAAAAGAGCGCGGAGTGCTGGGGAAAGGCTTCATTGAAAAGAGCGCGGAGAGCTGGGGAGAGGCTTCATTGAAAAGAGCGCGGAGTGCTGGGGAGAGGCTTCATTTAAAAGAGCGTGGATTGCGGAGAGTGGCTTCATTGAAAAGAGCGTGGAGTGCGGGGAGTGACTTCATTGAAAAGAGCGTGGAGTGCGGGGAGTGGCTTCATTGAAAAGAGCGCGGAGTGCAGGAAGAAGCTTCATTGTAAAGAGCGTGATGTGCTGGGGAGAGGCGTCATTGAAAAGAAGGTGGAGTGTGGGGAGAGGCTTCATTAAAAAGAGCGCAGCGTGCTGGGGAGAGGCTTCATTAAAAAGAGCGCAGGGTGCTGGGGAGAGGATTCATTGAAAATAGAGCAGAGTGTGGGGAGAGGCTTTACTGAAAAGAGAGCAGAGTGTGGGGAGAGGATTCATTGAAAAGAGAGCAGAGTGTGGGGAAAGGCTTCATTGAAAAGAGAGCAGAGTGTGGGGAGAGGCTTCATTGAAAAGAGCGCGGAGTGCAGGAAGAAGCTTCATTGTAAAGAGTGCAGAGTGCTGGGAGAGGCTTCACTGAAAAAAGCACAGAGTGTGGGGAGAGGCTTCATTATAAAGAGCGCGGAGTGCAGGGAGAGGCTTCATTGTAATGAGCGTGGAGTGCTGGGGAGAGGATTCATTGAAAATAGAGCAGAGTGTGGGGAGAGGATTCATTGAAAAGAGAGCAGAGTGTGGGGAGAGGCTTCATTGAAAAGACTGTGGAGTGCGGGGAGTGGCTTAATTGAAAAGAGCGCGGAGTGTGGGGAGAGGCGTCATTGGAAAGAGCGTGGAGTGCGGGGAGTGGCTTCATTGAAAGGAGCGTGGAGTGCGGGGAGTGCCTTCATAGAAAAGAGCGCGGAGTGCAGGAAGAAGCTTCATTGTAAAGAGCGTGATGTGCTGGGGAGAGGCATCATTGAAAAGAATGCGGAGTGTGGGGAGAGGCTTCATTGAAAAGAGCGTGGAGTGCTGGGGCAAGGCGTCATTGAAAAGAACGTGGAGTGTGGGGAGAGGCTTCATTGTAAAGAGCGTGGAGTGCTGGGTAGAGGCTTCATTGAAAAGAACGCTGAGTGCTGGGAGAGGCTTCACTGAAAAAAGCGCAGAGTATGGGGAGAGGCTTCATTGTAAAGAGCGCAGAGTGCTGGGGAGAGGATTCATTGAAAATAGAGCAGAGTGTGGGGAGAGGCTTTACTGAAAAGAGCAGAGTGTGGGGAGAGGATTCATTGAAAAGAGAGCAGAGTGTGGGGAAAGGCTTCATTGAAAAGAGAGCAGAGTGTGGGGAGAAGCTTCTTTGAAAAGAGCGCAGAGTGTTGGGAGAGGATTCATTAAAATGAGAGCAAAGTGTATGGAGAGGATTCATTGAAAAGAGAGCAGAGTGTGGGGAGAGGCTTCATTGAAAAGAGCGCGGAGTGCAGGAAGAAGCTTCATTGTAAAGAGAGTGGAGTGCTGGGGAGTGGCGTCATTGAAAAGAACGTGCAGTGTGGGGAGAGGCTTCATTATAAAGAGCGCGGAGTGCAGGGAGAGGCTTCATTGTAAAGAGTGCAGAGTGCTGGGAGAGGCTTCACTGAAAAAAGCGCAGAGTGTGGGGAGAGGCTTTACTGAAAAAAGCGCAGAGTGTGGGGAGAGGCTTCATTGTAAAGAGTGCAGAGTGCTGGGGAGAGGGTTCATTGAAAATAGAGCAGAGTGTGGGGAGAGGATTCATTGAAAAGAGAGCAGAGTGTGGGGAGAAGCTTCTTTGAAAAGAGCGCGGAGTGTTGGGAGAGGATTCATTAAAAAGAGAGCAATGTGTGGGGAGAGGATTCATTGAAAAGAGAGCAGAGTGTGGGGAGAGGCTTCATTGAAAAGAGCACGGAGTGCAGGAAGAAGCTTCATTGTAAAGAGTGCAGAGTGCTGGGAGAGGCTTCACTGAAAAAAGCGCAGAGTGTGGGGAGAGGCTTCATTATAAAGAGCGCGGAGTGCAGGGAGAGGCTTCATTGTAATGAGCGTGGAGTGCTGGGGAGAGGATTCATTGAAAATAGAGCAGAGTGTGGGGAGAGGATTCATTGAAAAGAGAGCAGAGTGTGGGGAGAGGCTTCATTGAAAAGAGCGCGGAGTGCAGGAAGAAGCTTCATTGTAAAGAGCGTGGAGTGCTGGGGAGTGGCTTCATTAAAAAGAGCGCGGCGTGGTGGGGAGAGGCTTCATTGAAAAGAGCGCGGAGTGCTGGGGAAAGGCTTCATTGAAAAGAGCGCGGAGAGCTGGGGAGAGGCTTCATTGAAAAGAGCGCGGAGTGCTGGGGAGAGGCTTCATTTAAAAGAGCGTGGAGTGCGGGGAGTGGCTTCATTGAAAAGAGCGTGGAGTGCGGGGAGTGGCTTCATTGAAAAGAGCGTGGAGTGCGGGGAGTGGCTTCATTGAAAAGAGCGCGGAGTGCAGGAAGAAGCTTCATTGTAAAGAGCGTGATGTGCTGGGGAGAGGCGTCATTGAAAAGAAGGTGGAGTGTGGGGAGAGGCTTCATTAAAAAGAGCGCGGCGTGCTGGGGAGAGGCTTCATTGAAAAGAGCGCAGGGTGCTGGGGAGAGGATTCATTGAAAATAAAGCAGAGTGTGGGGAGAGGCTTTACTGAAAAGAGAGCAGAGTGTGGGGAGAGGATTCATTGAAAAGAGAGCAGAGTGTGGGGAAAGGCTTCATTGAAAAGAGAGCAGAGTGTGGGGAGAAGCTTCTTTGAAAAGAGCGCGGAGTGTTGGGAGAGGATTCATTAAAAAGAGAGCAATGTGTGGGGAGAGGATTCATTGAAAAGAGAGCAGAGTGTGGGGAGAGGCTTCATTGAAAAGAGCGCGGAGTGCAGGAAGAAGCTTCATTGTAAAGAGTGCAGAGTGCTGGGAGAGGCTTCACTGAAAAAAGCGCAGAGTGTGGGGAGAGGCTTCATTATAAAGAGCGCGGAGTGCAGGGAGAGGCTTCATTGTAATGAGCGTGGAGTGCTGGGGAGAGGATTCATTGAAAATAGAGCAGAGTGTGGGGAGAGGATTCATTGAAAAGAGAGCAGAGTATGGGGAGAGGCTTCATTGAAAAGAGCGCGGAGTGCAGGAAGAAGCTTCATTGTAAAGAGCGTGGAGTGCTGGGGAGTGGCTTCATTAAAAAGAGCGCGGCGTGGTGGGGAGAGGCTTCATTGAAATGAGCGCGGAGTGCTGGGGAAAGGCTTCATTGAAAAGAGCGCGGAGAGCTGGGGAGAGGCTTCATTGAAAAGAGCGCGGAGTGCTGGAGAGAGGCTTCATTTAAAAGAGCGTGGAGTGCGGGGAGTGGCTTCATTGAAAAGAGCGTGGAGTGCGGGGAGTGGCTTCATTGAAAAGAGCGTGGAGTGCGGGGAGTGGCTTCATTGAAAAGAGCGCGGAGTGCAGGAAGAAGCTTCATTGTAAAGAGCGTGATGTGCTGGGGAGAGGCGTCATTGAAAAGAAGGTGGAGTGTGGGGAGAGGCTTCATTAAAAAGAGCGCGGCGTGCTGGGGAGAGGCTTCATTGAAAAGAGCGCGGAGTGCTGGGGAAAGGCTTCATTGAAAAGAGCGCGGAGAGCTGGGGAGAGGCTTCATTTAAAAGAGCGTGGAGTGCGAGGAGTGGCTTCATTGAAAAGAGCGTGGAATGCGGGGACTGGCTTCATTGAAAAGAGCGTGGAGTGCTGGGAGTGGCTTCATTGAAAAGAGCGCGGAGTGCAGGAAGAAGCTTCATTGTAAAGAGCGTGATGTGCTGGGGAGAGGCGTCATTGAAAAGAAGGTGGAGTGTGGGGAGAGGCTTCATTGTAAACAGCGCGGAGTGCTGGGGTGTGGCTTCATTGAAAAGACCGCGGAGTCTGGGGAGAGGCTTTACTGAAAAAAGCGCAGAGTGTGGGGAGAGGCTTCATTGTAAAGAGTGCAGAGTGCTGGGGAGAGGGTTCATTGAAAATAGAGCAGAGTGTGGGGAGAGGCTTCATTGAAAAGAGAGCAGAGTGTGGGGAGAAGCTTTACTGAAAAGAGAGCAGAGTGTGGGGAGAGGATTCATTGAAAAGAGAGCAGAGTGTGGGGAGAGGATTCATTGAAAAGAGAGCAGAGTGTGGGGAGAGGCTTCATTGAAAAGAGAGCAGAGTGTGGGGAGAAGCTTCAATGAAAAGAGCACGGAGTGTGGGTAGACGGTTCATTGTAAAGAGCGCAGCGTGCTGGGGAGAGGCTTCATTGAAAAGAGCGCTGAGTGTGGGGAGAGGATTCATTGAAAAGAGAGCAGAGTTTGGGGAGAGGCTTCATTGAAAAGAGAGCAGAGTGCAGGGAGAGGCTTCATTGAAAAGAGAGCAGAGTGTGGAGAGAGGCTTCATTGTAAAGAGCGCAGAGTGTGGGGAGAGGCTTCATTGAAAAGAGCACGGAGTGCGGGGAGAGGCTTCATTGAAAAGAGCGCAGTGTGCGGGGAGAGGCTTCATTGTAAAGAGTGCAGAGTACTGGGAGAGGCTTCACTGAAAAGAGCGCTGAGTGTGGGGAGAGGCTTCATTGTAAAGAGCGCTGAGTGTGGGGATAGGCTTCATTGTAAAGAGCGCAGAGTGTGGGGAGAAGCTTCTTTGAAAAGAGCGCAGAGTGTGGGGAGAGGCTTCATTGAAAAGAGCGCTGAGTGTGGGGATAGGCTTCATTGTAAAGAGCGCAGAGTGTGGCGAGAGGCTTCATTGAAAAGAGAGCAGTGTGTGGGGAGAAGCTTCTTTGAAAAGAGCGCAGAGTGTGGGGAGAGGCTTCATTGAAACGAGCACGGTGTGCGGGGAGAGGCTTCATTGAAAAGAGCGCAGTGTGCGGGGAGAGGCTTCATTGTAAAGAGTGCAGAGTACTGGGAGAGGCTTCACTGAAAAGAGCGCTGAGTGTGGGGAGAGGCTTCATTGTAAAGAGCGCTGAGTGTGGGGATAGGCTTCATTGTAAAGAGCGCAGAGTGTGGGGAGAAGCTTCTTTGAAAAGAGCGCAGAGTGTGGGGAGAAGCTTCTTTGAAAAGAGCGCAGAGTGTGGGGAGAGGCTTCATTGAAAAGAGCGCAGAGGGCGGGGAGAGGCTTCATTGTAAAGAATGCAGAGTACTGGGAGAGGCTTCACTGAAAAGAGCGCAGAGTGTGGGGAGAGGATTCATTGAAAAGAACGCTGAGTGTGGAGAGAGGCTTCATTGAAAAGTGATCAGAGTGTGGGGAGAGGATTCATTGTAAAGAGCGCAGAGTGCTGGGGAGAGGCTTCATTAAAAAGAGAGCAGAGTGTGGGGAGAGGCTTCACTGAAAAGAGAGCAGAGTGTGGGGAGAGGATTCATTGAAAAGAACGCTGAGTGTGGAGAGAGGCTTCATTGAAAAGTGATCAGAGTGTGGGGAGAGGATTCATTGTAAAGAGCGCAGAGTGCTGGGGAGAGGCTTCATTAAAAAGAGAGCAGAGTGTGGGGAGAGGCTTCACTGAAAAGAGAGCAGAGTGTGGGGAGAGGATTCATTGAAAAGAGAGCAGAGTGTGGGGAGAGGATTCATTGAAAAGAGAGCAGAGTGTGGGGAGAGGTTTCATTGAAAAGAGAGCAGAGTGTGGGGAGAGGCTTCATTGAAAAGAGAGAGGCTCGCCTATCCTCTATCCTATCCAGTTCAGTGGAAACAGCCCTTCAAAGAAAATCAAGTGTGATATCACAGGCAAGCAGGTAGATGATTGGTTCGAGAAGAAGCTAGCTTCTTGGTGAGTATCTGGTAAGTGATTAAAGTCCATTCTAATCCTAATGTTTAAAATAGTAAAGGAACTAGTGGTAAGCTTATTGAAATATATAAAAAGGAAAATAACATCAATAATTGAATAAATAATTAAGTAGTTAATTGAAACACATTAAGGATGGTGATGTGTCATGGCTGCAGCATGCGGGAGCACCTGGATGCCAGTGTGATCCAGGCAAACACATCTGCAGTAAGTGTTTGCGGCTCGAAGAGCTTCGGCTCAGAGTCATTGAACTGGAGTCCGAGCTGCAGACACTGCGACACATCAGGGAGGGGGAAAGTTACCAGGATATTTTGTACCAGGAGGTGGTCACACCCCTTAGGATAGGGTCTTCTGATTTGGTCAATGGTCAGGGACAGGAGAGTGTGGCTGCAGCTGAGGCAGGTAAGGGGACGCAGAGGGCTGGAGTGCAGCAGTCTCAGCTTTCGCGATTGTCCAACAGGTTTGAGGTTCTTTCAGCTTGTTTGGATGAGAGTGGAGGCTGCAGGGTGGATGAGCATGGAACCATGGTACAGGAAGCCATTCAAGTGGAGGAAGAAAAATGGAATGTAGTGGTAGTAAGGGAGAGTGTAGTTCGGGGGGTTGACACTGTTCTCTGCAGCAAGGAGCGAGAGTCCAGACGGCTGTTGCCTGCCCGGTGCCAGTGTTCAGGAAATCTGCTCAGGGCTGGAGAGGAACTTACAGTGGGAGGGGGAGGATCCAGTCATCGTGCTCCATGTAGGTACCGATGACATAGACAGGGCAAGGAAAGACGTTCTGCATAGTCAGTATGAGGAGTTAGGCACTAAATTCAGAAACAAAACCTCAAAGGTAATAATATCTGGATTACTACCTGATCCACATGCAAATTGACACAGGGCAAAGAAGATTAGAGAAATTAATGCGTGGCTCAAAGACTGGTGTGGTAGAAGTGGGTTCCAGTTCGTGGAGCACTGGCACCAGTACTGGGGAAAGTAGTGGTTTACCGTTGTACGGTCTACACCTGAACCACTCTGGGGCCGATGTTCTAACGAGTTGCATAACTAGGAAAGTGGAGAGGGTTTTAAACTGAATAGTGGGGGCATGGGATCAAATTTGGGAAGATATAGTAAATCAAGGAGTAGAAACAAGGCAAGAGGAAAAGGTATTAATATTGGAAATGATAAACAGACTATGACAGGATGGGACAGAGCGTACAAATCTAAGAGTAAATCAACAGAAAAGGCTAGAGGTTACAAAAATAATAAAAGGACAAAACTAAAGGCTCTGTATCTGAATACACGTAGCATTCAAAACAAAATAGATGAACTGAGAGCACAAATAGGAATAAATAAGTATGATCTGATAGCCATTACAGAGACATGGCTGC
Organism: Heterodontus francisci; assembly: GCF_036365525.1. NCBI lineage: Eukaryota > Metazoa > Chordata > Chondrichthyes > Heterodontiformes > Heterodontidae > Heterodontus > Heterodontus francisci. The sequence goes on from NC_090375.1 coordinate 41,357,865, forward strand.
AGGATGACATGGATTGGGACCTGAATATTGAAGGGTACATGGCATTTAGGAAGGACAGGAAGCTAGGAAAGGGTGGAGGGGTGGCTCTGTTAACTAATGATGGTAATAGCACAATCGAGAAGGATGACCTATGTTCAGAAAACCAGGATGTAGAAGCAGTTTGGGTAGAGATGAGAAATCATAACTGCAAGAATTTACTTGTGGGAGTGCTGTACAGGCCACCTAACGTTAACCACACTGCAGGACGGGGTATAAGGGAAGAAATAATGGCAGCCTATCAGAAAGGTATGGTGATAATCATGGGGGATTTCAACCTCCATATAGACTGAAAAAATCAGATGGGCAGTGGTAGCCTAGATGAGGAGTTCATAGAATGTTTTCGGGATAATTTCTTGGAACAGTACGTTCTGGAGCCAAACAGAGTGCAGGCTATACTAGATCTGGTATTGTGCAACGAGATAGGATTCATTAATGGCTTCATAGTTAAGGCACCCCTAGGTAGTAGCGATCATAATATGATTAAATTTTACATTCAGTTTGAGGGGAGGAGAATGGTTCCAAGACCAGTATTTTAAACTTAAATAAGCGCAATTATGAGGGCATGAAAGCAGAGTTAGCTAAAGTAAACTGGCAAATTAGGTTAAGGGATAGGTCAATAAAGATGCAGTGGCAGACATTTAAGGGAATATGCCAGAATACACAGAATAGATACATTTTAACGTGAAAGTAAAATTCCAAGGGGTGGGGGAGACCTGCCATTTGCGGTTTCTAAAAGAGTTAAAGATAGTATCAAACTTAAAGAAAAAGCATATAATTGTGAAAAGATGGGGGGCAGGTCAGAAAATTTGGACAGAATATCAAAAACAGCAAAGAATGACAAAAAGATTGATAAGGAAGCTAAAATTAGAGTACGAGAGAAAGCTAGCGAGAAATATAAAGAGAGATACTAAGAGTTTCTATAGATATTTTAAGAAGAAAAGAGTTAACAAAGTGAATGTTGGTCCTGTAGAAAGTGAGTCTGGGGAATTAATAGTGGATAAGAAGGAGATGGCAGATGAATTTTGCATCGGTCTTCACTATAGAGGATGTAAGTAACATTCCAGAATTAGCTGTAAGTCAGGAAATGGAAGGGAGGGAGGAACTCAAGCAGATTACAATCACCAGGGAAGTGGTACTGAACTAATTGTTGGAGCTCCGGGCTGACGAGTTCCTGGGTCCTGATGGACTTATTCCTGGGGTCGTAAAAGAAGTAGCTAGTGAGATAGTTCATGCATTAGTTTTAATTTTCCAAAATTCCCTAGATTCAGGGAAGCGAGTGTAACTCCTTTATTCAAAAAAGGAGGGAGACAGAAAGGAAATTACAGGCCAGTTAGCTTAACATCTGTCTTAGGGAAAATGTTAGAAGCTATTATTACAGACGTTATAGCAGGGCACTTAGAAAAATTCAAGGTAATCAGGCAGAGCCAACATGGTGTTGTGAAAGGGAAATCATGTTTAATCAATTTATTGGAGTTCTTTGAGGGTGTTACATATGCTGTGGATGAAGGGAAACCAGTGGATGTATTGTACTTAGATTTCCAGAAGGCATTTGATAAGGTGCCACATCAAAGGTAATTGAAAAAAATAAAAGCTCATGGTGTAGGGGGTACCATATTGGCATGGATAGAAGATAGGCTAACTAACAGGAAACAGAGAGTAGGCATAAATGGGTCATTTTCTGGTTGACAAGATGTAACACGTGGTGTACCACAGGGATCTGTGCTGGGGCCTCAACTTTTTACAATTTATATGAATGGCTTAGATGAAGGGACTGAAGGTATGGTTGCTAAATTCGCTGATGACACAAAGGTAGATAGGAAAGTAACTTGTGAACAGGACATAAGGGGGCTACAAAGGGATATAGATAGGTTAACTTGAAAGCAAAATACTGCGGATGCTGGAAATCTGAAATAAAAACAAGAAATGCTGGAACCACTCAGCAGGTCTGGCAGCAACTGTGGAAAGAGAAGCAGAGTTAACGTTTCGGGTCAGTGACCCTTCATCGGAACTGACAAATATTAGAAAAGTCACAGGTTATAAGCAAGTGAGGTGGGGGTGGGGAAAGAGATAACAAAGGAGGTCTAGATTGGACCAGGCCACATAGCTGACCAAAAGGTCACGGAGCAAAGGCAAACAATATGTTAATGGTGTGTTGAAAGACAAAGCATTAGTACAGATTAGCTGTTAATACACTGAATATTGAACAGCAGCAAGTGCAAACCTGAAAAAAAAACAGTGGGTAAGCAAACTGAACAAACTAAGATGAAATGAACTAAATGCAAAAAAAAAAGGATTGTAAAAAATGTAAAAAAGAATGTGAAAAAAAGGAAGAAAAAAATAACTAAAAATGAAAGTAAAATGGGGGGCTGTCATGCTCTGAAATTATTGAACTCAATGTTCAGTCCAGCAGGCTGTAGTGTGCCTAATCGGTAGATGAGATGCTGTTCCTCGAGCTTGCGTTGATGTTCACTGGAACACTGCAGCAATCCCAGGACAGAGATGTGAGCATGAGAGCAGGGGGGAGTGTTGAAATGGCAAGCAACCGGAAGCTCAGGGTCCTGATTGCAGACTAAGCGGAGATGTTCCGCAAAGTGGTCACCCAGTCTGCGCTTGGTCTCCCCAATGTAGAGGAGACCACACTGTGAGCAGCGAATACAGTATACTACATTGAAAGAAGTACAAGTAAATCGCTGCTTCACCTGAAAGGAGTGTTTGGGGCCTGGGATAGTGAGGAGAGAGGAGGTAAATGGGCAGGTATTACACCTCCTGCGATTGCAGGGGAAGGTGTCATGGGACGGGGACGAGGTGGTGGGGGTAATGCTGCTGTTCAATATTCAGTGTATTAACAGCTAATCTGTACTAATGCTTTGTCTTTCAACACACCATTAACATATTGTTTGCCTTTGCTCCGTGACCTTTTGGTCAGCTATGTGGCCTGGTCCAATCTAGACCACCTTTGTTATCTCTTGCCCCACCCCCACCTCACTGGCTTATAACCTGTGACTTTTCTAATATTTGTCAGTTCCGATGAAGGGTCACTGACCCAAAACGTTAACTCTGCTTCTCTTTCCACAGACGCTGCCAGACCTGCTGAGTGGTTCCAGCATTTCTTATAGATAGGTTAAGTGAGTGGGCAAAGATCTGGCAGATGGAGTATAATGTGGGAAAGTGCGAAGTTGTCCATTTTAGCAGGAAGAATTACAAAGAAACATATTATCTAAATGGTGAGAGACTGCAGAGCTCTGAGATGCAGAGGGATCTGGGTGTCCTAGTGCATGAATCGCAAAAGGTTAATATGCAGGTTCAGCATGTGATTAGGAAAGCTAATAGAATGTTATCGTTTATCGCGAGGGGAATTGAATACAAAAGTAGGGAGGTTATCCTTCAGCTATATGGGGCATTGGTGAGACCACATCTGGAGTACTGTGTACAGTATTGGTCTCCTTATTTAAGGAAGGATGTAAATGCATTGGAAGCAGTTCAAAGAAGGTTTACTAGACTGATACCTGGAATGGGTGGGTTGTCTTATGAGGAAAGATTGGACAGGCTAAGTTTGTATCTGCTGGAATTTAGAAGAGTAAGAGGCGACTTGATTGAAACATATAAGATCCTGAGGTGTCTTGACAGGGTGGATGTGGAAAGGATGATTCCCCTTATGGGAGAATCTAGAACCAGGGATTGCTGTTTAAAAATAAGGGGTCGCCCATTTGAGCCAGAGATAAGGAGAAATTTTTTCTCTCAGAGGGTCGTGAGTCTTTGGAACTCTCTTCCTCAAAAGGTGGTGGAAGCAAAGTCTTTGAATATGTTTAAGGCAGAGGTAGATCGATTCTTGATAAGCAAGGGGGTGGAAGGTTATCGGGGGTAGGTGGTAATGTGGAGAAATCAGCTCAGCCATGAACTTATTGAATGGGGGAGCAGCCTCAAGGGGCCGAGTTGTCCACTCCTGCCCCTAATTCGTATGTTCCTATGTTCTCTGCCATTCTTTATATTCTGACCAATCATCTGAACTGCCACTCATCTTTGCGCAATTATATGCCTTTTCCTTAAGTTTGATGCTTTCCTTAACTTTTTAGTTAACCACGGATGGCAGGTCCTTCCCTTAGAATTTTTCTTTACAGTAGGAATATACTTATTCTGAGTATTCTGAAATAGCCCCTTAAATATCTGCCACTGCTTCTCTATTGATCTATCTCCTAGCCTAGTAATCCAGTTCACTTCAGCTCGCTCAGCGTTCATGCCCACATAGTTACCCTTATTTAAGTTTAAAATACTAGTCTTAGACCCACTCTTCTCTCCTTCAAACTGGATGTAAGATTCAATCATAATGTGGTTGCTGCTACCTAGAGGTGCCTTTACTCTGAGGTCATTGATTAATCCTGTCAAATTACACAATACCAAGTCTAATAAAACCTGCTCTTTCGTTGGTTCCAGAACATGCAGCTCTAAGAACCTATCTCTAAAGCATTCTCTGAACTCCTCATCCAGGTTACTATTGCCAATCTGATTTTTCCTGTGTATATGCAGTTTAAAATCACCCATGATTATTGCCGTCCTATTATCACAAGCACCCAATATTTCTTCTTGTATATTTCATCCTACATTGTGATTACTGCTCAAGGGTCTGTCGACCACTCCGACGAGTGACTTCTTTCCCCTATTATTCCTCATCTCCACCCAAAACGATTCTACATCCTGATCTCCTGAACCAAGGTCATCTCTAACTATTGCCCCAATGCCATCCTTGATTAACAGTGCTACCCCTCCACCTTCACCTAGCTTCCTATTATTCTTGAATGTCACATACCCCTCAATATTCAGGACCCAATCCTTGTCATCCTGCAACCACGTCTCCTTACTGGCTATCAGATCATATTTATTTACTTCAATGTGCGCTATCAATTCATCTACTTTGTTATGAATGCTACGTGCAGTCAGATATAGAGCCTTTAGTTTTGTCTTTTTGTTATCTTTATAACACCTAGTCCTGGTGTGTTCTTAGGTTTTGTCTCTCTGTCCCTTCCTACTATTCTCTGACCTTCATTTACCATCTTACTATTCTGCTCTCCTGCCTTGACTCTACATCTTGATTTGTTATATCTACTCAAGCTTAATTACTCACTCTTCTGGTTTAGTTTAAAGCCCTCTCGACTTCCCTAGATATACAGTTTGCTCGAACACTGGTCCCTGCACATTTCAGGTGCAGACTGTCCCAACGGTACAGCCCCCACTTTCCCCAGTACTGGTGCCTGTGCCCCACGAACCAAAACCCACTTCTCCCACACTAGTCTTTGAGCCACATATTCTCTTCACTAATCTTATGTGCCCTCTGTCAATTGGCACCTAGCTTAGGTAATAATCCAGAGATTATTGCTCTTGAGGTTCTTCTCTTAAATTTGGTGCCTAGCTCTTCATACTGTCTAAGCAGAACCTCTTTCCTTGTCCTACCTATGTCGTTGGTACCTACATGGACATGATGACTGCATCCTCCCCCTCCCACGCCAAATTCCTGTCCAGCCCTGAGCAGATGTCTCAAACCCTGCCATGGGTAGGCAGCACAGCCTTATGGACTCACACTCTTGACTCCACAGAACAGTGTCAATCCATCTCACAATACTATCCCCTACTACTACATTCCTTTTTGCTCCCCCCACTTGAATGGCTTCCTGTACCATAGTGCCATGGCCAGTCTGCTCATCCACCTTGCAGACTTCAAACCTGTTTGACAATAGCAAAGTCTGAGGCTCCTCCACTGCTGTCTGCTCAGTCCCATTACCTGCCTCACTCATGGTCACATCCTCCTGTCCCTTACTGCTGACCAAAAGAGATGATCCTGTTCTAAGAGGTGTGCCCATCTTCCAGAATAAAGTGTCCAGGTATTACTCCCCTCCCTCATGTTGTGCAATGTTTGCAGTTCGGCTTCCAGATCAGTAATCCTGATCCAGAATTCCTCTAGCTGCTTGTACTTTCTGCAGACCTATTTGTTTTGGATCGCCTTGGCATCCAAAAGCTCCCACATACCACAGCTGCAACATTTCACCTGTCCTGCCATTGTTACTTAAGCTGTTAGTTCATTTACTTTAATTACTTTTTTCATTCCTATGTATACTTTGCTTATTAAATTTACTGTGCTTATTAAATGCTAGTACTTTTCTAAATTACACAGATATGTGTTTTTGGCGTTTATTTTTATTATTTTATCTTTATTTTATTTTATATTTTACTTATTTTATTTCTTTTTATAGATCTACACAGATTGCCACTTTGGTCCCTAATGGACCTTTATCTTTCCCTGGTTATAATCTTGCCCTTAATATACTTGTAAAATGCCTTGGGATTTTCCTTTATCAACCCGCCAGTGTTTTTTCAGGGCCCCTCTTCGCTCTCCTAATTATTTTGTTAAGTACCCCCCCCAACACTTTCTACACTCCCCTCGGGCCTCCGCTGTTTTCAGCGCTCTGAATCTGCCATAAGCCTCCTATTTTTGCCTTATCCAATCCTCTATATCACATGACATCCAAGGTTCCCTGGACTTTTTGGTCTTACCCTTCAACTTTACGGGAACATGTTGGCCCTGAATTCTCACTATTTCCTTTTTGAATGACTCCCACTGGTCTGATGTAGACTTTCCTACAAGTGGCTGCTCCCAGTCCATTTTGGCCAGATCCTGTTTTATCATATTGAAATCGGCCTTCCCCCAAATCAGTACTTTTATTTCCGGCCCCTCTTTGTCTTTTTCCTTAACTATGTTAAATCTTACAGAGTTATGGTCACTATCCCCGAAATGCTCCCCCACTGACACTTCTATCACTTGTCCAGCTTCATTCCCTAAGATTAGATCCAGTACCGCCCCTTCTCTTGTCGGACTTTCTACGTGTTGGCTCAAAAAACTCTCCTGTGTGCACTTTAAGAATTCCACCCCCTTTAAGCCTTTTGAACGAAGACTATCCCAGTTAAAATTGGGGAAGTTGAAATCCCTGACTATTATTACCCTATAATTTTTACACCTCTCTGAGATTTGCCTACATATCTGCTCCTCTATCTCTCCCTGACTGTTTGGAGGCCTGTAGTACACTCCCAGCCATGTGATTGCCCCCTTTTTGTTTTTAAGTTCTACCCATATGGCCTCATTTGAGGAACCTTCTAAGATATAATCGCTCCTTACTACAGTAATTGACAACTTGATCAACAGTGCAATGCCACCTCCTCTTTTACACCCTCCCCTATCACGCCTGAAGATTCTATCCCCTGGAATATTGAGCTGCCAGTCCTGCCCTTCCCTCAACTTTGTCTCTTTGATATCAGTAATATATTCCCATGTGTTAATCAACACCCTCAATTCATCTTCCTTACGAGTAAGACTCCTTGCATTAAAATAGATGCAATCCAGCCTTGCATTATTCGCTTGTGCATTAACAGGTCTATATTTGCCCTGCCTTCCAGACTGACTCAATTTTTCTTCTATATTTGACTGTGCATCACCCCTTTCTCTACCTCCTCTCTGTATCCCATCCCCCTGCAAAATTAGTTTAATGCCACACCCCCTACCCCCGCAACAGCACTAGCAAACCTCCCAGCAAGGATGTTGGTACCATTCTGCTTCAGGTGCAGCCCGTCCAACTTGTACAGGTCCCAGCTTTACCAGAAACAGACCCAGTGATCCAGGAAACGAAAGCCCTCCCTCCTGCACCATCTCTTCAGCCACGCATTCATCTGCTCTATCTTCCCATTCCTATACTCACTAGCACATGGCACCAGGAGTAATCCAGAGATTACAACCTTTGAGTTCCTGCTTTTTAATCTGCTACTTAGCTGCCTAAAGTCTTGTTGCAGGACCTCATCCCTCTTTCTACCTATGTCGTTGGTACCAATGTGTACCACGACCTCTGACTTTTCACACTCCCCCTTCAGAATGTCCTGCAGCCGCTCTGTGACATCCTTGACCCTAGCATCAGGGAGGCAACATACCATCCTGGAGTCACATTTGCGGCCACAGAAACGCCTATCTGTACCCCTTACGTTAGAATCCCCTATCACTATAGCTCTCCCACTCTTTTTCCTCCCCTCCTGTGCTGCTGAGCCACATGTGGTGCCACAGACTTGGCTCTTGCTGCATTCCCCTGAGAAGCTATCTCCACCAACAGTATCCAAAGTGAAAAATCTATGAAATAGGGAGATGGACCCAGAGGACTCCTGCACTACCTGCTGAGTTCTTCTACTCTGCTTGGCGATCACCCATTCCCTTTCTGCCTCAGCAGTCTTTACCTGCGGAGTTACCACATCCCTGCACTTGCTATCTATGATGATCTCAGCGTCGCGGATGCTCCATAGTGCCTCCAGGTGCCGCTCCAGATCCGAAAGGCGGATTTTTAGTAGCTGCAGCTGGAGCCACTTCCTGCACACGTGTTCGCCCTGGACAGTGGAAGTATCCCCGATTTCTTACATTGCACATGCTGCTGAGCTGCCCTGCCATGACTTACCCTAAATTACCCAAAAATTAGATTATTTACACATAGGGACCTTGATTCCCTGAAAAAACACTAGCCACTACATTAAAAAAGAACTGTAGACCTTTCTCTTTATTTTGGTTACTTACCCAGCTATTTAGAGTTATACCCAAACACAGCTACTCACCAATCAATCACCTTGCAGCTTGCCTATGATGTCACTGGTGACTTTTGTTTTTCAAAACTTTGACGCGCCTGGACTGTTTTCTGCTCCCGGAAAGGAGAGACGGCACAGTGGTGCAGTGGTTAGCACTGCAGCCTCACAGCTCTAGCGACCTGGGTTCAGTTCTGGGTACTGCCTGTGTGGAGTTTGCAAGTTCTCCCTGTGACCATGTGGGTTTCCACCAGGTATTCCGGTTTCCTCCCACAGCCAAAGACTTGCAGGTTGATGGGTAAATTGGCCATTGTAAATTGTCCCTAGTGTAGGTAGGTGGTAGGAGAATTGTGTGGATATTGTAGGGAATATGGAATTAATGTAGGATTAGTATAAATGGGTGGTTGTTGGTCAGCACAGACTCGGTGGGCTGAAGGGCCTGTTTCAGTGTTGTATCTCTCTCTCTCTCTCTCTCAAAAAAAAGGTAAGTGATGTGAAGGCCCAAGACTAGTGCTGAATTTATCAACTCCCAGTTCTTGGCGGTCCCACACAGGTCCGACTGCTCTCTGCTCCCAGAAGGTAAGTGAAGGCCCACTAAGTGTAGATGAGGATAAAGCAGTTGATGTAGTCTACACGGACCTCAGTAAGGGTTTTTGTAAGGTCCCGCATGGAAGATTGGTAAAGAAGGTAAGAGCCCATGGGATCCAGGGCAAATTGGATCCAAAATTGGCTTAGTGGCAGGAGGCAGAGGATGATGGTCGAGGGTTGTTTTTACGAGTGGAAGCCTGTGACCAGTGATATACCGCAGGGATCGGTGCTGGGACCCTTGCTGTTTGTAGTGTATGTTAATAATTTAGATGTGAATATAGGAGGTATGATCAGTAAGTTCACAGATGACCCTAGGAAGTACAGAGGGTCAGAGGGACCTTGGTGTACTTGTCCATAGATCACTGAAGGCAGCAGCACAGATAGATAAGGTGATTTGGAAGGCATATCGGATACTTGCCTTTATTAGCTGAGGCATAAAATATAAGAGCAGGGAGTTTATGATGGAGCTGTATAAAATGCTAGTTAGGCCACAGCTGGAGTACTGTGTATAATTCTGGTCACCATACTATTGGAAGGATGTGATTGCACTGGAGAGGGTGCAGAGGAGATTCACCAGGATGTTGCCTGGGCTGGAGCATCTCAGCTATGAAGAGAGACTGGATAGGCCAGGGTTGTTTTCCTCAGAGCAGCGAAGGCTGATTGGGGACTTGATTGAGGTAAACAAAATTATGAGGGGCATTGATAGGATAGATAGGAAGAAATGTTTTCCATTAGCGGAGGGTCAATAACCAGGGGCATAAAGTTAAGGTAAGGGGCAGGAGGTTTAGAAGGGATTTGAGGAAGTTTTTTCACCCAGAGGGTGGTTGGAATCTGGAACACACTGTCTGAAGGGGTGGTAGAGGCAGGAACCCTCACAACCTTTAAGCAGTATTTAGTTGTGCACTTGAAACACCATAGCATATAAGGCTATGGGCCAAGTGCTGGAAAATGGGATTAGAATCGATAGGTGCTTGGTGGCTGGCACAGACACGATTGTCCGAAGGGCCTGTTTCTGTGCTGTATAACTGTATGAGATCTACCCTAACCCTGGTATCCTTAGCTAACTATTAACACACTGTCCCTTACATGAAGCACTTACCACCCAATCAACTTACTCGTTTCATGTGATGCAACAGTTATTTTTTCCCCCAGCCCTCCAGCAGCTAAAATGGCTCCGGGCTCGCGCTCCGATCCCCAGGCTGTATTTATGATGCTCTTGGCTCCCAACTGCCTCCGCTCCGCTCCAGGTTGGAAAGGCCGCGCTCCGATCCCTGGGTTGTATTTACGGTGCTCCTGGCTGCCTCTGCTTCACCAGGTAGTTAAGGCCCCACTCCGATCCCTGGGCTGTATTTCTGGCGCTCCCGGCTCCCGACTGTCTCCGCTCCAGGTATGTGAGCCCTTTTGTTAATGTTTGGACCAAGGCTGTAATGAAGTCTGGAACTGAGCGGTCCTGGCAGAATCCAAACTGAGCATTGGTGAGCAAGTTGTTGCTCAGGAGGTGTCGCTTGATAGCACTGTCAATGACACCTTCCTTCGCTTTGCTGATGAGTGAGAGTATACTGTTATAATCAGGTGAGGAGGGGTCAAAGGGTTCCCCTCTTTTCCCTTTCCTTGTTTGACCACAACAGGTTATTTCTTTTTTTAAGGGATATACCTGCCAATTCAGTGAGTGTTTACTTGTTTACATGCCGTGATCATAAAACAAGCCAGACAGGTTTTCTTGAGTTTAACCAAAGAAAGAGGTTAACTTTATTGTACTTAAACTGACCTAAGTAAAAATAATAAAAAATGCTCCAACTTTCACACATACAAACACATACAAATAGGTTACAGAGTGGGGAAGGATAATTTGGTTGAATTAGAGTCCAGAGAAATAAAAGGGATATACAGTCTGTGGAGGTTGGTGACTTGGCTGGCTTCAAGCTGAATTTGGTGGTCGCGCAACCTTTCTTTGATGGTCTTGAGGCTTCTGGTTTGAAGATGTAGACCCTGATTAAGTGGTCTCTGGGAGACAGAAATGTGACTGAATTCCTTCAAGGGAGAACTCTGCCTGTTCTTTCTGGAAAGTTCTTCACTCTCTCGCCCCCCCCCATCAGGCTTATGTCATTAAGCACAGTGAGCATCGATCAGTGAACAGACTAACACAATCAAACAGAGATCAATTGAACCACTGAACACTACAGTCTGCAGCAGGGAATATGCCTCAGTGCTCACACTCAGCAGACAGAGTTCAAAGCTTGCAAGGTTTCAATGCTTCGTCTCCAACAGTTTAATATTCAGGTTTCCAGCCAGTGGATTAAAGAAAAAAATCATTTGACCTAGCACATTTTTGTGACAAGACTAATGGGGTCTTAATTGGCTGGCTTGTATTTGTCCTGCTTTTTCTGGACAGACCATACCTCAGCAACATTCCATATTGTCAGGTAAATGCCAATGTTGAACCTCTACTGGAACATCTTGATTAGGCGCGCAGCTACTTTTGGAGTCATTACTGCAGCCGCAATGTTGCCGGGGCCCCTTACCTTTGATGTATCCAGTGCTTTCACCTGTTTCTTGATATGTGGAATGAATTGAATTGGTTGAAGTCTGGCATCTGTGATGGTTGGGGACCTCAGGAGGAGGCCGAGATGGATCATCCACTTGACTCTTCTGGTTGAAGATGGGAGCAAATGTTTCAGCCTTGTCGTTTGCACTGATGTGCTGGGCTCTGCCATCATTGAGGATGGGGATGTTTGTCAAGTCTCCTTTTCCAGTTAGTTGTTTAAATGTCCACCGTCATTCATGACTGGATGTAGCAGGCCTGCAGGGCTTAGATCTGATTTTGTTGATTGTGGAATTGCTTAGCTCTCTCTGTAGCATGCTGCTTCCAACGTTTAGCATTCATGTAGCCCTGCATTGTAACTTCACCAGGATGGCACTTCATTTTTAGGTATGTCTGGTGCTGCTCCTGGCCTGTTCTCCTACATTCCTCATTGAACAGGGCTGGTCCCCTGGTTTGATTGTAATGATAGAATGAGGGATATACCAGACCATGAGGTTACAGATTGTGGTTGAATACAATGCTGCTGCAGCTGAATTCCTCTACTAAAATAGTGGAAAGTGAAATTTGATGCACTTATGTGAAGGGTTTGTGCAATCATATCACCATCAATCCTTTCCACCTTGAAAAAACTACTGAAAGAGGGGAAATGCTATTTCATCGCCATTTGGCTTTTTTCTTAGAATGCGCAGTGTTGTGTTGTAGCTGGTTACCTTTTTTGTTCCTTCAAGTAGCAAAGGTATTTATCTTCTCAATGTTAATAAAACCCAAGGAATTAATCCAACATCCTTTCATCTGTTATCCACTGTGGGCAGCAATTGAAATAATTTAATTTACATACATTTTCCAACAATCGCATAATCTCCTCAGGCGATGGACAAAGTGAAGTGACTGAAATTAATTTAATTGCTTACCACGGTTATTGTATTTTTTTCTTTTATAGCTATTTTGGGAGAGTGGAGATGAATATGTTAGACGCATAAACATCTCTCTCCAGCAGCTGTTAAAGAGTCCAGTTAGTAACCTGAATTTGAGGCAGGTTCCCAGTGGTTTCAAGATCACAGTACATAACTGATTAGAATGCAGCACTAATTAGCAATAATTGGGCAGACTCACTTGAGGGGGTTTTCGATTGAAATATGTGGGAAATGTAAACATCATGCTGACACAATCCCTTTTGTTCTTTATACAAAGGCATTTTTCCATGATTATTGAGAAACCTAGGCGATAAACCAAGGCTAATAGTACAAGAACTATCAAGGTTGAAAAGAGGAGTGGAAAAGATAAGACAAATGATTTGGTGATGCCTGTATATTGCAGCAGGAAGGGAAGAGTGAAAGAAGTAAGGAATTCTGCAGACCTGAGATATTGGGAAATTGTGAGCTAAGATGGAAGGTAGTGTGGCTAATTTCAGTATAATAAGCTTAGAGGGACGAGGTAGTAGAAATTAAAACATTTACATCACAGAAGAAGGTCATGGCTGTGCTAGCTCTTTGCTGCAGCAAGTCACAGCTGTCCGACTCTCCCAATATTCCTGCATCTCCACTGCTTCTAATATTTAACTCCTCTTCCGTTTAAAGATGCAATCATCTCTATCTTACCTGTTCTTCGTGGTAAAGCATTCTATGCTCTAACTCACTATGTAGAACCATAGGACAGTTACAGTACAGGTGGAGGCCATTCGGCCTGTCATGTCTGTGCTGGCTCTCTGAAAGACCAGCTCAGCTAGTCCCAATTCCTTGCCTTTTCCCCATAGCCCTGCAATTTTTTTTTCTCTTCAGATAATTATCCAATTCATTTCTGAAAGCCATGATTGAGCCTGCCTCCACCACATCCTCAGGCAGTGCATTCCAAATTGTAACCACTTGTTGCATAAAATGTTGCCTTTGATCCTTTGCCATTCACTTTAAATAAGTGTCCTCTCGTTCCCATCCTTCACCAATGGGAACAGTTTCTCCCTATTTACTTTGTCCAGACCCCTCATGATTTTGGAAATGAAAATGAATTGCTTGGCAATGTTTTTCTTCTGGCCTCTCTCCTCACTTGAAGGGGTCAATTTCTGCTTCTATCACCAGTTGTTAACAAGTAGTAACAGCCTCAAAATGGGGTTGGTAGCCACACTGCCCCAGCAAAGAATAAGCTGCCGACATTTAGAAAAAGGCCTACCTCATGCATATAATAGGGCACGGACAAGTGTTGCCAAGAACAGCAAAAGTACATCATTGGTCGAGTTCTCTACCCCAAAGAGTAAATGAGAAATCATGAGGTTTTTGGGGATGTTTGTACCAAATTTTAGTACTATAGCTGACAGATTTGCTTCAAAAACAGAATATTAAGGTAGTGTGGTCAGGAGAGTGCCAAGCATCTTTTGAAAGGCTGAAAGCCATTTTGATTAATTTTTTTTTTTATTTCCAAAATATACTTTATTCATAAAAATCTGTAAAAATTACATTGCCAAACAGTTTCCAAACAGCACCAAAAAATACAAACATTGCAAGGGAGATCAGTTTCCTTCAATACTGTCATGAGTTTCTTCCCAACCCTTCCGTTTCACAATTGTCATGTCAATTACAGTTTTACATTTACAGCAATTCAGAATATTAACGATACAGTTCGAGGGGTTTCCCATGGATCCAGCCCCTCAGTCCAGCCCCTCAGGTGGGGGAACCTTACACTGTGGTCTTTCCCCATTGAGCCTTTGCTGCGGCTGCCCCAAGCTTTAGTGCGTCCCTCAGCACGTAGTCCTGGACCTTGGAATGTGCCAGTCTGCAACATTCGGTGGTGGACAACTCTTTGCGCTGGAAGACCAGCAAGTTTCGGGGAGACCAAAGGGCGTCTTTCACCGAATTGATAGTCCTCCAGCAGCAGTTGATGTTTGTCTCGGTGTGCGTCCCTGGGAACAGCCCGTAGAGCACAGACTCCTGTGTTACAGAGCTGCTTGGGATGAACCTTGACAAAAACCACTGCATCTCTTTCCACACCTGCTTTGCAAAGGCACATTCCAGGAGGAGGTGGGCGACCGTCTCTTCCCCACCACAGCCAACGCGGGGGCACTGTGCGGAGGGGGCGAGACTTCGGGTGTGCATGAAGGATCTGACGGGGAGGGCCCTTCTCACCACCAGCCAAGCTACGTCTTGGTGCTTGTTTGAAAGTTCTGGTGATGAGGCATTCTGCCAAATGACTTTGACGGTCTGCTCGGGAGCCATTTTGATTAATGAACCAATGTTGGCTGCCCCAAATTTCACAAAGCCCTTCAAGGTAGCGATTGATGCTAGTGACCTAGGGATCAGTGCAGTCCTGTTAACAAGATGGTGACTGGGCATAGAAAGGCCAGTGACATACTTTTCCAAAAAAAGTTAATTGACACCAAAAGAAATACTCAACTGTGGAAAAAGAACCCCTGGGCTTATACTAACTCTTAAGCAATTTGAAGTCTATGTCTGCCATGACTACAGAGAGACACTGGTATATACTAATCATAACCCCCTGGCCTTTGTGAAAAATTCAAAAACCAGAATACCAAACTATTCTGACAGAGTTTACGACTGCAACTTTATCACATAACGATTATGCACATTTCTGGGCAACATGCTGGAATTGCGGATGCTTTACCTAGGATTTAACTTTGCTTTAAGTTATCTGAGAGCAAAGATGGTACAAAGCAGAACTATATTAGCTGCAGGTACAGAGTGAATGAGGGTGTAAATGTGTTTTAATTTTTTTTTCATCGTCTGTTTTACCACACATTATAATGAAATGCATTAAAATAAAATTTCATTCCTCCAAGGGTGGAGGTGTTATGAAAGTGCTTCTATTTTTAATTTTTTTTTTGCAGATTCGTATTTTAGAATTATAGACTTTTTTGGGGGGAAAACTGAAAAGACTCCATGGATGTTTTTTTTACAAGGGTCACTGATAGATCTGGTTTGAGAACAAACCTTTACCGGCTGTCACATGCCAAAAGCTCAATAAACAACAGAAAATTTGATGACTTGGGGGAGATGTTTGCAGAGAAGTGATATGTCAATTTATGAGGATCAGGAGTTGGTTTCAAAGAACAAAGAACAAAGAAAATTACAGCACAGGAACAGGCCCTTCGGCCCTCCAAGCCTACGCCGATCCAGATCCTCTATCTAAACCTGTCGCTTATTTTCTAAGGGTCTGTATCTATTTACTTCCTGCCCATTCATGTATCTGTCCAGATACATCTTAAAAGACGCTAGCGTGCCCGCGTCTACCACCTCCGCTGGCAACGCGTTCCAGGCACCCACCACCCTCTGCGTAAAGAACTTTCCACACATATCCCCCTAAACTTTTCCCCTTTCACTTTGAACTCGTGACCCCTAGTAATTGAATCCCCAACTCTGGGAAAAAGCTTCTTGCTATCCAACCTGTCTATACCTCTCATGATTTTGTACACCTCAATCAGGTCCCCCCTCAACCTCCGTCTTTCTAATGAAAATAATCCTAATCTACTCAACCTCTCTTCATAGCTAGCGCCCTCCATACCAGGCAACATCCTGGTGAACCTCCTCTGCACCCTCTCCAAAGCATCCACATCCTTTTGATAATGTGGCGACCAGAACTGCACGCAGTATTCCAAATGTGGCCGAACCAAAGTCCTATACAACTGTAACATGACCTGCCAACTCTTGTACTCAATACCCCGTCTGATGAAGGAAAGCATGCCGTATGCCTTCTTGACCACTCTATTGACCTGCGTTGCCACCTTCAGGGAACAATGGACCTGAACACCCAAATCTCTCTGTACATCAATTTTCCCCAGGACTTTTCCATTTACTGTATAGTTCACTCTTGAATTGGATCTTCCAAAATGCATCACCTCGCATTTACCCTGATTGAACTCCATCTGCCATTTCTCTGCCCAACTCTCCAATCTATCTATATTCTGCTGTATTCTCTGACAGTCCCTTTCACTATCTGCTACTCCACCAATCTTAGTGTCGTCTGCAAACTTGCTAATCAGACCACCTATACTTTCCTCCAAATCATTTATGTATATCACAAGCAACAGTGGTCCCAGCACGGATCCCTGTGGAACACCACTGGTTACACGTCTCCATTTTGAGAAACTCCCTTCCACTGCTACTCTCTGTCTCCTGTTGCCCAGCCAGTTCTTTATCCATCTAGCTAGTACACCTTGGACCCCATGCGCCTTCACTTTCTCCATCAGCCTACCATGGGGAACCTTATCAAACACCTTACTGAAGTCCATGTATATGACATCTACAGCCCTTCCCTCATCAATCAACCTTGTCACTTCCTCAAAGAATTCTATTAAGTTGGTAAGACATGACCTCCCCTGCACAAAACCATGTTGCCTATCACTGATAAGCCCATTTTCTTCCAAATGGGAATAGATCCTATCCCTCAGTATCTTCTCCAGCAGCTTCCCTACCACTGACGTCAGGCTCACCGGTCTATAATTACCTGGATTATCCCTGCTACCCTTCTTAAACAAGGGGACAACATTAGCAATTCATTTCTGATATATAGAAATATAGAAAATAGGAGCAGGAGTAGGCCATTCAGCCCTTCGAGCTTCCTCCGCCATTCATTATGATCATGGCTGATCATCCAACTCAGTAACCTGTTCCTGCTTTCTCCCCAAACCCTTTGATCACTTTAGACCCAAGAGCTATATCTAACTCCTTTTTGAAAACATACAATGATTTGACCTCAATTGCTTTCTGTGGTAGCAAATTCTACAGGCTCACTACTCTCTGGGTGAAGAAATTTCTCCTCATCTCAGTCCTGAAAGGTTTACCCAATATCCTTAGACTATTAGCCCTGGTTCTAGACTCCCCCACCATCGGGAACATCCTTCCTGCATCTACCCTGTCAAGTCCTGTTATAATTTTATAGGTTTCTATGAGATCCCCCCTCACTCTTCTGAACTCCAGTGAATATAATCCTAACTGACTCAATCTCTCCTCACACATCAGTCCTGCCATCCCAGGAATCAGTCTGGGAAACCTTTGCTGCACTCCCTCCATAGCAAGAGCATCCTTCCTCAGATTAGAAGACCAAAACTGCACACAACCCGCCAAGGGAGAAACACCCAGCTCATCTTTCCTGCACCTCTCTAAGAGAGCGGAGAAATCCATTGTGTCAGCTCCTCTTTCTCTCCCTCTTTGAAAAACCTACAAATCCAGAGTGGGATAACTGAAGCCCCTGGTGCCATATTTCTCCTGGAAAGCCCACCAGACTACTTCTCGACATCTCCAGAATGAAC
This sequence comes from Heterodontus francisci, assembly GCF_036365525.1. NCBI lineage: Eukaryota > Metazoa > Chordata > Chondrichthyes > Heterodontiformes > Heterodontidae > Heterodontus > Heterodontus francisci. Next base: position 41,375,885 of record NC_090375.1, read on the forward strand.
TGCTCCAGAAAAGATCCCAGTGATCCATTTCCATATACCCAGATGCCAGACCAAAAGGGACAAGTGACATCCTTCCATATCTTCTCTTTTATCTTCAAGAATTAACAAGTAATTGGCCAAAGTATTCCTTTTTTTATGTAAAAAATTTCTGCAGAAAAAATCTCTTTATTTTTCAGTTACTGTGTGTGTGTGTGTGTGTGTGTGTGTGTGGGGGGGGGGGTGGTATTTAAAAAGGGATTTTTCATATTTCAATCTGTGTAGTGATGATTTGCTTTTTTATGGGATAAGTCTAATAATGTGTTATAATAAACTGATAATTTTTTTGTTTATTAAAGAAACCTGGTTGGTGTATTTTATTCTGGGATAAAGTATATGATTAACCATATTGGTAAATGGGTAAACATTTAAAAATATGTTGTGTCTTGTGGAGAAGTGGAACTAGAAAAGAGAGTGCACTCCCACCACCTCGGTTGTAACACTTCCCTGGCCTGGACCTTCCACCAGCTCCCAATGGGTCTGAGTTACATCTATCTGAAGGATGACGTGCCTCATTTTGTTTGGCTTGCAGAAAGATGTTTCAAAGCATTTTAAAATAAGGAGGTAAGCATGAGTTCCAGATCTTTGCAAAGGAAGGGAAGTTTGGAAATAAGACAACATTTGTGGGGATGTTAATGGTGGGTTTCTTAATCAGATCTGCAATAATGGCTTTAGATCAGATTGGAACAATCTCTGGGAAATGTTACCTAGCATGCAGCTGAGGAAATGAAATTATATGTTCAGGCGTTAAGATGGCAGAATATCATTAGAACAACACAGATTAAGGGCGATATGATAGATGTGTTTAACATTATGAAAGGATGGAATAGATTGTTTCCAGTAGTTGAGGCCTCAAGAAGAACGGAGCCAAGGATACAAGATTAATTGTAAGAGAATTCAAAGAGAGGGTCGGAGCACTCCCTTATGAAGTTGTGAAATTCACTTCCAGAGTTAGTAGTTGAGTAGTGGTGGACAATTAAACAACTAACTGGAGGAGGTGGCTCCACAAATATCCCATTGTCAATGATGGGGGAGCCCAGCAAATCAGTGCAAAAGATAAGGCTGAAGCCAGAAGTACCGAGTGGATGATCCATCTCGGCCTCTTCCTGAAGTCCCAGCATCACAGATGCCAGACTTCAGCCAATTCAATTCACTCCGCGTGATATCAAGAAATGACTGAAGGCACTGGATGATGCAAGGACTATGAGACCTTACAATATTCCAGCAATAGTATTGAAGACCTGTGCTCCAGAACCTGCCGCGCCCCTAGCCAAGCTGTTTCAGTACAGCTACAATACCGGCATCCAACCAGCAATATGAAAAATTGCCCAGGTATGTCCTGTACACAAAAAGCAGGACAAGTCCAACCCGGCCAATTACCGCCCCATGAGTCTACTCTCAATCATCAGTAAAGTGAGGGAAGGTGTCATCGACAGTGCTATCAAGCGGCACTTGCTTAGCAATAACCTGCTCAGTGACGCTCAGTTTGGGTTCTGCCAGGGCCACTCAGCTCCTGACCTCATTACAGCCTTGGTTCAAACATGGACAAAAGAGCTGAACTCAAGAGATGAGGTGAGAGTGACTGCTCTTGACATCAAGGCAGCATTTGACTGAGTATGGCCTCAAGGAGCCCAAGCAAACCTGGAGTCATTGGGAATCAGGGGGAAAACTCTCCACTGGTTCAAGTCATACCTAGCACAAAGGAAGATGGTTGTGGTTATTGAAGGTCAATCATCTCAGCTCCAGGACATCACTGTAGGAGTTCCTTAGGGTAGTGTCCTAGGCCCCACCATTTTCAGCTGCTTCATCAATGACCTTCCTTCAATCATAAGGTCAGAAGTGGGGATGTTCGCTGATGATTGCACAATGCTCAGCACCATTCGCAACTCCTCAGATACTGAAGCTGTCTGTGTAGAAATGCAGCAAGAGCTGGACAATATCCAGGCTCGGGCTGATAAGTGGCAAGTAACATTTGCGCTACACAAGTGCCAGGCAATGACCATCTCCAACAAGAGAGAATCTAACCATCTCCCCTTGACATTCAATGGCATTACCATCGGTGAATCCCCCACTATCAACATCTTAGGGGCTACAATTGGCCAGAAACTGAACTGGAGTAGCCATATAAATACCATGGCTACAAGAGCAGGTTAGAGGCTAGGAATCCTGCAGCGAGTAACTCAGCTCCTAACTCCCCAAAGCCTGTCCACCATCTACAAGGCACAAGTCAGGTGTGTGATGGAATACTGTCCACTTGCCTTAATGGGTGCAGCTCCCAGAACACTCAAGAAGCTCAACATCATCCAGAACAAAGCAGCCCACTTGATTGGCACCCCATGCACACATTCACTCCCTCCACCACTGACGCCCAGTGGCAGCAGTGTGTACCATCTACAAGATGCACTGCAGCAATGCACCAAGGATCCTTAGACAGCACCTTCCAAACCCACGACCCCTACCACCTCGAAGGAAAAAAGCAGCAAAAGCATGGGAACACCACCATCTGCAAGTTCCCCTCCAAGTCACACATCATCCTGACTTGGAACTATATCGCCATTCCTTCACTGTCGCTGGGTGAAAATCCTGGAACTCCCTTCCTAACAGCACTGTGAGTGTACCTACCTCATATGGACTTCAGCAGTTCAAGAAGGCAGCTCACCACCACCTTCTCAAGGACAATTAGGGTTGGGTAATAAATGCTGGCCTAGCCAGCGACGCCCAGATCCTACAAATGAATAAAAAAAAGGCAGAAACTATGTCCACCTTCAAAATTAGTTTAGATCGGTGGCTCAAGACAAAGGCATTTAAAGAATATGGGAACAGTGCAGGTAAATATGATTATAGCTAGTTTCTTGCATGGAGGGTTGAAAAACACGATGGACTTATTGGGCGAAATGGCATGTATCAAGAGGGCAGGTGACTTTATGATGTATGTTGAAGCCTGAGGGGAAAGTAAGAGAAATGGTCTGAGGTGAGAATAGCACCTCAGTTTAATATCTTATCTGAAGGATGTTACCTCCAGCAATAAAACATTCTCTTACTATTGCACTGAATTGCTCATTTAGATTTTGAGCTAAAACCTTGAGTACAAATCTTCATATTCATGTTCCAGATTCAATAGTACTACTAACTGAGCCAAGCAGACATACTATTCTTGTAGGAACACTAGCAGAAAGTCGAATGTTTACAGAAACAGGTCACTTTTTGCATTAAATATGCTCCAGTGTTTCTCTCCAAAGATCTTATCTCATCTAATCCCACTCTTGTGCTCACTCCCAATACACTTCAGTCTTCCTTTTATTCAAGTCCTATTTTAGTTCCCTTTTAACAGAATTTTCAGACTCTGCTTAGATAACAGTTTCAAGCAGAGAATTCCACAAATCAGTCTTTCTCCCTGGATAAAGAAACTTTTTGTAATCCCCTTTTATCCTTTTTTGTGATTATCTTAAATTTGTGTCCTCTTGTTGGTGTGTTGCCAGCCGGTAAATACAATCTATCACTACTTACCTTCTCAGAATCCTTTATAATAGCGAAGATTTCTATGCAGTCACCCCTTAACCTTCTCAGTTGTAATGAAAAGTTCTAACTTCTCACGTCTCTCTTTATAACTGGAACTCTTGTCCACAGTAACATTCTTCTAAAACAATGCTGCACTTTTCTATTGCTCTTGAATGTGTTATTATTACTTCAGGGTGTAGGAGGGAGTGAGAGGAGCTAATAAACCACATCGCTTGCTTTGGCTGTGGATCTATTCCTTGATTCCATTCCTGGGGCTGAATTTTGGCGCCCTTTGAACTCGGCGGCAGGACTGCCGGCTCTGTGCTGCACGTCAGCACAGCTGCGAGTCATGTGCTGGGGCCATATTTAAAGGGCTGCCAGTACAGCAGCTATGCTGCACCAAAGAAGATTCCTGGACACTTTGTTGCAAATTAAAGGGACACAATGTCACGAAGAGACAGCAGCGTCACAGGGTGGAACCACGGTTCAGTGATGCCTCCCTGACTGCCCTTCTCCAGGCTGTGCGCGCAAAGTGGGAGGTCCTCTTCCCCAGCAATGGCACAAAGAGGCCCTCTCACCTGACCAAGGCAGCCTGGCTGGAGGTGGCTCACAAGGTGAGCAGCCGTGGTGCCATCTGGCGTGACTGGGTGCAGTGCCAGAAACAAATGAGTTACCTGCTAAGAAGTACGAGAGTAAGTATGAATGTCTATAAGGGCTCCTTTGAAACTGGGTGCACCCACGCAGAATGGCATATGTGTGCCACTGCTGTGCCGAAGAACTGGAGGTTGGGCGGGGAGGGAAGAAGCGCCATGAATGGTGCAATGCATGACACAACTTACTCTTGTCTGATGCTCAGGGAATGGCACCTACATAAGTGGCTCCCTCAGAGGTGCACACCAAGAACCCCCCCACCTTTGAGGCCTACAAATGTCTTTTGACATGTGTTGCCCTTTTGTCATGCCATTATTAATATCTGCCCCCTTGCCCCTCCAGGTGAAAACGGCCCACAATTCTAGGGAGTCCACCTGCACCGGAGGAGGTCCTGCCAACCGGCTGACACTGACCAATGCCAAGGAGGAGGCTCTGCAGCTGGCGCCAAGGCAGCAGGTGCGCTCATTCGAGCGAATTGACATTGGGCTCCAAAGTGAGCAGACGTGCAATTGATATTAAAGATGGGCACAGTGTACTGTTGGTTCGGTAATGCAATGCTGCTGACATTGTAAAGTGTGTTACAGCAGATCTGACAATGTCCTTTCCCCATTGTGTCTTCCAGTTGAAAGAATAGAGTCGGACCTAGCTGGGCGTGTGCCATCCGCCACCTCGGAGGAAGAGCCAGACCCCGAGCAAGCACCGTCCCATGGCATTAATGCACCTTCCACCAGCGCAGATACTGTCACCTTAGTGGGTATCCGTCTAGCCTTAGAGTGTGGGTCACAAACTGGTGAGAGCACTGCACACACACCCGAGCAGCTGACCGAGTCTGAGACAGCCATGGCCCCTGACAGTTGGAGGCCCGTGACTGGACAAGCCCTTGCTGAGCTCCAGGCTACTGATGACCCTCTGCTGACGACAGACCAGGGCAGGGCGGACCTGTTGGAAAAGCTATGGCAACTGCAGGCGGAGATGCCACAGGCCATGCACAGCCTTGAATGGATGATAGGGGAGACTATCCATGCCATGACGGCTGCCATGTTGCAGGCATGTGAGCGCCTAGTGTCATCCATTGAGATGTCGGTAGCCCTTGTGGTGACCCAGAATCAAATGATTGGCTCAGACCTGCTATCCCTCGCCACTGCTGTCACATCCATTGAGCAGTGGCTAGGCGCAAGAGGGACCAGGGGCATGGAGAATGCCCCAGCTCTTGGTCCCTCCCGGGAGAGCAGTGGGGATCCAATGATGGAGAAGGCGTGCCAGTAGATCATATCTGGGGTCTTCCCTCCAGTCGCTCCCAATATAGATACGGCCCCTCCACCAGCGGCCGTTATACCTGAGGAGGATCCTGTGATGACGCAGGATCCTCCCAGCCAGCTGGGGTCCTCCAGGCTTCATGCGTGCAGAGGACGACTGCCAAAGTCATCCACAGCCAAAGGGCAATCTGAGCAGCAGCCTCTCTGCAGTCAGGCTGCAAGCGCAGAGGTTGCATTGAGAAGGGGCACCCGCAAGTGTTTAAAGAGAACACACTGACACAAATGGGAATGCACGGGTGTCACAGCAATGTAAATACATCTTTCACTAAATGTTCCGCACCAGCATGTGTGTCCTTTTCTCTGTATAATGATGTGTGCCAGCATGTAGCACCAATGTCACATGCCTTGGCACCGTTGGCCCTTCAGGAGAGCTGACATATGCAATAACATCATTGCCATGCCACCATTACTCATGACCCTCTCCACGGATGCAGTAACATGGGCATTGGCTCAGTCAGCTGCTGCCTCTAATGGTTTACACAGGGATGCTGCAGATGTGGACTGGTGCACAGAAGGTGAGCGAGGGTGAAGTGTGGCTTGCAGAGCTCATGTCGGTTTCTATGGAGCAGACAGCCTTTGTCTGATATGCCACTTCCGTACATCCCTAGCTCACTGCTAGCCCTGCATGCAGAGCCTTGGTGCCATCTGCCCTCCCAAGCGTCCTTCATGTTGTATGTCCTCAGTGTCCTCATAGTCCGAGGAGGAATCCTATTGACGTCTCTCCTCATCATGCCAGGCCTGGCCCCTATTGCGTGCATAGTTGTGCAGAGCAGCAAAGAAAGGAGCTAGACTTTTCAGCCTGTAGTACAGGGCATCGCCCTATCCGTCCAGGCATTGGAGGTGCTCTTTCAGCATGCCAATCCCCTGCTCAATGGTGGCTTATGTATCTCAGTAGCTGGCATTGTATCTCTCCTCTGCAGCAGTGGTGGTGTCTCTCACTGGTGTCGGGAGCCATGTCTGCAAAGGATAGCCCCTTATGTCCAAGAAGCCACCCCTCCAACTGAGCCAGTTCAGTGAACAGCAGTGGCAGCTGGGACTAGTGCAAGACCCAGGTGTCATAGCAGCTGCCTGAGAAGTGGTCACACATTCGCAGCAAGCATCTGCGGTGATCACATATCAGCTTCACCTAGACTGAGAGGGCTCCTTTAATGGTGATACCTGCAGGTGGTAGCCTGGAGGGAGGCCTGATGGCCACATGAGTGCAGTCTATGAATATTAAAGCCTATGGTTCTCTGGCAATGGTGCCAGAACCAATGGCCCTTTGGGCCTGGCTGTGAGACTCCGTCCTGAAGTGAACATTGGTGACTTCCCTGATGCAGCGGTGCACTGCTGACTGTGTGACCTCACAAAGGTCTCTGGTGGGCCTGAAAAGCTACAGAGGCATCAAGCTTGAGAACCGCTGCCACTATGAGGAACAAAGGCATGGGATGTCCACTGGAGCCCATGGGCTGCAGGTCATCCTTGAGTAGGCACAGAGATGTGTTACCACCCTCTATACATGCGCAATCTCCTCTGACCATGGTGCTCTGACATCTGATGGCATGTCATGTGGGGCTTGTAGTTGCACAGCAACCATAATGGTGGGCTCCCCTTGGGGACTGCTGCTCATGACTGGGGCATCTACGTGGATCACACCTGCCTGCTGATATTGCCTCTTGTGCATACGGATCCTCACGAGCAGAGGATCACACAATGTCGGATGATCCATACCTATTTCCATGTGATAAATAGAGCTGAACCCTTCATGTTTTCGAAGGCTCCTAATAGGGCAGGGATTAGTGTTGACGGGTACATCAGCTGCTTTCCTGGATCAACTATGTGGCGTGCCATGGCATTGCCCATCTTAGCCAACACTCAGAGTGGCACAGCATGACCACATCAAGATCCTACCAGCTGAATAGATTGCCCCCACCATCCATAACACCTTAATGCTCCTGCCCTTTCTGGCACCCTCCCCACACACAGGGTGCCTAGTGTGCCATTGCTCCCTTACAAACACAGAGCGTACACTGTTAACGGAGGGATGGTTCACGGTACCTCCCTTCATGCCAGCAGAGCTTTCCCTCCAGTAATCCCAGACCCCCTCCCTTTAAGAACACAGAGTGAGACCCCTGTGAGTCCCAACCTCCTCCCTTCCAGTATGCAGAGTGAGACCCCTGTAATGACCCACTCCCTCCTCCCTTTAGGAATGCAGTGAGACCCCTGTGTATTCCACCCACCCCCCCTCCCTCCTCACTTTAGGAATGCAGAGTGAGACCCCTGAAAAGAAACTTATCTTCTGCCGCGAACACTTCTGCCTCTGTGGACCCGCCGACTTTTCCAATCATGAACGGGACGGCATGTGATCGCTGCCCGTTCATCGAAAAATCAGGAAGTGTCAATGGAGATGCGGCGGGCTGCATAATCAGCAGAGGTAAGTACCGTTTACCATATGCTAATTGTGGTGTTGTTGCCGTGCGACAGGGAGGTGGGTGGGCCGCACTGAGGTCTCGCTGCCGCCGGTAATATGCAACAGGCCCTTCTTGATGTCACAGGTCGAGGCGGGCCTCTCCCCGCAGCATTTTACCAGTCCCCACACCATAACCCGCGGCGTCGAGGGGCCGGTAAAATTCAGCCCCTACAGTGTGAAAAAAACAATACTTCCGACCTCCTTTCTTACTTAAGGTCTGTTTCTTTTAAATGCAGTATTTAGTTTAGTTTAGTTTAGAGATACAGCACTGAAACAGGCCCTTCGGCCCACCGAGTCTGTGCCGACCATCAACCACCCATTTATACTAATCCTACACTAATTCCATATTCCTACCACATCCCCACCTATCCCTATATTTCCCTACCACCTACCTGTACTAGGGGCAATTGCTAATGGCCAATTTACTTATCAACCTGCAAGTCTTTTGGCTTGTGGGAGGAAACCGGAGCACCCGGAGGAAACCCACACAGACACAGGGAGAACTTGCAAACTCCACACAGGCAGTACCCAAAATTGAACCCGGGTCGCTGGTGCTGTGAGGCTGCGGTGCTTACCACTGACCATGGTCCAAGTTTAATAATCTATTGACATACGTGTTACTTGTGCTTCTCATCATTTAAAGCACCCAAAATGTGTCCTCACTCAATCTTTTTTTCACAAGGTGAAAATGAGTTGAGTCCTATAAGCCTGTTTTCTGAGTCCTATTATTGTGAATGATGGCATCTAATTTGATGCCACGCATATTCTATGAGGGAATAATAGACTATTAATTGGAGCTGCTGATTTGTAATAATTAGAGAAATGCTGCAAATTACAGGTGAAGCACATAATAAATTAGTGTAATTTTGATCTTTAATATTCCTCTTGAAGGTTTCACCCTTTTCTAAAGGCTGTGGTACTGGTTCACAAGCACTCATCACTTAGTCAATGATTAACCATTAGACCATTATGTCCAGCCCTGCCCCTGTTGGGAAATGTATTTTTCTAATATTGTATTAATATTGCAGTCCATGTGCTTGTATGACAAGAATGAATTAGCACACAGCAAAACACTTGAAGGTTTATGAAGGGTTAAATTAACTGGAACTTACTCACGCCCCAGAACACATCAGTTGCGGAAGATTGCAGCTCAATTCTTGCTTTATCTCCCAACCCACATTACTATGGTTTTGTTTTTAAGCTTTATAAAAAGCCCTAATGTCATTTTTCTTCATGACCCTTCTCAAGGTTTTGATCTCCATTCTGAAGTCTTATGGCATCCAGTTGTACAAAAAAGCTTTGGTGTTTTAAGGGAAGCGTGGCAGCAAAGAAACTATGCTGCCAGAGCAACATTTTATTTTTTATTTGTTCATGGGATGTGAGCATTTGCTGCTCATCCCTAATTGCCCTTGAGAAGTTGGTAATGAGCCCCCTTTTTGAATAATTGCTGTCCATGTAGTGTAGGTACACCCACAGTGCTGTTAGGGAGTGAGCTCCAGGGTTTTGACCCAGTGACAGTGAAGGAAGGAATGGCAATATAGTTCCAAGTCAGGATGGTGAATTACGTAGAAGGAAACTTACAGGTGGTAGTGTTCCCATGCATCTGCTGCCTTGTTCTTCGAGGTGGTAGAGGTCACAGTTTAGCAGGTGCTGGCGAAAGAGGCTTGGCTAGTTGTTGCAGTGCATCTTGTAGATGGTACACACTGCTGCCACTGTGCACCAGTGGTGGAGGGAATGAAAGTTTAAAGTTGTGGATGGGGTGCCGATCAAGCGGGCTGCTTTTTCCAGGTGTCGAGCTTCTTGAGTGTTGTTGGAGCTGTACTCATCCAGGCAAGTGGAGAGTATTCCAGCTACAGTTTCGAGTGATAAAGCATATCTATTTATAATCAATATGCCAATTGGCCTTTGAGTACATATTTTCAGCCTTTTTGCAGTCTTTCAATTTAAGGTTTAACTACAGAACTTAATACAACTGAAAGAAAATATATTGTGTAGAGTAAGTAATTATTTGTATAAAATGGATTTCTTAACGATTTCTCAATCTTAAACTCTTAATACTCTCAAGAGATATTTATCCAGAGAAGCATGGGTCATTGGGTAGTAATCAGGAGCGGAAATCCTGTTTGGTATCTTTCCTTCCTCAGCATTGGTGAAGCCCCTATCACGACAGTTGAGATTAGCTATCTCAGACAGAATGGGGATTGAACCTGGAACTTTCCGGCTCTACATGACTCAGTTACTCCCTGAATAGCCCTGCCATATTTGAGCCTAATATAACTCTGCTTCTGCTGAAGCTCCTTTCGCTCTCTAACATAGTCTGTCAAACTCTTGGCTCCATCTAATAATTCCTCATTTCCTGAAGGTCCGTCTGTTGCAAGATTTTACAGCACCTTATAAATGATTGTGCTCATTCTACTTAATCTGATCTGTTTGATAGAGTTTCTCATCACTCATTTTTTTATCATCACCTTCAATAAACTGGAAGGCCTGTAATGACTGTTTGCGATTGCCTCACCCGATCACTCAGAATTAATTGAAGAGTAGAGAATTCTATATTGAAGGTTGTGAATGACACTAAGTTAGCAGGCACAGTAAGTTCTGTGGATGGGAGGAAAAAGTTACAAAAACCCCATCTGAAGTTTTAGGCACCGAAACACATATTTGCTTTGGGAGGGGAACAGTGCATATTCACCAGAATGATACTGAAGCTTAAAGAATTAAATTATGAAACCAGGTTGCAATAATTTGGCTTGTATTCCCTTGAATTTAGAAGGTGTGATGGGTGATCTAATTGAGGTATTTAAAATGATTAAGCAATTTGATAAGGTAGATACAGAACAAATCCAGAACAAGGTGACATAATCTAAAATTAGAGCGGAGTCATTTAGCACAAAAGTCAAGAAGCATCTTTTCATCCAAACCAGCTCAGGAGGAGGACTCACTACATTGCAACCACTGGCACCTAAGCACAAAGTGATCATTGACATCAAATGAAGACACACAGCAGACAGCAGCAGAGATGGAAGGGCTGGATGCCTAGCACAGCAAGGTGTGATGCCATCTTTCCTTCCTCTTCTCTTTTTAACTAATATGTAAGTCACACATTCACTTCTTCTTTGGCCTCATTGTCTCAAGAGACAATGGGTAAGCGCCTGGAGGTGGTCAGTGGTTTGTGCAGCAGTGCCTGGAGAGGCTATAAAGGCCAATTCTAGAGTGACAGACTCTTCTACAGGTGCTGCAGATAAAATTGGTTGTCGGGACTGTTACACAGTTGGATCTCCCCTTGTGCTTCTGTCTTTTTTCCTGCCAACTGCTAAGTCTCTTCGACTCGCCACACTTTAGCCCGGCCTTTATGGCTGTCTGCCAGCTCTGGCGATCACTGGAAACTGACTCCCACGACTTGTGATCAATGTCACAGGACTTCATGTCGCATTTGCAGACGTCTTTAAAGCGGAGACATGGACGGCCAGTGGGTCAGATACCAGTGACAAGTTCTCTGTACAATGTGTCCTTGGGGATCCTGCCATCTTCCATGCGGCTCACATGGCCAAGCCATCTCAAGCGCCGCTGGCTCAGTAGGGTGTATATGCTGGGGATGTTGGCCGCCTCGAGGACTTCTGCATTGGGGATACGGTCCTGCCACCAGATGCCAAGGATTCTCCGGAGGCAGCAAAGATGGAATGAATTGAGACGTCGCTCTTGGCTGACATACGTTGTCCAGGTCTCGCTGCCGTAGAGCAAGGTACTGAGGACACAGTCTTGATACACTCGGACATTTGTGTTCCGTGTCAGTGTGCCATTTTCCCACACTCTCTTGGCCAGTCTAGACATAGCAGCGGATGCCTTTCCCATGCGCTTGTTGATTTCTGCATCGAGAGACAGGTTACTGGTGATAGTTCACACAGTCACATTCACATAGTCACATAATAAGCATGACTCATCTACTCATATATTGCTGTTTACTCTTGGCCACTACTACTAACCTTTGTCCCTCTCCTTTTTTTTTCTAAATCAGTCAGTCAACTCAGTCGTTGTACCAGACAGACTCTGAGGAAAACTGTGATGACGATGTACCATCACTCTATCTTATCCTACCGAGCACCAGCACAGACATTTATGTCCCGTGTGACTTAGTGGCTTTGAGGGGACTACACTGTTGATTCATAGAGTACAAGTGCGCAGCAGTAGGTGGTGATGTCAAGGAGAGCCAACTCACCTTGTAGATGCAGGCTGGGGCCCAACATTTAGAATAAATGTGATGTCAGTGCACCATTTGATGCTGAATGCAATGGGGTGCATACCAGAGAGTTTCCAAATCCTGCTAGATTATATGCTGGAGTCCACTACTAAATTGAATGGGGTTCGCACACATGACACTCTACAGTCAACCATGGAGCATGAGTTACTTCAATGGCAATTGCAGCTGATCCCTCCACGGTCTTTGTAGCATCAGTAATAGCACCTCTCAGGAATGCCCATCCTGGGTACTGCAGGCTCTGGGTTAAACCAACTCCTCTGCCTTGAACAGGCTGAGTAGATATAGAGAGGCTTCACTAGGATCACGGATCCCCTCGATCATCAAAAATGTTGAGTTGCATCCCGATAGTCGGGTCAGTTGTGCTTTGGAAATGGAACATGATGCCATCTATCATGATGACAATACTTCTGTACCATCATGACCTCCTGGTGTCAGAGAGCCAGCTGGACCAGACCTTCTAGTAGATGTCAAGTTGTTACAATCAACAGCTGGGCATTCTCAGGCCTCAGTCCTGATGGTCGCAAACCATGTGTGTCTCATGAGCCCTTGAATGAGCCATAGTCTGCCTTCCTCCTCCTAAGCAGTTTGTCGAAGTTCTGGAAGAGATAAAAGTGCATTTCAGACAGAAACTAGGAGCTCACACTGGGATGAGAAATATTTTGTAGGTCTTTCTGTGAGCAATTAAAACCATGATGCTGTGTGTTCCTGGAGCATCTGGTAATCTTGCAATTTTAGTCTACAAGAATATCAATTTTGGCAGAATCTGCTAATTGTAGGGTAGAAGGACTAGGACATAAGGTAGATGTGCAGCAGAGCATAGATATGTTCAGCTAAAGTTCTGTTCAATAAACTGCTACCAAAGAGCTCTGGCTGCATGAAACTGTTTGGCCCCAGTCTGCTTCCTCACCATTCTCTGTCATCAGTGTCCTCTCCCTTATCATGCTGAAGATTGCCCTCCAGTGGTGGCTCCATGTGTTTTCCCTGGTGCAAAGAAACATTACGCATCACAGAAATAAACCACCTGCAAACAGGACACGCTTTCTGGGCTATGTTATAGACAACTACCAGACCTATCCAAACATCTGAATTGTTGGCCCCGAAATGGGGAGGTGGAGAAAGAGCAGGGGCAGGGATTTGCAGATAGCTGGGAACTTGCAGGTCCTGTTGAATGTAATGGCAAAACCTCATTATTATTTTTAAAATTCTATTTAGGCCCTGTCATCTAGGCAGATTGAGAGGCTGGCCAGCTGCCAGGCAGGAAAGTCAATAGTAGAAGGCAGCAGCCAGGGACATTGGGGATTCTCCGTAGCAATTGGCAAAGATCAGGGCATGTTGCGGGTTTTCAGAGCATTGTACCGAGAAGAGAAGGAGGGAGGGAGAGATAACAGGAACACAAGATCATTGTGCTATGACCGAGGTGGGAGGAGTGCACTTCTCATTCAGTCCCACTTCTCCACGGGTCACAGCATATCAATAAATTTTCGCACTTACCGAAAATAAACAATTAGATACTCTAGTTGTCTCTAGAATAAAGCATACCGACCAGGTTTCTTTAATCAACAATAAAATTAACTATTTATTATAAAACCAAGACTTAAACAATAATGAAGTAAATCTATATATCAATTGAGATATTAAAGCTCCTTATTTTTCCTTAACCCTTATGCACAAACACATATATCCAAAAACCGGTTAACTGGGAAAAAAGGGATTTTTGTTTACAGCTGTTTCAAGTGAATTAAAAAAATCTTTTACTGAAAAGATATAGAAGGAAGTCCTTTCGTTTGGCGAGGTGTCCCAAAGTCAGATAGTTGGATGCCACTCAAAGTCTTTCCAGGCACGGTTGATGAACATTCTGTGATGGGTAGGCATTCAAGGAAATTCAACTGCAGCAGACTTCACTTTGGTCTTCCATCAGGGGTGTAGCAACAGGTGTCAGTTCTCAGTTACACATTTGATGCAAAAGTCCTTTTTAAAGAGACAAGATTTCTGTAAGCATTCACAGTTTCTTAAAAATGCAGGAGGCAACAGTACCACTTTTGATGCAGGGATTCTTTAAAGAGAGGTAACATTTTTTGGGGTCTTCTCCTAAACTCCAGGCAGGTCAGAATCAAATATCAGAATGCCTGTTTTTTGTCTAAACTCACTGGCTTTTTAAAGTTCAAAACTGAAACTGAAACTGAAACTTCTCTCTCTTGTCACTCAAAGTACTAGTAGCTCTGAGGTCAAACCCCTTACTGGTTTCCTTGAAATTGCCTGCTTTCCTGTTCCTGTTTACAAGTTCAGCCCCTGCTGTACTTCCTTTCAAAACATCCCTAAAGTCCAGGTGTCTGTCCACTGAAATCCTTTTTCAGTTTTTTAAAACACACAGAATCCTAAGTTTTTAATACAGAAACAAAATCCTTGTAACAATGGGGAGAGGAAAAATTGCACCTGAAGATTTCCTTGAGGGGTTATAGGGAACTACACCTGCTCCTCCTGGTCCACAAGCAGTGCAAGAAAACACTTTGCTATTGGATCAGGCAACTCCCACATCCCTTTAGCTGCCAGGTTTCCCGAGCCCTGGGAAACTGGACACCCAGCAATTAAATTCAAATAGCTCCAAAATCTGAAGAAGGAGCATCATTGAAATATTATAATGGTAGACCCAACTCTCCAGGCTACTCCAGCAGGATACTCAGGTGCCCCCAAATCCACTGTGGTTAACCCAGAAGCAGGCACGTTTATGTTTGGGGTCAGGTTTCACATTTTTACTGATTTAACCACCACCACCCCCTCCCCCACTCCACAGCAATCTACCCCAGTACATCCTGGGGGTTGGGGTGCGTTAAATTTCACCTCAATATTTCAGGATGCCAATGGTCTTCTTGGTGATGTTTGGCGGAGGTAGATAGATTCTTGTCAGGCAAGGGAAACAAGGTTATTGGGGGTAGATGGGAGCGTGGAATTCAAGACAGAAACAGTTCATCCATGATTTTATTGAATGGCGGAACAGGTTCAAGGGGCTGAATGGCCTACTTCTGCTCCTAATTTGCATGCATGTATAAGTGTAATTGAGCCATGGATCTGATTGTAGCAAAGTTCCACAGCTACATGTGGAACTGCTAAGGGGAGCCCAATTAACAGCCCAGTGTCATAATCCCTGCCATCATTTCAAATGCTATTGAAGAGGGTGTCCAGCAATAGAGAGCTTTTGATAAAGTTAGAACTATGGCCTCAGGATTTGCACTGCCCATCACTGGTGTTTGAGAACAGAAAGTGTTGTGAGTCAGATATAAGGTCAGAAAATGGCATTGGTGTCAATGTCATAATGACATAATTTGACCCTGATTTTCATATGTTTGTGAGGCTTCCACCTGTTTCCGATAGGTGGTCTGGTGGTTAGGATTAATGTGGTAAATCATGAGTATGCCTTGCATAACTTTCTGTCCATGAATTTAATAAATGGATAGAAAATTATGTGGGATGTGCTGACCTCTATCTACGAACTCTTGGCATGAAATGTCTTCACACAAACCTTGACACTGGGAGCATTCATTCATAAAATTTACCCCAGGAAGTAATAGAAAGCTGAGGGCAGAATTTTCCGGACAAGGCTGAAGTCCCGCCACCATGGTGAAAGTGGGAGCCAACCCCCCTCCAGCGGGCGGTGAAACCGTGGGCAGAATTTTGCTGGCACAGGGGATGCCATCCAATTGAGGACGGCAGCCTGCACTCAAGAGCTGCAAGCCCAATGAGCATCAACAGCCTCAGCTGCTAGCAATGGTCAGTGCTGAGGGCTGCAGCTCCAGGATGAGGGTGCTTCAAAGGTATGTAACCGTCTTTGGGGAAGCTGGGGCCTCGAAGTGATGGGGGTGGCTGTTACAGCGGCAGTGGCGGCGGTGGTGGCACCTTGGATGTGGAGGCAGCCATTGGTGCCGGAGACCCCTCTGTGGGTCATGGAATGTCCATTAAGGATACGCCCCTGGGGAACCCACTGTAGGCCACATGGCGGTGGGCCCTCACAGTGCAGGCAAAATGCCCCGGGGTTGGGAGATGACCCATAATTGGGCCCTTAACTGGCTCAATTGGCTACCTGATGAGTGGCTGTGCCACTAAGGTTCCCGTGGCTGGCAATATGCTAAGTTGGCGGGAAGATGTGGGGCTCCCCTCCCAATGCCTTCCCCCACCATACTGCCAGCACTCCCGCCTTCCAGCCCTTCTCCAATGGACTGGGAAAATTTAGTCCTAAGTTTCCAAGCAATATCTGATCCAAGTAGACAATGTTCAAAGTCACTTGATGATTAATGGTAAAAATTAAGGAAGGTTTCCACTCATTGACAATTCACAGAGCACAGTGTGAAATTGATTATGACATCCTGTTAGACAACAGTTTGAAGAAGTTCAGACTTTGACTTGCATCATGATAGCATCTGGTTTAGCAACAGGAATTGATGTGAACTGTTGTCAGGATCATCTGGCTTAGCCGTGAGACCGTGACAGTTACATCAAGCACATAGAGGGAATTAAATGTTATGGTACTAATCATAAGTTGAAGACAGCAGGATTGGTTATTAGGCTTTTCTTGAGTTCAGCAATACTTCATAATCATAGAGTTAATGTCACAGATAGCAAACCGCTCCCTTTTTTTTATTGAGAACAGCTGAAGCACAAAGTGCAGGACCCCACCAAGGTTGGGAAGAGTCGGGGATAAATAAAACTGATTAGAGAATTCAGAAACTAACAGCAAGATGAAGTTAAGCCTATATAGTATCATGACATATGAAAAACAAGTCCCAAGGTCTTTCACAGAGGAGTATGACCAAAATAGATGCCAAACGGAAGAAGGACATTTCATGAAAGATGATTGAAAATTTGATCAAAGAGGTAGATTTTAAAAGTGTATTAGCTGGCTTCCTTGTGCTCTGTGTCGCAGTACAAGTCAATTCACATGTCAATTCATCCTCTACTCTGTTTTTACCTCCCTGAGTGGGTATCTGAGTGCAAGCAGCAGATGAATAATGAGATGGGATAGTCGTTTCCAGTGTTGATAAAGGTAAAGATCTTTGTAAGTTTTTGCTGCTCAGCAATGTTCTCTGCTGTCTTCTGGCTTACAGCCTGTGGAAGGAAATGAAACAAACGCAGTGGGGGAAAAAATTGTTATGGCCCTTAGGTGCAGGTATCACAATTCGCAATCTACCCGTGCCCATTCCCATTAAGGCAGACAGTGCACAAATTTCATGCTGCTTCCTCATTTCCATGATTTTCACGTGCAGCCCCGTGCGACCCACACTGATGGTTGGCTACACTTACAACAGAGAGTCTAACAGCGTACGAAGCTAGCATATGCTGCAGCTAACCTCCAGCTGTTAAAGACAGTCTGTCCCTCTTAAAGGGATGCTGCAGTGAATCAAATAAGGCTGCTGCTGACTATCACTGCTGCAAATGGAGAGAATGGAAATGGAGCATTAGGACAGAGGGCTCCGTGATTATCAGATGCAGCACTGAAGGCCTGAGTCATAGAGGTGAACAGGAGAGGAGATGTTGTGGGCTGGATTTTCATTAATTTCCCACCTGAATCATGGAAGTTTGTTTTCTGGTCAGTTTTTGGGTAACTGATTTTTGCATGGGGACGTCCTTAATTGGTATGGAGACAGATTTCTTATCCACTTTGAACAATTGCAGGGCGGGAACGGAGGCGAGTCAGACGAAGTGTGGGACTCATTTAGACTACTAAGGCAGGCATCGCTGAAGCTGCTGGTTACATACAAACTAGGAGCAGGAGTAGGCCATTCGGCCCCTCGAACAGGCTCCACCATTCTATAAGATCATGACTGATCTGTTTGTGGACTCAACTCCACTTTCCTGCCTTCCCCCGATACCCTTTGACTCCCTTGTTTGTCAAGAATCTGTCTACCTCTGCCTTAAAAGATTCAACAAACCCTGCCTCCACTGCTGTCCAGGGAAGAGAATTCCACAGACTCATGACCATCTGAGAGAAAAAAAATTTCCTCTGTTTTAAATAGGAGATGCCTTATTTTAAAACTAGTTTTAGTCTCTTTCCCCCAAGGGGAAACATCCTCTTAACATCTACCCTGTCAAACCCCCTCAGGATCTTATATGTTTCAATAAGATCACTTCTCATCCTTCGAAACTCCAATGAATACAGGCCCAATCTGTCCAACCTTTCCTCACAAGATAACCTTCTCATCCCAGGAATCAGTCGAGTCAACCTTCTCTGAACTGCTTCCAAGGCAATTATATCCGTTCTTAAGTAAGGAATCCAAAACTGTATGCAATGCTCTAGATACGGTCTCACTAATGCCCTGTACAACAGTAGCAAATGTCTTTACTTTTATATTCCATTCCCCTTGCAAGAAACAACAACATTGTACTGAGGGAGAGATCTGCGGTTTTGTGCCAAAGCCTTCCAGTGCACCAGAGGGAAGCAAGATGTCATGGGGAGCTGGGGGCCTGGTACCCAGGCCAGGGCAGCCCTTGCTTCCTCAGTGTTCTCAAGGTCCACACCTCTTTGGAGGGCCATGTATTTGAGAACGCAGCAGGCCATCACAATAACCAAGACCATTGCTGGAGAGTATTGGAGGGCACCACCTGACTGGTCCAGGCACCGGAATCACATCTTCAAAAGCCTGATGGCCTGCTCAATAGCTGTCCTAGAGAGCAACTGGCATTGGTTGTATCGTCTTCGTCTGGAACTCCCGTACAGTTGTCAGCAGCCATTTCTTCAAGGACTACTCTTTGTTCCCTGGGACCTATCCATGTAATTTGGAGGTTGGAGTGAAGAACTGAGGCAGCCTGGATGAAAGAGTCATGGCAGCTGCCAGGAAAGCGAGCGCACACATGGAGGAAGCTCTTAAATAAAAACAGAAAATGCAGGAGCAGAGGGACCTGGGTGTATATGTGCATAAATCATTGAAGGTGGAAGGACAAGTTGAGAGAGTTGTTAATAATGCATACAGCATCCTAGGCTTTATCAATAGGGCATAGAGTACAAAAGTGAGGAAATTATGTTAAACTTGTATAAAACACTGGTTTGGCCGCAACCAGAGTATTGCATCCAGTTCTGGGCACCATACTTTAGAAAGGATGTGAATGTGTTAGACAGGGTACAGAAAAGATTCATGAGAATGGTTCCAGGGATGAGGAATTGCAGTTTTGTAAATAGATTGGAGAAGTTGGGACTGTTTTCCTTGGAGAAAAGAATGTTGAGTGGAGATTTGATAGAGGTGTTCAAAATTATGATGGGTCTGGACAGAATAGATAGGGAGAAATTGTTCCCATTGGTGGAAGGATTGAGAACCAGAGGGCACAGATGTAAAATAATTGGCAAGAGATGCAATAGCGATATGAGGAACAACTTATTCATGCAGCAAGTGGTTAGGATCTGGAATGTGCTGCCTGAAGTGTGGTGGAGGCAGGTTCAATCAAGCCAATTAAGAGGGAATTGAATTATTATTTGAAAAGGAAGAATGTGCAGGCTACAGGGAGAAGGTGGGGAGTGGCTCCTTTGGAGAGCTGGCACAGACAGGACGGGCCAAATGGCCTCCTTCTGTGCTGTAACCATTCCATGAATCTATGATTCTGGAAATACTCAGCAAGTCTGACAGCATCTGTGGAGAGAGAAACAGAGTTAACGTTTCAAGTTTGTGACCTTTCGTCAGTCCTGAATTGTTAACTCTGTGTCTCTCTCCAAGATGGGACCAGACCTGCTGAGTGTTTCCAGCACATTCTGTTTTCATTTCAGATTTCCAGCATCCACAGGATTTTGCTTTTGGAGGAAGCTCTTGTTGTGGTCACAGACCAGTTGGACTTTGAGGGAGTGGAAGCCCTTCTTCCTGTTGATGGATCTCACTGACTGGTAGCTGGGTGCCTTGAAGGCCATATTGATGCAATTGATGATGCCCTGCACCTGGCGGAAAATAGTGATGGAGTTGAAACCCAATAGCCTCTACCCCTGTGAGGCCGTGTCTGTCATTAATTGAATGTATTGTCCAGCTCTGGCACAGAGGGCGTCGGTGATCTGCAAGATTCAGTGGTGTGCAGCTATTTTTCAGAAGCCATGAAGGTCCGCAGCTGATCTTTGGAAGGAGCCAGAAGTGAAGATGTTCAAGGACACAGTGACTTTGATGGCTACTGGCAGGATATAGGTACCAACGCTGTGAGGTGCGATGCCTTCAACGTGAAGGCACAGATGTGTGTGACCTTCTGCCTGGAGAGTCGCAGTCTCCTGTGACACTGGTCTTGGGCATCTCCAGATAGCTCCGTCTACGTCAGTAGATCCTGTATTGAGGGTTTGGCCTCTGTTGCCTTCTTACCCCTCTTTGCTCTCCTGTGCCACCTTGATGCTCAAGGTTCTGCCTTTCGAGCAGAAGGTATTTCTCCTCATTGCTACTGGGCCCAAAATGTGAGTCCTGCCCCCCTTGCCAGCTGGAACTTTCCTTCTGGGCAGATGGCTGTCTAATTGTCCTTGGCCACCTTTCCCCCTGATCTTCTGCCCCCGCGATGCCAGGTATGTTCAAAGACTGGGTGTTGAATGCCCACTGTCCTTGCTACCTCTGCAGCACCATGTGCTAAGTCCCTCTTTGCCCCGGTGACCCTTTTATGGGGGTGGGATGATGCTCTGGGGTAACCATGACTGGATCCCCATTTTATACCCACGTCCCTTCAGCTGATCTGTTTCTAAAGATGCAGGTAACCCATGTTCCCCTTTAATAATTTAAACCTCAAACCTTGACAAGCTCTGAACGAGATTTTCAACAGCTTTAATTGGACTCAATAGGGAGGAGACCAGGATTCCTGATCCGCCCTCGCCCCGCTCTGGTAATTATTGCAGGTGCTGGCATCTTGAAATTATCATGCCTCCCAGCAACAGTATTTTTCAACCCTCCCCACCCTGCACACCCTCTTGCCTCTATTCCTGACTTTGAGGAGGCCCCAAAAATTAAGCTCCAGGTTTCTCTGGGGATCCAGGAGGCCCTGAAAGATTGTCGTCAAAGGTAATGGAAGCAGGTGGCCAGGAAGGTCAACTCTGGAGTCTGACACCAAGGACCTGACAGCAGTGCCACAAGATGATTAAGGCCAGTGAATGTATTTTCACATGACATTACCTACCCACCACATGACCAACCTGTCACACTGCTTAATTCACCACACTCCCATCGCTCATCCATTAGCAATCCCTGGCACTCAGACCTCTTGCCTAACATCCAGATACTCCATGTCACTTTCACACCCCTTATAGTGATGGCAGCCTCACAGCTGCCCCTCGCTGTGTCCACATATCTCCAGCTATTCAGCTGTGGCAGGCACATCACCCAAACTCAGTGCAACACAATCACTGCCATTTTGCTCTCGCTTTTGCAGGGCAAGATGGCATGAAATACAAGGGAATAGCAGAGAACTAGTGGGGGTCAGGCACAACTTCATTCCCTGAGCCTGACAGAGGAAATAGTGTTCCGCATCATGAGGCTAGCTACGAAAGAGCCCATAAAATCTGGCACCACCGAGAACATTCAAGATGGCCTATGTTACTGCCTTATGCCTGTTCCTGACTATCACTTCACCTTCGTCCTGCTATATGTTATGAAGTGCAAGCTGCAGATGGGGTCATAGAAACATGGAAAATAGGAGCAGCAGTAGGCCATTCAGCCCTTCGAGCCTACTCCGCCATTCATTATGATCATGGCTGATCATCCAACTCAGTAACATGTTACCGCTTTCGCCCCAAACCCTTTGATCCCTTTAGCCCCAAGAGCTACATCTAACTGCCTTCTGCAGTAGCGAATTCCACAGGCTCACCACTCCCTGGGTAAAGAAATTTCTCCTCATCGCAGTCCTGTCAAGTTCTGTTAGAATTTTATAGGTTTCTATGAGATCCCCCCTTACTCTTCTGAACTCCAGTGAATATAATCCTAACCGACTCAATCTCTCCTCATAATCAGTCCCGCCATCCCAGGAATCAGTCTGCTAAACCTTCGCTGCACTCCCTCTGTAGCAAAAACATCTTTCCTCAGATAAGGAGACCAAAACTGCAAACAATATTCCAGGTGTGGCATCACCAAGGCCCTGTATAATTGCAGCAAGACATCCCTGCTGCTGTACTCAAATCCTCTCGCTATGAAGGCCAACATACCATTTGCCTTTTTTACCGCCTGTTGGACCCGCATGCTTACCTTCAGCAACTGGTGTACGAGAACACCCAGGTCTCAATGCATATTCCCCTCTCTTAGTTTATAGCCATTCAGATTATAATCCGCCTTCCTGGTTTTGCTACCAAAGTGGATAACCTCACATTTATCCACATTATACTGCATCTGCCATGCATTAGCCCGCTCACTCAACTTGTCCAAATCACCCTGAAGCCTCTCTGCTTCTTCCTCACAACTCACCCTTCTACTCAGTTTTGTGTCATCAGCAAATTTGGAGATATTACATTTAGTACCCTCATCTAAATCATTAATATATATTGTGAATAGCTGGGGTCCTGGCACCGATCCCCGCTGTACCCCACTAGTCACTGCCTGCCATTTGGAAAAAGACCCATTTATCCCTCCTCTTTGTTTCCTGTCCGCCAACCAATTTTCTATCCATCGCAATACACTACCCCCAATCCCATGCGCTTTAATTTTACACGCTAATCTCTTATGTGGGACTTTGTCAAAAGCCTTCTGAAAGTCCAAATAAACCACATCCACTGGCTCCCCCTCATCAACTCTACTAGTTACATCCTCAAAGAATTCTAGTAGATTTGTCAAGCATGGTTTCCCTTTCGTAAATCCATGCTGACTCTGCCCAATTCTACCACTGTTCTCTAAGTGCTCTACTATAAGATCTTTGATATTGGACTCTAGAACTTTCCCCACTACCGACGTCAGGCTGACTGGTCTATAATTCCCTGCTTTCTCTCTACCTCCCTTTTTAAATAGTGGGGTTACATTAGCTACCCTCCAATCTGTAGGAACTGTTCCAGAGTCTATAGAATCTTGGAAGATGACCGCCAATGCATCCACTATTTCTAGGGCCAATTCCTTATGTACTCTGGGATGCATACCATCAGGCCCTGGGGATTTATCGGCCTTCAATCCCATCAATTTCCCCAACACCATTTCTCTACTAATACCGATTTCATTCAGTTCCTCTCTCACTAAGCCCTGTGTTCCCCAACATTTCTGGTATGATATTTGTGTCCTCCTTTGTGAAGACAGAACCAAAGTATGCATTTAGTTGGTCAGCCATTTCTTTGTTCCCCATAATAAATTCCCCTGTTTCTGACTGTAAGGGACCTACATTTGTCTTCATCAATCTTTTTCTCTTCACATACCTATAGAAACTTTTACAGTCAGTTTTTATGCTCCCCGAAAGCCTGCTGTCGTACTCTATTTTCCCCTTCTTAATCAATCTCTTAGTCCTCCTTTGCTGAATTCTAAACTGCTCCCAATCCTCAGGTCTGTTGTTTTTTCTGGCAAATTTGTGTGCCTCTTCCTTGGATTTAATGCTATCTCTAATTTTCCTTGTAAGCCATGGTTTGGCTACCTTTTCGTTTTACTTTTGCACCAGACAGGAATAAACAATTGTTGCAGTTCATCCATGCGCTCTTTAAATGTTTGCCATTGCCTATCCACCGTCATCCCTTTAAGTAACGTTTCTCAAACCGTCATAGTCAACTCGCGCCTCATACCTTTGTAGTTTCCTTTACTAAGATTCAGGACCCTAGTCTCAGAATCAGCTATGTCACTCTCCATCTTGATGACGAATTCTATCATATTATGGTCGCTCATTCCCTAGGAGTCTCGCACAACTAGATTGTCAATTATTCCTCTCTCATTACACAATACCCAGTCTAGGATGGCCTGTTCTCCAGTTGGTTCCTCAACGTATTGGTCCAGAAAACCATCCCGTATACACTCCAAGAATTCCTCCTCTACGTTATAGTGACTAATTTGATTTTCCCAATCTATATGCAGATAAAAGTCACCCATAATTACAGATGTTCCTTTATTACATGCGTCTCTAATTTCCTGTTTAATGCCATTCCCAGCATCACCACTACAGTTTGGGGGTCTATATACAACCCCCAGTCTATATACAACCCCCACTAACATTTTTTGCCCCTTAGTGTTTCTCAGCTCTCCCCATACAGATTCCACAATGTCAGAGCTAATATCATTCCTCACTATTGCATTAGTTTTCTCTTTAACCAGCAATGTAACACCATCGCCTTTTGCTTTTTGTCTGTCCTTCCTAAATACCGAATACCCCTGGATGTTCATTTCCCATCCCTGCTCACCTTGCAGCCATGTCTCCGTAATCCTGACTATATCATACCCGTTTACATCTATTTGCACGATTAATTCATCCACTTTACCACCATAGGCTTCTTGCTTTCTACCCCGGCATCTTCCCTCACCCCAAACAGCCCACCCTTCTGATTTTGTGCTTTCAGATAGCTTCAAGGCCCAGAGCTGTTCAAAGTCATCTGCTGTCTCCCCCAGTGAAATTCAGCTGCTCTCCACCAGCCATCTGTCGTATAAAAGTCTGAAAGGGTTAATATTCGAGACAGGTAGTGTAACTCGGTAGTGATGATGATGTAATAGTCACATGGGTATTAGGCTTGGAAGGAGCTTTAAACACAATGAGAAGTGCTAGATGGACATGCTTAATGAGAGTGTAAATAATTATATATATAAAATGAATGAGTTACTATTTAGTCACACAAAGACTCCAAGACATCTGTAAACAATGCTCGAACTACGCTAACAACAATATACAACATGGTGGCAATGGTAAAAACACCCAGAAATTATTGGAAGACCTCACTTCGTACAGAAGCGCCAAGAAGAAGACAAAGGGAAACTGTGAAGAGCTCCAGAGCTACTCTGTAGCCAAAGGAAGACACAGACAGTCATGGAGTTAGCCGTCCTGGCATTCAGGTTGCACCACAGAAGCATGGTGGTCTACAAGCAGAAACCAGGTCCAGCGATCAGGCTGTGAGTCACAGTACCGATCGATGGTCGGGGATCAGGTGAGAAATCTTTTGGAAAGGGTGCATTTCGATTTTTTTAATCTTTTTTTCTTTTTTCTCTTTTTTTTCTTTTATCCTGGGAGTGTTTGATGGGACATGTAGAGGGAGCTTTACTCTGTATCTAACCCCTTTTTTTCCCTTTGTTTTTTAAGGTGGCCTTTATACCCCTGGCCCCTTTTATATATTTCATGTCGAGGGGGCCTTTATTCCTCAGGCCCCCCTTTATATACATATTTTTAAAATAACTTTACTACAAACAGAAAAATAAACAAAAAACTCAAATTAAAATTCCATTCTCGGCGTCGACAATGCACTCCAGTCCCTGCGGTGCCCACCGGTCACGGAAGGCCTCAAGCGTACCGGCGGACACCGTATGCTCCTTCTCCAGGGATACCCGGGCGCGAACGTAACCGCGGAAGAGGGGCAGGCAATCAGGGAGGATGGACCCCCTGACGGCCCACAGCCTGGACCTTAGAATTGCCACCTTGACCAGGCCCTGGAGCAGACCGACGAGGAGATCCTCCTCTCAGCCCACGCCCCTCTGCACCAGGTGCCCAAAGATCAGGAGCGTGGGACTGAAGTGCAGCCAGAACTTGAGGAGCAGCCCCTTCAAATACTCAAAGAGGGGCTGCAACCTCACACACTCTATATATATGTGAAACACGGACTCCTGCAGGCCGCAGAAAGTACAGGCGGCCTGGGAGTCCATGAACGTACATAAAAGTCTGTTGCACGGGACTGCCCTGTGCAACACCCTCCACCCCAGGTCCCCGATGTCAAGGGGGAGGAGTCCCGCGTAGAAAGACCTCCATCGGGGTTTCCCCTTGCCACCAGATGGCAACGCGGACCGCCAGGGTGTGTTCGGCTGGCTGACGAGGGCGAGGAATTGGAGAGTGTGCAGGAGAAGCCCGTACAGGAAACCCCTCCATGCCAATTAGAATGGCACGGAGGGCATTTCCGAGAGGTGGCTCGGGTTGTGCGGGACCGGCTGCAGAGGAGGGTTTCGGGGCCTGGGTCCGATGAGCAGTTCCGGCCGAGCAGGGGTCAGCTCGGCGAGGAGCGCTCCACTCTCCCGAGCTCCTGAGCCCCCTCGCCACCTGCAGTGAGGGGCGTCCCGGGGGCTTCAACTACTCCTCCGCCCGCCGGTCTGTCCCCGGAGTCGGCCGGTGCATTTAGTGTATCATGGTGCACTGGGCAGGCAAGATGGGAAAAAAGGTCAATTACTTGCGAGGGCATGTCCATAGTCAGTGGCCATTACTCGAGCGGACTGCGGAGGAAATGTGCGGGAATGCTCAAAAACAACAGGAAACCTCAAAAGTGCGGTAACACCTCCATTAAAGCAGAGAAAAACTTCTTAAAAAGAGCGAAATCCTGAAGAGTTAAGGAAAACAAAATGGATTTGAAATGCACGATGCCTGAAAGCTTCCAGAATTTGGAAGGACCCAATCAGATACAGAATGGTCGATGTGGAGAGAAAGATTTGTAAGATTTAGATTAGCTTCGCAGCTGCACACCAAATCTGAAAGTGCAATTGTTGATGACGTGATCGTAAGACAAAGAATCAATGAAGCTTCAGACAAATTTGGATAATACGTTACAAGCTTTGGACAAATATTTTAATTCAAGAACCAATAAGATTCTGGAAAGTGCCAAGTTTAATAAAAGGATCCAGAAGCTGGGAAAATCATGGATGCATTCATTAATGATTTATACAGATTGGCAGAGGGATGTGAGGATGGAGAACTGAAGTCTGACTTGATCAGGGACCGAATAGTAGTAGGAATAGCTGGCAAGTCTTTATCAGACCTCTTACAGTCAAAAGATGACCTCGCTCTTGAGAAGCAATTCAAATGATGTGACAGGAAGAGGTCAGAAGATAAAATAGAGGCATCCTATGGGCTGAAGAGAAGCCTTGGATCAGAAAGAATCCGATGATGGTACAGTTCCTGAAACCCAGGATGGAAAAGCACTCTACAGCTAAGAAGCTACACTCGAGCGGGAAGGTGCAAGACACCATGAAACCCTACCAGTGCTGCGGAGTCAGAAAGACCCACAAATGTGATCAGTGTCCTGCTAATAAAGCTGAATGCTTTAATTGCAATAAGACAGGCCATTTCAGAAAGATGTGCCTGAGCAAGACCTCTTCTCACAAAAATACCAAACAAAAAGCCTTCAGACATAGAGTTGTGAATGAAGTGGAACAGCTTCCACTGGAAGACAAACCAAGAGCATTCTTCGGGGAAATTAATGACACCAATCAGACATTCCGGATGGCACACATTTATATCAATGGACATATTGCTAATTTAAAATTGGACACAGGTTCTGACAGACCAACAGCCATGGTTGTCAACACACTTGCTTACAACCTGCTGACACTCAGTTACGCGGTCCAGGAGGGATTGAACTGAATGTCAAAGGAATGCTCCAAGCTACATTTCAATATAAGGGAAGACAGATAAAGGAAACCCTATGCATTAAAAAAAAACAAGAGTTTTCTCTGTTAAGCAGAAAAGCATGCTTAGACCTACACTTAATCAAAAAGGTGGATGAAATCAAACAGCTAGACTCCAACAGTCACTTTCAAGCAAACTTTCCAAAGCTATTTTCGGGTCTAGGAAGACTGAAGACTGAGTATAGCATAAAAAGAAGATGCCAGACTGGTTTGTATCTTTACACCAAGAAACACACCACACCTGTTGATGAACCAAGTACAACATCAGTTGGAAGAGATGACCAGAAGGGCAGTCATTTCTCCTGTCACAAAACCAACAGATTGGTGTTCAGCTATGGTTCCAGTTCTGAAACCAAATGGCACTCTGTGTATCTGTGTGGACTTAACACAGCTTAACAAAGCCGTGGCAAGGGAAATCCATCCTATGTCTTCGCTGAACAACAGCCTGGCAAAGCTATCCAAAAGCATAATGCTCACTAAACTCGACTCAAATAGTGGCTTTTGGCAGGTTCTGTTGGACGAGAAGTCAAGATTCCTCACAACATTTATCACACCACTTGGAAGATTTTGCTTCAATCGGCTACCATTCTGTATTACATCTGCACCTGAAATCTTCCAAAGGATTATGTCCAACATTTTGCAAGGCCTCAAGGGGTGATATGTCACATGGATGACATCCTGGTCCATGGGGCATCCATCAAAGAACATGACCAGAAAATAAAAATGGTTTTAAGTCATCTTCAAGAAGAAAGGCAGACACTTAATGATAAGTGTGAATTCTTGAAAACGTCAATTTGCTTCTTGGAACATATTGTAAGTAATAAGGGCATAATGGCAGAGCCTCAAAAGGCGAGACCCATAAATGAATTCCAAATCCCAACTTCAGTCCAACATCTCCAAAGATTCCTTGGAATAGTGAATCAGATGGCAAAATTGTTACCGAATTTGGCACAAGTAACAGAACCATGAAGGCAACTCTTGAGAAAAGATCAAGCTTGGTGTTGGAATGCACATCACGAGCAGGCATTGTGAAGAATTAAGGAGATGCTCTTCTCACCAGAGATATTAGCACATTACAACGCTTCATTACCAATGACAATTGCCTCATCTACAGGGTTAGGGGCAGTCCTCTTTCAAGAACAGCAAAATGGACGGTGAAGACCAATCTATTATCTAGAGCTTTGTCTGAGATGTGGGCTTGCGAGACGTTTTCTGATTACATTATTGGCCTGAAAGTGGTTATTGAAATAGACCACAAACCTTTGGTTTCTTTACTGGATGAGAAGGAAATTGCAAAGATGCTTCTGAGTATTCAGAGAGTCTGATTGAGGTTGATGAGATATATTTACGAGACGGTATATGTCCACAGAAAGATGCAAACTTCCGCTAATGCACTCGCAAAAGCATCACAAGAGATCTTTGCAACAGATGGCATTCCTGACGAGATTGTATCAGACAATGGACCACAGTTTGTTAATGAATACTTCACACAATTTGTATGGAAGTGGAGATTCAAACATCTCATAAGTTTCCCTCATTACCCTCAATCGAATGGTGAAGCTGAGAGAGGAGTACGAACTATTAATTTGCTGTTGAAGAAGAATTAAGATCTTCCAACTGCATTATTGAATTATTGATCTACTCCATTGTTATGTGGACTTTCACCTTCAGAGTTGTTGATGGGGAGGAAGCTAAAAACTCAACTTCCTATTTTACCAAGAAAATTACTTCCGGGGCTAGACATACAAGACTTCAAAAGGTTCAAGGCAGAGAGAAACCTTACAGGAACCAACAAGCTCACAATTACAATAAGAGATTTCATACCAGAAACCTACCAATGCTAAAGGAGGGAGAGAAGGTATGGATAGGAGATTGAACACATGAAGGTAGAGTCATCCACAGAAATGAAGTTCATCTGAGATCTTATGTAGTACACACTCCTGAGGGTACTATATGCTGAAATAGGAGAAACCTTATCCATATTCCTTCAACACAACAACCAATCATATATCTGGAGAAACCAGATGATGATGAAGAAACCCAGAGCCAACAGGATACTACAAATATTGGTCAAGTTCATCCAAGTCATTGAACAAGACTTTCAAGACAGGCTACTGATCATCTATGTCGGACAAGAATGATCAGGGAGAGTTGTGAAGCCTCCTGATAGACTGAATCTTTGATGTCAGAGACTTGGGGGGAGATGGAATAGTATGTAAAATCAAAATGATTGTATATATATCAAAAATATATATGGACAAAGACTTGGGGGGAGATGTAGTATTATGGTTCTGAAAGGGTTAATGTTTGAGACAGTGAGAGTGAACCCTCCCACTGTAGTGATGATGATGTAATAGATACATGGGTATTAGGCTTGGAAAGAGCTAGAAGCATCCTGAGAGGTCTTGGCTGGACATGCTTAATGCGAGTGTAAATAGTTATTTATATAAAATAAACAAGTTTATTTAGCCACGCAAAGACTCCGAGACATCTGTAAACAACGCTCGAACTACGCTAACCACAATATACAAAACCATGCTGGAGCCACTGGGGTAGCACTGCATAGTGGCACCTGGACAGGCAAAGGCACCCACAAGCCAGGGACTAAGGGAATGCACAAGGGTGATTAGTTCATTTCTGTTGTACAATTGGATGTGTTGTTGGATAAAGATGTTATTGAAAAGCAGTTTGTGGGTGGCATTTATTGTAGGATGATGGCCAAGGGAATGCAATGATGGGCCATGTCAAACATACATACGAACATATGAATTAGAAGCATGAGTAGGCCACTCGACCCCTCGAGCATGATCCGCCATTCAATAAGATCATGACTGATAAGACTGTAACCTCAACTCCCCGCCTACCCCAGATAACTTTTCACCCCATTGCTTATCAAGAATCTATCTACCTCTGCCCTAAAAATATTTAACGACTCTGCGTCCACTGCCTTTTGAGGAAGAGAGTTCCAAAGATTCATGACCCTCTGAAAGAAAAAAAAGTTCTCCTCACTCCTGTCTTAAATCGGCGTCCCCTTATTTTTAAATAGTGACCCCTAGTTCTAGATTCTCCCACAAGGGGAAACATCCTTTCCACATCCATCCTGCCAAGACCCCTCAGGATCTTATATGTTTCAATCAAGGCACCTCTTAATCTTATAATCTCAAGTGGATACAAGCCTAGCTTGTACAACCTTTCCTCATAAAACAACCCGACCATTCCAGGTATTAGTCTAGTAAACATTCTCTGAATTGCTTCCAATGCATTTACATCTGTATATAATGGTGGGGAATGGTGGTAAAGGGAAGTATTTGCATGGAAACCGGACTCTGAGCAGGAGCTCGCTGACAGCCCGTCTGGAGCGAAGGGGTCTAGGATGAAGCCTCCCTGTCTCATCCACCTCCTTGCCTTCCTCCACTTCTTCATCCTAAGGTGGCTTCTGGATTCCTGGTGGCAATGGCTGCGTCCTCATGATGGCAATGTTATAGAGGGTGCAACATGGTAATTGGGGGAGCGGGGGTGGTTGGAACATGCAATACATTACTTGCTCTCTGGCTCCCTAAACACTTCCCCTGCCCACCTGACCTTCCCCCCCCCCACCCCCAAAGTTCATAAACTATAAACTTTACCCCTCCCCACCATCCCTTACACCAATGAAATTACTTTGACGCTGCTCCCCCCACCCTACCACTGAAAAACCTACCAGACTCTTCCTCCCCGCAAGTGTTCCGCCTCGGATCCCTGAACGGGTATCCGAAGGTGCGGGAGTGCCTGCCACCGGCACCAATATTGCTCCGAACGGACGGCGGGAGCAAGTAGGTCATTTATTCCTTTATTTACGTTATTTTACATATGCAGATTTGGCTTCCATTGGCAGAGGCCGTCACTATCAGGCCAGGCCTTCCTGGTGTTGAGGCCCGTGGCGGGCCTCTGCCGGAGGCATTTTCTGGACCCCCTGCCACAACTCCCGACGTCAGGGGGTCTGTAAAATTAGCTCATAGTTTCTCCTGAGCCCACTGAAAGCACATCGATTTCCATATCTGCATACACAACTGCCAGACCAGAGCGGAAGCCAATTATGGCAAACTCTTTCATTTTAATTTTCCAGTTAGGATGACTGTGTCATCAACAAGTTTTTAAGGGGGTACAATAATAAACTGTAAATGATAAAAAAAATGTAAGGAACCTTATCAAATTAAAGTAAATTTTGTGCCAATGATGCACTCTCGTTCCTGCAGTGTCCACCAGTCACACATGGCCTCAGGTGTACCAGTGGAAACCGCATGCTCCCTCTATAGGGACACTCGGGCACGATCATAGCTGCAGAGAGAGAAAGGCAGTATGACCCCCTTGGCTGTGCACTGCCTCCAATTATAACTATTGCTTTTATTATCCTATCCAGAAGACCACAAGGTGCCAGAACAGCCTCCATGTAATGCATTGTTAGTGTCTGTTGTGACCTCAGGATGTCCCAAAGCACTTTACAGCCAATGAAATACTTTTGAACTGGAGTCACTGGTGTAGTGTAGGAAATGCAGCAGCCAATTTACACACAGCAAAGTCCCTTAAACAGCAATGTGATAGTGACCAGATAATCTCTTTTGGTCATGTTGGTTGAGGGATAAATATTGGCAAAGTCATCAGCAAGATCTTCTCTGCTCTTCTTCAACAATGTCGTGGGATTTATTTTGTCAGCTTGAGAGGGCAGATGGCTTCTTGGGCTAGTGTCTCATCCAAATGACAGCACCTCCGACAGTGCAGTACTCCACTGGATTGGTAACTGTGCCTGGAGTGGGGCTTGAACCCAGAACATTCTGAAATAGAGGCCAGAGTGCTACCACTGAGTCACAGCCATCACTATTAGCAGGTGTCAACTCTGAAACAGATGTTGTAAGCAATGGAACTGGCTGCCCACAAAGGTGGTGGAAGCAGAGACAATCAATGACTTCAAGAGGAAGTTGGATGGCCACCTGAGAGAAATAGACCAGCAGGGCTACGGGGATGGAGCCAGTGAGTGGGACTGACTGCATAGCTCCTTTGAGAGCCGGCATGGATTTGATAGGCCGAAAGGCCTCCTTCTGTGCCATATATGACTCTATATTTTAAGGAGTAGAAACATTTTTTGATGCATCTAACCAAAATGAGTCAAGATGTGTATGAAATATATAATATTCATGGCAAAGCTTAAATATATATACATACTTCCAACTGTCTCAAGCAACTTAATGTTTGAAAGACTTAAAATAGCTCTCACAATACCTTCTGCTTTATAAAGCACCATGTCATCCCTTTTTCAATACCTCTGACTCCTTTTACCTTCTAATTGGTGAATTACTTCCTGACGACTTTAAATAAAAGAATCCAAATCTTCTATTTATTTTGTTCAGTATATTGTACTGACTCTAGTTTAACATTTAATTGTTGCCTAGGAGTGGGAACATATAATGACAGGACTTAAGCTATGCTTCACTGTTTCTGCCAATGTTTTTTTTTAATGAGAGAGAGAGAGAGAGAGAGAGAAGTTGGCTGTGTAAGTGGTGAATACTGACTGTCCAAAATCCTTATCTTCACATTTCTGAAGGGAGAGCTAATATTCCCATAGGGGATGAGGGTGACCAGGACAACAACTGTGTCCTTGAACTAACACTGTAAGACAAATACAAAAACATGCGTTCACTTGAAACTCCTCTTCTCAGCTATTTCAGCTGAAGTATTAACTTATTTAAAATAAATGGCTAAAGCTTCCATTAGAAAAAGCAGAGAGAGGGATTTCAACCAAATAGATGAAGTATTCATACATGTATTATCTACAGTGTAATTTCAAAACCAATGTTTCTCATTAGGAGCAAAGGGAGGCGACTTTGAAAAATTAGAATAAATGATACCAGATGAATACCAGAAGGTTGTACTGATAATTTTGCAAATGCTATATCAGGCACTGTTGCTTTCTTTACTGCAACTGTAGCTAAAAATCTAATTTGCATATCTCCTTATTTGCAAGCAGATTGTCCACTAATGAAAGTTGGATGAAAGATTAAGGAAGATCTATTTCTATGTCTTAAACCTCATCAATCATTCATTCTTTTACCAAAACCATTCATTTTCATGAGGATGAATAAACTTGGTGAGCAGATTGATAATAAAGTGATGTTTAACTGGGTAGAACCGTTTTAACTTATTTTTTGCCAGTTAGCTATCTCTATGTCAAACCTAAGGTCACTATCTCAGTTTATGTAATTTTTACAGATTTTTGATGAATGAAGTATATTTTGGAAATAAAAAAAAAATCTCAGTTTATGTCTTAACTAGTAATAGAAAAGAATATATGTATATATATATATATATAGCCTTCCTTACTTCTTAATCTGATAAGGCCACAAGCTGATGTATTGTTTGCTGTATTGATCAACCTCAATAATACCAGCTCCTGTAATTCCCATTTTTCACATTTTATGTAAAAACAATTTACAAAAAGCAAATTACATTGAAACCTCTTCACAGTACACAGCCCCTGCTTTTAGTTCACAGAGAACTCAGAAAGGCTTTAAATCTTAGCTGCAGCTTTTACCTTATATCACAACTGTTGTGATGAGTGCCTCACCCGACTTGCTGCAGTGCTGGGCAGGAAAAGCACAGCCAACGTATGCTGCATCTATGTAACCCTGGGAACTCTGTTGGATCTGTCCCAGGCCACTTGGGGCAAGGGCAATTACAGTTGAGCTCAATTCCTTGGCAAGATGTAACTTTGGCAAAATGGGGAGGAAACCCCTGGCCCTGAAGCATGGTGATATCTGACTTCTTAGACCTGCTCCTCAGGCCCTTAAAACCATCTGATCTGAGTGGCTTCACAAAGTAAGGCCAATGGCAGTTTTTCATGGTCCCTCTATATTAGGACACTCAGTGAATACAACTCGAGGAAAAACAGCTATGAGAGTCAGGAACTCCCCCTCCAGCCTCATTAACATCTGTCTTTGGGGCCTGCACCATTTGTAGGCTCAGGCCAGTTTGGACCTGCCTGGAGAAGCCTTCAAAATGCTGGAGCAATGTAAATGGGGCATGGACCAAAGGTATTGATGGTCCTCCCCCTTTTTCCTAACTTTTCCATGTGAAGGAATGAGAATTTCCTGGTCAGGAAAATTTGCCTCTAGGTTTCCACCCATTCTTTTTTGAGAATAGTTTTCTTTGTGAATTCTGTGTTATTCGTGATTAGGACAACTGAATATTTTAGGTACCTTTTGCCAATAACAAATATTCCCAGGCCATATATAGCACATCCAGGGGGAGATTAAAGCTTCATGCTCTTGGGGTAGAGCATTCTAAAGATTCATAACCTCCTGAGTGATAATATTGCTCCTCATCTCAATCCTAAATGGAAGACCCCTTATCCTGAGACTATGACCCCTACTTCTAGACTCTCCAGCCAGGTGAAACATCTACCTTAGTCCGGCCCGTTAAGAATTTTATACATTTCAATGAGATTACTTCTCATTCTTCTAAACCAGAGAATGTAGGCCCATTCTACTCAATTTCTTCTCATATGACAACCCTCTCATTCCAGGAATCAATTTAGAATCAATACCCTAGAATACTGAGGGAGGCAAGGGAAGAAATTGCTGGGGCCTGGACAGAAATCTTTGCATCCTCATTGGCGACAGGTGAGGTCCCAGAGGACTGGAGAATAGCCAATGTTGTGCCTTTGTTTAAGAAGGGTGGCAAGGATAATCCAGGAAATTATAGGCCGGTGAGCTTTACGTCAGTGGTAGGGAAACTATTAGAGAGGATTATTAGGGATAGGATTTACTCCCATTTGGAAACAAACGAACTTATTAGCGAGAGACAGCATGGTTTTGTGAAGGGGCGCTCGTGTCTTACTAATTTGATTGAGTTTTTTGAGGAAGTGACGAAGATGATTGATGAAGGAAGGGCAGTGGATGTTATCTATATGGACTTTAGTAAAGCCTTTGACAAGGTCCCACATGGCAGACTGGTACAAAAGGTGAAGTCATACGGGATCAGAGGTGAGCTGGCAAGATGGATACAGCACCGCAGCCTCACAGCTCCAGCGATCCGGGTTCAATTCTGGGTACTGCCTATGTGGAGTTTGCAAGTTCTCCCTGTGTCTGCGTGGGTTTCCTCCGGGTGCTCCGGTTTCCTCCCACATGCCAAAGACTTGCAGGTTGATAGGTAAATTGGCCATTAGAAATTGCCCCGAGTATAGGTAGGTGGTAGGGAAATATAGGGACAGGTGGGGATGTGGTAGGAATATGGAATTAGTGTAGGATCAGTATAAATGGGTGGTTGATGGTCGGCACAGACTAAGTGGGCTGAAGGGCCTGTCTCAGTGCTGTATCTCTAAATAAAAAAATAAAAAGAACTGGCTCAGTCATAGAAGACAGAGGGTATCAGTGGATGGGTGTTTTTCTGAATGGAGGGATGTGACTAGTGGTGTTCCGCAGGGATCAGTGCTGGGACCTTTGCTGTTTGTAGTATATATAAATGATTTGGATGAAAATGTAGCTGGTCTGATTAGTAAGTTTGCAGATGACACAAAGTTTGGTGGAGTTGTGGATAATGATGAGGATTGTCAGAGGATACAGCAGGATATAGATCGGTTGGAGACTTGGTTGGAGAAGTGGCAGATGGAGTTTAATCCGGAGAAATGTGAGGTAATGCATTTTGGAAGGTCTAATGCAGGTGGGAGGTATACAGTAAATGGCAGAACCCTTAGGAGTATTGACAGGCAGAGAGATCTGGACGTACAGGTCCACAGGTCACTGAAAGTGGCAACGCAGGTGGATAAGGTAGTCAAGAAGGCATACGGCATGCTTGTCTTCATCGGTCGGGGCATAGAGTATAAAAATTGGCAAGTCATGTTGCAGCTGTACAGAACCTTAGTTAGGCCACAATCAGAAAATTGCGTGCAATTCTGGTCACCACACTACCAGAAGGACGTGGAGGCTTTGGAGAGGGTACAGAGGAGGTTTACCAGGATGTTGCCTGGTCTGGAGGGCATTAGCTATGAGGAGAGGTTGGAAAAACTCGGATTGTTTTCACTGGAACGACGGAGGTGGAGGGGCAACATGATAGAGATTTACAAAGTTATGAGCGGCATGGACAGAGTGGATAGTCAGAAGCTTTTTCCCAGGGTGGAAGAGTCAGTTACTTGGGGACATAGGTTTAAGGTGCGAGGGGTAAAGTTTAGAGGGGATGTGCGAGGAAAGTTTTTTACACAGAGGGTGGTGAGTGCCTGGAACCTGCTGCCAGGGGAGGTGGTGGAAGCAGATACGATAGCGACGTTTAAGAGACATCTTGACAAATACATGAATAGGAAGGGAATAGAGGGATATGGGCCCTGGAAGTGCAGAAGGTGTTAGTTGGCAGGCATCAAGATCGGCGCAGGCTTGGAGGGCCGAATGGCCTGTTACTGTGCTGTACTGTTCTTTGTTCTTTGTTCTTTGATTGGTTGAAGGCCTAGCACTATTGCTATTGAATAAGACTGTAGCAAATCAACTTTGTGGATGTGGCACTTTGTGCCAAATTTCAAAGGGAGCAACAATTTTTACTGCATGAGAAAAGGGCGCGGAATGATTGACAAGTTGACTCTGATTGGTCGAGGCATTGCCATTGAGAATGCACCATAGAACTATTGTCCCCCACGCTTTTGTTTAATTCAAAAAAGGCACAACACCTGGACATGTTACTTTTGCATGCCAAGGATAGGTCCCTGCATGTGACTATATGTAGCTTCTAGCATGCGTAAGTGAGCACATTGTGAGCCAGACTGATAATCCTAAATTGGTTGTTAGTGTAATTCTTAGCACACTCGGGATTGTTCAGTAAGTGCTGTCCAATCGCAGAATCACATCTAACGTTAGACATTGTGTTCTGAGTTTTGCAAGTATGGGCTAGTTGGGTATGGGCACTAGTTGGCTTACCCTTGGATACAGCATGACTGGGAGAATGAGCAGGGGCAATGTAAAGCAGGACAAGCTGCTGGAAGAGGGAGGTGGGAGCAGGAGTGGGCCGGAACAGCATGAGGATAAAGGCTCAGCAAGAGGCCTTATCCACCTAGGGTGTTCAGGGAGCAATTCTCCCACCTGAAACTCAGCACAGAACAATGTGTGACTTGTTTGCACGACAATAAAGACATCCTCATTGAACAACTCACACTGCAACTGCAATCTCACAGCAGGACAAGGACTAC
The DNA here is from genome assembly GCF_036365525.1 of Heterodontus francisci. Taxonomy (NCBI): domain Eukaryota; kingdom Metazoa; phylum Chordata; class Chondrichthyes; order Heterodontiformes; family Heterodontidae; genus Heterodontus; species Heterodontus francisci. The sequence continues at coordinate 41,413,770 of NC_090375.1, forward strand.
ATTGTCAGTGGCTGTAAAGGTAATCGTGGCAATGAACTTCTATGCATCCAACTCCTTCCAGGCTGGAGCTGAAGATATTTGCAAAATTTTACAGTTTGCCATTCACTATTACATAAGGGTGGTCACTGAGTGACTGTATTCAAAGAGAGATAACTACATTTCAATCTCTCCTGCCAGAGATAAGCAGGTAGATTGAGCATGAGGGTTGGCTATGATCGCAAGCTTCCCTATAATGCAGGATGCCATTGACTGCACGCACATCACTTAAAGGAGGCATACTCTCACACACTCTCACAGGGACAGCGAGAGAGTTCCACGACTGATGTTACAGTTCAGAAAGTGATACTTTGCATGGGGAGGCAGCTGATTGGTAAGTAGGAACAGGTGAGTATTTCTACTTTTTTTACTACTTTCAACAGCTGAAGTAAAAGTAAAGGTAGGGACTTTAGATTGTGTTAGGTAGTGTTTGGAGTGGAATAAGGTCCCTAGGGTAATTAGTACTCTAAATTAAAGGGAGTAACTAAAGAGCTTAATCTAAGGGTAAGTCATGGCAGGAGAGCTCAACCCCTTGGCATCTCCTCCTGCTCTATGCAGGAAATCAGGGACACTTCCAGTGTCCCTGGCGACCATGTGTGCAGGAAGTGTGTCCAGCTGCAGCTACTGGCTGACCACATTACACAGCTGGAACTGTGGACGGACTCATTGTGCAGCATCCGCGATGTTGAGGACGTAGTGGACAGCACTTTTTGCGAGGTGGTCACACTTCAGGTAATGGCTGCACAGGCAGAAAAGGGATGAATAACCATCCTACGACGGAGTAGTAGGCACAGGCAGGTAGTGGAGGAGCCCCCTGTGGCCATCCCCCTGTCAAACAGATATATCACTTTGAATACTGTTGGGGAGATGGCCTCCAAGGGAAAAGCAGCAATAGCCAAGATCATGGCACCATGGATGGCTCTGCTGTACAGGAGGGGTAGGGGGTGGGGGAAGACTGGGAGAGCCATAGTGATAGGAGATTCAATTGTCAGGGGAATAGACACGCGTTTCTGTGGCCACAAACGAGACTCCAGGATGGTATGTTGCCTCCCTGGTGCTAGGGTCAAGGATGTCTCGGAGTGACAGCAGGGCATTCTGAAGGGGGAAGGTAAACAGCCTGTGGTCGTGATACATGTCAGTACCAACGACATAGGTAAAAAAAGGGATGAGGTCCTGCAAGATGAATTTAAGGAGTTATGAGCTAAATTAAAAAGCAGGACCTCAAAGGTAGTAATCTCAGGATTACTTCCTGTGCCACGTGTTAGTGAGTATAGGAACAGGAGAATAGACCAGTTAAAGATGCGGCTGGAGAAATGGTGTAGGAGGGAGGGATTTAGATTCCTGGGACATCGGGAATGGTTCTGGGGAAGGTGGGACCTGTACAAGCAGGACGGGTTATACCCAGGCAGGACCAGAACCGATGTCCTCGCAGGGGCATTTGCTAGTGCTGTTGGGGAGGATTTAAATTAGAAAGGCACTGGGATGGGAACCTGAGCGGGGAGCCTGAGGAGGAGGAAACAAGGATAGAAAGGAAAGACAGTAAACAAAAAGGCAAAAGTGGAAGGCATAGAAATCAAGGGCAAGAAACAAATAAGGCCATGGTGCAAAATAATGCTAAGATGACTAAGAATGTTAAAAGGACAAGCCTAAAGGCATTGTGTCACAATGCACGGAGTATTCGCAATAAGGTAGGTGAATGCAAATAGATATAAATGGATATGATATAATTTTGATTATGGAGACATGGCTGCAGGGTGACCAAGGATGGGAACTGAACATCCAGGGGTATTCAATATTTAGAAAGGACAGGCAAAAAGGGAAAGGAGGTGGAGTAGCGTTGTTAGTAAAAGAAGAAATCAATACAATAGTGAGGAAGGATATTAGCTCAGAGAATCCTGATGTGGAATCTGTATGGGTGGAGCTAAGAAACACCAAGGGGCAGAAAACTTTGGTGGGGGTTGTATATATGCCCCCAAACAACAGTGGTGATGTAGAGGATGGCATTAGACAGGAAATTAGAGATGCATGCAATAAGGGTACAACTGTAATTATTGGTGATTTTAATCTACATATAGATTGGGCAAACCAAATTAGCAATAATACTGTAGAGGAGGAATTCCTGGAGTGCGTACTTGATGGTTTTTTTGACCAATATATTGAGGAACCGACTAGCGAACAGGCCATCCTAGCCTGGGTATTGTGTAATGAGAAAGTATTAAGTAACAACCTTGTTGTGTGGGGTCCCTTGGGGAAGAGCAACATGATAGAATTCTTCATTAAGATGGAGAGTGAGAGAGTGGATTCCAAGACTAGGGTCCTGAATCTAAATAAAGGAAACTATGAAGGTATGAGGCGCGAGTTGGCTATGATCGATTGGGGAACGTTACCTAAAGGGTTGAAAGTGGATAGGCAATGGCTAGCATTTAAAGAGCACATGGATGAATTATAACAATTGTTCATTCCTGTCTGGCGCAAAAATAAAACTAGAAGGGTGGCTCAACTGTGGCTTACAAAAGTAATTCGGGATAGTACTAGATCCAATAGGAGAAATATAAAATGACCAGAACAAGTAGCAAACCTGAGGATTGGGAGCAGTTTAGAATTCAGCAAAGGAGGTCAAAGGGATTGATTAAGAAGGGGAAAATAGAGTATGAGAGTAAGCTTGCAGAGAACATAAAAACTGACCATAGAAGCTTCCATAGATTGTGAAGAGAAAAATATTGGTGAAGACAAATGTAGGTTCCTCACAGTCAGAAACAGGGGAATTTATATTGGGGAACAAAGAAATGACAGACCAATTAAATACATACTTTGGTTCTGTCTTCACAAAGGAGGACACAAATCACCTCCCAGAAATGTTGAGGAACATAGGGTCGAGTGAGAAGAAGGAACTGTATGAAATCAGTATTAGTAGGGAAATGGTGTTCGGGAAATTGTTGGGATAGAAGGCTAATAAATTCCCAGGGCCTGATAATCTACATCCCAGAGTACTAACGGAAGTGGCCCTAGAAATAGTAGATGCATTGCTGGTCATTTTTCAAAATTCTACAGACTCTGGAACAGTTCCAATGGAGTGGAGGGTAGCCAATGTAACCCCACTGTTTAAAAAAGGAGGTAGAGAGAAAAGAGGGAATTATACACCGGTTAGCCTGACATCAGTAGTGGGGAAAATGCTCGAATCCATTATAAAAGATGTAATGGCAGAGCAGTTGGAAAATAGTGACAGGATCGGACAAAGTCAACATGGATTTACGAAAGGGAAATCATGCTCGGCAAATCTACTGGAGTTTTTTGAGAATGCAACAAGTAGAATAGAGCCAGTGGATGTGGCATATTTGGACTTTCAGAATGCTTTCGATAAGGTCCCACATATGAGATTAGCATGCAAAATTAAAGCACATGGAATTGGGGGTAAGGTACTGACATGGATAGAGAACTGGTTGGCAGACAGGAAACAAAGAGTAGGAATAAATGGGTCTTTTTCTGAGTGGCAGGCAGTGAGTACTGGGGTAAAGCAGGGATCGGTGCTAGGACCCCAGTTATTCACAATATGTATTAATGATATAGATGAGGGAATTAAATGTAAAATATCCAAGTTTGCAGATGACACAAAGCTGGGTGGGTGTGTGAGCTGTGAGGAGGATGCAGAGAAGCTCCAGTGTGATTTGGACAGGTTGAGTGAGTGGGCAAATACATGGCAGATGGAGTTTAATGTGGATAAATGTGAGGTTATCAACTTTAGAGGCAAAAACAGGAAGGCAGATTATTATCTGAACGGCAATAGATTGAAAAAGCGGGAGGTGCAGCAAGACCTGGGTGTCCTTGTGCACAAGTCGCTGAAAGTAAGCATGCAGGTGCAGCAGGCAGTTAAGAAGGCAAATGGTATGTTGACCTTCATAGCGAGAGGATTCGACTACAAGAGCAAGGATATCTTGCTGCAGTTATACAAGACCTTGGTGAGACCACACCTTGAGTATTGTGTGCAGTTTTGGTCTCCTTAGCTGAGGAAGGATGTTCTTGCTATGGATGGAATGCAGCGAATTTTCACCAGACTGATTGCTGGGATGACAGGACTGATGTATGAAGAGAAATTGGGTCAATTAGACTTGTATTCGCTCGAGTTTTGAAGAATGAGAGGGGATCTCATAGAAACCTACAAAATTCTAACAGGACTGGATAGACTAGATGCAGGAAGGATGTGCCCGATGGCCGGGGAGTCCAGCACCAGGGGTCACAGTCTAAGGATAAGGGGTAAGCCATTTAGGACTGAGATGAGGAGAGATTTCTTTGCCCAGAGAGTGGTGAACCTGTGGAATTCTCTAACACGGAAAGCAGTTGAGGCCAAATCATTAAATATATTCAAGAAAGAGTTAGATATAGTTCTTAGGGCTAAAGGGATCAAGGGATACAGGGAGAAAGCAGGAACAGGGAACTGAGTTTGGATGATCAGCCATGATCATATTGAATGGTGGAGCAGGCTCAAAGGACCGAATGGCCTACTCCTGCTCCTATTTTTCTATGTTTCTATGCTTCCATGTTTCTGGGCACCACATGCAAACTCTGGGATTCCACTCCCTCAATGTCCAGATAGTGTCTGACAATAAGCAATGCCTGTTATCCTGTCAGCAGTCATGATGCCATCATTCTGTGGCAGTCCACTGTGCCAGCTATATTTCTGCCACCATGGCAAACCAAAGGGTGGCTACTGGGTAACAAGAACTATTCGCTGACAACATGCCTCATGAATCCTGTTCACTGCCACAGAAAATGTGATAGAATAATGCATTGGTGTGCTGAAACAACAATTTCACTGCTTGGACAACTCTGGAGGAGCTCTGCAGTACTTAAGGAGGATAAGAGGGTTGTGAACTCAGAGGAGAGAGTGAATGATGAGTTGATATAGAGGTTGAAATCACTGAGGTTGTGAAGTCATTTTATGCCTCTTTGTGGCCTACATCATTCTGTAGATGCAGGCCAAACTCCATACCAAAAATTCCAGAGCAACATTTAAGTGGCACTGTCGCAGCGATCTATGTCTCTTATTTTGTCGCTTTTTGTGCCTGCACAACTGGGATTTAGATTGAGACTACCCAAATGCATTTTGCGTATGACTTTCACAGTCATCAGAAAAAAGTTCCCCATCATCCGTCTGGGTTGGATTCATACGTGGATATTAGAGATTCTGGGACAGTCGCAAAAGCTAAGCTCTTTGAAAATTAGAGATGGATCAAAAAAACTAGAAATGACTTTGATTCAACATTATTACAAATGTAGGTAGCAAAATAAAAAACAAGATGTTCACTTTTCTGTCATCTTTCTTCTGCTTTAATTCACTTTCTCGTGAAGTGTTGTTTTATCAGTTTATTGCTGTCTGCATCAGTTATGCAGCTTGTCCCTGGTGAAGTGTGAGTCAGCAGAGAACCATCATGTCCATTGACCCAGTCTTAATTTTTCCACAAACTGATGGTGACAGAGTAATGGTGCGTAACATGCTGTGTTAATCAGAATTATGTTTAATTAATGCAGACATGGTTGGTGAAAGCCATGCATTAGCACTTTATAAAACCATCAGGCATAAATACACTAAGGATGAGTGTTCCCCATACAAATTAGTGAAATGCAATGCAGGATGATCTTTAATACATCATTTGAAAGTAACAGTCAATCGCAGAGGACTGACTACTAAATCTTTTTTTAGAAAACAGAAACGGAGATCAAGGATCCCAACTTAACACCAATGAGCCATGCTCACAGAGAGCATGATGAGGAGGTAAGGGTTCAAGATTACCATCCCAATTATCAGCACTCAGCTTCCCACTGAGAACGTAGGGTTGCAGAGTTATGCCTCATATGTGTCAAACCAACTGTGACAGCCTCTGAATAAGCAGCAAATGGTTTGGTCACATATACTCACTGCATATTTTCACCTGTACTCTGTTGAGGCAACGGTGGCGCAGTGGTAATGTCACTAAGATAGCAATCTAGAGGCCCAAGCTAATGCCCTGGGGGCATGGGTTTAAATCCCCATGACAGCTGGCGTAATTTAAGTTCAATTAATTAATAAAAATCTGGAATTGAAAGCTAGTCTCAGTAATAGTGCCATGAAACTATCATTGATTTTTGTACATACCCTTTAGGGAAGGAAATCTGCTGTTCTTACCTGGTCTGGCCTTTGTGTAAATCCAGACCCACAGCAATGTGGTTTGACTCTTAACTGCCCTCTGAAATGGCCTAGCAAGCCATTAGGTTTTCAGGGGCAATGAGGGATGAGCCACAAATGCTGGCCTTGCCAATGATGCCCATATCCCATGAATAAATTAAAAAAACATTATTTTCATCAGTACATACCAATAATATCACTGCAAGGACAGAGGCAGAATCAAGTTTGAACTAAACAACATTTTGGAATTCATCCAAATAATCAGTTTTACTCTTTGTAACCTATTCTGCCAGCATCTATTTGCTTAATAATCATGCTGTTAGAAAGGAGGGGGGGGAGAATTTAAGTAACAACAAGTTGTATTTTTATAGCATCTTCAAGGTAATAAAACATCGAAAGGCACTTCACTGGAGTGTTATAAAGCAAAGTTTGTCACTGAGCGACATGGGATATATTAGGGGAATGGAGCAAAAGTTTGGTCGAAGAGGTCGATTTCAAGGAGCATTTTAATGAAGGTTTTCAGGAGGAAAGAGAGATAGAGATTCAGAGAGCAAATAAAAGCAAAATACTGCGGATGCTGGAAATTTGAAATAAAAACAAGAAACGTTGGGAATACTCTGCAGGTCTGGCAGCATCTGTGGAGAGAGAAGCAGAGTTAACGTTCCAGGTCAGTGACCCTTCTTCAGATTCAGACAGGTTTCGGGCAGAGTTCCAGAGCTTAGGGTCTAGGCAGCTGGAGACATCGCCACTAAAAGTGGAGAAATTAACATTGGGGATGCTCTTGAAGCTAGAATTGGATTTTTAAAAAATTCATTCATGGGATGTGAGCATTGCTGGCTAGGCCAGCATTTATTACCCATCCCTAATTAACCTGGTGGTGAGCTGCCTTCTTGAACCGCTGCAGTCCATGTGAGGTAGGTACAGTGCTGTTAAGAAGGGAGTTCCAAGATTTTGACCCAGTGACAGTGAAGAAACGGCGATATAGTTCCAAGTCAGGATGAGTGCAGATACCTTGGAGGGTTGTGGGGCTCCAGAAGATCACGGAGATAGGGAGGCGTGAGGCCATGAAGCGATTCGAAAACAAGGATGAGATTTTTTAAAATGAGACACTTCTTAACCCGAAACCAACTTGGTCAGTGAGCACAGAGTGAGAAGTGAATGGAACCTGGTCTGAGTAAGGATAAGAACCCTGGATGACTTCAAACCCACAGACGATAGAATGTGGGAGACCAGCCAGGAGTGTATTTTGTTACAGTCAAGTTAGAAAAAGTCAAGGGGATTCCCTCTTTTCCCTCTCTTTGTTTGACCACAACAGGTTTAATTCTTTCTTAAAGTGGATGTACTGGCCAATTCAGTAGGTTTTTGATTGCCTACCTACTATGTTCACAACAAGAAGCAATCTGACAGGTTTTCTGAAGTTTAACAAAGAGAGAGGTTAACTTTATTGTACCTAATGTTACAACCAGGTGACAAAGGTGTCTAGGGTTTTTTTACTGTCTTCACCTGGTTTTATTGTAACAGGGTTTGATTTTTAAACATACTGCGTTTTGAGCTCATCCTTGGCGAATCCTTGTTCACCACTTTCCAATTATAAGGCAAAGAAATGAGCACACCAGGTTTTCATAGGTTTAAAGAAGAAAAGTGAAATTTATGAAAACTTAAGCTTAAACTCTAATTCGATTAACGCCTACGTGTATACGCTGTGCCCATGCTAGCATGCATACGGGATACGCTCATGCAAATAGAGACAGAAAAGAGCAGAGGCAAAGATAAAGTTGGACAGTCGAGGCAGTCTCTTTGTTACTATTTCTGTGTTTCCAGCTCGCCGTAGAGTCTTTGATTGTAGACAGCTCTTACTTTTCATTGCGGCCTAGTATTCTTCTTAAAACTTGTTCACATAAGAGAATTTTCTCTCTTTGAGTTCACATGCCTTCAATGGTTTCAGAAGCTGGTGAGAATGAGATGAGAGCAGACAGGAGAGAGGTGTTCTCAGTCCAGGAGCAAATAGTTTTTTGAGTTTCTTTCTCCCAGCAAGTTCAAATTCAAAAAACTCCAACAGTCAGCCAGTCATGTGATCAAACTGGTCTGACCACTTCTTCTGTGTATTGGGGAAGCAAGGGCTGGGTCCTTGGTTCCAACACTGTCTGCTAGCATGCAAATGCCTTTCCAGTCAGGGGCTTGGCAATTCCTTGTGATCAGCATTCTTTTCTTCCCAGCCACAATTTTAAGTTTTAATGTTTATGTGGCGAAATAATGTGTACCTCAGTCTTGGCAGGTGGGGGCCTGCATGACACTAAACTGAACTAATGAAAACAATAAACTACGTGCCCACTTTTATTCACGTACACACTCACTAGAGGTTTACACACACACAAATAGATTACAGAGTGGGGAAAGGTATATTGGTTCTGTTACAGTGCATAGAAAAGGGGTATACAGTCTGTGGACTTTGTTGATTTGGCTGGCTTCTAGCTGCATTCGGTGGTTGTGAGGCTTTTAGTTTGAAGAGGTAGATGACTGGTTTGGTGGATCTCTTGGAGACAATGATGCAGATGATTTTCTTCAACGGTGTTTCTGATTGTAGCCAGATATGCAAAGGTGATCAACAGGAAGATTTCAAAGCTTGTAAACTGAAGTGGAGAGAGAGAGAGAGGAACCCCCACTAAGGGTTCGCATGTGACAGAGTCCAGAAGCTTCTCCTCTCTGTGCTGCAGAAAGACACAAGCTTAAAACCACAAATGGGGATGGGCTTGTCACATGACAGTCACTCAGTGATTCAAATATAGCAGTTAGCAGTATTTCTCTCTTGCTAAAAAAACAGGTAGTTCCCTTAAACTTCCTGGGAATTGGTTCTTTTTGGGAAATGAGCAGAGATTTTATGTCCCTCCTCACAAGAATTGCAATGTAGGATACAGTCTTGCAAATTAGGTGCTCATCTTAAGCTGACAGCAAAGACATTCTTTTTGCGATTCTTCTTTAAATGTCTTAAAAATATATAAATTCAGATCTCCAGTCAGTGGATTATAGAAAATTATCATTCAACAAAGCACATTGGCATGACAATTTGAACAGTCAAGTTTAGAGGCAACAAAGACATGGATGAGGGTTTCAGCAGCAGATGATCTAAGTTGTTGTTGTTGAGCATTTAAACAATAATTTTGTTATCTCTGTAAAGTAATTTGCACTTTGCAGCCATGTTACATTTGCAGTATAAATACTGACCCAACTCCAGACAGAAGTGGTTTCAGATCTGCGAGCAGTTAGTCTCACACCATTTGATGGTAACACTGCTTGGAGTGCTAAATGGAGTTTGAAAAGTACTCAGGGGACCATGCTTTCATGACATTTCATTTTTATGTGCTGGGAAAGGAGTTCTGTGTGAATACATGAACAACGGATGCACACAGCTCTCTTCTGTGCTGCAGAATTGATGTTTGAGCCAGCTGGTATAAACAAGACTTTACAATCTGGCTAAGCTCCTAATACTCACTCTCGCTAGAAAATGTAGCTTCCAGAGGTAAATGTATCTGAACTCAAATGATTTCAAATAACCGTTTTTTCTTGCTTTCAAAAAATGAAAGGTATAGAAACAGATTCGAATGGTATTTTAAAAATGAATGAAGTTTATTCTGAATATGTGAAGCACAATAGGCCTTTACCATTATTAAAATAAAACGTTAATTGTAAATCAAACATCCCTATAACGATTCCCTCCTTGGGGAAACATCTTGAAATCAATACTTAATGCACAGTCTCCTACTCTAACTCACTTATTTCCAAGATTTCAAAACTTTTTATATTCTTGGGCTTCAGGACACGAAGGCCAGGACCCAATGGGGGTCCTGAGCCCACACTTGCCAGGAGCGAGACCGGCGAAGCAATCTTCCCGGAGTTGACCTCCTAATTGGCCGCTTCCAGGCTCGCCATCCTAATGCTGCTGGCCCAATCAGAGGCCACAGCGCTGGAGCCTTGGCAGGCCCACGAGCAGAGGTGGGCGCTGCTGAGGCAGATCAGAGATCGTGAGGGCTCCCCAACATGAAGGTTTACCAGGCCCCCACAGTCTCCAGGCCTGTCACCTCACCACATCCCCCTCATTTATATACAACTCCTTTCAACCTTGGTGGACTTTGACAGTTAACCTAGGTTTCTCAGTGATTAATGACCAAACATGAAAATAGCAAAAAACAGTTTCATTTGTATCATAGTGACACTGGGTGGGTTGGGAAGTGGGGGGTAAGGGGGCGGGGGGGATGGGGGAAGAAGGGTAAACTTCACGTTCACCCTGCCTGGCTGGTAAATTGTTGGATCGCCTACCCATTGTAGAATCCGTCACATTTTCATCCAAATTTTCTTTTTGGGTTTTCTTCTTTATTTATTCATGGGATGAGTGTGTCTGGCAAAGCCAGCATTTATTTCCCATCCCTAATTGCTCTTGAGAAGTTGGTAGTGAGCCGCTGCAGTCCATCTGGTGTAAATACACTCAAAGTGCTATTAGAACGTGAGTTCCAGAATTTTGACCCAGCAACAGTGATATAGTTCCAAGTCAGGAAGGTGTGTGACTTGGAGGGAAACTTGCAGGTGGTGGTGTTCCCACACATCTGCTGTCCTTGTCCTTCTAGGTAGAAGACATTGCGGGTTTCGAGATGCTGCCAAAGACGTCTTGGTGCATTGCTGCAGTGCATCTTGTAGATGGTACATACTGCTGCCATTGTGTGTCAGTGGTGGAGGGAATGAATGTTTGGGGATGAGGTGCCAATCAAGCGGGCTGCTTTGTCCCAGATGACGTTGAGCTTCTTGAGTGTTGTTGGAGCTGCACCCATCCAGGCAAGTGGGGAGTATTCCATCACACTCCTGAATTGTGCCTTGTAGATGGTGGACAGGATTTGGGGAGTCAGGAGGTGAGTTACTCACTGCAAAATTCCTAGATTCTGACCTGCTCTTATAACCACAGTATTTATCTGGCTGTTACAGTTCTCGTCAATGGCAACCCCCTGGATGTTGCTAGTGGGGGATTCAGTGATGGTTATGCGGTTCAACATCAAGGGGATGTTGGAGATGGTCATTGCCTGGCACTTGTGTGGTGCAAATAATACTTGCCACTTACCCGCTCAAGCCTAAATGTTGTCCACATCTTGCTGCAAGTGGGCACAGACTGCTTCAGTATCTAGTGAGTTGGAATGGTACTGAACACTGTGCAATCATCAAAAAACATCCCAATTCTGACCTTATGATGGAGGAAAGTCATTGATGAAGAAGCTGAAGATGGTTGGGCCTAGGACATTACTCTGAGGAACTCTTGCAGTGAGGCACTACAGCTGAGATAATTGGCCTCCAACAACTACCAGACCAGAAGCAGCGGCAGAGGTGGTGAGAGGAGCTGGGGTATAAAAGGAGCGGAGAGCTGAAGCCCGAGACCAGAAGCAGCAGCGGCGACAGTGAGAGACGCTTTGTTGTGTTCAGTGGACTAACTTGACCAGCAAATATCAAAGTGTGACATCACAGGAGGGATGGTAAGTGATTGGTGGGTATTTCTTTCCTTCTTCCGTGTCTCGTGTTGTTTTTTCTTGTTTTTTTTTTGGTTTTGGCCAAGTAATTTAAATCAGGCGACGTCATTACAGGTTAAAAGTACACTTAAATAGTTTTTTTTCTTAAATACTGTGATCCAAAATAATTAATTAAATAGAATAGAAATGGCTGGGCAGGCGATGTGTTGCAGCTGTAGTATGTGGGAGCTGGTGGACGCTGGTGCAATCCACAATGACCACATCTGCAGCAAGTGTTGGCTGCTCGAGGAACTTCGGCTTAGAGTTGATGAGCTGGAGTCCGAGCTGCGGACACTGCGACACATCAGGGAGGGGGAAAGTTACCTGGACACTGTGTCTCAGGGGACAGTCACACCCCTAGATTAATTACATCCAATCTGGACTGTGGTCAGGGACAGGAGAGTGTGACTGCGAGTGAGACAGGTATGGGGATCCAGAATTTAGCTTTGGAGGAGCCTCAGCCAGTGCCCTTATCCAATAGGTACGAGGTTCTTGCTCCCGGTGTGAATGAGGGCACAGGCTGCAGGGAGGATGAGCAAACTGACCACAGCACCATGGTTCAGAGTGCCATTCAAGTGGGGGGAGCAAAGAGAAATGTAGTTGTAGTAGGGGATAGCATAGTTAGGGGAATAGATACTGTTCTCTGCAACAAAGATAGAGAGTTCCGAAGGCTGTGTTGCCTATCTGGTGCCAAGGTTAAGAACATCTCTTCTGGGCTGGAGAGGAACTTGGAGTGGGTGGGAAAAGATCCAGTTGTCGTGGTCCACGTAGGTACCAACAACATAGGCAGGACTAGGAAAGAGGTTCTGCTAAGGGACTATGAGCAGCTGGGGTCCAAATTAAAAAGCAGAACCACAAAGGTAATAATCTCCGGATTACTACCTGAGCTACATGCTAATTGGTATAGGGTAAATAAGATTAGAGAGGTAAATGTGTGGCTCAAAGATTGGTGTGGGAGAAATGGGACACTGGCACCAGTACTGGGGAAAGAGAGAGCTGTTCCGTTGGGATGGGTTCACTTGAACCATGCTGGGACAGGGTCCTGGCGAATCGTATAACTAGGGTTGTAGATAAGGCTTTAAACTAAATAGTGGCGGGGTGGGGTCAATTGAAAGGAAGTTTAAAAATTCGAAAAGCAACGAAAGAGCAGAGGTGCAGGGTACTGAAGGGGCATAAATTAATCAGAGAGTGACAGGAAGAGACAGGGAATACAAGCACAAGAGTACAGCAGAAATTAGAACCTGAGTACATAAAAATGGTAAAAAGTCAAAGCTTACGGCTCTTTATCTGAATGCACATAACATTTGTAACTAGATAAGCCGACGGCACAGATAGAAATAAATGAATATAATTTGATAGCTATCACTGAGACGTGGTTGCAGGATGACCAGGACTGGAATATAAATGTTCAAGGATATTCAACGTTCCAGGAGAATAGGCAGAAAGGAAAAGGAGGTGGGGTAGCTTAGCTATTAAAGGAAGGGATCAGTGCAGTTGTGAGTAATGATATAGATGTAATAGATCGTGATGTAGAATCAATATGGGTGGAAATAAGGAATAGCAAGGGAAAAAAATCAAGGGTGGGAGTGGTCTATAGGCCCCCGAACAGTTGCCTCTCTCTAGGATACGATATAAATCAGGAAATAATGGAGGCGTGTAAGAAGGGCACTGCAATTATCCTGGGTGATTTTAATCTGCATATAGACTGGACAAATCAAATTGGCAAGGGTAACATGGAAGAATAATTTGTAGGGTGCCTCAGGGATTGTTACTTAGAGCAATATGTTGCAGAACCTACCAGGGAACAGGCTATTTTAGATTTGGTATTGTGTAATGAGGTAGGATTATAAGTGATCTCATAGTTAAGGATCCTTTCGGGGGGAAGCGATCATAACATGGTAGAATTTCAAATTCAGTTTGAGGGTGAGCAACTCGGGTCTCAAACCAGTGTCTTCAACATAAACAAGGGCAATTTAGAGAGGTGTGAGAAAAGCGTTGTCTAAAGCGGGCTGGGGAGATACAGGGAAAGTCAGTAGATGAGCAGTGGCAGACTTTTAAGTAGATATTTCATAACACTCAGCAAACGTTCATTCCAGTCAGTAGGAAGGACTCGAAGAGAACGATGAACCACCCATGGATAACAAAGGAAGTTAAAGAGAGTATCAAATCAAAAGCAAAGGCGTACAATGCGGCGAAAATGAATGGTAGGTCTGAGGATTGGGAAATTATTAGAAACCAGCAGTGGATGACTAAAAAACGAATAAAGAGGGAGAAAATTGATTATGAAAGTAAATTGGCAAGAAATATGAAAACAAACAATAAGAGCTTCTATGGGTATATTAAAAGGAAGAGAGTAGCTAAAGTAAGTGTGGGGCCCTTAGAGGATGAGACTGGGGAATTAATAACAGGGAACAGGGAAATGGCAGATAATTTAAACCAATATTTTGCATCAGTCTTCACGGTGGAGGGCACTATAAACATCCCAACAATAATAGATGAACAAGGTGTAAATGGGAGGGAGGAACTTGCAACAATCTCTATCACGAAGGAAAAGATGCTATACAAACTGATGGGAGTAAGGGCAGACAAGTCGCCAGGACCTGATGGCCTGCACCCAAGGGTTTTAAAATAAGTGGCTGCAGAGATAGTGGAGGCATCGGTCATAATATTCCAAAACTCACTGGATTCCGGTCGGGTAGCAGCAGATTGGAAAACAGCTAATGTGACACCCCTATTCAAGGAGGGAGGGAGACAGAAAACAGGAAACTATAGACCAGTTAGCTTAACATCAGTCATTGGGAAAATGCTAGAGTCCATTATTAAGGAAGAAATAGCAGGACATTTAGAAAAACATAATGCAATCAAACAGAGTCAACATGGTTTTATGAAAGGGAAATCATGTTTGAAAAATTTGTTCGAGTTCTTTGAGGATATAACAAGCAGAGTGGATAAAGGGGAACCAGTAGATGTTACGTATTTGGATTTCAAGAAGGTGTTTGATAAGGTACTACATAATAGGTTATCGCACAAAATAGGAGCTCAGTGTATTGGGGGTAATGTGTTGGCATGGATTGAGGATTGGCTAACACACAGAAGGCAGAGAGTCGGGATCAATGGGTCTTTTTCAGGTTGGAAAGCCATAACTAGTGGGGTGCCACAAGGATCGGTCCTAGGGCCGCAACTATTTACTATCTATATTAATGACTTGCAGGAAGGGACAGAGTGTAGTGTATCCAAATTTGCTGATGATACAAAGATAGGTGGGAAGGCATGTTGTGATGAGGACACAGAGAATCTGCAAAGGGATATAGATAGGTTAAGTGAGTGGTCAAAAATTTGGCAGATGGTGTTCAATGTTGGAAAGTGTGAAGTAATCCAATTTGATCGGAAGAATAAAAAGGCAGATTATTATTTTGATGGAGAAAGACTACGAAATACTGCAGTACAGAAGGATCTGGGTGTTCTTGTGCATGAAACACAAAAGGTTAGCATGCATTATTATTATTAGCATGTTGAGCAGAGAGACCTTGGGGTGTAAGTACATAGTTCCCTGAAAGTGGTAACACAGGTCGACAGGGTGGTGAAGAAGGCATATGGCATGCTTGCCTTCATTGGCCGAGGCATTGAGTACAAGAATTGGGATGTCATTTTACAGTTGTATATAACGTTGGTTAGGCCGCATTTGGAGTACTGTGTGCAGTTCTGGTCGCCGCACTACAGGAAATATGTGATTAAGCTGGAGAAGGTGCAGAAGAGATTCACAAGGATGTTGCCTGGTTTGGAGGGCTTGAGTTATAAAGAGAGATTGGATAGGCTGGGTCTGTTTTCCCTGGAGTGAAGGAGGCTGAGAGGGGACATGATAGAGGTATATAAAATTACGAGAGGCATAGATAGGGTCGATAGTCAGAGTGTGTTTCCCATGGTAGGGGTGACTAAAACTAGAGGGCATAGATTTAAGGTGAGAGGGAGGAGGTTTAAAGGGGATCAAAGGGGTAAATTTTTCACACAAAGAATGGTGGGTATCTGGAATGAGCTGCCAGAGGAGGTGGTGGAGGCAGGAACAGTAGCAACATTTAAGAGGCATTTGGACAGGTACTTGAATGAGCAAGGCATAGAGGGATATGGAATTAATGCAGGCAGGTGGGATTAGTATAGATAGGCATTATGGTCGGCATGTTATAGACGCGGTGTGCCGAAGGGCCTGTTTCTATGCTGACTCTAGGTGCAGCAAGTAATTAGGAAGGCAAATGGAATTTTGGCCTTTATTGCTAGGGGGCTAGAGTTTAAAAATGGGGAAGTCCTGTTACAACTGTACAGGGTGTTGGTGAGGCCACACCTGGAGTACTGCGTATAGTTTTGCTCCCTGTATTTAAAGAAGGATATACGAGCATTGGAGGCAGTTCACAAAAGGTTCATTAGGCTGATTCCTGGGATGAAGGGGCTGTCTTCTCAAGTGCGGTTAAACAGGTTAGGCCTTTATTCATTGGAGTTTAGGAGAATGAGAAGTGATCTTATCGAAACATACAAGATTTTAAGGGGGCTCAACAGGGTAGCTGTTGCGAAAATGTTTCCACTAGTAGGGGAATCTCGAACTAGGGGACATAATTACAGAATAAGGGGGCACACATTTAAAACTGAGATGCGAAGGAATTTCTTCTATCAGAGGGTAGTGAATCTCTGGAATTCTCTGCCTCAGAGAGTTGTGGAGGCTAGGTCACTAAATGTATTTAAGGAGGAGGTAGATAGATTTTTGAAATCTCGGGGTGTTGAGGGTCAGGCAGAGCAGGCCCAAAAGAGAAGTTGAGGACTGGGACAGATCAGCCATGATCTTATTATATTGGGGGGAAGGCTTGAGGGGCTGAATGATCAACTCCTGCTCCTATTTCTTATGTTCTTACATTCTTAACTACAACCACCTTCCTTTGTGCTATGTATGACTTCAACAAATGTAGACTTTTCCCCCAATTCCCATTGACTTAAATTTTGCTAGGGTTCCTAGACAATCGGTCAAATGCTGCCTTGATGTCATAGGCAGTCATTCTCACCTCACCTCTGGAATTCAGTTCATTTGTCCATGTTTGCACCAATGCTGTAATGAGGTTTGGAGCCAAGTGACACTGGAAGAACCCAAACTGAGCATGTGAGCAGGTTATTGCTAAGTAAATGCTGCCTGATAGCAATGTTGTCGACACCTTCCATCACTTTGCTGATGATTGAGAGTAGACTGCTGGGCTTGTATTTGTCCTGCTTTTTGTGGACAGGACATACCTGGGCAATTTTCCACATTGTCAGATCATTGCCAGTGTTGTAGCTTTACTGGAATGGCTTGGCTAGGGCCATAACTAGTTCTGGAGCACAAGTCTTCAGGTCTTGACAGGGTGGATGTGGAAAGGATGTATCCTCTTGTGGGAGAATCTAGAACAAGGGGTCACTGTTTACAAATAAGGGGTCGCCCATTTAAGACAGAGATGAGAATTTTTTCTCGCAGAGGGTTGTGAGTCTTTGGAACTCTCTTCCTCAAAAGGCGGTGGAAGCAGTGTCTTTGATTATTTTTAAGACAGAGATAGATAGATTCTTAATAAGCAAGGGGGTGAAAGGTTATTGGTGGTTGGCAGGAATGTGGAGTAATTGGTTCGGCCATGAACTTATTGAATGGCGGAGCAGGCTTGAGGGCCGAGTGGCTTTTCTCCTGCTCCTAATTCATATGCTTGTATGTTCGTATGTTCAGTACTACAGCCAGGATGTTGTCAAGGCTCATAGCCTTTTAGTATCCAGTACGTTCATCCATTTCTTGATATCGCATACAGTGAATCGTATTGGCTGGCATTTGTGATGGTTGGGACCTCAGGAGACCGAGATAGATCATCGACTTGGCACTTCTGACTGAAGATGGTCACAAAGGCTTCAGTCTTGACTTTTTCTCTGACCTGCTGGGCTTCCCTATCATTGAGGATGGGGATGTTTAAGAAGTCATTTCCCCAAGTTAGTTGTTTAAACGTCCACCACCATTCACGATTGGACGTGGGAGGACAGCAGAGCTTAGATCTGATCTGTGGTTGTGGGATTGCTTAGCTGTATCTAAAGCATGCTGCTTCCACTGCTTGGTATTCACGTAGTCCTGTGTTGTAGCTTCACCATGTTGGCATCTCCTTTTTAGGTATGTCTGGTGCTGCTCCTGGCTTGCTCTCCTATACTCATTGCATAAAGTTTAGTCCCCTGGCTTGATGCTAACAGTAGAGCAAGGGAGATGCTGGACCATGTGATTACAGATTGTGGTGGACTACAGTTCTGCTGCTGCTGATGGCCACACGACCTATGGCTGCCCAGTTTTGAGCTGCTAGATCTGTTCTGAATTGATCTCATCTGGCATGATTGTCGTGCCACACAACACGATGCAGCGTGTTCTCGGTGTGAAGACAGGACTTTCTCTTCACAAGGACTGTGAGGCAGTCACTCCTATCAATACTGTCACAGACAAGTGCATCTGTGACAAGTAGATTGGTGAGGATGAGGTCAAGTAGGCTTTTTCCTCTTGTTGGTTGTCTCACCACCTGCCGCTGGCCCAGTCCGGCAGTCCTTCCAGACTCAACCAATTCAGTCAGTAGTAATGCAACCAAGCCACTCTTGGTGATGAACATCGAAGTCCCCTACCCAGAGTACTTTCTGTGCCCTTGCTACCCCCAGTGCTTCTTCCAATTGGTGTTCAACATGGAGAACACTGATTAATCAGTTGAGGGAGGGCAGTAGGTGATAATCAGCAAGAGATTTCCTTACCCATATTTGACCTGATGCCATGAGACTTCATGGGGTCCAGAGTCAATGTTGAGGACTCCCAGGCCTACTCCCCACTGACTGTACACCACTGTGCCACCACCTCTGGTGGGTCTGTTCTACAAGTGGGACAGAACATACTCAGGGATGTGATGGGGGAGGTAGTTTTAGTGGGATGAATTCTGCTGGTTCTACAACCAGTTTATTGCCCAGATGAAAATTAGCCCCGGTAAACCTATGATCGCAGAATGTGATAATTGCAATTCTATTCTGTTGAAGTGTCACTGTGGTATCATAGGCTTGAAGTAGCATTTACACATCAAAATGAAGAAAATCTAATATTTTTGTTCAACGAGACAATATACTATGTCAAAAACTTCGAATGAGTATTTTGATTTCCACATTGTTCTGACACAGCGGCAAGAATGCCATGAACCAATCTAAACAGGGAGCTACTGCTACAACAATCAGAGCATCTGTTCTATCACTGGTTGCTTTGCATCCTGCCATCTATGAAAGGTGATGGACATGCAAAAAACAATCCATTTAGGTGGGGTGTCTTCTCTTGTTGCACCTTTGCTGATGGCTGTGAAGGCTAATCCTTGAGAAGCAGGTTTTGCCACAAGTGCTGAACGTGAAGCTGCCAAGTGATGTTGTGACTTCTTGTTTTCGGCATTGGCGCCTGTTGCCAAGCTGCTGTAGCCACTGATCGTCATGGTAGTGCATACCGGTCCACAGGAAGTATCAGCATTTTTCTCTTTTGCCAGCAAGTGAGGCCCAGGTACGATCAACATTTAGGGCCATCAAGCCACACTGGCAAGCATCCTTGAAGCGGAGCTTTAGGTGACCCACTGGTTGTTTGGTCCTGGTTACATGACCATCCTCCATCCTGCAGACATGTCCGATCCAAAGAAGTCTCCTTTGTTTATTAGTGCCAATACACTTGGGAGCTCTGCCTTTGAGAGGACTGCCACGTGTGTGATTTTGTCCTGCCAGGATATACTCAAAAATTTCTGTCAACATATAAATATTGAAGCAAGACCCCTGATTTTAACTTTGGGTTCATTTTGGGCAAATAGATGGTAGAATGAGTTAGAAACTCACACACTGCAACAAAAACATGGGGTTGAGTTTTCATCACAAAGGCAGCAAACAGGAGCCAGATTTGTTTTTGTGTTAGAAACCCACCTCCAATGGGAAACCGATTAAAGTTAAGATTTTCACATGGGTGAACCCTTAATTGGCATGGAGATGGGTTCCTGTTCAATTAAGGGCAGTGAGCAGGCTCAAAAAGCTGGGGGTCCAATCAGAGATCTTCCAGCTTCAGAGAAGTACCTGGCTGCAGTGCAAGGTAAGTAACTGGGAGGGTGCATCAACAAGAACCCTCTCAGCCAGGTTTTAAAAAATGTAATTAAAAAACACAAAAAAGTAGCCAGGTTACCATTGTGGTGGGGGGAACCCTTGACAGAGTGGCATTTGGCTGTACCCCCACCCAGGCAGGTGGGGAGGGCCTGTAGGCCTGCCAGGAGCGCTGGCACCCTGGCCTGCCACTGTGTGCCCACCTCTAAGCAGTTAATCTGCCCCCTCCTCGTGTCGGGAAGCTGGAGGTTGACTGGAAAATTCCAATCGGCTTCCTTAATTTACCTTTAACAAAGCTCTTAATGAGCCTTGCCAGCCCCAACCTCACTTCCCCAAAACTGGCCAGCGTCGGGATCGGTCTCAGGAATCTGGCATGCTGGCCAGCGCCGGTATTTTCAGGCCTCCACTGCCTCTGCTCCCACCCTTGGGGCCTCCTGAAAATCTCTCCCAAGGTGTTAGAGCACCTGGGCCTCGTTATAATTCAACCCAATTGACTGTCACAATGGGAACCCGCCCACTTTGGCACTACTATTACTGCTGGGTTAACCAGAGCCCTGTGTAAAGCAGAAATGTGCTGTATCATGTGAGATTGCATTGTCTTCTGGCTCCTGGGTAAATTTTGCTGAAGAGGGAAGGGGAAGGTCAGAATGTCCCTAGATTTTCTGAAGCCTCTCTGGAGATTCTGCTGGAAGAGGTAACTGAGAAGAGGGAAGTCCTTTACCCCATCACTGCTTGGTGCCTAAGCATGAGTTCTGTTGTGGGATGACCTTAAGAAGAGACCACCTTAGTGAAGATCACCGGAGGAAGTGATGTCATATCACACATGACCAGTCAGTTTGTGTGGAGCCCAAGAGAGTGAGACATGTCTTGGTGTGGGTTGTACAACAGCTGTATGTATGTATATATATGTTCCAGTTAAAGTATAGTAAAACCCAAGTTTACTTTGGATATTGCTTGTAGTCCTGTGAGCCTTATGATAGATCGCACTCAGCTCAGAGAGGTGCACAACAACACTACATGTGACAAGCCTGTGGACATACTCAAAGAAAAATTCTGAAGATGAATGTACAGAGGCTACGAGGACAGAGCAAGAACATCCGAACCAATATTCTGAGTCTCAGAGGAGGCATCAAGACGATCTTAGCTCTGGGAAGAGATTCACAATGATAATGACCGAAGAACTGTGGAGAATATTTTAAGAAACATTTAATGAAATACAGAGCGAGTATATACTCCTGAGAGGAAGAAGCTCCACTTCACAGAAAAAACAGCCATGGACAACTAAAGAGATTAGGGATAGCATAAAACTAAAAGAAAGGGCTTACAGAAATGCAAAACGCAGCACAGATCCAACTGAATGGGATCGATACAAAGACCAACAAAGGGTCACAAAGCAGCTTATAAGAGCTACTAAAAGGGATTATGAAAGGAAACTTGCAAGGGACATCAAAATCAATAAGAAGAAATTTTATAGTTACATAAAGGGAAAGCGGGTGGTCAAGAGCAATGTCGGCCCACTAAAAGCTGAAAACGGAGATATTATCATTGATAATGGGGAAATGGCAGACATGTTGAACAACTACTTTGCCTCAGTATTTACAGTTGAAAAGTTGGATAACTTGCTGGAAGTCCCGAAAAAATTAATAGCCGATAGGGGACAGGGATTTAATACAATTAACGTAAGTAAAACATCAGTAACAAGGAAATTAATGGAACTAAAGAGTGAGAAATCCCCAGGACCTGACGGTTTCCATCCGAGGGTGTTAAAGGAAGTAAGGGAGTACATTGTAGATGCCCTAACTATAGTCTTTCAGAGTTCCCTAGATTCAGGAGTGGTCCCTCTGGATTGGAAAGTTGCACATGTCACTTCACTTTTTAAGAAGGGTGAAAGGGGGAACCAAGGAAATTACAGACCAGTTAGCCTGACATCTGTGGTGGGCAAGTTGCTGGAGTCTATAATCAAGGATAGGGTGACTGAAGACCTAGAAAAATTTCAGTTCATCAGGGGCAGCCAGCATGGATTCATGACGGGAAGGTCATGCCTGACAAATTTCATTGAATTTTTTGAAGAGGTGACTGAGGTAGTGGACAGGGGAATGTCTTTGGATGTTATTCATATGGACTTCTAGAAGGCATTTGATAAAGTCCCACATAAGAGACTGTTAACTAAGGTAGAAGCCCATGGAGTTTAGGGAAAATTATTGTCATGGTTAGGGAGTTGATTGAGTGGTAGGCGACAGAGAGTGGGGATAATGGATAAATAGTATTGACAGGCAGAGAGAAGTATTGACAGACAGAGAGATCTGGGCGTACAGGTCCACAGGTCACTGAAAGTGGCAACGTAGGTGGATAAGGTAGTCAAGAAGGCATACGGCATGCTTGCCTTCATCGGTCAGGGCACAGAGTATAAAAATTGGCAAGTCATGCTGCAGCTGTACAGAACCTTAGTTAGGCCACACTTAGAATATTGCGTGCAATTCTGGTCGCCACACTACCAGAAGGACGTGGAGGCTTTGGAGAGGGTACAGAAGAGGTTTACCAGGATGTTGCCTGGTCTGGAGGGCTATGAGGAGAGGTTGGATAAACTCGGATTGTTTTCACTGGAACGACGGAGGTGGAGGCGCGACATGATAGAGGTTTACAAAGTTATGAGCGGCATGGACAGAGTGGATAGTCAGAAGCTTTTTCCCAGGGTGGAAGAGTCAGTTATTAGGGGACATAGGTTTAAGGTGCGAGGGGCAAAGTTTAGAGGGGATGTGCGAGGCAAGTTCTTTACACAGAGGGTGGTGAGTGCCTGGAACTTTCTGCCGGGGGAGGTGGTGGAAGCAGGTACGATAGCGACGTTTAAGAGGCATCTTGACAAATACATGAATCGGATGGGAATAGAGGGATACGGTCCCCGGAGGTGCAGAAGGTTTTAGTTTAGGCAGGCATCAAGATCGACGCAGGCTTGGAGAGCCGAATGGCCTGTTCCTGTGCTGTACTGTTCTTTGATATTGTTCTTTGTTTGTAATCCGATTGGCAGGATGTGACTAGTGGTGTCCCACAGGGATCTATGTTGGGGCCTCAATTATTCACATTATTCATTAACGACTTGGATGATGACATAGTCAGTCTTAAACCAAATTTGCTGATGATACAAAGTTAGGTGGCATTGCAGATAGCATAAAATTGCAAGGAGATATTGACAGACTAGGTGAATTGGCAAAACTGTGGCAGATGGATTTCAATGCGGGCAAGTGCGAGGTTATCCATTTTGTACCAAAAAAGGATAGAGCAGGGTACTTTCTAAATGGGAAGAGGTTGAGTACAGTGGATGTCCAAAGAGACTTGGGGTTTTAGGTGCATAGATCTTTAAAATGCCACGAGTAAGTGCAGAAATTAATCAAAGAGGCTAATGGAATGCGAGCCTTTATATCTAGAGGATTGGAGTATAAAGACACAGAGGTTATGCTGCAGCTGTACAAAACCCTGGTTAGACCGCACTTGGAGTACTGTGAGCAGTTCTGGGCACCACACCTTAGGAAGGATACATTGGCCTTGGAGGGAGTGCAACGTAGATTTACAAGAATGAAATCTGGACTACAGGGGTTAAGTTATGAGAAGAAATTACACAAATTAGGCCTGTTTTTGCTAGAATTTAGAAGGTTAAGGGGTGATCTGATGGAAGTCTTCAAGATATTAACAGGAAAAGACAGGCTAGATAAAGATAAACTATTTCCACTGGTTGGAGATTCTAAAACTAGGGGACATAGTCTAAAAATTAGGACCAGACCTTTCAGGAGACATGTTAGGAAGTATTTCTTCAAGTAAAGGGTGGTAGAGATTTGGAACTCTTTCCCACAAACAGCAGTTGAAGCTAGATCAGTTGTTAATTTTAAATCTGAGATAGATAGATTTTTGTTAAGCAAAGATATTAAGGGATATGGGCCAAAGGCAGGTATCTGGAGTTAGGCCACAGATCAGCCACAATCTCATTGAATGGTGGGACAGGTTCGAGGGGCTGAATGGCCTACTCCTGATTTTTTTTGATTTAGAGATACGGCACTGAAACAGGCCCTTCAGCCCACCAAGTCTGTGCCGACCATGAACCACCCATTTATACTAATCCGACACTAATCCCATATTCCTACCGCATCCTCACCTGTCCCTATATTCCCCTACCACCTACATATACTAGGGGCAATTTATAATGGCCAATTTACCTATCAACCTGCAAGTCTTTTGGCTGTGGGAGGAAACCAGAGCACCTGGAGGAAACCCACACAGACACAGGGAGAACTTGAAAACTCCACACAGGCAGTACCCAGAATTGAACCCGGGTCGCTGGAGCTGTGAGGCTGCGGTGCTAACCACAGCGCCACTGTGCCGTACTGTTCCTATCTCCTTTGTTCCTATAAGATCGGGACAAATAAGCAAACCTCCTCTAGGTTTTAGAGGGCATTTGAATTGAATTAATAAATCTAGAATTAAAACCTACTCTAATGATCACCATGAAACCATTGTCGATTGTTGCAAAAACCCAGTTAGTTCACTAATGTCCTTTAGGGATAGAAATCTGCTGTCCTTACCCAGTCTGGCCTACATGTGATTCCAGACCCACAGCAATTTGGCTGACTCTTAAATGCCCTCTGAAATGGCCCAGCAAGCCACTCAGTTGTATCGAACTGCTACGAAGTCAATAAAGAATGAAACCAGACGGACCACCTGGCATCGACCGATGCACCGGCAACGACAACAGCAAACCCAGCCCTGTCGGCCCTGCAAAGTCCTCCTTACTAACATCTGGGGGCTTGCGCCAAAGTTGGGAGAGCTGTCCCACAGACTAGTCAAGCAACAGCCTGACATAGTCATACTCACAGAATCATACCTTACAGACAATATCCCAGACACTGCCATCACAATCCCTGGGTATATCCTGTCCCACCGACAGGACAGAACCATCAGAGGTGGCGGCATAGTGGTGTACAGTCAGGAGGGAGTCGTCCTGGGAATCCTCAACATTGACTCCGGACCCCATGACGTCACATGGCATCAGGTCAAACATGGGCAAGGAAACCTCCGGCTGATTACTACCTACCATCCTCCCTCAGCTAATGAATTAGTTGAACACCATGTTGAACACCACTTGGAGGAAGCACTGAGATTTGCAAGGGCGCATGAAGTACACTGGGTGGGGGACTTAAATGTCCATCACCAAGAGTGGCTCAGTAGCACCACAACTGACCGAGCTGGCCGAGTCCAAAGGACATTGCTGCTAGACTGGGTCAACTGCAGGTGCGAGAAACCAATTAGAGGGAGAAACATACTTGACCTCATCCTCACCAATCTGCCTGTCGCAGATGCATCTGTACATGACAGTATTGGTCGGAGTGAGCACCGCACAGTTCTTGTGGAGACGAAGACCCGCCCCCACATAGAGGATACCCTTCATCGTGTTGTGTGGCACTACCACCGTGCTAACTGGGATAGATTTTGAACAGATCGCGCAATGCAAAACTGGGCATCCATGAGGCAGAATTGTACTCAACCACAATCTGTAACTTCATGGCCCGGCATATCCCCCACAAAACCATTACCATCAAGCCAGGAGACCAACCCTGGTTCAATGAAACGTGCAGGAGGGCATACCAGGAACAGCACCAGGCATACCTCAAAATGAGGTGTCAACCTGGCAAAGCTACAACACAGGACTACTTGCCAAACTGTGTAAGCAGCATGCGATAGACAGAGCTAAGCGATCCCATAACCAACAGATCAGATCTAAGCTCTGCAGTCCCGCCACATCTAGTCGTGAATGGTGGTGCCAATTAAACAACTAACTGGAGGAGGTAGCTCCACAAATATCCCCATCCTCAATGATGGGGGAGCCCAGCACATCAGTGCAAAAGATAAGGCTGAAGCATTTGCAACAATCATTCGCCAGAAGTGCCGAGTTGATGATCCATCACAGCCTCCTCCTGAAGTCCCCAGCATCACGATGCCAGACTTCAGCCAATTCGATTCACTCCGTGTGATATCAAGAAACGATTGAAGGCACTGGATACTGCCATGGCTATGGGCCCTGACAATATTCCGGCAATAGTACTGAAGACCTGTGCTTCAGAACTTGCCGCACACCGAGCCAAGCTGTTCCAGTACAGCTACAACACTGGTATCGACCCGGCAATGTGGAAAATTGCCCAGGTATGTCCTGTACACAAAAAGCAGGACAAGTCCAACCCGGCCAATTACCGCCCCATCAGTCTACCCTCAATCATCAGTAAAGTGATAAAAGGTGTCATTGATAGTGCTATCAAGTGGCACTTGCCTCACAATAACCTGCTCAGTGATGCTCAGTTTGGGTTCTGCCAGGGTCACTTAGCTCCTGACCTCATTACAGCCTTGGTTCAAACATGGACAAAAGAGCTGAACTCAAGAGATGAGGTGAGAGTGACTGCTCTTGACATCAAGGCGGCATTTGACCGAGTATGGCATCAAGGAGCTCCAGCAAAACTGGAGTTAATGGGAATCAAGGGGAAAACTTTCCGCTGGTTGGAGTCATACCTAGCGTAAAGGAAGATGGTTGTGGTTGTTGGAGGTCAATCATCTCAGTTCCAGGACATCACTGCTGGACTTCCTCAGGGTAGTGTCCTCGGCCCAACCATCTTCAACTGCTTCATCAAAGACCTTCCTTCAATCATAAGGCCAGAAGTGGAGATGTTTGCCAATGATTGCACAATGTTCAGCACCATTCACGACTCTTCAGATACTGAAGCAGTCCATGTAGAAATGCAGCAAGACCTGGACAATATCCAGGCTTGGGCTGATTAGTCGCAAGTAACATTCGCGCCACACAAGTGCCAGGCAATGACCATCTCCAACAAGAGAGAACCTAACCATCTCCTCTTGACATTCAATGGCATTACGAACCTGCGGGTTACCATTGACCAGAATCTGAACTAGAGTAGTCCCATAAATACCGCGGCTACAAGAGCAGCTCAGAGGCTAGGAATCCTGTGGAAAATAACTCACCTCCTGACTCTCCAAAGCCTGTCCACCATCTACAAGGCATAAGGCAGGAATGTGATAAAATACTCTTCACTTGCCTGGATAGGTGCAGCTCCAACAACACTCAAGAAGTTCGACACCATCCAGGACAAAGCAGTGATTGGCAACCCATCTACAAACATTCACTGCCTCCACCACCGATGCACAGTGGCAGCAGTGTGTACCAGCTACAAGAAGCTGCAACGCGCCAAGGCTCCTTAGACAGCACCTTCCAAACCCACAACCTCTACCACCTAGAAGGACAAGGGCAGCAAATAGTTGGGAACACCACCATCGGCAAGTTCTCCTCCAAGCCATACACCATCCTGACTTGGAACTATATTGCCATTCCTTCACTGTCGCTGGGTCAAAATCCTGGAACACCCTTCCTAACAGCACTGTGGGTGTCCCTACCTCACATGGACTGCAGCTGTTCAAGAAGGCAGCTCACCACCACCTTCTCAGGGGCAATTAGGGATGGGCAATAAATGCTGGACTAGCTCACCGACACCCACAAATAAAAAACATTCCAGCTCATAACAACAACTTTATACTACTACTACAGCAATACTATTTTCAATAAAGTAGTGACAGTAGGACAAGTGGCCAGGTTCAAACTCATTAAAAAAAATTTAGAATTGATATTTGGAGGTTTTTCTTCATGCAGAGAGTGATCACCACATCGAATGGACTTTCAGGTCAAGTGATGGAGGTGAAAGTCCTGCAGTGATTTCAGAAATAACTAGGTGCAGCAATAAGGATGTGGATGTGCCAACTTTAACATCTGGCCTTCCTCAACTGTAAGCATTTTGTGATCATTGAAGCTTTGAGCATTTATAAAGTACTGGCTTTGTCACTGTCTCTTATTGCCCACAAACTACTGCTAATTATCACTAATTGAATTAGCTTATATGGCTCATGTGGGAAATAAGAAAAGCCACTCCAGTACAGGAGGGAACAGTTTCCTACAACTGGGGTGATAGGAGATAAACAAATCTCTCACCCTTTTCCTTATAACAATGCATAAGTTTGTATGCTGTGAGCAAAAAAACAATGAGCAGTTTCTTTTCCACTCATTGTAGATCAATCTACTTAATGGAATTCTCTACCCAATCGAGTTGTCAAAAATCCATCGTTGAGTATGTTCATGGCTGAGATAGGTAGATTTTTGGTCTCTCAAGGAATCAAGTGAGTGGGCAGGAAAGTGGAGTTGAGGTAGAAGATCAACCCTGATTATATTGGATGGTGGAGCAGACTCGATGGGTCACATGGTCTACCCCTCCTCGTATTTCTTATGTACTTTTTACAACATATCATGATGCTGACTGGGTTTTGCCCTGATGTAGTTCAGTGAAGCACTGAAGCAACATTGACTTCTGCTAACAGAAACTTCGGAGTGTCTCCGTGGTGCCATGTGGGAGAATGTAGAGCTGTTGATTTGAACTAAAAAACTACTGTGTGTTGCTTGTAACCTTGAGAATGACAACAGCAATTGCTATCTGAGGAAACAAATTCACCTGTATGCTATGGCTTAATTATGTTTAGCTTGGGTGTCTGCAATAACTCTACAGCTTTAACACTGACCATGACTGGGACTGAAAATCAAAACACGTTGTGGGTAATCTTTGACATTACCATTGACGTCCCAAAGAATTTTGCAGCAAATGAAGTACTTTTGAAGTGTAGTCACATGTTGCAATGTAGTACGTGCAGAAGCCAATCTGGGCACAGCAAGCTCCAACAAATAACAATGTGATAATGGCCAGATTATCTTTTATTATGATGTTGCTTTAGGGATAAATATTGGCAAGGACACAGGGCATAACTTCTTCAGAATAGTGCCACGTGTTCTTTTAGGTCCACCTGCGAGAGTAGATGGGGTCTCGGTTTTAACGTCTCTTGCAAAACACAGCACAGTACCGCACTGGTGAATCAGCCTTGGCTTTTGTGCTGAAGCCCAAGGGCTGGATTCTATTAGTGGAGGCAAGTCCAAAAATGGCGGCCCACCCATGCAGGCCACAGGCCAAAGAGCCGCTGCAATCTCAAGCACAGCGGCTCATTTAAATAGCCGGGTGGCCCACCCCTCCCCCCCTCAATCACGTGGAGTGGGTGGGCTGTCCATCCCTGGCAATGGCATCAGCTGCCCGTGTGCAGATGCAGACGCTCTTTTTAAAGGGCAGTCAGCCCTGCCCGGATGTTTAAATATTTAAAGAGCTATACACCAAAATGTATTAAATATATTTATTTTGCCCCTTTCCCACCCCCCATAACAATTATGATGACTATTTTCCCTTCCCAAAAAAACACCTTTTACATCTGACCATCCCCCAAAACTGCACAACATTTAAGGTTCAACCCTCTCTCCTACACCCATTACATTTATTTGACCCCGTTCCCCACCCATCCACATTAATAAACGTACCTCCTCCCCCCTCCCCACCAGCATTGCACCTCATTTCCTGAATGGGCCTGAAGGTGCAGGAGTACCGGCCGCTGCACCGAAGTTCACGGTGGGCCCTCAAGATCTGAGGTAAGTACATGTTAATGTATTAATTTAATTAATTTGAATATATTGATTGCGGTCCCTTGTTGTCCCATCACCCAGCGGCAGGGGAGGGATGCCACAGAGCCTTGCTAGCGCCGGGAGGATCGGGCCAGGCCCTGCTGCTGTCAAGGTCCATGGCAGGCCTCATCCGAAGACATCTTCAGGCCCCCACCCCCCCCCCCCGCCATGGATCTTGACGTCGAGGGCTGTTTAAAATCCAGCCCCAGGAGTGGAACTTGAACCTAGAACCTTCTGCCTCAGAAGAAAGAGTGCTACCAACTGAGCCACAGCTGACAACTTCTTGCTCTTAACCTGGTGTAGCAGATCATCAGCCCTCTATAAACACGGCCAATTTTCCATCTATAAAGTGTGCGAGTATTCATTATGTGCTGCATACCTTTTTCTTGTTGTTTGTCTTGTCCAATAGGCCACAAGGCAAAGGTCTTTTCATGACAACAATCTTGAGTGTCTGGAAAAAGATGGGCAATCAGTTGACAGTGCAGTCCCTCTGTGATGAAGCAGCAAGCTTACTAATGCTCATTGTAAATCAACATTTAGCACAGAAGCAATTTAACTTAGCAATCTTCATAGAATCGTAGAATTTTACAGCACAGAAGGAAGCCATTGCACCCATCATGGGCTGGATTTTGTCGGGTTCCGTGGCAGGGGCTTAGATGGAGTGGAGTTCTTAAAATGTATACAGGAGAACTTCTTAGCTCAATATGTAGAGGATCCAACAAGGGAGGGTGCAGTGCTGGATCTAATTCTGGGGAATGAAGCCGGACAGGTGGTTGATATGTTGGTGGGGGTGCATTTTGGTGATAGCGACCACAACATGGTACAATTTAAGCATGTTATGGAGAAAGAAATAGACAAGTTGCAAAAAAAGGTTTTGGATTGGGGGAGAGCGAATTTTAGTAAAATAAGGCAGGATCTGGCCAAGGTAGACTGGAAAGAGTTACTTGTCGGGAAATCTACAGAAGAGCAGTGGTGGGCATTCAAAAAGGAAATGGGGAGGGTACAGGCCCAACATGTTCCCTCCAGGGTAACAGGTAGGAGCAACAAGCCCAGAGAACCATAGCTGACCGGAAACATTCAGGGTACAATAAGAAGGAAAAGAGAGGCTTTTAGCAAATACAAGAAGAGCAAATCAACGGAAGCATTAGTGGAGTACAGAAAGTATAGGACGGAGCTTGGGAAGGCAATTAGGAGAGCAAAGAGGGGATATGAGAAAGCTCTGGCTGGTAAAAGTAGGGAAAATATATAAGTATATCAATGGGAAGAGGATAACCATGGAAAGAGTAGGACCCATTAGGGACCAAGGGGGAAATTTGTGGGTGGAGCCAGAGAACATTGGTAGGGTGTTGAATGAATACTTCATATCTGTCTTCACCCAAGAGAATGAGGATGTAGATATGGAACTCGGAGAGAGAGACTGTGAGGTTCTTGAGCAAATTGTCATAGGGAGTGACAAGGTATTGGAGGTTTTGGCAGGCTTAAAAGTGGACAAATCTCCAAGTCTGGACGATTTGTGTCCCAGGATGCTGTGGGAGGCGAGGGTGGAGATTGCAGGGGCTCTGATCCTAATTTCTAATTCCTCTCTGGCCACGGGGGAGGTGCCAGAGGACTGGAGAACAGCTGATGTGGTCCCACTATTTAAGAAAGGTGTTAGAGATAAGCCAGGAAACTATAGACCAGCGAGTCTCACGTCAGTGGTAGGGAAACTATTGGAGAAAATTCTGAAGGAGAGAATCTATCTCCACTTGGAGAGGCAAAATTTGATTCGGAATAGTCAGCATGGCTTTGTCAGAGGGAGGTCATGCCTAACAAATTTGATTGAATTTCAGTAAAGCCTTTGACAAGGTCCCACATGGGAGAATTATCAAGAAAGCAAATGCACATGGGATACAGGGTAACTTGATAAGGTGGATTCAAAATTGGCTTAGCTGTAGGAGACAGAGAGTGATGACAGACGGCTGTTTTAGTGACAGGAAGCCAGTGTCCACTGGCATACCACAGGGATCTGTGCTGGGTCCCCTATTGTTTGTCATTTATATAAACGACATAAATGACTATGTGGGGGGGTAGGATCAGTCAGTTCGCGGATGACACAAAGATTGGCCGAGTGGTTAACAGTGAGGTTGAGTGGCTTGGGTAACAGGAAGATAGAGACGGGATGGTCAAATGGGCAGAAAAGTGGCAGATGGAATTTAACCCTGAAAAGTGTGAGATGATACACTTTGGAAGGAGTAATGTGACATGGAAGTATTCAATGAATGGCCTGACACTGGGAAGTTCCGAGGAACAAAGTGACCTTGGCGTGTTTGTCCATAGATCTCTGAAGGTAGAAGGGCAGGTTAATCGGGTGGTGATACAGGCATATGGGACACTTGCCTTTATCTTTCGAGGTATAGATTACAAAAGCAGGGAGATCATGTTGGAGTTGTACAGAACTTTGGTAAGGCCACAGCTGGAGTACTGTGTGCAATTCTGGTCGCCACATTATAGGAAAGATGTGATTGCACTGGAGGGGATGCAGAGGCGATTCACCGGGATGGTGCCTGGGATGGAACATTTAAGCTATGAAGAGAGGTTGGATAGGCTTGAGTTGTTTTCGCTGGAGCAGGGAAGACTGAGGAGTGACCT
The DNA here is from genome assembly GCF_036365525.1 of Heterodontus francisci. Lineage (NCBI taxonomy): Eukaryota > Metazoa > Chordata > Chondrichthyes > Heterodontiformes > Heterodontidae > Heterodontus > Heterodontus francisci. Next base: position 41,445,859 of record NC_090375.1, read on the forward strand.
GATCGAGGTGTACAAGATTATGAGGGGCATGGACAGGGTGGATAGGGAGCAGCTGTTCCCCTTAGTTGAAGGGTCAGTTACGAGGGGACACAAGTTTAAGGTGAGGGGCAGGAGGTTTCAGGGGAATTTGAGGAAGAACTTTTTTACCCAGAGGGTGGTGACAGTCTGGAATGCCCTGCCTGGGAGGGTGGTAGAGGCAGGTTGCCTCACATCCTTTAAAAAGTACCTGGATGAGCACTTGGCACGTCATAACATTCACGGCTATGGGCCAAGTGCTGGCAAATGGGATTAGGTAGACAGGTTAGGTGTCTTTAATGCATCGGTGCAGACTCGATGGGCCGAAGGGCCTCTTTTGCACTGTTTTGTTCTGTGTGATTCTGTGTGAGGGGGGAGGAAAATCGGAGCAGCTACGGAACTCGACACCGGGGTTGTCAGGCCCGATCTTCCCGGTGGCGGGGAATGTCTGCGGCGGCCCCTCCGCCATTCCAGAATGGGACTCACGTTAGCATACTTAAATTACCTATTTGCATAAATTAAAATATAAAGCACAGTGATCTTACCTTCAGTTTCCAATCTTCAGCGCAATGAGTGCACTCACGCAGCTTCACTTTTCTGTCCAGGGAAAGTTGATACCACCATGTTGGGGAAGGGGTGAATTCTGCACTCTGTTGGGTATGGAGGGTGGGGAAGGAGTGAACTCTGCACGCTGATGGATGATAGAGTTACAAAATTGGCATCTACCCAACAAACTAGAAAGTTGCCCAACTACTTCCTGTCCATAAATAGCAAGACAAATCCAATCTGACCAATTACCTCCCAGCAGTCTACGCTCAATACTCAGCAAGAAGGTGTCATCGATGGTGCTATCAAGCGACACTTACTCAGCAATAACCTGCTTAGCAATACTCAGTTTGGGTTCTGCTAGGGCCACTCAGCTCCAGACCTCATTACAGCCTTGGTCCAAACAAGAACAAAAGAGCTAAATTCTAGAGGTGAAGCGTGAGTAGCTACCCTTGACATCAAGGCAGCATTTGACTGAGTGCGGCATCAAGAAGCTCTGGTAAAGTTGAAGTCAATGGGAATCAGAGGGAAAAATATCCACTGATTGCAGTCATGCCTACCACAAAGGAAAATGGTTGTAGTTGTTGGAGGCCAATCATCTCAATCCCAGGACATCAATGCAGGAGTTCCTCAGAGCAGTGCCCTCAGCTCAACCTTCTTCAGCTGCTTCATCACTGGGAATGTTCCCTGATGATTGCATAGTGTTCAATGCCACTCGCAACTCCTCAGATAATGAAGCAACTGTGCACACATGCAGCAAGACCTGGACAACAATCAGGCCTGGTCTAATAAGTGGCAAGTAACAAGTGCTAGGCAATGACCATCTCCAACAAGAGAGAGTCCAACCACTTCCCCTTGACATTCAATAACATTACTATCATTCGATCCACAATAATCAACATCCTGGGGGTTACCATGGACAAGAAACCTAACTGGACCAGCTACATAAATATTGTGGCTACAAGAGTGGGGAGTGGGTCAGAAATTGGGTATTTTCCAATGAGTGGCTCACCACCTGAATCCCCAAAGTCTTTCCACTATCTACAAGGCACCAGTCAGGAGTGTGATGAAAAACTCTCCACCTACCTGGATGAATGCCACTGTAACAGCACTCAAGAAGCTCAACACAATTCAAGACAATGAAACCCGCTCAAGTGGCATCCCATCCATCCCCTTAAATATTCATTCCTTCACCACCAATGTACAGTGGCTGCAGTGTGTACCATCTACAAGAGGCATTGCAGCAACTCACCAAGACTTCTTTGATAGCACTTTCCAAAACTATTATCTCTACCACCTAGAAGAACAAGGGCAGCAGATGCATGGGAACACCATAACCTCATAAAATACCACTTCCATGACACCATGAAACTGATCAGTGAAATGTGGCCATAGATAATGTAACCTGCGACTTAGATTTTAATCCAAATCCATGAAACTCAAATTCCACAAGGACTTCGCAGTATATATTGAAAGCACAACATTTAACGACAAGGGTTTTTTACTTATACATAAGCCCAGATCTTGCTGGAGTGGGACGTCTTGTGTGTGCCATTAGTTAGACTTTTTTATGCAGCATTCAGCTCCAAAAGTTTTTGTGGCGTGACTTTCTGGAAGTGTGAGGTGGTAACATCCAAATGAGGTTAATGACCGTAGTGAAAGGTGGTAACAACAATGTATCACCTTAACCATTGAAATTAAGGATTGAGAAAGAACCAAGAATAACAGATAAGGCAGTAGGGTGAATTAGTGTCAAACCAGCAACAGACAGAGAAATAATAAGGTACTGCACCAGCAGGTTATTACACAAAATTAGGACTCATAGGATTGGGGTAATATGGATTGGATTGAGGATTGGTTCATGGACAGAAAACAGAGAGCAGGAACAAATGAGTCATTTTTAGGTTGGTAGGCTGTAATTAGTAGGGTACCTCAAAGATCAGTGCTTGACCCTCAGCTATTTACAATCAATATCAATGACATAGATGAGGGGACTGAGTAATGTATCCAAGTTTGCGAGCAATATAAAGTAAGCTACAAGGAGAACGTAAAGAGGCTGCAAAGAGACATAGACAGATTAAGTGAGTGGGTAAGAACAGGACAGTTGAAATATAAGGTGGAGAAATGTGACGTTATCCAAACAAAAACAAGAAATGCTGGATTCACTCAGCAGGTCTGGCAGCATCTGTGGAAAGAGAAGCAGAGTTAACGTTTCGGGTCAGTGACCCTTCTTCGGAACGTTATCCACTTTGGTAGGAAAAATAGAAAAGCAGAACATTTTTTTAAATGGTGAGAAACTGTGAAATATTGAAATTCAGAGGTACCTTGTAAACAAATGATAGAAAGTTAAAATGCAGGTACAGTAAGCAATTAGCAAAGCGAATGGTATGTTTATTTAATAAAGTGGAGTATAAGAGTAAAGAAGTCTTACTGCAATTGTATAGGGACTTGGTGAGACCACGCTGGAGTACTGTGTACAGTTTTGGTCTCCTTACTTTAGAGGGAGTGCAATACAGGTTAACTAGACTGATTCCTTGGTTGAGGGGATTATCCTCTGAATGAGGATTGAACAGATTAGATTTACATTTGCTGGTGATTAGAAGAATGAGAGTCGATCTCCCTGAAACATATCAAATTCTTAAGGGACCTGACAGGCTAATTGCTGGGAGAATGTTTCCCTTGTCTGGGAAGTCTAGAACTGGGGCTCACAGGCAGAATAATTGGTCGGCGATTTAGGACTAAGATAAGGAGAAATTTCTTTTCTCAAAGTGTTGTGAAGCTTTGGCACTCTCTACTGCAGAGAGCTATGTATGCTGAGTCAATGAGTATATTCAAGACAGAAATCGATAGATTTTTGTTTACGAAGGGAATCAAGAGATAGTATGGAAAGGTATAGCCGAGGTAAAAGATCTGTCAACGTGTGATAAAGGTACATCTCTGATTATGGGTGACTTTAATCTGCATATAGATTGGACAATTCAAATTAGTCACAATACCGTAGAGGAGGAATTCTTGGAGTGCATACGGGATGGTTTTCTGGACCAATACGTTGAGGAACCAACTAAAGAACAAGACATCCTAGACTGGGTATTGTGTAATGAGAGAGGAATAATTGACAGTCTAGAGGTGCGAGACCCCTTGGGGATGAGCGAACATAATATGATAGAATTCTTCATCAAGATGGAGAATGACGTAGTTGATTCTGATACAAGGGTCCTGAATCTTAGTAAAGGAAACTATGAAGGTATGAGGAGCGAGTTGGCTATGACAGATTGTGAAACGTTACTTAAAGGGATGATGGTGGATAGGCAATGGCAAACATTTAAAGAGCGCATGGATGAACGGCAACAATTGTTTATCCCTGTCTGGCGCAACAGTAAAATGGGAAAGGTAGCCAAACTATGGCTTACAAAGGAAATTAGAGATAGCATTAGATCCAAGAAAGAGGCATATAAATATGCCAGAAAAAACAACAGACCTGAGGATTGGGAGCAGTTTAGAATTCAGCAAAGGAGGACCAAGGAATCAATTCAGAAGGGGAAAATAGAGTACGAGAGCAAGCTTGCGGGGAACATAAAAAATAACTATAACAGTTTTTATAGGTATGTGAAGAGAAAAAAGATTGGTGCCTTCCAGTCAGAAACAAGGGAATTTATTATGGCGAACAAAGAAATGGCTGACCAACAAATGCATACTTTGGTTCTGTCTTCACAAAGGAGGACACAAATATCATACCAGAGATGTTGGGGAACACAGGGCTTAGTGAGAGACAGGAACTGAAGGAAATCGGTATTAGTAGAGAAATGGTGTTGGGGAAATTGATGGGCTTGAAGGCCGATAAATCCCCAGGACATGATAGTATGCATCTCAGAGTACTTAAGGAAGTGGCCCTAGAAATAGTGGATGCATTGGTGGTCATCTTCCAAGATTCTATAGACTCTGGAACAGTTCCTACAGATTGGAGGGTAGCTAATGTAACCCCACTATTTAAAAAGGGAGGTAGAGAGAAACCAGGGTATTATAGACCAGTCAGCCTGACGTCGGTAGTGGGGAAAATTCTAGAGTCCAATATCAAAGATTTTATTGCAGAACACTTGGAGAACAATGGCAGAATCAGGCAGAGTCAGCGTGGATTTACAAAAGGGAAATCATGCTTGACAAATCTACTAGAGTTCTTCGAGGATGTAACTAGTAGAGTTGATGAGGGGGAGCCAGTGGATGTGGTTTATTTGGACTTTCAGAAGGCTTTCGACAAAGTCCCACATAAGAGATTAGCGTGTAAAATTAATGCGCATGGGATTGGGGGTAGTGTATTGCGATGGATAGAAAATTGGTTGGCAGACAGGAAACAAAGGGATAAATGGGTCTTCTTCCGAATGGCAAGCAGTGACTTGTGGGGTAATGCAGCGATCGGTGCTAGGACCCCAGCTATTCACAATATATATTAATGATTTAGATGAGGGAACTAAATGTAATATCTCCAAATTTGCAGATGACACAAATCTGGGTGGGAGGGTGAGTTGTGAGGAGGATGCAAAGAGGCTTCAGGGTGATTTGGACAAGTTGACAGAGTGGGCTATTGCATGGCAGATGCAGTATAATGTGGATAAATGTGAGGCTATCCACTTTGGTAGCAAAAACTGGAAGGCAGATTATTATCTGAACAGCTATAAACTGAGAGAGGGGAATATGCAGCGAGACCTGAGTGTTCTCATACACCAGTTGCTGAAGGTAAGCACGCAGGTGGAACAGGCGGTAAAAATGGCAAATGGTATGTTGGCCTTCATAGCGAGAGGATTCGAGTGCAGGAGCAGGGATGTCTTGCTGCAATTATACAAGGTCTTGGTGAGGCCACACCTGGAATATTGTGTGTAGTTTTGGTCTCCTTCTCTGAGGGAGGATATTCTTGGTATAGAGGGAGTGCAGCAGAAGTTTACCAGACTGATTCATGGGATGGTGGGACTGACGAATGAGGAGAGATTGAGTCGGTTAGGATTATATTTGCTGGAGTTCAGAAGAGTGAGGATGGACCTCAGAGAAACCTATAAAGTTCTAACAGGACTTGACAGGGTAGATGTTCCCGATGGTGGGGGAGTCCAGAAGCAGGGGTCATAATCTAAGGATATGGGGTAAACCATTCAGGACTGAGATGAGGAGAAATTTCTTCACCCAGAGAGTTGTGAGCCTGTGGAATTTGTTACCACAGAAATCAGTTGAGGCCAAAACATTGTATGTTTTCAAGAAGGAGTTAGTTAGATATAGCTCTTGGGTTTAAAGGGATCAAAGGGTATGGGCCGAAAGCGGGAACAGGTTACTGTGTTGGATGATCAGCCATGATCATAATGAAAGGCGGAGCAGGCTCGAAGGGTTGAATGGCCTACTGCTGCTCCTATTTTCTATGTTTCCATGTTTCTATCTTATTGAATGGTGGAACAGGCTTGTAGGGCTTATTAGCCTACTCCTGCTCCTATTTCTTATGTTCCCATAGACTGTGATTGGAGTAAGAGAAAAAAAAGGAAAAGTAATGAAAAAAATTAAAATGTTACAATTTTAAAATCTTAAGAGAAATTTACTACATGCAGGAATGAGACTGAACATTTTAAATTGTTCCATTTCTAGGCCAGAGAGTTTGATTGGTATGACATTCACAATTATCAGGCTATTAAGAAGATACTAATACTGTTAAATACCTGACTTACTTGTCCTATTTTAGTTGGTAGCGCTCTCACCTCTGAGTCTGAAGGTTCAAGTCTCACTCCAGGACTTGAGCACAATTCTGACTTCCAGTGTAGTACTGAGGGAGTTCTATACTGTCGGAGGTGCTGTTTTTCAGATGAAACGTTAAACCACGGCCCCTTGTACCCTCACACATGGATTGAAAAGATCCCATAGTACAATTTTGAAGAAGAGCAGCAGAGCTATCCCTGGTGTCCTGACCAATATTTAACGTTCAATCAACATGACAAAAACTGATTAACTGGTCATTAATCACATTGCAGTTTCTGGGAGCTTGCTGCGTGCAAATTGGCTGCCGCGTTTCCTGCATTACCACAGTGACTACATTTCAAAAAGAATTTCATTGGCTGTAAAGCGCTTTGAGACATCTCATGACATTTGGTCATGAAAGGTGCTATATAAATGCAAGTCTTTCTTTTTTCTGAACTTTTTGTGGTGATTTTAATGCTTAATTATTGCACAAATCCAGCAAGCATTCAAAAATAACCAGAAGGCTAATGGTGAGTTGCCATTTATGCGAAGTAAACAATGGAGGAATGTAAATTGACCAGCAAGTTCTGGACATTTGCAACTCATACATATCTCTTAATCCCCTCAACCTGTTGAATCATTGTCACATTAATAAGAGCATACACAAGCCATTACTTTTCTGTTAATAACCAGCCTATACTGTTTTGCATTTTTCTTATTAATATTTTAGTTCTGCCATGCAAATTAAATTGTTCAATCATAAACTGTCTCCCTTCAAATTCATAGAGACTTTGGGTGCAAATTTAATTCAGCAGCAGTTTTGTCTTGTCCTCGCATGTTTTAATCTGCAGAATGGAGTGACTGCGATAACCAAGCACGATGGATTTAATTTCTCTCTTCAAATTAAATGCAAACTAACTTCCCAAAAGGGGAGAATAATGACAAAACTGCATAATCTTCCCAGTCCTGGTCTACAAAATCCCTGAACATTTATTTTGAAAGCTTCCGTATCTCCATGCAATGATTCAATCAAGCTGTGTAAGTGTAAAAGTTAATGTTAAATTTTCTTTAGAGATCTTTAATGTGGATCACATCAGAGGTGAGAAGGTAATGTGTTGTGCACATCCACTGGGAACCTCATTAAAGATTGGAATAAACCACAGTCAAACTTCTACTGACGGACAACTGGTCAAGATGTTTGGATAGGGTCAAACGCTCTCACCAAAGCTCGTGAGGCCAAAGAACTATGCAATTCCACTGATAACATCTTCTGTTCTCTTAACTTCTCTTCTGTTTCCAAATACTTTGAAATATTTATCATTTCATCTCAAATGCCATTACGTGCTTTCCCTTATCTCAAAGGGCCAACATAGCTCAGTCAAAGCATTCTTAGCTGTGGGTTTAAGGATGTAAGCATGTTAGCTAGCTTGATAATTCAGTGTTGCTGTATTGTTGGAGGTCCTGTCTTTTGGATGTGATGCTAAAGTATGGCTCAATCCCATAGCACTATTTGAAAAAGAGCAGTGGAATTGTCTTGGTTTCAAGACCAACATTTATGCCTCCATTGACACCACCAGAGCAGATTAACTGGTCATTTATGTCGTTGCTTTTCGTGGGATCTTGCTTTGTGCAAATTGGCAGTTATATTTGCCTACAATTACTACATTTCAGAAAATAATAAAAAATAATTCATTGGCTGTGAAGAATTTTGGGATGTCCTGAGAATGTGAAAGTTGGAATATAAATATAAATTCTTTCCCTTCTTTAACTCCAATCCCTTACTGTGTTCTCCCTCAGTCTCAAGTCCTTCAGTGTATTTTCCCTCCATAACCACTAGTGTGTTTCCCCCTCCATCTACAATCCCTGCATTTCCTCACCACCTTGAATACTTGTGTTCTTTATCCATCTCCAATCCCTGTGTCTCCCTTCATCTACAATTCCTGTGTTCTCCCTCCATCTTCAATCCTTGTGTTCGTTTTCCATCTCCAATCCCTGTGTTCTCCCTCCATCTTCAATCCCTGTGTTCTTTCTTCATCTCCAATCCCTGTGTTCTCCCTCCATCTCCAATCCTTGTGTTGTTTCTCCATCTCCAATCCCTGTGTTCGCCCTCTCTTTGCAATCCCTGTGTTATGTTTCTTCCCCATAATGAATCTCTTAGTGTTCCTCTCTCTTCATCTTCAGTTCCTAAATATTCTTTTTGACTGTGTGAATCCTTTCATGGATAAATCTAAATTAACCTAATTTAGATGATATCCAGCAAGTATGCAGTTACAAATGTGATAAAAATAAAAGCACCCGAGAGTACCAATAGGTGCAGAGAGCATGTTGAGAGGGAAAACAGTACACAGTGAAATTCTTAGCATTATAGTATTATGGGGTTCTGAGGCCTGTTTGGGAGCAGAGAGTGCGAGCGAGTGAGCAGCTGGGAAGGTCAGTTTCAGCTTAAACTTAATTCCCTTTTGTTTTCGGCGGACCAAGGGGCTGCTGGGTAAGTAAAACCCTATATATTTGGGCCTTTTCTGAACCCGAGAAACTACACGGGTAGTGTCTCCCACCCGCCCTCCTCCTCTAACCAAAAAAAAAAGGACTCGGTGGTGTGTAGATAAGGTAAGGCTTTTTCTACTTTTTTTTTTATCGTGTGATTGGTAAAAACTTTTCGTTCCTTTTTCATTTTTTCTAAGTTTCAGACTAAGTTAAGCTTAAGATTAAAAATGGCAGGAGATCTCAGACCCGTGTTATGCTCCTCTTGCTCAATGTGGGAGCTCAGGGACACGGCTGATGTCCCTGACTCCTTCACGTGCAGGAAGTGTGTCCAGCTTCAGCTCTTGTTAGACCGCATGACGGCTCTCGAGCTGCGGATGGACTCACTTTGGAGCATCCGCGATGCTGAGGAGGTCGTGGACAGCACGTTTAGCGAATTGGTCACACCGCAGATTAGGATTGCTGAGGGAGAAAGGGAATGGGTGACCAAAAGGCAGAGAAAGAGCAGGAAGGCAGCGCAGGTGTCCCCTGCGGTCATCTCCCTCCACAACAGGTATACCTTTTTGGATACTGTTTGAGGGAGATGGCTCACCAGGGGAAGGCAGCAGTAGCCAGGTTCATGGCACCGTGGCTGGCTCTGCTGTTCAGAAGGGCAGCAAAAAGAGTGGAAGGGCTATAGTCAAAGGGGATTCGATTGTAAGGGGAGTAGATAGGTGGTTCTGTGGTCGAAAACGAGACTCCCGAATGGTATGTTGCCTCCCAGGTGCACGGGTCAGGGATGTCTCAGATCGGCTGCAGAACATTCTGAAGGGGGAGGGTGAACAGCCAGTTGTTGTTGTGCACATAGGCACCAATGATATAGGTAAAAAACGGGAAGCGGTCCTACAAGCAGAATTTAGGGAGTTAGGAGCCAAGTTAAAAAGTAGGACCTCAGAGGTAGTAATCTCAGGATTGCTACCAGTGCCACGTGATAGTCAGAGTAGAAATGAAAGAATAGTCAGGATGAATACGTGGCTTGAGAGGTGGTGCAGGAGGGAGGGGTTCAGATTTTTGGGACATTGGGACCGGTTCTGGGGGAGGTGGGACTATTACAAATTGGACGGTCTACACCTGGGCCGGACTGGAACCAATGTCCTTGGGGGTGCTTTTGCTAACGCTGTTGGGGAGGGTTTAAACTAATGTGGCAGAGGGTTGGGAACCAAATGAGGAGGTCAGTGGACAGTAAGGAGGTAGTAACTAAAGCCTGTAAGGAACTAGATAATGAAGTCAGCGTGACTAAGGGAAAGAGTAGGCAGGGAGCAGATGATGAAAGCAAAGGGACTGGTGGTCTGAGGTGCATTTGTTTTAATGCAAGAAGTGTAGTAGGTAAGGCAGATGAACTTAGGGCTTGGATTAGTACCTGGGAGTATGATGTTATTGCTATTACTGAGACTTGGTTAAGGGAAGGGCATGATTGGCAACGAAATATCCCAGGATATTGATGCTTCAGGTGGGATAGAGAGGGAGGTAAAAGGGGTGGAGGAGTTGCATTACTGGTCAAAGAGGATAGCACAGCTGTGCTGAAGGAGGGCACTATGGAGGACTCGAGCTGTGAGGCAATATGGGCAGAACTCAGAAATAGGAAGGGTGCGGTAACAATGTTGGGGCTGTACTATAGGCCTCGCAACAGCGAGCGTGAGATAGAGGTACAAATATGTAAACAGATTATGGAAAGATGTAGGAGCAACAGGGTGGTGGTGATAGGAGATTTTAATTTTCCCAACATTGACTGGGATTCACTTAGTGTTAGAGGTCTGGATGGAGCAGAATTTGTAAGGAGCATCCAGGAGGGTTTTCTAGAGCAGTATGTAAATAGTCCAACTCGGGAAGGGGCCATACTGGACCTGGTGTTGGGGAATGAGCCCGGCCAGGTGGTTGAAGTTTCAGTAGGGGACTACTTTGGGAATAGTGATCACAATTCCGTAAGTTTTAGAATACTCATGGACAAAGACGAGAGTGGTCCTAAAGGAAGAGTGCTAAATTGGGGGAAGGCCAACTATACCAAAATTCGGCAGGAGCTGGGGAATGTAGATTGGGAGCAGCTGTTTGAAGGTAAATCCACATTTGATATGTGGGAGGCTGTTAAAGAGAGGTTGATTAGCGTGCAGGAGAGACATGTTCCTGTGAAAATGAGGGATAGAAATGGCAAGATTAGGGAACCATGGATGACAGGTGAAATTGTGAGACTGGCTAAGAGGAAAAAGGAAGCATACATAAGGTCTAGGCGGCTGAAGAAAGACGAAGCTTTGGAAGAATATCGGGAATGTAGGACCAATCTGAAACGAGGAATTAAGAGGACTAAAAGGGGTCATGAAATATCTTTAGCAAACAGGGTTAAGGAAAATCCCAAAGCCTTTTATTCATATATAAGGAGCAAGAGGGTAACTAGAGAAAGGATTGGCCCACTCAAGGACAAAGGAGGAAAGTTACGCGTGGAGTCAGAGAAAATGGATGAGATTCTAAACGAGTACTTTGCATCGGTATTCACCGAGGAGAGGGACATGACGGATGTTGAGGTTAGGGACAGATGTTTGATTATTCTAGGTCAAGTTGGCATAAGGAGGGAGGAAGTGTTGGGTATTCTAAAAGGCATTAAGGTGGACAAGTCCCCAGGTCCAGATGGGATCTATCCCAGGTTACTGAGGGAAGCGAGAGAGGAAATAGCTGGGGCCTTAACAGATATCGTTGCAGCATCCTTAAACACGGGTGAGGTCCCGGAGGACTGGGGAATTGCTCATGTTGTCCCCTTGTTTAAGAAGGGTAGCAGGGATAATCCAGGTAATTATAGACCGGTGAGCCTGACGTCAGTGGTAGGGAAGCTGCTGGAGAAGATACTGAGGGATAGGATCTATTCCCATTTGGAAGAAAATGGGCTTATCAGTGATCGGCAACATGGTTTTGTGCAGGGAAGGTCATGTCTTACCAACTTAATAGAATTCTTTGAGGAAGTGACAAAGTTGATTGATGAGGGAAGGTGTTTGATAAGGTTTCCCATGGTAGGCTGATGGAGAAAGTGAAGGCGCATGGGGTCCAAGGTGTACTAGCTGGATGGATAAAGAACTGGCTGGGCAACAGGAGACAGAGAGTAGCAGTGGAAGACTCATTTTATGTTGTCACTTTGTTTACAAGGTCAAATATCACACTGCAGGTGTTCAAGGGCAGAAACTATAGAGTCAAAATTAATCTTGGTGATTGTGCCAAATATATGGTATGACATCACATCAGACAAAGACCACCTTCAACAGACGATACAGAGTGTAGATTGAAGTATTAGTCAGGCCAAAGTTCTGACAAGTGGTTAACTCTGTTTCTCGTTCCACAGATGCTGCCTGAACTGCTGAGTATTTCCAATATTTTCTGTTTTAGGTTAAATTTCTTATATCCTTTGAAAATTTAACATGTAAGTTATCAGCTTGGCAGGTGATCCACAAGCAGAAGACAAACATATTCTGGGTTGTACTATATCTATGCAAATATCTTTTAGCAGAGAGAAATCAGTAGCTCTGTGACACTACAAAACATGCACATGATCTCTGGGCAGCAACAAGGTTCTGTGCATTGACTTACCATCTGCCTTTTCCTCCTTGTTACAGGAATGCCACAACCATAGGACCGCTCTGCAATAAAGAAAAACTCACTCGAACACTCAACATCATCACTATTTCACATACCAGCTCCAAGATACACAGGATGGAGGATTTTAATGATTTAGCAGGAAGAAACATGGGTGAGTCACGTCACATGGATGTTGATGGGGCAGTGGTGTCTACTGCTGAGCAGAGACATATAGATTAGATTTTGTTCCCAGCCTGATGTCAGGTTCCGTGGTCTGGATAGGGTGCAGGGTGGAGTGAGAACCGGGAGATTGGAGTGACAGCGGCCCACCATGGAGCCTGACGCTGGGACTGCCGGGCCCAATCTTCCCGGTGGCGGGGAAGCTCTATCGCTTCGTCGCTCCGCAGCGGGACATTGCTTTAAATATTGTCATGCAGGCTCCCACCTGCCAAGAATGAGGCACATTAATTTTGCCACATCGACATTAAATTTCAAATTGTTGCTGGGAAGAAGAGAAGGCCTGTGACAAGGGGTTGCCAGGCACCTGGCTAGAAAGACATTTTTGCATATTAACAGACAGTGTTTGAAAGAAAGGAGCTATCCCCTGCTCCAATATAATCCACAGACAGACGTGGTCAAACCAGTTAGACCTGCTTGGCAGTCTGGGCTTTTTTTCTGAATTGTTCAGTTTGAACTGGGAGTCTGTAGAAAGCTGTTTGCTCCTGGATTGAAAAAACCTCTCCTGGCAGGCTCACCACAACCTCTCCTGTCTGCCCCCATCTTTTTCTCACAGAACTTCAAAACCCATGAAGACACATGAACCCCAAGAGAGAAAAGTCTCCTACAGTGAACAAGGTTTAAGAAGAATACTGGGCCCCAATGAAAAGCAAGATCTACCTACAATCAAGGACTCTACAGTGAGCTCTAAGAACTGTAACAACAACTCTTCAGATATTGCCTCAAACCTTTCCACTTTATTTTTCTTCTGCTCTTTTCTGTCTCTATTTGCATGTGTGTATCACTTATGCATGTTAGCATGGGCATGTCATGTATCCGTAGGCATCAACTGAATTAGAGTTGAAGTTTAATAAATTTCAACTTGTCTTCTTTAAACCTAATAATGCCTGTTTGCACTGTTTTTTTTGCATTATAATTGGAAAGCGGTGAACTAGGATTCACTAAAGGGGAAGCTAAAAGCACGGTGTGTTTAAAGTAAAACCCTGTTAGGGTAAGACCAGGTGAAGGCCGAAAGGGAACCCTGGACCTCTTTCTCACCTGATCATAGGAATATTATAATTATCTCTTTGCAAACATTTTAATGGAAATCACCGCGATCCCACCTGCCGTTTCCAATCTTCAGCTCAATGTGTGGCACTCACGTGCCTTCACGTTCCCTTCCTTGAAAAGCTGCCGCCACCGAGATGACAGTCCTCGGTGCCTGCAAAGGTTGGTAGGTAATACCCTGCTCTTATTCGTTTTTGCAGCAAACTCGGACAGTTGCATGAAATTTAAGTAGCCAGGAATGAGAGGAGGATGGGTTGGAACTCTGCATCCATTAATCATGTATCGGCAAGGGGAGTGGAAGGGGTGAACTCTGCATTGCTCTGTCGGCAAGGGGGTGGAAAGCATGAACTTTGCATTGCTCTGTCGGCAACAGGGTGGAAGGGGTGAACTCTGCATGTTTTGCACAGGGGAGGGGTGGAAGGGGTGAACTCTGCATGTTTTGCATAGGTGAGTGGGGTAGGGGCCACCCTGCATCTTTGGCACTGTCTGCAGGGCTATCAGCCTTTTAAAAATGGTGCCAGCTCCTGCTCCCATCTCAGCTGACGCTATTCACGGTGTTACCAAGGCCACCACGCCACGTGATCGGGGGGTGTGGCTACCATGCATATGTTAATGAGACGCCGAATGTAAGATCATGGTGGCGTGGTGGCATGCGGCCCGTGTGAAGATTCAACCCATTGAATGAGCAAATCCCTGTTGACTCATTTCCTGATTCCAGTCTCTCACAGCCAGCTGTGAAATAGAGGATATTTCATTATCATCAACCACTTGCCTCCTCACATAGCATGATGCAGTCGTGCACCCGGATAATGCAGCATCAGTCGGATTCATATGGGAGACCAAAGTCATTCAGACAGTGAGCTCAATGGCAACATATCTCACAATTGCTTCCATAATGCTACTGAACTGTTGAGCAGGCATGATAATGGCTAGCTTCAATTAACTTAGAGACAGCTTCCATAGATTCATGAGTCAGGAAGTTGGAGTCATCTGTGCTCAAACAAAGCAGTGTCCAATACACCATTGGATGCTCTCCACTGCGGTTGTGTGATAGTGTCCTGAACCATCCAGCAAATTTCTCTTCTCCAAGGAAAATGAAAAACATGTATGTCTCAGAAATACTGTGGCCATAAGCATCCAGGGAACCATACTCTGATAAAACTTAGTGCCTTGTGGATAAGGAAAGCTCCAAGGGATGACAATGGAACTCATGATTTATACATGCAGGAGAAGCAGTGTGTAAAGCTTCATATTATTATTTGTTCAGCTGTTGAGTTTAACAGAAAAGATCTGTGAATGGTCCATAGGCCAATGGACTGTATAACAAACATTTTAATGCAGCTCTGATGGAACCAGCCAACCTTCACCTCCACACAACAGTGTACATCTCCATTAATCTCCGAGAGAGACTCACGGTTGGTATGTTGCCTCCCAGGTGCCAGGGTTCATGATGTCTCGGATCGTGTTTTAGGGATCCTTAAGGGGGAGGGGGAGCATCCCCAAGTCATGGTCCACATAGGCACCAACGACATAGGTAGGAAGAGAGATGGGGATTTAAGACAGAAATTCAGGGAGCTAGGGTGGAAGCTTAGAGCGAGAACAAACAGAGTTGTTATCTCTGGGTTGTTGCCCGTGCCACGTGATAGCGAAGCGAGGAATAGGAAGAGAGAGGAGTTGAACACGTGGCTGCAGGGATGGTGCAGGAGGGAGGGTTTTGGTCTCCTGGATAATTGGGGCTCTTTCTGGGGTAGGTGGGACCTCTACAAACAGGATGGTCTTCACCTGAACCAGAGGGGTACCAATATCCTGGGGGGAGAGATTTGCTAGTGCTCTTCGGGGGGGTTTAAACTAATTCAGCAGGGGAATGGGAACCTAAATTGTAGTGCCAGTGTACAGGATGTTGGGAGTAGTGAGGTTAGGGATAAGGTTACAAGGACGCAAGAGGGCACTGGCAAGCAAGAACCTGGTTTAAAGTGTGTCTACTTCAACGCCAGGAGCATCCGGAATAAGGTGGGTGAGCTTGCAGCATGGGTTGGTACCTGGGATCTCGATGTAGTGGCCATTTCGGAGACATGGATAGAGCAGGGGCAGGAATGGATGTTGCAGGTTCTGGGATTTAGATGTTTCAGTAAGAACAGAGAAGATGGTAAAAGAGGGGGGGGGGTGTGGCATTGTTAATCAAGGAGAGTATTACAGCGACAGAAAGGACATTTGAGGACTCGTCTACTGAGGTAGTATGGGCCGAGCTGAGAAACAGGAGAGGTGAGGTCACCCTGTTGGGAGTCTTTTATAGACCTCCAAATAGTTCCAGAGATGTAGAGGAAAGGATAGCGAAGATGATTCTTGACAGGGGCGAGAGTAACAGGGTAGTTGTTATGGGGGACTTTAACTTTCCAAATATTGACTGGAAATACTATAGTTCGAGTACTTTAGATGGGTCAGTTTTTGTCCAGTGTGTGCAGGAGGGTTTTCTGACACAGTATGTAGACAGGCCAACCAGAGGCGATGCCACATTGGATTTGGTACAGGGTAATGAACCCGGCCAGGTGTTAGATTTAGATGTAGGTGAGCACTTTGGTGATAGTGACCACAATTCGGTTAGGTTTACCTTAGCGATGGGCAGGGACAGGTATATACCGCAGGGCAAAAATTATAGCTGGGGGAAAGGAAATTATGATGTGATTAGGCAAGATTTAGGATGCGTAGGATGGTGAAGGAAACTGCAGGGGATGGGAACAATCGAAATGTGGAGCTTATTCAAGGAGCAGCTACTGCGTGTCCTTGATAAGTATGTACCTGTGAGGCAGGGAGGAAGTTGTCGAGCGAGGGAGCCGTGGTTTACTAAAGAAGTTGAAGCGCTTGTCAAGAGGAAGAAGAAGGCTTATGTTAGGATGAGACATGAAGGCTTAGTTAGGGCGCTTGAGAGTTACAAGCTAGCCAGGAAGGATCTAAAGGGAGAGCTAAGAAGAGCAAGGAGAGGACACGAGAAGTCATTGGCGGATAGGATCAGGGAAAACCCTAAGGCTTTCTATAGGTATATCAGGAATAAAAGAATGACTAGAGTTAGATTAGGGCCAATCAAGGATAGTAGTGGGAAGTTGTGTGTGGAATCAGAGGAGGTAGGGGAAGTGTTAAATGAATATTTTGCGTCAGTATTTACAGTAGAGAAAGAAAATGTTGTCGAGGAGAATACTGAGATTCAGGCTACTAGGCTAGATGGGATTGAGGTTCACAAGGAGGAGGTGTTAGCAATTTTGGAAAGTGTGAAAATAGATAAGTCCCATGGGCCAGATGGGATTTATCCTAGGATTCTCTGGGAAGCTAGGGAGGAGATTGCAGAGCCTTTGTCCTTGATCTTTATGTCGTCATTGTCGACAGGAATAGTGCCGGAAGACTGGAGGATAGCAAATGTCGTCCCCTTGTTCAAGAAGGGGAGGAGAGACAGCCCTGGTAATTATAGACCTGTGAGCCTTACTTCGGTTGTGGGTAAAATGTTGGAAAAGGTTATAAGAGACAGGATTTATAATCATCTTGAAAAGAATAAGTTCATTAGCGATAGTCAGCATGGTTTTGTGACGGGTAGGTCGTGCCTCACAAACCTTATTGAGTTTTTCGAGAAGGTGACCAAACAGGTGGATGAGGGTAAAGCAGTGGATGTGGTGTATATGGATTACAGTAAGGCGTTTGATAAGGTTCCCCATGGTAGGCTATTGCAGAAAATAGGGAAGTATGGGGTTGAAGGTGATTTAGAGCTTTGGATCAGAAATTGGCTAGCTGAAAGAAGACAGAGGGTGGTAGTTGATGGCAAATGTTCATCCTGGAGTTTAGTTACTAGTGGTGTACCGCAAGGATCTGTTTTGGGGCCACTGCTGTTTGTCATTTTTATAAATGACCTGGAAGAGGGTGTAGAAGGGTGGGTTAGTAAATTTGCGGATGACACTAAGGTCGGTGGAGTTGTGGATAGTGCCGAAGGATGTTGTAGGGTACAGAGGGACATAGATAGGCTGCAGAGCTGGGCTGAGAGATGGCAAATGGAGTTTAATGCGGAAAAGTGCGAGGTGATTCACTTTGGAAGGAGTAACAGGAATGCAGAGTACTGGGCTAATGGGAAGATTCTTGGTAGATCTTGGTGTCCAGGTGCATAAATCCCTGTAGGTTGCTACCCAGGTTAATAGGGCTGTTAAGAAGGCATATGGTGTGTTAGCTTTTATTAGTAGGGGGATCGAGTTTCGGAGCCACGAGGTCATGCTGCAGCTGGACAAAACTCTGGTGAGACCGCACCTGGAGTATTGCGTGCAGTTCTGGTCACCGCATTATAGGAAGGATGTGGAAGCTATGGAAAGGGTGCAGAGGAGATTTACTAGGATGTTGCCTGGTATGGAGGGAAGGTCTTACGAGGAAAGGCTGAGGGACTTGAGGTTGTTTTCGTTGGAGAGAAGGAGGAGGAGAGGTGACTTAATAGAGACATATAAGATAATCAGAGGGTTAGATAGGGTGGATAGTGAGAGTCTTTTTCCTCGGATGGTGATGGCAAACACGAGGGGACATAGCTTTAAGTTGAGGGGTGATAGATATAGGACAGATGTCAGAGGTAGTTTCTTTACTCAGAGAGTAGTAGGGGCGTGAAATGCCCTGCCTGCAACCGTAGTAGACTCGCCAACTTTAAGGGCATTTAAGTGGTCATTGGATAGACATATGGATGAAAATGGAATAGTGTAGGTCAGATGGTTTCACAGGTCGGCGCAACATCGAGGGCTGAAGGGCCTGTACTGCGCTGTAATGTTCTAATTCTAATTCTAAATAATTTTTAAAAATATGCATATACTTGGATCCAAGTCAAATCTCCATTTTTTTCCCCATTTGTTTTAGTCATTGGAAATGACAAGAAAATGCTGTCACACTTCAAAGCTATAATTATCAAACCATTCAAGAGGCCAGCAACACCAAAAAGTGACATGGCTTTTCTGATGACATTTTGAAGCACTTAAAACCAAATGATTGATTCCTTCTGGCTGTCGGTAGACATTTCCTTCATGTCCTGCTTTTAGCTACATCTATCAGCCACTGAGCTATGCCTACAAGAGATACATTAACAGATAGTTATTGGATTATATATATGTATTAGCCCAGATCATTTCAAATGTTACTTCATTTTATTTTCAGTATTGTTGTTATTGTATATATACGGGAAAGGGAAATGAAAAGAAACCTGACCAACATCACAGAACATTGACTTAGAACATAGAACATAGAACATTACAGCGCAGTACAGGCCCTTCAGCCCTCGATGTTGCGCCGACCTGTGAAACCATCTGACCTACACTATTCCATTTTCATCCATATGTCTATCCAATGACCACTTAAATGCCCTTAAAGTTGGCAAGTCTACTACTGTTGCAGGCAGGGCATTCCACGCCCCTACTACTCTCTGAGTAAAGAAACTACCTCTGACATCTGTCCTATATCTATCACCCCTCAACTTAAAGCTATGTCCCCTCGTGTTTGCCATCACCATCCGAGGAAAAAGGTTCTCACTATCCACCCTGTCCAGCCCTCTGATTATCTTATATGTCTCTATTAAGTCACCTCTTCTCCTCCTTCTCTCTAACGAAAACAACCTCAAGTCCCTCAGCCTTTCCTCGTAAGACCTTCCCTCCATACCAGGCAACATCCTAGTAAATCTCCTCTGCACCTTTTCCAAAGCTTCCACATCCTTCCTATAATGCGGTGACCAGAACTGCACGCAATACTCCAGGTGCGGCCGCACCAGAGTTCTGTACAGCTGCAGCATGACCTCGTGGCTCCTAAACTCGATCCCCCTACTAATAAAAGCTAACACACCATATGCCTTCTTAACAGCTCTATTAACCTGGGTGGCAACTTTCAGGGATTTATGTACCTGGACACCAAGATCTCTCTGTTCATCTACACTACCAAGAATCTTCCCATTAGCCCAGTATTCTGCAATCCTGTTACTCCTTCCGAAGTGAATCACCTCACACTTTTCCGCATTAAACTCCATTTGCCATCTCTCAGCCCAGCTCTGCAGCCTATCTATGTCCCTCTGTAACCTACAACATCCTTCGGCACTATCCACAACTCCACCGACCTTCGTGTCATCCGCAAATTTACTAACCCACCCTTCTACACCCTCTTCCAGGTCATTTATAAAAATGACAAACAGCAGTGGCCCCAAAACAGATCCTTGCGGTACACCACTAGAAACTATACGCCAGGATGAACATTTACCATCAACCACCACCCTCTGTCTTCTTTCAGCTAGCCAATTTCTGATCCAAAGCACTAATTCACCTTCAATCCCATACTTCTGTATTTTCTGCAATAGCCTACCGTGGGGAACTTTATCAAACGCCTTACTGAAATCCATATAGACCACATCCACGGCTTTACCCTCATCCACCTGTTTGGTCACCTTGTCAAAAAACTCAATAAGGTTTGTGAGGCACGACCTACCCTTCACAAAACGGTGCTGACTATCTCTAATGAACTTATTCTTTTCAAGATGATTATAAATCCTATCTCTTATAACCTTTTCCAACATTTTACCCACAACCGAAGTAAGGCTCACAGGTCTATAATTACCAGGGCTGTCTTTACTCCCCTTCTTGAACAAGGGGACAACATTTGCTATCCTCCAGTCTTCCGGCACTATTCCTGTCGACAATGACGACATAAAAATCAAGGACAAAGGCTCTGCAATCTCCTCCCTGGCTTCCCAGAGAATCCTAGGATAAATCCCATCTGGCCCAGGGGACTTATCTATTTTCACACTTGAAACTTTTGAGACAAGGTAATATTTTCTCACTGCAATGCAGGTGTGGTTCCAAGTGAATTACAAGGAGAAAGTGGTCAGCCAGTTAAATACTTATAAAGTAATGGTGCACATGGACATCAGAGCAAATGTCACGCATGGAAGGCATTCTGCCTTGGTTTAAAAACAGAAACTTTTCATTCTTGCCACTGATTTCATTGCTTTTCCCAGCCATTGTCTCGAGATTATCCAAACTGTTTGCAACCTCGACATCCTATTTGACCCAGAGCTGAACTTCCAACCCTGTATTTTCTCCAACGCAAAGAACATCTACTTCCAAGTTCATAACATTCCCTGCCACCACCCGACCTCGGCTAATCTGCTGCAGAAACTCTCATCCGGGCTTTGTTAATTCTAGCTCAACTATTCCAATCACCTCATTCTGATTGTCGCTGAGAGGGCCAGTATTTATTGCCCATCCCTAATTGCCTTTGAGAAAGTGGTGGTGAGTCGCCTTCTTGAACCACTCAGTCCATGTAGTGTAGGTACTCCCAAAGTGTTGTTTGTGAGGGAGTTCCAGGATTTTGGCCCAGTGATGATAAAGAATAGTGATATGTTTCCGAGTCAGGATGGTGTGTGGCTTGGAAGGAACTTGCAGGTGGTGGTGCTCCCACTTGTAGATGGGTGGACAGGCATTGGGAGTCAGGAGGTGAGTTATTTGCTGCAGAATTCTCAGCCTCTGACCTGCTCTTGTAGCCACTGTATTGATGTGGCTGGTCCAGTTCAGTTTTTGGTCAATGATAGCCCCCAGGATGTTAATAGTGGGAGATTCAGTGAGTGTAATGCTGTTGAACATCAAAGGGGGATGGGTAGATTCTCTTGTATTGGAGATCGTCATTGCCTGACACTTGTGTGGCGCGAATGTTACTTGCCACTTATTTGTCCATGTCTGGATGTTGATCAGGTATTGCTGCATCTGGACACAGGCTGCTTCAGTATCTGAGGAGTCGCGAATGGTGCTGAACATTGTGCAATCATCAGCGAACATCCCCACTTCTGACCTTATGATAGAAGAAGGTTATTGATGAAGCAGCTGTAGAAGCCTAGGACACTACCCTGAGGAACACCTGCAGCGATGTCCTACGACTGAGATGATTGACCTCCAAAAACCACAACCACCTTCCTTTCTGCTAGGTATGACTCCAACTAGTAGAGAGTTTTCCCTGTGATTCCCTTTGACTCCAGTTTTGCTAGGGCTCCTTGATGCTATACTCAGTCAAGTGCTGCCTTGATGTCAAGAGCAGTCACTCTCACCTCATCTCTAGAGATCAGCTCTTTGTTCAATTTTGGACAAAGGCTGTAATGAGGTCAAGAGCTGAGTGGTCCTGGCAGAACCTAAATTGAGCATCAGGGAGCAGGTTATTGCTAAGCAAGTGCTGCTTGATAGCACTGTCGATGACCCCTGCCTCACTTTGCTGATAATCGAGGGTAGACGGATAGGGCGGTAGTTGGTCGGGTTGGATTCATCCTGCTTCTTGTGTACAGGACATACTTGGGCAATTTTCCATATTGCTGGGTAGATGCCAGTGTTGTAGCTGTACTGGAACAGCTTGGCTAAGGGTGCAGCAAGTTCTAGAGCACAGGTCTTCAGTACTATTGCCAGAATGTTGTCAGGGCCCATAGCCTTTGCAGTATCCTGTGCCTTCAACCATTTCTTGATATCACGTGGAGTGAATCGGAATGGCTGAAGACTGCATCGATGATACTGGGGACCTCAGGAGGAGACCGAGATGGATCATTCACTCGGCACTTCTGGCTGAAGATAGATGCCAAAGCTTCAGCCTTGTTTTTTTTCACTGATGTGTTGGACTCCCCAGTCATTGAGGATGGGGATATTTGTGGAGTCTTCTCCTCCTGTTAATTGTTTAATTGTCCACCACCATTCTTGACAGGATGTGGCAGGACTGCAGAGCTTAGATCTGATCCGTTGGTTCTGGAATCGCTTAGCTCTGTCTATCGCATGCTGCTTCTGCTGTTTGGCGTACAAGTAATTCTGTGTTGTAGCTTCACCAAGCTAACACTTCATTTTTGGTTCTGCTCCTGGCATGCCCTCCTGCACTCTTCATTGAACCTGGGTTGATCCCTGGGTTTGATGGTAATTGCAGAGTGGGGGATATGTCAGGCCATGAGGTTACAGATTGTGGTTGAATACAATTCTGCTGCTGCTGCTGGCCCACAGCACCTCATAGATGCCCAGTTCTGTTTGAAATCTATCCCATTTAGCATGGTGGTAGTGCCATACGATGGTGGGTATCCTCAATTTATCTTCACAGGAACTATGTGGTGGTGACTCCTACCAATACTGGCATGGACAGATGCATCTGCAACTGGTAGATTGGTAACGACGAGGTCAAGTAGGTTTTTCCCTCTTGTTGGTTCCACCTGCTGCAGACCCAGTCTAGCAGCTATGTCCTTTAGGACTCAGCCAGCTTGGTCCGTGAGTATGACTATGTCAGGTTGTTGCTTCCTTGGAGAAGAGAAGGCTGAGAGGTGATTTGATGGAGGTATTCAAAATCATGAGGGGTCTGGACAGAGTGGATAGGAAAAAATTGTTCCAACTCATGAAAGGTTAGAGAACAAGAGAGTACAGATTTAAAGTGATCGGCAAAAGAAGCAAAAGTGACATGAAAAAAAACTTCTTCACACAACGAGTGGTTAGGATTGGGAATGCACTGCCTGAGGAGTGTGATGGAGGCAGATTCAATCAAAGTATTCAAAAGGAAATTAGACTGTTATCTGAAAAGGAAGAATGTGCAGGGTTATGGGGTTAAGGTGGGGCAATGGTATTAGGTAAATTGCTCATTCGGAGAGGTGGTGCAGACACGATGGGCCGAATGGCCTCCTTCTGCGCTGTAACAATTCTGCAAGTCTGTGTAATTACCTTTGACAACTGAATGACTTGCTAGGCCATTTCAGAGGGTAGTTAAGAGTCAACCACATTGCTGTGGGTCTGGAGTCACATGTAGGGGTGAATTTTACTGGGCCCCCGACGTTGGGGGTCGTAACAGGGGTGGGGTGGGGCCCGAAAAATACCTCTGGGAGAGGCCTGCCACAGGCCAAAACGCCGGGAAAGTCCAGCCCCATTCTGTCGGTGCCGGCGAGGCACTGTGGCGACACCCCCCTGTCACTCAGTAGCTGGAGCAAGGTTTAAATATGTTAATTAATTACAATTAATGAATTAATGACTTACCTACTCCTACCGGCCGTCCTGCTGCAATATTCCAGTCGGTTGCCAGGACTCCCACACCTTCAAAATTCCATCCAGAGATCCGATTCAGGACCCTGGTGGGGAGGGGAGAGGAGGTAAGATTTCAGGGTGGGGAGCAGGGTGAAACCTTTTTTATTGGTCTAGGGATTGGTGGGAAGGGGTAAAGTTCATAGTTTATAAACTTTGGGGGCGGTAAGGTTGGGATTGCAAGGTAAGTCTTTTTTGGGAGGGAGAGGGAAAGTAATAAATTGTTTAGTGAGGGGCTTGAAACTTTTATTGAATGTTTTACTTTAAATTTTAAATGTATATAACTTTAAAAATTTAAATTCAATGGGAGGGCTTGAAGCCCTTTAAAAATGGCACCAGACGCCATTACCAGGGACAGAATGCCTGCCCCCTCCATGTCATCGTGAGGGAGGTGGTCCGCCCTGGCCATGTAAATGAGCTGCAGCATATAACATCACGTATAAAAATACACTCCAATTTTCACACACACACACACACACTCGAGGTTCACACAAACAGACAAATAGTTTACAGAGTGGGGAAGGGTAGATTGCTTGAGTTAGTGTCCATTGAATAAAAGAAAGGGTATACAGTCTGTGGAGTTTGGTAACTCGGCTAGCTTCCAGCTGAATTTGGTGGTCCTGAGGCTTTCAGTTGAAGAGCTAGATGGCTGATTTGGTGGGTCTCTTGGAGACAGCAATGTGGATGATTTCCTTCAAGGGGTCTCTGGTTGCAGCCGAGGTATGCTGAGGTAGTCATAGTCAGGAGGCAGGGTTCGATGCTTGCAAGCTGAAATGGAGGGAGATAGAAAGGAGGGGCCCTTACGTGGGTCTGACACCAGCTTAAAACACAAAGATGTGTGTGGTGGGGTGGGGTGGGGGGGGTGGGGGGGGTGGGTGCGGTGGGCTTGTCACAGGACAGTCACCCAGTGATTCAAGCATGGTAGTTAGCAGTGTGTATTTCACCTTGCAATTTAACAGCCCATGTCTAGGGATTTCTTACCAATGACCAGTGTCTCATTGTTTGTGATAGTCTTGATGCCTTGATAATGGGAACAAGCAGTTCCCTTAAATTTCCGAGGTCTTGTTTCTTGCTGGGGCAGGCCAGACTCTTAGTCACCACCTCGCAGGCCTGAGAATGTAGGATACAGTTTTGCAAATTAGGTGGCCATCTTAAGCTGCTAGCAAAGTCATCTTTTATCTGTTCCTTTTTAAAATTTAGAAAAAAAATTAATAAATAAATTCAGGTCTCCAGCTGGTGGAGTAAAAATTATCATTCAACTGAGCATGTTGGCATGACACGTGATTTGCAAATGAAGCAACAGCAAAATGAGGAAAAACGATTTTTACGCAGTGAGTGGTTAGGATCTGGAATGCACTGCCTAAGAGCGTGGTGGAAGCAGATTCAATCGAGGCCTTCGAAAGAGAACGAGATAATTAGCTGAAGAGAAAAGATTTGCAGGGCTACGGGGAAAAGGCCGGGGAGTGGGACTAGGTGAGTTTCTGTTGCAGAGCTGGCACAGACACGACAGGCTGAATGGCCTCCTTTAGTGCTGTAACCATTCTATGATTCTATGATTCCAGCATTTTCTGTTTTTATTTTAGATTTTCAGCATCTGCAGTATTTTGCTTTAGACATTATTGAAACCTGGGATTTCTAAAATCGGAAAGAACCACCTCATTAAAGCTCAGGCATAATGTACAAGAAAACTTATTAAATGTGACTTTCCAGAATCTACATTTTACTGAAAAATTAATCATTTTATCATCTATTCAATATCTAAAGATTTACTCAATCAAGTGTGTCAGACATGAGCCTAAGAAATGCTTAATTATGTACAGTAACAGATCAGAGAGCAATAATACACCCAAATAATTTCACTGTGAAATGGAATAAACAACAACAGTTTGCATTTATATCCCTCCTTTAAGGCAGTAAAACATTCCAAAATGCTTAGCATGAGCGTTATCAAACAAAATTTGACACTAAGTAATATAAGGAGATATTAGGACAGATGACCAAAAACTTGTTCAAAGAGGTAGGTTTTCAGGAATGTCAGAAAGATGGAAAGAGAGGTAGTGAGGTGGAGAGTTTTAGTGAGGTAATTCCAGAGCATAGGGCCTAGGCAGCTGAAGGCTCAGCCACCAATGGTGGAGCAATTAAAATCAGGAATGCGTGAGACGTCAGAATTGGAGGAGGGTAAAGATCTCGGAGGGTTGTCTGGCTGGAGAAGGTTACAGAGATAGGGAGATGCAAGACATGGAGGAATTTAAAAATAAGGATGAGTATTATAAAATTAAGGCATTGTCAGACCAAGTGCTAATGTAGGTCAGCAAGCACAGGGGTGATGGGTAAAGGGGACTGGTGTGATTTAGGATATGGCAGTAGAGCTTTGGATGAGCTCAAGTTTATGGAGGGTGGAAGATGGGAGGTCTAGATGTAACAAAGACATGGATGGGGTTTTCAGTAGCAGATGAGCTTAGGCAGGGGCAGCATCACGCGATGTTACAGAGGTAAATGTAGGATGTTTTGTTGATGAGTGCATATATGGTCGGAAGCTCATCTAGGGAGTCAAATACGACATTAAGTTTGCAAACAGTCTAACTTGGTTTCAGATAATTGCCAGGATATTGGATGGAGTCAGTGACTAGGGAAAGGAGTTTGTAGCAGGAACTGAAGACAGTTCTTCCCAATATTTAGTTGGAGGGAATTTCTGCTCAACTGTTGCTGGATGTTGTACAAGCAGTGTGACGAATGAGAGACAAGGGAGGGGTTGAGAGAGGTGGTGGTGAGGTAGAGTTGGGTATCGTCAACGTCAATAAGGTCTTACTTTCTTGAAAACAATTAGCAGCAGGAAGGTAGAAAATCATTGCAACTCGCTCAAAAATTTGGATAACACATTGGAGTAGAATTTGGGCAGTGTCTGAAATTGAGAGTCATGCTGGTGGCCTGTCTGAATGCAGAGCAGCTCGACAACAAACAGTAAATAATCCTTGTGCCTCCACATCTTAATTCCAGCCAATTGGGCATCCTGGTGCAGCTCATTGGTCAGGGCCTAATCAATGTCTTCCAGCATCAAGGCCAACAGGTAAGTTTGAGGGGGCGACATTCAGCAGGGGAGTCAGGAGAACACTCCTGCTCCTTCCAACGACACATAAAAATGAAATTTCTCAAAGTTTTGAGGCACCTTTAAGAGCCAGTGGTTAGACCACTCAAGACCCAGATGTACGAGTCCTCGTTCCATTCCTGCCAGCCAATTTAGTTTAATCCCTACTCCACAGCAATAGTAATTCTCAGAGCAATGACTCTGGTCCCAGCTCTGTTCATGTACCAGACCCATTCCATGTACCATTGAAATAAAAGGCATATTCATCTGTTAGTCAGTAGCATTCCCACTATGTTACATTTACCACAGAAAAAGAAAGGAACAAAAAATTACTCGTTGGTCTAAATGGAAAGAGAATCCTGGAATGCTATCGCCGTGATATTTAGAGAGTGAGTAAAAAGATTTTCCTTTTTGCTTTTAGTTGAATTATAACTTTATTATTGAAAGAAATTAGCCTCTTCAATTTATAATTCAATAGTCTATTGATCTTTCAGAATACACAGTACTATGCAGTTTATGACTTTGTGATATATATTCTTGAACTAATCCTTTACACCATGTTTTGCTGTGTACATCACAGGCTGCCAACTTTGTTATTAAACTATAAACACCTACAAAGGGAAGATGAGATCAGTAATCAATTATAACATACTTAAACTGCTGGCTGCAAGTGATAGATTAGAACCTATGAAAGCTTACAAAACTTGTGTTTGTAGGTAAGATTACCAGCTACTTTTTTTTCAATTCTTATAATCTTCGACTTACTTGTTCATGGTTGAGTCTAGAATATGTTTGACTCCAAGGTATTTTATTTCACCAGCACAGTTAAAATAATTAGAGGAGAGAGGAATATATGAGAGGTTGAATGTTTAATTGCTAATATTGCTTAGGTTTGGTCTGATTTTCTCCCATTTTCATTTTGACATAAAGGGTAATTTGACATTGTTTCCCAGTTTGGTGAAACACATTAGACTGCATTTTCCCAGGCCCATGGAGGCAAGATAGAAGTCGCCCAGGAGCAAAGTTGGAAAATAATGCATCTGATGATGCCCCGCCACCAAGCAATCTTGCTAGAGGCAATCTTGCTACCTAGCAGCAGGTACCCAATTGGACCAATTAATGAACCAATTGGGGAAAGTTGATGGCACCATTGGGTTCCTTTCAATGGCAGATGGGCCTCCTGCTGAGGCCAGAACCCCACAGGTAATTGGAGATGGCCTCCCAGTCGCAGATCGGCTGGGGTGCTGTGGAGGGGTTCTCCTTCCATAATGATGGTTTGACAACTGTGGCCATGCATGATTTTCAATTGTTCACAATGCTGCAGAGACCTCCTCCTGCCTGCCTCAACAGTGCCTACCTCTCCTGGTGAAGCTGCCAGCCGGACAGTGCGATGGGTCCTACTATTGAGCCTCCTGCTTCCTTGGTCCACCTGCCAATTCTAATTGGATGAAATTCCCAGAGGGGGTTTCTTAATTGGCCACCTCTAGGAAGATCACGACCAAAGTCTTGCCACAGCCATTTCTGGGTTCCCATCCCAGAATTGAGGCCAATGCTGACTCACTATCCAACTGGGAAAATTCAGCCATTAAGTTACATAGTCATGGCCCCTCATCAATTCTAAACTATCACATAGCCCAACAATATGGATTGAATCATAATCCTCTCATTAGTTTAAACGTTTCTGTCAAATCTCCTTGAAGGCTATTCTTTCTGGGAATAGAGAAAATGGGCGTCATTTGAATGGGTGTAATTCAAAACCAATCTAAGAAAATGTTACTTTTGTGTGCAAATAGTAAATCAATCGAGTAGTCTCCCTGGAAGCAAATAATGTTGATTTGTCCTAATGCAAATTAGATAGATTGTTTTCAGAGTAAATTGAGACTTGACATGTGATAAGTGTAGCCTGCTTGGGAGGAAAAGGTGACTTTGGAACTATGGTTCCCAAAGCATTCCACCCATGGGGTTTTCTTGCCCCATGTCTGTTTTTTTTATTCATTCATGGATGTGGGCGTCACTGGCCAAGCCAGCATTTATTGCCCATCCCTAATTGCCCTTGAGAAGGTAGTGGTGAGCTGCCTTCTTGAACCGCTGCAGTCCATTTGGGGTAGGAACATCGACAGTACTGTTAGGAAGGGAGTTCCAGGATTTTGACCCAGCGACAGTGAAGGAACGGCGATATAGTTCCAAGTCAGGATGGTGTGTGACTTGGAGGGGAACTTGCAGATGGTGGTGTTCCCATGCATTTGCTGCCCTTGTCCTTCTCGTTGGTAGAGGTTGCGAGTTTGGAAGGTGCTGTCTAAGGAGCCTCGGTGGATTGCTGCAGTGCATCTCGTAGATGGTACACACTGCTGCCACTGTGCGTCGGTGGTGGAGGGAGTGAATGTTTGTAGATGGGGTGCCAATCAAGCGGGCTGCTTTGTTCTGGATGGTGTTGAGCTTCTTGAGTGTTGTTGGAGCTGCACCCATCCAGGCAAGTGGAGAGTATTCCATCACACTCCTGACTTGCGCCTTGTAGATGGTGGACAGGCTTTGGGGAGTCAGGAGGTGAGTTACTCGCTGCAGGATTCCTAGCCTCTGACCTGTTCTTGTAGGCACGGTATCTATATGGCTAATCCAGTTCAGTTTCTGGTCAATGGTAGCCGCTAGGATGTTTTTAGTGGGGGATTCAGCGATGATAATGCCACTGAATGTCGAGGGGAGATGGTTAGATTCTCTGTTGTTGGAGATGATCATTGCCTGGCACTTGTGTGGCGCGAATGTTACTTGCCACTTATCAGCCCAAGCCTGGATATTGTCCGGGTCTTGCTGCGTTTCTACACAGACTGCTTCAGTATCAGAGGAGTCACGAAAGGTGCTGAACATTGTGCAATCATCAGCGAACATCCCCACTTCTGACCTTATGATTGAAGGAAGGTCATTGATGAAGCAGCTGAACATGTTTGGGCCTAGGACACTACCCTGAGAAACTCCTGCAGTGATGTCCTGGAGCTGAGATGATTGACCTCCAACAACCACAACCATCTTCCTTTGCACTTGGTATGACTCCAGCCAGCGGAGGATTTTCCCCCTGATTCCCATTGACCTCAGTTTGGCTAGGGCTCCTTGATGCCATACTCGGTCAAATGCTGCCTTGATGTCAAGGGCAGTCACTCTCACCTCACCTCTTGAGTTCAGCTCTTTTTTGTCCATGTTTGAACCAAGGCTGTAATGAGGTCAGGAGCTGAGTGGCCCTGGTGGAACCCAAACTGAGTATCACTGTGCAGGTTATTGCTAAGCAAGTGCCGCTTGATGGCACTGTTGATGACACCTTCCATCACTTTGATGATTGAGAGTAGGCTGATGGGGCGGTGATTGGCCGGGTTGGACTTGTCCTGCTTTTTGTGTGCAGGGCATGCCTGGGCAATTTTCCACATTATCGGGTAGATGCCAGTGTTGTACACACAGATAGTCCTGTGTTGTCGCTTCACCAGGTTGACACCTCATTTTGAGGTATGCCTGGTGCTGCTCCTGGCATGCCCTCCTGCACTCTTCATTGAACCAGGGTTGGTCTCCTGACTTGATGGTAATGGTAGAGTGGGGGATATGCCGGGCCATGAGGTTACAAATTGTGGTTGAGTACAATTCTGCTGCTGCTGATGACCTAGAGCACCTCATGGATGCCCAGTTTTGCATTGCTAGATCTGTTCGAAAGCTATCCCATTTAGCACGGTGGTAGTGCCACACAACACGATGGAGAGTATCTTCAATGTGAAGACGAGACTTTGTCTCCACAAGGGCTGTGCGGTGGTCACTCCTACCAATACTGTCATGGAAAGATGCATCTGCGGCAGGCAGATTGGTGAGGACAAGGTCAAATATGTTTTCCCCTCTTGTTGGTTCCCTCACCACCTGCCGCATACCAGTCTAGCAACTATGTCCTTTCGGACTCGGCCAGCTTGGTCAGTAGTGGTGCTACCGAACCACTCTTGGTGATGGACATTGAAGTCCCCCATCCAGAGTACATTCTGTGCCCTCACCACCGTCAGGGCTTCCTCCGAGTGCTGTCCAAGCTGGAGGAGTACTGAGTCATCAGCTGAGGGAGGGCAGTAGGTGGTAATCAGCAGGAGGGTTCCTTGTCCATGTTTGATCTGATGCCATGAGTCGATGTTGAGGACTCCCAGGGCAACTCTCTCCCTGTTGTATACCACTGTGCCACCACCTCTGCTGGGTCTGTCCTGCCGATGGGAAAGGACATACCCGGGGATGGTGATGGCAGTGTCTGGGACATTGTCTGCAAGGTATGATTCAAAGAACAAAGAACAAAGAACAAAGAAAATTACAGCACAGGAACAGGCCCTTCGGCCCTCTAAGCCTACGCCGATCCAAATCCTCTATCTAAACCTGTCGCCTATTTTCTAAGGGTCTGTATCTCTTTACTTCCTGCCCATTCATGTATCTGTCTAGATACATCTTAAAAGACGCTATCGTGCCCGCGTCTACCACCTCCGCTGGCAATGCGTTCCATGCACCCACCACCCTCTGCATAAAGAACTTTCCACGCATATCCCCCCTAAACATTTCCCCTTTCACTTTGAACTCGTGTCCCCTTGTAATTGAATCCCCCACTCTGGGAAAAAGCTTCTTGCTATCCACCCTGTCTATACCTCTCATGATTTTGTACACCTCAATCAGGTCCCCCCTCAACCTCCGTCTTTCTAATGAAAATAATCCTAATCTACTCAACCTCTCTTCATAGCTAGCGCCCTCCATACCAGGCAACATCCTGGTGAACCTCCTCTGCACCCTCTCCAATGCATCCACATCCTTTCGGTAATGTGGCGACCAGAACTGCACGCAGTATTCCAAATGTGGCCGAACCAAAGTCCTATACAACTGTAACATGACCTGCCAACTCTTGTACTCAATACCCCGTCCGATGAAGGAAAGCATGCCGTATGCCTTCTTGACCACTCTATTGACCTGCGTTGCCACCTTCAGGGAACAATGGACCTGAACACCCAAATCTCTCTGTACATCAATTTTCCCCAGGACTTTTCCATTTACTGTATAGTTCACTCTTGAATTGGATCTTCCAAAATGCATCACCTCGCATTTGCCCTGATTGAACTCCATCTGCCATTTCTCTGCCCAACTCTCCAGTCTATCTCTTCTGCTGTATTCTCTGACAGTCCCCTTCAGTATCTGCTACTCCACCAATCTTAGTGTCGTCTGCAAACTTGCTAATCAGACCACCTATACTTTCCTCCAAATCATTTATGTATATCACAAACAACAGTGGTCCCAGCACGGATCCCTGTGGAACACCACTGGTCACACGTCTCCATTTTGAGAAACTCCCTTCCGTGAATATGACTATGTCAGGCTGTTGCTTGACTAATGTGTGGGACAGTTCTCCCAACTTTGGCACAAGCCCCCAGATGTTAGTAAGGAGGACTTTGCAGGGGCGACAGGGCTGGGATTGCCGTTGTCGTTTCCGGTGCATCGGTCGATGCCGGGTGTTCCGTCCGGTTTAATTCCTTTTTATTGGCTTCGTAGCAGTTAGATACAACTGAGTGGCTTGCTAGGCCATTTCAGAGGGCATGTAAGAGTCAACCACATTGCTGTGGGTCTGGAGTCACATGTCGGCCAGACCAGGTAAGGACAGCAAATTTCCTTCCCTAAAGGACATTAGTGAACCAGATGGGTTTTTACAACAATCGACAATGGTTTCATGGCCATCATTAGACTAGCTTTTTAATTCCAGATTTTTTTACTAATTGAATTCAAATTCCACCTTCTACTGTGGTGGGATTTGAACCCATGTCCCCAGAGCAATACCCTGGGTCTCTGGGTTACTAGTCCAGTGACAATACCACTACGCCACTGCCTCTGTTGTAGTTTAATTGTTACAGATTAATTCTCATGATTAGTCAACATCTTCATTACATATCATGTGACTACCTGGATGGAAGATGGTGAGCTGGATGGCTTTTTTTTGTTTGGCAATGATTTTGTTTGCAAAAAGAGGAGCTTTCTAGGTCTATCATGGTAATGTTAACCTTTTTGGATGGTGCTCAGGACTTCCCTCCTTTCCAAAGCTGTAAGATCATCCCCCTCTCTGCTGATATCTCCTTTTACGAATTTGCATCCTTTTAAATTATGATTCCCAGCATCATTCCCTTGCGCATATCTAAAGCTAGACCCGAGGCAATGAAGAATGACAATAATGACCGAACCATGGAAAATTATGCGCAAATTACATATCAGTTGAGATTTACACTCATTTCCAATCAATTGCAAGCAATCTGTGCCCATACCAAAGGAACCTAGACGAGGAACTCTAACTGGAGCATTTCAAGCAGATTTTACTCCTCTGTATTGAGGAATAAATTTTCACCCTGAATGAAGTGTATCGAGGAAATCGAACAGGGTTGGATTCCAGCCCAATAATGGGGTAATGGATGAAAAATCAGAGAGGCTCTGTAATGGGAGGGTGATGCTCTCCTGCCTGATTTTCCTTTATGCAATCTGCCTGTGTGATTGTTTACATCCATGCACAAAAGAGAAAATGACTATCCTACTGGTCTTTCCAGATGTTGAAAGACCTGCTGTGCATTCCCAAAATTTTCTATTTCTATTTCAGTGTTCTTCCTTCATTATATTGTATAAATAGTGATTTGAGGGATCTCCTTTAACTCAGTATGGTTAGGGATGATCTGAAGAAAGAATGCAATAGGATCAGTGGGAGTCTGATTTTACTGTCTGAAAATACATCAAGCATAATATTAAATATTCATGTTGCTAAATTAATAAAAATACCATGTAAACATCATGTACAGTGCTTGCCTGAAAAGCAATAGTTCCAGGTCTCATGCAAAGTATACAACAGGCAGCAACCAATTAAATACTTGACGTAAACTGCCCCTAATATTGTGATAATTGTAACTATTTTCTTTCTATCCCACCCCATAACTCTGTTGTTCTGCAATCTCAGTCAATCAAATTTCAAAATGACATTAAATTGTGTTTTCTGTTCGGTAAAGATGAAGGACAGTGCTTTCGAATACAACAACGTTTACTCAACATTTCTTAGCATCCAGACGTAAGATGAGACAGCTAGGATGGTGTGCATTTTTGATCCAATTTCCTCCCCTTCCTAGCCTGCAGACATTGGCTGATTCAGAGATATAGGGGTAGAAATTCATTGTGGTCCATTTGCAGGCACATACCAGATGTTGCTCTACCAGAACATTTGAACCAAAATGCCCAAGGCTTGTCAGAAATTGGACCTGGGACCGCATTGAAATAATAGTACTGAACTGCCTTTGCCTGTCAGTCTTCCAGAGGCAGCTCATCCTCAGGTAAGTCCTGGTGGGGAGCAAAGGAGAACGTGAGGGCTGATCATCAGCCTGTAGTGGCCCATAAGAATGCTATGGAGATAAGAAAAAATCAAACTTACCTTTTATCATGTTGGTCACTGCTTATTGGTGGGAATATTTAAGTGAAACAGAACTAGAGTCTGCTCCACACAATGGTGGCCAAATTTCCTCTAGGGATCCTGAAACAGCTGTTAGACCTCCTCACTGACATTTGCAAGTAACACGTTTCAGGTGGAAACCACAGGCTCCTGGGTGGCTGCCTAATACAGTATGGTAGCTCCTGCAACCTGAACACAGATGACATCCTACAATTGGTCATCTTTTGTGGCCATTTAATACCTAATTGCCTTATAGGACACCCAACTTTAATATATTCATGAGGCCCGCACCGACTTGTGGTAGGTGCCTCCAATGCTTCCAAAGTTAAAATTGGATATAGACAGAAGGCTGACTTGCCTGACATCCCTTTGTTGGTCTTCTCCTTCTTCTTGCAAACACCTCAGATGAGAGTATTTCCATTGGAAAATCCATTGGGGTTAGGTGTGGTGTAGGAGGCGAAACAAATTTGACAAATTTATATCAAGGCTTAGGCACGTTCTATTCCGGAAAACCAGCTGGTGAAGGATAGAACTAGAGCTAATCTTTACACACTTTTATGTTTATTTAGAGAGTTACTCCTTGCAAACATATACCTCCTAACCCAACAACCAATCTGTATATTTGTACGGGCTCAAGTGAAACCCAAGTTAATGCCCACCACCTGCATACAATTAAACACAATGCAAATCTAAGTTGCAGAAAAAATGTTAAAAGATGAAGAAAAAGTTAGAAAATAATTAAAGTACATTTGCCTTCATTATTGTGCATAGCTAAGGCTAGAACCTTCCTCTCCCGCATTCCTCAGCTTCATACTGGACAGTGCCTTTCTACCAACTATGCTATTAGGGAAGCTATAACCTGTACTTTTAGTTGCAGAAGAAATATGATTTGGGATGACATATCTCTCACAGTTACAACAATGTGCGTGACTGATCTGAAAGTGTTGGCTGCTGAATCATGTTCAGAAAATGAATAATACCTTGTAGTTGAACACATAATCTATGTTGGCACTTCAGTCCAATACCAAAGGATTAAATACTGCACTGTAAAATGTGTTGTCTTTTGGATGCGGCGTTAAACCAAGACCCCATATGTGTACACTACAGCGCTATTCAAATAAGAGCAATGGTGTCCTGGCCTCAACCAACACCTAAAAGTAGATGATCTGATCATTTATTTCATAGATATTTGTGGAATCTTTCTGTGTGGAAATTGGCTGTTTGTTACTTTACAACAGTGACTACACTTCAAAAAATAGTTAATTGGCTGTAAAGCTCTGGGATATCTTGAGTTCATGAAAGGTGCTTTATAAATACAAGACTTTCTTTACTCATGTATGAGGAAATTTACATGTTTATTTGGGGCTAGAAGGAAGGGACAGTAGTTGGCTAATTTGTAGTTGATATTTCTTTTCTAGCTGGTTACCTCCTCAGAAAGGAATTTCACCAGGACGGTGGACCCAGCAATGATGTATTACCAGTGCATTCTGTTATTACTACCATCTATTGCCCTTACAATATTGACATATTTAACTGGCAAATTTCTCTTCTGTTTCCTACAGGCAAACTGTTGAGTTAAAATCAGAGACAATGAAGTCAAACACACACAGGAGAGGAATGTGCAGATTGAAATGAGGAAAACAAGTGATGAAATGCAATTGTGAATGACAAGAAGGTGAGACATTTGGTGAATTGAAGTGTGTTTCGACCAGGTGAGAAAGGTGTCCAGGGGTCCCTCTCAGCCTTCACCTGGTCTTACTGTAACAGGTTTTAATTTTAAACATACCATGTTTTTAGCTCCCCCTTGGTGAATCCTTGTTCACTGCTTTCCAATTTATAAGGCAAAAAAATGAGCATAAACAGGCTTTCTTAGGTTTAAAGAAGAAAAGTTGAAGTTTATTAAACTTAAACTCTAATTCGGTTAATGCCTACAGATACACGACGCACCCATGCTAGCATGCATAAGCGATACACACATGCAAATGGAAACAGAAAAGAGCAGAAGAAAAATAAAGTGGAAAAGTTTGAGGCAATATCTGAAGAGGTTTTGTCACGGTTCTTTGAGCTCACTGTAGAGTCCTTGATTGTAAGTAGATCTTGCTTTTCGTTGGGGCCCAGTATTCTTCTTAAACCTTGTTTGCTGTAGGAGACTTTTCTCCCTTGGGGTTCATGTGTCTTCAGTGGGTTTTGGAGTTCTGTGAAAAAGAGATGGGAGCAGACAGGAGCGAGATCTACTTAGTCCAGGAGCAAACAGACACTCTGCCTTCAAACTCTCTGTGTCCAGTTCCAAAGAAAACCCTAGAATAGCCAGGTGGTCATGTGACCAGCTGGTCTAACTAGTCCTGGCCCTTGTGGATTGTATTCTCCTTAGCAGGCCCTGGAATGCGCTTCCCCACCTTTAGTGTCTGTTAGTATGTAAATGTTTTTTTCCAGCCATAGCTAATCTGTTTAACAAGTCATTTCCTCACTCTAACAACAGTCAAAAATCAATGTTCATGACAAAATTGATGTACCTTATTCTTGGCAGGTAGGGGCCTAGCATGAAAAAGTGTCATAATGCTTTTTTAGTTCGAATATAGAGGAGGGACATCTTTTTTTTATTCTTGCAAACCTGTATTTATTATCCTTCCCTAGTTATCCTGAGGGCATTAAAAGTCTATCACTGTGACCAGACCAGGTAAGAGGTGGGGAAGGCTCCTTTTCCTGAAGGACATCAGTGAAGAAGTTATTTTTTTTGCCAATGCAGCTCCAATTAAAATCATTTTCTTGTGCTTGATTTACTGTATTTTGTTACACAATATACTATGGGGTGGGAGATGGTATTTGAACTTGCATCCTTAGAGTTAGCAATCTGTTACTATATCCACTGGGCTACTCTGTCATTATATATGAATTAATCTGGTTAATCACAGAAGAATTATGCGGTTACAATTCCTTTAGGTTACTTTATGGTCTAAAAAAGACACCTACTAGAAGGTTCAACGTCAGCCTGAGATTTGGCCTCCAGCTTCATTATTATAATTAGTGTGAGCTGCTGCCCCCTGTTGAGTCTCCACGGACAACGTACCCATTTAAAGAAGGCGGATGTCAAGCTTGCCATTTCAACACACACCCCTGTTTTCATGCCCAGATCTTTGTCCTGGGCTTGCTGCAGTGTTCCAGTGAACATCAATGCAAGCTCGAGAAACAGCATCTCATTGACTGAGCAAGCACGCTACAGCCTGCCAGACTGAACATTGAGTTCAATAATTTAGAGCATGACAGGCCCCCTTTTTTATTTCTAGTTATTTTTTATTTTTATTTTATTTTAGTGTTTCATCATTCATTTTTTTTTACCATGTGCCTGCCCACTGTTTTTTTTTTATGCTTGTGCTTTGGGCCAGGGCTATTCATTTTTCTGTCAATTAACACCATCTCTGCACTAACGCTTTGTCTTTCAGCACACCATTGACATACCATTTGCCTTTGTTCCATTACCCTCTTGTCAGTTATTCTCTGTGACCCTGTCCTATCAACACCTTCCCTTTTGTTATCTCTTGCCCCACCCCTGATTTATTTGCTTAAAAGCTACAGATGCTGCCAGACCTGCTGAGTATTTCCAGCATTTCTTGTTTTTATTTCAGATTTCTAGCATCTGCAGTATTTTGCTTTTATTATATGAATGTCAAGCTTCTTGCCTTGCCTGCAATGACCCAAAGGGAGGTTCCAAGATGGGAATGACAACAGAGATGAGGGTGGGATAGAGGGAAGGACTCCTCCTGACTACATTGGAACAATCTTTGAGCTAAGAAAACCTTACTGGCCACTGAAGAAGCCTGCTCTGTTCATCGATATCCAATTTCCCAGAGAGTTATTAAAATAGGCACGTGCCCCTTATTTATCACAGAATCACAAAATTGTTACAATGCAGAGGAGGCCATTCGGCCCATCATGTCTGCACCAGTTCTCCGAAAGAGCAATTCACTTAGTGCCATTACCCCGCCTTCTCCCCATAGCCCTGCACATTCTTCCTTTTCAGATAACAGTCTAATTCCCTTTTGAATGCTTCAATTGAACCTGCCTCCACCATACTCTCAGGCAGCCCATTCCAGACCTTAACCACTCGCAGTGTGAAAAAGTTTTTCCTCGTGTCGCTTTTGCTTCTCTTACCAAATACTTTAAATCTGTGCCTTCTTGTTCTCGGTCCTCAAACCTTCCTCCAACTCAAAAAACTTCCATTAACCACTACTCTCTGTGTCCTGTCCATGAGCTATAACTTTGCTCACAAGTCTGTTGTGTAGCATTGTATCAAGCACCTTTTGAAAGTCCATGTACACTACGTCAACTGCATTGCCCTCATCAACCCTCTCTGTTACCTCCTGAAAAAAGTCCAGCAAGATAGTCAAACATAATTTCCCCTTAAGAAATCCATGCTGGCTTTTTTTATTTAACCCACATTTGTCCACGTGACTATTAATTTTGTCCCAAATTATTCTTTCTAGAAGTTTCCCCACCACCAAAGTTAAACTGTCTGGCCTGTGGTTGCTGGACTTATCTTTACACCCTTTTTGAATAAGGGTGTAATGTATACAATTCTCTGGTACCACCCCCGAGTCTAAAGGAAGATTGAAAAATTATGGCCAATGCCTCTGTGATTACCACCCTCACTTCCCTCAGTATCCTTGGATGCATCTCATCCAGTCCTGGTGCTTTATATATATGTAAAAGACCAACCCTTGTTTTAGGCGGCTGCCAGAGATGCCTAAAAATTCGACAAATGCAATATTGAGTTCAATGTTTTTCAGGGCTACTTTGGATGCCCAGTGGCTATTTTACATATATATTTCATTAAATCATAACAAAGTCCTCCAAAGGTTTTCCAAATTCCCAATATTTATCAACAATTTCACACTGGAGCTAAAAAGCCATATTGATCAAGGCCTGACCTACACAAAGACCATTCAGAAGTACACCACAGACTTGTCATGTGCATTCTCCCTTAAAATTTTCAACCAAGTATAAAATGCTTTAGCGCATTAATGAGGTGATATTTAAGGAACCCAGTTGTTGAATGAGTCACTGTGTGTTTATTCATTAGTACTTCGGTATCAGGAGTGAGATATATGGGAGAGGTAGCACTGTAGCTCTGTATTGTGTCGTATCTGAGAGCTATGGCAGATTGTCCTGGCTTGTCTGTGTATGCAAAGCTTTGCCCAAATGAGACAAGCACATATATTTGCTCTGTCAGTCCAAGTCTGCAAATGTAACAACAATTGTAAAGATGCCAGTTTTTCAAGGAATGAAAAATGTACAGTTTATCATAGATCTCACTTGTATTTGAGAATATCAGAATTAGAATTAGAACATTACAGCGCAGTACAGGCCCTTCGGCCCTCGATGTTGCGCCGACCTGTGAAACCATCTGACCTACACTATTCCATTTTCATCCATATGTCTATCCAATGACCACTTAAATGATCACATTAAAATAAGTCAGGAGAGAAAGGATCTGAGGATTTCAATTTAAATAGATTTAAAATAGATATTAGGAAGATCTTCACTCAAAGAGTGATAAATGTTTCGAATAATTTAAGAGACAGAGTAATAGAAGCAAAACCATTAGGAACAGTCAAATTGCAACTGGATGATTTAATGGGAGAGTTAGTGTACGAGAGGGTGAACTTCAGTGAGCTAAATCGTCTTTTCTCATTCTTGGCTTTCTTTAAAATGTATTATGTGCTTTCTCTTTTAAAGGAGCATTGCTAGTTTGGTAAATTGACTCTGAGACCCATGTTTATGAACAGTTATGTTGTAGAGGACTGGGGTGTGCAGTGTGTTCAAACATTTTCCTTTCCCCTTCTGAGACTCAGCTTTGAATTTAGCCCAGCCTTTTGGGGTTGAAGTCTGAACGCACTTTCTAGTGCGTGTGGGCACAAATCCACCCCTAACTGGTGGTAAATTGGCATCAGCCATGTGGAGGTTATAGGTGTATTGCTGAGAGCATTGCATTGATATGAGCTAGTGCTCAATCCACGACAGCATTGCAGGAACCAATAAATCTCAGTTTCTTATGATTTTCCCAATCAGTGGGTTGCCCGAAGGAAGTTACATCTAGTATACAATTTCTAAAATGATAAATTGCAGAGATGTCATTGCTGTCAGAACATTGAACATTGATTTTTACCATCTTATTCTTTTTGGTTGCAGCTATTTAGCTCGGGTATTTGCAGAGAAAGAGCAGCACATGATCTGGTCAAATATCCATCATTGCTGCTTCCAATATCTACAAGTAGTGTTATATCACAGCAGACAAAATGCTCCTTGTGTAATTCCTTCCCCCCAACTATCAGTTATCTGTGGCTTATCGGTGTGCTAACCCAACGGTTCTATGGAACATGTGAGGTCCATTTTATAGTGCGATGCTAGATTTTCCATCACAACCTATAATTATTAATGGGAGCCAACTGACAACAGGTGTTCTTCCAGCTTGTGTGATATTCAATGCTTAATTGTGTTTGCTGAAAATGTATGGTCCCAATCAATGTTTCCTTTCAGTTGTGTGGTCGCATGGCTGTGCAGCAACCTAAGAGTCACCAAGCAAACAGCGACACAAAACATTTTAATGGGACTGTGTACTTAAAGAAATTGCCCACGCACTTGAACAAAATAATTACAGGAAATGTTGGTCTCATTACTGGGTACACAGAAAAAGTGCAATATGTTTGAACTTTAGAAGCAATCATTTACAGTAATAATGTTGGCTAGCTGCCGGGCAAAAAAGCCAAATCTTAACTAGCACCACTCTTCTTGTCTAAATGAGGCAAGGTTTCTCTCTTTTAATGTATTTTCCTTCTTTCTGCAAAAATCCATTTTTGTCTCCCTTCAATTCTGTAACAACAAGTAATGAGTATTCTGGCTCATGCCAGTACAAGATAACTGGTACAGAGTGAAGATGATCTTCTAACAATTTAGTGGAAAAGTTTTTTTTTGGTTTGCTGCGAAACAGTATAAGCCAGGAAGATGCAAAAACAGAAAATGCTGCTAATACTCAGCAGGTCAGGCAGCATCTGTGGAAAGAGAAACTGAGGCTGGAATTTTACAGTGGCCGGATGGGAGCTGTCCACCAACCGAGAGGTGTCTGCCTGGCCTGGGGATCCAGACTGCAATTTATGGTCCCCAGGCCCTTAATTGCTCTTGGGCGGGACTTCTACCTCACTGAGGCAGGACGTCCCGCCTAATGGAGCTGCCAGCCAATCAGCAGGCCAGCAGCTCTAAGTCCCAGCAGGGCCACTAGGAGCAGTGGCCACTGCTGGGACTGCAACCCAGCTGAAGACCGAAAATGTCGGGGGGGCACCGGAGAACGGGTAGGTTTTTGGGGCCTTGCCAGGGGCGATCAGGCAGACCCTGGTGATGCAAAAGGGGGGGTGGTTATTGTGGGTGGGGGGGGGTCGTACTGGATATTGGGGGTGGTTGGAGCATCGGGGCAGCCCTGCATTGGCCCCCACCCCCACCCCCGCACCCCGTCCCCAGGCCATCAGAAGACAACCTACTTTTAACAGGCGGCTTTTCTGAGGCCTCGTCCGCCCGCCTGCCAACCGTAAAGTCCCTATGGCGGTGGGCGGAGGCCCTTAAGTGGCCGTTAATTGGCCACTTAAGGGCCTTGATTGGCCTGGGGTGGGCGGACCATTTCTCACCACCGTTGCCCTGCGTAAAATGGTGGCGGAGGTGGGAGCAGGTCAGGAAGGGCCCGCCGAGCCTCCCACTCTAAATTCCCCCACCCAGCCACCAGCCCGCTCTTTGGGGGGGAGGGACATAAAATTCCGACCTGAATTAATGTTTTAGGTGGATAACCTTTCACAAGAATAGTCAAAAATGAAAAATGCAACAATTTTTGAGCAAGTACATTGGCTGGAAAAGGTGGTGTGGAAAGGGAGGTAGAAAGAAAATAATGGGAAGCTCATTATTTTGATTAAATGACAAAAAGAATGATGATGCAAGGCAAAGGGGAATGATAAAAGAAACAAAAGCTGGGTTTAGAGGAACAGAATCATTACTGCCACCTGCTTTCAGAAGAAATGCGAGCAATGGTCATGACACGGCTGAATCAAAACTGGTGATAGATAAGAGCGGTGGAAGATGTAGCCAGATGGGAATGTTTTGGTGAGGGATGTAAGACATAACCTTCCACCCTTGACAGATTACTCTATGATTTGGATATGAGAATTACAGCAATGAAATAGCACTCAAAACCCAAGTTAAACACTAATGTCTTCAGTAGCTTTGGTAGGAATACCAATTTGCAATACAATACACCTGTTAATCACAAATATACTCAAGAAGTTATACATATGATCACCCAATAAGCGGTCACCTGCCATTGATCGTACTCTTCAGCAACTGATTAGGTTGCTCAACTGCAGCGCCAAGTCATTCTTTCCAGCAATATTTATACTTTTCTTTCCAAGGTGGGCATGGATGTTTCATTGACTGGGTTGTACTGTCCTATCAAAATTCACCTTAAGCTACAAATGTCCAATGGGGCATTTAATTCTTTGCTCAAACCATGGTGTTAGAATCCGCCCTGATGTAATTTCCCTTTCTTAAACTTCTTTTCCTGGTCACAGATTTCCAGGACCAGCAAAATAATTAAGCAATCAGTGTCCCTTAGATTACAGACTCCTTGCATATTGTTGCTTGGTGAATTAAAAACAGAGGTAATCGGATAAAGCATATAAAAGAAAAGCTTCTTGTGAAATTAGCTGCTCTGCATTTCAAAACAAGACAAACTCTGACATCATCAGTCAATGTCAGCTTGTGTCAGTTCCTTGCAGCTTTCAAGTAAACTTCATGCCACTTAAGTTAGCTGAATTGGCATTCTTTTTCCTCCTGAAACTGACTTCTGTTTCCAGGTTCTTTTTATCCAGTTTTACTTCTTACCAAATTTACTGAAACATAAAGTTTCACTAACTTTGAAGTGTGATTGTCTGTTGTGTTTAGCTCTAGTTTTATGACTCTGGGCCTTTGGCTAAACATTCCCAGGCTTTGAAAGTGTGATCTTCTTCACAGTTTGTGGCTTCTGTTTATCTGTGGAAAAGCAGCCAGCAGCTTTTGGTAGGTTTTGTTTTATTTCAAAAAATCTCCCTTGGCCTTTTCTGTACGATTGGCTACAGCAAACAGCATTCCATATTTCATTTAAGCTATCACAAGTCTCAACCACAAATTTCAATTAAAATAATATTACCATTTCTTACACAGAGAAGGAATCGCCACTGTAAACTGGACATTACACATTCCATAAAACCGATGTTCATTCACAACATAAAGCTACCAAATTTGAACTGAAAATAGACTTTATTACCTGAAGTAAGGCATATTCTGAGCATCAATTGGTGCATGGCATCAGTGTTATGTCACAACTGGAACAGATATGCTGTCCAAAAAAGCAAATGGAAGCACTGACTATGATCTGAAATCGTTGACTGCAATGTTGAGTCTGGAAGGTTGTAAAATGACTTATCAAAGATGAGGGGCTGGATTTTAAGGAGCCCTTGACGTCAGATCCATGATGGTGGAGGGGCTTAAGAAGATCCCGGATGAGGCCCGCCATGGACCGCGACACTGGCAGGACCCAGCCCGATCCTCCCGGCAGCGATGGGGCACCATGGCGAACACCCCCGCCACTCGGCAACGGGAGTACAAACACTATATGCAAATAAAGTAAATTAATAGATCTGCATGTACCTACCATTAATCTTGATGTCCCGTTGCAATCTGCGGCCTGGCGACCGACAACCCCACACCTTTGGATCCCTGTCCAGGAAAACGAGGTGCAACACTGGTGGGGAGGGAGTAGGAGGTAGGTTTATCAATGCGGGGGGATGGGGAACAGGGCCAAATTAACATCATGGGTGTACGGGATGGTGGGAAGAGTTGCAGTTTAAAGTTTGTGCAGTTTGGGGGAAGGTCAGATGGTATAGGTAAGTGTTTTTGGGGGAAGGGAAAGTAATTGATTTAATTGTTATTGGGGTGTGGGAGAGAGGCAAAAGAAATCTATTTATTGAATTTCATTTAATTTCTCTTTAAATATTTAAATTAGTTGGTAGGGCTGCCAGCCCTTTAAAAATAGCATCAGCACCTGCGCACAGGCAGCTGGCGCCATTACTGGGAACAGACCGCCAACCCCTCCCTGCGATCGGGGGAATGGTGCGGCCTGCCCTGGCTATTTAAATGAGCCTCCGTGCTTGAGATTGCGGCCGCTCTTCAGTGTGCGGCCCACATGGGCGGGCCGTCATTTTTTTAGAAATCGGCGGCGGGCAATTAAACTCAGCTCAAGGTGTTGTCCCTTGAGTTTCTATTGAGCTTCTTTTGAACCATTTAGGAGGCTGAAGATAGAGAGGTCAGAGTGCAACATACATTTAAAATAGCAAGTGACTGGAACCTCGGGGCCACACTTGTGGGTTGATCAGGAATGTTTAGCAAAGCGATCATCCGATCTGCGTTTGGTCTCCCCACTGTAGCGGAGATTGCATCGTACGCAATGAATAAAGTATATCAAATTTACAGAAGCACAAGTAAATCACTATTTCAACTGGAAAGAGTGTTTGGGGCCTTGCGTAGTGGGAAGTGAAAGGGTAGGCTGGAAGATCTCAGCTTCGATGTTATGTTAGCCAACATC
This sequence comes from Heterodontus francisci, assembly GCF_036365525.1. Lineage (NCBI taxonomy): Eukaryota > Metazoa > Chordata > Chondrichthyes > Heterodontiformes > Heterodontidae > Heterodontus > Heterodontus francisci. The sequence continues at coordinate 41,490,747 of NC_090375.1, forward strand.
AGCCAGGGCAGTAGGAAGGGTGCTACTAGTAGCACCAGCACACAGGCCTATTGAGTACAAATATGAAGCAGGGCTCCTTAGCAGATTGCTAATCCAGTGTCCCTTGCTTAAAAGTACATTTATATGACCTCAGAATTACCTCTAGGTATGATGTCCCTCAACATTGATACTGATCACATGCCAAGAATGACCATTTGGTCAAAGTAGATGATTTTAAATGTAACCAATCCGTAAGATGGGAATAGATGATTTCAGAAAGCGAAATCTATTGTAATTAAGAAAGGAGATCAAAAGGATAACACTAAGGCTGAAAATTGTAGGAAAGGAAACTATAATAATTGACAAAAGATGAGACTAGATAACACAAAGGTCAGGTTTTAAAAGCATGTAGTTTGTTGGAGGAAGAAAGACTTATTTGATAACAAGATACACTCCCGACCACTTTTCCATGCCCTGACCAAAACCACCTACTTCCAGCTTTGGAACACTGCCTTAGCTCATCTGTTGCTGAAACCCATATCAGCATATTTGTTCCCTCAAGACTTGACTATTCCAAAGTTCTCTTGACCAGCCACCCACCTTAAAAACTCCATAAACTTGAGCTCATCCAAAACACTGCTGCCTGTATCCTAACTTGCGCCAAGTCCCATCACCTATCACCCTGTGTTTGCTGACTTACATTGACTCACGGTTCAGCAACACCTCAATTTAAAAATTCTCATCCTTGTTTTTAAATACCTCCATGGCCTCACCTATCTCTATAATCTCCTCCTGTCTTATAACACTCTGAGACCTCTACATTCCTGCAGTTCTGGCCTCTTACACGTCCCTAATTTTAATACCTCCACCATTGATGCCTGTTATGACCAGGTGAGAAAGGTGTCTAGGGGGTCCCTGTCAGCCTTCACCTGGTCTTACTGTAACAGGGTTCAATTTTAAACACACCATGTTTTGAGCTCCCCCTTGGTGAATCCTTGTTCACTGCTTTCCAATTATAAGGCAAAGAAATGAGCACAAACAGGCTTTCTTAGGTTTAAAGAAGAAAAGTTAAATTTATAAAACTTCAATTTAAACTCTAATTCAGTTAACACCTACAGATACACGACACGCCCACACTAGCATGCATGCGCAATACACACATGCAGATACAAACAGAAAAGAACAGAAGAAAAAAAAAGTGGAAAAGTCTGAGGAGGGTTTTTTGTTACTGTGCTTCGAGCTCGCTGTAGAGTCCTTGATTGAAGATATGGTCTTGTTTTGCATTGGGGCCCAGTATTCTTCTTAAACCTTGCTCGCTGTAGGAGACTTTTGTCTCTTGGGGTTCATGTGTCTTCAGTGGGTTTTGGAGTTCTGTGAGAAAGAGATGGGAGCAGACAGGAGGAGAGGAGGTTTTTACCAGTCCAGGAGCAAAGAGCTTTCTTCCAGTTCAAACACTGTCTCTACAATTTAAAACCCCTCAAGTTAGCCAGCAGGGTGGTCATTTGACTGACTGGTTTGACCAGGTCTGTTCTGTGTATCGGGAGCGGGAATTAGCTTCCATATTACAACACTGCTAATATGCAAAAATGTCTTTCTGGCCAGGTGCCTGGCAATTCCTTGTAGCAGGCCTTCTCTTCTTCCCAGCAACAATTTGAAGTTTATTGTCATGTGGTGAAATTAATGTGCTTCATTCTTGGCAGGTGCGGGGTCTGCATGAAAATGCCCATGCTTTCACCTGCCTAAGATCTACATTTTGGATTTCCCTTCCTAAACTCCCCTGTTTTTTTTTATACCTGTTCTCCTTTTTTAAAGATCATAAGAACTAGGAGCAGGAGTAGGCCGTCCGGCCCCTTGAGCCTGCTCCGCCATTCAATAAGATCATGGCTGATCTTTTCGTGGACTCAGATCCACTTACCCGCGCTCCCACCGTATCCCTTAATTCCTTTATTGTTCAAAAAGATATCTACCTTAGCTTTAAAGACGTTTACTGAAGAAGCGTCAACTACTTCACTGGGCAAGGAATTCCATAGATTAACAACCCTCTGGGTGAAGAAGTTCCTTCTTAATTCAGTCCTAAATCTGCTCCCTCTAATCTTGAGGCTATGCCCTCTTCTAGCTTCACCTGCTAGTGGAAACATCCTCTTTACTTATCTTATCTATTCCTTTCATGATTTTATATGTTTCTATAAGATCCCCCCTCATTCTTCTGAACTCCAATGAATATAATCCCAATCTACTCAGTCTCTCCTCATAAGCCAACCCCCTCAACTCTGGAATCAACCTAGTGAACCTCCTCTGCACCCTCTCCAGTGCCAGTATATCCTTTCTCAAGTAAGGAGACCAAAACTGCACACAATACTCCAGGTGCGGCCTCACCAGTACCTTATACAGCTGCAACATAACCTCTCTGCTTTTAAACTCAATCCCTTTAGCAATTAAGGGCAAAATTCCATTTGCCTTCCTAATTACTTGCTGTACCTGCAGACCAACCTTCTGCGATTCATGCACAAGGACACCCAGGTCCCTCTGCATAGCAGCATGCTGCAACTTTTTACCATTCAAGTAATAATCCTTTTTACTGTTACTCCTACCGAAATGAATGACTTCACATTTATTAACATTGTATTCCATCTGCCAGACCTTTGCCCACTCACTCAATGTATCTATGTTCCTCTGCAAAGTTTCACAGTCATCTGCACACTTTGCTCTGCCACTCATCTTAGTGTCATCTGCAAACTTTGACACCCTACACGTGGTCCCCAACTCCAAATCATCTATATAAATTGTAAATAATTGCGGTCCCAACACCGATCCCTGAGGCACACCACTAGTGACTGATTGCCAACCAGAATAGCACTCATTTATCCCCACTCTCGCTTCCTGTCAGTCAACCAATCCTCTATCCATGCTAATACTTTACCCCTAACGCCATGCATCCTTATCTTATGCAGCAGCCTCTTGTGCGGCACCTTGTCAAAGGCCTTTTGGAAATCTAGGTACACCACATCCACTGGGTCCCCATTGTCCACCTTGCTCGTAATGTCATCATAGATGCTCCTTAAAACCTACTTCTTTGACCTAGCTTTTGGTCATCTGTCCTAATATCTCATTATGAGGCTGTGTTAAATTCTGTTCAATGACGCTCCTGTGAAGTGCCTCTTTAAGGGAGCTTTTCAAAATGCAATTTGCTCTTGTTGTAGGGAAAGTAAACAACTCTGAGGTCATGTAAAATAATGACAGTAATTTTCACCTTCATGGCCTGTAGAGTAAGCTGGTAGAGTGAATTTCTCGCTCATTACAGTACCTGTCCAATTTTAATTTCCATTGATTTCCCAAGCAGTGAAAGTGGAAATTACCACCAGAGTTAAAGGAGACAGTGCAATGAGTATTGATTTTGATGCTTCATTAATTATTATTTGTGTTGTGAGTCATCTCACATACGTTAACACTGTTTCAATTTGATAGGAACAAATAAAGGAAAATATTAAACAAAAGAGAGATACCATGGACTATTAAGTTCGGAGAACTATTATTCTAAAACAGTAACGGAAGAATTAGAACAACATTAGCAAACAGGACCAAGGAAAAGTCATAGAACAACCAAGCTGAGCTGCTGTTTAAACCCGACAGAAACTTGTTTTTTTTTCTAGTCCATCCCCTTTTCCTGGTCTCCTCAGATTACGCATGCCTTGTGACTGAGAGGATCTGCAACTTAACTTCTCCCCCATTCCATTGGCTACAAGGAGGCACGATTCACCAAATTCCCATGAACCCAAAACCTTGTTACTTTTCTCGCAATGCAGTACCTTAGATCAGAAACTCTTCAATGGAGTGAGTGGTTGGGGGGAGAAGGAGGAGTAGGGGAAGGAGAAGCAAGTTGTGCTTTGATGGGGCCCTCAGCTGCTCTCAGTTATTACTTTGTGGAGCTTATACATAAAATTTCTTGCAGCAAATTTTGGGTATATTTATTTTCAATAGCTTATGTGTGACTAATGTTTAGAATATGCGCACTTTTGTGATTTCCGATTCTGAGAGGTGATTTTGGCATTCTAGTCGTCATTCTTATATCTTCATGGGTGTAGATTTACAAATCCTAGTCTGGAAAGAGGAGAAGGAGTGAGTAAACAGAGCGAGATACATCGAAGAAGATATGCTTGGAAAACCCCTCACCCTCCCAGCAGAGTTACTAGGCTCAGGAGAACATAGCTGCAATTTTCTGAGGAGCAATGTATGAGGAGGCAGTGACAGAGTCCTCATATCCTGTAAGGATATTTGCAGTCATATAGGCCATTGTAACACTGAACATTTTAGCTCTTATTCTTTCCAGGCTTTCAAAAGGGATGTCAGGAATGTCAGCCAATCTTTAAGTCGATACTTTTATTAAACAGGTTGCTTGCGAGAGCAAACAGATTCATCCCTTAAACATGAGCAACTGGAAGTATCAGGATAGGGCTCTCAGGCCCCTGAGAATGCAACTCCCCAATGTCCAGTGCATTTACCTGCATACTCCTGTCCACAATATTGTCATCTTCATGATTCACAAAGGCTACCATTCAATGACAGTAATTTTAACTTTGAACACCAGTGCAAAACTGGAGAAATCTGATCAGCTGCCAGTTATACACCTCCCAGTGCAAACAGCAGCTAAATGGATGTGAGAGCTGCTGGGTCTAGCAGTTAAGTGCCTTTCAGAGCACTTCTTGTGGGCCAGGAGAGCTGGAATGCTCACCTCAGCCCCACAAACAAATCATCTGCTTTATAATCAACAGCCCCTATCCATCCAAACCCATGATCCCAAATCTGGCCCATCCCTCTTAATTGCTCCCTGCCTCTTCTACCCAGTGAGCTCTCCCGGTCACCCCTCCCTTAAAATTGCCAGTCTGACCCCACCCTCTCTTCTGCCCTGCGATCTCTCCTGTTCCCCACGACCTCATGCTTGTCATTCTGTTTCCCCCACCCTCATTCTGCCATGCAATCTCTCCTGCCTCGCCCTTCCTCCTGATTGGCACTCTGACCCACCCCTGCTGCCCTGTGACCTCTTCTGGACTCTCTCTCTCCAATTGCTGGTCTGACATCTTCACCAACACCTGATCTTTGCCAATTGATGGGACCGTTCCCGCTCGCCTTCTACCACTGGCTTTCTCACCCAACAGCCAGTCAGACTATTAATCTGGCCAGCTGTCATGAAGTAACAAAATGATAATGTGGTTGTGCTGCTCATTTTTGCAGGACCTCTGCTTTCTTGGTATTTCTGGCGTTCCACCCCCAATAAACATGCTGCCCACTCCTTTTCCATAATTGCTTCGGAAACCTGGACAGGTGTGATGGTTTTCTCCAATACAGCCTGCACAGAATGTCATAGGAGCATAGTAGGCCATTCAACCCCTCTAGCCTGTTCCACTGTCCAATTATATAATGGCTGATCTCTACTTCAGCTCCATTTACCTACTTTTACTCCATATTATTTCATACACGTACCTAACAGAAATCTGCCAATTTCCTCAATTATTCCAACATCCATAGCTTTTTTGGGGGGACAGAGTTCCCATTTCCACTAACGTTTGTGTAAAGTGTTATCTGATTTCATTCGTAAATGACATAGCTCTAATTTTATTATTATTTCCACTGGTTCTCAATTCTCCCACCAGAAGAAATAGTTTATTTATCGCTACACAATCAGATCCCTCTAACATTTTAAATACCTCAATTAGATCACCCTCAACCTCTTAAAGTCAAGGGAATACAAACCTAATTTTTGCAACCTCTCCTCATAATTTAACTTTAAAGGCCTTGGATCATTTTAGTGAATCTGTGGTGTACCAAATATATCTAAAACCAGCATGTATTTCTTGAAATGTAGTGCCCAAAACTGACCACAGTACCATGGGCATCTCACCAAGGCTCTGTACAACTGAAGCAGCACTTTTGTATTTTGTTCAATGTCATCTGCAAATTTGGATATGCAACTCTTTATTGCTTCATCCAAGTCATTAATATGTAATGGTTTCTAGGCATTTCTGGAGATGAGGACAATTATAATAAAATATGTAAATAGGAGGAGATGGTAGCATAGTGGTAATATCACTGAAATAGTAATCCAGAGGCCTAGGCTAATGCTTTGGGGACATGGGTTCAAATCCCACCATGGCAGCTGGTGGAATTTAAATTCAATTAAATAAATTTAATTAATTCATAAAAAATGGCCTAGCAAGTCAAGGGCAATTAGGGATGGACAACAAATGCTGGCCTTGCCAATGACACCCACATCCCGTGAAAAAATAAAAAAAAAACTGCTTATATAGTGCCTGTAGTATATAAATACCAAGATGTCCCTTAGGCCCAAGCTGATGGTTTATAAGGCCTGTGTTCTTACCACCTTGCTGTATGGCTGTGAAACATGGACGACTTCGAACTACCAGGAAAAGAAGCTGAATAATTTCCATCTTTGCTGTTTGTGGATCATTATGGGTATATCCTGGCAGAACAAAATCACAAATGCAGCAGTCCTCTCAAAGGCAGAGCTCCCAGGTGTGTTGGAACTAATCAAACAGGGGTGGCCTCAGTGGATTGGACATGCCCGCAGGATGGAAGACCTTCTGTATGGTGAGGTAGCCGGGGCCAGATGACCAGTGGGATGCCCAAAGCTCCATTTCAAGAATGCTTGCAAATGTGATATGAAGGCCCTAAATGTCTACTATCGCACCTGGGAGTCACTAGCTGGTGAAAGATGGAAATGGCGGTACATCCTGTGGACTGGTGTGCACTACCGCGATGACCAATGGTTACAGATGCTTGGCAACAGGTGCCAACACCGAAAACAACAACTCACAGCATCACTTGGCAGCCTCATGTGCGGCATTTGTGGCAGAACCTGCCTCTCAAGGATTGGCCTTCACAGCCATCAGCAAAGGTGCACGAAGAGAAAATACCTAAATGGATTGTTTACTGCATGTCCATCATCTTTCATAGAGTTATAGAATCATCGACTTATACAGCACAGAAACAGGCCCTTCGGCACATCGTGTCCGTGCTGGCCATCAAACACCTATCTATTCTAATCCCATTTTCCAGCACTTGGCCCGTAGCCTTGTCTGCTATGGCGTTTCAATTGTTCATCTAAATATTTCTGAAATGTTGTGAGGGTTCCTGCCTCTACCACCCTCTGGGTGAAACAGTTTTTCCTCAAATCCCCTCTAAACATCCTGCCCCTTACCTTAAATCTATGCCCCCTGGTGATTAACACCTCTGCTAAGGGTAAAAGTTTCTTCCTATCTACCCTATCTATGCCCCTAATAATTTTGTATACCTCAATCATGTCGCCCCTCAGCCTTCTCTCCTCTAAGGAAAACAACTTAGCCTATTCAGTCTCTCTTCATAGCTGAAATGCTCCTGCCCAGGCAACCTCCTGGTGAATCTCCTCTGCACCCTCTCCAGTGCAATCACGTCCTTCCTATAGTGCGGTGACTAGAACTGTACACAGTACTCCAGCTGTGGCCTAAATAGCATTTTATCGATGGAAGGATGCCAACCAGTATAGAAAAATATTCAAATATGCATCACAGAGACATAATCAGAAATAAAAGGATTCCATGCCCAGATAAAGCATGAATACTAAGAAAGGTGAGTAAAAGCTTAGTTAAAGAGGTGAGTTTTAAAGGAAGGTGTTAAAGGTCAAGAGAGAGGTGGAGAGGCAGAGGTGTTAAGCACAGAAGTCCAGACCATGGAGCCTAAGCTTCTGAAGGCACAGCTACCAATGGTGAGTTTGAGAAAGAGTTGTAGGACTGAGAGAGGTGACAGAGTTGGGACCATTGCCACAAAGGAATTTAACTAGTGGTGCAGTGGTTAGCACCGCAGCCTCACAGCTCCAGCGACCCGGGTTCAATTCTGGGTACTGCCTGTGTGGAGTTTGCAAGTTCTCCCTGTGTCTGTGTGGGTTTTCGCTGGGTGCTCCGGTTTCCTCCCACCACCAAAAGACTTGCAGGTTGATCGGTAAATTGGCCATTATAAATTGCCCCTGGTATAGGTAGGTGGTAGGGGAATATAGGGACAGGTGGGGATGTGGTAGGAATATGGGATTAGTGTAGGATTAGTATAAATGGGTGGTTGATGGTCGGCACAGACTTGGTGGGCCGAAGGGCCTGTTTCAGTGCTGTATCTCTAAATAAAAAAAAGAATAAAAACTACATTGGAGGACCAACTCAGGAAGGGTACTGGGAATAGATGAGTGGGACCTCACGCGGGAGAAGACATGAGCAGAAATGTTTTTGATGAGCTGAAGTTAGCAGAAGATGGAGGATTGAAGACTGTCCAGGAGAGCATTAGATAAGTCTGGTTGGAGGTGGCAAGGGCATGGCTGAGAGTTTTGGTAGCAGATGGACTGAGGTGGGACATAAAGCAGGCAATGTTATAGAGGTGGAAGTAAGTAGTCTTTGTCATGGAGAGTATATGGTGTTGAAAATTCAACTCCAGGTCAGTGCTAAAATAATAGATACTTTTTTTATTTACCAAGAAAAGGAGATGCTGTTCACATAACAAGAGAAGCTTTGCAAGGCTTTGTCTGTGAAAATTCTGGTAGATAATTGGCGCAGCAGATAATTAGTGTAAAGATAATGGGAAATCCACTGTGTATATGTAACTCAGCAGGTCCAGGGGCTTTCAGTTTTTATTTGTTTCAGCAATCTACTGTGATACTGAAAATAACTTTTCACATTACGGTAATGGCTACACAAAGATCATAATTAGCTTTATTCCTATTATGGTGCTATCAACAATTGCAAAACTCCTAATTGTTTTACTACTAATAATTCATTGGAGAGTCTAAAAAGGTACAAAACTGCATCTTAATTTCAGTGTATGAATCATGAATGTTAAAATCACTTGAAAATTAAAGGACCCATGGGAAAATTGTAAGCAATGGAGAATCTAAAGTTAACCATGAACAGTACAAACACAATTGTAATCACTTTAGAGTGGCACATTGGTATATGATTGGGAGAAAGTGGCTAGGCAGCTCTGGATCAGCACAGAGAATGGGTCATGTTTCAGTGGTAATCATTGAAAGCAGAAGAAAGTAAAATTACAGGGAGCCAACTTTATTTAAAACAACTAATACAAAATATTAAAAATGTAGGAGGCATACAGGAAGATTTCACCAGCACGTCCAGGATGCATATTACATAAATTAGCAATGGTGCCAAAAGACTGTCATAGAACAGTAATATTCGTTAACAAATTATTGCAGTTATTGACATGAATAGTTGATATCACTATCATTCACCGGGCCTTTTTAAATATAACCAACACTTTTCCCGGTTAAGACACAATACAACTTATTGTTCATCATCAGTATGCAAATCAGTTTTCAGCTTGTTGTGACTAAAGGAATACTTTCATTTATGTAGTACTTCATTCTGTCAAAGTGTCTCATAGGTAGATGACAGGGAAAACTGTATTTTAAGGGAATCAAGGGATCTGGGATAGGGCGGGAAAGTAGAGTTGAGGTTAAAGATTAGCCATGGTCTTATTAAATGGAGCAGGATCAAGGGGCCATATGACTTACTTCTGATTCTTTTCTCTATGTTATTATAATGCTTCACAAATTGAATTCCCTTCTGAAATGACTTGGCAAATGCAGCAGCCATTCTAAACTAGCAATGTCCCAAAGAGAAATTAGGTGAATCTGTTTTTTGGCTGTAGTAGTTAAGACAAGATGCAGGAAAATTACGCTTAGCACGCTCTAAAAATTCAGCTGGTGGGCAATCCAACATGGGTCTGGGAGCTAAAAGTATATCTGGTGGGAAATAGTACAGAGCTATCTCCGGTTCAATCCATCTGCTGATTTCTTGCTCCTATTCACTATCCAATCATCTTTGTTAAATAATCCACATGAGGGATATCAAGTGATGTCAAGATCAGGCTTATCTCTGATACAGGTTCTATGCTCTGGCTTTCCTGCCTGTCAAATTGCTGGTTGAGGTCAAAAGTGGGAACAGACAGATCTTCCACTGGGGCTAGAACTTGGGACATATCCCAATGTCACCAAGATGATGGCCCATTTCTTTATATTTGTCATTTTACAGTGGGCAGGAACAACAATTCCTCCATCTTCCCTTACCTCGTGGAAACACGTCCGAAAGAATTCCCAGCTACCTGGAGAATTTTATTCTTTATACTCCTATAAGGCCTCAACAAACCTCTTGACAACTAAGCTCTGGTGAAAGGTCACTGACTTAAAATGTTAACTCTGCTTCTCTCTCCACAGATGCTGCCAGACCTGCTGAGTATTTCCAGCACTTTTTGTTTTTATTTCAGATTTACAGCATCTGCAGTATTTTGTTTTCATTATCTTGCCAACTAAGAGCTGACATAAGTACTGTTGATATCTTTAAAAAGGTAACAGTCCTTACCCAGAGGGGGTTGATTATCTTTGTCCTGCCAGCAAATGGTTTTTACTCTTGGCCCATGGAGGTCCTCAGTGACCTCAGGCAGAGTGACCAAGGGTTGATCCACCTTATAAGGGTGCATTGGAGGGGGGCTTCAGTGGTGCACCTTTGGAGGTTCCAGAGGTTTGCCGTAACCATGCTAATGACATCATGTTCACAATTTGGCCTCTTTAGGGATAAACAGGTGGAATTCTATTCCACTGGACTCCGAGAATATTGGACCATTTTTTAACCATGATATTCAATGCCTTTAAGGAGAAGAAGGGAAAACATTCGGAGATATAAAATGCATGCTTTATTTTGGTAGCGACGCCCAATAAAAAGCTATTTAAATTTTCACAGCAGCAGCTGATACCAGAAATGTGGCGTTTAAATGTCACCATTTAACTCTCTAATTTTGACTGTAAAATTGCATAGTTTTTACAAATGTTAAATTATATTTTATTAAATTATATATTTATTACATATTTGCATATTTGTGAGCACCTTGCAATTGCATTGAACTCAGCCAATTTGTGTGACTACAGTACTTGCACTATGTTCTTTGTGCATAGACTACACTCATATGATGTGAAGTGTTACATTGATAAGGTCTACAAGAACAGCACTCAACTTGCAGATCTCAACAATCAGTAAAAATTAAGTTAAAGTAGTACTATCCAGAAGACCTGTTGTGTGACTGTGCCAAACAGGCCAAGAAGGTCCCAGGTTTTTTTGCAGTCTTTGTGAATTACTTGACCTCAGCTGGAGCAGCGATATATTGTATTTCTAGGCTGGGGCCCTGCAACCAATAAAAATTTTCCATTTGTAAGCTTTGCTTCCTTATCTTTGTGATTGGCAGCATTGTTTCTTCTTATTGGCTACTTCAGCTTTTACCTTAGGATATCTTCATTTCATCTTGCTGCTGCATACTTCACTCAATCCAAGAATTCTGGACAATAAGCAAAGACCATCATGCATCTTGATTTTTGGTCAGGCTGACAGTTCCCTTTTCTGTCAAGAGATCGAGGGCTTCAAGTGCATTATTTTAGACTTCTTTATAATAAGTATCAGAAATCCAGAATGAACAGCCTATATTATTCACTAGGGAAGAGGAAACTGAACTTGTGTTCCAGTTCCCATTGACTATCCAAAAACTGTTTTGGAAAGTCTTTGTGTGGATATTGGATAGGGATAGGACTGGGCTCAGCTTTGATGTTCTCCAAAGTCAAATACAGTGAAATGGTCTCATTGTCTAGAGCTGTATGAACCTATGCGAGCAGCAGGAAAGTGCAGCCAGCTACAGGAGAACTGTACATTGGGATCGAGTGTCACCAGAAGGGTTCGTAGATTGACACAAAAACAGCTTAGGCCCAAACATGAAAGAAGCTCCCTGAGGTACTGAAGAGTGCCTGATATCTATGAAACCACACTGCAACATGGATCAGTGCCTTCAAGAGAGATGGGAAAAAAGCTGAAGGAGAAAGAACCCCCAAAGTTGATGAAAAAAACTTCTAATGAGAATGTCTGATGCAGAACTGAAATACAAAGCGACAAAAGTACTGTGGTTCTTTTTGACTGCAGTCCATGGGATGACAAGTTGTGAGTAATGAAAGGTAATGAGGCTTTTTAATACAAAAGCTTATAAAATTGCAGTTCTAGGCAAAATGCAATATAGTTGCTTTGAAGTGCAAGATTTTCATCGAAAAGCTGTTTTCATCCCAATCAAAAACTAATAAATTATGCTGAATATAATCCTCTGTTCAGTAAAGACTTGGCCTAACTCCTAGGTTTTAAGCTTTTAAGAATCAATAATTCAGAAGTTTTGTGAGGGTGGGGGGAGCACAGGGATGGGAGGGGCTAACTAGAATTTAATTCTGAACTCTTACGCATCCCCAATTTTAATCACTTCACCATTGGTGACCGTGCCTTCAGCTGTTAAGGCCTTAAGCTTTGAAATTCCTTCCCTAAACCTTTCCGCCTCTCTACATCTCTTTCCTCCTTTAAAATACTCCTTAAAACCAACCTCTTTGATCAAGCTTTTGGTCATCTGCCCTAATATCTCCTTATGTGGCTCAGTGTTAAATTCTGATTTATAATGTTCCTGTGAAGCACCTTCGGAGTTTCAATTGCATTAAAGGTGTTCCATAAATATAAGCTCTTGTGTTGTAGAGTATCCTCTATCAACAGATTATCTGTTCATTATCACATTGCTGAAAATTAGCTGCTATATTACCACAGCGACTATATTTCAAAAGTCTTCATTGGCTGTAAAGTGCTCTGGAATGTTCTGAGTTTGCGAAAGGTGTGGTATAACCGCAAGTCTTTCTTTTATAGAGGATATTCTACTGGCATCCTGAAAGTTTTAGTTTCACCAATGTGGAGAAATCTGCCTCAAAAGGAATGGTAAAAATTAGTTATTATTTGTTTCACTTTATTGAGAATCAGAATTATATTTCACTGCTCTTTGTAGTGCATTTTACAAATATTTATGTAGTGTTTAAATTAAAGTGAATAGAGTATTATGGTGTATAGCTAAACTACCTAAATCGCCAGGCAGGATCCTTGGCTTTATAAACAAATGCATAGAATACAAAGTCAAGGAAGTTATGCTAAACCTGAGTAACTCACTGGTTAGGTCCTAGCTGGGGTTTGTGTCTAATTCTGGGCACCACACTTTAGAAAGGCTGTCAAGGCCTGAGAGGTGGTGCAGAGCAGATCTACTGGAATGGTACCAGGGATGAAAGACTTCTGTTATGTTTAAATATCAGAGAAGGTAGCGTTGTTCTCCTTAAAACACATTAGGTTAAGAGAAGTCTTAGAGGTATTCAAATCATGAAGCATTTACATAGAGTGAATAAGGAGAAACTGTTTCCAGTAGCAGAGGGGTCAGTAACCAGAGGACACAGATTTAAGGTCATTGGTTAAGGAACCAGAGACGACATGAGGAGAATTTTTAAAATGCAACGAGTTTTTATGATCCAGACTGCGCTGCCTAAAAAGTTGGAGGAAGCTGTTGTGTGTGTACACCTTGTGGCTACAAGATCATGTTAGTCATGTAAGAGCTATCATGTAACAAACCACTTGATTCTGAGTGTTAGACAGTCTTGAAGAAACACCTGTACTGTAAACATCTCGATGTACTAGCTGCTCTCTCAGTACTCAATAAAGAACCCACAATATTCTGTTATTGACCCTATCTGGAGTGATCAGTCTTTGTGTGAAGTCTCTACTAACACAAAGGTTCAAGGAACACACAACAGAAGCAAATTTAACAATAATATTCAAGAGGGTATTGGATAAATACTTGAAGGGGAAAAATATACAGGGCTGTGGGGAAAGAGCAGGGCAATGGAACTAATTGGATAGCCCTTTTATTGAGCTGGCACAGGTATGATGGGCTGAATGGCCTCCTCTGTACTGTATCATTCTATGATTCTATAGAACAAAAAGTAGAAGTCTTACCTTGTATAAGCCCTTAGTTTCGCCACATCTAAAATATCATGTCCAGTTTGGTCCCTTCACATGGAAGTAGGTATCTCAGTCCTGGTAAAGGTCCAAAGGAGGGCCATTCAGTTGATACCTAATGTACGGCTTGCATAGTTTGTAGGACAGGGTTAGGGAACTGTGACTTTTTACTATGGAAAAGCGGAAACTTAAAAAGGGGTACAATTTAAGTGTCTAAAATATTGAAGGGATTAGGATCCATTCAGGTGGATAAGGTATTTGAGTGAGTTTAGTGTGTTACATTAGATCTGGATAGTATTTCTTTTTGCAAAAAGTAATTGAGCTTTGAAATAGATTACTCGTAGTGGGTTTGGATTCACTGTAAGCCTTTGAAAGGAAGCTGTGTAAATTGCTGTGAGCAGAAAACTCTCAAGTTATAGAACATAAAGGGTTAACTGGGATGAGTGATATCAGTCACAGTGATCTCCTGAAATTTGCTTGAATGCCATTGGGGATCAGAGAGCAGTTATCCAGAGTCTTTACCTAAAGGGGATTAAATTCTTTCTTCTCTCTGCATACTTTTTGCTTTTTGCAGGTGATTGCCTAGCTGAGTTGGAAAGATGTTTAGTAGTACATGTAGGTTGAGCATTGTTGGGTTGAAGAAGTCTTGATGGCAAGTTGACCTTTTCCTGACCTTTTTGTATGTTTATACATTGTAAATAACTTACATCTGCTAAGTCACTTTTGTTTTAACGAGAGGGTGCAGAAACTACTTTGATACTCACTGTTTCTTCTTTTGGGCCTCCTTATCTCGAGAGACAATGGATACGCGCCTGGAGGTGGTCAGTGGTTTGTGAAGCAGCACCTGGAGTGGCTATAAAGGCCAATTCTGGAGTGACAGGCTCTTCCACAGGTGCTGCAGAGAAATTTGTTTGTTGGGGCTGTTGCACAGTTGGCTCTCCCCTTGCGCCTCTGTCTTTTTTCCTGCCAACTACTAAGTCTCTTCGACTCGCCACAATTTAGCCCTGTCTTTATGGCTGCCCGCCATAATGCTGACTCCCACGACTTGTGATCAATGTCACACGATTTCATGTCGCGTTTCCAGACGTCTTTATAACGGAGACATGGACGGCCGGTGGGTCTGATACCAGTGGCGAGCTCGCTGTACAATGTGTCTTTGGGGATCCTGCCATCTTCCATGCGGCTCACATGGCCAAGCCATCTCAAGCGCCGCTGACTCAGTAGTGTGTATAAGCTGGGGATGTTGGCCGCTTCAAGGACTTCTGTGTTGGAGATATAGTCCTGCCACCTGATGCCAAGTATTCTCCGAAGGCAGCGAAGATGGAATGAATTGAGACGTCGCTCTTGGCTGGCATACGTTGTCCAGGCCTCGCTGCCGTAGAGCAAGGTACTGAGGACACAGGCCTGATACACTCGGACTTTTGTGTTCCGTGTCAGTGCGCCATTTTCCCACACTCTCTTGGCCAGTCTGAACATAGCAGTGGAAGCCTTACCCATGCGCTTGTTGATTTCTGCATCTAGAGACAGGTTACTGGTGATAGTTGAGCCTAGGTAGGTGAACTCTTGAACCACTTCCAGAGCGTGGTCGCCAATATTGATGGATGGAGCATTTCTGACATCCTGCCCCATGATGTTCGTTTTCTTGAGGCTGATGGTTAGGCCAAATTCATTGCAGGCAGACGCAAACCTGTCGATGAGACTCTGCAGGCATTCTTCAGTGTGAGATGTTAAAGCAGCATCGTCAGCAAAGAGGAGTTCTCTGATGAGGACTTTCCGTACTTTGGACTTCGCTCTTAGACGGGCAAGGTTGAACAACCTGCCCCCTGATCTTGTGTGGAGGAAAATTCCTTCTTCAGAGGATTTGAACGCATGTGAAAGCAGCAGGGAGAAGAAAATCCCAAATAGTGTGGGTGCGAGAACACAGCCCTGTTTCACACCACTCAGGATAGGAAAGGGCTCTGATGAGGAGCCACCATGTTGAATTGTGCCTTTCATATTGTCATGGAATGAGGTGATGATACTTAGTAGCTTTGGTGGACATCCGATCTTTTCTAGTAGTCTGAAGAGACCACGTCTGCTGACGAGGTCAAAGGCTTTGGTGAGATCAATGAAAGCAATGTAGAGGGGCATCTGTTGTTCACGGCATTTCTCCTGTATCTGACGAAGGGAGAACAGCATGTCAATAGTCGATCTCTCTGCACGAAAGCCACACTGTGCCTCAGGGTAGACGCGCTCGGCCAGCTTCTGGAGCCTGTTCAGAGCGACTCGAGCAAAGACTTTCCCCACTATGCTGAGCAGGGAGATTCCACGGTAGTTGTTGCAGTCACCGCGGTCACCTTTGTTTTTATAGAGGGTGATGATGTTGGCATCGCGCATGTCCTGGGGTACTGCTCCCTCGTCCCAGCACAGGCATAGCAGTTCATGTAGTGCTGAGAGTATAGCAGGCTTGGCACTCTTGATTATTTCAGGGGTAATGCTGTCCTTCCCAGGGGCTTTTCCGCTGGCTAGGGAATCAATGGCATCACTGAGTTCCGATTTGGTTGGCTGTATGTCCAGCTCATCCATGACTGGTAGAGGCTGGGCTGCATTGAGGGCAGTCTCAGTGACAGCATTCTCCCTGGAGTACAGTTCTGGGTAGTGCTCAACCCAGCGGTCCATCTGTTTGCGTTGGTCAGTGATTATGTCCCCCGATTTAGATTTGAGGGGGGTGATCTTCTTGATGGTTGGCCCAAGAGCTCTCTTCATGCCATCATACATTCCTCTGATGTTTCCGGTGTCTGAGGCCAGCTGAATATGACTGCATAGGTGTTGCCAGTAGTCGTTTGCGCAACGCCTAGCTGTTCTTTGTGCAGTACTTCTGGCTGCTTTAAGTGCTGCGGATGTTAAATCGCTGGGGGCTTTCTTGTAGTTCAAAAGTGCAATGCGCTTAGCGGCTATGACAGGTTCCAGCTCTTCATTATGAGATTGAAACCAGTCTGCATTTCTCTTCGCACTTTTGCCGTAGGTGGTCAAAGCTGACTCATAGATGGCGTCTCTGATGTGGGCCCACTTGGTCTCAGCATCCCCTGTGGGAGTGTTTTGAAGGGCTGTTACAAGTGAATTTATAAATTTTTGTAACAGCTGTGGGTGAGAAATTCTGCTCGTGTTGATGCGCGGGTGGCCCTTCTGCTTGGAATGATGCAACTTCTTTGGTCTGAGTCTAACCTTGCTGCACACCAGGGAGTGGTCGGTGTCGCAGTCCGCGCTGTGGAAGCTGCGTGTGATTTGAACACTGTTTAAGGCGGCTCGCCTTGTGACAATGAGGTCTAGCTGGTGCCAACGACGTGATCTTGGGTGCCTCCATGAAACCTGGTGACAGGGTTTAGTGTGAAAGAACGAGTTGGTGATGCAGAGGTTATGATAGGTACACAACTCAAGCAGTCTCTGCCCGTTCTCATTCATCCTTCCAACGCCATAGCGCCCAAGGCAGGAGGGCCATGAGTCATGGTCGGCCCCAACCCTGGCATTAAAGTCCCCCAGCAGGAATAGGTGTTCGGTGTTGGGGATGCTGCTAATGATGTTATGGAGTTGTTCATAGAACTGGTCTTTAGCTTCAGGTGCGGAACAGAGTGTTGGAGCATAGATGCTGAGTAGGTGTACTGGACCAGAGGTGGTGAGCAGTCGGATGGACAGTATGCGTTCCGAGCCATTTGAGGGAGGCTCTATCATGCTGAGCAAGGAGTTTCTGATGGCGAAGCCCACTCCATGCTGTCTTGGTTCTTCAGGATCCCTGCCCTGCCAGAAGAAGGTGTAGTCTTGCTCTGCTAGAGAGCCACTCGCGGGGAGGCGAGTCTCCTGAAGTGCTGCAATGTCCACATTGAGTCTACTGAGCTCGTTGTTAATGATGGCGGTCTTCCGAGAATCGTTGATTTGTGTAAGGTCTTCCGACAGGCCAGGACACATAGTTCTGACGTTCCAGCTTGCAAAGCGAAGGGCTGGTACCTTCTTTCCTTTTTTCATGTTGTTTGGTGCGGTGTATCAGTCCACCTTTCGGGCAATGACCCTGAGCTCCAAGCACCCATTGAAGCAGGCAGACTGTGGCGGGACAGAACCTTATTGACCGGGGGCTGCCCGGTTTGAGGCGGGCGGTAGCTGTCCAGTGAGGTGCAATGACCTCTCCCACCGACAAAGGCAACCCGTGGCGCCCAGTTTCTACGCCAATTTACCTGGACTTATAACCCGTAACTGCTGCCTTCCGTGTTGTTTCAGTCGCTGTGAGGCAACTATGGAGTGACCTCTCCATGGCGCATGCCTGGGCAAATTTATGGAGGTTGAGAGTTGCCCAGTCGTCAAAACCCCCCTCTCGGCCTTTCTGGTGGGGTCCAAAGGAGTGCAGGACACGACGTTTGGCACCAGTATGGCTGCAGGAACTGCCGGAAACATGCCAAAGGTGACACATGACCGCCTACGGGGTTCCGCTCCGGATTTTCTGTTAGGGTTTACTCACTGTTACATTAAGGTTAAATAGTGAGATGGTATACATGGAACAATTAATGGCAGAATTACCACAGCCTAACAGTTTTGGAAAGTAGATGGAAAAGAAAGCATGATGGTGAGGCTTTATGGTAGCTGTAGCCTAATTAGATATGATGACTGATTTATTATGTCGTCTTGTTGTTAACCCTGTGGCCATCTTGAAACTCAAGATTAATGGCCCAGATTTCTGAGACTCCTTTCCGAGAACATAGTCTACATAACAGAAGCGCAGTAATGGAATTGAATGTGAAGGTAAATGTGCCTGATATGTGACCCATCTGTTTTTTCAGCCGTTAAATTACTGGAAAATTGGGAGCACAATAATTTGGGCCTGCTGACTTGCATGCCTAATTTTCCAATTTATACTCCTGTTGAGCAACACTCCATACATACAAAGAGTGAATCTTGCAGTTTCAGGATGCTATCCATGTGTAAGGAGGCTGATATTGAAACATTTCTTTTTAAAAAATCATTACATTCAGAGGTGCAGGCTGTTTCTCTGACTTGGACTACCTCCACTACCAGTGAGGCTAACTTCTGGCAGCTGTATGCCTCATCTCATTAGACTCCTGGCCTTCACATTTATGCAGGGTCCCATTTGGGCAGTGGAAGCAGAAACTCCCAGTGTAGTGAGTCCCCAGTCCGGTATTGCCCCTGCCTTCTCCAAGTGTGTAGCTCTGACCCTTATAATGCCAAATGGAAGATCCCACATCAGGTCAGAAGTTGATATATTTGGATCTGGCTGATTATCGGTGTCATTATGGTGGGGCTAAGTTCAACCCCATTGACAGTCTTGCACATTTTGCACTGCCACTATCATGGGCACTGTCACCCCAAGGTGTTCCGATCAGGGAGGTTGCATGGGTAGTCTATGTGCCTCCCCGGCTGTCTTCATTTACTTCAATGGGAGCTGACCCTACAAACTGTCCTGGAAGCTGTTCTAAAACCAGCCAAATTGAGATTATTGGCCCAAGTAGCCATTCATGAAAACAGCAAGTCAGGGGCAAATAAATCCATGTCATTCATTACCTCTCATTATCTTGTAAGACAAATACTCAAATTATTATGTTAATTGTCATAATGTTTCACACTGAATCTCATGATAATGAATAATCCCACAAATCTATGGTAGCGGTATCAGGATTAAAGTGCAATTAACTCATGAAGACAGATAAAATGAAATGGTTAGGTTCATGTGCTAAGCAAACTCTTAGGTAGAGATATTGTGTCCAGCATTTCAATTATGAGTAATGCTTGAAACTTAACAACCGAGTTACAGTTGAAATCAGCCTTAAAAGTGGGGCATCCAATCTGTGGCGTGTATTTCATCTAGTCTTCAGAGCAATAGATTCACTGGCCATCATGAAACCAAATATGGTGAATCTATGATATGGGATTACATGCATGCTAAACAGCGGAAGCAGCATGCAATAATCAGAGCAAAGCGATCCCACAACCAATGGATTAGATCAGTTCTGCTATATCCAGTCATGAATTAAACAACTAATTGGAGGAGGAGGCTCCACAAACATTCCCATCCTCAATGATGGGAGACCCCAGCATGTCAGTACAAAAGATAAAGCTGAAGTATTTGCAACCATCTTCAGCCAGAAGTACTGATTGGATTTTTTTTTTTTTTTAGAGATACAGCACTGAAACAGGCCCTTCAGCCCACCGAGTCTGTGCCGACCATCAACCACCCATTTATACTAATCCTACACTAATCCCATATTCCTACCACATCTCCACCTGTCCCTATATTCCCCTACCACCTACCTATACTAGGGGCAATTTATAATGGCCAATTTACCTACCAACCTGCAAGTCTTTTGGTTTGTGGGAGGAAACCGGAGCACCCGGAGGAAACCCACGCAGACACAGGGAGAACTTGCAAACTCCACACAGGCAGTACCCAGAATTGAACCCGGGTCGCTGGAGCTGTGAGGCTGCAGTGCTAACCACTGCGCCACTGTGCCACGATTCATATGGGTCTCCTCCTGAGGTCCCCAGCATCACAGATACCACTCATCAGACAATTTGATTCACTCTACGTGGTATCAAAAAAAGCTGAAGGCACTGGATAGTGCAAAGACTGTGGGCCCCGACAGCACCCTGGCTGTAGTACCAAAGACTGGTGCTCCAGACCTAGCCATGCACCAGGCCAAGACGTTCCAGTACAGCCATAGCATACAAGGCTACGGGCCAAGTGCAGGAATATGGGATTAGAATAGTTGGGTGCTGGATGGCCGGCACAGACACGATGGGCCGAAGGGCCTGTTTCTGTGCTGTATAACTCTATGACTCTATGACTTTATGGACAAAAGAGTTGAATTTAAGAGGTGAGGTGAGAGTGATTGCACTTGACATCAAGGCAGGATTTCAATGAGTGTGGCATCAAGAACCCTTAGCCAAACTGAAGTTAATGGGAATCAGAGGAAAACTCTCCACTGGTTGAAGTCATATCTGACACAAAGGAAGATAGTTGTGGTTGTTGGAGGCCAACATCTCAGCCCTAGGACATCTTGGCAGGAGTTCCTCAGGGTAGTGTCCTAGGCCCAAAGATCTTCAGCAGCTTCATCAATAACCATCCATTCATCATAAGGTCAGAAGTGGGGATGTTCGCTGATGATTGCATAGTGTTCAGTACCATCTGCCACTTCTCAGTCTGTGCCCACATGCAGTAAGGCCTGGACAACATTCAGGCTTGGGCTAATAAGTGCCAGGTAATGATCATCTCCAACAAGAGAGAATCTATCTGCCCTTGACGTTCATTGGCATTACCATTACTGAATCCCCCACCATCAACATCTGCAGTGGGGGGAGGAGGTAGGGGCAGTTACCATTGACCAGAAATGTAACTGGACCAGCCATGTATATACGTGGCTATAACAGCAGGTCAGAGGCTAGGAATTCATCAGCAAGTAACTCACCTCCTGACTTCCTAAGCCTCTCCATCATCTACAAGGCAAAAGTCAGGCACCAACAACACTCAAAAAGCTTGATATCATCTGACAAAGCAGCCCGCTTGATAGGTACCCCAACCAGCACCTTAAAAATTCACTCCCTCCACCACCAATGCACAGTGGCAGCAGTGTGTACCATCTACATGATGCATTGCTGCAATTCACCAAAGTTCCTTCGACAACACCCTCCAAACCTGCAACCTTTACCACCTAGAAGGAGATGGGCAACAGAGGCATGGGAACACCACTACTTGCAAGTTTCCCTACAAGCCACACACCGTCCTGACCTGGAACTATCTTAGCGTTCTTTCACTGTTTCTGGGTCAAAGACTGGAACTCCCTTCCTAACAGCACTGTGGGTGTACCTACACCACATGACCTGCAGTGGTTCAAGAAGGTGGCTCACTACCACCTTCTCAAGGACAATTAAGGATTGGCAACAAATGCTGGCCTAGCCAGCGATGCTCACGACCCATAAACGAATGAAAAAAAAATCAATATGTCTGAAACATGTCTGGAATTTTGCAGGTGACCGTTCCAATTCATGGGCTCATATGTGTCAATTTAGATTAATCAACCTGGCCAATTGCTTTAACAAGGCTGCCACAGCACGAAAAAACCTGACAGGACAGAAATAGCCTGAATATTGAACAAATGACGGATATTTGGGAAGTTTTCGGTGAATCGAAATTCTACTTTTCCAGCCCAAGTGATTCTTTTTTCGATAATGTTATGAGTGTTTCCATTTTTTTGTTACATTTTGGGAATTTGGGTTTTAAAACTAAAAAAGATTCCATTGATGCTGGAACTTCGGGTGTTTTTTTTTAAATAGGAAGGTCACCAGAAGGTTTAACGTCAGTAGTGGGAAAACATCCAGAAAAATATTTTGGGACAAAATCAATAGTCACATGGACAAATTAAGGAAAGTCAGCATGGATTTCTTAAGGGAAAATCATGTTTAGCTAACTTGATGGAGTTTTTTGAGGAGGTAACAGAGGTGGTTGATGAGGGCAGTGCTGTTGATGTGGTGTACATGGACTTTCAAAAGGCATTGGATACAGTGTCACAAGACCTGTGAGCAAACATGTAGCTCATGGAATAAAAGGGACGGTAGCAACATGGATATGAAATTGGCTGAGTGACAGGAAACAAAGAGTAGTGGTTATTGGATGTTTTTCGGGCTGGAGGAAGGTTTGTAGTGGATTTCACCAGGGATCGCTGTTGGGACCCTTGCTGTTCCTGATATATATTAATGACCTAGACAGGGCACAATTTCAAAGTCTGCAGATGATATGAAACTTGGAAGCATTGTGAACTGTGAGGAGGATAGTGTTGAACGTCAAAAGAACATCGATAAGTTGGTGGAATGGGCAGATAGGTGGCAGATAAAGTTCAATGCAGAGAAATGTGAAGTGATTCATTTTGGTAGGAGAGACAATATAAAATAAAGGGTACAATTCTAAAGGGGGTGTGGGAGCAGAGGGACCTAGGTGTAATTGCTCATAAGTCATTGAAGGTGGCAGGACAGGTTGAGAAAGTCGTTAGTAAAACATGCAGTATCCTGGGTTTTATTAATAGGGGCAGAGAGTACAAGAGTAAGGAAGGTATGTTGAACTTGTATACGATACTAGCTCGGGCTCAGCTTATTGCGTCCAGTTCTGGGTGCCGCACTTAAGGAAAGACATGAGGGCATTGGAAAGAGTACAGAAAATATTCATGAGAATAGCTCCAGGGATGAGGAATTTCAGTTATGAAGATAGATTGGAGAAGTTAAGACTTCCAGTAACTGTTTTCAGTTCAAACTCAGTCCAAACAGAATCACAGAATTGTTGCAGAAGGAGGCCATTTGGCCCATTGTGTCTGCACTGGCTCTCCAAAAGAGAAATTCCCTCAGTTCTATTCCCCCACCTTCTACCCATAACCCTGCACATTAAGTTTTCCTTGGAGAAGAGAAGGCTGAGTGGTGATTTGATGGAGGTATTCAAAATCATGAGGGGTTTGTACAGAGTAGCAAGAGAGAAACTGTTCCCACTTGTGAAAGGATCAAGAACGCGAGGGCACAGATTTAAAGTATTTGCTAAGAGAAGCAAAAGTGACATGAGGAAAAACTTTTTCTCGCAGCTAGTGGTTAAGGTCTAGAATGGGCTGCCTGAGAATGTGGTGGCGGCAGGTTCAATTGAAGCATTCAAAAGGGAATTAAACAGTTATATGATAAGGAAGAATGTGCAGGGTTATGGGTAGAAGGTGGGGGAATAGAACTGAGGGAATTTCTCTTTTGGAGAGCCAGTGCGGACACAATGGGCCAAATGGCCTCCTTCTGCAACAATTCTGTGATTCTGTTTGGACTGAGTTTGAACTGTAAACAGTTACTGGAAGGCACCTGTTTGCAAATAATGGAGCAGGGATTGTTTTTGACTTGGAGAGACATTTACAAAGAAGTGACAAGCCAAGACTTATGGTTGTCAAGAGGCTTGCTTCTGTAAAGTTTTGGTTTCAATATGAACTGTTAAAAAAGCTAGCTGCTTTCTGCCTGCCAGGGGAAGACAGCTCATCTCTTTTTCTTGAAGAATTCCTGCATCAAGTGTGTTTCCTACTTCCGCCTATATTTGAAGGAACCTTGCATATTTGAAGGAACCTTGAATCAAATGTGTGAGCACTGAAACCTTGTTGCTGCCTTCCTGCAGTAAGATCTATGTGGATCCTCTGTAGCTGCATCTCTTGGAAAGCCTACCCAAACTGATCATCAACTTCGCTTGGAAGGAACTGTTCTGGGAAGATTCTAGTGATAGCCAATTATATGTATTTCGAAGACCTAACCAACAAAAAGGACATCTTTCCATACCCTCTTTTCAGTCTAAGTGTTTTTTAAAATTTTTATTTCTATTTCTTTGTAACAGCTGTAAACAAAAATCAGTTTTTTCCCCAGTTAACCGGTGCGTATATATGTGTGTATATGTGAGGGCTAGGATAAATAAAGGGTTTTAATATTTCAATTTGTGTGTATGTTTTACTTCATTATTTGTTAAAACTTGGTTTATAATAAATGGAATATATGATTGTTTCGGTAAGTGGGAAAATGTAAATATATGGTGTGGCCTTTGGAGAAGTGGGACTAGAATAAACAGTGCACTCCTCCCGCCTTGGTCGTAACAATAATGATTGCAAATATTTTAACTTTCAAAAGATATTTGTTGAAAGGAATTCAATGCAATTTTACAAGAGTCAGCTCACAAGGAATCTAACTCCAGGAACATCATGTGAATTTGTTCGCTGAAACATTTC
The DNA here is from genome assembly GCF_036365525.1 of Heterodontus francisci. Lineage (NCBI taxonomy): Eukaryota > Metazoa > Chordata > Chondrichthyes > Heterodontiformes > Heterodontidae > Heterodontus > Heterodontus francisci. The sequence goes on from NC_090375.1 coordinate 41,515,375, forward strand.
AATTTGCACACCTGATGTAATCCTATTGTATGCTGACAAGCCAAAACTGACTCACGATTGCATTCTGTCCCTATCTTGGGCCCTACAGCACCCTGGAAGTAAATGGGACAACTCAGACTGAGGGTATGGTTGATTTAAAAATTTTACAGAAATAGTTATTATTTTAAAATAAGTGTCTACAATTTAATATATTAACATATTAACAGATGGAAAGTTGTGACTAGAGCACCGCTGATAAACATGGTTGGCATGCAAGGTCCTGTGCTGGGAGAACACATTAGCAAATTTGAGCATTTCATGTGAGTTCTGCTGATGGGTCACAATCAAGTATGAACCAGTTTATTTCTCCTATAGATCAATCTGCAATGCTATGCATTTCATGTGTATTCTATTTTAAAACATTGAAATGCTTGAAACCAGAAATTACTGTTAATGATAAGACATAAAATAGAGGGCTGGATTTTGTGTCGGAGGTGGGGGGAGGTGGGGCTCCCGGCGCCAGGCTAAAAAGACAGGTGGATCCCAGCCTCTGCATTATGTGCCCCCCCCACCCCACTGGAGCGATCCTCCGGTGTATTTTAAATAAAGATTCACGAGCCAGGATCCCCATCCCTTTAAAGACGGGGATTCCGCCTCCACGAGCTGCCGGCCAATCTGAGAGTTGGCAGCTCTACATTATCGGCAGCGCCACCTGGGAGTGGTGGCCACTGCCGGTACTGCAGAGGCCTCAGACCCAGGTCCAGCACTGGAACCCTGAACAAGATTCGCTGGGGGTGGTGGGGGGGGGGGCGGGGGGCGCAGCAGTGGTCATGAATTCCGGGGGGGGTGGGTCCTGTGAGGTAAAGTTGTTCCTGGTGGGTGTCCTCCATGGGCCACAAATTGCCCACAGAGGAGGGCCCATCCTCACCAAGCACACAGGGAGGGTGCCTCATGTTGCAAGGCGTTCTCCCTGCACAGTGGAAGTCCCCCTCCTCCCCTGCTGCAGGTAAGATCCCAGCAGCGCCAGGAGTAGGCCCTTAAGTGGCCCTTAACTTCAGGGCCTCAATTGGCCTCTGGGCGGAAAGGCCGTAGTCAGCCTCTCCCAAACTGGGAAGATCGCTTGACGATGGGCCCTCTGCCCTGCCGCTATCTCCCCCCAAACCCCCCACCACCACCCGTCGTGATACTCCGTGTTCCCCCACCTCCTTCTCCGCCTCAGGGAGGCCCATAAAATCCCAGCCAGAGGCTTTAAACCATAAGGTGTCAGCCTTGGGCCAGTGGTAGCAGCCTTACCTATGGGTCTGAAGGATGTTTAAGGCATTATAAAAATGCAAGTTGTTGTTGTTAAAATGAATTTTGAATCGGGAACCAAGGCATTTACATTTCACAGCCTCAGCATTTCCCAAAGCACTTTAGAGCCTATGAAAAAATTCTGAAGTTTAATTACTGTTTTAATGTTGGGAAGTGCACTCTTCATCTCAAAAGAAGGAGCGATAACAGTTTTGAAGAAAATAAATTTCATTTAAGACAAGAACTGGGCACACCCCAGGATGATCCTTAAATAAAAGTCATTCTGCGCTAGCTTAGCATCTTATTTATGATATGCAATGTCTTTGGAGAGAAATACTAAATCACTATACTTGTAAAAGTGACACTCAAAAATTCTGTTTATCCGAACACTTTTCACTGCCTTTACTAACAGTGGAAGAATTTTATAGCTGAGCTGATTGGACCAATAAGGCTCCATTCCTACCAACCAACTGTTCTGATTGGTTCTGTTAACTCCAGTCCCACATTCTAACTCATCTGGCTGATATTGATGGCCTCCAATCCTAGCGAAGGAAATTGATTTTTAATTTGTAACACACTAACAAACTGGATCATGAGCTGAAATTTTGATTGACAGCTTGATCATGTTGGCATGCCTGTGTAATTATATTGTGACCATCACCTCCAACACTAAATGTGAGGAGCTCATGAACTTCTGTGAAGTAATCTGGCCATAATAAGGGGTTATAAGGTTAAAAGAGTCATTTTCATCGGCCTGAAAGGGTAGAAGAAGTTTATAAATATGCCTGGATATGTCCTAATGGTCAAGGACACAGCATAATTGCCTATTCCTTGGAACAAAATGGCAGGTTCTGAAAAACAGGAACTTGCTTCAAAGAGTCATTAGCATCATCACGTCAGCAAGGCACTGATAATACAATTGTTTTGAAATAGTCATTGTAAGTTTAACAATGGATGACATGATTTTCTACAGATGAACTTAAATCACCTATCAACTGAATCTGGGAAACTGAGTCATAATCTTAAAACACAATCGGATGGTTAGGAAGTTTACCACCATTTGCAACTTCCAGCATCCTGCTAGCTCTAAGGATATGCTGACCAGCATCTCTGCTCACAGCTTCCTGTTGGCACAGCCTTTTCTTAGAAATTAATCAATGTGGATTGTTACTAGAAATTAACAGTTATATAGCTTTAAATAAAAGCAAAATACTGCAGATGCTGAAATAAAAACAAGAAATGCTGGAAATACTCAGCAGGTCTGGCAGCATCTGTGTGAACAAGAAGTAGAGTTAACGTTTCAGGTCAGTGACTCTTCATCAGATATCATAGGTTATATAGCCTTAGTTGGGAAATAGAAAGGATAAACCTACTTGCAAGAGAGGTAACACCACCCCACACCCCACCCCCCCCCCGCCCCCATACATAAGAAAACTAGTTATGCAGCTTAGAAACAGTATAAATATTGGAACCACACAGTGCATCTTTAGATTCACTGGATTCACTCCAGCGTTTTTCATGGTAAAGGTATGGGCGACTGTAGTGTGGCGACGATAGTTCTCCCCTTAATTGGGATAGAGGTATCTCGCTAAAGTTTGTAGCTCTCTACTCAAATTTAAGGTAAATGTTACTTCAAATGTTGATGGATATCTTCAATATATTAATGTAGCAATATTTAGACTTAACAATTGGATTCTCTACTTGGAGCAAGATTATAGTTTCTATAATCGCGATTGACTTTCCCATCAAATGTGAATTGCATGTTCAGTTCATTAATAAACGTTTATATAATTTAGAAATTATATTGTCTCATATAGTCTTCTGTATCGCAAACTCGAGAACCCATCTCCATACACTCTTCAGTGGGGAGGTACATTATTGAGGAGAGATGCCTGGACCCTTATAACATCTGGGTTGTTATAATCTGGCTAAAAGTTGTTAAAAAGACTATCCGTGGAAAGGTAATATTTTCAGCTAGTTCCTTTCTTTGGCACGAGTTAGATCAGTTCTTCAGATCCATTCATTTCTGAGGCTAGGATTATAATCCACTTCATTTCTTTGTCACTGAGATTGAGACCATCCAATCAGTTGTCTCTGCCACTTCCATGTCTTCCACTAGCCCATTGGACAAACTTCCTCTAATGCTCCCCATTGCCCTAGCCCTGGACATGCATCTTTCTCTAGTTTCTCTTCGATTTCCTCTCATGCCCTCTCCAAGCTCATCTTGCCCATTAGAGCCACCTTGTGCTCGCTCAACCTATCTCCACTAAACTGCTGACCACCATACTTCCTCAACTGGTCCCACATTAGTTCATATTGTTAGCAGTTTTCTCTCTTCAGGTGCTGTAGCTCTCTCTTTTAAATCTGTTGTCATCACTCCTCTTCTCCAAAAGCCAACCCTTGATCGCACCTTCCTTGCAAACTACTGCCCCATCTCCAACCTCCCTTTCCTCTCTGAAGTCCTTAAATGTGTTGCCTCCCAAATCGATACCCTTCTCTCCAAAAACCCCGTGTATGAATCTCTCCAATCAGGTTTCTGCCCCTGCTACAGTACAGAAACGACATCCTGGGCTGGATTTTGTGCCCATGGCAGGGTTCCTGGCACAGGGCCGGAAAGGCGGGTCGGAACCCATCTCGGCCAGCTGGAGCCCACCTGGAGCGATTCTGTGGCACTGGGCCAATTGACAGCCTGCTGCCAGGATCATCGTCCCTTTAAAGATGGGGATCCTACCTCCAAGAGCTGCCAGCTGATCACAGGGCCGGCAGCTCAGCAGTATCGGCAGCGCCACTGAGAATGGTGGCCACTGCCAGAACAGCAGAGGCCTTGGACCCGGGCCCAGTGTTGGAACCCCAGACTTCAGGTAAATGAGGTGGGGTCGCCAGGGCTAGTCTGGAAGGCCCAGGCGAGGGATCGGTGGGAGGGTGGACATTAGGTGCAGGGGAAGGAGGGTTCAGGGAGTTGCCAATTTTCCTGGAGGGGCCCCTCCTTGGGCCACAGATTGCCCATGGAGGAGGCCCCCCCTAAATGTCCACAGGGAGGTTGCCTCGTTTTACTGAGTGAACCCCCCACTGTGACAGAGGGCCCCCCACTCCCCCGCACCCCCTCCACCCCCGCCCACCACCGCAGGTTAAATCCCAGCGGCAGCAGCAAAGCCACTTAAGGGGCTCAATTGGAATCTGGGCAGGATGGTCGACTTTGGCCTATCCCGTTCCCGACAAAATTGTGTTATGACAGAGAGGCGAGAGGCCCTCTGTCCTCGCCTCCTGTTGCAAATCTATGCCCTCCCTGTCTCCGAACCCATTTCAGGGGGGCCCATTATGTGAGTGTGGCAAAGATAAGCTATCTCTCGTCATTTTCCTTGACTAGTTGACCACACCATTCTCCTCCAAAGCTTCTCCACTCTCATCCAGCTGGGTAGGACTGCACTCACCTGGTTTCATTCTTATCTATCTCATCATATCCAGAGTATCACTTGCAATTGCTTCTCTTCTTGCTCCTGCACTGTAACTTCTGATGTTCCCCAACGATCTGTCCTTCACCCACTCCTATTTCTCAACTATATGCTGCCCCTTGGCGACAGCATCTGAAAGCACAGAACTAGTTTTCACGCTGGACACCCAGCTCTACCTCAGCACCACCTCTCTCGACTATTCCACTCCTGATAAATTATCAGTCTGCCTATCTGACATTCAGTACCAGATGAGCTGAAATCTCCTCCAATTAAATAATGGGAAGACTAAAGCTATTGTCTACAGTCCCCATTCCAAACTCTGTTTCCTAGCTACCAACTCCATCCCTCTCACTGGCACTGTCTGAGACGAAACCAGACTGTTAGCAACATTGGTGTCATACTTAGCCTGAGATGAGCTGCAGGCCACATATTCGCGTTATCACTAAGACTGCCTTTTTCCACCATGGTAACATTGCCCGACTTCTCACGTTGTCTCAGCTCATCTGCTGCTGAAACCCTCATTCATGCCTTTGTTAACTCTTTGTTTATTCCAAGGCACTAATATTTGGCCTCCCATTTTATACCCTCATCCAAAACTCTGCTGCCCGTACCCTAACTCGCACTGAGTTCCGTTCCCCAATCACCCCTGTGCTCGCTGACCTAAATTGCCTTCCAGTAAAGTAATGTCTTGATGTTAAAATGTTCATCCTCGTTTTCAAATCCCTCCACGGCCTTGCCCCTCCCTATCTCTGTAATCTCCTCCAGCTCCACAACCCTCTGAGATCTCTGCGCTCATCTTATTCTGGCTTCTTGAGAATCCCGATTTTAATCTCTCCACCATTGGTGACTTCGCCTTCTGCTGCCTAGACCCCAAACTCTGGAATACCCTGCCGAAACCTTTCTGCTTCTCGAGCTCTCTTTTCTCCTTTAAGACACTCCCTAAAACCTAACTCTTTGACCGATCTGATATCTCCTTATGTGGCTCAATGTCATACTTGGTTTTAAAATGCTCTTGTGAAGAGCCTTGGGATATTTTATTACATTAAAGGCACTATATAAATATAAGTTGTTTGTGTTGTGATAGTGAGGCTTCAGCTTACTCAAGCAGCGCCAGCAAGCTTATGCCAACTTTTTGGTGGGTCTTGCTTATAGTAACTGTCATCAGTGCCGTAATGCATTTAATTTTTTTTACCCATTTTCTACCACTTCACCCGAAAGCACATGCTGCTGTACAGTACTGTGGTTTCACTGACTGTCATGGCTCACACATGAAGAATGATCACCAAAATTGTCATTTTCGCTTGGGAGCTTTGACGGTCAGTGTTAGCAGCCTCTTTTACCACAGAGGTGCTTCACCGGCCAACATATACACAGTCATTCTACTCATGTCACTGAGTAGTGATCAGAACTTTGGCTCATATATTCCCCTTTTCTGCAAGCTAGCAAGACTAAGGCCAGTTGTATCACTACCACTGTAACCCTCACTAGGAACAAGTATCTCAGCACAGAGCAGGAAGAGAACATAGGACTTTTCTGGCCTGAATGGTTCAGTATCACAACATGTACAAACATACGAATTAGGAGCAGGAGTAGGTCACTCGGCCCTTTGAGCCAGCTCCGCCATTCAGTAAGTTCATGGCTGAACTGATTACTCCACATTTCCACCTACCCCCAATAACCTTAAACCCCCTTGCTTATCAAGAATCTATCTACCTCTGCCTTAAAAATATTCAAAGACTCTGCTTCCAACACCTTTTGAGGAAGAGAATTCCAAAGACTCATGACCCTCTGAGAGAAAAAATTTCTCCTCATCTGTCTTAAATGGGAAACCCATTATTTTTAAACAGTGACCCCTAGTTCTCTCACAAGGGGAAACATCCTTTCCACATCCACCTTGTCAAGACCCCTCAGGATCTTATATGTTTCAATCAAGTCACCTCTAACTCTTCTAAATTCCAACGGATACAAGCCTAGCCTGTCCAATCTTTCCTCATAAGACAGCCTGCCCATTCCAGGTATCAGTTTAGTAAGCCTTCTCTGTATTGCCTCCAACGCATTTACATCCTTCGTTAAATAAAGAGACCAATATTTTAGTTTTTTTTTAGAGATACAGCACTGAAACAGGCCCTTCGGCCCACCGAGTCTGTGCTGACCATCAACCACCCATTTATACTAATCCTACACTAATCCCATATTCCTACCACATTCCCACCTGTCCCTATATTTCCCTACCACCTACCTATACTAGGGGCAATTGCTAATGGCCAATTTACCTATCAACCTGCAAGTCTTTGGCAGGTGGGAGGAAACCGGAGCACCCGGAGGAAACCCACGCAGACACAGGAAGAACTTGCAAACTCCACACAGGCAGTACCCAGAATTGAACCCGGGTCGCTGGAGCTGTGAGGCTGCGGTGCTAACCACTGCGCAACTGTACTCCAGATGTGGTCTCACCAATGTCCTGTATAGTTGAAGCATAACCTCCCTACTTTTGTATTCAATTCCCCTCGTGATAAACAATAATATTCTATTAGCTGTCCTAATTACAGGCTGTCCCTGCAAACTAACCTTTTGCGATTCATGCCCTCGGACAATCAGATACATCTGCATCTCAGAGCTCTGCAATCTCTCATCATTTAGATAATATGCTTCTTTTTTATTCTTCCTGCCAAAACGGACAATTTCACACTTTCCCACATTATAGTCCATTTTCCAGGTCTTTGCCTACTCACTTAACCTATCTATATCCCTTTGTAGCCTCCTTATGTCCTCTTCACAAGTTAATTTCCTACCTATCTTTGTGTCATCAGCAAATTTAATAACCATACCTTTGGTCCCTTAATCTAAATCATTTATATAATTTGTAAAAAGTTAAGGCCCCAGCACAGATCCCTGTGGCACACCACTCGTAACATCCTGCCAACTAGAAAATGACCTATTGAAGCCTACTCTCTATTTCCTGTTAGCTAGCCAATATTCTATCCATGCCAATATGTTACCCCCTACACCATGAGCTTTTATTTTCTGCAATAACTTTTATTGTGGCACCTTATCAAATGCCTTCTGGAAATCTAAGTACAGTACATCCACCAGTTTCCCTTTATCCACTGCACATGTAACTCCCTCAAAGAACTCCAATAAATTGGTTAAACATGATTTCCCTTTCACAAAATCATGTTGACTCTGCCTGATTACCTTGAATTTTTCTAAATGCCCTGCTATAACATCTTTAATAATAGCCTTTAACATTTTTCCTGAGACAGGTGTTAATCTAACTGGCCTGTAGTTTCCTGTTTTCTGTCTCCCTCCCTTTTTGAATAAAGGAGTTATATTCACTATCTTCCAATCTAACAGAACCTTCCCCGAATCTCGGGAATTTCGGAAAATTAAAACTAACGCATCAACTATCTCGCTAGCCACTTCTTTTAACACCCTAGGATGAAGTCCATCAGGACCCGAGGACTTGTCAGCCCGCAGCTCCAACAATTTATTCAGTACCACTTCCCTGGTGATTGTAATTTTCTTGAGATCCTCCCTCCCTTCCATTTCCTGACTTACAGTTAATACTGGGATGTTACTTATATCCTCAATGGCGAAGATTGATGCAAAATATATGTTCAATTGATCTGCCATCTCCTTATTATCCATTATTCATTCCCCAGACTCTCTTTTTGTAGGACCAACACTCACTTTGTTAACTGTTTTCTTTTTTAAATATCTCTAGAAACTCTTACTATCTGTCTTTATATTTCTAGCTCACTTTCTCTCGTACTCTAATTTTACTTTCCTTATCAATCTTTTAGTCATTCTTTGTTCATTTTTATATTCTGTCCAATCTTCTGACCTGCGTACCATCTTTGCACAATTATAGGCGTTTTCTTTAAGTTTGATACTATCTTTAACTGTTTTCGTTAACCACAGATGGCAGGTCCAACCCTTGGAATTTTTCTTTCTCGTTCAATGTATCTATTCTATGTATTCTGAAATATCCCCTTTAATGTCTGCCACTGCATCTCTATTGACCTTGCCCTTATTTAAGTTTAAAATACTAGTCTTGGACCCACTCTTCTCTCCCTCAAACAGCATGTAAAATTCAATCATATTATGATCGCTGCTACCTAGATGCACCTTAACTATGAGGTCATTAATTAATTCTATCTCGTTGCACAATACCAGGTCTAGTATAGCCTGCTCTCTGGTTGGCTTCAGAACGTACTGCTCCAAGAAATTATCCTGCAAACATTCTATGTACTCCTCATCCAGGCTACCTCTGCCCATCTGATTTTACCAGTCTCTATGTAGGTTAAAATCTTCCATAATTATCGCTGTACCTTTCTGACAAGCTGCCATTATTTCTTCCTTTATACCCTGTCCTACAGTGTCATTAATGTTAGGTGGCCGGTACACCACTCCTACAAGTGACTTCTTGCATTTATGATTTCTCATCTCTACCCAAACTGCTTCTACATCCTGGTCTCCTGAACTTAGATCATCTCTCTCTATTGCACTAATACCATCATTAATTAACAGAACTAGCGACTCTTCGGTGGGTAAGTGAAGGCACCAGGAGCTGTGTTTTAAAAGTTGTACTTACTGTTTTCCTTGTGTTCAAGTTACTTTTGGCGCGGGAGGAACCGGAAGCTGGACGGCAGCAAGGACTCCTGGGTAGGTATTTTCTTTAAAGGTGCGGAGCAGAGTTAACCCGAGACACTACACATGTAGTGTCTCCCACCCATCCTCCTCCTCTAACCTAATAATAAGACCCTTTTTACCCTCCTCCTCTAACCAAAAAGGACTGAACAGGTAAGCTATTTCACTGTTTTTGTTAATATCTATATTTGTACTTAATTAAGGGGTAATTGAGTAAAAGAAATGGCAGCCAGGGGAGTGCAGTGCTCCTCCTGCAGTATGTTCGAGGTGAGGGGAACCTCCGGTGACCCTGCCGACTTCACCTGCTGGAAGTGCATCCGTCTCCAGCTCCTATCAGACCGTGTTAGGGAACTGGAGCTGGAGCTGGATGAACTGAGGATCATTCGGGAAGCTGAGGGGGTGATAGATAGAAGCTACAGGGATGTCGTTACTCCACAAAACAAAGGCAGCTGGGTAACAGTTAGAGGTGGGAAGAGGTCAGTGCAGGGATCTCCTGTGGTCGTTCCCCTCAACAACAAGTATATAGTTTTAGATACTGTTGGGGGGGACGGCCTAACGGGGGCAGGCTGCAGTGAACGGGCCTCTGGCACGGGGTCCTGCACTGTGGCTCAGAAGGGAAGGAGGGAGAACGGGAGAGCACTAGTCATCGGGGACTCGATGGTGAGGAGTACCGACAGGCGGTTCTGTGGGCGCAAGCGAGACGCACGGATGGTTTGTTGCCTCCCTGGTGCCAGGACCCGTGATGTTTGTGATCGCGTCTTCAGGATCCTTAAAGGGGAGGGGGAGCAGCCAGAGGTCGTGGTGCACATTGGCACCAACGACGTAGGAAGGAAGGGTGGCACAGATGTTAGAAGTGAGTTTAGGGAGTTAGGCTGGAAGCTGAAAGCTCGGACGGACAGAGTTGTTATCTCTGGTTTGTTGCCGGCGCCACGTGATAGTGAGGCTAGGAATAGGGAGAGAGCACAGCTGAACACGTGGCTGCAGGAATGGTGTAGGAGGGAGGGCTTCCAGTTCTTGGATAATTGGACTGCATTCTGGGGAAGATGGGACCTGTTCAAACAGGACGGGCTGCATCTGAACCAGAGGGGCACCAATATCCTGGGAGGGAGGTTTGCTAGTACTGTTCGGGAGGGTTTAAACTAGTTTGGGAGGGGGATGGGAACCGGACTTGTAGTCCAGGGACCAGTGGGTCCACTCAGAAAGACAAAGAGTGTAGTGAGGTACTGGGGAAGGTAGCACTGTCGCGGAGGACAGATGGGCACGGAGAAGGGTTAAAGTGCGTATACTTCAACGCAAGAAGCATCAGGAATAAGGTGAGTGAATTGAAGGCGTGGATGGGCACTTGGGACTACGATGTTGTGGCCATCACTGAAACGTGGATAGGTGAGGGGGAGGAATGGTTCTTGGAGGTACCTGGTTATAGATGTTTTCATAAGATTAGGAATGGTGGTAAAAGAGGTGGGGGGGTGGCATTGTTAGTTAGAAATAGTGTAACAACTGCTGAAAGAATTTTCGAGGAGGATCTGCCGACTGAGGCACTGTGGGTTGAGGTCAGGAACAGGAAAGGAGCAGTCACCTTGATGGGAGTTTTCTATCGGCCCCCCAATAGCAGCAGGGAGGTGGAAGAGCAGATTGGGAAACAGATTTTGGAAAGGAGCAGAAGTCACAGGGCAGTAATTATGGGGGATTTCAACTTCCCAAATATTGATTGGCAACTCTTTAGATCGAATAGTTTGGATGGGGTAGTGTTTGTGCAGTATGTCCAGGAAGCTTTTCTGACTCAGTATGTAGACTGCCCGACCAGAGGGGAGGCAATATTGGATTTGGTACTAGGTAATGAACCAGGGCAAGTGATAGAGCTGTTGGTGGGCGAGCACTTTGGAGATAGTGATCACAATTCTGTAGCATTCACTGTGGTAATGGAGAGGGATAGGTATGTGCAACAGGGCAAGGTTTACAATTGGGGGAAGGGTAGATATGATGCTGTCAGGCAGGAACTGAGGAGCATAAGTTGGGAGCATATGCTGGCAGGGAAGGGCACGGTCGAAATGTGGAACTTTTTCAAGGAGCAGATAGTAGGGGCCATTGATAAGCATGTCCCTGTCAGACAGGGAAGGGATGGTCATGTGAGGGAACCGTGGTTGACAAGAGAGGTTGAGAGTCTTGTTAGGAAGAAGAAGGATGCGTATATAAGGTTGAGGAAAAAGGGCACAGGCATAGCTCTGGAGGGATACAAGATGGCCAGGAAGGATCTGAAGAAAGGGATTAGGAGAGCTAAGAGAGGGCATGAAAAATGCTTGGCGGGTAGGATAAAAGAAAACCCCAAGGCCTTTTACGCGTATGTCAGAAATATGAGGATGACTAGGGGGACCGTAGGTCCGGTCAAGGACAATAGCGGGAGACTGTGTGTTGAGCCGGAAGAGATAAGTGAGGTTTTGAATGAGTACTTCTCTTCGGTATTTACGAATGAGAAGGGGTGTATTACTGAAGAGGACGGTGGGAAGCAGACTGGTAAGCTCGAGGAAGTGCTCGTTAGGAGGGAAGATGTGTTGGGGCTTTTGAATAACTTGAAGATAGACAAGTCTCCCGGGCCTGACGGGGTATATCCAAGGATGTTATGGGAAGCAAGGGATGAAATTGCAGAGCCGCTGGCAATGATCTTTTCATCTTCTCTGTTGACGGGGGTGGTACCAGGTGATTGGAGGGTGGCAAATGTTGTGCCCCTGTTCAAGAAAGGGAATAGGAACAACCCTGGGAATTACAGGCCAGTTAGTCTTACTTCGGTGGTAGGCAAGTTGATGGAAAAGGTGCTGAGGGATAGGATTTCTGAGCATCTGGAAAGACACTGCTTGATTCGGGACAGTCAGCACGGTTTTGTGAGGGGTAGGTCTTGCCTCACAAGCCTGATTGAATTCTTTGAGCAGGTGACCAAGCAAGTGGATGAGGGTAAACCAGTGGATGTGGTGTACATGGATTTTAGTAAGGCATTTGATAAGGTCCCCCATGGTAGACTTATGGAGAAAGTCAGGAGGCATGGGATAGTGGGGAATGTGGCCAGTTGGATTAAGAATTGGCTAACTGATAGAAGGCAGAGAGTGGTCTTAGATGGTAAATACTCAGCCTGGAGCCCAGTTACCAGTGGCGTGCCACAGGGATCAGTTCTGGGTCCTCTCCTGTTTGTGATTTTTATTAACGACTTGGATGAGGAAGTCGAAGGGTGGGTCAGTAAATTTGCAGATGATACAAAGGTTGGTGGAGTTGTGGATACCGAGGAGGGCTATTGTCGTCTGCAAAGGGACTTGGATAGGTTGCAGTGCTGGGCTGAAAAGTGGCAGATGGAGTTTAACCCTGAAAAGTGTGAGGTCGTCCATTTTGGAAGGACAAACACGAATGCAAAATACTGGGTTAACGGTAGGGTTCTTGGGCATGTGGAGGAGCAGAGAGACCTTGGGGTCTATGTGCATAGATCGTTGAAAGTTGCAACTCAAGTGGATAGGGCTGTGAAGAAGGCATATGGGGTGTTAGCGTTCATTAGCAGAGGGATTGAATTTAAGAGCCGTGAGGTGATGATGCAGCTGTACAGGACCTTGGTAAGGCCTCATTTGGAGTACTGTGTGCAGTTCTGGTCGCCTCATTTTAGGAAGGATGTGGAAGCCTTGGAGAGGGTGCAGAGGAGATTTACCAGGATGTTGCCTGGAATGGAGAATAAGTCTTACGAGGAAAGGCTGAACATTCTAGGCCTCTTCTCATTAGAACGGAGAAGGATGAGGGGTGACATGATAGAGGTTTATAAGATGATCAGGGGAATAGATAGGGTAGACAGTCAGAAACTTTTTCCCCGGGTGGAGCAAAGCGTTACAAGGGGTCATAAATTTAAGGTGAAGGGTGGGAGATATAAGGGGGATGTCAGGGGAAGGTTCTTTACCCAGAGAGTGGTCGGGGCATGGAATGCCTTGCCTGGGGAAGTTGTTGAGTCAGAAACTTTAGGGACTTTCAAACGGCTTTTAGATAGGTATATGGATAAAGGAGAATGATGGGGTATAGATTAAATTGTCCTTGACAGAGGACAAAGGATCGGCACAACATCGTGGGCCGAAGGGCCTGTTCTGTGCTGTATTTTCTATGTTCTATGTTCTATGTTCTACCCCTCCACCTTTTCCAAGCTTCCTGTCCTTCCTAAATGCCATGTACCCTTCAATATTCAGGTCCCAATCTATGTCATCCTGCAGCCATGTCTCTGTAATGGTTATCAGATCATACTGATTTATTTCTATTTGCATTCTCAGTTCATCTGTTTCGTTTCGAATGCTACGTGCATTCAGATACTGAGCCTTTAGTTTTGTCCTTTTATTATTTTTGTAACCTCTAGCCTTATTTGTTGATTTACTCTTAGATTTGTACGCTCTTCCCTTCCTGTCACAGTCTGTTTATCATTTCCCATATTAATACCTTTCCCTCTTGCGTTGTCTCTGCTCCTTGATTTTCCATATCTTCTCAAATTTGATCCGATGGAGCAGTTCAATCAATTATTTGCCATTGAATAAATCCAGAAACCTTCTTTAAGGATGGTGTTAATTCTGTGGCTAAGTCTTATCAATATCAAATGTTGACCTATAGAACTCCTCACTTATCCTCCTTTAAGTTTCACTTTAAAAATTTGAGCTGAGAAATTAGACTGTGCAGTACAATTGCACAAATAGTAACAGCATTCATATCAAATTGTTGTGTCTTCTATTACATCAGAGTCATTATCCAATTTAAAATAAAGGGGTTCACAACTCACAACTCTATTGAAGTCCCAAAGTAATTTCAGGTCAATGGATGAAACATTTGTTTCTCCCAGCATTATTCTTCGACCCAATTGAGAAGACTTTTCTGTAGATTGGTCCAAACACTTCAGCAATGTAAAGAAGTATCTTTCCAGAACTGTACAACTGCTTTCTCAACTTAGCCATTGTGTTCTGTTGTTAAGTGAGAAGCTGGTCTGTCGTATAAGCACTATGTGAATATTTAATGAATGAGTGGGCTTTGCGTTAGGCGCATACAGTCTGTTACAAGGATAGAGTGTGCTATTAGGAACAGCCACCACTCCTGCATATCTCTACCAATGTTTTCTTACCCTACACTGCCACTCTGTGGTAACTGTTAATATTAAGATCCACAGTGGTTCACTTCAGCAGATATGGGCACTACATTATTATTGCATAACGATATCAGTTCATAAATGATATACAGGTCCAACTTCCAGTGGGAAACCTGCAAGATTCACTTCCCCAATGCTTTATAGGTTACAAAGTTGGAGATAATTAAGCATATTAAAAAAAAACGTAGAATCACACATCGACTTGCTGCCAGGCTGTAATGATGAAATAACTGCTTAATGATCTATAATTTGGACCAGTAAAAGCAAAATTGGCTCCTTCTTGTCAAGAAAGAACACAAGTGAGGGATTTTAGATGGATTATAAATTGCTAGCAGCTGAGAGTTTTATAAATGCAGCTGATTAGTCACTAGTGTTTTTCCATTTAAAAGATAGCAAATTATTCTCTAAAATCTTTGCAGCCCAGAAATTAGTGTGATTAATGTTATTGTGCAAATGTGCATATCAAATTCCTCTCTGTGCTATTTTAACGTAACCATTAGCCTGTCTAATTCCATCCATTCAAATAGCAGGGAAAGAAATGCATTTAAGCATTTATATGATCACATCGCTCACAGTAATCTTCAGATTAATAAAAGTATCTAAATAGATTTTTTGAAAGTACATAACAAACTACAACTCAAAAGCATTCTGAATTTAAAAACTGTAAATTATAAAAAGAGACAGCATCAATCTAGATCTGAAAAGAGTAAAGAGATGGTTTAGGTAGAAAGCCTTTGTAGGCATACAGGGTTTCCCCTTTTGATTGTAATGTTGACCATTCCTGGAAAGTATTCAGACATAGGTGGTGGGGAAGGTGGCAGCGGGGGAAGAGTCTCCTCTATGCAATCTGTGTAATGAGATCCCTTTACGAGGAATGTGTTTCTGATAATCCCTCAGGTGTGGACATGCTGTATCATTCTATGATTCTATGATCAAGCATCTGTCATCAAATAGCCAGTCAGCATTTACAGATAAACTCCCCAAGCGGCAGCCCTGCTCCAAAGGGACAATAGGGGTCAGAGAGAGGTTTGCAACATTAAAGCACTGATTCTCTGGCCTGTGGTCTCCTTGAGGGCATCATAGGAACAGTATAAATTAATTCATATTTCATTTTCCAGATTGTTTCACTGGGGTATTGCAATGTAGTAGTTATATTCCTTGTCTAGTAGTCCAGAGGCCTGGACTAATAATCCAGAGAATGTAAATTTACGAATTTGAATTCCGTTTTAGATCATCTGGAAATTAAAAAAAACTAGCATCAGTAAAAGTGGCCATGAAGTTGTTGGTTTATTGTAAAACCCAACTGATTCACTAATGTCTTTTAGGGAAGGTAATTTTCCACCTTTACCTAGTCTGACCTCCATGTGACCCCAGTCCCACATCAACATGGTTGACTCTTAGAATCATAGAAAGTTTAAGGCACAGAAAGAGGCCACTTGGCCCATCATGTCTGTGCCGGCCGAAAAACGATCCGCCTATTCTAATCCCATCGTCCAGCATTTGGTCCATCGCCCTGCAGATTTAGGCACTTGAGGTGCATATCCAGACTCCTTTTGAATGAGTTGAGGGTTTCTGCCTCAATTACCCAGGGCAGTGAGTTCCAGACCCCCATCACCCTCTGGGTGAAAATGTTTTTCCTCATCTCCCCTCTGATTTTTCTACCAATCAGTTTAAATCTATGCACCCTCATCACTGATCTCTCTGTTAAGGTGAAGAGACCCTTCACCTCTACTCTATCCAGGCCCCTCAAAATTTGGTACATTTCAATCAGATCTCCCCTCAGCCTTCTCTGTTCCAAGGAGAACAACCTCAGCCGATCCAATCTTTCCTCATAGCTGCATTTTTCTAGTCCTGGCAACATCCTCGTAAATCTCTTCTGTACCCTCTCTAGTGCAGTTACATCCTTTCTGTAACCAAGTGACCAGAACTGCACACAGTACTCAAGTTGTGGCCTAACCAATAAATTATACAGTTCCAGCATAAACTCCCTGCTCTTATATTCTGTACCTTGGCTAATAAAGGAAAGGATTTTAGGAATATGGGATTAGTGTAGGATTAATATAAATGGGTGGTTGATGGTCGGCACAGACTTGGTGGGCCGAAGGGCCTGTTTCAGTGCTGTATCTCTAAATAAATAAATAAATAAATGCCTTCTTATCCACCTTATCGACCTGTCCAGCTACCTTCAGGGATCTGTGGACCTTCACTTCAAGGTCCCTCACTTCCTCTACACTTTTCAGTATTTTCCCAGTAATCATGTATTCCTTTGCCTTGTTTGACCTCCCCAAATGCATCACTTTAGACTTCTCCAGGTTGAATTCCATTTGTCACTTCTCACCTGACCAGACCATCAGGGGGGTTGGGTTGGATAGAAAAGGGGAACAAGGAGTTTCAGACAATAACAGGAAAACAGGATGACAGACAGTGTCCTTGCCCATATCAGACAAAGAAGTCGCCTTGGATATGAAACATAATTTGACTTACATTTAGACATTAGTATTGAGAAAGGGGAAGTACTGACCAGGCTCTCACTGAACCAAATAAGGAATTATCATTGTACCAGACCCCTATGAGTAAGTAAGAAGGGAGGGTCTTGGAAACAAGATTTAGCCCCTGGCCGAAACTAGGGTCGGCAAGAGAACCCTGGGAACAACACTCGAGAAGGTACCCCTGAGTCAGGGACACACAGAATGTAGGAGAGAAGCCGCAAGTCCTATACTGATCACCTCGTGCCTTGATGGGTAGTATACTGTGCAAGTTAGTGAGAGCTTGTACTTGATGATTTAGTGTGTAAATAAAATATTGATGCAACCTTCACCAATCGGTGAAGAGTACACGGGCCAGGGGTCCATTGGGGTACAGCATGGGGAGGTTGCGCATACCACCAAGCTAAACGGGCGACTAAGTTCGTGAAAGCCACTGCTATAGTGTCTTGTATGAAGGAGTTAGATGAAAAAGAGAGTGAAGTTGAAAGATTGAAGCAGGAGTTGCAGAGGTTAGAAAAAGAAAAGAATGAGTGCCGTGATAGTGCCCTGAAGGCAGAAACAGTTAGTGCAGCACAGGTGGTGTAATTAAGCCAATTCCAATCTCAGGCCGGAAAGGCTGAATACAGTTGCTGTCAGGCTGAGAGGGAAGCGGAAAAGGTGAAGGAACAGCTCACAAGAGTGGAACAGAACTGCTCTGACTTACAGACCGCAATGACGGTTATGCACCGCTCACAGACGGAGCAGGTGTACCAGTCAGCGGATCATACCAAATGTCAGCAGGAGATCAGTAAACTACAGTCTCAACTCTCAGCACAAAGGGGCATAATATGCATGTTTGCGGATAGGGAGGATGATGACTATGACGACTTTAATCAGACCGACTTGACAGATAAGGCCAGTAAGTACCCTGACAATGGTTACTGTCCTTGGGATGACCACCTCCCGGACCGCCTGGACCTCCAATTGAGCCATAGGCCCCAACTCTGTCCTTACTTATGGCCCATTAAACACTGGGGGCCGGAGGGCTCAATGACTAAATTTATGGCAGAGTGACGTAAAAAGACTATGTTTTAGTGAAATTTCAAGTGAGAATAAACAAGTTACTGTGAATTTTGATTCAAGTGTATGAATATTGGAAGTCTCCAAGAATGAAATGAATGTCCTTGGGATGTGCAGCTTGTGTTCTGTAGAACTGACAGTCGTTAACTCTTTGTTGTCTGGCCTTAATGATGAAAGCGTGAGTCTGTTACTTTATTTTTTTACACGTGTATATTTGTGGGAACCTTGAGTCATGTTGGGCGCACAGTGGCGCAGTGGTTAGCACCGCAGCCTCACAGCTCCAGGGACCCAGGTTCAATTCTGGGTACAGCCTGTGCGGAGTTTGCAAGTTCTCCCTGTGACCGCGTGGGTTTTTGCTAGGTGCTCCGGTTTCCTCCCACCGCCAAAGACTTGCAGGTGATAGGTAAATTGGCCATTGTAAATTGCCCCTAGCGGTGGTAGGGAATATGGAATTAGTATAAATGGGTGGTTCTTGGTCGGCACAGACTCGGTGGGCTGAAGGGCCTGTTTCAGTGCTGTATCTCTAAATAAAAAAAAATGTTTTGGTTATGAACTAGTTGAACCTGTGTGTATTCATTTCAATCGGGACAGGGAATTTAACACAGATTTTGGTACTTTGAATTCATCATTACAGGAATCAATTTTCTACGTTGTTTGGAATTGAATGAGTGTGAAAAGTGATTGTTGAGTGTGTCTATTTCAATTTAAGATTGTGCACCCAGGAATGGGATATAAAATTGAATTATATTTTAAATTAAAGTTTTATTTTCATTTTAAAAATTGGTTTTACAACTGTGAAAGGACAATGAACAATTTTCTAAGAGATAAGCTTGAAAGTCTGAAGATGTCTGGCAGAAATCCAATTTGAATTTTAAAACACTGCTAAAATCTGTTCTTTTTTTAGAGTTTAAATTAAAAACATGTTGTACTGACTGTTTTAAGTAGCAAATGTCAAGAATTGGATATTGGTTTAAGGGCGAGAAGAATAAACAAAGGCGACATGGGAAAGATTCTGTCTGTTTAAAGTTTGTTTAAGATGCTAGTGTTAAATCTTTTATTTTAAGAATGTTAAATAACTTTTTCTTTAATTTCTGGTTTTATTACAGTCATTTAAAAAGGCACCTGAAGAAAGAACAAGAAAAATGACATAATTTACCTATCTTTAAAAAAAAAGCTATTCTGTTCTGTGTGTAGTTAATAAGTATTATAAGTTAATCAGTCTGAATTAAGTTTATACTATTACGGTTAACTGACCTGTTAAATTGAGAAAACTAGAAATTTCATGTGTGGCCACAATGAACTTTCAAGTTTATTATGTCAAGAATTGAGGGAGTCTTTAATTCCAGACATAAGACTCGCTCATATAACATTGGCAGTTTTGATTTTTAAATGTTTATTGCCATGAATTGGAATTTGGAATCACCTTTGTTGTATAAAAAAAATCCTTGGATTAGAAACCTCTTACAAAAGATACTAAAAGTTTGGAAACAATTGGAGTTTAATCTAAAAAGGCTATATTTCCTGATGGAGATGCTTTCCTTTGAAGTTGATAATGTTACTAATGATTTTGTTGTTTTCAAACCCTAACGATGCCAAAAGAATTGAAAAATAAAATCAGTTTAAAATGGAGTGTAGTTATTTTCAATCAGAAAAAAGGTTACGTAAAGTGACGCAGCTGAGAATGTTTTGCTCCACCCCCTTGGAGACAAGCAAAGAAATTAACCCCGCTGCAGCTATTGTTTTTCCATTTAATCCACCACACAATGTTTGCATTGCTGAGAGTAAAATTAACCCTTTGGGGCAGAGCCACAATGGATTCTGATGTCACAGCATCTTTAGCTATAAGACAAAGTGTTTGAGAAGAAGAGATAGTTGCAATCACTTGTCTTTAATGTAAAAAAAATGCAATCCCACCAAGTCTGGGCATAAGAAATTGGAATTGATAGACAAAATTTAATTGATATGAGTGGTTATTTAAAGCACTCAAAGGGAAATTTATCTGACATTTAAGACAACAATCAAAGTTTTCGAAAACAAAAAAAAACAAAAACAGTCGAAGTGGTTTACTGTGTTGGAAGTTAGAAATGGGTTCTGGTCCATATCGCTGGCATAAGAGTGTCAATATAAATTTGCGTTTACATTCCAGGGACAACAGTACACCTGGACGTGTCTCTCTCAGGGATTTCACAATAGTCCGTCAATATTCCACCAGTGGTTGGCACAAAGTAAGGAGGAGCTCCTTCGACTCCTCTGGAAGGTCGGAGTGAAAGTTTATTCTAAAAATGCACAAATACTGAAAGAAAAGGTTTCCTATTTGGGAATAGTAATAACACAGGGAAAGCATGAGATGGAGCAAATGCGAGTACAGATAATCCCAGAACTCCCCCTATCACAAGATATTAAAGCTCTGAGATCATTTTTGGGCCTCGTTGGGTATTGTAGGAACCATATGCTTGGACTTGCCTTAAAGGCAGCCCCTTTATATAATCCCCTGAAGAAGAACTACAATGTACCAGGCGGACAACTTAATCTAACAGGGCAACCCCATGAGTGTCTGTTTTTGACAGCAAATGCCCTCAAAGGACCTTTTGTGTCAAAATCATTGGGGGGTGTACAAGGGACGGAGCCAGCAATCAAACCAGCACTCAAGGTGTTTGTTGACGATTCCTCTACAGTGGAGGACAGGATTAGGCAGACAGGGTGTGAATTACATGTACAGGATCATAGTGGAAAAACTATCAAAGACATTGCCTTACAGTTACTGGCGAGTTTCAGTGCGCAGGATGCAGAACCAGCTGCGGTCACTTTTGTGGTGACACAACCACACATGTTTCCCCCACCGGTTGAAATCTATTCTAACAGTATGTACGTGTGTAACAGTTTAACTAAGTACCTACCTCTGTGGGAAGCGAGAGGCTTTGTGTCGTCAGATGGAAAACCTTTGCCGTCTGCTCCATTACTGCAGAGAATAGTAGGTGCAGTAAGGAAAGGGGAAGGTCAATATGGGATCATCAAAGTAAAGGCTCATAGCAAGGAGATCCCCGAAGGAAATAGGAGGGCCAATGAGTTGGCAAAAATGGGGACGAGTGGTGGGTCTTTCTTGTAGATGTTACTATCTGACAGTGGGTATGTGTCGAAGGCCCATAAGGGACCACCTTCAGGGACCCACCACAGGGCCCGAGTTCCCCGTGTGGCAATGCGATGATAAATACTGTAGAAATCGATAAACGTGTGTAAAACCACTCAACACTGGGAGCTCTTGGCTCTATTGTGTTGCGAAAGATGACGTCGGCGCCACTTGGCTCCGTACCGTGGGCGTCTGGGGGCAAGAAGCATCAAGCACCACATCCGAATTGCCGATGATTAGGGTTACAACCCTGCAGCCACAAATGACTGATCTCCCTTGCCCTACCTTAACTGCAGGCCCAGAAAATGGACTTGCGATCATAAAAACTAATAATATTGTATGTGATAACATACAGCATGAGTTGGTACCGGTAATATTGAATATCTCAGATATCCAGCTACCTGACTGGTGCCCTGAGAAGACCAGAGAGTTGTACAGGGTGTTATTGCAACAATTGCTGGGACGAGAATTTGGGGATGAGGGAAAAAGACGTAAACGAAGTTTAGTGAATGATGCAGCTACGATCTTTAATACAGGAACTTCAATTGTCAATACTACAGAATTGGAAAGCGTGGACCAGAAAGTTAGAACTCTCAGCCAGCTAGTAAAGGATATTTTGAGAAAGGAACAAAAGGACAGAGTGATGTAGCTAAAGTAGGACAGGATTTGACAATCGCAGTGACAGGACTAGTAAGAGTACTGGAAGGTCATGCTCATACTATTAATGATATAACAGAAAAAGTAAAGGAGGTCCACAACATTTCAAATAATGAAATTATTTGTATTACGTACGGTTCGTGGATGTTAGAACAAACTTGGGGAAATTTGAGGCAAATTGGTGCGGGACAGGTGCCAGTTTGGATAAATGACACCCAGCTGGAGTACTTAGTTAGTCACACAAAGGATAAGATTACCAGGTGCCAACTCAGAAAACTTGTTAAGGTATGGAAAGGTCAGGAGTGTGTAAAAACAAGACCTATGAGTATTGGAGTTGTATTGGGAATACCTGTAATTCCAAGAGATAAGTTAGCTATGCAATTATACGAAGTAGAAAATATAGGGGTAATAGGGGAAAATATTACATAAAGTACTATGAGAGATTACCCTATGTTGTGGAAATTGGAAAAGAGATAATTGGGACAACATTGTCTAAGTGTAGTCTGGAATACCAGGTGGTCATATGTCCTCATCCTATATATAAAACAGCAGAATCAAAATGTGGATTTAACGCGACTGTAAATTGCACCATGGAGGCTAGGAAAGCATTATCAGGACTAACCCATGTGGCCTATATGGGAAAGGGGAAATATTGCTGAACCACCACGGCGTAGGAATAACAGTATGGATTGATGAAGGAAGGGCAGTGGATGTTATCTATATGAACTTCAGTGAAGCCTTTGACAAGGTCCCTCATGGCAGACTGGTACAAAAGGTGAAGTCACATGGGATCAGAGGTGAGCTGGCAAGATGGATACAGAACTGGCTCAGTCATAGAAGACAGAGGGTATCTGTGGATGGGTGTTTTTCTGAATGGAGGGCTGTGACTAGTGGTGTTCCGCAGGGATCAGTGCTGGGACCTTTGCTGTTTGTAGTATATATAAATGATTTGGAGGAAAATGTAGCTGGTCTGATTAGTAAGTTTGCGAACGACACAAAGGTTGGTGGAGTTGCGGCTAGTGATGAGGATTGTCAGGGGATACAGCAGGATATAGATCGGTTGGAGACTTGGGCGGAGAAATGGCAGATGGAGTTTAATCTGGACAAATGTGAGGTAATGCATTTTGGAAGGTCGAATGCAGGTGGGAAGTATACAGTAAATGGCAGAACCCTTAGGAGTATTGACAGGCAGAGAGATCTGGGCGTACAGGTCCACAGGTCACTGAAAGTGGCAACACAGGTGGATAAGGTAGTCAAGAAGGCATACGGCATGCTTGCCTTCATCGGTCGGGGCATAGAATATAAAACTTGGCAAGTCATGCTGCAGCTATACAGAACTTTAGTTAGGCCACACTTAGAATATTGCGTGCAATTCTGGTTGCCACACTACCAGAAGGACATGGAGGCTTTGGAGAGGGTACAGAAGAGGTTTACCAGGATGTTGCCTGGTCTGGAGGGCATTAGCTATGAGGAGAGGTTGGATAAACTCGGATTGTTTTCACTGGAACGACGGAGGTGGAGGGGCGACATGATAGAGGTTTACAATGTTATGAGCGGCAAGGACAGAGTGGATAGTCAGAAGCTTTTGCCCAGGGTGGAAGAGTCTGTTACTAGGGGACATAGGTTTAAGGTGAGAGGGACAAAGTTTAGAGGGGATGTGCGAGGCAAATTCTTTACACAGAGGGTGGTGAGTGCCTGGAACTTGCTGCCAGGGCAGGTGGTGGAAGCAGGTACCATAGAGACGTTTAAGAGGCATCTTGACAAATACATGAATAGGATGGGAATAGAGGGATACGGACCCGGAAGTGCAGAAGGTTTTAGTTTAGGCAGGCATCAAGATCGGCGCAGGCTTGGAGGGCCGAATGGCCTGTTCCTGTGCTGTACTGTTCTTTGTTCTTTGTTGTTCTTTGTTCTATAGTCAGCATGAATTTGTCAAGGGAAGATCTTGTTTGACCAACTTGGCTATGGCTATGGCTCTTCCAGTCTTCCCTGTAACCCGCTGTGCAGCTGAGCCACCTGTGGTGCCATGGACTTGGCTCTAGTTGCACTCCCCTGGTGAATACCTGTTGGAGAGTGAGATGCACTCAGGGGTCTCCTGCACTACCTGCCTGATTCTTTTTGACTGCCTGGTGGTCACCCATTCCCTGTATTCCTGCATACTCTTAAACTGTGGGGTGACCACATCTATAAACATGCTATCCACGTAGCTCTTATCCTCATAAATGCACTGCAGTATCGCCAGCTGCCACTCAAGTTGCAAAACCCAGAGCTCAAGCTGCCACAATTGACAACACTTCCTGCACAATAGAGGATATGGGAAGCAGCCTGGAGCTCACACATAGCACAGGCGGTGCACTCTCAAGGTTGAAGCACCCCTGCCATTCCTTTATTCATTAATTGACCCTTTGCTACTGCTAAAATAACCTTACCAATACTCCAACAGCTTAGAATTATTAATAAAACCTTACTAGTATGATAAATCCTACTAAAAATCAATTCAGTTCACTAGTTAAAATAAACCTTACAAAAAGTACTCACCAGCTACTCACTTGTTCCTTATTATTAATACTTAATTTTTACTCTTTTTTAGTCTGCCAGTTGTTGAGACTCCATAACCCAGCTTTTTAAACACGCACCCTAAAGTAATGCACTAACCCAGCTATTTACTGATACTCCCTCACAGCAGTTACTCACCAACCAATCACCTTGCAGATTTCCTGTGATGTCACTCTTCACTTTGTTTTCAAACTCCGGCATGCCTGGACTCTTCTCCGCTGCTCTCCTGGAGATAAGTGCTGTCGGCCGCAATCCTCAGGCTGTATTTATCAGCTCCCCACTCTGTGTTCTTCCTGCAGGTCCGCTCCTCTCCGCTGCTCTACTGGAAGGTAAGTTACTATACTGCAGTGGACCAATTGAAGGGCCACCACCAGATTTTCAAGGTAACTACGGATGGGCAATAAATGCTGATCAACCTTGCCAACGACACAAACATTCCGAGAATGAATTAAGAGAAATCAATTGATGCCAAAACTAGAATGTTCCTGATCTAGAAATCAAGTGTGTTCTCCCCTCTTCCATTTTCTCTCCACTTCATCTGAAAGCACTAATTGATGCTGTACCATGGGGCTGAATTTTACCTTAGGCGGACGAGAACTCGGCACCAATGTGAAAGTCGGCGGTGAACCCGCTTCCGCCTAGCCCGGGGATCCGTCCTGCATTTTACGCGTCCCTGGGCTTTAACTGTCCTGAGGCGGGACTTCCACCCACTTGAGGGAGGAGGTCCCTCCTCAGTGAGCTGCCGGCCAATAAGCGGACCGACAGCTCTTAGTCCCAGCAGCGCCACCTGGAGCAGTGGCCATTGCTGGGAGTGCAGCCCAGCTGACCAGGTGGATCCATGAGTGAAGATAAGTCGGGGTTGTCTCACCAGGGGAACGGTTCTTCCCTGGTGAGGCTGGAGTGGCCGTCTGGGGGGAGGGGGGGCGTCTTGGGTCCCAGGGTTGGGTTGGGAGGCGGGGGTGACCCTCAATCAGGCACCATGTGCCTGACTGCCATTCTCCTCCCCACCCGGGGCGCGGAAAGGCCAGCAGCTATCGCTGGGTGGCCTTTCACATCCCCAGCATGCCCGCTTGCCATTGGTAAAATACCCGTGCTGGCGGGCGAGGGCCCTTAAGTGACCACTTAAGGGCCTTGATTGGCCTCGGGCAGGTGGGCCGTTTCCCACCCCTGCCCAACATCATAAATTTGGCCAGAGGTGGAAGCGGGGCAGGTAGGCCTCCCGGAGCCTCCCGCTCAATTTTTTGCCACCCCCATGCTGCCATCCGACCTGCTGGGGCAGCGTAAAATTCAGCCCATGGTTTCAAAGGTGCTGGTATTTCATCAAAGTGACCATCCTTCTTGTAAGCCCTGTCAGTGACCCTGAAATTCTGCGGGACCTGACCCTGGTGATTGTGAGTTTGCGGGACGGGTGAGAAGGTACATCATTTACATAGCGCAATTGCCAATGTCAGTACATCTTAATCAGTTGCCTGCCCCATGCAACAGAAAATCTGTAATTTGACCAGCTTTGGGGGATGGGGGTTGCCTCAGGTGCTTAGTCCAACTCCATGCAGACTTCCTTCGATTGGACCCCAGCGTAAGAGGGAAGATCTTAATCTTAAAATAAGTCAGGACATGATTTTGGGAGTGGACGGTGTGGTGGGGGCTGGGGGGATGGTTGGGGGTGGGGGGGGTTGATGCGGACCACTTTTCCTAGCGTGGATGCCCCATTTCTCACTGAACGAAAGTAGAAACAAAGGAACAGGATTAGGCCATGAAGCCCTTCCAACCTACTCCAATCTTCATTTAGATCCTGTTTGACCTGCACCTCAAATCCATTTACCTGCCTTTGCTCCATATTTCTCTTACTTAAAAAAAATCTACTGGATGAGATGCCAATCAAGTGGCTGCTTTGTCCTGAATGCTGTCGAGCTTCTTGAGTGTTGTTGGAGCTGCACCCAACCAGGCAAGTGGAGAGTATTCCATCACACTCCTGACTTGTGCCTTGTTGATGGTGGACAGGCATTGGGGAGCCTGGAGTTGAGTTACTCGCCACAGGATTCCCAGCCTCTGTCCTGCTCTTGTAACCACAGCATTTATGTGGCTGGTTCAGTTCAGTTTCCGGTCAATGGTAATCCCCCAGGAGGTTAATAGTGGGGGATTCAGCAATGGTAATGCCATTGAACGTCAAGCGGAGATGGTTAGATTCTTTCTTGTTTGAGATGGTCATTGCCTGGCACTTGTCTGCCGTGAATGTGACTTGCCACTTATCAGGCCAAGCCTGGATGCTGTCCAGGTCTTGCCGCATGTGGACATGGGCTGTTTCAGTATCTGAGGAGTCACGAATGATGCTGAAACTTGTGCCTGTGCACAAGCTTCTAGTGTTTTATGTTCATGGACACCTAAATCCCATTTGCTCCTGCACATGCAGCCAGTTTCTCTGTTTTTCTGAAATCCAGTCCTCGATCATTAATACCTTCATTCTGTTGAACACTGGGAAGACAAGCCATTGTCTTTAGTCCATGCCACAATCTGTTCTTCCTTGCTACTTTGGCATCTTATTTAACCCTGAACTGAGTTTCAGAACACATATTCTCTCCATCAGTAAGACTTCAGGGGCTGAATTTTCAAAGGCCAGTGACAATGAAAACTTGCGTTCCTGGAAGGCAGCACTGGGCCCCACCACCTCCAGAATGCAAAGGAGAGGAGCAGGAAATCTGCACAGCTCCAATTAATTGGCTGTTGAGCTTATTGACAAGCTCATTAAAATGCTTGGCAGGAGCAGTTTGTAAGTTACAATAAGAGTGCACAGGAAAACTCCGTGGCTGGAACACACCAGGGTATAGAAGTTGTGAACACTGCATGGAGCCATGAGGATTAGTGGAAGGATTGTTTAACATATTTTAGAGGAGCAGAATAAAGCTCAGCTGCTCAAACAGTGCCACAGCATAGTGACCGCTGAAGCCGAAAGACTTGCATTTATGAGTCGTGAGTGGTAGGAATCTGGAGAGGAATGTGAAGTTGCTGGCATCAATTGGCCAGCTGGGGTTGGCAAAGGAAGGCCTGGTGAATGAACGAGTGCAAGCTGTGGGCCAGTTGAGATGGGAACAGGCGACTCTGACATTAGACAGAGCAGTCAGATGCAACCTCCTGGATAGCAGGAGCCAGAGGAACACAGAGAGAGCCTAAAGGGGAAGAAAGCGCTACCCAAGACATCGGGTCTAAAACCCAAGAGTCGACTACCTTCAAATAACCAGAGCACAGTGACATAGGAGGCTGCGCCTAACAAGACAAATTTCTTGGACATTTGTGCTCTGATCCTTACAGACTGCATGGCAATCCCTTACCTGCAGCCAACGTGGCCACTGTGTTGCTCCAGAGAACAGCTGTGGACCTGGGTGGCATCTCTCAGTCGGCAGCTCATCATGCTATCAGGCAGGTCACAGATGCCATATTAAAGAGGACAGAAAAATGCATCCACAGATGGGCCAGTGCAGAGATAGAGGGCTTTGTGCTTTGCCTCCATCAATGGATTACCTCACGTCCAAGGGGTGATTGATTACACCCGTGTAGCCATCAAGGCACCGACAGACCAGCCAGCCAGATTCCTGAACAAAAAGGGCTACCACTCAGTGAATGTCCAGATGGTCTATGACCACAGGAAGCATATCTTGCAGGTCTGCGCTTGGTTCCCAGGCAGGTGTCATGACTCCTTTATCCTGCGAGAGTCCCGGGTGCCGCACCTCTTCAGGTCCACATCCAGATTCCGTGGTGGCTGCTGGGGGATAAGGGTTATCCGCTAAGGATACGGCTCCTCTACCCAGACACAGATGGAGAGAAGTGCTACAACCAGAGCCATCTCCTAACACGGACCTGTGTTGAACAGATCATTGGCATCTTGAAGATGCGCTTCTGTTGCCTTGACCCATCAGGTGGTGCACCTCCAGGACAAGTCAGCCAGAGTGTTGTATTGCACTCTGTACAACATGACAAAACAAAGAGGCCCAGAGATGTATGAAGAGGAGGACCTGGAATGCCACTCCACCTTGAAGGAGGATAGGAGGAGGAAGAAGAGGCAAGAGGAAGGGATTGTTCCAGAGGTTGCCAGCGCCCAGGCATTAGAAGACTACCGTCAATGCCATCCCAGACCTCAAAGTGAATGGCAACAAGGCCACAATGATTCAGCAGTATTTCACCTGACGACCTCCGAACCATTATGACAAATAACCCCAAAACTTTTACCTTCCAGCATAGCAAGCTATCATTTCATAATGACCCATATCTGTGAAGTCCCATTGCCAGTCATGACCATGGAAAATGAGATTTTACTGCCAACATTCTCCAACATCACAGAGCATATAAATTCAGCAATCCCAGGCACTCACCCCCACCACCCCCCCAAACCCTGGCCCCCACTTCCCCACCCCACAAAACTCCATCCCTCTTTTGACATGAAACATCAGTAATGCACCTATCAATTTGATAATGTAAACAAATGATGGTGTAATGAGAACAAAAGAGCATACAAATGTGGATAACAGCACCCAGGTGACCCATTAAATGAAATCAATGGTGTGACCTCTTTTTTTCCCTATCATTTCCACAGGATGATCCCCCTGTGGCAGAAGATGAAGTGAAGGCAGCTTGCTCCTACCTCTCTGCCTCTGGCTGTGACTTCTGCCCTCAACTTGAAGATGCCCATTGGGGATCCTCAACAGGCTTCCTTGCCTGCGTCATTGCAGGTGCCGCCTCTGTTACAGGGCATTGAGACAGAGATGGTTCCTGAGTTGGAGTGAGCAAGGGGCCAAAGGGTGACCCTTCTGTCTCCTGGGGTAGCCCCTTCATCTGCCACTTCAACTGTCTCAGGTCTTTCCTGGCACTCTTGGATGCTGGATGAAGCCACTGACTTGGGCGCAGCTGGCATTAACTCTGAATGTCTCTGCATCATTAGCGACACTGAATGGTCAATGCTACAGAGTCTCACATCTTTCTGTGCATATCAATGCCCTTCTCATGCATCCACTCAGAGTGGTGCTGCATTCGGCTCTCCAAGAGATAGCCCAATCTATCAATGGAGGAGCTCATGCGATCGAATCCCTGAGTCATGATAAAGCACATGCATTGCACAGACTCCTCCATTGCTTGCCCATGGCTTCTTAAGGCCTGAGAGAACTCCAACAAACAAGAACTTCTCTGCCTCTGATTCTCAAGGAAGACCCTCCTTGTTTGTGACATCAGAGGCCCAGCACCTGCGTCCAGCGGAGCATTGCTGTGTCTGTCCTCCGTCGCCTGAGGGGGACTGCCCACAGCTGACTCTGCCTCAACCTCCTCCTCCTGCTTATGCATGATATGAAGAATGCCCAGTTCTCCCTGTTCTATACTACCTTGGCGCCCAACTGAGATGAGTGTCATAGCGTTGTTTTTAATTTCTTTTATTTACGGCACAGAAGGAGGTCATTCAGCTCATCATGTCCATGCTGGCTCTCTAGGGAGCTATGCAGTCAGTCCCACTTCTCCGTTCGATCCCCATAGTCCTGAACGTCTATTTCTCTCAGGTGGCCATCCAACTTCCTCTTGAAGTCATTGATCATCCCCACTTCCACCAGCCTTGTGAGTAGTGAGTTCCACCCGCTGCGTAAAAAAGTTCTTCCTCATAGTCCCCCTGCATCTTTTGCTTAAAACTTTCCATCTATGTCCCCTGGTCCTTGTACGTCACAATCAACAGAGAGAGCAGGGACGAAGCTACCTGTTTGGTGAGTATCTGGTAAGTGACTAAGGTCCATTCTAAACTTAACGTTTAAAATAGTAAAGGAACTAGTGGTAAGGTTAATAGAATATATTAAAAAAAGGAAAATAAAGTTAATAATTGAATAAAATAATTAAGTGGTTAATTAAAACATATTAAGGATGGCAGGACAGGTGATGTATCATGGCTGCAGCATGTGGGAGCTCCTGGATGCCAGTGTGATCCAGGGCAAACACATTTGCAGTAAGTGTTGGCGGCTCGAAGAGCTTCGGCTCAGAGTCATTGAAGTGGACTCCGAGCTGCAGACACTGCGACACATCAGGGAGGAGGAAAGTTACCAGGATAACTTATACCAGGAGGTGGTCATGCCCCTTAGGATAGGGTTTTCTGATTTGGTCAGTGGTCAGGGACAGGAGAGTGTGGCTGCAGCTGAGGCAGGTAAGGGGACCCAGAGGACAGGTGTGCAGGAGCCTCAGCCTTTGTGATTGTCCAACAGGTTTGAGGTTATTTCAGCTTGTTTGGATGAGAGTGGGGGCTGTAGGGTGGATGAGCAGCCTGACCATGGCACCATGGTACAGGAAGCCATTCAAGTGGAGGGAGTAAAAAGGAATGTTGTGGTAGTAGGGGACAGTATAGTTAGGGGGATTGACACTGTTCTCTGCAGCAAAGAGCGAGAGTCCAGACGGCTGTGTTGCCTGCCCGGTGCCAGGGTTCAGGATATCTGCTCAGGGCTGGAGAGGAACTTACAGTGGGAGGGGGAGGATGCAGTCATCATGGTCCATGTAGTTACCAACGACATAGGCAGGACAAGGAAAGAAGTTCTGCATAGTCAGTATGAGGAATTAGATGCCAAATTAAAAAGCAAAACCTCAAACGTACAAATCTCTGGATTATTACCTGAGGCATGTGCAAATGGCATAGGGCAAATAAGATTAGAGAAATTAATGCATGGCTCAAAAAAGTGGATTCCAGTTCGTGGAGCACTGGAACCATAACTGGGGAAAGTGGTGGCTGTACCGTTGGGACGGTCTACATCTGAACCGTGCTGGGGCTGGAGTTCACGCGAGCCGCATAACTCGAGAAGTAGAGAGGGTTTTAAACTGAATATTGGGGGCAAGGGATCAAATTTCGGAAGATATGGTAAATCAAGGAGTAGAGACAAGGCAAGAGAGAAATGTATCAATATGGGAAATGATAAACAGACTGTAACAGGAAGGGACAGAGCGTACATATCTAAGATTAAATCAATAGAAAAGATATGCACGTAGCATTCAAAACAAAACAGATGAACTGAGAATGCAAATAGAAATAAATCAGTCCAATCTGATAGCCATTACAGAGACATGGCTGCAGGACGACATAGATTGGGACCTGAATATTGAAGGATACATGGCATTTAGGAAGGACGTGAAGCTAGGAAAAGCACTGTTAATTGATGATGTTATTAGGGCAATAGAGAGGGATGACCTAAGTTCAGGAGATCAGGATGGAGAAGCAGTTTGGGTAAAGATGAGAAATCATAAAGGCAAGAAAGCACTTGTGGGAGTGGTGTACAGGCCACTTAACAGTAACCACACTGTAGAACGGGGTATAAAGAAAGAAATAATAGCAGCTTGTCAGAAAGGTACAGTGATAATTATAGGGGATTTTAACCTACATATAGACTGAAAAAGATCAGATGGGGCAGAGGTAGCCAAGATGAGGAGTACATAAAATGTTTTCAGGATAATTTCTCAGAACAGTACGTTCTAGAGCCAACCAGAGAGCAGGCAATACTGGACCTGGTATTGTGCAACGAGATAGGATTAATTAATGACCTCATAGTTAAGGTGCCCCTAGGTAGCAACACTCATAATATGATTGAATTTTACATTCAGTTTGAGGGAGAGAAGAGTTGGTCCAAGACTAGTATTTTAAACTTAAATAAGGGCAATTATGAGGGCATGAAATCAGCTAAAGTGAACTAGCAAATCAGGTTAAGAGATAGGTCAATAGAGATGCAGTGGCAGTCATTTAAGGGGATATTTCAGAATACACAGAATAGATACATTTCAACGAGAAAGAAAAACTCCAAGCGTGGGACCTGCCATCCGTGGTTAACTAAAACTGTTAAAGATACTATCAAACTTAAAGAAAAAGCCTTTCATTGTGCAAAGAAGGGTGGCAGGTCAGATGATTGGACAGAATATAGAAAACAGCAAAGAATGATGAAAAGATTGATAAGGAAGGTTAAATTGGAGTACGAGAAAAGCCTGCTAGAAATATAAAGACAGATAGTCAGAGTTTCTATCGATATTTAAAAAAGAAAGGTTAACAAAGTGAGTATTGGTCCTATAAAAAGTGTGTCTGGAGAATTAATAATGGATAATAAGGAGATTGCAGATGAATTGAACAGATATTTTGCATCGCTCTTTACTATTGAGGATACAAGTAACATCCCAGTATTAGCTATAAGTCAGGAAATGGAAGGGAGATAGGAACTCAAGAAGATTATAACCATCAGGGAAGTGGTAGTGAACAAATTGTTGGAGCTGCGGGCTGACAAGTCCTCGGGTCCTGATGTACTTCATCCTAAGGTGTTAAAAGAAATGGCTAGTGAGACAGTTGATGTGTTAGTTTTAATTTTCCAAAATTCCCTAGATTTGGGGAAGGTTCCATTAGATTGGAAAATAGCGAATGTAACTCCTTTATTCAAAGAGGGAGGGAGACAGAAAGCAAGAAACTACAAGCCAGTTAGCTTAACATCTGTCTACGGGAAAATGTTAGAAGCTAATATTAAAGATGTTATAGCAGGGCATTTAGAAAAAAATCAACGTAATCAGGCAGAGTCAACGTGGTTTTGTGAAAGGGAAATCATGTTTAACCAATTTATTGGAGTTCTTTGAGGGAGTTACATGTGCTTTGGATAAAGGGGAACCGGTGGATATACTGTACTTAGTCTTCCAGAAGGCATTTGATAAGGTGCCATTTAAAAGGTTATTGCAGAAAACAAAAGCTCATGGTGTAGGGGGTAACATATTGGCATAGATAGAAGATTGGT
Organism: Heterodontus francisci; assembly: GCF_036365525.1. Taxonomy (NCBI): domain Eukaryota; kingdom Metazoa; phylum Chordata; class Chondrichthyes; order Heterodontiformes; family Heterodontidae; genus Heterodontus; species Heterodontus francisci. Next base: position 41,548,539 of record NC_090375.1, read on the forward strand.
TAGCTAACAGGAAATAGAGAATAGGCAAAAATGGGTTATTTTCTGGTTGGCAAGATGCAACGAGTGGTGTGCCACAGGGATCTATGCTGTGGCCTCAACTGTTTACAATTTATATAAATGACTTAGATGAAGGTTTGGTTGCTAAATTTGCTGATGACACAAAGATGGGTAGTAAAGTAACTTATGAAAAGGACATAAAGAGGCTACAAATGGATATAGATAGGTTAAGTGAGTAGGCAAAGACCTGACAAATGGAGTACAATGTGGGAAAATGTGAAATTGTCCACTTTGGCAAGAAGAATCGATAAGAAGCATATTATCTAAATGGTGAGAGATTGCAGAACTCTGAGATGCTGAGGGATCTGGGTGTCCTAGTGCATGAATCGCAAAAGGTTAGTATGCAGGTACAGCACGTAATTAGGAAAGCTAACAGAATGTTATCGCTTATCATTAGGGGAATTGAATACAAAAGTATGGAGGTTATGCTTCAGCTATACAGGGCATTAGTGAGACCACATCTGGAGTACTATGTACAGTACTGGTCTCCTTATTTAAGGAAGGATGTAAATGCATTGGCGGCTGTACAGAGAAAAGTTTACTAGACAAATGCCTGGAATGGACGGGCTGTCTTATGAGGAAAGATAGGACAGGCTAGGCTTGTATCTGCTGGAATTTAGAAGAGTAAGAGGCGACTTGATTGAAACATATAAGATCCTGAGGGGTCTTGACAGGGTGGATGTGAAAAGAATGTTTCCCCTTGTGGGAGAATCAAGAACCTGGGGTCACTGTTTAAAAATAAGGAGTCGCCCACTCAAGACAGGTGAAGAGAAATTTTTTCTCCCAGCAGGTCGTGAGTCTTTGGAATTCTCTTCCTCAAAAGGCGGTGGAAGCAGAGTCTTTGAATATTTTTAAGGCAGAGGTAGATAGATTCTTGATAAGCAAGGGGGTGGAAGGTTATCGGGGGTAGGTGGAAATGTGAAGTAATCAGTTCAGCCGTGAACTTATTGAATGGCAGAGCAAGCTCGAAGGGCCGAGTGGCCTACTCCAGCTCCTAATTCGTGTGTCTGTATGTATCATTTGTTTATGGGAACATATTTTCCTTCTCTAACTTATCTAAGCCTGTCATAACCTTATACATTCTATTAAATCTCCTCACAATATCCTGTGTTCTAAGGAGAAGAAACACAGCTTTTCCAACCTAACCTTGTAACTAAAATCCCCCATTCCTGGAACCATGCTAATCAATCTCCTCTGCACCCTCTCAAGGGCCCTCACATACTTCCTAAAGTGTGGTGACCAGAACTGGACGCAATACTCCAGTTTGGGCAAAACCAGAGCTATATAAAAATTCAGCATAACTTTCCTGAATCTGCATTGTTGGCAGGCGCCGAGATATGATGTGACGGTGCTGGGTCCGTTAAGTCTCTCCGCCAAGAAGAGCAGTGACGATTGTGCCTGGGCATTTTCTTCCTTCTCTACAACTGGCCCTGTGGGAAACACAAGTTGATATTGAGAACTCTGCCTACTCAGCAAGTGTCCCAGCCAAACCAACCCCTTAGATCACAGCGGTTGAAAAGCCACAGCATGCATTGGGCAGGAGTTTCCTCCATGCCCTTCACCTCAGAACAGAGCTATCAAATGACACTGCTGTTTACGGCCTCCTGTCTTGCCATCCCTCATGGACTGACACGTTGGCACCCCGGCGATTTCCAATGCCACCTCCTCCAAAGGGGTCAGAGTGTGGAGGTCGGCCACATCACCACTCAATTCGAGTAATTTCCCATGCATTCTGGGCTCTCTTTCCCTGCAGGATGAGGGGAGAATGATTCCTGATTAGGCTTCCCTCCCTCACCTCTTCCCACATGATATTCACATGAATTGCTGTGCCCCTCAGTGACACCCCTTTCAGATTAGCACCCCATATGTGCAGATGGCTGCCGTCTCAGTGATGCAAGTGGACACATGATCTGACATTGTTAGGGAGAACTATGGACATTTTGTGACTTCAGCTTGTCTGCATGCTGCTCTATACAGAGTTCGTGATCTGTCATCTGTGTGCCTCTTGCCACTCACCTTTCCAGACCTTATGAGGTCATTGAATCTCTTTTAACACTGCACCCACATCCTTCAGGTCACAGCTTGGCTGCTGACTTCCGTCGCCACCTCCATCCAGGCTCGCTTTGGGTCTCTTGGAGGGTTCCCCTTCCCAGATGCCTGGAATAAAATATGTCACCTGTCCCCAACTGCCTCAGTTAATGCCTCAAGGGAGGCATCAGAGAAGTGTGGGGCTGCCAATGGACATCTACCTATGCCTGCGCTGACCCTTTCAGTCCCTAGTGGATTAATCTCTTCAGCGAACCTCACGGCCAGCCATGGCTGTCACTTGCCTTTTCAAAGGGCATTTGTTTTCCAAGTCCTACCTCCATGCTGCTCCCAGCACTGATAATGGGGCGGCGCACTCATCCCCTGGCCAATTAGCATGTTTGCATTTAAAAATAGCGTCGCAGGGTCGGGACCCAGAAATATTCCGGGCATCGGGTTTCCAACCCTAGAACGAAAATTCATGCCCAGATCTCTGCCACATTGCGAGCTTCTGCCTCTAGATCAGCCCACTGACACTTCATCACTTATACATGTGTTGCATGTGTCATGCATTAAATCCTGCTGTCCAGTTACCCCATGCATTGACCTACATTGGCCTCCAACATCTAAATTTGAAATCACCCTCTCCTACCCTCACCATTGTTGGCAAAGCCTTCAACAACCTGTGTCCTACTCTTTTCCTATTCCCTGCCTGAACATCTCCACTTCTTCACCTGTCTTTCCTTTCCTTGAAACCTCCTCAAAACCTATCTTTTCAATGAAGCATCTGGTCACATGTCCTATTGCCTACTTTCCAGACAGGGCTTCATCCCCATATACCTATAGAACATAGAACATAGAACAGTACAGCACAGTACAGGCCCTTTGGCCCACGATGTTGTGCCGAACCTTTAACCTACTCTAAGATCAAACTAACTACCTACCCTTCATTCTACTATCATCCATGTACCTATCCAAGAATCGCTTAAATGCCTCTAATGTATCTGCTTCTACTACCACTGCTGGCAGCGCATTCCACGCACCCACCACTCTCTGTGTAAAGAACCTACCACTGACATCTCCCCGAAACCTTCCTCCAATCACCTTAAAATTATGCCCCCTGGTGATAGCCCTTTTCACCCTGGGAAAAAGTCTCTGGCTATCCACTCTATCTATGCCTCTCATCATCTTGTACCCCTCTATCAAGTCACCTCTCATCCTTCTTCGCTCCAATGAGAAAAGCCCTAGCTCCCTCAATCTTTCTTCGTAGGACATGCCCTCCAGTCCATCCTGGTAAATCTCCTCTGCACCCTCTCTAAAGCTTCCATATCCTTCCTATAATGAGGCGACCAGAACTGAACACAATATTCCAAATGTGGTCGAACCAGGGCCTTATAGAGCTGCAGCATAACCTCGCGGCTCTTAAACTCAATACCCCTGTTAATGAAAGCCAACACACCATACACCTTCTTAACAACCCTATCAACTTGGGTGGCAACTTTGAGCATGGACCCCAAGATCCCTCTGTTCCTCCACGCTACCAAGAATCCTGTCTTTAAGCCTGTATTCCACATTCAAATTCGACCTTCCAAAATGAATCACTTCACACTTTTCCAGGTTGAACTCCATCTGCCACTTCACAGCCCAGCTCTGCATCCTGTCAATGTCCCATTGCAACCTGCAACAGCCTTCCACACTATCCACAACTCCAGCAACCTTCGTGTCATCGGCAAACTTGCTAACCCAGCCTTCTACTTCCTCATCCAAGTCATTTATAAAAATCACAAAGAGCAGAGGTCCCAGAACAGATCCTTGTGGAACACCACTGGTCACCGAGCTCCATGCTGAATACTTTCCATCTACTACCACCCTCTGACTTCTATGGGGCAGCCAATTTTGTATCCAGACAGCCAACTTTCCCTGAATCCCATGCCTCCTTACTTTCTGAATGAGCCTACCATGGGGAACCTTATCAAACGCCTTGCTAAAATCCATATACACCACATCCACTGCTCTTCCTTCATCAATGTGTTTTGTCACATCTTCAAAGAATTCAATAAGGCTTGTGAGGCTTGACCTCTATGTTCACTAGAACTTTGCAATTTTTTTTACATTAAAGGTACCATTTAAATTCAATAACCATTGTTCTTATTGGATTAAATAGCAAAATATGGAGTATTATTTTTATATTGTAAGATGTAATCTTCTATCCTTGACAGGTTACGCTGTCGTTCAGTTATGAGAATTACGAGAAATATTGAGAGAACGCTCAAAGCCCAAGTTAAACACTAATGTCTTTACTAAGTTTGCTAGGAATACCAGTTAGCAATATAATACACCCATTAGCAATACCCATACCCTTTAGCCACAAATATGTTACAACAAATTATACTCCTGTTGATCATACTGACCAAGTTACTCAGCTGCAGCAACAAATCATTCTTTACAATGATCTTTATACTCTTCTTTCCGAGTTGGGCAATATGTTCCGCTGACAGGGTTGTACTGTCCTATCAAAATCCACATTAATCTACAATTGTCCAATGGGGCGTCTAATTCTTTGTTCAAGCCATGGCGTTAGATCTTACCTTGATACGTTTTATATTACTTCAACTTTTTTTTCAGTAAAGCTTGCTTGTGGAATTAGCAGCTGTGCATTTCAAAAGAAGACAAAGCCTGCCCTCATCAATCAAAGTCAGCTTGTCATCTTCTCGCAACTTTCAAATACTTCATAACATTAATCCAATTGAATTTCCCTAGTTGGGTTTTTTACCTCTCCCCAGAACAGACATCGCGTCTCCATGTTCTTTGTGTTCAGTTTCATTTCTTATCACACTTATTAAAACATGAAGTTTCACTAATTAATTTGCAATGAAAGCAAAATATAGCTCTAAAGTACAGCTATTTGTTGGTTTCCGCCCGATTTTATGCCCTTTGGGCCTCTCAGCCAGACATACCATGGCCTGAAAGTGTTGTTTCCCATTACAGTCCAGTGTCTTTGTTTATCTGTGGAAAAAGCAGCCTGACAACTGGCGAAAGCAAAATGCACGTCACCTTTTATCTGAACCATCGATGCTTCCCCGCATTGAATAGCTTTTGCAAATCACAACTGCAAATTTCACTTAAAGTGCTATCAAGTTAGTCAAGAATATTACAGCTTCTTACAATAGAGACCGCATCAATATTGTTAAACGCAAAGGAGACAAATTATAAGGAAGGTTTAGAGAAACTTAATGTTTACACTCTTTCGAGATAAATAAACCAATCATCATCAACCTATAAAGAATGAACTGGCAATTATATAGTACCTTTCACAACCTCACGATGTTACAAAGCACTTTACGACAATGAAGTAGTCACTGGTGTAATATAGGAAAGCTATATATTGCTGTAAGGCAAATCATGTCAGTGAGACAAGAAAATAAATTTGAATTAGTGAAAAGTACATTTTGAACAGATGTTGTCATTAGGATGACAAATGTTTGGAATAACCTGCCAGGTTAGGCAATGGAGTCAAATATTTCAAAATGCAGTTGGATGTTAAACTGGGTGAGGGGTAGTTCTCAAGTTGTCTCTTCTTCCTCAACTTTGTCTAAAGTTCTCATATGCTTTTAAATGCATAAAAACAAATTGGCTGTTTGCAGAGAGTTCTGGAACACCAGTTGAGACCCATACGTGGAAGAAAACATTTCTGCATTTCACCTAGTTTTTAATCTTATACAGTAGTAAGGGAACAATATGACAATTATCTAAAACAAAGCCATTGCACAAAACCACATGTACTTCCACACGTTCTTACGAACAATGAATCTGTAGCTGAAAAACAAGAATGAAAGGTGGAAATAAATCAGCAAGAGAATTTTTGCTTGAATTCTTTGAAGTTTCCTTCATGATGAAAAAATATATTAAAGTATACCATGCTGGGATAGCTTCAAGATTTATTGTAATAGCACATACAATGAATAATATAATATGAATTAATCATTGATCAGTGGCAAAATAAAGACTGATAATTTGTTATGTAATCTGGTCCAGCCAAAACATAGAAATTGCTTTCTGTGACTGATGGGTGGCAAAACAGGTTTTAATATTTTCCTTACCACAGATGTTATGTAAGACTGCAAGGTGAGTGCACACTAAGTACTTCATTGGCCATAAATTTACTTAATATGGTCAACATGGTTTTGTGAAAGGGAAATCATGTTTAACCAATATATTGGAGTTCTTTGAAGAGGTAACATGTGCTGTGGATAAAGGGGAACTGATGGATGTACTGTACTTAGATTTCCAGAAGACATTTGATAAGGTGCCACATCAAAGGTCATTGCGGAAAATTAAAGCTCATAGTGTAGGGGGGGATCATATTGGCATGGATAGAAGATTGGCTTGCTAACAGGACACAGAGAGGAGGCATAAATAGATCATTTTCTGGTTGGCAAGATGTAATGAGTGATGTGCCACAGGGATCTGTGCTGTGGCCTCAACTTTTTACAATTTATATAAATGACTTGGATGAAGGGACTGAATGTATGGTTGCTAAATTTGCTGATGACACAAAGATTAGGTAGGAAAGTAAGTTGTGAAGAGGACATAAGAAGACTACAAAGGGATATAGATAGGTTAGGTAAGTGGGCAAAGATCTGGCAAATGGAATATAATGTGGAACAATGTGAAATTGTCCATTTTGGCAGGAAGAATAAAAAAGAAGCACATTATCTAAATGGTGAGAGATTGCAGAGCTCTAAAATGCAAAGTGTCCTGGTGCATGTATTGCAAAAGGTTAGTATGCAAGTTCAGCAAGTAATTAGGAAAGCTAATAGAATGTTATCATTTATTACGAGGGGAATTGAATTCAAAAGTATGGAGGTTATGCTTCAGTTATACAAGGCATTGGTGAGACCACATCGGGAGTACTGTGTGCAGTATTGGTCTCCTTACTTAAGGAAGGATGTAAATGCATTGGAAGAGGTTCAGAGAAGGTTTACTAGAATAATACCTCAAATGGGTGGGCTGTCTTCTGAGGAAAGGTTGGACAGGCTAGGTTTGTGTCTGCTGGAGTTTAGGAGAGTAAGAGGTGACTTAATTGAAAGTCATTAATATATGCCAAAAAGAGCAGTGGTCCAAATGTTGAGTCTTGAGCACCACTGTATACTTCCCTCCCGTCTGAAAAAACAACCATTCACCACTACTCTTTGCTTTCTTTCCCTTATCCAATTTTCCATCCACACTTCCACTCTCCCTTTAATCCCATGGGCTTTATTTTTCTAACACCCTGCTGTAAATTTCCCCATAAACTATTAAAAATCTTTGCAAATTCAGGCCAGCTCCAGAATTAGTGTGTTCATGAGCCAGCAATTAGATAGTAGTAGAGTAATATACGAACATGCAAAAATATGAATTAGGAGCAGCAGTAGGCCACTCAGCCCCTTGAGCCTCTTACGCCATTCAATAAGAACATGGCTGATCTGATTGTAACCTTGACTCCACATTCCCACCTACCACCACTAACCTTTCACCCCCTTGCTTATCAAGAATCTATCTACCTCTGCCTTAAAAATATTCAAAGATTTTGCTTCCACCGCCTTTTGAGGAAGAGAGTTCCAAAGACTCACAACCCTCTGAGAGAAAAAAAATTCTCCTCATCTCTGTCTTAAATGGAAGACTCCTTATTTATAAACAATGACCCCTCGTTCTAGATTCTCCCACAAGGGGAAACATTCTTTCCACATTCACCCTGTTAAGACCCCTCAGAATCTTATATTCTTCAATCAAGTTGGCTCTTCCTCTTCTAAATTCCAACGGATACAAGCTTAGCCTGTCCAATCTTTCCTCATAAGACAACCAGCCTATTCCAGGTATTAGTTTAGTAAACCTTCTCTGAACTGCTTCCAATGCATTTATATCCTTCCTTAAATAAGGAGACCAGCAGTCCAGATCTGATCTCACCAATGCCCTGTATAGCTGAAGCATAACATCCCTACTTTGAATTCAATTCCCCTTCCAATAAATGATAACATTCGATTAGCTTTCCTAATTACTGCCCGTACCTGCATACTAACCTTTTGCATTTCATACACTAGGCCACCCAGGTCCCTCTGCAGCCTCTCACCATTTAGATAACATGCTTCTTTTTTATTTTTCCTGTTCCAGTGGGTTTGACAACTCTTTGACAACCAGATCTGGTTATGGTATAACATTTTGGGGATGTCATCCTTATCTGTTTTAGGTTTGCAGGCATGTTGTCACTGTGTTGGGTGTTGTCCTGTTGTTCAGTCACACCTTCATTGTCAGAGTGCGTTCTTATTTAGAGATATAGCACTGAAACAGGCCCTTCAGCCCACCGTCTGTGCTGACCATCAACCACCCATTTTATACTAATCCTACATTAATCCCATCTTCCTATCACATCCCCATCTTCCCTCAATTCCTCTACCAGCTACCTATACTAGGGGCAATTTATAATCGCCAATTTACCTATCAACCTGCAAAACTTTGGCTGTGGGAGGAAACTGGAGCACCTGGCGAAAACCCACACAGTCACAGGGAGAACTTGCAAACTCTGCACAGGCAGTACCCAGAATCGAACCCGGGTTGCTGGAGCTGTGAGGCTGCGGTGCTAACCACTGCGCCACTTCCAAGTCCGCATGTGTGATTGGGGCATTTCACACTTCTCAAGTTGGTTACGGTTCCTTCTCAACCGCTAGGTGTTGTAATCTCTCTGGACCTAGGCTCACTTCATATTTTGGATACCTCTGTGGGTAGCCAATTTCTCATTGTGGTGTGTATAACCCTGACCTTTTATTATAGGTTGAGCTGAGATAGTTCTGCCCCTGCGTGTCAGTCATGCACTATCTTTTCATTTCGATGACATGGGTTTGTATTGCACAGCTGCCACAATATAATGAGTTATTTTATATAAAAATAGAAAGTGCTGGAAATACTCAGCAGGTCGGGCAGCATCTGTGGAGAAAGAAGCAGAGTTAACGTTTCAGGTCAGTGACCTTTCATCAGAAATGGCAACGGTTAGAGAAGAATTAGGTTTTAAGCAAGTGAAGGGTGGGGATGAGGGAGCTGGGGTGGTTGGTGGGGAAGAGAACAAAAGGGAAGGTCCTGGTACTTAGCTCATTAGCATGCTAAGATCTTACTGTTAAAGGCAATCATACAACAACTCTCTTGATATGTCCTGCCGCTTTCAAAGATCACAGGTCTATCTGTTCCTGCACACACTTTAAAACTGTGTCATTTAGTCTATATTGCCTCACCCTATTCATTCTGCCAAAATGCATCTCCTCAAACTTGTCTGTATTAAATTCCACTTGCCACTTGACTGCCCAATTTGCTAGCCTATCTATGTCCTGTTGCAGGCAGTTTTTATGATCCTCACTGTTTGCCACACCTCCATGTTTGGTATCATTGGCAAATTTTGAAATTCTACTGTGTATTCCAAGATCCAAGTCCTTTATCTACAGCAAGAAAAGCAGTGGTCCCAGCACTGACCCTTGATTAATACCACAGTCTACCATCCTCTAGTCTGAAAAATAACCATTTACCATGACTTGTTGTTTTCTGTCTTTAAGCCAATTTTTTTTAATCCAGTTGGACATTGACCCTCTTATTCCATGAGCCTCAGTTTTGTTAACCAGCCATTTATGTGGCATTTTATCAAATGATTTCTTAACATTCATATAGACAACATCCACTGCATTCCCTTGATCAAGCTTCTTTGTTACTTTATCAAAAATTTGATTAGATTAGTCAAGCATGATACATACGAACATACGGAGCAAAGAGTAGGAATAAACAGGTCATTCTCACATTGGCAGGCTGTGACTAGTGGAGTACTCAGGGATCAGTGCTTGGGCCCCAGCTGATCACAAAATATATCAATAATTTGGATGTGGGGACCAAATGTAGTATTTCCAAGTTCACGGATGGCACGAAACTAGGTGGGAATGTGTGTTGTGCGGAAGGTGCAAAGCGGCTTAAAGGGGATTTGGACAGACTTAGTGAGTGGGAAAGAACGTGGTAGATGGAATATAATGTGGAAAAATGTGAGGTTATCCACTTTAGTAGGAACAACAGATGTGCAGAGTATTTCTTAAAAGGTAAGAGATTAAAAAGTGTAGATGTACAAAGGGACCTGGGTGTCCTTGTCAATAAGTCACTGAATGCTAACATGCAGGTGCAGCAAGCAATTAGAAAGACCTTTATCGCAAGTGGATTTGAGTACAGGAGTAGCGAAGTCTTGCTTCAATTGTATTGAACATTGGTTAGACCGCACTTGGACTACTGTGTGCAGTTTTGGTCCCCTTACCTTAGGGAGGATATTATTGCCATACAGAGAGTGCAATGAGAGCTCACCAGACTTGTTCCAGAGAAGGTGGGACTCTCCTATGCAGAGAGATTGGGGAAACTGGGCATGTATTCTCCAGAGTTTCGAAGAATCAGAGGTGATCACATTGAAACCTACAAAATACTTAAAAGGATAGACATGGTAGATACAGCTGAGATGTTTCCTCTTGTTGGGAGTCTAGAACCGGGGGACACAATTTCAAAATAAAGGGGAAGCCACTTAGGACAGAGATGAGAAGAAATCTATTTACTCAGAGGGTTGTGAATCTTTGGAATTCTCTAACCCAGAGGGCTGTGGAAGCTCAGTCATTGAGTATGTTTAAAGCAGAGATTGACAAATTTCTAAATACAAATGACATAAGGGGATATGAGGATAGTGAGGGGAAAAAGGCATTGAAGTGGATGATCAACTATGATCATATTGAATGGCAGGGCAGTCTTGATGGACTGAATGGCCTACTCCTGCTCCTATGTTCCTATATGAATTAGGAGCAGAAGTAGGCCATTTGGCCCCTTCAGCCTGCTCCATCATTCAATAAGATCATGGCTGATCTGTTTGTGTCTCGAATTCCACACTCCCATCTACCCCTAATAACCTCTCATTCCCTTGCCTAACAATAATTTATCTACGTCCGCCTTAAAAATATTCAATGACCCCACCTCAACCACCTTCTGAGGCAGAGAGTCCCAAAATCGCACAACCCTTTGCGAGAAAAAAATTCTCCTCATCTGTGTCCTAAAAGGGGGGCCCCTAACTTTAAAACAGTGTCCCCTAGTTCTGGACTTACCACAAGAGGAAACTTCCTTTCCACATCCACCTTGTCAAGACCGTTCAGGATCTTATATACTTCAATGAAGTCTCCCCTCAGTCTTCGAACCTCCAGTGAAAATAAGCACAGTCTGTCCAACCTTTTCTCATAAGATAATCTGCTCTTCCAGGTATCAATCTAATAATTAAAACAAAAATTGCTGTAAATACTCCGCAGGTCTGGCAGCATCTGTGGAGACAAAAGCAGAGTTACCGTTTCAGGTCTGTGACCTTTCATCAATCTAGTAAACCTCCACTGAACTGCGTCCAACCCGTTTACATCCTTCCTTAAATAAGGAGACCAAAACTGCACACAGTATTCAAGATGCCTTTTACAAATCCATGCTGGCTATCCATAATTAACTCAAACCTCTCCAATGCCTGCTGATTTTTTTCCCTGATTATTGTTTCAAAAATCTTACCCACCACTGATGTTAAACTCAATTGGCTTGTAGATTCTAGGACTGTCCTTTCACCCTTTCTTGAATGAGGGTATCACATTTGCCACTCTCCAGTACTCTGGCACCTCCCCCATATCTAGGGAAAATTGGAAGATTATGGCAAGTCCTTCTGCGATCTCAACCCACACTTCCTTTAGCAATCTGGACCAAATGACCTATCTACCCTAAGCATAGCCAGCCTTTCCAATACCTCCTTCCTCTCAATTTTTATCTATCTGTTGTGTCTACTCTCTCCACTTCTACTGATATTTTGTCAGACTCCTCTTACTTATTAAACACCGATATAAAGTACAAAAATATATGGATATCAGGATGTGATGAGCTCCATAGTCAAACAGTCTGTTGACATTGATTTGAGTAGGCTCACACATGAAGAATGGTCACTTGGGCAAAGTTTCAGAGGCTGTCTGGCACATATATGGCTATAACCTAGTATGAGAGCCTTCAGAGACAAAGAAAGAAGTTGGAGGCAATAAGCAATGCTTGGAATAAGGTCAGCAATGGGCATCAACATTTAAATATTTCTTGTAAAAGAACTCATGTATTAAGGCTACATTTGCAAAACATCTTCACAGAGTGCCATTCTTGTACCTTATAAAGGACATTACCAGTCTGACGCATGTAATGGCAATGATCCAGATACAACAAGACTGCACATCAGAGCCACTGATAAACTTCACACACTTAAGGACTGAAAGCCAGTGTTGTGAGAAACTTCGCCCATGGCTGACATTGGAAGATGACTTTTACTCATTTTTTTTTTCTTTTATGCATGAAAAACATAAACATTATTAATGATAAGTGACAGAAACTGCAAATGAACATAAATCTGCAGAGAAACTCATGGAAAAAATAAAATTATGCACATCATTAAAATTAAATCATATTCACTGGATGAGAAAACAGATTTTTTTGCATGTTTTTGCTCAGTGGAGCACTTTGATTAACCCTTGCACTGCAGACAGGTTCAGCTAATGAGCCCACATGCCACAGTGCTGAAGAAAAAAATACGTGTTAGTCTGCAATGGCTGTTGTGTGCACAGCAAGATCCCACAGTCAAAAGTTTCCCTGGTTAGAATAAATAATTGTGATAACTCGTGTTAATATGTGTTTTGGTGATATTAGTTGAGATGGGAACATTGCCCAGAAGATCAGGAAAACTCCTGCTCCTGCATAAATAGTATCATGAAATCTTTAATATCCATCTGAACAGGAAGACAGGAAGCTAGTTTTATAAATATCAGCCTCAGTTACGTGGTAGCACACTCTGACTCATGAGATTGTGTGTTCATGTCCCACTCCAGAGACTTCAGGCTGGCACTTTAGTGCAGTACTGAGGGAATGCTGCAGTGTCCAAAATTCCGCATTTCAGGCATGAAACTGAAAGGATTCTGTCTGCCCTTTCAGATAGATGTAAAATATATCACAGCACTATTTAAAGAAGAACAGAGGAATTTTCCTAGTGTTCTGGCCAATATTTATACCTCAAGCAAGCCCACCAAAATAATTTATTTCATTGCTGTTTGCAAATTGCTGTGTTCCTTTCAAGAGCGACAACACCTTAAAAGTACTGTAAAAGCACTTTGGGAAGTCTTGGGGTTGTGAAATGTGCTGCAGATTTTTCTTTCTTTAGTCGAATCTCTTAATTTACTAACCAAAGTATAGAATTTCCAAAATGCAGCAATGTCTCAACACTTTAGGGATGAATTTTCCAGACTTAGTCCCTGCCGAAACGGTGGGACGATTTGCTGGTCGGGAACCCATTTGACTAATTAACTGGCTTTGCTGAGGCTCTTTCACTGAACCACAGCATTATCCTCCCACCTCCAGATTTCCTGACCAATCAGAGAGTGTGGGATGACATGCCTAAACATGCAATGTAGAGTTTCTATTTTAAAGCAGGACTTACAATGGCAGCACCTTTGAATATACCAATGGAAAAGAAGGAAACTGCTGCAGGATGAAAGCAAAATGTGGGAAGGCTGCCCCCGGTTCTCAGACTTGTCCCTGGAGATTGTGTTGAATGCAGTCAGGGCCAGAAGAGAAGTCCTCTTCCCTAAGGTTAGGAGGAGGAGGCCAGTCAGCCTGATCAAGCAGACGTGGCTGCAAGTTGCAGAGGAGGTGAGCAGCAGGAGTGTAGTGCCCACGACCTGGATTCAATGCTGCAAAAGGTTTAATGACCTAATGAAGTTTGGCGAGGTGAGTGTCCTACAACTCTCAGCTGGCAGCCATCACTCTCTCACCTCCCTAGCATTCTCTTGCACAGCACTCCTCTGACCAACACAGCTTGCTGTCACACGCATTCCTTTCTCTCCAGCCTCCTCCTCAAATATCCATCTCAATAGACAGCGCTCACACTCAACCTCATCCTAATGCTGCTTTGCACCTATTCCTCACAGTCACTCTCCTCAAATATTCACCCTCCATCCTCAGCAATCAGTTCACTTCTCACACTCATAACTCTCTGCCTTTACTTATTGCAGGAGAAGAGAGCCCACAATTCCAGGGAGAGGCAGAGAACCGGGGATGGACTTGCATCCATGGCCACCCTGGCTGTGATGGAGGATGATGCCCTTGAGATCAGCAGGGTGGCAGCAGTACAGACCATTGCTGATGGAGAGATGGGGATGGCCCAGAGACCTGGCGACCAGATGAAGTACTGCCACTTAACTGTCACTCATGTTGAATTGATGTTACCAAGACATGAAATATCATGATCTTCACTATGCTAAGTTTGTATCTTTTTTCACCCACTTTCAGCACTAACCCTTCAGCACTAACTAATCCTTAAATCCTTCATGGGTACTGACAGAAGAGATGAGGAAGGAACCTGAGGTATCCTCAGAGGAGGACCAGCATTCTAAGGATGCATCACTACATGACTCCAGTGCACCCTCCATCAGCGCAGATACACGCACCTCGGTGGGCCCAGCATCACAGATTGATAGGGTGGCACACAGTCAGCAACACATCACGTGAGCAGGAGCAGGTACTGGAGACAGGGACCGCAATGGAGAGTCCTGATCAGAGGGCATAGGACACTCTAAGTTCTGCTCAGCTGGACACACGCTGAGCCTAGGGAATCATCAACAAAAAGGGAACTTGTGGAGCAGCAACAGGGATTGTATGTGCTTCTGTCAGCATTTCCAGAGGCAGTGTGCACCCTTGAGCATAGAAGAGACCATCTCTAGCATGAGTGCTATGATGTCTCAGGCATTTGTACTGATGGCCACCTCCACTGAAAGAATGACCAACCTCATGGAGAAACAGACTTGGCAGGCCACCGAGATTTCATTATTTCAATGAAACAATGAGTTTATGCGAGCTCCTCACTCTTGCATATCTGATTGACCCTGGTCAGTTTCATTCTTGTGAATTGAATGATCAGCCTTGATGAGGAGGAAAGCATGCGACTGTGATAGTTGGCTGGGTGACTGTAAGAAGGAGGTGTGCTGGGGGTGGGGGGAGAGGAACTGAGCAAGGGTGTTGATGGGATGCACACTTTTCAAGTGAAGCATACTTGGATGAGTCCATTGTGGCTTCTCTGACAGTCAGCTCTTTGGTTGCAGACACCAACAGCACATCAGGATGCTTCTCCTCTTCCTCCTCCGAGGATGCTGGACACTCTCCAACTTCCTCTTGCACCAGCGCCAGTCCTCTCTGCATGTTGTGAAGTGCACAGCATGCCACAACAATCTTGTAGACCCTTATTAGGGAATTATGAAGGACTCCTGCAAATCTGTTAAGGCGCTGGAATGTCAAGTTGAGCAAGCCAATGCTCTATTGTTGCTCTGGTGCTGACACAGCTCCTGTTGTACCTCTTCTGTGCCTGTGTGGTAGGGTTGCTCATGGGGTCAGAAGCCAGGTCTTCAGTGGGTACCCCTTGTCTCCTCGGAGCCAACCGCTGAGGCTGTCTGGTGGAGAGAAGAGCTGTGGTACGTGAGACTGCCGAAGGATGAAGAAGTCATGACAGCTCCCTGGATACCTGGCATAGACTTTCATGAATATTTTACAGTAGTCACAGAGCAGCTGCACATTAAGGGCCAGATTTTGTGGTGAAAGCTTGGCTCCCGGCACCGGGCCGAAGACTTTTTGAGTCTCCCTGGCACTATCTTCCATTGTTCAGGCACTTAAGTGCCCCGTGTCTGGAACTCCATCCCTTTAAAGACGGGGATTCCGCCTCCAAGAGCTGCCGGTTAATCACAGGGCCGGCAGCTCATCAGTGTCGGCAGCGCCACTGGGAGCGGTGGCCACTGCCAGTACTGCAGAAGCCTTGGACCCAGACCCAGCACTGGAACCTCGGACCTCAGGTAAGTGAGGCAGGATCACCGGAACACGTCTGGGGAGGCCGCGGCGAAGAGGGGTGAGAATGTGGGCATAACATCCAGGGGGAGGGGGCGGTGCATGAAGGTGGAGGTTTTGCCGATGGGGGTGCTCCATGGGCCACAGATTGCCCACAAATGAGGGACACCCACAAAGCCTGTAGGGAGGGAGCCTTATTGTACAAGACGCCCTCCCTGTGTAGCGGAGGCACCCCCCTGCCCCCCACCCCCCTGTCACTGATTAAGTCCCGGGGCTGAGGGAAGAGACACTTAAATGGCCGTTAATAGTGGCCTTCAGCCTATCCTGGCCCCGGCAAAATCGCTTTGCAACGGGGAGGCAACGAGCCCTCAGTCCCCCCAGCCTCCCGTTGCAATCCTATGAGTCCACAGTGACAGACAATCAGTCCCTTGATGCAGAGCTCAATACACACAAAGGGAAAGCAGCTATCACCTTTGGCCAACTCACAAAACACGCATGGACTAACACCAAGTGGACCCTTAGGACCAATTTGATGGTTTCTAAGGCCTGTGTTCTCAACATCTTGCTGTATGGCTAGGAAACATGGGCAAACTACAGCTACTAGGAAATGAAGCTCAATCATTTCCATCTTCGCTGTCTGTAGCGCATTATGGGTATATCCTGGCAGGACAAAATTACAAATGCATCAGTCCTCTCAAAGACAGAGCTCCCAAGTGTATTAGCACTGATCAAACAGAGGCAGCTTCGGTGATTCGAACACGTCCACATGATGGAAGATGGTTGCATACCCAAGGAACTTCTGTATGTTGAGGTAGCTGGGGACAGATGACCCGCGGGGCGCCCAAAGCTCCACTTCAAGGATGCTTGCGAGCGTGACATGAAGGCCCTAAATGTTGACTATTGCACTTAGGTGTCACTAGCTGGTGAAAGAGGGAAATGGCGACACATCCTGTGGACTGGTTTGCACTAGCACAATGATCAGTGGCTACAGCAGCTTGGCAACAGGTGCCAAAGTCAAAAACAACAACTCACAGCGTCACTTGGCAACATCACGTGCAGCACTTGTGGCAGAATCTGCTTCTCAAGGATTGGCCTCACAGCCATCAGCAAAGGTGCACCAAGAGAAGACACCCACCTAAATGGATTATTTGCTCTGTATTCATCATCTTTTGTAGGTGGAAGGATGTCAACCTCCAACCATATCTTCCTTTCTCCCTTTCACTCTTCTTCATTTCTTATTTTTATTGTTTTTTCTTTCACTTTTTTTCACTTTCCTCCTTTTTCTCTATCTAATCCTCATCTTTCATCTTTGTTTCCAAATTTCCTATTATACATTTCTCGTATGATACTGTCGCAGACTCTCCAATCGCTTGGGCGATTGCTGCTGTGCTAAGGATAAATGCCCATTTATTGCAGTTTTCTACAGCCCTTTGAGGATAATAGTTGCCTCAAGCCATTGTTATATTGTGTCCTCTGAAACCAAGCTCACTTGTTCCACTTCTTACATTGTACTCTGTTCAATTTTTATTGACTCTTTTCATGATTTGAATTATTTGTATCTGTCATGCAGGCCCCACCCACCAAGAATGAGGCACATTAATTTTGCCACATGAACATTGATTTTTAAACTGTTACTAGAGTAAGGAAAGAACTTGCTTTAAAAAAAAACACCAGACCCTTGACTGGAGGGACATTTGCATAGTCACTAACAGTACTTGGAAAGGACGAGGGGGCCACTCCCTGCTCCAATTTAATCCACAATGGACTTTTGATTACCAGACGTTGAAGGTGGAGAAGCTAGCATTCCAGGTTGACTGTTAAAATGCTCCCAATACACAGAAGAGACTGGTCAAACCAGTCAGTCATGTGACCACCTGCTGACTGACTAGGGGAGTTTTAAATTGGAGAAACAGTGTTTGAGGACAGAAAGCTCTTTGCTCCTGGACTGAGAACATCTCTCTCCTGTGTGCTCCCATCTGTTTCTCACAGAACTGAAGACTCATTGAAGATACATGAGAGAACGGTCTCCTACAATGAACAAGGTTTAAGAAGAATACTGGGCCCAACAAAAAACAGGACTACCTACAACCAAGGACTCTACAGTGAGCTCAAAGCACAGGAACAACCCCCCCTTCAGAGATTGCCTCAGACTTTTTCACTTTATTTTTCTTCTACTCTTTTCTGTCTCTATTTGCATGTGCGTAGCGTGTATGCATGCTAGTGTGGGGCGCAGTGTGTATCTGTAAGCGTTAACCGAATTAGAGATAAGTTAAGTTTTAATAAATTTCACTTTTCTTCTTTAAAACTAAGAAGGCCTGTTTGTGCGAATTTCTTTGCCTGATAATTGGAAAGCAGTGAGCAAGGATTCACCAAAGGGGAGCTCAAAACACAGTGTGTTTAAACATTAAATCCTGTTCCAATAAGGCTGAAAGAGACCCCTAGGCACCTTTCTCACCTGATCGTAACAGTATCCAATATACACTTTGTTCTCTTGATGGCTGAATGTTCTAAATTATTTTAAAGCTTCATCATCACAACAAAGTTTCAGAATCATCTTACTTTCTCTTCTCCTATTATTTTCCCTATGAAACAAGTATGCCTTTCAGAGGCCAGTGGAGACAGCAGTACTGATTTCCCCCACTGGGTCCTCTTAATGACTGAAGCTAGTTGTGAGTTTCCAGCACTTGGAATTTCTACCCACTTAAATTAAGAGGAGAATAAACAGGGGTCATGGGGCTGAAGTTTTCTATGACTCATCTCCTGTGGCAATGCCAACCCTGAGGAAAATCCAGTCTAATACATGTGAGTTTCTTAAACTTTGTGCAATGCTAAAAGTGGTGATTCACCTAGATTACTTCCTTCAAGTACCCTGTAGAGGTATGAGTAACCTAGCTACATTCGGTCCAAACTCCCTCCCATGGCCTACCTTATAAATGAAGTTAATCCCTGTTCTATAGTCAGACAAACATAATATACCAACATATGGAAAAGGTAGCAAATAACCATTAGGCCCATCAATCACATCCACTTAGTGTAACCACATACCCCATTGACCCACTGCCTAACTGAGCAATGTCTTGGGAGAGACAAAAAGAACAATGTCCCATGTGAGATATCCCTGCATATATTGACACACTCCAGGGAACTCCCTGCAAACATTAATAATCTCTAAGCTAATAAATCAACATTCCAGGAGGACACAATAGACCACAACACCTCATTATTGCAGTTACCTAGCAGCTTACCCTTTAAAACTGGAAATGCCTTCATCTCTCCACAACTGGTGAAGATACTTTTTAAAGGACTGTGGCAAAAAGATACGCCACCAAGTGTCCCACTTTTCTGTTCCAGAGGGTGAGGCTCTCTTTGAAAGGTAGCTCCTGGCATCTAACCTAACTTTTTGACTATGAATTTTATATCCATGCCCTCCAGTCCTATCATCCATATTTATCTTAAATAACTTGTCTTTATCCCTTCAATCCCTTCATTAAGCTGAACACAACAACAACTTACATAGATATATATATATATATACAATATATCGTCCTTTAACATACTAAAATATTCCCTAAGCGCAAACCTCAGTCATATCCTTTCTGAACTTATATTCCTCTGAAGTAAATGCTCCAACTCTTAATAATGAAACCTAAGTCTAAGTATCATATTGGACACCTCCCCTTACTACATGTAGAAATGTCAACTGGATGCAACATTCCGAGTGCAGACAAAAGTTTTTTTTAATATCTGAGTTATAATACTGTTAGCTTTATACTTGCTGATCATAATGATATAACCTGAAATCTTATTTATGGTTAATATTGCCAGCACTCAACCCGATGTGGACATCACTGGGTAAATTTTCATCTTTATAAAATAGCCATTGATTTTGACACGTTTTGAAATGCTTCAGGTGCAGAGTATTTTTGTAAACAAAATAATGCTTGTGTAATCCTCTACAGTTGAATAACCTTACTGTGGGACATCCCTACAAATAATTAAATATGATTGAAGGCGCCCCACAAATATTGACACACTCCTGGGGACCCCCTGAAAACTCTGACATCTTTCCAATTTCTACAAGACATTGCCAGCCAAAGGAAGATAGTGCTATATAAAATAAAAATGTTTCAAATAGCTAAATGGTCGATAACCTGACGGTGCAGTTTTCAGGTAATTGACAAAAGGAGAGAGCAAAAGAGGAAAACCTATTTTATACAATGAGTGGTTAGGGTTTGAAATGTGCTGCCTGATAGGATGGTGGAATTGGGCAAGTACTTGAAAGAAAATCAAATTATAAAGATATGGGGAAAGAGCAGGGGAGTGGGACTAAGTGGATTTCTCTTTGAAAGAGCTGCTGTTGACTCGATGGTCTGAGTGGCCTCCTCCTGTGCTGCACTATTCTATGATTCTGTGATTCTATTAAAAAAGATACAGTAACAAGTAAAGAATACGGTATGGCTGAGACACTGTTGTAGTGCATAGTATTCCTTTCCCCAGACAGGCAAAAATTTGATAGCCTCAGAATGACTAGCATCTTCTCACAAATTCAATATGAATCACAATTTAAAAATTTGGTATGAAATCACATGTAAAAAATAGCTAGTTGGACAGGCTGGTCGCACACCCCTTAGTCAGGATGAGTGCCTTCTAGAAAGCAAACAGAGATAGAACAAAGTTTGGCATGCTGATGCACCTCAAAGTCTAGGTAAATCTGTGCAGATTAGCATGTTAGATCTCTTTAAGAATGAGATATGTGATGTGAATACTTTAGCATATAAATTTGGCATAAAAATAATTCAGCCAATTTAGATGCATAGAAAACATTCTACATGTTGAATTATTTATTACTATGATCATTCATAATGTTTACAGGATACATATCATGATTTTATTTTCAGAGGCATGAGTGCTTGATTTTTATTCCTCAGAAACTAGTTAAACTCACCATGACTAAGGTATGTGCTATCTGCCTATCCAACTAATCATTCTTTAAATGTGAGTTCACACCAACATGCTTTTAAAATTGGGATTCATGAGCAAAACTTGCTACTCAAAGGATTGGATAGTTTGTTCTTCAGAACTAGTGAACCTCACAAAACAGTAACTTGAGCCACA
The DNA here is from genome assembly GCF_036365525.1 of Heterodontus francisci. Lineage (NCBI taxonomy): Eukaryota > Metazoa > Chordata > Chondrichthyes > Heterodontiformes > Heterodontidae > Heterodontus > Heterodontus francisci. The sequence goes on from NC_090375.1 coordinate 41,569,659, forward strand.
AGTTCTGGCACATTGAATGAAATCTTTCCTTAGCATAACATACAATCAAACAATCTTTCTTCTCGAGAGTCAGAGGTAACAGAAGGAATGAAGCTCACCAATAATTGTGGCTACCGTCCATAAGCTTTACTTGTCCACAAAAATGTCAAGGTGAGCTGAAGAGGGAAAGGGATGATGAAAGAAGCAGCTGGCAGATTGATTAGAATTAGAACATTACAGCGCAGTACAGGCCCTTCGGCCCTCGATGTTGCGCCGACCTGTGAAACCATCTGACCTACACTATTCCATTTTCATCCATATGTCTATCCAATGACCACTTAAATGCCCTTAAAGTTGGCGAGTCTACTACTGTTGCAGGCAGGCGTTCCACGCCCCTACTACTCTCTGAGTAAAGAAACTACCTCTAACATCTGTCCTATATCTATCACCCCTCAACTTAAAGCTATGTCCCCTCGTGTTTGACATCACCATCCGAGGAAAAAGACTCTCACTATCCACTCTATCTAACCCTCTGATTATCTTATATGTCTCTCTTAAGTCACCTCTCCTCCTCCTTCTCTCCAACGAAAACAACCTCAAGTCCCTCAGCCTTTCCTCGGAAGACCTTCCCTCCATACCAGGCAACATCCTAGTAAATCTCCTCTGCACCCTTTCCAAAGCTTCCACATCCTTCCTATAATGCGGTGACCAGAACTGCACGCAATACTCCAGGTGCGGTCTCACCAGAGTTTTGTACAGCTGCAGCATGACCTCGTGGCTCCGAAACTCGATCCCCCTACTAATAAAAGCTAACACACCATATGCCTTCTTAACAGCCCTATTAACCTGGGTAGCAACTTTCAGGGATTTATGTACCTGGACACCAAGATCTCTCTGTTCATCTACACTACCAAGAATCTTCCCATTAACCCAGTACTCTGCATTCCTGTTACTCCTTCCAAAGTGAATCACCTCACATTTTTCCACATTAAACTCCATTTGCCATCTCTCAGCCCAGCTCAGCAGCCTATCTATGTCCCTCTGTACAACATCCTTTGGCACTATCCACAACTCCACCGACCTTCATGTCATCTGCAAATTTACTAACCCACCCTTCTACACCCTCTTCGAGGTCATTTATAAAAATGACAAACAGCAGTGGCCCCAAAACAGATCCTTGCGGTACACCACTAGTAACTAAACTCCAGGATGAACATTTGCCATCAACCACCACCCTCTGTCTTCTTTCAGCTAGCCAATTTCTGATCCAAAGCTCTAAATCACCTTCAACCCCATACTTCCGTATTTTCTGCAATAGCCTACCGTGGGGAACCTTATCAAACGCCTTACTGAAATCCATATACACCACATCCACTGCTTTACCCTCATCCACCTGTTTGGTCACCTTCTCAAAAAACTCAATAAGGTTTGTGAGGCACGACCTGCCCTTCACAAAACCGTGCTGACTATCGCTAATGAACTTATTCTTTTCAAGATGATTATAAATCCTGTCTCTTATAACCTTTTCCAACATTTTACCCACAACCGAAGTAAGGCTCACAGGTCTATAATTACCAGGGCTGTCTCTACTCCCCTTCTTGAACAAGGGGACAACATTTGCTATCCTCCAGTCTTCCGGCACTATTCCTGTCGACAATGACGACATAAAGATCAAGGACAAAGGCTCTGCAATCTCCTCCCTGGCTTCCCAGAGAATCCTAGGATAAATCCCATCTGGCCCAGGGGACTTATCTATTTTCACACTTTCCAAAATTGCTAACACCTCCTCGTTGTGAACCTCAATCCCATCTAGCCTAGTAGTTTGAATCTCAGTATTCTCCTCGACAACATTTTCTTTCTCTACTGTAAATACTGACGAAAAATATTCATTTAACGCTTCCTCTATCTCCTCTGATTCCACACACAACTTCCCACTACTATCCTTGATTGGCCCTAATCTAACTCTAGTCATTCTTTTATTCCTGATATACCTATAGAAAACCTTAGGGTTTTCCCTGATCCTATCCGCCAATGACTTCTCGTGTCCTCTCCTTGCTCTTCTTAGCTCTCCCTTTAGATCCTTCCTGGCTAGCTTGTAACTCTCAAGAGCCCTAACTGAGCCTTCACGTCTCATCCTAACATAAGCCTTCTTCTTCCTCTTGACAAGCGCTTCAACTTCTTTAGTAAACCACGGCTCCCTCGCTCGACAACTTCCTCCCTGCCTCACAGGTACATACTTATCAAGGACACGCAGTAGCTGCTCCTTGAATAAGCTCCACATTTCGATTGTTCCCATCCCCTGCAGTTTCCTTCCCCATCCTACGCATCCTCAATCTTGCCTAATCGCATCATAATTTCCTTTCCCCCAGCTATAATTCTTGCCCTGTGGTATATACCTGTCCCTGCCCATCGCGAAGGTAAACCTAACCGAATTGTGATCACTATCACCAAAGTGCTCACCTACATCTAAATCTAACACCTGGCCGGGTTCATTACCCAGTACCAAATCCAATGTGGCATCGCCCCTGGTTGGCCTGTCTACATACTGTGTCAGAAAACCCTCCTGCACACACTGGACAAAAACTGACCCATCTAAAGTACTCGAACTATAGTATTTCCAGTCAATATTTGGAAAGTTAAAGTCCCCCATAACAACTACCCTGTTACTCTCGCCCCTGTCGAGAATCATCTTCGCTATCCTTTACTCTACATCTATGGAACTATTCGGAGGTCTATAGAAGACTCCCAACAGGGTGACCTTTCCTCTCCTGTTTCTAACCTCGGCCCATCCTACCTCAGTAGACGAGTCCTCAAACGTCCTTTCTGCCGCTGTAATACTCTCCTTGATTAACAATGCCACACCCCCCCCTCTTTTACCATCTTCTCTGTTCTTACTGAAACTATCTATCTTTATGTTAGAGAGATACTGTGCTGGAGATTTGGATCCCACCAAGCCCCCTTCTTACCTATCGAGCTATTTAATTACCCTATGCACAAATGGTGAGCTTTGAGGAGTCCTGGATGTTGGGCCTCAGATCTTATTGGCATAGAAATGAGTTGGCATATGCGAATGGGAGACGGATTCCTCGTGATTACCCTTACCCAATTTTGTGATTGTGCACTTTCAATCAGAAGTGTGCTTGCGCCTCCTCCTCGCCAATTTTGGACCTTAGGAGGCCATGTGGACACAATTTCTGGACCGCTGAGCCTCATATCCCCAGTGATATTAATGGGAGTGTAGAGATTCTGACTTGTGTCACCCACTTGTACCTTTCTGCACTTGATATATGTTAAACAGTCTTTCCTTATTAAAAAGAAACAGTTAATCTTAGAGAAGATATAACGTAATAAATATGTCTCAGAGTGAAGAGTGTGAGCAAACTCAGGCTTCTACTGTAACCTTGCTACAAATGTACTGAACAGATTAAATAAAAGTAGAACCAGATGAACCCGAAAAGAGAGATTTTCACTTCCTCATCATGGTGGTAACCACGTGGTAGGGGAGTTAAAATTAAAGTGGTCCACTTATTGCTCTTTTCCATTCCACAACTATATTAAAGCTGGGAAGCTGACTCACCCACCTGACTCAGATGATGAATTTATGCTGGCTGGGATCTAACTACATAGATAAGAATCCAAAGCCATTTTAATGACGAGAGCAATGCTCTGTGGGTTTGGATTTCTGCTGCCACAGGCTCACCCTATCCGTGTGCTCTCCAAAACCCTTCCATAACCCAACAAGCTCAGACGACTGAACTGGTTACTCAACAGGTGGCTTCAGGATGCCTGTTTGGGGTGGGCAGTGCTGGAGATCCATTTATTAGAGGCCTGGCCTCCCACAGCACCTGCTGAATGCTGTTCCCACTTGTTCTGCCCGCTGTCCCCCTTATCGATAGACCTCCTGGGTAAGTTGCCGGGAGAATTTTGGGGAGAAAATTTGACTTAGTCCAAAGTAAGCAGTGCAAAGTATCAGTGTTTAAAACTACTCTGTAGGAAGAGGCAAAAGTAATGAGCCAAAAGGCAAGGAGCAGAGAAATGATGAGGCTTTTTGAAGTGACTGAGAATGGGAAATGAAAGATTACCACTCGTAGCTAAACAGGAATGGGATTGTCTAAAATGTATATCAGTACAAGTTAATGAACGTTTTAATTTATCATCGAACACAACGTTTCTTGTCCCAGGCAAGAAATCTTCAAAACTCAATTCAACAGTGCCAGGAAGGTTTGAATGACAGAGAGAGCCCTACAGCCCAAACAGATTGTGTGGGAAGCTAGCTCTGTAATTGTTAGGCTACAAGGCTACCTCCAAATCCTGTTCTGTAATAAGCTGCTTTGAAACCTTTATTATTTTAGCAGCTATGCATGATAAGAAAGAAATGTGTTTTTGAAAACTTATACAAAATCAATTTTACAGGTTTCATGAGTAATCAAAGTGCCAGCATAGTGGTTGTTGATGCCTTTTGTTTTAAAAAGGTGAAAAAGACAGTGAATGGCTTTCTCTCACTCTCTCTACAGTATCACAGACGGACTCTGCACTGCATGGCAAGCATCACATTCAGCTTCATCTTATTTTCTCTAAGACTATTTCTACAACTTTCTTCAAATTACTCTTGTCATCCCATAAGTTCATCCTAATGATGCTTCATCAGCTTATTTTTAGATTGCCAATTTCAACATTTACCTGCTGGATCCAAGTCATATGGGAATTTAACAATTTGGCAAAAGCCTGCAGATAAGATGACCCACCCCATTACATTTATTGGCAATCAATAACCATCTTCTTTGTTCTAAACTATCTCTCTCACAGGATCATTATTCAACTGCTTGTGCCAAGTGGCTCTTCCTGTCAGAAGCTACCTTAATAAATTGAAACCGATACATGTTGTGCCTCAGTAAGAGGATTTTCCAAATTCAATGTACTCTTAATTGCTTGAACATTGGAAGGCAAACAAACAGCCTTGACAGTGAAAGGTGAAGAGAATTTTAATGTGCAGTTCTCACTCAAGAATATTGCAAGAGGCATCAGAACTGAATTCCTCTCTCGATTTCGAGAACGTTCTGTCCTCAGAGAAAAAAAAGGAGACTTGTGTCACTGAGTTTCTGCCCAATTTTCAAGGGATTTTCAAGATTACTTACTGAGTAAACTTACTAAACCCTTGTGGAAGTCCTCTAAACCTTTAGCAAATGCATAAACACATTGCTGGGATACCTGCACACCTTCACAGTCAATCACGAGAGAGTGGATGATTCCTGAGCCCCAGGATGATACCAGCTGATTTTAATGGAAAGAGTGAATGAAGGTAACAGCAAACACTAACCTTACTGGATACATCAGAAGGCATGGGCCTCATCTGAATGGAGTCTTGCTTTCTGGTCAGAAAATAACCTTGCACTTGAACATGTTGTCTAAGCTGTCATTCCAATGCAGTAATGAGAGAATCCTGATGATAAGGGCCTACATTTGTCTACAACCCCCTAAGTTGCTCTGAGATGTCTACACATGATGAACAATACAGAAATGTAAATTTTTGCTTGGTTTATTGTAAATCACAATCCCCTCAAACTGAGCAAGCGAATGTTAAAACTGACTCTGCTAAAAGAGTGGAGAGTTCTCCCAATGTCCTGGACAACATTTTGCCCTCAGCTAATATTGCCAGAAACTGGTAACTAGCCATAGTTATTCATAGAAAATGGGAGCAGCAATAGACTATTCAGCCCTTCCAGCCTGCTATGCTATTCAATAAGATCATGGTGGATCTTCGACCTCAACTCTACCTTGCTGCACTATCCCCACATCCCTTGATTCCCTCAGTGTCCAAAAATCTATTGATCTCTGAATTGAATATACTCAATTATAATCCATATACTCCTAATTTCCTGATTTATTCTCTGCTTGACACTAGAATTACTGTTAGGGGGTCTATAAACTACTCCCACCAGTGTTTTCTGCCCTTGTTGTTTCTTAGCTCCACAAAATCAGATTCTGCACCTTGATTTTCCAATGTAATATCCTTTCTCTCAACTGTCATTATCCCACTTAATTTAATTTAATTCAATTCAATTAATCAGATGATTTTAATAGGCATTATGGTCGGCATGGATGTGGTGGGCCAAAGGGCCTGTTTCTTTGCTGTACGACTCTATGACTCAATGACTGAACATCCGTGGCTCTCTGCAGTAGAGAATTCCAAACGTTCACAAGCGTTTGAGTGAAGACATTCCTTCTCATCTCAGTGCGAAATGGCTGACCTCTTATCCTGAGACTGTTCTAGTCTCCCCAGACAGGGGAAACATCCTCCAAGTATCTGCTCTGTCAAGCCCCTTAAAAATTTGATACGTTTCAGTGAGATTACTTCCCATAGAATCACAGAATCACCGAATAATACAGTGCAGAAGAGGCCCTTCCGCCCATCGAGTCTGCACCGATGCATTAAAGACACCTGACCTGTCTACCTAATCCCATTTGCCAGCACTTGGCCCATAGCCTTGAATGTTATGACGTGCCAAGTGCTCATCCAGGTACTTTTTAAAGGATGTGAGGCAACCCGCCTCGACCACCCTCCCAGGCAGGGCATTCCAGACCGTCACCACCCTCTGGGTAAAAAAGATCTTCCTCAAATCCCCCTGAAACCACCCACCCCTCACCTGAAACTTGTGACCCCTCGTAACTGACCCTTCAACTAAGGGGAATAGCTGCTCCCTATCCACCCTGTCCATGCCCCTCATAATCTTGTACACCTCGATCAGGTCACCCTCAGTCTTCTCTGCTCCAGCGAAAACAAGCCAAGCATATCCAACCTCTCTTCATAGCTTAAATGTTCCATCCCAGGCAACATCCTGGTGAATCGCCTCTACACCCCCTCCAATGCAATCACATCCTTCCTATAATGTGGCGACCAGAATTGCACACAGTACTCCAGCTGTGGCCTTACCAAAGTTCTGTACAACTCCAACATGATCTCCCTGCTTTTGTAATCGATGCCTCGATTGATAAAGGCAAGTGTCCCATATGCCTTTTTCACCACCCTATTAACCTGCCCTTCTGCCTTCAGAGATCTATGGACAAACACGCCAAGGTCCCTTTGTTCCTCGGAACTTCCCAGTGTCAGGCCATTCATTGAATACTTCCGTGTCACATTACTCCTTCCAAAGTGTATCATCTCAGACTTTTCAGGGTTAAATTCCATCTGCCACTTTTCTGCCCACTTGACCATCCTGTCCATACCTTCCTGTAACCTAAGACACTCAACCTCACTGTTAGCCACTCGGCCAATCTTTGTGTCATCCACAAACTTACTGATCCTACCCCCCACATAGTTATCTATGTCGTTTATATAAATGACAAACAATAGGGGCCCCAGCACAGATCCCTGTGGTATGCCACTGGACACTGGCTTCCAGTCACTAAAACAGCCCTCTGTCATCACACTCTGTCTCCTACAGCTAAGCCAATTTTGAATCCACCTTATCAAGTTACCCTGTATCCCATGTGCATTTGCTTTCTTGATAAGTCTCCCATGTGGGACCTTGTCAAAGGCTTTGCTGAAATCCATGTAAACTACATCAACTGCACTACCCTCATCTGCACACCTGGTCACATGCTCAAAAAATCCATTCAAATTTGTTAGGCATGACCTCCCTCTGACAAAGCCATGCTGACTATTCCTAATCAAATTTTGCCTCTCCAAGTGGAGATAGATTCTCTCCTTCAGAATTTTCTCCAATAGTTTCCCTGCACTGACGTGAGACTCACTGGTCTGTAGTTCCCTGGCTTATCTCTACAACCTTTCTTAAATATTGGGACCACATTAGCTGTTCTCCAGTCTTCTGGCACCTCCCCCGTGGCTAGAGAGGAATTAAAAATTCAGGTCAGAGCCCCTGCAATCTCCACCCTCGCCTCCCATAGCATCCTGGGACACAAATCGTCCAGACCTGGAGATTTGTCCATTTTTAAGCCTGCCAAAACCTCCAATACCTTGTCACTCCCTCTGGCAATTTGCTCAAGAACCTCACAGTCTCTTTCTCTAAGTTCCATATCTACATCCTCATTCTCTTGGGTGAAGACAGATGTGAAGCATTCGTTCAACACCCTACCAATGTCCTCTGGCTCCACCCACAAATTTCCCCCTTGGTCCCTAATGGATCCTACTCTTTCCCTGGTTATCCTCTTCCCATTGATATACTTATAGAATATCTTGGTATTTTCCTTACTTTTACCAGCCAGAGCTTTCTCATATCCCCTCTTTGCTCTCCTAATTGCTTTCTTAAGCTCCATCCTACACCTACTGTACTCCGCTAATGCTTCTGTTGATTTTCTCTCCTTGTATTTGCTAAAAGCCACTCATTTCCTTCTCATCGTACCCTGAATGTTTCTGGTCATCCATGGTTCTCTGGGCTTGTTGCTCCTTTCTATTACCCTCGAGGGAACATGTTGGGCCTGTACCCTCCCCATTTCCTTTTTAAATGCCCCCCACTGCTCTTCTGTAGATTTCCCTACAAATAACTCTTTCCAGTCTACCTTGGCCAGATCCTGTCTTAATTTGCTAAAATTCGCACTCCCCCAATCCAAAACCTTTTTTTGCAACTTGTCTATTTCTTTCTCCATAACAAACTTAAATTGTACCATGTTGTGGTCGCTATCGCCAAAATGCGCCCCCACCAACACATCAACCACCTGTCCGGCTTCATTCCCCAGAATTAGGTCCAGCACTGCACCCTCCCTTGTTGGATCCTCTACATATTGAGCTAAAAAGTTCGCCTGTATATATTTTAAGAATTGCACTCCATCTAAGCCCTTAACACGATGACTATCCCAATTAATGTTGGGAAAGTTGAAATCACCTAATATAATTACCCTATTATTTTTACACATCTCTGCAAATTGCGCACATATTTGCTCCTCAATTTCCCGCTGACTATCTGGTGTTTATAATAAACACCTAGCAATGTGGCTGTCCCTTTTTTATTCCTAAACTCTACCCATAAAGGTTCATTGGATGCCCCCTCCAAGATATCATCTCTCCTTACTGTAGTAACTGACTCCTTAACTAATATTGCAATGCCCCCTCCTCTTTTACCCCCTCCTCTGTCTCGCCTGAAGATTCTATATCCCGGGATATTGAGCTGCCAATCCTGCCCCTCCCTCAACCATGTCTCCATGATGGCTACTACGTCACAATTCCACGTGTCAATCCTTGCCCTTAACTCATCCGTTTTACGTGCAATACTCGTAGCATTAAAGTAGAGGCCTTCCATCCTGGTCTTACTCCCTTGAAACTTACTTCCGCTGTATTCCCTCTGTCTTGTTCGCTTTCTTGGGTTGAGCTGTGTCCCCATTCTGCTAGGAGTCTGCATCCCTTCCCCATCCTTATAAACTCTAGGGAATATAGACCTAGTCTTTTCAGTCTCTCCTCATAGGCCAGTCCCCGCATCCTCGGAGTCAGCCTAATGAACCCTCACTGGCCTCCCTCAAAGGCAAGAATATCCTTCCCTGATAAGAGATCAAAACTGTATAGAGTACTCCAGGTACAGTCTCACCATGGCCCTATATAATAACAGTAAGACTTCTTTACTCTTATACTTTAATTCCTTTTTAATAAATGCTAAAATATCATTGCATTCCTCATTGCTTGCTGTACCTGCCTATAGCTTCATGTTCTCTCTCTCTCTCTCCTTTCTTGAATAGTGGGATTATGTTTCTACTTTCCAATCCACAGTGATCATTCCAGCAGGTCGAAACTAATGCTTCCACTGCAACCACCTTTTTTAAAACCCTAGGGTAGAAACTATTAAGTCCAGGGAATTTATTGGCTTTTAGTCCCATGAATTTCTCCAGTACTATTTCATCACTAATAATAATTTCTTTAAGTTTCTCATTCTCACTGGACCCTCACTAGACCTCCCCACTATTTCTGGAATTTTTTTGTGCCTTTCACTGCAAAGGTAGATACAAAATATTTGTTTAATGTCTCTACCATTTCTTTATTCCTCAATATCATTTCTCCTGTGTCTTCCTCTAAGGGACCCACTTTTACTTTTGCTAATCTCTTCCTTTTTATATACTTTACAATCTGTTTTTATATTTCTTGCTGGTTTATGCTCATATTCCCTTTTTTCTTTTTTTATCAATTTCTTGGTCTTCCTTTGCTGAATTATAACATCCTCCCAATCCTCAGGCTTACTACTGTTTTTGGCAATGCTCTAAGCCTCTTTACTCCAATACAATCTTTAACTTTTCATGTCAGCCATGGTTGGACCTCTTTTCCCATGGGGTTATTATTCCTTAAGGAAATTGTGAATTATAAATTAATTTTTTCAATGTTTGCCATTGCTTATCTAAGTCAGATCATTTTATCTAATTTCCCAATCTACCTTAGCCAACTCACCCCTCATACCTAATTAGTTTGCTTTGTTCAGATTTAAGACTGTTGTTTCGGACTTAACTAAATCACTTTCAAACTCAATATAAAATTCTACATATTATGATCACTCTTTCCTAGAGGTTCCTTTATTACAAGGTTTATTAACCCCGTCTCTTTGCACATATTTGTATCTAAATATTTTATCTAAAATAAGCTGTCCCCAGTTGGTTCCTCGACATACTGACCCAGAAAACTATCTTGAATGCATTCCATGAACTCATCCTCTACATTAATACTGTAAATTTAGTTTGCCCACTCTATGGACTGGATTTTAAAGGCCCCCGGACATTGGGGGTCGTGGCAGGGGGCCTGGAAAATGCTTCCGGGAAAGGCCCACCACAGGCCTCGAATCCAGGAAGGCCTGGCCCCATATTGCCGGTGGCAGCGAGGTCTCATGGCGGCAGCACCTCCCCCCCCCCCTATTTACTATCGTCAAAAAAATGCTAATCAATGAATTAATACTTACCCGCTCCCGCTGTCCATTCCAGTGCCATATTGGTAGCAGTGGCCAGCACTGCCGCGCCTTTGGATCTCCATTCGGAGATCCAATGCAGGACGTTAGTGGGGAGGATGGAGCAGGTAAGCATTTCAGTGCGGGGTGGGGAGCGTGGAAAAACTATTGCGATTGGTGGAGAGGATAGTGGGAAGGAGTTGAAGGTAAAAGTTAATGACCTTTTGGGGGGGAAGGTCAGGTACACAAGGTAAGTTTTTTGTGGGGGGGTGTGAGAGGGCAAGGAATGAACTAAATGGATATTGGGGAGGTGTGGGCGAGAGGATAGAAACAGTTCTTTAATTTTTAAATTTAAATCTAAAGTGCATATTCCTTTAAAAATGTAAATTAAATGAAAGGGCTGGAAGCCCTTTAGAAATGGCGTTAGCGCCTGAGCAGTGGCGCGGGATGCCGTTGCCGAACCACCTGCCCCAGCACGTCATCTGGGTGAGGGGGGCGGTCTGCCCCTGCCATGTAATTGAGCCACCATGTTTAATATCACGCGGTTCCGCGGAGTAAAGCCCCCCCCGTGCACACCACTATCTTTGAAGCTCATTGCCAGGTAAAATGCAGCCCTATATAACGATCATAGAACCCCATGCTTACTGGAGAACCCTTGTTACATATACTCCTAATTTCCTGATTTATTCGCTGCTTGACACCAGAATTACTGTTAGGGAGTCTATAAACTACTCCCATCAGTGTTTTCCGCCCTTGTTGTTTCTTAGCTCCACAAAAACAGATTCTGCATCTTGATTTTCCAATGTAATATTCTTTCTCTCGACTGTCATTATCTCATTTAATTTAATTTAATTCAATTCAATTAATCAGATGATTATAATAAACTGTGACAGCCAAACTTGCTTTGGTTATAAATTTCAGTGAAGCTCTGAATTGGAATTGAAAATTTAAACACACTGCCAGTCCTTACTAAATCTCTACTGTCCTTATGGAATGTTCCTGACACAGAATGGTTGTCTACATAACAATAGTGACTGTACTTCAAATGTAATCTGTTGTATGAAGCCCTTAAAATATTTTGACATTTAAGGCTCTCTAGGTTGGATTTTATGGGTCCCCTGAGGTGGGTTCGGAGGCGGGGGCCCCATAGAATCACAACGGGAGGTAGGGGGATAGATGGTCTGCCACTGCCGGTGGCGAGATAGGCCGTCAGTGACCTTTCCACCCAGAGGCTAATTGAGGCCCTTAAGTGGCCTATTAATGGTGACTTAAGAGCCTCTTTCTGCCACTGCTAGTGACTTAACCAGCAGTTGTAGTGACTCCACCATGCAATGAGGGTGCCTTATAATATGAGGCGCCCTCCCTGCACACTTGGGAGGGCCCTCCTCTGTGGGCAATCTGTGGCCCACGAAGCACTCCTGTTGGCAAAACCTCCATGGACCCCCACTTACGCTGGACTTCACGCCCACCCTTCCACCACTGCCCCCTCACCAGGGCATCTCAGACTGGCCCTGGTGACCCTACCTCACTTACCTGGGGTCCGGTGTTCCAGCACTGGGCCTGAGTCCAAGGACTCTGCAGTACCAGCAGTAGCCACTGCTCCTTGTGACGCTGTTGATACTGCTGAGCTGCCGGCCCTGTGATTGGCCAGCAGCTCTTGGAGACCGGATCCTCACCTTTAAAGTGATGGGATCCCAACGCCAGACACTTAAGTGCCTGAACAATGGAAGATAGCGCCGGGGGTCTCGAAAATTTCGAGGTAGGGATTCCCCCCACCGCCTTTTTGGCCCAGCACCAGGAGCCCTGCCATCAGCACAAAGTCCTAGATGAATGCAAGTGTTATCTCTGGGCCTCTGAGAGTGCATGTATTCATTGGGCCTCAGCAGGTGAGCTCTGTCGGGGCTACCTCATTGGCACCCACAGCTTGTCTGATTTATTTTGATGAAGGAAAAGGATGAATTTGCTTCCAGCTTTGTGCCTGCCCATTTTGATGCGTCACCACTGAGGGAATCGTGAACAGTTTAGGACCTCAAGGAAGTTAGGCCCATAGTGTTTGATTTAAATAAAAGAAAACTGGAAACAGATTGTCTGGCAATATTACGCAAGAATTTGATTGTTTGATTTTAGTGATACAAGCAAAATAGTATTTGTAAGTCTGTCGATATTATTATGTTATTATGGGACAACATATGGTTGGCAATAAGTTACAGGCAATTCAATTAAATGGATCAGATGATGTTATAAACTGTAACAACTAAACTGGCTTTGATTAGAACTTTAAGTAAAAGCCTGAATTGGAACTGAAGACTTAAACTCAGTCTCTATAACGATGTCCCATGGCATTGCTCTTAGTGAGTTTAAGGATATGCTGCTTCCTTTATCTAGAGAACTAATTTTTATCTTTTAGGAATTTAAAATGCAGAATACATATTACAGTCAGGTGAGGAGGGGGTCACAAGCTCCCCTCTTGCCCTTCCTCTTATTTGACTGCAACAGGGTTTATTCCTTTCTAAATAGTGGTTGTGTTTACTACCTCAGTGGGTAGTTACCTTTTTCCTTTAATGTGATCATGAAAGAACCAATTGGACAGGTTTTCTTGAGTTTAAACAAGAAAGAGTTTATTATAATTAACAATCTAAACTCAATCAACAAAAAAAAGTGCTATACATTCATGCACACATTCACACAAGAATCACACACACACAAATAGATTATAAAGTGAAAAGTAGATTTTGTGGTTGGATTAGAGTCCAGAATAAATGGAAATTAAATACACAATCTGTGAGGTTTGATGATTCGGTGGTCTTCTGGCTGAAGTTGTATTCTTGAAGTCTTTGGCAGGTCAAAGTGCACTTTATGGCTGGCCTGGTTGGCTCAGGGCTTTCTTGGAGGCAGACTTGTAGGTGGATGTCTTCCCCTGGTCTCTGTCTGACAAAGTCTGTAGGGTTGGAGGGTCCACAAGCGCAAATGGTTTTAAAAATTGTGATGTTATCTGGAGAGAGAGAGAGAGAGAGGAAGGCACACATCCTTTCTGCTGCTGCACAGTATGAATTACTGGCTTGACTGTCTTTATTCAAGGAAACTCCCAGCTTTCACAGAAATGGACAGATGGTCACATGACTGCCTCAGTGTATTCTCAGGAATCTTCGAATGAGATTCAATGTTAGGAATTGGCTCCCCAAGCCCCAGGATGCCAAGATTTGCACTTGGAGGGGTTTGCTCTTTCAAAATCAAGGTGTTAAAATTGCCTTGAATGCTGTGCTAATGAAGCAATCTTAGGTAATTCAATCACTTAGAGCAAGTCATTGTTCAGGTTCCATGCTCCTCAGACCTCGGTCTCCTGTTGGAGGCCTTGGAATGTGAAAAGGTGTTTCAGATGCAAATTTGGGGTGGCCATCTTGGCTACCAGTTTTTTTTTAAAGTTAACTCCAGGATTTTTTCCATTAAAAGTTTAATGTTATTTTCCAGCCATTGAATTAATATTCCTTACTTGACATATCATTTTCTTGACATACATAACAACGTACTACCAGCTTGGATGTAGTTCACTGGCAAAGGAAGGGTGTATATGGTTTAGCAGCAATATAATGGCTGTGTGGGTGGACATGGGCAGCACTAGAAGACTGGTCCAAGAATTTGGCATAACTGAGGTATGATCAGATTATGGTGGAAGAGCTGAAATTTTGCAGCTCAGCAGACACTCTGGAGCTTAATATGATATGGTGGAACAAGACTGCAGTTTAGGAGCAGTATGGAAGCATGCTTTGCCCCACAACAACTTCCCATCATAGCGTCCAACAATGCAGTGTAAGGCTTGGATCACTGCAGCACTGAGGGTTCCCTGAGGCATAGTCGTAAAGGGGTGAGACTCCTTTGGGCTGAAGGTCAGGTCCCACTGAGGTTGGGATCAGAGGCAGATGGGGTCTGAAAATACCATGAATAGCTGATGCGTCGTTTTCCCTCTGCTGTTCCTGACACCGGCTATGTTCACCAAGGCAGGGGCTGGGTGGGATCACAATCCCGACACATCCCCCATTAAGGCCAATTAAAGTCTTTGCAGATCTCATTAAGATTTCTAACAGGGGTGTTGAGATTTTCACAGGGGTGCAAGGGGTAAATATGCTATCTGGGACAGGACAGGTGAAACGAGATGGGTACAATGTGGGGAGCCAGGCATGGACACCCCTGGGAATTACCCCAGAGCCATAAAAGTTTAAACAGTGCACAGGGGACTCGGACATTGGCAGAGAGATGCCCTTGGCTCTGCACAGGTGTCAGGCAAAGTGGGCAGTCAGCACTCGAGCAGTGCTGGGGTGGAGGGGTCGTCACCCTCCTGGAATCTCAGGGGCAGAAGAGCAGGGGACAATGGCTGTCAAGGACAATTGGACAAACAGCTTACCAGAAGGAAGGCAGCAGCTGGCAATGATGGAACGCCTGTCAGATTTTGGGCCCAGTGGCAATGAGGGTCAACACTCTCTGCAGGAAGACTGGAGCCCTGGGCAGCAGGAGGGCAGAAGAGAAGAACAAGGGACTGGAAGGACATGGAGATCATACCCTCTTCATAGGATCTATCAGTGAAAAAGGAACTACCTGGCGATGATCAAAACCCAGTACCGCAGGAAACTGCAACTCTCCAGACAGCTGGTCACAGACATCTGTGCCTTCATCGCCAAAGGTCTCACACCTCACAACACTGGTCGTCATGCCCTGCCAGTAACCATCAAAGTCACTGTGACCTTGAACTCCTTTACTTCTGGCACAGTTTCATATTCGGGGTCTTCCATTTATGACAAAGATGTGGAGGAATTTCTTCTCTCAGAGGGTCGTTAGTGTTTGGAATTCTGTTCCCCAGCAAACAGTGGAGGCTGGGTCATTGAATATATTCAAGGCTGAGGTAGATAGATTTTTGATTGACAAGGGAGTCAAGAGTTATGGGAGGTAGGCAGGAAAGTGGAGTTAAGGCCATAATCAGATCAGTCGTAATCTTATTGAATGGTGGAGCAGGCTCAAGGGGCTGAATGACCTACTCCTGCTCCTATTTCTTATGTTATTATGTTGTGTTCTTATTGACTCTTTCCAAGGATCAGCTGCGAACTCCTCCATCCTGTGCCCATGAACTTGCACTGCCTCAGGGTATTCCAACATGTAGGAGTGCGTCCCCTTCTGCTGTTCCAGATACAGCCTTCTTTCTTGTGCCTCCTGACAGCCTATATCTGTGCCCAGCTGAGCAGGGCTGTGTGTGTCCTCCCTCTTCTGAGGGGAACTGAACTCTGCCTCTGACACCTCCTCCTGCCCACTACTGCCCAGCTCCTCACCCAGTGATACTCTCACCTTGGTGGTTCCTCGCACCGATTAGTGAGTGTATTGGCACTGGTGGACAGTGCGCTTGTAAGGTGTGAAGGTGCCTTTTCTGTTTCCAGCTGCTCCTCCTGGGCTGCTGCTTGGGAGAGAGAGGGTCTTTGTGGATGGACATCTGCATATATGGGAGACACAAGAAAAGATAATGAAAGCTAACCTTGGAGAGCAGAAGCCTCTGCAGTCCTGAGGCTTTCCAATGGAAATAAGTGTGTGGCATGCTGTCGGATCTGATGGAGATCAATGCACCCCCTCAATGAGCACAAAGCCCTCTGAAATCACCATCTGCACCCTGACTTCCCATTTCACCAGGGATGACTTCCTCCTGGTCAGTGATCCTGACTATTTCCATTGCTCAGTACTCCATGGAAGTTATCACATGAATGTAAGAGACAGGTCATCCCGTTTGGGCCCACTCTCTCACATGTTTCTCCTGCACAGACTAAAGAGAGGGAGGTAAGGCACTGCTATATTGTGTAGCCAATTCATATGTCAGTCAGTGATGACAGGTCCTCAGCAACACTATGGCTTGAGCCATTCTGAGGGGTCATTAAATGTCCTGGACATACACTTGTTACAGTCAAGGGAGGAGGGGTTGAAGGGCTTCCCTCTTTTCCCTCCCCTTGTTAGACCACACCGGGTTTAATTCTTTCTTAAAGTGGATACACTGGCCAATTCAGTAGGTGATTGATTATTTACTTGCGATGATCATAGTAAGAACCAATTGGACAGGTTTTCTTGAGTTAACAAAGAAAGAGGTTAACTTTATTGTACCTAAACCAAACTAATAAAATAATAAACAACGCGTCAACTTTAACACTCACACATTAGAGGTTTACACACACACAAATAGGTTATAGAGTGGGGAAAGGTAGATTGGTTGAGTTAGAGTTCATTAAAAATAGATTTACAGTCTGTGGACTTTGGTGATTTGGATGGTTTCAACCTAATTCAATGGTCCTGAGGCTTTTAGTTTGAAGAGGTAGATGTCTGGTTCAGTGAGTCTCTAAGTGACAGTGATGCAGATGATTTACTCCAACAGGGTTTCTGATTGTAGCCAGAGTAAGCAAAGTCAACAAGCACGATTTGAAAGCTTTCAAGCTGAAATGGAGAGAGAGAGAGAGAGGGTCCCCCGCTTGGGGTCTGCTCATGTCAGATTCTAATTGCTTCTCCTCTGCTGCAGAGGAAACACCAGCTTAAAACCACAGATGTGGAGGGGTTTGTCACATGTCAGTCACTCATTGATTCAAACATAGCAGTTAGCAGTATTTCTCTGCTTGCTGAAAAGAACAAGCAGATCCTTTAAACTGCCTGGGTCTTGGTTCTTGCTGGAAAATTAGCAGACATTTTGTCTCCCTCCTCACAAGCATTGCAGTGCAGGATACAGTGTTGCAAGTTAGATAGTCAACTTAATCTGCCAGCAAAATGATCCTTTTAGCTGGTCTTTTAAAGATGTCTTCTTTTAAAAAAATAACAATTCTGATCTCCAGTCAGTGGATTGAAGAAAATTATCATTCAACAAAGCACGTTGGCGTAACACACTCCTCACATGTTCAGGAGCAGCATGTACCTGAGACACCTCAGCTGGTGTGTCTGCTGGAGGGGGAACAGCCAGAGGCCTGTCCTGAGGGTTGGGTGTGCCACTCACCTTGCTAGAATGTATGAGTGCGTTGAACCATTTCCAGCACTGTATCCAGGATTCATATGTTACACTTCTATTGCTCACACTCTCTACTATGTCCTGCCAGGCCTGGTTCATTTGTGCCGGTGATCTCGTCCTCCCACCCTCCAAGAGAGAACCTCCCTCCTCTCCCTCACAGCCTCTAACATTGCATCTGGGTCTGCATCAGAGAACTTAGGGGCAGCTCTGCTCTGGGTTCAAGTCTCTGGCTCTCCTGGGACATCTTCAAAAGGTCAGCAGGTTGATTTAAACAATAGCCACAGAAATGGCTGCCGTGGTCTGCTTAAATCAGGCCCGCACTCGAGAAGTCCCACCTCCGTTCCTGCCCCCTGCAGTCGCTAATTGGTTGGTGAACCACTCTCCGCATCAATTAAGGGATTGCCCCTGTCAGTATTGTGCATCATTTCCATTCCCCCGCCCCAACCCCCGAGGGCGGGTTCGTGACCCAGAAATCGTCCTGGTTCGTGTTCCCTGCCCCCAGTGCAAAAATTCAGCCCTTGGAATTTGTCGCACTGGAGGAGGGTGCTGTATTTTGAATATCCTGTGGGGTTTCTGGAATTCAGTAAGATTGCATACTCTACTTGCTTCGTTGGATCCACAGGAAACAAACCTACCTGAACAGAACATCTGCCATCTATTTAATGCAGTGGTGTACTTCAGATGGACATATGTGGCTTATGTCTCTGGAACCAGCCTGGAAATACTCAGGGCATAAACATTTCAAGCATTGATAACACTACAGCGAACACGACTGTGTCCCTGGTTGAAATGGACGACAATTCAGCAGCCAGCAGCTGACATAATTCAAAATATTGCCTTAGGTGTGAAGTACAACCTTTTCACACATTGCTTTCCAGTTTAATAAAGACAACAACAATGTCAATAACTTGCACTTGTACAGTATTTTTCAAAGTGAAAAACATCTCAAGGTCTTCACAGGGCTGAAATTAAAAAAATATAGAAACCAAGCCAAGGTAAGACATAGAAACAGGGATCACTGCCAGCCATTACTAAATCTCAACATACAGCAACGGATGTTTTTTTATTCATTTCAAGTGATGGGAGTGTCGCTGGAAAGGCCAGCATTTGTTACCCATCCCTAATTGCCCTTGAGAAGGTGGTGGTGAGCCGCCTCCTTGAACCGCTGCAGTCCATCTACTGTGGGTACTTACACAGTGCTGTTAGGAAAGGATTCTGATCCAGCAATAGTGAAGGAATGGCAATATAGTTCCAAGTCAGGATGGTGTGTGGCTTGGAGGGGAACTTGCCATGGTGTTGTTCCCATACATTGGCTGCCCTTGTCCTTCTAAGTCTAAGAGTTGTGGACTTGCATGGTGCTGTTGAAGGACGTGTGGTGAGTTGCTGCAGTGCGTCTTGTCATTGCTGGGGCCTTGACAGAAATCTTTGCATCCTCATTGGCTACAGGTGAGGTCCCAGAGGACTGGAGAATAGCCAATGTTGTTCCTTTGTTTAAGAAGGGTGGCAAGGATAATCCAGGAAATTATAGGCCGGTGAGCCTTACGTCAGTGGTAGGGAAATTATTAGTGAGGATTCTTCGGGACAGGATTTACTCCCATTTGGAAACAAACAAACTTATTAGTGAGATACAGCATGGTTTTGTGAAGGGGAGGTCGTGTCTTACTAATTTGATTGAGTTTTTTGAGGAAGTGACGAAGATGATTGATGAGGGAAGGGCAGTGGATGTTGTCTATATGGACTTCAGTAAAGCCTTTGACAAGGTCCCGCATGGCAGACTGGTGCAAAAGGTGAAGTCACATGGGATCAGAGGTGAGCTGGCAAGATGGATACAGAACTGGCTCAGTCACAGAAGACAGAGGGTAGCAGTGGAAGGGTGCTTTTCTGAATGGAGGGATGTGACTAGTGGTGTACTGCAGGGATCAGTGCTGGGACCTTTGCTGTTTGTCGTATATATAAGTGATTTGGAGGAAAATGTAGCTGGTCTGATTAGTAAGTTTGCGGACGACACAAAGGTTGGTGGAGTTGCAGATAGTGATAAGGATTGTCAGAGGATACAGCAGGATATAGATCAGTTGGAGACTTGGGCGGAGAAATGGCAGATGGAGTTTAATCCGGACAAATGTGAGGTAATGCATTTTGGAAGATCGAATGCAGGTGGGAGGTATACAGTAAATGGCAGAACCCTTAGGAGTATTGACAGGCAGAGAGATCTGGTCCACAGGTCACTGAAAGTGGCAACGCAGGTGGATAAGCTAGTCAAGAAGGCATACGGCATTCTTGCCTTCATCGGTCGGGGCATAGAGTATAAAAATTGGCATGTCATGTTGCAGCTGTACAGAACTTTAGTTAGGCCACACTTAGAATATTGCGTGCAATTCTGGTCACCACACTACCAGAAGGACGTGGAGGCTTTGGAGAGGGTACAGAGGAGGTTTACCAGGATGTTGCCTGGTCTGGAGGGCATTAGCTATGAGGAGAGGTTGGAAAAACTCGGATTGTTTTCACTGGAACGACGGAGGTGGAGGGGCGACATGATAGAGGTTTACAAAGTTATGAGCGGCATGGACAGAGTGGATAGTCAGAAGCTTTTTCCCAGGGTGGAAGAGTCAGTTACTAGAGGACATAGGGTTAAGGTGCGAGGGACAAAGTTTAGAGGGGATGTGCAAGGCAGGTTTTTTACACAGAGGGTGGTGAGTGCCTGGAACTTGCTGCCAGGGGAGGTGGTGGAAGCAGCTACGATAGCGACGTTTAAGAGACATCTTGACAAATATATGAATAGGAAGGGAATAGAGGGATATGGGCCCCGGAAGTGCAGAAGGTGTTAGTTTCGGCAGACATCAAGATCGGCGCAGGCTTGGTGGGCCGAATGGCCTGTTCCTGTGCTGTACTGTTCTTTGTTCTTTGTAAATGGTACACACTGCTGCCTCTGTGTGTCAGTGGTGGAGAGAATGATTGCTTAAGGTGGTGGATGGGGTGCCAAACAAGTGGGATGCTATGTCCTGGATGGTGTCAAGCTTCTTGAGTGTTGATGGAGCTGCACTCAAACAGACAAGTGGAGAGTATTTCATCACAATCCTGACTTGTACCTTGGAGATGGTGGACAGGCTTTGGGGAGTCAGGAGGTGGGTTACTCATTGCAAAAATCCCAGCCTCTGGCCTGCTATTGTAACCCTGGTGTTTATAAGGCTACTCCAGTTCAATTTCTGGCCAATGGTAACCCCCAAGATGTTGATAATAGTGGATTCAGTGATGTTAACGGCATTGAATTGTTAGATTCCCTCTTGTTTGAAATGGTCATTGCCTGGCACTTGGAAGGCATAAATGTTACTTGCCACTTGTCAACCCAAGCCTGAATGTTGTCCAGGTCTTGCTGCATATGGATACGAACTGCTTCAGTATCTGAGGAGTTGTGAAGAGTACTGAACATTGTATAATCATTGACAAAAATCCCCACTTCAGACCTTATGATGGAGGGAAGGTCATTGATGAAGCAGCTGAAGATGCTTGGGCCTCGGGCACAACCCAGAGGAACTTCTGCAACAATGTCCTGGGACTGAGTTGATTGGCCTCCAACAATCACAAACATCTTCCTTTGGCCTAGGTATGATGCAACCAGTAAAGAGTTTTCCCCCAATTCCCATTGAGTTCAGATTGCCTAGGGTGCCTTGACGCCACATGTGCTGTCACCTCATCTCTTTAGTTCAGCTCTTTTGCCCATGTTTGGACAAAGGCTGTAATGAGGTCAGCAGCTGAGTGGCCCTGACAGAACCCAAAGTGAGCATCAGTAAGCAGGTTGTTGCTGTTTATGTGGCAGTTGATAGCACTGTTGATGACACCTTCCATCACTTAGCTGATGATCGAGAGCATTCTAATGGTACAGTAATCGGCCGGGTTGGATTGTCCTGCTTTGTGTGTACAATTTTCCACATTGCCGGGTACTTGCCAGTGTTGTAGCTGTACTGAACAGCTTGCCTATGTTGCGGATAATTCTGCAGCACAAGTCTTCAGTACTACAGTCAGAATGTTGTCAGGGCCAATAACCATTATAGTATCCAGTGCCTTCACACAAAGAACAAAGAACAAAGAACAGTACAGCACAGGAACAGGCCATTCGGACCTCCAAGCCTGCGCCGATCTTGATGCCTGCCTAAACTCAAACCTTCTGCACTTCTGGGGATCGTATCCCTCTATTCCCTTCCTATTCATGTATTTGTCAAGATGCCTCTTAAACGTCATTATCGTACCTGCTTCCAACACCTCCCCCGGCAGCAAGTTCCAGGCACTCACCACCCTCTGTGTAAAGAATTTGCCTTGTAAATCCCATCTAAACTTTGTCCCTCTCACCTTAAACCTATGTACCCTAGTAACTGACTCTTCCACCCTGGGAAAAAGCTTCTGACTATCCACTCTGTCCATGCCGCTCATAACTTTGTAAACCTCTATCATGTCACCCCTCCACCTCCGTCGTTCTAGTGAAAACAATCCGAGTTTATCCAACATCTCCTCATAGCTAATGCCCTCCAGACCAGGCAACATCCTGGTAAACCTCTTCTGTACCCTCTCCAAAGCCTCCACGTCCTTCTGGTAGTGTGGCGACCAGAATTGCACGCAATATTCTAAGTGTGGCCTAATTAAAGTTCTGCACAGCTGCAGCATGACTTGCCAATTTTTATACTCTATTCCCCGACCGATGACGGCAAGCATGCTGTATGCCTTCTTGATTACCTTATCCACCTGCGTTGCCACTTTCAGTGACCTGTGGACCTGTCTGCCCAGATCTCTCTGCCTGTCAATACTCCTAAGGGTTCTGCCATTTACTGTATACTTCCCACCTGCATTCGATCTTCCAAAATGCATTGCCTCACATTTGTCCAGATTAAACTCCATCTGCCATTTCTCCGCCCAAGTCTCCAACTGATCTATATCCTGCTGTATCCTCTGACAATCCTCATCACTATCCGCAACTCCACCAACCTTTGTGTCGTCCGCAAACTTACTAATCAGACCAGCTACATTTTCCTCCAAATCATTTATATATACTACAAACAGCAAAGGTCCCAGCACTGATCCCTGCGGAACACCACTAGACACATCCCTCCATTCAGAAAAGCACCCTTCCACTGCTACCCTCTGTCTTCCGTGACTGAGCCAGTTCTGTATCCATCTTGCCAGCTCACCTCTGATCCCATGTGACTTCACCTTTTGTACCAGTCTTTTATGAGGGACCTTGTCAAAGGCTTCACTGAAGTCCATATAGATAGCATCCACTGCCCTTCCTTCATCATTCATCTTTGTCACTTCCTCAAATAACTCAATCAAATTAGTGAGACACGACCTCCCCCTCACAAAACCATGCTGCCTCTCGCTAATAAGTTTGTTTGTTTCCAAATGGGAGTAAATCCTGTCCCAAAGAATCCTCTCTAATAATGTCCCTACCACTGATGTGAGGCTCACCGGCTTATAATTTCCTGGATTATCCTTGCTACCCTTCTGAAACAAAGGAACAATATTGGCTATTCTCCAGTCCTCTGGGACCTCACCTGTAGCCAATGAGGATGCAAAGATTTCTGTCAAGGCCCCAGCAATTTCTTCACTTGCCTCGCTTAGTATTCTGGGGTAGATCCCATCAGGCCCTGGGGACTTATCTACCTTAATGCTTTGCAAGACACCCAACACCTCCTCCTTTTTGATAATGAGATGACTGAGACGATCTACACTCCCTTCCCTAGCTCATCATCCACCAAGTCCTTCTCTTTGGTGAATACTGATGCAAAGTACTCATTTAGTACCTCGTCCATTTCCTCTGGCTCCACACATAGATTCCCTTCACTGTCCTTGAGCGGGCCAACCCTTTCCCGAGTTACCCTCTTGCTCTTTATAAATGTATAAAAGCCTTGGGATTATCCTTAATCCTGTTTGTCAATGACTTTTCATGACCCCTTTTAGCCCTCCTGCCTCCTTGCTTAAGTTCCTTTCTACTGTCTTTATATTCCTCAAGGGATTCATCTGTTTCTAGCCTTCCAGCCCTTACGAATGCTTCCTTTTTCTTTTTGACTAGGCTCACAATATCCCACATTATCCAAGATTCCCGAAACTTGCCAAACTTATCCTTCTTCCTCACAGGAACATGCCGATCCTGGATTCTAATCAACCGACATTTGAAAGACTCCCACATGTCAGATGTTGATTTACCCTCAAACAGCTGCCCCCAATCTAAATTCTTCAGTTCCTGCCTAATATTGTTATCATTAGCCTTCCCCCAATTTAGCACCTTCACCCAAGGACTACTCTTATCCTTATCCACAAGTACCTTAAAACTTATGGAATTATGGTCACTGTTCCCGAAATGATCCCCCACTGAAACTTCGACCACCTGGCTGGGCTCATTCCCCAATACCAGGTCCAGTACGGCCCCATCCCTAGATGGACTATCTACATATTGTTTCAAGAAGCCCTCCTGGATGCTCCTTACAAATTCTGCCCCATCTAAGCCCCTCGCACTAAGTGAGTCCCAGTCAATATCGGGGAAGTTAAAATCACCCACCACTACAACCCTGTTACCTTTTCATCTTTCCAAAATCTGTCTACATATCTGCTCCTCTACCTCCCGCTGGCTGTTGGCAGGCCTGTAGAAAACCCCCAACATCGTGACTGCACCCTTCCTATTCCTGAGCTCCACCCATATTGCCTCGCTGCACGACCCGTCCGAGATGTCCCCCTGCAGTACAGCTGTGATATTCTCCTTAACAAGTAATGCAACACCCCCCACCCCTTTTACATCCCCCTCTCTCCCACCTGAAGCTTCTAAATCCAGGAACATTTAGCTGCCAATCCTGTCCTTCCCTCAACCAAGTCTCTGTAATAGCAACAACATCATAGTTCCAAGTACTAATCCAATTCACATCGAGTGAATCAAATTAGTTGAAGATTGGCATCTGTGATGCTGGGGACCTCAGGAGGAGGCCAAGATGGATCATCCACGTGACACTTCTTGCTGAAGATGGTCACAAATGCTTCAGACTTTTGTTTTGCACTGATGTGCTGGCCTCCTCTTCCTCCTGTTGGTCATTTAATTGTCCATTACCATTCACGAGTGGATGTGGCAGGACCACAGCTCTTTGATCTGATGCTTTGGTTGTGGGATCACTTATCTCTGTCTATCGCATGCTGCTTCCGTTATTTGGCATGCAAGTAGTTCTGTGTTGTAGCTTTACCAGGTTGACACCTCATTTTTAGGTATGCCTGGTGCTGCCCCTTGCATGCTCTCCTGCACTCTTCATTGAACCACGGTTGATCCCTTGGCTTGATGGTACTGGTAGAGTGAGGGATATGCCGGGTCATGAGGTTACAGATTGTAACTGATTACAGTACTACTGATGCTGATAGTCAACAGTGCCTCATTGATGCCCAGTTTGAGCTGCCAGATCTGTTCGGAATCTATCCCATTTAGCATGATGATAGCGGCACACAGCACGATGGAAGGTATCCTTGGTATGAAGATGGGACTTTGTTTTTGTGCGGTGGACACTCCTACTAATACTGCCATGGACAGATGCATCTGCAATAGGTAGATTGGTAAGGACAAGTTCTCGAAGGTTTTTCCCTCTTGTTGGTTGCCTCATCACCTGCTGCAGGCCCAGTCTGGCAGATATGTCCTTCAGGTGTGACCGAGCCATACTTCTTGATGGATATTCAAGTCCCCCACCCAAAGTACATTTTGTGCCCTTGCCACCCTCAGTGCTTCCTCCAAGTGGTGTTCAACATGGAGGAGTACTGATTCATCAGCTGAGGGAGGGCGGTAGGTGGTAGTCAGCAGGAGGTTTCCCTACCCATGTTTAACCTGATGCCATGAAACTTCATGGGGTCTGGAGTCAATGTTGAGGACTCTCAGGGCAACCCCCTTCCGAGTGTATACCATGTGCCGCCACCTCTGCTGAGTCTGTCTTTCCAGGAATAGTGATAGTGGTGTCTGGGACATTGGTTGTAAGGCATGTTTTTGTGAGTATGACTATGTCAGGCTGTTGCTTGAATAGTCCGGGGGCAGCTTTCCCAATTTTGGCACAAGCTCCTGGTGTGGGTAGAGTTTGCCATTGTCGTTTTCAGTGCTTAGCTCAATGCCAGGTGTTCCATGCGGTTTTATTCCTTTCAGGAATAGTCCCCAGGGCCTGATGGGATCTACCCCAGAATACTAAGCGAGGCAAGTGAAGAAATTGCTGAGGCCTTGACAGAAATCTTTGCATCCTCATTGGCTACAGGTGAGATCCCAGAGGACTGGAGAATAGCCAATGTTGTTCCTTTGTTTAAGAAAGGTAGCAAGGATAATCCAGGAAATTATAAGCCGGTGAGCCTTACATCAGTGGTAGGGACATTATTAGAGAGGATTCTTTGGGACAGGATTTACTCCCATTTGGAAACAAACAAACTTATTAGCGAGAGGCAGCATGGTTTTGTGAAGGGGAGGTCGTGTCTCACTAATTTGATTGAGTTATTTGAGGAAGTGACAAAGATGAATGATGAAGGAAGGGCAGTGGATGCTATCTATATGGACTTCAGTGAAGCCTTTGACAAGGTCCCTCATTTGTACAACTGAGTGGATTGCTAGGCCATTTCAGAGGGCAGTTAAGAGTCAACCACATTGCTGTGGGTCTGGAGTCACATGGAGGCCAGACCAGGTAAGGATGGCAAATTTTCTTCCCTAAAGGGAATTAGTGAACCAGATGGGTTTTTCCAACAATCAATAGCATTTTCATGGTTACCATTACTAAAACTAGGTTTCAAATCCAGATTTTTTAATTTCATTTAATTGAATGTAAATTCCACTAGCTATCATGGCGGGACTTGAACCCAAGTCCCCAGCATATCAGCCTGGATTTCTGGACCAATGACTTAACCACTATGCCACCATTTCCTCAAATGCATTCTGTGGCATTGCTCATAATGAGTCTAAAATATGCTTTTGCTTTATCCAGGTAATCAAATTTGTGCTTGTTCAAAGAGGTGGATTTCAGGAGGGTCACAAAAGAAGAGAGGAGGTGCAGAACTCTTGTGTTAATGAATCGAATTTCAGAGTGTGGGACCTGGGCGGTGAAGGCATGGCTGCCATTGGTGCAATGAAGGGGTGGAGGCAGGGATGAGGACAAAGTCAGAAGAGTGTTGTGTTCAATGGGAGGGCTATAGCGGTTTACAGAGATAGGGTCGGGCAAGGCCATGAAGCGATTGAAAGATGAGGATGAGAATTTTATAGTTGAAGAGTTGGGGGACCGGGGGCCAATGCAACTCAGCAAGGACAGGGGTGATGTGTAAACAGGATGAGGAATAGGATATGGACAGCAGAGTTCTGAATGAGTTAAAAATTAGAGAGGATGGAAGATGGATAGCCAGCTGAGAGGGCATTGAAATAGTCAAATCGGCAGATGACAAAGGCAGAGATGAGGATTTCAACATTAGATGGGCTGAAGTAGAGGAGGAAACGTGCAATGGAGAGGATATTGGGTCAGAAGCCCAGATTCGGGTCAAATGGGATGCTCAGGTGGAGAATAAACTGGTTCTGTGGCTGAGGTGGAGGATGGAATCTGTGGTAAGAGTCCCAATGTTTAGCAGGAAGAAAATGCAAATCGATTCCAAAACTGGATCTGGAACAAGATATCGTGATCCATACATTATCTGGTGAGGGTGTCTGTGTTCCAGGAGGTAGACTCAATGGGTGGAATTTTAATATAACAGAACCACTCAAAGTGGGTGGGGGAAGGGGCAGCAGCGGGTATGGGAACCTGTAAGCTGGCTTTGTCATGGCTCTTTAACACAACCATGGCACCAGCAACCCACTTCCAGGTTTCCTAACAAATCCCAGATGGTGAGTGAGATGACCACTCGCATCTGTCAAAGGATTTCTAGTTAAAGGGACTTCGGGAGGGATCAGAGTGGCTGAACTGTACATTGCTTCTTGAGGCTTCAGCAACCTCAAGAATGGAAAGGAGACCTGGGAAGACAGGGCCTTGTTAGGACTCTAACTCTTCCATGGAAGTCCTGCTGCAGGGTCTGAGGAACTGAAGTTTTGTTTCCCGCTGAGAAAGTCAAGAGCAGGATTGTAGGCCCTTTAACCTGGAGACAGTGCCCCAAGAGGTTGAATGACCTCATGAAAGCAGGAAAGGTGAGTGGCATTCCACTTTCAGTTGCCAACCTCCGTTCTCTGATGTCCCCAGCATTCTCCTGGAGAGTACTCCTCAGAACAACACAACTTGCTCATTGTTCCCTTTCATATGCCCATCTGATCAGCCAACACTCACACTCACCCTCATCTTATTGACATCTCACACCCATGCTTCATGGTCACCCTCCACAAATGTTATTATTGCACGCTCTCCGCACAATCAATTTCTCACACTCATAACTCTTTGCTTTCTCTCCTTGCAGAAGAGCGCACAGAACTCCAGGGAGAGGCAGAGAACCAAGGGAGGCTCTCCAGCAATGCATGATCACCAGGTCCACAGTGAAGGAGGTCTTGCTCCTGGAGGCTGCAGATGTCAGCAATGACCTGCTGGGAAAGCCTCAGGAGCCACTGGTGATTGTACACTGCATAGGAACAGAGGAGCAGGAGTAGGCCATTCAGCTTGTTAAGCCTGCTCCACCATTCAATTAGGTCATGGCTGATCATCTCCCTCAACGCCACTTTCCCATGCTATCCCCATACCCCTTGATGTCAATAGTATCTAGATATCTATCGATCTCTGTCTTGAACATGCTCAATAATTGAGCTTCCACAGCTCTCTAGGGTAGAGAATTCCAAAAATACGCCACCCTCTGAGCGAAGACATTCCTCCTCATCTCAGTCTTAACTGGCCTACCCCTGGTTCTAGACTCACCAGCCAGGGGAAACATCCGATCTACATCCACCCTGTCAGACCCTGTAAGAGTTTCGTAAGTTTCAATGAGATCAACTCTCATCCTTCAAAACTCTAGAGAATACAGACCCAGTTTCCTCAATCTGTCCTCATAAGACTATCCTGCCATCCCAGGGATTAGTTGGCGAACCTCCTTTGCACTCCCTCTATGGCAATCATATCCTTCCTTAGATGAGGAGACTAAAACTGTACATGATACTCCAGGTGCTGCCTCACCCAGGCTCTATACAATCCACCAAAGCCAACTTTCCCCTCATACCTTCATAGTTTCCTTTATTCAGATTTAAGACTCTAGTTTCAGCATGAGCTATATCACTTTCAAACTTAATGTAAAATTCTATCCTGTTATTGTCATTGTTTCCCAAAGGCTCCTTTACGGCAAGGTTATTAATTAGCCCCTTCTCATTACATGATACTTAATTTAAAATAGCCTAATCCCTAATTAGTTCTTCAATGTACTGCTCTAGAAACCCATCTCGTACACACCCCAGGAATTCATCCCCCACAGCATTAGGTTTACCCAGTCGATATGTAAATTGAATTCACCCATTATTACTGTATTACTCATGTTACATACACCTCTAATTTCCTGACTTATACTATGCCCAACAGGTTAGGACATACAAACAAAGGGGGAATGGGTGACTGCCAGACAATCTAGGAGAACCAGGCAGCTAGTGCAGGAGTCCCCTGAGTCCATCTCGCTCACTAACCAGTTTTCCATTTTGGATACTGGTGAGGGCAATGGTTCCTCAGAGGAGTGCAGCCAGAGTCAAGTCCATGGCACCATGGGTGTCTCAGCTGCACAGGAGAGGAGGAAAGAGAGTGGAAGAGCAATAGTGGTAGGGGATTCAATAGTTAGGGGAACAGACAGGTTTCTGCAGCCATAAACGTGACACTAGGATGGTATGCTGTCTTCCTGGTGCCAGTGTCAAGGATGTCATTATGCGGCTGCAGGACATTCTTATAGGGGAGGGTGAACAGCCAGAGGTTGTGGTCCACATTGGTACCAAAGGCATAGGTAGAAAGAGGAATGAGATCCTGAAAGAAGAGTTTAGAGAGTTGGAAAGTGATTAACAAACAGGACTTCAAAGGCAGTAATCTCAGGAGTACTTCCAGTGTCATGTGCTAGTGAGTACAGAAATAGAAGGATACAGCAAATTAATGTGTGGCTGGAGAGATGGTGCAGGAGGGAGGGCTTTAGATTTCTGGGGCAGGTGGGACCTGTACAATGAGGACAGGTTACACTTCAGCAGGACGGGACCAATATCCTCACAGGGAGATTTGCTAGTGCTGTTGGGTTTAAGCTAGCTTTAGAGGGGGTTGGGAACCTGAGAGGGATTTCAGATCGAAGAGAAACAAAGCTTGTAAAGGTAGGATGAAAAGTAGTAAGCAAAGTTGGAGGGCAACAGAAACAAAGGCCAGCATCAAATTGGGTCAAAATATGGGAAAATGTTAAAAAGGCAAAATTAAAGGCACTCTATCTGAATGCATGCAACATTCACAAAAAGGAATAAACAGGTATGATCTAATTACTGTTATGGAGACCTGGCTACAGGGTGGCCAAAGCTGGGAACTGAATATTCAAGGGTATTTGACATTTAGGAAAGATAGGCAAAAAGGAAAAAGATGGGGTAGCACTGTTAAGAAAGGATGAGATTAGTACGTTAGTGAGAGAGGAGCTAATATCAGAAGTTCAAGATGGAGAATCAGTCTGGGTTGAGCTAAGAAACAGCAAGGGGCAGCAAACATTGGAGGGAGTTGTTCATAGGCCAACAAACAGTAGTGGTAATGTAGGGCACAGTATAAATCAGGAAATTAGAGGTGCATGTGACAAGCATGATACAGTAATCATGGGGAACTTCAATCTACATATAGACTGGGTAAACATAATAAGCACTAAGGGTGTGGAGGACGAAGTCATGGAATGTATACAGAACGGTTTGCTAGAACAGTATGTTAAGGAACCAATTAGAGTACGGGCCATTGAAGATCTGGTATTGTGCAAAAACTCTCCGCTGGTTGGAGTCATGCATAGCACAAAGGAAGATGGTTGTGGTTATTGGAGGTCAATCATCTCAGTCCCAGGACATAAGTGCAAAAGTTACTCAGGATAATGTCCTCGGCCCGACCATCTTCAGCTGCTTCATCAATGATCTTCCCTCCATCATAAGGTCGGAAGTGGGGATGTTCACTGATGACTGCACAATGTTCAGTACCGTTAGTGACTCCTCAGTTAATGAAGCGGCCCACATCCAGATGCAGCAAGACCTGGACAACATTCAGGCTTGGACTGAAAAGTGGCAAGTAACATTCACACCACACAAGTGCCACACAAGTGCCAGGCAATGACCATCTCAAACAAGAGAAAATCTAACCATCTCCCCTTCAAGTTCAATGGCATTATTATCGCTGAATCCCCCACTATCAACATCCTTGGGGTTGCCATTGATCAGACACTGAACTGGACCAGCCACATCAATACTGTGGCTACAAGAGCATGTCAGAGGCTGGGAATTCTGCGTGAGTAACTCATCTCCTGACTCCTTAATTCGTGTCCACCATCTACAAAGCACAAGTCAGAAGTGTGATGGAATATGCTCCAATTGCCTGGATGGGTGCAGTTCCAACAATGCTCACCCACGACCTCTACCACCTAGAAGGACAAGGGCAGCAGATGCATGGGAACAACACCACCTACAAGTTCCTCTCCAAGCCATACACCACCCTTACTTGGAACTATATCGCCATTCCTTCTCAGTCGCTGGGTCAAAATCCTGGAACTCCCATCCTAACAGCACTGTGGGTGTACCTACACCCCAAGAACTGCAGCGATTCAAGAAGAAAGCTCACCACCACCATCTCAAGAGCAATTAGGGATGGGCAATAAATGCTGGCCTGGCCAGCAATACCAGCATCCCATGAACGAATAAAAACATGAGAAAGGGCTAATTAATAATTTCATTGAAAAGTAGCCTTTAGGAATAGTGACCATAACATGATAGAATTTTACATTACGTTTGAAAGTGACGTAGTTCAATCCGAAAGTAAGGTCATAAATCTAAACCAAGGAAACTACGAAGGTATGACGGGCAAATTGACTGTGGTATATTGGGAAACTACATTAAAAGATATGACGGTAGACAGGCAACGGCTAGCATGTTTACAACAAATATATATCCCTTTGAGGCATAAAAAACAAGCAAGAAAAGTGATCCAACCATGGCTAACAAGAGAAGTTAAAGATTGTATTAGATTAAAGGAAGAGGCTTATAAAGTTGCCAAAGAAGTCGTAAGCCTGAGGATTGGGAGTATTTTAGAATTCAGCAATGAAGGACCAAGAAACTGATAAGGAAAGGGAAAATAGAATATGAAAGTAAACTAGCAAGAAACATAAACGAATTGTGAAAGCTTCCATAGGTATGTGAAAAGGAAAAAGATTAGCAAAGACAAATGTGGGCACATTACAGGCAGCGAAAGGGGAATTTATAATTGGAAACAAGGAAATGGCAGCGAAACGGAAAAAAAACTCTGTCTGTCTTCATGGAGTAAGATACAGAAAAATCTCCCAGGAATACTAGAGAACAAGGGACGAGAGAGAATGGGGAACTGAAAGAAAGAAATATTTGTAAAAAAGTAATACTGGAGAAATTAATGGGACTAAAAGTTGGTAAATCATCTGGACCTGATGATCTACATTCCAGAGTATTGGAAGAGGTGACTGAAGAAATTTGCTGATGACACAAAACTAGCTGGGAATGTAAGGCTTCAAAGGGACTTGGACAGGCTAACTGAATAGGCAAGAACAAGGCGGCTGGAATATAGTGTGAAGTTATCCATTTGGAAAGATAGAGTATCTCTTAAATGGTGAGAGATTGGGAAGTGTTGATATCCAAAGGAACCAGGATGCCCTTATTCATGGATCACTGAAAGTTAACATGCAGGTGCAGCAAGCAATTGGGAAGGAAAATGGTATGTTGGTCTCGATTGCAAGAGGATTTGAGTACAGGAGTAAAGAAGTCTTGGTGCAATTGTATAGCGCCTTGGTGAGACTGTACCTGGAGTATTGTGTACAGTTTTGGTCTTCTTATCTAATCTCCCGCGCACTGTCGGCAATGCTGCATGCCTTTATTTAAACCACTGCAAAAAAAAAACCCTTAGCAAATGTAATCACCTCTAAGTCTGCCAAATGATGCTTCACCTCCCGAAGGACGTGGATGAGCTTTCCGGACGTCGATGGTGGGCACTGAGGAAATGGCTTATTAGCTGCACCAGCTTCCACCCACCCCCCCCCCTTTACCCCCCTTCCACCCCCCCCCACCCCCGTCCCCTTCCCTGCTCCACCCTCTCAGCTCACCCCCTCACAACCCCGTCCCAGCCCGCCCCCCCTCGCACCATCTTCACCCCGTACCCCCTTCCCCTGCACACCCCCCCCACCCCCTCCCTCTACCCCTCCCCCTTGCATCCCCTCCTCCCACCGGCACCATCCTACACCTGTGTAGCGGCCCCAACAACCCCACTGCCTTGTGGGCGTCTCGGGAGAGACCAAGGCTAAGGGAGTAAACCCTAACAGAAAATCCGGAGTGGAACCCTGTAGGCGGTCATGTGTCACCTTTGGCATGTTTCCGGCAGTTCCTGCAGCCATACTGGTGCCAAACGTCGTGTCCTGCACTCCTTTGGACCCCACCAGAAAGGCCGAGAGGGGGGTTTTGACGGCTGGGCAACTCTCAACCTCCATAAATTTGCCCAGGCATGCGCCATGGAGAGGTCACTCCATAGTTGCCTCTCAGCGACTAAAACAACACGGAAGGCAGCAGTTACGGGTTATAAGTCCAGATAAATTGGCATAGAAACTGGGCGCCACGGGTTGCCTTTGTCGGTGGGAGAGGTCATTGCACCTCACTGGACAGCTACCGCCCGCCTCAAACCGAGCAGCCCCCGGTCAATAAGGTTCTGTCCCGCCACAGTCTGCCTGCTTCAATGGGTGCTTGGAGCTCAGGGTCATTGCCCGAAAGGTGGACTGATACACCGCACCAAACAACATGAAAAAGGAAAGAAGGTACCAGCCCTTCGCTTTGCAAGCTGGAACGTCAGAACTATGTGTCCTGGCCTGTCGGAAGACCTTACACAAATCAACGATTCTCGGAAGACCGCCATCATTAACAACGAGCTCAGTAGATTCAATGTGGACATTGCAGCACTTCAGGAGACTCGCCTCCCCGCGAGTGGCTCTCTAACAGAGCAAGACGACACCTTCTTCTGGCAGGGCAGGGATCCTGAAGAACCAAGACAGCATGGAGTGGGCTTCGCCATCAGAAACTCCTTGCTCAGCATGATAGAGCCTCCCTCAAATGGCTCGGAACGCATACTGTCCATCCGACTGCTCACCACCTCTGGTCCAGTACACCTACTCAGCATCTATGCTCCAACACTCTGCTCCTCACCTGAAGCTAAAGACCAGTTCTATGAACAACTCCATAACATCATTAGCAGCATCCCCAACACCGAACACCTATTCCTGCTGGGGGACTTTAATGCCAGGGTTGGGGCCGACCATGACTCATGGCCCTCCTGCCTTGGGCGCTATGGCGTTGGAAGGATGAATGAGAACGGGCAGAGACTGCTTGAGTTGTGTACCTATCATAACCTCTGCATCACCAACTCGTTCTTTCACACTAAACCCTGTCACCAGGTTTCATGGAGGCACCCAAGATCACGTCGTTGGCACCAGCTAGACCTCATTGTCACAAGGCGAGCCGCCTTAAACAGTGTTCAAATCACACGCAGCTTCCACAGTGCGGACTGCGACACCGACCACTCCCTGGTGTGCAGCAAGGTTAGACTCAGACCAAAGAAGTTGCATCATTCCAAGCAGAAGGGCCACCCACGCATCAACACGAGCAGAATTTCTCACCCACAGCTGTTACAAAAATTTCTAAATTCACTTGTAACAGCCCTTCAAAACACTCCCACAGGGGATGCTGAGACCAAGTGAGCCCACATCAGAGACGCCATCTATGAGTCAGCTTTGACCACCTACGGCAAAAGTGCGAAGAGAAATGCAGACTGGTTTCAATCTCATAATGAAGAGCTGGAACCTGTCATAGCCGCTAAGCGCATTGCACTGTTGAACTACAAGAAAGCCCCCAGCGATTTAACATCCGCAGCACTTAAAGCAGCCAGAAGTACTGCACAAAGAACAGCTAGGCGTTGCGCAAACGACTACTGGCAACACCTATGCAGTCATATTCAGCTGGCCTCAGACACCGGAAACATCAGAGGAATGTATGATGGCATGAAGAGAGCTCTTGGGTCAACCATCAAGAAGATCGCCCCCCTCAAATCTAAATCGGGGGACATAATCACTGACCAACGCAAACAGATGGACCGCTGGGTTGAGCACTACCTAGAACTGTACTCCAGGGAGAATGCTGTCACTGAGACTGCCCTCAATGCAGCCCAGCCTCTACCAGTCATGGATGAGCTGGACATACAGCCAACCAAATCGGAACTCAGTGATGCCATTGATTCCCTAGCCAGCGGAAAAGCCCCTGGGAAGGACAGCATTACCCCTGAAATAATCAAGAGTGCCAAGCCTGCTATACTCTCAGCACGACATGAACTGCTATGCCTGTGCTGGGACGAGGGAGCAGTACCCCAGGACATGCGCGATGCCAACATCATCACCCTCTATAAAAACAAAGGTGACCGCGGTGACTGCAACAACTACCGTGGAATCTCCCTGCTCAGCATAGTGGGGAAAGTCTTTGCTCGAGTCGCTCTGAACAGGCTCCAGAAGCCGGCCGAGCGCGTCTACCCTGAGGCACAGTGTGGCTTTCGTGCAGAGAGATCGACCATTGACATGCTGTTCTCCCTTCGTCAGATACAGGAGAAATGCCGTGAACAACAGATGCCCCTCTGCATTGCTTTCATTGATCTCACCAAAGCCTTTGACCTCGTCAGCAGACGTGGTCTCTTCAGACTACTAGAAAAGATCGGATGTCCACCAAAGCTACTAAGTATCATCACCTCATTCCATGACAATATGAAAGGCACAATTCAACATGGTGGCTCCTCATCAAAGCCCTTTCCTATCCTGAGTGGTGTGAAACAGGGCTGTGTTCTCGCACCCACACTTTTTGGGATTTTCTTCTCCCTGCCGCTTTCACATGCGTTCAAATCCTCTGAAGAAGGAATTTTACTCCACACAAGATCAGGGGGCAGGTTGGTCAACCTTGCCCGTCTAAGAGCGAAGTCCAAAGTACGGAAAGTCCTCATCAGGGAACTCCTCTTTGCTGACGATGCAGCTTTAACATCTCACACTGAAGAGTGCCTGCAGAGTCTCATCGACAGGTTTGCGTCTGCCTGCAATGAATTTGGCCTAACCATCAGCCTCAAGAAAACGAACATCATGGGGCAGGATGTCAGAAATGCTCCATCCATCAATATTGGCGACCACGCTCTGGAAGTGGTTCAAGAGTTCACCTACCTAGGCTCAACTATCACCAGTAACCTGTCTCGAGATGCAGAAATCAACAAGCGCATGGGTAAGGCTTCCACTGCTATGTCCAGACTGGCCAAAAGAGTGTGGGAAAATGGCGCACTGACACGGAACACAAAAGTCCGAGTGTATCAGGCTTGTGTCCTCAGTACCTTGCTCTACGGCAGCGAGGCCTGGACAACGTATGCCAGCCAAGAGCGACGACTCAATTCATTCCATCTTCGCTGCCTTCGGAGAATACTTGGCATTAGGTGGCAGGACTATATCTCCAACACGGAAGTCCTTGAAGCGGCCAACACCCCCAGCTTATACACACTACTGACCCAGCGGCGCTTGAGATGGCTTGGCCATGTGAGCCGCATGGAAGATGGCAGGATCCCCAAAGACACATTGTACAGCGAGCTCGCCACTGGTATCAGACCCACCAGCCGTCCATGTCTCCGCTATAAAGTCGTCTGGAAATGCGACATGAAATCGTGTGACATTGATCACAAGTCGTGGGAGTCAGTTGCCAGCATTCGCCAGAGCTGGCGGGCAGCCATAAAGACAGGGCTAAATTGTGGCGAGTCGAAGAGACTTAGTAGTTGGCAGGAAAAGAGACAGAGGCGCAAGGGGAGAGCCAACTGTGCAACAGCCCCGACAAACAAATTTCTCTGCAGCACCTGTGGAAGAGCCTGTCACTCCAGAATTGGCCTTTATAGCCACTCCAGGCGCTGCTTCACAAACCACTGACCACCTCCAGGCGCGTATCCATTGTCTCTCGAGATAAGGAGGCCCAAAAGAAAAGAAAGAAAAGAAATCTAAGGAAGGATATACTTGCCATAGAGGCATTGCAACGGAGGTTCACCAGACTGATTCGTGGGATGGCGGGATTGTCCTATGTGGAGAGATTGAGGAGGCTGGGCCTGTATCGTCCAGAGTTTAGAAGGATGAGAGGTGATCTCTTTGAAACATGCAAAATTCTTGCAGAGTTCGACAGGGTTGATGCAGGAAGGATGTTTCCCCTAAATGGTGAGTCTAGAATCAGGGGACACAGTCTCAGAATAAGGGGTAGGCCATTTAAGACTATGATGAGGAGGAATTTCTACACTCAGAGGGTAGTAAATATTTGAAATTCTGTACCCCAGAAGGCAGTGGAGGCACTGTCATTGAGAATGTCCAAGACAGAGATTAATAGATTTCTAGATATTAAAGGCATCAAGGGATATGGGGACAGTGCAGGAAAATGACATTGAGGTAGAAGATCAGCCATGATCTGGTTGAATGGTGGAGCAGGCTCAAGGGGCCAAATGGCCTATTCCTGCTCCTATTTCCTATGTTCCTATGTTCATAGACATGTTGAGAAAGCTGATCCTCTGCCTGTAGACCCTGTGTTTGCTATATCGCCTCCTTTGAGATCGATCTCTCTGTCCATCGCGACTGTTCTGTGGAATGGCTTGTGACTGAACAGAAGGCAACTGGTGCTGCTGATGTTATTGTTCCTGCTGCCCCTCTTCTTCTTTGGCCTCCTTGTCTCGAGAGACAATGGGTAAGTGCATGGAGGTTGTCAGTGGTTTGTGGAGCAGCGTCTGGAGTGGCTATAAAGGCCAATTCTAGAGTGACAGACTCTTCCACAGGTGCTGCAGTTAAAATTGGTTGTCAGGGCTGTTACGCAGTTGGCTCCCCCCTTGCGCTTCTGTCTTTTTTCCTGCCAACTACTAAGTCTCTTCAACACGCCACACTTTAGCCCTGCCTTTATGGCTGCCCGCCAGCTCTGGCGATCGCTGGCTACTGATTCCCACGACTTGTGATCAATATCACAGGACTTCATGTCGCGTTTGCAGATGTCTTTAAAGCGGAGACATGGACGGCCGGTGGGTCTGATGCCAGTGGCAAGCTCGCTGTGCAATGTGTCCTTGGGGATCCTGCCATCTTCCATGCAGCTCACATGGCCAAGCCATCTCAAGCGCCACTGGCTCAGTAGGGTGTATAAGCTGGGGATGTTGGCCGCCTCGAGGACTTCTGTGTTGGAGATACGGTCCTGCCACCTGATGCCAAGGATTCTCCGGAGGCAGCGAAGATGGAATGAATTGAGACGTCGCTCTTGGCTGACATACGTTGTCCAGGCCTCGTTGCCGTAGAGCAAGGTACTGAGGACACAGGCTTGATACACTCAGACTTTTGTGTTCCGTGTCAATGCGCCATTTTCCCACACTCTCTTGGCCAGTCTGGACATAGCAGTG
This sequence comes from Heterodontus francisci, assembly GCF_036365525.1. NCBI lineage: Eukaryota > Metazoa > Chordata > Chondrichthyes > Heterodontiformes > Heterodontidae > Heterodontus > Heterodontus francisci. The sequence goes on from NC_090375.1 coordinate 41,608,148, forward strand.
TAAGCCTTTCCCATGCGCTTGTTGATTTCTGCATTGAGAGCCAGGTTACTGGTAATAGTTGAGCCTAGGTAGGTGAACTCTTGAACCACTTCCAGAGCGTGGTCGCCGATATTGATGGATGGAGCATTTCTGACGTCCTGTCTCATGATGTTCGTTTTCTTGAGGCTGATGGTTAGGCCAAATTCGTTGCAGGCAGCCGCAATCCTGTCGATGAGACTCTGCAGTCACTCTTCAGTGAGATGTTAATGCAGCATCGTCAGCAAAGAGGACTGATGAGGATTTTCCGTACTTTGGTCTTCGCTCTTAGACGGGCAAGGTTGAACAACCTGCTGCCCCTGGTGCTGTTGTTTTTGACGTTGCTGTTCCTCTTGTTCTGCATCAGAGGTCCAAGATACACCTGCATAAGCTGCTCCTGTGCTGCAGTTAAGGCTGACAGCAGGGGAGATGATTTCAAAGTGAGTAAAATCTTAGGTCGGTGCAATGACTTCCCAAAAATTGGAGATCACCTGTGAAGCAGTGAAATCTGGCTTTCTGAACAAGGGTTTTGTGAGCACAAGCTTTTCACCTAGGCAGTTCTGCAGCAATATATTTTCACTGTTTAAAAGCTTTGCAGCCTATCAGTTTCATTGAACAATGACTCCCTGCTGTGCTGTCATCTGATTGACCCTGGTAAGTTTCATACAGCTCATGAAACCCTGGCTGTTAAAAATTAAAACCCAGTGTTAAAGTCACTATGAATTCCCTATTTCCATATTGAAATTATTTACCTGATGTCTCCGTGCAGGTTTCCTGCTCACCTGCAAACATGCTCCAGTTAAACCCATAAGTGGGCAGGATCATGTCAGGTTTCCAACCTGCCGCAACTTTTCTGGGCTTTAACCACACCCACCTGCACCCAAGCCCATTGCCCCTCTTCGGAGTTAAAATTCTGCCCTATAAAAATTCTGCCCTATAATGCTGGATTGTGGTGACCTCCAACCACTCCTCCTGATCTTCATCATTCTTTTGCTTGTAGCAGAATAACAAAGGAATTCCAACACAAAACTCTATAGTTTTTAAACATCATTCTTTTTTTAAAAATCTGGCACCAAAATGCTCATCCTTTAATTTCCAGAAAACTGTTTCTAAAGTACAATTGCCTATAAAATGCATAGTATACTTTTAACTCTTCAAATCTCATAATCTGCTCCTGCCTGTGACAAAGAGTATGGAAATTACAAGGTCACATTGATGGTGGGTGCAGGAAGGGATGGTCCTGTATAAAAATAGAGCAATGGTGGAAGACCCTCTCCCCCACCAATGTTCACATGTTGTCAGGATTCATGTAACTACACCCTGGTCGTGCCTCAGATACCGTAACATCAGTCAATGCATCGCTTAATACGTCTACAATTGGATAATCCCTTTTTATGCTTTCTTTATACTGAAAAGCCTATGGAGATTGATTCAACCTAATCATTACCTCGCTATTATTTGAACGGACCAAATAAAAAAGTTATCATTGAACCTTCCGTCTGCTCAAGCCAGGTCAAACTCTCAAGATCCTCTGCCTTCCCACACACTGACACCTATCAGCTCGTAAACATTCCAATGCTAGTGCCTGGAAAAAGCAAGGAAAGCATGGCACCTATGGATCTGGATTTTGTGCCCTTGGGAGGGCTCCCGGTGCTGGGCCGTAAAGGTGGGGGTGACCTGCCTCAGCCAGTTAGAGACCCCCTCCCAGAGCGATTCTACAGCGGGACTTTAAGGATGGGGTTCCCGCCTCCAAGAGTTGCCTGCCAATCAGAGAGCGGCAGCTCAGTAGTATTGGCAGCATCACCAGGAGCAGTGGCTTTTGCAAAAGGCCTTGGACCCGGCCTAGTGCTGGAGCCCGGATCCAAGATAAATAAGGCAGTGTCAGTGGGGACAGACTGGCAGGCCCCAGCGAGGTGGGGAGGGGGGCGTTTAGTGCATTGGGAGGGGGAGTTTAGGGGGTTAACTTTTTCCTGGTGGGGGCCCTCCATGGGCCACAGATTGCTGACGGAGGAGGATGCCCCCACAAGCCTGCAGGGAGGTCGCCCTGTTTTACTGGATGACCTCTGCAAGTGGCGGAGACTCCTCCACCACTGGTTGAATCCCAGCAGTGGCAGGAAGAGGCCCTTAAGTGACCTCTGGGTGAGAAAGCCGTCGGCCTAACCTGTCCCCGACAAAATCACGTTGCAATGGGGAGGCGATGGTCTCTCTCCCCCACCCCACCTGCTATGGGTTCCCCCTGACTCCAATCCCATTTCAAGGGGGCCTACAATATTCAGCCCTGGTTGTCTTGTCTAGGATTCAAGGCACTATTATTTGATCTGCCCTCCATCTGAGCCTCTGGAATTTTGTTAAGGTATTTATCTATTCATTACTACATAGCAGGCCATTTGTTTTCATTGCTCTGCTAGATTTCTGCTGCAGTTTACCTTTTTTTTTCAATTATCCAGCAAGAAAACCTGATGTAGGGATTTTTCAAGACTCTTAGAGTCCACACCTTTGAGGGAGAGGCACACTCTTCGACCCCTTACTCAATTTCTTTCCATTATTTTCCAGTTCTGTTCTGGCCCCGCCTGGGGGTAACATCTACTCAATCTTTTTTTTTCCTTCTGCAGGAGGGCCATTAATTCTAAGATATTAGCACATAAATATATATGCTTCAAGCAACAGGTCAGGTATGGACTCAACCGATTCTCCAGTTCTCTCTTTGCCGTGCCCATCTTGTGGATAGTTTTTGTTAAGTATTATTTCTACCTAGCCCTCAATTGACCCAATATGCCTTTGAACTTTAATTTTACTCCCTCTGTTCAATTATTTCCTGATTATTTTAAAGTCAGTTTTTCTGTGCAGTATGGGTCAACCCCTTGATGACACTTTTTAAGAAAATGTCTTACTCTACTGGCCACATTAACCATTTCATGTTGTCTTGTGTCAAGTAACTGAGCATGTCTGAGACCCATTCTTCAGTGCAAGTTCACCATGCATTTCTGCATGTTCGTTGTCACATGGAACAAACCACAGTTGCACAAGCATACCAATATCTCAATATCATGACACACTTGCCATCTGATACAAGCTATTCTTGGACTTTCAGGTGATCTTATCAAAAGATCAGGGGAGGGGTCTGAAGATCTTTGCTTATCTCCCCCTGCATGGTCCTGTTGTTTCAGGTAGTGGCCAGACTATTAAATGAAATTCTATTAAAAAGTTCATAGGCAAGGATACAAACATCTCAAAGAGAAAGCTATTCATTTTTTAGTCTCATAGGAACATAGGAACAGGAGGAGGCCATTCAGCCCATTGAGCATGCTCTGCCATTTAAAACTATCATGGCTGATCATCCACTTCAATGCCTTTTTCCCCATATCCCTTTATGCCATTTGTATCTCTGCTATAAACATACTCAATGGCTGAGCTGCCACAGCCCTCTGGAGTAGAGAATTCCAAAGATTCACAACCGTCTGAGTAAAGAAACTATACTTTCCTGGAAAAGGTTCCAATTGAGCCGTTTGCCACCCAAGCCAGGTCAAATTCTCAAAATCTCTGACTTCCTACGCTCCAACACCTATCAGCTCATTAACATTCCAATGCTAGTGCCTGGCCAAAGCAAGGAAAACATAGTGTCCTTGGGTGTCTGGGGTGTCTTGTCTAGGATTCAAAGCACCATTGTTTTCTTTGCCCTCTATCTGAGCCTCTGGAATTCTGTTAAAGTGTGTATCTATTTGTTTTCACACAGCAAGCCATCAGGTTTAATGCTTTGCTAGATTTCTGTTGAATTTTAGCTTTTTATGATTTGGTCCCTTACCAAAACCTTGGGGCCCAAATCACAATTCCCCATCAAGTCACCTCTCAGCCTCTTTTAACCAGGATGTGTCACAAGTAGGAATAAAATAGTTCAGTATAAGATTAGGTGTAACAATGAAATTAAAGAAATGTACAGCCATAGTATTTAAGTTAGTTTTTAATAATCAGCAAGAAAACCCAATATAGGGATTTCCCAGTGTTACGACAGAGGCAAGAGGAGTGCACTGTTAATTCAGTCCCACTTATCCACAGGTCACAACATATATTTTAAATTTTCCCACTTAATGAAACAGTCAATCAGATACTTCATTTTTCCACAGAATAAAGCACACCAACAAGATTACTTTAATAAACAACTAAATTATCCATTTATTATAAACCAAGTCTTAACCAATAATGAAGTAAAACATATGCACAAATAGAAATATTAAAGCTCCTCATTTTATCCTAGGCCTCACACCCACACACTCACTTACACAACAAGTTAACTGGGAAAAAAGGATTTTTGTTTACAGATGTTACAAAGAAGTAGAAGGAATAAAAAAACCTTAGACTGAAGAGAAAATATGAAAGTCCTTTGTTTTGACGAGGTGTCCTAAAGGCGAATAGGTAGCTGCCACTAGGAATCTTCCTAGAACAGTTCTTTCCGGCGATGTTGATGATTCTTTTGGGTAGGCATTCAAAAAGATTCAGCACAGAATGCTTCAAAGTTTCTATAGCTGTTGGGTCTAAAGGGATCAAAGAGTATGGGGCGAAAGTGGGAACAGCCATGATCATAATGAATGGTGGAGCAGGCTCGAAGGGCCGAATGGCCTATTTCCTATTTTCTATGTTTCTATGTTTACATAGATCTTACATCAAGTGTGCAGCAAATAAGGTTTCAATTCTCACACATTTGATGCAAAATTCTTTCAAAGATGCAAGGTTCCTGCAAACATTCAGGATTTCTTCAAATACAGGAGGCAACAGTACAACTTGCTGCAGGATTTTCTTTTCAAGAGAAAAATTTGGGCTGGCTGGATCTTCTGTTCTCCTGGCAGGTCAATAATCAACCTCCAACTACCTGTTTTTAGCCAAACTAGCTGGATATTTTTTTAACAGTTAAAAATGAAACAAAAAACCTTTCCAAAGGCAAGTCCTATGACTGTCATAAATCCCGACTTGTCAATTAAAAAAAAGCTCTTCAGGTCAAAACACAGCCCCCTGCTGTGTTTACTTGAAATCAGATGCTTTCCGGTAAGATTTGTTTACTGGTCAACCTTCTGTTGACCCTTCTTTTCCGAAAAACACCCAAAGTTTAGCTTCAGGATTCCAGAATCCATGAAATCCTTTTCAGTTTTTTAAAAATACAGATTCTCAAGTTTTAACAAAAAATGGAAACCTTTGTAACACCAGGAATCTTACAATGTGGTGGGGCAGAAAATAGATGGGCAACGGCCATTTGGCATGGAGAAACCCTTTTCCTTTATCATAGAATGATGAATTGTACAGAACCAAAGAACGTCATCGTGCCCCTTGCATTTGTTGGCTCTCTGAAAGAACTATCCATTTGGTCCCATTCCCTTGCATTTATCTATTCCCTTTTAAATATTTGATTTTCAAGTATTTATCCATTCACATAGGTGGAATATAGTCTGGGAATTAATATGTCACTCTATGTTGAACTAAACGCTGAAAGCATGTTTTCTGTTTCTAAAGGTGAATAGACGGACACACCCAGAGGGAGAGAAAGTGGATTTCTGACTGACCTGCCAACCTGTGATTCCTGAATTGCCATGAGGAGGTGGCTCTTTAAGTCAAAGAATCAAAGCAATGGAAAGTGTGAGGCAGGATGAAATTGGCTGCTGGTAGTAGCACAATGTTACAATTATCCTGTTAAACCTCTCCTTGATTTCCCCTTCAAACTCAGTAGCAGCAGCAAGGCACTCAATGTATTTCCATCAGCATCATATGTTCAAACATTTCATGCAGGTACCATGGTAACATTTTTTTCTTGATATAAAGCTTCCTGAGATGATGTACTGGCCAACAAAGATGAGCAGAGAGCTGGGCCATCTAAAGGCATTCGCCACACACTCCTGAGCACACTTGCATCAGCTTAGATAAGGGAATCAGATATAGACAGAGAGAGTCAGGAGGGAGCATCTAGTGAAGTACACAGCATGTGCGGAGGAGCAAGTGGAGCTGACAGTATACAACAGAAACAATCAGAATGGATGACTAATGTAAACATTCTTTTGTTTCAGTACTTACCTCATGGGATCTGCCTATACAGAGATGTTCACTTAGAAGGTGAAGCATTTCATGCAGTCCTTTCATTTAGAGACTTCAGGACTTCCTGCATGGCATGTTGGAGACTCAGTGGCAGTACAGCTGCAACACAATTTACATTAATGTTGGAAAGCTAACATGGAAACAATAGCAACTCCAGTGTGACCTGAAGGTATGCCCTGAGGTTTGAGTAATGCATTTTCAAAGTAACACAGTTTGCTTCATGAATACAGTGATTTGTAGGAAACTCTCATTTTTGACTTGAAAAGGCGAGGAAGGGCAGCTTGGGAGAACCTTGATGGTGAGCTTTGCCCTCCTAAGTAGTGGTCCAGGATCTGTACCCTCACAAATCCCTGGTCACTATAAGGAATATTCATCAACCATAATGTGTGAAGAGGAGGCACACTTGAGGTATTGTTGTGTACCCAAACTAGCTGAACCCTTCAGAGAACTTAAGAAGTGGCAGGTAGACAAGGGCTGCAGTGGAGATTTGTGATACCAGGAGCAATATTCAAGTCTTCTTTCTCTTTCGAATAATGGGAGGCAGACTGTCGAAAAATAAATGCATTGCGACAGCTACATTATTTTGTTCCTGCAGTCCAACACTGCCTGTACTCTTATGGAAAGCTTTTCATATTTATATATGTCTTTAGATTGTTGATAGGGCACAAGTCATTGATAAATTCTTGATAAGACATCTCAAGCTGGTTTCTCCTTTCTAAGGAGAAGACTCAGCTTCTGTGATGAAGCCATGTGGAATTCAAACACCTCAGGAGGGTGAAAATTGTCTTTGGCCATATTGAATCAGGAGCCCGCTTTACACTACACCTGATTATTTTCTGTGTGGAAATTAAAATTGGACATGGTGTAAAAGGAGTTGCCACTTCATCATCACTTCATCATTTTGAACTTTCACTGAAGACCAATTTTACTCCCCTGAGGTGCAATTGAATCTGACTTTGTTCCCTTGGTCTGAACTTCTTTTCATCTTGCAAATCCAGCGCTCATATTAGAATCAAAAACAGAAAATGCTGGAAATACTCAGCAGGTCAGGCAGCATCTGTGGAGAGAGAAACAGTTAACATTTCAGGTCTGTGACCTTTCATCAGAACAAGCAAAAATTAGAAATGTAATAGGCTTTGAGCAAGTGAAAGGGGAGAGGGAAGAAGAAGAATTAAAGGGAAGGTCTGTGATAGGGTGGAGTTCAAGAGAGATTAAATGGCAAAAGGATTTGTGGTACAAAGCCAAGGCGAGACATAATGGGACAAGTAAATAAACAAAAGATACATCTGAATTAGGTGTAAATGGCAGGATAGCAGCCGCCCAAACATTAAGTAAAGAGATTAAGAAAGAAACAAAGCGGAGGAGAAAAAAAACAAAAAAAACACAAAAAAAGAAAAAATGGGGGCAGAGGTTATGATCTAAAATTATTGAACTCAATCTTGAGTCCAGAAGGCTGAGGTCAAGGGGAACCCTATTTTGGTTCTGGGAGGGAGGGGAAGGGGTGAGAGTAGAATTGTGGGAAACAGATTGTACATGTTTGAGGATCCTGTAACCAAGGTGGGGAGAATCCTTGCTTAAGGAAAAAGGAAGACATATTGGAAACATAGTATGGAAGGTTGCATTGTCCAAACAGATGCACAGGAGATAGAGAAACCGGGAGAATGGAATCGAGTCCTTGCAGGAATGGGGTGTGAAGAAGTGTAGTGCAGCTAGCTGTGGGTGTCCATGGGCTTATAGTGAATATTGGTTGATAGCCTAGCCCCAGAAATGGAGACAGAGAAGTCGAGGAAGGGGAGGGAAGAGTCAGAGATGGACCACGTGAAGATGAGAGAAGGGTGAAAATTGGAAAAATACGTCAATGAAATTTTCCAGTTCAGGACGAGAGTAAGAAGCGGCACCAATACATTCATCAATGTACCAGAAGAAGAGGTGAGGGAAGGGGCCTGAGCAGGACTGGAACAAGGAATGTTCCATATATTCCACAAAAACAGGCATAGCTAGGACCCAAGCAGGTAACCAGAGCAGCACCTTTTATTTGGAGGAAGTGAGTGGAGTTGAAGGAGAAGTTCATTGTGAGAACAAGTTCAACCAGGCGGAGGAGGGTGGTGGTGGATGGGACGGGTTGGACCTCTAATCAAGAAAGAAGCAGATAGCTCTCAGACCATCCTGATGGGGGATGAAGGTGTAGAGGAATTGGGCGTCTATGGTGATAAGGAGATGGTGAGGGCCAGGAAACTGGAAACTGTTGAAGTGATGGAGGGCATCAGAAGAGTCATTGATGTAGGTGGGAAGAGAGTTGACAACGGGAGTGATAGGAGAGTGAGATAGGAAGAAATGAGTTCAGTGGGACAGGAACAGGCTGAAACATTGGGTTGAATTTTGTTCTGGCAACGGGGGTCCCGCCAGCTGGCAGGAAGGTGTGGCGAGACTCCACCCCAGTCCTCCATCGGACCCCTGTGGAATTTCATGGCAGGCAGGCAATTAACTGCCGACTATCAGCGATGCCGTTCCTTTAAAGGGATGAGCTGCTGCCTCCAAGAGCTGCTGGCCAAATGGAAGGCCTGCAGCTCTGCAGTACCAGCAGTGCCACTGGCAGAAGTGGCCACTACCAGTACTGCAGGAGGCCCTGCAGTACCAAGGACATCGGAGACCTCGGGGGAGGTCAATGGGGTCGGCAAAGGGAAGGGGGGTGTGGTTGGTGAGGGTTGGGGAGGTGTCTTCTCAAGGGGTGGGGCGGGGGGGTTGGTAATCACCACTGGGGGGCCCTGCCGATCGCCCTGGATTGTGACCAAAGCAGGGAGTCCTCGACCTTGCTAGGAGGCTGCCACTTAAGGGCCTCAATTAATCTGGGCAAGAAGGCCATTCTTGGCCTTCCCCACCCGGACTAAATTGGAAAACATCGCAAAGGCAATGGGCATTCTGCGCCCCACCTTCCGACGCAATTTTATGGGCCTCCTCACCTCTGTTCCGATTCCTAGCGTGCCCATAAATTTCAGCCCAATTCACCCCTCCATTAGGGCAGTTTTTAGTTTAGTTTAGAGATACAGCACTGAAACAGGCCCTTCGGCCCACCGAGTCTGTGCCGACCATCAACCACCCATTTATACTAATCCTACACAAATTCCATAATTCCCACCACATCCCCATCTGTCCCTATATTTCCCTACCACCTACCTATACTAGGGGCAATTTATAATGGCCAATTTACCCATCAACCTGCAAGTCTTTGGCATGTGGGAAGAAACAGGAGCACCCGGAGGAAACCCACGCAGACACAGGGAGAGCTTGCAAACTCCACACAGGCAGTACCCAGAATTGAACCCGGGTCGCTGGAGCTGTGAGGCTGCGGTGCTAACCACTGCGCCACTGTGCCGCCCCTTGTTTGTGGATTTTGGGAAGAACGTGGAAGCGGACTCTATGGGGCTGGAGAACTATGAGGTTGGAGACCGTGGAGGGAAGATCTCCAGAGGGGATAGGGTCAGTGTCAGTCCTGGATACAATGGCTTGATGTTCGGTAATGGGAGTCATGGTCCAGGTGGAGGTTGGAGGCAGTGTCAGAGAGTTGGCATTTGGCCTCTCTTATGTAGAGGCCGATATGCCAGACAACAACGACACTGTTGTAATACACCTTTAAGTGGTTGAGGTTACATTTTCAGTTAACCTTGCTAGAGAGAATAGGAGCATTCTCACTGGGAGAATGCTGCTGATTACCAAACAGACCAGACATGTACAGATGTTCTCTTGCAATGTAATGACATGCTACTTCCTCAATAAAGGGAACCCATTATTTAAGTGTTAACTGACCCCTGTTGCATAGTTAGTAACTTAATGTCCGAAGTCTTAGTAAGCACAAGGAAAAGAAAACACAACAGGCACCGCCCTTGTCAGCATGATGACTTAGTGTCAGACCTGAGACAATGGAGTGCTGCAATTTCAGAGTGAGATAGGTTAGAATGAGTGAGGGAGCACAGAAATCGAGACTGCTGACGTCACGCTGGTGGTTCTCAATGAAAAGATCGAGGGAAAGTAAGCAGCCAGATGGAGGGGGCGAGGTGGAGGGAGAATATTGGAGGTGGGTAAAAGGTTTGCTGTGTGGTGGAGGACTCCTGTCCAAAGAAGTGGGAGGAGAGACGAAGGCGACAGAAGAAGAGCTCAATGTCATGCTCAATTCATTGAGCGTAAGGTAATGAAGCTGAATCCTTTGCTGAGGACCGATCATTCCAAGTCAGAAAGGGGAAGGTCAGAGGGTATCGTGAATACACAGCAAGGGGTGGGATTTGGAGAAGAGATGGGGTCAGAGGGAAGGGAAGGGGAAGAAGTATCCAGAGAACTACTGGTACCCATGAGTTGTTGAAGCTTGTGATCCTTCACACCTAAAAGGAACAAAGAACAAAGAACAGTACAGCACAGGAACAGGCCATTCGGCCCTCCAAGCCTGCACCGATCTTGATGCCTGTCTAAACTAAAACCTTCTGCACTTTCGGGGACTGTATCCCTCTATTCCCATCCTATTTATGTATTTGTCAAGATGCCTCTTAAACATCGCTATCGTACCTGCTTCCACCACCTCCCCCGGCAGCAAGTTCCAGGCACTCACCACCCTCTGTGCAAAGAACTTGCCTCGCACATCCCCTCTAAACTTTGCCCCTCGCACCTTAAACCTATGTCCCCTAATAACTGACTCTTCCACCATGGGAAAAAGCTTCTGACTATCCACTCTGTCCATGCCGCTCATAACTTTGTAAACCTCTATCATGTCGCCCCTCCACCTCCGTCATTCCAGTGAAAGCAATCCGAGTTTATCCAACCTCTCCTCATAGCTAATGCCCTCCAGACCAGGCAACATCCTGGTAAACCTCTTCTGCACCCTCTCCAAAGCCTCCACGTCCTTCTGGTAGTGTGGCGACCAGAATTGCACGCAATATTCTAAGTGTGGCCTAACTAATGTTCTGTACAGCTGCAGCATGACTTGCCAATTTTTATACTCTGTGCCCCGACCGATGAAGGCAAGCATGCCGTATGTCTTCTTGATTACCTTATCCACCTGCGTTGCCACTTTCAGTGACCTGTGGACCTGTACGCCCAAATCTCGCTGCCTGTCAATATTCCTAAGGGTTCTGCCATTTACCGTATACTTCCCACCTGCATTAGATCTTCCAAAATGCATTACCTCACATTTGTCCGGATTAAACTCCATCTGCCATTTCTCCACCCAAGTCTCCAACCGATCTATATCCTGCTGTATCCTCTGACAATGCTCAACACTATCCGCAACTCCACCAAACTTTGTGTCGTTCGCAAACTTACTAATCAGACCAGCTACATTTTCCTCCAAATCATTTATCTTAAATACAAACAGCAAAGGTCCCAGCACTGATCCCTGCGGAACACCACTAGTCACAGCCCTCCATTCAGAAAAGTTTTTGTTGAAATGCCAGATGAGGTGATAGATGAAATGAACCTGGGCCAGGACAGCTTTGAATTGGTGTTACTTAAGAAAGAGGCTGAGAGTGTGCATGTGATGGGTCATGTCAGAATAACTAGCAGGTCAGGGTGTTAAAGGGACAAGTTGAGCTGGGACCTGGTGAGGAGAACCATTCCGCTACTGCTGTAGTTAAAGCAAAGGTTGTAAATGAGGAGAAAACTGTCCTTGTCCCGGAGTCAAATTTTGGTAAAGATCTAAAAAGGTGCCATTAAAATTATGTTCGGATGAAGCATGGATATCGGCAGCCTTATTTGCAAGGGGTCAGACAATTTGAAGAATGACCTGAATTAGGGTGGAGTAGGTTCCTCGCACAAAGAAAATGGATCGCCTCCTGCAGCAAGGCCAGGTGACAAGTTAAAAATCCACCCCTTTGTTGAATTCCATTTTGTCTCACTCAACAGCCAAATGCTGGTGACAAACAAAAGAGATCATCTTCATTCCTATCTGTCAGTGACTATAGCCTTTGAACATAATACAGAGAAAAATATGTAATCTAGGGTGCTAATCCACTCATAAGGAAGTATATTTTATGCTCTGCTCTTTTAGGATAGATGTCCATAAGAAGTGATTTTATGCAAGTATACTAACAGACTATCCACCTTTCCTTAGTGCTGTTCTGAGGATTCCTAACCCTCTGAAAAGAGAATAACAAACCTTTTTGTGCAAAGTGTGAAAAAAGCTATTGTTTGCTTGTCAAGAACTTGTGAATGAGTGATTCTGTAATGGGGAACCTGTGCAGCATTCAACAGGTGCACAGTCAAATTAGATAGTATTATGCTGGTTAAATGGCTCATTAACATCTCTAGAAATATTAAAGATTCAGTATTGCAGGTATATTATGATCAGCTGCCATTTATCATAATCAGTAAATGAATCACATTCTCAAAATGCCTGTTCCAAAATTACATGCATCTGTAGTTTTGTTAGTGTATCATAATACATGAGGAACAATTTGCATTTTGCCTTTTTTCTGATCAACAGGAAAACTGTAGCCCAGAGTTATTGAATGTATTTTTGGCATGTTGAAAATGTCCTTCAGTATCTCAGTAGGTCTGACAAGCATCCCAGAATGAGAACCCTATAAAATACTTGCAGTACCATATACATTGCACAACATTCATAACAGCATCGTGATGGATCTTTCTGGAGGATTGATTATTTTCCCTAGCTTTAGCAGCTCAAATAGCTCCAGAACCTGCATCAGCCAGAGTTATTGCAACCTTCAAGGTAGTTTGAAAATCTGTCACACCAGATCAAACAACTTTTTACTGCTTTGTTGTAACAGTTTGCATGGTGCCTTACATTCCTGTCATGGCATTGTACATGGCTGTGTGCATACCTCTGACAATTTTGCACCTGCTGTTTCAGGAGCTCTGAAGGGAATAAGACACCATTGAAGGTCCAGAAAACTGACGTATCTTTGATTCTCTTTCAAGTTCCTACGGACAGCCATGCTTTGATGCTGTTGTAGAGACTCCTAGGGGTAATTCCTCCTCCTGTTTTGTGATTGGAACATCTGGTTCTGCAGAATTTTCAAGTTGTAAGGTTTTACTCAAGTGACAGCACATCCCATGTTTATTGCAAATTATCTTCTCTCTGCTGCTATTACTGCGGGTGTTTTCGGTGCCTTGGTTGAGTCACTCAAAAGTCCAGCCTCATTTCTATGAATTATAGAAAAAAGAACTAAATGATAAAACAAGATAAATGGAGAGAAAGATGCAACAGTATAAACTTCAAAAGAATTGATAACATTTTTGGTATTAGTGGAGTTATTGGTGTGTTAATCATTATCTTATACATATGAGCACAACTCTTTTGACATTGCACAGGTGAGGCAAAGGTTGCACATAGGTGTGGAAGTAGATGAGGGTGTCACATCTCTATAAATATTTGGAAAAATTGTTATAAGGATTAAGTTCAGAAAAACGGGGATGGATTTTCATCTTCACCATCTATGCAGTAATCTGGCAGGGAGGATTGTTGCTTCATAATAGAGCCTGTCGGATTTTTATTTCATTAGTTTCAAAGAATTGAGAGGTTCAGTGATGGGTGGGTGGGTGGGCTGTGCAGGTGGTCAAGGTGAAAATTCACCCCACTGCTTCTTGATATACTCTGGAAAATAACTAACTTACCTCACTTACTGCAGGTCAATGAATTTGTTGTCTTCACATAAATGAATAGATAATCTCTACATGCAACATGGAGGGAATAGCTTAATAACTTCAGCATTTAGATTTTCAGAACAACAATCAACAAATGTACAATTTGTAAAATAAGATTAAATTAAATATATCTTACAATACTTAGCGGCCCAGATCTATCTTCCCCTCCCTTCTATGCTGGGACATTGGATTGGTACAGTGCACCAGGCATGGTACAGGTACCACCAATTCGAGGCTGATATAACTCCTAGATTTTCTTTCAGTAAAATAACAGTGCAACAGTACTACAACAAACTGAATATTGATGCTAAAATGGTTACGCTTTACTCTTTACATTTAGGAATGGTACAAAAGCTGCATCTTTTTACACAACGTTTCACACAAATGGAATGATGAGGCATTTCAACATCATTTATGTAATTTATCTTTCCTGTTAACATGGGGCTAGCTATGAAGCTAGAACCGTTTTAAATGGAAGGAATTACCGCAATCAGTAATCTTGTCAATGAACTCCACAACTCCCACCATCCACGTGCTTTAGCGAGAACAGTGACTTTCCTCAAATCAAATGGAATAGGCTTCACCTCTTTACCTCTTCCCCTTTTCCAACTTCTCCACGCCACTGATACATTCATAGCAGTAATTGCAGTCTGCTTCTTTTGTGAAAACTATATTTGTGTTCTTTCCAGTCTCAATCAATGGAGCCTTTGAAAAGTCAAAATCACTTCTTACCATTTGAGCATGGTAAGGTGAATAATTCGACCTCTACGTCAAAGGATTGTTTGGATTCATTTTCTGCCACTTATTGCCAATAGGAAGATCAATATACTGATCCGGGTAGGTAAAGTAATTTAGTTCTCCTCCTTTTTCTGCATCTTAACTCTGTTAACATCAGCATTCACTGTACTGCAACCTACTCTAATTCATTCTATTTCAGAACCTTAAAACTGTGAAAACCTTAACTGCCTCAGTCTTCCTTTTGTCCTGCAACTTCATAGGAACAGGAGTTGGCCAAATAGGTCATCACATCTGTTCTGCTATTCAATTAGATCATGGCTGATGTGTATCTCAAACTCCATTTACCCATCTTGGTTCCATATCCCTGAATACAAAAACCTAACAAAAATCTATCAATTGCAGTTGTTGAAATTTCAAATTCCCAAACCAAAACAGTTTGTGGCAGAGTTCCTGAGTTATGTTACACTTTGTGTAAAGAAGTGCTTCCTAAAATCACCCCTGAATGGCCTAGCTCCAATTTTAAGGTTATGCCCCCTTGTTCTGGACTCCCCCACCAGTGGAAATAATTTCCCTCTATCAACTTGATCCATTCATAGAATGATTTGGCAAAGAGGAGTTCATTCGACCCATTATGCCTATGCTGGCTCAGTGAAAGCACTATCCATTTAATCCCATTCCCCTGTTCTTTCCATATGGCCTTTACATTTTTTCCCTTCAAGTATTTACCAATTCCCTTTCAAATATTTCTAGTGAATAGGATTCCACCACACTTTCTGGCAATGTATTCCAGATCATAACAACATGCCCTGTAAAAAATGTTTCCTCATATTGCCTCTGGTTCTTTTACCAATCACCTTAAATCTGCATCATCTGGTACAACCTTCTGCTACTGGAAACAGTTTCTCCTTATTTATTATTCATTCAGATGAGATGTTAAACCGAAGTCACGTTTGCCCTGTCAGATGGACATAAATGATTCCATGGCTCTATTTCAAAGAAGAGCAGGTGTGGCCTTGGTGTTCTGGCTAATATTTATCCCTCAATCAACATCAAAAAAGCCGATAATCTGCTTATCACATTGTGGGAGTTTGCTGTGTACAAATTGGCTGCTGCATTTCCTACATTACAACAGTGACTACACTTCAAAACTACATCAGCTTTAACGTGCTTTGAGACGTCCAGTTTCCTGAGGTATGGTGCCCAGATTAGAATGCAGTACTCGAGATGCGGTCTAACCAGAGCGCTATATAGCTGTAATATAACTTGCACCCCTTTGTATTCCAGTCCCTTGAAATAAAGGCTCACATTCCATTAGCCTTTTTAACTACTTCTTGTATTTGTTCACTAGATTTTAGTGGATTTCTGTACATCTGCCTTAACTCTCTATGCTCCTCTACAGTTCCGAATTTCTCACCAATTAGGAAATATTCTGATCTATCATTCATAGATCCAAAGTGGATGACCTTGCCCTTCCCCAAATTGAATTCCACCTGCCAAAGTTTTATACTTGAGATACTAGTTCAATCAAGATGTAGCAGTTAGAATGCCAAACCTGAATTTTAGAAGCCTTCTGATTCTACCTGACTCGAGGCGTAATAGAATAGAATCACAGTTACAGCACAGAAGGAGGCCATTTGGCCCATGGCATCTTCACCAGCTTTCTGCAAGAGCAGTTCAGCTAGTCCTACTCCCTGCCCTTTCCTTGTCACCCTGCAAATGTTTGCTCTTCAGCTAATTACCCAATTCCCTTTTGAAAACCACGATTGAATCTGGCTCCACCACGCTCTCAGGCAGTGTATTCCAGATCTTAAACACTCACTGTGTTAAAAAGTTTTTCCTCATGTCGTTTTTGCTTCTTTAGTCAATGATCCTCAATCAATGTCCTCTGGTTCTCGACCCTTCCACCGACGAGAACAGTTTCTCCCTATCTACTCTGTCGAGAGACCTCATGATTTTGAACATCATATATGGGAAGACTGAGTTCCATTGTGGCCCTGGGGAAGAATGGGTTAGACTAGAATTTGTGTGATGAGTCTTGATTTCAACACAATGAGAATGCAGGAAGCAGGAGCAGCATTTCGAGCTCAGCAGGAACAAGAGAAGAAAAATAGCAATAAAATATTAAAACATCGTTAGTGTTTAAAAGATCCCAATCCAAAACTGTTTTAAAGTCACTTAAGTTTCTTTACGTCTCAACTGTTTCTTTGTATTTAAAAAAAAATATTCATACTAATCCCTTTGATCTCAATCATTAGTCTGTCAGCTCCAATTTTCCACTTGTCTTTAATGTATAGTAAGTTTTGCAGCATAAAGCTTCCTTGCAAGACAGGAGCACAGATGAAACAATCAAGCATGCTTCAATGTCCCGTCGTTAATAATCCTTGCCTGTCGACAATGTCAAAGTCTGTAGCATTGTAGTTTGGTCCCTCTCAAGCATCAGCAGCATCGAAAGTCTGCTTATTATAATAACAATACATACTAACTGGATCAGGAGGTTTAAAAAAAGATTTTAAGATGGTCATCAAGACCAAACTGTGAAGACAACTCCACAGGTGCCCACTGGACTCACAGTCATCAACATGATAACCAGCACTTAAAAGGAATGAAACCGGACGAGCCACCCGGCATCAACCTAGGCACCAGAAACGACAACGGCAAACCCAGCCCTGTCGACCCTGCAAAGTCCTCCTTACTAACATCTGGGGGCGTGTGCCAAAGTTGGGAGAGCTGTCCCACAGACTAGTCAAGCAACAGCCTGACATAGTCATACTCACGGAATCATACCTTACAGACAATGTCCCAGACACTGCCATCACCATACCCGGGTATGGCCTGTCCTACCGGCAGAACAGACCCAGCAGAGGTGGTGGCACAGTGGTATTCATTAGGGAGGGAGTTGACCTGGGAGTCCTCAACATCGACTCCGGACCCCATGAAGTCTCATGGCATCAGGTCAAACATGGGCAAGGTAACCTCCGACTGATTACCACCTACCGCCCTCCCTCAGCTGATGACTCAGTATTCCTCCATGTTGAACACCACTTGGAGGAAGCACTGAGCGTGGCAAGGGCACAAAATGTAATCTGGGTGGGGGGACTTCAATGTCCATCACCAAGAGTGGCTCGGTAGCACCACTATGGAACGAGCTGGCCGAGTCCTAAAGGACATAGCTGCTAGACTGGGTCTGCGGCAGGTGGTGGGGGAACCAACACGAGGGAAAAACATACTTGACCTCGTCCTCACCAATCTGCCTGCCGCAGATGCTTCTGTCCATGACTGTATTGGTAGGAGTGACCACCACACAGTCCTTGTGGAGACGAGGTCCCGCCTTCACATTGAGGATACCCTCCATCGTGTTGTGTGGCACTATCACCATGCTAAATGGGATAGATTTCGAACAGATCTAGCAATGCAAAACTGGGCATCCATGAGGCGCTGTGGGCCATCAGCAGCAGCAGAATTGTACTCAACCAGAATCTATAACCTCATGGCCTGGCATATCCCCCACTCTAGTATTACCATCAAGCCAGGAGACCAACCCTGGTTCAATGAAGAGTGCAGGAGGGCATGCCAGGAGCAGCACCAGGCATACCTCAAAATGAGGTGTCAACCTGGTGAAGCTATAACACAGGACTACTTGCATGCCAAACTACGTAAGCAGCATTTGATAGACAGAGCTAAGCGATCCCATAACCAACGGATCAGATCTAAGCTCTGCAGCCCTGCCACATCCAGCCGTGAATGGTGGTGGACAATTAAACAACAAACTGGAGGAGGTGGCTCCACAAATATCCCCATCCTCAATGATGGGGGAGCCCAGCACATCAGTGCGAAAGATAAGTCTGAAGCATTTGCAACAATCTTCAGTCAGAAGTGCCAAGTTGATAATCCATCTCGGCCTCCTCCTGAAGTCCTCCTCCTCCCAGCATCACAGATGCCAGACTCCAACCAATTCAATTCACTCCGCGTGCTATCAAGAAACGACTAAAGGCACTGGATACTGCAAAAGCCATGGGCCCTGACAATATTCCGGCAATAGTACTGAAGACCTGTGCTCCAGAACTTGCCGCGCCCCTAGCCACGCTGTTCCAGTACAGCTACAACACTGGCATCTACCCTGCAATGTGGAAAATAGCCCAGGTATGTCCTGTACACATAAAGCAGGACAGGTCCAACCCGGCCGACTACCGCCCCATCAGCCTACTCTCAATCATCAGTAAAGTGATGGAAGGTGTCATCAACAGTGCCATCAAGCGGCACTTGCTTAGCAATAACCTGCTCAGTGATGCTCAGTTTGAGTTCCGCCAGGGCCACTCAGCTCCTGACCTCATTACAGCCTTGGTTCAAACATGGACTAAAGAGCTGAACTCACGAGGTGAGGTGAGAGTGACTGCCCTTGACATCAAGGCGGCATTTGACCGAGTATGGCATCAAGGATCCCTAGCAAAACTGAGGTCAATGGGAATCAGGGGGAAAACCCTCCGCTGGCTGGAGTCATACCTAGCACAAAGGAAGATGGTTGTGGTTGTTGGAGGTCAATCATCTGAGCTCCTGGACATCACTGCAGGAGTTCCTCAGGGTACAGTCCTAGGGACAACCATCTTCAGCTGCTTCATCAATGACCTTTCTTCAATCGTAAGGTCAGAAGTGGGGATGTTCGCTGATGATTGCACAATGTTCAGCACCATTCGTGAGTCCTCAGATACTGAAGCAGTCCGTGTAGAAATGCAGCAAGACCTGGACAATATCCAGGCTTAGGCTGATAAGTGGCAAGTAACATTTGCGCCACACAAGTGCCAAGCAATGACCATCTCCAACAAGAGAGAATCTAACCATCTCCTCTTGACATTCAACGGCATTACCATCGCTGAATGTCCTACTATCAACATCCTAGGGGCTACCATTGACCAGAAACTGAACTGGAGTAGCCATATAAATACCCTGGCTACAAGAGCAGGTCAGAGGCTAGGAATCCTGAGTCGAGTAACTCACCTTCTGACTCCCTAAAGCCTGTCCATCATCTACAAGGCACAATTCAGGAGGGTGATGGAATGCTCTCCACTTGCTTGGATCGGTGCAGCTCCAAGAACACTCAAGAAGCTCGACACCATCCAGGACAAAGCAGCCCGCTTGATTGGCACCCCATCTACAAACATTCACTCCCTCCACCACCAACGCACAGTGGCAGCATTGTGTACCATCTACAAGATGCACTGCAGCAATGCACCAAGGCTCCTTAGACAGCACCCTCCAAACCCGCGACCTCTACCAACTAGAAGGACAAGGGCAGTAAATACATGGGAACACCACCACCTGCAAGTTCCCCTCCAAGTCACACACAATCCTGACTTGGAACTATATCGCCGTTCCTTCACTGTCGCTGGGTCATATTCCTGGCATTCCCTTCCTAACAGTACCTACCCTACATGGACTGCAGCGGTTCAAGAAGGCAGCTTACCACCACCTTCTCAATGGCAATTAGAGTTGGGCAATAAATGCTGGCTTGGCCAGCGACGCCCACACCCCATGAATGAATAAAAAATATATATTAAGGGGAAAAGAAGAAAAGGGATTTGCCTTTAAGTAGCACCTATCACATCTCCCAGAATCACCTCAATATGCCTTGTATTTTGAACAGCAAAGACTTTTATTATGTCGGCAAACATGACAGCCACTTTGCACAGATCATTGCAAGAAGATGAATATCTCGTTAAACGACATAGAAATTACAATGCAGCAACAGGCTATTTGATCCAATCAATCTGTGTTAGTGTTTCTCCTTCACACAAACAGTATTTCTAATCGCCTGTGTCTGGTCCCTTTTCCAAATCTCATTATACCCCTTTCTTTCAACTTCATATCTGACCTATTCTGATGATGGCATGATTTCTGCTTCAATCTTGCACTCCGTAGCCACACTACCCTTTGTGTAAAAAAAGATTTATTCTGTTCTCTATCCTCAGTCTCTTACATTTAATCTTATATCTGCATCCCCTCATTCTCGACCTTTCTATCACTGGAAACAGTCTGCTTCTATCAAATTTATTGCATCCCTTCATAACTTTAAATACCATGATCCAATCTATCTGCAATGTCCTTTGTTCTAAGGGATTGTGGAACTATTTATATCTATTTTATCCAGCTACTCCAATGTTCTTAATAAAAGCAGTCTTAGTTTTTCACATCTTTCTTTGCATTTGTATTTCTTCAACCAGACAGCACCCAGCCTATAGAGTGGATCCCAAAAGTACATACCATACTCCAACTGTGGTCTTACCATTACATCTCAACTTTTATATATAGCAATCTATTTTTATCTATACCTCTTGCCATGCAACTCTGTATTGCATTATTTTATGGCCTTATTGACTCGAGGGTCTTCTTTTAATGAATATTAATGCACAAGCCCCTCTGCTCTTTTTATTCCATTCAAAATATAATTGTTACATTTATTATTTTAACTAAAATATACCAGCTCATAATTATTGACATTAAGCTCCATCTGCCACTTTATCACCTATTCCAGTATCAATCTTAATATCCACTTGTAGCTTCCTTTGGTTCTCAAGTATTTACTATGCCTTCTATATTAGGGTCATATATAAATTTCAACATGACTCCCTCTAGCCATATATACAAATCATTGATGCATACCTGCGACTCCCTACCACCTAGAAGTACAAGGGCAGCAGATGCATGGAAACCCCACCACCTGCAAGTTACCCTCCAAGTCACACACCCATCCTGACTTGGACCTATATCGTCATTTCTTCATTGTCGCTGGGTCAAAATCCTGGAACTCCCTCCCTAACAGCACTGTGGGTGTATACACACCAGTTCGACTGCAGCAGTTCAAGAAGGCAGCTCACCACCACCTTCTGAAGGGCAATTCAGGATGGGCCAGCGACATTCACATCCAATGAAAGAATATAACAAACATAATGAACAGAAGCGATCCCAGATCAGAGCACATTGGAAGACCTGAGAAACTACCTTTAACTGTTACTTTTTGTTTCCTTCCTTATAATTAACTCTTGATTCAATTGCTATTATCACTCTAATTCCATAGCCTTTAATCTTCAATAATGTCCTTGTTGAAGGCTTTTTAAAAGTCCATGTGCACCATATCCACTGCATTTCCCCTATTCACCATAGCCATCAGTTCACTAATAACAGTTTTCTTAAGCACAGTCCTCCTTTTTGAAATTTGTACTGGCTGCTTCTATTTTCTCTCCATCTAGATATTTAGAATCACCTTTAATGAAAAAATTCCTAATTATCCCTATCACAGATGTTAAACTGTGTGTTGATTCTTGCTAGAACTGTGCCATCAGCAAGTGCAATAGCAAGCTCTCTGTTTCAATGTTTCTCTTTGGCTCCAAACTTTTTCAAATACATCTGAGCTTCAGTTTGCTCCTCCAGTTGGAGTGATGCTGGCACTGCTACTCTAATGAGAGGCTGGAGGGTGCTGATGGAAATGTTGGCTTTCATCAATTCCAATTGTATTCAGATGGTTCCATAATGGTTTCATTCAGAGTACTTCTGCATGGTTGAAATCTAAATAACCAGTTATCCTCTATAGCATTGATCATAAGCAAAAATAAAATAAAATTATATCTCTTCCTATAACTCTGGCTTTGATGACCATCCATTCTTTATATTTTTTCTGTTTCAATTTCTAGGAACATAGGAACAGGACCATTCTGCCCTTCAAGCCTACACCACCGTTCAGATGATTATGGCTGCTCTCTATCCTAACAGAATCCTTGGCTCCATATCCCTTAATAATTTCAGCTAGTAAAAATCTATTAAACTCAGATTTTAAATGATTGAACTGGCATAGACTGGATGAGAGTTTGACACTTCTATCACGCTTTATGTGATGAAGTGTTTACTATTCGCAAAAGAGAATTGGCTAATTATCCAAAACGGAAGTATATTGTAGGGCTATGGGGAAAAGGTTGGTGGAGTGGGACGAGCTGCTCTTGCAGGGAGCATAGTCCATGTAGTGAAGGCATGTCCATCATGCTGTTAAGTAGGGAGTTCCAGGATTTTGTCCCAGCAACAGTGAGGGAATTGCAATCTATTTCCAGGTCAGGATGGTTTGTGACTTTGAGGTGAAGTCAGAGGTGAAGGTGTTCCCATGCGCCTGTTGGCCTTCTAGGTCCGAGAAATTGAGTGTTGGGAGAAGCTTTTGAATAAGCCTTGGTGAGTTGCTGAAGTGCATCTTGGGTTGCCAATCATTCGGGCTGGTGTAGAGCTCCTTGTGTGTTGTTGGAACTTCACTAATCCAGGCATGTGCACAGTATTCAATCACATCCCTGCTTTGCAAACGGTGAACAGGGTTTGGGGCATCAGGAGGTGAGTCACTTGCTGCAGAATACCCAGCCTCTGGCCTGCTCTTGAAGCCAAAGTACATATGAGGCTGGTCTAGTTAAGTTTCTGGTCAATGATGACACATTGAATGTTGATGGTAAGGACTCAATGATGGCAATGCCGTTGAATGTCAAAAGGAGGTGCTTGGACTCCACTTGTGTGAGAGACCAGAATTAGGGTCATAATTAATAAATCCAATAGGGAGTTCAGGAGAAACTTCTTTACCCAGAGAGTGGTTAGAATATGGATCTTACAATTACAAGGAATAGTTGAGGTAAATCACATTGATGCAGTTAAAGGGAGGCTAGGTAAGCACATGAGGGAGAAAGGAATGGAAGTGTATTTTGATGGCATTAGATAGGTGGCTTTCGAGCAGAGAGATCTACCATTGACATGCTGTTCTCTCTTCGCCAGCTACAGGAGAAATGTCACGAACAACAGATGCCCCTCTACATTGCTTTCATTGATCTCACCAAAGCCTTTGACCTCATCAGCAGACGTGGTCTCTTCAGACTACTAGAAAAAATCGGATGTCCACCAAAGCTACTACATATCATCACTTCATTCAATGACAATATGAAAGGCACAATTCAGCATAACGGCGCCTCATCAGACCCCTTTCCTATCCTGAGTGGCGTGAAACAGGGCTGTGTTCTCGCACCTACACTGTTTGGGATCTTCTTCTCCCTGCTGCTCTCACATGTGTTCAAGTCTTCAGAAGAAGGAATTTTCCTCCACACAAGATCAGGTGGCAGGTTGTTCAACCTTGCCCATCTAAGAGCGAAGACCAAAGTACGGAAAATCCTCATCAGGGAACTCCTCTTTGCTGACGATGCTGCATTAACATCTCACACTGAAGAGTGTCTGCAGAGACTCATTAACAGGATTGCGGCTGCCTGCACCGAATTTGGCCTAACCATCAGCCTCAAGAAAACGAACATCATGGGACAGGACGTCAGAAATGCTCCATCCATCAATATCGGCGACCACGCTCTGGAAATGGTTCGAGAGTTCACCTACCGAGTCTCAACTATCACCAGTAACCTGTCATTCGATACAGAAATCAACAAGCGCATGGGAAAGGCTTCCACTGCTATGTCCAGACTGGCCAAGAGAGTGTGGGAAAATGGCGCACTGACATGGACCACAAAAATCCGAGTGTATCAGGCCTGTGTCCAAAGTACCTTGCTCTATGGCAGCGAGGCCTGGACAACGTATGTCAGCCAAGAGCGACGTCTCAATTCATTCCATCTTCGCTGCCTCCGGAGAATACTTGGCATCAGGTGACAGGACCGTATCTCCAACACAGAAGTCCTCGAGGCGGCCAACATCCCCAGCATATACACCCTACTGAGCCAGCGGAGCTTGAGATGGCTTGGCCATGTGAGCTGCATGGACGATGGCAGGATCCCCAAGGACACATTGTACAGTGAGCTCGTCACAAGTATCAGACCCACCGGCCGTCCATGTCTCCGCTTTAAAGATGTCTGCAAATGCGACAGGAAGTCCTGTGACATTGATCACAAGTCGTGGGAGTCAGTTGCCAGTGATCGCCAGAGCTGGCGGGCAGCCATAAAGGTGGGACTAAAGTGTGGCGAGTCGAAGAGACTTAGCAGTTGGCAGGAAAAAAGACAGAAGCGCAAGGGGAGAGCCAACTGTGTAACAGCCCTGACAACCAGTTTTATCTGCAGCACCTGTGGAAGAGTCTGTCACTCTAGAATTGGCCTTTATAAGCCACTCCAGGCGCTGCTTCACAAACCGCTGACCACCTCCAGGCGCTTACCCATTGTCTCTTGAGACACGGAGGCCAAAGAGAAGATAAAGAAGGATGGGAGGAGGCTCATGTGGAGCATAAACACTGACATGGATCCATTGGCCCAAATGGCCTGTTTTTGTGCTGTAAATGTTTTGTAATATTTTGTTAACCTCTTGCTAAATCTGGAGTTATTATATGATCTTGCCCTCCATCAAACTGATAACTGTGCCATCCTATCTCCTTAGCGCCTGCACACTTGTGCCAGGTGAGGCACAGTGGCGCAGTGGTTAGCACCACAGCCTAACAGCTCCAGCAACCCAGGTTCAATTCTGGGTACTGCCTGTGTGGAGTTTGCAAGTTCTCCCTGTGTCTGCGTGGGTTTCCTCCGGGTGCTCCGGTTTCCTCCCACATTCCAAAGACTTGCAGGTTGATTGGTAAATTGGCCATTATAAATTTCCCCTAGGATAGGTAGGTGGTAGGTGGTAGGGAAATATAGGGGCTGGTGGGGATGTGGTAGGAATATGGAATTAGTATAGGATTAGTATAAATGGGTGGTTGATGGTCGGCACAGACTCGGTGGGCTGAAGGGCCTGTTCCAGTGCTGTGTCTCTAAAAAAAAATGTGTAAACATCTCCTTTAGCCTACTCTCCAACATACATATGGCACCAGTCTCTGAGTCCTGGACAAGGGAATTCTCCCTCGTGCCCTGGCCAGTATTTATGCCTCAACCAACACCTCACAAAAGATTAAGTAGACATGATCATATTGTTATTTGTTGTACCTTGGTGTGCACAAATTGGCTGCAAAGTTTCCTACATTACAACAGCAACTACAATTCCAAAAGTACTTCATTGGCTGTAAAGTGCTTTAGGACATCCTGAGATCATGAAAGGCACTAAATAAAATTCAAGTCTTTGTTCATGCAGGTTATTAAGGTTTGGAACACACTATCTAAAAGGGTGGTGGAATCAGATTCCATGGCATCTTTTAAAAGAAAGACTTGCATTGATATAGCACATTTCACAACCACCTGACTTCTCAAAACTCTTTACAGCCAATTAAGTACATTTGAACTGTTGTAATGTAGACAGGTCAATTGAACATGTACTTGAAGAGCACTAATCTGCAGTGTTCTGGGGGAAAAACTGGGATTTGGAACTAAATTGGACAGCTCTTTCAAAGAGGCACCACTGGCGAGACAAGCTGAATGGCCTCCAACTGCACTGTAGGACCAGATTTTAATTCTGTAAGTGAATGTGTTTTTGAGTGTGTTAAAATCAGGCTCTAAGACTCTTTTTTGGGTTGGCCAAGGTCAGATGGAGTGACAGAACATCTTCAAGAAGGCTGACCTACTCTTCCTGAAGTTGCAGAGGGATGTCAACATTTTCAGCACCTTAAGTGAAAGGCACCAGTATGAAGTGAGAATAGACAAAAAATTGGCTGGTGGAAACAGCCACAGTTTGTCTTAACTCCTCCAGCAATGCCAGTCATCATGGCCATGACTCTCCCCTTGCTTCTTAGGGCCAGAATGTTTTCCTCCACAGAGGAAAGAATGAGTAAGTAGCCTTGGCCTCCTCCAGTGGAAACATCTTGTCTCAAGTTGTGCAGAACTTCTCCTGGAAGAAAGGAGGGAGTATGCTAGTGATAGTCTTGTGAGGTATTTAGAGAGAGTGCCTGTCATGACAGAATAATTAGTATTTGGGTGTAGGATGAGAGGTGTGGGGATTTTAGATATAGTATTCTGTAATGAGAAAGGCCTAATTAATAATCTTGTTGTAAAAGAACCTTTAGGGATGAGTGATCATAATATGATGGAATTGTACATTATGTTTGAAAGTGAGGTAGTTCAATCTGAAGTCAGGGTGTTAAATTTGAACAAAGGAAATTATGAAGGTATGAGGGGCAA
The DNA here is from genome assembly GCF_036365525.1 of Heterodontus francisci. Taxonomy (NCBI): domain Eukaryota; kingdom Metazoa; phylum Chordata; class Chondrichthyes; order Heterodontiformes; family Heterodontidae; genus Heterodontus; species Heterodontus francisci. The sequence continues at coordinate 41,634,661 of NC_090375.1, forward strand.
ATTGGCTGAGGTGGATTGGGAAAATCCGTTAAAAAATATGACAGTACATAGGCAATGGATCGTCTTTAAAGAAACATTACAAATTTTACAGTATCTTCAAGGCACAAAAACCCCAAAAGTAAAGGCAGTCAACCGTGGATAACAAAGCAAGTTAAGGATTGTACAAGATTAAAAGAAGGGTCTATAAAGTTGCCAGAAATAGTAGTAAACCTGAAGATTGAGAGGATTTTAGAATACAGCAAAGGAGAACAAAGAAACTGAAAAAGAAAGGGAGAATAGAATATGAATGTAAGATCGCAAGAAATATAGAAATGGATTGTAAAAGCTTCAATAGGTACGTAAAAAGGAAACGTTTGGCTCAGTCAAATGTGGGTTCATTACAGGCAGTCAGGAGAATTTATATTGGGGAATAGAGAAATGGCAGAGAAGCTAAATGTTTACTTTGTGTCTGTCTGCACTGAATAAGATATGAGAAATCTCCTAGAATTCGAGATCCAAGGGATTAGGGAAAATGAGGAATTGAAGGAAATTAGTGTTAGTAAGAAGGTTGCATTGGAGAAATTAATGGGGCTGGAGGTTGATAAGCCCCCAGGACCTGATATTCTACATCCCAGAGTGTTGAAAGAGGTAGCTATGAAGATAGTGGATGCATTGGTAAGCATCTTCCAAAATCCAAAGATTCTGGAGCGGTTCCTGTAATTTGGAAGGACACTTGGATAATAATGATCTGATAGTCAACATAGACATAGTCATACTTACGGAATCCGAACTTAACGACAAAGTCCCAGACACTGCAATCACAATCCCTGGGTATGTCCTGTCCCACCGGCAGGACAGACCCACCAGAGGTGGCGGGACAGTGGTCTACTGCAGGGAGGGAGTTGCCCTCGGAGTTCTCAACATCGACTCTGGACCCCATGAAGTCTCATGGTATCAGGTCAAACATTGGCAAGGTAACCTCCTACTGATTACCACCTACCGCCCTCCCTCAGCTGGTGACTCAGTACTCCTCCATGTTGAATACCACTTGGAGGAAGCACTGAGGGTGGCAAGGGCACAAAATGTACTCTGGGTGGGGGACTTCAATGTCCATCACCAAGAGTGGCTGGATAGCACCACTACTGACCGAGCTGACCGAGTACTAAAGGACATAGCTGCTAGACTGGGTCTGCGGCAGGTGGTGGGGGAACCAACACGAGGGAAAAACATACTTGACCTCGTCCTCACCAATCTGCCTGCCGCAGATGCTTCTGTCCATGACTGTATTGGTAGGAGTGACCACCACACAGTCCTTGTGGAGACGAGGTCCCACCTTCACATTGAGGATACCCTCCATCGTGTTGTGTGGCACTATCACCGTGCTAAATGGGATAGATTTCGAACAGATCTAGCAATGCAAAACTGGGCATCCATGAGGCGCTGTGGGCCATCAGCAGCAGCAGAATTGTACTCAACCAGAATCTATAACCTCATGGCCTGGCATATCCCCCACTCTAGTATTACCATCAAGCCAGGAGACCAACCCTGGTTCAATGAAGAGTGCAGGAGGGCATGCCAGGAGCAGCACCAGGCATACCTCAAAATGAGGTGTCAACCTGGTGAAGCTACAACCCAGGATTACTTACATGCCAAACTGCATAAGCAGCATGCAATCGACAGAGCTAAGCGATCCCATAACCAACGGATCAGATCTAAGCTCTGCAGTCCTGCCACATCCAGTCGTGAATGGTGGTGGACAATTAAACAACAAACTGGAGGAGGTGGCTCCACAAATATCCCCATCCTCAATGATGGAGGAGCCCAGCACATCAGTACGAAAGATAAGGCTGAAGCATTTGCAACAATCTTCAGCCAGAAGTGTGGAGTAGATGATCCATCTCAGCCCCCTCCTGAAGTCCCCAGCAACACAGATGCCAGACTTCAACCAATTCGATTCACTCCGCGTGATATCAAGAAACAACTGAAGGCACTGGATACAGCAAAGGCTATGGGTCCTGACAATATTCCGGCAATAGTACTCAAGATCTGTGCTCCAGAACTTGCTGCACTCCTAGCCACGCTGTTCCAGTATAGCTACAACACTGGCATCTACCTGGCAATGTGGAAAATTGCCCAGATATGTCCTGTACACAAAAAACAGGACATGTCCAACCCAGCCAATTAATGCCGCATCAGTCTACTCTCAATCATCAATAAAGTGATGGAAGGTGTCATCAACAGTGCCATCAAGAAGCACCTACTTAGCAATAACCCGCTCAGTGATGCTCAGTTTGGGTTCCGCCAGGGCCACTCAGCTCCTGACCTCATTACAGCCTTGGTTCAAACATGGACAAAAGAGCTGAACTCAAGAGATGAGGTGAGAGTGACTGCCCTTGACATCAAGGCAGCATTTGACCGAGTATGGCATCAAGGAGCCCGAGCAAAACTGGAGTCAATGGGAATCAGGGGGAAAACTCTCTGCTGGTTGGAGTCAAACATAACGTAAAAGAAGATGGCTGTGGTTGTTGGAGGTCAAACATCTGAGCTCCAGGACATTACTGCAGGAGTTCCTCATGGTAGTGTGCTCGGCCCAACCATCTTCAGCTGCTTCATCAATGAATTTCCTTCTATCATAAGGTCAGAAGTGGGAATGTTCGCTGATGATTGCACAATGTTCAGCACCATTCGCGAATCCTCAAAAACTGAAGCAGTCCGTGCAGAAATGCAGCAGGACCTGGATAATATCCAGGCTCGGGCTGATAAGTGGCAAGTAACATGTGCGCCACACAAGTGCCAGGCAATGACCATCTCGAAGAAGAGAGGATCTAACCACCTCCCCTTGACATTCAATGGCATTACCATCACTGAATCCCCCACTTTCAACATCTTAGGGGCTGCCATTGACCAGAAACTGAACTGGAGTAGCCATATACATACCATGGCTACAAGAGCAGGTCAGAGGCTAGGAATCCTGTGGTGAGTAACTCACCTCCTAACTCCCCAAAGCCTGTCCACCATCTACAAGGCACAAGGCAGGAGTGTGATGGAATACTCTTTACTTGCCTGGATGGGTGCAGCTCCAACAACACTCAAGAAGCTCAACACCATCCAGGACAAAGCAGCCTGCTTGATTGGCACACCATCTACAAACATTCACTCCCTCCACCACCAATGCACAGTGGCAGCAGTGTGTACTATCTACAAGATGCACTGCAGCAATGCACCAAGGCTCCTTAGACAGCACCTTCCAAACCCACGACCTCTACCACCTCGAAGGACAAAAGCTGCAAATGCATGGGAACATCACCACCTGCAAGTTCCCGTCCAAGTCACACACCATCCTGACTTGGAACTATATCACCCTTCCTTCACTGTCGCTGACTCAAAATCCTGGAACTCCCTTCCTAACAGCACAGTGGATGTACCTACCTCACATGGACTGCAGCGGTTCAAGAAGGCAGCTCACCACCACCTTCTCAAGGGCAATTCGGAATGAGCAATAAATGCTGGCATAGCCAGTGACACCCACATCCCTTGAATGAATGAAAAAAACATGGATTTATGAATGGGAGATTATGTTTGATGAACCTGTTGGAGTTTTTCGAGGTTGTTACTAACAGAATCGATAAAGGGGTGTTGGTGGACTTAGTATACTTGGATTTTCAGAAGGCTTTTGATAAAGTCCCCCACCAGGAGGTTGGTTAGCAAAATTAAAGCACATGGGATAAGAGGTAATATACTGTCATGGGTTAAGGATTGGTTCACAGGCAGAAAGCAGAGATTAGGAATAAATGGGTCATTCTCACATTGATAGGCTGTAACGAGTGGGATTCCACAGGGATCGGTGCTTGGGCTCCAGCTGTTCACAATATATATCAATGATTTGGATGTGGGGACCAAATGTAGTATTTCCAAGTTCGTGGAAGACACAAAACTAGGTGGGATGTGTGTTGTGAGGAAGATGTAAAGCGGCTTCACGGGGAATTGGACAGTGAGTGATTAGTGAGTGGGAAAGAATATGGCAGATGGAATATTTAGAGATACAGCACTGAAACAGGCTCTTCGGCCCACCGAGTCTGTGCCGACCATCAACCACCCATTTATGCTAATCCTACTCTAATTCCATATTCCTATCACATCCCCATCTGTCCCTATATTTCCCTACCGCCTACCTATACTCGGGGCAATTTATAATGGCCAATTTACCTATCACCTGCAAGTCTTTGGTGCTGGGAGGAAACCGGAGCAGCCGGAGGAAGCCCACGCAGACACAGGGAGAACTTGCAAACTCCACACAGGCAGTACCCATACTTTTCTTTGGCCTCCTTATCTCGAGAGACAATGGGTAAGCGCCTGGAGGTGGTCAGTGGATTGTGGAGCAGCGCCTGGAGTGGCTATAAAGACCAATTCCAGAGTGACAGGCTCTTCCACAGGTGCTGCAGAAAAACTTGTTTGTCGGGGCTGTTACTCAGTTGGCTCTCCCCTTGCGCTTTTGTCTTTTTTCCTGCCAACTGCTAAGTCTCTTCGACTCGCCACACTTTAGCCCTGCCTTTATGATGGCCCGCCAGCTCTGGCGAACGCTGGCAACTGACTCCCACGACTTGTGATCAATGTCACAGGACTTCATGTCGCGTTTGCAGACATCTTTAAAGCGGGGACATGGACGGCTGGTGGGTCTGATCCCAATGGCGAGCTCGCTGTACAATGTGTCATTGGGGATCCTGCCATCTTCCATGCAGCTCACATGGCCAAGCCATCTCAAGCACCGCTGACTCAGTAGTGTGTATAAGCTGGGGATGTTGGCTGCCTCAAGGACTTCTGTGTTGGAGATACGGTCCTGCCACCTGTTGCCAAGTATTCTCCGGAGGCAGCAAAGATGGAATGAATTGAGACGTCGCTCTTGGCTGGCATACGTTGTCCAAGCCTCGCTGCCATAGAGCAAGGTACTGAGGACACAGGCTTGATACACTCGGACCTTTGTGTTCCGTGTCAGTGCGCCATTTTCCCACACTCTCTTGGCCAGTCTGGACAAAGCAGTGGAAGCCTTTCCCATGCGCTTGTTGATTTCTGCATCTAGAGACAGGTTACTGGTGATAGTTGAGCCGAGGTAGGTGAACTCTTGAACCACTTCCAGAGCGTGGTCGTCAATATTGATGGATGGAGCATTTCTGACGTCCTGTCCCATGATGTTCGTTTTCTTGAGGCTGATGGTTAGGCCAAATTCATTGCAGGCAGCCGCAAACCTGTCGATGAGACTCTGCAGGCACTCTTCAGTGTGAGATGTTAAAGCTGCATCGTCAGCAAAGAGGAGTTCCCTGATGAGGACTTTCCGTACTTTGGACTTCGCTCTTAGACGGGCAAGGTTGAACAACCTGCCCCCTGATCTTGTGTGGAGGAAAATTCCTTCTTCTGAAGACTTGAACGCATGTGAAAGCAGCAGGGAGAAGAAAATCCCAAAAAGTGTGGGTGCGAGAACACAGCCCTGTTTCACGCCACTCAGGATAGGAACGGGGTCTGATGAGGTGCCGCCATGTTGAGTTGTGCCTTTCATATTGTCATGGAATGAGGTGATGATACTTAGTAGCTTTGGTGGACATCCAATCTTTTCTAGAAGTCTGAAGAGACACGTCAGCTGACTAGAGAATCTGACCAACGCAAACAGATGGACCGCTGGGTTGAGCACTACCTAGAACTGTACTCCAGGGAGAATGCTGTCACTGAGACTGCCCTCAATGCAGCCCAGCCTCTACCAGTCATGGATGAGCTGGACATACAGCCAACCAAATCGGAACTCAGTGATGCCATTGATTCCCTAGCCAGCGGAAAAGCCCCTGGGAAGGACAGCATTACCCCTGAAATAATCAAGAGTGCCAAGCCTGCTATACTCTCAGCACTACATGAACTGCTATGCCTGTGCTGGGACGAGGGAGCAGTACCCCAGGACATGCGCGATGCCAACATCATCACCCTCTATAAAAACAAAGGTGACCGCGGTGACTGCAACAACTACCGTGGAATCTCCCTGCTCAGCATAGTGGGGAAAGTCTTTGCTCGAGTCGCTCTGAACAGGCTCCAGAAGCTGGCCGAGCGCGTCTACCCTGAGGCACAGTGTGGCTTTCGTGCAGAGAGATCGACTATTGACATGCTGTTCTCCCTTCGTCAGATACAGGAGAAATGCCGTGAACAACAGATGCCCCTCTACATTGCTTTCATTGATCTCACCAAAGCCTTTGACCTCGTCAGCAGACGTGGTCTCTTCAGACTACTAGAAAAGATCGGATGTCCACCAAAGCTACTAAGTATCATCACCTCATTCCATGACAATATGAAAGGCACAATTCAACATGGTGGCTCCTCATCAGAGCCCTTTCCTATCCTGAGTGGTGTGAAACAGGGCTGTGTTCTTGCACCCACACTTTTTGGGATTTTCTTCTCCCTGCTGCTTTCACATGCGTTCAAATCCTCTGAAGAAGGAATTTTCCTCCACACAAGATCAGGGGGCAGGTTGTTCAACCTTGCCCGTCTAAGAGCGAAGTCCAAAGTACGGAAAGTCCTCATCAGAGAACTCCTCTTTGCTGACGATGCTGCTTTATCATCTCACACTGAAGAATGCCTGCAGAGTCTCATCGACAGGTTTGCGTCTGCCTGCAATGAATTTGGCCTAACCATCAGCCTCAAGAAAACGAACATCATGGGGCAGGATGTCAGAAATGCTCCATCCATCAATATTGGCGACCACGCTCTGGAAGTGGTTCAAGAGTTCACCTACCTAGGCTCAACTATCACCAGTAACCTGTCTCTAGATGCAGAAATCAACAAGCGCATGGGTAAGGCTTCCACTGCTATGTCCAGACTGGCCAAGAGAGTGTGGGAAAATGGCGCACTGACACGGAACACAAAAGTCCGAGTGTATCAGGCCTGTGTCCTCAGTACCTTGCTCTACGGCAGCGAGGCCTGGACAACGTATGACAGCCAAGAGCGACGTCTCAATTCATTCCATCTTCGCTGCCTTCGGAGAATACTTGGCATCAGGTGGCAGGACTATATCTCCAACACAGAAGTCCTTGAAGCGGCCAACACCCCCAGCTTATACACACTACTGAGTCAGCGGCGCTTGAGATGGCTTGGCCATGTGAGCCGCATGGAAGATGGCAGGATCCCCAAAGACACATTGTACAGCGAGCTCGCCACTGGTATCAGACCCACCGGCCGTCCATGTCTCCGTTATAAAGACGTCTGCAAACGTGACATGAAATCGTGTGACATTGATCACAAGTCGTGGGAGTCAGTTGCCAGCATTCGCCAGAGCTGGCGGGCAGCCATAAAGACAGGGCTAAATTGTGGCGAGTCGAAGAGACTTAGTAGTTGGCAGGAAAAAAGACAGAGGCGCAAGGGGAGAGCCAACTGTGCAACAGCCCCAACAAACAAATTTCTCTGCAGCACCTGTGGAAGAGCCTGTCACTCCAGAATTGGCCTTTATAGCCACTCCAGGCGCTGCTTCACAAACCACTGACCACCTCCAGGCGCGTATCCATTGTCTCTCGAGATAAGGAGGCCCAAAAGAAAAGAAAAGAAGAGAATCAATGGCATCACTGAGTTCCTATTTTGTTGGCTGTATGTCCAGCTCATCCATGACTGGTGGAGGCTGGGCTGCATTGAGGGCATTCTCAGTGACAACATTCTCCCTGGAGTACAGTTCTAGGTAGTGCTCAACCCAGCGGTCCATTTGTTTGCGTTGGTCATTGATTATGTCCCCTGATTTAGATTTGAGGGGGGCAATCTTCTTGAAGGTTGGCCCAAAAGCTGGCCCATCATATGTTCCTCTGATGTTTCCGCTGTCTGAGGCCAGCTGAATATGACTGCGTAGTTGTTGCCAGTAGTCATTTGCACAGCGCCTGGCTGTTCTTTGTGCAGTGCTTCTGGCTGCTTTAAGTGCTACGGATGTTAACTCGCTGGGGGCTTTCTTGTAGATCAACAGTGCATTGCGCATAGCAGCTATGACAGGTTCCAGCTCTTCATTATGAAATTGAAACCAGTCTGCATTTCTCTTCGCACGTTTGCCGCAGGTGGTCAATGCTGACTCATAGATGGCGTCTCTGATGTTGAAAAATGTGAGGTTATCCACTTTGGTAGGAGGAATAGTTGTGCAGAGTATTTCTTAAATGGTAAGAGATTAGGAAGTGTAGATGTATAAAGGAACCTAGGTGTCCTTGTCAATAAGTCACTGAAAGCTAACATGCAGGTGCAGCAAGCAATTAAGAAGGCTAATGGTATGTTAGCCTTTATCGCAAGAGGATTTAAGTACAGGAGTAATGAAGTCTTGCTTCAATTGTATAGAACCTTGGTTAGAGCGCACTTGGTATACTATATGCAGTTTTGGTCCCATTACCTTGGGAATTATATTATTGCCATCGAGGGAATGCAACAAAGGTTCACCAGACTTGTTTCTGGGATGGCCGGACTGTGCTGTGAATAGAGATTGGGGAAACTGGGCCTCTGTTCTCTGGCGTTTTGAAGAATGAGACGTGAACTCATTGAAACCTACAAAAAATTTAAAGGGATAGACAGAGTAGATGCAGCTGAGATGTTCCCCCCTGGTTGAGGAGTTTAGAACAAAGGGACACAATTTCAAAATAAGGGGGAAGCCACTTTGGACAGAGATGAGGAGAAATTTCTTTACTCAGAGGGTTGTGCATCTTTGGAATTCTCTACCCCAGAGGGCTGTGGAAGATCAGTCATTGAATATGTTTAAAGCAGAGATTGACAGATTTCTAAATACCAATGACATAAGGAAATTAGAGGATAGTGTGGGAAAAAGGCATTGAAGTGGATGATCAACCATGATTGTATTGAATGGTGGAGCACGCTAGATGGGCTGAATGGCCTACTCCTGCTCCTATGTTCCTATGTTCCTAAGTGAGGGTTGCAATAGTGGTGAATGTGAGTCACAGATGGAGTGAAGCATGGTGCAATGATTGTAGAGTAGTCAAGGGAAGCAGGGGAGGGGAGAAGTGAACTAGGTGGTAGTTGAAATAAAAACAAGAAATGCTGGAAATACTCAGCAGGTCTGGCAGCATCTGTGGAGAGAGAAGCAGAGTTAACGTTTCAGGTCAGTGAACCTTCTTCAGAATTGGCAAATATGAGAAATGTGAAAGGCTATAAGCAAGTGAAGTGGGGGGTGGGGCAAGAGATAACAAAGGAGAAGGTGTAGATAGGACAAGGTCACAGAATAGCTGACCAGAAGGTCATGGAGCAAAGGCAAACAATATGTTAATGGTGTGTTGAAAGACAATGCATTAATACAGATAGGGTGTTCACGGACTGAAAATTGAACAGCCGCAAGCACAACATGAAAAAAAAACCAGTGGGCAAGCAAACTGAACAAACTCAGATGAAATGAAATAAAATAAAATAAAACAAACACAAAAGAATATATAAAAAAGAAGAAAGAGAAAAAAAAAAACTAAAAATAAAAGTAACATGGGGTGGGGGGGGGGGGGGCCCATCATGCTCTGAAATTATTGAACTCAATGTTCAGTCCGGCAGGTTGTAGTGTGCCTAATCGGTAAATGAGATGCTGTTCCTCGAGCTTGCGTTGATGTTCAGTGGAACACTGCAGCAATCCCAGGACAGAGATGTGAGCATGAGAGCAGGGGGGAGTGTTGAAATGGCAAGCAACCGGAAGCTCGGCGTCATGCTTTCGGACTGAGCGGAGGTGTTCCACAGAGCGGTCACCCAGTCTGCGTTTGGTCTCCCCAATGTAGAGGAGACCACATTGTGAGCAGCAAATACAGTATACTACATTGAAAGAAGTACAAGTAAATCGCTGCTTCACCTGAAAGGAGTGTTTGGGGCCTGGGATAGTGGGGAGAGAGGAGGTAAATGGGCAGGAATTACACCCCCTGTGATTGCAGGGGAAGGTGCCATGGGAAGGGGACGAGGTGGTGGGGGTAATGGAGGAGTGGACCAGGGTGTCGCGAATGGAACAATCCCTTCGGAATGCTGACAGTGGAAGGGAGGGGAAGATGCATTTGGTAGTGGCATCATGCTGGAGGTGGCGGAAATGGCGGAGGATGATCCTTTGGATATGGAGGCTGATGGGGTGGAAAGTGAGGACAAGGGGAACCCTGTCATGGTTCTGGGAGGGAGGGGAAGGGATGAGGGTAGAGGTGCGGGAAATGGGCCGGACACGGTTGAGGGCCCTGTCAACAACAGTGGGGAAGAATCCTCGGTTGAGGCAAAAGGAGGACATATCAGAAGCACTGTCATGGAAGGTAGCATCATCAGAGCAGATGCATCGGAGATGGAGAGACTGGGAGAATGGAATGGAGTCCTTACAGGAGGCAGGGTGTGAAGAAGTGTAGTCGAGGTAGCTGTGAGAGTCGGTGGGCTTATAATGAATATTAGTGGACAGCCTATCCCCAGAGATGGAGACAGAGAATTCGAGGAAGGGAAGGGAAGTGTCAGAGATGGCCCATGTAAAGGTGAGAGAAGGGTGTAGTTAGAAGCAAAGTTGATAAGGTTTTCCAGTTTGGGCAGGAGCAGGAAACGGCACCGATACAGTCATCAATGTACCATGAAAAGTGTTGAGGGAGGGGGCCTGAGTACGACTGGAACAAGGAATGTTCGACATATCCCACAAAAAGACAGGCATAACTGGGACCCATGCGGGTACCCAGAGCAACACCTTTTACATGAAGGAAGTGAGTGTTGAAGGAGTTGTTCAATGTGAGAACATGTTCAGCCAGGCGAAGGAGGGTGGTGGTGGATGGGGACTAGTTGGGCCTCTGTTCAAGGAAGAAGCGGAGAGCCCTCAAACCGTCCTGATGGGGGATGGAGGTGTAGAGAGATTGGGCCTCCATAGTGAAGAGGAGGCGGTTAGGGCCAGGAAACTGGAAATTGTCCAAATGACGTAGGGCGTCAGAAGAGTCACAAATGTAGATGGGGAAAGACTGGACCAGTGGAGAAAAGATAGAGTCAAGATAGGAAGAAATAAGTTCAGTGGTGCAGGAGCAGGCTGACACAATGGGTCTGCCGGGACAGTCCTGTTTGTGGATTTTGGAAAGGAAGCAGAAGGGGGCTGTCCGGGGTTGCAGGACTATGAGGTTGGAAGCTGTCGAGGGCGGATCTCCAGAAGAGATGAGGTCAGTGACAGTCCTGTGGACAGTAGATTGATGTTCGGGGGTGGGGCCATGGTCCAGAGGGAGGTAGGAAGAAGTGTCTGAGAGTTGGCGCTGAGCCTCTGCAAGTTACAGGTCGGTATGCCAGACAACAACAGCACCACCCTTATCTGCAGGTTTGATGACCATGTCAGGGTTAGACCTGAGAGAACAGAGTGCCTCAAGTTCAGAGGGGGGCAGGTTAGAGTGAGTGAGGGGGGCAGAGAAATTGAGATGACCAATGTCTCGCCGACAGTTTTCAATGAAAAGATTGAGCGGCTAAGAGGCCAGGGGAAGGGGTCCAGGTAGAGGGAGAATGCTGGAGGCGGAAGAATGGGTCTACTGATCGAGGTGAGGACTCCTGGTCAAAGAAGTGAGCCCAGAGGCAGAGGTGACAGAAGAAGAGCTCAACGTCATGCCGAGCACAAAATTCATTGAAGTGGGTGCTTAAGGGGATAAAACTAAGTCCTTTGTTGAGTACAGAACGTTCACCGTCAGAGAGGGGGAGGTCAGAGGGTATAGTGAATACACAGCAAGGGGTCAGATCAGAAGGGGTGGGGTCAAAGGAAAGTGAAGGGGAAGAAGGATCTGGAGGGGCATTAGTCCCCATCAGCTGCTGGAGCCTGCATTCCTTGACACCTGAACGGAAGAGAAAAAGTTTTTGTTAATGCGTCGGATGAGACGAAGGATGAAATGAAACTACGGAGTGGAACAGCTTTGAGATAAGGAGAGGCAGTGCTGCTGGAGAGAGAGGTTCAGTGTGTACATGTGGCGGCGCATAGCACTGAGCGTGGATCTCAGGATGCGGCGAGAGTAGCAGTCCGAGGAATGTTGTATTTCTCGGAGATACCTGTAATCCTGGGTGGATTCAAAACATGATGGGTGGTAGTTGAGGTGTGAGCAAAGAATAGAGAGCAGTCTTCATACCCTGAGAACTCTGGTGAGGCCATTGAACTTCTCTCAGTATTGTAGCTAGGTCCTGGAAGCTAAGATCTTGAGCATTGATACCCTCAGCAACTGGTATTGGAGGTGCTGCCTGGAGGGCTTACAGTGCTCTTCTGTCCACCACCTGGATCATAGCCTCCAATGCAGAATTGGAGAACCTAATACCTTCTCTGACCTGGAAAATGGAATTAGAATAAATAGGTGCTTGATGGCCAGCATGAACATGATGGGCCGAAGGGCCTGTTTCTGTGCCGTATAACTCTATGACCTCTTCCAGCCATTTTTCAACTTTCCTTGTTGACTGCAGCCAGAGCGCACATTCCCTTTAAAAGTTTCTGGTTGCCTTTAGTGACGTCAGAGATGTCCGATATCTAACCCCCCCACCCCACAAACAGGCGTGCACGGTCCACTTTTTTTTTACATTTGTATATATTCATGAATTATGTAGATTTATATATCATTACATTGAATCTGTAGCACAGAAACAGGACAGCAAACTGATCTGTGCCTAACGAGCCTCTTCCACTCTAACTACCACCTCCCAACATATCCTCCTCATATCTCTCTGTTCCTTTTTCTCTCATGCATGCATCAAGCCCCCCCTTAAATGCATCAAATGCTTCAACCATTTGATGCAGTTCTGCATTCACAACACTGCCTCTATGAAGAAATTCCAAATAATATTTCTGACAAAAGAAAGACACTTAATGTCATCCAGAGTACAAACCGAGACAGAGCAAATCCTTCACTGTGACACATATGGTAAGAACGGACTGTGCTGAGGTCATTTCCTGAAGGAGAGACATAATGCCATGAAAGCTTTTCTGTCTTGTTCAAGTGCCCCATGTGGTATGGCCTGCTTTTCTTCAGATAGCAAGTGGCATTGAGGAAGGGAAACACCAATTTGCTTTCATGTCTGCAGATTTTAACAGAAATATGATGGTCGTTTGAGTTCATCACCAAAATGGGGATGATAGATCCAGTTCCTGATGTTTATTTTGCTTTACGAGCGCACAAAGGGAATGAGCAGATGGTGACTTGTAACTTCTTGGGATCTTCATCCAGAAATGGCTGCGTAAAATAATTTGTGCTGCAGAGCATTTTGTCTATAATTGAGCGAGGAAAGGTCATCGCGTCCAGTGGGAATAACAGAAGCACAGTTAAGCTGTTGTTTTACTACAGTTTTATGGATAATTATCTGCGATTGGCATTTAGATTTGATGTGACAGCATTTTTGTGCTCATCATGGTAAAGAATGCATCTGTACTGGTGAATAGAGCAACAACGATTTTACATGTATCGTAATGGGATTAAACATCCAGAGGTCACATAAATAAGAACAATGACAAGCTTGGAAAAACTACCAATGTCATCGTAACCCTGGTACACATAAAGTTCCACATACTAGTGGTTGCATATAAGACCCCGAATTAAGGTTTTTTTTCTTCTCATGATTAAAATTAAATGGAGATATATATATATATATATGTATCTAGGGAACAGGTTGTTTGGGAGAAGAAATAAAACAAGCATCTCGAAATGACAATCATTGAGGTAACAAAGGAAATCATTAAATGCTGGAAGTACAAAGAGAAAATGCTAGTGGTGCACAGAAGATCAGTCAGCACCTGAAGAAGAAACGTCGGGTAAAGGTTTTGGTGTCGTCTTGCTGCTCACTTCCTCAGCTACCTCAATCCATGCCTTCTTTGAGGAGGCAGCAGTTTTCTTCTTTCCACTTGTCAAGAACAACACGGGCTGGATCTTACAGCACCCCCTGACATCGGGGGTCGTGGCGGGGGCAGGGTGGGAATCGGAAAATGCCTCCGGCAGAGGCCTGCCATGGGACTCGACGCCAGGATGGCCTGGCCTGATATTGCTGGCGGCGGCCAGGCCTTGTGGCAGCATCCTCCCCACCCCACCGCTCGGAAACGGGAGCCAAATCTACATATGCAAAAAAATTTAAATACCTGCAGTAATGAGCGTCGGGTTCCAGCCGTCCATGCCGCACCGATATTAGTGCCAGTGGCTGGCACTCCCACGCCTTTGGATCCCTGACCAGGGATCTGAGGTGGAGAACTGGTGGGGAGGGGGATTAGGTAAAGTTTCTCAGTGTGGGAGGTGGGGTAAAACTAATTTCATTGGGCTGGGAGTGGTGGGAAGGGGTAAAGTTTAAAGTTGATGAACTTTGGGAGGGGAAGGTTGGGAGCTCAAGCTAAGTGTTTTGTGGGGAGCGGTCAGGATAAATTTATTTCATTTTGAATAAACACTGTTTTTGAAAAAAATTAAATTGTACTCTCAGACTCGAAGCCCTTTAAAAATGGCATGGGCACCTGCGCAGTGGCTCCTGACGCCATTGCCAGAGACGGACCGCCCACCCCCTCCATGTCATCGGGGGGAGTGGTCTGCCCCGGCCATTTAAATGAGCCACCACACTGAATATCGCGGCAGCTTCACGATATCGCTGCAGCTCCACAATGGGCAGTCCATACGGGCGGACCGCCATTTTTGAAGCTTATAAATCCAGTATTACATCTCTCCTGACCCACGTGGCCAACATCTCCAGCAAGACCTCTAGGGAAGCATTGGAGACCCTGTAGGCCACTTTCACTTTCTTTTATTAAAGTATTACTGCTTTCTCACAACACTTTCCACTCGACGTAATCCTATTCCTCGGCTTCCCTTGCAGATGTTCAAATTGTGACTGAAAAATTATCTCCTGCAGTTGGGCGGCACACCTACAGATGCATGATTCTCACCAGAAATCTAGCGACGTTATTTATCTAATGCCTGGCCATTAGAATCAGCCAGGCTTCCACATCATGCGATGTTGTGGGATTGTCCGGCGGCTCTTAGTAGTGGGATACCCTGCCTCAGAGGGGCGGAAGCCATGACCTTAGATAATTAATTGCCTGAGCCATGCAAAATAACTTTGTGGCTTCCAAGGCCGGCAGAGGCAAGCTCGCCCTGGTTTTCCCGTCAGTGGGCAGGGCAACGGCCTCCTCATTAAATCTTGGCCCATGTCTCCGGATTATTAGCCCAACAACATAGCCACTGTACTTCTGTACCCTTCATTAAAACGCTGGAAAGGAAGAACATAATTCTGGTCAAAATCTTGGACCTCCCTACCTAACAGCATTGTGGGAGCACCATCACCTTGTTGACTGCAGCGGTTCAAGAGAAAGGCTCACCACCGCTTTCTCAAGAGCAACTAAGGATGGGCAATAAATACCTGACCAGCCATTCATCCCGAGAGTTAATTTTTTAAAAAAGTAAGCAACTACAATCTGCATTTTCAAGACTGTCGCCTGATAATGTGCAGTTTCTCTCTCTCATCCAAACTCTTCTCCCTTTTCTCTTGATTCTAGGGTCTACCCAACACCAAGGTTATTGTAGAAGTGCAGAGCTCAGAGAAAGACAATGCTTCATAGGATGTACCTGGTATGGAGGGAAGGTCTTACGAGGAAAGGCTGAGGGACTTGAGGTTGTTTTCGTTGGAGAGACGGAGGAGGAGAGGTGACTTAATAGAGACATATAAGATAATCAGAGGGTTAGATAGGGTGGATAGTGAGAGTCTTTTTCCTCGGATGGTGATGGCAAACACGAGGGGACATAGCTTTAAGTTGAGGGGTGATAGATATAGGACAGATGTTAGAGGTAGTTTCTTTACTCAGAGAGTAGTAGGGGCATGGAACGCCCTGCCTGCAACAGTAGTAGACTCGCCAACTTTAAGGGCATTTAAGTGGTCATTGGATAGACATATGGATGAAAATGGAATAGTGTAGGTCAGATGGTTTCACAGGTCAGCGCAACATCGAGGGCCGAAGGGCCTGTACTGCTCTGTAATGTTCTAATGTTCTAATGTACCATCAGGTGCTTCACTCTCCCAGTCACCAGCTCAGACTTCAGCCTTGATAGAAATAGATAGAACTAGATGCGGCACAGTGGTTAGCCTCACAGCTCTAGTGACCTGGGTTCGGTTCTGGGTACTGCCTGTGCAGAGTTTGCAAGTTCTCCCTGTGACTGTGTGGGTATCCTCTGGGTGCTCTGGTTCCTCCCACATTCCAAAGACTTGTGGGTTCATAGGTAAATTAGCCATTGTTTTAAAACAAAATTGCCCCTAGTGTAGGTCGGAGAATTATGGGGATGTGAGAGGGAAAATGGGATTAATGTAGGATTTGTATAAGTGGATGGTTGATGGTCAGTGTGGGCCGAAGGGCCTGTTTTGGTGCTGCATCTCTCTATGACTCTAGATAGGACTGCATGTGATGAAAGGAGTTCACATTCAGCCTCAATGTAAGGAATTCTCCTTTAATTATTTAAATGTTCCCTCGTGGTTCAGGTTTCAGTGTGTTCTTCAAATGCAAGTTTATTACTCAGACACTTCTGTAGGTGTTTTACTTCTGACTGCCCATGAATTCTTCCCCTAAAGGCCCCTCACTGTTCTAGGGAAACCCTACATATCCCTCCCACTAAAGTCCAGAACCTTCTCCTTTGATATCATGTCACCTGATGTTCAGAAATGTATAAGAAAATAAAATTCCTCCTTACAAGCACCCAAGCTATGATATAGCAGCTGTTTCTATGATATCCTGGCTACTTATCCATTCGAATTCCTGCACTCCCCCCCACTCCCATTTTTGCAACCAAACTGCAATGTTCACACCTATTCCAGCTTTATGAGGTCTCAGGATGTGAGCAACTTAGAATGGATGATGACTCAAAGCTGACAATAATTTGCTTTGGAAGTCTGACAAAGCAGATTCTAACGCTCTGCAATGTCATTTTGCATACCATCACCACTCTGCAGTCTATCCTTGAGAGTGTGGTCACCTCCAGGAACAAAGCAGCTGCTGGAAGTCAAATGGCTGCCATACAGATTCTAGGCTCCACAATGGTGAGATCTGTGGATTGAAATAATAGAGGCTTTGAAGGGAGTAATCATCTTTTCCAATCTGCTGCCTCACAAATCAATGGAACTAATGAGTTTCAGACAAAAGAGAATAACAGTGGCATAATGGGACCAATATGTGCTGACTTCTCTCAGGATGTCAGCACGTTTTGTTATGACCAAGGTTGGAGGAATGCACTGTCTTTCTCTAGTTCCACTATTCCACTGATCACAACATATATTTAAATGTTTTACCTAGTTACCGATACAGTCAATTATATACATTATATTAATTCTAGACTAAAAATCCGCCAGCCAGGTTTCTTTAATAAACAACAAAATTATTAATTTATTATAAATAAAGACTTATTCAATAAAGATGCAAAGCTTATTAACATACAGGTTGAAATATGAAAGTATAAGTACATTCCCTTCTAAATAACCCAGCACACAAACATCTCTGCAGAGATCCACTTCATAAAAACAAAAATACTTTGGCCAAATACTTGTTAATTCTTGAAGAAATAAAGGATAAGATATGAAATGTTCCAGATGCCCTTTGATCTGGTGCCCTGGTACATGTTGACGGGTGTCACTGGACACATGCAGTTGTCAATAGGATCTTTTCTGAAGTAGTTTGTTCTGGAGATGTCGACAGGAAATCTTACAGGAGAATTACTGCATCAGTGGGTTCAGCTAGCACACTGGATTCTCAAAAAAGTTTTCAACACAGGTGGAAAAAAATTAGTTGGGTGGCTGCTCTCTTTGCAGGATACACACCAACTGCACTCCAAACAATCTAGAAAATGAAACCAAAACTCCTGAGCCATAGGTCTAGACATGTGACTTCTCTGTCAACAACTTCAAATAGTTAATTGTCCATAAGGTTCTGGCAGGTTAATTAGCTTAAGACATCTGACTTTCAGTAAGTGTTTGTTTTTCAAGAAAGTCCCAAGTGTCCTTCCAGTGACCCTTTGAAATAAACCAAGTCCAGCATCTCCTCAGGCATTTTCCACAGTCTTTTAAACACAAGTCTTCAAAAATTAATAATGGAAGCACATTCATGACAGTTTGCACATTTGTTAATCCCCCAACCCCTCAATCAATACTAGTCACAGTGTCACCAAGTCAGCTGGGTCAGTCTGCCCCAGCAGCAGCTGAGACAAGCATCTTGCTATCAGGCTCAAGCACCAGAAGACACTGGTAATGAGCATCTCAAGAGTTCCCATGTACTGACGCTACCGGGTATAACATGACATGTACAGTCAAATTAAGTAACCGTCTAAGCTCGACAAGTTGATCACCTTGGTGAGAAGTGAATGAAAGACATTTATGATACTTGACATTAAATTAATCTCCTTTGCCACTTTGATTTGCGGTGTAGTTTCATACCAGCTTCAGAGTCTGCATTGTCAGAATGTTGCTGATGCAGAATGATTGGAACATTCCTCAATGCAGGATGAAAGGAGTAGCGAAGAATGTCATAAGAATTATTATGCAGAGTTTCAGGGAAGGGAATTGCTGAGCTATCAGCTGATCCCTGATACCTCTGGCTGCAAGGCATTATGGTAGCCCTATTTTCTCTGCTACTTCCACTACTTACTCCAGGTTTTCCTAGAACTGTAAAATCGCCACTGTAAAGCAGACTGTTAAAGGAACTCAGCCTGCCCTATGATCCTAAAGTGTGATGTTACCCCTGTAGTGTTGTAATGTTTTGAAACTGCAATTGCATTGTGCACTGTAGAGGCTGCTGTAGAACACATATACTAGCAAAGTGAAAGCAAAACAAGGCAGAATAAAAGAGAAGCTTTGTGTTCAGCTGCTGCAGTCTTTGTCTCTCTGACTTTGCCTCATATCCTCGACCAAACTCAAGTCCCGAGGATATCACAATGGTGACATGGTAAACAGAAAAAGTATGGGAAAGAAATGGAAAAATTGCTTTCAGGTATGAAAATTTTAGAAGTATTTGTCTACTTTCACTGACAGCATTTTAACTTGGAGACTGTTAGAGTTACACATTGGAAGCTTGTACAGTGCATACTCACACACCAATCTCTCCAAAATAACCATCCAATCAAATACATATATATATATATATATATATTGTC
Organism: Heterodontus francisci; assembly: GCF_036365525.1. Lineage (NCBI taxonomy): Eukaryota > Metazoa > Chordata > Chondrichthyes > Heterodontiformes > Heterodontidae > Heterodontus > Heterodontus francisci. The sequence goes on from NC_090375.1 coordinate 41,653,740, forward strand.
TATATATATATATATATATTATATATATGGTATTGTCTATGCCCAATCTACCACCTTTTGATGAGCATTCAGAACCATCTACCATATTCCACATTGGCAAAAGTGGTTGTGATGTTTCAAAGGCGCGCTGGCAGGTTTTGCAATCGCAGACGATGCAAGGAAAAAGGCCTTACTTCTATACTATGGAAGTGAAGAATGAGAAGGTATCTTTGAGATATTTATTTCTGAGCAAAATGACTACGACTCAGCAATACATGTACAACAACCTACTTTACACCTAAGAAAAAGACCATATACGAAATCATTGTCTTCTGACGCACTAAGCAAGAAGCAATTGATCAATATTGCATGCATCTGAGGCAACTAGCAACCAAATGTGACTTCCGTGATGTTGAATATGAAATCAAAACACAAATAATCAAATGCTGTCTCTCTCGTCGACTACACCGAAAAGCGCATGAGAAAAATAGAACGCTGCTGGAGTTAGCACTATCAGTCTCAGAGTCCAGAGCTACTGAAGTTGAGGCTGCTAACCTCCAATCTCAACTCCTGTGAACACTATTCATTGCTCATGTGTCAGGAAACCACCTGCAAAGCAACAACAGCCTTCTCACAAACAGAGCTGTGACTTATCCAAAGAATATTTCCACTGTAGCAGTGCTTACTCACACCAGACAGAGTGTCCTGCTACTGATAAGCAGTGTAAAGCCAATGGAAAACTCAACCACTTTACTTGTGTTTGTTGCCCATCAACAAAATCAACTACTAAGACCAATACCAATGGAAGGGTGTCATATATGCGTACCACAGCAAAAAAGTAAGACAATATAGCTAATGTAGAGGCAGATGACCCTGACCATACTTTTGAGCTGTCTCTCAGACACAGCAAACAGCCACTTGTGACAGTGACCATTGGCTGCTCGGATGTAGATGCTCGCATAGTTACAGGAGAATCTTTCAATATCATGGGAGGCAAAACATTCAACAAACTTCAAGATTGCCCCATTCTCTGCAAACCAGAGGATACGAAAATTTTCCCTTACAACAGTGACAAACTGTTGAAAATCATCGAAACTTTTGAAATACCAGTCTCATTCAAAGGCACTAGAATGAAAGCTCTATTCTATGTCATGTCTGGAGAAAGTGACACAGCAACAGATCTGCATATGATTGCTGTCACATATGCAATTCCTTCACATAACAAAAACATTCTCCAACTGTATGCTAGCTGCTTCACTGATATTGACAAGCTAAAAGGTGTTACATGCAAGCTGCCTGTCGACTCTAATGGACCTCCAGTTGCACATCAACAGTGACGAATATAATTTAATTTGAGAAAACAGACAGAGAAGGAACTTCAATGCCTACTTGACCTTGACATTACTGAAAAAGTTGAGAATAAGCCTATCCCTTTGATGTCACCCATATAATTTGTCAAGAAACCCAAGAGCGAGAACCAGATTGATATACGATCACCAAACCAAGCCATACAACGAGAAAGACACTTGACACCGACAATCAATAATATCATAGAGAAAGTGAATGGAGCTAAACACTTCCAAAAACTTGACCTCAATGCGGAATACTATCAAACCAAGCTTGCAGAAGAATTGAGATATCTTACTGCATTCTCTACTCACATCAAACATTTCCGATACAAGTGGCTCAACTTTGGAGTCAGCTCCGCAGCTGAGGAATTTCAGCACTTGATTAAATCTGCACTACAAGGACTTGAAGGCACACTGAACATCAGTGATGACATTCTCATCTATGGCTGGGCCGAAAAGGAACTCGAGACACACCTACATGCTTGCCTACAACGTCTCAGAGAATGTAACCTCACCTTGAACAAAGACAAATGCTTGTTCAATGAAAGCAGAATTGAATTCTTTGGTCATGTATTCAGTGGTGAAGTAGTATCACCTGATCCATGGAAAGTTGAAGCCATTGCAAGCGTTGCAGATCCTACAAATGTGCAGGAAGTCCTGAATCTGCAAAGGCTCATCATATACTGCAGTTGCTTCATTCCTGACCTCGCTATGCTGTCTGCCCCTATCTGACAAAAAGAAACCACCAATTGGGAACGGACTAAATCACACAAACAGCAGTACACCAGATCAAACGATGTTTGTTAGCAAGTTACACAAATGCCTATTTTGACCCTGAGAAGATCACTCAACTAGACCTGGATGCACGCCCGGTTGGCTTAGGTACAGTTCTTGTATGGAAAGACATGGTAACCCATCAATCAGTGTGATGGCAGTCAGATCATTAATGCCTGTAGAGCAACATTATTCGCAGAGAGAGAAGCACTGTCAATCACATGGGGTATCTTACACTTTCATCTCTACTTATATGGAAGTGAATTTAAAGTAATAACCAATCATAGAGCACTACTGAGCTCATTCAACAATCCACCCACTCAACTTGGCTACTCAAACTACAAGAGTACAAGTTCCATGTTGAGTATCAGACAGGTAAGCTCAACCCAGCAGATTACCTTTCATGCATCTGTTGTCAGCAGTCAGTCCTGCTAGTTGTGAGGAAAAGGTTGCTGAACAACATCTTAACTACGTAAGCATAAATGCAGTGCCACAATTGCTGAAACTAGCCAACATCAAAGCAGCAACAAAACAAGATGATGCTTTGCAACTATGTATGAAGGCTATGGAATCACAAAACTGGGAAGACTTGATCGAGAAAGTGGCTACAAACAAAAATCGCTCAAACACTACAAGGTCTTCACAATGTTCAAAATGAATGCACCGTTACAACCGCATCTGATCTCATATTACGCAGCAACTGCATTGTCATTCCACACTCATTGAGGGAACGTGTTGTCAACATAGCACATGAAGGATGCCAGGGAATAGTCAAGACTAAACAACTCCTTAGGGAACAGGTATAATTCCCAGGAACTGTCTGTATAGTAGGCACAAAATCAATCAATATTTGCCAAGTCAAGCAACCACAATGTTAAATCTTCATGATTCTCTCAAGATGTTCAAACTACCTCCAGGACCATGGATTGAAGTTTGCATTGATTTCACAGATTTGCTCATAGGTGAGCACCTACTTGTTGTCACTGATGACTATAGCATATTCCCAATGGTGGAATTAGTTATGTCAACTTCAACGAAAGCAGTCATCCCAAAGCTTGACCAGATCTTTTTTGTTTGGAATCCCTCAAACAGCAAGAAGTGACAATGGACCCCCATTCAACAGCGATGAGTTCAGTAAATTCGAAAACTACCTAGGGCTCACTTATAGAAAAATCACAACCCATTGGCTAAGAGCTAATGGTAAAGTCAAGAGATTTATGCAAGCCTTGAAAAAAGTGATACGGACAGCTACAGCTGAGAACAAGTCATGGAAGCAAGAGCTATATCACTTTCTTAGTAATTACAGAGCGACACCTCACTCGACGACCAGAAAACCTCCAGCGACACTCATTTTTTCACATCCTATACACACACATCTTGCTGAGCTACCCTGCGGAGCTAATGATCAACATATACGTGAACACAATCAAGACCAGAAGGTTCGAAAGAAAGTACATGCAGAGTGAAACATGAAACTTAGAGCTGCACAGCTAAAACCAGAAGATAAAGTACTTGTGAAATGTGATGGTCATATTGGAAAGCAAACAACTCCTTAAGACATTCAACCATTTGTTCTGACCAACACAAAAGGATCAATGATCACTGCTAAGCGCATTTCTCAAATCATCACAAAAACGTGACATTCTTCAAAGCACTGAAAACACCACTCGTAAGCATTGAATCCGATTCTGACATCGCCATCTCAGATCAGAGCATGATTCAAATGAGACGACATCTGACATCAGACGTAATCACCATACCTACCATACTTAAGTGACTGTTCATGTTTCAGTTTATCGTTTACATTTTGGAAACAAAGAATTTAGCAGTGCTATGCCTCTAATTTACTAAGACGGGGAGGGATATAGTGTTGTAGTGTTTTGAAATTGCAATTGCATTGTGCATTGTGTACTCTAGAGGCTGCTGTGGAACACACATGCTAGCAAAGTGAAAGTAAAATTTAAGACAGAATAAAAGAGAAGCCTTTGTGTTCAGCACTAGGCTTTGTCTGCCTCTGCTTCATATCCTATACTGAACTCGGCTAAACCTCTCATGTCCCGAGGACATCACAACCCCTTTAATTGCACAAGGTTTGAAAATGCTTATATTTATACAACATGCTCAATGTGAACATGGCACCGAATATACTCACATGCATAAACCATAAAGGTATTTGACTTTCTGGGTGATTCCTACCTAATTTGCTATGTGTTTTGTGTTCTGTTCCACCCAGCATCAAATAAAATTACAATTACTTTTACAGGCTGGGGCAAAAGAATGTAATATATATGAAATAAAAATAGTAGAAAAGAAATCATTTCAGATATATAATGCTATTTCAATGGCTAGGGCCATTTTTCTTCTGTCTCCTTGGCAAGATGGGCATGCTAGATGCAAGTCTGCTGATCCTGCATTGCTCTGATCAGGTCCTCGTCTGAGAACTGGTACCTGTGGTATAACAAGCCCCCGAGATTATTTTCGAAGTAACAGTCCAAATGAAGAAAAATGATTTCAACACCAATGTCCTATCTCATTTCGTTGCATAGACATTGATAAATCCTATAAAACTATCTAGTCCTCACATTATATGATTAAGGGAGAAGCAATACAGTTCTAAACTCCTATTCAGAGTGTGTAGACTCAAATTGTAGTCTCAACTATCAATCAAAGTCCATGACAAGGTCAGCAATTATTGCTGGACTGACACATGAAGTCAATAGAGCTCTACCTTGGTGGGGATGAAGGAAATGCCAGGTGAGTTCTTCTACCCCATAAAATATTGATCAATATGAAATAGCACTAACTGCTTGATGATGTCTCTGGTCCAGGGGGTTGAAGGATAAAAGCAAAACAGCATGGTAGCAGAAAGGCTGAAAATAAAAGTTAACTTTCTGTGATAGGTCTCTTTCATGGTAAACATTGGATTGAAAGGACATGGACAAAAGCTTGCAAAGGGCATGAAGTGGTGCAGGAAACTAAGACATCTAGTAGTTACTGATGTAAGATTTCTGAACCTGTTGTTCCCCAAATTATATTTGTCATATTTTATAACGTGGGTATTATTTGAGCTTGTTTTCAATCCTGTGTCACCTCAGATGTGGAAATGGCAAAGCAGCTGTGTCACCCGATTGAAGCCACCATTGGGAAATCTGAACCATTGTCAAGTTAGGGCCATATTTGAGTGCAGCTGATGAGTAGTGGGTGCCAAAGGGGCACTGTGCTGCAGCTTGCTGGTTCTGGGAGTGGCATTGGAGAGCAGTAGAAGAGTTGGCCAGCATTTGGGGTTTTAGGAGGAGGCGATCACAGAGTGAGGGGGTCAGCAGTGGGTGACGGGGGAAATCATGGCCTGGCAATGGGTCATAATATTTTTGTGGAGCCAGGTGGAGAACTCCACCTGGCCCCATGAAAATAAAAAGACAAAGAGATTTGGAGTCTTTTGTAGACCATCCACCGGGAGTCTCATTAAAGGCCATTGGTTAGACCAGTCATGCCTGGTAAAAATGGTAGGGTGTGTGTGACATACACTAATTCATCTGCACTTCAAAATTAAGACAACGTATGATCTCAATTTGCAAATTTACAGAGCCTCCCACGCGAATCAGGCAGACCTGCCAAGCAGATCCACCTGAAAAAGTAATTAGGTGGGCCTGGGTAACCAAATATTGGACCATGTTATCCCCCCCCCCCACCCCCTCCCCTCCCCTCCCCAACATTGATTTTTCTCTGCCAGCTGCCCATTAGTTAAGAAAGATAATGGGTAGGTTGCAATTAAAAATATCCCCTCACCCCATCTCTATGCAAGGCTCATCCCTTCTGACTCTTTGTGCCCTGGGATGATCTATGGGGGTTATTATGGCCAAAAACAGGCATTAACTGGTTGCTGTGCTTTCGGGCTGGTTTTGCCGGGGGGCTGACAGCAAACTGTCAGTGTTCGCCGTCATTATCCCTCGGAAACTGACCGCAAGTTCAGGATGTCAGGCATGCGCTTATTAGCGCAGAAATCCTGAAGTTCCGGTCTGTCACTCAGGCCTCCACCACAGGCCGCTCTGTGCCCACCCCACAGAGTCGGCAATCACTGAAATCAATGAGAATTTCAACTTTCCCACCCCCACATTGTAGTTGGAAACCCCTTAAAAAGTAACACACTGTTCAATGGGCGGCACAGTGGCGCAGTGGTTAGCACCGCAGCCTCACAGCTCCAGGGACCTAGGTTCGATTCTGGGTACTGCCTGTGCGGAGTTTGCAAGTTCTCCCTGTGACCGCGTGGGTTTTCGCCAGGTGCTCCGGTTTCCTCCCACAGCCAAAGACTTGCAGGTGGTAGGTAAATTGGCCATTGTAAATTGCCCCTAGTGTAGGTAGGTGATAGGGAATACGGGATTACTGTAGGGTTAGTATAAATGGGTGGTTGTTGGTTGGCACAGACTCGGTGGGCCGAAGGGCCTGTTTCAGTGCTGTATCTCTAAATAAAAAAAAATAAAAAATAAATAAATTAGGTGTAACTTGGTTTTTAACAGTGATGTGATCAATAAAATAGGAAGGCAAAAGAACTGGCCTTGAAAAATTAACTTTATAATTGTGGGTTACTGTTAAATGATTAATTAGTTGATTTTTTAAGCTAAACATTTTTAATAGCTTTTTAAAAGTTTTTTTTCAGAATGTTTTAGCTTCCACCTTCACCCCTTATGTATGTCCCAATATTAAATTTCTCCATGTAAAAAATTTTAAAAGTAATTTTATTTTAATGCTTTTAGTTTCCTGTTTGGGGGGAGGGGTGATCTGTGAAAATCCTTTAATGTGATTGGCCGCAGCTCTGATCGCCCGATGACATCACTTCAGCTCCCTACTGGGAATGCCCAGTAAAGAACGTTACAATCAGTAGCAGCATCACTGCACAGTGATAGAGACAAATTTCTCACCGGAGAGATCGCATCGTGGTCAACGGTGACCGCCCTTGCTTTGCTGCTGACTACAAACTCCGGTCCAATAAGAAAAGTCTAGATTTAGCACCCAAGTCTGGTCTTAATTTTTGATCAGCATAATTTGATCTTGTCTGAAGGTGCTAAACCAGAAACCTGCAGGTGCTGATTAGACACAATTATCATGCAGCAGTATATGTAGGTTCCTCATACCCATTTCCATTCAAAGTGTTGAATGTGCTGGATAGCGCATATCAGCATGTTGGCTTAGATATCAAGGGAGAGGGTGCACATGTTCATGGACACGGCAATGGAGGTCCAGATGGAGGAGGACGTCCTGTACCCGCAGTGATAAGAATGCCACCTTACCCTCCTGTCACTCTCTCCTGCAGCAGCTGGTGTTGCTCTACCTGGCCTCAAGTCCTCCTTCCATTCCTGGTGCAGACCAAGGGAGACTCCTAGCAAAAGGCCCATGACCAAGCACACCTTTTTTCCTGGTGACTGCTATAAGGTGTCCAGTAAGGTGGAGTAGCACAGCACTTACTCTTGTTAGGTGAAGTCCTCAGAAAATGACCCGGGTTCGATTCTGGGTACTGCCTATGTGGAGTTTGCAAGTTCTCCCTGTGTCTGCGTGGGTTTCCTCCGGGTGCTCCGGTTTCCTCCCACCTCCAAAAGACTTGCAGGTTGATCGGTAAATTGGCCATTGTAAATTGCCCCTAGTGTAGGTAGGTGGTAGGAGAATAGTGGGGATGTGGTAGCGAATATGGGGTTAGTGTAGGGTTAGTATAAATGGGTGGTTGTTGGTCGGCACAGACTCGGTGGGCCGAAGGGCCTGTTTCAGTGCTGTATCTCTAAATAAAAATAATAAATAAAATAAATAAAAATCTGTGAAGTAAATGTTGCTTGAATGTTGGTGAAGCTTTAACGAAGTGTCCTGGAAAGTTTCCCAATGCATTTCAGAAGTCCTCTTTACAGCTCCAGCAGTAGATGAACATGAAATGGTGAGTATCCCTTTAAGTAGCACTTGAAATCCATATCAACACCTTGTTTGCTCCCAAACATCTGCTGCTGTTAGGAAAGAGCATTACTACAAGCACTAGCTGCCAAAATGCCATGCAGCCTCCTTAATGAGCACTAGCAGGCATTTGATGTGACAAACAGCTCCTTAATGAGCCTCTGTGAAGCTGTTCTTTGTGTACACTTCAACTCGTTTACCAAAATGGCATTTTGCACAAAAATCAGGTTAAACTGGCCAGCTCAGGATAGCATCTCTGCCACCTCCGGGGTTCTTTCGCACCTGAACGCATGGCTAAAACCCGCCCCCAATGTTAGTGGGGATAAGTTTGTTTTGAGCTCCTTAGGTCCATTACAATCTTCTTCTCATTGATGCCAAAGTTTGTAAGTATGCCTGGAAATACCCAATTTGTGGCGTGCAGGATACTAAGGTTTTCTCAGATCAATATCTTTAAAGCTCCTTACAAATGCTTTTCCCCACCTTCATATAAAGGGTTATTCTCTGTATAAGCACTCATTCTAACCATTTACTTTGCTCTCTCCATTAAAAGTTATAACACACCATCTTTTCAGTCACTGTAAAATTTTCAAACAGCAAAAGTGAGTTGCTTCACAAAAATCAGGAATTGTTTTCTTACTTTAGGTTACAGTGCACAAATAGAACTGACGTATACAAATGCATGTGACATTACTCAGGAGCCTGGAGCAGTGCACTGGAATGCAACTCCATTATATCTGCTCTCAGAGTTGTATCAGTAATTACTTTTTGAGACAGCACCTAAAGCCTATGTACTGATAATAAACTGCCACTACAACTATCGATCCTTTTGAAGTTGCTGTAATAAACGTAATTCATCTGATGTTTGTAATACACAAGGAAAAAGGTTGCATAATTGTAGATATTTTTGTTGTTTAGTAAATGAAAACTTTACGTACTGTTCCAGTATTTCAATAATAAAGAGTTTTCCAGCGGTGAAATTTGTCTCCTTAGCATCCAGTTTATCAGTGTTATGAGTGTCGTTTTCCCTCCAAAATGGGTCCGTGGTGCACACGCACATGTTTGGTGTGAGATGTGCCAGACACCATTTTGGTGAGGGCATTAGTACATAAGCTGGGAACGTCTGCCATAAGTCTGCAGAGTAGGAAAATCTGTGTAATGCAGATTTGATGCCAGCACTGCCATTTTGGAGCTCAACACTCCAGCTGACACCTCTTAACCTTGCAGCAGGAAAGAACCTGTAACCCTTTACCCCAGGTCCTTTCCCCCAAATATTTCAGGACCTTTCTTTACTCTTGATATCAATGGCACATAACAAGTATTTTTTTTCACAAGCGAGTTTATTTACCTTATACCCAAACTACAGATATACTTATGATGGTGGTAGTTGGTAACCCCACGTGCAAGAGTTGGTCCCCAGACGGTCAGAGAGCTGAACAAGTTCACTTCGCATTTTTAGGGCTGAATTTTACCGGCTCCTCGACGCCACGGGTCGTGGCGCAGGGGCCGGTAAAATGCTGCGGGGAGAGGCACGCCTTGACCCGTGACGTCGAGACGGGCCCATCGCATTTTATCGCCGGCGGCGGGACCTCGGTGCAGCCCCCCTGCCACATGGCAGCGGCACCACAATTAGCACATGGTAATGCTCACTTATCTATGCTGATTATGCAGCCCGCCGCCTCTCCATCGACACTGCCGGATTTTTCGTTGAACGGGCAGCCGTCACGTGCCGTCCCGTTCATGATCTGAAAAGCTGGCGGGTCCTCACTCTGCATTACGGAAGGGAGGAGGGAGGGGGGATTACACAGGGGTCTAATTCTGCACTCAGGAAGGGAGGAGGGACGAGGGAGGGGGATATGCAGGGGTCTCACTCTGCATTCTGAAAGGAAGGGGGTCTGTGATTACTGGAGGGAAAACTGCGCTGGCATGAAGGGAGGTACCATGTACCATCCCTCCGTTAACAGTGTATGCTCTGTGTTTGTGAAGGGGAAATGGCACACTAGGCACCCTGTGTGTGGGGAGGGTGCCAGAAAGGGCAGGAACATTTTGGTTTTATGGATGGTGGGGGCAATCAATTCAGCTGATAGGATCTTGATGTGTGGTCATGCTGTGCCACTGTGAGTGTTGGGCAATGTCATGGCATGCCATATAGTTGATCCAAGAAAGCAGCTGATGTACCTGTCAACACCAATCCCTGCCCTGTTAGGAACCTTCAAATACATGCAGGGTTCAATTTTATTTATCACACGGAAATAGGTATGGCTCATCCTACATTGTGTGATCCTCTGCACGTGAGGATCTGTATGCACCAGAGACAATATCAACAGGCCGGTACGATCCACGTAGAGGCCCCTGGTCATGAGCTGGAGCCCCCAAGTCGAGCCAACCATTACGGCTGTCATGCATCTACAGGCCCCAGATGACATGTCATCGGATGTCAGAGCACCAGTGTCAGAGGAGATTGCCCATACAGAGAGGGTAGTGACACGTCTCTGTGCCCTGCTCAAGGATGACCTGCAGCCCATGGGCTCCGGTGGACATCCCATTCCTTTGTTCCACATAGTGGCAGTAGTTCTCAAGCCTGATGCCTCTGCAGCCTTTCAGGGGCCCACCAGAGACCTTTGTGGGGTCACACAGTTAGCAGTGCACCACTGTATCAGGGAGGTCACCAATGCCCTGCACCGGAGGGCTAGTGAGTATGTTCACTTCAGGACGGACTCTCACAGACAGGGGCAGTGGTTCTGGCACCATTGCCGGAGAACCATAAGTTATAATGTTCATAGACTGCACTCATGTGGCTATCAGGCCTACTGGCAGGCTACCACCAGCAGTCATCAACATTAAAGGAGCCCTCTCAATCTAGGTGAAGCTGGTATGTGAACACCGTGGCTGCTTGCAGCGAATGTGTGACCGCTTCTCAGGCAGCTGCCATGACTCCTGAGTCTTTCGCCAGTCCCAGCTGCCACTGGTCTTCATTGAACTGGCTCAGATGGTGGGGTAGCTTCTTGGAGACATGGCTCCCGACACCAGTGAGAGACTCCACCACTGCTGCAGAGGAGAGATACAATGCCAGCCACTGAGCTACATGAGCCACCACTGAGCAGGAGATCAGCATGCTGAAAGAGCGCCTCCAGTGCCTGGATGGATAGGACCTGTACTACGGGCCGAAAAGGCCAGCTCCTTTCTTTGTTGCTCTGCACAACTACGCACCCAATAGGGGCCAGGCCTGGCATGATGAGGAGAAACGTCAACAGAATTCCTCCTCGGACTATGAAGACGCTGAAGACCTACAACATGATGGATGCGTGGGAGGGCAGATGGCACCAAGGCTCTGCACGCAGGGCCAGCAGTGAGCTAGGGATGTACAGAAGTGGCATATCAGACAAAGGCTGTCTGCTCTATAGAAACCGACATGAGCTCTGCAAGCCACACATCTCCCTCGTTCACCTGCTGTGCACCAGTCCACATCTGCAGCATCCCTGTGTAAACCATTAGAGGCAGCAGCTGACTGAGCCAATGTCGATGTCACTGGGTCCGTGGAGATGCTCATGAGTAATGGTGGCATGGCAATGCTGTTATTGCATACGTTGGCTCTCCTGAAGGACCAACAGTGCAAAGGGATGTGACATTGGCGCTACATGCTGGCACACATCATTCCCACAGAGAAAAGAACACACATGTTGGTGAGGAACATTTAGTGAAAGACGTATTTACATTGCTGTGACACCTGTGCATTCCCATTTGTGTCAGCGTGTTGTCTGTAAACCTCTGCAATACCTTTTATGGTTTTTGTCGAGGTTCATCCCAAGCAGCTCTGTAACACAGGAGTCTGTGCTCTACGGGCTGTTCCCAGGGACGCACACTGAGACAAACATCAACTGCTGCTGGAGGACTATCAATTCGATGAAAGACGCCCTTTGGTCTGCCCGAAGCTTGCTGGTCTTCCAGCGCAAAGAGTTGTCCACCACCGAATGTTGCAGACTGGCACATTCCAAGGTCCAGGACTATGTGCTGAGGGACGCACTAAAGCTTGGGGCAGCCGCAGCAAAGGCTCAATGGGGAAAGACCACAGTGTAAGGTCCCCCCACCAAGCTGAACTGAGGGGCTGGATCCATGGGAAACCCCTCGAACTGTATCGTTAATATTTTTATTTGCTGTAAATGTAAAACTGTGATTGGTACGACAATTGTGAAATGGAAGGGTTGTGAAGAAACTCATGATAGTATTGAAGGAAACTGATCTCCCTTGCAATGTTTGTATTTTTTGGTGCTGTTTGAAACTGTTTGGCAATGTAATTTTTGCAGATTTTTATGAATAAAGTATATTTTGGTAATTAAAAAAAAAAAAAATTAAGTCTCACAGCCTGTAATGTGCAAAATTAAGATTATTCACCCAGGTGCGGCTCTCGTACAAGAAGGAATGTTACACTTGAGTGGGAGAAGAGAATCATAACTTCACAGGACACTGGGACACAGCAGGCTAAGTATGTGGCAGCAAAGCGGAAAGTGCTGGGGTAACTCAGCAGGTCAGGCAGCATCTGTGGAGAGAGAAGCAGACTTAACTTTCAGGTGGACAAGTTAATTCTGCTTCTCTCTCCACAGATGCTGCCTGATCTGCTGGATTTCTGCAGCACTTTCTGCTTTGCTGCCAGATTGACAGCAGCCCCACTCTTCAGCAGTCAGGTAAGTATTCTTTGACAGCTGTCGGGAAGCAGGTAGTGGGGCGCTTAAAATAGGGCCCCAGCACCTGCTGCACAACTGTCAAAGACTCTCACTGCACCGAATGTCCCGCCTCACCCAGCGTCATATGGGGAGGGTGGCTCGGCGTTGTGATTGTAATGAGCCCCAGCGATTAATATTGCGGGGGCTCTGCGGCAGCCGGAGAATGTGGGCACCCCACCCCGAATTCAAAGGGCACCGCCGCTGACGGCGGTACCCCAATAAAATTCAGCCCTTAGTGACTGACCAGGTCACTCTCTCTTCCTGATAGCAGCAATAATGTCCTTGTGGGCTGTGGCTTTATACCCTTTTCTGACCCTGGTCCCTCGACATATAAGGTAACATTTCAAATTGGGACGTCCAATTGGTTTCAGTGTCTTATTAATCCCCCATTGATCTGCAAGACAACCTGTGTGTTAATAAAAGCAAAATACTGCAGATGCTGAAAATCTGAAATAAAAACAAGAAATGCTGGCAGTACTCAGCAGGTCTGGCAGCATCTGTGGAGTGGTCTCAGGTGCATACAAACAATGGATGTGATATCTGTATCTTGATAGGGCAGGAAGAAATCCATTCATACATATCCAAAGAGCCCAATGTCTTTGAGAGTTGTAGACAAAATGTCCGATATTGTAATAGTCTGGACAACCACCTTAATGACATGTCTGGGTACCCCTGTTCCGTTAAAACTGTCATTATTTTTCAAAAGTCCAGTATGAGCCTCAGCGATGATGTCTTTGGTCAGAATTCTTCTCCCTTTGTCCCAACGTCCTCCACGCTCCATGTTCCTACCACTCTTTGTCAAATTTTGCACACAAAATGACCAGTTTACATCTGCAACACGCACATTTCGCAATTTGATAGAGCACTGAAACCACATATTGAAATCCAGCAAAACTGTTACAAGAAAATAGTTGAAAGAAAATTGCATAAAAATATGCTCCCCTTACAAACACTGCACCAGTGCTATTTAAAGGGATCATCAGCTACTTTCAGGTTAGTTGCTGATCGATTTCAAATGTTGGTCATATGATTGTAGAAGTGGTTTCTACAATTCTTTCAAGATGATAAAGTTTACAGGGAGTGGTGTGGTAGTTGCTGAAAGATATATCCTGACTTCAAGTAATCTACACAAACAGGTTGCTCCAAGACATGGATGCATTCCCATTGGACTACAGGATGACAGGAAGAATGAGCAAAGGTGACACGGAGCAGGACAAGCTACTGGAAGAGAAAGGACGGTGGGGGGAAGAAGGGCTCTCAGCAGGAGGCCATATCTGCCCAGGGTGTTTGGGGAGACATTCTCCTAACAGAACCTCAACAAGGAATATTGTGGCGAGAGAAACAAGAGTTAACGTTTCAGATCGTAGACTAAATGCTGCCAGACCTGGTGAGTACGTCTAGTATTTTCTGCCTTTATTTCAGATTTCCAGCTTCCACAGTATTTTGCTTTTATATGATGGTAGCAGTCTGAGCTTGCATGAGAACAGTGCAAGTTTCCACTGCAGCACCTAGATGTGGGTGGCTTCTTCTGGTTTTGCAATGGAAGCTGAGACATCAGTTATCAGATGTTGCATCATAGCTGGTTTCACAAGTGTGCTATTGAGTAGGCACCACTTCCTGGAAAGGATGGCTCCAAGCTCTGCACAAAGCCCTGCGCCAAGTTGGTGACGGACTCCTCCATGCTCCTTGACATTGATCGCAGGCTTTCTGACGGGCCTGCCAATGCACCAGGCATTGCATTGTGCATACCCATCACCTTTCTTCTGTAATAAAAGCAAAATACTGCGGATGCTGGAAATCTGAAATAAAAACAAGAAATGCTGGAACCACTCAGCAGGTCTGGCAGCATCTGTGAAAAGAGAAGCAGAGTTAACGTTTCGGGTCAGTGACCCTTCTTCAGAACTGACAAATATTAGAAAATTCACAGGTTATAAGCAAGTGAGGTGGGGGTGGGGCAAGAGATAATAAAGGAGAAGGTGTAGATGTGACAAGGCCACATAGCTGACCAAAAGGTCACGGAGCAAAGGCAAACAATATGTTAATGGTGTGTTGAAAGACAAAGCAGTAGTACAGATTAGGTGTTAACGGACTGAATATTGAACAGCAGCAAGTGCAAACCTGAAAACAACAGTGGGTAAGCAAACTGAACAAACTAAGATGAAATGAAATAAATGCAAAAAAAAGGATTGTAAAAAATTTAAAAAGAAAAAAAGAAAAAATAACTAAAAATGAAAGTAAAATGGGGGGCTGTCATGCTCTGAAATTATTGAACTCAATGTTCAGTCCGGCAGGCTGTAGTGTGCCTAATCGGTAAATGACATGCTGTTCCTCGAGCTTGCGTTGATGTTCACTGGAACACTGCAGCAATCCCAGGACAGAGATGTGAGCATGAGAGCAGGGGGGAGTATTGAAATGGCCAGCAACCGGAAGCTCAGGGTCCTGCTTGCAGACTGAGCGGAGATGTTCCACAAAGCGGTCACCCAGTCTGCGCTTGGTCTCCCCAATGTAAAGGAGACCACATTGTGAGCAGTGAATACAGTATACTACATTGAAAGAAGTACAAGTAAATCGATGCTTCACCTGAGAGGAGTGTTTGGGGCCTGGGATAATGAGGAGAGAGGAGGTAAATGGGCAGGCATTACACCTCCTGCGATTGCAGGGGAAGGTGCCATGGGACGGGGACGAGGTGGTGGGGGTAATGGAGGAGTGGACCAGGGTGTCGTGGAGTGAATGATCCCATCGGAATGCTGACAGGGGAAGGGAGGGGAAGATGCGTTTGGTAGTGGCATCACGCTGGAGGTGGCGGAAATGGCGGAGGATGATCCTTTGGATATGGAGGCTGATGGGGTGGAAAGTGAGGACAAGGGGAACCTGTCACGGTTCTGGGAGGGAGGGGAAGGGGTGAGGGTAGAGGTGCAGGGAATGGACCGGACATGGTTGAGGGCCCTGTCAACCACAGTGGGGGGAAATCCTCGGTTGAGGAAAAAGGAGGTCATATCAGAAGCACCGTCATGGAAGGTAGCATCATCAGAGCAGATGCGTCGGAGACGGAGAAACTGGGAGAATGGAATGGAGTCCTTACAGGAGGTAGGGTGTGAAGAAGTGTAGTCGAGGTTGCTGTGGGAGTCGGTGGGCTTATAATGGATATTAGTAGACAACCTGTCCTCAGAGATGGAGACAGAGAAGTCAAGGAAGGGAAGGGAAGTGTCAGAGATGGACCATGTAAAGGTGAGAGAAGGGTGGAAATTGGAAGCAAAGTTGATAAAGTTTTCCAGTTCGGGGCGGGAGCAGGAAATGGCACCGATACAGTCATCAATGTACCAGATAAAGAGTTGAGGGAGGGGGCCTGAGTAGGACTGGAACAAAGAATGCTCGACATATCCCACAAAAAGACAGGCATAACTAGGACCCATGCGGGTACCCATAGCGACACCTTTTACTTGAAGGAAGTGTGTGGAGTTGAAGGAGAAGTTGTTCAATGTGAGAACAAGTTCAGCCAGGCGAAGGAGGGTGGTGGGTAGGTAGGTTGACTGATGCAAGTCTTCATCTGCAGCAGAGCTTGAGACTTCATCCTTTGACCTGCACTACCCTTGTCCCCTGCCCCGGCTTCAGGCCACTCATGCCCATATCTCACCACCTGCAGATCCCGCCTCTCAGCTCTCCTCTAAAGTGGCTCTTGTTCCTTGTTGAGGTTCCTTGTTGAGGTTCAGTTAGGAGAATTTCTCCCCAAACACCCTGGGCAGACATGGCCTCCTGCTGAGAGCCCTTCTTCCCCTAGTCCTTCCTCTTCTAGTAGCTTGTCCTGCTCCGTGTCACCTTTGCTCATTCTTCCTGTATCTGAGCTGGTGGGGCTGTGAGTGTGAGAGCGAGTGACAGAGTTTCTTCATCACTGTATTCCTGGTCTTCCACCTCTTGCTCTTCCACCACTGCCTGGCTAGGTTGCAGTTCATGGGTGCCCGAAAGGAGAAAGGCACAAGAGTAGGGTTGTGGTGAGGGGAAGGGGGGAAAGCAGAAAGTGCATTTGTACACCATCTGCAGCTTGTAAGTTATTAGGGATTGTGGGAAGAGGGGAAGTGGGACATGTTGTGTGGCACTACCACCGCGCTAAATGGGATAGATTTCGAACAGACCTAGCAATGCAAAACTGGGCATCCATGAGGCACTGTGATCGATCAGCAGCAGCAGAATTATATTCAACCACATCTGTAATCTCATGGCCTGGCATATCCCCCACTCTACAATTACCATCAAGCCGGGGGACCAACCCTGGTTCAATGAAGAGTGCAGGAGGGCATGCCAGGAGCAGCACCAGGCATACCTCAAAATGAGGTGTCAACCTGGTGAAGCTACAATACAAGACTACTTGCATGCCAAACAGCAGAAGCAGCATGCAATAGACAGAGCTAAGCAATCCCATAACTGACGAATTAGATCTAAGCTCTGCAGTCCTACCACATCCAGTCACGAATGGTGGTGGACAATTAAACAACTAACTGGAGGAGGTGGCTCCACAAATATCCCCATCCTCAATGATGGGGGAGCCCAGCACATCAAAGAACAATAAAACAAAGAAAATTACAGCACAGGAACAGGCCCTTCGGCCCTCCAAGCCTGCGCCGATCCAGATCCTCTATCTAAACATGTCGCCTATTTTCTTAGGGTCTGTATCTCTTTGCTTCCTGCCCATTCATGTATCTGTCCAGATACATCTTAAAAGACGCTATCGTGCCCGTGTTTACCACCTCCGCTGGCAACGCGTTCCAGGCACCCACCACCCTCTGCGTAAAGAACTTTCCACGCATATCCCCCCTAAACTTTTCCCCTCGCACTTTGAACTCGTGACCCCTAGTAATTGAATCCCCCACTCTGGGAAAAAGCTTCTTGCTATCCACCCTGTCTATACCTCTCATGATTTTGTCCACCTCAATCAGGTCCCCCCTCAACCTCCATCTTTCTAATGAAAATAATCCTAATCTGCTCAACCTCTCTTCATAGCTAGTGCCCTCCATACCAGGCAACATCCTGGTGAACCTCCTCTGCACCCTCTCCAAAGCATCTACATCCTTTTGGTAATGTGGCGACCAGAACTGCACGCAGTATTCCAAATGTGGCCGAACCAAAGTCTTATACAACTGTAACATGACCTGCCAACCCTTGTATTCAATACCCCGTCCGATGAAGGAAAGCATGCCGTATGCCTTCTTGACCACTCTATTGACCTGCGTTGCCACCTTCAGGGAACAATGGACCTGAACACCCAAGTCTCTCTGAACATCAATTTTCCCCAGGACTATTCCATTTACTGTATAATTCACTCTTGAATTGGATCTTCCAAAATGCATCACCTCGCATTTGCCCTGATTGAACTCCATCTGCCATTTTTCTGCCCAACTCTCCAATTTATTTATATTCTGCTGTATTCTCTGACAGTCCCCTTTCACTATCTGCTACTCCACCAATCTTAGTGTCGTCTGCAAACTTGCTAATCAGACCACCTATACTTTCCTCCAAATCATTTATGTATATCACAAACAACAGTGGTCCCAGCACGGATCCCTGTGGAACACCATTGGTCACACATCTCCATTTTGAGAAACTCCCTTCCGCTGCTACTCTCTGTCTCCTGTTGCCCAGCCAGTTCTTTATCCATCTAGCTAGTACACCCTGGACCCCATGCGACTTCACTTTCTCCATCAACCTACCATGGGGAACCTTATCAAATGCCTTACTGAAGTCCATGTATACGACATCTACAGCCCTTCCCTCATCAATCAACTTTGTCACTTCCTCAAAGAATTCTATTAAGTTGGTAAGACATGACCTTCCCTGCACAAAACCATGTTGCCTATCACTGATAAGCCCATTTTCTTCCAAATGGGAATAGATCCTATCCCTCAGTATCTTCTCCAGCAGCTTCCCTACCACTGACGTCAGGCCCACCGGTCTATAATTATCTGGATTATCCCTGCTACCCTTCTTAAACAAGGGGACAACATTAGCAATTCTCCAGTCCTCCGGGACCTCACCCGTGTTTAAGGATGCTGCAAAGATATCTGTTAAGGCCCCAGCTATTTCCTGTCTCGCTTCCCTCAGTAACCTGGGATAGATCCCATCCGGACCTGGGGACTTGTACACCTTAATGCCTTTTAGAATACCCAACACTTCCTCCCTCCTTATGCCGACTTGACCTAGAGTAATCAAACATCTGTCCCTAACCTCAACATCCATCATGTCCCTCTCCTCGGTGAATACCGATGCAAAGTACAGTCATCAGTGCAAAAGATAAGGATAAAGCATTTACAACAATCTTCAGCCAGCAGTGTCGAGTGGATGATACATCTCGGTCTCCTTCTGAAGTCCCCAGCATCACAGATGCCAGTCTTTAGCTAATTTGATTAATTCTATGTGATATCAAGAAACGACTAAAGGCACTGGATACTGCAAAAGCTATGGGCCCTGAGAACAGTTCGGCAATAATACTGAAGACCTGTGCTCCAGAACTTGCCACACCCCTAGCCAAGCTGTTCCAGTACAGCTACAAAACTGGCATCTACCCAGCAATGTAGAAAATTGCCCAGATATGTCCTGTACACAAAAAGCAGGACAAGTCCATCCTGGCCAATTACTGCCTCATCAGTCTTAAACATCAGTAAAGTGATGGAAGGTGTCGTCGACAGTGCGATCAGGCGGCATTTGCTTAGCAATAACCTGCTCACTGACACTCAGTTTGGGTTCCGCCAGGGCCACTCAGCTCAAGACCTCATTACAATCTTGGTTCAAACATGGACAAAAGAGCTAAACTCAAGAGGTAATGTGAAAGTGACTGCCCTTGACATCAAGGCAGCATTTGACTGAGTATGGCATCAAGGAGCTCCAGCAACACTGGAGTCAATGAGAATCGGGGGAAAACTCTCCATTGGTTGGAGTCATATCTAGCACAAAGGAAGATGGTTGTGGTTGTTGGAGGGCAATCATCTCAGCTCCAGAACATCACTGCAGGATTTCCTCAGGGTAGTGTCCTTGGCCCAACCATCATTAACAATGACCTTACTTCAATCCTAAGGTCAGAAATGGGGATGTTCGCTGGTGATAGCTCAATGTTCAGAACCATTTGCAACTCCACAGATACTGAAGCAGTCCGTGTAGAAATGCAGCAAGACCTGGACAATATCCAGGCTTGGGCTGATAAGTGGCAAGTAACATTTGCGCCACACAAGTGCCACGCAATGACCATCTCCAACAAGAGAGAATCTAACCATCTCCTCTTGACATTCAACGGCATTACCATCGCTGAATCCCCTACTATCAACATCCTAGGGGCTACCATTGACCAGGAACTGAACTGGAGTAGCCATATAAATACCGTGGCTACAAGAGCAAGTAAGAGACTAGGAATCCTTCAGCAAGTAACTCACCTCCTGACTCCCCAATGCCTGTCCACCATCTACAAGGCACAAGTCAGGAGTGTGATGGAATACTCTCCACTTGCCTGGATGGGTGCAGCACCAACAACACTCAAGAAGCTCGACACGATCCAGGACAAAGCAGCTCGCTTGATTGGCACCCCATCCACAAAAATTCACTCCCTCCACCACTGACGCAAAGTGGCAGCAGTGTATACCATCTACAAGATGAACTGCAGCAACGCACCAAGGCTCCTTAGACAGCACCTTCCAGACCAGCGACCTCTACCAATCAGAAGAACAAGGGCAGCAGATGCATGGGAGCACCGCCACCTGCAAGTTCCCCTCCAAGTCACACACCATCCTGACTTGGAAATATATTGCAGTTCCTTCACTCTTGCTGTGTCAAAATGCTGGAACTCCCTTCCTAACAGCACTGTGGGTGTACCTACCCCACATGGACTGCAGCGGTTCAAGAAGGCAGCTCACCACCACCTCCTCAAGGGCAATTACGGATGGGCAATAAATGCTGGTCTAGCCAGTGACACCCATATCCCATGAACAAATACAAAAAAAAGGAGGATTTGGTATGAGCACACCATCATCTCCGATGGTTTCAGATCCATAGCTGACCACGTCCTCAGGAATGGTTGCTCCAATGATGGAGAGCACTGTGTCCTCCATGGGGGTGAGGACATGCAGCTGTGCCTGTCCCTGCCGATTAGGATTGCTGCCTTCGGTTATGTGCCATGTTGTCCTGTGAAAGAAAGGGAGGTGTGTCAGTGAGTGTGGTGCAATGTGTTTGGCTCATGTGGCTACCATGCTTGAGCAGCTAGTAGTGTGTGCAGGGTGTGAGGTGTGTGTGAGGTTTGCAGCAGAACTAAGTGTGTGAGGGTGAAGTGAAACTGTGAATGTTAGATATGAGCCATGATTGATAGAGATTGCTGGTAGTTGAAATGTGGGGGTGTAGTGAATTTGAAGTGTTTGAGGCTAATGGTTCAGTTGGTGGGATGTGGAATTTGAAGGTGAATTTACTGACCTTGAACACTCATGAGAGATTATTGAATTTCTTTGTGGCACTGCATCCAGGTCCTTGGGACTAGATTCCTGGCATTGACCATCACAGCTATCTGGTCCCACTGCTTTCACAAAGTTTATCTGTTGGGCCTTTTCGCCCCTGTGAAAAGATCATGGGCAGGGTTTTCCCCGTGGGCTTCAGAACAGAACAAGCTGTCTTGGTCAAATAGGCGTCAGAAGCCCACACTGAATATGGAACAGTCACCTAGCTGTGATTTTCCACAAACTGGCCAGAGGGTAGGTTCACCCTCCAATTAAGGATGGCACACAGGCTCTCAAAGCTGAGGACCAAGAGGAGGCCCTCCAGCACTGAAGAAGCAGCAGGCTTCCCTTACAGGTAAGATGGAGGCACTCGCGCTCTCTCTCTAACTTTTTAAAGTTTAACTTTTAAAATGGCCACAGCAGCCAGACCACTATTGTGGAGGGGAACCCCTCCACAGGGCAGCCTGCAGCTGCAGCTGAAGCCAGGAAGAGGCTTTAAGCCTTTATGGAGTTGCTGGCCTCCCAGTCTGCTGCCCGGAGGACACCTCCAGGCAGCTACATAGTCCCCCAACTGTCTCCGGAAACCTGGAGGCTGACTGGAAAATAGGCCTTAATGGGCCTTTAACAAGGTCAATTGGCTACTCGTTGCTTGTAGAAGGGTAGCCCTGCAACCAGCCCCCATCTCACCTCTGGGAAAGTGGCCTGGGTGTTCGTGTCTCATAAGTTCTGTTGGTGGATGTTAAATACCTAGTAGTTGAAGGTAATAGGGTGAACAGGTGTTGGGTGCTGATTAGTTAATTGCACTCAGATGTCTATCTAAAGAAGAACCAGCCAGCACTGATTGGAGATGGTTAGGAATGTAGTAATAATTTCTGTGGTAAGCAATAAATAGTTTCCACCAAAGCAGTCTAGTCTCAGTGTCTTCTCAAAAAGGCTTGGAAGTTTCTTGAACACTGGGGGTGGTAAGGATTTGAGGAACCAACAAGCTGGCTGGCAGTACCAATTTAAGTGCCAGCCTGCCTCCATACTGGCCCCCATCCTCCCCTCCAACTCTTGCACCAAGACCTCCAGTGTATTGTCAGAAAATATTCAAGGCCACTCTCTGCTGTGTTGTGCATTTATTGAGTATACGCCACATCAAAATCTTTTTGGAATAACTTCCACCACTTACTCCAGCCACAAGGCACATACCTCCAGGCTGGCTTTAAGTAGTGAACAGGCCAGCTTTAACTCATGATAGCTTCTCACAATTTTGCATTCTGTTTAAGCATGCAGCCACTCAAAAGCATACTTAGCACTGGCTGCTTGCTACAATTATTTAAATTAATAGACAATACAAAGTTTTTATGCTACCTGTATTGGAAACAAATCTTTTTTGGCTCTGCCTAATTCCATGGCCTTCATGTTTTCACTTGATTCAACTAGGAATAAATTGGCCTTTTTAATTTGTTTTTCCAGTGATAGAAACTCAAAAATTCAGATACTCGTGAAGACAGAATTTCAATTCCAATTCTGCTGGCTGACCATGAGTATCTCTGAACCTTTGGAAATAAACACACAGCCTTTCCTTCTCCCACTACCACGATAGGAATACTTGTGCAAGATTTCCTCTTGCCCTCAATTTAGTGTACGATGATTTTTAAGCAAACAGAAGTAATGGGGGAAAAGATCCAATTATGTGCTCTATTCTTTTGCCCACACTGGTTTTTTGAGCTGTAGGATTTTACAAATGAGCTGGATGTTAAGAAAATCGGTGGGAATTTCCTTAGAGGTTTTCCTGATTAGCCATTGTGATTTCAACAGTTACCTTGTTTACACATCTCATCTGGGTATTTCACTGAAGCGATACCAGGTGATCAAGAAAACCATGAAGAAAATTCCCAGTGATCATCTTTCCACCTACTCCTTGACCTCAATTCTACTCAACTGCTGATGACCTCATCTCCCTTCATAGCCTCAGTGACAGCTACCTCTATAAATGGTTCAAAAACAAGAAAAGCTGGAAATACTCAGCAGGTCTGACAGCATCTGTGGAGAGAGAAGTAGAGTTAACGTTTCAGGTCAATGACCCTTCATCAGCACTCAAATTGGGTTCTGAAGAAGGGTCACTGACCTGAAACGTTAACTCTTCTCTCTCGACAGATGCTGCCGGACCTGCTGAGTATTTCCAACATTTCTTGTTTTTGTTTCAGATTTCCAGCATCTGCAGTATTTTGCTTCTATAAGTGGTTCCCTCTCTTCAGGTGCTACCCACCTTTTCAAAACCAGTGTCAGCCATTACTCACTGGTAACACTCTCACCCCTTAGCCAATAGGTTGTGGGTGCAAGTTCAACTCCAGAGACTTGTGTGCAAAATCTAAATTGGCACTCCAATGTAGTACTGAGGGAATGCTGCACAGTAGGAGGTGCTGTCTTTCGAATGAGACATTAAAACAAGGCTCTGTATGCTCGCTCGTGGATGTAAAATATCCCATGGCACTATTTCAAAGACTGGTGTCCTGACCAACATTATTACTCAACAAATTTCTCTAAAACAGATTAGCTGGTCAATCTGGTATTAGTGCTTGTGTGACCTTGCTGTATGCAAATTGACTGCTGCATTTCCTACATTATAATTGCTCCAATCTGTTTCTGTGCATCCACAACACTGAAGCGTCAAATCTGTCCTCGGCCTTATTGACTTCTCGGCATCCTTTGACACGGCTCTCCAGTTTAGTATACTGCCTTTGCTTGATTCCAATCTTACTTATCCAGTCATAGCCAGAGTATCTCCAGCAATGGCTTTTCTTCCCAACACAAGACCATTACCTCTGGAGGCCTCCAAGGATCTATAATTGTTCCCCTTTTCTTCTTCATCTACATGCTGCCCTTTGGTGAAGTCATCTGCAGGCATGGGGTCAACTTCTACATTATTACTGATAACACCAAGTTTTACCACTCCGCCACATCTCTTGATACTGCCATTACCTCTGTGTTGTCAGACATCAAGCGGTAGAAATTGTTACATATTGTGCCTATTTTCAGGTGTAAATTAACACAAAACTCGCCAATTTAGTAAAGGGGCAGCCTGCACCAATCTGAAAAAGAGTTGGTCCACTACCAAATTCATAGGACCCATTCTTAGGCATCCTGGCAAAATGCAAACAAAAGGGGCATTAGGGGCCCTAAATATGTAAATTTTAGCCCCAGTGTCTGTTAAAGGACCCCTTTGAGAATTTAATGACTGATGATCAGGATTAATGATCAGGCCGGGGGAGGAAGGGGCATACAATTGAGTGGGAGGTGGGAGAAGGGGCCGTTCCTGACCCCCCTCCCGCCCCCGCTGCAATTTTACGTGGGGCGGCGGTGGTGAGAAATGGCCCGCTCGCCCCAAGCCAATTAAGGCCCTTAAGTGGCCAATTAACTGGCACTTATGGACCTCTGCCCGCCACCAGGAGCATTTTACCCTTGGCTGGTGGGCAGCTGAGGCCTCAAAAAGCCTCACTAGGCAGACTTCTTGCGAGCTGGGGGTGCCCTCCTCATAGGCACCCCGTGCCCCATGGAGACCGCCCCAAAATCCGATCTGCCCCAATGCACAACACTCCCCCTGCCTCCCACAACCGACCTGCTCTCCCCTTGCCTCGCCGGGGCCCATCTGATTGTCTCCGGTGTGGCCCCAAAAGCTTACGTCCTTTCTGAGGTCGTCCTTCCTCTTCCTCCTGAAGCTGGGTGTAGTCCCAGCAGTGGCCACCACTCACACTGGCGCAGCTGGGACTAAGAGCTGTTGGCCCGCTAATTGGCCGGCAGCTCCATTAGGCCGGACTTCCTGCCTCAAGGGGGTGGAAGTCCTGCCCAAGACCATTTAAAGGTCTGGGGAGCGTAAAATCCCGGTCTGGCGGAGCGGGTTCGCCACCGACATTTTGGCGAGTGGACGGGCCCTCACGCCCAGAAAAACAGTTCCGGCCTATTTTAGTGGAGGGAATAATTTCAAATAAGGATACTTGTACACTTGCACAACTTCAAAGCTATGCTTTAGTCTTCTTCCAGGCAGGTTAAAATTGGGTGAAATAGTCAGACAGTGAATTGTTGTTGCTATTTCTGATTTGTGTCATTGTTACCAGTTTCATAAACAAGGAAATTTGGTAATTACAAGGTTAATATATTAATTATATGTTTAGGAGATCTTTTAGAATGCAATCATTCAGAATATAACACATGTGATGTGTTCACTGTTGTATTTAACTTAAATTGTTTAAACTGGCAGGAAGTGTTGCAAGCCATGGCTGAAACATCATTTATTCCATTAAACACACACAGAATAAAACAGAATCTGACATTTTCTTGCCAGATGAAAAGATCCTGTGTGATAAATATATCTCAAATACCACTGTATTTTCAGTCGAAATATTTGCTCTGTTTTCACTGCCTCAGGGAGCTGAGAATTACACTTTTAAATTTTTTGGAATTTTTTGAATCTTGATCATGAATTTTAAATCAGTAACTCTAGGATCATAGCTGCACAAGCAATGAGCATCCACCAAAAATGTTATAGCCCTACATCTGCTGTAATGTTATAGCCCTATATCCGTTAACGAACTCACTGCTAGTAAATGTACATTCATGTGGTAAAGCCTTGCAAAATCAGGAACTCCTGCTGATTGGAATGGTGAACAGCATAATTCATCATAAAAGGTATGAATACATTGACATAATCCTTTTGATTGTGTCCTCCTAAATATATGAGCATATCTCTTTTTACTGGCCTCCAAGTTATGCCTTCTAGCCTTTATTGCACCAAACTCCACGGCTACAAAAGCAAAATACTGCGGATGCTCGAAATCTGAAACAAAAACAGAAAATGCTGGAAATCCTCAGCAGGTCAGGTCAGGCAAGATCTGTGGAGAGAGAAACAGAGTTAACCTTTCAAGCTGATGACTTTTCATCGGAACTGGCAAAAGTTAGAATGGTAATAGATTTAAAGTGAATGAAATGGGGGAGGGTAGAAAAAGGCACAAAAAGGAAGGTCTGTGATAGGGTGGAAAATGGAAGAGATTAAGTGACAGAGAAATTGGTGGTGCAGAGCCAAAGGGAATGGTAGTGGGAGAAGTAAAGAAGCAAAAGATGTGTCTAGAGAAGGTGTGAATGGTAGAAAGATGAACAGCTGCCATCCAAAGGCAAAAAGGGAAAAATGAGAGCAAGACCAAAACCGGCAAAGAAAAAGGCAAGAAAATGGGGGCTGTGATTACAGTCTGAAATTGTTGAACTCAATATTGAGTCCAGAAAGTTGTAAAGCGCCTAATCGAAAGATGAGGTGCTATTCCTCGAGCTTATGTTGAGCTTCATTTGAACACTGCAGTAGGCTGAGGACAAAGAGGTCAGGGTGAGAGCAAGGTGGAGAATTAAAATGACAAACGACCAGAAGCTGGGGGTCATGCTTGTGGACTGAAAGGAGGTATTCTGCAAAACCTTCATGCAATCTGCATTTGGTTTCTCTAATGTAGAGAAAACCACATTGTGAGCAGAAAATACAGTACACTAAATTGAAAAAAGTACAGGTAAATTGCTGTTTCACCTGGAAAGAGTGTTTGTGGCCTTGGACAGTGAGAAGAGAGGAGGTAAAAAAGCAAGTTTTGCATCTCCTGAGCTTGCATGGAAAGGTGCCAAGGGAAGGGGGTGTTGAGGTTAACTGAGGAGTGGTCCAGGGTATCACAGAGGGAGTGGTCCCTTCAGAATGCTGAAAGGGGAGGGGAAGATGTGTTTGGTGGTGGAATCACGCTGAAGCTGATGGAAATGGCAGAGGATGATCTATTGAGTACGGAGGTTGGTAGGGTAGAAGGTAAGGACAAAGCGAACCCTATCATGGTTCTGGGAGGAAGTGGAAGGGGTGAGAACATAAGTGCAGGAAATGGGATGGACAGGGTTTTGTTCCTGTCAACCATGGTCGGGTGGGGGAATCCTTTGTTATGGAGAAAACAGGACAATAGTATAGTGGTAATATTACTGGACTAGTAATCTAGAGACCTGGACTAATGCTCCAGAGACATGAGTTCAAATCCTACGATGGCAGCTGGGAAAATTTAAATTAAATTAATTAATAAATCTAGAATAAATACTATTCTCTTTAATAATGATCATGAAGCTACTGGATGGTTGTAAAAACCCATCTAGCTCACTATTGTCCTTCAGGGGAGGAAATCAGCTGTCTTCACCCGGTCTGGCCAGCATGCAACTCCAGATCCACAGCAAGTCACTTCAGTTACATCAAACTCCAATAGAAAGCACTGCGGGTGTACCTACATCACACGGATTGCAACGGTTCAAGAAGGTGGCTCATCGCTGCCTTCCCAAGGGCAGTTACAGTTGGGCAATAAATGCTGGCTTTCCCTCTGACGCTCACATCCCAAGAATGAATTTTTAAAAATTCGAATCGCTGGTATGGAAGATTGCAACATCAGAACAGATGCAATGGAGATAGAGAAACTGGGAGAATGGAATGGAGTCCTTACAGGAAAGGAAATGGAGTCGCGGTAGCTGTGGGAGCCAATGGGCTTATAGTGAATAATTTTTGGTAGCCTCTGAACTTGCTGCATTCCATTCACTCAGGTCCAACATTAACATTATCATCAAACCTGCTGATAAGGATGGTGCTGTTGTTTTGTCCCCCAAAATCCTCTACCTAACAGAGGCTGAACGCCAAATCTCCGACATTTCCTCTTACTTCCTTCTGGGCCATGAACTCACCACCGAACATCGATCTTCCCTCCACGTCTCCAACCTCATAGTCCCCCAACCCCGAACAACTGCTTCTACCTCCTTCTCAAGATCCACAAATAGCATTGCCTTGATAGACCCATTCCTGCCCCACTGGACTAATTTCATCCTATTTCGACTCTTTTTTCTCCATTTGTTTAGTCTCTTTCCACCTATATCCATGACTCTTCCAAAGCCCTCCATCAGTTTCCAGTTTAATGGACCTAACCATCTTCTCTTCACCATGAACGTCTCTCTCCACTTCCATCCCCAAACAGGACAGTCTGAGGGAACTTGGCTTCTTCCTAAATGGAGGCCCAAACAGTCTCCATCCACCACCACCCTCTTCTGCCTGGCTGAACTTTTTTCACATTGAACAACTTCTCCTTTAATTCAACTCACTTCCTCCAATAAATGGTGCTGCTATGAGGACCTGATGTGTCCTAGGTATACCTGTCATGTCGTAGGCTATCCATTGCTTCGTCATCAATAGTATGATCACCATTTGAGTACACCATGGTGGAAAGACCTGAATAGGGCAGCTTAATTGTTCAAAATAGCCCAAGTTCAATCCTGTGTATCATCAAATCATAGAATGGTACAGTGCACAAGGGTGCTATCTGGCCCATCATGCCTGTACTGGTTCTTTGAAAGAACTATCCAATTGGTTCCACTCTCCTTTTTTACAATAGGCCTTTTTTTTCTCCTTCAAGTATTTATCAAGTCCCTTTTAAAAGTTACTACTGAATCTGCTATCACCATCCTTTTAGTCAGCGCATCCCAAATCATAACAACTACACTTTGGGTAGAGATGGGAAATGACAAAGGTAAGGAGTCACTCATGGGAGTGGTGTACAGGTCCCCTAACAGTAACCACATGGTAGCAGAGAGTATAAAGGAAGAAATAATGGAAGCTTGTCAGAAAGTTACGACGATATCATTGGCGATTTTAATCTACATATAGACTGGACGAATCAATTGGGCAAAGGTAGCCTAGATGAGGAGTTCATAGAATGTTTTCAGGATAGTTTCTTATAACAGCACATTCTTCCAAAGAGCAGGCAAGACTAGACCTGGTATTGTGCAACGAGATAGGATTAATTGATGACCTCAAAGTGAAAGCGCCCCGAGGTAGCAGCGATCTTAATATGATTGAATTTTACATTCAGTTTGAGGGAGAGAAGAATGGATCCAAGACTAGTATTTTAAATTTCAACAAGGGCAATTATGAGGGCAATGAAAGCAGAGTTGCTAAAGTGAACTGGCAAATTAGGTTAAGGGATAGATCAATAGAGCATCAGTGGCAGACATTTAAGGGGATATTTCAGAATATACAGAATAGATACATTCCAAAGAGACAGAAAAATTCCAAGGGTTAATTAAAACAGTTAAAGATAGTATCAAACTTAAAGAAAAAGCAGATAATTGTGCAAAGATGGGTGGCAGGTCAGAAGATTTGACAGAATATTAAAAACAGCAAAGAATGACTAAAAGATTAATAAGGAGGGAAAATTTACAGCACAAAAGAAAACTAGCTAGAAATATAAAAACAGATAGTAAGAGTTTCTATACATATTTTAAAAAGAAAAGAGTTAACAAAGTGAGCGTTGGACCTATAGAAAGTGAGTCTGGGGAATTAATAAGGGAAAAGAAGGAGATGGCAGATGAATTGAGAAGGTATTTTGCATCGCTCTTCACCATGGAAGGTACAAGTAACATCCCAAAAATAGCTGCAAATCAGGAAATGGAGGGGAGGGAGGAACTCAAGAAAATTACAATCACCAGGGAAGTGGCACTGAGCAAATTGTTGGAGCTGCAGGCTGACAGGTCTTTGAGTCCTGATGGACTTCATCCCTAGGGTCCTAAAAGAAGTAGCTAGTGAGATAGTTGATGTGTTGGTTTTATTTTTCCAAAATTTGCTAGATTCGAGGAAGGTTCCATTAGATTGGAAAATAGCCAACGTAACTCCTTCACTCAAAAAGGGAGGGAAACAGAAAGCAGGAAACTACAGGCTAGTTCCCTTAACATCTGTCATAGGGAAAATGTTATAAGCTATTGTTATGCAGGCCCCCCACCTGCCAAGAATGAGGCACATTAATTTCATCACATGGATACGAAATTTTAAAATTGTTGCTGGCAAGAAAAGAAGGCCTAGTACAAGGGGTTTCCAAGCCTCTGGCTGGAAGGACATTTTTGCATATTACCAGCAGACAATGTTGGAACATAGGAGCAATGCCCTGACCCACCCAATGCACAGAACCGACCTGTTCAGACCAGTTTACTCACATGACCAACTGGCTGTTGGAGGTTTTTTTTTTAACTTACAACAGAGAATTTGGACTCAGAAATCTGTTTGTTCCTGAACTGACCAGACCTCTCTTGGCTGGCTTGCCGCAGCCTCTCCTGTCTGCTTCCATCTCTTTCTCACGGAACTGAAACCAGTGAAGGCACATGAAACCCAAGAGAGAAAAGTCTCCTACAATGAACAAGGTGTAAGAAGAATACTGGGCCCCAACAAAAAGCAAGATCTACCTATAAGCGAGGACTACAGTGAGCTTGAAGCTCAGTAACAAAAAACCCTCTTCAGAGATTACCTCAAACCTCTCCACTTTATTTTTTCTTCTGCTCTTTTCTTTCTCTATTTGCATGAGCGTATCGTGCATGCATGCTAGCGTGGGATGTGACGTGTATCCATAGGTGTTAACTGAATTAGAGTTTAAGTTTAAGTTTTAATAAATTTCACTTTTCTTCTTTAAACCTAAGAAAGAATGTTTGTTCTCATTACTTTGCCTTATAATTGGAAAGCAGTGAAAAAGGATTCACCAAGGGGGAGCTCAAAATATGGTGTGTTTAAAATTAATCCCTGTTACAGTAAGACCAGGAGAAGGCTGAAAGGGACCTCTTCCTCACCTGGTTGTACTACTATTAAAGACGTTATAGCAGGGCACTTTGAAAAATTCAAGGTAATCAAGCAGAGTCAACATGGTTTTGTGAAAGGGAAATCATGTTTAACCAATTTATTGGAGTTTTTTGAAGAAGTATCATGTACTGTGGATAAAGGGGAGCTGGTGGATGTACTGTACTTAGATTTCCAGAAGGCATTTGATAAGGTACCACATCAAAGGTTATTGCAGAAAATAAAAGCTCACGGTGTAGGGGCTAACATTTTGGCATGGATAGGAGCTTAGCGAGCTAACAGGAAACAGAGAGTTGGCATAAATGGGCAATTTTCTGGTTGGCAAGATGTAATGAGTATTGTGTTGCAAAAAATAAATAAATAAAATTGATCGTTGGGAAAATGCTAGAGTCCATTATTAAGGAAGAAATAGCAATACATTTAGAAAAGCTTAATATAATCAAACAGAGTCAACATGGTTTTGTGAAAGGGAAATCATGTTTGACAAACTTGCTAGAGTTCTTTGAGGATATAACAAGCAGAGTTGATAAAGGGGAACCAGCAGATGTAGCGTATTTGGATTTCCAGAAGGCATTCGATAAGGTGCCACATAAAAGATTATTGCACAAGATAGGAGCTCATGGTATTGGGGATAATGTATTAGCATGGATTGAGGATTGGTTAACTCACAGAAGACAGAGTTGGGATTAATGGGTCTTTTTCAGGTTGGAAAGATGTAACTAGTGGAGTGCCACAAGGATCAGTCCTAGGGCCTCAAGTATTTACTATCGATATTAATGATTTGGAGGAGGGGGCATAGTGTAATATATCCAAATTTGCTGGCGATACAAAAATAGGTGGGAGGGCATGTTGTGATGAGGACATAACGAATCTGCAAGGGAACATAGATAGGTTGAGTGAGTGGGCAAAAACTTGGCAGATGGGGTTTAATTAGAAAAGTGTGAGCTCATGTACTTTGATAGGAAGAATCAAAAGGCAGACTATTATTTAAATGGAGAGAGACTTCAAAAAAGTGCAGCACAGAGGGATTTGGGTGTTCTTGTGTATGAAACACAAAATGTTGACATGCAGGTGCAGAAAGTAATTAAGAAGGCAAATGGAATTTTGGCCTTTATTGCTAAGGGGTTGGAGTTTAAAATAGGGAAGTCTTGTTACAACGGTACAGGGTGTTGGTGAGGCCACACCTGGACTACTGTGTACAGTTGGTCCCGGTATTTAGGAAAGGATATACTGGCATTGGAGCCAGTTCAAAAGAGATTCACTAGGCTGATTCCTAGGATGAAGGGGTTGACATATCAAGAACGGCTCAACAGGTTAGGCCTTTATTCATTAGAGTTTAGAAGAATGAGGGGAGATCTTATTGAAACGTACAAGATTCTGAGGGGGCTTGACAGGGTAAATGTTGAGAAGATGTTTCCACTAGTGGGGGAATCTAGAACTAGGGGACGTAGTTGCAGAATAAGGAGACACTCATTTAAAACTGAGATGCGAAGGATTTTCTTCTCTCAGAGGGTAGTGAATGTCTGAAATTCTCTACCCCAGAGAGTTGTGGAGGCTAGATCATTGAAAGTATTTAAAGAGGAGGTGGATAGATTTTTGAAATATTGAGGAGTTGAGGGCTATGAGGAGCTGGCACGAAAGAAGAGTTGAGGTCTGGGGCAGATCAGCCATGATCTTATTGAATGACTGGGAAGGCTTGAAGAGCCGAATGGCCTACTCCTGCTCCTATTTCTTATGTTCTTAAAATCCCATGGGATCCAAGGAAATACAGCAAGGTGGATACAAAATTGGTTCAGTGGCAGGAAACAAAGGGTAATTGTTGACGGCTGTTTTAGCAACTGGAGGGCTCTTTCCAGTGGCGTTCTGCAGGGCTCAGTACTGAGTCCCCTGCTTTTTGTGGTGTTTATTACTATTTGGATGTAAATGTAGGGGGTATGATCAAGAAGTTTGCAAACAACACAAAGATTGACCATGTGATAGATAGCGAGGAGGATAGCTGTAGGCTGCATGAAGATATTGATGGTCTGGTCTGATGGGCAGAAAAGTGACAAATGGAATTCAACTTAGAGAAGTGTGAGGTGATGCATTTGGGGGGGGGGGGGGGGTCAAACAAGGCAAAGAAATACACAATTAATGGGAAAATACCGAGAAGTGTAGAGGATGTAAGAGACCTTGGAGTGAATGTCAGCAGATCCCTGAAGGTAACAGGTCGATAAGCAGGTTAGGAAGGTATATGGAATCCTTTTCCTTTATTAGCAGAGGTATAGAATACAAGAGCAGGGAGGTTATGCTGGAACTGTATAACTCACTGGTTAGGCCACAACTTGAGTATTGTGTGCAGTTCTGGTCACCTCATTACAGAAAGGATATAATTTCACGAGAGAGGGTACAAAGGAGATTTACGTGGATGTTGCCAGGACTGGAGAAATACAGCTATGAGGAAAGATTGGCTAGGCTGGGGTTGTTCTCCTTGGAACAGAGAAGGGGAAATCTGATTGAAATGTACAAAACTTTGAGTGGTCTGGATAGAGTGGAGGTGAAGGGTCTATTCACCTTAGCAGAGAGGTCAGTGACTAGGGGGCATTGATTTAAAGTGATTGGTAGAAAAATTAGAGGGGAGATGAGGAAAAACTTTTTCACCCAGAGGGTGGTGATGGTCTGGAATTCACTGCCTGAAAGGGTAGTTGAAGAAGAGACCCTCAACTCATTCAAAATGAGTCTGGATATGCACCTCAAAAGCCGTAAGCTGCAGGGCTATGGACAAAATGCTGGAAGGTGGGATTAGAATAGCGGAATCATTTTTTGGCCGGCACAAACACGATGGACCAAGTTGCCTCTTTCTGTGCCTTAAACTTTCTATGATTCTATGATCAGTGCTGGGGCCTCAAATTTTGACAATTTATATAAATGATTTGGATAAACGGACTGAAGGTATGATTGCTAAATTTGCTGATGACACAAAGATAGGTAGGAAAGTAAGTTGTGAAGAGGACA
The DNA here is from genome assembly GCF_036365525.1 of Heterodontus francisci. Lineage (NCBI taxonomy): Eukaryota > Metazoa > Chordata > Chondrichthyes > Heterodontiformes > Heterodontidae > Heterodontus > Heterodontus francisci. The sequence continues at coordinate 41,687,593 of NC_090375.1, forward strand.
TAAGGAAGCTACAAAGGGATATAGATAGGTTAAGTAAGTGGGCAAAAATCTGGCAAATGGAGTATAACGTGGGAAAATGTGAAATTGACCATTTTGTCAGGAAAAATAAAGAAGTATATTATCTAATCGTGAGAGATTGCAGAGCTCTGAGATGCAGAGGGATCTGGGTGTCCTAGTGCATGAATCGCAAAAGATGAGTATGCAGGTATAGCAAGTAATTAGGAAAGCTAATAGAATGTTATCATTTATTGCAAGGAGAATTGAATACAAAAGTAGACAGAGCATTGGTGAGACCATATTTGGAGTACTGTGCACAGTGTTGGTCTCCTTGTTTAAGGAAGGATGTAAATGTGTTGGAAGCAGTTCAGAGAAGGTTTACGAGACTAATACCTGGAAAGGGTGGGTTGTCTTATGAGGAAAGGTCGGACAGGCTAAGCTTGTATCCACTGGAGTTTAGAAGAGTAAGAGATGACTTGATTGAAACGTATAAGATCCGGAGGGGTCTTGACAGGGTAACTGTGGAAAGGATGTTTCCGCTTATGGGAGAATCTAGAACTAGGGGTCACTATTTAAAAATAAGGGGTCACCAATTTAAGACAAAGTTGAGGAGACATTTTTTCTCTCAGAGGGTTGTGAGTCTTTGGAACTCTCTTCCTCAACAAGCAGTGGAAGCAGAGTCTTCAAATATTTTTAAGGCAGAGGTAGATACATTCTTGCTAAGCAAGTGGATGAAAGGTTATCAGCTGGAATGTGGAGTCGAGGTTACAATCAGATCAACCATGATTTTACTGAATGGCGGAGCGTGCTCGAGGGATCGAGTGGCTCTACTCCTGCTCCTAATTTGTATGTTTGGATGTTCATATGCATAAAATATGTCTCCTAACCTCATTTCTGGTTATTTTTTCAATTACCTCACATCTGGGCCCTTTGGTTAGTGACCTTTCTGCTACTGGGAACAGTTCTTCTTTATTTACTCTAACAAAACCATTTATAATTTTGATCACCTTTATCAAATTGTCCCTTAACCTTCGCTGCTCTAAGGAGAACAACCACAGCTTCTCTATCTCTCCACATTACTGACGTCCTCCATCCCTGGTATCATTCTAGTAAATCTCTTCTGCCACCCTTTCGAAAGTGTGGCGCTCAGAACTGAACACAGAACTCCAGCTGAAGCCAAACCAGTATTTTAGAAAGATTTAGCATAGTTTCCTTGCTTTTGTGCTCAATGCCTCTATTAATAAAGTGAAGGAACCCATATGCTTTTTTTTAAATTAACCTTCTTAATTTTTATTGGAACCTTCAAAGATTTGTGTATACACACTCCAGATCTCTTCCTGCACCACCTTTAAAATTGTACCATTTAGTTTATATTGCCTCTCCTCATTATTGCCAAATTGCATCACTTCACATGTTTCTGCATTCCATTTCATCTGCCATTTGTCTGCCAATTTAGCCGGTCTGTCTAGGTCCTTCTCATTATTTACTACATTTCTAAATTTTGTGTAATCTGCAAGCTTCGAAATTTTGCCCTGTATACCCAAGTCCAAGTCAAGCTTCTGATGCAAGATCACGACTTGAAATGTTGGGATGGATTTTAACGAGCCCTCGATGTTGGGACCTGTGGCGGGGGGAGCCTTAAGATGGCCCCGGATGAGGCCCGTCATGGACTTCAACGTCGGCAGGGCCCAGCTGGAACCTCCTGGCGGAGGCAAGGCACTGTGGTGGTCTCCCTGCTGCTGGGTGATGAGGCCACAATTTTAATATTCAAAGCAACTAAATTAATTTAAATATGTTTATAGTGCCTTTTGATGGCCTCCCGTGATCTTCGGCCCAGCAGTGCCTTTGGATCCCCATCTAGGGAAACAAGGCGCAACACTGGTGGGGAGTGTGGGGGGAGGTAAATTTATCAGTGCAGTGGAGGGGGAGGGGAACGGTTGTAGTCTAAACTTGGTACAGTTTTGGGGGCAAGGTCAGATGGTAAAGATTAGATTTTTTTTTTAAAGCTAAGTGTTTTGGGGGGGAAAGGGCAAATAATTAAGTTCATTGTTATTGAGGGGTGGGAGAGGGGCAAAATAAATGCATTAATTTAATGGTATGCCATGATTCCTTAAATATTTTTTAAAAAGCCGGTAGGGCTGATAACCCTTTAAAGATGGTATCAATGCCAGCACACAGGCAGCTGACGCCATTGCCGGAGGCGTACAGCCTGCCCCCTCCACATGACTGGGGGGCGGGGGGGGGGGGGGGGGTGGTGGGGAGCGCAGCCCGCCCCAGCTATTTATCTTGAGATCGCGGCAGCTCTTTGGCGTGTGCCCCCCCCACCCTATCCAGCCCGTTAACTCTGTTTCTCTCTCCACAGATGCTGCCTGATTTGCTGAGTAATTCCAGCATTTTCTGTTTTTGTTCCCAGTCAAGCTTACTTGTCACTTGTATTATTGAAACAATTATGTCAGGAAAAGTTCTTTCAACATAAAGGGCACTTCAGTTGCATAGACTTTTGCCTTTGTATATATTGAACCTCACCGACCTTGTAAAGTGTAAGAAGGCGAAGGCATAATTTTCATCTTCAATTGATTTCAAAGAGGTGAAAATTTGATGAGTTCTGCAATGGGCTGATGATCTGACCATGAGGCTGTCAGATTGTCATTGAAAATCCAACCAGTTCACTAATGTACGTTAGGGAAGGAAATCTGCCATCTTTACCCAGTCTGGCCTATATGTGAGTCAAGTCCAAGACCAACATGGCCCTCTTCAGTGCCCTCTGAAGTCACCCGAAAAGTAAGAATGGTGAACTTGCTAGCGATGCCCATTTCCCAAGAATGTAAAAGCAGGGATGAAGTATGTCAGAAAGCCGGTTTATGCAAGTAAACATAACATCTGCTGCACTTCAGGCGAGGATTTGGTGATAGGGCAGGAGCGGCACTGAGGAGTGCTAGCCAACAGTTACCACTCAATCATCATCACTAAATCTGGTTATCTCATTGCTAATTTGTGGGACCTTACCATGTTTAAATTTATACTGCGATTACAAAAATGACTCTACTGCAAAAGTGCTTCATTGGGTGCAAAGTGCTTTGAGGCACCCTGAGGCTGTGAAAGGTGTTAGATAAATGCAAGTCTTGCTTTCCTTGATTCGGTTAGGTACAAAACTGCCCACAATTTGGCTTGAATCCGCCAGTGTCAATAACAAAGACCATAAACTTTATTTGACTGAAAAATGGAGAGAAAAAATGGTGTCTTTGGTGTGTGCTTCTGATGTTAAGCTCAAAATACATTTGCCTGTGTGTCAGTAATAGGATCTTTAATCTGGATGTGGACAATGGTATACCTGACCCAGGAATACTTAACACATTGAATGTAGCGAAATGAAAGTAGCGAAAGTGTTACACTCACAACACAGACATGCTTCACCTTAGTAAGTACCAAACATATAAATATACCTCACCGACTGTACGTAGGCACTTGTTCTCTAAATCAAGATCAGTTCACACCTGTTCTGTGCTCCATTAATTTACTTGTTGTTGTCTCACATGCATACATCATCATTAAGTTGAAATCTGGACAGACTCCAAAAACTTCTTCATGAACACTACTGTCTGTTCCACTATCTTTATCTGATAGAAGGCAAATTTGCCAGGTGATTAGGCTAAGAAGGAGGTTATTCATATGTTTTTCCTCTGCCACTCATACTTGTGTTTTTTTTTATGGCAACAACATAGAATTTTGAAAGACTTATAATTTGGGAAGTGGGGTCTGTAGCGAGTGCGAATGTTAATCTTTGGCTTCTAGGATCTGGATTAAATTGCAGCCCAGATTGACAAGACGAAAATCTCCTTACGATGCAGGTATATGCAAGTGATATATGCAAGTAGGTAATCTCAGTACAGATCTACACGACATGAGCCCACAGAACAAAGCTGATGATAGATTGATCCAACTTGACACTAAACTGACCATTTCAGTTGGAGAGGTAATAGTGCAGGCTTGAACAGAAACAAGAAAATTTTGCATTGGCCATTGTGGGAGGAAGGGAAGACTGGGGCAGATAAGGAATTCCAAATTGAAAGAGTATGACTGAAAATTGAGCTCTGTAGAGCCTGTAGTTTCGGTGCCATAGGCAGCGCTTTGATACCAAAATGGCCTCCATGCTGCAAGTGAGCACTTCCAACTCAGCCCATATCAAAAAACATCTTGGTGAGGCATTAATGTGGGTGTTAGGAATGTACACTGGAAGAATACAGAGTAGGCAGACTGTAATGCCCATCAGCATGTATCGTTGATTTGACAGCAGTGCTGCCATTTTCAACCTTGTCGCTCCATCTAAAGCCCTCTCTTAAATATGCACAGCTGAATAAGCAGCAGGAAAGAGCTCCCACCAGCTTTATTTAAAGGGATCATCAGCAACTTGTGGATTAGTTGCTGATTAATCGCTACAGGCTCTGTCTGAGTTTCTGAAAGTGCTTTGTTGTTTGAAGAGTTGGTTCAAGCTGGTGAAGTCAATAGGCAGTGGTGCTGCATGTGGAGAAGGTTGTGACTGCAAGGGTTCTGATCAGACCACTTGCTCCCAGTCATGTGTGCGATAGTAATCATCCCCCGTGTGCTGCAGCATGAGAGGGAGAAGGAGCAGAAGCAAAAAAGACAAGCTGCTCACAGAGGGAGGATGAAGAGGGGGAGAAAGGTTCTTAGCGGGACATCTTATCCACCTAGGGTCTTCTGGGACCACTTCCTTTACCTCCACCTAAGCCAGGAGCAGTGTGTGTGTCATCTGCGCTTTGTGCCAGCACCTGAACTGGTGGCTGCATGTGAGATTGAATGACGGTGTTTCTTCTTTATCAGTCTCCTGTACCTCTTGCACTTCAGGCTCCCACACCAGCTCTTAACCAGGTGGCAGTGCTTGGGTGTCTGAAAAAAGACATGCACAAAGGTAGGGGTAGGGTGTGGAAAGTTGAGGGGGTAGGGGGAAAGAAAGAGTTGCATGCTTACACCATCTGCAGCTTTTAAATCAAAATAAATTGTGGGGTAAGGAGGAAGTGGGATGTGAGAAGGTAGATTAGGTCTCATCTGATATAGTTTCAGCCCCACTGCTGGCTACAGCTTCGGTCCTGGCCGCATTAATGTGTGCCAGCACTGTCTCTTCCATCAGGGTGGGGTCATACAGCCATGCCTGTGCCCTACTGTTATGTGCTGCTGGTTTCAATTATGGGCCACCTTGTCCTGAAAGAAACTGGGGGAAAGCCAACTACAATGGGGTAAGAATGGATCTGACCCCAGATAAATTGAAATCAAAGGTTGGCAGGCAAAATGCTAGTTGAACAATGGGCTGCCTTTAAAAGAAAAGATTGTTCTGGCACACTCAAGGTATATTCCCATGAAGGAGTAATGTAGGGAAAACAAATCCAGAGCTCGCTGGATGCCAAAAGAGATAGAGATTAGGATAAAAAAGAAAAGACGTGCTGACAACAGATGTCAGGTGGCTAACACAACCGCGAACCAGGCAGAATATAGAAGGTTCAAAGGGGAAGTGAAAAAGCAAATAATAGAAGCAAAGAGAGAGTATGAAAAGAGACTGGCAGCTAATATAAAAGGGAATTCTTTAGACATATAAATAGTAAAAAGGTGGTGAAAGGAGGATTGGGACTGATTTGGGACCAAAAAGGGGATTTACACATGGAAACAGGGGGCATGGCTGAGGTATTAAATGAGAACTTTGCAACTATCTTTATCAAGGAAGAAGATGCTGTGCAGGTCATGGTGAAAGAGGTGATAATTCCAACACTAGAACGGTTTAAAATTGATAAGGAGGTGGTATTGGATAGACTGTCTGTACTTAAAGTGGATAAAGCATCAGGACCGGATGAGATGCATCCAAAGATACCGAGGGAAGTGAGAGTGGAAATTGCAGAAGCACTGGCCATAATTTTCCAGTCTTCCCTAGGTTCAGGGGTGGTGCCAGAGAACTAGAGAATTGCAAATGTTATACCCTTGTTCAATAAAAGGTGTAAAGATAAGCCAGTCAGTTTAACCTCAGTGGTGGGGAGCTTCTAGAAACGATAATTCAGGACAAAATTAATAGTCACTTGGGCAAATGTGAGTTAATTAGGGAAAGCCAGCATGGATTTGTGAAGAGCAAAGCATATATAATTAACTTGCTGGAGTGTTTTGATGAGGTAACAGAGAAGGCTGATCAGGGCAATGCTGTTGATGTGGTGTACATGGACTTGCAAAAAGCATTTGATACAGTGCCACACAACAGACTTGTGGGCAAAATTATAGCTTGTGGAATAAAAGATACAGTAGCAACATTGATACGAGATTAGCTAAGTCACAGGAAACAGACGGTAGTGCTTAATGGATGCTTTTTGGACTGAAGGGAGGTTTGTGGTGGAGTTTCCCAAGAGCTGGTGTTGGGACCCTTGCAGATCCTGATATATATTAATGACTTAGACCTTGGTGTACAGGGCACAATTTGAAAGTTTTCAGAAGATACAAAACTTGGAAACATTGTGACCTGTGAGGAGGATAGTGTAGAACTTCAAAAGGACATAGACAGATTGGTGGAATGGGAGGACAAGTGGCAGATGAAATTTAATGCAGAGAAGTGTGAAGTGATTCATTTTGACATGAAAATCATGGAGAAGCAACATAAAATAAAGGGTGCAATTCTAAAGTGTGTGCAGGAGCAGAGGGACCTGGGTGTATATGTGCATAAATCATTGAAGGTGCAGAACAGGTTGACAGAGAATGGTTAATAGAGCATACAGCATGCTCAGCTTCATTAATAGAGGCATAGAGTACAAAAGCAAGGAAGTTATGTTAAACTTGTGTGGAAGACGAGTTCAATTGGAGTATTGTGTATAGTTCTGGGTGCCACACTTTGGGAAAGATGTGAAGGCATTAGAGGGAATGCAGAAAAGCTTCATGAGAATGGTTCCAGGGATGAGGAGCTTGAGTTACGTGGATAGATTGGAGAAGTTGGACCTTTTTCCTTGGAGGGTTTGAGAGGAGATTTGATAGATGTATTCAAAATCATGAGGGGTCTGTACAGGATCGAAAGGAAAAAACTGTTCCCGTTGGTGGAAGGATCGAGAACAAGAGGTCACAGATTTAAGGCAATTGGCAAAAGAAGCAATAGCGACATGAGGAAAAACATTTTCACGCAACTTCACTTTCCAATCTACCCACGTAACTGAAACGAGTGATTAGAATCTAGAATGCGATGCCTGAGAGTGCAGTGGAAGTAGGTTCAATCAAGGCATCCAAGAGGGAATTGGACTGTTATCTGAAAAGGAAGAATGTGCAGGACTACAGGGAGAAGGCCAAGGAGCAGCAATAGGTAAACTGCACTTTTGGAGAGCTGGCACAGACATGACGGGCCGAATGGCCTCCTTCTGTGCTGTAACAATTCTATGATTCTGTGATTGTGATACAATGTGTTTGTATAATGTACCAGCCGCAGTTGAATAGCTGACAGTGTTTGCAAGCTGTGAGATGTGAGTGTGCAGCTTGCAGCATTGCCAAGTCTGTGAGGGTGTGAGGCAATGAATGTTAGCTATGAGTCATACTAGATAGAGAATTTTGGTAGGTGAGTGAAGTGGCTGTGGTGAATGGAGCAGTGTGTGAGGCTAGTGATTCATTTGGAAAGATATGGCACGTGAAGATGTATTCACTAACTTTGACTACTCCTGTGAGGTCATTGAACTTTTTGCAGCACTGCATCCAGGTCCTCAGGGATAGACTGCTGGCATTAACCCAGATGGCTATCTGGTCCCACTGCTTTCACAATGTTTGTCTGGAGGTCCTCTTGGCCCCCTGAGAAATGAAGAGCTCTCTCCTTCTGCATTAAGGCCTCCAGAGCTGCATCAGAGAACTGAGAGACAAGCCATTTCCACTCCTCTTTCTGCTCAGAAATTCTTCTGGAACTAGTAGCAGCAGCCAGAATGTACCTCACCTTTAAGAGGTACAGGCTGACTTTAAGTACGGCAGGTTATTTTAAGTGCTGCTAACCTTGCATGAACCTGAGCCCCGGGCTGAGGCATGCAGCCACTCAGCAGTGCACTTAGCACTGGTCTGCACACCACTATGATTTAAATTAGCAAACAGCATGAGGTTTGCATGCTGCTTACATCACTATGTATAGGCATAGGTTAACCATGCATCCTGAACCCCACACTGATTGCCAATCTTGATTTTGACATTGAGGATGCAGAAAAGGAATCATGTGGGATGGCATTTTTGGAGCTAACAATAACTTACTTTCAGAAAATGCCTTTAACAAACAAAAAATGTCCTGAAGTGCTTCACAAAAGCAATATCAAAAAAAGGGCTCTGTGTCAAATTAGGAGTCCTGACCAAAAACTTGGGTTGAACAGCTTTGCCTAAAATAGCCAATTGGAAGACCGAGAATAGATTCAGACTATATTGGTTTTCTGAGAAGTAATCAATCTGAAGCCATTTCGATAGGAAGAAAAGTGAAGGAGCTTTATCAAAACACCAGCAGAAGATAGAATTGAAGTGCCAATGAGGCTTTAACAGGCCGCTCTTGAGTCATGAGTGATTTTGGTTTGTCTTACACTTTATTGATTTAGCAGCATCACTGTTTGTTAAACTGTTTGGTGATAACGTGCTTCTGACCTACTTTATTCCTAAGAGGCTAAAGCTTCTTATCAGCCTGTCACTTGGTGAGAGCCAATAGTTTATACTATTTTAGGCCTAATTCTACATGGAATAATTCATCTCAACTTGGAACTGTGATGCCAGGCTGGTTATGATGCGACACAGAATTTCCATCCTATTTTAGTTTCCTGCCAATAAGTCATGATTGTTCAGGATATTTGCAAATCAGTGAATAATACTAAAGCAGTAATGCATGCATTTCAATAAAAGGCCCTTCAACTTAACAAGGAAAGGAAAATAAATATTTACATTTATAAAGAGGCTTGCCATATTATGGAGCCATTTCAAAGCACTTCTCACTACTCGCAAAGGCTCCTTCGACAGCACCTTCCAAACCCTCGACCTCTACCACCTAGACGAACAAGGGCAGCAGACGCAAGGGAACACAAGTCCACTTCCAAGTCATACACCATCTTGATTTGGAACTATATCACCATTCCTGCCCCGTCGCTAGGTCAAAATCCTGGAGCTCCCTCTCGAACAGCACTGTGGGTGTACCTACACCACATGGACTGTAGCAGTTCATAAAGGATGCTCGCCACCACCTTTTCAAGGGCATTTAGAGACGGGGACAGATGGCCTTGCCACTGTTGTTCTCATCCCAAGAACAAATAAAAAAAATCCTCGCAATACCTATACTGATAATGGCAATTGTTATGCAGGCAAACACAGTAGCAATTCTGTACAAGGAGCAACTAGACAAATAACCAGTTAATTTGCATCTTCTATAAACTTAAGCTCATCCAAATCTCTGATGCCTATATCCTAACTCAAACCAAGTCCTATTCATCCATCCTTCTTGTTCTCTTACTTCTTAGGCAGTCCCTTGGGAATGAGGATGACTTTCGTCTGCTCCAGGGTTGTGGGTCCTTTGGTGATTGAATAGTCCAATTCTGGATCCGCACACTCTGACACAGGTGGGGCGGGTCTGCAAATGAGAGCTGACCCGGACCCGACAGAACCCCATCCGAGCCCGAGCCCGACCCGGCCCGGCCCAAGTCCTTCCATTTTTTTCCCGCGCTGACCTGACCCGACTCGACCAACAGTTAACCGACTTTCCGTTTTTCACTTTGTTCTTTACCTGCACAAGCTTAAAACAACTGTAACAAAACTACCTTTAAAGTCCAAAAAGTAAATTAACATTAAAGTCATGACCTGAGGTGGTGATAGAGCGTGTCCGATCCGGCCCAACCCGACCCGACCCGAGCCCGAATGCCGGACCTGGAAGTGCGACCCAACCCCAACCCGACACATGCCGTCGGGTCCCGTCGGGTTCGGGTCGGATAGCAGGCCTTTAAGGAAGGTGGTGTTTGGTGAGCCAAGTGAATGGGATGCTCGAAATTCCAAATGCTCCTTCTGCTGTTTGCACTTGGTCGCTGCTTCTTCTCCATTTTGGGCAATCTTGGGCAAGAGATTCCCACGAATCGGTGAAGATGTCACATTTTTTCAGACAGGCTGTAACGACAAACTTGTAGCATTTCCTCTGCCCTCCTGGAAGCTTCTTGCCGTGAGGGAGCTCGGAGTAGAAAGCTTGTTTTGGGAGTCTTGTGTCAGGCATGCGGCTAATGTAACCCGCCCAACATAACTGACTAGCCATGACCAGTGTCTCAATACTGGGGATGTTGGCCTGAGAGAAGACACTGATATTGGAGCTCCTGTCTGCCACTGAATTTGCAGGATCTTGCGGAGGCACCACTGGTGATATCTCTCCAGAGCTTTGAGATGTCTGCTGTACAGTGTCCATGTTTCCGACGCATACAGGAGGGCAAGTAACACTGCGGCCCTGTAGACCATGAGCTTGGTGCCAGGTTTGAGGTCTTTGTCGTCAAACACTCTTTTCCTCAGATGACCGAATGCTGCGCTGGCACACTGGAGGCGATGCGGAGTTTCATCGTTGATGTCTACCCTTGCTTAGAGAAGGCTCCCAAGGTATGGGAAGTGATCCACATTGTCCAGTGGTTCACGGTAGATCTTGATAGTCGGGGAGCAGTGTTGCGCTGCAGGAGCAGGCTGGTAGAGGATGTTTGTCTTCTGGATGTTTAACTTAAGGCCCATTCTTTCATACGCCTTTGTGCATGCATTGACAAAGGTTGGAAGCTCAACCTCTGAGCATGAGCATACGCAAGCATCATCAGCGTACTGCAGCATGATGACAGAGGTTGGAGTGGCCTTGGTTCTGGACTGATGGCGACGTAGGTTAAATAATTTGCCGCTTGTCCTGTAGAGTAGATCTACTCTGGAAAGGAGCTTCAAGGAGATGAGGTGGAGTGTTGCTGTGAGGAAGATGGAAAACAGCATTGGTGCGATGGCGCAACCTTGTTTGACCCTATTTTGCACTCAGATTGGATCAGTGACAGATCCGTTGTCAAGGATTACAGCTTGCATGTCATCGTGCAAGAGGCGGAGGATGGTGACAAGTTTCTCTGGGAAGCCAAATTTGAGAATGCTCCATAATCCTTCCTGGTTGTTATTGTTATGACCAGGTGAGAAAGAGGTCTAGGAGTCCCTCTCAACCTGCATCTGGTCTTACCATAACAGGGTTTAATTTTAAACATACCTTGTTTTTAGCTCCCCCTTGGTGAATGCTTGGTCACCACTTTCCAATTATAAGGCAAAGAAACCAGCACAAACAGGCTTTATTAGGTTTAAAGAAGAAAAGTTGAAATTTATTAAACTTAAACCTAAACTCTAATTCGGTCAACGCCTACGGATACACAACACGTCCATGCTAGTATTCATACGTGATACACAAATGCAAACAGAGACAGAAAAGAGCAGAAGAAAAATAAAATGGAAAGGTTTGAGGCAATATCTGAAGAGTTCTTCGAGCTCACTGTAGAGTCCTTGATTGTAGGTAGATCTTGCGTTTCGTTGGGGTGCAGTATTCTTCTGAAATCTTGTTTGATGTAGGAGACTTTTCTGTCTTTGGGTACATGTGTCTTCAATGGATTCAGAGGCTTGTGAGAAAGAGATGGGAGCAGACAGGGGAGATCTTCTCAATCCAGGGGCAAACATTCTTTTCTTTCAAACTGTTTGTACAATTCAGAAAAACCCAGGTTGCCAAGCAGGTTAGTCATGTGACTAACTGGGTGTGACCATGTCTTGGATTGTATCACTTTAGTGGTCTTAGTAGAATGCACACAATACATGGTGATCAAGGTACATTGTGGGTTGAATGTGTCAGGGAATGGTCTTTTGCCCTTCCAATCACTGTCTGTTATTATGCAAATGTCTTTTCCAGCCACGGCTGTTCTGTTTAACAAGTCCTTTCTTCACTCCAGTAAAAGTTTAAAATCAATGTTCATGACAAAATTAATGTGCTTCATTCTTGGCAGTTGTGGGTCTAGCATGACAATAGAGTCGAAGGCCTTTGTGAGGTCAAACAAGGCCATGTATAAAGGTTGCTGCTGCTCCCTACATTTTTCTTGGAGTTGGCTTGCTGTGAAGATCATGTCCACCGTGTCTCTTGATGGACAGAAGACACATTATGATTCCAGTAGGAGCTCTTCAGCCATGGGGAGGAGGTTGAGAATGACTCTTGCGATGACCTTCCCTATGGCGGACAGCAGGGATAACCCTCTGCAGTTACCACAGTAGGTCTTGTTGCCTTTTTTTGAAGATGGTCACAATTACGGCATCTTGGAGATACCCTGGCATGCACTCCTCCTTCCAGATGAGGGAGATAAGACCATGTATTTGTGTCAAGAGTGCCTCTCCACCATATTTTAGAATTTCTAACTCCTGTACTCACTAACCTACATTGATTCTTCATCCACTAATGCCTTGATTTTGGAATTCCCATCCTCATGTTCAATTCCCTCCATGGTCTTGCCTCTCCCTATCTCTGTAACCTTGTCCAGCCCTTTAACCCACTGAGAACTCTGAGTTCCTCTAATTCTGGCCTCTTGTGCATCCCTCACTTTCTCTGCTTCACCATTGGTGATTTTACCTTCAGTTGTCTAGTCCCTGAGCTCTGGAATTTCCTCACTAAACCTCACTGCCTCTCGACGTCTTGCTCCTCCTTTAAAACACTCATTAAAACCTACTCTTTGATGAAGCTTTTGGTTATTTGTCCTAACCTTTGGCTCAATGTAAATTTCTGTCTGATTCTGATCCTGTGAAGTGCCTTGCGTCATTTTACCACATTAATGGCAAGGTAGTTTGTCGGCAACTATCCTGGAATATTTTGTTAAAGAAATGATCAAGTTAAATAGTTTCACTTGAAATGGTACAAATCAAATACTGTAGGGAACCAAATGCCAAAAGTTGTTAGTTTCAGCCTTCTAAATCTATGTTTTTGAGGTGATTTCTCAGAAAAAAGGTCCCATGCAATAATGGTAGTCATGTAGCCAAATAGTCTAACCTTACAAAACACAAGGCATTATGCACAATTCACAAGTTAAGCAATTGGAGAAGTATATTTCAGATTTTCGTATCGGTCTATCATGTCATGGATAGGACGCCATTGACATATTTTCTTTTCTGGGACTTACATTAAAGATACAGTTTTTGCAGTGAGGTTTGATATAAGAAAGGGTGAAAATTGGCAAGCAGCAGTACAAAATGGGTGATAGTGCATCACCGTTCTACACTCCTGCATTGACTTCAGTGGAAATTAAAATTGGGCCGATTGTTGCACTGCTGACTGATGCACTATTGTCCATTTTGCGCCACCTTTCAAGATAAATGTCACCTTCAGACTGTTTGCAACTCTGGTGGGAGCACCCAGTAGAAATGACCTGTTGAGTAAGTCTCCCAGTTTTGATTCCAAGTTGGCACTACTGGTCCAAGCACCCTTCAATGTTTTTTTTTTATTCATTCATGGGATGTGGGCATCACTGGCCAGCCCAGCATTTATTGCCCATCCCTAATTGCCCTTGAGAAGGTGATGGTGAGCTGCCTTCTCGAACCGCTGCAGTCCATTTGGGGTAGGTAGACCCACAGTGTGACTTGGTAGCGGTTCGGTACAACTGAATGGCTTTCTAGGCCGTTTCACAGGGCATGTAAGAGTTAACCACATTGCTGTGGGTCTGGAGTCACATGTAGGCCAGACGAGGTAAGATCAGCAGATTTCCTTCCCCAAAGGACATTAGTAAACCAGATAGGTTTTTTTTTTACAACAATCGACAATGGTTTCATGGCCATCATTAGATGATTAGACTAGTTTTTTTTCAATTCCAGATTTATTAATTAAATTCAAATTCCACCTTCTGCTGTGGTGGGATTCAAACCCATGTCCCCAGAGAAATACCCTGGGTCTCTGGGTTACTAGTCCAGTGATAATACCACTACGCCATCGCCTACCCATAATATGCGAGGCATGAAACAAAAGGAGCCTGAGCTATTTCTTTCCACAGTTCCTCAAGCCCCATGCTTCTGATTTTAGTGGTGAAGTCAATTTTCTGCTCCCTGCCAGTGCTGAGAGCGAAATAACTTGCCAGCTTTGTGACAGAAAAGAAAACTTGCTGCATTAATGTTCAAGGGATAAAAGCATGGATTCATTTACAGCTTTGTATTGGGTGAAATGATTATCTGGTCCATTACGCTTCTTGGACTGCATGACAATATATACTAACAACAGTGGGTCCTGTAATATTTGCTCCCTCATGCTGACCAGGCTACATCTATTTATAAGCTTTCTAAATTGCACTCATCGCAAAGGGTTGAAAAGGGTCACACTGCGTGATAGCAGATAGAAATGACTGATTACTGTTTTTGTTTCAAGTACACATTATTCAACTAATGCATGGATGAATCAGTTGGTGCTAATTAGAATATGTGAGCAATAACCTCCAGTGTTACCTTCTTCAGTTGGATATTGCTGTTCATTGATGAGTACCATACATTTGCTTAACAACTTTTTCTTGATTTATTTTATCTTCCCTCCCACTGTTTCCAACCGAGATGTAATGGGGCCTTAGTCCTTCACCTAGGTATCTCAATAATAAATAAAATAATACCCAAGACATCAGCTTCTTTGACAGCATCTCTCAACCCTCTACCATCTAGAAGGACAAGGTGCTTGGGAACACCAACACCTCCAGGTTCCCTTCCAAGTCACACACACATTGGGCCATAATCCTGAAACTCCCTTCCAAACAGAACCGTGGAAATCCCTTCATCACATGGACTGCAGTGGTTCATGAAGAAAGTTTACCACCACCTTCTCAAGGGCAACTAATGGTTGGTAATAAATGCTGGCCTTGCCAGCAATGTTCACACCCTGAGAAATGTTACGATTACTTGGTTCATGGTTTGCATTAACATGTTAGAGGTCACTTTTAGTTTTGGGAAATTAAATGTGTAGTTGGAAGAATTTCAAAAGGTTCCAGACCACCCAAGATTTAAAGTTCAAAAATCTCTTCATGAGTGCTTTCAGAGACAGAGTTAGAGAGGTGAGAGCTATAAAACCGCAGGTGGACTTGTTTAGTTGGGCAGTTGGAAACAGAAAGTCTAGGAGAATTTGTTCTGTCATTGTTAGCAATATGAATTATTCAAGTGGGTATCAGGAATCAAAGAGAAGATCTGGAGTTGGAAATAATTAGTTTAAATTGTTATCTGGGACATCCCATGCGTACCACATTGTTATGGAAATAAATGATGCAGGGGTCATCTGTTGTTTTTGTGATCTATGTACTTGCTGTCACAGTCAGTCAGTTGGCTTTTGAGAAAACAGTTAGTTGGCTTTTGGAAAGCTGTTGACTTCAGACAAGCAGTTGGCTTTTGGAAGTCAGTTGGACTCAGGAGCAAAGAGTCTATTGGGAACCAGGGGTATTTCAGTTTTGAGTAAGGCCCCTGTTCAAGCTGGGAAGTTCAGATCCAGGCCATTTGATATCTCAGAAGATAGCTAAGGATTTAAGGACATTGAAGTGAATTCCTAAGAGCTGTGCTACACTTTGGATTGGTCCCAGGAGAAGTGAACAAACTGCCAAGATCCTGTAAATTGTAGGGAAATTCTTGGGGTGAAAGTAATATTCGAATAGGAGTGTTCAGTCAAGATTTAGAGTTTAAAGCATACAATTTCATGTTCTGTTAAGATTTTAGGTTTAAAATATAAATGTTTCTAAATTGTATGTTAGTAGTGTTTTGCTTTGTTTTCTCTTGTACAGTAAAGTTTTTTGTTTAAAACATGAAATCTTGTGTTGTAGTTCTTTTAGTAATAACTGGAAATTTAACTTTCTGTTTTAAATAGTTAATGGTCCCTAATGGGATCACAACAGAATAAATTAAAACAGACCTGAGAACTGCATTCCTTGACAGATTAATTTTAAAGGGGATAAAATAGATGACTAAATAACAAGTATAACATTATAATTAGGCCACCAACAGTATGCTTTAACCAGCCTTTTTGGTTGAATGGGGGAAATACAGAGAGCACCACATGTACACACAGTAGTAATCGCATGGAGCCCTTTCAATGTGAAGTCCAGTGTTTTGAAGGTAGGTTTTTTTTTGTGTTTGGAGCTCATTTTGCAACAGGAAACAGAGTTCCTTCTATGCTTCCTTACTGTACCATTTCCTCCTCAAGTAGATCTCTTTTGACATATCATCAAGGGAGCAGAGTCACGTATAAACTCTAGCAGAAGCATACCTCTCAGCTGGCCTTCTCCTTTGATGTAGCCTTATCCAGCATGCTGCTGATATTTCTTTCACTTGCTTCTGTTCTTTCTCCATCCTGAGGACATATATTGGAATGCCCAGAGTGAAGCCCATAATGAGGGCTCCATGACAGAAGGGGGGGGGGGAAGAAAATAATTTCCCTGTCTGATGCTGCACAGCCAAGAAAAAATATTCTTAATTGCTTCAGTGAAAGCTAATGTGTCAGACCAGGTTTATGGGTATTCAAAGCCTATGACCATTTCCTGGTTTGATGTGTCATGCTGACTTCTTTACTCAGAGGGTGGTGAATCTGTGGAATTCTTTACTCCAGAGGGCTGTAGAAGGTCAATCGTTGAGCATGTTCAAGACAGAAATCGATAGATTTCTGAATACTAGCGACATCAAGGGATATAGGAATAGTGAGGAAAAATGGCATAGAGATAGATGATCAGCCATGATCTATTTGAATGGCAGACCAGGCTCGGCAGGCCAAAAGGCCTACTCCAACTTCCTATGATCCTATGACTCCTCAGGCTGAATTTTCCAGGTTCTTTGGGGATGAGCTTGGAGGTGGAAGGGCTACCAAAATGGTGCGGAAAGGCATCGGGAGGAGTACGCAATGCCTTCCTGCTGCCATGCCATATTGCCAGTGGTGGTAAAGTTGACATCTCAGACATCGGCCAGGAGGCTATTGAGCCACTCAGGTGGCCAATTAAGGGGCACTTCCCACCTCTGCAGGCCTGTCTGGGGAGGGCCCACCGCTGCATAGAGAGACTGCCTAGTGAAACCTGGTGGCCTGCCAGTTGGTTCCAGTGGTGTGCTCTCCTTATGGGCATTCCATGGCCCATAGAGAGGCCCCCGGTGGCAATGACCGTTCTTGCGGCAACAGTGCCATCAGCACTCAGCAATCCCACCCGCACCCCCATCAATTGCTGAGGTCTGCTTGCCTGGCCCCAGTCTCTCCCAACCCAACTTACCTGTCTTTGACAGTGACTCATTATGGAAGCACCCTCTCCCTGGAGCTGCAGCCCCAGCAATGTCACCTCGAGAGCTAGCACTGCTGAGGCTACTGAACTGCCAGCTCGCTGATTGTGTCGGCAGATCTTGGGGGCTCCTACCATCCTTATTGGATGGTGGCCCCAGTGGCAGCCTTTTCATTGGCTGCCAGTGGCAATATCCCTTCCCAGTCCTGCCGCCGGCCGAAGAGGGGTCGCCTCCCACTTTCAGTCCCAGCAGTGAGACTTGCCCATTAATGGCAAAATTCAGCCCCTCATTTCTACAAGATTAACTTAAGACAGGTGAAATTCTGCTATAAATGGTGGGATTTCTAGCACTGCAGATTTAATCCTTTTATTTGCAAAGAGGCGTTAGTTGTCAACACATCTTACTCAAGAAGTTAATTCTTTTGGTATCTGATTTGCACCTCTTCTACCAGGAATATGCCTAAAATTCCCTGAGTTATTTTCTGCCTTTGCTTCTCCCAGGATATTACATGGCTGCTGGGAGGTAGGAAGTGTCTAGACATGATGCTGAACTATCGGGCGAAGGAAAGGGTTCCTGATCACTACCCAGACATCTTGGCTGAAAAGTTGTATCTGTACATACAGGTGAGGACAGGTTTGTGTTTAGCTGTGATGCCACTCACCATTAAATGACCTGCTGATAAAGAAGTAATTAAAGACAAAAGCCAACTACTGTGAATGGTGGAAATCTGGAATGAAAACAAAAAATGCTGGAAATACTCAACAGGTCAGGCAGCATCTGAGGAGACAGAAACAGAGTTAATGTTTCAGGTCAATTACCTTTCATCACAATAATTAAAGACTTTCCTTTCATGACTTCAGAATGTACCAAAGCATTTAACAATCAAATATTGTTGAATGGAGTCATACCTAGCACAAAGGAAGATGGTTGTGGTTATTGGAGGCCAATCATCTCAATGCCATGACATCACTGCATTAGTTCCACAGGGTAGTGTCCTAGGCACTACCATCTTCAGCTGCTTCATCAATGACCTTCCTCCATCATAAGGTCAGAAGTGAGATGTTCGTTCATGATTGTACGATGTTTGCAACTGCTCAGATACTGAAGCAGTCGATGTCCATATGCTGCAAGACCTGAACAACATTCAGGCTTGGGCTGATAAGTTACAAGTAACATTCATGCCACCCAAGTGCCAGGCAATGACCATCTCAAACAAGAGATATTCAACGGCACTACCATTGCTGAATTCCCAACCATTAACATCTTGGGGGTTACCATTGACTAGAGCATAACTGGACGAGCTACATAAATACTGTGACTACAAAAGCAGGTCAGAGGCTGGGAATTCTGCAATGCCTAACCCACTTCCTGACTCCCCAAATACTGTCCACCATCTAGTCAAAAGTTTGATTGAATACTCTCCACTTTCCTGGATGAGTGCAGCTCCAACAATACTCAGGAAGCTCGGCACCATCTAGGACAAAACAGCCCACTTGATCGGCCCCCCATTGACAACTTTTAACATTAATTCCCTCCACCACTGACACACAGTGGCAGCAGTGGGTACCATCAACAAGATTCACTGCAGAAACTCACCAAGGCTCCATCGAAAGCACCTTACAAACCTATTTCACTTAGAAGGACAAGGGAGGCAGACTTGTGGGAACACCACCATCTCCAAGTTAACCTCCAAGCCACACACCATCCTGACTTGGAACTGTATCGACGTTCCTTTACTGTCGCTGAATCAAAATCTTGGAACTCCCTTCCGAATAGCACTGTGGGAGTACCTGCACTAGATGGACTGCAGCGGTTCAAGAGGCAGCTCACCATCATCATTATCAAAAATGAGGAGGTGTTGGGTGTCTTGCAAAGCATTAAGGTAGATAAGTCCCCAGGGCCTGATGGGATCTACCCCAGAATACTGAGGGAGGCAAGGGAAGAGATTGCTGGGGCCGTGACAGAAATCTTTGCATCCTCATTGGCTACAGGTGAGGTCCCAGAGGACCGGAGAATAGCCAATGTTGTTCCTTTGTTTAAGAAGGGTAGCAAAGATAATCCAGGAAATTATAGGCCGGTGAGCCTTACGTCAGTGGTAGGGAAATTATTAGAGAGGATTCTTCAGGACAGGATTTACTCCCATTTGGAAACAAACGGACTTATTAGCGAGAGGCAGCATGGTTTTGTGAAGGGGAGGTCGTGTCTCACTAATTTTATTGAGTTTTTTGAGGAAGTGCCAAAGATGATTGATGAAGGAAGGGCAGTGGATGCTATCTATATGGACTTCAGTAAAGCGTTTAACAAGGTCCCTCATGGCAGACTGATACAAAAGGTGAAGTCACACGGGATCAGAGGGGAGCTGGCAAGATGGATACAGAACTGGCTCGGTCATAGAAGAGAGCGGGTAGCAGTGGAAGGGTGCTTTTCTGAATAGAGGGATGTGACTAGTGGTGTTCCGCAGGGATCAGTGCTGGGACCTTTGCTCTTTGTAGTATATATAAATAATCTGGAGGAAAATGTAGCTGGTCTGATTAGTAAGTTTGCGGACGACACAAAGGTTGGTGGAGTTGCGGATCGTGATGAGGATTGTCAGAGGATACAGCAGGATATAGATCGGTTGCAGACTTGGGCGGAGAAATGGCAGATGGAGTTTAATTCGGACAAATGTGAGGTAATACATTTTGGAAGGTCTAATGCAGGTGGGAAGTATACAGTAAATGGCAGAACCCTGAGGAGTATTGACAGGCAGAGAGATCTGGGCGTACAGGTCCACAGGTCACTGAAAGTGGCAACGCAGGTGGATAAGCTAGTCAAGAAGGCATACGGCATTCTTGCCTTTATTGGTCGGGGCACAGAGTATAATAATTGGCAAGTCATGCTGCAGCTGTACAGAACTTTAGTTAGCCTACACTTAGAATATTGCGTGCAATTCTGGTCACCACACTACCAGAAGGACGTGGAGGCTTTGGAGAGGGTACAGAGGAGGTTCACCAGGATGTTGCCTGGTCTGGAGGGCATTAGCTATGAGGAGAGGTTGGATAAACTCGG
Source organism: Heterodontus francisci (assembly GCF_036365525.1). NCBI lineage: Eukaryota > Metazoa > Chordata > Chondrichthyes > Heterodontiformes > Heterodontidae > Heterodontus > Heterodontus francisci. The sequence continues at coordinate 41,707,897 of NC_090375.1, forward strand.
ATTGTTTTCACTGGAACGATGGAGCTGGAGGGGCGACATGATAGACGTTTACAAAGTTATAAGTGGCATGGACAGAGTGGATAGTCAGAAGCTTTTTCACAGGGTGAAAGAGTCAGTTACTAGGGTACATAGGTTTGAGGTGAGAGGGGCAAAGTTTAGAGGGGATGTGCGAGGCAAGTTCTTTACACAGAGGGTGGTGAGTGCCTGGAACTTGTTGCCGGGGGAGGTGGTGGAAGCAGGTACCATAGAGACGTTTAAGAGGCATCTTGACGAATGCATGAATAGGATGGGAATAGAGGGATACGGACCTCATAAGTGCAGAAGGTTTTAGTTTAGGCAGGCATCAAGATTGGCGCAGGCTTGGAGGGCCGAATGGCCTGTTCCTGTGCTTTACTGTTTTTTTTTTAAGAACATTACAGCGCAGTACAGGCCCTTCGGCCCTCGATGTTGCGCCGACCTGTGAAACCATCTGACCTACACTATTCCATTTTCATCCATATGTCTATCCAATGACCACTTAAATGCCCTTAAAGTTGGCGAATCTACTACTGCTGCAGGCAGGGCGTTCCACGCCCTTACTACTCTCTGAGTAAAGAAACTACCTCTCACATCTGTCCTATATCTATCACCCCTCAACTTGAAGCTATGTCCCCTCGTGTTTGCCATCACCATCCGAGGAAAAAGACGCTCACTATCCACCCTATCTAACCCTCTGATTATCTTATATGTCTCTATTAAGTCACCTCTCCTCCTCCTTCTCTCCAACGAAAACAACCTCAAGTCCCTCAGCCTTTCCTTGTAAGACCTTCCCTCCATACCAGGCAACATCCTAGTAAATCTCCTCTGCACCCTTTCCATAGCTTCCACATCCTTCCTATAATGCGGTGACCAGAACTGCACGCAATACTCCAGGTGCGGTCTCACCAGACTTTTGTACAGCTGCAGCATGACCTCGTGGCTCCGAAACTCGATCCCCCTACTAATAAAAGCTAACACACCATATGCCTTCTTAACAGCCCTATTAACCTGGGTAGCAACCTTCAGGGATTTATGCACCTGGACACCAAGATCTCTCTGTTCATCTACACTACCAAGAATCTTCCCATTAGACCAGTACTCTGCATTCCTGTTACTCCTTCCAAAGTGAATCACCTCACACTTTTCCGCATTAAACTCCATTTGCCATCTCTCAGCCCAGCTCTGCAGCCTATCTATGTCCCTCTGTACCCTACAACATCCTTCGGCACTATCGACAACTCCACCGACCTTAGTGTCATCTGCAAATCTACTAACCCACCCTTCTACACCCTCTTCCAGGTCATTTATAAAAATGACAAACAGCAGTGGCCCCAAAACAGATCCTTGCGGTACACCACTAGTAACTCAACTCCAGGATGAACATTTGCCATCAACCACCACCCTCTGTCTTCTTTCAGCTAGCCAATTTCTGATCCAAAGCTCTAAATCACCTTCAACCCCATACTTCCGTATTTTCTGCAATAGCCTACCGTGGGGAACCTTATCAAACGCCTTACTGAAATCACATCCACTGCTTTACCCTCATCCACCTGTTTGGTCACCTTCTCGAAAAACTCAATAAGGTTTGTGAGGCACGACCTACCCTTCACAAAACCGTGCTGACTATCTCTAATGAACTTATTCTTTTCAAGATGATTATAAATCCTGTCTCTTATAACCTTTTCCAACATTTTACCCACAACCGAAGTTCTTTGTTCTTTGTTCACTACCTTCTCAAGGGCAATTCGGGATGGTCAACAAATGCTGGCCTCACCAGTGACCCCCCCCCCCCCCACCCCCACATCCTATGAAACAAATAGGAAAAAAGTACTGTTGAAGTGCAGTCACTGTTGTAAATCAACAAAGCAGCAGCCAATTTATTTAGAGCAAACGTCCACAAACAGGAATGAAATCAATCATCTTTGTTGTTTGTTGAGGGATTGGCTGGGACTCGAGGAGAACTCAACTGCTCTGAATAGTGCCACATGGATATTTTATGGCCACTCAAGAGAGTAGATGGGACTTTGGCTTTACATTATATTTGAAAGGCAGCATCCCCAAAAGTGCAGCTCTCCCTCAGTACTGCACTGGAGTGGCAGCCTAGATTATATGCTTAGGTCAGTCAAGTGGGACTTAAACCCACAACTTTCTTAACTCCGACATAAGAGTACTACTTCTGAGCCATGAACAGTAATCATTGGTCAAGGTTAGGAGGTGAGGACCAGGCTGCTAGAGTGAGATATCAGAGGCTGCCAGGACCAGTGAAACTGGATATGAGTTGAAGAAGGAAGAAATCTGAAAAGAATACAGATTCTGCAGCATGAAATATTAATTTTAATATATTGCAGTATGGCAGACATGATAAAATTGACAGACAAGCACGACATACAAAGTTAGTTGTAGCTGGAGAACACGGTAGGAAATCAATGAATACAGCAATATTCTTTTGAATACATACTGCAGTGAATTCTGAAATCAGATGCTGAACTTTCGTCAATCAGTAAGGAAGCAGCTGCAAATAGCAGATAACAAAAAGGGATTTAGAAAGAAATATGCAACAAAGGTGAGGAGCCAAGACCAAAGAGATGTGTTAAATAAGATTTTAGAAAAGACTGTCATGCCACAGTATGATTTTCCAGGAAAAGATTGCCCCTCGATTTGCTGGTGCTGTTTTTGCAAAAATAATTGACAATGGGAATATCCCTGGCCTAACTGTCTTTTTTCATGAACATAAGAAGAAATCAAAGATGAGAAAAGGCTAGTTGGCCAGGCCAACAGAACATGTGGTTACATCCTACACCTGCTTCAGAGGACTCAAGCATTGACTTAGAGGGCCCAGCTTACCAAAGAAATCCGGGTTCTATTCACCAGGAAATTGTTATGACCAAAGCCGGAGGAGTGCACTGTTTATTCTAGTTTCACTTCTCCACAGGTCACAATATATATTTAATTTTTTTCCCCACTTACCGATACGGGCAATCATAGACTCTATTTTCATCCCAGAATAAAACATACCAACCAGGTTTCTTTAATAAACAACAAAATTATCAGTTTATTATAAAACAATTCTTAACCAGTAATCAAGACAAGCATAAACACACAGATCTAAATCTAAAAGTTCCCTTTTTACCTTAGCCATATACACACACACACATACACACACCAGTTAACTGAAAAAATAGAGATTTACTCTTTACAGCTCTCGTACAAAAAAACTAAAAAGAATATGTTGTCCAAAATACTTGCTAACTCTTGAAGAAAAAAAGAGAAGATATGAAAAGATGACAGAAGTCCTTTTTTGGTTTGGCGTCCCAAATACCTGTTAACGGCTGTCACTGGGATCTTCCTAGAACAGTTCTTGTCAGGCGACGTGGAAGATCAGTCTGGGCAGGCTTTCCAGGGAAAATGCAGTAACAGGGGTTTCAGGCAGTCTCTTTCATTTGCTTCTCAGCTTCTCAAGAGATGGAAAACTGGCAGGCTTTTTCAAAGAGCTGGAATAGACTGTTTTTTTTTCTCCCTTGGCAAGTTTTCTCCAACTGTCTTTTCAAACTGTTGTCCACATCTCAACTCACTGTCCAAAGCAAAACCAAAAACAATATCACAAGAATCAAGTCTCCTGACCCCTAGAAATCTTGACCTGTCACTTCTTTGTGAACATCTTTCCCCAAGTCAAAAACAAGCCCTGCTGGGTAATTATTTGAAGACAGGTGCCTTCAAGTAACTGTTTACAATTAAGACCTCTCAGTGACCCTTGTAAAAAAAAAATCCAGGTACTCCTTTTCAGTTTAAAAACACAAATCTTCAAAATGTAACAAAAAATGGAAGCACTCATAACACCCCCACCTTTGGAGAAATAAAACACCATTTTTAAATGTGTTTCTTTACGAAATATGGGAAAAAATAGATGAAAAAATTTTAAAACACGTTTTTACATTTATACTCATTCACTCTTTACCTGTAGCTAATAGAGTTCTGCTTTGTACCATCTTTGCACTCTTATAACTTAAAAAAGTTAGATTCTAGATTAAGCATCTGCAATTACATTATTTTTACCCACAATGTGGATAATCATTAAGTGATAGGGCTGTAATAATAAACCCCATTGGAACAGTCTAGTATTCTAGTTTTTGAATTTTTGGCAGTTTATTACCAAATCAGCTAACTGTAATTTTCTAAACAGAGCTTCTAAGTTGCTCCTTCCAGGTACCAGTGTATACCAACACATCAACAAGGTAAATCACACAGTTAAGAACACTGGTTACCATTTGGTTTATTAGTCACTGAAAGGTTGCTGAGGCATTTTTCAGCTCGAATGGCATCACTCGGCATTGGAAAAGACCATCTGGTGTGACAAAGGCCGATATTTCTTTAGCTCGGGGTGGTGGGGGTGGGGGTGGAATGTTTAAAGAAACTTGTCAGTATCCCTTTAACAAATCTATTTTCGTGATTCTGTGATTCTGTAGACTGTTAGCTGAAAAGGAAGAAAGTGCAGGGTTATGGGGAGAAGACGGAGGAATGGAACTGAATAAATTGCTCTTTCAGAGAGCAGGTGCAGACATGATGGGCTGAATGGCCTCCTTCTGCACTGTAACAATTCTGTGATTCTGTAAGAAACGTGGCACTGTCCACTCTGTCAATACAGTCTTCCAAGCGAGGAATTGGGTAGGAGTCTGCCTTTGTTACTGCATTAACCTTTCTGCAGTCCTTGCAGAATCTATTTGAACCATCAAGTTTAGGTGCCACTGGTGAACTTCAGCTGCTTTGACGGGGTTCAATTAGGTGGTTTTTCATCATGTATTTTATTTCTGTTTTTACCTGGCACTGTTTCTCTGGACTTAAGCGATAAGGAAAGAATTCCCCTACATCCACATCATGTGTGACTAAGGTTGTACATCCTGACTTGTCCCTACAGACTCTTTTAAATGCTGTGAGTAGCCTTGTTAGGTCTTCTCATGATCTTCATTTAAGTTTGAAAGCATAGTGTCCAATCTCCCTAACAATGCAGTATTAACTAACCAGATAGTAGGAGGTTCAATTTGAAAATGTCTCGGCCTCCTTCTGCCTCATCCTCACTATCCCTTTCATCCTTCACCATCCCTACTATCTGACATACCTGTGCTTGCTTATCCTCCTCCCAGCAATAAGATTATTTCAACATATTGCTATGACACAGCTGATTCTATTTCCGGCAATCTCTGGTGTCCATCAAATAATTTACCTTACCAATTCTCTTGACTACTTTATATGGACCACTGAACCGTGCTTTCAGTGGCTCACCCTGTAAAGGCAGTAATACTAACACCTCATCCTCTGGTTGAAATGTTCCGGTCTTGTCATGCTTGTCTGCCCATTTCTTCATAGTTGTTTGGGAAATGTTAATTGTTCCTGAACTGCTTTGCAAGCTCTTGTGAGCCATTCCGGAACATGGATACATAATCTAGCACAGAAGATTCATCCCTCTGTTCTAAAAAGCATTCTTTGATTAGTTTTAGAGGACCTCTTATCTCATGTCCATAAACTAATTCAAAAGGAATAAAACCGGTAGATTCATTAGGTGCATCCCTCGTGGCAAACAAAAGAAATTCTAGCCCTTTTTCTCAATCACGGGGATATTCATGACAGTATGCCCTGATTATCGTTTTGAGGGTCTGAATGGCACCTTTCTAAAGCTCCATGTGTCTGTGGGTGGTATGCTGAGGACTTTAACTGTGTTATGCCCAAATTACCCATAACTTCCTGAAAAAATTTAGATATAAAATTCGAACTTTGATATGACTGAATCTCAATCGGTAATCCATATCTAGTGAAGAACTGGGGGTTAACTTCTCTACCACTACCTTAGCAGAAATTGTTCTCAAGGGAATTGCCTCTGGGAACCGAGTAGCCATATCCATGATAGTGAGTATATATTGGTGTCACACATTTGTTTTCAGCAAAGGTCCTACACAGTCGACCAACACTTTACTAAATGGTTCCCCAAAAACTGGTATGGGAATTAGAGGTGCCAGTTTTTTTGGCAGGTTGCAGTTTTCCCACAATCTGGCACGTATGGCACGTTTTACAAAACTGCACAATGTCCTTGGAAAGACCTGGCCAGTAAAAATGTCAACTTTTTCATGATTGGGTCTTCCGGATCCCCACATGTCCCGCTAAAGGAATTTCATGGGCTATCCTTAATAGTTCCCGGTGATACTTTGGCAGTACCACTATCAGCTCTTCATCCACAGGTCTGTGAGGAGGTCTTCAATTCTTCATCAGAACCCCATTTTTAATAGTAGCCTTCCAGAACTCCCTTTGCTTCAGCTTTAGTTAGAGCTGATTGTGCCACTTTATTTAACTCTGGATCGGCTTGCTGAGCCTTGATCAGAGAAGACTTGTTAAACATTTCCTTCAGATTATCCAAATCCCCAAAGAAAGTTTCAGTCAGGGGTGTCATTCAGAACTCCTCTAGAACAGTCCAGACAACAGAAGCATTGTTTGAGCAGGTGTTTTTTGGCGATCTGTGGTAGCAGCATAGCTTTCAGTTTAGAACATCTGAGAGGATTCTTGAGCCATGTCTGAAGGGGCTATCCTCCTTCACCAAATAGCCAGCTTGTTCCCTGCTGGCCTAGTTGGAATAGAGGACTGGGGAAGGATGAATAAATCATGTCTGCTGCTAGGAAACCCAGCATTAACCGCTCCTTGCAAAGGATACACATTTTGAGCGTGTGGTATCCCTTTCTAATTGAGAAGGATGTTAGATTAGCGATTGTGAGTGCGCAGGGGAATGTGAGTGCGATCAATGGTCCCTTGAAGTTCTGGGAATCCTGCAATGAGTGTAAAGCCTACTGCTGTCTTGCACTGTTTCATTTGGTCATGGGGATGTAACAGTTCCTCCTGGAATAGAGACCCTCAGTCACTTTCCTGATGCAGCTAACAGCAAGAAGTCACTAATATCACCTGGAGCAGCCCTGCTGCATAAAAGTTAGGCGATACGGTACCCTTGACAGCCACAGGTCACAGGCAGTACTGTGTGTGGCTTGAGGTTCCAATTGTGCCTGCTGCAGGTGAGAAAGCTGAATTACAGCTTCCTTGTTGAAATGCAGACCGCGAACCCAACGCTCCCCAGCCAGAAAACGCTCCCTGACAACCCACTGTGAGTAGAGCCTTTGCACAGTTCCCTCCTCCTCCCTCTCCTCCTCGCAGCTCCTGCTCACTCCTGCCTTCTCTGTTGCTCCCCCATTTCTCCAGCACCAAAGAAACACCTAATAGAACACCCATGGTGAAAATAGAATATTTCCAAGGCAGACACCATGAGCACCAACAAAATGCAAAAACAAAATACTGCGGACGCTGGAAATCCAAAATATAAACAGAAAATGCTGGAAATACTCAGCAGGTCTGGCAGCATCTGTGGAAAGAGAAACAGAGTTAATGTTTCAGATTGATGATTTTTCATCAGAATGTTGTTCCCAGTTGTGGAACCAAGAAACTAGCCAAATAAGGCACAGAAGTTTACCTATTAGGAAGAAACAACACCTGACCAGAACTGAGGATAAATGCTCTTTAAATAGCACTCCTGCAAGATCTTTGATGATTGTTAGCACCGTGGTTTGCTGGTGTGTTTATGATATAGCAAGTCAGGTGCTGAAGCAAACCAATTTCACAAAAGAGTCTTACAACCAGCCTAGGACACTTATTTCTGGATGACGATGGGTTTCTTGAATAATTCACCCTGACGACTACAGGGACGGCCATTCCAATATGGTGTGTGGTCCACTTCCGCCATTTGCACGCCGACCACTTTATTGGAGCCTTAGGTGCTCATTTCCCGCTTGGTGGCACGATGCAGTTTCTAGGCCAATGTTCCAGAACACTGTGCTGAATATGGTCCAGAACAGAGGTCAGCAACCTTTTTTTTTATCTGAAGTGCCGTTTTCAAAAAAATTGCCAAGAATTAGAACAATTGAGAGCCTCAAGACAAAGTTTCAACATTTCTAAACCAAATACTTGGCAGGTGTCTCTGGTAGAATGAATAATTTGCATTTTTCATAAATTAAATAAGTGTATTGAATTTATGTATCAATAGGAAAAGAATCAAAACTAAAATAGACCTAATTCTGAATTATCGTGCATTTTTAACCTTTTTTTAATTTTGTCAGTAAAGTCATCTTTAAAACAAATGACAACACGATGCATAGAATTAAGACAATTTTTTTGGCTATTGATTCACTTCATAAAAAAAAGCTTCCTAGCGGACATTCAGAATAATTTATCGTCTTATTTATATTAGAAGCAATAATGATCGCAACCATAAAACCTATTCCCCAAACTAAAGGCATTATCTATAGCCATGGTGTAACCAAACCATTCGAACAGATTTCTTAGAGGACAATGATGTTTTTTATTAAAATAATCATTTGAAACCGTAAAGTGCAGCACAATGATTAGCTTTTAATTCCCAAATAAAAACACGGCTCCTTCTTCTCGTGCTTTAACTTAGTTTTAGTCTTTTTTCATTTAATGCGATCTAAATGGAAAAGATTGAGAGCCACAAATGAGATGTTAAAGTGACGCATGTGTCTCTGGAGCTGCAGTTTGCAGATCCCTGGTGCAGAAATCTGTTGCCTTTACTGTTTGCATTTGTTGCCCTTCCCACTGGATTCACTGTGATACAGTCAAAGAGGGATTTTTCAGGTCAATATTGTATTATTGAGTTGTCTTGGGAAAGGACAGCAGAAATGCTAACATAAATGGAAATCATATTTAATGAATCTCTCGCCAGGAAAGAGCTGCCGTGGGGCAAATGATCTTCTACATATGTATTATTAAGAAAATAAAGATCCAAAGATTGAAAAGGAACACATTGACTTGACTACTTTGGGTATTGAAAACACAAAGTCCACCCCACAGCACTTTGGAAGATTTTCACTTCATTAAAAAAAACCTGCTGAATTTTAAATAGAGTTTTTTTTTCATTACAGATATAATAATATTTGCATTCATGGAATGCTTTATCATGCCTTAAAATGTTTGAAGCATATCATGCAATGGATAACACAGACACGACTCCCAGCCATACTCATCCAAAGTGCCCCATTCAGCCATAATATGAATGACTGCTTTTGACTGTGTTGGCTGAAGGATAAATGTTGGCCAGAACACAGCTCTTTTTAAAATCCCATAGGATCTTTAAAATTGGCACGTGCAACCATACAGCATTCTCTCAGTTCTGCACTGGAGGATTAGCAAAATAAATTGGACAGGCTGTGCCCATTTGTCAGTGAAGAATGGGGTCAAAAAACACCAATTTCAGGTGTCGTTCGATATGCCTAGGAGCAGTGAGGACCTTTTGAATAAATAGGATTTAATATGCTACCTCACAGATTGGGTGCAGGACCTTGTGCCCAAAAATTATTTTCAATTGGTATTTTACCTATTTCTATGCCAAAAAATCTTGGCAAAATGAATAAATCCTAATTTTATTCTCCAACATGTTCAAATGTGGTTGAATGTGGGTCATGCCAAGTTGGGATCAGACCCACCCATAAATTGAGCTTGACACCCCTGCTATAGATGGCAGTTAGAGGAAGTTAGGGGTCAGGAGGTATTTCAGCCATCACAAAATACTCAGCCTCTGCCATTGAGCTTTTGTAGCTACATCGTTTATATGACTGATCGACATTGTTTATATGGCTGGTCCAATGGTGACACCCAACCCGCGGCCCCCCCCTCTCCCCCCCACATGATGTGGATGGTGGGAACTTGCCACTTGTCATGATGTTAAAGTTCAGTGGGGGTGCTTGGCTTTTTATAGATGTCACTGCCTGCCATATATATGCGGCAGGAATATTACCTGTCACTTGTCAGCTCAAGACTGGATGTTGTCCAGGGTCTGCTTTAACATTCAGAGTCACAAATGGAGTTGATTACTAAAAAGTCATCAGTCAACTTCTGACCTTACAGTGGATGGAATATCTGTGCCAACCTCAGGCTAGCATTCCAATTGCCTCAGTGTGATGTTTATATTTTCCAAATCAGCCATTTTTATGAGTTAGCACTAGGAGGTGAGTTGGGATTGTCTCATCCCTCCATGAAATCAGATAAGACATTTAGCCCAGCAGTCTCACAACATTGATAAAGAAAGACTTGACCTGTTGCATTAACCAAACCCAAGGATCTATTTTAGAAGGAAAAATTATGTTGGACGTCAAAATGGAGAGGAGGAGGTGTTACATTATACTCCTTAATAAACAGGAAAATGAGTTATCCTATTAAAGATGCCAATCAGCTTCCAAAATTGCTCTTCAAAACATTGTAATAATGTAACAACAGTAAGAATCATGATCATGAATTTTTGATCTTATATTATCTACTGTCAGCTCAGTAGGAGTTGATTATATGCCATCAGCCAGATGTATTTTAAAAATTGACAAGAGCCCGAACTAGCAAGCAGTACATACAATCACATTGCAAAGAAAATATCACTTCATCAATCTAATTATGTAGAGACGGGCTGAATCGGATCATGGGGTGGGTGGGGGGTTGGTTGCGGGGGGCAGGGGGCGATGGGAGTTGGGTGCAGAATTTATATTTGTCAAGCAAGTTGACTCCCATTATATTGAGCAGGTTTTGAGTTATGCTTTGCAGACCTCTGCACCTTGCCTCATTCAGTAAATTAAAGTGCAATGATGAAGCAAAAGCTTAGTCTGACTGCATTACTGTGGGCTTAACATAGGCATTTCACAGATCATCAGGAAAATCGTGACTAAATTATAAATCTAGTTCGACGCAAAGCTGCAAGTCACTATGGTGTGAGCTATCATGTGCTCAGGGCTGGGCAAAGAATGTGTAGCTTGGTGGGTGAAAAGCAAAAATAAATTTACATTTATATATCATTTTTCATGACCTCGGGATGTCTCAAAGTACTTTACATCCAATAAAATATTTTCAAATCACTGTTGTAATGTAGGAAACACGACAACCAATTTATGCACTGTAAGATCCCACAAGCAGCAATGTGATAATGGCCAGATCATTTCTTTTTTAAAGTGATACTGGTCGAGGGATAAATATTGGCCAGAACACCAGGAGAACTCCCTTGCTCATCTTCCAGATTGCACAATGGGATCTTTTACGTCCACCTGAGAGAGCGGACGGGCCTCAGTTTAACATTTCATCCAAAAGATGGTATCTTCAGCAGTGCAGCACTCCCTCTGTGCTGCACTGAGGTGTCAGTCTGGAGTTTGTTCAGGTCTCTGGAGAGAAACATGAACCCACAAACGTCTGACGCAGAGAATAAATTGTTATTGTTGAGCCACAGCTGAAATCTATATACCTGTTCCTCCTGGCCCACAAGAAAACCATTAAAAATAAAATTGACTAACCCAATTGGCCCTCTTCTGGGCATTCTGCAGGACAGGTGACTGATGAGTGTTAAAATGACGTCATAGTCTGAATAACCTCATCAGATCCCAACTTATGAGCTTTAATGCCCCCGATACCTGCAAGTTAAAAACAAGCCTGCAGGAGTACAGAGCCAAGCTAGAAGGCAGGTGCTGCCTTGGGCACATAAGGTTAAAATTGGTATTATTATTTTTGATGCTGACCCATTAAAGGACATGATGAAGAAGGAGATGGTTAATGCCTCAATAGGAACACATGCAATATTAGAGAATTCTTTTAGTATAAAATCACTGCCTTGGTTGAGTTTGCTTGTAACATTAGTGGGGAGCTAAGTAGTACAGTTGGGAGCAGAAAGTTGCAAAGCAGCATTGATAGATTAAGTTGGCTGGATTTTATGGATAATGTGCCCCCCCCCACCACCCACAATCACATGAAGGGGGCGGGCACCCCGATGCCGATAATAGCGTCAGCTGCTGGTGTGCAGGCACTGGTGCCATTTTTAAAAGGCAGCCAGCCCTGCTGTCTAATTTACATTTTTAAAGCTATACCCCCCATTACTGTACCGATCAAAAATCTGTCACCACCTTCCCCCCCAATAACAATTAAATTCAATATTTGCCCTATCCCCTCAAAACACCTACCTTCAACATTTGACCATCCCCTCTCCAAACAGAACAAAGTGCAGAGTTCACCCCTTCCCACTAGTACAGTAAATCTGACCCCATTCGCCGCCCCCCCCCCACACTAAAAATCCAAAGCTCCCGCCTTCCCCACCCTGGACAGGAAAGTGAGGGTGCGTGAGTGCCAGCCACCGCTCAGAAGATCGTGGCCCAGAAATAAGATTGCAGTGAATTTTATTTAAATCTATTCATGTGCTTAATATATTTATTCAAAGCTGGGTCCCGTTGCATTGGGGCGGGTAGGGCTGCCACGGAGCCTCGCAGCCACCGCCGGGCAGTTCAAGCCCGGCACTCCCTGCGTTGGACTCCGTGGCGGGCTACTGCTGGAATGATCTTCTGCCACCCCCACCCCCCTGCCATGGAGCCTGACATCGGGAGCGCAGTAAAATCCTGGCCAGTGAGTGGGAAATACTGTGGCAGTTGGAATTTGATGTGTGGAAATGTGAGGACATTCATTTTGAACTTGAGGAAGATAGATCATAGTATTTTCTAAATGGTGAGAAGCTAGGAACTATAAAGGAACAAAGGGATTTAGCAGTCTATGTATGGAAGTAACGAAAAGCTAGCAGAGTGGTACAGAAGTAATTTTAAAAAAGGCTAATCGAATGTTAACTTTTATTTCAAGAGAACTGAATTATAAGGGGTGAAAGTTATGCTACCATTGTATAAATCTCTGATTAGAACCCATCTGGAGCACTGTGTTCAGTTCCAGGCGCCATACTTCAGAAAGGAAATATTGGCCTTGGACGGAGTGCATCAGATTAATTAGAATGATACCTGGGCTAAAAAGGTTAAATTATGAAGGTAGGTTTGTATTCCCTTGAGTATAGAAGGTTAAGGGGTGATTTAATTGAGGAATTTAAGATCATTAAAGGATTTGAAAGACTAGATAGAGAGAAACTATTTCCTGTGTCGGGGAGTCTTTAACAAGGGAGCAGAATCTTAAAATTAGAGCTCGGCCATTCAGGGGTAATATCAGGAGAAACTTCCTCTCATAAAGGATAATGAAAATCTGAAATTCTGTCCCTCAAAAAACTGTTGAGGCTAGGCTAATTGAACAACTAAAAACTTAGAGAGATTTTTTTTTGGTATAGGTATAAAAGAATATGGAGTTTAATCAGCATTGCAATTAGGAAAGCTAATAAAATGTTTTGTTTATTGTGAGGGAAATTAAATACAAAAGTAGAGAGGTTATGCTTCAGTTATACAGGGCATTGGTGAGACCGCATCTGGAGTACTGTGTACAGTATTGGTCTCCTTATTTAAGGAAGTATGTAAATGTGCTGGAAGCAGTTCAGAGAAGGTTTACTAGATTAATACCTGGAATGGGCAGGCTGTCTTACGAGGAAAGATTGGATAGGCTAGGCTTGTATCCGCTGTAGTTTAGAAGAGTAAGCGGCGACTTGAGTAAAACATATAACATCCTGAGGGGTCTTGACGGGGTGGATGTGGAAAGAATGTTTCCTCTTGTGGGAGAATGTAGAACTAGGGGTCAATATTTAGAAATAAGGGGTCACTCATTTAAGACAGAGATGACGAGAAATTCTTTCTCTCAGAGGGTCATGAATCTTTGGAACTCTCCCTCAAAATGCAGTGGAAGCAGAGTCTTTAAATATTTTTAAGGCAGAGGTGGAAAGATTCTTGCTAAGCAAGGGGGTGAAAGATTATCAGGGATAGGTGGGAATGTGGAGTTGACATTACAATCAGCTCAGCCATGATCTTGTTGAATGGCAGAGCAGGCTTGAGGGGCCGAGTGGCCTACTCCTACTCCTAATTCATATGTTTGCATGTTCGTATGCTTGAAGGGAATACCAGATGCCACTCAAAAAAATGGCCAAGAATATTTTATTAGTTATTTGTGGAGCCATCAGGAGCAGGAAAGCACCTCTTGGTTGCATTAAATACTATGAACCACAGCCAAATTCAATCATGCCTTAGGCATGCTGATGTCACTTTATTGATACCAGTTTCTCAACCACCATGTTAAGCCACTTTGGACTGTTTCTATCTTTATTGTAGTGATAACTGTGCTATTAGTTTCTTGCTGTGCCACTTTCTGTATGTTATCTTATTTGCAATTAAATCTATTAGTTTTAGCCTAAATGCAATTGTCTAATGTAGTATTTATCATTTAGGAGAATGTGGGACAATATTGTAGGGTTTCCACGTAATCTCTGGTGTGCTATGTCATAAATCTGGGTAATTATTTGCCTCATGGATAGCTGTCCTATTTATGGCACATGTGATGGTTCACATTTTGATTCATGGATATGCCAAAGCCAAATGATTGAGTGGAAGTCCAAAGTACCTGTAGTGTAACTGTTCTACTGCCATGATTGAAATATGCTGTAGCAGTTGATTGAATGTGCAATTAGGCTGCAAACTTCCACCTACACCCCATCCATATGGAAAAATCAACTGGGCTCTTGTACAGCATATTTGTAAGGAAAGCATGTCCTTTCCATTAAAGGCAAATAACTCCCTGTGAAAGAAGGAGGCATTATATGGAAAAGGAATATGTATACCCACTGTTATTTATGTCATGTGTTTGAAATGGGTATGTTGAATCAATATGTTCTATGCATGACTTGGCACAACAGGGTAGGAATGGCAAATGTCCTCTTGATTTAAAGTGCTATTTCTGACTCATCCATGCATATATACAGTTGCATCTGTGCACCCTATTTTGTTGGCATAATTTCTAAAAGCAGAATGTTCTCCTGTGACTATGGCAGTCAGACTAATCGGGGTAATTTTAACTCAACCCGGACTGGGTATAAATTAGATGGCCAATCCAACTCTGTCAGTTTCCTACTGGTGGGCTAAGCTAAAATTATCCATAATACTAGAACTATAACAAATTCTACACAGGCTTAAAGTTCAGTTATCAGGGGCGTTGTAACTCAAAGGGATATAAAGAATGGTTGTGGAGAAAATGCCTTCAGTGGCCCTAATAGTAACTCCAAAGCACTTTGGGAGTCGGGGTGGGGAGAGGGGTCCAATATCATATGGAAATCCGGAAGTAAGTCACCACATCTATCTGTAGCATTTTAACAGAGGCATTTTACATCTGGGTTTGGCAGCAATTGCATAGCAGTGTGTGGTGCGGATCCGCACGATCTCAAATCCAGTATTCAAAGATGGAATTTGGATGAGCTGAGAGTTGGAAGTTTCAGAGGAAAAACTTTAGCAATGGATTCAGGATGGTCAAAGGCTGTTCTCCACTTAATTGAAGTCTCCCTTGTGCTACGAAGGTTTCCATTTTTTGTTAAAACTTGAGAATCTATATTTTAAAAAACGGAAAAGGATGCTGGAATCTTGAAGAAGCTAAACTTTGGGTGTTTTTTTTTTAAGTAAGGTCAACAGAAGTTTGACCAGTAAACAAGTTTTTACTGGAAGGCACATGTCTGTAAAGAGCCCAGCAGCAAATATTTTAAAAAAGCCAAAGGGTTTGGCTAGAAACAGGCAGTTTGAGTTTGATTATCAACCTACCAGGAAAACAGAAGATCCAGCCAGTCCATTTTGCTCTTGACAAGCAATTCCTGCATCAAGTTGCACTGTTGCCTCCTGTATTTGAAGAAATCCTGAATGTTTGCACCTTTGAAAGAATTTTGCTTCGAATGTGTGAGAACTGAAACCTTTGTTGCTGCACACCTTATGAAAGACCTACGTGAAGCCTTCTGTAGCTGAATTTCTTGAAAGCCTACTGTTCATCAACATCGCCTAGAAAGAACTGTTCTAGGAAGATTCCTAATGATAGCCATCTATTCACCTTTGGGACACCTCACCAAAACAAAGGACTTCTTTCCATACCTTCTTTTAAGCATAAGTGTCTTTTTTTTCCCCCTTCTATTTCTTTGTAACAACTGTAAACAAAAATCCCTTTTTTCCCAGTTAATCAGTTGTGTATGTGAGTGTGAGTATGAGGACTCGATTAAAATTAGGGGCTTTAATATTTCGATTTGTATGTATGTTTTACTTCATTATTGGTTAAGACTTGGTTCATAATAAACGGATAACTTAGTTGTTTATTAAAGAAACCTGGTTGGTGTGTTTTATTCTTTGGACAAATAGAGTATCTGATTGACTGTTTCAGTGGCCGGAATTTCACGTTGGGCGGACGGGAGACTGAACCCGCCTCTGACTTGTCTGGGGATCCGACCCGCATTTTATGGGTCCCCAGGCTTTAATTGTTCCGAGGTGGGACTTCCACCTGCTTGAGGGAGGAAGTTCTGCTTCATTGAGCTGCCAGCCAACAGCCGACAGCTCTTAGTCCCAGCAGTGCCATTGGAACTGGTGGCTACTGCTGGGACTGCAGCCCAGTCAAAGACATGGAGCCGGGAAGACAGGTAGGTTTTGGTTGCCTCGCCG
Source organism: Heterodontus francisci (assembly GCF_036365525.1). Lineage (NCBI taxonomy): Eukaryota > Metazoa > Chordata > Chondrichthyes > Heterodontiformes > Heterodontidae > Heterodontus > Heterodontus francisci. The sequence goes on from NC_090375.1 coordinate 41,724,351, forward strand.
GGGGTAATCAGTCGGGCCCCAGCGAGGCAAGGGTGGTCGGTTGGGGGAAAGGGGGTGTAGGGTCTTGGGCGTGGTTGGGGTAGAGGGGGCGGTCCTCTACAGGGCAACCTGTGCCCAATAAACAGGCCCCCCCACCCCCCGAGACAATCAGAAGCCTGCTTTTCCCAGGCGGCTTTTCCCGGCTCCAGGACATAGAAATATGTAAACATAGAAATTAGGAGCAGGGGTAGGCCATTCAGCCCTTCGAGCCTGCTCCACCATTCATGATCATGCTAATAATCCAACTCAGTAGCCTGTTCCGGCTTTCGCCCCATACCCTTTGATCTCTTTAGACCCAGGAGCTATATCCTTCTTCAAAACATACAATGTTTTGGCCTCAACTGCATTCTGTGGTAGCAAATTCCACAGGCTCACCACTCTCTGGGTGAAGAAATTTCTCCTCATCTCTGTCCTGAAAGGTTTACCCCATATCCTTAGACTATAACCCCTGGTTCTGGACTCTTCCACCATTGGGAACATCCTTCCTGCATCTACCCTATTCTATGAGATCCCCTCTCACTCCAGCGAATATAATCCTGACTCAATCTCTCCTCATATGTCAGTCCCGCCATCCCAGGAATCAGTCTGGTAAACCTTCGCTGCACTCCCTCTATAGCAAGAACATCTTTCCTCAGATAAGGAGACCAAAACTGCACACAATATTCCAGGTGTGGCCTCACCAAGGCCCTGTATAATTGCAGCAAGACATCCCTGCTTCTATACTCGAATCTTCTCGCTATGAAGGCCAACATACCATTTGTCCTTTTTACCACCTGTTGCACTTGCATGCTTACCTTCAGCGACTGGTGTACCAGAACACCCAGGTCTCGCAGCATATTCCCCTCTATCAGTTTATAGCCATTCAGATAATAATCTGCCTTCCTGTTTTTGCTACCAAAGTGGATAAGCTCACATTTATCCACATTATACTGCATCTGCCATGCATTAGCCCACTCACTCAACTTGTCCGCGTAAAATTTCATGCAGGCGGGTGAAGGCCCTTAAGTGGCTGTTAAGTGGCCAACCGCCCCCCCACCATCCGGCTCGTTAGGGTGGCATTAAATTCTGGCCAGTAAGTGGGAAAATTTAAATATATGTTGTGACCTGTGGAGAAGTGGGACTGAATAAACAGTGCTCTCCTCCCACCTCAGTCTTAACACTTGATGTACTGCTGAGGAAAGTGAGGAGCTGCAGAAAGATGCTCTCCACTATCATTAGGAGGAAGAAACCTGCTCCTGCCACAAAGAAGGCATGATTGGAGGTGGCCTAGGAAGTCAGCAACTGGAGGTTTGTGCCACTCTCCTGGATTCAGGGCAGCAAGTGCGTTAATGGCCTAAGCAAGTCAGGAAATGTGAGTACAGTTGCACATTAACATCTTGCCCTGTGCAGATGTTCGAGTCTGCCCCTGAACAGGTGCAGGTGGGGTAGTCTTTGTTGGGGCCCTCACAGGCTTTAAAACCCAGAAGTTTGTGGCCAAGAGCAGCTCAGGGCAGGGATTTGAGAAGCCTACCTCTACCTCTGATTAAGCCACAGAGGTTGCACCATGTAGGTGTCACAGAAAAAGAGTAAAGCTTTGCATTTCACCAAAGGTATGCAGATGGGTTTATGAGGAAATGTTATGTTGTGACATTGCAGTTCTTTAGTAGAATCAGATAAAATTTATTTCCTTGCACCACTTTCCTATGTTGCCAATTCTTAGTTGGCAACTCACCTTTTCACAGGCTTGATGGCGAATGGGAAACATAAATTGATGAGGACAAATGCAAGGTTGTGCAATGATGGTTGGTTGTTTGCAAGGCAGTTTGTGTCAGTGGCACTGTGGGTTGGGGATGGAAAGAGTGGGCATTGCATGTGATTCTGACATCTGTTCAGTGGTGGTAACTAACTGAACCTTGTGTTAATAAGGACATTCCTGGTTCAATGAAGAGTGCAGGAGGGCATGCCAGGAGCAGCACCAGGCATATCTAAAAATGAGGTGTCAGCCTGATGAAGCTACTTGCATGCCAGACAGCGGAAGCAGCATGCAATAGACAGAATAAAAGCAAAATACTGCGGATGCTGGAAATCTGAAACAAAAACAAGAAATGCTGGAATCACTCAGCAGGTCTGGCAGCATCTGTGGAAAGAGAAGCAGAGTTAACGTTTCGGGTCAGTGACCCTTCTTCGGAACTGACCCGAAACGTTAACTCTGCTTCTCTTTCCACAGATGCTGCCAGACCTGCTGAGTGATTCCAGCATTTCTTGTTTTTGTTTGCAATAGACAGAGCTGAGCAATCCCATAACCAATGGAGCAGATCTAAGCTCTGCAGACATGCCACATCCAGTCGTGGCTCAACAAACATCCCCATCCTCAACGATGAGGGATCCCAGTACATCGGTGCAAAAGACAAGGCTAAAGCATTTGCATCAATCTTCAGCCAGAAGTGCCAAGTGGATGATACATCTTGGCCTCCTCCTGAGGTTCCCAGAATTTCAGATGCCAGTCTTCAGCCAATCTGATTCACTCCACGTGATATCAAGAAATGACTGATACCCCAAAAGCTATGGGCCCTGACAATATTCCTGCAATAGTACTGAAGACTTGTGTTCCAGAACTAGCTGCGCCCCTAGCCAAGCTGATCCAGTACAGCGACAACACTGGCATCTACTCGGCAATGTGGAAAATTGCCCAGATCTATCCTGTCCACAAAAAGCAACACAAGTCCAACCCGGCCAATTACCACCCATCAGTCTACTCTCAAACATCAGTAAAGTGATGGAAGTTGTCATCAACAGTGCTATCAAGCGGCACTTGCTCAGCAATAATCTGTTCACTGACACTCACGTTGGGTTCCATCAGAGCCACTCAGCTCCTGACCTAATTACAGCCTTTGTCCAAATATAGACAAAAGAGCTGAATTCAAGAGGTGAGGTGAGAGTGACTACCCTCGACATCAAGGCAGCATTTGACCAAGTATCGCATCAAGGAGTCCTAGCAAAACTGGAGTCAATGGGCATTAGGGGGAAAATCCTCCATTGGTTGGAGACATACCTGGCACAATGAAGATGGTTATGGTTATTGTAGGTCAATCATCTCAGTCCCAGGACATCACTGCAGGAGTTCCTTAGGGTGTCCTAGGCACAACCATCTTCAGCTGCTTCATCAATGACTTCCCTCCATCATAATGCCAGAAATGGGGATGTTCACTGATGATTACTCAATGTTCAGCACCATTTGCGATTCCTCAGATACTGAAGCAGCCCATGTCCATAAGCTGCAAGACCTTGGCAAAGTCTAGGTTTGGATTAGTGGCAAATAACATTCGTGCCATACAAGTGCCAGGCAATGAACATCTCAAATAAAAGAGAATCTACCATCTCCCCTTGACATTCAATGACATTATTATCGCTGATTCCACCACTATCAACATCTTGGGGGTTACCATTGATCACAAACTGAACTGCACCAGCCACATAAATGCTGTGGCTACAAGAGCAGGTCAGAGGCTGGGAATTCTATGGTGAGTAACTCACCTCCTGTCTCTCCAATGCCTGTCCACCATCTACAAGGTAGATGTCAGGACTGTAATGGAATACTCTCCAATTGCCTGGATGAGTACAGCTCCAACAACACTCAAGAAGCTCAACACCATCCAGGACAAAGCAACCCACTTGATTGTCACCCCATTCACTACCTTCAACATTCACTCCCTCCACCACCGACACACAGTGGCAGCAGTGTGTACCATCTACAAGATGCACTGCAGCAACTCACCAAGGCTCCTTCGACAGCACTTTCCAAACCCGTGACCGCTACCACCTAGAAGGACAAGGGCAGCAGATGCATGGGAACACCACCACCTGCAAGTTCCCCTCCAAGCCAGACACCATCTTGTATTGGAACTGTATCGTCGTTCCTTCACTGTCGCTGAGTCAAGATCCTGGAACTCCCTTCCTAACAGCACCGTTGGTGTACCGATACCCCGAGGACTGCAGCAGTTCAAGAAGGCAGTTCACCACCACCTTCTCAAGGGCAATTAGGGATGGGCAATAAATGCTGGCCTAGCCAGTGATGCACACATTCCCCAAACGAGTACAAAAAATGGGAGTGGTGGTTTAGATTTAAAGTTGTTAAACTTGATGTGAAGGCTGGAAAGCTTTAAAGTTTTTAACAGAAAGGTCAGGTGCTGCTCATTAAGTTTGCATTAAGCTTCATTGGAACAGTGTAGGAGGACAAGGACAGAGAATCTAATATTGTTAACTTATCAGCTATCGAAGGAGTTTAATTCTAAATTAATCTCAGCAATCTATCTCAATCTCAGACACAGATTATAACTGTAAATTTATAATCAGCAAGCAGTCAATGTTGAACTACTCAGAGATATAGAACAAAGCTGGATAAATGGAATTAAAACAGAATATGCTGGAAATACACAGCAGGTGTTCAGGAGAACTTCCTTGACCAGTATGAACTTGGCCCAATTAGGAAGGATGGGTCCAGTGCTGGGGAATGAAGCAGGCCAAGTGGGCAAAGTGTCTATGGGGTAACACCTGTGTAAGAGTGATCATTGTATCATAACATTTAGATTAGTAATGGCGAAGAGCAAGGAACAATCTGAAGTAGAGCTTCTAAACTGGAAGAGGGCTAACTTCAAAGGGATGAGAGGAGATCTAGCCAGGGTAAAATGGGACCAAAGATTAACAGGAAAAACTGTAATGGAACAATGGGTGATCTTTAAGGAGGGGATGGTTCAGGTACAGGATATGTAAATTCCAACAAGGGCAAGAGGAGTGGTAAAGAAACAATACCTGTGTCTAGATGACGCGTGAATGGCAGAATGAGGTACTGCTGCCAACCAAAAGCAAAAACAAGAGAAAACTAGACTAAAACTGAAACCTGCAGGGAACAAGGAAACAAAATGGGGGGGCAGAGATTATGGTTTGAAGTTGTTGAACTCAGTGTTGAGTCCGGAAGACTGTAAAGTGCTTATGTTGAGCTTCAATGGAACACTGCAAGAGGCCAAGAGAGGTCAGCGTGAGAGCAAGGTGGAGAATTAAAATGACAGGCGACCGGAAGCATGGGATCATTCTTGTGGACTGAACGGAGGTGCTCTGTAAAGCAATCACACAATCTGTGTTTGCTGTCCCTGTTGTAGAGCGGACCGCATTGTGAGCAGCAAATATAGTATATTAAATTGAAGAAGTATACATAAATCACTGTTTCACCTGGAAGGAGTGTTTGGAACTTTGGACAGTGAGGAGAGAGGAGACAAAAGGATAGGTGTTGTATCTCCTGCGCTTGCAAGTAAAGCTGCTATGGGAAGGGGAGGGGTGACTGAGAAGTGGACCAGGGTGCCAAGGAGGGAATGGTCCCTTTGGAATGCTGAAAAGGGAGGGGAGGGGTAGATCTAGTTGGTGGTGGCATCATGCTGGAGGTGATGGAAATGGTGGAGGATGATCCATTGAATATATCGGCTGTGCAGTGGAAAGTGAGGACAAGGAGAACCCTATCATGGTTTTGGGAGGGAGGTGAATTGGTGAGAACAAAACTACAGAAAATGGGACGGACATGTTAACCATGGTTGGGGTGGAGTCCTCAGTTGAGGGAAAGGGAAGGCATATCAAAAGCGCTGGTATGGATGATTGCATCATCAAAACAGATGCAACGTAAACAAAGAAATTGGAAGAATGGAATGGAGTCCTTAGAGGAAGCAGGGTGTGAGGAAGCGTAGCTGAGGTATCTATGGGTGTCAGTGGGCTTATAGTGAAAATTAATTGATAGCCTATCGCCAGAAATGGAAACAGAAGTGAAGGAAGGGAAGGGAAGAGTCGAGATGGACCATGTGAAAGTTATGAGCGGCATGGACAGAGTGGATAGTCAGAAGCTTTTTCCTAGGGTGGAAGAGTCAGTTACTAGGGGACATAGGTTTAAGGTGAGAGGGGCAAAGTTTAGGGGGGTTGTGCGAAGCAAGTTCTTTACACAGAGGGTGGTGAGTGCCTGGAACTTGCTGCCGGGGGAGGTGGTGGAAGCAGGTACAATAGCGACATTTAAGAGGCATCTTGACAAATACATGAATAGGATGGGAATAGAGGGATACGGTCCCCGGAAGTGCAAAAGGTTTTAGTTTAGGCAGGCATCAAGATCAGCGCAGGCTTGGAGGGCCGAATGGCCTGTTCCTGTGCTGTACTATTCTTTATTCTTTATTCTTTGTTCTTTGAAAGTGAGGGAAGGATGGAAATTGGAAGCAAAGTTAATGAAATTTTCCAGTTCAGGAAAGAGCTGGAGTTTTTTTGGTGTGGTATGTAGGCATCACTGGCTAGGCCACCATTTATTTTCCATCCCTAATTGCCCTTGAGAAGGGCACCAATACAGTTGTTGATGTAACAGATAAAGAGGTGAGGGAGGGGGCCTGAAGAGGATTGGAAGAAGGAATGTTCCACATATCCCACAAAAAGGCAAGCGTAGCTAGGACCCATGAAGATACCCATAGCAACACTTTTTAATTGGAGGAAGCAAGTGGAGTTTAAGGAGAAATGGAATTGAGGTATAGATCAGCCATTATCTAATTGAATAGTTGAAGAGGCTAAAGGAACAATGTGATTCATTTTGCAGGACCACGCAATTTGAATTTCTACTCAGATTTGACCTCAACTGGTATCTAACCATATGCACCTCCTAGCAGGAGTCACTAGATAAAAGTTAGGAACTGTACCCCTGTATAATTTTGCTGAGGACAGTTGTGTCATGATTGCTCCCTAGACCGAGCTAACTCAAACACACACTATGCATGTTAATTTAAGACCATTCTTGTCTACTTTTTGTCATTTCACACTGGGTCATGCATTTATTTATTAGCCATTTGGAAGGGGGGAAGGTACCTCCAAGATTTTATCATACATACCTGTTACAACCCAGTGAGAAAGAGGTTTCAGGTTCCCTTTCAGTCTTCACCTGGTCTTACTGTAACAGGGTTTAATTTTAAACACATCGTGTTTTTAGCTCCCCTTGGTGAATCCTTGTTCATTGCTTTCCAATTATAAGGCAAATAAACCAGCATAAACAGCTTTTTTAGGTTTAAAGAAAAGAGGGTTGAAATTTATTAAACTTAAACTCTAAATCGGTTGACGCCTTTGGATACACAACGCGCCCATGCTAGCTTGCATATGCAATACACACATGCAAATAGAGACAGAAAAGAGCAGAAGGAAAATAAAGTGGAAAAAAATTTGAGGCAATATCTGAAGCGTTTTTGTTACGGTTCTTCGAGCTCACTGTAGAGTCCTTGATTGTAGGTAGATCTTGCTTTTCATTGGGGGCCAATATTCTTCTTAAAACTTGTTCACTGTAGGAGACTTTTCTCTCTTGGGGTTCATATGTCTTCAGTGGATTCAGAGGCTTGTGAGAAAGAGCAGACAGGAGAGATCTTCTCAGTCCAGGAACAAACAGTCTTTCTGAGTTCAAACTCTCCGGGGCTAGTTCAAAAGACCCTGGAGCAGCCAGTTAGTCATGTGACCAGCTGGTCTAACCAGTCCTGGATTGTATCACCTTAGTAGTCTGTGGAATGCTCCGCTTACACACAATACCCAGTGATAAAGATCCATTGTGGGTTGAATGTGTCAGGGAATGGTCCTTTGTCCTTCCAAGCACTTTCTGCTAATATGTAAATGTCTTTTTCCAGCCACAGCTGATCCGTTTAATAAGTCATTTTCTCGCTCCAGCAACAGTTTAAAATCAATGTTCATGACGAAATTAATGCGCTTCATTCTTGGCAGGTAGGGGCCTAGCATGACAAGACCATATGTTAGTTTTATGATGATTTTATGCCAGCCTTTGCTACCAGTATGAATCTTTATTATTTATTTAGAGATACAGCACTGAAACAGGCCCTTTGGCCTACTGCGTCTGTGCTGACCATCAACCATCCATCTAAACTAATCCTTACCCTCTCACATCCCCACCTTCCCCTTCCACCTACCTATACTAGGGGCAATTTATAATGGCCAATTTACCTATCAACCTGCAAGTCTTTGGCTGTGGGAGGAAACCAGAGCACCCGGCGAAAACCCACACGGTCACAGGGAGAACTTGCAAACTCCACACAGGCAGTACCCAGAATCGAACCCGGGTTGCTGGAGCTGTGAGGTTGCGGTGCTAACCACTGCGTCACTGTACCCCCATCTTAATGTAAAAATAAGCAAGGATGGGAATAATAGTAGGTCATTTGGCCAATGACCTGCTCTGCCATTTTCTTAACCATGGTAGCTCTGACTTTAAAATAACAACTAATGCCTTTACACCATATTTTGTCAATGTCCTTCTTACCAAGTTAATTATCTACTTCCCTTTTAAACACCTTAGCTGATACTATGAACCTTTACTAAGGAAACTCATGATATAAGTGAGGAAGGGAAAGATTGGAATTATATGATACGATATATTAATGCACATCATGGGGCATATGTACTTTTGGGCACTGAATTACATATAATTACATAGCAATTACCACACAGAAATAGGTTGTTCTACTCAATCAGTCTATGTTGGCGTTTATCCTCCACATTGGCAGTCATCCTAATTTCACGTGCTTGTTCCCACATTCCTTTCTTCCCTTTTCCTACAACCACCTACCTAACTTGTTCTCCAATGTGGCAATGTTTCCTCTTCAATCACTAACTCCAGAAATGCATTCCACAGCTTCACAACCCTTTGCGTAAAAAAAAGTCACCATCTGCCTGTCCTAAATCTCTTACATTTAATCTTATATCTATGTCCCTTTCATTTTAGACCCCTTAGTCACTGGAAACAGTGTTTCTATCTACATTATCCCATCCCTTCATGATATTAAACACTTTGATCAAATCACCCTATCATTTCCTTGATTCTAGTCCTATATTATCAGCTTGTGCAAGGTTGCCTGGACACCTAAGAAACAGATGGTATTGTTTTAAGGCCAGAAAATATGTTGAATCGAATAGTGCAGAACTGAATTCCCCAGTGAATTTGGACAGTCTCATTTCATTACTTAGCTTAATGCAGTGAGTCAGAAATCAGACCTTTGAAGCAGGCAGATAACTATTCACTGTCAGGAAACTGCTCGAGCAGAATGTGTGGAGGAGTGAAAAAGTAGCAAAATGTTCCAAACTGCTTCTCCAATGGTTCACTTAGTAAAATCTGTGTAACTGAGTTTTAGCGAACAGGACGTCGCACATTCAATGCTGGATTTGTGGCCTTATGTAGTCAGTGTTCATTAAGCTCCCAAAGAAACCAAAAGCCTGGGAGTGTTCAGAGGACAGGACAATAAGCCTCATGAGCCATGTGATGAAAATGATTCTAATAATCATTTTGGAGAGAAATGACCAATCAATAGAAGCAGAGATAGATGATAGTCAGTCAGGATTCAGACCAAAGAAAGGAAGAGAGGGCATCTTTAACTTAAGAGTAGTCATTGAAAGATACCTGGAAGTGTGTATGTCTGCTTTGTAGACTATGAGAAGGCATCGGATAGAGTCTACCATCAGAAAATAATGGAGTGATTAAACAAACAAGAAATTGACAGAAATATGAAAGGATAATTCAGAATTTATATTGGAAGCAATCAGCAGTGATGAGATTTGATAGTGACTTGTCAGACAGTATCCCAATCAAAAGAGGAGTGAGCCAGGGATGTGTTATGTACATTGAAGCTATTTTCAGAAACATAGAAGATCTACCAGGTTGCAACATTGGCGGATTGAACATCAACAACTTGAGATACACCAATGACACTACTGATTGCGGAGTCAGAAGAGGCACTGCAGGAAATTGTGAACAAAATGAAAGCAAGGAGTGCAGAACATGGATTAAGAATGATTATGAAGAAGACCTGGACAATGGTGAGAAGTAGTGATCTAATGCGAAAGTGAAAATTGAAGTAAATGGACAAGTCCTGGAACAAGTGAAAAGGCTCACATACCTTGGGCAGATTATCACAGATGATGGAAGATGTGATTGTGAGATTCGAAAGGGAACTGAAATAGCCAAGACCAACTTTGTCGGAATGAAGGACAAGTTACCATCAAAGAAACTGAACGTGAATCTTAGGGAAAGAATGCTGAAGTGTTACATTTTATCATCCATGTTACATGCCTTGGATACATGGACAACAAACAATGACACTATTGATAAACTGAAAGCATTCGAGATTTGGCCATATAGGAGGATATTCCACATATCCTACACAGACAGAAAGACTAATGAGGAAAGACTGGAAATGGCTGGAGAAAAGAGGAAGTTAGTGCATAACATCAAAGAGAGAAATATACAATATTTCAGTCATAGCATTAGAGAGAAGGTAGACAGAGGCAATTACTGGAAGGAAAGATCAACGGTAAACATAGGAGAAGGAAGCAGAGGAGAAAATGGATTAATGGACTGAGTACAGTTGACCTATGCAGAATGTGTAAGGGCAGCACAGGATAGACAGAGGTGGAGAGCCATGGCAGTCAACCTTTTGGGAACAAGATGACACCAATGAATGAACGAATAGTATGGGTACTAAAATTAGCTACAGTGCCCCAGTGTTGTGGAGAAGATCTATTGAGCCAATAGAAAGGTGGAGTGTTTAAGTGTTGGCCAATCCACTACCACTATTTGCCACCACTGTTGTAAGTTAAAAGCATCCCTTTTAACTCAGTAATCAAATAGGCTACTGACATTTGCTGTCTAGGTTTACATATGACCAGAAGCCTGAGGAGCTGGTGGGTGGCCTTCAAGATAAGAGGGAACAAAATTGGAGCTGGTATAAAATTGGAGGTGAGGAAAACAATTCATAGTAAAATTATAAACTGGACAATCTGTAGGGTTCAACAGCACAGAGATGATAGAATTCCTATCTTTCACTCACTGATAGCTATAGGATTAAATTCCCAAACTGCCTATCATTTGAGCTCACCTTCGGTTGTTAGGATGAACTTCATCAGATCTTGAGTGGCCACTAAATGAAGCATTTTGTAATGGCATGGGACAATCTCCTGAGATTGTGTCAAATGCTGAACTTGCTGAAAGTGCTCCTTATGTCCTGCTCATCCAATAACACTGAGCACAGCAATGAAGGCTCGTTACCGTGCATAGTTTGCATCAATATGAAACTTCGCACCAATGCAAACTCTAAGTATAGCCTATATATGAAGTTGCCCAAAAGGAAATTAGGTAAGTGATATTAAACTACATCTATGGCAGCAGCAGTGTAACTTCAACTGACGTAAAGTTATTAAAGTTCTTAAGCATACTTTCCAAATGTAAGTTTTCACTTTTTATTATAAACAGGAAGTTGTTTATATATTTAATCCTTATTGGTTTGCTACTAAGGAAAACTTTTCCCTTGCATCTAAACACACACATGCATAGCTCAGTCTCCACAAATCAGGTGACAAGAGACCAACAACATAACTTAGAGTCAATCTGAACTGGAAAGCACTTTGGGACATCCTGAGGTATACAAATGCAAGTTCTTTCTTCTGTAGGCACTGATCTGAAACTGTACTATAATCACATGCATGTAGAAGCTTACTGATCATTCGGTCTCCCGATCTCCATGGTTCCCCCTACCCTCACCCCACCACTCTATCCCCTGGCAAAAGGTTCCTTCTAGCATCTCCTGTATAGAAATAATGTGGAAATAACTGGTTTTAAAATGTTCTTAAAAGAATGTGAGAAGGGAGAGTTTAATAATAGTAAACATTATTGTTAAGAATATAACTGTTACAAAAAGGATAAAACTCCATTACAGGAAGTATATAACCCACACCATTTTGGAAAGGATGTAACTCCTTTATACAAAAGGATATAACTGCATTACAGGAAGGATATAATCCCATTATTGGAAGAATATAACTCCATTAAAGAAAGTCACACTGACAATAAGTGCAGCGATGAAAATACTGAAACAAACTGAAGAGTCACAGAAAATTAGAAAAATTAGAAGTTATAAGGTCTTTAGACATAAATTTATCACAATAGTGTTTAAGATTTAGTTTATTAGTAAATAGTTAATTTGTTGTTGTTGTTTAAAGATATCTGGTGGACAGTTACATGACCAATACCAACACCACATTCATGTCTACAAGAACTAAAACTAATTAATCCTGTCTACATTGTCACAGAACTTTTTTTTCTCCTCTGATTAAAGCAGTGAGCCTTTAAGTCTGTTTAAAAACAGTGTGCCTTTAAAAACTAAGAGGCACAGTGTGCCAGTTGCACCTGTTCCTAGGCCACAGCAGGAGAGTGAGGAGATCACATGGTGTACTGTAACTTTTGACAGTTTGTAACAAGCAGCTTCAACTCGTTTGAATGAAAGGCACCAGCGAAGTGTGCTTGCCTTGAAGGAAGAGAATTCTCTCAACAGAAATTCTACAATGAGTCACAGGCTGTGTTAATTGCCTAAGGAGAAAAAAATCCTTGGAACAGAACATTTGTATTGCTGGAGTAGAAAAATTCCTTTTCTTTACTTCCAATCTAAGACATCTTTGCTTCAAGATTGACTCTCATGACTGATTGTGTTTTCTGGAATTAGCAGTAAAGTTTTGACTAAAAAGCTACCAATTTTAAAATCCAAATATAGACCTGTCATTATAATCCATGTTGAAAGAATTGTATGACGCCTGCTGTAACCGAAGTGCTTTGAGTGCCTGTCTACTAAAAGACTGTTTTGTCAAATTTGCGTGGAGACTTCGAGTGGCATTTGATTATTTTTACAGTATCGGGAACATAACCCACAAAACTTACAACTCAGTTATTTATTATTTCTTAAGAAACAGCTAATTTTTTAAAACACCATTTTTAAAACCGGTTTACTGTTGATTCTTGAATGTATTGTGTGAATGGGGGAGTTAGAATAAATAAGAAGTTATAAGGTCTTTAGACATAAATTTATCTCAACAGTGTTTAAGATTTAGTTTATTAGTTAATTTGTTGTTGTTGTTCAAAGATATCTGGTTTGTTTTATATCTGTTTTATTCTGGGATTACTCAAGTGTTTAATTCGGTTAATTTCCAATAAATGGGAAAACTTTAATAATATGCTGCGACCTGTGGAGTACTGGGACTGAATTGACAGGGCATTATTCCTGCCTCAGTCGTAACAACATCGAAATGAGAGAGCTTATCATATGTGGATGTGAGCTATACACAAAATGAACTAAAACAAATACACTCCCAGACTCTACATCTCCAGCTACCCTTCACCACAATGGCATGTGAACAGTCCTCATATTATCATAATAGGGCCATCAAAAGCTATTGTACAGCCCATCAGGAACTGAAACCTAAAGTGACATGGGCAAAACTAACACCTGATGAGTTTATTTTTAAGGTAATCATTTTGAAGAACAAGGGAGTCTTTCCGGTTCAGTTATCAAGTCATCAACATCAGTCTGGCCAACCACATGGTCAATGTCGACAAGCATCTTGAATTCCAGCAAAAGGCTGGTCACCTCATTACAGAAAGCATGTCATTGCACTAGAGAGGGTACAGTGGAGATTTACGAGGATGTTGCCAGGACTGGAAAAATGCAGCTGTTAAGGAAAGATTGGATACGCTGGGGTTGTTCTCCATGGAATTAAGAAGGCTGAGAGGAAATCTGATAGTAATGTACAAAATTTTGAGGGGCCTGGATAAAGTGGAGGTGAAGGGTCTATTCACCTTAGCAGAGAGGTCAGTGATGAGGGAGCAAAGATTTAAAGTGATTGGTAGAAAAATTAGAGGGTGGTGGGGGTCTGGAACCCACTGCCTGAAAGGGTAGTTGAGACAGAGACCTTCAACTCATTCAAAAGGAGACTGGATATGCACCTCAAGTGCTGTAAGATGCAGGGCTACAGACCCAATGCTGGAAGGTGGGATTAGAATAGCTGGATTGTTTTTCAGCCAGCACAGACACAATAGGCTAAGTGGCCTCTTTCTGTACCTTAAAATTTCTATGATTCTATGATTCTAACTCTTTAACTGAGCAGTGCCACTGTGGAGGCGGTGGTTGCTGCCGGTACTGGACTCACCTGAGGCCTGGACCCAGGTCACAGGTAAGTCTCAGTGGGAGAGGCTTCATGAGATGGGGGTCGCAGGGGAGGGGGGGTGTAGGAGGGTCAGCAGCAATGGCAGGGGAGTGGAGGGTAGCTCTCAGAAGGCCACCTCCTTCCTAATGCCGGACCCCTCGTTCAGACAGTAAGTACCTTTTAATGAGCAACCCACCCCCACCCCCAGAGCCTGCAAGCAACCTGCACCAGTTTGCTTGCTCTGCTCTCCACGCCGCTAGGCTAGTTCCGATGGTGGCATGATAAGCCCCTTAATTGGGCATTAATTTCCCACCTGAGGGTCTCAATTGGCAGTGAGACAGAAAGGCCGTTCACAGGCATTCCTGCCCCGAACTTAACTTGAGTGGAGGCGAGAAGGTGGCAGGTCCCCTGCCCCTGTCACCATTCTGCCAGATTAAATGCTGTCCCCAGCTCCAAACCCAACACGGGGACAGCATAAAATTTCCCCTTCTGTTTCTCTCTCCGCAGATGCTGCCTAACCTGCTGAGTTTTTCCAGCCTTTTCTGTTTTTATTTCCAATATCACCATGGCAGTTTGAACATTTTAATTCAGCTCAATGAAAACCTGAAAATCAGTAAACGTGAGCATGAAGCTGTTGGACTGCTGTAAAAACCTAACTGGTTTGCTTATGTCCTGGAGGGAGCCTACCTTTTGAAGTATTTGAACAAGCCACTCAGTTGTATCAAGCAGAAAAAAGCCCACTACCACCTTGTGAGGGCAACGAGAGGTGAGCAATAATTGCTGGCATTGCCAGTGACATTTACATCTGAAAATGAATTAAACATCTTATTATTTATATGTTTACAGCAAATATTATAATAACCAACTCCATGAAAGAAAATAAATAAATGCTATCTCTATTTTAAGTTAATATTTTGTTGTTATCCTTTAGGTACACAGCTATTCTTTTCTTCAACATACTCAGATATGGCACTCCAAGTCATATGAAAAACAGAATCAATCATACAGCATGTTTTTCCAACAATAACCAAATAAAGCTTCACAGCAATTACAGTGAGTTAGCTTAGTCACATGATTCTGGCTGTAGCTGGTTCTTAAGCTCCTTTTGTATTGTGACTGGATTAAAGAGTTGATCACTAAACCCAAACTAGACAAAAATGCTAAATTTCTGTTACAGTACCAACTAAAAAAAGGGCTTAACCCAACTTTGCAAAAGGATGTAATCCTGAAAAGAAGAATGTAATACAATAATATAAGGATATAAAAATAAGACAGAAGTTGCATAATAGATTCATTAGGATGCTACCAGAGATAAGGGATTACAATTATGAAGAGAGACTTGTCAAGTTGGGACATTTTCACAAGAGCTAAGAAGAACATAAAAACAAGACTAGGCCATTTAACCCCTTAAGCCTGTTCTGCCATTCAATGGGATCATGGCTGATCTGTACTTCAACTCTATTTACCCACCTTTGTTCCATGTCACTTGATCCCCTTACCCAACAAAAATCTGATGACCTCAGTTTTGAAAATTTCAATTAGCCTAGCCCCAGCATTTTGATGGAGCTAGTTCAAAATTCCCACTGCCCTTTGTGTGAAAACCTGCTTCCTGATTTCACTCCCAAATGGTTTGGCTCTAAGTTTAAGATAACGCCCCCTTGTTCTGGACTCCCCTATTAGGCAAAATAGTTCATTTGCGTCTACCCTATTGAATCTCTTAATGGGTAAACTGATTCAGGTCTTCAAGATGATAAAAGAGCCCACTGACTATCTTGAAAAACAAGAGATTTACATTTTACCAGTGGCAGCAAGGCCTCATGGTGCCCCCTCCCCAGCCGCTTGGCAAAAAGAAACGTAATTTACATATGCTAATAAAGCTTAATGAATGCAAATTAACCTACCTTTCAATGATGGCCACCCTACGCCGATATTCTGGCCGGCGGCCGAATGTTTTGCGCCTTCGGATCTTCATTCGGAGATCTGAGGCATAACACTGGTGGGGAGGGGGGGAGGAGTGAAATTTTCAGGGCAGGGCAAAGGAGGCAGGGGGTGGGGGGAAGCGGCAAAGATGAACGCGATTGGTTGAAGGGATGG
Organism: Heterodontus francisci; assembly: GCF_036365525.1. Taxonomy (NCBI): domain Eukaryota; kingdom Metazoa; phylum Chordata; class Chondrichthyes; order Heterodontiformes; family Heterodontidae; genus Heterodontus; species Heterodontus francisci. The sequence continues at coordinate 41,740,488 of NC_090375.1, forward strand.
TGGGAAGGGTTGAAGGTTAAAGTAACAACATTTCAGGGTGGGGAGGGGAAGGTTGAAATCCGAAATTTAATGTTTTTGGGGGGAGAGGACAAATAACAAACAAATTATTCATTGTGATGTTGGGGTGGGTGAGGGGTTTGGAAGTGTGAAGAAAAGTTTATTTTAATAGTGTGTACAACCTGTCACTTTCAACATTAAAATCCAATGGAAGGGCCTGAAGCCCTTTAAAAATGGCACTGGCGCCTGCGCGGTAGCGCCAGACATTGTTGCCGGAGATGGAGTGACACCCCCTCCCCTCCATATTAATGAGCCTCCACGCAAAATATTGCGGCAGCTCTGCGGCTCACGTTTCAAGAGTGCGGCATGCACTTTTTGAAGCTCGCCACTGAGAATGACGGTGAGCTGTAAAAATCCAGCCCAAAATGTCTGCTCAGTCCCCAGCAAAAAACCAAGATCCAGGAAGTTTAAATGAACTACTTGTTCTCTCAGCAAGCAGAGAAATATTGTTAACTGCTATGTTTGAATGACTGAGAGACTATCATGTGACAAGCCCCTCCCCATCTGTGGTTTTAAGAGTGTTTTCTCTACAGCAGAGGAGAAGCTTTTGGACTCTGACATGAGCAGACCCGAAGTGGTGGTCCCTCTCTTTCTCCCTCTCTCTCCATTTCCGCTTGAAAGCTTTCAAATCCCGCTTGCTAACTGACCACCTTTGCATACTCTGGCTACAATCAGAAATCCGGTTGGAAGAAATCATCCACATTGCTATATTCAAGAAACTCATTGAACCAGTCATCTACCTCTTCAAACTAAAAGCCTCAGGATCACTGAATTCAGCTGGAAGCCAGCCAAATCACCAAACTCCACAGACTGCATACCTTTTTTATGGACTAACTCAAACAATCTACCTTTCCCCACGCTGTAACCTATTTGTGTGTGTATAAACCTCCAGTGTGTGTGTGAGTGTGAAAGTTGACATGTTGTTTATTAATTTATTACTTTGGTTTAGGTACAATAAAGTTAACCTTTTTCTTTGTTAACTCAAGAAAACTTGTCCAATTGATTCTTGTTATGATCCCAGCAAGTAAGTAATCAAACACCTACTGAATTGGCCAGTACATCTACTTTAAGAAAGAATTAAACCTGCTGTTGTCTAACAAGGAGAGGGAAAAGAGGGAAGCCCTTCAAATCCTTCTCACTTGACCGCAACAATAGTCACACTTGGTTCAACACCACGGGTTGGTACTTTCAGTTTCCAAAGTCGCTGGTCACGTCAATCAGCCAGCCAAATGGGAACAGTTTAATGCTGTACTCTAGAAAATCCAAAGCAAGTGAAGCCTCACCTACTGCTCAAACACTTTAATGAAACTGCTAACTGTGTTGAAATACATGTCTTAGAGGCTTTACATCTCTTGTCAGTAAGATGCCAATGATGCTGAGTTCACAAGAGAGCAGCCATCACATTACTGAAATGGTGATGCCTTGTTGGAAAGACAAAAAACTTGCATAATTCAGACACAAAATATAAGAGAAATAAAGTTCCCCGGGACCAGTGAGACCAGTGAGCCACCAGGGAGTCTGTCACATTAAATGTTTCCACAGTTCAAGTGATAATAATCTTGACTGTCCAACGATCCTATGTGAAATAATTTTGCACATTCTCGATCACTTCCTGGAGGGCAAGGCCCATAGCAATAAATGGTTTCTAATGTGGCACCAGTGGATGCTGGTGTGGGGAATGAGAAAATGTCATATAGGGTCAGTTGCAGTAGGTAGTCTGAAGATGGGGCTGAAACACATTGGGCTGCATTTTATCGGCTTGCTGCCATTCTCGGACAGTACATACCAACTTATTTTTTTTTATTTTAGAGATGCAGCACTGAAACAGGCCCTTCGGCCCACCGAGTCTGTGCTGACCATCAACCACCCATTTATACTAATCCTATATTGATCTCATAGTCCTTCGTCAGCTACAGGAGAAATGCCGCGAACAACAGATGCCCCTTTACGTTGCTTTCATTGATATCACCAAAGCCTTTGACCTCGTCAGCAGACATGGTCTCTTCAGACTACCAGAAAAGATCGGATGTCCACCAAAGCTACTAAGTATCATCACCTCATTCCTTGACAATATGAAAGGCACAATTCAGCATAGCGGCGCCTCATCAGACCCCTTTCCTATCCTGAGTGGCGTGAAATAGGGCTGTGTTCTCGCACCTACATTGTTTGGGATTTTCTTCTCCCTGCTGCTCTCACACGCGTTCAAGTCTTCAGAAGAAGGAATTTTCCTCCACACAAGATCAGGTGGCAGGTTGTACAACCTTGCCCGCCTAAGAGCGAAGACCAAAGTATGGAAAGTCCTCATCAGGGAACTCCTTTTTGCTGATGATGCTGCATTAACATCTCACACTGAAGAGTGTCTGCAGAGTCGCATTGACAGGTTTGCGGCTGCCTACAACAAATTTGGCTAACCATCAGCCACAAGAAAACAAACATCATAGGACAGGACGTCAGAAATTCTCCATTCATCAATATCGGCGACCACGCTCTGGAAGTGGTTCAAGAGTTCACCTACCTAGGCTCAACTATCGCCAGTAACCTGTCTCTCGATGCAGAAATCAACAAGCGCATGGGAAAGGCTTCCACTGCTATGTCCAGACTGGCCAAGAGAGTGTGGGAAAATGGCGCACTGACACGGAACACAAAAGTCCGAGTGTATCAAGCCTGTGTCCTCAGTACCTTGCTCTACGGCAGCGAGGCCTGGACAATGTATGTCAGCCAAGAGCGACGTCTCAATACATTCCATCTTCGCTGCCTCCGGAGAATCCTTGGTAGCAGGTGGCAGGACCGCATCCCCAACACAGAAGTCCTCGAGGCGGCCAACATCCCCAGCCTATACACACTACTGAGTCAGCGGCGCTTGAGATGGCTTGGCCATGTGAGCCGCATGGAAGATGGCAGGATCCCCAAGGACACATTGTACAGCGAGCTCGCCACTGGTATCAGACCTACCGGCCGTCCATGTCTCCGCTTTAAAGACGTCTGCAAACGCGACATGAAGTCCTGTAACATTGATCACAAGTCGTGGGAGTCAGTTGCCAGCGATCGCCAGAGCTGGCGGGCAGCCATAAAGGCGCGGCTAAAGTGTGGCGAGTCGAAGAGACTTAGCAGTTGGCAGGAAAAAAGACAGAAGCGCAAGGGGAGAGCCAACTGTGTAACTGCCCCGACAATCAATTTTTTCTGCAGCACCTGTGGAAGAGTGTATCACTCCAGTATTGTCCTTTATAGCCACTCCAGGCGCTGCTCCACAAACCACTGACCACCTCCAGGCGCTTACCCATTGTCTCCCGAGACAAGGAGGCCAAAGAAGAAGATATTGATCTCATAGTCCTACCACATCCCCACAATTCCCCTACCACCAACCTACACTAGGGGCAATTTACAATGGCCAATTTACTTATCAACCTGCTGTGGGAAAAAACCAGACCACCTGGTGAAAACCCACACAGTCATAGGGAGAACTTTCAAACTCCACACAGGTAGTAGCCAGAATCGAACCCAGGTCGCTGGAGCTGTGAGGTTGTGGTGCTAACCACTGCATCACTGTGCCACCCAAATGAGCCACCGTGATATTTCACACGGGGGCTCATTTAAATGGAAGGGGTGGAACGGCCACCCCCGATGACATAGAGGGGATGGCCTCTCCATCCCCGGCAATGGCGTCCGGCGCCACCGCGCAGGCACCGGTGCCATTTTTAAGGGGCTTCAAGTCCTTTCTGGCAATTTAAATTTTCAAAGAGACCAGCACCTTTACTTTAAATAAAAACTGTCAATTAAACATCATTGTCCCTCTTCCATGCGCAACCACCACCACCCCCCCCAACCCCCGCAATGAGCAAGCAATATGTTTATTTCCCTCTCTCCCCCAAAAAAACATTTTTGCTGGTACTGACCTTTCACCCCCAAACTTTATAATCTTTGTCCTCCAACCCCTTCCCACCATACCCTCAGCCAGTGGAAACAGTTTTCCCCTCACTCCTTTCACTCCTTCCCCCTCCCCACCAGTGTCAAGCCTTAGAACTCCGAAATGAATTCTGAAGGCACGGGAGGTCCGCTGGCGGCCATAGTATCGGCATGGGACAGTAAAGCCAGTAATCTTTATATGTAATATCATTTGCATATTTAGATGAAGGCTCCTCGGCCAAACAGCGAGGGGGCCGCACAGAGGCCTTGTCGCCTCCAGTAAAATGCGCCAGGGCTTTCTCAGCATCGGGGGTCATGGTGGGCCCTCCCCAGAAGAATTTTATGGGCTATCTCCCTCCCCCGGCATGACCCCCGATGTCAGAGGGCTGCTAAAATTCAGCTCATTTTTTGATCTATATTAATGACCTAGACATTGGTGTACAGGGTTCAAAATTTGTAGATGACACAAAACTTGGAAGTATCATGAATTGCAAGGAGGACAGTAATAAACTTCAAGAGGACTTAGGCTGTTGGAATGATCGGACACATAGCAGATGAAATTTAATGCAGAGAACTGTGAAGTGATTCTTTTTGGTAGGATGAACGAGGACAGGCATATTAAAATAAAGGATATTATTCTAAAGGCAGTGCAAGAGCAGAGGGACCTGGGGGTATATGTGCACAAATCATTGAAGGTGGTAGGGCAAGTTGACAAAGTGGTTAATAAAGCATACAGGATCCTGGGCTTTATAAATAGGGGCACAGAATATAAAAGCAAGGAAGTTATGATGAAACTTTATAAAATACTGGCTTGGCCTCAACTGGAGTGAAGTGGGGCCAAATTTTGAACTTGTGCCCTGTACACCAAAGTCTAGGTCATTAATATCAATCAAAAAGAGAAGTGGTCCTAACACTGACCCCCTGGGGAATCCCACTACATAAATCCCTCTAGTCCGAAAAACAACTGTTCACCACTGCTCTCTGTTTGTTGTCACTCAGCCAACCTCGTATCCATGCTGCCACTGTCCATTTTATACCATGGATGGATGGGAAATGTATTTTATCCATTAATAGATTCAGTATTAGAATGCATTAATAATCTTAAAAGAAACACTGTAGTTGTGAAGGATTCTTTGGCCAGATGGGATACTTGACCATTATTCTGGGATTGTACAACTCAGTACTCAATTGCCTCAAACATGCTGAGCTTTCTTCACTAAGAAAAGAGATAAGGGGAAATGAGAGACTAGACAAGCAACAGTAAACCATGGGGACCAGCAGCATTATGATTGGGGGCTGAGATAACAGGAAATATTTGTTGGGGTCCATACAATCCAGTTCATTGATCAAGTCATAAACCTGGTATGCATCGGGGGTAGTGTGATCAATGAGTAATGACTATTGTATCCTATAAATGTGTGCTGTAAACTCTGTATCATTGAGAAGTTCTTTGGGTTATTAGAAGCTTCTCCTTTGCATATGCTTGAAATAAAGTCTTTATTTGCTTTAATCCTGTGGACTCAAGAGTGGTTAGATTTTAGGATCTGGAACACACTGCCTGAAGTGGTAGTAGAGACAGAAACCCTCACAACATTTAAGAAGTATCTAGATGAGCATTTGAAACTCCATAGCATACCATGCTATGGGCCAAGTGGTGGAAAATGGGATTAGAATATGTAGGTACTTGATGGTCAGCACAGACACGATGGACCGAAGGGCCTGTTTCTGTGCTGTATAACTCTACGACTCTAAGATGAGGAACTTCAGTTACGTGGATAGATTTGAAAAATTGAGGCTGTTCTTCTTGGAGATGAGAAGATTAAGAGGAAACGTGATAGAGGTGTTTAAAAACATGAGGGGTCTGGAGAGTAGATAGGGAGAAACAGTTCCCATTGGCAGAAGGTCGAGAACAGAGGACACCGATTCAAGGTGATTGGCAAAAGAAGCAATGGTGACATGAGGGAAATTATTTTTACGCAACACATTGTTAGGATCTGGAATGCTCTGCCTGAGAATGTGATGGAAGCAAATCAAATGAGGTTTTCAAAAGAGAATTGCGTAATTACCTGAAGATAAAAAAAAAAATCAGGGCTCTGTGGAAAAGGCAGTGGAGTGGGACTAGCTGAGTTGCTCTTCCAGAGAGCTGGCATGGACACAATGGGCCAAATGACCTCCTTCTGTGCTGTCACCATTCTATGATTCTATTCATTGCTACTGAACTGAATCTCAATGTACCAAATCATTTCCATTCACTCCAGAAACATATTTTCCCCAGTTGCTAATTTTAGGAAACAAGTATCTTACCTACTTTTTCACTAAAGTTGATAAATGAATGAAATTAGAACCCTAATTCCTATTCATTCCCACAGTACAGATTTCCAATGATCCAAATTACTTGCTCTGATGAAGTGTCATCGACATGAAACTTTAACTCTGTTTCTTTCTCCACAGATGCGGCCAGATTGCTGAGTATTTCCAGCATTTTCTGTTTTTATTTCAGTTTTCCATCATCTGCAGTATTTTGCTTTGAACCAAAATACTTTCTATTCATTCATATTGTATAGCATCTCCTAATTATATAGCTATTTACACCGACAAATATCATTCCCACACTTAAACCAACAACATTTAAATCAGGTCATTGTTTAACTCACCTCAAAAAGCACTAACCATACCATTTCCATTACAAAGTTGTCCTCACAGCATGTTAAACACGCTGTATATTTCTGGCAGAAATAGGTGTTCACTTAGTAGTTTGCACCTCATTAAGGTGCAATTCCCTTGTAATCACTTCTGTCTGGTGTCAGCTTGAACTGCTCAGCATTGTCTGCAACAAGCATGTTCAATAAGTTAGCAGCACTTCGATAAGGTCCAATTACCTTGTGGACTTAATTCCCTCTAACTGGTGTAGGGTTACAGCTTCAATAGTGACTTGCTACAATCTTGTTCAATAGTAATAGTGCTAACCCTTTAAAGCATCCAACTTGGATGGTGGGAAGATCATATTAGCACTAATGCACCTGCTATAAACATAGAAATATAGAAAATAGGAGCAGGAGTAGGCCATTCGGCCCTTCGAACCTGCTCCGCCATTCATTATGATCATGGCTGATCAACCGACTCAGTAACCTGTTCCCGCTTTCTCCCCATCCCCTTTCATCCCTTTAAACCCAAGAGCTATATCTAACTCCTTCTTGAAAACATACAATGTCTTGGCCTCAACTGCTTTCTGTGGTAGCGAATTCCACAGGCTCACCACTCTCTGGGTGAAGAAATTTCTCCTCATCTCAGTCCTGAAAGGTTGACCCTGTATCCTTAGGCTATAAGCCTAAGCCTAGCAGCTGCATGACTTCAGAGACAATACTATATTCAGCATTTTTGGAAGAGAGGCATTGGAGGAGGATGATGACAAAGGTGGAAGAGAAGTCGAGTCAGACACAGAGCAATAGTGTACATTGTCACAGTCACAGAGGATGCCATTTGTGACTTTTACTTACTGTGTCCTTCAAATCAAATAATGGTAGCCCTAGACTCCCAATTGATTTGCATGTCAAAAAGTAAAGAGAATGCATAACATTATTGTTTTCAAATTAATATTTAAATTTAATTCTCATGTGGCTGAACGAGCTGCTTCCACCCCCTGACATTACCTGGTAATGCAAAATTACATGTGATACAAAGTGATGGAGATTTAGTGCAATGGCACTTTGCCCAATTATCAGATTGAGTCCCTTTAGATTTATGCCTGTAAATCAGTTGGACTTTTTCCAAAACTCAGTACTCTACTGTCAACATCCATAGTTTTTGCACAGCTATATGAGGAGTAAACCTGCCCAATAATGTGCCTCATTGCCAACTTCAGAAGAGAAAGCTATACTCCACCAAAGTGACATTTTTCTATTTCCCATATTAGGAATATAGGAATAAACGTAGGTCAATCAGACTTTGAGCGTTCTTGTCATTCAAATAGACCAGGGCTGATGTGTATCTGAACTCAATCTTTCTGCTCTGATTCCATATTCCTTAATATAGTCATCTCAGTTTTGAAGTTGTGATGAAAACCATACCTGCCAAGAATGAGGCATATTAATTTCGTCATGTGGAACATTAATTTTAAACTCTTACTGGACTGACAACATGGCTACACCTGCATTCTAACAGGACAGTGGCTGGAAGCATTTGTATTCTAACAGACAGTTGCCTGGAGAAGACAATGGATAGCTCCCTGATTTAATTAACCCAAATGGATTTTGATCACCAGACATAGAATGTATGAAAGTCAGCATTCCACCCCCTCTACTGAGGATATCTACTAAGATTGAAAGAATGCACAAAACCTTGCCGGGCAGGTTGTCCCCCACAAAAAAAGAGCTAGTCACCTGACTGGCCTGCTGGCCTAGGTTTGGTTTGAATTGTGTACACAGAACAGGTTGAGATCAGACTGCAACTAAACTTGAAGGAAGAAAGCATCTCCCTGTCTCGCTCGCTCTCTATCTCTCACATAAAGAACAAAGAACAAAGAACAAAGAAAATTACAGCACAGGAACAGGCCCTTCGGCCCTCCTAATCTGCTCAACCTCTCTTCATAGCTAGTGCCCTCCATACCAGGCAACATCCTGGTGAACCTCCTCTGCACCCTCTCCAAAGCATCTACATCCTTTTGGTAATGTGGCGACCAGAACTGCACGCAGTATTCCAAATGTGGCCGAACCAAAGTCTTATACAACTGTAACATGACCTGCCAACCCTTGTATTCAATACCCCGCCCGATGAAGGAAAGCATGCCGTATGCCTTCTTGACCACTCTATTGACCTGCGTTGCCACCTTCAGGGAACAATGGACCTGAACACCCAAATCTCTCTGTACATCAATTTTCCCCAGGACTTTTCCATTTACTGCATAGTTCACTCTTGAATTGGATCTTCCAAAATGCATCACCTCGCATTTACCCTGATTGAACTCCATCTGCCATTTCTCTGCCCAACTCTCCAATCTATCTATATTCTGCTGTATTCTCTGACAGTCCCCTTCACTATCTGCTACTCCACCAATCTTAGTGTCGTCTGCAAACTTGCTAATCAGACCACCTATACTTTCCTCCAAATCATTTATGTATATCACAAACAACAGTGGTCCCAGCACGGATCCCTGTGGAACACCACTGGTCACACATCTCCATTTTGAGAAACTCCCTTCCACTGCTACTCTCTGGCTCCTGTTGCCCAGCCAGTTCTTTATCCATCTAGCTAGTACACCCTGGATCCCATGCGACTTCACTTTCTCCATCAGCATACCATGGGGAACCTTATCAAACACCTTACTGAAGTCCATGTATATGACATCTACAGCCCTTCCCTCATCAATCAACTTTGTCACTTCCTTAAAGAATTCTATTAAGTTGGTAAAGAAGAGACTGCAACTGGATTTCAAGAAGACAGAAAACCATCAAAACAATTTTGAAGGTGTGCACTGGGCTCCTACGAGACGGCAAGATTGAACTGCAATCAAAGACTTTACATCAAACTCAAAAGACAGTAAATGAACTCCAGCTATTGCTTCAAATCTTTCTCCTTGATTCTTTCCCCTTTTCAGTCTCTATCTGCGTGTGTTTATCACATATGCATACTAGCATGGTCGTGTCACATATTTTTAGTAGTTTTAACAAATTAGAGTTTTAAGGTTAATAAACATACGCCTTTCTTGTTTAAATCTAAGAAAACCTGTCTGGTTGATTTATTTGCCATTACAATTGGAGAGCAGTGAACAAGAATTCACTGAGGGGAAACTAAAAACACAGTGTTTTAAAAAGTAAACCCTGTTACGGTCAAAACCAGGAAAACCCTGAGAATGAACCCCTAGACCCCTTTTACACCTGGTCCTAACAAGGTTTTCAATTGAACTCTGCTCAATAGCTTTTTGGGGGGGCAGACAGTTGCAGATTTTTTTTCAGATTTCCACTACCCTTTGAGTGTGGAAATGCTTCCTGACATTATCTCTGAATCACTAGAGCCTAGCTTTAATTTTTAGGTTATGGCCTTATGTTCCCGACTCCCCACTAGAGAAAATGGTTTCTCTCGATCTACCCTATCATATCATATCCTTTAATCATCTTAAGCATCTCAATTAGATCACTCCTTATCTTCTATCATAGTGGGAATATAAGCCTAGTTTATGCAACTTGTCCTCATAATTCCATCCTCTAAGCACTGGTATAATTCAATGAATCTGTGCTTCACCACCTCCAAGGCCAATATATCCTTCTTGAGGTGCGGTGCCCAAAATTGAACGCAATACTGACATGGTCTGACAAAGCAGTATACAACTGTAGTACAGCTTTTACCTCTTTGTATTCCAACCCACTTGAGATGAAGGACATCTTGTCATCCTATGGACTGTCTGGGACAATTTTATCTTTAGGCATACGGGCAAGGTTAATAGGAAAAAAATTGGACGGGGTGTCTAATGGATGGCAGATATGATATCGACCACTTTACACCGTCGTTGAAAGTTGAAAGTGTCTCCCTCTGAGTGAGATTCCAAATCAGTGATGAGTTAAGGGAGCTTATGTATTGTAATGTGAAGCCCACTGGAAATAGAATTAAGACAGAGGGAGACTTTCATTCCACTTTGGGCTGGATACAAAAGCATTTTTCAAGGCATAAGATGCAAAGACACATTGTACAGCGAGCTCGCCACTGGTATCAGACCCACCGGCCGTCCATGTCTCCGTTATAAAGACGTCTGCAAACGCGACATGAAATCGTGTGACATTGATCACAAGTCGTGGGAGTCAGTTGCCAGCATTCGCCAGAGCTGGCGGGCAGCCATAAAGACAGGGCTAAATTGTGGCGAGTCGAAGAGACTTAGTAGTTGGCAGGAAAAAAGACAGAGGCGCAAGGGGAGAGCCAACTGTGCAACAGCCCCAACAAACAAATTTCTCTGCAGCACCTGTGGAAGAGCCTGTCACTCCAGAATTGGCCTTTATAGCCACTCCAGGCGCTGCTTCACAAACCACTGACCACCTCCAGGCGCGTATCCATTGTCTCTCGAGATAAGGAGGCCCAAAAAAAAGAAAGAAGATGCAAAGTGAGTAAGATTTTACATGCATTTACCTCCTCCCAGGTGTACTTTTCCTTTAAATATTTACCTTGGACCAATTAATTTATTTTTATAAAATGCAATAGAAATCGGTGACAAACTGAATAAGAGAGGGCACGGCATCAAATATACATTTGTGTTACAAGTTTTTCAGCGCCGGTTCAAACTTTGCATAGCATTAACCTTTTCCTTAGCAATCTGTAGTACTGAAACATCTGTGAAGCACAGTAGTCAATCTGGCACAGATTAAAAAAAACAATTGCAGTATTTGTCAGGCGGGTCTCAGCTGTGGCGGACTGTGATTTGCCATTCTGTTCCTCGCCTTCCCCACAGAGCTGAAAGAAAGGCAAAGATTTACATAAATTTCTTCTGATTGTGCATCTCTGGAAGGGATCGCTGGAAGGGAATTACATTTAAGTTATCTATTTCAAATGTCAGCTGCAATTTGTTTGCAATGTTTCTGCCAGCCGTGGCAGTGATGTCTTCAGACTGTTTTCCCTCCTGCCCCTCAAAGTCATCTAAATGTCAGGATGCTGGTCTCACACAACACTGTTTTCTCATGAATTCATTAAGCTGGTTGGCATTGTAACATTTGAACTACTTACGGCTTTGCCTTAGACTTCTGCATCAAAAATTTCATTTTTTGCAGTTGCCTTTGTTTAATAAATCCCTTTACATCTCATGAGGAGAGAGAGGGCTTGCACCCAGTCTTTATAGCAGTCTTTCTGTGCTGTGCACTTTCTGTATTGGGAAATATCAGAAAAGAAAAACAAAAAAAAAATGGAAATCAATATCAATGAGGAATGTGGATTATGAGATGACAACTGGAAAGAGCAAAGAATTCAAATCTTTGCCTACTTGTAATCAAGTCTCATTGATGCATACTGAGGCATCCTTCAATATTTTATATTCGGCATCGTGGCCGTGTTGTCCAAGGATTATTCTTCTGAAGCTTACTAACTCGAACAGCCTCCGTGCAAGTATGGTTTGCCTGCTGTCAGAATCAATATTTGGTGGCATTTTGCTGTCTATGTAAAGTAATGAAAAGAAAAATAGTCGAGAAAGGTTATCTCAAAAAAGCTTTAGCCCACAGATGAATGAGAAACTGTCAATTTTGATGTTGTTCAGGGCCAGATTGCAGTCTTTATTTCTATTTGATTGGAGCAAGAATATAGCAAGTACAATCAACTGGACTTGGAAAGAAGTTATTAAATCAAAGACAAAAGAAGTATAGCATATAGAGTCTTTGCAGTCCTTAAGAAGCCCCAAAGCCCTCTCCAACCAATGAATTACTTCTGAAGTGTGATCATTGCTGTTATGTCGACAAACATAGCAACTAACGTGTGCGTACCAAAGTCCCACAAGAGGCAAATTGGACAAATTGTGACTTCCATTGAAAGAGGATGTGCTGAAAATATTTGTTTTTTTTTTATCTCCAAGTTTGAATGAAAGATAGCAACCAACCTACCCAAAAGGATAGTTTTGAAGACTAATCTTGAAAACTTCCCTAGACAGAACAGCTGGGCCCCAAAATAAATAATTCATGATAACTGGCTTAAATTCCAACAATAAATGCAAATTTAAAAAAAAATGAAAGGTCTTTAATAGCTCTGAAGCACATATCCAAAGAAAATGTGCACCTTTTAAAGATCCGCACACCAACGTGTTGCCTATGGTCTGCTTCCTGCTTATTTTTTACAGATGATGAAAGATATAGTGGTATACTGAGCATACAAGGGGGCAGCCTGACTACTTGGCTAGGGGCTCTTGAAAATGGCCCTAAATCAGTGGGAATCTGGTGAAGCTAATACACTGGCTGCTACTACACTGTTTATAGTTGAAGTCAGACTGGTAGCAAAATGGAAATGGGCCCCAGTCTTTGTATGCTGCAAGATGTCCTCCTCATGAAAAATGTCATAATAATGTTCTACTGTGAGCTTACTACATCTTGCAGAACCGTATTATTAAATCAACCCCATCACTGTTACCATTCAGACATTTCTACCAGAAAAGACGTGCTCCACAGGATGTCAATGGCCATTTTCACATGTATACCAGTTAAGTGGTTCTTGAGAAGTGTTAAAGGAGCATTACTGCTGGAAATACTCAGTAGGTCTGGCAGCATCTGTAGAGAGAGAAGCAGAGTTAACGTTTCAGGTCAGTGACCCTTCTTCGGACCTGGCAAATATAAGAAATGTCAAAGGTTATAAGCAAGTGAAGCGGGGGTGGGGTAAGAGATAACAAAGGAGAATGTGTAGATTGGACAAGGCCACATAGCTGACCAAAAGGTCATGGAGCAAAGGCAAACAATATGTTAATCCATGACCTTTTGGTCAGCTCTGTGGCGTTGTCCAATCTACACCTCCTTTGTTATCTCTTACCGCACCCCCGCTTCACCTGCTGAGTATTTCCAGCATTTCTTGTTTTTACTTCAAAAGTTCTTTATGGGCTGTAAAATGCTTTGGGATGTCTTGAAGAAGTTCATTTTACATCTCTCCAGATATTTATTTCCATTGACTTCTGACATGCTGTTGACTCTATCAAATAAAATCAAAATCTACCCCATTGTAATCCAATGTTCATGAAATTCCAGGAATCTTTTCAATCATGCAGTTTTTGAGAATGTACAACCAGCAGTAATGCTCCTTTAACACTTCCCAAGAACCACTTAACTGGTATACATGTGAAAATGGCCATTGACGTCCTGTGGAGCACGTCTTTTCTGGTAGAAATGTCTGAATGGTAACAGTGATGGGGTTGATTTAATAATACGGTTATTTCAGATTTCCAGCATCCGCAGTATTTTGCTGTTTAAGAACTTTTGAAGTGTAGTCACTGATGTAATGCAAGGAAACCTAGCAAACAATTCTATGCAGTAAGCTCCCACAAACAGCAATGAAATAAATGACTAGATTATCTGTTTTAAGTGTTGTTTGACAATAAATGTTGGTCAGGATAATGAGAGACACTTCCCTGCTCTTGAATTGTGCCATGGGATCTTTCATGTCCACCTGAGAGGGCAGATTTTGCCTCAATTTAGCATCTCATCTGAAAGACAGAACCTCTGACAGTGCAGCACTCCTTCACTACTCCCTCTGAAACTTACTCTTAACATGTGGATGACAGAACTGTAAACAAAAAAACATTGCTGGCTACTTGTACCCCACCACCATAAACTAATTATGAAAAAAATAGACAAGAAGCCACAATATCATTTCAGAATAATTTTAGTCCCATCTCAGAAATTAATTCATTTCAAATTATTTCATAAATATGAACATTTAATTCATTACCTAATGCCTTCACTGATAAATAACAACACATCCAAATTGATCTGTACACACAATTTTTCGAAATTAATTAACATTTGTGAAAGCAAGAATTCATTCACACATTGATTTGTGCATGAATTTAAGAATCAATTTCAAATATAAGAATTGTTGCTGATATTTTAATTGAACAAGTTAGATAGTTCTTGGCACTGTAGTGGATGGTGCCAGCTCTTAAATTCAGGTGACATGCTGGCAGTTGAGGTGCTACATTGTGATATGAGACACTGAATGGTGCTGCTCAGCTTTGTACTAAAGATCTATTGGACTGAATTTTGCTGCTGGTGTGTCGATCCCAACATCAGGATGAATTCCAGGTCAGGAACCCAGTAGAGCAGGATGTCAGCCATGATCTTCCCTGAGGCGACCGGTTAAGAAGCCGCCTCTAGGAGCCCCGTCCAATTAGGGATGGCAACAGGTTCAAGTGTTGGTAGGTCTAATCAGTGCGGTCCATGGAGATGGCTGCCGTCCGCCTTTGCAGTGTGGGCGATGCCTGGCCATCATCAGGAGCAGCAGCAATGCTACGGAGGTGCCTTCAGTGGGAGGGAAATAGCTGCCATTGAAGCAAGGCAAACATTATTGGAGATACGGATCTCCATGAAGTGAATGCAAGGGCATGCCAGCTGCTTTGGGTTAGATACTCTTTGTGAACTACTTTTGGCAAATAAATGTAAACCCTCAATTGAGTCACAGCTCGGACCCCCCACTGCAAAGCCGAATCCAATCCATTGTCAGGTTCCTGACACAGCGGGGGGCCCATGTGCCGTCGGGAAAATCTCTTGCAGCACGGAAAACTGCAGATAAGTGGCTTAATTGGCTTCCCGCCACTGCCAAGTAGGTAGTCATCAATCCTGGTAATTCTCCTTCAGGAAAGTGCAAAGAGGCAGGAACACATCAGGGAGAAGACGCGATGCGCAACTTTCCAAATTGCCTCACACCCCCGCCTCCAAAGCCTCCGCCTTGGGTCTGGGAAAATTCCGGCCATTGTTTCATTGGAGGTTAGGAAGGCTTGAAGATAGTACAGCTACATAACTGATATAAGTTCAGAATATGAAAATAAATCACATAGACGCAAGACAACAGCTGTAAAGTTGTCAAGCCTGTTACACTTTGTGTAGAAATGTTCCTCCTGACTTTCCTCAGTACTCACAACTTCCTCATTTTAGTTTGTATCAGCTGGTATTTGAATTCTTCAGGACAGAGAATAATATGCCAGGTTTTTATCAACACAGAGAGTGACAAATGTGAAACAAGACTCAGCTAGTAGCAGAGGGTAGTACTCCAAGCTGTCCTACTGAAATTAGAAGACTTATATATCCTCATTGTCCCCAGGAAAGAAGGACTTTGAATTCAAATATGAACTTTCTATTTTCTCTGAATGTTTCAAAGCACTTTGCAAGCAACAATTAATTGTGTAGACTAACATGGCATGAATAATCAGATGATCTGTTTGTAGTGGTGTTTTTTCGAGGGAGGAATGTTAGCCACGATACCAAGACATAAACAAAGGGGGGAATTTTATGCTGGCAGCGGGGGTCTATACTTTGGGGAAACCAATGCTGAGATCCCCAGCATCGCGTCCTTTCAGGAAGGCCTGCCCCATTTAGTGCCAATCAGGCACTTAACTGGACAGCGGTGGGCCTTCCATAGGATTTACGAACCCATCGCTGGACGTCCTGCCTATGGAGAGCTGCCAGCCAATCAGAGGCTGGCAGCTGTAGTGCCACCATGGAGGCAATGGCTGTTGCTGTAGCTGCAGTGACCAGACACAGAGAAGTGGCACTGGAAGCAGGCTTAAGGTAAGTCAGGGTGGGAGGGGACTCGTGGAGTGAAAGTTGTGGAGGTGGGGGGAGGGGGGGTTCGGCAGCAAGGGCCCTAAGTGCCTTTGAACGAGGGACCACGCACACCCCACCCCCCCACCACCCCCCCAGAGCCGGGAAGCAGCCCTCGTGGTCTTTCGTGCCATGCTTCCCATGCATCCACTAGGCCGCCCGCCACGCTGGTATTTGCGGCTGCGGTGGGAAGAAGCCCTTAATTGGGGGTTAATTACCGAGTTAAGGGCGTCAATTGAGCCTAGTCAAAAAGAAAAAGGAAGAATTGTAAGGGCTGGAAGGCTAGGAACAGACGAATCCCTTGAGGAATATAAAGACAGTAGAAAGGAACTTAAGCAAGGAGTCAGGAGGGCTAAAAGGGGTCATGAAAAGTCATTGGCAAACAGGATTAAGGATAATCCCAAGGCTTTTTATACGTATATAAAGAGCAAGAGGCTAACTAGGGAAAGGGTTGGCCCGCTCAAGGACAGAGAAGGGAATCTATGTGTGGAGCCAGAGGAAATGGGTGAGGTACTAAATGAGTACTTTGCATCAGTATTCACCAAAGAGAAGGACTTGGTGCATGATGAGCCTAGGGAAGGGAGTGTAGATAGTCTCAGTCATCTCATTATCAAAAAGGAAGAGGTGTTGGGCGTTTTGCAAAGCATTATGGTAGATAAGTCCCCAGGGGCTGATGGGATCTACCCCAGAATACTAAGGGAGGCAAGGGAAGAAATTGCTGGGGCCTTGACAGAAATATTTGCATCCTCATTGGCTACAGGTGAGGTCCCAGAGGACTGGAGAATAGCCAATGTTGTTCCTTTGTTTAAGAAGGGTAGCAAGGATAATCCAGGAAATTATAGGCCAGTGAGCCTTACTTCAGTGGTAGGGAAATTATTAGAGAGGATTCTTCAGGACAGGATTTACTCCTATTTGGAAACAAACAAACTTATTAGCGAGAGGCAGCATGGTTTTGTGAAGGGGAGGTCGTGTCTCACTAATTTGATTGAGTTTTTTGAGGAAGTGACGAAATGATTGATGAAGGAAGGGCAGTGGATGTTATCTATATGGACTTCAGCAAAGCCTTTGACAAGGTCCCTCATGGTAGACTGGTACAAAAGGTGAAGTCACACGGGATCAGAGGTGAGCTGGCAAGATGGATACAGAACTGGCTCAGTCATAGAAGACAGAGGGTAGCAGTGGAAGGGTGCTTTTCTGAATGGAGGGATGTGACTAGTGGTGTTCCGCAGGGATCAGTGCTGGGACCTTTGCTGTTTGTAGTATATATAAATGATTTGGAGGAAAATGCAGCTGGTCTGATTAGTAAGTTTGCGGACGACACAAAGGTTGGTGGAGTTGCGGATAGTGATGAGGATTGTCAGAGGATACAGCGGGATATAGATCGGTTGGAGACTTGGGCGGAGAAATGGCAGATGGAGTTTAATCCGGACAAATGTGAGGTAATGCATTTTGGAAGATCTAATACAGGTGGGAAGTATACAGTAAATGGCAGAACCCTTAGGAGTATTGACAGGCAGAGCGATCTGGGCGTACAGGTCCACAGGTCACTGAAAGTGGCAACATAGGTGGATAAGGTAGTCAAGAAGGCATACGGCATGCTTGCCTTCATCTGTCGGGGCACAGAGTATAAAAATTGGCAAGTCATGCTGCAGCTGTACAGAACTTTAGTTCGGCCACACTTGGAATATTGCGTGCAATTCTGGTCGCCACACTACCAGAAGGACGGGAAGGCTTTAGAGAGCGTACAGAAGAGGTTTACCAGGATGTTGCCTGGTCTGGAGGGCATTAGCTATGAGGAGAAGTTGGATCAACTCGGATTGTTTTCACTGGAACGATGGAGGTGGAGGGGCAACATGATAGAGGTTTACAAAGTTATGAGCGGCATGGACAGAGTGGATTGTCAGAAGCTTTTTCCCAGGGTGGAAGAGTCAGTTACTAGGGGACATAGGTTTAAGGTGCGAGGGGCAAAGTTTAGAGGGAATATGCGAGGCAAGTTCTTTACACAGAGGGTGGTGAGTGCCTGGAACTTGCTGCCGGGGGAGGTGGTGGAAGCAGGTACGATAGCGACGTTTAAGAGGCATCTTGACAAATACATGAATAGGATGGGAATAGAGGGATACGGTCCACAGAAGCGCAGAAGGTTTTAGTTGAGACAGGCATCAAGATCGGCGCAGGCTTGGAGGGCCGAATGGCCTGGTCCTGTGCTGTACTGTTCTTTGTTCTTTGTTCTTTGTTTGTTCTTTGACTGCAGACTATGAGAACCAAGCCTGAGAGCTGAGCCCCAAGGAATGCATGTCATTGGGTAAATCCTGATGAAAAACGCTGTACCTTCTCCATTTGCATAGTAACTATTTCTTTTTCTATGTTATATGTGGGCGTCAGTGGCAATGACCAGCATTTGTTGCCCATCACTAATTGCCCTTGACAACTGAGTGGCTTGCTAGGCCATTTCAGAGGGCAGTTAATAGTCAACCACATTCTGTGCCTTAAACTTTCTATGATTCTATGATTGCTGTGGGTCTGGAGTCATTGCAGGTCAAACCAGGTCAGGACAGCAGATTTCCTTCCCTCCAAGACATTTGTGAACCAAATGGGTTTAATGACAATCGATGATAGTTTTCATGGCACCATCCTGATACTAGCTTTCAATTCCAGATTTTTATTAATTAATTTAAATTGTTCATTAATTGAATTTAAATTCTATCATCTGCCGTGGTGGCATTTGAACCCATGAGCCTGGGGCATTAGCCTGGGTCTCTGGATTAATAGTTTAGTGAATTGCACAATGTGACCCTGAAAAAGTAATAAAAATTAAATCCAATGTAATTAAAAGGAACTTATCTTATTCAGTGAGCTGCAAAGCCTGTTCTTGGTTTAGGCCATTATTCACAACTGTCTTTCAGAAGCATGCCATTTTTGTGTTGTGAGGCTGTTTTTTCAGCTTTTGATCAGTTTTTCTGAGTTCTGTCGGTAGGGACATATTTTCACCCTTCACATCCATGAAGAAAATGATGAGATAAAAGAAGAAAATGCTTGAAATACTCTTCAGGTCTGACAGCATCTGTTGGAAGAGAAACCAAGTTAACGTTTCAGGTCTGCGACCTTTCATCAGAACCACAATGATGAGAACTGTTTCAAGATACCGAAACCCAGAGCTGATCAACATATCAATTTGGCTGTTTTGATTAAATGTTGTTGTATAAATCATATTTGTAATTCAGCCTGTAAACTAAGAATTGACAAAGCAGTCAGGAATTGATTCAAAAGACATGAACAGAAGTTAATTGGATAGATAACAAACTCCTTATAGTACATTCAAACGAGTCAAAACCATGGATAACAAAATTGATAAATATCATGAGGAACTTGTGAGTTATGTTTCCCCATCAAAGCTATTTCAATGTAACAAAACTTGTCCACGCATTGTTTTTCTCATGTAATTAAGGTATATCTCACCATTTTCTCCATTCATCCCAATGTCATTTGATGGCCACTAATCAGCTGGAACCTATTGGGTAAATTCATTGATTCTGGGCTCCCAGCAGGAAGCCGGATTCAAATGGAATGCAGCTCAGAGATGGGTTCAATATCAGTGCCGATTCTTTAGTCCATGGTTCCTTTGAGCATGGCTAACTGCTTGGCGTGCAGGCTTGTTATATTTATCCTTCGATGCCAAAATATTGTATAAATATGATGATTTTTCAAATGCTTTTCTTTGTTGGCATCAAGGAAAACACATTTTTAATGAGTTTTTAATCGGGAGGGTGTGCCATGCTCTTTATTTGTTTCCATCCTTTCTGTCCTGAAGGTGCTGACTTACAGGAAGGAATAGGAACAGGAGTAGACCCCTTGAGCCTGTTCCACCATTCTGTATCTTTAACTCCCTTCTACATTACAATAGGGGCTACACTTTAAAAAGTACTTCATTGACTGTAAGGTACTTTGGGATGTCCTGAGATCATAAAAGGAGCTGTATAAATGGAAATTCTTTCATAATTATCTACTCGTCTTGGTTCCATAATCTTTAATCCTCTTGCCTAAACAAAATCTCAGTTTTAAAATTTTTGATTGACCAAACCTCAACAGCTTTTCAGGGAAGAGAGTTCCTCCAAAACAAATGCTAGCGGTCCTTCCGTGGCTGCTACTTAAATTTCAAATCAGCCACGTTCAGGGTTGTAACACTGTCTGCTTGGCAGTGAATAGGAGGTGGTAGTTGAAAAGGGGAGAGGCACTTACCTTTCTTTCTGTGTCTTTATTGCCAACCCCTCTGTGATCCAGGAGGAACTGAACGCAGGGATTTAGGCCCACTTTCTTTGGGCAAACATCAAAATGGGAACTCCATTGGCAATTAAGAATGAAGGACAAGAGTTTTCTTTTTTCATTCATGGGATGTGGGCATTGCTGGCCAGGCCAGCATTTATTGCCGATACCTAATTGCCCTTGAGAAGGTGGTGGTGAGCTGCCTTCTTGAACTGCTGCAGTCCATGTGGGGTAGGTTCACCCACAGTGCTGTTAGGAAGAGAGTTCCACGATTTTGACCCAGCGACAGTGAAGGAACGGCGATACAGCTCCAAGTCAGGATGGTGTGTGACTTGGAGGGGAACTTGCAGGTGGTGGTGTTCCCATGCATTTGCTGCCCTGCCCTTCCAGTTGGTAGAGGTTGCGGGTTTGGAAGCTGCTGTCTAAGGAGCCTCGGTGCGTTGCTGCAGTGCATCTTGTAGATGGTACACACTGCTGCCGCTCTGCGTCGGTGGTGAAGGGAGTGAATGTTTGAGGCTGGGGTGCCAATCAAGCGGGCTGCTTTGGCTTGAATGGTGTCGAGCTTCTTGAGTGTTGTTGGAGCTGCACCCATCCAGGCAAGTGGAGAGTATTCCATCACACTCCTGACTTGTGACTTGTAGATGGTGAACAAATTTTGGGGAGTCAGAAGATGAGTTACTTTCCGCAGGATTCCAAGCCTCTGACCTGCTCTTGTAGCCACGGTATTTATATGGCTACTCCAGTTCAGTTTCTGGTCAGTGGTAGCCCCTAGGATGTTGATACAGGGGGATTCAGCGATGATAATGCCACTGAATGTCAAGAGGAGATGGTTAGATTCCCTCTTGTTGGAGATGGTCATTGCCTGGCACGTGTGTGGTGCGAATGTTACTTGCCACTTATCAGCCCAAGCCTGGATATTGTCCAGATCTTGTTGCATTTCTATACGGACTGCTTCAGTATCTGAGGGGTCGCAAATGGTGCTGAACATTGTGCAATCATCAGCAAACTTCCCCACTTTGGGCCTTAAGATTGAAGGAAGGTCATTGATGAAATAGCTGAAGATGGTTGGGCCTAGTACACTACCTTGAGGAACTCCTGCAGTGATGTCCTGGAGCTCAGATGATTGACCTCCAACAACCACAACCATCTTCTTTTGCGTTAGGTATGACTCCAACCAGCGGAGAGTTTTCCCCCTGATTCCCATTGACTCCAGTTTTGCTAGGGCTTCTTGATGCCATACTCGGTCAAATGCTGCCTTGATGTCAATGGCAGTCACTCTCATCTCACCTCTTGTGTTCAGCTCTTTTGTCAATGTTTGAACCAAGGCTGTGATGAGGTCAGGAGCTGAGTGGCCTTGGCAGAACCCAAACTGAGCGTCAGTGAGCAGGTTATTGCTGAGCAGATGCTGCTTGATGGCACTGTTGATGACACCTTCCATCACTTCACTGATGATTGAGAGTAGGCTGATGGGGTAGTAATTGGCCGGGTTGGACTTGTCCTGCTTTATGTGTACAGGACATACCTGGGCAATTTTCCACATTGCTGGGTAGATGCCAGTGTTGTCGCTGTACTGGAACAGCTTGGCTTGGGGCGTGGCAAGTTCTGGAGTACAG
This sequence comes from Heterodontus francisci, assembly GCF_036365525.1. Classification (NCBI taxonomy): domain Eukaryota; kingdom Metazoa; phylum Chordata; class Chondrichthyes; order Heterodontiformes; family Heterodontidae; genus Heterodontus; species Heterodontus francisci. The sequence goes on from NC_090375.1 coordinate 41,762,581, forward strand.
GTCTTCAGTACTATTGCTGGAATATTGACAAGGCCCATAGCCTTTGCAGTATCCAGTGCCTTCAGTCATTTCTTGAGATCATGCGGGGTGAATCGAATTGGCTGAAGTCTGGCATCTGTGATGCTGTGGTCTTCAGGAGGAGGCCGAGATGGATCATCAACTCGGCACTTCTGGCTGCAGTTTGTTGCAAATGCTTCAGCCTTATCTTTCGCACTAATGTACTGGGATCCCCCATCATTGAAGATGGGGATATTTGTGCAGCCACCTCCTCCACTTAGTTGTTTAATTGTCCACCACCATTCATGGCTGGATGTGGGAGGACTGCAGAGCTTAGATCTGATCCAGTGGTCATGGGATCACTTAGCTCTGTCCATTGCATGCTGCTTACGCAGTTTGGCACACAAGTAGTCCTGTGTTGTAGCTTCACCAGAGTTCTGGGAATGCCGCTCCTGCCTCATTGTCATCTGGGCAGAGCTGTTGGGACCACCCTCAGGGTACACCCCAGAAATCTCAGGTCTATGTAAAGGTGTCACAGTTCTCCCATTCTTTAACATGTACGTTGCACCGAGGGAATATTTAAGAAGTATTTAGATGAGCACTTGAAACGCCATAGCATACAAGGTTATGGGCGAAGTGCTGGAAAATGGGATTAGAATAGTTAGGTGCTTGATGGCCGGCACGGACACGATGGGCCGAAGGGCCTGTTTTTCTGCTATATAACTCTATGACTCTATGAATAAGAAAGGCACAGGTTAATCATCCCCCTTGATCAAGATTTTCAGTTGAAGGTTTTTGGGGAGGAGGTGTCTGTGTGGTGGGTGGATGCAGTTGCATTGTTGCTGGTCAATCCTTTCTTCATGACTGTCTCACATATACACATGCCATCAAAAGTCACTGGATAGCAATCAGGACTGGGACCATTGGCTGGTTTTCCTCTTCTGTTTCAGCAATACGGAGACCAATTTTAGCACCTCTCACTATCCTGGATGAGGTCAGCTAATTCAGCAAATATTAGCAATCAAGCCTCTAACTCTCCTAGCTTGTATGATTCACACCAGATAATGCACTTACCAAAATCAGCATGAGAGGAGCATATTATCATATTTTATTATTTCAGATATCATCTCAATTTGAGTTCCTGAGTATCTAACAAAGAACTGTATTGGTGTTCAGTGATTCCGCTTATTTGTAACTTTTTTTATCCTTTCATGGGATGTGAGCATCGCTGGTAAGGCCAATATTTGTTGCCCATCCCTAATTGGCCTTGAGAAGGCAAGCTGTCTTCTTGTATTGCTGAAGTCCGTGTGGTGCAGGCACATCCACAGTGCTGTTAGGGAGTTCTTGAAGGGGTTTTTGATCCAGCGACAGCGAAGGAACTGTGACAAAAAGAAAGAACTTGAGTTCGTAAAATATTAGCAGGATAGAAAGATTAAACTAAACAATTCTGAAGAGCAAAAAGAAAAAAAAGACTTTCATTTATATAGCGACTTTCTTGACCACCAGCCGTTTCAAAGTGCTTTACAGCCAATGGAATACTTTTTTTTGAAGTGTTGTTCCTGTTGAGCAGGATAAGAGGGCAGAGATTCAAAGCTGTGAAAGCCAACATAAATCTGCCAATATTTCTTTACATAGAGGGTGATATCAACCAAACAGGTCAGCACAAAAACTGTTTGAGGCCAGGACATTGGAATCTTATAAGAAACAGTTAGATGCTGTAATAGGCAAATGGTAGTGTTGGCATTCTGGAAGGATGAGATAAAATGGCCTCAAGGCCCTTCTTTTCTAAGCTGATCTTGTGAATTTCATATCATACAATGCTGGACTAATACAGCACAGAAGATGGCCATTTGGCCCATCATGTCTGCTGGCTCTTTTGAAAGAGCCATTCAATTAGTCCCATTCCCTTGCTCTTCTCCAAAGCCCTGCAAACTTTTCCCCTTCAACTATTTATCTCTTTACCCCTTTTGAAAGTTATAATTTAATCGGCCTCCACCACTCAATTTAACAGTGCAATCCAGATCACAACAACTCAATGTGCAAAAGAAATTTGCCTCATCTCGTCTCTGCTTCTTTTGTCAATTAGCTTAAATCTGTGTCCACTGGTTTCTGACTTTTCTGTCACTAGAAACAGTTTCTGCTTATTTACTCTATTCCTTATTAGTCATAAATGTGGGACATCTTGCTGATTGGGTGAAAGATGAAGTTAACCTACAAATGCATCAAATAATTTTGTAGAATTTTCAATTAGTTACTAGAAATGTACTGCTTTAATGAATCATTATCTCTAATAAGTATCTTGATGCAGTTGCTGTAGGAAACCTATAAACAAAAATACTATCTATTTTCTGACACTTTTCTTGAATTAGCAAGATTAAACTAGTGTAGTTCAAAAGGAAGTTAAGTGAAGATAATAGCTGGGATGGTAGCATAGTGGTAATGCTACTAGACTAGTGATCCAGAGGCCAGGACTAATACTGTGGGGACTTGAGTTCATATCCCACCATAGCAGATGGGGTAGTTTAAATTCAATTAATTAATAAATCAGTAATGATGATCATCAAACTACTGGATTGTTGTAAAAACCCATCTGGTTCTAATGTTCCTCCATGTGACTCCAGACCCTCAGCAATGTGGTTGATTATTAACTGTCCTCTTTCAAACTACAGCCATCCTCACCAAATCATACCTTAAAGCCAATGTCTCAGGCTCCTCCATCACCATCCCTGAGTATGTCCTGACCCACCAGAGGTGGTGGCACAATGGTATACTGTTGGAAGGGAGTGACCCTCAATATTGACACCAGACCCCATGAAGTATCATGGCATCAGGTCAAATATGGGCAAGGAAACCTCCTGCTGATTATCACCTACTGTCTTCCCTCAGCTGCTGAATACCACTGAAGAAGCACTGAGGGTAGCAAGAGTGCAGAATGTACTTTGGGTGAATACTTACATCACCAAGCATGGCTCTATAGCACCACAGCTGACCAAGTCCTGAAGGACCTGGGCCTGCGGCAGTTGGTGAGAGAACCAACAAAAGGGGGAAAAAACACTATTTGACCTCATCCTCACAAATCTACCTGTTGCAAATGCATCTATACATGACAGCATTGGCAGCAGTGAACAGCACACAATCCTAGTGGAGACAAAGTCCTGTCTTCACACTGAGGGCACCCTCCATCCTGTGTGTGGCACTACCGCTGTGCTAAATGGGATAGAGTCAGAACACATCTGGAGACTCAAAACTGGGCAACCATGAGGTGCTGTGGGACATAACAGCAGCAGAATTGTATTCAACTACAATCTGTTCCCTAGACACTGATTCAATCCATTGCCCTAGTTACTGCCTGAATCAGACAGTTTTCAACCTTGGTGTCCTATTTTGCCCTTAGATGAGTTTCCAACCACACATCTGCTCCACCACCAAGGTATCCTACTTCGACCTCCATAACATTGTCCATCGCAATCCCTGCTTCAGCTCATCCACTGCTGAAACCCTCATCCATGCATTGTTACCTCTAGTTTTGATTATTTCAATGCTCTCCAGGGCAGCCTTCCATCTTCCACCCTCCATAAACTCAAACTCATCCAAACCTCCAGTACCCAAACCCTAACTTGCACCCATGCTTACAACATCCTTGTGCTCGTTGACATCTTTTGGCTCCTGGTCCGCCAATGCCTCGATTTTAAAATTCTCATCCTTGTTTTCAATCTCTCCATGGTCATGCCCCTCCCTATCTATAATTTCCTCTCTTACCCTCTTCCAAGATCTTTGTGCTTCTCCAATTTGGCCTCTTGCGCATCTCCAAGTTGATTTGCTCCACCATTGGTGGCCGTGCCTTCAGCTGCCAGGGTCCTAGGCTTTGGAATACTCTCCCTAAGTCTCGCCACCTCTTTACCCTCTCTGCCTTTAAGGTGGTCCTCAAAACCTACCTCTTTGGCCAGCTGTCATAATATATCCTTATGAGGCTCAGTATCAAATTTTGCTTGATAACACTCCTGTGAGGCACCTTATGACATTTTACTCTGTTAAAGTTGCCATATAAATGCAAGTTATGTTGTTGCTGATCTTCCCAACCATATCAGCATAAAATCTACATAATTTCAGTGCCATCATTAGATGTAGTGCTATGTATTTTAATGAAGTGTTATGGTGCATTCATTATTACTGAGGGAAATATTAATTGCTGGTCTAATTAATAAACTTTTTTTTCCATAAATGGAATATTCTAGTTGATTGTAATTTTAAATTAACCTTGTCCTGATGAAAAACAGTTCTCCCACCAAACACACATGTCCCAGAGAACAGGTGCTCAGTTCATTTCCTTTTTTGAGGAAAGTTGCTGCAAAGGTTCTGGCAACCTCTCAAAGGTAAATCAATCTAAACTCGAGAATAAACAATGACAATGTTGGAAATACACATCAGTTCCATCTGAAAGAGAAAAGACTGGTAATGTTTCATCAGAACTGTAAAGTGAAGGTAGTCAAACCCCTATATAGCAAATGTGTTGATCCTATGGTCTTCGAGCTCCTTGTGACTCACGAGGCCTTGCAATCTGGCCCTCGAAGCACAGGCAATCAGTCCTATTTGTACTTATATTTTTTTCACTGGTTTACTCTGTTTGAACTCATCATGGCTCCTTCGACAACACCTTCCAAACCCACGACCTCTACCACCTAGAAGGCCAAGGGTAACAGATGCATGGGAACACAATCACCTGCAAGATCCCCTCCAAGCCACACACCATTCCGACTTGGAACTATATCGCCGTTCCTTCACTGTCGCTGGGTCAAAATCCTGGAACTCCCTTCCGAACAGCACAGTGGATGTACCTATCCCACGTGGACTGCAGCAGTTCAAGAAGGTGCTCACCACCACCTTCTAAAATAAGTAAGGATGGGCAATAAATGCTGGCCTAGCCAGCGATGGCCACACCCCACCAAAGAATTAAAAAATGTGCTGTGGGACTTGAGCTTTGGAAAGGATCGCTTTTGGTGCTGTTGCTATGTTTTTGGATCATTCCTAAATCAGAATACCAAGATATGTTAGTATCAGCAACTTTAGATACAACTTGCATTTATATAGTGGCTTTAACATTGTAAAATAAGAACATACAACATAAGAAATAGGAGCAGCAGAGTGTCCCAAGGCACTTCACAGTCTTCAGTCATCTAGGCCCGAAACTACTTAATTCTCTCTGTAAACCTCTGCACTTCTCTAGCTTTAAAACATTCTTTAAAATGTGCATTTATGACCAAACATTTAATCACCTGCCCTCATGTCATCTTCTTTGACTCGGTGTTAATTTTTGTCTGATTACACGCTTGTGAAGTGCCTTGGGTTGTTTTACTTTGTTAAAGCAGTTTATAAATGTAAGCTGCTGTAGTTGTTGACTTGGAGTGGTAGCGTTAATTTATTTAGAGATACAGCACTGAAACAGGCCCTTCAGCCCACTAAGTCTGTCCTGACCATCAATCACACATTTATACTAATCCAACATTAATCCCATATTCCTACCACATCCCCACCTTCCCTCAATTCCCCTACCACCTACCTATACTAGGGGCAATTTATAATGGCCAATTAACCTATCAACCTGCAAGTCTTTGGCTGTGGAGGAAACCAGAGCACCTGGTGAAAACCCACGCGGTCACAGGGAGAACTTGCAAACTCCGCATCGGCAGTACCCAGAACTGAACCTGGGTCGCTGGAGCTGTGAGGCTGCAGTGCTAACCACTGCGCCACTGTGCTGTCCCAAAAAATTCAAAATTCAAATTCAAAACAACTTTGATCAGAAGTAGGGCTGCAACATAAAATGAATTTATGATTAGAACAAAAGCTGTATTACAAAGTAAATGCTGTCTCCATACAGATTTTCTGTCCGTGCTCTCTCTTCTTGAAGAAAACTGTAACTCCTAATTGGCACGATCCAAGTAGATGTATTCTTTGGTGCTCTTCCTTTAACATAGATTGGCTGGTTTTGTAACCTCGCCTGCTATCAGGGTAAATTCTGCCCTATGGTCTCTGAAACTCCTTCCATGTAATGAATACAATGCAGCTCTCCGAGAACAATGGGCTAAATTTTGCTCGACAGGAGCTCATGGTTTAAGTACAGATGCCAGTGAGCAGGGGAGGGGTGGGGTTGGGTTTGGTTAAAAATGGCGAAATTGACAGTGTGTCGGGAAAGCAGCTGCATGCCACCAACTTCCACATGTCACACCAGCATATTAAGCTGAGTGAAAGCAACCCCCTCAGGAGAAGCGGATTGTCAATTACCACAGAGTCATAGCATCATAGTAAAATACAGCATAGAAGAATGTCATTCAGTCTATTGAGATTGTGCAGCTCTTTCAAAGTGCAATCCAATTAATCGCACTCTTCCCTCAAATCTCTTCAATCTTTTTCAATTCCCTCTGAAAGCTACTACTGATTCTATATCCAACACAGTATCAGGCAGTGCATTCCAAATATCAACTACTTGTTACACGAAAAAGGTTTTTCCTCATGATGCCTATGGTTCTTTGCCAATCACCTGAAAATTGTACCCTCTGGTTATCGACCCTTCACCATTCCCTTTATGTATATCAAAACAGCAGTGGTCCTCGTACTCAACCTTGGAGAACTCTACTGTATACCTCCCTTAGCTCAAAAAACAGCCATTTACCACAACTCTGTTTTCCTTCTCCTAGCTAAGTTTGTATCCATGCTGCTACTGCCCTTTTATCTCATGAGCTTCAATTTTGTGAACAAGCTTAATACATGGTACTCTATAAAACACCTTTTGAAAGTCCACATACACATCATAATGTTCATCATTCAATTAGAGTGATATTTCAACACAACGTTTGACTTAAACGTCAAGTCCAGGGGATTCTTCTGCTTCCTGAAACTTGCCAGTGAAAGCAAAGCAAGAACAAAATGGCAATTGAGAGAGCTGAATCAATCTCCGTGAAATATGCCAAGAAGTTCTCAGTACTCACAGTTGCTTTCTTACTGGTAAGCGGGAAAGAGTTTGTTCACAGTATTGTTGAAAGATTATTTTCCACATTTTGGCAGTTTGCTCTATCTCATCAGGATAGGTGCCACTTGTGCTACCTTAGATTGGACCTCAGTTGAAGACCAAGATGATGAGCAACAGCACTAGCAACAGCATCCATAGCTGCTCGCAAGAACTGTAGGTGCACAGCAGAGAGGGGAGCATTAGAGATGTGACCAGCAGAGAGGCGATCAGTAGAAAGAGGACCAGCAGAGAAGTGCCGCTCACAGGAAGCATTATGCATGAAACAGGTTCTCCAGAGGCTATTTCCTTGACATGACTGAACACCAGTGTGTCAGGAGGCTCAGGATATCATATCAGGCAGACATCTACAGACTTCTTGAAGAAGACCTGCTACCTGCTGGATCTGGTAGCCACATGTTACCAGTACCTCTCTGGGGGGGGAGGGGGCTTGCAATTTTATGCTCTTTCGTCACGGTGAGTTTGGAGGCAGAGAGAGCATTTAAATCAGACGGGATGGTGGTGGGCGGGGACCCCACCACCTTCCCGTTCCCACCCCAATTACCCATATGGTTGGAAGCCCGATGGACGGCCTTACTATCCTGATGCCAATTTATGCCCTTAATTGGGCAATTAATGCCCAATTAAGGACCTCATCCCACCTCTGCCTGTATTAGTCCAGCGGTGGGTGAGAATATTGCCAGACATGAAGCACAACAAGCAAACCCATGCAGGTTGCTTGTTGGGTCCAGGCAGGGTGTGGGGGGGGGGGGGGGGGGTCCCTCATTCAAAGGCACTTAATGAGAGTCACCCACTGCCCTTGCTGCCACCCCCCTACAATAAAGGCCTGCTACCCGACCCGAACCCGATGGGATCCGACGACATGTGTCGGGTTCGGGTCGGGTCGGGGCGCTCTTCCAGGTCCGGCTTTCGGGCTCAGGTTGGGCCGGTCCAGGTCAGGCCAGGTCCGGGTCGGCCACACACAGTATTAATTGGACTAGAAAGGTTGTTTAAAAAGATGGAGATTGGAGCCACAAAGTCAGTGATTGTTTGGTCACGAGTTAAACAAAAACCTATGGAGTTGTGCCCAGACAGGTTGTGCCACATTGTACCTGTATCTGTATTGCTTAAAATAAACACAGCAATTGCCCGAAGGCTCAGAAAATATCATTATACATTACCTCGACTCCTGCTTTACAGGTTGAAATACTTGGTGCAAATTTAGCCAGTGAGCAGCTGAGATGCAGAGAACAGGAAGGTCCTGAGTGATTAATCATTATAAAATATACAGTATTTATAGAAAAAAAATATAAAATGATCACTGTCAGGACTCTAGTCTACACACACACAGTTTCTGTTTAACTCGTGACCAAACAATCACTGACTTTGTGCCTCCAATCTTCATCTTTTTAAACAACCTGGGTGGCACAGTGGCTAGCCTCACAGCTCCAGCGACCCAGGTTCAATTCTGGGTGCTACCTGTGTGGAGTTTGCAAGTTCTCCCTGTGACTGCGTGGGTTTCCGCCAGGTGCTCTGGGTTCCTCCCACAGCCAAAGACTTGCAGGTTGATAGGTAAACTGGCCATTGCAAATTGCTCCGAGTGTAAGTAGGTGAATTGTAGGGATGTGGTAGGGCATATGGGATTAATGTAGGATTAGTATAAAATGGGTGGTTGTTGGTCAGCACAGACTCGGTGGGCTGAAAGGCCTGTTTCAGTGCTGTATCTCTAAATATAAATAAATACATTTTCAAGTCAAATTAATACTGTGTGTGTCCAGTTACAGTCTTTGTTGCTTATCTGCACAAACTGAAAAAGTGAAAAACAGATTCGGAATCGGAAGGTAGGAAAAGTAAACATTCTGGTAGTTGGGTTGGGTCAGGCATGGGAAAAAAATGGAAGCACTCGGGCTGGGTTGGGCTCGGGTCCAATGTGGTTCTGTTGGGTTTGGGTCTGTTTCTTTTCCTGACCTGGGCAGGCCTTTACCCTACAACCCCCTCCCCCATAACCCCCTCCCACCATGACTCACTTGTGGCCTGGGTCCCTCTACGATCCTAGGCCTCGGGTGGGTGCATTACCAGCAACAGCCACCACCTTTGTGGTGTCGCTGCTCAGTAAAGAGCCGCCGGCCTCTGATTCGTCAGCAGCTCTCAGCAGGCAGGACTCCGTCCCCAGGTTCCTTAATCCCGGGGGTAGGCTCACCGCTGTCCACTTAAGTGCCTGGTTGGCACGTAATGCAACAGGCCTTCCCACAAAGAGGCAACACAGGGCTCTTTTCACATACAGAGAAAGATTGGTGTACCTGCAAGGTAAGTGGGTGCTCGAAGTAATGTGGTGGAGTAGGCTTGAGAAGGTAGAGTAGGACTGGGGTGAATATGCCACTGTACTTATCCTTCCTGATCTGATTCGGTCATTAAACTGCTTTGTGCACTGAACACAGGAGTGTGCCACCAAGTTTCTGCTGCTGACCTTCTCCCCAACCTCCAGCCACACCTTCTTTGTCTTAGCAGCAGGCTTCTTCCTCCTGTTGCTGAGGAAGAGTGTCTCTCTCCTATTCCTGACAAGCCCCAACAGTGAAACACGACACATCGTGTGGGCGGCACAGTGGCGCAGTGGTTAGCACCGCAGCCTCATAGCTTCAGCGACCCGGGTTCAATTCTGGGTACTGCCTGTGTGGAGTTTGCAAGTTCTCCCTGTGTCTGCGTGGGTTTCCTCTGGGTGCTCCGGTTTCCTCCCACAGCCAAAAAGACTTGCAGGTTGATAGGTGAATTGGCCATTATAAATTGCCACGAGTATAGGTAGGTGGTAGGGGAATATAGGGACAGGTGGGGATGTGGTAGGAATATGGGATTAGTGTAGGATTAGTATAATATGGGTGGTTAATGGTCAGCACAGACTCGGTGGGCCGAAGGGCCTGTTTCAGTGCTGTATCTCTAAGTCTAAATCTAAATCTAAACATCCTTTCCATTAACATATTGTTTGCCTCTGCTCCATGACCTTCTGGTCAGATATTCTGTGACCTTGTCCTTTGTTATCTCTTGCCCCACCCCCGCTTTACTTGCTTATAACCTTTTACATTTCTAATATTTGCCAGTTCTGAAGAAGGGTTACTGACCTGAAACGTTAACTCTGCTTCTCTCTCCACAGATGCTGCAAGACCTGCTGAGTATCTCCAGCATTTATTGTTTTTATTTCAGATTTCCAGCATCTGCAGTATTTTGCTTTTACTTTGCCTGTCTGGGCTGCATTCTGACACTTCTAGTTCTCTAACAGCCAACTCCAACAGCTTCAACTTGTATGTTTGGATTGTTGCTTTAGATACTGGAGTTGGGATCACGTCATGCAGGCCTACATTCTGCCCACTGCTGCTGATTGGACGGCAAGCCCAGAACTAAAATGATAATGAGGTGGCGAAGTTAAAAAAAACACTGATAACCATTCACTATCGGACACCACCCACCAGTCCCGCTCCGAGCGCATCGTAAACTTAAAATCAGGGTAAATGGTAAGGGGATATTATGTAACCCAGATACTGTGACAGTTCACAAACGTCTTTAAACATAAATTGCTCAATATATTAGCCAGTGATATTCCTACTCATCATTCACATTTGGAAATAAATTAACTCTAGCGTGTTGGATATGAACATACTTGATGGCATGATGGCATAATGTCAGTTTCATCTTAATTTTGATCTTTACAAGGGACATAATGCAGGGCTTTTTGAAGATGAAAGAAAAACATATTTGTGATAGTATCTTTCTGTAATTTCCAAATATTTCTCTTGAACTTAGTTGCTTCCTCCTCCACCTGAGTGGTACTCTATTTTCTTCATTGCTGCCTCATGTGAGACATGGGAATATGAAAATGCCATGCTCTATGAAAGGAGGATACAAGTGCTTCCCATGGTGCCTGTGAAGCTGATATTAAGGCCCAATTATGAGTGGTTGCCAAAACAAAAACAATAGAAATACAATTTAGGGTTGACAACTTGAAATAACTCAGAAACAATCCATCAAAATCAATTTGAGCTGCGTGGTTTAGCTTTTGTAAGCATCAACTAACCTTTAGTGACATTTACAAAGATTCGCTAATGGCTAGATCAATTGTATTAAAAAGACCTTTATGCAAGTCTAGGACTGTGTCTGATCAAAAGCAACATGCAGTTCATTGTCAAAGTGGATTCTGGTGTGAAATGTTATGGCTCATACCTTCTTCTGTAGTCCATTGGCTTATCATTCAATATTTAACACTGGGTAAAGGTCAAAATAGAGGTTGTTACGATATGAATTTATCGGATGGCTAATTCTCTTTGGGTGTATCATTTGTGTGCATCTTCCATTTGGATGCAGGCAGTAACTAAGTTGGTTCAGTATTTTTTCTAAACTAATAAATATCTAGTTGTTATCTGCATCTAAATTAATAAATTAATGCTGTCCTAATGTCGGTGCCTCCCATTTGAAGAGATTTACAATTAAGTGGCGATTCCTGACCTTTTACCTCCAGCAGGCAAACACAGTCACAGGAAGCCCGATTCAGAGAATTGGCACAATATCTGATCCATTCTTTCCATGCAGGTAAGCATGGAATTTCTACTTCACTCCTTTAATTCTGAATTATTTCTTAATTTTGTGTTAACCCATCGTTTTATATTCCAATAGGCGATAAAAACTGAATTGCCAGACCATTGTACAAGGAGTCCCACATCTTGTTTGTATATGATATGATCCACAAATACCTGGGCTTAAACCAAGATCGGCTATTTTACCCTCCTCACGTTCTTCATAATGTCAAGAAGAAATAAAATGCTAAGGTTCTTTCTGCCATTCTGATAGCACTCTGCAACGATTTTAATGCCAAGTGATTGAGTCACATGGGGTCCTATGGAGATTGTCTGGTTATTTATTTTAGATTGCCAAGTTTTTGCAGGCCTATCTCCAACTTAATTTTCCTTCAAGCACAAATTCATGGTGCAGAATCAATGAATTTGTTTACCCAAAGGATGGCAACTCAAATGACTCAATAAGTAAATACTCCAAGTAAACAAATCATAAAGTATCAAATTCTTTCAGACAAGCTGTTGTCTTAACAGTATTTCCAGATCTTGTCACAACTCCCATGCATGTTAACCTCTAGATCCACAGCAATCCTATCCCTGATCAAAAGTCCCTCCTTAAAACCTATCTCATTAACCAAGCTCTTAGTCACTTATTCTAATGACCTAGATTTTGCAGTGGTAACGATGGTGAAACTGTTACCATTCATCATCATTACCCTTCTGAAACTGATAGTAACTTTGGAGTCTGTACATGTGCATTTAAATGCAGAAATCCAGAATTTGCTGTTTGTAATTCTACACTTCCCCATGGGGTACACTTCATAAACTCCCCCAGACTGCAGTCAAGAGGAAATCACTGAACTGATGAAAGCTCATCCTTTTACACTATTCCGTATCTCTGTAAAAACCCTTGGAAAAGTAACACCTTGTTAAACGGTGTAGAAAGTTGATTTTTTGCTGAACAGCTTCACTGTCCCTGAAAAACTAATTTTATATTTGTGGAATGTCGGATTGCTCCATGCTGATAAAAATATTCACAATTTTTAAAAAAGTATTATTTTTAAAACATTTATGATATTTTAGCTTCTATCTTAATCTCATGTAAATATTCCAATCATTTATTTTGCTGACTAAAATTTTAAGTAAAAGCGAAACATTCCTTGCATTTTAATTCTAGTTTACTGTTTGTGAGAATACTTCCATCTGATTGGCTGCTTACCCTGCTGACCATATCGTATTACTGGATGCCTGGAGATTCCCTTGACTTGTTGGCAGTTTCAAACTGACAAATTTATTGCCAGCTTTCCTACATTGCAACAGAGGGTGGTTGGCATCTGGAACACACTATCTGAAGGGGTAGTGGAGGCAGAAACCCTCACAACATTTAAGAAGTATTTAGATGAGCACTTGAAATACCATAGCATACAAGGCTATGGGCCAAGTGCTGGAAAATGGGATTAGAATAGATAGGTATTGATGGCTGGCATGGATACGATGGGCCGAAGGGTCTGTTTCTGTGCTGTATAAATCTATGACTCTATGAACAGTGACTACACTTCAAATAGTACTTCATAGTCTGTAAAGCATTTTGAGATGTCCGGTGGTCAGGAAAGGTGCTATATAAATGCAAGTCTTTCTTTTCTTTCTGATGTTGGGAAAGGGGAAATCCACAGCACAGGGATCGTTAAATCTTTGTGGGAAGCTTTCTTCAAAATCAGCAGCAAGCACTGTTGTTTTGCCACTGACTGCAAAATCCAGGCCATTATCTCCTTCTCTGGTTCAGTGTCAACGATTGTCTGATAATGCTCCTATGAAGCGCCTTGGGATATTTTCCAACAACAAGAACAACAACTTATATTTATATAGCTCCTTTAACGTAATAAAATGTCTCAAGTGTTTTATAAACACAAATTGTTGTTTAACTTCAGCTAATCTTTCCACTGGGGTAAGTTCTTTGTCTTGATTTCTAGCCGTTTTGGTAGATTTAAGTGCTCCAGAACTGCAAACATCTGGTCTTCTTACTTACATCAGTTTGGCTCAGTTAGTAGCACTCTTGCCTGAACCAGATGAGTTTGAGATACAGACTTGGGGTGGATTCTCCAATCATTGGCAGGTTTGCAGAAGGCAGAATGTACTCCTCATGTAATTCCACCACAAACTTGTTCTGGGGTCCTTAGTGAGGCTGCAGGGTAGATTAGATGTTAGCCTTGGCTCAATATCACTTTCACTTCTGAATCATAAGTTCAAGCCCCACTCCAGTGGGCCACTTGATCTGAAGTTGATCTTTGAATTGATGATACAGGGAAGGATGAGATTGATTTACCTATTTATGTAAACATATATATTTAAGACTTGATTTAATCTCACATTATTAAAATTTTTGGTTTTGTTTTGCTTATGATAGCTTGTAGATTTGTATTATAGTATAATAATGAAATGGTTAAAAGTTGTTCACTTTCAGAATGTTTTAGGATTTAAAGTGTTGGTACAATTTAGCTGACACTGTTGTTTAATTGTTTGCTGAAACTGCAGGATATGTAAAATTCACATCTCTTGACTTATTTTTGTGGCCACATTGTAGGAGGAGATAGCCAAGACAGCATTGAGATAAGAAGTGGAACAATGGAGCCAGGATGGTAACAATTTGGCATCTGTTGTTTTGAAGGAAATACTTTCTTTCTGGGGGTCTTGTTCACAATAACACTTGTCATGCCATAACGAAACAGCAAGCAGCATAAGCAATGACAGTGTTTGTGAGAAACAGACAAATAAAGATCTCAAGCTTTCCTTTAACAAGTTGTAGAGAGAGTTGGATTCGAAAGGGATCAACAAGGTTATATCTCTAACTGGGGAAAAGGATGGAGTAATATTGTTTATTTCTCTGTTTGTCTACTGCTTAAAAAGTGTGTATGTCTGGACTTGGCTGAATACAACAAACAGAGAAAAATAGCAAACTTACAATTAGTGTCGGTATTGAACTGCTCAGAAGATAAAAGTCTCATACAGAGTGTTTGAGCAGTTGGGTGTTAGGTGAAAAAGTAGTATCCCCAGAGTAGTAACCTTAAAAATACCCCTGTGCAATATAGTGCAATGTGACTTCACCTTTAAGAAATCATACCTTTAAGAGATCAGGCCATTGATGCAACTGATGACATCATTAGACATATGTAAGGAGACACCATTTGCGAGGCTCACTCAGCATGTGGCTTTACAGAGAACAAACACACACCAGCAAGGGAAGGCCTGTACCTGAAATCATGCAAGTAAATAAGTCAATAAATAGTGTTTGTGTTGAATCTGAATATAAAGCCTATGGTTTGTCATTTAAAGACTTAAGAACACAGCACAACACTACACCCTGAACAATGAGATTTCTCAGCCATTTATCAAAATGTTTGTTCATTATTCCATTTTCTGTTCTCAGGGAGGGTTATACGCAAAAATCACTATGGGGCAGAAATGTGCCAGTGCCCGGTTTCAGGTGCATGGGTGGCGATGTGACTGCAATGTCTATGTGAAACGGACAGCCCATGGCCAACTGAGATTTGGACCCCAAATCTCATTAATATTAACTGGGCAAGCTGCCGATGCCTCCACAGGCAGCCTGCCAGTTTGAACTAATTGAATAGCGGATTGTTTCCCTCACAAGGAGCGGCATTAAGGTAAGCACTGAAGGGATGGTGGGGCACCGGGGGAGTGATAAGTATATTGTTGAGTCAGGGGTACTCTCCCATGGAGTGGCAGAAAATCAAACACAGTAACCTTTAGTTTTGCTTGACTCTTATTTTTATATTTGTATTGTCTATATAGCAAGCATCCCTACCTGGCTTTCCTAGCAAACATTTATTTCTTTTTTCCATTCTCCGATTCTCTCTCTGGATTTAACCTTGGCTGTGGGCCAAGCTAACACTCAGCTTGAGTTCCCGCCCTCACCAGTCCTACGCACTTATGCTACATCTTTTGGCAGATGGAGAACAAGAGAAGCTGTTTGGAGAGAAGCCAAGCTTTCTGATTTTGGAGCTGTTGTTATTCCCAATTTATGCTGGGAAATAGAACCCAATTTTGATTCACACGATTTTTTTTCCAATTTGCTTCGACTTCCTGAAAGCCAACTTATCCAGTTTTTCTTTAACCAAGAGAAACAGACTGTGGCAATCTCTGCTCAAAATTCTTCTATCGTCCTAATTAAATGCCCATTCAAATCTGCTCCACCATGTTGACTGACCTGGGCAGTTACATTTCAGTTTCTAAGTATAAAACTTTATCCAGAGCTCTACTTTCAAAGATAGCTGCTTCTCCAGAGTGTCTTGCAAAACAAAAACAAACTCCAGTATTAAAGTGAATAAATGATTGTTAAAGTGTTTGCCATGAATCTTATTGAAGAGAACAAATTAATACTTGATTAGTCAAAAGGGATCCCTGGACACAGATACTGTCTGTTTCTGTATAATTGTGGATTGTAGCAGCTTTGCTGCATAAGATCTACCACAGAGCTATACTTTCTTAATTATCTCTGCCAAGGTTGTCCATACAAAGTAAATAACTGAAATTTGGTAAAATTTACAGGACAATAGATGTTAAGGGCACAAAAAACAATAACTGAGTTATTCGTAAATTGACAAGTCCAAAAGTACTGCAGTTCCACTTTATAAAGTGTACAGACAAACAGTAGACTGATTAGTCACACATCGACTCCGGACACCATGAAGTCTCATGGCATCGGGTCAAACATTGGCAAGGAAACCTCCTGCTAATTACCATCTACAGCCCTCCCTCAGCTTATGAATCAGTACTCCTCCATGTTGATCACCACTTGGAGGAAGCACTGAGGGTGGCAAGGGCACAGAATGTACTCTGGGTGGGAGACTTCAATGTCCATCACCAAGATTGACTCAGTAGCACCACTACTGACCGAGCTGGCCAAGTCCTAAAGGACATAGCTGCTAGACTGGGTATGCACAGATGGTGAGGGAACCAACAAGAGGGAAAGAAATACTTGACCTCTTCCTCACCCATCTGCCTGCCGGAGATGCATCTGTCCATGACAATATTGGTAGGAGTGACCACCGAACAGTCCTTGTGGAGATGAAGTTCCGCCTTCACATTGAGGATACCCTCAATTGTGTGGTGTGGCACTACCACCGTGCTAAATGGGATAGATTTCGAACAGATCTCGCAAGACAAAACTGGGCAACCATGAGGCATGGGCCATCAGCAGCAGGACAATTGTACTCAACCACAATCTGTAACCTCATGGCCCAGCATATTCCCTACTCTACCGTTACCATCTAGCCAAGATACCAATATAAAAGCAAAATACTGCGGATGCTGGAAATCTGAAATAAAAACAAGAAATGCTGGAATCAATCAGCAGGTCTGGCAGCATCTGTGGAAAGAGAAGCAGAGTTAACGTTTCGGGTCAGTGACCCTTCATCGGAACTGACAAATATTAGAAAAGTCACAGGTTATAAGGAAGTGAGGTGGGGGTGGGGCAAGAGATAACAAAGGAGGTCTAGATTGGACCAGGCCACATAGCTGACCAAAAGGTCACGGAGCAAAGGCAAACGATATGTTAATGGTGTGTTGAAAGACAAAGCATTCGTACAGATTAGGTGTAAATACACTGAATATTGAACAGCAGCAAGTGCAAACCTGAAAAAAAACAGTGGGTAAGCAAACTGAACAAACAAAGATGAAATGAAATAAATGCAAAAAAAGATTGTAAAAAATGTAAAAAAGAATGTTAAAAAAAAGGAAGAAAAAATAACTAAAAATGAAAGTAAAATGGGGGGCTGTCATGCTCTGAAATTATTGAACTCAATGTTCAGTCCGACAGGTTGTAGTGTGCCTAATCGGTAAATGAGATGCTGTTCCTCGAGCTTGCGTTGATGTTCACTGGAACACTGCAGCAATCCCAGGACAGAGATGTGAGCATGAGAGCAGGGGGGAGTGTTGAAATGGCAAGCAACCGGAAGCTCAGGGTCCTGCTTGCGGACTGAGCGGATAAGCCAAGATACCAACCCTGGTTCAACGAAGAGGTCAGGAAGGGATGCCAGGAGCAACATCAGGCAGACATCAAAATGAGGTGTCAACCTGGTGAAGCTACAACACAGGACTACTTGCATGCCAAACTGCGTAAGCAGCATGTGATAGAGATAAGCGATCCCATAACCAATGGATCAGATCTAAGCTCTGCTGTCCTGCCACATCTTGAATGGTGGTGGACAATTAAACAAATAACTGGAGGAGGTGACTCCACAAATATCCCAATACTCAATGATGGGGGAGCCCAGCACATTGGTGCGAAAGATAAGGCTGAAGCATTTGCAACAATCTTCAGCCAGAATTGCCAAGTTGATGATCCATCTCGGCCTCCTCCTGAAGTCCCCAGCATCACAGATGCCAGTCTTCAACCAAATTGATTCACTCCGTGTGATATCAAAAAATGACTGAAGGCATTGGATACTGCAAAGGCTATGGGCCCTGACAATATTCCAGCAATAGTATTGAAGACCTGTGCACCAGAACTTGCTGCGCCCTAGTCAAGCTGTTCCAGTACAGCTACAACACTGGCATCTACCCAGCAATGTGGAAAATTTCCCAGGTATGTCCTTTGCACACAAAGCAGGACAAGTCCAACCCTGCCAATTATCAGCCCATCAGTCTACTCTCAATCATCAGTAAAGTGTTGGAAGATGTCATCAGTGTTATCAAGTGGCATTTGCTTAGCAATATCCTGCTCAGTGACGCTCAGTTTGGGTTTCGCCAGAGCCACTCAACTCCTGACCTCATTACAGCCTTGGTTCAAACATGGACAAAAGATCTGAACTCAAGAGATGAGGTGAGAGTGACTGCCCATGACATCAAGGTAGCATGTATGGCATCAAGGAACCCCAGCAAAACTGAAGTCAATGGGAACCAGGGGAAAACTCTCTGCTGGTTGGAGTCATACCTAAGCAAAGGAAGATGGTTTTGGTTGTTGGAGGTCAATTATCTTAGCTCCAGGACATCACTGCAGGATAGTATCCTAGGCCCGACCATCTTCAGCTGCTTCATCAATGACCTTCCTTCAATCATAAGGTCAGAAGTGGGGATGTTCGCTGATGATTGCACAATGTTCAGCACCATTTGCAACTCCTCAGTTACGGAAGCAGTCCATGTCGAAATGCAGCAAAACCTGGACAATATCCAAGCTTGGGCTGATAAGTGGCAAATAACATTCACGTCACACAAGTGCCAAGCAATGATTATCTCCAACAAGAGAGAATCTAACCATCTCCCCTTGACATTCAATGGCATTTACAATCGCTGTATCCCCCACTATCAACATCCTGGGGGTTACCATTGACCAGAACTGAGCTGGAGTAGCCATATAAATACTATGGCTATAAGAGCAGGTTAAAGACTAGGAATCCTGCAGTGGATAACTCACCTCCCGACTCCCCAA
Source organism: Heterodontus francisci (assembly GCF_036365525.1). NCBI lineage: Eukaryota > Metazoa > Chordata > Chondrichthyes > Heterodontiformes > Heterodontidae > Heterodontus > Heterodontus francisci. Next base: position 41,781,581 of record NC_090375.1, read on the forward strand.
AGCCTGTCCACCATCTACATGGCATAAGTCAGGAGTGTGATGGAATACTCTCCACTTGCCTGAATGGGTTCAGCTCCAACAACACTCATGAAGCTCGACACCATCCAGGACAAAGTAGCCTGCTTGATTGGCACCCCATCCACAAACATCCGCTCCCTCCACCACTGACGCACAGTGCAGCAGTGTGTACCATTTACAAGATGCACTGTAGCAACGCACCAAGGCTCCTTAGACAGCACCTTCCAAACCCGCGACCTCTACCACCTCGAAGGACAAGAGCAGCAGATGCATGGGAACATCACCGCCTGCAAGTTCCCGTCCACGTCACACACCATCCTGACTTGGAACTATATCGCCGTTCCTTCACTGTCGCTGGGTCAAAATCCTGGAATTCCCTTCCTAACAGTACTGTAGATACACCTACCCCACAGGGACTGCAGTGGTTCAAGAAGGCAGCTCACCACCACCTTCTCAAGGGCAATTAGGGATGGGCAATAAAGGCTGGCCTAGTCAACAGTGCTCACATCCCAGGAATGAATTTTTTTTAAATGACAATCCTGACAGATTGATCTGTTTCAGGTCCTCGTTGCCCAGTGCAATCTTAATCTTGGTGGCTTGTTTCTCTGGTTCATACACTTCTTGATCCAGGAAACGTAGGAACATAGGAGCAGTAAACCATTCCGCCCATCAAGCCTGTTCCGCCATTCAATACGATCAAGGCTGATCATCCAATTCAATGCCTTTTTCCCACCATATCCCCATATCCATTTATTTCTGAGATTCCACAGCTCTCTCGGGTAGAGAATTCCAAAGATTCACAACCCTCTGAGTAAAGAAATTTCTTCTCAGCTCTGTCCTAAGTGGCTTCCCCCTTATTTTGAAATTATGTTCCCTTGTTCTAGCCTCGCAACCAGGGGAAACATCTTACTTGCATCTACCCTGTATCTCCCTTTAAGTATTTTGTAGGTTTCAATGAGATCACCTCTAATTCTTCGAAACTTTAGAGAATACAGGCCCTGTTTCCCCAATCTCTCTTCATAGAACAGTCCCCCCATCCCAGGAACATGTCTGGTGAACCTTTGTTGCACTCCCTCTATGGCAATAATATCCTTCCTAAAGTAATGGGTCCAAAACTGCACACAGTTCTCCAGGTGCACTGATACCTTCCAATCTGTAACTGGATATCTGAAAGCCATTTTCTGGATGATCCTGATTTATTATAAATACAGGCTTTTTCACAGACACATTTCTTTTTGTTTCCTTATTAAGACAGATTTGCTTTTGCAGGCCTGCCCCTTTTACTAGTGAGCTGGTTCATTTTTTATTAACTATGAGCAGCCTTTTTTAAAAACTGAGAGCAGTTTTTTTTAAGAGGGCTGGATCTTGCTGTACCAGAAGCTGCCCCAGCCAGCCTCATACTTTGTGCTGGGCCTCCAATATTGCTGTTGAGCTTAGAGCTGCAACTTACAGTACTACCAGCTGCCACAACCAGTCTTTTACTTTATTCTGGACCGCCAGTGGCGCTGTGGTGTTTTTCCTGCATTTCTCAGCTTTGGCCCTGCCCACAAAGCCAAATAACAGGGAAAGATAAACTAGTAATGGCTTAAGCTACTGCTTATCAAATTTTCCGACCCACTGCCAGATAGGTGAAAGCCCCTGTCTCCTGGCAAATTGCCTGCGGTACTCACAGAATGTCAACACCTCCCAGGGTCCTGTCCATGTCCTCTGCCCATTGTGGGGCCAGCTGATGCCCAGGATATTCCAGGTAAGCAGCCTGCTCTTTTTTGTTTGCTCTGTGTTGGTGTTTTCTTCAGAAAAAAATCCAACGTTGTCACAATGTAATTTTTGGTGGACTTCAGGAAAAATATAGATACCAAACATTGATTTAATTGTCTTCAGAAAAAAATTCATCAATCTCACCATTGCCACAATATAATATTATTTGCTCCATTGGTATGTGATCTACTGTAAGACTCACGGGACTATGAGTAATATCCAAAGTAAATGTGGCTTTTATTATACTTTAACTGGAATGTTGTGTACAAGCAGTTACTGCACGAGCCACATCTTGCTCAACATTACTTCCTCTGGTGATCTTCACTTACAGGACCTTCAGGTGGTCTGCTCTTAAGATTGTCCCACAACAGTATGTGCATGGGGACACCATCACTTTCAAGTTCATCTACAAGGTCCAAGTCATCCTGATGTGGACATATATTGTTGTGCCTTCATTATCCCTGGGTCAAAACCTTAGAACTCCCTAAATAGCAGCATTGTGGAAGGACTTTCAGCACTTGGACTGCAACAATTCAAGGTGAAGTCTTCTCAAGGGCAACCACTGATGGGCAATAATTGCTAACCTTGCGAGCGACACTCACATCCAAGAATTATTTTCTTTAAAAGCATCTGAAAGAGAATGGCAGGCCAATGTTTTGGGTGTAATGTTCCGATGAAGGGATTAGCTCAGCTACAAAGGGAACAGAGGATAAAACAATAAGGAGCAGAAAAGATACAATGAAAAATAATATATTTCTCTGAAAACTTTCTTCCAAATATCAAGAATCTCATTCAAGAAATGATCTGCCAAATAAATGATGAAAAAATGCATACATGCTGACACTATTACCTTCTGTCTGTCCATTTTACATTAATATTACTCTGTAATAAGGCCAGGCCCTAATTCCTCAATTTAACTATCTTGCAGTATTTAACACAATTATGGATGACCCTGTTGCTCGAGGCTGATAATTTTTATTCATTGTCAGACATAACGTAAATAGGATTGCTTCACCAGATTGTTTACTGGTCTATTGTGCAGCCTGAGTGCCCTCTCTTGGATAAAATTGACACAAATATTCTTTCATCAATTTAAAGGTAAAAGCTGTTCTTGAAACAATGAAAAATTGTACTCATGCACCCTCCTCCTTCTCCCTCTAGCACAGTATTGCTAGATGTTATTTACCTCCTTGTTCCTCAATGAATCAAAATTTTTGGATCTTTTTTCTCCATTTTGTTAATACAACTGTGGACTTTGCAAATGAACTTTCCTCTTTTCTTCTCATGGAGTTTCAAATACATTATTGTACATGTTCTTCCTTCTTCCTAACTTCCCCCTTATTCTTGATTCTTTTGCTTGTGCCTATTGACATGAACTATTTCCATCACTAACAAGGTGTCTGCATGAATTTCAATCACTCTTTTTCATAACTTTGACACTTCAACTAGATAACTCAGTCTTTCCTTTCCAAAGAAAATAACCATATTATATATGGAGTTCAGCTTTCCTTTCTTTCTGCATTCCACAACCTTTTAAAACCCCACACTGAAAATTCCTAAGCACTAATCTTTGATTTACCTTGTCTAGTTTTATCTTCTACTCTTCTCAGCCTTGGCTATATCTTGCACAATAGGTACCGGGCGTTCAGTTATACACCTCAGAGTCCAGAACTTCAGTCCATGCTTCTCTGGTCAGAAAACACTGGACTTTGCCACGTCCGCTTCAATAAACCATCTGTTGCAACCAGATTAACAGTCATCACAGAAGGGAACAGCGCTTCCTGTTGATATCAGGGTCACCAGAACATCAAACTTCTTAGTGTGCCACAAGATCTCCCTAGGCTACCACAGGTGGTATTTCCCAGATAATCCAGTCTGCAGTTCATTCTTGCATCAAGCTACTGACTGATACCATTTTGCTTACAAACACCTTGATCGCTTTCCCAAGGGAAAGAAGACACTAACTGGATAGCCCATATCTTAGCTCGTACGAAGTCCCATTCATCCATTATTTCTGTGCTATTTGACCTCAATTTTAAAATTCTCATCCATGTTTTAAAATCCCTTCATGGCCTTAGCTCTCCCTATAAATACAAACTGTTGTTATCATATAGCAGTTAGTCATTTGTCAGGAAATCCTGCATGGAGCTGGACGTGCCCAGTTCATGATGTACCCAATTTTACAATCGCAAATTTTTACTGCACAAATGAGACTGTAAGGGCTTTTTTCTGTTATATTTTTATTTAAGTTAAGTCTCTCACTGGAGTTTCATACTGCGGGCAAGTGACTGAACGTGCATAATGCTCATCCATTTTATCTTGGCAAATCAGGGCTCATAGGCCCTGACATGCTCAAGCAAGCCTCTTTAAAGTACTTGGATATGTTCTTTGGAAGGTTTTTTTTTGGTTTTTGCTACCTATGGCTCCATTCATAAATATTTTCTCTGGGAACACTGCCATTTTTGAGATTTATTGCTATCAATACTGTTCTTCAGATAAATGATACTAGAGTGGAGAGTGAACATTCCATGCCAGTTACCAAAGGTACTGTATGTTTCAGAGGATGATGAAGTTATGAAGGTCCACCAAATGCAAGTGTGCCAATACTCAAGATGTTCTGGCTGCATCCTTAGCTCTCCCAGTAGAGGTAATGACAACCACAAGTATGAAGCTTTCATGCTATTGGATCTTTCCAAGTCACTCAAGGACATCTGCGACATCAAGCCATATTTGTAAAGTACTACACCCTGACCAATTCACCTGCAGAAAGGAAGCATCAGCTGGACAGACTGCATCTGGTAAATGTTCCTCAATTGTAAAGTTCCAAAGATGATGCAATTAAGGACTACAGGGTTTCTCATATGAATTATATGTCATATGACTGACATGAAAAGCAAGTATTTTCATGGAAGGCCATATAATTGAGATCTTCAAGTAATGTCTGACCACTGAAATACATTATGTATGATCTTAACCATTATCTAGGAAGTGGCCATGATGCCATCAATGTTTAAATATCTTCATGATCTCACACTTTCCTATTTTTGTAAACTTTTTCAACACTCAACGCTTAGGCTGCTTGGATCCCATGTTCTGGAATTCCCTCCCTAAACCCTTCACATGCCTTTGCTCCATTATGCTTCTCCTTAAAATCCACTTCTTCGACCAATCTTCAGGTCACCCTTCCTGATATCTCCATCTTTGATTCATTGCACATTTTTATCCTTACACCTCTGCGAAGTGCATCAGGATTGTTTTTCTGCATTAAGGGCGTTATTTCAGGGTATAGTAGTTCAGTGTAGTGGTTATGTCACTGGTCGAGTAATTCAGAGGCCTGGAAAAAAATTCAGACAATGGGAGTTCAAATACCATATTTAAAATTATAAAAGAAGGCCACATTTTCAATCTAAGTTGGAAAGATTCATTGGCAGTCTATCCAGAGAACTACTGAAGGCAAAACATCATGCGGTAGTTCCTCCAGAGGTACATTCTAATTAATATAGATACTCAAATATTGGGCACACAAAATTTTCAAATTCCTCAGCTATGTTCAGAGCTTAGAAGGCAGGGTATAAGAAACATGATGCAGAATGCTGAATTAAATGCTACTGTTACAGGCAGGGTAATAACAACAAAGAATCATAGAAATTTAAGGCATGAAAGGAGACCATTTGGCCCATCATGTCTGTGCCGGCAGAAAAAGAGCTATCCAACCTAATTCCACTTTCCAGTTCTTTGTCTCTAGCCTTCAAATCGATATCCAAATACTTTTTAAGTGTGATGATGATTTCTGCCTCTACTACCCTTTGAGGCAGTGAGTTCCAGGCCACCACCATCCTCTGGGTGAAAATGTTTTCCTCAATTCTCTTTTAATCCTTCCACCAATCACTTTAACTCTATGCCTGTGCTTATTGACCTCTCTGCTAAGGGAAATATGTCTTTCATATCCACTCTAGCTAGGGTCCTCATAATTTCATATATCTCAATTAAATCTCTCTGCAGCCTCCTCTGTTCCAAAGAAAACAACCCCAGTGTTTCCTCATCGCTAAAATTCTCCAGTCCTGGCAACATCCTTGTAAATCTCCTCTGTACCATATCCTGTGCAATCACATTTCTCCTGTAATGCCTTTCAGCAGTCCAGCATGAGAGCAATGCAAATAAGTCAAGGTTTCCTATCTACTTGGAATATAAAGCTAAATATTCTTCCATGTATATTTTCAGTGTGTCATTCTTGTCACAAAGTAAGCAACTGACCTTGACGTTCTTCTAAGGTAAATGTTATGGTGACAGTAATGTTACAATTCACCAAGCAGGAAAACAGTTGCTGTAGAATTTCTGTACAAAGCTGTTTTATTAATAATCTTGGAGTTGTTATATGATAATTGCAGGAGGTTATTGAAAATCTACTCAGTCTACATTTGTGACAAGTACAGAAATTTTGACCATACAAGTTTGTACGTACATAAAAAGCTGTGATAACTCAGATGCCTGTTTTAAATCTGTTAAGAATCCAGACAACATGCATTTCCCTTTTAAGCGTTCTGTAGTCTTCTTTGAGATAACATAGCCTGATCTTAGAGTGGTTGAAAAGCAGTTTGTTATTGTCACATATAAAAATAGTATATTTGCTTTGATATTCAAAGGAATAAGGAAAATGAAATCCTCTGTTTTAAAAAATTCTGTAAACCCAGTGGCCCAGATTTTTCTGCTAAAGGACCCTTCAACGGTGGAAAAGGAAGAGGAAATTTTGATTTCTGTCATTTTCTTAGCCTTGCCATTCCCTTTGCCAGAAACAGATCATTATCATTGCTCTGCTCCCATTGAAATCAATGGCGATGGAGATTTTCCTTCATTTAAGCCAATTATCATGCCACTGTCATTTCAACTGAAATAAAAATGCTCCAATTGGTTTGGCAGTGATGTAATTTATTTCCCCAAAAACAGATTTAAATTCACAGTTGTTAAAAATGTTTTGTTACCACAAAGATGTAACATTTAGGATCTTTGAATATCCATTTCCTGCATCTAGGATTTTTAATTTTAATAATGTCACAATATAGTGGCCCAGTGGTTAGCACTGCTGCCTCACAACTCCAGAAACCTGGGTTCAGTTCTGGGCACTGCCTGTGTGGAGTTTGTAAGTTCTCCCTGTCACTGTGTGGGTTTCTACCAGGTGCTCTGGTTTCCTCCCACAGCCAAAGATTTGCAGGTTGATAAGTAAATTGGCCAATGTAAATTGCCCCTAGTGTATGTAGATGGTGGGGAATATGGGATTAATGTAGGATCAGTAAAAATGGGTGGTTGTTGGTTAGCACAGACTTGGTGGGCCAAAGGGCCTATTTCAGTGCTGTATCTATCTATAGAGCCCAATTTTAACTATTCAAACCCCACCCACTTGCACAGAGTTAAAATTGGGCCCCATAAGTCCAGAGCCCATTCAATTTATGGGATCATCTTCAGAATATAAATGATCACGTCAACCTCACTAAAACTATGAATGCATCAGGCATATTTTTTCTAATAACTAGTTTTCTTATTAATCACTATTTTGATCAGTTATGCATAATGATAATCTGTCATATACCCCCAAAAAATTTGAAGCCTATTTACTCAGAGAAGTCAGCATAATTTGTGACCTCCAGTTTCATTCAAGCCCAAACCTTTTAGTAAGTTAAAAAAAATCAAGGTTATATTAATTAGCTATTTTATACTGCCTAAAAGATCCATGACACTATTCAAAGGAGAGCAGGGGAGTTCGCAATCAACAGCATTAAAACAGATTGTCTGGTTATTTCTATCATTGTTCTTTGAGAGAGCATGTTGTCCACAAATTAGCTGCAGTGTTTTCTAAATTGACTTCAGTGACTACAGTTCGAAAAGTATTTAATTGGCTATAAAGTGCCTTGGGACATCCTGAAGCCATAAAAATGCTATATAAATGCAAATTCTTTATTTCGTCTTAACCAATCAATGCCAAAAGAGCAAATAGTTCAGGAAAACATCAAGAGTGAGATTCCGAGTCAAGAGTTGTGAGTTACAAACTGATTGAAACAAAATCAATCAGGCCTTTTAAGAGTTCTACATATTTGACCCATTCTCCCAGTTTCTCCATCTCCAACTCATCTGTTCTGATGATGCAACATTCCACAACAGTGCTTCTGACATGTCTTCCTTTTTCCTCAACCTAGGATTCCCCCCCCTACCCCCCAGCCCCCTACTGTGATTGACAAGACCCTCAACCATGTCTGACCCATTTTCCACACTTCTGCCCTCACCCCTTCCTCTCCCTCCCAGAACCGCGACAGAGTTCCCCTTTTTTTCATTCATTCACGGGATGTGGGTGTTGCTGCCCAGGCCAGCATTTATTGCCCATCCCTAATTGCCCTTGAGAAGGTGGTAGTGAGCTGCCTTCTTGAACTGCTGCAGTCCATGTGGGGTAGGTACACCCACAGTGCTGTTAGGAAGGGAGTTCCAGGATATTAACCCAGCAACAGCGATATAGCTCCAAGTCAGGATGGTGTGTAACTTGGAGGGGAACTTGCAGGTGGTGATGATCCCATGCATTTGCTACCCTTGTCCTTCTAGTTGGTAGAGGTCGCAGGTTTGGAAGGAGCTGTCTAAGGAGCCTTGGTGTGTTGCTGCAGTGCGTCTTGTAGATGGTACACACTGCTGTTACTGTGCATCAGTGGTGGAGGGAGTGAATGTTTGTAGATGGGGTGCCAATCAAGCGGGCTGCTTTGTTCTGGATGGTGTCGAGCTTCTTGAGTGTTGTTGGAGCTGCACCCATCCAGGCAAGTGGAGAGTATTCCATCACACTCCTGACTTGCGCCTTGTAGATGGTGGACAGGCTTTGGGGAGTCAGGAGGTGAGTTACTTTCTGCAGGATTCCTAGCCTCTGACCTGCTCTTGTAGCCATGGTATTTATATGGCTACTCCAGTTCAGTTTCTGGTCAATGGTAGCCCCTAAGATGTTGATAGTGGGGGATTCAGTGATGGTAATGCCATTGAATGTCAAGGGGAGATGGTTAGATTCTCTCTTGTTGGAGATGGTCATTGCCTGGCACTTGTGTGGCGCGAATGTTACTTGCCACTTATCAGCCCGAGCCTGGATATTGTCCAAGTCTTGCTGCATTTCTACATGGACTGCTTCAGTATCTGAGGAGTCACGAATGGTACTGAACATTGTGCAATCATCAGCGAACATCGCCACTTCAGACCTTATGAATGAAGGAAGGTCATTGATGAAGCAGCTGAAGATGGTTGGGCCTAGGACACTACCCTGAGGAACTCCTGCAGTGATGTCATGGAGCTGAGATGATTGACCTCCAACAACCACAACCATCTTCCTTTGCGCGAGGTATGACTCCAACCAATGGAGGCTTTTCCCCCTGATTCCCATTGACCTCAGTTTTGCGAGGGCTCCTTGATGCCATACTCGGTCAAATGCTGCCTTGATGTCAAGGGCAGTGACTCTCACCTCACTCTTGAGTTCAGCTCTTTAGTCTATGTTTGAACCAAGGCTTTAATGAGGTCAGGAGCTGAGTGGCCCTGGCGGAACCCAAACTGAGCGTGAATAAGCAGGGTATTGCTTAGCAAATGCTGCTTGATGGCACTGTTGATGACACCTTCCATCACTTTACTGATGATTGAGAGTAGACTGATGGGGCAGTAATTGGCCGGGTTGGACTTGTGTACAGGACATACCTGGGCATTTTTCTACATTGCAGGATAGATGCCAGTGTTGTAGCTGTCCTGGAACAGCTTGGCGAGGGATGCGGCAAGTTCTGGAGCACAGGTGTTCAGTACTATTGCCGGAATATTGTCAAGGCCCATAGCCTTTGCAGTATCCAGTGCCTTCAGTCATTTCTTGATAACACATGGAGTGAATCGAATTGGCTGAAGTCTGGCATCTGTGATGCTGAGGACTTCAGAAGGAGGCCACGATGGATCATCAACTCGGCACTTCTGGCTGCAGTTTGTTGCAAATGCTTCTGCCTTATCTTTTGCACTAATGTGCTGGGATCCCCCATCATTGAGGATGGGGATATTTGTGGAGCCATCTCCTCCAGCTAGTTGTTTAATTGTCCAACACCATTCACGACTGGATGTGGCAGGACTGCAGAGCTTAGATCTGATCCGTTGGTTATGGGATCACTTAGCTCTGTCTATCGCATGCTGCTTACGCAGTTTGGCATGCAGATAGTCCTGTGTTGTAGCTTCACCAGGCTGACACCTCATTTTGAGGTATGCCGGGTGCTGCTCCTGGCATGCTCTCCTGCACTCTTCATTGAACCAGGGTTGGTCTCCTGGCTTGATGGTAATGGTAGAGTGGGGGATATGCCAGGCCATGAGGTTACAGATTGTGGTTGAGTACAATTCTGCTACTGCTGATGGCCCGCAGCACCTCATGGTTGCCCAGTTCTGCATTGCTAAATCTGTTCGAAATCTATCCCATTTAGCACGGTGATAGTGCCACATAACACGAAGGAGGGTATCCTCAATGTGAAGGCAGGACTTCATCTCCACAACAACTGTGCAGTGGTCACTCCTACCAATACTGTCATGGATAGATGCATCTGTGGCAGGCATATTGGTGAGGACGAGGTCAAGTATGCTTTCCCCTCTTGTTGGTTCCCTCACCACCTGCCGCAGACCCAGTCTAGCAGCTATGTCCTTTAGGACTCGGCCAGCTAGGTCAGTAGTGTTGCTACCGAGCCACTCTTGGTGATGGACATTGAAGTTTCCCACCCAGCGTACATTCTGGCCCTTGTCGCCCCCAGTGCTTCCTCCAAGTGCTGTTCAACATGGAGGAGTACTGACTCATCAGCTGAAGGAGGGTGATCAGCAAGAGGTTTCCCTGTCTATGTTTGATCTGATGCCATGAGATTTCATGGGGTCCAGAAACGATGTTGAGGACACCCAGGGCAACCCCCTCTCTACTATATACTGGGTCTGTCCTGCCGGTAGGACAGGACCTACCCAGGGATGGTGATGGCAGAGTCTGGGACATTGTCTGTCAGATATGATTCCGTGAGTATGACTATGTCAGGCTGTTGCTTGACTAGTCTGTGGGACAGCTCTCCTACCTTTGGCACAAGCCCCTTGTCCTCACTTTCCACCCCACCAGCCTCCATATCCAAAGAGTCATGCTCCGCCATTTCCGCCACTTCCAGCATGATGCCACCACCAAACACATCTTCCCCTCCCCTGTCAGCATTCCAAAGGAATCGTTCCTTCCCTGCCACCCTGGCCCACCCCTCCATTACCCTCGACACGTCGTCCCCTTCCCAAAGCACCTTCACAGGTAATCAGAGGAGGTGCAATACCTGCCCTTTTACCTCCTTTCTCCTCACCATTCAAGGCCCAAAACACTCCTTCCAGGTTAAGCAGTGATTTACTTGTATTTATTTCAATTTAGTGCGCTGTGTTTGCTGCTCACAATGCAGTTGCCTCTACATTGGGGAGACCAAAAGCAGATTGGGTGATTGTTTTGTGGAACACCTCCACCTTGTCTGAAGACATGATTCTGAGCTTCCAGTTACTTGCCATTTCAATGCACCACCCCGTTCTCAGGGCCACATTTCTGTCATTGGGCTGCTGCAGTGTTCCTGTGAACATCAACTCAAGCTCGAGGAGCAGCACCACATCTTTCAATTCGGTCCTCTCCAGTTTTCCAGACTCAACATTGAGTTCAACAATTTCAGAGCATGACTGGCCTTTATTTGATTTTTAAAAAATTATTTTATTTTATTTTTCAAACCATGTGCCTGCCTTAAACTTGATTTTTTATGTTTTTGCTTTTGGACAGAGCTTCTCATTATTCTGCCATTAACACTGTTTCTGGTCCACTGTTTTGTCTTTCACCACAACCATAAACACTCCCTTTGCCTTTCTCCCATGACATCTTTGTCATTTAATCTCTTCTGCCCTTTGCCTATCACCTTCACTTTTGCTCTCTTCCCCAGCCACACGCCCTCCCCACCCCCCACCCACCCCCACTCTCTTAAAACCTAATATGTTTCTAACCTTTGTCGGTTGTGATGAAAGTTCTGAAACATTAACTCTGCTTCTCTTTCCACAGATGCTGCCTGACCTGCTGAGTATTTCCAGCACTTTCTGTTTTTATTTGACCCAGAAGGGTTTTGGTTTAGTATTACTGCATTGCACTAATGTCTAGTTCAGCTAGCAACAGGTTAATGTCAACAAATGCATATGACATTTACAATGTTTATTGGGATGACTAGGTAAAGTAGCAGATGGAAAAACCCTCAAATTCTAAACACATCCCCGAGCAGTTCTACCCTGGGGATAGAATGTGTTTTCATTCAATATGCCTAACAGGGCTCATCTAATTAGACCCACAGCAATGTGGTTAACTCTTAACTGCCCTTTGAAATAGTTTAGCAAGCCACGGAGTTCAGCGGCAACAAATGCTGGCCTGCCAGCAACACCCATATCCAATGAAAGAATATTAAAAAATTGTCATGTGCGATCACACCAGTGAGGTGAAATGTGCTGAATATACTAACTTTGATTGGTCAATTTTGGTGACCAATCCTCATCACACAACGTTAAAGGAAGTGTTGGAGTTCATCATTTCTTTCTCTAGAGAAATGCATTGAGGGCAGTCTAAGCCTAGAACATCTAGTGAGCAGAAAGAGAGAGAAATCTCACTCTATCATTCATGAGGGAGGCTGTGAGGACATAGACTCAGAGATGAAAATGTTCAACCAACTTATATTTGAGCATAGCTTATAACATGGGTAGACATGCAAATTTTGTTCTGTTTTATTGCATAAGGAGCAATACAACAAAAACTTACAGTTATGTAACACCTTTAACTTAGTAAAATGTCCCAAGGCACTTCACAGGAGGCAAGAATTGACACCGAGGTGTCAATATGAACTAAATGGTACAGTTTAAAGGGGATATAGGACCAGGGAGTCCTGGATGTGTATGTATACAAATCTCTGAAGGTGGCAGAACAGGTTGGGAAAGCTGTTGAAAATGCTTACAGATCCTTGCCTTTATAAACAGAGGCAAAAGAGTAAAAACACAAGGAAGTTATGCCAAACCTTTATAAATCACTGGCTCGCCTAGAAAATGGATAGTCCCATTCTTTTGGGTGAGGGGGGGTCACAATTTGAGACCTCCCTGCATTCCTTCATACTGAGGTAGGAAACACGCAAATTTGGTGTAGCCACCTCATCTGAATGATTGTAGCATTGGGCCAAATGGGCCCTGCGCTGCACTTCTCTCCTAAATGCTGCCTACGACCTCTGCACTCAGCAGGGGTTCCAGGCAGCATAGATTGGAAACCATGAGGTGCAGCCAGCCTTCCCTTCTTAAAGACAGGCTATCCCTCTTAAAAATAAATTGCAATGCAGAAAATCGGTGCAATTATAACATGAGAAACGGATTATAGTAGCTTTTACAAGCATATAAAAAGGAGAGTAGCTAAAGTTATGTTTGTCCCTTCGAGGCACAGACAGGAGAATTATCTTGGAGAATAAGGACATGGCAGAGACATTGAACACATCTTTTGTGTCTGTTTTCACAGTAGAAGACACAGTAGAAATTACATACTGGAAATAAAGAACATAAGAACATTAGAACTAGGAGCAGGAGTAGGCAATTCAGCCCCTCGAGCCTGCTCCGCCATTTAATACAATCATGGCTGATCTCATCTCGGCCTCAACTCCACTTTCCTGCCCATTCTCCATAACCCTTCAACCCCTTACTCATTAAAAATCTGTCTATCTCCTCCTTAAATTTACTCAATGTCCCGGCATCCACTGCACTCTGGGGGAGTGAATTCCATAGACTCAGGACCCTTTGAGAGAAGTGATTTCTCCTCATCTCTGTTTTAAATCTGCTACCCCTTATCCTAAAACTATGACCTCTTGTTCCAGTCTGCCCCACCAGAGGAAACATCCTCTGTATGTCTACTTTGCCAATCCCCTTAATCATCCTATATACCTCAATTAGATCTTCTCTCATTCTTCTAAAAGCTAGAGAGTAAAGGCCTAAACTGCTCAATCTCTCTTCATAAGACAAACCCCTCATCTCTGGAATCAAACTAGTGAACCTCCTCAGAACTGCCTCCAATGCAACTACATCCCTGCACAAGTAAGGGGACAAAAACTGTATGCAATACACTAGGTGCGGCCTCACTAATGCCTTGTACAGTTGCAGCAACATTTCTCTACTTTTATACTCTATTCCTTTAGCAATAAATGTCAAAATTCCATTTGCCTTCCTTATTACCTGCTGCACCTGCATACAAGTTTTCTGCGATTCATGCACGAGGACACCCAGATCCCTCTGCACCAAAGCACTCTGAAGCTTCTCTCCATTTAGATAATAATTTGCCTTTCTATTCTTCTGACCAAAATGAATAACTTCACATTTATCCACGTTAAACTCCATCTGCCAAATTTTGGCCCATTCACCTAACCTATCCATATCCATTTGTAAATTTCTTATTTCTTTATTGCAGTTTACTATCCCACATATTTTAGTGTCATCTGCAAATTTGGCTTTAGTACCTTCTATCCCTGCATCCAAGTCATTAATATAGATTGTATATAGTTAGGGCCTGAGGACCGAACCCTGTGGCACCCCACTAGATGCATCTTGCCAACCAGAAAAGGACCCATTTATCCCCACTCTCTGTTTTCTGTTGGTTAGCCAATCGTCTATCCAAGCTAATAAATTGCCCCTAACCCCATGTGATCTTACCTTGTGTATTAACCTTTTGTGCGGCACCTTATCAAATGCCTTCTGGAAGTCCAAATATACTACATCTACAGGATCCCCATTATCCACTTTACTTGTTACATCTTCGCAGAACTCTAGCAAATTAGTCAAACACGATTTACCCTTCATAAAACCATGCTGACTCTGATGGATTGTGTTTTGACTTTCTAAATGTCCTGTTAATACTTCCTTAATAATGGATTCTAACTTCATAACAGATGTTAAACTAACTGGTCCATAATTTCCTACTTTCTGCCTCCCTCCTTTTTTGAATAAGGGTGTTATATTAGTATTTTTCCAATCTACTGGAACCTTTCCCGCATCCAGGGAATCTTGGAATATTATAACCAATGGATCCACTATCTCCGCTGCCACTTCCTTTCAAACCCTAGGATGTAGGCCATCAGGCCCTGGGGACTTGTCTGCCTTCAATCGCAATAGTTTGCTCAGTACTTTTTCCCTCGTGATGATGATTGTTCTAAGTTCCTCCCTTCTTATAACCTCTGCATTACTTGTTACTATTGGGATGGTACTCGTATCCTCCATGGTGAAAACTGAGGCAAAATACTGATTTAGTGTCTCCGCCATTTCTGTGTTCCCCACTATTAACTCCCCAGTCTCATCCTCCAAGGGACCAACATTCACTTTAGCTACTCTTTTCCCTTTTATATACTTATAGAAGCTTTTGCTATCTGTTTTTTATATTTTGCGCTAGTTTTATTTCATAATTTACCTTTGCTCTTTTTATTACTTTTTTCGTAACCCTTTGTTGATCTTTAAAAGTTTCTGAATCTTCCAGCCTGCCACTGGCCTTTGCAATATGGTATGCCTTAGTTTTTGTCTTTATGTTACCCTTAACTTCCTTGCTTAGCCAAAGGGTAACCAAGGGGCTAATAAGAGTGAGGAACTGAAAGTAATTAATATCAGCAGAGGAAAAAGTATTCGAAAAACATCAGAAAAGTAAACATCAGAGCAGAGAGAGGGTTCCAGTGTGATGGATGCAAGGTTGGATACATTAGTGGTTGAGGTGGGCAGGAGGAGAGGCACCACTGTTCCACAGTGAAGGGCCAGGCCTGGAGTCTCTCAAGGATAACCTTTAGAGGGGGAAGCATCAGGTGGCCAGGGCAGTCAATTACTGGATTCTGAAGCTGAGGATTTGGCAGAAGTGCTACAAGAGGTTTAATGACCTCACACAGGCAGTCAACATCAGTGAATGTATCTTCCCATGACATCTCACACCCAACATACCACCAACCCCTCATGCTGCGTAATGCACCACAGTACCAACACACACCACAAAACATTCCCTGATACTCAGGTCTCATGCCTAACATCCAGATACTCCACCTCACCCAGCTACCAATGCTGACAGCCTCATATCCACCTTGCGCTGTCTCTACATACCACTATCTGCCTCCACTATCTCTGTAGCTACCTCTTTTAGAATGCTAGGGTATAGACCATCAGGTCCTAGGGATTTGTTGGCTTTTAGTCCTTAAAGTATCTCTAATATTGTTTCCTATGCTGATATTAATTACTCTAAGTTCCTCACTCTTACTAGCCCCTTGGTTAGCCTTTATTTCCGGTATGTAATTTCTACTGTGCCTTCTACTGTGAAAACAGACACAAAAGATTTGTTCAATGTCTCTGCCATTTTCTTATTCTCCAAGATAATTCTCCTGTTTCTACCTCTACCTGACAAGCATTTACTTTAGCTGTTCTCCTTTTTATATACTTTTAAAAGCTATTACAATCCATTTTTACATTCCTGGCTAGTTTATTCTCAATCTGTTTTTTCCCTTTCTTATCAACTTTTTGGTTACTCTTTGCTAGTTTCTAAAAATCTGCCAATTCTCAGCCTTGCTACTTTCCTTTGCAACATTATAAGCCTCTTATTTGAATCTAATACTGTCAATAAGTTCACCAGTAAGCCACGGATGGATCTTTCTTGCTGAGTTTTTGTTTGTTAATGGAAAGTATTTTTGTTGCAAATTTTGAAATATCCTTAAATTTTTCCCACAGTTTATTTACCACCATAACTTTTAGTCTATTTACACAATCAATTTTAGCCAGCTGTCCCCTCAATTGGCTTTGTTTAAGTTCAATATTCTTGTTTTGGATTCAAATATGTTGCTCTCAAACTTAATATGGAATTCAATTGTATTATGAACACTTTTCCCCCGGTTATGTCAATTAGAAGCTAATTGCTGCTGGTGATTCTCTATTTTTAAGGTTTCTACTTATTTGTTGATATTTTTCTCATCCTTTAGTTGTGATTTGTTGCTGTTTTAGGAATATAAGCTTTGACCCAATCAAGTGCAAAAGTGACAATTTCAAATACGACATGTGAGGTGTGACAGATGTGTTCTAGATGTACATAGATGGATAGGTATTGTGATTCAACTGTGGTGTTTTGTTGCAAAATTCTGTACATCCTGGCCAATGTTAATTAATTAGAAATCAATAACATAAATCACTTCCCTCTGCTTCATAATTATAACCAATATTGTTCAATTTCTGATTTCCCCCATTTATCCTAAGGGCATTAACTTAAGCTATAAGTTACCTGTGAGGCATGCTATCAAATATTTTCTGCAATATAGTATGAATATTTTGTTGTTTGTGCTGGGACAAACATAACAAAGGAAGCAGAGAGGGTTTAAAACTAAATAGTGGGGGCAAGGGATCAAATTTGGGAAGATGTGGTAAATCAAAGAGTAGAGACAAGGCAAGAAAGAAAGTTATGAATATGGGAAAAGATAAACAGACCATGAAAGGATGGGAAAGAGAATAAAAATCTAAGAGTAAATCAGCAGACAAGGCTAAAGCTTACAAAAATGATTAAAGGTCAAAACTAAAGGCTCTGTATCTGAATGCACGCAGCATTCGAAACAAAACAGATGAACTGATAATGCAAATAGAAATAAATAAATACAAAGAACTGGCTGCAGGATGACATAGATTGGGACTTGAATGTTGAAGGGAACATGACATTATATTAATATATTATATTAAGAGATACAGCACTGAAACAGGCCCTTCGACCCACCGAGTCTGTGCTGACCAACAATCACCCATTTATACAACCCTACAGTAATCCCATATTCCCTACCACCTACCTACACCAGGGGCAATTTACAATGGCCAATTTACCTATCAACCTGCAAGTCTTTGGCTGTGGGAGGAAACCAGAGCACCTGGCGAAACATTCAGGAAGGACAGGAAGCGAGGAAAAGGTGGAGGGGTGGCTCTGTTAATTAATGATGATATTAGCACAATAGCGAGGGATGACCTAAGTTCAGGAAACGAGGATGTTGAAGCAATTTGGGTCAAGATGTGAAATGATAAAGGCAAGAAGTCACTTGTGGAAGTAGTGTAAAGGCCCCTAACAGTAACCACATGGTAGGACGGGGTATAAAGGAAGATATAATGGGAGCTTGTCAGAAACGTATGGCGATAATCATGGGGGATTTTAATTTACATATAGACTGGAAAAATCAAATGAGAAAAGTAGCCTAGATGAAGAGTTCATAGAATGTTTTCAGGATAGTTTCTTAAAACAGCACGTTCTGGAGCCAACCAGAGAGCAGGCTATAGTAGACCTGAGATAGGAGAAATTAATGACCTTATAGTGAAGGCACCCACCAGGCAGCAGTGATTATAATATGATTGAGTTTTACATTCAGTTTGAGGGAAAGAAGAGTGGGTCAAAGATGAGTATTTTAAACTTAAATAAGGACAATTATGAGGGCATGAAAGCAAAGCTAGTTAAAGTGAACTGGCAAATTAGGTTAAGGGATAGGTCAATAGAGATGCAGAGGCAGACATTTAAGGGGATATTTCAGAATACACAGAATGGATACATTCCAAAGAGAAAGAATAATTCCAAGGGGAAGACATGATTAACTAAAAAAGTTAAAGATTGTATCAAACTTAAAGAAAAAGAATGTAATTGCGCAAAGATGAGTGGCAGGTCAGAAGATTGGTCAGAATATAAAAAGCAGCAAAGAACAACTAAAAGATTAATAAGAAAGGAGTACTGGAGTACTAGAGAAAGCTGGCTAGAAACATAAAAACAGATAGTAAGAGTTTCTATAGATACTTAAAAAAGAAAAGAGTTAACAAAGTGAGTGTTGTTCCTATAGAAAGTGAGTCTGGGGAATTAATAAAGGAAAATATGGAGATGGCAGATTAGTTGAACAGGTATTTTGCATTGGTCTTCACCATAAAGGATACAATTAACATCCCAGAAATAGCTGTAATTTAGGGAATGGAAGAGAGGGAGGAACTCAAGAAAATTACAATCGCCAGGGAAGTGACACTGAGCAAATTGTCGGAGCTGCGGGTTGACAAGTTTTCGGGTCCTGATGGACTTCATCCTAGGGTCTTACTAGACTAGTGAGATAGTTGATGCGCTGGTTTTAAATTTACAAAATTCCCTAGATTTGGGGAAGGTTCTATTAGATTGGAAAATAGCCAATATAACTCCTTTATTCAAAAAGGGAGGGAGACAGAAAGCAGGAAATTACAGGCCAGTTAGCTTAACATCTGTCATAGGGAAAATGTTATAAGCTATTATTAAAGACATTATAGCAGGGCACTTCAAAAGATTCGAGGCAATCAGGCATGGTTTAGTGAAAGGGAAATCATGCTCAACCAATTTATTGGAGTTCTTTGAAGAAGTAACATGTGCTGTGGATAAAGGGGAACCAGTGGATGTACTGTACTTAGACTTCCAGAAGGCATGGATAGAAGATTGGCTACCTAACAGGAAACAGAGAGTAGGCATAAATGGGTAATTTTCTGGTTGGCAAGATGTAATGAGTGGTGTGCCACAGGGATTGGTGCTGGGGCTTCAACGTTTTACAATTTATATAAATGAATGAAGCGACCGAAGGTATGGTTGCTAAATTTGATGATGACGCAAACATAGGTAGTAAAGTAACTTGTGAAGAGAACACAAGAGGCTATAGAGGGATATAGATAGGTTAAATGAGTGGGCAAAGATCTGGCAATTGGGCATGATGTGGGAAAATGTAAAATTGTCCGTTTTGGAAGGAAGAATGAGAAAGCATATTATCTAAATGGTGAGAAATTGCAGAGCTCTATGATGCAGAGGGATCTGGGTATCCTAATGCATGAATCACAAAAGTTTAGTATGCAGATATAGCAAGTAATTAGGAAAGCTAATAGAATGTTATCACTTATTGTGAGAAGAATTGAATACAAAAGTAGGGAGGATATGCTTCAGTTAACAGGGCATTGGTGAGACCGCATCTGGAGTACAGTGTACAGTATTGATCTCCTTATCTAGGGAAGGATGCAAATGCACTGGAAGCAGTTCATAGAAGGTATACAAGACTAATACCTGGAATGGGTAGATTGTCTTCTGAGGAAAGTTTGGACATGTTAGGCTTGTATCTGCTGGAATTTAGAAAAGTAAGAGGCAACTTGATAGAAACATAAAAGTTTCTGATGGGTCTTGACAGGGTGGATGTGGAAAGGACGTTTCCTCTTATGAGAAAATCTAGAACTAGGGCCACTGTTTAAAAGTAAGGGGTCATCCATTTAATGGATGAGGGATGAGGAGAATTTTTTTCTCTCAGTGGGTTGTGAGTCTTTGGAATTCTCTTCCTCAAAAGGTAGTGGAAGCAGAGTCTTTGAATATTTTTAAGGCAGAAGTAGATAGATTCTTGATAAGTAAGGGGTGAAAGGTTATTAGGGGTAGGCGGGAATGTGGAATTGGTGGTTACAGTCAAATCAGTCATGAGCTTATTGAATGGCGGATCAGGCTCGAGGGGCTGAGTGGCCTAATCCTGTCCCTAATTCGAATGTTCTTATGCAGTTTTTGAGGTGACTAAGCAAAAAATCTGTAGTGCAGGACAGCATCAAGATTGAAATGAGTCGGGTAGAAGATGAGGCATAAATGTCAGGTTACTGGGCCTATAATTCACAGGACATTTTATCTCCTCCACTTTACTCCCATCCTCTGCTGAAAGCATTCACTTACGCTAAGCATGATCCCCTGGTTATATAATAAAAGCAAAATACTGCGGATGCTGGAAATCTGAAACAAAAACAAGAAATGCTGGAATCACTCAGCAGGTCTGGCAGCATCTGTGGAAAGAGAAGCAGAGTTAACGTTTCGGGTCAGTTCCGAAGAAGGGTCACTGACCCGAAACGATGATCCCCTGGTTCACTGGTCATCTTGTGTCATTTAAATGGCCACTTCTCGTATGTGAGTTCAGATCTATTTGACTGTAAGGAACATTGATTCTGTCCTCACCCGACTGTCCAGCTGCTGTAATCAAGAGCAGGAACCCTATCTTTTCTTCCTTCTCTCTAGCCCAGGGCACTGAGACTAATTGCAGCATCCATTTTAAATTAAATAATCGAATTTGGTACCTTCTTGTCTGGTAGGACTTCAGAAAGCTTTGCACTTTGATCCTCATGATGTCCTAAATTATACTGTTAGCTCTGCATACACTTAACATTCTTCTTTAACTCATACCATATGTCAACTGACAGAAGAGGAATGCTATCATGGAACACCTCACAGAAATTATTTGCTCTAAGACCTGCAAAGTAACACATGCAGAGGGTGATGAAGAGATGTGGGAGTTCTTTCCTGAACTTCAATAACACATAGATTATCTGCTTAATTGTGACTTTTCTTGCATTCAAACTACAGCTCTATTTGTTGGAAGAGAAACTTTATTCTTATTTAATTCACAGTGGCTGCATGCAGTTTAACAGCATACAGTCACAGAGCTTTACTGAACCATTACCTGTTGTATCCTTATAGATGTAAGCAAACTCTTGATCATCAGTTGTATTCATAAAGTCTGATCATTATTCACTTGATACAATGGACTAAAAATTGGATTAAGCCCGTTTACAGACATGGGGATTGCAATCACCCAGCACCTGATCGAGGTGATGCAGGCAGCACGCAAATTTTGTAGTGCCCACTCATCGCCTTGATTGGGGCATGCAGCCCAGCACTAAATTCTTTGCTGACTCATTGTATACACAGCAGGAGGCACAGGTTCGTGTGAGGCTAGAAAGAATTACAGCTAGCCTGCATTTCTTAAAGCCAGTCTGCATTTCTTAAAGGGGAGGTGCATTCTGGCTGTGGCAGGGGGCTGGAATAGTTGGTGAAAGAGTTTATCAAAAGGAAGAAAGAGGAGCGATGGAGCAACGTGCCAGTGGGAGATGGCTCCCAAGTACTTCGATGGAGACTTTAGTTGTAGAGGTGGAGAGGAGGAGAGAACTCATCTTTCTGCAGGGGGCCTGGGGGCCCTACAGACATACACTTTGAAAGGAATGGGAATAGATAGCCACAGATGTCAATGCAAAGAGTCTTGCTCTGAGGATCTGGTTGCAGTGCCACAAAAAGTTCAATGACCTCACACGGTTGGTCAAGGTCAGTGAATTCATCTCCTGCACACTACACCATGAACCTCACACTGCTCAATGCAGCAGACTCCCATCACTCTCTGGCAGTCAGGTCATGCCAACAGTCATATACTCCATCTCATCCTCATACACTTTCCACTGCTCAAGCCTCACGCCCACTTCCTGTAACTTTCACATACTTACAGCAGTTATTAACAAGCACATCATTCTAACAGATTGCGACACACTCACTGATACTCTCACCTCACTCTTGCAGGACAAAGTGCCAGATAACAGGAGAGAGTAGCAAAGAACTGGTGGGGGACAGGCACAGCTGCACCTCCTCACTCCCTTTGGAGGAGGCGGTGCTCCGAATTATTGACACGGCAGTCACTGACGCAGTTGCATCTGGCAGACCTGAAACCATCCAGGTTGGCGCTATGTTCCTGCCTTATGCACCTTCTCAAGTCTCACTTCACCCTCATCCTGTAATCTGGTATGAAGTACAAGGTGCAGATAGTGTGACCATGCATCTTTTGCTTTTCACGCACCCTCCCCGACCTTCCCTCACCCAACCCTCCCCTTCCGCAGTTATGCTTTCTGATACTCAAGACCTGCTGCCTGGCCAGTGTAAGACTGAGATACTATTTGCTGCTTGACAACAAGAGACTTGACCAACTTATCCATCATGCACTGTGGTCAAGTTGAACCACGTTAATACTCAAGTATGCTTGCAGAACAAGAAGGTCAGCATAAGTGGTGGCCTGTGAACTCTGATAATGTCTAACAGATCAGGGGAGGTTGAACCAGAAGTCAACATTTGCAAACAAAAGCCTACATGTCAGACCTGAAGCACCTGGAGTAATGCCAGTGCTTTGGGTCCAGATTCTGAGAACCTTGGGGTGAGACTCCAAAACTGTTGCTCTGCATAGAACAATAGTGGATGTGTCAAACAATCATTGTCCGAAGCCCTGTTCGCACCCCAACTTTGAACTATATATAAGCCTGAAGAACCCAAGCATCTTTGCTGGGGTTGAAGGGAAGAGTGACCAGGTCAGTCACTAAGAAGACTACAATCAGTGTGGGCTGGACCACTCACAGGTGATTCTATGTATACTGTCTGCTTAGCTGTTTAATACATAAAGAGTTTGTTAAGTTTCAATAGTGCAACTTACAGTTGAAGTACAGTAAATAAAAATAAATGGTTGCGGTTTAACTTTTGTCTGACTAGTTTAGTCATGTCCTTAGTAAACATTGTCCCCCAACTGAGTAACAAAAATGGGTTACATCAGCCAGTGCAGCCTGAGGATGAAGGGCAATAACACGAGAAAATGCCTGATAAAGAAGCATTGTCATTGAATCTGACACTCGCAGCCACCAACTCAGCTACTAGCACTTTAGAGTAGGTAGTATAGAGGCGGGATCTGTACGTGGTGAGTCACTGGGCATGTTGACTGCAGCCAGGTCTGGGGGAAAGGATAGCATGTGTGCCAGGTCACCAGAAGGCAAGGTCACACATGAGTTCTTCTGCAGAGGACTCAGATGAGGACTTTATGGTGTACAGGTAAAGGCTGATGGCATGTACACCTGCCAGACAGTCTCTTGTCACTGTCAGGAGCATGGAGGAGTCTGGCACAGGACTTCACCCAGAGCTTGGAACACATTCTTTCCAGCTTGTAAATGGTTAATGGATGTTTTTCTGGCTGGAGAAAGGTTTGTAGTGGAGTTCCCCAGGGACCCTTGCTTTTCCTGATATATATGAATGACTTAGGCCTCGGTGTACTGGGCACAATTTCAAAGTTTGCAGATGATACGAAACTTGGAATCATTGTGAACTGTGAGGAGGATAGTGTAAAACATCAAAAGGACATAGACAAGTTGGTGGAATGAGCAGACAGGTGGCAGATGAAGTTCAATGCAGAGAAATGTGAAGTGATTAATTTTGGTAGGAAGAATATGGAGAGACAATATAGAATAAAGGGTACAATTCTAAAGGGGGTGCAGGAGCAGAGGGACCGAGGTGTCTCTGTGCATAAGTCATTGAAGGTGGCAAGACAGGTTGAGAGAGCGGTTAATAAAGCATACAGTATCCTGGGCGTTATTAATAGGGGCATAGAGTACAAGAGCAAGGAGGTTATGTTGAATTTGTATAAGACACTAGTTTGGCTTCAGCTGCAGTATTACGTCCAATTCTGGGCACCACACTTGAGGAAAGACGTGAAGGCATAGTAGAGAGTACAAAAAAGATTCACAAGAATGGTTCCAGGAGTGAGGAATTTAAGTTATGAAGATTGATTAGAGAAATGTTTTCCTTGAAGAGAAGGCTGGGAGGTGATTTGATAGAGGTATTCAAAATCATGAGGGGTCTGGACAGAGTAGATAGAGAGAAACTGTTCCCACTCGTGAAAGGATCGAGGGCACAGATTTAAAGTATTTGATAAGAGAAGTAAAAGAGACACGAGGAAAAACTTTTTCACGCAGCGAGTGGTTAAGGTCTGGAATGCGCTGCCTGAGAATGTGCTGGAGGCATGTTCAATTGAAGCATTCAAAAGAGAATTAGACAGTTATATGTAAAGGAAGAATGTGCAGGGTTATGGGGAGAAGGCAGGGGAATGGAACTGAGGGAGTTGCTCTTTCAGAGAGCTGGTGCAGATATGATGGGCCAAATGACCTCCTTCTGCACTGTAACAAATCTGTGAACTCCATGACAGCACTCTGGACCCAGATGTAATGCAAAATCTGATGGCAAATGTCTCAGCTTCCATTTCAGCACAGACGGCAACCATGCAATGTCGCAGTTCTGCAGTGGAAGCTCAGACTGAAGTCATGGCATCCCCATTGTTGCCATGCAGGCTCAGAATGCTGCCATCTCGGTTCTTGATACTGGTGGTCAAATGAGCAAGGCCTCACAGCAGTCCAACAATCTGTGCTCCAGCTGATGACTAGGATCGCTGAGGCACTCCTGGGTGGAGTAGCAGTGCCTCCGTGTTGCACAAACCTTCTGTCATTTCTCAGGATGAAAGCATTCATACTCCCGCCACTTTGATTCCACCAGTGCCCATACTGTTGCCTCTCAGCTGGCCAGTCGAGACTCCTGCCACCCATGCAGACATGGTGCAATCTGAAGCCGGGCCCATAGCTGCTCGAGGGCATCCTGCAAGGCTATCTGGTTCAACGTGTAGCTCAAACATGACTGGAATCATTGACGAATGCAGTGTAAAAGCATAGTCACTGCTGCCAGGATAGTGGGCATTCACAACATGATGGTCTGGGTATGATCACACACCAATTGCACATTTGAGGGAATGCTACATCTTGCAGTTGCAGTACATTCCTCCATTGAGATGCGGCATCCACAGAGCCAAGTGAGTGCAGTCGATGGCTCCCTGAACCACTGGGAATCCCATAAACTCGGGAAAGCCGTGCGTCCATTCCTTTTGCTTCCCTCTGGTTAGAGAGAAGACAATGAAGTCCCCTTTCCTTGCATACAGGGTTGTAGTTACCTCCCTGATGAATGACATACTGGGAGCTGTTGGTGATATCGCTGCACGGGTTCCAACTTGGAAAGATCCTGAGGCATAGAAACTGAGTGCAATGGTGACCTTGATGGCCACTGGCAGCACGATCCTTACCCGGCTCCACAGCTGCAGGTGCAGTTGGAGGAAATGGCACAGCTCAGTGATCACCTTCTTAGTAAAGCATAGCTGCCTCAGACACAACTCCTGGCTAAGGTGGAGGTAGGAGAAGTGCTTTTTGAAGCCCCTAGGTGGGTAAGGCTTTCTGCTGAGAGCCCTCCTCCTCTTTCTCCTCCCTATGCACACATTTCTCTCATTTCTGAAGCTTCAGCTCCATCCGCAGGTCATGATACAGCCCAAGTGGAATTGCAACCATAGCTCCGATGACTGACAGCAATTTTTCTGCTCAGAGGCCTTCAAACTCCAGTCCACTCCTTGCAAAGTTCCAGCACCACTCCCTTCTAACTCAAAGAACTTGTCTGAGATTCTCCAACGACATAGTATTTCCAATACCTCCGTTCAGTCTGAAAGCATGACCCCGAACTTCCAATTGCTTGCCATTTCAACATTCCCCCTGCTCTCCTGTCCACATATCTGTCCTGGGCTTGCTGCACTGCTCCAAAGAACAAAGAACAGTACAGCACAGGTACAGGCCATTCGGCCCTCCAAGCCTGCGCCAATCTTGATGCCTGCCGAAATGAACACCTTCTGCACTTCCGGGGCCCATATCCCTCTATTCCCTTCCTATTCATATATTTGTCAAGATGTCTTTTAAACGTTACTATCGTACCTGCTTCCACCACCTCCCCCGGCAGCAAGTTCCAGGCACTCACCACCCTCTGTGTAAAAAAACTTGCCTCGCACATCCCCTCTAAACTTTGCCCCTCGCACCTTAAACCTATGTCCCCTAGTAACTGACTCTTCCACCCTAGGAAAAAGCTTCTGACTATCCACTCTGTCCATGCCGCTCATAACTTTGTAAACCTCTATCATGTCGCCCCTCCACCTCCGTCGTTCCAGTGAAAACAATCCGAGTGTTTCCAACCTCTCCTCATAGCTAATGCCCTCCAGACCAGGCAACATCCTGGTAAACCTCCTCTGTACCCTCTCCAAAGCCTCCATGTCCTTCTGGTAGTCTGGTGACCAGAATTGCCCGCAATATTCTAAGTGTGGCCTAACTAAGGTTCTGTACAGCTGCAACATGACTTGCCAATTTTTATACTCTATGCCCCGACCGATGAAGGCAAGCATGCCGAATGCCTTCTTGACTACCTGATCCACCTGCGTTGCCACTTTCAGTGGCCTGTGGACCTGTACGCCCAGATCTCTCTGCCTGTCAATACTCCGAAGGGTTCTGCCATTTACTGTATACCTCTCACCTGCTTTAGACCTTCCAAAATGCATTACCTCACATTTGTCCGGATTAAACTCCATCTGCCATTTCTCCGCCCAAGTCTCCAACCGATCTATATCCTGCTGTATCCTCTGACAATCCTCATCATTATCCGCAACTCCACCAACCTTTGTGTCGTCCGCAAACTTACTAATCAGACCAGCTACATTTTCCTCCAAATCATTTGTATATACTACAAAGAGCAAAGGTCCCAGCACTGATCCCTGCAGAACACCACTAGTCACATCCCTCCATTCAGAAAAACACCCATCCACTGTTACCCTCTGTCTTCTGTGACTGAGCCAGTTCTGTATCCATCTTGCCAGTTCACCTCTGATCCCGTGTGACTTCACCTTTTGCACCAGTCTGCCATGCGGGACCTTGTCAAAGGCTTTACTAAAGTCCATATAGACAACATCCACCGCCCTTCCCTCATCAATCATCTTCGTCACTTCCTCAAAAAACTCCATCAAATTAGTAAGACACGACCTCCCCTTCACAAAACCATGCTGTCTCTCGCTAATAAGTTCCTTTGTTTTCAAATGGGAGTAAATCCTGTCCCGAAGAATCCTCTCTAATCGTTTCCCTACCACTGACGTAAGGCTCACCAGCCTATAATTTATTGGATTATCCTTGCCACCCTTCTTAAACAAAGGAACAACATTGGCTATTCTCCAGTCCTCTGAACATCAATGCAAGCTTGAGGAACAGCATCACATTTATCGATCAGGCACACTACAGCCTGCCAGACTAAATATTACGTTCAATAATTTCAGAGCATGATGGGCCCCCCTTTTAATTTCAGTTATTTTTTTTTATTTTTTTTTTATTTTATTTTAGTTTGTTTCATCATTCTTTTTTAAAACCATGTGCCTGCCCACTTTTTTTCCATGTTTGTGCTTTGGGTCAGGGCTGTTCATTTTGCTATCAATTAACACCCTCTCTGCACTAATGCTCTGTCTTTCAGCACACCATTAACATACCGTTTACCTTTGATCCATTACCTTCTTGTCAGTTATTCTCTGTGACCCTGTCCTATCAACACCTTGCCTTTTGGTAACTCTTACCCCACTCCCACTTTATTTGTTTAAAGCCTATTACATTTCTAACATTTCCCAGTTCTAATGAAAGGTCACTGGCCTGAAACGTTAACTCTGCTTCTTTCTCCACAGTTGCTGCCAGACCTGCTGAGTATATCCAGCATTTCTTGCTTTTATTTCAGATTTCCAGCATCTGCAGTATTTTGCTTTTATTACACAGTATTTCCACTAACTCTGCAGCTGCAAACGAAAATCAAAAGCATCTCACCTGTAAGTTCCATGCTGACCCCTTTAAATAGCACTAGTGGGGAGGGTGGGGGGAGGGTGGATGTTGTGGGGGGTTGGGGGGGGGGTGCCTCGTGGCAGCCACAGCATATTCGTGAAACATGCTCAGTTGTGCACATTTAAGAGAGAGTGCAAACAGGACTTATGGGGTACAAACTAGCAAGTCAAGGGCAAAATTAACATTAGAGGCTGACTGATTTCATGATTTGCTCACTCTGCATTCTACCAATGCACGAACGGGTCATCTGCATTATCATCCTTCCCAGCATAGTGATCAGCGTGGTCTGCACCCAAAGTCAATGGCGGGGGGTGGGGGTGGGTGGTACAAACCCCACACTATTTTTTTTGAACTCTGAGTTCCTGTAGCACCAAAACCAGTGTGATGATGGAGCTGAATTTTGTAGCCAATAAGTTGACCAAGTGGTGTTATGTTGCATGTTGATACTTCCTAAGAGTGACATTGACAAAGAGATCTGAGTTATACTCTTGGCTCCATGTTACTCTGTGGCCAGAGAACAGGAACACAAACTATATGTGATTACCCACATATGTAGAGCTTCACTCACGGTTGTCTAACTGCGAGCTTACATTTTTTGGTAAACACCATTGAGCCATTACAGAATGTGACCCATTGAGACATTGAGGTGTTATCATAAATGGTCTTCATACAATCTACACATTCTTCCTTTTCCCTTCATTCTCATTGATTTAGACCATCTTGACTGCAATTTTCTACGAAGATTCATAAAATCATAGAATGATACAGCATCGAATGTGGCCAGTTGGTCCATTGGGCCTGTGTCAGCTCCTTAATGTAAAATTATCCAATTAGTCCCACTCCCCTGCTCTTTCCCTATATCACTGTTATTTTTTTTCCATTCAAGTATTTATCCAATTCCCTTTTGAAAGCTACTATTGAATCTGCCTCCACCACCCCTTCAGACAGAGCATTGCAGATCACAACAATTCACTGCATAAAAAATGTTTTGGCAATTACCTCAATTCTGTGTCCTTTGGTTACTGACTCTTCTGCCACTATGAAAAACAGTTCATGATTTTAAACACCTCTATCAAATCTCCTCTTAATTTTCTCTACTGCAAAGAGAACAACCCCAGCTTCTCCAGTGTCTCTCCATATCTGAAGCCTTTCATCCCTGGTACCATTCTAGTAAATCTCTTTTGCACCCTTTTGAATGCATTGACATCTTCCTTACAGTTTGGTGCCCAGAATTGAACACAATACTCCAGCTGTGGCTTTATCAGTGTTTTGTAAAGGTTTTGTATAACCTTCTTGCTTTTGTACTCTATACCTCTATTAATGAAGATCCCAAATGCTTTTTTTTTTCCAAAAGCCTCTCTTCCTGTCCTGGTAACTTTAAAGATTTGTGGAGGTAGAGCTTCAAGTCTCTGCACCTCACCTTTAAAATTGTATAATTTAGTTTATTACTTTTCCCATTCTCATCTCCTCATGTTTCCTACCAAAATTAAATGTCATCTGAGTTTCATCTGTGCCTGCTTATTTCACCAGTCTGTCTATATCCTCCTGATGTTTGTTACTATTCTTTTCATTGTTTCCTACATTTTTGAGTTACGTATCATCAGCAAACTTATGAATTATGCCCTATATACCTAAAAGTCCAAGTCATTAATAAATATCAAAAAGATATATACCAACCCTATACAAAACCAACCTCTGGGGAACAACTTTGCATATTTCCCAAAAGCAAAATACTGTTGAAGCTGGAAATTAGAAATTAAAAAATAGAAAATGCTGAACATACACAGCAGGTCAGGTAGCAACAGTGGAGAAAGAAACAGAGTTAACATTTCAGGTTGATGACCTATCATCAGAACTGGAAAAAGGTAGAAATGAAATAGCTTTTTAAGCAAGTGAAAGGGGGAAGGGTGGAATAAAAATGGAAGGGAAGGTCTCTGATGGGTGGAAGACAGGAGAGATTAAGTGACAAAAGAGTTGGTAGGGCAGGGCCAAAGGGAGTGGTAATGGGATAAGTAAAGAAAGAATAAGTATGTTTGGAGGAGGTAAAAATGGCAGAATGATGAACACCTGTCATCCATAAGCAAAAACAAGAGAAAAACAAGAGTAAACAAGACCTGCAAAGAAAAAGGAAACAAAATGGGGGCAGAGATTATGGTCTGAAATTGTTGAACTCAATGTTGAGTCCGGAAGGCTGTAAACTGCCTAATTGAAAGTTGAGGCACTGTTCCCTGAACTTACGTTGAGCTTCATTGGAACACTGCAGGAGGCTGAGGACAGTGAGGTTAATGTGAGACCAAGGTAGAGAATTAAAATGATAGGCCACCGGTAGCTCGGGTAGCTGCGGACTGAACAGAGGTATCCTGCATAGCAGTCACTCAATCTTCACTTGGTCTCCCCAATGTACAGCCCGCCACATTGTGAGCAGTAAATACAGAATACTAAATTGAAAGAAGTACATGTAAATCATTGTTTAACCTGAAAGGAGTGTTGGGGCCTTGGACGGTGAGGACAGAGGAGGTAAAAGGGCAGATATTGCATCTCTTGTGCTTGCATGGGAAGGTGCGGTGTGAAGATGAGCAGGTGTTGGGGGCAATTGGACCAGGGTGCCGCAGAGGGAATGGTCTGTTTGGAATGCCGAGAGGGGAGGGGAGGTGGAGGCATCAAAGCTGAACCAAATTCAGAGCAACCTGCTTCCACCTCCTTCCCAAGACCCACAAACAGGACTGATCTGGTAGTCCTATCACTTCAGCCTGTTCCTGACCTACTGAACTGATTTTTTCCAATCTTGACTCTACTTTTTCTACCCTTGTCCAGTCTCTTCCCACCTACATCTATAATTCTTCTGATTCCCTCCATCACTTTACAGTTTCTAATTTCCTATCCCTAACCATCTCCTCCACCATTTCTGGCACCTCTATGTCACCGCCAAACACATCTTCCCCTCCCCTCCCCATTATTATTCTGAAGGGACCGTTACCCCTCTGCACACCAAGGAAAAGTTTGAGGCAATAGATGGGTTTCTATTATACTGTCTTTTGAGTTTGCTGTGAAGTCTCTGGTTGCCGGTCAGACTTTCAATTCGTTGTGGCCCAGTGCACGCTTCAACTTGTTTCGAGGTCAGGGTCTTTTCTTTCTTGAAGTTTACGTGTCTTCCATGGGTCCAGTTGCTTGGGAGAAAGCGAGAGAGAGAGAGAGAGAGAGAGAGAGAGAGAGGCTTCTTTGCTCCAGCTTCAGTTTCAACAGCCTTCTGAGTCTTTCTCTGAGGCACAATTTAAAAAATCCCCAGGTTGCCCAGCAGGTTAGTCGTGTGACTAGCTGGTTTGACCAGTTCTGTTTGTAGATTTGGCCATCTTAGCAGTCATCCTGGAATGTGAGCTTCCTCGCCTTCAAGGTCTGGTGATCAAAGTCCATTGTTGGTTAAGCGGACCAGGGAATAGTCTTTTGTCTCCACAAGCACTGTCTGTTAATATGCAAATGTCCTCCAAGTCAAGTGTCTGGTGATTTTTTTTAACAAGTCCTTTCTTCACTCCAGCAACAGTTTAAAGTCAATGTTCATATGACAAAATTAAAATGCCTCATTCTTGACTGGTGGGGTCTATATGACAACTGCCAGCCCTGCTTTTACTGCAGTCTTTTACTGAAGCAG
Source organism: Heterodontus francisci (assembly GCF_036365525.1). Classification (NCBI taxonomy): domain Eukaryota; kingdom Metazoa; phylum Chordata; class Chondrichthyes; order Heterodontiformes; family Heterodontidae; genus Heterodontus; species Heterodontus francisci. The sequence continues at coordinate 41,813,391 of NC_090375.1, forward strand.
TGACTCTGGAATGCTGCTGGACCCCCACTGCTGTTGTTACTGCTGAATCTCCCCCCAAACTGCTGTTGTCACTGCTGGACAACCCACCCACTGCTGCTGTTACTGCGGGCCAACTTCCCCAGATTGTGCAAAGCACGGCAGACCACCTCAATATATAAGACCCTTGCTTGGGCATACTGCAGGGCTTCACTGGATTGATTGAGGCACTGGAATCTCATCTTCAGCAGTCCAATGGCCCGTTCGATGGTTGCTCGGGTGGAGCCGTGGCAAGTGCTGTACTTCTCTTCTGCTGCACAGGGTTCCTCACAGGCGTCAGTAGCCATTTCTTCAATGGGTAACCATTGTCCCTGAGAATCCATCCCTGAAGGCGAGAGGGGAAGCATGCAAAACTGTGGCACCTGGGACTGTCAAAGCATGTAGGCTACTTCCTGGGAAGTGGGCACATGTGGTGGTTTCAGACCAGTTGTACATTGAGCAAATGGAAACCCTTCCTGTTGATGAAGGCTGCTGGCTACTCTGTGGGAGCCTTGATGGCCTTGATGTGCAGTTGATGACATCTTGAACCTGGGAGAATCCAGCAAAGATGCTGAAGCCAATGGCCCTCTCCTCCTGCCGGTCAGGGTCAGTTTGGTATTGCACAGTTGCCAGCTCTCTTGAACAGGGAATTGGTCACCTCTTTGTTGCAGCAATGGGCTGCTGCCTGGGAGACCCCACACATGTCCTCAGTGGATACCTGGAAAGAGCCAGATGTGTAGAAATTGAATGCCTCTGGACCACAGACATTGGGTGTCCACTGAAGTCCATGCGTCACAGCTCGTCCTACAGCATGGTGAATAAATCAGTGATAGCCTCCCTGGATAGTCGCAGTCTTCACTGATATTGCTGCTCGGACATTTGCAGGTAGTTGAAGCAGGTCCGGTACACTCTCTGGTGAGAATGGCCTCTTCTTGGCAGAACCAGCTGCTGCTGCTCCCCTATTGGAGCTTCACAGTTGTGTCCAGCCGGATCCTGGTTCTCCCTCTCCCTGAGCCACTGCTGCACAGCATGGGACTCCACAAGGTCTATGAAACCCATGCCAGCTGATCTGTGCCCCACTCATGTGCTGTCCTTGGAGAGTTGATCTTGTCTTGGGACCTTCCTATTGCTACTCCCCTCTGAAGACGTGCTGATGTCCCTCAGCACCAACCCTTGCAGAGATCCCAGCACCCAGAGAGTGCGCCCATCCTTGTAAGCGAGGCTGCTCCTACCCTTGCCGAGAGCCCAGCGCTGCAGGCTAACAATGGTCTCCACTCCCTCCTCTTCCCCTATCTACTCCTTCCCATGGCTGCCTTCCCACGGCAGCACTGAAGCCTCGCCACAGTGCCACTACCTTTAAATGGCTGGATATCTGAAGGCACATGATGTACATGGAGAGAGACTGCAGAATGCTGCGGTACAAGAGGCATCTGGGTGTGTAATGAGAAGCTTTTTATGTTGTCTGATGTAACATAAATGAGATGCGTGAAGTTCAGTTGGTTGAAGATTTCAAACAGGTTTATTAACAGCTAACTATTATATACACCATAGAGCTATTTAGAAAAGCTGCCTCTTGGTGTTACAGTTACAGATTGTGAGTGGCATGTCGTCACATGAGTACATCCTAGTATTTGCTCATTAGCATTCTAAGATTTTAAAGGGACATTACTCTTAAAGGCAATCACACAACATCCCCTTCCTTCCCAAAGATAAGTCTCATATTCGAAAAGAACATATAAAATTAGGTAATATAAAAATTATTTACATAGGTATAGAGATTATGAACTTTGCAAGTATTGAGGCTCAAAAGTCCACATATCATCTCAGTGGTTTGACAACTCTTGCTCGGGAAATTTGTGTCTCATCTGTTGCTGTTCTTTCTGAAGTTTCTTCCTCTCTGCATTCAGTTTCTGTTGCTCTGCCTTCAGCCTGCTAACATACTCTGTTGCTTTTCTCAAGATGACCACTTTTGGTGCCTTGTCATTCTTGGAAGGTTCTGGCATCTCATCTTGAAGAGCCAACAGACAATGCTTCAACTCATTTCTCCTTTGCCTCTTCAGGACATTGCATGTCCTTCGCCTCTCCTCATCCTCCATGTCTGAAGGCTTGGGGCTCAAGGTCGAGGACTTGTTGGAGGCACAGTACTTGGTCTCATGGAGGTACCTGTCCATTCTGGCTTGTTGTGGTGCTGGCAGTTCTCTGGAGAGAAGTGAAGGCGCGGCAGAGTTGTGCTGTTGCTGGGTTTCCAGACTGCACCATTTGATACTGGTCTGAGTCTGCGAGCGGGTTCTGGCCCTTGGAGATTTCCCCTTGGCAAAGCTTTTGTGGATAGTTATGATGCTGAGATCCTTATAAGCTGATAGTCCTGCCACTGCTGGTCCATTTGTGTCTGCTAGGTAGAACATTTGTGGTTTCCAAGCTGACTTGCCATAGCTGCATTGTATTGTTAGTGTGCCACTGCAAGGAATGGGTGACTCATTGTACAACTTGGCAGTTGTCGGTTGTATCATTGATCTCCAATGACTCTGGTACATATCTTTAAGGATTCGGACTGGTAGGATATTTGTACTAGCACAAGTGTTAATCTTGACATTGAGTGTATGTTTGCCAGCTATCTTCGGGCACATGATGTTAATAGTGGTGAAAGCTTCCTGTCGTTTGACTTCATCAACATGGTGTGTCAGCTTCACTCTGTGGAACACCTGTTCATCTTCAGTCTGAGAACTACTTCTTTCTGAGTCATGTCTCAGGTCTGTTTTGGTGTGGACCTCATGTATTGGCCTGTGTTTATGCAGGTCTCTGGCATTTTCCTTGCTGCGTGTGGCCCTGTTTTCTGTTTCCTGTGTCCTGTGGCTTCTGACCACATCTTTAGAGCCAGAATTCCTGCATAGGTGGGCCCAGTGTCCTTTTACACCACACACCTTGCACAGATCTCCTGAGTGGGACAGACCACACAGCTTGCTTGCTCTTTTTGACCTGGTTATGGTGCCGATAATGTTGGCTGCATCTCATGCTTGTAGATGTTGTTGTCCAGCTACAATGGCTTCATATTTCCTGCCATCTTCAAGCACTGCATCAATGCTGTGACCTTTCTTTTTCCCCCAAGAGGTCCTTCTGAAATACTTCAATAGGTGTTGATACAATTACCAGCTCCATTATTCGGTCTGACAGCTCAACTTCTGAAAAATTGCACTCATTGCCCTTGCTATGACATCTACTGATGAACTGGTCTATTGATTCCACTGGCTGCTGCCTGTAGGACATCAATTCCAGGTGGTGAATTTGAAAATTCGCTCACAATCGGAGCTAATTTTCCAGCACTTTCCATATCTTAGCAGGATATTTCTGGTCCTGTTCAGATAATCCAGAGGTATTGATTCTGTGCAATCTCTCATTTCCAACAGCTTTTCCTTTTTAAAAAAAATCTCTGTTCTTTAGACTGGCTGGTTTGATTGATAGGAGCAGCTTTTCTGTTTGTCCAGCTTCCAGCACTCTAATCTGTCTGTTTATACAGCCGTGCAATAGGCATTTCAAGTGCTTTTTTAACTAGTGTTTGTTTGTACAGCCATTCAAGAGGCAATTAAAATGCTTGAGTGGTTTCATGATTTTTTTAAAAATTCAGGCTGAATGAATGAAAGCTTTTCAAGCTGGAGTGATTTAATGGGTTTCTTTTTGTAGCTCTAGCTATAAGCTATGTGGATGGAGGATTCCTGTGCTTTTTGCTGTCAGGCACCTCCTGTAATGGGCATGGACCTGATCAGCATGGGCGAGCCTTTGAAACAATCCAGCAGCCTGGGATAGGGATTGGGTTTTCCCTATTTTTTTCTTTGACTAAGACTTTATTTTTAAAAAAAATTAACTTTGCAAGTACTTCAAAGCCTTTTTCAACGGGGATTCTCACTCACCCAATCACAGTGATTGATTTGCAGCCTGTCATTCATCTGTCTTCTACAGCTGGAGATGATTTTCTTTTCTTTTGTACACTCTTTGGGCCAGTGTTTCCTTTAAATTTGACTCTTTTATCTATAGGTAGTTTTTAAAGCTGTTTTCCTATGGTCTTCAGTCTCGTATTTTGTTGTCTTACCACAGCTGCCACCATGTAATGAGAAGCTTTTTATGTTGTGTGATACAACATAAATGAGATGTGTGGAGTTCAGTTGGTTAAAGATCTCAAACAGATTTCTTAACAGCTAACTATTATATACAGCACAGAGCTAACTATTTACAGAAGCTGTCTCTTGGTGTTACAGTTACAGAGTGAATGAGTGAGTGAGTGTGGCATGTAGTCACATGAATAATGTTGGCATTTATAGCAAGGTGGATGGAGTATAAAAGTAGAGACCGCACCTAGAGTACTGTGTACAGTTTTGGTCTCCTTACTTAAGGAGGGGTATACTTTTATTGATAGCAGTTCAGAGAGGTTTCACTAGGCTGATTCCTGGGATGAAGGGGTTGTCTTTTGAGGAAAGGTTGAACAGGTTGGGCCTATACTCATTTGAGTTTAGAAGAATGACAGAAGTGGAGGCTGGGTCATTGAATATATTCAAGGCTGAGTTGGACAGATTTTAGATCTACAAGGGATTCAAGGGTTATGGGGGGGGGGGACGGGGGGCAGGCAGGAAAGTGGAGTTAAGGCCGCAATGATCTTATTGAATGGTGGAGCAGGCTCGAGAGGCCAAATGGCCAACTCCTGCTCCTATTTCTTATAATCTCATGATCAAACACCCATTGAAAATCCATGTACAAAACATCAACCACATTTCCCTCATCAAAGCCCCATTACTTATTTTTCCAGATCCACAAAACTGTGGCATTTTCTTTTCTTCCTTTTCTTCTGTAATTTACATTTTTTTATAAACTCAAATTTGGCAACATGTAACTGCTACTTTTTCCCATCTTCTGACCACTTTTTAATTTTGATGCTGTCCTGTCCTACAAACTTGACTTTTCACTTGGTAGTCTCAGTAATGGAAACAAACCATTCCATACAATTACCATTGAGCTATCTGGGCAACTATAAGCTCAAAATAAATCTGAATATTTATGATTGACACAAAGAGTTTATTCAATCTTCCTGCAGTCCCAGCAGAAAACCTCATTCAAACAGTGGGCAAGATAGCACTACACTGTTGTAGTTGTAGCCCTATCTTTGTCCCATATTGCCTCTGAACATGATAGAATCATAGAATCATGCAGCTCATAAGCAGGCCATCTGCCGATTGTGCCTGTGCTGGCTCTTTGAAAGAACTATCTAATTAATCCTAAACCTGTGCTTTATCCTCATTGCCCTGCATTTTTTTTCTATTTCAAGCATATATACAACTCCCTTTTATAAGTACTGAATCTGCTTCCATCACCCTTTCAGCAGAGTATTATGGGTCAAAACAACTTGCTGTTAAATCATCAGCTACTGGTATAGAAACAGAAGAAGCTTTTCAAACTCCTTCACTGCTATGGGAAACAGTCTCCCTTTGTTGGCACAGGCAACAGTTACAACCTACATTTATGCAGCACCTTTCACATAATAAACTGCCACAAGATGCTTCACCGGAACATTATCAAACAAAATTTGACACCGAGCCACATAGGAGTCATTAGGGCAGGTGACTAAAAACTTGATCAAAGAGGTAGGTTTTGAGGAGAGTTTAAAGGAGTATTTAGGGGGGGAATTTCAAAGCTTGGGGCCCAGTTTGCTGAAGGCACAGCCACCAAAGTGGAGCGATGAAAATTGGGGATTCGCAGGAGGCGGAATTGGAGAGGCGCAGATATCCCAGAGGGCTGTAGAGTCCAAGTAGGTTACAGAGGTAGGGAGGGGAGAGGCAAAGGAAGCATTTGAAATCAAGGATCATAATTTTAAAATTGAGGTGTTGTAGACCAGGTGCCAATGCAGGTCAGGGAGCACAGGGTGATGGATTACCATTTCTCATAGGCATTGTGTTCTTTACTTTGGTATTCTGTTGTTGATGCCAAGTAAATGGGACTCAAAATGTGTATTTGCAATAAGAATGCAAATCTATTTTAAAACACTTTGAGTAGAATAAGGTTAAAGGTATACATTCTGTGAATATAATATATTACAAAAATTGTTACCTTGGAGGCAAATCATTCTGTGCATAAAATTAAGTCTGAGTGAAGCAATTTAGCCTGCAGCATCGAGAAATTAACTTGTACTGTTTGCCTGTGCAAGGTCATATAAGTGCCATGTAATTGCTTCTCTGTTTTAAGGAAATTACAATTTGTATTTAGGCTGTCACTCTTTCTCATTTTATATTTTGCCCTCATTAGAATAATGATTGAGTCACTATTGACTCATCGATCTGAATAAGTACTTGATGTTCAAACATGACAACCAAATTGCTTGAAAACTAGAAAATGTAAAAGCAGCATTATCATGGTAGCCCACATTAGTATTGACCAATGTTGATCAAACTGGTTCATTTGGACAATGACTATTGATTTTCTTATGATCATACCATATTGGAAAATCAAAAAGGTTAAATTTGCCAACACTCGATAAAGGATGTGGAGATTGCGACACATGACTAACCCATGTCTATTCATTGCAGTGCAGGCAGCACATTAAATCTGTGCTGCCTGCTGTTTTAAATGACTTCTGTGTGTAGCCAGCAGTATCTGTGTTGTTCATTGGCAGCAGACATCTGGTTCCACTGGAGTACTGGAGCAGTTCTGGTTATTACTCCTTAGGAAGTATGTATTAGCCTTGGAAGGAGTGGAGTGTAGATTTACCACAATGTGACATCAGTGGTTAAATTATGAGGAGCAATTACACAAACTAGGGTTATATTCCCTGGAATTTAGAAGGTTAAGGGATAATTTGATCAAAGTTTTCAAGATGTTAAGATAGATAAACAGAAACTATTTCTGCTGGTTGGGGAGTTTAGAACTAGGGGGCATAGTCTAAAAATTAGAGCCAAATCTTTCAGGTGTGAAATTAGGAAACACTTTGATACGCAAAAGGTGGTAGAGGTTTGGAACTCTCTTCTGCAAACAGCAATTAATGCTGGATCAATTGTAAATTTTAAATCTGAGATTGATAGACTTTTGTTGTCCAAATGTATTAAGGGATATGGGGCAAAGATGGGGCTGAATTTTCACCATGGAGCAGGGCACGTTTTTGGGTTAGAAACCCACCTCCAGGGGGAAAATGATTAAAGTTAAGATTTTCACATGGGGAAACCCTTAATTGGTATGAAGAGGGGTTTCCTGTCCTATTAGAGCCAGTGGGGATGGGAACAGAGGCAGGTCAGATGAATTGTGTGACTTATTTAGACTCCCAGGGCTGCTGTCTGTCCTGAGGGTGTGATCTGTGGTTTGTGCCAAAGCCTACAAACAGCATGAGAGGGAAACAAAATGTCACCAGAAGAGCTAGAGGCCTGGCACCAGGGACAAGGCTGCCTTTCACTTCATCAATGCCACTTGGATCTAATGCTGCAGGCCATGAGGGGGAGGAGGGCGGTCTTATTCCAGGAGGGATAACAAGGGAAAGCTACTGCGTCATGTAAGTATGTCTTCTAAGTGAGCACTGGTGTGTCTTCTTACAGTCTCTGTCTACTGTTTCCCTCTTCACACTTTATATAAATACTTTAAGCCACATGTCTGGGACTCCTTTCATTGCTGCTTTGACAGAAAAGTGGTATAAGGTGATGACAGAGATAACGGGATCCTTCACGGTGAGGGCAAAGACTCTGGGCAGATGTGCTTCCTTCACTGGCATTACATGTTCCAGGCTGCGTCTTCCATGCACATGCTAGCAATACTTCAGACTCCTTTCCAAGCCATGCCTCTCAACCTGAGTCAGAGGGACTCAGTTGAAATGTTCCTGGATCAGGAGATCCCTGGTATTCATGGCATCATCACGAGCCCTTCATGCCCAAACCGTGCTGGGCCACCTCTTTGTGCAGCAGAACCTCTCTGTTCAGGGTCATCTCCCTCTGCCTCCACTTCTTCCTCCTCTCTCACCTCCTTCTCCTGCTCCTCCCTCGATGAGCTGTCTCCTTCCAGAGCCTCACTGTTCTCAAGGTCCACACCTCTCTGGAGGGCCATGTTATGGAGAATGCAGCAGACCACCACAATAACAAAGACCCTTGCAGGAGGGAATTCAGCGATGGTGCCGAAACCCAAGGGCCTCTGTCCTTGTGAGGCCATGCCTTATTGTGAAATGAGTGTACTGTCCATCTCTAGCAAAGAGGGAATCAGTGGCCTGTGAGATGCAGTGGTGTGCAATCACTTGCGAGATGCTACTAAGGTCTGCAGCTGATCCTTGGAAGGAGCCAGGGTGAAGAAGTTCGAGGCCACAGTGATTTTGATGGCTACTGGGAGGGCATGTTGACCAGTGCTGCAACGTACTGGGTATTCAGGGACAAGGTCACAGCTGTCTGTGACCATCTGCCTGGAGAGTTGCAGTCTCCTCCGGCACTGGATCTCAGCCATCTCCAGGTAGCTCCATCGTCAGTGTTGAGGGTATTGCCTCAGTGGCTTTCTTTCCCCTTGTTCCTCTCCTGTGCCCTCTTGCTGCTCGGGGCTCCATATTCCCTGTGAAGGGTGTTGGCCTTTATTGCTACTGGGCCCAAAATCTGACAGTTGTGCCCCATTCCCAGCTGCAACCTTCCTTTTAGACAGATGCTTGCCCAATTGTCCTTTGCAGCCTTGGCCTCTGCTCTTCTGCCACCATGATACCAGGAGGAGGATGACCCAAGTGCTGAGTGTCCACTCCCCGCAACATGTGCAATGTCAAGGGCACCTCCTGACCAAAAGCCGGGTCCCCCTTTGCCCTGCTGACCCCTGAAGGGGCCGGTGTGATTCCCTGAGGCAACCATGACTAGCTCCCCACTCTGTACCCACCTTCCTTCAGCTAATCTGCAACAGACACCTACAGAAACCCATGTCCTCCCTTCAAAGTTCCACCTTCCCCCTCCAGTGAGCTTTTAAACTACTTTAATTGACCTAAATAGGGAGGACAGCAGGATCCCTGTCGTGCCTTCTACACCCCACCTCACCTTGTTTCACTTTTTCTCTTCCTTTCAGGTGTCAAGGAATGCAAGCTCCAGCAGTTGATTGGGACTAATGCCCCTCCTGATCCTTCTTCCCCTTCACTTCCCTCTGACCCCACCCCTTCTGATCTGACCCCTTGCCGTGTATTCACTATACCCTCTGACCTCCCCCTCTCTGATGCTGAACGTTTTGTACTCAGCAAAAGACTCAGTTTTATCCCCTTACGCCCCCACCTCATTGAATTTCGTGCTCGGCATTACGTTGAGCTCTTCTTCCGTCGCCTCCACTTCCAGGCTCACTTCTTTGACCAGGAGTCCTCCCCACGATCAGCAGACCCATTCACGCTTCCTCCAGCATTCTCCCTCTAGCTGGACCCCTCCCTCTGGCCTCTTACCCGCTCTTGATCTTTTCATTGAAAACTGTCAGCGAGACATTGATCATCTCAATTTCTCTGCCCCCCTCATTCACTCTAACCTGTCCCCCTCTGAACTTGAGGCACTCCGTTCTCTCAGGTCTAACCCCGACATGGTTATCAAACCTGCAGACAAGGGCGGTGCTGATGTTGTCTGGCATACCGACCTCTACCTTGCAGAGGCTCAGTGCCAAATCTCAGACACTTCTTCCTACTTCCCCTGGAACATGTCCCCACCACCGAACACCAAGCAACTGTCCACAGGGCTGTCACTGACCTCATCTTCTCTGGAGGTCGTCCCTCTACAGCTTCCAACCTCATAGTCCCGCAACCCTGGACAGCTCGCTTCTACCTCCTTTCCAAAATCCACAAACAGGACTGTCCCAGCAGACTCATTGTGTCAGCCTGCTCCTGCTCCACTGAACTTATTTCTTCCTATCTTGACTCTATCTTTTCTCCGCTGGTTCAGTCACTTCCCACCTACATCCGTGACTCTTCTGACGCCCGATGTCATTTTGACAATTTCCAGTTTCCTGGCCCCAACCGCCTCCTCTTCACTATGGACGTCCAATCGCTCTACATCTCCATCCCCCACCAGGATGGTTTGAGGGCTCTCCACTTCTTCCTTGAGCAGAGGCCCAACCAGTCCCCATCCACCACCACCCTCCTTCACCTGGCTGAACTTGTTCTCACATTGAACAACTTCTCCTTCAACTTCACTCATTTCATTCAAGTAAAAGGTGTTGCTATGGATACCCGCATGGGTCCTAGTTATGCCTGCCTTTTTGTGGGATATGTCGAACATTCCTTGTTTCAGTCGTACTCAGGCCCCTTCCCCCAACCCTGTTTCCGGTACATTGATGACTGTATCGGTGCCGTTTCCTGCTCCCGCCCCGAACTGGAAAACTTTATCAACTTTGCTTCTAATTTCCACCCTTCTCTCACCTTTTACATGGTCCATCTCCGACACCTCCCTCCCCTTCCTCGACTTCTCTGTCTCCATCTCTGGAGATAGGCTGTCTATTAATATTCATTATAAGCCCATCGACTCCCACAGCTACCTCGACTACACTTCTTCATACCCTGCCTCCTGTAAGGACTCCATTCCATTCTCCCAGTTTCTCCGTCTCCGATGCATCTGCTCTGATGATGCTATCTTCCATGACAGCGCTTCTGATATGTCTTCCTTTTTCCTCAACCAAGGAATCCCCCCCATTGTGGTTGACAAGGCCCTCAACTGTGTCCGGCCCATTTCCCGCACCTCTACCCTCACCCCTTCCCCTCCCTCCCAGACCGCGACAGGATTCCCCTTGTCCTCACTTTCCACCCCATCAGCCTCCAGATCCAAAGGATCATCCTCCGCCATTTTCGCCACAGCCAGCATGATGCCATTACCAAATGCATCTTCCCCTGTCAGCATTCCTAAGGGATCGTTCCCTCCGTGACACTCTGGTCCACTCCTCCATTACCCCCACCACCTTGTCCCCTTCCCACGGCACCTTCCCCTGCAATCACAGGAGGTGTAATAACTGCCCATTTATCTCCTCTCTCCTCACTATCCAAGGCCCCAAACACTCCTTTCAGGTGAAGCAGTGATTTACTTGTACTTCTTTCAATGTAGTATACTGTATTCGCTGCTCACAATGTGGTCTCCTCTACACTAGGGAGACCAAACACAGACTGGGTGACGGCTTTGCGGAACACCTCCACTCATTCCGAAAGCATAACCCCGAGCTTCCGGTTGCTTGCCATTTCAACACACCCCCCTGCTCTCATGCTCACATTTCTGTCCTAGGATTGATGCAGTGTTCCAGTGAACATCAACGCAAGCTTGTGGAACAGCATCTCATTTACCGATTAGGTACGCTCCAGCCTGCTGGACTGAACATTGAGTTCAATAATTTCAGAGCATGACGGGCCCCCATTTTACTTTTATTTTTAGTTCTTTTTTGTGTTTATTTTATTTTAGTTTGTTCAGTTTGTTTCTACTGTGCCCACTCACTGTGTTTTATTTCATGTTTTGCCTTTTCCCCATGAACTTCTATTCTGTGACCTTGTCCGATCAACACCTCTTTTGTTATTTCTTGCCCCACCCCCACTTTACTTGCTTAAAATCTTTTACATTTCTTATATCTGCCATTTCTGAAGAAGGGTCACTGACCTGAAATGTTAACTCTGCTTCTCTCTCCAGAGATACTGCCAGACCTGCTGAGTATTTCCAGCTTTTCTTGTTTTTATTTCAGATTTCCAGCATCTCAGTATTTTGCTTTTGTATCACCTAGTTTCACATTGCTGGTACTAGGAACGGCATCCTGAAACTGACATGTTGATTCAATTTTTAAAAATTAATTAGAATATGCATTTTCTGGTGACTTTTATTGCTGTGATGTTCGAAAACTGTGATGGTCTTGATAGAGGAAAGATAAGGTGCGTGGTAGTGTTGGTAAATGGGTAAGTGTGGTTGAGGTGACTGGCATCGCACTTGGTTTATTTGATTATGTAGAGTCTGGGCAGAAAGGAGATGTCTACATTTAGCCTCCATTCTTCTTCACCTCCCTCTACTTCTTTATACACTTACTCCTCCACCGCCACTTCCTCAGGCTCCTGCTCCTCAGCTTCTCGCCTGATAGGTAGTGGCAAAGGATGTCCCCTTATAGTGAAGAGGTTGTGCAGCATGCAGAAAATTACCACAAGTCTTGATACCCATGGATATGACTTCTGCAGATTTCCTCCAGGGCAGTCCAGGTAGCGGATGCATTGTTTGAAGATGTTCATGTGTGCTCTATAATGTTCTTTGTGGCAGCATGGCTCTCATGTAAGCCTGCTGTGCACGTGGATGTAGGCTCCTGACTGAAGTCATAAGCCACATCATGAATGGTTGACCCTTCTTGCCCAGTGGCCAACCTTTGACCTGCCATGGTGGATCAAATACAGGTGGCACGGAGGATTGCAACAAAGTGAATGAATCGTGACTGCTGCTAGGATATGGACATTTACCAGCATGATGTGCTGACCTTAGTTGCATGTCAGTTGCGCATTGAGGAAGTGGAATCTTTTCCGGTTCATGAAAATGGCAGAGTTCACATGAAGAGCACACAAGGCAATGTGTACACAGTTAATGGCAACCTGCACCGTGGGGAAGCTTGCAATATGAGCAGACCTTCCTATTTGCTCAACCTGGTTGTGTCTAACCAAATAGAATGATTTTGAACTGTCTCTCTGTAGATATTCAGTCTCACTGACAAGTCTTATGCAACAGTGTACTTCAAACTGTGACATGTTGCTTATATTTCCAGCAGCAGGCTGGAAGGAGCCGGATGCATAAAAGTTAAGAGTCACGAGCAGCTTGATAACCACACACAAAGCTATCATTGACCTGCTTTGAGGTTGCTGTTATGGCTGCAGGAGTTGGCAGATTTCAGTCAGAACCTCTTTAGTGAAGTGAAGACGTCTCATGCATTGGTCTTTGCTGAAGTTGAGGTCACAGAATTTCTCCCTCAAGCCCCTTGGTAGATATGGCCTCCTATGGAAAGCCTTTTTCCTGCTCCTCTTCCTGCCTCTTCTGGAAGCTTGTCTGACTTTGCGTGGCCTTTCTCCTAGTCAAGCTCAATTGCCAGAAGAAGGCTGACCAGCCACTCAAGTCTGGAACTAAATTGTTTCAGCATAAGCTTTTAAATGAACAGGAAAGTACTTCAGCACAAGTCATACCACTCCCTGTCAAGTATTCAAACTTTAGCCAAGTATGGGAAAGCTCCAAAATCACTTGCACTTTCACAAGCAGCTGGAAGAAATAATCCAGCAACTGGTCTGTGAATACTTCATGACCCCTTTAAATTTAATGTGTTCAGCTATGCAAGACTGGTTAGAGAGTGGAGTTCAAAAATGTCAGCACTGGCATCAAATCAGCGTGGCTCACTGATTTATGCCATAATTTATCAGCTCTGCATGCTGCCAGCAGTCATTAGGTGTGTGCGTGCAAACTACTGTACTAAAATGGCATCCGGTGCACTTCACACCAAAACTGTTTGAGAGCATCTCAGACCCTATTTTTGAACACTAGGTTGCTGCATAGTAGATAAAAAAAAATGCTACCGAGCCCAATGCAGCCCCCCCAAGTGTTTAAAAATGCCATTCTTCTCCTGGTACCTAAATGTCCCATTATGAGTCTAGCCTTAATTTGAATACACCTAATCGTCCAACAATACAGCACAGAAGTAGGTCCTTCAATCCATCAAGTTCTTTCTCCACATTATCCATCTAGTCAGATCCTATTTTTATTCTTTCTCCTCATATCCTTTAATATTGATCTTTTCCAAGGAACTATCTAATTACAATTTGAAAGAACTTATGGATTTTTTTACTCTGCCTGGCAGGCTGCTTCAAATCTTTATAGTGCAACTTCTGCATGTGTTCTGAAGTTCCCTGCTGCACTTTAGCGGGTGGTTGACAGAAATGGATTTATGAGCAAGTTTTAGCCATTTCCAATATTGAGCAAGGAATTTCATTCCTCTCTCACTGAAATTGCAGCAGGAAATCAGAAGACTTTCCAGAGAGATTTAGGGCCTATCATTCTCTGAGTGAGGAAATTCTTCCTTGCTAATTCTAGTGCCAATCTTCCAGTCAAAATAGTTCTAGCTTCATTTGAAGTAATATTTTGGGTTTCCAGATTTATTTTGTATGCTGCAGTGAGGATCCATTTTAGCTTCTCCTCCCGAGCCTTTACAACAACAATTTTGTATTTATATAGCATCTTTATTCTAACAAAACAGTTTAAGGCATTTTGCAGGAATATTATAAAGCAAAATCTGACCTCAAGCTGCGTAGGGTAGATGGCCAAAAGTTTGGTCAATGTGGTAGGTTTTATGGAGCATCTTAAAGGAGGAAAAAGAGAGGGAGAGAGGCACAGAGGCTGAGAGAGGGCATTCCAGAGCTGGAGGTCATAACATTTCTCATAACTCATTTACACTTGGGATCAGCCTTGCTGTACCTTCTCCGATGCTTAGAAATGTTTTACCTTTGTCTGTGGCCGGGATTGAGTACAAGACTCCAAGTGGGGTTTAATTCTACATTGTAGAGCCTCTGTATGATCTTTAGACAATTATACATTGGTGATCTGATGTTCTTTTAATTGCTTTACCCCATTGTCCAGACATTTTTCCAAATCTCCCTCTGCCAATTCTGTCCCACTAATTTGCTGCCAATGATGCAGAGCAGCAGATTACTTACAGCAAACTTCACCCATCAATTCTGAATTCAAATGATGCACAACAGGATATCTGCAAATTAAAAAAAATGAACAAAATATATTTACAACATCACATGCAGTTTCTTCCTTAACCAAACTCAGATAGTGGAAAATGAATATTACATTCACCAGCAGAAACAATGTGGGAGAAAGCTTCCGCCTTGCCATCAAGAAACACCTACGCACTAATAGTGTGCTCTTTGACGCTCTGTTCATTTCTCGCCAGTATTACTCAGATCCAGGCCTCCTCACAATCTTGATCCAGACAGGCACACTGAATGTGAATTGCCTGAGAAAAGACAGCAGTAGATCTGTTCAGCATAAGGGCAACTTTCAACCACATTTGGCACCAAGGACTCTAGAAAAGCTGAGGTCAATTGTTGTCTTCATTGGAAACAACTTCACTGGAAGTGAAAATCAGGAAAAATATACGACAGGAAGCTTAATCCATATGGCCCATTTTATACCATCACTCAAAGCCAAAATTACCCCCATTGAGTGTCCAAATGGTGTCCCCTGTTGGATCTGATTGTGAAGGGTATGTCATTTCTGACTAATCGAGTTGTATTTTTTGAGGAAGTCACCAACATGTTGGATACAGGAGTTGTTATATGATTGCCTTCAAGAGTGATGTCCCTTTAAGATCTTAGTATGCCAATGAGCAACGTGCCAGGATGCAGTCATGTGACTACAAGCCTGAGTCACTCTGTAACTGTAACACCTAGAGGTAGGTCCTGTAAATAGTTAGCTCTGTACTGTACATAATAGATTAGCTGTTAATAAACTTATTTGAGATCTTCAACCAACTGGGCTCCACGCATCTCATTTATGTTGCATCAGACAACATAAAAAGAACTAATTACGTGGTGGCAGTTCCTCATTACAGGATTGTCTATGAATGTTTCTGTCTGGACCTCCAGCAAAGATTTGATAAGGTTCTGTACAGGAGATTATTAGCATAAATAAGAGGATGAGGAATTGGACGCAACCTTGTGACATGGACTAATAATTGGTTAGGAGGTAGGAGACAAAGAGGGATAGATAATGGAAATGTACACTAACTGGCAGGAAGTGACAAAATGGTCAGACCCATCTGGAGTTCTGTGTTTAATTTTGAGCACTTCATCTCAGGAAGGAGAGATTGGTCTTGGAAGAGGGTCCGCTGCAGATTCACCAGGCTGATGTCAGGGCTCAAAGGGTAAAATTGTGAAGATAGGTTGCATAAATGTGTCTTGAATTCATTTGTGTTTAGGTAGTTGAGGGATAATATAACTGGGTTCTTAAAATATTTAAAGGATTCAATAGAGTAGATAGGTAATAAATTATTTCAACTGGTAGCGAATTCCAGAACAAGGGGGCACAATCTTAAAATTAGAGATCGGCCATTTAGGAATAAAGACAGAAAGTGTGTTTTAAACAACAGATAGAGGAAACCGGAAACTATCCTTGTACAGGCTGTGGATGCTGGATCAATTGAAAATTTCAAGACTGAGATGACCAAATTTTTTGTAATGTATATGGATAAATAAAGTTGTAGTAAAGATCAGCCATGATCTAATTTAGTGGCAGAACAGGCTGGAGGGGATGAATGGCCTGCTCCTGTTTCTATGTTCCCACTCAGAATCTCCCCCTATTAGATTCCACTCTCTATTTTCTCTTTTGCAACTAATTTCCATGTGTTTTTTTTTCCGTTACTAGTCTTTTATGTGGCATTTTGCTAAACATTTTGAAAGCCTGGATAAACTATATTCTAAGAAATTCTGTTATCTACTTTATCTGTAATGTCCTCAAAGGCTTGAAGCTTTCATGGTAAACAACTGTAAATGCCAACTGTAACATTTCCATTATACCTTCCAGGAGTGTCGGCAGCTTTTTTTAAAATTGTACTCATTCCTTTCAAATGGGGCCTTCCTCATTTCTATTCTGAGTGTAACAAACATTTTGAAGTAGGTCTGAGGGTATTTAAAACTAGAACATTATGAACTTTTGAATAGTCTAGTTTAAAACATTGTTTTATTTCACAATGATTAGATTTTCAATCTTAACAATTACAGAAAAAGTAAGTGACATTTGGCTATATCAATATTGAAAACCATAATTTTCCTCGATTATCTCAACAGTCAGCTTCCTCCTTTCATAGAGGCACTCTATACCCACTAACCATCCTGCATGCCACCACAACCCCCCACCGTACTAACTAACAAGACATTCTTAGCCCTCTCACTTTTTCCCCGCCTTCCCTAGTTCATATTGGCTGCTTTCTTTATTCATGCTGACACCTTTCAACTTTCTCTCTCTCCCCCAATTAAAACTGTAACTTTTCATCCTTCGCACCCTTCCCACCCTCACCCTCAGTTTATGTTGAGATCCTTCACCTCCTCCTAGTTTCTCCTGCCACTCTACTCCCCTCCCCTCCCAGTGCCGAGATACCATCTCACAAAATTATCACCAGAATTTAAACATCAAAATTGTGCATTAGGAGGGTTAACCTAAACAACTGAGGAGGAGATGGAATTAAGGCAAGGCTGTCGGGTTTTTGGCAAGAAACAAAGAAGATGAGTTTAGCCTGGTCAGTATTCTGGCTCGACCTTAACTCGATGTTGAACAAGCAATTAGACGTCCCAATGGTGATCATGGAGATAAGAATTTGAATATTCTCATCATTGTTTTCAAACCACTCCATGGCCTTTCCCCTCCCTGTCTCTGTGATCTCCTCCAACCCTACAACTCTCAGATATCTGCACTCCTCCGAATCTAGCCTCTTGAGCATCCCCAATTTTAAAAACTCCACCTTTGGTGGCTGTGCCTTCATCTGCCAAGGCTCTTAAGTTCTGGAATTTCCTCCCTAAACCTCTCTGCCTTTCTTCCACCATTAAGTCGCTCCTTAAACCTACCTCAGTGACCAAGCTTTTTGGTGGTTTGTCCTAATATCACGTCATGTTGCTTGGTGTCAAATTTTATTTGATAACGCTCCTGAGAAGCATCTTGGACTAGTTTATTACATCAAAAGTGCTTTATAAATAGAAGTTGTTGTTGAAGTTGTAGTGGAGAGGCAGAATTGAATGTCATCATCAAACAAATAAACAATTGGGGTAGGATTTTTAGTTTAGGGTCAGGAACCCAATATTGGGATCATTTCCAGTTGCCAACCCTGTCCCAGGAGAAGTGGTCACAGCCTACGATTTTCATAGAGGCAGGCTGCTAATTGGTTGGGTGGGTTGGGCAGACAATTAGTGGTGTGGGTGCAGGATGTAGGCGCGACTTCTAAAATACAGGCCCAATTTAAAGGCATCATGGCAGCCATTACTATGACAGCTGTTTTGACTCACAATGCAAGCTCAAGGTCAACAGAAGGAGAGGCAGATGCCTGGCACCCAGGGCAGAGATGCTCCTTCCTTCAGTACTGCTGACCTTGAGGTGCTCCTGGAGGTTTTGAGGGAGAGGAAGGAGGTCCTCATTTCCAAAGGTGGCAAGGGAAGGTCACCCACCCAAACAAAACAGTCATGGCTGGAGGTAGCTGAAATTGTCAGCAGCAGGAGTGTAGTGTGGGGGAACTGGGTGCAGTGCCACAAGAGGTTTATTGACCTTTTTTGCTCTGGCAAGGTAAGTGCGACACGAGACCCTGTTGACAGACTTCTGGCTATGCAACTTCCAGCAGACACACGCAGCTGAGGAGCCTGAAGGCAGATATTGCTCCTGAACATGGGAGAAGTGTGTGCCCAGGATACTGACTGACCCCTCACTAATGTCCAGAGCCTTAGTGCTGTTAAGGACCTGGCAGTGCTGATATATTCTTTTTATTCATTTGTGTGATGTGGGCGTCGCTGGCTAGGCCAGCATTTATTGCCCATCCCTAATTGATCTTCAACTAAGAGGCATGTTTGTTTAGAGATACAGCACTGAAACAGGCCCTTCGGCCCACCGAGTCTGTGCTGACCATCAACCACCCATCTATACTAATCCTACACTAATCCCATATTCCTACCACATCCCCACCTGTCCCTATATTTCCCTACCACCTACCTATACTAGGGGCAATTTATAATGGCCAATTTACCTACCAACCTGCAAGTCTTTTGGCTTGTGGGAGGAAACCGGAGCACCAGGAGAAAACCCACGCAGACACAGGGAGAACATGCAAACTCCACACAGGCAGTACTCAGAATTGAACCCGGGTCGCTGGAGCTGTGAGGCTGCGGTGCTAACCACTGCTCCACTGTGCCGCCCTTTGGCCGCTTCAGAGGGCATATTTTTAAGAATCAACTACATTGCTGTGGGTCTGGAATCACAGAAAGGCCAGACCAGGTAAGGACGGCAGATTTTGTTCCCTAAAGGACATTAGTGCACCAGATGGGTTTTTACAACAATCGACAATGGTTTCATGGTCGCTGTCATGCTAGGCCTCCACCTGCCAAGAATGAGGCACATTAATTTTGTCATGACCATTGATTTTAAACTGTTAGTCGAGTGAAGAAAAGACTTGTTCAACAGATCAGCCATGGCTGGAAAAGATATTTGCATATTAACAGATGGTGATTGGAAGGACAAAGGACCATTCCCTGACACATTCAACACACAATGGACCTTGATCACCAGGTATTGTGCGTAAGAGGAGCATTTCAGAGACTGCTGAGGTGATACAATCCAAGACGTGGTTAGGCCAGTTAGTCACATGACTAACTTGCTTGGCAACCTGGGCTCTTCTGAATTGTACAAACAGTTTGAACACAGAAAGATTGTTTGCAACAGGATTGAGAAGGTCTCTCCTGTCTGCCCCCATCTCTTTCTCACAAGCCTCTGAATCCACTGAAGACACATGAAACCCAAAAGAGAAACGTCTCCTACAGCGAACAATGCTTAAGAAGAATACCGGACCCCACTGAAAAGCAAGATCTACCTACACTCAAGGATTCTACAGTGAGCTCGAAGAACTGTAACAAAAACTCTTCAGGTATTACCTCAAACTTTTCCACTTTATTTTTCTTCTGCTCCTTTCTGTCTCTGTTTGCATGTGTGTATCGCGTATGCATGCTAGTGTGGGAGCGTCATGTCTCCGTAGGCACCAACCGAATTCGAGTTTAAGTTCAAGTTTAATGAATATCAACTTTTCTTCTTTCAACCTGAGAAAACCTGTTTGTGCTGGTTTCTTTGCCTTATAATTGGAAAGCAGTGATCAAGGATCACTAAGGGGGAGCTAAAAAACACTTTAAAAAAATTAAACCCTGTTATGGTAAGACCAGGTGAAGGCTGAGAGGGACCCCTAGACACCTTTGTCACCTGGACATAACAGAAATTTGGGTGCTAGCATCCAGAATTGATCCACAGACAAATGAGAAATTGGAAGTGGGAAGCCAAATTGTTCCCAATCAGAAAAAACAAGATTTCAATCCAGGTTTTCTTGTGGTTGTGTGTGCTTGAATACCAACATTTCTGCAACTGAAGCTAGTAGCTCTCCAAGCCAGGATGAAGTAACTTGGGAGCACTGTCTATGGAGGAGTTGAGGAAAATGGCTGAGTAGTGTGGGATCACTGTACATGGCAAGGCTAGGAAGTCAGAACTCCTAAGAATAGTGGCCAACCATTTTTCTCTTGAATCTGAAGAAGCAGAAGCAGTGTTAGAAGTAGACTCAGACAGGGCATTGCTAGCAAAGGCACAATTGGAACCAAGGAAACTTGAATTAGAAGACAGGGAAAGAGAAGGAGAAAGGGAGAGACAGGAAAGAGGGAGAAAGAGCCTTCCAGAAGGAACGTGAAGAAAAAGAAAGAGAGGAGAAGGAACAAGAGAGACAGGAGAAGGAACAAGAGAGAGGGGAGAGAGAAAGAATATTCCAAAAAGAATGCGAAGAGAGAGAGTTGAAGTGGCTTGAGTTCACTAGGGGGCGACAGATTAACCCAAGTGAAAGCATGGCCAATATGGAGGAGCATAATTTAGGGCTCGGTACAGAATTGTTAAAACTAGCTCAAATAATTCCAAACTCCAATGAGGAAGATGTAGAAGTATTTTTTGTGTCCTTTGAGAAACTGGCAAGGCAGCTAAAATAGCCAGCTGAGACCTGGCCTCTTTTACTACAAAGCAAGCTAACTGAAAAAAAACCATGAGGTTTATTCCCTATTGCCAGATGAGAGTTCATCAAATTATGACCTGACCAAAAATGCTATCCTCAGGGCATATGAATTAATATCTGAAGCCTATCACCAAAAGTTTAGAACCCTCAAGAAGCAAGCTAATCAAACTTATCTGGAGTTTGAAAGAAGTAAGCAGCTGGCTTTTGACCAGTGCTGAGGGCTCTCAAAGTACAGCTCAGCTGTGAGAATCTCAGAGAAGTAATTCTGTTAGAGGAATTTAAACACTCTCTCTCACTCTTCATAAAGACCCATGTAGAGGAGTAGCGGGTCCAGAGAGCCTGGCAAGCAGCCGTTCTGGCCGATGAGTTTGCTTTAATTTATAAGTCGGTTTCCCATGGGAGAACCTTTCCTAATCACTCCCATAAATCCGAAAAGGATAAAGGGTGGGAAGTTAGGAGACCCAGGGAATTAATTAAATGGATTTTCCCTAGCTGAAGCTCAGCAAGCCGACCCAGTATTGCAAGAGTTAGCACAGGCTGAAAGTGAAGCAAAGGGAGTCCCTGATTGTAACTATTTAAAGAATGGGGTACTGATGACAAAATGGAGTTCTCCTCACAGACCTGAGAGAAAGGAGTGGACAGTGGTTCACCAGTTAGTGGTACTGCAGTGGTACTGGAGAGAAATATTAAAGAGGGGCCCATGAGACGACAGTGGCTGTACATGCTGGTATATGAAAGACCAAAGGCCAAAACTCCACAAAGATATGGTGGAGTACTGCAGGAGTTGCCACATGTGCCAGGTTGAGGGGAAACCCCAACCTACAGTGAAACCCGTACCCTAAGTCCTGTACCAGTGTTAGGAGGACCCGCCAGCAGAGAGCTGGTGAACTGTAAGGGACCCCCGCTGAGAACAAAAGGGGACAGGCAGGCACAAGGCTGGCAACAAGTTAGAAAGGGAAGGGGAAAAAGTGACCAAGAGGGCCGGTTAAAGGAATCCCGGATGAAAACCCCGAGAAATGTGAAAAGTTAGACCTCACATTCTCCTATGTAAATGGGAGCACTAGAAGCACCCCACCAGAGTTGCTAACAGCATTTACAGAAACCTGCAGAGACAAAAAAGACCTCTGGAGGCAGAGAAACCTCACCTAGTCGAAGTGCCACAGGGGAGTGCAGTAGAGTCTGCACAAATACCTGCAGGCAGGAGTATCCTCTGGGACAAAGGGGAGATTAGCAAAGAATCCTCCCCCACAGTCAGAGCCAAAGGGAACCACCCATCCCCCAAAGTCAAAAGCCTTTGCATGACTCAGCAAAGCACTGAAAGAGTGTTCAGGATAGACCCGCCCACTACTGACTCTCCTGAAAAAAATTACCTCAGCAGGATCAAAGACCCTCGGCAGCCACGGAAATGGGCAAATGTAATAGAAACTTCCCCAAATAAGAACATGTTATTGGGATGCCAAAACGGGGCAGGGGGGCGGGTGCGGGGCAAGTTTTAATAAGTTTTAGGATTTGTGAATGAATGAGAGAAATGCATGTTTTTTTCTTCTGTATCATATTTTTTCTTGACCCTTTTAATGAAATGCACATTTCTCAAATCATATTTCATTTCGCTGGGTGTGAAGGTGTCATGCTAGGCCCCCACCTGCCAAGAATGAGGCACATTAATTTTATCATGAACATGATTTTAAACTGTTACTCGAGTGAAGAAAGGATTTGTTCAACAGATCAGCCAAGGCTGGAAAAGATATTTGCATATTAACAGACGGTGATTGGAAGGACAAAGGACCATTCCCTGAAACACTGAACCCACAATAGACCTTGATTACCAGGTACTGTGCGTAAGAGGAGCATTCCCAAGACTGCTGAGGTGATACAATCCAAGATGTGGTCAGACCAGTTAGTCACATGACTAACCTGCGAAGCAACCTGGACTCTTCTGAATTGTACAAACAGTTTGAACTCAGAAAGACTGCTCGCTCCTGGATTGACAAGTTCTCTTCTGTCTGCCCCCATCTCCTTCTCACAAGCCTCTGAATCCACTGAAGACACATGAAGCCCAAGAGAGAAAAGTCTCCTACAGCGAACAAGGTTTAAGAAGAATACTGGGCCCCACTGAAAAGCAAGATCTACCTACAATCAAGGACTCTACAGTGAGCTCAAAGAACTGTAACAAAAACTCTTCAGATATTGCCTTAAACTTTTCCACTTTATTTTTCTTCTGCTCTTTTCTGTCTCTATTTGCATGTGTGTATCGCGTATGCTTGCTTGCATGGGCATGTCGTGTATCCATAGGCATCAACCGAATTAGATTAAGTTCAAGTTTAATAAATTTCAACTTTTTTTCTTTAAAGCTCAGAAAACCTGTTTGTACTGATTTGTTTGCCTTATAATTGGAAAGCTGTGAAAACAAGGATTCACTAAGGGGGAGCTAAAAATACATTGTGTTTTAACAATTCAACTTTGTTACAGTAAGACCAGGTGGAGGCTGAGAGGGACCCCTAGACTCCTTTCTCACCTGGTTGTAACAGTCACCATTAAACTAGCTTTGTAATTCCCAGATTAATTGAATTTAAATTTCACCATTTGTTGTGCTGGAATTTGAACCCATGTCTTTAGATCAGTAGCATTGGTGTTTGAGTTATTGGTCTAGTGATATTACCACTATGCCACCACCTCCCCCAGCAGTGTATGTAAATGAGTCACTGGCATTAGTCAGAGAGGCCAGTGGTGCCTTTTCTCTCTCTCTCTCTTGTCCTTGCAGAACAGGGTACAAAGTTCCAGGGAGAGGGCTGCAATATTGGAGGAGTGCCCGAGCTTGCCATCGTTGGTGCAATGGAGGAGGGAGTGATGAAACTCACCAGGGTGAACCTGCAGGACAAAGACGGGAGGGGAGAGATGTGCATACCTGGAGGAGAGGGTGAAGAGATATTGCTATCTGTAAATGAATGGGGTGGAGTGCACTCCATCAGAGAGCATGTCAAAGACTCAGCTGCATTGGGAAGCCTCAGTTCTGCAGCGGCTTCAGTCGTCAAAGGCTAGTTCTCATGATCTCCTTCTTGTGTCTCTCACAGAGTTAGTCGTGGAGAGGTAACACCTGAGTCCTGTCACTTCACCAGAGCTATCTCAAGAAACCAAGACATCAGAGCCAGCACCGTCACATCTCACAAGTGCACCCTCCACCAGTACAGATGCACTCATTTAGGTGGGTCCTTGTGCATGCTTAGATAAGGCATTAGGTGAAAAGTATGCCACTCATGTGCAGGAGGAGGTGAGTGAAGCAGAGGCAGCTGTGGGCAGCCCCCCTCAGCTTTGCACAAGTGCAGGACCTGGGGAGTCACAAAAAGGACGCTCTACCTAGAACAGCAGCAAAAGCTGTGCATCCACATGTTGGAGTTCCGTAAGTGTGGGGTCATGGGCTGAGAATGAAGAAGTCAATTCAGCTCATGTGCTGCCCCTGGCTCAGGATTTTGAATGCATGAGCTGCTCCATTCAGAGTGGCCAACCTCATGGAGTGACATCTGCGGCAACTCTTTGAGTGGATACAGGAACAGTGCATTAACATGCACAGAAAGCATGCAACACTCTGTAACATTGACTGGTCAGTGCCACTGATGGTGCAAAGATGCATGGAGTGGATGCCAGTTGCGCCCCAACTGCTGGTCCCCTCCAGGCACCTGGAGCACCAAGCAAGGTCTGAGGCAGTTACCGAAGAGGATGAGAGACCCTCCCCTCATGGGCGCCATCAACATCATTGGCTTCCAAAACAAAAACAGATGAACTGAGAGCGCAAATACAAATAAACAAGTACGATCTGATGGCCATTACAGAGACATGGCTGCAGGATGACATAGATTGGGACCTGAATATTGAAGGGTACATGGCATTTAGGAAGGATAGGAAGCTAGGAAAAGGCATTAGCGCAATAGAGAGGCATGACCTAAGTTCAGGAAACTAGGATGTAGAAGCAGTTTGGGTAGAGATAAGCAATCATAAAGGCAAGAAGTCACTTGTGGGAGTGGTGTACAGGTCATCTAACATTAACCACACTGTAGGATGGGGCATAAAGAAAGAAATAATGGCAGCTTGTCAGAAGTACAGAAATAATTATGGGACATTTTAACCTACATATAGACTGGAAAAATAAGATGGGCAGAGATAGCATAGATGAGGAGTACATAGAATGTTTTCTGGATAATTTCTTGGAACAGTACGTTCTGGAGCCAAACAGAGAGCAGGCTATACTAGACCTAGTATTGTGCTGTGAGATAGGATTAATTAATGCCCTCACAGTTAAGGCACCCCTTGGTAGCAGTGATCATAATATGATGAATTTTACATTCAGATTGAGGGAGAGAAGAGTGGGTCCAACACTAGTATTTTAAATTAAATAAGGGTAATTATGAGGGCATGAAAGCAGAGCTTGCTAAAGTGAACTGACAAATTAGATAAAGGGATAGGTCAATAGAGATGCAGTGGCAGACATTTAAGGGGATATTTCAGAATACACAGAATAGATACATTTTAACAAGAAATAAAAATTCCAAGGGTGGTACCCGCCATCTGTGGTTCAGTAAAACAGATAAAGATAGTAACAACCTATAAGAAAAAGAATATAATTGCGCAAAGATGGGAGGCAGGCAGAAGATTGGACAGAATATAAAAAACAGCAAAGAATGACGTAAAGATTGATAAGGAAGGTAAAATTAGAGTACAAGAGAAAGCCAGCTTGAAATATAAAGACAGATAGTAAGAGTTTCTATCGATATTTTAAAAAAAGAGTTAACAAAGTGAGCGTTGATCCGATAGAAAGTGAGTCTGGGGAATTAATAATGGATTATAAGGAGATGGCTGATGAACTGAACAGGTATTTTGCATCAATCTTCATTATTGAGGATACAAATAACATCCCAGTATTAGCTTTATGTCAGGAAATGGAAGGAAGGGAGGAACTCAAGGAAATTACAATTACCAGGGACGTGGTCCCACATTGTTGGAGCTGCAGGCTGACAAGTCCTCGGGTCCTGATGGACTTCATCCTAGGGTCTTAAAAGAAGTGGCTAGTGAGATAGTTGATGCGTTAGTTTTAATTTTCCAAAATTCCCTAGATTCAGGGAAGGTTCCGTTAGATTAGAAAATAGTGAATGTAACTCCTTTATTCAAAAAGGGAGGGAGACAGAATGCAGGAAACTACAGGCCAGTTAGCTTAACATCTGTCTTAGGGAAAATGTTAGAAACTATTATTAAAGACGTTATAGCAGGGCATTTAGAAAAATTCAAGGTAATCAGGCAGAGTCAACATAGTTTTGTTAAAGGGAAATCATGTTTAACCAATTTACTGGAGTTCATTGAGGGAGTTACATGTGCTGTGGATAAAGGAGAACTGGTAGATGTATTGTACTTCGATTTCCAGAAGGAATTTGATAAGGTGCCACATCAAAGGTTATTGCAGAAAATAAAAGATCCTGGTGTAGGGGGTAACATATTGACATGGATAGAAGATTGGCTAGCTTACAGGAAACAGTGTGGGCATAAATAGGTCATTTTCTGGTTGGCAAGATATAATGAGTGGTGTGCCACAGGGATCTGTGCTGGGGCCTCAACTTTTTACAATTGATATAAATGACTTAGATGAAGGGACTGAAGGTATGGTTGCTAAATTTGCTGACGACACAAAGATAGGTAGGAAAGTAACTTGGTGAAGAGAACATAAGGGGGCTACAAAGGGATATAGATAGGTTAAATGAGCAGGAAAAGACCTGGCAGATGGAATATAATGTGGCAAAATGTGAAATTGTCCATTTTGGCAGAAAAAATAAAAATATGCATATTATCTAAATGGTGAGAGATTGCAGAGCTCTGAGATGCAGAGGGATCTGGGTATCCTCGTGCATGAACTGCAAAAGGTTTGAATGCAGGTACAGCACGTAATTAGGAAAGCAAATAGAATGTTATTGTTTATTGCAAGGGCAATTGAATACAAAAGTAGGGAGGTTATGCTTCAGCTATACAGGGCATTGGTGAGACCACATCTGGAGTACTGTGTACAGTACTGGTCTCCTTATTTAAGTTTTACAGCCTGGTGAGAAAGAGGTCTAGGGGTCCCTTTCAGCCTTCACCTGGTCTTACTGTAACAGGCTTTTATTTTGAAATACACTGTTTTTAGCTCCCTCTTGGTGATTCCTTGTTCACCGCTTTCCTATTATAAGGCAAAGAAAGAAGCACAAACAAGCTTTCTTAGGTTTAAAGAAGAAAGGTGAAATTTTATTATACTTTAACTTAAACTCTAATTCGGTTGACGCCTACGGATACACGACACGCCCGCGCTAGCATGCAGATAGGTACAGAAAGAGCAGATGAAAAATAAAGTGGAAAGGTTTGAGGCAATATCTGAAGCGTTTTTTTGTTACTGTGCTTCGAGCTCGCTGTAGTCCTTCATTGTAGGTAGGTCTTGCTTTTCATTGGGGCCCAGTATTTCTCTTAAACCTTGTTTACTGTAGGAGACTTTTGTCTCTTGGGGTTCATGTGTCTTCAGTGGGTGTTGGCGTTCCGAGAGAAAGAGACGGGAGCAGACAGGAGAGGACTTTTCAATCCAGGAGGATTCTGCTTTCTGCCAGTTCAAACACTGTCTCTGCAATTTAAAACTCCTCAAGTTGGCCAGCAAGGTAATCACGTGACCAACTGGTATAACCACTTCTGGCTTTGTGTATTGTATTGGAGCAGGGGATAGCTCCTTTGTTCCAAGCAGTGTCTGTTAATATGCAAAAATGTCCTTCCAACCATGGGCCTGACAACTCCTTGTAACCGGCCTTCTCTTCTTCCCAGCAACAGTTTGAAATTTAATGTCCATGTGACGAACTTAACATGCCTTATTCTTGGCAGGTGGGGGCCTGCATGACATAAGGACGGATGTAAATGCATTGGAGGTGGTACAGAGAAAAGTTTACTAAACTAATACCTGGAATGAGCGGGCTGTCTTATGAAGAAAGATTGGACAGGCTAGGCTTGTATCTGCTGGAATTTAGAACAGTAAGAGGTGACTTGATTGAAACATATACGATCCTGGGGAGTCTTGACAGGGTGGATGTGGAAAGGATGTTTCCCCTTGTAGGAGAATCTAGAACTAAGGGTCACTGTTTAACAAAGGGGGTCACCCATTTAAGACAGAGGTGATGAGAATTTTTTTCTCTCAGAGGGTCGTGAGTCTTTGGAATTCTCTTCCTCAAAAGACGGTGGAAGCAGAGTCTTTAAATATTTTTAAGGCAGAGGTAGATAGATTCTTGATAAGCAAGGGGGTGAGAGGTTATCGGGGGTAGGTGGAAATGTGGAGTAATCAATTCTGCCATGAACTTATTGAATGGCGGAGCAGGCTCGAGTGGCCTACTCCTGCTCTTAATTTGTATGTTCGTATGTATGTTCCTTGGCCCTCTGACTGGGGACTTCAACCTGCACCTCCGGAGCTCCTAACCTTTTCCAGTTGGATTTCATTAACGTGAAAAAAAATCCTAAAAAAATTAAGTCAAGAAAAGTAAGAATGTGTTTTATTGTGGGGATAATCACTGCACCTCATAGTTTCAAATGATTATTTCAATGAAAAACATCATTGTGCTCTAAATAAACCTGTTTGAGTGGTATAGCTACACCATGGTTATCGATAATGTCTTTGATTCGAGGAACTGAATGATGGTTGCGATCATTATTGTTTCTAATATAGCTGAGATGAAAAATTATTCTGAATGTGCTATTAGAAGCTTTTTTGAAATACAAGAATCAACTTTTTGTTTAATAAAAACAGAAAGTGCTGGAAATACTCAGCAGATCAGGCAGCATCTGTGGAGAAAGAAGCAGAGTTAATGTTTCAGGTCTGTAACCTTTCATCAGACTTTTTGTTTTAACTGGTTCTGAAGAAAATCATATCCAACTCGAAACTTCAACTCTGTTTCTCCCTCCAAAGTGCTGCCAAGCCTGCTGAGTATTTCCAGCACTTTCTGTTTTTATTTTTGTTTAACTAACTGGATTGAGCCTTTTGACGAGGTAACGGAGAGAATTGATGAGGGTAATGCAGTTGATGCGGTGTACATGGACTTCCAAAAGGCATTTGATACAGTGCTACATAACAGACTTGTCAGCAAAGGTAGAGCCCATGGAATAAAAGGGACAGTAGCAGCATGGATACAAAATTAGCTGAAAGATAGGAAACAGAGAGTAGTGGTGAACAGTTGTTTTTTGGACTGGAAGAAAGTATATAGGGGTCAGTGTTAGGACCACTGCTTTTCTTGATATATATGACTGACTTAGACTTGGGTGCATAGGGCACATTTTCAAAATCTGTGGGTGACACAAAACTTGGAAGTATATTGTGCACAGTGAGTCGGATAGTGATTAACTTCAAGAGGACATAGACAGGCTGGTAGAATGAGTGGACAAGTGGCAGATGAAATTTAATGCAGAGAAGTGTGAAATGATTCATTTTGGTAGGAAGAATGAGGAGAGCAATATAAAATAAAGGGTGCAATTCTTAAAAGGGTTCAGGAGCAGCGGGACCTGGGGGTGCATGTGCACAAATCATTGAAGGTAGCAGGGCAGGTTGAGAAAGCAGTTAATAAAGCATACGGGGTCCTGGGCTTTATAACTAGGGGCATAGAGTATAAAAGCAAGGAAGTTTTAATAAATCTGCATAAAACTCTGGCTTTGCCCCAGTTGAACTATTGTGCCAAGTTCTGAGCACCACATTTTAAGAAAGATGTGAAGGCATTAGAGAGGGTGCAGAAAAGATTCACAAGAATAGTTCCAGGGCTGAGAACTTCAGTTACATGGATAGATTAGAGAAGCAGGGGATGTTCTCCTTGGAGAAGAGAAAATTAAGAAGAGATTTGATAGAGGTGTTTAAAATCATAAGGGGTCTGAACAGGGTGGATAAGGGAGAAACTTTTGCTTTTGCAGAAACATAAGTCACTGATTTAAAGTAATTGGCAAAAGAAGCAATGGCAACATGGGGTAACTTTTTTTTACACAGCGAGTGAAGGGCTACGGACAAAATGCTGGAAAGTGGGATTAGGCTGGGTGGCCTTTTTTCTCAGCTGGTGCAGACACGATGGGCCAAGTGGCCTCTTTCTGTGCTGTAAACTTTCTATGTTTCTATGAGTGACTAGGGTCTGGATTGAGGTCTTCAAAAGCGAATTGGATAATTATCTGAAAAGATTTGCAGGGCTACGGGTAAAAGGCAAGGAAGTGGGACCAGGTGAGTTGCTCTTGCAGAGAGCAGCCACAGATATGACAGGCCGAATGGCCTCCATCTGTACTGTAACCATTCTAAGATTCGATGATGGCTGACAAATTGTCTTAATCTATGCATCTTAAGTTAAAGTTTGTTTTAAAGATGACTTTACAAAGGTTACACATTAATTAGCAGATACATCATAGAAAGTCCTTATAGATCTTCTGGATAGTCTTATTAGTAAGGTGGCATTGATCACTTCCATAGTGCAACAAGATTAGGAACTTCCTCCAGTAGATTTCAAAGTCCAGTCCTCCAGGTTGCAGATATGGAAGTAATGATGTCCCATCGATAGTGAGCAATGCAATTTTCCCGTAAGTCATTCATCAATGGTCAACCCTCAGTCCAGGCTCCTCTACCTCTAGCCAAACTGTTGCCTTGTGTTCTGCTTCAACTCCAAGCAGAAACTCACAACTCTGAAAGCCTTCTTTTAAAAACACACCCAGCTCTTTTGGCTGGCCTAACACTGTAGAGTTTTATTGACAAACTGAAACTAAAAACTTCCAGTCACATGTCCTTGGTTAAAAAAAAAAACTGCTTCGTGTTTTTCTCCATCACAGGACACTTTAACTAACCTGGGTTTGACTTCCCAGAACTTGGAAATACCCACCCCCTAATCAGGGACTGACTCAAAAACACAAACACAGGCTGTACAACATCGCATATGGCGATACTCGAAAAGAGAGATGAAGTGGACCGATGTGCATCATGCATAGGTGGTAAGAGTGGATCTAATCAAGGCTGTGTCTTCAATGGAAGTCTTCTCACAAGCAGCTCAAAGTGAGTACCAGAGCATGCAGTCCTCGTGGGTTAGAAGGCCTCAGCTGAAGTGTGTCTGGATCAGATGTTCCCAGATGTCAATTGCATCCTGACAAGGCCCTCGAGTCCTGCGTCGGCCCCAGTCACAGCCTGCACAGCCAAGGCACCTTTCTGCTCTGCATCTTCCTCCTTCTCTTCAACCTCCCACTTATCCTCTTCCTCTGATGAGCTCTGACGTTCCAGGGCCTCACCCTCTACAATGTCTACTCCTCTTTGTTATGGAGAACACAGCAGACCACCACAATGAGTGAGATCCTCCCAACTGGTCCAGGCACTGGAACTGCATCTTCCAAAGTCTGATGACCAGCTCGACGGTGGTCTTTGTGAGCAGATGGTTGCGGTTGCAGCACCTCTGTGGCTCTGTCTCAGGGTCACGTAAAAGGGTGAGTAGCCAGCTCTTCAAGGGATATCGATTCTCCCTAGAATCCATCCAACTAGTTTGGTGGGTGGAATGAAGAGCTGTGGCACTCTGGACTGGCGGAGGATGAAGGCTGCCAGGATAGTGAGCGCACAAATGCATGAAGCTCTCGTTGTGGTCGGAGACCAGTTGAACGTTGAGGGAGTGGAAGCCTTTGCTGTCAATAGAATTCACTGGAAACTCATTCAGTGCCTTGATGGCCACATGGGTGCAATCGATGATGCCCTGCATCTGTGGGAATAGTGATGGAGGCGAATCCCACTTTGTGCCTGCATGCCCCATTTGTCAGTAAGTGTCTGTATTGCCTAACTCTCGCAAATAGGACATCATTGATCTGTCAGACGCAGTGGTGTGCTGCCGCTTGCGAAATTGCAACCAAGGCCTCCAGCTGATCCTTGGAAGGAGCCAGAGGCAAAGAGGTTCAAGGCCACAGGGAAATTGATGGCTACTGACAATGCATAGTGAGCAGTGGTGCAAATGTGAGGTCTTCTGTGATGAGGGCACAAATCTTGGATAGGCACAGTCTCCTGCGGCACTGGTTCACCAAAATTTACAGGTAGGTTTGTCTTCGGCAGTACACTCTGTGCTGGATGTATGGCCTTTGTTGCTTTCCTGCCCCTCGATCTTCTCCTGTACTCTCCTCATGCTCAGGGCTCTGCCTTTATTGTCGAGGATGTTGATCCTCAACATCACTCACCTTAATATCTAAGAACTGTAATCCCACCACCAGCCGTTGCCTTGTTTGCACTTAGATGCATCAACAATAATCTCTGCAGCCCACTGCCCCCTCTCCCCAACTTATGGTCCCACAATGCTAGGAGGGTCACGACCCCCTCCATTGCCTGAGCACGTACAGAACACTGTCTCTATAACCTTTACACACCTGATGGCACCTGTGTGCCAATGGCTGAGTGCCCCTCAGAGCTGTGCTCCCTTTTAAGGGCCCAACTAATTCATGGTGTAGCCATGAGAGGCTCCCCACTATGTTGCGGCCTCCTTGTACCTGGACTGTCCTCGATCCATCATGTAACCCATGTGGCCTCACCAAAATTCCACACTGGCCTCTAACGAGCTGACAATAAGCTTGTTAACAAATTTAATTGGCCTCATTCCTAATTTGGGTGGGTTGCCTTGGCTCACTTTGCCCTGTCCTGTGTAAAATCAACGGTTGCGGGAAAGACAGTGTAAAACTGCAGCGCTAATTTTCGTGCCCACCCGCTGTCATGACATTACTTTAAGGGCCGTAACTAAAGACAGCTGTCTATCACTCGATAGGATGTGATGTACAGACCCATGTGATCTCTAGGCAGTTGTTGAAACAGAGACAAGTTGTGTTATCCTACCTTCCCAGTAATGCAGTATATAAAGTTAATATCTTCAATAAAAGAACCCACCTTTAGATTCATCTATCTTGTCTGTGTGATTGGTGTGTTTGCATCAAGAAAGAGAAAACACAACACCCACCTCTGCATTCACCCCTCTCGGGACCTAAAACTCCTGCACTTGGAAACTGCCCACATCTTGCACCAAAAGATTATGAGGCAGAATTGAAGAAGAATAGCACTTTCTTTTTTAATTAAACCTCTGAGAATGCCTTGGGATGCTTTTCTATGTTAAATCTGCCAGTTCAAGCTCCCTAGTGATATTTTTCCCCAACAACCCATCCCTCCAACTCTTAAAGGAGGAGAGAAAGGTGAAAATGTTTAGGGAGAGAATTCCAAAGCTTCGGACCTATTTAGTTGAAGACAATAGTGCAGCAAGTGGCCAGAACTGGAGTGTTGGAGGAGTTTACAGAGATAGTGAGGGACGAGAACATGGAGGGATTTGAAAACAAAATGAGAATTTTAAAAATAAGATATTGCCGGATGGGAAGCCAATATAGGTCAGCGAGCATAGGGGTGATGGGTAAATGGGAGTTGGTGTGAGTTAGGAAGCAGGCAAAGGAGCTTTGGATGAGCTCAAGTTTACAAATGGTGCAAGGTGGGAGGCAAATTGATTTCAAAATGCAGGCAAAAGGCAACTTCCTAGCTTTAAGAGGCCAAACTTACAGGGGGATAGAGACGGGATGGTCAAATGGGCAGAAAAGTGACAGATGGAATTTAACCCTGAAAAGTGTGAGGTGATACACTTTGGAAGGAGTAATGTGACATGGAAGTATTCAATGAATGGCCTGATACTGGGAAGTTCCAAGGAACAAAGGGACCTTGTCGTGTTTGTCCATAGATCTCTGAAGGCAGAAGGGCAGGTTAATAGAGTGGTGATAAAGGCATATGGGACACTTGCCTTTATCAATCGAGGCATAGATTACAAAAGCAGGGAGGTCATGTTGGAGTTGTATAGAACTTTGGTAAGGCCACAGCTGGAGTACTGTGTGCAATTCTGGTCGCCACATTATAGGAAGGATGTGATTGCACTGGAGGGGGTACAGAGGCGATTCACCAGGATGTTGCCTGGGAAGGAACATTTAAGCTATGAAGAGAGGTTGGATAGGCTTGGGTTGTTTTCGCTGGAGCAGAGAAGACTGAGGGGTGACCTGATCGAGGTGTACAAGATTATGAGGGGCATGGACAGGGTGGATAGGGAGCAGCTGTTCTCCTTAGTTAAAGGGTCAGTTACAAGGGGACACAAGTTTAAGGTGAAGGGCAGGAGGTTTAAGGGGGATTTGAGGAAGAACTGGTGATGGTCAGGAATGCACTGCCTGGGAGGGTGGTAGAGGCGGGTTGCCTCACATCCTTTAAAAAGTACCTGGCACATCATAACATTCAAGGCTATGGGCCAAGTGCTGGCAAATGGGATTAGGTAGACAGGTCAGGTGTCTTTAATGCATCGGTGCAGACTCGATGGGCCGAAGGGCCTCTTCTGCACTGTATTATTCTGTGATTCTTTGAACTAAGTAGGCAAATTGACCTACTTATTTAGAGTTAGACTGACATGCCATTTATTCTCCAGCTTGCTTTCCCGACGTATCTAAAAACCTAATTCATGTCTTTTCACTTCTACTGTTAATTAGTAAAGCATTTAATCTGAAATATTTAACTGTGTGGTAAGTCTTCCTTTTGCAGTGAATAGGATGCCTGACTCATCAGAAGTTAAACTAATAGCACTGGATTTCTGACCCTTCCAAGTGACACCCACAGCTCCCAGTGCTAATGTAGATAGTACTACTCAGACCTTAAAAAGTGTTCAAGATCACAACAAACATATTGGCAAAGGATTTATATACTCAAAATTGAAATGCTGATACTACCTTTTGAACTGTCAGTACAGGCAACTCAGTTACTTATGGTTCCTTTTTACTTGGAAAGCAACTATTTTTAGAATGCCAGGAGAAGACTTGGGGAAGCTTTGACTTTGATTCAGTGATTAGATCAAGAAGACTTTGACTACGACTGGCCTACATGGGCAGAACCCAACATCGAACCATTGGATGATACAGATAGATAGTCATCTTTACAATACTAAGTACTGGACACAAAGATTAGTACTCTTGCAAAGAGAAGATATTGATTTACCCTACAGATTGAAAAGGTTGCTGGGTCCATCAGAAAAAATCTGCAAATCATTGGGTCTCCTCAACTTTGCTGAGTTTCAGAAAATATGTGCAAAAAGTGAATTTCTGCAAAAAAGCATATAATCCTAGGGATGGGACACATTGTTCAAGCACAATAAGAGGGTCTGGCTATTTATCGGGCTTGGGAGTGTTTGCTAGGTGTCAAAAAGCAGCAATGTTTTATTCTCAGTGTTGATTGCTATGATTCAAACCAATACAATTTGAGTTCATTCTCACTGCAAATGGTGGCTTCCATAGGTCAGGTCACACATCCCAGGATCAGCACCTTAATCTTAAAGGGGAGCTTTTTTGTGCCAAGGCATGTTGGAAGACTTGGACACAGCATATATCTGAAAAGTAGGTGATTGGAGTGCAGGTGTGAATGGAAACCCATTCAACGTTATTCCATTTAAATTAATGGAAAGAAGATCAAACAAGTTCCTTGACAACCTATTCACTGCCTTGCCCGATTTTCTGATATCTTTGGTGTCCAAGTGATCGCTTGGGCTGGATTTAATGGGTCCCCACAGAGATGGATAGGAGGGGCGGGAGGGGGGCAAAGAATTGCAGCGGGAGGCGGGGTTGGGGGAGCGAGAGTGCCTATCGCCTTCCTGTTGCATCACAATTATGTTGCGGGCATGAAAGGCCAATGAGGGCCTTCCTGCTCAGAGGTCAATTGAGGCCCCTAAGAAGCCTTTTATTAGCCACTTAAGGGCTTCTTCCCACCACCAGTGGAATTAAGCCCTCCATGAACCACAGATTGCCTACAGAGGAGGGCCCGCCCCCAAGACTGCAGGGAGGTCACCTCGTTTTACTGGGCGACCTGCCCGCGTGGCAGAGGCCCTCCGCTGTAGGAAATCTGTGGCCCACGGAGGGCCGCCAGCGGAAAACAATTCACCTCCCGGAACACGTGCATTCATCACCCACCCTCCCTCTCCCCATCTCCGGGGCCTGCTGAACTGACCCCGGTGGCCCCGCCTCACTTACCTGAGGTCCGGGCCTCCAGCGCTGGGCCTGGTTCCAAGGCCTCCTGTAGTACCTACAGTGGCCACTACTCCCGGTGGCGCTGCTGTTACTGTTGAGCTGCAGGCCCTCTGATTGGGCAGCTAATTGCCCGAGTGCCGTTAATTAGAGCCGGGGAGCTCCGAAAGGCTGAGGTGGGGTTCCCACTGCCTTTTTGGCCTGGTGCCAGGAGCCCCAACAGCTCCACTAAATCCAGCCCATTGGGTACAGACACAATACACACCCCGCAACCCTATTAATTTAAGATAATACCCAAGATTTAAAAAATTTATGCTAAGGTAGGTTGCATTTATTGCTCATCCCTAGTCAATGAGTGAATGGGATGACGATAATCCTTTTTATTGAGTTGTGTGGTGTGCTATGCCATTTCAGAGGGCACCAAGAGACAACAACATAATGTGGGACTGCTTAATGTGGGGGGGGGGGGGGGAAAGGAGGGGCATCTCTTCCTTGAAGGAGATTAGCGAACCAGTTGGTTTAAAAAAATCCCGTAGCTTTCATCATCACTTTCGTTTGGCATTAGGAAACAATTGCTCTGGTCTTGTGGTGATCACGCAGCAAAATTGTCAGCATTCTCCATCACTCCACTGAAACTGACAGCAACTTTGGGAGGTGACATGTGTAGAATAACGTGGCAATCCAGAAGTTTCAGTCAGTGATTCTATGCTCCTCCACAGGGTGCACTGCTGAGGTCCCACCTGACAGTTTCAGAATGGCAATCAGTGAATTGAAAAAACTTTACAGGTTTACACTATTAATCCTTCTTGAAAAAGTTGAATGAGGTGTAACTGGGCTTTTAATGGTGCACTAACTTCATAATTATTGTTAAACCCCCTAACTGGTCCTATAAACCTAATTTTATATTCATGGAATGTCAAATTTCCCTATTAAAGTAAAAGTTCCAAATATTTTTAAAATAATTTTTTAAAAGTTTGTTTATCTTTATTTTGGCTTCTACTTTAATCCAATCATAATCATTCTTTTGCTATCTGAAAAGTTAAATTAAAAAGGTGAAGGATAATCAGTGCTTTTAACTTGCTGGTTTGCTGTCTATGAGAATACTTCAATGTCATTGGCTGCTTACATGCCTCTGACATCACTGTTGCTGGATACCTGGCAATCCCCTTGACCTGGTACAAGATTTAAACTGCCTTCAGCAAAGGGGAGATCATTAGATCTTCGTGGCAGCTTCCTACGAGATCAGCGCCATGCGCTGTTTCTTTGCTGCTGGCAACAAAATCTAGCCTGTAGTATCAGAAGTAGGCCATTCAGTCCCTCAAGCTTATTCAGCTATTCAGAAAGGTCACTGATTCCATTTACCTGGCCTTGTCCATATACATTGATACACTTAGGCTGTAAATTACCATATTTATTGAATTCAATTTCACAACTTTGAATGGTGGGATTTGAACTCATCGCAACTGGGTTACTAGTCCAGCAGCATATCTACTACAGTACCGAATCCATTTCTGTAGCGTAACTTATGCCAAATCAGAAAATGGGTAATATATGATTCAAGCCAGATACTTTCATAACAAGCTAAAGCATTAAATAGATTTATTTGGGATAGAATTTCTTACAGACACAAGTCAAATAAGTGAGACTGAACACTCCAAAACAGTTCTGGAAGTCCAGAACAATTCAAAAGGGGTGAATCAAACAAACCAGTCAACTATGACACTTTCAATTCTTCTAACAGAACTTGAGATGAAATACTTCCGACAAGGAAATAAACAATCTTGTTCCGTAGCGAGAACAGAATAAAGGCCTTTGTGTGAATAATATGTGCAAGTTTACAGATTCTAAATCATTGCCACATCAAGACCAACCAAACTGAGTCATACTTAGCAGTTGAAAGACAGTTAAATTATATCTACCTTGGTTATTGTCGCAACAAATGATTGTTGGTCCTGCAACAATAAGCTTTACTTTATATTGATGAATAGTGGTATTGTTTCATATACTGTTCTACAGTATTATATTAAATTACATGATATGCAGATTACAACCTAGTTCCAGGCCAGGAGTGATCTGTTCTGGGCTGCCTGTGTGGCTATGGACTTCTGATTATGATGGTCTTGATGGTCACATGGGTGCAATCTATGACCCCTTGCGCCTGTAGGAATCCCACGATGGAGCCAATACCGATGGCCCTCTGGGCCTGTCCTGAAATGAACATACTCACCGGCCTTCCAGTACAGGCCATCGGTGACCTCCCTGATGCAACGGTGCATGGCTGACTGTGACCCCACATAGGTCGCCGGTGGGTCCGTGAAATGCTGCAGGGGTGTAGAAGTTAAGAGCCGCTGTCACTTTGAGGGCCACAAGTATAGGGTGTCCACCGAAGCCCATCAGCTGCACTTCATCGTTCAGCAGTGCACAGAGATATGTCACCACCTCTCTCGACATCCGCAGTCACCTCTGACACTGGTGCTCAGATATCTGCAGGTATGTCATATGGGACCTGTAGATGCACGGCGATCTATAGTAGCGAGCTCGCCTTGGGGGCTGCGGATACTCAAGACTGGGGGCTTCCACATGGGCTGCACCTGTCTCTTGGTTTTGCCTGCGGCGCATATGGCTCCTCATGCCAAGCAGAATATAAGGTGCACCATCCCCAGCTTCAAGTTGAAATTAAACTCGGTTCCTTTACTTCTTTGACGGTATCTAACAGGGCAAAGAATGATGTTGACTGGTACATCATGCATCAACTATGTGGCGTGGCATGGCATTGCCCATCTTAGTTTCCACTAAAAGTGGCACATCATGAACACATTCAGATTGTAGCAGTTGCATCAATTGGCCCACCAGCCAGATTACCTTTAAATGCTTACCGTTTATGGCACCCTCCCCACACACATGGTTCCTGGAAGGCCATTGTTCTTTCACTCACACAAACCTTCAATGGCGCAGAGTGCCCCCCCCCTTTACGGAGGGAGAGTACACAGGTGCTTCCTTTTGGCCTGCAGAGTTGTGCCCCCTTTGATGCACTCCCTCACCGACCTCCCTACACGTATGCAGAGTTGTGCCCCCGGTAATGCACACCCCCACCCACCTCTGTACACGTATGCAGAGTTGAGATCCATCTTGCCACACTAACCTTCACAGGCTCCGGGCAGTGCAACTTCTGTCCCACCTGCTTTTATCAGTCAGGAACGGGAAGGCACATGAGACACGCCCGTTCACCTGAATAATAGAAAGTGTTTCCAAAGTGGCAGCAGCATGCGTAATGAGGCAAGGCACTTTGCATATGTAGATTCGGCGTCATCGCTTGCGGTCTGGCCACTGCTGGCAAAATGGGGCGGGGCCTTCCTGGCATCAAGGAGCGTGGCGGGCCTCTCCCAGAGGCATTTTCTGGCCACCCTGCCACAATCCCCGATGTCAGGGGTTTGGTAAAATTCTGCCCTTAGCTTTATTAGAACCCTCTGTAGTATGATTAAAGTGGAAAAACTTAGTAAATAGGGCACAGTATAGACAAGATGTCAAGGTAGAGGGATTCTGGGAGACTGTCAAGTTTTAAAGTGCTTTCTTGCAGCAAAAGGGTGAGATTTTGAGAGCAGACAGTGAAAACAGTTTCTGTGTAGATTTGTCCCGTAGTGAGATAAGGAACCATGAAATGTAAAAGCATTGAGATAAAGTAGTCAACACAAAGTAGTAGTCAACACTTGTGCAAATTTGAAAGGTTATCAACCATCACAAAATAATTCTTGGGTGGTTAAGAAAGGCATCCTTCAATACAAGACTAATCACTAATTGGGAGAGGGGAGGGTTAACTGAAAAGCTGTCAAGATGAAGGAAGTTTTGTCTTTGACACTGTACAGCAGAGAATTTTCAAACAACAAGACACAAGCGAGAGAGACAAACAGGGAAAACTTGAAGACCAAAATCGACAAGAGAAAGAGTCATGCACTCTGCCATCCAGACTCTAATACGGGTAATATCTGTGTTAGACAGTTAATCGCTACCTGAGTAAGGGTGCAAGGGATTGGCCAAACAATTATAGGCCGGTCAGTCTGACCGCAATGGTGGGTAAATTGTTAGAATCTATTCTGAGGGATAGGATAGAAAGGCACATAGAAAGGCATGGAATAATCAGGGATAGTCAGCATGGATGTGTTTAGGTAAGGTCATGTCTTACTAACTTAATTGAGTTTTTTGAGGAAGTAACAAGAAGGATTGATGAGGGGAGTGCAGTGGATGTAGTCTACATGGATTTTAGTAAGGCATTTGACAAGGTCCCATATGGCAGACTGGTCAGTAAAATGAAAGCCCATGGGATACAGGGAAATGTGGCAGATTAGATCAGAATTGGTTCAGGACCAGGAAACAAAGGGTAGTAGTTGATGGATGTTTTTGTGAATGGAATGCTGTTGCCAGTGACGTTCCACAGGGCTCAGTGTTGGGTCCCTTGCTGTTTGTGGCAAATATTAATCATTTGGATTTAAATGTGGGAGGCAAATTTGTTGATGACACCGATCCCTGCGGTACACCACTGGCCTCCAATCGCCAAAGCAACCCTCGACAGGCTTATGGCAGATCTCAAGCGCTGAAAACAGGGGAGGCACCAGAGGAGTATAGAAAGTGTAGGATGGCACTTAAAAAAGAAATTAGGAGAGTGAAGAGGGGACATGAAAAAACACTGGCAGGCAAGATAAAGGAAAATCCCAAGGCGTTTTCTAAGTATATTAAGGATAAGAGGATAACCAGGGAAAGAGTAGGGCCCATTAGGGACCAACGTGGCAAGCTTTGAGTGGAGGCGGAGGACATAGGTGAGGTTTTAAATGATTACATTTCATCGGTGTTCATTATGGAGAAGGAAGATGTAGGTGTAGAGATCAGGGAGGGGGATTGTGATCAAGCGGGACCCTTAATCAGAACGATCAATTACTGCACCATCAGTTTACTCTCAATCATCAGTAATGTGATGGACGATGTCGTCGACAGTGCTATCAAGCAGCATTTGCCTTGCAATAATCTGCTCACTGACACTCAGTTTGGGTTCCGCCAGGGCCACGCAGCTCCTGACCTCATCACAGCCTTGGTTCAAACTTTGACAAAAGAGCTGAACTCAAGAGGTGAGGTGAGAGTGACTGCCCTTGACACCAAGGCAGCATTTGACCGTGTATGGCATCAAGGATCCCTAGCAAACCTGGAGTCAATGGAAATCGGAGGAACACTTTCCGTTGGTTGGAGTCATACCTAGCGCAAAGAAAGATGGTTGTGGTTGATGGATGACAATCATATCAACTCCAAGACATCACTGCAGGAGTTCCTCAAGGTAGTGTCCTTGGCCTAACCATCTTCAGCTGCTTCATCAATGACCTTCCTTCAATCATAAGGTCAGAAGTGGGGACATTTGCTGATGATAGTACAATGTTCAGCACCATTCGTGACTCCTCAGATACTGAAGCAGTCCATGTAGAAATGCAGCAAGACCTGGACAATATCCAGGCTTGGGCTGATCAGTGACAAGTAACATTTGTGCCACACAAGTGCCAGGCAATGACTATCTCAAACAAGAGAGAATCTACCCATCTCCCCTTGACATTCAATGCATTACGATCACTAAATCCCCACTATCAACATTCTGGGGATTACCATTGACCAGAAACTGAACTGGAGTCACCATATAAATACCATGGCTACAAGAGAAGGTTAGAGGCTAGGAATCCTGAGGCGAGTAACTTAACTGACTCCCCAAAGCCTGTTCATCTACAAGGCACAAGTCAGGAGGGTGATGGAATACTCTCCACTTGCCTGGATGGGTGCAGCTCCAACAACACTCAAGAAGCTTGACAATATCCAGGATAAAGCAGCCTGCTTGATTGGCACCCCATCCATAAACATTCACTCCCTCCACCACCAGCAGTTTGTACCATCTACAAGATGCACTGCAGCAATGCACCAAGGCTACTTACACAGCACCTTCGAAACCCACAACCTCTACCACCTAGAAGGACAAGGGCAACTGTTGCATGGGAACTCCACCACCTGCAAGTTCCCCTCCAAGTCACACAACATCCTGACTTGGAACTATATCGCCGTTCCTTCACTGTCACTGGATCAAAATTCTGGAACTCCCTTCCTAACAGTACTGTGGATGTACCTATCACACGGGGACTGCAGTGGTTCAAGAAGGCAGCTCACCATAACCTTCTCAAGGGAAACTAGGGATGGGAAATAAATGCTGGCATAGCCAGTGACACCCACATCCCATGAATGAGTGAAAAAAAGATGCACACCAAATGAAATTGTCTCCAAAGTTGCAGAATTGGCGCCAAGAAAGCTTGTCTCTGCCTGTGAGTCTATTCCCATAGCTGGATCTCTCAATTCTCGGAAGGCAAATTCAGGCTAATCCTAATATGGATCTTCATCATATAAAAGGTAAGTGGATTAAGAGTTAATTGGTTGAAGGATAAAGCTATGTCATCCATTACGTTTCTGACCAAAAGCTGTCATGTTTACATCAATACATCTGTTATATAGCCTAAGCATTAAAGCGCAATCAAACAAATCAGGCTGAATTCAGAGAGGTCATCAGTTGATCGGTGTCATTAAATGGGAAAATATATCTAAGTTGCAAGCTTTGATGACTCAATTAGTAACTTGGTGTAAGTTGGTGTAAAGTAGTCATCA
This sequence comes from Heterodontus francisci, assembly GCF_036365525.1. Taxonomy (NCBI): domain Eukaryota; kingdom Metazoa; phylum Chordata; class Chondrichthyes; order Heterodontiformes; family Heterodontidae; genus Heterodontus; species Heterodontus francisci. Next base: position 41,855,859 of record NC_090375.1, read on the forward strand.
AGACCAGAAAAGTCCTATGTTCAGTCGCTACTCTGTGCTGATTCCAGACAGAGCATAAATAGGACAGCTACAAGTAGCTACAGTGCCACTGGTCGAGGGAAGAGGAAATCATTCAGCATGACTCATCTCTCGCACTCTTACATTAGTAACAATAACTTGCATTTATGCAGTGCATTTAACATAGCAAAACATCCCAAGATGCTTCATGGGACAAAAAACTGACACCCAGCCAAGGAAGGAGGCATTAGGATAGGTTGATCAAAGGAGTAGATTTTAAGCAGTGTCTTAAAAGAGGAGACAGGCAGAGGAGTGAAGAGGTTTGAGGAGGGAATTCCAGAGCTTAGGGCCGAGACGGCTGAAGACATGACTGCCAAATGTGGGGTGAAGGAAGTGGTGGATACATAGGGGGCTAGAGAGGGAGTGAGCACAGCTGAAAAATATAAACAACAGGTTAGAACAGATCAGCTGAACGATTATACTCTTTCCTCCTCCATGGTAGAATATTTCACTGGCATTCATTAATTAGGCTCATATTGATGAAATGCATAATATTGATAATTTCAAAAAGCTCTGCTGGTGGCATGGAGTGCCGCTAATGGTGAGCACAGGTCCTAGAATCAGGACGAAAGTCTTACAGTGCCATCTCTAGCTTGCATCTACTAAGGTTCCACACTGAGAATAGCCTCTTCTACCCCTTTATCTCCTCTTTCATATACACGACAATGCCGTTGTGATGAAAAATTACCTCAATTGATTGTCAAGCATTGACTGATGACCTTTGAAATTTCTATACCTTACCTGTTGTTCTGTAGGTGATTACTTCCACAGGGTCTTCATGTGCCCCATATACATAAAATCAGGGTTTCAATAAACAGTGCCTAAAGCAGGGATGAAGATGCCAATGAAATGCCAATATCTAGAGTATGAATGAAAAGCAGGAATAAATGGAAGGAATGGATTCCTCCTATATTGAATTGAGGAAATGGCCAATGGATTCAAGATCTCATCCTGTATTCTCTTCCTTCAACTGATCTGCCTAATCCCAATAGGCAACACATGCAACCATTCATCATTTGTGTGTGTTTTTTTGTCACTGATATTATCTCCTATTTGTGGCTATTGTGCTGGGTGGAAACATCAGTCTCCAACAGTTTATCTGAAGAACCATACATGCTTTAACTGATGTTTCTTGACTAATGCTTGTTTAAAATGCATTAAACTTCACATTAAGGTTGAGATAAAGAAAGGTATTTTTACAGGTTATATATTTGATTATCTGAAAAGCTACCAGGGGTCCTAATTCAACTTCATCTCAAAATGTCTAATTTGCTCAACAAAATAAATTCATCTCTTAAAATCTGTGTGCCCATTGCAAGACTTTAAGTTCTATCTTGAATATATTTCCTGTGGCATTGTTCATGGTGAGTCAGAGGTTATAATGTGGTAACAAAATTGTTATGAAAATGCTTCTGTTTTTTGTTAAAAATTTTTTTGAGGCATTCATAGTCAAACTGAAAAAATGTTGGAAGTTTTTTTCAAGAGGATCATCAAGAGGACACTGACAGAACTAGTTTAGCAATGTTTACTGGTTGTCACATGACTCAAGATAAAAATAGAATAGAAACCTTGGTAACTGGGGAAGATGTGGGCAGAGAAGTGTCAGTCACACGCTCATTGACAGGAAAGACCCTAGCTCAGCCCAGCCATCTCTCTAAAAAGCCTGCAGAAGGAGAAGAGAATTCCGAAGGAAGGAGAGAAGACTAGAACCCAGCTCAGCTTTCCAGCACCTCTCTAAAAGACCCTGAGAAGTCCACTGTGTCAACTCATCTTGTCTCCTGTCTTTGTAGAAAAGCCTGCTAAATTAATTCTCAACACTGCCTGGAAAGAACTGTTCTAAAAGATCCCAGTGACCCATCGACATGTATTCAGAGGCCAGACTGTATGCCAGTTTTGGAACACAACACATCTCATTTGCTGTTTTCTTCAAGAATGAACAACAATTCAGCCCGTGTTTTTTTTTGTCTGTAACAGAACTCTGAACAAAAATCCCTTTTATCTTTCCAGTTAACCGGTGTATGTGTGTGTGTGTGTGTGTGTGTGTGAGTGTGGGAGGCTAAGGTAAAAAGGGAACTTTAAAATTTCAATCTGTGTGTTTATACTTAACTTCATTACTGGTTAAGACTCGTTTTATAATAAACTGATCATTTTGTTGTTCATTCAAGAAACCTGGTTGACCATATCAGTAAGTGGAGAAATTTAAATATATGTTGTAACCTGTGGAGAAGTGAAACTAAAATAAACAATGCACTCCTCCAGCCTCGGTCATAACAAAGTAAAAAAAAAAGAATGATGTCTCCAAAGCGCTTTACAGCTAATGAAGCAATTTTTTCACATGTAGTTACTACTGTAATGCAGAAAATGTGACAGTCAATTTGTGCACAGCAAGGCCCCACAAACAGCAATGAAGTAAATAATCAGATAATCTTTTAAGTAATAAAAACAAGAAATGCTGGAACCACTCAGCAAGTCTGGCAGCATCTGTGGAAAGAGAAGCAGAGTTAACGTTTCGGGTCAGTGACCCTTTTTTGGAACTGCAGAATCAGTTCCGAAGAAGGGTCACTGACCCGAAACGTTATCTCTGCTTCTCTTTCCACAGATGCTGCCAGACCTGCTGAGTGGTTCCAGCATTTCTTGTTTTTATTTCAGATTTCCAGCATCTGCAGTATTTTGCTTTAATCTTTTAGGTGTTGGTTAAGTGAAAAATATTGGCTAGAACACGAGGGAGAAATCCCCTTCTCTATTTGGAATAGTGCCATGGGATCTTTTACACCAACTGAGAGGCCAGAGAGAGTTTTGGTTTAATGTCTCATTCAAAAGATAGCACCCCTGACATTACAGCATTCTCTCAGTAGTGCACTGAAATGTCAGCCTAGAATATGTGCATGTACTGTTAAAAAAGAAGTATAAAGTGCAAAAGCAAGGAAATTATGCTAAACCTTAATAAATCACTGGTTAGGCCTCAGTACTGTATCCAATTCTGGGCATCACACTTTAGAAAGGTTGTCAAGACCTTAGAGAGGATGCAGAGAAGATTTACTCGAATCATACCAAGGAGGAGAGACTTCAGTTGCATGGAGAGACTAGAGAAGCTGGGATTATTCTCCTTAGAGCAGATGTTATAGGGGGATTTAATAGATGTGTTCAAAAGTATGAAGGGGGTGCTGATTGAGTACATAGGAAGAAACATTTTCCACGAGCAGGAGGGTCGGTAACTAGAAGGCAATTGGCAAAGGAGCCAGAGGAAATATGCCTTTTGTTTATGCAGCGAGTTGTTATTATCTGGAATGCACGACATGAACTAATGGTGGAAATACTTTCAAAAAAGAATTATATACTTTTTGAAAAAGAAAAATGTGAATGGCTATGGTGAAAGAACAATGGAGTGAGACGAATTAGCTCTTTCAAAGACATGGCACAAGCATGGTGGGCAGAATGGCCTCTTCCTGTACTATATGACTCAAGAGTGGGGCTTGGACCCACAACCATGTAACTTAGAAGCAAGAGTGCTACAGATCTTTATGAGAAACTTGTTGCTGATGTTTTGAGACATAACTAATTAATGCCTGGAAAAGCCACGACCATTTCAGTATAATCCCGCAGAAAATTCAGTGTACAGTAGCCACTGGACCCTGATTTCTACATTGAAAGGGACCTATCACCTGAAACAGGCAGGCAATGTGGGCAAACAATGGTAGTCCCCTTTCAAAATGGAGCAGAGCACATCACTGGTGTTAAGGGACGGTAAGGCTACTGACCCAGTTTTGAGACTGTTAACTACCTGGTAAACACGAGGCAAAGACAGTGAAAATTGATCCCAGCTAGCTTAATTGGGAATTATAGCTAAGAACTAGTCTGCAACCTACTTCATCTTCTTTCTCTAGTTTGGATGAACATTTATGAAATGAGACAAAGGAAAATAATAAATAAATAGCTGATGCAGTATGAATGGAAGAAAAAATGCTAGATCTTGCACACTGTCACGTAAACTTAAGTTATGGTTAAATTACCCCAGGGAACCTTTGTCATTGTTAAAATCAATTATTCAGTCCAAGTGTTGAAAGCATTATGTCACTTCAGACGAAAAGGTTTAACTCTTTTAGGAAAAGGGTGAAGTCCTATTTTTCCAATGTGAATTTATCAGTGAAAAATGACAATTATGAAAGAAAAGGATACAGCATAAAAGCTTCTCGATTTCACATCTGCTGTGCAGTGCAGTAATTTCTCAAGTGACATTTCACCAAACAGTAGGATCTTCATCGTTCACAGTCCTGCTTACAATCTGTTAATTTTGACTTGATAAATCTCATGTAATGGTTAACCAGCAAACAGTGAAGAGACCAGCTCCACTGAGTGAATATTTTCAGATCATAAAATGTAACATGGACAGCCAGCTCCTAAACTTGATCCCGAGGAAATCTCAAGGGAATGTTATGGTGCTTATTCATACAGGCATTAAATATAATACATGCTGATAATTTGGGGAGGGGATTAGCAGAATTTCCACTGGGTACCAGACTCATGCATAAGTATTTCCTTCGGATAATTAAAAAGCTTGTACGAGAAAAGCTGTTTGAGCCACAAACTGTGAATAAGAGCTGCCAATCAGATTCTGCAGTGGCTCAGTTGCAAAGAGTACCATACTTTGTGGCATTGAACTGTTCAGATTAGCTTTGATTGCTGACCTGTGTTGCGATGGTTGATCTTAGCTGGGCTGATGGTGCAATAATATGAATGACCCTTTGTTGCCACCTGTGTCCAAACTCTTTCTTCACTGTAATGTGGCTTGTCTTCTTCTATTTCATCAATAGGATTAAAGCCGTGACTCTTCTGAACTTGCCTGCCTTATTCTTCCTCAGTTCCAAGTATATTGCTCGTTCCTTTCTACACAGGGGGTAATTTGATGTAGCTGTGTTCCTGATGCAGAGCCGCTAATGTTGTAGCCTTATTGCCACTAACACCTGCCACTAATAAATATTAAATCATTAAATATTACTGCATAGAAGGAGATCATTTGGCCCATCGAGTCTGCACTAGCTCTTTCAAAGAACAATCCAATTAGTCCCACTCCTTTGCTTTTTCCCCATATCTCTACAATTTTTTCTCCTTCCAGTATTTATCCAATTCCCCTTTGAAAGCTACTATTGAATCTGTTTGCACCACCCCTTCAGGCAATAGGAGCATAGGAACATAGGAGCAGGAGGAGGCCATTCAGCCCATCGAGCCTGCTCCACCATTCAATAAGATCATGGCTGATCGCATCAGTGCGTTTTTCCCACACTGTCCCGTATCCCTTTCTATCACTGGAATTTAGAAATCTGTCATTCTCTGCTTTAAACATACTCAATGACTGAGCCTCCACAGCCTTCTGGGGTAGAGAATTCCAAAGATTTACAACCCTCTGAGTAAAGAAATTTCTCCTCATCTCTGTCCTATGTGGCTTCCCCTTATTTTGAAATTGTGTCTCCTGGTTCCAGACTTCCCAACCAGGGGAAACATCTTACCTGCATTTACCCTGTATATCCCTTTAAGTATTTTGTAGGTTTCAATGAGATCACCTCTCATTCTTCGAAACTCTCAAGAATACAGGCCCAGTTTCCCCACTCTCTCTTCATAGGACTGTCCCTCCATCCCGGGAACAAGTCTGGTGAACCTTTGTTGCACATCATCTATGGCAATAATATCCTTCATAAGGTAATGGGACTAAAACTGCACACAGTAGTCCAAGTGCAGTCCAACCAAGGTTCTACACAATTGAAGCAAGACTTCACTACTCCTGTACTCAAACCATCTTACGATATAGGCTAACATACCATTAGCCTTCCTAATTGCTTGCTGCACCTGCATCTTAGCTTTTAGTGACTTATTGACGAGGACACCCAGGTCCCTTTGTACATCTGCACGTTCTAATTTCTTACTATTTAAGAAATACTTTGCACATCTATTTATCCTACCAAAATGGATAACCTCACATTTTTCCACATTATACAGTAAATGGCAGAACCCTTAGGAGTACTGACAGGCAGAGAGATCTGGGCGTACAGGTCCACAGGTCACTGAAAGTGGCAACGCAGGTGGATAAAGTAGTCAAGAAGGCATACGGCATGCTTGCCTTCATCAGTCGGGGCATAGAGTATAAAAATTGGCAAGTCATGCTGCAGCTGTACAGGACTTTAGTAAGGCCACACTTAGAATATTGCGTGCAATTCTGGTCGCCACACTACCAGAAGGACGTGGAGGCTTTGGAGATGGTACAGAAGAGGTTTACCAGGATGTTGCCTGGTCTGGAGGGCATTAGCTATGAGGAGAGGTTGGATAAACTCAGATTGTTTTCACTGGAACGATGGAGGTGGAGGGGCGACATGATAGAGGTTTACAAAGTTATGAGCGGCATGGACAGAGTGGATAGTCAGAAGCTTTTTCCCAGGGTGGAAGAGTCAGTTATTAGGGGACATAGGTTTAAGGTGTGAGGGGCAAAGTTTAGAGAGGTTGTGCAAGGCAAGTTCTTTACACAGAGGGTGGTGAGTGCCTGGAACTTGCTGCCGGGGCAGGTGGTGGAAGCAGGTACGATAGCAACGTTTAAGAGGCATCTTGACAAATACATGAATAGGATGGGAATAGAGGGATACGGTCCCCGGAAGTGCTGAAGGTTTTAGTTTACGCAGGCATCAAGATCGGCGCAGGCTTGGAGGGCTGAATGGCCTGTTCCTGTGCTGTACTGTTCTTTGTTCTTTGTTCTTATTATATTCCATCTGACATGTTCTTGCCCACTCACTAAGTCTTTCCAAATCCCCTTGAAGCCGCTTTGCATCTTCCTTACAACACACATTCCCACCTAGTTTTGTGTCATCTGCGAACTTGGAAATATTACATTTGTTCCCCATATCCAAACAATTGATATTGTCATGTAGACCCTGACCTGCCAAGAATGAGGCATATTAATTTTGTCATTTGAACATTAATTTTAAACTGTTGCTGGAGTGAAGAAATTACTTGTTTGAAGAACACCAGACACTGGGCTGGAAGGACATTTGCATACTTAGAGATGCTGCTTGTGGAGACAAAAGACAATTCCCTGTTCCAATTAACCCAAATGGACTTTGATCACCAGACATTGAAGGTCTAAGGAAGCACATTCCAGAGACTGCTAAGGCAATACAATCCACAAACCTCGCAGGAGAGATGATTCCAAATAAGGAGCTAGTCACATGACTAACCTGCTGGGCAACCTGGGGTTTTTTGAATTGTGCCACATTGAAACACAGAAGGCAGTTTGCAACTGACCCTGAAATACGGAAGCAACTCTCTCTCCCTCTCACTTTCTCCCAAGCCATGGGACCCATGGAAGACAACCTCAAGAGAGAAAAGACTCCTATATTGGAACAAGTTGCAGCGGGAACTGGACCCCAGTGAATTGCAAGACTTGCTGACAACCAAAGACTCCAAATTGAACTTAAAGGACTGTAACTACCAGGTATTGCCTCAAACGTTTCGTCTTTATTCCTTCTACTTCTTCAGTCTCTATCTGCATGTGTGTTTATCGAGTATGCATGCTAGCATGGTCACGTCGCATATTCGTAATCGTTAACCAGATTAGAGTTTAAGATTAATAAACTTCCACCTTTCTTGTTTAAATCTAAGGCAACCTGTCTGACATCTTTGCCTTACAATTGGAGCAGTGAACAAGGATTCACTGAGGGGGAGCTAAAAACATGCTGTTTTAAAATTAAACCCTGTTAGGGTTAAACCAGGCAAAGGCTGAGAAGGACCCCTTAGACCCCTTTTCATTTGGTTGTAACAGATATATATTGTGAACAGCTGGGTCCAAGTACTGATCCTTGCAGTACCCCACTAGTTCACAGCCTGCCAACATGAGAATGACCCATTTATTCCTACTTTCTGTTTTCTGCCCGTTAACCAATCCTTAATCCATGCCAGTATATTACCTCCTATCCCATGTGCTTTAATTTTGCTAACCAACCTTCTGTGAGGGATTTTATCAAAAGCCTTCTGAAAATCTAAGTATACTATGTCCACAGACTCCCCTTTATCAATTCTGTCAGTAACATCCTCAAAAAACTCCAACAGGTTTGTCAAACACGATTTTCCCATTCAAAAATCCATGTTGACTATGCCCAATCAGATCATTATTATCCAAGTGTCCATTTATCATATCCTTTAGAATAGATTCTAACAATATCCCTATTACTGATGTAAGGCTAACAGTTTTTTCTCTCCCTCCCTTCTTAAATAGTGGGGTGACATTTGCTATCTTCCATTCTGCAGGAACTGTTCCAGAATCGATAGAATTTTGGAAGATGTTCACCAATGCATCCATTATCTCCATAGCTACCTCTTTCAACACACGGGGATGTAGAATATTAGGTCCTGGGGACTTATCAACCTTCAACCCCATTAATTTCTCCAATACAACCTTCATACTAATACAAATTTCCTTCAATTCCTCATTCTCCCTAATTCCTTAGATCTCTAATTCTGGGAGATTTCTTGCATCTTCCTCAGTGAAGGCAAACACAAAGTAATCATTTAGCTTCTCTGCCATTTCTCTGTTCCCCATTATAAATTCTCCTGACTGCCTATAATGGATCCACATTTGTCTTAGCCAAACGTTTCTTTTTTATTTACCTATAGAAGCTTTTACAGTCTGTTTTTATGTTCTTTGCTAGTTTACATTCATATTCTATTCTCCCTTTCTTTATCAGTTTCTTGGTCTTCCTTTGCTGTATTCTAAAATCCTCCCAATTCTCAGGTTTACTACTATTTCTAGCAACTTATAGGCCTTTTCTTTCAATCTTATACAATCCTTAACTTCCTTTGTTAGCCATAGTTGACTGCCTTTCCTTTTCGGGGTTTTGTGCCTTGAAGGAATGTATGTAAACTATGTAATAATTCTTTGAAGACTATCCATTGTCTATGCACTGTCATAGCTTTTAATGTATTTTCCCAATCCACCGCAGCCAATTTGCCCCACACACCTTCATAATTTTCTTTGTTCAAATTTAACACCCTGGCTTCAGATTGAACTACCTCACTTTCAAACATAATATATACCAAAACCTAACCATGCTTTGCCGAAGCACTCATGCTCTACAATATCAGCTTGGCTCAGTTGGTAGCACACCCACCCCTGATTTAGCAGGTTGTAGGATTGAGCTCCACATCACAAACTTGCGCACCTTATCTGGGTTGATTCTTCAACATGGTACTGATGGAGCACTAGATTTTTGAGGTGATATCCTTTGGATGAAATCTTGAAGTAAAATGCTATTTGCCCATTTACTAAATATCCCACCATACTATTTGAAGAGCATCAAATTCTCTCAGTATCCTAGACAATTTTCAAAAATAGATAACTGTTTTTTTAAAAATCTCATCACAGTGTGTAGATGCTAAACATTCACTGAATCCAAATAATTAATCTGATGCCTGTGAAACACTTTTTGAGCTGTTTCTGAGAGATGTGGCATCACACTTTATAAATGCAAGTGTTTCTTTCTTCTCCATGCATCTGATCTGAGTTCAAATTAAGCTTCATCACATCATCTTCAACTGTAACTTATTATTTCCCTGTGCAAACATTCTCTTTTCCTCCAACCACCCACAGGCTTGGTATCATCTGGACTACTTCTTTATTTATCTTCTTTCCAGCCTTGGTGAATAGTCCTGCACTATGATCCCTTAGCTTTCTCAGTTAAGATAGAAGACCACTCTGAGTAAACGCAAGGTTAGGGTAAAGGTCGACTCTGTTTTGCTGGATCTCTTTTTATCAAATGTTGGGTATTGAAAGCTTTGACGGATTTTAAATATGTATATTTATGAGCAATTCCTTTAGAATCATAGGGGGGAGTTTTTGCAAGCAATGGGCAGCTGGTTTGGGTGCATGTGGGGAGTTAAATTCCCTAAAATTGATGTCAGGTTGGATCCAATGCCATTCCACCCACTTCTGGTTTCACCTGGGTGGGTTTGAACGTGAACAGGGAATTCTCTCGGAGCAGTTGGTCAGTTATTTAAATATTCCAGTAAGTAATTAAGTACTGTTTTATCTTTCTCAGAGAGTGCTTTCACTCCGTGACCTGTGATTGCCAACTTCTTGCAAGTCACTTCTTGCACTTCCCTCACCTTCAGCTGCACTTCCCTGCTGTCAGCCTTCAGCACAGCATTGGGGCAGATTATGCAGATTCATTTACACTTCTAATGAGGAACAAGAAGAGTAGCAACAGCAACACCAATAGCAGCAGCAGGAGCAACACCAGCAGCAGCTGCCCTCACCTCAGCCAAATGCCGCTCCTCAGGGCAAAGGGAATGAATACAAAGATCCAACTCCAAGGAACTAAGACACTCAACACAGAGTCTACAGGCAGAGGATCAGTTGTCTCAAATTGTTTGAGTACTCGTACCTCAGGAGGCTCAGGTTCTCATGGCAGATCATGTAATGTGGAACTGTCACCATATAATGATCTCTTTTTATGTTGTCTGATGCAACATAAATGAGATTCATGGAGTCCAGTTGGTTGAAGATCTCAAAACAGCTTTATTACAGCTAACTATTACATACACAGTACAGAGCTAACTATTTACAGACTCTGGGTGTTACAGTTACAGAGTGACTCTGGCTCCAAGTCACATGACCGCATCCTGGTACTTAGCTCATTAGCATACTAAGATCTTAGATCATACGGCACAGAAACAGGCCCTTCATCCCATCGTGTCTGTGCCGGCCATCAAACACCTAACTATTCTCAGCCCATTTTCCAGCACTTGGCACATAGCCTTGTATGCTAAGGCGTTTCAAGTGCTCATCTAAACACTTCTTAAATGTTGTGAGGGTTCCTGCCTCTACCACCTCTTCACGCAGTGTGTTCCAGATTCCAACCACTCTCTGAGTGAAATTTATTTCCCTCAAATCCCCTCGAAACCTCCTGCCCCTTACCTTAAATCTATGCCCCTGGTTATTGACACCTCCACTAAGGGAAAAAGTTTCTTCCTATCTAAGCTATCAATGCCCCTCATAATTTTGTATACCTCAATCATGACCCCCTCAGCCTTCTCTGCTCTAAGGAAAACAACCCAAGCCTTTTCAGTCTCTCTTCATAGCTGAAATGCTCCAGCCCAGGCAACATCCTGGTGAATCTCATCAGCACCCTCTCCAGTACAATCCTATAGTGTCGTGCCCAGAACTGTACACAGTACTCCAGCTGTGGCCGAACTAGCGTTTTATACAGCTCCATAATAACCTCCCTGCTCTTATATTCTATGCCTCGGCTAATAAAGGCAAGTATCCCATATGCCTTCCTAACCACCTGATCTACCTGTGCTGCCGACTTCAGTGATCTATGGACAAGTACACCAAGGTCCCTCTGACCCTCTGTACTTCCTAGGGTCCTACCATCCATTGTATATTCCCTTGCCTTGTCAGTCCTCCCAAAATGCACCACCTCACACTTCTCAGGATTAAATTCCATTTGCCACTGCTCTGCCCATCTTACCAGGCCATCTATATCGTCCTGTAGTCTAAGGCTTTCCTCCTCACTATTTACGACACCACCAATTTCCGTGTCATCTGCAAACTTACTGATCATACCTCCTATATTCATGTCTAAATCATTAATGTACATTACAAACAGCAAGGGTCCCAGCACCGATCCCTGTCGTACACCACTGGTGACAGGCTTCCACTCACAAAAACAACCCTCGACCATCACCCTCGGCCTCCTGCCACTAAGCCAATTTTGGATCCAATTTGCCAAATTGCCCTGGGTCCCATGGGCTCTTACCTTCTTAACCAATCTCCCATGTGGGACCTTATCAAAAGCCTTACTGAAGTCCATGTAGACTACATCAACTGCTTCACCCTCATCTACACAACTAGTCACCGCCTCGAAAAATTCAATCAAGTTAGTTAGACACGACCTCCCCCTGACAAAGCCATGCTGACTCTCTCTGATTAATCCCTGCCTCTCAAGTGGAGATTAATCCTGTCCCTTAAAGGGAGATCACCGTTAAAGTCAATCACACAACATCCCCATTCTTTCCAAAGATACGTCTTGTATGCTAAACATAAAAATACATAAAATTAGATAACAGCAAAATTATTTACACATGGTTAAAGTTTGTGAAATTTACAAATATAGAGGCTCAAAAGTCCATATATCGTCTTGATGGTTTGACAACTCTTGCTTGGGGAATTTGCGTCTCATCTGTTGCTGTTCTTTCTGAAGTTTCTTCCTCTCTACATTCAGTTTCTGTTGCTCTGCCTTCACCCGCTAACATTCTCTGCTGCTTTTCTCAAGATGACCACTTTTGGTGCCTTGTCATTCTTGGAATGTTCCGGCACTTCATCTCAAAGAACCAACAGACAATGCTTTAACTCATTCCTCCTCTGCCTCTTCAGGATATTGTGTGTCCTTTGCCTCTCCTCATCCTCCGCATCTGAAGGCTTGGGTCTCAAGGTCGAGGACTTGTTGGGGGAAGAGTACTTGGTCTGATAGAGGTAACTGTACATTCTGTCTCAATGTGGTGGTGGCGGTCTCTAGAGAGCAGAAGTGAAGGCACAGCATAGTTGTGCTGTTGCTGGGTTTCCGAACTGCACAATTTGATGCTGCCAGAGTCTGCGAGCGGGTTCCGGTCCTTGGAGCTTTCCCCTTGCCAATGCTCTTGTGGATACATATGATGTTGATGTCTTTACATGCTGGTAGTCCTGCAACTGCCAGTCTGCTAATGTCTACCAGGTAGAACATTTGTGGTTTCCACGCCAACTTGCCATAGCTGCATTGCATTGTTAGTGTGCCACTGCAAGGGATGGGTGACCCATTGTATGCAGATAACTTAGTAGTTGTCAGTTGTATCCTTGATTTCCAATGATTCTGGTACATGTCTTTAAGGATTCGGACTGGTAGGATATTTGCACTAGCGTCAATGTCAATCTTAACCTTGAGTATATATTTGCCAGCTTTCTTTGGGCAAATGATGTTAATAGTGGCGAAAGCTTCCAGTTGTTTGACTTCATCAACGTGATATGTCAGGTTCACAATGTGGAATGCCTGCTGGTCTTTTAGCTGAGAATTGTTTCTCTCTGGGTCTTTTCTCATGTCTGTTTCGCTGAGGACCTCAAGTACCGGCTTACGTTTACACAGGTGTCTGGAGCTTTCTTTGCTGCTGTTGCCCCATTTTCTGTTTGCTTGTGTTCTACTGTGACTTCTGGCTGTGTCTTTGGAGCCAGAATTCCTGCATAGGTGGACCTAGTGACTTTTTGCATCGCATGCCTTGCACAGGTCTCGATATGCAGGACAACTTCAGGGTGGCTGAGACCAACTACACTTAACACACAGTTTGCTTGCTCTTTTTGAACTGGTTATGGTGCCAATACTGTTGGCTGCACCTAGTGCTTGCAGGTGCTGTTGTCCAGCTACAATGGCTTCATATTTCCTGCCATCTTCGAGCAGTGCATCAATGATCTGACCTTTCTTTTCCCCAAGAGGTATTTCTGAAATGCTTCAATGGGTGTTGATACAATCACCAGCTTCATTATTCGGTCTGACAGTTCAGCTTCACATTTGTTGCCTTTCCTACGGCATCTACTGATGAACTGGTCTATTGATTCCTGTGGATGTTGCCTGTAGGACATCAATTCCAGACAATGAATTCTAAAATTCACTTGTAACCGGAGTTGAACTTTCAGCTCTTTCCATATCTTTGTGGGATAATTCTGGTCCTGATAATCCAGAGGTATTGACTCTGTGTAATCCTTCGGTTCCAACTGCTACTAGTATTTTTACAGCCTGTTTATCTGGTTCTGTAATTAATTGGTCTGTAAAGCATAATTGCATTCTCTTTTTGAGAAGTTGGAACTCGGATATGATATCCATGGCCTTCCAGTTCATGGTGGGAAATTTGGTATCGATCTTTCTTCTGTTCTTTTGCTTTAAAACTTGCTTGAAGACTTGGTTCTGTGGCTCTAATGCCTTCCCTTTAAAATACAACTCTCTTGGCTGCTTTGATTGACAAGAGTAAGTGTTTAGCAGTGCTTGGCTGTTTACCTGGCTTCCAGCACTTTAGTCTGTTTACATAGCTTTGCAATAGGCATTTCAAGTGTTTTTCTCTGGGTGTTTCAGTTACAGAGTGTCTCTGGCTCTGAGTCACATGACTACATTCTGATATTTCACTCATTAGCATACTAAGTTCTTGAAAGGACATCACTCTTAAAGGCAATCATCCATTCTTTTTGTTGCTGCAGCCTCAAAAATACATGTATAGCTGAGCCTTTCTGAGCCCTGCCAGAGTTCCTTTAATTAGAAATCCATTCTTTGACATACCCGCCAAGTGATCCCGCCCACCCTCTCTGATTGGTCGGAGAACCCAGAAGTGGACTGCTAATGCTGTAGCTCAGTAAAAGAGTTACAGCAAAGCCCACTTGAGATTTCAATTGGTTCCTGACCCGCTAACGGTCCTACCGTTTTAGCAGGGACTAAGTGTTGATAATTCCGTCCATAGAATCATACAGCACAGAAGGAGGCTATTTGACCCATTGTGCCTGCACGCTTTGAAAGAGCTATCCAGTTGGTCCAACTGGCTATTTTGCTAATTATCTTCAATCTGTATCCCTTGGTTATTGACCTACCCACCAGTGGAAACGATATCTCTTTACGTACGCCATCAAAACTCTTTATAATTTTGAGCACCTATATTAAATCTCACCTTAACCTTTACTGCCCTGAGGTCAACAACCCTAACTTCTCTAGTCGCACCACATAACTGAAGTCCCTCATTCCTGGTCCATGAATGTTTCACAAAACTACTCTTTGTAAAGTTTGAATGTAAAATACAAAATAAAATTAGCAAATTTATATATAAATGGCCAGGCAGGATATTCACCTTCTGAATCCATACTGACTGCCATTAACTCGGTTATTCTTGTACAGATAATCCGCAAGTTTATTCCTGACATTACTTCATACAGAATTGAAGTAAGGCTAATGGGCCTGTAGTTGTCTGTTCTGTCACATTTTTGCACTATGAGCACTACTTTCGCTTGTTTCCAATCTACCTCTATCTCACAGTGTCCAATGATCTGCTTAAAATGCATGTCAGTGCTTTATAAATCTCCTCTCCAGTCTCTTTCAGTACTCGAGGACATCTATCCTTGGGGATTTACATGAAGTCAACCACTTGAAATGTTTTTATTATAATAGTCTTCTATGCACAATTACACCTCATGTTTTACTGAGCTGATGATAGCACAGGGTATAATGCTTCATTCGTAATATGGCATGGAAATGATGGTATTCCTACTGAAATGATCAAAAGTGGAAAACTGGCACTGCTGCAGCATCTCCAGGAACTCTCACGTTTCTGTTGGAAGAAAAGATCTGCGCCTCAAGACATGCGTGAAGTAAACACAGTCACCTTGTTTAAAAATAAGGGGGATTGTCGTGGCTGCAACAATTACTGAGACATTTCCTTGCTAAGTATTATGGGGAAGGTCTTTGCTCACGTTGCTCTGACCAGATTGCAGACCCTGGCATCGCACATCCATCCAGAGTCTCAGTGTAGCTTCAGGGCTGGCAGATCGACAGTCGACATGATTTTCTCACTTTGACAGTTACAGGAGAAGTGCCACGAACAGCACAGACCACTCTCCCACGCCTTCATAGACCTCACCAAGGCCTTTGATCTCATTAGCACAGACGGACTCTTTAAACCGTTATGGAAAATAGGCAGCCCTCCTGGACTCTTGGGCATCATCTCTTCTTTCCACGAGAAATACACTGTTCTGTCAGTTATCAATGGAGCAACATCAGACAATTGCAAGATCAGCAGCGGGGTAAAGCAATGCTGTGTCCTGGCACCAATTCTCTTTGGCATATTCTTTTCCATGCTGCTATTATATGCTTTTGGTGTCTTAAATGAGGTTGTCCACCTGCATACCAGAACTGACAGCAAGAGTTCAACTTGGCAAGACTGCACGCCAAGAATAAAGTGTGTAAAGTCCTTGTCCATGAATTGCTGTTTGCTGATGACGCTGCACTGACTTCCCATAATGAAGTTCACTTGTAACAGTTTGTATATTGGTTCTTCCAGGCCTGCAATGAGTTTGGACTGACAATCAACGTCATGAAGACCAAAGTTATGGGCCAGGACATAGAGACTACACCTTCTATCAATATCTACAGCTTCACTTCAGAGGTCATCGAAACTTCACAAACCTTGGATCAACAATTACCAGCAATCTGTCCCTTGATGCTGAAATCAGCACCAGGATTGCCAAGGCTGTTATGTCAAAGTTGAGAAGATGAGTGTGGACCAACAGCAAACTAACCAAAAATATAAAGCTCCCTGTAAACCAGGTTTGTGTTCTTAGCACCCTCCTTTACAGTAGCAACACACGGACAACTTATGAAAGACAAGAAAAGCAGCTGAACAGCTTCCACCTCCACTGCCTCAGAGAGATATTGAGCATCTCCTGGCAGGACAGAATGCCTAATATGGAAGTACACCAGCTTGCAGGGATCCCCAGCATGTTTGCCCTCTTGAGTCAGTGGTGAGTCTGTTGGCTGGGTCATGTGCACTTAATGGATCATGGCCAAATACCCAAAGACATGCTTTATGATGAGCTTGCTATTGGCATGAGACAAACAGGTCACCCTCATCAACAATACAATGATGTCTGCAAGCAAGACCTCAAGTTACCAGGATCGGAGTTGATGCATGGGAAGTCCTTGCTGCTGACTGGAGTTCCTGGAGAATGCAGTCAGGAAGGGCAGAGAAAAAATAGAGGACAAAAGAAATGACCAGATGGCAGTAAAGAGAGCCCGGCAGAAGGAACAAACATCAGTCGACCTCGGCCAATGAATTCATCTGTGCCAGCTGCAGAAGAGAT
Source organism: Heterodontus francisci (assembly GCF_036365525.1). Lineage (NCBI taxonomy): Eukaryota > Metazoa > Chordata > Chondrichthyes > Heterodontiformes > Heterodontidae > Heterodontus > Heterodontus francisci. The sequence goes on from NC_090375.1 coordinate 41,872,813, forward strand.
TGCCACGGGTTAGAATCCAGCACACCAAAGGTTACCATCTGGTCCGCCAAGGAGGAAATATTTCTGCTGGAAATCCGCTATTGGCTTCCTCTGGCCTGCCAAAACTTTCTGTGGCTGACAACGGCTGCAGCTCCTTTACTAACATGGCGAAAACGCCTCACTGCACATGTCCTCCTTTGCCAAGATAGTGGATGCTCTTCAATATTTGATGTTCTGGCTCCTTTAGTAAGATAGCGTCAGCTGGGCTGAGCTGCCTGTTTACCAGCGCTTCCCGCTTGAACTCCATTCCCTTGAGGTCGGGCTCCAGGCCCAGCACTGACTTTGTCTGCATAGGGATCTGGCCTAAGCTTCAGGCCCTGGGCTCTTCACCTCTGCCACTGTCACTGAGAAGGAGCCACCTGAGGAGGCAGCAGGGCCCAGGCCCTGGGAGTAGTGTGCTGGGGTTATCGGGAGTAGGGTGGTGGAGTAACCGGGCCCTGGGAGCGGGGTCGGGGCTGGGGGTTAAACATGGGGGGGTGGGGGGCTGGCGGTGTCACAGAGGGATGGGAGAGAGAGAGAGACACACACACACACAGACACACACACACACACAGACAGAGTGACACAGATATACAAAGAGAGAGACAGAGACAGAGACAGGCAGACAGACACAAAGACAGAAACAAAGAGAGACAGACAGAGTGAGGGAGAAAGAGACAGATAGGGAGAGAGGGAGAGAGAGGGGAGAGAGAGCGATCAAGATAACTCCTGACAGATGGACATCTATCCGGAATAATCCAATTCGTTACCTCAAGTGTGCGAGCAGACATTGTCTACTTCTGCAAGTAAAAACAATGCCATGTATCTAACTGAATCTGTATTCAACATAGTGACAAGAAAGTAAGTTAATAAATCAGTTGTTTCATATAAAGCTTATTCACAAAAACGCTCATTTTTGTTGCTTTGATAAATAGTAAAATAAATTTCTAATACTTTTATCAATCTGAAATTTGCTCACAGCCCCCCTATGTAGGACAAAAATTATAATGTGGCTCCTCACATGAAAAGGTTGGACACCCCTGCTCTACAGCCACAACAGGCGATGTTCAACTCAGAAGTGATATAAACCCTGGGCGCAGTCTATTGTCTTCCGAGACAGACGGATGCCTACTATCCATTGAACTTACAGCACAGAATGAGGCCATTCAGTCCATTGTGTCTTTGCCAGTTCTTTGCTGGAGCAATCCAAAAGTAGGTCCACTGACCACACTCTCCCCACACCCCTGTAACTTTACAGAACCACAGGAAAATAATCTAAATACATTGGAACTTTTCTTTTTACCTACCCAAGTTTATGCCTGAAATTTCCTTCAATATTTACAGGATCCAAACTGCAATATCATGCATTGATGCACTCAGCAAGTAAGAGGAATGTGGCATTAACCTGATGCCATCTGCTGCTGCAAGTCTGTCAAAACAAAATGCTTCAAGAATTAGATTAGATTTGAGATACAGCACTGAAACAGGCCCTTCGGCCCACCGAGTCTGTGCCAACCATCAACCACCCATTTATACTAATCCTACACTAATCTCATATTCCTACCAAACATCCCCACCTGTCCCTATATTTCCCTACCACCTACCTATACTAGTGACAATTTATAATGGCCAATTTTACCTACCAACCTGCAAGTCTTTTGGCTTGTGGGAGGAAACCGGAGCACCCGGAGAAAACCCACGCAGACACAGGGAGAACTTGCTAACTCCACACAGGCAGTACCCAGAATCGAACCCGGGTCCCTGGAGCTGTGAGGCTGCAGTGCTAACCACTGTGCCACTGTTCCGGCCTGATGTTCCTCACTTTATACCTTTGCACCAAATAGTCAATGCTTATTTACCAGGTGACAAAGTGAAAAAAGGAGTGTCCACCTTTGCACTTCACTTGTACTCTTAGAGTGTGGACAGAGCCCTCTTGACTCAAACAGATTGTCGTGTAAGGCTAATGTCAAAATTCCTCTGCATCATTTTCCTGGAGCTTCACCTATCAGAAGTCCATATGCTGCTGTTTTCAATGAAAGTTGGTCTTAGAGGCTGTGGTAAGTCCCATCAGGTGGAGGAGTTGAGAAGAGACAGCTCGAAACTTCTTCACATGATCAAACATATAAATACTTCCTCTTCAAAGCCAGAGGAGAATCAACAGGACTGAGGGCCTTCTGTCTACTGCTTTTGGACAGCAGCTAGGATGCCCGAAGCCAACAACTACTACCAGTTCTGAAATTTGAGAGTCCATTTTCCCATCCAGATTTTACTATATGCTCCAAAAGAACAGTACAAAACAACAACAGCCCTTGAGGATAAAAGCAGTAAACTGATGCAAAGCTAAGCTGTAGAAACCCAAAGGTTCCCTGTGTGATATGTGTTGAGTGAGCTGTTGTGAACCTTGGCTTAAGTGGTGCACTCTTGCTTTTCAGTTAGAACGCCATGAGCTCAAGGCCCATTGTAGAAACTTGAGCACTTCCTTGAAATAAATTAGGCAAGGTTAATGTAGCTGATAGTAATTCAGTGACATTCCATGAACAAAGTGATTCCTGACAACGCAGCCGGCCACTGACGTCATCAGGCTGCGCAAAGGTGCACACATGTGCAAACGGGCTCCTGCTCTCTGCGCGTGCGCTGCGTTCCAACTTGCCAGGACTGGTTAGTGCATGCGCAGATGACGTCATTGCGTGACGTGAGCATCTTCGTGCAACGCACCTGGTCGGCCTCTGCGCATGCACTTTACACGTACAGCAATGCAACGCCTACGGGTATTCACCCATGTGTCAAGCTCCGCTCCGCTCCCCCCTCGCTGCTCTCCCTGGCCGCTCCGCTCCCCGCCGGCTGCTCACTCTGGCCGCTCCTCTCCCCCTTCGCAGCTCTCTCCGGCCGCTCTGCTCCACTCCCCCCCATCCCGCTCCGCTCCCCCCCATCCCCGGCCCGCTCCCTCCCTCCCGCCATTGTGTGCTGCCATGTGTTTAGGTTAGGTTGCCTTCGTGTGATTAGTTGAGCAGCACCATCTTTAGTTCTGGCAGCTGCCTGAAGTCGCAGACTGTGACGTTTTAGCGGCACATGCTGCATTTGCGCATGTGCCACTGAAGCGCCACCTAGTGGTAGCATTGTCAGCAAACACAGCGTTCTATGAAGGGCTGAATTTTATGAGCCTGGTGGCGGCGGGCAAGAAAAATGGCAGCCTGTCCATGTGAGGCCACATATCATGGAGCCGCCATAATCCTCCGTTCGGCGGGTCATTTAAATAGCCGAGGCGGGCCGTCCATCCCTGGCAATGGCGTCAGCTGCCTGAGCATAGGTGCTGAGGCCATTTTTAAAGAGCAGTCAGCCCAACCGGAAATTTTGAATACTGAAAGGTAAAGTGAATTAAAATAAATACATGCATTTCGTTTGCCCCTCTCTCACATCCCCAATAAAAATTAATTAATTAGTTGCCCTTTCCACCCCCCAAAAAAGGACTTACCTTTACCATCTGACTTTTCCCTCCCCCAAAGTGCACAAACTTTAAACTTCAGCCCTTCCCACCATCCTCTACATCCATGATTTAATTTGACCCTGTTTACCTCACCCCACACTGATAGGCTTACTTCCTCCCCCCCCCTTCATCAGTGTGCCTCCTCGTTTCCCTGGAAGGGAATGCGAAGGTGCAGGACTGCCAGCCGCCAGGCTGAAGGTAGCAACGGGACATCAGGCGGTGATCTGAGTGTCATTAATTATTTCATTTTAATTTATTTCAATATTCAAATTGGGATCCCTTCGCCGAGCGAAGTGAGGTCTGCCGAAAGACCTCGCCTCCGCAGGTAATATTGGGCTGGGCCCACCCGGCCTCAGGTTGCGTGGCGGTCCTGTCCTGGAGGCACCTTCAGGCACTATCCCGCCATGGAACCCAACACCTGGGGGAGAACAAAATCTATCCTGAAGTGTGCACATGTGGATTCTGGGAAAGAACAGAATCAGGTGAACTTAGATTCAGAACCACAGTCTAAAAGCCTGCTGACACTCTTAGCTCGGAGTTACATATGATGAGCTGACTGCAGCGTTTTAAGCTTTTGGCACAAATGGACCCCTATTCCACACTTGAATCAGCACCTCCAGGAGGGACAAAATGAGAGAAAATGAAAATACAGATTAACAATATCAAAGTTTTGGCTTGAGTCTATCAAACTAGCCAGATTCAGACTCTGGAATCTACCATGGGTTTCGGGATCCCGATGTTGGATGAAATGCGGATCCCAAACCCGCAGTTCCTGACACAGGGACAGGCTCTGCAATTTTACCACAGGCGGCCTCCTAATTGGCTCTCGCGCCTCAGTAGCCCCACCAAGAGACGTGGGCGCTGCTGAAGCAGGCAGGAGACCTCAGGAGTGCCTTAAATTGGAGGTGCCCTCATGGAGGTAATTACAAATTAAAATGCAGGATGGCCCAGGGCAGTAGGCCATGCCAATCGTAGGGCAAACCTCTCCAGGAGGATCAAACTGGCCTTGGGAGGGCTACCTTATCTGCCCTCTCTTTCAGCCATGGAGTCTGAGGCTCTGATGGCCCCTGGACTGCCGCAGGGAGGACACCTCCATAAAGCTGGTGGGTGGGGGGTGCGGGGGTGGCACCCTGCCATTGGCAAAATACCAGAGGCTCTGTAAAATGGTCCTTAATAGAGCCTTTAATTATGAAAATCGTCTACCCACCCACCGGGCAGCTGATCCGCCTCACAATCCACCTGGTAACGTGCCTCCCATTAACCGCGCCCCCTCCCCATCTCCATTCCAGCCATCCAGGAGCTGGTAAAGTTCTGCTCATTGATACTCATTTTGGCAGTTTAGAACAATGTTGCTCTTGTGTTAGATGGTTGTGAATTCAATTCATGCTACAGAGACCTAAGCATATAATCTTGACTGACACTCTAAACGAGGTGCTGGAAGTGAAAATAGCCTTAGGCAGTCGTACAAAATGGAAAGAAAAATCAGGCGGGGTGCAAAACAGGTTGCCAATTCATTCTGATGAAGCTAATTTGCCTGAAATGATGGGAGGCAGGGGGCGCACAAAATGGTATGGGGTTGCGTGCCCGATGTTGTCCTGCCCCCATGCCATTTTGTCCGCGGCGGGCACTGTGGTGGAAGGGAAATCAGCAGGGAGGCCAATTAACCCATTAAGGGCCAATTAAGGGCTGCCTCCTGCCTCTTCTGGCATATAGCCAGCGTTGAAGGGGCATGCTGCTACCTGGAGACACCTCCAGGTGAAACCTGGTGGCCTCCTTGCAAGATTGGTGTGGGCGGGGTGGGTGGGTTCCTCCTTGAGGCAATCTATGGCCCACGGAGGGCCCCACCAGCAGTAATGCCTGCCCCTGCAGCAAGATCAACTCCCCCCCCCCACCCCTCCACTCTCACCCACCAGCCCCTCACCCCCCCACTCCCTCACCAGAGCCTGCCTGACTGGCCCCAGCGACCCTGACCCCACTTCACAGAATCACAGAATTATTACAGCACAGAAGAAGGCCATTCAGCCCATCATGTCCACACTGGCTCTCTGAACGTCCTCCGTTCAGTTCCCTTACCTTCTCCCCATAACCCTGCACATTCTTCCTTTTCATATAACTGTCTAATTCCCTTTTGAATGCTTCAATTGAACCTGCCTCCAACACATTCTCAGGCAGCACATTCCAGACCTTAACCACTCACTGCAGGAAAAAGTTTTTCTTCATGTCGCATTTGCTTCTCTTACCAAATACTTTAAATCTGTGCCCTCTCATTTTCAATCTTTTCACAAGTGGGAACAGTTTCTCTCTATCTACTCTGTCCAGACCCCTCATGATTACCTGGGTCCCATGGTCTCCTCCTTCAGCACTACAGGTCTCCTGCAGTCCCAGCTGGCCAACAGCTCTCGGAGGCAGAATTTTGTCCCTTAAAGGTTCACCCTGTAGCACCAATTCTGCTTACCAATAGTGGCCAACTAGGCACTTGCAGTTAATTGCCTGCCCCCTGCTGAATTTGGCCAGGGGTCCAATATAGGGCTAAGGCAATGTCACCACCCCCACCCCCATTCCAGCCTTCTGTTTTTCTCCCGTCAGATGCTGCCAGCCCTGCTGAGTATTTCCAGCATTTTCTATTTTTATGCCAAATTTCCAGCATCTGCAGGATTTTGCTTTTGCTGATTCATTACTGTCCAATTTAGTGCGAGTCCCAAGACCAATTTTGCCCATGCTGGTCTTTAAATGAAGTATTAAATTGAAGCCCTTGTGATTCAGTTAGATGTTAAACATTCCATGACAATATTTCAAGCAGGGCAGAATGTTTCAAACCTGGTCAGACTTCCTTCTCGAACTGACAGCATCAAAAGCAAATCCATCTCACTGGAATCGTACTGTGTGCGAAAGGGCTGTCATATTAACAAAAGAAAAATCACAACTTCAAAGTTAATTTTTATGCAGTATTTTGAGAGGTATGATGAGAGGCAATTTTAAATGTGAATGGTCATTCTTTCTTCAAATACAGCACTGGAGAAACCAATATCTGACCAATTGATTTACCAAGTAGTGAGCAAGTGCTACTTAAAAATTCTAAAATATTGTCATGTTGATGATTTTTTACTCTTTAATTATAATATAATTGCAGTTACAATTGGGTATAATTGCTTTGAAATTATAATTATGAAGGACAGAAAGGATTCCATTTTGTGTCAGCTCTGCATCGTTGCCACATTATATGGTGGCCAGTGATGTGAGATCACCAATCAGAGGAAGAACTGGGAACTTTAATCAGCCTCAGCTTTAATGGGCTGAAAAGTATTTATTTAACAACTGAGGCATTTCTGTGGGATTCTCTGCCTGACCATTGGTGAGACTCCAGTGACCCCTTTTATGAGGAAAGATAGAGGTTTTCTAAATACTTAATTTATGCTGATCGCTTAGGAGCCAGGCTATTTAAAAAATGCACAGTGCAATGCTTCAGTGCCAGCACTTTTTTTCTGCTGGATTAATTTAGTGCAGCTTTAGAAGAATGGTGTTCGGGTACCATCTACAGGGCACTGTGTTTATGGCAGGAACAAGATTAATATTGCAGTGCTGCAGGACCTGCCAAGCTACGTTTCTTCAGTACATGTGAACAGAAAATACTGGAAATACTCAGCAGGTCAGGTAGTATCTGTGGAGAGAGAAACTCAATTACCGTTTCAGGTTGATAACCTCTCGTTAGCACTGGAAAACGCACTGGACATCTTCTGGTTCTGCTGAAAGGTCACGAACCTGAAATGATGACTCTGTGATGTTGCCCTCATCACATCGTTATCAACTCGCACTTCCAGAAAGTTACATGGTAAAGAATTTATGAGCTGAATGTTGCAGGAAAAAATCTAATATGCCATGAGATGTCCTTCTCCAGCGAGATTTGACCCATTGTTTCATTTGTGAACTTTGGCAGTGAATGTAGGAAAACTATTTGACCATGGAAGACACCAATGATAGGGCTCATTCTCCCCAAACCAAATTATCTTCTTCTTTGGCCTCCTTGCCTCGGGAGACAATGGGTAAGCGCCTGGAGGTGGTCAGTGGTTTGAGGAGCAGCGCCTGGAGTGGCTATAAAGTGACAGACTCTTCCACAGGTGCTGCAGAAAAAATTGGTTGTCGGGGCTGTTACACAGTTGGCTCTCCCCTTGCGCTTCTGTCTTTTTTCCTGCCAGCTGCTAAGTCTCTTCGACTCGCCACACTTTAGCCCCGCCTTTATGGCTGCCCGCCAGCTCTGGCGATCGCTGGCAACTGACTCCCACGACTTGTGATCAATGTTACAGGACTTCATGTCGCGTTTGCAGACGTCTTTAAAGCGGAGACATGGACAGCCGGTAGGTCTGATACCAGTGGCGAGCCTGCTGTACAATGTGTCCTTGGGGACCCTGCCATCTTCCATGCGGCACACATGGCCAAGCCATCTCAAGCGCCGCTGGCTCAGTAGTGTGTATAAGCTGGGGATATTGGCCGCCTCGAGGATTTCTGTGTTGGAGATGCGGTCCTGCCATCTGATGCCAAGGATTCTCCGGAGGCAGCGAAGATGGAATGAATTGAGACGTCGCTCTTGGCTATACCAAAGTATACACACAAACATACTCGATCTGGATGCAGTCACTGATTGACAATAGAAACACGAACTGACTTTTCTTCCATCTAAGTGAGGAGATGAGGACAAATGCAACTCACAAGCTGGATCCTTGACTGAGACTAATTAGCTCATCTCAGATTGGGACTTTGATGGCCGTTAAGGCTCAAATGCACACTGGGTACTTCACTTACACATTAAGAAATTGGAAGAGCTCTATGATATTAGGATTTAGTTAGGCAGCTGATAGGTAGAACAGTAGGAGGTCATTTGGCCTACCATGCCCTGCTGGCTGTTTGAAAGAGAACAAAGAACAATACAGCACAGGAACAGGCCATTCGGCCCTCCAAGCTTGCGCCAATCTTGATGCCTGCCTAAACTAACACCTTCTGCACTTCCGGGGACCGTATCTCTCTATTCCCATCCTATTCATGTATTTGTCAAGATGCCTCTTAAACGTCACTATCGTACCTGCTTCCACCACCTCCCCTGGCAGCAAGTTCCAGGCACTCACCACCCTCTGTGTAAAGAACTTGCCTCGCACATCCCCTCTAAACTTTGCCCCTTGCATCTTAAACCTATGTCCCCTAGTAACTGACTCTTCCACCCTGGGAAAAAGCTTCTGACCATCCACTCTGTCCATTCTGCTCATAACTTTGTAAACCTCTATCATGTCGCCCCCTCCACCTCCGTCGTTCCAGTGAAAACAATCCGAGTTTATCCAACCTCTCCTCATAGCTAATGCCCTCCAAACCAGGCAGCATCCTGGTAAACCTCTTCTGTACCCTCTCCAAAGCCTCCACGTCCTTCTGGTAGTGTGGCGATCAGAATTGCACGCAATATTCTAAGTGTGGCCTAACTAAAGTTCTGTACAGCTGCAGCATGACTTGCCAATTTTTATACTCTATGCCCTAACCGATGAAGACAAGCATGCCATATGCCTTCTTGACTACCTTATCCACCTGCGTTGCCACTTTCAGTGACCTGTGGACCTGTACGCCCAGATCTCTCTGCCTGTCAATACTCCTAAGGGTTCTGCCATTTACTGTATACTTCCACCTGCATTAGATCTTCCAAAATGCATTACCTCACATTTGTCTGGTTTAAACTCCATCTGCCATTTCTCTACCCAAGTCTCCAACTGATGTATATCCTGTTGTATCCTCTGACAATCCTCATCACTATCCGCAACTCCACCAACCTTTATGTCGTCTGCAAACTTACTAATCAGACCAGCTACATTTTCCTCCAAATCATTCATATATACTACAAACAGCAAAGTTCCCTGCACTGATCCCTGCGGAACACTAGTCACAGCCCATGTTCAGAAAAGCACCCTTCCACTGCTACCCTCTGTCTTCTATGACCGAGCCAGTTCTGTATCCATCTTGCCAGCTCACCTCTGATCTTGTGTGACTTCACCTTTTGTACCAGTCTGCCATGAGGGACCTTGTCAAAGGCTTTACTGAAGAACATATAGACAACATCCACTGCCCTTCCTTCATCAATCATCTTCGTCACTTCCTCAAAAAACTCAATCAAGTTAGTGAGACACGACCTCCCCTTCACAAAACCATGCTGCCTCTCGCTAATAAGTTCATTTGTTTCCAAATGGGAGTAAATCCTGTCCTGAAGAATCCTCTCTAATGATTTCCCTACCACTGAGGTAAGGCTCACCGGCCTATAATTTCCTGGATTATCCTTGCTACCCTTCTTAAACAAAGAAACAACTTTGGCTATTCTCCAGTCCTCTAGGACCTCACCTCTGGCCAATGAGGATACAAAGAATTCTCTCAAGGCTCCAGCAATTTCTTCCCTTGCCTCCCTTAGTATTCCGGGGTAGATCCCATCAGGCCCTGGGGACATATCTAACTTAATGCTTTGCAAGATGCCCAACACCTCCTCCTTTTTGATAACGATGTGACCCAGACTATCTACACTCCCTTTCCTAGACTGATCATCCACCAAGTCCTTCTCTTTGGTGAATACTGATGCAAAGTACTCATTTAGTACCTTGCCCATTTCCTCTGGCTCCACACATAAATTCCCTCCTCTGTCCTTGAGTGGGCCAACCCTTTCCCTAGTTACCCTCTTGCTCTTTATATACGTATAAAAAGCCTTGGGATTCTCCTTAATCCTGTTTGCCAATGACTTTTCATGACCCCTTTTAGCCCTCCTGACTCCTTGCTTAAGTTCCTTTCTACTGTCTTTATATTCCTCAAGGGATTCGTCTGTTCCCAGCTTTCCAGCCCTTACGAATGCTTCCATTTTCTTTTTGACGAGGCTCACAATATCCCTCGTTATCCAAGGTTCCCGAAACTTGCCAAACTTATCTTTCTTTCTCACAGGAAAATGCTGGTCCTGGATCCTAATCAAGTGACGTTTGAAAAACTCAAACCTCAAACAGCCTCCCCCAATCTAAATTCTTCAGTTCCTGCCTAATATTGTTATAATTAGCCTTCCTCCAATTTAGCACCTTCACCCAAGGACGACTCTTATCCTTATCCACAAGTACCTTAAAACTTATGGAATTATGGTCACTGTTCCCAAAATGCTCCCCTACTGAAACTTCGACCACCTGGCCGGGCTCATTCCCCAATACCAGGTCCAGTATGGCCCCATCCCTAGTTGGACTATCTACATATTGTTTCAAGAAGCCCTCCTGGATGCTCCTTACAAATTCTGCCCCATTCAAGCCCCTAGCACTAAGTGAGTCCCAGTCAATAAAGGGGAAGTTAAAGTCACCCACCACTACAACCCTGTTACCTTTACATCTTTCCAAAATCTGTCTACATATCTGCTCCTCTACCTCCCGCTGGCCTGTAGTAAACCCCCAACATCGTGACTGCACCCTTCCTATTCCTGAGCTCCACCAATATTGCCTCGCTGCATGACCCCTCCAAGGTGTCCTCCCGCAGTACAGCTGTGATATTCTCCTTAACCAGTAATGCCACTCCCCCACCCCTTTTACATCCCCCTCTATCCTGCCTGAAGCTTCTAAATCCTGGAACATTTAGCTGCCAATCCTGTCCTTCCCTCAACCAAGTCTCTGTAATAGCAACAACATCATAGTTCCAAGTACTAATCCAAGCTCTAAATTCATCTGCCTTACCTGTTATACTTTTCGCATTGAAACAAATGCACTTCAGACCACCAGTCCCGCTGTGCTCAGCAACATCTCCCTGCCTGCTCTTCCTCTTAGTCTTACTGGCCTTATTTACTAGTTCCCCCTCATTTATTTCACCTGCTGTCCTATTGCTCTGGTTCCCATCCCCCTGCCACACTAGTTTAAACACTCCCGAGTGACGCCAGCAAACCTCGCAGACAGGATATTTGTGCCCCTCCAGTTTAGATGCAACCCGTCCTTCTTGTACAGGTCCTACCTGTCCCTGAAGGGATCCCTGATCCAGATATCTGAAACCCTCCTACACCAGCTGTTCAGCCACATGTTTAGCTGCACTATCTTCCTATTTCTAGCCTCACTGGCACGTGGCACTGGGAGTAATCCCGAGATTACAACCCGAGAGGTCCTGTCTTTTAACTTTCTACCTAACTCCCTAAACTCCCCCTGCAGGACCTCGTCACTCTTCCTGCCAATGTCATTCGTACCGATGTGTACCACAACCTCTGGCTGTTCACCCTCCCCCTTCAGAATGCCTCCTGTCCGTTCAGAGACATCCTTGACCCTGGCACCAGGGAGGCAACATACCATCCTGGAGTCTCTTTCACGTCCACAGAAGCGCCTATCTGTGCCCCTGACTATAGAGTCCCCTATAACTATTGCTCTTCTGCGCTTTGTCCCTCCCTGCTGAACAACAGTGCCAGCCGTGATGCCACTGCTCTGGCTGCTGCTGTTGTTTTCCCCTAATTGGCCATCCCCCCCCCAACAGTATCCAAAACGGTATACTTGTTAGAGAGGGGGATAGTCACAGGGGATTCCTGCACTGATTGCCTGCCCCTTCTAGCGGTCACCCATCTATCTGCCTGCACCATGGGTGTAACCACTTCTCTAAAACTCCTGTGTGTGACGCTTTCTGCCACCTGCATGCTCCTAATTGCATCCAGTTGCTGCTCCAACCGATCCATGTAGTCTGTGAGGAGCTGCAACTGGGTACACTTCCTGCAGATGTAGTCGTCCGGAACGCTAGAAGCGTCATGGGCCTCCCACATCTCACAGGTGAAGCACTTTACCCCTCTAACTGACATTTCTAGCACTAATTAATAAATTAATTTAAAATAAATAAGTACTTATTAAATCCTTACAATTAACTATATGGTCCCTCGTGCTAGATTTCTACTATAAATATTGAATGCTAACTAAATACAGTAATCTCCTCCCTCTGGTTTAGTTACTCTACTTGTTAATTAGTTAATTAGGGTTTTAATCAATTTTTATCAATGTTTTGTTTTCAAATTCAGTACAAATTCCTTACCAGCCAATCAGGTCACAGCTTTCCTGTGACGTCACTTTCAGTTTTTTTCCCATTTTTTTTTACCCGAGGTAAGTTTTTTACACTTACCGCTCCGGAACTCCGCCCTCCGAGTCTTCTCCCTGGATGTAGGCCGTGAATCCCCGAGGTAAGTTTATTATACTTACTGCTCCGGAAGTCCGCCCTCCAAGTCTTCTCCCTGGAGCTATCCAATTCGTTCCTGTAGTGTAAGGGTATCAAAGGGAGGTCCATGGAGGAACATAACCGAAGGGTTACAGTGGTTTTCAATCATCTGCTGGATGAAGGCGTAACATGAAAAGTGCAAGTTTTCGAGACATCCCTTCTTTTTTTGGGACACATTGTCAGCAGTGGAGGCATAATGGCAGACAAGCAAAAGACGAGGGCCATTAGTGAATTTCCGAGTCCTACTTCGACCCAGGATCTTCAACTGTTTCTTGGTATTGTCAATCAGTTGACAAAATTCCTGCCTAACTTAGCCCAAATTACCGAACCTTTGTGGCAACTACTGATGAAAGCTCAGGCATGCTGCTCAGATGCACATCAGAAACAAGCATTCCAACGGATCAAGGAGATGATGATTTCACCAGATGTTTTAGCCCATTATAACCCTTCATTTCAAACCACGATCGTGGCTGATGCCTTGTCCACAGGGATAGAGGCAGTCTTCTTCCAGGAACAGACCGATGGAAGTCGAAGACCTGTTTATTACACGTCATGAGCACTATTTGACATGGCGATGAGAAATGTCATGATGGAGAAGGAAGCTCTCGCTGTCACTTGGGCTTGGGAGAAATTTTCAAGCCACATTATTGTCTTAATTGTCATCATTGAGACGGACCACAAAACTGGTTTCCTTACTCGATGAAAAGGAACTTGCTAGGATGCCTTCACAGATCCAGAGATTCCAGTTGAGGTTCATGAGGTTCACCTACGAAACAGTATATGTGCAGGACAAGCAACAAATGACAGCAGATGCCTTGTCTCGAGCGCTGGCCGACCATCCAACTCAACAGGATGTTTCCTTTGTTAATGAAATTGAGTCATTTTCACAGGTCACTACATCACACTGGCCAGCAAGTTGAAATAGACTGCAACAAATTTGTCAAGTGCAGATGCAAGATGAAGAATGCATCTATGTCCACCAAAATTGCAAGCAAGGGTGGCCACAACAAAATCCCAAAGATAAGAGGATATAAGTCTACTTGGAACACAGAAGGCATTTTACCATAGTGAATGATTTGCTGGTATATGACATGAGATTGGTGATTCCAGAGCCACTCAGAGTACAGAACTTGGACAAAATACACCAGGGTCAAATGGGCATAACTAAATGTAAAACACAGGCTTAGGCATCCATGTGATGGCCAAGAATCTCGAAGGATATTAAAGAACTGATTTGGAATTGTGACATATGCGCAGTTCACAGACAAGATCAAAGAGAATCTCTAATTTCAAGCCAATTCCCAACTAGACTGTGGGAATGGTTGGCGATGGATTTATTCTTCTTTGAGGGAAGATCCTATCTCATCATAGTTGATTACTTCTCAAGATGGATTGAAGTTAAGTGGATGTACACAACAACAACTGAAGCAGGCATCAGAGCTTTACAAGAAGTTTTTGCAACACATGGTATACCTGATCAGCTAATATCTGATAATAGACCACAATTTGCAAATGATTGTTTCACACAGTTTGCAGAAGAATGGATTTGTTCACCTAACAAGCTCTCCTAAGTATCCACAATCATGGAGAAGCTGAGTGAGCAGTCAGAACCATTAAAACTATTTTGATGAAAAATCAAGATTTCCAATTAGCAGTACTGACATACAGAGCTACTCTATTATTGTACAGATTAGCACCATCAGAACTCTTAATGAGAAGAAAACTTTGAACGCAACTTCCAATCTACCTAAGAAATTACTTCAGGATTGCAAAGCAAAGATTACCAGAAAGTACAAGACAAAGAAAAGTCGTATCAAAACAAACAGACCCATAATTACAAAAGAAGATACCGTACAAGAAACCTACCAAAGTTGTCAGAAGGGCAAAAGGTATGGGTACGTGACCAAAATAGAGAAGGGGTAATTCTCCAGAAAGACGAGAATCAACAGCAGTCTTATCTAGTCCAAACTCGAGAAGGTTCTATACAGAGAAATAAAGGGAATCTTATTCCTTTACGTCAAAGACATCAATCGGTCATACATTTAGACGACTCAGATATGAACCAAAAATTCAAAAAGCACCGAATGCTAAAAATCTCAATGAAGGCTGTTCAAGTGAAGAAACAAGGGATCAGAGAAAGACTACCAATCTTTCACATCTGATGACAACAAGATCAGGGAGAGTTGTGAAGCCTCCTGATAGGTTGAATCTATGAAGTCAGAGACTTGGGGGGAAGGGAGGTGGGGAGAAGATGGGGTAGCATGTATATAAAAATGTGAATGTATGTAAATATATATTAGGATAAAGACTTGAGGGAAATGTAGTATAAGAGTATCAAAGGGTTAATCTTGAGATAATGTAAATATTACTGCCCACCATGATGATGTAAGAGATCATGTCGGAGAGACTCGAGAATGGTTACAGCGTGGCTTTGGAAGGAGACACCACAGGCTAGTGTGGAGTGCATATAGTTACTATACAATAAAGATTAATGTTTAAACAGTACAGTCTAAAAACCTCTCTGGCTAGACTCTATGCGGTGGCAGCTTAAAGAACCAAATATATAACAGTTCCACTCCATTGCTCTTTCCCCAAGCCTTGCAATGTTTTCCTTTATAAATATGTATACAATTCTTTTTTATAAGTTACTTTTGAATTCTAATCCACCCTTTCAGGCAGCACATTCCAGGTCATAACTTGCCGTGTAAAAAATTCTCCTTTGTTTTTTTGCTAATTTCCTTAAATATGTGTCTTCTGGTTACCAACCCTTCTGCCACTCAATCCCATAAGCATTTTTAACAGCCTTTCACCTTTCACTGGCACTAAAAATTGTCTCCACATAGCAGAACTTGACTGTAGGAACTATCACTTCTTATATCAATATCATACATTCACTCTCATTGACTGAGCAATTCTAGGTTTATTTTTGATTTCTAATATAAAAAAAATGGCAGAAGACATGAAGACATGGCCTTTAGATCAATGGGCACTTTAATTTTCTTCCATGTTTACACATTCCACCTGTCACACACAAATAAGAAGCCCTGGGCAAGGACAGCCAATTAATGCGTTGAATACATAAATGTATTGTCTAACTTGCTTAAAGATTCTAAACAGAAATTTACTGCCTCTCATAAACCTGATCTTCCGTCACTGCTAGGTTCTGACTTGAAATTTCTGCCAGAGATTCTAATGCAACACATCAAGGCATTTGACCTACACAGATGGGCACTTAACCTTCAATCTCTCCACCTGCAAGCTAACTTGCTTCTTCATTTCTGCATGTGTTCCTTATGAAGCCTGTGAATTTGGTTTCCATACCCAGAGTCACATTTCAACTCAATTGGTGAAAGCAAAAGACTTAAAATTCACAGCCTTATCTATCTGCAAGGCATTTTACGGCTTTGAAGCAGTGCCTAAGGTGTTATAAATGTACAGTACATGCAATTCAGCTAAATTGCAATTCTGGAGACTGCAATATTAGCTTGTTTTGCTACTCTATCGAAATGGCAGCTTTGGGACATGCTGAGTATTACAGAGACATTTGATTTTGGCACAGATGCAAGGTGGAGCACAAAGACAAAGCAAGTGCCTTCTCAAAATATAAAATGTGACTTTTCATTATGTAGCTTGCTGGCTGTGAAGAAGTTCTGCCTCCAACAATGTGAGCCTAATTTCTGGGCCCTGGCACGTTGCATATTTTAAATGGAGGCTGGGGAGACCATCCAAAGGAGATGGGGAGGGTCTGCAACAAGTCTTGGTAATTTGGTGGCAAATGTGCTGCAATAGTATCATGGCAAATGGATGGCTAAAAACTAGTCAGCTGGGAGTGTGAAAGTACAGCTGTAAGGGATTTGGAGGAAGTGATCTTTTTTTTCCAGGAACAGATGCAGAAGGAAAGGGAAGTGAGTGTTGAGAGACTCCAGGAGTGTTCAGAGATCGTTTTATCAATGATTGAGATCTTATTTATTTTTATTTAGGGATACAGCACTGAAACAGGCCCTTCGGCCCACTGACTCTGTGCTGACCATAAACCACCCATTTATACTAATCCTACATTAATCCCATATTCCCTACCACATCCCCACCTTCCCTCAATTCCCCTACCACCTACCTAACTAGGGACAATTTATTATGGCCAATTTACCTATCAACCTGCAAGTCTTTGGCTGTGGGAGAAAACCGGAGCACCCGGCGTAAACCCACGCGGTCACAGGGAGAACTTGCAAACTCCGCACAGGCAGTACCCAGAACCGAACCCAGGTCGCTGGAGCTGTGAGGCTGCGGTGCTAACCACTGCACCACTGTGCCGCCCCACAGTGCCACCCCACATCTTAGGTGTAGAGGAACCATGGGTGATAGCTAAGTGGCTATGAATATAGGCAGCAGAGTTCAAGATGGGAAGTGGACCAATGGAACGGTAATGAGACCCAACGGTTAAAATTACGTGGCCTGGTGTTGCCACAGGAAGGCAGGAAACTGACACATTGTAAACATACTGGGAGTAAAAATTTACCCCTTAAACTTGTGTTACGACCAGGTGAGAAAGGGGTCTGGGGGTTCCCTCTCAGCTTTTGCCTGGTTTGACCGTAACAGGGTTTAATTTTTAAAACATTGTGTTTTTAGTTCCCCCTCAGTGAATCCTTGTTCACTGCTCTCCAATTGTAAGGCAAAGAAATCAACCAGACAGATTTTCTTAGATTTAAACAAGAAAGGTGTAAGTTTATTAACCTGAAACTCTAATTCGGTTAACGACAACGAATATGCGATGCGACCACACTAGCATGCATATGCGATAAATACACACGCAGATAGAGACAGAAAAGTAGAACGAATAAAGGGGAAAAGCTCGAGGCAATAGCTGGGATTTATTTACTGTCCTTTGAGTTAGATGTAGACTCTTTGTTTACAGGTAAATCTTGCCGTTTCGTTGGGGCCCAGTGCACACTTTAAGACTTGTTTCGATGTAGGAGCCTTTTCTCTCTTGAGATTTAAATGACTTCAGTGGATCCGGAGATTCATGAGTGAGAGAGAGCTAGCCAGGAAAGAGGCTCTCTTCTTCCAAGTTCAGTTGCAATCTCCCAAACTATGCGGTGAGCAGTTCAAACAAAACCTGAGCCAGCAGGTTAGTCATGTGACTAGCTGTTTTAATTAACTCCTGTGTTTGTGGATTCTCCATCTTAGCAGACACCCTGGAATGCTGGCTTTCTTACACATTCAATGTCTGCTGATCAAAATCCATTTGGGTTATCGGATCGGGGGTTGGTCTATTGTCTCTAGGCACTGTCTCTTAGTATGCAAATGTTTTCCAGCCACTGCTGATCTCTTTAAACAAGTCATCTCTTCCTTCCAGCAACAGTTTAAAGTTAATGTGCATATGATGAAATTAATATGCCTCATTCTGGGCAGGTGGGGGCTTCATGACACTTGTTTAAACTGTCTTACCATTAAGGAAAGAAAGATTTGCATTTATATAGCACCTTTCACAACCTCAGGATGTCTCAAAGCACTTCTAGCCAATGAAATACTTTTGAAGTGTAGCCACTGTTGTCATGTAGAAAACATGGCAGCTAATTTGCACGCAGCAAACTCCCACAAACAGCAGTGTGATAATGACCAGATAATCTGTTTTTGTGATGTTGATTGAGGGATAAATATTAGCCAAATATTACACATCCATGTTGGATCTCCTTGATTATCCCATGTTTCTCTGAATACTCAGTAACTGAACCTCAAATTATGGACCCAGGCCTTTTACTTTGCTGCATGACAATGGCAGTGTGATGGAACAGGATTTTGCTAGCCACCTCTGCATGGAAAGGTATGGAGATGTTCAATGGCTGTCATCATTTCTGTGGTTAATACTGGTAATGAGCCATTAGAGTAGCTTCTGATCAATTTTTCACTCTGATATTGGATAGATTGGGAGCAGCTTTGAGAATCAGCAGGCTATATGGGGGTGAAAGGCATCACTTTGCAGAAGGATTCATATAATTGTTAGAATCTGGAGCCCCAGTTGACTTGAACGGTCCCCAACCTTGGAGGCTAAGACCATTGCTGCCACCTCATTGGCCAAGAAGCAAATCTGCTCATACAGGTCAATTTCACACTGGCAGCAGTTATGAAAGGATGGGTTCCATTTTCAACATGTCATTTACAAACTGGAACTATTTTCAATTCCTATTCACTTGTTTCTCACTTGAAAAGCAAACATTCAGCAGTTGAAATTTGGGGGAGGGGTCTCGACTACCAAATTGGCTCACAAGATGCAATTCACCCAAGGAAACAGGTATAGAGCTGCTTAAATATGCAAATAGGGGACCTACACCAGTTGTATGGCCCCAGCTGCAATTTTCAGGTGCAAATGAGTGGAGCTCCTTCCATTTCTATCAGATATTGAGCCAGCTAACCCATAGTCTTTAAAGTGATGGAGGTCACTCATAAAACAGCTCTGCATTTCTTCATCTTTGGCTCCTTCCAGGGATCTGCTGGTGACATCTACAGAATTTCACAATCAGCTGCTGACAAATGCATCAACCAGGTGATCAATGCCATATTTTCCAGGGCTGCTACTTTGCTACTGATGAGGGCTGTCAGGACCAGAAGGTTCTCACTTTTACGATAGCGACTGGATTCTTTCAGGTCCAGGGAGTCATAGACTGCACACATGTGACAATCAAGGCGCTCTCAGATCAACCAGAAGTCTTTGTCAATTGGAAGGAATTCCACCTACTTAATGTTCATCTGGTATGTGACTACCAGACGGTTTTTGTGCATGTCTGTGCAAGATGTCCTGGGCAAGCAGCCATGATGGCTTCATTCTGCACCAGTCACATCTCCCACAGCTCATTGTATCTCCAAGCAGAATCAGCGGATGGCTCCTTGGAGACAAGGGTTACCCTCCAAAGATGTGGCTGATGACACCTGTGAGGAAACCTACCACTGATGCACAGGAAAGTTACAACCGGAGCCAAATGAGCACAAGAGCACTCATTGACCAAGCTATTTGGTTGCTGGTTTTAGGTGCCTGGACAGATCTGGGGGTGGGGGAGGGGGGGTTGGAGTGGTTCACCTTCAGTATGTACTGGCAAGCATCTCCACAATGGTAGTGGTCTGCCGTGCCTTGCACAACATCATGCCACAGAAAGGAGTGGAGCTGCAAGAGGAAGAAGGTGAGGACCGCTCTGCATTCTCAGAGGTGAAGGAAGAGGAGCAGGAGGAGCAGAATGAGGAGGAGCCTGATGTGGCCAGGATGTCTGTAGTCACTCACATAGCTGCCAACTAGAGAAGCCCATGATGGCCTCATCCAGGCACCATTCACATAACCTGAGTGTGTGAAGCCTTATGTTCTAATAATGCTGAACCCACTGCCCCACCGCCCTCCCCCATCCCAAGCACAAATCATTCTCACAGTCAGAAATCCAGGCATCTCATTCACATCCTTTGCTCATCTTCCACTCTGGTCTCACCATTCTCCTCATGGCTAACATCCATTTGGAAGGTGGGAGGAAACAATGGAGATGAATCCACAATGGAAACTTGAAAGAAAATGCATGATTCATTCACACTTTACAATACATTAACACACGGACATTTTCATAATCACCCAAATGAATCCCCTAGTGCAACTGAAAAGTCCTTCTCTTCCTTTTCTGATTACTTCTATGTGGTGCTACCTCTTTGGCTTCAGCAGAACTACAGGAAGGCTGCTTGTTCCCCTGTTCAGACAGCTGATATGCCCGTTAGGGCCCCACCAAAGACTGCCCCACCTGCAACTGTGCAGGGGCAGACTCAGACATTGCGGTAGAAGGCAGCATGTGGGCAGCCTGACTCAGTGGAAAAGGGGAGGAGGAAAGAGACTAGAAGTGCCTTGAAGCCCCCACTTCCTTGTGTCCTTTCTGCATCTTCCCTCTCATGGCCCACCCACAATTTCCTGCTATCCAAGAGCTGAAGAGCAGTTTGCTGCACTTCAGAGAGGCACTGAATGGCCAAGACGAGGCTTTCCTCCATCCTATTTAAACTGGCAGACTGAGTGTGCTGGCCTTGGGTGAATGCAAGCATGTACTCAGTTGCCTGCTGTGTTTGATACTTCCTGCAGGTGGCCACCCTTTCCATGGAGGTGGACATCAGAGCAAAGGCCTGAAACAACACCTGCACTCTGGAAAGGATGGACTCCGAGTTCTATGCAAAATTCTATACCATGATACTGGTGGACTCCTCCATGTTCCTTGACATTGACTGCAGGCTTTCTGGCAAGCTTCCCATTGCTCCAAGCATTTTGTTGTGCTTACCCGTTAACAGTCTTCTGTTGGCTGCTCATCCGGGTTCCTCTGCAGAAAAATGCGTGTGCAGCCTTGCCCTCCAGTGCACTGTCACCTGTGCTATCTTTGCCCACTACCCTGGTTGCAAGCCCCACATGCCTGGTGTTACGACCACATGGTGTGATGTGGGTGGTTCCCACTGTTCAACTCCCCACCTGACCGCAGCAAGTGGATTTGCATTAGAGTTTAGCCCCTTGGTGTTTTATTTTTCAAATAAACAGACAGTGACAGGTTTTCTTGTAGGTTTTAAAATATAGAAGGTTAATTGTTTGTTGATCCTTATCCCAAAATTGTTGCAACTGCATCCACTCATGCATTCGCTCATGCACACACCCACACACGCACACACAAGAGACAGATACAGAAAGGAAAAAGGAAGGTAACTTTTGTTGGGAGGATAGGTTACGATAAACCTGTTGAATTCTCTTGGAAATCAAGTTCTCGATGCCTGCAGGCCAGAGATGACTGTATATTTCTCTCTTGATTAAAGGTTACATTAAAGACGGTGGGTTCCTTCCAGCTTTCACTGCTGTATAATGTAGATGTAGGATTCTACAGCAGGGTATGTGCTTCCTGGCT
The DNA here is from genome assembly GCF_036365525.1 of Heterodontus francisci. NCBI lineage: Eukaryota > Metazoa > Chordata > Chondrichthyes > Heterodontiformes > Heterodontidae > Heterodontus > Heterodontus francisci. Next base: position 41,894,431 of record NC_090375.1, read on the forward strand.
TCGCTGGAACACAATCTGTTAGGATGTTGCTTCTTTCTCCCTCTCTGGCTGTCTTTTTTAAGGTAAAGCTGTTATCTCTCACCTCCTGTCAGGAGACACTCTGGTCTCTTTCCCATGGTGATCATACAATGGCCAAGGATGTGGCTACTTCACACCTCTTTTGTTTCAGAACAAGACATTCAATTCTGGAATGTTTCAGGACAGGTGTAGGATGTTTTAGGATAGGTATCAGTATCAGAGCTGGTGGTTGCAAGTGTGAAATCAAGTGACAGTGCTGCTTCGTTCATCACTCCCTTCTTGCAGTTCCTCCACTGCCTGGTTAGGTTGGAACACTTGGGTAGCTGAAAGGAAAGAGGGCACAAGGGTAAGGTTGTGGTGGAGGGAGATGGGGGGAAAAGTAGGAGGTGCATGCTTACAAAATCCGCAGGTTGTATATCAAAAGAGATTATGGGATGAGGGGGATATGAGAGGCAGATTAGGTATTATGATGCTGGCATCATTGATAGTTTCCATTCCGCCATTAGTAACGGATAGATTCATAGAGAGATACAGCACTGAAACAGGCCCTTTAGCCCACTGAGTCTGTGCTGACCATCAACCACCCATTTATACTAATCCTACATTAATTCCATATTCCCTACCACATCCCCACCATTCTCCTACCACCTATCTACACTAGGAGCAATTTACAATTGCCAATTTACCTATCAACCTGCAAGTCTTTGGCTGTGGGAGAAAACCAGAGCACCCAGCAGAAACCCACGCTGTCACAGGGAGAACTTGCACAGGCAGTACCCAAAACTGAACCCAGGTTGCTGGAGCTGTAAGGCTGCGGTGCTAATCACTGCGCCACCCATCTGGTGTTCCAATAATAGCTGCCATCGTCTCCTCCATGGAGTAGGGACATGCAGTGTGCCTGTCCTCCTCCAGTTAGCTCTTGCTGCATCCAGTTGTGCACCACCTTACCTTGTAAGACAGATGAAAGTGTGTCAGTGAGTATTGTGCTGGTGATACGGCTGTCATTGTTGAATAGCTGGCAGTGTGTGTCATGTTGTGCAATGTGGGTATGAGACTTTTGGCAGTGCTAAATGTGTGAGGGTGAGGTGAAGCATATGTATTTTAGGTATGAGTCCTGATTGGTAGAGATTGTTGATAGCTGAGTGATGGGGGTGTGGCAATTTGAGCAGTGGCTGATACTAGTTGTACAGTTGGTACGATTGGCATTTGAAGATGTATTCACTGATCCTGACCACTCATGTAACATCATTGAACTTCTTGCAACATTGCATCCAGGTCTTTGGAGCTTGATGCCTGGCATTGACCTCTACAGCTATTTGCTCCCACTGCCTTTTGAGAGTGTGTCTGGAGGGCCTCCTAGCCCCTGCAGATACTGGACATCTCTCCTGCTTTCCATCTCCTCTACCAAGACCTCCAGTGCAGCATCCAAAACCCTTGCAGCATGCTCCCTCGCCATTTTTCACTGTTTTCCAAATTCAGATTAATTTCCTGCACAACTGCTAAACCTTGCTCTAGCCACAATGTACTTCCCCTTTAAGAGGTGCATGCTAGCTTTAAGCAATGGAGGCTAACTTGAAGTGGTGTTAGAAAGTTACAATTTTGGGCCCCCTGCTGATACGTTCGGCTAATAAACCGCACGTTTAGTGCTGGCTGAATGCAGCAATCATTGAAATGAGCAGGCAGCACAAAGTTGGCATTCTGCCTGCGTTACGTTGAACAAGTGCAGGTTAATCACGCATCGTGATCCCATGTCTGTTTTCAGGGGTATCCAATTTAGCCCTCAATAGATCTAGCAATAGGAATCAGTAAGGTCCATTGCTTCCAAGAACAGTTACATCTTGTCATATTATGATGATTTAAGTGTTCTCTGTTAAATAAATTAAGCCATATTAAGCAGCAACAATTTCTATTCCATGAAGATTAGATCAAAAGTATGCACCTAAGACAGAATCTGTTTGAACTAATAAGATGCAGCCACAGGGCGAAAAATTCTCATTTGATATTGACTCCCAAATAAATTGAATACGTCAACTGTAGTAATGCTTCTGAATAAATGTATAACACTTTAAATAATTCTTTTAAGGATACATAATATTTGTTTTAATAAAATGTATTGTGGGTTCTTATTTTGTAGAGATGCTTATAGTCTAAAGCTTGCTGCATCAATAATCATTGACATTAAATCTGACAGTAGAGTATTAACACTATGTAATATGTTAGTCCTAGTAGGAGAACAACAAAAAGTACATGAAGGACAAAAAGTATCTCAGAGAGAGGTAGACCATCTGTAGCTTGAAGATAAGAAACCTCAGACATCATGTTGAAATTGTGCAGCTGCACATTATAGCCTAGAGTGTGTCAAGCAAGAAAAAACTGCACTTATATTGTGTCTTTCATGACAACAACAAACTTGTCTTTATATAGTGTCTTTAATGCAATAAAGAGTCCCAAGGCACTTCACAGAGGCACTAAAAAACAAAATATTACACCGAGCCACATAAGGAGATATTAGGAAAGATGACCAAAAGCTTGGTCAAAAGAGGTAGGTTTTAAGAAGTCTCTTAAAGGAGAAAAGTGAGGTAGAGAGGCAGAGAGGTTTAGGCAGGGAATTCCAGGGGCTGGATTTTATGCTCTCCCCGTGGCAAGTTTGATGGCATCTGCCACCCATCATGCCTCCACCCCAATGAAGTCCATGGCTGGAAGACCTGTGGGCAGCTTCCAGGGTGGGGAAGTTCCTCATTCAAAGGCACTTAATGCCTGATCGAAGGACCCAGCATCGGGAAGGGCACCTCCTACACCCCACTCCCCCGCAACCCCCACCCTGCAAAATTCCTCCAGCCATGACTCACTTTTGGCCTGGGTCCCTCAACGATCCTGGGCCTCGGATGGGTGCATTACCAGCAGCAGCTGCCACCTCCCCGGTGGTGCTGCTGAGTAAAAGAACAGGTAGAACTTCCGTCGCCAGGGTCATTATTGCTGAGGAAGGCCCGATGCTGCCCAGTTATGTGCCTGATTGGCATGTGATGCAGTGGGCCTTCCCGAAAACAGGCGACTTGGACTCTTGTCAGCTCTTCAGCTGTTGCTTACATAAAATACTGCCCGAGAGGTTGGGGACTAGGCAGCTGAGTGATTAAAATCGGGAATGCTTGACAGGCCTGAATGAGAGGAGCGTGATTTCTCAGAGGGTTGTGGTGGAGGGGAGGGGAGAGGCCATGGAGAGATTTGAAAAACATGGATGAAAATTTATAAATTGAGGAAATAAGGAGGTAGCAGGAACAAAAGCTTGGTCAAAGTGATAGGTTTCAAGGAGCATTGTAAAAGAAGTGAGAGATGTTTAGAGAGGGAATTCCACAGCCTGAAGTGATTTATGACTTTAACCCCTTATAGGGACTAAACCAAATCAGGAGTACATCCTGTGAATCTCCTTTAATTAAGTTCAAAACAGACAAACTCTTATAGACACTTCCAAAGAATTGAACTAGTTTTCCCTCAAAGAAAGAAAACTAACAGAGAATATTACCATCTTTCGGATGCCTATTTTAAATAATTATGGCTAAGTCATAAATATCCCAGATATTATAAGGGTCTGGGAAACTCTCTTCAATACGTATCTTTCCACTTAAAGAGACATAGAGAGGGGGTTCTTGTAGTTGTATATGGAATGCTACATGAGACGATTTATTAACTTTTATATAGTTAATAAAGAATTTAACATACAATACACTCTTAAGTGGATAAGTATACTACAATATCAAAGATTACTAAGATGTAAAACATAATCTTACTTCTAAAGTAGAATCCAAAAGTTCAACCTTGACAATGTTACAGCAAAATATCTTAGAATACCATCAAAATTCAAAGTAAACTATTACCTTAAATTCCTCGAGTAAGCCTCCTGCTTAACAACACTTACAAAACACTCTCAGTTAAGAGCAGAATTCTCTTGTCATGCAGTCAGCTGTTCTTACCATAGGTTGAGAAGCATTGATGAGGAATTTCAATACCTCTAATTTTTTGATTCAAAACTCTCACATTTATACTGTTTCTAATCTATTAACTCATCTTTTGGAATGTAGGTGTTACCTTTATGTGTCTGTTTTTCCCACTTTCGTTATCCATATATGGTAATATCATTAGCTACATATTCCCAATTAATTATCTGCTGAGAATTCTCTTCTCATGAAGCTGTGAGCTTTTATCTGGTCAAAATGTTTGTAGTGTTTTACAGTAACACTAAGACTTAACTTTATAAATGTGTTTTATACTTAAAAGATTTTTAATAAAATTTGTGCAGTAACTATTTTCCTTTTTGGGTTAAATTGGGTTTCAGTGGCATCTGTTCTTGTAAATAACATTCCATTTTGTGATTGATCATCCATGATGGTTCTTTGATGGTACCTTTTACCATCTCCTTAAGTCAGTCTGTCTATATCATTAACATTATCATCTAATTAGGATTATAGTTATCAGTACGGACCATGTATAGCCTGTCTCATTTAACTTAAAAGGCATTTCTGGTTGACATTCCATTGTAACAGGGATGTCCATGGATTTTTAACTCTGCCCTTAAAGGGAATTTCAGTGAGTCTTGAAAACTGACCATTTATTCAATCTTTAATTCTAAAAGATATAATGTATTCATTATATCTAAATTCTACCTAATTAAGCTTATTATACCTATATTTCATCACAAGCCTAGGGCCTAGGCAGCTGAATGAATGGCCGCCAATGGTGGAACAATGAAAATCAAGTCCTTGCAAGAGACCAGAATTGAAGGAGCACAAAGATCTCGGAAGGTGATAGGGCTGGATAAGCTGGCAGACATAGGGAGGGGTAAGGCGATGAAGTGATTTGAAAGCAAGGAGAGAATTTTAAAATGGCCTCAGTATGCCCCAAGGCACTTTGTGAAGTACCTTTGAAGTGTTGTAATATTGTAATATAGGAAATGTGGCAGCCAATTAAAACAGTTACTCCGCTTCAAAAGTATTTCATTGGTTTTAAACTGCTTAATAACGTCCTGAGGTCATGAAAGATGCAATATAAATGTTCTTTCTTTTCTTCTCAAACACCAAGTACAGCCCAGCACCAGGTCATGCTCATTTTTGCCTGAGGCTCTAAAAGTCACTGTCTCCCAGAATTGTTGTGCGTCGGAAGCATTCCAAGCTATAGCAAGTGACCTTAGCAAGCTGTCATTATTTCCTCCTGATTTGGAAGCCTAAAAAGTTTTGTTTTGCAAGTCCTGTTAAAATCTTTAGAGATCCTTGGAAATTTGCAATTTACCAGTCCTTTCGTCAATGCTTATTAATTAGGATGTTGGTTTACCTGTGTTGTTTATGACCTCTAAGTCTTCCATTCTATCTAGGTCTTTTATTGCTTTCTCTTCCTGTGTAAATGGCACTTTGCTGCAATGTATTTCTGGGGTAACTTATTTAATCATCTTGACCCTGAATTCCTGCAGCAAAAAACACACAATTTTGTAATAAATCTCCTCATTCTTGCAGGAATGTTTTCTGTGCAATACATTATTTTGAGCCTTCACTGCAATTACATTTTTTTTTACTAGATTGAAGTTCTCATAAACACTGACACCTAAAATGGACAGTTGCAACACATTTTCCTTTCACTGCTTTGTCTAATTCCAAGTATTCTATCATTTTTATTTTCAATTCTCAGGAGGTCATTTTAACATTGGCAGTTAGAGTAAAATGGGCAATATCGAATTAGCCGCCATTTTACACTATGCCTAATACTCCTTTCCATTAAAGTCTATGATTGGAAAGATTGGATAGGTTGGATAGGGAAGCTAATTTGATATTGTTTATTATTCCCCAATGCCCAAAGTTAAAATCAATACATTGTAAATTAGTTGATAAATTAGAATCTATCTATAATCTTATAGAATCTCATTAGAATAAGAATAAAACTGGACGGGCCATCCAGCATCAACCCAGGCACCTGAAACAACAAAGGCACACTCTGCCCAGTTGAGCCTCCTCACTAACATTTGGGGACTTGCACCAAAGTTGGGAGGGCTGTCCCACAGGCTGACATAGTCATACCCACCAAATCATACCTTACAGCCAATGTCCCAGACTCCTTCTTCACCATCCCTGGGTATGTCCTGTCCCACTGGCAGGACAGATCCACCAGAAGTGGCAGCACAGTGGTATACAGCTGGGAGGGAGTTGCCCTGGGAGTCCTCAACATTGACTCCGGACCCCATGAAGCCTAATGGCATCAGGTCAAACATGGGCAAGGAAATATCCTGCTGATTACCACCTACCACCCTCCCTCGGCTGATGAATCTGTACTTCTCCATGTTGAACACCACTTGGAAGAAGCACTGAGGGTAGCAAGAGCATAGCGTGTACTCTAGGTGGGAGACTTCAATCTCCATCACCAAGAGTGGCTCGGTAGTACCACGACTGACCAAGATGGCTGAGCCCTGAGGAATATATCTGCCAGATCAGACATGGGCAGGTGGTGAGAGAACCAACAAGAGAGAAAAAAATACTTGACTTCATCCTCACTAATCTGCCTGCCTCTGGTGATCTTCACTTACAGCCCCTTAAGGTGGTCCTCTTAAGCTCATCCCACAACAGGTTCCGTCCGCCAGGGCCACTTGGCTCCAGACCTCAACACAGCTTTGGTCCAAACATTGATAAAAGAGCTGAATTACAGAGGTGAGGTGAGAGTCACTGCCCTTGATATCAAGGCTGCATTTGACCGAGAGTGGCATCAAGCAGCCATAGCAAAATTGTAGTCAGTGGAAATCAAGGGGAAAACGCTCCTCTGGTTGGAGTCATACCTAGCATAAAGGAAGATGGTTGTGGTTGTTGGAGGCCAATCATCTCAGCCCCAAGCCATTGCTGCAGGAGTTCTTCAGGGTACTGTCCTAGGCCCAACCATCTTCAGCAGCTTCATCAATGACCTTCCCTACATCATAAGATCAGAAGTGGGGATGTTCACTGATGATTGCACAATGTTCAGCACCATTCACAATTCCTCTGATGCTGAAACAGTCCTTGCCTGCAGGCAGCAAGACCTGGATAACATTCGGGCTTGGGCTGATAAGTGACAAGTAACATTTGGGCCACACAACTGTGAGGTAATGACTATCTCAAACAAGAGAGAATCTAACCAGCTCCCCTTGACATTCAATGGCCTCACCATCACTGAATCCCCACCATCAACATCCTTGAGTTAACATTGACCAAAAATGTAACTGGACCAGCTATATAAACACTGTGGCTACAAGAGCAGGTCAGAGCCTGGGAATTCTGCGGTGAGTAACTCACCTTCTGCCTCCCCAATGCCTGTCCACCATCTACAAGGCCCGATTCAGGGAATACTCTCCACTCGCCTAGATGAATGCAGCTCTAACAACACTCAAGAGGCTTGAAACCATCCAGGATAAGCAGCCTGCTTGATGGCACCCATCCATCATCTTAAACGTTTAGTCTCTCTACCACCGGTGCACAGTGGCAGCAGTTTATACCATTTACAATATACACTGCAGCAATTTACCAAGGCTCCTTCAACAGCACATTCCAAACCTGCAACCTCTACTTCCTAGAAGGACAAAGGCAGCAGGCACCTGAAGCCATGGAGGTGATGTTATATGGCCAGGTGCCACCGATTGAAAAGTTGGATGTGGCCCTCTCTACATTGAGTAATTGCGAAAAGATATATGGGGTATTTGTTGATGGGGCAAGTGGTAACTATGGTCTCCTTGAACTTGTTTTGATCACTCTAAGGGTCTAACTTTTTTTTCATGAACTGCCTAGCTTTTTAAAAAATATTCTCCCTCCTGGTGATTACATGGCTTCTGGTCAATGTGTGGATTGAGGATCATGATGTTTAATTACACCATGAGTGGATGGAGTGGGCTGGATTGACCAGTGGGCAAGTTCCCCTCCAAGCCACACACTACCCTGACTTGGAACGATATCGCCGTTGCTTGGTCAAAATCCTGGAATTCCCTTCCTAACAGCACTGTGGGTATACCAACACCACATGGACTTCAGTGGTTCAAGAAGGCAGCTCACTACCACCTTCTCAAGGGCAATTAGGGATGAGCAATAAACGATAGCCTAGCCAGTGATGCTCACATCCCATGAATGAATAAAAAGAAAAAATTAGACATGACATTCACTTGTGCTCTAGCACCCAACTTAAATTTTAGGAATTATTTCATTCACGACCAATGGGAGTATCTGATCTTATTTCAGTTGCTTAGTTCACCAAAACTACACTTAACATAAAATTTCTCATGAAACGTATCTTCTTGGCATTGCCTGTTCTGCTGTGATTTGGTTCTCTTCTGCACTCCTCGCCAACTAACCATAGTTCTGATGGACCATATTTCAGATTGATTTGAATGTTCCCTGATTTTTTTTAATCTATTGACTCACTAAATGAATGGACAAGAAGAGCCCACTGGTCAATCCAACCCACCCTTAGAGTGATCAAAACAAGTTCAAGGAGACCATAGTTACCACTTGTCCCATCAACAAATATCCCATCTATCTTTTGTATGCTGTACTATCAGCCACAGCCAGGAACCTGTACATGTGCCAGCAACATGTTGCAATGGTCAATGAACTACTAGGAAAAGAAGCCTGCTGATATCTAACCTAGTTCTATTCTTGCACAACTTGTATGTATGTACCTAGTTCTCCCTAACCTATCCAATTCAATCAGCCCGTCCACATGGATACAGTCTAGTTCCTTTGTTATTTTAAAATCTTCCATCAAATCTTCCCAAAGTTTATATTCTAGAGTTGCCCCAGCTCTCTAAACCTATTGTCGTAACTAAGGGCTTTGAAGCTAAAAATAAATCTAATTGCCCTATTCTGAACCTTTTCCAGGGCCTCTATATTACCAACCATGTAAGAACACCTGAACAGCATTCCACACGTGTCCTAAACAAGGGCTTTTACAAGAGCAATGCAGTAACTTTTGTTTTTATATTGCACCATCCTAGCTACATATTCTAATATTGTTCCCTTTCGCTAATGATCATGATGATTTAGAGATTCATGTATTACTACAGCTCGGACTCTTTCCAGCTCGATTGACCTAAGTTCAGAACTCTGCAGCATATTAGCCCTACCCACATGCATACATGTATATTTATCTATATTAAATTGCCTCTGCCAGGCGTGGCCCCATTCCTCCATCACAGCTCGATACCATTGTAGTTATTTCTTCTCTTCCATGGTTCTGCTACTCACAGGAACCATCGTATCATCCACAAACTACTAGCTAAATGGTTCCATATTTCTCAACACTTTGGCATGGTAAACTGTGGGTTTGGCTAACATACAAAACTATATTTCTTTTGATGTTATTTATTTTACCTTCGCTCAGAGAAAATCTGCTTTGCCACAAATTTTCTTGCATTATTAGTGACCTTTGTCAAGCTTTTACTGCAGGATTGCTTTTTAACTTGGAGTGTGAACTGGATGGGCAGAAAACGCCAAATCCCCCTGACCTCAGCAGTGTAATGAACAGGTAATTTTAATTCTCGGCCCTCAATGGCATGCCTCCTAGTCAATTGTCCACCCATCAATGGCGGGAAGTGACGGGAGGAAAATGAATGTCAGGCAGCAGTATTTAAAGATGAACCCTGACAGTTTTGGTCCATGGCTTTGTCAAGTGCTCAGATTTAAAATGAAGACTATGGGAAGGGAGCAGGCTGTCAGGGATGGGGAGCAGGACAAGTTCAGGTAGCTCTCCCAGCTGATTTTAAATACCCCAAGCCTAGCCTACACTAGCTAGTAGGGTTAAAATTACCCCTTATGTGTTCATAATTTGTTGAATGATAGAATGTCACAGTATTGAAACATGTCATTGAATCATAAAGGCAATTCTCTCCCAATGAATCACCTAATCTAATCCCACACTCTTGCTTATTCTCCATATCATGCAATCATAAAATCACAGAATTGTACAGAACATTAGGCAGTCATTCTTCTTGTCATGCTGCTACAGCTCCCTGAAAGACTGATCCACTCTATCCAATGTATATTCCTCATTTTCATACAACTGCAAATTCTCTTTTGAAATTATTTATAGTCTTGGCTTCAACAATGATTTATGATAAACAATTCCACATTCTAATCATTCACTGTTTAAATTTATGCTATCATGTTAGTGTCACACTCTCCACATACCTGTTTCCCTGGTAACATCCTAGTGAATCTATGCTGCATCTGTCCCATTGCCTTTATATCCTTTCTATATGGTATTCAAAACTCCATACAATTGCACTGTAGCTAAGGTTATGCAAGTACAACATTATCTCTTGGCTTTTGTATTTTAAAATCATTCATGGGATATGGGCATTGCTAGCAAGGCCAGCATTTTTCCCCCATCCTTAGTTCCCTTGAGAACATGGTTATAGAAAGTCATAGTTATACAGCACAGAAACAAGCTCTAAAGCCCATCATGTCTGTGCCAGCCATCAAGCACCTATGTATTCTAATCCCATTTTCCAGCACTTGGCCCATAGCCTTGTATGCTATGGCATTTCAAGTGCACATCTAAATACTTCTTAAATGTTGTGAGGGTTCCTGCCTCGACCACCCCTTCAGATAGTGTGTTCCAGATTCCAACCACCTTCTGGGTGAAAACATTTTTCCTCAAATCCCCTCTAAACCTCTTGCCCCTTACCTTAAATCTATGCCCCCTGGTTATTGACCCCTCTGCTCAGGGAAAAAAGTTTCTTCTTATCTATCCTCAATCAGGTCCCCCCTCAGCCTTCTCTGCTCTAAGGAAAACAACCCTAGCTTATGCAGTCTCTCTTCATAGCTGAAATGCTCCAGCCCAGGCAACATCCTGGTAGATCTCCTCTGCACCCTCTCCAGTGCAATCACATCCTTCCTATAGTGTGGTGACCAGAACTGTACACAGTACTCCAGCTGTGGCCTAACTAGCATTTTATACAGCTCCATCATAACCTCCCTGCTCTTATATTCTATGCCTCGACTAATAAAGGCAAGTATCCTGTGCTGTTGTCTTCAGTGATCTATGGACAAGTACACCAAGATCCCTCTGACCTTCTGTACTTCCTAGGGTCCTACCATCCATTGTATATTCCCTTGCCTTGTTAGTCCTCCCAAAATGCATCACCTCACACTTCTCAGGATTAAATTCCATTTGCCACTGCTCCTCTCATCTTACCAGTCCATCTATATCATCCTGTAATCTAAGTCTTTCCTCCTCACTATTTATGACACCACCAATTTTCGTGTCATCTGCGAAATAACTGATCATACCTTCTATATTCATGTCTAAATCATTAATGTACACCACAAACAGCAAGGATCCCTGTCGTACACCACTGGTCACAGGCTTCCACTCGCAAAAACAACCCTCGACTATCACCCTCTGCCTCCTGCCACAAAGCCAATTTTGGATCCAATTTGCCAAATTGCCCTGGATCTTACCTTCTTATGCGGGACCTTATCAAAAGCCTTACTGAAGTCCATGTAGACTACATCAACTGCTTTACCCTCATCCACACACCTAGTCACCGCCTCAAAAAATTCAATCATGTTTGTTAGACACGACCTCCTCCTGAAAAATCCATGCTATCCTTGATTCATCCCTGCCTCTCCAAGTGGAGATTAATCCTGTCTCTCAGAATTTTTTCCAATAGTTTCCCTTCCAGTGATGTTAGACTCACTGGCCTATAATTACCTGGTTTATTCCTACTACCCTTCTTGAATAATGGTACCACGTTTGCTGTCCTCCAGTCCTTTGGTACCTCTCCTGTGGCCAGAGAGGATTTGAAAAGTGGTGTTGAGCCTTCTTCTTAAACCGTGGCAGTACATGTGGTAAAGGGGCTCCCACAGGATTTGTACCCAGCAACAATGAATGAATGGCAATATATGTCTAGGTCAGGTTGGTGTGTGAATTGGAGGGGAATTTGGAGGTGATGTCATTGCCATGTACCTTCGGGTACACACAAAGGCTCAACCGTTATGGGGCTGTACTGCACTGAAGGAGAAGAGGGTTCTCCACAGAAGGCCCTACCTACCAAGGATTTTCAGGGAGCACTTCTCCTATCCACCTCACCCAGGAATAATGCCTAAAGCAATGTCAGTAAAATTCTTCATTCTGAGGCAGTCTTCCATGTTGTCTGTTTCCAGGCCACCATGAGGAATCAGCGGCTTAGCTGCTTGGAAACACGGGATACCCCCATACCCGTGGCTACTGACCACCCCACCCCTGCCACGTGACCACACGAGGACAACGGATATACAATGAGAGCCATGCTAACACCAGAAACGTCACGGAGCAGACCATCAGTGTTCTTAAGCAACGGTTCCCCTGGCTGGACCATTTGGAAACAACCCTACAATACTCACTGCAGCATATCTTCAAATTTGAGTTGGTCTTCTGCATTTTCCATAATTCACTATTATATGGGCACAACCACTGCTACCAGGCATATGGAAGCCACCTCAGGAGGAAGAACAGGACAAGCAGGAGGAGGAAGGAATGGAGGCAGGGAGGAGGCACCCGGGACCCCTTTGCTTCAGACAGGCCTCTAGTTCCCTTGGGACGTCATCTCTTCACCACCATTGCTCCACTATTCCCCACTTTCCCATCCATCTGTGACATTCCATCACGGTGTCCTCTTGGCCAAAATCCTGCAATAAAAGCCACCAACAAAAACCTTTCCATAACATCTTTATCCAACAACACATCCAATAATACATACAAAACATTCACGCTTGTGCTTTCCCTTCGTGGCTGTCTTGTGGGTGCCTTTGCCTGTCCTGGTATAGTGCTACCCCAGGGGCATGGGTGGTGGAAGGCCTTTACTGGGGGAGACTGCAGATAGTCCTGCAGGACGCCCTCGAGCACCTCTAGGGCTTGAGGATCCAGCTTCGGATTGCACCACCTCAGCAGGGGATGGTGAGGGTGGGGGCGGGGTTGGTTTGCAGGAGTCCGGGCTGGCTGAGAGGCAATAGCAAAGATACTAGCAGTGTGGCAGCAGAGGAAGCATAAATGCTGTCATCCTGAGAGAGGATCGCAGGTTCATGCTCCACCATGCCACTGCCACTCCCTTGGGGCAGCACCCCAGCAATCCTAGTAATTCGTTGGAGCACAGTTTGCAGTACTGCTGCAAGAGCCTGCATGCCTCTTTGAGCACTGAGATCCACAGCCATGATGGCAGCAGTCTGAGCCTGCGTGACAGCAAGTATGGATCTTGTGACCTCCACCCAGACTTTGGGTGGCTTCCTCCTGTGGTGCAGCGAAAACTGAGTCAGTGGCTACCAGACACTGCATCACGACTGGGCCCGCAACCTCTGTCATGAAGCTGACCGCCACTTCCATGGCGGAAAGACTGGGTTCTAAGTTCTGCACGCTGCCTTTGTCATGTTGGAACGGCACTCCACCGTGCTTCTTGACAGTGACAACAGGCTGTCTGGCAGGCCTGCCAATGCACCAAGCATCGCAATGTGCATGGTAATCAGCATTCTTCTGTAGGCTGCCCCATGGAAGTCCTCATCTGAGTCCTCTGTAGCAGAAATCGTCTGCGACCTCGCCCTCCAGTGAGCTGGAACACAAACTATTCATTACCCCAGCTTGGCCACAGGCCACTGGTGCCCGTTGACTCACCGAGTGAAGATCCTGACTCTATACTGCCCTCTAAAGTACCCTCTAAAGTGTCAGTATCTGAGCTGGTGGATGTGAGTGTCAAATCAAGTGAAGGTTCTTTTTCATCAATTGTGTGGTGTTGTTCTCCCACTTCTTCTTGAGGCTGCTGTGGCTGGGCAGGCAGTAGTTCTTGGGTGTCTGAAAGCAGAAAATCAGACAAGGAGGTTTCTGACAAAAGATCAAAGACCTGAAACACTAACTCTGGTTCTTTCTCCACAGATGCTGCTAGACCTGATGAGTATTTCCAGCACTTTCTGTTTTTATTTCATATTTCCAGCATCTGCAGTATTTTGCTTTTAATCAGACAGAGAGGGCTGGGGCGAGAGAACGGGGTTACAGTGGAAAGCAATAGATCCATGCTTACACACTCAGCAGCTTGTACTTCATGCCAGATAGCAGGATGAGGTTGAGGTGGGAGTTGGGAAGGGGCGTTAGGTAGGAACATACTGTCATCCTCAATGTTCTCAGAGATGCCAGATGCTGTGTTGCAGCTGACCCCATGATGCGGAGCACAATCTCCTCTTTTGGGGCTCAGGAGATGCAGGCATGTTTGTACCCAGCCAGTTCTGCTCTGCTGCTTGTGATTGTATCCAATGTGATCCTGCAAAGAGAGGGCAGGATGTCAGTGATTATGTTGCATTGTGTTTCGGTGATCTGTCTGCCAGAGCTGAATAGCTGCACTTATCTGGAGGCTGTGAGATGTTTTTTTTTAATTCTTTCATTGGATGTGTGCATTGCTGGCAAGGCCAGCTTTTACTGTGATGAGCTGCCTTCTTGAACTGCTGCAGTCCATCTGGTGCTGGTCCACCCACAGTGCTGTTAGAGGGAAAATTCCAGGTTTTGACCCAGCAACGGTGAAGGAACGGCGATATAGTTCCACGTCAGGATGGTTTGTGGCTGAGAATGGAACTTGCAGGTAGTGGCGTTCCCATGCATCTGCTGCCTTTGTCCTTCTAGGTGGTAGAAGTCATGGGTTTGGAAGGTGCTAAGCAGCCTTGGCGAGTTGGTGTAGTTCATCTTGCATATGATACACACTGCTGCCACTGTGCATCGATGGTGGAGGGAGTGAATGCTTAAGATAGTGGATGGGGTGTTGTTCAAGTTGGCTGCTTTCTCCTGGATGGTGTTGAGCTTCTGGAATGTTGTTGGAGCTGAACTCCTCCAGACAAATGGGGAATATTCCATCACACTCCTGACTTGGACTTTGTAGATGCTGGACAGACTTTGGGGAATCAGAAGGGGCGTTACTCGCCACAGGATTCCCAGCTTCTGACCTGTTCTTCTAGCCACAGTATTTATATGGCTGGTCCAGTCTAAATTTATGGTGAATGGTAACCTTCAGGATGCTGATGGTGAGGGAGTCAGCGATGGTAATACTGTTGAATGTCAAGGGGCAATGGTTAGATTCTCTCTTGTTGGAGATGGTCATTGCCTGGCACTTATGTGGCACACATGTTATCAGCCCAAGCTTGAATGTTGTCCATCCCACTTCTGACCTTTTGATGGAGGGAATGTCATTGATGAAGTAGCTGAAGTAGCTGGTTGTAATGAGGTCTGGAACTGAGTGGGCTTGGTGGTTGTGATGCTGGGATCATTGGAAATGTGTGAGAGTGAGGTTGAGCATCTAAATATTAGGCCTGAGTCCTGACTGCCAGGGACTGCTGATGGATCAGTGAAGGGGTTGTGGTGCATTGAGCATCAGGAGAGGTTGGTGATGTAGTGGGTATGAGATGTCCTTTTAAGATGCATTCACTGACCTTGACCAACTGTGTGAGGTTATTGAACCTCTTGTGGCACTGCTGCCAGGTCCTCAGGGTCAGACTCCACCTATTCCTTGCTGAGGATGTTCCTTGAGGGCTTCCTGCAGCGCCCTCCCCACCCTCCTTTCACCACCACAGAAACGTGGCCTCTCTCCTCCTATGGACCACATCACTAAGGTCTCCAGCACTGCATCTGTCAACCTGCGAGCCCTCTCTCTTCCCCGATGCTCCATTTGTTTAGCTTCTAATTGTGGTCATTTGCACTACAGGCAATCAGCAGCAGCTTCCTTCTAATGAGTACAGCTCCCTTTTAAGAGGTTTAAGAGCACACATGCTGGCCACGCACACAGCTAGGCCCCTGTGATTGTAGACCCAGCTAGCAGAGGGCGTTGCACTTGGCTGAACACCACAATCATGGAAATGAAGCAGTTTGAAGTTTGCATGCCACCTGCCTGAATGGCCTAGGCACAGGCTGCAAGTAAATAGTGATCATCACACCACCCCCCCATTCCCCCACCCAAGAATGGGTGGAGACCAACTTTTAGCCAAAGATACAGATGAGCCATAATCTCATTGAATGGCTGATCAGGCTTGAAGAACTGAATGGCATACTCCAGTTTCTATGGGCTGGATTTGTTCTCCTCCAGGTGTTGGGTTCCATGGCAGGGGTGGGGGGCCTGAAGATGGCCCGCCACAACCCATGACACCATGTGGGCCCAGCCCGATCCTCACAGTGGTGGTGAGGCTCCATGGCAGACTCTCGGCACTGGGCGACGGGACCTCAATTAAAATATTCAAATCAATAAAATGATTACATTTAAATGGACTTATCTGCAATCTTGAGGGCCTGCTGCGATCTGCGGCACAGCGGCCGGCACTCCATGCCTTCAAATCACTGTCCTGGGGAACGCGGAGCCACACTGGCGGGGAGGGGTCAGGAGGTAAGATTTTCAGTGCAGGGGGAGGGAACGGGGTCAAATAAACACAATGGGTGTAGGGGATGGTAGCATGGTTAACTTTTAAATTTTGTACAGTTTGGTGGGGAAATCGAAAATAGCTACTGTAAATGTTATTGGGGGAGTGGGGAAGGGGCGTTATAAATTTATTTAATCAATTTTGGAGGGGGTTACTTCTTTAAAAATTTAAATGTGCTGGCAGCGCTGGCTGCCCTTTAAAAATGGCAGCAGTGCCTGCGCACAGGCAGCTGATGCCATTGCCGGGGACAGACAGCCCGCCCCCTCCACTTGGCTTGGGGGGTGGGGCACCCCAGCCATTTAAATGAGCCGCCGCGCAGGAGATTGCAGCGGCTCTTTGGTGTGAGGCTTGCACGAGCTGGCTGCCATTTTCTGAGCTCTTAACTCTTAAAAACCAGTCCTTTGTTCCCGTTCCTTTCTTCTTTAGTGAAGTAGGGTGTTTGTATTTGTCACCTCCCAGTGCTCTGACACAATGTTACTGTCCATGGAATGTTAAAGACTTTACTCCAACCTTAACTCTTACTACTAATCTGCCCACAGAAAAGATTTTCTTTTGTCCTTTATGTTTTTTGGTAATTTTTCTCTTACTCCCATTTAGTAAAGTCGTCTTTAAGATAAATTTCCTATACTTTTTGAGTAATTTATTTGGAACATTTCTCTGTGAATAATGGCTTCAACTGACTGCTCCATATCCACCCCCGGTAGTTAGGAATCTCACATACTTATTGAGTGTCTTTTATAATTATCTGTTCTGTAAGTCATAAATGTTTCTTTTAGAGTTTGAAATCTGATTCAATCTTTCCATCCAGTCATAGAGTCCAGATTTTAACACACTCCCTTTTTCACGCTGTATTGCATTTAATTTGTGGCCTTTCTATCTTCCAGTTCTTCTTCTTTGGTCTCCTTATCTCGAGAGACAATGGGTAAGCGCCTGGAAGTGGTCAGTGGTGTGTGGAGCAGTGCCTGGAGTGGCTAAAAAGGCCAATTCTAGAGTGACAGGCTCTTCTACAGGTGTTGCAGAAAAATTTGTTTGTCAGGGCTGTTACACAGTTGGCTCTCCCCTTGCGCCTCTGTCTTTTTTCCTGCCAACTGCTAAGTCTCTTCGACTCGCCACACTTTAGCCCCGCCTTTATGGCTGCCTGCCAGCTCTGGCGAACGCTGGCAACTGACTCCCATGACTTGTGATCAATGTCACAGGACTTCATGTCGCGTTTGCAGATGTCTTTAAAGCGGAGACATGGACGGCCGGTGGGTCTGATACCAGTGGCGAGCTCGCTGTACAATGTGTCTTTGGGGATCCTGCCATCTTCCATGCGGCTCACATGGCCAAGCCATCTCAAGCGCCACTGACTCAGTAGTGTGTATAAGCTGGGGATGTTGGCCGCCTCGAGGACTTCTGTGTTGGAGATACGGTCCTGCCACCTGATGCCAAGTATTCTCCGGAGGCAGCGAAGATGGAATGAATTGAGACGTCGCTCTTGGCTGACATACGTTGTCCAGGCCTCGCTGCCATAGAGCAAGGTACTGAGGACACAGGCTTGATACACTCGGACTTTTGTGTTCCGTGTCAATGCGCCATTTTCCCACACTCTCTTGGCCAGTCTGGACATAGCAGTGGAAGCCTTTCCCATGCGCTTGTTGATTTCTGCATCTAGAGACAGGTTACTGGTGATAGTTGAGCCTAGGTAGGTGAACTCTTGAACCATTTCCAGAGCGTGGTCGCCAATATTGATGGATGGAGCATTTCTGACGTCCTGTCCCATGATGTTCGTTTTCTTGAGGCTGATGGTCAGGCCAAATTCGTTGCAGGCAGCCGCAAACCTGTCGATGAGACTCTGCAGACACTCTTCAGTGTGAGATGTTAAAGCAGCATCGTCAGCAAAGAGGAGTTCCCTGATGAGGGCTTTCCGTACTTTGGACTTCGCTCTTAGGCGGGCAAGGTTGAACAACCTGCCCCTTGATCTTGTGTGGAGGAAAATTCCTTCGTCTGAAGACTTGAACGCATGTGAGAGAAGCAGGGAGAAAAAAATCCCAAAAAGTGTAGGTGCGAGAATACAGCCCTGTTTCACGCCACTCAGGATAGGAAAGGGGTCTGATGAGGTGCCGCTATGTTGAATTGTGCCTTTCATATTGTCATGGAATGAGGTGATGATACTTCGTAGCTTTGGTGGACATCCAATCTTTTCTAGTAGTCTGAAGAGACCACGTCTGCTGACGAGGTCAAAGGCTTTGGTGAGATCAATGAAAGCAATGTAGAGGGGCATCTGTTGTTCGTGGCATTTCTCCTGTATCTGATGAAGGGAGAACAGCATGTCAATGGTCAATCTCTCTGCTCGAAAGCCACACTGTGCCTCTGGGTAGACGCACTCGGCCAGCTTCTGGAGCCTGTTTAAAGCGACTCAAGCAAAGACTTTCCCCACTATGCTGAGCAGGGAGATTCCACGGTAGTTGTTGCAGTCACTGCGGTCACCTTTGTTTTTATAGAGGGTGATGATATTGGCATCGCGCATGTCCTGAGGTACTGCTCCCTCGTCCCAGCACAGGCAAAGCAGTTCATGTCGTGCTGAAAGTATAGCAGGCTTGGCACTCTTGATTATTTCAGGGGTAATGCTGTCCTTCCCAGGGGCTTTTCTGCTGGCTAGAGAATCAATGGCATCACTGAGTTCCGATTTTGTTGGCAGTTAAATGTTTCCAATATGATCTATGATGCCAGTTTTGCTAACAATTTTACTTTCCATTTAATTAGGCAATTTTCTTCATGGTGTCTCCCTCCCTATTTCTGTTCCACTGGGCTCCACAAGGAAAGTTTCGACCTCCCTCTCCTGGCTCCGTCAGCTGCCCCCACCATGAGCCCCTCCCAAAAGCTCTCACTGCAATTTAATGGAGTGCCAGTGATTCTCCCTTTGGTTCCAGCCAGTCATCTCCTGCCACCCAAAATTCTGCTCCACCCACCAGTGAGCTGTGGCTTTCCATTCTTTTCATGTGGGCAGCTATCTGATGGCATGCAGTTGAGACTCGGGTGTTAATATCTCCTGGGCACCATTCTGCCGAGGTCAGGGCCGCAGTTTCATCCTGACTTCGATTGCCTTCTACCTGAATCCTGATACCTCTAATAATTGTGACTGAACAGACAATTTATTTCACATAGAACAGGTAAATAAAGAGTATTTAATTAAAACAGTCTATGCTGCATTAATTACAGACTTTAATTACAAACTCTGTAAGCTGTCTTGCAACCTAAATAGATTCTTGAAAACCCTTATTCATTTCTTATGTGGCAAAGCACTGCTACAGAGTCAGACTCTTCTCATTTTCAATTCTGCAAGGACCATTCGGTTCCAAACCTCATTATAGCCTTGGTCCAAACATAAACAAAAGAGCTGAATTCCAGATGTGAGAGTGACTGCCCTCAACATCAAAGCAGCACTTGACTGGCATCAAGAAACCTGAGGAAAGATTGAAGTCAATGTGAATCAGGTGAAAAACTCTCCACTGGCTGGAGTCATACCTACCTCAAAAATTGTTGTTGCTTTTTGTGGTCAATCATCAAAGGACGTTGCTGCAGGAGTTCCTCAGGGTAGTGTTCTAGGTCAAACCATCTTCAACTGCTTCATCAATGACCTTCCCTACATCATAATGTCAGAAGTGAGGATATTTGCTGTTGATTGCAGTGTTCAGTTTTATTTGCAACTCCACAGGTAATGAAGCTGTCCATGCCCAAATGCAGCAAGACCTGGACAACATTAGGCTTGGCTAATAAGTGACTAGAAAATTCACACCACAGAAGTGTCAGATAATGCCCATCTCCAACAAGAGAGTCTGAACACCTCCTCTTGACATTCAGTGGCATTACCATCACTAAATCCCCCATCATCATCATTCTGGGTGTTACCATGGACCAGAAAGTTAATTGGAACAGGCATATAAATACTGTAGTACAAGAGCAGGTCTCACCTGCTGACTCCCTACAGGCTGTACACCATCGACAAGACATAATTCAGAAGTGTGATGGATTATTCTCCAGTTGCCTCGATGAGTGCAGCTCCAAAAACACTCAAGAAGCTCACCACCATCCAGGACAAAGCAGCCCGCTTGATTGGCACCCCATGCACCACCTTAAACATTCACTCCCCCCACCACTGATGCACAGTGGCAGCAGTGTGTCTCATTATAAAAGATGCACTGCAGCAACTCGTCAGGTTTTCTTTGACAGCACCTTCCAAGCCTACGGCCTCTACCACTTGAAGGACAAGGACAGCAGGCACATGGAAACACCACCACCTGCATGTTCCCCTTGAAGTCATTCAAAACCCTGACTTGAAATTATATCACTGTTCCTTCACTGTCACTGCATCTAAATCCTGGAACTTCCCAACTGACAGCATTGTGGGTGTATCTACATCACAATGGCAACAATGGTTCAAAGTCGGCTCACCACCACATTTTCAAGGGCAATTAGGGATGGGCAATAAATGTTGACCTTGCCACATCCCATCAACAAATATAAAAAAAAGACGAACACAGACTCTAATGAAAGGTCATCGACCTGAAACATTAACTTTGGTCTGAATTTTCTCGAAGAGGATCAAGTCCCGCCAAAAGCAAGAGGCGACCCCACTCCAGCAGGTGGCGGGATCCTGGTGTAGCATTTTGTTGGTGACAGCCAGTAAACAGGCAGCTGCTGGGGCCACATCCAATTCAGGACGGTGGCCCGCACCCCGGAGCTGCTGGCCCAATCAGAAAGCTGGCAGCTTAGCAGCCTCGGCAGTGCTACTGCTGGCAGTGGCCACTGCTGAGGCTGCCTCATGAAGGAGCGGGCAACTCACTGCCAAGGCACCCTCAAAGAAGGGTGAGTCTTTTTGAGGAAGCCGAGGCCAGGCAGGTAGGCCCTGGCGATCGGGGACGGGGTGGAGATTTTCTGGCTGCGGTGTCTTGGGTGCAGAGGTGGTCATTGTCACTGGGGGACCCCTCCGTGGGCCATGGAGCAGCCATCTAGGAGATCCCCCTCCCAATGCCTGTAAAATTAATTGCCTCAATTGGCCACCCGGTGGGCAGCTGCACTGTTGAGGTTCCCATTGCTGGCAATATGCCCTGGCAGTGGGAAGATGTCGGGCTCCCCTCCCATCGCCTTCCTCCACCCATATTACCAGCTTGTCCGCCTCCCAGCCCATCTCCAAAGGGCTGGGAAAATTCATCCCTTTGTTTCTCTCCAAAGACGCTGCCTGACCTGTTGAGTATTTCCAGCATTTTCTATTTTTATTCCAGGCTCTGTGTTCGCTATAAAATGGAAGTTGTCTCCTCAGGTAAACTCAACGGAAGGATCAAACCAAATCCTAAAACTGTATTTCTTTTAACTATGTCAGAATTTCACACAACGGATAGTGGCAATCTGGCATTGGCAGCACAGAGCTAAATTTGCAGATGATACAAAGCTAATGGAGGTGGTAGACCACAATGCTGAATAGGATTAGCTGAGCATTCTTGGGCAGAGAGGTGACAGATGAAATTAATGTAAACAAATGCAAAGTGCTTCACAGGGGAACAAAAAAAATCCAGGAATTATTTCTTAAAATGCAAAGAAAATAATGTGTAAGGGAAATAAAAGCGATCTGGGGCTGATGATTGAAAATAAATTGGAACTGTTGGAACACAATACTCTGTGTTGGTAAGTAATGCAGAACAGATTTGGAATGATTTAAAAGATCAATATTGAGTTGATTTTTTTTTCAATGTTCTACTTTGGAAGGGACAGGAGTGCTACTCCTGGATCCACAAAAATACTGCAGGCCACTGTCGGCCTGGACTCTCTCCGCTTGGCATCACCTCCCCATTGCCCTTGAATACCTTCCTGCAGGTCTGCTCACAGTGAACGCGACCGGAATTCATCATGCCCCACTTGCATTCAAATAAGGCCTGTTGCTGAACTTTGCTCAAGCTACAGGCTTTGCAATCAATCCACCAATTTGGGTGCAAGCCTAATTTCTTCTTCATTATCTTTGGGAGATAGGAGAGAAACATTACTTTTTAAAAAAACTGATTTATGAGCATGCAGAGTATAACATCTAATAAAGTTTGAATTGACTATATGAATATCACCCGATGAATGTAGAGGACCATAGGTTCTAGTTGTTGCAGTGTGTAGCACAGCAGGTTGAACATTGTAGAGAGTTTTAATGAAGTGTTTATATTAGAATATCAATACTTTCCCAGCGGGTTTCAAACATTCTATGAATTTTTTTCAAATCATTGTTTCATCAATAGCTTTAGGTAATGGGTAAAAGCACATCCTCCTCAGTTGCTGTGAATTTAATCTCATCGAACCCATTAGGTGCCAAATACTGCTATTAAATTCAAAGGCACTATCGATGGTCATGTAATTTAAAAGCGTGAGAGTGTGTAATGTTGCATGAAAGCAACAAATAACTTTTAGCAAACTTAACCTCATTCTCCACTCCGCCTATTTCCTGGCAGTTACTTGTAATTACCTTGCTTGATTTCCTTGTATCCCTGAGGGAGTTTTAGTGTGAATGAATATGTGTTTACTGGCTAATGATTTTAGCGGCCATCAGTTCTGCAAAAGACTGTGCTATGGTGATACCTCAGTGCCAAGTTACAGAATGCAAGCTAGAGAAACCGGGTCTGACTGCACAGCAGAGTTTACAGATGTGATATGCATAGTTTGAGCACAATGGGGCATGAAAGCAATAGTGATTACCTTCCAGGCAAGACAAACATTGATGCCTTTGAACAGCAGGTTCTCTGCAGCTGATGGCACATTTATCTTTTTATATTAGGAAAGTGTTTGGCTGAGAAATCGGGGTGTGATCCCGGTACCTGCATGTGCCTAATAAACCAGCGGAAGGACCACTGCAAATTTGTTAGCCAGTGCCATTTGTTGACTGCTGGCACCAGTCTCAGCTGCAGAGGCAGTTCACTGATCCCTAGAAGAACAAAAATCAGCCAACTCGATCGTGGCAGAGGTGGCAAGTAGAATCCGGAAGGGTGTGCGAGGTGGAGGGGGGGGGGGGGGTGCGTCCGGCAGGCAATCAGGAGGGCGACAGAGCGGTGGTCAGCAGTGGCCTGATATTCAACATGTAGCCAGGAAGAGGACTCTTCCTTTCAACTCCACAATGAGGTAATTTTAAAAGTCAAAACATATTTTTGGCTGCTAAGCTTCTGACAGTAGCATGTTGCCAGTAGTTGCAAATGAAATTTGGAAAGGGAGCCTCAGCAGTTGTTAGGCCCACATGTTTGAAAATATAAAGGGCCTAAAACCTGTTACAGGTGAGGGCTCCAGACACCGAGACAGGAACCTTTATCAATAAAACAACGATGCACATCAAGCGCAAAACCTGCAAGTGCACTCCGCCTGCCATACTTGGCATTTAGGTGCCTGTTTTATGCCTGTAAAGCCAAGATATTTCTAGGCCTTTTTTGTTTTGCATTCTTGTGGTTCTGACCAAAGGTCCAAATCTATCAGGTTGACATGGACATAAATGCAACCCTTGGGAATATGTCAGGGATACATTTACAGTCTCTTTCCTCAGTACGTTAAGTTTGTTGTGTACAGTTGAAGATAGAGAGGAGTGCACATAGTTTGAAGAACAAGTGGGAAAATGTCCTGTTCCCATCTCTTGCTTTGTAGGATTATTATAATCATCTCTACCTTGGTAGGGATAAAATGAAGACATCATAACACAAGGAATTGGATAATGGCATCCTTATTGCATTTTGGGGTTGTTCCTCTTGAAATTTCCTCAGATTCGGGTCTGTGAAAACTCACAGGGGAGAACCTCACATCTGATGATTTTTTTTATTTTTTCATGGGATGTGGCATTGCTGGCTAGGCCAACATTTATTGCTCATCTCGAATTGCCCTTGAGGAGATGGTGGTGAGCTGCCTTCTTGAGCCGCTGCAGTCCGTGTGGGATAGTTATACTCACAATGCCATCAGGGAGTTCCAGGATTTTGACCTGACAGTAAAGGAATGGCGATTTATCTCCAAATCAGAATGGTGTGAGACTTGGAGGGGAACATGTAGGTGCTGGTTTTCTCATGTGCCTGCAATCCTTGTTCTTCTAGATCTGATGAATATTAAATAAATAAGTGAGGTTAGCCAGTGAGTGGTTCAGTCATAGAGAGTGGAATGGTTCCAAATTCAATCCCTGTTCTATACCAAATTGATAGATTCCCCCTGAGCAGCACTGACGTTGCTGCAATGGCCTCAGTGCCCCAATGTTAGAAGGTTAAAATCAGCCTGAGTTCCCACTTCTGTCATCATCCAGAGACTCCAATTGGGAGAGATGTAAAACAGGCTGCTGATTCACTACCACCCATTTTACACTATAGCACAAAGTCAGAATGGTTCCCAATCACTTTGGTGTGGATAGGAGTCACATGTAGGCCAACCAAATAAGGACAACAGATTCCTTCCCTAAATTAGTTAATCAGTTGAAATTTTACAACACTCTGGCAGTTTCGTGACCACATTCACTAAAACCAACCTTTTATTTCCAGATTCATTTGACTTGAATTCAAATTCTCAAACTGCCATGGTGGGTTTTAAACCCACCTTCTCTGGATTATTAGTCCAGGCTTCAGGATTACTAGTCCAGCAAAATAACAACACATGCTACCATATCCTTGAAAGTTGTTGCATGAGTAACTGAGGGACTTTGGGTCTTTTGTATACAAGTAGTACTTAGCTAGCATTGTGTTTATCGAGAAGATAGAGTAACTGACGGAAAGTATTTTGGGTGGAGTCTTTTATAAAAGCTGGTGTGGATCAGTCCCATATGGCATGGTGCAGTAATACAAACAACCAGAGTAGTTTAAGAAGAAGGTTCCCTGCCATCTGTGCAGAGCAAATGGGAATGGTATAATGTGCCCTTGCCAGCATTGCCCACATTCTGAGGATAAATAAAAAATAAAGGAGCTCTGGTTCTCCTGTATATGCTAGGCCTGATAAAATGTCCTGCCTAAAACAATAACACATCACTCTGTTTCTTTCTCTTTCAGACAATGACTAACCTACATATCCAGAATTTTTGTTTTAGAATAATACACTTCCTTATTCCATTAAAGACTTTCATCATTCTTCATTGCAGGAGATTTCATTGGCTGGTTCACATGTGAGCATATATTAAGATATAAATGTGCACATTGTTCAGAGATTAAAAATAGAGCACTATTTGCAACAACTGTTAAATAAAGGAATTTCTACCTTTGACCTCTAGAGGAGGCTATGGGGTAGTTATGACTAAAAAGGTCTCCATTTGAAGGGTAAGTATTTGTTATTGCTCTTCATCAGTGCAGTAGAGGCATCAGACCTTGAACTATGGATCACTATGGCGGCACAGTGGCGCAGTGGTTAGCACCGCAGCTTCACAGCTCCAGTGACCCGGGTTCAATTCTGGGTACTGCCTGTGTGGAGTTTGCAAGTTCTCCCTGTGTCTGTGTGGGTTTTCTCCGGGTGCTCCGGTTTCCTCCCACAAGCCAAAAGACTTGCAAGTTGGTAGGTAAATTGGCCATTATAAATTGCCACTAGTAGAGGTAGGTGGTAGGGAAATATATAGGGACAGGTGGGGATGTGGTAGGATTATGGGATAAGTGTAGGATTAGTATAAATGGGTGGTTGATGGTCGGCACAGACTCGGTGGGCCAAAGGGCCTGTTTCAGTGCTGTATCTCTAAAACTAAAAACGAAATGGCATCATGGTACTTTCTTAAATTCACACAGGCAAAATAATTTCTCTGGCCGGAATGTTACGGGCCCCAAACCAGCGGGCTTGTGGCAGGGGGAGCGTAAAATTGAGTGGGAGGTGGGGGGGGTGGCCATTCCCAATCCCCTCCTGCCCTCACTGCAATTATACATGGGGCAGCAGTGGTGAGAAACCACCCGCCTGCCCCAGGCCAATCAAGACCCTTAAGTGGCCAATTAACTGGCACTTAAGGGCCTCCTCCTGTCGCCGTGGGTACTTTACCCTTGGCAGCCGGACTGCAAAAGCCTCAAATACACCGCCTGGTAGAACCAGGCGGCCTTCTTGCAGGCTGGGTGGGGCCCTCCTGATCGGGAATCCTGTGCCCCACGGAGGGCCACCCCTGAAGCCCCAACCGGCCCCAATGCACAACACTACACCGCCCCCTAACCGACCCCCTTGCCTCGCCGGGGCCCTAAAAACATACCTATCTTCTGGGCAGTCCTTCACCTTGCTTGCAATGGCTGGGTGTAGTCCCAGCAGAGGCCACCATTCCTGGTGGCACTGCTGAGACTAAGAGCTGCCAGCAGCTGATTGGCCAGCAGCTCCATTAGGTGGGACTTCCTGCCTCAAGGAGGTAGAAGTCCTGCCCAAGACCAATTAAGGGCCTGGGGAATGAAAAATCCCGGCCTAGCTCCCCAGGCCCAGCAGAGGCGAGCTCGTCCTCGAGTTTTCAGCTGGTGGGCAGGGCCTCCCGCCCAACTAAGAATTCTGGCCTCTATGTGGCAATAATGGAACTGTCCATGCTGAAAGATTAAGTCCCAATAATAAGTCTGGAGAAAGAGAGAGTGTCTGTATGGAAAATAGTAATAAACTGTTGCTGAGCACTAACCATCACTGTTGCACTGTTCATTCCCTAAGCACAGAGGGATCGGCATATTTAACATAATGAATATTTAACTTGACAAATATCTTTTCTGCGTTTAGGAAGACAACCTAAAGCTGAAGGTAGTCATCATCTCAAACAAGAAACAATGGGCCTAGAGTCTGCTGGAAAAATAGCCTCGAGTTCACAGCGCATGCTGTTATTAGCGATATAAACCCAGCATTTTGTGGTGGGGAAGAGATAAGCTGGGAGTCGCAAAGCACCACAAATTACTGGACAATCTACGTTGCTCCACTGTTAGCCTCATGATAACGGGAGCATGTTGTTAACCTCCCCATCAGTGTTAAGAGATTGCTGGGTTTGCACTGTAAATACAAATTAAACTCGCCACTGAAAGTTAGAGCCGCTATTTTACAGTGTCAAGTTCCTGTTAGTAGGATGATTTATGATTCTGAGATGCCACTCAACCCTGGAGGCCCAAAAAGGAAACATTGAAACTGTGGAGTCTTACTTCTGCATGTAGTAACTTGTTCCTTGACTTTTTTCAATTAAAAATGTTGTGTCTTTTTTTTAAACTTTTCCTTTCTTTCTCCTATTTCTATTCTCAATCCAATCTTTTTTCTCTCTCTCTCTCTTTATTTTCCTCTATTTATAAATTTCACTAGTTAAGGGGATAGACTATTGATCCTGTCAAATACCAAAGTCCCAAATGCCCCGTTGTTCTTGCCACATTGTTTTCAATTCGCACCTCCAGTGTGTCATGGTCCAACAAATTCAGGGCCACAATTTAAAGGGGAAGGAAAATATATACAGCACTCCCAGTCAGCAGCCATGGCTCCTGATCGTTTCCCTAGCTAGTCTAAAGTTGTGGTCCCCATTCAAATGAATGAAACAAGCTAAGATTTTTATGGGTAAGGCCATTCCACCGAAGAAAGAAAAATAGAGTGGAGTGCCTGCCTCCTCTCACAGCTGCAGCACACATCCAGTCTTGTCTGTTTTCTCCATAGACACTGCTTGGCCTACTGAGTGTTTCCAGGATTTTCTTATTTTGTTTTTGGCTTTTAACTAAAAAATGCTATTCATGTTGCAAAGTGCTATAGGATGTGAGGGGAAGGCATGATATAAATGTAAGCTCTATAGAGGGAATATTTTGATGAAAGACTGCCCTTGGACTTTCCTTCAAATGTAACCATTCAACTGTCTATTCAGCTTTATTTTACATTATGAATATTAAATTCCTTGCTGATTTCGGGACTTCAGTCAGTTCTGATGAGTATCAGTTGCACATACTGACATGAATTTGTCTGCAACTACCTGTTTAAGCAGTGACCCTAATCTTCATGTAATTATCTTATGTATTGTATAAATCCCTTATCCATAGCAAAGTCATGCTGAAAGCTCCCTGCTGGTTTCTGGGCTGCACAGTACTGGAGGCGAAAGCTGCAGGGAGATGATCAAACAAAGACCAAGACAGGAACCACTGGGCAGGCTAGTAAGTTAGTCCTTTGCATTCATATAGCAGATGCCTATCTCTCTAATCATTCTAGTCCGTTTCTATCTATCTATCTATCTATCTATCTATCTATCTATCTATCTGTCTATCTATCTATCTATCTATTATCTGTCTATCTATCTATCCATCTATCTATTATCTGTCTATCTATCTGTCTATCTATCTATCTGTCTATCTATTATCTATCCATCTATCTATTATCTATCTATCTATCTATCTATCTATCTATCTATCTATCTATTATCTGTCTATCAATCTGTCTATCTATCTGTCTATCTATCTGTCTGTCTATCTATCTATCTATCTATCTATCTATCTATTATCTGTCTATCAATCTGTCTATCTATCTGTCTATCTATCTGTCTGTCTATCTATCTATCTATCTATCTATCTATCTATCTATCTATCTATTATCTGTCTATCTATCTGTCTATCTATCTGTCTGTCTATCTATCTATCTATCTATCTACTCATTGATCTGACTAGTTATCTGCTTCTTAATTTAGCTGCAGCCAGAATCTTTAACGATCTGATTGAAGAATTTAGATTAATTTGTGAGTATCTTATTTTGATCTCAATTGGAGTATTTCAAATTCGGGAGCCATATATCATTGTTTCAGCTTCTTCTGTACACATACAATGGCCTTCAAATTACACCATGTGAATATTTTCCCTCAAACACAGCGCATTTGTATGAAATTCCTATATTTGCAATTTTAATGAGATATTTCTGCATAAAATGAAAACAAAGGAAATTCAAACAAACACGTTGGGTGTCCGTATGCTAATGCCAAACAGTGAATTTGAAAACTACTTACATTTTTCAATCCATAATTTTCCCTACAGAAACTTTTGTGATGCCTTTTTTCTTATTCTTACGCTTATAACATGTACATTTTGTCACTGTCACGTAGTCTGTTATTGGCCAGTGTCTATTTTTCCTGTTTGTTTTGTGATCAGTATATACCCAATTACTGCCGGCCAAGTGGTGTAGGTGCCACCAATTCTCAGTAGCTTAATGAAGAAGAGCACGTCCATCTTCCTTGCTGAGGTACAGAGACTCATTTATATTATCTTGTAGTTTTCTGGACTAATTGGACTATGCTGGACGATGCTCAAGTGATCAACATCTGGGAACTCTGAAATTGAACCTGAAATGAAAGTCCAAAACTATGTGAATTTTAAACTCTCCTGCTTTGAATGACACAATGTAATATTAGCATGTAAACTCTAGGATGAAATTCCTTTGCTATTTTAATGGAGGTGGTAAGTCATTTCAAATAAAATTATCAATGCTTCTGCTAAATTAGGTGAGCGATGTTTCGACAAATGCACTAATAACACACAGCACCATTTCAATGTAAAAATATTTCTCCCTCCAATATGCTCCCCTTTTTTCCTTTCATGCCCAAATGCCCACTCTTCATGGTTGTACGCTTTTAGATTTAGTTATCTTTATATTTCTTCCAAATGATTACCTATTTTTCCTCTGTGTTCTCTTCATTTGACACTTCTGTTATGAAGGACAAAGGAATACAATCAGCACAGCTGGTAGTGTAATAGTAACATAAATAAACCAACAGATAAAGGAGATCAATAAAAATATACAATAGTAACTCACCAATGAAATGTTCAATGTGAAGGAAAAGTGTAGGACGACTCCGGCTTATATTAGAAAATATGATAATTCATGTAATAGATTCCAGATTGCTCTCTCAGAATGAATATGGAATCAGATAGCGTACAGGTGATTACAATGTGATATGAGTTTGCAAAAGCAATTTAGGTGCTTCTGAACAGCCAACAAACGCAACTAGGGGGAAAAAATCACACTATAGCGTTCTCTGAGGCAGTTGTCTTCTACCCTGTTTTGTCCCATTTCCCATGCTACTGTTTCCATGGCACCAATTCCTGTTACTATTCTCACTTACAGATAGAAATTTGTATCACAAATAACAAAATAACCATAATCAGCAGCTTCAGGTCAGAAGGAGATTTTTCTAATCACCTACGCATGCAATATTGATGGATTCAGTTGTCACATTCCTACCCCGAAGTATTATAATCTGAAAACCCTTAGAAAACTGCACTACCCTGTCTAAACACTGACCTTTCTAAAGGTAGGTTTTCCAAAGAATTAGGATAGATAGGGGCGGCACAGTGGCGCAGTGGTTAGCACTGCAGCTTCACAGCTCCAGCGACCCGGGTTCAATTCTGGGTACTGCCTGTGTGGAGTTTGCAAGTTCTCCCTGTGTCTGCGTGGGTTTCCTCCGGGTGCTCCGGTTTCCTCCCACATGCCAAAGACTTGCAGGTTGATAGGTAAATTGGCCATTATAAATTGCCCCTAGTATAGGTAGGTGGTAGGGAAATATAGGGACAGGTGGGGATGTAGTAGGAATATGGGATTAGTGTAGGATTAGTATAAATGGGTGGTTGATGGTCGGCACAGACTCGGTGGGCCGAAGGGCCTGTTTCAGTGCTGTATCTCTAAACTAAAGATATCAGCCTAATTTACTCATGATTATTATCAACTAAGAGATCATTGATTATTTTGGCAAATTCTTACAAATTAGAGACAGAACCATGTATAATAAATGTCGGAGGTAACATTCCATACAATTCTGCAAGTTGGAGTGGGTGGGGTGGGGGGCAGAATTAACGTTGAAAGATAAGGGGAGGATCTGTCCTTCTTACCTCATACTCTCCCCCACGCTTACTGGTTAATAACTATGACCAAATTAATTTGTATCATATAAAGCAGCCTCTTTTTAACACAACATCCGTACTTACACACCTTCTTATTAGGCCCTTCAAATACCTCTCCAGGAACACATCTAATTGCCTCTTGACCCATTTACACTAGTTGCTTCAATGGCCATCCCTGATAACTTACTGTGTTATCTTTTGTGCAAAGAAAAAGGGCTTTTAGTATTTCTCCTTCATATTTTACTTTCAGTTTTTTGGTTTTAAATTTCAAACACAATAAAGGAACCCAAAATAATAAAAAAAATAAAGAAGGCAATGTGGGCTATCACACTTGCACAGTATTGAGAGAGTGCTGCAATATTGAGATACTGTCTTTCAGATACAATATTAAACTGAGGCCCCATTTGCTATCTCTGGTCAATATAAAAGATCCCATGGCAGTATTTTAAGGAACTGAAGGGGTGCTTTTTCCTGGTGTCCAGGCCAATATTTATCCCTCAGGCAACATCACTAAAACAGATTATCTGGTCATTATCTCTTTGCTGTTTGTGGGACTTTGCAGTACACAAATGAGCTGCCATGTTTCCAACATTGTACCAGTGACTACACTTCAAAAGACTTCATCAGCTGTAAGGCACTTTGGGATGCCCCGAGGTCATGAAAGGCACCATATAAATGCAAGTTTTTCTTTTCTTATGAATGGCAGAGTACCAATACCCTGTGGTACAGGATGGTAGTCACATTTTCCATCTTTTTCCAGCCCCAACAAAGAGTTTCTTCAAGGTCTTCTCCCTCCACAATACTACATTCAGCTGGAATTATCATTTAGTAAAACCAATTTAAAGCTTATGAAATAAGTGTATCGATCATTATGTGGCTAAATCCTACATCTCCATCAATGTCCTCAAAACATAGAGTTGAAATGGCGAAATTATTGAGGCAGCCTGGGTTACTGACGGCAAAATTCAATTCACTCACACTGTCTGACTCAGAATCTCTGCCGACATCACCAGCAACTACCATTTAAAATTTCCAAATAACCTGTAGATATGAAAGTTTCAAAATTGATAATCATTTAATATTAATTTCTGTTCTTATGGTGAGAGTCCTGCTGCAGTTCAATGTATGAACAAAATGACTGCTTTTCGTAAAGAAAAAAGTATTAATTGAAACAACATTTACATATTTGATGTGATGTTAAATCTGAAATCATAGGAGACCCACAAAAACATTATATATATATATATAGTTCAAACAGCAGTAATAGTGTAAAGTGGTTGGATATGCAATCTATTCTATAGTTCCACAAATGGCCAGTTCATAATGTCACTCAAATCTAAATAGAGATAAGATACTAGAGAGAGTGAGTAAACCCATGCTACTATTGTGCTGAGTTCATGAACAATGTCGGTAGATCTCTTGGAACAGACTGTTCTCTACTCTTTGTTGAAGAATTAGAAACAAAAGTACAGGTTACAAAAACAAGGACATGGAGAATAGGAAATTGCAGCTATCTTTGCTTACTTTTTAAATTCAATCTGTTTTTATTGATTTACTAATTTAAGAGTGTCTGTCTTTTAAGGATACCGAAAGCATACATGAGAATGTGTGACACTACACTGTACATTATATATTTCTAAAACTATAACAAGATCAATTGATTATTTTCAAGGGAGTCACAACTGAGGAGAGGTCAGAATCCAAACTTAAAAATGTGTCCAATAAGCTAAGCATCCTCAATCTCAAACAAACTAAAGATAGAAAGAGCTTGAATGCACCTGATACAAATCATTCAGCAACCAGTGATTTGGACAGTCCTGATGATGTATCCTGCTCTGCCAATCCAGATGTGGGACAGCTTAAGTTTACATCACCAAAGTCATATCAAGAAGCCAAGGATAAATTGAAAGAACTTCCACCTAAAAAGCCTATTAAGTTGGCTCCATTAGCACTTTCTGAGGATGTCAAGAAAGCCCAACTTGAGAAGCTTAGAGACATTCAAATAGAGGCCAAGATAGCTGCAGAGAAGCTGGCTTCGATTGAAGCAACTAGCATTGAGCACCAGCCACAAAAGGTGAGAAATTACAAGCAGCTGGAAAACTTGGAGAAGATAAGACTGGCTGAAAAGACATTTCTAGAGAACCAAAAAGCCCCAAAACATCTGCTGCAGGAAGTACTATTTCTCCCTGCCAAGATCTCGAATTCAATCACCAACCAGAAATTCAAAGAACCAGCACTTCCAAATAAACCCTTGGTTCCTAAGATTGCAAACAGCAATGCTAAATCTGAACAGGCACAGAGCTATATTCCTGATGAAAATCCTGTACGCTCACTCCATGCTGTAAGAGGAAGATTAAGGCTGAGGCAAGGAAGAGACTATGACGATGGAACACATGATAAGTCTAAGCCTTTAAAACCATTACGATTAACCTTTAGTAATGGTAACATCAATGAAGAGCTTAACACTGCTAGCCAGCAGGCAGAGAAAGAACACTGTGACGAAAGTAAGCTACTTAACAATGGAGCTAGGAGAAACTGTAGAAGAAAAACGAGCGGAAAGCAGACCTAATTTCCGCAAACTGAAAGAAACTTCCAGGTGAACTACGGTCAGTTACATACTTCAAGTCAGTGATAATTGATGCTTTGAGAAACTAGTTTACAAGGAAAAATACCCAAATAAATAAATAACAACAAAATGCCAAACTGCTGAAAAACAGATTAGTAAATTCAATAGCGGTGAGCACATATGGAGCACTATGGAAAAGGTTGTCTGCTTTACAATAAATTTAATATTCTGTATAAATTTTCCATCTTATATTTCTCCATGGGTTGTAGTTGATTTTACTCTAAAAAGTAGGACTATTGCTGGGATTGGATGATGGAATGAAAATTCTCACCGTACATGACAAATCTGAATAACAAAGAGCAAGCAATTTTGAATATGGGTGAAAGGAGGACCAAGAGCACTGAGCTTTTCCTATTAGACAGCTGATCCTCCAAATGGAAATTCAAATGTGAACAAAATAGATGATGGCAATGTTCAAAATTTCAGAAAGCCCATTTATGCCTTATGTTATGAATATGCAAGTTTATTTTGAATTTTCCCACTATAATTATGCAATTCCTGTTATTTATATGCACCAGAATAGAAATATGCCAGTTTGAAAGTTGAGCTTCAATCACTGGTATAGTAGAGTACAATATGTATAGTGGCTTGCATAGAATTAAAAGTAGACTGTGCCAATTGCACAGATGGTACCAAAGTTGGATAGCAAGGCAGGATCCTCAGAGGAATGGCTAAAATTCAAAGAGATCTACAGACATTTAGCAACTGTATGAATTGCAAATGGCATTTAATCCTTACAATGCCAAATTCCATTATGTTCTCAGGCTTACTCTCTCATTGCAGAGCAAAGCACTTCCCAGAATCATAAGGGACCAAATTCAATATCCACTGAAAACAAGCACAGGGACCGCAATGCAGGATTAACCCATTGCTTCCAATGCAAGTAGAAAGCAAACTTTGTGCTGCCTGCTAATTAATTTGACTGCAGCATGCAGCCAGCGCTAACCACATTGTTGAGTGGCTGCACGCCTCAGCTGGGAGTGCAAAATTGTAAGAGTCGAGCACCAGTTAAAGCTAGCCTGCTCTACTTAAAGCCAGCCTGCACATTTGAAAGGGAAGGTGCATTATGGCTGGAGCGGCTGCTAGAAGTCATTCTAACTCATTCTGACCTGGGAAAGACACAAGAATGGCACAACATTGAAGACAGTGGGCTCAAAGATTTTCTGACGCTGCACTGGATGCCTTGATCAAAGAGGTGCAGAGGGGCAGAGATATGCTCTATCCACAGGGAGCCAAGAGGTCCTCCAGAGAAACTCTCAGAAGAGAGTGGGACCAGGTAGCCGTAACAGTCAATGCCAGGAGCCACACCCTGAGCCTCTGGAAGCAGTGCGTAAACGTTCAATAAACTCACATGAGTGGTCAAAGGTTAGTGAATGCATCTTCAAATGCTGTATTCCACCAATTGCAACATTGGTTTCACAAACTGTTCAATGCACCACTCACCTACCAACAATCTCTAACGATCACAACTCGTATCTAATATCCATATACTTCACCTCACCCTCACGCATATTAGCACTGCTGCAAGCCACACAAGCATATTTCACAGCTTGAATACACTACCAGCTATTCAACCATGACAGCCACATCACCCAAACAGATTGCAGCACTCACTGACACACTTCCCACTTTTGCAGGATAAGGTGGCACAAAACCAAAGGCAGCAGCAACTAACCGGAGGGGAACAAGCATGGCTGCATGTCCTTGCCCCCGTGAAGGAGCTGAAATGATTGAAACTGAAAGCATCCACACATCTAATCCTCCTTCTCACTTCCACTTCCCCTCATCCCATAATCTCTTCTGATTTTGAAGCTGCAGATGGTGTAAGCATGCACCTAGAACCATAGAAAAATTACAGCACAGAAGGAGGCCATTCAGCCCATCGTGTCCATGCCAGCCAAAGCGAAAAATAAACTAGCTGCCCAATCCAATCCCACCTTCCAGCACCTGGTCCATAGCCTTGAAGGTTGCAGCACATCAGGTGTATGTCCAGGTACTTTTTAAAAGAATTGAGGGTTTCTGCCTCCACCACCATTCCTGGCAGTGAATTCCAGACAATCACCACCCTCTGGGTGAAAAAGTTTTTCCTCATGTCCCCTTGATTCCTTCTACCAATCACCTTAAATCTGAGCCCCCTGCTAATTGCTCTCTCCTCTCGGGGAAATAGGTCCTTCCTCTCTACTCTATCTAGGCCCCTCATAATTTTGTACACCTCAATTAAGTCACCTCTCAGGCTCCTCTGTTCTAAGGAAAACAACCCTAGCCTATCCAATCTTTCCTCATAGCTGCAACTTTCAAGCCCTGGCAACATTCTTGTAAATCTCCTCTGTTTTCTCTCCAGAGCAATTATGTCTTTTCTGTAATATGGTGAACGGAACTGTAGGCAAAACTCCAGCTGTGGCCTAACAAGCGTTTTATACAGTTCCAACATTACATCCCTGCTTTTGTATTCTATACCTCGGCCAATAAAGGCAAGTAATCTATATGCCTTCTTCACCACTCTATCTACCTATCCTGCCACCTTTAGGGACCTGTGGACATGTGCTCCAAGGTCTCTCAATTCTTCTCAATATCCTCCCACTTATTGTGTATTCCCTCGCTTTATTTGTCCTCCCCAAATGCATTACCTCACACTTCTCTGGATTGAATTCCATTTGCCACTTTTCCGCCCACTCAACCAAACCAATGATACCATTCTGGAGTCTACGACTATCCTCTTCACTATCTACCAAACGGCCAATTTTTGTGTCATCAGCAAATTTCCCAATCATGCCTCCTACATTTAAGTCCAAATGATTATACCACAAATATATACAATATAAACCACAAACAGCAAGGGACCCAACACTGAGCCCTGTGGAACGCCACTTTCCATTCGCAAAAGCATCTGTCGACTACTACCCTTTGTTTCCTGTCCCTGAGCCAATTCTGGATCCAACCTGCCACATTCCCCTGTATCCCATGGGCTTTCATTTAACTGAACTTTCTGCCTTGTCAAATGCCTTACTAAAATCCATGTCGACCACATCCACTGCACTACCCTCATCAATCCTCCTTGTTACTTCCTCAAAAAATTTAATTAAGCTAGTAAAACATGACCTTCCCCTAACAAATCCATGTTGACTATCCCTGATCAGTCTGTGCCTTTCTAAGTGGCAGTTTATCCTGTCCCTCAGAATTGATTCTAACAATTTATCCACCACAGAATCAGACTGACCAGTCTATAATTATTAGGCCTATCACTCGCACCCTTTTTAAACAATGGTACAACGTTCGCATACCTCCAATCCTCTGGTACCTCCCCTGTATTTAGTGAGGATTTAAAGATGATCCTCAGCGCATCTGCTATTTCCTCCCTGGCTTCCTTTAAAAACCTGGGATGCAATCCATCCAGCCCTGACGATTTATTCACTTTGAAGGATGCCAGACCTTCCAGTACTTCCTTTCTCATTCTGCTTATCATATCAAATATTTCACACTCCCCCTCTTTAACTACAATATCTGAATCAACCCTCTCCTTTGTGAAGACAGAGACAAAAAACTCATTTAGAACCCTGCAGCCATGCAGCCTTGCATAAGTTCCCTTGTACATCTCTGATAGGCCCTACCCTTTCCTTAGTTATCCTTGTGCTCTTAATGTACTGATAAAACATCTTCAGGTTTTCCTTGATTTTACCTGCCAATAATTTTTCAAGTCTTCTCTTTGCTTTTCTAATTTCCTTTTTTACTTCAGCCTGCACTTTCTATACTCTTTCTAAAGTATTAAGATTTTTGTGATCGTCATAAGCTTTCTTTTTCTGCTTTAACTTACTCTGTAAGCTTCTAGATAAGCAGGGGCTCGGGATTTGGCCATACCACCCTTTATTTTTGGGGGACATGCCTACAGTGTGCCTGTGGAATCTCGCTTTTGAATGCCAGCCACTGGTTTGCCACTGATTTTCCTTCAAGTAGCTGAATCCAGTCCACTTTCGCCAGATCACCTCTCAGTTTCGTAAAATTTGCCTTCCACCAATTTTCTTCTGTTTTATCTTTGTCCTTGTCCATGATTATGCTTAAACTAAATGTATTATGGTCACTATCTCCAAAGTGGTCACCCACTGTTACTTCATCCACTTGCCCAGATTCATTACCGAAGACTAAACCTAGAATTGTGCCCCCTCTCGTTGGGCTTGTTATGTGCTGGCTAAAAAAGTTCTCTTGAATGCA
Source organism: Heterodontus francisci (assembly GCF_036365525.1). Lineage (NCBI taxonomy): Eukaryota > Metazoa > Chordata > Chondrichthyes > Heterodontiformes > Heterodontidae > Heterodontus > Heterodontus francisci. Next base: position 41,932,494 of record NC_090375.1, read on the forward strand.
GTTCAAGAATTTTGTCCTCTGTGCCCTTCACACTGTTTGTATCCCAGTTGATATTGGGGTAGTTGAAATCCCCAACTATTATTGCCCTATAGTTTTTGCACTCAGATATTTGCCTACATATTTGTTCTTATATCTCTCTCTCACTATTTGGGGGTCTCTAGTACACTCCTAGAAGTGTGGCTACCCCTTTTTTATTTCTGAGCTCCACCCATATGGCCTCATTTGATGATTCATTTAGCATATCATCCCTCCTCAAAGCTGTTATTGATTCCTTAACTAATAATGCTATACCCCCTCCTTTTTTATCTCCCTCTCTATCCCGCCTGAAAACTCTATATCCAGGGATGTTGAGCTGCCATTCTTGCCGCTCTTTAAGCCAAGTTTCTGTTATAGCAACGATATTGTGTTGCCATGTGTCTATCTGTGCCCTTAGCTCATCGGCTTTATTTACTATACTCCTTGCACTTAAATAAATACCCTTTAACACTGCCAAATTCCTGTGCTGCACACTTTTCAACCTTTGCTTCCTCTGTCTTTCAGATTCACTCGCTAATTTTCTGCCTCCTGTTCCCTGCCCCAAAATTGTCCTATCTAAGACAGCGCTCAGGTTCCCATCCCCCCTGCCAAGCTAGTTTAAACCATCCCCAACAGCACTGGCAAACTTTCCTGCAAGGATATTTGGCCCAGTCCTGTTCAGATGCACACCGTCTCTTTCCTCAGAACCGATCCCAATGCCCCAGAAATTTGAAGCCCTCCCTCCTGCACCGTCTCTCCAGCCACGCACTCATCTGGTATATTTTCCTATTTCTATACTCACTAGCATGTGGCATTAGGAGTAATCTGGAGATTACTACCTTTGAGGTCCTGCTTTCCAATCTCTTTCCTAACTCCCTAAACTCAGCCTGCAGGACCTCATCCCTCTTTCTTCCTATATCTTTGGTACCAATGTGGACCACGATCTCTGGCTGTGCAGCCTTGCCCTCCAGAATACTCTGTAGCCGCTCGGTGATATCCATGACCGTTGCACTCGGGAGGCAACATGCCATCCTGGATTCATGCCTGCGACCACAGAAACGCCTAACTGTTCCCCTAACTATAGAATCCTCTATCACTATTGCTCTCTTATCCTTTCTCCTTCCTCCCTGCACAGCTGAGCCACCCATGGTGCTCTAGACATGACTCTCGCTGCACTCTCCAGAGGAACCCTCTCTCCCATCAGTACTCAGAACTCAATACCGGTTAGAAAGTGGGATGCTCTCCGGGGACCTCTGCACTATCTGCCTTGATCTTCTTGTCTGTCTGGCAGCCAGCCAGTCCCTCTGTGCCTGTGCTCTCTTAAGCTCCGGGGTAACTACCTCCTGAAACGTGTTATCCATTTAGTTCTCTGCTTCGTGGATGTGCCACAGTGGCTCCAGCCCCCAATTGAGTTGCGAAGCTGGGAGCTCAAGCTTCTGCTGCTGGTGACACTTTTTGCAGATCTGTTCGTCAAGAACATATGGTGTGTCCACGACTTCCCACATGTCACAGGAGGCACATTCCGCTAGGCCGTGCTGCCCTGTCATTACTTAGCTTTACAAACTAATTAATGCGAATGTAATAAGTGGAATAACTTACCAGGTACTTCTTCCATAATAAAAACAAGAAATGCTGGAATCACTCAGCAGGTCTGGCAGCATCTGTGGAAAGAGAAGCGGAGTTAACTTTTCAGGTCAGTGACCCTTCTTCGGAACTGACAAATATTAAAAATGTCACAGGTTATAAGCAAGTGAGGTGGGGGTAAGGCAAGAGATAACAAAGGAGAAGGTGTAGATTGGACAAGGCCACATAGCTGACCAAAAGGTCATGGAGCAAAGGCAAACAATATGTTAATGGTGTGTTGAAAGACAAAGCATTAGTACAGATCAGATGTTAACGGACTGAATATTGAACAGCAGCAAGTGCAAACATGAAAAAAAAAACAGTGGGTAACTAAACTGAACAAACTAAGATGAAATGAAATAAATGCAAAAAAAAAGGTTGTAAAAAACAACTAAAAATGAAAGTAAAATGGGGGGCTGTCATGCTCTGAAATTATTGAACTCAATGTTAAGTCCGGCAGGCTATATTGTGCCTAATTGGTAGATGAGATGCTGTTCCTCGAGCTTGCAGTGATGTTCACTGGAGCACTGTAGCAATCCCAGGACAGAGATGTGAGCATGAGAGCAGGGGGGAGTGTTGAAATGGCAAGCAACCGGAAGCTCAGGGTCCTGCTTGCGGACTGAGCGGAGGTGTTCCGCAAAGCGGTCACCCAGTCTGCGCTTGGTCTCCCCAATGTAGAGGAGACCACATTGTGAGCAGCGAATACAGTATACTACATTGAAAGAAGTACAAGTAAATCGCTGCTTCACCTGAAAGCAGTGTTTGGGGCCTGGGATAGTGAGGAGAGAGGAGGTAAATAGGCAGGTATTACACCTCCTGCGATTGCAGGGGAAGGTGCCATGGGACGGGGACGAGGTGGTGGGGGTAATGGAGGAGTGGACAAGGGTGTCGCGGAGGGAACGATCCCTTCGGAATGCTGACAGAGGAAGGGAGGGGAAGATGCGTTTGGTAGTGGCATGACGCTGGAGGTGGTGGAAATGGCGGAGGATGATCCTTTGGATATGGAGGCTGATGGGGTGGAAAGTGAGGACAAGGGGAACCCTGTCACGGTTCTGGGAGGGAGGGGAAGGGTTGAGGGCAGAGGTACGGGAAATGGGCCAGACACGGTTGAGGGCCTTGTCAACAACAGTGGGGGGGGAATCCTCGGTTGAGGAAAAAGGTCATACCTGAAGCACCGTCATGGAAGGTAGCATCATCAGAGCAGATGCGTCGAAGACGGAGAAACTGGGAGAATGGAATGGAGTCCTTACAGGAGGTAGGGTGTGAAGAAGTGTAGTCGAGGTAGCTGTGGGAGTCGGTGGGCTTATAATGGATATTAGTAGACAGCCTATCCCCAGAGATGGAGACAGAGAAGTCGAGGAAGGGAAGGGAAGTGTCAGAGATGGGCCATGTAAAGGTGAGAGAAGGGTGGAAATTGGAAGCAAAGTTGATAAAGTTTTCCAGTTCGGGGCGGGAGCAGGAAACGGCACCGATACAGAACTTACTTCTTCCCCTGTACCATGGAGGCTGAAAAGGCAGAAAAGTAAAGAAAGAGATCAAAGAGCACCTCCTACCCCTAGGCAGTGAAATCCCTCACACACAACTCACAGCCTTACATTCTGTCAAAACAGCACTACCCTAATAGTAATTATTAATAAATTACACGAATTAAAAAACCTTAGTAGTACCAACCTTATCTAGGTAGCTATTTGAGTTAATTTTTTTAAAAAGAACTTATTTTCCCCTGATTTTTTAAGCTATTTACAGGTAATAAAAGCTGTTACTTACCAACCAATCAGTTTACAGATTTTCTGTAATGCCACTAGTAGTTTTTTTTCCTCTTTTGAAACCCAGTGCGTGGGGACTCAGCTATAAAGCCTGCTGACTGCCGCTGCTCCGGTCGGAGGTAACCTCCTGCCCTTCACCACAATTCTACCGTTAAAGAATGACTTCAGAAAATAAGAACATAAGAAATAGGAGCAGGAATAGGCCATTCATCCCTTTGAGTCCATTCCGCCATTCAATGAGATCATGGCTGATCTTCTACTTCAACATCATTTTCCTGCACTATCCCTGTATCCCTTGATGTTTTGAATATGTAGAAATCCATCAATCTCAGTCTTGAATGTATGAAATGAATGATTCTCCACAGCCCTCTGGGACAAAGAATTCCAAAGATTCACCACCCTCTGAGTGACAAAATTCCTCCTCATCTCAGTCCTAAATGGTCTGCCCCTTATGCTGAGACTGTGTCCCCTGGTCTTGACTCCCCAGCCAGGGGAAATATCCTTCCTGCATCTACCCTGTCGAGCCCTGTAAGAAGTTTGTACGCTTGAATGAGATCACCTTTCATTCTTCTAAATTCCAGAGAACAAAGGCCCAGTCTGTTTAATCTTTCCTTATAGGACAATCCCTCCATCACAGGAATTAGTTTGGTGAACCTTTGTTGCACTCCCTCTATGGCAAATATATCTTTCCTTAGGTAAGGAGACTAAAACTGCACACAATACTCCAGGTGCAGTCTCACCAAGGCTCTATATAATTGCAGTAAGACATCTTTACTCCTAAAGTCAAATCCTCTTATGATGAAGGCCAACATACCATTTGCCTTCTTAACTGCTTGCTGTACCCTGCATGCTAGCTTTCAGTGATTCATGACCAAGGACACCCAAGTCCCTTGGAAATTCAACACTTCCCAGCCTCTCACTATTTAAGAAATATTCTGTATTTCTGTTTTTCCTTCCAAAGTGAATAACCTCATATTTCTCCACATTGTATTCTATTTGCCAAATTTTTGTCCACTCGCTTAGCTTCTCCAATTTCCCTTGAAGCGTCTTTGCATCCTCCTCACAACTCACACTTCCACCTAGTTTTGTGTCATCTGCAAACTTGGAAATATTACATTTAATCTCCACATCCAATTCATTGATGTACATTGTGAATAGCTGGGGCCAAGCACTGATCCTTAAACTACTCCACAAGTCACAGGCTGCCAACCTGAAAATGACCCATTTGTTCCTACTCTCTGTTTTCTGTCAGGTAACCAGTTCTCAATCCATGCCAGTATATTTCCTCCAATCCAATGTGCTCTAATTTTGTTTACTAACCTCTTGTGTGGGACCTTATCAAATGCTTTCTGAAAATCTAAATATATCACAACCACCAGTTTCTCGCTTATCCAGTCTTCTAGTTACATCCTCAAAAAACTCCAAAACTCCAAAAGTTTGCTAAACATGACTTTCCTTTCATAAATCCATGTTGGCTCTGCCCAATCCTACTATTATTTTCTAAGTGTCCTGTTATCACATCCTTTATTATAGATTCTAGTATTTTCCCTACAACTGATGTTAGCTAACAGGTCTCTACTTTCCCTCTCCCTCCTTTTTTAAATAGTGGGGTTACATTTGCTACTTCCCAATCTGCAGGAACCATTCCAGAGTCTATAGAATTTTGAACGATGACCACCATGCATCTTTTTTTTTATTCATTCACGGGATGTGGGTGTCGCTGGCTAGGTCAGCATTTATTGCCCATCCCTAATTGCCCTAATTGAGTGGCTTGCTAGGCCATTTCAGAGGGCATGTAAGAGTCAACCATATTGCTGTGGGTCTGGAATCACATGTAGGCCAGACCAGGTAAGGACAGCAGATTTCCTTCCCTAAAGGACATTAGTGAACCAGATGGGTTTTTACAACAATTGGCAATGGTTTCATGGCCATCATTAGACAAGCTTTTTTTAAAAATTCCAGATTTATTAATTGAATTCAAATTCCACCTTCTGCTGTGGTGGGGTTTGAACCCATGTCCCCAGAGCAATATCCTGGGTCTCTGGATTACTAGTCCAGTAACAATACCACTACGCCACCATCTCCCTATCTACTATCTCTAAAGCAACTTCTTTCAACACTCAGGGATGTAAATCATCAGGTCCAGGGTATTTATTTTATTTATTTAGAAATACAGCTCTGAAACAGGCCCTTCGGCCCACCGAGTCTGTGCTGACCATCAACCACCCATTTATACCAATCCTACATTAATCGCATATTCCTACCACATCCCCACAATTCCCCTACCACCTACCTATACTAGGGGCAATTTATAATGGCCAATTTACCTATCAACCTGCAAGTCTTTGGCTGTGGGAGGAAACTGGAGCACCCGGCGAAAACCCACGCAGTCACAGGGAGAACTTGCAAACTCCGTACAGGCAGTACTTTTCTTTCTTTACTTTAAGCCCATTAATTTCTCTAATAGTTTTTTTTATTAATATTAATATTTTGCAGTTCCTTGTCTACACTCGTCCCTTGATTCTCCATTATTTCTGGGAGGTTTTTTGTATTTTCCTCTGTGAAGACAGACATGAAGTATTTGTTTAGTTTCTTTGCCATTTCCTTATTTCCCATTACAAATTCTCCTGACTCCACTTGTAATGTTTTTGCTAATCTTTTCCTTTTTACATACCTATAGAAGCTTTTGCAGTCTGTTTTTATGTTTCTTCCTATTAATATGAAAATATTCTATTTTATATTTCTATGTTTTATTTTCCCTTTCTTAATCTTTTTCTTGGACTTCCTTTGCAGAATTTTAAAATTCTCCTAATCCTCAGGCTTACCATTTTTTGACAACTTTATACGCCTCGTCCTTTGATCTAATACAATCCTTGATTTCTTTTGTTGGCCACAGTTGGATCACATTCCTTGCTGGATTTTTGTGAATTAAAGGAATGTATTTTTGTTGTAAACTGTGTATTAGTTCTTTAAATGTTAGCCATTGCCTGTCTATCATCATACATTTTAACGTAATTTCCCAATTCATCATAGCCAATTTACCCCTCATACCTTCATAGTATCCTTTGGTTAGATTTAAGACCCTAGTTTCTGATTGAATACATCACTTAATGTAAAAACTTAATGTAAAATTCTATCATATTATGGTCACTCTTTCCTAAAGGCTCCTTGACAGCGAGATAATTAATTAGCCCTTTTACAATGCACAATATAGATCTAAAATAGCCTGTTCCCTAGTTGGTTCCTCAACATATTACTCTAGAAAACTATCTCACATACATTCCAAGAATTCGTACTCCACAACATTAGTACTTTGGACTTGCATTTCTATAGCACCTTTCGGGTTGTCCCAAAGTGCTTTACAGCCAATGAAGTACTTTTGAAGTGTGACACTCGTGTAATGCAGGAAACAAGGCCGTCAACTTGTACACAGCGAGCTCCCATCAATTGCATAGTGATAATGACTAGATAATCTGTTTTTTTTTATTTATGTGGATTGCTTTTCTCCTTTCAGATACGCAAGAACAGCAACCTGGCCAGTCAGTGGTGGAAGAGCAACAGGTGGAGAAATAGGAAGACAGTGATGATGAAGAAACACTTCCACTCAATCTCACACTCACAGCCACCAGCTCAGACATTGACATTGCGTGTACTTTAGAGAAGAGTTTAGAAGCAGGATATGTGAGACAACTACACAAGTGGCCTGCAGCCGGGTCAGGAGGCAAGGGATTTTGACCCAGCAACAGTGAAGGAACGGCGATATAGTTCCATGTCAGGATGGGGTGTGGCTTGGAGGGAAACTTGCTGGTGCTGATGTTCCCATGCATCTGCTGCCCTTGTCCTTCTAGGTGGTAGAGGTCACGGGCTTGGAAGGTGCTGTCAAAGGAGCCTCGGTAAGTTGTTGCAGTACATCTTGTAGACGGTACACACTGCTGCCACTGTGTGTCAGTGGTAAAGGGAGTGAATGTTGAAGGTGGTGGATGGGGTGACAATCAAGCAGGCTGCTTTGTCCTGGATGGAGTCAAGCTTCTTGAGTGTTGCTGGAGCTGCATCCATCCAGGCAAGTGGACAGTATTCCATCACACTCCTGACTTGTGCCTTGTAGATGATGGACAGGCACTGGGGAGACAGGAGATGAGTTACTCACCTCAGAATTCCTAGCCTCTGGCCTGCTCTTGTATTTATGTGGCTGGCCCAGTTCTGTTTCTGATCAATGGTAATCCCCAGGATGTTGATAGTGGGGGATTCAGCGATGGTAATGCCATTGAACATCAAGGGGAGATGGTTAGATTCTCTCTTGTTTGAGATGATCATAGCCTGGAACTTGTGTGGCACGAATGTTACTTGCCACTTATCAGCCCAAGCCTGGATGCTGTCCAGGTCTTGCTGCAAGTGGACACAGACTGCTTCAGTATCTGTGGAGTTACAAATGGTGCTGAACATTGTGCAATCATCTGTTAACGTTGCCACTTCTGACCTTATGATGGAGGGAAGGTCATTGATAAAGCAGCTGAAGATGGTTGGGCCTCTGACACTACCCTAAGGAACTCCTGCAGTGATGTCCTGGAGCTCAGATGATTGACCTCCAACAACCACAACCATCTTCCTTTGCGCTAGGTATGACTCCAGCCAGCGGAGGTTTTTCCCCCTGATTCCCATTGACTTCAATTTTGCTAGGGCTCCTTGATGCCATACTCAGTCAAATGCTGCCTTGATGTCAAGGGCAGTTACTCTCACCTCACCTCTTGAGTTCAGCTCTTTTGTCCATGTTTGAACCAAGGCTGTAATGAGGTCAGGAGCTAAGTGGCCCTGGCAGAACCCAAACTGAGCATCACTGAGCAGGTTATTGCTGAGCAAGTACTGTTTGATAGCACTGTTGATGACACCCGCCATCACTTTGCTGATTATTGGGAGTAGACTAATGGGGCAGTAATTGGCTGGGTTGGATTTGTCCTGCTTTTTGTGTACAGAACATACCTGGGAAATTTTCCATATTGCCAAGTAGATGCCAGTGTTGTAACTGTACAGGAACAGCTTGGCTGGGGACACGGCTAGTTCTGGAGCACAAGTCTTCAGTACTATTTCCTGAATGTTGTCAGGGTCCATAGCCTTTGCAGTATCCAGTGCCTTCAGCCGTTGCTTGATTTCACGTGGAGTGAATCGGATTGGCTGATGATCGAGAGTAGACTGATGAGTACTTCGATAGGGCAGGCTACAGAAGAAGGTTGATGGCCTGCAAAATGAAATGCTCGGTGCATTGGCTGGCCTGCCAGAAAACCTGCGTGCAATGTCAAAGAGCATGGAGGCATCCAGCATCAAACTTGCACATGGCATTGTACAGAGCCTGGAGCCCAACCTTTCCAGCATGTAAGTGGTGGCCAACTCCATCAGCAGTCTTGTGACCCAACCATGATGCAATTTGTGATGGCTGATATCTCAGCTTCCATTGCAGCATAGGTAGAAACCACCCAATATCTGGGTGCTGCAGTGGAAGCTCAGAGTGCTCTCATTTATGCTCAACATGCTGCCATGCAAGCCCAGCCTACTGCCATCATGATTGCAGAAACCAGCGTTCAAAGAGTTCGCCAACAGATTACTAGAATTGCTGAAACGCCATCCTGGGGGAGTAGCAGTGGCTTGGTGGAGCATAAACCTACTGTCCTCTCTCAGGAAGATGCCATTTGTCCTCCCATCCCTGCCACTCCACCAGTACCCTTGCTGTTGCCTGTCAGCCAGCTCAGACTGCTGCTGCTGCACATGCGCGATGGTACCGTCTGCAGTCGGGCCTGCTACAGCTGCTTGAAGTCATTCTCCAAGGCCATCTGCCATCTCCTTCTTTGAAAGTCTGCAGCCTTCCAGCAGCCATGCTGTAGCCACTGGGGTAGCACGATGTAGGAGCACTAGCACAGGCAAAGGCAAATGAAAGACAGGCACTAAGTGAATGCACAGGGGTGATTAGTTGATGTTTGCAGGAAATATGGAACATGGAAACATAGAAAATAGGAGCAGAAGTAGGCCATTCGGCCCTTCGGACCTCCTCCGCCATTCAAAAAAAATCATGGCTGATCGTCTAATTCAGTACACTGTTCCCGCTTTCTCCCCATATCCGGTGATCCCTTTGGCATTAAGAAATACATCTATCCCCTTCTTGAATATATTTAATGACTTGGCCTCCACTGCCTTCTGCGGTAGAGAATTCCACAGGTTCACCACCCTCTGAGTGAAGTAATTTCTCATCTCGGTTCTAAATGGCATACCCCGTAGCCTGAGACTGTGACCCCTGGTTCTGGACTCCCCAGCCATCAGGAACATCCTCCCTGTATCTAGCCTGTCTAGTCCTGTTAGAATTTTATAGGTTTCTATGAGATCCCCTCTCATTCTTCTAAACTCTAGTGAATATAGGCCTAGTCGACCCAATCTCTCTTCTTATGTCAATCCTGCCAGCCCAGAAATTAGCCTCGTAAATCTTCTTTGCACTCCCTCCATGGCAAGAACATCCTTCTTCAGATAAGGAGACCAAAACTGCACACAATACTCCAGATGAGGTCTCACCAAGGTCCTGTATAACTGCAGTGAGACATTCTCGCTCTTGTACTCAAATCCTCTTGCAATGAAGGCTAACATACCATTCGCCTTCCTAACTGCTTACTGCACCTGAATGCTTTCTTTCAGTGACTCGTGTACAAGGACACCCAGGGCTCGTTGCACCTCCCCATTTCCCAATCTATCACCATTCCGATAATAATTTGCCTTTCTGCTTTTACAACCAAAGTGGATAACCTCACATTTATCCATGTTCTACTGCATCTGCCATGCATTTGCCCATTCACCCAACTTGTCCAAATCACATTGGAGCCTCTTTGCATCCTCCTCACAGATCACATTCCCCCCCAGCTTTGTGTCATCTGTAAACTTGGAAATGTTACATTTAGTTCCCTTACCCAAGTCATTAATATATATTGTGAATAGCTGAGGCCCAAGCACTGATCCCTGCGGTACTCCACTAGTCACTGCCTGCCACCCGGAACAAGACCCGTTTATTCTTACTCTCTGCTTCCTGTCTGTCAACCAATTCTCAATCCATGCCAGTACATTACCTCCCCTAACCTCTTATGTGGGACCTTATCAAAAGCCTTCTGAAAATCCAAATACACCACATCCACTGGTTCTCCTTGATCTATTCTACTAGTTACATCCTCAAAAAACTCCAGCAGATTTGTTAAGCATAACTTCCCCTTTGTAAACCCATGCTGACTTTATTCAAACCCATTTATGCTTTCCAGGTGTTCTGGTATCACATCCTTTATAATAGACTCTAGCATTTTCCCCACTACTGATGCAAGGCTAACTGGTCTGTAATTCCTTGTTTTCTCTCTACTTCCTTTTTTAAATAGTATGGTTACATCTGCCACCCTCCAATCCGTAGGAACTGCTCCAGAGTCTACAGAATTTTGGAAGATGGCCACCAATGCATCCACTATTTCCATGTGACATGTGTGGAAACCCACCTGTATGCTTAGGAGTCTCCAAATCAAATACTGCAAAATTCACATAAATGGAGCTTTACATTGTCTGAAATGAATGGCTGAATGTTATCAGTCCGTCGCAGGTCCCGGCGGCAGCAACGGAAGTGGGTGCCATCATCGCCGCATGTCACGTTTGTTGCTGGCTGACCACCATCACGTGGAAGCCGGCCAATTATCATAACTGAGGCCCTATTGCAGGAAGGGGATAGGCTACGAGGCTTTGATGGCAGCGTCAGGTGTTAGAAACACAGGTACTGGCGCCATCTTTAAACCACTCCAGTACCAGCCCTGCATGTACTGCTGCTTTTCACTGTTTCAATGACTCTGGAGTCATGCTGGACCACCACCCACCCCAATTGCTGTTACTGCTGGACCTTCCGCAACACTACCACTGCTGTCATTACTGCTGGACCTCCCACCACTGCTTCTGTTGCTGATGGACCTCCTGTGACCCTGTACCTGGACTGGACAGTGAGGGAGCCAACTGGGACCATGTCCAAGGCAAGACACCAGGTAACCCCACAGTTTAGCGATGCCTCCCTGGAGATTATCCTCCAGGCTATTAGGGAAAGGTCCTCTTCCCAAGAAGAGATACTCCTGCCTGACCAAGCAATCCTGGACAGAAATTACAGAGGAGGTCAGCAGCCATGGGGTCACCCCCTGGAACTTGGTCCAATTCCGCAAGAGGGTCAGTGACCTCCTCTCTCCGAAAAGGTGGGTCCTCCATACCGCTCTCCTCTTTGGGGCTTACATGTGGCTATGCAGGAAGCAGTGCTACATGGGGATGGAATGACCACAAAGGTGGTAGGAAGGGGGTGAGGCATCAGTTCATCCGGTCAGATGTGTGTCTATATCTTGGCAACAGGCTGCCTTCTTTTGGAGATCACCCTCACTACGTGTCCTGAGAGCGGGTGTAAAAAAGGAGCCATTTAGGCAACCATCAGGGAATGAGGGACTGCCACTCACATGTGTCCTGTTGTTCTTTGTGTGAGATCTAACTGTCCCTTTTTCTACTTGCAGGAGAAATGGGCCCTTAACATCAGGGAGACATTGAGGACTGACTGTAGGATCCCCAATGTGCGTGCTCTGACACCAGCAGAGGAGGAGGTTCTGGAGCTAGCGGGGGCCCAGGGCGGCTGTGCAATCGTGAACAGTGAGACTGGAGTGTCCGCACGAGAGAGTGAGGAGACATTGTGTTTATGTGTCCTCCACCACACTTCTGGAGATCCATATCAAGCATGAAAAGATCTGAACAACCTAACCCACAGATGTTTCTGTTCTCTCATGCAGATCGTGGCACCTCGGAGGCAAGCTCATCAAGTGGGACAGGGGTCCTGCCATCGACCTCTGAGGAAGAGGAGGGACAGTCAGAGGATGCACCATCACATCATTCCCCTGCACCTTCCACCAGTGCAGATACTCTCACTTCAGTGGGTATGTGCTCGGGCTTAGATTCAGGGTCACAAGCTGGTGAGGGCATCACACACGCACCCGTGCAGCTGATGAAGGCTGTGACAGCTAAGGTCACTGACAGTCAGGGGACTGTGAGAGGCCAGGCCCATGCTGAGCCCCAGGCTGATGACGGGCCTCTGATGTCGGTAGCACAGAACATACTGGAGTTGAAGAGAGAGGGAAGGGAACATGTTGCAGAGCTGCCAAAGGCAATGCACGGCCATGAGTGGATGATGAAGGAGACCGTCCATGCTATGAGTGCTGCAGTGTCTCAGTCGTATAAGTGCATTGCTTCCTCCATCAAGAGGTTGGTGACTCTGATGGAGAGTCAGATTCCGCAGATGCATGCAGACCTGCAAACCATTGCCTTGGCCATGAGCTCAATGCAGCAGTGGCAAAGCAAGAGAGTGATGAGGCACCTGTTGTATCCACAAGGTTCAAGTGAGCCATGGAAGGGAAAAGGACAGTCTGTCCTCCACATCTGGGAACTCCACACAGGGCGCTCCAAGAATGGGTGGAGGATCCTCAGCCCTTCCGTAAGTTACCCCAGCTCCAGTAGCCATGATGACAGAGGAGGGGCCTGCAGGCCCTCCAGGCCTCAGGCAGCCAGCGAATGTCTGCCAAAGTCACCCAGGACAAGGGACAGCCTGATCAGCAGCCTGCCTCTACCTCAGCTGCCTGTGTGGGGGTCACACTGCATAGAAGCACACAAAGGCATGCAAAGAAGAGCATCTAGACACACTTGGGGTTTCACAGGTATTTTAATTGTGGCCTTGTCATTGGTTGCTCCAGTTGTGTGAATAAATGGAGGTCAGATTGTTGTATATGGCTCATGCTTTCATTGCTGCCTTGTCAGAGGCAACCTTCGCCCTTGCTCCCTCCATGGACTGACAGTGTAGGCACAGGCCACGCTTGATCAGAGTCTCAGAGCGTGTGGTAAAGCTGGCGTTCGGCACTGCAGTGTGATAGGAAGGAGATGACAGGTGGAATACAGTGAGGTGGGTCTTTATTGAGTACACATTGAGAGGCCATCATGGTGGCAGGAAGTGGGTATGTATGAGATTGTGCAGTGCCTTCCTTGTATATCTCTCAATGGCCCTGACCTCCAGTGCAAGGGATGCAAGGTCCAGTGCTATCTGCTCAGTAGCCACCTCCACATTCTCCTCATTGGATGAGGACTGGCAATCAATCTTCATGCAGAGCACAGCAGACCATCACAATACGTGAGACCCTTGCTGAGGCATACGGCAGAGCTCCACCAGATCGATTGAGGCACCACAATCTTCTGCAGGCTAATGGCCTGCTCAATGGTCGCTCAGGTGGACCCATGACAGATGTGCATCTCTCCTTTGCTGCAGTGCAAGTGTTCCCAACTGGAGTTGAGTAGCCAAGTCTTCAATGGGTAGTAATGTCCCCTAGAATCCAACCCTGATGATGAGCAAGCGGCCTGAATAGCTGTGGCACCTGGCACTGTCAAAGTATTTGGGTAACATGGCTGCTTCCCAGGAAGCAGGCACATACCTCCAGGATAGTGATCACAGACCAGTTGTACATCGATGGAATGGAAGCCATTCCTGTTGATGAAGGCCGCTGGCTGCTCCATAGGAATCTTGATGGCCACTTGAGTGTAATGAATGACATATTGAACCTGGGGGAATCCAACCATGGTCCCAAAGCCACTGGCCCTATCAGCCTGGCTGTCAGAGTCAGTTTGTTATTGCACATTGTCGCCGGCCCTCTTGAACAAGGCATTGGTCACCTTCTTGAAGCAGCAATGGGCTACTGCCTTGGACACCACACATGTCCCCAATGGATCCCTGGAAAGAGCCAGACACATAGAAGTTGAGAGCCACAGTGATATTCAGGGCCATGGCATTGGGCATCCACCAAAGTCCATGGGTTGCAGCTCGTCCTGCAACATAGCACATAAATCAGTGACGGCCGTCCTGAAGAGCCGTAGTCTTCACTGACACTGCAAGTCAGATATTTGCAGAAACTGAACTGGAGTCACCATATAAATACTATGGCTACAAGAGCAAATCCGAGGCTAGGAATTCTGCGGCGAATAACTCACCACCTGACTCCCCAAAGCTTGTCCACCATCTACAAGGCACAGGTGTGCGATGGAATACTCTCCACTTGCCTGGATGGGTGCAGCTCCAACAACACTCAAGAAGCTCGATATCATCCAGGGCAAAGCAGCCCGTTTGGTTGACACCCCATCCACAAACATTCATTCCCTCCACCACCAACACATAGTGGCAGCAATGTGTACCATCTACAAGATGCACTGCAACAACACACTAAGGCTCCTTCAACAGCACCTTCCAAACCCCCGACCTCTACAACCTAGAAGGACAAGGGGAGCAGATGCATGGGAACACCACCACCTGCAATTTCCCCTTCAAGCCACAACCATCTTGACTGGGAACTGTATTGCCGTTCCTTCACTGTCGCTGGAACTCCCTTCCTAACAGCACTGTGGGTAGGAATGCAGTGATTCAAGAAGGCAGCTCAAGGGCAATTAGGGATGGGCAATAAATGCTGGTGTAGCCAGCGATGCCCACATCCCATGAATGAATAAAAAAAAGTTGAGGCGACTCCAATAACTCTGTGGTGAGGATAGGACCTGATTGCCATTGTCAGCTGCTGCTGCTTTCCTGTTGGACCTTCACGATCGTGCCCAGCCAGATCCTGGTCCTGCCTCCCTCTGAGCCACTGTTGCATGGCACGGGGGTCCACAAAGACTAGGTGTATGAGACCCATTCGAGCTGACCTCTGGCCCCTGTGTGTGCTGTCCTTGGAGAGAGGACCTTGTCTTCGGACTTTCGCTTTGATATTCCCCATTGAAGATGCGTTAATGCATCTCAGCGCCCACCCTTGCAGAGAACCCAGTACTCAAGAATGCGCCCACCCTTGACTCACCCTTGAACCCGAGATTGCACCCACCCTTGCAGACAGCCCAGTACTGCCGACAATGGCCTCTGTTCCCTCCTCTTCCCCTATCCACTGCTCACCATGGTGCCCTCCCGTGGAACACTGAGGCTTTGCCTCAGTGCCGGCACCTTTAAACAGCCAGGGATCTAAAGACACGTGATCCCCATGTGCCATTGACTAAATTGGAAAACTTCCGCAAAATTTGCTTCAATTCAATGCATTCTAACTAGCTGCTCACCAATTCAAATTGCAGTCCCGCCATATTGTAATGGCAAGGCCACCTTGGACATGGTCCATTGCAGACAAAATCTGGAATCAATGTCAAGTCAGCGGGAATTTGAGTGCTCACCTCTGGGATCAAACCCAAAGACAAATGGGAAATTGGAAGTGGGAAACCAAATTGATCCCGAGTAATAATTTTAAAAACTTCAGTACAGGTTTTCTTGCTGTTTTCAATACCAGAGAACTAAAATGTCCACATTCGAGCCCAGTACCTTCCTGGAACAGAGTGAAGTAACTTGGGCCTGGTTAAAAGCGCTATCTGTTGAACAGTTGAGGAATGTAGCTGGGCAGTTAGAGATTACTATCCATCCAAAAACTAGGAAGCCTGAAAGCCTAAAACTTGTGGCCAACCATTTTAAAATTGACACTGAAGAAGTGGAGACAGGCGTAGAATCTGAAACAGAAAAAGTAACATTAACGAAGATACAGCTGGAATAGAGGAGACTAGAATTAGAATTCCAGAAGGAGAAAGAGCAGAGAGAGTTTCAGGAAAGGGAAAAAGAAAGAGAATTCCGCGGAAGGGAAAATGAAAGAGCTTTCCCAAAGAAGAAGAAAGAAAGGGAGTTAAGGTCGCTTGAACTAACTAGGGGAAGACACAATACAGTGAAGGCACCACTAGTGAGGGAGTTACATATAGCTCAGGACTGAGTGCTGAGCTCTTAAAATTCTCCCAGTTGATACCAAAGTTCAATGAGGGGAATGTGGAAGCATTTTTCATCTCTTTTGAATAGCTTGCAAAGCAGTTGAAGTGGGCAATAGACAGCTGGCAAAGCAAACTAACAGGAAAAGCCCTTGAGGTTTATTGTTGTCTGATGAGAGTTCATCAAATTATGAGATGACTAAAAATTTTATCGTGAGTGCAATAGAGCTAGTACCAGAGGCGTACCGCCAAATATTCCAAACGCTGCGTTTGCTGACAAGGCTACCACTCGGTGGCGCTGCAATGGCACATGCGCAAATGCAGCCTGTGCCACTAAAATGTCACAGTCTGCGACGTCAACAGCCGCCAGGATAAAGATGGCACTGCTCAAATAATCACATGAAGGCAACCTAAGCACATGGCAGCACACAATGGCCAGATGGAGAGAGTGAGTGGACGGGCCGGGGGAACAGAGCAAGTGGATAGGCAGGCCGGAGGGGAGAGAGAGCGAGCGGGTGTGTCGGGGGGTCGGGGGGAGAGAGAGCGAGCGGGTGAATGGGCGGCCCAGCGGGGGAGTGGGGGAGAGAGCAAGTGGGCCGGCGGGGGGTGGGGGGGGGTGGGTGCCGAGAGAGCAAGCGGGCGAATGGGCGGGCTGGAGGGCAGGGGAGGGGAGGGAGCGAGGGGGCCGGGGGGGTTGGTGTGGGAGAGAGAGCGAGTGGTGAGGCCGGGAGGAAGCGAGCGGGCGGGCCAGGGGTGGGGGGGGAAGAGAGTGGGCGGGCCGGAGGGGGCAACAAGAGCGGGCGGGTCGGGGGGCAGGGAGTGAGCGGGTGGGTGGGCGGGGGGGGGGGAAGAGAGTTGTCGGACAGCAGGGGGCAGGAGGAGAGTGCACCCGCCACCACCAAGGTGTTCGATCATGCTCTCCCCGCTTCCCCCATCCCCGCTCTCTGCACACGTTACTCGATGACGTAATCTGCGTATACGCCAACCAGTCCTGGTAATGCGGAACGCAGTGCATGCGCAGAGTAGGAGCCAATCTGTGGCGCAGTGTGTTGATGTCAGCTGCCGGCTGCATTGTCGATAATCACTTTGTGTTCTAATCCCTCGGAAAGCAGCCTGAACAAACTTACATCGAGTTCGAAAGGGTTAAGCAACTCACTTTCGACCGATAGATACGGGCACTTAAGATAGAGTCCGCCTATGAAAACCTCAGAGAGGTGATCCTCCTAGAAAAGTTCAAAAACTCGCTTCCCCTTTCCATCAGAAACCACATGGAGGAACAAAAGGTTCTAAGTGCCAGGCAAGCAGCAATCTTGGCTGATGATTATACACTAATTCACAAGCCCTTGGTCCAAGGGAAACCCTTCCCTTGTCACCTCCAAAAACCTGAAAAGGATAGAAGGTGGGAGATTGATAGGAAGATGAACAGCCCTGTGTCAGAAGAGAGAGCTGGAAACACAGGCGGCCTCCTCAGGCCATTGAAGAAGGTACTGGGAACAGGAGTGATACCCCGAAGCCTGTATGTTTCCACTGTAACAAGACAGCTCACCTTCAAGCTGACTGATGGAAGTTACGGGGAAAACTCATAGGTTTAGTCAGGGTACACCAGACCAGGGCAGGAAAAGAAGCCCTGATAGAAAGCATAGCAGACCAGGCTGTGGCTTTAACTGTAGCAGTAAAACCCAGTAAACCTATCACTGAGAGTCCGGGCAAACTTAACAAAATCCCTGAGAGTTACCAGGATTTTGTGTCTGGAGGAAGAGTGACCCCATACCCCTCAAGTGAGGTGAGTAAGCCCATAGTCATACTTAGAGCAACAGGGACCACCCAATCCTTTCTGCTGGGAAAAGGCATGACCTTTCCCCCAGAGAGTGCATCGAAAGCTAAAGTGCTAGTAAACGGTAGCAGAGGAAAGTATATGCCCGTACCTTTATACCGGATGCACCTGGAGTGCAACCTTACTTCAGGACTGGTAACCCATGGGGATTGTCTCTAGTTTACTTGTGGATGAGATCGACCTGCTCCTGGGTAATGATCTGGCAGGGGCGAAGGTGATTGCTTCCCCAGTGGTTTTATAGAGACCGAAAGAGGTCAGGGAGACAGAGGAAAAGCTCTCTGACATTTCTCCTGACTGTGTGGTGACCTGGTCCATGGCCAAACGAGCTCCATCAGTGGAGGCTAAACTGGCACTGTAGACAGATGACCCTACTGTCTGGTTACCTGAAATCTTCTTTGGGATGTTAGAGGACCCAGGGGATGGGTTAAACAGATCTTCCTTGGTCGGGGCTCAGCAAGCCGACCCAGAATTAATAAAGTTAGCACAGACTGCTCGAACTGAAGCTGAAGCAGAGGGAGTTCCAGAGTGCTACTATTTAAAGGATGAGGTACTGATGAGGAAGTGGAAACTTCCTTACAGAACTGCAGACGTGGAGTGGACAGTAGTTCACCAGGTAGTGGTGCCGCCAAGGTACCGTAGGGAAATATTGAGAATAGCCCATGAGATTCCAATGGCTGGACATGTCAGTATCAGAAAAACCCAAGCCCACATCAGACAGCATTTTCACTGGCCACAACTCCACAAGGATATGGTGGAGGTCTGTAAGACTTGCCACACGTACCAGGTTGTGGGGAAACCTCAACCTGCAATAAATCCTGCAACCCTAATTCCCATACTGGCTTTTTGGGAACCCGTCAGCAGAGTGCTGGTAGATTGTGTGGGACCCCTGCCGAAAACAAAAGGGGGCTACCAGTATCTTCTCATCATTATGGATGTGGCTTCCCAATTTCCAGAGGCTATCCCTTTAAGAACCATCTCTGCCAAGGTAGTGGTGGAGGGGCTGACCCAATTTTTCACCCAATATGGGTTGCCTGCTGAGATCCAGTTAGATCAGGGCAAAACCTTTATGTCCAGTATGTTTCAAAAGGTCATAGGTAATGTGGGCATAACCCAGCTCAAGCCCTCAACCTACCACCCACAGTCAAAAGGGGCTTTGAATTGGTACCACCAGACCCTGAAGGCAATGCTCAGGGCACACTGCTATGAGTACCCCATGACTGGGACAAAGGGCTGGGATTTCTTCTGTTTGCTACCAGAGACTCACCTAATGGGTCCACTTGCTTTAGTCCCTTTGAATTAGTTTATGGACGTGGGATGAGAGGTCCTCTGAAACTAATCAGCAAGAGGTTTTTGGGAACCAGGGACAAATCTTCCCTGTTACACTACATCTCCATGTTCTGAGAACAGCTCACGAGAGTGCATTGGCTCAGGAACACCTAAAAACCTCCCAGACAACTATGACAAGGCAGGCAGATAAACATGCTAAGGCCAGAATATTGCAGGCTGGAGACCATGTGTTACTGCTATTATCAATACATGGAGCACAATTGAAAGCCCGTTTAGTAGCCTGTACAGCATAGTAAAGAGAATTAGCCAGGTGAACTATATAATTGACATGCCAGATCATAGGAAAAAGCAAAGGCTGCGTCACATCAAAATGTTAAAACAGTATCATAGCCGTGAAGGGGACAAACAAGCATAGATCTGTCAGGCGGCCAGGAAAGAGGAGAGCGAAAGCAACAGTGAGGACGAGTTAGAGAAAGGCCTAGAGGATTCCCAAATTGAACCCCCTACCATCTGGTTAGCTAACACTGAGATGTTAGGCAAATTATAGTCACAATATATATCAATGATTTGGATATGGGGACCAAATGTAATATTTCCAAGTTCACAGATGACACAAAACTAGGTGGAAATGTGTGTTGTGAGGAAGATGCAAAGCGGCTTCAAGGGGATTTGGATAGACTTAATGAGTGGGCAAGAATGTGTCAGATGGAATATAATGTGGAAAAATGTGAGGTTATCCATTTTGGTAGGAAGAATAGATGTGCAGAGTATTTCTTAAATGGTAAGAAATTAGAAAGTGTAGATGCACAAAGAGGTCTGGGTGTCCTTGTCAATAAGTCACTGAAAGCTAACATGCAAGCAATTAAGTAGGCTAATGGTATGTTAGCCTTTATCACAAGAGGATTTGAGTACAGGAGTAGTGAAATCTTGCTTCAATTGTACAGAACCTTGGTTATACCACACCTAGCGTATTGTATGCAGTTTTGGTCCCCTTACCTTAGGGAGGATTGATATCATTGCCATAGAGGGAGTGCAACAAAGGTTCACCAGACTTGTTCCCGGGATGGTGGACTGTCTTATGAAGAGAGATTGGGGAAACTGGTCATGTATTCTCTAGAGTTTCAAAGAATAAGAGGTGATCTCATTGAAACCTACAAAATACTTAAAGGGATAGACAGGGGAGATGCAGGTAAGATGTTTCCCCTAGTTGTGGAGTCTAGAACCAGGGGACACAATTTCAAAATTAGGGGGAAACCGTTTAGGACAGAGATGAGGAGAAATTTCTTTGCTCAGAGGGTTGTGAATCTTAGGAATTCTCTACCTCAGAGGGCTGTGGAAGCTCAGTCATTGAGTATGTTTAAAGCAGAGATTGACAGATTTCTAAATACAAATGACATAAAGGGATATGAGGATAGTGTGGGAAAAGGGCATTGAAGTGGAAGATTATATTGAATGGCAGAGCAGGTTTGATAGGCTCAATGGCCTGCTCCTATATTCCTATGATTGTATTAGATACCATATCTTTATATTTAGAGATACAGCACTGAAACAGGCCCTTTGGCCCACCGAGTCTGTGCTGACCATCAACCACCCATTTACACTAATCCCATATTCCTACCGGATGTTAAATCGCTGGGGGCTTTCTTGTAGTTCAAAAGTGCGATTTAACATCCGCAGCACTTAAAGCAGCCAGAAGTACTGCACAAAGAACAGCTAGGCGTTGCGCAAACGACTACTGGCAACACCTATGCAGTCATATTCAGCTGGCCTCAGACACCGGAAACATCAGAGGAATGTATGATGGCATGAAGAGAGCTCTTGGGCCAACCATCAAGAAGATCACCCCCCTCAAATCTAAATCGGGGGACATAATCACTGACCAACGCAAACAGATGGACCGCTGGGTTGAGCACTACCTAGAACTGTACTCCAGGGAGAATGCTGTCACTGAGACTGCCCTCAATGCAGCCCAGCCTCTACCAGTCATGGATGAGCTGGACATACAGCCAACCAAATCGGAACTCAGTGATGCCATTGATTCCCTAGCCAGCGGAAAAGCCCCTGGGAAGGACAGCATTACCCCTGAAATAATCAAGAGTGCCAAGCCTGCTATACTCTCAGCACTACATGAACTGCTATGCCTGTGCTGGGACGAGGGAGCAGTACCCCAGGACATGCGCGATGCCAACATCATCACCCTCTATAAAAACAAAGGTGACCGCGGTGACTGCAACAACTACCGTGGAATCTCCCTGCTCAGCATAGTGGGGAAAGTCTTTGCTCGAGTCGCTCTGAACAGGCTCCAGAAGCTGGCCGAGCGCGTCTACCCTGAGGCACAGTGTGGCTTTCGTGCAGAGAGATCGACTATTGACATGCTGTTCTCCCTTCGTCAGATACAGGAGGAATGCCGTGAACAACAGATGCCCCTCTACATTGCTTTCATTGATCTCACCAAAGCCTTTGACCTCGTCAGCAGACGTGGTCTCTTCAGACTACTAGAAAAGATCGGATGTCCACCAAAGCTACTAAGTATCATCACCTCATTCCATGACAATATGAAAGGCACAATTCAACATGGTGGCTCCTCATCAGAGCCCTTTCCTATCCTGAGTGGTGTGAAACAGGGCTGTGTTCTCGCACCCACACTTTTTGGGATTTTCTTCTCCCTGCTGCTTTCACATGCGTTCAAATCCTCTGAAGAAGGAATTTTCCTCCACACAAGATCAGGGGGCAGGTTGTTCAACCTTGCCCGTCTAAGAGCGAAGTCCAAAGTACGGAAAGTCCTCATCAGAGAACTCCTCTTTGCTGACGATGCTGCTTTAACATCTCACACTGAAGAATGCCTGCAGAGTCTCATCGACAGGTTTGCGTCTGCCTGCAATGAATTTGGCCTAACCATCAGCCTCAAGAAAACGAACATCATGGGGCAGGATGTCAGAAATGCTCCATCCATCAATATTGGCGACCACGCTCTGGAAGTGGTTCAAGAGTTCACCTACCTAGGCTCAACTATCACCAGTAACCTGTCTCTAGATGCAGAAATCAACAAGCGCATGGGTAAGGCTTCCACTGCTATGTTCAGACTGGCCAAGAGAGTGTGGGAAAATGGCGCACTGACACGGAACACAAAAGTCCGAGTGTATCAGGCCTGTGTCCTCAGTACCTTGCTCTACGGCAGCGAGGCCTGGACAACGTATGCCAGCCAAGAGCGACGTCTCAATTCATTCCATCTTCGCTGCCTTCGGAGAATACTTGGCATCAGGTGGCAGGACTATATCTCCAACACAGAAGTCCTTGAAGCGGCCAACATCCCCAGCTTATACACACTACTGAGTCAGCGGCGCTTGAGATGGCTTGGCCATGTGAGCCGCATGGAAGATGGCAGGATCCCCAAAGACACATTGTACAGCGAGCTCGCCACTGGTATCAGACCCACCGGCCGTCCATGTCTCCGTTATAAAGACGTCTGCAAACGCGACATGAAATCGTGTGACATTGATCACAAGTCGTGGGAGTCAGTTGCTAGCATTCGCCAGAGCTGGCGGGCAGCCATAAAGACAGGGCTAAATTGTGGCGAGTCGAAGAGACTTAGTAGTTGGCAGGAAAAAAGACAGAGGCGCAAGGGGAGAGCCAACTGTGCAACAGCCCCAACAAACAAATTTCTCTGCAGCACCTGTGGAAGAGCCTGTCACTCCAGAATTGGCCTTTATAGCCACTCCAGGCGCTGCTTCACAAACCACTGACCACCTCCAGGCGCGTATCCATTGTCTCTCGAGATAAGGAGGCCCAAAAGAATATTCCTACCACCTACCTATACTAGGGGCAATTTATAATGGCCAATTTACCTATCAGCCTTTGCAGGTCTTTTGGCTGTGGGAGGAAACCAGAGCACCCAGCGAAAACCCACACAGTCACAGGGAGAACTTGCAAGCTTCACACAGGCAGTACCCAGAATTGAACCCAGATCACTGGAGCTGTGAGGCTGCAGCACTAACCACTGCGTCACTGTGCCGCCTATACTCTGCTATTTAAATGCAGAACAGAGAGGAGACCTAACAAGGCTACTCACAGCATTTAAAGGGATCTGCAGGGACAAACCAGGGTGCATAACACGGTGTGGATATATGAGAGACCCCTCCCATAAAACAAAATCCCTATCGCCTCGGTCCCACTCAGTTGTACCTAACCGCTACAAAGTCAATAAAAAGGAATTAAACCGGACGGACCACCCGGCATTGACCGAGGCACCGGAAACGACAATGGCGAACCCAGCCCTGTCGACCCTGCAAAGTCCTCCTTACTAACATCTGGTGGCTTGTCCCAAAGTTGGGAGAGCTGTCCCACAGACTAGTCAAGCAACAGCCTGAGATAGTCATACTCAGGGATTCATACATTACAGTCAATGTCCCAGACACTGCCATCACCATCCCCGAGTATGTCCTGTCGCACCCAGCAGAGGTGGTGGCACAGTGGTATACAGTAGGGAGGGAGTTGACCTGGGAGTCCTGAACATCGACTCCGGACCCCATGAAGTTGCATGGCATCAGGTCAAACATGGGCAAGGTAATCTCCTACTGATTACCACCTACCGCCCTCCCTCAGCTGATGACTCAGTACTCCTCCATGTTGAACACCACTTGGAGGAAGCACTGAGGGTGGCAAGGGCACAAAATGTACTCTAGGTGGGGGACTTCAATGTCCATCACCAAGAGTGGCTCGGTAGCACCACTACTGACTGAGCTGGCCAAGTCCTAAAGGACATAGCTGCTAGGCTGGGTCTGCGGCAAGTGGTGGGGGAACCAACACGAGGGAAAAACATACTTGACCTCGTCCTCACCAATCTGCCTGCCGTAAATGCATCAGTCCATGACAGTATTGGTAGGAGTGACCACCGCACAGTCCTTGTGGAGACGAAGTCCCGCCTTCACATTGAGGATACCGTCCATCCTGTTGTGTGGCACTATCACCATGTTAAATGAGATAGATTTCGAACAGATCCAGCAATGCAAAACTGGGCATCCATGAGGCGCTGTGGGCCATCAGCAGCAGCAGAATTTTACTCAACCACAATCTGTAACCTCATGGCCCGGCATATCCCCCACTCTACATTACCATCAAGCCAGGAGACCAACCCTGGTTCAATAAAGAGTGCAGGAGGGCATGCCAGGAGCAGCACCAGGCATACCTCAAAATGAGGTGTCAACCTGGTGAAGCTACAACACAGGACTACTTGCATGCCAAACTGCATAAGCAGCATGCGATAGACAGAGCTAAGCGATCCCATAACCAACGGATCAGATCTAAGCTCTGCAGTCCTCCCACATCCAGCCATGAATGGTGGTGGACAATTAAACAACTAACTGGAGGAGGTGGCTCCACAAATATCCCCATCCTCAATGATGGGGGAGCCCAACACATCAGTGCGAAAGATAAGGCTGAAGCATTTGCAACAATCTTCAGCCAGAAGAGCCGAGTTGATGATCCATCTCAGCCTCCTCCTGAAGTCCCCAGCATCACAGATGCCAGACTTCAGCCAATTTGATTCACTTCGCGTGATATCAAGAAACGACTGAAGGCACTGGATACTGCAAAAGCCATGGGCCCTGACAATATTCCGGCAATAGTACTGAAGACCTGTGCTCCAGAACTTGCCGCGCCCCTAGCCAAGCACTTCCAGTACAGCTACAACACTGGCATCTACTCTGCAATGTGGACAATTGCCCAGGTATGTGCTGTACACAAAAAGCAGGACAAGTCCAACCCGGCCAATTACCACCCCATCAACCTACTCTCAATCATCAGCAAAGTGATGGAAGGCGTCATCAACAGTGCCATCAAACGGCACTTGCGTAGCAATAACCTGCTCAGTGACGCTCAGTTTGGGTTCCGTCAGGACCACTCAGCTCCTGACCTCATTACTGCCTTGGTTCAAACATGGACAAAAGAGCTGATCTCAAGAGGTGAGGTGAGAGTGACTGCCCTTGACATCAAGGCAGCATTTGACCGAGTATGGCATTAAGGAACCCTAGCAAAACTGAGGTCAATGGGAATCAGGGGGAAAACACTCCACTGGCTGGAATCATATCTAGCTCAAAGGAAGATGTTTGTGGTTGGTTGGAGGTCAATCATCTGAGCTCCAGGACATCACTGCAGGAGTTCTTCAGGGTAGTGTCCTGGGCCAAACCATCTTCAGCTGCTTCATCAATGACCTTCCTTCAATCATAAGGGCAGCACAGTGGCGCAGTGGTTAGCACCGCAGCCCTTACAGCTCCAGCGACCCGGGTTCAATTCTGGGTACTGCCTGTGTGGAGTTTGCAAGTTCTCCCTGTGTCTGCGTGGGTTTCCTCCGGGTGCTCCGGTTTCCTCCCACATGCCAAAGACTTGCAGGTTGATAGGTAAATTGGCCATTAGCAATTGCCCCTAGTATAGGTAGGTGGTAGGGAAAATATAGGGACAGGTGGGGATGTGGTAGGAATATGGAATTAGTGTAGGATTGGTATAAATGGGTGGTTGATGGTCGGCACAGACTCGGTGGGCCGAAGGACCTGTTTCAGTGCTGTATCTCTAAACTAACCTAAAGAAGTGGGGATGTTCGCTGATGATTGCACAATGTTCAGCACCATTCGTGACTCCTCAGATACTGAAGCAGTCGTGTAGAAATGCAGAAAGACCTGGACAATATCCAGGCTTGGGCTCATAAGTGGCAAGTAACATTCGCGCCACACAAGTGCCAGGCAATGACCATCTCCAACAAGAGAGAATCTAACCATCTCCCCTTGACATTCAATGGCATTACCATCGCTGAATCCTGCACTATCAACATCCTAGGGGCTACCATTGACCAGAAACTGAACTGAAGTAGCCATATAAATACCGTGGTTACAAGAGCAGGTCAGAGGCTAGCAATCCTGAGGCGAGTAACTCACCTCCTGACTCCCCAAAGCCTGTCCACCATCTACAATGCACAAGTCAGGAGTGTGATGGAATACTCTCCACTTGCCTGGATGGGTGCAACTCCAACAACACTCAAGAAGCTCGACACCATCCAGGACAAAGCAGCCCACTTGATTGGCACCCCATCCACAAACATTCACTCCCTCCACCACTGACGCACAGTGGCAGCAGTGTGTACCATCTACAAGACGCACTGCAGCAATGCACCAAGGCTCCTTGGACAGCACCTTCCAAACCTGCGACCTCTGCCAACCAGAAGGACAAGGGCAGCAAATACATGGGAACACCACCACCTGCAAGTTCCCCTTCCAGGTCACACACCATCCTGACTTGGAACTATATCGCCGTTCCTTCACTGTCGCTGGGTCAAAATCCTGGAACTCCCTTCCTAACAGTACTGTGGGTATACCTACCCCAAATGGACTGCAGCAGTTCAAGAAGGCAGCTCACCACATCTTCTCAAGGGCAATTAGGGATGGGCAATAAATGCTGGCCTGGCCAGTGATGCCCACATCCCATGAATGAATTAAAAAAAAGAACAAGTTACTTCTTCTCCCTGTTTTACCAGTAGCTAGACTGAATATACCCTCTGTCAGAGTGAGGCTCAGGCTATAATCCAAAAAACAGATTAATTAAACATTGAACAAGCAAACAGACAGCAAAAATGGGATAATTGAAGTACTTACAAATTTTACTAACCCCCTTGAAAGATCAGAACATAAATGATACAACTCTGGTGCTACCTGTCAGTAAAAATTGATCCTTGAAACACTGTCATTCATTTATGTGGCAGAATATCATCAACGAGTCAGATCTTGCTCAGTTTCTCTGATGGCTTCAGACTGATCTAAGCTTTACAGTCTGCTATAAGCTCAAAATTGCAAGTTCCTGGCCACACAGCAATCTGTCAATGGAACAACTAAAAATCATTACCCTAAACTTTAGACAGACAGGGCTGAATTTCACCAGCCCCTCAACATCGTGGGTCGTGGTGGGGGGGGCCCGTAAAATACTTGTGGGAGAGGCCCGCCATGACCCATAATGCCAAGCAGGCCACGCTGCATTTTACCAGCAGCGGGGCCTCAGTGTGGGCCCCACCCCCGCTGCACATTGGTGGAGCCTTCATCTCCCGAATAAAATAAATGCAAATAACTGGGCGGTCAACCCACACCTATATTGTAGCCTGTGGCCAGAGGTCCCGCACCTTCCGATCCCCGTTTGGGGATTCAAGGTGAGACACTGGTAGGGAGGGGGGAGGAGTTTCATTTTCAGGTCAGGAGGGGGGGGTGAATGGAGAAAAGTGATTCAATTAGCTGAGGGGATGGTGGGAAAGAGTTGAAGGACAAAGATTGCAAAGATGGGGGTTGAAAGGTTGGGACTGTCAAAAATGTTTTTTTTGCGGCGGGGAGAGGGAAATAAATATACTGTTTGATCATTGGCGGGGGTGGTGGAAGACGGGCTTTGATGTTCAATTTAATGTTTTTATTGAAATTTAATGTGAAGGTCTCTTTAAAATTTTACAACAGCTGTCAGGGCTTGAAGCCCTTTAAAAATGGCACTGGCACCTGCGCAGTGGCACCAGGCGCCATTGCCCGGGACGGAGCAGCCACCCCCTCTACGTTATCGGGGGCGGCCGTTCCACCTTCTCCATTTAAATGCCACTGAAGCCAACTCTACTCTGACCATTTTTCACGCCCATAATATGGTGGGGACTCAGCAGTGGAGAAGTTGCGCGTGATGCTTGCCTTTCTTCAAGGTTGCTGCCGAGACTGGCGGCGAGCAGGTAAAATTCAGCCCATGTCGTGGCATAATCAGTTCTCAAGACATCCCAAAGCACTTCAGCGTTAAGGGCTCACTTTTCAAAGTGCAATATCTAATGTTATGAAGGCTAATATGGCTGCCATTGTGCACACAGCAAGGATTCACAAACAGCAAATGAACAAATGAATGAATTAATCTGTTTTGGGTCGATGAGTGAGGAATGTTGATCAGGACATCTCCCCGCTCTTACCAAATAATGGCATGGGATCTTTTGCATCCATCCAAGGAGTCAGATGGGGGTCTTAGTTTAACATCTCATCCAAAAGCCGTAACCTCCAAAAGTGCAGTGCTCAGTTTGTACTGCGTGATTTTGCCTTGTGCCCAAACCAGGCAACAAGTCAGCAGAGTGATTGTTCGGCATTCGACTCCATGCCAACCTGAGACTTGAGCAGAAGAAAAGAAACAGAATAACATATAAAATACATAAGTAGAGAACAGAAAGTAATGAAATAGCAGAAGTGAGATTAGCAGAATAGGAAGCAGAATCTGAGAATTCTAAGAAATGAAAGATATATTTGAGGTACAGCGAGTGCCTGACTGGCTAAAGGAGCGGGCGGAATGGTAGGTAGAAAGAAAAGCATGAAAAATGGTCAGAGTAGAGTTGGCTTCAGTGGCCCAGGCATCTGGTTTAAGGAAAAGGTTTATAACAAGAGTTGTAAACCACTGACATTCCTACCCTTTCTCATATTCTAGACTCTTGCTCTTGCGATTAGGAATTGCTTCATTGAATATTCCCTTGAATGTAATTGCCAGTCACCTACTTACCTACCATAGCACAATAAACCTCCCAATCCCCTCAGCAGGAAGGAGTTAACCATGTGGCTATGTGGTTCAACTGTTTGCTCTTAACTTACTGAAGGCTTGTTAGAGAGGAGTTAAAATTACAAAAACGTCCTCTCCTGTAGCCGGGGCCCATTGTGCTGTTTGTAGTTTTTAACATCACTCGGATTACCAAAGCAACAAATCGTCCTTGAGACACTTCGGTCCTCTGCAGATAATGACAGAAAGAAAAATAGCTGTCACTATCTGAGTAAAGAATTGTATTTATATCAGTTTCTCATCATCAGTCTTGCGTTAAACAGAAAATAATCATTCATGTCATGCAGTCAATCTCTTATTTATAGACAGAAATGACAGCTGTTTAAGATAAAATTACAAAATAATAATCTGAGAAAAAAATGTTTAATATTGCTGTTCTTTATTTTTCTTCTGTTGAGTTTTTTTTTAAGAAAGCTGTGCAGGAGCTGTGGGAAGGAAGATACATGTTAAATGATCTCTTTCGATTTATTTTTTTCCCCTTTGTCTTCCTCCAGTTTTCTGCCTTTATCTTCTCAGCATACCAACTCATATTGGGGTAGGTTCCAGGAGTGCCAGGTACCTGGTACCTTGCCCAAGTGGCCATCCATTGTGTGTAAGACCACACACACTGAGCCAGGGCATTACAGGCGAGCTGAAACCTGCCCTTAATCTGGGGCCTGCAAACACACATGCTGGAGCAGTGACTGGACAGTGTTTGGAAGTGAGAATTATTACATAGAATTTTACAGCACAGAAACAGGCCATTCAACCTAGCAAGTCTATGTTGGTGTTAATGCACAACAGGAGCCTCTTACCACCTAACTTCATCTCATCCTATCAACATGTCAACTCTGGCAGATTTTCCGCTTCCCATAAGAGCACCGCTGAGCCAAACTGCCGTGTCACTTCTGCCATCCTCATTATATGTGAAAAATGCACCCAATTGCAGTGATGAGTACTTTGCCCACATGGTATTGCACTAGAACAAAAATGATCCAACAATTAATAAGCAATGTGAGAAGGGTTCTTCCTCTCTCCCCCCACTTCATGGCTTTTTATACTCCTTTATACAGATTAGATAGCCTCATACTACGGTCCATGCATTGGAACCATTTGCATGGATTTTCTAGTGCCCACTGGAAAAATTTCAGGATAGGACTTCAACCCACCCATGAGATCTTGTCTTTTCCTGGGAGTGGCCTAATTAAGCACATAGGACTGGTTCAAACTAGGGATTCAGCTGCTGAGTGGTTTTTCACTGCTGTGGAGGGAGGGAAATCTGGTGTAGCTGTTGTGGTTAATAGGCTGGAGGACAGTTCAAGCCTTCATGAGGTAGAAATAGAGTAGGATCACAGCCAGCAGGGCATGACAGAAAGTGAATCAGCACCAGAAATGTTTGCTGTGGTCAAGGTGCCTAGATTCTGAGAAGCTCTCATGGAGGTATACAAAATTATGAGGGGCATAATTAGGGTAGATAGGAAGAAACTTTTTCCCTTAGCAGAGGTGTTAATAACTAGGGGGAATAGACTTAAGGTAAGGCGCAAGAGGTTTTGAAGGGATTTGAGGAAAACTTTTTTCACCCAGAGGATGGTTGGAATCTGGAACACACTGCCTGAAGGGGTGGGGGGTGGTAGAGGCAGGAACTCTCATGAGATTTAAGAAGTATTTAGATGATCACTTGAAATGCCATAGCATACAAGGCTAAGAGCCAAGTGCTGGAAAATGGGATTAGAACAGTTAGGTGCGTAATGGTCGGCACAGACACAATGGGCCGAAGGGCCTGTTTCTGTGCTGTATAAATCTATGACTGTATGACTCTATGATTAGCAGACGTGGGAAAAGGGGGCAAGATTATTTGGCATCAAAGTCAGAAAGCTCCCGTCCACCGCCCAAAAGAAAGTCAGTACATGCAGTACGGAGGACGGTCCTGCATTCGGTCAGTGTCCCATCAATCTACCTACAAATGACAATACAATACTGGACACATTTTAATAGTTTTAGCAGATTGGCCAAGGTAAGTGGCCTGAGTACTCAGACATCCCAAACAGGTAACACTTACCAGCTGTCATGTCTCAAAATACTCATATGTGAGTTCAATATGATTTATATCATTTGATTGTAAGTTTATGAACCAAAACATGGCCAAAGTCTTATTTTCATGAAATTGCTGAAAATGGAGACATGTCGTCGAAGCCTGTTTCAGCGGAAGAAAATGAGTGACAGCCATTCGCTGGTTCATTCCTCAGGGTAATGCCTTGACCAATCAGAGTCAAGTTGCCTGGTTTGAATTTCAAACAAAGCTTGGCAGTTAACTGTCAGTACCATTTTCCATTGCATACGAACATACAAATATATGAATTAGAGCTCTAGATAATATGCTTCTTTTTTTATTCTTCCTGCCAAAGTGCACAATTTCACACTTTCCCACATTATACTCCATTTGCCAGGTCTTTGCCCACTTACTTAACCTATCTATTTCCCTTTGTAGCCCCTTTATGTCCTCTTCACAAGTTACTTTCCTACCTATCTTTGTGTCATCAGCAAATTTAGCAACCATACCTTAGGTCCCTTCATCTAAGTCATTTAGAGAAATTGTAAAAATTTGAGGCCCCAACACAGATCTCTGTGGCACACCACTCGTTACATCTTGCCAACCAGAAAATTACCCATTTATGCCTACCCTCTGTTTCCTGTTAGCTAGCCAATCTTCTATCCATGCCAATATGTTACCTCCTACACCATGAGCTTTTATTTTCTGCAATAACAGTAATGCCTCTATCAATCAGAGTTCACTTGCCAACCAATCAACTCTCTCTTCTCATGCAGTATAAGTTGTTGTTTTCCCCTACTTTCGTTATTCTTACCTATTGTCCTGATGAGTGCAAGACGAAAAGCTTTGACAACATGTCTCTATTTTCCGCAATTCTCAATGTCTGTACTACCAAACGACTATTTGATGAAATTCTTGAAAATTGAGGGCATTGGTTTGCAGGAATTTCTAAACCCAGCACAAATAAAACAGATGACATTACCAGACTAACAGTAGATGATTGGAGGCTTACAGTGACAACTGTTAATGTTGAGCTATTTTGCACTCTTAGAAATAAAGATCATACCAACTTATTGCACTTTTTAGGAAATATTTCTTTCCAAATCTGGAAACATTTATCTGTGATATACCAATCAACCAAGAGTCCATTTAATCAATAATCTTATTTAATTTATTTTTGTTTTCTGGATGGATAATAGTGCTGGAAAATGATTATATTTCCACATTTTGCATCTAGTGTCTGCAGCAAAAGCTCTCAGAACACAACATAAGTTAGATGCACGTCAAAGTTCTGCTCCAATTTTGACCATTAATTTCCTTAGGAGTTGATCCTGCACCCCCATTGTAACTTTGCCATAACTGCCTCCAATTGAAAATTATTAATCTTTTGTTTAAATCCCTTCATAATTTCGCACTTTACAATCCCCGTAACCTCCCCGAGCTCGACAAACTTACCTTCCTTCAACTCTGGCCTCTTGCGCCACATCATTTGCAGCTAGAATAGAATTGAACTCTATTGATTAAAGCAAGGAATGCTTGCCAGGACGTCACCAAGTTGTTCTATGCATAGTGCGATGGTAGCTTTTAATATTTACCAGAACAGTTGAATATCTCCGACAATGGCTGGTACTTTTTTGACAAATGCATCACTTCCCTTAACAGTCAGACTAGACTGCGACCAAGTCCTGGACTGCGGCTTGACCTGAACACCTGATTCTGAACTGAGGTGCGACTAAATGAACCAAGCCAGCACACTTCATATGTTCTGTCACATCACCTGAATTAGCTTGAAAAATTCAAAAGTTTGGTATTAATGCAAGGAACCTGTCAATGTATTCAAATGATACTGCTTTTGTTTACTTTTTATTTTAAGCTTTTATTTATTGCTGCAAGTTAAACAAACTTCCCGACATATAATTAAAATTCTATGACAACCCATGAACTCTTTTGACTTCATTCCTTCCATCACCAATTTTAAAGCCCGAACACAAGATGGCGCGATTTCTCTGCACAATCAGCAGGAGGCTGGTTTATCATTTTTGAAAACACCAGTTCTAAAATAAAAAAAGGCAGTTTCCGATCAGATTACTGATATAAGTTGACAACTGTATTGCCTTATAAAGGCCTGGCCGGGGATATTAAACAAACCTCAAGTGTCAATAAAGGACAGCAACCTCTCTATGTTTAATTGGTTTGCTATGAGATAGTTTCAAATGCACAAGTACCAAAATACCCAAAAATTTGCTATAATTGGATAGGCTGACAGTCTGGTTTAGTCCATGCACGGCTGCTGAAACTTTATACTGTGAGCACTGCCCCAAACTAGAAGGACTGAAGATGATCAAGAGATGAGGAATTAACTGAGAGAGAAAAATAAAGAGTGAAGTTCATTTTTGCAGGTTATTGCCTGTGAACTTTTTGTGTGTAACAGGATTTAATTCATCAGTGGGTGATCATCAAGTTCATTTAAAGTGCGCTTTTTCGTTGGAGAAATTTGGATGTTTGGATCGTGATGGGAGAACTGTCACTTTAAACATCTGAATTGAATAATCTAGAGTGCTTTTTGGCTCTTTGCTTAGTGTAATAAATGAGTTTTTTTCCTCATGATCATTAGAACTTGATCCTGGAAGTTCTTTGTTAAGGAAAACAAAAGTTTTATTGCAGGTAAGAATCTAATTTGAAACCGATATAATAGTTGCTCCTTGACGGTTAAGGATATTCCTCAAATGAGAGCTTCTTACAAGTTGGTGGAACGCCAAGTTTAAATATTCATTTTAATGCTTAGTGCAAAACGTTTAATTGTCTGCATGTCTATTTAAATAATTATCCCGTGGTGTTTGTTGAACCTTTTATTTTAAAATAAGAGTATTGACTTGTGAGTTCAGTAGTTATATCCCATATGATGCTTTGTTGAGTTTTACACTTTTTTGAGAACGAAGTGTTGTACAAATTCGGGAGCATTATTTTGAGTTTTTTGCACATGAAAAGCATGATAAACAAAAGAATGCGGTCACCAAGGTTTGAGGACAAACATTTATTTTATGCATTTCCAGTCCTGGGTTCACATTCAAACTCCAGGAATACTCAGATGCTGCTTCCTGCAGCTTGTCAGATCAGCGCAAGTTCGATTGTAGCTGGATATAACTGAAAGGCCAGTGTCATGATGGCAAAATGTCTTAACTGTTTTTTTTTAAAAGGATCTTTGTGCGTGTTCATAGGTTTGAGACTTGCCATTGCTGGAAGTTTCCAACTTTGGGCGCCCAGTTGTCACTACAAGTCAGAGTCAGAACGTACCACTCACTGCTCTGTCGATGACCATATACCCTAAAGCTTAGAAAGAGTGCCCCCGACCGCATCAGGATAGCATTTCTATTACCGAACCAGCTTTCTTTAGTGGCCTATCTAATCCCCTAATTATGTGCCAGCTCTTGAGTCAGGCGGTATGGGCTTCTTTCTGTGTCTATCTAATGCTCCAACTAAATGTCAGGTCTTGCATTGGAGGGTGTTTTCTTCTACGTTGTCTTTATTCAATTCCCCAGGTAAATGTCAGGTCTTGCATTGGAGACTGTGATCTTTTGTGCTGTATCAGAGCAGCTGCAGTGTAACTATGTGAAATCATAATGCTATCTGACACTTGGCATTTGGGACATAGCTTGAAGTCCCACGCTATTTAAAAATTGTGATAATATGGATAATTTTAAATACCGTGCAGAGGACTTTCCAAATTACTGGAAACCTCACTGTGAGTGAGAAGCCAGTGATCAGTTCACAGTTTCTTTCAGAGTGCTGCCCTCCCACACTCAATATGAAGGTGAATAGTACACCTGGCTGCACATTCACATCACTGTGATTTTCATACACTTTTGCTATCATTCCTTCTCTTTTCAAAATTAACCCTTATCCTCAGTATGCCTGACTGTGTTATATCTGTTACCAGCAAGAAGAGTGCACTACCAAAGCTCCTGTATTCAGCCACTAGGAGATACTATGGACCATACAGCTGTAACTGTCCACCAATTTCTTGTTTTCTCATCCTTATTATCCACCTTGTAGAGAAATGCCATTGGCTTTTCTTGGTGCCTTGCATTACCAGCCTCAGCCAATAGCACTATGAAACCAATCAATGGAAGAAGTGCAGCAGAATGGCCCTACAATGGAATTATCTTTTAATGAATTATAAGGAGCCTAACCTGAGCATCAGTCTATATTCCTGTAGTGAAAAGTGAGTAGGATGAGCTTAGATGGCAAGCTCAGTGTAACTGGCCCTCAGGTCAAGCCAACTATTTCTTTAGACAATTACTTTTCTTCTGGGCACCATCTAGTGACTTCTGCTGGAGCCAAATCCTGGGTAGCAATCAAGATCCGGCCTTCCTCTGACTGCCATGGTGAAGTAGCTTTCCCGCACTCAATCATAGGTTTACCTATTTAGAAGGCATATTGAGTGGGTGTCAATGGTTATGAGTTCATACCACAGTCCCTTCAGAAAAGAAGATAAAATTGAGAAAAATGTCAAATCATAGAATAAACATATAGGAACATAGGAACAGGAGTAGGCCATTTAGTCCTTCAAGCCTGTTTTGCTATTGAGCAAGATTATGGCTGATCTGTTATCTAACTCCATATACCCACCTTTTCCCCATATCTTTTAATACCTTTGGTTAACAGAAATCTATCAATCTCAGATTTAAAGTAAATAATTGATCCAGCATCAATTGCCCTTTGTGGAAGAGAGTTTCAAACATCTACCACACTTTGTGTTGGGAGCTGAGGGGGGCCCAAAGAATTGCAATGGAAGGAGGGGGCATGGAGGGCCCATTGTCTTCCTGTCGCACTGCAATTAAATCATAGAACCATAGAAAAATTACAGCACAGAAGGAGGCCATTCAGCCCGTCGTGTCAGTGCCGGTCAAGAAATAATCCCACCTTCCAGCAGCTGGTTCATAGCCTTGCAGGTTACAGCACTTCAGGTGCATGTTGAGGCCCCTTTTAAATGAGTTGAGGGTTTCTGCCTCCACCACCATTCCTGGCAGTGAATTCCAGACACCTGGGTGAAAATGTTTTTCCTCATGTCACCTCTAATCCTTCTACCAATATCCTTAAATTTGTGCCCCCAGTAACTGACCCCTCCGCCAGGGAAAACATGTCCTTCCTGTCTATCTAGGTCCCTCATAATTTTGTACACCTCAAATCAGGTGTGGGAAAGGCCAAAGACGGTCGTCCCACCCAGAGGCCATTAGAAGCCCTTAACTGGCCAATCAGTAGCCACTTAAGGGCTTCATCCTGCCGCTGCTGTAATTAAACCAGCAGTGGGGGGGCACCTCCACCACATGGTCAGGACACCCAGTAAAACAAGGCAGCATCCCTGCTGGCTTGTGGGGGTGGGGAACCGCCTCCTCTGTGGGTAATCTGTGGCCCATGGAGGGCCCCCCCACCCCCTCTGGTAACAAGCCCAACCTGTCTCATCGCCGACTCCCTCCTACCCCCAACATTGCCAGGGCCTGCTGAACTGGCCTCGGAGACCCCACCTCACTCACCTCTGGTCTGGGGCTTTAGCAATGGGCCTCATCCCAGGCCTCCTGTAGTACTGGCAGTGGCCACTTTACCCGGTGGCGCTGCCAATGCTACTAAACCGCCAGCCCTCTGATCGGCCAGTGGCTCTTGGAGGTGGGACCTCTTTCCTTAAAAGGATGGGAATTCCGGCGCTCGGGCACTTATCCGCTCGAGCGCCGTTGAATAGTGCCAGAGCCGCTCTGAAAAGGTGGAGATCCCCTTGTCTTTTCTGCCCGATGCTGCGAGCCCCGTTCAGCTCTTTGTGTAGAGAAGTGTTTCCTAATTTCACTCCTGAAAGATCTGGCTCAACTTTTAGACTATGCTCTCTAGTCCTAGACTATCTATTCCAACTATTCCCCTTTAAATCTAAAAACTTCAATCAAATCACCGCTTAACCTTCTAAATTCCAGGGAATTCTAGTTTGTGGAATCTCTCCTTGTAATTTTTAACACTTGGAGTCCAGGTATTATTTTGCACTCCTCCAAGGCGAACAAAAACCATTCTACTTTTACATACTATGTGCAACAAGGATTTATTATTTTGACTGGTCCCCCAGAACCGTTCATCCTTTTCATTAATTTAATAGCAACATTGAAATAAATAGGTTGACCCTTTTGTAAGAGGAATGTAGTATGAACATGCTAAGAGTTTGTTCTACTATTATTGCAAACAGTCATTTCTATATTATAGTTTCCACAAAACTATTTTGAGATGTACATAGTCACTATCTCAGCAGTAGCAGGCATAAATAGAACAAACTTATGATGCCTTGCCTCCACCAACCTGGACTGTAAAGTTGGAGTGAGATAATCAGTTTCTGTGAAGGATCTTATTAGCCATGTATGAAGCAACAAGAGTTGACTAAGTTGCCCTTCAGGCTGCTGTTTTCTTTCATATATTGTTGGCATGTTAACATCTGATTAAAGGGATTTTTTTTGTAAAAAACTAGTTAAAAATAAATTTTGCCGTAGCGTATAATCAGTGTATCTGTCTGCTTTCTATTATGGTTATTGAGTAGGTTCAACATCTACTTTTATTTTTGAAGCCACATTAACCATTTGGAAATCTTTGAGTGTTGCCTTCCCTGTTTAATTAGACAATCCTTCTGGGTGCTTCGGTGATAAAGTGACAACAGGCCAGTGACTGAAATCCAAGAGCTATGTTTAAATGATAAAGGGATTCAATAGGACAGATAGAAAAAAACTATTTTCTCTTGTGGGGGAATCAAGAACAAAAGTGGCATAATCTTAGAATTACAGCTTACAAGTGAAATCAGGTAGTCTTGGCTCAGTGGTAGCAGTCTTGCCTCTGAGCCAGGAAAGTTATGTGTTCAGATACTGTTCCCAGGATTTGAGCATATAAGCTTGATTGATGCTCCAATGTAGAATTGAAGGAATACTGCACTGATAAAGATGCCACAGTGGCTCAGTGGTTAGCACCGCAGCCTCACAGCTCCAGCGACCCAGGTTCAATTCTGGGTACTGCCTGTGTGGAGTTTGCAAGTTCTCCCTGTGTCTGTGTGGGTTTCCTCCGGGTGCTCTGGTTTCCTCCCACATGCCAAAGACTTGCAGGTTGATAGGTAAATTGGCCATTCTAAATTGCCCCTAGTATAGGTAGGTGGTAGGGAAATATAGGGAACAGGTGGGGATGTGGTAGAAATATGGAATATGGAATTAGTGTAGGATTAGTATAAAAGGGTGGTTGATGGTCGGCACAGACTCAGTGGGCCGAAGGGCCTGTTTCAGTGCTGTATCTCTAAACTAAACTAAAGCCAAAAACTTGTCTGTTTTTTCAGTTGGATGGAAAAGATCCAATGGCACTATTTGAAGAAAAACAGCATAAGCATTGGGGTAGATTTTCATCTTAACTGCCAGGGTGTAAAGCTTTGCCTGACCTGGGAACAGAAAGCATATTCTGGCGGGAAGGTTTGCAACCAGTAATAGAACCCACTGGATTTTCCTTCCATTGAAAGGCACTAAAGACGTAAATCTACCATATTGATTCTACAGGTGCTGAGTGCCCTCCATGCATGTGATCGTTATTCATCAAGTGCCTTAAATTGTGTGAGCCATGTGGAAGTCCCATTGATATTTTATTAATAATTCAGGTGCTGGCAATAATTCTAGTGTCCAGAGCCTTGCAAAAGTGAACTCATTACCTTTCGGATAAAAACATAACACAGATGAACAACAGGTCAGTCAGCATTCCACAGAGAAAAGATAAGTCTAGATTTTCTGTGTAGAATCTTTCCTGCTATGCTGTCCAGCAATTTCTGCTTTTATTTCAGATATCTGTCATTTGCAGTTTTTTAAAAACATATTTATTTTCTCCTGAGAAAAGAAGATCGGGATGGAGATCATTCAGGTCCTAAAAATCTGGGAAGAGCACAAGATAATTACAGATGAGGAAGGCCATTCATCCCATCTTAGTTCATCCTTCCAGAACCACCCAACATTCATCCCATTGCAACATGCTATTGTTTCTTAAATGGTTCCATGGTTTAACCTCCATCTGCCCAACATGGAAGTCTATTCAATGTGTTGATCACTCTTGTGCAAAGAAGAATTTTCTAACATGACATTTGTCAGTAGTTTTAATCTGTATCCCCTCATCAAATTCTCAGAATTTAACTTAAATTAATACTCTGGATTTACATTTTGCAAATCCTTAACTACCTTGTTTGTAGTATATATAAATGATTTGGAGGAAAATGTAGCTGGTCTGATTAGTAAGTTTGCGGACGACACAAAGGTTGGTGGAGTTGCGGATAGTGATGAGGATTGTCAAAGGATACAGCAGGATATAGATCGGTTGGAGGCTTGGGTAGAGAAATGGCAGATGAAGTTTAATGCGTACAAATGTGAGGTAATGCATTTTGAAAGGTCTAATGCAGGTGGGAAGTATACAGTAAATGGCAGAACCCTGAGGAGTATTGACAGGCAGAGAGATCTGGGCGTACAGGTCCACAGGTCACTGAAAGTGGCAACGCAGGTGGATA
Source organism: Heterodontus francisci (assembly GCF_036365525.1). Lineage (NCBI taxonomy): Eukaryota > Metazoa > Chordata > Chondrichthyes > Heterodontiformes > Heterodontidae > Heterodontus > Heterodontus francisci. The sequence continues at coordinate 41,972,027 of NC_090375.1, forward strand.
AGGTAGCCAAGAAGGCATACAGCAGGCTTGCCTTCATCGGTCGGGGCATAGAGTATAAAAATTGGCAAGTCATGCTGCAGCTGTACAGAACTTTAGTTATGCCACACTTAGAATATTGCGTGCAATTCTGGTCGCCACATTACCAGAAGGACGTGGAGGCTTTGGAGAGGGTACAGAAGAGGTATACTAGGGCGTTGCCTGGTCTGGAGGGCATTAGCTATGAGGAGAGGTTGGATAAACTCGGATTCTTTTCACTGGAACGACGGAAGTGGAGGGGCGACATGATAGAGGTTTACAAAGTTATGAGCAGCATGGACAGAGTGGATAGTCAGAAGCTTTTTCCCAGGGTGGAAGAGTCAGTTACTAGGGGACATAGGTTTAAGGTGCGACGGGCAAAGTTTAGAGGGGATGTGCGAGGCAAGTTCTTTACACAGAGGGTGGTGAGTGCCTGGAACTTGCTGCCGGGGGAGGTGGTGGAAGCAGGTATGATAGCGACGTTTTAAGAGGCATCTTGACAAATATATGAATAGGATGGGAATAGGGGGTTACGGTCCCCGGAAGTGCAGAAGGTTTTAGTTTAGGCAGGCATCAAGATCGGCGCAGGCTTGGAGGGCCGAATGGCCTGTTCCTGTGCTATACTGTTCTTTGTTCTTTGTTCTTGTGTACTTCCAAAAAGTCACCTCTCAGCCTTTCAGGCTACATAGCTCATGTTTCTCCAGTTTTCCTCATAATTCAAATCTTTTACACTAGTGATCAACTTTATAGTTTTTCCTTACTTGAAAATCCAATGCTTGAAAATCTCTCTTGTTTCTTGGTGACCAAGACTGGATACAGTGCTCAAGATCTGATCAGAGCACTGTACAGTTTAATCACAACCTCATCTGACTTATATTCCACTGTTTTAGTCATGTAGTGCAACATTCTATTAGATTTGTTAAATGCAATTTTGCACTTGTTCGACTTCTTAACCATTGAGTGGCACAGGTCTCTTTCAACTTAGCTCCAGCTATTTCAACACCATCTATGGATTACATATTTTACCCATTTTTCTTCCTTCCTTTCCACTTGTCTGCATTAAATATCCAGCTCACATATAGTTTGTCGAATTCATTATTTAGTTTTTGAGCTGTTTCCTTCAATTCCCCTGGCCTCCATGTTGAGTATCAACAATAATTCAAACAAATTTGCATTCAGTTTCTGAATCCAGTGTCAAAAAGGGAGGAATTTTAACTCCAAAATGTGGGTGGATTTGAGTAGGGTGGGAGGTTAAGGTGTTAAAAGTCTGAATCCAGACTCTAACTCCCCCTCTAACCTGTCCATTTCTGGTTTAAACAGAGGCAGGGTGGATGTGCGGGCAGCCTACCAGTCCAAGAAGACTGGCTGTCACGTTAAATATGATTAGGCAACTGCCTACCTCATTTGTATTCACCATTTGAAATTTAACTCTGGCCAGCCGTGTTTCCCAGTCCTTGGGCAACCCAACAGCTAAACCGAGGAGTGAGCCTGCTGGATCAGAAGATAAGTGACTTTCCGCTTATATGCTGGAGTCAGAATGACTGCCTAGCTAACCCCTTACGATAGGACACCCCATCCACCATCACCAACCCTTCCAATCTCCCCCAGATATCTCCCACAGTCCTCTACAAACATAGATTGGAGAAGTTGAGACCACTTGCCTTAGAGAAGAGAAGGCCGAGAGGAGACTTGATAGAGGTGTTCAAAATCATGAAGGTCTGGACAAAGTAGATAGAGAGAAACTGTTCCCACTCATGAAAGGATCGAGAACAAGAGGACACAGATTTAAAGTAATTGGTAAAAGAAGCAAAAGTGACATGAGGAAAAACTTCACACAGTGAGCGGCTAAGGTCTGGAATGTGCTGCCTGAGAGAGTGTGAAGCATTCAAAAGGGAATTAGATTGTTATAGGAAAAGGAAGAATGTTCAGGATTACTGGGAGAAGGTGGGGGAATGGCACTGAGTGAATTGATCATTCGGAGAGCCAGTGCAGACATGATGGACAGAATAATATCCTTCTGTGCTTTAACAATTCTGTGATTCTCTGATCACTCCCAAGGCTTTCAATCACCCCCAATCCAGGCTCCAATTTCCCCTATGAGACCTCCGAACCTCCCCCTTCCCTGGCATCCAATTTTCCTCCCCAGCCCAGCTCAAGATCTCCCCCTGAAGCTTCCAACACATCTACCCCAATCGGACTTCCCGGGACCTGGGATTAACACCTGGCTCCAGGTTCAGACTCCTCAACGGTTCCCTCGAATTGGCCCTCACCGGGATCGCTTCTCCTACCCACCCCCTCCCTCCCCCACCACCATCACACAGTCGGGGCATGGAGGCACCTAGCATGCTGTAGACTGCTCCCCAACCGACTGGGAACCAAGCCTGTCAATCAGGCTGACTTCCAGGCAGGGAACCTGTCAGTGATGTCACCATACACCGTAGAGTTAAAATTCCACAGAGTGTGGGGGGAGGGTCAGAAAAATTAAAATTACCTTTTCAGGTACCAGCGGCTTTCTAACCTTCAGACAATTTCTTAGCTATTTCCAAGATTTACCTCGAATTTGCCAAGCTTAACTATTGGCCTTCAGTGAAGAACTTTGTCAAGAATCAAAAGGCTTACATGATAAAGATGTAAGTAGGAAATTTGAATTCAACTGTAACCACTAGCAATGGAGGAGGGAAATGTTGGCAAGCATCAGCACCTATAAGAGATTAGAATCATTGTTGTCTCTTCAGTGAAAATATGAAACAGGCTCCAATGAAATTTAATAGATTCTACAAGGATAATCCTTTCTCATGTGGAGCTGGATGAATATCTGGCCCAGATGGATTCCATGATAATAAGGATGGCAAAGACCTAGACTGGCTGGGAGGCAGGAGGGCTGGCTGTATGGCAGGGGAAGGTGTCGGGAGGGGAACCCAAGGTCTTCCTGCTGCCATGGCATATTTCCAGTCATGGGCACTTTTAAGAGCCACTTCCCACCCAAGGGAAACCCAGGCGGTCTCCAAGCGGGTTTTGGGGTCTGGCCCTCCTTGATGGGTGCTCCATGGCCCACTGAGGAGCACCCCAGGAGCAATTGCCACCCCTGCAGCAATGGTGCAGCCGGTTCTCCACGAACCCCACCCCCTGCGATCTTATTCCCCAAAGCCTACCTAATCTTCAAGGTAGATTAATTATGGAGGTGCCCTCTCCCTGATGTTGTAGCTGCTGCTGGCAAAATGCCACCCTCGGGTCTCCCCGCCTGTTGAAGCAGGGTCGGCCCCCACTTTCAGCCCCGGCTGCAGGACTCCCTTGGGGCTGACAAAATTCAGATATTGTATGGTCAACACATGTTTCCAGTCTTTTGGAGGCAATAGGGATATATTTAGCCAGATTTAATTAATGTGGGATAGCAATTTGAGATTGATGTATAATTCTTTTTGCATGCGTTTAGTGAAATTTATGCTCATTAAATTAAGCAATGCGAGTTTTTTTTGTGTCCCAAATGCGCTTTGCCAGTCTTCTGTCAATGAGAGCCAACTTGGATAAGTTTTCTGTGGGTCTATGCACACCAGAAACTGGATCAAGGCTGGCCAGGCTCATTTCACATAATATTCTTATAGCCAGTGGACAAAACAAAACCTTTATCTCATTAGTCTGGACTAGATTTGAGCCCAAGTCCGAGAGATGAAAGGCTAGAGTCTAAATCACTGCACCACACAGTCTGCCAATAGATTGATGTAAGCATTCCATTCACTTGAAGGGACGTTAAGCAGAAAATTCATAAATGTTAATCTTGTAATTGTTACCTATGGTTCCTTATCTGTCTTAGCAAATTCGACAAATTGAGCAGAACGCCTGAAATTGGACATGGTTTGTTGAAAGAAACTGGACCATGTCACATATCTATTATCCTCTTTCACAATGTCACAATAAGAATTATTCTGGACAAAATAACCCAGACTGCCTCTAACTAGCAATTTTAAAGACAATGGGCAGAATTTTGCAGGGCCGTTTAAGGTGTGGGGTGGGGCATAAAATTGCAATGGAAGATGTCAGACAGGAAGTCGGATGTCATGAGGGCCTCAGGGCCTCGCCTATTGAAAGGAGGTGACAAGGAGGCAGGAGCTCAGTTTTGGCTTCAGTGGGAAGCCATCGGCTGAGGCAGTGTCGCTTGGCAGGAAGGGTGTGGGCGGCATCGGAAAGCACTTTAAGGAGTGGGGGCTGAGGTGCGAGCACTGCGGGAGAGCCATACCAGGGTGGCATCGGGGCAGTGCCATCTCATTGAAGATCACAAGTAAGGGGGGAAGGGGGGAAAAGTCTGTTTGGCCTGAAGGCTTTGTGTTAAGAGAGAGAGGCAACCTCTCATGGGCCTCATTCACGCTGGCTTTGAGGCTCCCTTGAAAGAGGAGAAGCAGCAGAGAGGGAGGAAGGTTCAGGCATGGGCAGGGGAGTGCCATAAACTTGCAGACGCACAGGAGGCTGGACAAGGATGCAGAGGTGCACACTAACAACCTCCAGCACGCAGAAGAAGGTGCCCTCCAGAGAGGGTCTACCAGCCATGGCTCAACTACCTCCTGATGTCCAAGCAATGTCTCCGCAGACTCTGCCTCTCCAGAGAGGCTGTCAATGATCTATGTGCCATGAAACCAGATGAGCTGAGGCCCATGGAACATGGTGGGCACTAATGCCACTTGTGCTGAAGGTCACTGTGGCACTAAACTTCCACAGGATCATTCCCAGGGATCAACAGGAGGTTTGTGTGGAATCTCCCAGTCTGCAGCACATCACTGAATCAAGGAGGTCACCAGTGCCATGTTCAGAAGGGCCGCCAACTATGTGCACTTCCACACCAATCCAAACAGTCAAGCTGAGAGGGCAATTGGATTCCGGGCCATCGCTGGATTCCCCCAGATGCAGGGGTCATTGAGTGTGTACATGTGGCTATCAAAGCTCTCATGGACCAGCCTCCTGCCTTCATTAACTGGAAGGGCTTCCACTCCCTCAATAAATACATACCGGTCTACGACGACCGCAAATGGCTTTTAAAAAAAATCGGAACCCACCGGAAAACCTCAAACTTGTTAGAGGTTCGGAAGCGCAGTCTCTGCTCTAAGCACCTGACAGCTGTGAAACTGATGACTGCGATTTGTTTTAAAGTCAGACTGGTCTGGGAGAAGAAGCCAATGGGAAATTTTTCAACCCTGAAATTACCAGTCACAACCACAAAATCTTTTAACATGGACACTGATGTCTGTGCATGGACACTATTACGAGCTCACAGGACACCAGTCTGGTGTATACTGAATCTTTATTGAAACTAACTGTAATGGATGCCCCCAGTCAGAGTAACCTCATGGTAGAGGTCACATGACTACGGCAAGCAAGGAGGCACATTGGTGCAGTATTGCATTTCTATCCCAAACATCCCCCTTTTCATAAAAAACGAAACGAACAAAATTTGCATGCATTACCATTGACACTGTGAGTTGCCCAAGTTACCCACTATGCACACAATTGTTTTCATGCATTAGTAGTTTGGCATTCTTGTCAGTCTCTGCACATGCATTGCAGACATGGTCATTAAATTGTGCTGGTCTCTTAATGGTGCGTGTGCACATTATCATTTGTTGCTCATCTGGTTGATTTTTCTTCTCTGGTGAGTGTCGTTATCTTGTCACTTGTTGCCGCAGTAACTGTTGTTGTTCCATTTCCGTTGTTTGGGTGCTGTGGATCTCTGGGGCTGATGGGTGTGCTGTGCAGTTGGTGAGTTTTCATCTTCCTGTTTGGCCATCTGCCGTGAAGGAACAGCTTCTCCAGTTGTTCATGTGTGCCTGCGGTTGTGATGGTATCCTTGGTCCTTCAGTGCCACCGCATACGATCGAGGTGACAACTGCTCTATGCAGGTCTCAAGCTGCCACTTGGACTGACTCTTGTTGAGCGCGTTGAAGGTTTGCACCCTGACTGGTTCTCCAATGCTCAATTCTGGCAATGGCTTGGCAGTTTTGTCAAAATTAAATTTGGCTTTCTGCCATTTCACCTTGATTTCGTCTGCCCGCTCTGCAGAATCTGAGCGCTTCTTCCCCACAGCCTCCACCTCAGGCGCCTGAGCAGATGACTGCCAGATCTTCCCCTTTCTTGCTGCCTGTATGACTCACGTCACCTTGTGAATGGCAAAGGCGTTCTCATTCCAGCACCGGTGCCCGCTCCTGTAGGCCCGTTCCTGTAGGCCATCTCCTGAGTTTTCTGTTTTTGCACGTTGAGGGTTACCAGTCCAAACTTGAGACTTGTTTTTGCTGAGATGAGTTGCTTTTGCTTGCCGTTTATGATTTGGAACTCCAGATCTTTGTCCTTGTCATTGCAATGGGCTCTCGAAGTAACTTGTCCTCTTGTAATGGCTTGTCCTCTTGGCACTAGTATGGTTCCATCATATAGCCTCAAGCTTACTTTTGAGGGCTTAATTTTTGGATCGCCATGTTGAGTCACTTTGCACGGGTCTGTGAAAGTCATGATGTTGCAGGACACACCGGTGTCTATCTGACATTTTATGTTGACTTGGTATTCTCCTTCTGCAGTCATCATTCCAACAGTCACAAACCATTTGTCACTGATTGACCTGTCTGAACCAACCTGTTATATGTTGTATAGCGATTCGTCAGAATCTTCAGCTGATATACCTCAAGTGGCCACCTGTACCTGTTTATTGTGTTTCCCTCTAGCCAAAATGATTCAGCTTCTTGCAGTGAGAACACTGGTTTCCCCATGCTGGACATGCCTTCTTTTCCTGTGTGTGATGTCCTCCACAGTATTTGCATCCTGCCCATGGTTCATGAACTTTCTGTCCTTTTGGCCTGGAATGTCTTTCAGCATAATGCAAGATCTGGTCTGTTCTGCCATGAATATCTTCCAGCTGCTGATTTACAACCTCAGCGCTTCTGCACACGCGATCTCTTTCCTGAGAGTCAGTTTCTCCTCTCTCAGTAGACATGCACTCACTGCAGGATCTCTTATGTCTAATACAATCCTGTCTTGAATTAGATCATCTTTTAGTTGCGCAAACGCACAAGATTCTGTGAGCTGTGTTAATGCAGTCACATATTGATCAATGGACTCTTTTTCACCTTGGACCCTAATATTGAACGCATAACGTTCATAGGTTACGTTCTCTTGGGGTTCAAAGTGTGCCTTCAAGGCTTTCAAAATTGTTGCTGTCCTTTTTTTTTGTTCTTCTGAGAGATTTAGGGTGGAGTACACTTTGTAACAGTCCCTCCCCAACAGTGATAAAAGTGTAGCTACTCGCAGCTGCTCTGGTTTGTTAATTAAATCTGTTGCAATTTCATAATTTTGCCATTGCGAGTGGAAAAACAGCCAGTTCTGTTTCATATCATCTTTCATTTCTACCAGCGCAGGCAGAGGAAACTTTGCAACCATTGTCTTACCCTGTGCTTTCAGCTGTTTCTTTGTTCCTTTTCAGTGGCTTCCTGTGGCTTTTAGCAGCTTTTAGCACCTCTGACCATTCCTGTGGAATTTCAGCACTCACCTCAGTTCCACTCCTGACACCATGTTAAAAATTCAGAGGACACCAGTCTGGTGTGTACTAAGTCTTTATTGAAACTGACAGTAATGGCTGCCCCCAGTCAGAGTACCTCATGGTAGAGGTCACATGACTAAGCAAACCAGGAGACACATTAGTACAGTATTGCATTTTTATCCCAAACAGACACATGCTGACCCTTCATCACCAGGCAGCAGTCAGGCAGGGGTTGTATTACTCCCAGCAGCAGTCAGGCAGGGGCTGTATTGCTCCAGGCAGCAGGCAGGGACTGTATTACTCCCAGCAGCAGTCAGGCAGGGGTTGTATTACTCCAGGCAGCAGTCAGGCAGGGGCTGTTTTACTCCAGGCAGCAGTCAGGCAGGGGCTGTATTACTCCAGGCAGCAGTCAGGCAGGGGTTGTATTACTCCCAGCAGCAGTCAGGCAGGGGCTGTATTACTCCCAGCAGCAGTCAGGCAGGGGTTGTATTACTGCAGGCAGCAGTCAGGCAGGGGCTGTATTACTCCCAGCGGCAGTCAGGCAGGGATTCTATTACTCCCAGCAGCAGTCAGGCAGGGGCTGTATTACTTCATCAGCAGTCAGGCAGGGGCTGTATTGTTCTAGGCAGCCCTGAGTGCAGGGCTGTCAGCCCTTTAGATATGATGTCTGGAGCTTCCAAGGCATCCCCTGATGCCGTCTTTACTGCCTCCGCTGTCGCCTCTGTCCTCTCAGTGAATGTTGCATTCAGACAGCCGCTTATTGCCCCAACGGATGCCACACCCATCTCCGGTCCCAACATCATGTCCTGCAGCCTCCAAATTAAATTCAGCTCAATGATAACAAGGATGATTCCGAGACACTTATAAGTAAACAGCATTTTGAGTGAAGTGACAAATCGGTAAACATATTTCCCCATTAAGAAAGCTCACTTTCAATTTGGTTAATTGTTTTTCAAGGAGATGTTGTAAATTATCGCTGTGTATTGAGTAGTTAAACTAAAGCAAAAACAAGAAATGCTGGAATCACTCAGCAGGTTTGGCAGCATCTGTAGAAAGAGAAGCAGAGTTAACGTTTCGGGTCAGTGACCCTTCTTCGGAACTGACAAATATTAGAAAAGTCACAGATTATAAACAAGTGAGGAGGGGGTGGGGCAAGAGATAACAAAGGAGAAGGTGCAGATTGGACCAGGCCACATAGCTGAACAAAAGGTCACGGAGCAAAGGCAAACAATATGTTAATGGTGTGTTGAAAGACAAAGCATTAGTACAGATTAGGTGTGAATACGCTGAATATTGAACAGCAGCAAGTGCAAACCTGAAAAAAAACCTGAAAAAAACAGTGGGGAAGCAAACTGAACAAACGAAGATGAAATGAAATAAATGCAAAAAAAGATAGTAAAAAATGTAAAAATAAATGTAAAAAAAAGGAAGAAAAAATAACTAAAAATGAAAGTAAAATGGGGGGCTGTCATGCTCTGAAATTATTGAACTCAATGTTCAGTCCGGCAGGCTGTAGTGTGCCTAATCAGTAGATGAGATGCTGTTCCTCGAGCTTGCGTTGATGTTCACTGGAACACTGCAGCAATCCCAGGACAGAGATGTGAGCATGAGAGCAGGGGGGAGTGTTGAAATGGCAAGCAACCGGAAGCTCAGGGTCCTGCTTGCGGACTGAGCGGAGATGTTCCGCAAAGCGGTCACCCAGTCTGCGCTTGGTCTCCCCAATGTAGTGGAGACCACACTGCGAGCAGCGAATACAGTATACTACATTGAAAGAAGTACAAGTAAATCGCTGCTTCACCTGAAAGGAGTGTTTGGGGCCTGGGATAGTGAGGAGAGAGGAGGTAAATGGGCAGGTATTACACCTCCTGCGATTGCAGGGGAAGGTGCCCTGGGACGGGGACGAGGTGGTGGGGGTAATGGAGGAGTGGACCAGGGTGTCGTGGAGGGAACGATCCCTTCGGAATGCTGACAGGGGAAGGGAGGGGAAGATGCGTCTGGTAGTGGCATCACGCTGGAGGTGGCGAAAATGGCGGAGGATGATCCTTTGGATATGGAGGCTGGTGGGATGAAAAGTGAGGACAAGGGGAACCCTGTCACGGTTCTGGGAGGGAGGGGAAGGGGTGAGGGTAGAGGTGCGGGGAATGGGTCGGACACGGTTGAGGGCCCTGTCAACCACAGTGGGGGGAAATCCTCGGTTGAGGAAAAAGGAGGTCATATCAGAAGCACCGTCATGGAAGGTAGCATCATCAGAGCAGATGCGTTGGAGACGGAGAAACTGGGAGAATGGAATGGAGTCCTTACAGGAGGTAGGGTGTGAAGAAGTGTGGTCGAGGTAGCTGTGGGAGTCGGTGGGCTTATAATGGATATTGGTAGACAACCTATCCCCAGAGATGGAGACAGAGAAGTCGAGGAAGGGAAGGGAAGTGTCAGAGATGGACCATGTAAAGGTGAGAGAAGGGTGGAAATTGGAAGCAAAGTTGATAAAGTTTTCTAGTTCGGGGCGGGAGCAGGAAACGGCACCGATACAGTCATCAATGTACCAGAAAAAGAGTTGGGGGAGGGGGCCTGAGTAGGACTGGAACAAAGAATGCTCGACATATCCCACAAAAAGACAGGCATAACTAGGACCCATGCGGGTACCCATAGCGACACCTTTTACTTGAAGGAAGTGCGTGGAGTTGAAGGAGAAGTTGTTCAATGTGAGAACATGTTCAGCCAGGCGGAGGAGGGTGGTGGTGGATGGGGACTGGTTGGGCCTCTGTTCCAGGAAGAAGCGGAGAGCCCTCAAACCATCCTGGTGGGGGATGGAGGTGTAGAGCGATTGGACATCCATAGTGAAGAGGAGGGGGTTGGGACCAGGAAACTGGAAATTGTCAAAATGACGTAGGGCGTCAGAAGAGTCACGGATGTAGGTGGGAAGAGACTGGACCAGCGGAGAAAAGATAGAGTCTAGATAGGAAGAAATAAGTTCAGTGGGGCAGGAGCAGGCTGACACAATGGGTCTGCCGGGACAGTCCCGTTTGTGGATTTTGGGAAGGAGGTAGAAGCGGGCTGTCCGGGGTTGTGGGACTATGAGGTTGGAAGCTGTAGAGGGAAGATCTCCAGAGGAGATGAGGTCAGTGACAGTCCTTTGGACGGTGACTTGATGTTCGGTGGTGGTGTCATGGTCCAGAGGGAGGTAGGAAGATGTGTCTGTGAGTTGGCGTTGAGCTTCTTCAAGGTAGAGGTCGGTACGCCATACAACAACAGCACCACCCTTGTCTGCAGGTTTGATGACCATGTCGGGCTTAGACCTGAGAGAACGGAGTGCCTCAAGTTCAGAGGGGGACAGGTTAGAGTGAGTGAGGGGGGCAGAGAAATTGAGACGACCAATGTCTCGCCGACAGTTTTCAATGAAGAGATCAAGAGCGGGTAAGAGGCCAGGGGGAGGGGTCCAGGTAGAGGGAGAATGCTGGAGGCGGGTGAATGGGTCTGCTGGTCGGGGGGAGGACTCCTGGTCGAAGAAGTGAGCCCGGAGGCGGAGGCGACGGAAGAAGAGCTCAACGTCATGCCGAGCGCGAAATTCATTGAGGTGGGGGCGTAAGGGGATAAAACTGAGACCTTTGCTGAGTACAGAACGCTCAGCATCAGAGAGGGGGAGGTCAGAGGGTATAGTGAATACACGGCAAGGGGTCAGATCAGAAGGGGTGGGGTCAGAGGGAAGTGAAGCGGAAGGAGGATCTGGAGGGGCATTAGTCCCCATCAGCTGCTGGAGCTTGCGTTCCTTAACACCTGAAAGGAAGAAAAAAAGTTTTTTGTTAATGCGTCGGATGAGACGTAAGATGAGATGAAACTGCGGAGTAGAACAGCTTTGAGATAAGGTGAGACGGTGCTGCTGGAGAGAGAGGTCCAGTGTGTGCATGTGGCGGCGCATCGCACTGAGTGTGGGTCTCAGGATGCGGCGAGAGTAGCAGTCCGAGGAACGTTGTATTTCTCGGAGATACCTGTGATCCTGGGTGGTTTCAAAGCATGATGGGTGAAACTGCAGTTGGAATAGGGCTGCCCTCATGTCTGACCCAACCCACCATTAAATGACAGTTTCTTCTGTGGCTAATTTTGTCACCATCAAAGAACTGGAGTTGTAGAAAATCTGATCATCATTGTAAAATGTCAATTTTTTTATGTCTAACAGGATATTTATTTAAAGTCCAGTTGCAAATGGGACAGGATCTTATTGGGATAGGGCATGATGGCCCCAGGCAGGATGGCAGGGAGGGTAGCGGAGGGAATAAGCAATGTTGCCTGAGAATGACAAGAGATTGACTTTAAATTGTGTTGACTGGAAAATGAATAAATATTTCGAGGCTTTAAGTGATAACTGTTGGCATGCAAGAAGTAGTTGTGCAGAATTATCCCTCAGGACACTAAGTGGTAGAACCTGTAACAGGGTAGATTATAAGTTGTCATTAAAGGAATAAGCTTAATAGACTAAATAGCTTCTCTCACTGCAGGCTTTCTTTCATTATTATGCATCTACCCATGTAATTATTCCCTTATGAAGTAGGCCTACAAGTTGTCAGCCTGTGAGACCATGACCAGGATATTACCAGCATGCCATAGGTCGTGATGTTGGGATCAAATATGCCTCCCAAGCCCACGCAGATGGACGGTGGGACCATGGCGACAATTTTACCGCTAGCAGCCAATTAGAGGCTGTATCCAATTGAGGATGGCAGCCTGCCTCCACGAGTTGCCGGCCATTCAGAGGGCCAGTAGCTCTGCAGCCTCAGTAGCACCACCGATAGAGGTGGCTGCTGCTGAGGCTGCAAGGAGAAGGAGAGGGCGCCTCCATGTTGAGGCACCCCCAAAGGGCCGGTAAGAGAGTTATAGATGTGCTGGACCATGCAGGCAGGTCCCGGTGATCAGAGGGGTGAACCCTCCAGGGGCAACATTGGAGCCACAGGGGCAGCAATCTTCACTGGGGTGCCCCCTCCTTGGGCCATGGAGCCTCCTGAAAGGAAGGCCCCACCCCCGGGAAGCTGCTGGGAGGCCTCACCATGCAGCCATTCCAACACTCATAAAATCCCAGCAGCTAGGTAAAATGCCTGTTAATAGGCCAATTAATTGGATTAATTGGCAGCCCACCTCGAGTTGGTAGGTGGCCAAGCTGCTAGCGTTCCCACCCTCGGTAATATTCCCTCTAGCGGTAACACATCAGGCTTCCCTCCCGACGCCTCCTGACATTTTACCACCCCTCCCGTCTCCAGAGGGCTGGTAAAATCCCATCCCATCAGTCCAATCCTACAAACTGATGACATTCTAACATTTTGGACTGCATTTGCCTTTGATATACCACCCAGTTTCAAGTGGTTTTGGGCAAAATGGGCAATGAGAGCAACAGCCTCAACTACACTGGTAAAAACTTGCACCAGACCTATCCTGGAGAACAGCACCATTCCTAACACAGTCAACTGGGGTCAAGTGGGCAGAATTAACCCATGCTCCATTTTTTGCCCTACACCTCAAGCCTGTGTCCTCAGTACCTTGCTCTATGGCAGTGAGGCCTGGATAACATACATCAGCCAAAAGCGATGTCTCAACTCATTCCATCTTCGCTGCCTCCGGAGAATCCTTGGCATCAGGTGACAGGACCGTATCTCCAACGCAGAAGCCCTTGAGGCAACCAACACCCCCAGCACCATCCTACTGAGCCAGCGTCACTGTACAATGACCGTCCATGTCTCCGCTTTAAAAACGTCTGCAAACGTGACATGAAGTCCTATGACATTGACCACAAGTCGTGGGAGTCAGTTGCCAGTGATCGCCAGAGCTGGCGGGCAGCCATAAAGGCGGGGCTGAAGAGAGGCGAGTCGAAGAGACTTAGCAGTTGGCAGGAAAAAAGACAGAAGGGCAAGGAGACAGCCAACTGTGTAACAGCCCTGACAACCAATTTTATCTGCAGCACCTGTGGAAGAGTCTTTCACTCCAAAATTGGCCTTTATAGCCACTCCAGGCGCTGCTCCACAAACCACTGACCACCTCTAGGCGCTTACCCATTGTCTCTCGAGACAAGGAGGCCAAAGAAAAAGAAGAAGAAAGAAGAAGTCCTCACCCAAATTATCACCATAAGCATAGGCTGAGCTGCAAAGCAGTATCCCTGAGATGGATACCAGATTCAGGAGACTATTTTGTTTGCTACAGCTGAAGGTTGTTTATACTTTGCCTAAGTATTGACTGTGGCTGCTTGGTGCTCTGGAGAGATTGTCAGGACTTTAACTGGCCTGTTTAATTAGCTCTACAGAAAGTGCAGTTGTGGACTGAAGATGTAAATTTTCCAAAGGGAATAACTCTATTCCCATGTTTTGTCAGAGATGAAAGAAAGAAAGACATGCCTGTCATGACCACTGGATGTCTCAAAGTGCTTAACAGCCAATTAAAGTACCTTAGAAGTGTTGTCACTGTTGTAATATAGGAATAGCATTAGTCAATTTGCACAGGGCAAGCTCCCACAAACAGCAATGTGATAATGACCAGATAATCTATGTTTGTGATGTTGGTGATGTTGATAATAAATATTGTCCAGGACATCAGGGATAAACCCCCTGTTCTTTTTCGAAATAGCACCATGGGATCTTATACTTCCACCTAAGAGGGTAGGCGGGGCCTCGGTTTAATGTCTCCTCTGAAAGACTGCACCTCCAACAGTGCAGCACTCCCTCAGTACTGCACTGGAGTGTCACCCTTGAGTTTTGTGCTCATGCCCCAGAGTGGTACATGAACCCAGACCTTCTGACTCAGAGGCAAAAGTGCTGTCAACTGAGTCACAGATGACACACAAGGCAATGCGGGATGAAGATGCACATTCACTACACAGATACCCACTCACCAGGTTTACAGACTAAAAATGGTCTTACTGAGACTTCTTTTTGACTCAAAAGACGACACTTCTGCCACCCCCCCCACCCCTCATGAAAAGTGGAAAGATCTTCAGCGCCTTTCCAACAGGTTAAATTTCCTTCCAGGCAGCATCTGATGATCATTGGCACATTAAATAGGCAGCAATTCACCCTTGTATAAAGCAATTTACTGATGCTCCATTCAGGCAGGCCATAAAATTCATTTCTTGATAAAACAAGAGAAGCAAAGCGTGTGAGCTGTCCAATTCTACAGACTGAAAACATTCCTATAGGCACACGATGCAATTGACAGAAAGTCTCATATAAGAATTTATTCAATTCCAGGAACATTTTTCATCCATTAACATAATGCCAATAATCCTATTCAGCATGTGAATGCTCACCACCCAGGAAATGTTCATGATGTTTTCATATTAAAATCTAGCATACCAGCCTTTATGTCATGATCATATATTCAGAAGGCTGATTGGTGAACAGGACAACCATTTGCAGTCATAACTCATGATTCTTGTAAGGATTCCACTGATTAAGGGGGCAACAGATCTCATGAGACCAATGTCAGTACAAAAAGTGCCATACAGCAGACTGCAGACTTGTTTTATTGGCTGAATAAATCTGGTGGAGCCCTGGATGCAGTCCAGTGAGAGTAACTAGAATCATTATATATATATCAATCATGTAACATTGCAACAAAGAGAGGCTTGGGGTGGTGGTGGGGGTGGGGGGGGGGGTGGTGGTGGGGATGGAGAGTGCTGCAGGTGGGTGTTAGTCTCCATACCACAGTTTGAAAAGGCTGTACAGGAAACAGGAAACGTGCCAGAGGACAGCCAGCAATCAGAGAAAGGAGGACACAGCTGATCGTCCAGTCCTTTTAATGAATAAACAGTGACACACCAGGGAAAGTCACTTAACAGTGCAAATCGACTGTCCCCCAACAAAATCCTCACAATGTTCCTCACTGTCAAATAATTCTGTTGATTTCCATCATAAGAGAGAAATCTATATTTCTTTCAGCATCACACAACTAACAAAGATGAATTCAGAACTCTTTGTAGTCAAGCCACGTTTACTTTGCAGAATGACATTCATCCAAAGAGGCGAAGCAATCCTTTCACCCTATCTAGAGCTACTGCTTACAACACCACGTCTAGTCTTTGTGCTAGCCACCTTATGGTTTTGAGTTCTTTATCTGCTACTATTATGAGGTAATTCCTGAATGAGATGTAGTTGGTGGCTGGGATGATTTTCCTGGAGCTTGAAGGGACTGTGAAGCAGCAATCTCAGATGAATCAGCTTTTGGCTGCCTTTCTGTTGAGTGTAAAGGTTTGCCAGGCATATGTCTGAAGCTCTCATGTGTAGCATTTGAGGAGACCTTAAGGAAACAGGTTCATTACCACTTTCTGGAGAGTCATGTAAGATTGATGTCCCCAATCACACAGGTTAGTTTCAGTTGAGGAGCCCACATTGCTCTTCCGTTCGCCCAACAAGAGAGAAAGCAGACTGGAAGGAACTTAATTTTTAAAAATCTAGTTTTATAGCATTCTAACAGCCTATGCACCAAAATATGCAATTATGGTTCAGAGGAGATTCGAAACATTCAGGATTAGAAAAGATCATTGCAGTTCACCTGACTGGACAACTATTTGCTGAATAGAATGTTGAGAGCAATCTATGAGTTATCGATTAATCTCTTTCTATTTTACCACAGGGTTTAATGTCCTAATATCTCTTCCCAGCAAAAAGGGATGGTCTTTCGAGCGATGTCTCAAGTTTCATATGTCATCATAATTCTCTCGTTATGGGCTGGAGTGGAAACATACGCACAGAGAGCAGGTATGATGCCTGTTTCATTATTGAAAATACAACTGATATGATGAAAATCCATTTGTCCTCAGAGTTGTAGAAATCACAACACAAAAAATAAATCTCCATTTTGCTCAAAATCTAGTGTGATTTAGAGTTTGGCTCCTTTGTTCAGTTCAACATTGTTATATTCTGCCTTTTCAAATATCTGTCTAATTCCATTTGAAATTAACCTATGTCTCGGCAAGCACTTGTGGCAAAAAACTTAGTGTGAAAAGTCTTCCAACTTTTCTGTTAGCTCTGCCTATGTTAACTGTGAATCCATGTCCACTTGTTTCTATTCCATCCTCCTCTCTCACTGATTTTTCTGCCCAGCATTTCACCAACCGTCTTACTGTTCCACTTGCTCCACCTACTATTAGGCCAGCAAACACAATGGACCTTTGAGAGTTAGACTCTGATTGCAGTCATCATTTGCTATATCAGAGTCTGATCAGCCCAATCTGTAGTTGTGGGTGTGCAGATATCAGTGGTTAAGGACAGAGCAGTTTTCAGGCAGCTAGCTACACCTTTCACTACTGGAAGATATTTCAATGAATGCCCTATTTAGCTGTAGTTTAAGACCCACAGCTGCATATGATTTATCACTCCCAATCGACAAATTGCCAGTTTCAGGCAATACTTCAGCTTGTAGGTCGCACAAAATGAAAAAAATTACACATCAGCCTTGGTTTAATGGTAGTGCTCTTGTCTCTGAGTCAGAATGTCATGGGTTCAATATTCCACTCCAGAGCACACAATCAAGGCTGACACTTCAGTTCAGTGCTGAGGGAGTGCTGCACTGTCAAAGATGCCATCTTTTGGATGAGATGTTAAACTGAGGCCCTGTCTGTCCTCAGGTGGATATAAACAATCCCACAGCACTATTTGAAGAAGAGCAGGGAAACTCTCCCAGTGCCTTAATCAATATTTATCCTCAATCGACAGCACTAAAACATATTTAAGAAGGAAATTAGGAGGGTGAAAAGGAGCCATGAGATTTCCCTGGCAGATAAGATAAAGGAGAATCCTAAAAGATTCTATAAGTATATTAAGAGTAAAAGGGTAGCTAGGGAGAGAGTAGGCCCCCTTAAGGATCAGTGTGGTAATCTATGTGTGGAACCATGGGAAATGGGCGAGGTCTTAAATGAATACGTCTCATCTGTATTTACCATGGAGAAGGTCATGGAAGCTAATGAGTTCAAGGGAAGGAACAACGATAACCTGGAGCATATCAACATTACAAAGGGGGAGATGTTGAAGGTTTTGAAGCTCATTAAGGTGGATAAATCCCCAGGGCCTGACCAGGTGTATCCTAGGATGCTATGGGAAGCAAGGAAGGAGATTGCTGGGGCCCTGGCAGAGATTTTTGTATCATCGTTAGCCACAGGTGAGGTACCGTATGACTGGAAGATAGCTAATGTTGTGCCTTTATTTAAGAAGGGCAGCAGGGATAAGCCAGGGAACTACAGGCCGGAGAGCCTTACATCCATGGTGGGAAAGTTATTGGAAGGGATTCTGAGAGACAGGATTTATATGCATTTGGAAAGGCATGGCTTTGTGCATGGAAAATCATGTCTCACAAATTTGATTGAGTTTTTTGAGGAGGTGACCAAGAGGATTGACGAGGGCAGGGTGGTGGACATTGTCTTCATGGACTTTAGCAAGGCCTTTGGCAAGGTCCCGCATGGTAGGCTGGTCTGGAAGGTTTGAACACATGGGATCCAGGGTGAGCTAGCAAATTGGATACAAAATTGGCTTGGTGATAGGAGGCAGAAGGTGGTAGTGGAGGGTTGTTTTTCAGATTGGAGGCCGGTGACCAATGTTGTGCCACAGGGATTGGTGCTGGGCGCTCTGTTGTTTGTCATATATATTAATGACTTGGATGTGAATGTAAGGGGCATGATTAGTAAGTTTGCAGATGACACCAAAATTGGTGGTACAGTGGACAGTGAAGAAGGTTGTCTAATGTTACAACAGGATATTGATCAACTGGGAAAGTGGGCAAGGGATTGGCAAATGGAATTTAACGCAGACAATTGCGAAGTAATGCATTGTGGGAAGTTAAACCAGGGCAGGACATATACAGTGAATGGCAGGGCCCTGGGGAGTGTTCTTGAGCAGAGAGACCTTGGGGTGCGAGTACATAGTCCCCTGAAAGTGGCAACACAGGTAGACAGGGTGGTGAAGAAGGCTTATGGCATGTTTGCCTTCATCGGCCGAGGCATTGAGTAGAAGAGTTGGGATGTCATGTTACAGTTGTACATAACGTTGGTTAGGCCACATTTGGAGTACTGTGTGCAGTTCTGGTTGCCGCACTACAGGAAAGATGGGATTAAGCTAGAGAGGGTGCAGAAAAGATTCACAAGGATGTTGCCTGGTTTGGAGGGCTAGAGTTATAAAGAGAGACTGGATAGGCTGGGTCTGTTTTCCCTGGAGCAAAGGAGGCTGAGAGGGGACATGATAGAGGTATATAAAATTATGAGAGGCATAGATAGGGTAGATAGCCAGAGTCTGTTTCCCATGGTAGGGGTGACTAAAACTAGAGTGCATAGATTTAAGGTGAGAGGGAGGAGGTTTAAAGGGGATCAAAGGAGTAAATTTTTCACACAAAGAATAGTGGGTATCTGGAATGAGCTGCCAGAGGAGGTGGTGGAGGCAGAAACAGTAGCAACATTTAAGAGGCATCTGGACAGGTACTTGAATGAGCAAGGCACAGAGGGATATGGAATTAATGCAGGCAGGTGGGATTAGTATAGATAGGCATTATGGTTGGCATAGACGCGGTGGACCGAAGGACCTGTTTCTATGACTCTATGACTACTTGGTCATTCGTTAATTTATGTGCAGGGGACTTGCTGTTCACAAATTAGTCACTGCTTTTCCTGCATTACAACAGTTACTAAACTTCCAAATTACTTCATTGGCTGTAAAACACTTTGGGAAGTCCTTAGATTCTGAAGGGCACTGTATATAACTGGAAGTTCTTTATTTCTTAAATTAGGCTAGACTCAAAAATGTGGTTGACCCACAGTGCTTGTGGTGTTAGTCCACCCACCAGTTCCAACACCGGACATCAAAAACAATGGCTTACAAAATGTAAAGTGGTACATTTGGGAAGTTAAAAACAGGAAAGAGAATGCATTATAAATAGTTTGAATATTAATGAAGTCAAGGAACAGACAGACCTCTGCGTGCATATGCAGAGGTCATTGAAGATAGCTACTCAAGCAGATAAAGCCATAAAAAAAGGAAAAATGGTACTATTGATTTTATCCCTAGAGGCATGCAATATAAAAGCAAGGAGATAATGTTCAACTTGGTACAGATCATAGTTCAGCCGCTATTGGAGACTGGTATGTAGTTTTGATATAGGAAGGTGATAAAACAAATGGAAAGGGTGCAGTGTTGAGTCAGTAAGATGTTAGCGGGCATAAACGATGATAAGTTATAGCTTTTTTCACCAGAGTGGAGAAGAAGGATAACTTTACATGAAAGGTAATTAGTGATACATTGTGGGGACTCTTATCAGCTGTATGGAGACTGCTTTGGAGGCGCAACAGGGAATTTTCGAAAGGTGTACATCAAGTCATCTATCCGATGCAATCCCGCCTCCAAGCAATTTTGCCAGAGGCAAGGTCATACCAACACTGGCGACTGCCTTTGTTACCTCTAGGCCCAACCATTCTAATATCCTCCTCACCAGCTTCACATCTTCTACCAGCCATAAATGTGAGCACAACCAAAACTCTGCTGCCCATATCCTAACTCGCTCCAATTATCATTCACTCATTGACCTTGTGCTCGCTGAACTACATTGGTTCCTGGTGCATCATAATTTTCCAGCCTTCCTTAGACTCAGGGGTGGTGCCAGAATACTGGAGAATTGCAAACGTTACACCCTTGTTCAAAAAAGAATGTAATGATAAGCCTAGCAACTACAGGTTAATCAGTTTAAAGTCATAGAGTCATACAGCACAAAAACAGGCCCTTCGGCCCATCGTGCCTGTGCCAGCCATCAAGCACCTAATTATTCTAGTCCCATTTTCCAGCACTTGGCCCGTAGCCTTGAATGCTATGGCGTTTCAAGTGCTCATCTAAATACTTTTTAAATGTTGTGAGAATTCCTGCCTCTCTCTACCACCACTTCAGGCAGTGTATTCCAGATTCCAACAGATTCTACAGGGATCCTGCCTCTACCACCACTTCAGGCAATGTATTCCAGATTCCAACAGCTCCTACAGATTGGAGGGTAGCTAATGTAACCCCACTATTTAAAAAGGGAGGTAGAGAGAAAGCAGGGAATTATAGACCAGTCAGCCTGATGTCGGTAGTGGGGAAAATTCGAGAGTCCATTATCAAAGATTTTATAGCAGAGCACTTAGAAAACAGTGGAAGAATCGGGCAGAGTCAGCATGGATTTACGAAAGGGAAATTATGCTTCATAAATCTACCAGAATTCTTCGAGGATGTAACTAGTAGAGTTGATGAGGGGGAGCCAGTGGGTGTGGTTTATTTGGACTTCCAGAAGGCTTTCGACAAAGTCCCACATAAGAGATTAGCATGTAAAATTAAAGCGCATGGGATTGGGGGTAGAGTATTGCGCTGGATAGAAAATTGGTTGGCGGACAGGAAGCAAAGAGTAGGGATAAATGGGTCTTTTTCTGAATGGCAGGCAGTGACTAGTGGGGTAGTGCAGGGATCGGTGCTAGGACCCCAAATATTCACAATATACATTAATGATTTAGATGAGGGAACTAAATGTAATACCTCCAGATTTGCAAATGACACAAAACTGGGTGGGAGAGTGAGTTGTGAGGAGGATGCAGAGAGGCTTCAGGGTGATTTGAACAAGTTGAGTGAGTGGGCTAATGCATGGCAGATGCAATATAATGTGGATAAACATGAGGTTATCCATTTTGCTAGCAAAAACAGGAAGGCAGATTATTATCTGAACGGCTATAAACTAAGAGAGGGGAATATGCAGCGAGAACAAGACCTGGGTGTTCTCGTACACCAGTCGCTGAAGGTAAGCATGCAGGTGCAATAGGCGGTAAAAAAGGCAAATGGTATGGTGGACTTCATAGCGAGAGGATTAAAGTACAGAAGCAGGGATGTCTTTGTTGCAATTATACAGAGCCTTGATGAGGCAACACCTGGAATATTGTGTGCAGTTTTGGTCTCCTTCTCTGAGGAAGGGTAATCTTGCTATCGAGGGAGTGCAGCGAAGGTTTACCAGACTGAGTCCTGGGATGGCGGGACTGACGTATGAGGAGAGATTGAGTCGGTTAGGATTATATTCGCTGGAGTTCAGAAGAGTGAGGGGGGATCTCATTGAAACCTATAAAATTCTAACAGGACTTGACAGGGTCGATGCAGGAAGGATGTTCCCAATGGTGGGGGAGTCCTGAACCAGGGATCACAGTCTAAGGATACGGGGTAAACCTTTCAGGACTGAGATGAGGAGAAATTTCTTCACCCAGAGAGTGGTGAGCTTGTGGAAGTCGCTACCACATAAAGCAGTTGAGGCCAAAACAATGAATGTTTTCAAGAAGGAGTTAGATATAGCTCTTGGGTCTAAAGGGATCAAAGGGTATGGGGCGAAAGCGGGAACAGGTTACTAAGTTGGATGACCAGCCGTGATTATAATGAGTGGTGGAGCAGGCTCGAAGGGCCAAATGGCCTACTCCTGCTCCTATTTTCTATGTTTCTATGTTTCAACCACCCTCTGGGTGAAAACATTTTTCCTCAAATCCCCTCTAAACCTCCTGCCCCTTAACTTAAATCTATGCCCCCTGGTTATTGACCCCTCTACGAAGGGAAAAAGTCTCTTCCTATCTATCCTATCAATGCCCCTCATAATTTTGTATAACTCAATCATGTCCCCCCTCATGCTTCTCTGTTCTAAGGAAAACAACCCTAGCCTTTTCAGTCTCTCTTCATAGCTGAAATGCTCCAGCCCAGGCAACATCCTGGTGAATCTCCTCTGCACTCTCGCCAGTGTAATCACATCCTTGCTTTCGTGTGGTGACCAGAACTGTGCACAGTACTCCAGCTGTGGCCTAACTAGCATTTTATACAGCTCCATCATAACCTGCCTGCTCTTATATTCTATGCCTCGACTAATAAAGGCAAGTATCCTGCGCTGTTGCCTTCAGTGATCTATGGACAAGTACACCACGATCCCTCTGACCTTCTGTACTTCCTAGGGTCCTATCATCCATTGTATATTCCCTTGCCTTGTTAGTCCTCCCAAATCGCATCACCTCACACTTCTCAGGATTAAATTCCATTTGCCACTGCTCTGCCCATCTTACCAGCCCCTCTATATCATCCTGTAATCTAAGGCTATCCTCACTAATCTAAGGATTTCCTCCTCACTATTTACGACACCACCAATTTTCGTGTCATCTGCGAACTTACTTATCATACCTCCTATATTCATGTCGAAATCTTTAATGTATACTACAAACAGCAAGGGTCCCAGCACCGATCCCTGTGGTACACCACTGGTCACAGGCTTCCACTTGCAAAAACAACACTTGACCATTACAATCTGTTTCCTGCCACCAAGCCAATTTTGGACCCAATTTGCCAAATTGCCTTGGATCCCATGTGCTCTTACCTTCTTCACCGATCTCCCATGCAGGACCTTATCACGAGCTTTACTGAAGTCCATGTAGACTACATCAACTGCTTTACCCTCAACTACATATCTAGTCACCTCCTCAAAAAATTCAATCAAGTTAGTTAGACACGATTTCCCCCTGACAAAACTGTGCTGACTATCCCTGATTATTCCCTGCCTCTCCAAGTGGAGATTAATCTTGTCCCTCAGAATTTTTCCAATAGTTTCCCAACCACTGATGTTAGACTCACCGGCCTGTAATTACCTGGTCTATCCTTGCTACCCTTCTTGAATAATGATACCAAAGTTTAACTTAAATCGTAGGGAAACATCTAGAAACAATAATTTGGGACAAAATTAATAGTCACATGGACAAATGCAGGTTCATTAAGCAATGTCAGCAGTCAGCATGGATTTCTTCAGTGAAAATGGTGTTTCACAAACTTGCTGTTTTTTCTTTGATGGGGTAACTGAGAGGATTGATGAGGGCAATGCTGTTGATGTGGTGTACAATGACTTCCAAAAGGCATTTGATATTGTGCCACACAACAGACCTGTGAGCAAGTTATAGCTCATGGAATAAAAGGGACATTAGCAACATGGATACGAAATTGGCTGAGTGACAGGAAACAGAGTAGTGTTTAATGGATGTTTTTTAGGCTGGTGGAAGTTTTGTAGTGGAATTCCACAGGGGTCAGTGGACCCTTGTTCTTCCTGATATTTATTAATGACTAGACCTTGGTGTACAGGGTACAATTTCAAAGTTTGCAGATGATATGAAATTTGGCAGCATTGTGAACTGTGAGGAGAATAGTGTAGAACTTCAAAAGGATATAGACAAGCTGGTGGAATGGGACAAATGACAGATGAAGTTTAGCGTGGAGAAATATGAAGTGATTCATTTTGGTAGGAAGAACATGGATAGACAATATAGAATAAAGGGTACAATTGTAAAGGGGGTGCAGGAGCTGAGGGACCTAGGTGTATATGTGCAGAATTCATTGAAGGTGGTAAGACAGATTGAGAGAGTGGTTAGTAATGCATACAGTATCCTAGGCTTTATTAATAGGGGCATAGAGTATAAGAGCAAGGAGGTTATGTTGAACTTGTATAAGACACTAGCTTGACCTCAGTTGGAGTAATGCATCCAGTTCTGGGTGCCACATTTAAGGAAAGATGTGAAGGCATTGGAGGCAATACAGAAATGATTCACAAGAATGCTCCAGGGATTATGAACTTCTGTTATGAATATAGATTGGAGAAGTTTGAATTGTTTTCCTTGGAGAGGAGAAGTCTGAGAGGAGATTTGATAAACGTATTCAAAATCATGAGTAGTCTTGAAGGACTAGATAGGGCGTAACTGTCCCCACTCATGAATGGATCAAGAATGAGAGGGCACAGATTTAAGGTAATTGGCAAAAGGAGCAATGGTGACATGGGGAAAAACTTTTTCACGCAGTGAGTGGTTAGGATGTGGAATGCACTGCAGAGAGTGCAGTGGAGGCAGGTTCAACTGAGGCATTCAAAAGTGAATTAGATAGTTACCTGAAAAGGAAGAATGTACAGCGTTATGGGGAGAAGGCGGAGGAATGGCACTAAGTGAATTGCTCACTCGGAGAGCTGATGCAGACACATTGGAGTGAATGGCCTCCTTCTGTGCTGTAACAATTCTGTGATTCAGTGATCAATGTTGAGATTTTAAAATTTTCATTCACGTGTTCAAATCCTCCAAGCCCTCGGACCTCATTATCTCCAACTCTGTCCTTGTGTGCATCTCCTATTTCCTTCACCTCACTATTAGTGGCCATGCCTTCAACCATCTTGGCCCTAAGCTCTCTGATTCCCTCAGTAAACCTCTCTCCCTTTCCATCTCTTGCACGTCCTTTAAAAGGCTCCTTAGGATCTACCTCTTTGACCAAATCTTTGGTCACCTGTTCTGATGTCTCCTGCTTTGGCTCCGTCACACAACCACTGAACTACCAGTTAGGGTAGTTATTTGAACATAACAGCTTTGATTGCATGCTGGAAATATCTGAATCTGTTGTGACTGGCCTGATAAGGATAACACTTTCAATGTCTGACCCATCTCTATTCGTAACTGTAAATAATAAAAAATTGTTAGTTAACCTTTACTGAGTTGAAGACTTTTTCTGGAATGCTTTACAATGCTACCAAGACAAATCCAACAATGCAACATGGTGACAACAGTGAAAGCGACAAAGAGAATTTGAAGATATCTTACCATTTGGAAGAAACACAAGGGGAACAACAGACAAATTTAAAGATAAATATTGGCCTGGTGCAATAAAAAAACTACTTACCGCAGAAGAGGCTGTGAAGAACTCCGCAGCCTCTCAGACTACACCACAGCAGCATGGGGCTCTGCGTCAGTACTTCCAGCGCATCCAGCGGTCAAGTCCGAGTCTTTATGCTGGGCAACCAATCCAAGATCGGTGAGACAGTGAAACTGGCCATTTATTTAAACAGGGCACTGGGGGAAAAAAAGGGTGCAGAACACGATCTCAGTTGAATCGGCAGCTGGGGAGGTGAGTACAGTTGGCAGCCATTGCTCAGCCTTGCCACGGAGAAAAAGCGTTGTTATCGTCGGAAAGTATGGGAAGGGCCGGGGAGTATGGGAAGCCAAGCCTTAAAAGTTTAAAATTAGCAAAGCCTAGTAAACAAAAGGAAGCAATATGGATCCAAAATTGGGAATGCCTGAGAGTTTCCAGAATCAAGAAGGTCCCAATCAGGTCCAAAATTGACTAGTGTGGAGAAAAAGTTTCTTAAGGTCTTTTCAACTCCATACTAAATCTGAAGTGGAGCAAGTGAACACCCTCCTGTATTCAGTAGGAGTGATAGTGGATGAGCAATTGCCCAACAAGGGATCAATAAGGCTACCGATAAATCTGAAGAGGTACTCCAAGCTTTTAATAAATATTTTAATCCCCATACCAATAAAATCTTGGAAAAAGCTAAATTTAATAAGCAGACGCAGATGATTAGTGAATCTGTCAACTCCTGTATTGATGACCTTTATAGATTGGCAGAAGGTTGCAAATACGACGAATTAAAAGCAGAATTAATCAGAGACTGGATAGTTGTCGGCATAGCAGAGACATCCTTATCAGACCTGTTGCAATCCAAGGAAGACCGTAAACTGGAAAAGGCCATTTAAATTGTAAGACAGGCTGAATAGGCACAACCTGTGAGCTGAAGACAAGCCGTGGATGAGAAAGAGTCCAATGCCTGTCCAACTGGTTAAGCCAAAGCCAGGGAAACACTCTAAGGAGCAGAAAAAATGTACAGGTGCGAGGGCGCATGACATAGGAAAACCTTTCAAACCTTGTGGAGTCAAAAAGCCGCATAGACAAGAGCAGGGCCCAGCAAGTAAAGCTCCTATGCTGTAAATGTGGAAAAACTGGACACTATAGGAAGATGTGCCACAGCAAAAGTTCTGCACTTAAAGGTACCAAGCAGAAGACCTTCACGCAAACAGCAATGAATCATGTACAGCAGTACCAACAAGAGAAAGAACCAGGAGAGTTCTTGGGAGAAATCAGTAATCCAGACCAAGATTTCTGGAGAGCAGACATCTACATGAATGGACACTTCACGAATGTTAATCTTGACACAGGGGCTAGTGGTATTGTTTGACCAAGAGCCTTGGGTGAAGAGTCATTACCTGCAACCAAAGAACAAAGAACAAAGAACAGTACAGCACAGGAACAGGCCATTCGGCCCTCCAAGCCTGCGCCGATCTTGATGCCTGCCTAAACTAAAACCTTCTGCACTTCCGGGGACCGTATCCCTCTATTCCCATCCTATTGGGCGGCACAGTGGCGCAGTGGTTAGCACCGCAGCCTCACAGCTCCAGGGACCCGAGTTCGATTCCGGGTACTGCCCGTGTGGAGTTTGCCAGTTCTCCCTGTGTTTGCGTGGGTTTCCTCCGGGTGCTCCGGTTTCCTCCCACAAGCCAAAAGACTTGCAGGTTGATAGGTAAATTGGCCATTATAAATTGTCACTAGTGTAGGTAGGTGGTAGGGAAATATAGGGACAGGTGGGGATGTTTGGTAGGAATATGGGGTTAGTGTAGGATTAGTATAAATGGGTGGTTGATGTTCGGCACAGACTCGGTGGGCCGAAGGGCCTGTTTCAGTGCTGTATCTCTAATCTAATCTAATCATAATCTAATCTATTCATGTATTTGTCAAGATGCCTCTTAAACTTCGCTATCGTACCTGCTTCCACCACCTCGCCCGACAACAAGTTTCAGGCACTCACCACCCTCTGTGTAAAGAACTTGCCTCGCACATCCCCTCTAAACTTTGCCCCTCGCACCTTAAACCTATGTCCCCTAGTAACTGACTCTTTCACCCTGGGAAAAAGCTTCTGACTATCCACTCTGTCCATGCCGCTCATAACTTTTAAACCTCTATCATGTCGCCCCTCCACCTCCGTCGTTCCAGTGAAAGCAATCTGAGTTTAACCAACTTCTCCTCATAGCTAATGCCCTCCAGACCAGGCAACATCCTGGTAAACCTCTTCTGTACCCTTTCCAAAGCCTCCACGTCCTTCTGGTAGTATGGCATCCAGAATTGCACGCAAACCGACAGATAAAAATTTGCATGGACAGATATCCAAGCAGGACACAACTGCGAGTAAAAGGCAAACTCCAAGCAACTTGTCAGCATTGAGGCAGACAACTGGTCGAGACCTTATATGTCTTACACAATTAAGAATTTTCTTTACTGAGCAGGAATGCATGCTTGGAACTGCAGTTGATTAAAAAGGTAGCTGCAGTCAAGCAAACAAAGGTAAACAATTCCTTTCAAACAGAATTCCCAAATTCACAGGGCTCAGAAAACTAAAGACAGAGTACAGGATCACTCTGAAGGAAGGGGCCAGACCAATGTGTATCTTCACACCAAGAAGAATATTTCATCCCTTATTAACCAAAGCCCAAGAATAATTGGAAGAGATGACAAAAATGGACGCTATCTCTCCAGTAACATAACCAACTGACTGGTGTTCAGCCATGGTTCCTGTCCTGAAGCCAAATGGAACTCTGCGAATATGCGTGGACTTAACACAGCTCAACAAAGCAGTAGCAGTCACCCAATGTCTACCATGGATGACAGTTTACCGAAACTCTCTCAGAGCACCATGTTTACCATGTTTCGGCAGGTACCCCTGGATGACACCTCAACGTAATTGACTACAATCATAACACCTTTTGGGCGGTCTTGTTTTAATAAATTACCATTCGGAAGAACCTCTGCACCAGAGATTTTTCAACGATCAATGTCCAATATCCTAGAAGGGCTCACAGAAGTGATATGCCACATGGATGATATTCTGATACACGGAAAGTCAGGAGAGGAACTCGACCACAAAGTCAGAGAGGTTCTACAGAGACTTTAAGAAGTGGGATGACTTTAAACGAGAAATATGAATTTTCCAAAACTTTGATTTGTTTCTTGGGTCACATTATGAGCAGAGAAGGAATAATGGCAGGTCATCAGAAAACAAGGGCCATTAAGGAATTTCCTATTCCTACAATAGTTCAGCAACTCTAGAGATTCCTCGGTGAGGTAAACCAACTAGTAAAGTTTTTGCCTCAATTAGCACAAATAACTAATCTGCTGAGACAATGTCTAAGAAAACAGCAAGCATAGTGTTGGGATGCCCACCAGGAACAAACATTCCAGAAAATTAAAGAGGTGCTAATTTCTCCAAGCACATTGGCGCATGACAATCCTACACTAACGATGCAGAAGACGCCTCTTCAGACGGCTTGGGCACTGTTCATTTTCAGGAGCACCCGATGGTTGCTGTAGACCCATATTCTGTGCGTCAAGAGCACTGTCAGATACAGGGACATGCTACACAGTTATCGAAAAAGAAGCTCGAGCTGTCACATAGGTGTGTGAAAAATCTTTAGACTATATCATCGGAATACATGTGGTAATCGAGACCACAAGCCATTGGTTTCCTTATTAGACGAAAAAGAAATAGCAAAAATGCTGCCACATATACGAAGGTTTCATCTCAGATTAATGAGTTACACATATGAAACAGTATACGTCCAAGGGAAGTTCCAATCGTCAGCCGATGTGTTATCGTGGGCAATCATAGACCATTGGTCACAGGAAGACACAAATTTTGTACGTGATAGAATCATACTTGCATCACACAGCACAAAGTTGGCCTGCAAGCACAAAGAAGTTGTGAGAAATACAAGCACAGAAGAATGACAAAGAGTGCATCACATTAGACAATATCGTACATATGGGTGGCCACAAGAAAATCCAGGAGGGAGAACAATGAAGACATCCCATGTGTATAGGAAATACTTGATCATAATTGACAACTTATTACTTGAAAACGACAGAATTGTTATTCCTACCTCAATGAAATCCGATATCTTAGATCAATTACACCAAGGCCATTTGGGTACAACCAAGTGCAGGGTGAGGTACAATCTTCGGTATGGTGGCCTGGGATATCTAAGGATATCGAGACCATGATCAACAACTGTCAGACATGTGTGATACAGAGGCCAGAACAGCATAAACCGCTGTTGACTACCCAATTTCCAACTAGACCTTGGCAAAGGCTAGGCATGGATTTATTCATATTTGGTGGGAAGTCATATATCATCATTATTGACTACTTTTCCAGGTGAATAAAAGTCCAACGATTACATTCTACAACCACCGAGGTAGTTATCAGAATCCTTACAGATATCTTCGCAATAGATGGGATTCCGGATGAAATATTATCAGACAACGGACTACAGTTCGCGTATGAATGTTTTACCCAGTTTGCCGTGACGATTGGCTTTCAGCATCTTACGAGCTCACTGAGGTATCCACAGTCCAATCGCGAGGCAGAACGACGTGTGAGAATCATAAAATCTTTACTCAAGAGGAATGAAGATCTTCCTCTCTCACTCCTAGTTTATCGTTCAATCCCACTGCTGTGTGAATTATCACCAGCAGAATTACTAATGGCAAGGAATTTAAGAACATAGCTTCCAGTATTGCCTCAACAATTAATGCCAGGGTTAAAGACTTATGACTGTGAGAAAGGTCTAAATCTAAATCTAAAATCTAAATTACTCTATAATGCTCCTAATACAAACCCAACAATGCAACAGAGTTAGCACTTAACGGGCTAAATTTTACTGACATCCGACATCAGGGGTCGTGGCGGGGGGGCCCGGAAAATCGTTCCAGGAGAGGCCTGTCACGGGCCTCGATGCCGGGAAGGCCCGGCCCCATTTTACCAGTGGCAGGAAGGGCTCGGGATGGCCCCCCCACTCCCCCGCCGCTTGGCAAAAAATAATTAATTAACATATGTAAATAAATTATAATTGAAGAATAATTACTTACTTCGTTGTGACGGCCATCCCACGCTGATATTCCAGTCGGATTGCCGGACATCCCGTGCCTTTGGATCTCCGTTTGGAGATCCGAGGCGTAACATTGATGGGGACGGGGGAGGGTGAAATTTCCAGGGCGGGGTATAGCGGGGAAAACTCCAACTATTGGCTGAGGGGATAGTGGGAAGGGGTTGAAAGGCAAAGGTAACAAAGTTTGGGGGGGGGGGGTGGTGGGGAAGTTCAGGCTGGGAAGAATTTTTTTTATGTTGAGAAGATAATAACTGAAGTGTTTGGTCATTGGGGGTGTGGGAGAGGCCCTTTGATCTTTTATTAAACCTACAACTGTAATAGTTTCCTCCATTTCTGTTTCAATATTCAAATTGCCAGTAAGGGCTTGAAACCCTTCAAAAATGGCGCGGTGCCTGCACAGTGACACCAGACGCCGTTGCTGGGGATGATGCGCCTGCACACTCTATGCATTGGGGGCAAGCGGTTCATTCCCTCCATGTTAATGAGACACTGCGCAAAATATCGTGCACGTGTGCTCACGCACTTTTTGAAGCTTGCCGACGTATTCAATTTAAGCTCAATATGTGAGCCGCGACTAGTCCTGCAGGATTCTCCCACTTGGACACCATAACATCAATGGAAGATCAGCGAAAATCCTGTTTCAGTCTCTCTCCGGGGGTTTCTGCCAATCATCCCTTGAAGTTTTCGAAGCCAATCAAGAAAATTCCTGGTGGTGAAAACGTAGTAATGTAGTGATTAAATATTGTGAACGGAATGCTCAATTATATTGTTACATCAGTTGAGTAGAAGTCAGAAGATGTTGTACTAAAACAGCACAGTCCCTGGTCAGACTGCACCTTGAGTACTGTGTTCAATTTGCATCCATTCCATAATAATCCATCAAAGTCTCCACTCCCTGCAGGTTATAAGGTTCCTAACTGAAATGGATTTAGTCAATTTTAACTGAGTTTCTAGTAACCATGGACCAATAAAAACAAAACCGATGCTGATTTGTCAATCTCACACAGACTGATCGCAAGGGGTAATTTTATGCTTCTGTCAAAGTTCTTACACGATGGAGGCTCATAGTTGGAAATCAGACATGGGGGCAACATGCACGAGTATCCATCGACTGGAACTAATGGATGGAAAATCATATTGCTGTCAAAAGACAAAAGTGCTCATGCCGCTCCAAGCTCTGTTATGGGAGCATAAATTTGCAAATTTACCGTTAACCACCCTTCACTCCAATGGTGCAAACCACCCCCCCCAAAAAAAAGATTAAAGGACGAATATTAACTCAGGGCTAAACTAAGCTGAATAACAGCCTTTAAAAAAACTGTACAACAACAGTAACTTGCATTGATATAACACCTTTAACATAAAACACATACCAAGTTGCTTCACAAGAAATTATCAAACAAAATTTGACACCAAGCCAACATAAGGGGATATGAGGACAGGCAACAAGAAGCTTGGTCAAAGAGCTAGATTTTAAGAAATATCTTAAAGGAGGTGAGAGAGATAGAGAGATGCAAAGGTTTAAGGAGGCATTTCCAGAGCTTAGGGATTAGGCAGCTGAAGGAGCAATGATAACTGGGAATAAATAAGAGGCCAGAATTGGAGGAGTGAAGAGATCTCTAAGGATTGTAGGGCTGGAGGAGGTTAGAGGGAATAACCCCACCTTAGTAATAAACATCACACTAAAATAATTGTTCCTTAAGCTTTTTTTTACAGATCAATGCAAAGACCAGTTTTTGTTTGTCAGGTTCGAACATTCACAAGAGGGGATACGTTTCAAGTTGAAGGGTTCAGCCTAAAGCAATGGCATTTAACATCAATCAAAGTCAAAGACTGCTGCTACACTACTCCATCTGTTTTCTTGAAGTACAGAAAGACCTAAAAAAAAGTTACGTTGAGCTGCAAATCATCAAATCCTAGATTTAAGCCCTATTGCATGCTCCAAAAAACTTAGTTGAGCAAGAAATAGTTAATTTATGAAGAATGTTACAACCAAGTGAGAAAGGGGAACCCTCTCAGCCTTTTCTTGGTTTGGCCGTAACAGGGTTTAATTTTTTAAAACATCGTGTTTTAACATCCCTCTCAGTGAGTCCTTGCTCACTGCTCTCTAATTGTAATGGCAAAGAAAATAACCAGACAGGTTTTTTCAGATTTAAATAAGAAAGGTGTAAGTTTATAAAGTTTAAAACTCTAATTCAGTTAAAACTACTAGAAATATGTGACGCAACCACGCTAGCATGGATACACGATAAACACATACGCAAATAGAGTTAGAAGAGGAGAAAGAATCAAAGGAGAAAAGGTTTGAAGCAATAGCTGGCGATCAGTTACTGGCTTTGGGTTTGATGTAAAGTCTTTGATTGCAGTTAAGTTGTCTTCTCCCATTATCTTCTTCAGGCAACTGCCTTTTCAAATGCAAATGTGCAGCCATGTTTCCAGCCATTGTTGTGGTCTTTTTTAAACAAGTTATTTCAAGTCCAGTAACGGTTCAAAAATAATGTTCTATATGATGAAATTGTCTTTTGGCCTCCTTATCTCGAGAGACAATGGGTAAGCGCCTGGAGGTGGTCAGTGGTGTGTGGAGCAGCGCCTGGAGTGGCTATAAAGGCCAATTCTAGAGTGACAGGCTCTTCCACAGGTGCTGCAGAAAAATTTGATTGTCGGGGCTGTTACACAGTTGGCTCTTCCCTTGCGCCTGTCTTTTTTCCTGCCAACAGCTAAGTCTCTTCGACTCGCCACACTTTAGACCCGCCTTTATGGCTGCCCGCCAGCTCTGGCGAACGCCGGCAACTGACTCCCACGACTTGTGATCAATGTCACAGGACTTCATGT
This sequence comes from Heterodontus francisci, assembly GCF_036365525.1. Taxonomy (NCBI): domain Eukaryota; kingdom Metazoa; phylum Chordata; class Chondrichthyes; order Heterodontiformes; family Heterodontidae; genus Heterodontus; species Heterodontus francisci. Next base: position 42,005,164 of record NC_090375.1, read on the forward strand.
CGCGTTTGCAGACGTCTTTAAAGCGGAGACATGGATGGCCGGTGGGTCTGATACCAGTGGCGAGCTCACTGTACAATGTGTCTTTGGGGATCCTGCCATCTTCCATGCGGCTCACATGGCCAAGCCATCTCAAGCGCCGCTGACTCAGTAGTGTGTATAAGTTGGGGATGTTGGCTGCCTCGAGGACTTCTGTGTTGGAGATACGGTCCTGCCACCTTATGCCAAGTATTCTCCGGAGGCAGCGAAGATGGAATGAATTGAGACGTCGCTCTTGGCTGACATACGTTGTCCAGGCCTGTCTGCCATAGAGCAAGGTACTGAGGACACAGGCTTGATACACTTGGACTTTTGTGTTCCGTGTCAGTGCGCCATTTTCCCACACTCTCTTGGCCAGTCTGGACAGAGCAGTGGAAGCCTTTCCCATGCGCTTGTTGATTTCTGCATCTAGAGACAGGTTACTGGTGATAGTTGAGCCTAGGTAGGTGAACTCTTGAACCACTTCCAGAGCGTGGTCGCCAATATTGATGGATGGAGCATTTCTGACGTCCTGCCCCATGATGTTCATTTTCTTGAGGCTGATGGTTAGGCCAAATTCATTTCTGGCAGCCGCAAACCTGTCGATGAGACTCTGCAGGCACTATTCAGTGTGAGATGTTAAAGCAGCATCGTCAGCAAAGAGGAGTTCCCTGATGAGGACTTTCCATACTTTGGACTTCGCTCTTAGATGGGCAAGGTTGAACAACTTGCCACCTGATCTTGTGTGGAGAAAAATTCGTTCTTCCGAGGACTTGAACGCATGTGAAAGCAGCAAGGAGATGAAAATCCCAAAAAGTGTGGGTGCAAGAACACAGGATAGGAAAGGGGTCTGATGAGGAGCCACCATGTTGAATTGTGCCTTTCATATTGTCATGGAATGAGGTGATGATACTTAGTAGCTTTGGTGGGCATCCAATCTTTTCTAGTAGTCTGAAGAGACCACGTCTGCTGACGAGGTCAAAGGCTTTGGTGAGATCAATGAAAGCAATGTAGAGGGGCATCTGTTGTTCGCGGCATTTCTCCTGTATCTGACGAAGGGAGAACAGCATGTCAACGGTCGATCTCTCTGCGCGAAAGCCACTGTGCCTCAGGGTAGACGCGCTCGGCCAGCTTCTGGAGCCTGTTTAGAGTGACTCAAGCAAAGACTTTCCCCACTATGCTGAGCAGGGAGATTCCACGGTAGTTGTTGCAGTCACCTCGGTCACCTTTGTTTTTATAGAGGGTGATGATATTGACATCGCGCATGTCCTGAGGTACTGCTCCCTCGTCCCAGCACAGGTATAGCAGTTCATGTAGTGCTGAGAGTATAGCAGGCTTGGCACTTGATTATTTCAGGGGTAATGTTGTCCTTCCCAGGGGCTTTTCCGCTGGCTAGAGAATCAATGGCATCACTGAGTTCCGATTTGGTTGGCTGTATGATGAAATTAATATGTCTCATTTTGGCAGATGTGGTTTATGTCACAAGAAATATTAAGGTTGCGGGACCTAATGCTTTTGGAATAACATGCTTCATGGTACTCTGATTGACATTTTCAAGATTGTGAAGGGAAATGACAAATCCAGACAAATTTTTTCACTATGGTGAAAGGTTTCAATATCAGGAGCACAAGTTGGAAAGCTAGTGTCACTTTGTTTCTTAGTGTTTTAGACCATGGAAGATCAGTACCTCAACTCTACACTCCACCCACTACCCTCCCCCCCCCCACCCCCACCCCCAAACCAATTTGCTCATTTCCTTTGATACCCTACTTAGCGAAAATCAATCGCAGTCTTGAAAATTTGAATTCATTTGGCATTCGTTTGTTGCTCTTCCAATCTGTTTGTGGAGAGAATTCATAATATTCATAACCCTTTATGCAAAGAATTGCTTCTGCTTTCACCCCGAAATGGCCTGACTCTAATTTTAACATTATTGTCTTTTGTTCCAGAAATAGCTTTTCTGCATTTGCCTTATCAACTCCCTTTATCAGTTTGAACTCCTTGCTTAGATCAACCCTCGATCTTCGAAACTCAAGAGAATACAAGCCAGTTTATGATCCTGTCCTCAAAATTTAAGGCCAATATATATATCCTGAGGTGCAGTATCCAAACTGAACACAATATTCCAGATGTGGACTGACTAAGGCTCTGTACAACTGAAACATCACATCCTCACTATTGAAATCCAATTCCTTTGAGGTAAAGGCCAGCATTCCGTTAGTCTTTCAAAACATTCTTGTCTGTATGTCAGAAGCTCCATTCCATAATCACAACAGCACATGATCACATAATTGTTACTTATATTCAATTTCCCATGTGTATTATGTTACCAGGGAAGGCCATTGACGTAGGCACTATAGAAAAGTAAGCTCTTGGGTTTATGGAGAGATTGGGACCTACAGGGATTACAGGGGTTATTTTGCGCTCCCATGTTCCCAATGGGATGCTGCACTTGCAGGAAATATACTCTGAGAATTGAGGGGTAGTGTTGCAGCTTGTCTCTCATCTATGCTCACTGTGAGCTTGACCATGAAATTGCGAAATAGTCCCTCTCAGGAATTTGCACACCTGCCCCCATGATTCCAGTGGATGGAAATTTGTCAGGTCAGACAACCAAATTCCTGATATATTTTACTGACGCTTGAGGCTCTGCCTCAAGAATGTGCATTCAGAACGTTTACCTTTACATTCCTACTTCTGCATATAATGAATGGTGTTATAGATAAAGACATGGGGCTGGATTTTAAAGCCCCTCCACTGTCGGGAACGGCGACAGGGGGGCAATGAAGATCGGCGCAGTGGAGGCCCACCACCAACCCTGACAACGGCAGGCCCTGCTCACGACGGGACCCCCATTTCAATTTGTAAACTAATTTACATACCTGATTTAATTAAGATCCCGTCGCCTCCTTAATCGTCGCACCAATCTTCATTCAGGCAGCCAATAATGCTGTGCCCTCGAATCCCAGTTCAGGAAAACATGGCGTGTCACCTGTGGGGAGAGGGCAGGAGGATTGATTCTCTGTGCAGGAGGGGGTGGGGAGCGGGGTAACAGCAATACGGATTGGTCGGGGGGTTGATGGGAAGGGGTAAAGGGCAAAGTTGCAGAACTTTTGTGGGGGAAGGTCAAATTCTCAATATTCGAATTCCAGGGGAAAGGGGCACAAATGTTTGGAAATGCCACTGGGGGTGTGGTGGGTGGTGGGAGGGGGGTGGGTTTCGGGGTGGAGGGAAATGCATGTAAAGGTCATTTAATTCTGTATTGTGGAAATTTAACTTATCTGGTCCTTTAAATTTTAAATGTCCATTGAGGGCTATAACCCCTTTAAAAATGGTGCCGGCGCCTGCACATTAGCGCCAAATGCCATTGCTGGCAATGGCTCGGCCGCCCCCTTCACGTCATCGCGGGGGGTGGGCGCCGCAGTAACACAAATGATCCACTGCGTTTGAAATCGTGGTGGCTCTATGACATGGCACCTGTGCGGGTGGTCCGCATTTTTTTACGTCCGCTGCCTACTTTGGTGGCAGACTCTTAAAATGCAGCCCATGTTCTAAAGAACAGATCCATGGGCAGGAGAGTTAGGGCTGGATTTTACCTTAGGCGGACGGGACTTTGCCACCGATGTAAAAGTCAGTGGCGAACCCGCTTCCGCCTAGCCCAGGGATCCGACCCACATTTCACGGGTCCCCGGGCTTTAATTGAACCGAGGCGGGACTTCCACCTGCTTGAGGGAGGTGGTCCCGCCTCAGTGAGCTGCCAACCAATCAGCAGGCCAGCAGCTCTTAGTCCCAGCAGCGCCACTGGGAGTGGTGACCACTGCGGGGACTGCAGCCCAGCCAACAGTATGGAGCCCGGACTTCAAGTAAGTTGGGCTTGCTTCGCCGGGGAGGTGATCAGTCGTGGCAGTGAGGCAAGGGTAGTCGTCTGGGGGTAGGAGGGAGTGCGTCTTGGGTCCCAGGGGTGGGTTGGGAGGCGGGCCATTCCTCAATCAAGCACCCTGTGCCCGACTGCCAAGGCACCCCCCCCTATGCATGGAAAGGCTGGCCACTGGGTGGCCTTTCACATCTCTAGCACGCCCGCTTGCCATGGGTAAAATACCCGTGGAGTCGGGCGAGGGCCCTTAAGTGGCCGTTAAGTTCCCTCGGGCGGGCAGGCTGGTTCCCCCCACACCCCTCCCCCCATCCCACCGACAGCCATAAAGTTGTCCGGAGTTGAGAGTGGGATGAGAAGGCCTCCCAGAGCCTCCTGCTCAATTTGATGCTGCACCCACGTCATCATCCAACCTGCTGGGGCGACGTAAAATTCATCCCATAGTGTGTAAAGTTTTGATGTCGACAGACTTTTGAAATTGACATAGAATGTAAGCCAGAATTTCACATTGACGCCGTGGCCCTGCCCCATCGGCTAAAAAGTCAGAGAAGAGCCCGCCTAAGTCTGGAAGCCACGCTGCAATTTTGCGTGGCCCAGGCCTTTAATTGGCCTCAGTCAGGACTTCCTTCCCTCTGAGGCAGGAAGTCCCACCTCCAAGAGCTACTGACCAATCAGAGGGCCAGTAACTCCTCAGTCCCTGCAGCACCACCGGGAGCAGTGGCATTGCACGCACTGCACCCAGCAGGAAGAGGACAGTGGACGTTACCCTTCAGGAACTTAAGTGGGGTTCGGGCCTCACCGGGGACAATTGGCTGGGCTCTGGTGAAGGGGATGAGAGTCAGACAGCAGGATTAAGGGGTTAGTTTTAGTAGGGGTGGTCTGTGCTGCTGAGGGGGTCCCTTTGTGGGGCACAGGATGCCTGATAAACCCCCCACAGACCGCAAGGAGGCCACCAGCTATTACTGGATGTTCTCATGGGTCGAATTGCCCATTCACCACTGGTAAGGTGCCGGCGGCGGTGGGAGGTGGCCCTTAAGTGGCAATTAATTTGCCACTTAATGGGCTCAATTGGCCAGAAGCGAGCCATTTGCCACTTCCCCCGCTGCTGGTTGGGGTGGTGGGTGGGGTGGGGTGCGGGGTAAAATTCAAGCCATAGTGTTCTCTTGTGTTCCTGACATAAAGATAGCAATTTAGTTTAATAGCAGCTCTTAAAAAAATTCCTCTGGTCCTGAGCTGGAGTGGTGGAATGATGGGGGCCCCAGGAGTGGGGAGGGGTCATTTAGTTGATAACAGTTTTGCATTGGCTTCCAGGAAATGCACCAGAACGATACAGGTTGGCATGTTCTCTGATTTTGCCCTCCCATTGCAGAAGCACTTTAACTCCACTCAGCTAGTCAACACCTGGCTGAATAACGCAACTCAGAAGCACATAGAAAATAGGAGCAGGATTAGGCCATTCAGCCCTTCGAGCCTGCTGCGCCATTCAAAATGATCATGGCTGATCATCTAACTCAATAACCTGTTCCCGCTTTCATCTCATATCCTTTGACCCCTTTCACCCCAAGAGCTATATCTAACTCCTTCTTGAAAACATACAATGTTTTGGCCTCAACTGCTTTCTGTGGTAGCGAATTCCACAGGTTCACTGCTCTCTGGGTGAAGAAATTTCTCCTTAACTCAGTCCTGAAAGGTTTGCCCCATATCCTTAGACTATGACCCCTGCACACAATATACTCCAGATGTGGTCTCACCAAGGCCCTGTATAATTGCAGTAAGACATCCCTGCTCCTGTAAGCGAATCCTCTCGCTATGAAGGCCAACATACCATTTGCCTTTTTTACCGCCTTTTGCACGTGCATGCTTACCTTCAGCGACTGGTGTACGAGAACACCCAGGTCTCATTACATATTCCCCTCTCTCAGTTTATAGCCGTTCAGATAATAATCTGCCTTCCTGTTTTCGCCACCAAAGCGGATAACCTCACATTTATACTAACAAAATGCCCACAGACTACCATTTTAGTCCATTTATCTTGGCCTCAGTCTCAGCTTATCAAATCACTGCTACCAGATTTACATTGTCTCCTTTTTCACTCTTTTCAACCTTACTGGTGTCTGCATTATGGGCTACCATATTGGTTTCAAGTTAAAATGAAATCATAGGTGGTCTACTCCTTGAATTAGAAATTAAACTATTAGCTCTACCTTCATGGCTTGGGAAATCCAATGCCCAATACAGTACTAAGCAGCAGGTTTGGCAGCATCTGTGGAGAGAGAAGCAGGGTTAACGTTTCAGGTCAGTGACCCTTCATCAGAAGTGACAAATATTAGAAATGTAAAAGGGGGTGGGGCAAGAGATAACATTGGAGAAGGTGTTGATAGGAAAGAGTCACAGAGAATAACTGACCAGAAGATCCTGGAACAAAGGCAAACAGTATGTTAATGGTGTGCTGAAAGACAAAATGTTAGTACAGAGAGGGTGTGAATTGACTGTCAAGCACAGAGCACTCCAAGCACAAACATTAAAAATCCAAAACAATGGGTTTAAACAATTAGAAACAAGCTAAACAAACTAAAAAAAACCCTAAAATAACCAAATAAAAAAGGAAAAAGAAAAAAAGAAAAAATAACTAAACATGAAAAGGGGGGCCCATCATGCTCTGAAATTATTGAACTCAATGTTCAGTCCGGCAGACTGCAATGTGTCTAATTGGTAAATGAGATACTGTTCCTCAATCTTGCATTGATGTTCGCTGGAACACTGCAGCAATCCCAGGACAGAGATGTGAGCATGAGAGCGGGGGTGGGGGGGATGTTGAAATGGCCAGCAACCTGAAGCTCGGGGTCATGCTTACGGACTGAGCGGAGGCGTTCTGCAAAGCTGTCACCCAATCTGTGTTTGGTCTCCCCAATGTAGACGAGACCACACTGTGAGCAGTGAATACAGTATACTAAATTGAAAGAAGTACAAGTAAATCGTTGCTTCACCTGAAAGGAGTGTTTGGGGCCATGGATGGTGAGGAGAGAGGAGGTAAATGGACAGGTATTACACCTCCTGCGATTGCAGGGGAAGGTGCCGTGGGAAGGGGACGAGGTGGTGGGGGCACTGGAGGAGTTGACGAGGGTGTCGCAGAGGGAACGATCCCTTTGGACGGGGATGGGAGGGGAAGATACGTTTGGTAGTGGCATCACGCTGGATGAGGCAGAGGATGATCTTTTGTATCTGGAGGCTGGTGGGGTGGAAAGTGAGGACAAAGGGAACCCTTCTCTCTCCATAGATGCTGACAGACCTGCTGAGTACTTGCATTTCTTTTTATTTCAGATTTCAAGCATCTGCAGTATTTTGCTTTTATTACAGTACTAAGCAGTACAGGCTCGGCAGACCCCGAGTTTGATCCCGAGACTGTATTGAGTTGTGTGATCTCAGCCAAGGCAGCTGAAAGTTTACTACAGTTGCAACAAAGATTATGCTAACTTTCTCTGCCTGGTCTCACAGAATGAGGTCATGTGAAGTACCATAGGACAGCTGGAGCCTTCAACACAAAGGGTGATAAATTGATTGTGATAAATTGATTTGCACCCATTTTCGGCTGCCACGCCCAAAGTGGTCAGCCGTGAATCGCTGTTCAGGCCAGTTCTTAATACTTCAGGTGAGCAGCTATCGCGTCACCAGAGGCAGCTAGGCTGCAAACAGTTGAGTAGAACAGGCTGGGTACCTGCTCCATTCAGAGAAGCACAAATTTCAGAGGGGGTCCTAAAATGGGTGTCAGGCTCCCGATTAGCATATGCCTGTAAAATGAATGGACTTAGGTCTAACTTCTAACCCCACTGTCATGCAGGCCCCCGCCTGCCAAGCATGAGGCATATTAATTTCACGACATGGCCATTAAATTTCAAACTGTTGTTGAAGTGAAGAAAGGACTTGCTTTAAAAGAATGCCAGATCTTGGCTGGAAAGACATTTGCATATTAACAGACAGTGCTTGGAAAGGACAAAGGACCATTCCCTGACACATTCAACCAACAATGGACTTTTGATCACCAGACGTTGAAGGTGGAGGAGCTTGCATTCCAGGTTGACTGCTAAGATGCCCGAATACACAAACAGACACGGTCAAACCAGCTAGTCTCATGGCTAAGTTGCTGGGCAACCTGAGTTTTTCTGAATTGTATAAACGTTGAACTGAGAGTGTCTGTTTGCAGCTGGACTGAGAACATCTCTCCTGTCTGCTCCCATCTCTTTCTCACAAGCCTCTGAATTCACTGAAGCCACATGAACCCCAAGAGAGAAAAGTCTCCTGCAGCAAACAAGGTTTAAGCCCCAATGAAAAGCAAGATCTACCTACAATCAAGGACTCTACAGTGAGCTCGAAGAACCGTAACAAAAACTCTTTAGATATTGCCTCAAACGTTTCCATTTTATGTTTCTTCTGCTCTCTCCTTGCATGTTAGCGTGGGCGCATCGTGTATCCGTAGGCGTCAACCGAATTAGAGTTTAAGTTTAAGTTTTATAAATTTCAACTTTTCTTCTTTAAACCTAAGAAAGCCTGTTTGTGCTGGTTTCTTTGACTTATAAATTGGAAAGCAGTGAACAAGGATTCACCAAGGGGGAGCTAAAAACAGTGTGCTTAAAAAAAAACCATGTTACGGTAAGACCATGTGAAGGCTGAAAGGGAACCCGAAACCTTTTTCTCACCTGGTCATTACATTTACATTTTCACCATAACTCAAGATGGGAGAGAAACCCGGAAGGGATAAAATATTAGACTGATCTCTTTTGATAATCTTATGTGTTTCATTTATATATAAAATGTCACAAAACTGAGATCTGTTTTTCCTGCAAGCATCCTTTTTCACTTAACTGATGAGATGATGATTTTTCCATGAACCCTTTTACCAGCATAAATATATCTTTACATCTGAAGTTACTGCAATCCAGATGGGTCTGTCTCTGTAATTGCCTGTCCATTGCTATTTTTATTTTTGATTTCAAATACTCCACTTAAAAAAGTCATGCTCAAGAAAATCTTTTGTTTCCTTTTATTTACTGATTTTCCCTGTAATTCATCTTTTCTCCTTTCCTCATCTGAAGATTTAGTTCCTGCTGGATTCTGTTCCATAGGCACTTCTTACCCTCACTCAAATGGTTAATCTTCTTCATAGTGCACGGCAGTATGCTATTCAACTGTGTGGGGGGGGGCGGGGGGTGGGAGGTTAGCTGGTGGAGGGTGTGAGATACCTGAGCCAGATCCAGTCTCCACCTTGACAGACCACATTTATGTTACTGAGCAGCAATTAGAAGCTGGAAAGTTGGCCAATTTATCCATTCAGCAGGACAGTTGGCACTGAGGTCACTTGTGACAACACTGCATGGCTGTTTCTCAGAACAATGTTAACATCTCAATGAGGTCAGAACTCTGTGGTTGTGGTGGAGAGTTTCCTTCTATCCACTCTTTTATCACTCACTAGGCTGAAACACGAGTAGCAAATGTGGTCATATTTAGCAAGAGTGAATTCAAAGTCTGGCTGCCAGTTTTTATTTCTGTTTTTCCCTTTCATCAGTGCAGCTTGAAAATGTTAGAAATTGATATGCAGTGTGCTTGTTTTTCGGGTGTGACACAGATGCAAAATATACTAATTTAGCAGTGGGATGGCCTGCGGTCAATCTGCCCAGGCCCACTGCTAACTTAATGAGTTCCACTTTTTAGGCATCTTGGGCGGCCACCTAAAATAGGCATTGGTTCCCTTGAATGTGCAAATGTAGGGCCCAACGCCTGTTTTAGGACCTCTTTACAAAATGAAGAACTGACAAGTGGCACAGGTGTAGGCCCCATCACTTTCAGGATTTTCAGCAACCCCTGGGCAACCAAGGGTAAGCTGTATATTTTTATAAAATCACTTTTCTGTGGAGCTCGGAGGAGAAGAACTCCCCCGCTGGCACCATAGTCTTAATCTAGAAACATCGGAACATAGGAGCAGGAATAGACTATTCAGCCTGTCGAGCCAGCTCCACCATTCAATTAGATCACGGCTGATCATCTAAGTCAATGCCACTTTCCCGCACTTTCCCCTTATCCCTTGATGTCATTAGTATCCAGACCTCTACCTTGAACATGCTCAATGATTAAGGTTCCTCAGCCCTCTGGGGTAGAGAATGCCAAAGATTCGCCACCCTCGGAGTGAAGAAATTCCTCCTCATCTCAGTCTTAAATAGCCTGCCCCTTATTCTGAGACTGTGATCCTGGTTCTAGACTCACCAGCCAGGGGAAAGATGCTATCCACATCCACCCTGTCACACTCTGTAAGAATTTCATAAGTTTCAATGAGATCACCTCTCATTCTTCGAAACTCAAGAGAATATAGGCCTACTTTCCTCAATCTCTTATAACACAATCCTGCCATCCCAGGGATTAGTCTGGCGAACCTCTGTTGCACTCCCTCTATGGCAAGTATATCCTTCCTTAGATGAGGAGTCCAAAACTGTACACAATACTTCAAGTGCATTCTCACCAAGGCTTTATACAATTGCAGCAAAACATCTTTACTGCTGTACTCAAAACCTCTTTCAATGAAGACCAACATACCATTTGCCTTCCTAATCACTTACTGTACCTGCATGCTAGCTTTTAGTGACTCATGAACAAGGACACCCAGGTCCCTTTGGACATCAACACTTCCCAACCCCTCACCATTTAGGAAATACTCTGTCTTTCTGTTTTTCCTACAAAAGTGGATAACGTCACGCTTATTTGCATTACATTCCATCTGCCATGTTCTTGCCCATTCATCTGGTCTGTCCAAGTCCCATTGAAGCCTTCTCGCATCCTCCTCTCAATTTACATTCCCACCTAGTTTTGTGTCATCAGCAAATTTGGAAATATTACATTTGGTCCCCACATCCAAATCATTTATATAGATTATCCACCCTCACCAACCCCTGCCCAAACCCCGCACACAATTGCCTTCTTCAACCTCCCTGCTGGAACTTGCCTGAGGGCTGCTGTCAGCAAGGCAGTTGGGTCAAGATTGATTTTTCTCATGGGATGGGCTTCCGATGGAGGTGCGGTAATCTCTGGCAGCTCGGCTTGAATATGTAGTTGAGAAGAGGATAACTTCTAGTGATCTTTAGGACTCATGGCTTGGGTACGCACTGCTCATGAATCCCAAATGTAGACCAAGACCAATTTCCACCTACATCTCTCAAAGTGGCAATGGTATCAGTGCTGCTTTTCAATGCATTGTTGCAATGTTTGAACTAGGAATGTGTATCCTCTTTTAGATTGGAGCAGAAGGCAATCTTGGACACCTCGCCATTAGATGTGTTTAAGATGTGCCCAGAGTATCTAAGCTGACCCTTGGCAGACCGCATCTGCAAAGACCTCAGTATTTGGAATTCTGTCTTGCTATCAATTGGTAGCACTCTGACCTCTGGGCCAGGAGGATGTGGGTTCAAATCCCTCTTCAAAGACATGAGTGCATAATTCAGGCTGACAGCCCAGTATAGTCCTGAGGGAGTGCTGCACTTTTGGAGGTACCATCTTTCAGATGAGCAGTTAAGCCAAGGCCCCACCTGCTCACTCAGGTGGATGTTAAAGACTCCATGGTGCTTTTTCATAGAAGAGCAGAAGAATTCTCCCCAGTCTCCTGGTCAATATTTATCCCTCAACATATGAACGAAAGAAATAGGAGCAGAAGTAAATCATATTGCCCCTCAAGCCTGCTCCACTATTCAATATGATCATGGCTGATCTTCTGCCGCAACGCCACTTTCATGCCCGTTACCCAGATCCCTTGGTTCCCCGAGAGATCAAAAATCTATCTATCTTAGCCTTGAAAATACTCAATGATGGAGCATCCATGATCCTCTTGGGTGGAGAATTCCAAAGATTCACAGCCCTCCAATTGAAGAAATTTCTCCTCATTTCAGCACTAAATGATCAACCCCTTATCCTGAGACTGTACCTCCATGTTATAATTTCCCCAGCCAGGGGAAACAAGCTCTCAGTGTCTAACCTATTAAGGTCCTTCAGAATCTTGCATATTTCAATGAGATCACCTGTCATTCTTCTAAACTCCAGAGAGTATAAGCCCAATTTAGTCAGCCTCGACCTCATCAGAGGACAACCCTCTCTTCCCTGGAACCAATCTAATGAACCCTCACTATACCATCTCCGAGGCAAATATTCCCTTCCATAGATATGGAGACCAAAACTACGCACAGTAGTCCACGTGTGGTCTCACGAAAGCCCTATGCAGTTGTAGCAAGCCTTCCTTTTTCTTGTACTCCAATCCCCTTGCAATAAAGTCCAACATGCCCTTTTCCTTCCTAATTGCTTGCTGCACCTCCATGCTCTCTTTCTACATCCCGGATACGGATGCACACAAGTCTCTCTGAACATCAACATTTCACATTTTCAAACCCTTTAAAAAATATTCTGCTTTTCTTTCTTATTATTCAAGTGAATAACCTTACACTTCCTCACCTAATTCTCCTTCTGCCACATTGTTGCTCACCCAATTAATCTGTCTATATCTCTTTGCAGTCTCTTTGTGTCCTCCTCAAAGCTTACATTCCCACCTAACTTTGTATCATCAGCAAACCTGGATACATTACTCCTGTTGTCTTTGTCTAAGTCACTAATATAGATTGTAAATAGCTGAGGCGTCAGCACAGGTACTTGCGGCACTCCACTAATTACAGACTACCAACTTGAAAATGCCCCATTTATCCCTACTCTCTGCTTTCTAACAGTTAGCCAATACACTATCCATACTAATATATTATCCTAACTCTATGAGTCCTTATCTTGCATATTAACCTTTTCTGTGGCACCTTATTAAATGCCTTTTGGAAATCCAAGTGTATGACATCTACTGCCGCCACCAGCCAGTAACCAACCCTCCGCACCCCCCCACACCCCCCACCCCTTACTAGCTACATCCTCAAAAAACACGAATAAATTTGTCATACACAATTTCCCTTTCATAAAGCCATGTTAACTTTGTCTGATCAGTCTTTGATTTTCTAAGTGCATTTTTAAGACTTCCTTAATAATGGATTCCAGTATTTTCCCAATGACTGATGTCATGCTAACTTCCGTGTAGATCCCTGTTTTCTCTCTCCTTCCTTTCTGGAATAGCACTTTTAAATTTGCTTGGACCATTCTAAAATCTAGGGAATTTTGGAAAATCATAACTGGTGCATCCACTACCTCTGTCACCGCCTCTTTTAGAGCTCTAGGTGTAGGTCATCAGGTCATTTGTCAGCTTTTAGTCCCTTAAACTTCTCTAATTTTTTTCTCTGCTGAAAATAATCACTTTTAGTTTCTTACTTTTATTAGCCCATTGGTTCCCCTTTCGTTCCGATTTGGAATTTATATTCTCCTGTGAAGATAAATAGAAATAATATGTTCAATGTTTCTGCCATTTCCTCATTCCTCATGCCTCTGCCTCTAAGGGACCAACAATTACTTTAGCTACTCTCCTTTTTATACACTTGTAAAAGCTCTTGCAATCTGTTTTTGTATTCCTGGCTACTTCATTATCATATTCTATTTTTTTTTCCTTTTTGTAATCAACCTTTTGATCACTGTTTGCTCCCTCCCAGGCTGTCAGAAAGCCACCTGCTTTTGTTAAGCGGCTTTTCTTGGGTCCAGGACGCCCGCTTGCCACGAGTAAAATCTGCGTGGAGGCGGGCTAAGGCCCTTAAGTGGCCGTTATGTGGCCACATAAGGGCCTTGATTGGCGTGGGATGGGCGGGCTATTTTTTGCCACCACCACCCTGCATAAAGTGGCAGTGGAAGCGGGAGCGGGTCAGGAAGGGCCCCCAGAGCCTCCCACTCCATTTACCACCCACCCCCCAGCCCTCCGCCCCCATCCCATTCTTTGAGGGGGCGGGCGTAAAATTCAGCCTGTTAACTCTTTATCTTTCTCCACAGATGCAGCCTGACATGCTGAGCATTTCCAGCATTTTCTGTATTTATTTCTGAATCTCAGCATCTGCAGTATTTTGCTTTTGTAGCTTTCTCCTTAGTTGGTTCCACAAAGTATTGTTCTAGGAAGCTGCCACAAAAGCATTCCACAAGATCATCTTCTAGACTGCCTTCATCAATTTAATTTGCCCAGTCTATATGAAGATTAACGCTCCCCCCGCTCCCCGAATTATTGCATTGCCTTTGTTGCAAGCTCCAATTATTTGTTACTTAAAGTTCTGTCCTATGATATTACTACTGTTAAAGGGCCTGGAAACTACTTCCACCAGTGTTTTCTGACCTTTGTTATTCCTAAGCTCCGCTCATATAGATTCTACATTTTGATCATCTGATCCAAGATACTTTCTTACTATTGTATTGTATTATCAAGGCTATTCCATTCTGCCCATTGTTTTGAAATGTTTAATTCTTTTTTCTTTTGGGCCTCCTTATCTCGAGAGACAATGGATACGTGCCTGGAGGTGGTCAGTGGTTTGTGAAGCAGCGCCTGGAGTGGCTATAAAGGCCAATTCTAGAGTGACAGGCTCTTCCACAGGTGCTGCAGAGAAATTTGTTTGTCGGGGCTGTTGCACAGTTGGCTCTCCCCTTGCGCCTCTGTCTTTTTTCCTGCCAACTACTAAGTCTCTTCGACTCGTCACATTTTAGCCCCGTCTTTATGGCTGCCCGCCAGCTCTGGCGAACGCTGGCAACTGACTCCCACGACTTGTGATCAATGTCACAGGATTTCATGTTGCGTTTGCCGACGTCTTTAAAGCGGAGACATGGACGGCCGGTGGGTCTGATACCAGTGGCGAGCTCGCTGTACAATGTGTCTTTGGGGATCCTGCCATCTTCCATGCGGCTCACATAGCCCAGCCATCTCAAGCGCCGCTGACTCAGTAGTGTGTACAAGTTGGGGATGTTGGCTGCCTCGAGGACTTCTGTGTTGGAGATACGATCCTGCCACCTGATGCCAAGTATTCTCCGGAGGCAGCGAAGATGGAATGAATTGAGACGTCGCTCTTGGCTGACACACGTTGTCCAGGCCTTGCTGCCATAGAGCAAGGTACTGAGGACACAGGCTTGATACACTCGGACTTTTGTGTTCCGTGTCAGTGCACCATTTTCCCACACTCTCTTGGCCAGTCTGGACATAGCAGTGGAAGCCTTTCCCATGCGCCTGTTGATTTCTGCATCTAGAGACAGGTTACTGGTGATAATTGAGCCTAGGTAGGTGAACTCTTGAACCACTTCCAGAGCGTGGTCGCCAATATTGATGGATGGAGCATTTCTCACATCCTGCCCCATGATGTTCGTTTTCTTGAGGCTGATGGTTAGGCCAAATTCATTGCAGGCAGCCGCAAACCTGTCGATGAGATTCTGCAGGCACTCTTCAGTGTGAGATGTTAAAGCAGCATCATCAGCAAAGAGGAGTTCCCTGATGAGGACTTTCCGTACTTTGGACTTCGCTCTTAGACGGGCAAGGTTGAACAACCTGCCCCCTGATCTTGTGTGGAGGAAAATTCCTTCTTCAGATGACTTGAATGTTTAGTACTGGAATAGTTATTTCCCAATTTTAGTCACCTTGAAATAAGTGCCAGACTTTTACGTTCCTCACTCCCAGAAGTGGGCTGGGAGGCGGCGGGGGGGGGGGGGGGGGGCGGCATAAAAAGCGGGTGGGATCATGGGAGGGGGTGGGGTGCTGTGCCAGTCGCCTCTATCCACTCCCACACGTATTTTACCTGCGGCGAGGGAGGTGATAGGTGGCCCGCCCAACCTTAGGCTAATTGAGGCTCTTAAGTGGCCTTAAAAAAATGGGCAGAATGAAGTAGCCTTGATAATAAAGGATGACATAAATTAATGGGCACTTAAGGACCTCTTTCAACCACCACTGGTATTTTACCAGCAATGGATGGGCTGTTCGACACCTGGGGATGCTGCCCAGTTAAAACTGGCTGCTTCGTTGTCGGCTGGGGGTGGGCCCTCCTGATCGGGAACCCTGTGCTGTATGGAGGGCCCTCCCAATGGTATGGGCCACTCCAGCTAGAACACCCTCCTCAATCTTTGCCTGGCTGATTGGCCACGGCGAGCCTGACCACACTTACCTTCTTCTCTATCGCTGGCTGAATCTGGGGACTGCTGCAATCCCAGCAGTGGCTCCCGCTCCCATTAATGCTGCTGGGACTGAAGAGCTGCCGGCCCTCTGATTGTCCAGCAGTTCTTGGAAGTGGGACATCCTGCCTCAGAGGGGCAGAAGCCATGACTACAGGCAGTTATCTGACTCAAGACCCTAAAACGCAGTTGTAGCTTCCAGGTCTGTGGAGGCGGGCTCATCCTGCCTTTCCAGCCTGTTGACTGGGCCACCGCCTCCTCAGAAAATCCTGGCCCATGTCTCTGTAATGGTAATTAGATCCAACCCATTTATCCCAATTTGTGCCACTAATTCATCTATCTTGTTATGAATGCTTTGTGCATTCAGATAAAGAGCCTTTAACTTAAATGTTTTAACACTGTTCTTTACCTGGAATTTATTTGCTGATGCACTATTGCCGTTAAACTCTCTTTCCCTTCCCGTTTTATTCTGCATGTCTTCATCCAAATCGCAACATTCCTCTATTGTCTCAACTTTTCTCTTTAGATTTCTAAATTCCCCTTCTCCTGACCCCTCTCACCCCACTTTTGGATTAAAGCCCCATTCACAGCCCTAGTTATACGATACGCTAGGATGCTGATCCCAATCTGGTTTAACTGGAGCCTATCCTAACTGAAAAACTCTCTCTTTCCCCAGTACTGGTGCCAGTGCCCCATGAATTGAAACCCCTTCTTTGTACACTTTTCTTTGAGCCATGTGTTTAATTCTCTGCTCTGCTTCATCCTATATCAATTTGCAAATGGCTCACGTATTAATCCAAGGATTATTACCATTGAGGCTCAGCTTATTAATTTAGAACCCAGTTCCTCAAACTATATCAGCAGAACACCATTCCTAGTCCTACCTATGTCATTGGTAGACCACGACAACAGGATCCTTTCCCTCCCACTCCACATAATTCTCAAGCCGCAAGGGCACGTCTTTTCTCTAGCACTGCTGGGCAACACATCCTTCAGAACTCCCGTTGCAGCTGCAGAGAACATTACCTATTCCGCTGACTACACTGTCTCTTATCACTACCACATTCTTTTTCACACACCCCACTTGAATAGCTTGCTGCACCTTGGTCAGTTTGCCCATCCACCCTGCAGTCCTGGTTCTCATCCATACAGGTAGTGAATGCCTCATACCAATTGGTCAAAGTCAAAGTTGAGGCTCTTCTATCACTGAAATAAATTATCTGGTCATTATCACAATGCTGTTTGTAGGAGCTTGGTGTGCGCTAATTGGCTGTTGTGTTTCCTACATTACGACAGTGACTACACTTCAAAGGACTTTAGGATGGCCTGAAGTCGTCAAAGCAAATATAAATATCCTTCAACCCTTCCTATCTATCTATGTATGTATAAATTTTCAAGGTCTTTGATTTTGTGTAGATAGCCTGTCCAAACCTCATAGCTGTGGATCATTGCCATATACACCTTAATCTTGCACTTCAATTTCAGTCCATGTTTGTCTTTTATATGTATTCTCAACAGACAAAAGCTGAGCAGGACTTATTGTGTCACAGAAACACCTCTTTATTCAGTAATGTGCCTAATAACAGGGTGCTGCATAGGCAGGCAGTTGATAGACTGAACTCAGCTGTGTTCATTCAATAAACACCAATGGTGGTATTTATTGTGAATGAAGTGCCAGCTGGAACATAAATTTAGCGTTCTTCAGAATGATGGGTAGCCTGTGGCTTTTGGCCATAGTTTCATTATAGTTGGTAATGGTATGGAAATCTTCCAATGTGTGCTGCAACAGAGCGCAATCATCAGTGAAACCCCCCACATGAATGATGGTTTGTTTATAGTCTGCATAAATCGATCAGCCCTATACCTGGCAACTGCCTGAGCCGGAACCAGACTGTTCACAAACTTGGTGTTGCATTTGACCCTGAGATTAGCTTCTGACCACAAATCCACACCATCACTAAGACCACCTATTTTTGCCACCATGACATCGCCTGACTCTACCCTGTCTCCGCTCATCTTTGCTGAAACCCTCATTCGTGTCTTTGTTACCTCCAGACTTGACTATTCCAATGCTGGTCTCCCACATTCTACCCTATGTAAATTTGAGGTCATCCGAAACTCTGCTGCCCCTGTCCTTACTCGCACCAGTTCCCACTCACCCATCATCCCTGAACTCGGTGACCACCATTGCCCTCCGGTTGAGCAATGCCTCAATTTTGAAATTCTCATTCTTGTTTCAATTTCCCTATCTCTGTCGTCTCTTCCAACTTCACAACCCAATCAGATATCTATACTCCTCTTTTTCTGGCCTCTTGAGCATCCCCAATTGGTCCTTCCTTCAGCTGCCTGGGCCCTAAGCTTTGGAATTCCCTCCCTAAACCACTCTGCCTCTCCACCTCTCTTTCCTCTCACTCCTTAAAACCTTCCACTGGGCGGCACAGTGGCGCTATGGTAGGCACCACAGCCTCACAGCTCCAGCGACCCGAGTTTGGGTACCGCCTATGTGGAGTTTGCAAGTTCTCCCTGTGCCCGTATGGGTTTCTGCCGGCGCTCTGGTTTCCTCCCACAGCCAAAGACTTGCAGGTTGATAGGTAAACATTGTAAATTGCCCCTAGTGTAGGTAGGTGGTAGGAGAATTGAGGGAAGGTGGGGATGTGGTAGGGAATATGGGATTAATGTAGGATTAGTATAAATGGGTGGTTGATGGTCAGCACAGACTCGGTGGGCAGAAGGGCCTGTTTCAGTGCTGTTTCACTCTGTGACTTTGACCAAGCATTTGGTCATCTGCCTGAATTACTGTTTATGTGGCTTATAATGCTCCTGTGAAGTGCCTAGGGTCATTTTATTACGTTAAAGGTACTATATAAATACAAGCTGGCCGGAATATTATGCCCCCCCCCAAAGAGCGGGATGATGGCAGGGTGGTGGTGGGGATGGGGCATAAAATAAAGCAGGAGGCTCGGGGAGTTCCACTTAATGGCCACTTAAAGGCCTCCGCCTGCCGCCACAAGGATTTTACCCATGGTTGGTTGGGCGGCCCAGACCCAAAAGAAGCCACCTGACAAGAGCAGGCAGCTTCCTGATAGCCTGGGGGGTGCCCTCATGATTGGGCGCTGCTGGGACTACGAGCTGCCGGCCCGCTGATTGGCTGGCAGCTCCATTAGGCGGGACTTCCTACCTCAGACCAATTAAAGGCCTGTGGACTGCAAAATGCGGTCTGGATCCCCAGGCCAGGTGGAGGCATGTTCGCCACTGACTTTTCAGTCGCTGGATGGGTCCCATCCGCCGAGGGAAAAATTCCAGCCATTGTTGTTGTCGTTGTTGTTATGAGCTGGTTATATGTTCAATCTCAGGGTCTGCTATGTCTTCCTTCAGCATAGCAGAGAAAAGAAGGCCAAATAGGTCATCTGGCTTCATTGATGGTAGAGAACACACTAGATATTGCCATATTTAGAATCCCTGTCTCTGACATCCCATAATGCAGTTTTGAATAAAATTAATCAGTCTGTCAGCACAGCCAAAATCAGCTCAGAGCTTCCATGTTGGCTTCCTTTGCTTTGGCTGAGATTTTGTGCGCAGTTTCATTTAACTTTGTCCACCCAGCTTCTAGTCTACTTATTACTGATGTGTTGCATAATGCTGCCTCAGTGACACAAAGTTGACTCAATTCCAGTTATACTATTGGTTATGACAGCATTTTGTTAAGGATGAGGGATAACGTCAAGAAACATCCTAAACCAGGTCTGGGATTGCTCTATTCAACTTTTAGCTTCACACATGGGACAAATACTGTTTTCATCTTAGATAGCTGCTGTTTTACAGTGATACAATCAAGTAGATGTCCGAGCTCCTTTGCCCTCTCGGCTGGGGATGGTTATTTTTATCCACTCTCTGGAGAAATGGAGTGCTGCTCCCAATCCCACATTTGAAGAGTATAGGTTGTCACTTGCCCAACCATTGATGCTGTTTCCCCCTCCCCCAATTGGCGCCATTCCCCCCCAACCCAACCTCTAATCTCCCTCCCCAACCCAGCCTCTGATGCCATTTCAATTTCAGTTTCTTCCTTCCCAGCCCTCAATTAACTAAGCACTCCTGTGACACTAACAGCAGCCCAATCTTCATTAATTCTTTACCAGCGGATTCATGGTGCCATGATGGCTTGATGTTAATGAGGCACAAGGTCCAATATCAGGGACTCCTTGGGCTATAGAGTCATAGGGATGAATGTTGTTATGGATATGGGGCTGAGGTGGTGGGCCGGAAGGTTATTACTTAATTAACCTGCTCACTGTCCAGGATGCCATCCCTTTAAGGAACGAGCTCCCACCTCCAGAGTTGACAGCCAATCAGAAGGCCAGTAGCTCTACAGTACTGGCAGCGCCACTGAGAGCAGTGGCCTCTGCTGTTACTGCAAATGCCCTGCAGCACTGAGGAATGGCGAAAACCCCAGTAAAGGTTAGTGGGATCGGGGTCGTAGGGGCCATACAGGCAGGACCCGGTGACAGGGAGCTTAGTCAGGGTAGGGGGTGGGGCGATTTCCAGCAGCTCTGGATTTCCCCCAAAGGAAGGATGCCCTGAGCCTGCTAGGAGACCACCAGGTTTTACCTGGCGGTTTCTCCCCTTGGCTGTGGACCCCTCCACCTTCTATTAACTTGAGATGGAAGTGGGAAGAGGCCCTTAAGCAGCCATTAATTGGCCACTTAAGGGTCTCAAGTGGCCTGGGACGGGGAGGCTGTTCTCGGCTTTCACACCCCGGACTAAATTGGAAGACATCAGGAAGCCTCCCGCCTTTTGGCGCATTTTTATTGTCCCATCGCACTCCACCCCCCCCCCACCGTGCCTCTATTCATATCCCAAGGGCTCTATTCAGCCCATAGAGTCATTGAGTCATTTACCGCATAGAAGGAGGCCATTCAGCCATCAAGTTCATGCCAATTCTCCACAGAGCAATCCTGCCAGTTCCGCACTCCGCCGCTCGATCACCATAGCCCTGCAAGTTTATTTCCTTTTGAATTTTTTAAAAATTCGTTTGTGGGATGTGGGCATCATTGGCTAGTACAGCATTTACTGCCCATCCCTAATTGCCCTTGAGAAAGTGGTGGTGATCTTCCTTCTTGAACCGCTGCAGTCCTCGGGGTGTAGGTACATCCACAGTGCTGTTAGGAAGGGAGTTCCAGGATTTGACCTAGCGACTGTGAAGGAACGTCAATATACTTCCAAGTCAGGATGTTGTTTGGCTTGGAGGGGAACTTGCAAGTGGTGGTGTTCGCATGCATCTGCTACCCTGGATCTTCCAGGTGGTAGATGTCGCGAGTTTGGAAGATGTTGTCGAAGAAGCCTTGGTGAGTTGAAATCATTGATTGTCTCCGCTTCCACCAACCTTGTAGGCAGCAAGTTGATTCTGACATATGATCATTGATTTTAAACTGTTGCTGGAGTGATGAAATTGCTTGTTTGAAGCTCATCAGACACTGGGCTGGAAGGATATTTGCATACTCAGAGACGCTGCTTGTGAAGACAAAGGACTATTTCCTGCTCCAATTAACCCAAATGGATTTTGATCACCAGACATTGAAGGTGTAAGGAAGCGCATTCCAGATACTGCTAAGATAATGCAATCCACAAACCTCACAGGCGAGACTGTTCCAAATAAAGAGCTATTCATATAACTAACCTGCTGGGGAACCTGGGTTTTTTGAATTGTGCCACACAGAAAGGACAGAAGGCAGTTCACAACTGAAGTTGGAACAAGGAAGCCGCTCTCTCTCTCTCTCTCTCTCTCGCTTTCTCCCAAGCCACCAGACCCACGGAAAGCATGTAAACTTCAAGAGAGAAAGGACTCCGGACATTGAAACAAGTTGAAGCGTGCACTGGGCCCCAACGAATTGCAGGACTTAACAGCAACCAAAGACCCCACAACAAACTTAAAGGACTGTAACTACCAGATATTGCCTCAAACTTTTCCCCTTTATTCCTTCTACTGTTTCTGTCTCTATCTGCACGTGTGTTTATCGCGTATGCATGCTAGCGTGGCCGCGTCGCATATTCGTAGTCATTAACCGGATTAGAGTTTAAGATTGATAAACTTCCACCTTTCTTGTTTAAATTTAAGGAAACCTGTCTGACTTTACCTTACAATTGGAGCAGTGAACAAGGATTCACTGAGAGGGAGCCAAAAACACAGTGTTTTAAAATTAAACCCTATTATGGTTAAACCAGGCAAAGGCTGAGAGGGAACCCCTTGACCCCTTCTCACCTGGTCATAACATTGTTCCTTTTGAATAGGTACCTCTTGCCCCTGAACTGGCCCCAATGCCCCAAGAATCTGAAGCCCTCCCTCCTGCACCATGCTTCAAGCCATACATTGATCCACCCTATCTTCCTCTTTCTACTCTTGCTAGTGCATGGCACTGGGAATAATCCACCGATTGCTACCTTCAAATTCCTACTCTTTAGCTTCCTCCCTAATTCCAGAAAATATGACCATAGGACTTCAATACCTGCCCTTGCTATGTAGTTGATGCAACATGTACCACAACTTCTGGCTGACTCCTTTCCCCCTGCAGAATATCCTGCGTCCTCTCCGTGATGTCCTTTACCCTGGCACCAGGGGGTGTCATCCCTGCTCACCCAACCCCCACCAACCCCTGTGAGTGCTTAAAAATGGGCTTGCCAAATTTCTATCCTGATCACTGTCCAGCATTCCTGTTGTTTATTTTTATGACTGTTATAATCCAGACTTTCCAAAATCTAACCATTACTTCCTAATTTGCACTAACCTATGAAGGAAAAATGAAAAAAAGACCCTTAGGCTCATGAATGCTCATCCTATCCATTACACCCTCACCAATTACTAGTAACACTTACACCTACAGCAAGCAAAAAAAAATCAAAAGATTTATCTATTTTTCTATTCTTTTCAACTTTCGCATCAGCCTTTCACAGTAGTTCCTCAAAGAAAACTCACATGCATGTCTGTTAAGGTTTTGTGGGGGAGAAAAAAACACCAAGACAGGTCTGTCATGGACTCATTCTTTTTATGTTTGACAGTGGGTTGGCATGCTTCCCAGGCCAAGATTCTGATCAGTGTTTAAAAATCAGTACCAGTTGGGGCTTGATTCTTTTAGGAAAGGAAGAATTAATGTTGAAAAATGTGGTGCGAGTTGAATATTATCCTTTTAGGAATAATTTGTGGCTGAATTTCAGTTTATGTCCTCAGTCTTGTGTGTTTTAACACATTGTAAACAATGGTATAGTTCTACAGCAATATACATGATTACTGCAGCGAAAATGTCACAGAGCAAGTGCAGATAGGTTGGAAGATCGCCCTTATTACTCACTAGGACTCCTATTTACCATTTTATTATTTACTGATTTTCTTGATAGAGGCACAGCCCAATGTGATACTGAGCTGTACAAATCACAAAGGTGTTGGATTCAATCCCAGTCAGTGTTGACCTCAGTTAAGGTAACAGTAGAAATGTATAATAACCAGGGTTAAAGCTGCTGATCACTGCCCAGTGCCCTCTGCTGTCAGATATACTTTGATTGAAGACAAGATTGTCTTAATAATCCATCCATGACATTGAACATGCAGGCTCAAATATGAGGAATCAGCATCTTCAGGAGATGAGGAAAGACAATTTGGGAATAATACACTCCAGGGATTGAGCACTTAATCTCAGCTGACACTTCAATGCAGTACTGAGGGAGTGCTGTACTATCGAAGGTGCTATATTTTGGCTGAAACATTAAACTCAAACCTGTCTGCCCTCTCAAATGGATGTAAAACATTTCCATGATACTATTTGAACAAGAGCAGGGCAGTTCGTCAATATTTATCCGTCAACTGACTAAATCGCGAAAACAGTTTAGTTACTGATTAATTTTATTACTGTTTATGGGAGCTTGCTGTGCACAAATTAGTTGCTGCATTTTTCTACATTACAGTAGTGAAACACTTTGAAAAGCACTTCATTGACAGTGAAGCACTTTGTGACACCCTGAAGACATGAAATGCAAGTTTTGTACTTTCCTTGGAGCAAAAGTATAATATTTTGCGCTGTGTGAACTGCATTGTTTGACAAAGTGTCCTAAATATTTCTGCTGGAGTTTAGTCAAAGGCAAAAGGTCATCAATGGCTGAGGAGGGGTAAGGGAATGCAATACTGCATTCTTCATGAATGGATTGGTGCAGCTTGGCTGGGAATGTCACGATACAAGGCAACAACAAAAATTTCTAGTCCAAAACAAAACGTTGGCAGTAAATTATCTACAATAAATGCACAAACATGACAAAAATATCTACTCAGAACACTATTGCTTAAAATTAAAATATAGAGTAGGACCTAACAGCACACATCTTCATTTTGAATGGAAATCTTTACTTTTAAATAATATAAATTTTAAGGTAGAATACACTTTGAAAACCATTAGTAGAAGCTCTTCTTCATTCAGGATTCGACAAGAAAACAACTTCCTTTAATACATTCAGTCTGATGAGGGCAGGCTTTAACAAACTGTAGAGGCAGGCTGGAACTGTGTATAATAACACCCTTCAATTGTGTCGTACATCACTTCAAGTGGATCTCCTCTCAAAAGGAGCACAAAGGAGCGAAGTGAAAGAGCTGGGCTTTCCTTTATCTTTCTGGAATCCACTGTTTCAAGGCAGCATGTTGCAGTGAAATGCTTTGGGGAGCAGTGCTAATGTTTTTCAATGCTTACCATATATTACCTGCTGACTTTGCTTCCTTTACAGGCTGCAAGAATGTCCACTATGACCTGGTCTTTCTGCTGGACACGTCCTACAGCGTGGGCAAAGAGAACTTTGAAAAGGTCAGGCAGTGGGTGGCCAATTTGGTGGGGACGTTTGATATTGGTCCAGATAAGACCAGAGTAGGGGTCGTAAGCTACAGTGATAAGCCTCACACGGAGTTCAACTTAGGCATTTACCAGAACATAGAAGATATCAAGCAAGCTGCGGCGAGCATCAGGTATCGCCGAGGGAATACCGTAACCGGGGAGGCCATTGGCTACATTACTTTGAATAGCTTCTCACAACAGGCAGGTGCCAGACCCAATGATCCGAACATTCAGAAAGTGGCAATTCTCTTGACAGATGGCAGAAGTCAGGATGAAGTGTTGCCAAATGCCACCTTGGCTCACTCCGCTGGCATTAGGCTCTTTGCCGTGGGTGTTGGTGACGCCCTTAAGGAGGAACTGGAGGAGATCGCCTCAGAACCCAAATCAGCTCACATGTTCCACGTTACTGATTTCAATGCCATAGACAGAATCCGAGGAATACTGCGACAAAGACTGTGTCAAAGTAAGTACTTATTGTGTATTACTTGATAAAGCACATTGGGCAAGAAGATATTAGCTGAAGGTTTTGGAAAAGCTCATAAGTTCCTTTACATGATGAGCTTCATGTGTCTGTGAACTCTTGTTCATTCATTTTTTGACATATGTAACTTCAATCATCCATGGTGTAAAGTAACTATGTCAACCTGCCTGAGACAGAGAAGCTTATGTGATTGTACAAACAAAGGTTATCCTTGGTGGAGAGTACCGAGTCGAGTCCATAATATGAGCGATATTGCCGGCCCTTTATCAAGGTGAGCCACAGGTGCCAAAGAGGTGCTGTGCTGCAGTTTGCCGGTTTGGTGTGGCATAAAATCACAAAGCCAGTGAACAGGTTAGGCTTGTTGGGAGATGGGGGTGCGTGAATTCTGGGGACAGCAGTGGGTGGGACGAATGCTCCTCCTGGCTCCACAAAAAACTTAATAAATGTAAAAACTCGCCTTTTCAGAGTGATCTCCAGTAGTGCCTTTGGTTGGGCGACTCGACACCTGGAAAAACCATCCCACCCCTTTCTCCATGAAAATTACGAAGCTGACATAGGACTTCCATTTGTATGTTTAAGCAGGCTTTCACCTGTTTTGGCCGGGTGTACTCAAATCCTATTTAAAAGCCTGCCTGAAATTTGAATCAGTTCATAAATTGGGTGTCCGAGGTCTCCACCAGTTTTCACTCTGCTGATTGTCCATTTTACATGTGAGATATGCAGGGCTGGCAATTAAGAATCCCTTCATGTGTTCCTTTAGGAAGTCTGTCACTTAAATCAATATCAACTAGCAAAATTACCAAGTCAGCAGCAGTGATCATTTAATTTGGCAAATTGACTTTTTTGGACTCCTGCAGCTTTGTGTGTGTGTGAGGGGAAGCTAGGTAAGGACATGAGGGAGAAAGGACTAGAAGGATGTGGTGATACAGTGAGATGAATTAAGGTGGGAGGAGGCTCACATGAAGCATAAACAGTGCCCTAGACCTGTTGGACGAAGTGGCGTGCGTCTATGCTCTCAAATCAATGTAATGTGTGTTTCTGTTTGTGTGTGCACTTGCTGTCAACCTGGTATGCAGCCCCACTATGCCCCCTCCTCCAAAACAAAGACTGTTGCAATTCTCAGATCAGTGAATTAACATTGTGCACTATTGTTCAATGGCGATGGACTATTTATGGGAAGAAAGCTGGTTTGCTTAATGTTTAAGTTGCTGTCCTGCAATCGTCATCAGCAATATTTCAAAACGTGATTATATAAGAGGTTTCGTCTTTATTTCGTGTTGGAACAGATTTTGCTGTCATGAGTTGAGCAGAAATGTGGTAAATGAAAGTTTGTGCTGTGAACCTATAAGTTCCAAACTCAATTCCCTTGGATCCTGAAAACTGGCAGCAATTTGCATTGGGAATTTCTTTAGGGCTCCTCCTGCTCCAACAGTGTCACTTTGCCGAATGTTTAGGGGTGGGAAACTCAATCTTTATGCCAACAGAATTTTACACCGAGCTTCCACCGAAGTTACAGTAGCGGAGCGTCAGGAGTCCCCCGAAGTAATTAACCCCCGTGAATTTCATGCCATCAGGTTGAGCTGGGTCTCAGATTCAGGCTCTAGCAGTGAATATATTAGTGCCCTTAAGTCACTGTGCTAACCAGTTACTAAAAAAAGAAATCTTGTCATGTCTGGTCCAAGAATAAGTGAGGTGATCCAAAATATTTCTACCCATGATTTATTTTAAGTGTTACAGAGTCAAAGGATAACTAATGACAGTTCTTTCCATTTTCACTGGAGGAAAATGTATAATTATTCATGAAAGTAGCAAATGATTTGAAAGAAGTAATTAAAGGGCACCGTCTTTAATTCCAAGGCGATGGTAGAGGCAGCCCAGCCGTGATTCATTTTTGAATCAGTGATGTCAGGCACATGGAGTGTGACGTTCTCACAATCCAGTGTTTTCATGTGGATTACTTCACTCATCAGATATTTGGAAAAGGAAGAACACAGGCTTCCCAAATATATTTTGATCAAGGCTGTGCCTCTTTAATTATTTTTGAACTCTGGCAGACACTTAAGGCCATGCATGTGCTGAATGCTCAATGCTAATCAGAAGGAGAACTAACAAAAAACTGGCCACTGTACTCACTAGCTCTGGGCTGTGTCACTGTCCTGGTGTTATACAAGTTTAGACACTCTCTGAACATTGTAATGTTTAAAGGAGGAAGTAACTGAGCACGAATCAGCCTCTATCAGGCATCTTGTTCCTTTGTTTTAGGCTTCAGAATTGCTGGTTTGGAACTGCCCAGGTGAAGGCATTTTTTTTGTTGGACTTCTATGACATCATAAATCCAGTCAATTGCATCATGAATGGGAAATAGTGCAAAAAACATTTCAGCATAGGAAAACATTTGGTGCATCATGTCTGCACTGGCTCTTTGCTAGAGCAATCCAAAATAAAAATTCTACTACTCATGCACTGTCCGTAACCCAGTATTATTCTCTGCTTCAGATATTTATCAATTTTTCCCTCAAAAGATTAAGAGATGTAATGAACTCTGCCTCAACCACTCTCTGTGGGAAGTATTCCATGCTTCAATAACTCCTGTAAAGAATTTGTTCTTAATTTCTCTCCTCATTCACTCAGTGATCATTTTAAATTGATGACCCCACAACACTGACTCCCCAACCAGAAGAAATGCCTTTCCCTATTCAATTTATTAAAATCCTTCATAATTTTAAAATACGCCTCCATTAAGTATTCTTAATACTGTGAATGGTGGTGGACAATTAAACAACAAACAGGAGGAGGAGGATCCACAAATATCGCCATCCTCAACTGGGGGAGCCCAGTACATCAGTGCAAAAGAAAAGGATGAAGTATTTGCATGCATCTTCAGCCACAATTGCCGAGGGGATGATCCATCTCGGCCTCCTCCTGAGGTCCCCAGCATCACAGATGCCAGGCTTCAGCCAATCTGATTTACTCCATATGATATCAAGAAACAGCTGATGCAATGGATGCTGCAAAGGCTATGGGCCCTGACAACATTCCGGAAATAGTACTGAAGACTTGTGCTCCAGAACTAGCCACGCCCCTAGCCAAGCTGTTCCAGTACAGCTACAACACTGGCATCTACCTGGCAATTGGAAAATTGCCCAAGTATGTCCTGTACACAAAAAGTAGGACAAATCCAACCCAGTCTACTCCCAATCATCATCAAAGTGTTGGAAGGGGTCATCGACAGTGCTATCAAGCGGCGTTTGCTCAGCAATAGCCTGCTCACTGATGCTCAGTTTGGGTTCCGCCAGGGCCACTCAGCTCCTGACCTCATAACAGCCTTTGTCCAAATTTGGACAAAACAGCTGAACTGCTTAGGTGAGATGAGAGTGACTGCCCTTGACAGCAAGGCAGCATTTGACTGAATATGGCATCAAGGAGCCCTAGCAAACTGGAGTCAATGGAAATCGAGAAAACCCTCTGCTGGTTGGAGTCATACTTAGCACAAAGGAAGATTGTTGTGGTTGTTGGAGATCATCTCAGCTCCAGGACATCACTGCAGGAGTTCCTCAGGATAGTATCCTAGGCCCAATCATCTTCAGCTGCTTCATCAATGACCTTCTCTCCATCATAAGATCATAAATGGGGATGTTCACTGATGATTGCACAATGTTTGGCACCATTCGCAACTCCTCAGATAATGAAGCAGCCCGTGTAGAAATGTAGCAAGACCTGGACAACATTCAGGCTTGGGCTGATAAGTGGAAAGTAACATTCATGCCACACAAATGCCAGACAATGACCATCTCAAACAGCAGAAAATCTAACCATCTTCCCATGATCTTCAATGGCATTACCATCACCGAATCTCCCACTATCAACATCCTGGGGGTTACTGTTGACCAGAAATTGACCTGGACCTAAATGCTGTGGCTACAAGAGCAGGTCAGAGGCTGAGAATTCTGCAGCGAGTAACTCATCTTCTGACTCTCCAATGCCTGTCCACCATATACAAGGCACAACTCAGGAGTGTGATGGAATACTCTCCATTTGCCTGGATGGGTGCAGCTCCAGCAACACTCAAGAAGCTTGACACCATCGAGGACAAAAACGCTGCATTTCAAGAAGGCAGCTCACTACCACCTACTGAAGGGCAATTAGGGATGGGCAATAAATGCTGGCCTAGCCAGCAATGCCCACATCCCATGAACGAATAAAGAAAGAAATAAAATTGCTGCTCCAGTGGAACTAATCTCCATTTCATAAATCTTTCTTCATACCTGTAGCTTTTTAAATTTGTTCTTGGGAAATG
This sequence comes from Heterodontus francisci, assembly GCF_036365525.1. NCBI lineage: Eukaryota > Metazoa > Chordata > Chondrichthyes > Heterodontiformes > Heterodontidae > Heterodontus > Heterodontus francisci. The sequence continues at coordinate 42,034,770 of NC_090375.1, forward strand.
GGTGCCATGGGAAAGGCCGCAATTATTGCCCATCTTAGTTGCCATGAGAAGGTGGTGGTGGTAGTGGACTTTCAGCTTTAATTGATGCAGTCCTTGTGATGATGGTGCTCCCATAATAGTCTTCAGGAGGAAATTCCAAGACTCTGACTGACAATAAAGGAACAGCAATATACATCCAAACTGGATGATAGTGTTGCTACAAAATTACTGCTCTTGTTCTTCTGGATGGTAGAAGTAACAAGCAAGGGAGATGCTGTTATAGTAACCTTGGTAAGTTATCGCACATCCTGTAGATTGTACATACAGCAACTACATGTGTGCCAAGGTGGAGGGAGTGGCTATTGAGTCCAGTGATAGTGGTGCCAATCCAGTGAATCACTCTATCCTGGATGGTGTTGAGTTTCTTGATGTTATTGCATTAGCACCCATCCAGGTGAGTATTCCATCACCGTCTTGAATTAGGTCAGTAATTGGTGAATGTTTCCCAGCTTGATGTCATCCTAGTGAACTATACTGCATTCCCTCTATGACTTTAACATACTTCCATAGCGGAGTTACCAAAATTGCACACTGTACTCCAATTGTAACCTAGCTATTGTCTTCAGCATTACCATTTGCTATTTCAATGTAAATCCCTATTTATATCACCCAAAATGCTATTGGCCTATATTGTGGCTTTATCTATTCCACTCATTTCTAAGGAACTCTATACTTGAACTCTTCTGTTACTTTGTTCATCCAAACCATTCAATATCTTTCATCTGAGTATATAATTTTCATGCTTATGTTTCCAACCAAAATGTATACATCACACTACTCTGCATTAAATTGCCTATTCCATTGCCCACCTATCTGCCCACTCTGCTAACCTTTCTATGTTTCCCTGAAGTCTTATATAGTCTGCATCACTGTTTTCTGTCATCAGTAGCATTCAACATTGTGCTTCTAATGCCCAATTTCAAATCACCCATACATAGATAGGAATACAGGTAAAAAGAATCCCAGCATTGTTGTAATCAATTATCCACTTCCCAACAACATGAGAGTGTGGTGGACACTCAGGATTATCACTAGATGAAAAAAGGGCATTTTGTTCTTGACACAGAGGGTTATTAGGACGTGGAATACCTTACCACTAGTGAACATGGTGGCAATGATTATAACATCATTTAAAAGAAAATTGGAAAAATTCTTGATAAAGCAAAAGATAAAAAGATATCGTTAAAGGGCTGAAAATACAATGAGTCTGCCTTACAGTGGGCCCAGGTAACATAAACTAAACTAACTGTTAGCTTTTAGTTAGGGCTAAAATGAACTGATTTAAAGAGCCAGGGGAGTTTAAACAGTTTAAGAGGGTAGATTGGGGGAGAAAACACTAAGAATGGGAGCAGATGGCCATGGATAGAGTTGAACAGCAAGGGAGCTTCCTCGGGAGCTTCAAACTTATATTGGGCCAATATTTGGGTATTAAGGTAAAATCAATGATAAAGTTTTCGATGCCTGGAGCCAGTACAATCACAATGGAAGAATGGCCTTCTTCTGTGCTGTAATTTCTGTTGTTCTAATGGCTAATAATAGACTGATGTCTGGAAGCAGGTGCTGCCTTATCCCACTCCCCGTTTATTTTTCCCTTCATATAGATACGTATAAGATAAGGAACACTAAATAGGCAGTTTTGTTTTAGCAGAAGGGTGATGGAAATTTGAAATGAATTTTCAGATGTTTGAACAGTAAACTTTAAGTGGTTTTGTAAAAGCTCCAGGCATCGAAAACTTTATCATTGATTTTACCTTAATACCCAAATATTGGCCCAATATAAGTTTGAAGCTCCCGAGGAAGCTCCCTTGCTGTTCAACTCTATCCATGGCCATCTGCTCCCATTCTTAGTGTTTTCTCCCCCAATCTACCCTCTTAAACTGTTTAAACTCCCCTGGCTCTTTAAATCAGTTCATTTTAGCCCTAACTAAAAGCTAACAGTTAGTTTAGTTTATGTTACCTGGGCCCACTGCCCTCCCCCAGCCACACCTGCTCTTTGTTTTCTCAACGAAATTGATCCGGACGAAACTGAAGAGTGCAGCTGGTGATACTTTGATCTCCGATCCTGCTGTCTTCACCGTCCAGAGTGTCCGCGGCCACGGTGTGCGGTAAGTCCATTGGAGAGAAGAAGAAGCAGCGGGACCCTAGGGAAGCCTTGCGAAAAGGTGCCCCGAACACCCAAAAATCCACAAACGGGTCCTCGGCCGCAACTTCAAAGCGCCCGCGGGAGATGGCTCGGAGAGCATCTGCCGCGCACTGTCGGCAATGCTGTATGCCTTTATATAAACCACATCAAAAAACCCTTAGTGAATATAATCACCTTTGTAAGTCTGCCAAAAGATGCTTCACCTCCCGAAGGAAGCGGATGACCTTTCCAGACGTCGATGGTGGGAACTGAGGAAATGGCTTATTACCTGCACCCGCTTTCCCCCCCTTCCCCTCCCCCTTCCCCCCCTTCCACCCCCCCCTTCCCCTTCCCTGCTCCACTCTCTCAGCTCACCCCCTCACAACCCTGTCCCAGCACCCCCCTCGCACCATTTTCCCCCTGCACGCCCCCCCACCCCCTTACAGCCCCCTTCCCAGCTCCCCCTCGCACCCCCCTCCCTCCACCCCTCCCCCTCGCACCCCCTCCTCCCACCAGCATCATCCTACACCTGTGTAGGGGCCCTAACAACCCCACTGCCTTGTGGGCGTCTCGGGAGAGACCAAGGCTAAGGGAGTAAACCCTAACAGAAAATCCGGAGTGGAACCCCGTAGGCAGTCATGTGTCACCTTTGGCATGTTTCCGGCAGTTCCTGCAGCCATACCGGTGCCAAACGTCGTGCTCTGCACTCCTTTGGACCCCACCAGAAAGGCCGAGAGGGGGGTTTTGACGACTGGGCAACTCTCAACTCCATACATTCGCCCAGGCATGCGCCATGGAGAGGTCACTCCATAGTTGCCTCACAGCGACGGAAACAACACGGAAGGCAGCAGTTACAGGTTATAAGTCCAGATTAATTGGCGTAGAAAATGGGCACCACGGGTTGCCTTTGTCGGTGGGAGAGGTCATTGCACCTCAATGGACAGCTGCCGTCCGCCTCAAACCGGACAGCCCCCGGTCAATAAGGTTCTGTCCCGCCACGGTCTACCTGCTTCAATGGGTGCTTGGAGTTCTGGGTCATTGCCCGAAAGGTGGACTGAAACACCGCACCAAACAACACGAAAAAAGGAAAGAAGGTACCAGCCCTTCGCTTTGCAAGCTGTAACGTCAGAACTATGTGTCCTGGCCTGTCGGAAGACTTGACACAAACCAACGATTCTCGGAAGACCGCCATCATTAACAACGAGCTCAGTAGACTCAATGTAGACATTGCAGCACTTCAGGAGACACGCCTCCCCGTGAGTGGATCTCTAGCAGAGCAAGACTACACCTTCTTCTGGCAGGGCAGGGATCCTGAAGAACCAAGACAGCATGGAGTGGGCTTCACCATCAGAAACTCATTGCTCAGCAAGATAGAGCCCCCCTCAAATGGCTCGGAGCGCATACTGTCCATCCGACTGCTCACCACCTCTGGTCCAGTACACCTACCCAGCATCTATGCTCCAACACTCTGCTCCCCACCTGAAGCTAAAGATCAGTTCTACGAGGAACTCCATAACATCATTAGCAGCATCCCCAACACCAAACACCTATTCCTGCTGGGGGACTTTAATGCCAAGGTTGGGGCCGACCATGACTCATGGCCCTCCTGCCTTGGGAACTATGGCATTGGAAGGATGAATGAGAACGGGCAGAGACTGTTTGAGTTGTGTACCTATCATAACCTCTGCATCACCAACTCGTCCTTTCACACTAAACCCTGTCACCAGATTTCATGGGGCACCCAAGATCGCGTCGTTGGCACCAGCTGGACCTCATTGTTACAAGGCGAGCCGCCTTAAACAGTGTTCAAATCATACGCAGCTTCCACAGTGCAGACTGCAACACCGACCACTCCCTAGTGTGCAGCAAGGTTAGATCAGACCAAAGAAGTTGCATCACTCCAAGCAGAAGGGCCACCCACGCATCAAAACGAGCAGAATTTCTCACCCACAGCTGTTACAAAAATTTCTAAATTCACTTGTAACAGCCCTTCAAAACACTCCCAAAGGGGATGCTGAGACCAAGTGGGCCCACATCAGAGACGCCATCTATGAGTCAGCTTTGACCACCTACGCAAAAGTGTGAAGAGAAATGCAGACTGGTTTCAATCTCATAATGAAGAGCTGGAACCTGTCATAGCCGCTAAGCGCATTGCACTGTTGAACTACAAGAAAGCCCCCAGCGAGTTAACATCCGTAGCACTTAAAGCAGCCAGAAGCACTGCACAAAGAACAGCCAGGCACTGCGCAAACGACTACTGGCAACACCTATGCAGTCATATTCAGCTGGCCTCAGACACCGGAAACATCAGAGGAATGTATGATGGCATTAAGAGAGCTCTTGGGCCAACCATCAAGAAGATCGCCCCCCTCAAATCTAAATCAGGGGACATAATCACTGACCAACGCAAACAAATGGACCGCTGGGTTGAGCACTACCTAGAACTGTACTCCAGGAAGAATGTTGTCACTGAGACTGCCCTCAATGCAGCCCAGCCTCTACCAGTCATGGATGAGCTGGACATACAGCCAACAAAATCGGAACTCAGTGATGCCATTGATTCTCTCGCCAGTGGAAAAGCCCCTGGGAAGGACGCATTACCCCTGAAATCATCAAGAGTGCCAAGCCTGCTATACTCTCAGCACTACATGAACTGCTATGCCTGTGCTGGGACGAGGGAGCAGTACCTCAGGACATGCGCGATGCCAATATCATCACCCTCTATAAAAACAAAGGTGACCGCAGTGACTGCAACAACTACCGTGGAATCTCCATGCTCAGCATAGTGGGGAAAGTCTTTGCTCAAGTTGCTCTAAACAGGCTCCAGAAGCTGGCCGAGCGCGTCTACCCTGAGGCACAGTGTGGCTTTCGTGCAGAGAGATCGACCGTTGACATGCTGTTCTCCCTTTGTCAGATACAGGAGAAATGCCGCGAACAACAGATACCCCTCTCCATTGCTTTCATTGATCTCACCAAAGCCTTTGACCTCGTCAGCAGACGTGGTCTCTTCAGACTACCAGAAAAGATTGGATGTCCACCAAAGCTACTAAGTATCATCACCTCATTCCATGACAATATGAAAGGCACAATTCAACATGGTGGCTCCTCATCAGACCCCTTTCCTATCCTGAGTGGTGTGAAACAGGGCTGTGTTCTCGCACCCACACTTTTTGGGATTTTCATCTCCTTGCTGCTTTCACATGGTTTCAAGTCCTCTGAAGAAGGAATTTTCCTCCACACAAGATCAGGGGGCAGGTTGTTGAACCTTGCCCGTCTAAGAGCGAAGTCCAAAGTATGGAAGGTCCTCATCAGGGAACTCCTCTTTGCTGACGATGCTGCTTTAACATCTCACACTGAAGAGTGCCTGCAGAGTCTCATCGACAGGTTTGCGGCTGCCTGCAATGAATTTGGCCTAACCACCAGCCTCAAGAAAACGAACATCATGGGACAGGACGTCAGAAATGCTCCATCCATCATATTGGCGACCACGCTCTGGAAGTGGTCGTCTCAATTCATTCCATCTTCGCTGCCTCCGGAGAATCCTTGGTATCAGGTTGCAGGACCGCATCCCCAACACAGAAGTCCTCGAGGCATCCAACATCCCCAGCTTATACAGACTACTGAGTCAGCGGCGCTTGAGATGGCTTGGCCCTGTGAGCTGAATGGAAGATGGCAAGATCCCCAAAGACACATTGTACAGCGAGCTCGCCACTGGTATCAGACCCACCGGCCGTTCATGTTTCCGCTTTAAAGACGTCTGCAAACGCGACATGAAGTCCTGTGACATTGATCACAAGTCGTGGGAGTCAGTTGCCAGCGTTCGCCAGAGCTGGCGGACAGCCATAAGGGCGGGGCTAAAGTGTGGCGAGTCGAAGAGACTTAGCAGTTGGCAGGAAAAAAGACAGAGGCGCAAGGGGAGAGCCAACTGTGTAACAGTCCCGACAAACAAATTTTTCTGCAGCACCTGTGGAAGAGCCTGTCACTCTAGAATTGGCCTTTATCGCCACTCCAGGCGCTGCTCCACACGCCACTGACCACCTCCAGGCGCTTACCCATTGTCTCTCGAGATAAGGAAGCCAAAGAACTAAGAATAAGTTTGAATATAGCTTTGCCACTCATCTGTAGTTATTATTCACCTCAGTGATCACTCCTTATCTCAGACATGCACCAACATACCTTGAGATCACTCATGAAACATTGTCCACTTTAATCAATGCAGCTCAGTAACGTCTGCGCCTTTGACTGCTGAAAGGCGCCAGACTGTTGACACTCAGCACTCGACTAGTGAGCAGAGCCTGCCTGAGTTTGGTGCCGACAGTCATTCACAACATAAAGATTGCCAAGGCTAGGGTTAGAGATTTGCCTTACTTACTGTTCCTTGGCACAAGTCTTTCTTTTTTAAAAGCACAATAATTTTATATCATAACAGAACTGATATTTAAATTTTATAGTTGATTATTTTCTGTTCCCCAACATGTAGCTTTAACAGTGGAAAACCTGTGTAACTGGTTGGCCTCTCTCCTGCCCCCACCCCCTCCTCTGCTCCCACCACCAACCCCTCCCCCCAACCACCCATCTACTCGACTCGCAGGAATTAAATTAATGAATGACCTCAGCCCCAGCATCTATCTTTGCTGGCTGTAAGGGAGGAGAAATCATTAATTCTGACAGCCCATGTTTTGTGAGGCATGTCTTTTTCTGTATATATAACCACTATTTTACAAAAAGGGTCAAACAGCAATGAATGTGTGCTGGGACAAATTCAGAGTTTCCAAACTTAATTGAGGAAGCTTCAAAAGGAATCAATTTGGATAGCATTCGATGCTCATTCTTAAATTGAACGATGTAGCTGTTATGTTTTCTAGGCTATATTCCAGATTTTCCTCTCAAAATCAATGCTAAAGACCACTCCCAACAATAAACTCTCACTCTATATAAAACAGTGGTTAGGCCACAGCTGGAGTATTGCATGCAGTTCTGGTCACTGCATTACAGGAAAAATGTGATTGCACCAGAGATGGTACAGAGAAAATTTACGGGGATGTTGCCTGGACTGGAGAATTTTAGTTATGAGGAAAGATTGGATAGGCTAGGGTTGATTTCTTTGGAACAGAGGACACTGAGGCAAAACCTAATGGAAGTGTATAAAATTACGAGGGGTCTAGGTAGAGTAGATAGGAAGGGTCTGTTCCCCTTGTTTGAGGGGTCCATAACCCGGGGACATAGATTTATGGTAAGAGGTGGAAGGTTTAGAGAGAATCCGAAGGAAAATCTTTTCAACCAGAAGGTGGTGGGGATCTGGAACTCACTGCCTGAAAGGGTGGTAGAGGCAGAAACCCTTATAATATTTAAAAAATGCTTGGATATGTACTTGAAGTGCTGTAACCTAAAGGCTACAGGCCAAGAGCCGCAAAGTGCGATTAGGCTGGGCGGCTCCTTTCTGGTTGGCATAGACACAAAGGGCCAAATGGTCTCCTTCCGTGAGGTAAATTTCTAGAATTTTCTATGAACCAGGGTATGAATTTAGATACACAATGCTTGTCTTGTAAGCATTATCCAGGATTGGGTTAAACATGAACCCTTGTTGATAAATTGGTATGAGCCCTCATATGCTCTTCTGATGGTGGAAAAGTACCCTATGAGGCTGTACAAATTAAATTATAAACTGCAAACCAGGTTTATTAAGAAGAAAAGTTCAATGATAATGTGGAAGTCTTTCCAGCAGATTGATCTTGACTACAGAATTTCTAATTTACACCTTTAAGTTAGAGATTCTGTAACCATTTAAGAGACAGTTTGATGCTGTGATGTGAGGACTTTAGGATCTTTGTGAATGGATGAATCTAGAGGTAGAAATAGCATTGCGATCTTCTGATATCAGAAATAGCTATTAAAGGTGCAATACTTTAGGTGCAGTGATACTTTCCTCACTGGCTTTATTCATTCTTCGGATGTGGGTGGCGCTGGAAAGGCCAGCATTTATTGTACATCCTCAGTTACGCTGATACAACTGAGTGACTTGCTAGAATACATCAGAAAGCATTTAAAAGTCAACCAGGTTGTTGTGGGAATAGAGCCTCATATCGGCCAGCTTGCATAAAGGTTTCCTTCCCTTAAGGATATTAGCTGGGCTTTTATGACAATTTGACAGCTTCATGGTTACTTTTACTGACACCAGCTATTTATTTCCAGGATTTATAAACAAATTCAAACTCTCAAACTGCCAGGGTGGGATTTTAACTCATGTTCTTTGGATTATTGTTGTTGTTGGCACCCTTCCATCTACGAAAGATGATGGACACGGAGCAAACAATCCATTTAAGTGGGGTGTCTTCTCTTGGTTCTCCTTAGCTGATGGCTGTGAAGGCCAATCCTTGAGAGGCAGGTTCTGCCACAAATGCCACACATAAAGCTGCCAAGTGACGCTGTGAATTGTGTTTTCGACGTTGTCACCTGTTACCAAGCTGGTCTAGCCACTGGTCATCGTGGTAGTGCACACCAGTACACAGGATGTGTTGCCATTATTATTATACACACATGACACATCCTATCCTTTTTCCTTTCAATTGAAATCAGTTTTTTACCGTCAAAAGTGAAAATTACCCACTTTAACTTCAAAATTATTATTTTCTGCAAAAATCACTTGAGCCTTTTTATCTAGAGACAGTAAATAAAAAGGAATATGACACTTGTTATGACCAGGTGTAAACGGGTCTAGGGGTTCCCTCTCAACCTTTTCCTGGTTTGACCGTAACAGAGTTTAATTTTTAAAAACGCCGTGGTTTTAGCTTCCCTTCAGTGAATCCTTGTTCACTGCTCTCTAATTATAATGGCAAAGAAATCAACCAGACAATTTTGCTTAGATTTAAACAAGAAAGGTGTAAGTTTATTAACCTTAAAACTCTAATTCAGTTAAAACTACTAAAAATACGTGACGCGACCATACTAGCATGCATACGCGATAAACAAACATGCAGATAGAGACAGAAAATTGAAAGAATAAAGGAGAAAGGTTTGAAACAATAGCTGGAGTTCATTTACTGTCTTTTGAGTCCGATGTAAAATCTTTGATTGGAGTTAACTCTTGCCATCTTGTTGGGGCCCAGTACACTCTTTCAAACTTGTTTCGGTGGTGTTCTGTCTTGGCTTAGTTTCTTCTGTGGGTTTCTGCCTTTGTGTGAGGGAGAGAGCGCGAGGGAGATGCTCTCTGTTCAAGTTCAGGTGCAGTCTGACTCAAACTGTTTTGTGTGCACAATTCAAAACTCCAAGTTGGCCAGCTGGTTAGTCATGTGACTAACCCTTATTTGGAAAAACTGCTCCTGCGGTTTGTGGATTGTCCATCTTAGCAGACACCCTCAGTGGGGGGGGGGGCAGGGGGGAATGGAATGCTGGCTTTTTACACATTCGATGTCTGGTGATCAAAATCCATGTGGGTTAATTGAATCAGGGAGCAGTTCCATTGTCTTCTCCAGGCAACTGTGTCTTAGAATGCAAATATTTCCAGCCACTGTCCTTTTAAAATGCAGGTACAGCCATATTTCTGTCCAGTAAGAGTTTAAAATTAATGTTCCATATGACAAAATTAATATGTCCCATTCTTGGCAGCTGTGGTTTTCCTCACACTTGGCATTATTACTTCCATTCTATGCTGGTTGAGATTTGTAAAACCAGTGTATATTGGCAGTCAGCAACAAAGAGGGAGAGAGCATTCGGACCCATTGCAACATAGCTGTGAGATTCAGTCAGGGAGGTATAAGAAAGTATCAAAGTCAACAGAGAGAGGAAGCTAAAGATGAAGACAATTTGACCCCCCAGGCAGTTGAGACTAATAATTATTTGTGATGTTCAGAAAAAGGCTGGAATACCAAGGGATGGACATTACATTACAGCTGTACAGAGCTTTGGTGAGAGCCCATCACAGTACTGCATTCACTTCTGGGCACGACACCTCAGGAAGAATATATTGAGTTCCGAAGAAGGGTCACTGACCCGAAACGTTAACTCTGCTTCTCTTTCCACAGATGCTGCCAGACCTGCTGAGTGGTTCCAGCATTTCTTGTTTTTATTTCAAATTTCCAGCATCCGCAGTATTTTGCTTTTATATGAGAATATATTAACCTTGGAGAAGGTGCAGCACAGATTCACCAGCAGGATACTAGGGCTAAAAGTGTTAAATTATAAAAACGGGTTGCTTGGATTTCCCTTGAATATATAATGTATTGACCTAATTGAGATGTTTAAAGTTGATTAAAGAATTTGATAGGGTAGGTAGAGAGAAATTATTTTCTTTGGTAAAGGAGTCCGAAATAAGGGAACATGACCTTAAAATTAGAGCTAGACCATTCAGGTATGACGTCAGAAAGCATTTCTTCACACAAAGGATGGTGGAAATCTGGAACTCTCATCCCCAAACTGCTGTAGAAGATGCCAATTGAAAATTTTTGAAACTGAGATTGATATATTTTTATTAGGCAGGGTTATTAAGGATTTGAGAACCAAGGCAAGTACATGGATTTAAGATATACATGAGCCATGATCTAATTAATGCCAGATTACACTCAAGAGGCTTATTGTCTACTCCTGTTTCTATGTTTAAATGTTCCCTAGAGCTAGGGTAGGAGGGGGAGGAGCTCTCATTGGCTGAGTGTCCTTTTTTCATTCTTGATGTATGTTCTGAATCTGTTAAAACCTTTCCAATTACATCTATAGATTTATGATCAGAGAAGAATTGCATCGCTGGCAGATGAAAGTAGTTTTGTGTGGGTACAGACTTTCTGCTGGGTATTAACATAATGTGGGAACTGTAATGATTCCATTGCAGAGCCCTGAGGGATAAGCCAATCAATCATTTTAGTGTCAGATGTGACCCTTCAACGGAAACCATTTGATGTTGTGTTTAAAAGATATGCTTGGAATACATTCAGTGTAACAGTGCGTTTCTCTGTTTGGAGACATAAGTAATTTGTATTGTATCAAAGGTCATGGCATATCAGAAGTGTTACAGTACATTACAGAAGTTGTAATAGGATACCTAATAGATCAAGCAGATGCCATTTGACTCTCAAAAAGAAGGTGATAAATTTAGGTCTCATGGTTGCCTGTTATTCAAAAAATCTGCTTCATCCTTTACAACAGCATATAAGTACTGAGTTGCATGAATCAGCTTTGATCCCTACATGCTCTTGATTGTGACTCCATTAGCTACTTGGGCTGTTCTCTCTGATTGGATCTTGTGCTGTACAATAACAACACCCCTTCAATCCTGAGCTGGGTGTTTTACCTCAAAACCAGTTGTTGTCAAGATTGTATAATTCCACCTGCAGAGCATTGCCTACTTATGCCTATATTTATTGCCCTCCATTTTTAAAGCCCTAATCTATCCCTTCATTACTTCACTGACTTCAAAGGCATACTTCTTGTGGTCTCTTTGCTGCCATCGTTCAGTTAATCTAATTCTGTGTGGTTGATACCTTCCCCTGATTTCTGACTCTCTCTCGTAAATTGTCTTGAAGATTCTTGTCTTTATCTTTCTAATCACAGTCTCACTGCACCCTAACTAAGCAATCTTTTCCAGCCAAAATCTGTATCTGAATTCTCCACTCATTTACCTTCAGATTATTGCCTCTTTCCTCGTCCACCATCAGAGCGAGGATCACCTATCAGCCATTATGCCCTACATTTTTCAATTCAATCCAAAATCATTTTCCTTTACTAGCTCCCTTACTGCATTCAAAAGCCTCTTTAAAGACCACTTCCCTTTTCTCTGACCCTACCTTTGGGCTTTCCCTCACTATCCATCCCAAACTACTTCTTTTCCTGCTTGGTATCCATTTCTTCACCTGATAATGTGCCCAGCCATGTGCTTTTATGCAAGGCTTGCTAGGGATAGAGGGAGACATATGAGAAAGTTGTTATTGGTTAACAGATCTGATCTAATGCAGTGGCAGGGTTTGAGCGAACCTGATCATGACCACTTTCCTCTGACCTCTGCTGGAAAGTGCATGCGTGTAGAAGTTAGGCAGCGAGAGAATTAGGCTCAGCTGTGATACTATCCAAGATCCATCAACATTCACTGTTTGGACTTGTACATTGAGAATGATGCTTGTTTGAGGTTGATCCATGGATCATGATCCATCATGTGCTATTTCCTTCAGAATAGGAGGAGAAACATTTGAAGAGAGCAATATCTGAAAATGTATTAATTGACAGAATGTGGGCACTGTTGGCCAGGCCAGAATTTAATGCCCAATCCTAATTGTCCTTGAGACAACTGAGCTGCTTGCTAGGCTATTTCAGAGGGAGGTTAAGAGTCAACCACATTGCTGTGGATCTGGCACAACATGTAGTTCTGATCAGGTAAGGACGGTCAGTTTCTTTCCCTAAAGAACATTAGTGAATCTGATGGGTATTTACAACAATCAATTATGGTTGCCATTGCTGATGCTAGCTTTTTATTCCAGATTTATCTAATTAACTGAATTTAAATTCCCCAGCTGCCATGATGGGATTTAAACTTATGTCTCTGGATCATTAGTCCAGGCCTCTGGATTACAAGTCCAGTAACATAACCACGATGCTACTGTACCATTATATAAGGTCCCGTGAATGATGCAACAACTGAATTTTGAACCCTGCCTCTACCTAGCGCTAAGCAACAACTCAAATATTTTCTTTTCCTGATCCTTTGCAGCTGCTGTTGACCATAATTACTTTCGCCATTAATAAATCTAGCTTGGTTGATTAAAGACTAAGAAGTAAAGTTGTACTTCGGTATAACACAGCAATCACCACTTAAAGAATATAAACTCTGCCAATTGCATGTTAAGATAAATGAACTGGTTAGCTTAAGAGTTGAAATGGTCACAAAAATGAAAAAAAAAATTGATGCCAGTTGGTTGAACAAACTTGTGAAGCAGTTTGAAATGTATCATGTGTTCAAAGCATGGAACTGAATTGAATCATATTTGTTCTGGGGCAGATTTTTCTATCAAAATACTTATATGTAGGACCAGGGCCCAAGATACAAAAAATTTAGGGAGAAGATTTTGTGCTTTCAGTTCATAGCAAAATCATAAATATATGAAACATTTTGCTTTAAATAATGAATATCAGAAAATCCCCTCTCCACAACAAGAAGCAAGATAAATAAAAAAAAAGCTTAGCTATTGTAGGTTGGGCATTGCAGAAAAAGTGGAGCAAGTTCAGCGTTTTGAGGTGGTGAGAAAGAATGAGTTAGATTTGTAAAAATTATGATGAGTCTTGATTTCAACATCATGAGGATGCCAGAAGGAGGAAGAGGGTGTAGGAACTTAGGAGAGGTTGAAGGACAAAATGAAAGTAGGATTATCTGTCGGTCAGACCTCCCTAAATGTGGTAGTTGTTTAAATGGGTTAATGTAAATAACTGTCTGACAAATTCCAATTTAAAACCAATTATTTCAGCTCCTTTCAATGAATGTCTAATTAGCTCCCTAGCAGATAATGGAGGACTGCTGTAAGTATTTGGATTTGAACTTTTTTTTATTCGTTCATGAGATATGGGCATTGCTGACTAGGTCAGCATTTGTTGCCCATCCCTAATTACCATTGAGAAGGTGGTGGTGAGCTGCCTTCTTGAACCGCTGCAGTCCATGTGGGGTAAGTACACCCACAGTGCTGTTAAGAAGGGAGTTCCAGGATTTTGACCCAGCGGCAGTGAAGGAACAGCGCGTTAGTTCCAAGTCAGGGTGGTGTGTGACTTGGAGGGGAACTTGCAGGTGGTGGTGTTCCCATGCAACTGCTGTCCATGGCCTTCCAGGTGGTAGAGGCTGCGAGTTTGGAAGGTGCTATCTCAGGAGCCTTGGTGTGTTGCTGCAATGCATCTTGAAGATGGTACACACTGCTGCCACTGTGCGTCGGAAGTAAAGGGAGTGAATGTTTGTGGATGGGGTGCTAATAAAATGGACTGCTTTGTCTTGGATGGTGTTGAGCTTCTTGAGTGTTGTTGGAGCTGCACCCATCCAGGCAAGTGGAGACTATTCCATCACACTCCTGACTTATGCCTTGTAGATGGTGAACAGTCTTTGGGGACTGAGGAGGTGAGTTACTCGCCGCAGGTTTCCTAGCCTCTGCCCTGCTCTTGTAGCCAGGGTATTTTTATAACTACTCCAGTTCAGTTTCTGGTCAATGGTAACCCTGAGGATGTTGATAGTGAGGAATTCAGCGATCGTAATGCCATTTGAATGTCAAGGGCAGATGATTAGATTCTCTCTTGTTGGAGATGCTCTTGGCCAATTAAAAGAATGTATCCCATATGATGTGAAGAAAAGATGAAACTTTTAGAAGTGAGCATCCCAATCCTTGATCGAAGGCAGGAATACTTCATTTAGACAGTTTCCTTACATGAAATTGTTGAGATTCAGGTCCTCAATAGATTTAAAATGTAGCAGCTGTGGAATTTCTGAAAAGCCATAAAGTAATCTTCATCATTGTTCATCTATTTCACATGATGTAATTCAGTATGAGGTGTGCCATTATTCCTATTGCTATATTATCCTTCCAACATGTGACTCAACTCTACTGATATTTTTTATGTGTTAACTTGGTTCAGTTTATAGCTGAATCACAAATTTGTGAGTTTAAGTGGGATACTGTGACTTAATCTGAGCCAACATTTCACAGGAGTGTTGAGTTTTGGATGTTAAACCAAGATTCTATCCCTGGATTCATGTGTCTGTAATTAAATCTCATGGCATTAATTACAGAAGCGCAGGGAGCTGTCCTAGCCGTAATGAATTCTGTTGCAAGTATTTTTATACCACAATGGACAAAATAGCATCTTAACTACTTTTGGAACTTTTATAACATAATAATTCTTTAACAATGAATAATAGAGTAGAATAGGGAGCCTTTTTCTCTTAGCTTATGATGTTCTGTGAAACATCAATGCATCTGCTATTATCTCTTTATGTAGTTTTTTGAGCAGTCTTTGCCACTTTCCAGATTTAAATAGGTACCATCTTCATGGAAATATGGTGGGTGTACCTTATTGCTATTTGTTCTATCTGCCATCATCACCCCTCCCCTCAGAAAACAACCTTTGACTCCTCCGTCCTTGAAAACTATTGCCCCATCTCCAACCTCCTTTTCTTCTCCAAAGACCTTGAATGTGCTGTTACCTCCCAAATCCGTGCCCATCTTTCCTGGAAATTCATGTTTGAATCCCTCCAATCAGGTTTCCTCCCCACCACGGTTCCGAAACAGTTCTTATCAAAGTTGCACATGACATTTTATGTGACTGTGACAAATGTAAACTATACCACCTCATTCTTCTCAACCATCCTCCTCCAGCACCACTCCATCACTGTCCAGCTGGGTGAGATTGCACTGGCCTTGTTCCATTCCAATCGATCTAACAGTAACCAGAGAATCACCTGCAATGGCTTCTCTTCCCATTCCCACAATGTTGCCTCTGGTGTCCCCCAAGGATGCGTCCTTGGCCCCCTTCTAATTCTCATTTTACTTGCTGGCCCTCAACGACATCATTCGCAAACACGATCTCAGTTTCCATATGTATGTTGACGACACCCAGCTTTACCTCAATATCGCTTCTCTTGATCCCTCCACTGTCACTAAACTGTCACTGCTTTTCCGATATCCAGTAATGGATGAGCATAAATTTTCTCCAACTAAATATTGGGAAGACCAAAGCCATTGATTTTGTTCCCCACCACAAACTCTGTTCTCTCGTCACCAACTGCATCCCTCTTCCTGGCAACAGTCTAAAGCTGAACCAGACTGTTCGCAACCTTGGTGTCATATTAGACCTCAAGATGAGCTTCCAACCATATAGCCATGTCATCACTAAGCCTGTCTATTTTCATCTCTGTAACATCACCCAACTCTGCCCCTGCTTCAGCTTACCTGCTACTGAAACCCTCATCCATGCCTTCGTTACCTTTAGCCTTGACTATTCCAACACACCCCTGGCCAACCTCTCATGTTCTACCCTCTGGAAACTTGAGGCTATCCAAAGAATTCCTGCTCATATTCTAACTCACAACAAGCCGCATTTACCCATCATTCCTGTGCTTACTGACTGACATTGGTTTTCAGTTAAGCAACACCTTGATTTTAGAATTCTCATCCTTGTTTTCAAATCTCTCCATGGCCTCACCTCTCCCTATCTCTGCAACCTCCTCCAGCCCCACAACCCTCCAAGTTATCTGCACTCCTCTTATTCTGGCCTCTTGAGCATTCCTAATTTTAGTGACTCCACCAATGGTGGCTGTGCCTTCAGCTACCAAGCCCCTAAGCTCTGGATGTCCCTCCCTAAACCTCTCTGCCTCTCTACCTCTCTTTCTTCCTTTAAAATCTACCTCTTTGATCAAGCTTTTGACGACTGCCCAAATATCTTCTTGTGTGGTTTGTTTTTTTAATTTTGTTCGATAACTCTCCTGTGAAGCACCTTGTGATGTTTTATTACTTTAAAGCCTTATATATGTACAAGTTATTGTTGTTGTTTGGAAATGCACAAACCAGTGATGCCAACCATATCCAGATAAATCATGCACCTTATATGTATCATCATGATGAAACAGAAGCATGGCTTTTCTGACTCCAAAATAAGATTCATAAACTATTTTCTTATCAAGATAGTACCCCTTTAAGAAAAACTGACAAAATGGTGATGGTTGAATGAAATCAGTATCAAAGCAACTTAAGCAAGACATGTGCTATGAGGCCAGACAACAAGATACCGATGACAGATATTTTTACCAAATTATCACACTTGCATTCCTGGCTATAGTTAGAGGCAGCTTGGTGTCTACACTTGAGGAGTGGACAGCAAATAAATCACTGGGAGGAGTGCAGTACTCTATTACAGGGCTCCCAATGTTGCACACCGACAGTTATGTGACTCAGTTCAAAATAATCCTTCCCTTTATCTCCAACCCTACATAACTATTGGCAAATTTATAAAGAGAATATATATGAAGAAATGTATATAAAAAGCCAAGGACAAAGGTAGTGAACACTGCCCACATTGCAATGAGGGAATTTTAACCCCCACGGTGAATGAAGGAGTAGTCGGGGGAGGGGGTGGTTAAAATTTCAAGAATCTGAAACCCAAACCCAACCTGCCTCAAATGCACCTATTTCCAGTTTTAATGGGGTGGGTTGGAGGGAGGGGCAACACATCTTCTGGAGTGAGATTGATCATGGGACAGGGTGGAGTTGGGGTTCCAAGTGATTTCAGGTCAGTGAGGGAGCTTGCGAGGGAGCAGTTGAAGAGATTGCAGAGCTAGTGGGGGGAGATGGGGCTGGGGTCTGCGGCTTTGGATCGCGAATATCTTCCCTCAAGGGGTGGCTCAATTATTTAAATATATTAATGAGGCTCCCTGCCTCAAATTTGAACAGACTTTTAAATTTAACGTCTACGGGCTGGGTTTCTCAGGGTTTGGGAAATCCGGCAACTGAAGGGAGGTGAGAAAGGTCGAACCAACAAGCTAAGTTTGGTGTTTGGGCCAGGAGGAGCAGGTGTGCTTCTCCCGCCTCCCCTACCCCAGTCCCACAAGCAAACCTGTTTCCCTCCCTGCAAATAGCCACCATATTCACGATCCAAAGCCACAGAGACATGGAACGAGAGTTAAGTGAGGTGACAGAAAGTTTAGGAAAAAACTGGGTTTTGAAATGATTGATAAATGTAGAGAGAAACGTGAAAGTGCAGAGGCTCTAGAGCGTAGTGAGTTGAACAATGTAGGACAGTTAATTGAGGGAATGGTGTGGTCAGCCATATTGAGTGTGTGATGGAAACCATATCTGCCAAAGTGAGACATATTAATTTCATTAAATGGAACATTATTTTTGAATTGTTACTTTAAATGACTTGTCTAAAAAGACCACAACAGTGGCTGAAATCATGGCTGCACATTTGCATTCTAATTGACAGTTGCATGAAGAAGACAATGGGAGTACTCCATGATTTAATTAGCCAGATGGATTATGTCAATGGTGATGATCAAGAGACATTGAGAGCCATTGAGCCAGCATTCCACCTGCCCCCTCACCCCACCCCACACCACCCCCCCCCCCCCCCGCCCCGACTGAGAGTGTCTGTTAAGCTTGAAGGAATCCACAAATCTTGCAGGTGAGGCTGCTGTAAACAAAGAGCTAGTCAGATGACTAACCTGCTGGCCAACCTGGGGTTTTTTGAATTGTGCCTGATACAGAACAGTTTGGAAAGAGACTGCAAGTGAACTTCAAGAAGAGAGCACCTCTCTCTCTCTCATGCAAAGTTCTGGGGACCCACGGAAGTAACTTAAGCCTCAAGTCAGAAGACCAGCAAAACAAGTTTGAAAGTGTGCACTGGGCCCCAACAAGAAATGCAAGACTTAACTTCAATCAAAGACTTTACATCCAATCTAAAACCAGTAACTGAACTCCAGCTATTACCTCAAACCCTTTAATTCTTTCTCCTACTCTGTCTCTATTTGTTTGTGTATTTATTGTGTATGCATGCTATCATGGTCGCGTTGCTTATTTTTAGTAGTTTTAACTGAATTAGAGTTTTAAGATTAATAAACTTACAACCTTTCTTGTTTAACTCTGAGAAAATCTGTCTGGTTGATTTATTTGCCATTACAATGAGAGAGCAGTGAGCAAGGATTCACTGAGGAGAAGCTAAAAACATGGTGTTTTAAAAAATTGAACACTGTTACGGCAAGCCAGGAAAAGGCTGAGAGGGGAGACCCAGACCCCTTTTTTGCCTCGTGATAACAGAAATTTTGGGGTTCGCGTCCCGGGTTGGATGTACAGACAAATGAGAAATTAGAAGTGGGAAGTCATATTAATCCAATCAAAAAGAGAAAAGATTTCAAAACAGGTTTTCTTGTGGGTGTTTGTGCTAGAATACTAACATGTCTGCGACTGAACCCAGTAACTCCCCAAGCCAGAGTGGAGTAACTTGGGATAAGTTAACAGCACTGTCCATGGAAGAATTGAGAAGCATGGCTGAGCAGTGTGGGATCACTTTCTGTGCCAAGGCTAGGAAATCAGAACTCCTAAAACTAGTGGCTAACCATTTTTCCCTCGAATCTGAAGAGGCAGAGACAGGGTTAGAAATAGACTACGACAGGGTGTTGCTTGCAAAGATACAATTGGAACAGTGGAAACTTGAATTAGAAGAGAGAGAGAGAGAAAGAAACTTCCAGAAGGAATGGGAGGAAAGAGAGTTGAGTTGCCTTCAGTTAACTAGGGGGCGACTGGGTAACCCAGTGAAGGCATTGCCAATATGGAGAATAGTAATTCGGGGCTGTGTACAGAATTGTTAACATTTTCTCAGTTAATTCCAAAGTTCAATGAGCGAGACGTGGAAGCATTTTTTGTATCTTTTGAGAAACTGGCAAGGCAGTTAAAGTGGCCGGCTGAGACTTGGATGCTTCTGTTGCAAAGTAAGCTAACAGGAAAAGCCCATGAGGTTTATTCCCTGTTGCAAGATGAGAGTTCATCAAATTATGAACACAGAAAAATTGCTATCCTCGGGGCATATGAGCGAGTACTGGAAGCCTACTGCCTGCCAGAAGTTTCGAACCCTTAGGAAGCAAGCTGATCAAACTTACTTGGAGTTTGAGGGGAGTAAGCAGCTGGCTTTTAACCAGTGGTTGAGGGCTCTTAAAGTGCAGCCCAGCTGTGAAAACCACAGAGAGGTAATTTTGCTAGAGGAATTTAAAAACTCTCCCCCCACCTCCATAAAGAGTGCATACAGTGAGGCAAGCCACAGTTCTGGCTGATGAGTTTGCTCTAATATACAAGTTGGTTCCCCAAAGGAAAACCTTTCCTAGTTACCCCCACAAATCTGAAAAGGACAAAGGTTGGGAAGGTGATAGGAGCCCAAGCAGTTCTGGGAGAGAAAGAAAAGCAGGAGACACAGGGGGCCTTCCTCCAGCCAAAAAGGAAGGTGCTGTAAGTAGGAGTGAGACCTGGAGATCTGTGTGCTTCCATTGTAATAAGGCAGGTCACTGGAGCTGACTGCTGGAACTACGAGGAAAGCCTGTAGGGTTAATCAGGTCACACCCACTCAGTGAAGGAGATGGAAAACACTGATGGAAAACACAACTGAACAAGCTGTGGCTTTAACTGCAGCAGTAGTAAGGCCCAGAAAGCAAACTGCTGTAGGTGCAGGGAAAACTAATAGGATTCCTGAAGGTTATCAGGATTTTGTGTCTAAAGGGAGAGTAACCCCATATCCGTCGAGTGGAGCAAGCAAGCCCATAGTAGTCCTCAGGGACACATGCGCCATCAGATCCCTTTTACTGGGAAAAGGCCTGACCTTTCCCCCAGGGAGTGCAGTAAATACCAGATATGGTGGTGAATGGTATTGGAGGGCAGTGTACTCACTTGGAGTGTGACCTAGTTTCGAGACTGGTGACCATAGGGATTGTCCCTAGTTTGCCTGTGGTTGGGGTTGACCTGCTCCTAGGTAATGGTCTGGCGGAGGCGAAAGTGGTAGCTTACCCAGTGGTGATAGAGAGACCGAAGGAGGTCAGAGAGACAGGGCAGTGGCAGGAGACGATCCCCTGCAGTTCCCCTGCATGTGTAGTGAATCGGGCTATGACCAAACCAGTTCCCTCAGAGGAGACTGAATTGCCACTGCAGGCAGATGACCATGAGGTCTGTCTGACTGAGACTTTCTTTGGAAAGTTAGAGGACCCAGGGAATGGATTAAATGGATCCACCCTAGTTGAGGCTCAGCATTGAAAACATTACGACAGGCTGCTCAGTCTGAAATTGAAGCAGAGGGAGTCCTTGATTGCTATTATTTAAAGAATGAGGTACTAATGAGGAAGTGGAGTTCTCCTCACAGACCTGAGAGCAAAGAGTGGACAGTGGTTCACCAGGTAGTGGTGCCGTAGAGGTACCAGACAGAAATATTAAAAATGACCCATGAGATTACAGTGGCTGTACGTGTCAATATATGAAAAACCAAAGCCTGCAGAAGACAGCAATTTGACTAGCCAAAACTCCACAAAGATGTGTCGGAGTACTGTAGGAGTTGCCACATGTGCCAGGTTGAGTGGAAACCCCAACCTGCAGTTAAATCTACACCCCTAAGTTCTGTACCAGCATTTGGAGGACCCTCCAGCCGAGGGCTGGTGAATTGTAAGGGATGTCTACTGAGAACGAAAGGGGACAGACAGGCACAGAGCTGGCAAAAAGTTAGAGAGGAAAGGGAAAAAAGCGTCAAAACGGGCAGGTTAAAGTAGATCCGAGAGGATCCCCAAATGGAAACCCTTACTTTCTGGTCAACCAACTCTGAAATGTTGGAAAAGTTAGACCCCACATCCTCCTAATTAAATACAGACACCCGAAGCACCCCACCAGAGTTGCTTACAGCATTTATAGAGAACTACAGAGACAAAGAAAGTCCTCATGAGGGCAGAGAAACTGTGAGGGTGATGCCTCACTGAGTCAAAGTGCCACAGAGGAGTGCAGTAGAATCTGGACAAATACCTGCAAGCAGGAATGTCACAGAGGACGAAGGGAAGATTAGTGAAGAATTCACCCCTACATTCAGGAGAAAAGGGTACCAACCTTACCCTAAAGTGAAAAGCCCTTGCATGACTCATCAGGGCAGTGAAAGAGATCAGAGTGGATCCATCCACTGCCGACTCTCATGAGCAGAACTCCAAACCAGGGCTAATTATATCTAACCCTCCCCCTGCAGACCTCAACAAGAACAAAGGCACCCTCGGCAGTCATAGAAATGTGCAAACTGCAAACTGCCCCAAAAATCACATGTTTATTGGGATGCCCATTCCCAACGTATTGCAAGCTTATAGAGAAGAAACTTTAAATCCCATAGGCATCACATAACTCAGGCCCACCTCAAGAAAAGGGCAGTTTAAAACAGCACAGCTACAAAGTAAAGACAGACTCTAACAATTATTAAGATTTCTGAATGAATGAGAATGAGTGAGAGGAATGCATATGTGTTTTCCTGTACTTTCTCTTCTTTCTATTTTTATAATGAAATGCTCTCCTCATATCGCATTTCATTCGGCTAGATGTGGAGGTGTGATGGAAACCATATCTGCCAAAATGAGACATATTAATTTCATCCTCTGGAACATTATTTTTGAACTGTTACTAGACTTGAAATAACTTGTTATAAAAGACCACAACAGTGGCTGAAATCAGGGCTGCATATTTGCATTCTAAAAGACAGTTTCATGGAGAAGACAATGGGAGTACTCCATGATTCAATAAGCCAGATGGATTTTGTCAATGGTGATGATCAAGAGACATTGAGAGTCATTGAGCCAGCATTCCACCCCCCTTCCTGACTGAGAGTGTCTTGTAAGCTTGAAGGAATCCATAAATCTCGCAGGTGAGACTGCTCTAAACATGACTAACCTGCCGGCCAACCTGGTTTTTATATTGCACCTGACACAGAACAGTTTGGGAAGAGATGGCAAGTGAACTTCAAGAAGAGAGCACCTCTCCCTCTCTCTCACGCAAAGTTCCAGGGACCCACGGAAGTAACTTAAGCCTCAAGTCAGAAGACCAGCAAAACAAGTTTGAAAGTGTGCACTGGGCCCCAACAAGAAATGCAAGACTTAACTTCAATCAAAGACTTTACATCCAATCTAAAAACAGTAACTGAATTCCAGCTATTACTTCAAACCTTCTCCCCCTTTAATTCTTTCTTCTACTCTGTCTCTATTTGCATGTGTGTTTTTCGCATATGCATGCCAGCGTGGTTGTGTTGCGTATTTTTAGTAGTTTTAACTGAATTAGAGTTTTAAGGTTAATAAACTTACACCTTTCTTGTTTAAATCTGAGAAAACCTGGCTGATTTATTTGCCATTACAATAAGAGAGCAGTGAGTAAGGATTCACTGAGGAGAAGCTAAAAACACGGTGTTTTTAAAAATTAAACCCTGTTACGGCCATACCAGGAAAAGGATGAGAAGGGAGCCTTAGACACGAGGCAGGGGTCTAGGGCTTCCCTCTCAGTCTTTTCCTGGTTTGGCCAGAACAAGTGCTGTGGAAAAGTTGAGAAGAATAAGGAAGGATAATGTATCACTGTTTTGTCACAGAAGATGTCACTATAACATTGGTCATGGTGGTCTCAGTCCTAATGAGCAAGGCAGAAGCTAGTCTGAAAGGATTCAAACAGGGTGTTTTGGGAGTGATGGGTGCAGAGTTGTGAGTGAATGACACATTCAAGCACATTATAGAAGAAAGAAAAGCTATAGGTGGGGCAATGCTTAGAGAAGACAAATGAGCCAAATATGAGTTTCATTATAAGATAGTGATTTTGAAAGGGATAGGATAGATGCTCATGTAAAGAAAGTAATTAAGAATGTCAGCCAGCATGAGGGTCAGAGAGGGGAGTTGATTTCGAGGAGTTAACTGGGGATCAGATCAATGGAGCAATAGGTATATCTCATAGAAGAGATTATCTTAGAGAGGGTGATTAATAAAGTGATTGAAGATCTGATGTAGAGTAGGTAAGAAAGTGTGGGGGAGGAGCTTGGACATAGGGAGGAATGTGGTGATAGTAGTATAGCTGGCTGACATCCTTGAACTCCAGACTTGGTATAGGTGGTGAGGGTGGAGGAGGATGAAGAAAAGGAATTGAGGATGTGTTTTGTCATGCAGCAAAGGATATTTGGATTGTCTATGCCTCAAAGGTAATTCTCGAGGAACCGCAAGATTTTGCTTCGGAGACAAGGCCAAAAACCTGGAACTCCCTTCCTAACAGCACAGTGGGTTGACCTACACAACATGGACAGCAGCAGTTCAAGAAGGTAGCTCACCACCACCTTCTCAAGGGCAATTAGGAATGGGCGCTAGCCTAGCCAGCGATACTCAAATTCCCCATGAGCAAATAAAAAAAAAAGTATGGTAATTCTAGATGTGGTTTGAGCAAATCTGCCAATGAATGACTGCTTGTGCATGAGATGTATTTGAGATTGCAGCATTCTGACTTAAGATAGAAAAGATGGAGAATAGAATCATAGAAAGATAGAATGGTTACTACAAAGAAGGAGGCCATTCAGCTTGTCATGTCCAAGCCGGCTCTCTGCAAAAGCACCTCACCTCGCCCCACTATGTAATATATGAAGCAAATTGTTGGGGTGAGAAACAGAAATTGCTTTGGTAGGATCGAGGGCATCAGAGGCAAAGGCAAGGTAGCAGTTTAGCATCTCAACAATACAGATAAAGAGAAAGAAGGTCAGGTGAGAAGGAGATGTGAATTAAAGAATGAACTAGTGAGGGAGCTGGGAGAGAGTTTTCATTAGTGTATGTTGACAGTAGTGAGTATTTGAATGAATGTTAATAGCCACATTTAAATATGCAACTGCCATGCTTTCGCACATTCTCTTGAATTGTGTCCAAGTGTAATGGAAGAAGTGACTTCATATGGAGCAGAAAGTAGGGTCCCATTTCAGTTCTGGTCAAAAGTGAATATGGCAGTGAAAAAGTATTTGAGGGAGGCAGCGAGCCATTTAACCACTTGAACATGTTCCATCATTCAGTTACATCATAGCTGATCTGTGCCTCAGCTCCATTTTCCCACTTTTGTTCCACATCCCTTGATTTACTGAAGGAGGAGTGGGGGATTTAGATTTAGATTTAGATTTAGAGATACAGCACTGAAACAGGCCCTTCGGCCCACCGTGTCTGTGCCGACCATTAACCACCCATTTATACTAATCTTACACGACTCCCATATTCCTACCACATCCTCACCTGTCCCTATATTCCTCTACCACCTACCTATACTAGGGGCAATTTATAATGGCCAATTTACCTATCAACCTGCCAGTCTTTTGGCTGTGGGAGGAAACCGGAGCACCCAGAGAAAACCCACGCAGACACAGGGAGAACTTGCAAACTCCACACAGGCAGTACCCAGAATTGAACCCGGGTCGCTGGAGCTGTGAGGCTGCGGTGCTAACCACTGCTTGAGATCTGGAGCAAAGGAGCACAACTTCATTATATAATAACAAACTTCACAACATATTGGCCCAGAATGTGTGCTGGTCATGATAGTGATTAGGCAATCCTCGTGTTGTGTGGCACAACCATCGTGCTAAATAGGATAGATTTTGAACTGATTTAGCTATGCAAAACTGGGCATCCATGAGCCACTGTAGGCCATCAACAGCAGCAGAATTGTACTCAACCACAATCTGTAACCTCATGGCCCGGCATACCCCCCACTCTACCATTATCATCAAGCTGGGAGAACTACCCTGGTTCAATGAAGAGTGCAGGAGGACATGCCAAGAGCAGCAACAGACATACCTCAAAATGAGGTGTCAACCTGGTGAAGCTACAAGCCAGGACTACTTGCATGCCAAACTGCATAAGCAGCATACAATAGACAGAGCTAAGCGATCCCATAACCAACGGATCAGATATAAGCTCTGCAGTCCTGCCACATCCAGGCGTGAATGGTGGTGGACAATTAAACAACTAACTGGAGGAGGTGGCTCCACAAATATGCCCATCCTCAATGATGGCGGAGCCCAGCACATCAGCGCAAAAGATAAGGCTGAAGCATTTGCAACAATCTTCAGCCAGAACTGCCGTGTTGATGATCCAACTTGGCCTCCTCCTGATCTCCCCAGCATCAGAGATGCCAGTCTTCAGCCAATCGATTCACTCCACGTGATATCAAGAAACGACTGAAGGCACTGGATATTGGAAAGGCGATGGGCCCCCGACCAATTACCGCCCCATCAGTCTATTCTCAATCATCAGTAAAGTGATGGAAGGTGTCGTCGAATGTGCCGTCAAGTGACACTTGCTTCGCAATAACCTGCTCAGTGACGATCAGTTTGGATTCTGCGATGGCCACTTAGCTCCTAACCTCATTACAGCCTTGATTTAAACATAGACAAAAGAGCTGAACTCAAGAGATGAGGTGACAGTGACTGCCCTTGACATTAAGGCTGCATTTGACCGAGTATGGCATCAAGGAGACTTAGCAAAATTGAAGTCAATGGAAATTAGCGGGAAAACTCTCCGCTGGTTGGAGTCATACCTAGCGCAAAGGAAGATGGTTGTGGTGAACGTAACTCCTTTATTCAAAAAGGGAGGGAGACAGAAAGCAGGAAACTACAGGCCACTTAGCTTAAAATCTGTCTTAGGGAAGATGTTAGAAGCTAATATTAAAGATGTTATAGCAGGGTATTTAGTAAAATTCAAGGTAATCAGGCAGAGTCAACATGGTTTTGTGAAAGGGAAATCATGTTTAACCAATTTATTGGAGTTCTTTGAGGGAGTTACATGTGCTGTGGATAAAGGGGAACCGGTCGATATACTGTACTTAGATTTCCAGAAGGCATTTGATAAGGTGCCACATCAACTGTGATTGCAGAAAATAAAAGCTCATGGTGTAGAGGGTAACATATTGGCATGGATAGAAGATTGATTAGCTAACAGGAAACAGAGAGTTAGCGGAAATGGGTCATTTTCTGGTTGGAAAGATGTAACGAGTCGTGTGCCACAGGGATCTGTGCTGGGACCTCAACTTTCTGCAATCTTTATAAATGACTTAGATGAAGGGACCAAAGGTATGGTTGCTAAATTTGCTGGTGACACAAAGATAGGTAGGAAAGTAACTTTTGAAAAGGACATAAGGAGGTTACAAAGGGATATAAAAAGATTAAGTGAGTGGGCAAAGACCTGGCAAATGGATTATAATGTGGGTAAGTGTGAATTTGTCCACTTTGGCAGGAAGAATAAAAAAGAAGCATATTATCTAAATGGTGAGAGATTGTGGAGCTCTGAAATGCAGGGGGATCTAGGTGTCCGCGTGCATGAATCACAAAAGGTTAATATGCAGGTACAGCACGTAATTAGGAAAGCTAATAGAATGTTATCGTTTATCGCAAGGGGAATTGAATACAGAAGTAGGGAAGTTATGCTTCACCTATACAGGGCATTGGTGAGACCACATATGGAGTACTGTGTACAGTACTGGGCTCCTTATTTAAGGAAGGATGTAAATGCATTGGAGGCATTACAAAGAAGGTTTACGAGACTAATGCCTGGAATGGGCGGGTTGTCTTATGAGGAAAAATTGGACAGGCTAGGCTTGTATTTGCTGGAATTTAGAAGAGTAAGAGGCGGCTTGATTGAAATGTATAGGATCCTGAGGGGTCTTGAGAGTGTAGATGTGGAAAGGATGTTTCCTCTTGTGGGAGACTCTCGAACTAGGGGTCACTGTTTAAAAATAAGGGGTTGCCGATTTAAGACAGAGATGAGGTGTATTTTTTTCTCTCAGAGTGTCGTGGGTTTTTGGAATTCTCTTCCTCAAAAGGCAGTGGAAGCAGAGTCTTTGAATATTTTTAAGGCAGAGGCAGCTAGATTCTTGATAAGCAAGGGGGTGAAAGGTTATTGGGGGTAGGTGAAAATGTGGAGTAATCAGTTCAGCCATAAACTTATTGAATGGCGGAGCAGGCTCAAGCGGGCGAGTGGCTCCTAATTCGTGTGTTCGTATGTTTGTTGGAGGTCAATCATCTCTACTTCAGGACATCACTGCAGGAGTTCCTCAGGGTAGTGTCCTAGTCCCAACCATCTTCAGCTGCTACATTAATGGCCTTCCTTCAATCATATGGTCAGAAGTGGGGATGTTCGCTGATGATTGCACAATGTTCAGCACCATTCGCGACTCCTCAGATACTGAAACAGTCTGTGTAGAAATGCAGCAATATCCAGAATTGGACTGATAAGTGGCAAGTAACATTTGTGTCACACAAGTGCCAGGCAATGACCATCTCCAACAAGAGAGAAACTAACCATCACCCCTTGACATTCAATGGCATGACCATCACTGAATCCCCCACGATCAAGATCCTGGGGATTACCATTGACCAGAAACTGAACTGGAATAGCCTTATAAATACCGTGGCTACAAGAGCAGGCCAAAGGCTAGGAATCTTGCGAAAAGTAACTCACCTCCTGACTCCCCAAAACCTGTCCACCATCTACAAGGCACAAGTCAGGTGTGTGATGGAATACTCTTTACTTGCCTGGATGGGTGCAGCTCCAACAACACTCAAGAAGCTCGACATCACCCAGGACAAAGCAGCCCTCTTGATTGGCACCCATCCATAAACATTCACTTCCTCCACCACCGATGCAAAGTGGCATCAGTGTGTACCATCTACATGATGCACTGCAGCAACACAACAAGGCTCCTCAGACAGCACCTTCCAAACCCGCGACCTCTACCATCTAAAAGGACAAGGGCAGCAAATGCATGGGAACACCACCAGCTGCAAGTTCCCCTCCAGACAACAAAAGCATCCTGACTTGGAACTTTATCGCTGCTCCTTCACTGTCACTGGCTCAAAATCCTGGAACTCCCTTCCGAACAGCACTATGGGTGTACCTACCCCACATGAACTGCAGCGGTTCAAGAAGGCAGCTCACCACCACCTTCACAAGGGCAATTAGGGATGGGCAATAAATGCTGGCCTGGCCAGCGACGCCCACATACCATGAATGAATTAAAAAAAAATTATATGGAGCGCTGCAATTTAAGTGATGTTTACAGAAGGATTACACCCATCGAACTCAGGTTATAATTAGAGTATAAACCACAGCTATTATAAGGCACATATCATTTAGTGTTAGTTTAGTTCCTCCCTTATCTCTTAAAGGGAAATGGTTTGCTGAGCCAGAAGCTTGTGTGTTCAAGCCCACTCCAGAATCTAAAGCACAAAATCTAAACTGACACTCCAGTACAGTACTGACGGAGTGCTGCACTGTTGGAGGTACCATCTTTCAGATGAGACATTAAACAGAGGCCTCATCAGCCCTTTCAGGTAGATGTAAAAGAATCCATGGCACTATTTTGATGAAGAGCAGTTGCGTTATTGCAGGTGTCTTAGCCAATACTTATCCCTTAGCCAACAACCCCAAAAGCAGATTATCTTTTCGTTATCTCTTGTTGTTTGTGGGACTTTGCTGTGCACATACTGTTATATTTCGTACAATACACAGTGACTATGAACATCACAAGGACTGAGTTGGCTGTAAAGCACTTTGGGACTTTCTGAAGTTGTAAAAGGTGCTATATAAATACAAATGTTTCTTTGAATAATATATTAAACCTCTTCGCTGATTGACTGGTGCAGTATCCGCAAAGATAGAGAGGATACATTTGACCTTCACTTCTTGTTTTTGCCTCACCCTTTTTGTTTTGATCAATTCTCTAAAAGGATTCTGCTGCTGACCAGTTCTGTTGAAGGGTTCTACCTCTAATATCAACTTGAATTTCTCTTCCTGAACAATGTGCTGTTCATTTTTATTTAATTGTTTGCATAGAATATGGCTGATGTTAATGCTCAAATAAAATGTCTTGGGCATGAATCATAATTTAACCAGAGCAGGAAGGTGTAGCTGCAGCCTATTCACAGGTTATCCTCATGCCTAGTAATATTTCTGTTGGAGCAGCAAACGTGGTACTCTGCCCTGAGTCAGTGTTTTTCAGAACCCATTATCCTCTCCAACAATACAACGACTTACTTCCCCTTCTGTAACATTTCTTTCATCCTTACCTCACCCATCTGTCACTTAACCTCTCACACATCGTCACCTTTTTTTAAAATTCATTCATGGGATGTGGGCGTCACTGGCTATGCCAGCATTTATTGCCCATCCCTAATTACCATTGAGAAGGTGGTGGTGAGCTACCTTCTTGAACCGCTGCAGTCCATGTGAGGTAGGTACACCCACAGTGCTGTTAGGAAGGGAGTTCCAGGATTTTGACCCAATGACAGTGAAGGAACGGTGATATAGTTCCAAGACAGGATGGTGTGTGACTTGGATGGGAACTTGCGGGTGGTGATGTTCCCATGCATCTGCTGCTCTTGTCCTTCGAGGTGGTAGAGGATGCGGGTTTGGAAGGTGCTGTCGAAGGAGCCTTGGTGCATTGCTGCAGTGCATCTTGTAGATGGTGCACACTGCTGCCACTGTGCGTCAGTGGTGGAGGGAGTGAATGTTTGTGGATGGTGTGCCAATCAAGCGGGCAGCTTTGTTCTGGATGGTGTCGAGCTTCTTGAGTGTTGTTGGAGCTGCACCCATCCAGGCAAGTGGAGAGTATTCCATCACACTCCTGACTTGTGCCTTGTAGATGGTGGACAGGCTTTGGGGAGTTAGGAGGTGAGTTACTCGCCGCAGGATTCCTAGCCTCTGACCTGCTCTTGTAGCCACGGTATTTAGATGACGACTCCAGTTCAGTTTCTGGTCAATGTTAGATCCTAGGATGTTGATAGTGGGGGATCCAGCGATTGTAATGCCATTGAATGCCAAGGGGTGATGGTTAGATACTCTCTTGTTGGAGATGGTCAGTGCCCGGCACTTGTGTGGCACAAATGTTACTTGCCACTTATCAGCCCAAGCCTGGATATTGTCCAGGTCTTGCTGCATTTCTACACGGACTGCTTCAGTGTTTGAGGAGTTGCGAATGGTGCGGAACATTGTGCAATCATTAGCGAACATCCCCACTTCTGACCTTATGATTGAAGGAAGGTCATTGATGAAGCAGCTGAAGATGGTTGGTCCCAGGACACTACCCTGAGGAACACCTGAAGTGATGTCCTGGAGCTCAGATGATTGACCTCCAACAACCACAGTCATCTTCCTTTGCGCTAGGTATGACTCCAACCAGCAGAGAGTTTTCCCCCTGATTCCCATTGACTCGTTTTGCGAGGGCTCCTTGATGCCATACTCGGTCAAATGCTGCCTTGATGTCAAGGGCAGTCACTCTCACCTCACCTCTTGAGTTCAGTTCTTTTGTCCATGTTTGAACCAAGGCTGTAATGAGGTCAGGGGCTGAGTGGCCCTGGCAGAACCCAAACTGAGCATCACTGAGCAGGTTATTGCTAAGCAAATGCTGTTTGATGGCACTGTTGATGACACCTTCCATCACTTTACTGATGATTGAGAGTAGGTTGATGGGGCGGTAATTGAACTTGTCCTGCTTTTTGTGTACAGGACATACCTGGGCAATTTTCCACATTGCCGGGTAGATGCCAGTGTTGCAGCTATACTGGAACAGCTTGGCTAGGGGTGCGGCAAGTTCTGGAGCACAGGTCTTCAGTACTATTGCCGGAATATTGTCAGGACCCATAGCCTTTGCAGTATCCAGTGCCTTCAGTCGTTTCTTGATATCACGCGGAGTGAATCGAATTGGCTGAAGTCTGGCATCTGTAATGCTGGGGACTTCAGGAGGGGGCCGAGATGGATCATCAATTCGGCACTTCGGGCTGAAGATTGTTGCAAATGCTTCTGCCTTATCTTTCGCACTGATGTGCTGGGCTCCCCCATCATTGAGGATAGGGATATTTGTGGAACCACCTCCTCCAGTTAGTTGTTTAATTGTCCACCACCATTCACGACTGGATGTGGCAGGACTGCAGATCTTAGATTTGATCCGTTGGTTATGGAATCGCTTAGCTCTGTCTGTTGCATGCTGCTTATGCAGTTTGGCATGCAAGTAGTCCTGGCTTGTAGCTTCACCAGGTTGACACCTCATTTTGAGGTATGTCTGGTGCTGCTCCTGGCATTCCCTCCTGCACTCTTCATTGAACCAGGGTTGGTCTCCTGGCTTGATGGTAATGGTAGAGTGGGGAATATGCCGGGCCATGAGGTTACAGATTGTGGTTGAGTACAATTCTGCTGCTGCTGTTGGCCCACAGCGGCTCATGGATGCCCAGTTTTGCATTGCTAGATCTGTTCGAAATCTATCCCATTTACCACGGTGATAGTGCCACACAACACGATGGACAGTATCCTCAATGTGAAGACGGGACTTCGTCTCCACAGGGACTGTGCGGTGGTCACTCCTACCAATACAGTCATGGATAGAAGCATCTGCGGCAGGCAAATTGGTGAGGTTGAGGTCGAGTATGTTTTTCTCTTGTGTTGGTTCCCCCACCACCTGCCGCAGACCCAGTCTAGCAGTTATGTCCTATAGTACTCAGCCAGCTCGGTCAGTAGTGGTGCTACCGAGCCACTCTTGGTGATGGACATTGAAGTCCCCCATCCAGAGTACATTTTGTGTCCTTGCCACCCTCAGTGCTTCCTCCAAATGGTGTTCAACATGGAGGAATACTGACTCATCAGCTGAAGGAGGGCAGTAGGTGGTAATCAGTAGGAGGTTACCTTGCCCATATTTGACCTGATGCCATGAGACTTCATGGGGTCTAGAGTCGATGTTGAGGACTCCCGGGCAACTCCCTCCCTACTGTTGACCACTGTCCTGCCACCTCTGCTGGGTCTGTCCCGCCGGTGGGACAGGACATACCCAGGGATAGTGATTGCAGAGTCTGGGACATTGTCTGTGAGGCATGATTCAGTGAGTATGACTATGTCAGGCTGTTGCTTGACTAGTCTTTGGGACAGCTCTCCCAACTTTGGCACAAGCCCCCAGATGTTAGTAAGGAGGACTTTGCAGGGTCGACAGGGCTGGGTTTGCCGTTGTCGTTTCCGGTGCCTAGGTCGATGCCGGGTGGTCCGTCCGGTTTCATTCCTTTTCATCGACTTCGTAGCGGTTCGGTACAACTGAGTGGCTTGCTCGGCCATTTCAGAAGGCATGTAAGAGTTAACCACATTGCTGTGGATCTGGAGTCACATGTAGGCCAGACCAGGTAAGGCCAACAGATTTCCTTCTCTAAAGGACATTCGTGAACCAGATGGGTTTTTACAACAATCGACAATGGTTTCATGGCCATCATTAGACAAGCTTTTAATTCCAGATTTATTAATTAAATTCAAATTCCACCTTCTGCTGTGGTGGGATTCGAACCCATGTCTCCAGATCAATATCCTGGGTCTCTGGGTTACCAGTCCAGTGATAATACCACTACACCACCGCCTTCCCTTCATCATCTTCAAACTTGACTGATCTATTAGTGTCCTTTTTGATCACACTTCCGCCACCATGCATTATGCATAACAATGTTTCACAAAATAATTTACTGCAAAAAATCTTGCTTGTCCATCAGCCTTATCCTCATTGACTTACGCTGGCATACTGCTTCCAAGCATTAAATTTAAAATACACAACCGCATCTTAAAATTCCTCCAAGGCCTTGCCCCAGACTATCTCTTAAAATGCCTTCCATCCTGTTTTCTCCTTTGAACACAGTTCCCCTTTCTCTGACCTTTTGTGATATCCACCCTCTATTTGAGACCCCCTCCCCACCCCCCTGCATTGACCTTTGTTCATCCTAACTTCTGGAACTCCCTCCTTCAAATTTTTCCACCTTTCCACCTCTTGCTTTAAATATCTCCTCAAAATGCATATCCTTGATCAGCACTCCTCAGCCCACCCTTCCTGGCATGGTGTCCTTTATTCTCTAATGCCTGCCTATCAGTCAAGTGCCGTGGGACATTATTTATGTTAATAGTAGCAGATATATGCAAGATGTTACTTAAAATCTAGTCTGGAAATTACTGTTGACAATATTAGCAGATGCTTAATGTGTCCATATGATACTCCTCTTCCTCCGTTGACTATACAAGCATTAGCCTGCTTATTTGAAATATTTTAATATTTCCACTTAAATATTAGGCAGTGGAATGTTGTATAAATGTATTTCACCAATAATATCACCAACAGCAATTTCCAGATTTAAAAAGTGAACGAACCTCAGCTGAGGTGGCAGGAGGGACCTACAGTTGTTCTCAGTGCCTGGCTTGGAGGAGGTAAAATTGACCAGGGTTCCAATACTGTTTGCTATCCAGTGGCAGGGGTAGAGGAGGTGATGTTATGGTGGTGGAAGAGTTTGGTCTTTGTGATGGAGAAAATAGGGAGTTGGAATCTCAGTTCGCGATCACATAGGACGCTTAGGATGTGATCAGTCTAGTTGAGATTGAGACAGTTGCTGGGGACTGGGATGGAATCGATGGTGCGGGGAACAACTGGGATAGGAGTCAGAAAAAGGTTTGCTTGGGACAAAGCCAGCAACGGTGGACTTCAGGAAGTGATTGAACAAATTGAGCCAAAGGCTGATAATGATTTTTCTACTCCCTCTCCAATAAATCATGTGGCCCATATTTGCCTCTACGCTAATTCTTTGATATGGTCTCTGTTAACCTAACCATTTGCTCTGCAGTTTTATTTACTTGAGCTGAAGGAATGATGTAATTCTGTGCCATCTTTCCTTCTGACAGCTGGAAACACATAGAGGGCTGGATTTTCTAGTCCTTCTGTTGGGAGGACAACAAGCTCTAGTCCAGAGAGTGAAAAATTAAAGACTTCATTCTTTAAGAGACAGAAATAGTGAAATTTGGCACCATCTGTGGTCTGGATCATTTCCAACATCTTGAGCTAAATGCATACTTTTCTCAAAATGAAAATCAGAGCATGTTGAAAATATAACAGCTGGCTCTTAAACTTACAAAAACTTCCTTTCAATACCACACTGACTGAGATGGTGAGGCCAATTTTAACCTAGCCCACCCGTCTTGCCATTTCTATTTCAATAAGGAGACCTCTCCCTGACACCAGAAACGTTGGAGTGGTAAGCAGAAGAGTTTCCAAACAGCTCAATACATATACCGGAATACACCACCCACTCCCCCACTATACCACCAACTCCAAGTCCCTGCCCTTGTGATTGTCGATTTTTTGCCCCATCTAATCTGTATTTTGTATTTGTTGATGAGTTCTCTCCTTAAAAAAATCTCATTCAGCTCTTTGAATCTTTCCATCATTCCTCAATCCCCTAATATTTGAAATCATTCTTGCGGCTATTCTTTACATACTCTTTAGTACTTTCCCATTCCTTTCGTTGTTTGTTGGCCAGAAATCCGGAAGCCTACTTGAAGTTTGTGTGTGGTAGTGTTAGACAGGGGCAGGATCAAACCCAGATGTCGAGCAGCACTTATTGTTATGGCACATACTGGAACAGTTGAAATAGTTGTTGGAAATGCATTACTGTAGATTAAAAGCACATAGCTTGAGACAACACCTTCAAATTTGGGGGAGGCGGTGGTGGATGTGGGGTGGGGTATGGTTGGGGCGTGGAGTGAGAAGGAGAGAAACCTAAGTTTCACTGTAAAATAATTGTTATAAGCTCCTAAATTCCCTCTACTGCTGAAGGAAAATGCATAAACCATCAGCAGCTATGCTCCTCTAATTGGCTAAATGAACATAGACAACAATTTTCATGATACTGAATCTACGAATATTCAGTTGAACCATTCTTGGAATTAGATTTTCTTTATAAAATTTAGATTATTTGGATTCAAATATAGTTGACCCATTAAAAGAAAATGACATATAGGCGATATGCTGTGTTAGTACAATGTCGTTTAATTCTAGACCCAGACTTTGAATGTAGTCCAACCCGATATGATGAGGTTTCCTCAATCTGCTGATTTACTGAAATTATTTTGAATTATTAATACTATTTCTGGAGGGTCTACAAACCTCTACAGATAACTGACCAGAATCTGGCATTAAACTGACAGTCTCACTTAGGCTATTAGAATGGCTAGTTTGAGAAAAGGAAAATGTCACGGTGGAACAGTCAGGAGTGCTCCTCTGAAGTTAGAGGTAGAGCACATTATTGGGATAGCCTTATCCAACATTTTACCTGTGCAATGCATAATTCTGAATGCTTGGTGCTGACTATGGGTACAAAACTAGCAAAGGACGTATTCCCCAGCACTGACTTTGCTCACCTTGACTGATGTATAAAAACATGAGGACTTTCAGAAATAGTACACTGCAATTATGCCCAACAATCCCATTTGGAGATCAAATTCACCTACTTGTATTCTCACTGCATCGCTCTATCTGTTCTCTCTCAAAAACACATCTAATTGCTACTTCAATCCATTATACTGTCCACTGCAGAGACATTTTTTGGTGACTTTGCATTAGTTTTTAATTTTATTAGTTCTGTTTGACTTCCAAGCTTATACCTAATACTTAACTGTATCCCTGCTATTGAAACCATTTACTGTAGCATGGATTTGTTGAAGTGTTTGTGTCTGAGCTGTAGGGATCAGCAATATGTGGATGTTATTTATGGATTTCAGATCGGAGTTGGAATTAATCAACCTGTGGCATTTGAAGTCAAATGCGACTGAACGTTATTTTCAGCCCAAATGTCTAAAACTATTCAAGCAATTGGGTCCGTTCCTGTCCTCAATGAAAGTCTACACCTGCAGACTTCCCAGTAGGTGTCCTTAGACAGTGATTAGAAGCATGAGTCCCAGTTAATCTTTCACTGTCCCTGCGCCTTTGTCCAGCCAAGGGACACTGAAGCCAATTGTATTGTCGCTGCTGTTATTTTGGCCGAAATTAGCTCAGAATAGGCTGCAACCTGAATCTGGGACCATATAATAAGACCATAAGAAAATCCAGAGTGAGAATAAGCATTCAGCCTATCAATGCAAAGCCCAAGTATGATTATTCTATCCTGAACTTTTCCCTCTCACACCACTTGTTAATCCTTACTTCAGATATCCTTATCCTATTTTCCCTGAAATAAAATCAGGCAGTGCTAATGATCTGCCAATGACCTTAATCCCCTTTTAATCCCCTTTTGGGGCGGCACAGTGGCGCAGTGGTTAGCACCACAGCCTCACAGCTCCAGGGACCCAGGTTCAATTCCGGGTATTGCCTGTGTGGAGTTTGCAAGTTCTCCCTGTGTCTGCGTGGGTTTTCTCCGGGTGCTCCGGTTTCCTCCCACAAGCCAAAAGATTTGCAGGTTGATAGGTAAATTGGCCATTATAAATTGTCACTAGTATAGGTAGGTGGTAGGGAAATATAGAGACAGGTGGGGATGTTTGGTAGGAATATGGGATTAGTGTAGGATTAGTATAAAATGGGTGGTTGATGTTCGGCACAGACTCGGTGGGCTGAAGGGCCTGTTTCAGTGCTGTATCTCTAATCTAATCTAATCTAAATGGATCTAGCTCCCTCTTCAAGGTGTCAATTTATCTCAAATTCGCTACCTTCTTCTCTGTATTTCTCAATACCACAACATGCAATTTTCTTACCCACTGGGCTCTCATTTAACCACGAATGTTCATTTTAGCCACATAGATGCCATGTTAGCTGAGTCTGACGGAACAGCAAATTCATTTGGTACTTGTATTGAGAGCTTGGCATATCTGGATAGAAATAAATGTTCTATGTTTGCAGCTTCCAGCTTAACTACCATAGTGAGAAGAAATGAAACAAACAGAAGCTCTGTCCTCCACATGTTAAGTTCCAAAATTACCTCAGAGACACCCTAGCCTCGCCGGTCAATAGCTACCGGCTGGCCTCGTCTGTAACTGCTAGCTCACTGCTGACTCTGAACAAGAATTAGCACAGCAGCTAGAGTTTGAATTTGAAATTTTACTTCCAGCCAATGTCCAATGCAAATAATTATTACGGCAAATGATTTAATGCAACATGACACCCCATGGCCGATCCCACAGACTTGCTACCCTACGATTTTGAGGCTGTGAAAATGAAGGTATCTCAGAGAAAGAAACTTATCACAAATTGCACTATTTATTTCTTGGTGCATTTAATTTATATTGTTCTTCTTTTGCATTCGCCACCAGATTCTCCTTAAACAAATGCAGTTAAAAGCTTTATTTATTTTCCTGCTTGCGCCATTACTTTTGATCCCATGATCTATTTTGGAAAAAAAATAATTTTGGTTGGCTGAAAATAAATGTTAAAGGTATGACAGCACCCGAGCATGTAAATACAATTGCTGAACTTAAAGGATTAACTTTGAAATGAAAGTAAATGGCAGATGATTAAAGTGAACACATAAGAATCTGTCCACTTGGATGCGTCCACAAATCTCAATGGGAACAGAAGATTCTGAGCTGGATTTTATCTGCCTCTGGAGATGGCCTGGGAGGTGGGAGGGATGGAGTAGGGGGACCAGGTAAAATGATGGCTGAAGGCGTTAGGAGGGGACTCCGATGTTTTACCGCTGCCACAGGATGCTCCCAATGGAAGGAATGCCAGCTGCGAGGCTCCCCACTGACCAGAGGCAAGTAGCCTATTAAACCAATTAAGTGGCCAATTAACAGCCAGTTCCTTCCCTCTGACATTTTACCAGCCTCAGGATGGGTCCCTGCCATGTGGAGAGACCACCAGGTAAACCATGGTGCCCTTCCAGCAGTTTCCCGGAGGTAGTGGGTGGGGGTTCTTTTGGCCATGCCATGGTCCATGGAGGTTCCCCATGGTAGCGATGGCCGCACCCGCAGCTCTGCCGCCGCCACTGGAAGGTTCACCCCCTCCAATCACCAGGGCCTGCCTGCCTGGCCCTGGCACAGTAAATAAAAAAGCTTACCTGTCTTTGAGAGTGTCTCTACATGGAGGCGCCCTCTCCTTCCTGCAGCCTCAGCAGTGACCACCTCTATCAGTGGCACTGTCGAGGCTGCTGAGCTGCTGGCCCTTTGTTTAGCCAGCAGCTCTGGGAGGTGGGCCACTGTCCTCAATTGGATAGCAGTCCCAGGGCTAGCCTCTTAATTGGCCACTGCCGGTAATAACCCGTCCAGGGACCCATCGTCCATCCGCACGGGTTTGGTACCTGCTGTCGGTCCTGACGGCAGGACAACCTGGGATTTGGGAAAATTCAGCCATTCCCAATGTTATATTTATTACACTATGGGAATTGCTATAGAGATACTGTTAAAATATATGATTTCCTTATTGATAAGGAATTCATAAATAAGAACTACGACCATAGAAGTGGTGTCAGCTATATTGTTTTTGCCCTAATTTTCTCTTCCTCTGTCCAAAGCATTAAGAAGTGCTGGGGATTATTTATTTAATAACTGAGCACTCCCCGGTATCTCATGCTTTCTTCAGTAAGTCTTGACACTGAGTGCCAGCCGATGGGTGGTTGGTACTACAGCTGAACCCGATTCTGTCCAAACCAATGTCTTTGCCTGCAGGGGTCACTAAGGAAACACAAGGACTTGGAGCCTTGCCTTTTTTTTTACACCTTCCTAGACCAGTGAGCACTGAGGCGAATTGTCGTGTCACAACTTGGATGAGATCTGTCAAGTTCGTACAGACTTAGGTTAAGTCTGTGACCTTCCTTGTCAGTATAGCTCAATTCCACACTTGCCAGCAGAACTACTGGAGGGGATAGGGTTACTGTTTTAGGTGGTTTTATTAAAATCAAAAAAACAATTGTAGTTATTATAGAGCTCATTGTCTATCCAAGTGCTATAGTGAAGGGAAGTAACATACAGAGAGACTATCTTGTGTAGATATGCACAAATAATTAGCTATTGTCACAATTTTTCAACAGTTTAGTGTCAAATTTCCATTTCAGTTTTGCTGCATCAACTGTCACAATGTAGTTACAAGTTCTGGTCACAAGGCAGCTCTGTGAACTGAGTTACTGTAGTTTCTCTCCCAACTAATCACCATTGTGCTCAAAATAAATTCACCAACTTGCCATTGGCAATGCCAAGGGCAACTTACTACTGTGGCTGTGCGTGTGGTTAAGTAATATATTTGTGATTTGCAATTTGGTGCATCATCTGGCCTGTTCATAACATGTGCTCTCACCAAGAGAGAAGGCAGGAGGTTGCTCACAGACAGAATTGTCATTGCCATTTTGACTAGGAAATCCTAACATGCTGTTTTTTTACCTTTCAACAGGGTGGATGTTTTCCACTGTTGGGTGTGAGGCCTCCTGGTATTTAGTTTTTTCTGGGTTGCACCACTCCCATAGAAGCCAAGTACTTACATTTAGTACAAGAGTCAGAGACTCCGAGTTTTGCTGTTTCATGTACAGTTTCAGTTGGTATGAGTAGGGAACTTCTGCTGCTGAGACCTGTATGAATTATTTGTAGCCAGGTTAATACGATGTCCTATTCTTCTCTCAGACAGCTGCTGTCACATACACTAGTGACTTTGACTTCTTGAAAAGCCACATTGTTAGGGCACTCACCCTCTGTTGGGTAACAGTATGTCATGAGGGAGGATCTTAACATAGCTAGGAAGATGATTAAAAGTGGGAGACCAAAATTCCTTCTTTGGAACCTCGGCAATGATTTTGGCTCGGTTAAATTTTAGTTGCAACAGTTGAAAAATCTGAATTGGTGCAAAGCTCTTCTAATGTGTTTTATTTGAAGGGTGGGAAAGCATAGCAATTTTTAATTTGAATGTAAAGATTTATTTTATCTTAAATTTCCAAAATATACATCAAGCCATTCCATACATTTCATACAAATGGAGCCTGCAGCATTGATACACATTGGGCCCTACATCCACATTTTAAAAAAAATCATTCATGGGATGTGGGCATCACTGGCTAGGCCAGCATTTATTGCCCATCCCTAATTGCCCTTCAGAAGGTGGTGGTGAACTGCTTTCTTGAACCGCTGCAGTACATGTGGGGTAGGTACACCTACAGTGCTGTTAGGAAGAGAGTTCCAAGATTTTGACCCAGCGACAGTGAAGGAACGGCAATATAGTTCCAAGTCAGGATGGTGTGTGGCTTGCAGGGGAACTTGCAGCTGGAGGTGTTCCAATGCATCTACTGCCCTTGTCCTTCTAGGTGGTAGAAGTCGCAGGTTTGGAAGGTGCTGCCTTGGTGCATTGCTGCAGTACATCTTGTAGATGGTGCATAGTGCTGCCACTGTGCATTGGTGGTGGAGGGAGTGAATGTTTGTGGATAGGGTGACAATCAAGTAGGCTGCTTTGTCCTTGATGGGGTCGAGCTTCTTGAGTGTTGTTGGAGCTGCACCCATTCAGGCATGTGGAGAGTATTTCATCACACTTCTGACTTGTGCCTTGTAGATGGTGGACAACTTTGGGGAGTCAGGAGGTCACTGGATTCCTAGCCTCTGATCTGGTCTTGCAGTCACAGTATTTATATGGCTACTCCAGTTCAGTTTCTGGTCAATGTAATCACCAGTATGTTTATAGTGGGGAATTCAGCGATCGTCTCGCCATTGAATGTCAAGGGGAGGTGGTTAGATTCTCTCTTGTGGGAGATGGTTATTGCCTGACACTTGTGGTGGGCTGGGCTCTGAGGTCTTTGCCTGTAACTGTTGTTACTGGTCCACTTGAACCATTTAATCAATTGCACTTGTTTCAGTTGACAATTATATTGGCTCAAATTGAGACTAGTGAACCTGGTTCCATTGGAAAATTATATTGCTTACAATTGTGACCAGTTAGACAAGTTTCTGGCTCAACCCTTTCCATTTGAGACCAGAGTATTAACGTGCGAGAAGTGTTCATATAAGTACCATTAACATGTGAAACTTACCTATGTGGTGTGTGCTGTGGTCATGCAGTGGAGCTAAAAGCATTCTTGACTACGCTGTTCGTTTCAAATTTTATTGTGATGCAGAAGGACACAAAAAACAATTATATAGCAAAAAAGCAAATTAAACACAACACAGAAATCATGAAATAAGTGAACACAGCAGTTACAATGCAAAAATGTTAAATTACAGCTGTAATCAAAATACAAAACTTAAACATTAATTACATTTAGACATTTGATGGTTTGCCAGATTTTGGTCTTCTATTGAAGTCTTGTTTTTTCTCAGAGATGTAATTGCTCATCTTAATGAGCTCTTTCTTGACAGCTTCCTCACTCAGCCCCTGGGTTTGCAGGTGATGTGTGAAGCATGCTGTAAATAAAAGACAAAGATCAAGTCACAGACTTCCAAAACAGGTGACAGAGGGCTCCCTGCCAAGCTACTGTTGAGAGAGATTTGTGATGTTCTGAACTCTAATTAGCTAATTAATTAACTATAAATTCTACATGAGGGCATATTACTGGCATGGATTGAGAATTGGTTAACAGACAGAAAATGGAGTAAGAATAAACAAGTCATTCTCAGGATGGCAGGCTGTTACTAGTGGGTTACTGGAAGGATCAGTGCTGGGGCCACAGCTATTCACAAACTATATAAATGATTTGGATGTGTGGAACAAATGTAATATTTCCAAATTTGCTGATGATGCAAAACGAGGTGGGAATGTATGTTGTGAGGAGGATGCAAAGAGGCTTCAACAGGATTTGGACAGCTAAGCAAATGGGTAGGAACATGGGAGATGGAATGTAATGTGAATAAGTGTGAAGTTATCCACTTTGGTAGAAAAAACAGAAACATAGAGTATTTCTTAAATGGTGAGAGGTTGGGAAGTGTTGATGTCTAAAGGGACCTAGGCGTCCTTGTTCATGATTCACTAAAAGCTAGCATGCAGGTGCAGCAATAAATTAGGAAGGCAAATGGTATGTTGACCTTCATCACAAAGGGATCTGAGTACAGGGGTAAAAATGTCTTGCTGCAATTGTACCAAGTCTTGGTGAGACTGCACCTGATTTATTGTGTACAGATTTGGTCTCATCTATGCCATAGAGAGAATACAACAGAGGTTCACCAGACTAATCCCTGGGATGGCAGAATTATTTTATGAGGAGAGATTGAGGAAACTAAGCCTGTATTCTCTAGAGTTTTGAAGAATGAGAGGTGATCTCATTGAAACTTACAAAATTCTTACAGGGTGTGACAGGGTGGATGTAGATAGGATGTCTCCCCTGGCTGATGAGTCTAGAACCAGCGGACATAGTCTTAGAATAAGGGGTAGACTATTTAAGACTGAGATGAGGAGGAATTGTTTTCACCCAGAGGTGGTGAATCTTTGCAATTCTCTACCACAGAGGTCTGTGGAAGTTCAATCATTGAGCTTGTGCAAGACAGAAATTAATAGATACTTGGGAACTAATGACATCAAGGGAGATGGGGATATGGGAAAGTGGCGCTGAGGTAGATGATCAGCCATGATCTAATTGAATGGCGGAGCAGATTCGATGGGCTGAATGGCCTATTCCTGCTGCTATGTTCCTATGAGTGCAGATTATTCAGTGGTTCAGTCAGACTGAATTACTTAATTCATTATGGAGGCAAGTTTAGTACTGCACCAAATGTCATCAAGATCCATCATCTTCTGCTGAAACCAACAATGATTATCTAATGTTTTGAAAATTAGTTATAAGAATCATTACCTTGCAATCAATTACAGTATACAACTGCTCACTGCATGGCCTCTTCATGCTCCAAAAGAATTGGGACTTGCTGACTCTGCCTGGTTGGTGCCGGGGGTCCAGGCATGTCCGGCACTGTTTGCTTACGGGGAGCTGGGGGTTCACTGCCACGCCTAGGCATGTCCAATTCTCTTGCTGCAACATGAGGAAAAATAATTGCCATCATTTATATATCAGAGTTGGGAAGCCATTTGTGCAACTCCCATTTACTCCATCATCTCTTTCCGATCAGACAGAGCTGTAAGAGCCCAGTCTTTAGCCGAGCTCTTGGACAAGACAAAAAAGGGCAACAGACAATGGTTTCACTGCCAACAAGTCAACAGAATAATTGTTAAAACAAAATACTTAACAATAGGCGATAATAGGCAAGGCTCTTTCGATCCTTGCTCCTGGAAGCTGCCTGGACACAGATGATGTTGTCTTCGGTCCTTCTCTGATGTCTTCTTCTACTCTGGCTTCTTCCGTGTACGTCTTCTTCTGTGGTTCTTCCTGGGTCTCTGTCTCTGCCTGTGTACTCTGCGGTTCTTAGAACTCTGCTTTTGTATCCTTTTTCTCAGAGCTGCCTTGTGCCAAACTCTGCAGCTTTGTATCCTTTCTGACCTAATATAATTGATACTTTTTTCCTAACCAGGATTAATTTGAATGGCTTGTCCTGTCTCACCCTAGACTTCATAGCATCGTCTGTTGCAACAGAACATTCATAAAACATCTTTAAAAACTATTAATACAACAAATCCTTTCAATATAAACCTTTTCCTAAATGACTTTAAACATATTTTATACTCTTTCCAATCAAAAAATGAATCTAAATATATTTACACATTCTTTTAATCAGAACATGAATTGAAACATATTTTACA
Organism: Heterodontus francisci; assembly: GCF_036365525.1. Taxonomy (NCBI): domain Eukaryota; kingdom Metazoa; phylum Chordata; class Chondrichthyes; order Heterodontiformes; family Heterodontidae; genus Heterodontus; species Heterodontus francisci. The sequence goes on from NC_090375.1 coordinate 42,078,852, forward strand.
CCTTCGCAGAATTCTTTTAGTGAAAGTGGTGCAGCAATACAGAATATAATCCAATTCAATGGATATCATGTAGGAAGCTCTGAAAAAAAAGATACAAAAAACAGGTTCCTAAGAACCACAGAACAGACAGGCAGAGAAAGAGACGCAGGGGCATGTTTTTAAGCTGCAGGCAGTCTTACTGGTTTGAATCCAACTGAATTGACGACCAGCAATATTTTCCAGTTCAAAGATTCTGCCTACGAACTGGTTACAGTTGAAGCAGCTATATGTCAACTGGGTCCACTTAATTCCAACTGGTTCCACTTTGTCTGCCAACTGGTTCCAGATGAACCAGTCAGCAAGCCAACTCGTACTGGATGAGCCGAAATGGTTCCTGTTAAAGTCGACTGAGCATACCAAATGATTATCAGTTATGTTGCCAGTTCTCCCAGCTGTATCCAGACAACACCAGTTGAGACCACTTACTTGCAGTTAAGACCAGAAAAGACCAGTTAAGACCAATTGACAGTTCCAAGTGGTTTCAACTGGTTTGGAAATACGGGTGAGTACTTAATGCGCACATGGCTCAATAGCATGATCCAGAACTTCCTCAGGCTCACTTTGAGCACCAAGCTCATTGAATTCTCAATACTCAGTCATCATGGGATGTTCTATAGTTTGAAAAAAGCCCCTGAAAAAATATTTCCTGGGCTAAGCATCCATAGAAATTGCACTAAAAATTAAGCCTCTTCCTTTTAGTTGAATATTTGCTCCTAAAGGTGCATTAATTTTTTTAGTGTTTCTGTTTGCAAGTTCTGGTATCTCTGTTATATTGATATTTGGGGAATGATTGAAAGTGGAAGAATTTCTTGGAACCACTTTGACAAATTTTTAAAGATATCTGCATCTATGTCTGAACTTGCATGTCCAGCAAATGACGTTAGTGATTTACAAAGAGCTGTGGGCATACTTATGGACGTGCCTCTTTATTTAAAAGCTCTTGAGAACTAGAAAGACAATCAGATCAGGAATGACAACTAGGTGCATTGATGCTGTGTTACAGCTTATCCTTATTCCACCACCCATGTGTTCAAGGTCAGGCTCTTGTCTCCATGCATTTATTCTGAAAGGGCCCACAACAGAATTATGGACAATTCTGCAGCCAGTCCGGAGAATAGCCTCCAGGGCAGGAATGATTGTCAGTTGTTGTGATGATAACAGCTGCATTGAACTTTTATGCAACAGGATCCAGGGATGATTTGGCAATTGATCACTAGTACGAGGAACAACAATCACAGTAAGACACAGTTCAGGGAATTGTTGGCCTGCAATTCACGATTGCCAATTATTGAAATTATTGGCAATAAACCGCATGCTGCAGCCCTACCATTTCCCAGCCTTCGCTCCCTGTTGAAAACACTCAATCATGGAATTAACCCCATGCTACTTGTGTGCAGCCTCCTGCAGCCCTTTGTACTCACGATGCACATGGATGGGTACTGAGCATTTTAGCTGAATTGCAGGCTTGCGGCCTCCACATCCGATTCTTGCAGGGATGGGCCTCCCCATACAGTTTGTCACCATTATTAGCTCTATTATCCTAATTCTTTTATGAAGGGTGCCTTGATGATGCACTATTGGCAGAACAAAATTTGGGAGACAAAGGCAAACAGTTTGATATTATTTTAATTAATTTGAAGTCACTTACATTGAGCAACAGAAGGAAATAGAATTCTGTCTTTTTCTTCACACAGATCTTACACAAACTGTTAGATTTCTTCAATCAGAATCCTTTTTCCCTACATTGGGAGTGGCAGCTATTAAAAGATCTCAAAGTGCTGATAAATTGGTCAGTTATAATCACAAAATGCCAGCTGACAGCCAAGTTGGTGATAAAGTATCCAGTAAATGGTGGACTTATATTTAACAGATTATTTACAGGACTGTGATTTAAACCCAATACTTAATATGGTACACTGAGTCAGTCTACTATTTAAAATTGACAGCTGTGTTCTTTTTATAATTCACCACACTTCCCGAGAATTTCAAAAGGACAGTCAGCAGGTGTGTGTTTCTAATTCTTCAGTCAATGTGTGTCAATAGTGCCCTGCAGCACCACTGTTTCACCTCTGGAACTGCCCCTTCCCCACATTTCAAACCCAGACCAGAGGCATTATGGATAGGATGTCAATACTGTTGCCAGTTTGAGCTCTGTATCTGCTCTGTGTAGCTCTTCACAAATATTTGAAGGGTTCATATTATTTGAAATCAGCTAAAATCAGCATAACCGCAGATAAACGTTGAGGACAGTGATGCCATCAAACAAGGGATATACAGTGGACAAGAGAAGACACCATCCAACTCTTACACTATTGGAGTACAACACAAAATGCAAATCTCAAACTTCCATCTATGTGTTGTACTTGTTATGGCTGAGGTGGGAGTAATGCACTGTCAATTCAGTCCCATTACTCCACAGGTCACAGCATATTATTAAAGTTTCCCTCCTACCAGAAATTAGCCAAATGAATCACTTTATTAACCCCAGAATAAAACACACCAAACCAGGTATCTTTAAACGACAACAAATTAAATATTTATTAATAAACTAAACCTTAAATTATACTGAGATAAATCTATGTCTGAAAAGACTTTATAACTTCTTATTCCTTCTAACCCTCATGCACACACACACACACATACATTCAAAAACCAACGGTAAACCAATTCTAAAAATGATGTTTTAAATTAGAGCTGTTTCTTAGGAATAATAAAACAACTGGGTTGTAAGTCTTGGTGGCTAATGTTCCAGGTTTGGTGAGGTGTCCCAGAGTCGAATAGCCAGATGCCACTCGGAGTCTCCAGACAAGTTTGATGAGCAGTCTATAATGGATAGGCATTCACAGTACTTCAGCTGCAGTAGGCGTCACACAGATCTTTCAAAAAGGAGTATAACAACAGGTCTATTTAGAATTTGAATTAGTCTATCAGTAGAAATTATATTGAGTTTCCAGAGCTCCCAAAAGCACAAAAGGCAACAGAAAGTCACTCCTGAGGCAAAGACTTTTTAGAGATGGGAGTAAAAAGGAATTTGCTACCTCCAATAATGCAAATATTTCTTTCCAGGGTCTTTTCCTCTTTAGGTGAAACACAGCCTGTAAGCCAATGTAGATTTTCTGCTGAGAGATACAAATCCTTCCTTCCTTCAAGAAGCATGCTTTGCTGGTCTGCCAGTGCAAACCGGTTCTAGCCAGTCTTTACAAATAGTCAAACTGATACAATGCGACATGTGACCTCTCTCACTTGCTGTTGCTTAGGAAACAGGCTTGCAGCTCGAACACACTGTCTTCAGAGAAACAAACAACTTTCAGTCTTAAAGGCACACAGATCCTCCCTTTAGTTTTTAAACAGGAAAAAAAACACTTCCATGACTTCTGTAGTGTAAAAAAGCACCCAGGTTCCTGGAACTGGTGATGTTTCAGATCTAGGAAGAGTTGCAGCTGTGGTCGTGCGTTGACCAACAGGGAGTCTACGCTTGTTGGAGACTTCACATTAAAAGTGGACCCCTGGCACCTGCTCCTGAGTAACCATTTCTGGGTGTAAAAGCCAGAAAGTAGTCCCTGTTGGTATTTACCTGAAACAAAATGCAATTTTGAGCACAAATAAAAGTATCTAATTAAATAGTCAATGGTGCGGCATTACTGATGTGAACGTGTGTTTTACCAATTCACCGATCCCAATCCTTTACATTTTCTAATTTTTTTCTTGCAACAGCTTGCATCGATATGGTACCTTTAATGTAGTAGAACATTCCAAGCAGGAGCTTTATAAAACAAAAGTTTGAGACAAATAAGGAGAAATTAGGTCAGGTGACCAAATGCGTGGAGCATCATAAAGGAGGAAAGAGAAGTAGGGAGGTTGAGAGGTTTAGGGAGAGAATGCCAAAGCTTAGGGTCTTGGCAGCTGAAGGTTGAGCTGAAGAGTGGAGCAGTTAAAATCGGAGAAGCACAAGTGATCAGAATTGGAGGATCACAGAGATTTCTGTGGGTTGGACAGCTGGTTGAAGTACAGAGATGGGGATGGACAAGGCCATGGAGAAATTTGAAAACAAGGATGAAAATTTTAAAATCAAGGTGTTGCTGGACTGGGAGCCAATGTAGATCAGTAAAACACAGGGGTGATGGGTGAACGGAACTTGGTGTGAGTTAGGATATGGGCAGCACAGTCTTGGATCAAGTTTATGGATTTTTTTCACATCTTTCTCTATTTTCTCTCCTATCTCTCCTGGTGTCCTCTATGAGCTCATCTTGTCCAGGAGACCCACCTCCTGCTCCCTCGACCTCAGTCCCACTAAACTGCTGACCACCCAACTTCCTTTCCTGGTCCCTATGTTAGCCAATATTGTTCACAGTTCTCTCTTTTCAGCAGTTGTTCCTCTCACCTTTAAATCTGCCATCATCCTCAAAAATGCAACCTTTGACCCCACCATCATTGCAAACTACTGCCCATCTCCAACCTCCATTTCCTCTTCAAGGTCCTTGAACATGTCACCGCTGAAATCCGTACCCATCCTTCCCGGAATTCCATGTTTCAATCTTCCCAATCAGGTTTCCGCCCCTGCCACAGTACTGAAATAGCTCTTATCAACGTCACAAATGGCATCCTATGTAACTGTGAAAAAGGTAAACTTTCCCTTCTCATCCTCCTCAACCTGGCTGCAGCCTTTGACTTGGTTAACAACACCATCCTCCTCCAACACCTCTCCACTGTTGTCCAGCTGGGACCTAATCTTATCAAGGGTATCACTTGCAATGGCTTCACTACCCACTCCCATACCATTACTGCTGGTATCACCCAAGGCTCTACACTTGGTCCCCTCCTATTTCTCATCTGCAATCCCCTCAGTGACATCATCCGAAACCACAGTGTTAGTTTTCACATGTATGCTGGCTATACCCAGCTCCACCTCACCAGCACTGTTGCTAAACTATCAGACTGCTTATCTGACATCTAGTACTGGATCAGCAGAAATTTCCTTCAATTAGATATTGGATGGACTGAAGCCATTTTATTCAGTCCTTGCTCCAAATTCTGTTCCCTAGCCGCCAACTCCATCCCTCTCCCTGGCAACAGTCAGTGATTAAACCAGTCTTTCACAAACTTTGTATCATATTTGACCCTGTGATGAGCTTCCAACCACATATTTGTGCCATCACGAAGACTACCTATTTTCACATCTATAGCAAAGCCTGACTTCACTCCTGTTTTAGCTGATCTGCTGCTGAAACCCTCATTCATGCTTTTGTTACATCTAGACTTGACTAATCCAACACACTCCTGGCTGTCTCCCACATTCTACCCTCTGTAAACTTGAGGTCATCTGAAACTCTTCTGCCCTTGTTTTATCTCATACCATGTCCCGTTCCCCGATTACCCTTCTGCTCGCTGACCTATGTTGACTCCCAGTCAAGCAATATCGTGATCTTAAATTTCTCAAATTTGTTTTTAAATCAATCCATGGCCTCCCCCCTTTCTATCTCTGTAATCTACTCCAGGCCCACAACCCTCCGAGATAGCTATGCTCATCTAATACTGGCCTCTTGTGCATCCCTGATTTTAATCCATCTGCCATTGGTGGTCGCGCTTTCAGTTGCCTAACCCTAAGCTTTGGAATTCCCTCCCTAAACCTCTCCACCCCTCTACCTTGCTTTCCTTCTTTAAGACACTCCTTAAAACCTACCTCTTGGACCAAGCTTTTGGACATCTGACCTAATACCTCCTTATGTGGCTCGGTGTCATATTGTGTTTTAAAATGCTCCTGTGCAATGATTTGGGACATTTTATTACATTAAAGGTGCTATATAAATATAAGTTGTTGTTGTTGTTGATGGTGCAAGATGAAAGTCCAATCAGGAGAACATTAGAACAGTCAAGTCTTGGGGTAACAAAGGCATAGATGAGGGTTTCAGCAACATATGAGCAGATTCAGGGGTGGAGATGGGTGATGTTATGGAGATAAAAGTTGGCGATCTTGGTGATCGAGCAGATATGTAGGCAGAAGCTCATCTCAGGGTCAGATAGGAAGGCAAAGTGGTGAACAGTCTGCTGGAGCCTCAGACAGTAACCCGCAGGGAGAGGGGTGAAGTCAGTGGCTCAGGAATGGAGTTTGTTACATACATTTCAATCTGCAAACTTCCAGCACCACTACAATTATATACTACTTGCCATCAGGCTGAGAGGAACCAGAGTTTGTGGTCTTTAAGGGACAGTTCAGTTCAAACACAGTTCCATCTTAGCAGCAGTATAATACATTTCACATTATGAGGTATAATGCTCTGGTCATTATAAAACAACAAATCATCTAGCTGGCAGTGAAAATACCACAGTATTTTATAATAATATTCTATTATAGTTTTTTATAATTATTCTTTGAGTAACATTTTATTTCATGTTTCAACAGATGTGCTATGTCCCAATCTGAGATTGGAGGGCAGCCAGTACAAACTACAAAATAAAGCTTATGCTAACATCCCAGGTAAGTGAGTTTCATAACAGGAATATAAAAACAGAATCATATACATGTCTGAGTGCATTGCAGTTAGTCTTTTTTTGACATACATAACAATCAATCATCATGCTTATGAGTCTTCAAGCTGAGCTGCTACGAATTCTAGACACGTAGAATGTTGTCATTTGGATAAACATTTGGGGGTAGAGTTTCTGCATTGGTGCAATTGTGTTATTGTGCCCAAATAGCACTTAAATTTGCACTGGTTAGGTTGCAGTTTCTGCTAAACTTATTTGCATGATCGGAACCATAAAATCTTCCATGACCTGTGCAATTAGGGAGTTTAATGGAACATAATTGTTTCTTTTCTATACATTATAAAGTGTAACTTGATGTATTTAGGAGAGTTTTATTAATGCAGATGAAAATGGGTTTACCATCAAAAATAAGCATTTTTAATCAGGGTGTCTAGTGCTCCACCTGTGAGTAACCTGATTTAAAATCACTGAAAATGACTTCAAAATAACTATACTGAACCATTTAATAGTTTCATTGATGTGCTAGTCAGTTTCTGAATAAATTGTATACCTTATTAATATGAAAATACTTTTAAAATGTGACTGCCTGCACACCTATGAAAATGAATACAATTTGAAGATCCTTCCCAAACCAGTGCAATTGGCAGAATCTTGCAGTTTCGACCTGGGGACATGACCTGTTTTGTGAGCGGGGTCTGACCCAGGCAAATTAAATCTTGAACCTATGCAAAAGATCACTGAAAACATGAATGCAAGTGGTTTCGGGTGTAATTTACTTACATTTAAAATTCTCTGACCTTTTGCGATGGTTTGGCCTATTCCACCCTGATTGCATCGATATTAATAGTGTAAGCAAGCAGAAACGCGATCCCATCATTCAGCTAAATCCAGAGAGCTTAGGCACAGGTTGGCAAAGTCAAGTGTTATGACCGGTTGAGAAAGAGGTCCAGGGTTCCCTCTCAGCCTTCACCTGGTCTTACCGTAACAGGGTTTAATTTTAAACACACCGTGTTTTTAGCTCCCCCTTGTTGAATCTTTGCTCACCACTTTCCAATGATAAGGCAAAGAAACCAGCCAAACAGGTTTTCTTAGGTTTAAAGAAGATAAGTTGAAATTTATTAAATTTAAACTCTAATTCAGTTAACGTCGACGGATATGCGACATGCCCACGCTAGCATGCATACGCGATATCCACATGCAGATAGAGACAGAAAAGAGCAGAAGAAATAAAGTGGAAAAGTTAGAGGCAATATCTGAAGATGGTTTTGGTTACTGTTTTTCGAGCTTGCTGTAGAGTCCTTGATTGCAGGAAGGTCTTGCTTTTCATTGGGGCCCAGTATTCTTCTTAAACCTTGTTCAATGTAGGAGACTTTTCTCTCCTGTGGTTCATGTCTTCAGTGGATTTGGAGTTCCGTGAGTAAGAGATGGGAGCAGACAGGAGAAGCTGTGGCGAGCAGCCAGGAGCGGTCGTTACAGTCCAGGAGCAATCAGTCTCTCTCTCTCAAACTGTCTGTACAATTCAAACAAACTCAGGTTGCCCAGCAGGTTAGTTACGTGACTAGCTAGTTTGACCATGTCTGTTTGTGGATTTGGCTATCTTAGCAGTCATCCTGGAACGTGAGCTTCTTCACCTTCAATGTCTGGTTATCAAAGTCCATTGTAGATTGAATGTGTCAGGGAATGGTCCTTTATCTCCAGAAGCACTGTCTGTTAGTATGTAAATTTTTTTTCAGTCACGGCTGATATAGTTAACCAGTCATTTCCTTGCTCCAGCAACATAAAGTCAGAGAGTTATACAGCACAGAAACAGGCCATTTGGCCTATCCTGTCTGTGCCAGCCATCAAGCGCCTGTCTATTCTAATCCCATTTTCCAGCACTTGGCCCGTATCCTTGTATGCTATGGCGTTTCAAGTGCTCATCAAAATACTTCTTAAATGTTGTGAGGGTTCCTGCCTTTACCATCCCTTCAGGCAGTGTGTTCCAGATTCCAACCACCCCCTGGGTGAAATTTTTTTTCCTCAAATCCTCTCTAAACCTCCTGCCCCTTACCTTAAATCTATGCCCCCTGGTTATTGACCCCTCCGCTGAGGGAAAAAGTTTCTTCCTGTCTATCCTATCAATACCTCTCATCATTTTGTATACCTCAATCAGGTTGCACTCGCAAAAACAACCCTCAACCATCACCCTCTGATTCCTGCCACTAAGCCAATTTTGGATCCAATTTGCCAAATTGCCCTGAATCCCATGGGCTCTTACCTTCTTAACCAATCTCCCATGCAGGACCTTATCAAAAGCCTTACTGAAGTCCATGTAGATTACATCAACTGCTTTACCCTCATCTACACATCTAGTCACCTCCTCAACAAATTCAATCAAGTTTGTTAGACATGATCTCCCCCTGACAAAACCATGCTGACTATCCCTGATTAATCCCTGCCTCTCCAAGTGGAGATTAATCCTGTCCCTCAGAATTTTTTCCAATAGTTTCCCTACCACTGATGTTAGACTCACTGACCTGTAATTACTTGGTTTATCCCTCCTATCCTTCTTGAATAATGGTACCACATTTGCTGTCCACCAATCCTCTAGTACCACTCCTGTGGCCAAAGAGGATTTGAAAATTTGTGTCAGAGCCCCCGCTATCTCCTCCCCTGTCTCACATAACAGCCTGGGATACTTCAGTTTAAAATCAATGTTCATATGACAAAAATTAATATGCCTCATTCTTGGCAGGTGGGGATCTGCACGACACAAGGCTTAGGTATCCCGATGAGTGATAAGTTTCAGTACCTTCATATCCATATGAGGATTCCTGTTGTGCATCTAAGACCCATCTTCCCATTGGCACATTGGCTTGAAGCATGATTAGAAAAGATGAAAAAAAAACAAGCCCCTTAAGGACATTAATAAAATTAATACTGTGAACGGAAAATATGAATTCCTCCCACATCCTTATATATATGGGTTTGTGTACTTTATTCACAGGAGACAATCCTTTGTGCCAATGATGAAGGTGAAGTTACGGAGCAGAGGGGCTTCTGGAGCATCAAATTTAAAAGGAACAGTTCCTTGGGCTGTTAGCAGCAGTGCTCAGGACACTAAGCACGGCATAAAGTGAGCCAAATGGAACTGTTCTGTGGGCTATACGTTTTGTACCCCTGTTTTAAATGATGAAAAAGATGATAAAATATATCAGGGATGAAATTAGACTATGTCAGCAGTGCAAAATGGAATTGACAGTCTGTTTACATTGTGCCAGTTTTTATTTTTCAATAACTTGGAAATATTGCCAAGATTTTTAATTTCAAATGAAGTAACAGTAACGCTGTGGTTAGGACATGAGTCTCCAAAAAGAGTTTGAACTATCTGTGAAATTCTGTGGAACGAAGAGAGGGGGGGGGGGGTTAACAACCAGCTGCTGATTCGCTACCACCCTATTTCGCACTACTGGCATAGACCAATTTCACCCCCATAATTTTTTTAACTATCTTCATAACATCAGAGTACTTTTGGTGTGTGTTCCAACAGGTTTTGACCTGATGGAGAAGTTCCGTGTGAAAAGCATTATCGGAATGAAAGATGGAGGATTTGTTCGCCTTGGAACAATGCCCATAGTTCAGATGACAAAGTAAGTGACAAAATGCACTGACGTGGTGTTTCTGGAGTCACTGCACTCTGTGCACTCCAGTCTATTTCATTCCATTCCACTTTTCTGATTCCAGTCAACTTCGCTCCACACCGCTGTCTCCACTCCAGTCCACTGGAAACTACTGTGCTGGAACATATATCACTGCACACTACTATGCTCTGTTGGATGCCATTGCAATACACTGCTCTGCATTCCAACACCAAAAATTGCTGAGGGATCTGTGTGCAACCATAATATGCCACTCCTTTGGTTACTGATGCAAGTCATGCATTGTGAGCTGAATGGAAACCAGACACCTTCCCCTAGGGAGGGAGAGAATAAGAAGGATAGTCTGACATTCTTTCCAGCATCTGGTCTCAGAGTGGCAAAGATGGAAGCTCAACAGTAGGTTGCCGATCCATCCTTTTGCTTGGTGATAATATAAAGTACTCTCAAAAAGGAAAAAGTTAGAGGAGTCTGGATCACATTGTGAGCTGGACACTGACCTTTTACATCTATGACCTGTGTGCAAATTCATCCAAACTGATTGGATGAAAGTCTCCTTTGGCTGTAGACTGTAAGAGTACCTCTGAACCCAGCAGAAATTTGTCCCCAGTTTGACAACAATTGTCACTAAATGGACAACTTTACTTGGAGAGGTCACGGGATTGGTAGTGTGGGAAGGGGAAACATGTTTTACTGTCGTGGAAGCATCCAATTTAGTTTTTGAAGCATATCATTGGCAGAGTGAAGAGAGTTTTACTTTGAATCTAATTATGCGTCTTAGATTTAACTACATGGATGCAGTTTCCTGGAAAACAGAAAAGTGAGACAGTATTATCAAATTCAAGAGGGAGATGAAAATTATTTTGGTGAAAGAAGCGATTGATGTGTATAAGAGATAAAGCATATACTATAGCAAAGGTGTCCAAGTTTTCTGTTCTCATATAGGCTAATACTATGGAGTCTCATACAAAGTTCAAATAAAAACAACTAAGAATGTTCATTCTAATTTGCTGAGGATGGGGAGCCAAAGCCAGTGTGTTCAACACAATACGTGTGCAGGTTTGTTGCCTACGTGTTTAATGAGGCAGTGTGTGACCATTTACTGGCTGTGTTTAATCTGTCACTGCAGATACTATCAGTCTGCAGTATCTAAAGGCCTGAGGCGCAGTAGGGATTGTAGGTCTAATGCGCTCTAATTTGCTAGCTAGAAATGAAAGGCTTGAAGATTTTGTTGTGAACTAGATTAAAATTGACACATTGAAGTCAACATACAATAGATGTAAAGGAAACAGTCTATAATCCCACACTCATTGTATTTGAAAGAAGCACTAAAAACATTAAAGTTTGACACATTTTATTTTTCGATAAATAAACTTCCATTCTTTTTTGTTTCTCAGTGGCAGGCCAAATGTCATTTCAGCTGACTACCTCCTCTTCTTCATTTGACCCATGTTATCTGTACTGACAGAAACAGAGGACATCCATGCAGAATTAACAAGCCTCAAGCAAAATTTCAGATTGGAAGCATTCTCTTTACACAGTGCAGTAGAAATATTAAATAGTTGCCTAACTAAACAAAACTGGATGAACATTTCATTAGGTACAGGATTGAGGATCAAAATAGATAGAGATTAAAATTTCCTTTCAAAATATCCATGGAATGCAAGCGGTCAAGAATGGATAGTATAGATCTTCCTGTTCGATGAATGTCTTGGAGCTTTTGCTTCATTGCCTTTGATGGTCAGGGAGAAAATTCACAGAGTTTTATCCACATATCCAGTGTCCTTTCAGGGGTTCAGTAAGTAGAGTTCATTATTGTGCTTATTGTACTTTGTTAAAAAGAATAGTTTAAATGAGCTGAATGTCTTGTTTTACATTTTGTTGTGCTGCTATTTATTTAATGCTAGGATTAGAGTTTGGATTATTATGAGCTTTATTTTACAGTTTGAGTTTAGAATTGAGATTAGGAGATTGTATCATTTCTACCTGACCATCTCAGGAGTCAAACATGCAATTTGCTTTGTAGCAGGGCAATTTGCCTTGGCTATGCTGCAAATGACCTGTACACTTAAAGGCACTGTATTTTACTTTGGGAAAGAGTTGTAGTTATTTATATATTTTTTTGAAAAATACATATAATAACTGTTATGACTTTAGCAGGCGAAGAAGTAAATATTACTAACAATCTAGATAACCCAGAACATTGATACAGAGGGGTGGAAATTTAATGGGTCAGAAATAGATAGTGTGCTGTTTGTGCCGTCAGTATACTGCTGGCAATTGACGTCGATGGGAAAATGATTGGGAGAGATGTTAAACAGGCTGCTGACCTGATAGAAAAAAAACCCGGCAGATATTTCTTTGACTTTAACATCATTTTAGTGCTGATCTGAAGACCCTCCAGTAGCTTTTCTTTCCCTAGTAAGCTACTTCAGTGGCATCAGTTACAGGGGGTGTGCTGGAACAGCTCCAATACAATTATTGGGTGGGGGAAGAGGGTGGCTTCAAACTGGGCCAATCAAAGGAAATTCCTGTTGCAGGGCTTCCTAAGATGGAAAGGTTCTGAATCAGCCCTCAACTAGTCAGATGTCACAACCTTCGGTAGTGGAGCCCCATATTAGGATACCATAGTGTGGTTCTCCACAATTGAGGTTATCAGAATGGTCTAGTAGGGAAGGAGGTCCTCCTCGAGTGACCAGAGTAAATTATAGCATTTGGAAAAAAAAAACTTTATACAAATGTCTCTTCAGAGTTCAACATTCTTAGAAATAGAAATATTTTGGAAAAAAAACTACTCGCTGTACTTTCTTCATTTAGCAACAGCTCTTTGTAAGCAACCTCCTCTGCATATTATTTTAAAGTCACCTTCAAGGAGTTAATAACATTAGAACCATTTGTTGCCTTTGGGTTTCTGTTGTATTTTTGAAATTTTTTTTAAACATTGAGTGCTTCTGAATTAGTGAAGGCAACTCCCTAAATAGAGATAAATCATTCATCCACAGATGAAGGACACCAGAGATAACAACTATAATCTCTGCTGATGTTAATTCAAGTCCCTCACACCATAACTTTTTTGAAAAGTTGACCTCCGTTGTTATCGGCAACCCAACCCAACTCAACACACACACTTCTGGTTTTAATGGAGGCAGGTTGGTTGGGGGGTAGGGGATGCATGTGTCTCCAACTTAATTTAAATTTTAGTTTTAACAGCTGCAGGCCAGGTTTCCCATGCCTCAGGAAACCCATTAGTTGAAGGGAAGTGTGAAGGGTTGGGCCCATCATGTAAGTACCTTTACTGTACTGCTTGTGCACCAGGAGCAGCAGGAGTAGTTCCTCGCAGCCTAGAAATTTATTGCCATGTGATGGGATGCCTGAGATGGGCCGACACTCTCTCAGGATGTCCAACTCCCTTACCCCTCCGTGATGTGTGACTCCCACTCTTTCGATGTCTGACTATTTTCCCGACACCCCCATGTCTGACACACCTCTGCTCCACTCCCCACCTGCCTTGCTACCTGACATCCAGACAGACTGTCAATCTGGCTGGCTGTGGCCAGAAAACCTGTTGATAAAGTTTAAAACTGGTCCTAATTTTGACAGGACCTGTAGAGATAAGCCAGGGAACTACAGACCAGTGAGTCTCACATCAGTGGTAGGGAAACTATTGGAGAAAATTCTGAAGGAGAGAATCTATCTCCACTTGGAGAGGCAAAATTTGATTAGGAATAGTCAGCATGGCTTTGTCAGAGGGAGGTCATACCTAACAAATTTGATTGAATTTTTTGAGCATGTGACCAGGTGTGTAGATGAGGGTCGTGCAGTTGATGTAGTTTACATGGATTTCAGCAAAGCCTTTGACAAGGTCCCACATGGGAGACTTATCAAGAAAGCAAATGCACATTGGATACAAGGTAACTTGATAAGGTGGATTCAAAATTGGCTTAGCTGTAGGAGACGGACAGTGATGACAGACGGCTGTTTTAGTGACTGGAAGCCAGTGTCCAGTGGCGTACCACAGGGATCTGTGCTGGGTCCCCTATTGTTTGTCATTTATATAAACGACATAGATGACTATGTGGGGGGTAGGATCAGTAAGTTCGCGGATGACACAAAGATTGGCCAAGTGGTTAAAAGTGAGTTGGAGTGTCTTAGGTTACAGGAAGATATAGACGGGATGGTCAAATGGGCAGAAAAGTGGCAGATGGAATTTAACGCTGAAAAGTGTGAGGTGATACACTTTGGAAGGAGTAATGTGACATGGAAGTATTCAATGAATGGCCTGACACTGGGTAGTTCCGAGGAACAAAGGGACCTTGGCGTGTTTGTCCATAGATCTCTGAAGGTAGAAGGGCAGGTTAATAGGGTGGTGAAAAAGGCATATGGGACACTTGCCTTTATCAATCGAGGCATAGATTACAAAATCAGGGAGGTCATGTTGGAGTTGTACAGAACTTTGGTAAGGCCACAGCTGGAGTACTGTGTGCAATTCTGGTCGCCACATTATAGGATGGATGTGATTGCATTGGAGGAGGTGCAGAGGCGATTCACCAGGATGTTGCCTGGGATGGAACATTTAAGCTATGAAGAGAGGTTGGATAGGCTTGGGTTGTTTTCACTGGAGCAGAGAAGACTGAGGGGTGACCTGATCGAGGTGTACAAGATTGTGAGGGGCATGGACAGGGTGGATAAGGAGCAGCTGTTCCCCTTAGTTGAAGGGTCAGTTATGAGGGGTCACAAGATTGTGAGGGGCGGGAGGTTTAAGGGGGATTTGAGGAAGATCTTTTTTACCCAGAGGGTGGTGACGGTCTGGAATGCCTGCCTGGGAGGATGGTAGATGCAGGTTGCCTCACATCCTTTAAAAAGTACCTGGATGAGCACTTGGCATGTCATAACATTCAAGGCTATGGGCCAAGTGCTGGCAAATGGGATTAGGTAGACAGGTCAGGTGTTTTAATGTATCGGTGTAGACTCGATGGGCCGAAGGGCCTCTTCTGCACTGTATTATTCTGTGATTATGTGATACCTCTTAGATTCCCTGCTGCAAATTCTCCCTGCTCCCCCTGCCTTATTCCTTCTCACCTTATTGAGGTCAAAGAGTCTATTCCAGTTCCAATTAGTGTGAGAAGGTATGGACTAATCATGGCACTTTAGGGGCAGGGTGGTGAGAGAACACATGGTAAAACCTCCAGAAAACATCCAACCAGAAGTAGCAATATTAAAGCAAGAGGTGTCACAAATGGAAAGTAGAATAATACAACTAAATTGAAAGGGCAATTTCTTGGCATGGGGAACTCTTCCTATAAACAAAAGTTTTAAATTGAATGGGATCGAGTTCTGAGGTAAATTCATGTAGATATTCCTCATCTCATTCTGAGAACAGGTGTTGAAAACACACAGCCTTTAAGGAAAAACTTGGATGATTTCTGACTGTTGCTGATGTCAGCTTGACAGCTAAAGCACTTTTTCCCATGTCTTTACGTCTTAAGTTAGAATCTTGAGCAGCTGGCTGTCACACTAAAGGGTATGTTCTCCTTACATCAATGTTGCATTATTGGCTCTGCTAGCTCCCTGTGGTCCATGGGTCAGGTAATGTCATCCTGAAATAAACCTGAATCATTCAACTCCATATGGCCAGACAACGGCCTCACAGATCAAAATAGCAGTTCATTGAATTATGGGTAATTGCAACTGTCCATGCACTCTGCTATACATGGACTATCAGACCTTGTAGGTTTAATTGTAGGTCCATATTTTTGAAAACTGGTAAGAATACATCTGATGCACGGTAGAAGATTGCAAGAAGTGTTCCACTTACTCAGGTGCCAGCCAAGTTAGGGTTTTTTGGTCAGGGTCAGTTATCTCTGGCTGACAGATTTATGCATGACCCCATCCTAACTCACAACATCTACTTGTGAATGGGAATGATAAACATTCAGAGACAGACACCTGTTTCAGATTGACAGATATGTTTGCTACAACCTCTCACCTCACTCAGATTGAAGGATGAACAGAGAAGAGGCCCCATTGTGTGCATTTTTAAACATTCACTCTCAGGATATGACTCAATGACAAGGCTGACATTTATCACCTGTCCTGCAGATGGTCTGATATTGATATTGATTTTGACTCACTAAGCCATATTAGACAGTAGTTAAAAGTTAACACATGTGGATGTGGAACTCAAGTCACTTATAGGCCAGACTCAGTAGAGGCAGCATGTTTCCTTCCCTAAAGCACATTACTTATACTGACTTTTTATTTCCGGATTTATAAACATTGAATTCAAATTTTTAAAGTGCCATGATGGGACTGAACTCATATTCTTTGGATTATTTAGATCTCCAGTAACGTAACCACGACATAATCAAACCCATGTTTACAGAAACAACTTCCCAGGAGTCACTTGTGCTGAGAAATGTTATCGTGCCTCAGGATGGTCAATAAATGCTGGCCTAGCCAGTGATGCCCACATCCTATGAAGGAATAAAAAAAGGATCAACTAGGAAGATCCTAATCTATCAGTACTTCTACATCAATAATCATTACTTGGGACAGAGCCAGAATTACATACTCACAGAATTATACTTTTCAGCCAATGTGCCAGAACCCTCCACCACCATCCCTGGGTGAGTCCTGTCCCACCAGCAGGAAATACCCACCAGAGGTGGGGGTACATGTTCTATTCCGGAAAGCAGGCAGTGAAGGTTACAATTGGAGCCTAATATTTACACATTTTTATCAGCTTTAATTTACAGAAATATACATTACAAACATATACCTCCTAACCCCAACAGCCACAGTTTCAGTCTGCTCCTTTTTATAGGAGTACAAGTAAATCCCCAGTTAATGCCTCACACACACTGAATAAAATACAGAAATTCTCTCTGCAGGGCTCTGTTAAAAAAAAAAGACAATAAAGAATACTTTGCCCAAATACTTGCTAATTCTTGAAGAAAAAAGAGATGTGGAAGGATGTCAGTTGTCCCTTTTTATCTGGCATCCGGGCATATAGTAATGGGTTATTTGGATCTTTTCTGGAGCAGTTCTTTTCAGACGGCATTGAGGATTAATCCAGC
The DNA here is from genome assembly GCF_036365525.1 of Heterodontus francisci. Taxonomy (NCBI): domain Eukaryota; kingdom Metazoa; phylum Chordata; class Chondrichthyes; order Heterodontiformes; family Heterodontidae; genus Heterodontus; species Heterodontus francisci. The sequence continues at coordinate 42,096,088 of NC_090375.1, forward strand.
AGGCTTTCCAAGAGCGTCTCAGGAGAAATGCTGCCTTAGTTTCTGTATTTATTACGCTTGATTCTCAGAGTTTCTCAAAGAGATTGAAAAGGATAAGCTAGTGGTGGCTGCTGTCTGGTAGGATTATCTCCAACTTCTTCCAAACACAGTCCACTCCCCAACTGAACCAAAATAATATCTCAGAAGCAAAACCACAAACAGCCACTCAGAACCTCCTGACCTTCATAAATCTTGACATGTCACTTCTCTGTAAACATCTTCCCCAGGTGACCAAGGTTTCTGTTGTTTATTAAGCTTAAGGGATGTGACTTCCAGTAAAAGGTTATTCTCAAAAAGACCTTTCAGTAACCCTTGTGAAAAACATGTCCATGGTGACTTTTCAACAACAAACAAAGTCTAAAAAATCTTCAACCTTCCAAAAAATGAATCAATTTCTGCAATTTAAATAAAAATCCTCAAAATACGTTTAACAAAAAACAGAAGCACTTTCATAACAGAAGTAACATTCATGCCACAGAAGTGCCAGGCAATGACCATCCCCAATAAGAGACAGTCTAAACATCTCCCCTTGAATTCAGTAAGATTACCATCACTGAATTTCCTACCATCAACATCCTGGGGAGGGGGTCATTATTCACCAGAAACTTAACTAGATTAGCCACAGAAATACTGTGGCTACAAGAGCAAGTCAGAGGCTTGGTATTTTACAAAGAGAACGCACCTTCTGACTTCCCAAAGCCTGCACACCAACTTCAAGGCACAAGTCAAAAGTGTTATGGAATATTGTCCACTTGTCTGGATGAGTGCAGCTCCAACAACCCGTTAAAGGTTCGACACCACCCAGCAGAAAGCAGCCAGCTTGATTTGCTCCTGATCCACCACCTTAAACATTCACTCCCTCAACCACTAGCGCGCAATGGCTGCAGTGTGTACCATCCACAAGATGCACTGTAGCATCTCACCAAGGCTTCTTCACAGTAACTTTCAAACCCTCAACCTCGACCAAGGGTAGAAGGACAAGGGTAGCAGCTACATGGGAACACCACCACCATCTCCAAGTCATACACCATCCTGACTGGGAAATATATCATGGTCCATTCATCGTCACTGGGTCAAAATCCTGGAAGTCCCTATCGAATAGCATTGTGGAATAAATGGTAGTCTTGCCAGAATCCACCCCCTATAAATGAACAAAACAAATGACTTTATCTCAGCATCTGCAATGCTTTTAGGAGAAGGGAGAAATCAGGTTTAAAAGTTACAAACAGTGAGAGTGGTGAACCACAAGTCATCCACCATTAATATTTGAAATTTGATTTATTTTCCTTTGTTAATTCCTCTCTGCTCCTTTCTCTCCTGAAGAAATTCTCTTCCTCTTGGGGTGCAGTTCTATTTAGACCAGTACCTATTCCAGTACCTATTATAAAAGAACAAAGAACAAAGAAAATTACAGCACAGGAACAGGCCCTTTGGCCCTCCAAGCCTGCGCCGATCCAGATCCTCTACCTAAACATGTCGCCTATTTTCTAAGGGTCTGTATCTCTTTGCTTCCTGCCCATTCATGTATCTGTCTAGATACATCTTAAAAGACGCTATCGTGTTCGCATCTACCACCTCCGCTGGCAACGCGTTCCAGGCACCCACCACCCTCTGCGTAAAGAACTTTCCACGCATATCCCCCCTAAACTTTTCCCCTCTCACTTTGAACTCGTGACCCCTAGTATTTGAATCCCCCACTCTGGGAAAAAGCTTCTTGCTATCCACCCTGTCTATACCTCTCATGATTTTGTACACCTCAATCAGGTCCCCCCTCAACCTCCGCCTTTCTAATGAAAATAATCCTAATCTTCTCAACCTCTCTTCATAGCTAGCGCCCTCCATATCAGGCAACATCCTGGTGAACCTCCTCTGCACCCTCTCCAAAGCATCCACATCCTTTTGGTAATGTGGCGACCAGAACTGCACGCAGTATTCCAAATGTGGCCGAACCAAAGTCCTATACAACTGTAACATGACCTGCCAACTCTTGTACTCAATACCCCGTCCGATGAAGGAAAGCATGCCGTATGCCTTCTTGACCACTCTATTTACCTGCGTTGCCACCTTCAGGGAACAATGGACCTGAACACCCAAATCTCTCTGTACATCAATTTTCCCGAGGACTTTTCCATTTACTGTATAGTTTACTCTTGAATTGGATCTTCCAAAATGTATCACCTCACATTTACCCTGATTGAACTCCATCTGCCATTTCTCTGCCCAAGTCTCCAATCTATCTATTATGGTTGAGCTTTGACATTGATGGCAGGATGCTTGATCACAGGGACCTTCATAGATGACCCTCATCTTGTCTCCATCTAACATCCACACCTGTGCTCTTTCAGCAGAGGAAAATGGACAGCAATCATGAGCAAGAAATGAATGGCAATTTTCTTGTCCTAAACTCGGGGGACTAAGGTTACCTCGGTTCTCCAGGTTGTCTCCTGAATCGCACAATGCGTTGCTCCTCAGCTCCAAGTCATATGATATTTAAAACAAACATTTACTTCCAGCACATTTCATCTGTGTAATTTACTTGTGCATTGTTAAAAGCAAAAGCCTTCAAATATATGTTGGCTACTACTCTGCCTTTTTCAACTAACTCAGCATAGATTAGGGATAGATCTTGGGATTGTCTTGATCTATATGGCTCTGCAACTAGCCACTTAAACCTATGGAGTATTCAAGGCACTCTCATTCTTTTTTTTTTGTTTCAGAGATGTGTTTCCTCAAGGCCTGCCTGATGAATATGCTTTCGTTGCTACATTCAAATTCCGAAAAGCTTCACGAAGAGAAGACTGGTACATCTGGCAAATTATCGACAAATATGGGATTCCACAGGTATATTGTCACATGTTTGTTCTTCATTCCAAAATGATTTGGCCAGGAAAACTGGATATATCTGAAGAGTTAGAACACAATTGTTTTCTTTAAAATCATGGAATTGATCACATACTGCACAGATTAAAGCTAGATCACTCAAACCTTTTAACGCTATATAATCTAATATGTTCTGGATGAATATGGCTTTATATCACAAATTGTTACTTTTTACATGTTGGTTAAAATTGCTTCACAATGTAAGCATTGTGCATATTTCCTCTAAATGTGCATTGATGTATACTTTCTGGTGTAGTTGTGGAAGAATTAACAACTGTGGATGATATAGTGTAGTAGTTCTAATGATGACTTTGCTTAGGTATGGATAGGACTGGAGAGATTAAGAGGGTGAAAAAGGCTGAGGTATCAGTGTTAGTGGAAACTGCTGTGGAAAGTAAGGATGCCCTAGGGATTGCGTTAAGCTAGAATACATATGACGAAAGATAAGAAATTGGAAAGAAATGGTACAATTTCCGTTGTGAATTACAGGCCACCAAACAGTTGAAATCAGATACAGAGGGCGATCCAAAGACAGATCACAGAGATATGCAAGAATAGCAGGGTCATGATATTAAAGATTTTAACCATCCCAAGATAGACTGGATTAAATTTAATATGTAGAAACATAGAAAATAGGACCAGGAGTAGGCCATTTGGCCCTTCGGACCTGCTCCGCCATTCAGAAAAGATCATGGCTGATACAGGTCATCAAAGTGGGAAATGTTTTTTTAGCATGCATCCCAGGAAATGAAGTGGTGCAAAATCTTCAATATTGTTACCCTGCTGTCCTTGTATGTCTGTGGATCTCTCTCTCTATCTGATTTCCACTGTTTGGTGATGTTAGAGTCAATTAGAGTCAAGAGTTAGAGAACAGTTGGGGAATAGTGACCACAACATAAACTTCAATGAAAGAATAGGAAAGGATAATGAAGAGACAAAGAAATGGATGCTGGGCTGGCAAAAGGCAAAGCTCAGCATTGATAGGAAGGGATATAGTCCAAATTAACTTGGAAGAAGCTTTGCCAAACAGATTAACAGATGAGGAATCGAAAACTTTCAAACATGAGATGAAAGAGTACAAAATGCAGTCCTATAAGGAGAAAGAGAGGCATCAAAGAATACAGCTCTATGGATTAATAAAGAGATGAAAATGAAGGTGAAGTTTATCAGAGTGGCATATGATAAGGTTAAGGCTTAAAATTCTAAAGAAACTCATGAGAATTGCAAAACATCTAGTTAGGAAGTGAAAAAGAACATTTAAAAGACCAAATAGGGATATTAAAAAGCTAGCAGATAATGTTAAAAGAAACAGTAAGGGCTTTTATAATCATATAAAAAAATGAAGTATAGTTAAAGAGAGGGTAGGACTGCTGTTCCATGCCATCGGGATGCAAGCTCTACTGTTCAGCAATATCAGCAATGATGAAATCTACAAATCTTGCCTTTCCTTCTTCACAAATATTGCCTATAGTCTGAATACAAGTTGTGAACTGCCTTATTCGGGTAATTTTAACCTAATTCACCCAACTGGGAAATTGACAGGATTGGAACAACATCCATTTTGCACCACACCTAATTTTACTTATCATTGCAGTCAGAACCAGGCTTGGCTGATGATCTCCATTGATAAATAGTTAGCCAACACACATGTCTAAACTCAAATATAATGGGGATGGTCAATGTCCGTGAAACCTTGCCCTAACATGAGAGAAGGCCTGCAGAAGGAGAGCATAGTAAAGGGAAGAATAAAACATGAAATTAAAAAAAAAGAATTGTAGATTAGATCCTTTAACTCTGGCCAGTTCTGGAATCATCAGCTGTTTCCACATCCAATTCGGAGGTTCTTGTGTTCATCACTGCATCAGCTAGTGTCTCGTAGATAGGATAAAATAATCAGGCTAATTATGTATAATAATGGAATCACACCAAGCAGGACTGCTGGATCATATGTGAAATGTTAATGGTGTGACAAATCACTGATGATAGAATCACAGTGTCAGTGGCTGAAACCAGCAAGGCTTCATTTAAGGTTGGAATGCCCAGTGATGACTTTCTTTGCATTATTCAGGTTTCCATTCGATTAGATGGTGAGAACAAAGCTGTGGAATACAATGCAGTCGGATTGAGGAAGGATGCCGTGAGGACTGTTTTCAGAAACCGAGAAGTCAGTGGCTTATTTGACCGCAACTGGCACAAGATGGCACTCAGCATTCAGTCGAGCAGCGTCTCCCTCTATATTGACTGCAAACTAATTGAAACGCTGCCAATGGAAGAACGGGAGAACATCAACATCCAAGGGAAAACAGTCATTGGCAAGCGCTTATATGACAGTATCCCAATTGATGTGAGTGTCCTGTTGGTGATTTTAAAGGGAAAATAAAATAGATCCTCAGTTTATCCAAAAAAATTTATCTTATTTCAATGATTTCAGAGAGTGGCCCATAAATTCGAATGTACAGTGTCCATTTTCAGCTGCAAATCAAACAAAGAACAAAGAACAAAGAGCAGTACAGCACAGGAACAGGCCATTCGGCCCTTCAAGCCTGCGCCGATCTTGATGCCTGCCTAAACTAAAACCTTCTGCACTTCCGGGGACCGTATCCCTTTATCCCCATCCTATTCATGTATTTGTCAGGCACTTAAGGGTCCACTATGGTATGCATTTGCTCAGTCCATGCCAGAACTGCACGCCATATTGGATAGGGCACCCCAAGAGGGTGCCTGGCTGATGTAGGTATGAAGGTCCATAACCTATGCAAATTGGGGTGTTAATGGCTAAGTCTGGCTCCTTTACCATATTGGATTGCAATGAAATACAACACGCACCATGCATGCAAAGTTCAGTTTTCTCAGGTGCACAGCAATCAAACCAGTGGCCCTTAAATGGACAGTTGGAGCCTGCTACTAAAAAGGTAAATATGGAGACCAGAGAAACAGGAAATGCTTTTCAGGGCTCCACATTAAAACTGTGGCCCACTGTTAGCCAACACTTGCCTCTCCCCTGCTGATTTTTTCATCTCTCCCAACTTGCTTGCTGCCCTTGGCTGGCATCCCAGCTGGCCAACCTCACTTTCTTCTGCAACCGATGAGCTACCTCTGAGGCCGTGACTGGCTCATGCAGCTCTCTGGTAATATATAAATGAGGTCACTGGGCAAATTTCCTGTGATCCTGCTACCTGATACATTCATCTCTAAAGATACAACACTCCGCTAATGTGTAAGCTTAGGTTATATAAGCAGTTTCTATAGTGTTGTTTGAACACATAACCTTCTGGGACAGACACAAAAGTGCTGCAAACTGATACTTATGTAGAGGGACCATGAAATATAATGTTTTCTGCACTGCTAGGAGTATGAAAATGTCACCTATGGAAGTGACCAGCAGGTCAGAGTGATGGAGGAGTACAGATAAATGCATATTCTGAAGTTTTCACTGCAGTACTGTTACAGCCAGGTGGTAAGGGGTGTGGGTGGTTCTCCATGTTCACCTCCCAACTGATTGCAGCAAGTGCTTTTGTGACTAGGGTTTTAACCCCTTTATTGTTTATTTATCAAAAAGATAACAACAGGTTTCCTTGTAGATTTAAAACAGACAATTAATTATTTATTGAGCAATATTCATTCCCAAATTTGTCACAACTACACACACACACACACACACACGAATAGTTAGAGAGGAAAAGGGAAAGTGGTTTGAAGTGAGATAGGTGTTCAGCGTTTATAGTAAACCTGTCGAAACTACTTAGAGGTCAATTTCTTTTTTAAAGTTGCAGGCCTGGGTTGTTTGTAGATTTTTCTGATGGTTGAGACTTAGATCTGGAGACAGGGATCACTTTCCATTCTCTGCTGCAACACGTTTAAGTGTAGAAGCCTTCTTGGGCTTTTGTTGGGTCTCTCAGCACTTGACTAGACAGGCTTTTGGTGACTTTGTTCTGATTCTCTCTCTCTCTCTCTCTTTCTCTCCAGAGAGCGACTTTTTAAGGTCAAAAACTTCTTACATGTCGTCTCTGTTGGGAGTCATAGATCCCCCTCCCTGCTGGGGCCAACAATGGCCCAGGATATGGCTACTTCACACCTCCTTTGTTTCAGAAGAACCCATTCAATTCAAAAATATCTCTTGATAGGCTCAGGTTAAGTGTAATTAACACCTCTTAGTTTGGAATGTATCCTTTTGTCCTTAACAGGCAATAAGACAGTTTGAATATACAGGGTCAGGTCATTTGAATTTGGTAGCCATTTTGCAGCACATTGTCCACTTTTTTTAAAAAGGAAACATTAATTTTTATAACTCTTCAGTTTGGGTTCTGCATTTTCATCACTGCACCACACGTGTTTGTGAAAATACATTTTTTCCAAACCAAAGATAATTTACTAGGTCTTCACAGCCTTAGCATATCTGTTACATTTTCTTTGGGATTGTTGCCAGCCACACAAGATTTTCACATCTGAAACTGACAGCATAAGTATCACGTTAACACTGGTATAAACACTGCTGTAAAACTGAATAAGATCTCTCGCTTGAACTGAATTAGTTGATCTCAGCATGCCAGATACTCGAGTTAACATCATTTGGGCTCGGGCGGTGATTCACCCAGGGTTTCCATCTTTTTCCATCTCCGTGCCCAAGTGTTAAAAACAGGTAAAAAGGTAAAAAGAGGTGATGTCATTTTTAAAATTAAAATGGTGGGAAAGTAATTAATGACAAGCGAGGGAACTTCTGGGGAAACCGGCTTTGAAATGGACAATCATTGAGAATCAACTTCATTAGTGTGTCAATCGAGGAAAATAGGCATTCTCTTGCTGGCTGGTAAAGGAAAAGTTCATAGTATCAGAGAAACTCGCAGTACAGAAGGAGCCCATTTGGCCCATCTTGCCTCTACTGGCTCTTTGAAAGTGCATTAATGCTTAATCCATAGAAATTTAGCCATAGAGCTCACTCCCCTTTGGTGAGAACTGGATTGGCTGAGTTGTGAAGCTCAAATCCATAGCAGGTATTGGAAAACTGACATAAAACCTGAAAGAGGGGAGGGTAGAAAGGAAATTTACAATATTCAGTCACTATTTTGTAAAAAATTATTTTGTGCTTCTTTATACTTCTCCAGTTTGACCTTCAGCGGATTGTCATTTATTGTGATGCCAAGGATGCGGAGCTGGAGAGCTGCTGTGATCTTCCCAGCAACCCAGTGAGTAAAAAGTAAAATATGAAAAAAGGAAACAGAGGGTAATAAAAGCTTTATCACTGATTTACATGGTTTTGTTCAGAGTCTACAAGTACACTATTAACGAAATGATTATTTACAATGGCCAACTTTAGCAGCCATGCTTTCAGTCACCTAGACTTAGTTCTTAGATACTCTGGGTGTGTTTTTTCCTGAAGCATCTCCAACTTTCCATTTGCCTCTACTCCTTTAAGATCTTTTTTAAAACCTACTTTGACCAAACTTTTGGTCACTCTCCAAATATCTTCTTCTTTGGCTCGATGCAGGAATAGGCACCACAGATATTTGACAAAATTATTGACTCAGCCACAGACGCAATTAATCTGTACATAAAGTATATATCCAATCTAATGCCATTGAAACATAGTCCAAGATAAAACAAATTTCTCCCTATAAATAAAGTAGCTACTAATACAAATATCAATGGAGAGCAGCACAACTTTATCAGCTAGATAGCAAGCAAAACATTATGCAATGCCAATGCACATTACTTTTGTAATTACCTTTGATGCTAGGTTATTTTAAAACACAAGGTTAAAGGCTTGAAGCAGAAGTGCCCAACATTTTTGGGTGGGGGTCCACATTACAATTTTTGTCTTACATTGGGGGCTGGTGAGATAATTGCAGAAAGATAAAGGCATTAAAATTTTATCTTAATATTAATTAAAATAACAACAAAGATGCATTTTTGTGAAGAAGCTTTAAATGAGAAGATTAATGTATGGACTTACTTTCTTGTCACTATGTTGGATGCTGATTTAATGAGAAAGCTGGCACTTTTTTGCTTGCCCAAGTAGTCAATGATTTCCTGCACATGAGTTTTAGCAATGTGGAGTATTCTGGATAGATGTCCATTGTCAGGAGTGATCTGTCTGTCTGTTGCTCTCTCTGTGTGCTGCTATCTCCCCCTCCCTGTCTGTGTCCCCCTCACTGTGTTGTCCCCTCCTCACTGTGTAATCCCCCTCTCTCTCTCCCCCTTGCTCTCTGCCCCCATATCTCTCTCACGTTGCCAACCCCTGGCTTGGTTTTCATTTTTCTACGATTGATGCTGTGTGAAGTGCTTTTCTATATTAAAGATAGTATCTTCCTGCAATATGTTGTTGAACAAGTATTAGGAGATTAGATATCTCCAACTGTCTCTATTTATCTTCACAGTAAAATGTAACTTAAATAAGAAAATGTCCCCTATGTTCTAAAACTGCACTATGAGTAAACATAGCATAGTTCACTTACTCTATTATTGAGGTATTTTACTTTGGCGGGGAAGTGGGGGTGGGATGGGAGGGGTGTAGTTTAGTTTAGTTTAGAGATACAGCACTGAAACAGGCCCTTCGGCCCACCGAGTCTGTGCCGACCATCAACCACCCATTTATACTAATCCTACACTAATCCCATATTCCTACCACATCCCCACCTGTCCCTATATATTTCCCTACCACCTACCTATACTAGGGGCAATTTATAATGGCCAATTAACCTATCAACCTGCAAGTCTTTGGCATGTGGGAGGAAACCGGAGCACCCGGAGGAAACCCACGCAGACACAGGGAGAACTTACAAACTCCGCACAGGCAGTACCCAGAATCGAACCCGGGTCCCTGGAGCTGTGAGGCTGCGGTGCTAACCACTGCGCCACTGTTCTTCCAGATGATAGCATTCAGACCAAAACTAATATTTAAATTTATTTACAAATAAGTTGCATGGTGCAAAATGGTGTTAGATGCTAAGATGAGAGAGATAAGGTTCTTTAGGAATTACTTGCCCTGAATGAACTTGTCTTTTCTGATCCTTATCTTTTCTTGTGCTCTCACTGTGTGGAAAGATTCCAGGTGGGAAAGAAAGTGAAAAGATTAAAAGCTATACAATTAGACATGTGAAGCCGGAAGGTGCTAGGTTAAATTCCTGACATCTAACAAGTTAACAGATCTCAGATAAGGTAGTAGTGAGATGATTGCAATTATTTCCTGGCTTTTCTCATTTAAAGAAGTATTCGCACTCCTAGGGCTGGATCTTGTCCTCCCGACAGCAGATTCCGTGGCGGGGTGGGGTGCGGGGGGAGGGGGCGAGATAACCAGAGCGGCAGCAGCTTCCAAGGAACCTAATGCTGGGATTGCCAGGCACCATATTCCTGGGGCTGGGAAAAGCCGACAACGGCCTTCCCACCCAGAGGCCAATTGAGGCCCTTAAGTGGCCAATTAACAGCCACATAACGGCCTCTTCCTGTCGCCGCTGGGGTCTTATCAGCAGCGGTGGGGGGGGAGTCATCTGCCGCTCGGTGGGGGGGAGGGGGGTGTGCCTTGCAAAACCAGGCACCCTCCCAGCGGGCTTGGACTATGCCTCCTCCATGTGGTCCACGGAGGACCCCCACTGGGAACCAGCCCAGAGCCCCTCTTCTCCAGCCTGAACGCCCACCACCCCCACCTCACCTACCTCTGTTCCAGGGTTCCAGTGCTGGGCCTAGGCCTGCGACCTCTGCAGTACCATCAGTAACCACTGCTACCTGTGGCGCTGCCGATACTGCTGAGCTGCCAGCCTGTGATTGGCTGGCATCTCTTGGGGGCAGGGTCCCCATCCCTATTAAGTTTTTAAAGGGACAGGGATCCCGCCTCCTTAAACTTTGACCTCAAAAGACTGGAGGATTGCTCGGGGGTCAGAAAAAATGTAGAGGTTGGATTCCCCAATTTTCAGCCTACGTCCTGCATAAAATCCAGCCCCCAGTTGCTATCCAGTAACTCCTATTATACAGTACATCAGATTAAGCTATCATTAAGTGGTCTAAAATTCTGCTATTAGTTGCCAAACTCAAACATGAAGAATGGCCAATTTGGGTCAGTGCTTATGGAACTGTGATTTAAAAATGCCATTTTGTTTGATGCTGTTAAAGCATATCTCCAAAATAAACAGTTTCTAAGTGCATGAAGAAATGATAGAATCACTGTTTAGCGTCCGCTCTCCAACAAGGTTCATGTTTGATCACCAAGTGCACCAGGCATAGACGGGTACAGCCTAGAAGCTGGCCCTGTAAGAATTTTGATTTCTCTTCTCCTTGAAGACGTTTGATCTTGCATCCCCACTCCCACCAACATACTGGGCTGAATTTTGTGAAGAAGGCGGGGCTCCCATCACCAGGATGAAAAGGCAGGGGAAAGGCTACCTCTGCCTTTTCATGTCCTTTCGGAGCGATCCTCTGGTCTTTTTAAATCTAAGTTTCACGAGCCGGGGTCCCCAACCCTTTAAAGACGGGGATCCCGTCTCCAAGAGCTGCCGGTCAATCACAGGCAATATTGGCAGTGCCACTGGGAGCGGTGGCCACTGGGAGTACTGCAGAGGCCTCAGACCCAGGCCCAGGCACTGGAAACCCAGACCAGATGTAGGCAAGGTGGGGTCACCAGAGACAGCCTGCAAGGCCCCGGCGAGAGCAGGAAGGGAATGGTCATGCAATCTAGGGGGAGAGGGGTTCCCAACGTGAGTCCTTTGTGGACCTCAGATTGCCTACAGAGGAGGGATCCCTCTCAAGCCCACAGGGAGGATGCTGCCTGTTATAAGATGTACTCCCTGCATGGCAGAAGCAACCCCCCCCACCACTCCTCGCCACTGGTAAGAACCCAGCAGGCAGGAAGAGGCCCTAATGGGCCATTATAGGTCAATTAAGGGCCTCAATTGGCCTCTGGGCAGGTAGGCCATCATCAGCCTATCCCACCCCGGGACGATCGCTTGGCAACAGAGCCTTCGCCCCCTCACCCCCACCCCTGCCATGTCCCCCACCACCCATCGCGATACTCCATGCCCCCCCCCTGTCCAACTGACCCCACCTCAAGGGGCCACATAAAATCCTGGCCACTGAATCAATGGGGGTCATTTTGATTTTTAGCAAAAGTGCAAAACAGATAATAGCAAATCGGCAGCCCATTTTAAATCTATCCCAATTTTTATTTACATTTCTGGAATTGTAATTGGAAGAGATGTAAAACTGGCTACTGATTCATTATAGTCCGAAGTCAGAATTGCCTGCATTGTGTGGATAAATGCATTTTGAGTGCCTCTTATTACTGCATGACACGACACCACCAAGCACTTGAGTTTATTGTGATTTTTATAATTTAAAAATGTATTTCTTCTTCTACTGAAAGTAGTGGCATGTTGGGGTATAGATCCACGGGGGCCTGCAGATCTCTAATACCTTGTACAACTGACCATTTGTGCCTGGTTAATGGGCTTTTAAACTTCAGTGGGGAATTACTGTTCTGCCCAATTCTGCTCTTCCCTTACACCCACATAAGCACTTTCTAGCAAAGTTCACTGGACATCAATCTGATTGAGAACCTTTGCAACTATCAATGGATATAGGCAGAGTAGCATGCCTAGTGACAATGCAGCTGAGATCAGCTGACTCAATGCAAATTGGGAATTGAATCTAGAGAGCTAACAGACCTGTATGGTTCAATACCACACTGAGTAATTTATTTACATCCACCAACAACTTGCACTTACATATCAGTCTTAATGTAAGAGACATCCCAAGATGCTTTACAGAAACATAATCAGACAAAAATTGACACTGAACCACCAAAGAGGTGAGTTTTAAGGAGGATATTAAAGGTCGAGAGAGAGGTGGAGAGGCAGGGAAGATGTGGGAGAAAATTCCAGAGCTTAGGGCCTAGACAGCTGAAGACATAGTTGCCAATGGTGGGGTGAAGGGAGTACGGTGAACAAGAAGCCAGAGTTCTCAGAGTAGTGAGGCCACAAAGAAATTTAAACATAAATTGAAAATTTTGTATTTGAGCTGTTGGTGGACCAAAAAACAATGTCAGTTAGCAAGCAGAGGGATACTGGGTAAGTGAGACTTTGTTCATGTTAGATTAGGGGAAGCGGAACTTTGAATGAGCTGAAATGTATGTAGGGTGGAGGACGGCCAGGAGAGTATTGGAGTATTGGAGTCTGGAGGCGACAAAGGCATGTGGGTTTTAGTAGACAATGGGCTGAGGCTGGGATAGGTATGGGCGATGTTACAGAGATGGACTTAGGCAGCCTTTATTTGAAAGAGAATATATGGTTGTAAGCTGAATTCAAGGTCAAATAGGATGCTGAGTTTGCAAAACGTTGGCTTCAACCTGAGACGTTAGCCAAGGGGCAGAATGGAATCGGAGGCAAGAGCACCAAATTTGTGGTGAGGCCAAAGCCAATGGCTTTGGCCCTCCCTTTTTTTGCCCACTATGCCATGGTGATTAGAATGGTGGGTTAGAATAGTGGTTGAGAGTGTGGAGTCCTTTAGAGAAATATTCACTTATGAATTATTCATTTCAATATTGTTTGTTGTATAGGGCTTGCACAGAGATGCATTTAAATCTAAATGTTCTTACACTTCTTATGCCCTCATCCTCCATTTCTAATGGCCATTTCTTTCTCGTTTGTTCCAGTGTCAGATTACACTTGCCACCCAACATCCTCATTTGGAGATCTCAGAAACACCACAACCACCCGCTGAGGCTGACAGTACGAAGACCATTAACTGTTCCTGTCATAAGGGAGAGAAGGTACTAGAATTAATTAATTGAATTAGAGAATTGCTATGACATACCACATCCAAAACCAAGCAACAGAAGCAGGCTGGTGGGCGAACGTAAGTCTTTAGCTACTGAACATTGATGGCAGCAGACTATGAAACACATGGGAAAATAGACAGATTTTTGTTTTCTGGTCTTTTATCTTAAAGAGGTCAATAGTAGGTGATTAGACCAAGAATTATTGGATGAGGAATGGGATTCTAAGGCTCTGCTGAGAAAACCACAACCAATTTTAAAAGCACCAATATCTGGGGAATTGAACATGCACTGCGTTAGCACAGCTCCCTATCACATTTGGGAATTGGGTTTAAACCTAGACCTGACTAATGCAATTGAAATTCCTTCTCTGCTGTCTGTGATAATCGAGTTTAAATCAGGTTCCGTCAAAATTCCTTTTGAGGTGCAGATTTACAGTACAAAATTAACCAAAATATGAAAATGTAAAAGAACTTGCATTGATATAGTGCAAGTCTTTTCTTGGATTCCATTTATAATACAGACCCATAAATGTAATTTCTGGAAAAAGTCATCACGATTTTGTACTCTTATTTCAAAAACTCATGCACGCAGGAGATACAATATATGGTATATTACAAAAGGGTGTCCACATTGTCATAAAGTTCTTTCACGAAAACTACTTAGTTCAACATATGCATACATTCATACAGATGCACAGACATTGCTATTATATAGATTCATTTTTTTTTCATTCTTTACATCAAAAAGTGTAAGGTTCACTAAGTGTTAATAAAGGACATAGATCTCCTGCTTTCCCTCTTGTTAGTTGGTAGGCTAATGGTAACAACATCTAGTTATTAAAGGCTCGCAAATGGTAATGTTTACTTCAAGTGGGTGATACCTACCAGACTTAGTTTTTTTTTGTACTGTCTGGAAGCAACGGCTGAAGACTGCTGACAGAAACTTGATTCTGGAAATTACTGGGTGCTTGGAGACTGGAATACTTCCTTTAAGTCCCACATTTTTAAATGAATTCTATCTCTGGCTAGTTGGTTAGAAATAATAAAAGAAAACTTATATTATTGTGACCATTTTTTGTATTGCATTCAACCATCGAAAACTGATAGCTTTTCCCCATAGACTACATGCATGAGTTAGCTAACCTCCCAGCTTGTAGACAGGAAGTACAGACAAGGTTCAGAAATACAAGTTCAGGAATATTTTTCAGGATGTGGAAAATACAAACCAAACCAGACTGTACCAAAATAGATTGACTGGACATGGAAATTGTATTAGATGTATCTGGAAGAGGACAGATTACAACTTGCTTTATTTAATGGGAACGTAATTGACAAGCTAATTGATTCCCATAAATAATGTCTTTCAAAACCACCAGTATAGATATATCTTTGGCTCAGTGCTAGTATTTTGCCTCTAAATTAGAAAATTATAGGTTCAAGCCCTACTCCAGAAACAAGAGCATAAAGCTTAAATCAGGGTTGTCCAACCTTTTCATGTTGAGAGGGCCACATTACAGTTTTTGTCTTACATAGAGGGCCGGTGAGACAATTTCAGAAAGATAAAGGAATTAAAATTTATCTTATGATTAATCAAAACAGAAACAAATGTACATTTTTGTGAAGAAGCTTTAAATGAGATGACTAACTTATTGACTTACTTTCTCGTTACAATGTTGGACACTGATTTAATAAGATACCTGTCATTTTCTTGCTTGCCCAGCAGTCATTGTTTGCCGCACACTTATAGTGATGCAAAGTATTCCAGATAGATGTCCATCTGTCAGGAGTGATCTTGATCACTCTCTCTCCCTCTCTCTCTCTCTCTGTTCTTCTTCTCTCTCTGTCTGTGTCCATCTCTCTCTCTCTTTCCCCCTCAGTCTCTCTCTCTGTCCCCCTCTCTCTGCCCATCTCTCTCTTCCCCCCTTCAGATTCTCTCTCTGTCTCTCTGTCCCTCTCTTTCTCTCCATCCCACTCTCTCTCTATCTCTCTCTCTCTCGCTCTCTGTTCCCCCCCTCACACTCTCTCTCTCTGTTCCCCCACTCTCTCTCTGACAGTTGTAGAGAGCGGGAACGCTCAGAAGATGGTTGATCAATTTTTAAAAGAAAAATCGGAAGTCAGTTTCACAGCTGACAGGTGCTCGGAGTGGGAACAGTGGTTTCTGAACTTTGGGCAGATTCGGGGTTTTCCGATGGGCTTTTAAAAAACCCTGAATCTGTCCGAATTTCGGAAACCGCTATTCCTGCTGTCAGCTTTGAAACTGACTTCCGATTTTATTTTAAAAAGTCTCTCTGCAGGAAGAAACCCATGAGAAATTTCTCATCTCTAGTCACAGACCCCTGCTGAGGCTAAAGAAAAGTCCCAGGTACAGTTTACATCTACAGGCCGGATGGAAACCTTTGGCGGGACGGATCCTGGCCCGTGGACTGTATGTTGGACAACCTTGGTCTAGGCTAATTCTTCAGCGTAGTACTGAAAGAGTGCTGCACTGTCAGCAGTGCTGTCTTTCTGATAAGTGGTCTGATTTCCCATCCGGGGTCAGGAAACTGTTTCTAGGTTTTGACCCTACCTCAGGAGGGAATGTAATCGCAACCCCTGATTTTCATGGAGATAAGCTGCTAATTGGCTGGAGGGTGGGTTTAATAGCAGCGGGGCCAGAATGGAGGAGAGTCTGTGCAAGTACGAACACAATTTAAATAGACCACAGGAGCCATTACTGTGGCTGTCGTTTCTCTGAAAGAATGGATGCACCAGTGATTGAAGAAGCAGATGGCTGGCACCTGGGGCAGAGCTTCCTCTCACTTCTCCAATGCCAACCTGGACGTCCTTCTGGAGGCAGTGAGGGAAAGGAGGGAGGTTTTCTTTCTGGAGGGTGGAAAGAGAAGACCAGCCTCCCAAACAAAGCTGTCATGGCTGCAGATTGCTGAGACTGTCAGCAGCAGAAGTGTGGTCAGAAGGCACTATGTCCTGTGCTGGAAAAGCTTCAATGACCTTATTTGCTCTGGCAACATCAGCTCCTGATGACAGGCTTCTAGGTCAACTGCCAACTGAGGAGCCTGAGGGCACATGCTGCACCTGAACATGGGAGTAATGTGTGCCCAGGGTCCTTACCGATCCCTGAGCAAGGCTCAAAGCTATAGCACTGTTAAGGATTTGCCAACACTGATACATGCAGTTTCCTATGTCAATGAGCCACTGGCCTTGGCCACAGAAGCCAGCAGTGCCTTATCTCTCTCTTTTGTCCTTGCAGGAGAAAAGGGCTGACAACGCCTGAGAAATTGTGCTGACAGGAGGAGATGTACCCCTTCCCCACATTGTAATTGCCATGGAGGAGGGTGCCATGGACATAGCAAGGATGTCCCCCCGCACCGCCCAGGGGCAAGTTGGGAAAGGAGAGATGGGTGCTGCTGTTGGAAAGGGTGAAAAGATATTATGCTCTGTAGATGAAGGGGTGGAGTACACTCCTCCCTGTCCAACAGCATCCAAAGATCTGACTGCATTGGAAAGCCTCAGCACTGCAGGCCTAGTTCTTCTTTTGTTTCTCACAGGTTCTGACATGGAAGGGTCAATAACAGAGTCCTGTGATGACACCGGGGAAAGCTCTGGAAGCAGACATCAGAGCAAGCACTGTCACATATCCACCAGCGCATTCACACCTGTAGGTCCTCGCATGCAATTAGATAGGGTGGCGCTGGGTGATGAACACATCACGAGTGAGCAGGAGCAGGTGAAAGAGACAGAGGCAGCTGTGGGCGCTGTCCCCTTCAGAGGATGGAGGACAGACACAACCATGCTCAGCTAGGTGCAGATATAGAGCTTCATGAGTTGCAAGAAAGGAGACTCTACTTAGACCAGCAGCAGCTGATGTGTACCCACATGTCAGAGTTCCCTGAGGCATTGCGAGATCATGCGCTGAGAATGGAGGAGTCTATCTAGCTCATGTGCACAACCATGGTCAGATCTTTGAACACATGAGCTCCTCTATTGAGAGAATGGCCAACCTCATGGAGATCCATTTGCAGCAGCATTCTGAGTGCATGTAGGAGCAATGCATTGACATGCACAGAATGCATGCCGTACACCATAGCATTGACTGGTCAGTGGCTCAGGTGGTGCAAAGATGTTTGGATGGGGATCCCAGTTGCTCCCTATCTGGTGCTCCCCTCCAGCCATTTGGATGGGGCTGAGGCTATCATTGGGGAGGATGAGGAATCTAGCCCTCATCGGGATCCATCAATATCATCGGCCTCCTTGGCCCCTCTGACTGAGGGACCATCTATGCAGCAGGGCCCAGTGATGGAGGCTGCTCCTGTATCGATGCCAGTGCAGCAGCCTTTGGAGCTGCCTTGACAGGCACCTCCATGACAAGGACAAGCAACTCAGGCATAAGCAAAGACAAATGAGCAAGCTGCATCCACTTCTTCCAAGACCACACTGTGTAGAAGTGGCCAAGAGCAGAGGTCACCACATCAGGCAGAGCACTGCGTGGTTCACTGAGGTTTACCTCACCTGTAAATGAGCACTTTCTCTCTTATTCAACACAATGTAAATATTGACACATGACACCAGACTTGTGGTTTCCACTCTTTAATGGCAACACTGAAAAACAGGGCAGTGGTGGTGAAGGAAAGAAACAGTCCTTGAAAGGGGTCAATGAGACCTCTGGACAGATGGACATCCTTCATTGGCGGTAAGAGAGGATCTATTCCAGGCTGTGTCTTCAATGGGTGGACACTGAGATTTTTTCTGTTGTTTGGGGAATCTAAAACACAGGGGCACAGTCTCAGGATAAGGGGCCGATCATTTAGGACTGAGATGAGGAGAAATTACTTCACTCAAAGGGTTGTGAATCTTTGGAATTCTCAACCCCAGAGGCTTGTGGATGCTCCATCATTTAAGGCTGGGATAGACAGGCTTTTGGTCTCTCAGGGAATCAGGGGATATGGCGAGCAGGCGGGAAAGTGGACTTGAAGCCTACGATCGTATTGAATGGTGGAGCAGACTTGATGGGCCATATCGTCTACTCCTGCTCCTATTTCCTGTGCTTTTGTGTTGTTGTGTTCTTTGGAAGTGCTTTCACAGGCAGCTCAAAGTGAGTTCTAGACCATGTTGTACTCCTGGATGAGAAGGCCTCAGCTGAAATGTGCCTGTATCAGATAATCCCTGATGTTGATGGCATCCTGATGAGACCCTCGAGTCTTATGCTCGGCCTGGCCATTTCTCTGTGCAAATGGGGCACCTCTGTGTTCTGCATCTTCCTCCTCCTGTCCTCTTCCTCCTCCTCTTCCATGTCCTCCTCCTCCTCTTCCTCCTATGAGCTGTGTCATTCCAGGGCCTCACCCTCTTCAAGGTCCACACCTCACTGGAGTGTCATGTTATGGAGTGAGCAGCAGACCACCACAATGCACAAGACCCTTTCAGGAGTGTACTGCAGAGCACCACCCGACTGGTCCAGGCACTGGAAGCACATCTTCAGAAGCCTGATGACCTGCTCACTGGTTGTCCATGCAACCAGTTGACTCCAGTTGTAGCTCCTCTGTGGCTCTGTCTCGGGATCTTGCAAAGGAGTGAGTAGCCATCTCTTCAAAGGATATCCCTTGTCCCAGAGAATCCATCCACAGAGGTTGGGGTGTGGAATGTCGAGTTGCAGCACCCTGAACTGAAGGAGAATGAAGGCATCATGGCAGCTGCCAGGAAGGTGAGCGCACACATGCGGGAATTTGTGGTCACAGTCTGGTCTGTTGGTGCCTGGATGGCCACATGAAGGCAATTGATGATGCCCTGTAGCTGGGGAAATCCAGTGATGCAGGTGAAACCCACTGCCCTTTTTGCCTACGATGCCCCATCTGTCTGGTCCTTGGAAGGAGCCACAGGCAACAAAGTTCAAGACCACAGTGACTTTGATGGCTACTCACAGGATATGGTGAGCAGTACCGCGAGATGTGAGGTCTTCAGCCACGAGGGTACAAACCTCTGTGACCATCTGCTTGGATAGGCGCCGTCTCCTGCGACACTGGTTCGCCGACATCTCCAAGTAGCTCTGTCTTCGCCAGTAGATCCCATTCTGAGGGTATATCCTCCGTTGCTTTCCTATCCTTCGTCTGTCTCTGCTACCTTCCTCATGCCCAGGGCTCTGCCTCTCTTGCTCGGGATGTTGTTCCTATTGCCACTAGACCCAAGATCAGAGGGTCAAGCTCCCATTATCAGCTATTGCCTTCCTTAGACTCAGCTATACTGCCTATAATGTCTGGAAGCCTTAACCCTTTCTCTTATACCCCCAGGATGCCAGGAGGATAACAACCCCCTGCACTGCCACAGCGCATACAGAACACTCTCCCTGCAATCTCTGCACACCCGATGGCACCTGTGTCTCAATGGCTGAGTGTCCCTCTCAGCCGTTCTCCTTTTATGGGGCCACCTAAGTTGATTAAGTACTCACCGACAGAAGTAAATAGATGTCCCGCTGGCCTGAACACTACTGTGAACTGGACTCATGTGAATCGGACACCTCCCAGTCTGTGCTCGATGCAATGTCCTGTCATGGGTGACTTAGATGAAGAACCCTCATCACTGGAGCTCAAGAGGGCCATAGACCACCTAGCGAACAGAAGGGCACCGAGCAAGGACGGAATCCCAGCTGAACTGCTCAAGCACGGAAAGTCCGATCTATTGCCCCACCTTTATGACTTTCTCCTCCTCTGCTGGAAAGTAGGCTCTGTTCCACAGAAGATGCTGATGCCAAAATCATTATCCTATAAAAAAACAAAGGCAACAGAGGAGACTGCAACAATTACAGGGACATTTCACTCCTTAGCATCAAAGGGAAGGCCTTTTGCTAGGGTCATACTTAAAAACGTCCACTTACTTGCAGACCAAGTGTACCCAGAAGCGCAGTGTGGTTTCTGTGCTGGTAGATCTACTGTCGATATGTTCTTCTCCATACACCAGCTACAAGAAAAGTGTAGGAAACAGAGTATACCCCTTTACCTTACTTTAGTAGATCTCAAGGCATTCAACACCATCAGCAGAGCAGCACTGTACAAGATTTTGGAAAAAATGGGCTGTCTGCCGAAGCTCCTTAGTCTCATCCGCACCTTTCATGACAACATGCACTGCACTGTACAGTTTGATGGCTCCACTTCCAACAGTTTCGGAGTGAAGAATCGAGTGAAACAGGGTTGTCTCCTAGCCCCCACTCTGCTTGGCATCTTCTTCTCCATGCTCCTGACCTTCGCCTTCACTGCAGATATGGAAGGTCTGGACTTGCACACTAGGTCAGATAGCAAGCTCTACAGTCTAGCAAGGCTGAAAGCAAAGACAACAACACATCACATCCTAATCAGAGAACTCCTCTACGCTGATGATGCTGCACTAGTCGCTCACATGGCAACTCAGCTATAAAGACTCATGGACTGTCTCTCCCATGACTATTACTTTTTCTCCTTGAATATAAGCGTCAAGAAAACCATGGTCATGGGACAAGGTGTTGCATCTCTGCCCCTGATCACACTAAGTAACACCCCACTGGAAATGGCTAGCAAATCTGCTACCTTGGGTCCACAGTGACAGACAATCTGTCCCTTGATGCAGAGCTCGATACACACATAGGGAAAGCAGCTACCACCCTTGGTCGACTTGCAAAATGCACATGGCAACACCAAGTTGACCCTTCGGACCAAGCTGATAAGGTCTGATAAGTTTATAAGGCCTGTGTTCTCAGCAGCTTGCTGTATGGCTGTGAAACATGGGCGACTTACAGCCACCAGGAAAAAAAAGCTCAATCATTTCCATCTTCGCTGTCTGCGGCGCATTATGGGTATATCCTGGTGGAAACTGAACTGGAGGAGCCATATAAATACCATGGCTACAAGAGCAGTTCAGAGGCTAGGAATCCTGCAGCGAGTAACTCACCTCCTGACTCCCCAAAGCCTGTCCACCATCTATAAGGCACAAGTCAGGAGTGTGATGGAATACTCTCCACTTGCCTG
The DNA here is from genome assembly GCF_036365525.1 of Heterodontus francisci. NCBI lineage: Eukaryota > Metazoa > Chordata > Chondrichthyes > Heterodontiformes > Heterodontidae > Heterodontus > Heterodontus francisci. The sequence continues at coordinate 42,117,753 of NC_090375.1, forward strand.
GATGGGTGCAGCTCCAACAACATTCAAGAAGCTCGATACCATCAGGACAAAGCAGGCTGCTTGATTGGCACCCCATCCACAAACATTCACTCCCTCCACCACTGACGCACAGTGGCACCATCTACAAGATGCACTGCAGCAATGCACCAAGGCTCCTTAAACAACATCTTCCAAACCCGCGACCTCTACCACCTAGAATGACAAGGGCATGGTGTGTACGGGAAGACCACTACCTGCAAGCTCCACTCCAAGTCACACACCATCCTGACTTGGAACTGTATTGCCCTTCCTTCACTGTCGCTGACTCAAAATCCTGGAACTCCCTTCCTAACAGCACAGTGGATGTACCTACCTCACATGGACTGCAGCAGTTCAAGAAGGCAGCTCACCATCACCTTCTCAAGGGCAATTAGGGATGAGCACTAAATGCTGGCCTGGCCAGCGATGCGTACATCCCAGGAATGAATAAAAAAAAGGACCACATCACAAATGTGGTAGTCCTCTCAAAGGCAGAGCTCCCTTGTGTTGGCACTAATCAAACAGAGGTGGCTTTGGTCAATCAGACACGTCTGCAGGATGAAAGATGGTCACACACCCAAGTCCCTTCTTTATGGTGAGGTAGCTGGGGCCAGATGACCAGTGGGGCACCCAAAGCTCCACATCAAGGATACTTGCAAGCGTGACATGAAGGTGCTAAATTTCGACTATCGCACTTAGGAGTCAAAAGCTGGCAAAAGAGGGAAATAGCGCCACATCCTGCGGACTGGTGTGCACTACCACAATAACTAGTTGCTACAGCAGCTTGGCAACAAGTGCCAATGTCAAAAATAACAGCTCATAGTGTCACTTGGCGGTTTTACGTGCAGCACTTGTGGCAGAGCCTGCCTCTCAAGAATTGGCCATCACAGCCATCAACAAATGTGCACCAAGAGAAGATACCTCACCGAAATGGATTGTTTGCTGCATGTCCATTATCCTTCATAGATGGAAGGATGCCAAGCAACCATGTTAACTGGCTCCCCATTGGTGCTCTATGCACCTGGTCTGCCCCTGACCTGGTGGCCCCACCAAAATCCCAAACTGTCCCTCAATGATCTCTCAATGAGCTCGTTAATACCTTTAATTGGCCTCATTCCCAAATCAGGTGGATATCCGGGCCCCGCCTTCCCCTGTCCTGATGAAACTCATGGGTAGAAACAATGAGGGGAACGGGCACACTGGCCGGCGGCACTATTTTTAGTGCCCACCCAGCTCCGTTCCCGCACACAGCTGGACCTAAAAATCTAGCCCAAAATGTTAGACTGAGGCCCTTGTCAGGTAGATAGAAAAGATCCCTTGGCACTAATTTGACGAAGAACAGCGAGGCTCTCTGTGGTGTCCTGGCCACCTCAATTAAAATCACGAAAACAGATAATCTGGTCATTCTCAAATTTCTGTTTGTGGGACCTCGGGACGTGTAAATTGGCTGCTGTGTTGCTTACATTACAACAGTGACTGCACTCCAAAAGTCCTTCATTGCATTGCATGTTAAGCATTTTGGGATGTCCTAAGGTTATAAAAGATGCAATATAAATGCAAGTTTTATTTTAATAATTCAATTTGTAATACAAACCAATCAATATTACTTGAGTGAAAAGTCACGATGACTCTGTACTATTGCTTCAAAACTCATACACACAACAGATGCAATATGTGGTTTATCACAAATTATCCACATGAAAGTTAAGTTTTCCCATGAAGACTATGAATCCCTGACAGGTACCCTAATATTTAGTTCATCATATATCGGTACACAGATACGTACTTATACATGTTCATTCTATCGCAACCTTACCCAGATATTGGCCTGATTTGTAAGAGGTAAGAAAAGTCAAGGATGGGAAAAAGTTACTTGACCCACTGAGGCTAGTCTTTCCAATACCCAAACCCACCAGAAGTAAATCCAACTAGGTAGTGTCTGTATTCCTACTACCCTGCCTGGCATATTATTTCAGACATTTATCAAGCTTTGCATGAAGTAATCTTTTCTAAATTTATTTTTCCTAAATTTATACTTACTATTTCTTGACCTATTATGCTGACTTATACGATAATATTCAGCACTTAAACTTATTTAACTATTATTCAAATACTTCAGCAAGAAATTTGTCCATGCTTTTTGTGAAGCTAATACTTATCCAACCAAATATTCCTGAAAGCTTGGTTCTGAACACATCTGTGGAGATTAGCTTGCCAACTCTTTCTAGATAGGATGTACTTATTTTTTCTGGCAACTCTTTTGATGCAAATAAGTGGCTGTTGATATCTCTATGTGATGTGCTTCTAATAGTTTTTCTTCTGAACAGCAGCTGTTCTGATTTTTCTATTGCAATCCCCACAGGGCGATTACGGCCGACCTGGTTTGCAAGGATCCAGAGGCCCAAAGGTTAGTTTGGGTGGAGAGGGCCAGGAGAGTGGCTTGCAATTATTTTAAAAGCTGTGCTTGGCTTTTGCTGGATAAATAATGGATTAATATGCGAATAGAATTTCTCCCCAAATTATCCTATTCAAGATTCTTTTCCTCAGGATAGACAACTACCTTTACATCTCTAAAGGTTTAAACCAAATGGAGTGGCAACTAGTGAAGGATTTTACACTTTTGAATAACTGAGGTATAAACATCCCCATCCTTAGTCATTGTGAAGCTTAGAAAGTGGGTGTAAAAGGCAAGGCTGAAATGATTAAAAACATCTTCAGCCAAATGTGCCCAAGTGAATGCTACTAATCAGGCTATGCACAAGGGCCAGTCAAGCAGATCACAGGGGGCTAGATACCAGATTCCAACAAATGCAGTTCACGCCACATCACATTAAGGAACAATTGAGTGCACTGAACACGGCAACATATATGGGCCCTGACAAGATCCTGGTAATAGTGCTGAACACCTGTGCACCAAAACTAGTCACTCCCTTCACCAATTTGTTCCAGTAGAAATTTCAGAGTGGCATCTACCCAACAATGTGGAAGATTGCTTAGATATGTCCTAGCTACAAAAATAGGATACATCTAACCAGCCAATTACCACTCTATCAGCCTCTTCCTAATCATCAGTAAATTGATGGAAGGAGTCATCGATAGTGTTATTGACTACCTGCTGATCAATGATTACCTCACCAATGCTCAGTTTAGCTTCCATCATTTGGTTCCAGACCACATCACAATCTTGATCAGCATTAGATCAAAAATAGTACCAAGGAGCCTGAGAAAAACGTAAGTCAATGTGCATCAAAGGGTGCTAATTTTACACTAATTGTGTTTTTTTCTCATTGAAAAACTGGGTTGAAAGGTCAAGATTTGTACACAATCCAAACTGTAAAATGTTGGAGAAAAACGAGGTACATCAAAAAGTACTGATTAAGTAATAACAAACTTGAGTTTTAAAAAGCCTGCATATTGTAGTAGTCTCACTTGTTGAAATCTCTTCCCCCTCCCTTTACTCACAGACATATTTTCCTTCCACTGAATGATAGTAATTGTGTGGGAGTACACTGAAAAAATGCTTATGATGGATTGATAGAAATAAACCAATAAATACAAACAAATAGCATAGCTATTGACTTGAACTGAAAACCTTGTTTTGTGTTTTTTGCTGGCAGGGTGAGCCAGGCCAAGTGGGACCTTATGGTGCCAAAGGAGAAAAAGGAGAACCAGTAAGTACTTATATATTAAATGGAATTTCCAAGTTGTTAGTGGTACCATGGTGGGATAACACTTTGAAGTGACTTCCTTAATTCTGTTTCTAAGCTGGCAATCCTGTGTTGCATTGTCAGTTGAAATGTTAAACTTGAAAGCACATTTGCATGTGGCTGAAATAGATGCAAAAGATCCTATGATACTGTTTGAAGAGGAGCAAAGAGGCCAAAATTTCTTGTTCAACCAATGCCATCAAAAACAGATTCGCTGGTCATTCATCTCATAACAGCTTTATAGGATTCTGCTGACACAGAATGGTTGTTGTGTCTGCCTACATAATAAGTTACTGTACTTCATGGTGTTTCATTGTTTGAAAAGTTTTTGAGATAGTTCAGCATGATAAGGTACGGTATGGCATTATTAAATGATAGAAGTATACAATACAGAAAGAGGCCATTCAGCCCATTGTATCTGTGCTGGCCTCTTGCGAGAGCAATCGAAAAACTAATCACACTATGCTGCCATCTCCCCACAGCCCAGTATCTTTGACTGTTTCAAATATTCATTCAACTTTCCATTAAAAGATGACATGCTCTCTGCCTTTCTGTTGAGCATTCCATACTCCAATAATCCTCTGTGTAAAAGTGAAATATTCTCCTTACCTCTCCCAGTCTAGTGCTATTGCCATGCTGGTCTGTGGCATATATTGGAACTGAGGTAGCTACAAGGTTGGTAACATACATAAGTTGATAAGTTGACTGGCGAAGGTTGATTAGGTAACAGCTCTCATCGTCCTCAGTAAATCTGGATATGGTGATATATCCGATTCTCTAGTGTTAGTCTACTGATTGGATGCCATAAAAACTATAAAAAATAAGGTAACAACAATATTTAAGTTCAGCCACTGGTTGCCCCGGGATGTACATTTTCAAAGCATCTAGAGGCATTACCATTATGTCAGTTGTCCTCTCCACCTTCCATTAAAGGACTGCTGTCTTCATGAAGAAAGACCTTTAGCAATTAAAAAACAAATATTTGGAAAATATATGACGCAAAAGTAAAATTGCATCAATAAAAGTTTTCTGCATTTCTAAAACATCGTTGAAACAGTTGGATGTCCCTTCATCACTGCAAGGGTCATAGATGACTCTTGTCTCTACTCACAAAAACATTCCCCTTTTAAATAGTCCCTCTTTAACCATTTTCTTGTTGCTCCACATTTTTTACACATTCCTGCTTAACAAAGTTACTTCCCCAAGTTACTCTTTCAAACATGTCAATTCCATATGAGGAAGAATTTCCACAGGATTCTTCAGCAGATGTTTGGCAGAAGAATGGTGCAAATTGCTGGGAAGATGGTGGCATAGTGGTAATGTCTCTGAACTAGTAGTCATCCAGAGGCCCATGCCAATGGACATGGGTTCAAATCCCACTGTGGCAGATGGTGGAATTTAAATTCAAGTACTTAATAAATCTAATTAATAAAAAACTGGAAATGAAAGCTAGTCTCAGTAATGGTGCCATGAAACTATCATCGATTGTAAAAAACCCATCAGGTTCACTAATGTCCTTGAGGGAAAGAAATCTGTGGTCTTTACCTGGTCTGGCCTACATGTGTCTCCTGACCCACAGCAATGTGGTTTACTCTTAGCTACACTCGAAAATGGCCTAGCAAGCCACTCAGTTGTCAAGGACAATTAGGGATGGGCAACAAATGCTGGCCTTGCCAGTGACGCCCACATCCCATGAAAGAATAAAGAAAATCATTTATGCCATATCTCCAAGTGTTCTGCTGATCTCCCAACTGACGTTACAGCAGGAGAAATTCCAAGAGCACTTGTTTGACAAGTGCCTTCCCTTTAAAGGAGGCCTCCAGAGATTGAGAATAACCTCAGCAAACAGACTTTTGAAGAGGTGAAATGCCTTGATCGTTTGTGATATAAATGAGTAAGAAGGAAGAGAATTGGATAATTTAGAGTGGAGTATTTTATGTTCACATTAATGCTTGTGATAAGATTGTGTTTTAGTCATTATATTCTTTATATTACAGGGCAAAATAAGCTATCCTTCATGGGGGAAAGGTGAAAAGGTAAGACAAATTATTTGTTAGGCTGGGAAAAGTTCACTATCAAATTATCGCTGGGGGTCCATTTGTTGTTTTACCATGCCTGCGTATCAGAAAGAAAATGCAGAGATAAAGTAGGACGAGGATTTGAATATAAATCTCCATATCAATGCAAAACTGACAAACAAGAAATGAAAGTTTAAAAACAAACCCAATTTTCTCCCTTCCTTTCCTAAAGGTACTGATGAATGACAGGGTATAATTCCGGAACTGTTGGCGGACCTACACTGCCCTCCACCTCTCCCTTTCTGGTTAAGAATCGGGGTGCTATGGAGAGATTAATAGCCCTAGTAACAGCTAAAATACAATTACTCACTGATAGTGTGTATGTAATGTATCTAATAGTTATTGGTATGACACCCCAATATCCTACCTGTAACTAGTAGCAATGCTATGACCGACTGATATTTACCTTGTAACTAGAGCCAAAATCTCCCTGCACTGCAGAAGGCGCAGTCAGGCCCTGCAATCAATGCCACTTCTAACAAGCTCATTTATCTCTATCTCCTTGTACTGTAGTTTGAACTTAGATTCTGTGTTAAAGTAAGAACTTTGAATTAAGATCTTCAGTCAAAGCTGACTTCACACATCCATGTGTAACATCTCCTAACTCGCACCGTCCCATTCACCTATCACCCCTGTGCTCTCTGGTTCACATTGGCTCCCGGTTTGACAACACCTCAATTTTAAAATTCTCATTCTTGTTTTCAAATCCCTCTGTGGCCTCACCCCTCCCTATCTCTGTAACCTCCTCCAGCCTTACAACCCTCCGAGATCTCTGCTGATCTCCAATTCTGGCGTCTTGCGCATCCCCAATTTTAATCGGTTCATCATTGGTGGCTATGCTTTCAGCTGCCTCTGTTCTATGCTCTAGAATTCTCTCCTTAAATCTCTTCTACTCTCTACATCTTTCTCCTTCTTTAAGATGCTCTTTGATCAAGCTGTGGCTCAATGTCATATTTTGTTTGATAATGCTCCTGTGAAGCACCTTGGATTCTTACTAAAATAAAAACAAGAGATGCTGGAAATATTCAGCAGGTCTGGCAGCATCTGTGGAGAGAGAAGCAGAGTTAACATTTCGGGTCAGTGACCGTTCTTCGGAACTCCAAATTTCCAGCATCCGCAGTATTTTGCTTTTATATTGGACTCTTACGATGTGTTTTTTTGTTCTTACTTGGAATGTGAGTATCACTGGCACGACCAGCATTTATTGCTCATCTCTAATTCCTGTTGAGAAGGTGGTGGTGAGCTGCCTTCTTGAACTGCTGCAGTCCATGTGGGGTAGGTACATCCAATATGCTTTTTGTAGCGGTTTGATACAACTGAGTGGCTTACTAGGATGTTTCAGAGGGCAATTAAGAGTCAACCACATTGCTGTAGGTCTAGAGTCACATGTAGGCCGGACTGAGGAAGGACAGCAGATTTCCTCCCCTGAAGGGCATTAGTGAACCAGATGGGTTTTGAAGACAATCCAGTAGTTTCATGATCATTACTAATGAGACTAGCATTTTATTCCAGATTAATTAATTAAAATGTCCCCCCTAGCGGGGGTTTAAACTAATTCAGCAGGGGGATGGGATCCTAAATTGTAGTTCCAGTGTACAGGATGTTGAGAGTAGTGAGGTCAGGGATAAGGTTACAAGGACGCAAGAGGGCACTGGCAAGCAAGGACTTGGTTTAAAGTGTGTCTACTTCAACGCCAGGAGCATCCGGAATAAGGTGGGTGAGCTTGCAGCATGGTTTGGTACTGGGATCTCGATGTTGTGGCCATTTCAGAGACATGGGTAGAGCAGGGACAGGAATGGATGTTGCAGGTTCCGGGATTTAGATGTTTCAGTAAGAACAGAGAAGATGGTAAAAGAGGGGGGGTGTGGCATTGTTAATCAAGGAGAGTATTACGGCGGCAGAAAGGACGTTTGAGGACTCGTCTACTGAGATAGTATGGGCCGAGGTTAGAAACAGGAGAGGAGAGGTCACCCTGTTGGGAGTCTTTTATAGACCTCCAAATAGTTCCAGAGATGTAGAGGAAAGGATAGCGAAGATGATTCTTGACAGGGGCGAGAGTAACAGGGTAGTTGTTATGGGGGACTTTAACTTTCCAAATATAGACTGGAAATACTATAGTTCGAGTACTTTAGATGGGTCAGTTTTTGTCCAGTGTGTGCAGGAGGGTTTTCTGACACAGTATGTAGACAGGTCAACCAGGGGCAATGCCCTGGTAATTATAGACCTGTGAGCCTTACTTCGGTTGTGGGTAAAATGTTGGAAAAGGTTATAAGAGATAGGATTTATAATCATCTTGAAAAGAATAAGTTCATTAGAGATAGTCAGCACGGTTTTGTGAAGGGTAGGTCATGCCTCACAAACCTTATTGAGTTTTTTGAGAAGGTGCCCAAACTGGTGGATGAGGGTAAAGTCGTGGATGTGGTGTATATGGATTTCAGTAAGGCGTTTGATAAGGTTCCCCACGGTAGGCTATTGCAGAAAATACGGAAGTATGGGATTGAAGGTGATTTAGTGCTTTGGATCAGAAATTGGCTAGCTGAAAGAAGGTGGTGGTTGATGGCAAATGTTCATCCTGGAGTTTAGTTACTAGTGGTGTACTGCAAGGATCTGTTTTGGGGCCACTGCTGTTTGTCATTTTTATAAATGACCTGGATGAGGGTGTAGAAGGGTGGGTTAGTACATTTGCGGATGACACGAAGGTCGGTGGTGTTGTGGATAGTGCCGAAGGATGTTGTAGGTTACAGAGGGACATAGATAGGCTGCAGAGCTGGGCTGAGAGATGGCAAATGGAGTTTAATGCGGAAAAGTGTGAGGTGATTCACTTTGGAAGGAGTAACAGGAATGCAGAGTACTGGGCTAATGGGAAGATTCTTGGTAGTGTAGATGAACAGAGAGATCTTGGTGTCCAGGTACATAAATCCCTGAAAGTTGCCACCCAGGTTAATAGGGCTGTTAAGAAGGCTTATGGTGTGTTAGCTTTTATTAGTAGGGGGATCGAGTTTCGGAGCCACGAGGTCATGCTGCAGCTGTACAAAACTCTGGTGCGGCCGCACCTGGAGTATTGCGTGCAGTTCTGGTCACCGCATTATAGGAAGGATGTGGAAGCTTTGGAAAGGGTGCAGAGGAGATTTACTGAGATGTTGCCTGGTATGGAGGGAAGGTCTTACGAGGAAAGGCTGAGGGACTTGAGGTTGTTTTCGTTAGAGAGAAGGAGGAGGAGAGGTGACTTAATAGAGACATATAAGGTAATCAGAGGGTTAGATAGGGTGGATAGTGAGAGTCTTTTTCCTCGGATGGTGATGGCAAACACGAGGGGACATAGCTTTACGTTGAGGGGTGATAGATATAGGACAGATGTCAGAGGTAGTTTCTTTACTCAGAGAGTCGTAGGGGCGTGGAACGCCCTGCCTGCAACAGTAGTAGACTCGCCAACTTTAAGGGCATTTAAGTGGTCATTGGATAGACATATGGATGAAAATGGAATAGTGTAGGTCAGATGGTTTCACAGGTCGGCGCAACATCGAGGGCCGAAGGGCCTGTACTGCGCTGTAATGTTCTATGTTCTATGCTATGGTAGGATTTGAAATCATCTCTTTGGAGCATTAGTCTGGGCCTCTGGATTACTAGCCCAATAACATTACCACTATGCTACCATCCCTATGCAAGTTGCTGTTGTCAAAACCAGCCGACATGGACCAACTTGAACTAAACCGTGAGATTTCACAAAGGGCAGTGGGCTCAGTGTTTGCAGCACTTCACACAGGGCACACCATCCTAAACTCAGCTCAGCATAATTTCTAAACCACCCCCCTGGCCTCAGTCTTAATAAATGAGAGTTTTCTTAGCACAATAGAAATTACAGCAGAGCAGGAGGCCATTCAACCTCCGATGGCTGTGCTGGAGCTGGCATCCCCTCTTGCAACCACATTTACAGAGATTCTTTTATATTTTTCACTTTTGAATATTTATTCCATTTCCTTATAAATGATGGTCTAGTATCAGCCTGAACAGCTACTTGTGGTGAAGAATGCCCTCAGTTCAAAAATCATCAATGTAGTGATGCTGACAGCAAAGGGGTTGAGGCATAAACTTGAAAAATAATTTGACTTTTTTTAAAGATTTGGTGCCAAAGCTTATGCAATCATAAGAAAATAAAAAATAGGAGCAGGTGTAAGCCAGGAATAGAGCAACCATTTGCCCTTGTATGCCCAAAACCATGTTGAGTACCAGGGATGAACAGATATCCTTTGAATCCAGTATTACTATGGCATACATGATGGAAAGTCCATCAGATGATGTGTTTCCCTTATTTATTATGTATTATTAGACTATGCCTGTAAATATCTAAGCAGACATATTTTATGTCTTCTGTTACCTTCTAACAGATGCAAAACTGTCTTTTTTAAGACAATGAGAAAAGGTAATCATTTGCAATAGATCGGCAAGCTCATAGATTCATTGAATCAAAGAGCACAGAAGCAGGCCATTCGGCCCACCATGCCTGTGCCATTCTTGGAAAGAGCTATCCAGTTAGTCCCACTCCTTTCTTTCCTCATAGCCTTACAAAGTTTTCCTTTTCAAGTATATATCCAATTCCATTTTGGAAGTTATTATTGAATTTGCTTCCACCACCCTTTCAGGTATTGAATTCCAGGTCACAACTCATGGCATAAAATAATATCCTTCTCATTTCGCCCGTTTTTTTGTGGCAATTATCTCAAAACTAAATCCCACCTTCCTGCTAGTGGAAATGGTTTTTCATTATTTATTGTATCAAAACCCCTCATAATTTTGTATATCTCCATCAAATCTCCCATTTACCTTCTCTACTTGAAGGAGAACAATCCCAGCTTCTCTAATCTCTCTGTTTAACTGAACTCTTACAACCCTGGTGCCATTCTCGTAAATATTATCTGGATCCTCTCTTAAACCTTGAAATTCTTCTTAAAGTGGGTGCTCGGAATCAGATATTTTACACTAGCTGAGGCCTAAGTGATTTATGAAGATTTAGCATAAGCCTTTTTTAGAAAGCCATGGATTCCCCCATGTCCTGCCAACCTCAAAAATTAAAAATTCATTTGTCAATAGTCAAATTTAAGCCTTTGTTTATAATGCAGGCACTAATCTTAGGATAGATTCCAACCCATCATTACCCGACTTATATAGCCTGGCAGCAAATCTGACTCTTACAGCTAGAAGAAGCTTTGACATGTACAGGGATCAGTGCTGGTGGAAAATGTGCAACATATTGAGAGCATAAGTGGCATCCTCCACACTTTCATAATATTTAAGAACAATCTGCTTCAGCTTATAAAGAACTCTGGAAGTCCAAAAGACTCCCGATTCAATTTTTAAAATTAGCTTTACTCCATGTGCTTTCTAACCAAACAACGTGAAATGACCTGCCCTCGGGCCTCTTATTCAGGTGCTGGAGAGTTAGTTCCGGACCCAACTTTAGCGTTACATTGTCACATTTGCTTTGTTGAGAATTGGTAACTGCTTTGACACAAAAGCAGGAGTATATCTATATCCTAAGGATCACCTGTCAAACCCGCCAATTTGTTGGAATATATTCCGAGAGTCCAACACTCCAAAGTCAGCATCTTGATCAGTCAATAACCTAACACTGGGAAAACAAACCAGGAAAAGAAGCAGGACTACTGCTTCAGAAATGCAAAATATTGATAATGGGGCCAAGTATATATTAGGGATGGGCAATAAATGCTGGCCTGGCCAGCGATGCCCACATCCCATGAATGAATAAAAAATAAATAAAAAAATGTATTCCCATTATAGATACTAGGACAGTTTACATTAAGCTGAGAAGTAGAAATAAACTATTGGGAAGTTTGGTCGGGCGTGGGGGGTGCGCGGTGGTGGTGTTGTGAGGTGGAGTGGGGAATGCTGGTAGGGGATGACAGTAAGCTGTAACATTTAATCATTCTTTGAAGATTTGAACAGCCATTTCCCAATATTTAAGATTTACAATTCCATAAGGAGCCAGTTAAACATTTACAGTAATTGACACTGGGATCTCTTTTAGCAATGCTGACTGAGTTGTTCTGGTTGGTGTCACTTGCAAGCTGTTTTTAACATTGGAATGATTCTGGGCTGATATCTGATGCTCTGTCCAGCCCAAATGCACTTGAGATCTTTATATTACTTCATAAAATTTATAAATAAACCTTTAATAATCCTAATTCAGCCTACTCACATTGGTGTTGTGCTATCGGACCTGACTGGCTAAAAATTAGCTGTCTGTTTGGTTGAGTTGTTTGCCCTCCTGCTTTGGAAGGTTGCAGTCCAAAACCTATTCTAAGCCTTGAGCATATAAGTCCAGGCTGATGTTTTCATGCAATGCTGAGGGAGTGCTGCATGGTCAGAGGCATTGTTGTTGAGTGGCATTATATCAAGACCCATGTATTTGTTCAGTTGGTTGCGAAGACTGCCATGGCATTAGTTAAGGAAGAACAGTGAGGTGACCAACATTCATCCTTCAACCAGAGTAGTGAGTTGTTCATTCGATTTACTGTTTGTGGGATCTTTCTGTGTCCAAATTGGTTTCTACGTTTTCCTACATGTAAACAGTGACTCTATTTCAAAAGCTTTTCATTGGTTGTGAGGTGATTGTATCCTTCAGAAGTGATAAGGTGCTATTTAAATGCAAGTTCATTTTTTCTTAATAATTTGTGCTTATTTTAATATTTTGTTCTCCTTCACTTACCACCAGCCTCATGCCAAAGTTTATGCCAATTATCAGTTGGGTGTTGTATTGGAGATCTTTGTTCCAATGTCTGCACATGTTGTTCTAGAGCCAACCTTAAAGGTTTGCATAGCTAGTACAGAGTGACTGTTTGTCTGCCGCCCGGTTATTTGTAAAGTATCTTGCTGCTGCTTGATAACTCTCCATGAGAAGCTATTGGCCACCCTGGACCAGTTTGAACAAAGGCTGTTGTAAAAACAATCAGTAGGGGTGTATTACCAATTGTCTATTCTGTTAAGTTTGCTTTCTTTAAAACTTAACTGCAATAATTATGTATGAAACCAAAGTAAATGTTACATCAAAAAACTTGCAAAATGTTTGAATACTCCATACAATGAATAGAATACACATCAGAAACCAGTTTGTGTACAAAAAATAATTCATTAGTTTTACAAGCAGCAAGGCTCACTCAGTTTTGACTTCTCTGCAAAGGAAAATGGTTAGGGTGCATAACAGGCATCTGGCCTGAAAAGTTAAAATTATGCCCACCGAGTCTAAGAGTAAAAGGATAGTTTCACTGTGTGCTACATAACAGGTCTTTGGTATCCCAAAATGGAGCAAGGGCAGGTTTTAGTGAACATTGAAGTTGTTGATAGTCATAAGTGGGCTCAGTTTTCTTCAGGGTTCCGCTCTTCCATCATTTTTTCCAGCTTTTTAACTATGACTGTAGATTAGATGTAATGAACAAACTGAAACTTTGTATTTTTATAATTGAAGATGAATCACAGCTGTTACCCAGTTGTCGCTGTTTTAAACAAATAGTCTTGAGTATAGGTGTTGATTTACTAAGTATGCTAAATGCATCATATAGTGAGAGGATGCATGCTACACTGCACTGACTTGTAAAATCTTATTTGAAGGAATGATCAAAGCATTAACATTTGATGAATGCTAGTCTTTCCTGGTCAATGGCCTATATATAAAATCAAGGTCAATGTTCAACAGAGGATAAAAGATCACAACACTAGCCTTAATCTACAGGATTTCCTTTATCTATCTATACAAAGAAATTGGGGGAATGGCATCAAATGAATAGATGGGATTGACAGTGGGTTGAGCAGAGAATTTATATTAGCTAGTTCTGATGTAACTTGGGATAATCAAACTAATAATAAAGCCAATTACTTGCATATAGTGTATAGGAGCTGTCAGTGCCATAATAAGGTCTATGGAAAAAATCTAATTTCTGTAAACAGGTTCAAACACTTGAACAGAACTGTTGCCTTCAGTCCTACTGCCTGGATGATAAAACTCCAGTTTTCCAAAATATTGGCAACCAGTTGATTATTTGACATCTTGAACCACCATCAGCAACCAGTAAAATATTTGACATAGCATATGAATACAACATGGCAGACAATGTTAATTGAACTGTAGGATAGCTGGGTGATCAGGAAAAAAAAGACACAGAGGTAATTGCAGCTTAACCTATGAAACTGTCAGCCCAATGCCTAGCTGTAATAAAGCAGCATATAAGATATTTAAACTAATTTTCTTTCCACCTTTGCCCCGGTGTTAGCCAAGAAACAGGCATTTTGAATCTGCTGGGCTGAAGTGCAGTAGAATGTGGCTGAATTTCTGGGTTCAACTTATTTGCACGGTCTGGTTTTCACCTGAGCAGGAGATGAAAGGACATCCCAGATCAGGGAGAACATTTTTAGTGAATATCCACCAACCTTCTGGCTACTGGCAAAAACTGCAGTCAGTCAGTGTTCAGCCATAATATTCCTCTTTGATCATTAACAACACTCTAACTTACCTCTCTGGAGGTGCTAGCTGTTTGTCACCAATTTCTTTTCAGATCCTCCAATCAGAATGGGTTGACAGCGACCTCTAAAACTCACTTTCTCTTGGACAATTGTGTTTTGAACACCTGCCAACTTGTAACCCAGGAAAACTATGCAGGAAGTGCTTTTATGTCGTGCTTGTGTCATTAATATACAAGTTTCAGGTTAGAGCTTCAGTCCACATTGGGTAATGGACCAGGAATGTGAGTCAAACACAAACAGGGCAGATCTGGCGTAATGGGTCTCCAATGGAATCTCCTCTGCCTTATGTTTCAAAATCTTTAGGTAAAGAAAAATTGCCCCCGTCAGATTGTGTCAGCAGCGGACAGAATACAGATGAAAAATTACCTGTATAATAGGGTTTCCACCAAACTTCCTCCAAAGTGAATGGGAGAAATTGCGAGGAAATTCCTGACCATTGATATTTTTTATTCAAAAATATTGTCATGTTTGGAACATCCTAGCATTTGAGAGTATAAATTGAACGATTGCATCTATAAGGGCAATTGGTCATTGATGCATCTTCCAGCAAGCAAAAGACATGCTTTCAGGCTGACATGAGGAAACTGTCGCTCACGCAATATATAATGGCAAAACACCCACAAACATTCCAGGAGGATGGGCGGATATCATTTAGTGTTTGAAATGAAGCTGATGCTCCCTTAGTCATAGAAGATGACAGCTGTGTGTCAGGAACAAATCGCTGTTTGAATTTTTTAAAAATACGTTCTTTAAAGGTTGTGGAGGGAGTGCGGGTGGGTGGCGAAAGGAGCATCGAGACAGGTCACGGGGGTTCGGGGGGTGGCAGAGGGCCCGTTGCTTAACCATTGCCAAGCAATCTTCCTGGGGGCGGGATAGGCAAACGTTGGCCTTCCCGCCCAGAAGCCAATGAGGTCCTCAAGTGGCCTATTAATGACCAATTAAGGGCTTTCTCCTGCCGCTGCTTTGACCTTAGCAACAGCAGGGGGTGCCTCCACGCAATGGAGAGGATGCCTTGTAACATGAGACGCCCTCCCTGTGGGCCTAGGGGCAGGGTCCCTCCTTCATGGGCAATTTGTGAAGCATGGAGTACACCCACCGGAAACCAATTAACTCCCCTTGGACTGCACAACCACCCCCGAGCATCCCCTCACCAGGGCCTTCCAGACTGGCCCCAGAGACCCCGCCTCACCCACCTCTGGTCTGGGGTTCCAGCACTGGACCTGGGTCCAAGACCTTTGCAGTACCAGCAGTGGTCCAGGAGCACGAAAAGGGAGAGGCAGGAGACCCAGCGCAGCACACTCTGGCTGCAGCACAAAATCCAGCCCATAAGAAACTATGATTCTCTGATTCACACTTCCTTTGAGCGTGGCTCTCTGTAATGTGTATGGAATTGATGAATGAATCTTCATATTAAATACAGTGTGATAACAAGTGACCCTTGTTGAGCAGCTTGCAGAACATAAGAAAATAACATTTTGGAATATAGTGTATGATTACTTTAAAACATGACATGTGGTGAGTGTAGCATATTTGAGAGGAACAGGTGACTTTGGACCTCTGGGGTTAAATTTTATGAGCATGCGGAAAATCGCATCTCGGCGGTTATCCCACGCAGATGCGCCATCGCTGAACCACTACAATATTTTGCACAGGGGCTCATTTAGATGGAGGGACAGAGTGGCCATTCTCAATGACATAGAGGGGGCGGCTGCTGCACCCTGGCAACAGTGACCAGCGCCATCACGCAGGCACCGGCACCATACTTTAACGGTTTAAAGCCCTTCAGTTAGATTTAAATTTTTAAAGGTGCCACCACCCTGAAATGTGAAATGAAATTTTGTTGAGACTTTCAATCCCCTTTCCAACACTCCCCGACCCCCACTGAGTTATCAATAAATAAAACAACCCATTCTCCACACCACCACCCCCCCCCACCCCCGCCACCTGCCAACCCGGAAAACCAATTTTTAAAATGACGATCTTTCACTCCCACAATTTCAGCACCTTTGACCCCAAACTCTTCCCACCATCCCCACACCGAATCAGAGCAGTTTTCCCTGTTCCAACCTCCGCCCTGAAATTTTCACTCTTCCCCCCCAACCCCTCCCAACCAGTGTCACGCCTCGGAACTCCAAATGGAGTTCCAAAAGTGAGAGAGTTCTGGCCGGTGGCCGGAATATCGGCATGGGACAGCCGTTGCTACCAGGTAGATAATTATTCTTTAATTGTAATATCATTTGCATATTAAAATGAAGGCCTCGCTGCCGCTGGTAAAATGCAGCAGGGCCTTCCCGGCCGAAGAATTTTCTGGGCCCCCCTGCCACTACCCCCGCTGTCGGAGGGATAGTAAAATTCAGTCCATTGTTCCCAAAACTCACAACCACATGGGATTTCCTTGTGCCATTTCTGGGTAAGTTGTAGACTAAATGATAGAGATTGGGTTAATCAACAAGGCCATTATTTTTGTATGATACAACTACCAGGATGTTAAAAGGTGATCTAGCTGGATTTTAAGGTTTTTTTTTTCTGGCAATTCCCCTTTTTGATGCTTGCAACAGACTATTCTGCCAAAAACTTACAATTAAGGCTTAAGCTTGGAAGAATGTGCACAGGTACTTTAGATTTAACAATTTTATGTGGATGGTTTTGAATGTGGGATAGGCTGCCAAATAACAAATTCTCCCAACAAAAGCAGGGTGATTTGTCCAGCAAAATGCAGATAGTGGGGTATCATTGCATAACAGAAATTGATTATTTCTCCAGCAAAATGCAGTGACTCAAGGATAGTTACATAATACAAGTTATGTGCCTCAAATCAATTCCAGTCATCTATAGGCATGATTGATGCGGGAATGACCTGATCATCTTCATTCTGGCCAGGATTAGTGGTGCCACTGTATGTACCCATTTTGGTTGCCTAACCATAGATTTGTGAATTGCCATTTCAAGTAGAATGAAGTATTTGACCCTTGCTTGATTCACAAAGAGTATAAAGAGCCTTACCAACATGCAAGCTGGTTGCTGGCAAAAAAGACAGGAATGGAGATCATTTCACACCCTACCCACCACCCCCCCTCCCACTCCTTGTTTTTGCAATTCTGTAAAATGTTTACTGCACAACTCTTAAGTTTGTGAGAAACATCTTTATTATTATAATTGCAGTGAGTTTACATTATCTGCTGCGTGTTTGATTTTACAGAGGAGTTTGCATTCTGTGCTAAAGCTTCATTATGACTATGGGGTAAAATGTTTTAGGGTGTCCCATAATTCTGTTATTCCAATCTCTTACCAGCTGTCAGCAAGATGCAGGGTTTCTTTAAAGCTGTATAACAAGATATGTCATTGCCAGCACTGAAATATGATTCCCAAATTAGGGGAACAAGGCAATTTGTAAGCAATTCATTCACAAAGGATGTACGGCTATCTTCACAAATGAGCATATTTATCACATCTCATGCTGAGCATGTCATATTCTAATTTGATACTACACGGTTTTCTGTTTACTATGAGTGCAAAGGATTCACTTTGACTGATCAAAATATGGTCTTTACAGATTAATTTGGAATAATCTTAATTTTACTCAGCTTGACTTAGGTAAATGCAAATAGGAATATTTTGGAGACACTCCTCTGTTAAATAAAATGGTATAAATACTCTGATCGCTGCTGCCCAGGTTCAACTGATTCAGCTAGTAAAGATAACTGAAATAAAAACAGAAAATGCTGGAAATATTCAACAGGTCTGGCAGGATATAAGGAGAGAGAAACAAACTAGCTAATAGGCTTTGTTGATTGTTTCACCATTGGTAAGGAAGGAAAATTGGGATTTTTGGTCGTTTTTCCTCAGAAGTATCTTTTGCTCTCTTTTAAATTCAATCCACCTCTCAAGTGATTCAAATTATCACATTGGCGAAGGAGTGAACTTTTATTAATACTGGACGTACCATTCAAATTCAGACAATAAGAATCAACTGATTTATCCCTGGCTCATTATACTAAGATGGTCCCATTCCTTTTGAGAATAGGAGAAGATAGTTTCTAGGCAGCCACATGCTGGGTATGGGGCCAGTCATAGCCATGGTTGACACCTTGTCTGGTCAAGCCCAGGCAAAGATAGGGATTTCTTTGGCCTCCTTATCTCGAGAGACAATGGGTAAGCGCCTGGAGGTGGTCAGTGGTGTGTGAAGCAGTGCCTGGAGTGGCTATAAAGGCCAATTCTAGAGTGACAGGCTCTTCCACAGGTGCTGCAGAAAAATTTGTTTGTCGGTGCTGTTACACAGTTGGCTCTCTCCTTGCGCTTTTGTCTTTTTTCCTGCCAACTGCTAAGTCTCTTCGACTCGCCACACTTTAGCCCCGCCTTTATGACTGCCCGCCAGCTCTGGCGAACGCTGGCAACTGTCTCCCACGACTTGTGATCAATGTCACAGGACTTCATGTCACGTTTGCAGACGTCTTTGAAGTGGAGACATGGACGGCCGGTGGGTCTGATACCAGTGGCGACCTCGCTGTACAATGTGTCTTTGGGGATCCTGCCATCTTCCATGCTGCTCACATGACCAAGCCATCTCAAGCGCCGCTGACTCAGTAGTGTGCATAAGCTGGGGATGTTGGCTGCCTCAAGGACTTCTGTGTTGGAGATATGGTCCTGCCACCTGATGCCATGTATTCTCCGGAGGCAGCGAAGATGGAATGAATTGAGACGTCGCTCTTGGCTGACATACGTTGTCCAGGCCTCGCTGCCATAAAGCAAGGTACTGAGGACACAGGCTTGATACACTCGGACTTTTGTGTTCCGTCAGTGCGCCATTTTCCCACACTCTCTTGGCCAGTCTGGACATAGCAGTGGAAGCCTTTCCCATGCGCTTGTTGATTTCTGCAACTAGAGACAGGTTACTGGTGGTAGTTGAGCCTAGGTAGGTGAACTCTTGAACCACTTCCAGAGCGTGGTCGCCAATATTGATGGATGGAGCATTTCTGACGCCCTGCCCCATGATGTTCGTTTTCTTGAGGCTGATGGTTAGGCCAAATTCATTGCAGGCAGCCGCAAACCTGTCGATGAGACTCTGCAGACACTCTTCAGTGTGAGATGTTAAAGCAGCATCATCAGCAAAGAGGAGTTCCCTGATGAGGACTTTCCGTACTTTGGACTTCACTCTTAGACGGGCAAGGTTGAACAACCTGCCCCCTGATCTTGTGTGGAGGAAAATTCCTTCTTCAGAAGACTTGAACGCATGTGAGAGCAGCAGGGAGAAGAAAAGCCCAAAAAGTGTGGGTTCGAGAACACAGCCCTGTTTTACGCAACTCAGGATCGGAAAGGGGTCTGATGAGGTGCCGCCATGTTGAATTGTGCCTTTCATATTGAAATGGAATGAGGTGATGATACTTAGTAGCTTTGGTGGACATCCAATCTTTTCTAGTAGTCTGAAGAGACCACGTCTGCTGACGAGGTCAAAGGTTTTGGTGAGATCAATGAAAGCAATGTAGAGGGGCATTAGGAAGCCCAAATTCCATTATGTGCAGGATACAAGAGAATACATGTTGGTCAGTGATTTAGTGAGAGATCGGTGAACCTGAAGGAATAGCTAATCCAAAGCAAAAGATTGAAATGCCCTCTCATAATACTTAATAACCTTCATGAGACCTGTCAGGTCACTATATTATCTCATCTACAGCGAGAAAAGTCCCAATTTCTCAAAATTCTCTTGACAGCTGCAACTCCTTAATTCTGGTGAAGCTATGCTGCACCTTTCTATTGCTTTTGGGGTTGACATTCACTCTGCTTGTATTGTAGCCATAAAATAGGAGGAATGCATACCAAGTTAGCAGTGGGACAGTCTGCGCCTCATCTGCCCAGGCATTTGACCCACTGCTTAATTTGTCAAGCCCATTCTTTAGACTCCAGGGATGATGCCTAAAACAGGCATTAAACCCCTTGCATGTGTAGACACCTGTTGTAGGCCCCCTTGCTGGAATTGGGGTAGGGTGAGCAGAACAAGCCTTGGGTTGCCCAGCTCAAAATTCTTGAACTGGACTCTGCATCGTCCAACAAGCTTTTATGCTTTTATATCTTTAAAAAAAAATTGAGATGCTCCTTCCTTCACCATGAGACAACATGTCAATATTTTACTGTGAATCTCCTCTGTGGGCTCCATGGGCCACAGACTGGAACATGAATTATATATTACCAGTCTGGCTTGCCCACTTTAGGCAACATGTCCTCTCCCTTTTCACAGAAAAAAATGCTCCTATTTATCTCAGCCCATTCCGGGAAAGAAATACTTGCAGTTATATGTGCCTTTCATGACCACCGGATGTCCCAAAGCACCTGACAGCCAATGAAGTATTTTTGAAGTGTAGTCACCATTGTCATAAAAATGCAGCAGCCAATTAACACACTGCAAGCTTCCACAAAAGCAATGTGATAATGACCAGATTATCTGTTTCTATGATGTTGATTGAGGGATTATATATTGGACAGAACACCAGGAATAACTCAAATAAAAACAGAAAGTGTTGGAAATACTCAGCAGGTCTGGCAAAATGCAGGGGACGGGGGGGGGGGACAGAGAACAAAAGGAAAGGTGTGTGATCACAATGTCAGGGTACGACCTGAGAGAATGGAGTGCAGCAAGTTCAGAGGGAGACAGGTTAGAATGAGTGATGGGAGCAGAGAAATTGAGATGGCCGATGTCTCACCGACAGTTCTCAATGAAAAGATCAAGAGCAGGTAAGGGGTCCAGGTGGAGGGAGAATGCTGGAGGTGGGTGAATGGGTTTGCTGGTCAGGGGGAGGACTCCCCATCAAAGAAGTGAGCCTGGAGGTGAAGGCAACGGAAGAAGAGCTCAACATCATGACAAGCACGAAATGCAATGAGGTGGGGGCGTCAGGGGATAAAACTGAGTCCTTTGTTGAGTGCAGATCATTCAGCGTGAGAATGGGGCAGGTCAGAGGGTATAGTGAATGCACAGCAAGGGGTGAGACTAGTAGGAGGGATGGGATCAGAGGGAAGTGAAGGGAAAGAAGGATCTGGAGGGGTGTTAATCCCCATCAGTTGCTAGAGCTTGCGTTCCTTAACACCTGAAAGGAAGAAAAAAAGTTTTTTGTTAATGCGTCGGATAAGACAAAGGATGAAATGAAACTGCGGAGCAGAACAGCTTTGAGATAAGGTGAAGGTAGTGCTTCTGGAGATAGAGGTCGAATGTGTACATGTGGCGGTGCATGGCACTGTGTGGATCTCAGGATGCGGTGAGGAATAACTTCACTGCTCTTGTTCAAAATAGTGACACAGGTTCTTTTCTGTCCACCTAAGAGGCATACCCGGCCTCGGTTTAGCATCTCATCTGAAAGACAGGATCTTGGATAGTGCGGCACTCCTTCAATATTGCACTGGATTGTCAGCCTTGATTATGTGCTCAAGAGGCAAGAAGGCACCAATTGAGCTACGGCTGACACATAAAGCTGCCACTGGGGAGCAACAGTACCTTTAAACTCTTGTCTCCATCACAAAATATGACTATTCTCATCTCTGAAGGTAAATGTGAGAAGTGTGTGAACCTTTTGCTCTATATGCTAGGCCTTAAGCCATGCCAGTACATCTCCTCGATCCTTTCTCTCTTCTGATTTCCATTCCTCCTTCATCTCCCATTGCAAAACATCCTCATGTCTTCTACACACTACAATCTCCCTGCTTATCTCCACCAGCCTTCATCAGTCTCAGTTGCCCCCACCCCACTCCATGGAGTCAATCACTTGCTCCATGAATCTTTTCTCATCCCAGCTCCTGACTATCCAATTTCACTGTGTTGGTCCAGGAATAACAACTTTATAAAACATCTCTCCTCCTGCTCCACTTTAGTTTCCTCCTGCTGTTGGGGTATAAATCCATGGGCAATCTAGTCTTTTGCCGAGATAGTCATTCATCATGTTGAGCTCAGGCAATGAATATGAGCCTCCTTTTGATCTCAGGAGATTGTGGCTGTGAATGCTAAGCCTCTGGATTTGCAAACATAATCGAGGCTGAGGCTACAGTGCAGTCCTGAGGTGAAGGTGCCATCTTTCAAATAAGGGCTATGTTGCTGAGGTCCCACCTGCCTGGTCAGGTGGACAATATAGATACAATGGGTATGTCAAACAGAAGAAAGTTCTTCCAGTCACCAAGCCAACATACTGCTCTCAAAAAGTGAAGCACTGTTCATTCATTCTGAGGGTTTTTTTTTAGGAAACAAAAACCGCTGCATTTGCCTATATAATAACAGTGACTGCATCACAGAAGTCAATCATTGGAGCAGATGTTGACTTTGTGCAATAGTGTGAAATAGGTAATAGCTAGTCAGTAGCTTGTTTATTTGGCTTTCCCCATTGACTTCAATAAAAATAAAAAATCAGGAGAGTTGTAAAGCACAGTAACAATTTACGATCACCGACTTTACACTATTGCACAACGTCAAGATCGACCACATTTGTGAGAAAGGTGGAGAGATTTTGGTCTGGCAAGGTGCTGTGTAACAGCAAGTACTAACAAAATAAATACACAAAGTGACAACTTAACATACCCAATCCTGTTCCTATCAACACAATTTACTACAGGGATTACTGCTTAGCATCAAACTATGGCTGTTTTTTTTTTGTTCTCCTTCCCTCTCCCAGACAAGGGGCACTAAGGATTATTTTAGTATCCTAATTACTACTCTAGTTGAAATCAGCTATATCTAAACAGGGAAAAGATTGACTGGGAGCTTTCTCTACAGCAGTTTCAAAGCACAAAGCCTAGATAGCTGGCGAAGGGTGGTTTAAATATGGTTTGAAGTCATACAGACCAGGAGGCTCCAAGGTTCAATCTTTTCCCTGTTCAGATATAGCTGATTTTAGAGATGGTTAGATTCTCTCTTGTTTGAGCTAGTCATTGCCTGGCACTTGTGCGGTGCGAATGTTACTTGCCACTTATAAGCCCAAGCCTGGATATTGTCCAGGTCATGCTGCATTTCTACACGGACTGCTTCAGTATCTCAGGAGTTGCGAATGGCACTGAACACTGTGCAATCATCAACGAACATCTCCACTTCTCACCTTATGATGGAGGGAAGGTGGCAGAGATAGGAAGGGGCGAGGCCTTGGAGGGATTAAGAAACAAGCATGAGAATTTTGATATTGAAGTACCATGGAAGTAAATGGAAGGATGGAGAGAAAAATATGGATAGTTCTGGAAAAAAAATTCCTCATTCTTTTATTTTCAGGGAGTAATTGGTTTCCCTGAAATGGAAGGACCCAAAGGAAATAAGGTGTAGATCTGAGTATATTCACTTCTGTAATGAAAGAATTCATTTTAAAATGCAATTTCTGAAGCAATTCAACCCCATTCAATAATAAATGCATAGAGATTTCTCACAATGGTTTGCATCCTCAAAGTCTTCACTCTTGTTCTGAAAATGTTTGGTATATGTCATAGAACATAAAATGCAGTGTATGAAGTGCACCTTCTTGCAGGTGTTTTATAACCTGCCAAATCATCCCATAACCTTCTAAATTCCAGGGAATACAACCCTAGTTTGTTTAATCTCTCCTCGTAGCTTATGCTTTGGAGTCCAGGGTTCATTCTAGTGAATCTACGCTGTGATCTCTCCAAGGCTAATATAACATTCCAAAGGTGTGGTGTCCAAAACTGCCAGGTGTGGTCTAGCCAGGGCATTGTACAGCTAAAGCATGATTTTTTTATCCTCTTGTATTCTAGTCCTCTAAATATAAAGGCCAACATTCCATCATTTTCTGTACTGGTTCATGACATTTTAATTCAAATAAAGAATCAAAAAGGCTAATGGAATACTAATCATGTTTGTCTTACCAATATCATTTCAGATCTAATATACCTATTTAGCTTCTTAATAGACTTTAGAACTTCTCAAATATTTCCTTTGGTACAAAGTTCAGATGCAGCGATAAGTGAAAAGTGCCAAAATACTCAAATGATTGAGGTATGTGTCGAGAAGGAAGCTCTAGGCACAGACTGAGACCTTGGATGATTTTATTCTGCATCATGCAGTAATTTTATCAACTGAGACAACAGGGAGTGGGGAGTACCAGAGCCATGATTTTAACTTGTTGCCTGCTCAACATTGTTTCAATTTGCTTTGCCTCCATTCAGTACTTTCAGCTTCTTTCTTCATTTTTTAAAAATTAAAAATATGCTGATTAAAACCATTTTCACAAATGGTCAATATTCCAGGAAGAGGTGGGTGAATGAGGAGGAGGCAGGGAATGAAATATTATGGGAAGAAAATGTCAGCTCTTGACATTGAACAAAGGGCTCCTTCACTAGTAGACAACACTGTGAAAGTTGCGAATAAAGAAAGTTTGTGTTTAACAACAAATCAGCATTAAATTGTGCCTGTGAGGTCAGTTGTATTAAATGATCGCACAACAATAGCTGTTGGAATGCTAGTCAGCAAACTGACACCTTCTTCGGGGAAGTTCTGTTTATTTGCAATAGCAAATGCTATTGAAAGTGCTGCGATAGGACTAATGTGCCCACTGTTACTCAAACTGGAAGCTCACTTGTCACAATTTGCTTTAATGCTGCAGTGGCCATGAATATTACAACCTTTGTTTATAAAGATAAAACAATGCAGAAATGAAGCTGCACATAGTAGGGGTAAAATTTTCATAACAGGAAAGCTGTAAAATGAATGACTCACCAATGGAATACTATGGGATAGAGTTATGAGGAAAACTTTGAAACCTGGGCTTAGAAATGGAGTCACACAATGCCCATTTTTCAATGTCCAATGTGGCATCACATATTTTGCATCATATACCACATTGGTGAGTGTGTCCTGTTGTCGTCTTGAGTACATGCCTGAAACAGATGTTAGGCCTATGTAAATCGGGGCCTCATGCCTATTTCAGGCATCTTCCCAAAACTGTTTGATATCTGACCACAGCATGCGTAATGAGCAGGTGAGCAGGCCATCGGGCTTCTGAAGTTGCGATTAAAGGGTCTGAATCAGTCGGGTGGTGCCCTCCAAAACCCTTCTACAAGGGTCTCTGTCATTATGGTGGTCTGCTGCGTTCTCCATAACATGGCCCACCCCAGAGAGAGGTGGACCTTGAGGACACTGAGGCCCTGGAAGGAGACAGCTCATTGGGGGCTGCAGTGATGGGTGGTGGCAGGGGGGATGGTGCTGGGGAGACAGTCGCATTGTGGTAATGTCACTGGGCTAGTAATCTAGAGGCCCAGGCTAAATGCCCTGGGTCATGGATTCAAATCCCACCATGGCAGCTGGTGGAATTTCAATTCAATTAATTAATAATTTTTTTTAAAAATCTGTAATTGAAATCTAGTCACGGTAATGGTGCCATGAAACTATCATCAATTATCATGAAAACCCCATCTGGTTCACTAATGTCCTTCATGGAAGGAAATCTGCTGTCCTTACCTGGTCTGGCCTACATGTGACTCCAGATCCACAGCAATGTGGTTGACTCTTAACTGCCCTCTGAAATGACCTAGCAAGCCACTCAGTTAAAAGGTAATTAGGAACGGGCAACAAATGTTGGCCTTTCCAGCAATGTCCACATCCCATGAAAGAAGAAAAAAAAGGTGAGAGAGCAGGAGGAATTGGGGGCAGAGCGATAGTAGAAACATAAAAACAAAGGAAAATAGGAGCTTGAGTAGGCCATTCGGCCCTTCGAGCCTGCATCGCCATTCAATACGATCAAGGCTGATCATCCAAACTCAGTACCCGTTCCCGTTTTCTCCTCAGATCCATTTAGCCCTAAGAACTATATCTAACTCTTTCTTGAATATATTTAATGATTTGGCCTCAACTACTTTCTGCGGTAGAGAACCCAGAGACCCAGGGTATTGCTCTGGGGGCCTGGGTTCAAATCCACAGCAGAAGGTGGAATTTGAATTCAATTAATAAATCTGGAATTAAAAAGCTAGTCTAATGATGGCCATGAAACCATTGTCGATTATTGTAAAAACCCATCTGGTTCACCAATGTCCTTTAGGGAAGGAAGTCTACTGTCCTTACCTGGTCTGGCCTACATGTGACTCCAGACCCACAGCAATGTGGTTGACTCTTTCATGCCCACTGAAATGGCCTAGCAAACCACTCAGTTGTATTTAATTGCTACGAAGTCAATAAAAAAAGGAATGAAAAACTCCCTTCCTAACAATGTGGGTGTACCTACCCGACATGGACTGCAGCGGTCAAGAAGGCAGCTCACCACCACCTTCTCAAGGGCAATTAGGGATGGGCAATAAATTCTGGCCTGGCCAGCAATGCACACATCCCATGAATGAATAAAAAAAAAATTCCACATATTCACCACTCTCTGAATGAAGAAATCCCTCCTCATCTCAGTCTTAAATGGCTTACCCCTTATCTTTAGACTGTCACCCCTGGTCCTGGCCTCCCACGCTATCGGGAACATCCTTCCTGCATCGAGTCTGTCCAGTCCTGGTAGAATTTTGTAGGTTTCTATGAGATCGCCTCTCATTCTTCTAAACTCCAGCGAATACAAGCCAAATCGACCCAATCTCTCTTCATACATCAGTCCTGCCATCTTAGGAATCAGTCTGGTGAACCTTCGCTGCACTCTCTCCATAGCAAGAACATCCTTCCTCAGATAAGGAGACCAAAACTGCACACAATACTACAGATGTGGTCTCACCTAGGCCTTGTATAATTGCAGCAAGACATTCTTGCTCCTGTACTCTGCAGGGGGATGGGAACCAGAGCTACGGATCAGTGGATGGGGTTGCTGTTGAGCAGGCAGATACAGAGTGCAGAGAGTCTGCGAGGAAGGTTAGACAGTTGATTGGGCAAAGTTGCAGCCAGTATGATGGGTTGAAGTGTGTCTATTTTAACGCAAGAAGTGTCAGGAATAAGGATGATGAACTTAGAGCATGGATCAGTACTTGGAGCTACGATGTTGTGGCCATTACGGAGACTTGGATATCACAGGGGCAGGAATGGATGTTGGATGTTCCGGGGTTTAGATGTTTCAAAAGGAATAGGGAGGGAGGTAAAAGAGGTGGGCGAGTGGCATTGCTAATCAGGGATCGTATCACAGCTGCAGAAAGGGAGGTCGTCGAGGAGGGTTTGTCTACTGAGTCAGTATGGGTGGAAGTCAGAAATAGGAAAGGAGCAGTCACTTTATTGGGAGTTTTCTATAGACGCCCCAATAGCAACAGAGACACGGAGGAACAAATTGGGAGGCAGATTTTGGAAAGGTGCAGAAGTAACAGGGTTGTTGTCATGGGTGACTTCAACTTCCCTAATATTGATTGGAACCTCCTTAGTGCAAATAGTTTGGATGGAGCAGTTTTTGTCAGGTGTGTCCAGGAATGTTTCCTGACTCAATATGTAGATAGGCCGACTAGAGGGGAGGCTATATTGGATTTGGTGATTGGCAACGAACCAGGCCAGGTGGCAGATCTCTCAGTGGGAGAGCATTTCGGTGATAGTGATCACAACTCCCTGACCTTTACTATAGTCATGGAGAGGGATAGGAGCAGACGGGATGGGAAAATATTTAATTGGGGGAGGGGGAATTACAATGCTATTAGGCAGGAACTGGGGAGCTTAAATTGGGAACAGATGTTCTCAGGGAAATGCACGACAGAAATGTGGAGGTTGTTTAGGGAGCACTTGCTGCGACTGCTGGATAGGTTTGTCCCGATGAGGCCAGGAAGGGATGGTAGGGTGAAGGAACCTTGGATGACAAGAGATGTGGAACAGCTAGTCAAGAAGAAGAAGGAAGCTTACTTAAGGTTGAGGAAGCAAGGATCAGACAGGGCTCTAGAGGCTTACAAGGTAGCCAGGAAGGAACTGAAGAATGGACTTAGGAGAGCTAGAAGGGGACATGAAAAAGTCTTGGCAGGTAGGACTAAGGAAAATCCCAAGGCGTACTACACTTATGTGAGGAACAAGAGGATGGCCAGAATGAGGGTAGGGCCAATCAGGGATAGTGGAGGGAACTGGTGCCTGGAGTCGGAGGAGTTAGGGGAGGTCCTTAATGAATACTTTGCTTCAGTATTCACGAGTGAGAGGGACCTGGACATTTTTGAGGACAGCGTGAAACAGGCTGATATGCTCGAACAGGTTGATGTTAAGAAGGAGGATGTGCTGGAAATTTTGAAAGACATGAGGATAGATAAGTCCCCGGGGCCAGACAGGATATACCCAAGGTTATTACAGGAAGCGAGGGAAGGGATTGCTGCGCCTTTGGCGATGATCTTTGCGTCCTCACTGTCCACTGGAGTAGGACCAGATGATTGGAGGGTGGCAAATGTTATTCCCTTGTTCAAGAAAGGGAATAGGGATAACCCTGGGAATTACAGACCAGTCAGTCCTACGTCGGTGGTGGGCAAATTATTGGAGAGGATTCTGAGAGACAGGATTTATGATTATTTGGAAAAGCATAGTTTGATTAGAGACAATCAGCATGGCTTTGTGAGGGGCAGGTCATGCCTCACAAGCCTTATTGAATTCTTTGAGGATGTGACAAAACACATTGATGAAGGAAGAGCAGTGGATGTGGTGTATATGGATTTTAGCAAGGCGTTTGATAAGGTTCCCCATGGTAGGCTCATTCAGAAAGTAAGGAGGCATGGGATACAGGAAAATTTGGCTGTCTGGATACAGAATTGGCTGGCCCATAGAAGACAGAGGGTGGTAGTAGATGGAAAGTATTCAGCCTGGAGCTCGATGACCAGTGGTGTTCCGCAGGGATCTGTTCTGGGACCTCTGCTCTTTGTGATTTTTATAAATGACTTGGATGAGGAAGTGGAAGGCTGGGTTAGTCAGTTTGCCGATGACACAAAGGTTGCTGGAGTTGTGGATAGTGTGGAGGGCTGTTGCAGGTTGCAACGGGACATTGACAGGATGCAGAGCTGGGCTGAGAAGTGGCAGATGGAGTTCAACCTGGAAAAGTGTGAAGTGATTCATTTAGGAAGGTCGAATTTGAATGCAGAATACAGGCTTAAAGACAGGATTCTTGGCAGTGTGGAGGAACAGAGGGATCTTGGGGTCCACGTCCATAGATCCCTCAAAGTTGCCACCCAGGTTGATAGGGTTGTTAAGAAGGCGTATGGGGTGTTGGCTTTCTTGAACAGGGGGATTGAGTTTAAGAGCCGCGAGGTTATGCTGCAGCTCTATAAAGCCCTGGTTCGACCACACTTGGAATATTGTGTTCAGTTCTGGTTGCCTCATTATAGGAAGGATGTGGAAGCTTTAGAGAGGGTGCAGAGGAGATTTACCAGGATGCTGCCTGGACTGGAGGGCATGTCTTATGAAGAAAGGTTGAGGGAGCTAGGGCTTTTCGCATTGGAGCGAAGAAGGATGAGAGGTGACTTGATAGAGGTGTACAAGATGATGAGAGGCATAGATAGAGTGGATAGCCAGAGACTTTTTCCCAGGGCGGAAAGGGCTATCACCAGGGTGCATAATTTTAAGGTGATTGGAGGAAGGTTTAGGGGAGATGTCAGAGGTAGGTTCTTGACACAGAGAGTGGTGGGTGCATGGAATGCACTGCCAGCGGTGGTAGTAGAAGCAGATACATTGGGGACATTTAAGCGACTCTTGGATAGGTACATGGATGATAGTTGAATGAAGGGTATGTAGGTAGTTTGATCTTAGAGTAGGTTAAAGGGTCGGCACAACATCGTGGGCCGAAGGGCCTGTACTGTGCTGTACTTTTCTATGTTCTATGTTCTATATTCAAATCCTCTCGCAATGAAGGCCAACATACCATTTGCCTTCTTAACTTCCTGCTGCACCTGCATGCTGACTTTCAGCGACAGGTGCTCAAGGACACCCAGGTCTCACTGCACCTCCCCCTTTCCCAATCTTTCGCTGTTCAAATAATAATCTGCCTTTCTGCTTTTGCCACCAAAGTGGATAACCTCACATTTATCCACATTATACTGCATCTGCCATGTATTTGCCCAGTCACTCAACCTGTCCAAATCACATTGGAGCTTCTCTGCATCCTCCTCACAGCTCCCACTCCCACCCAGCTTTGTGTCATCTGCAAACTTGGATACATTACATTTAATTCCCTCATCCATATTATTAATATATATTGTGAATAGCTGGGATCCTAGCACTGATCCCTGCGGAACCCCACTAGTCACTGCCTGCCACTCGGAAAAAGACCCATTTATTCCTACTGTTTATTTCCTGTCTGCCAGCTATTTTTCTATCCATGTCAGTACCCCCAATTCCACGTGCTTTCATTTTGCATGTTAATCCCTTATGTGGGACCTTATCGAAAGCCCTCTGAAAGTCCAAATACACCACATCCACTGATTCTCCCCTATCTATTCCACTAGTTACATCCTCAAAAAATTCCAATAAATTTGTCAAGCATGATTTCCCTTTCGTAAATCCATGTTGACTTTGTCTGACCCTGTCGTTGTTTTCCAAGTGCTCTGCTATTACATCTTTTATAATGCCCTCTTCCTCCATTTTTAAATTGTGGGGTCACATTAACTATCCTCCAATCTGTTGGAACTGTTCCAGAGTCTATAGAATTTTGAAAAATGACCAGTAATCTTTCTTTCTTTGGCCTTCTTGGCTCAAGAGACAATGGGTAAGTGCCTAGAGGTGGTCAGTGGTTTGTGGAGCAGTGCCTGGAGTGGCTATAAAGGCCAATGCTAGAGTGACAGACTCTTCCACAGGCGCTGCAGATAAAATTGGTTTCCGTGGCTGTTACACAGTTGGCTCTCTCCTTACACATCTGTCTCTTTTCCTGCCAACTGCTAAGTCTTTTCGACTCACCACTCTTTAGCCCTGCCTTTTTAGCTGTCCGCCAACTCTGGCGATCGCTGGCAACTGACTCCCACAACTTGTGGTCAATGTCACAGAACTTCATGTCGCGTTTGCAGACGTCTTTAAAGTGGAGACATGGACGGCCGGTGGGTCTGATAACAGTGACGAGCTCGGTGTACAATGTGTCCTTGGGGATCCTGCCATCTTCCATGCGGCTCACATGGCCAAGCCATCTCAAGCTCTGTTGGCTCATTAGGGCACATATACTGGGGATGTTGGCTGCCTCGAGGACTTCTGTGTTGGAGATACGGTCCTGCCACCTCTTGCCAAGGATTCTCTGGAGACAGCGAAGATGGAATGCGTTGAGACGTCGCTCTTGACTGACATACGTTGTCCAGGCCTTGCTGCCGTAGAGCAAGGTACTGAGGACACAGGCTTGAAACACTCCGACTTTTGTGGTCCGTGTCAGTGCGCCATTTTCCCACACCCTCTTGGCCAGTCTGGACACAGCAGCAGACGCCTTTCCCATGCGTTCATTTCTGCATCTAGAGCCAGGTTACTGATGATAGTTGAGCCTAGGTAGGTGAACTCTTGAATCACTTCCAGAGCGTGGTCGCCAATATTGATGGATGGAGCATTTCTGACATCCTGTCCTATGATGTTCGTTTTCTTGAGGCTGATGGTTAGGCCAAATTCGTTGCAGGCAGCTGCAATCCTGTCAATGAGTTTCTGCAGACACTCTTCCATGTGGGATGTTAATGCAGCATCGTCAGCAAAGAGGAGTTCCCTGATGAGGACTTTCCGTACTTTGGCCTTCGCTCTATGACGGGCAAGGTTGAACAACCTGCCATCTGATCTTGTGTGGAGGAAAATTCCTCCTTCTGAAGACTTAAATGCATGTGAGAGCAGCAGTGAGAAGAAGATCCCAAACAGTGTAGGTGCGAGATCACAGCCCTGTTTCATGCCACTCAGGATGCATCACAATGCATCTACTATTTCTTTAGCCACTTCCTTAAGTACTCTGGGATGTAGATTATCAGGCCCTGGGATTTATTTATTTATTTATGCTGAACAGAGAGGTGCCCACCTGCACCAATGAGGCGGTTGGGCATGGTTCAGGGCGCAAAAGGCTTGTGAGGATGCCATAATGTCAGGGATCTCCAGATTCAGGAACATTTCAACTGAGCTCTATGACCTGGGTTGAAGGGCATGGCATTGAAGGGAGTCTGAGATACCTTTGCTAAACTATGCATGGAAGAAGCAACTGGAACATACAATCACTTACTGCCATTGAAGGAAGCACATCTGCCCAGAGGGCTTTCCCTCACTGTGGAGGATCTTGTTATCTTTTTCACCACTTCATGCCACTTTTCCTGTCACAGCAGCAATAAAAGGAGTCCTAGATGTGTAATTTAAAGTTATTTATACAGTCCAAATAGAAGAAAACAGTAGACAGAGACACCCAGTGATCCACTTCGTGCTCTGCAGAATATGGTGGCCTCTTCCTGCTACCCTTCGGGAAGAGGGCCTCCCTCCTATCCCTCACGGCCTCCAACATTAGATCCCGCTATCCAGGTTGACATTGATGCAGCGAGGGGCAGCTCTGCCCTGGGTACCAGGTGTCTGACATTCCTGTGACATCTCACTTCCCTCTGGTGCTGTGGAAGGCTTTAGCACAATCAACAGATTTCTCCCTTAGCCCAACCAGCAGCCTCAGTAATGGCTGCTGTGGGGAGTCTAAATCGGTCCCACACTTCATCTGTCCAACCTCCATTCCCCCGCCACTACCCCCCAACACCAGCCCCCCACGGCCTCGAATAGGACAGGAAACCTGTCTCCGTATCAAATAAGAGTTCACCCCCATGAAAATCTGAACTTTAAGCAGTTTCCCACCGGAGGGGAGTTTCTGATCCGAAGGCAAATCTGGCTCCTGTTCCCATCTCCATGGCAAAATTTCAGCCCCTTATTTCAGCGGAAAGCCTCAGAAAGGATGCAAAAGATGCTCCTTTTAATCAGGAAGTCAGCCATTGCAAATTAATACTTTGTGTCTCTCTGAACCTTGTAGCATAATTGATAATTGTCAGCCATGGCTCAGTTGACAGCAGTCTTATCTCTGCATTTGAAGGCTGTGTGTTCAAGTCACACTCCAGTGTAAGATTTTTGATAAGATAAGGGTGTGTTAAACTCCCTTCTGAGGTGGGAAAAGACTTGGCAGCAAACAGCTTGTTGTGAATTGACATTATTGAGATAAAGGTAAGGACAAAGAACAAAGAACAAAGAACAGTACAGCACAGGAACAGGCCATTCGGCCCTCCAAGCCTGCGCCGATCTTGATGCCCGTCTAAACTAAAACCTTCTGCACTTCCGGGATCCGTATCCTTCTATTCCCATCCTATTCATGTATTTGTCAAGATGCCTCTTAAACGTCTCTGTGGTACCTGCTTCCACCACCTCCCCCGTCAACAAGTTCCAGGCACTCACCACCCTCTGTGTAAAGAACTTGCCTCGCACATCCCCTCTAAACTTTGCCCCTCTCACCTTAAACCTATGTCCCCTAGTAACTGACTCTTCCACCCTGGGAAAAAGCTTCTGACGATCCACTCTGTCCATGCCGCTTATAACTTTGTAAACCTCTATCATGTCGCCCCTCCACCTCCGTCGTTCCAGTGAAAACAATCCGAGTTTATCCAACCTCTCCTCATAGCTAATGCCCTCCAGACCAGGCAACATCCTGGTAAACCTCTTCTGTACCCTCTCCAAAGCCTCCACATCCTTCTGGTAGTGTGGTGACCAGAATTGCATGCAATATTCTAAGTGTGGCCTAACTAAAGTTCTGTACAGCTGCAGCATGACTTGCCAATTTTTATACTCTATGCCCCGACCGATGAAGGCAAGCATGCCGTATGCCTTCTTGACTACCTTATCCACCTGCGTTGTCACTTTCAGTGACCTGTGGACCTGTACGCCCAGATCTCTCTGCCTGTCAATAATCCTAAGGGTTCTGCCATTTACTGTATACTTCCCACCTGCATTAGATCTTCCAAAATGCATTACCTCACAGTTGTCCCGATTAAACTCTATCTGCCATTTCTCTGCCCAAGTCTCCAACCGATCTATATCCTGCTGTATCCTCTGACAATCCTCATCACTGTCCGCAACTCCACCAACCTTTGTGTCATCCACAAACTTACTAATCAGACCAGCTACATTTTCCTCCAAATCATTTATATATACGACAAAGAGCAAAGGTCCCAGCACTGATCCCTGCGGAACACCACTAGTCACATCCCTCCATTCAGAAAAGCACCCTTCCACTGCTACCCTCTGTCTTCTATGACTGAGCCAGTTCTGTATCCATCTTGCCAGCTCCCCTCTAATCCCATATGACTTCACCTTTTGTATCAGTCTGCCATGAGGGACCTTGTCAAAGGCTTTACTGAAGTCCATATAGATAACATCCACTGCCCTTCCTTCATCAATCATCTTCGTCACTTCCTCAAAAAACTCAATCAAATTAGTGAGACACTACCTCCCCTTCACAAAACCATGCTGCCTCTCGCTAATAAGTCCCTTTGTTTCCAAATGGGAGTAAATCCTGTCCCGAAGAATCCTCTCTAATAATTCCCCTACCACTGACGTAAGACTCACCTGTCTATAATTTCCTGGATTATCCTTGCTACCCTTCTTAAACAAAGGAACAACATTGGCTATTCTCCAGTCCTCTGGGACCTCACCTGTAGCCAATGAGGATGCAAAGATTTCTGTCAAGGCCCCAGCAATTTCTTCCCTTGCCTCCCTCAGTATTCAAGGGTAGATCCCATCAGGCCCTGGGGACTTATCTACCTTAATGCTTTGCAAGACCCCAACACCTCCTCCTTTTTGATAATGAGATGACTGAGACTATCTGCGCTCCCTTCCCTATGCTCATCATCCACCAAGTCCTTCTCTTTGGTGAATACTGATGCAAAGTACTGATTTAGCACCTCGCCCATTTCCTCTGGCTCCACACATAGATTCCCATCTCTGCACTTGAGTGGGCCAACCCTTTCCCTGGTTACCGTCTTGCTCTTTATATACGTATAAAAAGCCTTGGGATTTTCCTTAATCCTATTTACCAATGACTTCTCATCACTCCTTTTAGCCTTCCTGACTCCTTGCTTAAGTTCCTTCCTACTGTCTTTATATTCCTCAAGGGATTTGTCTGTTCCTAGCCTTCCAGCCCTTACGAATGCTTCCTTTTCCTTTTTGACGAGGCTCACAATATCCCGCGTTATCCAAGGTTCCCGGAACTTGCCAGACTTATCCTTCTTCCTCACAGGAACATGCTGGTCCTGGATTCTAATCAACTGACGTTTGAAAGACTCCCACATGTCAGATGTTGATTTACCCTCAAACAGCCGCACCCAATCTAAATTCTTCAGTTCCTGCCTAATATTGTTATAATTAGCCTTCCCCCAATTTAGCACCTTCACCCGAGGACTTCTCTTCTTCTTTGGCCTCCTTATCTCGAGAGACAATGGGTAAGCGCCTGGAGGTGGTCAGTGGTATGTGGAGCAGCGCCTGGAGTGGCTATAAAGGCCAATTCTAGAGTGACAGGCTCTTCCACAGGTGCGGCAGAAAAATTAGTTTGTTGGGGCTGTTACACAGTTGGCTCTCCCCTTGCGCTTTTGTCTTTTTTCCTGCCAACTGCTAAGTCTCTTCGACTCGCCACACATTAGCCCCGCCTTTATGACTGCCAGCCAGCTCTGGCGAACGCTGGCAACTGTCTCCCACGACTTGTGATCAATGTCACAGGACTTCATGTCACGTTTGCAGACGTCTTTGAAGTGGAGACATCGACAACCGGTGGGTCTAATACCAGTGGCGAGCTCGCTGCACAATGTGTCTTTGGGGATTCTGCCATCTTCCATGCGGCTCACATGGCCAAGCCATCTCAAGTGCCGCTGACTCAGTAGTGTGCATAAGCTGGGGATGTTAGCCGCCTCGAGGACTTCTGTGTTGGAGATACGGTCCTGCCACCTGATGCCAAATATTCTCCGGAGGCAGAGAAGATGGAACGAATTGAGACGTCGCTCTTGGCTGACATACGTTGTCCAGGCTTGTCTGCCATAGAGCAAGGTACTGAGGACACAGGCTTGATACACTCGGACTTTTGTGTTCCGTGTCAGTGCGCCATTTTCCCACACTCTCTTGGCCAGTCTGGACATAGCAGTGGAAGCCTTTCCCATGCGCTTGTTGATTTCTGCGTCTAGAAACAGGTTACTGGTGATAGTTGAGCCTAGGTAGGTGAACTCTTGAACCACTTCCAGAGCGTGGTCGCCAATATTGATGGATGGAGCATTTCTGACATCCTGCCCCATGATGTTCGTTTTCTTGAGGCTGATGGTGAGGCCAAATTCATTGCAGGCAGCTGCAAACCTGTCGATGAGACTCTGCAGGCACTCTTCAGTGTGAGATGTTAAAGCAGCATCGTCAGCAAAGAGGAGTTCCCTGATGAGGACTTTCTGTACTTTGGACTTCGCTCTTAGATGGGCAAGGTTGAACAACCTGCCCCCTGATCTTGTGTGGAGCAAAATTCCCAAGGACTACTCTTATCCTTATCCA
This sequence comes from Heterodontus francisci, assembly GCF_036365525.1. Taxonomy (NCBI): domain Eukaryota; kingdom Metazoa; phylum Chordata; class Chondrichthyes; order Heterodontiformes; family Heterodontidae; genus Heterodontus; species Heterodontus francisci. The sequence continues at coordinate 42,154,466 of NC_090375.1, forward strand.
CAAGTACCTTAAAATTTATGGTCACTGTTCCCAAAATGCTTCCCCACTGAAACATCGACCACCTGGCCCGGCTCATTCCTCAATACCAGGTCCAGTACGGCCCCATCCCTAGTTGGACTATCTACATATTGTTTCAAGAAGCCCTCCTGGATGCTCCTTACAAATTCTGCCCCATCCAAGACCCTAGCACTAAGTGAGTCCCAGTCAATATAGGGGAAGTTAAAATCACCCACCACTACAACCCTGTTATCTTTGCATCTTTTCAAAATCTGTCTACATATCTGCTCCTGTACCTCCCGCTGGCTGTTGGAAGGCCTGTAGAAAACCCCCAACATCGTGACTGCACCCTTCCTATTCCTGAGCTCCACCCATATTGCCTCGCTGCATGACCCCTCCGAGGTGTCCTCCCGCAGTACAGCTGAGATATTCTCCTTAACCAGTAATGCAACTCCCCCACCCCTTTTACATCCCCCTCTATCCTGCCTGAAGCTTCTAAATCCTGGAACATTTAGCTGCCAATCCCGTCCTTCCCTCAACCAAGTCTCTGTAATAGCAACAACATCATAGTTCCAAGTACTAATCCAAGCTCTAAGTTCATCTGCCTTACCTGTTATACTTCTCGCATTGAAACAAATGCACTTCAGACCACCAGTCCCGCTGTGCTCCGCAACATCTCCCTGCCTGCTCTTCCTCTAAGTCTTACTGGCCTTATTTACTAGTTCCCCCTCATTTATTTCACTGTCCTATTGCTCTGGTTCCCACCCCCCTGCCACACTAGTTTAAACCCTCCCGAGTGACGCTAGCACAAGTTTGTTAAGTTCTCAGATAAACCATTAGTAACAAACTTAGACAATGATTAACAATCTAACATGGATACTACCCGTATTAGTTGCTGGACGGTGGAGCGCCCAACTAGTCCCTTTGTGGCTTTTTGTGTCCACGAGCTTCTCAGCCTCTCTCTCTCTCTTTTGCAGTTTCTCTTGCTTTCCATCGTGGCAAGAGCATGTTCGCAAACCAACTTATTCTGGCAGCCTTCCAGTTAACCCTCCCCTCATACCAATCAGTGATCAGTCTTGTATTAAAGGATGTTTTTCTTAACCAACCAAGGACCATTTTGTGATGATTACCAACCTTTTCATTTACGCAATTAATACATAGAAAAAGTCTTTGTGTTAACCACCTTATCTCAAAGCTTGTACTTTTCCGAGGATGCCGACGAGACAAAACTATGCAGTACTGTCTGTTCTCACGGTCTAACACTTTTTTCTGCAAGTAAGCATTTTAAAACTTGATATAATCTCCCTGAATCCTTCTGCCTTGACATCTTGTCCATGCTGTACCTTATTTCCTAAGTTTTCCACTTTACCATACTACAAAGAAGGATACTATTAAAGCTAAATGTTAGTTTATAATAATAATTCATTTGTTAGTTTATAAAAGCTGGATTTTCATAATTAGTAGGTTGGTTGGAAACTTTTAACAATCTAATAAGTAGCATAAATGATAAGTGTCAGCCATGGCTCAGTGGGTAGCAATCTTACCTCTTTTCTTGAAGGTTGTGTGTTCAAGTCACACTTCAACAACTTGAGCCCAAGGATCTATGCTGACACTGCAGTGTAATTCTGAGGGAGTGCTGCAGTGCCAGAGGTGTTGCCTTTTGGATAAGCAATTAAACCAAACCCCTGCCTTCTCTCTCAGTTGTACATAAAAAAATTCCATAGTACCCTTTCAAAGAGGAGTAGGGGAGTTATCCCTGGTGCTAATATGTATCCTTCAATGAACATCACTAAACGTTCTGTTGAAAGATCACTGGCCTGAAACATTAACTTTGCTTCTCTCTCCACAGATGCTGCCAGACCTGTTGAGTATTTTCCAGCACTTTTTGTTTTTATTTCAGATTTCCAGCATCTGCAGTATTTTTCTTTTACTAACTCTAAAAGTAGTTTATCTGGTCATTAACACAGGATATAAGGAGGCTACAAATGTTTATGGATAGTTTAAGTGAATGGGCAAAGACCTGGCAGATGAAGTATAATGTGGGAAAATGTGAAATTGTCCAATTTGGCAGGAAGAATAAAAAATAAGCACATTATCTAAATGGTGAGAGATTGCAGAGCTCTGAGATGCAGAGGGAAATGGGTGTCCTCGTGCATGGATCGCAAAAGGTTAGTTTGCAGGTTCAGCAAGTAATTTGGAAAGCTAATAGAACATTATTGTTTATTGTGAGAGGAATTGAATGCAAAAGTTGGGAGGTTATTCTTCAGTGATTCAGGACATCGGTGAGACCACATCTGGAGTAATGTGTACAGTATTGGTCTCCTTATTTAAGGAAGAATGTAAATGCATTGGAAGCAGTTCAGAGAAGGTTTACTAGACTAATACCTGGAATGGTAGGTTGTCTTATGAAAAAAGGTTGGACAAGCTAGGCTTGTATACTCTGGACTTTAGAAGAGTAAGAGGCGGCTTGATTGAAACAGATAATTCCCTGAAGAGTCTTGACAGAGCAGATGTGGAAAGGATGTGGGAGAATCTAGAACTAGGGGTCACTATTTAAAAATAAGGGGTCACCCACTTAAGACAGAGATGAGGAGAATTTTCTTTCTCTCAGAGGGTCGTGAGTCTTTGGAACTCTCTTCCTCAAAAGGCAGTGGAAATAGTGTCTTTAAATATTTTTAAGTTAGCGGTGGATAGATTCTTGATAAGCAAGGGGGTGAAAGGTTATCGGGGGTAGGTGGAAATGTAGAGTTGAGGTTACAATCAGGCAGAGCAGGCTCGAGGGGCCGAATGGCCTACTCCTGCTCCAAATTTGTATGTAATATTTTGCTGATTGTGGGAGCTGGCTGTCAGCAAATTTGCTGCCACGTTTCCTACATTACAGCAATGACTGCAGTTCAAAAGTACTTCATTGGCTGTTAAGGGTTTGGAGCGTCCTGAGTTGTGAGAGGTGCAATGTAAATGTAAGTCTTTCTTTTTCTTCCAATTGCACTGTCCACTGTGGGACTGAGCCATCGAGACCAGGAAGCTTTGATCCTTTATGAAGGATAAAATAAGCCAGAGGTACCATCGCTGAGGACTATCCAGTCACTCGAGTGAGCTTTTACAATTAGCCTGTTATCATGTCCTGTGCAGGCTCACTCACTTTAAGCATGTCTGCATGGGTGAGCTCCAGGAAAGCAACTGCTGTCCATGGAACAACAACCAAACAAGAAAGAACTTGCATTTGCATAGTACCTTTCACAACCACAGGACATCCCAAAGCACTTTACAGCCAATTAAGTATTTTTGAACTGTAGTTACTGTTATAATGTAGGAAACAAGGCAGCCAATTTGCACACAGCAAGATCCCACAAACAGCAATGCGATAATAACCATATAATCTGTTGGCTGAGGGACAAATGCAGAGCAGGTCACCAGGGACAACTCCCCTGTTCTCCAAAAAGTGCCAGGGATCATTTATATCCACCTGAGAGGCCAGACCGGGCCTCGGTTTAATATCACATCTGAAAAACGGCACTTCCAATCAGCAAAGGTGCTGGAAATTCTCAGCAGGTCTGGCTGCCTGCCCTGCTGACTTTTTCCAGCACTTTCTCTTCTTATTTCAGATTTTCAGCATCTGCAGTATTTTGCTTTTATTTTAGCTTTGTTATTATTTTTATGATCACCTTTGCTGACTGATTATCTCTACTGCACCGTGAAAGGTGCTGAACATTGCTTGGTGTCAGCCATGGCTCAGTGATATCACTCTGAGTCCCCACTCCTGAGACTTGGACATATAATCTAGGCAGGCACTCCAGTTAAGCACTGAGAGAGTGCTGCACTGTTGGAAGTGCTGTTTTTCAGATGTGATATTAAACCGAGGCCCTGTCTGGCCTCTCAGGTGGATATAAATGATCCCTGGCACTTTTTGGAGAACAGGGGAGTTGTCCGTGATGTCCTGCTTTGCATTTGTCCTTCAGCCCTAATCAACAGCGGCAACATAAAATTCAGCCCATTGTGTCTGTGTCGGCTCTCCGATAAAGCAACTTACCTCTTGCGGCTCCCTGGCCTTCTTGTCGTATCCCTGCACATTCTTCCTTTTCAGATAACAATTCAATTCCCTCTTGAATGCCTCAATAGAACCTGCCTCCACCAAACTCTCAGGCAGTGCATTCCAGATCCTAACCACTCGCTGTGTGAAAACGTTTTTACTCATGTCTCTATTGCTTCTTTTGCCAATCACTTTAAATATGTGCCCTCTTGTTTATGATCCCTCCATCAATCGGAACAATTTTTCCCTATTTACCCTGTCCCTCTTGATTATGAATACCTCTATCTAATCTCCTCTCACTCTTCTTGGTATTCACCAAGGAGAAGGACTTGGTGGATGATGAGCCTAGGGAAGGGAGTGCAGATAGTCTCAGTCACCTCATTATCAAAAAGGAGGAGGTGTTGGGTGTCTTGCAAAGCATTAAGGTAGATAAGTCCCCAGGGCCTGATGGGATCTACCCTTGAATACTGAGGGAGGCAAGGGAAGAAATTGCTGGGGCCTTGACAGAAATCTTTGCATCCTCATTGGCTACAGGTGAGGTCCCAGAGGACTGGAGAATAGCCAATGTTGTTCCTTTGTTTAAGAAGGGTGGTAAGGATAATCCAGGAAATTATAGGCCGGTGAGCTTTACGTCAGCGGTAGGGAAACTATTAGAGAGGATTCTTCGGGACAGGATTAACTCCCATTTGGAAACAAACGAACTTATTAGCGAGAGACAGCATGGTTTTGTAAAGGGGAGGTCGTGTCTCACTAATTTGATTGAGTTTTTTGAGGAAGTGATGAAGATGATTGATGAGGGAAGGGCGGTGGATGTTGTCTATATGGACTTTAGTAAAGCCTTTGACAAGGTCCCGCATGGCAGACTGGTGCAAAAGGTGAAGTCACACAGGATCAGAGGTGAGCTGGCAAGATGGATACAGAACTGGCTCAGTCACAGAAGACAGAGAGTAAAAGTGGATGGGTGTTTTTCTGAATGGAGGGATGTGACCAGTGGTATTCCGCAGGGATTAGTGCTGGGACCTTTGCTCTTTGTAGTATATATAAATGATTTGGAGGAAAATGTAGCTGGTCTGATTAGTAAGTTTGCGGACGACACAAAGGTTGGTGGAGTTGCGGACAGTGATGAGGATTGTCAGAGGATACAGCAGGATATAGATCGGTTGGAGACTTGGGCGGAGAAATGGCAGATAGAGTTTAATCCGGACAAATGTGAGGTAATGCATTTTGGAAGGTCTAATGCAGGTGGGAGGTATACAGTAAATGGCAGAACCCTCAGGACGATTGACAGACAGAGAGATCTGGGCGTACAGGTCCACAGGTCACTGAAAGTGGCAACGCAGGTGGATAAGGTAGTCAAGAAGGCATTCGGCATAGAGTATAAAAATTGGCAAGTCATGTTGCAGCTGTACAGAACCTTAGTTAGGCCACACTTAGAATATTGCTTACAATTCTGGTCGCCACACTACCAGAGGACGTGGAGGCTTTGGAGAGGGTACAGAGGAGGTTTACCAGGATGTTGCCTGGTCTGGAGGGCATTAGCTATGAGGAGAGTTTGGAAAAACTCGGATTGTTTTCACTGGAACGACGGAGGTGGAGGGGCGACATGATAGAGGTTTACAAAGTTATGAGTGGCATGGACAGAGTGGATAGTCAGAAGCTTTTTCCCAGGGTGGAAGAGTCAGTTACCAGGGGACATAGGTTTAAGGTGCAAGGGGCAAAGTTTAAAGGGGATGTGCGAGGCAAGTTTTTTGCACAGAGGGTGGTGAGTGCCTGGAACTTGCTGCCAGGGGAGGTGGTGGAAGCAGATACGATAGCGACGTTTAAGAGACATCTTGACAAATATATGAATAGGAAGGGAATAGAGGGATATGGGCCCCGGAAGTGCAGAAGGTTTTAGTTTAGGCAGGCATCAAGATCGGCGCAGGCTTGGAGGGCCGAATGGCCTGTTTCTGTGCTGTACTGTTCTTTGTTCTTTGTTCTCTTCTCCAAAGAAAACAGTTCCATCTTCTCCAATCTATCCACGTAACCGAAGTTCCTCTCCATTCTCGTGAATCTTTTCTACACTCTCTCCAATGTAGGCACGTCTTTCTTAAAAAGTGGCACCCAGAACTGGACACAATATTCCAGTTGGTGCCGAACCAGTGTTCTATACAAGTTTAACATAACTTACTTCCTGTTGTACTCTATGCCCCGATTAATGAAGCCTAGGATATTGTATGCTCTATTAACTGTGCTCTCAAGCTGTCCTGCCACCTTCAATGATTTATGCACATATACACCCAGGGGAGATAGTGGTGTAGTGGTAATGTCACTGGAATAGTAATCCAGAGGCACAGGTTAATGCCCTGGGGACACAGGTTTAAATCCCACCATGACAGTTGATGGAATTTAAATTCAATTCATTAAAAAAAATCTGAATGTTAGTCTCAGCAATGGTGCTGTCGTCGATTATCATAAAAAAAACTCTCTGGTTCACTAAACTCCTTTAGGGAAGGAAATCTGCTGTCCTTACCTGGTCTGACTGACATGTGACTCCAGACACACAGCAATGTGGTGACCAAGCAATTTCACAGGTGGCAGGATAGGTTGATGTTGGCCTTCCCACTCAGAGGCCCTTAAGAGGCCTATTAGCCAGCCATTGGGAGTGCCTCTGCCATGCGGGGAGAATGCCTCATAGCCCCTGCGGGCTTGCGGGGGACCCTCCTCCATGGGAAATCTGTGGCCCATGAAGGACCCGGCCTGCCAACAAAATCTCCACCTCCATGGATCCCCCCTCCCATTGGTCTTCACACATACCCTGCCTAACCAGAGCTGGCCCTGGTGACCCCGTCTCACTTACCTGAGGTCCGGTGTTCCAGCACTGGGCCTGGGACCTGGGCCTCTGCAGTACCGGCAGTGGCCACTGCTCCCAGTGACACTGCCAATGCTGCTTCGCTGCCAGTCCTCTGATTGGCTGGCTGTTCTTGGAGGCAGGATGCCTGTCTTTAAAGGAGCGGGGATCCCAGTGCTGGTCTATTAATTGTCATGGCGCCATAGAATTGCTCTGGGGGGTGGGAAGGTGATCCCAGCTGGCCGAGTTGGGAATATGCCCCTGCCATTTTGGTCCGGCATCGGGAGCACTGCCATGGGCACAAAATCCAGCCCTTAGAGTAATCACGGCACAGAAAGAGGCCGTTAGGCCCATCGAGTCCATGCTGACTTTCTGTAGAACAAACCAATCAGTCCCATTTGCCTGCTCTATCGCTATGGCCCTTCAAGTTTATTTCCCTCAGGTTCTCAACCAATTTCCTCTTCAAATCATTCATCATCTTCACCTCTACCACCTCATGGGTTTCAGGTTATTATCACTCGATGTGTAAATCAGAACAATGGGTTATGTTTAAGGAAGAGATGTTTCAGATACAGGCTCGGAACATTTCAGCAAGGGTGAAAGGTAGGGGAGCCAAAAACCAGTCTCCTTGGATGACGAGGGAGATGAAGATGATGACAAAACGATAAAAGGAGCATGATGCATATCAGGTGAACTGGTCAAGTGAGAACCAGGCCAAATACAATAAGTTGAGAGAGGAGGTGAAGAGGAAAAGAGAGACTATGAAAGTAGAATGGCAATCAACATAAAAGGGAACCCAAAGATCTTCTACTCGCATGGAAATAGGAAGCAAGTAGTAAGAGGAGGGGTGGGGCCTATTCGGGATAGAGAGGGTAATATATGCTTAGAGGCACAGGGAAAGGCTAATGTTCTTAATGAGTATTTGTATCTGGGTTCACTAAGGATTCATTGTTCTAATACAGCTCTTCCTGTCAGTTTTTGGTTCCATTTTACCCTGGCTAGATCCCTTCTCATCACATTAAAATTAGCCCTCTTCCACTCTAGACATTTTACCTTATTTCATTCTTTGTTTTTCTGCATTGTGAGTGTAAACCTTATGATACAATGATCACTCTTATCCAACTGTTTCCTGATAGGCACTTGGTCCAATTGGCCCACCTCATCTCCCAGCACCAAATCCAGCAATGCCTCCTTTCTAGTTGGACTGACAACATACTGATCAAGAAAGTTCTCCTGAACATATTTCAGAAATTCCTCCCCCTCTTTACCCCTTACTCTAGAATTATCCCAATCGATATTTGGGTAACTAATTAGTCCCCCAATATCACCGCTCTTTAGTTCTTGCACATCTCTGTGATTTCCCTGCAGATTTGCTCCTTTATCCTCTCTCACTATTCGGAAGCCCTAAAGAATACCTATTGCAGCATGATTAAACCCTTTTTGCTCCCCAATTCTAATCAAATGGACTTTGTCTTTTCTCCCTCAAGGACATCCTCTTTTTCCAACACTACAATATCTTCCTGAATCAGTACTGCCACCCACCTCCCTTTTATCCTTCTCTATATTTTCCGAAAACTTTACATCCTTGTATATTTAACACCATGTCCTCGCCATTTTTAAGCCACGTTTCCGTTATTGCCACTGCATCATTTTTCCACACTGCTATTTGTGCTTGTAGCTCACCAACTTTATTCACCACGCTTTTTTGCGTTTACACACATGCATTGTAATGCTGTCTTTGCATTCTTTGTAGTCCTTCTCAGTCCACGCCCATCTAATACAGTACTTCTCTAGTACAGTCGAACACTCTCACATTATGCACCATAATCCTCTTTTCTACTTCTATATTTTGGTGCCCACCACCCTGCCAATTTTGTTTAAACCCTCCCTAACCACACTCGTGAATCTCCCTGCGAGGATCTCCTCTATCAAATCTCCCCTCAATCTTCTTTGCTCCAAGAAGAACAACCCCAGCTTCTCCAACCTAATCTTATTGCTAAAATCCCTCATCTATTCTGATAAATCTCCTCTGCATCCTCTCAAGGACCCTCACATCCTCCTAAAGTGTGGTGACCAGAACTGGATGCAATACTCTAGTTGTGGCCTAACCAGAGCTTTATAAGTGTTCAGCATCACTTCTCCACTTTTGTACAAAATGCCTCCATTTATGAAGCCAAAGATTCCATGTGCTTTGCTAACCACTCTCTCAATATTTCTTGCCACCTTCAAGGATCTATGCACATGATTCCCCAGCTCCCGTTGTTCCTGCAAACTCTTTAGAACTGTGCCATTTTGTCTCGATTGCCTCTCCCTGTCCCTTCTGCCAACCTTATACTGCTCGGTATTAAATTCCATCTGCCACTTGTCTGCCCATTCTGCAAGCCTATCAATCTCCTGTTGCTGCCGATTGTTATCATCCTCACTGCCTGCCACATCTCCCAATTTGGTATCATTGACAAATTTTGAAATTTTACTCTGAATGCCAATATCCAATTCTATATACATATCTATATCAAAAATGCAGTGGTTCTAGCACTGAACCTTAGGGAACACCACTGTCTACCATTTTCCAGTCTGAAAAACAACCAACTGTTTACTATTTTTGTCCTTAAGCCAATTTTTTATCCAAGCTGAATACTTGCAAGACCTCAGACATAAATGCACATGTCTTATCGCTGGACTGAGAGTGACTTAGAATATAAGTACTAAGTAGGTCAGATATTGCATGGATAGCTGCAGTACCAGGTTTCTTCTAATCTATGCCTTAGTCCTTTAACCTCACAGAAACACTGCTAAATGTAGCATTTGTATACTTCCCATCCTGTTGTTCTTTCTGAATAATGGTGTCTATTTAGTACCATTTGCTATTCTATTATAGATAATTACACATGTAGCATCTCTTATGTAGAAAGATGTCACCAACATGTATGGGGAGAGAAGGATGTTGAGCACAATATTAGAAAGATTAAAGGGGGTAACTAAAAGCACAGTTAAAGAGGTAGGTTTTTAAATTACTTTGGAAGGAAGGAAGGTTGTCACAGCCCTTTGAATCTAAGCTAAAACTACCAGAAACACATTTAACAACTATCAGAGAGAGAGAAAAGTTTCATGCTATTTGGGCCAAATTCAAACTCAGGACCAAGATGTAAGAACATTACCCTGTCTCCTTTTCATGTATCAAAAGAAACCTCTAAATCAGGGGTGTCCAACTTTTTTATGTGGGGAGCCAGATTGCAATTTTTGCCCTACATAGGGGGCTGGTAAGCAAATTTCATAAAGATAAAGGCACGAGGAAATTATCCTACTATCAAAACAACAGCAAACATACATTTTTGTGAAGAAGCTTTAAATGAGATGAATTTATTGACTTACTTTTTCATCACGCTACTGAAAACTCGATTTAGTGACATACATGGCGTTGTTTTTGCTTGCATGAGTAGTCAATCTCTGCCCGTGCACTTGATGTAGCGATGCAGAATATTCTGGATAGATTTCAAAGTGTCAGGAGAGACCTTGAGCTCTCTGCCCCCTCACTCTCTGTGTGTGTCTCTCTGCCTCTCTTCCCCCAACGCCCCGCGATCCTTCCTCCCCCTCCCTCTAGGACTAGGGGACTCAGATTGAAAGTTTTGAGCAAGAGATGCAGGGGGAATATGAGGCAGCGCTTTTTTAGGCAGCAGCTGGTAATGACCTGGAACTCATTGCCCATAAGAGTGGTGGAAGCAGAGATAATCAATGACTTCAGCAGGAAGTTGAATGGCCACCTGAGAGAAATAGACTTGCAGGGCTACAGGGATCGAGTTGGGTAGTGGAACTGACCACACAGCTCCGTGGAGAGCCGGCATGAAATAAATGACTCTATGACTCTCTGGCTCTATTTTCCCCCCTCTCTGTCTCTCTCTTCCCCACAGCAGCCATTCCCACAATTGCATGATTACCATGCCTGTTTTATTTAAGTTGGGGTGAGTGGAGGCAGGAGCCTGCCCAATGTGTAGGATACAGAACATTTACCAAACCGTGCAAAAGCAACAGGAGCAAATGATCCCAGGGTGCCTGCGCAGCATTCCACCAATGAGCGCTAGAGCCGCCTGGGCAGCCCCAGGGAGTGACCAATCAGACAGCGGTTCCCCACCTGTCAGACACAGGTCCACCTACCCCTCTCCGCCTGACAATTACTTGCCACTTAAAGGCCGCCTGCCGTCACCATTAGTATTTTACCAGCAGCAGCCAGGAAATTCAGCATCTGTGGAGGCCGCCTGGTAAAATCTGGCAGCCTCCTTTTGGGCTCAGGGGCACCCTCCTGATCGAACATTCTGAGCCCCACAGTGGGCCTTCCCAGCAGCACAAGCTGCCCCCCACTGGAGCACTTCTCTCTGCATTCCTGAATATCCTCCACCCCCCTCACCGGGGCCCTGCTGACTGTCCCCAACAAAGCCTGAAACCCCACTCATTTCTATGGGGGTTGGTGTCCACAGTCCTCTTCTGGCTGGGTGCAGTCCCAGCAGTGGCCACTACTGCTGGTGACACTGCTGTGACTGAGGAGCTGCCGGCCCGCTGATTGGCCAGCAGCCTTTGGAGGTGGGTTGTCCTGCCTCAGAGGGGTGTAAGTCCTACCCAGGGCCAATTAAGGGCCTGGGCCACGTAAAATTACTGCGTGGCTTCCAGGCCTGATGGAGGCGGCTCTCCCCCGACTTTCAGCTGGTGGGCGGGACCTCTGCTGCCACATAAAATTCTGGCCCAATTTTGACATGGCTTGGGCCCCTACCTCAGGCGTGTAGGGAGGATAATTGCTCCTGGACCTACTACTCTGTTCCATTGTTCATTATCTGCAAAACCAAATGGCTTCAAGATTGTTTTTCACTGCTTTTATCTCAGTAGATTGCTCCGCCTGTCAGAAGACAGGAGAAGCACAAGTACAGGACGAGTGTGAGATTACAGTATCCAGTTCATTTAACATAGGACTTTAATATTTTAGTTCTGGGTCCTACAGCCTTACTAGATATTGGCAGTAAAGGTAAAATACAAATCAAAAGATATGAGAGAGACAGGTGATGATGAACCTGAGAAATATCTAGTGTAGACCTGGAATTTGCAGCATTCAACAAGATGTCAACAGATTCATAAAAGGAGAAAATTGGTAAGAAAGTGTCCGTTCTTGTTTTAGCAGAGCACTGATGCTAGTCTTCTTTTATCAGTCACATTACTATCCTCTACTGTCTTCTTTACTTTCAGCTTGTTGGGATGCAATTTCATAGGTACATAAGAACATAAGAAATAGGAACAGGAGTAGACCATTTGGCCCCTCAGCCCTCGTCTGTCATTCAATATGATCATGGCTGATCTTTCACCTTAATTCCACTTTCCTGCACACTCCCCTTCTCCCTTGATTCACTTGGAGATCAAAACTCTATCTATATCAGTCTTGAATATACTCAACGATGACACATCACAACCCTCTGGGGTAGACAAAATTCTAAAGATTCACAACCCACTGGATGAAGAAGGTTCTCAACTCAGTCCGAAATGATTGACCCCTTATCCTGAGGCTATGCCCCCATGTTCTAGATTCCCCAGCCAGGGGAATCAGTAATTTCAATTTGAAACGGCTTTAGAATTATAGAATGGTTACAGCACAGAAGGAGGCCTTTTGGCCTGTTGTGCCTGTGCTGGCTGTCTGCAAGAGCAACTCACTTAGTCCCACTCCCTCACCTTTTCCCTGTAGCCCTGCAAATTTTTTCTCTTCAGGTAATTATCAAGTTCTCTTTTGATCACCTCGATTGAATCTCCCTCCACCACACTCTCAGGCAGTGCATTCCAGATCCTAACCACTCACTGAGTAAAAACGTTTTTCCTCATGTTACTCTTGCTCTTTTTACCAATCACCTTAAACCAGTGTCCTCTGGCTCTGGATCCTTATGCTAATGGGAACAGTTTCTCCCTTTCCACACTGTCCAGACCCCCTCATGATTTTGAGCACCTCTATTAAATCTCCTCTAAATCTTCTCTTCTCCAAGGAGAAAAGCCCCAGCTTCACCAACCTATCCACATAGCTGAAGTTCCTCATCCCTGAAACCATTCTCATGAATCTTTCGTGCACTCTCTCTAATGTCTTAGCATTCTTCCTAAAACATGGTACCCAGAACTGGGCACAATACTCTAACTGAGGCCAAATCAGTTTTATACAGGTTTATCATAACTCCCTTGTTTTTGCACTTTATGCCTCTATTTATAAAGCCCAGGATCCCATATGCTTTATTAACTGCTTTCTCAACCTGCCCTGCAACCTTCAATGATTTGTACACATGTACCCCCCCCCCCCCCCCGTCCCTCTACTCCTGCACCCCCTTTAGAATTGTACCTTTTCATTTATAATGCCTCTCCTCATTCTTCCTACCAAAATGAATCACTTCACATTTTTCTGTATTAAATGTTATCTGCCACTTGTGCACCCATTCCTCCAACATATCTATGCCCTCTTGAAGTTTATCACCAGCACTGTTCACAATACTTCCAAGTTTTGTATCATTCTCAAATTTTGAAATTGCACCCTGTACACCCAAGGCCAGGACATTAACATATATCAAGAAAAGCAGGGGTCCCAACACCAACCCCTGGGGAATCCCACTCTATACCTTCCTCCAACCCAAACAACAGCCATTTATAACTACTCTCTGTTTCCTGTCACTCAGTCAATTTCATATCCATGCTGCAACTGTCCTTTTTATTCCATGGGCTCTAACTTTTCTGACAAACCTGTTATATCGCACTTTATCAAATGCCTTTTGAAAGTCCAAGTACACCACATGAACTGCATTACCCTCATCAACACTCTCTGTTACCTCATCAAAAAACTCAAGCAAGTTAGTTAAACTTGATTTGCCCTTAACAAATCCATGCTGGCTTTTCTCATTTGTCCGTGACGATTAATTTCGTCTCGAATTATTGTTTTGAAAAGCTTTCCCGCCACTGAGGTTAAACTGACTGGCCTGTAGTTGCTCGGCTTTTCCTTACACCCTTTTCTGAACAAGGGTGTAATGTTTGCAATTCTCCAGTCCTCTGGCACCACACCTGTATTTAAAGATGGTGGAATCTGAGGGTTAACATCATAGAAACATGGAAAATAGGAGCAAGAGTAGGCCATTTGACCCTTCGAGCCTGCTCCACCATTCATTATGATCATGGCTGATCATCCAACTCAGTAGCCTGTGCCAACTTTCGCCCAATACCCTTTGATCCCTTTAGACCCAAGAGCTATATCTAACTCCTTTTTGAAAACATTCAATGTTTTGGCCTCAACTGCTTTCTGTGGTAGCAAATTCCACAGGCACACCAGTCTCTGGGTGAAGAAATTTCTCCTCATCTAAGTCCTGAAAGGTTTACCCTGTATCCTTAGACTATGACCCCTGGTTTTGGACTCCCCCACCATCGGGAACATCCTTCCTGCATATACCCTGTCAAGTCCTGTTAGAATTTTATAGGTTTCTATGAGATCCCCCCTCACTCTTCTGAACTCCAGCAAATATAATCCTAACCGACTCAATCTGTCCTGATATGTCAGTCCCGCCATCCCAGGAATCAGTCTGGTAAACCTTGGCTGCACTCCCTCTATAGAAAGAACATCCTTCCTCAGATAAGGAGACCAAAACTGCACACAATATTTCAGATGTGGCCTCACCAAGGCCCTGTATAATTGCAGCAAAGACATCCCTGCTTCTGTACTCGAATCCTCTCGCTATGAACGCCAACATACCATTTTTTACCCCCTGTTGCACCTGCATGCTTACCTTCAGCGACTGGTGTATGAGAACACCCAGGTCTCGCTGCATATTCCCCTCTCTCAGTTTATAGCCATTCAGATAGTCATCTGCCTTCCTGTTTTTGCTACCAAAGTGGATAACCTCACATTTATCCACATTATACTGCATCTGCCATGCATTAGCCCACTCACTCAACATGTCCAAATCACCCTGAAGCCTCTCTGCATCCTCCTCACAACTCACCCTCCCACCCAGTTTTGTGTCATCTGCAAATTTGGAGATATTACATTTAGTTCCCTCATCTAAATCATTAATGTATATTGTGAATAGCTGGGGTCCTAGCACCGATCCCTGCGGTACCCCACTAGTCATTGCCTGCCATTCGGAAAAAGACCCATTTATCCCTACTCTTTGTTTCCTGTCCGCCAACTAGTTTTCTATCCATCGTAATACACTATCCCCAATCCCATGTGCTTTAATTTTACATGCTAATCTCTTATGTGGGACTTTGTCGAAAGCCTTCTGAAAGTCCGAATAAACCACATCCATTGGCTCCCCCTCATCAACTCTGCTTGTTACATCCTCGAAAAAGTCTAGTAGATTTGTCAAGCATGATTTCCCTTTCGTATATCCATACTTACTCTGTTCGATTCTACTACCACTGTTCTCCAAGTGCTCTGCTATAAAATCTTTGATAATGGACTCTAGAACTTTCCCCATTACCAATGTCAGGCTGACTGGTCCATAGTTCCCTGCTTTCTCTCTACCTCCCTTTTTAAATTGTGGGGTTACATCAGCTACCCTCCAATCTGTAGGATTATCATTATTGTTCCACTTTGTTTCTGTAATTTTCTCACAAGGATTTCATTTATATTTCTACATGAATCATGTGATAGGTTTCTCTTTTACTTTCTTTTCCATGTTCTCCCTTGTTAAAGGTGCTGACTACTTGCTGTTGCACAGTTGAGTGTGTGCTGGCTACATTCCAGTATGTTGCCTAAATGGCCATTCTTTGCAGTGCAGAAAGTGTTGGCAGGCTATTCAGCATTAGGGAGAAGGGATCACAGATTAGTCTGTTTCTGCCCTCACACTCATCCACGTTCATGCACTTCCAGCAGGACTCACCACATAGCGATCTGACGCAGAAATCCTGGCCAATTTCTTTTTTACGCTTCCTAACTCAAGGGTTCAGATACTATCTATGATACCCCTACTACTACCTGAACAAACTCAGCATGGACAAGGATTCTCACCTCTGTGGTTTGGCTATTCACTGGATAAACTCTCTGAGTTACTGGGGAACTGTTTTTCCTCTCTTTAAATCATTATCTCTGCTAGTCTTGACAAGAACTCATTCTTGGAAGAGTGGGAGGAAATACTTTTTAGCTTGAATGAACTTGGCTCAACTCTCACACCAGTTTGAGCAGAGCCATTGCTGGAGGACGTTAGAAAAGAATTTTAAGTCAGTGTTGAATGAGAATTTGTGCATTAATTGGGAGTTACTGAAGACCTGGAATAATGTGTCTCTGGAGTTGCTAGGGTCCCACCTGCCAAGAATGAGGCACATTAATTTTGTCATGAACATTAATTTGATTTTAAACTGTTGCTGGAGTGAATAAAGGACTTGTTAAACAGATCAGCCATGGCTGAAAAAGACGTTTGCATTTTAACAGACAGGGTTTGGAAGGACAAAGCAGCCATTCCCTGACACATTCAACCCACAATGGACATATGATCACCAGATGTTGAAGGTGGGGAGCTTGTATTCCAGGTTGACTGCTAAGATGACCAAATACACAAATGGACATGGTCAAACCAGCTAGTCACATGACTATCCTGCTGGGCAACCTGAGTTTCTTGAATTTGTACAAACAGTTTGTGCAGAAAGCAGTATGCTCCTGACTGAGAAGATCTCTCCTGGCTGGCTTGCCACAGCCCCTCCTCTCTGCCTGCACCCATCTCTTTCTCACAAGCCTCTGAATCCACTGAAGGCACATGAACCCCAAGAGAGAAAAGTCTCCTACAGCGAACAAGGTTTAAGAAGAATGCTGGGCTCCAACGAAAAGCAACATCTTCTTACAATCAAGGACTCTACAGTAAGCTTGAAGACCCGTAACAAAAACTCTTCAGATATTGCCTCAAACTTTTCCACTTTATTTCTTCTGTTTTCTTTTGATCTCTAGCTGCATGTGTGTATCATGTGTGCAAGTTGGCGTGGGCGCGTCGTGTATCCATAGATGTTAACCAAATTAGAGTTCAAGTTGAGTCAAATTTTATTTTACTTCTTAAACCCTGAGAAAGCCTGTTTTTACTTGTTTCTTTGACTTATAATTGGAAAGTGGTGAACAAGAATTCACCAAGGGGCAGCTAAAAACACGGTGTGTTTAAAATTAAATCCTGTTACAGTAAGACCAAGTGAAGGCTGAGAGGGACCGCTCGACACCTTTCTCACCTGGTCGAAACAATGGTGTTGAATGTTCTCTTGTTCTTTAGTGCAGCAGTTATGAACAGATTATTAGGGGACTGCTATGCCTGTGCTGGGACGAGGGAGCAGTACCCCAGGACATGCGCGATGCCAATATCATCACCCTCTATAAAAACAAAGGTGACCGCGGTGACTGCAACAACTACCGTGGAATCTCCCTGCTCAGCATAGTGGGGAAAGTCTTTGCTCAAGTCGCTCTGAACAGGCTCCAGAAGCTGGCCGAGCGCGTCTACCCTGAGGCACAGTGTGGCTTTCGTGCAGAGAGATCGACTATTGACATGCTGTTCTCCCTTCGTCAGATACAGGAGAAATGCCGTGAACAACAGATGCCCCTCTACATTGCTTTCATTGATCTCACCAAAGCCTTTGACCTCGTCAGCAGACGTGGTCTCTTCAGACTACTAGAAAAGATTGGATGCCCACCAAAGCTACTAAGTATCATCACCTCATTCCATGACAATATGAAAGGCACAATTCAACATGGTGGCTCCTCCTCAGAGCCCTTTCCTATCCTGAGTGGCGTGAAACAGGGCTGTGTTCTCACACCCACACTTTTTGGGATTTTCTTCTCCCTGCTGCTTTCACATGCGTTCAAGTCCTCTGAAGAAGGAATTTTCCTCCACACAAGATCAGGGGGCAGGTTGTTCAACCTTGCCCGTCTAAGAGCGAAGTCCAAAGTACGGAAAGTCCTCATCAGGGAACTCCTCTTTGCTGACGATGCTGCTTTAACATCTCACACTGAAGAGTGCCTGCAGAGTCTCATCGGCAGGTTTGCGGCTGCCTGCAATGAATTTGGCCTAACCATCAGCCTCAAGAAAACAAACATCATGGGGCAGGATGTCAGAAATGCTCCATCCATCAATATTGGTGACCACGCTCTGGAAGTGGTTCAAGAGTTCACCTACCTAGGCTCAACTATCACCAGTAACCTGTCTCGAGATGCAGAAATCAACAAGCGCATGGGAAAGGCTTCCACTGCTATGTCCAGACTGGCCAAGAGAGTGTGGGAAAATGGCTCACTGACACGGAACACAAAAGTCCGAGTGTATCAGGCCTGTGTCGTCAGTACCTTGCTCTATGGCAGCGAGGCCTGGACAACGTATGTCAGCCAAGAGCGACGTCTCAATTCATTCCATCTTCGCTGCCTCCGGAGAATACTTGGCATCAGGTGGCAGGACCGTATCTCCAACACAGAAGTCCTCGAGGCGGCCAACATCCCCAGCTTGTACACACTACTGAGTCAGCGGCGCTTGAGATGGCTTGGCCATGTGAGCCGCATGGAAGATGGCAGGATCCCCAAAGACACATTGTACAGCGAGCTCGCCACTGGTATCAGACCCACCGGCCGTCCATGTCTCCGCTATAAAGACATCTGCAAACGCGACATGAAATCCTGTGACATTGATCACAAGTCGTGGGAGTCAGTTGCCAGCGTTCGCCAGAGCTGGCGGGCAGCCTTAAAGACGGGGCTAAAATGTGGCGAGTCGAAGAGACTTAGCAGTTGGCAGGAAAAAAGACAGAGGCGCAAGGGGAGAGCCAACTGTGCAACAGCCCCGACAAACAAATTTCTCTGCAGCACCTGTGGAAGAGCCTGTCACTCTAGAATTGGCCTTTATAGCCACTCCAGGCGTTGCTTCACAAACCACTGACCACCTCCAGGCGCGTATCCATTGTCTCTCGAGATAAGGAGGCCCAAAAGAAAAGAATTAGGGGACTCAGACATCATTCAATTCAACCTTGGCATAGATGGATTTATAATAGATGTATTATATCAAACGAAATGCCACTTAAGCGTATTTATAATGACCCTTGAATAGGAGGAAATTAATTTTTTTTGAATTCTGTGAACATTAAAATCACAGTGATGGACTGCATTTTAGGACCAACATATACCACTGAAGTGCAGAGGGATGTAGGCTCAACTTTTCTCTCTTCTCCAATACATTGAACTCTTGATCCCAGCCACGCTATGGTGATTCATAGCAATGTAATATCTGATAATAATTAACCGGTAAAGATGCCGCAACTTAAATCCCTTTAAGATCGCTTAAAGTTTACTTATCATCTCTGGTCTGCAGCAGATTTGAATACAACGGTCACTTGTGAACTGCTTTGTGATATCACAATTATGCAAGGCCATCAGAAAGCAGCTTTAAACAGCTTCCCTTGGCTACAAAAACAAAAATGCTTATTTAAACTTTCATTTTTATATGAAAACTAACTATGCATTAGAAAGAAAATGTCATAGTCACCAGACTCTCTTACATTCAGCTATGCTTGAGGATTGCGATCCTGGTTTTGATAGCTGGTGCCAGCAATTCCCAGAATTTCTCATGCTTTCTCTCATAGAGGATGAAGAGGCAAGGCTATCCCAGCAGCCAGACAGTTGTGAAATCCTTCTCATGGATTCTTGTGTGGGCACAAACCCACAACCATCGAACTTAAAGACAAGTGTGGTACTAACAGAGCCATTACATGGGCCTCTAGTGAGAACATAAATCGAGTAATACTGAATCAGGAGCCTGTTTTACATCATGGATGATTTCTTTTCCATTGATATCAATTGAGCACACTCTAAAACATGCTGACAATTGACATATCCCATAGGCCGCTATCTCTGAAGACTGATTTCACCTCCGAGATTTACAAATCCCACAGCCATGTGCACTAGTAAGAAAGAATGACAAATATGGATGAAAAAGAAATTGGGAAAGATAGAAAAGGAAAGAAAAGAAAAGGAAAAAAAGAATACTTTACATACGAATATACGTACAAACATATGAATTAGGAGCAGGAGTAGGCCACTCTGCCTCTCGAGCATGCTCCGCCATTCAATAAGTTCTTGGGTGAACTGATTTCTCCACATTACCACCTACCCCCAATAACCTTTCACCCCCTTGCTTATCAAGAATCTATCTACCTCTGCCTTAAACATATTCAAAGACTCTGCTTCCACCTTTTGAGGAAGAGAATTGCAAAGACTCACGACCCTTTGAGGGAAAAGATTTCTCCTCATCTCTGTCATAAATGGGCGACCCCTTATTTTTAAACCGTAACTCTTGGTTCTAGATTCTCCCGCAAAGGGAAACATCCTTTCCACATCCACCCTGTCACGACCCCTTAGGATCTTATATGTTTCAATCAAGTCGTCTCTTGCTCTTCTAAATTCCAGCAGATGCAAGCCTAGCCTGTCCAATCTTTCCTCACAAGATAGCGCGTCCATTCCAGTTATCAGTCGAGTAAACCTTCTTTGAACTGCTTCCAATGCACTTACATCCTTCCTTAAATAAGGAGACCAACACTATACACAGTACTCTAGATGTAGTCTCACCAATGCCCTGTCTAGCTGAAGCATAACCTCCCTACTTTTGTATTCCCCTCATGATAAACGATAACATTCTATAAGCTTTCCTAATTACGTGCTGCACCTGTATGCTAACCTTTTGCGATTCATGCACTAGGACACCCAGATCCCTCTGCATCTCAGAGCTCTGCAATCTCTGATCATTTAGATAATATGTTTCTTTCTTGTTCTTCCTGCCAAAATGGACAACATCTCATTTTCCCACATTATACTCCATCTGCAAGATTTTTGCCCTCTCGCTTAACCTATCTATATCCCTTTGTAGCCTCCTTATGTCCTCTTCACAACTTACTTTCCTACCTATCATTGTGTCATCAGCAAATTTATCAACCATACCTTTGCTCCCTTTTATATAAATTGTAAAAAGTTGAGGCCCCAGCACAGATCCCTTTGGCACACCGCTCGTTACATCTTGCCAACCAGAAATAGTCCTATTTATACCTACTCTCCATTTCCTGTGAATGAGCCAATCTTCTATCCATGCCAATATGTTATCCCCTACACCATGAGCTATTACTTTTTGCAATAACCTTTGATGTGGCACCTTTATCAAATGCCTTCTGGAAATCTAAGTACAATACATCCACCAGTTTTCCTTCATCCACAGCACATTTAACTCCCTCAAAGAACTCCAATAAATTGGTTAAACATGATTTCCCTTTAACAAAACCATGTTGACTCTGCCTGATTACCTTGAATTTTTCTAAATGCCCTGCTATGACCCCTTTAATAAAAGCTTCGAACATTTTCCCTAAAACAGATGTTAAGCTAACTGGCCTGTAGTTTCCTGCAATCTACCTCCCTGTCTTTTTGAATAAAGGGGTTACATTTGCTATTTTCCAGTCTAGCGGAACCTTCCCTGAATCTAGGGAACTTTGGAAAATTAAAACTAACATGTCAACTATCACACTAGCTTCTTTTAAGACCCGAAGATGAAGTCCATCAGGACCCGGGACTTGTCAGCCCACAGATCCAACAATTTATTCAGTACCACTTCACTGGTGATTGTAATTTTTTTGAGTTCCTCCCTCCCTTCCATTCCCTGACTTACAGCTAATTCTGGGATGTCACTTGTATCCTCTATATTGAAGACCAATGCAAAATACCTGCTCAATTCATTTGCCATCTCCTTATTATCCATTATTAATTCCCCTGACTCACTTTCTAGAGGACCAACGTTCACATTGTTAACTCTGTTCTTTTTAAAATAGCTATAGAAACTCTTACTATCTGTCTTTATATTTCTAGCTAGCTTTCTCTCGTACTCCAATTTTACCTTCCTCTACATCAGTCTTCACTGTTTTTTATATTCTGTCCAATCTTTTGACCTGCCACCCATCTTTGCGCAATTGTATGCTTTTTCTTTATGTTTTGATACTATCTTTAACTGTTTTAGTTAACCACAAATTTTCTTTCTCATTGGAATGTATCTATTCTGTGTATTCTGAAATATCCCCTTAAATGTCTGCTACTGCATCTCTACTGACCTATCCCTTAACCTAATTTTCCAGTTTACCTTAGCTTGTTCTGCTTTCATGCCCTCATAATTGCCCTTGTTTAAATTTAAAATATTGGTCTTCTCTCTTCTCTCCCTCAAACAGAATTTAAAATTCAACCATGTTATGATCACTGCTACCGAGGGGTACCTTAACTATGGGGTCATTAATGAATCCTATCTCGTTGCACAATACCAGATCTAGTATAGCCTGCTCTCTGGTTGGCTCCAGAACGTACTGTTCCAAGAAATTATCCCAAAAACATTCTATGTACTCCTCATCTAGGCTACCTCTGCCCATCTGATTTTTCCAGTCAATATGTTGGTTAAAATCCCCCATGATTATTGCTGTACCTTTCTGATAGGCTGCCATTATTTTTTCCTTTATACCCCATCCTACAGTGTGGTTAACGTTAGGTGGCCTGTACATCACCCCCCACAGTTGACTTCTTGCCTTTATGATTTCTCATCTCCACCCAAACTGCTTCTGCATCCTGGTCTCCTGAACTTTGGTCATACCTCTCTATTGTGCTAATGCCATCATTAATTAACAGAGCCACGCCTCCACCTTTTCCTAGCTTCATGTCCTTCCTAAATACCACTTACCCTTCAATATTCAGGTCCCAATCTATGTCATTCTGTAGCCATGTCTCTGTAATGGCTATCAGATCGTATTTATTTATTTCTATTTGCGCTCTTCGTTCATCTGTTTTGTTTCAAATGCTACGTGCATTCATATCGAGAACCTTTAGTTTTGTCCATTTATTATTTTTGTAACCTCTAGCCTTATCTGTTGATTTACTCTTAGATTTCTTTAGGATCCCTGCCCTGCCAGAAGAAGGTGTAGTCTTGCTCTGCTAGAGAGCCACTCGCGGGGAGGCGAGTCTCCTGAAGTGCTGCAATGTCCACATTGAGTCTACTGAGCTCGTTGTTAATGATGGCGGTCTTCCGAGAATCGTTGATTTGTGTAAGGTCTTCCGACAGGCCAGGACACATAGTTCTGACGTTCCAGCTTGCAAAGCGAAGGGCTGGTACCTTCTTTCCTTTTTTCATGTTGTTTGGTGCGGTGTATCAGTCCACCTTTCGGGCAATGACCCTGAGCTCCAAGCACCCATTGAAGCAGGCAGACTGTGGCGGGACAGAACCTTATTGACCGGGGGCTGCCCGGTTTGAGGCGGGCGGTAGCTGTCCAGTGAGGTGCAATGACCTCTCCCACCGACAAAGGCAACCCGTGGCGCCCAGTTTCTACGCCAATTTATCTGGACTTATAACCCGTAACTGCTGCCTTCCGTGTTGTTTCAGTCGCTGTGAGGCAACTATGGAGTGACCTCTCCATGGCGCATGCCTGGGCAAATTTATGGAGGTTGAGAGTTGCCCAGTCGTCAAAACCCCCCTCTCAGCCTTTCTGGTGGGGTCCAAAGGAGTGCAGGACACGACGTTTGGCACCAGTATGGCTGCAGGAACTGCCGGAAACATGCCAAAGGTGACACATGACCGCCTACGGGGTTCCGCTCCGGATTTTCTGTTAGGGTTTACTCCCTTAGCCTTGGTCTCTCCCGAGACGCCCACAAGGCAGTGGGGTTGTTGGGGCCCCTACACAGGTGTAGGATGGTGCCGGTGGGAGGAGGGGATGCAAGGGGGAGGGGTAGAGGGAGGGGGTGGGGGGGGGTGCAGGGGAAGGGGGTGCGGGGTGAAGATGGTGCGAGGGGGGGGCGGGCTGGGACGGGGTTGTGAGGGGGTGAGCTGAGAGGGTGGAGCAGGGAAGGGGACGGGGGTGGGGGGGGGGGGGGGGGGTGGAAGGGGGGTAAAGGGGGGGGGGGAGGGGGGGTGGAATCTGGTGCAGGTAATAAGCCATTTCCTCAGTGCCCACCATCGACGTCCGGAAAGCTCGTCCACGTCCTTCGGGAGGTGAAGCATCATTTGGCAGACTTAGAGGTGATTACATTTGCTAAGGGTTTTTTTTTTTGCAGTGGTTTAAATAAAGGCATGCAGCATTGCCGACAGTGCGCTGCAGATGCTCTCCGAGCCATCTCCCGCGGGCGCTTTGAAGTTGCGGCCGGGGGGGCCGTTCGTGGATGTTTTGGGTGTTCGGGGCACCTTTTCTCAGGACTTCTCTCGGGTCCCGCAGCTCCTTCTTCACCTCAATGGACTTACCGCATGCCGTGGCTGCAGACACTCTGGACTGTGAAGACAGCAGGATCGGAGATTAAAGTATCGGCAGCTGTGCTCGTCAGTTTCATCCGGATCAATTTCATTGAGAAAACAAAGAGCAGGTGTGGCTGGGGGAGGGCAGTGGGCCCAGGTAACATACACTAAACTAACTGTTAACTTTTAGATAGGGCTAAAATGAACTGATTTAAAGAGCCAGGGGAATTTAAACAGTTTAAGAGGGCAGATTGGGGGAGAAAACGTTAGGGATGGGAGCAGATGGCCATGGATAGAGTTGAACAGCAAGGGAGATTCCTAGGGAGCTTCCAGCACAGGAGCCATCTTGCAATGGGCAGGGATCCTAAAGAACCAAGACAGCATGGAGTGGGCTTCGCCATCAGAAACTCCTTGCTCAGCATGATAGAGCCTCCCTCAAATGGCTCGGAACGCATACTGTCCATCCGACTGCTCACCACCTCTGGTCCAGTACACCTACTCAGCATCTATGCTCCAACACTCTGTTCCGCACCTGAAGCTAAAGACCAGTTCTATGAACAACTCCATAACATCATTAGCAGCATCCCCAACACCGAACACCTATTCCTGCTGGGGGACTTTAATGCCAGGGTTGGGGCCGACCATGACTCATGGCCCTCCTGCCTTGGGCGCTATGGCGTTGGAAGGATGAATGAGAACGGGCAGAGACTGCTTGAGTTGTGTACCTATCATAACCTCTGCATCACCAACTCGTTCTTTCACACTAAACCCTGTCACCAGGTTTCATGGAGGCACCCAAGATCACGTCGTTGGCACCAGCTAGACCTCATTGTCACAAGGCGAGCCGCCTTAAACAGTGTTCAAATCACACGCAGCTTCCACAGTGCGGACTGCGACACCGACCACTCCCTGGTGTGCAGCAAGGTTAGACTCAGACCAAAGAAGTTGCATCATTCCAAGCAGAAGGGCCGCCCGCGCATCAACACGAGCAGAATTTCTCACCCACAGCTGTTACAAAAATTTCTAAATTCACTTGTAACAGCCCTTCAAAACACTCCCACAGGGGATGCTGAGACCAAGTGGGCCCACATCAGAGACGCCATCTATGAGTCAGCTTTGACCACCTACGGCAAAAGTGCGAAGAGAAATGCAGACTGGTTTCAATCTCATAATGAAGAGCTGGAACCTGTCATAGCCGCTAAGCGCATTGCACTTTTGAACTACAAGAAAGCCCCCAGCGATTTAACATCCGCAGCACTTAAAGCAGCCAGAAGTACTGCACAAAGAACAGCTAGGCGTTGCGCAAACGACTACTGGCAACACCTATGCAGTCATATTCAGCTGGCCTCAGACACCGGAAACATCAGAGGAATGTATGATGGCATGAAGAGAGCTCTTGGGCCAACCATCAAGAAGATCACCCCCCTCAAATCTAAATCGGGGGACATAATCACTGACCAACGCAAACAGATGGACCGCTGGGTTGAGCACTACCTAGAACTGTACTCCAGGGAGAATGCTGTCACTGAGACTGCCCTCAATGCAGCCCAGTCTCTGCCAGTCATGGATGAGCTGGACATACAGCCAACCAAATCGGAACTCAGTGATGCCATTGATTCCCTAGCCAGCGGAAAAGCCCCTGGGAAGGACAGCATTACCCCTGAAATAATCAAGAGTGCCAAGCCTGCTATACTCTCAGCACTACATGAACTGCTATGCCTGTGCTGGGACGAGGGAGCAGTACCCCAGGACATGCGCGATGCCAACATCATCACCCTCTATAAAAACAAAGGTGACCGCGGTGACTGCAACAACTACCGTGGAATCTCCCTGCTCAGCATAGTGGGGAAAGTCTTTGCTCGAGTCGCTCTGAACAGGCTCCAGAAGCTGGCCGAGCGCGTCTACCCTGAGGCACAGTGTGGCTTTCGTGCAGAGAGATCGACTATTGACATGCTGTTCTCCCTTCGTCAGATACAGGAGAAATGCCGTGAACAGCAGATGCCCCTCTACATTGCTTTCATTGATCTCACCAAAGCCTTTGACCTCGTCAGCAGACGTGGTCTCTTCAGACTACTAGAAAAGATCGGATGTCCACCAAAGCTACTAAGTATCATCACCTCATTCCATGACAATATGAAAGGCACAATTCAACATGGTGGCTCCTCATCAGAGCCCTTTCCTATCCTGAGTGGTGTGAAACAGGGCTGTGTTCTCGCACCCACACTTTTTGGGATTTTCTTCTCCCTGCTGCTTTCACATGCGTTCAAATCCTCTGAAGAAGGAATTTTCCTCCACACAAGATCAGGGGGCAGGTTGTTCAACCTTGCCCGTCTAAGAGCGAAGTCCAAAGTACGGAAAGTCCTCATCAGAGAACTCCTCTTTGCTGACGATGCTGCTTTAACATCTCACACTGAAGAATGCCTGCAGAGTCTCATCGACAGGTTTGCGTCTGCCTGCAATGAATTTGGCCTAACCATCAGCCTCAAGAAAACGAACATCATGGGGCAGGATGTCAGAAATGCTCCATCCATCAATATTGGCGACCACGCTCTGGAAGTGGTTCAAGAGTTCACCTACCTAGGCTCAACTATCACCAGTAACCTGTCTCTAGATGCAGAAATCAACAAGCGCATGGGTAAGGCTTCCACTGCTATGTCCAGACTGGCCAAGAGAGTGTGGGAAAATGGCGCACTGACACGGAACACAAAAGTCCGAGTGTATCAGGCCTGTGTCCTCAGTACCTTGCTCTACGGCAGCGAGGCCTGGACAACGTATGCCAGCCAAGAGCGACGTCTCAATTCATTCCATCTTCGCTGCCTTCGGAGAATACTTGGCATCAGGTGGCAGGACTATATCTCCAACACAGAAGTCCTTGAAGCGGCCAACACCCCCAGCTTATACACACTACTGAGTCAGCGGCGCTTGAGATGGCTTGGCCATGTGAGCCGCATGGAAGATGGCAGGATCCCCAAAGACACATTGTACAGCGAGCTCGCCACTGGTATCAGACCCACCGGCCGTCCATGTCTCCGTTATAAAGACGTCTGCAAACGCGACATGAAATCGTGTGACATTGATCACAAGTCGTGGGAGTCAGTTGCCAGCATTCGCCAGAGCTGGCGGGCAGCCATAAAGACAGGGCTAAATTGTGGCGAGTCGAAGAGACTTAGTAGTTGGCAGGAAAAAAGACAGAGGCGCAAGGGGAGAGCCAACTGTGCAACAGCCCCAACAAACAAATTTCTCTGCAGCACCTGTGGAAGAGCCTGTCACTCCAGAATTGGCCTTTATAGCCACTCCAGGCGCTGCTTCACAAACCACTGACCACCTCCAGGCGCGTATCCATTGTCTCTCGAGATAAGGAGGCCCAAAAGAAAGAAAAAAGAAAGAACTCTTAGATTTGTACACTCTGTCCCTTCCTGTCATAGTTTGTTTATCATTTCCCATATTAATAGCTTCCTCTCTTGCCTTGATTTACCATATCTACCCAAATTTGATCCCTTTCTCCCATTATTCAGTTTAAAACCCTCTCCACTTCCCTTGTTATGCGGCTCACTAAAACACTGGCCCCAGCACGGTTTAGATGTAGACCATTCCAACGGTACAGCCACCAATTTCCCCAGTATTGGTGCCAGTGCCCTACGAACCGGAACCCAGATCTACCACATTAATGCCATGCATTAATTTCTCTAATCTTATTTGCCCTATGCCAATTTGCATGTGGCTCAGGTAATAATCTAGAGATTATTACTTTGAGGTTCTATTTCTTAATTTAGTGCCTAATTCCTCATACTGACTATACAGAACCTCTTTCCTTGTCCTGCCTATGCCGTTGTTTTGGTACCTACATGGACCATGATGACTGGATCCTCCCCCTCCCACTGTAAGCTCCTCTCCAGCCCTGAGCAGATGTCTCAAACACAGGCACCGGGCAGGGAATACAGCCGTCTGGACTCTTGCTCTTTGCTGCACAGAACAGTGTCAATCCCCCTAACTATACTGTTCCCTACTACCACTACATTCCTTTTTTCTCCCTCTGCTTGAATGGCTTCCTGTACCATGGTGCCATGGTCAGGTTGCTCATCCACCCTGCAGCCCCCACTCTCATCCAAACAAACTGAAAGAACCTCAAGTCTGATGGACAATGGCAAAGGCTGAGGCTCCTGCACTCCTGCCCTCTGGGACCCCTTATCTGCCTCAACTGCAGCCACACCCTCCTGTCCCTGACCAATGACCAAATTAGAAGACCGTATCCTAAGGGGTTTGACCGCCTCTTGGTACAAAATGTGCAGGTAACATGCCCCCTCCCTGATGTGTCAGTGTCTGCAGCTCGGCCTCCAGTTCAATGATTCTGAGCTGAAGCTCTTAGAGCTGCAAGCACATAATGCAGACTGTGTTTGCCCTGGATCACACATGCTGCAACCGTGACACATCACCTGTCCTGCCATCCTTAATGTGTTTCAATTAACTACTTAATTATTTTATTCAATTTATATTATTTTCCTTTTTTATATTTTATTAAGCTTACTCCTTTATTTTCGCGATGAGGTGGTGGTGGCATAGCAGTAATATCATTAGACTAATAATTAAGAGGCCAGCCTAATGCTCTGTGGATGTGGGTTTGAAACCCGCCACATCAGATGGCGGAATTTGAATTCAAATAATACATCTGGAATTTAAAACCTAGTCTCATCAAATTCACTGTCGATTGTTGTAAAAACCCATCTGGTTCACTGATGTTCTTTAGGGAAGGAAATCGGCCATCCTTACCTGGTCTGGCCTACATGTGACTCAAAATCCAAAGCCATGTGGTTGACTCTTAAAATGCCCTCTGAAATGGCCTAGCAAGTTCAAGGACAATTAGGGATGAGCAATAAATGCTGGCCTAGCCAGTGACTCCCACAAATTAATAAAACAAAACTTTAAATGTTAGCATTAGAATAAACTTTAACCACTGACCAGATACGCGCCAAACAGTTATCTTCTTCCCAAACCAATCACCTACCTGCTTGCCTGTGATATCACACTTTGTTTTGTTTGAAGGGCTTGTTCCACTAAATGGATAGGCTAGCCTCTCCCCACATTCAGCACTCTTTTCAATGAAGCCTCTCCCCACACTCCACGCTCTTTTCAATGAAGCCTCTCCCCACACTCCACGCTCTTTTCAATGAAGCCTCTCCCCACACTCAGCGCTTTTTTCAATGAAGTCTCTCCCAGCACTCCACGCTCTTTTCAATGAAGCCTCTCCCAGCACTCCACGCTCTTTTCAATGAAGCCTCTCCCCGCACTTGGTGCTCTTTTCAATGAAGCCTCTTCCCGCACTCCCTGCTCTTTTCAATCAATTTTTAATTTTCAATTAATGGCTTCTTGGCTATCTCCTAGAACAAATGTAACAAAAGCTGTTTTTGCTTTCAACCATATTTATAATCTGATGTAACTGGGCAGTTATGCATGTGGTTTGTAGCTAAAAATGTTTACATGTAAATTTATCCAGTGTGGATAACTCCAATATCTACTCATGTAATAAGACAAAGTATTTCCCCTCATGGCAAAAACATAAATAGCTTTTCTCTCTGTATTGTAGAGAGTGGAGGTTTTTATGCAACTTTCTGTTTGTAGATATATTATGTAAGTGTCTAAACTATGGCCCATGGGCCCAGGCAACTTAGTCCAATTTGTGTTTGTATTTTTTATTTGCTGGTTTGTCCTGTTTCAAAAGTGTAGGCCCAGTGATTTGGAAATGATGGTTCTTGACATTGGTGGCTAAACCTGTACCAAACATCAAGATATGTTGTTATCCGAAACTTGAGATATATGCAAACTAATGGGAAGCTCATGAGGCACTATGGTATGTG
The DNA here is from genome assembly GCF_036365525.1 of Heterodontus francisci. Lineage (NCBI taxonomy): Eukaryota > Metazoa > Chordata > Chondrichthyes > Heterodontiformes > Heterodontidae > Heterodontus > Heterodontus francisci. Next base: position 42,184,418 of record NC_090375.1, read on the forward strand.
CCAATGAAGCCCAGTAAGTCATAAAGGCTGGCCACCCCTTTATCTAAGGTATATCTTTTATTCTGAGATAAGCATTCCCTTTTCCATGATTATAAATGATAGAAACATAAGACATCAATGAAAAATTCTCTTTGTCACATCAAGCCCATTCCTTCCGCATCAGATATTCTGTCATGGATTCTACCCAATACCACTATAATCTCATTATGAAAGGTATTGTGTTTTCATTCTTCCCTTCAAGGTTATTTCGACTGAAATTTAACAATATTGGTCTGTTACCGATTCATCAGTTGCATCAGTTGCGTTCCTAAGTGGTCTGAGCATCTAACATTTATGGGTACTGATTCACACTGCCCTATATCTTCTTGTATATCATACATAACCTTAGCTAACACAATAACATCTCCTTATGATCTCAGCCAAATACTTATGTCGTTCGCATGTACATTTCTTTAATTTTCCCGAAGATGGACTGAGTTTCCACTATGTGAGGCTTGATATCAATCATTAGAGCTCCTTTATTTCACAGTAAATAGTACATGCAAATCAATAATTATAATCAGATTTACATAGTTGATTATAATTTTCCAAAATTCCCTAGATTCCGGAAGGTTCCATTAGATTGGAAAATAGACAATGTAGCTCCTTTATTCAAAAAGGGAGGGAGACGGAAAGCAGTAAACCATAGGCCAGTTAGTTTAACATTTGTTAGAGGAAATTATTAGAAGCTATTATTAAAGACGTTATAGCAGGGCACTTAGAAAATTCAAGGTAATCAGGCAGAGCCAACATGATTTTGTGATAGGGGAATCATGTTTACCCAATTTATTGGAGATCTTTGAAGAAGTAACATGTGCTGTGGATAAAGGGGAACTGGTGGATGTACTGTAATTAGACTTCCAGAAGACATTTGATAAGGTACCACATCAAAGATTATTGTGGAAAATAAAAGCTCGTGGTATAGGGGACAACATATTGGCATGGATAGGGAATTTGTTAGCCAACAGGAAACAGAGAGTCTGCATAATCATTATTAGAACATTACAGCGCAGTACAGGCCCTTCGGCCCTCGATGTTGCGCCGATCATCTGACCTACACTATTCCATTTTCATCCATATGTCTATCCAATGACCACTTAAATGCCCTTAAAGTTGGCGAGTCTACTACTGTTGCAGGCAGGGCGTTCCACGCCCCTACTACTCTCTGCGTAAAGAAACTACCTCTGACATCTGTCCTATATCTTTCACCCCTCAACTTAAAGCTATGTCCCCTCGTGTTTGCCATCATCATCCGAGGAAAAAGTCTCTCACTATCCACCCTATCTAACCCTCTGATTATCTTGTATGTCTCTATTAAGTCACCTCTCCTCCTCCTTCTCTCTAACGAAAACAACCCCAAGTCCCTCAGCCTTTCCTCGTAAGACCTTCCTTCCATACCAGGCAACATCCTAGTAAATCTCCTCTGCACCCTTTCCAAAGCTTCCACATCCTTCCTATAATGCGGTGGGTCAATTTCTATTTGGCAAGATGTAACGAGTGGTGTGCCAAAGGGATCAGTGCTGGAGCCTCAACTTTTTACAATTTATATAAATGACTTGGATGAAGGGACCAAAGGTATGGCTGCTAAATTTGCTGATGACACAAGTATAGGTAGGAAAGTAGGTTGTGAAGAGGACATGAGGAGACTACAAAGGGATATAGATAGGTTAAGTGAGAGGGCAAAGATCTGGCAAATGGAGTATAATGTGGGAAAATGTGAAATGTTCCATTTTGGCAGGAAGAATAAAAAATAAGCATATCATTTAAATGGTGAGAGATTGCAGAGCTCTGAGATGCAGAAGGGGCTGGGTGTCCTACAGCATGAAATACAAAAGGTTGGTATGCAGATTCAGCAAGTAATTAGGAAAGCTAATAGAATGTTATTGTTTATTATGAGGAGAATTGAATGTAAAAGTAGGAAAGTTATGCTTCGGTTATGCTTCAGTTATGCAGGGCATTGGTGAGACCACATCTGGAGTATTGTGTTCAGTATTTGTCTCCTTATTTAAGAAAAGATGAAAATGCATTGGAAGCAATTCAGAGAAAGTTTACTGGACTAATACCTGGAATGGGCGGTTTGTCTTATGAGGAAAAGAGTTGGAGGCGACTTGATTGAAACATATAAGATGTTGAGGGGTCTTGACAGGGTGGATGTAGAAAGGATGTTTCCCTTGTGGGAGAATCAAGAACTAGGGGTCACTGTTTAAAATTAAGGCTCACCCATTTACGACAGAGATGAGGAGAAATTTTTTCTCTCAGAGGGTCATGTGTCTTTGGAATTCTTCTTCAAAAGGCAGTGGAAACGGAGTCTTTAAAAATTGTTAAAGCAAATGTAGATAGTTTCTTGATAAGCAAGGGGATAAGAGGTAGGCAGGTATGTGGAGTTCAAGTTACAATCTGATCAGCCATGATCTTATTGAATGGCAGAGCAGGCTCGAGGGTCTGAGGGGCCTACTCCTGCTCAAAATTCACATCTCACTTCGGCAGGTCATCTTGCTTGACTTGTCCATCATCTTTCATAGATGGAATGATGTATTGTTACGACCGGGTGAGGAAGTTGTCTCGGGCTCCCCTCTCAGCCTTTTCCTGGTTTGGCAGGAACACAGTTTAACTTTTCAGACACTATGTTTTTAGCTTCCCCTCAATGAGTTCTTGCTCACTGCTCTCTAATTGTAATTGCAAAAAAATCAACCAGACAGGTTTTCTTAGTTTTCAACAAGAATGGTGTAAGTTTATTCACCTTAAAACTCTAACTCAGATAAAACTACTAAAAATATGCGATGTGACCACGCTAGCATGCATAAACACATGATAAACGCACACACAAATAAATACAGAGGAGGAGAAAGAATTAAAGCGGGGAAGGTTTGAGTAGTAACTGGAACTCACCACTGTTTTGGGGTTTGCTGTGAAGTTTTGATTGAAGATAAGTCTTTCAGTTCTCGTTGGGGCCCAGTGCACACTTGCAAACTTGTTTCACTGGTACCAGAAGGCTGCCGGGGGTCTTCTTGAGGCTTAAGTTACTTCCTCGGGTCCCTGGAACTTTGCCTGTGAGGGAGAGAGAGAGAGAGAGAGGTGCTTTCTTCTTGACGTTCAATTGCAGTCTGCCTCAAAACTTTTCTGTGAGCACAATTCAATTAATCCCCAGGTTGGCCAGCAGGTCAGTCACGTGACTAGCTCCTTGTTTGAAACAGCCTCGCCTGTGAAGTTTGTGGATTCCTCCAACCTTCTCAGACGCTCTCAGTGGTGGGGGTGGGGGGGGGGGGGGTGGGAATTCTGGCTCTTGCACAGACAATGACTCTCAACATCTTTTGATTATCACTATTGACAAAACCCATCTGATTGATTGGATCAAGGAGTACTCCCATTGTCTCTCCATGCAACTGTCTTTCAGAATGCAAATGTGCAGCCATGTTTTCAGCCATTGCTCTGTGGTCTTTTTAAAACAAGTTATGTTCAATGGCCAGTAGACCTTCAAATAATGTTCCATATGACAAAATTAATATGTTTCCATTTGGCAGGTGTGGTTTCTATCACATTATGTATGTTCTTATGTTCATGTAGTTCAATCTGTAAAACTTTACGTAACTTAATAATATAAAAATAATGAATATTCTATGTTATCTCACTTCGGCAGGTCATTTTGCTTGACTTGTCCATCATCTTTTGTAGATGGAATGATATCTTGCTCGAATTAAATTTAATTATCTAATTTCTCTCTGCTATATGCCATTCTCACAATTTGTTGCCTGGAAGCCCCAGCTAAGGTCCACACAGTTTTTCCTTTAACTAAACCTCACACCTGACGCTTTCATGACCCCATACGAAGTTGGAGCTTAGGGTCTCATTCCTTCTTTGATCTGGCCGTTGACAAGAAGAATGCATAATCAGGTCCGCTGCTGTGCCCCCCCTCCCTTTGAAACTAACTTTATGTAAAGCTCAGCAAGAGGGGGCATTCCATTCAATCACAATATAAATATTTATTAAGAGCACCGGGGATGGTAATGGCTCTCCTATTATTTTGACCATCCTGGGTAATTGTGTCAACATTTGACCTTTGCATCAATTCAGCAAATGCCTGCAGCTTGTGGCTTTCATTTTTAAGCTGTGTAACTTCACTTTGCATTTAAAATCCAACACTGAAGATGTGTTTTTCTTCCCCCAAACCTATTCTGTGGAAAAATGGTCAAAACATCCTGAAACATCAAACTGTCGAGCCATACAATCTGAGTTCTTAACTTTTTTCTTGGCTGCTTTCCTTGATATGTCTGTTTATGGGTCCATTCGTCCAGGAGCCATTATGTTCTACAGACTATTCAAAGCTGATCATTCTGCATATTTTGGGTCATGACTCCCTTTTGAACTAGGCAGGGTCACTGTTGACAGACACACTCACAGAAATTATGACACAATGTATTTGAAACTATGCATATTGCAGTACACAGCAATCTTGCTTACGAATCCACTGTGCTTCTCTAATTGTGATGATTAAACAGTTAGTAGTCATGCTGCCATCTGGAGTTACAGGTGGCACTGCAACTAATATTTCACAGATTTCAACAAGATTTCAATCATTGCATTATTCACGTCCCCAGGCTTGAAAAAGTTAAGCAACCAAGTACCATAAAACACAAGAACACAAGAAATAGGAAAAGGAGTAGATCATATGACCCATCGAGCCTGCTGTACCATTCAATACAATCATGGCTGATCTTAGGATTCAGCTCCACTTTCCCGCCTGCTCACTATACCCCTTGATTCCCTGAGAGACCAAAAATCTGTCTATCACAGCCTTAAATGTATTCAGTGATGGAGTATTCACAACCCTCTGGGGTAGTGAATTCCAAAGATTCACAACCTTTGAGTGAAGTAATTTCTCCTCATCTCAGTCCTAAATGATCGGCCCCTTATCCTGAGACTGTGCCCCTGTGTTTTAGATGCCCCGACCAGCAGAAATAATCTCTCAGTGCCTACCCTATCCAGCCCCTTTAGAATCTTATATGTTTCAATGAGATCACCTCTCAGTCTTCTAAAGTTCAGAGTATACAGGCCCAATTTTACTTAGTCTCTCACCGTAGGACAGCCCCCTTATCCCAGGGGCCAATCTAGAGAATCTTCGCTGCACTGCCTCCAATGCAAGTATATCCTTTCTTAAATGCGGAGATCAAAACTGCACACAGTATTCCAGATGCGGTCTCACCAAAATCCTGTACAATTACAGCAATACTTCCTTATTCCTGTACTTCAATCCCCTTGCAATAAAGGCAGACCTGTCTCGAATCTGTTATGAGTTTTACAGTTGCTGACTTCTTGCTGTACTTCTAAGGAGAGGCTTGTAAAGCCTGGGTTACCACCAGCCGACAGACCAGCAGTTTTCCAGACTGTAAGTCAATCCTGACAGTTCAACAGCAACCACACTTTTCTATTCCCTCATGAAATGTAAAAAAAAAGCAATATATTGCTGCTACATTTTCAACCTGCAATTTCTGAAAGAAATCAACATGTCTGATACCAAATAAACTCTGGTTAAGAGAATAAAAACTATACATGAATATTTTCCTCCCAATTTTCTACCCTATTCTGCTGCACATGTTGGCTAATATTGGAATGTAGGTCCACGGAAACCAGCTATCATTTATTACCACACTCACATGACCATTATTTGTGCATGTACTTTGACATTGAATGTTAATAAATTATTCAACTGTAAAGGCAAACTCAGCAAGACTATTCACATTTGATATTTGGTTTCTTCTTAGGAAGTGATGACAGGATGAGAAGATGTACTTAGTGAGGTGCCCCAGGAACATATGAAATACAGACTGAAAAATGGGATTAGTGCTGAGACTCCTATTGTCCCTAATGTACATTAATCATTTAGATTCAGATACCCAATGCTGCTGTACTGGTTTTTAGTTGGTTCTAAATTAAGAAAGAACAAAAGGAATAACTTTCTTTTATATAGAATCCTGTATGAATTTTGGATGTCCCAAAGCACTTTACAGACATTGAAGTTCAGTACTTTTGAAGTATAGTCACTGTTATAATGTAGGAAGATTCAAGTCAGGAGGAATTCAGGGATCTGCAAAATGAGTTAGAAAAAAACAGTCAACTCAGTGACAAATAAAATTCCCAGGACTGGGATCCGAAGGCACGGGAGTGCCGGCCACCTGCACCAATATCGCTCCGGGACAGACGGTGGGAGCGAGGAGGTTATCAATTCCTTTATTTACATTAATTAACATATTTAAATTGGGCTTCTGCAACCGAGTGGTGGGGGGGGCCGCCCGAGGCCTCGCTGCTTCTGGCAATATGGGGCCGAGCATTCCTGGCAATGAGGTCCATGGCGGGCCTCTCCCGGAGGCATTTTCCACCTCCGCCACCCCCACGCCATAATGTCAGAAGATCTGTAAAATGTTGCCATTGTGTCATATTTATGCTCTCCTCTGTGGCGGGTTTGGAGGCAGGAAGAGCATTTAGTCAGATGGGAAGGTGGTGGGTGGGGATCCTGCCACCTTTCCCGCCTACACCCCGATTAAGTCCGTGGCGGGAAGGCCCGTGGATGGCCTTCCTTCCCTGTCGCCAATTGAGGCCCTTAAGGGACAATTACTCCCCAGTTAAGGGCCTCCACCAACTGCTGCTGTTATTAACCCAGTGGCAGGTGAGTCTGTCATCATGCAAACTTGTGCAGGGTTGCTTGTGGACTCCAAGTGTTGGGGGGGGTGGGGTAGCGTTGGGGGGGTGTTCCTCGTTCAAAGAGACTCAATGCCTGATTGAGGGATCTGGTATCCTGAAGGGGGGGGGCCTGCTGAGAGCCACCACCCTGCCCTTGCTGCCGAGTCCCCTACATCCCCCTCACCCGTGACCCCCACTCCATGAAACCCCTCCCACCATCAGTTACCTCTGCCCTGGTTTGCTCCACAATCCTGGGCCTCTGGTGGGTGTTGTTCCAGCAGCAACCACTGCCCCCCATTCCCCCCTCCCACCCATCCCCGATAGCACTGCCAAGCACAAGAACTGCTGGCATCTGATTGGCCATCTCGTCCCAGGGTCTTGATCCTGGAATAGGCCCGCTGGTGCCCTCTTAAGTGCCTGACTGCTTCTTAATAGGGTGGGCCTTCCCTAAAGGAGGCAATGCAGATGTCTCATTGGCTACAACAGTGTGAAAAGTGGAAATGTCTTACTGGTGCAGTATGTGATGCTCTGCTAAGTGAACATCACTCTGCATTCACCCATGCTAAGCTGACCTTTTAGACACTACTGCTGATAAAAAATGTTCCAATTCCCAGCACTGACTTGTTCACCTCATGACAATATATTTTATTGAAATTGAAGTTAAACATTATTTAATGAAAGCACCAAGCAACTAATCCATGTAGGCTGAGACATTCTCGGTATCTGCTGAATTATCTAATTTCACCTGGGGCACTATAAATGGTATAGTAGCTTGGGATATGGAGGCAGAAACAGCCTCTGTTCTTTTTGCTGACGGTATGTTAAGTCAATAGGCCAACACATACTATCCAGCTTCACACTTTGGTGACACACTGGCACACTGGGGGACGTCCAGTACTCATGGAATCCCAACAAAAATCAATCACCTTGCGATGTTTTTAAGGTCAAGGTTTGTGAAGCTGTAAAACACACTATCAGGGCTAGCAACTGAAGCAGCAGCATGTCAACATTTAAGAAGGATTAGATTGATAATTGAAGGAGAGAGGAATAAAAGGATACAGCAACAGCGTGGGCATATGGAATGATAACGACTGCTCACATGGAAGATAAACACCAACACAGAATAGTTGGGCCGAAAAGCCTGTTTCCATGTTGTAATTTCTGATGTTATTCTATTTAAAATCAGCAGACCTATGATCCCAGTAATCCCACTTAGATCATGCCCACCACGAATCTCCACTGTTGATCTCCATGATCAGGGGGTGGTTCCTTCCTTTGTGTGGCATTGATGGGCAGCTGTGCCATTAGAGGCAAATCTTGGGCACCTCCAATGGTGCAAGGATCAAGAATCCAACCATAACTTTTCAATTCTGAGAGGGAGTGCTTGTTCTCTCTCCTACTAGTCCCCAACCCCCTCCCATCTACCCAGAAAGAAGTTTAAAATGCCCACCTCCTTTGTAAAGAAGATGCAGTTAAGTATATATATATATATTTTTTTTTAATTACATTTATTTTTCTTCAGGTCCAGTTATAGTGTAAGAAATAAACACTGTAGCTCAGCCAACTCTGCTTCTATTTTAGGTAGATACAGTACAATTTTTTAAAAGTAATTTTAATTTATTAACTGCTTTTGTTTTCCAACAGGGAGACCAGGGTTATCCAGGAGAACAAGGTTTTCGAGGCATCGCTGGACCACCTGTAAGTTGATGCCTTGGATTTGTCACTTGTAGTTGCCTATAATTGTGGCAGTAAAGTCTAGTTTGTGTTTCTATGTTTGATTCAGTGGGAAGGTTTATCCTCAGTTTTTTTTTCTCTCACCTATTTTCTCTTCTCCCTTTTCCACCTGAAATGGTTGAGTGCTTTCCTGTAGTATATTTCCATGGCTTCCTTACAACATCATGGACCACATCCAATGTTCCATAATTTAGGACGAGCTATGATAATGAACACTGACAGGCTATTCAACTGTGAACTTGACCACCCCCCCACCGTGCTCACTCCATACACTTTCAGCAGATGTTTCAGGATCAGGAAGCCTGTCCAAATGTTCTCCTCCCTGACAAAAGAGCATTGAGGTTAATTGTAACACTCACAGCTGGCAGAGATTATCAAACAGCACTGATATGAGGGCTAAGATCTTCGTGCTCTGTGTGGTTCATTTTCTAATAAATATAACTAATATTAGCCATCCCAACTGACATGGAGGGCAACAGAACTTACATGTATTTAGATAATTTTTGTTTTGAGAAATATTGTTGCACAAATTGTCAACAATCCGATATTTTATGCAGCTGTCTGTCCCTTACTGCAGTGATGCTGTCCAAATAGACATATTGGGACCGATTTTATTTTTCTCTCTAGCATTTGTCTGAGTGCAAGTTAGGTGGAACACACTTTGGGTGCAATCTGGCCAAAATGAACCGGAATCCACCTGCACATCTGGGTTCAGGTCATTATCATAGCTTCAAAATACCCCAAGCACAGTTTTGAACATGTGTCCAAAAGCAAGTAAGGAAAGTGGAAATTTCAGCCTTGCAGTCATGGTAATTGCTGTTAGATTTGGGACCTTCTGGCCACTGTCCAAAAATAGCAGACAGAAAGTCTCCAGCTTTACTGTTCCTGAAAAGAAAATATTTACATGTTTGGAGGTATGAGAAGATGGCTAATGGTCCTTCCATAGATCCGCCCTTCAGAACTTATGTTCATCACATGCTGCAAAGTTTGGACTTTCAGTATGAGAAACTCGAGAAAAATGATATGACTTCTGAAAATCAGACAGTAAAAGTCTTTTTTTTGTTGCCTTTGTTACTCAGTTCTGCTAAACTGTATGAGAGAGACAGAGAGAGACCATGAGCTGTAGAGGTTATATCTTCCACTCTGGATTACCTTAAACTTATTCTCTCAGGTTATGTAAGAAAATTATGTAGATTACTAATCTAACTACTAAACAGAGTGTAACAATTCCATGTATTCTTAAAATAAAATTAGCAATATACTGGAGATTGCACAGGCAAGACTTAGAGAGCAAAATGTGCCATCAGAAGTACTTCTGTCCCATCTAACTATAGGCTGGAATAAACGGATCATAAAGTCATTGCTAACATATCAACATTACATTCTATAACAAGCCCAGTATTCATGATTGGAAATGGGCACAGTGTCTTTTTATTACATCCAGTTATTGCTGTATTTCTGTTTCCAGGGTATCAAAGGTGAATGGGGTCAGAAAGGATCCCTCGGAGAGAAGGTAAGAAAAATGCATGTTTGATAAGCTTCTAGGTTAGCACCTAGAACCATAGAAATCTGCAGCACAGAAGGAGGCTATTTGGTCCATCATGTCTGTGCTGGCTCTATATGCTATAGCAATCCAAAACATACCCACTGCCTTGCTTTCTCCTTATAGTCCTGTATCTTCTGCTACCAATTAAAAGAATTAAAATAACTTAAGAAAGAGAAAGCAGAGGTACTATTACATTTATGCATACAAAATTATTAGAAAAGGCAATAGTGCAGATGACTGGTAGATAGCTGAATATGATTCCTATATTTAAAAAGCAAGATAGAACAAGTCCAGGAAACTTTAGACCTGTTAGCTTAATGTCAGTGGTAGGAAAGATAATGAAATCCTTACTCAAAGATGTAATAGAAAAATATCTATATGCTGAAAATAAATTAAAGAACAGTCAGCATGGATTCCTAAAGACAAGGTCATGCTTAACCAAAATTACTGCAATTTTTGAAAAGTAACAGAAAGAGTAGAGAAGGGTAGAGCATGACTATCCGACCCGAACCCGATGGGACCCAACAATGTGTCGGGTTCGGGTCGGGTTTGGGTTGCTCTTCTGGGTCCAGCATTTGGGCTCGGGTCGGGTCGGGCCATGTCGGACACACTGTATCACCACCTCCAGTACATGGTTCCAATCTTAAATGTACTTTTTACACAACCTTTCAAGTCCAGTTACAGTTGTTGTTGTTTATCTGCACAAGCTTAAAAAGTGAAAAGCAGAAGCTAGGTTAACTGAACATTCCGGTGGTCGGGTCGGGTCGGGTCGGGTCAGGTCAGGCGCGGGAAAAAATGAAAGGACTCGGGCAGTCAGGCTCAGGTCGGATGTGGTTCTGTCAGGCTCGGGTTGGGTTTCATTTGCAGACCTGAGCCAGCCTTTAGGTAAGGGTAATGTAGTAGATGTAATATGTTTAGATTTTCAAAAGATCTTCAATATATTGCTGCATGGTAGACTCATGACTATTGTCAGAGCATGTGGATTCAGGGACAAATAACAGAATGGATAGCAATCTGGCTACAAGACAAAAAACAGAGTAGGAGCTAAAGATAGTTACTCAAATTGGCAGAAGGTGGGAAGTCGTTTCACAAAGATCAATACTGGTGTCTTTACATTTACAAAAACAATTTTGACTTGGGAATTGAAGTATAATTTCAATATTTGCGGATGACACCAAATTGGGATGTGTATTTAATGCAGAAGAGGACCGTGACAATACAGGAAGACATTAACAAACTTCCAGAATGGGTGTGTAACTGGCAAATTAACTTCAATATGACAAGTGTGAGGCAGCACATGTTGGTAGGGAAAATAAGGACGCCACAGACACCTTGGAAAATACATGTCGAAATGGGGTAAAGGAACAGTGGGATCTGGGGATAATGATACAAATCACTAAAAGTAGGGACACAGGTTAATAAAGCCATAAAAAGTAACATAAAGCATTAAAGTTCATTTCCAGAGGGTTAGAAATGAAAAGCAGAGAAGTTATGTTAAACTTGTTGAGGACCTTGTTTGTACCACACTTGGAGTATTGTGAACAATTCTGGTTCCCATATTTTAAAAAGATATTAAGGCACTAGAGAAGGTGGAAAAAATTACTAGAATGATATCAAAACTGTAAGGTTATACCTATCAGAAAAGATTGAACAGGCTGGTGCTCTTTTATCTATTAAACTGAGAGGTGACCTGATAGAGGTCATCAAGGTTATGAAATGGTTTGATCGGGTAGTCATAGAGAGGATGTTTCCATTGTGAGCAAGACCAGAAATAAGGACCATAAATATAAAATAGTCACTAATAAATGCAATAGGGAATTCAGGAGAAGCTTCTTCACCCAGAGAGTGGTTAGGATGTTGAACGCGCTACCACAGGGAGTAGTTGAGGTGAATAGCATTGATGCATTTAAAGGGAAGCTAGATAAGCACATGAGGGAGAAAGATAGAGAATGATCTGTTGAGAAGGGTGAGAGAAGACACGTGTAGAGCACGGACATGGTCTTTTTCTGTGCTACAAACACTTTGTAAAAATTTATTTTCGTGTTGGAAGCCCTGGAAGCCCCTTTTATCACTGGTATCCAGAGCCATGATGGTAGCAGTCTGCGCTTGCACGGCAGCAGTCTGCGCTTGCATGGTAGCACTCACACCTTTAGTAGAAGCTACTTTTTCTGCAATAGAAGTTGAGAATCGGCCATCAGACACTGCGCTATGCTGAGTTCCATAAGTGTGCTGATGGAGGTTAACACCCGTTCCATATTGAAAAGAATAGGCTTCAAGCTCTGCTCAAAGCTGTACCAAGTTGGTGCTGGACTCCTCCATGCACCATTACATAAATACAGAGTTTCTGGCTGGCTTTCCAGTGCATTAAACATAAGCGTGTGTACAACCATCGGCCTTCTTCTGTATCCTGGCCTAACAAAGTCCTCAACTGAGTCCTTTGCGGAACTAGTGTGCAGCCTCACCCTCCGGCAAGTTGGCACCTGAGCTATGCCCCAGCCCCTTTCGCATTTCTGCCCAGTGTCTCACCATGTGCAGATCTTTCCACTATTCAACCTTTAAAATATATGTAATGTCATTTTCTAAGCTGGTGGCTGTGACTGTGAGAACAAGGGGTGATCAGATTCTTTAAGATTATGAAATAGTTTGATAGGGTAGATATGGAAATGATCTTTCCAGCTGTGGGTGAGACCAGAACTAGGGGCCATAAGTACAGGATAATCACTAATAAACTCAATAAGGAATTCAGGAGAAACTTCATTACCAGAGTGCTTAGAATGTGGAACTCGCTACCACAAGGAATAGTCGAGGTGAACAGCATTGATGCATTTAAGGGGAAGCTGGTTAATTTCATGAGGGAGAAAGGAATAGAAGAATACGCTGATGAGGTTGGGTGAAGAAGGGTGGGAGGAGGCTTGTGTGGAGCATAAACACTAGTATTGACCTATTGGGCCAAATGTGCTGTAAGTGATAAGTAGAATCTGTAATAACATGTAAGATTTATTCAGTATTGCTGAAAATAGAGACATATTGTCAAAGCTTTTCGTCTTGCACTCATCAGGGCAATCCACAAAAATACCAATGTGAGGGAAAACAACAACCTTATACTGTATGAAAAGATAGTGCTGATTGCTTGGCAAGTGAACTCTGAATGCTCCAGCTTGCGGTGACTGACAGTTAACTGCCAAGCTTTGTTTGAAATTTAAACCAGGCAGCTTGACTCTGATTGGTCAAGGCATTGCCCTGAGGAATGAACCAGCGAATGGCTGTCACTTATTTTGTTTAGCTGAAATAGGCTCAATGTTTGTACATGTTCTTTCTGTCTGCAAAGAACAGGGCCCTGCGTATTGATATATGTAGCTTCCAGTATGCGCAAATATGCCACACTGCGAGCCCAACTGACAATCTTAAATTGGTTGTCAGCATAATTCTTAGCACACTAAGGATTATTTAGTAAATGTTGTCCAATCGCGGAATCACATCTAATGTTGGACACTGTATCCATTGGATCTGCAGCTCAACATGATCAGACAACTTTGCTCGAAAGTAAGCTAAAAAAACACTTGCTGGACTTGCATAACAGCTGTCGGGTTAGAGGGGTGAAGTGCTTCACCTGTGAGATGAGGGAGGTCCGTGATGCTTCCAGTGTTCCGGACGACTACATCTGCAGGAAGTGTACCCAGTTGCAGCTCCTCACAGACCACATGGATCAGTTGGAGCGGCAACTGGATGCACTTAGGAGCATGCAGGTGGCAGAGAGCATCATAGACAGGAGTTTTAGAGAAGTGGTTACACCCAAGGTGCAGGCAGATAGATGGGTGACCGCTAGAAGGGGCAGGCAGTCAGTGCAGGAATCCCCTGTGGCTATCCCCCTCTCGAACAAGTATACCATTTTGGATACTGTTGGGGGGATGGCCAATCAGGAGAAAACAGCAGCAGCCAGAGCAGTGGCACCATGGCTGGCACTGTTGGTCAGCAGGGAGGGACAAAGCACAGAAGAGCAATAGTTAGAGGGGACTCTATAGTCAGGGGCACAGATAGGCGCATCTGTGGACGTGAAAGAGACTCCAGGATGGTATGTTGCCTCCCTGGTGCCAGGGTCAAGGATGTCGCTGAACGGACAGGGGGCATTCTGAAGGGGGAGGGTGAAAAGCCAGACGTTGTGGTACACATCGGTACCAATGACATAGGCAGGAAGAGTGACGAGGTCCTGCAGGGGGAGTTTAGGGAGTCAGGTAGAAAGTTAAAAGACAGGACCTCCAGGGTTGTAATCCCGGGATTACTCCCTGTGCCACATGCCAGTGAGGCTAGAAATAGGAAGATAGTGCAGTTAAACACGTGGCTGAACAGCTGGTGTAGAAGGGAGGGTTTCAGATATCTGGACCATTGGGATCTCTTCAGGGACAGATGGGACCTGTACAAGAAGGACGGGTTGTACCTAAACTGGAGGGGCACAAATACCCTGGCTGCGAGGGTTGCGAGCGTCACTCGGGAGGGTTTAAACTAGTGTGGCAGGGGGGTGGGAAGCAGAGCAGTAGGACAGCAAGTGAAATAAATGAGGAGGAACTGGTAAATAAGGCCAGTAAGATTAAGAGGAAGAGCAGGCAGGGAGATGTTGCGGAGCACAGCGGGACTGGTGGTCTGAAGTGCATTTGTTTCAATGCGAGAAGTATAACAGGTAAGGCAAATGAACATAGACCTTGGATCAGCACTTGGAACTATGATGTTGTTGTTATTACAGAGACTTGGTTGAGGGAAGGACAGGATTGGCAGCTAAATGTTCCAGGATTTAGAAGCTTCAGGCGGGATAGAGGGGGATGTAAAAGGGGTGGGGTAGTTGCATTACTGGTTAACGAGAATATCACAGCAGTACTGCGGGAGGACACCTCGGAGGGGTCGTGCAGCGAGGCAATATTGGTGGAGCTCAGGAATAGGAAGGGTGCAGTCATGATGTTGGGGGTTTACTACAGGCCTCCCAACAGCCAGCGGGAGGTAGAGGAGCAGATATGTAGACAGATTTTGGAAAGATGTAAAGGTAACAGGGTTGTAGTGGTGGGTGATTTTAACTTCCCCTATATTGACTGAGACTCACTTAGTGCTAGGGGCTTAGATGGGGCAGAATTTGTAAGGAGCATCCAGGAGGGCTTCTTGAAACAATGTGTAGATAGTCTAACTAGGGATGGGGCTGTACTGGACCTGGTATTGGGGAATGAGCCCGGCCAGGTGGTCGAAGTTTCAGTCGGGGAGCATTTCAGGAACAGTGACCATAATTCCATAAGTTTTAAGGTACTTGTGGATAAGGATAAGAGTAGTCCTCGGGTGAAGGTGCTAAATTGGGGGAAGGCTAATTATAACAATATTAGGCAGGAACTGAAGAATTTAGATTGGGGGCAGCTGTTTGAGGGTAAATCAACATCTGACATTTGGGAGTCTTTCAAATGTCAGTTGATTAGAATCCAGGACCAGCATGTTCCTGTGAGGAAGAAGGATATATTTGGCAAGTTTCGGGAACCTTGGATAACGCGGGATATTGTGAGCCCAGTCAAAAAGAAAAAGGAAGCATTCGTAAGGGCTGGAAGGCTCGGAACAGACGAATCCCTTGGGGAATATAAAGACAGTAGAAAGGAACTTAAGCAAGGAGTCAGGAGGGCTAAAATGGGTCATGAAAAGTCATTGGCAAACAAGATTAAGGATAATCCAAAGGCTTTTTATACATATATAAAGAGCAAGAGGGTAACTAGGGAAAGGGTTGGCCCACTCAAGGACAGGGAAGGGAATCTATGTGTGGAGCCAGAGGAAATGGGCGAGGTACTAAATGAGTACTTTGCATCAGTATTCACCAAAGAGAAGGACTTGATGGATGATGAGCCTATGGAAGGGAGTGTAGATAGTCTCAGTCAACTCATTATCAAAAAGGAGGAGGTGTTGGGTGTCTTGCAAAGCATTAAGGTAGATAAGTCCTCAGGGCCTAATGGGATCTACCCCAGAATACTAAGGGAGGCAAGGGAAGAAATTGCTGGGGCCTTGACAGAAATCTTTGCATCCTCATTGGCTACAGGTGAGATCCCAGAGGACTGGAGAATAGCCAATGTTGTTCCTTTGTTTAAGAAGGGTAGCAAGGATAATCCAGGAAATTATAGGCCGGTGAGCAGTGGTAGGGAAATTATTAGAGAGGATTCTTCGGGACAGGATTTACTCCCATTTGGAAACAAATGGACTTATTAGCGAGAAGAAGCATGGTTTTGTGAAGGGGAGGTAGTGTCTCACAAATTTGATTGAGTTTTTTGAGGAAGTGACAAAGATGGTTGATGAAGGAAGGGCAGTGGATGTTATCCATATGGACTTCAGTAATGCCTTTGACAAGGTCCCTCATGGCAGACTGGTACAAAAGGTGAAGTCACACGGGATCAGAGGTGAGCTGGCAAGATGGATACAGAACTGGCTCAGTCATAAAAGACAGAGGGTAGCAGTGGAAGGGTGCTTTTCTGAATGGAGGGATGTGACGAGTGGTGTTCCGCAGGGATCAGTGCTGGGACCTTTGCTCTTTGTAGTATAGGAGGAAAATGTAGCTGGTCTGATTAGTAAGTTTGCGGACGACACAAAGGTTGGTGGAGTTGCAGATAGTGATGAGGATTGTCAGAGGATATAGATCGGTTGGAGACTTGGGTGGAGAAATGGCAGATGGAGTTTAATCTGGACAACTGTGAGGTAATGCATTTTGGAAGATCTAATGCAGGTGGGAAGTATACAGTAAATGGCAGAACCCTTCGGAGTATTGACAGGCAGAGAGATCTGGGCGCACAGGTCCACAGGTCACTGAAAGTGGTAACGCAGGTGGATAAGGTAGCCAAGAAGGCATACGGCATGCTTGCCTTCATCGGTTGGGGCATAGAGTATAAAAATTGGCAAATCATGCTGCAGCTGTACAGAACTTTAGTTATGCCACACTTAGAATATTGCGTGCAATTCTGGTCGCCACACTACCAGAAGGATGTGGAGGCTTTGGAGAGGGTACAGAAGAGGTTTACCAGGATGTTGCCTGGTCTGGAGGGCATTAGCTATGAGGGGAAATTGGATAAACTCAGATTGTTTTCACTGGAACGACAGAGGTGGAGGGGCGACATGATAGAGGTTTACAAAGTTATGAGTGGCATGGACAGAGTGGATAGTCAGAAGCTTTTTCCCAGGGTGGAAGAGTCAGTTACTAGGGGACATAGGTTTAAGGTGAGAGGGGCAAAGTTTAGAGGGGATGTGCGAGGTTCTTTACACAGAGGGTGGTGAGTGCCTGGAACTTGCTGCCAGGGAGGTGGTGGAAGCAGGTACGATAGCGACATTTAAGAGGCATCTTGACAAATACATGAATAGGATGGGAATAGAGGGATACGGTCCCCGGAAGTGCAGAAGGTTTTAGTTTAGGCAGGCATCAAGATCGGCACAGGCTTGGAGCGCCGAATGGCCTGTTCCTGTGCTGTGCTGTACTGTTCTTTGTTCTTTGTTCTTTGGGTGATATATATGGCAGGGCTCGTCCTCATGGCTCTCTGCATCCGCGTATGTATGGACTGCACAAGATACACAAAAGTGATGTCCCTCTACGCCCTAACTTATCTATGACTGGTTCTGCACAACATGAATTGGCCAAATTGTTGGACAACTTGTTACAACCAGTTTGGAGCAAGTTCTCCACATACACGGTGAAGGATTCCTTCACATTTGCACAGATCATACAGGACTTGCATATCAGTAGCAATGTCGTGTCCATGTGCTCATTTGGCATTCTAGCCAGTCACCAATGTACCACTTAAGGAAGCCATAGATATTTGCGCTGCAGTATGTCCAGACAACTTCCACTGCAGTGACATTTCTGCTAGTGGCTGTGACTAGTATTACTTTAAAAGTTGGGAGGTACAGTAAGTTTGATGATGGTAGCAGAAAGTTACAAAAGAATATGGACCAAATGAATGAACAAAATTACAGAAGATGAAATTCAATGTGGTGCTATGTGAGGTCATCCACTTTGGATTTGAGAAAGACAAATCAGAAGACAAAGAGTTGTGAAGGACTAAAGGGATTATGTGTCCATGTAGACAAATCACTAAAAGCTAATGCACAGATACAAAAAGTAATCACAAAATCTAATTGAATTTTGGGACTTTGTCTCAAGGCAGTTGGAATACAAAAGTGAGGAAGTGTTGCTTTAGTTTTACAGAGCTTTGGTTGGACCCCATCTGGAATAACTGCATTTAATTTTGGGCACTGCACCTCAGGAAAGAAGGCCAGTTACATTTGCCTCAGAGGGATGTAGTCAGATTCATCTCAATGATACCAGGGCTCAAAGCGTTACATTATGAGCACAGGTTGCACAAACCTGGCTTGTCTTCTTCTTTGGCCTCCTTGTCTCGAGAGACAATGGGTAAGCGCCTGAAGGTGGTCAGTGGTTTGTGAAGCAGCGCCTGGAGTGGCTATAAAGGCCAATTCTAGAGTGACAGACTCTTCCACAGGTGCTGCAGATAAAATTGGTTGTCAGGGCAGTTACACAGTTGGCTCTCTCCTTGCACTTCTGTCTTTTTTCCTGCCAACTGCTAAGTCTCTTCGACTCGCCATGCTTTAGCCCCGCCTTTATGGTTGCCTGCTAGCTCTGGCGATCGTTGGCAACTGACTCCCATGACTTGTGATCAATGTCACAGGACTTCATGTCGCGTTTGCAGACGTCTTGAAAGCGGAGACAAGGAGGGCCGGTGGGTGTGATACCGGTGACAAGCTCGCTGTACAATGTGTCCTTGGGGATCCTGACATCTTCCATGCGGCTCACATGGCTAAGCCATCTCAGGCACCGCTGGCTTAGTTGGGTGTATATGCTGGGGATGTTGGCCACCTCGAGGACTTCTGTGTTGGAGATACGGTCCTGCCACCTGATGCCAAGGATTCTCCGGAGGCAGTGAAGATGGAATGAATTGAGACGTCGCTCTTGGCTGACGTACGTTGTCTAGGCCTCGCTGCTGTAGAGCAAGGTACTGAGGACACAGGCTTGATACACTTGGACTTTTGTGTTCCGTGTCAGTGCGCCATTTTCCCACACTCTCTTGGCCAGTCTGGACATAGCAGAGGAAGCCATTCCCATGCGCTTGTTGAATTCTGCATCGAGAGACAGGTTACTGGTGATAGTTGAGCCTAGGTAGGTGAACTCTTGAACCACTTCCAGAGTGTGGTCGCCGATATTTATGGATGGGTCATTTCTGACGTCCTGTCCCATGATGTTCGTTTTCTTGAGGCTGATGGTTCGGCCAAATTCGGTACAGGCAGCCACAATCCTGTCAATGAGTATCTGCAGACACTCTTCAGTGTGAGATGTTAATGCAGCATCGTCAGCAAAGAGGAGTTCCCTGATCAGGACTTTCCGTACTTTGGTCTTCGCTCTTAGACGTGAAAGGTTGAACAACCTGCCCCCTGATCTTGTGTGGAGGAAAATTCCTTCCTCGGAAGACTTGAACGCATGTGAGAGCAGCAGGGAGAAGACGATCCCAAAGAGTGTAGGTGCAAGAACACAGCCCTGTTTCACGCCACTCAGGATAGGAAAGGGGTCTGATGAGGCGCCGCTATGCTGAATTGTGCCTTTCATATTGTCATGGAATGAGGTGATGATACTTAGTAGCTTTGGTGGGCATCCAATCTTTTCTAGTAGTCTGAAGAGGCCACATCTGCTGACAAGGTCAAAGGCTTTGGTGAGATCAATGAAAGCAACGAAGAGGGGCATCTGTTGTTCTCGGCATTTCTCCTGTAGCTGGCGAAGGGAGAACAGCATGTCAATGGTGGATCTCTCTGCTCGAAAGTCACACTGTGCCTCAGGGTAGACGCGCTCAGCCAGTTTCTGGAGCCTGTTTAAAGCCACTCGAGCGAAGACCTTCCCCACTATGCTGAGCAGGGAGATTCCACGGTAGTTGTTGCAGTCACCGCGGTCACCCTTTTTCTTATAGAGGGTGATGATATTGGCATCGCGCATGTCCTGTGGTACTGCTCCCTCGTTCCAGCACAGGCAAAGCAGTTCGTACAGGGCTGAAAGTATAGCAGGCTTGGCAATCTTGATGATTTCAGGGGTAATGCGTCCTTCCCAGGGGCTTTTCCACTGGCGAGAGAATCAATGGCATCACTGAGTTCCGATTTTGTTGGCTGTACGTCCAGCTCATCCATGACTGGCAGAGACTGGGCTGCATTGAGGGTGGTCTCAGTGACAACATTTTCCCTGGAGTACAGTTCTCGGTAGTGTTCCACCCAGCGGTCCATTTGCTTGCGTTGGTCAATGATTGTGTCCCCTGATTTAGATTTGAGGGGGGCGATCTTCTTGATGATTGGCCCAAAAGCTCTCTTAATGCCATCATACATTCCTTTGATATTTCCGGTGTCAGAGGCCAGCTGAATATGACTGCATAGGTGTTGCCAGTAGTCATTTGCGCAGCGCCTGGCTGTTCTTTGTGCAGCGCTTCTGGCTGCTTTAAGTGCTATGGATGTTAACTCGCTGGGGGCTTTCTTGCTGTTCAGCAGTGCAATGCACTTTGTGGCTATGATGGGTTCCAGCTCTTCAAAGTGAGATTGAAACCAATCTGCATTCTGCTTCACATGTTTGTCAAAGGTGGTCATTGCTGAGTCATAGATGGCATCTCTGATGTGGGTCCACTTGGTCTCTGCATCCCCTGTGGGAGTGTTATGAAGGGCTTTTTCAAGTGAATTTAGATACTTACGTAACAGCTGTGGATGAGAAATTCTGCTCGTGTTGATGCCCGGGCGGCCCTTCTGCTTGGAGTGATGCAGCTTCTTTGGTTTGAGGCTAACCTTGCTGCAGACCAGGGAGCGGTCGGTGTCGCAGTCCGCACTGTGGAAGCTGCGTGTGATTTGAATGCTGTTTAAAGAGGCTCGCCTTGTGACGATGAGGTCCAGCTGGTGCCAACGACGTGATCTTGGGTGCCTCCAAGAAACCTGGTGACAGGGTTTAGTGTGAAAGACAGAGTTGGTGATGCAGAGGTTATGATAGGTACACAACTCAAGCAGTCTCATTCATCCAACCAATGCCATATCGCCCAAGGCAGGAGGACCATGAGTCATGGTCGGCCCCAATCCTAGCATTAAAGTCCCCCAGCAGGAACAGGTGTTCGGTGTTGGGGATGCTACTAATGATATTATGGAGTTCCTCGTAGAACTGGTCTTTAGCTTCAGGTGGGGAGCAGAGTGTTGGAGCATAGATGCTGAGTCGGTGTACTAGACCAGAGGCGGTGAACAGTCGGATGGACAGTATGCGTTCCGAGCCATTTGAGGGTGGCTCTATCATGCTGAGCAAAGAGTTTCTGATGGCGAAGCCATGCTGTCTTGGTTCCTCAGGATCCCTACCCTGCCAGAAGAAGGTGTAGTCTTGCTCTCTTAGAGATCCGCTCGCAGGGAGGCGTGTCTCCTGAAGTGCTGCAATGTCCACATTGAATCTACAGAGCTCGTTGTCAATGATGGCGGTCTTCCGAGAATCGTTGATTTGTGTAAGGTCTTCCGACAGGCCAGAACACATAGTTCTGATGTTCCAGCTTGCAAAACGAAGGGCTGGTACCTTCTTTCCTTTTTTGGTATTTCCATACATTTAGTACAATAACAACTATAATTTGCATTTATATAGCAGCTTTAGCATAGTAAAATATCCCAAGGTGCTTCAAAGGAAAATTAACAAAAATAAATTGACACTGAGCTACAAAAGGAGAATTAAGACAGGTGACCAAAGCTTGGTTAAAAAGCTAAGTTTAAAGAAGGATCTTAAAGGAGGAGAATATAGAGGAGGAGAATATATAAAGGAGGAGAATATTATCGGGGAGGCATTGGCGTAGTGGTATTATCGCTGGACTAGTAACCCAGAGACTCAGAGTATTGATCTGGAGACATGAGTTCGAATCCCACCACAGCAGAAGGTGGAATTTGAATTTAATTCATCAATCTGGAATTAAAAGCTCGTCTAATGATGGCCATGAAACCATTGTCAATTGATGTAAACACCCATCTGGTTCACTAATGGAAGGAAATCTGTTGTCCTTACCTGGTCTGGCCTACATGTGACTCCAGACCCACAGCAATGTGGTTAACTCTTACATGCCCTCTGAAATGGCCTAGCAAGCCACTCAGTTGTACCTAACCGCTACGAAGACAATAAAAAGGAATGAAACCGGATGGACCACCTGGCATGGAACTAGGCACCGGAAACGACAACGGCAAACCCAGCCCTGTGGACCCTGCAAAGTCCTCCTTACTAACATCTGGGGGCTTGTGCCAAAGTTGGGAGAGCTGTCCCACAGACTAGTCAAGCAACAGCCTGACATAGTCATACTCACGGAATCATACCTCACTGACAATGTCCCAGATACTGCAATCACGATAATAAAAACAAGAAATGCTGGAATCACTCAGCAGGTCTGGCAGCATCTATGGAAAGAGAAGCAGAGTTAACGTTTCGGGTCAGTGACCCTTCTTCGGAACCCGAAGAAGGGTCACTGACCCGAAACGTTAACTCTGCTTCTCTTTCCATAGATGCTGCCAGACCTGCTGAGTGATTCCAGCATTTCTTGTTTTTATTATCGTGATTGCAGTATCTGGGACATTGTCAGTGAGGTATGATTCCGTGAGTATGACTATGTCAGGCTGTTGCTTGACTAGTCTGTGGGACAGCTCTCCCAACTTTGGCACAAGCCCCCAGATGTTAGTAAGGAGGACTTTGCAGGGTCCACAGGGCTGGGTTTGCCGTTGTCGTTTCCGGTGCCTAGTTCCATGCCAGGTGGTCCATCCGGTTTCATTCCTTTTTATTGTCTTCGTAGCGGTTAGGTACAACTGAGTGGCTTGCTAGGCCATTTCAGAGGGCATGTAAGAGTTAACCACATTGCTGTGGGTCTGGAGTCAGAACCCGAAGAAGGGTCACTGACCCGAAACGTTAACTCTGCTTCGCTTTCCATAGATGCTGCCAGACCTGCTGAGTGATTCCAGCATTTCTTGTTTTTATTTCAGATTTCCAGCATCCGCAGTATTTTGCTTTTATTTTACTGCAATCACTATCCCTGGGTATGTCCTGTCCCACCGGCAAGACAGACCCAGCAGAGGTGGCGGGACAGTGGCCTACAGTAGGGAGGGAGTTGCCCTGGGAATCCTCAACATTGACTCTAGACCCTATGAAGTCTCATGGCATCAGGTCAAACATGGGCATGGTAACCTCCTAATGATTACCACCGACTGCCCTCTCTCAGCTGAGGACTCAGTACTCCTCCATGTTGAACACCACTTGGAGGAAGCACTGAGGGTGGCAAGGGCACAAAATGTATTCTGGGTGGGGGACTTCAATGTCCATCACCAAGAGTGGCCTGGTAGCACCACTACGGACCGAGCTGGCCGAGTCCTAAAGGACATAGCTGCTAGACTGGGTCTGCGGCAGGTGGTGAGAGAACCAACAAGAGGGAAAGACATACTTGACCTTGTTCTCACGAATCTGCCTGCAGCAAATGCTTCTGTCCATGACTGTATTGGTAGGAGTGACCACCGCACAGTCCTTGTGGAGACGAAGTCCCGCCTTCACATTGAGGATACCGTCCATCATGTTGTGTGGCACTATCACCGTGCTAAATGGGATAGATTTCGAACAGATCTAGCAATGCAAAACTGAGCATCCATGAGGCGCTGTGGGCCATCAGTAGCAGCAGAATTGTACTCAACCACAATCTGTAACCTCATGGCCTGGCATATTCCCCACTCTACCATAACCATCAAGCCAGGAGACCAACCCTGGTTCAATGAGCATGCCAGGAGCAGCACCAGGCATACCTCAAAATGAGGTGTCAACCTGGTGAAGCTACAACCCAGGACTACTTGCATGCCAAACTGCATAAGCAACATGCAATAGACAGAGCTAAGCGATCCCATAACCAATGGATCAGATCTAAGCTCTGCAGTCCTGCCACATCCAGCCATGGATGGCGATGGACAATTAAACAACTAACTGGAGGAGGTCGCTCCACAAATATCCCCATTCTTAATGATGGGGGAGCTCAGCACATCAG
This sequence comes from Heterodontus francisci, assembly GCF_036365525.1. Taxonomy (NCBI): domain Eukaryota; kingdom Metazoa; phylum Chordata; class Chondrichthyes; order Heterodontiformes; family Heterodontidae; genus Heterodontus; species Heterodontus francisci. The sequence goes on from NC_090375.1 coordinate 42,208,472, forward strand.
TGCAAAAAATAAGGCAGAAGCATTTGCAACAATCTTCAGCCAGAAGTGCCGAGTTGATGATCCATCTCGGCCTCCCCCTGAAGTCCCCAACATTACAGATGCCAGACTTCAGCCAATTCGATTCACTCCGCGTGATATTAAGCAACGACTGAAGCCACCGGATACTGCAAAGGCTATAGGTCCTGACAATATTCCCACAATAGTCCTTAAGACCTGTGCTCCAGAACTTGCCGCATCCCTAGCCAAGCTGTTCCAGTATAGCTACAACATTGGCATCTACCCGGCAATGTGGAAAATTGCCCAAGTATGTCCTGTACACAAAAAGCAGGACAAGTCCAACCCGGCCAATTACCGCCCCATCAGTCTACTCTCAATCATCAGCAAAGTGATGGAAGGTGTCATCAACAGTGCCATCAAGCAGCACTTGCTTAGCAATAACCTGCTCAGTGATACCCAGTTTGGATTCCGACAGGGCCACTCAGCACTTGACCTCATTACAGCCTTGGTTCAAACATGGACAAAAGAGCTGAACTCAAGAGGTGAGGTGAGAGTGACTGCCCTTGACATCAAGGCAGCATTTGACCGAGTATGGCATCAAGGAACCCAAGGAAAACTGAAGTCAATGGGAATCGGGGGGAAAACTCTCTGCTGGTTAGAGTCATATCTACCGCAAAGGAAGATGGCTGTGGTTGTTAGAGGTCAATCATCTCAGCTCCAGGACATCACTACAGGAGTTCCTCAGGGTAGTGTCCTTGGCCCAACCATCTTCAGCTGCTTCATCAATGACCTTCCTTCAATCATAAGGACAGAAGTGGGGATATTTGCTGATGATTGCATAATGTTCAGCACCATTCGCGACTCCTCAAATACTGAAGCAGTCCATGTACAAATGCAGCAAGACCTGGACAATACCAGGCTTGGGCTCATAAGTGGCAAGTAACATTTGCACCACACAAATGCCAGGCAATGACCATCTCCAACAAGAGAGAATCTAACCATCTCCCCTGGACATTCAATGGCATTACCATCGCTGAATCCCCCACTACCAACATCTTCGGGGCTACCATTGACCAGAAACTGAACTGGAGTAGCCATATAAATACCGTGGCTACAAAAGCAGGTCAGAGGCTAGGAACCCTGCGGCGAGTAACTCACCTCCTGACTCCCCAAAGCCTCTCGACCATCTCAAGGCACAAGTTAGAAGTGTGATGGAATACTGTCCACTTGCCTGGATGGGTGCAGCTCCAACAACACTCAAGAAGCTCAACACCATCCAGGACAAAGCAGCCCTCTTGATTGGCACACCATCCGCAAACATTCACTCCCTCCACCATCGACACACAGTGGCAGCAGTGTGTACCATCTACAAGATGCACTGCAGCAATGCACCAAGGCTCCTTAGACAGCACCTTCCAAACTCTACCAACGAGAAGGACAAGAGCAGCAGATGCATGGGAACATCACCACCTGCAAGTTCCCGTCCAAGTCACGCACCATCCTGACTTGGAACTATATCGCCGTTCCGTCACTGTCGCTGGGTCAAAATCCTGGAACTCCCTTCCTAACAGCAATCTGGGTGTACCTACCTCACATGGACTGCATCGGTTCAAGAAAGCAGCTCACCATCACCTTCTCAAGGGCAATTAGGAATGGGCAATAAATGCTGGCATAGCCAGCGATGCCCACATCCCAGGAGCGAATGAATAAAAAAAAAAGGATTCCAGCGTTTACTGCCCAGGCAGCTGACAGCACAGCCACCAATGGTGCAGTGATTAAATCAGGAATATGCAAGAGGCCAGAATAGGAGGAGCACAGAGATGTCAAAGGGTTGTAGGACTGGAGAAGTTTACAGAGAAAGAGAAGGGAAAGGCCATTGAGGGATTTGAAACTAAGAATGAGAATTTTAAAATCGAGGCATTGCTGGACCTGAAGCCAATGTAAGTGAGTAAGAACAGAGGTGATGAATGTTTGGGGTTTAGTGCGAGATAGAATTGGGCCAGCAGTGGCATTATGGAGGTGATCTTGATGATAGAGTATTGAGTTGGAAACTCAGTTCAGGGTTAACTAGGATGCCAAGATTGTGAGAGTTGTGTTCAACCTCAGACAGTGACCAGAGAGAGGGATGGAGTCAGTACTGAGGGAACAGGGTTTGTCGCGGGGTCAAAGTCGTCCCAATATTTATTTGGAGGAAATTTCTGCTCATCTAATACTGCATTTATAGAACATTCAAGTGCGATCCAATTGGGGCCCTGAAATGATGAAGGCACTCATTAAGGAAGATACAATGGCCTAGAAATTGGATCATGCTCAACTTGGGGCATGCTCCTGATTCAGTGCATACTGGACATGCCTAATTCCGCCTCATTTGTTTATTACTGGTGAGCTGTGGATGTCAGAGGAAACGCATTGGTCCCGGAGGTAGAAAGAATAGCTATCTCAAACGCCAGCTGAATTCCTTAGGGGAATCCAGAAGAGGAGTGAGGCAATTGAAAGGAGGGTGAGCAATGGTTGCTGCTGCCTGTAGATTTAAGGAGCAGTTGGAAGGAACAATCCTATTCCTCCCAGCTCTGCAATAAAGAAATCAAAATTTACTTAATCTCCAGTGATAAAAAACATGAAATGCTGGAAATACTCAGGCAGCATCTGTGGAGAGAGAAATTGAGTTTAATGTTTCAGATTGATGACCTTTCGTCAGAACTGAAGAAAAAGTTTGAGATGTAACAAGTTTTAAGCAAGTACATAGAAAGCAAAGTGGGGGGGGGGAGGGGGTGGGGGGGGGCGGGGGGTAGTGGTGGGGGGGATGGAGACCAAAGATAAAAATGGAAGGTATGTGATAGGGCGGAAGATAGGAACGATTAAATGACTAAAGGCATGATGATGCAGGGCAAAACAGTGTGGTCATGGGACAATAAAAGAAACAAGATTGGTCTTAGAGGAGCTGAAAATATCAAGAGCTGAATCATTACCAGCAACTGCTGAAAATGGGGCAACAGTTATGATCTTACATTGTTGAACGAAAGTGTTGAATCCAGCACACTATAAAGTGCCTAATTAAAACATGAGTGCTATTCTTCGAGCTTCCCTTGAGCTTCACGAGAATAGTGTAGGAGGCTGAAGACAGAGAAGTCAGTGACAGTGGGGCAGAGAATTAAAATAACAAGCCTCTAATGATCCATTTAAACACAGCTGTTTTATCTGCCAAATGCCTGAAGATTATAAATAATTATAAATGCACATTATAAATATACCCTCTATTTGAATATGCCTACAAAAGAGTCTTTACTAGTATAATGCAGGGTGCACTTCTGGCATGGAATGTGTGTCACACATCAACTGCCATATTGGAACCTCAGGCTCTCATTTGACCCCTGTAAAGTATATTACACTGAGTTCCTGATCAAATTTTGGTACTGGAATAGAATTTCCTGTTATTGTATTGAATCTCCTGTGTGCAGCCCATAATTAGAAAACTGGGCACAGCATGCCTTCCCAATTTTCAATCCATCTAAATATAATGTCTGAAAACCAGGTGGGCTTCCTCCTTAGCCAAATGGCCTCAATGGGATACAACCAGGTGATCCAGTGCACATAAGTGAAATAACAAGGGAACCTCTTTTACCTCCACAGGACAAGCATCATTCTAATATCTTTCTCATCAGCTATTCCTCCAATTCTTGACTACTTTCTTTCATTTGTCCTTCGGACATGGGTAACATTCAACAGGCAATATTTATGGCCCATCCATGGTTGTCTGAGGACATCAAAATTCAACCGTACATTGTGAGACTGGATTCACATGTAGGCCAGAACAGGTAGGAGTGGAAAATTTCCATCCTGAAGGGCATTAGTGAAGTCGTTGGGCTTTTACAACAATCCAGCAGCTTTCACAGTTACTTTCTGGTATTGGCCCACAAATTACCAGACCAGCCAAAGTGGGATTGAACCTCACAAACTTTCGATCCTAATCTAGTACCATAACAGTCGGCCACTCTTCTCCATGTCTCTATGTTACAACCAGATCATGTTGAGCCTGGATTTGTGATTTAGCATATTTTAATAGGGAACAATAATGCTCTATTACAGCAAAATGCTCTGGCCAAGAACTCATGCAGCGATGACTGATAGTTTGAGTGGCAGCTATGACTGGGCCTGGATTCCATGATGATTATGTGCTTACGTCTCTGCAGTGCCTGCTGATTCAATAGCAAACAGCTATCCATCTGGGTCAATGTTAGCCAGGACAAATACTTTCTTAGCTCTGAACTATGCATTTAATTCAAATGGATACATAGGAAAAATCAAGCGATTCATAGAACATCGCTTCCAGATGATACAAGGAAATCCCCCCAATGGGAGGCAAAGAAACCATTGTAATCTGATGCAGATAATCCTCCATGAGAGTCCTTAAAAATCCATGAGAATGGTTGCATTAGTGAAGAGAAGACTGAGACCAGTATGGGTATTGACAAGTTGAATGACAAAGATATTGAATGGCCTCAAGAACAATATCAAGAAGGCATGGGATAAAGCTCAGAGGAGGTTAAAGGAATGGACAGATCTGATGTAACTGCCTCAAACAGAGGGTGGTAATCAATACAGATAAGAGTGAGTTAGTCAGGCATTTGACAAGGAAACAAATTGAGGGGGATAAAAGGGATTGAGCTGTGCATTTTGTTTTTGAACATTGAGGCTGTTCATCTTTTCCATTTGCATACATGTTTGTGTTCATAATGGCTATATGATGAGCCTCAGCAGCTCAGGATACAGTTCAATGCATGAATGGATCTGGAGATAAAAATCAGAAATTGTAGTAAATAAAGACTGGAATCAACATTGCTTTCGAAAATCTGAATGGAATGTTTCTCAGTGTTATAGGTCACTGTGTATCATAATCATAAATACATAATAATTAATGCTATCTTCCTTTTCTTAGGGAGAACGTGGCCTCGATGGATTTCCTGGAAAACAAGGATTTCCTGGAGAAGTGGTGAGTGAAAACTTCCCAGCTTTCATTGTCAAAGGATTCAACTTCCACTTATCTATTCTTATATGACACAAAAATGTAGTGAGTGCACTGTAAAGTTAGGATAATAAATTGTGATCAGGGAATTAAAGAAAGAAAGAGCTTACATTTATATTGCAGAATTCCAATTTATCCCTTAATATCCTAATAACTTCCATCAGAAAGCAAATCATACAAGTGCATCCCATGGAATCCCATAACCATCACTAAAAGCCTACACAACCAGATGCAAACAGCAAGAATTGCCTCAAACAGCCTGATCAACTTCAATGAAATTTAGTTCCAGAATTCAAGAAAATGCTTGACTCATTTGCCATCGCCATGCCCTCCACTTTTTACATCAGTATACTTTTAGCTTTTCTGCGATATAAAACCTAATAAAGCTTCTTCTTATAGGGTACATTCAGCAATGCTGGCCAGATCCTCGCTTAATGGGAATGTGTGTCACTGATAGGTCCCTTAACATATGGCCTGCACTCCCATTGAATAAGGCTCTGTGGGGGAATGATGTCACCGAATGCACCCTTTTGTTTCCTAACCTCCACTTTACAAAGAGTGATCACATCTCATGTTGAATGCTTGGAAAATATATCACACTGGATATTTCGGTAATGGATCTTCCACACTTGGCCTTGTTTTTCAAGGATCACTTCTGCTAAAGTTACTCCATCCAATACTTCAACTTCAGTTGGACTTGCAGTCTGTACTTGCTTTAGCAGCTGTGTGATCTTTGATCTCTGTATAACTCCTTTTGGCTACGTGCTGCATTGGAAAGACTGTGACCTTTATCATTTCTTGCTGCCAGCCACAGGCTGCCTAAGATGCAGATTCTGACTTGAATCGCAAGCAGAAGGAAGAACATAGTTCACAGCAAGTTCTCCAGGGTGTTGTTAGCTGTCGCTAATAGTAATAGGAAATGGGAATCAGAGATGTCTCCTTCTATGCCAGGAGATTATTTGCTTTTGAATTATAAACCTTAGCTAGTCAGGTGCATGTGGAGAGTTGGGAGGAAAGATCTTATTACAATATCATGGGTGGACCTGTGTCACTTATGATCTGAACCTTAAATTTTTATATTTTCTTGATTCATTCTGGGGACATGTGCGACACTGGAAAGGCTGACATTTATTGCCTATCTCTACTTACCATGACATTGTGGTGGTACAGCTGAGTGGCTAACTAGGCCATTTCCAATTGCAGTTAAGGGTCAGTTGCATTTGTGTGGGACTGGAGTCAAGTTTAGTGCAGGCCATTTAAGGATAATAGATTTATTTCTCTAAAGAATGTTAGTGAAAGAATTGGGGTTTTTAATTACAATTTGGCTGCTTCACAGTCACTTTAACTGATACTAGTTTTTATTATTTCCAATGTTTGATTGTATTGAATAAAAATTCTCAAATTGCCATAGTGAGAATTGAGCTCACATGGGGCTGGGTTATTAACCCAGAATACCTGATTACTTCTTCTTTCTTTTGGGCCTCCTTATCTCGAGAGACAATGGATACGCGCCTGGAGGTGGTCAGTGGTTTGTGAAGCAGCGCCTGGAGTGGCTATAAAGGCCAATTCTGGAGTGACAGGCTCTTCCACAGGTGCTGCAGAGAAATTTGTTTGTTGGGGCTGTTGCACAGTTGGCTCTCCCCTTGCGCCTCTGTCTTTTTTCCTGCCAACTACTAAGTCTCTTCGACTCGCCACAATTTAGCCCTGTCTTTATGGCTGCCCGCCAGCTCTGGCGAATGCTGGCAACTGACTCCCACGACTTGTGATCAATGTCACACGATTTCATGTCGCGTTTGCAGACGTCTTTATAACGGAGACATGGACGGCCGGTGGGTCTGATACCAGTGGCGAGCTCGCTGTACAATGTGTCTTTGGGGATCCTGCCATCTTCCATGCGGCTCACATGGCCAAGCCATCTCAAGCGCCGCTGACTCAGTAGTGTGTATAAGCTGGGGGTGTTGGCCGCTTCAAGGACTTCTGTGTTGGAGATATAGTCCTGCCACCTGATGCCAAGTATTCTCCGAAGGCAGCGAAGATGGAATGAATTGAGACGTCGCTCTTGGCTGGCATACGTTGTCCAGGCCTCGCTGCCGTAGAGCAAGGTACTGAGGACACAGGCCTGATACACTCGGACTTTTGTGTTCCGTGTCAATACCTGATTACTAGTCCAGCAAAAAAACCACTACATGACTGTATCTCATTTTATATGTGCTGTAAGTGTGAGTAGTATGCCACCAAGTTAATAATTAACCTTTTATCAAGCTAATTCATGCTCAATGTTTGCAAGGGATGCCTACCACATAATTCAACTGATCAGTTGGCAGATATCCATTTACCAAAATCAGTAAGCAGGAGACAGTCTGTGATCCACAACCGTTTTATTTTCAATCCACAGTTCAGTACAAATACCAGTTTCCACTATTCTCTTCTGGACTCACTCCCTATCCAGAAGTAACTTCCCCCACTGGGGAAAAACCCAGCCCTCAAATACAAGCTGCAAAGAGTATCACCCGCTCTATTAACTCTGAAGTGAACCTGGTTAGTTAAAGGGACCAGCATTTTCAACACTGTCACAACCCTTTCTGCCATGTTAAAAAACGCCTTGTCAGATTAGGATATTGCTGGTTTTACATCAAGTCTTTGGTGTGGTTTCTAATGCTGTGGTTAAAATTGTAAAATAATTGATTCTGGCACAGTAGAGCAAATGAGAACTGACTAAACTTGATTAAAATACCAATAAGTAGAGGCTGAACATTGCCAAGCAATATTTTAAAACAGAGATAATTAATATTGTCTCAGCCTGCAATTTGTTCTTGAGAATGAAGAATGAAATGCCCTTCAAAGGGAATTGGATAAATACTTGTAGGTGAAAATAAATTGTAGGGATATGGTGAAAGGACAGGGTAGTGGAACTATTTGGATTGCTCGTCAAAAGAGCTGACGCACACTTGATGGGCTGAATGGCCTCCATCTGTTCTGTACTACTCTATGATTTTATGATTGATCACACACCAATTAAGGCACTCTGAATCCTATATTTTGTTTCTCGTGGCCCTCATGGTATTTGCATTTTAAGATGGGTTGAATATAAAATAGAGTATTATGCCAGTGTGGCAGCTGCCACTCCATGATAACTAAGTAGTTGTAAGTTTGTTCTGAGATATTTGCTGAAACAAAAGGAAAAATTAATTCCTAAAGAACTTAGTGGTTAAATGCAGGCCAATTGGTCCCTGCTTCGATCCCTGCTTTAGGCTTGCTGCATTCAGACAGACCAGCCACAATTGGCCTCCATTCCTCTGGGGAGAAAAAGTGTTTCCACTCCTGATCACTATCTCACTATCCCCTCCCCCCTCCCACTTTGAAAAGCTTGTTTATGTGGCTGTCAGCAAGTGCAACATTGAACTTGGCTGCAAAGTCCCCGTGATCAAATAGTGTGCTGACATTCAATCTGTCATGAAGAAGGTTCACTTGAGTGAAGTATTGCACAGCATTGTAACTGTGTCCAACATGGGTCAGAACCCTAAGAAAGCAAGACAAAAAGAGTGAAGAAAGATAAAGGGCAAGATTTTGCCAGCAACAACAAAGTCCTGATGATGGGACGTAAAGCAGGTGGTGTGGTTATGTGGCGGGGAAGGTCGAAAGTGAAAAAGCAATATTGTCAGGACCATCCATTTAACCACCAGCAGACAAGGGAGCCAGCTAGCTAGGCAGCACAGGTGGGGCAAGTACAATGTCATGTCAGGCAGGTGACATATTTAAAAGGCAGCCAGCAATCAATTGACCAGAAGACATTGAGAGAGAGTCCTGGCAAGCAGTATGTTTGGGAGATGGCAGCAGCCAGGGCAAGGGTGGTACCAAGTTTTCTGATGCCTTCCTGGATGTGCTCCTCCAGGCAGCAAGGGCACAGAAGAAAGTCCTTTTCACTTGGGATGGAAAGAGGAGGCTGGCTAGGCAGACAAAGAGTGATTGACTGGAGATCACGGAGGAGGTGAGCAGTGCAGCCACCTCTGGGAAAATCCCATAGCGGCATCATAGCTTTGGGCTTCCACTCCAACACGATGCACCAGCATTCCTGCCTCCCAACCCATCACCACTGCTGAGACAAAAATCTGCCCAAAGAGAAAGGCTGTGTGGAATCCCATCAGCAACAAAAATACTAATTCATTAAGAGAGGTAAATGTGGGACAGATCTGGAATAACTGTGATTTTTGTAGTAATGCCTCCCTTCCATCACCCTCACTAAACTTGATTTCATTGAAAATTCTGCTGCCATTCACCCTTCACTCCTATGATCACTGATATGCATTGGCTCCCAGTCCACTTTGATTTTAACATTTTTCTCCTCATGTTCCAATTCTTTCCTGGCCTTGCCCCTCAATATTTCTATAGTCTCCTCCAGACCTACAATCCTCCAAAAATTTTGCATTCCTCCAACTCTAGCCTCTTGTGTGTCCACCACTTCCTCTGCCCCACCACTGGTGGTTGTGCCTTCAGCTATCTCGGCTTTAAGCTCTGGATTTCTCTCCCCAAATCTCTATCTCCCTACCTCAATCTCCTCCTTTAAGATATTGCTTAATACCTACCGCATTGACCAAGTGTTTGATCACCTGGTCCTAACATGTCCTTTGGCTTGGTGTCAACTTCTGCCTGATTACGCTATTGTGCAGAACTTTGAAATGTCTTACTCAGTTACAGGGATAGGCACCAACATGTTGCACCACGGATATTTGACAAAATTATTGACTCAACCACAGACATGGGGCAATTTAGTTTTTTTTTTAGTTTAGTTTAGAGATACAGCACTGAAACAGGCCCTTTGGCCCACCGAGTCTGTGCCGACCATTAACCACCCATTTATACTAATCCTACACTAATCCCATATTCCTATCACATCCCCAACTGTCCCTATATATTTCCCTACCACCTACCTATACTAGGGGTAATTTATAATGGCCAATTAACCTATCAACCTGCAAGTCTTTGGCATGTGGGAGGAAACCGGAGCACCCGGAGGAAGCCCACGCAGACACAGGGAGAACTTGCAAACTCCGCACAGGCAGTACCCAGAATCGAACCCGGGTCCCTGGAGCTGTGAGGCTGCGGTGCTAACCACTGCGCCACTGTGCCGCAGTATCTGTAATCTGTATATAAAGTGTAGAGCCAACTAATGCCATCCAAACACAATCTGATTTAAAATGCATTTCTCCCTATTTAGTGAGATACCTGGCATTGCTTTTGCTTGCACAAGTAGTCAATGTCTGCATGTACACTTGATGTAGCAATGCGAAGACTCTGGATAGATGTCCATCTGTCAGGAGTGATCTTGATCTCTTTCCCTCCCCTCTCGCTTGCGTTCTCCCTCTCTGTGTCAATCCCTTTCCACTCTCTGTGTCCATCTCTCTCCCCTCTCTCTTTCTCTCCTCTGTCTCTCTCCTCTGTGTCCATCCCTCTCTACCCTTTCTCTCCCATCTCTCCCCCCTTCTCTTCCCATCTCTTCCCGTCCTCTCTCCCTACCCCCCCTCTCTCCCTCTCTCTTCCCCAGTCCTCTCTCTCCCCCTCTCTCTCTTCCTCTTTCTCTCTCTCTCTCCCTCTCTCCCCCTCTCTCTCCCTCTGCCCCCCCCCCACCACCCGCCAAACCCTTCTCTCTCTTTGACCATTGCTCAGAACGAGAAAAGCAGTTTCTGAATTTTGGACAGATTCAGGGTTTTCCGGCGAGTTCTGATTTTTTAAAAAGCCCACCAGAAACCCCCGAATCTGTCTGAAGTTCATAAACTGCTGTTCCCGCTCTCCACACCTGTCAGCTGTGAAACTGGGTTATGATTTTTTTTTACAGCTGCTCTGGTCTGGAATAAGAAGCCAATGGGAAATTTCTCATCCCTGAAATTACCAGTCACACACCTCAAAATCTTTTACCACTGACACTGGTGTCCGGACACGTTGCCGACCCCTGCGCAGTTTAAAGTGCTATATAAATGGAAGTTGTTATTGTAACCAATCTGTCTGTATTTACAGGGTGCAGCTGGTAGTCCAGGAATCCCTGGTGCTTCTGGAGAAAAGGGTGAAAAAGTAAGTACAAAAGAAATTTAGAAAAAGAAAATTAAGGCACTTATGGCAACAGGCTAAGTCATATGTAATGTTGTGAGTACTCCTCTAGAAGTATCTAAATGATCCTTTTTGGTATGAGGCTGAGATAAAAGGGAGAAAAGATTTCAGTTTATGGCCTAGATTTTGCAGTAGTAATGATGGCAAAACTGTTAGCATTTGCTGTCATTACTCCTCTGAAATTGACAGGAACGTCCAGAATTACAGGTGCAGTTAAACGCGGAAATCCAGATTCTGCACTTCTCCATAGCGTGCGCTTTTGAAGTCCACCCAGACTACAATCAGTCAGGAGTCACTGAACTGATGAGAATTTTCTCTTTTAAGCTATTATTCTTGCTGAAAAAACCCTTGAAAACGTTATGCCTTGTTGAATACAGTGTTTCTGGGTATTTAATGGTGTACTAAGTTCATAACTACTGTTGAAAAACCTCTTTGGTCCTGGAAGCTAATTTTATGTTCGTGGAATAGTAACAAAGATTCTACATATTTTTAACTTTTTAAAGTTGTTTATGAAAAATCAGCTTCCACCTTAATCCCATGTGTAGGTCGCAATCATTTATTTCACTCGCTATAAAATTTAATTATAAGTGAAGAATGGTTTGCCATCTGTGAGAATACTTCCATGTGACTGGCTGCTTGACTCAGTGCCAGATTCAAACCAACATTGGGAATAGAGAAATCTATGCCACAGAGATCGCTAGGACTTTTGTGGGCAGCTTTCTTTGAGGTCAGCAGCAAGCACCGTCATTTAACCACTGACCACAAAATCCGGGTCATTATATTGTAGGACCAATTTTCCTGGTATTTGATGTCAGCGGGGGTGGGGGGAGCTCCTCATACCCCATTTCAGGTACATCAGGAAACCATTAGCATACTTCCCACAATACACCAAGATGTGCAGCTGGCAAGTGAAGCTCCCTGCCAGTAAATTGTACTTGGAAAAGTCGTCTGTTGCATGCCAGTCATTGTTGGAATTCCTATTGCTATTACAAACAATTTGATACCTAATTAAAGTTTCATGTTTCAAAGCGGAAATACAGAAGATTAGGGGCTGAAATTTATACTCCTCATGCTGGCCACATGTCGCAGAGCAGCCATTATATTAAGCATGGCTGATCATTTAAACAGCCGGGGCAGGCCGCACCCACCCCGCCCCCCGATGATGTGGAGGGGACGGGCGGTCCATCCCCAGCAATGACGTCATTTGCCTGTGCGCAGGCACTGACACCATTTTTAAAGGGCTTCGAGCCCTACTAGAATTAGAATTAGAACATTAGAATTAGAATTAGAACATTACAGCGCAGTACAGGCCCTTCGGCCTTCGATGTTGCGCCGACCTGTGAAACCATCTGACCTACACTATTCCATTTTCATCCATATGTCTATCCAATGACCACTTAAATGCCCTTAAAGTTGGCGAGTCTACTACTGCTGCAGGCAGGGCGTTCCACGCCCCTACTACTCTCTGAGTAAAGAAACTACCTCTGACATCTGTCCTATATCTATCACCCCTCAACTTAAAGCTATGTCCCCTCGTGTTTGCCATCACCATCCGAGGAAAAAGACTCTCACTATCCACCCTATCTAACCCTCTGATTATCTTATATGTCTCTATTGAGTCACCTCTCCTCCTCCTTCTCTCCAACGAAAACAACCTCAAGTCCCTCAGCCTTTCCTCGTAAGACCTTCCCTCCATACCAGGCAACATCCTAGTAAATCTCCTCTGCACCCTTTCCATAGCTTCCACATCCTTCCTATAATGCGGTGACCAGAACTGCACGCAATACTCCAGGTGCGGTCTCACCAGAGTTTTGTACAGCTGCAGCATGACCTCGTGGCTCCGAAACCCGATCCCCCTACTAATAAAAGCTAACACACCATATGCCTTCTTAACAGCCCTATTAACCTGGGTAGCAACCTTCAGGGATTTATGCACCTGGACACCAAGATCTCTCTGTTCATCTACACTACCAAAAATCTTCCCATTAGCCCAGTACTCTGCATTCCTGTTACTCCTTCCAAAGTGAATCACCTCACACTTTTCCGCATTAAACTCCATTTGCCATCTCTCAGCCCAGCTCTGCAGCCTATCTATGTCCCTCTGTAACCTACAACATCCTTCGGCACTATCCACAACTCCACCCACCTTAGTGTCATCCGCAAATTTACTAACCCACCCTTCTACACCCTCTTCCAGGTCATTTATAAAAATGACAAACAGCAGTGGCCCCAAAACAGATCCTTGCGGTACACCACTAGTAACTAAACTCCAGGATGAACATTTGCCATCAACCACCACCCTCTGTCTTCTTTCAGCTAGCCAATTTCTGATCCAAAGCTCTAAATCACCTTCAACCCCATACTTCCGTATTTTCTGCAATAGCCTACCGTGGGGAACCTTATCAGACGCCTTACTGAAATCCATATACACCACATCCACTGCTTTACCCTCATCCACCTGTTTGGTCACCTTCTCGAAAAACTCAATAAGGTTTGTGAGGCACGACCTACCCATCCCAAAACCATGCTGACTATCGCTAATGAACTTATTCTTTTCAAGATGATTATAAATCCTGTCTCTTATAACCTTTTCCAACATTTTACCCACAACCGAAGTAAGGCTCACAGGTCTATAATTACCAGGGCTGTCTCTACTCCCCTTCTTGAACAAGGGGACAACATTTGCTATCCTCCAGCCTTCCGGCACTATTCCTGTCGACAATGACGACATAAAGATCAAGGACAAAGGCTCTGCAATCTCCTCCATGGCTTCCCAGAGAATCCTAGGATAAATCCCATCTGGCCCAGGGGACTTATCTATTTTCACACTTTCCAAAATTGATAACACCTCCTCCTTGTGAACCTCAATCCCATCTAGCCTAGTAGCCTGAATCTCAGTATTCTCCTCGACAACATTTTCTTTCTCTACTGTAAATACTGACGCAAAATATTCATTTAACGCTTCCCCTATCTCCTCTGATTCCACACACAACTTCCCACTACTATCCTTGATTGGCCCTAATTTAACTCTAGTCATTCTTTTATTCCTGATATACCTATAGAAAGCCTTAGGGTTTTCCCTGATCCTATCCGCCAATGACTTCTCATGTCCTCTCCTTGCTCTTCTTAGCTCTCCCTTTAGATCCTTCCTGGCTAGCTTGTAACTCTCAAGCGCCCTAACTGAGCCTTCACGTCTCATCCTAACATAAGCCTTCTTCTTCCTCTTGACAAGCGCTTCAACTTCTTTAGTAAACCACGGCTCCCTCGCTCGACAACTTCCTCCCTGCCTCACAGGTACATACTTATCAAGGACACGCAGTAGCTGCTCCTTGAATAAGCTCCACATTTCGATTGTTCCCATCCCCTGCAGTTTCCTTCCCCATCCTACGCATCCTAAATCTTGCCTAATCGCATCATAATTTCCTTTCCCCCAGCTATAATTTTTGCCCTGCGGTATATACCTGTCCTTGCCCATCGCTCAGGTAAACCTAACCGAATTGTGATCACCATCACCAAAGTGCTCACCTACATCTAAATCTAACACCTGGCCGGTTCATTACCCAGTATCAAATCCAATGTGGCATCGCCCCTGGTTGGCCTGTCTACATACTGTGTCAGAAAACCCTCCTGCACACACTGGACAAAATCTGACCCATCTAAATTACTCGAACTATAGTATTTCCAGTCGATATTTGGAAAGTTAAAGTCCCCCATAACAACTACCCTGTTACTCTCGCCCCTGTCGAGAATCATCTTCGCTATCCTTTCCTCTACATCTCTGGAACTATTTGGAGGTCTATAAAAGACTCCCAACAGGGTGACCTCACCTCTCCTGTTTCTAACCTCGGCCCATACTACCTCAGTAGACGAGTCCTCAAACGTCCTTTCTGTCGCTGTAATACTCTCCTTGATTAACAATGCCACACCCCCCCCCTCTTTTACCATCTTCTCTGTTCTTACTGAAACATCTAAATCCCAGAACCTGCAACATCCATTCCTGCCCCTGCTCGACCCATGTCTCCGAAATGGCCACTACATCGAGATCCCAGGTACCAACCCATGCTGCAAGCTCACCCACCTTATTCCGGATGCTCCTGGCGTTGAAGTAGACACACTTTAAACCAGGTTCTTGCTTGCCAGTGCCCTCTTGTGTAACCTTATCCCTGACCTCACTACTCTCAACATCCTGTACACTGGCACTACAATTTAGGTTCCCATTCCCCTGCTGAATTAGTTTAAACCCCCCCGAAGAGCACTAGCAAATCTCCCCCCCAGGATATTGGTACCCCTCTGGTTCAGGTGAAGACCATCCTGTTTGTAGAGGTCCCACCTACCCCAGAAAGAGCCCCAATTATCCAGGAAACCAAAACCCTCCCTCCTGCACCATCCCTGCAGCCACGTGTTCAACTCCTCTGTCTCCCTATTCCTCGCTTCGCTATCACGTGGCACGGGCAACAACCCAGAGATAACAACTCTGTTTGTTCTCGCTCTAAGCTTCCACCCTAGCTCCCTGAATTTCTGTCTTAAATCCCCATCAATTTAGATTTTTAAATAGACATTGAAACAAATTAAACATATTTATCTTGCCGTTTTCCCACTGCCCAATAATCAAAGAATTAATTACTTGCCCTATCCCCCCACAAAACACTTACCTTGTCCACCTGACCTTCCCCCCCCACCGCAACTGCATAAAATTCCCACCATCCCTGACACCAATGATATTATTTTGACCCCGCTCCCCACCTCCCGCACTGAGAAATTTTCCTCCTCCCCCCTCCCCACCAGTGTTCCGCCTCGGTTCCCCAGGGATCCAAAGGCGCATGAGTGCCGTCCAGCGGCACGACAATCGCACCAGGACAGATGGTGGGAATGTGAATATAATTAATTCAATGATTTTAATTTAAAATCGAGTGGCGGGGGTGCGCCACGAGGCTTCGCCGCCACCGGCAATACCGGGCTGGGTCCTCCTGGCATTGGGGTGCGTGGCAGCCCTCTCCCGGGGGCATTTTCCAGCTTCCTCCCTCCCTCCACAACCCCCAAGATTGGGGTCTGTAAAATTCAACCCTAGAGGTTTTCTGACAGTGACTTTACAGTTTCCGAAAGTGTCAGTTAAGGAATAATTTAAGGAACTTGGTTCTATGCTGTAATGTCCACTGGATAATTGTTGATGCCTTCCTAAACATCCCAGATCAGGACTGGCACAGGATGAGGGCAGACAACCACTTTTAGGGATTACTCAATGTCATTCCCTTCCCTAGTGAAATTTCAGTAATGCTCATTTATTATTCTAATCACCAATTAAACTATTTGTGTCTCCACTCTGTGGGAACCATGTATATCAGAACAACGCGTTCATAGTCCTTATATATAGTTCCCCTCATGCCACTCAAAAAAGCACAAGATAGTTGCCCAGACATTGCTGTATCATGACAGCCTGTGCTTTTTGACTCAAATTTAAAAAATTGTATAATGATGGAGTTTCCCAATAGATTAGCGAGCAAATGCACTGATGCTGGAAATCCATAGCTGTGATGGTGGACTTCTGTTGCAACTAAAGTATGAGTCTGTGGAAGACCAGAAAGCAATCTAGAACACAGTTATATCAGGTCCTGACCTCTCGCCCAACTTTCTTCAAGATCTAACAAGGCCATCAAGGGGAGATCTGACTGAGGTAGAAATGCTGATCATTGACACTTCTGTCCCAATTTTCAGGGTAATTTTTCAATGTGGTGCTTTGCTATACAGGTCCCTTGTTCAATCCTAGATCTGTACTAACTGATTTGCCAAGTCAAGACTCAGAACTACAGTTAACTTCAGCAGTTAGTCTACAAAGGTTAAAAATCAGCAAGAATCAAAAATCTGTTCCTGATTGCCATCTGGAGATTCAGTCAAGAAAATATTTGTGTGGCTGTCAGACAAAGCCAAAATTGGTCTCAGATGTCCTGATGTCTGCCCAGAGTTAAACAACCTGCCGAAACTCATTATTTCACCTCACACATAAATAAAATGGCCACTAGGGCAATTCGTAAGGGAAGCATGCTTCCTGTATTAGTAAGTCCCTCGGGAGAGAGCGAACAGAATTGGAAGGGGAAAAAAAGTACTGTTCTTTGTTTCAAAATTGGAGGTTTCCCTAACTGGATAGACCTATGGATTTTTCACAATATTGCTTCATTCCCACGCTGGGGAGTTTATAAGGAAGAGATCTCAGGTTCAAACATATCAAATCTCAAAGCTGTAATTTGTTGCCTTTGTGTTGATTCACAGGGGGAAGCTGGGCCTCCAGGTTACCCAGGGAATGTGGTAAGTGGCAAAACACATTGTGATAGAGATGGAGTGACCTGTTAAAGAAATCAATGGGTGGGCTGGTCTTTTCAGTCTCTGACAGCAACAGGAACATCAGGTTTTCAGACATTCCTGATTTCCCACTCTTTCCATCAGGCTGCTCGATTGGGATCAGAGACAATTTGAATTGTCTGGTTTGGCCTTATTCACGACTTGGATAGAAACAGGAGAGGATTACAGCAGGAATTGTGATCAGATATTAAGTTCCTTGGGGTAAATTTATGAATGTGCACACATGGAACAAAGCTTCATCTCCCAGGAGTGAATATCAGCAATGCAAGTATGAGCGTAGTATTTTCAATCTATTTGAATTTATAAAATTGCCCCTCTTATGCTGCCTCTTCAGTTGATACATTCAATGAAAACCTAACTAATGTTGTCTCTGTAGAAGTAACTATAAAGTTCTACTATTTTAAAATGAAAGTAAAAAGTTAATTAAAGATTTACATTTAAATATCTCCAAAACATTGGAATTAACATTTGACTGCTAGGCACTGAGGTGGGATTCTAAAGATATTACAGGACCCGATTAGTATGGCCTAATGAGACACCTGCTTGTTTCCAGCAGGAGCACTGGCCTCTAAATTGAGGCCCCCTTAGATAGGCCTCAGGCAGTAAGCTGGTGATATTGAGTTTCAATTGTGTTATGGCTAATGCCTGTTCTTGTTGAAAACAGGATGACAAAGGCATCAAAAATTGAGGCTTTTACGTTTCGGGGAAGTTTTCCAGATTTTCTGCACATGTCCAAATGCAAACTAAATACTTCTCAAATTGGGAACTCTCAGTGCCACTGCAATACGTTTGTCATGGTTAACAGCTAAGATTAAAGAAAGAAGATTTCAACATGTATTATCTTTGCATCCATACAATTTTCAGTGACTTGCCTTGTTGATACTGCAGAATAAAATGGCCATTTGTGTTGCACAATTTGGAACTTTTTTAAATGGTGTAGTTCAACAACAATTGTAATATATATATATATAGAGAAAGAGAGAGAGAGCACACCTTTAACATTATAAAAAGTCCCAAGCGCTTTACAGGAGCATTATAAAATAAAGTATGACACCGAGCCACGAAAGGAGATATTAGATTAGATGGCGAAAAGATTGATCAAAAAGCTAGGTTTTCAGACGTGTGTTAAAGGAGGAAAGCAAGGTGGACAGGTGTAAGGAGGGTATTGCAGAGCTTAGGGCCTAGAAACTGAAGGCGCAGCCAACAATGGTTGCTATTAAAGTCAGGCGTGCACAGAGGCCAGAATTAGAGGAGTACAGATATCTTGGAGGGTTGTGGGGCTGGAGGAGATTACAGAGGTAGGGAGGGAGAGGCCATGGAGGGATTTGAAAATAAGGATGAGAATTTTAAAATCAAGATGTTGCTTGACCGGAAACCAATGTAGGTCAGCGAGCTCAGGGGTGAAAGGGGAACGGAACTTGGTGTGAGTTAAGATATGGGCAGCAGAATTTTGGATGACCTCAAGTTTATGGAGAGTACAATGTTGGAGACTAGCCAGGAGTGCATTGGAATAGTCAAATCTAGAGGTAACAAAAGCATGAATGAGGGTTTCAGCAGCAAATGAGCTGAGACAGGGGCAAAGTCGGGCGAGTTACGGAGGTGGAAATCGGCAGTCTTAGTGATGGCACAAATATGAGGTCGGAAGCTCACCTTGGGGTCAAATGTGACACCAGGCTTACGAAAAGACTGACTTAATCTCAGACCATTGCCAGGGAGAGGAATGGAGTTGGTAGCTAGGGAAGTTTGGTAGTTTGGAGCGGGGACCGAAAACAATGGCTTCAGTCTTCCTAATATTTAATTGGTAGAAATTTCTGCTCATCCAGTATCGGATATCCTGATAAATATTTTCACCGTTTGTTATTCTGTAAGAATTTCCAGCTGTTCATTGGTATGAATAAAAGAAAATTAATATTTATCTCTTTAAGGATTTCTTTCAAATGTATTCTGAACAATGGATTTATTCACTGCAGTGTAGTGCCATTTCTCATTAATCGATTGTATATTAATGGATGATTATCTGTTCCTGTGTAGCTGAGTGGAGTGGACACAAGGGGGGCAGAAAATCGGGAGCAAAATCCAAGTACCTGGAATGCATCAGTCTATTCTCGCATAGAGCTCGGCAACAGGGAGCTCATGCTGCCTTATCCACAAGCACTGTTACACCCTCTAATTTAATACAAATTGAGAAATGTTACCCCTACACTCTTCAATGTCTTCAGAAATTAGAACCACCCCTCCCTCGTGCTTTAATTGTGTAATTATTATGTTAATTTTTAACAATAAAAGGAGCAAAATGCACACCAAGTTAGATTCAGTTGATAAAGTCGGACTAGGCAATTTTGGATATATATGTGCCTTACACTCCAGCCTTTTGTTCTCATTTCTCAGTTTAATGTTGATCACTAATAACTATCTTTTCTTTCAGGTAGAGTATAGCGGTTTAAAAGGAGAACCAGTAAGTATAATATCCATACACTATCATTGTAAAGCTGCCTAAAGGAAATGTATCTTAGACTATGTATTAGAATATTATTCAAGATGGCTGTGAATTAGTGGCTAATAACTCTTATGAAACACACCTACAAGGGAATATGAGAAACTCAAAGTAATCTGTCAAGTATTAAGAGAATAAGAAAGTTTGAAATTAGAAGGTTATTAATTCCATCAAACTTACTTTCAATCAAGGAGATTCACTTCTTCTGGGTCTCAGTTCTCTTTTTCTAATGCTTTTTCCAGTTTCTTCTACATGTTTGGTCAAACATCCATGTTTATATAGGTCACGCAAAGACATTATGAGGTAACTGATGGCGACTAAAATAAGAGCACATAAATCACTCACTGTCAGGCTTTACAAAATGAATAATGACCACTTGGGCAAGGCATCTTGTGCCCGAAACATCATATCCTATGTGTAGTGAAATTCATGAAGAATGACGTTGTAAGAATACCGGGATCAATAGTAAGAATATTCATCAAGAACAACTGATGAATCCTTAACCCTTATCCTTAGCTCCTTTTCAAGGAACCATCTCTGGTTTATCACTCAGTCTATTTGTGAGAGATAATGACATAGAAATATTACAGGGATAAAATCTGCGCCTGTGGGTTCAATACGGCGAACAGCGTACACTTGCTCATTCCACCCTGGAAGTGCGCCATCCACCATAGTGGATGGGACTACTCAGTAGGAGTCCACACACATGCGAGAAGTATTAAAACATCTCATTGTAATTTACATTTAAGGGTCTTAGGCTTGTTTCATAACCCTTTTGGGAAATTGGTTTGCTTCAGTGCCTAACTCACCGAGATAAGCTCACCCAAAAAATCATGGCATTAATGATAGACAGAGCTAAGCGATACCACAACCAATGGATCAGATCTAAGCTCTGCAGTCCTGCCACATCCAGTCATGAATGGTGGTGGACAATTAAACAACTAACAGGAGGAGGAGGCTCCACAAGTATTCCCACCCTCAATAATGGGGGAGAGCCCAGAACATCAGTGCAAAAGACAAGGCTGAAACATTTGCATCCATCTTCAGCCAGAAGTGCCGAGTGGATGATTCATCTCAACCTCCTCCTGAGGTCTCCAGAATCACAGAAGCCAGTCTTCAGCCAATCCAATTCATTCCATGTGATATCAAGAAAAAGCTGAAGACACTGAATATCGCAAAGGCTATGGGCCCTGACAACATTCCGGCAACAGTACTGAAGACTTGTGCTCCAGAACAAGCCTCACCCAGCCAAGCTGTTCCAGTACAGCTACAACACTGGCATCAACCCTGTAATGTGGAAAATTGCCCAAATATGTCCTGTACACAAAAAGCAGGACAAATCCAACCTGGCCAATTACCACCCCATCAGTCTACTCTCAATCACCAGCAAAGTGATGAAGGGGTCGTCGGCAATGCTATCAAGCAGCACTTGCTTAGCAATAACCTACTCACTGACGCCCAGTTTGGGTTCTGCAGAGCCACTCAGCTCCTGTCCCCATTACAGCCTTGGTTCAAAAAAGGACAAAAGAGCTGAACTCAAGAGGTGAGGTGAGTGTGACTGTCCTTAACATGAGCATTTGACTGAGTATGGCATCAAGAAGCCCTAGCAAAATTGGAGACAATGGGAATCGGGGGGAAAACTCTCCGCTGGTTGGAGTCATACCTAGCGCAAAGGAAGATGGTTGTGGTTGTTGGAGGTCAATCATCTCAGTCCCAAGACATCACTACATGAGTTCCTCAGAGTAGTGTCCATGACCCAACCATCCTCAGCTGCTTCATCAATGACCTTCCCTCCATCATAAGGTAAGAAGTCGGGATGTTTGCTGATGATTGCATAATGTTCAGCACCATTCGCAGATACTGAAGCAGCCTGTGTCCAGATGCAGCAACACCTGGACAACATCCAGGCTTGGGCTGATACGTGGCAAGTAACATTCATGTAACAAGTGCCAGGCAATGACCATCTCAAACAAGAGAGAGTCTAGCCATCTTCCCTTGATGTTCAATGGCATTACCATCACTGAATCTCCCACTATCAACATCCTGGGGGTTACCATTGACCAGAAACTGAACTGGACCAGCCACATAAATGCTGTGGCTACAAGAGCAGGTCAGAGGCTAGCAACTCCGTGGTAGGTATGTCACCTCCTGTCTCCCCAATGCCTGTCCACCATCTACAAGGCACAAGTCAGGAATGCGATGGAATAATCTCCACTTGCCTGGATGGGTGCAGCTCCAACAATACTCAAGAAGCTCGACACCATCCAGGACAAAGCAGCCTGCTTGATTGTCGCCCCATCCACCACCTTCAACATTCATTCCCTTCACCACAGTGGCAGCAGTGTGTACCATCTACAAGATGCACTGCAGCAACGCACAAAGGCTCCTTAGGCAGCACCTTCCAAACCTGCGACCTCTACCACCTAGAAGAACAAGGGCAGCAGCTGCATGGGAACATCACCACCATCCTGACTTGGAGCTAAATCACCATTCCTTCACTGTCACTGGGTCAAAATCCTGGAACTCCCTTCCTAACAGCACTGTGGGTGTACCTGCACCCCAATGACTGCAGCGGTTTAAGAAGGCAGTTCTCAACCACCATGTACTCAAGGGCAATTAGGGATGGGCAATAAATGCTGGCCTAGCCAGCGGTGCCCACATCCCATGAATGAATTAAATAAAAACCGTCTCCTTAAGTGTTGCCACTTGCTAAATGTTAGCTTGTGAGCTGTGAGATTGGGCCTGTCATGGTCAAATATTGCAGATGCTGTGTGTACAAGATGTAAGGTTTGGGGAACTGGGTATTGCAATGACCATCTCAAACAAGAGAAAATCGAACCATCTCCCCTTGATGTTCAATGTGCAGGAACAGAGGGACCTGGAGGTACATGTGCATCGATCTTTGAAGGTGATGGGGCATATTGTGAGAGTGATTAGCAAAGCATATGGGATTTGGGCTTCATAAACAGAGGCATCCAGATTGAAGATTTTGGGGAAGAGATACAGAGGAAATCTGAGGAAAAGCTTTTTTTTAATGCAGTGAGTGGTAATGTCCTGGAACTCGCTGGCCACAAATGTAGTAGAAGCGGGACAATCCCTGATTTCAAAAGGAAACTGGATGAGCACTTGAAGGAAATAAACTAGGGCTACAGGAATCGAGCGGGGGTGGGGGGGGTGGGTGGGACTGACTGGATTGCTCTGCGGAGAGCCAGCATGGATTCAATGGACTGAATGTCCGTAAATGACTCCATGGGCTGGATCGAATGTGCCCCCGGGCATGGGCTGGGAGGTGGTAGGGGAAGGGGCCCATAGAATTGTGACGAGAGGCGGGGGGTTGGAGGGCCCGTCGCCTTCCCATCGCAACGTTATTAAGTCGGGGGTGGGAAAGGCCAAATGCGGCCTTCCCACCCAGAGGCCAATTGAAGTCCTTAAGTGGCCTATTATTAGCCATTTAAGGGTCTCTTCCCTCCCCTGCTGAAATTAACCAGTGGCGGGGGGAGGGGGGGTTTGCCCTCCCCCACGCAGGGAGGTTGCCCAGTGAAACGAGGTGACCTACCTGCAGGCTTTGGGTGGGGGCGGCTTCATCCATGGGAAATCTGCACTCATCACACACCCGTCCCTCCCACCACCCCATCACCGGGGTCTGTCTTTAAAGGAATGGGGATCCCGGCGCCAGGCATTTGAGTGCCCGACTGCCATAGAAACACACCGTGTGGCTGCAAACGGCCCAGGCAGAGTCCTCCCCTGTAAAATATCTGGCACCGGAAGCCCCACCAGTACATCTAAATCCAGCCCACTCTAGGAGGTGCGAAGTGAGTAAGTAGCTGGGGAAAGGGGTGAAGGGTTGTTAGGCTGAGATAAAGTAAGATGGGAGGAGGGTCATGTGAAACATAAACACTAGCTTAGATCTGTTGGGTCAAATGGCTTTTTTCTGAGCTGTAAAATTCTATGTGATTCCATGTATTTCGATGAAGTGTGATGCAGTGATTCGATGAGAGTAAGCGGAATGGTCACATTTAAGGCAATTCTTAGGACAATTCCCCTACAAAGCGATGAGAAAAGTTTGAAAATATAAATAAAAATACATCAATAATGAACCATTCTTATGCATAGTATTTACAATTGTCACTGAATATCCAAATACTGTATTTTATTTTTATTTGAATATAATATGCTTTACATTTACAGGGTCCACCAGGGCCTCGTGGCCCTCCAGGCTTGCCAGGTCCTCCAGGGCCGAAGGTAAGTGTTTTTCACTTAGAAGGAGGAAATTTGAGCAAACCAGCCAACATGACATTATCACCAAGCATCAATGAAGGCTTTTAATTCCTCTCATCCACAGTGTGCTTGTGTCTTTCTTGCATACCGTGTTGCAGCCAACATATAAAAAGAGCTAGATAATTACTGTAGATTAACACTGACCTTTCAGAAACTGAAGTTGATGTTATGCTTTATAAGGAAACACCACAAATGTTGAAGGAGGAAAAATTTAGTTGCCTGCATATGCCTGATCTGAGAAAATGACCTTGTGAAGTAGAATGAAAATGTTAAAGGATAAGAAGAAGAGTTTGGTACAGTGGAGATTATGATGGCTGCAATGACAGACCAGACTTACACTAGAGGGAGTGTCAAAAGACAGACATTTTCTGAAGTGACCATTTTAGTAATTCACATGTAACTTGAGGAAGTCTGCAGGCATGAGCATTTGGAGGAATTTCTTCCCATTCCCCTTCCTCTTCCCAGTTCAGGTTCATACAATATAGGAATCCATACAGCTACAGGGAATTCTCTCCTCCATCAGGTCAACATCGAAATTCTTTGAGAAAATAGATATATACTTTTCTTGGATCAAAATTTTTTCACCTAAAATATGTGAAAAATGTGTCAAAATGCATGGAGGAAGTACAACTCAAAGATGCAGCAAAAGCACAAAAAGTAATCCTGAGCTCAATGTAGCAAAAGCATTGGAAATAAATTGCTGTCCCAGGGAGGAAAATCCAAAGAGAAAGACCCTGAGGTACCTCTTGTGAACTTCCACTGTCGGCAGCTCAAGCTCCATAAGATAAAACAAATCACATGTTTTTTATTCTAATCTTAGGGTCGTCCTGGTCTGGATGGCAGTGCTGGAAAACCTGGATTTCAAGGTCAAAGGGTATGTAAAGAGTTAGATTCCCATTGGGTTTAGGTCAACACACTTTCAGTTTGAAGCAGAATATGGAAAGTGGAATTTGACCAGATAAATTCAGAAGGTAACAATTTAGATTAAATTCAA
Organism: Heterodontus francisci; assembly: GCF_036365525.1. Classification (NCBI taxonomy): domain Eukaryota; kingdom Metazoa; phylum Chordata; class Chondrichthyes; order Heterodontiformes; family Heterodontidae; genus Heterodontus; species Heterodontus francisci. The sequence goes on from NC_090375.1 coordinate 42,233,714, forward strand.
TTTTAATATAGATCTAGATTTATTTAAGTTATTATCTTCAGTGTCTGGGCAACAAAGCCAACTGGTCCAGGGAATGGTGGGAGCTCAGTCAATAAATGACATGGAACTGAGTCACGTAGACTGCATAGGTCCCAGGCTCAATGTCTCATCTCTGTGCTGTATTAGTCAATTTCACACAGGAAGCTCTGACCTTGGTCAGTCAAGGTGCTTGCTTCTGATAAATGGCCAGTTGCTCCTGTTGGAAAATGTACATGGGAGAACTTTGGGTGAGGACAGGATTAGGTCATGTTTCTTTACTTCCCCCTTTTTGATTGAATAGTCTGCCAATAATTCACTGCTGAGCTCCTTGAAATATCACAACTTGGGTGAGGTGCCAAATAGCTCAGTGGCTTAAAGAAGTGAGAAACCTGGGAGGGGGATAAAAACAAAGAGCTTCAAGTTATTCAAAGCAGCTGAAGCTTTGTGGAAAGACAGAGTAGCCAGCGTGAACGTCAAATATATGTGCTGAACTGTCACCTGCTTCGAAGATTAAGTTTAAAGAGGGTTGATGGAAATAAACTTTCAATCTTAGTTATGCTTACTGTGTGAAATAAAAAGAAAAGGGGAATGGATTCTGCTAAAACCCTACATACCAACTACAATCTGGCAAATACATCTTCAAACAAAATTTTATTTTTCCCTGTGACTCAGAAGTATTTCAATACAAATGTGCTGGGCATCTTATATTTCAGAGCCCTGGGGCAGACTTTTCACATCCTGCTAGGGGCGGGAACAGAGGAGGGCATGGGACAAAAAGACTGGCACTGGCCTCAGTGCCTGGTTCCCAACACTGTTCTCGCCACCGGGTTTCACCAGGGTGGGGGGAGAGTGGCCCTGAGATCCCGCCTCATCCACTCACCACGACAATTAAGATTGTTTAAGAGCTCATTGAGAGTTCATAATAAGAACTAGGAGCAGGAGTAAGCCGTCCAGCCCCTCGAGCCTGCTCCGCCATTCAATAAGATCATGGCTGATCTTTTCGTAGACTCAGATCCACTTACCCGCGCTCTCACCGTATCCCTTAATTCCTTTATTGTTCAAAAAGATATCTACCTTAGCTTTAAAAAATTTTACTGAAGAAGCGTCAACTACTTCACTGGGCAAGGAATTCCATAGATTAACAACCCTCTGGGTGAAGAAGTTCCTTCTTAATTCAGTCCTAAATCTGCTCCCTCTAATCTTGAGGCTATGCCCTCTTGTCCTAGCTTCACCTGCCTGTGGAAACATCCTCTCTACTTGTATCTTATCTATTCCCTTCATAATTTTATATGTTTCTATAAGATCCCCCCTCATTCTTCTGAATTCCAATGAATATAATCCCAATCTACTCACTCTCTCCTCATAAGCCAACCCCCTCAACTCCGGAATCAACCTAGTGAACCTCCTCTGCACCCTCTCCAGTGCCAGTATATCCTTTCTCAAGTAAGGAGACCAAAACTGCACACAGTACTCCAGGTGCGGCCTCACCAGTACCTTATACAGCTGCAACATAACCTCTCTGCTTTTAAACTCAATCCCTTTAGCAATGAAGGACAAAATTCCATTTGCCTTCCTAATTACTCGCTGTACCTGCAGACCAACCTTTTGCGATTCATGCACAAGGACACCCAGGTCCCTCTGCATAGCAGCATGCTGCAACTTTTTACCATTCAAGTAATAATCCTTTTTCCTGTTACTCCTACCGAAATGAATGACTTCACATTTATTAACATTGTATTCCATCTGCCAGACCTTTGCCCACTCACTCAATGTATCTATGTTCCTCTGCAAAGTTTCACAGTCATCTGCACACTTTGCTCTGCCACTCATCTTAGTGTCATCTGCAAACTTTGACACCCTACACGTGGTCCCCAGCTCCAAATCATCTGTATAAATTGTAAATAATTGCGGTCCCAACACCAATCCCTGAGGCACACCACTAGTGACTGATTGCCAACCAGAATAGCACTCATTTATCCCCACTCTCTGCTTCCTGGTAGTCAACCTATCCTTGATCCATGCTAATACTTTACCCCTAACGCCATGCATCCTTATCTTATGCAGCAGCCTCTTGTGCGGCACCTTGTCGAAGGCCTTTTGGAAATCTAAGTACACCACATCCACTGGGTCCCCATTGTCCACCTTGCTCGTAATGTCATCATAGAATTCCAAAAGAATTGTCAAGCATGACCTGCCCTTCATGAACCCATGCTGCGTCTGCCCAACGGGACAATTTCTATCGAGATGCCCTGCTATTTCTTCCTTGATAATAGACTCAAGCATCTTCCCCACTACAGAGGTTAAGCTACCCGGTCTATAATTCCCCATCTTTTGTCTACCTCCCTTTTTAAACAGTGGCGTCACATCTGCTGTTTTCCAATCTGCTGGGACTACCCCAGAGTCCAGCAAATTTTCGAAAATTACTGCCAGTGCACCTGCTATTTCTCCCACCATCTCTTTTAGTACCCTGGGATGCATTCCATCAGGGCCAGGAGACTTATCAATCCTTAGCTCCATTAGCTTGCCCAACACTACCTCTTCCAGGTCCTCACCTACGTTCATCTCTTTGTCAATTACTGGCATGTTATTAATGTCCTCCACTGTGAAGACCGATACAAAATACCTGTTAATGTCTCTGCCATTTCATCATATCCCATAACTAAATTCCCCTTCTCATCCTCTAAAGGACCAACGTTTACTTTAGCCACTCTTTTTCGTTTTATATATTTATAGAAACTTTTGCTATCTGTCTTTATATTCTGTGCTAGTTTTTTCTCATGTTCTATCTTACTTTTCTTTATAGCTCTTTTTGTGGCTTTCTGTTGACCTTTAAAGTTTTCCCAATCTTCTAGTTTCATGCTGTTTTTGGCCACTTTGTATGCCTTCACTTTCAATTTGATAGCCTCCCTTATTTCCTTCGACACCCATGGCAGATTACCCCTTTTCTTCCAGTCCTTCCTTTTCACTGGAATATACTTTTGCTGAGCACTTTGAAAAATTGCTTTGGAAGTCCTCCACTGCTCATCAACTGTCCCACCATAAAATCTTTGTTTCCAGTCTACTTTAGCCAAGTCCTCCCTCATTCTATTGTCGTTCCCCTTGTTCAAGCACAGGACCCTGGTATTGGATTTTATCTTCACACTCTCCATCTGTATTCTAAATTCAACCATACTGTGATCACTCCTTCCAAGAGGATCCCTAACTATGAGGTCATTAATTATTCCTGTCTCATTACACAGGACTAGATCTAGGATAGCTTGCTCCCTCGTCGGTTCCATTACATACTGTTCAAGAAAACTATCACGGATACACTCAACGAACTCCTCCTCAAGGCTACCCTGACTGAGCTGGTTCGACCAATCTACATGTAGATTAAAATCCCCCATGATAATTGCCGTACCATTTTTACAGGCATTAGTTATTTCTTTGTTTATTGCCCGCCCCAATGTGATGTTATTATTTGGTGACCTATAGACTATGCCTATCAATGACTTTTTCTTCTTAGAGTTTCTAATTTCCACCCAAATGGATTCAACCTCATTCTCCATAGAACCTATATCATCTCTCAGCACCGCCTTGATGTCGTCCTTGAGTATCAGAGCTACACCTTATCCCTTACCTTCCTGTCTGTCCTTCCGAATAGTCTGGTACCCCTGGATATTTAACTCCCAGTCGTGACCAGCCTGTAACCATGTCTCCGTAATGGCTACCAAATCATATTCATTCGCGATGATTTGTGCCGTTAACTCATCAACCTTGTTACGAATGCTACGAGCATTCAGGTAAAGTGCCTTTATGCTAGCTTTCTTACCCTCATGATTTCCAACATCTCTAATAATAACTCCTGAGTTATCCTTCCGTTCTGCTTCTTTCATAGTCTGCCTTGAACTTAAACCCTCCTGCACACATGTTAAGCTGCTGCTTACCTTTTTATTTACCATCATACTCCCTGTCGTTTTCCCTTTCCCTTCCCCCCGAGTCACTAGTTTAAAGTCCTAGAGACCACCCTTTTTATCCGTTTCGCTAGCACACTGGTTCCAGATCGGTTCAGGTGGAGACCGTCCCATCGGTACAGATCCCCCCGGTTCCAAAACTGATGCCAATGACCCATGAAATGGAACCCCTCTTTCCCACACCACTCCCTTAGCCACGTGTTTACTTCCCTAATGTTCTTATCCCGAAGCCAATTTGCACGTGGCTCGGGCAGTAATCCGGAGATTATGAACCTCGAGGACCTGTTCCTTAATTTCGTTCCTAGTGCTTTATAATCCCCAAACAGGTCCTCCATCCTAGGCTTGCCTATGTTGTTAGTCCCAACGTGGACCACAACAACTGGATCCTCCCCCTCCCGCTCCAATATCCTTTCAAGCCGGTCAGAAATGTCCTGCACCCTGGCACCGGGCAGGCAACACACCATGTGGGACTCCCGATCTGGCTTGCAAAGGATACGATCTATCCCCCTAATTATAGAATCCCCTATAACTACCACTTGTCTTTTTGCTCCCCCCTCTTGAATGGCCTTCTGCACCATGGTGCCAGGGTCAGTTGGCTCATCCTCCCCGCAGCCCTTTTCCTCATCCACACAGGGAGCAAGTATCTTGTACCTGTTGGATAAGGTCAAAGGCTGAGGCTCCTCCACTCCTGAACTCAGGATCCTCCTACCTGCCTCACTTGCAATCACACCCTGTTGTCCCTGTTCACTAACTGAATTTGAATTACTTAATCTACCAGGTGTGACTGCCTCCTGAAACAAAACGTCCAGGTAACTCTCCCCCTCCCGGATGTGCCGCAGTGTTTGAAGCTCAGATTCCAGATCATCAACTCTGAGCCGGAGCTCTTCCAGCCACCAACATTTGCTGCAGATGTGGTCCCTGCCGTTCACAATGGGGACAGCCAGCTCCCACATCATACAGCTACAGCACATCACCTGCCCAGCCATCTCTACTTAGTTAATTACTTTATTACTTTATATAAATTTATGAGGTAAATACTTTCTGATACTTCTCTGCTATGGTCTTTTTCAAATAACCAATTAATAGATAAATCAAAAAAAGAAAGTAAAAAAAAAGAAAGTAAATTATTAACCAATCACACGATACAGAAGAAATAAAAAAGCTGACCTTATCAACACACCAGAGTCCTTTTTTTTGGTTAGAGGAGGAGGGCGGGTGGGAGACAGTACACGTGTAGTGTCTCGGGTTCAGCCACTGCCCAAATATATAGGTTTGTACTTACCCAGCAGTCCCCTGCATGTTCAGATTTTGATGCATTGCATGGCCTACACATGGGTGGGAAATCTCCAAGGCGGCGGCAGTGCAATTGTGCCCATTGACAAGGTAATTTACTCTCATTTACGTGATGTTGTTTGCGATTAAGTGGACGGTTTAGAATTCAACGAGCGGCAAAAGGGGATCACTGGCCTTCAGATCCTTGACCGCTTAAAGCTAGTGGCACCGAGGTGGAACTTCAGGTTCACCCGTGGACATCGGCTTGCTTTCGCCATTCACAATTAGCTGGAAGAGAGGGGAAAGGAGGCCATTGCCTCACTGCTGCAGCAGACCTCCAAGAGGGGGACCGTACGCTGCTGTTGGGCTCACAGGAAAAATTGGACCAGATTGTGGTAGTGGCCTCTCTTGAAGGCACAGAGAGTCACTGCAGCTGGGTCAAAGGGGAGTGATAAGGGCAGGGGAGTTTGACTCCAATTGCAGCGCATGAGGAAGGGAGAGACCAACGGCCATGGGACTCATACCCAGTCTTCCTGGAACCCCATGTGGAGGAGCAGCGATGCAGAGAGAGGGAGACCAGGCTCCGGAGGCTCCACTGCAGCAGCAGCAGGAACAGCAAGAGGGCCAGCCTCCAGCTGGGCAAGCCGCAGAAGACACATAGTCGACTGTTCGCAGGCGGCCGTCCAAGAATGGCCCAACCACGGCCAAGAATGTACCGGACTCGCCTCAACTACCTTTTTTTTATTCGTTCGGGGGATGTGGGCATCGCTGGCAAGGCCAACATTTATTGCCCATCCCTAATTGCCTTTGAGAAGGTGATGGTGAGCCGCCTTCTTGAACCGCTGTAGTCATCGGGGTGTAGGCACACCCACAGTGCTGTTAGAAAGGGAGTTCCAGGATTTTGACTCAGCAACAGTGAAGGAACGGCGATATAGTTCCAAAACAGGATGGTGTGCGGCTTGGAGGGGAACTTGTAGATGGTGATGTTCCCAAGCAGCTGCCGGCCTTGCTTTTGGTTACTAGAGGTCACGGGTTTGGAAGGTGCTGTGGAAGTAGCCTTGGTGAGTTGCTGCAGTGCATATTGTAGATGGTACACACTGCTGCCACTGTGCATCAGTGGTGAAGGGAGTGAATGCTGAAGGTGGTGGATGGGGTGCCAATCAAGCAGGCTGCTTTGGCCTGGATGGCGTCGAGCTTCTTGCGTGTTGTTGGAGCTGCACCCATCCAGGCAAATGGACAGTATTCCATCACACTCCTGACTGGTGCCTTGTTGATAGTGGACAGGCAGTGGGGAGACAGGAGGTGAGTTACTCGCCACAGAATTCCCAGCCTCTGATCTGCTCTTGTAGCTACAGCAGTTATGTGGTGGTCAATGGTGACCCCTTAGGATGTTGATAATGTGGCAACGGTAATGCCACTGAACCTCAAGGGGAGATGGTTAGATTCTCTCTTGTTGGTGATGGTCATAGCTTAGCACTGGTGTGGCGAGAATGTTACTTGCCATGTAACAGCCCAAGCCTGGATATTGTCCAGATCTTGCTGCATCTGGAGATAGACTGCTTCAGTATCTGAGGAGTCGTGAATGGTGCTGAACATTGTGCAGTCAGCAAACATCCCCACTTCTGACCTTATGATGGAGGGAAGGTCATTGATGAAGCAGTTGAAAATGGTTGGGCCTAGGATACTAACCTGAGGAACTCCTGCAGTGATGTCCTGGGACTGAAATTATTGACCTTCAACAACCACAGCCATCTTCCTTTGCACTAGGTATGACTCCAACCAGCGGAGAGTTTTCCCCTGATTCCCATTGACTCTAGTTTTGTTACGGCTCCTTGATGCCATACTCGGTCAATTGCTGCCTTGATGTCATGGGCAGTAACTCTCACCTCACCTCTGGCTTTTGGCTCCTTTGTCCATGTTTGGACCAAGGCTGTAATGAAGTCAGGAGCTGAGTGGCCCTGACGGAATCCAAACTGGGCATCAGTGAGCTGGTTATTTTTTTAGTTTAGAGATACAGCACTGTAACAGGCCCTTCGGCCCACCGAGTCTGTGCTGACCATCAACCACCCATTTATACTAATCCTACACTAATTCCATATTCCTACCTCATCCCCACCTTCCCTATATTTCCCTACCACCTACCTATACTAGGGGCAATGTTATAATGGCCAATTAACCTATCAACCAGCAAGTCTTTGGCATGTGGGAGGAAACCGGAGCACCCGGAGGAAACCCACGCAGACACAGGGAGAACTTGCAATCTCCGCACAGGCAGTACCCAGAATCGAACCCAGGTCCCTGGAGCTGTGAGGCTGCGGTGCTAACCACTGCGCCACTGTGCCGTCCTGAGCAAGTGCCGCTTGATAGCACTGTCGACGACGCATTCCATCAGTACATGTTGGAGTGTCAAGGAAGACTGTGGTTGTCAGGGGAGGCTGTCACCGACATATGTGCCATGCTGCAGGAAGAGCAGTGACCCATAGGCCTCATTGGACACCCAATGCCTTGGCCCTAAAGATAACCATTGCACTGAATTTTTCCACATTTCGCTCTTTCCAGGGATCCACTGGGAACATGTGTGATGTCTCCCAGGCAGAGCCCACTGCTGCATCATGCAGGTGACCAATGCCATGTTCAAGAGGACTGGCAACTATGTCTGATACCGCACTGACCCTGACAGCCAGGCAGAGAGTCCATCGGCTTTGGGACTAACGTTGGGGTTCTCCCAAGTACAATAGCAAAATACTGCAAGATGCTGGAACTCTGAAATGGGAACAGAAAGTCTGACAGAATCTGTGTAGAGAGAAACAGAGTTAAAATTTCAGGTCTGTGACCCTTCATCAGAACTGGCAAAAGTTAGAAATGTAACAATCTTTGAGCAAGTGAAAGGGGGGGAGGGGGAAGAAGAACAAGAGGGAAGGTCTGTGATAGGATGGAGGGGAGAAAGATTAACTAACAGAGATGTCATGGAACAGAAGGCAAATGGAGTGCTAAATAGCTGTAGTGAAAGACAAAGCATGAGTCCAGAGAGAGTGCTAATGGCAGAATAATGAATAGCTGTTCATTTTTCTTACTCTAGATTGTTCTTTGTCCTTTCCCCATGCCATAAAACTCTAGGAGCTCTTGCCCTTCTCTAACCTTTACTGCTATCACAGTCTATATATATTCAGATAATTAAAGTCCCCCATTATAACTGTTCTATAATTCTTGCACTTCTCTGTAATTTCCTTGCAAATTTGTTCCTCTATATCCTTTCCATTGGTTGGTGACCTACAGACTACACCGAGCAATGTAATTGTATCTTTTTTTGTTCTTTAGCTCTAGCCAAATAGATCCTGCCCTTGACTGCTCTGGGATATCCTCACTCTCAAGTACTGTAATACTCTCCTTAATACCACCACTCCTCCCCTTTTTTTCCCTTTCCTATCTCACCTGAATACCTTGTATCCAGGAATATGTAATACCCAGTCCTGCTCTTCTTTGAGCCAGGTCTCTGTTCTCTCCACAACATCATGTAAATGATCCCACATGTAAATCTGCACCTGTAACTCACCAATCTTATAGACTACACTCTGTGCATTCACATACATGCACATTAACCCGGATTTAGACTTTATTACTTCCTCTCTTACTCTGCCCCCCCATCTAATGACTTACTATTCCCTATGCTAGTGCTAGCTATCTCTCCTGGTTTTCCTTTTTTCTACTTCTATATGCTGGTGTCCATCCCCCTGCAATGGAATCCTACGTCAGTACCTCAATTGGAGTCAACAGTTTTGAAAGAGCTGGAGAAAAACACTGGCAAAGAAATGTTTTAAGTATGAACAGCATAAAATTTGACTCTGATAAATAACATAAAAATGCATAGAATTGCATAAAATGTACAGCACAGAAATGGGCATAAAGGAAGAATTTGAGTAAATTATGTTTCAACAATGTGCTGTCTAAGTCAATGCTACATTTATATATAAATAAAAATTAAAATCCTGTTATCATGACTGATATCTCTATGACAACATGATATCTCATCCTTTACTTTTTGTCATTGTTTATGTCATAAAAGATTATCCAAGTTGCTGCCTAACAGTTGGTCATGCCACATTGCTAAGCAACCAGTTTTCATTCCATAGCTGATCATAAGAGACACAGACCCTGATTTTGGCAGAGGGTCATTGTCAAACTGCTGCTCTAGAAATATAATTAAACTATTGATTTGAAATTTCTTGAATTTCCCTCAATGCTCCTTCTGAATCATGACCCACTTGGCCCCTTAAATTATGTCGCCTGCCACTTCCCCTATTCCCCCAATCTTTTCAGCCTGCGCTCCCTTTTAAGGTGCTGCAGACCCATGATCAGTGGCCGCTTCACCAGATTTTCCAACGTCCAGAAATGGTGAGCTGCTACTTAGTGCTTGAATTGCACAGGAAGCTATATCTAAATGAGGCCTGACAATCAAAATAGTTCAGGCCTATCACTGACAGTATCAACAAGCTGTTATGATCTCTTTACCCACCTGTAACACTCCAAAGACACATTTAATGTATCCTGCACCTTGCCATTTCCTGCCCTGAATAGTTGACATGTTTACTACTGAGCAGGCACCTTGGTGGTGGTGATGTTAATAGCATCAGGAGTCCTAAAGACGTCATTGGACTCCAATTTTCTGTCTGTTTCTGGTTGGAACACTGGCCAACTAAATCACGACATCCTTGAAAATTGCATTGTGTGGTTCATGAGTGAAAAACATGAGCAAGAGCATGGGAGATGCGCTTAAAGGGAAGCTACATAAACACATAAGCGAGAAAGGAATATACAGTTCTGCTGATGGGGTTAGGTGAATAATGATGACAGGAGGCTCCTGTGGAGCATAAATACCAGCACATGCCAGTTGGATTTAATGACCTTCTTCTGTGCTGGGCATTTTATACAATTCTATGTAAGAAGAACTTGTAAATCATAAAAGTGTAAATTATTACTCTCTTTCTTTCATTGATATTGCAGCAACATACTGGAATATCATCATGCCTCACAAAAAGCGGTTGCCTCTTCCTTGGCATTCACTGTTTTGTCTGATATTTTCTAACACTGATCTTGTTGTCTCTGCTGTTCTTTAGGGAAGGAAGGGTGACCCGGGACTGCCTGGTGAACAGGGAATCACTGGACCTCCGGTGAGTGATAAACATCTGAGAGCTTTCCCCAAGTAAAGCTTAAATTCTGGCTTATTTTAATTTTAGACTGTGGTACTACCATTATAGAGCCAGAGTCTGGTTAGTTGCTAATTTTTAAAGATGGTTATTATTTTTTGATTTACAACAAGATTTTATGATGCAGAATTTATCCATTAGCCTTAACTAAAATCTGTGGAACTGCTTTCTTTGGTGTCAACCTTGGTAGCACGCATGCATTTAAATTAGAAAATCATGGGTCTAAGCCCTATGCAAGGATTTGAACATATAATATGACCAGAGATTTCAATGTATTACTGAGGGAGTACTACATTGCCACAGGTGTCATCTTTCCGATAAGACATTAAACTGAGCCCTCATCAGGTCACTACAAAAGATCACATGGCAGTGTTTGAAATGTCTTTGTCAATATTTATACCATGCTCCTTTATAGCTATTCTGAAAGAGCAGACAAGGGTCCGGTTTAACAATTCATTCAAAAGGCGGCATCTCTGACAGTGCAGTACTCCCTTAGTGCTGCACTAGAGTATAAACTGAGATTATCCAGGAAATTCTTTCAAGCTGTTCTGTTTCACTGGAAGTCCGATGGAAACTCTGTTTTACCTATGCAATGTATTGGTTACTAGATCAATAATTCAGTAGGAATGAGTAACAATCCAGAGTGTGAGTTCAAATCCCACCATGGCAGTGTGAACATTTAAATTCAGTTATTAAAAATCTGGAAATAGAATCAGTAGAATTGACCATGAGGCTGTTGAATTATTGTAAAACCCCAACTGATTTATTAATGTCTTTTAGGGAAGGAAACTTTACCTGTTCTGGCATATATGTGACTCCAATCCTAAATCAACGTGGTTAACTCTTCACTGTCCTCTGAAGTAGCCTGGTAAATCACTCAGTTGTATCAAACTGCTACACTGCAATGGTTCAAGAAGAAGGCCCACTACCACCTTCTCAAAGCAATGAGAAATGGGTTCTATTCCTAGTCTGGGATCCATTAAGTACAATGCTGACACCCTAATGAGTGTTCAGCGCAGGCGAGGTTATAAACTTCGTACCTTCTGGGTCCGTATGGCTCAGTATCACACCTGGAAGTGCATTTCTCAACTCAGCCATTGTGGAGCCAACTCAAGGCATTCAAAAACTGCTATTGTATTTTGGTTATAAGAGAGTACAGCACAATGAACGATTTTTATGGGACAGCATCAACTGAGATCCTGCTGAATATCGGGCCTCAGCACCAAAACTGTCCCGAATGTAACATCAATTGGCACTAAATTAGAAAACTCACTCCAAGATGTCACAGGATGGACTGTGTGAATAATAGACAAAGATGTCACGCTTTTGTCATAGAGGTGCATCTCCTGCGATTGGGAAACACTTATTATTAGGGCGGAATAGTAGGCCATTGGCTCAGGATCATTTTTGATCTGCAAATGCTTGATCCGAACACTTGAGTATGAATTGTAAAGTGTTCCATTTCCAAGCACTAATATTCAACACAAAAATAAATTTAAAATAATCATTCACAAGGTGTTGCATCCAGCTGCTCGATCAGCTGTAATATCACTTAGCATATTTCTTATATGTTATGAAAAAAGAATTAAATACCAGCAAATTGTACCCATCCCCATTTATCTATTTGCAAAAACTGAAGTCATGCAACTACCTTGAGAGAGAGATACCTTTAAATTTAACAAAAGATATTGGAGAAATTTGTGAACATGACTAATATTTACAGACTGGTGCTTGTATTTATTTCAAAAGGAAATGCCACCATCTTGTGTCCAAGAGGTGAAAAGTAAATCAGTGCTGCAGAATAAATCTCTGTAAGGCTGATTATAACTTTCAGCAGTGGCTGAAAACTGGTGGATCAGCCATCCGTCGTGCACTCTGCCGCGGTTTCCATTCTACTTGTGGTTACAGTGGCGCAGTGGTTAGCACCGCAGCCTCACAGCTCCAGCAACCCGGGTTCAATTCTGGGTACTGCCTGTGTGGAGTTTGCAAGTTCTCCCTGTGTCTGTGTGGGTTTCCTCCGGGTGCTCCGGTTTCCTCCCACAAGCCAAAAGACTTGCAGGTTGGTAGGTAAATTGGCCATTATAAATTGCCCCTAGTACAGGTAGGTGATAGGGACAGGTGGGGATGTGGTAGGATTAGTATATATGGGTGGTTGATGGTCGGCACAGACTCGTTGGGCCGAAGGGCCTGTTTCAGTGCTGTATCTCTGATGGTCGGCACAGACTCGTTGGGCCGAAGGGCCTGTTTCAGTGCTGTATCTCTAAATCTACACTGTGGGATAGTACAAGTACAAGCACTTAGTGGTTGCATTGCAAATTTTTGTTAGGTGTGGGTATCAAGGAATATGGGGCTAAAGTGGGTAAATAGAGTTGAGATACAGATCAGCCATAATTTAATTGAACAGCGGATCAGGCTCAAGGAGCTGAATGGGCTGCTCCTGTTCCTATAATAAAGTCCATATTTGAGGAAGGATATACTTGCATTGGAGGTGGTACAACAAAGGTTCACTAGATTGGTTCCTGAGATGAGAGGGTTGTCCTATGATGTGAGGCTGAGTAAATTGGATCTATATTCTCTGAAGTTTAGATGAATGAGAGGTGATCTTGTTGAAACATACAAGATTCTGAAAGGGCTAGGCCTGGCTGAGGAATTTAGAACACGGGGGCACAATCACAGCATAAAGGCCGATCATTTAGGACTGAGATGAGGAGAAATTTCTTCACTCAAAGGGTTGTGAATCTTTGGAATTCTCTACCCCAGAGGATTGTGGATGCTCCATCTTTGAATATATTTAAGGCTGAGATAGACAGATTGTTGGTCTCTCAAGGAATATGGGGATCAGGCGGGAAAGTGGAGTTGAGGCCGAGGATCAGCCACGATCATATTGAATGGCGAGCAGGCTTGAGGGGCCTTATGGTCTACTCCTGCTCCTATTTCCTGTGCTCTTATGTTCCCAAAGTCCTCTCTGTGTGACTTTATTAGGGATGCTAACATGCTTAAAATAAAGTGGCTAACGATCTGTTAAAACAGCAGTGATTTGAATTTGAGCCGATTGTGGTAATGTTTCATGATATCATTTCTGGTCAGAAATCACAAAGCTAAGTGCAGATGTGAAAATGAATTTGCACTATCTAGTTCACCCATCCACAGTTTAGTTTCATCCAAGCAGGTAACTGACTCTTATATAACTCTAGATTTTCTGTCTCCATTAGCTCGTAATTCAATTCCTGGACACTAGACATCAGACTTGTAGTCCTGCTCAGTAAAAGTTCCAGAGCTGCACCAAATCATTCCTTCAAAAGCAATTCAAGCTCCTCAGGGCTTCAGTAACCTCATCAAAAGTGGAAAGTGCAGGGGAAATAATATAATTACACTTGCAACTCAAAGATAAACTGTATTATCCATGAGCAGATTGAAAGAAAATCAAACATTGAAAAAGTGAATGCAAGGGGGTTGGATCATTGGCCTGTGCTGAATTAGGTCACTTCAGCCAGGATACTATAGGGGCATTACAGTTGGCCTTGAAGTCCTTGGATAATGGAGAGAGAAGCCAGGGTCCAGAATTTGATCAAAAAATGTATCAGTCAGATCACAACTGTGGCATGATCTATTTATGAAGAGTTTTTAAAAATTCTTTCACAGGATATGGGCGTCGCTGGCTAGGCCAGCATTTATTGGCCATCCCTAATTGCCCTTAAGAAGGTGGTGGTGAGCCGCCTTCTTGAACCGCTGCAGTCAATGTGGTGTAGTTACACTCACAGTGCTGTAAGGAAGGGAGTTCCAGGATTTTGACCCAGCGACAGTGAAGGATCGACGATATAGTTCCATGTCAGGATGGTGTGTGGCTTGGAGGGGAACTTGCAGGTGGTGGTGTTCCCATGCATCTGCTGCCCTTGTCCTTCTAGGTAGTGGAGCTCATGGGTTTGGAAGGTGCTGTCGAAGGAAGCTTGGTGAGTTGCTGCAGTGTATCTTGTAGTTGGTACACACTGCTGCCACTGTGCATCGGCGATAGAGGAAGTGAATTTGAAGGTGGTAAATGGGGTGCCAATCAAGCAGGCTACTTTGTCCTGGTTGATGTTGAGCTTCTTGAGTGTTGTTGGAGCTGCACTCATCCAGGTAAATGGAGAGTATTCCATCATACTGCTGACTTGTGGATTACTGATGGTGGAAAGACATTGGTGAGTCAGGAGGTGAGTTACTTGCTGCAAAACTCCCAGCTTCTGACCTGCTCTTGTAGCCACAGTATTTAAATGGCTGATCCAGTTCAGTTTCTGGTCAATGGTAACCCCAGGATGTTTATAGTTGGGGATTCAATGATGCTAATACCATTGAATGTCAAGGGGAGATGGTTGGATTCTCTCTTGTTGGAGATGGTCATTGCCTGGCACTTGTGTGGCATGCATGTAACTTGTCACTTATCAGCCCAAGCCTGAATATTTTCTAGGTTTTGCTGCAGATGGACACAGACTGCTTCAGTATATGAGGAATTGGAAATGGTGCTGAACATTGTGCAACCATCAGTGAATATCCCCATTTCTGACCTTATGATACATTAACCTAACTTTTCCAATTAGGGATTGATGTGCTGGGTATTTCTAGCACTTTTTTTGTATTTTTAAATTAAACACCCTGGAGTAGACATTAGACCTCATTGTGCTCATTTATGCCGATAACACAAGTACAATGAGGGCCAATTTCAAGGATCAACATCCTGCATCCAAAGGACACATGAAAGTCAGTTAGACCCGATATTGTGTCAGGCCATTTCTTGGGGTCCCCATTCACCGCCTAAAGGAGGTGTTGGGCCCCCATATAGGTAAATAAGGGACCGAATGTCTACTTTAGGTTCCCTGACAGAAATTGGTTTGGGATGAGAGAAACAGGAGCCAGCTTGCTCCGCCCGGGATTCTTCAGCTAAAGGTGAGCTATTTCTTTGTCAATTTTAAAACAGGATTGTTCTTCCCACTCCACTGTACACCCGATTACCCTGCCCCTGCTTCCATTTCTATTCCACTCCTCTCCTGAGACTTAACGGGGCTGCTGTATGAAATAAACGAACTGCCCGTGAGGGCATGACAGCTGCAGGCTGCTCACTTACATAATATTAATAATACCCAAAGTCCAATCTGGGGCTGGCGTTGTGCCTCCACCGTGCATGCCGTCCATTTCAGCCACCCGAAAATGGGCATAAAGGAGTTTCCAACCCACTGGCTCTTCAGAATAAATAATTAATTTTATTTTTATTTCTGCTCACCAAATTTTTCACCTCCTACCGAGAGGATGTTAACACTCTGCTGGGGTTAAGTCTGCACAGGTCCAAGTGGCCATCCATTCATGAGCCTACAGACAGTATGTGGAAAATATTCAAGGTTGGAAAGACATCACAGAAAAGCCCATCATGTTCTTAGATAAAATTCATTCAGATGTACTTACTTGCTCAGATCATTGGATAGGGACTGATATTCCCCTCCCCAAAATAAAGGCACAGAGGTCAATCATGATGTTCCTTCTGTTATCTTGGATGCAATCAACTGAAAGCAAAGACTATGGATTGATCCAGCAATCTTTCTGGTGTATACGACTCATTCACTCATCAAATGAATTCACTAAGCATTGGCAGAACTTAAATACGCAATTTTTAGTCATATACTCTGTTACATTTTCTAGGGTGTTAAAGGAGAGCCTGGTGTTGCTGGACTAGCAGGACGTCCTGGAGAACAGGTGAGAGAGTTTGTGGATATTTTCTATCCAACCGAGCCTTACTATTTATTGGATAAACAAGTGAACATAAATTATCATTTGAGTCACCGAACCTTATTACTGAGTGACCTCTATGTTACTTCCCCTTTAATGTTTTCTTAGCTTTCTTTTTGCCAAAGTGAAGAGCAGGACCATATTTTGACAGCTCAATGGTTATGATGAGCCATATTGTTGCTGTGGCCAGGCTTCTAACAGTGTTTGCCATTTGTTACACTTTCCTTTGCATGTTTAGGTTTTTAAATTGTTTGTGTGGCAAGTTGCTGAAACATTGCAGCAAGGGAAACCAGGGGCTGGATTTTATCAGCCCTTTGCAGATGGTCTGGGAGGTGGGAGGGCTGGTAAAATGGCGGTGGAGAGCATCGGGAGGGGAGCCCAATGTCTTCTCACCGCCACGGCATTTTACCAGCAGCCGAAACCTCAGCAGTGCGGCCCAATTGAGGCAATTAAGGGCCACCTCCCACCTCCGTTGGCATTTTACTGACATCGTGAGAGGCCTCGCTGCATGGGTAAGTAAACACTTGCAGTCTCCCAGCGGGTTCTCTAGGGTGTGGGGTGGGGGTTGGGGAATTGCCTCTTTTATGGCCCCTTTGACTGGCCCCAGCAAGGGTAAAGAGAAAACTTCCCTTTACTTCGAGGGCACCGCGGCATGGAGACACCCTCTCCTTGTTCCTGCAGCCTCAGCAGTGGTCACCTCTAATGGTGGCACTGCCGAGGCTGCAGTGCTGCCAGCCCTCTGATTAAGTCAGCAGCTCTGGGAGGTGGGCTGCCGTCCTCAGTTAGATGGTGGTCCCGGTAGTGACCTCGTAATTGGTCACTGCTGGTAAAATGCGGCCCAGGGTCCTGCCACCTGACCACACGGGCTCAGGTCCTGCATTTGGTCCGGCGATGGGACTTCATCCCTGGTGGCAAAAT
This sequence comes from Heterodontus francisci, assembly GCF_036365525.1. Taxonomy (NCBI): domain Eukaryota; kingdom Metazoa; phylum Chordata; class Chondrichthyes; order Heterodontiformes; family Heterodontidae; genus Heterodontus; species Heterodontus francisci. Next base: position 42,250,833 of record NC_090375.1, read on the forward strand.
TCAGCACCAGGCATCTGGCACCTGAATAAACAGCACAACCAAATGTGTATCTCCTTAACAAATCAGATTGAAGGATTGTGAAATTAACAACACAAGGACTGAGAAAGAAGTGTCCATTAGAATGGCTCAATTCAATATCAAATCAGGTACAGAAAAAGAAATAAAGGGAGGGAAAGAACGATTAGATTGTGTGAGAGAGAAAATAAGACAGAAAGGACAAGTAAAGGAAAAGCTTAAGAATTAAAAATCCTTTATTTCTAAAATCTCCAACCTGAAGGAGTGAGTTTCTACACTGTAACAGTTAACTTTCAGTGCTATATAGGTTGATGAGCAATAATTAAGTGTTACAACTCTGTTAAAAGGGTACTTACACTTGAATGGACAAACCCTAAGTTAGGGTGCTGAATTTACCTGCCACTCAAACACAGCAACTTCATACCATTCAATGCTTTTCAATGGTGAGACTATCAGTGAGATACTGTTTTCGCGAAGTTAATGGCAGAGCAGCATAACTTGGACAGCAACGTTTGAATAATTGAGTTTAAACATACATCTGCCCCCTCACCTGAAGTTGCTGTACCATTTGAGCACCATTAGCCTCATTGTTATTTTGACAGCAAATTATGGCCCAATATCTTCTCAGATTGATTTATTCACCAGTGGAGCTCCTAACATTATTCTTACATAGAAACATAGAAAATAAGAGCAGGAGTAGGCCATTCGGCCCTTCGAGCGTGCTCTGACATTCATTATGATCATGGATGATCATCCAACTCAATAAACTGTTCCTCCTTTCCCCCCATATCCTTTGATCCCATTCGCCCCAAGAGCTATATCTAACTCCTTCTTGAAAACATACAATGTTTTGGCCTCAACTGCTTTCTGTGGTAACGAATTCCACAGGCTCACCACACTGTGGGCCAAGAAATTTCTCCACATCTCAGTCCTGAAAGGTTGACCCCATATCCTGAGACTATGACCCCTGGTTCTGGACTCCCCCACCATCGGGAACACCCTTTCTGCATCTACCCTGTCAAGTCCTGTTAGAATTTTATAGGTTTCCATGAGATCTCCCCTCACTCTTCTGAACTCCAGCAAATATAATCCTAACCGACTCAATCTCTCCTCATACGTCAGTCCCACCAGCCCAGGAATCAGTCTGGTAAACCTTGGCTGCTCTCCCTCTATAGCAAGAACATCGTGGCACAGTGGCGCAGTGGTTAGCACCGCAGCCTCACAGCTCCAGGGACCCGGGTTCGATTCTGGGTACTGCCTGTGTGGAGTTTGCAAGTTCTCCCTGTGTCTGCGTGGGTTTTCTCCGGGTGCTCCGGTTTCCTCCCACAAGCCAAAAGACTTGCAGGTTGGTAGGTAAATTGGCCACTATAAATTGTCACTAGTATAGGTAGGTGGTAGGGAAATACAGGGGCAGGTGGGGATGTTTGGTAGGAATATGGGATTAATGTAGGATTAGTATAAATGGGTGGTTGATGGTCGGCACAGACTCGGTGGGCCGAAGGGCCTGTTTCAGTGCTGTATCTCTAATCTAATCTAATCTAATCCTTCCTCAGATAAGGAGAGCAAAACTGCACACAATATTCCAGGTGTGGCCTCACCAAGGCCCTGTATAATTTCAGCAAGACATCCCTGCTCCTGTACTTGAATCCTCTCGCTATGAAGGCCAACATACCATTTTCTTTTTTACCACTTGTTGCACCTGCATGTTTACCTTCAGCGACAGGTGAAAAATAAGTCCAAAGAGTTACTACGCAAGGATCATGGAGGATAGATTTGAACTTTGTGGGATACCTTGAAACAGGTGAAGCCAATCGGCAGCCTATTTTAATTTATATCATGGAACACATAGAAAGGTTACGAGCAGAAGGAGGCCATTTGGCCCACTGTGTCTGTGCTGCTCGACAAAGAGCTACCCAGCCTAATCCCACATTCTTACAGTAAGTGTGTAGTCCTGCGGTGCATGGCTCTTAAAGTAGGAATCAAAATCTTTTTAAATGCGGTCAGTGTTTCTGCCTCTAGCACAATTTCAGGCAGTGAGGTCCAGGTCCCTACCACCCTACGCTCCCTCATCTCCCTGCTAATCCTTCCACCAATTACTTTAAATCTATGCCCCCTAGTTTTTGACCCCCCCCCTGCTGCTAAGGTAAATAGGTTGCCCCTATTTACTCTATCTAGGCCCCTCAATTAAATCACCCTCAGTCTCCTCTGTTAAGGACAACTACCCCACCCCATCCAATCTTTCCTCATAGATACAATTTTCCATTCCCGGCAACATCCTGATAAATGTCGTCTGTACCCTCTCCAGTGCAATTACTGCTGGAATTTTACCCCGCCTCGGCCCCCCCACCCTGGGAGCAGGCTAGGAGGCGGGGGGTGAAAAATTGGGTAGGGTGGCAGGGGTTCCTTGCCCATTGCCTAGCCACCCCTATTGCTATCTTACCAGCAGTGAGGGGAGTGGTGGGTGGCCCGCCTGCCCTTAGGCCATTTAAGGCCTTTAAGTGGCCAATTAATGGACACTTTATGGCCTCTTCCCGCCACCATTGGTGTTTTACCAGTGGTGGATGGGCACCTCAGGATCTGAGGAGGCTGCCCAGTAATACCTAGCGGGCCTCTTGCGGGTTGTGGGGGACCATCCTGATTGAGCACCTTGTGCCCCATGGAGGGGCCCCCACAGCAGCACAGGCCACCCCCACTGAAATATCTATTGTCTGACCCCCATCTCGCCAAGCCTGGCCGATTGGCTCCGGCGAGCCCCGACCTCACTTATCTTTTCCAAGGCTGACATCCAGCATGCCTCATCTTGCTGGGTGCAGTCCCAGAAGTTGACACCACTCCCAGTGGCACAGTTGGGACTGAAGAGCTGGCAGCCCTCTGACTGGCCAGCAGCTCTTGGAGTGGGACATTCTGCCTCAGAGGGGTGGCAGCCACAGCAAAATAGCAGAGTGGCTTCCAGGCATGGCAGAGGTGGGCTTGCACCAAGCTTTCCAGTTAGTGGGCGGGGCCATCGCCTACAGGTAAAATTCTGGCCCACATCTTTCCTGCAATGTGGTGACCAGAACTGAATGCAGTACTCAAGCTGTGGTCTAACTAATGTTGTATACAGTGTTATGACTAGGTGAGAAAGAGGTTTACCTTTCAGCCTTCACCTGGTCTTACTGTAGCAGGGTTTAATTTTAAACACACTGTGTTTTTAGCTCCCCCTTGGTGAATCCTTGTTCACCACCTTCCAATTAAAAGGCAAAGAAACCAGCATAAACAGGCTTTCTTGAGTTTAAAGAAGAAAAGTTGAAATTTATTAAACTTAAACTCTAAGTCGGTTGATGCTTATGGATATATGATGCGCCCACGCTAGCATGCGTATGTGATGCACACATGCAAATAGAGACAGAAAAGAGCAGAAGAAAAATAAAGTGGAACGGTTTGAGGCAATATCTGAAGAGTTGTTGTTACAGTTCTTCGAGCTCACTGTTGAGTCCTTGATTGTAGGTTGATCTTGCTTTTCGTTGGGACCCAGTATTCTTCTTAAACCTTGTTCGCTTTAGGAGACTTTTCTCTCTTGGGGTTCATGTGTTTTCAGTGCATTTAGAGGCTTGTGAGAAAGAGATGGGAGCAGACAGGAGAAAGATCTTTTCAGTCCAGGAGCATTCTGCTTTCTGCAAGCTCTCAGTTCAAGCTGTACAATTCAGAAACCCCAGGTTGCCAAGCAGGTTAGTCATGTGAGTAACTGGTCTGACCACGTCTTGGCTCTGTGTATTTTATCATCTGAGCAGGGAATGGAATTCACTTTCCTGCCTTCAATGTCTGTTAGCATGTAAATTCTTTTTTTCCAGTCCAGGTCTGGCAGTCCTTGTAACAGGCCTTCTCTTCTTCCCAGCAACATTTTGAAATTCAATATCCATGTGGCAAAGTTAATATGCCTCATTCTTGGTAGGTGGGGGCCTGCATGACAACAGTTCTAGCATAACCTCTCTGCCTTTCTAAAGGAAGGTTTATACTGTTCTTCAGAATTGATTCCAATAATTTGTCCACAACCGAAACTAAGCTAACTGGCCTGTAATCACTTGGATTATTCCTTCCTCCCTTTTTAAACAACGGCACAATGTTGGCAGTCTTCCAATCCTCTGGCACCATCTCTGTAACTAGGGAGGATTGAAATATGATAGTCAGAGCCTCCGCAATTTCCCCCCATGCTTCTTTTAACAACCTGGAATATTTCTCATCTAGACTGGCGATTTATCTGCTTTCAAAGATGTCAAAACCTTTAATACTCCTCTTTTACAATGTTTATTCATCTTAAACTCGAATTCGATTAACAACTACGAATTCGCGACGCGACCATGCTAGCATACATACACGATAAACACACTCGCAGATAGAGACAGAAAAAGTAGGAAGAATAAAGGGGAAAAGTTTGAAGCAATAGCTGGGTTTCTATTTACTGTCCTTTGAGTTCAATGTAGAATCTTTGGTTGCCGGTAAGTCTTGCCATTTCATTGGGGCCCAGTGCATGCTTTAAAACTTGCTTCGATGTAGGAGTCTTTTCTCTTCTGAAGTTTAAGTGACTTCGGTGGGTCGGAGATTAGTGAAAGAGAGAGAGCCAGACAGGAGAGAGGCCCTTGTTCCAAGTTCAGTTGCAATCTGCAGTCTCTGTCTTCAAACTGTCCTGTGAACACAATTCAAAGCTCCAAGTTTGCCAGCAGGTTACCCCTTATTTGGGAACAACTGCTCCTGCAGTTTGTGGATTTCAAAGCTCTCAGTGGGGGGGTGTAGTGCTGTTTCTTACACCGACAAGATGTGGATCACTATTGCCCAGACCAATCTCTGTTAATTGAATCAGTGAGCAATTCTTTTGTCTCTCCAAGTATTGTCTCTTAGTATGCAAATGCTTTTACAGCCACTGCTGATCTCTTTAAACAAGTCATCTCTTCACTCCAGCAACAGTTTAAAATTGATGTTTTTTTTGAGAGATACAGCACTGAAACAGACCCTTCGACCCACCAAGTCTGTGTTGACCAACAACCACCCATTTATACTAATCCTACATTAATCCCACATTCCCTACCACATCCCCACCATTCTCCTACCACCTAGCTACACTAGGGGCAATTTACAATGGCCAATTTACCTATCAAGCTGCAAGTCTTTGGCTGTGGGAGGAAACTGGAGCACCCAGTGGAAACCCACGCGGTCACAGGGAGAACTTTCAAACTCCACACAGGCAGTACCCAGAACTGAACTCGGGTCGCTGGAGCTGTGGGGCTGCGGTGCTAACCACTGCGCCACTGTGCCACCCCAAAATTGACAAAATATGACAAATTAATTTGCCGCATTCTTGGCAGGTGGGGGTTGTCATGACAATTTATAAAACATCTTTGGATTTTCCTTGATTTTATTTGCCAGTATTTTTTCATGCCCTCTCTTTAATTTCCTAATTTCCCTTTAATTTCACCTTTACACTTTCTGTACTCTTCTTGGCTTTCTGCAGTATTAAGCTCTCAGTGTCCAACATAAGCTTTCCTTTTTTGTCTCAACTTACCCTCTATGCAACCTGTCATCTGGGGGCTCTAGATTTGGCTGTCCCACCCTTTTTATTGTTGGAACATATTTACCCTGAACCCTTTGAATATCCTTCTTGAATGCTTTGTTCAAACTTTCCGAATTAATCCCAAAGTTCAATGAGGGAGATGTGGAAGCCTTTTTTGTGTCTTTTGAAAAACTGGCAAGGCAGTTAAAGTGGCCAGCTGAGGCTTGGACTCTCCTGCTGCAAAACAAGCTAACGGGAAAAGCCAATGAGGTTTATTCCATAATAAAAACAAGAAAAGCTGGAAATATTCAGCAGGTCTGGCAACATCTGTGGAGAGAGAAGCAGAGTTAATGTTTCAGATCAGTGACCTGCTGAGTATTTCCAGCATTTTTTGTTTTTCTTTCAGACTTCCAGCATCTGCAGTATTTTGCTTTTATTTTAGGAATTCTGGACCTCTGTATCGTTTACACTGACTGTATCCCAGTTAATATTAGGGTAATTGAAATCCCCCACTATTACAAACATATTGTTTTTTCATTTGTCAGAAATATTCACACAAATTTGCTTTTCTATCTCGCTAACTGTTTTCAGGTCTGTAGTACACTCCCAGCAGTGTGATTGCCCCTTTTTTGTTTGTTAGTTAAACTCATATGACCTCATTTGATAATCCCCCTAAGACAGGGTTGGCCAACATCCGGCCCGCTGGCCAGGATCCGGTACACGAAAGGTTATCATCTGGCCCACGGATGTATTTCAGAGATCAGAAATTTCCATTGGCTTCTTCTTTCAGACCAGCTTTTTTAAAAAAAATGTGCTGTCAGTTTCACAGCTGACATGTGCTGACATCGGGAACAGTGATTTCCCACCTTCAGACAGATTTGAGATTTTCCAGCGGGCTCCAACTCTTTTTGGAAGCCCGCTCTCATACAGCACCTGTCAGCTATGAAACTGAATCGCGAGGTTTTTTTAAAAAAAACTCAACAACTCCAAAGTTGCTGTGCTGAGCTCGCCCGCTCCCTGCAACCATCAGCGGGGGGGGGGGGGGGGGGGGGGGTTGATGAGAGAGAGGGAGGGGATAGAGAGAGAGATGGGGAACAGAGGGGGAGAGAGAGAGGGGGAACAGAGAGAGAGGGAACAGGGAGAGAAAGGGGGAGCAGAGAGAGGGGAAATAGAAAGAGATAAAGGGGGGAATAGAGAGAGATAAAGGGTGAAGAGAGAGGGGGCAGGGAGAGAGGGGGCAACAGAGAAAAAAGGGGTGACAGAGAGAGAGGAGTGGACAGAGAGAGAGAGGGGAACAGAGGGAGAAAGGGAGGATAGAGAGTGAAAGAGGGGGACAGAGAGTAGTGGGGGGACAGAGAGAGAAAGGGGGGGGAATCAGAGAGAGGGGTGGGACACAAACAGCGAGGACCATAGTGAGGGGGAAAAAAACAGAGAGGGAGGACACAGGGAAAGAGAGAAAAAGAGAGAGGGAGAGAGAGTGATTAAGATCACTCCTGACAGATGGACATCTATCTGGAATTCTCTGCATCACTACAAGAAGTGTGTGGGCAAACATTGACTACTTGTGCAAGCAAAAAAATGCTTGGTATCTCGCTAAATCTGTGCCCAACATAGTGTTGAGAAAGTAAGTCAATAAATTAGTTTTCTCATTTAAAGCTTCTTCACAAAAATGCACATTTGTTGTTGTTTTGATTAATAGTAAGATAAATTTTAATGCCTTTATCTTTCTCAAGTTGTCTCACTGGCCCCCTATGTAAGATAAAAATTGGAATGTGCCCCACCCACACACATAATTTGGACAACCCTGCTCCAACATATCATCCCTTCTCATGGCTGTAATTGTTTCTTTAATTAATATTACCAGCCCACCTCTTTATTTATCCCCCTCTCTATCTCATCTGAAAACCCAGAAACTGGGAATGTTAAGCTGTCTTTCCTGCCTCTCTCTAAGCCATGATTCAGTAATAGCTAAAAAACATACTCCCACATTTGTGCTCTCAGCTCATTTATTTTATTCACTGTACTACTTGCATTTAGGTATATACCATTAAGCACATCCAAACTTCTTTTTTGTCTATTTTCTAACCCTTGGCCAGAATTTAATGATGAGTTGGTGGCCCCGCCCACTGGCTCGAAAGCCAGGAGTGAGCCCTCCTCCGCTGGGCCTGGAAGCGATGCTGTTATTTTGCTTCCAACTCTCTGAGACAGGATGTCCCACCTCCAAGAGCTGCTGGCCAACCAGAGGGCTAGCAGCTCTTCAGTCCCAGCAGCACCACTGGGAGTGGTGGCCACTCCTGGGACTGCACCCAGAAAGAAGCGCCACGATGAACACCAGCCTCAGAATAGGTAAGTGGGGTCGGGGCTTGCAGAGGCCAATCAGCCAATCCCCAGCAAGCGGGGGAAGGCCACGCCACCTAGCGGTTGGAGGGGTGTCCCAGCGGTGGCAGCCTGTGCTGTTGGGGTCCCTCCTTGGGGCAGAGGGTGCCCGATCAAGAGGGCAACCCTCCCTCAGCCTGCAAGGAGGTCACCAGGTATTGCTCAGGTGATGAAGTGGCATTCCAATGCTTGCATTTTACCAGCAGCGGTGGGCAGAGGCCTAAGGGCAGGTGGGCTGCCCTGCCTCCTCCCCCACCGCTGGTAGGATACCAGCAGGGGCAGATGGGCACAGCATCCCTGCAACCTACTCAATTTTACGCACCCCGCCCCCCCCCCCCCCCCCCCACCACCCCCCAGCTTGCTCCAGGGGGACATAAAATTCTGGCCTTGCAAATTTTATTGCTAATTTTCTGCCTTCCATTTCCAGCTCTGCTTTTCTCCCTTCTGAATCTGTGCACAGCTTCCCATCCCCCAACCGAGCTAAATCCTCCCCAACAGCACGAGCAAAGCTGCCCACGAGGATGTTGGTTTTGGCCGCGCTGAGGTGCCATAAGTGCGGCCTGTACAGATCTCATCTTCCCCAGTATACTGATTTGATGATGATGTGAATTTATTGGAATGCAATTGATATTTTCTATTTGTTAGGGATTGCCAGGTGAAATTGGATTTCCAGGAAAGCCAGGACCAATTGGAAAACCGGTAAGGAATATTGTCATTTTGCTATTTTGCGAACAAAAGGGGTTGAAATCTTGCTGTGCCATATTAGTAAGAAATTCATTTACTTAGTTCATAGAGTTTCATTAATTTGCTATTTTAGGAAAGAATTTAATCATTATTTTTAATGCCATTAAAATAGAAGAAAGAGGAATTTTGTTCCAATGTCTACGTGTTCATCACTGATACTGCACAGAGCAATTTATAACCCAAGTTTTTTTTAAATAGAAAAAGAGACAAGTGAAGGATAGAACAATGATATTCAAAATGTTAATGTAGCAGTGGGATATCTTACACCCAATCAGCATAGACATTGGTCTCATTACTAAATTCATGGACCCCATTTTAGGCTCCTCTCACAGATGCCTGAAATAGGTCTTGGGCTACTTTAAAAAAAATTCACTCCTGGGATGTGGGCATCGCAGGCTATGCTAGCATTTATTGCCATCCTGAATTGCCCTTGAGAAGGTGGTGGTGAGCCACTCTCTTGAACCGCTGCAGTCCATGCGGAGTAGGTATACCAACAGTGCTGTAAGGAAGGGAGTTCCAGGATTCTGACCCAGCGACAGTGAAGGAACAGCAATATAGTTCCAAGTCAGGATGGTGTGTGGCTTGGAGGGGAACTTACAGGTGGTGGTGTTCCCATGCATTTGCTGCCCTTGTCCTTTTAGCTGGTAGAGGTCGTGGGTTTGGAAGCTGCTGTCTAAGGAGCCTCGGTATGTTGCTGCAGTGCATCTTGTAGATGATACACATTGCTGCCACTGTGCATCGGTGGTGGAGGGAGTGAATGTTTGTGAATGGGGTGCCAATCAAGCGGACTGCTTTGACCTGGATGGTGTCAAGCTTCTTGAGTGTTGTTGGAGCTGCACCCATCCAGGCAAGTGGAGTGTATTCCATCACACTCCTGACTTTTGCCTTGTAGATGGTGGACAGGCTTTGGGGAGTCAGAAAGTGAGTTACTCGTCACAGGTTTCCTAGCCTCTGACCTGCTCTTGTAGCAACAGTGTTTATATGACTACTCCAGTTCAGTTTCTGGTCAATGATCACCCTCAGGATGTTGATAGTGGTGGATTCAACGATCGTAATGCCATTGAATGTCAAGGGAAGATGGTTAGACTCTCTTTTATTTGAGATGGTCATTGCTTGGCACTTGTGTGGCACGAATGTTACTTGCCACTTATCAGCCCAAGCCTGGATATTGTCCAGGTCTTACTGCATTTCTGCACTGACGGCTTCAATATCTGAGGAGTCGCGAATAGTGCTGAACATTGTGCAATCATCAGCGAACATCCCCACTTCTGACCTTATGATGAAGGAACGTTATTGATGAAGCAGCTGAAGAGGGTTGGGCCTAGGACACTACGCTGAGGAACTCCTGTAGTGATGTCTTGGAGCTGAGATGATCGACCTCCAACAACCACAACCATCTTCCTTTACGCTAGGTATGACTCCAACCAGAGGAATGTTTTTCCCCTGATTCCGATTGACTCCAGTTTTGCTAGGGCTCCTTGATGCCATGCTCAGTCAAATGCTGCCTTGATGTCAATGACAGTCACTCTCACCTCACTTCTTGAGTTCAGTTCTTTTGTCCATGTTTGAACCAAGGCTGTAATGAAGTCAGGAGCTGACTGGCCCTGGCAGAACCCAAACTGAGCAGATTATTGCTACGTAAGTGCCGCTTGCTAGCACTGTCAAGGACATCTTACATCACTTTACTGATGATCCAGAGCCGACTGATAGGGTGGTAATTGGCTGGGTTGGATTTGTCCTGCTTTTTGAGTACAGGACATACCTGGACAATTTTCCACATTGCCAGGTAGATGCCAGTGTTGTAGCTGGACTGAAACAGCTTGGCTAGGGGCGCGGCAAGTTCTGAAGTGCAGGTCTTCAGTATTATTGCTGGAATATTGTCAGGGCCCATAGCCTTTGCAGTATCTAGGGCCTTCAGTTGTTTTTTGATATCACGTGGAGTGAATCGATTTGGCTGAAGACAGGCATCTGTGATGCCGTGGACTTCAGGAACAGGCCGAGATGGATCATCAACTTGGCACTTCTGGCTGAAGCCTTATCTTTTGCACTGATGTGCTGGGCTCCCCCATCATTGAGGATAGGGATATTTGTGAAGCCACCTCCTCCTATTAGTTATTTAATTGTCCACCTCCATTCACGACTGGATGTGGCAGAACTGCACAGCTTTGATCTGATACATTGGTTGTGGGATCACTTAGCTCTATCATATGCTGCTTACGCTGTTCGGCACGCAAGTAGCCCTGTGTTGTAGATTCGCCAGGTTGGCACCTCATTTTGAGGTATGCCTGGTGATGCTCCTGACATGTCCTCCTGCACTCTTCATTGAACCAGGGTCGATCCCCCGGCTTGATGGTAATGGTAGAGTGGGGATATGCCAGGCCATGAGGTTATAGATTGTGGTTGAGTACAATTCCGCCGCTTCTGATGGCCCACAGCGCCTCATGGATGCCCAGTTTTGAATATCTAAATTAGGGGCCTAACACTGGTTAAAGGACCACTTTATAAAATTCATCAGCGATGATCAGGATAGGCAACGGACCTGTACTACTCAGAATTCTTTATCAAACCCTGCGGCTGCCAACAAATGATAGGTTATTTAAATAAAAATGCTTCCTTGAGAGGGTGCAGAGGAGATTTACCAGAATGGTTCCAGGGATGAGGGATTTTAGTTACAAAGTTATGTTGGAAAAGCTGTGGTTGTTCTCTCTGGAGCAAAGAAGATTGAGGGGAGATTATCAGGCTTAGATAAGGTAGGCAAGGCAAAACTGTTCCCATTAACCGATGTTACAAAGAATAAGGGACACAGATGGAAGGTTTTGGGCAAGAGATGCAGGGGGAATGTGAGGAAGAACTTTGTGACGCAGTGAATAGAAATGATTCGGAACTCGCTGACCACGAGTGTGATGGAAGCAGAGACAATCAATGATTTGGAAAGGAAATTGCAGGAACACTTGAAGGAAATAAACTTGCAGGGCTACGGTGATCGAGCGGGAGAGTGGAACTGACTGGATTGTTGCGCAGAGAATCAGCATGGACTCAATAAGCTAAATGGCCTCCTTCTATGCGGGAAATTACTATATGATTCTTTTAGAACCTTTCTGGGGAAGCCAAGAGGAGCAGGAATGCTCCTCCCGACATCACAGTAATTCCAGCAACTGAAATGTATATTTCTGTTACTGTATTATTTAGCTGCCTGGATTGCTGGCTCCAGAGCAATGGCACAGGCAAATCCATAAAATTTATATTTTCTTTTTGAGATACAGCACTGAAACAGGCCCTTCGGTCCACCGAGTTAGTGCCGACCAACAACCACCCATTTATACTAACCCTACAGTAATCTCATATTCCCTACCACCTACCTACACTAGGGGAAATTTATAATGGCCAATTTACCTATTAACCTGCAAGTCTTTGGCTGTGGCAGGAAACCGGAGCACCCGGCGAAACCCCACGTGGTCACAGGGAGAACTTGCAAACTCCACACAGGCAGTACTCAGAATCGAACCCGGGTCCCTGGAGCTGTGAGGCTGCGGTGCTAACCCTTTTTTCATTCTAAATATAACTGTTACAATTTGTTTTTAAATTAAATTTTTGAAATGGTTGGAGTTCAAAGACAAATGAAGTTAGTGATGTTAACTGAAGTATAGATCCGACAATGGAGATTAATATTCAGCATCCAATCCTGTGATCTTATAATTGATTACCTTTGGAAATCACAGTTGTGGAGACAACTTCAGGGGCCGGGGGAGGAGGTTGCTGGGAAAGTAGCAGACCCAATACATTCACAGCCTTGCATTGTCATCCAGGAGTCTCATGCCACTGACCTACATTCACCTCGCCATGATTAATGTGTAATGGAACAGAAACAACAAACCACAACGCTCATCAGGACACAACAACACATGCTTCTTTGAAATAAAGGTTTTCCAAGCGACACTAACATTGGAATAGGCACCCAAATGATACCCTTCATGTGTCTAAGACCGTTTCTGCATCATATTCTCTTACTTCCACTTGGTGCTACCCCTGTGACTGCAGCAGGTTCCAAATTCTGACACATGAGATGCCTGTGGCTTGTGTCCTCTGAGTTTTGAGCCCATGAGGGCCCCGCCACAGACTGCCCCACTTGCATATGTGCAGGGGCAGTGTCAGATGTGGGGACAGGACACAGCATTTGTGACTGTCAGAGGGGCCTATGGTGTGGACCGTCTCATTAGGGAGGTCTTGCGGAGAGTCTCCAATGACATCATCCTCTTCCCTGTCAGGACCCACCTGCACTTCTCTGCTATCCAAGTGTGGGAGAGCACTTGGCTGTATTTGCATGTAGTGTCCAGCCATCAAAGCAACTGTTTGATCGATGCTTCTCAAGGTCGCCACCATCGTATGGAGGGCATTGTTGTGTGCCTGCATCTACTCGTTGGCCTCCTGTTATGACTCTTCATGTGATAGACCACTCTTTCAATGGAGGTGGTCATGCGCTGCAATGTCTGATACATTATGGCACACACGGTAGAAATGAACTCCACCATCTACAATGCTAGGGTGTGCACAACCTCAGGAAATTCTGACAGATGCCCACAAGTTTCCCTTTGCTGCTCCATAAGTACCCACTTAGTGTATGACCCCCGAGACTCAGCACCTGTGCCAATTTGAGCATAGCTTGAGGTTTCCTCAGGCCTCCAATGAGGTTTCTCCACACCTGTCTCTACCTCTATCACCTACTCCTGCATACATGTAAAGTGCTCCTCACCTTGTGGCACCGTTTCTATCTGTGAGACATGACCCACCAAGGTGAGTGTATCTACGAACATATGAACATACAAATTAGGAGCAGGAGTCGGCCACTCGGCCCTTCGAGCCTGCACCACCATTCAATAAGTTCATGGATAAACTGATTACTCCACATTTCCACCTACTCCCAATAACCTTCCACCCCCTTGCTTATCAAGAATCTATCTACCTCTGCCTTAAAAATATTCACTGCCTTTTGAGGAAGAGAATTCCAAAGACTCACAACCCTCTGAGAGAAAAAAATTCTCCTCATCTCTGCATCTCCCCATCTGCGCTGGTGGAAGGTGCACATGAGTCATGTGATGGTGCTTCCTTAGAATGTTGCTCCTCCTCTGAGGACTGTACTGCCTCCTCTCTCATCTCTTGCTGAGCCTCCAGCAATGCCCTTATGGGAGATGAAAGACAAACATTAGTGCTGCACTTAGGTGACAGAGGGATCAATCCCTAGCAATTTGCAGACCTCTATATTTAACGTATTGGTGACAACAGTTCTCAATGATTGATCGGTCAATGCCAAGTGGCAGTGTGATACATAATGCTTTCACCTGATCTCTGTGCCACCCCATCTCCCCATTTGCAACAGCCTGCACTGCTTACCACTCTGCTGATTTCCAGGGCATCCTCTTCCATTGTCGTCAGGATGGCCAAGGATGCAGCTCCAGCCCCGCTACTCTGCCTTTCCCTGGAGTTGTAGGCTCCCTTCTCCTTCAGTGGGAAAAGGCAGAGAGTGAGGATTATGAGGAGTACAATCTTTGCTCAGGAAGAAGGCATGACATTTGACGGGGGGGGGTGGGGGGGTGGGTGTCACGGTGGGTTAGGGAGTGCTAGATCAGCATATTGAAGGTGATTGTGAATGCTGTCTGTGTGGCTGCAAATTGTATCTGTGCTGCAGGCTACTAAGGAGATGAGAGAGTGATGGCTGCCAGCATGGCATTCACCTTCTTGCACCTCAAGAGATCATTGAGCCGTTTCCTGCACTGGATCCACATCCTCTACACCACAGACTGGCTGCTCACCTCCTCTACAAACTCCAGCCAAGCCAGTTTGATGATGGTGGCTGGCCTCCTCCTGCCATTATCTGGAACAAGTACCTGCCTCCGTGCCCTGACTGCTTCCAACATCACCTCCAGAGATGATCCATGAAGCTGGGGGAGAGGGGTGGGGGGCAGGTGGGAGGGGGGGGGGGGGGTAGCTCGTTCCTGTCTCCCATCTATTCTCCTTCGCTTTCATGCCTCTCACTGAGCAAACCACACCATACAGTGCTGCCAGTGTGAGTGCTGCCAGTGTCCCTTTAAATACTCATCCTTCACTAATGCTTCTGACACTTCATCCTGACAACTCCCCCTAATTGAATGGCAAGCCTGGAGGCAAGCTCTTAAATGGTTGGCACAGGTAAAGACCAACCGGAAGGTCCTTTACTTAGAAGAGCGAGTTCTCAACCCAGAAATGGGCCCAATGTTGCACCAGGGACTAGGTCCCTTAGATTCTGCGCCATTTGTCAAAGTTTCTTTATCCAGTTTATAAGAATAATCCCAAGCTTGTCATCTTTTCTAATTTATATATTTTCAGGGCGCTCCTGGGATAGATGGGAAAAATGGCTTCCCTGGACCTCCAGGCATTAAGGCAAGTATTTTTTCTTCTCTAGAAACTAAATTTGACAAATAGATATCTTCATAGAAAATTGGAAAACCAACAGCTATAGTCTGAAGTTGCATTGTACAATATTAGAGAGCAATTTGTTAACGGGCTGACATAAAATTCCCATTTCCATTATTTCAGAGAAGTGGTTAGTCTGTTTAAATATTCCTGTTGTTATAGTATCACACAAAGTGCTTCAATCCCTTGGTCTCCTTCATCCATTAGTTGTCCGTCATATATTGGGGTCCTTAAACACTCCAACACATACTTCATTTCAAAATAAACTTCCTTACATAAACTTGAAATAAACCCTCCCATTTATGCAATAAAAATAGAAAATGCTGGAAATACTCAGCAGGTCAGGCAGCATCTGTGGAGAGAGAAGCAAAGTTAACGTTTCAGGTCTGTGACCTTTCATCAGAACCTCCCATTTATGCCTTTTCTGATCACAATCGTTAAATACCTCCAGTGGTTCTCTTAAATAACATATTTTCCTTCTGGGTTTCTCCCATTTCCCAGCCTCTCTCCTTTCTAAGGAATCACTCATTTCTCAGATGCCTCACTCAAGTGACCTTTAATTTCGGGGCATATTTTAACAGTGAACATGAGCAGGCTATTTAACCATAGTTATTGAGGCATTTCTGTCTAATGCAGCTATTCATTTGGGCATTAGCCCAATTCTAAAAGTGCAATACAAAATAAAAAATTTGCACAGACACACCTAGAAATATATGGCCTTGCATTGTGAATGTGCTCGGTGGGGTCTAAGAGCAATCTACACAATCCCTGCTGTTGCAAACAGGTTAATAAACAGACGTGTGTGCATTTTAATGCCCATGTGCCTTCCCATCTTAATAACAGTCCAAACAGGAAGTGAATTTTTAGCTTTCACTGATTTCCTCCCAAATAAAATTACATTAAATACTAAAATTTAAACAGAAAGTGCTGGAAATACTCAGCAGGTCTGGCAGCATCTGTGGAGAGAGAAATAGAGTTACCATTTCAGGTTGATGACCTTTCATCAGAACTGCAAAAGGTTAGAAATGTAATAGGTTTTGAACAAGTGAAAGGGGGCAAGGGGAGAAGAAGAACAAAAGGGAAGGTCTGTGATAAGGCGGAGGGCGGGAAAGATTAAATGACAAAGATGTCATGGAATGAAAGGCAAAGGGAGAGGTAATGGTTGTCGTAAAAGACAAAGCATTTGTCAAGAGAGAGTGTTAATGACAGAATAATGAACAGCTCTGACCAAAAGCAAAAACATGAAAAAGAAGTTTAAGACCGGCATATGGCAAAAAAAAAAGTCAAACTGGCAGTCATGATCTGAAATTGTTCGACTCAAAGTTGAGTCCAGAAAGCTGTAAAGTGCCTAATGGGAAGATGAGGTGCTGTTCCTTGAGCTTGTGTTAAGCATCATTGGAACACTGTAGCAGGCCGAGGACAGAAATGTGGGTTTGAGAGCAAGGTGGAGAATTAAAATAGCAAGCAACCGGAAGCTCATGGTCATGCTTTTGAACTGAGCTGAGTTATTCCGCAAAACAGTCGCCTAATCTGCATTTGGGCTCCCCATTGTTGAGGAGATAGCATAGTGAGTAGCCAATACAGTATACTCAATTGCAAGAAGTGCAAGTAAGTCACTGCTTCACCTGGAAATAGTGTTTGGGGATTTGGATGGTGAGCAGAGAGGAGGTAAAAGGGCAGGTATTACACCTCCTGTGATTGCATGGGAAGGTGCTGTGGGAAGGGGTTGAAGTGTTGAACCTGTCCAGCCTGCTCTCTAGATCCTGATATGCTGTTGAGCTCATTATTTTCCACAGATTCTTCGAATCAATCACATTTTCTTTACATTCCCAATTGTTACACTGTATTGATTCCTGCTGAGCTACACAATCTCTTTCTCTTCTCACAATAATCTACTCTTTAAGCTCTTAATTTAATTAATACTTAATTTATGTTTCCTAAGCTACGACAGTGACTACATTTCAAAAGTACTTCATTGGTTGTAAAGCAGTTTGAGACATCCTGAGGTTGTGAAAGGTGCTATATAAATGCACGTCTTTCTTTCTTCTTTTAAACTATCTTGTCCCTATTTTCACCGATCGATAATGGATCATTGCCATCCAATGCACTAAATTTAAAATTGTCATCATTCTCTTTAAATCCTGGCAGGTCCTCACACCCATGCCAGCTTATATCACATTCTACATTCTTTTGATTCTAGCGTTTTGTGCATTCCCTATCCTTCTCTTCAACCCAGAATTAATGACGGAGCATTCAGTCACCTCAAACGCATTCACTGGAAATTCTTCCATGTATCTCTCCAGCTTTCCCTCCAGCTTTCCTCATCACTTTTAAAAATCTACTCAAAACTCACCCTTTCAACATAAACTTTTGTTCACTCTTTCTAATCTGTTTTGCCATAGTTCACACTTTGTTGTCCTATCTTCATTTTGAAGTATCTTGGAAAGTTTTTATTTTGCTTTAAATGCTCTATATAAATACAAATTGTCAGTTGCCCATTCTACAGATCTCCCACCATAACTTTGGCAGGAGATCAGCAGAAACCCTGGAGAAAAGGTGTCAATGGCAGAATTTCTACCCCCATTGATCTGAAACGTTGATTGCCAGCTTTTTATTTGAAAGTAATCCAATACATAAACCAAATTTTTACAACCTTTGAATGTGAGGCTGTGACTTGTACACCAGATATTTACAATAAAATGATATTGATCACTTGAAATGCAATGGAGTAGAATAATCAATTTCAATGATCCCTGCAGAATATATCCCAGATTCACTCTGCTTTTACCTTTGACTAACGCAGGGACAAGCCGGACAGCATGGACTGGATGGTATCCCTGGTAAATCTGGTGAAATGGTAGGGGAAAATATATGAATTTACTTATTTGTGCTTAATATTTATTTTGAATGTATGAAACAGTTCCTTTTCACTATGATGGGGAAGTTCCTGGTGTATGTTTAACTTTCCATTCCTTATTGAACAGGGAGAAAGAGGGTTACCCGGTATAACAGGGCCCAGTGGACAAAAGGTAAGGAAAGGCTTTTAACTATTTTCATAGTCCTGAATGGGTTTGTTCACGCTTTTTTAACTAGTGAACATGTAATTTCTTCCTTATCTCTGACTCCCAAATTTTCGAAGTGTGGCAGGTTCAAAAGCACCATTGTGGCTCTCCCAGTGTCCCAGTGCGTCTCTGGAGTGAGCCGGACCAGAATCTTTCCATATTTGAATTTATTTTGTCCAGTAGTTGGGATCATTTTTTCCTTCCTCCCCTATACCATGGTAGGAAAATTTCCCTACCTGACAGACCAGGTAGTATGCCCCAAGGTCAGTAGTCAATTGGGTGCTTCTGATCAGTGACTGTGGGCAAGTGTCAAGCAGAGATCAAACACCTTCCCCAGGAGCTCGTCTGTTGGCTTTCATGCCCTGGGGGGTGGGGGTGTGGAATGGGTGGTGGGAGAAACAGCTCCTCTGTTCACTAATTCTAATAAAATCTAAGCAACATGTAAAGAAAATGTATATGTGATTTTAACCGAGAGAATCTCCTCAAACCTCTTCCTTCCTACTCTCCTACCCCACCATGGTAGCCTTTGCTAATATAAAAGCAAAATACTGCGGATGCTGGAAATCTGAAATAAAAACAAGAAATGCTGGAACCACTCAGCAGGTCTGGCAGCATCTGTGAAAAGAGAAGCAAAATTAACATTTCGGGTCAGTGGCCCTTCATCGGAACTGACAAATATTAGAAAAGTCACAGGTTATAAGCAAGTGAGGTGGGGGTGGGGCAAGAGATAACAAAGGAGGTCTAGATTGGACCAGGCCACATAGCTGACAAAAAGGTCACGGAGCAAAGGCAAACAATATGTTAATGGTGTGTTGAAAGACAAAGCATTAGTACAGATTAGGTATCAATACACTGAATATTGAACAGCAGCAAGTGCAAACCTGAAAAAAAACAGTGGGTAAGCAAACTGAACAAACTAAGATGAAATGAAATAAATGCAAAAAAAAGATTGTAAAAAATGTAAAAAAGAATGTAATAAAAAGGAAGAAAAAATAACTAAAAATGAAAGTAAAATGGGGGGCTGTCATGCTCTGAAATTATTGAACTCAATGTTCAGTCCGACAGGCTGTAGTGTGCCTAATCGGTAGATGAGATGCTGTTCCTCGAGCTTGCGTTGATGTTCACTGGAACACTGCAGCAATCCCAGGACAGAGATGTGAGCATGAGAGCAGGGGGGAGTGTTGAAATGACAACCAACCGGAAGCTCAGGGTCCTGCTTGCGGACTGAGCGGAGATGTTCCGCAAAGCAGTCACCCAGTCTGCGCTTGGTCTCCCCAATGTAGAGGAGACCACACTGTGAGCAGCGAATACAATATACTACATTGAAAGAACTACAAGTAAATCGCTGCTTCACCTGAAAGGAGTGTTTGGGGCCTGGGATAGTGAGGAGAGAGGAGGTAAATGGGCAGGTATTACACCTCCTGCGATTACAGGGGAAGGTGCCATGGGACGGGGATGAGGTGGTGGGGGTAATGGAGGAGTGGACCAGGGTGTCGCGGAGGGAACGATCCCTTCGGAATGCTGACAGGGGAAGGGAGGGGAAGATGCGACTGGTAGTGGCATCACGCTGGAGGTGGCGGAAATAGCGGAGGATGATCCTTTGGATATGGAGAATGGTGGGATGAAAAGTGAGGACAAGGGGAACCCTGTCACGGTTCTGGGAGGGAGGGGAAGGGGTGAGGGTAGAGGTGCGGGGAATGGGCCGGACACGGTTGAGGGCCCTGTCAACAACAGTGGGGGGAAATCCTCGGTTGAGGAAAAAGGAGGTCATATCAGAAGCACCATCATGGAAGGTAGCATCATCAGAGCAGATGCGTCAGAGACGGAGAAACTGGGAGAATGGAATGGAGTCCTTACAGGAGGTAGGGTGTGAAGAAGTGTGGTCGAGGTAACTGTGGGAGTCGGTGGGCTTATAATGGATATTAGTAGACAACCTATCCCCAGAGATGGAGACAGAGAAGTCGAGGAAGGGAAGGGAAGTGTCAGAGATGGACCATGTAAAGGTGAGAGAAGGGTGGAAATTGGAAGCAAAGTTGATAAAGTTTTCCAGTTCGGGGCGGGAGCAGGAAACGGCACCGATACAGTCATCAATGTACCGGAAAAAGAGTTGGGGGAGGGGGCCTGAGTAGGACTGGAACAAAGAATGCTCGACATATCCCACAAAAAGACAGGCATAACTAGGACCCATGCGGGTACCCATAGCAACACCTTTTACTTGAAGGAAATGCGTGGAGTTGAAGGAGAGGTTGTTCAATGTGAGAACAAGTTCAGCCAGGCGGAGGAGGGTGGTGGTGGATGGGGACTGGTTGGGCCTCTGTTCCAGGAAGAAGCGGAGAGCCCTCAAACCATCCTGGTGGGGGATGGAGGTGTAGCCTTTGCATTAGTTTGTCTGTTAATTTAGGAGGTCACTGGACATATTAGGAATTGTGTACATGAATTCACTTCTTGCTGTTTTATAGCCCAATATGTTGCTACAGGGTGTATTAGAGTGTGTAAGGCTGACTCAAGATTCTTCGGAGAGTGTGAGAAATGGTCATGGTGTGTAAGTGAGGCTCAGGATGCTTCAGAGAGTGTGAGAAATGGTCAGGGTGTATCAGAGTGTGCAAGTGAGGCTCAGGATGCTTCAGAGAGTGTGAGAAATGGTCAGGGTGTATTAGAGTGTGCAAGTAGAAATACTTGCAGCTATCTGAACAGTGCTAACCAGGACATGGAACTAGTGGATTGGCACATTGCAGCTCTGCCCTCATACACAAGTGCAGCCATTTTTAGTTGCTAATAGAAAGACACAGTTCAAAGCTTGGCAAATGTTAAATAGTATGCCTTCAAATATATGCAGTATTGGTAAAGAAAAAGCTGGTCACCAAAGAGGCTTCCAATTTTAAAACTGAGTAGTCCAACTAATGACTAATGAAAAGCACCGTTCAATTGTTTCACTTTAATGTGATGCAGTTTACTTTCATTTCCTGTTTGGCATGGTATATATTTTTGAATTCAGTTTGAGCCATGCAGTTAGGGAATTTTATCATTAATACAATTTAATCTTACTCTCTTTCAGGGAGAAGCTGGTCTTCCTGGATCACCTGGACTGCCAGGCTTAAGGGGAATAAAAGGGGAGCAGGTCAGTGGTTTTGTTTCAACCCTTTATGCACTGACAGTTTATCAGGCCCGTACTCTCAACATCTTGCTGTATGGCTGTGAAACATGGGAGACTTACAATTACCAGGAAAAGAGGCTCAATAATTTCCATCTTGGCTGTCTGCAGCATATTATGGGTATATCCTGGCAGAGCAAAATCTCAAATGTGGTAATCCTGTCAAAGGCAGAGCTCCCAATTGTCAAATAGAGGGGGCTTCAGTGGAACGGACACATCTGCAGGATGGAAGATGGTCGCATACCCAAGGACCTTCTGTATAGTGAGGTAGCCAGGACCAGACGACCAGTGGGACACCCAAAGCTCCACTTCAAGGATGCTTGCAAGTGTGACATGCAGGTCCTAAATGACTATCACACTTGGGAGTCACTAGATGGCAAAAGAGGGAAATGGCGACATATCCTGTGGACTGGCATGCACTACTATGATGACCAGTGGCTACAGCAGCTTGGCAACAGGCACCAATGCCAAAAACAGCAACTCACAGCGTCACTTGGCAGCTTCATGTGTAGCACTTGTGGCAGCATCTGCTGCTCAAGGATTGGCCTTCACAGCCATCAACAAAGGTGAACCAAGAGAAGACACCCCACCTAAATGGATTGTTTCCTGACAGTCCATCATCTTTCATAGATGGAAGGATGTCAACAAGTTAGGGACAGGATGGCACAATATATTAAGTTAAAAATCTGTGGCATTTGCCAAAGTCCAAATTCAGAATCTGTTGCCTTCAGCCCCCTCTGCCACAAACTCCATGACCTCACCACCAACTCCATTCCCTTCACTGCCACTGTCCTATGTTGAGTCAAACCTCTTGCAACACTGGCATCTATTCAAACCCGAGCTGACCCAAATCCTTTCTATCACAATGACTGGTTATTTCCAACTCCATAACATCACCTCAGCTTCTCCGCTGCTGAAGCCTCATTAATGCCCCTGTCCCCTCCAGGCTCAACTATTCCAATGCTTTCCTGGCTGGCCTCCCATCCTGTCCAATGCATAAACTGTTCTAGGAAGACTTCTTACAAAGGTGAATGAGAGGCCTACCTCCTGTTTCAGGATCCCTCTCCTAAAATGGATAGCCCTGATCAGAGCAGGGACCAGGCTCAGGATTCTCCAGGATTTACAAATGTAGGTCAATTTTGTTTTTAAGTTGTGCAGGGAGGAGGAACAGGAGAGCTCCTCCTGGCTATACAGCACTTCTGAGATTTGCTTTTGGCCGCAGTTGCTCCAATCCTGTAATCCTGCTGTTCTATTCCCCCAGGACTTACCTGAGGGCCACTGCCAGCCAGGCAAGCAAGGTGAAATTGATCCACTTGAAATGGACGAGCTGCCTCTGGAGGCACTATAGGCTCTGGTAGATCTCCCAAATATTTGAAAGGAGGCCCAAGGACCAAATTTAGAGCAAGTCTCGGGCCTACTCTTTTGGGCACATGCTATCTGCACACCATTGGTTGTACTACCTGAAAATAGAAGGTTAATCAGTTTCTAACCATGTGTGCGTGTGTATACGTGCGCTAAAACTTTATCTGGAAAACAATTGTGCAGCTTGGCTTGTCAACTCTGTTCTGCATGCTTCTTATATTTTTCATGAGAGTAGGTGGTGGAGACTCAGACAGAATGATACAGGTATAGTAACAGTTGAACGTAGTCACGTCTTTTAAACTTTTGAATGTTTATACAAGACTTTATGTTTTCACAGGGAGAACCCGGGAAACAAGGCTTGGTTGGTCCAAAATCAGATAAGGGTGAAAAGGGTGAAAAGGTAGGAAACATTTCATTAAAATGAGAATTCAAATGCAATGGAACATTGAACCTTCCTGTATTTACAATCGGTTTCTTTATCTTGTGTCTTAGGGATTAGCCGGACCTCCCGGTTCTCCAGGCTTACCAGGAACGGTGAGTAAGAACAAATGACAAAATAAGGTTCCCTGTTTATTACTGTTCCAGCAATATTCACCAATGCATTTCATCAATTCAAATGCAAGATTGTTCTCTTTTGAAGGCTATTTCAAGAGCTATAGGGTAAAACTGGTGATGGGCAAAGTTTACGAATTCTTAACATGCTGGTGTTATATTGCTTTTTGAGTTACTTTTGCAGAAGTGTTAAACCATTTGAAATCATCAGGTTAACCTGCATTAAAATATCATATGTAGTGTGCGCACATTGCGATGTGCTGTGTCTATGTGCTGAGCTTGTGTAGGAGATTTTGGGGATTCGTTGGAATTCTGTTCTTAAAGAGCCATCTTTGTTCTCCCAGGGAGCTTCCGAGGCAGTTCAGTTCCTGGAATAGCCAGAAACAGGCTGCTCAGGAAAGTTCTTTTTGGATTTTTATATTTGCCACAGGGAAAGTATGTGTCACGGGAGGTAAAAGAGCTTTTGGGCCAAATAAGCCTGTCCATTTTTGATGGATTAACTTCATTGAATCATAGTCTAATACAGCACAGAAGGAGGCCATTTTGCCCAGCATGCCTGTGCTGACCCTTTGATAGAGCTATTCAATTAATCCCACTGCCCTGCTCTTTCTCCATAGTCCTGTAAATGCTTCCCCTCAAGTATTTACTCAATCTTCTTTTGAAAGTTACTATTGAATTTGAATTCAACACCATTTCAGGCAGTACATTCCAGATGACAACAATTTGCTGTGTAAAAAATGTTTCCTCATGTCACTCTGGTTCAATTGCCAATCACCTTAAATCTGCATCCTCTGGTTACCAACCCTTCTGCCTTATTTACTTTGTGAAAGCCATTCACAATTTTGTATATCTCTATCAAATCTCCTCTTAACCATCTCTGCTCTTAGGAGAACAACCTCAGCTCCTCCAGTCTCTTCACTTAACTGAAGTCCCTCATCCCTTGTATCATTCTAGCAAATCTGTTCGGCACCATCTCCAAGGCCTTGACATACTTCCTAAAGTGTGTTGCCCTGAATTGCACAAGATTGGGGATGTGCAAGGAGCCAGAATTAGAGGCACACAGAGAGTTGTAGGGCTGGAGGAGGTTACAGAGATATGGAGGCATAGACCTTGAAGGGATTTGAGCACAAGGATGTGTATTATAAAATTGAGCCATTCTCAGACTGAGAGTCAATGTAAGGTTATCGAACTACTAATTATGGTAGAATTCCTGTCAGTTTATGGGCAGATTTTGACATTATCATCAAATTATCAGCAGTCGCCAAATAGCAGTTACAGCACAGAAACGGGCTGTTCAGCCCAAATACTCCAAATTGGTGTCTATCCTTCACATGACCACTAGTCCTACTCTATTCCCACAACCACTTAGCCAATGTATTCTTAAATGGTTTCTGTTTCAATCACTCTGGCACAGTCTCACAATCCTGTGTTAAAAACGCTCCTCCTTCTCTCTGTATTAAAACTATTACATTTAATCTTATATCTGGACCACCACTCCCAATCATTGGAAACAGTTACTTTCTATCTACTCTGTCCCGTTTCCCTTGATAATTCTAAACACTTCTATCAATTAAACCTTTAACCTCCTCTTTCTAAAAAAAAATTCCTAAGACCTGAGACGTGAAGAAAGTCTACTGAGTAATGGTAAGAAACTTGATTTTCATTGCTTCATTGAAGAGTATGGGTGATTTTAAAGTGAAACAATCCAATTATTGCTCTGTGAGATGAATGATGCTATCTGTACTCATTAAGAGTATACCCATAGGAAGAAGCGGATGAGATTCTATAATGAGCAGAGCAAGTCACATATCTGGAGAAAGAGCAGAATAATCGTCCAGAGCCCCAGAGTCAGAGGAAATACAGTGATTCATGAATGTAATTTTGGTAAAACATCATATGATGGTAACACATTTGGAAATCATGGAGTCAGACCCTCGCACAAGTTTTGGAGATGTCCAAGGCAATAACATATAATTCGCCAAACTGAAGGAACACAGTCTTCCAGAGGTGCATAATAAAGGCAAGATGATGTGGAAGGCAGATATCGGCTAGCCAGTGTGCCAGCCCTTAGCATGGAACACTCAAAAATAAATGAGTGTGCAAAACAGGAACAACTTCACACAAGTTCTCACAGATGGGCCTAAATTTGTTCTCTGTCCTCTTTTTTCCAGGCAGTTGAAGGTTTTCCTGTACCTGGAATACCGGTGAGTATATAATAAGCAATGATTGTCACTAATAGTACCTGTTGGAGATAATGTTTACCTTCACCAGGCAACATAACATAAATTATCTCATTAGGACATCAAATAAATTACCATATCTATTTATATGTTCAGAAATTACTAAACATTTAATTGTCAGAAAAAGTCATCTTTTGTCTTTTCCTGTGCACAAACCACCTTCCTCTGGTCAAAGTAGGAATGATCGGATTTAGGTGACTATTTACCAGCCTGATAGAAATATCCATGAGCAGGTCAGTGCTTCCAAATATATTGTAGATGCAGACAGTGATACCAGTCTTCCAGATGTGACAGTCTTATTGACTTTAATAATCAGCTACTCTCTCAGGCTGCCTTTTACACACAAAACAGAGTCTTTAGTTCAAAGTGGATTCTGAATAGAGCTTCTTGAACAATGTGTGTTGAAGATAAGCTGCAATGGGCTGTAATACCATCTATGGTTTAATAGCCTGCATGCACTCTCTATATAAGTTCAAACTTGATGAATGGCAAGATATTGCAGGCCACCCAAAATCTGTGGTGCCATAACGTCCATTCAGATTCATGAGAGGAGGGAGAGAAATAACCAGTGATTATTACATGGAGATTCTGTGGGGTGAACGTTGCAGGGAGGACGTTCCCTGATTTTCAACAGTAACTTTGGTAGAGGATCAGTGGAAAACCCAAAGAAATGGAGCAAATAGTCATTTCTCCAGGGTTTCTGCCAAGCTTCCACTAAAGTTATAGCAGGAAATCAAGGAAATTCACTATGGAAATTCTCACCCCAAAGGTATTTATGAAAACATCCCCAATAATGAGAATAGGGGGCGGCACAGTGGCGCAGTGGTTAGCACCGCAGCCTCTCACAGCTCCAGCGACCTGGGTTCAATTCTGGGTACTGCCTGTGTGGAGTTTGCAAGTTCTCCCTGTGTCTGCGTGGGTTTCCTCCGGGTGCTCCGGTTTCCTCCCACATGCCAGAGACTTGCAGGTTGATAGGTAAATTGGCCATTATAAATTGCCCCTAGTATCAGTAGGTGGTAGGGAAATATAGGGACAGATGGGGATGTGGTAGGAATATGGAATTAGTGTAGGATTGGTATAAATGGGCGGTTGATGGTCGTCACAGACTCGGTGGGCCGAAGGGCCTGTTTCAGTGCTGTATCTCTAAATAAATAAAAAAATAAAAATTCCTCTTTAAGCACATGCAAATATAATTATGTAAGTATAATGATGGAGAGTAATGATTGATAACCACGTCTTTCCTTTTCTTTTATTATCTTTAGGGTTTAGATGGACAGAAAGGAGAGAAAGGAGATGCAGGAGAACCAGGAGAGCCTGTAAGTATTAGCCCTCTAAACTAAGGGCCTTTATTTAAAGCACTGTGGGGACAGTGTCACTTTGCACAACAAGGGTGAATATAAGAATTGTGACAAAAATGGTCTTAGATAACATCGGGTGTCATACTACATTAGTGTCTCCAGGATCCTACTTTTATGTTTTATGTGTGAAACCCACAGCTCCAGGAGGGAGGAAATTTAAAGAAGGTGTCAATGGCCCCTTGACCTGCTGCTGGGAGGCTGCCTCCAGACAACCGCCAGGCTTCAGCGGAGGTGCGGGGGGAGGGGTGGCATCTGCCACCGGGAAGATCCTGGTGGCATCAACAATTTGCCCCAAGTGGGCACTTAATTGATCTTAATTAGCTATCTGTCGCTGTTGGACAGCCAGCCAGTCCTCGTCAGACACCACCCCAGCAAGGGGCATGATCAGAGGCATGATCACATCAGGGAGCTATCCCAACACGAAATTCTCTAATTTTGCTCCCAGTCCCACTTCCAAAACTGTCACCACGGAACCGGGAAAATTCAGCCCTTAGTCTGTGCTGGCTTCCAAGTGGTGGCGCTGCAAACAGCCACAGTGCTCAAGGCCTAGAAAAGAGTCCCTTTAGGAAAATATTTAATGGCAGCAGAGAGTGCAAAGCTTTATGAAATAAATTTCTGTTTGAGCCTTCCCATTCAGGGTGACGGCATGGTTCACTTTGAAAATGTGCCGTCAACTATGAAAGGGAGATGCGTAGAGTGCCAATGGTTTGACCCCTGTTCTGTGGTGGGTTACCGCAGCATTGCAATTAACCACAGTAACCCTGAGCTAGGAAGTTTAAAACTGAACCAGAATTCTCACACTTGACCGTTACCCAAGACATCTGCTGAAAAGTGTGTTCTTTATACACATTTGAAGGAGGGCAAAATCGTTCTCCACTGCCCATCCCATGCCCAGATAGTCTTGTAATGTTCACTGTTTGGGCTCACACATGAAGAGCGAGATGGGGGTCAAGGCACCAGAATATGGGAGGCTCTCATTGAATTGTACCCTTGCATATAAAGGGGAGAAAGCTGGTGAGAAGTAAAGGGGACGAGGAAGCCATCCATCCATCCATCACTGCTCAGTCAACTGGCCAATTTACTTTCACACCCACCACTGTTTAAAAGAGAAATATAGTGAAGGGAGGACTTTTAAGTCAAGGGACTCCCTCCCTCCATTTATATGTGCAAAATATTCTCTCAAATATATTTTTACCTTTAAAAAGCTGTGAAGTTTGCTGCCCAAGAGAGATGCAGTTACCTCCCTTTGGAATCACACTTTTTTTTTAATTCGTTTGTGGGACCTGGCGTCTCTGGCTAGGCCAGCATTTATTGCCCATCCCTAATTGCCCTTGAACTGAGTGGCTCTCAGAGGGCATTTTAAGAGTCAACCACTGTTGCAGATTCAGCTGGAGTGGGATTGATGCTAGATCAGATTTCAAAACTGGACCAAACATTCTGGTGAGAAATGTTTTGGGGAATTGTTGCTGATGCTGGTGGCAGTAGAGACAAATAATCCAGCATCATCTGCACAGCACGTCTTATGGAAATATTTGATGTTTACTGGTCTCCGATGTAAATTTTTTTTTAATTTTTAGTGTTTTCCTTTGTGTTTGTGCCAGCAATTCTACACTGTTACAACCAGGTGAGAAAGAGGTCTAGGGTTCCTTTTCAGCCTTCACCTGGCCTTACTGTAACAGGGTTTAGTTTTAAACAAGTGTTTTAAGCTTCCCCTTGGTGAATCCTTTTTCACTGCTTTCCAATTATAAGGCAAAGAAATGAGCACAAACAGGCTTTCTTAGGTTTAAAGAAGAAAGGTGAAATTTTATTAAACATAAACTCTAATTCAGTTGATGCATACGGATACACGACGCACCCATGCTAGCATATATACGTGATACACACATGCAAATAGAGACAGAAAAGAGCAGAAGAAAAATAAAGTGGAAAGGTTTGAGGCAATATCTGAAGAGTTTTTGTTACGGGTCTTTGAGCTCACTGTTGAGTCCTTGTTTGTAGGTGGATCTTGCTTTTCGTTGGGGCCCAGTATTCTTGTTAAACCTTGTTCTCTCTTGGGGTTCATGTGTCTTCAGTTGGTTTTTGGAGTTCTGTCGGAAAGAGATGGGAGCAGACAGAAAGGGAGAGGAGGTCTTCTTCAGTCCAGCATTCTGCTTTCTGCCAGTTCAAACACTGTCTCTACAATTTAAAACTCCACAGGTTGGCCAGCAAGGTAGTCAAGTGACTGACTGGTATAACCACTTCTGGCTTTGTGTATTGTGTAGGTCAGGGAATGGTTCTTTGTCTACAAACACTGTCTGCTAATATGCAAAAATGTCTTTCAGCAGGGGCCTGGAAACCCCTTGTTACAGGCCTTTTCTTCTTCCCAGCAACAATTTGAAATTTAATGTCCATGTGGCGAAATTAATGTGCCTCATTCTTGGCAGGTGGGAGCCTGCATGACAACACCAACATCCCTTTCATTTGTATTGCAAAGTGTAGTGGCATTTAAATGTAGGCGGCGTTTGCTGACAATGCAACCACTAGGTGGCGCACTGACACATGCGCAAATGCAGCCTGTTCCACTAAAACGTCACAGTCTACGACGTTCAGGCAGCTGCCAGGACTAAAGATGGCGCTGCTCAAATAATCACAAAACGGCAATGTAAACCCATGGCAGCACACAATGGCCGGAGGGAGGGGGGGAGCCGGTGGAGGGGGCGTGGGCTGGGGGGTAGCGGGCGGGAGGGGGGAGAGCAGGCGGGGAAGAGCGGGAAGAGGGGTGGGAGCGGGGGGAGCAGGGAGTGGGGGGAGCGGGCGGGAGGGGGGAAAACAGGCGGGGGAGCGGGGAGAGGGATGGGAGGGGGGAGCGGGGAGAGAGGCGGGGAACGGGGAGAGAGTGAGGGGGAGTGGGGGGAGCGGGGAGAGAGAGGGGAGAGCAGGGGGGGAGAGCAGGGTGGGAGCTTGCGGGGAGCGGGGAGAGAGCCGGGGGGAGAGAGTGGGCGGGAGGGCAGGAGAGAGCGGATAGGGGGGCGGAGGAACAGAGCGCACCCGCACCCGCCACCACCAAGGTCTTCAGCCGCTCTCTCCCCGCTTCCCCACATTATGCGATGAAGTCATCTGCACATGCGCCAACCAGTCCTAGCAATGCAGAACGCCGCACACACGCAGAGAGCACATGTGCACAGCTTGGCGCCGTCTGATGACGTCAGAGGCCAGCTGCGTTGTCAAGAATCAGTTTGTTAACTGTATTAGTTGAGAACCTCTTTGGTCACTGGGAGCATCCAAAGATGGCTGTGTTTACTTCTACTCACCACACAGGGGCAGCACTGCTCCATTCCTCTCAAAATGCCCAGACATTAAAGGCTCAAAGTCAATGGCCCAGAAATTCAATTGTGCAGTGAATGTGAACTGCACAGAATGGGCAGATAATGCAGATGCAGATGCGAATTGGATTGTGTCTGCAAGCACCGTACATGCTGCAGTCAGTTTTCTTGGGCACGCAGTAGCTACACCGATGGTCCTTAAAGGCTGCCTCCAAAAATTAAAGTACGAAGTGTTATAATTACCTGACTGGAGGAACAGCAGTGCTCCTCCTGGCATCACATCAAAACTATTGCTCTCGCGCTGTCCTTCAAACACCTCCCCCCCCACCAGCGTCCCCCGCCTTACCCATCCACGTCCCTCCCCTGCTGCCCTCACCTGACATCTTAACCAAGTTTCTAGGGTCACGATTAGCACACACAGCTCACCATTAGTAAACAAATAAGGCCAGTGATACAATTTCTCATGGTCCTGCCACTGGCTTTTTTAGCCACTGCACACAAATTTGGGGGTGATCCAATTTCCAGGCTAATATTGGAAATGATGCTGCACAGGGCTTGTTTAACTAAGTGCAGCGGCGTTAGTTTTAGGTGCGGCGTCCCATTTAATGGTTGCCATATGTGCCTACTGTGACTATATGTGTATTTTAAAGGCTAAAAAATGTTGGCAAAAGCACTTATTTTCAGTCCTTTATGCGTTACATGACTGGAAACAAACACTCCTCAGGGGGTGGATTTCCTTTCATCGTTCTTTCTAGCGAAATCATTCACACAATATTTTTCAAAGCTTTTGCAAAAAATAGCAATCAGCACATTTGCCGTTCTGTTTACCATGCTCCCAAGCAGAATGATCAGAGGGAATCCTCCTGCTCCATTTAAGTTGTCATTAACAATTAAATGTCAATATGTCAGCTTTGATTCAGTGGTAGCTCTATCAACTTGGAGTCAGAAGGTCGTGAGTTGAAGTCCAGAGACTTGACTGCAAAATGTAAGCTGACACTTCAGTGTCGTACTGAAGGAGTGTTGCACTGTTGGAAAAGTGATTTTTCTGTTAAACTGAGGCAACATCTATTTTCTCAGAACGTAATATAAGAAATAGAAGCAGGAGTAGACCATTCAGACCCTTGAGCCTTCTCTGCCATTTAATACAATCATAGCTGATCTGCCTCAACTCCACTTTCCTGCCTGCTCCCCATATCACTTGATTCCCTGAGATAGAAGATCTACCGATCTCTGTCTTGAATATACTCAATGATGGAGCATCCGCATCCCTCTGGGGTAGACAACATTCCAAAGAGACGGTGCCCCTGTGTTCCAGATTCCCCAGCAAGGGTAAACAACCTCTTAATGTCTACCCTGTCAAGCCCGTTCAGAATCTTAGGTATTTCAATGAGATCACCTCTCATTCTAAACTCCAGAGAATATAGGCCCAATTTAAGTCAGCCTTTCATCATAGGACAACCCTCTCATCCTAGGAACCAATCGAGTGAACCTTCTGCATTTAAGTTGTCATTAACTCTGCTTGGGAGCATGGTAAACAGTGCGGGAAATTTGCTGATTGCTATTTCTCGCAAAAGCTTTGAAAAATATTGTGTTAATACAAGTATACCTTTCTTTAGAATATGAAGACATCGCACAGTATTCCAGCTGTGGTCTCACCAAAGCCTTATAGAAAGCCCTATACAAGTAACATTAATTCCATGCAAGTGCCAGGCAATGACTGTCTCAAACAAGAGAGAATCAATCTAACCATCTCTCCTTGACATTCAATGGCATTACGATCACTGAATCCCCCACTATCAACAACTTGGGGGTTACCGTTGACCAGAAACTGAACTGGACCAGCCATCTAAATACTGTGGCTACAAGAGCAGGTCAGAGGCTGGGAATTCTGCAATGAGTAACTCACCTCCTGTCTCCCCAATGCCTGTCCACCATCTACAAGGAACAAGTCAGAAGTGCGTTGGAATACTCTCTACCTGCCTGGATGCATACAGCTCCATCAACACTCAAGAGGCTCAACACCATCCAGGACAAAGCAGCCCCCTTGATTGGTACCCCATCCATCACCTTCAACATTCAGTCCCTGCACCACCAACGCACAGTGGCAGCAGTGTGTACCATCTACAAGATGCACTGCAGCAACTCACCAAGGCTCCTTAGACAGCACCTTCCAAACCCACGACCTCTACCACCTAGAAGGACAAGAGCAGCAGTTCCCCTTTCAAGTCACACACCATCTTGACTTGGAACTATATTGCCGCTCCTTCACTGTCGCTGGGTCCAAATCCTGGAACTCCCTAACAGCACTATGGGCATACCTACCCCACATAGACTGCAGCAGTTCAAGAAAGTGGCTCACCACCACCTTCTCAAAGGTAATTAGGTATGGGCAATAAATGCTGGCATAGCCCATGATGCCCACATCCCAAGAATGCATAAAAAAATACTCTATCTGCCACCTTCTTACCCACTCACTTAGCCTGTCTATATCTCTTTGCAGCCTCTTTGTGTCTTCATCACAGCTTACATTCCCACCAAATTTAGCAAACATAGGTACATAACTCTCGATCTCTTTGTTTAAGTCATTAATATAAATTATATATCGCTGAGGCCCCAGCACTGATTCTTGCGACACTCCATTATTTATTGTCTGACAACTTGAAAATGCCCCATTTATCTCTTCTCTCTGCTTCCTGCCCATTAACAAATTACCCCCAATTCCATGAGCCCATATCTTGCATGTTAACCTTTTGTGCGGTACTTTATCAAATGCCTTTTATAAATCCAAGTATACTACATCTACTGGTTCCCCTTTATCTACACTATTAGTTACATCCTCAAAAAATCAAATAAATTTGTAAACCATGTTGACTCCATCTGATCATATAATGATATTCTAAGTGCATTAATAAGACTTTCTGAATTAATTCTAGCAATTTCCTGACGACTGATGTTCAGGCTAACTGGCCTGTAGTGCCCTGTATTTGCTCTCCCTCCTTTCTTCAGGTGAATGTTCAAGATCTCATCGCACTGTTTCAAAGAAGAGCAATGGAAGTCGCCCTGGTATCTTGTCCAATATTTATCCCTCAATCAACATCACTAAAACAGATTATCTGGGCATTATCACATTTCTGTTTGTGGGAGGTTGCTGTGTGCAAATTGGCTGCCATGTTTCCTATATTACAAAAAGTGACTACACTTTAAATGTACTCAATTGGCTGTAAAGCATTTTGGGACATCCTGACCTTGTGAAAACTGCAGTATATAAACTGAAGTCTTTTTTCTTTCAGAGGAATCTTCCTAATGTGTTTACAATACCACTAACTTACAGACACCAGAGAAAACATGCCACTGTGTTCGTTTTCTTTTTCTTTTTCCCTCTGTAATCCATGTTGTTAACTCCCGTATATGGGAACACAGAAGTAAGAGTAAGCCATTTTGCCCCTCGATCCTGATTCGCCATTCAATGAGATCATGGCTGATCCTTGATGCTGGTAACTCACCTATATGGTCCTTATTCATGTGCAAGCTTTGACGGTGACTGCCAGTAGGCTGTTTAACCAGAGGATGACATTTTCGCCTGACATCACACATGTGCACTTCCATCAGGTGAAGTCGGAAACAAACAGTAATAAGAGTTTTTGCCGATTATCCCTTTCCTAACCCATAGGCACTGAAGTTGTTGTGGTGCTCCTAGTCACTCTAAATTTGGATAAGGACAGGCCTTCCTGGCCTGTACAGTTCAGATATTCAAAGGTTTACATAGAATTACATTGGCACAGAAACAGGCCATTCGGCCGAACCAGTGCATGCTGGCATTTATACACCACTCAAGGCTCCTCCCATCTTTCCTCAGCTAAGTCTCATGGTAACCCTCTAGTCTCTTATCCCTCATATACTTATCTAGCTTTCCCTTAAATGCAGCTTCAACTAGACCCTGAGGTAGCGAATTCCACATTCACACCATTCTTTGGGTAAAGAAGTTTCTTCTGAATTCCTTATATTGATGGCCTCTAGTTATGCTCTTCCTCACAAGTGGAAACATATCTCTGTATCCACTCTATTAAAAACTTACCTCGATTAGGTCACCCCTCAATTTTTTTCAAGAGAAAAGAGAACAAGCCTATCAATATTTTCCTGATATGTATACCCACACATTTCTTGTGATATTGTAGCCATCACGGAGACATGGTTGAGGGAGGGGCAGGATTGGCAGCTCAATATCCCGGGATATAGAATCTTCAAGTGAGACAGAGGAGGGGGTAAAAGAGGAGGGGACACTGCAATATTAGTTAAGGAGTCAGTTACTGCAGTAAGGAGAGATGATATCTTGGAGGGGGCATCAAATGAAGCTTTATGGGTAGAGTTTAGGAATAAAAAAGGGACAGCCACATTGCTAGGTGTTTATTATAGACCCCCAGATAGTCAGCGGGAAATTGAGGAGCAAATATGCACGTAATTTGCAGAGGTGTGTAAAAATAATAGAGTAATTATATTAGGTGATTTCAACTTTCCCAACATTAATTGGGATAGTCATCGTGTTAAGGACTTAGATGGAGTGGAGTTCTTAAAATGTATACAGGAGAACTTTTTAGCTCAATATGTAGAGGATCCAACAAGGGAGGGTGCAGTGCTGGACCTAATTCTGGGGAATGAAGCCGGACAGGTGGTTGATGTGTTGGTGGGGGTGCATTTTGGTGATAGCGAACATAACATGGTACAATTTAAGCTTGATATGGAGAAAGAAATAAACAAGTTGCAAAAAAAGGTTTTGGATTGGGGGAGTGCGAATTTTAGTAAAATAAGGCAGGATCTGGCCAAGGTAGACTGGAAGGAGTTACTTGTCGGGAAATCTACAGAAGAGCATTGGGGGGCATTCAAAAAGGAAATGGGGAGGGTACAGGCTCAACATGTTCTCTCTAGGGTAATAGGTAGGAGCAACAAGCCCAGAGAACCATGGATGACCAGAAACATTCAGGGTACGATGAGAAGGAAAAAAGAGGCTTCTAGCAAATACAAGGAGAGCAAATCAACGGAAGCATTAGTGGAGTACAGAAAGCGTAGGATGGAGCTTAAGAAAGCAATTAGGAGAGCAAAGAGGGGATATGAGAAAGCTCTGGCTGGTAAAAGTAGGGAAAATCCCAAGATATTCTATAAGTATATAAATGGGAGGAGGATAACCAGGGAAAGAGTACGACCCATTAGGGACCAAGGGGGACATTTGTGGGTGGAGCCAGGGGACATTGGTAGGGTGTTGAATGAATACTTCACATCTGTCTTCTCTCAAGAGAATGAGGATGTAGATATGGAAATTAGAGAGAGAGACTGTGAGGTTCTTGAGCAAATTGTCATCGGGAGTGACAAGGTATTGGAGGTTTTGGAAAGCTTAAAAGTGGACAAATCTCCAGGTCCGGATGATTTGTGTCCCAGGATGCTGTAGGAGTCGAGGGTGGAGATTGCAGGGGCTCTGACCCTAATTTTAAATTCCTCTCTGGCCACGGGGGAGGTGCCAGAGGACTGGAGAACAGCTAATGTGGTCCCACTATTTAAGAAAGGTTGTAGAGATAACTACAGACCAGTGAGTCTCACATCAGTGGTAGGGAAATTATTGGAGAAAATTCTGAAGGAGAGAATCTATCACCATTTGGAGAGGCAAAATTTGATTAGGAATAGTCAGCATGGCTTTATCAGAGGGAGGTCATGCCTAACAAATTTGATTGAATTTTTTGAGCATGTGACCAGGTGTGTAGATGAGGATAGTGCAGTTGATGTAATTTACATGGATTTCAGCAAAGCCTTTGACAAGGTCCTACATCGGAGACTTATCGAGAAAGCAAATGCACATGGGATACAGGGTAACTTGATAAGGTGGATTCAAAATTGGCTTAGCTGTAGGAGACAGAGAGTGATGACAGACGGCTGTTTTAGTGACTGGAAGCCAGTGTCCAGTGGCGTACCACAGGGATCTGTGCTGGGTCCCCTATTGTTAGTCATTTATATAAACGACAGAGAAGACAATGTGGGGGGTAGGATCAGTAAGTTCGCGGATGACACAAAGATTGGCCGAGTGGTTAACAGTGAAGTGGAGTGTCTTAGGTTACAGGAAGATATAGACGGGATGGTCAAATGGGCAGAAAAGTGGCAGGTGGTATTTAACGCTGAAAAGTGTGAGGTGATACACTTTGGAAGGAGTAATGTGACACGGAAGTATTCAATGAATGGCCTGACACTGGGAAGTTCCGACGAACAAAGGGACCTTGGCGTGTTTGTCCATAGATCTCTGAAGGCAGAAGGGCAGGTTAATAGGGTGGTGAA
Organism: Heterodontus francisci; assembly: GCF_036365525.1. NCBI lineage: Eukaryota > Metazoa > Chordata > Chondrichthyes > Heterodontiformes > Heterodontidae > Heterodontus > Heterodontus francisci. The sequence continues at coordinate 42,287,281 of NC_090375.1, forward strand.
AAAGGCATATGGGACAATCAATCAAGGTATAGATTACAAAAGCAGGGAGGTCATGTTGGAGTTGTAAAGAACTTTGGTAAGGCCACAGCTGGAGTACTGTGTGCAATTCTGGTCGCCACATTATAGGAAGGATGTGATTGCATTGGAGGGGGTGCAGAGGCGATTCACCAGGATGTTGCCTGGGATGGAACATTTAAGCTATGAAGAGAGGTTGGATAGGCTTGGGTTGTTTTCGCTGGAGCAGCGAAGACTGAGGGGTGACCTGATCGAGGTGTACAAGATTATGAGGGGCATGGACAGGGTGGATAGGGAGCAGCTGTCCCCCTTAGTTGAAGGGTCAGTTACGAGGGGTCACAAGTTTAAGGTGAGGGGTGGGAGGTTTAAGGGAGATTTGAGGAAGAACTTTTTTACCCAGAGGGTGGTGACGGTCTGGAATGCCCTGCCTGGGAGAGTGGTAGAGGCAGGTTGCCTCACATCCTTTAAAAAGTACCTGGATGAGCACTTGGCACGTCATAACATTCAAGGCTCTGGGCCAAGTTCTGGCAAATGGGATTAGGTAGACAGGTCAGGTGTTTTAATGCATCGGTGCAGATTCGATGGGCCTAAGCGCCTCTTCTGCACTGTATTATTCTGTGATTCTGTGATTTCTGGTATCATCCTTGTAAATCTTCTTTGCATCCTCTTCAGTGCCTCTATATCTTTTCTATAATATGGCAACCAAAACTTCATTCCGTATTCTATGTGTGTTCTAACCAAGGGTCAATACCAAACCAATGGGTGATTCCAGAACCACGGGGCACTATTTTAAAGTAGGGGTCACTCTTTTCGGACAGAGATGAGGAGATATTTTTCTCTCAGAGGGTTGTGCGACTTTGAAACTCTCTGCCTCAGAAGGCGGTGAAGGTGGGGTCATTGAATATTTTTAAGATGGAGGTAGCTAGATTCTCGTTAGACAAGGGAATCAAGGGTTATCAGGGGTAAGTGGTAGTGTGGAATTCGAAACACAAACAGATCAGGTATGATCTTATTGAATGGCAGAGCAGGCTCGAGGGGCCGAATGGCCTACTTCTGCTCCTAATTCGTATGTTCGTTTAATACAGGTTTGGCATAATTTCCCTACTTTTCAATTTCATCCCTCTAAAAATAAAGCCTAGTGCTTGGTTTGCTTCTTTTCATGGCCTTGCTAACCTGTGTGCAACTTTTAATGATTGGTGTATTTGTACTCCGAGATGCCTTTGTTCCTCTACCACACCTAGACTTGCAACTTCTAAGTAATAATTGACCTTTCTGTTCTTCCTACCAAAATGTACTACCTCACATTTATCTGTGTTTAACTTCATTTGCAAAATATTTGTCCATTCTGTAAGTTTATTAATGTCCTCCTGTAATTTATTGCTGTCCTACTCAGTACTGACAATTCCACACCAATTTGTTGTCATCCGCAAATCTATAAATTATTGTTTTTGACTCCAAAGTCCAAATCGTTAATGTAAATTGTAAACAGCAGTGGTCCCAACACTGATCCTTGTGGAACACCACCTCCTACCTTCTTCCACTCTGAATAACTACCCTTTACTCCCACTCTCTGCTTTCTGTCTTGAAGCCAATTAGCAATCCATTCTGCCATTTTTCCCCTGACTGCATTAGTCTATTTTCAGCAACTTATTGAAGGCCTTTTGAAAATCCAGATAAATTACATCTACAGCATTAACATTGTCTACTCTCTCTGTTATCTTCTCAAAAAATTCAATGAGGTTAGTCAAGCAAGATCTTCCCTTTTGAAATCTAAGCTGATGAATAATGATTTTTTTTTCTAGATGTTCCAGAATGTTTCTCGATGTTTCTAGATATTTACTGGGCAAACTTACTGACCGATCAAAGACTATGTGCAATGCTGTTCATTGCCTGTGCTTTAGCAGTTTAACCGATTGTTGACTTTTCAAGTCTTGGCTGGTTTCTTTATTAAATATTGTAGAACACAAATGTGTTCTTTTGTTTTAATTTATTGTGAAATTTAAGGGAAGGGCCCAGGGACATAGAGCATAGCGCGAGATCAAAAACTGTTGGCAGGAAGACATGAGAATTGGGTACTGCAGATGTTTGTGTCCTTTGACTAGTGAAATGGTAGCTCTGTTTTAATCAACCACGATGCTTTTCCATCTCTATAACAAGTGATTTTTCTTTAGGGTTCCCATGGAATACCAGGTGCAAGTGGACCACAGGGACCTCCAGGCACGCAGGTAACATTAATTTGCTTTGGGAGATGTGTGATATAGATACTACTTGATGACTAGGTGTGGAACACTCAAAAGAAAAATTGTACATACTGGAAATAAACTGAAACATAACTGGAAATGTACAATTGGTCAGTCAGCATCTGAAAGCGAGAGAAGGGTTCATGTTTCAATTCTGACCCTTCATCAGAACTTCAACAGTTGTCCAATGGATCAGGTTTATACTTGTATTCACTGATCTCAGCCATAATAAGGTGAGGTCAGGTGCTTTCTTCTGGGGGAAGAAAGGGAAAGTTCGGGGTTGAAACTTGCCTTGGCCAGTACAGGCAACACAGACAGAGCAATGAAGGCAGGTCACACAAACAATGTGAATGATGAGTATGGGATTCAAGGGCCCTCTATGTTATTAGCACACACTCTTTGCCTTTACCCCATGAGTCCCTTGTCAGTTAATCCCTCCAGCCCTCTGTCCTATCACACACCTTCCCTTTTGTTCTCTTTTCCCCCACCCCCGCTTGACTTGCTTAAAACCTGTTACATTTCTAACCTTTGCCAGTCCTGATGAAAGGTCATTGACCATAACGTTAACTCTGCTTCTCTCTCCACAGATGCTGCCAGACTTGCTGAGTATTTCCAGCACTTTCTGTTTTATTCTTATTATGTTGTCCCCTTTCTTTGAAGGCAGGTGATCCATTTGACTGTGCCTGTTTATAATCAACAATATAATTCTACCCTCCAAGACACAGCCAGAAAACCTTTTGTAATAAACTTTGTTAATATCACAATTATACTTAGGGGATCAAATCTTAGGGCAGTGGGAATAAATGGTATGGACAGTAAAACAGATAATATCAGTAAACAGGCATGTAAGGGGTTTGTGAATATAATCCCAATAATCCCAATACAGGATATATATTAATGACCTAGACCTTGGTGTACAGGGCACAATTTCAAAGTTTGCAGATGATACGAAACTTGGAAGCATTGCAAACTGTGAGGATGATAGTGTAGAACTTCAAAAGGACATAGACAAGTTGGCGAAATGGGCGGACAAGTGGTAGATAACGTTCAATGCAGAGAAATGTGAAGTGATTCATTTTGGTAGGAAGAACATGGAGAGACAATATAAAATAAAGGGTACAATTCTAAAGGGGGTGCAGGAGCAGAGGGACCTAGGTGTATATGTGCATAAGTCATTGAAGGTGGCAGGACAGGTTGAGAGAGCGGTTAATAAAGAATACAGTATCCTGGGATTTATTAATAGGGGCATAAAGCACAAGAGCAAGGAAGTTATGTTGAACTTGTATAAGACACTAGTTCGGCCTCAGCTGGAGTATTGCGTCACGTTCTGGACGCCGCACCTTAGGAAAGACGTGAGGGCATTGGAGAGAGTACAGAAAAGATTCATGAGAACGTTTCCAGGGATGAGGAATTTCAGTAATGAAGATATATTGGAGAAGTTAGGACTGTTTTCCTTGCAGAAGAGAAGGCTGAGAGGTGATTTGATAGAGGTATTCAAAGTCATGAGGGGTCTGGACAGGGCAGATAGGGAGAAATTGTTTTCACTCGTGAAAGGATCGACAATGAGAGGGCACAGATTTAAAGTATTTGGTAAGAGAAACAAGAGCGACATGAGGAAAAACTTTTTCATGCAGCGAGTGGTTAAGGTCTGGAATGCGCTGCCTGAGAACGTGGTGGAGGCAGGTTCAATTGGAGCATTCAAAAGGGAATTAGACAGTCATATGAAAAGGAAGAATGTGCAGGGTTATGGGGAGAAGGCAGTGGAATGGAATTGAGGGAATTGCTCTTTCAGAGACCCAGTGTGGTCACGATGGGCTGAATGGCTTTCTTCTACACTGTAACGATTCTGTGATACAGGCTTGAGTTTACATGACTTTGGCATTGCTATGCAAAAGGAGAGTGATGCATAAAAGTAGCTCTATTTTGTGGTATTACCTACCCATTGTACTGGATCAAATTTGTTCTAGAAAGGCCAATGATGCTGATAGCACAAGCAGGAAGAAGAGAGAGACTTTTTCTGCTCTCCTGCCGTTCACATTTACGTCAATAGAACTGTTACCTTATATGCCCCAGTCCATCATTTATAGCTGTAGGATGATGAGAGAGCTGGAACCAGTCTTGATTTCCAGTGAGAGAAAGGAAAAAAATGCGATTGTGAAGTGAGGTTGGCTCTTTTAGTCCACAGACCCGAAAGGTTGAATGGATTCTCAACTGCCCACTTCCAGAAATTTGCGAGTAACTGAAACCAGTAGCTCACCACATATGAAGCTTGACCATGTCCCACATTGGACCACTCTGGAGAATAATTCTTTGGGGAAAAGCCTCTTTGGGATTATGACTCTTGCTGAAAATTTAAGGAAATTTAAATACTGTTCCAATAACTACTTCTGTAAATTTGTAATAAAAACAGAAAATGTTTGAAATACTGAGCAGGTCTGGCAGGTCTGTGGAGAGAGAAATAGAGTTAATGGGCTTAATTTTTAGCCCCACAGAGGCCGAGAGTGGCGTGTTGGTTCCCACGCTCCATCCCACCCCTGGACCATTTTCGTAGAGGTGGGATGGATGGGGTGGTGGCAGAGCTGCTGACCTGCACACAGCAGCTAGTCAACCTGGCTCATTAAGGGCCTATTATGGCCAATTAAAGGAATGCAACTGGGATTTTCCAGTCGGCCTCCAGGTTCCCACAGGCTGCTGGGGCCTGTTTAACTGCCTCGAGGCCGTCCCTGCCTGCCTGCATGCAGAAGCGCTGTGGTGGCCTTGCTCCCAAAGCAATTTTTTATTTTAAATTCAAGAAAGTTGGAGAGAGGCCCTCTCCCTTATTTACCTGTCATCGCAGCCTGCTGCTCCTTTCAAGCTGGAAGGTCCCTGATTGGTCCTCCAGCATCGAGAGCCTGCCCACCGTCCTTAAGTAGACATCAAGCCCACCCTCTGGCCATTAATTGGCGACTCTGGGCAAAATCACAATGAGTGAGTTTCCCACACAATGCAGGCTTCTGACCCACATTTGAGCCTGGCGATGGGGTTCAGAAGCCCTCAGGGAAAATCCTACACAACGTTTCAGGTGGATGACCAGAACTGGGAAAGATAGAAATGTAATAGGTTTTTAAGCATGTGAAATAAGAGACGGTGTAAAAAGAACAAAAGGGTAGGTCATAGAGTCGTACAGCATAGAAACAGGCCCTTCGGCCCCCCGCGTCCATGCCGACCATAATGCCTATCTATACTAATCCCAGCTGCCTGCATTAATTCCATATCCCTCTATGCCTTGCTCATTCAAGTACCTGTCCAGATGCCTCTTAAATGTCGCTACTGTTCCTGCCTCCACCACCTCCTCAGGCAGCTCATTCCAGATACCCACTATTCTTTGTGTGAAAAATTTACCCCTTTGATTCCCTTTAAACCTCCTGCCTCTCACCTTAAATCTATGCCTTCTAGTTTTAGTCACCCCTACCATGGGAAACAGACTCTGACTATCTACCCTATCTATGCCTCTCATAATTTTATATACCTCTATCATGTCATCTCTCAGCCTCCTTCGCTCCAGGGAAAACAGACCCAGCCTATCCAATCTCTCTTTATAACTCAAGCCCTCCAAACCAGGCAACATCCTCGTGAATCTTTTCTGCACCCTCTCTAGCTTAACCACATCTTTCCTGTAGTGCGGCGACCAGAACTGCACACAGTACTCCAAATGTGGCCGAACCAACATTATGTACAATTGTAACATGACGTCCCAACTCTTGTACTCAGTGCCTCAGCCGATGAAGGCAAGCATGCCATACGCCTTCTTCACCACCCTGTCTACCTGTGTTGTCACTTTCAGGGAACTGTGTACTTGCACCCCAAGGTCTCTCTGCTCAACAATACTCCCCAGGGCCCTGCCATTCACTGTATATGTCCTGCCCTGGTTTAACTTCCCAAAATGCATCATTTCACACTTGTCTGCGTTAAATTCCATTTGCCATTCCCTTGTCCACTTTCCCAGTTGATCTATATCCTGTTGTAACCTTAGACAACCTTCTTCACTGTCCACTGTACCACCAATTTTGGTGTCATCTGCAAACTTACTAATCATGCCCCTTACATTCACATCCAAGTCATTAATATATATGACAAACAACAGAGGGCCTAGCACCGATCCCTGCAGCACACCATTGGTCACCGGCCTCCAATCGGAAAAACAACCCTCCACTACCGCCCTCTGCCTCTTATCACCAAGCCAATTTTGTATCCCATTTGCTCGCTCACCCTGGATCCCATGTGTTCGAACCTTCTGGATCAGCCTACCATGCGGGACCTTGTCAAAGGCCTTGCTAAAGTCCATGTAGACAACGTCCATCGCCCTGCCCTCGTCAATCCTCTTGGTCACTTCCTCGAAAAACTCAATCAAATTCGTGAGACATGATTTCCCACGCACAAAACCATGCTGACTATCCCTAATCAGACCTTGCCTTTGCAGGTCTATGATAAGGTGGAAGCCAGGAAAGATTAAATAACAGAAGAATTGGTGGTGCAGGAACAAAGGGACTGTTAATGGGACAAGTAAAGAAACAATAGATGTGTCTAGAGGTGGTGTGAATGGCACAATGATGAACAGCTGTTGTTGGGAAGCAAAAACAAGAGAAAAACTGAAATAAAACAAAAACATGAAAAGAGAAAGGAAACAAAATGGGAGCAGAGATTACGATCTGGAATTGTTGAGCTCAGTGTTGATTCCAAAGTGCCTAATTGAAAGATGTGGTGCTGTTCCTCGAGCTTACATTGAGCATCATTGAAACACTGTCACCTCCAGTATGATGCTAGCACCAACACATCTTCCCCACCCCTCCCCTTTCAGAATCCCAAAGGGACTATTCCCTCTCCGACACCCTTGTCCACTCTTAAATCACCCTCAACACCCCCTCCCCTTCTCACAGCACCTTTCCATGCAAGTGCAGGAGCTGCAACACCTGCCCTTTTACCTCCTCTCTCCTAATCGCCCAAGATCCCAAACACTCTTTCCAGGTGAAACAGTGATTTACATGTACTTCTTTCAATTTACTGTACTGTATTCGCTGCTCACAATGCATTCTGCTCTCCACTGGGGAGACCAAATGCAGATTGGGTGACTGCTTTGTGGAACACCTCCCTTCACTGTGCAAGCATGACCTTGATCTTGCATAAGTCGAGAAAATTCTGAATTCAAAAGGTGAAGAGAAAAAGCAGAGAATCTCATACCTCACCAAAGATTGCCCTTATCTGTGGGATAAAATGTTCTGCTGTTTTAGACCATTTTGTTGACTGTTCAGAAAACTATAAAATGTTCCAACAACAAAACAGCACATATAATTATTTTGTGGCACCAATTGTGAGTTATCCTGTATAAATTTAGTTTCCCAAAAGGTGCCCATGGCATATTCACGATTGCTTCAAATTGGAGTTCCTTACTTCACATTTTCAGGATTATGATATTTACGTGTGATAGTTATACTTGTGCATTAGTCATTTTAAAATGGTTGGAAATCTGTCAGACCTTTAGCTTATGTGCCATTTTATTAATTCCCAGGGTCAACAGGGTGATCAAGGGCCACCTGGGATTTCTGGGGCAAATGGTGAAATGGTAAGTAGTTTATTTAAATGTAATTAACTGAGATAATAAGTTTATAATGGTTTATTGTTTTGTCTATCAGTTCTAAATGGTTAAGAACTAGTGCAACTTCTGTCTGAATGGTTAACTGAAATAGCTATTCAAGTCATCCCAATCCTCTGCTCTTTCTCCATAAATGCTAATTATTCCTTTTCAAGCATTTATCCAATTCCGTTTTGAAAGTTACTATTGAATCTGCTTCCACCAACCCTTTTAGGCATTGCATTGCAAATCATAAGAACTCACTGCGTGAAAGTATTTCTCCTCATCTTCCTTTGGGTCTTTTTTCCTAATTATCTTAAATCTGTGTTTCTAGTTACTGACCCTCCTACCTGTAGAAACCATTTATCCTTATTTAATCTATTAAAACCCTTCATAATTTTGAGCACCTCAATTAAATCCCCCCTTAACCTTCTCTGCTGTAAGGAGGACAGTCCCCTCTTCTCTGGTCTCTCCACATAACTGAAGTCCCTGAGCTCTGGTATCATTCTAATAAACGTCCTCTGCACCCTGTCCAAGGCCTTGACATCCTTCCTGAAGTGCGGTCCACAGAACTGCCCACAAAAATCCAGCTGAGGCCTAACCATGTATTTTTCACACAGTAAATTACAACTGGCATTTATATAATGCTTTTAATGTAGTAAAAGGCCACAGAGGCATAAGAGGACACTGAACCAAAAAAAGACAGATTACATGCTCAAATTCTGAAATGGGATTTGGACCTCCAACTTTCTGATTCAAAGGCAAGGGTGCTAAATCTGGCAATATTTACTGAGAAATATGGCAAAGTAGGTAAATTAGGAAACATTAAAAAAAATGCTGAAACAGTTTCCTTTTTTATATCAACTTACCCTACCCTGTTTCTTGTCATACCTTTCTCCAGAAATACAGTTATTTGTGTCTTGAACCATTTATACTATCCACTTCAGTAGCCTTCCATGCTCAAATCCTAGATGATGTGAAATTTCTTTCAGCTCAACATGGACAGCACTAAACCAATCAGACAGATGGTAGACCATAAACACCACCAAACTGTCTCTGAATGTTTCTATACCTCATTGAGTGATCACTGCCAGTGACCAGTGTAGTCCTCAATGAGTACTCCCAACATCACTGAGATCTGTAAGACAATAGGCAGACCCTGCCTATATAAAGGCTGGCAACTTCCCTTGATGCCAATAGACTTCAATCCCACCCAAGGGCTGGTAGACCCCAACTGAAAGTTGTTCGACCTCTGCCCCCAGCACGATCAGATCCCAATCCTTCCAACAACCCTCCACCTTCCAAAATCTTACACAAGATTAAAATAACCTTCTGTTTAGAGACACTACCCGAGCAGTCCATCCAGTCTATAGCCTGATTCATAAGATCTTCACCTTGACTGGATACTTTCAGTGAACGAACAATGATTTAAATAATTTTATACCTATTCAGCTGATTGCTTTCCATACCATATCAATGCAGCTTAATTTCATGTTATCAGTGATCAATTTAATTTGTGAGCTGGATTAATGTGTTTAATGCTAATACAGTTTTTAAAATGTTTTGCATTTAACTTGTCTCACAATAGGGTATTGCTGGAAGACCAGGTCCACCAGGTCCACATGGGGTGCCAGGAAATGTGGTATGTACAGCAGAATTCTGGTTAGTGGGGAATTCCTTTATTCTGGGGTGTTGTGAAATCAGGGTGGGGGTTGGGAGGGGAATGGTGGGATGAAAGGGAAACTCGTGCAAACCTGAAGTTAACTGACAACAACAACTTAGATTTATATAGTTCCTTTAACATAGTAAAATGTCCCAAGGCCCTTTACAGGACTGCTTTCAAACAAAATTTTACATCAAGTCACATAAGGAGATATTAGGGTTGCTAAAGAATGTCTTAAAGGAGGAAAGAGAGGTAGAAAGTCAGAAAGGTTTAGAGAGGGAAAGTGCCTTGGCAGCTGAAGGTCGATGGTGGATTTTTTTGTTGTTAAATGTGAGTGTCGCTGACAAGGGCAGTAATTATTGCCCATCCCTAACTGCACTTCAGAAGGTGGTGGTAAGCTGCCTTCTTGAACTACTGCAGTCCATGTGGTGTAGGTACACCCACAGTGCTGCTAGGGAGGGAACTCCAGGAATAAAATCAGAGATGGTCAAGAGGCCAGAATTGGAGGAGCGCAGATATTTCAGAGAGCTGTAGGACTGGAGGAGATTACAGAGATAGGAAGGTGTGTGGCCGTGGAGGCATTTCAAAACGAGGATGAAAATTTCAAAATCAAGGCTGAACCAGAGCCAATGTAGTTCAGTGAGGACAGGAGTGAATAGAGTGTTGTGCAAGATAGGACTCGGGTGACAGAGTTTTAGATGACCGTAAGTTTACTGGGGGTATAAAGTTGAAGACCAGCCAGGAATGCATTGGAATAGCCAAATCTGGAGGTAAGAAAGGCAGAGATGAGGGTTTCAGCAGCAGGTGAGCTGAGGTAGGGGGCGGAGACGGGCAACATTACAGAGGTGGAAATGGGTGGTCTTTGCAGATATGTGTTTGGAAGCTCATCTGGGGGTCAAATATGACACCAAGGATGCAAAGAGCCTAGTTCAGCTTCAAACAGTTGCCAGGGAGAGGAATAAAGTTGGAACCGAATTTGTGGCGGAGTCCGAAGACAATGGCTTCAGTCTTTCCAATATTTAGTTGGAGGAAATTTCAGACATGCAGTCTGACAATTTAGAGACAGTGGAGGGATGGAGGAAAGTGGTGATGATGTAGAGCTGGTTATCGTGAATGTACATGTAGAAATTGTTTTCAGATGATATCTTTGAGGGGCAGCATGTAGATGAAAAATAGGAGGGGCCAAGGATATATCTTTGGGAGACATCAAAGGTAACAGTGCAGGAGTCGGAAGACAAACCATCATAGGTGATTCTGTTGCTCGGACTGCTACGACAAGGTGAGTGTAGTCTCACCCAGCTGGATAAGTGTCAGAGGAGGATGGTTTGGTCTACCATGACAAAGGCTGTAGACGGGTCAAGAAAGACGAGGCTGTCATTTGTGCCTTTGATAAGTGCTGCTTTGGTACTGTGGTAGGAGCAAAAACCTGCTTGGAGGTCAAACATATAACCTCCCAATAGGTCAGTGAATCAATACAGTACATGATGTGAGTCATACAGAACACCAAGATGATTCAAGTTTCAGCCATCAACTGTGCTGAGTGAGTTGAGCTCAGCCATGGAGAAAGAAGGACAGGCAAGAGAGAGAATGTGAGAGTCAGAGAGAAGCAGAATTTGATGCATTACAATTAGCCTCAGTGCCCAGTTGCTGAGAAGCAGGATTTATAAAAAAAAAGCCAAGCTACATTTCAATTCCTGGTTGTTGCAACTGGAAACTGATCTGGTTGGATGTCTGGGCCTTGGTTGAAAGGACTGACTCCATTCATTGACTAGCATCAGAATTGAAGAAACAGAGCATTCCAGGTTGATTCCAACATCAATCAAGATATTCAAAAGAAGCAGGAACAAATTATAGGGGGAAGAAAAAATTACAAATTTTAAACAAACAGCCGCAAATGTAAAATTTTGAAATTTGTTCTTGGATCATGATGATGTGCAGGTAGTTCGGGTCTATCACACATCATTGTTATCTCAGTTTCAGGAGTGGCAACTTTTAATAATGTATCAATACCCAAATATTTGCTTTAATTAATCTAGATAGGAATGCATGAATGGGGTTACCATCTCTGGTCGGAGGCATTCCTAGAGGTTTGATCATGTAAAATTCTGACCACATTGCACCTGACCATGTGATGCCTGATCACATGACATCTGATCAAATGACATTCGATCACTTGATATTTGTCCACATGTCTTCTGCGGATGTTATCGAATTTACTGGTTCTCTGCAGTTGAGAATTTCTGCTTGTGTTCTCATGCAGCAGAAATTGTGTAACAGGTTCCAAGAACCAGGAAACCATACATGAGCAGGTGAAGAGGGAAAACCGACAGTTGGGAAACGGGAAACTGAGGAACCTCACTGTCACCCCATCTCCACCATTTCAGACTCCACGTTTTCGGAGCCCCTCTAGTTTCAGAGCCACCATCCCCCGATTCCAAAAGGTCCCCTCCACTGATTTCAGAATCTCCTCCCATCACACTAAATGCTGAGATGCTGAGACTCCACCCACATCCCACCCCACCTCCACTGTCCCGAATGCTAAAACCTGCAATGCCCAAGCCCTCCCAATTTCCGACCCCCATCTTCACACATTAGTAGCTCTCTGTGGGTGATGTCACCGAACCAGAGGCTTCACGAACAGCAGCCAATGTTGTCACAAAGTGGGGATGGGGAGGTGGTAGGCTGGGGATTGGGGTGGGGTAAGGTTGCGAGGGGTGGGGGTTGCACTGCAGCTTAAATCAGTGGTGGTAGCACTCAAGGAGTGGAACCTTTGATTCCAGGGAACACCCAGACATTCCGGGAGGTTTAGGAACCCTATGTGTGGCAGGTTTTCAGGACTGTGGGGATATCACAGGTGCTAGCAGGTAACAACTTTTCAACTAAACAAAAAACCGTTATCAAATTAATGACTAATGCTTCTTCATTACATAGGGAGTCCCAGGAGTTGCTGGTCCCCCAGGCAAGGATGGTCTCAATGGTGAGAAGGTAAGAGTGCTGTTAATATTTCAATGCAGTGGTGTACCATAATTATCTTTTGGGGGAGATAGATTTGAATCCAGACCAGCACGATGAGATGTATGAGTCCCATGGGATGTTTTGAAATTCAAAAGTAAGTATGTTAATTAAAAGCACACCATCACTTAACAACAACAACTTATATTTATAAAGTGCCTTTACAGTGTTATGAAAGTCCATTTTTGTTAAATAATTTTTGAAGACTCATATTTAAAGTGTGGAAATGGATTCATTTTGGAAGACTGAAGATTTCACAGATGCTGGACTTCGATTTTTTTGTTGAAAGTTCACTGAAAAGACACTGAGAGGTCTTGTTTGAAAACAATCTTAACTGGATATCACATGCCTTAAGCTAAGTAAACAACAGGATCTTTGGTGACTTGGGGAGATATTTACAGAGAAGTGACATGTCAAGCTTTATGAGGGTCAAGAAGTGGTTTCACTTTTGAGATATTGTTTTGGTTCAGTTGGGGTGTGGACAGTCTTGAAAAGCAGTTGGTTTTGTAGCCTGCTGAAAAGAAACCCCCAGCTCATCTTTCCTTTCTAAGAGACCCTGAGAAATCCAGTTTGTCAGATCCTCATTCTCCACCTCTTTGAAAACCCCCTGCGAATCCAGAGTGTGATAATTGAAACCCCTGATGCCACAATTCTCCTGGAAAGCCTACCAGACTATTTCTTGACATCTTCAGAATGAACTGCTTCTGAAAAGATCTCAGTGACCTATCTCTGTATATCCAGCTGCCAGACCAAAATGGACAACGAACATCCTTCCATATCTTCTTTTATTTCTTCAAGAATTAGCAAGTATTTGGCCAAAGTATTCCTTTTTTTGTCATTTTTTTAAATAAAAGACCACTGCAGAGAGGATTTCTTTATTTTTTTCCAGTGTGTGTGAGTGTGTGTGTGGGGGGGGGCAGTGGGGGGGTGGTATTTAAAAAGGGAACTTTCATATTTAAATCTGTGTGTTAATGGTTTGCTTCATTACTGGATAAGTCTTGTTTCATAATAAACAAATAATTTTGTTGTTCATAAAAGAAACCTGGTTGGTGTACTTTAATCCGGGATAAAGAGTAGAGTGACCGTATCGGTAACTGGGTAAATATTTAAATATATGTTGTGACCTGTGGAGAAGTAGAACTAGAAAAGAGAATGCATTCCTCCCGCCTCGATCGTAACAAAAGTAGTAAAAAGTCCCAAGGTGCTTTACTGGAGCATGATAAAACAAAATATGATGCCGAGCCACAAAAGGAGATATTAGGTCAGGTGACCAAAAGCTTGCTCAAGGAGGTAGATTTTAAGGAGTGTCCTGAAGGATGAAAATGAGGCGGAGAAGCGGAGAGGTGTAGGGAGGGTATTCCAGAGCTTGGGTCTAAGCAACTGAAGCCGTGGCCACCAATGGTAAAGCAATTAAAATCAGGGATACACAAGAGACCAGAATTAGAGAGGCAGAGATATCTTGGAAGGTTGTGGGTCTGGAAGAGATTACAGACAATGGGAGGGGCAAAGCCATGGAGGGATTTGAAAACAAGGATGAGAATTTTTAAATCATGATGCTGCTTGATCGGGAGCCAATGTAGGTCAGCGAGAACAGGGGTGATAGGGTAACAGGACCCGATGTGAGCTAAGACACAGGCAGCAGAGTTTTGGATGACCTGAAGTGTACGAGTAGAATGTGGGAGACTAACCAGGAGTGCATTGGAATAGTCACGTCTAGAGGTACCAAAGGCATGAAAGAGGGTTTCAGCATCAGATGACCTGAGACAGGGGTGAAGTCGGGCAATGTTACGGAGGTGGAAACAAGAGGTCCCAGCAATGGCATGAATGTGAAGTCAGAAGCTCATCATGAGGTCAAATATGACACAAAGGCTGTGAACAGACTGGCTCAATCCCAGACTGTTGCAGGGAGAGAGATGGAGTTGGTGGCTAGGAAATGGAGTTTGGAGCACCATATCCTTTCAAGTCTGTGTCTCTCAGACTTAAGGGAGGGGAGATGAAGGCCATGTCAGGGGGAATGGCCAGGGTGAGAGAGACTGATCTTTTTATTGGGGACTAGGGTGGAGGTGAGGATGCAATTGAGTAAATCAGTAGCTGCAGAAATGTTGTGGCGAATGGAGGGCCAAAGGCCAGCTAATTGAGATTTTGAAAGTACAGTTGTAAGTGAATAAGGGGATAGATTTTTCCAAGGATGAATACATAATGAGGTAGGGTTGAGACATGAAAGGGGTATGTGGGTGGAGAATGATACAAGGAAGTGATCAGAGATGGCCTTATCTGTGATTTATACGAGGGGACTAGCAAGGCCACATGAGATGGCAAGGTTGAGGGGGTGACCGTGAATATGGGTTGAGGAGTTTACATGCAAAGATAGATTTAGGAGGATAAGAGGGCAGTGAACTCAGAGGAGAGAGAACATGATGAGTTGAGATGAAGGTTGAAATTGAAATCACCAAGGATGTGGTGCAGAGGCTGTGGGGAGGAAAGCAGTGAAGATATCTCGGTGAGAAAATTTTTATTGTACTTGGAAGGGCGGTAGAGAACAATGATTTTGAAAGCGAGGTGAGGGGGTGGAACAGGACGAAATGCCCGAAGAAGGAGATAGTGCCAGAGGAGTAGGGGGTCAGGCCAACGTGAGATCTGATGATAAACTCCACACCGCCACTGCGACAGTCTTCAGAGTTACAAAGCATGCTAACAAGTACAGAATGAGAAATCTCAGAGAGATGAAAAAAAATTGTTGGTGTGGTAAAAGGCAATTAGCAGGGAGTATTATTCTGAGACATTTGGAACACATTGGGACTGAGTAAAAGAAGCCTTGCTTGGTTGTAAAAGTTGGAACGAGTATTCCGCTCTCTAGCCGGACATTGTTCATCCAATTTAAAAAGGGCAGCTGAAATATACTTGTGGAAAATGAACTGAAAATAGTAAGGTGATACAGCTAGTTATGCCTTATATTGCGGTTTGACAGAAGGTGAATATTTGAATCTTAACCATATTATTCAAGGATAGAAATGAAGAAAATCAGAGGGCATGGTCCTGCTCAACCTCTGTGTACAAGTACTAAGACTTGCTTTCTTTTAAAAGTAAGCTGAGTGCAGTAGCACAACCTGTTAAAAGGATGCAGCTTCACAACTGCGATTCCTATTATGTTGCCCATAAGGCACCAAGTGATTTGAGATCTTGCCCACATTTAGTACCGGAGTTCACCTCAGTGCCTCTCTGACACTTTTCTTGCGGCGCGTTGAAAGGGTGGCAACAGCAGGAGCCTGTGAGTAGGTCCTTTAGCTATCATTCTGGCTAAAGACAAGGTGAAAAGACAAAGTGGAAAAGAATGAAAAACATGAAAAAAATTGCATGTGAAAATAATACCATGAAAAATAATGTACCTCTCAGTACCTGCTACTGTAAAGAAACACTCCTCTTGGTATAAGCAGAGAGAAAGTTCAATCCTGTACTGGAGCTCCTCTTGGCTGTAGTTGTTAGAGCTCAGAGTTTGGTTGTAGTTGTTGCAGGGAGTTGGCATTTACTGTAAGGAGAATAGATATAAAAACATATAAGTCAAGGATAAGGAAAGATCATCAGCTCATCATTCTGTCTGCTACTATAGCCAGCAGATTGAGGCCAATGATTTATCATTCTTCCTGTTGTCTCCTACAGGGAGCGCCTGGTACAGATGGTGAATCTGGGTCACCTGGAGCTCCTGGTGACACTGGGCCGGCTGGAATACCTGGTCTACCAGGGGAAGGTAAAACTGGCAAACCGGTAAGTCAACCCTAGTCAAAAAATTATTCTGGGGCTGCGGTGTGGTGATGGGAGGAGGGGTTCTGTTGTAGCCAAGAATTGCAGTGACACTGCAGTCACATGAGCTAAATGGAATATTCACACACTGTCTCAATTCAGAGATACAACTAAACTGTTCCTTTCAAATCACTGGAGAACATTATGGGGCGTGGTTAGCTCTGTTAGCTAGATAACTGGAGTGTGTGTTCAATCCCTATACTGGCTGAGGTAGTTTTTGGGGCCTACCTTCTTGCCTTGGCCTATAGTGATAGCATGTCATGATTAGCAACCCTAGGTTAATGAAGATGCTCATTAGGGAACATTTAACAATTGTATTGATTTGAAGGCAAATGGCATGCTTGCCTTCATCGGTCGGGGCATAGAGTATAAAAATTGGCAAGTCATGCTGCAGCTGTACAGAACTTTAGTTAGGCCACACTTAGAATATTGCGTGCAATTCTGGTCGCCACACTACCAGAAGGATGTGGAGGCTTTGGAGAGGATACAGAAGAGGTTTACTAGGATGTTGCCTGGTCTGGAGGGTATTAGCTATGAGGAGAGGTTGGATAAACTCAGATTGTTTTCACTGGAACGACGGAGGTGGAGGGGCGACATGAAAGAAGTTTACAAAGTTATGAGCGGCATGGACAGAGTGGATAGTCAGAAGCTTTTTCCCAGATGGAAGAGTCAGTTACTAGGGGACATAGGTTTAAGGTGCGTGGGGCAAAGTTTAGAGGGGATGTGCGAGGTAAGTTCTTTACACAGAGGGTGGTGAGTGCCTGGAACTTGCTGCCGGGGGAGGTGGTGGAAGAAGGTACGATAGCGACGTTTAAGAGGCATCTTGACAAATACATGAATAAGATGGGAATAGAGGGATATGGACCCCGGAAGTGCAGAAGGTTTTAGTTTAGACAGGCATCAAGATCGGTGCAGGCTTGGAGGGCCGAATGGCCTGTTCCTGTGCTGTACTGTTCTTTGTTCTTTGTTGAAGTACCATTGATCATTTGTTAATTCCTCGTCTCATGTTAGTGTTTAAGGTCATGCAATGATAATCAATTTTGGGGCGGGGGAAACTATTTAAAGGAATAAACACAAAGAATTTGACTCCATGAAGAGCTGGGACAGCTTCAAATTTAGCCCAGGTATAAGATTGAAGTCTCCCCTCTATTTGCTGTCTGTATTCTAAGTGAAATGTAATGCACTCCCATTCTATTTCCTGGTGGGTATGAGTCCACCACACTAACAGCTCACAATTCAGTAATACCATTAAATTGGTAATCTGACTAAGAAAGACTAGAAGCTTGGCTGGTGTGGTAAAACCATTGGTACTTGTAAGAGCTGGTATCCGAGGGTTTGTAGAGTGTGATAGAGTCACGAAAATTTTAATTAGCATCCTGTCCTGATGAACAGTTGTTTACTTAGATGTTATTTGGTGTTTTTACAGGGACAGCCTGGTACACCTGGTATGGCAGGAGCCCAAGGACCCAAGGTGAGCCAATTATTGTTTCAATGACCCAAAGTCTAATTTCTAATTGTATGTCTACTTAAGAACATCAAGGCACACATATTTTTTTCCAGCATCATTGCTGATGCTTTTATTCAATGTCAACAAATCAAGAACAGAAGATATGAAGTCTTCAAAACATGCAGGGCAGTCAGTTTGCTTGTCTTAAGGAGATAGCAGGATGTTTCGTGCAGTAGTTGACTCTAATATTCCGTTGGTCCAAATGTGGCTTATTTTCCATTTTGCAATGTCTGAAGGAGATTAACGCCCTCTTCTCCCTCGGCGCCCACGCCTCCTCCTCCTCCTCCTTCGCCTTCTTCTTCCACCACGTCTTCTGCCTCGTCCATAGCTTCTCCTAGAGCGGCTCCTTGCCATCGTGGTACTTTGGCTCCCCTCCAACTACTGCTACCATCTGAGAAATGTTGACATTTATATAGTGCACAGGTTGTAATTTCCCCATGACACCCATTGTGATGCGCACATGTGCATGATGCCCATTGTGGAGCATACAAGTGCTTAACTTGCCCTTATATGGTGTTGATAAGCATCGATGCACACAGTGTGCATTTGTGTACATTTTCTGCCCTTGTTTGGTATTGATATGCAGCTTATATTTTATGCATTTCACATTCATTATCCCTTATTAAGTGTTTTTTGTGGATGTTAACTGTGATTATTTGAATGTCACTAGTGAGGTAATTATGTGCAACTGTATAAAACATAGACAACTGCAGACTCTGTTTCTCTTCTGTAGTACAACATAAAACAGGGCCAAGCAGGTTCAGCTGTGTCTGAATAGGGAGTCAGCTGAGGTGCTGCCAGCAGCAGCATGAAGCATGCTTGTGAAGTGCAGCTAAGATGGAAGCCTAAAACAAAGCAAAAAGAATAGAGTAAAGCAGAGCCAGGGCGTAAGCCCAGCCCTGAACTTGGATCCAAGGCACAGCCAGGAGTGCAGGCCTGAAGTGGAACCTAGTGTGTGAGGACCCAAAATGGAGTGGGATGAAGCAGAGCAAATGAAGTCGAGTCAGTGGCGAGCAAGCCTGAATTGCAGCCAGGGGTTGGACCTAGAGTGGGCTGCAAGTGGACCAGAATAGTTCTCAATCAGAGCCATATGAAAATGAGAAGAATCATATATTAAAATTAATAAAAATTTATTTAAATTCTATTGAAAAAATGGGTGTGTTTCATTTTCTATATGGGGGACTTACAAATCTCCCCAGGAGTTCCTGAGTCAAGAAGTTTCTGTGGAATTGGAAGAGCAACATAAAGCTTGGCTACCTCTCTTCCGGGTCCAGCCTTTAGGCTCGGATCGGGTCGGGCTGGACATGGACAGTGCTGCCTTGCTCCGGGAAGTAATCTTCAAATGAACATTCAGGACGTCAAGGCGGGAAACATGCAGTCTGGACTTCGCATTCTGCAGTAAAGCCTGGCTACCCGACCAAACCTGTCTATTTGTGTCGAGTTCGGGTCAGGTCGGATATTTAAAAAAATTAAAGGTTCAGGCCCAGGTCGAGTTCGGATTGGCTGTTGTCGGGTCAGGCCCGGATCGGGTTTTAATTTTATACCCGAGCCAGGCTTTAGAGCAACAGTGCTTCTCCAGGCTCCTCAATAAATTTCTGGCGCACCAGGGTGCACATCAGCCAGCTGCCTGATAGTGTCTCCAGGATGCCTGGTTTGTGACTCCATGTTTGTGAGCCCCTGCCTATGAGTTGACAGCCTCCATGCCTTATGCATATTAAAAGGGATATGTCAGTCACACATGTAAGTCTGCTTGCCATGCCATGCCCTTGTATGGCATTGATGTGCATATTTGTAGATTGCAAACCCCCATCCCAGTTTCCACCCAGAAGCAGCCTGGAAACAGCTCTGGATAGTTAAATATACCAGGATCACTTCAGTGCCCAGGAGCTAAAGAGGCCAGAGCTATTTTGAAGCCTGGACCTCATTTATATGGAAACAGCAAGTTGCCCGCCCCAGATAATGCTTCTCACTAGATTTGGGCCAACACAAAGGCCCAGAGATAATTGAGCCCTGTTCCCAAATGGAGGAAGATGGCTTAGCAGAGATCATTCTCCCTCCATTTCTTATTTCCATATCCTCATCCTCTAAGTGCCCGGTATTGGATGAGAACACAACACATTTGCCCTCTTTTCTACCCTTTTATATTATTGGCTGCCTCTTCTGATGCATGATAGTAGTGTAAAACCCAAACCATATAAACAACAGATTTTTAAAACCCAAGTTTAGGGTCACTTGATCATTATCTTTTCCCGCTTCAGTACCCGTGTTCAAATGTGAATCGACAAAGAAATTATCCTTCCTACTTAGGAAGGTGTAAATCTGGTAACTGCTAACCCTGTAGCAGTGATGACTTGATACCTTTTTACTTTTTTTCAAACATAACCAGCCACTTTCAATTGGATACATACTCAGATATTTATCCAGACATTACTGCGTTTTCTTCCATGTGGACAATACTTTCTTCAGAAATAAATATTAAATGGAATGGAATCATTTTGACAGGCTTATGAATTCTGAAATTCCTTTGTCCGCAATTTTAACACAATTTGTTTTTGTTGAATGTATATGCCCCCATTCAAAAAAAGGCTTCAATTCAAATGTTTTAACCATTCCTATGGTAATATTGCGTCTCACGGATACCTCAGAGATAAATTTCTGTGTATGTCTCTCACTGGTCTGCCATAATTTCAACAGAAGAGCTGCAGAGTCCCCTGGAAAAAAGGCATAAATGGTGTTTAAGCCTTTTTGCCAGTGTTTCTTCAGTTCTTTTGTCAATGTTAGGATGGCACATATGCTACATTGGTTTTGTCTTTTTTCTGCATATGGGCTGCCTTTATTTGTCCCTCCTCATTGCCCTATGAAAATCATTGTGGTCTTTTTCCTTCAAGAATTTCTACAGTTAAGTGATTTGCTGGTCTCATGTTAGGCTTTTAAAATTGTTGAAAAGGACATGCAAAGTTCGGATAGGTTGTTATGACTCATGAAATGTTGAGTTGAATCCCAGTGCTTCACTGAGTTGCATATTGATAAGTTTTGTTCAATTCCCAAAACCTTTTCCACTTTTGGTTATGAATCCTTATTCATGCATGTCTCATATTTCCTTTTTAAATGTGCATCCCCATTTGTTGCCAAACCTTGTTACTTGAGCCACGTCTTTTTGACTGTTTCTCCCTTACACTTATCCCCTGGCCAAACCTTCTTGTCATCAACAATATATGTAAGTGCTTCATGACACTTCTGGGTGTCATGAAGATCAGGGGACTTTGTTGTTCTTCTGAATTCAAAGCTTTTGTTGTAGGAGAAGAGAAGATTACTTAGTGCTGTGTAAATTGCTCACATTATACTTGATGTAGAATCAATTACATAGACTTACTATTTCTAGAAACAGGGCATTTGGCTCAATTGGTCTATTCTGGTGTTTATACTCTACACGAGCCTCTCCCACCCTGCTTGACCAAACCCTATCTATATATTCTTCAAGATCTTTTGCCCTCATGTGATTATCTCGCTGCCCCTTAAATGCATCAATGCTGTTTATCTCAACTATTCCATGTGGCAACAGGTTCCAGATTCTAAACACACTCTGGATAAAGAAGACTCTCCTGCATTCTTTATTAGATTTATTAGTGAATATCATATATTTATGGCTGCAATCTTGGACTCCCCTACAAGTGGAAACATCAGAGAGACAGAGAGGGAGGTGAAATCATCTTGTGTTTCAAATGCTTGTAGCAGTCAGTAACTTCTGCTGGAACAGTTTGTCTCTAGACATTCATTGAGGACACGATTGGATTCATTTGTGATGATATCTTGCAGGATCAATTATCCCATTGAACTTATAGTTTAGGCTCACATATGAAGAATAATCACTGAGGTGAGATGCTAGCACCTGTGGAGAGAATGAATGAGAACACTGAAAAGAAATAGTGTAAAAACAAAAAGGGACAGAGCAATAAGTTAGTCACTCTCATGCCTTAGTATAATTTATCTTAGGTCAATATACTGTTTTTTTTCTTGCAGGGTGATCCAGGGGATCCTGGTCTATCAGGGTTACCAGGAGACAGAGGACCTCCGGGTCAAGGGAACCCAGGAGCACCAGTAAGTCAATTTGGTATATTGTCCAAAATAACCCAAAACTACCTTTGTAAGGTAATAGGCGCTACATTCTTATGAACTATTAATTCTGCAAGTCTTTGTTCCTCTACAAATACATCTGATAAAAGTAAACAGATGTGAGTTTGAGTTGTCTCAACTTTATTCCTACTGGGTCAAGGACCACAGCATAAAATTGTCCTTAATTTGACTCTGTATTGGCACTTTCACTCTGGAGAGCCATTTGCTGAGTGCAATTGCCAATAAACAACCAAAGGATTGATGATATTCCACAGCCAACCTTCCTGTGCTTAACAGGAGCAATGCACCCAAAGTGCACTGTGTATTCGTAAGCTGACCTGCAGCCAATTTTGGTTTCCTGGGTCAGTAATAGGTTTTTCAGACACAGGCCTTTCTGGCAGAGCCTGAGACTTGCAGCTGTGGATTTGGCGACTGGCCTCAGGATAGCATCAACCAGTAGGCCCCAAGACCTAAGCTAAGTAGTTAGTGACCTACCCTTTGGGACTCATTCAACTTGCTGCCGGGTTGCAATTTATGATGTCACTGCTGTAGCAACCATTGTTCTTTTTTTTTAACTTAAGAATTTATTGGAAAACAGTTGTATTTTATTAATCATACAGTCCTTCCAGAATAAACTTGGCTCTGTAAAGTTCTCAGGAATCAGTGCATTCTTATTCCACAGTATAATAGGTATGTGTAACACAACAAACAGAAGATAAAACATTTTACAAAGCAGAATATTTGACAATATAAAATGGTATGGAACCTATAGAAAACAGATACTACAATCAATATTACAGTTCCCACATGTAAGCGCAGGGGTGGTGGGCAGAAACCACAACAAGCTGTACAGTAGTTACGGCATTTCCAATCGATTTCCAATGCAGATTATTTTAAATTGCTAGACAGTTAATCGTCCACATTTGCAGTCTTGGCTTCTTCAGCTTCACAGAAGCAGTAATACAGTGACCCTGTCAACTGTCAGTGCAGTCCTCAATTGTACAGTGTTATTGGCACTTGCTGTAGTGATTGCTTTTCATGTGTCTGAGAGACCACTTAGAACTGTCATTCAGATAGGTTCGTTTATCGTCGCAGCAAACCTGAACAAACAGAACATCCAGGAGCTGTTCATTGAGAGCATTATTCTACAGCTGGTTATGCTACCCAAGGTTACATTGTAGCTTCAAAGAGCAGTATCAATTTGTCTGCAACAGACACAGAACAAAGGTCAGAACAATAACACTGCAGATATATTATAACACATGACTGCGCATAAAATATTAATTTGCCTTTTTCATGAATTTACATCAGGGACCCAAAACACGTAAAAGCTTCAAATGCCAAGAAGGGAGCTTAATTTTTAAGGTCCTAGCTTGCAATAATTCCCTGACAAGAATGTCCTAGCACAATATATAGATTTGATAACAATGACATATTTAATGTCTCGCAAAATTGAAAAAAAAGAGACATCGGAAGAACTTTATGCAGTTTGCTGCAGTGGATTTGATGTGTGCAGGATTATATAATTAAGTGGGAGGTGTTTTCTTGGATTCCTGACAGCAGGATATTTTAGAGGAATTAGTCCTACCTGCCAGATTAAGTGATCAGGTGCATCAAGGGAGCAGAGCAGTGTGGAGTGGAGTGTCCAGGATGTTGAATAGTTGATGTTAGAGAGATACAGCTCTGAAACAGGCCCTTTGGCCCACCGAATCTGTGTCAACCATCAACCACCCATTTATACTAACCCTACATTAATTCCATATCCCCACCTTCCCTCAATTCTCCTACCACCTACCTATACTAGGGGCAATTTACCTATCAACCTGCAAGTCTTTGACTGTGGGAGGAAACCCATGCAGTCACAGGGAGAACTTGCAAACTCCGCACAGGCAGTACCCAGAACTGAACCCAGGTCACTGGAGCTGTGAGGCTGCAGTGCTAACCACTGTGCTGCCCATGTTGATGGTGAAGATTCATTTTGTCGACTACGGGGGTGGTGAGTGGTACTGTGTGAAGATATTTGAATGAATGCTGTCGATGTCAGGGAGCTGTGGGGCAAATTGAGGGTATTGGCTAGCAGAGGGTCTTCCTGGGACCAGCCTGTTGTATTTGTGAAGTGCAAATGTACAACTGTTTTGCAACCACAGGAGAAGAATCATGCATGTTTGCGCACATTTCCCAGGATGCTGTCATGACTCATACATTTTGAAGAACTCTCAAATGGATGGATAGATAAGGGGTGACAAGTGTTACTCCCTTTGTATATGGTTGATGACACCAGTATATCATACCCAAAATGCTGCTGAAGAGAGGTACAATCATGACAGTTTGTACAGAAGCTGTGCCAGCTTTGTGATCAAAACTGTTTTAATCTACATATAGACTGGAAAAATCAGATGGGCAGAGGTAGCCTAAATGAGGAGTATATAGAATGTTTTCAGGATATTTTCTTGGAACAATACATTCTGGAGCCAATCAGAGAGCAGGCTATACAGCAGGCTCCTTCCTTGAGGGGAGATCCAGGTTCCTTGTTCCCCTCGCGCACAGACTCTGCTGCATGGAGCCCACGACAACAGCAATGGAGTGCAGGTCAGATCACATATGGTTTGACTGCTGAACCAAACTTGCCTTGGACCTCACCGGATTTTCTTCTGAGGAAGCCATACGCTCAAATGCCTGGGACATGGCAGACGTCATGACTTGCATGGACTCCTCCAAGGCACGCGCAAAGCCATGCATGAGCTCAGGCATTTCCAACATATTTTCCACATGGCTTTGCTGCACATCCAGCAGACTTCTCGTAGCAGCAAACAAAGGATCATCATGAGCATGGGGTTGAGCAGGGGCCTAGTCCTTAGCAGTCCTCTGATTGTCATGGGACCTGGCTGGCACATATTCCCTCAGCTGCTGGGACATGTCTGTGTCGTGCACACCAGCGATGGTGCACCATCTGGGGCATTGGTTTCTTCTTGGGTTTTTGGGTCACGTGGTGTTCTGCAAATCAAGTGTGGGCACATGAGTTCAAACAATTTCCTTCAGTTTCTACATATGACAACAAGAGCAGAGATGACATTTCAGCCTTGGGACTCCTGCCTTGCCATCTCTGCTCGCACTGCCTCTCTCTTCTCTCGCGATCTCCAAAGCCTCATCCTCAGCCGTGGTCAGTAGCCTGATGTCAGGGACCCCTCCTCCCAAATGGTGCATCACATTGCATATATGCATCAACATCATTCATTCTTCATTGGCTTTTGCACGACATCCAATCACATAAAAAATGCCAATCTTCTTCATTTAGTAGGTTGCTCACGCATTCCACTGCATTCCTTGTGTAACCTCTGCCTTAAAGACACCTAGCCATGGAAGAAATCAATGGAGCAGCCTCGCCAGAGCCACTTACATCCCTTATCTGAGAGTTCTGAGACCTCACAGTTCAAGGCCTCTTCTGCTACCTCCATCCAGGCCACCTTGTAGAGGCGGGAGGGTCTTTGGACTCCATCTGCAGGGAAGAGAACCACCCGCTTTTCCCTGACGGCCTGAAGGAGAACCTGAAGGGAGGCACCACTAAATCGTGGGGCAGGACACTACCGGCTGCCATGTCATTCACTTTGGCTGTAGGGAAAATAAGTGACATGAAGTTGACGGTGACTTTCAAAAAATAAGGGAGGCAAAGACTCCTTGAGACTGCAAGCACAGAATGTTTTATATCTGTGGTGATCATGGTGCTTGGGGCAGTAACAGTGGGTTCCACCAATGAAAGGCCGCCCCCCCCCCCCGCTGCATGATCCCACTTGTTCACCATTTAAGTACAAATTTAAGTACAAAATTGCGTGTGAAACGGGATTTGCGGGGGGAGCAGAAGTTATAATGACTTTCGGACCTGTCATCGGGAATGCCACAGCACTCGTAGGATTCCACCCATAATCTTGTTACTAAGGTCTGACCACATGGTGGGAAAGTGAGATGTTCCAAAAAGATGGTTGACTTCTTATTTGTTTCCCTCAAACAAGCCCCTTTTTTCTCACACTGCATTTACTTAAATCTCCTTTGGAGATTTGGATCGAAATTGTTTGAACTGTTTTTTCAGTTCCTGATGACATCTGACCCTTGAAATTAATATTCCCTAAAGAGAGAACTTGCATTTACATAGCACCTTTCACAACATGAGGACAACCCAAAACACTTTACAGTAAATGAAGTACCTTTAAAATAGCTGTATAGTATAAGTTTGGAGAAACAATCTGACCAGTCTCTGGTGTGAAGCAGAGTGCACTTCACTTCAGCCTGGAATCATCTTAGATTTTCATTCTAGATTTAGATTACATTTGCACTATAGGGAGTTGTCTGGCTTCTCAGTAGAGAGCCTACTGTAGGAGTGTAAATGTACCCTTAATCTGACATTGATCAGCCACTCAAGCTTTGGTTTTATGATCCCCTTGACTCCTATTAGCTGCTGTATTTGACTAACTAGTGCTAACAATTCAAGAAGTATCTTAGGACATCCTGAAAGATTTTCTATAAATTTGCAGGGCTACAGGGAAAAGGCTGGGGAGTGGGACTAGATGAGTTGCTCTTGTGGAGAGTTGGCATGGACACGACAGGCCGAATGGGCTCCGTCTGCACTCTAATCATTCTATGATCCTATGATAAATGCAACTTCTTTCATTCTTCAAAGATAGATTATAGCCTTATTTGGGAATAATGATCAAGTCTGATCCTTACACAAACAGTGTACAACTATTGACTCTCTATTCCTCATTCCTAATTGTTCACTAGAAATTGTGAACTTATATATTTGAAAAAAATAATAATAATAATGTGTTTTTTTTTACTTTTGTCTAGGGCCCTGCAGGACAACATGGTGAAAGGGGTCATCCGGTATGGCAATTTAACAATACACAACAAGAAGAAGCAATTAATTTTGTTGACAGTTAGATTGTCCAATTTGATACCAGGAGTTTACAAGTCTGGCTTCTCAGTAGAGAGCCTCTCATACTTAAAGTGCACATTGGAAATTCACAGATGTGTTGGCACTTTAGTCCTTATAACTATGGTGTCAGTGCAAAGCCAAACACCTCCAGTAGTTGTGTAAACGTACTCTTAATCTGACATTGATCAGCCACTCAAGCTTTAGTTTTATGATCCCCTTGACTCTTATTATCCTACCCTTGGAGATGGAAATGGAGGCTGGTTGGGGGACGGGTGGGCAAACAAAATGGCAAGGGGCCCCCTGATTGTCCAGGGTGGGGAAGGCCAAGGATGGCCTTTGCACCACAAGCCAATTGAGGTCCTTAAGTAGCCAATTAATGACCACTTAAGGGTCTCTTCCTGCCTTAACCCCAATTTTGTGGATGGAGGGGCCTGCTGCCATATGGAGCTGCTGCCAGGTGAGACCTGGTGGCCTCCTAGTGGGGTCAAGTTGAGGGCCTCCTGTCGAGGCAATCCATGGCCCTCTGGTTCCCCCCCCCCCCCAGCAGAATCCCTCCTCACACTCACCAAAGCACCCCCCCCCCACCGCTGAACCTTCTGGACTGGTCTCACTGACCCCGACACCACTGACTTGTGTCCCTGGGTCTCTGACATCTTCTCCTCTGCATGGCCCCCTGCAGTACCGGCAGTGTCCACAGCTCCCAGTGGTGCTGCTGGTACTGCAAAGCTGCCAGCCCTCTGATGGTATCCCTGATGGCAGGCTGTCAATTGACTGCCCACTGTTAGTTTGCAACCGGGGTCCAACGGAGGGCTGAGGCAGATTTTCCCCCTGCCTTCCGGCTGACTGCCAGAACCCCCGTCACCAGATTGAAATCCAGTCCTTTGTCTCTTTGCTGTATTTGATGATGCATACACTCACAGCAGACTGTGTCATGGTATTGATCACACTGTTTGCATTCAGCAGGCAAAGTACTTTTTGATGCTGTAATGATAATGCAAACTGGAAAGAATAAAACCACTCCTGTGTTGTTAGATCATGGCTGACTAGTATTTGAACTCCATCTGCACCATGTGAGCGAGTTCCAAATTTCCATTCTTCTTCGTGTGAAAAGGTGTTTCCTGATTTCAGTCCTAAATGGCCTAGCTCTATTTGAACACTATGCTACCTTGTTCTGGATTCCAACTCCACAGGCAACAGTTTCCCTATATCCAACCTATTAAATACCCTTATCATTTTAATCACTTTGATTAGATCACCTCTCAACTTTCTAATCTTAAGGGAATAACCCTGAAAGTTAAAAAAAATGTAAAATAATATTTTTGACCTCTTCTTTGGCAACAACTCCTCTTCCCGCAGTAAAGCCATAACAGCTTCTCCTAACAAGCGTCTGGTTACGTCATTGATGCCCAAACTGCATATTTAAAGAAGGACCCCACCATATTCTGGCTGGTGTCCTTCCTGCCTACGCAGAAGAGCAGATTATAATATATTAGTGAAAAGAGAACTGAACCATGGGCATTTGTAACAGACAGTGTTAAAATGATCTCTTTTGACTGATTTGCCTCAGTTTGCTTCCAGTCATGCTGGGTTGTCTAAGTGAAAGCCCACCAATAATGTCTCCCCTCATAATTTTACAATGAGTACATGATTGTGCCAAACAATACATCCCCCACTGAGCAACCTGATTACTAGCTGCTTTGGTGGTTAGCTGGTGCTCAGTAGTAAAGGCAGCATGTAACTGAGCTACATAGACCAATGATAACCAGGGGGAGAAAAACTCCTGTCCCAGTCGTCAACAGTATGCAATGATTCCTGCTGAAAAGTATATGTGGGGTGAGGGGGCATTGGATAAAGACAGAAACAGATTCAGGATCAGGGCTGTGATGTCATGCATTGTTGGGCATGACTGACCAAGGTCATGCCTGAGGAATAACCACTTGAGCTAGGTACCAGAGGATGACAGCACCCATGGAATCATACACCACACAAAATAACACCTTCAGGAGAGATGGAGAGGAAGTTGGAGAGGAAAACTACCCAGCAACGCACATCTCCAAAGTGTCTTTTCAGCCCATTGGTAACATGCATCTATGTATATTTTTTCTGATCTTAAGCTCTTTTTATGTGGAAGTTGTTTAAAGTTGCTTTTAAATTCACCCAGCAGAACTGTGTCAAAGTTATTGCTCGAATTAGATGGTTTAGCTGTATTATAACAAAACTGCATTTTTAATTTTATTTGCTAGGGTCCAAGAGGCTCAACTGGAGCCCCAGGCCAGCCTGGAAATGATGTAAGTCTTCCTGAAATTCATAAGAGTACTGTCACTTCAGCAGAAATAAAATCTAGTAACCTTAAGTTGGCACACACTAACCAACATTGCAGTGATTCCTTGATTAACTAACAAAGGAGAAGGGAAGTCCAAGAATAGATTACCCTCTCTTCCAGTGGGACATGTCTGGCACAGGAAGATTCAAGGAGAAGCTAAGGGAAGGAAAAACATTTCAAATAAAGGTGTCCCACTTTTAATGGGGGCAATTCTGACTTTGAACAATGGTGTAAAGTGCACAATATTGCCTCAGCCACCTATGGAAGTCAATGGAAACGAAAATCAGGAGAGATCTTTAATAGGTGACGAGCCAAAATTGTGCATTTTACACTATTGACAAAATCCAAACTTACCCTCAATGTGTTATTTGACTATAGCCTACTTAGGAGCTAGTAATGTGAATGTACTGATGTATTTATACATTGTTGGGAGACAATGGAAGGGAACAGTTTCTTGATTCACTTAACTTATTATCATCAATTGAATAACTGACTAATTATTCCCCAAATGCCCTTTTCTAGTGTGGGGAAAGCAAATGCGAGTCAGAAATGATAACGAAGGATATTGTACATAAAGTATCGGTAGTCTTTTAATTTTACATTGAAGTATCTCTTTTCCCGCTTCACATAGATGTTAAAGGTCTTTGTGAAAGTAAACACATTTGAAGCTTTTGAAGTAGAAAGTGACACAGAGCATTTTTCTCTTTAAAACAATTCAACTTTATTAGGCACGCTTTTCATTAAAGGACCATTCTCAACTTTGCACTCCTAACTCACATGCTAACATCTTGCTCTGTCAGTTGTCTAATTAGCTGCTGCTATTGCAATGGAAGGTATCATATGAATTAAGTGGGGGGGGGGGGGAATAAATTCAAAGTTCTTGATCCTGATTTCTATCTAGTGACATTGCTTGAAAGTTTACCTGTTTGAGCACCTTTTGGAGACAGCACAGCTTTGATGCCCTTTGATGGTCAAATACCCTGTTGTCACTCACAGCTGGAGCTGCATCCCAGAATCATGGAAAGAAAACAACAGCTGTTAATCCTATTGATTGACATCTAATTTAAAAAATGGTTAAATTGATTGAAACATTATAAAGTCTAATGTTCAGCATCACAGCATTCAATTACTTAATTGTTCCTTCAGTTTTTTGCTCGAGGGAACTATTTTTTACAATCTCAGCATAATATGAATAGCATATAGTACAACAGGCTAATGGAGTCAACAGGCTGATGGAGGTAACAACTTCTAAAATGCCACCACCCCTCCACCTCTGAACCATTTGTAATATAGTCCTTGTCTCAACAAGGTCAAGGTTTTTCTGAAGGCTGCAACAATTTGGAATTGCTGTATCAAAGAATTCTTAGTAACGAAAATAATATTTATGATATGCTTCTGGTTTGTTTTGCAGGGTTTACCAGGCCCTAGAGGAGATCCAGGACCTCCAGGAGAACCTGTATGTTAGTTTTTCCTATAGTGCCATTATTAACTTGTCCAGAAACATTTTCTTTTTGCTCCTTCTCCCTTGCTCTTTACTTTTTTTTTTATCTAGTTGCATTTATTTTTAATTTTCCTCACTTATGGCTGGTTGTTCTATCAGCTTTTTAAAATCTTTCTGGTAGTCCGTAGCTGTATCACATGCTATTTCTCACATTTGTCTCCTTTACTATCTTTATAATTCCTTGTTTCTCTCCCTTTGTTCTTCCTTAGTTCATTTCCTCCATACTGGCTTCCCAGAACAATGAGCATATGTGGATCAGAGGAAGCAGTGTGTGTTATCAAGGTTTCTGTCCCTGGTACTATGTACTGCCCCTCAGAAGGGCCACATAAGGAACAAAGGGTGACTTTCCCTCATGATTTCATTAAACGGAAGCAGACCTCTTGTGTGTCCCAATTTCTTGCTGCCATTTTCGCCTGAGTATCCCTACAGGATGGTGTCCGATGCCATTCAAAGTGACTGTGAGGCAGGTTAGCCAATGGAAGACACAGAACCTTTGGGAATTTTTGCCCTACCCAGGTTTTTATGCTGCCGAGCACCTGAATCTGTGGAAAATGCTGACTCCACATTCACATACATTCATCTGTGGAGATTGGAGAGGCTCAGTATTTCAGTGCAATGTTATATAAAGATTAGGAGCTCCCCACTCCATGATACCAGCATGCCTTTTTTCTTACCTTCTTTCACCTCTCCCCTCTTTCAACAACTATATTAATAGCATCTCACCACCAAACTGAAGATGCTAACTTTACCATATTCAATTCCTGAATAAATTGATTCCAAAAAAAAAGAAACAGAGAAAAAGAATCACATCTAACATTACATGTAAAATTGATGCATTGGTAAAAAATAATGCAGCATTAGTATAATTATGTTACGCTGATATCATAGTATTTTCTGATCTACAGGCATCATTACCTCTTGTTTCAAGGGGACAGATAGAATTCATGGTTAAGGTGAGTCATTTGTTAGCCTCACATAAAATTGGCTCAGGGGACAATGTAGAGAAATTTAAAGCAGCAGATGATACTCTTCTGAGATGGTTGAACCAATGCTGGGTAAAACCATCATTGTGACTATGCCATGCTTTATCATGAACTACTTGTTGTAATCCTTAGGGATTGAAAGAGAGACAATTAATTTGCTAATGCTGTCATCCCTTTGCATTGATGAGTCAGCATCTCCTAAAACATGATGTTTTATCAAGGAAAAAATATATCCGGATTTGGTAAAGTTCTTGCTTCTCTGCTATTATGAACAAAAAGTCCTGCAAATTCTCCCATGCATTCATTTTTCAGTAACAATATTGAAAAATGTAATGCTTCATTTTTATTTTCATTTACTCTTACAGCTATTCCTATTCTTACACTATTACTACTGTTCTCTGTTATTGAACTATTCTGCAATGATGTCACAGTGGTTGATTAAGTGTTACCCTGAGAGATTCTGTAAGATTATCTACTGATCTTATTAATCATAAGGTAATATGGAATGTCAATGACTGTATCTTTATAATTGATTAATCAAGCATTATGTATGACATCATGCATTCTGGAGGGCAATAATTAGTTACAAATATTGCCGCAAGATGATCATTTGCATTATTACAGTGAGTATCTGCTGTTGGGTGAAGTGCTGGTAATCTAATTTTCACACCTGGATGTTGTGAGTTGAAGTGCAAGTTAATTAACTGTGTTTAACAAAAAAAGCGAGGGAATTTGGTTGGCTGTTCAAATTAAGAGCAGAGGCACTGAGCTGCATGTGAGATATCAAACTGAACTCTTATCAATCTCTATCGGAAATTGAAGTCAAACTACTGTACTGATCATGCTGAAAAATGTAAACAATACAGTGACCAGCATTACTGATAACATGCTCCCAGTGCCCCATAAGGTTGTTAACTGCTCTGCATGCATCCAAAGCTGTAAAATGTAGAAAGAATATTTAAAATTCATTGTTAAGGAAATAACTTGAATAGTAAAGGTTAACTGAAATTTCAGCACAGTTAATAAGGGAAAATTAAGATGATATTTACAAAATGTTTGATTATTTTAAAAAATTAGGACACTGCTATTTGTGGCTCCTTAAATTTGATGCCCAATTTCCCTAAATTACTTCAGTGATTACACTTCAAAAATAAAAGCAGAAAATGCTGAAAATACTCAGCAGGTCAGACAGCACTGTGAAGAAAGAAACAGAGTTTAACAGTTTAGCTCGATGGCCTGTCGAGGTTTTACAAGGTTTAAAATAAAAGAGATGGTGCAAGGCAAAAAAAGATGGTAAAAGATGGGTCTAGTGGAGGGATAATGGAAATAGCAGAATCATCACGGACAGCTGCTGTCTGAAAAAATGGGGGCAGAGGTTATGATCTGAAATTATTGAACTCACTGCTGAATCCAGAAGGCTGTAAAGTGCCTAATTGAAAGACAACAAGCTGTTCCTCAAGCTTACATTGAGCTTTATTGGAACAGTGTAGAAGGCCGATGACAGAGAGTTGAGAATGGGAGTTGAGAGGACAATTAAAATGATAGGTGACTGGCAGCTCGGGGGTCACACTTGCAGACTGAACCGAGGTGTTCCACAAAATGATCACTCAATTTGTGTTTGATTTCACCATGTAGAGGAGACCACATTTGAACAGTGAAATACATTATACTATCTTGAAAGAAGTACAAGTAAATCGTTGCTTCACCTGGAAGGAGTGTTTGGTGCACTGGACGGTGGAAAAGCAGGATGTAAAAGGGCAGACATTGAATCTCCTGCACTTGCATGGGAAGGTGCAGT
This sequence comes from Heterodontus francisci, assembly GCF_036365525.1. Taxonomy (NCBI): domain Eukaryota; kingdom Metazoa; phylum Chordata; class Chondrichthyes; order Heterodontiformes; family Heterodontidae; genus Heterodontus; species Heterodontus francisci. The sequence goes on from NC_090375.1 coordinate 42,320,769, forward strand.
GGAAAGGGGAGAAGATGTTGGCAGTGATTGAAGAGTGGACCAGTGAATCGCAGAGGGAATGGTCCCTTTGGAATGCTGAAAGGGGACGGTAGGGGAAGATGTGTTTGCTGGTGGCATCACACTGAAGGTGGCAGAAATGGTGGAGGATGGTCCATTGAATGTGGAGGCTGTGGAGTGGAGATTGAGGGCAAAGGGAACCCTATTGTGGTTCTGGGAGTGATGGGAAAGGGTGAGAGCAGAAGTTCAAGAAATGAAATGGACATGGTCGACAGCCCTGTCTACCATGGTGGAGGGGACTCCTCAGTTGAGGAAAAAGGTAGATATATGGGATGGACTGGTATGGAAGGGGGCATCGTCAGAAAAAATGAGATGGAGATGGAAAAACTGGGAAAATGGAATAGACCTCACAGGATGCTGGGCGGGAAGGAATGTAGTCAAGATAGCTCTGGGAGTCAATGAGCTTATTGTGGATATTGATACATGGCCTAACCCCAGAAGTCGAGGAAGGGAAAAGTTTTGAGATGCACCATATGAAGGTGAGGGAAAGGTGGAAATGAAAGCAAAGTTGATTAAATTTTCCATTCAGGGCGAGAGCAGTAAATGACACTAATGTACCAGAAAAAGAGGTGAGTGAGGGGACCAAAGAATTTTCTGCATATCCCACAAAGGCAGTCATAGCTAGGATCCATACAGATTCCCATAGCAACATCTTTTATTTGGAGGAAGTGAGTGGAGTCAAAGGAGAAGTTGTTCAATGTGAGAACAAATTTAACCAGATGGAAGAGGGTGATGGGAGATAGGGACTGGAGGGGCATCTATTAAAGGAAAAAGAAGCGAGGAACCCTTACGCCAAACTTGTGGGGATGAAGGTGCAGGGATTGGACATCCATGGAAACTGAAAACTATTAAATAGGCATTGAGTGATGGAGAAGTCACAGATCTAGATGGGAAGAAACTGGACAAGTGGGGGAAAAAAGGGTTGTGATAAGAAGAAATCACTTCCATTGGGTAAGAACAGGCTGTAACAATGGTTCGATAGGGCAGCCCTGTTTATGGATCTTAGGAAGAAGGTGGAACAGGCTGTGTGGAGTTAGGTAGCTATGAAGTTGGAAGCTGTGAAGGGACGATCTCCTCATGAGATGAGACCAGTGACAGTCTTGGAAACAATGGTTTGATGTTCGGTGGTGGGCCAAAGGGAGGTAGGAGGAGATTTCAAACAGTTGGCATTCAGCCTCTGCTGGATATGGATCAGTTTGCCAAACAAGAGCAGCGCCATTCTTGTCAGCAGGTTTAGTGACATCAAGGTCAAACCTTAGAGAACAGTGTGCTGCAAGTTCAGAGGCAGGTAGGTTAGGGTTACTGAAGGAAGCAGAGACATTGAGACACCAATGTTCAGTTCACATTGAAAAGATCTAGAGAGGATTAAGAGATCAGAAGGAGGTGTTCATGTGGAACAAGAATTCTGAAACGGGCAAAAGAGTTCACTGTGCAGGGGAAACACTTTTGGCCAAAAAAGTGGACGCAGAGGCGAAGGCAATGAAAGAAGAGCTCAATGTTGTGCCAATCTCAAAATTCATTGAGGTGTGGGCATAAGGAGATGAAGCTGAAGTCCCCAGCATTACAGATGACAAGTCTTCAACCAATTCGATTCACTCCACGTGATATCAAGAAATGGCTGAAACCACTGGATACAGCAAAGGCAATGAGCCCGGTCAACATCCCAGCTGTGGTCCTGAAGACTTATGCTTCAGAATTCTAGTCAAGCTATTCCAGTAAAGCAATGACACTGACAACTACCCAGCAAAGTGGAAAATTGTCCAGATATGTCCTGTCCACAAAAGCAGGATGAATCCAATTCGACCAATTATCAGCAAACTGATGTAAAATGTCATTGACAGCGCTATCTAGTATCACTTGCTCACTGATGCTAGGTTTAGGTTCCGCCAGGACCAATCAGCTCCAGACCTCATTACAGCCTTAATCCAAACATCGACAAAAGAATTGAATTCCAGAGGTGAGGTTAGAGTGACTGCCCTAGACATCAAGGCAAAATTTGACAGGGCTGAAATTGATGTTGCCGCCATGGTCGGGGCTGGCTGTAAACAATGTCGGCCAGCCTATGTGGGGCCACGCTTCGCGGAGCGATATTAAATGCGGCAGCTCATTTAAGTGACCAGGGCAGGGCGCCACGAGCGCAGCGAAGGTTTGCCAGACTGATTCCTGGGATGGCGGGACTGACGTCTGAGGAGAGATTGAGTCGGTTAGGATTATATTCGCTGAAGTTCAGATGAGTGAGGGGGGATCTCATAGAAACCTATAAAATTCTAACAGGACTTGACAGGGTAGATGCAGGAAGGATGTTCCTGATGGTGGGAGAGTCCAGAACCAGGGGTCACAGTCTAAGGATACGGGGTAAACCTTTCAGGACTGGGATGAGGAGAAATTTCTTCACCCAGAGAGTGGTGAGCCTGTGGAATTTGCTATCACAGAAAGCAGTTGAGGCCAAAAAATTGTATGTTTTCAAGAAGGAGTTAGATATAGCTCTTGGCTCTAAAGGGATCAAAGGGTATGGAGCAAAAGGTGGAACAGGCTACTGAGTCCTTCTTCAGATAAGGAGAGCAAAACTGCACACAATATTCTAGGTGTGGCCTCACCAAGGCCCTGTATAACTGCAGCAAGACATCCCTGCTCCTGTACTCAAATCCTCTCGATATGAAGCCCAACACACCATTTGCCTTTTTTACCACCTGTTGGACCCACATGCATACCTTCAGCGACTGGTGTACGAGAACACCGAGGTCTCGCTGCATATTCCCCTCTCTCAGTTTATAGCTGTCCAGACAATAATCTGCCTTCCTGTTTTTGCTACCAAACTGGATAACCTCACATTTATCCACATATACTGCATCTGCCTTGCATTTGCCCACTCACTCAACTTGTCCAAATCATCCTGAAGCCTCTTTGCATCCTCCTCACAACTCACCCTCCCATCCAGTTTTGTGTCATCAGCAAATTTGGAGATATTACATTTAGTTCCCTCATCTAAATCGTTAATATATAGTGTCAATAGCTGGGATCCTAGGTCTGATCCCTGCGGTACCCCACTAGTCACTGCCTGCCATTCGGAAAAAGACACATTTATCCCTACTCTTTGTTTTTCTATCTGCCAACCAATTTTCTATCCATCACAATACACTACCCCCAATCCCATGCTCTTTAATTTTACATGCTAATCTCTTATGTGGAACTTTGTCAAAAGCCTTCTGAAAGTCCAAATAAACCACATCCACTGGCTCCCCCTTATCAACTCTACTAGTTACATCCTTGAAGAATTCTAGTAGATTTGTCAAGCATGATTTCCCTTTCGTAAATCCGTGCTGACTCTGTACGATTCTACCACTGTTCTCTAAGTGCTCTGCTATAAAATCTTTGATAATGGACTCTAGAATTTTCCCCACTACCGATGTCAGGCTGACTGGTCTATAATTCCCTGCTTTCTCTCTACCTCCCTTTTTAAATAGTAGGGTTACATTAGCTACCATCCAATCTGTAGGAACTGTTCCAGAGTCTATAGAATCTTGGAAGATGACCACCAATGCATCCACTATTTCTAGGGCCACTTCCTTAAGTACTCTGGGATGCATACCATCAGGCCCTGGGGATTCAATCCCATCAATTTCCCCAACACCATTTCTCTACTAATACTGATTTCCTTCAGTTCCTCTCTCACGGAGCCCTGTGTTCCCCAACATTTCTGGTGTGATATTTGTGTCCTCATTTGTGAAGACAGAACCAAAGTATGCGCTTAGTTGGTCAGCCATTTCTTTATTCCCCATAATAAATTCCCCTGTTTCTGACTGTAAGGAACTTAAATTTGTCTTCACCAATCTTTTTCTCTTCACATACCACTAGAAACTTTTACAGTCAGTTTTTTTGTTCCCTGCAAGCTTGCTCTCGTACTCTATTTTCCCCTTCTTAATCAATCCCTTGGTCGTTCTTTGCTGAAAGATGGTTGTGGTTGTTGGATGCTCATCACCTCAGCCCCAGGACATCTTGAGGGCAATATCCTAGGCCCAATTATGTTCAGCTGCTTTATCAATGACCTTAGCTCCATCATAAAGTCAGAAGTGGAGAATTCGCCAATGTATTCGCCAATCTATTCAGTTCCAATTCCACCTCCTCAGTTAATGAAGCAGTCTGTGCCCACATGCAGCAACACAAAGAACAAAGAACAGTATAGCACAGGAACAGGCCATTCGGCCCTCCAAGCCTGCACCGATCTTGATGCCTGTCTAAACTAACACCTTCTGCACTTCTGGGGGCCGTATCTCTCTATTCCCATCCTATTCATGTATTTGTCAAGATGCCTCTTAAACATCGCTATCGTACCTGCTTCCACCACCTCCCCTGGCAGCAAGTTCCAGGCACTCTTCACCCTCTGTGTAAAGAACTTGCCTCGCACATCCCCTCTAAACTTTGCCCCTCACACTTTAAACCTATGTCCCCTAGTAACTGACTCTTCCACCCTGGGAAAAAGCTTCTGACTATCCACTCTGTCCATGCCACTCATAACTTTGTAAATCTCTATCATGTCGCCCCTCCACCTCCATCGTTCCAGTGAAAACAATCCGAGTTTATCCAACCTCTCCTCATAGCTAATGCCCTCCAGACCAGGCAACATCCTGGTAAACCTCTTCTGTACCCTCTCCAAAGCCTCCACATCCTTCTGGTAGTGTGGGCACCTGGGAAACACCTGGGCAACATTTGGATTTGGGCTGATAAGTGGCAAGCACATTTCCCTCTAATTTCCCTGTGCACTGCTTGGCCCGTTTGTTGTACTTTGTGGTCCCTTTAAGATCGCTGCATGGCCACACACACGCACATCTTAAAGGGGCAGCTTCTTGTGCGTGGTCTATTTGTCTCTTGCACAGTAAGTTCTGGACTGCTGCACAGCCATGCATCCGCACAGCCGCAAGGAAATGTTGGTGGCAAGTAACATTCGCATTACACAAGTCCAGGGCACTGACCACCTCCAACAATAGACAGTCTCACCACCTCCCCTTGGCTTTCACTGGAATTACTCTTGCTAAATCCCTCGCCATCAACCTACTGAGGGTCACCATCGACTGGAAACTTAACTGGACCTGCCACTTAAATGCTGCAGGTCAGAGGCTGGGTAGTCTGCCGTGAGTGAATCACTTCCTGACTCTCCAAAGCCTTTCCATAATCAAGAGCATGATAGAATCCTCTCTAGTTGCCTGGTTGAGCACAGCTCCAACACACGAAGCTCAAAACCAACCAAGATAAAGCAGCCCATTGACTACCTCCTCATTCACTACCTTCAGCATTCACACCCTCCACCACTGTCACACTGTGTGTGCCATCCACAAAATGCACTGCAACAACTCGCCAAGGCTTCATTGACAGCACCTTCCAAACCTGAGGTTCCAACCCCCTAGAGGAACAAGGGCAGCAGGCACATGGGAATACCACCCCCTGAAAGTTCCCCTGCAAGCCACACACATTTGAGGTGAGAGTGACTGCTTTGACATCAAGGCAGCATTTGACCGAGGGTGGCATCAAGGAGGCCCAGCAAAACTGGAGTCAATGGGAATCAGGTGAAAAACCCTCTGCTGGTTGGAGTTATTCCTAGCACAAAGGAAGATGGTTCTGGTTGTTGGAGGTCAATCATCTCAGTCCCAGGACATCACTGCAGGAGTTCCTCAGGATGGTGTTCAAGGCCCAACCATCTTCAGCTGCTTCATCAATAAACGTCCATCATAGGATCACAAGTGGGGATGTTAGCTAATGATAGCACAATGTTCAGGCACCATTCGCAACTCCTCAGATACTGAAGCAGTCCATGCCCATATGCAACAAGACCTGGATAACATTCAGGCTTGGGCTGATAAGTGGCAAGTTACATACGCGCCACACAAGTGCCAAGCAATGACCATCTCCAACAGCAGAGAATCCAATCATTTCCCCCAGACATTCAATGGCATTACTTTCACTGAATCCCCCACTATCAACATCCTGAGGGTTACCGTTGACCAGAAACTGAACTGGACCAGCCATATAAATACCATTGCTACAAGAGAAGGTCATAAATTGAGAATTCTGCAATTCCCCAGTGCTTGTCCACTATCTACAAGGCAGAAATCAGGAGTGTGATGGAGTACTCTCCACTTGCCTGGAAGAGTGCAGCTCCTACAACACTCAAGAAACTCGACACCATCCAGGACAAAGCAGCCCGCTTGATTGGCAACCCATCACCACCTTCAACATTCACTCCCTCCACCACCGACGCACAGTGACAGCAATATGTACCACCTACAAGATGCACTACAGCAACTCATCAAGGCTCCTTCGACAGCACCTTTCAAACCCGCGACCTTTACCAACCAGAAGGACAAGGGCAGCAGATGCATGGGAACACCATCACCTGCAAGTTCCCCTCCAAGCCACACACCATCCTAACTTGGAACTATATCACTATTCCTTCACTGTCGCTGGGTCAAAATTCTGGAACTCCCTTCCTAACAGCACTGTTGGTGTACCTAAACTGCAAGGACTGCAGCAGTTCAAAAAGACAGCTCACCACCACCTTCTCAAGAGCAAATTATGGATGAGCAATAAGTGCTGGCCTAGTCAGCAATGCCCAAATCCCCGGAACGGATTAAAAAAGTGTATTTCTAGTTTAGGGTTCGGGAGAGTTTCTAGATTTACAGTCTTTCAAATTTATTTATTGCAGGACATCACATCATGTATAACCTACACCTAAATTACAGCACATGAGTAGCAGAAACAAACATCCTGGAGCTGGTATAATATTTGCTTTTAGATTAGTTCCTTGCTTGTGAACTTTGATTATCGCTTGGGATGTGACTTGAACAGCACTAGGTAGAGAGTAGCTCTTTATGTGTATGTAGACCAGGGAAGTTTACTGGTATTTAAAATTTCTCTGTTAAAAAAATGCATCTCAACAACTATCTCTGATTCTCATTGTTGTTAAGCATGTTGTTGCTGCATCATTATTCTATCCCTCCCTATGGTCATCTATCTTATCCCAAAATTAAGCCAAGTACAGTGCTTTGTATTTAACAATGGAATCAGACCTCAGTGGATTGGGTGCACTGCTGATTTGGGCCATGCAAACTGAGTGGCTTCTTCTGATCAATGGAATAATCATGAATTCTTTCTGACATTTTTACTTGGCTCCCTCAGGACTTGTGTACCAGCTGCCCAGCAGGTCCACCTGGGCTACAAGGAGTACCAGGTTTCAAAGGAAGCAAGGGTCATGCAGGCCTCCCTGGGAAAGATGGAAAAGATGGCCTCAGGGTATGTGAATATAAAAGGCTTCATGAGCAAGAGTACCTAATTAATTTAGAAAAAAAAGCCTGTTCTAATTGCTTATTCATTTATGTTGCAAGTATATATGGTGACAGTACTCTATGTCGTGCTAGTTGCTAATTATCAGTATATTATTGGCTTTTACGGACTTGATAGTGAGAAACCAAGACAATTCCAGTTTTGGGATTTTAAGTTATGAGGAAAAATTAAGGAAGTTAGACACATTATCTTTGAAAGCAGACAGAAATTGAAGAGAACTAAATGATTTTGAGATTGACAGATTGTTCACTGTGGTAAAGGGTTCAAATGCTAGGGGACACAAGTTAAAATAAAAGAGTTAGAAGTAAGACAGGAGAGCAGACAGAGAATTTTCCCACTATACATATTTGACTTGTGGAATAGATTAAGCCCACATAAACAAATTCAAGAGACAGCAGGTTGCATTTCTTGATAGAGCAGTGACTGAGAGACATGTTAAAAGGTGACTATGTGAGGTGGCGATCAGTCAGAAAGGAATGAAGTTGTTAAGCCAATTCGTAAAAATTCTATGCTTTATCACAGGAAGCACATCTGTCTGCACTACCTGTCTTGTTATTAAGCTGTTCAGGGGTTTATCATCCTCTATTTACTCATTTTAATATAAATGGTGATGCTTTATACTCACAAACTTTGTTGTTTGATCTTAATGAACATTTTTTTTACATTAGGGTGACCCAGGACCATCAGGGCCTCCAGGACCTCAAGGACCAGCAGGAATAATGGTAAGAAAATGCAACAAGCATTTCAATATGTACCTCCCTGAATTAAAGATCCTGAAAGTATTGTCCCTTCCCCTCTTGAGAATACCAGTAGTCCCTTTTCAATGTTAATCCTCTAGAGCAATAGAACCCAATATTATTCCTCTCCTCCTGCTTGTGCAGTACTGGAAATACACTGCTAATCCAGAACTTGCATGGCCCAGTGCGACCCCCAGCATAGTCCCATGGCCTGAGCAGACTAAGCACCATATAGAAGGCTTTGAAGCACAAAATAAGCTATTTTCTTCAATGAGAGATTGAGCACCTTCCTTCTTGGTCCACTTTACGCTGCTACCATGCCCCCTTGGTCCCTTTGATTCTGGGAGGCAAAGGAGGTGCAAGAATCAGAAGCGTCCTTCCCACCTCATTAGCATTACTATTGTAGCCCTATGCCTATTGTTTATAGGCTGTGCAAAATGAGCAGAAACCCAACATGGGTTTTTGCCACCTTTTCCCCTCCATAGTGCCTCTCTGGAAAGCAAGATTTGTCCTGAGCTACAGAGGAGTATCACAAAGTCCAGCCAATGCACCCAATAGAAGCACAGAAGTAACCTAAGGCCTTTGGTAGCATTATAATAGGATGTACTTGTCACTGGTCGAAATTGTCTTACCTTCTAGTTTTCCCACCTGGCCTGTGCAGAAATCTGTATCTATTCTGGATATTGAGATTAGGAACTCACCAGGGGGAAATAATGAGAACTCCATGGCCATTCTTTCCAGGCCACAGCATGTTGATAGACCAATGTCCTGTCCCACCAGCTTAATAAAGGCACTTCAAGCATGTAATTTAAAAGACACTTTAAATATTGTGTTGGTTCTGAAAGAACATTATAAAGAAGGAATTTCTACAAATTTAAATTTAATAAGCCACAACTGTTACAAGAATTTGAAAAATAAAATCATTTAAAAATACTTCTTTGAATATTCTTTGAATGTACCAAATGATCTCAGTATTGCAATGGGGATGGGTCGGTATGTTATGCTCTTCCCTGCGGATGGTAGTGGTGGGGTACCCACTGAGAGCCACTCCCCTGCCCTTGCTGCTGACTACCCTACTCCCCCCTCCCCCACCACCCCCACCATGTGAGACCCCTCGCGCCCTGACCTACCTGTAGCCAGGGTCCAGCGCTGCTTCTAGTCCTCGGGTACGGGTGGGGTGCTCCACTGGCAGCAGCACTGCTTCCACCTCGAATGGGCCGACAGCTCATCAGGATCCTTGATCCCGTGGAAGGCTGGCTCCTATCCAGTTAAGTTCTTAATTGGCACTTGATTCAGCGAGCCTCCCACAGAAGGGGTGATGCGGGGTTCTCGGAGGCGCTTTTGCTGGAGGTTGAGACCCCCGTTGCCCGGATAAAATCCCAGCCTATGTTTAAAAATTAGTGGTAGAATGACAGACTATCGACATTGATTTTAACCCCCCACCCCCGTCCCCCGATGAGCAGGAGAGGGTTTGTGGTGCGGGGGAGGGGTTTCGGTTAAAATATCAGGATCAGTGACCCAACCTCAATCCACCCTAATGCCATTGTTTTAACAAATCAGGCCATCAACAAAGCTCCTGCAAAATACAAGTGAGGGCCTAACTGGCACTCAAAAGTCGGGGCCCAATGAATTCATTGGCACTGCAGCTTAAATTTAACTGTGAATAAGTGAGAAGTCCAAGCAGTGAAATTCCCAGCAGCAGATTCAAGGCAGGAAATGCCAAATTAGCACTGAAGTTCAGCTTCTTTGGCATTTATTATGGGTCAGGAGGAGCAGGAGTGCTCCCACATAGGCCTCACAAAGAAGCCTTCAGCCTCCCGATGACAGATCATTTTTCCCTTGCTCCTCCCATAACCTCCACTTTCCCCTGTTCTGATTACAGTCCCAATGCTCGCTATTCCCATCCCAATGGCCCGATCACAGCCTCGTTGTCCTCATTTCTCCCACCTCCACCACCAAACCCCTCCTCCCAATGGCAGCTTGGAGCTTCTATCCTGTACTGACTGCCAGATCCCATCCCCATGCGTCCTCAGATATGATCTCCTACTGCTTGTAAGTGCTCAATTTGGACAGCAGCAACAGATTATTTAAATGAGGCCCTGCCAATAATATCAGCAGGGTTTCCACGTCCCTGTCCTTGCCCAAGTTTTCCCCCAGGCTACCATACTCCCCCATATGCTCCCAGCCTTCCTGTTAACATCAAGGCCACAATATTGCCTTTAATTGGTTAGAAGTATTCGACCCAACATTTGTTCACTTCCCTGCATCCCCATGACTTTTTCACCACAACCAATCCACAACTCTTCAGAAATGCATCTAATTATTGTGTACTATTCTATTCCCTCTGCTTCTATAATTGCCTTGGTAAGTAACTGACCACATATCTCCAGCATTTTGAGTGAAAATGTTCCCTCTGTCTTTCCCTTTTCCCATGATCTGATTTTTAACTAATGTCTCTGATATTTGAACCCTGAAACAATAGTGACCAACTTGTTTGAATCAATCCTTCATTATCTTGGAAACTTCAGTTAATGCATTTTGTATTTTTCTCCACTCCGAATAGAACAAGTCAAATTTCCTTCACCTTTCCTCATTAGAAAAAAGTGTTAATTTCATTACCCTCGACAGCTGAATTTTCACTGGCCGTTGAGCAGGTTGTTAAGACTTCACGTCACCAGAATATCACCCACAAAGGAGTACTTGCTGTTGGCCGGTGACTCTGTCCACCTAACCACAGCAGTTACCATTTGTTCCCCACTCTACTTAATCACGACAGTTATTGGTACCAACCTGAAAAATGGGGAGCAATTCAAAACTTTTATTTCCCCAACCCCCCCAACTTGATGTAGAATTGTTACTGCATTCAAACCAGTATTTAATGCTCTGCTGTTCTTCTGTCCCGTGTATTAGGGCAGCAAAGGAGACCGTGGTTTGCCTGGTTTATCTGGTGATAAGGGCGAACAGGTAACTTGTCATTGTAAATTGCCTATAGCAATAATAAAGCAAATCATCTTTCTACCATTACCCAACCTCTGTATAAGATGTAAGCTAGCCTCCTTCCTTCTATAGTTAAGATACTCCTTAAGCAGAATTAGTGGTAGAATTGCTTGACTTCATGATCCTATGTCGCACAATATTTCACTATGCCATCCTCAACATGGCCAGACTATCGCCCTGATTCTCTTTCGTTGGGCACTGACAGATATGATAGGTTCACTGCTCCAGGTGATCCATAGGATCATTGGTTCAGAGATGCATTGGCTGAGAAAGAGGAAAAAAGCAAATCTTGGGGAGGTGGATTTAAGTGGGGACTAGAATCTTCCTTTTTTTTTAGAAAATTTATGCTTGAGGTTGAGTAGTGGTGAAATATGAGCATAAAATAGTATTTTTAAGAGCCAACCTCAGGAATATTTAACAGCTAGTGTTAATCACATATTATTTTCCATGAGGTAATATGTTTAGATCTTACATTGGTTACCATCTTAAAAATCTAGCTCTCTTGCGTTATTGTGGTCAATAGCTTTTGGATGACATAGCAACTGAAGGAAATAGTTATTCTGGGGGACTTAAAGGGGAGGCAGTGATGTAATGGTAATGTCACTGGACTAATAATCCAGAGCCCAGGCTACTGCTCTGGGAACATGGGTTCAAATCCCACCACAGCAGATGGTGAAATTTGAATTCAATTAATAAATCTGGAATTAAAAAGCTAGTCTAATGATGACCATAAAACCATTGTCAATAGTTATAAAAACCCATCTGGTTCACTAATGTCCTTTAGGGAAGGTAATCTGTCATCCTTACCCGATATGGCTTACATGTGACTCCAGAACCATAGCAATGTGGTTGACTCTTAAAATGCCCTCTGAAATGGCCGAGCAAGCCCTTCAGTTCAAGGGCAATAAATGCTGACCTAGCCAGAGAAACCCACATCCCACCAATGAATAATAAAAAAAGATTTTATGAATTTTTGCTGATTCCGTTTTAACATGGAGTACGGTTTAATGGGTGAATACATCGTCCAGTATGGTACAAATCCCTGGACGATCACAGGTTTGCGCAATTATTGATCAGTGCTGGGTTAGAGGATGCTGCATTACTGTGTATGAGTGTCTCCAGGCTAAGAAAGATTATAAAATAGCCAAGGTTGCCTTTGTTGATCACCATCAGTGATCCCTGCTGGTAGTGATCGTGTACACATAACTGATGAGTAAAGATATAGGCCTTGATTTCTCTTACTAAGGTGTTTGCTTGTTTTTTGCTTAGGGTAGTCCTGGGCTGCCGGGTTATCCTGGACCACCTGGAACTGTAGGCCAACCTGTAAGTATAAATTTGTGTGTATGTCCCATTTTTAGCAGGAACTTTTCGTTAGGAGGCAGTAGTGTAATGAAGAAGCCATCCGTCCACTGTTTCCTGTAATACAAGAACAAATAAGGTCCTGGCTTGCTCTATGAGGTTTCAGTTAGACCCCAGTCTGGTGTACTGTACGGAGTTCTAATCACCTAATTATAGGAAAAATATTATTGCCTTTGAGACAGTAAAGAGGTCAGCAACCAGAATGATTCCAGATAGCAGGTACCTAAGTAACGAGTAATGGTTAAGGAAATGTGGCACATTTTCTTTGGAAAAGAGATGACTTTAAAGTGACTTAATTGAAGTTTCAAGAATTAGAAGGTCAATAGGCACATCGGACGCACTGACAAACCTAAGGAATATCAAGGTAACACGATGCCACTCCAGTGGTGGAACTGAAACCCAAGAGAGGAAGAGATAAGGGTAGCTTGCAAAATACATCCAAGAGAGTAAATGGCTGTACTTAGCAAGGTGATCAATATGCTTTGGCAGATTTTACTGGAGCTTTAATAAAGCCCTCAATGAGACTCATGGCAGCTGGCAGCTGGTTAGAGCTCAGTTGGGCCCAATCAGAATTGCCACAGTAGAAATACCAAGATGATTCCAGATACCAGGAATCTAATTATCATTTATCAGAATTGACTTAGAGGGCAGGATACTCATCCCGAAATGGGGGCAGGAACAGAGGCGGGCAGGTGCATAATTTCACACTGCCATTCAGCATGCCAGTTTACGAGCACCATCCCATCCCAAGCCATTTTCAGGAAGGCCGTTTTGGGATTGGAATGGCTACCTACCCACAAGCTGTGGGAAGCTAGTTAAGGTAATTAAAAAGTGAATTAAGGGCATTGATCAGATGCTGAATGGAATTTTCCAGTTGGTCTGCAATGCCCCCACCCCCGCGGCATTGGCAGCATGGTGGCTGCCTGGAGGTGGCTTCCCGATGATAGACTTTGGGGGTGGGAGTGCCAACACTCCAGGATGACCCTGAGGTAGCCCCTGTTCCCAATCTACCAGGCAATAGGTGCGGCAGCAGGCTGCTTTGTGGAAGGGTTTACCCTCCACAATGGTGGTCCAGTAGCTATGATAATTTTTTAGTTCAAATATTTTAAAAAGGCTGAAAGGGCACCTCAAGATGTAGGCATTCTCTCTCTCCTTTGCTTGCACTGGCAGGCTGTAGGTCCTTCCATGCTTAAGGTCCTCCTATTGGCCCTCCAGCTTCGAGATCCTGCCCGCCGTCCTTAATCGGATGGCCAGCACACCCTCTGGCCACTAAATGACCAATCAAGGCAAAATCACTGTTGGGTGACTGCTGCAGTGTGGGGTCAGAACTCACATTTAACACAAAAGTCAGGGTCCCAACACAAAATAGAAAGCCCAGCCCGCAGAATCCTCTCAAAGAACTCAATCTATTCACACCAAGTTGACCAATACCACTACAGATCCGTGTTAACAATGAAACTGGCTTGTTGTGCATAGAGAGTAATTCACCATGTGTCTGAATTAGTTCCTTGTGAACTGTTAACACTTTTCAGACTGTATAACAATAGGATTGCACATTGACCTTTGTCGGAGTCTGCAGCCAAACTTCAGTTTACAAGTGCATAAACTAAGCATTATTGTTTTATTCTTCCCAGGGAACTGATGGCATTCCAGGATCTCCTGGTGTACCAGGCCTGCGAGGAGAGAAAGTAAGATATTGGTAGCTTCAAATAGATTTGGTAGGAGGGAACTTTAGAAGGAAATTTATCCTGTTCCAAGTATGGGACTGAGTTAAACCACATTTAAGGAAGGAACACTGTTCTACCCTATTCCAGTCCCAAGCCAATTCAAGGGACAGCAAAATTGTCTGTAACTATGGAGAATGCCATGGCAACCTGCCCATTCTGGTAGCAGGTATGGATGTTCTAGAGGGGTAAAGGGTAAAGAAAAAGGAATCCAAAAGTGAATAGAAGTCAGCTCCAGAATTGTTAATAATATTGTTTTATGATAAGTTCCTTTAAATAAATAATTCAGAAAGATCTGGAAATTCACAGTATGCCCATCAGCATCTGTAAGTGGAAAACAAATGGCAAAAAGAGCTAAGTGGGTGGGGAGCTAATAGGAGGACATTTAGCTCTCTGGTGGAAAGCCAACAGTGCATGCAGTTTGACTGTCTGGGAGGTGCTGCAAGAGGCCTGTTCTTTTTTAATGGTCAAGTCTTATTTAAATGCAGCAGGTGAGCTGCCTGCCTCCCGAGGAAGATGGTCAGATTTGGTGAATTTCAGCCAGACTGATGCGCTGGTAAGTTATGAGATGAGTTCCGCAAACATAGAAGGGGAATCATGAGGCAGTCTAAATTTTCATTGTGGGACCTGGAGGAAGGGTCCTGCTCCTCCTGACCTCACAAAGATATGTTTTTGTACATGCTTTTTAAGGCCGCTGCTTCTGCTGCAACTGGTTTTACTGAGTGGAGCATCCATGGCGGATGTTCTGCTTAGTAAGCAATTAAGATGGAAAAGGCCCTGATTTGCATATATTCATGAGACAACTGCCTGAGTCAGTCAGGTGCCTTAATTGCCTGGGGAAAGTGTAATGTTGATCTGCCCAAGGGCAGGTCCTCTGCTCATTTCTCCATGCCTTACAGTCCTGTACTTTTCTCTTCAGTTGCTCATAAGAGCCTCCCATTTTTTTAACTACCATGAGAAATGAGCAATATGACTCGGGAAAAAGTGCATGAGGCAGTTTCCTGTTACCTTCCTTGTGTGTGCTTTAAAGGTAACACAAGCGCTCTTCCTGAAGGATGCTCCGCCTGTAAACAGCCCTTGTCCCTCGAGGTTCTAGCTCCTCCGCCATTGCCACCAAAAATTCACTGGTTCTGCTGTTGTCCATGGCTCATAACCCTGAGCATGGGACCCTTACTTGGGCCTGGGCAACTGGCAAAAGGTCAGGGACAACCACCCCTGAGGACTCAAAGGGAAGGAACAATGTTTAAAAAAAGTTGCAGGGAGGAGACAGAGCAGTTAGTGTGGCACTTTTACTTTAACTTCTTTCCACACAGTTACCACTGGGTAGAAAGAATAAAATTCCCCTTAATTTGTGAATGCTCAAACAGGTCTGTAAAGAGGTGCAAGCTTGCCTAAAAATTCTGATGCAACAAATAGACAACCATCATCTTGGACCAAGTTAGGAAACAAGCAAATAGCCTTTGGATGCTCCATCCAGTGGAACTGAATGTTGAGCATTCAAACTTGTGGTCCTTAAATGGGCCAATACCACTGCAGCACTTATTTTTACAGCCAGGAGGAGCAAAAATCTTCTCACCCACTTCTGGTCCCTCTGCTCCCTCACAGGATTACCTCCACCCTCAGTTTTAAGCTCTACTTCAGACTCACCTCTGCAGAAGAGCCGTCGGATTTCCTGATCACCTCCACGATCAACTAGCTAACTGACATTACCCGTACAGTGCTAACAGCTCACCGTAATTATTCACGTAAAGTCCAACCATAAAAATGCATCAGGTCTCTCGCTGGTGCCATCTCTCCATCTACCACCCACTCAACCAGCATCCAAAATGAAAATCAGTGTCATACAGCTAGGAACAAACAACAGGCCTCTCTTGTCAGGCCAATACCTTGGGAATGCTTTAGAGTTTGGATGCTACATATTTACAGAATTCTAGTTCAATAGACACTTTTAGGTGGGTAGTGATATCAATTGGAGAATCTAATCATTCATACAGTGTATCCCTGTGATTAACCAATGACGTTCAGCATTGATGTGAGCCATCACCCAAAATTAGCCTACTGAAGCAAGTTGCAGATAGAATGAAAGTGGAGGTGTAACTTGGAAGAGCTGTGATAGTCCAAATGAACAGACAACCTAATTCATCTAGTATAGATGCCAATTAACAAACAAAAAAGGATTCTGAGCAGTGTTAGTTAAATCTGTGGATATTTCTAGGGGAAGGATGGTGCTCGAGGAATTCAGGGACCTGCCGGATTATTAGGACCACCTGTAAGTAATCCAACTTTACTCATTCTTTTCTTTTCAATTCAATGTTGCTTGGAAAAATAGAAAGCACTGTTTAACTCTCAAAACCTGCCTTACAGCACTGCCTACTTAACTCTCCATTATTTAAAAAATGTTTATTTTTCCGCCAATTACTTTTTTCCTTTCTGAAAATTCTTCCGGTCTTTTATTCCTACTCATCCGTTTAGCCTTCCTTCCTTTGTCTCATCAATATTCAGCTTCCTCTTCCTCTCTTTCCCTCTGTTCTCCGTTTGTACTTTATCTTTCCTTACTTTTGTTTCTTCTTGCTTACTGCACTCTCCTCTGCTACTTTTTCTCCATTCTTAGAAATCATTATCCCATTTCCAGCTTTTGAACTACCATTTTAACCCTTCTTTGAGCTCTGCAGACTTTTTCAAGCAACTCTTGCCACTCATGCATGGAGTCCTGGATGAAATTCTTATGTAAGGCGGGGCCAATGCATATCATAGACTCATAGTTGCAGTGTCATAACAGCACAGAAGGAGGCCATTAAGCCATTGAGTCCATGCCAACTCTCTGCAGAGCAATCCAATCAGTCCTGTACCTTGATTCTATCCTCATAGCCCTGTCAGTTTATTTTCCTGAAGTACCCATCCAATTTTCTTCAGAAATTACTCATCATCTCTGCTTCTACCACTCTCCTATGCAGCAAGTTCCAGGTCATTACCACTCACTGCATGAAAAAGCTCTTTCTCATATCCCCACTGCATCTCTTGCCCAAAACCTAAAATTTGTGTCCCCTAGTCCTTGTACCATCAGATAATGGGAACAACTTTTCTTTGTCTACCCTATTCAAACCTATCAGAATCTTGTATACCTCTATTAAATCTCGCCTCAATCTCCTTTGCTCCAGAGAGAACAACCCCAGCTTGTCCAACCTAATCTTGTAGCTAAAATCCCTCACCCTGGAACCATTCTGGTAAATCTCCTCTGCATCCTCTCAAGTACTGTCTCATCCTTCCTAAAGCATGGTGACCAGAACTGAATACAATAGTTTAGTTTAGTTTAGTTTAGAGATACAGCACTGAAACAGGCCCTACGGCCCACCGAGTCTGTGCCGACCATCAACCACCCATTTATACTAATCCTACATTAATCCCATATTCCTACCACATCCCCACCTGTCCCTATATTTCCCTACCACCTACCTATACTAGGGGCAATTTATAATGGCCAATTAACCTATCAACCTGCAAGTCTTTGGCATGTGCGAGGAAACCGGAGCACCTGGAGGAAACCCACGCAGACACAGGGAGAACTTGCAAACTCCACACAGGCAGTACCCAGAATTGAACCCGGGTCGCTGGAGCTGTGAGGCTGCGGTGCTAACCACTGCGCCACTGTGCCGCCCCAGCTGGGGCCTAACCAGAGCTTTATAAAGGTTCAGCATAACTGCTTTTGTACTCATTTACTCTATTTATGAAGCCCAAGATCCCATATGCTTTTCTAACCACTCTCTCAATATGTCCTGCCACCTTTAAAGATCTATGTACATGAACCCTCAGGTCCCTCTGTCCCTGTACACTCTTTTGAACTGTACCATTTACTCTATATTGCCTCTCCCTATCCCTTGTGCCAAAATGCACCTCACATTTCTCTGTATTAAATTCAACCTGCCACTTGTCTGCCCATTAATTCCATCTGCCACTTGTCTGCCCATTAATTCCATATGTCACTTGTCTGCCCATTAATTCCATCTGCCACTTGTCTGCCCATTAATTCCGTCTGCCACCTGTCTGCCCAGGATTCTCAATGAGCAATTGAAGTGCATTGGGTTTACGTATGCATGGCGCCTGCGAAATAGATCGATGGAAAATGCAGGTGAAAATTGCTGTCCCTTGGAATGGAGTTGAAGTCAACTATTATTTTATTTCTAGGGAATTACAGGAAAAGATGGAACGGATGGGAAACCTGGAGCTGTAGGAGAGCCGGTAAGAAACTGAAACATTCTTCTTAATCTATAAATAAGATATTCTCATGATCTCACAGAGGAAAACAAAATCAATTGGGTATGCTGTCCATTAAAATAAATCTCATACCATGGCCAAAACTCTTTCAAAAATTTGTAATTGTAAGTAACTTAAGTTGAAGTTTCCTTCACATTTTGGGTTCTAGCTGAAGTAAATGAGAAATCTTTTGAACATTTTTATTCCATGGGAAGACATTATTCAACAGTCTCTGTTTCTGTATTTTAGGGCAGGCCAGGTAACCCTGGGCCTCCTGGCAGGAATGGACTCCGAGGAATCCCTGTAAGTATATGTAATCTCTAGCTCTATGCAACATATTTTGGAGTAGTACAAAAGCAAAATATTGCAGATGCTGGAAATCTGAAATAAATACAGAAAATGCTGGAAATACTCAGCAAGTCCAACAGCATCTGTGGAGAGAGAAACAGAGTTAACATTTCAGGTCAGTCACAGACCAAGATTTTCTGCTTTGATTCAACCAGTTTTCAGACAGATATGGGTAGGCATATTCAAATTGTACAATAATGTTAGATTAATATGAATCATCATATTTTCTGTCACTATCACTATAATAATGCCGGGCACAAGGAATGCCAGTATGTTCCTGGAATCTAACTTTGCTATGGCATGCTGGAGAGGATTTGCATTTGAAAAGGCCTCATTAAGGAGTGCAAGTGATCGGCAGCCTACAATGATTTAAATTTTGAAGCAATTTAGTGGTGTTCCTCAGCCCCAAAGACAGCTGCCTCTACTGTTGCAGATGCCCAGGCCTGCAGCAATCATCTTCCTCACCCAGAATCTGAAGTGGAAAGCTAGCTGTTGCTGGAGGCCTGAGAGGCTGCAGCAGCAGTAATGACCACTGGCTAAAGGGGCCTCCTGGCTGCTGTCCAAAACAACAGTTGGAACACCTCCAAAAAAAAGGGCTACTTATGGGCCTTCTCCATCTTGCTGACCATCTTTCTGAAATCCTTTGATCTCAGATACATGGACCTGCACCGGGGTCATTAAACACCGCTGTGTCCGTGTACCGAACTGGTGAACTTTCACGAAGATGAGGCTAGAAATGTACCCCCCACCTCTCCCTTACCTCATTTAGATGGCAATGCTCTGCATGTGCCTGTTTTAGACCAAGACACTCTGCCACTTTTGGGGAAGTCCTGGAAATCCCAGGGCAAGGCAAAGGGGCAGAGATCCAATATCTTGGGTCTTCATCCTCATTTCCTCTCTTTTGCTCCAAGGAACTGAGCAATGCTCTGGCGCATAGGAGAAGAATATCAGGGCCTATGCCTCTTGATCATGAACATGGGTTACCACAGAAAAGTGGAGGTTACTTAAAAAACCTTTTAGACTGCAGTAGAATCTGGAAAACTCCTGTGGTCCTGGGCAGACAGCTTCTAATTGTTTTCAGCTTATATTTTGTGGCACTGAAGGTAGCAATAATATTACAGTAATAAAGCTACTCAAACATCAGGAATAGCATCATTACTGGAACATTAACCTTAAATATAAAATGAAACCTCCAAAAAGATAGAAAAAATGAAATTAATAGGTGAACTAGTGGCACGAATAGAGGTAAATGATCTAGATCTAATTGCCATTACCAAGACATGGTTACAAGGAGATCAAGGTTTGGAAATGAATATTCCCAGTTACACAATACTTTGGAGAGAGACAGAATGGCAAAGGAGGAGGTATAGTAAAGGATGACTTAAGGAGATTAATAAGAAGGGATCTGGCCTCAGAAGGTCATGAAGTAGAATCAATTTGGGTGGACGTTAGGAATAGCAGGAATCAGAAAACACTGGTGGGAATAGTTTACAGGTCCCCTGTAATATGATTGGAAAGAACATTAAGCAGGAAATTATTGCAGCTTGTAACAAAGGTAATGGGATGAATTTTACAGACCTTCCGACATCGTGGGACATGGCAGGGGGGCCTGGAAAATTCTTCCAGGAGAGGCCCGCCATGACCCCAACGCCGGAAAGGCACCGTCGCATTTTATCGGCGGCGTTGAGGCCTCGGTGCAGCCCCCCGCCACAAGGCAGTGGAGCCTTAATTTGCATATAATAATGAATGCAAATAAATGTTAAAAAACTTATCTTGACCGGGCGGCCATCCCACAATGACATTCTAGCCAGTAGCCAGAAGTCCCGTGCCTTCAGAACCCTGTTTGGGGAACCGAGGCGAGACACTGGTGGGGAGAGGGGAGGAGTTTAATTCTCAGGGTGGGTGGGGGGGGGGAGGTGAGGAACAGGGAGAACTATTATTATTGGTTGTGAGGATGATGGAAAGGGGTTGAGGGTCAAAGGTGCTGAAGTCAGTGGGGAAAAAGTTCAGAATATCAAAAGCTGTTTTTTGGGTGGATGTCTCAAATTATTAAATGAATACTCATTTGGGGGAGGGGTGAGAGAGGGGAATCATAGTAAAATTTAAAGTATTCTGCAGTTTTCTTTGAAACGGGACCTTTAAAAAGTTAAATGAGACTGAAGGGCCTGAAGCCCTTTAAAAATGGCACCAGTGCCTGTGCGGTAGCGCCGGATGCCGTTGCTGGGGACGGAGCGGCCGCCCCCTCTACGTCATTGGGGGTGGTGTTTCTGCCCCCTTCATTTAACTGAGCCCCTGCGCGAAATATCGCGAGGGCTCAGTGATGGCGCATTTGCGCCTGAAAACGTCATGATCAGAGCGCTCCGCCGCGGTGCGCTTATAAATTTCAGCCCAATGTATTAGTTGAGGGGGACTTTAATCTGCATATAGTCTGGGACAATCAAATTGGCAACAGTGGTCTAGAAAATGAATTTGTAGAATGTTTTTATGACAGTTTCTTGGAACAATACATTGTAGAACTGACTAGGGATAAAGCCATCTTAGATCTCGTATTGTGTAATGAAACAGGGTTAATTAGCAATGTCACAGTAAAAGATCCACTGGGAAATAGTAATCATTATACCATTGAATTTCATGTTAAGTTTGAAAATGACACATTTCAATTACAAACGAGAATCTTAAACTTAAACAAAGCGAATTACGAAAGTATAAGGGGAGAACTGGCTAAGGTTAATTCGGTACATAGACTGGAAGGTATGGTGGTAAATGAACAGTGGGAAATATTTAAGGAAACAATTCAAAGGGTTCAACAAAATTACATTCCGTTCAAAAACAAAAACTCATCAAGAAAGACCCATCCATGGCTCACTCAGGAAGTTAAGGAGCGTATTAGACTAAAAGAAGAGGTTTACAATGTTGCAAAATTGGTAGCAAGTCTGAGGATTAGCAGTGTTTTAGAAACCAGCGAAGGGCCACCAAAAAGTTGATTAAAAAAGGGAAAAAATAGAATGAGATTAAACTAGCCAGCAATGTAAAAACATTGTAAGAGCTTTTATAAGTACATAAAAAGGAAGAGAGCAGCTAAAGTAGACGTTGGTCCCTTAGAGGCAGAGACAGGAGAAACCATCATGGGGAATAAGGAAATGGCAGAGACATTGCATAAATATCTTGTGTTTGTCTTCACAGTAGAAAACACAAGTTCCATACCAGAAATAGGCAGTAACCTGGGGGCTAAAAAGAGTGAGAAAATTAAGGAAATTGATATCAGCCGAGAAAAAGTATTGGAGAAACATGAGGGACTAAAATCTGATAAGTCCCCGGGTTCTAAAAGAGATAGCTGCAGAGGTAGTGGATGCATCAGCTATGATTTTCCAGAATTCCTTAGATTCAGGAAGGGTCCCTTCAGATTGGAAGTTGGCAAATGTTACACTGCTTTTCAAGAAAGGAGGCAGAGAGAAAAGAAGAAACTGAAGCCAGTTAGCCTAACATCAGTCAATGGGAAGATGCTGGAAACAATTATTAAAGAAGTCTTGACTATGCACTTGGAAAAGCATAGTATGATTAGAACAAGTCAGCATGGTTTTACGAAAGGAAAATCCTGTTTGACAAATTTATTCGAAGTTTTTGAGGATGTAACTAGTTGGGTAGATACCTGGATTTCCAAAAGGCATTCGATAAAGTGCCACATAAAAGATGAATAAGCAATATAAGGGCTCATGGTTTTGGGGTTAATATGTGAGCATAGATAGAGCATTGGTTAACAGACAAGAAGCAGAGAGTGGGCATAAATAGGGCATTTTCAAGTTAGCAGACAGTGAGTAGTGGGGTGCCGCAAGAATCAGTGCTGGGGCCTCAGTTATTTACACTCTATATTAATGACTTGGATGACGAGACAGAGAGTAATGTATCTACGTTTGCTGATGATACAAAGCTCGGTGGAAAGGTAAGCTGCAGAGAGGACAAAGAGAGGCTGCAACGAGATATAGGCAGGTTAAGTGAGTGGGCAACAAGATGGCAGATGGGGTATAATGTAGGGAAGTGTGAAGTAGTTTACGTTGGTTGTAAAAATAGAAAAGCAGAATATTTTTTCAAAGGTGTGAGACTGGTAAGTGCAGATGTTCAGAGAGACTTGGGGATACTTGTACAAGGAATGCACAAAGTTAACATGCAGGTGCAGCAGGCTATTAGGAAGGCAAATGGCATGTTGGCCTTTATTGGAGTACAGGAATAAAGTCTTACTAAAATTATACAGGACTTTGGTGAGACCGCACCTGGAATACTGGGTTGAATTTTACAGCCCCCCGACATCGGGGGTTGTGGCGGTAGGGCCAGAAAATGCCTCCTGCAGAGGCCCACCATGGGCCTGGACGCCGGGAAGGCCCGGCCCGATATTGCCAGTGGTGGCAAGGCCTTGTGGAAGCTCCCCTGCTGCTCGGCGACAGGAACAGAACTTCATTATTTAAAAAATGCAAATTAATGAATTAATGACTTACCCGCTCCTGTCGTCCATTCCACTCCAATATTGTTGCCGATGGCTAGCACTTCCGCAGCTTCGGATCTCCATCCATTAGATCCACGGCGTAACACTGGTGGGAAGGGGGTGGGGGGAGCAGGTAAACATTTGTGTTGTGGGGGGGAGCGGGGTCAAACTAATATGATTGGTATAGGGGCTGGTGGGAAACGTTAAAGATAAAAGTTTATGAACTTAGGTGGGGGAGGGAGGAAGGTCAGGTACACAAGTTAAGTATTTTGGGGGGGAAGACGACAAGGAATGAACTATATAGTTATGGGGTGGGGGTGCTAGAAACAGTTATTTAATTTTTTAATATAAATTTAAAATGCAATGTCTCTTTTAAAATTTAAATTATAATGTAGGGCTCGAAGTCCTTTAAAAATGGCGTCGACGCCTGCACAGAGGCACCTGAAGCCGTTGCCGGGGATGGACCACCCGCCCCCTCCATGTCAGCTAGGGGGCGGTCTTCCCCACCCATTTAAGTGAGCTGCCACGCTGAATATCGCGGCGGCTCTGCGAAGTGAGGTCCAATCGGGCAGACCGCCATTTTGAAGCTCGCCACCGATCTCCAGCCCACTGTGTGCAGTTTTGGTCTCCACATTTAAGAAAGGATATATTTGCTCTGGAGGAGGTGCAGCGAAGATTTATTAAATTAGTCCCTGGGATGAAGGGATTGTTCTATGATGAGAGGCTGAGTAAATTGGGGCTATATTCTCTGAAGTTTAGAAGAATGAGCGGTGATCTAATTGAGACATACAACATTCTGGAAGGGCTTGATAGGGTATAAGCTGAGACACTGTTTCCACTGGTCAGGGAATCTAGAACACGGGGACACAGTCTCAGGATAAGGGACCAACCATTCAGGACTGAGATGAGGAGAAGTTACTACACTCAAAGGGTTGTGAATCTTTGGAATTCTCTACCCCAGGGGTGGTGGATGCTTCATCATTGAATACATTTAAGGCTGAAATAGATAGTTTTTTGGTCTCGCAGGGAATCAAGGGATATGGGGAGCAGGCAGGAAAGTGGAATTGAAGCCCAAGATCAGCCATGATCATACTGAATGGCGGAGCAGGCTCGAAGGGACATATGGTCTACTTCTGCTCCTATTTCTTGTGTTCTTGCATAACAATCTCATGTTTTCAACAATATTTTTCAGTTGTATTGCGGTTGATGGTTTATTTTATACCCAGATTCTTTGGCTTGGCTTCACGTGGTAGAATATTTGATAATTAGATACTACACCATGTTTAAATAAAGGAAGGATGGAACATAATATATCGCAAGAGGAAAGTATTTATTTGCATTATTGATTTGTAAACCTCTTTTACACAGGGTTTTAAAGGCCTTAAAGGTGCTGCTGGTTCAATGGGTCCTAGAGTAAGTATTGGAAATGTCAAACAAGCAAAAGCTTGAAATGCAGAGGGGAAACACGAAGTACTGCTTATATTATTTCAGAAAGCTCTTCTTGCATCACACACAAAAATGTGCTAATGTGCAGCCACTGGGACCTAGTGTCGCTGGACAATGGAGGGGAAAATCACCCAGGGTCCCTGTTTCTGTTCTTGCCAGAAAAGACAGTGGATGTTGTCTTACTGGGTCTCAGGAAGGTACTTAACATGATTCCATAGAATAGGCTACGACATGAGGTCCAAACCCATATGATAGATGGAAATGATGAAAATTTTTGGCAAATGGTTGGTCGATAGACAACAATGAATGCATGGGCAGTCATCTCATTGGCAGCCAATTACTAATGGAATGTCACAGGGGTAAAATTGGTCTATGCCAGCAGTGCCCAAAGATGCAACTCCATGCACATAAATTCAAAGGGATATAAGCTTGATCAGTTCATTTAGAAATGGCAATTCAATACAGGGAAATGTAAGGTTAAGAAATTTGGCAGAGGGAAGGTTGATGACCATTATGTTCTAAGTGGGAAAGTACTTCACTCATTGGAGCAGGAGAAAGATCTGGTCACTAAGACTAAGGGGAAGACTGTAAGGGAATATGAGACAAGTATTTAAAATTACATATTCTTATATTTCCAGTATAAAGTAGTTAGGCCTTAAAATAGTGCTAGGCCCAAAGATCAAACTCTTACAGGAGTGTGATCCTCTCTGCTGAGAAGACTTAAGATCCTGTCTACTACTCCTGTGCTGATAGAGAGACCCTAAACAAGTAGAAGTAGCTCAGCATGTTTTTGCTTGTGATGATTTGTCATTGACTGAAATATTGATGGCTTGGATCTCACTTTTCTTTCATAGAATATTAGCGGTTGATGATGTGAAAAAAAAACTTCAGCCATCAGTACTCGATTGATAGGCCTAGATCAATTCTGAGCCAAAATACTATGTAGGCCTCCTGCTCCTATGTTTGAGAAAACATTAAGAAGTTGATTTTTATTCTTTCATGGGTTGTGAGCGTCACTGGCAAGACCAGCATTTCTTGCCCATCCCTAACTGCCCTTGAACTGTGTGGCTTGCTAGGCCATTTCAGAGGGCAGTTAAGAGTCAATCACATTACTGTGGGTCTGGAGTCAAGTGTAGGCCAGACAAGGTAAGGACAGCAGATTTCCTTCCCAAAAGGACATTAGTGAACCGGATGGGTTTTTACAACGATTGGGAATAGTTTCATGGCACCGTTACTGAGAGTAGCTTTGAATTCCAGAGTTTTATTAATTAATTGAATTTAAATTCCACCAGCTGTCGAAGAGTCCTTTAAAATGAATGTGTATTCCTTTCTTACAGGGGGAAGCAGGAATAGTTGGGCCACCAGGTCAGCCAGGCTCATATGGGAAAGATGTAAGTTTCCAATTTTCCAAGAATTTATCTTTTGCAAAGCATGTATCTCTCTTGTGGTATTGTTGCCGGTTGGGAATTCGATCATATTGTGTGGGCCATCATTACATATCCTCTACTTCATGTTATTCATGTTACTCTCAGTTACAATGCAAAACATATCCATACACTAACATATGCAACTTGCTTGTACTTATATTGCTAATTTTGCCTTTAAGGATAAGAACATGAGCTGCATGCATACAAAGGCAAAATACTGTGGATGCTGGAAATTTGAAGTTTAAACAGAAAAATGCCAGGCAGCATCTGTGGAGAGAACTGTTTCCGCACTTAGTTGGACAACTGTCAAGGAACAAGAGAATAAGTGGAAACACAGATCACCTCATGGGCTTCTTGTGTTGAAACCATATTAATACTAATACTAATACTGACTGACAAAGATGCCAGTCAGTGATTGGATCAAGTCAGAATGTTATCAGAACCTCAGGTTCTGTTTGGTCTTGTAGCAGCTTTTCCTGATTCCTTGTAAATTGGTTTGAGTTTATTGCCATCACATATTGATTTAACGTCTTTTTTTTAATAGAGTAACAGAGGGCTGGAATTTTACACCCCTCCCCCACCCACCCCCCTGAAGGGGCAGGCTGGTGGTGACTCATAAAATTGAGTGGGAGATGCGGGGTGCCATTCCTAATGCCTTTCCGTCCCCGCTGCAAACTTACGAGGGGTGGCAGCAGCGAGAAGCAGCCCGTTTGTCCAGGCTAATCAAGGCCCTTAAGTGTCCAATTAACTGCCACTTAAGGGCCTCCTCCCGCCATTGCTGGTATTTTACCAGCAGCGAGCGGATGGTTGAGTTGCCCCAGAAGGTCGCCAATTAAAATCTGGCAGCCTCCTTGCAGGCCGGGGGATCCCGCCTGACCGGGCACCCTATGCCCCACAGAGGCCATCCCCCACACCCCACAGCCCAAGCACCCTCACCACACAACACTACCCCACTACCCCCCCACCCCCAACCTACCTCCCCCCCCCTTGCCTCACAGGCACCTGGCTGATTGACGGCGGCGAGGCCCCAAACACTTACCGTGTTTCTGGACTGGCGTCCCTCCTGCTGCTGAAACTGGGTGCAATCCCAGCAGTGGCCACTGCTCCCAGTGTGCTGCTGGGACTGAGAGCTGCCAGCCCGCTAATTGGCCAGAAACCCTTGGAGGCGGGACTTACTGCCTCAGACAGGTGGAAGTCCCGCCCGAGGCCAATTAAGGGCCTGGAGGGCGTAAAATCCTGGCGATGCTCCCAGGCTGGTGGATGTGGGCCTGCCCCTGATTTTTTTAGCTTGACGTAAAATTCCGGCCTAGGTGAAAGGCAAAGAAAATCAAGAAAATGTGGTAGATCCTTTTTAAGTTGTTTTTAGCCCCTTCCTATCTTCTCGGTAACCACCACCAGCCCTACAATACTCCAACTCTGCGTTCCTCCATTCAGGCCTCTTGTACATCCCTAATATCCTTCTATTAGTGGCCATGCCTTCAGTTGTCTAGGCCCAAGCTCTGGAATTCCATCCCTAAACCTGTCTGCTGCTCTATCCCTCTTCCACCAAGTTTTTGTGTACCTGTCCTAATATCTTCTCATGTAGCTTAGTGTCAAATTTCATCAGCTAATACTCCTGAGACGCACCTTGAGCTGTTTTACTACATCAAATGCACTATGTAAATCCAAGTTGTTATTTATATGAGCAACTTGGGTTACCATTTTGGCATCTAGCCCAATACTCCTTTCTCCGGCTTTGGTCACTCTTCTTTCCTTTCTCCTTTTTCTCTCACCCGTTTTTTACGAACAAATGAATTAGGAGCAGAAGTAGGCCATTCAGCCCCTCGAGCCTGCTCCGCCATTCAATAAGATCATGGCTGATCTGTTTGTGTCTCGAATTACACACTCCCATCTACCCCAATAACCCTTGATTACTTTGCCTGACAAGAATCTATCTACCTCTGTCTTAAAAATATTCAATGACCCCGCCTCCACCACCTTCTGAGGCAGAGAGTTCCAAAGTCACACAACCCTCTGAGAGAAGAAATTTCTCCTCATCTCTGTCCTAAAAGAGCAACCCCTAATTTTAAAACAGTGCCCCCTAGTTCTGGACTTCCCCACAAGAAGAAACATCCTTTCTACATCCACCTTGTAAAGACTGTTCAGGAATTTACAGACTTCAATCAAATCTCCCCTCACTCTTCTAAACTCCAGTAAAAATAAGCCCAATCTGTTGAACCTTTCCTCATAAAACAATCCACTCATTCCAGGTCTAGTAAATCTCCTTTGAACCACCTCCAATGCCTTTACATCCTTCCTTAAATAAGGAGACCAAAACTGCACACAATATTCGGGATGTGGTCTCATCAATGCCCTGTATAACTGAAGCATCACATCCTTACTTCTATTTTCCATTCCTCTCGAAATAAAGTATTCTTTATGACTTGCTGTACCTGCATTCGAACATTTTGTGACTTATGCAGGAGAACACCTAGATCCCTCTGCACCTCGGAATTCTGCAGTCATTCTCCATTTAAGTAATACTCTGCTTTTTTATTCTTCCTGCCAAAGTGAACAACTTCACATTTTCCCACATTATGCTCCATCTGCTAGATTTTTGCCCACTCACTCAATCTATCTATAGCGATCTGCAACCTCCTTATGTCCCCTTCACAACATACTTTCCTACCTATCTTTGTGTCATCTGCAAATTTAGCTACCAAGCCATTGCTCCCATAATCTAAGTCATTGATATAAATTGTAAAAAGTTGAGGCCCCAGCACAAACCCTTGCGGGACTTAACTCGTCACATCCTGCCATTCAGAAAAGGACCCATTTATGCATACTCTCTGTTTTCTGCCAGTCAGCCAATCTTCTATCCATGCTAATGTGTTACCCCCTACACAATGAGCTCCTACTCTGCACAATAACCTTTTATGTGGCACCTTGTCAAATGCCTTCTAGAAATCCAAGTACAGTACATCAACGGGCTTCCCTTTATCCACAGTGCATGTTACTCCTTCAAAGAACTCCAATAAATTGGTTAAACATGATTTCCCTTTCATAAAACCATGCTGATGATTCCCGATTACCTTGAGTTTTTCTAAGTGCCCAGCTCTAGCCTCCTTAATGATCAATTTCAACACCTTCCCCAGGACAGATGTCAAGCTAACTGGCCTATAGTTACCTGTTTTCTGTCTCGCCCCCTTCTTGAATAGGGGGGATACATTTGCTACTTTCCAGTCTGTTGGAACCTTTCCAGAATCCAGCGAATTTTGAAAAATTAACACCAACGCATCTACTACCTCATTAGCCACCTCTTTTAAGACCCTAAGATGAAGCCCATCAGGACCCGGAGACATGTCAGTCCGCAGCTCCAACTGTTTGATCAGTACCGTTTCCCTGGTGATTGTAATTTCACCAAGTTCCACTCTTCCTTTTTCCTGTTGATTTGCAGCTATTACTGGAATTTTTTTTGTATCCTCTATAGTAAAGACAGAAGCAAAATATTTGCTCATTTCATCCATTTCCTTACTTTCCACTATTAACTCCCCACTCTCACTCTCTAGAGGACCTTTACTTGCTCTTTTCCTTTTTAAATACCTGTAGAAACTCTATCTGTTTTTACATTTCTAGCTAGCTTCCTCTCATACTCTAATTTCTTTCTCCTGATGAACCTTTTAGTCATTCTCTGCTGCTCTTTATATTAGATTAGATTAGAGATACAGCACTGAAACAGGCCCTTCGGCCCACCGAGTCTGTGCCGAACATCAACCACCCATTTATACTAATCCTACACTAATCCCATATTCCTACCAAACATCCCCACCTGTCCCTATATTTCCCTACCACCTACCTATACTAGTGACAATTTATAATGGCCAATTTACCTATCAACCTGCAAGTCTTTTGGCTTGTGGGAGGAAACCGGAGCACCCGGAGAAAACCCACGCAGACACAGGGAGAACTTGCAAACTCCACGCAGGCAGTACCCGGAATCGAACCCGGGTCCCTGGAGCTGTGAGGCTGCGGTGCTAACCACTGCGCCACCAATTATCTGACCTGCCACTCATCTTTGCGCAATTATATGTGTTTTCCTTAAATTTGATGCTTTCCTTAACTTCTTTAGTTAACCACGGATGGTGGGTCCTCCCCTTAGAATTTTTCTTTATTGTAGGAATATAATTATTCTGAGTATTCAGAAATATTTCCTTAAATGTCTGCCATTACTTCTCTATTGATCTATCTCCTAACCTAGTAATGCAGTTCACTTCAGCTTCCCTTTTCTCTTCCCACTTGCCCAATAAAAGGTGAAAATTTATTTTCTTAGCATCTTTGTCAGCCAGGATTATCAAGTCCACTTACCGCACCTAAAATTTGATGAGAGTTTTCGCCATCTCGCACCATAATTTTCAACGCCTAAAATAAAAAGGGGAAGCTCCACCATAAATGGAATATCTGCCATTTTTTGCAGAGGTTATAGCTGGTCTCCTACTGGAGTCAAACCAGGAAACCATAAGAACCTCCATAGAAATTCATGGTCTATCCATCTCCCTATCTGCAGCCTTCCTCTTATTGTGCAAGGCTTGAGTCCTTCTTTAATAAACCTATTGTTCCTCTCTATGGCTTCTTCCACATTCTTCACTGGGCCCATCATGGCACACATTACTGAATCTCACAAAGCAGCATCTATTACTGTTCCATTCTCTGTTCTCAGTGGATCTTTTGGCAAAGGCATTCCTCATGGATAAATTTCTTCAACTTCCTCCTCATCCCATACACTCCCTCCTCTACTGCCCACCCGATCATAAGTACTGATCTATAATCGCCTTCAATCTATACTTCCTTTTCTCATTAATTCTCAGGATGTGGACGTTGCTGACAAGGCTGGCCTTTATTGCTCATCCCTAATTGCCCCATGTAAGTCGGAATGGGCCTTCTTTTAAACAGTTTCAATAGAAGCCTGATATAACTGAGTGGCTTGCTTGATCAGTTCTGAAGGCAGTTAAGAGTAAATGACTTTGGTTGGACTCGAGTCACATAAAGGCCATGACCTGATAAGGGTGTCCGGTCTCCTATACCTGAAGGGCACTGGTTAAATAGGCGTGTTTTTATGACAATCTGATAGCTTCATGCTCACTTTTTAGTGATACCAACATTTTATTTCCAGAGTTTTCAAAAACCGAATTAAAATCCTCAATCTGCCACGGTAGGATTTGAACTTATATACTCTGGATTATTAATTTAGCCCTGTTAGTGATCCAGTAACATAACCATACCTGGACTACCAAGGGGAAGGTTTTCACTAGCTCTGCTGGATCAAAATGGGGCTATAGCATCCCAGATATCAGAGTGCCATGCTAGCTCCCCACCTGCCATGAATGAGGCACATTAATTTTGTCATGAACATTGATTTTAAACTGTTACTGGAGTGAAGAAAGAACTTGTTAAAAATATCAGCTGTGGCTGGAAAAGACATTTGCATATTAACAGACGGTGATTAGAAGGCCAAAGGACCATTCCTTGACACATTCAACCTACAATGGACCTTGATCACCAGGTGTTGTGTGTAAGAAGAGTTTTCCAGAGACTGCTAAGGTGATACAATCCAAGATGTGGTCAGACCAGTTAGTCACATGACTAACCTGCTTGGCAACCTGCGTTTTTCTGAATTGTGCAAACAGTTTGAACTGAGAGTGTCTGTTTGCTTCTGGACTGAGGAGATCTCTCCTGTCTGCTCCCATCTCTTTCTCACAAGCCTCAGACTTAACTGAAGACACATTAACCCCAAGAGAGAAAAGTCTCCTACAGTGAACAAGGTTTCAGAAGAACACTGGGTCCCAATGAAAAGCTAGATCTACCTACAATCAGAGACTCCACAGTGAGCTCAAAGATCCGTAACAAAACCCTCTTCAGAGATTGCCTCAAACCTTTCCACTTTATTTCTTCTGCTCTGTTCTGACTCTATCCGCATGTGTGTGTCATGTGTATCCATAGGCGTTAACTGAATTCGAGGTTAAGTTTAAGTTTAATAAATTTCAACCTTTCTTCTTGAAACCTAAGAAAACCTGTTTGTGCTGGTTTCTTTGACTTATAATTGAAAGTGGTGAACAAGGATTCACCAAGGGGGAGCTAAAAACACAGTGTGTTTAAAATGAAACCCTGTTACGGTAAGACCAGGTGAAGGCTGAGAGGGACCCTTAGACACCTTTCGCACCTGGTCCGAATAGGAATGATAAAACGTATTGCTCCACTTATACTCACAATCGATCTGAGACTATGCTTTTAAAAAAATATATATAAACATCTAAAACTATGTTTTTGGTTTGAGACATCATTAAGTTTTTAGTAGGAGCTTCCAAAATGGCATGAGAGATCTCTGAATGGCTAGGAGCTCAGTATCCTGCTGTGAAACACCTCATCATTACTCTCAATACTGAGTGAGGCCCATCCCATACACTGCGTGTGGTTGAGGTTCTAGATTGTACCAGCAGGCTGAATTATGAGTGGAATGGGTTGTGGGAAAACATTTTATCTCAGGAGCAGCAACTCCAACAATGCAGTTCAGCAATTCTCTAGAATGTCAGTGAATATTATGAGCTCAGGTCAGTGCTTGGAGCTCAATAAACTTTGTGGCCCAGAGTCGGGAATGCTATCAACTGAGCCAAGGGGACATGATACAGCAGTGGAATTGGTGTGGCGAGCTAGTGTTCTAGTGGATGGTGAAGTAATGTGCCAGGCAGCAACAATGAAATCTAATGCTGGAAATAAAAAAATCCTCCAGTTGACCTTGAGAATCTACAGTTACTGGGTCACTTTGGGCCTCAAAATGCTACTTTAATAACAAGCTTATATCCCATCAATGTACTTAAAGTATTCTGCTTGTTTTTACTGCACTGTTTTTATTATGGGTCACTGTTTATATTTTTAGGGTGAACAAGGACCTCCAGGACCTCAGGGTCCTCCTGGATTAAGAGGGGATCAGGTAAGATGTATGCATGTCAGGGAGAGTTCAGGGGGAACCATTACTTGTTGTCTAAAGCCTTGGAACCTCTTTATGGCCTGATTGAAGTTAACCAACATACTAAATATTAAAGTGCTGACTCAAAACTCTTTTCAATGTGACAGAATAGCCAGAATAGTTAACTTTTGAACAGTTCAGTTAAAAGATTAAAATATTGCACATTCAGAAAAGCAAAGAATTTCCTTAAGGAAATAAAAGTAAAATATTCCGGTTGCTCAAAATCTGAAATAAAAACAGAAAGTGCTGGAAATATTCAGCAGATCTGTGGAGAGAGAAACAGAGTTAAAGTTTCAGTTTGTTGACCTTTCACAGTTCTGATGAAAGGTCATCAACTTGAAACTTCAATTTCCTTAGGAGTTTTATACATTTCCTCGACTACGTCAATTGTTGGGCTCAACAATTTCCGATGTTTTACATCAACAGTTAACATTTTTTGATTGATTGGGTTTACAATTTATAAACCATAGAATGTGATGGAATCATTTAGTCTATTCTAATCAACAATTTAATCCATGTACAACTGAACCGTACAAACTGGTTCACTCAGTTATTTTAGCATCCAACTCCTTAAGTACATTAGCCCACTGCTACACTTAACAAGGCAATCTATATGAAGGTGGAAATGTTTAGGATAGTGCATCAGTCCCTTATATTGTGCACCACCTTTTTTTGAGTCTTTGCATCAAAGCTTCCATCTGTTTGCCTAAAAAAGTAGTTTTCGTCACTCTAAAACACGGGAATGCCAAAGGCTGATTTTGCTGGACAAAATCAGCCTTTAGCTTTCCAGCACTATTTCAGATGCTTAGCTGCTTCACAATTACAGTTGCAACAGTTTAAGTGGACTAGTACTCCTCCCATTTCACTGGCTTCACATGTTGCATGAGTCATATAGTTCACATTTTAGCCCAGCAGACTGAAAACAGCAAAGTCTTGAACAAACCAGCAGACATAAATTGCCCCAATAGTTTTCAGTAACCCTTCATTCTTAGTAACTTCTGGGCTCAAGACAGATAAACAGAAATGCTAAGTATGTGGTTTTGTTAGTCTCTGAGCCAGTTTTACTCTGAAGTTATCCTGACTCCATGGCATAACTCCAGCAGGTAGGGGTGATATAATTAGACTTTGGAAGGTACTGAAAGAATTAGTTGGATTTTGACTGCTGATGTCAAGTCAACTGAAATAAAAATTGTGGGAGTTGTACAATCAGCTGTTGATGCAATATTACCTATGTTACACTATCGCACAAAATCAAAATCTACCTGATTGTTTCTAGATATTGGTAAATCAGTAACAAGGAGATGTAGCTTGGAGATTATCCCAGAAAAACAAAGCGGCAATTCGAATAAATGTTTTTATACAATGGGTTTTTTAAAACATGGAATGCTTTCCTATGAGTGGCTATTGAGACAGACTATAACATAATTAAAAAAAAGATTGCGGTATAGAGCTGTCACTGCACAGACACCACAGGGCAAATTGCTTTCTTTTGTGTGCGTTCTGTAATTCTGTGATGACCGAGTTTCCACATGTGTCAGACACACCAAAACAAAATGCCACATATGGAGTCGTACTCTGAGTGAGCACTGACTTGATAGAGGTCTTCAGGATCATGAAGGTTTACAATGGAGTAAATAGAGAGAGATTGTTTCCATGAGCTGATGCAATGACGAGAAGACACAGATTTAAGGTAATCACAGAAATAATTAATGGGTGTTTAGAAGAGGTTAATTAATATGGAGGGCGGGGTAGAATATGTAATTCACTACCAAAACTATTATTGAAATAGAGTCTAAGGGAATTAAATAGTTGTTTAAATAAAAGGAATATTTCAGGGCATTGGGAGCAAGCAGGAATGCAATAAGATTAGATGGGTCGTGTGGAGAAAAACATTAGTGCAGACAAGTATATATGAAATATGTATTGTGTTTATAGGGTAAAAGTGGTCCTCCCGGTCCTGAAGGAAAGACTGGTATTCCGGGTCTCCAGGTAAGACCCACCGTTAATTTTTGTTATATTCTGTTATGGTGGTACAGGATTTCCCTAAAGAAAGCGGATGCTATACAGGAAATTAAGCAGACCATCATATAGGGATGCTGAAGCTACATCTTTTGAGAGGGAAAATAGTGGGACCAATTTCCCTGTCCTTTACACCTGAATTTCTGGGGGCTCTCCATTTTTGTACGCATATATCGACACAGTGAGTGGCTGGAGACAGGCTTTCTGCGCACACTACAGGGCCTGAAACACGGTAGCAATGGAATGGAAAGCATTGGAAATCAACCCTGAGATGCTGAATAAATGTTTGTCCCATCTGGGTGTGGCATCGAGCTGGAAAGTCGTGGATGTTTTTGGTTTAGAAAATGAATCCATCTCCATGGTGCCGACGCCAGTGTGTGCTTTAATGTTGCTGTTTCCCCTAAGTCAACAACATGAATCCCACAGGGAACGTCAAAAGTCGGAACTAGGTGCAAAGGATATTGACCCTCGAATCTACTTCTTGAGGCAGACAATTTCAAATTCCTGTGGAACTGTTGGGCTTATTAACACTGTTGCCAACAATCAAGATAAACTTGACTTTGTGGAAGGCTCTGCTTTGAAGAAGTTTCTGAATGAAACTATAGATCTCTCGGCAGAGGAAAGAGCCTAGCAATTGGAACAAAATGAGGAGACGTGCAGCACATGATGACACTGCAGAGGAGGGAGAGTGTCGGGTGCAAGGAGATGGTACAAACTTCCATTTTATCACCTTTGTTGGTGTAGATGGGCACCTCTATGAACTAGGTAGAAGAATGCCATTCCCTATTGACCAAGGAGAAACATCAAATGATGGAATAGAGTAGGGCTTGAACATGGGTTGAGGTCCAGTATTGAGATTTAAATGAGGCAGCCCAGTCTCCTGTTGCAGCATCTATCGG
The DNA here is from genome assembly GCF_036365525.1 of Heterodontus francisci. Classification (NCBI taxonomy): domain Eukaryota; kingdom Metazoa; phylum Chordata; class Chondrichthyes; order Heterodontiformes; family Heterodontidae; genus Heterodontus; species Heterodontus francisci. Next base: position 42,356,845 of record NC_090375.1, read on the forward strand.
GGTGCTTACATGCAAGGCATCCCAGGAAGCTAGAATCAGATTTGCACCAGGATGTTGCTTAGTGAAGGGCCCAACGGCTAGATGAAGGGGTTTGATAAAGTTAAGTTATACCTTTTCATTTGGGAAATATGGATCTTTGGGCCAAACAGCTCTCCAACATCAGACAGGACAGCTCCAAAGTCAGCAGTTGGACCACAAATGTGGGTTTCTCAGACCTGTAGCTGTGCTGTTCTTTTCTCCCTGATTTGCCATGGAAAATGCCTGCATCGCCAGTAGTGCAAACGTGTTCACAATCTGCTTACCAAATTTGGCTGCCACTTAGCCTGGACATGTGCAGGCCGCAAAAAATTGGCTCCTTAGTGCCACATTTTTCGGTGATACATGTACAATTTTGGCTCCAAAATGCCATCCTCGGTGCGAGCACATACTTTTGATTCAAACAGTACTGGACATCATTTTAGTGAGGGCAATTAGTGTTTATGTGCACAGGGAGCATCCGTCAGAAATACGCAGAGCAGTGAGATTGTAACGCCAATCAATGTGTAACACTGATTTGAACCAGCACTGGCATTTTGGAGCTCAACACTCCAGCTAACGCTGTCTCTTAAATGCGCATAGCTGAACACGCAGTCAGCAGCAGGAAGGAAATCCCCACCAATGCCATTTAGAGGGATCATAGACTACTTTCAGGTTAGTTGCTAATTGATTTCTACAGGCTGTCACTGCCATTATAGAAGCATTTGGTGGTTTTAAGTGTTGCTTAAAGTTGCTGAAGTCTACAGGGAGTGGTGCGGCAGGTCCTGACTTCAAGGATTCTGCACAAACAACTTGCTCCCAGACAGGGATGCAATAGTATGCATTCCCCTTGGACTACAGCATGAAGGGGAAATGAGCAGAGGTGACACAGAGCAAGCTGCTGGAAGAGGGATGAAGAATAGGTGGTGGGGGTGCGGGGGTGGGGGGGGGAAGGGCTGTTAGCAGAAGGCCATATCCATCCAGGGTGCTCAGAGAGAAATTCTCCTACATGAAACTCAGGGAGGAACAGTGTGTCAGATGTCTCTGCTTCAGTAAGGATGTCCTCACTGAAATCTGCCACCTGCTCCAGCCACAACTGCAACCTCAGAGCAGGGCGAGGATTGCATTGCCAGCGAATTTGAAGGGGACCGTGGCCATGAACATTTATGCCCCTTTGATGTTGCAGCAAGCGATATTTGCAACATCTCCCAGTTCGCCATCCACTGTTGTGTAAGGAGGTCACTGAGGCTCTGTATTACAAGAGACCTGAATACATTTCATTCTCTGTTGCCAGAGAGAAGCAGGCAGAATGAGTGTGCGACTTCGCAAGGATTGAGGGCTACCCCGTTGTGCAGGATCCCATTAACTGCATGCATGTCGCTTTGAAGGCACCGCATGCCAACGCTGAGATGTACCACAACTGAAAGAGATTCCACACCCTCAATGGGCAGCTGTTGTGCAACCATATGCAGCTTATCATGCAGGTCAATGCAGTCATGATGCCTTCATTCTGCGGTAGTTCGCTGAGCCATCTGTATTTGAGCCACCACGACAAACCAGAGAGGGGCAACTGGATAACCAGGATGACAGCATGGCTCATGACAATGGTGTGCAATCCAGGCACATGTGGGCAGCATGCATGCAACTAAAGTCATGTCGTGACATGAAATATCATATAACAGACCAGCGAGGTGCTGAAACAATAATTCTGCAGAACCGCTCTGGAGGAGCCCAGCAGTAACTGGTTGAGTGTGTGTTAAGATTTGTGTTGGTCTGCTGCATAACCTCACCATCGTAAGTGCACAGCCCTTGCCACCAGCTATATGGTGAGCAGCTGAGGAGGAGGAAGAGGAGGAGGAGAAAAAGGAAGGGAGGAGGCAAGCAACACAGTCTCTTTCTGACTGGACTGTCTGCAATTGATTCATCTGACTGCAATACCAGTAAACGTAGCCCCAATTCCCCATTCACCACCCTACTTTCCCTCTGTTACTGACTGTCACAGCATCCACTTGGACACAAAGCAAAAGTAAAAGCCATCACAAAATAAAGATTCCAAACTCAATTTATAAATCAAACCATTCTATATTGTAAACAAATGTCAAATAATCACTCCTATGCATTCCCTTAGTGTTCCATGTGTGTTTGCCTGTTCAAGTGCTCTTGTGCAGAGCTATCCCAATGGCTGGTGGAAGGTTGCTGACTTTCAGCAGGACCTTGCTGAGCTTGCACGTCAACCTCGAGCAGCTCTAGCCCTAAAAGGCATGGCTTCGGACTGCATCATCTCAGTATGGATACCTGTCGTCTGGGCTGGCTGGCTGGCTGGCAGGCAACAGCAAAGGCACTGGCGAAGTGTTTATGGTGGGGGAACAAACACTGTCATCCTGAGAGAGCAGCAGGTGCATCCCCCATGGTGCCACTGTCACAACCCCAGGGTGACACCTCAGCAATGCTAGTAATCTGTTGGAGGACTGCTGTGCAACACTGCAAGCTGCTTTGAATGCAAGTATCCACAGCCATGATGGTAGCAGTCTGAGATTACACGGCAGCAAGCTGAGCTTGCATGACAGAAGTCTGAGCTTCCACTGCAGAACCCAGATGGTGGGTAGCTTCTGCTTGTGCTGCAACAGAAGCGGAGACATCGGCCATCAGATACTGCATTGTAGTTAGGTCCGGAAGTATGCCAATGTAGTTGCCCACCACTTCCATGGTGGAGAGGATGGTCTCTAAACATTTTGCCAAGTTGGTTCCAAGTTCCTCCATGCTCCTTGACATGGTACGTAGGCTTTCTGGTAGGCCTGCCAATGTACCAAGCATTTCTTTGTGAGTAACCATCAGCCTTCTTCTGTAGCCCGCCCCATTGAAGTGCTCATCTGAGTCCACTGCAGCAAAATTCATGTGCAACCTCACCCTCCAGCGAGCTGACACATGTGCTAACCTTATCCCCTGCCGTGGCTGCAGGCCATTCATGTTTAGTGTCTCACCATGTGCAAAAGCAGAAAGGCAGATTATTATCTGAACGGCGATAGATTGGGAAAGGGGGAGGTGCAGCGAGATCTGGGTGTCCTTGTGCACCAGTCGCTGAAAGTAAGCATGCAGGTGCAGCAGGCAGTTAGGAAGGCAAATGGTATGTTGGCCTTCATAGAGAGAGGATTCGAGTACAGGAACAAGGATGTCTTGCTGCAATTATACAAGGCCTTGGTGAGACCACATCTGGAATATTGAGTGCAGTTTTGGTCTCCTTATCTGAGGAAGGATGTTCTTGCTATGGAGGGAGTGCAGCGAAGGTTCGCCAGACTGATTCCTGGGATGGCAGGACTGACGTATGAAGAGAAATTGGGTCAATGAGGCTTGTATTCACTAGAGTTTAGAAGAATGAGAGGAGATCTCATAGAAACCTACAAAATTCTAACAGGACTGGACAGACTAGATTCAGGAAGGATGTTCCCGATGGCGGGGGAGTCCAGGACCAGAGGTCACAATCTAAGGATAAGGGGTAAGCCATTTAGCACTGAGATGAGGAGGAATTTCTTCACCCAGAGAGTGGTGAACCTGTGGAATTCTCTACCACAAAGCAGTTGAGGCCAAATCATTAAATATAGTCAAGAAAGAGTTAGATATAGTTCTTAGGGCTAGAGGAATCAAGGGATATGGGGAGAAAGCAGGAACAGGTTACTGAGTTTGGACGATCAGCCATGATCGTATTAAATGGCGGTGCAGGCTCAAAGGACACAATGGCCCACTCCTGCTCCTATTTTCAACATTTCTATGTTTCTATCCTGCCTCTAAGCTGCCCTCTAAAGTATGTACAGTGTCAGAATCTGAACTGGTGTCTGAGTTTCAGATTGAATGACAGAGTTACTTCATCATTACTATCTTCCTGCTTTTCCACCATTGCCTGGCCAGGTGGCAGTTCTTGAAAGGAGAAAGGCACAAAAGTATGGTTGTGGTGAGAGGAAGGGGGTAAAGCAAGAGGTGCATCTTTATATCAATATCCTGGGGGTCACCATTGACCAGAAACTGAATGGGATCAGCCATTTAAATACTGTGGCTACAAGAGCAGGTCAGAGGCTGGAAATTGTGCAGCGAGTAACTCACCTCCTGACTCCCCAAAACCTGTCCACTATCTACAAGGGCGCAAGTCGTGAGTATGATGGAAAACTCTCCACTAGCTTGGATGAGTGCAGCTCTAAAAACACTCAGAAAGCTCAACGCCATCCAGGACAAAGCAGCCCACTTGATTGGCACCCCATCCACCACCTTCAACATTCACTCCCTTCACCACCAATGCACAGTGGCAGCACCATGTACCACATCCAAGATGCACTGCAGCAACTCACCATGCCTCCTACAAAAGCACCTTCCAAACCTGCAAATTCTTCCACCTAGAAGGACAAGGGCAACAGATGCATTGGAATGCCACCACCTGCAAGTTCCCCTCCCAACCGCACACCATTCTGACTTGGAAATGTATTGCTGTTCCTTCACTGTTACTGTAACAAAATCTTGAAACTCCTTTACAGCACTGTGGGTGTATCCGCACCAGATAGACAGCAGCGGTTCAAGAAGGCAGCTCACCACCACCTTCTCAAGGGCAATTATGGATGGGCCTTGCCAGTGACGCCCACATCCCATGAAACAAATAAAAAAAACTGCAGCTTATTAATCAGAAGACATCATGGGATGAGGGGCAAGTGGGATGTGAGAAAAAGGATTAGGAATGAGGATATTGTCATCTACAATGGTTTCAGCTGCACCACTGGCCACAGCCTCAGTGATGGGTGATTCAATAATCACGAGTACCGTCTCTTCCATCGGAGTTAGGACATGCAGTTGTTTCTGTCCCCCACCCATTAGCTCTTCCTGCCTTCGCTTATGCGCCAACTTGTCCCTCAGGAGAGCTGGAACTGAGTGTAGTGAAATGTGTTTGGGTGATGTGACTGTCATGGTTGAATAGCTGGTGATATGTTCAAGCTGTGAGATGTGGGTGTGAGGCTTGCAGCATGCTGAGTGTGTGAGGGTGAGATGAAGCTATGAATGTTAGGTATGAGTTGTGATTCAAAGAGATTGTTAATAGATGAATGATGGGTGTGTGGTATATTGAGCACTGTGTGAGGCTAGTGGTGCAGTTGTTGGGATATGGCATTGAAGACACCATCGCTGAACTTGACTACTTGTATGAGCTCATTGAACTTTGTGCAGTACTGCATCCAGGTCCTCGGGGTATGAACCCAGGCACTGATTGTTACAGCTATCTGGTTCTTCTGCTTTCGCAAAGTTTGTCTAGCGGGTCGCCTGGCTCCTGTGGATAGACCACCTTTCTCCTCCTCTCCACCTCCTCCACCAAGCCATCTAGTGCAGTATCAGAGAAACTTCGAGCACACTCTATCTCCTGTTGCTTCTTAATTCAATCTTCACCCTGCTCAGATTCTGTTCCATAAATAGTTCGGAACCTGCTTCTACTAAAATATATGTTCCCTTTAATATGTGCCATCTGGCTTTAAGGTGTGCAGACAAGCTTTAAATGGTTTATTATTTACACCTTTTGGATGAGTCATTAAACTTGAGCCCTGTCTGCCTGTTCAGGTGGCTGTAAAAGATTGAAGAGCAGGTGAGTGCTCCTAGTGTTTTGGCCAATGTTTGTCCCTCAACCAACACCATCATAATAGATTAGCTGTTCACTTATCACATTTGTTGTTTATCTCTGCCTGTGACGTATCTCACAATCAGGGTCTCTATCTCTCAGCTGTCTTGCAACTTGGGGATATCCATTGTTCAGTTATCTCACTACTGAGTTGGTGTTACATAGTAATGGCCTCTATCCTTCTCAACTATTATACATTCTTTGGCATATCGCACATTCTTTGCTGTTTTGCTCAACTGCCTCACTTTCTTTGCTGCACTATATCACATTCTGTGGGATATCATATATTCAGTGTGTTTCCCTTACAGTCCTCTCGCACAATGCTACATTCATAGCTCATAGTTGCCAGTCCAGGTCTTGTTAAATATTTTTCTCATTCAGAATTGTGCATGTTATATGTGTTACGAGCAGTGAGAAAGGTATCTAGGGGACCCTCTCAGCCTTCACCTGGTCTTAGCGTAACAGAGTTTTAATTTTAAGCACATCGTGTTTTTAGCTCCCCCTTGGTGAATCCTTGTTCACCACCTTCCAATTAGAAGGCAAAGATTGGATAGGCTGGGGTTGTTCTCCTTGGAACAGAGAAGACTGAGGGGAGATCTGAATGAAACGTACAAAATTTTGAGGGGCCTGGATAGAGTGGAGGTGAAGGGCTTATTTGCCTTAGCAGAGAGGTCAGTGACTAGGGGGCATAGATTTAAAGTGATTGGTAGAAAAATTAGAGGGGAGTTGAGGAAAAATGTTTTCACCCAGAGGGTGGTGGGGGTCTGGAACTCACTGCCTGAAAGGATAATTGAGGCAGAAACTCTCAACTCGTTCAAAAGGAGTCTGGATATGCACCTCAAGTGCTGTAATCTGCAAGGCTACGGATAAAATGCTGGCAGGTGGGATTAGAATGGGTGGTTCGTTTTTCGGCCGGCACAGGCACGATGGGCCAAGTGCCCTCTTTCTGTGCCTTAAACTTTATGATCATTTCTGTGCAGACCATGATATGATTGATGTATCTGTTTCTTTCAGATTTTAGTGAATAACCTATTTATGTTTCACCTGAACTTATTCTGAATTTTAGGGACCAAAGGGTTCCAAAGGAACAACCGGAGACCCAGGTTTTCCAGGGCTCCAGGGACTACCAGGATCACGGGTGAGAATCGTTTGGGGAAATTGTTTTTTCAAATGTGTTTAGTAAGCACTTGATGAAGACAAACTTCTCTCTATGAAATGACATAGAAAGGGAATCCTCAACCTGCAACAGGCCAGTGTATCTTCTTCATTCTGGTTTCTTGGAAAGGCTGTTTTCAAAGCTCCAAAATAAAAATGATTACACAAACAAAAGTAGAAATATTTACCAAAGAGGAACCCTATGGTATTTAGTGATGCAAGAAGTCTGTGAGTTAGGAGTTGGGGTCATAATTATGATGATATAAATGAAGAACTTTATGGATGGCAACATATTGTTGCTGGCACAGGGTAAAGCTCTATTAATTAGTATTGTATGGATTAATATCCTAATGATATTGTAGGGCTGAACTCTGTATTATTGCTTTATCAGTGATGGTGCAAAATGGAACTTTACAGGTATTTAGCTATCACTACTGGACAGATAAAATCATCCATTAAAGAAAAGGCTGGAGCACTAAAACACTTCTTTCCCCTTCCAGCTCAATTATAATTTCACTATACAGTATCAACTTACATTTAGTGATTGAAAAAATTATCCAGTTTAGTTTTGAGTGACCACTCAAAATTCAAAATTATGATCTATCAATCTGATTGAATAATTCAAATTAAATTTCTCGGTCCCTCAGTGTAAAATTAACACATTCCAAGTTCTTATATTCTCAGTATGATATATTTTGTCCACATCCAAGAATATTAGTTTTAAGATCCTGATAATTGTCTATAAATCTTCGATGGACTTGTCCCACTTTACCTCTTGTTGCAAATTGGTGTTTTTCATCTTCCTTTTCTTCTTGAACAGGGACAGCCAGGGGAAGCAGGATCCCCAGGCAAAACAGTAAGTAAAGTGCAATGTCTCTATTTTCACATTCTTCTAATAGTGTTCATCTGTTCGTGGTCATTATTTAACTGATGCTGAACTGAGCCACAGGCTACATCTCTTCATTATGTTCAAGATGCAATCATTTCAAAAATGGCTTTGTTCTTTTGTACAGGGATCTCCAGGCAAATCAGGTGATCAGGGGTTCAAAGGAGCCAGGGTAAGTGATAAAATGATGAAGAAAAATGGACTATTGCTAAGGTTTTAAAAAACTCAGTTAATCAAATAAACAGATCAGCAGCCCATCAGATGAGATACAGATCCAATGGAAAAAGGCCCAACTGAATGTGCATTGTTGTTCATTTCATTGTAAATCCACCATCATTGCTGCTGAGGGAAAATATCCATGCCCCTGATGAGATTATTTGAAATCATCACACACCTTGGATCAAACCTGGAATTTGCTTGGTCTGTGTGGCTCAGTACTGCACTAGTTAATGTATTTATTCACCAAGCCATCAAGACAACATACAATTCAATGTTAAAAGGAACATGCAGCTTGTTGGTGTTGTGATATTTGGGTAGATTTGGGTGGAATGCAGAAGGGAAAATCTGATCAGAAGTATCGTGTGCTGCTATCGAACCCATCAATTTTCCTTCCTTTGAAATGAATGAAATCCAGGAGGTTCTGTAGGGGGTGTGCAATCCTCCTCGCTAGACTTTTTTGTCCTTCACCTCAACACCCAGGCATTAACAGGGAAAATCTACCCCCATCAAGTTCCTAGTTGATGCCCAGTATTCCTATTATGGTTAGCTTCTCATCCAAGTCAACATTCCTCCCTCAACCAACTCCACCAGAAACAGATTCATTAGTCATTCATCTTGTTTGCTCTTTAAGGGACCCTGTTGTGCACAAATTGCATGACATGTTTGCATATATAGGCTGAATTTATGGGTCCCCGAAGATGGGTTTGGAGGTGGGGGTGCCCACAGAATTGAGATGAGAGACGGGGGTGGGGGAAGGGTGGCAGAGAGCCTTTCGCCTCCCAATCGCAAGGCAATTTTGTCAGGGGTGGGAGAGACTGAAGGATAGCAATCCCACCCAGAGGCCTATTAAGGTCCTTCAGTGGCCTATTAGTGGCAGCTGGGCCTCCCCCACACAGAAGAAGGTCGCATAGTAAAACGAGGTGACTTCCCTGTGGGTTTGTGGGGGGGGCCTCCTCTGTGGGAAATCTGTGGCTCATGGAGGGTGCCCTCTGGGAAAACCTGCATCTCCCTGAACCCCTCACCCTGTACTCAAGGCCCACCTTCCCCCAGCTCGCTTGGGCCTGACGGCCTAGCCCCAGCAACCCCGCCTCACTTACCTGAGGTCCAGGTTTCCAGTCCTGGTCCTGGGTCCTGTGGTTGCTGCAAATAGCTGAGATGGGGCTCCCCACAACCTGTTCAGCCTGGCACCAGGAGCCCCATTGTTGGCACAAAACTCAGCCCAAAATAATTTAATTGTTGAGAAGTGTTCTGAGGCATCCTTAGAGCATGGTAAGATGCTTTATAAATGCAAATTAGTTCTTTAATTCAACTTGAGAGAATAACTGTTAAAAAATTAAATAGTGTCTGAAGAAGGGAAATCAATAACATGGTGAGAACTATTTTGTAACAAGAGAGTAAGCCCAATTTTTATGAGCTTCCTACAAAAACGTTCAGTTCTTCCTCTGAGGATGGAGTGATTAAGAGCTCTGGGAATAAGATCTCCTTCAGTTAGTACATGTTAATGACTTGTTAAAACAACAAGAATATTTTAAATAATAATAAAAGCAAAATACTGTGGATGCTGGAAATCTGAAATAAAAACAAGAAATGCTGGAAATACGCAGCAGGTGTGGCAGCATCTGTGGAGAGAGAAGCAGAGTTAACGTTTCAGGTCAGTAACTCTTCTTCAAAACTGGCAAATATGAGAAATGTCAAAGGTTATAAGCAAGTAAACTGGAGGTGGGGCAAGAGATAACAAAGGAGAAGGTGTAGATAGGAATAGGTCACAGAATAGCTGACCAGAAGGTCGTGGAGCAAAGGCAAACAATATGTTAATGGTGTGTTGAAAGACAAAGCATTAGTACAGATAGAGTATTAACAGACTGAAAATTGAACAGCAGCAAGTACAAACATGAAAAAAAAGTGGGTAAGCAAACTGAACAAACTAAGATGAAATAAAATAAAATAAACACAAAAAAACTATATATAAAAAAAGAAAAAAGAAAAAACAACTAAAAATAAAAGTAAAATGGGGGGCCCGTCATGCTCTGAAATTATTGAACTCAATCTTCAGTCCGGCAGGCTGTAGTGTGCCTAATCGGTAAATGAGATGCTGTTCCTCGAGCTTGCGTTGATGTTCACTGGAACACTGCAGCAATCCCAGGACAGAGATGTGAGCATGAGAGCAGGGGGGAGTGTTGAAATGGCAAGCAACCGGAAGCTCAGGGTCCTGCTTGCGGACTGAGCAGAGGTGTTCCGCAAAGTGGTCACCCAGTTGCGTTTGGCCTCCCCAATGTAGAGGAGACCACACTGTGAGCAGCGAATACAGTATACTACATTGAAAGAAGTAAATCGCTGCTTCACCTGAAAGGAGTGTTTGGGACCTGGGATAGTGAGGAGAGAGGAGGTAAATGGGCATGTATTACACCTCCTGTGATTGCAGGGGAAGGTGCCGTGGGAAGGGTACGAGGTGTTGGGGGTAATGGAGGAGTGGACCAGGGTGTCGCAGAGGGAACGATCCCTTCGGAATGCTGACAGGGGAAGGGAGGGGAAGATGCGTTTGGTAGTGGCATCACGCTGGAGGTGGCGGAAATGGCGGAGGATGATCCTTTGGAATATTTTAGATATTCCATTTCCATTTACAGCAAAATAAGTTTATGATTTCATCAGAAATAGCAATCAGAGGGAATCTTCCTACTATGTTTATGATGGTAGTGACCAAACCATTGTGCCATTAAAGAATGAATAAGAATTTGATGAAGTAGAGATATTTGGAAATAGGGATAAATGAGAAAAATTGCAACAATAATAATTTTTCTTAAATATTTTCCTTTTTTCCCATTTATTTCCAAGTTTCATTTTGCTTTTCTTTTGGACAGGGTGACCCAGGTATCAAAGGTGAAAAAGGAATCCAGGGAGACAAAGGACGACCTGGTGATCCAGGGCTTCCAGGTATAAAAGGGCACACCGGGATGATGGGTCCAGTGGGACCTCCAGGAGAAAGAGGCCCAGTTGGGACACCAGGCCAATCAGGTCCTCCTGGCATACCTGGAGAAAGAGTAAGTAACTGAATACTAACAATAACCCTGGTTACCAATGTTCAAAGTGTCAAGCAAGCTCAGATGGAAAAGAAAATCCTTCAGACTTGGAATTCCTTCACAGAACGGAGCTTCAAAATTTGAATCCAAACTCAAAGTTGGAATCAACCATTTCACTCGTACTTGATTATAATTCCTTCTAATGCCTGATTTTATAATTTTCTGAAATCAGACTCCCCATCAAGAGGATGTAGCGGGAATTTGGAGGTGCACTTCCCATATATTTTCTCTCCATTTAAAAATTACTTGCCTAAGCTCCTGATACATACTGTCAGGAAGCAAGGTTCCCTATCAGGAGTGCAGGTTTGCAAAATTGCCCCTCATATATTGATTTAACATTGACTCACACAGACTTGATGTTACTTTCCCCTAGGGCGAGCCACCATCCTTTGAGCAACTGAGAAGACTTATAAGGGAAGAGCTGTCAAAGCAGCTCGATGGTAGGTTGCACTTCATATGTCTATGTTTACTGTACTACACTTATGTAAGAACACAGTCCTGGGGCCAAAGCTTGAATCAAGCCTAGAGCAATGAGGTGAAACTTTCTTTTCTCTGATTACTATAAGTTAAATGCATTTGGGCAGTCTCAACTCAATTCCTAATGGGTGGAAAATAACCCCTTAATTCAACCCAATTTGGGAGAGGGCTGCTGTAGGAAATAAAATAAAAATAATTTCTGCTTTCTTGAGGTTTGAATTGAAACATATGATTGGCAGAACAGAGGTAGCTTCACCCTGTGGGGGAAAAAAATCACAAAATGATGCAGATGCTGTAAATCTGAAACAAAATCTGAAAATGCTGGAAGCACTCAGCAGTCAAACAGCATCTATGGAGAAAACAAATGACTCATGTTTGCACCCTTCGTCAGAATGAATGCCACAAACATCTGATTCACTAGCTTGTTTGTTTTCTCCATAGATGCTGGCTAACATGCTGAGTGTTTCCAGCAATCCCTGGCTTTGCTTTGTATTTTGCCATGCCTGACTTAGAAGTACTTGATGCTGCTAGTTGGGTGGAAATATTTGAGCACAAAATTGCTTAAAAATTACAATAAAAGAAAAGACAGGTGTTAAATGTTATGAATTTATTAAGCCACAAAATACAAGAAACTATTTGAAGTTTATTTGTGTTCTGCTATGAAGCTCACCTTCCCTCAATATTACATATTCAGGTACAGAAAATAATCAAATAATCTCAAAGGTTAATGAATGGTCGAGTTTATATCTAGAGAACTAGATTACAAGGAGGTAGAAGTCATGTTTCAGTTATACAAAGCCCTGGTTAGACCACATCTGGAGGATTGTGAACAGTTCTGGGTAACACACCGTAGGAAGGATATATTGGCCTTGAAGGGAGTGCACCGTAGGCTTACCAGAATGGTACCTGCACTTCAAGGGTTTAAAAACGCAACATAAATTACACAAACTTGCATTGTATTCTCTGAAATTTAGAAGTAAGGGGTGTTTCAATCAAAATTTTCAAGGGGAATGGATAGGGTAGATAGAAACTATTTTCGCCAGTTGAAGAGCATAAGACAAGGGGCATAGTCTAAAAATTACACCCAGCCCTTTCAGGAGTGAAATTAGGAAACACTTCTACACACAGTCTGGATTTTGTGAGGCCCCATGAGGCGGTGTCAGAGGCAGGAAGGCACAGAGTTTCGTAACGTGTAGCGGGGCGAAGTGTCCATCGCCTCCCTGTTGCCCAGCAATCTTCCCAGGGTCAGGATGGGCAAACAATAGCCTTCCTGCCATAAAAGCCAATTGAGGCCCTAAAGTGGCCTATTAATGGCCAAATAAGGACCTCATCCCGCCACTGCTCAGATCTTGCGAGCAGCTGGGGGGGAGGCCTCCATCAGGTAAAACGAGGCACCCTCCCTGCGGGCTTGAGGGGGGTTCCCTCCACGGACAATTTGTGGTCCACAGAGGACCCCCACTGGGAACAACTTTACCACCTGGGACCCACCTCCCCCTGGACTGGACGACCACCCCCCACCACATCCTTGCCAGGGCCTTCCGCACTGGCCCCGCTGACCCCACCTCACCTACCTCTGTTCTATATTCCACCGCTGGGCCTGGGTCCGAGGCCTCTGCAGTACCAGCAGTGGCTACCGCTCCCAGTGATACTGCCCATACCACTGTGCTGCCATCGCTCGGACTGGCTGGCAGCTCTTGGTGCGGGATCCCCATCCCTTTAAAGCCTTTAAAGGGGTGGGGATCCTGCTTCCTGAAACCTGAAACAGGTGGAAGCCTGTGACCAGTGATGTACTGCAGGAATTGGTGCAGGGACCCTTGCTGTTTGTAATGTACATTAATGATGTAGACATGAATACAGGAGGTATGATCAGTAAGTTTGCGGATGACACGAAAATTGGTGGTGTCATAAATAGTGAGGAGGAAAGCCTTAGGTTACAGGACGATATAGATGGGCTAGTAAGATGGGTGGAGCAGTGGCAAATAGAATTTAATCCTGACAAGTGTGAGGTGATGCATTTTTGGAGGACTAACAAGGCAAGGGAATATACAATGGATGGTAGGACCCTAGGAAGTGCAGAAAGTCAGAGGGACCTTGGTGTGCTTGTCCATAGATCTCTGAAGGCAGCAGCACAGGTAGATAAGGTGGTTAGGAAGGCATACGGGATACTTGCCTTTATTAGCCGAGGCATAGAATATAAGAGCAGGGAGGTTATGATGGAGCTATATAAAAGGCTAGTTAAGCCACAGCTGGAGTACTGTGTACAGTTCTGGGCACCACACTATAGGAAGGATGTGATTGCACTGGAGAGGGTGCAGAGCAGATTCACCAGGATGTTGCCTGGGCTGGAGCATTTCAGCTGTGAAGAGGGACTGAAAAGGCTAGGGTTGTTTTCTTTAGAGCAGAGAATGCTGAAGGGGGACATGATTGAGGTATGCAAAATTATGATGGGCATTGATAGATTAGATAGGAAGAAACTTTTTCCCTTAGCGGAGGGGTCAATATCTGGGGGGCATGGATTTAAGGTAAGGGGCAGGAGGTTTAGAGGGGATTTGAGGAAAAAAAATTTCACCCAGAGGGTGGTTGGAATCTGGAACGCACTGCCTGAAGAGGTGGTAGAGGCAGGAACCCTCACAACATTTAAGAAGTACTTAGATGAGCACTTGAAACGCCATAGCATACAAGGCTACGGGCCATGTTCTGGAAAATGGGATTAGAAGAGATAGGTGCTTGATGGACAGCACAGACAAAGTGGGCCGAAGGGCCTATTTCTGTGCTGTATGACTATGACTCTAAGATCTGACAGTTTTTTTTAAAGCAGGTCCTTTCTTCACTTCAACAATAGATTGAAATGTAATCTCCATATGGCAAAATTAATATGCCTCATGCTTGGCAGGTGGGGGCCTGCAAGGCACGGTTAGATGAAGTTAGGTCACAGATCAGCCACTGAGTGGCAGAACAGGCTGGAGGAGCTAAATAGCTGACACCTGTTCCTATGTTCCTATATAGTTTAGAAAATTATCTCAGATTAGTCCTGCAAGAAGAGAAGAGGGAGATGAAAAATGGTATGAAATAAGTAAAAACAGATAGTGACAGGGTCTGAAATAAACCCTTGATTTTTGTTATACTTCTGTCACCTTGGTACTTAGACATTACTGACAATATAAGCTTTGTGGATGAGCTGGTCTAGTTTGCAGTCATGCGAAGATCCCGGATGTGTCAATGTACCTTCTGCAGGCACTGAAGAGTCAAACTACTCAAGTTTCAGAGAATATATATGTGAATGTACTTTTTTGGCAATTCAGTAAAATAAATGTTTGTTAAATTCACTTACAGCGCGGCTATCGCATCTCATATCTCAATTTCAACCAACATCCATTAAGGCACCACCTGGGAAGCCAGGGCCTCCTGGTCCATCAGGGACCGATGGCTTTCCTGGGAGGCCTGGTGTCCCAGGAGAACCTGGCGCACCTGGACAACCTGGCTCTGAAGGACCCAGTGGACCAATGGGTCCAAAAGGTATGAATTTATTTATCTTTTTTAAACAGTGCTCTTAAAGTGTATTGATATAAAATCACTCAGTGGTTCCAAATTTGAGGCAAAAGTTCTGAGTTATTTATTGACTTTATAAATTTTTAAATCTGTCAGATTATAAAGTCAATGACCCTTTAAATGGATAATCTAGTAATCCTAAAATATTCATAACACATTAATTTTTTTCAAATATCAAGGTAGAACAGTGGTCGAACCATAAAGTTGTTGCCTTAGTATGGTAAGATGTAAAACACCACAATTGCTCACATATTTTCAAATGACTGTGACAGATTGATGTTGCCCTATAGTTTTATCAGCACTGATGGTAAAACCTTAATGTTCATGCAGTGATTAATAGTAATTTCCATTTTTATTATTGAAACTTTTTTTCATTACTTTGTGGTAAATGAAAGATTGCAACATTATTAAAGGTAAATGTATTGGAAAGGCATGAGCTAAATCTTCATGTCAGGGTCACCACCTGTCATTCACAGAGGGTTTATCATTGTCATCAGTTTAAAAGTGTTAATTACATCTCCTCAACAAAGATGACATCATAAGAAAATTGCACATTCTTGTATTTATGTCAGCATAGGTACAGATCATTCATTAACTTCACAAAAGCAAACTTGGCATTTTTGCTATCAGACCCTGGCATGTTCTCTTTGATGTGCAGGTGAAAGAGGTGCAAAGGGTGAAAAAGGAGAGATGGGCATTGGACAGAGGGGTGATCCGGGTTCACCAGGCCCTCCAGGTAACATTTGTTTTATTCCATGTCTTTAACATTGCTGAAAATGTTAAATTTGAAAATGTGTTTTAAAATCTTGGTGAAGATGTAAAGAATAATGTATTCAAACAATAGTTTCCTTGTTTTGACAATTTCCAGTTTCCTGGCCCCAACTGCCTCCTCTTCTCTAAGGACGTCCAATCTCTCCACACCTCCATCCCACACCAGGACAGTTTGAGGGCTGTCTGCTTCTTCCTTGAACAGAGGCCCAACCAGTTCCCATCCACCACCACCCTCCTCCGCCTGGCTGAGCTTGTTCTCACATTGAACAACTTCTCCTTCAACTCCACTCACTTCCATCAAGTAAAAGGTGTTGCTATGGGTACCTGCATGGGTCCTAGTTATGCCTGTCTTTTTGTGGGATATGTCGAACATTCCTTGTTCCAGTCCTACTCAGGCCCCCTCCCCCAACTCTTTATCCAGTACATTGATGACTGTATCTGTGCTGTTTCCTGCTCCCGCCCCGAACTGGAAAATTTTATCAACTTTGCTTCCAATTTCCACCCTTCTCTCACCTTTACATGGTCCATCTCCGACACTTCCCTTCCCTTCCTCGACCTCTCTGTCTCATCTCTGGGGATAGGCTGTCTGCTAATATTCATTATAAGCCCACCGACTCCCACAGCTACCTCGACTACACTTCTACACACCCTACCTCCTGTAAGGACTCCATTCCATTCTCCCAGTTTCTCCGACTCCGATGCATCTGCTCTGATGATGTAACCTTCCACGACAGTGTTTCTGATATGTCTTCCTTTTTCCTCAACTGAGGATTCCCCCCCACTGTGGTTGACAGGACCCTCATCCGTGTCTGCCCCATTTCCCGCACCTCTACCCTCACCCCTTCCCCTCCCTCCCAGAACCGCGACAGGGTTCCCCTTGTCTTCACTTTCCACCTCACCAGCCTCCACATCCAAAGGATTATCCTCCACCATTTCCGCCACTACCAAACGCATCTTCCCCATCCTCCCCTGTCTGCATTCCGAAGGGATCATTCTCTCCGTGACACTCTGGTCACTCTTTCATTACCCCCAACACCTTGTCCCCTTCCCACAGCACCTTCCCATGTAATCGCAGGAGGTGTAATACCTGCACTTTTACCTCCTCTCTCCTCACTATCCAAGGCCCCAAACACTCCTTTCAGGTGAAGCTGCAATACACTTATACTTCTTTCAATATAGTATACTGCATTCGCTGCTCACAATGTGGTCTCCTCTACACTGGGGAGACCAAATGCAGATTGGGTGACTGCTTTGCGGAACACTTCTGCTCAGTCTGAAAGCATGACCCTGAGCTTTCAGATGCTTGCCATTTCAACACACCCCCTGCTCGCATGCCCACATCTCTATCCTGGGCTTGCTTCAGTGTTCCAGTGAACATCAACGCAAGCATGAGGAACAGCATCTCATTTACCAATTAGGCACACTACAGCCTGCCGGACTGAACACTGAGTTCAATAATTTAAGAGTATGACGGGCCCCCTTTTTATTTTTAGTTATTTTTTATTTTTTATTTTTATTTTAGTTTAGTTTGTTTCATCATTCATTTTTCTTACCATGTGCCTGCCCACTGGTTTTTTCATGTTTGTGCTTTGGGCAAGGACTGTTCATTTTTCTGTCCATTCACACCCTCTCTGCACTAATGCTTTGTCTATCAACATACTATTTGTCTTTGCTCCATGACCTTCTGGTCAGTTATTCTCTGTGACCCTGTCCTATCAACATCTTCACTTTTGTTACCTCTTGCTCCATACCCACTTTATTTGCTTAAAACCTATTACATTTCTAACCTTTGTCAGTTCTGATGAAGGGTCATTGACCTGAAACGTTAACTCTGCTTCTCTCTCCACAGATGCTGCCAGACCTGCTGAGTATTTCCTGCATTTCTTGTTTTTATTTCAGATTTCCAGCATCTGCAGTATTTTGCTTTTAATTTCCTTGTTCTGATTTTTTTTAGCCATTGTGTGTTACAGAACACATTAGTCAAAAACAGGACTCCCTTTTATGAATTACCAACAGTGTTCTGTCATCAGGCTACTTGTGGATGTAAAGGCGTATCCCAATAATAACTTCCTCACTCAGTTTGTTTTATATTTCCTGTCTTCAAATCTTCATTGATGCTTACACCAATTCACCAGTGCCAGAACTAAGATCAGTAGGGAATTGTGAAATAATGCTTCGACAGACATCATCATGCCTACACCATAAGCCAGGTTGCCATACCAGGGGGAAACTTAAATGGTGGATTGGCAGGATATTTCCTCTCACCACAGCATTTGAGGGAAGGGGTGATCAGAGATCCAAAACCAGCAACAGCAATGTTTACTGCCACTACCAAATGGATTTATACAGAATCCTACTGACCATAAAACTGCTCCTGGCCACTGGTAAAGAGGAATTGTAGAGGGAGATCTAAATCGTATTAAACCTGGCTACTGCATCGGAGATTGATTTATACTGTTAATAATGAAACAAGGAGTAAAAATGCTCTGATTTCCCCAAATAATTAAAGTAAATAAATAGGATTTGTGTTTGATGTTGAGGTTATGCTGTGTTAAAATAACCTAGGAGTTCCATATGCTGTTTATCTGAGGTTTCGACAGCTCATCTGCTGAAGTTACAGTGGACATGCAGGTGAACCCCAGTGGAAATTCACCCCTAGGGATCAGCCTTGTGACTCTTCTTGTAATATCTCCAGTGCCTAAATATCTCCTTTACTTCTTAGTGATCAGAAATTGGCACAATATTGACAAGAGCAGTGTATGGTTTCAACTCTAATTCTTCTGACTGAGATTCCATTATTTTGGTTATAATTTTTGTCACTCTATTGGATTTGTTGATTGCTTCTCTACATTGGCTGGGCATATCGTGTCCACTAAAATTCCTAGGTCTCTTTGAACTTCTTAGCTATTTCACCACCATTTTAAAACTACATGCCCCAGTCATTTTTCTTCCTATATTTGAAACTTTACACTTGTCAGCATTAACTTTAATCCATTACTTTGCTCTCAGGCAAAGTTCGTTTAACTCATTTTGTACTTTCTGAAGTGCCTTCCTCTAGTTTGTTAACATCTGCAAATATAACTAATTTGCATTGAGTTTTTAAACCTAAGTCATAATGTAAGTTAGGAATAGGGAATGGTCTCAAGATTGAACCCTGTAGCACTCCCCTGAGAACCACCCCCATCCTGATAAAACTCATCTAACAAGTGTCCAATGTATTCTAC
Organism: Heterodontus francisci; assembly: GCF_036365525.1. Taxonomy (NCBI): domain Eukaryota; kingdom Metazoa; phylum Chordata; class Chondrichthyes; order Heterodontiformes; family Heterodontidae; genus Heterodontus; species Heterodontus francisci. Next base: position 42,375,859 of record NC_090375.1, read on the forward strand.
ATTTCAGTCACAGATACTTTGGAAGAGACCTGTGGGGGTAACAGTATTTTAACCAAATTCATCAAATTTTACCAAATCACTGTCAAGTAAAAAAGCAAATTAAATGTTAGGATCAATTACCATAACAGTCATAATATAGATAAGGTAATGCAGAATATTGCTTGAAGATAATGCATGCCAGTAAGAAGAGGCCATTAATTAAAACTAGTCAAAGAAACAGTTTAAAACGTAATTAAAAGGTGATATACGTTTATAATAATGTATTTCATAACATGGTAGCCAAAGACATCGCAGATGTCTAAATGAATTTATGTGAAGTCCAAATGAAAAAAAGGAAGACTTGTATTTATACAGGAACATAGGAACAGGAGTAGGCCACTCAGCCCATGAGCCTGCTCCACCATTCAATTAGATCATGGCTGATCATCTACCTCAATGCCACTTGCCCTTGTTCTCCCCATATCCCTTTATGTCATTACTATCCAGCTTTCTATCGATTTTTGTCTTGAACATGCTCAATGATTGAGCTTCCACATCCCTCTGTGATAGAGAATTCCAAAGATTCACCACCTTCTGAGAGAAGAAATTCCTCCTTTATTCTAAGACTATGTCCCCTGATTCTACACTCACCAGCCAGGAGAAACATCCCATTTATACTCACCCTGTCACGCCCTGTAAATTTCAATGAGATCACCTCTCATTGTTTGAAACTCTAAAGAATGCAGGCCCGAATTCCTCAATCTCTCCTCATAAGACAATCCCATCATCCCAGGGCCTTTTATGATGTCAGGACATCCCAAAGTGCTTTACAACCAATGAAGTATGTTTGAAGTGTAGTCACTGTTATAATGTGGGAAATGCAGCAGCCAATTTGCACACAGCGAACTCCCACAAACAGCAATGTGATCATGACCAGGTAATCTGGCTTCTGTGATGCTAATTGAGGGATAAATATTGGCCAGGACACCAGGCATAACACCACTGGACTTCTTCAAAATAGTACTATGTGATCTTTTACATCCACCTGCGAGGGTAGACAGGGCCTTAGTTTAACATCTCAACCAAAAGATGGCGCCCCCAACAGTGCAGCACTCCCTCAGTCCATCACTGGGATGTCAGCCTAGATTTCAGTGGGTTCAAGTCTCTGGCCAGGGACTTGAACCCACAACTTTTTGAATCAGAGATGAGAATGCTACCAATTGAGCCACAGCTGACACTAAGTCCAAATGAAAAGACTGAGTAGCTTGGAGTAGATGCTTGATGGGCTAAATGGCCTTTTCTCATTGTAGACTTTTGCTTATATTGTTATAAATCGTATTTTACACTTCCAGGTATCCCTGGAACACCTGGCTATGGGAAAGATGGAATTCCTGGTACTCCAGGGCCACCAGGAGAGTCTGGCCTTCCTGGTGCCATTGGTCCTCAGGGACCCCCTGGACAGAATGGAATCTGTGACCTGGCTCAGTGCGCTTACTATGCAAGTATGGCCAGCAGGCCAGCTAACCAAAAAGGACCTTGAACCAAGACAAGAAGAGTTTGAAGAGATGAAGGACTCAGAGGCTGCTTAATAAAAACACAACAAAAAAAAATAATGATCAGCAGCCTGTACAGTGATCCCTCCAAGCACACTTGCTGCTGGCCAGATGTGTTTAGATGTGTTTTAATGTGAGTTCCTGCCTTGTCATAGGGTAACAGGAGAAATGTACTGTATCCCAGCCTGTAAGCACACACACAGGTCCCTCCTACAAATCCATACCAGCTCTCAATTGTGACTTTATTGTGTGATTTTTTTTTAAGCTTTCTAACTGTACATATTTTCAAAATCTGCAGGTAGTTTGCAGTTTAGTATCCAGTGTGACAGATGTTAAATGCAATTTACATACACTAGATTATCCAGTTATTCTCAGATTTCAGTGTTGTGAATATATATATAAAGTAAAATAAATAGCAAACTGCTGATTTCTACATGCTTAATTTAAAAGGAAATACCTCTTCTAACAGCCCTTGAAGGGCAGTTTATTTTTACTTTGCAAGAATGATGTACTTGAGTTTTCAATCATATATCATATTTTAACTAATAATAGAATATTAAATTTCCTATCATTTTTCTTTGAGAAAATGATAATACCTGACCTTGTTGGTGGATTTAATACTTGTGCCTTCAATTACTCTCCAATGCTCTCTATATTTTTTTAATTAAATTTTAATTTTAATTTATTGTGCTCACTGAGATGAGAGATGTTAGTGCTGAGAATGGAACAGTTCTCATTTCAAGTTCCCAGTTTACACATCGAGCATTCTCTGGTCAAGTATAGTTCTACCTAAGGCAGAGTAAAGCTCACTCTGCTCTCTCCCTACAGCCTGCACAATTATATCATTGTGACTTTTTATGCATTTCCCACACTGGCTGTACTGTGGCTCTTGGAGTGAGATTGCCAATTAGTCTGTTCTGTTGTGTTGTTTCCCATTTCCTCCATCTAGGTGGGGATGGGGGAATGGGGAAATTGGCCCACATTGTTCCCGTTTAAATGGGGGACCAATTTCGGGACACAGCATTCCATGCCTGATGTGCAACTGCATTATAGGCGCCGCCATAATGGTAAAGGCTGATATCCAGGTGTTCCTGGCACCTAAATCTGTAGGAGGCCTACTGCCTGTTTAGGGTTCTTTAATGAAAATTTATCAGCACTGAGCAGAGCAGGCGCCAGACCTGCTCCACGCAATTATTTAGTTCTGAATGGGACCGGAAGAGGCTGCCATCAAAAAAAGGTCAAAATGGGCTGAATTTTCCCAGCCCGATGGCGACAGGCTGGGAGGCAGGAGGGCTGGCAATAGGGTGGGGTAAGGTGTCATGAGGTGAGCCCAATGTCTTCCCGCTGCCATGTTATATTGCCAGCGGTGAGAACCTTAGCAGTTTTCCGGGGGGTTATCCTTGATGCGTGTTCCATGGCCCACGGAGAGGCTCCTGGCAGATATGGCTGCCCCCGCGCCTAACCCACCACCACTGCAAACCGCCACACCTCCCCCCCCCCCCGCCCCTCAGTGGTGTAGTGGTAATTTCACTGAACTAGTACGTCAGAGGCCCCAGGCTAATACCCTTGTGACAGGGGTTCAAATCCCACCACAGCTGCTGGTGGAATTTAAATTAAGTTACAAGATTAAAAAAATTGAAAAAATCTAGAATTGAAAACTAGTCTTAGTAATGGTGCCATGAAGGGGAAACGATAGTGTAATGGTAATGTCACTGGACTAGTAATCCAGAGGCTCAGACTAATGTCCTGGGGGCATGGGTTCAAATCCCACCAAGACAGCTGATGAAATTTAAATTTAATTAATAAATTCAATTAGAATTAGAATTAGAACATTACAGCGCAGTACAGGCCCTTCGGCCCTCGATGTTGCGCCGACCTGTGAAACCATCTGACCTACACTATTCCATTTTCATCCATATGTCTATCCAATGACCACTTAAATGCCCTTAAAGTTGGCGAGTCTACTACTGTTGCAGGCAGGGCGTTCCACGCCCCTACTACTCTCTGAGTAAAGAAACTACCTCTGACATCTGTCCTATATCTATCACCCCTCAACTTAAAGCTATGTCCCCTCGTGTTTGCCATCACCATCCGAGGAAAAAGACTCTCACTATCCACCCTATCCAACCCTCTGATTATCTTATATGTCTCTATTAAGTCACCTCTCCTCCTCCTTCTCTCCAACGAAAACAACCTCAAGTCCCTCAGCCTTTCCTCGTAAGACCTTCCCTCCATACCAGGCAACATCCTAGTAAATCTCCTCTGCACCCTTTCCATAGCTTCCACATCCTTCCTATAATGCGGTGACCAGAACTGCACGCAATACTCCAGGTCCGGTCTCACCAGAGTTTTGTACAGCTGCAGCATGACCTCGTGGCTCCGAAACTCGATCCCCCTACTAATAAAAGCTAACACACCATATGCCTTCTTAACAGCCCTATTAACCTGGGTAGCAACCTTCAGGGATTTATGCACCTGGACACCAAGATCTCTCTGTTCATCTACACTACCAAGAATCTTCCCATTAGCCCAGTACTCTGCATTCCTGTTATTCCTTCCAAAGTGAATCACCTCGCACTTTTCCGCATTAAACTCCATTTGCCATCTCTCAGCCCAGCTCTGCAGCCTATCTATGTCCCTCTGTACCCCACAACATCCTTCGGCACTATCCACAACTCCACCGACCTTAGTGTCATCTGCAAATTTACTAACCCACCCTTCTACACCCTCCTCCTGGTCGTTTATAAAAATGACAAACAGCAGTGGCCCCAAAACAGATCCTTGCGGTACACCACTAGTAACTAAACTCCAGGATGAACATTTGCCATCCCTTCCCTCAAATTTTACAAATGCACAAAAAAATGTTTCTGTTGTCACTTGCAAATTGTGCCAGAAGAATGTATCAATAAAGATTTTATAATTAATTAATAAAAAGATGGAATTGAGAGCTAGTCTCGGTAATGGTGCCATAAACTATAATTAATTGTCTTAAAAATCCATTTGGTTCATTAATGTTCTTTCGGGAAGGAAATTTGCTGTCCTTACCTGGTCTGGCCTACATATGACTCCAGACCCCAAGCAATGTGGTTGGCTCTTAATTACCCTTCGACAAGGCCTGGCAAGCCACTCAGTAAAGAGTAATTAGGGATGGACAACAAATTCTGGAAGAATGAAGAAAATACTGATCACAGGCCTTGGCTTCCTCGCAATGCTTGTGTGTCTTTGATGGTGACTTGACATGGAGGGGCTTTCTCCCTTGAGCTGCAGCCTCAGCAGTGATGCGCTGCTGACCTGCCGGCTGTCTGATTGGGACATGGGCCATGGGCTGTTGTCCTCAATTGCAAAATGCCGCCCCAGGTTCTCGCTGTCCACCGGAGTGGGGTAAGCTCCCCTGTCAGCCCCATCAGTGGGACTTCTTCGGGGCTGACAACATTCAGCCCTATATTTTTTAAAAAGTTACCTATATGCAGAGGCACAGGGAGGAGGAATGCTGCTCCTGGTTCAGTAGCACTACTGTGTTCCATTATCAATGAGCAGCTGGCCCAAATCAGTCCTCTTCTAACCAACCAGCTGCCTTTGGAGACCCGATTGGTGTCTGCAGCTCGCCAGCAATACGTTAATGAAGCCCAAGGCCCAATTTGGTATGAGCCTCGGGATTTCAGCTTCTGGCGTGCTCAGAATGCATCATCTATTTCAGGCTGAAAACGGGCCTAGAGCAATTCTGAGACCACTTGGGACTAGCAGCTATCTGGCACCTTGCTAAAGTAGCCATTCTTCATGTGTGGACCAGTCGGATAGTAAGTATCAACTGCTTACTTGACCATGGAGATTATCATAGCCATCTAAAATCCTGCCTTTCAACTACTGCCTACACACCCACTTCTTCACCACAATGGAGTAACAGCCCTGGCTGGTTTTATATTTCTTTCCTTCTCTAACCAGGTGCACTTGAGGTCATTTGTAGCTGTTCCAACCATTGCCCCCATGAGATCCACTTTCTCAGGACAGATATGATCTGTATAGTTTTCTACCACAATTAACTATGTATTTACCCATTAAACCATTTGAGGCTCTTGATTACAATGATGTGCATATTTATATTTTGAAATTAGCATTTACATATCAATGAAATAATATCACTACTATTATTTCACTCTAATGACGAGCAGACTTGCAAAGATGGAAAGGCAAGATAACCAATTTCCTGAGTCTGGAGACAAAGGGGATAGAACATCTCCATGCAAAGAAGTCTCAGTTCATGCATTGTTTTGTGTTCATATTATCATCTAGAAATTATTATTTCATTATCTATTTTTGAGTCACCTCCCACAATTCCTCAACTAGGCAACCTGAAATAATAATAAGTTTACTTAGTCTTTCCAGTCCCATTCCTCCAGTTTTTTTGAGTCCTGGTTGAAAGCACTCAGGGATGAATTCTTACCTCCCCCACCCCCCACCTTTTCTGGAGGACAGTCCTGGCAACATGCAAAAGTGCAGCTGTGCGTCCCACCATGTGTTCAGTTTTAAATGCTGGACATAGGAACTGCTAGTTAGGCCACAGTATGCAGCATTCAGGGCTCAGCACTTGAAGACACAGAGGCTGAGTGATAGAGGGCCTGTGCAAGTGCTTTCAGAGTGTGGTCATGCAGAAGAGGAATTTTGATTAAAAGTTAATTTGCTCAGGCAACTCATTGCCTTCTTCTTCCCACTGATGCTGGCCATGCAAAGCTCCATGACTAATCTGGCTTTACTCCTCAGTGGAGGAGACCCCTCCTCCTGCTTGCCAGTAGCCCCCAGGGCTAGAAAGTCATCTAGGGTCAGGGCAGAAATCCTTCCTGGCTCCAGATGCCTGACAATTGGAAACCTTAGGCCTTTGTTGTCTGAAGACTGTGATTATACTTGCTAAATGTGAGTTTGTCATTTGAAAAGATTTGTTCGATAATAGTATAATACTGTATCACTGCAAAATGCAATGTAACGTTACTCACTTGATAACAGAAAATCTCTAACAAGAAGTTCCAAGTCCTACATTACTAATTTTATATCCTTCACATTATACATCATACCTTAAAAGTTCTATACTGTATAATATCTTCGAACAGAAATCTGGCACAAAGGAATTGCAAAATAAAGCTCACAGCATTTTTATTATACATATGTATAGATATACTGTATGCATAAAAATAATCCTTGCATATGCAAATCTATCACAGCATTGTTCATAGTGAATCAGAGAATAACTAAAGTGTGACTGACTGCTAAAGTGTGACAAGAAGGGTGATACTTTTATGAAGGTGTTAATCTAAGTCAATGGGGAGTAAAATTTGACTGGGTGTAAAACAGGCAGTCAACTCAATTCTATCAGATTCCTGCCAACGGGTCAGATTAGCGTTACCTAAGTGTACAATTATGCACAGGAATTTTAATATAGCTACATTATAGATATATACATATATTCTAACTCATAACCAAAGCCAAAGAGTTCAAATGGCCATAATTGTTCTCATGATTTGATGTGATCGAAACCGCTCAACTGAATTCACAGAACTTGTAATTTGCAGACCGATAACTGATACCCTCCATAAATTCAGCCTTTACTTTAGGGGAACTGTGAGCATATGTGCTGATGATTTAATGAAACACAAGGCTGTGTGGATGCTTACCTAGTGGGATACAATACAAAGAAAATGTAGATCATTATTATTTATCAATTAAGAAAAAAGGGTGCTTCAATGAATATGTATGGACTACATAACCTTCCAGTCAAATGTATAAATTGTTGAGGTAGCAGTAAATAGAACTGTATATGTTTATTAACAAAAACACGCTCAAAGCTGATACATTTTGCCAAAGAAATAATATCTGAAAAATATTTTATTAACCTTGAGTGAAAATTCTTATGTATACAGAGTATATTCACATTTTTTGGTTGCAAGTATTACATTCAGAAGTATTTATGTGCACTGAGCAATGGCTCAAATTCCCCAGTACTGAGTAAAGACCATTTCTGTACTTCTCTTATTGTCATGCAACTATAGGTTTTTGTTTGCCATGTGTTGCCTGGGGTGGCACAAGAAAGATACTGCAGTAGCAGTGGTGAAAACTGGCCGGAGAGAATTGGCTACAAGTTATACACCACACCTGATTCTCCTTCCCATTAAAGTCAACTAAAAGGAAAATTTGAAGTTGATCCATTGTCATTATTTTCCCACCACTATTGCCGCCACGTAGTTTGGAAGAGATTCAAAGATTTTTCCTGGCTTAAAATTGGACTGGTTCCAGGACCAGCCAGATATATCTTGGCCTGGTTCAGCCAGATTTGGGTTCTGTTTGCTTTGTGTGTACTCTTGGTGCAGAGTTGATCTATGAATTTTGCTCATCTCACAGTAATTTTAACAGATCAAGTCGATATTGCAATATTCCGCACATTTTGTGTAATTGCAGTTGTCATCATCTATTCAATCTCTCATTTGTTCTCCTTTATTGTTCTGGTTTCCATGGCCCAGCTTTCTTTTGACTCAAACAAATCATTAAATATGATTTCCCAGGCCTCAGAACTGCTTCCATCTCTCTTTTGTCTCTTCCTAGAATCTATAGGCTTTTGAAAACCTAAGCTTGGCACCACCTAAAAACCACTGCCACTGACACAGTGAGAAAGTGGCGTCCTTCTGTGTCCCTATAATCCTGATCCTGGCATTCTAGTTGGTTTCCAGGGTGGAATCCCTGGCACTTGAGTAGGTTTGCAGTTGCTCAGCATTGTGTTCCATCTTTCTGTTCACCCTTTATCATGGTTCCTTCTTCTGTTGTGCAAAATTGCCATTGAAACAATACCAACATAAGAGTTTTCACTGTGGGAACAGCAACTGATTATGTTGTGGTTGTTAAATTATTTTTAAAATTGAGATTTATCTTTTGTTACTGTTTTTATGGATTTGCAATAATGTTAAAAGATGCCAACCATCAAAGGAAGATCAGTTCAAAATAGGCTTCCTTTTGCTATCCCAGAATGGAATTTTATTTTTTTTGCAGATGTATCTCATGGTGCTATTCCTTGAACACTTTTGTCACCTATGTGGAATTATTGTTTGAGTATGTACATGGATGTGTATAAAGTATAGTGGATGAGTGACAAGAAGTGAACTGTTGTAGCATTATTGATTCATGTATCATCTTTTAAAAACTGTTTAACTCTTGGGGAGAAAGGGGTAGATTTTAAACCCCTTTGCCGAGCAAGAATGGAGCTGAAAATTGCTGCACAACATTTGCTACCCTGTTTCCAATTACATCCAGGCTGCTGCCATTTTGGTTCATCCTTGATATGGCCAGACCATGCTGAAGCTTTATTAGTCCATTTATTTGGGGTCATAAGATGTCAGTAGAACTCCTCAGAAATTTGAGGTACCAAAGGACAGAGTGTGCACCACATTCTAGGCATTGAGCAGCCTAACCAGTGGTCCATAACCGAAACCACTGTTGGCTACTAAAGAGAAGACTGTAAATAACTTTTATGAGGTCAGCAGAAGTATTGATGCTCTTCCTGGCCCCACCAAAATGCTTTCTTGTGCTGTCCAACTCTCAATGGTCTTCTCTCAGGATCACCACCCATCGTTTAAACATACTTGGGTTCCACCGTGAAGCTGCTGGATTTACAAGTCCTGCTGATCAATGAGACACTCAAAATGGCTGAGTAATTCATCAATGGATTGTTAACAACCGTAAAAAGTGCTTGCACTTCTCACGGGTGACATCAGGCAGACAGCGGGCACCCATCCAGTGTCCAGAGAAGCCAAAACTTGGCCCTTTGAGAATCTTGTGTATTTCATGAGGGGTCTGGACATAGTAGATAGGGAGAAACTGTTCCTACTCCTGAAAGGATAGAGAACGAAAGGGTACAGATTTAAAGTAATTGGCAAAAGAAGCAAAAGTGACATGCGGAAATTTTTTTTCACATAGCAATTGGTTAAGGTCTGGAATGCACTGCCTGAGAGTATGATGGAGGCAGGTTCAATTAAGGCATTCAAAAGGAATTAGACTGTTATCTGAACAGGGAGAATGTGCAGGGTTACGGGGAGAAGCGGGGAAAGGCATGAGGTGAATTGCTCATTCGGAGAGACAGTGCTGACACAATGGGCTGAATGGCCTCCTTCTATGCTGTAACTTTTCTTTTATTTTGTGATTCATTTGTTTTATGCTCTGCCTTTGGAGCCATCTCAATGAATATGCATAAAATGTAACTCAAAACCCAACTTTCTGGGAGCTAGTTCAAAATTGATACGATTTTCCTTCGATGTTTCACATTGATGTTGCTCCAAACAGATTTTTGGAGGCTTTAGAAAAGCAATAAAATAAATATATAATATTCATTCATGTTTCACATTTTCATCTCTTTACCTTAACTAAATGTGTAGATGAGAACAAAGATGTGGGATGGGAAGACAGTGGTTTCTATAAAAATTCTGGGCAATGATGTAAAGCTGATAGTATTGAATTAGCCACTCACTGTACATCTGACTTTCTTTTCCATTGAATTCAATGGAATGAAAAAATAGACAGGGTGATGATAATGGACGGCTGATTTAATATCACTCATTTTATCTCAGTATTCAAGATTAGAATTGTCCCAATCGTGTCTGGAGTTGACATATAGAATTTACAGATCAGAAACAGGCCATTCAGATCAATGGGTCCATGCCGATATTTATGCTCCATATACGCATCCTCCCACTCAACTTACTGCATCTCACCCTATCAATGTATCAACATGTTCCATGGTGTTGCTCAGGAAGGAAATTGAGTTGAGTACTGCTTGGAGAGATCATATTTTTACTTCAGTTCTGTAAAAAGAAATGAAAGTCTAGAAATTGGAAAGTAAATTGGGCGCAGGCAACAATCCCGATGCCAGAATTGGTAGGCCCCAATATCGGACCTTGACTGAGCTGTGGATACTTCGTTTTGTCCTTGGACATAATCACCAACACAGTGGATTACAATCTCAGACCACTGCATCGCTGGCAGTGGCCCTCAGGTAGGTCCTGGTAGAGGGCACGAATCTGGATGGTGAGGGGGGTCACTCACCGGAACTGGGTCCAGTACAGGAGGAGGATCCATGAGCTCCTGAATTCGGCCAAGGTGAGTGCTCCATAACTCTCTCCTTTTTGGGGAGTGCATGTGACTATGCGGGAGGGTGCATGACATGGGGAGGGTAGCACTACAACGGCAATGGCAGACGGGCTAGGGTTTCACCATGACTGCATCTCAGGCATCTTCCTTCATAGCTCACTCGCCTAACTCCCCTGACAGCATGTATTAACATGAGATACATCAGATCCCCTCAGTAGGGGACAAAGGGTTGACATTAGCAGAACTGTCATTGATTTCTCTGCCATGCTGTACTATCTCCATCCTTCCTCTTGTCGGACAAGAGGGCCCACAATAGGAGGGAGAGAGCCCTGCCTGGCGGAGGAGTTCCTGATCTGCTACTGCTCACCTCCGCCAGGGACGAGACATTGGAGGCGGCGGGCACCCAGGGCAGAACACTATATTGGTTGGCGAGACTGGAATGCCTATGCAGTAAAGTGAGGAGTGGCTCCCTTTGTCATACTTATTAATGTTGGAGACACTCATCATGCAAGGTTTGCATGACGTGATCTGCACAGCTTAACCCGCACATGTCTGTCTTCCCTCATGCAGGTCGACATTGAGACCACAGCCACAGGAGGACAGTAAACCACCTCTGAGGAGGAGGACCTCTCAGGGGATGCACCGTCCCATGACTCTCTTGCACCCTCACCAGCGCAGATACCTTCATGTGGTAGCAATATGGAATTAGTGTAGGATTAGTATAAATGGGTGGTTGATGGTCGGCACAGACTCGGTGGGCCGAAGGGCCTGTTTCAGTGCTGTATCTTTAAACTAAAACGAAACATCATTTTTTTCCTTCATTTGTTTTTATTCTCTGTTGTCAATTTAGAGCGGAGGGGATGGAAGCTAGGGCAGTTGCATGCTCCTCTTGCAGGATGTGGGAGGTAAGGGTCACCACTTGTGTCCCTGCTGACTTCACCTGTGAGAAGTGCACCCAACTCCAGCTCCTCGCAGACCGCGTTAGGGAACTGGAGCTGGATGAACTTCGGATCATGAGGGAGGCTGAGGGGGTGATAGAGAGCAGTTATAAGGAAGTAATGACACCTAAGTCACAGGATAAAGGTAGCTGGGTGACCGTCAGGGGAGGGAAAGGGAATAGGCGCACAGTGCAGGGATCCCCTGTGACCGTTCCCCTCAATAATAACTATACCATTTTGGATACGGTTGTGGGGGATGACCTACCAGGGGAAAGCCACAACGGCCATGTCTCTGGCACTGAGCCTGGCTCTGCGGCTCAGAAGGGAAGGGGGGAGAATAGGAGAGCGATAGTGATAGGAGATTCAATGGTTAGAGGAACAGACAGGAGATTCTGTGGTCGCGAACGAGACTCCCGGATGGTATGTTGCCTCCCGGGTGCCAGGGTCAGGGATGTCTCGGATCGAGTCTACAGGATTCTTAAGGGGGAGGGGGAGCAGCCAGAAGTCGCGGTACACATCGGTACCAATGACATAGCTAGGAAAAGGGATGAGGACCTGAAAAGGGAATATAGGGAGTTAGGTTGGAAGCTAAAAGGCAGGACGAACAGAATAGTAATCTCAGGATTGATACCGGTGCCACGTGCTAGTGAGGCTAGAAACAGAGAGCGAGTGCAGCTGAACACGTGGCTACAGAGCTGGTGTAGGAGGGAGGGCTTCAGATATGTTGATCATTGGGATACCTTCTGGGGAAGGTGGGACCTGTACAAGAAGGACGGGTTGCATCTGAACTGGAGGGGCACCCATATCCTGGGCGGGAGGTTTGCTAGAGCTCTTCGGGAGGGTTTAAACTAGTTTGGCAGGGGGATGGGAACCGGAGCTACGGATCAGTGGATGGGGTAGCTGTTGAACAGGCAGATACAGAGTGCAGAGAGTCTGTGAGGAAGGTTAGACAGTTGGCAGGGCAAAGTTGCAGCCAGTATGATGGGTTGAAGTGTGTCTATTTTAACGCAAGAAGTGTCAGGAATAAGGGTGATGAACTGAGAGCATGGATCAGTACTTGGAGCTACGATGTTGTGGCCATTACGGAGACTTGGATATCACAGGGGCAGGAATGGATGTTGGGTGTTCCGGGGTTTAGATGTTTCAAAAGGAATAGGGAGGGAGGTAAAAGCGGTGGGGGAGTGGCATTGCTAATCAGGGATAGTATCACAGCTGCAGAAAGGGAGGTCGTCGAGGAGGGTTTGTCTACTGAGTCATTATGGGTGGAAGTCAGAAACAGGAAAGGAGCAGTCACTTTATTGGGAGTTTTCTATAGACCCCCCAATAGCAACAGAGACACGGAGGAACAGATTGGGAGGCAGATTTTGGAAAGGTGCAGGAGTAACAGGGTTGTTGTCATGGGTGACTTCAACTTCCCTACTATTGATTGGAACCTCCTTAGTGCAAATAGTTTGGATGGAGCAGTTTTTGTCAGGTGCGTCCAGGAAGGTTTCCTGACTCAATATGTAGATAGGCCGACTAGAGGGGAGGCTATGTTGGATTTGGTGCTTGGCAACGAACCAGGCCAGATGGCAGATCTCTCGGTGGGAGAGCATTTCGGTGATAGTGATCACAACTCCCTGACTTTTACTATAGTCATGGAGAGGGACAGGAGCAGACGGGATGGGAAAATATTTAATTGGGGGAGGGGGAATTGCAATGCTATTAGGCAGGAACTGGGGAGCATAAATTGGGAACAGATGTTCTCAGGGAAATGCACGACAGAAATGTGGAGGTTGTTTAGGGAGCACTTGTTGCGACTGCTGGATAGGTTTGTCCCGATGAGGCAAGGAAGGGATGGTAGGGTGAAGGAACCTTGGATGACAAGAGATGTGGAACAGCTAGTCAAGAGGAAGAAGGAAGCTTACTTAAGGTTGAGGAAGCAAGGATCAGACAGGGCTCTAGAGGGTTACAAGGTAGCCAGGAAGGAACTGAAGAATGGACTTAGGAAAGCTAGAAGGGGACATGAAAAAGTCTTGGCAGGTAGGATTAAGGAAAATCCCAAGGCGTTCTACACTTATGTGAGGAACAAGAGGATGGCCAGAGTGAGGGTAGGGCCGATCAGGGATAGTGGAGGGAACCTGTGCCTGGAGTTGGAGGAGGTAGGGGAGGTCCTAAATGAACACTTTGCTTCAGTATTCACTAGTGAGAGGGACCTGGTCATTTATGAGGACAGTGTGAAACAGGCTGATATGTTCGAACAGGTTGATGTTAAGAGGGAGGATGTGCTGGAAATTTTGAAAGACATGAGGACAGATAAGTCCCTGGGGCCAGACGGGATATACACAAGGATATTACGGGAAGCGAGAGAAGAAATTGCCGCGCCTTTGGCGATGATCTTTGCGTCCTCACTGTCCATTGTAGTACCAGACGATTGGAGGGTGGCAAATGTTATTCCCTTGTTCAAGAAAGGGAATAGGGATAACCCTGGGAATTATAGACCAGTCAGTCTTACGTCGGTAGTGGGCAAATTATTGGAGAGGATTCTGAGAGACAGGATTTATGATTATTTGGAAAAGCATAGTTTGATTAGAGACAGTCAGCATGGCTTTGTGAGGGGCAGGTCATGCCTCACAAGCCTTATTGAATTCTTTGAAGATGTGACAAAATACATTGATGAAGGAAGAGCAGTGGATATGGTGTATATGGATTTTAGCAAGGTGTTTGATAAGGTTCCCCATGGTAGGCTCATTCAGAAAGTAAGGAGGCATGGGATACAGGGAAATTTGGCTGTCTGGATACAAAATTGGCTGGCCCACAGAAGACAGAGGGTGGTAGTAGATGGAAAGTATTCAGCCTGGAGCTCGGTGACCAGTAGTGTTCCGCAGGGATCTGTTCTGGGACCTCTGCTCTTTGTGATTTTTATAAATGACTTGGATGAGGAAGTGGAAGGCTGGGTTAGCAAGTTTGCCGATGACACGAAGGTTGTTGGAGTTGTGGATAGTGTGGAAGGCTGTTGTAGGTAGCAACGGGACATTGACAGGATGCAGAGCTGGGCTGAGAAGTGGCAGATGGAGTGCAACCTGGAAAAGTGTGAAGTGATTCATTTTGGAAGGTCGAATTTGAATGCAGAATACAGGCTTAAAGACAGGATTCTTGGTAGTGTGGAGGAACAGAGGGATCTTGGGGTCCATGTGCATAGATCGCTCAAAGTTGCCACCCAAGTTGATAGGGTTGTTAAGAAGGCGTATGGTGTGTTGGCTTTCATTAACAGGGGGATTGAGTTTAAGAGCCGCGAGGTTGTGCTGCAGCTCTATAAAGCCCTGGTTAGACCACACTTGGAATATTGTGTTCAGTTCTGGTCACCTCATTATAGGAAGGATGTGGAAGCTTTAGAGAGGGTGCAGAGGAGATTTACCGGGATGCTGCCTGGACTGGAGGGCATGTCTTACGAAGAAAGGTTGAGGGAGCTAGGGCTTTTCTCATTGGAACGAAGAAGGATGAGAGATGACTTGATAGAGGGGTACAAGATGATGAGAGGCATAGATAGAGTGGATAGCCAGAGACTTTTTCCCAGGGCGGAAAGGGCTATCACCAGGGGGCATAATTTTAAGGTGATTGGAGGAATGTTTCGGGGAGATGTCAGAGGTAGGTTCTTTATACAGAGAGTGGTGGGTGTGTGGAATGCACTGCCAGCGGTGGTAGTAGAAGCAGATACATTAGGGACATTAAAGCAACTCTTGGATAGGGACATGGATGATAGTAGAATGAAGGGTATGTAGGTAGTTTGATCTTAGAGTAGGTTAAAGATTCGGCACAACATCGTGGACCGAAGGGCCTGTACTGTGCTATACTGTTCTATGTTCTATGTTCTATCATTGGGTAACTGCTCGGCATTAGAATCAGGGTCACAAGCTGGTGAGAACACTGCACATGCACCCGAGCAGCAGGTTGAGGCTCAGACAGCTGAAGTCACTGACAGTGGGAGAACTGTGGGTGGCCAGGCCCATGCTGAACCCTCGGGTGATGATGAGCCACTGGTGTCGACAGCACAGGGTATGCTGGAGTTGCAGAGCGAGGTAAGGCAACATATGGCAGAGATGCCAGTGGTCATACGCAGCCATGAGCAGATGATGGAGGAGTCCATCAATGCCGTGTCCTAGGCCTCGAGCACCTGGTTTCCTCCATTGAGAGGTTGGCGACCCTCTTGGAGAGCCAGATCCCACAGATGCACACAGACCTGCACACCATAGCCTTGGCCATGAGCAAGCATTGGCAAGGCGAGAGAAGGGGGCATAGATTTAGGGTAACGGGTAGAAGGTTTAGGGGGGATTTGAGGAAAAAGTTTTTCACCCGGAGGGTGGCTGGAATCTGGAACGCACTGCCTGAAGCAGTGGTGGAGGCAGGATCCATCACAACATTTAAGGAGTATTTAGATGAGCACTTGAAACGCCAGAGCATACAAGCCTACGGGCCAAGTGCAGGAATATGGGATTAGAACAGTTGGGTGCTGGATGGCCGGCACAGACATGATGGGCCGAAGGGCCTGTTTCTGTGCTGTATAACTCTATGACTCTATAACTATGACTAAGGGGGTGCTAAAAACACGGTGTTTCTAAAATTAAATCCTGTTACGGTTAAACCAGGCAAAGGCTGAGAGGGAACCCTGCCCTTCTCACCTGGTTGTAACAACAGAGATAGGACAGGAGTTAAAGTTTTCAATTGGGGCAAGGCTAATTTTACTAAACTGAGGAGTGATTTAGAAACAGCGACTTGAAAGTAAATCAGTGTCAGAGCAGTGGGAGGCATTCAAAGGGGAGATTAAAGGGTTCAGAGTCAGCATGTTCCCACAAAGAAAAAGGGTGAAGCGGCCAAATCTCGAGCCACATGGATGTCAAGGAGCTTACAGGGTAAGATAAGGCAGAAAAAGAAAGCTTATGTCCGACACAGAGAACCCGATACTGCAGAAAGCCGATAGGAGTATAGAAAGTGGAGGGGTGAAATCAAAAAGGAAATTAGGAAAGCAAAGAGAGGGCATGAAATAATATTGGCAAGCAAAATCAAGGTGAACACACAGATGTTTTATCAATATATTAAGAGTTAGCGGATAACTGAGGAGAGAGTAGGGCCCATAAAAGACCAAAAAGGTAACCTATATGTTGGGGCGGAAGATGTTGGTATGGTTCTTAATGAATACTATGCATCTGTCTTCACAAAAGAGGGGGACAATGCAGATATTGTAGTTAAGGAGAAGGAGGGTGAAGTATTGGATGTGATAAGCATAGGGAGAGAGGAAGTATGAATGGGATTAGCATCCCTGAAAGTTGATAAATCACCAGGGCCAGATGAAATGTATCTCAGGCTGTTAAAAGATGCAAGAGAGGAAATAACAGAAGGTCTGACCATCATTTTCCAGTTCTCACTGGATACAGGTGTGGTGCCAGGGAATTGGAGAACTGCTAACGTTATACCTCTGCTTAAAAAGGGAGCGAGTGATAGATTGTGGGCGGCACAGTAGCACAGTGGGTAGCACCGCAGCCTCACAGCTCCAGGGACCCGGGTTCAATTCTGAGCACTGCCTGTGCGGAGTTTGTAAGTTCTCCCTGTGACCGTGTGGGTTTTCGTCGGGTGCTCCGGTTTCCTCCCACTGCCAAAGACTTGCAGGTGATCGGTAAATTGGCCATTGTCAATTGCCCCTAGTGTAGGTAGGTGGTAGGGAATATAGGATTACTGTAGGGTTAGTATAAATGGGTGGTTCTTGGTTGGCACAGACCCGGTGGGCTGAAGCGCCTGTTTCAGTGCTGTATCTCTAAATAAATCAAATAATTACAGGCCAGTCAGTCTAAGCTCAGTAGTGGGACAATTATAGGAATCTATTCTGAGTGACAGGATAAACTGTCACTTAGAAAGGCACAGGTTAATCAAGGATAATCAGCATGGGTTTGTTAAGGGAAGATCTTGTTTGACCAACTTGATCAAATTTTTTGAAGAAGTAACAAGAAAGATAGATGAGGATAGTGCAGTTGATGTGGTCTACATGGCTTTTAGCAAGGCTTTGGACAAGATCCCACATAGCAGATTGGTTAAAAAAATAAAATCCCATGGGATCCAGGGAAATGCAGCAAGGTAGATACAAATTTGGCTCAGTGGCAGGAAACAAAGGGTAATTGTTGACGTCTGTTTTAGCGACTGGAGGGTTGTTTCCAGTGGCGTTGCGTAGGACTCAGTACTGGGTCCCCTGCTTTTTGTGGTGTATATTAACAATTTGGACATAAATGTAGGGCGCATGATCAAGAGGTTTGCAGACGACACAAAGATTGGCCGTGTGGTAGGTCGCGAGGAGGATAGCTGTAGGCTGCAGGAATATAATGATGGCCTGGTCAGATGGGCAGAAAAGTGGCAAATGGAATTCAACCTGGAGAAGTGTGAGGTGATGCATTTGGGGAGGTCAAACAACACAAAGGAATACATGATTAATGGGAAAATACTGAGAAGTGTAGAGAAAGTGAGGGACCTTGGAGTGAATGTCCACAGATCCATGAAGGTAGCAGGACAGGTTGATAAGGTGGTTAAGAAAGCATATGGAATCCTTTCCTTTATTAGCCGAGTTATGGAATATAACAGCAGGGTGGTTATGCTGGAACTTGAGTACTGTGTGCAGTTCTGGTCACCTCATTACAGAAAGCATGTAATTGCATGAGAGAGGGTACAGAGGAGATTTACAAGGATGTTGCCAGGACTGGAAAAATGCAGCTATGCTATGAGGAAAGTCTGGATAGGCTGGGATTGTTCTCCTTGGAACAGAGAAGGCTGAGGGGAAATCTGATTGAAATGTACAAAATTTTGATGGACCTGGATACAGTGGAGGTGACAGGCCTATGCACCTTAGCAGAGAGGTCAGTGAAGAGGGGGCATAGATTTAAAGTGATTGGTAGAAAAATTAGAAGGGAGATGAGGAAAAACATTTTCACCCAGAGGGTGGTGATGGTCTGGAACTCACTGCCTGAAAGGGAGTTGAGGCAGAAACCCTCAACTCATTCAAAAGGAGTCTGGATATGCACCTCAAGTGCCACAATCTGCAGGGCTAGGGACCAAATGCTGAAAGGTGGGATTCAAATAGGTGGATCGTTTTTCGGCCGGCACAGACACGATGGGCCAAGTGGCCTCTTTCTGTGCCTTAAACCTTCTATGATTCTATGCTTCTATAATTCTAAATCGCGAGTGGATCCTGGGAATGATCATGAAGTGTAGAAATTCAGTGCCACGCTCCTGTATCATCCAATTGCTTACCAATTCTAGTTTGTTACTCACCACTAAATCTAGCATGGCGTGTTCCCTGTTGGTTCTAAAACATATTATTCTAGAAAGCTGTCCCAAATGTATTATAGGATGGTAAACAGTGTAGAACTGTTTATCTGAAACATTACTTTAAAGTAAACCATGACAGTAGGACAAGAGGCACTAGATTAAAATCACAAAAGTCACATCAGTTTCGGACAGATGCCAGGAAGTTCTTTCTCACAAAAAGGGGTAGGCTCATCCTCATGTGGTTTCAGGGCAACTGGTCGAAAGAGCTTGGCAATTGACCACCTAAAGGTGCTGGTGGAAGGGCCGGACCCCATTTTGAGGGGAGGGCAGTGGCGCTGTGGTTAGCACAGCAGCCTCACAGCTCCAGCGACCCGGGTTCAATTCTGGGTACTGCCTATGTGGAGTTTGTAAGTTCTCCCTGTGACCATGTGGGTTTTTACCGGGGGCTCCGGTTTCCTCCCACAGCCAAAGACTTGCAGGTTGATAGGTAAATTGGCCATTATAAATTGTCCCTAGTATAGGTAGGTGGTAGGGGAACTGAGGGAAGGTGGGGATGTGGTAGGAATATGGGACTAATGTAGGATTAGTATAAATGGGTGGTTGATGGTTGACACAGACTCGGTGGGCCTAAGGGCCTGTTTCAGTGCTGTATCTCTAAATAAATAAACATATGGGAAGTGCATGGAAAACAAGCACCTCAGGGTAAACCACTGATTCCAGTGACCACCAGCTTCAGTGCCTTGAGAAAGGTAAGCTAGGGCAGGTGTGGTCCAGTCTTGGTAAGATGGTGCATTGCTGGTCGAGTTGGTTTTAAGAAGCCTGGAGATACCCTCCTGCTACTCCCAGCAATGTAAAAGTAAACAGAAACTGTGCAAAGTGTTCATGCTCCTTGCAGCAAATTCCTAAAATGGAATTCAGGATTCTATGCCTCTCATTATCATAAGATTTCATTTGTATATATTATTGTAGGATATGCAGAACATAGTATTGGCCCCACCATCAGTGAGAATGGGATAAGATAATCCCCATCCATGACACCCAATTTCTGCTGGGTAAGTGGCCTCAAAATCTCTCTCATAGAGCGATCAACATGAGGAATGGACTTCTGGGTAGAGTATCTGGTTTCTCTAAGAAACATTTGGATCTAGTGTTATGACCTCAGTAGAGACTGTTAACTTTAAACAAGAGATAGGAACTTCCCAGTGACCAACTAAAGAATCATACAACAAGATTTTACGTTTTAAGACTTTTACCATAACAACTAAAGTTAAAAAATGTTAATTAAATAGTACTTAATAGGGAGCAAATATACTAAATTACAGAGAAAGGTTTGTCTCATTAACTTACTAGCACACTTGAAAACCCCACACCACTTTTATACATTACATAATGTTCTCAGCGAAAAAGGTATCATTGTGGTTCAAAGTCCCAAACTCCACCCAGCTGCAATGGGTTAGATCTCCCAGTGTCCTTCTCAAAGCCAACATCCTCTTCACTCACTTCTTCCAAGCACATTCAATTGGACTTCGACTAATCAGGCAATCTCTGGTTATCCCATTGGTCTTTTCTCATCTGCAAACCTTGAGCCTTTTCTTTAGGCTGTGCAGCTGACTCCTGTTTCTTCCTTTCAGTCTACAGACCTAGGAAAGTCTATCAAATTTATCTGGATCAAAGTCAATAGTCGTTTACATTTGACAGTTCTCAGAGACCACAAGTCTGACAATAGCAAAACCACCTGGGCCTTCCTTTGTTTCCGGGTATTAAAAATTGCAACTCAAATCTGCACTTCAGAGCCCCTGGCTCCCTGTTTACAATCTGAGAGTCTGGCAGAGAGAAATCCATTGCCCTTTAGGTATTACAACCTTGCACTCTTTTTTCAAATGGGTCTTTGATCTGGGTTCCTTGTTCTCATGGTAACCAAGGCTTCTGGCTTGCCTCTGGGCAGATTATGAATGTGGTCACATGTTTCCTTTGAATGTCCATGTTACACTGCATGAAAGATCACAGTTTACAGTTTTTAAACATAACCATACTATAAAGTCCAGCGTTCATAACAGTAGTCACAGGTTGATGGATGAGCTGGCCTAAAGACTTTGATTATCTGAATTTATCTTGTGATATCACATCCAAGTGACACATTGGCATTTTGGAGATGCAATAGACTATTTTGAAACCCTTCATCAGAACAGGTTTGCTGCTCCTTTCCAAACTTTTAGCCATCAAGGTTATCATAGGGCTGATTTTTCTGATCTTTGTTCCCAAGAAATGCACATTCCTCAGGCCCAGGGGGCAGGAAAAAAATGGGGAACCACACCCGTTATACCATGTCTCTGAACCGTTTACATCACCCCAGAATTTCCAGGGACCCCAGCAGGATGGGGCATGGCAAGCGCCTGCAACAGGTACAGAAAAATGTAGAAATGCAGATGAACAGGAGGGTCATTTCCAGCCTCCTGCCTACAGTTAACTAACATGATATAACCAGGCCTCTAAGTACCTGCAGAGGTTAAAGGTGTTGGCCTGGAGTTTCCGCTAGGTGTGCATGGGGAACAGTGCACTTGCTTTGTTGAGGTGAAGTTATACCGCACCAACATATTAGTAAAAGCAAGAATCAATGTAATCAAGCAACATAATCAATTGCAATCGATTTGTGAGTGGAAGAGAGAATTCTAATGCATCATACAGGAGTGAGATTGTGAGGAAATGAACCATTCTTCAACATTTTAAACTATTTGATGATTTCAGCAGCAGGGCAGACCTGTAGCTTCAGTTGATGGTTGGCTACTGTGATCTCCTATTGACCAATTAATATTTCCGCAGCAGCAGGGTAGATCAATGACTAATAGTTCTGTTCTTACTCTTTAAACATATTGCTGCACCAGTAAGGCAGACCTGGTCAGTGCCTTTAATCGACAAGGACTAACATTGGATTCATGTGATCTTCATTGCTTGTGCACCTGAGAATCAGTAAGCAATGTGACAAAAAGCCCTCCCTGAATGAGAGCAATCAGTGGAAACTTGCCTTCCAGACCTGTGGTGTGGCCAGTTTCGGGTGAAGGATCTGCTGAATTAGTGTTAAAGATCATGGAAAGAGAAGCAGAGTTAACGTTACGGGTCAGTGACCCTTCTTCGAAACGTTCGACCCTTCGACCCGAAACGTTAACTCTGCTTCTCTTTCCACAGATACTGCCAGACCTGCTGAGTGGTTCCAGCATTTCTTGTTTTTATTTCAGATTTCCAGCATCCGCAGTATTTTGCTTTTTTATTAAAGACCATGGATACCAGCGTAAAGTAATTGTGGGCACATCTCACTTACGCTTAAGGTTCCCTGATATTTTGCAGTATTTGATTTAATTTCAGCCAGATTAAGCTATTATAGGGGTGAAACCTTGCGGAAATTCCAAGGCCAATTGCAACTACCATGTGCCAGTTGTGACAGGCCCCAACTTTCATTATATCCAGGGTCTGGCCCATAATGGTACTGATGCAGTAAGCTAACACGTATATGCTCACTTGCAACCAGATAAAGACTGGATAAAGTGTTCAGTTTTATTCTTGGATAGTCCTCTGCCAGTAGGAACACACTTCATTCATGCATCGCCCTCTGGCATCTGAAGGACATGAAACAGTTAACCTCGAGGCACAGGAGGAATAAGTTAACTGAAACTCTGACTCATGATCAGCTTGGAGGACATTAACAACTGGACATTGCCATAAGTGAACTGAAATTATCAGTTCCTGGAAAGAATGGAAGACACATTAACACCTGAATAATGCCAGGAGCTAAGCACCCATCACCGTGAGTGAAATCACATTATCTTTATGCTGTGTAGACAGCAGGGGAGAAGATAAGGAGCTGTCTCGAACCTTGCAGTTCTGCATAGCTCAGGAGATTGAAAGACCAAGATAAAGAGGTGTGAAAGGCCAGCAGGCTGATAACTGAAACGACAGCTGAGGACCAGGCATGCGATAGCGTGACTGGATCATTATAAGAAAGGACATCGAAATGTGGGACTGCTGTCAGGTGTAGAAGGATGGGGACCAGTCATCTTTAGATCCAGGCCGACAATCAACATCGGTAATGACCAGCCATGTGGGTGATTGTTAAGTTTCAGTCAAATCATAGAGGGGTTTGTACTGTGGTTTTGTTGGTCAATAAACTAACACATTTAGGTTGAGCTAAAACCTGTTTGTCGCGTATATTTTGTTCTTGTAATTCCGGGGTCCGAGAATCATTTTAAGGAGGAAGGGAACTGAACCCCCTACACATCGAGAGGGTCATAATGTCCCAAGCCTTCTTGCAATCAGTTAGAGACAACCCTTAACAGTGCCTCAAGTCGCTGCTGGCGCCTGACATTCAGCAGCCAAGAAGACGCTCCCAACAGTTCATGCAGTAAGAGCCAGGGGTGCCACAGAGCTTTTTCAGCAAGTTGACTGTGCCTTATCGGGCTGGGCGAGGTCAGCTCAGCAGGTGAACGACCTAATTCTCCACTCCCATAAAAAATATTGCATTGATAGAGCAGGCCCTGTCAGTAAAGAGCACCAGAGGGATGAACTTCTGTGGATCAGATGACATTTCCCTGACCTGATTCTTGGATTAATGTCACATTTCAGATTAAGTGTTACAGGGGTTGCTAGGCAACCTCAGAGCGGCGTGTCAGTTTCAGGACGTTGCAAAACACTGTTCCCAAACAGAATGGATAGTTGGGGATCCTCTGGGTGGGGAGATATTGTGTTTCACTACAAGCGGCTCTATAAAAGGTTAAACTAAATACTCGTCTCCAGGGAGGTTCCCCTTGAACCGACATGTCAACAGGTCGATTGGAATCGGCTCAGACCAGCCTGTCGCTTTACTCTGCCAAGGGTATGGTGGGCAAGCTTTGGAAGTACAGGATGGAGATCGACCCCAGTGACGACGGCAAAAAGAAACTAAAGCTAAAGGGCAGGGAGCTGCTGTCGGCCCCGCTGGAGATATTCGACCTGGGGGAGCTGCAAGTGCTGGAGATGAGCCCGGAACGCGAGAGCTGTCTGAATTACAGGATGGGCACTGTCCCTCGGGAAATCGGGCAGCTGAGCAACCTCACCGTGCTGAAGCTGGACACCAACGAACTGCGGGAGATCCCAGCCGAGGTCGGAGCTCTGCAAAAGCTGGAGATGCTGACCCTCAGCAACAACCAGCTGAGCAGCCTTCCCGCCGAGACGGAGAGGCTGCAGCAGTTACAGAGTCTGCACTTGGCCAGCAATAACTTCCAGCAGTTCCCCGTCCAGGTGTGCCAGCTCCGGCGCTTGTCCTTTTTGGACGCCAGTGACAACAAGATAAAGTCTCTCCCCCACAGCATCAGCAACCTTGAGCGTTTAGAGACTTTGCTGCTGTATTTTAACGCGCTGCAGAGCCTGCCCGACTCCATCTGCACTCTCGTCAGCCTGTGCACCCTCTGGCTGGGGAAGAACCAGCTGAGGAGCCTCCCCAACCAATTCGGGCAGCTGGTGAACCTCGAGTGGGGTCGCAGTCACTGTTCCTCAAACTTCGAGGACAATCCGCTGGAATCGCCCCCTCCTGAGATATGTAGGGGCGGTCCTGAGGAGATCAGCCGCTACTTTGCTGTGTGGGATGAATGACGACTTAATGCCCCGCTCAATCATTCTGGACATTTAACATTGATTATTAATACCATGCCTGGGCTACCTACCTGCACTGAACTGATAAAACATCAGTTTAATGCTAAATAGTCTCTAGCTGGGACAGAAAAATAATCTATTTACACGAATGAAACTGACAAAAGAGATATTTACTAAATAATTAACAACAGTAGAGTGATTGAAAACTGAAATTAATGTTGTGCCTCGTCACCCAGAAGTGTTTAATATGGTTATTAAGTAATTTAATAGGTAGCCTTCTTGTCAATGATGTTGAAAGTTTTGGGCTCTTACTAACTGAAGCATAATTTCTCCCATTTGTATTCCAGCCCCCTTGCGATAAAGGCCAACATTATATGAGCTTTTAATATGACTTTTTGTACCTGTGCTTCAGGTTTGAGTGATTTGTAGCTGTGCCCTAGCTCCACACACTTTGGATAGTTTAGATGTTGCCTGTCTCTCCTTTTACTAACAATCTTGTGATCATGTAAACTTGTATAGCCAATAAAGCATTATTTTATTCTCATTTGTTGAGCAGAGCTCTGTTTCAGACTGCTAATTCTTAGAACAATATACAAAGGAAAATCTAATGTAAAGGAAAAGTGCATATCAACACTGACACCGCTGCCAGATTTTTAAATGGTGAACTGTTCTGAGTATTGACATTGTCAACATCTTGGAGTCAATTTTAAACCCCTTCACCCAGCTGTTAAGGTTTGTGGGAGGGGTCAAAATCATGTGTCCTCACAGTTCCCCCAAGCAAAATTTTATCTTCACCAACATTGAAGTCGGATGAGGCTCCTGCCAAATCTAAAAGTTGTGGTCCGATTGGGTAATCTGTGCCATGATCCCATATTAACTCTTAAATTCAGGAGTACTACATGGTGCCAACCCACTGCTTTACAATGGTGGAGTTTGTGAATGACCAGAAGAGGGCAAGACTCATACTGGCCAGAAAAAGCAGGAGATCTCCCTTAGACCTCACAAACAGTGCCGGCCCTTCCTTTCTTGACCAATATCAACTCTGCAACCTCCATCCCCAAGCACTCACCTTATACTGGGGACTGTTGACTCAGTCCTTGCTCTCGCCACAATTCCCGTTCCTGTCCACCATCCCCGACAGCATTCCCATAGAGGAGGAGGCAACCTAAATCATTTAAATGAGGTCTGGCCATTAAAATCACTTCCTTAATGACTTCCTGGTGCACCTTGGGCCTCCTGGACAGCGATCCTGTCCTGACATCCTTTTTACATGCAATTACCACATTGCTAAACTGATATCAGCATCCACTGGAACATATACCCAAGGACTAGAGAGGGTTTGCATTTCTGATTGTGTGGTTCGGCTATGATGTCCTTCATGTCCATATTCACACAAGGCGGATAACCGTTTGGTCACATAGCAACCAGAGTAATTTTCATCCAAAAGCCATTCTGCCCACCATCTATCAAATTTAAAACTACACATGGGGTAGGATAGAAGGTGGTGTAATCAGGGCATTTGTATTCTGATGTTTGCTTTATCAATAATGAAAAACTAATTGGAGATATTAATCAGCAATGCTCCTACAATATGAGACATAGAAGTAGGAAATAGACTTTCAGTTTTAAAGATACATTTTCTTTCTTTATATTTCAGAAATTTCTAGACCAGCCAACTCAAAAGCTCAACTATTTGGTTGCAAACCCAATGCTAGGACTCACATTTGGCCTAATTTCATACAATAGCTGCCTTGGCCATTTTTACGATTTACATGTGTTAAGATATTAATAGAGTAAAATAACACATGTAAAAGGCAAAGGTGCATCACACCACTTCACTACTTGCATTATTAGCCCATAAGTGGTATCAACCAAGACTGCCCCAAGCTGAGACATGTACTTTAACAGGCTAGTTTACAGTTATTTTCAAAGAGTTATATGATAAAATACAACAATAAAAATTAAAACTGTGAAGTAAGAGGTTTTTTATTTCTTGCAAAGAATGGAGCATTATTCGGACACCAAAGAAAATGCAACACAGTAATTACCAATGACTCAGTCGGTTTTTGTGGAAAAATGCAAGGGCATCTCCATAATTCAAGAAGTGGTAGTTCTCTCCAGAGATAATCAGTAGATTAAATAATATAGTGAGAAGTGAAATTTCATTTAACACAGAACAGAAGAACGCCTGCTTTTCCTTAATTATTGTTCTGCCAATGCAATAATTTAGGAACACGTACAAAATGTTCCATCTGACCAGTCCCACTGTCCAGGAAATATTGTTTCTAATAATACCAGTGAGACATGAGGTTTCTGAAAATATCAGCTTGTTAATTATGGAGGAAAACCTGCATTCATTTGGTTATCATCAAAAAGAGAAACGTTATTACTGAGAGTTCAGCAGTGTTTAACAGAAAGAACAATGCAGAAGCACCAAACAGTTAAGAATAATCACTTTCGACACCTGAAATGTGTGTCAACAAAGAACATTTTATTTGGTGAATACACTATCCTAAAGTTCTCATGTCCTGTTGATGATTCAAAACTTCAAGCTCCCTCTGGTAATCAGGAATGCAAATATACATGGTTCAGATAGGCAGTATCAACTCCAGCAAAATTCTTGTGAAAGTGAAGCTACTGGAACCAAACAGTTTAAGATCCTGGGAATCAAGATGAAGAAATTCTTTAAATCGCTTGAGAGATAACTGAACCCTTGATGAAATTAGAGCTGTGGAGCAATAGGTAACTAGTTGTAATCTCTGTATTTGTTTTCTGTTATTTTGATGGTCCTTTCATATTCATAGATTTCTTGCCACCACCCATTCCCATGTAGAGATGAGGTGGACCCATGCAGGCAGATGCATCACAGATACCAGGAAAGCCTCTGAGCCCAGGTGGACCAGGAAGTCCTTGTTCTCCGGGCAAGCCAAGTTCACCACGGGCACCATCGCGCCCATCCTTGCCAATACCGGGCAAGCCAGCAACACCTATAATCGGAGAGAAAATGCAGTTAGACTCTATTTGTACAGAGAGTTGTTGGCACTTGGTTTTAGTTGCTGTGTTGTTTGAATATAAGACACAGGAAATAGGAGCAGGAGTAGGCCATTCAGCCCTTCGAGTCTGCTCCGCCATTCAATGAGATCATGGCTGATCTTCTACTTCAACACGATTTTTCCTGCATTATCCCCTTATCCCTTGATGTTTTTAATATGTAGAAATCTATCAAGCTCAGTCTTAAACAGACTCAACGACTGAGCTTCCACAGCCCTCTGGGGCAGAGGATTCCAAAGATTCACCATGAACTGAGTGAAGAAATTCCTCCTCATCTCAATCCTAAATGGCCTGCCCCTTATTCTGAGACTGTATCCCCTGGATCTAGACTCCCCAGCCAAGAGAAACATTCTTCCTGCAGCTACCCTGTGGAGCCCTGTAAGAATTTTGTATGTTTGAATGAGATCATCTCATTCTTCTCAACTGCAGAGAATAAAGGCCCAGTCTATTTAATCTTCCCTCATAGGACAATCCCTCCATTCCAGGAATTAGTTTCGTGAGCATTCGTTGCACTCCCTCTATGGCAAGTTTATCTTTCAGTGACTCATGAACAAGAACACCCAAGTCCCTGTGAAGTTCAACAATTCTCAACCCCTCACCATTTAAGAAATAATCTGTATTTCTGTTTTTCCTACCAAAGTGGATAACCTCACATTTCTCCACATTGTAATCCATGTGACAAATTTTTGTCCACTCACTTAGCCTCTCCAAATCCCCTTGAAGCATCTTTGCATCCTCCTCATAACTCACGCTTCCATCTGGTTTTGTCATCTGCCAGCTTGGAAATATTACATTTAATTCCCACATGCAATCATTGATATAGATTGTGAATAGCTGGGATCCAAGCACTGATCCTTGCAGTGCCCCACTAGTAACAGCCTGTCAACCTGAAAATGACCCATTGAAAGTGAATAGAAATAAAACTGGAACCCAAAGAAGCATTCTTTAAAAATTGTGAAATCCATATGCACAGCCAATGGCTATAGGATTAGACACCACTAAAACTGAATGAAACATGCCAATGATGGTGAATCATAGAATGTTCTACATCGTGCCAGGAAAGAAAATTTGGGAAGGGTGTTAAACAGTTTGCTGATTCACTGTCGTCTATTATGCACCAGTGCCGAAGACCAGTTTCACCCCCAGCTTCTCACAATAATAATGACTGAATACAGGCCTTGTAATTCTTGCATTTGAACATTTACTAGATTTGTATGAAATTCCCCTAAGTCTGCTGGGTGCTATTATCTGCAATATAATTTTAAGGCCACAGTGTTTTTGACATTCATACATGGAAATGCCAGTGAAAGTTAAGATAGTATTTCCAAAAGTATAAGATTACAATGATTGAGAATTCCAGAAACACCTTTAACTTCATTTCTTGAGCTACAAAAATGTGTTTTTTTAAAGATAAAAATGGACCAGAAATGTTACAGATAGAAATGCCACAAATAGTTCTGATGTACTATAAAGATCTCCTTTTGACTTCCGTTAAAATATTTTACTATGCCTAAATTGTGTGATGATATACTATTTGGATTAGTGTATCACTCATATTTACACTTTTGAAAACGATTTATCATCATATATCCTTTGGAAGGCTGACTGCTCATACTTCCAAATATCTAAATGATTGCTTTGTAAACTCTGAGACTTGCTCGGGACAGAAGGGACATCTGACCGGCAACTTCTTGCAATATCTGTAGTCACCACAGAGGAAAACACATTATTTCAAAAAGAAACAAATGGAGAAGGTTGAGGGAAATTCCTCTTTTTTCATGGCATAAGAATATTTCCCAGTTTCCATTTATAATCCAAGCTTGGTGTTACCATTCCAGTACTTTTTAATTCCCCTAGTATTTCCTCCTACATGTTTCAGTGATGGCACTCTATCCAGCCATGCCCAATCCTGTCCTCCCTCAAAATCCATACACTTTCTAAGAGAAGGGCACATTTCTTGTAATGGAGATTAAAATTGCTAGTTAGCTGGGATTATGAGGAGTTTGGACTCCTGTGGTCTCCTGGAGTCTTGCTCAGTTGCCCAAATCATAGACAGAAGAATTCCACTGTTATTTACTGAATTAGATGTAGAATTTTTTGTGTCTCCCAGGAAATTGTGTAGTTAGAAGATCAGGGTCAATGTTGCAGTTGCACCACATGTCTAGATGATATAAGCTTGATAACCTGATGGTCCTTATGAATAAATCAAGGGAAAAATAATCTCATATGACCACACAAAAATGAGACAATGATAATAATGAACATTAAAAAAAAGAACTTTCTATAGGCTTACATCAAACTTTCAGCCACTTTTATCTCCTCCTTAATTATGCCTGCAAGTCAAATCTAAGGGATTTCTTGAGCTTACCGGGCAGTCCTTGAGGTCCTGGTGGTCCACGTAATCCTATTCCTTCTTCTCCCCTCTCACCCTTTTCACCTGGTGCACCTGTCAGGCAGAAAGTCAGAGTTCAAGCTCAGTTTTAATAGCAGAGACCAGTATGAAAACAACTTAAAACCTTTCCATATCTCGTGATTGAAACTTATTCAGGGTTAAGATATGAAATAAGACAATGTTTCTTGGTCCATCAACCCATTCTTTCCAGAGACTGATCCCAAAGATCTGCAACTGTAATGCAGACTACTGCCAGACGTCCAGTGGGAATCTGCCAGAATGGCCAAGTCCTGGATGCATCAAGCTTAGGCTTGAAGCCAAATATTTTTAAGCGACCTCTCACCCCAACAAGGCCATTGATTTCATGAGGGTCAGGTACTGTGGCAGACCAATGTTTCCCCCAAACAAGCCCTCAATTGTTACCCAACATAACATCAATGGAGGTTCACTTGGTCCACGAGGTGTTCCTTCCTGGCTTCTGTTGGAAGTGGGGCCCGCCTAGTGTTTCAAGCCAGAGGCAATGCCTGGACCCCTGTGGGGGCAGACTCAAAGAGGCTGGTGACTTATGTCACTTGAGGCAGCCTCTTTTTGCTGGGCAAAGCACCATTCTTTTGCACTGAGGGATGGGCATAGCCAGAAGTAGGTAAGTTACTTCCTCCCAGTCATTAGCCTATACTATTTTGAAACTGATTATTTGGACAGCACTTAGTGGGGGAGCAGCAAACCTGCATCTCCCCCAAACAGCACAGCTGAGATCAACACATTGCCATAGCACCCTTCCAACCAATCAATGCGTGTCTTTACCACTCTTATCCACAAAAGGCTTTGTCCACAAAATGTCTATTGACAGAAATTAGGTGCACACCTCCATGCTAAATAGCTTACTAAAAGTATTCACACTTGATACAATGTGTTGAAATGGTATTCTTACCTTTTGGTCCTGGTTCACCAGGATAACCTTGGTGACCTTTGACACCTTGTGGGCCGACAGCACCCGGGTGGCCTGTGGGCCCTGGAGGGCCAGCTGGTCCAGAAGGTCCAGGTGGTCCAGGCCGGCCTGGTTTCCCCAATGCTACTGGCTGTCTTAGGCTAACAGACAGCTGTGATATTTGCTCTGAAAAGACAATATTTGGAATTAGAATAACAGAAATTCCTCACAAATTGAATATTAATATGCAATATTTCAGGTTCTTTCAAGCATTCTTAATTTCCATTCAGTGTTCACTCCCATTCAACTAATGACTCTCCATCTCCCATTCTCTGATTTCAACATCTTCATCCTTATTTGCAAATCCACAGATTTGCCCATCCTTTATCTTCAACTGACTCTAGCCCTACATTCAGCTTCCCTTCTTTAATCTTTCATCTCTGGTCTATTGTGAATTGAACACTTCCTTGACACAACCATTGATGGTCCAGCTTTCAGTCATTAGGCACTTAGCTACACACTCCCCCTAGCCCATTGGAATTCCCTTGCTGACACCTTCCTTGCCATATCTCTTCCCACTTTCAAAAGCCTTTTCAAAATCTGCTATTTTAATCAAGACTTCAGTCACACTTTCTAAATCTCCTCCCAAACACCTGCTTTGTGTTTGTTTCTCCCTCCCTGGGATGTTTTGCTACTTTAAAGGTGTTTTATATAATTTGCTTGAGCCCACAACTCTCTGTACTACCATTAAACCACCACTGACCCTTGAAGAAGAATTGCTTCGTGTGGTGAAAATGTGACCTGGTTCTGTTTGAATGTATTTCTCTATATATACCAACCAGAGAGATTTGCACTCACTGACCCCAATATTTATGGGGAGGTTTGTGTTTGTGATCAGGAAACCCAGAAATGCTGGGAATGTGGAGATCCTGCTGAATTTAATGACAGGAGCTCATTAGCAATCTTTTACTCCATTTTCCGCCAAGCAGCTGGCCAGATTGAAAGGGTTTCTGTCTGTCACATAGGAAAACCAGCAGTAGAAGGCTGCAGCGGTGAACCGCAAAGGACAGTTCCAAGCAATTGGAGAAGACTGGATCGTGTTGGAGTGGGGTTTGTGGGGGGGGGGGGGGGGGTGGGGGAGTTCAGAGCACAGCAGCAAGGAGGGTCAGAGGGAGAGAGAGAACACTGGGAGTAGAGAGATCGCAGGGAGAGACTGTGATGGAAGATTTGTTTGAGGGGCTGGGGGGTGGGGCACACTCTGCTCCTCTTGGTCCACAAGCAGTGCTGGAAAAGTACCTAACTGTTGGATTTGGCAGCTCCCACTTCCCTTTAGCTGTTGGGTTTGCAGAGCTCTGGAAAACCCAGCCTGCAGCCATTGAATGCAAATGGATCCCAAACGCTGAGGAAAGGAGCTTCATTTAAATGTTATAATTAGGGACCCACATCTCCAGAGCGGGTTTCTCAGATGCCTCCAAACCCAGTTTGGTTAACCTGGAAATAGGCACATTGTGGCGACCTCATCCCTCACCCCCACCGCCACCAACCACCCCCCCCCTCCGCCCCCCCCCCCCCCACCCCCACCCTCTTGTGCCCATCATGGTGGGGTTAAAATTCCTCCCATTGTCTGTATTGCTAAATAACAAATTGAATTGATTAAGTTCATTTTATTTTGTTGAGAAACCTAGGTGAAGAGCCAAAACTTCTAGTAAAGGACACCACTATGGTTCAAGGGGTTAGGAGAGAAAGCAAAGTAACCATGGAAGTAACAGTTAGGCAACATTAAGGTCACTGACCTGAAACATTAACTCTCCTCTCTCCACAGATGCTGCCAGACCTGCTGAGTATTTCCAGCACTTTTTGTTTTTATTTCAGATTTCCAGCATCTGCAGTATTTTGCTTTTATTATTAGCATTAAACTTGTCTTTTAAAAGCATATTGATTGTAATAAGGGGGGAAGCCTGAGGTAGGTAAGGAGTTCCATTGTCAGTTAGAGAGGAGAGAGAGCAATGAACCTTGATTTCAACGAAGTGGGAATGTTCCAGTAACTTTGAACATTCAATTAACTTTGTAAATCACTAATGCTGCACCCTTTTGGTTTGGTTGAACCTATGTCACTGCTTCATGATTTCCTCAAACTCATTACTTTTTCTGCAACAACTACACGGTCCAGATTCATTCACATGATAGTTTAACAGGAAGGAAAGGTAGCAAAGCTTTTGAAAGCCAATTCAATTCATTATGTTGTAACAATATTCTTTGAGAATATTTGCTCCCCAATGTTTTGGCCAGTGTTCAAGGCTTTCCCTGTTTTTAAAGAGCAGAGTTTTCTCCTTTGTCGATAACAGCAGTTATTTGTTAATTGGAAAGCTGTGGCAGCCCTGACAGAGGAGCACTCTGAGGATGATTAGAGTTCAGATCAACTCCTACTCAGAATAGTTTGTGTCATTTTTCTGCCCCTCCTCCCATTCACCTCTTCATGGTAGACGACAGCTCTAAAGTACCAGCAGACTTCTGATGCTTCACCCAAGTTACCATTCTTCATTGGTGAGCCTGCACATTAGGCTATTCAACATGGGGAGGAGAGGAGAGGGAACATTGTGGCTCTTCCTGATGCTCCCCTCGTGAGACCTCCACACCTAAGCTTTTCAGAGTAATGGTGACTCAGATGATCAGGAGCAGGAATCTTTACTGATTTTTCCCTTTCCAGCTCAAGGACACTCAGTTATAATCTCATTGGATAGTGGAACAAGTTTGACTGGCTGAATAATCTACTCCTGTTCCTATGTTCCCAGCATATCAATTATACCATTTACCTGGCTAAAGATCAATTACATTAGACTGAGACACACATTTAGATAAATATTACAAAAAGGATTGAAAAGGAGATGCTGGAAAATGACTTCTTTACTCTGAGGATGCTTAGAACATGAATTTTTAAATTTAATTCACAGTGCTAGTGAGGGTAGGAATAGGAGGATTAGGCAAATGAATCTGTGGCTGAAGAGCTGGTGTAGGCGGGAGGGCTTCAGCTACTTGGATCATTGGGATCTCTTCTGGTGCAGAGGTGACCTGTACAAGAAAGACTGGTTGCATCTAAACTGGAGGGGGACAATATCCTTGTGGGGAGGTTTGCTAGCAGTACTCGGGAGGGTTTAAACTAGTCTTGCAGGGTGGTGGGACCCAAAGTGGTAGTCTCTCTGATGAGATAGTTGAAGCAAATGTAGAGGTTAAAGCAAGCAAGTCCAGTAGGCAGGCCGTGCAGGGGCAGGACAGGGGGCGTGGAAGGTCTGGTAGGCTAAACTGCATTTACTTTAATGCAAGAAGCCTTACAGGTAAGGCAGATGAACTCAGAGCATGGATCAGTACATGGGATTGTGATATTATAGCTATTACGGAAACGTGGTTGAGGGATGGGCAGATCAATGTTCCAGGGTACCGATCCTTCCGGCGTGACAGAGGTGGAGGTAAGAGAGGAGGGGAGTTGCACTATTGATTAGGGAGGACATCACGGCAGTATGTAGAGAGGATATCCTGGGGGGAATGTCCAGCGAGGCCCTATGGGTAGAACTTAGAAATATGAAAGGGGTGATCACTTTGATGGGATTATACTATAGGCCCCCGAATAGTCAGAGGGAAGTGGAGGAGCCTATATGTAGGGAAATCACAGATAGGTGTAGGAATTATAGGGTTGTAATAGTAGGGAATTTTAACCCTAATATTGACTGGGACTGCCTTAGTGCTAAGGGATCAGATGGGGAAGAATTTTTTAAGTGTGTCCAGGATAGTTTTCTGAAGTAGTATGTGGATGGCCCTACTAGAAAAGGGGCTACACTCGACATCCTCTTAGGAAATGAGGATGGGTAGATGGTTGATGTGTCAGTGGGGGAGTACTTTGGGACCAGTGACCATAACTCTATTAGCTTCAAGATAGTTATGGAAAAGGATAGGACTGTTCCTCAGGTTGAAGTCCTAAATTGGGGGAAGGCTAATTTCGATGGCATCAGACAGGAACTCTCAAAAGTTGAACGGGAGAGGCTGTTTACAGGTAAAGGGACATCTGGCAAGTGGGAGGCTTTTAAAAGTGAGATAGGAAGAGTTCAGGGCCGGCATGCTCCTGTTAGATGGAAGGGCCAGGCTGGCAAGTTCAGGGAACCTTGGTTGACGAGGGATATTGAGGGTCTGGTCAGGACAAAGAAGGAGCCATATGTCAGGTTTAGGCAGCTGGGATCAAGCGAGTCCCTCGAGGAGTATAGGGGATGTAGGACTACACTTAAGAAGGAAATTAGGAGGGTGAAAAGGGTCCTTGAGATTTCCCTGGCAGATAAGATAAAGGAGAATCCTAAAAGATTCTGTAAGATTATATAAGTATATTAAGAGTAAAAGGGTAGTTAGGGAGAGAGTAGGTCCCCTTAAGGATCAGTGTGGCAATCTATGTGTGGAGCCACGGGAAATGGGCGAGGTCTTAAATGAATATTTCTCGTCTGTATTTACCGTGGATAAGGTCATGAAGCTTCAAGGGAGGGAAAACCGATATCCTGGAGCATATCAACATTACAAAGGAGGAGGCGTTGGAGGTTTTGAAGCGCTTTAAGGTGGATAAATCTCCAGGGCCTGACCAGGTGTATCCTAGGATGCTATGGGAAGCAAGGGAGGAGATTGCTGGGGAAATCATCGTTAGCCATGGGTGAGGTACCGGAAGACTGGAGGATAACTAATGTTGTGCCTTTATTTAAGAAGGGTAGCAGGGATAAGCCAGGGAACTACAGGCCGGTGAGCCTTACATCAGTGGTGGGAAAGTTATTGGAAGGGATTCTGAGAGACAGGATTTATATGCATCTGGAAAGGCATGGTCTGATTAGGGATAGTCAGCATGGCTTTGTGCATGGGAAATCATGTCTGACGAACTTGATTGAGTTTTCTAGGAGGTGACCAAGAGGATTGATGAGGGCACGGCGATGGACGTTGTCTACATGGACTTCAGCAAGGCCTTTGACAAGGTCCCACATGGTAGGCTGATCCAGAAGGTTCGAACACATGGGATCCAGGGTGAGCCAGCAAATTGGATACAAAATTGGCTTGGTGATAGGAGGCAGAGGGTGGTAGTGGAGGGTTGTTTTTCAGATTGGAGGCCGATGACCAGTGTGCCGCAGGGATTGGTCCTGGGCCCTCTGTTGTTTGACATATATATTAATGACTTGGATGTGAATGTAAAGGGCATGATTAGGAAGTTTGCAGATGACACCAAAATTGGTGGTACTGTGGACAGTGAAGAAGGTTGTCTAAGATTACAACAGGATATGACAAATAATTGGCAAACGGGATTAAGGAGAATCCCAAGGCTTTTTATATGTATATAAAAAGCAAGAGGATAACCAGGGAAAGAGTTGGCCCGCTCAAGGACAGAGGAGGGAATCTATGTGTGGAGCCAGAGGAAATAGGCAAGGTACTAAATGCGTACTTTGCATCAGTATTCACCAAAGAGAATGACTTGGTGGATGATGAGTCCAGGGAAGGGAGTGTAGATAGTCTGGGTCATGTCGTTATCAAAAAGGAGGAGGTGTTGGGCATCTTGCAAAGCATTAAGGTAGATAAGTCCCCGGGGCCTGATGGGATCTACCCCATAATACTGAGGGAGGCAAGGGAAGAAATTGCTGGGGCCTTGACAGAAATCTTTGTACCCTCATTGGCTACAGGTGAGGTCCCAGAGGACTGAAGAATAGCCAATGTTGTTCCTTTGTTTTAAAAGGGTAGCAAGGATAATCCAGGAAATTATAGGCAGGTGAGCCTTACGTCAGTGGCAGGGAAATTATTAGAGAGGATTCTTTGGGACAGGATTTACTCCCATTTGGAAACAAATGAACTTATTAACAAAAGGCAGCATGGTTTTGTGAAGGAGAGTTCGTGTCTCACTAACTTGATTGAGTTTTTTGAGGAAGTGACGAAGATGATTGATGAGGGAAGGGCGGTGGATGTTGTCTATATGGACTTCAGTAAAGCCTTTGACAAGCATGGCAGACTGGTACAAAAGGTGAAGTCATATGGGATCAGAGGTGAGCTGGCAAGATGGATACAGAACTGGCTCGGTCATAGAAGACAGAGGGTAGCAGTGGAAGGGTGCTTTTCTGAATGGAGAGCTGTGACTAGTGGTGTTCCACAGGGATCAGTGCTGGGACCTTTGCTGTTTGTAGTATATATAAATGATTTGGAGGAAAATGTAGCTGGTCTGATTAGTAAGTTTGCAGATGACACAAAGGTTGGTGGAGTTGCGGATAGTGATGAGGATTGTCAGAGGATACAGCAGGATATAGATCGGTTGGAGACTTGGGCGGAGAAATGGCAGATGGAGTTTAATACGGACAAACGTGAGGTAATGCATTTTGCATTATGCACAGTAAATGGCAGAACCCTTAGGAGTATTGACATGCAGAGAGATCTGGGCGTACAGGTCAACAGGTTACTGAAAGTGGAAACGCAGGTGGATAAGGTAGTCAAGAAGGTATACGGCATGCTTGCCTTCATCGGTCAGGGCATAGAGTATAAAAATTGGCAAGTCATGCTGCAGCTGTACAGAACCTTAGTTAGGCCACACTTAGAATACTGCATGCAATTCTGGTCGCCACACTACCAGAAGGACGTGGAGGCTTTGGAGAGGGTACAGAAGAGGTTTACCAGGATGTTGCCTGATCTGGAGGGCATTAGCTATGAGGAGAGGTTGGATAAACTCGGATTGTTTTCACTTGAACGATGAAGGTGGAGGGGCGACATGATAGAGGTTTACAAAGTTATGAGTGGCATGGACAGAGTAGATAGTCAGAAACTTTTTCCCAGGGTGGAAGAGTCAGTTACTAGGGGACATAGGTTTAAGGTGCGAGGGGCAAAGTTTAGAGGGGATGTGCGAGGCA
This sequence comes from Heterodontus francisci, assembly GCF_036365525.1. NCBI lineage: Eukaryota > Metazoa > Chordata > Chondrichthyes > Heterodontiformes > Heterodontidae > Heterodontus > Heterodontus francisci. Next base: position 42,413,628 of record NC_090375.1, read on the forward strand.
AGTTCTTTACACAGAGGGTGGTGAGTGCCTGGAACTTGCTGCCAGAGGAGGTCCTGGAAGCAGGTACGATAGCTACGTTTAAGAGGCATCTTGACAAATACATGAATAGGATGGGAATAGAGGGATACGGTCCCCAGAAGTGCAGAAGGTTTTAATTTAGACAGGCATCAAGATCGGTGCAGGCTTGGAGGGCCAAATGGCCTGTTCCTGTGCTGTACTGTTCTTTGTTCATTGTTCTTTGTTCTTTGTTCTTTATTTTTGGATATAGATCAACTGGGAAAGTGGGCAAGGGAGTGGCAAATGGAATTTAACACAGACATGAAGTGATGCATTTTGGAAAGTTAAACCAGGGCAGGGCATCTACAGTGAATGGCGGGGCCCTGGGGAGTGTTCTTGAACAGAGAGACCTTGGGGTGCAAGTACATATTTCCCTGAAAGTGGCAACACAGTAGACAGGGTGGTGAAGAAGGTGAATGGCATGCTTGCCTTCATCGGCCGAGGTATTGAGTACAAGAGTTCGGTCGTCATGTTACAGTTGTACATAACGTTGGTCAGGCCGCATTTGGAGTACTGTGTGCAGTTCTGGTTGCCGCACTGCAGGAAAGATGTGATTAAGCTAGAGAGGGTGCAGAATAGATTCACAAGGATGTTGCCTGGTTTGGAGGGCTAGAGTTATAAAGAGAGATTGGATAGGCTGGGTCTGTTTTCCCTGGAGTGAAGGAGGCTGAGAGGGGACATGATAGAGGTATATAAAATTATGAGAGGCATAGATAGGGTAGATAGTCAGAGTCTGTTTCCCATGGTCGGGGTGACTAAAACTAGAGGGCATAGATTTAAGGTGAGAGGGAGGAGGTTTAAAGGGGATCAAAGGGGTAAATTTTTCACACAAAGAATAGTGGGTATCTGGAATGAGCTGCCAGAGGAGGTGGTGGAGGCAGGAACAGTAGCGACATTTAAGAGGCATCTGAACAGGTACTTGAATGAGCAAGGCACAGAGGGATATGGAATTAATGCAGGCAGGTGGGATTAGTATAGATAGGCATTATGGTCGGCCTGGACGCGGTGGGCCGAAGGGCCTGTTTCTATGCTGTACGACTCTATGACTCTATGATGTGGGTTTCACTGGCAAAGCCAGCATTTATTGCCCATCCCTAATAGTCGTTGAGGTGAGTGGCTTGCTGGGCCATTTCTGAGGGCAGTTAAGAGTCACCGCATTGCTGTGGATCTGGAGTCACATGTCGGCCAGAAAAGATAAGAATGGCAGATTTCCTTCCCTAAAGAACATACGAAGGCAGCATCAGGAAGGGCTACAATGCTCCCTCCCTCTCCTCCCCATGTCCCTAAAAGATAATAGTGAACCAGATGTGTTTTTATAACAATCCAGTAGTTACATGATCACCATCACTGTTTCTAGCTTTTTATTTCAGATTTATTCAATTAATTGAATTTAAATTCCCGAACTGCTGTGGTGAGATTTGAACTTACATCTCTAGTTAATTAGCCCAAGCCTTTAGATTGCTAGAGCAGTAATGGAAGTACTGTCATAGTGTTCCTAGTTTCTCTACTGCAGATACAAATCCCTGGTGTTCGATGTCGTTGATGTAAAATTATGGCAAATACTGAAGGCCACCAGGAGAATCATTTTTAATTCTTTCATGGGATGTGGGCATCACTGGCAAGGCCAGCATTTATTGTCCATCCCTAATTGCCCTTGACAACTGAGTGGCTTGCTGGGCCATTTCAGAGGACAGTTAAGAGTCAGCCACATTGCTGTGGCTCTGCTGGAGTCACATGTAGGTCAGACCAGGTAAGAACAGCAGATTTCCTTCCCTGAAGAACATTAGTGAGCCAGATGGGTTTTTACAACAAACAATGATAGCAATGATGGCACCATTATAGAGACTAGCTCTCAATTCCAGATTTTTGTTTTACTAATACATTGAATATAAATTCCACCAGGTGCCATGGTGGGATTTGAACCCATGTCCCCAGGGAATTAGCCTGGGCCTCTGGATTACTAATTCCACTCCCACTCACCACTGTCTCCCCCAAATATCTAGCAAGAATATGCCATCCAATTTTATTCTCTCATCCGTTCCAATCTCACCGAGAAATTGGAAAAGACAGAATAAAGACACCGAGAGAAGGGCCTTGAAATTACATTGTGCCAATATAGCATACACACACTTAATGAATTCCTATGAAGTTCTTCTGTCAGTTCTTCTGTTACTTTAACATGTTTCTATTAAAATAGCAGGGAATGAATTTTGTACAGATTTGTCAAGCATAATATTTTCTCAGCAGAACTTCAAGGCCATAGGGATAGATAGAGGGAGCACCACACAGGTGGAGTGACAGATCATAGGCCCCTTGAAAATGAAAAATATCAAAGTACAAGCTGATGACAGTACTCCCTCACCTTGAATCATGCTCATGCACACCTCCCTGATTCGATGCTCGCTTGCCTCTTTTCCCTGGAGAAGAAAATTTAGTTTAGCAGCAAAAGCACATATGAAAGATCAAACAAAAACATTGAGTAGCTGGCAGCCCTTAAAGTTACAGCACTGAACAATTGGGGTGAATTTTAAAAGGACTCTGTCGGCAGAACAATTGGATTACATTGAGAAGTTACTATCCTGTAAGCCCAGATGAGTTCTAATGCATGACAGCTACGAGAAATAAAATATTTAATGATAGCTTTATCCAGAGCATACAGTGTGTTAACACAATCGCCTGAGGCCTGGCTTGGAATCCAGTCCAGACTTTTTTTTTATTCTTTCATGGGATGTGGGCATCACTGGCAAGGCCAGCATTTGTTGCCCATCCCTAGTTGCCCTTGATAACGGAGTGGTTTGCTAAACCATTTCAGAGGGCAGTTAAGCGTCAACTACATTGCTGTGGGTCTGGAGTCACATGTAGGCCAGACCAGGTAAGGACAGCAGATTTCCTTCCCTAAAGCACAGTGATGAACCAGATGGGTTTGTAATACAATTGATGGTAGCTTCATGGTATCATTACTGAAACTAACTTTCAATTTCAGACTTTTATTAGTCAACTGAATTTAAATTCCACCAGCTACTATAGTAGGACTTGAACCCTTGTCCCCTAGACATTAGAATTGGCCTCTGGATTACTAGTTCATGATATTACCACTATGCCCCTGTCTCCTCCATGATGGGATATATGTAAGGATGTTATATTGGACAATCATAATCTAATTCCTTGCAGCAGTAAATCCACAACACAAAACTGCCTATAACTCAGAACAATTGGCAATAAATTCAGAAAATAGATTTTTCTCTTCAGCACGCAGGCATAAAATATTGGCTGGGCAGAAGTGTTTATTGTCCAGGTCAGAAGACAGAAACTTGCTTTTAGACTTAATCTGCCTCCAGCTTTTTGTAATGCCTGATGTTTGAGTGATAGATGGTGGAGACCAGAAAGGAAACTTAAAATATTCACCAAAAACACAAAGGTTACATGCAAACAATGTTAACTCTGCTACTCCCTTCACAGATGCAGCCAGAGCTGCTGAGTATTTCCAGCACTTTCCGTTTTTATGTCAGATTTCCAGCATCCGCTGTATTTTGCTTTTATTTTAGTGTTTAATTCACTGCCACTTCTCTTCCAGGAATGCCTACCTTGAAGAAGTTCTGCTCTTCTCGCCGACGGGATTTCTGTTTGTCTCTTTTATCTTGTTCACTTTCATTGCTTTCCATTTCCCTCCTGGTGTTTGATAAGGTGTCTACTAAAACTCATTTTCATAGCCACATCTCCTTCCTCAGTGACTATCTCCGGCTCTGACTTATTCCATGTGGATTCCAACTGAAGTTCCATCCTTCATGTTTTGAATCCACCCAGGATTACAGGTGTCTTTGAGAAATACAACGTTCCTCGAACTGCTGTTCTCGCCGCATCCTGAGATCCACACTCAGTGCCATGCATCACCACATGTACACACTTGACCTCTTTCTCAAGCAGCACCGACTCACCATTTCTCAAGACTGTCCTGCTCCGCAGTTTCATTTCATCCTTTGTCTTATCCGCGCTTTAACAAAAAACTTTTCCTCTTCCTTTCAGGTATTAAAGAACTCAAGCTCCAGCAGCTGAGGGGGACCAACGCCCCTCCAGATCTTTTTTCCTCGTCACTTCCCTCTGACACCATCCTTATCTCACCCCTTACCACATATTCACAATACCTTCTGGCTTTCCCCTCTCTGATGCTGAATGATCTGTCCTTAGCAAAGTACTCAGTTTTAACCCTTTACACCCCCACCTCAATGAATTTCATGCTCTGCATGACGTTGAGCTCTTCTTCTGTCGCCTTCGCCTCCGTGCTCACTTCTTTGGCCAGGAGTCTTCCCCCCAACCAGCGGACCCTTTCACCCATCTCTACTATTCTCCCTCCACCTGGACCCCTCCGTCTGGCCTCTTACCCGCCCTTGATCGTTTCATTGAGAACGGTTGGCGTGACATTGAACATTTTAATTTCTCTGTTCCCCTCACTCACTCCAACTTGTCTCCATTTGAACTTGCTGTACTCGTTCTCTCATGTCTAACCCTGACATTGTGATCAAACCTGCAGACAAGGGTGGTGCTGTTGTTGTCTGGCGTACCAGCCTCCACCTGCAAAGGTTGAGCGCCAGCTCTCAGACACTTCTTTCTACCTCCCCCTGGACCATAACCCCACCACCGAACACCAAGCCACTGTCTTCAGGACTGTTATTGACCTCATACCCTCTGGAGATTTTCCCTCTATAGCTTCCAATCTCATAGTCTGGCAACTCTGGACAGCCAGTTTCTACCTGCTTCGCAAAATCAACGAACAGAACTGTTCTAGTAGACCCATTTTTTCAGCCTGTTCTTGCCCTACTGAACATAATTATTCTTATCTTGACTCTATTTTTCTCCCCTTGTCCAGTCTCTTCCCACCTACATTCCTGACTCTAACGCCCCACGCCATTTCAATAATTTCCAGTTTCCTGGCCTTAACTGCCTCCTCTTCACTATGGACGTCCAATCACTCTACACCTCCGTTCCTCACCAGGACGGTCTGAGGGCTCTCCGCTTCTTCCTTGATCAGAGGCCCAACCAGCCCCCATACAGCACCACTCTCCATTCTCAGATTAAACAACTTCTCCTTCAATGCCACTCACTTCCTCCAAATTAAAGGTAATGCTATGGGTGCCCACATGGGTCCTCGTTATGACACTCTTTTTGTGGGGTATGTCAAACATTCTTTGTTCCAGTCCTACTCAGGCTCCCGCCCCCAACTCCTTTTCCGGTCCACTGATGATTATTTCGGTGCCGTTTCCTGCTCTCGCCCTGAACTGGAAAACTTCATCAACTGTGTGACCAATTTCTACCCTTCTCTCACCTGCGCATGGTCCATCTCTGACACTTCCCTTCCCTTCCCCGACTTCTCTGTCTCGATCTCTGGGGATAGGCTGTCTACTAACATTCATTATCAGCCAACTGACTCCCACAGCTACCTCAACTACACTTCCTCACACCCTGTCTCCTGTAGGGACTCTATTCCATTCTCCGTTTTTCCGTCGCCGACGTATCTATTCTGACGAAGCTATCTTCCACAATAGATTTTCTGACTTGTCTTCCTTTTTCCTCAATTGATGATTCCCCACCCCCCCACCACTGTGGTTCACAGGGTCTTCAACTGTGTCCAACCCATTTCCCACACTTCTGTCCATACCCCTTCCCCTGCCTCCCAGAACCGCAATAGGGTTCCCCTTGTCCTCACTTTCCACCCCACCAGCCTCAATATCCAAAGGAGCATCCTGCTCCATTTCCACCACATCCAGCCAGATGCCACTACTGAAAGCATCTTCCCCTCCTCTCCCCTGTCAGCATTCCAAAGGAACCGTTCCCTCCACGACACACTGGTCCACTCCTCCATCATCCCCAACACCTCAGCCCCTTCCCACAGCATCTTCCCATGCAATTGCAGGAGGCGTAATACCTACCATTTTACATCCTCTCTCCTCACTATCCAAGGCCCCAAACATTCCTTCCAACAATTTACTTGTACTTCTTTCAATTTAGTATACTGTATTCGCTGCTCACAATGCAGTCTCCTCTAAGACACTAGTTCGGCCACAGCTGGAGTATTGCGTCCAGTTCTGGGTGCCGCACTTCAGGAAAGATGTGAGGGCATTGGGGAGAGTACAGAAAAAATTCATGAGAATGGTTTCAGGGATGAGGAACTTGATATATTGGAGAAGTTGGGACTGTTTTCCTTGGAGACGAGAAGGCTGAGTGGTGATTTGATAGAGGTATTCAAAGTCATGAGGGGTCTGAACAGAGTAGATGGGGAGACCAAACACAGATTGGATGACCACTTTGCAGAACACCTCCACTCAGTTCGCAAGCATGACCCTGAGTTTCTGGTTGCCTCTCATTTTAATTCACCACCCTGGTCGCGTTCACATTTCTGTCCTTGGTCTGCGACAGTGTTCCAATGAAACTCAAAGTAAGCTTGAGGAACAGCACCTCATATTTCAATGAAGCACTCTATAGCCTTCTGGATTCAACATTGAGGTCAACAATTTTTGAGTATGACTGCTACTTTAATTTATTTTTCAAAAATATTATTTATTTGTTTTATTGTTTTTAACCACGTGCCTGCCTTAAACCTGTTTTTCATGTTTTTGCTTTTGGACAGAGTTGTTCATTATTCTGCCAATAACACTCTCTCTGGACTAATGCTTTGTCTTTTACCACAACTATTAGCACCCTTTGCCTTTTATCCTCACAGAATCACAGAACTATTACAGCGCAGAAGGAGGCCATTTGGCACATCGTGTCCACACCAGCTCTCCAAAACAGCAATTCACCTTGTTCCATTCCCCTACCTTCTCCCCATAACCCTGCATATTCTTCCTTTTTATATAACTGTCTAATTCCTTTTTGAATGCTTCAATTGAACCTGCCTCCACCACACTCTCAGGCAGTGCATTCCAGACCTTAACCACTCGCTGCATGAAATTTTTTTTCCTCATGTCACTTTTGCTTCTCTTACCAAGTACTTTAAATCTGTGCCCTCTGGTTCTCGATCCTTTCATGAGTGGGAACAGTTTCTCCCCATCTACTCTGTCCAGCCCCTCATGACTTTGAATTCCTCTACCAGATCACCACTCAGCCTTCTCTTCTCCAAGGAAAACAGTCCTAGCTTCTCCAATATATCTTCATAACTGAAATTCCTCCTCCCTGAAACCATTCTCATGAATCTTTTCTGTACTCTTCCCAATACCCTCACATCTTTCCGAAAGTGCAGCGCCCAGAACTGGAGGCAATACTCCAGCTGTGGCCAAACTAGTGTCTTATCTGTAGAATGTTGCAGAAACAAAAGAGCACTTTAAAAACAGACCTGAGTACACATTCACTCGCTCTACTACTGGTGCACCATGACAGCAGTGTGTACCATCTACAAGATGCACTGCAGCAACTCACCAAAGCTCCTTTGACAGCATCTTCCAAAACTGTGATTTCTACCACCCAGAAGGGCAGAAAATGCAAGGGCACACCACCACCTACAAGTTTCCCTTCAAGTCATACACCATACTGACTTGGAAATTAGTTTGTATTCCTTCATCATTGCTGGGTCAAAATCCTGGAACTCCCTACCTAACAGCACTGTGGGGTGTACTTACATCAAACGGGACTGCAGTGGTTCAAGAAGGCAGCTCACCACCATCTTCTCAAGGGCAATTAGGGATGGGCAATAAATGCTGGCATAGCCAGTGATGTCCACACGCCATGAATGAATAAAAAAACACAATCATATGTATTAGATATTAACACAACCTGGGATGTAAACAGCATGACATCTCTGGGTTGAGATCCTATTGATAAAACCATCAAAATCTTTGTAATTGAAGTGCATGATTTTGCAGTTTATGGTATCATTTTCTTGTCTCGGTGTGTTACTTTTTTAAAGATCATTTTATTCTTAGGATGTATGCATTGCTGGCAAGGTTAGCATTTATTGCACATCGCTAATTGGCCTTGAGACAGTGATGCTCGGTCTTATTCTTGCACTTTCTTAAATGAGCTGGCCTTGCAATATGGGACAGGGTTAGCTCTGCTCAGTGCAGAGAACGTACAGGCTGCATTTGAGGAGCAGTGGGCTCAGCAGCTTTACATCAGGATTGCAATATCTATCCCATAATATACAGAGCAAGTCTTCCTTCAGATACTTACATCTTTACCGGGTGATCCAGGAAGCCCAGGAACCCCTTGTACTCCTTCCAACCCTCGAGCACCAACTGGACCTGAAGGCCCCTGAAAACCAGGCTGCCCACGAGGCCCTTGTGGTCCAACCAGACCGGATTCACCAGGAGCTCCAGACTATGAAGGTAAAATCAAAAGGCTTGACTCTGGCCGATGTGTACATTCTACTTTAATGCAACAAAACAAGGTAAAAATGCATTTGTAAATTGTGCAATTTTCATTCAGCCAATTGTATCTTTGGCAATAGGGCTGGCAGATCTCAAATTTCAATCTGGATTGATTTGTATCAATGCCTTACCGATTGACAATGTAGGTCAGATATTCTGACTTCATTTTATAGACCCACATTTGCACTTAATTTGTAGCTCCGTATAAAGTTCAAGACTTGGATACTGTTCCGATAACTGAACAAGCTCTTCTAAAAAATATGTTTTGCACTTCTGGGCATGATTCGAGGAAACATTCACTCGGATAATCTTCATATAATCCAGTGTTTTTCATTTCTTTATAAAGTTTTTTTTATAAAAACCCGTTTGGCTATTCAGCACATTATCTCTGTTCCTCTCCTCCCTTTTTACTTTGTTCAGTTCCATTAATACTTATATTCCAGTTTCTCTTGTGATGAATGATCTACACCCAATATGTTAATCATCTTTTCTACTCACAGATGTGAAGTGACCTGTTGTGCATTTCAAGCATATTGCATTTTTACTTCAGGTTATCATCATTTGTAGTATGTTTCTTTTCATTTCCAGGAAAAAGCATTCTTTGCAAAGTGATCCTTTGTCTCATCTCTAGCCTCCAAACTTCTATCCCTTTCCATTGCAACTGTTCTTGTCTCTGTTTTATTGATGCTATTATGCTCATTCCAATTCGTACTTTCTTCTTGTGATTTCTCCAAAGTTGAACATTTGCCCTCTATTCCCGTTATGTTAAAATCAAGATTTAGCACAGCACCTCATCTAACTCATGCATTGGGCAACTCAAATCGATGGAACTCCTAGCTGCTCAGTGTCAGCTTCTTTCTACTGTCTACAAGCTTTCCAAACTCAACCTTGGCAACACCTCATCATTCTTTCTTGCCTTCTCTTCGTCAGAAGGAAGAAGAAAATTGGGGGAAGGGGACAGGTTTTATCACAGCTGACCTTGTACCTCATCCTTAATAAAGTACCATCTCCACTGATCTTGAAATAATTAGAATCAATTTTAAAATGAAATCCCTAAATCTATTTGCCTTCATTAAGTGGAGCAAGAGTAATAAACCCATGTTTAAAAAGACTCAATATATAAAACATTAATTTAGTTCATACCTCTCCTTTCTTGCCTTGAACACCAGGAATGCCCTTTAAAAGACAAATACATAATTTTCTTCAAAATATGAAATATCTCCAAATGTGAGCAATGCTTACACTTCAACAAAATAGTGGGGGTAACATCCACTTCCTATTGCATGGGACAGTAATCTAGCAGAACAGATCACCCTCCCAATACAGAATCCATCGAATTTCAGCTCAGGTTACTGCCTAGGCAGCAAAGTTGATTTTTTTTTAAAGACTCCACATGATTCCCAATCTCATGGGAGATTGACAAATATATTTACATACAAATATGCACAGAAGCTGCTCCTTAATTGGAAAAAATGGAAATGTGTAGCAATTCCTGCTGCATCACCTCCAAATAAACACCTTAATCCCAGAAATTATTATAAGCACAAAAAATTGAATGCTAGGTGGGAATCAATCTTTAAGGATATACAATCAGTGAGAATTAATTCCTTCCCAAACAGTCAATAGTAGACAAAAATTCTCCTGTAATTGCTTGATTCAAAATTTCAGTTTGAGCAGAAGTTTGGCTGGAGAATTTCATAATGCAGTGAGTGTCCACAGCCACAAGGTGGAGTAAGAGTCATGAGCCATGTTGACAAATGCTCACTTCATGAGAGACTTGAATTTATTTCGTGACTTACCGGTTCCCCCTTTTCTCCAGATGCACCATTCATACCTGGTATTCCCTTTGAAAAGTAAAATTAAAGAGATTCAATCAGGCAGTTCCTGAGTCTATCGGGCCGTGATTCAGTGTCATTGCAGATAACTGGCAGTTGCAGGTGAATAAGCATTGGTATATTTGTAGATGTCATCCTCAGGATTATCAACCATCATTTCTTATTTACATCTTAGTTTTATGCAAGTTATTACCATGGTACTCAATCAGCACATTAATTTAATCCAAAGTGTTTGCTATGATAGATGATGAATAAATCAATTCTAACATTGCAACAATGACTACATTTCAAAGATACTACCTTGCCTGGAAGCATTTTGGGAGGTACTGAGATTATGAAAAGCACTATATAAATTCAATCCTTTTCTTTCCTTCATAATAACAATAACTTGCACTTTAGTGTGCTTATTCTAGAAAGATAGCCCAAAGCACTTCACTGAGGTATAATATTTAAAAAAAGGCTGTTGAGCTAAAGAAGGTGATACTGACAGGTCAAAGCTTGGTCCAAGTTGGGTGTTTATGGAGGGTATTAAAAGAAGTACAAAGCCAGAGGAGTTTCAGAGGGAATCCCAGAGCAAGGGCCTAGATGGCAAGAGGCATGATCACCAATGGTGGAGGAGGAAGAGATGCAGATGATGTCTGAGTAGAAGGAATGGAGAGTTGTGAGCTTGTAAGGTGGTAGAGGTTACAGAGATAGGGAGAGGCAAGGCTATAGAAGGACATAAGGATGTAAATTTTAAATTTGAGGTATTGGGGACCAGGAGCCAGTGTAGATCAGCCAGGACTTAAGTAACAGATGGGCAGGACTTGGTGCGGGAAAGGATACCAACACCAAAAATACTTAAGTACTTAAGTCTAGTACAACTCTTTAATGGTTCAGTTGGTGAATTCCATATACAACTGGGAATTAAGTGGCTATTTTGTGAAATTAAGGCTGTGAATGGCTAGCTGTCTGGCCCAAGTTACTTCTTCTGTCATAATGAACAGGTGACATTGCCCAATTTTCCAGGATGAGGTCATTTGAACAATTCATAAAGGCCTAGATTTGCTGATTGGCTTTAACCTGTGAATAATGGATGAGCAGCACTGCCAATGAAGAAGTGAAAAAGCTGCACCACGTTGCAAGAAGCCCACTTACTTCAAATTTGGAGCTTTTTCAAGGCTTGTGTGGCCAAGAGTGCAGCTCAAAACAGAAGGCTATGTATTTCCCCACTTGTGACTTGCTGTGAATTTGACACACTACGCATTTCACAACCATTGTTCCCAGCCAGTAATTCGCCATGTCACTAGTGGGACCATGCAAAATGGCCCCATACACTCCAGGGATGTTTCTAATTTGATTCCGATTCTTTGTTGGGTTCACTGATCCCAGTAGATGCATCTGCAGAGGTGCATCAATTGGTCGTAGCACTCAATGGTAGGGAGAGGGAAAAGAAAAAAAAGACATCAGATCTCCTGATTATGAACCAATGACTGCCGCAGGAAGGAGTACATTGTTGACATCAGTTGAGCCTAGCAGGAGGCTTGGCTGTAATACTGACTATCCGCCCAACATGAATGTCAAGTTTCAAGCACAAAGAGGAGGCCTGGATGAGATGGAGCAACAGTTTGATTCTTGCATGAATCAGCAGCACCTTCAGGAAAAGGGAAGGAGACTGGGTTGGGGAAGGGGAGCTTTCAGAACATAAGTACAGGAGAAGGCCATTTTACCCCGTGCGTCTGTTTCGCCATTCAATGAGAAATTGGCTGATCTGTGACCTAGCTCCATATACCCGCCTTTGCCCCATATCTCTTAATACCTTAAAAAAAAATCAATCAATCTCAGATGTAAAATTAACAATTGATCTAGCATCAATTGCTGTTTGTGGAAGAGCGTTCCAAACTTCTCCAACCTCTGCGTGTAGAACTGTTTCCTAGGGCTGAATTTTGCGACTAGGCCGGAGGTCTCGAAGTCAGGACCGTAATCAGGTGCTGCTTCCACTTGGGCAGGGATTGGCTGGCTACAAGCGATCTTCTGGCGGCTGCTCAATTATGAGTGGGGAGTGCGGGAGCTGACCACTGAAAGCGTGGGGTGAGAGATGGCAGAGGCAGCATTAGGTGACGCTGTGGCATATTTAAAAGGCTGCCAGCAATGCATATAATGCGAACTGCCTGGAAACCCGAGAGGTTTAATGCATCTTGTAGATAGTACACACTATTCTCACTGTGTGTCGGTGGTGAAGGGAATGAATGTTTGTAGATGGGATGCCAATTTAGTAGGCTGCTTTTTCCTGGATGGCGTCGAGCTTCTTGAGTGGTGTTGGAGCTGCACCCTTCCAGGTAAGTGGAGAGTATTCCATCATATTCCTGACTTGTGACTTGTCGATGGTGGACAGGCTTTGGGGGGAGGGGGGGGGGTGTCAGGAGGTGAGTTATTCTCCACAGGATTCCTAGCCTCAGACCTGCTCTTGTAGCCACGGTATTTATATGGTTACTCCAGTCAGTTCAGTTTCTGGTCAATAGTAACCATCAGGATGTTGATACTGGGGGATTCAGTGATCATAATGCCATTGAATGTCAAGGGGAGATGGTTAGATTCTCCCTATGAGATAGTCATTGCCTGGCACTTGTGTGGGGCGAATGTTAGTTGCCACTTATCAGCCCAAGCCTGGATATTGTCCAGGTCTAGCTACATTTCTCCACGGACTGTTTCAGTATCTGAGGGGTCGCGAATGGTGCTGAACATTGTACAATCATCAGTGAACATCCCCACTTCTGACCTTATGATTGAAGGGAGGTCATTGATGAAGCAGCTGAAGATGGTTGGGCCCAGGACACTACCCTGAGGAACTCCAGCAGTGATGTCCTGAAGCTGAGATGATTGACCTCCAACAACCACAACCTTTGTGCTAGGTATGACTCCAACCAGCGGAGAGTTTTCCCCCTGATTCCCATTGACTCCAGTTTTGCTAGGGCTACTCGGTCAAATGCTGCCTTGATGTCAAGGACAGTCACTTCCACCTCACCTACAGCCAGAATGGCAGATGGAAGACCCTGGGTGTCCCCACAGTTCAGCAAGGCCTCCCTATAGGTTCTCCTCCAGGCTAGAAATGCAAAGCAGGAGGTCTTCTTCCCCAGAGAGGGGAGGAGGAGACCAGCCCAGCTGATAAAGCAAGCCTGAGCGCAGATTGCAGAGCAGGTCAGCAGCCATAGGGTAACCCTGAACCTGGATCTAGTGGCACAAGCTTGTCAATGGCCTTATTCAGTCAGCCAAATTGAGTGCTCCATACCTCTTTCCTCTTGGGGAAACGCAAGAGGGTGCATTTGGTGGAGAGGGTGACCACCCAGTCTATGGCAATGTGGTCAGGCAGCAGAATATGTTATCAGAGGCATGGCTGTATCTTGATGAGAGGCGCTCATCTGTCATTGCTGATACCCACAAGGTCCCTCAAGAGTGGCCACATGCAGGAGGTATTTGTGTGTCCCTATAGTGGACAGCTGGCTGTCACCAGCATAGGCATTGTGCTTGACTCCATGCTTGCAGGAGAAAACAGCCCATAACCTGAAGGAAAGGGCCAAGACCAGTGAATGTCCATCCTGACCTCCATGGAGTAGGAGGCCTCAGTGCTGGCAGGGCAGCATGGCAGCCGTTCCATCGCTGATGGCAAAACAGATGTGTCGACCCAAGAGGGTGAGTGGCCACGTGCAGGGACACAAGTGTGCGTCTGGCACACTCATAGCATAGAGCTCATGTGTCACCCACTGTAGGGATAGTTGGAATGCCACAATGGGAAGCACATAACCTTCAATCTTTCTATTCTCTCATGCAGTTCAGGCAGAACAGAAATCCAGAGAGACCGGGGAGAGCTGGCCATCTCTGAGGAGGAGGAGGGAGCCTCAGAGGATGCAACATCACATCATCCTCCCGCACCCTCCTCCAGCGTAGATACTATCATGCAGTGGGTATCTGTTCAAGGTTAAATTCGGGGACACAATCTGGTGAGCACAGCACAGACGTGATCGAGCAGCTGATGGGGGTTGTGACAGCTGAGATCACAGACAGACACAGGTCTGTGGGTGGCCAGGCCGATCCGGAGCCCAGATTGATGATGTGTCTCTGGAGTCATCGGCAACATTGCAAATACTGCAGCTTGAGGTAAGGGAACATCTGGCGGAGCTTCCAGAGGCTAACGCACCCAAATGCAAACAATGGAATAGTCCATTTAAGCATTGAGTTCTGTCATGTCTCTGGCATTTGCACGTTCGGCTTCCTCCATCAATAGATTGATGATCCTCGTGGAAAGCCAGATCCATAAGACCAGTCAGTGGATTCTGAAGATGCGTGCAGACCTGTATGGCATCGCTTTATCCATGAGTTCTATGCAGCAGTGAAAAGGCAAGAAGGGGAAGAAGCGTCTGGAGTCTCCACCAGGTCCTTGTACTTCTCAGGTCTGCAGGAAGGTACAAGTGTGCCTTGCAAGGGAGGAGGAGCTGCCTTCAGTATCCGGGGCTTCTCTCATGGTACTCTTTGTGGAAACAGCAGCTCCTCAGCCCTTCTGCCAGTGACACCGGCACCTCAAATAACCGCGACAACAGAGGAGGGTCCTGCACCTATGCAGGAGCCCCTCAGCATGCAGGACCTACCAGGCCTCAGGCAGCCAGAGCATAACCGCCAAGGTCATACCAAGTCACAGGGCAGCAAGGCCAGCAACCTGCCCCCAACTCAGCTGACAGCGCAGGGGAAACATCATGTAGGAGCGCACGTAAGAAATTTAAAAGGGCACCTAGCTGCAATTGGGGCTCACGGGTGGAGACTATCAGAATGTTAAGCGTTGCATACCTTGTGCAACTTAATAAAGGATTAATGCATTTCTCGCTGCATCTCTTTCGAATTCTTGCTGCCCTTTGAGAATTCAGTTATACCCTGGCTCCCTGGCTGGTTGCGAGGGACCATGCCACTTGCGGTAAATGTTCCAACCTTGCTGTAGTGTGATGTGCACCTGGGCGCTGGGTGATGGAATGGAGGAGGCTGCAGAAAGGCAATGCTTTATTGGTATGATTCCAACAGCTAGTAACGGGTCATGTGAAGCATCTGTGTATTTGCACCTCCCGAGTCTCCCTTGCACGTGTCTCATGGCACCTTGCCTGTGGTCCCTGGAATCCCTAATCTTTCATCACCTAGTTAGCAGCCTCCACCTTCTCATCATCAGAGGAGGCATCGCGAGCCATGATATCCTCATTTTTCAATGCCTCCCTCCTCTGCAGCATCAAATTGTGAAGAACACAACAGACCACCGCGATATGCAAGATCCTCGCTGGGACATACTGAAGGGCTCCACTGGATCAATCGAGACATCTGAATCGCATCTTCAGAAACCCTATGGCCTGTTCAATGGTTGTTTGGGTTGCCCCATGCAGGTGTTGTACCTCTCTGCATCCATGAATGGGTTCCTCATAGGTATAAGTAGCCATGTCCTCAGGGGTAACCCTTGTCTCCTCGTATCCATTCCTGAAGGCGTATGGGTGACCAGAAAAGCTGAGGCACCTGGGACTGCCGAAGTATGTAGGTGTCATGGCTGCTTCGCAAGAACTGTGCACACACCTGATGGATCTGTTCCCGGTGGTTGCAGACCAGTTGTACATTGAGCGAGTGGAAGCCCTTCCTGTTGATGAAGGCTGCTGGCTGGTCTGTGGGAGCTTTGATGGCCACAAACATTCAGTTAATCACACCCTGCCCCTGGGGAAATCCAGCGATGGCCCTGAACCAGCTCAGCTTGATTGTCTGGATCAGTGCAGGAACGCACTTGTTCATCAGCCCTCTTAACTAGGGCATTGTCAACACCTTGATTCATTGTAATGCTGCAGACTGCGAGATCCCACACATCCCTCCAATGGATCCCTGGAATGATCCGGAGGTGTACAAGTTCAAAGTCATGGCAATCTTCAGCGCCATTGACATTGGGTGGCCACCACCTCCCATGTGGCTCAGCTCATCCTCCAGCATGCTACACAGATCAGTGACAGCATTCCTGGAGAGGCGCAGTCTTTGGAATCACTGCCACTCAGGTCGTTGAGCTTCAGACGGTAGACCCTCTCTGGAGGGTAGCCTCTCCTGTGCCCAGAAGGCTCATGTGCCCCTCTGTCTCCACCTCGAGGCAGGCCCTCCTGTTAGCCCTGATGTTGCTGATCTCCCAGTGCCTGTGCTTGGGCCTCCCTCCCTTTCTGCTGCTCCTCCTCCTCAACAGATCCATGAAGCCTGCGTAAATGAGGCTCCTGGCAGGTGCCTCTCTCAGTGTGCAAAGCCTTTTATGCAAACGGGACCCCCCACCCCAACAATTTTTCCCCAGTGCTCAAGCGCCATTGCCCCAATGGCAAGCTGGCAGCACGTCCCCGCAGTGCTGGCACCTTATCTCCCCTTCCTGGATTTGGTTGCTGCTGCCCTTGCTGTTCCACCCTCACCGGCTCTCACGATGGCTGCTGGAGAAAGCCAGCACTGAGCTCCCGCTTGCTTGTTGCCTCCTTTCAACGGGCAAGGCTCTGAAGCCCTGTGGTTCCTGTGCGCCATTTGCAACATTTAAAATCCCCAGTAAAATTGCTCTCA
This sequence comes from Heterodontus francisci, assembly GCF_036365525.1. NCBI lineage: Eukaryota > Metazoa > Chordata > Chondrichthyes > Heterodontiformes > Heterodontidae > Heterodontus > Heterodontus francisci. The sequence goes on from NC_090375.1 coordinate 42,430,456, forward strand.
ATTGGCCAATTAATTGCCCTAATTACTTTGCTACCACATCCATGTGTGAAGTCTTCCTGCCGTGTCGACCGCCATTGGGAAAATATGGAAATCATGTCCTGATTTTATGTCCCCCCACCCACTGCATCCGAGCCTGTTTCCAAAGGGCTTGGAAAATTCTGGCCCTAATTTCACTCCTGACATGACTGGGTCTAATTTTTAGAGTATGCCCTCTAGTTCTAGACTCCTCAACCAGTGGAAATAATACTTTACGTTCTCCTCCTTTACCATCAAAACTGAACCACGGCTAGGATTCTGCATTGAACAAAAATAAGTGAAAGACTCTCATCAGCTTTTGCTGGTTGCCTCTCTGAATACGAACACCTATGGATAGATGCACAATTATTTTACCTCATTTCCTTTGACACCAGGAATACCAGCAATGCCCTGAAAAGACAAATGTGGGTTAACAATATCTGAATAAACCAGCAGCAATTACCTAATGTGATCATCACTTCCTGGGGTTAATTAATCAGTGCAGGAAAGTGCATTTCCTTGAAATGATGTTCTGGGGGTAAACCCTTCAGATCATCACAAGCGGTCTGTTTCTGTGGTGTTGGCTTTCTTCCCCCTCTTTTCGGAGCTGACAGATTGACTTTCACACAGCTTGCACCTATGGGGGTATTTTTTAGTCTAATTTTCCCCATTTCCGTGCCTTTTTCCTGGTATGACCCTCTCTACCATTTTTAGCTATTTTCAAATTCTCCTGACCTTCCATTGATGTCTTTCCTTTGGCTTACTGAAATAACCTGTGATATCGGCAATTTCCTGCTTTTCTATTCAGCAAGTTGCAGGCGGTACCATTTTGGCAATTTTAGAAATGGGCACCATTGTCTGTCAGTGAGGGAGAGATGTGTGAAAAGTTTTCCCAGAATTGTTCATTTTTGCTACACTATGTATACATATTACACTTTACACTGTTTTGAAGTTGAATGCATTAATGTCAGTTGTAAAATGTGTCAAATTCTGCACTGCCTTCTAGCCAGACAGAAAACTTGTTTGAACAGAAATAAGTTGAATCTAATGACTGTATGACCAACCCGAATGCAGCACCATCACTGAATGGCCCGCATGCATTTCATAGAGGCTCGAGGTCAAGCCCTCCTCCCTTTTGCAACTCTGACTTCACAGTAGGCATCACAAAGAAGAATTTGCCACCATTTTTAGTGGCTGAAAGGTGAGTACGTGCTTCTCTTTTGAAATTAAAAGGGAGTATACAGTGTAATCCCTGACTAGACCCTGCTTCCAGGTCTTTCAACCCATTAACTTCTTTTCTGCAAATTGTGTATCTACATAGCATTGCATAGAAATTACAATCCAGAAACAGGAGGTTCAGTCCATCCAGTCTGTATTGGTGCTTATCCTCCACAAGAGCAGTGGTCCTAATCCTATGAGAGCAGTTATCCTAATCCTATGTGCTCGCTCCATTTCCATATTCATTCATTCACCGTTTCTTCAACCACCTATCTAACCTATTCTTAAATGTTGATATAGCCTCTGCATCACTAAATAACTCCAGAGCCTCAAAATCCAATGTATGTAAAAGGTTTCTCCTGGTCTCTGTCATAAATCTTAAATTTAATCTTATGTCTTTATCTCCTTGTTCTCAACCCCTCAATTACTGGAAACAATCTGTTTCTATCTGCTCTGTCCCATCCCTTCATAATTTTAAATATCATTATCAATTCACACCTTAACCCTAATTTTTGTGTTGATCTTTGGATTTGTATTTCCTCATACCAGGGAGAATCCTTGTGACTCTGCGCTATACTCTATTGCATGAATGCTCCCTATAATGTGGAGTCCAAAACTACAGACAGCATCCAACTTCGTCTTAGTAAGTTTTTACATGGCTGCGTTGGCTGGCAATGCAACCACGAGGTGACGCAGCGCTGGCACATGTGCAAATGCAGCTTCATCAACAGAAACGTCACTGTCTGTGATGTCTCAGGCAGCTGCGAGTAATAGAGATGGCGCTGCTCAATCAGACTCAAAAAAACGAATTGACCCCAAACCCCCTCACCCCTCAATGGTCGCAATCGCTGCTTCCACACACCCCACCCCAACAGTACCCTGCTCTCTTTCACAATCGCCTCTTCTTTTCCCCACTCCCTCCTGCGATTGCCGCCTCAATTGCCGCATTCAGTTTCCCGCTCCCTCCTGCAATCACTGCTTCTCTCCCCTGCTACCTCCAGCGCCTGCTTTCCCAACTGCTCGCCGCTCCATCCCACCCCTTCAGACTGCTCAACGCTCCATTCTCTCCCGTGCCTGTCTGCTCACCGTACCCTCCCGCCGCTCGCTCCCCGCCTCATCTCTTGGAGAAGTGGCGGGGGGGCGGAGGGTAAAGTGAGTGGAGTGCTAGCGGTGAGGTGGGAAGCAAGCGGCAGGATGGAGCGGCGAAGATTCAGGAGTGGAGGGATGGAACGATGATCAGTCGGGAGCGGCGGGATGGAGCACCAAGAGTCGGAAATGGTGGGATTGAGCAGCGAGCAGTCGGGAGCAGTCTCGAGCAGGCAGATATGGAGTAAATGGCAAGAGGGAGAGGGGAACAGAAGCGGCGACTGAGGCTATGACTGCGGGAGGGGACGGGGTACTGTTGAAGGGGATGGAGGCAGCAACCACGGCCATTAAGGGGTGAAGCAACACTTGCCCATCATTATGTCTGACATCATTTATGTGCTGACATTAACACACGCATGTGCAGACCTATACTGGCAAGATGACAAATGTTCAGATGCACTGATGACGTCGGCGATCATTCTGCGCATGCTCTGTGTTGTCAGGAAACACTCTGTTTTTACATATATTCACCATTACATTGCAACTTTTATAATCTATATCTCTTGCCAATTTATTTGCACTAAAACATTTGCGTATCTTCAAATGAAGAGTGTTAACCACAAAATTAACCTGTCTTCTTTTTTGACTAAATATGTCCTATTTCATTGAGTTTAACTTAACAATAATGAAAAATATTACGCTAATCCTTTACAAATACATATAATACATAAACTGAACAAATATTCCTCTACTTTTTAACTAATTAATGCCTTACCTTATCTCCTCTCCCTCCAGGAAAACCAAGAGGACCCTGAAGACCTGGACGACCAGAGTCACCCTTTGATCCCTATTAATCAGAAAATACCAATTAGTTGGAAAAATAAATGAGCTATGGTCATAATTCAATAAGGAGCTGCACTTGTACATAATATGGATCAGAGATAAGGTCAAAGCACCAACCTCCAACCCATATTCCTTTCAAGTGTTAATAACCACTGGAAATGTGGATTCATGGAATTGCGACAGGTTCGAGGTGAATGACCTACTCGTGGCTGTACATTCTTATGTTCTTTAAATTTAAAAAGAGTTTTGCAGGCACAATGGGTTCGCATGTTTTCTTTTTACCTCTGGACACCATGGGCACAGACTTGGTGGGTCGCGTGGCCTGCTGTATTCTAACACTTTATGATACTAACCCAGCATAGACTATCGGATGAAAATCGCCTCTGTGGGCTGTTAGGTTGCTATGTGAGATTAGCTTGGTCAATGTCAATCTAATGCTCAGTTAGTTTAGACATGCAGCACAAAACATTTCAAAGTATGACAGGAGGCCTATCTCATTAACATAACTGTGCCTGCTTGGAGTGTAATCCCCCACCTCCCAAGGATTCCACAAGAAATCTCTGGCAATGCAAAGAAGGAAGGGATCCAAGTGTAATGATTCTCTGCCCCTTTTCTTTTGTTGTGTCCAGGGCAACAGATATCAATTGTGGTCGGCACAGTGGCGCAGTGGTTAGCACCGCAGCCTCACAGCTCCAGCGACCCGGGTTCAATTCTGGGTACTGCCTGTGTGGAGTTTGCAAGTTCTCCCTGTGTCTGTGTGGGTTTTCGCCGGGTGCTCCGGTTTCCTCCCACCACCAAAAGACTTGCAGGTTGATAGGTAAATTGGCCATTATAAATTGCCACTAGTATAGGTAGGTGGTAGGGGAATATAGGGACAGGTGGGGATGTGGTAGGAATATGGGATTAGTGTAGGATTAGTATAAATGGAAGGTTGATGGTCGGCACAGACTCGGTGGGCCAAAGGGCCTGTTTCAGTGCTGTATCAAAAAATAAAATATTAAATTTAGAGCCCGGAGAATTTTGTTCAGTTACCCTTGGGGCTAGGGTGCAATTTCATAGTTTCCTTATCTTTAACGTCATGCCTCAGGTGATTAAATAAGCTACAAAACACCCCATGCCAGCGGCCAGAATTTTACGTGCCAGCAGAGGACCCACCCACCAGCTTAAAAGTCAGGGGGAGCCCGCCTCCACCAGGCCCTGAAGCCATGCAACGATTTTGCGTAGCCCAGACCCTTAACTGGCCTTGGACGGGACTTGCACTCTCTGAGGCAGGAAGTCCCACCTCTAAGCAATGACAGCCAATCAGCAGGCCAGCACCCCTTCAGTCTCAGCAGCACCACCAAGGGCAATGGCCACTCCTGGAACTGCGCCCTGCATGAGGAGCTAGAGGTACATCGGCCTCCATAAAGTGATTGTGGTTTCAGGCCTCGCGGGAGACAATCAGCTGCATCCCGGCGAAGGGGGTGTGGGGGGGGGGTGGGTCATTCAGGAGGGCGGGGGAAGGTGCTCCATATGATTGTGCTATTGGGATGGCCTCTGTGGGATATGGGGTGCCCGAGCAGGAGGTTCTGCCGAACTCGACCCACGAGGAGGCACCTGGTATTATCGGACGGCCTCCCCGGGTGCTGAAGTTTCCGGCCGCCGCTCATGAAATAGCATTTATGGTGGGAGGAGGCCCTTAAGTAGTAATTAATTGGCCACTTAAAGGCCTCAATTGGCTTGGTGGTCTGTTTTCGACCTCCCCCACTGCTGGTAAAATGGCAGTGGGAGTGGTAGACGAAGGGAACAGCAGCCCCTGCCTACCACTCGATTTGACAAACCCCCCAACCCTGCCCTGTCCTGCCTCCAGTCTGCCCTTGAGGGGCTTAAAATTCCAGCCAGTGAATTGTTCTAGCTGAGCTACACAGATTATGATGATCCCAAGTCCAATCTTGGGTCTATATTCAGTTTGTTGATCACAAGTGGTCGGAGCACTACAATTCACCTTAATGCTTAGATTGGGGGACGTGTGGAATTAGTCTAGGGTTCCCACTCCTCTGGCTGGATTTTATTCGCGCGCCGCGCTGTGCGGCAGCGCGCTTTGAACTCAGCGGCCTTCCGCGCATAATATCGCAGGGGCTGATTTAAATAGAGGAGGTGGAGCGGCAGCCCCCCGATGACGCATCCCCAGCAAGGGCGTCCGACACCATTTTTAAAGGGCTTCAAGCCCTGAGCAAAGATTTACATTTTTAAAAGTGCATTATAATAAATTATCAAATAAATATTTTGTGATGTAGGCCCTTCCCCAAACACGTCAATGGTCTTTTCATTGCCCAATATTAACAAATCTCACCTCATTCTCTACCCGGACTTTTCCCCCCAACCTTCTAACATTTGCCCTGCAACCCCTTCCCACCATCCCCACAGCCAATAAAAAGTGTTTTCCCTGCTCCCCCATCCCTCCCACCCTGAAAATGTTATTCCTCCCCACTCCCCACCAGGTTCTCGCCTTGGAACTTCATATGGAGTTCCGAAGGCGCGTGAGGTACAAACAGCAACCGTAAAATCGGCATGGGATGGCCGCCGCCAGCAGGTAAGTGTATATAATTTTGGTTGATTTGAACATGGAGATGAAAGCCCCGCCGCTTGCCACACTGAGGTCCGCCTGCCACCGGTAATATGGGGGCCCTTCTCGATGTCGGGGGTCGAAGCGGACCTCTCCCCGTAGAACTTTACAGGCTCCCCTGCTGTGCCCCTCATTTGTATCCAGCCACTCCTGCTGGAACTGAGTGTGTCTGTAAAAGTTTGTGTGAGGATAGAATCAGGTTTGACTGTGATAGTCCACTCATGGTGGTAGCACTTTCACCTCTGAGTCACAGGGTTGAAGATTCGAGTCCCACTCCAGAGACATGAGCAGAAAATCAAGGGTGACAGTCCAGTGCAGTACTGAGGGAGTGCTGCACTGTCGGAGGTTCCATCTTCCAGATGTGAAGTTAAACTGAGGTCCTGTCTGCCCTCTCAGTTAGATGCAAAAGATCCCATGGCATGCTTCAAAGAAAAGCAGGAGAGTTCTCCCTGGTGTTCCAGCCAATATTTATCCCTCAATCAACATCGTAAAACAGATTATCACCTGTAGGTTCCCCTCCAAGCCACACACTATCTTGACTTCAATATATTGCCATTCCTTCACTATCTCTGGGAGAAAATCCTGGAACTCCCTTCCTCGCAGCACTGTGGGTGCATCTACCCCACATGGACTGCAGCGGTTCAAGAAGGCAGCTCACCACCATCTCGTCAAGGGCAATTAGGGATGGGCAATAAATGCTGGTCTTGCCAGCAGTGCTCACAACCCATAATTTAAAAAATATCATTATCTCATTACTTTTGAAAATAATTCTTTCATGGGATGTGGGCGTCGCTGGCCAGGCCAGCATTTATTGACCATCCCTAATTGCCCTTGAGAAAGTGGTGGTGGTGAGCTGCCTTCTTGAACCGCTGCAATCCATCTGGTATGAGTAACACAGTGCTGTTAGGGAGAGCATTCCAGGATTTTGACCCAGTGAAAGTGAAGGAACGTGATATAGTTTCAAGCCAGGATGGTGCGTGGCTTGGAGGGGAACTTGCAGGTGGTGGTGTTCCCATGAGTCTTCTGCCCTTGTCTTTCTAGGTAGAAGACGCCACGGGATTGGAAGGTGCTGTCGAAGGAGGCGTGGTGAGTTGCTGCAATGCATCTTGTATATGGTACACACCGCTGCCACTGTGTGTCAGTGGTGGAGGGAGTGAATGTTTATGATGGTGGATGGGGTGCCGATCAAGCGGGCTGCTTTGTCCTGGATGGTGTAGAGTGTTATGCGTGCTGTTGGAGCTGCACCCATCCAGGCAAGTGGAGAGTATTCCATCGCACTCCTGACTTGTGTCTTGTAGAGAGTGGACAGGCTTTGGAGAGTCAGGAGGTGAATTACTCGCCACAAAATTCCCAATCGCTGACCTTCTCAAAAAGAAAGAGCATTTATGTGGCTGCCCCAGTTCAGTTTCTGGTCAACGGTAACCCCCAGGATGTTGACAGTGATGTATTCAGCGATGGTAATGCCATTGAATGTCACAACTGTTTGTGGAACTTTGCTGTATACAAATTAGCTGCTGCGTTTTGCACATTACAACAATAACTACATTTCAAAAAGCTTCATTGGCTATAAAGCAAATGGCAGGTCCCGAGATTGTGAAATGCGCTAGATAAATAAAAGTCCTTTCTTTTTTCTATAGCATGAACAAATAGTCTGGCAACACTCACCGTCAAAGGCTACTTGGATGCTGATTGGCTTTGGCCTTACAGGTTTGTCACAGCACAGTGTTGCAGGCGCGCTCTTTGCTGGTGTTTTACCCTTCAAAGAAGAAATAATCTACTCTTTGAAAATGATGCCTCAGTCTATATATGTTTGTATATGTTCACCCTTCAAAGCCCTTCTATCACATCTGACAGGAGATGCAGAAAATGACAGAGACAAAAGGAGGAGGTGGGAACTGGAGGAACATTTTGCAAGCGATTTTGAACCAGTTCCTTGGCATGACTCCAGTGGAAAATCATGGCTTCAGCATTCATAAAGATAAGTGACAAGTTTCACAACAACTTCACTTAATGTATGTGTTGACATGTACATATGAACATACAAATTAGGAGCAGGAGTAGGCCACTCGGCCCCTCGAGCCTGCTATGCCATTCAATAAGATCATGGCTGATCTGTTTGAAATCTCAACTTCAAATTCCCACCTAGTCCCGATGTTCATCAAGGGGTTTTACTTACAGGAGGGCCTGACAAACCAGGAGGTCCAATGGGTCCTTGCTCTCCAGAATTTCCCTGTAAAAAAGCATCATATTAATATTTAGCAAAGAAGAATCTTGGACGCTCTGATGTGAAGCAGTTGTGATTAAGTTATTCATAAGGCCCATAGATTTTAAAGATAAGCGTCTTTAAATCATTAAAACAGAAAGTGCTGGAAATACTCAGCAGGTCTGGCAGCATCTGTGGAGAGAGGAACAGAGTTAACGTTTCAGGTCAATGACCCTTCAGCAGAAGTTCTGATAACTCCATCCTTTATATGGTACTGCATGAATGAGCAAGAGCCAAGATCACCTGTTTGGCAACATTTCAAGATGCCACCAAGCATTTCTGCAGACCTTGGGATCTGTTTTCTCAAATGGGGGTTAGGTGCTGGGTCACTCGTCACTTGTCTGCAGACCAATGTTTAAATTGAGGTTTCTCTTTTTTTTTCTGGCTGCTTTAATCATCTGCCTTTTCAACCTTCAGAAATGCTGAAGGGTTTAGTTACCTTTTAAGGCTTTCCAAAAGCTTGCTAAAATTTTGTCTCCTCACTATGATACAATCCTTTAATTGTCTCTATCCCTTTAAACGTCTCCAACAGTTTTGCTTTTGATAAGGCATGGGAGATTGGTTAAGAAGGTAAGAGCCCATGGGATCCAGGGCAATTTGGCAAATTGGATCCAAAATTGGCTTAGTGGCAGGAGGCAAAGGGTGATGGTCGAGGGTTGTTTTTGCGAGTGGAAGCCTGTGACCAGTGGTGTACCACAGGGATTGGTGCTGGGACCCTTGCTGTTTGTAGTGTACATTAATGATTTAGACGTGAATATAGGAGGTATGATCAGTAAGTTCACAGATGACACAAAAATTGGTGGTATCGTAAATAATGAGAAGGAAAGCCTTAGATTACAGGATGATATAGATTAGCTGGTAAAATGGGCGGAGCAGTGGCAAATGGAATTTAATCCTGAGAAGTGTGAGGTGATGCATTTTAGGAGGACTAACAAGGCAAGGGGATATACAATGGATGGTAGGACCCTAGGAAGTACAGAGGGTCAAGGGACCTTGGTGTACTTGTCCATAGATCATTGAAGGCAGCAGCACAGGTAGATAAGGTGGTTAGGAAGGCATATGGGAAATTTGCCGAGGTATAGAATATAAGAGCAGGGAGGTCATGATGAAACTGTATAAAATGCTAGTTAGGCCACAGCTGGAGTACTGTGTACAGTTCTGGGCACCACACTGTAGGAAGGATGTGATTGCACTGCAGAGGAGATTCACCAGGATGTTGCCTGGGCTGCAGCATTTCAGCTACGAAGAGAGACTGAATAGGCTAGGGTTGTTTTCCTTAGAGCAGAGAAGGCTGAAGGGGGACCTGATTCAGGTATACAAAATTATGAGGGGCATTGATAGGATAGGAAGAAAGGTTTTCTCTTAGTGGAGGGGTCAATAACCAGGGGCATAGATTTAAGGTAAGGGGCAGGAGGTTTAGAGGGGATTTGAGGAAAAAAAAATTCACCCAGCGGGTGGTTGGGATTTGGAACACACTGCCTGAAGGGGTGGTAGAGGCAGGAACCCTCACAACATTTAAGAGTTATTTAAATGAGTACTTGAAATGCCATAGCATACTAGGCCACAGGCCAAGTGCTGGAAAATGGGATTAAAATAGATAGATGCTTGATGGCTGGCACAGACACGATGGACCAAAGGGCCTGTTTCTGTGCTGTATAACTCTATGACTCCATGACTCTAGCATGCAACTTTTTTCTCCACCACGAGTGTCCTGCCTAAACCAGGATCAATTTTCTCTTGGAACTATGATGAATTATTCAAATTAGCTTAGATTGGAGAATTGAGCGCTATTTGCAGTGGTCATTCTAGTCAATTAGCTTCCATTCTTAGCTGTTTAGAACAAACACTGACCGAAAGACAAAAACTGACCCTGGAGGCTAAGCATTACATCCAAGCTGCCAGCATTGTCAATATAATTTCACAATTGATACAGTATAGTTAGACATCCTCCATTATACAGTTTGTCACTAGCATATCTGCTTCATCAACTGCAATTCTCACAAAATTCTGGAAATGTAAGCAGAAATGGAGATGATTTTGGTATATCATGCCTGTGACACTTGATTCGTCTGTCCTTTTCCACGCTAATATTTCATGTGTTTACCTCACTCCTTTTAACACTAACAATGTCAGCCTTGGTTCTGAGTCAGAAGGTTGTGGGCTTAAGTTTCATTTCAGTGACTTGAGTGCACACAACCTTGGCTGCTACTTCAGTGTGTACTGAGTGAGTGTTGCAGTGTCAAAGGTACCTTATTTTAGATAAGACATTAAACCGAGGTTCCGTCAGTCTATTCAAGTTGATGTAAAAGATTTCATGGTACTATTTGAAGAAGAGCAGAGATGTATTGTTCAACATTTATCCTTCAACCAACACTACAAACACTAATTATTGTCATTTACCTCATTGCTGTGTGTAAATTGGCAGCCTTGTTTGCCTACATACACTTCAAAAACACTTCATTGGCTATAAAGCACAATGGGATATCCTGAGAGGATGAAAGTTGCTTTATAAATGCAAGCAGTTTCTTGTTTAATATGTTCAATATTTTAATAGTCCTTTGCATGAAAACATATCTTTTAAATAAACTGGTTTTGTTAGTTAAGAAAGGCATGATTATGGTATTCACTGTGACATAGAAGCACACAGCTGAACAATGGGACAATTAACTGAATTCTTTGGAGATATTTTGTGTCCTTCATTCATTCAATTGGAATGTGTGATACAAATCCCAACAGACTTCCAGGACTGCTAAGTTGTAAGAAATTAGTTTTGCTGGACTTAGCTCATTTTCATACCAATAAGTTAATGACAACCTTGACAGCATAAACCGTCCATTTAAAGCCTCATTGTCATTAAGTGACTGCCAACGTAAGCCACATTGACAGGCCCTTGCCATACTTAACCTAAAGACTGTAGATAATACTATCATTAGTACTCGTGTCATCAAGTGGGGGAAAAATGACGTAAGGTTTTTGTATTCTTCAAAGCTGCAGTAATGGGCCTATGTGATTCTTCAAATCTGCTAAAATATTTACATGGCCGAATTGGATCAGATAAAATATACCATCTCGCTCCACCGGTTGGTTGATTCTGAATTCACGGGCTTACAATACAATCAAAGTTTACACAAGTAATGCAATAACTCAGTTTGCATGCCATCATCACAAAGGATCCCAATTCTTGGCTTGACACAATGTAACTGGTACAAGGTGAATAGCCCCACTCTAAACACAGATACTTTAGACTAAGGCTGGCTGTATTGAGGGTTTGGCTCTTTTGTTGAAAACCAAATCAACAATATAACTCTGACTAATTTTCCCATCTCTTTCCTGAAACTGGCAACTCATGCTGGGTTCTACAGAGGCTGGCCATGCTCCAGCACATTCAGCAAATGCTGGAAGGCTATTTGTATGTAGTAGACATCATAGCCAAGCCTTGCCCTGTCCTCCTGTCATCCATGTATGTGCACTGTCCAGTATGAATTACTGAATCGCAGCTGATATTCTTCTTTCAGTAGCTGATACTTTCCTCTTCCTTAGTCCGGGCCATTTGAGACCAAATGTAGTTCCCCAGACATTGTCTTGGCTGAAATCATCTAACTGTGATCTGGCCTATATCGTTCAGTTCTAACTGGGCAAGTTACTTAACTACTGAGTCATTACCTATTGTAATGGGAGATTAATGACCACCCTTCTATCTTATTTTGTACAATTTGAACAAATGCAACGAATGATAGAGGCAATGCCAGAGTTACAGTACTTACAGAAGGACCTTGCTGTCCTTGGGGTCCCCTTTGTCCTGGGACTCCTGGGTCACCCTTAGGAATAAAAGCACTATAATTAACAAGTATAAAGAATATCAGAAACATATTTTACAGCCCTATCTGTTGGATTATGGACAGATATTGAAATTAAAAATGGCTGTCAGGATAAGTGTATAATTTTCTTCAACTTCTTCCACTTCACTCTTTTTACAGTCTAGCACTCTAACTCATTCTTTCCCAGGACATCAAAACTGTAGAATTGTAGAACTGTAGCTTTTTTTTTCATTCTTTGGGATGTGGGCATCATCGTCCAGGCACCTGGAGGTGCCCTGAGGGCATTAAGAGTCACTCACATAGTGCAAGTCTGGAGTCACATGAAGGCCAGACCTGGTAGGGGTGGCAGGTTTTTACAACAATCTGGTAGCTGGTGCTAGCCCACATATTGCAAGATTTTTTAATTCAGTGTCGCAATGTGCCACAGTAGGTTCTGAACTCAATAATACCATAACCACTAGGCTCCAGAGCCACATCTGACAAGTAACTGAATAGCTTCTTTGACAATAGCTAATATATTTTAAAAATCAGTTAATAGGGGAGTTATAAATTCTCTCGCAATTCAGTTTGTAAGCAGCTTGGCCATATAGAACAGAAGGGTTGAGCTGAGTGTGCCGAGTTAGCTCATCTCACTCAGGACTGTGGTAAAGGTACTTCAGTAGGCCTTAGCTGCTTAGGGTTAGATAGGCAAAATCAGGATTTCCACTATCCAGCATCTCCTACTAGAATTGCATGCATGTTAATGCTGGGAGTGAACTGGACCACACAGAACAGTCACTCGCAGGAGCTCCCCACCAATCAGTTAAAAACGTAGAATTTGGGGGTGAAGAAAATTGCCTAAACAAAGAGGAGAAAACCATTTAAAAAAAAAAAATCCATCTCATTGTAGCTCATTGGATGTCCAAGCATTTATCTGGAAAATTTCATTCAAATATAGAAATGATACTTACAGGCTCTCCTGGGGTTCCGGGAGGTCCCATTTCTCCCATCTCACCAGTATCACCCTGTAATAGGGACAATACATAGGATGCGCTTAAGTGAGAGTTTTACAATACACTAAATGGCTGGAAAAATGTTTGGAAAACAAAGTAAGAGAAGAAAGTTATGAGTGACTGAACAAAGAGAACATTAAGTGGAAGAGTAAATGAGCAATGGGAAGAGAAAGAAAACAAAAGGGGAGAGAAAATTACATGAGGGGAATAGAAAGGAAACAAAACAAGACAGAGAAACTAAATGAAAGAGAGAAATGAGGGAGGGCTAAAGAGAACTAACTGCAAGGGGGGAGAGAAAGATTTAACATGGCAAAGACATAAAATAAACAAGGGGATTATGAACTAAATGAGAAATAGAAAACTAAATAAGGAAAGAGGGAAAATTAAACAAGGGAGAAAAATATAAACGAGTTGGAGAGAAATCTAAATGAGAGGGGGAAGCAAGCAGAAGAAAATGAATTAGAGAGGGGGAGAAAGAATGAGCAAACTAAGACACATTGATGTTAGGGACATGGAAAGACTGGAGTGAAATAAATTACTGAATGATGAAAGAGAAAACCGTTTGAAAGTGAAGTGGAAAGAAACAGAGTTACTTTAATTTATCAGCTCACAAATGTGACCTTGACCACCTGCTTCAGGTCTCCTTTCTATTAATTAAGCACCTTGGGATGTTTGACTATATTAGGGTGTTATATAAATGTAAGTTGTTTTTACTGCCACCTCTTGGTTTCTGTCTTTTCCAACCAACCTCAATGAAATCTTTGTGAATATATCTCATCTTTCTCTTCACTCCGCAGCACCCTGATTTGTATAACGACTTTACCATCTTCTGATTTATTTTGCATTTTCCATGCTTATTTCTCCCATCTATGCCTTTTCATTTTGGGGCAGTCATTTTTAACTAACCCTTTTGTCTTTTCGATTACACCTATTGTACACCCTGCAAATGTGATACCCTACATCTAGCATTACTTTCCAAGATGAACTTCTCCCACTCATGCTTTGCTCAGTCCTATTCAGGAATGTCTCACTTCCCAGTGTCCAGTTCTGATAAAAGTTCCCCAGTCGAAACATTAACCTGTCTCATCTCTTCCTGTCCACCTTGTTGTGCATTTCAAATGTTTTCTGCTTTTATTTCAGATTTCTAGCATTTGCACCTTAGAGTTTCTCACACTAAACTTCACTTACAATAACAAATCTTCAACAAATCACAGAAGAACATGCTGATTCAAACAAAACTGATTACAAACTGAAGAGAGCGGGACTAAAATACAGAAACCTGCATGAAAGATGCACTATAGGAACCTCACAGGGACTAGAACTTCAGTAGCTGAGTGTATCTTTGAAATGTGGAAAAGCTGAACTTTTTTAATAGGGAGAGTTCAGCCAGAATCAATCCATTTTGCAAGTGGTGATTTGCTTCCACTGATATCAAATGAAACACTGACATCTCTCTACTGCTAAAGTTGTCTCCACAAAGCTCACTGTTGTCATTAATATCAACTGCTATAGACAGCCCGTCACCAACCCACCTCTCCCGCCTCCCCACCCCCGCAACAATTCATAACTCTCTGTAAATCATCCAAGACTTTAATACTGCTTTCTAATTTTCTCTTTGGCTCTCTCTCTCTTTGCCCTACTTTCTCATTTTGCATTTCCAACCTCTTGGTCTCTGTTACATCTTTTCTGGTCTATATCAATAACATTCTGATCATTGCTTCTCCAAACTTAGAATCACAGAATGGCTACAGCACAGAAGGAGGCCATTTGGCCCATTGTGTCCATGCCGGCTCTCTGAAAGAGCAACTCACTGACTCCCACTCCTCTGCCTTTTCTCCATAGCCCTGCAAAATTTTTTCTCTTTAGGTAATTATCCAGTTCTCTTTTGAAGGCCTTGATTGAATTTGCTTCCACCACACTCTCAAGCAGTGCATTCCAGACCCTAACCACTCACTGCATAAAAAAGTTTCCCCTCATGTTGCTGTTGCTTCTTTAGCCAATCATCTTAAATCAAAGTCCTCTGGTTCTCCATCTTTCAGCCACTGGGAATAGTTTCTTCCTACATGCTCTATCCAGACCACTCATGATCTTGAACACCTCGATCAAATCTCCTCATAATCTTCTCTTCTCCAAAGAGAACAGACCCACTTCTCCAACCTATCCGTGTAACTGAAGTTCCTCATCCCCGGCACCATTCTCGTGAATCTTTTCTGCACCCTCTCTGAAGCCTTAACATCCTTCAGGAAGTTTGGTGTCCAGAACTGGACACAATACTCCCTTGAGGCTGAACCAGTGTTCATTTGGCCCTGTGAAATTGAAAGTACGCTGTCCTTTTCATTGATCCTCCCTGCATAATCATTATATTGGAATTGAGACTCATCACACTGTTTCCTATTCTGAATGCATTGTTTCTCATTACAAATAAAATGAAAGAACACCTAAAAATGCCGCAAATCTGAAATAAAAAAAACAAAACAGAAAATGCTGGGGATTCTCAGCAGCTCAGACAATTTTTTGAAAGATATTTTGGGTATATTCTAGATAATGACTCTTTAGCAGATTAAGCACTCACAAACAAAGCCGTAACTTATCTTTTCTTTTTAGAATGCTGATGAACCTGCTAAGTAGTTTCAGAAACTTCTATTTTTATTTTGTTATTCCCAGGATCCAAAGCTCTAGTCCAAAAATGCAATACTGCACATGCTGGAAATCTGAAGTAAAAACAGAAAATGCTGGAAATACTCATCTGTGGAGAGAAAAACAGATTTAATATTTCAGGTCGATAAACTCTTACCGGATGACTTGAAATGTTAACTGTGTTTTTCTCTCTCTATTGATGTTGCCTGACCTGCTGAGTATTTCCAGCATTTTCTGTTTTTAAGCCAAAGCTCTGGGAATGTCAATACTTGGGAGTTTGTAGGACAGCAACCTTTACTTTATTTCTCATATATTTGAAAAAATATACAATTACCTTTTGCCCAATAGGTCCTTTCTGTCCTGGTGATCTATGTAGTCCCTTAAAAAAAATGAGATATTATTAATTTTCTACTGGTTTTAATTACATTGTCGGCTCATGTAATGAATAGTCTGGTATTGTGAACATATACAGTTCTGCCAACAGTCATTACTTTAAGTCCTGTGATTTGTGGAAGTATCTATTAATGCTCATATTTTATGTAGGAAATTCAAATGCGCAGAAAGCTATATTTAAATTAGAACCATAGAACCATAGTAAAGTTACGGCATAGGAAGCTACTCAGCACATCGTGTCTGCACCGTGTTTTAAAAACTTCTTCAAATCACAGTACCCACTATTGAATCAAGAAGTGTTCATCACTCTGTCATCGCTCATTGTAATTATATGGCTTTTTTCTCAATTTTTTGTAAGGAGCGACTTATACTTTATCCTGTCTCTCAGACAGGGATCGGTAACGTGTCCATACATGGACACCAGTGTCCGTGGTAAAAGAATTTGAGGTCCGTGACTTCAGCGATGAGAAATTACCCATTGGTCACTTCTTTGCAACCAGTCATTTAAAAAAAAAATTGCAGCTGTCAGCTTCACAGCTGGCAGGTGTTTAGAGCAGTAGGCGTTTCCTAATGTCGGAAAAGTTTGTGGTTTACTGGCAGGTTTCGATATTTTTTAAAAACCCACCGGAAAACCATGAACTTGTCCGAGATTAGGAAGCGCTGTCTCTGCTCTAAGCATCTGGCAGCTGTGAAACGGACGGCTGCAATTTCTTTTAACCAAATGGACCAACCACAAAGCTGCTCAGCAGAGAGTTCCCACTCTCTGCGACAGTCAGAAAGAGACGGAGACAGTGTGGGGAACAGGAGTGAGAGAGAGAGTGGGACGGGGTGGGGGAGACAGGGAGAGAGAGAGGGACATAGAAACACAGAAAATAGGAGCAGGAATAGGCCATTTGGCCCTTTGAGCCTGCTCCGTCATTCATTATGATCATGGTTGATCATCCAACTCAGTAACCTGGTCCCGCTTTCTCCTCATATCCTTTGATCCCTTTCGCCCCAACAGCTATACTTAACTCCTTCTTGAAAGCATACAATGTTTTGGCCTCAACTGCTTTCTGTGGTAGCGAATTCCACAGGCTCACCAGTCTCTGGGTGAAGAAATTTCTCCTCATCTCAGTCCTGAAAGGTTTCCCCCTTATCCTTAGACTATGAGCCCTGGTTCTGGACTCCCCCACCTTCCTGCATCTACCCTGTCAAGTCCAGTTAGAATTTTATAGATTTCTATGAGATCCCCCCTCACTCTTCTGAACTCCAGCGAATATAACCCTAACCAACTCAATCTCTCCTCACACGTCAGTGCCGCCATCCCAGGGATCAGTCTGGTAAACCTTCGCTGCACTCCCTCTATAGCAAGAACATCCTTCCTCAGATAAGGAGAGCAAAACTGCACTCAATATTCCAGGTGTGGCCTCACCAAGGCCCTGTATAATTGCAGCAAGACATCCCTGCTCCTGTACTCGAATCCTCTCGCTATGAAGGCCAACATACC
Organism: Heterodontus francisci; assembly: GCF_036365525.1. Lineage (NCBI taxonomy): Eukaryota > Metazoa > Chordata > Chondrichthyes > Heterodontiformes > Heterodontidae > Heterodontus > Heterodontus francisci. The sequence continues at coordinate 42,447,815 of NC_090375.1, forward strand.
ATTTGCCTTTTTTACCACCTGTTACACCTGCATGCTTATCTTCAGCAACTGGTGTACGTAAATCCATGCTGACTTTGTACGATTCTACCACTGTTCTCCAAGTGCTCTGCTATAAAATCTTTTATAATGGACTCTCGAATTTTCCCCACTACCGACGTCAAGCTGACTGGTCTATAATTCCCTGCTTTCTCTCTCCCTCCCTTTTTAAATAGTGGGATTACATTAGCTACCCTCCAATCTGTAGGAACTGTTCCAGAGTCTACAGAATCTTGGAAGATGACCATCAATGCATCCACTATTTCTCGGGCCACTTCCTTAAGTACTCTGGGATATAGATTATCAGGCCCTGGGGATTTATCGTCCTTCAATCCCATCAATTTCCCCAAACAGCATTTCTCTACTAATATTGATTTCCTTCAGTTCCTCCCTCTCACTAAACCCTGTGTTCCCCAACATTTCTGGTATGATATTTGTGTCCTCCTTTGTGAAGACAGAACCAAAGTATGCATTTAGTTGGTCAGCCACTTCTTTGTTCCCCATAATGAATACCCCTGTTTCTGACTGTAAGGGACCTACATTTGTCTTCACCAATCTTTTTCTCTTCACATACCTATAGAACCTTTTACAGTCAGTTTTTATGTTCCCTGCAAGCTTACTCTCGTACTCTATTTTTCTCTTCTTACTTAATCCCTTGGTCCTCCTTTGCTGAATTTTAAACTGCTCCCAATCCTCAGGTCTGTTGTTTTTTCTGGCGAATTTGTATGCCTCTTCCCTGGATCTAATGCTATCTCTGATTTTCCTTGTAAGCCATGGTTTGGCTACCTTTCCCATTTTACTTTTGCGCCAGACAGGAATAAACAATTGTTGCAGTTCATCCCTGCACTCTTTGAATGTTTGCCATTGCCTATCCACCGTCATCCCTTTAAGTAATGTTTCCCAATCCAGAGAGGGGACAGAGAGAGAAAGGGGCAGGGAGAGAGGGAAGCGAGAGAGAGACAGGAGGGGCAGAGGCAGAGGGGGCAGATAAAGAGAGAGGGAGACAGAGAGAAAGGGGGAAGAGAAAGAGGGGGCAGAGAGAGAGTGAGGGGGCAGAAAGAGAGTGAGGGGGCAGACAGCGAGGGACACAGAGAAAGAGAAAGGGGGCAGACAGAGAGGAGTAGAGATAGGGGGAGATGACACAGAGGGAGGACAACAACACAGAGAGGGGGGGCACAGATAGGGGGACACAGAGAGGTAGGGGCAGAGAGAGAAAGACAGAGAGAGAAAAACAGATCAACAGAGAGATAGAGAGAGATAGAAGTGGGAGAGAGTGGGATCAAGATCACTCCTGACAGATGGACGTCTATCTGGAATAATCCGCATTGCTGCAACAAATGTGCGGGCAAATATTGACTACTTGTGCAAGCAAAAAAATGCCAGGTATCTCACTAAATCAGTGTCCAACATAGTGACCAGAAAGTAAGTCAATAAATTTTTCTTCTCATTTACAGCTTCTTCACAAAAATGCAGCTTTGTTGTTGTTCTGATTAATAGTAAGATACATTTTTAATTCCTTTATCTTTCCGAAATTGTCTCACCAGCCCCCTATGTTAAGGCAAAAATTGTAATGTTACCCCCCCACATGAAAAGGTTGGACACCCCTGCTTCAAGCCTTTAACTTTGTTTTAAAATAACCTAGCAGCAAAAGTAACTACAAAAGTAATTCACATTGGCATTGCATACTATTTTGATTGCTAGCTAGCTAGTACAGTTGTGCTGCTCTTCATTGATATTTGTATGCTTAGCTACTTTTTCTTTTCTTTTGGGCCTCCTTATCTCGAGAGACAATGGATACGCGCCTGGAGGTGGTCAGTGGTTTGTGAAGCAGCGCCTGGAGTGGCTATAAAGGCCAATTCTGGAGTGACAGGCTCTTCCACAGGTGCTGCAGAGAAATTTGTTTGTTGGGGCTGTTGCACAGTTGGCTCTCCCCTTGCGCCTCTGTCTTTTTTCCTGCCAACTACTAAGTCTCTTCGACTCGCCACAATTTAGCCCTGTCTTTATGGCTGCCCGCCAGCTCTGGCGAATGCTGGCAACTGACTCCCACGACTTGTGATCAATGTCACACGATTTCATGTCGCGTTTGCAGACGTCTTTATAACGGAGACATGGACGGCCGGTGGGTCTGATACCAGTGGCGAGCTCGCTGTACAATGTGTCTTTGGGGATCCTGCCATCTTCCATGCGGCTCACATGGCCAAGCCATCTCAAGCGCCGCTGACTCAGTAGTGTGTATAAGCTGGGGATGTTGGCCGCTTCAAGGACTTCTGTGTTGGAGATATAGTCCTGCCACCTGATGCCAAGTATTCTCCGAAGGCAGCGAAGATGGAATGAATTGAGACGTCGCTCTTGGCTGGCATACGTTGTCCAGGCCTCGCTGCCGTAGAGCAAGGTACTGAGGACACAGGCCTGATACACTCGGACTTTTGTGTTCCGTGTCAGTACGCCATTTTCCCACACTCTCTTTATTTATAGTGAAAATGTGTTTTAAATTGGACTGTGTTTTGATGGCACGAGACTAGCTATACACTTTATATATGTCCGTGACTGAGTCAATAATTTTGTCAAATGTCCATGGTACAACATGTTGGTGCCTATCTCTGCTCTCAGAATGTTTCAATGAGCTGCTTCGGAAATGTTGTCACTGGCTTTAGGTGGGCAAAAACAGCAGATATTTTTATATTGCAAAATACCATGAACAACAAAAGCATGAATGGCGAGTGAATGTTTTGGGGGTGCGATTGAGGAAAGAAATGTGAGGTGGTTAATGTCCAATTAAACCATGGGAATGGAAGATGGGTCTTCAGCTTAACATCTCATCTGAAGAAAGATACCTCCAGAAATGCACTGGAGTCAGTGAGGGGGGATCTCATAGAATCCTATAAAATTCTAACAGGACTTGACAGGGTAGATGCAGGAAGGATGTTCCCGATGGTGGGGGAGTCCAGAACCAGGGGTCATAGTCTAAGGATATGGGGTAAGCCTTTCAGGACTGAGATGAGGAGAAATGTCTTCACCCAGAGAGTGGTGAGTCTGTGGAATTCGCTACTACAGAAAGCAGTCGAGGCCAAAACATTGTATGTTTTCAAGAAGGAGCTAGATATAGCTATGGTCTGAAGGCATCAAAGGGTATGGGGTGAAAGCAGGAACAGGCAACTGAATTGGATGATCAGCCATGATCATAATGAATGGTGGAGCAGGCTCGAAGTGCCGAATGGCCTACTACTGCTCATATTTTCTATGTTTCTATGTCTATGAGTGTCAAACCTGGATTACATGCCCGGGTCCTGTGGTGAGACTTGAATCCATGACTTTCTGGCTCAGAGGTAACAGCGTTCAGTCAGCTTGACAATTAGAAATAAAGGAAATAAATCATTCATGCAGGTTTTTTGTTATAGCACAAATACTTACAGGTAAACCTGGAGCCCCAGTTTCTCCCATTCGGCCTGGTATCCCAGCATCACCCTATATTAAAAATTTAAGAGCATAAAGTAGAACAGTTAATGACTATTATCCCAACAGGTTTGACCTTTTTTTCATTGAGCTGAATCTTATCTACCCGGGGGGGGATGGGGTGCACAATTCTGGAGGTATCTGAGAGGGCAGTCCATCCAGCCTGCCTGCCCCACACTGCTCAACACTGCCACCAGTTTCCCATTCTCACTGTGCACAATATCTGGCATCTTTCTCAACTGTACGTAAAACAGAGATGTACATCTTTGCTGCTTGCATTCCCTGCTTTCCTATCCTATGTTGAAACTACTTTTAAACTGGTACAAACTGTTGGAAAATGCCCCCTGGTAGCTAGGATAAGTAGGAAAGCAAACAGTATTGTAGGAGCATCTACACCACACCGACTCAAGAAGAAAGCCCAACAGCACCTCATCAAGGGAACTAAGGATGGACAATTAATGCAGGCTTTTCCAATTATGCCCACATCCTGAGAATAAGAAAGGAAATCATCTAGCAATGCTTCTTAACCAACCAGGTTGAAGGATTCTGAAATTAACAGTGCATGGACTGAGAAGTAAGTGCAATTTAGAGTGAATGAATTTAATGTCAAATCAGGTTCAGAAAGTGAAATAAAGAGAGGAAAAGAACAAATCGATTAAGAGAGAGAAAAAATAGAATTACATGGAAAGGAAAGGTAAAAAATAATCTAATTTTAAATATTAAGGTTAAAAATCTCCAGCTACAATTAAAACCTGAAGGAATGAGACTCCATGCTTGCAATAGTTTATTTTCAGTGCCAGAGAGATTGATTGGCAGTAATTAACACCCATCACATTACTAGAAGTGTACTTAGACCAAAATGGATAAGACTTAACTTTTGTGGTGGGTTAGTTTGTATCTACCATGCAAATATAGCAACTTCATGTCATTTAATGCATTTCAATGGTGAGCCAAACCCTTAGATGCAGTTTTCACGACGGTAATGACAGAGCCTTGTATCTTGGACAGCAGCTTTTTAATTTCTGTGTCGAGCCACATACCTGGCCTCACCTGAAATTGTGTATAAGTAACGGCAAGTGTCTTACCATTATTTTGATTTCAAATTATGGTCCATTATAAATTTGCATAGAAGATCTACTGGCCCAGAATTCATGTTGTTTTTGACAGTGAACTGTCAACCTTCGTTACCCCTATGAATCTGATCATAATTTCACGATTTAGTGTCAGCACAGATGAACATGGAAATCCTGAAACTGCAGTCTGTCATTCACTGTTCCACCATAGATTGCTCTGTGAACCTCCCCCAGAGTCAGCAATCAATTGATTTTGCTAAACTATCTCCTTTTCAGTTCTTGCATCACTGTTGGAAACCCCATAAAAGGTTACACCTTGTTCAATGAGGTGTAACTGGGATTTAACAATGATTTGAGTAATAGATACTGCTGAACAACCAATTTAGCCTTAAAATATATGTAGAATGTAGATAAATATCTGTATTATGATTAATTACTAGTTTTTTTTTAACTAGAATTTCTTACATAATTAAAACTTTTTACATGTGTCATGCCAGGCTCCCACCTGCCAAGAATGAGGCACATTAATTTTGTCATGAACATTGATTTTAAACAGTTACTGGAGTGAAGAAAGGACTTGTTAAGCAGATCAGCCGTGGCTGGAAAATACATTTGCATATTGACAGACAGTGATTGGAAGGACAAAGGACCACTCCCTGACACATTCAACCCACAGTGGACCTTGATCACAAGGGATTGTGTTTACGAAGAGCTTTCCAGAGACTGCTAAAGTGATACAATCCAAGACTTGGTCAGACCAGTTAGTCACCTGACTAACCTGCCGGGCAACCTGGGTTTTTCTGAATTGTACAAACAGTTTGAACTGAGAGTGTCTGTTTGCTCCTGGACTGAGAAGATCTCATCTGTCTGCTCTCATCTCTTTCTCACAAGCCTCTGAATCCATTGAAGACACATGACTCCCAAGAGAGAAAAGTCTCCTACAGCGAACAAGGTTTCAGAAGAATACTGCGCCCCAACGAAAAGCAAGATCTACCTACAATCAAGGACTCTACAGTGAGCTCGAAGAACCGTTACAAAAACTCTTCAGATATTGCCTCAAACCTTTACACTTTATATTTCTTCTGCTCTTTTCTGTCTCTATTTGCATGCGTGTATCACATGTTTATGCTAGCATGGTGTATCCATAGGCATCAACCAAATTAGAATTTAAGTTCAAGTATAATAAATTTCAACTTTTCTTTTTTAAACCTAAGAAAACGTGTTTGTGCTGGTTTCTTTACCTCATAATTGAAAAGCAGTGACAAGGATTCACCAAGGGGGAGCTAAAAACACGGTGTGTTTAAAATAAAACCCTGTTACAGGAAGACCAGGTGAAGGCTGAAAAGGAACCCTAGACCTCTTTCTCACCTGGTTGTAACAAACGTTTGTTTGTGATATTTCAGCTTCTACCTTCAACCCAAGTCTATGTCCCAAACTTTATTTCACTCTGATTTGATTATTAGTGCTCTTCATTTCCTGGTTAGTTGTCTGAATTCTTCAATGTAATTGGCTGCTTAACAGCATGATGACATCACTGCAGTTCAATGCTGGAAATCCCCATTAAGGAGTGCTGCAATCCACTGCATGGCAAGACACGTAAAGTTCTCACCACAAAGATCACTCAATCACTCAGAGCGGCTTTCTTCAAGGTCAGTGATGTCCCTTGCTTCACTGATGACAGCAAAATCCAGGCCATTGTCAATTTAGCAACCAAGTGTAACATCAACAAAATTCTTCTTACCTTTTGGCCTTCAGCTCCAGGATTCCCATCCCGTCCAGGATGCCCAGTAATACCCTAAAATACAAACAAAATGCTTTTCTTTTGAAAATGTCTCTTCAGTATTCTCCCTACTGAAGCCAGTGCCTTTTTCGCAGGGTACAGTTCTATAGACACTCATCCCAGTGCCCATTATTCACGCGTGAACCTTGACAGGGAGTGCTAGTAGGCTATTTGACCTGTGGGGACATCACAGCCAAGCCCTCTCCTGTCCTGACCTGACATATACGTGCACAGGCGTCATAGCAAAAGCCACAGGATGCCGATCTGGAGAAAGAACGCTGGAGGATCTGCACTTCTATTGCAATGTACAACACCCCAAGGATTGGCCTAGCTGAGGTCAGCTAACTCAGCACAGAGTTGGGACTAAACCTAGAAACTTCCTGGTCAGCTACTAAGCGGGGAAACTCACTGAGCCATCAGTGAAACCCTACAATGTTGTTTTATTTTCAATTAATATACAGCTGATCCAATTTCAAAATGTTATCCTCCAATCTGGATACTTCCTTGTGTCACATGGTGTTCTCTAGTCAAAACCGATAACTGCTGCTTATAGGCCTCTGTTGTTCTGGTTGCCAGATGCACTACAAACTTGCCTTTGATTTTCCCTCCCATCCTATTGGATAACAAGCTTCTGGTGGACACCAGTGCACCACTGAACTCATGTTATTCAGTAAAATTTGTAAAAACCCCTTCCTGCCATTCCATGAAGCAGTCTACATCATGATATAACCTACATCACAACCTTCATGGTATCAGCTCTTTGGGACCTACTATAATCTCACATTTCAATATCTTTTCCAATTTTAAACAAACAAGTTATAAAGTGGCTCAGTTGGCATTCAGCTGAGGACACAGCAATGATGTGAATGCTGCACAATACAACATTCATGGAGGTATGGTAGCACAGGGACCAAGAGGTCCATGGCAAGTTGTGAAATTCAAATTTATCAGTCTAGTAATTTTTGGATTTGCACCATATAAAAACAATTGGTTCACTAATGTCCTTCAGGGAAAGCAATATCTATCCCTACCCAGTATTGCCGACTCATCTCTCCAGTTCTATGCTGTACTGTTAATTCCTGCTGACATGGCTTGACAAGTCAATAGAAATTGGTAATAAATGTGGCCGTGCCAATATTACACACATCCTGAATTTTTTTTTGAAAGAGGTGAATACTGCACTGGTTCCTGTGCTCGTGTCTACAAGAAGCTGTCATTTTAACTAATATACTGCACATGGCATAGGTACACTGCCAATCTGCATGCTATTCAGTACTTAACTATAACATGATGTTAGAGCTCTCAACAATGCCACTTCCCATTCCTGCCACTGCATGACCCGTTCTAGCTGGGATGCCAGCCAGCCGACCCTCACCTGCTGTACTGCATGTAAATGGAGTGGAGCTGTGGGGCTGGTTACTCAGGTGATTTCAGTCCTTACTGCCACTGACACCACCAACCCCCAGGGTGCAGCAGGAGAGGGGTGGCAGTGTACCCTGAAAGAAAGGCATCATAGACATCTCTCTTTGTCAGGAGAGGGCCTAGTAGTGTCTACCGTTCCATCTCTTCAGCCCCGATACCTTTTCCTGAAGAGACTGTTGCTCACTCAAAACTCTTTCTTTGCCTTGTTCAAAAATTCTTCAAGGCTCCCTTTAATATAGGCAACTCCTCCTTGACGTGCTATTTGCCATCTAATTTCCTACAGCAGGAGTGTCAGACTGTGTATTGTGGGGTAATCCACTCCAATCATAATTTAATGAGCCCTGACCGAGGAAGGGCTGGTACAGCAGGCAACATCCATCTTCAACCCTGCTCTGGCTGCTAATACAAACGAGAGAAAAATTTAGCCCCAAGTCTGTGACTGCTTCTCCACAGCACAACTCATCAATGTTGTGTCCTTCCAAATTCTTTCTTTTCTGCAGGCTTTAATGCTATTTGAGGTATGCACCATAAAATCTCAAAGGGGATTTTTGGTGGAACCTCCCTCTCCCCCACCCCCCAAAATGGGATGAATATCTAAAAAAAAGCCAGCTTTACAAATCTCCCAACAAAGTCTCAGGGTCAAAGCCCCTATCTCCGTGTCATGTGGACCAGGAAGGCCCTAGCTTTGAGCCACCCTGGTACATGTGGAAATAACTAATACCTCATGCCAGGGGATGGGTCCCAAAATTGATCATAGTGCCCCTGGATCAGGGAAGCTAACAACAGCCTTGGTTGCTGCTTTTGATCACCTTGCTGGTAGTATGGACAATGAGCAGTGAGGACAGAATAGGGCCCAGCTGCAATATTCTCCACAATCATATAGCCCACCATCACTCAGTGTCATAGCTCACGTGTGTATCATGGCTACTTGGGCTCCTGCCCACTGTATTCCAGCAAGGAAAGGGGTGGGGATGGGGGTGGGGTGGGGAGTGAGAGCACCTTCAAGAAAACAGTTGGAGGAGATAATTAAGAAAATTATTTTCATAAAATAATGATATGATAGTCACTACAAAGATAGTCCAATAATGGTAAATACTTACTCGTTCCCCTTTAGGTCCAGGAATACCGTATGGCCCTCGAGGCCCTTCTGCACCCTAGAAAACAAAGAATAATTGTTAAAGGATCAGATGCACACAAACTTGTAGCTACCTTAGAAGTGAATGGTCTTTATTCTTTTTACGTTCAGCTTTAATTTGGTCTGTGCCAAGTTAGTTTTTTCCACTAGACAGCAGTGGGAACCCTCCTACTAATCTCAATCCCCTCTGTTCAGGTAGACAACAAATCAACCAAGGCTGCCACTCTTGCTTTCTGGTGATTCTTCTGGAATCTGGATGTTGGGTGATAATAGGATTGGGCTCAACTCTAATGCAATCCTACAACAGCTGAATAGCAAAGCAACCCTCGCAGGTGAAGAAAAGCAAGATTTCACGGAGGAGTTGGCAGCTGTGAAATTGTACCCCAACATACTGCAATACTCTCAGAACAGAAAATTGGGACAGTGGGAGAGTTCATTTTTAAAGTCAATTCTTTATTTTAACTTTGAAATTCAGTGAGCTTACTGCCTTGTAGTCACTCCCAAAGTGTTCACTGTTCTCCAGCAAAACTATCATAACCAATGAATTATTTATTTATTACTATAGAGAATATTATACATTTGTTTGTAAACATTGACTCAATTATCAAAAAAAGGAGATTTGAATAAAAACTTACTTTTACACCTTTGATACCTGGTTCTCCATTTGCGCCCCTTGGACCTTCTGGCCCCTAAAATATAGATTGATGATATTCTTTTAAATACTTATAGTTGTTCATTATTAGTGGGGGCATTGGTAACTGTCCTATACTGCTTGACTGTGTTTCTAAAAATGCTGTAACATACAGTGTGAAAAATAAATGTGGTTTTTATTTATTTTGGTATTTTTTTCATTTCCACAGTTTATATTCACATAATAATCTATTTCTTTGAAACAGGATCTGAGATTTTGCCTCCCCTCAGTGAGTGGTGGGAGAATGAGAGTGGACTCCATCGTCATAGATAGTCCAACCCACTCACTAATAAGTGGTATGAGATCAGTCAGTCAAATTGCTAAGTCACTGACCACTATTTCTGAGTGTCAGCTTGCCCAGGTTAACATCACTCCCACCTCTGGATCTGAATGTAATGTAGTTTGATTCCCCTATATTAAGATTTGAGTACATAGTCTAGGCTGACACTCAACTGCAGTATTGTCAGAAGAGCTGGTCTTTGGATGGGCATTAAACTAAAGTCCATTTACTTGTCCCACTGCCTATGCCAAGCTAGAATCTGCCTGTTCAAGGGCATGTGCAGTTGTATGGGTAAGGCGGTGAAATCAAATGGACCTAAGGACCAAATATGCATCTGAACCTAATGTATGAAACCAGTGAACTGCAGAAAAGTGACCCTTCATCTAGCTTAGCAACACAGGAACAGGAATAGGCCATTTAGCCCCTTGAGCCTGTTCTGCTATTCAGTGAGATTATGGATAACCTGTGACTTAACTCCATATGCTCTATATACTGAGCCTACTCTGTAGATACAAATTGGCTACTGTCTGGTCTGCTGATTCAGTTAGTATCTGTGCCAAATTATTGGGAATGCACCAATATATTACGGTTGAGAAACCTAGGTTGAAAAGAGCAGCCTCAAGGGACTGGACAGCCTTTTCTCAATTTATATTTTCTAATGGTCTTAGTTTCTAGCCTCTTACCTGCCTACAGAAAAAGACATTGAAATATGGATCACTGTACCTTGAACTTAAACTAGCACAAAATAATTGAATACTTACAGTAGGCCCAGCTGATCCTGGAGGCCCAGGCAAACCATTAAATCCTGGAACTCCCTAAATGATAAAATTAAAATCATTTCAATTTTTGAGAAGTTTTATACAGCATATTTCCTTCTTGAACATTGTTTGAAAGCTAACTAGAAGCCTCTTCGGTTGTGGAATGCTTTATAACAGTCAGTTTAAATGTATTCTTCATGTTGTGAGGCACCATATAAAGGACAAACAGTGCTGTATGAGAGAACCTTAGAAAACAGTATATAACAGCTGTATTAAAACTTGAAAGTTACTGAATTAATAAAGACTGGTTTAAATCAGTAATTTTTATCCTGAGTCAAACTGACAGCAGGGTATGCAATTCTAGCCACAAATCACACCCAGTCAAAGCTTAAATGTTGCTAAAAGGTTCCTGGGCAAACTATGCAGTATCACAATAAAACAACGGTAATAAGCAAAAAGGTTGAGTTCAAAAATCTTTTGATTAGATTTGGCCAATTCGCAGTTCTGGATAATTCAACACCATCATATTTGATCTTGTGTCTGCTATACAGGTTTGACTTGGAGGCCCAGAAATTGAGCCACATAGTGCTCCTCTTTAGGCACCACATGGCCTCTCAAGTCCCCAAAATGAGAGATAGGAATTGCACCGTTTCCCATATTGAATAAGGGCAAACAAGAGGCATCTGTTACCCATACCTGAAGCAGCAATTTGCATATAAGGGGCCTAATACTGCAACATTTGTTTGTCCTGCTGCAGCCCATGCTGGCTGCATTTAGAGAAACTAACTCTATAGATTGCCTTCAAAAGAAACTAAAGGTGCAACTAATATGTAACACACCATCCCACTCTGAGATCGCTCACCCCTGACATCCAGGCTCCAGCCCCTGAACTCCAATCTCCCTCCTCTCAGGCTCCAGCTCCCCACCTCCAATTTCCTTCCTCCCAGGCTCCAGCCCCTGAACTCCAATCTCCCTCCCCACAGACTTTGTCTCCTGCCCTCCAATCTCCCTTTCCCAAGCTACAGCTCCCAATCTCTGACCTTCAATTCCATTCTCCCAAGATCTGCAACCTACTGACCTCCTTACCCCCGGAACCAGCCTAAAGCCTCCCATCTCCCTCTGCCCAGGGTCCAGCCCTCCCAACTTCCTATCTCCCTCCCAATAGACCAGCTCCTGAAATCTGATCTCCTTGCCCACCGGCTCTATCACCCAATCTCCAATCTACCTCTTCAAGGCTCCATCTCCTAACTCATTAACTCCAGGATCCAGCCCTGAAACTTCAATCTCCCTGCACCAAGACTCTAGCCCTGACATCCCTTATCCCAGGCTCTGGAGTTCCGATCTCTCTCTCTCTCTCTCAGATCTCCTTTTCCCCAGCCTCTGGGCTCTGGCTTGCCTCACACTCAAATCCCCAATCCCTAACCCCCAACCTGAGATTCCTGACCTCCAGGTCCCATTTCTGCTGGCCACTGTCTGCTGATTATGTCTCTCCTCTCACCGCTGATCCCGCTTCGCAACCCCCCCCCCCCCACAACTCTGAGGTTCATGCTACCCCCCCCCACCCCACCGATCCCCACTAGGCCTCTGCACCCCGCGCCCCCCAACCCCATCCACCTGAGCTTATCACCACTGAATTTCGTGCTGTTAGCATCTAAACTTCTTTCATTTACCTGATTGGAGCTCCTCCTGCAGATCCATCTCTATAGGAAAGAGGACCCAGGCCCAGGTCCTCAGACTTTACCATTTGTGTGCAGGGTAACTGCCCTATGCAGGCTGGAGGAGGAGCACATAAATGGGTGCTTCCAAATTTCTAGCTGATATAGTGAAGAGCAAAGTTGAAATCTATGACACATTTATCAATATATCATCTGAAAAGTGTCAGGTGAGAGTCTCATCATGGAAGAAGATAACAATCCCCTAGCCTATGCAATGGATGCACAATGCCTGCTGGCTGATATATTAATTTGAGTCAGTCAGTACACTGAGAACATTATCAAAAAGCACAGCTTGAAATCATTGATTTGACAAATACCGGGAAAGTAATTTTAGACATTGTTCTCTCAGAGATTCGAGAGAAGATTATTTTCACAAAGGACATGCTATGATATTATGAATGTTGAATGTTTGTTTAAAATTGAGAAGCTGATGTAGGGCATCAATAAGCTTTTTTTAAAAAAGGCTGCAAGTCAAGAAGAATTAGTGACTAACTTTAGTTTTAAAAGTCCTTAGCTTGTTAAAGGAGGAGAAAGTTGAGAGCAGTAAAGAGTTCCACAGTTTTGAAGTAGTGGGAAAGAATGACTTAAGAGTAGGATTTAATTATGAATTAACAGTGAATTCGCTAGTACTGGCTTTTGCTAGACCTGTTGATTTGCTGTCCTGTACGAAACATTGTGTGTCACATGAGTCTTGGGAGGAGGATGTGGCTTTGTGGGTGGTGTTTCATGATGGTTGATGGAGTGGAAAGCAAGGCGGGAGTGAGGCAGAATCAAGTGAGAGGCGCTGTTTCAGAAACCCGCGCTGGGAAGTCTGGGTCACATTTTACCGGCGACGGTGATGCAGGAGGGAAGCGGTGGGAAACCAATTTTGATCGTTAAAGAGGTATTTAAGTCTCATTTATATGCAACTGAATGAAATTTAATGCTACCTTGAGAATCAAATGCACAGGAATCACAGGCCATCAGATCGCCGACCACTCAAAGGTGGCAGTATCCAGGCAAGGCTTCATGTTCCGAGGGAAAGGTTAGCCATTGTGGAGTTCCCTACCATTGGAGTGGAAACTTTTGCAGAAACGGGGAGGAGGCCAACACAATCGCTCAGCGGAACAGCTCAGAGAAGCAATCACTCAGTGGGGCTGCACAGAGTGGAAACCTCTTCTGGGGCCACAAGGTTGGACCTCTCAGCAGCTCGCAAGGCGATCTGGGAGAGTCACGAATTATGCAGTGAGGTCTGCCTGCCATTTAAACATGGCGCCAGCACCTGCCCTCACATCCTGGAACTTGATTGGCCGGGCCCTGCATCTCCTCTTGCTAATTGGCCAGATCCCGTGTATTCATGTTTGGCCGGCTGTTTCCGCCCTGAATGGCAATGCTTCTGGGTTCGCCACCGAGACCGCAACGTTGACATTAAATTCCTGTGATGCTGTCAGATTTTGTGACACAGTTGCAGGCCAGCTGCTTCCTCTAGTGCAAGTTTGAGTATACCTTCCCTTTTGGAAAAGCCTAGAAGCAAACTATTCATCCAACCATATAGCTTAAGAAAATGCAAGGAAATCATCCTAAAAAAAAATACAATTTTTTGGAGAGGTTTCCATATTGCAGGGCTGTAGTGACTAAATGATCAGCCTCCAGTGAAGCAACCACAGGATAAGACCAGGGCTACATGTGGTAGAATGAGGTCTTGGAAGGATTTAAAGACAAGGATGAAAATTCATGAAGTCAGTTTTCTGGAATATAGGGATGATAGGTTAGATTAGATTTGATTAGATTAGATTAGAGATACAGCACTGAAACAGGCCCTTCGGCCCACCGAGTCTGTGCCGAACATCAACCACCCATTTATACTAATCCTACACTAATCCCATATTCCTACCAAACATCCCCACTTGTCCCTATATTTCCCTACCACCTACCTATACTAGTGACAATTTATAATGGCCAATTTACCTACCAACCTGCAAGTCTTTTGGCTTGTGGGAGGAAACCGGAGCACCCGGAGAAAACCCACGCAGACACAGGGAGAACTTGCAAACTCCACACAGGCAGTACCCGGAATCGAACCCGGGTCCCTGGAGCTGTGAGGCTGCGGTGCTAACCACTGCGCCACTGTGTGGAACTTTTTGCAAGAGAGGTGCCTGATTATGGAGTTCCGGAATCATTGGAAGTTTCTGAAGGGTGGAGGCAAGGAGGCCAGTGCGAAGAGCTTTGGCGATGTCAATCCATGAAATGATAGAGATAGTTATTTGAATTTCACCAATAGTGAGCAAAGGGTAGGAACATAAATAAGTAATGCTCTATGGCCAGAAGAATGTTGTATTGGTGACAGTAAAAAGCTTTGCTCAGGGTTACCCTGTGCTACAGAAATAGATGGGAGAGGAGGAGCAATGAAGGAGTATGAAGTAGTAAAAAGGTGTTGAAGGCAGCACAGGAATTGTGGAGGAACTAGAGAGCAGGTAAGTAGCTGGAAGAAAATAGTTTTAAAGAATAAAGACAAAATAAAGTGAAACATTGGAACATTTTTTCACAGATGCAAACATGTACCATGTGAGGGATATTTCCTTGCTGATTATAAAATGACTGACAATTACATTATTTACAGCCCCGATGGAAGATGTTATTAATATATATTTTATGCCACTCACCTTGCTCCCTTTTTCACCGGATGCACCAAGAAAGCCTCTCGGCCCTCGAGAACCCTATGAGAAAAATTAGATCTCAGAGTCAAATAAATACTATTATGGAATAAAAACAAAGGGCCCAAAATTTTCAGGTCGCTATTCTGCTAAGGGAAGTGTCATTGTGTAGGAGTTCCATTCATTCCTCAAAAGTCATTGAACCCATCCCAAATCCTGGGAACAGAATAATTTTAATAATTGTGTCAGTCCATGTCTGCAATAGAGGTACCTGGCCTGAGGAGGTGCTGGAAAATTGGAGTAGCATCCTCCTGCTCCAAAGGGGATTGACAAAGGCTGAAGATTAGCAGTCAAAAATGAATAAGGGGACAAGAACAACCATGGCTTTCAGCAGCCATAGGAGCTTTTGGACCTGCAGAATGACTTGAAAAGCAGAACTGGGCAAAGTCTCTCCTGAAGAGGAACAGATTTAAGATGCACCCAGCCCATCCTCTGTCAGATGGGAATTTGTGGTTGAGTCTAAACAGGACAGAAACCCAGTCAATCCAGGTCTGGCTCTTCACAGGCAAAACTGACAATTCCCTTCCTCTTCCAACATTGGATTTTCAGACCCAAAATATTAAAATATATGTTTATATTTTAAAATTCTTCTTCCTTGTCATCCTAACTAATCTGTGCACTATGGCACACTTCATATTAGGCTTCTGGGTTTATTGGCCACTTCACAGCCTCAATTGACCTCTGGGCATGAAGGCTACCCTCGACCTTGCCCACCCCTGATTGAATTAGACAGAGTTGGGAAGGCAAAGGGCACTCCACTCCCTGCCTTCCCTCCCAATTGTATAGCCCACCAATGCCTTCTCACCCCCGCCTCACTACCCACTCTTATGGGCCGGATTAAATTCTTCCCATACTTGCTTCCACCAGACATGCAAGATTAAAATCACTCCTCTGTACACTTGAACCTAAGTCCATTTGAAATACACAAAATGCATCATGATGTGGTGAGGTTGAGTGGGGTGAGGTGATTGTTGTCTTTAGGGCTTCCAGTGCAGAAATTTGTAATCTGAATGCACGTCAGCAATTCAGGCGTGCATCCAATTTGGTTCCCTCGTCATTTTCCACCCACTAAAAGTACTGGATGAATAATCAATAATGACAGATCAAGGTTGTACCCAAATTTAGACATAGTCCCACCATGCAAAACTCTAACGAGGAAAGGTTATTCCTATGTAATTTCATGTACTGAATGGACAAGCTGTGGAGCCCCCATCAGTATAGATACAGGTGCACCCCTCTCTCCCAATGCTATCTCATTTTCCCTGCTTAGCAGTGACAGCACCGCTTGCCTTGAACTGATCTTTGTTACTGGTCATACAGAAACATATTAAGGAAAAGTCTGGGCATACTGTTAGAAGCAAGGCATAACATGTTGATGGTCGCATTGGGATTTTAAAACTGTATTTACAATGTGTCTAACATGGATGGAAGAGAAGGCTAACTTAAAATATGAAAGATTAAACTGAGGCACCTGCCCTATGCACTATGATTTGAAATCCATGATCAACATGTATGAAGCTAGAAACAGTTGTTGTGCATGTCATTATACCAGTGTTCAATGGGTCTGTATCAAACTCCTCTTTCCACTACTTAGCGGAGTGTTGACCCATTTAAAATAAATCACTTAGCACTCTTTTAAAGCAGCAGAGTGAGGAACTTGATATAAGCATTTATATCATAACATCACAGATAATCATTTTCAGGCTTTGGTGTTTCTTAGAATGAATGAGAATTTAAATTCACTCAGAAAAAGTACTTTAAGGAAAATCCAGTATGCATTCTCGAAGATTCTTCAATTGAATGATATCACATACATACCTCAGATCCAGGAGCCCCTCCAATACCTTGTGGCCCAGGGAAACCACGATTCCCCTGTGTTTAGAAGCAACAACATGAATTAACACACACACTGGATAAATTTGTGACGCTTAATGCAGACACTGAGTACCTAAGCTGAGAAGGTGATTTTTAAACAAGGACACCCCTCACTTTGATGAATGCAAAATTCATCAAAAGTCTGAGTCGAGAAGACAGATTTGAGGATGGTGCTGCCCAGGGTGCAACTCAGCCATTTGGATCAGGAAAGTCACCATTTTGTTCCCCGGTCTGTGCACAACACTATTTCAAACAACTGGCTCCCCTGAAGATGTTGACCTTCTTTTGGAGTACAGTTGCACAATGGTCAGATATCTTTCCTTACCTCACTCCAAATGGTCTTTCCTTATATATGAGGTTAAACACTGAATATCAGCAGGCTGTTTCACCATGGGATAATATGATCATGCCCGGTCCTACTGTAGCACACACACATGCATAGACTCATAGAAAATTAAAGCACAGAAGGAGGCGATTTGGCCCATAATGTTCTTGCTGGCTCTTCATTAAAGTAAAATTGCTGGATAGTGTCTAGGAGCAGAGGGCCTGGTTAGTCTTTCCCTTTCATAACACAGGACCAGTGCTACTACCTGCAGCACTATCATCACTCCAGCTGAGATCAATTCACTCAGCAAAGACCAGAGATCAATCCTGGGACTTTCAGGATTAGTATTATTCAGCTACCCACTATCTTAATTAGTTACACATTAGTCTATGCTGAACTCTAGAAGAACTCAGCCGGGATAGAGGTGAAGACACACCAATCACCTCATTGGTCCTGCCATAGAAAGGGTGGAGAGAGGAGAAATCAATCAAGGTTTCTGATGATGATGACTGTTACTAGAAACAGCCCAAATATGACATTGGGTGAAAACAGCATCAGTCTGCAATAATGTTGCCCCTTCCACTGGTCGAAAAGCCTGCTAATCCTCAGATTCAGGGTTTTTGTTTATGGAATTGTATTATAACAAGTGTCAGAGCTAAAGCAAGGGAAGAGTCAGGCAATGTATGGAGGTAGAGATAGGTTGTCTTATTGATGTTGTGGATATATGGTTGGAAGCTCATCTCACGGACAAATATGACATGAAGGTTGCGAACAGTCTGGTTCAGCAAAACAGTTGCCATGGAGAGGGATGGAGCTGAAGTCTAGGTAACAGAGTTTGAAACAGAGACTAAGACATTGGCTTCAATTTTCCCAATGTTTAGTTGGAGGAAATTTCTGCCCATCTCATACTGGATGTCAAACAAGCAGTCTGACAATTTAGAGACAGAGGAGGGGTTGAGGGAGGTAGAGCTGGGTGTCCTCAGTGTACATGTGGAAACTGGCACAATGCTTTCAGATGATGTTGACGAGGAGCAGCATGTAGATGAGAAATAGGAGGAAATAGAAGGGTACATCCTTGAGGAACACCGGAGTTAAAGCTACAGAAGTGGGAAGACAAACCATTAGAGGTGGTTTTCTGACTATGACTGGATAGATAAGAATGGAACCCAGCCAGTGAAGTCCCACACAGCTGGATGACAGTGGAGAGGCATGGGAGGAAGATGTTGTGATCAACCATGTTAAAGGTTGCCGACAGGTCAAGAAAGACGAGATGGGATAGTTTACCTTTGTCATTGTAACATAGGATGTTCTTTGTGACTTTGATAAGAGTCATTTCAGTATTGTGGCAGGGGTGGAAACCTGACTGGAGTGATTCAAACATGGGTTCTTAGAAAGATAGACATGGATTTGGGAGATGAAAACACGTTTAAGGACTTGGAAAGTTAGGGAGGTTGGAGTTGGGGTGGTAGTTTGCAAGGGTGATGAGGACAAGGTTTGGTTGTTTGAGGAGAGGGGTGATGACAGCAGATTTGAAGGAGAGAGAACCGTTAATAATATCAGCTAACGTGGGGGCTCTGAAGGGAAATTGGGTGGTCAGCAGCTTACTGGGAGTAGGGTAGAGGGAGGAGGAGGTGGGTCTCATGGACATGAAGAGCTTGGAGAGGGCATGGGGCAGATAGGAGAGAAACTAGAGAAAGATGAGTGTTCAGGACTAAGACAGGGTCGAACGTGAGTAGAATGTGGCCCTGTGGGATAGGTGAAAGGAGGGAAGTAGAAGAGGCAGCTAAACCAATGGTGTCGATATTTATGACCATGAGCTCCTTAGAGGTGTTAGAGGTGAGAGTAGCAGAGACGAAGAGAGGGGCTTAAGATGACAGTTTGCAGTAGAGAAAAGAAGCCAGGGGTTAACTTTGCATTACAAAATTATCCTGGAATAGTGAGAAATTTTGGCAGAGGATGGTAGAACCCAACAGTAATTTATGTGGTCTAGCCAAATCTGGTGATGAATGGCTAAAGCAGTTGTCCATCATATACATTCAAGACTGGATTTCTTAGACTTATGGGAACAGAGATGTGAGCTATACTGGAGGGAGGGGGTGGGTGTGGGGCGTGGAAATGACCAGGATGAGAGAGAGAGTAATGGCTTACTGGTTACAAATGTGGAGGGTAAGGGTATGGTTGAGCAGATCGGTAACGACAGAATTGTTGTGGTGAATGAAGAGCCAAAGGCTAGACAGTTGGGATTTTGAAAGTGCAGTTGCAAATGACTTGGGAGAGAGGTTTTTTTCCAGGACTGGACACACGTGAAAGTAGAACTGAGAGGGGGAATGGGGATGTGGGTGGAGAACAATACAACTTTATCTGTGATTGTCACAATGGGAGTAATGAGGTCACATGAATATGGATTGGGGAATTTAAACGGAGCGAGAGATTAAGGAGGATAGGAAGGTAAAAAACTCAGAGGAGACAGAGCATGTTAAGTTGAGATGGAGGTTGAAACCACCAAGGATGAGAATTGCTCTGTACAGAGAATGAGGAAGGAAAGCAGTGGAGATATCTTGGTGAGAAAATTGGCATGGTACCTGGGTGGGTGGTAAAGAATGTAATTTTAAATTAGAAGCAAAAAGAGTGGATCAAGGTGAGATGCTCAAAGGAAGAGAAAGTATCCCAGAAGTGAGGGACAGACTAAGGTGTGATTTGGCGAAAAGAGCCACACCATCATTGCAACAGAGCATGCCAAGAGAAGTGCAGGAGGAAACCATAGGCTTATCTAAGAGTGAGTCAAGCCTGCGATGACAGCAGGAGAGCGCTGAAGGGTTGGGATAGGATTTGGGAGGGCAGAGTACATGAGAAGGAGAAATGAAAGGAGGCATGATGACAGGACACAGCGGTACAGAGAACAAACTATTTGAGGTAATACAGCTCAGTGGAACTAGGGTCCAATCATTTAAATTTTAAAAATGGGGACTTAGGTTTGAGCTGTGGTTGTTTTACTTTTCTTCGAGTGCTCAAACTACAAAAGTCATTCTGGTAATGGGGACTGACTTACTGTGGTTCTTCAAATGCATTTTTTTAATTCTTTCATGTAGGCATCACCAGCAAGCCCAGTATTTTTTGCCCATCCCAACTGGCCTTAACAACTGAGTGGCTTGCTAGGCCTATTCAGAGGGCAGTTAAGAGTCAACCACGTTGCTGTGGGTCTGAAGTCACATGTAGGCCAGACCAGGTAAGGACAGCTGATTTCCTTCCCAAAAGGACATTAGTGAACCAGATGGGTTTTTACGACAATGAATGGTAGTTTCATGGCACCATTACTGAGACTAGCTGTCAATTTAAATTCTACCAGCTACTGTGGTTGGATTTGAACCACCGTCCCCAGAGTATTAGCCTGGGCCTCTAGATTACTAGTTCAGTGATATTACTACTATGCCACCATCTCCCCTTTAGAAAACAACTAAGTTATCGCAGAAGTTAAGTAATTAACTGGGGCTTGCCGAATCACCTTTGAGGCATCAGACAGAAATCTTTGAAAAAGGTTCCTAAGTTGTCCTCTTTTTCCCTGTTCAAGAGGTGGGTGGAGCGGGCTGATGCAATTGCTGGTGGGAAGGCTGGGGATATGAAGATGATTCCAATGGGGAGAGTACATTTAAGCCTTTTCTCATGCTGATGTCTAAGGTAACATTGCAGTAATTGAGTATTTTAAAGATTTTCTCTAATTTGAAGAAATGTACTGTATCACTCATGGAAATTTGGCTTGGTTCACATACCTTTGCACCCTCCTTCCCAGCCTCGCCAGGAGTACCTTTTTGGCCTTTATGCCCCTAGAAGAAGAATGAAAGTTAGTTTAAGAATCATTATTTCTGAGCAGGCTCATGTCAGAGTGTGCCAGGGAACAAAATGTAAATCACTGGATGGAGGAAAACTGGGTTGAATCCCTTCATGTTTGAGCTCTCAGTGTCAGTCATACTCTGGGAGAGCAGAAGAGTAGACGCCTCTTCACACAATTGGAGTCATTTCAAAGAACAAAGAACAAAGAACAGTACAGCACAGGAACAGGCCATTCGGCCCTCCAAGCCTGCGCCGGTCTTCATGCCTGTCTAAACTAAAACCTTCTGCACTTTTTGGGCGGCACAGTGGTGCAGTGGATAGCACTGCAGCCTCACAGCTCCAGCGACCCGGGTTCAATTCTGGGTACTGCCTGTGTGGAGTTTGCAAGTTCTCCCTGTGTCTGCGTGGGTTTCCTCCGGGTGCTCCGGTTTCCTCCCACACGCCAAAGACTTGCAGGTTGATAGGTAAATTGGCCATTAGCAATTGCCCCTAGTATAGGTAGGTGGTAGGGAAATATAGGGACAGGTGGGGATGTGGTAGGAATATGGAATTAGTGTAGGATTAGTATAAATGGGTGGTTGATGGTTGGCACAGACTCGGTGGGCCGAAGGGCCTGTTTCAGTGCTGTATCTCTAAATAAAGAAATAAAAAAGATAATGCAAGCTAAATGGCACAACTTTAAAGGTGGTGAGAATAACTTCCGGGAACCATATCCCTCTATTCCCATCCTATTCATGTATCTGTCAAGATGCCTCTTAAATGTCGCTAAAGTGCCTGCTTCCACCACCTCCCCGGCAGCAAGGTCCAGGCACTCACCACCCTCTGTGTAAAGAACTTGCCTCGCACATCCCCTCTAAACTTTGCCCCTTGCACCTTAAACCTATGTCCCCTAGTAACTGACTCTTCCACCCTGGGAAAAAGCTTCTGCACATCCACTCTGTCCATGCCACTCATAACTTTGTAAACCTCTATCATGCCACCCCTCCACCTCAGTCGTTCCAGTGAAAATAATCCGAGTTTATCTAACCCCTCCCCATAGCTAATGCCCTCCAGACCAGGCAACATCCTGGTAAACCTCTTCTGCACCCTCTCCAAAGCCTCCACGTCCTTCTGGTAGTTTGGCGACCAGAATTGCACGCAATATTCTAAGTGTGGCCTAACTAATGTTCTGTACAGCTGCAGCATGATTTGCCAATTTTTATACTCTATGCTCCGACCGATGAAGGCAAACATGCTGTATGCCTTCTTGACTACCTTATCCACCTGCATTGCCACTTTCAGTGACCTGTACGCCCAGATTTCTCTGCCTGTCAATACTCCTAACGGTTCTGCCATTTACTGTATACTTCCCACCTGTATTAGATCTTCCAAACTGCATTACCTCACATTTGTCCGGATTAAGCTCCATCTGTCATTTCTCCGCCCAAGTCTCCAACCGATCTATATCCTGCTGTATCCTCTGACAATCCTCATCACTATCCACAACTCCACCAACCTTTGTGTCGTCCGCAAACTTACTAATCAGACCAGCTACATTTTCCTCCAAATCATTTATATACACTACAAAGAGCAATGGGCCCAGCACTCCTTCCTCAGTGACTGTCTCCGGCTCCGACTGGAGTTCCGAAGAAGGGTCACTGACCCGAAACGTTAACTCTGCTTCTCTTTCCACAAATGCTGCCAGACCTGCTGAGTGAATCCAGCATTTCTTGGTTTTGGCCCAGCACTGATCCCTGCGGAACACCACTAGTCACAGCCCTCCATTCAGAAAAGCACCCTTCCACTGCTACCCTCTGTCTTCTATGACCGAGCCAGTTCTGTATCCATCTTGCCAGCTCACCTCTGATCCTGTGTGACTTCACCTTTTGTACCAGTCTGCCATGAGGGACCTTGTCAAAGGCTTTACTGAAGTCCATATAGACAACATCCACTGCCCTTCCTTCATCAATCATCCTCGTCACTTCCTCAAAAAACTCAATCAAGTTAGTGAGACACGACCTCCCCTTCACAAAACCATGCTGCCTCTCGCTAATAAGTTCATTTGTTTCCAAATGGGAATAAATCCTGTCCCGAAGAATCCTCTCTAATAATTTCCCTCCCACTGACATAAGGCTCACCGGCCTATAATTTCCTGGATTATCCTTGCTACCTTTCTTAAACAAAGGAACAACATTGGCTATTCTCCAGTTCTCTGGGACCTCACCTGTAGCCAATGAGGATATAAAGATTTCTGTCAAGGTCCCAGCAATTTCTTCCCTTGCCTCCCTTAGTATTCTGGGGTAGATCCCATCAGGCCCTGGGGACTTCTCTGCCTTAATGCTTTGCAAGACGCCCAACACCTCCTCCTTTTTGATAATGACATGACCCAGACTATCTGCACTCCCTTCCCTAGACTCATCATCCACCAAGTCCTTCTCCTTGGTGAATACTGATGCAAAGTACTCATTTAGTACCTCGTCCATTTCCTCTGGCGCCACACATAGATTCTCTCCTCTGTCCTTGAGTGGGCCAACCCTTTCCCTGGTTACCCTCTTGCTCTTTATATACCTATAAAAAGCCTTGGGCCTCTCCTTGCCATTATGATGTGTTGCAAGGTGAAGAGTGTCGCTGGAAGAGGATTGGGACCATGATGACAACACAAACACAGGAAGTGCCTGGTCCAGCAACACATGTGCAGGTGGGAAAACAGACAACATCACAAAAGAGGATTTGACTCTCCTTTTCTGCCACTAGCAAGACAAAATTAAAATTTGTCAACACAACAGGAAGGCATGCCTCGTCTTTAAGTGTCAGCCTGGCTCAGTTGATAGCAACCTCTGAGTCAGAAGGTTGTGGCTTCAGTTCCTACTCCAGGACCTGAGCACACAATTTAGGCTGTCACTTCAGTGTAGAGCTGAAAGAGTGCTTCATTCTCAGAGGTCTGTCTTTGGATGAGTCATTAAACTGAGGCTCTTTCTGTCCATTCAAATGGATGTTAAAGATACCACAGCACTACTCAAAGAAGAGCAATGAGTCTTGCTGTGTCCTAGACAACATGCCTCAGTAAACTGACAGCACAAAGAAACAGAACCTCCCCTCAGGACCTTAAATAGTTGGAGAAGAGTATACGGCAGGATAATAAAACAGAAAGGACTTGAAATACTCAGCAAGTCTGGCAGCATTTGTGGAGAGGGAAACAGAGTTGACATTTCGCGTTGGATATGACTCTTTTTCAGAACCGAAGGAAGATAGAAATGTGATGGGTTTTATGCTGTTGAATGGGGGGAGGGGGACCGGGAGGAACGGCAAAAGGAAAGGTGTGTGATTGGGTGGAGGGCAGGAGAATTTAAATGGTAAAGAATTAAATGGTCAGAGCACAAAAGGCAAAGGGAGTGGTAATAGTTGTAGTAAAAGACAAAGAATTTGTACAGAGTGTTAATAGCAGAATAATGAACAGCTCTGTACGAAAGCAAAAACATGAAAATTAAGTTTAGGACAAGCACGTGGTTAAAAAATAATTAAAAAGAAGAAAATGTAAATAAATAAATAAAATTAAATAAAAATAATAAATAAACAAAAATAATGGGGCTCATAGTCTGAAATGAATGAACTCAATATTGAGTGCCTAATCGAAAGATGAAATGCTGTTCCTCGAGCTTGCATTGAATTTCACTGGAGCATTGCAGCATCCTCGGACATGTGGGCATCCTCAGAAATGTAGAGTGGGTTTCCTCCGGGTGCTCCGGTTTCCTCCCACATGCCAAAGACTTGCAGGTTGATAGGTAAATTGGCCATTAGCAATTGCCCCTAGTATAGGTAGGTGGTAGGGAAATATAGGGACAGGTGGGAATGTGGTACGAATATGGAATTAGTGTAGGATTAGTATAAATGGGTGGTTGATGGTCGGCACAGACTCGGTGGGCCGAAGGGCCTGTTTCAGTGCTGTATCTCTAAACTAAACTAAAAATGTGGACATCCTCGGCCTGCTGTAGTGTTCCAGTGAACATCAACACGAGCTCGAGGAACAGCACCTGATTTTCCAATTGGGAACTCTACAGCCTTCTGGACTCAATGTTGAATTCAATAATTTCAGACCATGAGCCCAATTATCTTTTGTTTATTTATTATTTTTATTTATTTATATATATTTTCTTCTTTTGAATTATTTTTAATCATATGCTAGTCTTAAACTTATTTTTCATGTTTTTGCTTTCGTACAGAGCTGTTCATTATTCTGCCATTAACATTCCCTCTGGACTTATGCTTTGTCATTCGCTAGAACTATTTAGCACTCCATTTACATTCTGTTCCATGATATCTCTGTCATTTAATCTCTCCCCCGCATTCCCCCCCACCCCGGCCTGTCTTGTTCTTCTTCCCCCCCATCCCCTCTTTCACTTGTTACATTTCTAACTTTTGCCAGTTCTGATGAAGGGTCACGGACGTGAAACATTGGGCTGAATTTTACACCGCCCCAGTGGGTCGGATGGGGGCGTGGGTGCAGTTGCGGGCGGCGTAAAATTGAGCAGGAGGTTCCGGGAGGCCTTCCCGTCCCACTCCTGCCTCTGGCCAACTTTACGGTGGTCAAATGGGGGAGGGAAAATGGCCCGCCCGCCCCAGACCAATCAAGGCCCTTAAGTGGCCACTTAAGGCCCTCATCCGCCTCCACGGGTGTTTTACCTGTGGCAAGTGGGTGAGCTGGGGACGTGAAAGGCCACCCAGCGATAGCTGCCGGCCTTTCCGCATGCCGGGAGGGTTGCCATGATAGTTGGGCACAGGGTGCCCGATTGAGGGCCGCCCCCACCTCCCAACCGACCCTTGGACCCAAGATGCCCCCCCTTCCCCCCAAGCAACCACCCTTGCCTTGCCAGGGCGTGCCTGATTCCCTTGGCGAGGCATCGACAACCTACCTTGGATCCCAGCTCCCTGGCATCCTCCTTGGTCGGCTGGCTGCAGTCCCAGCAGTGGCCACCACTCCCGGTGGCGCTGCTGGGACTAAGAGCTGTCAGCCCGCTGATTGGCTGGCAGCTCATTGAGGTGGGACCTCCTTCCTCCCGCCTCGGGACAATTAAAGCCCAGAGACCCGTAAAATACGGGTCGGATCCCCGGGCTAGGCGGAAGCGGGTTCATCACTGATGTAAAAGTCGGTGGCGAAGTCCCATCCGCCTATGGTAAAATCCAGCCCGTTAACTCTGTTCCTCTCTATACAGATGCTGCCAGACCTGCTGAGTATTTCCAGCACTTTCTGTTCTCATTTCAGAATCCCAAAATACTCAGTATTTTGCTCTTATTTTCATGGCCAATTCATTTGACCTTTTCTTTTACATGATTTATTATGTGACAGGTTTCAGGGCACTTACATGGGGTCAAAAGTCCTCAATATTTGTATTTGTACAAGTTGAAATAGCAAAACATAAATGAATTGTTGTTTACCTTAAACCCTGGTAGTCCAGGTGGCCCAGGAGGGCCTGGAGGACAGGATACTGTACACTGAGAAAAAGGGCAAAGACTCTCTTAGTTATATTGCACAAAATAACATCAGAGTAAAGGAATTCAAATACAAAAATCGTTGTTTTATATCCCACACATGAGACATACAGGGGCAAAGTTCCCTTGTTTCATACACCACTACAATAGCTATCAGGTGTGGATATTATCCAATCCCAAAGACCTTACCAATTTTCAAATAGAGTGATTTAACTGACAAATAAGGTGATCCAACTGATGGAAAGAATGTTTTCCTGACCAATAGACTGATTCAGCTGACAACCAGAGTGATGCATCTGCCAAATAGAGTGGCCCCCTCTGCAGCCTCTACCTAGATCCAGTTCCCCAACACCCAGCATTGCCCCATCCCCCACCCCCCCTCCCCCCCCCCTCCCCCCCCCACCACCTGACTGCCACTTCCACCACCCCCACCACAAAGATTCAGAGCTGGGGACAAGCAAAGGACCAACAATGGTCTTACTTGGTTCATTTTCTATAATTTGCTCTTCTCCAATGTTGAATTTTCCTTGTTTTATGTATCTCATGTGATAGATAAAAATGACTGGATTGTGAGCAAACATCCTAGGACTAGGTCAGAAATGATTGGCGCATACTTCCATTTAATAGCAACAGCCTCCCTAGGATACCTGGAAGTAATTACAGTTGCTGATTTCCATCAATTAAAAAGGTTCAAAGTGAACTGCAAGCTTACTGTTCTGGGGCATTCAGTTGGTGTAGCTACAGAAAAAAGAGAGCCAAATTTGTACCTATTTGCTGGTCCTGTACCTACTACAGCGGCCGGGATTTTATGAGGCAGGTTCGGATGTGGGGGGGCACGGAGTATCACGACAGGTGGCCAGGGTGTGGGGTGTGGTGCAGGGGGGCGGTGACGGAGGGTCCATTGACTCCCCATCCCGTGTGATCTAGGGGCGGAATAGGCTGACAACGGCCTTCCCACCCAGAGGCCAATTGACGCCCTTAAGAGGCCTATTAACAGCAATTATGGGTCTCTTCCCATTGCCACTGGGATCTTAGCAGTGGTATAGGTTGCATGGGGTGGGTGCTTGTAACAAAAGGCGCACATCCTGCAGGCTTGTGCAGGGGGTCCCTCCTCCGTGGGCAATCTGTGGCCTACAGAGGAACCCTGCCGGGAACCACTTTACTCCCAGGTTCTCCCCTCTCCCAGACTTCAAACACACACCCCACGCTGGGCCCTTCCAGACTGGCACCAGTGATCCCACCTCACTTATCTGAGGTTCCAGCACTGGGCCTAGGTCCAAGGCCTCTGCAGTACTGGCTGTGGCCACTGCTCCTGGTGTCGCTCCTGATACTGCTGAACTGCCTGCTTTCTGGTTGGCCAGCAGCTCTTGGAGGAGGGATCTCCATTTTTAAATGGACGGGGATCCTGGTTCCTGAAACTTAGGTTTAAAAGGACCACAGGATCTCTCTGGGAAGGGAGGGGTGGGGGCACGAAAAGGCAGAGGCAGGCTTTCCCCTGCTTTTTCGGCCTGGTGCCAGGAGCTCCGCCTCCAACACAAAATACAGCCCAGTATTTCAAAAGCAACTAACCTTCAGCCCCACTGGCGAAGCCAGAGTAAATTTAAAGAGACCCAGCAAAAGCAGTCTCTATCTGTTTGTGCTGACATCTGTGCCTCGGGAAATAGGCATTTTATACAGCTAAGAGTCAGGACAATCAGTCCCCTGAATATTTGATCTCTGTCTAATTCAACTTTCCCTACTTTCCTTCATATTCCTTAGCATTCTTACTTCCCAAATAAGTTTCCAGTTTCCTTTCAAGCATCTTAATTGACTCCTTATCAGTTGCCTTTTGGGCAGTGTCCTCCACACTCTCACAAGCTTTTGTGCTAAGAAATTAGAATTTAGAATTAGAATTAGAATATTACAGCGCAGTACAGGCCCTTCGGCCCTCGATGTTGCGCCGATCATCTGACCTACACTATTCCATTTACATCCATATGTCTATCCAATGACCACTTAAATGCCCTTAAAGTTGGCGAGTCTACTACTGTTGCAGGCAGGGCGTTCCACGCCCCTACTACTCTCTGCGTAAAGAAACTACCTCTGACATCTGTCCTATATCTTTCACCCCTCAACTTAAAGCTATGTCCCCTCGTGTTTGCACTGGTTGTCTCACTCGTGTCTCACTGGTTGAGTTCAAATTTTAAAATTACATTTCCTGGGCATGTTCTGATTTACTTTTTCCGGTTTCATTAAAAAAGATCTCCAGCTTGACCATCTCCGATGAAATGAAGGCTCTCACTAGAAATGTTCATCAGTCTTGCTCTTTCACATGCTGGCTGACATTTTGTGGATTTCTTGTATTTTTGTGTTGTAATTTTCTTTTCAGTCAGCCAGTTTTCAGTTACATATGGAAACTCATCACCATGGTCAAGGGTCTCCAAACTAAAATACTGCAAAACACACACTGGTGGTGTTCATATTTAGCAGATATTGGGTGGAATTTAATAAGGCCTTCGGGAGCACCGTAGAAATGGTGGAGGGTGGGGGGGATGCAACAAATTGGGGTGAAGGGTGGCTTGCCCATCGCCTTCCCACCACCATGGCATTTTGCAGACAGCCCTCCTGCTCAGAGGCCAATTGTGGCCATTAAGTGGCCAATTAAGGGCCTGTTCCCACTGCCATTGTCATTTTACCAGTGGCAGATGGGCCCTCCGCCACAGGGGGAGAGTTCCAGGTAAACCCTGGATACAACAACTTTATTGGCCTACCTCTGAAACCTTTGATCTTGGCATCAGGGTTATACACGTGGCACTTGATGAATGTGGAGCCAACATCAACAGTCAGAATGTACGTGCCACTTCGTTGAACACCATTTTTGACAGATCCCATAACTGGCAGGTATTGGGTGCACTTTCACCTGCAAGCACAGGGAGGGGTGGAGCCCCCCTGATTGGACACTCTGTGGTATTCGGACAGCCTCACTGGTGGCAATGGCCGCCCCCACAGCAACCCCCTGCCTTCATCAACAACTACCCCATCCCGTGCACCCCTTCCCCACTCCCAAATCGGGGCATGCCTAACTGGCCCTGGCGACCCTGACAAACCCAACTTACCAATTGCTTGAGTGCTGAAAAGTACGGCTGGGGGTCCCCCAAATGGTCGAGGCAGGGTTGGCCCTGGCTTTCCGGTCCGGCATCAGGATCCCTGCCGCATCAACAAAATTCAGCCCCTGAAGTGCACACTATTTTCTTGTGGCAACACAAGCATGGGGCTCAGGGAAATAATTTCCAGGAGGGAGGATTCTGGCCTACACTCACCTGAAAGGAGAGTTTCATGTCGGGCACATTTCTGTGCCAACATCACTCAAAATTAACCTGGATTAAGTAGCTGATGATGAGCAAGCCTGGTATACAGCATTGTACTTGGATGCCTAAAGCATCAAGATATCTAGCAGGTTGAAAGCTGTTGTGCATAGATTTTTTTTAGTTTGGAATACCCTGTACACTTACCACAACATCTTCACTTTTATCTGTTCCTGCATTGCCAGGTGGGCCCTTTGCCAAAGGAAAGAAGCAGCAATTAGTAATTTGCATAATATATATTTGAAAAACATAAAAACTGAAGCTTAAACAATCTTTGTGAATAATTAAAATATTTTCTGCAATTATCTTTTTGCAGCTGATTGGATTCATCAGTGTCACTCGGCTTTTTATACCTTGCTCAACTGGACATTATGCATGAGCTTAGACAGTAGAGGATCAAGAGGCAACTCAATTTTATGGAGGCAATACAGTTGAAATTGATCATGTTCACACAACAAAGTTAACATATGTTTTGATTAATTCAGCTTAAAAAATAGGATCTCCCTTTTTAGGTCTTCTGAATGGAGCCGACACATAGTTAACAACATATATATGGACCAGACAGCTACCAATGGAAATATCTAAAGAGAGAAATAAGGAAAGTATAATGCAGAACTTACTTGAGGCCCTGGAGGTCCAGGCATGCCATGTGATCCTTTTTGTCCAGGGTTACCCTAACATGCAAAATAAAACATAAAGCTGTGATTTTATAACACCGCAGTCAGCAGAAGAATTGTCAGTCTTGAGTTCGTCCAATAATAGATGCGTTCAGATAATCGAATTCAAGTACGCAGGCAATGCTTTGTAGCTGCTGTTCAAACTACATACAGGTGACATGCAGCTCCCTGCTTGTGTGGTATTTAATACAGGATTATCAAAAAACAAACCAGAAGTTGCAATAAGCTCGGCATGATTGCTTAATGCATTGGAAAAAAGGAAAGAAAAAGGCTTGCAATTATATAGCGACCTTTGTAAGCTCAGAATGTCCCAAAAGGTTTTACACTCAATGAATTTCTTTTGAAGTGTAGTCACTGTTGTAATGTAGGAAATACCACATCCAGTTTGTGCACAGCAAGCTCCCACAAACAGCAATGTGATAATGACCAGATAATCTGTTTCTGTGATGTTGATTCATGGATAAATATTGGCCAGGGAACCAGGGTGGACTCCCCTGCTCTACTTCAAAAAAGTGCCTTGGGATATTTTCTGTCCAGCTGAGAGGGGAGATAGAGCCTTGGTTGAACATCTAATCTGAAAGACAATGGGGGAAATGTTTATTCATATAGCACCACTCTGCTATCCTATGAACGAATATTTTTAAAAAGCCGTTATCTTCACTGCCCACTTGGATTTCCTTAATGACATCAATGAAGAAACCTGTGCAGGCCACAGCCTGTGGCAGTGTCTGACCCTGGGGAATTGACCTATGTCTGAAGAGCACCACTGGAAGTGGCACGATGCAAACAAATTTTCCCCCAATATGTCTAACAGTGCAGCACTCCCTCAATACTGCACTAGATTATGTACTCTAGTTCCTGGAGAGGGATGTGAAACCACAACCTATTGACACACAAGCAAGCGGGCAACCCATAGAGCCACAGCCAGTACATCCAAGGAGAGGAAGAATGTAACTTCAATCTATCCTTCCACACACATTGAGATCGCAATCTTAACTGTGCCACTGAGCTCAGGATCTGCTCTTTTATACAGAGAGGAAAGAATTAGCACCCTGGACCATTCTGTACATCTTGATTTATTGGTTTCAGAGCTGAACTAACAAGGGCCTATCCAGCTGCCCATCAAGCCTCTTACATAGAAATACAAAGGCTCGGATTTTGCAGTCAGTGGTGAACAAATGGTGCTCACCATTCATTATGCTTAGAGCTGCCCCAAGACTCTTACCGGGCTTTTGTACAGCAATTTATGGTTATTAGAGAGCCATTTCAGCACGGCATCCTCTTCATCCAATCAGATTGAAGAATCCTTAATGAGGCGTGCAGAGTGTAAACCAGGAAGTGAAAGTTAGAAGATTTAATTCAATGTAAAATCATTCACAGAAAGCGAAATAATGAGGTCGTAAAGAAAGGTGGATGAAGAGAAAGAGATAAAAGTACAAAACAATTACTTTTTTTAAATCTCCAACAATAATGAAAATCTGAAGGAATGACTCCAGACTTGTAAAAGTTAATTTTCAGTGGTTGTTTTGTAGTAATTAAGAATTTAGCACTATTAAAAAAAAATCACATAGTTGAATGAACCAGCTCTAACTTTTTCTGGCATGTTTAGTGAGTCTACTGGGTAAGTACCATAATCTCACGCCCTTCATGTATTTAAGTGTGAGTCTCCTGGTGAGATATCGGTGTAGTAAAGCTTGTGGAGGAGCAAGGCATTTGATATTGCATTTGCAGATGCTGGAAGTCGCTATCTGATTTATTCTGCAATAATGGCAAGCATTAATAGCCTCACTATTATTTTAACTGCAAAATCCGGCCCACAGATGTTACAACATAAAAACAGGCCATTCACTCCAGCCATGTCTACATTTACTCTCCATGGTTTCTGTCTCAAACATTAACTCTTAAAGTAAATTTTACAGCTGCATGCCACCATAACAATAAATTGCTCTATGGCCCCTCCTTTCTGACCCTCTGTTAGCTATGGATAATGTGTTGGGTGGGCCAACTCAAGCAACATAGAAGTAGAGAGCAGACAAATTAAATTTATATTTTCTTTAAGAACTCATGTTGTACATGTTACATTCAAAAAAACTGAATTCAAAATAAAGGCTTCAAAACACTAATGACCAAACCAAATTAAAGTGATAAAATAAAAGATAAAGAAAGGTTTAATGTTTCAGGTAGAAGAGACACTTCCTGACAACTTGGACCCTGCCTTTAAGCTCTTTAATGTTGACTGAACTGCTGTACAGTTTCTGTTTCTAATTTCCTTGTTTCTTCTTTATGCTGGATATTTCGATGCTGGAATTTTGTTGCAGCTTAAATTAGGTGGTCAGAGTTGTTGAAAGGGCTGTTTTCCTACCTCTCCAGAAATATAGGCTTTGCATCCATATCTGAGGGCAATTGGCAGGCAATTCATGCTGAGAAAGGCTCTGGGAAGCTAGGACAACAGACCCAATAGGCTGAAATTTAAGAGTGCACCACAAATTGTGGCAGCACACTGTGATCTCAGCAGTCTTCAGGCGCAGATGCATCATTGCTGAGCTCCCTGCAATATTTTGCGCGGGGGCACATTTACATGGAGGGGGCAGAGCAGCTGCCCCGATGACGTAGAGATGACGTCCCCGGCAACGGCGTCCAGCGCCACCTTGCAGGTGCCGGTGCCATTTCTAAGGGGCTTCAAGCCCTTCAGGTAAAATTAAATGTTTAAAGGTCCCGCCGCACTAATATTAGAAATAAAATTTTATTCAAACTTTGCATCCCCTCTCCCACCCCCCGCCAATGAGTTCTCAATAAATAAAATGACCTACACCCCCGAAAAACAATTTTTAAAATGACAAACTTTAACCCCCCACCTTCAGAACATTTGACCCTCAACCCCTTGCACCATCACCACAACCAATCGGAGCAGTTTTCCCTGCTCCCACAGCCCTCCCAACCTGAAGATTTCACTGCTCCCCCCCTCTCTACCAGTGTCATGCCTCAGAACTCCAGAATTCCAAAGGCGCGGGACAGCCGCCAGGACAAGGGTTGGTTCATTTGAATGTTTTTAACAATTTTAATATTGAAATGAAGGCTCCGCTACCAAGCGGCTGGGGTGGGGGGGGGGACAGGAGGGTGGCACCAAGGCCTCGCCACCGCTGTTAAAATGTGGCGGTGCTTTCTTGGTGTCGGGGGTCGTGGTGGGCCTCTCCTGAAAGAGTTTTTCAGGCCTCCCCTCCATGACCCCCAACACCAGAGACCTCATAAAATTCAACCCAATTTGTAAATGTTTTTGATTCACCTTATTTGGGCAGGATAAATGATGGTAAGGATACCCACCTCAAACAGGCAAGTGTTGTGATTGCATATCAATTTGAGGGGTGTAACAGTACCGAGCACAATTCCACGTCGGTCTGGTTTGCAGGAGCCAGATGTGATAAATATCCATTTTAAAATAAGCATCCAGGGTTTCTCGGTGGTAATGAGTAAACTGGAGGTCACAGAAAGTACATAGTAATAGAAAAGTGTTTTCTTGCCTTTTTTAAACTGCTTTTCTTCGTCCTTTGTTACTTTATTGTTCCTGCTGGTACTTATATTTTCATAAGCCTTGGTCACAATTATTGCAAATTATTCATTTTTTCCCTCAGGTCCTTTTCTGACACCAATGGGAATCCTCCTATCTAATGTGTTTGTAGTAGAAAAGGACCAATGGAGGGATGCCAGGCAGATCATACCTCATGAAGGGTGTTATGCTCCCACCCGTCAGATCCCACCGATCATTGGTTACAGTATATACAGACTTTGGTAGGTGATTTGTACTGAGACTATTTGTACTATTTGCTCTGGCCGCAAGAATACAAAGGGATGGAAGTTATGCTGCAGCGGATGTTGTTAGAGGGTGCACTGCAGATACATCAGAATGATACCGGGTCTAAAGGATAAATTGTGAGGAAAGGTTGTACAGACCATGCTTGTATTTCCTTGAAAACCATAGATTAAAGGGTGATACAATTGAGGTGTTTGGAGGGTAGATAGAGAGAAACCATTTCCTCTGTTGGGGGAGTCCAGGTCAAATCTTAATCAAATTAAATCTAGGCTGTTCATTGGTGTCAGGAAGCACTTGTTCACACAATGGGCAGTGGAAATCTGGAATTATCACCCCCAAAATGTTGAGGCTAGGTCAATTGAAAATTTCAAAACTGTTACTGATAGATTTTTGTTAAGCTAGGATATTAGTGATTATGGAACCAAGGAAGGAAAATGGAGTTAAGATACATAACAGCCATTACCTAATTGAATGGTGAAACAGACTCAAAGGGCCGAATGGTCTATTCCTGCTCTTAAGTTCTAATGGCACCACTGACATATATAAATATTTGATTAGCTTCAATTACTTATCAAGTAATCATCACATAATTGATTATCCCCAGAAGCAGCTCAATCATTAGGGAAGCCATTGCAGTGTTGTCACATCTGCTGCAAGGAAACATGCAGCTACCATGCAGCAAAAGATTGCCATGAGAGTAACAAACAGCTGTGGCCTGAAACTTGGCTGCACACCCTTGATACGATGTTGACCTCTTGGGATGGTGCTTTGGAGTGGTACAGAAGGCTACCCGCTACACAATCACCTCATACAGCACCACCTTCAAGGCAGGGGTCGACAACGTGTCCACACATGGCCACCAGTGCCCATGGTAAAATATTTTGAGATCCGTGGTTTCCATCCGGCCCGCCAATCCTCTGACTGACAGCGGTGGCTCGGCTTTGATTGACGGCTCTTCGATTAAAGTGTATGGCAGGTGAAGGCAGGACCTGCATTTGACAGAAGGAGCATGGCTGTCTGTGATTGCTCAGTGTCTGTGACTGACAGCGGACTGCCTGGGCGGGATGAGCGTTGATTGGCAGTTTGCAGTGCAGGTGCATTGGGATTGGCCACCCCTGCTGTTTCTGCACAGGTCAGGGAGTGAGCGGGAATGACTGCTGCAGGAGAGAGGGAGAGAAAGACCGAGGGGGCAGCAGGAAGTGGGCCAGCACACAGCCAGAGGTGTGGAGCGGAGCGGAGGGAGCACGCTAAGAGTCAGGCAGCCCTTTAACTAAGCACCAGCCCAGGGAGAGGGGGATGGACACAGCGGGGGGAGAGAGGGATGGATAGAGTGGTGAAGGGAGAGGGGATGGACACAGAGACGGGCAATGGATACAAAGAGGGGAGGTGGGAAGAACACAGAGCAAGGAGAGGGTGATGGCAATAGAGGGGGAGAGCAGGATGGACAACGGCGGGGGGAGGGGTGGAGGGAGAGGGGAAAGAGTGATGAACACAAAGGGAAATGGACATTTGGAGGACAGGGGGATGGTCATACAGAGAGGGGGAGAAAGAAAGAGATCATAATCACTTCTGACAAATGGACATCTATCCAAATTCTCTGCATCGCTTCATCAAGCGTGTGAGCAGACATTGCCTACTTGTGCAAGCAAAACCAATGCCAGGTATCTCATTAAATAGGCAAAATTGTGTTTTCAATTGGACTGTGTTTTAGGTTGGCTATACACTTTATATACAGATTAATTACCCCCATGTCCTTAGCTGAGTCAATAATTTTATCAAATGTCCATGGTGCAGCATGTTGGTGCCTATCCCTGCTCCAAGGTCAGGTGCTCTGTCACTTGTCAACAGTCTCATGCTGCACCTTGAGTTTCCTGTCCCTCAGTTTCTTCTTTGTCCTCTGCCCCTCGGTCAAAGGCTGCTAGCGGGTTTGAGTTGCCTTTTGATGCTTTCCAAAGGCCTTCATAATTTTTGTCTTGGCATTGTGACACTCCCTCTAAATTGTTTCCATCTTTTACATTCCACTTACAGGAAACTGACTGCTCCCATTACTAATTTGCTCCATGCATCTATTGGATCTCCACCTATAACAATGATAATCAGCTGAACTTGTAAAACAGGGTATGAATAGTCCAATTCTATTTCAGTCTGTCTAAAGCATGGTTGTCCAACATACCGCCCACGGGCCAGAATCCAGTCGTCCAAAGGTTTCCATCTGGCCCAAGGGTGTAAACTGCTGGAATGTCAGGCACCTCGGTGGGCAGCTATACATTGTTAGGAACCCGCTCCCACACAACATGAGTGTGCCCAAAGGAGAGGCAGCCTTCATAGCCTGTCTCTATTATGCTTATTTATGTTGAGTGCACGGACAGGGAGCGGGCAGTGGACAGTGGGCAGTTGATAGTGGGGAGCAGGCAGTGGGGAGCGTGCAGTGGGCAGTTGGTAGTGGAGAATAGGGAGTGGCCAGTGGCAATGGAGAGCAGGGAGTGGGCAGTGGGAGAGGGGAGTGAGCAGTGAGAGTGGGGAGTGGGCAGTGGGAGAGGAGCAGGGAGTGTGCAGTGGGTAGTGGGAGTGGGCAGTGGGGAGCGGGCAGTGGGCAGTGGCAATGGAGAGCAGGAAGTGGGCAGTAGCATTAGAGAGCGACGAGTGGGGAGTGGGCTGTGGAGAGTGGGGAGTGGGGAGCAGGCAGTGGGCAGCAGGGAGTGGGGAGAGGGAAGTGGGGAATGGGCAGTGGGGAATGGGCGGTGGGGAGCGGGGAGCAGGCAGTGGGGAGAGGGGAAAGGGAAGTGGGGAATGGGCAGTGGGGAGTGGGGAGCAGGCAGTGGGGAGTGGGGAGCAGACAGTGGGGAGTGGGGAGAGGGGAGAGGGAAGTGGGCAGTGGGAGCAGGCAGTGAGTGGGCAGTGGGCAGTGGGGAGAAGGAAGTGGGGGGTGGGCAGTGGAGAGTGGGCAGTGGGGATTGGGGAGCAGGCAGTGGGCAGTGGGCGGTGGGAAGCAGGGAGCAGGCAGTGAGGAATGGGGAGAGGGGAAAGGGAAGTGGGCAGTGGAGAGTGGGAAGCAGGCAGTGGGCAGTGGGGAGTGTGGAGCAGGCAGTAAGGTGTGGGGAGTGGGCAGTGGGGAGTGGGCAGTGAGGAGCAGGCAGTAGGGAGTGGGCAGTGGGGAGAGGGAATTGGGGAATGGGTAGCAGGCAGTGGGCAGTGGGAGAGGGATTTGGGGAGTGGGGAGCAAGCAGTGAGAGATACACACAGAAAGAGAGTGGGGAGAGAGAGAGACAGAGAGATGGGAAAAGAGGGACAGAGAGAGAGAGAGAGAGAGAGAGAGAGTGGGGACAGAGACTGGGGGGAGAGAGACACAAAGAGAGAGGGGGAGAGAGGCAGACCGAGGAGTGGAGAGAGACAGAGAGTGGGGAGAGAGACAGAGAGAAAGCGGGGGGGGGTGGGGGGGAAGAGAGAGAGATAGAGAGGGTGGGGAGTGAGAGACAGAAAGAGGAGGGGGAGAGAGGCAGATCGAGGGGTGGAGAGAGATAGAGAGTGGGGAGAGAGACAGAGAGAAAGCGGGGGAGTGAGAGATAGAGAGGGTGGGGATTGAGAGACAGAAAGAGGAGGGGGAGGGAGAGAGAAAGGGACAGAGAGAGTCAGAGACAGAGCGGAAGAGATAGACAGAGAGAGGTGAGGAGACAAGAGCGAGAGAGACGGGGGCGGGGGCGAAAGACAAAGAGAGAGAAAGGGGCAGAGAGAGAGAGCGGGGAAAGAGAGATGGGGGGGTGGAGAGAGAGAGAGAGAGACAGAGAGGGGGAGGGGGAGAGAGAGTGACAGAGAGAGGGGTGAGAGTGGGGGAGAGAGAGAGAGCAAGAGTGGGGGAGAGTGAGAGAGCAAGAGAAGGGGAGAGAGTCAGAGAGAGGAGGAGAGAGAGAGAGAGGGAGGGGGAGAGAGACACAGAGAGGGAGGGGGAAGAAAGAGATGCAGAGAGGGAAGGGAGAGAAAGAGAGGAAACGGAAAGAGATTAAGATCACTCCCGACAGATGGACATCTATCTGGAATACTCCTCATCGCTACATCAAGTGTGCAGACAGAGACTAAGTACAAATGCAAGCAAAAACAATGCCAGATATCTCACTAAATCCGTGTTCAATATAGTGATGAGGAAGTAAGTCAATAAATTGGTCTTCTCATTTAAAGCTTCTTCACAAAAATGCACACTTGTTATTTTGACGGTAAGATAAATCTTTAATGCCTTTAGCTTTCTGAAATTTTCTCACTGGTCCTCTATGTAGGCAAAAATTATAATATGGCCCCTCACGCGAAAAGGTTGGATACTCCTCGTCTAAAGCCTATAAATCCCAATAAAAGCCTCATATCAAAAAATCAAATTATAAATTCTTCACATTTATCGGCTTACAGGCTTTCCTGGAAGTCCAGGGTCCCCAGTGAGTCCATTTTCACCATGTGGTCCCTGAAAAATAAGAAGGTAGCGGACAATGAGAATGTAATTCATGAATTAAAGAAGTGTGATTGTGTCGAGAGAGCTGTGAAGCAAATGGCATTGATAACCTTTTCTCATTCCATGGTTTCTATACTCATAACCTTTTGTCAGAATATCATGCGACCAGGCACTCAAGTGGTATTCACCTCCTGTAAAACCATATGATTATAAGTAGTCTGAGATTCGATTCGGACTGAGCAAGTTTGAAGATAATAGCTGCAGTTGACACAATGCCACAGAATCCAACACACTTCTTATCCTCACAATATTATAGCCTATATTAAGCTCAGCTTACTTCCCCACACAAACTGGATGCTATGGTTTCTTCAGAAATGTGGAGTATCACTGCATAGATTGTGGGGATAATTCTAAATAAACAGGGAAACAGTAGGTTCAAGTCAACCACTCATTTTTAACAACATAACATCATAAGAAATAAGAGCAGGCGTGGGCCATAAGGCCCCTTGAGACTGCTCCGCCATTCAATAAGATCATGGTAGATCTTCCGGAGTCATGGTGCAGTTTTTGCACATGGAGAGACACCACAGATATGATTTTCAGTGCACGGCAAATCCAAGAAAAATGCAGGGTACAAC
The DNA here is from genome assembly GCF_036365525.1 of Heterodontus francisci. Taxonomy (NCBI): domain Eukaryota; kingdom Metazoa; phylum Chordata; class Chondrichthyes; order Heterodontiformes; family Heterodontidae; genus Heterodontus; species Heterodontus francisci. Next base: position 42,487,247 of record NC_090375.1, read on the forward strand.
GTCAACTTCTGTATATGGTCTTTATTGACCTCACAAAAGCCTTTGACTCTGTCAACCACGAAGGCTTATGGAACATCCTGCTCAAACTTGGCTGCCCTCAGAAGTTTGTCACTATCCTCCGTCTTCTCCATGATGACACGCAAGCCATGATCCTCCCCAACAAAACCACAATGGACCCTTTCTCAGTCAACACTGAAGTCAAGCAAGGCTGTGTCATTGCATCAACCCTCATCTCCATTTTCTTCACTGAAATGCTACACCTCACCTCCAGCAAACTACCAACAGGTGTGGAGGTAATCTACAGAACAACAGGAAACTGTTCAACCTACCCCGCCTTCAATCCAAAACCAAAATCACTCCAACCGTCGAGCCTCAGTAAGCAGACGATACTTGCGAGTTCTCACTTTGAAACGGAACTCCAGATCATTATTAACTCCTTCTCTGAAGCATATGAGAAAATGGATCTTTCACAAAACACTCGGAAAATGAAGGTCCTCTTCCAACCAGCTCCCACAGCACAACGGTGGCATAGTGGTAATGTCACTGGACTAGTAATCCAGATGCCCAGGCTAAGGCCCTGGGGACATTGGTTCAAATCCCATTATTGCAGCTGGTGGAATTTAAATTCAATTAATTAATAGAAATCTGGAATTGAAAGCTCATCAGTAATGGTGTCATGAAACTATCATCAATTGTTATAAAAAACCATCTGGTTCAATGATGTCCTTTAGGGAAGGAAATCTGCCGTCCTTACCTGGTCTGGCCTACATCTGACTCCAGATGCACAGCAATGTGGTTGACTCTTAACTGCCCGCTCAAATGGTATAGCAAGCCATTTAGTTGTCAAGGGCAATTAGGGAAGGGCAATAAATTGCCAGTGATGCCCACATCCCATGAAAGAATAAAAAAAAGATCAATGGTGAGATTCTGGAAAATATGGACCATTTTCCATATCTTGGGAGCCTCCTCGCACTGAAGGCAGACATAGACAATGAGGTTTGGCATTGTCTCCAATGCACCAGCTCTGCCTTCAGCCAACTGAAAAAGAGAGTATTTGAGGATCAGGATCTCAAACCCAAGACTAAGATTATTGTTTACCGGGCAGCAGTGATCGCTGCACTCCTATATGCTTCGGAGTCTTGGACAACCAACAGCAGGTACATCAAAGCATTGGTGAAGTACTACCAGAGGTGCCTTCACAAGATCCTACAAATCTGGTGGTGAGAAAGGCAATCCAATAGTTGTATTCTTTTCCAAGTTAAACTGCCCAGCATCAGGGCGCTAATCATCCAAAACTAACTCTGCGGGGTGGGACATGTCATCAACATACCCAACACCAGAGTCCCGAAGCAGCTGTTCTAGTCAGAACTTAGTCGCAGCAGGAGACAATGGGGAGTAAAATTGGAGCAGAGTGTAAAACAGACAACCAACCTGAACCCACTGTCATGCTCAGAAGGAATTATAATAAAAGAAACAATGAACTGGAGAAATTATGAAATAAACGTCAACTGTTGAACTGAACCACAAGAAAATGGGCACATTTGTACCACAGACAAAATGGAGTAGAGGTCAGGTGCCCCTTCCTAGATGCTCAGTTGACACATACATCTGTTGAGAATGAAACTCGTTAACCTTGTCGGAATTAGCTCTGGGCAGAACCCATTGAAACTGAAAGGAGTCCAGTACATATTGATGACTCCTACCTACAGGAATGAACTAGCAAAAGTTCAGTAGACAATCCACAGCTCAAATCAAAATGCATAGGTGTGAAGTAGCACCGTTGCAACAGAATGATCCCCATCCAAATGCCAACAGATGGCGATGGTTTCCATATCCTGGACTATTGTGTGATCACACCAGGGGAGAGACCCTTTCTCACCTGACAGAGACTCAAAAGTAATGATTTTTATCTTAAAAAGTAGCCCTCTGGAGAGAGAGGGGAGATCAACCAAAGACACTAGAAAGCCAGTTCCAGCCAAAAGCTCGGAGATATGGTCCAGTTAAGTAGAAGAACCCTGCAAAATAACAACTTGAACAACAAAGAAACTGCAAGGTGACTTTGAGACTCTCCATCTGTGACAAGGTTAACGAGTTTCATTCTCAACAGATGTATGTGTCAACTGAGCATCTAGGAAGGGGCACCTGACCTCTACTCCATTTTGTCTGTGGTACAAATGTGCCCATTTTCTTGTGGTTCAGTTCAACAGTTGACGTTTATTTCATAATTTCTCCAGTTCATTGTTTCTTTTATTATAATTCCTTCTGAGCATGACAGTGGGTTCAGGTTGGTTGTCTGTTTTACACTCTGCTCCAATTTTACTCCCCATTGTCTCCTGCTGCGACTAAGTTCTGACTAGAACAGCTGCTTCGGGACTCTGGTGTTGGGTATGTTGATGACATGTCCCACCCCGCAGAGTTAGTTTTGGATGATTAGCGCCCTGATGCTGGGCAGTTTAACTTGGAAAAGAATACAACTATTGGATTGCCTTTCTCACCACCAGATTTGTAGGATCTTGTGAAGGCACCTCTGGTAGTACTTCACCAATGCTTTGATGTACCTGCTGTTGGTTGTCCAAGACTCCGAAGCATATAGGAGTGCAGCGATCACTGCTGCCCGGTAAACAATAATCTTAGTCTTGGGTTTGAGATCCTGATCCTCAAATACTCTCTTTTTCAGTTGGCTGAAGGCAGAGCTGGTGCATTGGAGACAATGCCAAACCTCATTGTCTATGTCTGCCTTCAGTGCGAGGAGGCTCCCAAGATATGGAAAATGGTCCATATTTTCCAGAATCTCACCATTGATCTTTTTTTTATTCTTTCATGGGATGTGGGCATCACTGGCAATTTATTGCCCTTCCCTAATTGCCCTTGACAACTAAATGGCTTGCTATACCATTTGAGCGGGCAGTTAAGAGTCAACCACATTGCTGTGCATCTGGAGTCAGATGTAGGCCAGACCAGGTAAGGACGGCAGATTTCCTTCCCTAAAGGACATCATTGAACCAGATGGTTTTTTATAACAATTGATGATAGTTTCATGACACCATTACTGATGAGCTTTCAATTCCAGATTTCTATTAATTAATTGAATTTAAATTCCACCAGCTGCAATAATGGGATGTTGAATGGGATATTCACACCACCAACTTTGGGCTGAGTTTTAACCACAGAAGACTACAACACTGCAGCAACTCCCGGACAAGGAACATTCAGGCCTGCAACACCGTTATAAAATTTCCTCCCGAAAGAAACACTGAAAGTTCTTTTAGGAACAGACTCTTGTACAGTAATTTGGACCTTAATTGCATCCTACCCATTTTTCTCTATCTATCTATTCTTGTGTATGCACATGTGTGTAAATGCGTGTGTGGGTGAGGTTGTGACCATTTCAGGAATTGTTTAAAATAGTTATCTTTCTTTTTTCTAACCTACAAGAAAACCTGTCATTTGTCTATTTATTTGACCCTAAAAACACTCAGGGACTAACGCATCATTTTTAATAGAACACTATCTGCGGTCAGTTGAGCGGTGAAAAGTGGAAGCCACCCAAACCACTTACAAACTATCCGTAACATCACCCAAAAAGTTAGGTTAAAATGACCCTTTATGAGTCTGTTGATGTAGCTCCTATGTACCAGTGCTGGAACTACCATTTATTGGGTACTGGACATCCTGGGGAGAAATTAATTTGGGTAGCGCCACTTCTAGCCTCGATCACCCGGGGGCAGGGAGTGCCAAGGGGCTGCTACCTGCGCGGCCTGCATGGGTGTTCTTCAATAATATCTGAATGATTCCACAATCCCACTCTCCCACTGGAATCAAAGGGAACATGGACGGTGATAGCAGTTACAATATTGAAGCTCCAATTCTCCCAACCCACTTCAGGTGCTTGTGATCCACTGCTAGTATTTTGCGATCACAGATTCATTCCTTAAACTTTATGCAAATCATTTTAAGAATTATAATTAATTCCACGAAAAGGCCTTATTTACTTACCGGGTTTCCAATTTTTGCAGGTCCCTGTTGAACGACAAAGAGAGAAAGCCTTGTTAAACGTAACTCAATTATACTGTCTAATTTATTAGCTTTTAAAACCAAAAATTTCAATTGTCAGAAATATTTGAACTATAGCTAGGCATACAGAGTGCTGAATGTATCGTCATGGCTATTGACTTCTTCAGATGCAGTTAGGTGATTATGTTCTGACAAGAAATTCGCAGCATAAGTTGTTGCTAGGGTGCGAGCAATAAGTCAAAATAATGGGAAGCAAAAATGTGAAACAGAAGGTTCTGAAAAAATTTACTACATACAATTATATCAAGAGTTATCAAGAAGAAGTTATTTGAGAAATATTGGAATCAAACTGGATTTATCAACACACAGCTTCTGGCTCTTTCATGTAAGTAAGATGTTTTGATTTGCAACCTTATACAAACTGGCTACTGTATTCAATAACTGTTACATATATTTGGGAAATGAGCAATGATATAATGGAGTCTACCTAACTCAACCTTCCATAGATATCTACAAAGTTGCATCTTTATCCAATTAAGCCAATAAAAGAACCAAAGCCAGTGATATAACTACAAAAACCACACCAGGCCTCTGTTGCCAACCGCTGAGCTTTCATGGTTATGAAGGGGATTAGCAAAGTTGATCCAACCAGATTGTTTACTATGATTTAGGGTTCAAATGCCAAGAATTAAGGATGTTAAGGGTAGAAGAAAAGTTAGACTGGTAACAGAATTATTTAATTTTTTTATTTAGAGATACAGCACTGGAACAGGCCCTTCAGCCCACCGAGCCTGCGCCAACCAACAACCACCCATTTATACTAAGCCTACACTAATCCCATATTCCCTACCACATCCCCCTCCACTACACTGGGGGCAATTTACAATGGCCAATTTACCTATCAACCTGCAAGTCATTGGCTGTGGGAGGAAACTAGAGCACCTGACAGAAACCCACACGGTCACAAGGAGAACCTGCAAACTCCACACAGGCGATACCTAAAACTGAACCTGGGTTGCTGGAGCTGTGAGGCTGCGGTGCTAACCACTACGCCATTGTGCTGCCCAATTATGAATCAAGATATCAAGGAAGGCCATTCTATTAAACAATCCAGGTTCAAACATTTCAATGCTTTCGTGCCAGGCTCCCATCATTCAACTTCAGCTCCTTTACGATCCTCCTGAAAACCCACTACTTTGACAAAGCTTTTTGGGAACCCAAATGTCCTCATGTTGGTTTGATTATGCTTCAGTTTATCCCCCTTGGGGGGATAATTGCACTATTTACATACAAGTTGTTGTTATGAAAAGAAATTGAAGGATATGGAAGCAGGTAAATGGGGCAGGATTACTAGGCCTAATGACCCTTTTCTGTTCTTAAAAATGCCACTGTTCTTATGCAACAGAAGGTACTGGACGCAAATTTTATAGCATGTTTAAGTCCAATAGACAATAAACAAACTCCGGGCAGCACCAGCTTTAAAAGTAGTTTGGTTGAATCCCCAAAATTGCATGGTATTTATTTCTATTTCAGTATTAATTAGCCCTCAGTTAAATTATTGTTGGTTTAGTCTCTCATGCTTAGGCCCTCAGCTGTGTGCAGGCAAAACAATCTCAAAAGCTTTCAATCTGAAGTATTATTATAAAGATTAATACTTACTGGTGGACCTTCTGGACCAGGCATGCCAGGAGGGCCCTACAAAAAAAAGATTATTGGAAAAATATTACATTAAACATTACAGATCACATTTATGCAAATCTCATTCGTTTATTCAATAAAGGAATTCCTGACTCATATTTCCTCTGGCTGACATAGGATAAGCAAATCCCTCTAATGTTACTGCTGATGTTATACTTGAAAGAGCAACCTAACATGATTCATCATAGTATCTCTCCTTTCTTTCCTCGAAGCCCTTGTCACAGCAATGTGTCAGGATCCCTTTGAACATATGCTAACTGTCTGTGCTGGTATACTATCAATGTGCCAGCATTTGTCGACAAAAATCAGCTCTACTCTTAGCCTGTTCTGGAGCTCCTGTTGCTGCACCAATTTTGCTCCAAACTCACATGCGAACACGAGTTTCGACCTCAATGTGCAACAGCATTCAAAATCAGAGCAGCAATTACGTGAGGCAGGAGTCCCAAAGAGGTGCTGTGGAGGGAATCCAAGAACAGTGCCTGGGAGGGAGAGAGGGGAAAGTAAAGTCTGAGGGTAGCATTGCTAGGGAGAGAAGGAGGGAAAGATGAGAGTGGTGCTTGTGAAGGAAGGAGAGGGAGAAACCCTGAGCATAAGACTGGTGAAGGAGTGCAAGAGGAGGAAGTCTGAAAGCAACACTTGTGGATGAAAGAGACAAGAGGAAACCCGAGTGCAGTGTTGAGAAGATATGTGCCAGTTTGAACAGCTAGGGCTAAGAAAGTAAGAGCATAACTTGGAAGAAAGATTGCTAGAATGAGCTGAAGAGTGCCCTAAAGATGTTGGAGGAGGAAAGAGTCTTTGTGGTCATGGGGAGAAGATGTGTTGATGAGCCCTTGTAAACTGAAGTGAATTTGAAGGAGGAGAGAATCGTGATCTGGGCCTGTTGGAAGGGAAGAGTGTTTAATAATAACCAAAATGTATTGTTTTTCATGTATAAATTCAATATTTTCCTGGGAGAGTGTGGCCCCATCTTCCCCAGGACTCGAGTGAATTAAGTACAATGTTATCAACAAGCAGTCAGGATTGCATCCTCTATCCACAACACCAGGCTACCGAAACAGTGGACACAGCTATGCAAGTGAGAGTTCCCATTATACTTACAGACTGCAACAGTTGTATGGAAGTTACAGACAGCATTCAGATTCCCCGAGCAGCTATGGCTCAAAATCCAAGACAGAATATAATACCCAGCTAAAATTTGCAGACCACATCCCTGAGTATATCCAACAACATTGCGGTGAATACCTTCATTTGAAATTCAACAATTCATTTTTTTTTTAAAAAGAAGAAACTTAACAAAGTGCCATAAGGACATAAGAAATATGAGCAGGAGCAGGCCACTCGGCCCCTTGGGAGAAGAAATTCCTCCTCATCTCTGTCTTAAAAGGGAGACCTCTTAAAAGTAGGAAAGTAAAAGATTATCTGTCAAAGAAAGAAGGTTTAAGATATTTGAAGAAAAATTCCTAAATGACAAAGCCATTGTTCCTTTATTTTCAGATTTAATAAAACATAATTCTCACATACATTGTAGAATATAAAATGCAGGATATACACCAAATATGGTGAAAAAATAACTTTATATGGGGCAAATTTCCCCAATTTTGATTTCAACACTGTATTCCTCCTCAGACCTTCAGATATTTCTCTTCATGTCCAATACATGAAGAAATATCGGGCATAGCTTGAGTTTAAATTTTTTTTAAATTCATTCATGGGATGTGGGGGTCGCTGGCCAGGCCAGCATTTATTACCCATCCCTAATTGCCCTTGAGAAAGTGGCAGTGAGCTGCTGCAGTCCATGAGGGGTAGATACACCCACAGTGCTAGCAGTTAGATACAACTGAGTGGCTTGCTAGGCCATTTCAGAGGGCATGTAAGAGTCAACCACATTGCTGTGGGTCTGGAGTCACATGTCGATCAGACCAGGTAAGGACAGCAGATTTCCTACCCTAAAGGACTTTAGTGAGCCAGATGGGTTTTTACAACAATCGACAATGGTTTCATGGCCATCGTTAGACTAGATTTTGTATTCCAGATTTATTAATTGAATTCAAATTCTACCTTCTGCTGTGGTGGGATTTGAACCCATGTCCTCAGAGCAATACCCTGGGTCTTTGGGTTACTAGTTCAGTGACAATACCACTGCGCCACTGCCTCCCTGTAAATTAGAAGCCCATGTGCCTCTTTCCACACGTATTCAGGCCCAAGTTTGGAGTTATCACCTTTTCTGGGCTTTGATAATCTTTTTGAAGCTTTTGTTAGCTTTCTAGATTGGCATTTATGCTTTTGCAGCCCAAATCGCAGGGCACACTAATAAAATCTAGGGGAGGGTGCGGAGTTGGGGTTATTTTAATTATAATGTAAATCGAGTGGGCATTGGGTGGGAAATCCAGACGTTTCGTCACCGTGCCAAGCCGGAAGTGTGTCATAAAAGGAGAGGGATTGGGGAGAAAACTCAGGAGGGGACCAGAGAGGGAAGATTTTTTTGTACGGCTAGGAGAAGCATTCATTAGAAAAGCTGTCTTTAGAGCACCTGCAGCAGTCCGTTCAAGGTCCACTGATTTGGTCACTCAACGCTGAATGTGCAAACTGATATGGATATTTTAATGAGGATCTTGCCTGTTTAAAACTTAAGTGTTGGTTGTCCAATTTGAGGCCAGCTCGCAAATTGCATCAGGCAAGCCTTAGATGTGAAACCGATGCAGTTTTTTTAAAGATTCTTACCTGCTATGTGCTATTCACACTGAAAAGTGAGGCAGTAGAAAAATGAAAATTGCCTCAGATCTGTTTAATGCATTCTGCAAACATTCTTATTTTGCTGTCAATTACATATGTACAGTCTTGCTATGGTATTGGTAATGATGAAAACATTTGAGGACAGGTAAATCACAAGATAGGCATCTACTTTTCACAAGAAAAACAAGAATTAACCTTGACTTTGCCCAAATAATAATGATCATTAAAAGATTGTGTACAGTATTAGCATTGCAATGGAATGGTTCCTAAATGCCAGAAGTTGGAGACATCAGGCCGAGGAAGTGAAGGGATATACATAGAACATAGAACAGTACAGCACAGTACAGGCCCTTCGGCCCACGATGTTGCGCCGAACCTTTAACCTACTCCAGGATCAAACTACCTACAGACCCTTCATACTACTATCATCCATGTACCTATCCAATAGTCGCTTAAATGTTCCTAATGTATCAGCTTCTACTACCACCGCTGGCAGTGCATTCCACGCACCCACCACTCTCTGTGTAAAGAACCTACCTCTGACATCTCCCCGAAACCTTCCTCCAATCACCTTAAAATTATGCCCCCTGGTGATAGCCCTTTCCACCCTGGGAAAAGGTCTCTGGCTATCCACTCCATCTATTCCTCTCATCATCTTGTACCCCTCTATCAAGTCACCTCTCATCCTTCTTCGCTCCAATGAGAAAAGCCCTAGCTCCCTCAACCTTTCTTCGTAAGACATGCCCTCCAGTCCAGGCAGCATCCTGGTAAATCTCCTCTGCACCCTCTCCAAAGCTACCACAATCTTCCTATAATGAGGCGACCAGAACTGAACACAATATTCCAAGTGTGGTCTAACCAGGGCTTTATAGAGCTGCAGCATAACCTCGCGGCTCTTAAACTCAATCCCCCTGTTAATGAAAGCCAACACACCATACGCTTTCTTAACAACCCTATCAACTTGGGTGGCAACTTTGAGCGATCTATGGACATGGACCCCAAGATCCCTCTGTTCCTCCACACTACCAAGAATCCTGTCTTTAAGCCTGTATTCTGCATTCAAATTCGACCTTCCAAAATGAATTACTTCACACTTTTCCAGGTTGAACTCCATCTGCCACTTCTCAGCCCAGCTCTGCATCCTGTCAATGTCCCGTTGCAACCTACAACAGCCTTCCACACTATCCACAACTCCAGCAACCTTCGTGTCATCGGCAAACTTGCTAACCCAACCTTCCACTTCCTCATCCAAGTCATTTATAAAAATCACAAAGAGCAGAGGTCCCAGAACAGATCCCTGCGGAACATCACTGGTCACCGAGCTCCAGGCTGAATACTTTCCATCCACTACCACCCTCTGTCTTCTATGGGCCAGCCAATTCTGTATCCAGACAGCCAACTTTCCCTGTATCCCATGCCTCCTTACTTTCTGAATGAGCCTACCATGGGGAACCTTATCAAACGCCTTGCTAAAATCCAAATACACCACATCCACTGCTCTTCCTTCAACAACGTGTTTTGTCACATCTTCAAAGAATTCAATAAGGCTTGTGAGGCATGACCTGCCCCTCACAAAGCCATACATTGTAGGACGTAAGGTTAGACATATATTGTGAAATTTTAGCAAGTGACAAGCTTCAAATGTAAAGTGCATGATTAACCCTCGCTAAACCACCCCCCTCCCCAAGAAAAGCAGCTATAGCTTTCGTGGATGCCTCGGAGGGGTCATGCAGCGAGGCAATACGGGTGGAGCTCAGGAATAGGAAGGGTGCAGTCTCGATGTTGGGGGTTTACTACAGGCCTCCCAACAGCCAGCGGGAGGTAGAGGAGCAGATATGTAGACAGATTTTGGAAAGATGTAAAAGCAACAGGGTTGCAGCGGTGGGTGATTTTAACTTCCCCGATATTGACTGGGACTCACTTAGTGCTAGGGGCTTGGAGGGGGCAGAATTTGTAAGGAGCATCCAGGAGGGCTTCTTGAAACAATATGTAGATAGTCCAACGAGGGAAGGGGCCGTACTGGACCTGGTATTGGGGAATGAGCCCGGCCAGGTGGTCGAAGTTTCAGTAGGGGCGCATTTCGGGAACAGTGATCATAATTCCATAAGTTTTAAGGTACTTGTGGATAAGCATAAGAGTCGTCCTCGGGTGAAGGTGCTAAACTGGGGGAAGGCTAATTATAACAATATTAGGCAGGAACTAAAGAATTTAGATTGGGGGCAGCTGTTTGAGGGTAAATCAACATCTGACATTCGGGAGTCTTTCAAACGTCAGTTGATTAGAATCCAGGACCGGCATGTTCCTGTGAGGAAGAAGGATAAGTTTGGCAAGTTTCGGGAACCTTGGATAACGAAGGATATTGTGAGCCGAGTCAAAAAGAAAAAGGAAGCATTCGTAAGGGCTAGAAGGCTGGGAACGGACGAAGCCCCTGAGGAATATAAAGAAAGTAGGAAGGAACTTAAGCAAGGAGTCAGGAGGGCTAAAAGGGGTCATGAAAAGTCATTGGCAAACAGGATTAAGGAGAATCCCAAGGCTTTTTATACATATCTCAAGAGCAAGACCAAATTCGGGGTGCAGGCAGCCGCAATCCTGCAGACACTCTTCAATGTGAGATGTTAATGCAGCATCATCAGCAAAGAGGAGTTCCCTGATGAGGACTTTCCGTACTTTGGTCTTCGCTCTTAGACGGGCAAGGTTGAACAACCTGCCACCTTATCTTGTGTGGAGGAAAATTCCTTCTTCTGAATGCATGTGAGAGCAGCAGGGAGAAGAAAATCCCAAACAGTGTCGGTGCGAGAACACAGCCATGTTTCACGCCACTCAGGATAGGAATGTCATCTGATGAGGCGCCGCTATGCTGAATTGTGCCTTTCATATTGTCATGGAATGAGGTGATGATACTTAGTAGCTTCGGCTGCCTGCACCGAATTTGGCCTAACCATCAGCCTCAAGAAAACAAAAATCATGCGACAGGACGTCAGAAATTCCCCATCCATAAATATCGGCGACCACACTCTGGAAGTGGTTCAAGAGTTCACCTACCTAGGCTCAACTATCATCAGTAACCTGTCTCTCGATGCAGAATTCAACAAGCGCATGGGAAAGGCTTCCTCTGCTATGTACAGACTGGCCAAGAGAGTGTGGGAAAATGGCGCACTGACACAGAACACAAAAGTCCAAGTGTATCAAGCCTGTGTCCTCAGTACCTTGCTCTACGGCAGTGAGGCCTGGACAACTTACGTCAGCCAAGAGCGACGTCTCAATTCATTCCATCTTCACTGCCTCCGGAGAATCCTTGGCATCAGGTGGCAGGACCGTATCTCTATCACAGGAGTCCTCGAGGCGGCCAACATCCCCAGCATATACACCCTACTAAGCCAGCGGCGCCTGAGATGGCTTGGCCATGTGAGCCGCATGGAAGATGGCAGGATCCCCAAGGACACATCGTACAGCGAGCTCGTCACTGGTATCAGATCCAGCGGCCGTCCTTGTCTCTGCTTTAAAGACGTCTTCAAACGCGACATGAAGTCCTGTGACATTGATCACAAGTCGTGGGAGTCAGTTGCCAGCAATCGTCAGACCTGGCGGGCAACCATAAAGGCGGAGCTAAAGCGTGGCGAGTCGAAGAGACTTAGCAGTTGGCAGGAAAATAGACAGAAGAGCAAGGAGCGAGCCAACTGTGTAACAGCCCCGACAACCAATGTTATCAGCAGCACCTGTGGAAGAGCCTGTCACTCTAGAATTGGCCTTTATAGCCACTCCAGGCGCTGCTTCACAAACCACTGATCACCTCCAGGCGCTTACCCATTGTCTCTCGAGACAAGGAGGCCAAAGAAAGAAGATAAAGAGCAAGAGGGTAACCAGTGAAAGGGTTGGCCCGCTCAAGGACAGAGGAGGGAATCTATGTGTGGAGCCAGAGGAAATGAACGAGGTACTAAATGAGTACTTTGCATCAGTATTCATCAGTCTAGGGAAGGGCGTGTAGATAGTCTTGGTCATGTCGTTATCAAAGAGGAGGAGGTGTTGGGCGTCTTGCAAAGCATTAAGATAGATAAGTCCCCAGGGCCTGATGGGATCTACCCCAGAATACTGAGGGAGGCAAGGGAAGAAATTGCTGGGGCCTTGACGGAAATCTTTGTATCCTCATTGGCTACAGGTGAAGTCCCAGAGGACTGGAGAATAATTTTGTTCCTTTGTTTCAGAAGGGTAACAAGGATAATCCAGGAAATTATAGGCCGGTGAGCCTTACGTCAGTGGTAGAGAGGATTCTTTGGGACAGGATTTACTCCCATTTGGAAACAAATGAATTATTGGCGAGAGGCAGCATGGTTTTGTGAAGCGGAGGTCATGTCTCACTAACTTGATTGAGTTTTTTGAGGAAGTGACGAAGATGATTGATGAAGGAAGGGCAGTGGATGTTGTCTATTTGGACTTCAGTAAAGCCTTTGACAAGGTCCCTCATGGCAGACTGGTACAAAAGGTACCACGGGATCACAGGTGAGCTGGCAAGATGGATACAGGACTGGCTCGGTCATAGAAGACAGAGGGTAGCAGTGGAAGGGTGCTTTTCTGAATGGAGGGCTGTGACTAGTGGTGTTCCTCAGGGATCAGTGCTGGGACCTTTGCTGTTTGTAGTATATATAAATGATTTGGAGGAAAATGTAGCTGGTCTGATTAGTAAGTTTGCGGACGACATTAAGGTTGGTGGAGTTGCGGATGGTGATGAGGATTGTCAGAGGATACAGCAGGATATAGATCGGTTGGAGACTTGGGCAGAGAAATGGCAGATGGAGCTTAATCCGGACAAATGTGAGGTAATGCATTTTGGAAGATCTAATACAGGTGCGAAGTATACAGTAAATGGCAGAACCCTCAATAGTATTGACAGGCAGAGAGGTCTGGGCGTACAGGTCCACAGGCCACTGAAAGTGGCAATGCAGGTGGATAAGGAAGTCAAGAAGGCATACGGCATGCTTGCCTTCATCGGTCGGGGCATACAGTATAAAAATTGGCAAGTTATGCTGCAGCTGTCCAGAACTTTAGTTAGGCCACACTTAGAATATTGCGTGTCATTCTGATCGCCACACTACCAGAGGGACGTGGAGGCTTTGGAGAGGGTACAGAAGAGGTTTACCAGGATGTTGCCTGGTCTGGAGGGCATTGGCTATGAGGAGAGGCTGGATAAACTCGGATTGTTTTCACTGGAACGACGGAGGTGGAGGGGCGACATGATAAAGGTTGACAAAGTTATGAGTGGCATGTACAGAGTGGATGTGCAGAAGCTTTTTCCCAGGGTGGAAGAGTCAGTTACTCGGGGACATAGGTTTAAGGTGCGAAAGGCAAAGTTTAGAGGGGATGTGCGAGGCAAATTCTTTACACAGAGGGTGGTGAGTGCCTGGAACTTGCTGCCGGGGGAGGTGGTGGAAGCAGGCACGATAGCGACATTGAAGAGGCATCTTGACAAATACATAAATAGGATGGGAATGGAGGGATATGGTCCCCGTAAGTGCAGAAGGTTTTATTTTGGACAGGCTTCAAGATCGGTGCAGGCTTGGAGTGCCGAATGGCCTGTTCCTGTGCTGTACTGTTTTTTGTTCTTTTGTTCTTTGTTGGACAGTATTGAATATGCTTGAAAATTCATATTCGATATCAAACGGCTAGTCTATTCTAAATGTCTGTTAGTACAACACTATGCTTAATTAAAGCCAAATGTAGTTTGCTACCACATTTCAGTGTTACATATGTTCTTGCATTACAGCAGGAAATGGCCTTATGCTGTCAATTAGCAGCGAATGCACATGGGAGTGTTTTGCTGTAATCTATACCATTCACCTTGGCAATGATTCATAATCCTCTTTTGATAGGAGCAGAAACTGAATTTGTAGCTTGGTCTATTCAAACTATTGTAAAGGTCAACCTGTCTAATGGGGCAACCTTCATTTTCACTTGATGGTTCGATTACAGTATAATGAAGAAAAGAAAAATACCGATTAATGGTTGGATTCAGACATGATTCCGACCTTCCCTCCTACTGAGCTCCTGGTCTTAGCTATGCTGCTGTGAAGAGGTGTGATTGAATGCCAAGCACCTCTCCATGAGAGCGGGAGGAGATAAATTCAGATAGAGAGTGATCACAGGCTCTTGTTTCAAAACTCCTCATGGTCAATAAAGAACAACATTAGAAGAAGTTTGGGAGCAGGAATTAAATAGCCTGATGAAACCTATAGGGAGATAAAAAGTCCCAAGTCTAAGTTAGCCACTTGAAGGCATGCAAAAAATGGATCTGGAATGAAATCCAATTTTTCTCCAGTTTCTGTGAAGAAATTTGTGACCTTATCTCATATCATTGTCATTGAGTTTCTGAACTCAGTGGAATGACAGAACAGTGGGAATGGAGGTTAAGGCAGTTGTATGTTCCTCCTGCAGAATGTGGGAGGTAAGGGTCGCCAAGAGCGTCCCTGCTGACTGCATCTGCGGGAAGTGCACCCAACTCCAACTCCTCGAGAACCACGTTAGGGAACTGGAGCTGGAGCTGGATGAACTTCGGATCATTCGGGAGGCGGAGGGGGTTATTGAGAGGGGTTATGGGGAGGTAGTCACACCTCAGGTAAAAGAAGTAGGTAGATGGGTTACCGTCAGGGGAAGGAGAGGGAACCAGCAGGCAGTGCAGGGATCCCCTGTGGCCGTTTCCCTCAACAACAGGTATACCGTTTTGGATACTGTTGCGGGGGACGACTTACCAGGGGCAAGCAATGGGGTCCAGGTCTCTGGCACAGAGTCTGTCCCTGTTGCTCAGAAGGGAAGGGGGAAGAGGAGCAGAGCATTAGTCATTGGGGACTCCATAGTTAGGGGAACAGATAGGAGGTTCTGTGGGAACGAGAGAGACTCACGGTTGGTGTGTTGCCTCCCAGGTGCCAGGGTTCGTGATGTCTCGGATCGTGTTTTTGGGATCCTTAAGGGGGAGGGGGAGCAGCCCCAAGTCGTAGTCCACATAGGCACCAACGACATAGGTAGGAAGAGAGATGGGGATTTAAGGCAGAAATGCAGGGAGCAAGGGTGGAAGCTTAGAGCGAGAACAAACAGAGTTGTTATCTCTGGATTGTTGCCCGTGCCACGTGATAGCGAAGCGAGGAATAGGGAGAGAGAGGAGTTGAACGCGTGGCTGCAGGGATGGTGTAGGAGGGAGGGTTTTGGTTTCCTGGATAATTGGGGCTCTTTCTGGGGTAGGTGGGACCTCTACAAACAGGATGGTTTTCACCTGAACCAGAGGGGTACCAATATCCTGGGGGGGAGATTTGCTAGTGCTCTTCGGGGGGGTTTAAACTAATTCAGCAGGGGAATGGGAACCTAAATTGTAGTGCCAGTGTACAGGATGTTGAGAGTAGTGAGGTCAGGGATAAGGTTACAAGGACGCAAGAGGGCACTGGCAAGCAAGAACTTGGTTTAAAGTGTGTCTACTTCAATGCCAGGAGCATCCGGAATAAGGTGGGTGAGCTTGCAGCATGGGTTAGTACCTGGGATCTCGATGTAGTGGCCATTTCGGAGACATGGGTAGAGCAGGGGCAGGAATGGATGTTGCAGGTTCCGGGATTTAGATGTTTCAGTAAGAACAGAGAAGATGGTAAAAGAGGGGGGGTTGTGGCATTGTTAATCAAGGAGAGTATTACAGCGGCAGAAAGGACATTTGAGGACTCATCTACTGAGGTAGTATGGGCCGAGGTTAGAAACAGGAGAGGAGAGGTCACCCTGTTGGGAGTCTTCTATAGACCTCCGAATAGTTCCAGAGATGTAGAGGAAAGGATAGTGAAGATGATTCTCGACAGGGGCGAGAGTAACAGGGTAGTTGTTATGGGGGACTTTAACTTTCCAAATATTGACTGGAAATACTATAGTTCGAGTACTTTAGATGGGTCAGTTTTTGTCCAGTGTGTGCAGGAGGGTTTTCTGACACAGTATGTAGACAGGCCAACCAGGGGCGATGCCACATTGGATTTGGTACTGGGTAATGAACCCGGCCAGGTGTTAGATTTAGATGTAGGTGAGCACTTTGGTGATAGTGATCACAATTCGGTTAGGTTTACCTTAGCGATGGGCAGGGACAGGTCTCTACCGCAGGGCAAGAATTATAGCTGGGGGAAAGGAAATTATGATGCGATTAGGCAAGATTTAGGATGCGTAGGATGGGGAAGGAAACTGCAGGGGATGGGCACAATCGAAATGTGGAGCATTTTCAAGGAGCAGCTACTGCGTGTCCTTGATAAGTATGTACCTGTCAGGCAGGGAGGAAGTTGTCGAGCGAGGGAGCCATGGTTTACTAAAGAAGTTGAAGCGCTTGTCAAGAGGAAGAAGAAGGCTTATGTTAGGATGAGACGTATAGGCTCAGTTAGGGCGCTTGAGAGTTACAAGCTAGCCAGGAAGGATCTAAAGGGAGAGCTAAGACGTGCAAGGAGAGGACACGAGAAGTCATTGGCAGATAGGATCAGGGAAAACCCTAAGGCTTTCTATAGGTATATCAGGAATAAAAGAATGACTGGAGTTAGATTAGGGCCAATCAAGGATAGTAGTGGGAAGTTGTGTGTGGAATCAGAGGAGATAGGGGAAGCGTTAAATGAATATTTTTCGTCAGTATTTACAGTAGAGAAAGAAAATGTTGTCGAGGAGAATACTGAGATTCAGACTACTAGGCTAGATGGGATTGAGGTTCACAAGGAGGAGGTGTTAGCAATCTTGGAAAGTGTGAAAATAGATAAGTCCCCTGGGCCAGATGGGATTTATCCTAGGATTCTCTGGGAAGCCAGGGAGGAGATTGCAGAGTCTTTGTCCTTGATCTTTATGTCGTCATTGTCGAAAGGAATAGTGCCGGAAGACTGGAGGATAGCAAATGTTGTCCCCTTGTTCAAGAAGGGAAGTAGAGACAGCCCTGGTAATTATAGACCTGTGAGCCTTACTTCGGTTGTGGGTAAAATGTTGGAAAAGGTTATAAGAGACAGGATTTATAATCATCTTGAAAAGAATAAGTTCATTAGCGATTGTCAGCACGGTTTTGTGAAGGGCAGGTCGTGCCTCACAAACCTTATTGAGTTTTTCGAGAAGGTGACCAAACAGGTGGATGAGGGTAAAGCAGTGGATGTGGTGTATATGGATTTCAGTAAGGCATTTGATAAAGTTCCCCACAGTAGGCTATTGCAGAAAATACGGAAGTATGGGGTTGAAGGTGATTTAGAGCTTTGGATCAGAAATTGGCTAGCTGAAAGAAGACAGAGGGTGGTGGTTGATGGCAAATGTTCATCCTGGAGTTTAGTTACTAGTGGTGTACCGCAAGGATCTGTTTTGGGGCCACTGCTGTTTGTCATTTTTATAAATGACCTGGAAGAGGGTGTAGAAGGGTGGGTTAGTAAATTTGCGGATGACACGAAAGTCAGTGGAGTTGTGGATAGTGCCGAAGGATGTTGTAGGGTACAGAGGGACATAGATAGGCTGCAGAGCTGGGCTGAGAGATGGCAAATGGAGTTTAATGTGGAAAAGTGTGAGGTGATTCACTTTGGAAGAAGTAACAGGAATGCAGATTACTGAGCTAATGGGAAGATTCTTGGTAGTGTAGATGAACAGAGAGATCTTGGTGTCCAGGTACATAAATCCCTGAAAGTTGCTACCCAGGTTAATAGGGCTGTTAAGAAGGCATATAGTGTGTTAGCTTTTATTAGTAGGGGGGTCTAGTTTCGGAGCCACGAGGTCATGCTGCAGCTGTACAAAACTCTGATGAGACCGCACCTGGAGTATTGCATGCAGTTCTGGTCACCGCATTATTGGAAGGATGTGGAAGCTTTGGAAAGGGTGCAGAGGAGATTTACTAGGATGTTGCCTGGTATGGAGGGAAGGTCTTACGAGGAAAGGCTGAGGGACTTGAGGTTGTTTTTGTTGGAGAGAAGGAGGAGGAGAGGTGACTTAATAGAGACATATAAGATAATCAGAGGGTTAGATAGGGTGGATAGTGAGAGTCATTTTCCTCGGATGGTGATGGCAAACACGAGCGGACATAGCTTTAAGTTGAGGGGTGTTAGATATAGGACAGATGTTAGAGGTAGTTTCTTTACTCAGAGAGTAGTAGGGGTGTGGAACGCCCTGCCTGCAACAGTAGTCGACTCGCCAACTTTAACGGCATTTAAGTGGTCATTGGATAGACATATGGATGAAAATGGAATAGTGTAGGTCAGATGGTTTCACAGGTCGGCGCAACATTGAGGGCCGAAGGGCCTGTACTGCGCTGTAATGTTCGAATTCTAACAATTAACGTCCTTTTCGGCATAGTTAAACATCCTTATGTGGTCTTTGTCAATGGGAATTTTGGCATTCAAGAGGAAGCTAGATAAGCACATGCAGGAGAAAGCAATAGAAGGATATGTTGATGGGGTTAGATGTAGAGGGGTGGGGAGTGACTCATGTGGAGTATAAGCACTGCCATAGATCAGTTGGGCTAAGTAGTCTGTTTCTGTGCTATAAATACATTGTAATACTTTGTAACAAATCTGCATGCTGTCATGCCAGGCCCCCACCTGCCAAGAATGAGGCACATTAATTTTGTCATGAACATTGACTGTGAACTGTTACTGGAGTGAAGAAGGGACTTGTTAAACAGATCAGCCATGGCTGGAAATACATTTGCATATTAACAGACTGGGATTGGAAGGACAAAGGACCACTCCCTGACACATTCAACCCACAATGGATCTTGATCACCAGATATTGTGTGTAAGAGGAGCATTCCAGGTACTGCTAAAGTGATACAATCCAAGACATGATCAGACCAGTTAGTCACATGACTAACCTGCTTGGCAACCTGGGTTTTTCTAAATTGTACAAACAGTTTAAACTGAGAGTGTTAAATTGTTTGCTCCTGGACTGAGAAGAACTCTCCTGTCTGCTCCCATCTCTTTCTCACAAGCCTTTGAATCCACTGAAGACACATGAACCCCAAGAGAGAAAAGTCTCTTACAGCCAACAAGGTTTCAGAAGAATACTGGGCCCCAATGAAAAGCAAGATCTACCTACAATCAAGCTCTCTAGAGTGAGTTCGAAGAACCGTAACGAAAACTTCAGATATCGCCTCAAGCATTTCCACTTTAGTTTTTCCCTTCTGCTCTTTTCTGTCTCTATTTGCATGTATTTATCATGTATGCATGCTAGCGTGGGCATGTCGTGTATCCATAGGCGTCAACCGAATTACAGTTCAAGTTCAAGTTTACCAAATTTCAACTTTTCTTCTTTAAAGAAAGCCTGTTTGTGCTGCTTTCTTTGCCCTGTAACTGAAAAGCGGTGAACAAGGATTCACCAAGGGGGAGCTGAAAACACGGGTGTGCTTAAAATTAAACCAGGTTACGGTAAGACCAGGTGAAGGCTGAGAGGGAACCCGAGACACCTTTCTCTCACCTGGTCGTAACAGTGTCAATTAGAACTTTGGCATTTAAGAATCACAGGCTGGGTAGGAGAGGTACTACCTAGTATGCTACACAGATATCAGATAGGTTTCAGACTTACTCACTCGTGCTATTCGGTGATCTCAACTATGCCTCAGTAACCTTGGGCTAAGCAAGATGAAAAAAAGCCATGCTGATCACTCCTGATCATTATTCAATGACCCCCTATTGGAAAGTCCATATGCATGGATGTCAGATGGGGACAAGGTCAGAATCAGTAATGATACTCCTACTCCACCCTGGCCAAGTGCCTCCTGATACTTAATGCCTAAACACAAACATGAAAAACTGTCAGTTGGGCTCGATCATGAAGGACTGCTGATACCTGTGAAATCATAACCAGCCTTAGGAACATAGGAGCAGCAGTAGGCCATTCAGCCTATTGAGCCTGCTCTGCCATTCAATATGATTATGACTGATCATCCACTTCAATGCCTTTAAAAACATAAGAACATAAGAAATAGGAGCAGGAGTAGGCCATTTAGCCCCTCAAGCCTGCCCCGCCATTCAATAAGATATGGCTGATCTGTCCCAGGCCTCAACTCCTCTTTCAAGCCTGCTCCGCATAACCCTCGACTCCCCCAGATTTCAAAAATCTATCTACCTCCTCCTTAAATACATTTAGTGACCTAGCCTCCACAACTCTCTGAGGCAGAGAATTCCAGAAATTCACCACCCTCTGAGAGAAGAAATTCCTGTGCATATCAGTTTTAAATGTGTGACCCCTTATTCTGTAATTATGTCCCCTAGTTCGAGATTCCCCCACTAGTGGAAACATATTCTCAACATCCACCCTGTCAAGCCCCCTTAGAATCTTATATGTTTCAATAAGATCACCTCTCATTCTCCTAAACTCCAATGAATAAAGGCCTAAACTGATTAGCAGTTCTTGATAAGACAATCCCTTCATCCCAGGAATCAGCCTAGTGAACCTTTTCTGAACTGACTCCAATGCTAGTATTTCCTTCCTTAAATACGGGGACCAAAACTGTACGCAGTACTCCAGATGTGGCCACACCAACACCCTGAACAGTTGTAACAAGACTTCTCTATTTTTAAACATGAACCCCCTAGCAATAAAGGCCAAAATTCCATTTGCCTTCCTAATTACTTCCTGCACCTGCATGCTAGCTTTTTGTGTTTCATGTACAAGAACACCCAGATCCCTCTGTACTGCAGTATTTTGTAGTCTTTCTCCATCTAAATAATAATCTGCCTTTTTATTCTGCCTACCAAAGTGGATGACCTCACACTTTCCCACATTGATTTGCATCTGCCAAGTTTTTGCCCACTCACTTAACCTATCTATATCCCTTTGCAGATTATTTGTGTCCTCATCACAACATGCCTTCCCACCTATTTTTGTATTGTCTGCAAATTTGGATAGACTACACTCTGTCCCTTCCTCCAAGTCATTAATACAGATAGTAAACAGTTGAGGCCCTAGGACCGATCCTTGCGGCACACCATGAGTTACGACTTTCCAACCTGAAAAAGACCCATTAACCCCAACTCTCTGCCTTCTGTGTGTTAGCCAATCTTCAATCCATGCCAACACATTACCCCCAATACCCTGAGCTCTTATTTTGCGCAATAACCTTTTATGTGGCACCTTATCAAAAGCCTTCTGAAAATCCAAATACACTACATCTACTGGTTCCCCTTTATCCATTCTGCTTGATATATCCTCAAAGAACTCTAACAAATTTGTCAAATATGATTTCCCTTTCATAAAACCATGTTGACTCTGTTTGATTGCATTATGTTTTTCTAAATGTCCAGTTATTTCTTCCTTAATAATGGGCTCTAGCATTTTCCCAATGACAGATGTTAAGCTAACTGGTCTATAGTTTCCTGCTTTCTGTCTCCCTCTGTTCTTGAATAGAGGCATCACATTAGCGGTTTTCCAATCCGTTGATATCCTACCAGAATCCAGTGAGTTTTGGTATATTACGACCAATGCCTCCACTATCTCTGCAGCCACTTCTTTTAAAACCCTTGGATACAGGCCATCAGGTCCTGGCGACTTGTCTGCCTTCTGTCTCATCAGTTTGTCAATCACCTTTTTCCTCATGATAGAGATTGTTACAAGTTCCTCCATCCCATTTACACCTTGCTCATCTATTATTGTTGGGATGTTGATAGTGCCCTCCACTGTGAAGACTGATGCAAAATATTGGTTTAAATTATCTGCCATTTCCTTGTTCCCTGTTATTAATTCCCCAGTCTCATCTGCTAAGGGTCTCACACTTACTTTCGTACTCTCTTCCTTTTTATATACCCGTAGAAGCTCTTACTGTTTGATTTTATATTTCTTGCCAATTTACTCTCAGAATCAATGTTCTCCCTCTTTATTAGATTTTTAGTCATCCGCTGCTGGTTCTTAAAAAATTCCCAATCCTCTTGCCTACCTTTAAGCTTTCGTCACATTGTATGCCTGTGTTTTTGATTTGATACTCTTCTTAACTTCCTTTTTTCTCCATGGGTGGTTCATCATCCTCATTGAGTTGTTCCTTCTGACTGGAATAAATGTTTGCTGAGTATTATGAAATATCTGCTTAAAAGTCTGCCACTGCTCATATACTGACTTTCCCTTGAGTCTATTTTCCCAGCCCGCTTTAGACAACTTTTTCTTCACACCCAATTGCTCTTGTTTAAGTTGAAGACACTGGTTTGAGACCCAAGTTGCTCACCCTCAAACTGAATTTGAAATTCTACCATGTTATAATCGCTTCCCCCTAGAGGATCCTTAACTATGAGATCTCTTATCAATCCTACCTCATTACACATTACCAAATCTAAAATAGCCTGTTCCCAGGTAGGTTCTGCAATGTATTGTTCTAAGAAACAATCCCTGATACACTCTCCAAATTCGTCTTCCATGTTACCCTTGCCAATTTGATTTGTCCAGTCTATATGCAGATTAAAATCACCTAGGATAATTCTAGTGCCCTTCTTAGATGCCTCCATTATTTCCTAATTAATACTTGTTCTAGAGAGAGGCAACTCCTCGGGTGCCTGTAGACCACTCCCACCCATAATTTCTTTCCCTTGCTATTCCTTATTTCCACCCAAACTGATTCTACATCACGATCTATTACACGTACATCATTACTCACAACTGCACTGAGCGCTTGCTTGAATAACAAAGCTACCACACCTCCTTTTCCTTTCTGCCTATTCTTCCAGAACGTCGAAAATCTTTGAACATTGAGTTTCCAGTCCTGGTCATCCTGCAACCACGTCTCTGTGATAGCTATCAAATCATATTCATTTATTTCTATTTGTGCCGTCAGCTCATCTATCTTGTTACAAATGGTACGTGCACTCAGATAAAGAGCCTTAAGCTTTGACTTTTTACCATTTTTACCTACTCTGGTTCTAATTTCTGCTGTACTCTTATGCTTGTATTCTTGATCCCTTCCTGTCACACTCTGATTAATGTATGCCCCTTCACTACCCTGCACCTCTGCTCTCTCGCTACTTTTCGACTTTTTAAACTTCCCTTCAATTGAACCCTCTCTCTTTCCCCAGTACTGGTGCCAGTGTCCCATGAATCGGAACCCATTTCTCCCACACTAATCTTTGAGCCACGCATTAACCTGTTTAATCTTATTTACCCTATGCTAATTTGCACGTGGCTCAGGTAGTAATCCGGAGATTATTACCTTTGTGGTTCTGCTTATTAATTTAGCCCCGAGCTGCTCATAGTCCCTCAGCAGAACCTCTTTCTTAGTCCTACCTATGTTGTTGGTATCTATATGGACCACGACAACTGGATCCTTCCCTTCCCACTCCAAGTTCCTCTCTAGCCCAGAAGAGATGTCCTTAGCCTTGGCACCAGGTAGTCAACACAGCCTTTGGGACTCTCTACCTTTGCTGCATAGTATCTCTTCCCCTAACTATGCTATCCCCTATTACTACTACATTTCTCTTTTCTCCTCCCACTTGAATGGTGCTCTGAACCACGGTGCTATGGTCAGTTTGTTTATCCTCCCTACAGTCCGTGCCCTCGTCCACAATTGCATAAGGGCACTGGCTAAGGCTCCTCCAAAGCTAAATTCTGGATCCGCATTCCTGCCTCACTCACAGTCACACCCTCCTTTCCCTGACTACGGTCCAGACTTGATGTAATTAATCCAAGGGGTGTGACTGTCTCCTGAAACACAGTGTCTAAGCAACTCTCCCCCTCCCTGATGTGTTGCAGTGTCCGCAGCCCGGACTCCGGCTCATCAACTCTGAGCCGAACATCCCACACTTTCTCCCACACTATCCCCATATCCCTTTATGTCATTGGTATTTCGAAATCTGTCAATCTCTACTTTAAACATAATGACTGAGCTTCCACATCCCACTGGGGTAGAGAATACCAAAGATTCACAACCTTTCCTCATCTCTGTCCTAAGTCAGTGTCTTCATTAGATGATGGAAATGGGAAGAAAACTGGGGAAAGAATGAAAACAAGTCAAACCTTATAAGGGGCCTAGATAGAGTGGATAGGAATTACTGAGTTCCCTTAGCAGAAAGGTCAATCACCAAAAACATAGATTTGAAGTGATTGGCAGCATGATTAGAGGAGAATTGAGGAGACATTTTTTCACCCAGAGGGTGGTGGGGTCTGGAACTCAGTGCCTGAAAGGGTGGTAGAGGCAGAAACCGTTTCGGCATTTAAAAAGCACTTTGATATGCACCTAAAGTGCCATTATCTACAAGGTGGACCAAGAGTGGGTAGACTAGCTAACAGCACTGAAGGAGGTTATTCAGCCAATCTAGTCCATTTGGATAGGCCTTCACAGTTGGCACAGATCCTATGGGCCAAATGGCCTCCTTCTGTGCTGTAAATTTCCTGTTTCTCTGTTTTAGTGTTTCTATTTTCTATGTTGCTATGCTTCTGTAAGTTTCTATGTTTCTAAGTTTTCTAAAACGTACTGAGGCATAACTTCTGCTTTAGCATTCCAGGCACTTACACAGTTTGTATTTCAAGAAGTCGCATACCTACAGATCATGTTTTTCCACCCATTAAAATTTACCGTCTGCTCTCTGTCTACACCTGGGGCGTAGAGAATCCCTCACTGTCTTTAACACATGAGGGATATGACATACCTTGGGATGTTCAGCCACATTAAAGGTGCTTTGTGAGTGTAAGTTGTTGCTGTAGTATTTCTAGATCCAAATATTATTCCAGTTTCCTAGTTTTATTAAATATTAAAACTTTATAGGAATGTATTTTTGCTAACGTTAATTGATAACATTTGGAAAACTGGCATGAAGTTTCAATATATTTGAGATAGGTAGGCAGCTTCCCAAAATCGAGAGCTTGAGAATCTCCTTGGGATTCTTGCAAATGAGTTATTTGTGCCTCTCACAGCATGAGTTGAAAAGCAGCATACTGAAGATTATCAGCTTCCTCATTATATTTAAAAAAGTGCAGTTCAGCATCTGGTAAAACAGCAAATGTGGCAGCATGATGCTGTAATTGTTAATTAGCTTAGCTTCTGGCCACTTTCAGCAAGATGAAAGAGAAGAATGTTCATTAGCTCCCCTGCTGAGATTATCAATGATACATCAGGCTGTTACACCAAGGCAGTGGTGCAGAATCACCAACTGGGCATCAATAATGAACTTTCTTTTTGTCTGTGTGTTGACTTATATTATGTTTGAAGCTGTGGAAAAGTGGACATTTTCCAAATGTCTAGCCCAGCGACTGTGAGGTCTCTCAGGTGATGTGCTGCAGGAAGCAATCAGCGGACCAGTTGATGTGCTGCTGCATGGAGATCCATCTTCAGCAAGAGAGTTAGAGAGAGAGAGAGACCGGATCCCAAAATGGCAAAATGAGTCCTGTCCTAAAGGAGTATATGCATGGTATGGCATCAAAGAAACCTTGGAGTAAATAATACTTACCATTTCCTAACTGAAAGTGTGCTAATAAGCATCCCAGCAACAGGAGAATGAACAGATGTTGTGCAGATGTTATGGCTTCAACGTGGAATTCCCAGACATTACTGCAACATCCAGGAGCAGTTGCAATAACAACTCCTCTGCCACATTATAGCAATGTGTTTTTTTTGTTCAAATTTTTGTTATCCTTTTCAGTAAAATGATTGCTAGTGTTGATCAATAGCACTAGCATCATCAGCTATACCAGCACAACCTCTTCAATTTCAGACTCTGCCCCATATATACCCAAATTTCTGTCTTTCGGTTTCAAATGTGGTGGCTCATATTGCATATGCAGCTCCACTACTGAAATAGCAAAAGGCTGATAGCACCTGTGAAATAGTGCAGGTCATTCTTTTTGCATGATCCTAGACAGTAAGTCTATGCCACTCTTGGAGAAATTTTTTAGAGTTCATTCTTGGGATGCCAGTGTCGCTGGCAAGGCCAGCATTTATTGCCCATCCCTAATTGCCCTTGAAACTGAGTGGCTTACTAGGCTATTTCAGAGTCAACCACATTGCTGTGGGTCTGGAGTTATGTACAGGCCAGACGAGATAAGAATGCTGGATTTCCTCTGCTGAAGGATATTAGTGAGCCAGATTTGCAACAATCCAGTAGTTTATTCATTATTAATGAAACTACCATTTTATTCCAGATTAATTAATTAATTGAATTTAAATACCCCCTGTTGCCATGGTGGGATTTTTATTCTCAGTGTCTCTCCAAGCCTCTGGATTATTACTGATCCAGGAACATTACCATAATGCGACTGTCCCCTATAATTGCCAAAGATGAGCTAGGTTTTGTTCTCACTGGCATTGTCCAGCACAGGTACTGGGATAGCAACTGGGAGCAAGACACTTTCGTTGATTTCCTTTCATCTTTCCCTGAGCTCGCAGGTATCATGTTCCCTGGGTGATTCATTGAATGAACTCAGGCAGAATGAGAATATTTTATCAGCGTTCTGTGAAATAGTAGCACCTCACATCAAATGTAGAGCTAAAGTTCTGCCGAGTGACAGGAAACAGAAGGTAGTGGTTAATGGTTGTTTTTCAGACTGCAAGAAGGTCTACAGTGGGCTTTCACAGGGGTCCATACTAGGACCATTGCTTTTCTTGATATATATATATATATATAAATGACCGAGACTTGGGTGTACAGGGTACAATTTAAAAATGTGAAGATGACACCAAACTCAAGACTATTGTGAACTGTAAGGAGGATAGGGATAGGCTGGTGGAATAAGTGGACATGTAGCAGATGAAATTTAATGCAGAGAAGTGTGAAGTGATAAATTTAGGTAGTAAGAATGAGGAAAGGCAATATAAACAAAGGGTGCAATTCTAAAGGGGATTCAGGAACAGAGTGATCTGGGGGCATATGTGCACAAATCATTGAATGTAATAGGGCAGGTTGGGAAAGAGGTTAAAAAGGCATATGGGATCCTGGGCTTTATATTTTTTTTATTCATTCATGGGATGTGGGTGTCGCTGGCTAGGCCAGCATTTATTGCCCATCCTAATTGCCCTTGAGAAGGTGGTGGTGAGCTGCCTTCTTGAACCGCTACAGTCCATGGAATACACCCACAGTGCTGTTAGGAAGAGAGTTCCAGGATTTTGACCCAGCGAAGGAATGGTGATATGGTTCCAAGTCAGGATGGTGTGTGACTTGGAGAAGAACTTCCAGGTGGTGGTGTTCCCATGCATTTGCTGCCCTTGTCCTTCTAGTTGGTAGAGGTTGTGGGTTTGGAAGGTGCTGTCTAAGGAGCCTTGGTGAGTTGCTGCAGTGCATCTTGTAGATGGTACACACTGCTGCCACTGTGTGTCAGTGGCGGAGGGAATGAATGTTATGCACAGGGTGCCAATGAAGCAGGCTGTCCTGGATGGTGTCGAGCTTCTTGCGTGTTGTTGGAGCTGCACTCATTCAGGCAAGTGGAGAGTATTCCATCACACTCCTGACTTGTGCCTTGTAGATGGTGGACAGGCTTTGGGGAGTCAGGAGGTGAGTTACTCGCTGCAGAATTCCTAGCCTCTGACCTGCTGTTGTAGCCATGGTATTTATATGGCTACTCCAATTCAGTTTCTGGTCAATGGTAACCCCTAGGATATTGGTAGTGCGGGATTCAGTGATTGTAATGTCAAGGGGAGATGGTTAGATTCTCTCTTGTTGGAGAGGGTCATTGCCTGGTACTTGTGTGGCATGAATGTTACTTGCCACTTATCAGCCCAAGCTTGGATATGGTACAGGTCTTGCTGCATTTCTAATCGGACTGCTTCAGTATCTGAGGAGTCACGAATGATGCTGAACGTTGCACAATCATCAGCAAACATCCCCACTTCTGACCTTATGATTGAAGGAAGGTCATTGATGAAGCAGCTGAAGATGGTTGGGCCTAGGACACTACCCTGAGGAAATCCTGCAGTGATGTCCTGGAGCTAAAATGATTGACCTCCAATAACCACGACCATCTTCCTTTGCACTGGGTATGACACCAACTAGCGGAGAGTTTTCCCCCTGATTCCCATTGACTTCAGTTTTTCTAGGGCTCCTTGAAGCCATACTCAGTCAAATGCTGCCTTGATGTCAAGGGCAGTCACTTTCACCTCACCTCTTGAGTTCAGCTCTTTTTTCCATGTTTGAACCAAGGGTGTAATGAGGTCAGAAGCTGAGTGGCCCTGGCGGAGCCCAAACTGAGTGTCAATGAGCAGGTTATTGCTAAGTAAGTGCCGGTTGAACTGTCGATGACACCTTCCATCACTTTACTGATGATTGAGAGTAGGCTGATGGGGCGGTAGTTGTATGGGTTGGACATGTCCTACTTTTTGTGTACAGGACATACCTGGCAATTTTTCACATTGCCGGATAGATGCCAGTGTTGTAGATGTACTGGAACCATTTGGCTAGTGGTGCGGCAAGTTCTGGAGCACAGGTCTTCAGTACTATTGCCAGACTATTGTCAGAGCCTATAGCCTTTGCAGTATCCAGTGCCTTCACGCAGAGTGAATTGAATTGGCTGAAGTCTGGCATCTGTGATGCTGGGGACTTCAGGAGGAGGCCGAGATGGATCATCAACTCGGCACTTCTGGCTGAAGATTGTTGCAAATGCTTTACCCTTATCTTTCGCCCTGATGTGCTGGGCTCCCCCATCATTGAGGATGGGGATATCTGTAGAGCCATCTACTCCAGTTAGTTGTTCAATTGTCCACCACCATGCATGGCTGGATGTGGCAGGACTGCAGAGCTTAGATCTGATCTGTTCGTTATGGGATCACTTAGCTCTACCGCATGCTGTTTATGCAGTTTGGCATGCAAGATGTCCTGTATTGTAGCTTCACCAGGTTGATGCCTAATTTTGAGGTATGTCTGGTGCCGCTCCTGGCATGCCCTCCTGCACTCTTCATTTAACCAGGGTTGGTCTCCTGGCTTGATGATAACGGTAAAGTGGGGATATGCCGGCCCATGAGGTTACAGATTGTGGTTGAGTACAATTCTGCTGCTGCTGATGGCCCATAGTGCCTCATGGATTCCCAGTTTTGCATTGCCAGATCTGTTCGAAATTTATCCCGTTTAGAACGGTGGTAGTGCCACACAACACAATGGAGGGTATCCTCAATGTGAAGATGCGACTTCATCTCCACAAGGACTGCGCGGTGGTCACTCCTACCAATACTGTCATGGGCAGATGCATCTGCGGCAGGCAGATTGGTGAGGATGAGATCAAGTATGTTTTTCCCTCACCAGCTGCCGCATACCCAGTCTAGCAGCTATGTCCTTTAGGACTCAGCCAGCTCAGTCAGTAGTGGTGCTACCGAGCCACTCTTGATGATGGACACTGAAGTCATTCTGCACCCTTGCAACCTTCAGTGCTTCCTCCAAGTGGTGATTCATCAGCTGAGGGAGGGTGGTAGGTGGTAATCAGCAGGAAGTTTCCTTGCCCCTGTTTGACCTGATGCCATGAGACGTCATGGGGTCCGGAGTCGATGTTGAGGACTCCCAGGGCAACTCCCTCCTGGCTGTATACCACTGTGCCGCTACCTCTGCTGGATTTGTCCTACCGATGGGACAGGACAAACCCAGGGATGATGATGGCAGTCTCTGGGACATTGTCTGCAAGGTCTGATTCCATGAGTGTGACTATGTCAAGCTGTTGCTTGACTCGTCTATGTGACAGCTCTCCCAACTTTGGCACAAGTCCCCAGATGTTAGTAAGGAGGACTTTGCAGGGTCGTCATGACTGGGTTTGCCGTTATCGTTTCCTATGCCTAGGTCGATGCCGGGTGGTCCGTCTGGTTTCATTCTGTTTTACTGACTTCATAGCAATTAGGTACAACTGAGTGACTTGCTAGGCCATTTCAGAGTGCATTTAAGAGTTAACCACATTGCTGTGGGCCTGGAGTCACATGTAGGCCAGACCAAGTAAGGACAGCAGATTTCCTTCCCTAAAGGACATTAATGAACCAGATGGGTTTTTACAACAATCGACAATGGTTTCATGGCCATCATTAGACTAGCTTTTTTTTTAAATTCCAGATTTATTTATTGAATTCAAATTCCCCTTCTGCTGTGGTGGGATTCGAACCCATGTCGCCAGAGAAACATCCTGGGTCTCCGGGTTACTAGCCCAGTGACAATACCGCTACACCACCGCCTCCCTTTATAAATAGAAGCATAGAGTACAAAAACAAGGAAGTTATGATGAACCCTTATAAAACACTGGTCTGACCTCAGCTGGATTACTGTGTCCATTTCTGTGTACCGCACTTTAGGAAGGATGTGCAGGCTTCAGAGAGGGTGCAGAAAACTTTATGAGAATGGTTCCAGGGATGAGGGACTTTGGTTATGTGAATAGATTGGAGGAGATGGTGTTGTTCTTCTTAGAGAAGAGGAGGTTGAGAGAAGATTTAATAGAGGTGTTCAAAATCATGACAGGTCAAGACAGAGTAGATAAAGAGAAACCATATTATGAGAGCAGCCATATTATGGATCCTATCCCTACATATAAATCTTTGTAGGTGGACGTCTCTTTGTTGATTTCAGAAATAAGACGCGTGCACGTTCTGGAGTTGTATTCCAAAAGCATCATTAAGTACAGATTATATATGTTCCCTTTAATTTTACATAGCAGCAAAAATAAAGGCACCTTCCACAATTGCAGATCTTCATTATTTTTATCACTTACCACTCGACCTTCAGGACCCATTGGTCCTATTAGGCCTGTCCGTCCCTAATGAATATAAAGACAGCAATGATTAATGATTAACAATTAACATAAACCCCCTGAAAATATAAACAAAATCAAAATAAATGTCCAAGACACACAGCACAGAACAATAAAGAGGTTGGGTTTAAAAGCCTGAAATTTGTCAGAGGAGACAGTGACAGACAGACATATGTTTGAAGTCTATGGAAAGAACAGATTGAAGTGTTGCAATGAGTTTTAATTTCAATGCAGTGAAAGGTGTGAGGAGGATGATCAGTGGTGTAGGATAGGGTCTTTGCATCTTGGAAGGAACTACACAGGCAAGTTTGAAGAGAATTGAGAAAACAAAGACAAAAATATTTGAGAAGTAGAGAGGGATGTTTGGGTCTAAAGATGTGAGTGTCATTGACTATTAGATGAAAAGATTTTTACAACAAATGAGATGAGCCTGTAGAGTCCTCAGAGATGGGCATACTATTCAAGTCTAGATTGAACTTGAGTTTTATCAAGATTTATATGTTATTGAGGGGAATTAAGTGTTTTCAGAAAAAAAGAAACCAAGCCTCTTCGGAGTGTTCTGGAAAAGAGATGCGAATTCCATTTGAGGTCAAAGTGAATAGTGAGATCAAGAATATCAATAGATAAAGTAGGATTCCACATGGAACTATCAAGGGAAAAATACTGTTCAGATTGTTAAGATTCATGAAGAAACTGTGAGCATGGAATGAATGAAATCCATCTACCCAATATGAATGAAACACAAAAATTGTATACGTGTCATAACAATAAGGTATCTAGGAATGGCCTGTAGTACTTACACTTATTCCTGGAAGGCCAGGCTTTCCTGGTTGTCCTGTGAATCCAACATCACCACGCTCCCCTTTCTGACCCTACAGTGAAACAAATTGACATCCTGCTTAAATAGGCTGTTGCTGTTAATTGAATGTCACCAAGAATATGCACAGCCTGTGTATCACACTGGTATCAGAATTATTGGTTTTCTTTCCAACTGGGACCGATGGGTTTTAGATGATAGTTATTCAAACAAGAGAACGGAATAAGCATTTCGAATTAAGAAAAAAAGGGACACCTGGGGCTTGACTGAGGATGTGTCAATGAAAATGCCATCATCTATAATAAATTCTTCTTCTTTTGGGCCTCCTTATCTCGAGAGACAATGGATACGCGCCTGGAGGTGGTCAGTGGTTTGTGAAGCAGCATTACATTAAAGCAGCATAATACATTAAAGGTATGCATTCTATGCATTTTTTGTTATGCAACTCTTTCTGTAACTGTCATGTTTCACTTACTGTAAGCAAGACCACAGAAGGTTCATTGCTTTATGTCCTGCTGTTTAAAATGTCTGCATCATTCTATGAATAATTAACAGAAAAATCAGGAAGCTACTGTAAAACTGGATGGCCGAACTTATCACTCCACAATTTTTATTTACTTACTATCATGTCCTTTCTTTTGTTACAGAGAGCTGGCTACATGCAGGGTCATAATCAGATTGGACACCAGAAGGTCTGAACAGTGCAAAACAGTTAAATGAATAATGAATTTGCCATTCAATTTAATTCACTTAACTGTTCTATTATCCAATTGAACCATTGTATCATGTTTGGCAAGCAGCTAACAATGGAATGCAAACTATAACAACAATTTGAAGTGATATAACATCTTTAATGTAGTAAAACATCTCAAGGTCCTTCACAGGAACCTTATCAAACAAAATTTGACTCCGGGACGGGAGTGGAGGAATTGGGGGTGGGGGGGGAGAACGACGACCGAGAACTTGGGGTGGACGCGCTCACCTGGAAACACAACGTTGTGACGTTGTTTCCAGATTCTGTCAGTGACAGGAAAGCTTCAAGGCGACATTCCCACTACAACACGGCCGGGCCGCAATTTGAATAGGTGAACAGCAGGACGAGCTGCGGATTATGGGCATCAGTGGACACCGAATGCCCATGGCCCTGAAGATCTGCAGAACCAATGCAAAGGCCACAATTGATGCATCTGTGAAGCCCCAAGTGTGTATATGTGCTCTTCTTTATACCTTTTTGTGTGTTTCTACATGGTGCAATCCTTATGCTAACAGCTGAGGTGGAGGCAGGCTGCTGATCAAATTGTCCCTTGGCCTGGGATGACTTTGGTGGGCGTCCTCTGGCTGCCTGTGGTATGGAGGGCCCGGCTGGCTGAAGGGTTCCTGTCCAGGTTCAGGAGCCTCAGTCATCGTGCTACTGGAGCTGGGCTCACTGGCGGAGAGGCTGAGGAGCCACTATCCACACCCAGGCCCAATGATATTCAACCTCTACGTGTCTGGCTCTTTCCAGGGATCCGTTGGTGATATGTGTGGGGTCTCCCAAGCAACAGCCCATGGCTGCATCAAAGAGGTGATCAATGCCTTGTTCAAGAGGACCAGCAAATATGTGCGATACTGGACCGATCCTGATAGTCAGTCAGAGGGGGCCAATGGATTCGGGGCCATCGCTGGATTCTCCCAGGTGCAAGGTGTCATCAATTACACACATGTGGCCATCAGGGCTCCCAGGGTCAGGGCCAGTGTCCTTCATCAACAGGAAGGGCTTCCATTCGTTCAATGTCCAACAACTATGACCACCAGAAGTGCATCCTGAGGGAGTGTGCCCGCTTCCCTGGAAGCAGCCATGATGCCTACATACTACTCCCAGGTGCCACAGCTTTTCAGGTCCCCTTCTCACCTTCAGGGACGGATTCTTGGGGACAAGGGCTACCCATTGAAGACATGACTATTGACACAAGTGAGGAACCTTTGCACTGCAGCAGAGGAGAGGTACAACATCAGCCACGGCTGCACACGAGCGACTATTGAGCAGGCCATTGGGGGCACTGCAGTATGCCCAAGCAAGGGTCTCATGTATTGTGGTGGTCTGCTGTGCTCTGAACAATCTAGCACAGCAGAGTGGGGAGGCCTTGCATGCAGAGGACATGATTGATCGCCAGTCCTCATCCGCGAGGAGAATGTGGATGAGGCTACAAAGCAGGCAGCACTGGATCTTGCATCCGTTTCACTGGAAGCCAGACATACAAGGGAGGCACAATACAATCTCATACGTAACAAAAACAAGAAATGCTGGAACCACTCAGCAGGTCTGGCAGCATCTGTGGAAAGAGAAGCAGAGTTAACGTTTCGGGTCAGTGACCGTTCTTTGGAACTGGCAAATATTAGAAATGTCAAAGGTTATAAGCAAGTGAGGCAGGGGTGGGGCAAGAGATAACAAAGGAGAAGGTATAGATTGGACAAGGCCACATAGCTGAGCATGGAGCAAAGGCAAACAATATGTTAATGGTGTGTTGAAAGACAAAGCATTAGTACAAATAGGGTATTAACGGACTGAAGATTGAACAGCAGCAAGTACAAACATGAAAAAAAAACAGTGGGCAAGCAAACTGAACAAACTCAGATGAAATGAAATAAACATTTAAAAAAATTGTAAAAAATACAAAATGAAAAATAGCAAAGAAAAAATAAAAAATAACTAAAAATAAAAGTAAAATGGGGGGCTGTCATGCTCTGAAATTATTGAACTCAATGTTCAGTCCGGCAGGCTGTAGTGTGCCTAATCGGTAAATGAGATGCTGTTCCTCAAGCTTGCGTTGATGTTCACTGGAACACTGCAGCAATCCCAGGATAGAGATGTGAGCATGAGAGCAGGGCGGAGCGTTGAAATGGCAAGCAACCAGAAGCTCAGGGTCCTGCTTGCGGACTGAGCCAAGGTTTTCCGCAAAGCGGTCGCCTAGTCTCCGTTTGGTCTCCCCAATGTTGAGGAGACCACATTGTGAACAGCGAATACAGTATATTACATTGAAAGAAGTACAAGTAAATCGTTGTTTCACCTGAAAGGAGTGTTTGGAGCCTAGGATAGTGAGGAGAGAGGCGGTAAATGGGCAGGTATTACACCTCCTGCGATTTCAGGGGAAGGTGCCATGGGACGGGGACGAGGTGGTGGGGGTAATGGAGGAGTGGACCAGGGTGTCGCAGAAGGAACGATCCCTTCGGAATGCTGACAGGGGAAGGGAGGGGAAGATGCATTTGGTAGCGGCATCACGCTGGAGGTGGCAGAAATGGCGGAGGATGATCCTTTGGATATGGAGGCTGATGGGGTGGAAAGTGAGGACAAGGGGAACCCTGTCACGGTTCTGGGAGGGAGGGGAAGGGGTAAGGGTAGATGTACGGGAAATGGGCTGGACACAGTTGAGGGCCCTGTCAACAACAGTGGGGGGGAGTCCTCGGTTGAGGAAAAAGGTCATATCAGAAGCACCGTCATGGACGGTAGCATCATCAGAGCAGATGCGTCGGAGACGGAGAAACTGGGAGAATGGAATGGAGTCCTTACAGGAGGTAGGGTGTGAAGAAGTGTAGTCGAGGTAGCTGTGGGAGTCAGTGGGCTTATAATGGATATTGGTAGACAATCTATCCCCAGAGATGGAGACAGAGAAGTCGAGGAAGGGAAGGGAAGTGTCAGAGATGGACCATGTAAAGGTGAGAGAAGGGTGGAAATTGGAAGCAAAGTTGATAAAGTTTTCCAGTTCGGGGCGGGAGCAGGAAACGGCACTGATACAGTCATCAATGTACTGGAAAAAGAGTTGGGGGAGGGGGTCTGAGTAGGGCTAGAACAAAGAATGCTCGACATATCCCACAAAAAGACTGGCATAACTAGGACCCATGTGGGTACCCATAGCAACACCTTTTACTTAAAGGAAGTGCGTGGAGTTGAAGGAGAAGTTGTTCAATGTGAGAACAAGTTCAGCCAGGCGGAGGAGGGTGGTGGTGGATGGGGACTGGTTGGGCCTCTGTTCAAGGAAGAAGCGGAGAGCCCTGAAACCATCCTGGTGGGGGATGGAGGTGTAGAGAGATTGGACATCCATAGAGAAGAGGAGGCGGTTGGGACCAGGAAAGTGGAAATTGTCAAAATGACGGAGGGCGTCAGAAGAGTCACGGATGTAGGTGGGAAGAGACTGGACCAGTGGAGAAAAGATAGAGTCAGGAGAGAAAGAAATAAGTTCAGTGGGGCATGAGCAGGCTGACACAATGGGTCTGCCGGGACAGTCCCGTTTGTGGATTTTGGGAAGGAGGTAGAAGCGGGCTGTCCGGGGTTGCGGGACTATGAGGTTGGAAGCTGCAGAGGGAAGATCTCCAGAGGAGATGAGGTCAGTGGCAGTCCTTTGGACAGTGGTTTGATGTTTGGTGGTGGTGTCATGGTCCAGAGGGAGGTAGGAAGAGGTGTCTGTGAGTTGGCGTTGAGCTTCTGCAAGATAGAGTTCGGTACGCCATATAACAACAGCACCACCCTTGTCTGCAGGTTTGATGACCATGTCGGGGTTAGACCTGAGAGAACGGAGTGCCTCAAGTTCAGAGGGGGACAGGTTTCAGTGAGTGAGGGGGGCAGAGAAATTGAGATGACCAATGTCTTGCTGACAGTATTCAATGAAGAGATCAAGAGCGGGTAAGAGGCCAGGGGGAGGGGTCCAGGTAGAGGGAGAATGCTGGAGGCGGGTGAACGGGTCTGTTGGTCGGGGGGAGGACTCCTGGTCAAAGAAGTGAGCCCGGAGGCAGAGGTGACGGAAGAAGAGCTCAACTTCATGCCGAGCGCGAAATTCACTGAGGTGGGGACATAAGGGGATAAAACTGAGACATTTGCTGAGTACAGAACGTTCAGCATCAGAAAGCGGGAGGTCAGAGGGTATAGTGAATACACGGCAAGGGGTCAAATCAGAAGGGGTGGGGTCAGAGAGAAGTGAAGCGGAAGGAGGATCTGGAGGAGCATTTGTCCCCATCAGCTGCTGGAGCTTACGTTTCTAAACACCTGAAAGGAAGAAAAAAAGTTGTTAATGCGTCGGATGAGACGAAAGTTGAAATGAAACTGTGGAGTAGAACAGCTTTGAGATAAGGTGAGGCGATGCTGCTGGAGAGAAAGGTTCAGTGTGTGCATGTGGTGGCACACAGCACTGCTTCACAGGACCCTGAGCTTCCGGTTGCTTGCCATTTCAACCCTCCCCCCTGCTCTCATGATCACATATCTATCCAGTGTTCCAGTGAACATCAACGCAAGCTCGAGGAACAGCATCTCATTTACCGATTAGGCACACTACAGCCTGTCGGACTGAACATTGAGTTGAATAATTTCAGAGCATGACGGGCCCCCCATTTTACTTTTATTTTTAGTTAGTTTTTCTTTTTTCTTCTCTTTTTTTCTTTTTTGCATTTTTTACAATTTTTTTTAACGTTTATTTCATTTCATCTTAGTTTGTTCAGTTTGCTAACCCACTGTTTTGTTTTCATGTTTGTACTTGCTGCTGTTCAATCTTCAGTCCATTAACACCCTATCTGTACTAATGCTTTGTCTTTCAACACACCATTAACATATTGTTTGCCTTTGCTCCATGACCTTTTGGTCAGCTATGTGGCCTTGTCCAATCTACACCTTCTCCTTTGTTATCTCTTGCCCCACCCCCACCTCACTTGCTTATAACAAACAAGAACAAAGAACAAAGAATAGTACAGCACAGGAACAGGCCATTCGGCCCACCAAGCCTGTGCCGATCTTGATGCCTGCCTAAACTAAAACCTGCTGCACTTCCGGGGTCCATATCCCTCTATTCCCATCCTATTCATGTATTTGTCAAGATGCCTCTTAAAAGTCTCTATGGTACCTGGCACTCACCACCCTCTGTGTAAAGAACTTGCCTCGCACATCCCCTCTAAACATTGCACCTCTCACTTAAACCTATGTCCCTTAGTAACTGACTCTTCCACCCTGGGAAAAAGCTTCTGACTATCCACTCTGTCCATGCCGCTTATAACTTTGTAAACCTCTATCATTTCGCCCCTCCGCCTCCGTCGTTCCAGTGAAAACAATCCGAGTTTATCCAACCTCTCCTCATAGCTAATGCCCTCCAGACCAGGCAACATCCTGGTAAACCTCTTCTGTACCCTCTCCAAAGCTTCTACGTCCTTCTGGTAATGTGGCGACCAGAATTGCACACAATATTCGAAGTGTAGCCTAACGATAGTTCTGTACAGCTGCAGCATGACTTGCCAATTTTTATACTCTGTGCCCTAACGGATGAAGGCAAGCCTTCTTGACTACCTTATCCACCTGCGTTGCCACTTTCAGTGACCTGTGGACCTGTACGCCCAGATCTCTCTGCCTGTCAATACTCCTAAGGGTTCTGCCATTTACTGTATACTTCCCACATGCATTAGACCTTCCAAAATGCATTACCTCACATTTGTCCGGATTAAACTCCATCTGCCGTTATTTCGAACGAGTCTCCAACCGATCTATATCCTGCTGTATCCTCTGACAATCCTCATCACTGTCCGCAACTCCACCAACCTTTGTGTCACCCGGAAACTTACTAATCAGACCAGCTACATTTTTCTCCAAATCATTTATATATACTACAAACAGCAAAGGTCCCAGCACTGATCCCTGCGGAACACCACTAGTCACAGCCCTCCATTCAGAAAAGCACCCTTCCACTGCTACCCTCTGTCTTCTATGACTGAGCCAGTTCTGTATCCATCTTGCCAGCACCCCTCTGTGTGACTTCACCTTTTGTATCAGTTTGCCATGAGGGACCTTGTCAAAGGCTTTACTGAAGTCCATGTAGATCACATCCACTGCCCTTCCTTCATCAATCATCTTCGTCACTTCCTCAAAAAACTCAATCAAATTAGTGAGACACAACCTCCCCTTCACAAAACCATGCTGCCTCTCGCTAATAAGACCATTTTTTTACAAATGGGAGTAAATGCTGTCCCGAAGAATCCTCTCTAATAATTTCCCTACCACTGACGTAAGGCTCACCCGCCTATAATTTCCTGGATTATCCTTGCTACTCTTCTTAAACAAGGGAACAACATTGGCTATTCTCCAGTCCTCTGGGACCTCACCTGTAGCCAATAAGGATGCAAAGATTTCTATCAAGGCCCCCCCAATTTCTTCCCTTGCCTCCCTCAGTATTCTGGGGTAGATCGCATCAGGCCCTGGGGACTTATCTACCTTAATGCTTTGCAAGACACCCAACACCTCCTCCTTTTAGATAATGAGATGACTGAGACTATCTACACTCCCTTCCCTATGCTCATCATCCACCAAGTCCTTCTCCTTGGTGAATACTGACGCAAAGTACTCATTTAGTACCTCACCCATTTCCTCTGGCTCCACACATAGAATTAGAATTAGAATTAGAACATTACAGCGCAGCACAGGCCCTTCGGCCCTCGATGTTGCGCTGACCTGTGAAACCATCTGACCTACACTATTCCATTTTCATCCATATGTCTATCCAATGGCCACTTAAATGCCCTTAAAGTTGGCGAGTCTACTACTGTTGCCGGTAGGGCGTTCCACGCCCCTACTACTCTCTGAGTAAAGAAACTACCTCTGACATCTGTCCTATATCTATCACCCCTCAACTTAAAGCTATGTCCCCTCGTGTTTGCCATCACCATCCGAGGAAAAAGACTCTCGCTATCCACCCTCTCTAACCCTCTGATTATCTTATATGTCTCTATTAAGTCACCTCTCCTCCTCCTTCTCTCCAATGAAAACAACCTCAAGTCCCTCAGCCTTTCCTTGTAAGACCTTCGCTCCATACCAGGCAACATCCTAGTAAATCTCCTCTGCACCCTTTCCATAGCTTCCACATCCTTCCTATAATGCGGTGACCAGAACTGCACGCAATACTCCAGGTGCGGTCTCACCAGAGTTTTGTACAGCTGCAGCATGACCTCGTGGCTCCGAAACTCGATCCCCCTACTAATAAAAGCGAACACACCATATGCCTTCTTAACAGCCCTATTATCCTGGGTAGCAACCTTCAGGGATTTATGCACCTGGACACCAAGATCTCTCTGCTCATCTACACTACCAAGAATCTTCCCATTAGCCCAGTACTCTGCATTCCTGTTACTCTTTCCAAAGTGAATCACCTCGCACTTTTCCGTATTAAACTCCATTTGCCATCTCTCAGCCCAGCTCTGCAGCCTATCTATGTCCCTCTGTACCCTGCAACATCCTTCGGCACTATCCACAACTCCACCGACCTTAGTGTCATCCGCAAATTTACTTACCCACCCTTCTACACCCTCTTCCAGGTCATTTATAAAAATGACAAACAGCAGTGGCCCCAAAACAGATCCTTGCGGTACACCACTAGTAACTAAACTCCAGGATGAACATTTGCCATCAACCACCACCCTCTGTCTTCTTTCAGCTAGCCAATTTCTGATCCAAAGCTCTCAATCACCTTCAACCCCATACTTCCGTATTTACTGCAATAGCCTACCGTGGGGAACCTTATCAAACGCCTTACTGAAATCCATATACACCACATCCACTGCTTTACCCTCATCCACCTGTTTGGTCACCTTCTCGAAAAGCTCAATAAGGTTTGTGAGGCACGACCTACCCGTCACAAAACCGTGCTGACTATCGCTAATGAACTTATCCTTTTCAAGATGATTATAAATTCTGTCTCTTATAACCTTTTCCAACATTTTACCCACAACCGAAGTAAGGCTCACAGGTCTATAATTACCAGGGCTGTCTCTACTCCCCTTCTTGAACAAGGGGACAACATTTGCTATCCTCCAGTCTTCCGGCACTATTCCTGTCGACAATGACGACATAAAGATCAAGGACAAAGGCTCTGCAATCTCCTCCCTAGCTTCCCAGAGAATCCTAGGATAAATCCCATCTGGCCCAGGGGACTTATCTATTTTCACACTTTCCAAAATTGATAACACCTCCTCCTTGTGAACCTCAATCCCATCTAGCCTAATAGCCTGAATCTCAGTATTCTCCTCGACAACATTTTCTTTCTCTACTGTAAATACTGACGCAAAATATTCATTTAACACTTCCCCTACCTCCTCTGATTCCACACACAACTTCCCACTACGATCCTTGATTGGCCCTAATCTAACTCCAGTCATTCTTTTATTCCTGATATACCTATAGAAAGCCTTAAGGTTTTCCCTGATCCTATCCGCCAATGACTTCTCGTGTCCTCTCCTTGCTCTCCTTAGCTGTCCCTTTAGATCCTTCCTGGCTAGCTTGTAACTCTCAAGCGCCCTAACTAGGCCTTCATGTCTCATCCTAACATAAGCCTTCTTCTTCCTTTTGACAAGCGCTTCAACTTCTTTAGTAAACCACGGCTCCCTCGCTCGACAACTTCCTCCCTGCCTCACAGGTACATACTTATCAAGGACACGCAGTAGCTGCTCCTTGAATAAGCTCCACATTTAGATTGTTCCCATCCCCTGCAGTTTCCTTCCCCATCCTACGCATCCTAAATCTAGATTCCCTTCTCTGTCCTTGAGTGGGCCAACCCTTTCCCTAGTTACCCTCTTGCTCTTTGTTTCTTCTTTTTTCTTCTTTTGGGCCTCCTTATCTCGACAGACAATGGATATGCGCCTGGAGGTGGTCAGTGGTTTGTGAAGCAGCGCCTGGAGTGGCTATAAAGGCCAATTCTGGAGTGACAGGCTCTTCCACAGGTGCTGCAGAGAAATTTGTTTGTCGGGGCTGTTGCACAGTTGGCTCTCCCCTTGCGCCT
This sequence comes from Heterodontus francisci, assembly GCF_036365525.1. Taxonomy (NCBI): domain Eukaryota; kingdom Metazoa; phylum Chordata; class Chondrichthyes; order Heterodontiformes; family Heterodontidae; genus Heterodontus; species Heterodontus francisci. The sequence continues at coordinate 42,528,914 of NC_090375.1, forward strand.
CTGTCTTTTTTCCTGCCAACTACTAAGTCTCTTCGACTCGCCACAATTTAGCCCTGTCTTTATGGCTGCCCGCCAGCTCTGGCGAATGCTGGCAACTGACTCCCACGACTTGTGATCAATGTCACACGATTTCATGTCGCGTTTGCAGACGTCTTTATAGCGGAGACATGGACGGCCGGTGGGTCTGATACAAGTGACGAGTTCGCTGTACAATTAGATTAGATTAGAGATACAGCACTGAAACAGGCCCTTCGGCCCACCGAGTCTGTGCCGAACATCAACCACCCATTTATACTAATCCTACACTAACCCCATATTCCTACCAAACATCCCCACCTGTCCCTTTATTTCCCTACCACCTACCTACACTAGTGACAACTTATCATGGCCAATTTACCTATCAACCTGCAAGTCTTTTGGCTTGTGGGAGGAAACCGGAGCACCCGGAGGAAACCCACGCAAACACAGGGAGAACTGGCAAACTCCACACAGGCAGTACCCGGAATCGAACTCGGGTCCCTGGAGCTGTGAGGCTGCGGTGCTAACCACTGCGCCACTGTGCCGCAATGTGTCTTTGGGGATCCTGCCATCTTCCATGCGGCTCACATGGCCAAGCCATCTCAAGCGCCGCTGACTCAGTAGTGTGTATAAGCTGGGGGTGTTGGCCGCTTCAAGGACTTCTGTGTTGGAGATATAGTCCTGCCACCTGATGCCAAGTATTCTCCGAAGGCAGCGAAGATGGAATGAATTGAGACGTCGCTCTTGGCTGGCATACGTTGTCCAGGCCTCACTGCCGTAGAGCAAGGTACTGAGGACACAGGCCTGATACACTCGGACTTTTGTGTTCCGTGTCAGTGCGCCATTTTCCCACACTCTCTTGGCCAGTCTGGACATAGCAGTGGAAGCCTTACCCATGCGCTTGTTGATTTCTGCATCTAGAGACAGGTTACTGGTGATAGTTGAGCCTAGGTAGGTGAACTCTTGAACCACTTCCAGAGCGTGGTCGCCAATATTGATGGATGGAGCATTTCTGATGTCCTGCCCCATGATGTTTGTTTTCTTGAGGCTGATGGTTAGGCCAAATTCATTCTTGCTCTTTATATACGTACAAAAAGCCTTGGGATTTTGCTTAATCCTGTTTGCCAATGACTTCTCATAACCCCTTTTAGCCCTCATGACTCCTTGCTTAAGTTCCTTCCTACTGTCTTTATATTCCTCAAGGGATTCGTCTGTTCCTAGCCCTCCAGCCCTTACGAATGCTTCCTTTATCTTTTTGACGAGGCTCACAATATCTCACGTTATCCAAGGTTCCCGAAACTTGCCAAACTTATCCTTCTTCCTCACAGGAACATGCTGGTCCTGGATTCTAATCAACTGACATTTGAAAGACTCCCACATGTCAGATGTTGATTTACCCTCAAACAGCCGCCCCCAATCTAAATTCTTCAGTTCCTGCCTAATATTGTTATAATTAGCCTTCCCCCAATTTAGCACCTTCACCTGAGGACTACTCTTATCCTTTTCCACAAGTACCTTAAAACTTATGGAATTATGGTCACTGTTCCCGAAATGCTCCCCCACTGAAACTTCGACCACCTGGCCAGGCTCATTCCCCAATACCAGGTCCAGTACAGCCCCATCCCTAGTTGGACTATCTACGTATTGTTTCAAGAAGCCCTCCTGGATGCTCCTTACAAATTCTACCCCATCCAAGCCCCTCGCACTAAGTGAGTCCCAGTCAATATCGGGTAAGTTAAAATCACCCACCACTACAACCCTGTTACATTTACATCTTTTCAAAATCTGTCTACATGTCTGCTCCTCTACCTCCCGCTGGCTGTTGGGAGGCCTGTAGTAAACCTCCAACATCGTGACTGCACCCTTCCTATTCCTGAGCTCCACCCATTTTGCCTCGCTGCATGACCCCTCCGAGGTATCCTCCCACAGTACAGCTGTGATATTCTCCTTAACCAGTAATGCAACTCCCCCACCCCTTTTACATCCCCCTCTATCCTGCCTGAAGCTTCTAAGTCCTGGAACATTTAGCTACCAATCCTGTCCTTCCCTCAACCAAGTCTCTGTAATAGCAACAACATCATAGTTCCAAGTACAAATCCAAGCTCTAAATTCATCTGCCTTACCTGTTACACTTCTCGCATTGAAACAAATGCAGTTCAGACCACCAGTCCCGCTGTGCTCCGCAACATCTCCCTGCCTGCTCTTCCTCTTAGTCTTACTGGCCTTATTTACTAGTTCCCCCTCATTTATTTCACTTGCTGTCCTACTGCTCTGGTTCTCACCTCCCTGCCACAATAGTTTAAACCGTCCCGAGTGACGCTGGCAGGATATTTGTGCCCCTCCAGTTTAGATGCAACCTGTCCTTCTTGTACAGGTCCCATCTGTCCCTGAAGAGATCACAATGGTCCAGATATCTGAAACCCTCCCTTCTTCACCAGCTGTTCAGCCACGTGTTTAGCTGCACTATCTTCCTATTTCTAGCCTCACTGGCACGTGGCACAGGGAGTAATCCCGAGATTACAACCCTAGAGGTCCTGTCTTTTAACTTTCTACCTGACTCCCTAACTCCCCCTGCAGGACCTCATCACTCTTCCTGCCTATGTCGTTGGTACCGATGAGTACCACAACCTCTGGCTGTACACCCTCCCCCTTCGGAATGCCCCCTGTCCATTCAGAGACATCCTTGACCCTGGCACCAGGGAGGCAACATACCATCCTGGAGTCTCTTTCACGTCCACAGAAGCGCCTATCTGTGCCCCTGACTATAGAGTCCCCTATAACTATTGCTCTTCTGCGCTTTGTCCCTCCCTGCTGAACAACAGTGCCAGCCATGGTGCCACTGCTCTGGCTGCTGCTGTTTTCCCCTGATAGGCCATCGTCCCCAACAGTATCCAAAACGGTATACTTGTTAGAGAGGGGTATAGCCACAGGGGATTCCTGCACTGACTGCCTGCCCCTTCTAGCGGTCACCTATCTATCTGCCTGCACCTTGGGTGTAACCACTTCTCTAAAACTCCTGTCTATGACACTTTCTGCCACCTGCATGCTCCTAAGTGCATCCAATTGCTGCTCCAACCGATCCATGCAGTCTGTGAGGAGCTGCAACTGGGTACACTTCCTGCAGATGTAGACGTCCGGAACGCTGGAAGCGTCACGGACCTCCCACATCTCACAGGTGAAGCACTTTACCCCTCTAACTGACATTTCTAGCACTATTTAATAAATAAAAATAAATACTTATTAAATCCTTACTAAATTGTTATAATTAGCGATATGATCCCTGGTGCTCGATTCCTACTATAAATTTTAAATGCTAACGAAATACAGTAATCTCCTCCCTCTGGTTTAGTTACTCTACTTATTAATTAGTTAATTAGGGTTTTAATCAATTTTTACCAATGTTTTATTTTCAAATTCAGTACAAATTCCATACCAGCCAATCAGGTCACAGCTTTCCTGTGACGTCACTTTTCAGTTTTTTTTTTACCCGAGATAAGTTTTTTCTACTTACCGGTCTGGAACTCCGCCCTCCGAGTCTTCTCCGTGAGTGTAGGCCGCGGATCCCCGAGGTAAGTTTTTTCTACTTACCGGTCTGGAATTCCGTCCTCCAAGTCTTCTCCGTGAATGTAGGCCGCTAATCCCCGAGGTAAGTTTTTTCTACTTACCGGTCTGGAACTCCGCCCTCCGAGTCTTCTCCGTGAGTGTAGGCCGCGGATCCCCGAGGTAAGTTTTTTCTACTTACCGGTCTGGAATTCCGTCCTCCAAGTCTTCTCCGTGAATGTAGGCCGCTAATCCCCGAGGTAAGTTTTTTCTACTTACCGGTCTGGAGTTCCGCCCTCCGAGTCTTCTCTGTGAATGTAGGCCGCGGATCCCCGAGGTAAGTTTTTTCTACTTACCGTTCTGGAACTCCGCCCTCCGAGTCTTCTCCGTGAATCTTTGACCTTTGACATTTCTAATATTTGCCAGTTCCGAAGAAGTGTCACTGACCCAAAACGTTAACTCTGCTTCTCTTTCCACAGATGCTGCCAGACCTGCTGAGTAGTTCCAGCATTTCTTGTTTTTATTTCAGATTTCCAGCATCTGCAGTATTTTGCTTTTATTACAATCTCATACGTGCCCGCTTCCTGCCACCATGATGGCCTCTCAAAGTGAACTCAATAATGACTCATCTCACGGTATTCCGCCTGTCACCTCCTTCCTATTTCAGTCCAGTAACAAGCGTCAGCTTCACCGCGCGCTCTGACACATCTGAGACGATGACAAAACTCAGCCTGTGTCTACACTGGCAGCCCATTGAGGGAGAAAGGTGAAGGTTGCACCTCACAAGTCAACAATGAAAGCATGAACCAAAGACAGGAATGAATCTGACCTCCACTTATTAACACAATTGCTGGAACCAATGCAAATGCCACAATTGATACACCTGTGAAGCCCCAAGTGCATTTACATGCTCTTCTTTATACGTTTTTGTGTGTTTCTACACAGTGCAATCCTTACGCTAGCAGCTGAGGTGGAGGGTGGAGGCAGGCTGCTAATCATATTGTCCCTCGGCCTGGGATGACTTTGGTGGGTATCCTCTGGCTGCCTGAGGCATGGAGGGCCCGGTTGGCTGAAGGGTTCCAGTACAGGTTCAGGAGCCTCAGTCATCGTGGCTACTGGAGCTGGGCTCACTGGCACAGAGGCTGAGGAGCCTCTATCCACACCCACAGCACCCTGAGGGGAGCCTCCAAGTGTGGAGGGCAGCCTCTCCTCCTCCCTTTCAAGGCTCTCTTGCACCTCTATGCTGACCATAAAAGGGCAAGGACCTTGAAAAGACTCCAGGCGCCTCGTCCTTCTCTCAACTTGCCACGGCTGTGTTGAGCTCGTGGTCACGACGATGGTGTGTAGGTCTGCATGCATCTGGGCAATCTAGCTCTCCTTGAGGGTCTCCAAACTCTAGATGGAGGGAGTCACACGCTCACATGCCTGAGACATGGCAGCTCTCATGGCATGGATGGACTAGAGGCTTGTCATCAGCCAAAGGTTCAGCATGGGCTTGGCCCACCACAATCCTCCAACTGTCAATGACCTCAGTTGTTACAGCCTCTGTCAGCTGCTCATGCATGTGTGTGATGCTCTCACCAGCTTGTGACCTTGAATCTAAGCCTGAGCACATACCCACTGAAGTGAGAGTATCTACAATGGTGGAGGGTGCAGGGTAATGATGTGACGGTGCATCCTCTGACTGTTCCTCCTCCTTGTCAGAGGTCAATGGCAGGACCCCTGTCCCAGTAGCTGAGCTTGCCTCCGAGGTGCCACGGCCTGCATGAGAAAACACAAACGTCTGTGGGTTAGGTTGTGCAGATCTTCTCATACTTGATATGGATCTCCAGAAGTGTGATGGAGGACACATAAACACAATGTTTCCTTATGCTCTTGTGTGGACACTCCAGTATCACTGTTCATGATTGCATGGCTGCCCTGTGCCCCCACTAGCTGCAGAGCCTCCTCCTCTGCCAACGTCAGTAGACACGCATCAGGGATCCCACTGCCAGTCCTCAATGTCTTCCTGGTATTATGGGCTCATTTCTTCTGCAAGCAGAAACAGGGACATACTTAGACTTTGCATGAAGAGCAACAGAACACGTATGCTAGTGGCAGCCCTTCAATGGGGTCTCCTAAATGACTCCTCCCCATGCCATTGGGGTGAGCTCGGAAAGAAGCATCAGTGATAGAGGGAAGGAGGGAGTCCAGGAGTTACAGCAGCAGCAGCAGAACGGTCAGCAGCACTTCAGGTTCGCTACTTCAGTGAAAGGCAGTCGTACAATTAAGGCTGGCAAAACTTTAAAGATGGCGCCAGCACCTGCGTTCTGGTCACTTGATGCTGCTATTGTAGCACCGCCGCCGTCCTGCAATAGGACGGGCCCTGTGCCTTGGTTATGTTAATTGGCCAGCTGCCACGTGATTGTGGGCGACGGTGCCCATTTCCAGTACTGACGCCAGGTCCCGCGACAGGATGACAAAGTTCAGCCCCGTGACACATAAGGGGATAGCAGGACTGATGACCAAAAACCTGGTCAAAGAGGTAGGTTCTAAGGAGTATGGTAAAGGAGGAGAGAGAGGTAGAGAGGGGTAGATTGCAATTACAGTACCACAAGAACAGTCACATAGTTGTTATGTTTTACACATTGTATTTGTGTCATGTGCTTTCATTGCCATTGACATTACAGGACAGCAAAACAAATCTTCAAAAACAAAAGGATCTTTATAAACAGATTACTCAGATCTAGCAATATCCCATAGTATTTGAGAGTTGATTTTTTTGAAAATAGTTCGCCAATTAATGATTGCCTTTTAGCTGGAGATACTGGATGAACTGTAAGCTCTAACTAGTCAAATGATAAGAAAGGTTGAGCATTAGCACTTGACGAGGTGGTTTTCAGACCTAAACATAAGCACTTGTCACACTGATCACCAAAGTTCTTCAGCCCCAGCATCGGATGATGTGAAAAGACTCTGAGGGTGGCACAGTGACACAGTGGTTAGCACCGCAGCATCACAGCTCCAGCGACCCGGGTTCAGTTCTGGGTACTGCCTGTGGGGAGTTTGCAAGTTCTCCTTGTGTCTGCGTGGGTTTCCGCCGGGTACTCTGGTTTCCTCCTTCAGCCAAAGACTTGCAGGTTGATAGGTAAATTGGCCATTGTAAATTGCCCCTAGTGTAGGTAGGTGGTAGGAGAATGGTGGGGATGTGGTAGAGAATATGGGGTTAATGTGGGATTTGTTGGTCGGCACAGACTCGGTGGGCCGAAGGGCCTGTTTCAGTGCTGTATCTCTAAGTAAATAAATGTCAGTGAATTGGTTACTAAGCACTTGGAAAAAGAGCTTAACACCTTGATTGGCAAAACGGGTTTACACATCGGTTTTAGCAGGGAAGTAGAACAGCTAAATGAATAAATCCAGACTTTTATAATTCTTTTAATGTTTTATTCACTGAAAGGTTATTCATTTAAGGGGAACATCGGTTGTTGGAATAGGTAGAAAAGGGATTTCGAAATTTCATTTGCCTATCAGTTATTCATTTAAGTGGGCATTGACTGTAGTAGTATTGCCAGAGTTGGCATGGGTCTGTCTGGACATCACCTTCATCAAAGAATGAAAAAAGCAAAGGTCTTCAACATGGGACATAATAATGTAAAGACAAACCGGGGTGACGGGCGGGGGGCATGGAATTTTATGCTCTCCACAATGATGACTTTGGAGGAAGGGAGAGCATATAATCGGGCGGGCTGGTGGCACAGGTGACCCCCAACATCTTCCCGCCTCGACCCAAATTAAGTCTGGGGTGAGAAGGTCTGTAGGGGGCTTTCCCACCCTGCCGTCAATTGAGGCTCTTAAGTGGGCAATCAATGCTGTTATGACCAGGTGAGGAAGGGGTCTCAGGCTCCCCACTGGCCCTTTTCCAGGTTTGGCTATAACAGGGTTTAGCTTTTAAAACACAGTGTTTTAGTTTAATACCTCAGTGAGTCCTTGCTCACTGCTCTCTAGTGTAATTGTAAACGAACCAACCAGATCAGTTTTCTTAGGTTTAACCAAGAAAGACGCAAGTTTATTAGCCTTAACACTCTAACTCAGTGAAAATTACTAAAAATACGCAGCGTAACCATGCTAGTATGCATACGAGATAAACACACACACAGAAATAGATACAGAGGGGAAGAAAGAATAAAGCGGGGCGGGGGGGGGGGGGGTGTTTGGAGTAGTAAATAGAATTCAGTTACTGTCTTTAGTTTGGACGTAAAGTTCTTGATTGACTTTAAGTCTTGAAGTTCTCGCTGGGGCCCAGTGCACACATTCAAACTTGTTTCACTGGTACCAGAAGGCTGAAGAGGTCCTCTGTCTTGAGGCTTAAGTTGCTTCTGTGAGTCCCTGGGACTTTGCTTTAGAGAGCGAGAAAGACAGGGAGAGAGTGGTGCTTTCTCCTTTGAGTTCAGTTGCAGTCTTCCCTTTCTGTGTGCACAATTCAAAAGGTCTCCAGGGTGGCCAGCAGGTTAGTCATGTGACCAGCTCTTTGTTTGAAACAGCATAATCTGCAAGGATTGTTGATTTCAAAAGTTCTCCAGTCACACTCAGTGGGGGGCAGAGGAGTGAAGGTTTGTCTCTTAAAAAATCAGTGGCTCTCAATGTCTTTTGATCACCACTATTGACAAAACTCATCTCGCTAACTGAATCAGGGAGCACTCCCATTGTCTCTCTATGCAACTGTCTCTCAGAATGCAAATGTGCAACCATGTTTTAGCTGTTCAGCTCTGTGTTCCTTTTAAATGAGTTATGTTCAATGTCCAGTAAAATGTTCAAATAGTGTTCCATATGACGAAATTAATATGTTTCCATTTGGCAGATGTGGTTTCCATCACATCTCTTGCTGAATTAAATATGACATTAGGAGAGCATTTCATTATAAATTAGAAAGAAGAGACAATACAAGAAATACATTCATTTCTCTCATTCATTCTCATTTATTCAGAAATCTTAAAATTGTTACAGCCTGTCTTTCCTTTGTAGCAGTGCTGCTTTAAATTGCCCCTTTGCCTTGAGGTGAGTCTGAGATAGTTATGTGTTGCCCAAGGGATTTAAATTTTCTTCACTATCAGCTTACAATAAGTTGGGAATGGGCATCCCAATAAACATGTGATTTTGGGGAGGTTTGAAGTTTGCACTTTTCCATGATTGTCCAGGGTGCCTTTGTTCCTGTTGGGGTCTGCAGGGGGAGGGTTAGATTTTATTGGCCCTGGTTTGGAGCTCTGATCATGGGAGTCGGCAGTGGGTGGATCCACTCTGACCTCATTTTCAGTGCCCTGGTGAGTCCTGGAAGTGCTGTTCACTTCAGGGCATTGTTGGTTCCCTTTTCTTCTGACTGTGCAGGAGGATTCCTTGCTAATCTTCCCTTTGTCTTCTGGGATATTCCTGCTTGCAGGTATTTGTCCAGATTCTACTACACTCCCCTGCGGCACCTCGACTAGGTGAGGCACCCTCACGGTTACTATGCCCTCTTGAGGACTTACTTTGTCCCTGCAGGTTGCTGTAAATGCTGTTAGCAACTCTGGTGGGGTGCTTCTGGTGTCCGCATTTACATAAGAGGATGTCAGGTCTAAGTTTTCCAACACTTCGGGGTTGGCTCACCAGACAGTAGGGGTTTTTATTTGGGAATCTTCCTTGGACCTCCTTTAACCTGTCCCCTTTGTTCCCTTTTCCTCTTTCCTCTCTAACTTTAAGCCAGACCTCTGCCTGTCTGCCCCCTTTTGTTCTCAGCAGGGGTCCCTTACAGTTCACCAGCCCTCTACTGGGGGGGTTTCCCAAAAGCCAATACAAGAAGTAAGAGCGCAGATTTCACTGTAGGTTGGGGTTTCTCCTAATCCTGGCACATGTAGCAATTCCTGCAGTCCTCAAACACATCTTTGTGGAGTTTTGGCCAGTCAAACTGCTGTTCTATGCAGGCTTTCGTTTTTCGTATACCGACATGTACAGCCATTGTAATCTCATGGGCTATTTTCAATATTTCTTTCTGGTACCTCTGCGGCACCACTAACTGGTGAACTACTGTCCACTCCTTGCTCTCAGTTCTGTGAGAAGAACTCCACTTACTCATCAGTACCTCATTCTTTAAATAGTAGCAATCAGGGACTCCGTCTGCTTCCATTTCAGACTGGGCAGCCCGTGTTAACTCTCTTGGCACTGGGTCGGCTCTCTGATCCTCAGCTAGGGAAGATCCATTTAATTCATTCCCTGGGTCTTCCAACTTTTCAAAGAAAGTTTCAGACAGACAGAGCTCATGGTCATCTGCCTGCAGTGCCAATGCAGTCTCCTCTGGGGGAGCTGGTTTGGTTGGCCCAAATCACGACATATTTAGGGGAACTGCAGGGGACCGTCTCCTGCCACTGCCCTGTCTCTCTGACCTCCTTATGTCTCTCTTTCACTACTGGGGAAGCTACCACCTTCGCCCCTGTCAGATCATTACCTAGGAGCAGGTCAACCCCGTCCACAGGCAAACTAGGGACAATCCCTCTGGTCACCGGTCCCGAAACTAGGTTACACTCTAAAGGTATGGGCCTACACTGCCCTCCAATACCATTCACCACCATTCTGGTATTTACTGAACTCTCTGGAGGAAAGGTCAGGCCTTTTTCCAGCAAAAGGGATCTGGTGGCCCCTGTATTCCTGAGGATTACTATGGGCTTGCTTGCCCCACTCAAGGGATATGGGGTTACTCTCAGATACAAAATCCTGATAACCTTCAGGATCTCATTAAATTTTCCTGCACCCACAGCAGTATTTTCTCTGGGTCTTAATACTGTTGCAGTCTTGTTCTGCTGCGCTTTCCATCAGGGTCCCTTTTCCTTCACTAAGCGGGTGTGCCCTGATTAACCTTACAGGCTTTCCCCATAGTTTCCAGCAGTCAGCTCTTGGATGACCTGCCTTATTACAATGGAAGCACGCAGGTCTCTGGGTCTCACTCCTACTTACAGCACTATCCTTTTTGGCTGGAGGAGGGCCCCCTGTGTCTCCTGCTTTTCTTTCTCTCCCAGGACTGCTTGGGCTCCTATCAGCTTCCCACCCTGTGTCCTTTTCAGATTTGTGGGGGTGACTAGGAAAGATTTTCCCTTGGGGAACCGACTTGTATATTACAGCAAACACATCAGCCGGAAATGCAGCTTGCCTGACTCTATGTACTTTTTGTTCCTCCACATGGGTCTTTAAAGAAAGGGGGAGAGAGTTTTTAAATTCCTCAAGGAGAATTACCTCTCTGAGGTTTTCCCAGCTGGGCTAAACTTTAAGAGCTCTCAACCACTGGTCAAAACCCAGCTGCTTACTCCTCTCAAACTCCAAGTACGTTTGCTCAGCTTGTTTCTGGAGGGTTCAGATCTTGTGGTGATAGGCCTCCGGTACAAGCTCATATGCCCCAAGGATAGCATTTTTTTTTTCAGTTCATAATTTGATGAACAGGAAATAAACCTCATGGGTTTTTCCTGTGAACTTACTTTGCAGCAGAAGAGTCCAGCTCTCAGCCGGACATTTTAACTGCCTTGCAAGTTTCTCCAAAGATACAAAAAATGCTTTCGCGTCTCCCTCACTGAATTTTGGAATCAACTGGGAAATCTTTAAAACCTCAGCGCACAGTCCCGAATTACTATTTTCCATATTGGCCATGCTTTTACCGGGGTTACTCTGTTGCCTCCTAATTAATCCAAGTCGCCTCAGCTCTCTTTCCTCCCATCTCTTCTGGATATTTCTCTCTCGCTCTCTCTCTCCTGTCTTTCTTTCTCTCTCTCTTCTCTCTTTTTCTCTCTCCTGTCATTCTTTTTCTCTCTCTTGTCTCTCTTTTTCTTTCTCCTGTCTCTCCCTTTCTCTCTCTCTCTTTCCCTGTCTTTTAATTCAAGTTTCCTCTTTCCAATTGTATCTTTGTCAATATTACCCTATCTGACTCGAATTCTAACCCTGCCTCTGATTCTTCGGATTCAAGGGAAAAATGGTTGGCCACTAGTCTTAGGAGTTCGGACTTTCTAGCCTTTGCACAGAAAGTGATCCCACACTGCTCAGCCATACTTCTCAACTGCTCCATGCCTTTAACTTATCCCAAGTTACTTCACCCTGGCTTGGGTAGTTACTGGCTTCAGTCACGGACATGTTAGTATTCTAGCACACACAGCCACAAGAAAACCCGTATTGAAATCTTTTCTCTTTTTTGATTGGGATCAATTTGATTTCCCACTTCCAATTTCTCATTTGTCTGTGCGTCCAATCCGGATGCTAGCTGCCAAATTTCTGTTACGACCAGGTGAGGAAGGGGTCTCAGGCTCCCCTCTGGCCTCTTTCCTGGTTTGGCCATAACAGGGTTTAATTTTTAAAACACGGTGTTTTAGCTTAACACCTCAGTGAGTCCTTACTCATTGCTCTCTAAGTGTAATTGTAAATGAACCAACCAGACAGGTTTTCTTAGGTTTAAACAAGAAAGATGTTAGCTTGTTAGCCTTAACACTCTAACTCAGTGAAAATTACTAAAAGTACGCGATGTAACCAGGCTGGCAAGCATAAGAGATAAACACACACACACAAAAAGATACAGAGGGGGAGAAAGAATAAAGGGGGGACGGTTGGAGTAGTAAATGGAATTCAGTTACTGTCCTTAGTTTGGATGTAAAGTCCTTGATTGGAGTTAAGTCTTGCAGTTCTCGATGGGGCCCAGTACTTACTTTCAAATTTGTTTTGCTGGTACCAGACGGCTGAAGAGGTCCTCTGGTACCAGCGAAACAAGTTTGAAAGTGTGCACTTAGAAAGTGTGCATTTAAAAAGTTCTCCAGTCACACTCAGTGGGAGGGATGGGGATGGTGGGGGGGGGGGGGGGGGGTGGTGGGGGGGTGGAGGTTTGTCTCTTACAAAGTCAGTGGCTCTCAATGTCTTTTGATCACCACTATTGACAAAATCCATCTTGCCAACTGAATCAGGGAGCACTCGCATTGTCTCTCTCTCTCTCTGCAACTGTCTCTCAGAATGCAAATGTGCAACCATGTTTTAGCTGTTCAGCTCTGTGGTCCTTTTAAACAAGTTATGTTCAATGTCCAGAAAAAAGTGCAAGTTGTGTTCCATGTGACAAAATTAATATGTTTCCATTTGACAGATGTGGATTCCATCACAATGCCCAATTAAGGGGCTCATCCTGACACCACCTCATGAGCCCAGTGGTGGGCAAGCCTGTCGCCACACGGGGAGCATACCAAGCAATTCTGTGCAGGTTGTTTGCTGGATCCGGTGTTGGGGTGGGTGCAGTTCCCTCATCACGGGATCCAACATCAGGAAGTGGGGGCCCACTGAGAGCCACCTCCTGCCCTTGCTGCCGATCCACCTATACCCCTTTCCCCCACGACCCCCACCCCGAGAAATTCATCCTGCCTGACTCACCCGTGGCCTGGGTCCAGTGCCTCCCGTGAATCCAGTACCAACAGCAGCTATTGCCTCTGCAGCGGTACTGCTCAGTTAAGGAGTTGCCAGCCTCTGATTGGCCGACAGCTCACAACAGGACTTCCTTTGCCGGTTCCTTAATCCCAAGGAAGGCCTGCCGCACAATTGGGAGGCCTTCCCCAGAGAATGTGACGCAAGGCTCTCACCAGTGCTTTAACCAGTGACTGAGACCCCTATCACTCAGATAAAATCGCAGGCTAGCTGAATTGGTGATACTTATTTTCTGCCAGCGTAACAGGCAACAGGTGTGTGCATACATGGGAGTATTCAAAGATCGTGTAAATTTGGGGGACACACCATCTGACATATTTCACTTCACTTGCACCCCAGCAAGGCTAGCTGCTAAGAATACTGTGACTTCCAGGAATCTGCAGTTGCTAAGTTCAGAGCATTTTACAAAATAATAAACTTGAAGCAGATTAGGGATATATTTCCAATTAAATTCAGCGCTTAATGGCCAGTCTCACGGGTAGGCTGCAGCTGGTTTGAGACCCCCGAGCTAGCTTCCCAACAGAGGTAGGAATCCTGTTGAGAATCTGCCAACCTTATTCAAATAACTAAGACATCAGAAAATCAGCAGAAACAAGGCGAGTCATTACAGTGACTCATGGTAAATGTGCTGGGATTTGTCGAATCCCCAAAAGCACCATGGGAGTGAACTTTCCAAGACTCTTTTCTCGTGGGCCAATTAAATAATTAGGCATGGTTGAGAGCATGACTAAAACTTGTGGTGCTCCTGCTTTTCCAACCAATTAAATTCATAACAACATAGACTGCAGCAAACAGATTCACCATGTCCAGAACAAGAGAAACAGAAGAAAGGCTTGAAGTGAATATGGGGTGAGGTGAGGGCTTAGTGAATTCAAAACTAATCTGCATAAGTATCTATAAGTAGTCAATCTATGGAATTGGCTCACTAGGGGGATGGTGGAAGCAGTTAGTATTGATTCATTAAAATGCAAATTGGATAGATTCTTTCAGAAAATAACATTTTGCGGCATATTTTTTAGTACTTTGAGACATGGTATATGGTAAGTGCAGCATACTTGGGAGGAACAGGTAACTTTAGACCTATGATTCCCAAAAGCTCTCCACCACTGGGGATTTCCTCTCCTCATGTCTGTGTCTGTTGTAGACTAATTGATAGATTGATTCCGATGTTTAGTCTACAGCTCCGTTATTATATTATGCAATTACCAAGATGGTAGAAAATGAACTTGATAGATTTTAATCTTTTTTTGCCCAGGAATCCTTATATTCCTATGGAACTAGAAAATCAGGGCATGATGGTTAATGAGTCCGACTTTCCAATCGATCACTCGTCGAGCAAAATGGAGTCAGGCATGAAATCCTGTTAAATTCGCCTGCAAAACTCTGTGAAACTGTATTGGCTGTGTGTCATACAAAGGGAAAGATACTAATGTACTGAATGTTTGCTGGAATTATTTTGCGCGTTTTAGGGGAGATATTTACAACAGTCAGGAAAGTATTCCTAGATCAATAGATTCAATATGATCAGATTTTGTAGAATTCAGCCAACTTTCACTATTTTTGCCATTATTCTTTATATAGAACTTCAAATGTGTGATACTAACTTAATGACCCTTGAAAACAAAAAGTACTTACTGCAAGGCCTGGTTGACCCGGAGGGCCTGCTCCTCCCTACAAAATGAAAATTAAACATGATCACTTTTACAGTAATTAAACTATATTTTGTACATCTTTTAATTATTTGGGGAATTTAGTTTTGTATCAAAATGAAGAATATTAGTCATGGATAGTATGACACTTTGCCCAGTAGTAACACAGTTCCACATAACACATTCAAGACTGGTCTAACTGAATGGCAGAACAGGCCTGAGGAGTTCAATGGCCTACCCATTCCAATGTTCACAGGTGCACAAGGAGAACAGTCCTTGGCAAATGCATGCATTGTAATTGTAAGCTGCATTCTCAGTGCATACATTGAAATTTGCCCTTGCTTTATATCCAGTTTGGAAATTTGATCAAGCCCTTTTATATCAGCTATTGTAGAATCTGCAGCTTAACCGCCAGATCTATAGCAAAGTCAGGTGGTTGCTATCAGAGGAAATAAGTCCCATCTATTTATATAGAGCTCACCAAAGCACATGTGTAAACAAGGTGCTTCAGTTTCATCTTGAACCAAATTACATGTTGCCAGCTCCAGAAAAACTTAGAAAACCTCTCTGCTTCTCGTCTTTAAGAAATCAAGCTGGTAATTTGGTCTTAATAAACTTTAAAGACTTACATCAAATCCAGCTCTTCCATCGAGCCCAGGTGATCCTGGAAGCCCTGGAGATCCTGGAGGACCTGGCAAGCCTGGTGGACCTGGTAGACCTGGTGGACCTGCCTTTCCAAAGTCAGGTCTTGGCCCCCTGAATCCAAAATCAGGCTAAATGAAAGGAAAAACATCAATTAGAAGTAGTAAACTCCCATGCTTTTAGGAGTGAGGGCTTCTCTAAAATCTACCACAGCAAGTATGCCACAATTCTACAGAAAGGCCTGCGCTTGCGAGCCTAATTTTGGGGAAATGGTGAACGCTGAACTTGAAGAAATGGTAAAATGGTCTAATTTCCCCAATTAGCAGGTTAGTGTCTAATCGATGAGAGTCTTTGAATTTGCCTCAAGAATTTTATCCTAATCTCTTTAAAGGCACATGAGACTTGCAATGTTTCAATCACCAGAAAACAATTCCAACATAACTCTTGAGCAGAATTTTTCTAATGTTTGAGATAATAAAGATGGATATTTTGGTGAATTCAATTTTTAGGGACTATATTTTATGCATCTGTTGCTCCCAAACCAGTTTTTTGTGATATTGTTCAACTACTTTCCAAATAAAACAAAAGACTTGACTGGAGAAAGTATGGGATACAGGGAAACATTTACAGTTTTAGTCTGATACCAAACTGGGGAAGTCTTCACAAATGAATACACATTGGTCTTCAGCGATAGTACAAAATGGAATTTAGCATATCAACAGTTGATATAAAAGAGTGGCATACTTCATATACTGAGGAGACAATAGATCCCAATCTCTTCCTTTTTCTTTTGGTGAATTTTTGTCTGGGATTTTCTACTTCAGCATTTCTTGTACAGACTGGGAATGCATATCGGAAAATTCCACACCCTGAGCAGCTAATTTAATGTACATTAAAATTAATGGTCATAAAATCACAGGCTGATAGTGAACAATTTCCTGAAATATGCTGCCAGCTTTGCCAAGGAACAAGGAGCTGCAGGAGTGCTGATGCCGATGTGCCCATCACCATTAATCTTTCTGCAGCTTCAGGGGTGCAAGGGAGTAGACTTCAGAAAAAGAAACAATTTAAATGCTCTAGTTGGTGTATTATTAAGTCATGTCATTGAAAATTAAAGGGAATTTTAATCTGTCTAAAATCATCTTTTACTTTCTTTTGGAAAATAGGTGCTTGTTTAACAAAACTTTTTAGCCCTCATGAAATTTGCAAAGTAATTATGTAAAATAGGAAATAAATTAACATTTTCTAGTCACTGGACATATTTCTTCAAACGGTTCATACCATTTCATCTCAAACCTTTCACTTTACTCAGCGTGTACAGATCAGCATGCAACTACTTAAAGAGACAGTACCTCACCTTTATTTTGTCTTCTGCTGGACATCAGCATTGTAAGTTGCATCACTTACACTAACCGAGAAGCTCCCACATTTTTAGGGAATATTTTGCGTTGCACTGTATTTCTGTGTGTGTACATGCATTTGAATGTCTGTGTAGGCCTGGCTATATACATAGCTCAATACATATGGCTGCATTACGCATGGTTGCATATGTATTTTCATTGCATTTATGTTCGTCTGCAACTACCTGTAATTGTTGGATTATCTTGGTGGATGTGAATACATAAATTTTATCTGTGTTTGGATGCATCTTTGCATATGATGCTCTGTATCTCAATTTAAAGCCTGCCTGTCTGGGTGCATGCATGCCTCTTTGGGTGTCTCTGTCTATGGGTGTAATTTTAACCCCCAAAAATGGGTGGGTAGGGGTCAGGTGAGATGTTAAAATTTTAAAAAGCTCAAATCCAACCAAAGCCTGCCTTCAACTCCACCACGTCTGGGTTTAATGGAGGTGGGACAAGGACAGGTAATCAACCCACTCCCGGGAGGCGGGTTGACCATTTAAATATTATATTTAAAGGCCTCAGGAAAACTGACAGCTCAAAGGGAGGTGAGAACAGCTTCAGGAAAAAGGTAAGTGTTTTACAGCACTGCTTGTGGACCAGGAGGAATAAGAGTTGTTTCCCCTGCACTCTCCCCCACCACCACCCCGCCCACCCCCCCCCCCCCCATCCCCCCACACTAGCACCAAGCTTACCTCCCTGGGATCAGATCTCCCCTATTAGGGACTCCTCATACAAAGTCCCCACCCACACCAATCAGGGATCAGACTCCACCCCCACATCCAGGGATTGGAGATTGGACACCCCTCCATGCTCCCACTAGCAGCTGCAGACCCTTACTTGCAGCTACGGCCTGCTCCGGTGTGCTTCCCAACTCAAACTCCGCCCCCACCCCACTTACCAAACCAGCCTCTGTCAATAACAGGAGTGCTGTGTGCTTGTGTCTCTTTGTTGGCCTGTTTATATTTGTGTCCCAATTGTCTGTTGTTATATAATTGGGAATGCTGCCTTAGAGCAACCATACCCTGGAAGTAAAATACCACTTTTCTGCCCATTTGACCATCCCGTCTATATCTTCCTGTAACCTAAGACACTCCACCTCACTGTTAACCACTCGGCCAATCTTTGTGTCATCCGCGAACTTACTGATCCTACCCCCCACATAGTTAGCTATGTCATTTATATAAATGACAAACAATAGGGGACCCAGCACAGATCCCTGTGGTACGCCACTGGACACTGGCTTCCAGTCACTAAAACAGCCGTCTGTCATCACTCTCTGTCAATTTTGAATCCACCTTATCAAGTTACCTTGTATCCCATGTGCATTTGCTTTCTTGATAAGTCTCCCATGTGGGACCTTGTCAAAGGCTTTTCTGAAATCCATGTAAACTACATCAACTGCACTACCCTCATCTACAAACCTTGTCACATGCTTAAAAAATTCAATCAAATTTGTTAGGCATGACCTCCCTCTGACAAAGCCATGCTGACTATTCCTAATCAAATTTTGCGTCTCCAAGTGGGGATAGATTCTCTCCTTCAGATTTTTTCCAATAGTTTCCCTACCACTGATGTGAGACTCACTGGTCTAAAGTTCCCTGGCTTATCTCTACAACCTTTCTTAAATAGTGGGACCACATTAGCTGTTCTCCAGTCCTCTGGCACCTCCCCCGTGGCCAGAGAGGAATGAAAAATTAGGGTCAGAGCACCTGCAATCTCCACCCTCACCTCCCACAGCATCCTGGGAGATAAATTGTCCGGACCTGGAGATTTGTCCACTTTTAAGCCTTCCAAAACCTCCAATACCTTGTCACTCCCTATGACAATTTGAAGATTACGGGTGATAAAATTGACTTATGTTAGATGATTGTATGATTTGATGGTGAGATGGAGAGAAACTATGGGGATCTAGAACAAGGAAGTACAGCCTTAAAATTAGAGCTAGGCCATTCAGAGGTGATGTCAGGAAGTGCTTCTTCACACAAAGGGTTGTGGAAATATGGAACTCTCCCAAGAAGCTATGGAATCATAGAATCTTAGGATGGTTACAGAACAGAAGGAGGCCATTCAGCCTGTCATGTCTGTGCTTGCTCTCTGCAAGAACAACTCAACTGGTCTCACTTGCTCCTTTTCCCCATAGCCTTGAAATTTTTTTGTCTTCAGATAATTATCCAGTTCCCTTTTGAAAGCCATGGTTGAATTGATTGAGGCTAGGTTACTTAAAAATTTCAAAACTGAGATTGATAGAATTTTGTTAGGCAAGGATATTAAGGGTTGAGGAACCAAGATAGGTAGGGGGGGATGAGATATTGATCAGCCACATCTAATTAAATGGCAGTACAGGGGCTGAATGGCTGACTCCTGTTCCTATGTAATCTCACCCTTCAGCATCCTGGTGCCCATAGCATCTTTGCCCCTGTCCTAGCTCTTTTGCCCTGAGTATATCCCTCCTCTCACCTAAGCCCTGAAGTATGCATGGTTGCAATCTCTGAGCTGATGCATGGTAGAGTCAGACCGAGGGACACTGCATTTTCAGAAAGGCTAACATTCTCTTCCTGAAGTGGCAGAGATATCACTACATTTCTACCTGAAGTGAAAGAGTGGGCAAGGATTAGCTTTTAGTGTGAAGGCTGATCAGAGAAAGAACAGGCCGTTGAAAGCAGTTGCAGTTTGCCATGCACCGTGTGCCGGGAGAGACAGAAGTAAGAAAGGGAAAAGAGGATAAGGTGCGATGAAACCCTGGGTTATGCTCCTCCAGCATGAACACAACTCTCCCCTCGTGATGGCGCAAACATTTTCTTCCACAAGGGAGGGGGGAGTGCAGATGTGTTCAGCCTCCTCCAGTGGCAGTCTTCTTGTATAGGTTATGCGTGGCTTTCTTCCGCTAGAAAGTAGAAACTGTTTTAGTCACTGTCTTATAAGGTGTTTATAGAATGTGCCTGTCATGGTGCAATAGTTAGTATGGAGTATATAAGAGGTAAGCTGTGGAGAAATGAGTGTTGCAATAGTGAGGGCTGCAATAGTGGTGAGTGTGTGAGTATAAGACGAATGATGTTAGGTGAAATGTCATACAGTGATTGCAGGAGAGTGAAGGGATGTGGAGGAAGGAAGTATCATGAGTTGTGAGGCATGAAGTGGTAGAAGTGTGAGCAGAAACTAAGAGAGCAATATCCTTACCTTGACGACTCTGGTGAGGTCATTGAACTTTTTCCGGCATTGTAGCCCTGTCTCGGAAGCTAAGCTCCTGGCATTGACCAATGGCACTGGAGAAGTTTCCGAAGGACATTCTGCTCCCTAGGGGAGTGGGGGAAATGATAGGATGTCCGTCCTCCTGCCTATCACCTGGACCGGGGACTCCAATGCGGCATCAGAGAAGCTGGGCACCCTGTGCGAACTTCCTCAAGCTATTTTAACCCTTTTACAATGTTTCTCTGCTGTCTGCAGCCAGAGTGCAGAATAATTTTAATGAGATCCTAGCACAAATCTGACATTCTGCCTCAGACAGCATTCCTCCCAGCCCCTGCATGCCTACTTTTCGGTGCGATCAAATTTATGTTTTAATGTTATGTTTTATGTTTTAATCTCTCCATGGACTCACCCCTCCCTATCTCAGTAACCTCCTTTGAGCTGTACAACACCACTCATCTCCCCCCACCTGCTCCCCACTTGAGTCCCACTCTCTGAATTTCCTTCCCTAAATCAGCATCTGCCTCCTTTCCTTCACTGAATCCTAGCTCTTTCACTAAACCTTGGTCATGTTTCGTAATTTTTCATCCTGTGGCATGACGTCCATTTACCCTCACACATTTGGGAAGTAAGTCAAGTTATTTTTCTATGTGGCACAGTGGCGCAGTGGTTAGCACCGCAGCCTCACAGCTCCAGGGACCCGGGTTCGATTCTGGGTACTGCCTGTGTGGAGTTTGCAAGTTCTCCCTGTGTCTGCGTGGGTTTTCTCCGGGTGCTCCGGTTTCCTCCCACAAGCCAAAAGACTTGCAGGTTGATAGGTAAATTGGCCATTATAAATTGTCACTAGTATAGGTAGGTGGTAGGGAAATATAGGAACAGGTGGGATATGTGAATTAGTGTAGGATTAGTATAAATGGGTGGTTGATGTTCGGCACAGACTCGGTGGGCCGAAGGGCCTGTTTCAGTGCTGTATCTCTAATCTAATCTAAATCTATGTCAAAACCCCTGATTGATGATGTATCATGAAGAATTCCAAATAAAATAAGTGAATAGTTAAAATAACGTCAGCACCATCGCCATTTTCTTTCTCTGAATTGAAACAAATATAATTTCAAAATAGGAAAGAAACAAAAAAAATGAGATCTGGAGTTTTAATTTTCTCTGATCACACATTGGTGAGTGTGTTCATGTGAAAGCACTTGGTGTGATATTTTGCTGCAATTGCTCAACTTTTTTCTAAACTAGAATGAATTTTCAGAGGTCAATAACAGAGATACTGTCTCCTGAACCTAAATAATATTAAAAAGGAATAAACTAATGACAATTCCACAGCACATGCAAGCAACTAAATGAACTAGGCTTTCTATTGGGGATTGTACCAAATAATTTGCATGCATTCTATTTGATAGATTCATGCACAAATCATGATGCGACAAGGACTTTATTTAACACACTAAGAGCTATTGAAACAGTCAGTTACATCTATTTGAATGAGTTATGGAATACCTCGGAATTGGGCATAATTCTCTGAGGGGGAGAAAAATTGGAAAAAATGGTTAGTACCATCTTAAAAGTGTGCAACATATTTATTTCTTGGGGAAAAAGATGAGGAAAATATGCAAAGTACAGTAGTGGGGTCAGGAACTGGGAGCAGTCAGCCATTTTGTGATCTCACCCTCGCCATAGAAAAGGTTCCTTCATTCACCCCCACTCCCACCCCTTCCAATTTATCCAATTGGAAAGTGTTAAGAGAGATATTCTACACATCACACTTACAGATAGCCCTCAGCCTGGAAGTTTATTTCAGACTACATAACAGTGTCTCACAAATCCGACCAGTGATGCGTTTTGTATTTAGTTAAGAAAAGTTGTTAACATTTGAAAGGATAAAAGTGGCTTGATGCAACTGAATTGTAAATGAGAAAAAGCCTTCTTACTTTCAGACTATTCATATATATTGTTTGCACGATGTTGTAGCACTGGCATTTACTATCCATCCTGAGTCAAATTAGGAGTCAACCACTTAATGTGGTCTGGAGTCACATAGATGGGTAGCTGGTTCATTTTCCTAAAGGACACTGGTAAGCAACAATTCATGGTCCTTTTTTTAGTTCAGAGGTTTATTTATTCAGTTGCACAACTTTCCATTGTATGATTTGAACTCATGGATTTTTTTAATTCCTTCATGGGATGTGGGCGTCGCTGGCTAGGCCAGCATTTATTGCCCATCCCTAATTGCCCTTGAGAAGGTGGTGGTGAGCTGACTTCTTGAACCGTTGCTGCACATGTGAGGTAGGTATACCCACAGTGCTGTTAGGAAGGGAGTTCCAGGATTTTGACCCAGCGACAGTGAAGGAACGGAAATATAGTTCCAAGTCAGGATGGTGTGTGACTTGGAAGGGAACTTGCTGGTGGTGGTGTTCCCATGCATTTGCTGCCTTTGTCCTTCTAGTTGGTAGAGGTCGTGAGTTTGGAAGGTGCTGTCGAAGGAACCTTGGTGCATTGTTGCAGTGCATCTTGCAGATAGAAACATTGAAAATAGGAGCAGACGTAGGCCATTTGGCCCTTCGAGCCTGCTCCGCCATTAATTATGATCATGGCTGATCATCCAACTTAGTTACCTGTTCCCGTTTTCCTTCCATATCCTTTGATCCCTTTCGCCCCAACAGCTATATCTAACTCCTTCTTGAAAACATACAATGTTTTGGCCTCAACTGCTTTCTGTGGTAGTGAATTCCACAGGCTCACCACTCTCTGGGTAAAGAAATTTCTCCTCATCTCAGTCCTGAACGGTTTACCCCATATCCTTAGACTATGACCACTGGTTGTGGACTCCCCCACCATCGGGAACATCCTTTCTGCATCTACCCTGTCAAGTCCTGTTAGAATTTTATAGGTTTCTATGAAATCCACCCCCTCACTTTTCTGAACTCCAGCGAATATAACCCGAACTGACTCAATCTCTCCTCATATATCAGTCCCGCCATCCCAGGAATCGTTCTGGTAAACCTTCACTGCACTCCCTCTATAGCAAGAACATCCTTCCTCAGATAAGGAGACCAAAACTGCACACGATATTCCAGGCATGCACAAACCAACGCCCTGTATAATTGCAGCAAGATAGAACAGAAAAGGAGTCAGTCTGGAAGGCAGAGCAAATATAGACCTGGTAAGGCACAGGTGAAAAATGCAAGGTTGGATTTCATCTATTTCAATGCAAGGAGTCTTACTAGTAAGGCAGATGAAATGATTAGCACATGGGATTATGATACTATTGCTATCACAGAGACATGGTTGAGGGAGGGGCAGGACTGGCAGCTCAATATTCCAGGGTATAGAATCTTCAGGCATGACAGGGGAGGGGATAAAAGAGGAGGTGGCATTGCACTGTTGATCAAAGAGTCAATTACTGCAGTAAGGAGGGATGATATCTTGGAAGGTTCCTCAAATGAGGCCATTTGGGTAGAACTTAAAAACAAAAAGGGGGCAATCATTTGGCTGGGTGTCTACGACAGGCCTCCAAACAGTCAGGAAGAGATAGAGGAGCAGATACTGAGGCAAATCTCAGAGAGGTGTAAAAATAATAGGGTAATAATAGGAGGGGATTTCAACTTACCCAAAATGCTTGAAGGGGGCAGAATTCTTAAAATGCATACAGGAGAGCTTTTTGAGCCAGTATGTAGAAAGTCCTCCAAGAGAAGGGGCAGTACTGGACCTAATCCTAGGGAATGAAGCTGGTCAAGCGGTAGAAGTGTCAGTGGGGGAGCATTTCAGGGATAGTGACCATAACTCTGTAAGATTTAAGGTAGTTATGGAAAAGGACAAAGATGGACCAGAAATAAAGGTACTGAATTGGGGGAAGGCCATTTTTAAGATGATAAAACAGAATCTGGCCAAAGTGGACTGGGATCAGCTACTTATAGGAAAGTCTACATCACATCAGTCATTCAAAGAGGAAATAGTGAGAGTTCAGATCCAACATGTCCCCATTAAGGTGAAGAGTAGGACTAACAGGCCCAGAGAACCCTGGATGTCAAGGGATATAGTGGATTGGATCAGGAAAAGAAAGGAGGCTTATGGCAGATCCCAAGTGCTGAAAACAGCGGAGGCACTAGAGGAGTATAGAAAGTGTAGGGTGGCACTTTAAAAAGTAATTAGGAAAGCAAAGAGGGGACATGAGAAAACATTGGCGGGCAAAATAAAGGAAAATCCTAAGGCGTTTTATAAGTATATTAAGAGTAAGAGGATAACCAGGGAAAGAGTAGGGCCCATTAGGGACCAACGTGGCAATCTATGTGTGGAGCCGGAGGACATAGGTGAGGTTTGAAATGATTACTTTTCATCAGTGTTCACTATGGAGAAGGATGATGTAGGTGTAGAGATCAGGGAGGGGGATTGTGGTATACTTGAACATATTAGCATTGAAAGGGAGGAAGTATGAGCTCTTTCAGCAGGCTTGAAAGGAATAAATCCTCAAACCCAGATGAGATGTATCCTAGGCTGTTATGTGAGGCAAGGGAGGAGATAATGGGGGCTTTGAAACAAATTTTCAAATCCTCTCTGGCCACAGGAGAGGTACCAGAGGATTGGAGGACAGCGAATGTGGTACCATTATTCAAGAAGGGTAGCAAGGATAAACCAAGTAATACAGGCTGGTGAGTCGAATATCAGTGGTTGGGAAAATATTGGAAAAAATTCTGAGGGACAGGATTAATCTCCACTTGGAGAGGCAGGGATTAATCAGGGATAGTCAACATGGCTTTGTCAGGGGGAGATCATCTAACTAACTTGATTGAATTTTTCAAGGAGGTGACTAGATGTGTCGATGAGGGTAAAGCAGTAGATGTATTATACATGGATTTCAGTAAGGCTTTTGATAAGGTCCCGCATGGGAGATTGGTTAAGAAAGTAAGAGCCCATGGGATTCAGGGCAATTAGGCAAATTGGATCCAAAATTGGTTTCGTGGCAGGAGGCAGAGGGTGACGGCTAAGGGTTGCTTTTGCGAGTGGAAGCCTGTGACCAGTGCTGTACCACAGGGATCAGTGCTGGGACCCTTGTTGTTTGTAGTGTACATTAATGATGTAGACGTGAATATAGGAGCTATGATCAGTAAGTTTGTGGATGACAAGAAAATTGTAAATTTTGTAAATGTTGTAAATAGTGAGGAGGAAGTCCTTAGATTACAGGGAGATTAGAGATGGGCTGGTAAAATGGGCAAAGCAGTGGCAAATGGAATTTAATCCTGAAAAGTGTGAGGTAATGCACTTTGGGAGGACTAACAAGGCAAGGAAATATACAATGGATGGTAGGACCCTAGGAAGTACAGAAGGTCAGAGGGACTTTGGTGCACGTTTCCATAGATCACTGAAGGCAGCAGCACAAGTAGATAAGGTGGTTAGGAAGGCATATGGGATACTTGCCTTTATTAACAGAGGCATTGCGTATAAGAGCAGGGAGATTATGATGGAGCTGTATAAAACACTAGTTAGGCCACAGCTGGAGTACTGTGTACAGTCCTGGTCACCACACTACAGGAAGGATGTGATTGCACTGGAGAGGGTGCAGAGGAGATTCACCAGGATGTTGCCTGGGCTGGAGCATTTCAGCTATGAAGACAGACTGAAAAGGCTAGGGTTGTTTTCCTTGGAGCAGAGAAGGCTGAGGGGGGACATGATTGAGGTATACAAAATTATGAGGGGCATTGATAGGTTAGATAGGAAGAAACTTTTTCCCTTAGCGGAGGGGTCAAGAACTAGGGGGCATAGATTTTGAGTAAGGGGGAGGAGGTTTAGGGGGGATTTGAGAAAAAAGTTTTTCACCCAGCGGGTGGTTGGAATCTGGAACGCACTGCCTGAAGAGGTGGTGGAGGCAGGAACCCTCACAACATTAAGAAGTATTTAGATGAGCACTTGAAACGCCATAGCTTACAAGGCTATGGGACAAGTGCAGGAATATGGGATTAGAATAGCTGGGTGCTGGATGGCCGACACAGACACGATAGGCCGAAGGGCCTGTTACTGTGCTGTATGACACTATGATTCTATGACATCCCTGCTCCTGTACTCGAATCCACTCGCTATTTGCCCTTTTTACTGCCTGTTGCACCTGCATACTTACCTTCAGCGATTGGTGTACGAGAACACCCAGGTCTCGTTGCATATTCCCCTCTCTCAGTTTATAGCCATTCAGATAATAATCTGCCTTCCTGCTTTTGCTACCAAAGTGGATAACCTCACATTTATCCACATTATACTGCATCTGCCATGCATTTGCCCACCCTCTCAACTTGTCCAAATCACCCTGAAGCCTCTCTGCATCCTCCTCACAACTCACCCTCCCACCCAGTTTTGTACCATCTGCAAATTTGGAGATATTACATTTAGTTCCCTCATCTAAATCATTAATATATATTGTGAATAGCTGGGGTCCTAGCACCGATCCCTGCGGTACCCCACTAGACACTGCCTGCCATTTGGAAAAAGATCCGTTTATTTCTACCCTTTGTTTCCTGTCTGCCAACCAATTTTCTATCCATTGCAATACACTACCCCCAATCCCATGCGCTTTAATTTTACAGCCAACCTCTTATGTGGGACTTTGTCGAAAGCCTTCTGAAAGTCCAAATAAACCACATTCACTGGCTCCCCTTCATCAACTCTACTAGTTACATCCTCGAAGAATTCTAGTAGATTTGTCAAGCATGTTTCCCTTTCGTAAATGCATGCTGACTCTCCGATTCTACCACTGTTCTCCAAGTGCTCTGCTATAAAATCTTTGATAATGGACTCCAGTACACACTGCTGCCTCTGTCCATCGGCGATGGAGGGAGTGAATGTTGTGAATGGGGTGCCAATCAGGTGAGCAGCTTTGTCCTGGATGGTGTCATGCTTCTTGAGTGTTGTTGGAGCTGCACGCATACGGGCAAGTGGAGAATATTCCATCACACTCTTGACTTGTGCCTTCTAGATGGCGGACAGGCTTTGGGGAGTCAGGAGGTGAGTTACTCCCCTCAGGATTCCCAGCCTCTGACCTGCTCTTATAGCCACAGTATTTATATGGCTACTCCGGTTCAGTTTCTGGTCAATGGTAGCCCCTAGGATGTTGATAGTGGGGGATTAAGCGATGGTAATGTCATTGAATGTTAGATGGTTAGGGGAGATGGTCAGATTCTCTCTTGTTGAAGAGCGTCATTGCCTGACACTTGTGTGGCACGAATGTTACTTGCCATTTATCAGACCAAGCCTGGATATTGTCCAGGTATTGCTGCATTTCTGCATGGACTGCTTCAGTATCTAAGGAGTCACGAACGATGCTGAGCATTGTGCAATCATCAGCGAACATCCCCACTTCTGACCTTTTGATTGAAGGAAGGTCATTGATGAAGCTGCTGAAGATGGTTGGGCCTAGGTCACTATCCCGAGGAACTCCTGCAGTGATGTCCTGGAACTGAGATGATTGACCTCCAACAACCATCTTCCTTTGCGCTATGTATGACTCCAACCAGTGGAGAGTTTTCCCCCAATTCCCATTGACTTCAGTTTTGCTAGGGCTCCTTGATGCTGTACTCAGTCAAATGCTGCCTTGATGTCAATGTCAGTCACTCTCACCTCACCTCTTGAGTTCAGCTCTTTTGTCCATGTTTGAACCAAGGTTGTAATGAGGTCAGGAGCTGAGTGGCCCTGGCGGAACCCAAACTGAGTGTCACTGAGCAGGTTATTGCTAAGCAAGTGCCGCTTGATGGCACTGTTGATGACACCTTCCTTCACTTTACTGACGATTGAGAGTAGACTGATGGGGCGGTAATTGGCCGGGTTGGATTTGTCCTGCTTTTTGTGAAGCCACCTCCTCCAGTTAGTTGTTTAATTCTCCACCACCATTCACAGCTGGAAATGGCAGGACTGCAGAGCTTAGATCTGATCTGTTGGTTATGGGATTGCTTAGCTCTGTCTATCGCATGCTGCTTACACAGTTAGGCACGCAAGTAGTCCTGTGCTGTAGCTTCACCAGGTTGACACCTCATTTTGATGTATGCCTGCTGCTGCTCCTGGCATGCCCTCCTGCACTCTTCATTGAACCCAGTTTGGTCTCCCGGCTTGATGGTAATGGTAGAGTGGGGGATATGCCGGGCCATGAGGTTACAGATTGTGTTTGAGTACAATTCTGCTGCAACTGATGGCCCACAGCACCTCATGGATGCCCAGTTTTGCATTGCTAGATCTGTTCGAAATCTATCCCATTTAGCACGGTGGTAGTGCCACACAACATGATGGAGTGTATCCTCAATGTGAAGGCGGGACTTCGTCTCCACAAAGACTGCGTGGTGGCCACACCTATCAATACTGTCATGGACAGCATCTGCGGTGAGGACAAGACCAAGTATGCTTTTCCCTCTTGTTGGTTCCCTCACCACCTGCCGCATACCCAGTCTCACAGCTATGTCTTTTAGGACTCGGCCAGCTTTTTATTTATATATTCATTCATGGGATGTGGGCGACGCTGGCCAGGCCAGCATTTATTTCCCATCCCTAATTGCCCTTGAGAAGGTGGTGGTGAGCTGCCTTCTTGAACCGCTGCAGGCCATTTGGGGTAGGTATACCCACAGTGCTGTTAGGAAGGGAGTTCCAGGATTTTGACCTAGCAACAGTGAAGGAACAGTGATATAGTTCCAAGTCAGGATGGTGTGTGACTTGGAGGGGAACTGGCAAGGTAGTGGTGTTCCCATGTATTTGCTGCCCTTGTCCTTCTAGTTGGTAGAGGTCGCGGGTTTGGAAGGTACTGTCGAAGGAGCCTTAGTGCATTGCTGCAGTGCATCTTGTCGATGGTCAGTAGTGTTACTACCGAGCCAGTCTTGGTGATGGACATTGAAGTCCCCCACCCAGACTGCATTCTGCTCCCTTGCTACCCTCAGTGCTTCTTCCAAGTGGTGTTCAACATGGAGGAGTACTGACTCATCAGCTGAGGGAGGGTGGTAGGTGGTAATCAGCAGGAGGTTTCCTTGCCCATGTTTGACCGGATGCCATGAGACTTCATGGGGTCCAGAGTCAATGTTGAAGACTCCCAAGGCAACTCCCTCCTGACTGTATACCACTGTGCTGCCACCTCTGATGGGTCTGTCCTACCGGTGGGACAGGACATACCCAGGGATGGTGATGGCAGTGTCTGGGACATTGCCTGTGAGTTATGATTCCATGAGTATGACTGTGTCAGGCTGTTGCTTGACTAGTCTGTAGGACAGCTCTCCCAACTTTGGCACAAGCCCCCAGATGTTAGTAAGGAGGATATTGCAGGGTCGACATGACTGGGTTTGCCGTTGTCGTTTCTGGTGCCCAGGCCGATGCCAGGTGATCCATCCGGTTTCATTCTCGTCCAGTACCATTGCCAATGTGCTACTTTATCACATAAAGTCATGTATCTGCAATTTGTTTCACCTTTTTGTGCAAATCGTGGTCGTACCAAACATGTCTTGTCTGATATCCTGCCAAATGGTACAAGAAGATTTTTTTAAACAGGAATTGCTGGGTATATTTGCCAGATGTTAAACTTGGCTGGTGGCCCTATTCCAACACAAAGCTTTCTTTATTGTTTTGCCGAAACATATTTTCTCCCCTTCTCTCTTGAAATGCTGATCTTGATAGCTACTGTTCCACTAGTCCCAGCCACCATCTGGCACCTTAGCCAAGTGCTCATTCTTAACATGTAGCCTAGACAATGAGCAGCAAATTTTTGATTAGGCCTGTAGAACAGCACAGCTTCAATGGGATGGAGCTTCTGCCTGTTCCTAAGACCCAAGACAGTTCTCTGAGGTCAGGTTCAAGGCCAGGATGAACAACAAGGCCATTGCCCTCATTTTGTTGGGCTTCTGGTAGTATATGCACAACCGCTGATTCACCCACAGCTCTTTAAATGCCTCCTCTCTGCCCGCTTAGTAATGCTGGCCACCTGGAACGAATCAACGTTCCTTGCATCCAGCACGAGTACCAAAGGTACAGTATAACAAAAAAAATGACTTAGAAATTTTCTAAAGCGAGAACACATTCAACGGGACAAATTTTATGGGCACCCCTAAGGATAGGAACGGGTGGGAGGGCCCCCATAAAATTGCACCAGAAGGCAGTGGGCGGGGTGGGGGGGTGGTTGGTGGTGGAGTGCCCGTCGCCTTCCCAATCCTTCCAATTGAGTCTGGTGTGGGAAAGGTTGAGGACAACCTCCCCCAACACCCCCACCCCCAAAGCCCAAGGCCAATTGAGGCCCTTAAGTGGTCAAATATTAAAGGTGGAGGAGCCTGCTGCTTTGGGGAGATGCGACCTAGTGGGGTTGGGGGTCCCTCCTTTGGAGGAAATCCAAGAATGTCTGGTGGCAATCACTGCCCTCCCGGGAAGACACTTCACCACCTTCACCAACAGCCACCACCACCACCCACCTCCACCCAACCCCGGTGGCGCTGCCGGTACTGCAGAGCTGCTGGCCTTCCAATTGGCCAGTGGCTCTGGAGGCGGGAGCTTGTCCCTTAAAGGGATGGTGTCCCTGACAACGGGCAGTTAATTGCCTGCCCGCCATGGAACTGCAACTGGGGTCTGACGGAAGGACAATGTGGGCCCCCCCCCCCCACACATTACGGCCCGCCGTCAGGACCCCCATCACCGGAACAAAATTTAGCCCAATGGCTCAGTTGCTAAATGCATTACCCAGTGTCAAACTGAGCCATATAGACATAACAAGTTTTAAATTCAATTCCACTTTATGATAAAGTTCCTGATCTCAAATAGTGCATTGGCCTTATAATTTCTTCAGTGTTCCTGGGCTAAAGAAGATCAGAGACAGTTGCTGTTCCTGATTGCTATCCAGTAATTTCCCTGCTGGATAAACTGTGTATGGATGTCAAATCAGGACAAAGTTGGAATGTCACCATACACTTAAATACTGTGCTGACATTCACCATTCTGGGTTCACACATGTGAGGTACCAGACAGCAGGACCACGGACCCCTACTGTAACATCACTGCCTTTGGGGGTGGGGCTAGGGGTGGGGGAGATGGTGTTAAAATTAGGAGGAGAAAAAGGATTATCCTGGTGTTTTATAAATGTTTTTTCATTTCCTAAGATATACAAAACAACAATGATTCTTTTAAAAAATAATTCATTGGCTGTAAATCACTTTGGAAAGTCCAGAAGTTCATGATAACTGAGGAATGAATTCAAGTTCTTTCTCATAGTGTCAAATGGCAGCTTCACCTGCGGCACTTGGGGCAGAACCTGCCTCTCAAGGATTGGCCTTCACAGCCATCAGCAAAGGTGCACCAAGACACCCCACCTAAATGGATTGTTTGCTGCCTGTCCATCATTCGTAGATGGAAGGAGGCCAACCAATCAAATGTGATAAAGTCCAAAATAATAAAATGCATTTTAATGTTAAGGAATGAGGAAGAGACAAAATATTCTGAGGGGTACAAAATTATGGAATTGCGAGCAATGATACATGCCCTCTCGTGGAGCACAGAAACAATGTCCAATCAGTGGAACAGTCAGTGCCTGAATCATTCATAGGTATCTAGAGGGCAGCTTCGGACATCCGGAATTTGCTTCAGCAAGTTCAACAGAAGAAATAACGAACTGTCATAAATTAGTAGAAAGGGAGAGACAGACAGGGGACAACAGATAGGAAAGTGCAAGATGCACAGATTGACTTGAATTCCAAAGTTCATTTCTATCCTCACGGACAGGAAAGCACCAACTTTTAAATCCAACTTTGTCTGAATTTCTGGGAATGGGAGGGAGAAGGGGAGGGCAGCTTCAATCAAACAATCAAGCCAATTCTAACATATGCAGCCTCAGCTAATATTTAATAATATGAAGGAAATAGTGCAGAATTTTAAACGAATGCAGAACTGAAGTTATTAAATAAAGCATATATTTTCCTCAGAAGTCCCACACACGCACTGCTATTTTTGGGCTTTATTAAAATAAGTGGTGAGGAGATTTCCTAACAGTTGATAAGTCAACTTCCCAGTGAGGAATGGACCCGGGCAGATCCCAAGTCTAATGCCCCAGTCTCTGCTGAGTTGGTTAATTTTTGCCAGGCAGTAGCTGAGACAATTGGTCTCAGTGTGTCTGGGAGCATACTGAATTAGCCAGACTTCCTGTTCCTCATGGAATCACAGAATTGTCACAGCTCAGAAGGAGGCCATTTGGCCCATCACGTCTGCACCAGCTCTCCAAATGAGCAATTCACCTAATGCCATTTCCCTGCCTTCTCTCCATAACTCTGTACGTTCTTCCTTTTCAGATAACTGTCTAATTCCCTTTTGAATGCTTCAATTGAACCTGCCTCCACCACACTCTCAGGCAGCACATTCTAGACCTTAACCACTCGCTGCATGAAAAAGTTTTTCCTCATGTCGCTTTTGCTTCCCTTGCCAATTACTTTAAATCTGTGCCCTCTCATTCTTGATCCTTCCACCAATGGGAATAGTTTTTCCCTATCCACTCTGTCCAGACCCCTCATGATTTTGAATATCTCTATCAAATTTCCTCTCAGCCTTCTCTTCTCCAAGGAAACAGTCCCAACTTCTCCAATGTACCGTCATAACTGAAGTTACTCATCCCTGGAACCATTCTCGTTAATCTTTCCTGTACTCTCTCCAATGCCTTCACAGCTTTCTTAAAGTGCGGCACCCAGAGCTGGACGCAATACTCCAGCCGAGGCCAAACTAGTGCCTCATGCAAGTTCAGCATAACCTCCTTGCTCTTGTACTCTATGCCCCTATTAATAAAGCCCAGGATACTGTATGCTTTATTAACTGTGCTCTCAACCTGTCCTGCCATCTTCAATGACTTATGCACATATACCCCCTAGGTCCCTATGCTCTTGCAGCCCTTTAGAGTTGTCCCCTTTATCTTATATTGGGCTTATATTGGAATTTATACTTCCGCCGCTGGAATCAGTGGTCCGCCCGCGGGGGTCGCAATTCGTGGAGCCGCCACGAGATTAAGCACAGTGGCTCATTTAAATAGTCGGGGCGGACCACCCACCTCGATGATGGCGGGAGCGAGAAGGCGATTTATTCACTTATTTAATTTAGTTTATATATTTAAATTGGCTCCCATCACCGAGTGGCAGGTGGGCCGCTGGCAGCAATATTGGAGCGGGCTTTCCCAGCATTGAGGCTCGTGGCAGGCCTCTCCTGGAGGTATTTTCCCTGCGCACGCCCCCCCCCCCCCCACTGCCACAACCCCAGCGTCAGGGGGTCTGTAAAATTCAGCCCATTGTCTCTCTGCATTCTTCCTACCAAAACGAATCACCTCACATTTCTCCACATCGAACATCATCTACCACTTTTCCGCCCATTCCACCATCTTGTCTATGTCCTTTTGAAGTTCTACACTATCCTCCTCACAGTTCACAATGCTGTACATTAACTAGCTGAGCCACGAGGACTAGGAAAACAGCAGTCACATCCTTCAGATTCTGTCTCATTGATCATTCGTCACAGAGATGGCAACTCCCATATACAATCTGAAGGAAGACATCTCAATCAGTGAAAAAGACCAGCTCATATCTACTGGGCACTCAGGGCGCTAATAGATTATAACTTAGTTACGTGGAAGCAGCATCCCCTGATTTTAAATACTTGCTCCAAGTAATTGTTTCATCCGTGTAGAAAAAAATCCTGTCAGAACATCTTAATGAACTGAATCATAACAAGAGTCATCATACTAATCAATTCTACTTATTAACTATAGATATTCATATGCAGGCGCAAATAAATGATATGAGGTTACACCTGTCCTGGTAAGTCAAACATAACTATCTCAGGATAGTGTCCTAGGCCCAACCATCTTCAGCTGCTTCATCGATGACATTCCTTCAATCGTAAGGTTAGAAGTGGGGATGTTCGCTGATGATTGCACAATGTTCAGCACCATTTGCAACTCCTCAGATACTGAAGCAGTCTGTGTAGAAATGCAGCAAGACCTCAACAATATCCAGGCTTGGGCTGAAGTGGCAAGTAACATTCGCGCCACACAAATGCCAAGCAATGACCATCTCCAATAAGAGAAAATCCAACCATCTCCTCTTGACATTCAATGGGATTACAATTGCTGAATCCCCCACTATCAACATCCTTGGTGTTACCATTGACCAGAAACTGAACTGGAGTAGCCATATAAATACTGTGACTACAAGGGCCGGTCAGAGGCTAGGAATCCTGTGGCAAGTAACTAACCTCCTGTCTCCCCAGTGTCTGTCCACCATCTACAAGGCACAAGTCAGGAGTCTGATGGAATACTCTCCACTTGCCTGGATGGGTGCAGCTCCAACAACACTCAAACAAGCTCAATACCATCAAGGACAAAGCAGCCCACTTGATTGGCACCCCATCTACAAACATTCACTCCCTCCACCACCAATGCAGTGGCAGCAGTGTGTACCATCTACAAGATGTACTGCAGCAATGCACCAAGGCTCCTTAGACAGCACCTTCCAAAACCACAACCTCTACCAGCTAGAAGGACAAGGGCAGCAGTTGCATGGGAACACCACCGCCTGCACATTCCCCTCCAAGTCACACACCATCCTGATTTGGAACTATATCACTGCCGTTCCTTCACTGTTTCTGGATCAAAATCCAGGAACTCTCTTCTTAATAGCACTGTGGGTGTACTTACCCCACATGGACTGTAACAATTCAAGAAGACAGCTCACCACCACCTTCTCAAGGGCAATTAGGGATGGGCAATAAATGCTGGCCTAGCCTGTGACGCCCACATCCCATGAACGAATATTTAAAAATGGCTTAATATACGAAGAGTAGAAAGGAGGTGGAGTAAAAAGTAGAGAAATATATGTTGGCTTTTACCTTTACTTTGAACATCTAATATAAAAAATATTTTTTCCCCAAGATTTCTCCTTTCCTGTAGGTGGAGACACATACTGGGCTATGTCTCTCTCTTAATTTCCTTTTTATTGTAACTATTTTCATCTACAACAGTCATATATTTATATTTTGCTACAGAAAAGGTAGCGCAGTGGATCGGATACAGGTTGGTAGGGAATGCGCCGTTACATGGTCTGTAGCCCTACAGACTAGCTCATCCTTGTGATCACTCTTCATATAGAGCCCTCGGAGTGTGTGTTGCCAGGCCATTAAAGGGTGTGAGCCATTATGTTGAGTCTAAACCAATTCCCACACCTTATGAGAAGACTTTAATGCCGCTAGTCCAGCTGAAAACACAATTGAATACAATTTCATAGCAACTACTTCTCTATTCATGGAATAAAATTGAAGAGAATGTCATTCTCAGTGTCATTCTCCTGCACTTCTCAGCCATCAGCTTCAAAATGTTGATGGAGGGTGAGGGCCCTGGGGATGATCTGGGGAAACCAAGGATATTGAGAAGAAAGGGTTTTATGTCCCCATTAAAAAGATACTAGGTGTCCAATTGCAATCATTTGTGTTTCAGATTGATTAACAACATTAAAATGTCTTGTAATGTGAAAAATGCAAACCCCATCTTGGTTTAACCCATTTTATTTTTTTAATTGTGATTCAATAATGATATATTTGAATCCCAATCTAATTTGGTAAAAATTAATTCAGAAAATTTTATGTGATAATAATCTGTCCATATCCAAAATATATACTACAAGAGGAGGCAGACAAAACAAAGGGGCAAACTGAGGAGAATCACACAAAGAAAATCAGAGGGGAGAGAGGCACACACAAACAGCAGATTAAGAAAGATAGACATGGGATCGAAGGAGACAGAGACCAACAAGTTGAGGGGAAAGAGATGCAAAACAAAAAGATGCAAATGGAGGAGACAAAGGAGTGAGAAAATCAAACTCAAAATGACTAACATGAAGGAATAAAGCCAAAAAGGAGAGGCAAAGAAATACATTAAGAGAGGAGAAAGCAAATATAGAGACAATGGGGAGAAGAGGAAACAGACAGAGAGGGGAGGGGAGAAAGAGCCAGCAGAGACAGAATAATAGCTTCAAAGAAAAATGAGAGACAGCGATCAAATTTACAGATTGCAACATGGGCTGAACTCTTTTTTACCTGCTGTATAGATAACTCTGTACAGGCCTCACGGTGCGCTCGTTGTGGATCACAATGAATCAGCATCCACTGTAGTTCAAACTAAAAGAAAGAACAATTATGAATTAAACAAAAAGGATAGAGCAGTCCTAATGTGCATTGTTTCTCCATTGTGACATGTAAGATAGCACTTTTTTGTTAGTGCACACCCTACACAGTAAGTTCCTGATGCATGTTGTACTAATGGTGAGGGGCATTGACCAGATATCAGGTATGTCCACAGATAGCAGAAAATACCTGCACTCCCGTTATCACAGCCCACTCTCTCATGGGGGGAGGGGGGTCCTCCTTTTTGGGCATTCTATGGCTCTTGGAGGGGTCCCCCCAGCGGCAATGGCTCTCCCCCACCCCCACAACCGATGCCAGGCGCTGGCATCGCCCCAACCCCACTTACCCCTCTTCAAGTGCGCTTCTCCTCATAGCTGCAGCCTCGGCAATGGTCACCGCTAGCAGTGGCGCTGCTGAGGCAGCTGAGCTGCCGGCTCTCTGATTGAGCGGAGGCGGGTGCCACTCCTAATTGGGATGGCAGCCTGACAGCAGCCACGTAATTGGCCACTGCCGGGAATATGCCTCCCCAGGTCCCGCCGCCAGCCAAAGCGGGGTTGCCTCCTTCTTTCAGCCCCATGAACAAGACTTCATCCGCAGTGAAAAAATTCATCCCACAAACACAATCCCAGCAGCTCAGGAGTATCATCCCTGGAGCATATGGCAGCAACAGCCACATACTTATTTTCAGCAGGTGTTGGGAATGAACTTGCCAGATCAAACAATCTACTTCGAAAGGTCTATTTTTCAAGAAAGGACTTCACAATAAGGTTCTACCAGAAGCATTCTTATTTCCATTAATCTAACAAATCAAATAAAGCAAATGAACAGAAAAAAAAAGTCGTCAAACAAGAACTTTAAAGCACCAAGTCCAAGCGCCAGTTATGTGTCACTCGTTTATCATTAACTTTGCTGTTATTCACTGTAATATCCCAGTTAGCTACCCAGAGACTTGAGGGTTCAGGTGCATGCAAAGTAATGTTATGATGGTGCTGCTTCTGATTGAGTGGTCATGGCACAGATTTCTTCAGATTCAGTACTGACCAGTGAGTGCGTTTAGCAAAGCTCCACTCCCCGTGCAATTGTTGATGGCAGAGGATGCTTGTTTTGAATTTGGAGCTCTAGGGAAACAATGGAGTTCTGGCTTTGGTACAATAATCACGTAGTGCCTCACTCTTGGCCTAAATGTGCAAATATATGGTTGTCCCTGGTACCCCATGTATGTCTCTACATGGCTCTGGCATCCACTAAAGGCTCATTCACATTAATGGTCTCCTCCTCAGGCTCATCTAAATCATTCTCATCTGAGGAGGAGTGGTGCTCCTCCTGTTCCTCCTGCTGCAACAGATGTCCACACTGCATTGCCAGGTTGTGCAGTGCACAGCAGACTACGACCATTTGCAAGACCCTCTGTGGTTCGTACGGCAGAGCACCTCCAGACCGGTCAAGGCAGAGGAAGCGCATTTTTAGCATACCAATGGTGCGTTCGATGATGGCTCTGGTGGAGGCGTGAGTTGCACTGTAACGCTCTTCAGCTGCGCTTTGGGGATGCTTCACTGGTGTCACCAACCACGTCCAAAGGGGGTAACTCTTGTCACCCAAGATTCAGCTGTCAACCTGGGCTGGTGCCTGAAACATTTCCGGTAATTGTGAGTTTTACAAAATGCATGCGTAGTGATATCTTCCGGGGAAAAGAGAACAGGCCTGGATGACTTTTCACCTACAGTCGCAAACCAGTTGAACATTCATAGAGAGAAAGCCTTTCTAATTCACAAATGCAGCTGGCTGGTCCCAGGGAGCTCTAATGGCCACATGAGTGCAGATAAATACCCCTTGCACTCTAGGGAAATGAGGGATAGCGCTGAATGGCACTGACCTTGCTGCCTGGTTGTCCTCGTCTCCTGGGAAATAGATGAAATCACTGGTATGACAGAAGAGGGCATTGGTTACCTTTATGCACTTGCGAGTGGCAACCTGTGAGATGCCACATATGTCGCCCGTTGAGCCCTGAAAAGCACCACTGATGAAAAAAATTGAGTACTGCAGTCACC
Source organism: Heterodontus francisci (assembly GCF_036365525.1). Taxonomy (NCBI): domain Eukaryota; kingdom Metazoa; phylum Chordata; class Chondrichthyes; order Heterodontiformes; family Heterodontidae; genus Heterodontus; species Heterodontus francisci. Next base: position 42,566,993 of record NC_090375.1, read on the forward strand.
TTGAGGGCAACTGGATTCGCACCAAAACAACATGGCTGCAGGTCTTGCTGAATGATCCTACAAATCTCAGTGACCATTTCACATGACATCCTCAGACATCTCTGGCATCTAAAGTTAGTCCTTGTCCTGAGGACGCATTAATGTGCCAGCACTCATCTTCTATGATGCCTTCCTTGGCTGGCATCATTCTGAGGAGCTACCCCCTCTTGTGCTGGCTCCTTCTGGCGTTGCAGCCTCAACTGCTGAAAAGCAAGAGCCCTCCTTTGTTGCATTGTGTCCTCTTGCTTCCGAGGTTGAAAAGATATTCGGTGTATGAGACTCATGTCATTGCAACTTTATAGCTGTTTCAATGAGACAGGCATTGAAATAATAAAAGCAAAGTTATTCTCTGTGACCTTGTCCTATCAACACCTTTTCTTTTGTTCTCTCTTGCCCCCCCCCCCCCCCCACTTTACTTGCTTAAAACCTTTTACATTTCTAATATTTGTCAGTTCTGAAGAAGGGTCACTGACTTGAAATGTTAATTCTGCTTCCCTTTCCACAGATGCTGCCAGACCTGCTGAGTACTTCCAGTATTTCTTGTTTTTATCATTGAAATAAAAAGTTGTTTGACCATGATGTTAAACCATTAAACTCATGAGCAAGGAGGTTCTATGCAGCTCCGTTGTGCACAGCAGCAACTCCACCCAACACTGGCCTCCTCTCACTTCGATCTGCACTCTTGACATGCCTATGTAATACATTGTCTCATTTTGCAAAATGGTGCAGGTGCGAATCGTGACAAGTTTCTCCGCCTTCCACCCTCCTCCTGCCACCTTCCAACTTGTCACATCACCCTTGACCCACCCAACATTACCTTATACCTTCCCTCTGTGACCCTTGAACCTCTCCTCATTACACTGTAATTATCAAAGTTGACATTCCATCTCTCCCCTCTGTGCCAACACCCGTCCACATCGAAGTGCCCACTCTCATCCTAGATCCTCCAGCCATCAACCTGAATGTAGTGGTCAAATCCCGTGTCCCGTCCTATGAAGCCTTCCAATACCCAAACATGACTCTGGACCTTCCCCCCAACCTAATCACAGCCCCCTAAGACTGTGACCGTTCCCTCCGCCAGACATAAACAAGCAACCACACTGATAAATGACCTTTCACTTGTCGAAGTGCGGTAGGGAACTCCTTTTGAGATAAGACTATATGGTCAGGTTTTGAACTTAAGACCTTTTTCTTCCCCTGTGGATTCCTTTCCACTGAGAGCTCAATTGAAACTGCCAAAGTCTATTGTACCTGTGACCTTTATTAGTTATGAATGGCTGGAACTGTGTGTTATTTCCCATGGCTTCGTTTAACACCCAGGTTCTGGAGTGCAAGATATGGTTAAGACGAATGCAGCCTGTTGTGGTCGTGGTGTGAAAGATCTGTTAATGTGCTGTGTGTGTGCAGGTGTCTTGACATTTTATGGCATAAACTGTGATACATGTGCCTTGGCTAAGGCCGTTCAATTTTTGTTAATCCATCAGTAGGGAAGACCGAGCTCTGTTGTGTGCACTCAGCAGGAGACGCGGTTGCTCTCAATGTCAGCCAAAGATAAAATGTCGCCAGGTGGGAACAGTGCAGCCTTGGGCTGGTAGGTGGACTTAACTGATTTTAACCCCTCCTGTGCAGCAAACCCACCAGGTGGTGAGGGCTGGAGGAGGGGGGAACCATTGGTGGTGGGTAGAGGAGTTGGTTAAAATCGACGGTCATGATTTTCTGGAATTTTCAACACTTCGTTCCTGGCCATTACCTGAAATCTGGTCAGGAACCCGTTGGAATCTCCAGAGGCCCCACAGTACCCCAACGTTGACAGTACTGACCCCTCCCTTTAAGTCCATCATGCACCTCACCTTCATTACATGCTCCAACCACCCCCCTGCCCATCCCCACCACCACCAGTGACTCCACACCCAGACCACGCAGCCCTTCCCTCCTCCGCACCTCCAAGCACCCGAACCCTGCCCCCTGGCTTCCTGGTTTCCCTCCTCTGCACCTCCAGGCACACAAAACCCCACCCTCTCAAACCAAACCAACCCCCCCCCACACAACCCTCCGAACCCCCCAACACAATTCGCCCTTGCTGGTCCCAGGCCTGGAGCCAAACATCCATTCCAATGTTGCCCTTTCTTGTGCTGAAGAGTTCTAGAAAGAAAATCACTGACCTCAGCCACAGCTGCACAAACCAACTGGTGCGCACCACCTTTAAACAAACGTGAACCTGGTGCCACGAGATACCCATTTGCCGCTGACTTAATCTGGCAGGTATGACTTAATTTCAGTTAATTAGAAGGTAATGAGTATTCTGGGTATGCAAATGTATTAACAGTTCGAATCCGCCACAGGACGGCGAGAGGCCCAACATGCCATAAATCTGCCGCTGACTTAATCTCTAAATTTGAACCCACTATGGGTAAATCGAAATATCAACTGCCGCCTAATTAAGTCACCCTGCCCGCCACAAAACTTGCTCTTGCAGGCCCCATAAAATACCACCCCCTCCCCCCCTCGATTAAGTATTTAAGCGGAAAATAAACAAGGTGCATGGCATTGATCCCTGGATGTTTAGAAGATGCCTGTTATATAATGGATGAGGAAGGGCTGAGATTTCAGCCAACAGTTGCTGGAAAGTAATACCTGAAATCTGGGTATGGGAATACACCACCATTTATCCAGGGTTCAGCATCTACTATATTTGGACTGCACACAAGAAAGCAGCTGGTCCTGAAGCCCCCACACATAAAACTGGTGGAAAGACAATTCAATGAACTATGCTGTGTGGCCATGTTGCAATCAGATGGATGGCAATTGTTAGCTTGAATTATGCAGCTCACCATATCACTTGTTACGAGCTCCTAATACCTGCCAAGACTTTAAACCTGTACTTGAATGCTGTCTAATGATGAATTAGTGACCAGCTTGCTTGAGGGGAGGTAAGCAGAGTGTCTGTGGGTTCCATTGACACATCTGGCAATGGAAACTTGGAACCAAATCTACCTCCATGACAGACTCGACTTGATCCTATTCCTGAGCCAGGCAGCTGCACAATGACTGTTAACGACTGAGCAGTTAGCTGGCTCACTACTGAAACCTGTAGGTGTTGGATTCAACACTGAGGGTTGGATGTCTTCCCACTTGGCTCTCGAGATGCTACAAATTTAATCCTGGCTAGACAAAAAAAATGGAATTACAGTCAGAAATTCCTGAGCCTTGGTTCTGCCAACATGCTCCTAAACTCTTTAGATTTAGGTGGGTCATGTACCTATTTGCACTCAATATTGGGCAAAGGGAAATTATACCAGTGAGGATTTCTCAATAATTTGATTTTAGACTCAATCAAAACAAGCAAAATGGAAAGATTTTCTCACCACTACTGATACTTTGGGGTTTGCATCCAGTCGTCCTATCAATGTATCACCGTCTACATTAACGGTGCCCTTCGGCTTAATGGGCTGAGATGCTACTCGATGGCAGTCCACAAATAAGCTGACAGTGTCCCTCTCCACTCCCACCAGGATCTTATGCCAGTCAGTATCAAAGATCGGCGAAACTCCTCGGAAAATGACTGATTGGAGGTTGCTATCCAGGCCGACTAAATAAAACTCCAAGGACTGGGTGTTGCCATTCAGCCTCAGGCCTACTTGCTCGTAGCCATTTTCATCCACAATCTGCCACAAGTTCCACACTTTATTAACTGTGTTTTTTACCATCCTGAAGGTGGTGACAAAGGAATACTCTTCAGGCAGCCCTCGTGGGTAGATTATTCTGGAAGAAATCAAACGTTCACTTTACATTACATAGAGCAAAATTCATTAAGTTTTACAAATTTTCACACTCATTCAATTAGTGGGATCATTGATTTCTTCATTTATCTTTCTCTCCAATCTTTTGTCTCTCATTCTTTCTTCTTCTACAGTCAGTAGCTCATGCTGACATACATTCTATTACTTATCAAAGCAGCATTTCTTTGTGTGAATGTTGATGGACCAGTTATGTTCTTGAGTGGTTACGCTCTTTCCAATGTTGACAGACCTGAATCTCTGCCAGAGATCTCTGGATAATGATCAGTAACTGAAAAACCCAGCCATTTTTCCCATTGCCAGCCCAGGACTTTGAGACCAATTGTTAAGTTTCTTTTAAAAGCTGAATGCAGCCAAAGAAGAGCATGGGAGTTATTCTTGGTGTACTGGCCAATATTCATCCCTTAATCAGCATAAAAAAGACTATCTGGTCATTATCGCATTGCTGTTTGTGGGAGCTTGCTGTGTACTAATTGGCTACTAAGTTTCCTACATTCCAACTTTGAAAGTATTTTATTGCCTGTAAAGTGCTTAAGGACGTTCTGAAGTCATGAAAGGTGCTATATAAATGCAAGTCTTTCTTTTTTTATTTAGATTATACCACTTTGATTTCGAGTAGCTGAAAATATCTCAGCTTACTAAATTTATCTGCTATCTACTTCCTTAACCTAATAACTATATAGAGCAGTTACATTCGCTGTCAAACAGAGTACCCTAGACACAACTCCCCCACTAATTTCCTTCAGCCCTCGGGAGGAAGCACCTAGATTTTATTCAGTGTCTTCTTCCAGGCAACCTGGCGAGAACTGGCAACATCAAATGTGGGAATCCTGGGCATGTACCCATGTACCATTACTTCATAACTCAACAGATTGGTATCAGCACACTGTGCCATGGTATTGTAATGCAAATGGCCTTACCTTGAGAAATGAAAACCCCTACATAGCTTACCATCACAGTCTGTACATCCATACTGATTCATTTTAAACAGATTGTTAGGAACTCTTGGCTCTTCTCTGGAATTTCATACCATTGAAATGAAAGGCACAAAACCACATGAAGTAAATTTGTTCTTGATAAAACAACTGGGAGATCACTGGCATTCCTGCTAGGAAGCAGCACTAGCAGCAAATGCATTGTAAGCGACCACAATCCAAACTGTGAACTGTATGTAATCTGGGATGTGGGGAAAGTAGTGTGCGCAGCTAAAAGTGGTAAATAAGTGACCATAGCATGGAAGTGGGATGTATTGAAGCAGCAATATGATGTAACTGAACTGATAAAGGGGAAGTGAATGTAGTGAAACCTGCAAGATAGTCATTAAGGCATGTCTAACTTGCTGTTAAATTTGTAACAGATGTGCCATGTGGGCTGGTTGCTTGGAGACGGGGGTCAGCGGAGTGAGGTAATGTCTTGGTATCAGACAAGGGCTGGAGAATGGAGAACCAGCTATGCAATGTGGTCAAAACGTGAGGGATGAGACTACCAAAAATAAGCAGATGTGAAAACTGGTGAAAGGTTGACCAACTGTGGCTGACATAGCGTACCCGTGGCGTTAGCAGCAGCTGACCAACCAATCACTGTCCATCGGATAGTCAGGTCCGGCCCATCCCGGGCTGATCACACGGGTAGCGTGCATGAGACAGGGTATAAGAAAGTGTGCTCCGAAGTCTGGCTAGCTAGCTCAGGACTACGTAGTCTGATCAACTACTTGGAGAATCGGAAGGGGAGAACTGATCACCTGCTCCGTTCCGACTCTCGGACAAACCTAAGTAACCTAGTTTACGTGGGTGCATGAGTATAATCTCTATTGAAGATAAGATTTTGAAATGCTGAATAAACATGTTATGTGTGAACAATAATTTAGTAGTCTTGAGTCGTTGATACCCAGAGTAAACCTCCGGAACAGTAATGGGGATAGACTATAGCATCTCTCGAAACTGAGTATCACTCCTCACTGGAAGCATTGGTTTGTGCAATTCCTGCACCATTTTGACATATTTGTAAATAAGAGGTACATTTGATTGGTGATTCATCGAGCCAGGTTGTATCACAAACCATGGTTAACGTTTCGGGTCAGTGACCCTTCTTCGGAACTGACAAATACTAGAAAAATCACAGATTATAAACAAGTGAGGTGGGGGTTGGGCAAGAGATAACAAAGGAGAAGGTGCAGATTGGACCAGGCCACATAGCTGACCAAAAGGTCACAGAGCAAAGGCAAACAATATGTTAATGGTGTGTTGAAAGACAAAGCATTAGTACAGATTAGGTGTGAATATACTGAATATTGAACAGCAGCAAGTGCAAACCTGAAGAAAAACAACCTGAAAAAAACAGTGGGTAAGCAAACTGAACAAACTAAGATGAAATGAAATAAATGCAAAAAAAGATTGTAAAAAATGTAAAAAGGAATGTAAAAAAGAAATGTAAAAAAAAAATACTAATGCTTTGTCTTTCAACACACCATTAACATATTGTTTGCCTTTGCTCCGTGACCTTTTGGTCAGCTATGTGGCCTGGTCCAATCTGCACCTTCTCCTTTGTTATCTCTTGCCCAACCCCCACCTCACTTGTTTATAATCTGTGACTTTTCTAGTATTTGTCAGTTCCGAAGAAGGGTCACTGACCCGAAACGTTAACTCTGCTTCTCTTTCCACAGATGCTGCCAGACCTGCTGAGTGAATCCAGCATTTCTTGTTTTGGTTTCAGATTTCCAGCATCCGCAGTATTTTGCTTTTATATTATTGTATCACAAACCATATTTGTTCTTTCAAAAACACAATTAATGAAAGCTTGCTAAGTTAAATATTCTCAATAAAACTGCATTGCAATAATTTCTCAGTAGTCTATAATAGGGCTGCCAAAAATTAGCTTTAAAATTAAGTTCTTCCAAGAGTGTAAGGTTTGCCTGAATAGCAAAATGGCAACAAGATATTATGAAGAAAGGATTCAATAATGTAATCATAATATCTAACTAATTATTATTCATTTTACAATACTACCTTCCACTACAGTGAGACTGTCATTCACTGATTAATATATTGCCATTGTTGTGAGCTTTAACAGTGAGCTTGTCACTCACTGACTAATGTTACACCTTCCACTATAGTGTGATTGTCACACATTGACTACTACTACATGTCCTGTAATTGTAACTTATATCGCACCTCTTATAATAGTAAGACTGTCACACGCTAGCCAATATTACAGTGGTAATAAAATTAATATTTAAAGCAAATAGTAATATAGGGTCTAATTTTTGAACTGTTTATTTCAAAGATGGGTAGTAGGCTTGGGAGGTTAATGACATGAATAAGCTAGCCATAATGTGGAGAAGGAATAGATAATTGCTGGAATTTCCTCAGAACTGCTGTGACTTCACTGAAAGAGCAATGGAAACTCTTCTTTTCATGCCTGAACAGCATTTTTGTTACATGTCTAGCAGAAGTATGGTGCTCCGAGGAAATTCTTCACCAATGCTGTCGTGAAGCAATGTTTTGTGTGTGAATAAGTTGGTTGGAAAGAAATCTTATGTGATGGCAACATAACACACCTTCACAAAGGAAAAATTTCCAAATTACAACCTCTAACATGAACTTACTTGTGAGAAATGGAAGCAAAGATCTTTCTATATTAAAGACATTGGTGGATCTTTTTGCCATACACAAGTTAAAACTGTGCTGTGCATAATCTTTCATCTTGGAGACTACTTTCTATTAGTTTCCCTTTGAAATTAATTTGCAGGGACAAGGAGAGATATCGAAACTGGAACACATGCAAACTCGCGCAGATTTTTATGATTCTTTCATACCTTGTTGGAATTTCAAAGTTTGCCTCTCTATCAAGTCTGAAGGCAATCTGAAGTGGTGTTGAACCTTCCACTCTCCTCACACCCCGAAGTGGAATGGTATCCAATTGGAATTGGGTAATGAGATCAAATCCTGAGAGTATGGGGAAGCAAAAGAATAACAAATAGGTTTTCAAGCATTAAATTGTGCATCTCCAATGTCACTCTGCCAACTTTACTAAATGGGTTGTGGAACATATATAAGTAATGTTTGGCATCACAACAAAGGGGTAACTATTACATTAATAGATGCGATGGATTATAAATGAAAGCCTTCTGAGATGGTGGTTACAGCATTGTTAGCAATCAGCATTCACTGCCAAGACATATGATTTGCAGCCCTTTTAAAAGCTTTTGATTCACGCAGGACACCTAAATGATTAAAAAGCTGAAAATTATGATACTCATAATCAAGCAACTCTGTGTTAGTAATGATATCCATTGTTGCTCAAAATAGCACAGTGGCCGGGATATTCCTCCAAGCCAGCCATGTTCCTGAGATTTTTGGCAGCAACACTCATCCCAGGGCATTTCAGAGGTCAGCCTCATTGTGAGATTTGTGGCAGGATATCCAACTGTGTTAGAGAGTCCAAATGAAATGGGGGGAGGAGAAAGACAAATGCTTGCTTCAGGGCCTAGCAACTGCAGCAGTGGACTGAGTTCGCAGCCTGTACAGCAACTGATGACGAGGTCACTTTTATATTTTTTCAGTAGGGTCCCAAAGAAATTTGATGCTCTTCAAATATTTTGTACTCTGAATCTGTGCCAGAATTCACAGCCTGGATTGACACATCCTTAGATACGAGTTATGCACACTGCCACGAGAGCTATCGGGCGCACTCTGTGCCAAGTTCCTTTCAAAGTCTGAAAACTTGCCTGGTAAATCATCTTGTCCAATCCTAATATTAGGACACACACTGCTGTCATACAGACCATTGTAGTTGAGTCTGTCATCTACCGCTGGATAAAAGAAAATATAATTAAATGGTAGTATAATTAGATACAAATATATGGCATTCACATTCATTGTAATTGTAGAGTTAAGTTTCAGAAGGTCATGGTTCAAGCTCCACTGCAGGGACTTTATCATTTAATCCAGGCTGTCACTTCAGTGTATTACTGCGGGAGTGCTACACTGTCAGAGACATTAAACCAAATCTAATCCTAACTTGCCTGCTCTCTCAGATGGATGTTAAAAATCTATCAGCACTATTCGAAGAAGAGCTGGAGAGATCTCCCGGTCATGAAGGGTGGTATATAAATGCAAGCTCTTTCTTTCTTTATTTAAATGAAAGTTTTTTTTTTAAAGAGACTGGGAGGTTAGAGCAGTATATACCTTTTGTAACTATTAGACAAGAGAAATGTTCGTTGTGGAGAATGGGCTATAGATTTAAGGAAAACAAGATAGAAATTGGATGAAGAATCTCAATGGGATAAAGGCTCACCAGCTGGAATTATAAATAAGGTGCTTTTTGTAAGGCAGAAACCAGGAAGAACTGGTTAACAGCCCATAGATTATTAGTGGAAGTGAATTACAAAGTACCACAGACTAGATGTCCTGGGAAAGTAGGAGCAGGTGCAATAAGTGAATTTATACATGGTATGGATGTGGATTGCTGCAAGTAGTCCATAAAGAAGTTGAAGGTTTGGGGCAAGAGGAGAACTGCCTAACAGACAACAAGCTTTTTCTTGCATCCTTTCCTAGAGTACTATCCATAAACCCATGGCAATAATAACCTCTAACCTGTGAAATCTGCATCAAAGTGAGCACATGCTTATATGTCACAGAAATAAACATGCAATTACGATTTGGAGCAATGACTGCATTTTTCCATTAACTTCACCAAAAAGCACAGCCAGATACCAACTGCAGCAACACACAATTAATTGTGCATTTAAGATGCTTATACCTCGTAAACACAACCTTTGCCTGAGGGGACATGGAGCAATTTTCAAGATTTTTTTCCCTTATTGTCCCAGGGCAATTTTTCTATCTGTTACCCTCTCCCAGAAGATTACATAGCCGCTGGGGGGTGGAGTAGGAAGCATCCAGTCATGCTGCTCCAGGCATGAGTGTCCTGCAAGCTGGTCTTTTCCTGCCCGTCATTTTTGTATGATTATAATAGTTTCTTCAGCATCACAGAATAAAGGCCTGCTCGGGTATAAAATTGAAACCCGACCTGGGCCTGACCCGACCACAGCCAACCCGAACCCAACCAGGGCCCGAGTCCTTTAATTTTTTTCACACTCAACTCGACCCGACCCAACACAAATATCATTCATCCGTTCCGGCAGCAATCTATTCCTACTGATGGAGTTATGGGGAATCGTGGGTAAGCCTGATCCCGTGAGTTCCCGGAAGCAGCACTGTCCAGCCCGACCCAACACAAGCCCAAATGCTGGACTCGGAATATCGACCTGACCCGAACCTGACACATGTAGTCGCGCCTAGTCGGGTTCGGGTTGGGGAGCCAGGCTTTATCGCAGAAGTCTAATGCATTCTCATTAAATGACATTTTACTTACTACACGATACTGGAGACCAAAAGACCGTCAGTAAGGTTGACAAAGTGAAAATACAAAGCTTCATTAGGAATCCTTCCTGGTTTTTCCTGGTTGAAGGCAAAATTCAGAATAAAACAAATGTCAATGTTTAATAATTATATACAACAATGTCACAAGATAATTTACCCAAATATAGGAAAGCAAGACATTAAACCAACATTAACTGCATCGTGGGCAATTGGATCATAAATTATTATTAAAAGAGTTGGCTTCAAGAGAAAGAGTTTGGAAAACAACTTTTTTTGGGGGGTGTAGAAGAAGAACAATTGGAGCTATTTGTTATTTTATGTGTCAGTCATATAATTACACAATTCATTTCAGTCTGATTTATGTCGTGTTTGCAAACAAAAGGAAACATGGGTTTGTCATACACTTTCTCATGAAGAGAACATCCCATTAATGCTATTTATTTTAAAAAATAATGTCCATTTATTAAAGAAATGGTGAATGTATCATTTAAAATATAATCTACAATATGGAAAGCGCCTCCTATTTTTCATATATTACCACATCCTGTTCGATTTTGGAGCAAGAATATGCAGAACCATGGAATGGAAGAATGTAGGGTTAATTTCCCCTCTCTAAGTTTCTGATGCCAGGTGCATTGTGAGAACAAGCACAGCAAAGGCCGAATACTTTTTTGTGGGGCTGAGGGATTGGGTGAGGTGTGTCGAGGTGGATATGACAGGGTCCTAAACCTTCCATTGGATCACTACGGTCATGACCATTGGCCAAAAGCAACATTGGGAGCAATGTGGTTGCCTCGCTCTATCCCAGAGAGGTCCAGTGAGAGCAGAAAGTAGGGAATTTGCCTGTCGCTGTAGGAAGGTAGATATTTTAAAACTCCACAGTCGCCTTAATTAGGCTTTTATATTCCCTGCTCTGTAAATATGCTTAACATCTGTCCATTACAATCAAAAGAAAACATTTTTAATGAAACTATTAAGCATTGTGTTCAGTGCCAAATGGTGAGTTATTCAACAATGGCTTTGCTCTATTTTATGAGGTTGTTAGACCTCCTCAACTGAATTACAGTTTTGTAACTTACTGCTGCCATCATTTGTCCTGTGTGTAACCAATTCCCAACAATTTATATAATATGTGCAAGTTTCAAACATATGAGCAAAATGTGACATGTGGCCTTAAAGCCCTGACCCTAAAAGCTTATATTTCACTTATATTACCGAATTGCAGTTTTGTCCTGGTTGAGTTTTTGTAAGCCTGGAAGTTTAGAAAAGGCTGGTTTTAGTACTTTGGCCTCATAGAAATATAGAAACAGGAGTAGGCCATTTAGCCCTTTGAGCCTATTCCACGATTCAGTTAGATCATGTCTGTTCTGTACCTTTACTTCTTTTACCCAGATTTATTTCCTTGATATCCTTAACCCAATAAAAATCCATCAATCTCGATCTTAAAAAGTGCTATTGACCCAATAGCCACTGCCTTTTGGGGGAACGCATTTCAGATTTCCATTACCCTTTTTTGTGAAAAAGTGCTTGGTCATGTCACTCCTTGCTCTATTTTTAAGATTACGCTCACTTGTTCTGGATTCTCCCACCAGGAAAAATAATTTCTCTGTATCTACTCTATCAAATCTTTTTATCATTTTAATCTACTTGATTAAATCACCTGTCCTCATAATTTAACCCTTTTAGTTCTGGTGTCAATCTGGTGAATCTGCACTCTAACCCCTCCAACGCCAATAAATCTTTGCTGAGATTCAGGGTGGAATTTTCTCAGTCCCCCGGAGACGGGTTGGAGGCAGGACCGGGAACCAAATCAGGAAATCTCGCATCGGGGCAGCTCCCAGATGCATGCCCGCCAGAGGTGGGGTCTGTCCAGCACAGGCTACCTGCCCAGCAGCAGCAGATAGCTAATTGTTATCAATTAAATGCCTACTTTGGGGTCTCCTTTAATTTCCTCCCACCCTCCTGGAGCCACGGGTGCTGGAGGGTCACAACTGTGGCCATAGGCCATCCTATGGATGGACTCCACTCTACGCTGCTAGCCTGGCAGCTGTGGCCACATGCACTTTTAATAATTGAAGAAATCCTCAGAGGGCATCTCCATCTTGCAGCGCCCTCATGGTCTCCCACCTATACCAACAGTGCCCAGCTCTCCCAATGGCACTCCAACCACCCACATCTTCAAACTCTCCAATAAGCCCTCCCGCCTGCAGAGTCCGTCCGTCGTCCCTAACTGGACAGGGCTCCCAGAGGCAGCCTATCAACTTGACCAACAGCCAAGTTGGTCAAACAAAATCTTCCCTTAACAAATCCATGCTGACTATCCTTGATTAACCTGTGCCTTTCTAAGTGACAGTTTATCCTGTCTCTCAGAATAGATTCCAATAATTTGCCCACTACTGAGGTTAGACTGACTGGACTGTAATTATTCTGGTCTATCCTTTGCTCCCTTTTTAAACAAAGGTACAACATTAGCAATTCTCCAATCCTCCAGCACCATACCTGGTATCCAATGAGGACTGGAAAATGATGGTCAGACCCTCTGCTATTTCCTCTCTTGCTTCTTTTAACAGCCTAGGATATATTTCATCTGGCCCTGGTGCTTTATCAACTTTCAAGAATGCTAATCCCATTAATACTTCCTCTTTCCCTATGTTTATCACATCCAAAACTTCACACTTTTCCTCCTTAACTACAATATCTGCAGTGTCCCCCTCTTTTGTGACGACAGACGCAAAGTATTCATTAAGAACCATACCAATATCTTCCGCTTCCTACACATAGTTTACCTTTTTGGTCTTTTATGGGCCCTACTCTCTCCTTAGTTATCCTCTTACTCTTAATGTATTGATAGTTTTGTCTATTCACTTAGCCAGTCCATGTCCCTTTTTACTTCCTGCTTAGTGTGCCTAACGTGGTGTCATCTGCATCTTGGATGTACACTCTCTATTACTTCATCATGTCTTTAATATGTTTGCTGTAAAGCTTAGGCCACCAATTACTGGAGAACATCATTTGTCACAAACCACTAATCTGAGAACATTCCCTTTACCCCTGTCTGCTACATCCTAACCAATTACTGACCTATGTAACTAACATAGCTGTAGTGCTTTGATTTTTGCCAATAATCTCTGTGTAGAATCTTATCAACTGTTTCCAGACATCCATGTGGACAGCATCAATAGACTCTTCCCTACACACTATGTTCGCAATCTCCTCAAAAAACCCAACTAGTGTAGTGAGACATGACCTATCCTTCACAAGTCCATGCTGACTAGTTTTGATCAGTTAATACTTGTCCAAATACTTAGTCACTCTGCCTCTGATAAATCCTAAATCATAATACTGAGATCAATTAATGTCAGCAATTTGACATGTATGCAAATTAATAGCATGGGTTTAATCTTTCTATGTACCTGAGACCCCATTGTTCACACATATTCAACCCACGAAGATAAAAGCATGGATACCCTTGTTCCTTTTGAATCATTGCCAGTAGCATCTTTATAATTCACTGTCCACAATTCATTACCCTCTATGTAACTCACTGCCAGCTGTCTTCTACTTAATGCATAGAAACATACGTTTCCCAAAATATGATTATATATTTTTTCCCTTTGCAAGTCTTCTGCCAGCCAGGGTGGATGATATAGTATATGATGATGATACCCTGATGTGGTATATCTAAGTATAGCATGCTTGGGAGGGGTTATGCACGCAAGGAGCCATGATGAAATGAACAATGAAATGGGAGAATTATGAATTTAAAAAGTAAACTGTTAAGCAAAACCACAAGAACATGGACACTTATACCAGAGTCAAAATGGAGGAGCGGTCCCGTGACCCCTCCTCTACGTGAAATCAGTAAATATGTCTGCAAAGATGGAATTCATTAACCTCATTTGAAATAGCTCTGGGGAGAATGCCTTTGAAATTGAAATGAGCACTATTGCATATTAATGATTCTTATCGACATGAATGAATTAACATAGGATTCTGGAGGCAGACTGCCTCACGGCCCAAACCAAAAATGAATAAGTGTGAAGTAGCACCATGTTAACAGAATGGTCCTCATTCAGTCATCAATCGATAGCCATGGTCTCCATATCCTGGTACTTTGTGTGGTGACATCAGGGGAAAGGGCCATGTGTCTCCTAACAGAAACTCTAATGTGATGGATTTTTACCTTAAAAGGGCAGTCCTCTGGAGAGACAGGGAAGATCAAGCCAACACCTCAGAAAGCCAGTCTAGCCAGAGGCTAGATCCAGCCAACCAAGAAGAATCCTGCTGAACAGCCACTACAGCAGAGACATCACAAAGTGACTTTAAGACTCTCCATCTGTGAAGGTAACAAAATCCACACCACCATCTTTGTGCTGAGCTGTAACCACTAGAACTCTACAACACCTCAACAAGTTCAAGACTACAAACACCCAAGTTTACTGTAAATAACAAACACTTACCTTGCTTTGAGCTTTTAAACTACATCCTACCCTTTTCTCTCTATCTTTTCTTGTGTATGTGTGTGTGGGTGAATGTGTGTGTGGGTGAGGTTGCAACCATTTCAGGAATTGTGTAAAAATAGTTATTTTTTAAACCGATGAGAAAACCTGTCATTTGTCTGCTTATTTGACCCAAAAGATATTCAGGGGCTGGTGCATCACTTTTAACAAAACACAATAGCGGTCATTTGGGAGGTCAACAGTGCGAACCACCCACACCCCTTTTCACCTGTCCATAACAGAAGAAAAAGATGACTTTGGACCTATAGTTTTCAAAGCGATTCAGACCATCGGGTCCGCACTGGCTCTCTGAAAGAGCAATTCCCTCAGTTCCATTCCCCTGCTTTCTCCCTCTAACCCTGCAATTTCTTCCCTTTCACATAACTGTCCAATTTCCTTTTGAATGCTTCAATTGAACCTGCTTCCACCATGTTCTCAGGCAGTGCATTCTAGACTGTAACCATTCACAACGTGAAGAAGTTTTTCCTCACATCACTTTTGCTTCTCTTACCAAATAATTTAAATCTGCGCCCTCTCGTTCTCGATCATTTCACGAGTGGGAACAGCCTATCTCTACTCTGTCCAGACCCTTCATGGTTTTGAATACCTCTATCGAATCAGCTCTCAACCTTCTCTTCTCGAAGGAAACAGACCTAACTTCTCCAATCTATCTTCATAACTGGAATTCCTCATCCCTGGAACCATATTCGTGAATCTTTTCTGTACTCTCCAATGCCCTCACGTCTTTCCTAAAGTGCAGTGCCCAGAACTGGACACAATACTCCAGCTGAGGCCGAACTAGTGTCTTACACAAGTTCAACATAACTTCCTTGCTCTTGTACTCTATGCACCTATTAATAAAGCCCTGTATGCCTTATTTACTGCTTTCTCAAACTGTCTGCCACCTTCAATGGCATCACATATACACCTAGGTCCCTCTGCTGCTGCACCCACTTTAGAATTGTACCCTTTATTGTATATTGTCTCTCTGCATTCTTCCTACCAAAATGAATCACTTCACATTTCTCCGCATCGAACGTCATCTGCCACTTTCCCAACCATTCCACCAACTTATCCATGTCCTTTTGAAGTTCTACACTATCCTCCTCACAGTTCACAATGCTACCAATTGTCTTATCAACCGCACATTTTGAAATTGTGCCCTGTACACCGAGGTCTAGGTCATTAATATATATCTGGAAGAAGAAGGGTCCCAACACTGACCCCTGGAGAACTCTACTACAAACCTTCCTCCAGCCTGAAAAACATCCATTAACCACTACTCTTTGTTTCCTGTCACTCGGCCAATTTCGTATGCATGTCACTACCGTCCCTTTTATGCCATGAGCTACAAGTTTGCTCACAAGTCTGTTGTGTGGCATTGTATCAGATGCCTTTTGAAAGTTCATGCACACCACATCAACAGCATTGCCCTCGTCAATCCTCTCTGTTCCATCAAAAAACTCCAGCAAGTTAGTTAAACATGATTTTTCCTTAAGAAATCCATGCTGGTTTTTCTTAATTAACCCAAATATGTCCATGTGACTATTGATTTTGTCCCAAATTATTTTTCTAGAAGTTTTCACACCGCCGAACTGACTGGCCTGTCGTTGCTGGGCTTATCTTTACACAATTTTTTGAACAAGGGTGTAACGTTTGCAATTCTCAAGTCCTCTGGCACCACCCATGATGAACGCAAATGATGACAGGAAAATCTGATTGTCTTCAATTTGCTTTTGGTTCGGATGATTTCATTATGGTCCAATTGAAGAGCTGTTTGGACCCAACCATCAGTGTTTGAAATCAAAGTACATGACACAGAAACAGATCACCCAGCACAGCCAGTTTCAAATGCCCCTGAGCAAATACTCCTTATCATTTTTATCTGCCCTCTTCCCATATCCTTTTAACCCCTTTTCCTTCATGCACCTATCTGATCTAAATTAAGAATTGACATAGTTTATGTCTCTGGAGTTGATCTTAAATTCGTCTACAAACAGAAGGCTTATTTCAACAGTATACTCAGTGTATAGTTTCATCTAATTCTACAGCAACTATTTGATGTGACTAAACTTTAAACTTAATTCTGGCTGCGTTAATTTTATTTTAAAAAGACTGAAAAAGTCGTCATAAGTCATAACACTTTAAACACCAACTAGCACAACTGTTTACAGTTAGGCTCTTTAAATCTAGCTCTGTAAAAGCTCTTTCCTGTTTGTTTCACTTTTAACCTCTGGTATAAATTAAACCGTTTAATCATACAGACGACATGATTTGTAATCTTCATCCTCAATTAACACACAGCAAATCCTTTGCTTATTCAGATTAGAACGTCAAATATATCCAGATGCCGTTTTCCTTCCAAAGGTAAACTAAATGCACGGAGGATTATTTTCACTGTGAATTTGACCCATGAAGTTTATCGATATAATGCTGTCAATTTTTCTGGGTTAAAGGATGCTTCAGTAGAACCATAACCCTTGCGAAAATAATCGTGGCCCATATTAAATCCTGAAATCCGGCGAAAATTCATTGAGATCAACGATGTCATTACAGACAATATGGTTGGCAGCAATCATTTTTAAATTGCAAATATATTAATTGTGATTAATAATTCAAGAAATAGTATGTAGCACAGCTACATTATTAAAATTGATTGGAAGTCCTACCTTGATCCATGGAATAAATCCAAACCCATTTTGATTCAAATTAGAAACCAGGCAAGTGAGAAACGGGAGCAGAAATAGTGGGCGAGCAAAAAAGTAGAGAAAGCGAAGCTTCAGAAGCGACTCATTTGCGCTGTGCAAAGTTGCGGAAGGACTGCAGTCGCAGAGTGATGCTTAGTTCAAGCTGAGCTCAACTGCCCCTGGCAAAAGCTGGGACCTTGCGCCATCCCATTGGCTGCCAGTTTCATTAGGAGACCTCGCTGGCTCCAAGTTTTCTCCATAAACTCCCACTTCTGTCCCACCACGTTGAGTACAAAGGTAGACAAGGGACGGTTTTAATTTGGTTCCCTTTCATGGTGCAGTGGCATGGTTGTAAAACAGATTCTTCAACCACCCTACAGCCCAATTTCTGTTTAAAGTATAGAAGAAATTTGCTTTTGATCAAGGACTAGGGACAATAAGATTTCAATAATTGGTGCGTGCTGAGGAATGTAAGTGGAAATTCGATTAGGTTTTAATAATTTCCAATAAGCAATATAAGGCATTTTCCCTGGAGTACAGTTCTAGGTGGTGCTCAGCCCAGCGGTCCATTTGCTTGCGATTTGATTCGCCTGGGAATCACAGCAAAGTTATTTGTATTTTTTAGTTGAATGACCATTTAAAACAGCTGTGTACCTGCTAAGCATGCTACAATGATATATTTTCGTCAGATTTAAATAATTCCTTTGTCTTATAAACTGTGCAGTCCCCTCTGGCGAAAAGCGAATGTGTGTCTCTAGGAAAGCAAGATATTTGATGCAAAAGTACAAAAATAATTTTTTGTTCTTTTTTGTTGATGTGTTTTGATTATTAAGCATCAGAACATTGCAGTATCAGATTTTTTTTACATTGTTACAGACAGGTCGGAAATATCTGTATGGAAAGGATGTGTGGTTTCCCTTTTTACCTCAGATCTGGCCGCAGACAGTGTACATTCTGTACTCAGCAAAGGACTCAGTTTTATCCCCTTACGCCTTTACCTCAATGAATTTCGCGCTCGGCATGACGTTGAGCTCTTCTTCCGTCCAACTTGTACAGGTCTCACCTGAACCGGAATGGGACCAACATCCTTGCTGGGAGGTTTGCTAGTTCTGTTGGGGTTGGTGGAGGGGGGGGGGGGGGCGGTGGTTTAAACTAATTTGGCAGGAGGATGGGATACAGAGTGGAGGTGGAGTAGAGGGTGATGCACAGTCAGATAGAAAGGAGAAACTGAGTCAGTCTGGAAGGCACAGCAAATATAGACCTGTTGAGGCACAAGTGAAAAATGCAAGGCTGGATTGCATCTATTTTAATGCAAGGAGTCTTACTAGTAAGGCAGATGAATTGAGGGTGTTGATTAGCACATGGGATTATGATATTATTGCTATCACAGAAGCATGGTTGAGGGAGGGGCAAGACTGGCAGCTCAATATTCCAGGGTATAGAATCTTCAGGCATGACAGGGAAGCGGGTAAAAGAAGAGGTGACATTGCACTGTTGATCAAGGAGTCAATTACTGCAGTAAGGAGGGATGATATCTTAGAAGGTTCCTCAAATGAGGCCATATGGGTAGAACTTAAAAACAAAAAAGGGGCAATCACTTGGCTGATAGTGTACTACAGGCCTCCAAACAATCAGGGAGAGATAAAGGAGCAGATATGTAGGCAAATCTCAGAGAGGTGTAAAAATAATAGGGGATTTCAACTTCCCTAATATCAGCTGGGAGAGTCTTAGTGCAAAAGGCTTAAAGGGAGTGGAATTCTTAAAATGCATACAGGAGAGCTTTTTGAACCAGTACGTAGAAAGTTCTACAAGAGAAGGGGCGGTACTGGACCTAATCCTGGGGAAGTTCTTTACACAGAGGGTGGTGAGCGCCTGGAACTTCCTGCCGGGGGAGGTGGTGGAAGCAGGTACGATAGCGACGTTTAAGAGGCACCTTGACAAATACATGAATAGGATGGGAATAGAGGGATACGGTCCCTGGAAGTGCAGAAGGTTTTAGTTTAGGCAGGCATAAAGATCGGCGCAGGCTTGGAGGGCCGAATGGCCTGTTCCTGTGCTGTACTGTTCTTTGTTCTTTGTTCTTTGAAAGAAAGACTTGCATTTATATAGTATCTTTCATGACCTCAGGAGGTCTGAAAGTGCTTTACAGCCAATGAAGTACTTCTGAAGCACAGTTACTGTCATAATGTAGGAACTGCAGCAATCAATCAGGACTAGTAATCCAGAGGCCTGGACTAATGATTCAGAGATAAATCCCACCTGTTGAATTTAAATTCAATTAATTAAATAAATATGAAATAAAAAGTAATGATGACTATGAAACTACCGGATTGTTGTAAAAATCCATCTAATTTACTAATGTGCTTTAGGGAAGGAAATCTGCCAACCTTTCCTGGTCTGGCCTATATGTAATGCACCCACAGCAATGTGGTTGATTATTAACTACCCTCTGAAATGGCCTAGCAAGCCACTCAATAAATGTGGGGATAAGCAATAAATGCTGGCCTTGCCAGTGATGCCCAGGTCCTGTGAATGAATAAAAAAGGTCTACCTGAGAGGGCAGAAGGGGCCTTGAGTTAATATCTGACACCTCTGACAGCGTAGCACTCCACAGTACTGGTAAAGAGATTTCCTGATTCAACACTTTATATACCTATCAGTTACAGCTGATTGGTTGTGAACAATGTTAATTTTTTATGGTTTTCCATGATTTACTGTGGATGCGATTTCAATAGCAAAGCTATCTCTCTCCCATTCAACTTCACTTAAGCTCACCTCATTGGAGCCCAATGCACTAAGAAGGAAGAGAAATCTGAGGGAATGGATTTGAGGTACTTGGAAAGAATGATTTAGAATAGGAAATTATATGATGAATCTTGGCTGAAATATAATGAGGTGGTGTCATATGGAGAAGGATATCTGGATCTGTGAAAATTCATGAAAATATTGACCGTGTTAACATCAGTAAAGAAATTATAGATAAAACAGGCTGCCATGCACAGATAAGGGCTGAAGTCTGGCGATGAGCAAGGAAACCTTTATCAGATGCCAAGCTTCTTCTTGTATCTTATCCAAAGGTATTCACATTTTGAACAGACTTGAACTTTAAGTAAGCTAAACATTATTTGGAGAAGCTCTCCAGTGACTGACCTGGTTAAGACCAATGACGAGCTCAGCCATAAATTATAGTGAGATCTCAGATTTTTGTCCCACTCTGTGCTCAGTTAGCTGACTTCATCTGAGGTGGTGGCAAGGATATTTTAATTAACTCTCAGGTGTACCTATACCACATGGGCTGCTGCTTACCAACTTCTCAAGGGCAATTAAGGATGGGCAATAAATACTGGCCTTGCCAGTGATACTCACATCCCAAGAATGAAATTTTAAAAAGCAGCATAACAACACAGCAAGTAATTAGGAAAACTAATAGAATGTTATTGTTTATTGCGAGGGAATTGAATACAAAAGTAAGGAGGCTATGCTTCAGCTATGCAGGGCATTCGTGAGATCACGTCTGGAATACAGCATTGGTCTGCTTATTTAAGGAAGAATGTAGATGTGTTGGAAGCTGTTTCGAGAAGGCTTATTAGACTAATACCTGGAATGGGCGGGTTAGCTTATGAGGAAAGGTTGGACAGGCTGGGCGTGTATCTGCTGGACTTCAGAAGAGTAAGAGGCGACTTGATTGAAACATATAAGATTCTGAGGGGTCTTGACAGGGTGTTTGTGGAAAGGATGTTTCCTCTTGTGTAAGAATCTAGTACTAGGGGGTCACTGTTTAAAAATAAGGGGTCGCTCATTTAATACAGAGATAGGAGAATTTTTTTCTCTCATGAGTTTCATGAGTCTTTGGAACTCTTTTCCTCAAAAGGCAGTGGAAGCAAAGTGAATATTTTTAAGGCAGAGATTCTTGATAAGCAAGGGGGTGAAAAGTTATTGTGGGTAGGCAGGAATGTGGAATTGAGATTACAATCAGATCAGCCCATGATCTTATTGAATGGCAGAGCAGGCTCGAGGGGTTGAGTGGCCTACTCCTGCTCCTAATTTGTATGTTTAAATATGTTCGAATGCTATTCTGTGACCCCTGCTGGAAGTAAATAAATGTGAACATCAGGTAGACAGGATCAACATCAGCTGTGATTCCACCCCCCCCCCCCCAGTTGTCCTTCCACCACCACCCCCTCCACCACTGCCACCACCCTCACTGTCCCACCACCCCCGATATCTTGACATCATCACTGTTTGTACTTACACATAAGGAGTGGTAACTTGGGTATTGTACCAGAGGGGGAGCTGTTCCACAACTAGGCCTTAACGCTTTCAGGATAAAAGGAGAGAAAGGAACAATATTTGCAAAGAAAAATAATTTTTAAAAAGGTGAAAGGAAGAAGGTATAGAAAGAATTCAAGCATCCTTGAGATAGTTTTAGCAATAGAAGAAATTAGGGAGTTCCATTTGAGCTCAGAGGGGATACTGCAAGGGTCAAGCCATTAATTATAAGATGTCTTGGTTGTTTGCTAGATTTTGAGAGACATGACAATGTCATAAGATGGACATAGATGAGGGAAATCATTTAGCTCATTTTACTTAGCTCTTCAATTGAGAGAAAGAAGTACATTGCCCCTGACACCGAATATAACTAACTCTTGATTTAATCCAAGGTGTTCATCATTAATTCATCATTCTGTTTATCACTATTTGAAGTTATTCTAACACTTGTCCTAAACTTTCCTTTCACCAACTTTGAACAAGATCGCCTGGTTCTATTGTCCGAGCAGATGTCAGTCAAACCCCCCACCTGCCAAGACTGAGGTACACATGATTTTGCCACATGAACATTATAACTTAAAATTGCAAGCCCCTGACTGGAAAGATATTTGCATAGTAACTAGCAGAGTTGGAACAAGGGACAAAGGACCATGCCCTGAGCCATTTAACCAACAAAGGACTTTTGATTATCAGGCATTGAAGGTGGGGGGAGGAGCTGGCATTCCAGGTTGACTGCTAAGATAGCAGAATCCACAAACACAAAAGAAGTGGTCAGACCAGTTTTAGTCACATGACTAGCTGGCTGTTGAGATTTGAACTTCCAACAAGGGATTTGAACTGAGAAAGCTCCTGGCTCCTGATTTGAGAAGACCTCTCTCCTGCCTGTTCATCTCTCAGGGAACTGAATCTTGGGAAAACACATGAACCTCAAAGAGACAAAAGTCTCCTACATGAATAAGGGTTAAGAATACTGGGCTCCAACGAAAAACAAGACTACCTACAATCAAGTGAGCTCAAAGCACAGTAAACAAGAAACTCTTCTGAAATTGCCTCAAACCTCTCTCTACTATCCTTGTCTTTCCTCTCTTCACTCCCTATTTGCCTGTGTGTATCGCATGTGCATGCTAACGTGGGCATGTCATATATCCGTAGGTATTACCCGTATTAGAGTTTAAGTTTAAGGTTTGATAAATTTAATTTTTTCTTCTTTCACCTAAGAAAAGCCTGGTGTGCTCATTTCTTTGCCTTATAATTGGAAAGCTGTGAACAAGGATTCACAAAGTGAAAGCTCAAAACACGGTGTGTTTAAAATTAAACCCTGTTACAATAAGACCAAGTAAAGACAGCAAAAGACCCCTAGACACATTTCTCACCTGGTCGTAGCACAGGCATTAATGCAATACTCCAAATTAACCTTATCTATTTCACCAGCATCTCATATACTTTTATATGATCTCTTTCTCCGTCACATCATTTCAAGGCAAAAGGCCTCCAGTTTCTGCAGTCTTGCCTGGTTACTCAATTTTTTGATGATAAGGATCAGAGTTGGGGCTTTCTTTGCGCCATCTCCATGGCATGAATATTTCCCTTGTGTATTGGTGACCAAAACTGAATACAGTACTTAAGCTACGATCTGACTATGGCACTGCACAGTTTTAGCATTACCCCTTCCAGCTAATGGTCAACTGACTGATTTAGGATGCTAGAGGTATGATAGATGCCAAGGATTTCAAGGAAGGCCAACATGAACATACAAACATACAAAATTAGCAAGCAGTAAAAGACCAACTAGTCCATCAAGCCGGCCCCCACTTATGATGGCCAGAACATCTTGACTAAACACATCCTCCTCCCCCTCCCCAACAAATCCAGAGCCATAATCACTTGGAAGAAACAAAACAAAGTCAAAAAAAGATAGACCAATAAGGGAAAAAATACTCTGAAAAATTCCTCTCTGACCTCCTTAGGCAATTGAGCCCTGTTCAGAAGGTCAGTTAGAGCAAGTGTTATGTGAGGGAAACCCTACCTGCCAAGAATGAGGCATATTAATTTTGTAATATGGAACATTAATTTTTAAACACTTACTGGACTGAAATATGGCTGTACCTGCATTTTAAAAGGACAGTGACTGGAAAAATTTGCATTCTAAGAGACAGTTGCCTGGAGTAGACAATGGAACTGCTCCCTGATTCAATTAACCCAAATGGATTTTGATCACCAAATACTGCATGTGTAAAAAGCCAGCATTCCATTCCCCCCCCCCCCCCCCGCCCCCCACCCCTGCCCACCCACTGAGGGTGTCTGTTAAGATGGACAATCCACAAACCACAGGAGCGGTTATTCCAAATAAGGGTTAGTCACATGACTTGGCGTTTTGAATTGTGCTCACAGAACAGTTTGAGTCAGACTGCAACTGAACTTGAATAGAGAACATTTCCCTTTCTCTCTCTCCCTCTCACGAAAAGACAGGGACCCACGGAAGAAACTAAGCCAAGACAGAAAACCATCGAAACAAGTTTGAAAGAGTATACTGGGCCCCAACGAAATGGCAAGATTTAACTGCAATCAATGGTTTTACATTAAACTCAAAAGACAGTAAATGAACTCCAGCTACTGCTTCAAACCTTTCCCCTTGATTCTTCCTCCTTTTCTGTCTCCATCTGCATGTGTGTTTATCGTGTATGCATGCTAGCGTGGTCATGTCATGTATTTTTAGTAGTTTTAACTGAATTAAATTTTTAAGGTTACTAAACTTACAACTTTTTTGTTTAAATCGAAGAAGACCAGTCAGGTTGATTTCTTTGCCATTACAATTGGAGAGCAGTGAACAAGGATTCACTGAAGGGAAGCTAAAAACACAGTCTTTTAAAAATGGGTGGAGGAGTTGCATTACTGGTCAAAGAGGATATCACAGCTGTGCTGAAGGAAGGCACTATGGAGGACTCGAGCTGTGAGGCAATATGGGCAGAACTCAGAAATAGGAAGGGTGCGGTAACAATCTTGGGGCTGTACTACAGGCCTCCCAACAGCGAGCGTGAGATAGAGGTACAAATATGTAAATAGATTATGGAAAGCTGTAGGAGCAACAGGGTGGTGGTGATAGGAGATTTTAATTTTCCCAACATTGACTGGGATTCACTTAGTGTTAGAGGTCTAGATGGAGCAGAATTTGTAGGGAGCATCCAGGAGGGTTTTCTAGAGCAGTATGTAAATAGTCCAACTCGGCAAGGGGCCATACTGGACCTGGTGTTGGGGAATGAGCCGGGCCAGGTGGTTGACGTTTCAGTAGGGGACTACTTTGGGAATAGTGATCACAATTCCGTAAGTTTTAGAATACTCATGGACAAAGACGAGAGTGGTCCTAAAGGAAGAGTGCTAAATTGGGGGAAGGCCAACTATACCAAAATTCGGCAGGAGCTGGGGAATGTAGATTGGGAGCAGCTGTTTGAAGGTAAATCCACATTTGATATGTGGGAGGCTTTTAAAGAGAGGTTGATTAGCGTGCAGGAGAGACATGTTCCTGTGAAAATGAGGGGTAGAAATGGCAAGATTAGGGAACCATGGATGACAGGTGAAATTGTGAGACTAGCTAAGAGGAAAAAGGAAGCATACATAAGGTCTAGGCGGCTGAAGAAAGACGAAGCTTTGAAAGAATATCGGGATTGTAGGCGCAATCTGAAACGAGGAATTAAGAGGGCTAAAAGGGGTCATGAAATATCTTTAGCAAACAGGGTTAAGGAAAATCCCAAAGCCTTTTATTCATATATAAGGAGCAAGAGGGTAACTAGAGAAAGGATTGGCCCACTCAAGGACAAAGGAGGAAAGTTATGCGTGGAGTCAGAGAAAATGGGTGAGATTCTAAATGAGTACTTTGCATCGGTATTCACCGAGGAGAGGGACATGACGGATGTTGAGGTTAGGGACAGATGTTTGATTACTCTAGGTCAAGTCGGCATAAGGAGGGAGGAAGTGTTGGGTATTCTAAAAGGCATTAAGGTGGACAAGTCCCCAGGCCCGGATGGGATCTATCCCAGGTTACTGTGGGAAGCGAGAGAGGAAATAGTTGGGGCCTTAACAGATATCTTTGCAACTTCCTTAAACACGGGTGAGGTCCCAGAGGACTGGAGAATTGCTAATGTTGTCCCCTTGTTTAAGAAGGGTAGCAGGGATAATCCAGGTAATTATAGACCGGTGAGCCTGACGTCAGTGGTAGGGAAGCTTCTGGAGAAGATACTGAGGGATAGGATCTATTCCCATTTGGAAGAAAATGGGCTTATCAGTGATAGGCAACATGGTTTTGTGCAGGGAAGGTCATGTCTTACCAACTTAATAGAATTTTTTGAGGAAGTGACAAAGTTGATTGATGAGGGAAGGGCTGTAGATGTCATATACATGGACTTCAGTAAGGCGTTTGATAAGGTTCCCCATGGTAGGCTGATGGAGAAAGTGAAGTCGCATGGGGTCCAGGGTCTACTAGCTAGATGGATAAAGAACTGGCTGGGCAACAGGAGACAGAGAGTAGCAGTGGAAGGGAGTTTCTCAAAATGGAGACGTGTGACCAGTGGTGTTCCACAGGGATCCGTGCTGGGACCACTGTTGTTTGTGATATACATAAATGATTCGGAGGAAAGTATAGGTGGTCTGATTAGCAAGTTTGCAGATGACACTAAGATTGGTGGAGTAGCAGATAGTGAAGGGGACTGTCAGAGAATACAGAAGAATATAGATAGACTGGAGAGTTGGGCAGAGAAATGGCAGGTGGAGTTCAATCAGGGCAAATGCGAGGTGATGCATTTTGGAAGATCTAATTCAAGAGTGAACTATACAATAAATGGAAAAGTCCTGGGGAAAATTGATGTACAGAGAGATTTGGGTGTTCAGGTCCATTGTTCCCTGAAGGTGGCAACGCAGGTCAATAGAGTGGTCAAGAAGGCATACGGCATGCTTTCGTTCATCGGACGGGGTATTGAGTACAAGAGTTGGCAGGTCATGTTACAGTTGTATAGGACTTTGGTTCGGCCACATTTGGAATACTGCGTGCAGTTCTGGTCGCCACATTACCAAAAGGATGTGGATGCTTTGGAGAGGGTGCAGAGGAGGTTCACCAGGATGTTGCCTGGTATGGAGGGCGCTAGCTATGAAGAGAGGTTGAGTAGATTAGGATTATTTTCATTAGAAAGACGGAGGTTGAGGGGGGACCTGATTGAGGTGTACAAAATCATGAGAGGTATAGACAGGGTGGATAGCAAGAAGCTTTTTCCCAGAGTGGGGGATTCAATTACTAGGGGACACGAGTTCAAAGTGAAAGGGGAAAAGTTTAGGGGGGATATGCGTGGAAAGTTCTTTACGCAGAGGGTGGTGGGTGCCTGGAACGCGTTGCCAGCGGAGGTGGTAGACGCGGGCACGATAGCGTCTTTTAAGATGTATCTAGACAGATACATGAATGGGCAGGAAGTAAAGAGATATAGACCCTTAGAAAATAGGCGACAGGTTTAGGTAGAGGATTTGGATCGGCGTAGGCTTGGAGGGCCGAAGGGCCTGTTCCTGTGCTGTGATTTTCTTTGTTCTTTGTTCTTTGTAAACCCTGTTACAGTCAAACCAGGAAAAGGCTGAGAGGGAACACCTAGATCCCTTTCTCACCCGGTCATAACAGTTATCTATAAAGACACCTACCTTCTTTATGACGTGATCTCTGCCCAAGTCGACAACCTGTCGAGTTCCTATTGAAGGCAAAGAGAGAGTCAACACCGACTACACCAGTCAGCAGAGGTTCACTACTCTCTGGGAAAAGAAGCACCTCCAAATTTCTAGACTACTGCTACTCTTACATAGTTTAAACTCATGTCCCCTGGTTATACAGTCATAGAGTAATTGAGATATTTACAGCACAGAAGGAGGCCATTCAGCCTATTGAGTTCATGTCGGCTCTCCGCGGAGCAATCCAGTCAGTTCCACTACCCCGCTCGATCCCTGTAGCCCTGCACATTTGTTTCCTTCAAATGCCCTTTCAATTTCCTTTGAAATCATTGATTGTTTCCACTTTCACCACATGCCTGAGCAGCGAATTTCAGGTCATTACTACTCACTGCATAAAAAAAGTTCTTCTTAAGAACAAAGAACAAAGAAAATTACAGCACAGGAACAGACCCTTCGGCCCTCCAAGCCTGCTCCAATCCAGATCCTCTATCTAAACCTGTCGCCTATTTTCTAAGGGTCTGTATCTCTTTGCTTCCTGCCCATTCATGTATCTGTCTAGATACATCTTAAAAGACGCTATCGTGCCCGCGTCTACCACCTCAGCTGGCAACGCGTTCCAGGCACCCACCACCCTCTGCGTAAAGAACTTTCCACGCATATCCCCACTAAACTTTTCCCCTCTCACTTTGAACTCGTGTCCCCTAGTAATTGAATCCCCCACTCTGGGAAAAAGCTTCTTGCTATCCAGCATGTCTATACCTCTCATGATTTTGTACACCTCAATCAGGTTCCCCCTCAACCTCCGTCTTTCTAATGATTATGATCCTAATCTACTCAACCTCTCTTCATAGCTAGTGCCCTCCATACCAGGCAACATCCTGGTGAACCTCCTCTGCACCCTCTTCAAAGCATCTACATCCTTTTGGTAATGTGGTGACCAAAACTGCACACAGTATTCCAAATGTGGCCGAACCATTCCCCCTGCATCTCTTGCCCAAAATCTTAAATATGTGTCCCATAGTCTTTGTACCAACCATTAATGGGAACAGTTTTTCCTTATCTACCTTATCTAAACCTGACTTAAACTTGTACACCTCTATCAAACCTCCCCTCAATCTATTTTGTTCCAAAGAGAACAACTTCAGTATTTCCAACCTAACCGTGTAACTAAAGTCCCCCATCTCAGCATCCATTCTGGTAAATATCCTCTGCACCTTCTCAAGGACCCTCATGTGGTGACCAGAACTTATCCCTTGGATCCATCCATGTTCTTTGGGGGAGGCAGCCTGGACTGGTGGAGGATGAAGGAATCATGGCAGCTGCCAGGAAAATGAGTGCACACATGGAGGAAGCTCTTGTTGTCACAGACCAGTTGGACATTGAGGAAGTGGAAGCCCTTCCTGTTGATGGATCTCACTGGCCGGCTGCTGGGTGCATTGATGGCACATGGGCGCAAGAGATAATGCCCTGCACCTGGGGGAATCCAGTGACGGAGGCAAAGCTCAATGCCCTCTGTTTCTTCACAGGCATATCTGTGTCAAAGTGATCCCCTGCCCTCCTGAGTATGGCATCTGTGACCTGCCGACTGCAGGATGCCATGTCGGTCAGCAGTTGATCCCTAGAACAGCCCAGTTGGATAGAAATTCAGGGTGACAAAGACCTTTAAGGCTGCAGTTAAGCAACTGCAATGGGGGGGGGGGGGGGCCACGAGGCCTCAGGTCATTGTGGATAAGAGCACAAATATCTGAGACCATCTGCCAGGATAGATGCACTCTCATTTGCAGGAAGCTGACTCTTTGGCAGTAGATCTTATGTCTTGGGTAGTGCCTTCTTCCCCTTGCAGCCTACCATTGTGTTCTGCTGACCTCCTGCTGTCCATAATGTTGTACCTGCTTAAGCTCATCCTGGTTGCTCTCTCCACTGTCAGCTGAACTCCCTCAACTGGGCTTTGTGCATTTACCAGGCTTTCGCCTGCCAGCCCCAGCTGCCCCAGTGATTCCAGCAGCTTCATGTCCCTCTCCAGATTCCTGCCACATCACTGAGGAAAGCAAATCTTTCACTCAAGCATTGGTTACGCTGGCAATTTTGGAGCAGCTGAGCTTTATTTTATGCCTCTGCAGTATGTTAATCAGCCCTTCCCATAGCCTCATGACCCCTCGCATTGTTCACATCTTCTAAACCCTGCCATGGTCCAGACATGCCGTTCTCCTTGTGCTCTTTCTTTGAAAATCCCAAACTGCAGCTGACAAGCCTGTTATTGAACTGCACAATGAGCTAAGCAGGCAGTTAATTGGATGTATGCGGGGTTGCCTTTTCTTCTGTCATGAACGTGCTATGCTGAATGTTGATTTTTGATTCATCGGTAGGAAACTGAAATTAAACTTTTAAAAAAGAAAGCTGGAAACCTAAATGCACTTTTAAAAAGACAGCAGCTAAGATGGCCACCACAATTTGTATTTAAATACCTCACATTCCAAGGTATCAAGGTGGAGACGCATGTCTGAATAGCCTTCATCCAGAACAATGGCTTGAGCAGTTTGAATGAGCGACCTGGCATCGCCTTCATTAGCAAGACATTCAAAGCCATCTTGGAACATTAACACTCGTGGAGATGAAGCTCAAGGGGTAAACATTGAAACAATAAGACCTGAGAGAGATTGAAATTCTTAGACTTGGATCTCATTCAAGTGCAAAAGAGAATACACTGAGATAAACATGTGACAATCTCTCCACCTGTGTGAAAACTCTGAGTTTCTTTAGGACATATCAGAGAAACTTTTGAGTATTGACTAGTGTGGGACTCAAGTAGGCTGTCTCTGTCTCTGTTTCTGTCTCTCTTTCCAGGCAATGCTGTAAGTTCAAACCCTGTCTATGGGATGAAAAACATTCAAGTCTATCAGTGCTGCAGACAGAGACTCCGGGGGGAATACCATCTACATCACTGTTTCCAAGAAAACTCTCAACCAGGTGGCCACCTCTACTAGCTAGGAACTTCAGGACCATGAGCTCAGCCAAAAAAACACTGAATTTCTAGACTCCAAAGATTGTATATTCTTTTATTTGTTCTGGACTCTAATCCAACCAATCTATTCTTCTTCACTCTGTAACCTATTTGTAACCGTGTGTGTGTGTGTGGTGTGTGTGTGTGTGTGTGTGTGTGTGTGTGTGTGTGTGTGTGTGTGTGTGTGTGTGTGTGTGTGTGTGTGTGTGTGTGTGTGTGTGTGTGTGTGTGTGTGTGTGTGTGTACTCGCGCGTGAGAGAAAGTTGGAAGGGAGTTTATTATTTTTACTTAGATTGGGTTTTTGTTTTAAGTACAATGAACTAACCTCTTCCTTGTTCAAACTCAACAAAAACTCTCTGATTGGTTATTGTATGACCATAGCACCACAAAGGGTTAAACACTCACAGACTTGGTGAGCACCTCCACTGTTTAAAAGAAATAAACCCTGTTATGGTCAAACAAGGAGGGGAGCCTTTCGATACCTCCTCACCTGATCACAACACTTCCCTCCTGGCGTCCCTTTAAAAATGGATTTACATTCCAGAGGCAGCAAGACCCGGTGCTGGCCTTTTCTTTTATCCTTTCATGGGATGTGGGCGTTGCTGGCTAGGCTAGCATTTATTGCCCAGCCCTCCGAGAACACGGTCTTCAAAGTGCATGCGCACCCTCCACAAACCCTAGTGGGTATTAAAAAGCCGTCATATGGCCTCTGATGGAGCTGCAGGTGGGAGGCCTTTTAAAGGCCTATCAGCCTTAAAGGTAAGTGCTCTAAGCTTTTTATAGGCCCTTTGTGTAATTTTTTAAACAATTAATTTCCTCCAGCAGGTATTTGGGCTTTTATGACCCTATATATCATTTACTGTTATTTATTTATTTAGTCCCCTTCTCCCTTTATTAGCATGAGTGTGTTTGCCTCCAGAAATCTTTTGTGCTGACATGCCCAGAGAAAAAGGATGCCAGGTAGGTCAGGGTGCCTAATAGGTCCTCTGTAGCCTCCCGTCTGTTGACACCTCGTCTGCAACCTACGCTTGCAGGGAGGTAGCAAACCTCACCTGAGGAGATGTTGTTGGGAGATGTTCCTTTTCCCAATAAAAGCTACACCAGCAGATCCCCAGTGTCATCACAATGAAACATGAAGCCTGTCTAGCACCTTATGCTGGAG
Source organism: Heterodontus francisci (assembly GCF_036365525.1). Classification (NCBI taxonomy): domain Eukaryota; kingdom Metazoa; phylum Chordata; class Chondrichthyes; order Heterodontiformes; family Heterodontidae; genus Heterodontus; species Heterodontus francisci. The sequence continues at coordinate 42,598,527 of NC_090375.1, forward strand.
CTTGGTAGTGCATGAAACAGGGCTAAGTGATTTGGAGCCAGCGATACCTGTTTGACTGCACTTGCCAAGATGCAGCCAAGCATTTATATGGACTCTGACAAATCCTCCTGGGAATGAATGTGGAAACCCTGCCTTTTCACTGTCTACGGCAGGGTGTTACTTGCTTTGTACATGTCCAAGATCTGTGCTCCATGGTAACCATTGGTGTCCTTGCAGAAGATAGCAAGATAACATCAGCATCGCTGAATCCTCTACCATCAACATCCTGGGTGTTTCCATTGACCAGAAACTTAACTGGACCAGCCATATAAATACTGTGCCGACAAGACCAGGTCAGAAGCTGGGAAACCTGCAGCAAATAACTCACCTCTGGACTCCATTATCTACAAGACACAAGTCAGGAGTGTGATAGAATACTCGCCACTTGCCTGAATGAGTGCAGCTCAAACAACACTCAAGAAGCTCAACACTATGCAGGACAAAGCAGCCTGCTTGATTGTCACCATATACACCACCTTAAACATTCACTCCTTTCACCACTGATGCACTGCAGCAACTCACCAAGCTTCCTTCAACAGCACCTTCCAAACCCGTGACCTCTACCATCTAGAAGGACAAGGGCAGCAAATGCCTGGGAACACCACCACCTGCAAGGTCCCCTCCAAGCCACACACCATCTGGACTCAGAACTATATCGCTGTTCCTTCACTGTTGCTGGATCAAAATCCTGGAACTTCCTTCCTAATAGCAGAGTGGGTGTATCCACACTAGATGGACTGCAGCAGTTCAAGAAGGTGGCTCACCACCACCTTCTCAAGGGCAGTTAGGGATAGGCAACAAATGCTGGCCTTTCCAGCGACGCTCACATCCCATGAAAGAATTTTTTTTTTTAATCTTTTGCAGTCAGCAGATTCAATTTGAGTTGCAGACAATTTCACTCTCATCAATGAACCCATCTAACTTAACACTTGGCATTGTGAATGATTATTGAAATGAGGACAAAGGAATAATTGAGTGTCAGTAGCACTCGGAATTCAAGCACATCTTAAAGCAGTGCCTATCAAATTGGAACTGTTTTACACTTGAAGTGGATAATTATCTCCAATTAAGTGTTGAGTTTACTATTATCATAGATCCCCTTTCCTTTCACCTTTAATTATTGCTGAAACCTCTATAGTATATTTACAACATTTATGTTTTTATACCTCCCAATTACTTGGTTTATATTTCATCCTAGTTGCAAATATTTATTTAATTTTCTTGTAGGCACACTTCCCTGTCACTAAACCCTGCATATACTAGCAGCAGACAGCAAGCAACAGTTGTAAGTGAAGAAGTGGCTACAAGAAGACCAAAGAAAGCACAGCGATTCTCTGATGTAGCATTGGTGACCTTACTCTAGGCAGTGAACAGGAGGATAGATATCCTGCTCCCCCCAGAAGGCAGGAAGTTTTCCAGGTAACTGCCTCCACCACCAGTGGGAAGTTTTCACTGAGGAGGTCAATGCCAGGAGCTTAGCGCTCATAGAGTCATAGAGTGATGCAGCACAGAAACAGGCCCTTTGGCCCATCGTGTCCATGCCAGCCATCAAGCCTATCTATTCTAATCCCATTTTCCAGCACTTGGCCCTTAGCCTTGTATTCTATGGCGTTTCAAGTGCTCATCTAAATACTTCTTAAATGCCGTGAGGGTTTCTGCCTCTATCATCCCTTCAGGCAGTGTGTTCCAGATTCCAACCACCCTCTGGGTGAAAAAATGTTTCCTCAAATCCCCTCTAAATCTACTGCCCCTTTCCTTAAATCTGTGCCCCTGGTTATTGACACCTCCGCCCAGGGTAAAATTCTCTTCCTATCTATGCCACTCATAATTTTGTATACCTCAATCAGGTCCCCTCTCAGCCTTCTCTGCTCTCTAAGGAAAACAATCCCAGTCTATCCAGTCTCTCTTCATAGCTGAAATGCTCCAGCCCAGGCAACATCCTGGTGAATCTCCTCTGCACCCTCTCTAGTGCAATTACATCCTTCCTATAGTGTGGCAACCAAAACTGTACACAGTACTCCAGCTGTGGCCTAATTAGCATTTTATACAGCTCCATCATAACCTCCCTGCTCTTATATTCTATGCCTCAGCTAATAAAGGCAAGTATCCCATATGCCTTCCTAACCATCTTATCTGCTTGTGCCGCTGCCTTCAGTGATCTATGGACAAGTATACCAAGGACTCTCTGACCCTCTGTACTTCCTAGGGTCCTACCATCCATTGTATATTCCCTTGCCTTGTTAGTCCTCCCAAAATGCATCACCTCACACTTCTCAGGATTAAATTCCATTTGCCACTGCTGTCCCCATCTTACCAGCCCATCTATATCATCCTGTAATCTAAGGCTTTCCTCCTCACTATTTACAACACCACCAATTTTTGTGTCATCTGCGAACTTACTGATCATACCTCCTATATTCACGTATAAGTCATTAATGTACACTACAAACAGCAAGGGTCCCAGCACTGATCCCTGTGGTACATCACTGGTCACAGGCTTCAAAAAGCAAAAACAACCCTTGACGATTACCCTCTGCTTCCTGCCACTAAGCCAATTTTGAATCCAATTTGCCAAATTGCCCTGGATCCCATTGGCTCTTAGCTTCTTGACCAATCTCCCATGCGGGACCTTATCAAAAGCCTACATCAACTGCTTTACTCTCATCTACACATCTAGTCACCTCCTCGAAAAATTAAATCAAATTTGTTCAACATGATCTCCCCCTGACAAAGCCATGCTGACTATCCTTGATTAATCCCTGCCTCTCCAAGTGGAGATTAATCCTGTCCCTCAGAATTTTTTCCAATAGTTTCCCTACCACTGATGTTAAACTCACTGGCCTTTAATTACCTGGTTTATCCCTACTACCCTTCTTGAATAATGGTACCACATTCGCTGTCCTCCTGTCTTCTGGCATTTCACCTGTGGCCAGAGAGGATTTGAAAATTTGTGCCAGAGCCCCTGCTAAATGTTGAGAGAGTAGAATCTTTTTCTATTTAGAAAGATGCCAGCCTGATGCTGGGTAGCTTGCAAGACAATGTGGGTGCCGTCTATGGCATCTTGCACCCTGGGGAAGTCTGCAATTTGGGCAAAGCCTAGTGCTCATTGCTCTTGCTTTGCTCTATCCATTGGCAAAGAGATATTAGTGTTCCTCCTGAGATAGAGAGCCTCAGTGACCTTCTGGATACAGTGGTAAACAGCACAGTGGGATATGTCATGGATGTCACCTATTGCAGCCTGTTGCACAAAAGTTGAAGGCCACAGTCAGTGCTATCCATGCCCTGGTGTGAGACTCGAGTTGTAATTGCAGCAGGTGATACAGCTCATGATAACCTCTTTGATGAAGCAAAGGCTCCTAACACATTGCTCCTCAGTGAAGTTAAGGGAGGGGAAATGCTCCCTGAAGACCTGCTGTGGGTTAGATCTACTGCACAGTGTTTCTTCCTCCCTCTACTCTTAGCAGTTTCTGGTCGCTCCTGTCTTCTTGGCTGTTCCCCCTCATTAATTAGCCCCAAAAGAAGACACACCAAACCAGCATGACTGCAGTGAAACTTTTGAAAGCAGACACAGTGTCGCATCAGCAAAGAATATGTTAGCAGAAGTCAGAAATTTTGTAGAAAGCAGAAAATAGGCCATAAAATGGCCAGAGGTTGATGAACAGCCTAAAAGGACATCATCAACTAGCCTTTATGTAGTGGATGAGCCCATTGTTGGAGGGTCCTTGATGCCTATTAGCACCATGAGCTTCTCAGTCAGGTGCTGGGATAGACCAGTTTCACAAATCAATCCTGCAAAAATGTGTAGGATCCTTATTTAAATATTTTAATGAACCTTTTCAATACTTCTGATACACTGTGGACACCTACAGAGGAGCCTGATCCAATATGGCGGGTGGTGCATTTGTGACACGGAATGAGTGTATTGTGGGAAAAAAACACTTTGGAGTCAGGAGTGAGCCGAAATTGGAAAATCCTTATGACAAGCATGCAGGGGAGAGTCTTCAGCAGACCAAAGTCTTTCAAAAAACATCAGTCACGGCAGGGCTATTCACATAGCATCTCATCGGGAAGTGTCCCTCTGTATAATCGCATTTCTGTCATTTTGTATAATCATATTTTTGTACAGGGAAAATAGGAACATAGGAAATAGGAGCAGGAATAGGCCATTTGGCCTGTTGAGTCTGCTCCACCATTCAAACAGATCACGAATGATCATCTACCTCTACCCCATTTTTCCCCACTATCCCCATATCCCTTGATGTGATCAGTAACCAGAAATCTATCAATTTCTGTCTTGAACATGCTCAATGATTGAGCTTCCACAGCCCTCTGGGGTAGAGAATTGCAAAGATTCACTACCTTCTGAGTAAAGAATTTCCTCCTCATCTCAGTTTTAATGGCCTTCCCCTTATTCTGAGACTGTGTCCCCTGGTTCTAGCCTCACCAGCCAAAGAAAATATCCTATTCACATCTACCATCTATTCACATCTGTCATGAAGGTGCTTCCATTATTCATATTCTTTGAGGACTTGTGTTTAAAAGACTGTGGAAAATACCTGAGAAGATGCCTGGACTCTTTTTTTTAAAGGAAGGACACTTGGGACTTTGGTTAAAAAATACTTCCTGGAAGTCATGTGTCTTAAGCTAAGTCTATGCAACTGTTTGGACTTAGAGAAGTCATATGTCTGGATTTATGGCTGACAGGAGTTTCGGTTTTGTTTTTGGATATTGTTTGGAGTTCAGCTGGGGTTACAGCCTGCAGAGAGAGAGAACAACCAACTGATCCTGTTCCACGTCTTTGAGAAACCGTTAGAATCCAGTGTGAGGGCTGGAGAAACTGATGCAGCATTTCTCCTGAGAAGCTTCTGGAAACCTTCCTCTCGACATCTGCTTCTGAAAAATCCAAGTGACAACGGCATGTGTCTAGTGACATCCATCTACATGTACCAGGATGCCAGACCAAAAGTCATCTGGAACAGTGTTTGTGTGTGTGTGTGTTGGTTATTTTGGAAGGGTAGATATTTATACTTCCATACTTCAAACTGTGTGTTAATAGGCTTTGCCTCTTTATTGAAAAAGGCTTGTTTTATTACAGAAATCTGGTTGGTGGATTTTTATTCTGAAACTAAAATAGATAAAGTATATAATTGGTCGTATTGGTAACTGGATAAAACATTTAAATATATGTTGTGACCAGTGGAGTAGTGGAACTAGAGAAAAACAGTGCATTCCTCCAACTTTGGTCATAACACACCCTGTAAGAATTTTGTAAGTTTCAATGAGATCACCTCTCATTCTTCAAAACTCTGGAGAATACAGGCCCAGTTTCTACAATCTTTCCTCATAAGACAATCCCGCCATCCCAGGGATTAGTCTGATGAACCACCACTGCATTCCCTCTATGGCAAATATATCCTTCCTTAGGTAAGGAGACCAAAACTGTACACAATACTCCAACTGCAGTCTCACCAAGGCGCTATACAATTCCAGCAAGACATTTTTACTCCTGTACTCAAATCCCCTTGCAATGAAGGCTGACATACCATTTGCCTTCCGAATTGCTCATTGCACCTGCATACTAGCTTTTAGTGACTCATGAGCAAGGGCATACAGGTCCCTTTGGACATCAACACTTCCCAACCTCTCACCATTTAAGAAATACTCTACCTTTCTGTTTTTCTACCAAAGTGGATCGCTTCCCACTTATTCACATTATATTCCATCTGCCATGTTCTTGCCCATTCACTTAGCCTGTCCAAGTCCCCTTGAAGCCTCCTTGCATCCTCCTCACAATTTACACTCCCTCCTAGTTTTGTGTCATCAGAAAATTTAGAAATATTACATTTGGTCCCCACATCCAAATCCTTTATATAGATTGTGAACAGCTGTGATCCTGATCCTTGTGGTACACCACTAGTAACAGCCTGCAATCCTGAGAATGGTCCGTTTATTCCTACTTTCTGCTTTCTGTCTGTATAATCACATTTGTCCTGTACACACAGATAAGCACACCCAGAGATCATAATGGAAAGGTACAGAGGGGAAAAAAAACAACTTTAACAATATGAACTCTGGTAACCCTTCACTTTCCACATCAAGAGCACGTACATCGCCTGCCATATTGGATACTTAAGTACCATCAAGGTGCTTTATGCATTGATCTGTTGAGTCACTCCTGCAAACAGCACTGAATGTAACGTTTTCCAATGCTGTAGGCCACACTATCTTTGTTCTGAAATGGCTTGAATCATTAATGATTACGTGTCACACATCATGTTATTAAATGGGCAAGTTGTTGTTCAGTATAATATTTGTGTTATAGGCACCCAACACACTGTACCAGAGAGTCAAAGAAGATGTTCACCCCTGCCTGTGAATACTTAATAACTTCCTGATAGGTCCAATTAGGCCAGCAAGAAGCTAGAGAAGAGTTGAAATTCTTTCTCAAAGGAGAAAGAGTATATCATAGAATGAGTCAACTTGACCTGTGCTCATGCATCGCTTATTAGCATTGGCAGAGATGTGAATGCTTTATACAAACTGGGGGCAGATTGTCAATAGTTGTTATCGACTCACAATTTGAGAAGTGGTGCTAAAAACAACAGAAAGGTAACCCTTACATCACTCCAGCAATCGAAAACAAACCTTGCCCCAGTCACCCAAAAATATCTCTGAGATGTTTGACCATTTTTCCTGCTCATCTACCTTTGATCAAAGAATGATACTGAGTGATTTCAAAATAACTAAAAAATGGATCCAGTGACATGAGCATGGAGCATTTGCAGCAATGTAATTGCGCTGAATGTTGGAATGGTAGGATGCGGGATAGCTCTACAAATTTCATCATCTGTTCGTTGCCTGCACTCAATCATACTAGCAAGGAAAAGTAATCAATTTCCTTATAGAGAGAATGTGGAAGATCAGTGATCCTCAAGCACCTACCAGGGGTTTGGCAGGAGGTTTTCTGTCCACTGAGGTTATCAACTATCATCATATTTTTGACTGGATCAGTCTGACTTTTGAAAGAAAGAACGAACATGCGTTCATATATCACCTTTCACATCCTCAATCAGTGTCAAAGCATCTCACAGTCAGTACATTACTTTTGAAGCATAGACACTGGCCCAGAATTTGTGGGGTTTTTAACAATGAACTGTCAGTACTCGCCGTCATCACCCCTTTGAATGGGACCGCAGCTTCAGAGTTTGGCACAAGCACAGATGAATGCAAAAATCCTGAAGTGAATCCTGTCATTCACTTCTCCACCTCAGGCTGCGTAGTTACACACACAAGGGGCCTAACATCTGTTGTTGGTGGGCACCATTGATGCTTGGGCAGCCACTTATGGTAATATGACAACACCTGTATCCCTTGGCACAGAGATTGCACCCTGAAATTCGTCCTCTTTCATCCCTCAACACGAACAAATTTCTATCATAAAGAATAGGAGATAGAAATACAGGAGTCCTCTTGGTGTAAGTGAGAATATTTATTTGAACCATTTTAGTTACTGTAGGCTCTACAAGTTACCATTAGGTGGAGTGCTACTGCAAACATTGCAGAAGAATCTATGCAGTGACCTTCATACTTTTAAAAACCGACAGATGTTTTTCTATCATATAACACCCGTAATGTGATTTTCTGTTTGTTAGCGCTGCTGAGTATTAATGAATATCACAAAAAAGTTGTAAACTACACATATGGCTAAGTTTATAATTTCCACTGGTCATTTTGTGTCAGTAAAATGGTAAGCATAGGGTAAAGTATTTTCGTGTCCGCTTTGTCTCGCAAAATCATTAAAGCACTCCAGAAGTATTTTTTTTTTAGAACATTACAGCGCAGTACAGGCCCTTCGGCCCTCGATGTTGCGCCGACCTGTGAAACCATCTGACCTACACTATTCCATTTTCATCCATATGTCTATCCAATGACCACTTAAATGCCCTTAAAGTTGGCGAGTCTACTACTGCTGCAGGCAGGGCGTTCCACGCCCCTACTACTCTCTGAGTAAAGAAACTACCTCTGACATCTGTCCTATATCTATCACCCCTCAACTTAAAGCTATGTCCCCTCGTGTTTGCCATCACCATCCGAGGAAAAAGACTCTCACTATCCACCCTATCTAACCCTCTGATTATCTTATATGTCTCTATTAAGTCACCTCTCCTCCTCCTTCTCTCCAACGAAAACAACCTCAAGTCCCTCAGCCTTTCCTCGTAAGACCTTCCCTCCATGCCAGGCAACGTCCTAGTAAATCTCCTCTGCACCCTTTCCAAAGCTTCCACATCCTTCCCATAATGCGGTGACCAGAACTGCACGCAATACTCCAGGTGCAGTCTCACCAGAGTTTTGTACAGCTGCAGCATGACCTCGTGGCTCCGAAACTCGATCCCCCTACTAATAAAAGATAACACACCATATGCCTTCTTAACAGCCCTATTAACCTGGGTAGCAACCTTCAGGGATTTATGCACCCGGACACCAAGATCTCTCTGTTCAGCTACACTACCAAGAATCTTCCCATTAGCCCAGTACTCTGCATTCCTGTTACTCCTTCCAAAGTAAATCACCTTGCACTTTTCCGCATTAAACTCCATTTGCCATCTCTCAGCCCAGCTCTGCAGCCTATCTATGTCCCTCTGTACCCTACAACATCCTTCGGCACTATCCACAACTCCACCGACCTTAGTGTCATCCGCAAATTTACTAACCCACCCTTCTACACCCTCTTCCAGGTCATTTATAAAAATGACAAACAGCAGTGGCCCCAAAACAGATCCTTGCGGTACACCACTAGTAACTAAACTCCAGGATGAACATTTGCCATTAACCACCACCCTCTGTCTTCTTTCAGCTAGCCAATTTCTGATCCAAAGCTCTAAATCACCTTCAACCCCATACTTCCGTATTTTCTGCAATAGCCTACCGTGGGGAACCTTATCAAACGCCTTACTGAAATCCATATACACCACATCCACTGCTTTACCCTCATCCACCTGTTTGGTCACCTTCTCGAAAAACTCAATAAGGTTTGTGAGGCACGACCTACCCATCCCAAAACCGTGCTGACTATCGCTAATGAACTTATTCTTTTCAAGATGATTATAAATCCTGTCTCTTATAACCTTTTCCAACATTTTACCCACAACCGAAGTAAGGCTCACAGGTCTATAATTACCAGGGCTGTCTCTACTCCCCTTCTTGAACAAGGGGACAACATTTGCTATCCTCCAGTTTTCCGGCACTATTCCTGTCGACAATGACGACATAAAGATCAAGGACAAAGGCTCTGCAATCTCCTCCCTAGCTTCCCAGAGAATCCTAGGATAAATCCCATCTGGCCCAGGGGACTTATCTATTTTCACACTTTCCAAAATTGATAACACTTCCTCCTTGTGAACATCAATCCCATCTAGCCTAGTATCCTGAATCTCAGTATTCTTGTTTAATAATTTCACTAGAAATAATGACTGGAGAAAATCTTCATCCTATGTTTTATTTTTAGAAACTGGTTATCTTGATTGATTGAATATACAAGAACAGGTGTCGGCCATTGAACCTACTGCTCCATTTCTTTAACCATAGCAGCTCAATCTTTTTAATCACAATTTCTTGCTCTCTCTCCAGATCCATTAATAACTGCTCTTCCCAGGTAATTTATATCTACCTTTCAAACACTTCCATATCCAAGGCCTTACAGGGCAGTGAATTTCACATTCTCTCAAATTTTTATGAGAAGAAATGCTTTGCTGGATTCAATTTTAACCAACTTTATTTGAATTCTAATGTTATGTTGCCTGGTTCTGGATTCTCCAATGAGAGGGAAAGTAGATTACAGAGATAAAGGGGCGAGGCCACAGAGGGATTTGAAAACAAGGTTGAGAATTTTAAAATTGAGGTGTTGCTAAACTGGGAGCCATTGTAGGTCAGCGAGCACATGGATTATGAAGGAATGGGATGTGGTGCGAGTTAGGATATGGACAGCAATGTTTTGGATGAACACAAATTTAAGGAGGGTAGAACGAGGGAGGCCAGCAAGGAGTGCTTTGGAATAGTCAAGTTTAAAGGTATCAAAGGCTTGGATGAGGATTTCAGCAGCAGATGAACTGAAGCAGGTATAATATTACTTGTGCCTCTGATATGTGAACTATTGTCTCACAGGACTATGAGTAATATCCAACGAAAATATTTTTTATTATACTCTAACTAGAACCTATATGTGCAAACAGTTACTGCACAAGCCACATCTAAACACATCTTACTCTGTCAGGCTACACCCACAACTCCCGGGCCATGTGTGACACGACATCACTTACTCTCGTTATCTTCACTTACAGCTTCTTAAGGTGGTCTGTTCTTAAGCTCATCTTGACGACTACTCTGAGACTCTGGTGACTCAGAACTCTGGTTAGCATGTTCTTCCTCTGTGCTCTTAGCTTCTGTACGTTCATCTTCAGAATTTATCTTTGAACTTGGCTGCAATGCCACGAGATAGTGTTTTACAGCTCTCTTAGTTGACTTTGGTTCTGTCTGAGAATTATACCACTGTGAGTCTGGACCTCATACGATCTGGGCTGGTAGCATATACTAGCAATCTCTGCAGGATACCAAGTTCCTGACGCATGATTGAGGAATCTGACCTTCTGCCCTACTCACAATCGAGCTAATTCTGGTCCTGTTTCCTGTCATATAATGTCTTCATCTTCCCCTGTTTAGGAATAAGCATATCCTTTACTGTGGAAAACTTAGAGATATGATGACTGGGCAGGATAATTCTTTCCGGCCTTCCAAACATCAACATTGCAGATGGCAGTAGGTCCGTGTCCGATGGAGCAGCTCAGATGTGCAGCATTGCAATCTTGATATCTTGTCCCAACTGCCTACATTTTAAAATTAGTAATTTGATGGTATACCATGCACTCAGCCATGCTGTTGGAGTTTGGATAATGTGGCGACAGTGTCACGTGACAGACTCCCCACCTGGCACACATGTCTTGGAATGGTCTTCCTGCATATTGCGGCCCATTATCAGAAATAATTTCTTCTGGCATGCCAAATAGACTGAATAGAACACTGACTGTATCAGCAACCATTGCACTTGACATATTTCATTGCTGTCTGATGATCGGAAACTTGGTGAAGTAATCCATGACAAGGAGGAAATCATCACCTTGAACATGAAATAAATCTGTGCCCATCTTCACCCATGGATGTGAAAGTGTTTCATGTGTCATGGTCCTGCAGTTTTTTTTTCTGGGAATATGCGGTTTGCCTTTAAGGCTTGCAAAGGATCAGTACTGCTTTAACAACCAGCAAGCCTCAGGAGTTGGAGAAAATGCATTTTCAGTTGCCATTGGATACAGCCATTTGGAGACTGTGATTCAAAGGGTGCATTCTCGTTACCATGGATATAGCCACTGGGATTTAGCATCAAGGGATACATTTGTTGCAATTCAATTTTGAACTGGCCTGTTAGTTGAAGACAGTTTGTTCGAACAGAGAACACATTAAGACACAGACAGACAGCTGTGGTGTTTAGCACCTGAAAAAGAGCTCTCAACCATTTAAACTGAAGGAAGGGAATTTTAGTCTGTTTAATTATTATCCCTCAGAATTCTAAAAAAAAAGTCAAGCCGAAACAGAGATCTCTGATAATTTAAACCGAAGGAAGGGAAGTTAGACTGTGACAATCTTTTATCCCTCAAAAACTCTGAAGTCAGATTGATTCTATTGAAAGTGTTGCAAGTTGTTAATTGTTGAAATCCATTGCGGAAGAAGGAAGCATCACTTACTGCTGGTATTAGACTACGGACTGTTCTACTGTGGAAGAACCTTTTTTCCCCATCTAACGGCTGTGAGGAATTCAAGCAACATTGAACTGTAAATTTGCAAGGATTCTAACTTTTTCTATTTTAAATGTTGTTTATATCTTCATAGTGTTTAAGAATTTAGTTTTTTCTAATTAAACAGTTAATTTGTTGATTTAAAGACACCTGGCTTGGTTAGCCTCATTCGGGGGCTAAAAGATGGTACAATTTGGCTGGGTCTTTCTTGAATTGGAATGTTTAAATGATATGTTAGGTGATCTGTGGAGTGACAAGATTGAATTAACAGTGCGTTTCTCCCACCACAATCAGAATCGTATATTTTGATTGGGGGCTTCGACTGGAGCGGTCGGTTGTAACACATGTGAGATCAAGAGTTTGTCCTGTTGATTTGGCTGACAACTTTGACATGCCTCACAGGATTGCACCACCGTCTCAGCATCACTATTGATTCCTGGCAAGGCGTCTGATACATTCTATTCCCAAATATCCTTGATGCAGTTGGGTTAGATATCATCACACAGAGCTTCCTATCTGGACTTGGTTCCCTTTGAAAATCACCCCTCGTGATATACCGAGCTCATCTCAATATGGCCAGAAATAGCGTAGACATTCGATTACTTGTGGTATGGTGTCAGACCTGTCATGCATTTCTTTGTGTTATCTTAAGCAACACATTGTGCGACGTGGATTCCAGTTTCTTTTTTTTTAATTCAAGGGATGTGGGCATCGCTGGCTAGGCCAGCAATTATTGCCCATCACTAATTGCCTTTGAGAAGGTGGTGGTGAGCTGCCTTCTGAACTGTTGCAGTCCATATGGGGTAGGTACACCCACAGTGCTGTTAGGAAGGGAATTCCAGGGCTTTGACTCAGTGACAGTGAAGGAATGGTGATATAATTCCAAGTCAGGATGGTGTGTGGCTTGGAGGGGAACTTGCAGGTGGTCGTGTTCCCATGCATTTGCTGCCCTTGTCCTTCTAGGTGGTAGAGGTCACGGGTTTGGAAGGTGCTGTCTAAGGAGCCTTGGTGTATTGCTGCAGTGCCTCTTGTAGATGGTACACACTGCTGCCACTGTGCTTTGGTGATGGAGGGAGTGAATGTTTGTGGATGGGGTGCTTTGTCCTGGATGGTATTGAGCTTCTTGTGTTGGAGCTGCATCCATCCAGGCAAGTGGAGAGTATTCCATCACACTCCTGAATTGTGCCTTGTAGATGGTGGACAGGCTTTGGGGAGTCAGGAGGTGAGTTACTCGTTGCAGGATTCCTAGCTTCTGACCTGCTCTTGTAGCCACAGTATTTACATGGCTACTCCAGTTCAGTTTCTGGTTAATGTTAACTCGCAGGATGGTAATCAGCTCTATCAGAACTAAGCTCTGCCACATCCAGTCGTGAATGCTGGTCGATAATTAAACACCTAACTGGAGGAGGTGCCTCCACAAATATCCCCATCCTCAATGATGGGGGAACTCAGCACATCAAGCCAGACAACCAACCCTGGTTCAATGAAGTGTGCAGGAGGACATGCCAGGACACTTAAAGCCTTCAAGGCACACATGCAAGCATCCTTAAAGAGGAGCTTTGGACACCCCACTGGTCATCTGGCCCAGCTACCTCACCATACAGAAGGTCCTCGGGTACGTATCTGCCTTCCATCCTGCAGACGTGTCCGATCCACCAGAGCTGCCTCTGTTTGGTTAATGCAAACACACTTGGAAGTTTTGCCTTTGAGAGAATTGCAAATTTGTGATTTTGTCCTGCCAGAATATACACATAATGCATTGCTCCTTCCATTATAACCTAACTGGAACATATATATACAAACAGTTACTGCACGGGCCACATCTAAACACATCTCACTCTATCAGGCTGCACCCACAACTCCCTGGTCATGTGTAACATGACATTACTTCCTGTTGTGATCTTCACTTACAGCTTCTAAAGATTGTCCACTTTTAATGTCGTACAGTGGAATCTTTTACATTTTTTTGCTATCTAAATTAGCACACAGTTTAGCACCTCATTTAAAAGGCAGACTAGGATAGCACTCCCTCAGTAGTAAGCTGATTTGGTAGTGCTGCATTATGTGTTAAAGACTTGAGCCTGCAATTTCCGGAGGCAAAAGTAACAAGAGTTACATTACAAGCCTGCTACTATCTCCTGCCTCTGCTCTACTCCGCAGATCCAGGCCTGCCCTGGGAATATTATTATTTTATGCAATGATTGCCTGGTAAGACTTACTGATAATAAATACCCATTCATTCAGTTCGTTAGATTTCAATATAAACTACTCAGTAGGACAGGTAGGTAAAATATTCAGAAATTAGATCTAGTAAAGGGATATTTCTGGACTAGTGTACAGATTTGCAAAAAAAAAACCTTTAGAGCAACGCACACAACTATTACTGTGGCAGCCCCAACTAAATCAAAGCATGGTTACATCGATGTACGTAAAAGAGCATCTGTCTATTTTTGTTACAGATAAAGGGAGCGAGAAAAAATGAGAAGAGAATCACAATAAAAATTGGATGAAGCCAGTGAATCAGACAAACAGAAAGATAAAGGAGGCAGACAGAATGTATTAGCGAGTACAGCATAGAAATTACTTTTAGCAATATGAGCAGATGGAAGTTCATATGATATTCCTCTATGCATTAGCAGAGATATTAATCTGTTTAAAATAGATGGATTAATGCCTGTATTAAAATCATGAGCGTAGGAATTTCATAGAGATGTATTTATGCCAAATTTCTGCGAGAGCCATGGTAGACACTTTATAGGAGTCTTCAGGGGACTGGAACCTCCATTTGCCTCAAACATGGCTCAAGATATTAGTGGGTTTAGTGGTGGGGGTGGGGGTCAGCAGGGTGGGGGGGAGAGTCAAGACCAGGGCAGGAAATGCTCACCACTAGAAATGGTCTCAGTCCCTGCCTTCTTATCACCAGATATTCTGCAAATTGGCTTACTGGCACTCTGAGCAACAAGTTCTGATGAAAGCTCATCAACCTGAAATGTTAACTCTGTTTCTCTCTCCACGCATGCTGTCAGACCTGCTGAGTATTTCCAGCATTTTCTATCTTTATTTCAGATTTCCAGCATGCGCAGTATTTTGCTTTTGTAGGTGCAAAACCCACCTGGAGATCCTGTCCTGGAGCTAATTTGTCTCTGCAAATTGGAGCCGAAACGAATGACTTCCTGGGCTGGATTTTCCTGCAGGCATCCAAATGGGGGTCCTGAGGCTGCACTTATCAGCAGCAAGGCCAGCTCAGGTGGCCTCCTAATTGCCGCTTCCGAGTTCACTCTCCTATTTAGAACTGCAGATGGTCTCAATGTTGCCGGCTCATTCAGAGGGCTAGCAGCTCTGGAGCCTTGGCAGCCTCGGCAGTCCCACCAGGAGAAGTGGGCGCTGCTTAGGCAGGCCAGGGACTACGATGACGCCTCAACATGGAGGTGCCCTCGCTGGCCTACATAGCAGTGAAGAAATAAACAAGTTCTAGGCTGGCAGATACATCAGGAAAGAAGGGAAACCCCTCCACTGGATTGGGATCAGCAGCGATTGCAGCACTTAATGCTCAGGGCCCCATCAATGATGCATGGAGCCTCCAGCTTCGATCATACCCTGGCCTGCTGCAGGGAGGCCACCTCCATTGAGCCAGTAGCCTCCTCATGCAGCACGGGACAGCTCCGATGACAGCAAATTGCTGGTGAGGCCACAAAATCACCCCAAACTAGGGTTGTAACCTGCATAATTGGCTGACTGCCTCCTTGGATCTGATTCAATTCCCAGCCCGCCCCTACGTCGGGAATGCATCGGCGAGCTGACCTTGCACGTGTCCCATCTAATTTCCTGGCTCCGCCGCTTCCAAGCTCGCTACCAAGGGCCGGGGAAAATTCAGCCCCATGTGTCAGTGGTGCCAGCAGTGCTAATAGCAATGGCCTTTGTAACATTTCACCCTTTATCACCATAGGGGGCACCCAAGTTGTGTCTATAGCAGCATTGATCTGCCAGTGTGATGCTAATGAGGTGACCAATACAGATGGTGTCATGAGCAGAGGTTAGTTACTCCAACGCACTTCCACATATTTACAGGCACCCTCAGCATTCAGCTGCTAATATCAGCAATAGGAATTTCCAACTATGGAGACAAGCAGAGAGAAAGCTACAGGCAGACACAGCATTATCCATTTTCTTTACCTTTGCTTGTGAACAACACTGCAGGAGGCTGAGAAGCTTTTTGAGCAAGAGAAGGAACAAAATGAAACACCGAGATCTGAGATAAAAGTGGAAAATTCTGAAAATGCACAGCAGGTCAGATAACAAGAGCGAAGAGGTTTCAAGTGGCAACATGTCATAGGAACCGAAATTGGAAAACAGGAGAATGACTTTATAGTGCTTGCCAAAACAATGAAATGAAACGAGAACAGATAAAAGGCATGACAAAAGGCAAGAAAGAAAAGGCTAGCTACGAGCACAAATTAGTAGCTGAAACAAAATTGAAGAGATTGGAAACACTCAGCAAGTCAAGCACAGCATCTGTGCAGAGAAGTGACAAGTTAATGTTTCAGGCATAACACTTCAGAACTCGTGAAGTGTTGATGAAGGGTTATGCCTGAAACGATAACTTGTCACTTCTCTCCATAGTTACTGATGATTTGCTGTGCGTTTCCAGCATGTTTTGGTTTTGTTTTAGGTTGCCAGCAACTGCAGTATTTTCTATTTTGTTAATAGCCTCTAATCAGAGTTTTAAAAAGTTGTAAAGAGGTGATGAGACCTTCATTCTTTCTAGCTGATTCCCTGTTATGTAGTTCCTCTCTCATCTCATCCACCCACTCTAAGCTAATAATTTCCTAGAGAGCCACCTTCTGTTCCTTCCATACCTTTCCCGTTTAAGCAACCCTTCAGACCCCATGCTTGCCAATAATTGCAGTGGCCTGCTCTTCCTTTGAAAATTCCTGTTAAAATCCCCTTCTTCAAAAAAGCCATCTATAACCCACCCACCAATTACCACCCACCTCCAACCTCATTTTCAAATGTATTGTCACCACCCAACACCATCCTTTCAGTCCAGCCAATTTCTGCCCTGCTTACAACCCTGAGACAGTCCTGATCAAATCAAGAATAGCATCCTTTATGATTGTGATGTGGTGCATCAACCCTCCTCAAGCTCTTTGCAGCAGTGAATTGGTTGCCCATGCCACCCTTGTGCATCACTTCCCATTTATTTCCAGTTCTGTATTACTTCTTTCACGTGATTCTGCTCCTATCTGCTTGTTTTCAACCATTGCACCTCCAAAAATGACTTCCCTCTTTGCCACTGCACAGTCACTTCAATGATCCTTCTTTGGCATCCTCCACTTCCTCTTCTTCATTCTGTCCTTTGGTGACATCATTTGCTTGTCAGCACCAACATTATGTGCTGTTGACACCCAGCTGCACCACTTCACCATTTTGAGAAAACCAAAGTGATAGATTCCATTCTCTTGTCTGTCCCCAAACTATTTGCTCCAACTAAACCAGACCATGGAAATTCTTGGCGTTCTGCGTGACCCACAGCTGAGTTGCAAACGCCACATCCTGTCCATTATTAAAACCTCTTAATTGCCGTTCCAGCATCTTATGCAGCTCCTTTCAGCCATGGCTCAGTTGGAAGCACTTTTGCCTCTGATCAGAAGGTTATTGTTTCAAGTCCTAGTCCCCAGGACTTGAGCACAAAAATCAAGGCAGACACTCGAGTGCAAAACTGAGGGAGTGCTTTAATGTCGGAAATGCTGTCTTTTGAATGAAATGTTAAATCATGGCCTCTTACACCCTCACAAATGGGCGTAAAAGATCCCATGGCATACATTTTTCACTTGTAAACCCAAGTTCTGCAAAGTGCTCCTAGTTTACTTCCATCTTCCACTTTTTATAAACTTCAAATCATTCAAAACACAGTTGCCCATATCCTGCCCCACTTTCCCATCACCTCTTTCTTCACCAATTTACATTGGCTGCCTGACCCCAACACATTGAATTTAATAACCTAGCCTTTGTCTCCAAATCCAGCTTCTCCCCACCCCCACTCCAGGCAAAATAAGGAATAAAGTGCTATTAGAATTTGTGGTAGAAAATGAAAATGACAGAGGCAGACCATTCAGTCCATCATGTCCATGCTGGCTCTATGAAAGAGCAACTCAGCTAATTCCACCCTTCCACCTTCTCCATGCAGCCCTGCAAATTTTTTTCTCCAGGTTCTTATCCAAATCCTGTCAATAAACCACTATATGCCAAATGAAAAATATTAATTCATCAATTGGAAACTTACATTAGACTTTTAATGGAGAAAATCCTACAGTTAAGTTTTAAAACCATGACAGCCAAGATGGTCATCGCAATTTGCATCTGAAACACCTTTACACATTACAAGGCCCAACAGGAGCCAGAAATTTGAGAAGCCCTGGTCTCAGAACAATGGCTTGCTCTAAGTAATTGAATTACCTAGGGTTGCTTCATTAGCATGACAGTCAAGGCAATCCTGACACATTGACTTTGAAAGGGCAAATCCTTCCAAGTGTAAATACTGGCAACCTGGGGCCTGTGGAGCCAATTCTGAACTTTGTAGTTCATTAGACGCTTCCAGAGAATACCCTGAGGCAGTCATGGGACTATCTGTCCATCTCTGAAAAAATTGGGAGTTTTGTTACACAGAAAAGAGACAAGCAGTAACTGAGTGTGCAGCAACAGAGAAGGCTGTGTGCCTCCCCTTCTCTCTCTCCAGAAAACAGCAAGTACGAAAAAGTTTGTGACTGTGGACCCTCCAAGCCTGATTGCTACAGGCAGAGACCAGGGGAAGAGAGCCACCTACCAGTCTGTCTCCAAGAAAACCCTGAGCAAAGCGGGCCAGCCACAAAGTATACTTTGACCAGCCAAGACTTCAAGAGTACAACTATAGCCGGACAACCACCGAGTCATCCAACCTCAGACTGTGTATTTAATTTTTATTAATTCTGGACTTTAATCCAACCAAAAATCCTACTTTTCACTTTGCAATCTATTTGTGTGTGTGTGTGTGATCATCGTGTGAATGTGTGCGTGAATGTGCAGCATATTTTTTATTATTTTTGATCGGGTTTATCTTGTTGAGTATAATAAACTCACCACTTTCTTGTTAAAACTCAAGAACACCTGTCCAATTGATTCTTTCATGATCACATTAAAGGTAAAAGATAAAACACTCACTGAGGTGGTAAGCACAACCACTGTTGAAAAAGGAATAAACCCTGTTGTGGTCAAATAAGAGGAAGGGCAAGAGGGGTGACTGTGATCACCTCCTCACTTGGCCATAACAATCCTTTTTGATAGCCATGGACTGGATTTTGTGCTGGAGCCAGGACTCCTGGCACCAGGCTGAAACAGCAGTGGATACCCCGCCTCGGCCTATACCGCTCCTGGGAAGATCACTTGACAATTGTGAGGCGATGAGCCCTACGATCACCCACTACCCCCCGCCCTCCGCAACCCGTCACGATACTCTGTGCCACCTCCCCCACCTTCCCCCTACCTCCGACCCCACCTCAGGGAGCCACACAAAATCCCGGGCCATGGTTCAATCTGCCTCCACCACACTCCCAGCCAAATCCTAACCACTCACTGCTTAAAAAAAAATGTCCTCATGTTACCTTTGGTTCTTTTGCCAATAGCTTAAATCAGTGTCCTCTTGTTCACGACCCTTCTGCCAATGGAAACAGTTTCTCTCTATCGCCACTCCATAAATTCCTCATGATTTTGAACATATCTATCAAATCTCCTCTCAATCTTCTCTGCTCTAAGTAGAACAGCCCCAGCTTCTCCAATCTATCCACAAAACTGAACTCCCTCATTCAAGGAACCATTCTCATAAATCTTTTCTGCACACTCTCAACCTTCCAAAAGTGTGGTGGCCCGAATTACACACAATACTCCAGTTGAGATCGAACCAGAGTTTTATAGAGGTTCATCATAACTTCCTTGCTTTTGTACTTCATGCCTCTATTTATAAAGCCCAGGATCCTGTATGCCTTTTAAATCACTTTCTCAATTTGCTCTGCCATCTTCAACATATACCCCCAGGTCCCTCTGCTCCACTCCACTATAATTGCACCCTTTATTTTATATTGCCTCTCAGTGTTCTTCCTACCAAAATGTATCACTTCACATTTCTCTGCATTAAATTTCATCTGGCACGTGTCCTCCCATTCCACCATTTGTCCTCTTGAAGTCTATTACTATCTTCCTTACAGTTCACAATACTTCCAAATTTTGCGTCATTTGCAAATTTTGAAATTGTGCCATGCACACCCAGGCCTAGGTCATTAATATATGACCGCAATTGTTGACAACGCGATCGGTAGGTGGCGCTGTTTTGGCACATGCGCAGATGCAGCATGTGCCACGAAAACGTCATAGCCAGCGACTGTTGCAGCTGCCAGGACCAAAGATGGCGCTATTCAAAAAATCACAGAGATGAAACCTAACAAACACGTGGCAGAATACAATGGCCGGAGTGAGAGAGTGGAGCGGGCCGGGGAGATCAGCGCGGGGGCCGGGAAAGGCAGCGCGGGGGCCGGGAAAGGCAGCGCGGGGGCCGGGGAGATCAGCGCGGGGGCCGGGAAAGGCAGCACGGGGGCCGTGGAGAGCAGCGCGGGGGCCGGGGAGAGCAGCGCGGGGGCCGGGGAGAGCAGCGCGGGGAGACTAGCGGTAGCGGTGCCGGGGAGGGGGGGGGGGAGAAAGAGGGAGAGGGAGGGGGGGAGAAAGAGGGAGGGGGGGAGAAAGAGGGAGGGGGGGAGGGAGAGGGAGGGGGGGAGAAAGAGGCAGAGGGAGGGGGGAGAAAGAGGGAGAGGGGGAGAGGGAGGGGGGAGGGGGAGAAAGAGGGAGGGGGGGTGAAAGAGGGAGAGGGAGGGGTAAGGAAGGGGGAGGGGGAGAGGGAGGAAGGGGAGAGAGTGGGGGGGGGGAGCAGCGGAACGGAAGAGGAGTGCAGCAAAAGACTTACTGGCCAGTCCCTGGACCCGGTGACACAAAGGTCTTCGCACGCTCGCTCCCCGCGGCTCTCTACGGCCTCTCGCTTCCGGCCCTCTCCATTCAGCCGTTCCCTCCAGCTGCGGATGCGCAATCCAGTTGCTTTCTCCCCTACCCAGTTGCTTTCTCTAAATCTCCTCAGTACTTCAGGCATTGCAACTGTTTGGTCCCTGCATTTTGCATGCTCCCTCTCCCCACCCCTCCCCGCACTCCCCACCCCTCCCCCTCTTCAAACACCCCTCCCTATGCCCCCCCCCCACCATAGTTGAATATCTGAAGTGCAGTTGCAAAGTCGGGGAAATAGCATGCAAAACAAAACCTCAACAATTCTGGGTTTAATTATTGAAAAGTTTTATTAAGTTCATTAAGTATCTGAGGAACTGCTGTGCATGGATACATGAGTGTTGTGTCCAGCATTCCCGTTAGACAGACAGGCCGATTCTCTGCTATGCACAGCTGAAGAGATTGTTCCTGGAGAGCCTTGTGGTGAATAAAAGCTTGGCTCTCTATTCCACTACTGTATTGTCCATGTGAAGAAGGCAAAGTCACAAGAGTCTGAGCTCAATCTATTCTTGGTGAATGTTCCCCAAGTGCATCCCAATGTTCATTCCCAATTCATCCATAAATGCAATGTTCCTTTTCACATCGTGATGAGCTCCGCAGCATGATCCAGTTGCCTTCGTTGCTTGAATGCTGACCGTAAGTCTCGAGGATTGTTTTCTCGACGGCATGTTTTACATGAAAACAAGAAAAGCAAATCAGAGTCAGAGCTTGCCTCCCTCCATCCACTGAAATTACTGTTGCGCACACCTTTTTAAGTTCTGCAGTGAAGGCACCAATTGATAACGTCACCAATGAAGCACTTATTACCCACCTCAGATGCAGGAATCATCACATCCTTGCGTCCTCTCCCGCACTGCCTCCTTTGCTTGAATGCCGTCCTTAAGTGTCAAGGATTGTTTTCTCAAGGGCACGTTTTACATGAAAGAAAATAAGGAAAGAACATCAGTGTCAGAGCTTCCCTCCCTCCAATGAAATTACTGTTGAGCATGCTTTGTGTTCTGCGGTTAAGGCATGTACTGATAACACCGCCAATGAATCACTTAGTACCCACCTCAGCTGCAGGAGGCAGGATGATGTTACTGCCCCTATCTCGTGATGGTTCAATGCTGCTCTCAGGGAAAACATAAATGATGTGAGGGTGCTGGAAAAGAAGCACATTTCTTTTGGGCTATGAACATAAAGCTGGCCATTTAGCCCAGCAGTTCCCTGCCAGTGGTTATGTTACTCGTGCGTCTTTCCATCCATTCCCATTTAATCCTGCCTACTACTATCACCAGTTGTGTTCACAGCAAGAGCAGTCACATTTCTGCTACCACTGGACACGGCATGCTTGTTTCTTTTAGTGCTCAGTCTCTTCTTGCTGAATGTTCCCCAAGTGCTTGACCCCTTTGGACGCCCTCTCTGCTTGACAGGCAGCAACTGGCAATTGCGGAGTCTCACAAGGCTCTGCATGGTTGTTTCAACGTCGGATGGGGTAACAGGTGGCTGTGTGTCCATGAGCACTGCCCTGATGGGTGTAGGAGCAGGTGACTGTGTGTCCATGTGCACTGCCCTGATGGGTGTAGGAGCAGGTAACTGTGTGTCCATGTGCACTGCCCTGATGGGTGTAGGAGCAGGTGACTGTGTAACTGAGCAGCAAGGAGAGGGTACCGCAGGTAGGGGAAGTGGAGATTTGAACAGGTAGGCATATGTATGGTCCATCAGATCATTAGGCCAGGGGGTGAGACGCTCAGGATCCAGGGTTTGTGACACGTGACTGATGTCCAGCGCGCGGCCACCTCCATCCGAAGGTGCTTCCGGGCAATTGTTGGGCATAGTAAATGGCTCCATCTCATCAGCCAGTCCTTGCTGCCAGCGGAGAGTCTGTTGCCGCAGCCAGTCCAGTCTCCTCATGAATGCTGCCGTTCCACTCTGCAGAACGGCCTGTTGCAGCTGGTACAATTGATCTGAAAGCAAGCGGTATTTTTCATTGTGGCTGAGGGGCCTTGGCTGTTCCTCTGTAATCACAATGGCAGCAGCCATGCCTGTCGTCGTTGGTGTCTAAGATGCACGCCAGCGACAATTGGGGGTGAGCCTGTCCAAAGGCAGACCCAGATGCCTCTGCACAACAACAGCACGTTTGCAGGGCAACAAAGTCTGAATGGAGAAGATGCAGCTGCAGGTAGCCTGGCCATCATGTATCTGCAGTGTGTACTGTTTGGCGCCAGAAATCACAGTCACTGTGCCTTCATCCTGCTACCTGCAGTGGCCCAGACAATGGAAATGTTTTCAGAGCAACTCACAACAAGGGCTGGAGAACATGCGGTGGCCCAGACAATGGAAATGTTTTCAGAGCAACTCACAACAGGGACTGGAGAACATGCGGTGGCCCAGACAATGGAAATGTTTTCAGAGCAACTTACAAAGGCAGAGCAACTTACCTTGGAACAATCTCCTGTGTCAAATAAAAATGAAGCAAGTCTCCAAAACGAATAAATAATTCAGATAAGATGCCCGACGAAACCTCCGCTCCTTCCACTTTCAAAAAGTCGCGCCGAAGCTTTGACGCATGCGCAGAGGCCAAACTGGCGCGTCAGGAGGAAGACGAAATAACGCGATGACGTCATCTGCGCATGCGCACAACCTTACCGGCAGGTTGGTCCGCAGCGCATGCGCAGAGATGAATAGACTGTGTGCGCATGCGCGTACCGCGTCCTTTGCGCATGCGCAAATCAGTCCTGGAGAGTCGGACCGCAGCGCATGCGCAAGGGGCATGACACCGTCTGCGCATGTGCGCAACGCGGCGCATCCTGATGACGTTATCCGATGAAGTAGCGTTGTCATGAATTACTTTGTTAATATATATCAGGAAAAACAATGGACTTCGTACTGTTCCTTGGGGAACCCCACAGTATACCTTTCTCCATTCCAAGAAACAACCGCCCACCACTACTTTCTGTTTCTTGTCACTCAGCCAACTTCATGTCCATGCTGCCACTGTCTCTTTTATTCCATGGGCTTCAAATTTGTTGACCAGCCTATTATGTGGCACTTTATCAATGCTTTTTGGATGTCCACATAGCACATCAACCACATTACCCTCAACCACCATCTCTGTTACCTCATCAAAAAAATCAATCAATTTATTTAAACATGATTTTCCTTTAATAATCTGTACTGGCTTTCCTGAATTAATCTGCACTTGCCAAATGATTTAATTTTGTCCCGGATTATCATTTCTACAGGCTTTCCCTCCACCGCAGTTAAACTGACTGGCCCGAAGTTGCTGGGCTTATCCTTGCACCCATTTTTGAACAAGGGTATAACAGTTGCAATTTTCCAGTCCTCTGGAACCACCCTCATACCTCAGGAGGATTGGAAGATTATGGCCAGTGCCTCCACAATTTCCTCCCTTACTTCCCTCAGCATCCTCGGATGCATTGCAGCCTTTCTAACATCTCTTTATCATTTTTTAGGCCGTCCGGTATCTCAACTACCTCTTCTTTCACTATGACTTTGGCAGCATCTTCTTCCTTGATAAAGACAGATGCAAAGTACTCATTTAGTACCTCAGCCATCCCTCTGTCTCCATGAAAAGATAGGCCCACGCCTCCTCTTACGACAGCAAAATCAGAATACTGCGGGTGCTGGAAATCTGAATTAAAAACAGAAAATGCTGGAAATACTCAGTAGGTCAGGCAGCATCTGTGGAGAGGAAAACAGAGTTAATGTTTCAGGTTTGTGACCTTTCATCAGAACGGTTAACATCACCCTCCTCTTACTACACTTTCACTATTTATATGCTCATATGCTTTTGGCTTCCATTTTATGGTAGCTGTCAGTCATTTCTCATACATTCTTTTTACCTCTTGTATTTCCTTTATCACAGCCCCTCTGAACTTTCTATATTCAGCTTGGTTCTCACTTGTATTATCAAACTCATACACCCCCTTTTTCTGCTTTATCTTACTCGATATCTCTTTTGTCATCCAGGGAGCCCTGGCTTTGTTTGTGCTACTTTTCCTCCTCATGGGAATGTACCTCGACTGTACTTGAACTAGCTCCTCTTTAAAGGCAACCATTGTTCCACTTTACCTTGGACAGATCTGGTCTCACCCCACTGAAATTGGCCCTCTTCCAATCTAATACTTTTACTTTAGATTGCTCCTTGCCCTTTTCCATGGCTAATCTAAATATTCTAATACTATGCGTCTTCACTGTCCACTGGAGTAGTACCGGATGATTGGAGGGTGGCAAATGTTGTTCCCTTGTTCAAGAAAGGGAATAGGGATAACCCTGGGAATTATAGACCAGTCAGTCTTACGTCGGTAGTGGGCAAATTATTGGAGAGGATTCTGAGAGACAGGATTTATGATTATTTGGAAAAGCATGGTTTGATTAGAGACAGTCAGCATGGCTTTGTGAGGGGCAGGTCATGCCTCACAAGCCTTATTGAATTCTTTGAAGATGTGATAAAACACATTGATGAAGGAAGAGCAGTGGATGTGGTGTATATGGATTTTAGCAAGGCGTTTGATAAGGTTCCCCATGGTAGACTCATTCAGAAAGTAAGGAGGCATGGGATTCAGGGAAAGTTGGCTGTCTGGATACAAAATTGGCTGGCCCATAGAAGTCAGAGGGTGGTAGTAGATGGAAAGTATTCAGCATGGAGCTCGGTGACCAGTGGTGTTCCACAAGGATCTGTTCTGGGACCTCTGCTCTTTGTGATTTTTATAAATGACTTGGATGAGGAAGTGGAAGGCTGGGTTAGCAAGTTTGCTTATGACACAAAGGTTGCTGGAGTTGTGGATTGTGTGAAAGGCTGTTGCAGGTTGCAACGGGACATTGACAGGATGCAGAGCTGGGCTGAGAAGTGGCAGATGGAGTTCAACCTGGAAAAGTGTGAAGTGATTCATTTTGGAAGGACGAATTTGAATGCGGAATACAGGCTTAAAGACAGGATTCTTGGTCATGTGGAGGAACAGAGGGATCTTGGGGTCCATGTCCATAGATTGCTCAAAGTTGCCACCCAAGTTGATAGGGTTGTTAAGAAGGCGTATGGTGTGTTGGCTTTCATTAACAGGGGGGATTGAGTTTAAGAGCCGCGAGGTTATGCTGCAGCTCTTTTCAGGCCCTGGTTAGACCACACTTGGAATATTGTGTTCAGTTCTGGTCGCCTCATTATAGGAAGGATGTGGAAGCTTTAGAGAAGGTGCAGAGGAGATTTACTAGGATGCTGCCTGGACTGGAGGGCATGTCTTACGAAGAAAGATTGAGGGAGCTGGGGCTTTTCTCATTGGAGCGAAGAAGGATGAGAGGTGACTTGATAGAGGGGTACAAGATGATGAGAGGCATAGATAGAGTGGATAGTCAAGAGACTTTTTCCCAGTGTGGAAAGGGCTATCACCAGGGGGCATAATTTTAAGGTGATTGGAGGAAGGTTTCGGGGAGATGTCAGAGGTAGGTTCTTTACACAGAGAGTGGTGGGTGCGTGGAATGCGCTGCCAGCGGTGGTAGTAGAAGCAGATGCATTAGGGGCATTTAAGCGACTCTTGGATAGGTACATGGATGATAGTAGAATGAAGGGTCGGTAGTTAGTTTGATCTTAGAGTAGGTTAAAGGTTCGGCACAACATCGTGGGCCGAAGGGCCTGTACTGTGCTGTACTGTTCTATGTTCTATGTTCTATGATCACCTTTCCCTTAAAATTCCCTGGCTGGAATTCTGGACTGGAGCATTTCAGCTATGAAGAGAGACTGGATAGGCTGGAGTTGTTTTCCTTCGAGCAGAGAAGGCTGAGGGGGGACCTGATTGAGCTATACAAAATTATGAGGGGCATTGATAGGATAGATAGGAAGAATCTTTTTTCCTTAGCGGAAGAATCGATAACCGGGGGCATAGATTTAAGGTAAGGGGCAGGAGGTTTAGAGGGGATTTGAGGAAAAAAAATGTCACCCAGATGGTGCTTGGAATCTGGAACACACTACCTGAAGGGGTGGCAGAGGCAGGAACCCTCACAACATTTAAGAAGTATTTAGATGAGCACTTGAAATGCCATAGCATACAAGGCTGGAAAATGGGATTGGAATAGATATGTGCTTGATGGCTGGCACCGACACAATGGGCCGAATGGCCTGTTTCTGTGCTGTATAACTCTATGATTCTATGACTGGCACTTGATCCACTTAGCCCACATTATTCCCCAGAACCAGACCCAGCAGTGCCTCCTTCCTTGGGCTGAAAACATACTGATCAAGAAAATTCTCCCGACCACATTTCAGAAATTCTTCCCCTTTCTGTCCCTTTCACCATTATAATCCCAGTCTATATTAGGATAATGAAAGTCCCCCATTATATCTACACTATAGATATTGCACCACTCTGTAATTTCCCTGTCTTTTCCATCAGTTGGTGGCCTATAAAATACACCCAGTAGTGTAATGGTACAATTTTTGTTCTTAACTCTAACCAAATAGATTCAGTCTTTAACTCCCTCTCATCACCACCCCCACCGCCCATCCCCGCACCCCCTCCCCACCCCCCAACCACCTGAGGACATTTTCTTTCTTCAGCAATGTAATATTCACCTTAATCACACTTTCACCCTATTAGCCTGTGCTCATGTCTTACATTGGCTCCCGGTCAAGCAACGTTTTGTTTTTAAAATTCTCATCCTTGTTTGCAAACCCTCCACGGCCTCGCTCATCCCTATCTCTGTAATCTCCTCCAGTCCCACAACTCTCCGAGTTATCTGTACCATTCTAATTCTGGCATCTTGTGCATCCCCAATTTTAATTGCTCCACCATTAGTGGCTGTGCCTTCAGTTGCCTAGGTCCCAAGCTCTGGAATACCCTCCCTTTGCTTCTCCACCTTCCTCTCTGCTTGACTTGAAAAATGCAAAATGCATGGATCGAT
The DNA here is from genome assembly GCF_036365525.1 of Heterodontus francisci. Taxonomy (NCBI): domain Eukaryota; kingdom Metazoa; phylum Chordata; class Chondrichthyes; order Heterodontiformes; family Heterodontidae; genus Heterodontus; species Heterodontus francisci. The sequence goes on from NC_090375.1 coordinate 42,626,378, forward strand.
TTCGTCTCACTCATGCCTTGGCCTTATGTTTGCATTCTTTTATTCCTTGAAACCACTTTAATAGGTGCAAGCTAGAAAATCTTTAGAATGACAATTGATAGTGCAACTGAGCTTTAAACTAATAAGCCTGTCTTGGCAACTGGAGTACCGTGTTTCTACTCACTCTGCATATGTAGCAGTTTGTACTGCTGATTAATCAGCATTCTGCATTGTTGAGAATATTGAAAGGGAACCAGTAGTCCAAACAGCATTAACTCTATCTGCAAAAATATCATTGTGAGAGCTTTTTTTTGTTAGACTGACAAGGAAGAGGCAAACACGAAGTGTTTTATTGCATTTTGTGGCAGACCACATAACATTCATCAATTAAAAGAGCAATCTGCTTTTGCCAAATGACACTTTTTGTATCTGGATGGGGTTGGGAATGGAAATGAAGATGAAGATGAAGATGGAGATGGCTTGGGGTTGAAAAGGGATGGGGATGGAAATAGGGATAGAGATGGAAATGGGAATGGGGATGGGGATGAGGTTGGAGATGTGGAAAGGTGATTAGGGAGATTCATCATTTTACCTTCATGAGCAGATCACTTCAATTTCTTTCTAGTTGTACATATTTTAACAATTTTCACCAACATATGTCAGCAAAATTGCAAGTGTTCTCTCCATGATTTTCCATCCATTACAGGGCAATTTTAAGATTGCATACTTCTGGAATGGAGACTCAACAGTTGGGAACGCTACTTGGGAAATTGTGGGTGCATCCTTCTCTGCGTGTGTTCTTCTGGTGTGAAGCATCCCTTGCTGGACATGCGAATTGTGCAATCGTAGACACGCTTCCCGGCAGTGTCTATACACATCGTAAAATTGGCCTTCATATTTTGCAGTTATAAGTGTGCCATTGACGTTTCTGTTCACTGCTTCTGGCATTTTATTGACTAATTTGCTGAATTCTTCAGCCAAGTGGTTAACGCCTGTTTTGTCAACAAAGCAGGAAACATTTGACAATTGCAGAAAGTGAATCAATGAATTATAAATCATAATTAGCCGAGAGAAAATGACTGCTTGTGTAAACTATCCTCATAAATCAAGAAATGGTCACTAAACAGCGATACATTTTGTCTGCTGGTCATAGAGTAGAATCATAGAATGGCTACAGCACAGAAGGAGGCTATTCGTCCTGTCATGTCCATGCCAGCTCACTACAAGAGCAATTCTGCTAGTCCCACTCCTCCACCCTTTAACTGTAGCCCTGCAAATGTTTTCTCTTCAGGTGCTTATCTAATTCCCTTTTGAAACCCATGAGTGAATCTGTCTTCAAACGGTCTCAGGCAGTACATTCCAGATCCTACTACTTGCTGCGGAAAAAAAGATTTTCCTTTTGTCGCCTTTGGTTGTTTTGACAATCACCTTAAATTGGTGTCTTCTGGTTCTCAACACTTCTACCAATGCTTCTCTCTAACTATCCTGACCAGACCCCTCATGCTTTTGAACACCTCTATCAAATCTCCTCTCTGAGGAGAACAACCCCAACTTTTTCAATCTATCCACATAACTGAAGTCATAGAGTCATACAACACTGAAACAGGCACTTCAGCCCACTGAGTCTGTGCTGACCATCAACCACCCATTTATACTAATCCTGCATTAATCCCATATTCCCTACCACATCCCCTCCTACATTAATCCTATATTTGCTACCACCTACCTACACTAGGGACAATTTACAATGGACAATTTACCTATCAACCTGCAAGTCTTTGGCAGTGGGAGGAAACTGGAGCACCTGGCAGAAACCCACATGGTCACAGGGAGAACTTGCAAACTCCGCACAGGCAGTACCCAGAACCAAACCTGGGTTGCTGGAGCTGTGAGGCTGCGGTGCTAACCACTGTGCCTCCCCAAGTCCCTCACCCCTGGAAACATTCTGGTAAATCTTTTTTGGCACCCTCTCTAAAGCCTTCACATCCTTCCTCTTACAGCACTTTTACCATTCATATGTCTATAGAGGACTTTTGAATTCCCTTTTATGTTAGCTGCCATTCTCTTCTCATTTTTATTTCTTGTCTCTCTTATTTCCTTTCTCATTCCCATCTGAACTTTTTATATTCAGCTGGGTCTCACTTACATTATCAACATGACATCTATAGTATGCACTCTTTCTCTGCTTTATCTTACTCTCTATCTCCCTTGTCATCCAGGAAGTTCTGACTTTGTTTGTCCTAACTTTCCTCCCCATAGGAACGTACCTTGGCTATAGCACCCAGCTCTCTGCCCCCCTAGAACTATCTCCTCTTTAAAGGTAGCCATTGTTCTGTTACAGTTTTGCCTGCCAATCTTTCATTCTAATTTACCTGGGACAGGTCGATTCTCAGTCCATTGAAATTTGCCCTCCTATAATTAAGTATTTTTACTCTAGATTACTTTTTGTCATTTTCCATACTAATATAAACCTTATGGTCCTATGATCACTATTGCCTAAATATTCCCCTTTTGACATTTGATCCATTGACTCACCTCATAACCCAGAATAAGACTAGCAATGCTCCTTCCTCCTTGGGCCGGAAGCATACAGATCAAGAAAATTCTCCTGTATGCACTTCAAAAACTCTTCTCCTTTTCTGCCCTTAACACTATTATTATCCAAGTCTATATTAGGATAATTAAAGTCCCCCATTATCACTACTCTGTAGTTCTTGCGTGTCCCTGTAATTAGCCTGCAAATTTGCTCTTCTGTATCTTTCCTGCTAGTTGGCCTATAGAATATATTTTAGTTCGATTTTATTTGTGCATCAGATGCTTAGAAATTTCAGTTTTGTTGATGGTTTTCAGTTTTCCATTCTCAGTGTACTGAGATAGGTGGTGGAAGACCGCCTGCTTTGGATAGGGGGACACTTGTGACATGCAGATCAGAGTCCAATGACATACCAAGGACCTCGATTGCAATTTTTAAGTGCATGCGAATGCAGTGTGCACAGCAATAACTCTGTACATTTGTACTATTGTTGACTGGCCTAAGTCGTGGTCATTAAAGGGACCCCGGGATGCTGTACAGAAAACAGACCTTTTTTTTTTACTTTTATGAGGGGCCAGAGGCAGGAGTGCTCCTCCAGGTTCCACTAAAGCCTCCAGTTTGTTGCCAGTCTGTATGAGGTACATCTGCAGGGTCATCTCTTCCTTCCTATCAAAGGTCTGACTACTGGTCGGCTGCAATTATGTTCCACTGACATCCTGCTCTCCCTCACTGGTGTGCTGCCTTTGCATGTAGCTTGCTGGTATTTGACTACTTTCCCGTGGTATTTTGTTTTGTTACTTTCAACACAGACATAAGTTGTAACAATCACAGAATCAGATCTTTGTCCTTAAAGAACTCAGGTTACACAATCCAACAAGACTACTCAGTCAAATCATTCAAATCATTCAAACCATATGATTTCATATACGATTCTTTATTATTGAACTCACAATTCACTGGAAGAACTCAGGTACCACACTTCATAATTCCAGTATGAGTATAGCAAACAGTGGTTTCCTCAAAACACTTATACCAATTCTACCTTTTGATCTCTACATTTCACGCATACTAATGCTAAATTACAGTCCATCAAAAGACACACAAAGCAGACTTCAGATAACATGGAACCAAGAAGATATACTGATATCCTCAATTTCTCCCAATGATTCTTTAACAGACAGAATTGAGAGAAAACTAAAACCCCAGTTCCTTCCCTTTACTGTTGGTAATCAGTGTGTTTTTGAAAAGGAATATGTGTGTGTTTCTTAACCCCTGAGTGTGTGGCCATTTGAATAACTAGCAGCACGTTTTTTGTGGGTTTCAGTAAAGAGGATTATTTTTATCCACACGTTCACCCCGAGAGTGTAATGCTACATCACTCACTCATCACTCTCACACACACAGACACACACACACTCGAGAAAGAAATCTGTTAAAGAGGTTAGTACACTTTTAGCAATTGCAAACAAAGGAATAGTTTGTAATTCACATAATTTGGCTTGTCTTGGGGAAAAGGTATGTGCTGCAGGCCCAGTGAAGAAGGCGTTTTCACTCCTGAAATGTAGTTAGGTGGATTCGATAGCCGAAGTCTTATATTGAAGTCGTTGCAAGATTCTTTTGAAGAGGTGGATTTTCAGCAGGTCACAAAGTTGGTTGCTTGTAGTCTGGTTGATTTTCCGTACTAGTGAACTTGAAAAAGGAACAGGCTTGGAGACCTTAAGATGTTACGGTCTCCAGTTATTTTATGGCATGATGGTACTAGCTTGTTTGCTTTCTCTGCAGCTGTTGTGTGCTGACTGATCAGTTTCTCCTTGGCGCTTGGAGTAATAAGATACGCTATCTGTGATTAGTTTCAGTCATGTGACCACCTGATCAATATTCTATTGGCCATCCATAATGATTTGACTTTTGAAGCCATTGCTACATAATGGTGGCCATTCACACCTTCGTATGATTTAACTAGTTTCTTAGAGCTCTCTTTGTTAAGTTTCGAACTTAGTGACAGTGAGTCTAGGAGTCCATAGATAGTGAGTTTTGGGTAGGACCACAAACAATAGGAGATGTGAATTCCATAAATGGTTTTGTCTTGGTATGCCCATTCAAGGGAGGCACTCTACCCATTCTTATGCAATTGTAAAAGTCACCTGGCCCTTGGCAGCCATCTTATGCAGCACTTTTAACGTCCATTGTGGTTCATTTTTAAAGAAAAGGAAAATTCTGTTCCAGAAGATTCTATGCTAGATACAGTCCATGTCTAAAGTTATGAATAGGACATGCCTTTACTGGCCATGACAGTTCTGTTACCATGGTAATATGGTCACTTAAGCTCTTCAGTCAACTATAAACAGTGACCAAACCAACATGTCTCAACCCTCAAGACATGGATGAATGACCTTCCTTCAACTAGCCCTGCTTCACAAAGCATCCCCCCTTCAGCAGAAATGAAAGCTATTTTAACTCATCGTGTACTGATGCCATAAACAATGAGGTGCATGCGCAATGTGAACCCACATTCCCACCGCCGGCAGCTCTTAAATGAGGTCCAGTCCTCAAAATAGCTCAGACATTATGGTGGTGATAATGGGTAGGCTTTAGATACAGTCCGCCCACTGACTGCCTACTGTGGGTCTCAAATTAATATCTGCCCCTGTGGAGTATGAATTGGACCCTTTCCCCTCCTTCCTTCACATATTGCCATTAATACATGCAGGCACTTAGGAATCAGAAGGAACCACATAGTAATGGAAAATTGAGAAGTAATGTCTTGATTGATACTTTCTAAACTTTGCCAATCTTTAGTAATTCATTTTAATTATACTTGATAGTAAGTCTATCTTGGAGAACTCATTTTAATCAGAATTGATTAACACATAATTTGTGTAAGGACATTTTGTTTTTTATGTAGCATGGCAAGTATAGATTAGACATCAATCTTTAGCAGTAAGAAATTGTCATATGCAAAGCTGAACAAAGCATTACATTAACCAATATGCATCATTTAGCTTTTAGTTTCTAAAGATCAGAGCTTCCCCTCCATAGTCAAAGACATGACTGTTTGCACAGTCACCCTTCAACCTTCAACTCCCCATTACTGATGATTGTGTGGTGAGAAAAATGTATGCATAATGCACTGTCAAGAATGCATATCAGCACTGAGTTTGTGCATAGTTATAAATGGGAGCTGCAAACCAGATCAAAGGTATCTTTCAGGGGATCTTGCTACTCCTGCTGTTTTGAAGAAAGTTGCTTTGCCACCTGGGAGACAGCAGCAGCGGCGGCTGATAAATCAGAGCAGGGGAAGAGCACGAACCTTCCAGGTGTATTCCAAGGAGTGACATCACAGGACAGCAGGTGAGTGATTGATTGGTGAGTTGTAAGATTTTTTTCTCTCTCCAAACTAAGACAGTGGTTTAAACTAGGACCGGAAAACTGTATTAAATTTATAACTTAACTAGTTAAACTAATTAATAAAATTTCAGTCGGGGTAATTATAACAGTAGGGGAATTAATAAGAGTATTAGCACAGAGCAGGTCTAGAGGCATTTATTAAAATTAATAGCTTATACAAGGTAGTAACTAGATCCTAAACGAGGGAATAAAGATTTTTTAGATCACGGCAGGGCAGCTGAGACCAGTTGCTTGCAATTCCTGCACCATGTGGAAACTTCAGGACACTTTATATGTCCTGGGGGAACCACCTGTGTAGGAAGTATCTCAAGCTGCTTGAGCTTGAGCTCAGGATTTCCAAGCTTGAGGGACATCTGGAGACACTGCAGAGCATCAGGGAGGATAAGAGCTTCCTGGATCATACATTTCAAGAGATGGTCACCACACAGGTAGTAAAAGTACAGGATAGTAGATGGGTAGCTATCCAGAAGAGTAGGAAGAGGCAGGAAGTGCAGAGGTCTTTGGGGTGTGTGCCAATCTCAAACCAGTACTCAGCATTGGAGTCTGCTGGGAATGATAACACCTTGAAGGAGTCCAGACTCTTGCAAGGGGCTGCAAGGAAAGTAGGAATGCAAGTGTTATAGAAGGTTCCATAGTTAGGGGGACAGACAGGCATTTCTGTAACCGTCATTGTGAGTCCCGCATAATGTATTGCCTCCCTGGTGCTCAAGTAAAGGACGTCACAGAGAGGGTGCAGAATATTCTGCAGGGGAAGGGAGTAAGCCAAAAGTTATGGTACACGGTCGGATCAATGACATAGTGAGGGCAGGTTTAGCGGTCTTACAGTCAGATTTTCAGGAGCTAGGGAGTAAGTTAAAAAGTAAGACTTCAAAGGTAGTAATCTTTGGATTATTCCCAGTGTCATGCAATAGCGAGAGTAGAAATAAGAATTTTTTTTTTAGAATTAGAAAAGATAGGAAGCATCAATGTGTGGCTTGAGGTATGGTGCAGGAGGGAGGGCTTCAGATTCTTGGGCATTGGGACCAATTTTGGGGCAGAAGGCACTTATTCAAAAGGGACGGGTTGCATCTTAACAGGATTGCGTATCACTTAACTGAGGCCTGGGTCCAAGGGTCTTTTGAACAAGCCACAGAGAGTTTGCACTCAGAAAGACTGTTTGCTCCTGGACTGAGAAGATCTCCCCTGTCTGCTCCCATCTCTTTCTCACAAGCCTCTGAATCCACTGAAGACACATGAACCCAAAGACAGAAAAGTCTCCTACAGCGAACAAGGCTTAAGAAGAACACTGGCCCCCAACGAAAAGCAAGATCTACTTACAATCAAGGACCTTACAGTGACCTCAAAGAACCATAACAAAAACTCTTCAGATATTGCCTCAAACTTTTCCACTTTATTTTTCTTCTGCTCTTTTCTGTCTCTATTTGCATGTGTGTATCGTGAATGCATGCTAGGGTGGGTGTGTCATGTCTCCATAGGCATCAACCGAATTATAGTTTAAGTTTAATAAATTTCAACTTTTCTTCTTTAAACCTAAGAAAACCTGTTTGTGCTGGTTTCTTTGCCTTATAATTGGAAAGCAGTGAACAAGGATTCACCAAGGGGGAGCGAAAAACACAGTGTGATTAAAATTAAACCCTGTTACAGTAAGACCAGGTGAAGGCTGAGAGGGACGCATAGACACCTTTCTCAGCTGGTCGTTACAGCCTGAAGAAACTACTCATTCTTGCACAGCGCCAGCTGCGGTCAGTCACTATCAAATATTGCAAAGGGGCCTGAAACAGGCTCCTGAATAGTAAATGCAAAGGGCCTAGGGTCAGTTTCCTTAAACAATATGCTGAACAGTGCAGTTTCAGATTGGATTGAGCCCTAGCATGTCAATGACTATATTAGACTCTTCGGCATCCATGTTACTCCAGTAAAACAGACACAGCACAGTCCAATTTTGAGGTCTAGCAGTTTTTTTTCACTTACATTTATGCAATCATGGCATCTATACCCAGCCCTGCTTCAGCAGAGCTGAGCATTAATTAGATTTGATTTCTAAGGGTCTATAGGCATAGGTGCATATTCAGAGGCATGATTGTCCCTCCCAATTCAATGATTGTGGTCAGAAAAAACTTGTACTTTGTGCATTATTAATAAAGTGATTTACATACCAATTGGGTTTGTGCACAGTTATTAATGGGAGCTACAGAAAAAAAGAGTAGGTATCCCTCAGATGTTCCTTCAGTTGATTGTTGTACAATATGTGTCACTGTGCTGGTGCAGTTTGCATTTGCTAAAGTAGGCGGGTTCCATTCTCTATTCTGAAAAACATTGTCTTTTGACAAAGGAGCAACAGCTAATACTCAAAGATTGGTCAAGTGCCAATCATCAATGGAAAGAGGCCAAATGGGATAACTGCGTAATGAAGTCAGCTAATCCTCTGCATATTTCACTTGTCAATTTCACATAGACCTGAAGTTACACTCTCGAAATATTAGTGTGAAAACTTAACATATTTGTATGAAGTTTCTTTGTCCACTGTATTGACCAGGTTAACACTTGCACGAAAATAGTAGACAAAGGAATTTCACACAAATGTGTAATCATTTGTAGGCTAATAGTCACAAAGTAACATTTCAAGGCTGTTGGCTCTGTAAACCTATGCACTATTTCTAAAATGTACAATGGGCATCGGGAGTCTGTGAGAGTAATTTTAAACTGACCCACCTTTTATGAGCATTCTTAATACAGGAGGGGGAAGGCCATGTAGTGATTTGAACATGAGAATGAGAATTTTAAATTTGAGGTTTTGATGGACTGAGATCCAATGTAGTTGCAGCTAGGATTGGGTGATGGGTGAGCGGGACTTACATAGTCAGGACCTGGCACAGGATACAGTGTCCAGAGTTTTGGAAAAGCTGAAGTTTATGGAGGGTGGAGAATGGGAGACTGGCTAGGACAGCTTGGAATAGACCATTCATGAGGTGACAAAAGCACAAATGAGTGTTTCAGAAGAGGTGCAAGTAAGCGATCTTTGTAAGAGAGATAGCAAATGGAGTCAGGAGCTCAGCTTGGGGCCAAGTAGGATTCTGAGATTGCAAACTGCCTGAGATAATAGTCAGGGAGGAGAATGGAATCAGGTGGTAAGGGTATGGAGTTTGTGGTAGGCACCGAAAGCAACTATGTCAATCTTCTAAATGTTGAAATGGAAGAAATTGAGACTCATTGAGGACTGGATATCAGATAAACAACCTGACAACACCAAAGCAGTGGGGTGGTTGAGAGAGCTTGAGGGAGGTAGATCTGTAAGTGTACAACTGTTCTCAAATGTTCGGATAAAGTTACCACGGAGTAGCATGTTGATAAGAAAGAGGAGGGAGCCAATGAAAGATTTCTGGAGTGCAGGGGTACAGTAGATGACAGTAGAACCAAGCAAGGACAATCCTACTGAGATGGACAATGAGGGAAAGGTGTTTCAAAACCTTTCATTATTTACCCGCTCTAAACATTTCATAATCTCAACATTTCTTATATCCTCCCTTAATCTTCAGTGTTTCAAATAAAAGCTTCAATTTTTCAAGTCTTGCTTCCTAACTGTAATCTTTAATTCCTGGTATCATTAAAGTAAATCTTCACTATACCTTTCCGTGCCTCTAAAATTCTTCTAAAATGGAGTCCCCAGTGTTGAATGCAATACTGCAACGGGGGCCAAACCAATGCTTTATACAAATTCAATGGGATTTATTTGCTTCTGTATTCAAACTCCTCGATGTAAAGGCCCGAATCTAATTTACCATATTTATGGCCATTTCTACCTGCACTCCCACCTTTGAAGATCTTTGTATTTACACATGTAGATCTTGCTGTCCCTCCACACTGTTAAGAACCTTATGATTTAGGAACTCTTGCTTCCATCCCTCTCTCTCCTAAAATATACTACCACATATTTATTTGCATTGAACTGGATCTTCTACCTAACTGCCTTTTCTTGCAATCCCTTGCATTCTACCACACAGTTTGCCATGTTCCCTAATTTAATTGGGAACTTCAAAACACTTTTCTTTTGCCTTTGTCCAAATCATTTGCATAAATGGAAAACAAAAGGGGTCCCAGCACAGATTCCTGAAATGCACCATCATCCATATTCCACCAATTCAAAAACATTGGTTTACATCTATTCTGCTTTTTGGACCCTTGATTTCTCTCTATCTATTGGACAGCAATCCGATCATGCACCTTCTGTTTCATGATGTCTTTTATGTAAAAGCAAAATACTGCGGATGCTGGAAATCTGAAATAAAACCAGAAAGTAACAGAAATATTCAGCAGGTCTGGCAGCATCTGTGGAGAGAGAAGCAGTGTTAACGTTTCAGATCTGTGACCTTTCATCAGAATGCTATGTGGTAGTTTATCAAATCCCTCCTGAAGATGAAATGTCTTCTGAAAATGCTGTGAAAAACAACATGGCAGTAAAAGAAGGCCTGTTGTCTTGGGCACTGAATTTGAAGATTTCTGTAGAAACAGTCAGCATAAATTGGTTTATGATAGCCAGAAAGAGCCCTAATCTTTATAAAATAAGGATAAGACAGGTGTGGCATGTGCTTGAAAGTAGAAATGTGTCTTTTCTGCTGGGCAAAGCAAGTGATATGTTGCAGTAGGCAATTATAATTATCAGTAAGATCTACTCAAACCAGTTTGTTCACAGCCTCTGGGAACTTGTACTGCAAAATTGGGGTATGTGGGCACCCAATTATTCTACACACAGTGGTGTCTTGTCTACACTTGGAAAGTTGGGTGTTTATTGGGTGATAGTGCCTGGGACATGAACACTCCCATGAGTACTGACTTTCCGATCAGGAAAAGATCAGAAAACTATAAAAAATAGAGTATCAGGAAGGAACATTCCTCCTGGCTCAACATGGCAACTCCATCCCTCTGGATACCTACGCATGGGCCTCTACTGGCGTTCCTGCTGCCAAACATTCCAAAGACCACCGAGCTGCGTCAGGATCCTGGCTTCCAAATAGCAGCTCTTTCTTCAGTCAGTTATTGGCTGCCCAAAAGTCACAATCCACCCCAGTGAATAAAGAAATGGCCGGGAGATGCTGTGGGATGTTGTATCATTTGAAATCATATACCGGGCTCCTGACATTTCATCTGTGAGAGTGCAGCTCTATTATTTCACTGTTATCTGACTATTAGTTGCATTAACAACATATTTGACCTTTTAAAATTGTAGTATGTCTTGATTTGGCATTCCTAGTGGGAAACTCACTCACAAAGAAAGAGCTTGCGTTTATTTAAGTATCTTATTATATCTCTAAGGGCATCTCAAAGCCCTTTGGAATCTCATGGCATTTTGCAAGCATGTTGCAATCCTACTGCGAATAACATGCCAAATTAAAGTAGGTAATGTGATTGTTTTAATTTTGCACATGTTTTTAAAGCTTGCTCTTGGGATATGAGATACGCTGGAAAGGCTGCATTTATTACTCATCCCAAGTTGCACTGAAAAGGCCTTCCCCTTGAAGTGGCAGGGCTCTTACAAGAATGTTATTTGAGATTTCCAAGATTCTGATCAATGTCACTCAAACCCCACCTGCCAAGACTGAGGCATACATTATTTCACCACACGAACATTAAAACTTAAAAATTGCAAACCCTGACTGGAAGGGCATTTACATAGTACCAGACAATGTTGAAACAATGGGGAATCAGCAGTTGCTTCTCCAATACACAGAAGTGGTCAGACCAGTTTTAGTCACATGGCTGTTGCAGAGAAATTTGAACTTCTAACAAAGCATGTGAAGAAACTGTTCCATATAAGGAGCTAGTCATATGACTAACCTGCTGGGCAACTTGGGAGTTTTGTTTTTGAATTTATCTTCCAACAAAGGGATTTGAGGTCAGACGAAGCCATGTGCTCATGGAGTAAAGATCTCTCCTAGGACTGAGAACATCTCCTCTCCTGTCTGCCTGCTCATCTCTCAGAGAACTGAAACCACTGAAGCCACGTAAACTCAGAGAGAGAAAAGGTTTCCTACCTGAACAAGGTTTAAGACTAATACAGGGCCCCAACGAAAAGCAAGACCATGTCTTCAATCAAGGACTACAGCAAGCTCGAGAAACAGTAACAAGATATTGCCTCAAACTGTTCTATTTATCTTTTCTTCTGCTCTTTTCTGTCCCTATTTTGCATGTTTATATCGCATGTGCATGCTAGTGTGAGCATATCGTATATCCATAGGCGTGAACCGTATTAGAGTTTAAGTTTAAGTTTTAACAAATGTCCTCTTTCTGCTTTATATCAAAGAAAGCCTGTTTGTGTTCATTTCTTTGCCTTATAACTGGAAAGTTGTGAACAAGGATTCACAAAGGGTGAGCTCAAAACATAGAGTGTTTAAAATTAAAACCCTGTTACAATAAGACCGGGTAAAGACAGCAAGAGACCCCTAGACACATTGCTCACTGGTCGTAACACCAAATTAATTGGGAAATATGTCCAAATCATGATGGTTTAGGATATAAGAGGGAACTTGGAGATAATAGTTTTTCCACAACATTATTGCTTTTATCCTTTCTGGGGGTATAGATTGTAGATAGGTGCTGTCAACTTTGGTGATTTGTTTCAGCTATGATTCACCAGTGACAGAGGTGAGAGAAGGGACACCAATCAAGAGAACTGCTCCATCTTGGATGGTATCAACATTTTTGAGTGCTGTTTTTAGCTGACTCCATTCAGGCAAGTGGTGAATATTCTACCCCATGCCTGGCTTGAGCATTGCAGAGGATAGAGAAACATTGAGGGCTCAGGACATGAAACACTTATCACAGAGTACCCAATACGATGGTTTTGATGTGCCTGGTCCAGTTCAGCTTCCAGTCAATGGTGACCATTGTGATATTGATGGCGGAGCCATTTTTAGGTCAAGGGGAGATGGCAGGGCTTTCTCTTGGTTGAGATGATCATTTACCTAGCATTTATGTGATGCCACTTGCAAACCCAAGATTGGATGTTATCCGGGGCCCACTTTAGGTTGGCATAGGAAGCTTCATTATGGCTGGAGTTGTGAATGAGATGAACATTGTGGAATAGTCAATGAACAGACAACCCACTCCCACCCCCACCCCACCTCCCCCCATCTATACATATGGAGGACAGGTTATTGATAAAACAGGTGACGATGACTGGGCTGAGGATGTTTCTCTGATAATCACAACAATTTCCTTTGCAACAGGTGTAACTCCAGCCATTGGAAGGTTTTTCCATTGACAGTAGTAACATCCATTTTGCTCTGGCTCCTTGGTGCTGACATAGTTGAATGCTTCCTTGATGTCGAGCGCAGCTACTCTCACCTCTCAACTGACATTCAGATTTTTTGCTGGTGTCTGGATCAAGGTTGTGATGAGACTTGGCAAAACCAGAACACTGAGAGTCAGTGGACAGAGTATTTTTGAGTAGGTGTTGCTTGAAGGCATTATTGATGACTTCACCATCACTTTACTGAGAATTGTGAGAAGACTATTGAACAGTACTTGGCTGATTTGGGTTTATCATGCGTTTTTGTGGAAAGGATATATCTGGGCAATTTTCCATATTTTTGGATGGGTGCCTGTTTTATACCTGTACTGGAACAGCTTGGTTAGGGGAACGACTAGTTCTGGTGCACAGGTTTCTAGTAGATTTGGCAGGATATTCTCAAGGCCCATAACTTTCACTGTGGTTACATTAGATATAACTAAATATTGACATTTGTGTGTATTAAAAAAAATTCAATTCAGTCAGAAACTTGCAGTTTGAAGATGATGAGGCTGATTAACTTGCTCACCCTCCACATGTGTGTAAATTGACGTAGAGCAATGTCCAAAAAAATGTGTATCTATTTCCTAGCTGACATCATTTGGACATTGGGTTGTTTCAACAGCAAACTTTATGAGTTGTGAAACTGAAGCACAGGAAAGGGAAGGTTGCTGCAGGTCTTAAAGGTTAATTTTAAACGCCCTTTGAATTTGGGAATGATAACTGCCCCTTTTGGTGATTGTCATCTTGGTGCCATTACGTTAATCTGTTAGAGAATAGCTTTTCTTGGGTGCCTTAGGGACTATGCTTGAGGACAATTTTTTTTTATTTAGCATTTTGGCACTCTATTTGGAAGAGGAAACACCTTTCTAGAGGGGGAAGTGGCAGATTTCATGGCTGAAGGGGCCATGATCTCTGACACATTGGGCAGGCTTTCCTCTGCGGGCTTCAGAACCCTGCCGTCAGGCTCGATGTGGGTCAAAAACTTGCACTGTGTGGGAAACAGTCATTCATAGTGATTTTCCCCAGGGGGGCCAATTAACAGCCAGAGGACATGCTCGCCATCCAATTAAAGATGGCGGGTGGGCTCTTAAAGCTGAGGGCCAATCAGAGGACTTCCAGCTTGAAAGCAGTAACAGACTGCAGTGGAAGGTAAGTGAGGGAGAGGGAGCTTCAAAATGGAGATGCTCTCTCCAACGTTCCTAATTTAAACCAATTTAAACTAAAACCACTGTCGGGGCAGGACGGGGCGGGGGAGGGGGTGGTGAAGCCCCTCCACAGGGGGCCTGTGGCTGCTGCTGCATTCCAGCAGGCAGGGACAGCCTCTTGGCCTGTCTGGAGTGCCAGTCCCCCAGTCTGCCGCCGGGAGGACACCTCCAGGCAGTTAAACTGGCCCCCACCACATGTGGAAATTCCCAGTCAGCCTCATTTAATTGACCTTAAGTGCCCCTTAGAGAGTTTTATCAGCTCCCTGCCGCATGCAAACAGGTAGCCCTCCTGCCCACCCCCCACCCCATCCTGCCTATGGGAAAATGGCCCGAGGAACTGACATGCAGGCCCGTGGTGCTACTCTTAGCACCCTCCCTCCTCGGTTCCTGGCCACAGCGGGGCCTAAAGATTAGGCTCCACTTGTTCAAATGTAGGATACATCATGAGCATGGAAGCATACATTGGATATGTGTCTAGTGGTTACCAGCACTCTGGGGATGGGCTGGGAGGTGGGGTGAGGGACCATAAAATGGTGAGGCAAGGTTTTTTACCAGCAGTGGGTAGGCTTTCCACTATGCGGGAACTGCCTGGTAAACCTTGAATCACAACCCATCACCTGCCCCCCTCCCCAACCCCCACACTCACCAATACCATCCCTTCCGCCTGGAGGCTGTCTGACCCACTTAACTGGTTGGAAAGGAGGACTGCTCCCATGAGCAGTCCAGGTGACACTGCTAAGCAGCGAGCCCTCAGATTGGCCAACAGCTCCTGGGAAGTGGCTGCCTTTCCTACTATGCCAAAAATAAGGACAAGCTTACCGATGAGCTTGGTAAAATGAGGATTGAGATCATTTCCACCTTGCACAATGTCACTGCTAAATGATGTCTGTACAGTCTCAGATCAGTGAGCAGAGTGACCTGGAGACTGGGTGCAGGGCCAGCCAGAATTGGCAATGGATAACGCTGCTGCAATATCTCCAGATTGCTACACATCCACAGAGCACCCCCATGCTCTTGATTGCACAAGAACCTGCAATTAGCCCATTTAAACTGAAGGAAGAGAATTTAGTCTGTTTATTTATTATTCTCTCTCAAAATTCAAACAAGTCAAGCCAAAACAGAGATCTCTGATAATTTAAACTGAAAGAAGGGAAGTTAGACTGTGACAATTATGGGCGGCACAGTGACACAGTGGTTAGCACCGCAGCCTCACAGCTCCAGCGACCCGGGTTCAGTTCTGGGTACTGCCTGTGTGGAGTTTGCAAGTTCTCCCTGTGTCTGTGTGGGTTTCTGCCGGGTGCTCTGGTTTCCTCCCACAGCCAATGACTTGCAGGTTTATAGGTAAATTGGCCATTGTAAATTGCTCCTAGTGTAGGTAGGTGGTAGGAGAATGGTGGAGATGTGGTAGAGAATATGGGACTAATGTAGGATTAGCATAAATGGGTGGTTGTTGGTCGGCACAGACTCGGTGGGCCGAAGGGCCCGTTTCAGTGCTGTATCTCTAAATAAAATAAATCAATCTTTTGTCCCTCAAAAATTTCTAAAGCCAGATTGATTCTATTGAAAATGATTGCGAGTTGTTGATCTACTGTGGTCATCGCTGGAGAAGGAAAGCATCACTTACTGCTGGAATTAGACTACGGACTGTTCTACTGTTGAAGAACCTTTTTTCTCCCCTTTGGACGGCTGTGCAGACTTCAAGCAACGTTGGACTTTTTCACTTCCGGCAGGAGTGTATGTTTGCAAGGACTCTAACTTTTCTATTTTAGATGTTATTTATATCTTCGTAGTATTTAAGAATTTAGTTCCTCGAATTAAACAGTTAATTTGTTGATTTTAAGATATCTGGTTTGGCTAGCCTCATTTGGAGTCAACAGATGGTATAATTTGTCTGGGTATATAATTTGGAAAGTTTAAAATGATATGTTAGGTGATCTGTGGAGGGACGGGATTGAATTAACAGTCCGTTTCTCCCATCACAATCAGATTTGTATATTTTGATTGGGGGCTTTGAGTGGAGCATTCAGTCATAACATATTAATTGGGGCTCGTTCGAGATTTGAATCACATTTTAATTGGGTTTCTCATCTGGGATTTGAATCATATCTTAACTGGGGGCAGTTGTATCATGTTTAATTTGGTGGTTTGCATCTGGGATCAGAATCAAACTAATTTGGAGGGCTCGCATTTGGAGTCAGAGAAATTACCCATCTCTGGAATAACATATTTAAATTGGGATCCTGTGTTTGGCATCATATTAATTGCTCTCGAGTCTGGGATCATATCAATCAGAAAATCGATTGTTGGGATCTAAATCTAACACCAATTACAATGAAATTAAAAGAACTAGGTTTCTTGTATAATAAGGTACAGTCTATACCATTATAATGGCATTAGTTGTTGTAGCACAGTTTTTAGGAAAGCAGAATGTTTCCCTGAGTGACTTGATAACTTTAACTAAGAACAAATTTTAAAAATTGGCAGTGAAATTGGGGTTGGAATTGAAATCAGGTGCCAAAAAAGCAGAGATAATTGACAGAATTGCCAAGCATCTGGAAC
This sequence comes from Heterodontus francisci, assembly GCF_036365525.1. Classification (NCBI taxonomy): domain Eukaryota; kingdom Metazoa; phylum Chordata; class Chondrichthyes; order Heterodontiformes; family Heterodontidae; genus Heterodontus; species Heterodontus francisci. Next base: position 42,643,350 of record NC_090375.1, read on the forward strand.
TCGTAGAAGAAGATAATGATGATGATACAGATGAAGGGCAATGCGAGGAACAAGAAAGGGAATACGAGAGACATGAAGGTAGTAGGTCCGAGAGTGATGCAGTGGTATTGGCTAGGATTCAGTTAGAAACAAAAAAATTTGAGGTAGAAAATTAATTAAGAAAACTTAAATTGGAAAAGGAGGAAAAGGAAAAAGAAAAAGCAATAGCATTAAGAAAACGAGAATTGGAAAAAGAGGAAAGGGAGAAAAAGATAGCATTTTGAAAAGAAAGTGAAAGAGAAGAGAGGGAACTTAGGCTAAAAGAGATGGAACTAAGACAAAAGGGTCAGTAAGAATCTGAATTTAGATCAGGACCGAGTGAGAAGTTATTTAAATTTATATAGGCTCTTCCTACGTTCGAGGAAAGGGACATATAGGCATTTTTCATATCTTTTGAAAAAATAGCCAAACAGATGAAATGGCAGAAAGAAAGCTGAACATTGCTCATGCAGGGCAGGCTGGTAGGCAGAGCTCATGAAGCTTATGTCATGCTTTCTGAAGACGCATTTGCAGATTATGAGATGGCAATAAAGGCTATTCTTGCTGCATATGAGTTAGTCCCTGATGCTTATCATCAGAAGTTTAGGAACTTACAGAAATTGGCTAAGCAGGCATATTTAGAATTTGATAGGGTGAAACAAATGAATTTTGACTTTTGGATATGGGCATTAAAGATAGAAACCACATATGTGAACCTTTGAGAATTGATTCTCTTAGAAGAGTTTAAAAACTCCATTCCTTCAGTAGTGAGAAGTCACACAGATAACCTGAAAGTTTTGAAAGCTAGGCAAGCAGCAGAGATTGCTGATGATTTTGAGCTTGTGAATAAGCCAACCTACTTTGTCCGTCACCCCCATAAACCCGAGAAGGATAGAAAGTGGGAGAGTGAAAGGAAGGCAAGTAGCCCGGGACAAAAAGGAACAGTTGGGAATGCCCCAGGATCACCTCCTCAGATCAGAAAGGAAGGTGCTGAGGGTAGAAGTGAAGTTCTCAAGCCAATCATTGCAACAAAACAGGTCATCTTCATTCAGAGTGTTGGAAAGTGCGAGATAAACCCATAGGACTTGTTGGGGTACGCAAAGTTAGTGCAGAGGAAAAGACTCTGACTGAGAGTATAGCAGACCAGGATATAGCTTTAACGACAGCTGTGAATGTGAAACCAGATACTAAAACTAAAAGCAGTGTACAGGTTAAGAATAAAATACCTGAGAGTTATAATGATTTTTTGTCAAAAGGGAGAGTAACCCTGTATCCTGTAAGTGAGGCAGGAAAACCTATCGTTACACTCAGGGACACAGGTGCAACCCAAACACTCATGCTGGGGAAAGATATAAGGTTTCCACCAGAGACTGTCTTGAATGCTAAAGTTTTAGTTAATGGAATTTGTGGGGAGTGTATACCGTATCTTTGTAAAATGTATGCCTAGAGAGTGACTTAATATCTGGGATAGTAACTGTAGGTGTTGTCCACAGTTTACCAGTAAAGGGAATTGATCTACTCCTAGGAAATGATTTGACTGGATCAAAAGTATCAGTTTCTCCTATAGTTACAGAGGAAACAAGTGAAATTAAGGAAACAGAGCAATTTCAGGAACAAGTTCCGGGAATATTTCCTGCGTGTGTATTTACCTGAGCAATGGCTGAACAGGATCCATTGTCGGAGGTAAAAGGGGCACCACAGATAGATAGCCAGGCATCTGAAACCTTATTTGGGGATTTAGTTAATCCAAATGAGTTGTTTAACAGATCGTCTATCATTGCAGCACAGCAAGCTGATCCAGAGATATACAAAATAGCTTCTGTCAGAAGCTGAGGTGAAAGGAGTTCCGGAAGGCTATTATATGGCAAATGGGGTTTTGAGAAGGAAATGGAGACTGCCTCATAAGCCTGCCGATGAAGACTGGACAGTTGTTGAACAGATAGTAGTACCTCCTAAATATCGACAAGGATTATTAAAGTTAGCACATGACATTCCTTTTGCAGGACATAGGGGAATTCAGAAGACCAAATCACACATAAGCGAACATTATTACTGGCCAGGTCTTACAAAGGATGTGAGACAATTTTGTAGGGCGTGCCATACCTGTCAAATGGTGGGAAAACCACAACCTACCATAAAACCAGGGGATGAAGTATTAGTGTTGTTACCATCACAGGGAGAACCATTAAAAGCATGGTTCAGTGGCCCATATAGTGTGAGTAAGGTAGATTACTTGATTGACACCCCTGATCGCCGGAAGAAGAGCCAGTTGTGTCATGTTAATATGCTCAAACCATATTACCACAGGGTAAAGCATGGCTACCTGACCCGAACCCGACTGGACCCAGTGACATGTGTTGGGTTCGGTCTCTCTTCTGATTCCTGCATTCGGGCTCAGGCTGGGTTAGGCTAGACGTGGGTGCTGCCTCCGGGAAGTAATTTTATTTATTATTTTATTTAAAGATACAGCACTGAAACAGGCCCTTCGGCCCACCGAGTCTGTGCCAACCAACAACCACCCATTTATGCTAATCCTACATTAACCCCATATTCTCTACCACATCCCCACCATTCTCCTACCACCTACCTACACTAGGGGCAATTTACAATGGCCAATTTACCTATCAACCTGCAAGCCTTTGGCTGTGGGAGGAAACTGGAGCTCTCGGCAGAAACCCACGCAGACACAGGGAGAACTTACAAACTCCACGCAGGTAGTACCCAGAACTGAACCCGGGTTGCTGGAGCTGTGAGGCTGCGGTGCTAACCATTGCACCACTGTGCCACCAAAGTAATCTTCAATTGAACATTAGTCAAGGCCGGACTCTGCACTCTGCAGTGAGTGAGTGAGCATCTCAATGATGTCATTGCGCTCATGTTGTAGCTTCCATGCATCCAAAAGTGATTCTACACTACAGTCCACTATGGATGTAAAACGAATGCTGTCTACTGGAGAATGTTTAGCAGTGGAAAGTCCTGTAGCCGGAAAAGGTAAATCTTCCATTTGGAAACATTTCAATGCTGTTGTTTTCCACAATAGTAAAAAGTTCAAATGGATTTGTACAATGCAAATCTTGCAAACTTCAACTAAAATATGACAGCAAAAAGACAGGAAATCCATCTTTGTAGCAGCACACTGAAAAAGGTTGTACTCGACCCACAACAGGGCCAAGTCAGTCGTACCTATCTTTGTTTGTACAGACGAGCGAAAAAACATACCCGCTCACAAGAAATCAAAAATTACAGACAAATGCGCGAGTCTCTGTTGCGAGGATATTCGACCTTTTCAAACTGTCTCTCGTGAAGGGTTTGTTGAGCTAGCACAAGAGATTATCAATGTGGGTGCTACATACGGTCGAGTATCGGCATCAAGTGTGTTACCAAATCCAAGTACAGTTTCAAGAAGGTGTTGTGATGTGGCCAAAGAAAAGAGAAAACAACTAATTTCTCAGATTACTGACATACTAAAGGATGTGAATGTGGGAATGACAACTGACATGTGGACAGACGACTACCGTAAAATCCATTACATGTCGATAATTTGTCATTGCATCACAGTAGGTTTTCGATTTAATGCTAAATTTTTAACAACAGCAATGTTTCCACTGGAGGACGCCAAAACTGGCAAAAACATCAGGCATGAGATTTTAAATCTGCTAGTAAATACTTTTGGATTCGACCCACAAAATTTCGAAAGATTAGTCTGGGTGACAAATCAAGGTGCTCACATAGTGCTTGCTCTTAGAACATATCAACCTCTGGATTGTCAGGACCACGTATTTAACACGGTCCTTCACCATTCACATGATCCAAAGGAATTAGCTTCCGAAGCTCCAGATGTTGTAGAAACTATACATCATGCCAAAGCCTTGGTGACATACATTAAACAGTCTGGTCTTGCTGCACAGTTGTCTAAAACTTTAAATCCAATGGCAGGAATGAGGTACGGTACTTTGTATCTGACACTGAATTCAATTCAGGATATTTATCTTGAGCTCCACGAGAAACTGGAACAGCCTGGGGAAAGCTGCAGGCTGGAAAACAGCGCCCCCCGATATCTTGCAGTTTTTAGTTGATTTCCTCCGACCATTTTATGAAACTCAGCGGGAACTCGAGGGGGACCAGTATTCTACATTAAACCTGATAATTCCGTGGTTTGAGAAACTTAAACGACTCTGCATGCCACTTGCTTCAGATAATCCAATGCAAGCAGTTGTCAGGCAACAGCACGGAGATTGGCTTCTGAAGGAAAGTTGAAGTAAATGACGTGCAATGATAGCAACATTGGCCTAAATTTAATCAGCTGTGAATGTTGTCCAGCTATAATAGGAAAGAAGTTCATTCTGAAGTACACAGACATATCAACAACTTTAAAACAGAAGACCCTGTGAAGGAAATGAAAATGGTTGACGATGAACCTGCAGCTGCCAAAAAAGCAGTGACCAAATTTGCTGAAAGGGAGAATGTTCATGAAGAAGTGGACACAAATGAGGAAGTGCAGCAGTACACAGCACAGAGGCCTGATGTGTTGACGATGGCAAACGAGTGTGATCTGTTGGGCTGGTGGAAGGAACACAGTGTTGCATACCCTAATTTGCCCAGGTTGGCTAAAAGTATACTTTGCATTCTGACAAGCAGTAGCAGCAGTGAGAGGAACTTCAGCGTAACTGGAAGGACAATCGACTAGCGGAGGACTGCCCTTAAGCCTTCCACCGTTGACTCTATTCTTTTTTTACATGACAATTTATAAGACCTTTTATTCTTTTCTTTTTTTTTGCCATGTCTGTAACAGAGACTACTACATCAAATGTTCACCTAACTGCCTATTGGGTGCTTCATTGGAGTAGGCTATTTGTTTTTTAATCTATGGTTTGATGCTATTTGTTTCCGTTTTATCTGGTTATTATCACAGTGCTGTTTGTGGGAGCTTGCTGTATGCAATGGCTGCTGCGTTTCTTACTTTACAACAGTGACTACAATTCACAAAGTCCTTCATTGGGTGGAAAGTGGTTTGGGATGTCCTGAGGTTGTGAAAGATGCTAGAGAAGAGCAAGTCTTTCTTTGTAGAGAGAAAATGGATAATCTCATGAGAAGACTGTTTAAAAATCATGTGAGAGTCAAAATGTTGTTTGAAAGTCTCGGAAGAGACAGGCTGATATTTCCAACAGAAAAGCGAAATACTGTGGGTATTTGAAAGTTATCTACAAAAACTTAGTTTGGCTTCTAGAGTCGGGATCTTTAATTTTATGTACTCAAGGAGTTGGAAGAAAGATGTTCAATAAATACATAACTGTATTTGATCATTCTTAGATTATTTGTTTTGCATTTTAATACCTCAAATCAGGGATGCTTTATCTCTTCTAAGACTGAACTGTAATCTTATAGAGGAACAAGACAGTTGTGTCAAAAAGCAATTAACAAGATTGTTTATCTGGCAGTGCTACAAAAACTTACAAAGATCTCAAAGGATAGATGGATACTCTGAAAGCTTTGGAGTGTTGCGATTCACCCATGACATCAAATAATCGAGGGTAAGAATTTTTTTTTTAAAGTGATACTAACCTTTATGTAAAATTGTATTAAATGTCAATGTTAGAAATTGATATTTGTCAACATTACCATATCTGTTTTTTTTTGCTTTGTAGGCTATTCGAGGTGCTGGCCATTATGTGTATGCTGATCAACTAGAAGTCTTCAATCAAACAGTACTGCAGATCTGCAGTACTGTAGACTAGTAATCAGACAGCACCGGGAATCTGCAGTACTGTACATTAACAATCAAACAGCACTGGGAAAGCATGCTATCTGATCTGCCATTTTTCCAATCAATCAATCTTTCCTTACACTGAAATTTAGCTTCCAGTCCAATCTCTCTGTATTGAATTCACTGAACTTAGGAATAGCAGTAAGAAAATGATAATTGGCCTCTGTGCTGCTCATGTTCAAATCTTCATGGCCTTGCACACCCAACCCCTGCCCCCTCACCACTCCAAATCTCTAAAGCCTTACAACAACCCTCCGAAAACTGTGGTGACTGAAAAAGGGAGGGGGTAAGGAAATCACGAGGTTTGTACCCCTGATCACTATCCAATGAACTCGGCCACAAAGTGCTCACGTGTGAAAGTTTGGGCAGTGGGGGGGAGAGGGGAGGGGGGGTGGGTGCAGTGGGTGGTTGGTGGGGACGTGCCGTTGGGTTCCTGGTGAGATCAAGCTCAGATTCCCAACTCCATCTGCACGATTCTGCAGGAATAGCTTGCTGCCGGAACAGACGAACAGGATCACAACATTTGAACAAGGTAGAGCACAATAGCCTATTTGATAACTTTATTATGGTAGTCGGGTCGGGCGCGGAAAAGAATCAAAGGACTTGGGCCCAGGTCGGGTTCGGGTTGGATCTGGTCAAGTCGGACCCAGGTCGGGTTTCAATTTTAAACCCAAGCAGGCCTTTACTGCAGGGAGGAGGATAAGCCACTGCAGGTATGTCAGGTAATTGGGACTGTTGAGAAGGAAGAGTAGTGAGGATGAGGCAGAAGTAAGCCTAGGAAATTCTCAGCTTGAACAACCAACTATCCAATTAGCGAATACAGAATGGCTAGGAAAATTAAACAATAGGTTTTTACACTGAGAGGCAAAACAGCGTGAAGTCCTAACCAGGGTTTTCACGTTTCAAAAAGTTTGTCGGGATAAGCCAGGATGTACAACCTTAGTCACACATGATGTGGGTATAGGGGGAACCATTCCTTTGAAATAACATCCTTGTCGCTTAGGCCCAGACAGACAGACCCAAGTGGAAGCAGAGGTACAATATACGCTGAAGGGCAGCTTAGTTGAACCTAGTCAGGACAGCTGGAATTCGCAGGTGGTCTTGGTGTCAAAACCTGGTGGGTCAGCTCAAACTTGCATAGACTCTAGAAAGGTCACTGCTGTAAAGTAGGCAGACTCCTACCCAAATTCCTATTTAAAGGGCTGTAAGGACAGAGTGGGCAACACCATGTGTCTTAAAAAGACAGATGTGTCAGAGGGATACTGTCAAATTCCTTTAACATCCCAGGGTAAGAAAAAATCAATTTCTGTTACAGTAGTCTGGGTTTTCCAGTGTCAAGTGATGCCAGGTTGAAGGGTACTCGAGAAAATTCTCAGAGAATAGAAAATCCAGTAGTGGCCAGTGCTCCTAACTGTGCAGTTCACCTGGCTGAGGTGATGGAAAATAGGGACAGTTGGAGGGAAAACATGAAACAATTGGAAGACTGGGCTTGGAAATTTAAAAATGGGTTAATTGGGACAACCTTTTGAATATTTAAAGCTGAAATATTCTGGTGGAACTTGTTGCTGTAGTCTTAACATTTTTGAAAAGTGTATGCCTGTAAATGAGAAAAAAAAGTGTTAACATTTTGTCCAATTTGTATTTTTTTTACATGGGGTGGAGGTGTTACGATCCTGTAGTTTTTTTCAGGAAGAATGCGGTGCATGTTTAAGGCTGGAAAAAGAGCTGTACTGTTTTAAGGCAGCAAGCTCTAAAGACTGAGTCAAAGAATGCATTCTCGTTGCCTTGGATACAGCCATTCGGAGACTGCAATTCAAAGGGTGCATTCTCGTTATCTTGGATACAGACACTCGGACTGAGCATCGAGAGATACATTTGTTACAATTTAATTTTGAACTGGCAAACAAACTGTTCTAAGAGAGGACACAGACAAACAGCTGTGTGTTAGCAGCTGAAAGAAGTGCTCTCAGCTCATTTCAACTGAAGGAAATTAATTTAGTGTGTTTATTTATTATTCTCTCTCAAAATTCAAAAAGGTCAAGCCAAAACAGAGATCTCTGATAATTTAAACTGAAGGAAGGGTAGTTAGACTGTGACAATCTTTTATCCCTCAAAAAATTCTAAAGCCAGATTGATTCTGTTTAAAGTGGTTGCGAGTTGTTGATCTACTGTGGTCATCGCTGGAGAAGGAAAGCATCACTTACTGCTGGAATTAGACTACGGACTGTTCTACTGTTGAAAAACCCTTTTTCTCCCCATCGGATGGCTGTGAGGACTTCAAACAACCTTGGACTTTTTCACCCCCGGCAGGAGTGTAAATTTGCAAGGACTCTAATTTTTCTATTTTAAATGTTGTTTATGTCTTTGTAGCGTTTAAGAATTTAGTTTTTCCAATTAAACAGTTAATTTGTTGATTTAAAGACATCTGGTTTGACTAGCCTCATTCAGGGATCAATAGATGGTACAATTTGGCTGGGTCTTTAATTTGGAAAGTTTAAAATGATATGTTAGGCGATCTGTGGAGGGACGGGATTGAATTAACAGTGCGTTTCTCCCACCACAATCAGAATCGCCTATTTTGATTGGGGGCTTTGACTGGAGCGGTCGGTCGTAACACTATGCTGTGATTGGGAATTTACTGCAAGCCATTCAAAAGGGAGCTAGATGAGTTCCTGGAGGAGGCCGGTATGGTAGAATGTAAAGGGCAGGTAGGATGTTAGGTGATGTACCTCATGGTCACTGTTCTTTTCCAGCACTCATTTTAGATTATCTTCAGGGTCAGAGAGGAACTTCTCAGAATTTTTTTTCCCTGAAGGCTTTTTTAAAAATTCTGTTTTATTTTGTTATATATCCCAGGAGTTTATATGGCTGCTGGTGGGTGGGGAGCGTTAAGAGTTGCAACACACTGAATGGAGCAGGATCGATGGCCCAGCTGCTATCTATAAATGTCCATCTTTCCTGAATGTTTGTACAATTCAATCCATGGCGTCTGAATGTGATTGGTTCAACTGCATCACTCAGCTAGGAAATGTCTAATCTTTGCTGTAACTGGGAAGGTGAAGATCACCAACATCCACTTCTCAATGAATCGTTTTCCTCTAAATAAGTAAAAATTCAGTCTGTCACTCCTTTTTTCCTTGGCTCTAACCATCCACCCATCCTTCATTAATGCTGTCATTTACCACATAATGAGTGAGGCAATAGTTATAATTATAATTGCAGTGAGCCATAAAATGTGAAGGCAGGCCAGAACTTGGTTAAAGACCCAAAATGTGCGAAACGTTAGTATTCTTTGCAGATCTTTTGCTGTTCCAATCATGGAAACTAAAATGTTGAAAGAAGAATATTATGTTCAGTGTCAGCTTTTCAATGCTGAAAATTATGTTCTGGCCCTTGCATCCACCAGCTCAGATACTGAAACTGCGCAAACTTTAGAGGGCAACACAGAGACGGGATCAGCACATGGTGGGACACTGGGCATAAGTGGGGTGCAGCCAGGGCAGGGGGAAAGGATAGTGTGGGTGCCAGCTTCTTGGAGGGCAAGTTTGACCATGACTACTGCTGCAGAGGATTCAGATGAGTACTTTGATGTGCTGTACAGAAAAAGGCTGATGGGCATACACAATGAATGCCAAAAAGACTGCTGTCACTATCAAGGAGCATGGAGGTGTCCAACTCCAACTTGGCACAGACCCTTGCATCCTTTCCAGCATCGAAGGAGTGGCCAACTACATGAGAACACTTGTGGACACAACCATGATGCAGTGCCTGATGACTTTAGTTTCAGTTTCCATTGTAGCACAGGCAGAAACTATCTGCTTTACACCTGATTCATGACTCTGCTCTGCAATCCAGCCACACGTGGCCATGCTGCAGCCCAAGGGGAATGCACCTGTAGCACCCATGACTGAGAGCAAGTGGTCTGACCAGAACCCTTGTAGTCGCAACAAGGCCTTCTTCACATTGCAGAACCACTGCCTATCGACTTCACCAACTCTTTAAACTACGAAGCGCTTCCACAAACTCAAACAGAGCCAGTAGGCATTCATCTAACCTGCAGGTTATTGATGAACGCTCTAAATAGAGCTAGTGGGTGACTGTTACTCCTGCTGAACACATGTTCAGCTGTGTGCTTAAGGAAGGGCATTACCGAGGTTGAATACAGAGGTGCTGGCATCAAATCAGCTTTACACACTGACTGACATCATTATCTGCCTACTCTGCATACTTTCAGCATTCGATCCTAAACCCCCACGCTAACGCCCTCACCAAGATACTGTTCAACATGGGCTGCAGCTAGGAGTATGTTCATGTAACTCGGATGCCATTTTAGCATTAAAACAGCACCTGTAGTGCCAAAATTACAGGCACTACAGACCCCAATGTTGCAGCCTAAGAGTTTACGAGGCCATGATTCAGTCATGTTTGCAATGATGCTGAGGATCCAAACTTTGACAGGGCACTGTGGATGGATGTTTTTCTGTAGCAGGCTGTGAGGAGGTCATAGTGACCAATACTGAAATAATGAGCGAGGCCTGGGAACTGTAATATGTGTGCTGCAGCAAGAAGTTTCTGGTGGGCATGACATGTTTGCTATCTGGCTGAAGATTGATATCCTCAGTTTGTGATGGAATGGGCCCAGATAAAAAATGACCAAATGGGAGACCAGAGCTGAAGTAATGGGAACCCTATATGGGAAAGTCTGAGGGGTAGTATGACAACAGACAACTGCAGGAGTTGGCAGGGAGTAGAAAATGACAATAAATTTTTGAGATATGAATATTGTAGCCCGTCAACATGCAATTGAAACTGTATTTGCAAATGAGTTTGAGATCACTGATTTTCCATTTTTGCATTATTAATCTTTGCCATCAATATCTTGATGCCACAAATTTTAAAATTTTCACTGCTGCGTTAAAAATGTTAAAAATACAGCTTGTCAGACAAGGTGAATTAGATTGAGTCCTGAATTGTATAATTAGTATCTCTCCTTAGAGGGAAATAATTATCTATTTTATTCTGGGCTCTCCCCAACACTCTAAACTTGTGTGCGCAGGAAAAAAGCAATTTTCATAAGCAGGGTTTGTCATTCAACCAATACTTGGTGTCTTTTGTGTGACGTGAATGGGATTGTATGCCAAAAGACGTACAATTTTATTTTATTTTGGTATTTTGGGTCAGAGAATATGTGGGCTCTCCATTACATTTCTTGTTCACTTTTAAAGTGACACCACATTGCCAGTATGTTTCTAACAAGAAGTAATCAGCCTTATTATTATTTAATTTGAATATTATTTAAATGGTAATTCGATATACAATGGGTTGGAAAACAATAACTGTTCACCTATAACCATAGAATTTTACAGCACGGTAGGAAGTCATTTTACTCCTTGTGCCTATACCTGCTCTTTGAAAGCTATCCACTTTGTTCAATTCCCTTTCCCTTCTCCCATACCTTTCTCTTTTATTCTTTTTCAGGTATTTATCCACTTCCCTTTCAAAATATTATTCTAAATTCTTCCTCCAATACAGTTTCTGTCTTTGGAACCTGCATTAAAATCCAACCCAGACTGATAGAAATGAAGGGCAGAATTGGACCGGTCGCATGGCGTCCGGCTTGGAGACAGTTGGGGGAGGGAGGGTGCTGGTAAAATGTGAGGGGAATGTGCCGGAGCAGATCCCTGATGTCTTCCCATCCACTGGCCAAATTTCCCAGTGGCGGTGGGGCAGTGGGATTGGGACCGCGCAGGCAAGCAGCGGGCAGCCAATTGAGCCTGTTAAGCAGCCAACTGATCACGATTGTACATGGGTTTTATTATTTTTCATGGGCGCATGAGTTCCAAAGAGCATCAGTGGCTTGTCTGCTCAAAGGAGGCAAGAGCTTAGTGGCAGGTGAGCAGTGGCTGAAACTAGCAGCCATTAAGTTCTGCTGCATTTACAAGCAGCCAGGCTCAGGGCAGAGGATCAAAGGCTGGGACCTTTTGAGAGATTTCAGAGTGTCAGGTCATAGAAGAGGGCTGTTAGTGGAAGGGTGCCTCCCAGGTGCCTTGCAGTGAGTGCAGGCAATGCAATGGAGTTCAGAGCAATTGTGTTCCAAAGCTAAATGGGTGCTTGCACTCAGAGTTTGAATCCTCCAGTGTGGAGGAAAATAGGTGAGGGAGAGAGATACTGCATCAGCTGCATGGAGAGCAGCAGCATCAGGCAGAGGAACACCAGTGGCATGAGGCTGCAGTGGGACGCATACAACACGAACATATGAACATACGAATTAGAAGCAGGAGTAGACCACTCGGCCCCTCGAGCCTGCTCCGCCATTCAATAAGATCTGATCTGATTGTAACCTCAACTCCACATTATCATCTACTCCCAATAACCTTTCACCCCCTTGCTTATCAAGAATCTATCTATCTCTACCTTAAAAATATTCAAAGACTTTTCTTCCACCGCTTTTTGAGGAAGAGAGTTCTAAAGACTCATGACCCTCTGAGAGAAAAAAAATTCTCTTCATCTATGTCTTCAATGGGTGGCCCCTTATTTTTAAGCAGTGACCCCTAGTTCTAGATTATTCCACAAGGGGAAACATCCTTTCCACATCCAGCCTGTCAAGACCCCTCAGGATCTTATATGTTTCAATCCGGTCGCCTCTTAACCTTCTAAATTCCAGCGGATACAAGCCTAGCCTGTCCAACTTTTCCTCATAAGGCAACCTGCCCATTCCAGGTATTAGTCTAGTAAACCTTCTCTGAACTGCTTCCAATGTATTTACATCCTTCCTTAATTAGGAGACCGCTACTGTACACAGTACTCCAGATGTGGTCTCACTAATGCCCTGTATAACTGAAGCATAACCTCCCTATTTTTGTATTCAATTCCCCTTGCAATAAATGAGAACATTCTATTAGGTTTCCCAATTATTTTCTGTACCTGCATATTAACCTGTTGTGATTCATGCACGACGACACCCAGATCCCTCTGCATCTCAGAGCTCTGCAATCTCTCACCATTTAGATAATATAGTTCTATTTTATTCTTCCTGCCAAAATGGACAATTTCACATTTTCCCACATTATACTCCATTTGCCAGGTCTTTGCCCACTCACTTAACTTATCTATATCCCTTTGCAAACTCCTTATGTCGTCTTCACAACTTATTTTCCTACCAATCTTTGTGTCATCAGCAAATTTAACAACCATACCTTCAGTCCATTCATCCAAGTTATTTATATAATTTGTAAAAGTTGAAGCCCCAGCACTGATCCCTCCGGCACACCACTCATTATATCTTGTCAATCAGAAAATGGCCCATTTATGCCTACTCTCTGTTTCCTGTTAGCTAGCCAATCTTCTATCCTTGCCAAAATGTTACCCTGTATACCATGAGCTTTTATTTTCCGCAATAACCTTTGATGTGGCACCTCATCAAATGCCTTCTTGGAAATCTAAGTATAGTACATTCACTGGTTCCCCTTTATAAACAGCATATGTTACTTCTTCAAAGAACTCCAATAAATTGGTTAAGCATGATTTCCCTTTCACAAATTCATGTTGACTCTGCCTGATTACCTTGTTTTTTCTAAGTGCCCTGCTATAACGTCTTCAATAATACTTTCCAACATTTTCCCTTTTACAGATGTTAAGCTACCTGGCCTGTAGTTTCCTGCTTTTTGTCTCCCTTTTTGAATAAAGGAGTTACATGGGCTATTTTCCAATCTAATGGTACCTTCCCCATATCTAGGGAATTTTGGAAAATGAAAACCAATGCATCAATTATCTCACTGGCCACTTCTTTTAAGACCCTAGGATGAAGTCCTTTAGGACCTGGGGACTTGTCAGTCCACAGCTCCAATAATTTGCTCAGTACCACTTCCCTGGTGATTGTAATTTTCTTCAGTTCATCCCTTCCTTCCATTTCCTAATTTACAGTTATTGCTGGGATATTACTTGTAACCTCTATGGTGATGACCGATGCAAAATACCTGTTCAATTCATCTACTGTTATGACCAGGTGAGGAAGGGTCTCAGGATCCCCTTTTGCCCCTTTCCTGGTTTGGCTGTAACAAGGTTTATCTTTTAAAACACAGTGATTTTTAGCTTACCACCTCAGTACGCCTTTGCTCACTGTACTGTAATGGTAATTGCATAATGGTAAATGAATCAATCTGACAGGTTTTCTTAGGTTTAAACAAGAAAGATGGAACTTTATTAGCCTGATCACTCTAACTTGGTTAAAATTATTAAAACACACGACACAACCATGCTCGCATGCACACAAGATAAACACACACGCAAATAGATAGAGGGGAGAAAGAATAAGGGTGGGGTTGAAGTGGAATTTGTAATAAATGGAATTCAATTACTGGGTGACAATGTCCTCAATTGAAGTTAAGATCTGGGAGTTCTTGCTGGGGCCCGCTGCACAATTTTAAGTTTGCTTCTCTGGTACCGGAAGGTCGAAGATATGCTTTGTCTGTAGTCTTAAAGCGTAGAAACCGTCACCATGGTTTTCATGGGACTTTGCTGAAGAGAGATAGAAAGACCTTCCTTCTCTTTGGTCTTCAAATTGCAGTCTGTTTCCTTTCTGTGAAGCACAATTCAAAAAAAGCCCCAGTCTTACCAGCAGATTTGAAACAGCAGCTTCTGGGAGGGTTGTTGGATTTCAGAGTCTCCCAGACATACACGGTGGGGGGTGGAGTTTTGTCTCTTACAAAGTCAAAAACTGTTGTGTCTGTACTGGCCGGAAAATGACCCACCCAGTCTAATCCCACCTTTAGCATTTGGTCCATAGCCCTGCAGGTTACAGCACTTGAGGTGCATATCAGACTCCTCTTGAATGAGTTAAGGGTTTCTGCCTCAACTAACCTTTCAGACAGTGAGTTCCAGATCCCCACCACCCTCTGGGTGAAAAAGCTTTTCCTTATCACCCCTCTAATCTTTCTACCAATCACTTTAAATCTATGACCCCTCATCACTGACCTCCCTGCTAAGGTAAATAGACCCTTCACCTCCACTCTATCCAGGCCCCTCAAAATTTTATACATTTCAATCAGATCTCCCCTCAGCTTTCTCTGTTCCAAGGAGAACAATGCCAGCATATCCAATCTTTCCTCGTAGCTGCATTTTTCCAGTTCTGGCAACATCCTTGTAAAAATCTCCTCTGTACCCTCTCTAGTGCAATTGCATTCTTTCTGTAATATTATAATATTCCAAAATTCCCTGGATGTGGGAAAGGTTCCAGTGGTTTGGAAAAATGCTAATATAATGCCCTTATTCAAAAAAGGAAGGAGGCAGAAAGTAGGAAACTATAGACCAGATCTGTTGTTGGGAAATTGTTAGGATCCATTATTAAGGAAGTAATAACAAGACATTTAGAAAGTCAAAACACAATCCATCCGAGTCAGCATGGTTTTATGAAGGGTAAATCGTGTTTGACTAATTTGCTAGAGTTCTTCGAAGATGTAACAAGTAAAATGGATAATGGGGATCCTGTAGATGTAGGATATCTGGACTTCCAGAAGGCATTTTATAAGATGCCGCACAAAAGGTTAATACACAAGGTAAGATCACATGGGGTTAGGGGCAATTTATTAGCTTGGATAGAGTATAGGTTAACCAATAGAAAACAGAGAGTTGGGATAAATGGGTCTTTTTCTGGTTGGCAAGATGTAACTAGTGGGGTGCCACAGGGTTCGGTCCTCGGGCCCCAACTATTTACAACCTATATTAATGACTTGGATGCCGGGATAGAAGGTACTATAGCCAAATTTGCAGATGACACTAAAATAGGCGGGATAGTAAGTTGCAATAAAGAAATAAGAAATTTACAAATGAATATGGATAGGTTAGGTGAATGGGCCAAAATTTGGCAGATGGAGTTCAACGTGGATAAGTGTGAGGTTATACATTTTGGTCGGAAGAATAGAAAGGCAAATTATTATCTAAATGGAGAGAAACTTCAGAGTGCTTTGATGCAGAGGGATCTGGGTGTCCTCGTGCATGAATCGCAGAAAACTAGTATGCAGGTGCAGCAGGTAATAAGGAAGGCAAATGGAATTTTGACATTTATTGCGAAAGGAATAGAGTATAAAAGTAGGGCAGTGTTGCTGCAACTGTACAAGGCATTAGTGAGGCCGCACCTGGAGTATTGCGTAGAGTTTTGATCCCCTTACTTGAGGAGGGATGTAGTTGCATTGGAGGCAGTTCAGAGGAGGTTCACTAGATTGATTCCAGAGATGAGGGGTTTGTCTTATGAAGAGAGATTGAGCAGTTTAGGCCTTTTCTCTCTGGAGTTTAGAAGAATGAGAGGAGATCTAATTGAGGTATATAAGATGATTAAGGGGATTGACAAAGTAGATGTAGACAGGAAGTTTCCTCTGGTGGGGCAATCTCGAACAAGAGGTCATAGTTTTAGGATAAGGGGTAGCAGATTTAAAACAGAGATGAGGAGAAATTACTTCTCTCAAAGGGGTGTGAGTCTGTGGAATTCACTACCCCAGAGTGCGGTGGATGCTGGGACATTGACTAAATTTAAGGAGGAGATAGACAGAATTTTAATTAGTAAAAGGTTGAAGGGTTATGGAGAATGGACAGGAAAGTGGAGTTGAGGCCAAGATGAGATCAGCCATGATCATATTGAATGACGGAGCAGGCTGGAGGGGCTGAATTGCCTACTCCTGCTCCTAGTTCTTATGCTCTTATGTAATGAGGTGACCAGAACTGCACACAGTACTCAGGTTGTGGCCTAACCAATGATTTATACAGTTACAGCATGACCTCCCTGCTCTTATATTCTACACCTCAGCTAATAAAGGAAAAGATTCCATATGCCTTCTTAACCACCTTATCAACCTGTCCTACCTTCAGGAATCTGTGGGTATTCCCTCCAAGGTCCCTCACTTCCTCTACACTTCTCAGTATTTTCCCATTAATGGTGTATTCCTTTGCCTTGTTTGACCTCCCCAAATGCATCACCTCACACATCTCTGGGTTATAAGAACATATGAACGTAGGAGCAGGAGTAGGCCATTCAGCCCATTCAGCCTGCTCCGCCATTCAATACGATCATGGCTGATTATCCACTTCACTGCCTTTTTCCTACACTATCCCCATATCGTTTATGTCATTAGTATTTAGAAATCTGTCAATCTCTACTTTAAACATACTCAGTGACTAAGCTTCCACAGCCCTCTGGGGTAGAGAATTCCAAAGATTCACGACCCGCTGAGTAAAGAAATTTCTCCTCATCTCTGTCCTAAGTGGTTTCCCCCTTATTTTGAAATTGTGTCCTCTGGTTCTAGACTCCCCAACCAGGGGAAACATCTCAGTTGCATCTACCCTGTCTATCGCTTTAAGTATTTTGTAGGTTTCAATTAGATCACCTCTCATTCTTCAAAACTCTGGCGAATACAGGCCCAGTTTCCCCAATCTCTCTTCATAGGACAGTCCTGCCATCTGGTGAACCTTTGTTGCACTCCCTCTTATGGCAATAATATCCTTCCTAAGGTAAGGGGGCCAAAACTGCACACAGTACTCCAAGTGCGATCTAACCAAGATTCTATACAACTGAAGCAAGACCTCACTACTCCTGTACTCAAATCCGCTTGCGATAAAGGCTAACATACCATTAGCCTTCTTAATTCTGGGTTGAATATCATTTGTTGCTTTTCTGCACATTTGACCAGACCATCAATATCTTCCTGCAGCCTACAGCTATCCTCCTCACTATCTACCACACCCAATCTTTGTGTTGTCTGCAAACGTCTTGATCATGCCCCCTACATTTCCGTCCAAATCGTTCATATATACCACATAAAGCAGAGGACCCAGTACTGAGCCCTGCGGAATGCGACTGGAAACAGCCCTCCAGTCGCAAACACGCCTGTCATCATTACCCTTTGTTTCCTGCCACCAAGCCAATTTTGTATCCACCTTGTTGCATTTCCCTTGATCCCGTGGGATTTTATTTTTTTAACCAGTCTGCCATGTGGGACGTTATCAAAAGTCTTGCTCAAATCCATGGAGACCACATCAACTGCACTACCTTCATTTATCTTCCTTGTTACTTCTTCAAAAAAATCGTTCAAGTTGATCAGACAAGATCTTCCCTTAACAAATCCATGCTGACTATCCTTGATTAATCTGTGCCTTTCAGTTTATCCTGTCTCTCAGAAAAGATTCCAATAATTTGCCCACTACTGAGGTTAGACTGACTGGTCTTTAATTATTCTGTCTTATTTGGTCTATCCCTCGCTGCCTCAGTTAGTAATCCCAATTCTTATTTTCTCTGGTCTGCCAGCACAAAGCTGTCCCTAATTCAACATTAATCTCTCTCTCAGAGAAGCCCTAAGCTGGCACATTTGAGAAATGGAAAAAAATGTCACACTGGATGCTCTTCTGGGCCTATGGTATGTCACTGGAGCAAAGTAAAGGGAGCTTTACTGTGCATCTTAACATTTATACTTGAATTGGTACAAAGAATGGGTACCTTAACTGCCAAGAGGTCCATTCCCAGCACTAATATCATTTATGTTGATGACTACAAAAACTGATGTGAAAAAAGCCAAAAATTCTTACTAAAATATCAATAAACAGCCCAAAATCTTCGTAGGTATTTCCAAAGTCTGAATCTCTGTTGAACTTCCATGACGCACCTTGTCACTTTCTTACTGTAGAATTAGGTACCCCAAGGATGGAAACAAAGATTCTGGAAAACCCCACAATTCTTAGAAATTTTTCTGTGCTCCAAAGGTCTGGCTTCAACACACAAAGAGCTACGAGATTCTTTCTCAGTAGTCAGGCAAACACAATATTAATCAGTTCCATCAATAAAATACATAGGGTGCAATTAAACAGCAAGTCCATGCTTGCCTGTTCCATCACTGGCTCGTGACACGGAACTGAGGCCTAAAACAATGCACTTCAACTGGCTTGAAATGCTAGTTTGTTTTGTTTTCTTTCCAGTTGGTTACGTTGCATATATTAGCATTTCAAAGACATAGGCGGTTTCAGCTGTAATTAACTTACAGATATAGGCAGCTGGTCCTGACGGAACAATTTGATCAGATAGCCTTTCCCACCCATGGATTTTCTAGACAGCTTCATATATTGTTTACTTTAGACATGAAAACAAAGGATATCTCTTTAAACGTATTCGAGACAAATATTTAACTTACACCCATTTGAAGTCACATCAACAAAATGCACAATTCAAAAATGTTGCTGTTTGAGAACTCTGTTCAGCCACATTTTCCACAGCAGTGTGAAATTTGTATCTTGAAAAATTATTTTTATTGGCCAATTTCTGTGAAAACAGTCAGAGGATAGTTTTGGAATCAACCTTTTGTGGTCACATATACAGAACTGCGAAAACAGCTAAGCTTCCAGGCCATAAGTATTTGCAACCAACATGAGCAATCTCTGAGATCTATTTTGTGACATTGTGATTAAATATTACAAGAATCTGTACTATTACCATCGATAACAATTGATTTAAAACTTTATTTTGAAAGGAATTAAAAATACAAAAGAAAATAAGCATCTTCAATTTGATAGATATTTTTGGATTTCTTGTAGAAATCCAGACAATTCAGTTCAACTGAAACATTTTTGCCTAAGCCACTGCACAACTTGAGAATGTAGATGAGGAACTGAGAGAACAATTGTGTAGATGTATGAACTTGTGTTTTATCGTATTTGCCTAAGAGCTTTATAACTGTGAGTTATGAATGCGAATATATTAGATTAGTTGTTTTCGCTTGTAAAAAGCTGGGTTAATGCGACATCATCTGAAATCACAAAGTTAGGTCATGAACATGTGCTATGCTGAATGATGATTTTTTTAATCCATTGGTTGGAAACCTGAATTAAACTTTAAAAAGAAACAGGAAACAAAAAACTGATAAAAGACCACTGCTAGCTGCTAAAATGGCCACTACAATTTGCATCTAAATACCCAACATTCCAATGTATCGAGGTGGAAGTCTGGTAAATCTCCAACCAAGCATGAGAATTTTGAATGGGCTTGAATGGCCATCATTAACAAGACATTAAAGGCAATTTCTGAACATTAAGACTGGTGGAGATAAACCGCTCAAAGTGTAAACACTGAAACAATGGAACCTGAAAGAGAGATTGGAATTCTTAGACATGATCTAATTATGCTGCAAAAGAGAGCATACACTGGGCCATTATGTGACAGACTCTGCATCTGTGTTAAACTGGTTGCCCCTTCTCTCTACAGACAGACAAGCACCTGAGATTGTCCAGTACAGGATTTAAGTGGGTCTCGCTCTTTCTCTCTCCTTTTCTCCAGATGACCTTGCAAGATCGAACCTTGCAAACATCCAAGCCTATCATTGTTGCAGACAGAGACTCCGGGAAGAAAAGCATCTGCATCACTGTCTCCTGAACCAGTTGGCCACCTCTACCGGCAAGAAACTTAATGACCACCGAGTTCAGCCGGAAGACAACTGAATTACCAGACTCCAAGACTGTAAATTATTTTTTATTGCTGCAAACTCTAATCCAACCAATCTATTTTTCTCCACTCTGTAACCTATTTGTGTGTGTGTGTGTGATTCCCGTGTGTTTGTGTGTGTGTACAAGTGAAAGTTGGAGCATAGTATATTCATTTACTTAGATCAGGTTTTGGTTTGAAGTACAATAACCTAGCCTCTTTCTTGTTTAAATTCAAGAAAACCTGTCTGATTGTTTCTTTTATGAACCTAGCACATAAAGAGTTAAACACACACTGAATTTTAAGCATATCCACTGTTTAAAAGAAATAAACCCTGTTGCAGTCAGACTAGGATAGGGACAAGAGGGGAGCCTTTCGACCCTTCCTCACCTGATCGTAAAAGTTAAGTGTCACATGTACGCTGGTGACACCCAGCTCTACCTTACCATCAATTCCCTAACTATCGCTAAATCATCAGATCATTTGTTCGACATTTCATACTGGATAAGCAGAAATTTCCTCCAACTAACCATTGGGAAGACTGAAGCATTTTTCTTCGGACCCCACCACAAATTCCATTCCCTCGCTACTGACTCCATCCCTCTGCCTGGCAACTGTTTCTTGCTGAACCAAACTGTTCACAAACTTGGTGTCATTTTTGACCCAGAATTGAATATAGGCAGATCGGAAAATAGGACTTAGGAGCAGGAGTAAGCCATTTGGCCCCTTGAGCCTACTCCGCCATTCGATACGGTCTGGTTGTGGTCTCAACTCCACTTTCCTGTCTGTACCCCATAACCTTTGACTCCCTTGTCTATCAAAACTCTATCTAACAGCCTTGAATAAATTCAATGATCCAGCCTCCACTGCTTTTTGGGGAAGAGAATTCCTCAGACTAATGACCCTTTGAAAAAAAAAATCTCCTCATCTCCATTTTAAAAGGGAGACCTCTTATTCTTAAACTGTGTCCCCTAGTTCTAATCTCCCCCACAAGAGGAACATCCTCCTATCCATCCACTCTATCAAGTCCCCTCTGGATCTTATATATTTCGATAAGATCACCTCTCATCCTTTTAAACTCCAATGGGTATAGGCCCATCCTGTTCAACCTTTATAGGAACATAGGTTTCCAATCACATATCTGTGCCATCACTAAAATTGCCTCCTTCCATCTTATTAGAATTGCACAACTGCACCCTGCTTCAGCTCATTTGCGGCTGAAACCTTCATGCATGCCTTTGTTACCTCTAGTCTTGACTGTTCCAATAGACTCCTGGCCAGGCTCCCATCTTCCACCACATCCCCCCCCCTCCCCCCCAATAAATTAAACTCGTCCATATCCTAATTTGTACCAAGTTCTGTTCACTCATCATCCCTGTTCTCCCTGACCTACATTAGCTCCTAGTTGAGCAACGCATTGCTTTTAAAATTCTCATCCTTATTTTAAAATTGCTCATGACTTCGCCTCCTCCCTATCTCTGTAACCTCCTCTAGTCCTACAATCCTCTGGGATATCTGTGCTCCTCCAGTTCTGGCCTCTTGAGCATCCCCGATTTTAATTGTTTCACAATTGGCAGCTGTGCCTTTAGCTGCTGAGGGCCTGAGCACTGGAATTCCCTCCCTACACCTTTTTCCCTTGCTATCGCTCCTTTTCCTTTAAGATGCTCCTTAAAACCTAACTCTTTGATCAAGTTTTTGTCATCTGCCCTAATACCTCCTTATATGGCAAACCAAATTTGGTTTGGTAGCACTGCTGTGAAACACCTTGGGATGTTTGAGTATGTTCACGATGCTAAATAAATGCATGTTGTTGTTGTAATACATCCCATTATCTGTAAGAGGGAAGATGTGGCAAAAATGCTACGTACATTCCATTAAGCAAATTACTGCAATTTGGGTTAATTGTTAAACCTGGACTACATTATTGTGTATGTTTTAAACATAAAAGACACAGGTTTTAGACCCTAAAAATACAGTACAATTATGTTGACTGTTTTATGTCTCCTGTATGTTATGATTTGGAAGCATTTATTACCAAAATTTCCAATTAAAATCCATTAGCAATAAAAAAAAATCAGTACTTAATCCATTAGCCCACCCTCCCCATGGCTATTTTGTCTCATGTCCAGTGCTGATAAACCAGTCCCCTCCGTGTTCCTCCCTAAAAGCTTCCCAGTGAAACATAATATTCATTGCAAGTCCAGATATGCATCCAGTATTCCACTTGCTCCTTTCTCAATGAACATTAGTCAATTTATTTTTAAGTCTTGGTCATGTGTGCAATTCAATTCCTCATTGTTAAATATAGTCAGCTGGTCTTCTCTTTGTGCTTTCTTCAATGCTGATTAGTCAATGGCATTACTTAAAATTTTGCAACTTTAGGTATTTAGCAACTAGCCATTGTGATCAAAAATTGATAGTTCTTCTAGCATTACAACTCTGGATGTGTCTTCAGTTGGCCAGTCTTCCTGTCAGTTCCCTCAAAAGTGACCAGCCAGTAATAACTTCAGATAGTTGCAGTTTGACCAGTCAACTCTTGTTTTCCCCTTAGTGCTGACAGTATTTATATTATTTCATCTGCTTGATGTGCATATGCTTGGCCTGTTATCCCCCCTCCCCTTATTTAGCCAATGATTTTGCTTATAATATTTCTCCATGAGCATGTGTGTAGTTTTTGATAATGGTTCGTCAACATCAATATTTATAAAACTATAGTTTTTTGTGTAGCCCACTCTCTTTTTACCATCCTTCTGTTTTGGCAAGGTTTATAATATTGTACCTTGGGTGTGGAAGGATGTTCCATTGGGTAGTCATCCATTTATATTTAATGGCCAGTAGAATATTATTATTTTCAGACTTTTGCACCTAAAGGAGGCAATATTGCTATGCAGTAGTTTCTGTTCTATTTCAGCAGTCAATTTAGTACGTTTAGTATGTTTGGAAGAAGGGTTGGCACCCCAAAGATTGACTATGCTTTCCACAGATGCTGACTCTTTCCGGATTTTACTATAGTTTCAGTTTTCCAACATTTTATAGTGAAAAAGAGAACTTGCATTTATAAAGCACATTGCATGACTTCAGTTGGTTAAGAACACATTCAGTGCTTCAGTGCCAATAATGTATCCTTGTAGTAACTATAGTGGGGAAACACGACTGTCAAATTGTCCAAACAGCCATGAGATAAATGATCAGATGATGTTGGTTGAGGGTTAATTGTGAGCCAGCATTTAACATGTGCGTCTAGGCAGTTGTCCACTCCTGGTTATCAGCTGTGGTTCAGTTGGGAGCATTTTGCCCAAGTGAGAAGGTTGTGGGTTTAAATCCCACCCCAGGCCCTGAGCACTAAAATCGAGGGTGACTCCTGCGCAATACTGAGAAATGCTTTATTTCAGATGAGATGTTAAAATGAGGTCTTGGCCACCCTCTCAGGTGAAGCTAAAAGGTCCCATGACACCATTTTGAAGAAGAGCAGGGGAGTTATCCCTGATGTCCTGGCTGATATTTATCCCTCAATCAACCTTACAAAAAAAAAGTTTATCTGGTCTTTATTGCGTTGCTGTTTGTGGGCGCTTGCTGCGTGCAAATTGGCTGTTGTCTCCTGCAGCTGTGAAAGGTGCTATACAGATGCAAGTCTTTTTTTTCCATCCTGCCTAACGGGACGAAAGAAAACATTTTGGAAAGTCACTAGCGCTGGCTGCTGGTGCACATCCCCAGCTCAGCAGCTCTTCCACTGCCTGTCTCTTGCGGCTAGTATTTTGACCATTGCGAGCAATTGCAGGTGTGTTGTTCGTAGTTGGCCGGAAAACAGCCGCACCTGGGAAGTGCGGCCGGCCGGCCGGCAGGAGAATAGGAACTCCGGGTGCTAGTGCAGTTGGCCCCACTCTCCTCACTTTCTCATTACTTTGGTTGCTGGGTTTTAGTTGTTGCTGTGACTGACGTGACGTCAGCAGCCCAAAAGCGATTTTTCTTCACAACAAATCTCCAGTATCCAGAGAG
This sequence comes from Heterodontus francisci, assembly GCF_036365525.1. Classification (NCBI taxonomy): domain Eukaryota; kingdom Metazoa; phylum Chordata; class Chondrichthyes; order Heterodontiformes; family Heterodontidae; genus Heterodontus; species Heterodontus francisci. Next base: position 42,667,580 of record NC_090375.1, read on the forward strand.
AGACAGACCCAGGGTATCAGCAACACAGACAGAAGAGACTGCTTCTGGGGGAGGGCAACATGTGAAAAATTCAATATCAATCTATTCTGCAAAGATAACCATGGCAACAGGAAGATTAACCAACTAAAGGAGTAACATAATTAAAAAGAAAAGCAAAATCTTCCCTTTGGAAAGAGAGAAACTGTAGATCTCTGGAAACAGGTAGGAGGCAATGATTGTGATTATATATAGACAGTAATTTCTACCACGTGTTAACAGGGAAAATGTATCTGTGACATTTGTTACAAGTTAACACAATATGAAACCACGAAGATCAATGAATGAAGTTTTCACTTTGCAGAGTGTGTGGCGTCATGTTTTAGGTTAATTTGGGGAGATATTTAATGATTTAGGAATAACAGCACACGGTGAGTGCATTGAATGATGAAGTCAATTGAACCTGGAGCTGGCTGTGTTGTGCAGTCACTGGCGTTGCTTGTGCTGCGGATTGAAATGTTAACACCGGGAGCAACTGGATAGCTACAATGTAGGCAAATGACAGTATCACCGCACAAAACATATAAAGAGCAAGGCTGCACGATACTATACAGCGGTTTAGCTTTGGGCATTTAACGTCTGTGCGTATGTTTGCAATTCACAGTTCCAGTGATACATACAGAATCCGAAAACAACGAGAGGGGAACAAAAACAACTCGGTGGTGCAGTTTGAGTAAAGTCATGTTTGATTGCAGTCAGACCGAGGATCTGCTTTTTTTAAAAAAAAAGTTATGCATTGAAAGCATTTGGTGATGTGGGTTATTAATGTGCATTTTTAACAATTTTTAACCTGGGTTGAGAATGTGAGTTAAAATATAGAGGGACTCAGTGAGCTTTCTACAGAAAAGGATTACGGTTAAATAGATATCAGCAGCGTCTCGCTATGTGATCGTGTTCTAAAAAAAATGTATCACCTGGTATTGTTGTTATTTCGTTTCTCGTCTACTAAGATTGAAGAACAGAGGCTGATTAAAAAGATGGGAGTTCCACAAACATTGAATATATGTTCATAACATCATAAGTGCTGTCTATATCATTCAGACCACGTACCATGCATCAAATCATGTCTTTAATATTTATATAGACCCTTTCGATCTTACCTTCCAAACACGTAATATATTGATTGGCCCGTGATTGTTTAACATAATATATGTTGACTATAAACATGTCTGTGAGTGCCTGTGTCTGTGTGTAAAAATGCAACATGTGTTTTATTTATATGTGTGTATATATGTGTGTATATATATGCACATATATGCAAGTATACACATGTTTATATATATGTGCATTTACATGTCTCCATTTGCTATATATGCATGTGCATGTATACATGGATGTGAATGTATATGCATATATGTATGTGCTTGTGTATAGGTGTGTACATGTCAGAGTCACGGTGTACATACATGTGTGTATATGCATGTATAATTATGTATACATGCATGCTTGTGAATATATGTGCATTTGCATATTTGTATGTGTATAGTTCTTTCTATGCTTGTGTGTACATTAAGCACATATATACATGTACATACACGTGTATGTGTATTTATATATGTATGCATATATTCTGTGTATACATGTGTACATATATACACACATGAATACGTCTCTATACGTCTGTGTGTCTGTGCATGTGAATGTCTGCATGTATACATCCATATAAGATTTTTTCTGAGACTTTTTTTAGGCTGAAAAACCCTAATGCAGCAATGCGATTAGCCTTATTCCTACTGCAATTATTGTCTGCAGGGTGGCAAGCAACCAGAACAACACAAAATTGTCTTGGTTTGGCTTAACTAGAGTGCTGTACAGTTTCATCATTGCATCTGGATGTTTGAGTTCAACCAAAATTAAAACCCCTTTTTATTTTTTGCCATCTTCTAATATTTGGATGTGGTAAGCGATGAGTTCATAAACACCCCTTGTTCTCTTTCAAATTTTATATTGGTAAATGCAATTCCAATTATGGATAACAGAAAAAATTAGTGTTTTTTGTTTCCTGTCACTCTATGACATTCAGACCAGGCAGCCATGCTGCATTCACACTGAGCCCATCAAATACAATATCACAGTTCAGCAACTCTACCCCAGTTCAAACAATGGTGTGACAAGACTTAATTAGTGCATTGATATTGATTCATTGTAAGAAAAATTGGACTTTTTTAATGGAGAAAAACATGCCTTCAGATTATCAGGAATAGAATGTAGCTCAAAGTACATTTTCCAGTCACAACCCAATTTGGAAGGGCAGGTTCTGTAATTGTACCGCAAGGTATTTGCTACAGTTCAAGTGAACATAATACGAAGATTTCCGACTCCAATCAGAATTCCAGCTGAGAATGATATCAATCTACCGTTATGGCAAGTCCCTGTAGGCGGGGGAAAAAAACTACATTGTTGTGCCAGTCTTTGAAAACAAATCTTAAATTGGTAGAACCCATCAATCTGTTTGGTTTAAACACCGCACATTGTGTGATAGAAGTTCGAACTTTCTTGAAAAAGCAGGAAGTCAGGCATGGATACCTCACTCAATCTTCATGCTTATAAGTAGGGCACCAATGATTGGATTTATTTAAAAAAAATACCAATTTCTGTCATGAACCCTCGATATAGTCAAAGGAAGAAAGACTTGGAATTATGTAGGGCCTTTCATGACCTCCGACTGCTTCAAAGCATTTTTCAACCAGCAAAGTATTTTCAAAATGTAGTCACCATTGTAATCTAGGAAACATGGCAGCCAATTTGCTTACAACAGGCTCCCCCAAATAACAGTGAAGTAAATGATCAGATCATCTGTTTCATTGATGTTGGTTGAGGGATAAATGTTTGCGAGGACACCGGGAGAATGCCCCTCCTCCTCTTTGAAGACTGCCGTGGGATCTTTCATGGCAACCTGAGAGGGAAGATGTCTCAACGGTACCCCTGAGAGTTCAGTTCCCCTTCAGTTCTGCACTGGAGCGTCAGTCTGTATTTTATGCTCACATATTTGGAGTGGGACAAACACATAACTTTTTGAGAGTGCTACTACTGAGCCACAGCTGATGTGGTGGGAGATTAAGGCTGATAGGCAAATGATGCATGAGAGAGGTGGCTTCATCAGATGCTGAGTCGATAAATGCATCACGTATTGAAACATGAAAACAATGGTCTTGAGTTTGTTCCCAGTTTTTGGCTGAAGACAACTGAAGTGATGGTTCATTTGACCTCTGGATTTCCTGGTGAGGTAGTGGTAAATCTGCTTGGATTGCCAGTTCTGATAGCTTTTAAGGCGAGTAGATCAGGGCAGGATTGAGCTCAGCTGTGACCCTGTGGTCAAAAGACAAATGGCACTCGCCATTCAGGCTTACCTATGACAGTTTAATTGAAGGGCTGCTGTTCTCTGTGTTGCTTGAATGTGGTACGAGCCACGCTTAGTGGTGAGGATGGTAGAAAAGGAGAGAAAATTGGGGAGGGGAAATATATGGGAGTCAGAAGGCTCAAATACTGTACTGCACATTAACTGTACATTTATACCAATTAAACATAATAATCCAACCAAAAACATTTTCTGTTGACTTGTCAAGGGAGGTGTCAGAAGGTGCTCATGGGAGATGGTGGGTGGAATACAAAGGGTGACTGCTGGCAGCTGATCAAGATGTAGGTGCTTGAATGCATAATGAATAACAAAGATGGCCATCTTTTTGCTCTCTGAAATTCCAATGCAGTTATAAAAAGCAAATTTGAGATACTTTTGTGTGCTAATTAAGGAAAAATGCAGTTGGAGCATCACTCAATAAAAGGTGAGGTAAGTCCTCTAGAGGCCACACTGTTGTCATGCCAACGTGCTTTGTTCAATGATTTTCTTTATTCCACTGATTGGAGATTTGAATTTATATTTTTTAAAGAAATTTAAAAAGTAACAGATAAAAGATGACTTTGCTAGCAGCTAAGATGGCCACCTAATTTGCAACACAGTATCCTACATTGCAAGGACTGTGAGGTGGAGCCGAAATAACTGCTCATCCCAGCAAGGACCAAAACCCAGGAGGTTTAAGGGAACTGGCTGTTCTTTTTTGCAAGAAGAAATACACTGCTAACTATCATGCTTGAATCACTGGGTGACTGTCATGTGACCAGCCCCCCCGTGGTTTTAAGCTGATGTTTTGTCTGCAGCAGCAAGGATAAGCATCTGGACTCTGACATGTGCAGACCCAAGTGGAGGTCCCTTCTCCCTCTCTGTCTCTCTCTCTCTCTCTGTCTCCGTTCCGGCTTGCAAGCTTCGAACCCTACTGTTGACTGACCACCTTTGCATACTCCGGCTACAATCAGAAACCCCTTTGGAGGAAATCATCTGCATTGCTGTCTCCAAGAGATGCACCGAATCAGTCATCTACCTCTTCAAACTAATAGCCTCAGGACCACTGAATTTAACTAGAAGCCAGCTGAATCAACAGACTCTACAGACGGTATACCCCTTTTTATATGGATTCTAACTTGACCAATAGAGTCATAGAGTTAAACAGCACAAAAACAGGCCCTTCAGCCCATTGTGTCTGTGCCGACCATCAAGCACCTATCTATTCTAATCCCATTTTCCATCACTTGGCCCGTAGCCTTGTATGCTATGGTGTTTCAAGTGCACATCTAAATATTTCTTAAATGTTGAGGGTACCTGCCTCTACCACCCCATCAGGTAGTGTGTTCCAGATTCAAACTACCCTCTGGGTGAAAAATGTTTTCCTCAAATCCCCTCTAAACCTCCTGCCCCTGACCTTAAATCTATGCCCCCTGGTTATTGATCCTTCCGCTAAGGGAAAATGTTTCTTCCTATCGATCCTATCAATGCCCTTCATAATTTTGAATACCTCAATCAGGTCCCCCCTCAGCCTTCTCTGCTGAAAACAACCGTAGCCTATCCAGTCTCTCTTTATCGCTGAAATGCTCCAGCCCAGGCAACATCCTGGTGAATCTCCTCTGCACCCTCTGCAGTGCAATTACATCCTTCCTATAGTGTGGTGACCAGAACTGTACACAGTACTCCAGCTGTGGCCTAACTAGCGTTTTATACAGCTCCATCATAACCTCCCTGCTCTTATATTCTGTGCCTCGGCTAATAAAGGCAAGTATCCCATATGCCTTCCTAACCACCTTATCTACCTGTGCTGATGCCTTCAGTGATCTATGGACAAGTACACCAAGGTCCCTCTGACCCTCGGTATTTCCTAGGGTCCTGCCATCCATTGTATATTCCCTTGTCTTGTTAGTCCTCCCAAAATACAATGCCTCACACTTCTCAGAGCTAAATTCTATTTGCCACTGCTCCACCCATCTTACCGCCCATCTATATCGTCCTGTAATCTAAGGCTTTCCTCCTCACTATTTACGACAGCAGCAATTTTCGTGTCATCTGCGAACTTACTGATCATACCTCCTATATTCACGTCTGAATCATTAATGTATAGTACAAACAGCAAGGGTCCCAGCACTGATCCCTGTGGTACACCACTGGTCACAGGCTTCCACTCACAAAAACATCCCTCAACCATCACCCTCTGCCTACTGCCACTAAGCCAATTTTGGATCCAATTTGCCAAATTGCCCTGGATCCCATGGGCTCTTACCTTCTTAACCAATCTTCCATGCGGGACCTTATCAAAAGCCATACTGAAGGCCATGTAGACTACATCAACTGCCTTACCCTCATCTACACATTTAGTCACCTCCGCAAAGAATTAATTCAAGTTTGTTAGACTACCCTTCCCCACTCTATAACCTATTTGTGTTTGTGTGAACCGCTAGTGTGTGTGTGAAAGTTGGTGTGTAGTTTATTATTTCAATTAGTTCGGTATAGGTATAATAATGTTAATCTCTTTCTTTGTTAAACTCAAGAAAATCTGTCCGATTGGTTCTTGTTATGATCATAGCAAGTACGTAATCAAACACTTACTGAATTGGTCAGTACATCCACTTTAAAAAAGAATTAAATCTGTTGTGGTCAAACAAGGAGAGGGAAAAAAGGGAAGCCCTTCGACCCCTCCTCACCTGTTATTTTAATGAAGAACTTTTAGAGAAATACCATTATTGTATGTTCTCCTGTTGTAGATTCATAGAACGAGGGATATTCAGGGTCTGGTCAGGACAAAGAAGGAGGCATATGTTAGGTATAGGCAGCTGGGATCGAGCGAGTCCCTCGAGGAGTACAGGGGATGTAGGAATACACTTAAGGAAATTAGGAGGGAAAAAAAGGGCCATGAGATTTCCCTGGCAGATAAGATAAAGGAGAATCCTAAAAGATTCTATAAGTATATTAAGAGTAAAAGGGTAGCTAGGGAGAGAGTAGGTCCCCTTAAGGATCAGTGTGGCAATCTATGTGTGGAGCCACGGGAAATGGGCGAGGTCTTAAATGAATATTTCTCATCCGTATTTACCGTGGAGAAGGTCATGGAAGCTAGTGAGTTCAAGGGAGGGAACAGCGATATCCTGGAGCATATCAACATTACAAAGGAGGAGGTGATGGAGGTTTTGAAGCGCATTAAGGTGGATAAATCCCCAGGGCCTGACCAGGTGTATCCTAGGATGCTAGGGGAAGCAAGGGAGGAGATTGCTGGGGCCCTGGCAGAGATTTTTGTATCATCGCTAGCCACGGGTGAGGTACCGGAAGTCTGGAGGATAGCTAATGTTGTGCCTTTATTTAAGAAGGGCAGCAGGGATAAACCAGGGAACTACAGGCCGGTGAGCCTTACATCAGTGGTGGGAAAGTTATTGGAAGGGATTCTGAGAGACAGGATTTATATGCATCGGAAAAGGCATGGACTGATTAGAGATAGTCAGCATGGCTTTGTGCGTGGGAAATCATGTCTCACGAATTTGATTGAGTTTTTCGAGGAGGTGACCAAGAGGATTGACGAGGGCAGGACGATGGACCTTGTCTAAATGGACTTTAGCAAGGCCTTTGACAAGGTCCCGCATGGTAAGCTGGTCCAGAAGGTTTGAACACATGGGATCCAGGGTGAGCTAGCAAATTGGATACAAAATTGGCTTGGTGATAGGAGGCAAAGAGTGGTAGTGGAGGGTTGTTTTTCAGATTGGTGGCCGGTGACCAGTGGTGTGCCGCAGGGATCGGTGCTGGGCCCTCTGTTAGGTTGTCTAAGGTTACAACAGGATATCGATCAACTGGGAAAGTGGACAAGGGAAATTAATGCAGACAAGTGTGAAGTGATGCATTTTGGGAAGTTAAACCAGGGCAGTACATATACAGTGAATGGCAGGGCCCTGGGGAGTGTTCTTGAGCAGAGAGACCATGGGGTGCAAGTACATAGTTCCCTGAAAGTGGCAACACAGGTAGACAGGGTGGTGAAGAAGGCGTATGGCATGCTTGCCTTCATCAGCCGAGGCATTGCGTACAAGCGTTGGGACGTCATGTTACAGTTGTACATAATGTTGGTTCGGCCGCATTTGGAGTACTGTGTGCAGTTCTGGTCGCCGCATTACAGGAAAGATGTGATTAAGCTAGAGAGGGTGCAGAAAAGATTCACAAGGATGTTGCCTGGTTTGGAGGGCTTGAGTTATAAAGAGAGATTGGATAGGCTGGGTCTGTTTTCCCTGGAGTGAAGGAGGCTGAGAGGGGACATGATAGAGGTATATAAAATTATGAGAGGCATAGGTAGGGTAGATAGCCAGAGTCTGTTTCCCATGGTCGGGGTGACTAAAACTAGAGGGCATAGATTTAAGGTGAGAGGGAGGAGGTTTAAAGGGGATCAAAGGGGTACATTTTTCAGACAAATAATAGTGGGTATCTGGAATGAGCTGCCTGAGGAGGTGGTGGAGGCAGCGTCATTTAAGAGGCATCTGGACAGGCACTTAAATGAGCAAGGCATAGAGGGATGTTGAATTAATGCAGGCAGGTGGGATTAGTATAGATAGGTATTATGGTCGGCATGGATGCAGTGGGCCAGAGGGCCTGTTTCTGTGCTGTACGACTCTATGACTAAGTAGATATGGCATTGAAGGGGTGCCACTCTGTGCAGCTTTGTGCTGAAACACTGACTCTGATGGTTGTGAACTGTGAGGTGTGCTGGAATCTCTCAGCTGTTTTGCTGGTAGCAATGTTACACCACTGATGCTATGCTATTGTTAGTGATACTGTACAGATGAATTAATACATAGGGGACAACACCGTGTCGGGGCTGTGCTACAAGGTTGTAACACATTGGAGCATTGAGATGACTATCAATGTCAATTCAAACTCAAGGTATGTGAATCCCAAGGAACACAGTCTTTGGAATATGAAGAAACACAGGAATTTCCTTTGCTCCAGTGCTTCAATTTTAGTGAAGCTATGTGGAAGTGGTCCATGGGAATTTTTAGAAAGTGCTTGACAAAGTACCACATAAAAGGCTAGTTAACAAAATTGAGGCTCATGGAATAGGAAAGTCATCTCGGATAAAAAATTAGCTTAAGGACAGAAAACAGCGAGTCATGGTCAGTGGTATATGAACATACGAATTAGGAGCAGAAGTAGGCCATTCGGCCCCTCGAGCCTGCTCCACCATTCAATAAGATCATGGCTGATCTGTTTGTGTCTCGAATTCCACACTTCCATCTACCCCGACAACCTTTGATTCCCTTGCCTAACAAGAATGTATCTACCTCCACCTTAAAAATATTCAGTGACCCCACCTCCACTACCTTCTGAGGCAGAGAGTTCCAAAGTCGCACAACCCTCAGAGAAAATATTTCTCCTGATCTCTGTCCTAAAAGAGCGACCCCTCATTTTAAAACAGTGCCCCCTGTTTTTCAAACTGGAGAATGGTAGACAGTGGTGTTCCCAAGTTTCAGTGCTGGGACCATTGCTTTTTTTTTGATACATATATAAATGATTTGGATATTGAAATACAGTGTAAAGTTTCAGAATTTGTTGATGATACCAAACTTGGAAGTGTGGCAGACAGTGTGGATAATACCGATCGACTGTGACAGGACGTAGATAGGCTAACAGAATGGGCAGACAGGTGGTAGATGGAATTTAGTACAGAGAAGTGTAAGGTGATGCATTTTGTCAGAAGGGATAGGGAGAGGCAATATAGACTAAATGGCACAGTTCTAAATAGTGTACAGGGATGGAGGGACCTGAGGGATCATGTGCTTAGAACTTTGAAGGTGGCAGGACATATTGTGAGAGTAGTTAGCAAAGCATATGGAATCTTTGGCTTCAAACATATAGGTATAAAGTACAAAAGCAGGGAGGTTATGCTAAATTCTTATAAAACTCTGATTAGGCTACAACTAAAGTATTGCATCCAGTTTTGGTCACCACACTTTTTAGGAAGGATGTAAATGTCCTTGAGAGGGTGCAGAGGACATTTATCAGAATGGATAAGGGATTTTAGCTACAAGGTTAAGTTGGAGAAGATGGGGTTGTTCTCCTTGGAATAAAGGAGATTGAGGGGATATTTGATAGCAATGTACAAGATTGACAGGTTTATATAAAGTAGACAAAGAAAAATAGTTCCCATTAGCTGATGGTACAAGGACTAGGTGACACAGATTTAAGATTTGGGTAAGAGATGTGGGGGGGATATGAGGAAGGACTTTTTTACACAGCGAGTGATAATGACCTGGAACTCGCTGCTGATGAGGGTGGTGGAAGTAGAGAAAATGATTTCGAAAGGAAAAAAAATGGGCACTTGAGTGAAAAAAACTTGCAGGGCTACGGGGATAGAGTGGGGGAGTGGAACTGACTGGATTCTCTTGAGCTGAATGACCTTCTGTGACATCATGACTCTTTGACTCTCAGCTGTTTGCATGAAATGGGGAATGCTATTTTATGCTTGAGTCCACCTGTTTGCTAATTCCCATGTTTGCTTCACTACTTTTCTGTGTTTTTTGCTGACAGGGTGTCACAGCAGACAACTCCTGCAGCTGTCAGCTTGGTTCAATCCCATTCCACAGTCTGAGCACATAATCTAGATTGACACCTCAGTGCAATATAAGGGATTGCTCCATTGTCATAGTGGCTGTCTTTCAGATGAGATGAGATGGTGTGTCTGCCAGTTCAAAAGGAAGCGAGAGATACCAAAGCCTATTGAAAGAAGAGCAGGAGAGTTCTCCTCATGCTTTGCCAACGTTTTTCTTTGCAGGTACATTAGGGTAGGAACTTAGTGTTCCCTAAAGTAGGTGATCAGAGGACAGTGTGAGAGAGAAGTGCATTTTTGAATGATTAGACATGGACTTCAGGGAAAGGGGTTTGAAGAGCTGAATGCCCTTCTCTTCCTTTAGATGTTCTTATGTTTTACCTTCGACCAATTCCACCAAAATAGATCAACTTTCATTTTTCTCCTTGCTATTAGGGGAATCTTGATGTGTGCAAAATAACTGCTCATGTTTGCCTACACAACAGTGACTGCACTTCAAAGCACTTTATTGGACATGAAGCACTTTCGGGCATCCTGTGAGACATAAGATGCTGCAAAAAATATAATTTTTTTTTGTGTACCACCATAAAATCCCCGATTGGTGCAGGTTCTGAGATTGGAGGAGATTTCCAGGATCTTTCCTCAGGAGATTAAATGATTTTGTGTAATCAGTAATGGAGCAGAGTAATCTGAGAGTCAATAAACTGTCTTGCGTGAGAGAACCACGACAGATAGTTGAGACTGAGATTATTGGCTTGAGTTCAAGTTACTTTGCATGAGATGACATGAATGCACATGTTTGGGCGTATAGTTTCACCATCTATTATAAAGATTGTTTTAAATTTCAAGCATGATTTATAGCAGTACCATATAATATATCAGATATTGTCACTAGTGCGACAATGTTTAGCTTCTCCAGTTTTCAGTACTCAACACACTGACAAGCATCAATGTTATTTTGATTAAATTTAGTCAGTAGATGTTCTGAACCCCATCTCTTGACTTATTTTTCAAGTGGAATAAGGTGATGCTCCAGATTAAAATACTTTTCTTCCAGCAATGGAACCTCAGTTTCTGCAGGATCTTGATATGAATATGGCCAGTTCATCACCACCCATCACCTAGGGAGTGTTCTGGAATGGGGCATAAAGATCCTGGGGATTGCTACTAACAACCTGCGAGAACTTCACCCTTTAAATTTCTTGCTATCGTCTGCACCCTCGCTGCTTTGTGACTTCACTGGCTGTCACTGTAGAGAGATCACTGGCTGCCACTGTAGAGAGACCTCTGCTCCCCTCCCCCCCCACCACCTTCCACCTCCCCCATTAGCAAAGAGCCAATCTCTGCCTTGGGGTTACCAGAAATAGGACTGCTGGTGGAGAAAAACAGCTGAAAGTCTGGGATGTGAGAGAGATGGAGCTGGCAATGGAGTGGGGCTGGGTGGAAAGAAGGTGAACAAGGACTAGTGGAAAGGGGATTGGGGCTCGGGGGTGGGGGGGGGGGGGGGGCGGTGGTGGAGATTGTATGACCAGGCACTGGAGGGGCCTCAGCTTTTGGTTCAGGGAAAGAATGAGTAACAGCAGACTGGGGCTGAGGAGAGAGAAACAGAGGACTGTTTCAGATGGCAGGAGGTGAGAGAGGGAGACTGGGGAATGCAGGTCAGAGATGGGGGGCCGCAGGGAGACTGGGGACTGGGCTACAGGGGATAGGGAGAGGGGTAGACTGGGAAATGGCGGTTGCAAAGAGAGAGGATGTGTTGGAGAGATTGGGTGTTGGGTTGGGCGGGGACAGATTAAGACTGCAGAATGCAGTGGGGATGGAGACGAGCATTTCCTGCAAAGCCAGGAGCAGCAGCAATGTGGTGACTGAGAATGCACTGAGAGAGGAGCATCTGGTAAAAGGTTGATTGAAGTCTGGGAACTTCACTGTGGAAAATAGTGAACAGTTGTTTCCACTTCTGGGCAAATGAGGAACAAGAGGCCAGAGACTGAGAATTCTCACCTGAAGAAGGGCGAAGGAAGGTTTTTGCATTGAGGGTTGTGAGACCATTATATATCAATGGAATTATGTATCAATTGTTTGATTACATGCAGGTGGAGGATGTTAATTGGGGTCTTACTTGAGCACTTATAAACAGACACTTACTGCGACTGGTGGAGGGTTTGAGTGAGGAGCGACATGTTTGTAATCCTTTTATTCTGCACAATAAATGTGAAACTGAGTAAAGATAAGCTTTAGCATTATCCTTCCATAACGAGCTTTCTGGAGTTCAATATGATAGCAGAGGATGATTGCCTAAAGCTGAAGATTAGAAGCTAGGAAGTTTTCTTTTTAACGTAGAAAACTAAAATCTCATGTGCTATTGTGGAAAATATGGCAGAAAGCAAGGATAAATTGTCAGGGTATGATTACCCTCCAATATTCTCTGAGTTTGAACCATGTGACCAGTGGAAGAATGACGTGAATATGTGGACATGGGTTACATCTCTACTAAAGAGGAAACAAGGTATGGCCTTGGCGTTGTCACTTCTTACCAAAAATAAAATCCGAAGTGAAGTGTTTTGTGACCTGGATGTTAGTCAGTTGGATACTGATGAAGGGTTGGATCTTCTGTTAGAATTCTTGGATGAAATTTACAAGAAAGATGACCTATTGAATGCATATGAGGCATGGTCAGACTTTGATAGATTTCGGAAAACAGATGGTTATTCAGTGGAGGAATGTATCATGGACTTTGACAGACTGTATAGAAGATTGAGGAAATTCAATTTGGAGATCCCTGGTTCAGTGCTAGCTTTTAAATTGCTAGATTGTGCTAGGGTGTCGCATGTGGGCAGGCTCTGGTTCTAACTAGGGTTTGGTTTTTGGACAAAGACTCCCTGTTGGATCAAATGTCCGGTGCCTTAAAGAAATTCCTGGGGAACAGTCATTTCCTGCAGCCCTGATAGAACAAGCGGGGCATTCTGCGATGACACAAAGAATGGAAGACTCAATGTTTACGAGATATCGAAATGGTCCAGATACTGGAAGCAGACCTAAGTACAATGGAAGAGTTAAAGACAGGAGGAAAAAGGATGAAAGTACCTTTAGCAGGTCTGACTATTACAGTGGAAGACCGAATTGGATCAGCAATCATAGGTGAATGAATCCCAGGAATTCCCAAGGAACTGTTAATAGGTGCTTCAGATGTTTGACTCAAAGTATCATTATGCAGTGAACTGCCCTCAGCGGAGGGGCAAGTCCTCGAAATAACACACGCTTCAGAGAATGCTAAGGCAGAAGAGGAAGATACTGATGAATCTGAATGAATTGTACTGGTCACGAGGAGTTTTCGTCCTGTGATGAATGTGTTAGTTGCGGATTGTGCTGCATTGGATTTTGCTTGCACTTCGACAGTATGTGGAACTGATTGGTTACAGTATTATCTGGATTCACTTGAGTAGCGAGGATTGATACAAGGTTAAGGAGTATAAAAATACTACCAGCTTTAGGTTTGCTGATGACAACACATTGAACTCACTGAAGAGAGTAGTAATTCCATATAAAATAGCTGGAGTAAGCCACTTTATCAGTACTGATTTAGTCTCTTGAGTAAACCTTCAATGAAAAAGGCACTTGATATGGAGCATACTAAGGCAATTGTTTTTGGAAAGTCAGTGAACTTGCAGTTTACCCAGTCTGGACCCTTAACAAAACCTGATGTTTCTAGTCAGAGTGTTAGAGAAGTATTAATGGCATTAGGTGTCATGAATCAGAGAGATAAGCAAATTTCCTTTAAGTTACACAGACAATTTGCTCACCCTTGTTGTCAGAGAATAAAAACCCTGCTAAAAGGTTGCTGGTGTGATTGAAGAGTATACAAGGATGATAGATGAGGTTAGTGAAAAGTATGAAATCTGTAGTAAGTATCGGAGGACACCATCACGTCCTATTGTCAGCCTTCCCATTGGCATGTGACTTTAATGAGGTAGTTGCCATGGTGCGGGACAAAGACAAGAATATTTTTGATTCTACATTTTATAGACCTAGCAACTAGATTTAGTCTTTCTACAATAATGAATAGCAGGATAAAAGGGCGATTATAGACAAAGTTATGGAGAAATGGATAGGGGCTGGACTTGGGGCACCAACTAAGTTTCTGACTGATAATGGAGGGGAATTTGCCAATCATGAGTTCAGAGATATGAATATTTGGTTATGAATAATACAGCTGAAAGTTCTTTCAGCAATGGGCTCTGTGAAATGAATCGTGCAGCAGTTGATGAAATGATGCATAAAATCTTAGCTTACCAGCCAAACTGCAAGTTGACAACTGCCCTGGCATGGGCAGTTCGTGCGAAGAATTCGGTTCAGATGTTTGGAGGATATAGTCCCTATGAACTGGTCTATGAGCAGAATCCCAAATTGCCTTCTGTACTGTGCGACAGTCCTCCTGCTCGAGAAGGTACTACAATTAGTTCATTTTTTTTTCTGCACATTTGAATGCTTTACATGCAGGGAGACGGGCTTTCATCAAGGCTGAGGTCTGAGAAAATTCAGAGAGCCCTGAGGCATCATATAAGGCCATATGAGGCAGAACTTAATACAGGAGATTTGGTGTATTATAAAAGAGAGGGTCATAGGGAATGGAAGGGTCATGGTAAAGTAATCAGTCATGATGTTAAGACAGTGGTTATCTAGAATGGAAATCAAACTGTTAAGGTTCATTCCTCGCGATTGATCAGGGTTGATTACAAAATCTCAGAATCTGAGCAGTTGATAGGGGAAACAATGGACCCTCAAATACTCACGTTTTGTGACGAAGGACCTGAGGAACAGAATGAGGTAGATGAAGGGTTGGATGGTAATGTGAGGGCTCATGATGCTCAAGAAAGAGCTATCACTTCCAAAGGACAACTACGCTGAGTAGGTCCTCAGGTAACATATTCCAGAAGGGTCTAATAGATGAAGGCAAACAAAAATTGTGGGACATGCAGGAGAATCTATAGGCAAATTTAAATATTTGTTAAATGTTCAAGATGATGGCCAAGAAGCAAGGTCCATGGACTGGCAGAATGGGGTGAAAGAGTAGAGGGTAATAAAGTGCAGTGCAAGTTCTAATAGTGGGTCTGGAAGTGACTCTTGCGTAAGGAAGCGATCATGTACTGGAGAAAGAACCTTTAATAATGTGCGAGTGAGATCTTCTAGCAGTAGTGCCAAAAAACATCAAAAGGTTAATAGAAGCCGTAGTTTGAGTAGATTCCACAATGAAATGAAGGCGAGAGAGCAGTGTCAGAATAGAACTAGAAGCAGAAGTCCTCATGATTGTGAGGTTTTTGTGGCTGCCAAATAAACTTGAGTGTAAACTAATAAGAGAAGCAAAACATAAGAAATTAGAGAGTTGGAGAGAGTTTGGAGTTTATTCTGAGGTACCAAATAGGGACAGCCAGCCTTGTCACATAGATGGATTTGTACTGAAAAAGTCCTTCCCAATGGAACGTATAAGGCTAACGTGAGGCTAGTTGCAAGGGGTTTTGAAGAGCTACTTGGTGATACCGTTGTAAGAGTGGACTGTCCCACAGCTGGAAAAGTAATCTTGACAATCTGTTTAGCTCTTTTGGCCACATATTCATGGGAATGTAGATCCATTAACATAAAAGTCGCATTTCTGCAGGGTAATACTTTTCAGAGAGAAGTGTATCAGAAATCACCGAAAGAAGCAGCAGATGCAGAAAGAAAACTATGGAAACTGAAAAAATGTGTCTATGGCCTTAATGATGCTTCCAGGGTGTGGTATTTCTCGGTGAGATCTGTTTTGTTGAAAATTGGTTGTGTTCAACTAAAAGCAGATCTTGCAATGTTTTATTGGTATCAAAGGAGTTGCGGATTTTGAGAAATATGTTATTAATAAGATTCGGGCAAAATTGAAGGTTAGGAGTCAGGCTTGTGGGACCTTTTAAAATATATTGGTTTAGATATTAGCAGACTAAGTCTGGAATAATTTTAAACCAACAATCCTATTTAGAGAGTGTTACTCCCATCCTGGTTAATTGTATTAGGACATCACAGAAAATGATAGATCTAAAGCAGAGACTGAGCAATTGCAAAGCTTGATTGGTCAATTAAACTGGTTGTGCCCTCAGACTAGGCCTGATGCTAGTTTTGATGTGCTGGAATTAAGCACAATGATGAAACTTCCAAAAGTTGAGATTGTTTTAAGGGCAAATAAAGGCCCTTGGGTATGCGACTGTCTTCCATCCTGTGGAGGCGCCCAACCCACTGAAGCCACCTCTGTTTGATTATTGCCAACACATTTGGGAGTTCTGCCTTTGAGAGGACTGCCGCATTTGTGATTTTGTCCTGTCGGGAAATATATCCATAATGTGCTCCAGACAACAAAAATCAGAATTATTGAGCTTCTTTTCCAAGTAGCTGTAAGTCACCCATGTTTCACAGCCATACGGCAAGGTGCTGAGAACACAGGCCTCATAAACCATTAGCTTGGTCCTAAGGGTCAGCTTGGTGTTATCCCATGTGTGTTTTGTAAGTCGGCCAAAGGTGGTAGCTGCTTTCCTTATGTGTGTATTGAGCTCTGCATCAAGGGACAAATTGTTGTCACGGTAGACCCGAGGTAGCAGAATTTGCTAACCACTTCTAGTGGGGTGTTATTTAGTGTGATCAGGGGCAGAGATGCAACACCTTATCCCATGATCATGGTTTTGTTGACACTTATCGTCAAAGAGAACAAATTACAGGCACTGGAGAGACAGTCCATGAGTCTTTGTAGCTGAGTTTTCATGTGAGCAACTAGTGCAGCATCATCAGCGTAGAGGGGTTCTCTGATCAGGACGTGATGTGTTTTTGTCTTCGCTTTCAGCCTTGATAGATTGTAGAGCTTGCCGTCTGACCTAGTGTGTAAGTAAACTCCTTCCACAACTGCAAGGAAGGCAAAGGTCAGGAGCATGGAGGCTTTTTCTACTGTTGCACAAATTAGACTGGGACTTTGGCTGGTGGAGGATTGTGAATGCAAATTTACCGATGCTCTAGGCCAAAGCGCCACCATAGTACCTTCATTAAGTAATCAGGATTGGAAGGTAATGTTTTTGCAGGAATGTGTAATGATATAGTGGTGTCACTGAACTGCTAATTGTATCTAAATGGAAGCCAGATCATCCATCTTTTAAAATATTGTTACGTTACCAATATTTCAGCAGGTTGTTGTCATGACTGAGCTGTTTAAGGCAATTAGTAGCTGGGCGAGTCAGACTAGGAATGTCACACTTTTGATTCATGGCTTCTGTTGAGTTAGCTAACTTCAGGCAGGTAACATCAGACACACTACAATTGGCAGTATTTGGAGTGGAAACATAGAAAGCATTCCCTCTTACACCTGATTGTGAACCAGTTATTCCTGCAGGTAGTGTTTGTGAGTGTTGACATTAGATGGGGAAAATACTTGGCTTGTCTGGGATGTCCTTCCATGATAAATTAGCTTAATAGCTTGGAGCCACTGTCTAGGTTAACACAAAAAATGGGCACTTGGGGGAAGCATTGGGGGCACTCGATATCCTTGGCACTGTACTCTTACAAGGTATCAGCACCTCAGAACAGCGAGAGGGAATGAAGAACAAAAAAAAGACCCTGGCCTCAATTTTAACCCCTTATCCACTCCAACCCCCCACTCTGCAACTCCCGGTGGGAGAGGATCGGAGGGTGGAGAGGGCATGGGGGTGTTAAAGTACCAGGATTGGAAACCCACCCCATTTTGCCCCTTTAAATTTTAAAGTGCAGAATTCAGGCCACAGACGAGACTCCTGCAAAAGACAGGCAGGAGTTTAATTACCATACCAAACTTGCAGTCTGATGATATCATCAGCAGTGTGACTTAAATTTACCAAACACCGAGGGGGAATCCTGACCTGTGGGATTCTCAACAGCTGAACTGAGGCAGCAGCTGCTGGCTTCCTTCTATTAGTAGCTCTATCAGCTCTCCTTGTGGACTAAGAGGAGCAGGAGTGTTTCCTTCCTCCCAGCTTTTCCAATCACAGGTCTCCCAATTGCAGACCAGAGTGTCCTCTGTCCCCCGCCACTCCTGATTGCTGACCTCCCTTGCACTCCCCACATCCCCCCCCCTCCATCCACCCCATCCTCCATCCACCCCATCCTCCATCCACCCCATCCTCCATCCACCCCATCCTCCATCCACCCCATCCTCCATCCACCCCATCCTCCATCCACCCCATCCTCCATCCACCCCATCCTCCATCCACCCCACTGTTAATTGCCAGGGACCAACTCCAAGGGTCACTGGCTGCTGCCTTCTGCTGTTACTGTTCCCTCCAGTCCTTTTAGCTGCTACCAGGTGGGAGGCGGAGCTACAAAATGTTAATAAGGCAGGGCCTCCACATCCTCAGTTTTTCGGTCATGTTTGGCCTCCCTGCTTTCCGGTAAATATTGGAGCCCTTGTATCTAAATGATGGAGTTCTTTTGGGCCTCCTTATCTCGAGAGACAATGGATACGCGCCTGGAGGTGGTCAGTGGTTTGTGAAGCAGCGCCTGGAGTGGCTATAAAGGCCAATTCTGGAGTGACAGGCTCTTCCACAGGTGCTGCAGAGAAATTTGTTTGTTGGGGCTGTTGCACAGTTGGCTGTCCCCTTGCGCCTCTGTCTTTTTTCCTGCCAACTACTAAGTCTCTTCGACTCGCCACAATTTAGCCCTGTCTTTATGGCTGCCCGCCAGCTCTGGCGAATGCTGGCAACTGACTCCCACGACTTGTGATCAATGTCACACGATTTCATGTCGCGTTTCCAGACGTCTTTATAACGGAGACATGGACGGCCGGTGGGTCTGATACCAGTGGCGAGCTCGCTGTACAATGTGTCTTTGGGGATCCTGCCATCTTCCATGCGGCTCACATGGCCAAGCCATCTCAAGCGCCGCTGACTCAGTAGTGTGTATAAGCTGGGGGTGTTGGCCGCTTCAAGGACTTCTGTGTTGGAGATATAGTCCTGCCACCTGATGCCAAGTATTCTCCGAAGGCAGCGAAGATGGAATGAATTGAGACGTCGCTCTTGGCTGGCATACGTTGTCCAGGCCTCGCTGCCGTAGAGCAAGGTACTGAGGACACAGGCCTGATACACTCGGACTTTTGTGTTCCGTGTCAGTGCGCCATTTTCCCACACTCTCTTGGCCAGTCTGAACATAGCAGTGGAAGCCTTACCCATGCGCTTGTTGATTTCTGCATCTAGAGACAGGTTACTGGTGATAGTTGAGCCGAGGTAGGTGAACTCTTGAACCACTTCCAGAGCGTGGTCGCCAATATTGATGGATGGAGCATTTCTGACATCCTGCCCCATGATGTTCGTTTTCTTGAGGCTGATGGTTAGGCCAAATTCATTGCAGGCAGACGCAAACCTGTCGATGAGACTCTGCAGGCATTCTTCAGTGTGAGATGTTAAAGCAGCATCGTCAGCAAAGAGGAGTTCTCTGATGAGGACTTTCCGTAAATGATGGAGTAGCAACAGATATTTTATACAGGAAACGGATCTTCATACTGAGACAACACTAAATCTTTAATGAAAAGCAAATTATACTGTTTTGTGGACAACTTGGAAATTAGAAACGTTTTAGGTCTCTCATAATGATGATCTGTCATTCAGTGCCATTTGAAGAAACGCAGTTGATTTAAAATCAAAGGCTGGCAGTAGAACTTAATGGCACTCTTGAATGGAACACTACTGAGGTGCAGTAGGCAAGTTTATTCCCATAATTTCAATCTTTAAAGGGCCCTGGCCAACCCTCCGAGATTGTTCTGTGAACAACCAGGGAAGAAACGTTATAGGAGCATTAAAAAGAAAATGGTGTATTTTTTTCATTTTTGTTTATTTGAAAAAATATTGGAGATGAGGGGAAAAGGTTGTTTGGTTGGGATAGTTGGAATCAAGAGGTCATGTGATGAAACTCCAGGAGTCCGTGCAAACCATAGTTGCTGACCCTAATACTGTGCTGTTCAAAGTGCTCATGGAATCTGTTGAAAATCCAAGATAAGGAGTCAAGTCCTATAATTAGGAATTCTAATTTTTGGCTTTTATTTTTCCTGAATTCGGTTCAATATGGTTAAAAACATAAAAACATAAAACATAGGAGAGGAGTAGGCAATGTGGCCCCTTAAGCCTACAGATCGTGGCTGATCTTCAATCAAAGCTTCACTTTCTCGTCCAATCTGCGTGTCCCTTGACTCTCTTAGAGTCCAAAAACCTATCGCTCTCAGCCTTGAATGTACATCATAACCAAGCATCCACAGCCCTCTGGGGTAGCGAATGCTAAAGATTCGCAAGCCTCTAAGTGAAGACATTTCTCATTTCAGTTCTAAATGGCTAGCCTCTTATCCTGTGACTGTGCTGCCTGGAGAGGCATGGTAGCATTGTGGTAATGTTACTGGATGAGCAATGCAGAAATGGCAGAATTTAAATTAATTTAATAAATCTGGAATAAAATGCTAATCTCATTAATCATGAAACGACTGAATTGTCATTAAAAACCCATCTGGTGCACTGATATCCTTCAGGAGACGAAATCTGCCATCCTTCCCTGGTTTGGTTTACAAGTCCTGCCAGATCTACAGCAATGTGGCTGACTCTTAACTGCTCTCTGAAATGGTCTAGCATGCCACTCGCTTGAATCAAATCACTACAGGATAAAAAGCTGTGTTGGTGTACCTACACCACATGGATTGCAGAGGTTCAAGAAGGCGGCTACCACTACCTTCTCCAGGACAATTAACGATGGGCAATAAATGCCTTGCCAGTGACACTCACATCCCAAGACCAATTTTTTTTAAGGAAAAAAAGGTTTTAGACTCTCCAGCCAGGGGAAACAGCCCCTCAGCATCTACCCTGCCAAACCCTCTCAGAATCTTATGTTTCAATGGGATCATCCTTTGTTCTCCTAAACTCCAGAGAGTTCTCATGAATTTGAGGCAAGCTCTTTCCATATCAAAAATGAAACATCATGCGAGCAATCTGAAAAGTGTTTTGCTGAGAAAAATGTTGGAAAACACATAAAATGCTCTTAAATTATGATGGATCACAGACTAGTTTCAGTGATGGCCTACATGCATCATTAACTGTACCTTCCGCACCCCCACACCCCCTGGAACCCGTGAACTCTTTGTGATGCAGATAACTGAAGACGTACTTTACATTGCCACTGCCTGTACAGTGTGCTTCTCGAACTAAACAGGCAGAGCAGCTGTGTTCTCACTGTGGGACTAAGCACACAGATAGTAATGTTCCCAGTGTTTATCAGGTAACCTTGGAGTTGATGTTTTGCTATTCAATTGTTAGGTTTGATTGTGTTAAACCCTAAAAATAGAAGGCTTACTGATAATGCAAGCCACCATCAAGCTTGAAAAAGAGACACATAAATTAGGAAGTTATGCAGGGTTCGAGGTCCTGACAATGTAAGTGTGTAAATCAAATTGATTGGGTGGTATTTTATGCTCTCCCCTGTGGCAAGTTTGGAGACATGAAGGGCATTTAATCAGGCGAGATGGTGGAGGGTGGGGAACCCACCACCTTCCCTTTTCCACCCCGATAAAGTCCGTGGCGGGAAGGCCTTCCTGTCTCGCTATCAAGTGAGGCCTTTAAGGGGCCTCCTCCAGGAACCCCACCCCGCGAATCCCCTGCCCTCAATTACCTCTGGCCTGGGTTGCTCTGCGATCTTGGGCCCCTGGTGGGTGTTGTTCTGGCAGCAGCCACTGCCTCCCCGGTGGCACTGCTGAGCAAAAGAGCTGCCGGCCTCAGATTGGCTGCTCCCGGCGAGCAGGACCTCTGGCCCCCGGGGTACTGATCCCAGGAAGGGCCTGCCAGTGGCCTATTAATTGCATGATTGGGGAAGGCCCACTGTATGACAAGCCAAAGGAGGCAACGCTGGTCTCTCGCTGGCTCTCTGGATGGCAGCTGAGACCCTCATTGCCTCCATAAAATTCCCCCCAATGTGTTGCATTTGCTGACTATTGCATTAGAATACTGAGTATACCATAATGTCATGCTAGGGCCCCACCTGCCAAAAATGAGGCACATTAATTTTGTCATAAACATTGATTTTAAACTGTTACTGGAGTGCAGAGAGGACTTGTTAAACAAATCCGCAGTGGCTGGAAAACAGACAGTGATTGGAAGGACAAAGGACCATTCGCTGACACATTCAACCCACAATAGACCCTGATCACCAAATATTGTGTGTAAGAGGAGCATTCCAGAGACTGCTGTAATCCAAGATGTGGTCAGACCAGTTAGTCACTTGACTAACCTGCTTGGCAACCTGGGTTTTTCTGAATTGTGCAAACAGTTTGAACTCAGAGAGTGTCTGTTTGCTCCTGGACTGAGAAGATCTCTCCTGTCTGCTCCCATCTTTCTCACAAGCCTCTGAATCCACTGAAGACACATGAACCCCAAGAGAGAAAAGTCTTCTACAGCGCACAAGGTTTAAGAAGAATACTGGGCTCCAGTGAAAGCAAGATCTACCCACAATCAAGGACTCCACAGTGAGCTCAAAGAACCGTAACAAAAACTCTTCAGATATTGCCTCAAACTTTTCCATTTTATTTTTCTTCTGCTCTTTTCTGTCTCCATTTGCATGTGTGTATCGCTTATGCATACTAGCGCGGGTGCGCCATGTATCTGTAGGCATCAACCGAATTAGAGTTTAAGTTTAATAAATTTCAACTTTTCTTCTTTAAACCTAAGAAAGCCTGTTTGTGCTGGTTTCTTTGCCTTAAAATTGGAAAGTGGTGAACAAGGATTCACCAAGGGGGAGCTAAAAACACGGTGTGTTAAAAATTAAGCCCTGTTATGGTAAGACCAGGTGAAGGCTGAGAGGGACCCCTAGACACCTTTCTCACCTTGTTGTAACAACAGACAGACTTTTACTCTATAATATGTTTTCCATTAATCAACTATCACTTTATCTTCCAGCCATTACATTACATTTGTTAGTCCTTCAGAATAGGCATCGTTTGCCATTGAATTGATGGGCACAACAGTACTTCTTGGTCTTGGACAGGGTGCAGAGATTTACTAGAATAATATCAGCAATGAGGCACTTCAGTTATGTGGAGAAACTAGAGGAGCTGGGATTGATCTTCTGAGAGCAGAGACTGTCAAGGGACATTTAATAGAGGAAGTCAAAATTATGAAAGATTTTGATAGAGTAAATAAGGAGAAACTGTTTCTACTGGTGGAAGGGTCTGTAATCAGAGGATGCAGATTTGAGATAATTGACAAACGGACTGGAGGGGCAATGAGGAGAAATTTATTTTATGTAGTGTGTTATTATGATCTAGAGCATAGAGCCAGAAAACAGATTCAGTTGTAACTTACAAAAGGGAATTGGATATATACTCGAAAGGGAAACATTCGCACCTGTACCTGGGAGCAGAGCGGAGCGGTGGCTGGTGGATCTGCGTGGAACCTGATCCGAAGCGGCGGCAGACTCCCTGTGTCTCTCAGCGCGCGCTGAGACTCGAAAAGAGGAAAAAAAACCTTAGTGTCTTCACGGGAATTCTGCAAGGTGATTGGTTGGGTAAGTAACAGCTGTTAGTGCATTTAAATTACTAAAGGTAAGTCATGGAAGGAGAGCTCTGCCCCATGGTATGCTCCTCCTGCGCTATGTGGGAAATCAGGGATGCTTCCAGTGTCCCTGATAACCATGTGTGCAGGAAGTGTATCCATCTGCAGCTACTGACTACCCGCATTATGGAGCTGGAGCTGCGGGTGGATTCACTGTGGAGCATCCGTGATGCTGAGGACGTCGTGGATAGCACGTTTAGAGAGGTGGTCACACCCCAAGTAATGGCAGCACAGGCAGAAAAGGGATAGGTGACCACCAGGTGGAGTAGTAGGCGCAGGCAGGTAGTACAGGACTCCCCTGTGGCCATCCCCCTCTCAAACAAATATACCACTTCGGATACTGTTGGGGAGATGACCTCCCAGGGGAAAGCAGCAACAGCCAGGTCTGTGGCACCAAGGATGGCTCTGCTGCACAGCTATAGTGTTAGGAGATTCTATTGTAAGGGGTACAGATAGGCGTTTCTGTGGCTGCAAACGTGACTCCAGGATGGTATGTTGCCTCCCTGGTGCTATGGTCAAGGATATCACGGAGCGGCTGCAGGACATTCTGAAGGGGGAGGGTGAGCAGCCCAAGGTCATGGTACGCATTGGTACCAACGACATAGGTAGAAAAAGGGATGAGGTTCTGCCACAAGAATTTAGGGAGCTAGGTAGCAGATTAAAAAGCAGGACCTCTAAGGTTGTAATCTCTGGATTACTCCCGGTGCCACGTGCTAGTGAGTTTGGAAATAGGAATGCATGGCTGAGGAGATGGTGCAGGAGGGAGGGCTTTAGTTTCCTGGATCACTGGGTCTGTTTCTGGCAAAGGTGGGACTTGTACAAGTTGGATGGGTTGCACCTGAACCGGAATGGGACCAACATCCTTGCTGGGAGATTTGCTAGTTCTGTTGGGGGGGGGGGGGGGTGGTGTTTAAACTAATTTGGCAGGGGGATGGGATACAGAGTTGGAGGTAATATAGAACAGAAAGTGAGTCTGCATGGAAGGCAAAGCAAATATAGACCTGGTAAGGCACAATGGAAAAATGCAAGGTTGGATTGCATCTATTTCAATGCAAGAGTCTTACTAATCAGGCAGATGAATTGAGGGCGTTGATTAGCACATGGGATTATGATACTATTGCTATCACAGAGATATGGTTGAGGGAGGGACAGGACTGGCAGCTCAATATTCCAGGGTATAGAATCTTCAGGCGCGACAGGGGAAGGGATAAGAGAGGAGATGGCATTGCACTGTTGATCAAGGAATCAATTACTGCAGTAAGGAGGGATGACATCTTAGAAGGTTCCTCAAATGAGGCCATTTGGGTAGAAGTTAACAACAAAAAGGGGGTAATCACTTGACTGGGTGTCTACTACAGGTCTCCAAACAGTCAGGAAGAGATAGAGGAGCAGATATGTAGGCAAATCTCTGAGAGGTGTAAAAATAATAGGGTAATAATAGGAGGGGATTTCAACTTCCCCAATATTAAGAGTCATAGAGAGATACAGCACCGAAACAGGCCCT
The DNA here is from genome assembly GCF_036365525.1 of Heterodontus francisci. Lineage (NCBI taxonomy): Eukaryota > Metazoa > Chordata > Chondrichthyes > Heterodontiformes > Heterodontidae > Heterodontus > Heterodontus francisci. Next base: position 42,692,626 of record NC_090375.1, read on the forward strand.
TCGGCCCAACGAATCCGCACTGACCATCGACCACCCATTTATACTAATCCTACATTTATTCCATTTTTCCCTCTCACATCCCCACCTTCCCTCAATTCTCCTATCACCTACCTATACTAGGGGCAATTTTTACAATGGCCAATTTACCTGTCAACCTGCAGGTCTTTGGCATGTGGGAGCACCCAGAGGAAACCCACGGGGTCTCAGGGAGAACTTGCAAACTCCACACAGGTAGTACCCAGAACCAAACCCGGGTCGCTGGAGCTGTGAGGCTGCGGTGCTAGCCACTGTGCCGCCCTGGGATAGTCTTAGTGCAAAAGGCTTAAAAGGGGCGGAATTCTTAAAATGCATACAGGAGAGCTTTTTGAGCGAGTATGTAGAAAGTCCTACAAGGGAAGGGGCAATACTGGACCTAATCCTACGGAATGAAGCCGGTCAAGTGGTAGAAGTGTCAGTGGGGGAGCATTTTGGGGATAGTGACCATAACTCTAAGATTTAAGGTAGTTATGGAAAAGGACAAAGACAGACCGGAAATAAAGGTACTGAATTGGGGGAAGGCCGATTTCAATATGATAAAACAGGATCTGGCCAAAGTGGACTGGGAGCAGCTACTTGTGGAAAAGTCTACATCACATCAGTGGGAGTCATTCAAAGAGGAAATAGTGAGAGTTCAGAGCCAACATGTACCCATTAAGGTGAAGGGTAAGACTAACAGGCACAGGGAACCCTGGATATCAAGGGATATAGATGATTGGATCAGGGAAAAAAAAGGAGGCTTACGGCAGATCCCAAGTGCTGAAAACAGCGGAGGCACTAGAGGAGTATAGAAAGTGTAGGGTGGCACTTAAAAAAGTAATTAGGAGAGAGAAGAGGGGGCATGAAAAAACACTGGCGGGCAAGATAAAGGAAAATCCCAAGGGGTTTTATAAATATATTAAGGATAAGAGGATAACCAGGGAAAGAGTAGGGCCCATTAGGAACCAACGTGGTAATCTTTGTGTGGAGCCGGAAGACATAGTGAGGTTTTAAATGATTACTTTTCATCGGTGTTCACTATGGAGAAAGACGATGTAGGTGTAGAGATCAGGGAGGGGGACTGTGATATACTTGAACATATTAGCATCGAAAGGGAGGAAATATTAGCTGTTTTAACGAGCTTAAAAGTGCGCTTAATCCTCAGGCCCAGATGAGATGTATCCCAGGCAGTTACGTGAGGCAAGGGAGGAGATAGCAGGGGCTTTGACACAAATTTTCAAATCCTCCCTGGCCACAGGAGAGGTACCAGAGGACTGGAGGACAGCGAATGTGGTACCATTATTCAGGAAGGGTAGTAGGGATAAACCAGGTAATTACAGGCCGGTGAGTCTAACATCAGTGGTTGGGAAAATATTGGAAAAAATTCTGAGCGACAGGATTAATCTCCATTTGGAGAGGCAGGGATTAATCAGGGATAGTCAGCATGGCTTTGTCAGGAGGAAATCGTGTCTAATTAACCTGATTGAATTTTTCGAGGAGGTGACTAGATGTATCAATGAGGGTAAAGAAGTAGATGTAGTATACATGGATTTCAGTAAGGCTTTTGATAAGGTCCCTCATGGGAGATTGGTTAAGAAGGTAAGAGCCCATGGGATCCAGGGCAATTTGGCAAATTGGATCCAAAATTGGCTTAGTGGCAGGAGGCAGAGGGTAATGGTTGAGGGCTGTTTTTGCGATTGGAAGCCTGTGACCAGTAGTGTACCACAGGGATTGGTGCTGGGATTCTTGCTGTTTGTAGGGTACATTAATGATTTAGAATGTAGGAGGTATGATCAGTAAGTTCGCAGATGACACGAAAATTGGTGCTGTTGTAAATAGTGAGGAGGAAATCCTTAGATTACAGGGAGATATAGATGGGCTGGTAAGATGGGCGGAGCAGTGGCAAATGGAACTTAATCCTGAATTGTGTGAGGCAATGCATTTTGGGAGGACTAACAAGGCAAGGGAATATACAATGGATGGTAGGACCCTAGGAAGTACAGAAAGTCAGAAGGACCTTGGTGTACTTGTCCATAGATCACTGAAGACAGCAGCACAGGTAGATAAGATGGTTAGGAAGGCATATGGGATACATTCCTTTATTAGCCGAGGCATAGAATATAAGAGCAGGGAGGTTATGATGGAGCTATATAAAATGCTAGTTAGGCCGCAGCTGCAGTACTGTGTACAGTTTTGGTCACCACACTATAGGAAGGATGTGATTGCACTGGAGAGGGTGCAGAGGAGATTCACCAGGATGTTGCCTGGGCTGGAACGTTTCAGCTATGAAGAGAGACTGAAAAGGCTAGGGTTGTTTTCCTTGAAGCAGAGAAGGCTGAGGGGGACATGATTGAGGTGTACAAGGTTATGAGGGATGTTGATAGATTAGATAGGAGGAAGCTTTTTCCCTTAGCGGAGGGGGCATAGATTTAGGGTAAGGGGCAGGAGGTTTAGGGGAGATTTGAGGAAACATTTTTTCACCCAGAGGGTGGTTGGAATCTGGAATGCACTGCCTGAAGAGGTGGTAGAGGCAGGAACCCTCACAACATTTAAGAAGTATTTAGATGAGCACTTGAAACACCATCACTTACAGGGCTACGGGCCAAGTGCAGGAATATGGGATTAGAATAGTTGGATGCTGTATGGCCGGCACAGGCACGATGGGCCGAAGGGTCTGTTTCTGTGCTGTATAACTCTATGCCTCTATGATTCTGTGTATGGATAGTGGGAATAATTGGATAGCTCTTTCAAAGAGCTACCACGGGCACAATTGGCTGAATGACCACCTTCTGTGCTGTATAATTGTGTGGACCGATATATAAGGTGAGATTGGAATGGTGTGGGGAACATGGCAAGACCGGGAACGCAGAGGTCCTGCCAATTTCACAAGCTCAGCCTTAATTGTGGGTTGCAGATTGGAGTTTACTGGGGTGGGGGGTGTTTGACCATGAACTGTCCTGATAATGGGGAAGGCTGCAGATTGGGACTTAGGAATGTAAGGATTGCTAATTGTGGTCGGGGCTAAAGATAGGCTGCAGTCAGCAGAAGGGAGCCAGAGGCTTCTTTGAGGGGCGGGGATGCGGGGGAGGATCATGTCTGTTCCTCCAGGTGTGCGAGACAAAGCACTTTGCTTCCAGAACTGGCAATTCTCGCCTCACTTTTGCTGCAGGGTCACCAAAATCTTGGGAAACCTGATTGGCAGCAGTTAAATTTAAATCAGCCTCCCAATTACATTGCGGGAGCCTGATTTAAATCTGTTAATGAAGTGTCCTGCCTCTCCAAGACGGGATACTCTCATGACTTGATACCTGTGGCTGTAAAAAAAAAAATGGTGGCAGGCACGGGTTAAGGGTTGCGATTCATTTTTTTTTACGGGTTTAACCCCCTGACCACCTCCACTTCCATCAGGAATATGTTAATATTGAGGCCTATGATTCTAATATCAACTTGATGTGCTTCAAAGTATGTGCTCTCTTTTTCAAAAAGTGATTTTGAGAGAAATCCTATGTTTGAGTTCAGATAACTATCGTAAACTTTTAGACCGTTGCTGTCTTGGTTTAATTTCTTTTCTTATCTGAAGCCCTTGGTGAGGTTACAACCTTATATTTCTAGTTAACTAGCCAATAGGCAACCTTATCACCTTCTCGGATTTAATTTTATTTGTGGAAATGTTCAACCACACCAAGATGTCGAGCCTATTCTGTGGCTCTGTTGTTAAAGCCAGTCAGGCAAACAGACCAGGATGGTCCCCATTCAATCCCCAGTCTATGCTTTAAGCAGGCCTGTAATCAGCATGCTGCAGTTGGCTTCAGTGGCCTTGGGCTAGAGGAGAGGAAGTATTAACTGGAGTTCCTGCTCCTGACTGCTATCCAATGACCCATGTTATAAAGTACACAACTCAGAACATGATTGGGCATGACTTTGATGTTCCAGCACAACAGAATAGCCTGCCAGCAATTCCAGTCTTGTGATGAATGACCATTTGCATGACGTTCCCTATGGTAATGGCATCTGTGACCATACGCTAGAATGAGTTGGCGTGGGAACATGATTAGTTGAATACTCACACATACTCAATCCTTCTTTAAAAGAGATGAAGTTTTGCTTCAGTATTAAGTCTTTTTCCCCGTAATGTTAATATTGGTCTGAATGCTTTTCTTGCCACCCACTAATCACATAGGTTGTCTTTTCCAGAGGCACATTTTGTGTAGTATCTCGATTTCCCAGCTCAGCCCAAAGGGTAACCAAGCTAGTAACTAAAGGGCAACAATGGATAATAGTGTGCTTGATTTATTCTCTCAATGGAAGCAGCTGTTTTCTGTAAACATGACTGGGTGTGCCAGACCCACAGGAACATTGGATCAGGAATAGGCCATTCAGCCCCTTGACACTGCACTGCCATTCAGTTAGATTGTGACTGAACTGTACCTCATTTACCTGACTTATCTCATCAGCAGCTAACTAGCTATGACTATTTGATTAATTTTGATTTGCAGTCCACTTAACTATTTTTTCCACACCAACTTTCAAAGCTACCATTCTCCTGAAAACGTTGACTCCTTACTGAGGCACAGTGCCAGTATCACATGCTCCGCTACCTCACTCTTGCCATTCCTCATGTGCGGCCCTAGACAGCGATAGTTAGCAGGCTGTGTGATTGCAGGCTTTCTCACTAAGGGCACCCCCCCCCCCACCTCCCCACCCCCCCACCTCCCCCAACCTTGGGTACTGGGGGCACTTTAATGTTCCTACTTCCATCCTAGCTGAGGTCAGGTAACTCATAGGGACCTAAGAAACAGATGCAAGAATAGGCCATTTGGCTGCTCGAGTCTGCTCCGCGATTTAATAAGATCATTGCTGATCTGATTGTGGCCTTAACTCCACTGCCTGCCCCCCCAATAACCCTCGACTCCCTGGTAGATCAAAAAATCAGTCAAACTCGGTCTTGAATATTTTCAGCTTTGAATATATTCAATGACCCAGCCTCCACTTCTGTCTGGGGAAGAGAATTCCAAAGATTAACGAACCTCTGAGAGAAGAAATTCCTCCTCATCTGCGTCTTAAATGGGACACCCCTTATTTCCTTACTTTGAAACTTTGCCCCCTAGTTCTAGATTCCCCCATGACCGGAAACATCCTCTCAGCATCTACACTGTCAAGTCCCTTCAGAATCTTATACGTTTCAATACGATCACCTCTCCTCTAAACTCCAAATGAGTGCAGGCCGAACCTACTCAACCTTTCCTCATAAGACATCCCCTTCATCGCAGGAATCAGCCTAATGAACTTTTTCCAATGCAAGTTTATCCCTCCTTAAGTAAGGAGACCAAAACAGTATGCAGTAATCTAGGTGCAGTCTCACCAACGTCCTGTTCAGTTGTAGCAAGACTTCCCTACTTTTATACTCCATTCCCCTTGCAATAAATGCCAACATTCCATTTGCCTTCCTAATTACTTGCTGTATCTGCATGCTAACTTTTTGTGATTCATGTACAAGGATACCCAGATCCCTCTGTACAGCAGCATTCTGCAGTCTTTCTCCATGTAAATAATATTCTGCTTTTCTATTCTTCCTGCCAAAGTGGACAACCTCATATTTTCCCACATTATATTCCATCAGCCAATTTTTTGCCCACTCACTTAACCAATCTATATCTCGTCGCAGACACTTTGTGTCCTCCTCAGAACTCAAGAGAACATCAGAAGTCGACAAAACTGCAGTGAGATCACAACTGGTTAAAATCACGTAACACTACCCTGTCATGTAGACCCCCCACCTGCCAAGAATGAGGCATACTAATTTTGTCATATGAACATTGATTTTAAACTGTTGCAGGAGCGAGGAAATGACTTGTTAAACAGATCAGCCGTGGCTGGAAAAAACATTTACATGCTAACAGACAGTACTTGTGGAGACAAAGGACCATTCCCTGACACATTGAACTCACAATGGACTTTGATCACCAGACGTTGAAGGTGAGGAAACCCGGTAACGGTAAGACCAGGTGAAGGCTGAGAGGGAGCCCCAAATCCCTTTCTTACCTGATCGTAACAGAAACTTGGGGGCTACCGTCTGAGATTTTACCCGCAGACAAATGAGAGAAATTGGAAGTGGGAAGCCAAATTGTTCCCAATCAAAAAAAGAACAAGATTTCAATACAGGTTTTCTTGTGGTTGTGTGTGCTTGAATACTAACATGTTTGCAACTGAAGCTAGCAGCTCCCCAACCCAGGGCAAAGTAACTTGGGATATGTTAAAAGCACTGTCTATGGAGGAGTTGAGGAAAATGGCTGATCAGTATGGAATCACTGTACGTGGCAAGGCTAGGAAGTCTGAACTCCTCAGATGAGTGGGCAACTATTTTTCCCTTGAATCTGAAACAGCAGAAGCAGGGTTAGAAGTAGACTCTGACAGGGTATTGCTAGCAATGATACAATTGGAACAGAGGAAACTTGAATTAGGGGAGAGGGAGAAAGAAAGAACCCTCCAGAAGGAATGTGAAGTCGAGGAGAGGCAGGAGAGAGAGGGAGAAAGAACGTTCCAGAAAGAATGCAAAGAAAGAGAGCTGAAGCAGCTTGAGTTAACTGGGGGTTGGGGGTGGGGTGGGTGGTGACAGAGTAACCCTAGTGAAAGCAGGACCAATATTGAGGAGTGTAATTCAGGGCTGGGTACAGAATTGTTCAAACTATCTCAGCTAATCCCAAAATTCAGTGAGGAAGATGTGGAAATGTTTTCTGTGTCTTTTGAGAAACTGGTAAGGCAGCAAAAATGGCCAGCTGAGACCTGGCCTCTTTTATTACAAAGCAAGCTAACTGGAAAAGCCCATGAGGTTTATTCCCTGTTGCCAGATCATCAAATTATGACTGACAAAAAATGCTATCCTCGATGCATATGAATTAGTACCTGAAGCCTATCGGCAAAAGCTTAGAACCTTCAAGAAGCAAGCTAAGCAAACTTATCTGGAGTTTGAAAGAAGTAAGCAGCTGGCTATTGACCAGTGGCTGAGGGATGTCAAAGTACAGCTCAGCTGTGAGAATCTCAGAGAAGTAATTCTGTTAGAGGAATTTAAACACTCTCTCCCACTCTTCAAAAGGACCCATGTAGAGAAGCAGCAGGTTCAGAGAGCCCAGCAAGCAGCCATTCTGACTGATGAGTTTGCTTTAATTTATAAGTTGGTTTCATAGGGGATACCTTTCCTAGTCATCCCCACAAATCTGAAAAGGACAAAAGGTGGAAAGGTGATAGGAGCCTAAGCAGTCCTAGGAGAGAAAGTAAAGCAGGAGACACAGGGGGGGCCTCCTCTAGCCAGAAAGGATAGTGCTGAAAGTAGGAGTGAGACCCGAAAACCAGTGTGCTTCCATTGTAATAAAGCAGGCCATCTAAAAGCTGACTGCTGGAAACTAAAGGGAAAACCTGTAGGGTTAATCAGAGCACACCCGCTCAGTGAAGGGAAAGGAATCCTGAAGGAGAGCACAGCTGAGCAAGCTGTAACTTTAACTGCAGCAGCAGTAAGACCTAGAGAAACTGCTACTGTGAGTAGGGGAAAAGGTACTAAAATCCCTGATGGTTATCAGGGTTTTGTGTCTGAAGGGAGGGTAACCCCATACCCATCGAGTGGAGCCAGCAAGCCCATAATTATATTCCTGGACAGAGGGGCCACTCAATCCCTTCTATGGGGAAACGGCCTGATCTTTCCCCTTGAGAGGGCAGTGCAGGCCAGAGTGTTAGTGAACGGTATCAGAGGGCGGTACCGGCCCGTACCTTTACACTGGGTGCACCTGGAATGCGATCTAGCTTCAGGTCTAGTGACTGTAGGGATTGTTCCTAGTTTACCTGTGGACGGGGTGAACCTGTTCCTAGGTAATGATCTGGTAGGGGTGAAGGTAGTAGTTTCCCCAGTAGTGTTAGAAAGACCGAAAGAGGTTGGGGAGACCGAGCAATTACAGGAGAAGCTCCCAGGCATCTTCCCTGATAGTGTGGTAACTTGGTCCATGGCCAAATCAGCTCCCCCAGGGGAGACAGAACCAGCGCTGCAGACAGATGACCCTCCCGTCTGGTTGTCTGAAACATTCTTTGGTGAATTAGATGACCCAAAGGATGGACTAGACAGGTTTTCCCTAGTCGAGGCTCAACAAGCCGACACATATTCAGGAAATTAGCACAAACTGCCCAAAACAGAAAAAGGAGCAGAGGGAGTCCCTGAGTGCTACTATATGAAAAATGAGGTTTCGATGAGGAAGTGGCGACCCCCTCACAGACCAGCCGACGAGGAGTGGGCAGTGGTTCATCAAATAGTGGTGCCCCCGAGGTACCAAAAAGAAATACTAAGACTGACCCACGAGCTTCCCATGGCAGGACATGTCGGGGTACAGAAAACGCAAGCCTGCTTAAGGCGGCATTTTGACTGGTCACAACTCCACAAAGATGTGGTGGAATTCTGTAAAACCTGCCACACGTGCCAGGTGGTGGGGAAGCCCCAGTTTGCTATAAAATCTGCCCCCCTAATTCCCATCCCCACTTTTGGAGAAACCTACAGCCGAGTGCTGGTGGACTGTGTGGGACCCCTCTCAGGGCCACCAGTATCTCCAAACCATCATGGATGTCGCTATCAGATTCTCAGAGGCCATTGCCCTACGAACTATCTCTGCAAAGGTGGTGGTCGAGGGGCTAATCCAATTCTTCACTCGCTATGGCCTGTTGGTCGAAATCCAGACAGATCAAGGGACCAATTTCATGTCTGGAGTCTTTCAAACGTCATGGGCAACCGGGACATAACCCCCCATTAAAGTCCTCAGCTTATCACCCCTAGTCCCAAGGGGCGTTAGAACGGTACCTCCAGACCCTAAAGACATTGATCAGGGCCTACTTCTATGAGTACCCCCATGACTGGGACAAAGGGCTGGGACTCCTCCTGTTTGCCACCAGGGACTCGCCAAATGAGTCCACTGGTTTTAGCCCCTTTGAACTAGTTTATGGGCATGAGGTGAGAGGCCCTCAAAACTAGTCAAAGAAAGGTTTTTGGGGCACGAGGGCAGGTCGCCTAGGTTGAGCTACATTTCTACTTTCCGGGAGCGGCTCATGAGGGCTTGCGCAGTGGCTCAGGAGCACCTCAAGGCCTCCCAGGCAGCTATGAAAAGGCAGGCTGATAAACATGCCAAAGCCAGAACTCTTCGGCCTGGGGACCAGGTATTGGTATTACTCCTGATTCAGGGCGAACCCCTGAAAGCCTGGCTCAGTGGCAAAAAGAATCAGCCAGGTAAATTATTGAATTGAAACCCCAGATCGAAGGAAAAAACAAAGGCTGTGCCACATTAACATGTTAAAGCAATATCGCAGCTGGGAAGCGGACAGACAGTCAGACAGTCCGGGAGGAAGGGGACGATCAGGACCATGAGACGAGCTAGAGGAAGGCTTGAGGGACCCCCACATCGAACCCCCTCCTGCCTGGTTGACCAACACCGAAATGTTAAATAACCTAGACACCACACTCTCCTATTTAGAGCTGGAACAAAGAGGAGACCTGGCCAGGCTGCTCGCCACATATAAGGAGGTCTGCAAGGGTATACGACTTTAACCCAACATGATGTGGAGGTGGGAGAGACCCCCCCCCCCCCCACCATTAAATAGAACCCTTACCGCATGGACCCCCAGAAACTGGCCCAGGTGCGGGAGGAAATCAGGTAAATGCTGGACAACAACCTGATTGAGCCCAGCCAGAGCAGCTAGAGTTCTCTGGTGCTAGTGCCCAAGCCAAATGGCTCTACCCTGCTCTGTATTGACTATAGGAAGGCCAAGCAGTGACCAGAGCGGACTTCTAACCCATTCCCCACCCGGAGGACTGCATTGATAGAGTGGGGAATGCCACCAAATTGCAAAAATAGATTTGCGAAAGGGATATTGGCAGGTTCCCAAGCCAAGGTGATATCCGGGTTTGTCACCCAAGATGGCCTATTTCAGTGCCGCGTAATGCCTTTTGGACTAAAGAATGCCCCAGCCACCTTCCAAAGATTGATGACCTGGGTGGTGGCTGGCCTACCCAACTGTGTGGTAAACCTAGATGATCTGCTGGTATACAGTGAGACCTGGGAGGAGCACTTGGCCCAATTCAATTGCAGGCAGCCCACCTGGTAGTAAACCTCGCCAAGAGTGAGTTCGCTAAGGTCCAACTGACCTACCTCGGGCATGTGGTAGGACAGGAGCAGCAAACGTATAAGCATTGGTGGACTTTCCTGCCCCACCTCAAAACAGGAAATCATGCGCTTCCTGGGTATGTGTGGGTTTTACTGCAAATTTGTTCTAAATTTCAGCACTGTAGCTGTCCCAGTAACTAACTTACTGCAGAAAAAGGCAAAGGTGGGGTGGTCATAAAAGTGCCAAACTGCTTTCGAGAGGCTAAAGGCCATATTGACGAACGAACCGGTCCTGGCAGCTCCCAACTTCGATAAACCCTTTAAAGCGGCAGTTGATGCCAGCGACCTATGGGTCGGTGCTGTGCTCCAGGATGATGATGCAGACATTAAGAGACTGTTAGGGTACTTCTCCAAAAAGGTAAATCAGCACCAGAAAAGGTACTCCACCATAGAAAAGGAGACGCTTTCCAGCGCTTCAACAACTGTGTGCAAAATGGATATAAGGAGACGGTGGTTTACACTGACCATAACCCCCTGACTTTTGTGGAGAAGTTCATGGCCCAAAATGCCAGGCTGTTTCGATGGAACCTGCTCCTACAACCCTACCATCTAATAATTACCAACATCGCAGGGTAAAGCAACATTATCGCAGATGCCTGATCCAGGGTCTCAAACGAAACCTAACCTTCACAAAAATACCCCAGGCAGTCATGGAAATGGGCAAACTGAAGAAAACTTCCCCAAAGAACCACATGTTTATTAGGATGCCAAAAAAGGGGTAGTTAAAGCAGCACTGCCACCAAGAAAAGACTGGCTGTAATAAGTTTTAGGATTTATGAATGAATGTGAATGAATGAGAGAGAGAGAGATGCATGCTTTTTCCCTGTATCTTATATTTTCTTTCTCAACCCTTTTTAATGAAATGTAGTTTTCTCAAATTGCATTTTATTCTGCTGGGTGTGGAGGTGCCATGCAGACCCCCACCTGCCAAGAATGAGGCACACTAATCTTGTCATATGAACATTGATTTTAAACTGTTGCTGGAGGGAGGAATGACTTGTTAAGCAGATCAGCTGTGGCTGGAAAAAAATTTCCATACTAACAGACAGTGCTTGTGGAGAGAAAGGACACATAGAACCCACAGTGGACTTTGATCACCAGACATTGAAGGTGAGGAAGCTCACATTCCAGGATGACTGCTAAGGTGGCCAAATCTACAAACCGACGTGGTCAAACCAGCTAGTCACATGTCTAACCTGCTGGGCAATCTGAGTTTTTTTGAATTGTACAGACAGTTTGAAAGTGAGAGATTGTTTGCTCCTGGATTGAGAAGACCTCTCCTGTCTGCTCCCATCTCTCTCTCACAAGCCTGTGGACCTACTGAGGACATATGAACTTTAAGAGAGGAAAGTCTCCTACATTGAACAAGGTTTAAGAAGCATACTGGACCCGAATGAAAAGCAGGACCTACCTACAATCAAGGACTCGACAGCGAGCTCGAAGAGCAGTAACCAAAACCATCTCCAGATATTGCCTCAAACTTTTCCACTTTATTTCTGCTGCTCCTTTCTGTCTCTATTTGCATGTGCGTATCATGTATGCATGCTAGCGTGGGGGCGTCGCGTATCTGTAATTGTTAACCAAATTAGAGTTTAAGTTTAATAAAGTTCAACCTTTCTTCTTTAAATCTAAGAAAACCTGTTTGGCTAGTTTCTTTGCCATACATTTGGAAAGCAGTGAACAAGGATTCACCAAGGGGGAGCTAAAAACACTGTGTTTAAAATTAAACCCTGTTATGGTAAGACCAGGTGAAGGCTGAGAGGGAACCCTAGACCCCTTTCTTACCTGGTCATAACAACCCAATGGCTCTCTTGAGTTTCAGCTGAAAGGTTTCATAGAGTGGGCCTCAACTAAGGACAGAATCGAATTTGGCTGTGATTTCCATGAACGTTTCCTTCGTTCATTCGTTGGTGCCATCTTCACAGAAGGTTGACTGCTATGGATCTCCATCCTTGTCTGTCCTGTGCTGCCCATACACATTCCACATAGGTCAACTGCATCCAGTCCATTATATCAGCCATCCATTTTCTCCTCTACTTCCCTGTCTTATGTTTTTTGTTGATCTTTCCTTCCAATAATCGACTCTGTCTACCTTCTGCTCTAATAATGTGACTGAAATATTGTATCTTTCTCCCTGTGATGTTATGCGCTAATTTCTTCTTTTATCCAGCCATTTCCAGCACTTCCTCATCAGTCGTTCTGTTTTTGTACGATATAGAGAACATCCTCATATATGTCCACATCTCAAATGCATTCAGCTTATCAATAGTTTCTTTGTTTGTCCATATCTCCAAAGCATATAACAAAGATTACAAAATGTAGCACTTCAGCATTCTTTTCCTAAGATTTGTGTTCAATTTCTTTGATGTTAACATGTCCTTTATTCTGACAAAGTTAGTCTTCACTATCTCAATTCCCCTTCTATCTCCCAGTCACATATCCCATTGTCTGTGATAATCTGCCCAAGGTATGAGAACCCTTTCACTTGTTCCAGGATTTGTCCATTTACTTCAATTCTCACTTCCGGGGATTAGGTCTCTGTTTATCACCATTGACCTGGTCGTCTTCACATTCATTCTTAATCCATGTTCCACATTCCCTGCTTTCACTTTGTTCACAATTTCCTGAAGTGCCTCTTCTGACTCGCAATCAGTGCAGTGTCATCTGCATATCTCAAGTTGTTGACGTTCAATCCACCGATGTTGCAACCTGGTAGATCCTCACTTGGTGCCCACACTATGGAACATTTCAGCTGAAATTCAAGAGAGCCATTGGGTAGTATTGTGAAGCAGTTGTGAAGTCACTGCAGTTTTGTCGACTTCTGATGTTCTCTGAGTTGTGAGGAGGATACAAAGTGTCTGCAAAGAGATGTAGGTAGGTTAAGTGAATGGGCAAAAATTTGGGAGATGGAGTATAATGTGGGAAAATATGAGGTTGTCCACTTTGGCAGGAAGCTTCAATGTACAAGTTGAACAGTTGTGGGGACGTAACACATCCCTGGCTCACGCCTCTTTTGCTTTGGAAGCTGTCTGACAAGCCGCTATTATGTCTCATCTCCGCTGATTGATTCCAATATAGATTCTGAATTATCTTTTTTATCATATTTCAATTTCTAATTTGTTTAAGTACTCCATTATTTTCTGATGGCAGACTCATTCAAATTCCTTCTCATAGTCTATAAAGGATATACATAGGTTTGATGAAAGGTCACTGACTTGAAACATTAGCTCTGCTTCTCTCTCCACAGATGCTGCCAGACCTGCTGAGTATTTCCAGAATTTTTTTGCTTATAAATCATCAGGAAAGTTGGCTCTGAGTCATCCTGGGCCATCTTCTAGTGGGTGGTATGGAGCAATATATGTGGATGCCTGGGAGCAGGTTTGTGTGGGAGTGGAATTCAGGGGAATTGATAGGCAGAAGTAACTCATCCAAGGTGCTGCATTTCAGACCATTTGAATTCCTTGCTTATCCAAAGCAAAACATTACTTGGAGAAATACATGGATGAAATTCAAGAGAGAATTCTGATTTATTTTTGAAATGTTGATGAACATGTTGGTGTTGTATTTGGCATTGGATTTCACACTAATGAGTAAAACAGACCTGATATTTCCAAGTATTTTCCTGTTAATTCATCAAGAGTGTGAAGTGGAGCTGGAGTTGTATGATACATTAAAAAATTAATAATTGGTTTCTCTTAGCCCCATCACCCAGTTTGAGGGATATTATAGATTTCTACATCAATCTATTTATAGATTGGTACCTATCTATATTATTTAAAAAGTCTTACATGTGCACACACTTCCTGCACAACTTGACTACCTGTTACAATTTTCCCATTTTTTGTACTCACTGTTACCCATCATAAGTTCCTGTATGCTCATTTAGAATAGATTTAGCCATGTACGCACAACACTCTGCTGGAAAAAAAATTCTGAAGTTATTTTCATTTGCCAGTTGTTCAAAAACTGAAATTCCTAGCATGCAAAATAAAAAAAAAAGAATTTTTCACAATAATGTGCTTACATTTATCAATTAAATTGACCTTGGTATCTTTTAATATTATCAAGGTCTTTATTTAAAGGAATATCTAAAAGCGTGAGCTTTGACTTGATTTTTTTGCCTAGAGGATGATTCTGAATTTAGATTGGGTAGTCTGAGCATTTGCAGTGTGCTTAATTGCCTGGATGCATCACTATTGTTCAGTCAGTTGTACTGATGGAATATTCGAGCAGTTTTTCCTCTAATTTTTTTCAAAGTTACTTGAACAGCGAGAGAAAAATATTCAAAATGTATTTCGGTGAGATTTATATTTGGCATTCTTTTTGTTACTGTGTACTAAAGATAGATTATTGGTTACACACCGATTGTAGTTTTTGTCTTATGTCCTACAAACTTTGGAAAGTGTAGCAAGCTTGGAAAGATAGCTGATGTTTTCCTCATTGTAATTGTTATTTTTCAGTTGAGTTTTGAAGCAGGAACCTCTAATTGTCACACCTGACTGACTTATTTTGACAATGGAAAATATAAATATTTTGATTACTAAAAGCAGTCAGAGAAAGAGACACAGAGAGTACTTTATTTAATTATTTTTTTCAAAAAGAAAATGAGCTCTAATTGTAGCCTGCATTTTGTTGCTAAGTAATTATAATGTTTACATTTTCTCATAGATGCAACACAGCAGAGTGTGAGAGAGAGAGAGACAGAAGGCGAGTGAGTGACAAACACACACAAAGGTATAAAACCAGGAATTAATCACAAAACACCCAATTCAGTATTTAGAGATCTTTTAGAATGTCATGCAGTGCTGCAAAAGATTGCTGACAGACGTTGGGGTGGAGATGAAACTGGGCCGTGTTTTTCCCATTTTTTTTGCGCACAAAACTGGTTCGAAACTACCAATTTGTGTTGTCAATCGAGTGCAGCCAATGCATCCACATTGATGCCGGCGCCTTTTAGTCCTTTGTGCCTGCCTAAAATCAGTGCAGTCAATTATAATATTAAAATGAGGGTCCTTAGATTGATTTAGCATCCATTTCTGAAATCCACTCTGCTAGTGCTCGATTTGTCACTTCCTAAAATCCACTCAGTAAATCATGGTGAGAACAGTTGTCCAGCAGTCTCCACAAGCACTAATTAAATGGATCCTCATCTCCATTAAGGTAAGTCCAATAAGGCTGCTAGGGTGCTTGTTGGTTTGGCTGCAATGCAAATCTCAAATATTTCCTTTGAGCTTTTCTGTCCTTATACTTCTGCACAGTTGTTTCTGTTATGGGTATTCTGCCTTTGCGGGTGGAAGATGAACATCAGATCCAGCAAGGGAGAGTCCACAGACTGGCATTTGCTGCAGGACAAGGGTGAATGAGGGGAGGCAGCAGGAAGCCCTCCACCACATGCATATTCAGGAACAGAATTTCACACTTCAGCCTCACTGATGACCAGTGTAAAAGGTACTTATATTTCAGAAGGGAACACTCAGAGAACTGTGCTATCCGTTGCAGCACCAACTAGAACCCCGCACTGCAGCACCAACTAGAACCCTGCACTACAGCATTGACAGTACTGTCTGTGACTCTTAAGGTCACCCTGGCCCTGAATTTCTGTGCCACATTCCAGGATGTAACAGTGCATAGGAATTAGGAGCAGGAGTAGGCCATTCGGTCCCTCGAGCCTGCTAGATTCATCTAGATCAAGGCTGATCTTCTACCTCAACGCCATTTTCCCACACTATCCCCATTTCTCTTGATACCTTTAATATCTAGAAATCTATTGATATCTGTCATGAATATACTCAATGATTGAGCCTCCACAGCCCTCTGGGGCAGAGAATTCCAAAGATTCACGGCCCTCTGTACACTGGTTAGAAAAATGAAAGCCCATACAGGTCGTATGTGGCAGGTTGAATTCAAAATTAACTCAGTGACAGGAAACAAAGGGTAGTAGTCGACGGATGCTTTTGTGAATGGAAAGCGGTTTCCAGTGGCGTTCCACAGGGGTTAGTGTTGGGTCCCTTGCTGTTTGTGGTATATATTAATGATTTGGACTTAAAAGTGGGAGGCATGATTGGGAAATTTGCTGATGACACAAAAATTGGCCCTGTAGTTGATAGCGAAGAGGATAGCTATCGACTCCAGAATGTTATCAATGGTTTGGTCGAGTGGGTGGAAAAGTGGCAAATGGAATTCAATCCGGAGAAGTGTGAGGTAATGCATTTGGGGAGGGCAAACAAAGCAAGGAAATACACAATAAACGGGAGGATACAGAGAGGGTAGAAGAAGTGAGAGACCTTGGAGTGCCTGTCCACAGGTCCCTGAAGGTGGCAGGACAGGTAGATAGAGTGGTGAAGAAGGCATATGGAATGCTTTCCTTTACTGGCTGAGGTATAGAATCCAAAAGCAGGGATGTAATGCTGGAACTGTATAAAATGCTGGTTAGGCCACAGCTGGAGTATTGCGTACAGTTCTGGTCACCACATTACAGGAAGGATATAATTGCTCTGGAGAGAGTACAGAGGAGGTTTTGGAGAATGTTGCCAGGGCTTGAAAGTTGCAGCTATGAGAAAAGATTGGATCAGCTAGGGTTGTTTTCCTTAGAACAGAGGAGGCTGAAGGGTGACTTAATTGGGGTGTACAAAATTATGAGTGGCCGAGATAGGAAGAACCTGTTTCACCTAGTGGAGAGGTCAGTTACCAGGGGGCACAGATTTAAGGTGATTAGAGGGGACATGAGGAAAAACTTTTTCACCCAGAGGGTGCTGCTTGTCTGGAATTCACTGCCAGGAATGGTGGTGGAGGCAGAAACCCTCAACTTATTTCAAAGGTACCTGGACATGCACTTGAAGTGCTGTAATCTACAAGGCTATGGAGCAGGTGCTGGAAGGTGGGATTGGATGGGCGGCTATTTTTCTTGGCCAGTGTAGACACAATAGCCTGAATGACCTACTTCTGTGCCGTAATTTTTCTATGGTTTCTATGGTTCTAAATTGATGTGGGAATGAAATTGTGTAGGTCAGACTGGGCAAGGGCAAGGATACTTTTCTAAAGGTCTTCCTGGTCACTTTTACCAGCTCGGTATTTCCAGATTTAAATTGAGTTCAGTTTCTCAAACTGCCATGGCTGAATTTGAACTCTCATTCTCTGGATTATTAGTCAATGCCCCTGGATTACTAGTCCAACAGCAATGACCACTACACTTCCATATCTAACAATCCTTAATACCCTGTTTCTTGCACTCAGACCATCAGATGTCAGGCTGCTGCTTAGGGATGGGGGTAACCCCTGTACATATGGCTCATAGTTCCTATCCGGAACCTGAGCACAGATCCTGAGGAGTGCTATTATCAGAGCGATGCCTTCACCTGATCTATGAACAAACTATAGGAATTCAGATACAGAGGACTCCCTGCTTGGATCGTTCTGGAGGTGATCTGCTGTACATCCCTGATAGAGTCTCCAAATTTTTGGTTGTCTGTTGCATGCTCCATAACTTTTCCCTCCAAAGGAGCTGACCTTTGAAACCACTGTGGGAGGAAGAAGTGCAGGACAATGAGGAAGAATTAGGTGAGCGGGGGGGGAGAAGGGGGCGACCAATTGCTTCAGCAGCATGGTTTCTATGGTTGCAGCAAGTAACTGAGAAGCGTTTTACCTGAAGATTCCCGCCCCTTTCCAATGTATCAACAGTCCCTTCTCCTATCTCTCCACAATAATACCCTCAAAATATAAACTACCATCATCAGCAGCACCAAGGTGTTTCATTCTTCATGATTTCAATAAATTAACAGCTAACCATAGGGTACCAGGTGCTTAGTGTAGCAGTAGGTGCTGAAGGACATAGATTAAAGTGTGCTGCAGTGATTGGAGGAGAGTGAAGGGAAACGGGGGGAAGAAAGCCTTTTGAGAAGTGAGGCTACAGGTGGTGCAGAGTTTAGGAAAGAGTAATGTGCAACATGAATTAGGAGTCATATATTAACAGCCCTGGTCAGACCATTAAACTTGTTCCAACATTAAAATCAGGTCGTCCTCTATCACCTCTTGCCACTGTTGCTGGACTGTTACTCTTGAGACCCTTTGGCCCTAAGTGGGAACAACACCTCTCTCCTTTGGACTGTCTCCACCAAGATTCCCAGTGCAGTGTCTGAGAATCTCTGGGCCCTCGGAACAGCTGTTTCTGCTGTTTTTCAAGTCTGTAGAGCAATTCGCAGTTTGCAGCAGCCAAATAGTACACCTCCCCTTTAAGAGATACCTTTAACCAGGCTGACTCTAAAAGGCATCAGAGGTGCCCGATATTCCTGTCCTCCCCTTTAGGTGAGCTGCCAATAAACAATACGAGTAGCACTTGTAGTCTGATGATTAGGCACGAGGGTGAATATTTAAATTTATGAGATGCACTTGATTGGGCTCTTGATGCATGTGCATTGCTGATTCAGCCACCGAAAATGGGTGCTGAACCATTTCTCCCCCTGGGATTTCACTCCTGAGCCTAACCACAAATTCGGTCCCCAGTTAACAAACCTGAGTTTCACCTTCCCCAGCTCTGCCACACCCCAGGTCACCTCCCCCTCCCCTCCCGCCCCCCCCCCCCCCCCACCACCCTCACCCACCCCGAGCAATACAAGATCAAAAACATAAAAATCGTGGCTTTTAATGACAGTCCTGAAAAGATTAGCCCTCCTCATTTTTTGGCTCTCATCCATTTTTTCTTTCATGCCTTCATGACGTCCCTTGTGATTTTTTTTATGTTACAGTTTCTATCTAAACGCTGGTGGTTATTGTAAAGCCAACCTGTAAGACAACATTCAAGTGAAGGTTGAAAATCCACCTTACGGTCACTGGAGCAAAGAGGTGTTTGGTATATTCATAAATTCACCTGAGAGGTAATAAGTAGCCACTGAAACTGTTACCGATAACAATCTTGAACAATAAGGACTAAAAACAGCAAATGCTAAGGACACTCAGCAGATCAGGCAGCTTCTGTAGAGAGAGAAGCAGAGTTAATGGGCTGAATTTTAACAGCCCAAAAAGGGTGGGTTGGGGTTGGGACAGATAAAATTGAAAAAATCAGCATCGTCATCTGAACCTACCTGCAACCTGCCCACTTCTGGGATTAACAGAGGCAGGTGGCCAACCTGTTCCCAGGAGACAGGTTGGCAATTTATATATTATAGTGAACTGGCAGCCTCTGACTGAAGCTGCTTTGCAGGTAGAACAGTGGTTGACTGGGTTTCACAGGCCTCAGAAAACCAGGCAGCTCAAGAATAGCTTTGGGGAGCATGCAAGTGCATTTACAGAGGGTCACCCCGGCCCCCAAGCTCCTTGCCCTATCAAGCACCTCCCATCTCCCCACCCCCATACAATAACCCCTGGGATTGAACTCCTCCCAGCTACCTCTTCCACTTTAGCAGCCTAACCCTACTGTCTTGTTCAGAATCCTCCCCGCCTGACTGGAAGCCAAGCCTATTGATTGGGCTGACTTTTTGGTAGGGAACCTGTCAATTACAAAAGACACAGCATGTGGGGAAACCCAGACTCCATCTGAAATTCCACCCCTTTGCCGACACAAATCAGCCCCTGTTTGTATCTAGGCCAATGTTTTAGGCCAATGACCTTTAATTAGAACAAGCTTTCAGTATAAATTTAAGCCCAAGTTTGGGAGAAACTGAAGTCACTGACACAAAGCATGAGTTGTGCAAGGGTCACGTGAAAATCTTTAAAAAGAAAGCCAATCAATGCTAGAGTTTGCCTGGAATAAACCTTCCTATAATTAGATGTGACATATGTATAAACCAGATGTAATAGCCAGGAAACATGCATGCTGTTTTTATTAAATGGTGGACAGAAAGTGAAAGATAGGTCTACATTTCATACACATTTAGTGAACAGATAATAATCAAAATAAAACATTAACCTGGCTTTCTCCATAGCAGATGGAGCAGTGAGCGAAATTCTCAAAGGGAGCATTAATAATGGGATAAGAATCAATATATATATAAAAAAAGTGATACTGTTAGCTAACAGGAGCAACAGTCACGTTGGAACCTGGCACTAGACCAGTTTCTTAACCTTTGAACACTGAATTTCCATTGAAGCTTTCTGAGAATTGTATATCTCTGCATCCTGCAGCATCTGTGATATGTTTTTGTATCTCTGGATTTGTCTTGCTGACTTTTAGAGTTGTCACAAAGCTTATGTGTTATGGAAGTTTTATTTATTTGACGTTTATATGGACTCTATATTTGGATCAAAGAGTCATACTAGCCTCCGTTTCTCCTCTCCTGGCCAGACTGACAAAGCTGAATTTTAGTTTCTTGCTCTTCCAATTGTCTGTTACTTTCTATTTTTCTCCATCTATTTGTATCTCTCTTTCTTTCTCACCCTCTCTCCTCCTTTCTCTCTACTAATTTCAAACTCAAAGACTTGCAATGCTTTGCAGCTCTGAAATCTCAGTGTATTACTGTCCCATTGCGTAGACATTTCTCGGCAATTTATTTAGAAAAAGAACAAAGAAAATTACAGCACAGGAACAGGCCCTTTGGCCCTCCAAGCCTACGCCGATCCAAATCCTCTATCTAAACCTGTCGCCTATTTTCTAAGGGTCTGTATCTCTTTACTTCCTGCCCATTCATGTATCTGTCTAGATACATCTTAAAAGACGCTATCGTGCCTGCGTCTACCACCTGCGCTAGCAATGCGTTCCATGCACCCACCACCCTCTGCGTAAAGAACTTTCCACGCATATCCCCCCTAAACTTTTCCCCTTTCACTTTGAACTCGTGTCCCCTTGTAATTGAATCCCGCACTCTGGGGAAAAAGCTTCTTGCTATCCACCCTGTCTATACCTCTCATGATTTTGTACACCTCAATCAGGTCCCCCCTCAACCTCCGTCTTTCTAATGAAAATAATCCTAATCTATTCAACCTCTCTTCATAGCTAGCGCCCTCCATACCAGGCAACATCCTGGTGAACCTCCTCTGCACCCTCTCCAAAGCATCCACATCCTTTTTGTAATGTGGCGGCCAGAACTGTACGCAGTATTCCAAATGTGGCCGAACCAAAGTCCTATACAACTGTAACATGACCTGCCAACTCTTGTACTCAATACCCCGTCCGACGAAGGAAAGCATGCCATATGCCTTCTTGACCACTCTATTGACCTGCGTTGCCACCTTCAGGGAACAATGGACCTGAACACCCAAATCTCTCTGTAATTCAATTTTCCCCAGGACATTTCCATTTACTGTATAGTTCACTCTTGAATTGGATCTTCCAAAATGCATCACCTTGCATTTGTCCTGATTGAACTCCATCTGCCATTTCTCTGCGCAACTCTCCAGTCTATCTATATTCTGCTGTATTCTCTGACAGTCCCCTTCACTATCTGCTACTCCACCAATCTTAGTGTCGTCTGCAAACTTGCTAATCAGACCACCTATGTTTTCCTCCAAATCATTTATGTATATCACAAACAACAGTGGTCTCAGCATGGATCCCTGTGGAACACCACTGGTCACACGTCTCCATTTTGAGAAACTCCCTTCTACTGCTACTCTCTGTCTTCTTTTGCCCAGCCAGTTCTTTATCCATCTAGCTAGTACACCTTGGACCCCATGCGCCTTCACTTTCTCCATCAGCCTACCATGGGGAACCTTATCAAACACCTTACTGAAGTCCATGTGTACGGCATCTACAGCCCTTCCCTCATCAATCAACTTTGTCACTTCCTCAAAGAATTCTATTAAGTTGGTAAGACATGACCTTCCCTGCACAAAACCATGTTGCCTATCACTGATAAGCCCATTTTCTTCCAGATGGGAATAGATCCTATCCCTCAGTATCTTCTCCAGCAGCTTCCCTACCACTGACATCAGGCTCACCGGTCTATAATTACCTGGATTATCCCTGCTACCCTTCTTGAACAAGGGGACAACATTAGCAATTCTCCAGTCCTCCGGGACCTCACCCGTGTTTAAGGATGTTGCAAAGATACCTGTTAAGGCCCCAACTATTTCCTCTCTCGCTTCCCACAGTAACCTGGGATAGATCCCATCCGGACCTGGGGACTTGTCCACCTTAATGCCTTTTAGAATACCCAACACTTCCTCCCTCCTTATGCCGACTTGACCTAGAGTAATCAAACATCTGTTCCTAACCTCAACATCCGTCATGTCCCTCTCCTCGGTGAATACCGATGCAAAGTACTCATTTAGAATCTCACCCATTTTCTCTGACTCCACGCATAACTTTCCTCCTTTGTCCTTGAGTGGGCCAATCCTTTCTCTAGTTACCCTCTTGCTCCTTATATATGAATAAAAGGCTTTGGGATTTTCCTTAACCCTGTTTGCTAAAGATATTTCATGACCCTTTTAGCCCTCTTAAATCCTCGTTTCAGATTGCGCCTACAATCCCGATATTCTTTCAAAGCTTCGTCTTTCTTCAGCCGCCTTGACCTTATGTATGTTTCCTTTTTCCTCTTAGCTAGTCTCACAATTTCACCTGTCATCCATGGTTCCCTAATCTTGCCATTTCTACCCCTCATTTTCACAGGAACATGTCTCTCCTGCACGCTAATCAACCTCTCTTTAAAAGCCTCCCACATATCAAATGTGGATTTACCTTCAAACAGCTGCTCCCAATCTACATTCCCCAGCTCCTGCCGAATTTTGGTATAGTTGGCCTTCCCCCAATTTAGCACTCTTCCTTTAGGACCACTCTCGTCTTTGTCCATGAGTATTCTAAAACTTACGGAATTGTGATCACTATTCCCAAAGTAGTCCCCTACTGAAACGTCAACCACCTGGCCCGGCTCATTCCCCAACACCAGGTCCAGTATGGCCCCTTCCCGAGTTGGACTATTTACATACTGCTCTAGAAAACCCTCCTGGATGCTCCTTACAAATTATGCTCCATCTAGACCTCTAACACTAAGTGAATCCCAGTCAATGTTGGGAAAATTCAAATCTCCTATCACCACCAGCCTGTTGCTCCTACATCTTTCCATAATTTACTTTGATGAAGGATTCAAAGACCTTTTATATTCAACATAAAATTAAGTTGTTAGGGGAGGCCATTAAAGGAGTGCCAAAATGGGTTCAAGAAGCAAGTACACATGTTCCTGGAGGGAGATGGGGTTGAGGGAATTGGAAGAAGCTGGATAGATCTGCGAAATAGGGTGATGTTTGTTGGACCTAACAACATTGTCCTGTTTCTAAATATTCTTTCATTCATGCTACTTTCTTATTTACTGATAAAGAATTCCACAGAAACAAAACATGCCTGCAACTATAAAGCAAAATATACCATATATCTATATTGTGGTGCAGAATGCTGTTGTTCTAAATAGTGACATAGATCTTTCGTTCAGCTTTAATTTGCATTTTGCTTTCCATTCTCAATTATTGGCTGCAGTTCAACATCACAAAAAAAACTCTGACATGAACCCGATAGGGTGTTTGAAGGTGAACAGATGGACAGCATGCTATCAAGTGTTTTTTGGGCTTTTAATCACATTTTTAATTTCAATTTGTTTATCGTCCAAATGGAAATTCATTTCGGGTACGTTGCTCATTCATTAATATGTTCCATATGATTAATAACAATAAAAAAAATTACTCATCACAAGAAGTCTCACTTGATTAAAATATATTTGTTAAAAACTAATTCCACTACATTAAAATAATCTTTCAGTGAGTCCAATCATGAGTGCATCTCCTTATCCATTCATCAAGCTCCTGTTAAAAGTTCTTGTAGAAAAATGCACAAATGAGTTCAAGAACCGATTTTCCCTGCATATAAGGGAATGTAGCCTTTTCCCTGAATGCATCCAACAGTAATACTGAAACAAGGGGTGATCCTTACTTTATTTAAAAGCAAAATACTGCAGATGCTGTAATCTGAAATAAAAACATGAAATGCTGAAAACACCAGCAGGTCTGGCAGCATCTGTGGAGAGAGAAGCAGAGTTAACGTTTCAGATCAGTGACCTGAAACGTTAACTCTGCTTCTCTCTCCACAGATGCTACCAGACCTGCTGGGTGATCCTTACTGTTCATAACACTTTTCACTTTCATCAAAATTCTTCGAGAGCAGATATCATCGAGAGATCTGCTCATCAACTACCCTTCCTGCCTGGTTGAACGGTCTCTGTACCCTTAAAGAATCTCCATTCCAAAGACCAGGAGACATCCAAAAAGGTTAGCACTCTCAATAATAGCCATATAGAAGAGTTTCATGTCATGCTCGGAAGGAACCGTGATGAAATTAGCAATGAATTGGAGGAATTATAACAATTAAAAAGTCAACTGTTACACTAAACCACAAGAACATGAACACTTGTACACAGACAACATGGAGTAACGATCAGGTGACCCCTCCTGTATTGACAATAAACACTCCGTCTGTTGAAGATAAAATTTTTAACCTCACCTGAAATAGCTCAGGGAAGAACCCATTGAAACTGAAAGGAGACCATTACATATTGATAACTCCTTTCTACAGGAATGAACTAACAAAGATTCGGTAGTCCGACTGACACCACAGCCCAAACCAAAATGAACAGGGGTGAAGTGACATCATTATAACAGAATGGTCCCTATTCCGACATCAATAGATAGCCATGGTTTCCATATCCTGGTCCATTTGTAGGGTTACACCAGGGGAGAGGACCATGTGTCACCTAACAGAAGGCCAAGTGTGATGGATTTTTACCTTAAAAGGTATCCCTCTTGAGAGAGAGAGAAGATCAAGCCAAGACCACAGAAATCTAGTTTCCAGCCAGAGGCTGTGAGAGAGATCCAGCTAAGCAAGAAGAACTCTGCTGACCAACGACTTGAACAGTCACGACAGCAGAGACATTACAAAGTGACTTTGAGACTCTCCATCTGTGAAGGTAAACCAAATTCACAGTACCAAATTTTGGGCTGAGTTTTAACCACTAGAAATCTGGAACACCTCAACAAGTTCAAGAATGCACTATCTCGGCCTGCACGTTTGAAAAAAGATGTTCCACCTGAGAAGATTCAACAATTTTCTGTAAACCACGAGCTCTTACCACATCTTAGACCTTAATTGCATCCAACCCTTTTCTCTCTTGCTATTGTTACGACCAAGGCGGGAGGAGTACACTGTCTTTTTCTAGTTCCATTTCTCCGCAGGTCACAACATATTTTTAAATGTGTACCCAGTTACTGATGCGGTCAATTATATACTCTATTTTAGTTTCAGAATAAAATCCATAAAAACCAGCTTTCTTTAATAAACAGCAAAAGTGTTAATTTATTATAAAACAAGTCTTAGTCAATAACGATGCAAAGCTTTAACACACAGTTTGAAATATGACATTAAATATATATATTCCCTCCTAAATACCCAACACACACCCATACACACACACACAGGTTAAAGGAAAAATAAAGCTGCTTTGGCCAAACTACTTGTTCATTCTTGAAGAAAAAGGGATAAGATATGTTATGTTCCAGATGGCATACAGTCTGGCGTCTGAGTACACGTAGACGGGTCACTGGCATCTTTTCAAAATCAGTTCATTCAGGAGATGTCAGAGGAAGTTTTCTCGAAGCAACTCAGGAGAAATGCAACATTAGAGGTTTTAGCTATCACGCACTGGATTTTTCAGGGTTTCTCTGAGAGCTGGAGAACAGATCAGTTGGGTGTTTCTTTCTTAGCAGGCTTACACCAATTGACTCAAAACAGTATTCGAAAATGAAATCCACTCTTGAGCTCCATAAATCTTGACGTGTCACTTCTCTTGTAAAGAACTTCCATAGTCAGAAGGCACCTATTATTTACTTAGCTGAAGACATGTGACATCCAGCAAATTTTTTAAACAGAGTCCTTTCAGTGACCCTTTTAAATAACAACATATCCATCGAATCTCTTCAGCCTCAAATGAATCCATCTCTACAATTGTAAAACACAAGTCTTCAAAAATAAAAAAAGCAAGCACTTTTATTACACTAACTATTTTTGTGTATGCATGTGTGTGTGAGTGGGTGGAGGTTGCGACCATTTCGGGAATTGTTTAAAAATAGATAGTTATCTTCCTTTTTTTAAACCTACGAGAAAACCTGTCATTTGTCTATTTGACCCTAAAATCAGATTTGACATAACATTTTTAACAAAACACGATTGTGGTCAGTTGGAAGGTGAAAAGTGGAAGCCACCCACACCACTTGCCATCTGTCTGTAACATTCATGATTGTGGGATTTACTCCAAAAAAAAATAACTTTCTGAGGTAGCATAATTGTGTATGTCCCTTGGCTACCACATCTCTACTGTTTCCCCTCCCCCTCCCCCAATTCAACTTAGCTACTTTGATACCTAAATACTCGCAGCTGGTGACTATTTCCATATCCACATTATGAATCTTCATGGCACAATATCATTAACTGGATTTTTCTTCAAGTCTGCATCTAGTTCTTTCGTCTTGTTCTCATTTATTTTAAGAGATTGTCATCACACCACTTTACGAACCTCTCCACCTAGTTCCTATAGTTTACTTCGTTACTCCTGATGAGGTCCACAAGTACTGTATCATCAGCATACTGTAGAATCATTATGCCATCATGTTCTGATAGACATTCATTCAGGTAGAGGATGAAAAGCAAAGGTAAAAGTACACAACCCTGAGGGGATCCAGTATTTATTAACACAGGCTCCGAGTAAATCCTGGAGGCGAACGCCCATTGGATCTTATTGTGAAGAAAATCACTGATCCAAAATAGGAGAGTAGGATTAACATTAAGGTTTTTCAGTTTCTCAATAAGCTTAAATGGTTGCATGGTATTAAAAGCTGAGGAGAAATCAACAAAGGTGGCATGAGCATAGTTGCCTAATCTACCTGGGTGCAGTTAGATCAAATGGACCAAGATCAGATCAGCATCGTCCACTGACTTACGAGGTTGATAAGCAGACTGTAACTGATCAATATGTGGAACAAGAGGATCTAAAAGAGGCCTTGACATAATGCGCTTGAAACACTTCATGATTATCGATGTAAGAGCAACTGGTCGGTAATCATTCAGGTCAGTAGACCGCAACTTCTTAGCAACCGGAACGATGATGGCTGATGTCCAACAGCAAAGAACAGTGTGTAAGTCAGACGATTTCTGAAAGACCAGAGAAAACTAAACTGCCAACCGATGAGCACATTCCTTAAGAATTTTTCTGCTGATCTGATCTGGGCTGCATGCTTTTCTTGAATTTGTTTGCTTGAATTGCTTCTCTACCTCCCATTTTTTGATGATAACACAAGATCCTGCTAATTCACGAGTGAAGCTTGCTGCAAAATCTCACGTGTTCCTCAAATTCATCATTTTCAAACCAGCTAAAAAATCTGTTCAATTCGTTCGCAACATCACGAGGATTGTCTGCGACCAAAAAAAGTCATTTCTCTTTTTCGATGTGAAGCCTGTCATTTTATGCATACACTTCCATGCATCTCTGAGATTATTTGTCCTAAAGCAATCATGCAGCTTGCCTCTATACACATTTTCCACATTCTGAATTTTCTTCCTTCCTTTGATTTTTAGTTCATTTGTCTTGGTCCCCAACACTAATTGCAATTTGTATTTCTTTCATTATTATTTTTAAGTCCTTTGTAATCCAAGGTTTCTCATTTGGATAGCTCTTAATCATGTTAGATTGGACATGAAGCTGTTCACAAAAGATAATATCTATAATATCTGTGGTCTATATCATCGTCTTCCATAAAAATATCCCAATTCGTGTTGTCAAAACAAGTTTGCAGATCTTGAATGGCCACAATATCCCAAACTTTAACTGCTTTCCTGACAAGTTTTACAGTTTTCAGTTTTTGTCGATATTTAGAGAGGAGATGATCTGAATCTCTAATCCCTGGTCGGATCAGACTTGCAAGAGTCAGGAATGGAGTAAAATCATTGCTCCATTGTATTGTTCCCACAAATTGGTCTGTCAACACACCTCGTGTAGTTACAGAGAATGTCTCTGAAAACCAAGTCACAGTGATTAATATCACCTAGGATGATCTTCAGTGAATCTGGGAATGGAGCAACATTTCTTGGACTGTTTCATAAACCACTTATGGGGCAGATAGAAAGGTCTAAAAGCCATGCACAGTAATTCAATGTTAGCAAGGCAAATACATTTGGGATACAGATGACAGATATGCTCTCTAACATGATACAAAGCGTACAGAACAGGAAGTTCACTGTTGAGTTACTTGGTTCCAGCCAAGGTTCAACTCGCCTAACCTAGATTGGAAGGCAAAGCTCAGCCCATGTTCCAGTGATTCCTGGAGAGTACACATGTGTGAGTAGGATCAAGTTTGGTTGTGGCATCCTCAACTGACGGGCTTGCAAACCCTTACTGTTTGGGTTCTTACATGAAGGATAGTCTGAAAGGGTGCTGGTAGATATACTATAGTAGCAGCGGGTGCCTTCAAGACAGATGGGGCAAAAATTAAAAAGAAACAAAAGTTGTTGCCTAACTCCACACACACTTCAGCATATAATAGTTGAAGTGTTTTTGTCAGATATATGGAAACATAATTCAAATAAGAGTGAATTATTTCCTATCACTGTTCAACATTGGAAACAAGTGTTGTAAACTTTAAAGGATGTAACAACATCCTGTGTACTGTCTAACATTGGCAATGTGGTGGCTATGGTACAAGGATAGTAACATGGATAGTATGAGCTCAGATCCCACCATGGCATGTTGTGAAATTGAATTCAATAAATCTGGTAAATTTTGAGCTAGCATCAGAGAAATGACTATGAAAGCTGCCGTTGTCAAACCCAACGGTTCAACCCAACCCTGGTTCATGAATACCCTGCAGGGGGTTTACCCTTTCATCCCTACCTGGTCTGGCCTGCCTGTAACTCCAGTTTCACAGTTTGTGGATGACTCTTCATGCTCTCAGAAAATGGACAATAAAATTGCCAAAAGCCTTTATTTACATATCATGACATCAGCGGTCATGTGCACAGCAAGCCAAAGTGTACAAAATTATTTATCCAAACATTTCCCTTTCCATTAAAAAGCTCTTTCTTGTCCTGTCAAGTTTATCTGCCTGACACATGCATTTCACAGATAATCTTGAAAGCGTTCAGGTTATTTTATGGTATGTATGCGAGTTGTTATTGGCTGTTGATCTGGTGTCTGCTGGTTGCTTGGGTGGTGATCTTGGTGTTCCTTTGGGGAGTGTTGTTACTGTGGTGAGTGTTGCTCATTTGTTGCACTAGTTGGAGTACGGCTGTCCTCTGGGCTGATGGTTGTTCAGTTGGCACACTCATCTGTCTCATCAGCTGTTTGCTGTGAAGGAGCAGCTTCTCCAGTTGAGCGTAGATGTCTGTGGTTGCCATGATAGATCTGGTCATTCACCTTCACCTAGTCTGATCGAGGTGACCATTTCTTCGTGCAAGTTCCAAGTTGCTAAGTGGGCTCATTTTTCTTGAGTGTGTTAAATATTTGCACTCTGACTGACTCTCCAACTCTCAGCTCTGACAACGATTTGGCAGTTTTATCAAAGTAACACTTGACTTTCTGTAGTTTCGCTATGATATTGTCCCTCACACCTGTTAATACTTCTGGCTTCAGTAGTTTCTTAGTTGTTGGAAGAGTCGCTGGACTGGACTACTTCCAGTATGGAGTTAGTATGGAAATGATGTGTAGTGCTGAATTTCCCAATCATTCATGAACTGAGGGCCATTGTTGCTCACCACAATGTCAGGAATGCCATGACGACTGAAGCGAGCTTTCAGTTGTTTGACGATCTCACTGACAATGATGAGATAATCATTTCCAGTGAGAGTAAAGAGGTGTACTCCAAGCTGCATCCATGGTCTGTCTGGGATATCAAGAGTCATGAGGGGCTCTTTAGCTTGCTCAGTTTGATATTCATTGCAAGCACTGCACTGGCTGATGTGGTCCTTTATCTCAATGCTCATGTTTGGCCAGTAGAGCACTTCTCTTGCTTTCCTCAGAATAGACTTGATTTTTTGATGGTTTGCGTGGATATGCATCTCTTTTCTCATCGCCTTAGGGATAATGACTGTAGTTCCTTTGTACAACACGTCATTTCTGTATGCTCAATACTCTCACAGCAAGAGGGGTGTCCTTGATGGTTTCAGGCCATCCTTTGTAAATTTCAGATGGATGTTACCTGAATAGAGGTGAGACAGAGGATACCCAACCCATCTCACCTTGAAATTATTGACCAAGATAGACTTATAAGGTACAAAGAACAAAAGAACAAAGAACAGTACAGCACAGGAACAGGCCATTCGGCCCTCCAAGCCTGCGCCGATCTTGATGCCTGCCTAAACTAAAACCTTCTACACTTCCGGGAACCGTATCCCTCTATTCCCATCCTATTCATGTATTTGTCAAGATGCCTGTTAAACGTCATTATCGTACCTGCTTCCATCACCTCCCCCAGCAGCAAGTTCCACGCACTCACCACCCTCTGTGTAAAGAACTTGCCTCGCACATCCCCTCTAAACTTTGCCCCTCTCACCTTAAACCTATGTCCCCTAGTAACTGACTCTTCCACCCTGGGAAAAAGCTTCTGACTATCCACCCTGTCCATGCTGCTCATAGCTTTGTCAACCTCTATCATGTCACACCTCCACCTCCGTCGTTCCAGTGAAAACAATCCGAGTTGATCCAACCTCTCCTCATAGCTAATGTCCTCCAGACCAGGCAACATCCTGGTAAACCTCTTCTGTACCCTCTCCAAAGCCTCCACGTCCTTCTGGTAGTGTGGCGACCAAAATTGCACGCAATATTCCAAGTGGCCTAACTAAAGTTCTGTACAGCTGCAGCATGACTTGCCAATTTTTATACTCTATGCCATGACCGATGAAGGCAAGCATGCCGTATGCCTTCTTGACTACCTTATCCACCTGCGTTGCCACTTTCAGTGACCTGTACGCACAGATCTCTCTGCCTGTCAATACTCCTAAGGGTTCTGTCATTTACTGTGTACCTCCCACCTGCATTAGACCTTCCAAAATGCATTACCTCACATTTGTCTGGATAAAGCTCCATCAGCCATTTCTCTGCCCAATTCTCCAACCGATCTATCTCCTGCTGTATCCTCTGACAATCCTCATCACTATCGGCAACTCCACCAACCTTTGTGTCATCCGCAAACTTACTAATCAGACCAGCTACATTTTCCTCCAAATCATTTATATATACTACAAAGAGCAAAGGTCCCAGCACCGATCCCTCCGGAACACCACTAGTCACATCCCCCCATTCAGAAAAGCACCCTTCCACTGCTACCCTCTGTCTTCTATGACTGAGCCAGTTCTGTATCTATCTTGCCAGCTCACCTCTGATCCCCTGTGACTTCACCTTTTGAACCAGTCTGCCATGAGGGACCTTGTCGAAGGCTTTACTGAAGTCCATATAGATAACATCCATTGCCCCTCCTTCATCAATCATCTTTGTCACTTCCTCAAAAAACTCGATCAAATTAGTAAGACATGACCTCCCCTTCACGAAACCATGCTGCCTCTCGCTAATAAGTTCGTTTGTTTCCAAATGGGAGTAAATCCTGTCCTGAAGAATCCTCTCCAATAATTTCCCTACCACTGACGGAAGGCTCACCGGCCTATAATTTCCTGGATTATCCTTGGTACCGTTCTTAAACAAAGGAACAACATTGGCTATTCTCCAGTCCTTTGGGACCTCACCCGTAGCCAATGAGGATGCAAAGATTTCTGTCAAGGCCCCAGCAGTTTCTTCCCTTGCCTCCCTCAGTATTCTGGGGTAGATCCCATCAGGCCCTGGGGACTTATCTACCTTAATGCTTTGCAAGATACCCAACACCTCCTTCTTTGTGATAATGAGATGACTTAGACTATTGACACTCCCTTCCCTAGGCTCATCATCCACCAAGTCCTTCTCTTTGGTGAATACTGATGCAAAGTACTCATTTAGCACCTCGCCCATTTCCTCTGGCTCCACACATAGATTCCCGTCTCTGTCCTTGAGCGGGCCAACCCTTTCCCTCGTTACCCTCTTGCTCTTTATATACGTATAAAAAGCCTTGGGATTTTTCTTAATCCTGTTTGCCAATGACTTTTCATGACCCCTATTAGCCCTCCTGACTCCTTGCTGAAGTTCCTTCCTACTGACTTTGTATTCCTCAAGGGATTCGTCTGTTCCTAGCCTTCCAGCCCTTACGAATGCTTCCTTTTTCTTTTTGACTCGGCTCACAATATCCCGCGTTATCCAAGGATCCCGAAACTTGCCAAACTTATCCTTCTTCCTCACAGGAACATGCTGGTCCTGGATTCTAATCAACTGACATTTGAAAGACTTCCACATGTCAGATGTTGATTTACCCTCAAACAGCCGCCCCCAATCTAAATTCTTCAGTTCCTGCCTAATATTGTTGTCATTAGCCTTCCCCCAATTTAGCACCTCCACCCGAGGACTGCTCTTATCCTTATCCACAAATACCTTAAAACTTATGGAATTGTGGTCACTGTTCCCGAAATGCACCCCTACTGAAACTTCGACCACCTGGCCGGGCTCATTCCCCAATAACAGGTCCAGAACGGCCCCATCCCTAGTTGGACTATCGACATATTGTTTCAAGAAGCCCTCCTGGATGCTCCTTACAAATTCTGCCCCATCCAAACCCCTAGCACTAAGTGAGTCCCAGTCAATATAGGGGAAGTTAAAATCACCCACCACTACAATCCTGTTACCTTTACATCTTTCCAAAATCTGTCTACATATCTGCTCCTCTACCTCCCGCTGGCTGTTGGGAGGCCTGTAGAAAACCCTCAACATCGTGACTGTTCCCTTCCTATTCCTGAGCTCCACCCATATTGCCTCGCTGCATGACCCCTGCAAGGTGTCCTCCCGCAGTACAGCTGTGATATTCTCCTTAACCAGTAATGCAACTCCCCCACCCCTTTTACATCCCCTCTATCCCGCCTGAAGCTTCTAAATCCTGGAACATTTAGCTGCCAATCCTGTCCTTCCCTCAACCAAGTCTCTGTAATAGCAACAACATCATAGTACGAAGTAATAATCCAAGCTCTAAGTTCATCTGCCTTACCTGTTATACTTCTCGCATTGAAACAAATGCACTTCAGACCACCAGTCCCGCTGTGCTCCGCAACATCTCCCTGCCCGCTCTTCCTCTTAGTCTTACTGGCCTTATTTACTAGTTCCCCCTCATTTATTTCATTTGCTGTCCTACTGCTCTGGTTCCCACCCCTCTGCCACACTAGTTTAAAGCCTTCCGAGTGACGCTAGCAAACCTCGCAGCCAGGATATTTGTGCCCCTCCAGTTTAGATGCAACCCGTCCTTCTTATACAGGTCCCATCTGTCCCTGAAGAGATCCCAATGGTCCAGATATCTGAAACCCTCCCTTCTACACCAGCTGTTCAGCCATGTGTTTAGCTGCACTATCTTCCTCTTTCTAGCCTCACTGACACGTGGCTCAGGGAGTAATCCCGAGATTACAACCCTAGAGCTCCTGTCTTTTAACTTTCTACCTAACTCCCTAAACTCCCCCTGCAGGACCTCATCACTCTTCCTGCCTATGTCATTGGTACCGATGTGTACCACAACCTCTGGCTGTTCACCCTCCCCCTTCAGAATGCCCCCTGTCCATTCAGAGACATCCTTGACCCTGGCACCAGGGAGGCAACATACCATCCTGGAGTCTCTTTCACCTCCACAGAAGCGCCTATCTGTGCCCCTGACTATCGAGGCCCCGATAACTATTGCTCTTCTGCGCTTTGACCCTCCCTGCTGAACAGCAGTGGTGCCACTGCTCTGGCTGCTGCTGTTTTCCCCTGATAGGCCATCCCCCCAACAGTATCCAAAACAGTATACTTGTTAGAGAGGGGGATAGCCACAAGGGATTCCTGCACTGACTGCCTGCCCCTTCTAGCAGTCACCCATCTATCTGCCTGCGCCTGCATAAGTACAAACTTATGTTCTTTAATCAAGTCAGAGAGTTTATTAAGTTAACCAAGATTTATAAAGTTAATTCTTAATAACGGCATAAGTATACAGCTGCAACTCAGCACTGACGGTTCCTACATCCGAGCTTGCTCGGGCACAGTCTTCTCTCCTCCTTCTCTTGCTGTGTTCTGTTGACCATGGTCTATCATCATCTTCTAAGTGTTCCAGCGATGTCCCAGACTCTCCTCTTTTTATCTCTCTTAGGGAATCTCTGTCTCACCATAATAGTGGATGATCTAATTCAGCCAACAAGATTGGGTTAAGACTACATTATTATTTGCCCCTGGTCTCATGATGGCTTAGCACATAGACCCTCACATTTGGTTCCTGTTTTTGACCCTTGCCAGATATGCAAAATTCCCCTTTTTCTGAAATAGATCTATTTCTGCAGCTTTGTGGTTTTAACGACTAAACTCTGATCTTTTTGATCCTTGTTCTTACACAAGTGCAGACAAACATGCTTTCCAGACTCTACAAATGTCAATTCAGCATTCAACAGCTATACATTGACCTATTTCAGTCAAACCTGCCCATTATGCCTTGCCATCAAATCTTGACATTACAGATCTTGCATAAAAGATGTTACAAAGTTATCCATAGAAATAAGCTGTGCAAATACTCTAGATCCTACACTTTCATTACAACTTCCTGTAGCAATTGAAGAGTTGCATCTCGTTGCGTAGTTTACTTGATCTGAACAAGACGCTTGACTGTCAGATTCAATGTCTCTGCTGGGTTGTTGACTTCCAGAGCATGTCATGATATTGCTTCTTGTTGAATCTGGAAGATTTTGCACTCTGTACTAACATATCAATTTTCTTCAAAGGGAGCGCAGCACTTCACAGCAGTCGGCAATGTACATCTGCTTCCCTTGCTCGTACTTCACTTCCAATTGATATCTCTGCAAATGATGTAACATCCTTGGCAAACGCTTTAGAGCAGATAGAAGCAGTTTGAGAAAGATGCTTTGAGTGGCTTGTGGTCAGACTGTACCATCAGTTTTTCTCTCTCCCAAACAGGTACTGGCTGAAATGCTTGGAAGCAAAGACAGTAGCAAGACATTCTATCTTGATCTGCATAGCTTTGTTCAGCTTGTGTTAATGCTCTGGATGTAAATGCAACTGGTTGTTCTTGCTGGCTCCATGTCCTGTTTCACTGGCATCACACTGCAGGGTAACTTCCTTGTCGACATCATAGTACCTCAGCACTGGCATTGTCGTCACTGGTTTTTTAATGTGAATGAAAGCTGCTTCTTGTTCTGTGCTCCAATACCATGGAACATCCTTTGCAGTAAGCTTGCATAGAGGTTCACACTCTGACCACAGATTGGGCAAAAAACTTACCTAGGTAGTTTACAAATCCAACACATCGTTGAACTGCCTTCACATTTGTTGGTTGCTGCATCTCTGCTACAGCTTGCACCTTTATCAGGAGCAGGGCGAAGTCCTTTAGCTGTCAGTACATGCCCTATGTACCTGACTTCAGTCATCTTCAGCTGCAACTTTTTCTTGTTCAGGTGCGGGTTCATCTGGTGAGCTCTGTCTAGCAATCTCAATCTCAGATTCCAATCAGGGTCCAATGATGGAAGATGGCATCTTCCATCATGTCTCCACATCCATAATCTAGAAGATCATCCACAATCACTTCCACTCCTGGTAGACCATTGACTATCTCCTGCTGTCTGCGTTGGTACTCTTCTGGAGCAGTAGAAATGCCAAATGGCATGCGCAATCATCTGTATCTCCCAAATGGCATCCAGAAAGTAGTTAGAAAGCTGCTGCTTTCATCTAACTTCACTTGCCGGTATCCATCCTTAACATTTAGGGTAGTAAAGACCTTTTGCCTTGGCAAGTTGAGGCAGAATCTCTTTAGTAGTTGGTATTGTGTGGTGAGATCTCTTTAAAACTTTATCGAGGTAATTTGAATTTAACACACTTTCAATTTGTCAGATTTTTTTCACTGCTACCATGCTGCTAATCCAGTCTGTAGGAGTTTTTACTTTCTTGAGTACTCCCATCTTTTCAAGCTCCTCCTCAGGGCAGCTGGAACTCTCCTCAGAAGATGTTAAGTTGACCTCACACGCTCATCCACTTCAAGATGACATTCACCAGGAAAGTATCCAAGACCTGTGAAAATATATTTGTAATCCATCAGGATCTGTTCAGCAGTCAATGGTTTAGGGTCATGCAAAACACTACAAATCTCTTCTGGTACATGAAGGATTACAAGCCCAAGCTTTTGACTTGTTTCAGCTTAGATGAGGGGAGTTTGCTTAGTGCCCACTATCTGGAACTGAAGTTCTTCTTTCTTCCTGTTGCATTGGATTCTTAGCTTGGTTTGTCCTCTTGGGGTGAGCATCCTTCCATCTTGGCGCCTTAACTTTACCTTCGTCTTCATATTTGGGTTACCATCTTGTGCAATTTCAAACAAGTATGCGAAGCTCGTTATATTGCATGTAGAACTGGTGTCTATCTGACTTCCGATCAGCCTGATGCTCTCCTTCTATAGTCATCATTCCAAGAGTCACAAACCACTTTCTACCTTGAGCCTTGACAGCCCCAACATGTTCGAGTGTGTAGAGTGATTTGTTAGAATCATCATCGGTCATCTCTCCAGCACCCATCTTTGCAGGCTTGCTTTTCTGCTTTCTAGCAAAACATTTGCGTACAAAATAGTTCAGCTTCTTGCAGTTAGAGCACTACTTACCTCACATTGGACATGCTTCCTTTTCCTTCTTGTGGTGCCCCTCACAGTATTTACATCTAGTGCTATGGCCTTGATTTTTCTGCTGGCCCTTCTGAAAGTTGTCCTTCATTTTCATCATTGACTTGTGCTGGGAAG
This sequence comes from Heterodontus francisci, assembly GCF_036365525.1. NCBI lineage: Eukaryota > Metazoa > Chordata > Chondrichthyes > Heterodontiformes > Heterodontidae > Heterodontus > Heterodontus francisci. The sequence goes on from NC_090375.1 coordinate 42,729,663, forward strand.
ACTTGGACTGCCTTTTAGCATAGTGCATAGCCTTGTCGGTTCTCCCATCAATACTCTTCTGCTGTTGATGAGTCACCCCAGAGCTTCTGCACATGTTAGCTTTCTTGAGAGTAAGTTTCTCTTTTCTCAGAAGACATGTTCTCACAGTGGGATCTCTTGCTCCTACCACAGTCCTATCTCTGATGAAATCATCCTTCAGTTCCTCAAGCTCTCAAGACTCAGCTAGACGTCACTACTGTCACGCTCACGTGAAGTGCAGCGATTAAAATACAGAACCCAAACTGAAGAGTTATAAAAATTGAATTTTCCTTTAAAAATTGGAGAGTGTGCTGCAAAAATGGCTACTGCCTCGTCCTTTTTATGCAAACTCTCTTACTGTCTGTTAATGACAAAAGGATACGTTCCAAGCTAAGAGGTATTAATTACACCCATCCTGAACCCATCAAGAGACATTTTTGAACTGATTGGGTTCTTCTGAAACAAAGACGATGTGAAATAGCCACAATGGTCATCACGGAGGAGGGGATCTGCGTCTCCCAACAGAGAGACCACATGAAGAATCTTTACCCTGATAAAGCAGCTCTCTGGAAAGAGAGGGAGAGAATCAGAACAACTTCCCAAACATCTGTCCAGCCAAGAGCTGGGAGAAATTCCAGGAAAAGCCAAAGAAGGTTTACTGTGAACCCTGAAAGCCTACCTCACTTCAAACCACTTATCCTTTTCCTCTCTATCTATCTACGTGTGTGTGTGTGTGTGTGTGTGTGTGTGTGTGTGTGTGTGTGTGTGTGTGTGTGTGTCGGCGCATGCGTGTGTGGGTGTGATTGCGAAAAGTTTGGGAATGAATATTGCTCAATAAATAGAAAACCTGTTGCTGTCTGTTTATTTGACAAATAAAACACACAGGAGTTAAAACCCTAGTTACAAAAACACATGCTGCAGTCAGTTGGGAGTTGAACAGTGTGAGCTATCCACACTCTTTACCACCTGGCTGTAACTGTACAGTCACATACTGATCAGTATTTTCCCTCTCTTCCTGAGCTCCTGTGTTAAACACACGGTGTTCATAAATTACATTAGTAGAGGGTTCAAAGTGGGACTTGAAGGCCTCCAAAATCTCAAGTCTCGCTTTTCTTCCCCTCAGTGAGATCTAGGGTACAATGTAGCTTGTAACGCTCCTTCCCCATCAATGATAACAATTGCTACTCTTATCTGTTCGGGTTTATTGTCCAATTATGTGGCAATCTGATAATCCTGCCATCGAGACTGGAAGAATTGCCAGTTCCCTCTGAAATCCCGGCTACTCGCTCTGACACCATGTACCATGTGGTGTATAAAATGGCCACTACCAAAAGCTTTTATTTACATATCATAACATCAGAGGTATGGCAAGCCAAAGTGTACAAAAGTATTTATCCAAACACAAATTACAATTGTAAATGTAACCTTAGAATCAGGTGACTTTACACTTGAATTACATTAGAATTGGCAATGATGCAGAGTCTGAACCCTGTTATATCAACTGTGGGTTTCAATAAAGGGAAAGGATAGGAACAATGTATACGAGTCATACAATATTCAAATATAATAATAGAACCCCGGGACCTCCCTTCCTAACAGCACTGTGGGTATACCTACCCCAAATGGACTGCAGCGGTTCAAGAATGCAGCTCACCACCACCTTCTCAAGGGCAATTAGGGATGGGCAATAAATGCTGGCCTGGCCAGCGACGCCCACATCCCATGAATGAATTTGAAAAAAAGGACCAGACTAGGAGGCGGGGTGGGGCATAAAATAGGGTGGGAGGTGAGGGATTCTGTGCCTGTCACCTACCCGCCACCACTGCCATTTTACCAGCGGCGGGGGAGATGGCAGGCATCCTGCCCACTCTTAGGCCAATTGAGGCCTTTAAGTGACCAATTAAGAGCCACTTAGGGGCCTCTTCCCACCGCTGCTGGTATTTTGCCAGCACTGGACGGGCACTTTGGCACCTGGAAAGGCCACCTAGTAATGCATGGCGGCCTCCTTGCAGGCTGGGGGTAAGGGACCCTCCTGATTGGGAACACTGTGCCCCATGGAGGGACCCTCCCAGCAGCAACAGCCGCCCCTGCTGAAACAATCCCCCCCACCCTACAGTCTGACCTTTTCACCCACTACCCCCCACTCCCCCCCCCTCTCCGGAGCCTAGAGGATTGCCCCTGGTGAGGCCCCACCCCTACTTACCTCCATTCCGGGGCCGCCTCCATTGTTGCTGGTCCTGGCTGGCTACAGTTACAGCAGTTGGCCACTGCTCCTGGTGGTGCTGCTGGGACTGAAGAGCTGCAGGCCCTCGGGTTGGCTGGCATCTTTTGGAGGCGGGCTTTTTTGCCTCAGTGGGTGGAAGCCCTGACTGCAGCCAATTAAGGGCACGAGCCATGTAAAATCGCAGTGTGCCTTCCAGACCCAGTGGATGCGGTCTAATTCTTTTCTTGGAGGATGAAGGTTTCATTCTTTTCCCTTTTTGCCAGTCTTAATCTTCCTGTCCTGAAAGTATTGACACCTTGCTAGGCTACAGTTCCATGAGCACCAATTGCTTTCTGGTACCTCAGCAAGTGACCATTACTTGTGAATGAGCTTGATAGTGATTAACTTCAAATGTGGAGAGAATCTCAATCAAACCTGATCCTGTTCTTGCCCAATGCCCACGGACCCACTTCCAGGAAGAGGGAATGATTGTCTCTGGGCAGAAAACTGTGTCGGTCATTATGTTTGCCTCTGATTTGGTGCAAGTTGCGTAGTTACATTTAATGTAGTTGCAAATTATCATGCTTGAAGGTAGCACAAATTCTCTCAAATTAATCCCAAAAAAGGACATTGGAGTAACGTTCAAAAAAAAGTTAATTATACGTGATATTGATATTCTCAATACTTTTTGTGTAGTTTCATGAATGCAGCTGTTGTTTGATGTCAAATTTGACCATGAAAACAATTTTTTTTTACCTGTTATCATTCCTTTTATAGAATTACTCAGCTTTTTGTTGAACACTGCAGTCTCAATGTTGACCTACCTATCATCTCTGTGTCTATCTGCTTGATGGTAGCAGGGTCCCAGAGTGGCTGGGTTACAGATGGAAGCCTGGAGGCATTTGAAGTATCAGTTCTACTGATGGCCAAGGGCGAAGGCTGTAGGAATACCACTGCATATAGAAGTTGTATCCAGTCCTAAGAGGCCAAGTCTTCAATAACTTTAATCACAATGCTTATTAGTTACAGTAATGCAATCAGTTTGAGGCACGTGTGACATTTATTGCTGTGGTTTGATTAGAGAAAGTGACTTGCGTTCAAATCAATCCTTTTAGTTAAATTATTTCTGCTTTGGATAGTACTTTATGTTATTGGCTTATAGCCATGCTTCCCATTGGAATAATGAAATGTGAGCCACGAAATGGCTCAGCCACACATTGCACTCTGGAGTCTTACTGTATATTTTTGAAACATATTGGGGCTATCAAATGTACTGCTTGATTTATATTGATGCAACATTAATAATGGCCTTCAGATAAGTGCTCAGTGAAACTCTTTAATGTAAAAGATACAGCAATTTGAGTACTATGGAAGGATGTTTTTGGTGATAGTGTGATGATTGTTAGGTGATTAAAATTGTTAACATAAAACAAATTCTTAAAATTCCTCTGATGCTGTATTCATAATGGTTGACCTGATTCATGTACACCAACAATGACCCGAGTTTAAGAACATAGAATTAAGAGCTGGAGTAGGCCATTTAGCCCTTCAAGTCTGCAATACCATTCAATAAGATCATGGCTGATCGTCTATCTCAACTTCATCTTCCTGCACTATCACATATCCCTTAGTTCCCTTAGTATCCAAAATTCTATCAACCTTTGTCTTTAATATATTCAACAACTGAGCATCCACAACTCTCTGTGGTAGAGAATGCCAAAGATTCAGAACATTTTATCTCTTCATCTCAGTCCGAAATGGTTGATGCCCTTATTCCAAGACTATGACCCCGTGTTTTACATTACCTAGTCAGGGGAAACATTCTCCCAGGATCTACCCTGTCAAGCCCCTTAAGAATTTTATACGATCTCATGAGATCACCTCTCATTCTTCTTAATTCCAGGAAATATAAGACCAGTCTCGTTTTTAATTTATTTTTATTGTGGGCATTGCTGGCTAGGCTGGCATTTATTGCCCATCGCTAACTGCCCTTGAACTGAATGGCTTGCTAGGCTATTACAGAGGGCAGTTAAGAGTCAACCACATTGCTGTGGGTTTGAAGTTACATGTAGGCCAGACCAGGCAAAGAGGGAGGATTTCCTTCCCTAAAGAGCATTAGTGAACCAGATGGGTTTCTGCACCAGATGGGTTTCATGGTCACCATTAATTCCAGATTTATTTAAATACTTGAATTCAAATTTCACCCATCTGCCCTGGTGGGATTCGAACCCATGTCCCCGGAGTATTAGGCTGGGCTCTGGATTACTGGACTGCGAGCCTAGCGACATTACCACAATGCCACCGCCTCCCCATACTCATTTGCTCCTCATAGTGCCATCCCTTCATCCCAGGAATCCATCTAGTGAAATTTTGTTACCGTCTGTCGAAGGTAACATGCGAACATACGTACAAACATACGAATTAGGAGCAGGAGTAGGCCACTTGGCCCTTCGAGGCTGCTCCTCCATTCAATAAGTTCATGGCTGAATTGATTACTCCATATTTCCACCTACCCCCGATAACCTTCCACCCCCTTGCTTATCAAGAATCTATCTACCTCTGCTTTAAAAATATTCAAAGACTCTGCTTCCACTGCCTTTTGAGGAAGAGAATTCCAAAGACTCACGACCCTCTGAGAGAAAAAATTTCTGCTCATCTCTGTCTTAAATGGGCGACCCCTTATTTTTAAACGGTGACCCCTAGTTGTAGATTCTCCCACAAAGAGAAATATCCTTTCCACATCCACCCTGTCAAGACCCCTCAGGATCTTGTATGTTTCAATCAGGCCGCCTCTTACAGTTCTAAATTCCAGTGGATATAAGCCTAACCTGTTCAGTCTTTCCTCATAAGACAGCCTGCCCATTCCAGGTATTAGTCTAGTAACCCTTCTCTGTACTGCCTCCAACGCATTTACATCCTTCCTAAAATAAGGAGGCCAGTACTGTATACAGTACTCCAGATGTGGTTTCACCAATGCCCTGTATAGCTGAAGCATAACTTTCCTACTTTTGTATTCAATTCCCCTTGCAATAAATGATAACATTCTATTAGCTTTCCTAATTACATGCTGTACCTGCATACTAATCTTGTGCAATTCATGCACCAGGACACTCAGATCCCTCTGAGTCTCAGAGCTCTGCAATCTCTCACCATTTAGATAATATGCTTCTTGTTATTCTTCCTGCCAAAGTGGACAATTTCACACTTTCCTACATTATACTCCATTTGTCAGGTCTTTGCCCACTCACTTAAGCTATCGATATCCCTTTGTCGCCCCCTTATGTCCTCTTCACAAGTTACTTTCCCACCTATCTTTGTGTCATCAGCAAATTTAGCAACCATACCTTAGGTTCCTTCATCTAAGTCATTTATATAAATTGTAAAAAGTTGAGGCCCCACCACTGATCCCTGTGGCACACCACTTGTTATATTTTGCCAACCTGAAAATGACCCATTTATGCCTACTCTCTGTTTCCTGTTAGCTAGCCAATCTTCTATCCATGCCAATATGGTACCCCCTACACCATGAGCTTTCATTTTCTGCAATAATATTTGATCAATTTCTATTTGCGCTCTCAGTTCATCTGTTTTGTTTCAAATGCTACGTGCATTCAGATACAGAGCCTTTAGTTTTGTCCTTTTATTGTTTTTGTAACCTCTAGCCTTATCAGTTGATTTACTCTTAGATTTGTACGCTCTGTCCCTTTCAGTCAATTCTGTTCATCATTTCCAATATTCATACCTTTCTCTCTTGCCTTGTCTCTACTCTTTGATTTACCATATCTTCCCAAATTTGATCCCTTGCCCCCACTATTCAGTTTAAAACCCTCTCTGCTTTCCTAGTTATGTGGCTCGCTATAACACTGACTCCAGCACGGTTCAGGTGTAGACCGTCCCAACGGTACAGCCACCACTTTCCCCAGTACTGATGCCAGTGCCCCACGAACCAGAACCCACTTCTACGACGCCAGTCTTTGAGCCACACATTAATTTCTCTAATCTTATTTGCCCTATGCCAATTCGCACGTGGCTCGGGTAATAATCTAGGGATTACTATCTTTGAGGTTCTGCTTCTGAATTTGGCGCCTAGCTGCTCATGCTGAGTATGCAGAACCTCTTTCCTTGTCATGTCTATGTCGTTGGTACCTACATGGACCAAGAAGACTGGATCCTCCCCCTCCCAGTGTAAGTTCCTCTCCAGCCCTGAGCAGATGTCCCGAACCCTGGCACCGGACAGGTAACACAGCCGTCTGGACTCTCACTCTTTTCTGCAGAGAACAGTGTTAGTCTCCCTAACTATACTGTCCCCTACTACCACGACATTCCTTTTTTCTCCCTCCACTTGAATGGCTTCCTGTATAATGGTGTCATGGTCAGGTTGCTCATTCACCCTGCAGCCCCCACTCTCATCCAAACAAGCTGAAAGAACCTCAGACCTGTTGGACAATCGCAAAGGCTCAGGCTCCTGCACTCCTGCCCTCTGGGTCTCCTTACCTGCTTCAACTGCAGCCATACTCTCCTGTCCCTCACCGCTGACCAAATCAGAAGACCCTATCCTAAGGGTTGTGACTGCTTCCTGGTACAAAATGACTAGGTAACTTGCCCCATCCCTGATGTGTCGCAGTGTCTGCAGCTTGGACTCCAATTCAATGATTCTGAGACGAAGCTCATCGAGCTGCAAACACTTACTGCAGACGTGTTTGCCCTGGATCACACTGGCATCCAGGAGCTCCCACATGCTGTAGCCGTGACACATCACCTGTCCTGCCATCCTTAATGTGTTTTAATTAACTGCTTAATCATTTTATTCAATTATTTACTTTATTTTCCTATTTTTATATATTAAGCTTGCCACTGGTTCCTTTACTATTTTAAATGTTAAGATGAGAATGGACCTTAATCACTTACCAGATACTCACCAAACAGGTAGCTTCTTCCCAAACCAGTCACCTACCTGCTTGCCTGTGATGTTTGATGCTGTGTTTGATTTAAATTAAATTAAATTAAAAGCTTACCTGTATACTCACCCCAGTGGCTCTCTGTTTACCTGATCTCTGTTGATTGTCACATCACTCTGTTGTCACTTTTTGATTTTTCCTTTCTCCTCCCTTGCTGCTCCCAAGGTGCTCCTCTCTCTCTCTCGCTCTGTCTCCGGTCTACGACTCTGGGCTTTTGGTGTACTTTTGGCAAGTACATCCTTCCATAGGTGAGGAGACCAAAGTTATACATAGTACTCAAGGTGTGGTCTCACCAGGGCCCCATACAATTGCAGTAAGACTTTTTTACTTTTCTCTTCCAATCCCTTTGGAATATAGGCTCACATCCCGTTTGCTTTCCTAATTGTTTGTCGAAATAACATGTTAATTTTCTGTGATTCATGTACAAGAACACCAAGATCCCTCTGAATGCAACCATTTCCTCGTCTCTCACCATTTAAAAAATATTCTGATGTCCTATTTTTTCTACCAAAGTGGATAACTGCATACTTCTCCACACTATATTCCACCTGCCATATTCTTGTCCACTTAATTAACCTATGTATATACCTGATGCCATGAGCCCTTGTATCAAAACATTTTTGAATATCCAAATACAATGCATCCACTTCTCTACCCAGCTAGTTATAACCTCAACAAAATCTCATTCCACAATCCCTGCTGAGTTAACTGATCTTATCAGGATGACAATATGTCAGAAACCTTTTTTTTAAAATGAATTTTCTATTTCTGACAGCTATCTTGTTGGAGCATGAGTACATGCGTGTCTGTGCTGCATAGTCTTTGATTAAGGATAGGATTGGGCGGTTAAACTTTGACACTTGGCCCACCACCCCCCCTCCCCCTTTCATGTTTGCGTACCTGGTGTTGACAGTCACTTGGCCAATTGAGTGAGGTCCAAGAAGGCTGGCATGAATTTCAGCATAAAAACAGAAAATGCTGGAAATACTCAGCCGGTCAGGCAGCATCTTTGGAGAGAGAAAGAGTTAACATTTCAGGTCAATTACGTTTCATCTGAAATTCTTCTTCATTGACCTCTTTGGGGTTGGAAACTCAATTTTCGTCACTTGTTGCTTTGTTGGTTGGTTGTACCGAACAGCCAATGGAACACTCCCTCAATATTGCCCTGGAGTATCAGCTGAGATTACCAGCTCAAATTTCTGGAGTGAGGTTTGAACCCACTGTCTTCTGATTCAGAGCTCAGAATGCCACCGACTCAGCAAAGTTGAAAATGACAGCACTCCGGCTCCTCTGGGACCCACCAAAATAATTTAAAACTGATCTTTCCAGGGCCCCTCTTGGCTGCTTCACCGGAAAAACTGGTTGGATAGTGCACACCACACGCTTTGAGCAGTTCTTAAAATGTCAGTCACCGTCTGATGCCTTGAGTTACATATGCAAAAGAACATAATGTTTGAAACAGGTGGGCACTCAGTGGCAAGCCCTTGTAAAAGAAATAGTGACAGCCAGAGCAGCACGATGAATGGGTTCTACCAAGCCCATTTTGAAACCGTTAACACTGATTTTTGGCAAGTTTAAATCCTCCTCAATGTGTCACCTGCCCCTGCATACGTAATCTGATATCCCCTAACCTGATTTATTATGCTTTATGATTGTTTTTCTTCCAAAGAACATGCTTCTATTCACAGCTGATGATCTTGAGAGGAAAAGCAGCTTTTGTTTAACAATAGCCAGTTGAGAAAAAAACATTCTTCTGTATTCTATTCTATTGACCTTCCAGGATTAAGATTAAAGAGGGAAGAGGAAAATTGATATGTAATGCCATGAAATTGTGATTTGAAATTGAACTGACCTATTCTGTCATCATGATACAAAGGGCAGTGAGTAAGATAAGGTTGTACAGTCCGTCAGCAGTGTCCGTTTACTGGCACTTCCTACATTCAGTTTGTTTTGCTTTATCTGTGAAGATGTTCATTAACAGCAATGTTGCAAAGCATCTTCTGGAACAATTATGAAACAAACAGCTCTGGATGCTTTAATGACTATTTACTGTACTTCAATTTCTGCAGGTGTTTTCGAGCACCAAGGGAATTGCGATTCCAGATGGTTAATTCCCTGTTACATTATAATTCATGCAGGTAACGAGGTAAATATCTCACCCCAGTCATACTGGAGTGTGTAATATATATTCAAATGTTCTTCCTCAAATAATGTCTTATCCTCAAGTGCCCCTGCCAGAGATTGCTGCTGTTGGACCATTTGTGCATGTCACTGCCTCTTTCTTACAGATCATAAAATTGTTAATCCATCCAGAGGCCATTCGACTCATTGTATCTAAGCCAGAGCGATCCAATTAGTCCCATTCTCCTGATCTTTCCCCAAATCCCTGCAGATTATTTGGTTTCAGGTATATATCCAGTTCCTTTTTGAAAGTAACTATTGAATCTGCTTACACCACTTTTTCAAGTGGTGCATTTCAGATCATAACTCTGTGTGTAAAAATAAATCCTCTCTTCACCCTGCCCCCTTCTCCTCCGCCTAAAAATGATATAAATGCACACAAAGACCTTCTTTTTTCTTCTTCTTTGGCCACCTTATATCGAGAGACAATGGATACGCGCCTGGAGGTGGTCAGTGGTTTGTGAAGCAGCGCCTGGAGTGGCTATAAAGGCCAATTCTAGAGTGACAGGCTCTTCCACAGGTGCTGCAGAGAAATTTGTTTGTCGGGGCTGTTACACAGTTGGCTCTCCCCTTGCGCCTCTGTCTTTTTTCCTGCCAACTACTAAGTCTCTTCGACTCACCACATTTTAACCCCGTCTTTATGGCTGCCCGCCAGCTCTGGCGAACGCTGGCAACTGACTCCCACGCCTTGTGATCAATGTCACAGGATTTCATGTCGCGTTTGCAGACGTCTTTAAAGCGGAGACATGGACGGCCGGTGGGTCTGAAACCAGTGGCGAGCTCGCTGTACAATGTGTCTTTGGGGATCCTGCCATCTTCCATGCGGCTCACGTGGCCCAGCCATCTCAAGCGCCGCTGACTCAGTAGTGTGTACAAACTGGGGATGTTGGCCGCCTCGAGGACTTCTGTGTTGGAGATACGGTCCTGCCACCTGATGCCAAGTATTCTCCGGAGGCAGCGAAGATGGAATGAATTGAGACGTCGCTCTTGGCTGACATACGTTGTCCAGGCCTCGCTGCCATAGAGCAAGGTACTGAGGACACAGGCCTGATACACTCGGACTTTTGTGTTCTGTGTCAGTGCGCCATTTTCCCACACTCTCTTGGCCAGTCTGGACATAGCAGTGGAAGCCTTTCCCATGCGCTTGTTGATTTCTGCATTGAGAGACAGGTTACTGGTGATAGTTGAGCCTAGGTAGGTGAACTCTTGAACCACTTCCAGAGCGTGGTCGCCAATATTGATGGATGGAGCATTTCTGATGTCCTGCCCCATGATGTTCGTTTTCTTGAGGCTGATGGTTAGGCCAAATTCATTGCAGGCAGCCGCAAACCTGTCGATGAGTTTCTGCAGACACTCTTCAGTGCGAGATGTTAAAGCAGCATCGTCAGCAAAGAGGAGTTCCCTGATGAGGACTTTCCGTACTTTGGACTTCACTCTTAGACGGGCAAGGTTGAACAACCTGCCCCCTGATCTTGTGTGGAGGAAAATTCCTTCTTCAGAGGACTTGAACGCATGTGAAAGCAGCAGGGAGAAGAAAATCCCAAAAAGTGTGGGTGCGAGAACACAGCCCTGTTTCACGCCATTCAGGATAGGAAAGGGGTCTGATGCGGAGCCACCATGTTGAATTGTGCCTTTTATATTGTCATGGAATGAGGGGATGATACTTAGTAGCTTTGGTGGGCATCCAATCTTTTCTAGTAGTCTGAAGAGACCACGTCTGCTGACCAGGTCAAAGGCTTTGGTGAGATCAATGAAAACAATGTAGAGGGGCATCTGTTGTTCACGGCATTTCTCCTGTATCTGACGAAGGGAGAACAGCATGTCAACGGTCGATCTCTCTGCATGAAAGCCACACTGTGCCTCAGGGTAGATGCGCTCGGCCAGCTTCTGGAGCCTGTTCCGAGTGACTCGAGCAAAGACTTTCCCCACTATGCTGAGCAGGGAGATTCCACGGTAGTTGTTGCAGTCACCGCGGTCACCTTTGTTTTTATAGAGGGTGATGATATTGGCATCGCGCATGTCCTGGGGTACTGCTCCCTCGTCCCAGCACAGGCAAAGCAGTTCATGTAGTGCTGAGAGTATAGCAGGTTTGGCACTCTTGATTATTTCAGGGGTAATGCTGTCCTTCCCAGGGGCTTTTCCGCTGGCTAGAGAATCAATGGCATCACTGAGTTTCGATTTGGTTGGCTGTATGTCCAGCTCAACCATGACTGGTAGAGGCAGGGCTGCATTGAGGGCAGTCTCAGTGACAGCATTCTCCCTGGAGTACAGTTCTCGGTCGTGCTCAACCCAGCGGTCCATTTGTTTGTGTTGGTCAGTGATTATGTCCCCTGATTTAGATTTGAGGGGGGTGATCTTCTTGATGGTTGGCCCAAGAGCTGTCTTCATGCCATCATACATTCCTCTGATGTTTCCGGTGTCTGAGGCCAGCTGAATATGACTGCATAGGTGTTGCCAGTAGTCGTTTGCTCAGCGCCTGGCTGTTCTTTGTGCAGTGCTTCTGGCTGCTTTAAGTGCTGCGGATGTTAAATCGCTGGGGGCTTTCTTGTAGTTCAACAGTGCAATGCGCTTCGCGGCTATGACAGGTTCCAGCTCTTCATTATGAGATTGAAACCAGTCTGCATTTCTCTTCGCACTTTTGCCGTAGGTGGTCAAAGCTGACTCATAGATGGCGTCTCTGATGTGGGCCCACTTGGTCTCAGCATCCCCTGTGGGAGTGTTTTGAAGGGCTGTGGCAAGTGAATTTAGAGATTTTTGTAACAGCTGTGGGTGAGAAATTCTGCTCGTGTTGATGCGCGGGTGGCCCTTCTGCTTGGAATGATGCAACTTCTTTGGTCTGAGTCTAACCTTGCTGCACACCAGGGAGTGGTCGGTGTCGCAGTCCGCACTGTGGAAGCTGCGTGTGATTTGAACAGTGTTTAAGGCGGCTCGCCTTGTGACAATGAGGTCGGGCTGGTGCCAACGACGCGATCTTGGGTGCCTCCATGAAACCTGATGACAAGGTTTAGTGTGAAAGAACGAGTTGGTGATGCAGAGGTTATGATAGGTACACAACTCAAGCAGTCTCTGCCCGTTCTCATTCATCCTTCCAACGCCATGGCGCCCAAGGCAGGAGGGCCATGAGTCATGGTCGGCCCCAACCCTGGCATTAAAGTCCCCCAGCAGGAATAGGTGTTCGGTGTTGGGGATGCTGCTAATGATGTTATGAGTTCCTCGTAGAACTGATCTTTAGCTTCAGGTGAGGCGCAGAGTGTTGGAGCATAGATGCTGAGTAGGTGTACTGGACCAGAGGTGGTGAGCAGTCGGATGGACAGTATGCGTTCCGAGCCATTTGAGGGAGGCTCTAGCATGCTGAGCAAGGAGTTTCTGATGGCGAAGCCCACTCCATGCTGTCTTGGTTCTTCAGGATCCCTGCCCTGCCAGAAGAAGGTGTAGTCTTGCTCTGCTAGAGATCCACTCGCGGGGAGGCGAGTCTCCTGAAGTGCTGCAATATCTACATTGAGTCTACTGAGCTCGTTGTTAATGATGGCGGTCTTCCGAGAATCGTTGATTTGTGTCAGATCTTCCGACAGGCCAGGACCCATAGTTCTGACGTTCCAGCTTGCAAAGCGAAGGGCTGGTACCTTCTTTCCTTTTTTCGTGTTGTTTGGTGCGGTGTATCAGTCCACCTTTCGGGCCATGACCCTGAGCTCCAAGCACCCATTGAAGCAGGTGGACTGTGGCGGGACAGAACCTCATTGACCGGGGGCTGCCCGGTTTGAGACGGGCGGTAGCTGTCCAGTGAGGTGCAATGACCTCTCCCACCGACAAAGGCAACCCGTGGCGCCCAGTTTCTACACCAATTTATCTGGACTTATAACCCGTAACTGCTGCCTTCCGTGTTGCTTCAGTCGCTGTGAGGCAACTATGGAGTGACCTCTCCATGGCGCATGCCTGGGCAAATTTATGGAGGTTGAGAGTTGCCCAGTCGTCAAAACACCCCTCTCGGCCTTTCTGGTGGGGTCCAAAGGAGTGCAGGGCACGACGTTTGGCACCAGTATGGCTGCAGGAACTGCTGGAAACATGCCAAAGGTGACACATGACCGCCTACAGGGTTCCGTCGATGGTGGGCACTGAGGAAATGGCTGATTACCTGCACCCGCTTTCCCCCCTTCCCCCCCTTCCCCCCCTTCCCCCCCCTCGCACCTTCTTCCCCCCGCACCACCTTCCCCTGCACCCCCCCCACCCCCTTACAGCCCCCTTCCCAGCTCCCCCTCGCACCCCCCTCCCTCCACCCCTCCCCCGAGCATCCCCTCCTCCCACCGGCACCATCCTACACCTGTGTAGGGGCCCTAGCAACCCCACTGCCTTGTGGGCGTCTCGGGAGAGACCAAGGCTAAGGGAGTAAACCCTAACACAAAGACCATAAGAAAAAAAAACAAGTTAACATTGTGGATGGAGGTGCTACATCAGAACTGAGCATAACGAAGCTGTCGACATAGCAGGATTTATCCACATTTATCTACAATTTGTATAATTTGCCTCCATCATGTTTCTATTCAAGGCCGCTTTCCTTTCTGATGCCAACTTCAAATAAATTGTCAGACACATGTTGGATACGAGCAAAAGAAAAAAAAATAGTTACGGCCTGAGACATGTGTCATGTTACCAGATGGTCAGACCCAACCTGTGTGAAAATAGATAAGTCCCCTGGGCCAGATGGGATTTATCCTCGGATTCTCTGGGAAGCTAGAGAGGAGATTGCAGAGCCTTTGTCCTTGATCTTTCTGTCGTCATTGTCGACAGGAATAGTGCCGGAAGACTGGAGGATAGCAAATGTTGTCCCCTTGTTCAAGAAGGGGAGTAGAGACAGCCCTGGTAATTATAGACATGTGAGCCTTACTTCGGTTGTGGGTAAAATGTTGGAAAAGGTTATAAGAGACAGGATTTATAATCGTCTTGAAAAGAATAAGTTCATTAGCGATAGTCAGCACGGTTTTGTGAAGGGTAGGTCGTGCCTCACAAACCTTATTGAGTTTTTCGAGATGGTGACCAAACAGGTGGATGAGGGTAAAGCAGTGGATGTGGTGTATATGGATTTCAGTAAGGTGATTGATAAGGTTCCCCACGGTAGGCTATTGCAGAAAATACGAAAGTATGGGGTTGAAGGTGATTTAGAGCTTTGGATCAGAATTTGGCTAGCTGAAAGAAGACAGAGGGTGGTGGTTGATGGCAAATGTTCATCCTGGAGTTTAGTTACTAGTGGTGTACCGCAAGGATCTGTTTTGGAGCAACTGCTGTTTGTCATTTTTATAAATGACCTGGAAGAGGGTGTAGAAGGGTGGGTTAGTACATTTGCGGATGACACTAAGGTCGGTGGAGTTGTGGATAGTGCCGAAGGATGTTGTAGGGTACAGAGGGACATAGATAGGCTGCAGAGCTGGGTTGAGAGATGGCAAATGGAGTTTAATGCGGAAAAGTGTGAGGTGATTCACTTTGGAAGGAGTAACAGGAATGCAGAGTACTGGGCTAATGGGAAGATTCTTGGTAGTGTAGATGAACAGAGAGATCTTGGTGTCCAGGTACATAAATCCCTGAAGGTTGCTACCCAGGTTAATAGGGCTGTTAAGAAGGCATATGGTGTGTTAGCTTTTATTAGTAGGGGGATCGAGTTTCGGAGCCACGAGGTCATGCTGCAGCTGTACAAAACTCTGGTGAGGCCGCACCTGGGGTATTGCGTGCAGTTCTGGTCACCGCATTATAGGAAGGATGTGGAAGCTTTGGAAAGGGTGCAGAGGAGATTTACTAGGATGTTGCCTGGTATGGAGGGAAGGTCTTACGAGGAAAGGCTGCGGGACTTGAGGTTGTTTTCGTTGGAGAGAAGGAGGAGGTGAGGTGACTTAATAGAGGCATATAAGATAATCAGAGGGTTAGATAGGGTGGATAGTGAGAGTCTTTTTCCTCGGATGGTGATGGCAAACACGAGGGGACATAGCTTTAAGTTGAGGGGTGATAGATATAGGACAGATGTCAGAGGTAGTTTCTTTACTCAGAGAGTAGTAGGGGCGTGGAACGCCCTGCCTGCAGCAGTAGTAGACTCGCCAACTTTAAGCGCATTTAAGTGGTCATTGGATAGACATAGGGATGAAAATGGAATAGTGTAGGTCAGATGGTTTCACAGGTCGGCGCAACATCGAGGGCCGAAGGGCCTGTACTGCACTGTAATGTTCTAATTCTAAAAAAAAATACCTGCTGGATGCCACCTTTTCAGTATACAGGCTGCACTCAGTATATTTATAAGCAAGCCAATTTCATTCAATTCTCTTATATAAACAGCAAATCCTACGTTTTTAATGATAGACCTTTGACTTGTATTGAGTTGGCCAATGTCAGCTCGGATAGCAGTTGGTACTGCATAAATTGGCATTAGTGTTGCTGGTGGTGGTTAAGAGGAGGGGGTGGGTGGAGGTTGATGGAAGCGTTGAGAATTCATGTGTTAATGCTCTGGGTATCAGAAATTAGTCTGGCCCATTGTTCCAGAGTTAGCACATAAACAGTTAATTTCAAATATAGCTTTTCTTTTAAAAAAAAAGAATAATATCTTCCATTTTAAAACATATTATGGATTCTACTTCCATGCTCTGCCACTCGTTTTCAGAAAAAATTCTCCAACCTCTCCCTTTGCTCTTTCATTGATGATCTTAGATGTGTTTCCTGTAGTTAGTGACTCACCATTTGTGCCGGACAAGGGCCAGGTAATGACCCTCTTGAAGAAGGGAATCTAAACATCTCCCCTTGATGTTCAACAGCATTACCATCACTGAATCCCCCATCATCAACATCCTGGTGGTTACTATTGACTAGAAATTTAACTGGACCAGCCATACAAATACTGTGGCTGCAAGAGCAGGTCAGAGGCTGCGAATTCTGACTCCCCAAATCCTGTCCACCATCTTCAAGGCACAAGTCAGGAGTGTGATAGATCATTGCCCACTTGCCTGGTTGAGTGCAGCTCCACCAACGCAGGAAGCTTGACACCATCCAAGACAAAACAGCCCACTTGATCGGCACCTCATCCACCACCTTCAACATTCGCTTCCTCCACCACTGGCGTTCTTTGGCACCCGTGTGTACCATGTACAAGATGCACTGCAGCAGCTTGCCAATGCTCCTTCGACAGCATCTTTCAAACCTTTGATCTACCACCTAGAAGAGCAAGGGAAGCAGATGCAAGGGAAACCACCTCCAAGTTCCCCTCCAAGCCGCACACTGTCCTGACTTGGAACTGTATTGCAGTTCCTTCACTCGCTGGGTCAAAATCCTGGAAATTACAGATGTTTAATAAATGCTGGCCTTGCCAGCAACGTTCTCATCCCATGAACGAATTTAAAACAATATCGCTTTTCCCGATCTGTTGAAACCTGTTGTCATTTTAAACACCTGTTGTAGACCTTCTCTTAAAAGTCCTTGTTCTACATCAAGAACTTGCTTTTAATGTCTGAAAATGTTTCAAGGTGCTTCAGTCGTGCATTATCAGACAAAATTGGCCACCGAGCCACATGAGGAGATATTAGGTACGTTTCAAGGAGCATCTTAGAAGACAGAGAAGCAGGAAGGTGGAAAGGTTTAGTGGGGGAACACCAAAGCTTAAGGCCTAGATAGCTGAAGGTACAGCCATCAATGGTGGGGTGAAGAAAGTTGGGGATGCACATGAGGCCAGAGTTGGAAGAATGCAGAGTTCATTGAATTAAAAATTTACTCCACAGCAGGAGGCCATTCGGTCCATTGTGTCCATGCCGGCTGGAAAAGAGCTATCATCAATAAAGTGATGGAAGGTGTATCGACAGTGCTGTCAAGCGGCACTTGCTTAGCAATAACCTGCTCAGTGACGCTCAGTTTGGGTTCAGCCAGGGCCACTCAGCTCCTGACCCCATTGCAGTCTTGGTCCAAACATGGACAATAGAGCTGATCTCAAGAGGTGAAGTGAGAGTGACTGCCCTTGACATCAAGGCAGCATTTGACCAAGTATGGCATCAAGGCACCCTAGCAAAACTGGAGTCAATGGGAATCAGGGGGGAAACTCTCTGCTGGTTGGAGTTATATCTAATGCAAAGGAAGATGGTTGTCATTTGTTGAAGGTCAATCATCTCAGCTCTGGAACATTACTGCAGGAGTTCCTCAGGTTAGTGTCCTAGACCCAACCATCTTCAGTTGCTTCATCAATGACCTTTCTTCTATCATAAAGTCAGAAGTGGGGATGTTCGCTGATGATTGCACAATGTTCAGCAGCATTTGCGACTCCTCAGATACTGGAGCAGTCTGTATAGAAATGCAGCAAGACCTGGACAATATTCAGGCTTGGGCTGATAAGTGGCAAGTAACATTCGTGTCAAGCAATGACTATCTCAAACAAGAGAGAATCTAACCATCTTCCCTTGACATTCGGTGGCATTACAATCACTGGATTCCCCACTATCAACATTCTGGGGGTTACCATTGACCAGAAACTGAACTGGAGTAGCCATATAAATACCATGGTTGCAAGAGCAGGGCTAGGAATCTTGTGACGTGTAACTCACCTCCTGACTCCCCAAAGCCTGTCCACCATCTACAAGGCAAAAGTCAGGAGTCTGATGGAATATGCTCCACTTGCCTGGATGGATGAAGCTCCAACAACACTCAAGGAGCTCAACACCATCCAGGACAAAGCAGTCCACTTGATTGGCACCCCATTCACAAACATTCACTCACTTCACCACCGACGCATACTGGCAACAGTGTTTACCATCTACAATATGCACTGCAACAAGGCTCCTTCAGCAGCACCTTCCAAACGCACAACCTCTACCACCTCGAAGGACAAGGGCAGCAGATGCATGGGAACACTACCACCTGCAATTTCCCCTCCAAGCCACTCACCATTCTGACTTGAAACTATATCGCCGTTCCTTCACTGTCGCTGGGTCAAAATCCTGAAACTCCCTTCCTAACAGCACTGTGGGTGTAGCTACCTCACGTGGACTGCAGTGGTTTAAGAAGGCGGCTCACCACCATCTTCTCAAGGGCAATTAGGGATGGACAATGCCAGCAACGCCCACATCCCATGAATGAATAAAAAAAAAACTAGGCTAATCCCATTTTTCAGTTCTTGATCTGTAGCCTTGTAGTTTATGGCACTTCAAGTGCCTACCCAAATGCAATGAGGGTTGCTGCATTTAGCAGCTGTTCAGCCTGTGAGTTCCAGACCCCCACCACCCTCTGGGTAAAAAAAAAATCTCAACTCTCCTCGAATCCTTCTACAAATTATAGTACTTTAAAACTATACTGCCTGATTATTGATACCTCTGCTAAGGGAAATAGAACCTTCTATCTTGGCTCGTCATAATTTTATATACCACAGTTAAATCTCCCCTCAGCCTCCTCCGTTCCAAAGAAAACAACCCTAGCCTATCCAATCTTTCCTCATAACAAAATTTCCTAGTCCTGGCAACATCCTTGTACATCTCCTCTGTACTCTCTCGCTTGTGATCACATCCTTCCTGTAATGTGGTGACCAGAACCATAAACGCAATTCTAGCTGTGGCCGAACTCAATGTTTTATACAGTGTAGCATAACCTGCTCTAATATTCACTGTGTTGGATAATAAAGGTGTTCTCAGAGTGTTGGGAGATAAGGTTACAGAGATAGAGAGGGGTGTGGCCATGGAGAAATTTGAACACGAGGACAAGAATTTTAAAATCAAGGCGTTTGTGAATTGGGAGCCACTGTGGGTCAGCGAGCACAGGGATGATGAGTAAACAGGACTTGGTGAGAGTTATGTTATTGGCAGCAGTGCTTTGAATGAACTCAAGTTGATGGGTACTGAGCAGGAGAGCATTGGAAAAGTCGAGTTGGGGGAAATAACAAAAGCATGGAAAGGGCTTTAGTAGCAGTTGAGGCAGTGGTGGAAACGGGTGATATTATGTAGGTGGAAATAAGCAGTCTGGGTGACGAAGAGGATATGGGGTTGGAAGTTCATCTCAAGGTCAAATAGGATGGCGAGATTGTGAACAGTCTGGTTTAGCCTGAAACAGTGACCAGGGGGGGTTGGATTGAATTGGCAGCAGGGGAATGGGGTTTGTAGAGGCTTTGGTCTTCCCAATATTAAATTTCTGCTCATCTAATACTGGTTATCAGGCAAGCAATGCCATAAATCATCGGCAGTGGAAGGGTCGATGCAGATGATGGTGAGAGAGAGTTGGGTGTTGTCCACATATGAGGTTGATTTTTGGACCCTGCAGGTGGATGGAAGCTAAAAATAGCCTTGCCGGCCAGCCTGCCAGTTCCCTGGCTCCATCCCACCTCTTCCAGGGGATTCATGGCTCTGGGCGGGTAGAGACAACTGTATTTGTTTAATGGACCATTGTGTCCTTTTTTTTGAGTTCAGCCACTTTCTTCAGTATTTCTTCCTTATCTACAGTTATCCATTCAATTTGTTCTATCTCCTCTTTTATCCTTTCTGATTACCACATTCTTTTGTGAAAACTGAAGCAAACTACTCAAACATTGCTTCATCCTTCCAATCAGTTTTTTTTTCATCTTGAATCAGCCCCAGTCTGTACTATTTAGTATGTCTCATGTCCCACACCAGCACTATACCCAAGGTGAACAATTGTTGCACTACTGAAAGAGTTTTGCATTGTAGAGTATCACAGTGTTAGAATGCTGTGCTTTGATAAGATGTTCAACATCCGCTCACATGTTTGGGTGAATGTTATATATCCTATGCCACTACTGCAAGAAAAGTTCTTCCAACGTCCGAGCCAATAATGCTCCCTCAACCAATACCAGCAAAATCATTAATCTCATGGCTGTTTCTAGCCTGTTGCTGTTGTAGCATGGAATACCAGCCTTGTTTGCTAGAATAACAACAGTCAATGTGTTCCAAAAGCAAGTGCGATGGTTTGAGAGGTGATAAGTTGCTCTCTAAGTGCAAGTCTGTAACTTTTCCATTATGCTGTGGTGCCAAGCAACCCTGAGGGTAGTACAATGCTCCTTTTGTAAGCAGATGTCGTTTACATTCTCTGAATGATCAGGAGGCTGTTTGGGTTGTTCCCATCTTACTCATTTTATCTAAATTCTGATCTATTTTCAATCAAGGGAAGGTCAACGAATCGGCGTTAGTGTCGTGTCTGTATCAAAGATGTGTGCTTCCTTTGAGTGTCTCTCTCTGCTGGCAGTGCAGAATCGATGCATTTACCCTAAGATCTATATTTTAAAAATAACTTTCTTCTGAATTCTCCCTTCTCCCTTGAAAATGTTGATTTGAGCTGCGTACCGTTCTTTTAGTGCCAGTTATTATCCAGTATCTTCCCAAGCTTTTCATTCTTCATCAGTGAGCCTATTTGACTGTGGGGTATCACAGTCAAGCCCAACTCTGTTTTTTGAGCAATGATTATACAGTAGGACATACTAGCTAATGACCAGGAAAGGGTGGTTGATTCTTTTCTCTCTCTGCCACTCTCCCCCACACCCACACGGTCTCACCTCCCGACCTAGAATTACCCAGTACAAATGCAGCAGCCTAGCTGAGATCAGCTGAGATGAAAAGCCGAGTCCCCAGTACGACTCCTTTTGTTGCATCCCAGCAATCAGAGAATATTCCCTTTTTCCGCTACTCACTGCATTCTACACTTTAATTACAAGCATAGGAGAAAAATATTGTTATGGTCAGGTGAGGAACGGTCGAAGGGCTTCCCTTTTTTCCTTCTCCCAGTTTGACCACAACAGGTTTAATTCTTTCTTAAAGTGGATGTACTGGCCAATTCAGTAGGTGTTTGATTGGTTCTTGTTATGATCATAACAAGAACCAATCGGACAGGTTTTCTTGAGTTTAACAAAGGAAGTGCTTAACTTTATTGCACCTAAACCGAACTAATGAAAATAATAAAGTACTCGCCAACTTTCACTCACACACTAGAGGTTTACATACACACAAATAGGTTACAAAGTGGGGAAAGATTGGTGGAGCTAGAGTCAATAGAAAAAGGGGTATACAGTCTGTATCATTTGGTGATTTGGCTGGCTTTTAGCTGAATTTGGTGGTCCTGAGGCTTTTAGTTTGAGGAGGTAAATGACTGGTTCATTGGATCTCTTGGAGACAGCAATGCAGATGATTTCCTCCAACGGGGTTTCTGATTGTAGCAGGAGTATACAAAGGTGGGCAGTCAACAGGCAGAGTTTGAAACTTGTAAGCGGAAATGGAGAGAGAGAGAAGGGCCCCCCACTTGGTTCAGCACATGTCAGAGTCCAGAAGCTTCTCCTTGCTGCTGTCGAGAAAGCACAGATGGGGAGGGACTTATCACATGACAGTCACCCAATGATTCAAACATGGAAGCAGCTTTTTTTCTTGCTGAAAAGAACAGGTAGTTCCCTTAAACTATTTGGGTCTTGGTTCTTGCTGGGATGACCAGCCATTTTGCCTCCACCTCACAGGCCTTGCAATGTTACAGTGTTGCAAATTAGTTGGTCATCCTTCATCTGTTCTCAAAAAAATATAAATTCAGATCACCAGTCAGTGGATTAAAGAAAATTATCATTCAACAAAGCAAGTTGGCATGACAGTATAAATGTGATTTTTTTTGTGCAAGTGCTTAAATTGAGTAGGCCATGATGTGATGTGTCGTGATTTTGTTTTGATGTTCACAGAGGTGTGTTACTATCTATAACTGTGTGGTGATAGGGTCTACTTTATTTGTTCAGATATGCCTGCTGTGTATTGCTGACAGTGTGATTTCTGGGGTAACATTTTGGGTGGCATTGTGAACTCAAACAACATGTGTGAAGAGGAAACGCTTGTTGGAGACATTCTTTCACATTAATTTCCCTGATATTTCAGGTATCATGCAGTATGGTATTGAACCATAATAACCAGGTCATGCCATTTATTTTCAGCGCAGGTTGAGTCACTAGTATCAGAGAACATCATAGAAATTTAGAAACAAAAATTAAGGTTGCCTGTGCCATTCCTTGGACTGGCTGGATGTATATGTGTGCAGATTACTGCCACATAAAGACTTTTTGTGATTACAACCCTGCTGATGTGCAGAGATGCCAACTTGAATCTGGGCCCAATCCCTGAAGGATGGAATATTGTCGGGCTAACAACTGTAAAACTCTCTGGGGACGATAGCAAAGTGGTTATGTTGCTGAGCAAGTAATCTAGAGGTGTAAATTAATGCTTCGAAGACAGGAGTTCAAATCCCACCATGGCAGCTGGAAAATTTAAATTAATTAATTAAATAAATCTGGAACAAAAAGTTGGTATCAGTAATGGTGACCGAATTGTCGTAAAAAACCAATTTGATTCACTTATGTCCTTTGGGGAAGGAAATCTGTCGTTCTTTCCTGGTCTGGCCTGTGTGTGACTCTAGACCCACAGCAATGTGGTTGATTCGAAACTGCCCTCTGAAATGGCCAAGCAAGCCATTCAGTTGCATCAAATTGTTGGAAAAGTTGAGTAAGAAAACTAGATGGATCTCCTGGCATCTAACTAGGCCCTGGAAATGACAAAGGTATACCCTAGAATGTCCTTCTCATTAAGGTCTGGGGGACTTATGCCAACATTTAGGAGAGCTGTCCCACAGACTAGTCAAGCAACAGCTAAACACAATCATACTCACTGATTCATACCTGACAGCCAATGCCCAAACTCCTCCATCACAATCCTTGGACATGTCCTGTTCCACCAGAAGGACAGACCTACCAGAGGTGGCAGCACAGTGGTATACAATTGGGAAGAGTGGCTCTGGGAATCTTCAACATTGATTCCGGACCCCATGAACTCTCATGGCATCAGATCGAACTTGGGCAAGGAAACCTCCTGCTGATTACCTCCTTCTGCCTTCCCTCCATGTAGAACACCATTTAGAAGAAGCATTGAGATAACAAGGGCACAGAATGTACTCTGGATGGGGCCTTCAATGTCCATCACCAAGAGTGGCTTGGTAGTACTACTACTGATGGAGCTGGCTGAGTCCTGAAGGACAAATTTGCCAGACTGGGCCGAGTGAAAAAACAAAAACGAAAAAAAATCCTACATGACCTCACCCTCACCAATCGACCTGTCGCATGTGCATCTATCCATGACAGTATTGGGAGGAGTCACCGCACAGTCATTGAAAAGATGAAGTGCCATTTTCCACTGTGTTGCGTGGCCCTACCACTGTGCTAAATGGAATCGATACAGAACAGAGCTATCAGCTCAAAACTGGACACCATTGAGGCACTGTGGGCCATTAGCAGCAGTAGAATTGTATATAACAACAATCTGTAACCTCATGGCTCGGCATCTCTCTCACTCTACCATTATCATCAAGCCGGAGGACAAACCCTGGTTCAATGACGAGTTTAAGAGAGCATACCAGGAACAGCACGAGACATACCTAAAAAAAAAAAATGTCTTGCCAACCTGGTGAAGCTACAACACAGGACTACATGCATGCTAAACTGTGGAAGCAGTTTGCTGTAGAAAAGAGGTAAGCGGTCACACAACTAAATGATCAGCTTAAAGGTATGCAGTCCTGCCACATCCACTTGTGAAGAGCAGTGGACAATCAAACAAGAAGAAGGAGGATCCATGAATATCCCCACCCTCAATGATGGTGGCGCCTAGCAGGCGAGTGCAAAAGACCAGGCTAAAGCACATGCAACCATCTTCAGCCAGAAGTGCCGAGTGAATGATCCAATGCGGCCTCTTCCTGAGATTCCCCACATCATAGATACTAGACTTCAGCCAGTTTACTTCACTCCATGTAATATGATATGGCAGAGTGCACTAGATATAGCAAAGACTATGGGTCCCAATAACCTTCTTACTGCAGTGGTGACGAGTTGCGCTCCAGTACTAGCTGTGCCTCCAGCCAAGTTGTTCCAATACATTTACAATGCTGGCATCTACTTGACAAAGTGGAAAATAGCCCAGGTGTGCCTAATCCACAAAGCGCAGGACAACCATAGAACCATACAAAAAGTATGGCACAGAAGGAGGCCATTCAGCCCATCGTGTCTGTGCCAGCCAAAACAAGTAACCGCCCTGTCTAATCCCACCTTCCAGAAAATCCAATTACCACCCCATCAGTTTACTCTGAATCATCAGCAATGTGATGGAAGGTGTCGTTAACCAATAACCTGTTTATGAATTCTCAGTTTTGGTTTTGCCAAGGCCACTAGGTTCCAGACCTCTTCACATCCTTGGTCCAAATATGAACTAAATCTGAATTCCAGAGATAAGGTGAAGATGACTGCCCTTAACATCAAGCATTTGACTGAGTGTGGCATCAAGGAGCCCCAGTACAATTGAAGTAATTGGGAATCGGGGGAAAATTCTCAACTGGTTGGAGTTATAGCTAGCACAAAGGAAGGTGGTTGTGGTGTTGGAGGCCAATCATCTCAGACTGAAGACATCGCTGCAGGAGTTCCTCAGGGTAGTGACCTAGGCCTAACCTTCTTCATCTGCTTCACCAATGATCTTCCCTCCATCATAAGGTCAGAAGTGGAGATGTTTGCTGATGAGGGCACACTGTTCAGTACCATTCGCAACTCTTTCGATAATGAAGCAGTCCGTGCCTGCATGCAGCAAGACCTGGACAACATTCAGGCTTGGTTGACAAGTGGCAAGTAACATCTGCACCTCACATGCACCAGACAATAACTAACTTCAAAAAGAGAGAATCGAACCATTGTCTGCACTGAGTGCTGCTGGAGGGCACAGAGTGTTAAGGGACTTTGGTAATTGAGGGAGTTCGGTAAGGAGGGGAACATAAATTAAGAAAATAAATTTGACTGCACAGATTGTAAAGTTGGAGTTTGGTGCATGAGGGAGGGGCTCCTTTCTTTCTTTCTTCTACCTTTTTTCAGCCTCCAGTAGCTGCTTCTCTCCGGTCCAGGGGAAGAAGTTGATTGGTGAGAAACTGGTAAGTTATTTTACTTCTCATTGCAATAAAACGTTTTTAAAGTTTATGGTATGGCAGGTCAGCTTGGCCAAGTGGAATGTATTTCCTGCGGTATGTGGGAAGTCATAGACACACCACGTGTCCTGGACGAACGCATCCGCAGGAAGCGTTACCGGCTGCAGAAGCTGCGGGTTTCGGAACTCGAGCGGTGACTGGAGTCACTGTTGTGCATCCACGAGGCAGAGGACTACGTGGATAGCGTGTTTAGGGAGGTCATTGGCACCGCAGGTTAGGAGCATGCAGACAGAGAGGGAATGGGTGACCGCTAGACAGTCTAAAAGAACCAGGCAGGCAGTGCAGGAATCCCCTGAGTCTATCTTGCTAATCGATTTTCCATTTTGGTTACTGGTGAGAGCGATGGATCCTCGGGGGAGTGCAGCCAGAGCAAAGTCTGTGGCATCAGGGGATCAGGCAGGTGTTTCTGTGGCAGTAAACGTGACTCCAAGATGTTATGTTGCCTCCCTGGTGCCAGGGTCAAGGATGTCACGGAGCGGCTGCAGGACATTCTTCTGGGGGAGGGTGAACAGCCAGAGGACGTGGTCTATACTGGTTCCAATGACATAGGTAAGAAGGGGGGTGAGGTACTGAAAGCTGGGTTTAGGGAGCTAGGAAGGAGATTAAAAAGCAGGACCTCAAAAGCGGTAATCTCAAGATTACTCAAGGGGCGGCACAATGGCGCAGTGGTTAGCACCGCAGCCTCACAGCTGCAGAGACCAGGGATCAGTTCTGGGTGCTGCCTGTGCGGAGTTTGCAAGTTCTCCCTGTGACCGCGTGGGTTTTCGTCGAGTGCTCCGGTTTCCTCCCACAGCCAAAGACTTGCAGGTTGATAGGTAAATTGGCCATTGTAAATTGCCCCTAGTGTAGGTAGGTGGTAGGAGAATGGTGGGGATGTGGTAGGGAATATGGGATTAATGTAGGCTTAGTATAAATGGGTGGTTGTTGGGCCGAAGGGCCTGTTTCAGTGCTGTATCTCTAAATAAATAAATAAAAAATAAATAAAAATACTCCCAATCCCACGTGCAAGTGAGCATAGGAATAGGAGAATTGAATGATTGAACACATGGCTGGAGAACTGGTGTCGGAGGAAAGGCATCAGATTTCTGAGACATTGGGACCAGTTCTGGGGCAGGTGGAACCTGTACATAATGGACGGGTTGCATCTTAGCAGGACTGGGACGAATATCCTCGCAGGGAGATTTGCTAATGCTGTTGGGGAGGGTTTAAACTAAATTGTGAAGGGGATGGGAACCTGAGACGGAGCTCAGATTGGAGGGAAGCAAAACTGGTAATTTGTCAGAGGTGTGGGAACCAGGAGCAAGTATCAGTCAACCACCCACTTATACTAAGCCTACATTAATCCCATATTCTCTCCCACATCCCCACCATTCTCCTACCACCAAGGAGCACAGAATACTGGGGGAGATAGATAGCATGAGAGTAGGGAATAGTAAGTTATTAGCTGGGGTCAGAGTAAGGGAGAAAGTAGTAAAGTCTGAATCAGGATTGGTGTGCATATTTGTGAATGCACAGAATGTGGTTAATAAAAGCAAAATACTGCGGATGCTGGAAATCTGAAACAAAAACAAGAAATGCTGGATTCACTCAGCAGGTCTGGCAGCATCTGTGGAAAGAGAAGCAGAGTTAACGTTTCGGGTCAGTGACCCTTCTTCGGAACTGACGAATATTAGAAAAGTCACAGATTATAAACAAGTGAGGTGGGGGTTGGGCAAGAGATAACAAAGGAGAAGGTGCAGATTGGACCAGGCCACATAGCTGACCAAAAGGTCACGGAGCAAAGGCAAACAATATGTTAATGGTATGTTGAAAGACAAAGCATTAGTACAGATTAGGTGTGAATATACTGAATATTGAACAGCAGCAAGTGCAAACCTGAAGAAAAACAACCTGAAAAAACAGTGGGTAAGCAAACTGAACAAACTAAGATGAAATGAAATAAATGCAAAAAAAGATTGTAAAAAATGTAAAAAGGAATGTAAAAAAAAAAGAAGGAAGAAAAAATAACTAAAAATGACTAAAAATGAAAGTAAAGTGGGGGGCTGTCATGCTCTGAAATTATTGAACTCAATGTTCAGTCCGGCAGGCTGTAGTGTGCCTAATCGGTAGATGAGATGCTGTTCCTCGAGCTTGCGTTGATGTTCACTGGAACACTGCAGCAACCCCAGGACAGAGATGTGAGCATGAGAGCAGGGGGGAGTGTTGAAATGGCAAGCAATCGGAAGCTCAGGGTCCTGCTTGCGGACTGAGCGGAGATGTTCCGCAAAGCGGTCACCCAGTCTGCGCTTGGTCTCCCCAATGCAGAGGAGACCACACTGTGAGCAGCGAATACAGTATACTACATTGAAAGAAGTACAAGTAAATCGCTGCTTCACCTGAAAGGAGTGTTTGGGGCCTGGGATAGTGAGGAGAGAGGAGGTAAATGGGCAGGTATTACACCTCCTGCGATTGCAAGGGAAGGTGCCCTGGGACGGGGACGAGGTGGTGGGGGTAATGGAGGAGTGGACCAGGGTGTCGCGGAGGGAACGATCCCTTCGGAATGCTGACAGGGGAAGGGAGGGGAAGATGCGACTGGTAGTGGCATCACGCTGGAGGTGGCGAAAATGGCGGAGGATGATCCTTTGGATATGGAGGCTGGTGGGATGAAAAGTGAGGACAAGGGGAACCCTGTCACGGTTCTGGGAGGGAGGGGAAGGGGTGAGGGTAGAGGTGCGGGGAATGGGTCGGACACGTTTGAGGGCCCTGTCAACCACAGTGGGGGGAAATCCTCGGTTGAGGAAAAAGGAGGTCATATCAGAAGCACCGTCATGGAAGGTAGCATCCTCAGAGCAGATGCGTCGGAGACGGAGAAACTGGGAGAATGGAATGGAGTCCTTACAGGAGGTAGGGTGTGAAGAAGTGTAGTCGAGGTAGCTGTGGGAGTCAGTGGGCTTATAATGGATATTGGTAGACAACCTATCCCCAGAGATGGAGACAGAGAAGTCGAGGAAGGGAAGGGAAGTGTCAGAGATGGACCATGTAAAGGTGAGAGAAGGGCGGAAATTGGAAGCAAAGTTGATAAAGTTTTCTAGTTCGGGGCGGGAGCAGGAAACGGCACCGATACAGTCATCAATGTACCGGAAAAAGAGTTGGGGGAGGGGGCCTGAGTAGGACTGGAACAAAGAATGCTCGACATATCCCACAAAAAGACAGGCATAACTAGGACCCATGCGGGTACCCATAGCGACACCTTTTACTTGAAGGAAATGCATGGAGTTGAAGGAGAAGTTGTTCAATGTGAGAACAAGTTCAGCCAGGCGGAGGAGGGTGTTGGTGGATGGGGACTGGTTGGGCCTCTGTTCCAGGAAGAAGCGGAGAGCCCTCAAACCATCCTGGTGGGGGATGGAGGTGTAGAGCGATTGGACGTCCATAGTGAAGAGGAGGCGGTTGGGACCAGGAAACTGGAAATTGTCAAAATGACGTAGGGCGTCAGAAGAGTCACGGATGTAGGTGGGAAGAGACTGGACCAGCGGAGAAAAGATAGAGTCTGGATAGGAAGAAATAAGTTCAGTGGGGCAGGAGCAGGCTGACACAATGGGTCTGCCGGGACAGTCCCGTTTGTGGATTTTGGGAAGGAGGTAGAAGCGGGCTGTCCGGGGTTGCGGGACTATGAGGTTGGAAGCTGTAGAGGGAAGATCTCCAGAGGAGATGAGGTCAGTGACAGTCCTTTGGACGGTGGCTTGATGTTCGGTGGTGGGGTCATGGTCCAGAGGGAGGTAGGAAGAGGTGTCTGTGAGTTGGCGTAGAGCTTCTGCAAGGTAGAGATCGGTACGCCATACAACAACAGCACCACCCTTGTCTGCAGGTTTGATGACCATGTCGGGGTTAGACCTGAGAGAACGGAGTGCCTCAAGTTCAGAGGGGGACAGGTTAGAGTGAGTGAGGGGGGCAGAGAAATTGAGACGACCAATGTCTCGCCGACAGTTTTCAATGAAGAGATCAAGAGCGGATAAGAGGCCAGGGGGAGGGGTCCAGGTAGAGGGAGAATGCTGGAGGCGGGTGAATGGGTCTGCTGGTCGGGGGGAGGACTCCTGGTCGAAGAAGTGAGCCCGGAGGCGGAGGCGACGGAAGAAGAGCTCAACGTCATGCCGAGCGCGAAATTCATTGAGGTGGGGGCGTAAGGGGATAAAACTGAGACCGTTGCTGAGTACAGAACGCTCAGCATCAGAGAGGGGGAGGTCAGAGGGTATAGTGAATACACGGCAAGGGGTAAGATCTGAAGGGGTGGGGTCAGAGGGAAGTGAAGCGGAAGGAGGATCTGGAGGGGCATTAGTCCCCATCAGCTGCTGGAGCTTGCGTTCCTTAACACCTGAAAGGAAGAAAAAAAGTTTTTTGTTAATGCGTCGGATGAGACGTAAGATGAGATGAAACTGCGGAGTAGAACAGATTTGAGATAAGGTGAGACGGTGCTGCTGGAGAGAGAGGTCCAGTGTGTGCATATGGTGGCGCATAGCACTGAGTGTGGATCTCAGGATGCGGCGAGAGTAGCAGTCCGAGAAACGTTGTATTTCTCGGATATACCTGTGATCCTGGGTGGTTTCAAAGCATGATGGGTGAAACTGCAGTTGGAATCCACGTGGAATCAGTCGGAGCCGGAGACAGTCACTGAGGAAGGAGATGTGGCTGTGAAAACGAGTGGTTAATAAGACTGGTGAGGTACAGGTGCAGATTGTCATGTGGACATATGATGATGTGGCTATAGCAGAGCCCTGGCTCAAAGAAGGGCAGAACTGGGTGTTAAATATTCCTGGATATAAGGTGCTCAGGGAAAAAAAGGGGAGGAGTGGCAGTATTGATTAAGGAGAGCATTGCAGGGCTGGAGAAAAAGGATGTCCCAGAGGGGTTGAGGACAGAATCAATTTGGTTAGAGCTTAGGGACAAAAAAGGTGCAGTTACATTGCTCGGTGTTGTCTGTAGGCCACCAGCTAGTAGGAAGGATGTGGAGGAACAAATTTGCAAGGAAATTACAGTGAGGTGAAAAAATTATCGGGTAGTTATAATGGGGTACTTTAATTATCCAAACATAGACTGGGATAATAGTAGTATGAAGGGCAGTGAGGGGCAAGAGTTCCTAGAGTGTGTTCAGGAAAATTTTCTACAACAGTATGTTGCTAGTCCAATGAGAAAGGAGGCACTGCTAGACCTGGTTCTTCGAAATTAGGTGGGCCAAGTCGATCAAGTATCAGTAGGAGAGCATTTAGGGGATAGTGATCATTGTATCATAAGGTTTAGGCTGACTATTAAATTGGGTCAAAAGATGTCAGGAAAACTGGTAGATGAACAATGGGCTACATTCAAAGAGGAGATATTCGGGCACAGTCAAAGTGTGTTCCCTCGAAGGGGAAAAGTAGGGCAAACAAATCCAGAGCTCCCTGGATGACAAAAGAGGAAATTAAGATAAGGAAGAAAAAGTGTGCATATGACAGATGCCAGGTAGAAAATACTATTGAGAACCAGGCTGAAGGTGCAGAGGGGAAGTGAAAAAGCAAATAAGAGAAGCAAAGGGAGAGCATGAAAAGAGAAAGGTAGCTAGCATTAAGAGAAATCCCAAAGTTTTCTATAGGCATATTAATAGTAAAAGGGTGGTAAAAGGAGGAGTGGGGCTGATTAGGGACCAAAAAGGGGATTTACACATGGAGGCAGAGGGCATAGCTGAGGTATTAAATGAATGCTTTACATCTGTCTTTACCAAGAAAGAAGATGCAACCCAGGCAATGTTGAAAGAGGAGGTAAGTTAGACTCTAGAGGTGTTTAAAATTGATAGATGAAGTATTAGATAGGCTGTCTGTACTTAAAGTGGATAAAGCACCAGGACCAGAGAGATGCATTCAAGCATACTGAGGGAAGTGAAGGTAGAAATTGCAGAGGCACTGGCCATACATTTTCAGTTTTCCTTAGACTGGGGGTGGTGCCAGAGGACTGGAGAATTGCAGATGTTACACTGTTGTTCAAAAAAGGGTGTAAAGATAAGCCCAGCAACTACAGGCTCGTCAGTTTAACTTCTGCGGTGGGAAAACTTCTAGAAAAAATAATTCGGACAAAATCAATAGTCACATGGACAAATGTGAGTTAATTAAGGAAAGCCAGCATGGATTTCTTAAGGGAAAATCATGTTTTACTAACTTGCTAGAGTTTTTTGAGGAGGTAACAGAGAGGGTTGATGAGGGCAATGCTGTTGATGTGGTGTACATGGACTTTCAAAAGGCATTTGGTGCAGTGCCACACAACAGACTTGTGAGCAAACTTGTAGCTAATGGAATAAAAGGGACGGTAGCAACGTGGATACAAAATTGGCTGAGTGACAGGAAACAAAGAGTAGTGGCTAATTTACGTTTTTCGAGCTGGAGGAATGTTTGTAGTGGAGTTCCCAGGGATCAGTGTTGGGACCCTTGCATTTCCTGATGTATATTAATGACCTAGACCTTGGTGTACAGGACACAATTTCAAAGTTTGCAGATGATACGAAACTTGAAAGCATTGTGAACTGTGAGGAGGATAGTTTAGAACTTCAAAAGGACATAGACAAGTTTGTGGAATGGACGGACAGGTGGCAGATGAAGTTCAATGCAGAGAAATGTGAAGTGATTAATTTTGGTAAGACGAACATGGAGAGACAGTATAGAATAAATGGTAAAATAAAAGCAAAATACTGCAGATGCTGGAAATCTGAAATAAAAACATGAAATGCTGCAAATACTCAGCGGGTCTGGCAGCATCTGTGGAGAGAGAAGCAGAGTTAACGTTTCAGGTCAGTGACCCTTCATCAGAATAAAGGGTACAATTCTAAATGGGGTGCAGGATCAGAGGCACCTCGGAGTATATGTGCATAAGTCATTGAAGGTGGCAGGACAGGTTGAGAGAGCAGTTAATAAAGCATACAGTATCTTGGGCTTTATTAATAGGGGCATAGAGTACAAGAGCAAGGAAGTTATGTTGAACTTTTTCAGCCTCAGCTGGAGTATTACGTCTAGATCTGGGCACCGCATTTTAGGAAAGACCTGAGGGAGTTGGAGACAGTACAGAAAAGATTCACGAAAATGGTTCCAGGGATGAGGAATTTCAGTTATGAAGACAGATAGGAGAAGTTAGGATCGTTTTCCTTGGAGAAGTGAAGGCTGAGAGGTGATTTGATGGAGGTATTCAAAATCATGGGTCTGTACATAGTGGATAGAGAGAAAATGTTCCCACTCGTGAAAGGATCGAGTACGAGAGGGCACAGATTTGAAGTATTTGATAAGAGAAGCAAAAGTGACATGAGGAAAAACTTCTTCACTCAACGAATGGTTGAGGTCTGCAGGGATCAGTGCTGGGACCTTTGCTGTTTGTAGTATATATAAATGATTTGGAGGAAAATGTAGCTGGTCTGATTAGTAAGTTTGCGGACGACACAAAGGTTGGTGGAGTTGCGGACAGTGATGAGGATTGTCAGAGGATACAGCAGGATATAGATCGGTTGGAGACTTGGGCGGAGAAATGGCAGATGGATTTTAATCCGGATAAATGTGAGGTAATGCATTTTGGAAGGTCTAATGCAGGTGGGAGGTATACAGTAAATGGCAGAACCCTTAGGAGTATTGACAGGCAGAGAGATCTGGGCGTACAGGTCCACAGGTCACTGAAAGTGGCAACGGAGGTGGATAAGGTAGTCAAGAAGGCATACGGCATGCTTGCCTTCATCGGTCGGGGCATAGAGTATAAAAATTGGCAAGTCATGCTGCAGCTGTACAGAACTTTAGTTATGCCACACTTAGAATATTGCGTGCAATTCTGGTCGCCACACTACCAGAAGGACGTGGAGGCTTTGGAGAGGGTACAGAAGAGGTTTACCAGGATGTTGCCTGGTCTGGAGGGCATTAGCTATGAGGAGAGGTTGGATAAACTCAGATTGTTTTCACTGGAACGACAGAGGTGGAGGTGTGACATGATAGAGGTTTACAAAGTTATGAGCGGCATGGACAGAGTGGATAGTCAGAAGCTTTTTCCCAGGGTGGAAGAGTCAGTTACTAGGGGACATAGGTTTAAGGTGAGAGGGGCAAAGTTTAGAGGGGATGTGCGAGGCAAGTTCTTTACACAGAGGGCGGTGAGTGCCTGGAACTTGCTGCCGGGGGAGGTGGTGGAAGCAGGTATGATAGCGACGTTTAAGAGGCATCTTGACAAATACATGAATAGGATGGGAATAGAGGGATACGGTCCCCGGAAGTGCCGAAGGTTTTAGTTTAGGCAGGGATCAAGATCGGCGCAGGCTTGGAGGGCCGAATGGCCTGTTCCTGTGCTGTACTGGTCTTTGTTCTTTGTCTGGAATTCACTGCCTGAGAGTGTAGTGGAGGCAGGTTCATTTGAAGCATTCAAAAGGGAATTAGACAATTATATGAAAAGGAAGAATGTGCAGGGTTATGGGGAGAAAGCGGCGGAATGGAACTGAGGAAATTGCTTTTTCGGAGAGCCAGTGCGGACACGTTATTGCCAAATGACCTCCTTCTGCACTCTAATGATTCTGGGATGTTAAAGTTTACAAAGGGTGGAGAATAAGAGGCTGCTGGTTAGGAGAGCATTGGAATAGTTGAATATGAAGGTGACAAACATACGGGTGAGGGTTTTAATGGGAACTGAACTATGATATGGTGATGCTAGGATGTTGCAGTCCCTGTGCTTAAGAGAATATGCTGTTGATATTTACCTTGGGGTTGAGTAATATACTGAAGTTATTGTCAATCTGTTTCAGCTCAAAACTGTGACAGAGGAAGGAAGTGGAGTCAGTGTCAAGGGTGCAAAGTTTGTGAAGGTGGACAAGTAGCTCTAAGTGACATCAACTTACATGTGGAAGCTTATACTTTGTCTATACATGATATCACCAAGGGCTGTTATGTAGATAAGAGGAGGGAACCACATATAGATATTTGGGAACTCTCAGGTTGAGGATATTGGGTGTGGTCAGGAGTTAGGACTGTATGTTTTGGTTACAATCGGATGGGTAAGAGTGCAGCTCGGGACAATTGGGGACAATTCCATGGAGCTGGTCAATGGGGGGAGAGATATTGGAGGGGGGCCATGTGTTTGGCCATGTCAAAAGCTGCAGGGAGATTGAGGAGTATAAAAATAAATAGTCCTTGTCACAAAAATGTCGTTTGTGACATCATTTAGGACAGTTTCAATGCTGTGATAGGTGAAAATCTGATTAGAGAGTTTGAAACAGAGTTATGGGAGAGATGGGCATTGACTTAGGAGGCCAAGACATTGTTAATCACTTTGGAGAAGAAAAGGGGGTTGGGCGTAAGAGAAGTTTTCAAGAACAGAGGAGTTGAGTGTTGCCTTTGAGTGGATCCAAGTAGGAATGGAGCATGGTGCTTGAGGAGAGGGACCATTTACAATATCAGATAGCATGGGGACCAGGAAGGAAAGC
Source organism: Heterodontus francisci (assembly GCF_036365525.1). Lineage (NCBI taxonomy): Eukaryota > Metazoa > Chordata > Chondrichthyes > Heterodontiformes > Heterodontidae > Heterodontus > Heterodontus francisci. Next base: position 42,764,449 of record NC_090375.1, read on the forward strand.
TGGATGGTCACGAGCTTATTAAGAATGAGTTTGAGGGAGGAGGAGGTGAGTGTTAAGATGGAGATAAACTTGGAGAGGGCATGGAGGTGATGAAGAAGAATTCAGTTAGATATATCCATTACCCTATCCTCTATTTTCATTCCTGTGCTGCAGCAGTCTTGGAAGCACATAATGCAATCTGATATGCTACTTCCGTTATACAGCAGTCACCTCGACCCCCTGACTTGCCCTAAAATATTTTCATTGCTACACCCATGATTTACTGTAACCTTGAAAGCTAATACTAGAGAGCTTGAGAGAGATTGTTGATGGCATAATTACAATGCATCTATTTTATTGCGACAGAACTGTGCCTGCATGCTTTCATCATAGTTCAAAGAAATGGATTGTTATTGAACGTAATTACGATCACAGAGGTAGACTGAAGATTGCTGTAGATTATTTTAAAAATTGCTGCAGTATTTCACATAACCTATAGCTGAGTGTAAAATTCATCTAAACCACTGGCGTATTAAATGGTGCAAATGAGTCACTTCTGTTGAGAGCAATTTTGTTGGAGGGTCTGCACTCTGTACCTTGGTAACTTTCAATATTTTACTGCTTTGCTGATATTTGAGATTGAAGGCAGAAAAAATCTCGGAGCTGGAGAGCTGAGAAAAGAGCTCGTTGGATAGAATTAGAAAATAGCAATGTGCAAAACTGCGGTGAAGGCAAAGGATAGAATTAGGCACTAAAGAAGCACAGAGCTGGGAGGCTACGAAGGTGGGAAACAGCAGGAAGAAAAGTGAGATGAAGGAACAGAGTTGGGGGCTGACAAATTTGACATAGTATAGCAAGAGGAGAACTGAGAGATGACATGAGTAATAAACAGATAAAAAAAGAAATAAGGATAACAAATAAATGGGAAAATAAAAGACTAAACAGGAATCAAAGAAGCACAAACTTTTCAAGGGAAAGAAGTGCCAACAAAGAAAAAGCAAAACTGAAGTAGCTTCGTAAAAAGGAGAATTGAGAAGTAACGTATAAAGGGAATAAATAGAGAAAGTAAGAATAAAAAAGAGAGAATTTAGTTAACGGAAATTTTCTTAACAAGGAAGAAGAGTTTTCATTTGAAAATCGGATCCACATTGTGGATTCATTGTGGATTTGTTGTGGATAGATGCTCTCCTGTCTGCCAATTGCTGTCTTTTTCAACAGAAAACAGAACAGATTTTTGTTTATGCAGCACTAGTCCTACAGAATGCTTTGTCTTTGCACAAGATGTTCCCATCTCGATTTCCCAATTTTGAACACCAATGCCATTAATTGTATTTGAAAGCCAAGGGAAATCTTAACTGCCTGTATTATTTTTATGCACTCACGGGATTTGGGTGTCGCTGGCATTTATTACTTATCCCTAACTGTCCTTGAGAATGTGGTGGTAAGTCACCTTCTTAAATATTACAGAGTGGCATGCTTGCTAATTTCAGAGGGCAATTAAGAGTCAAACATATTGCTGTGGGTCTGGAGTCACACATGGGCCAGACCAGGTAAGGAAAGCAGATTTCCGTTCCGAAGGATATCAGTGAACAACAATCCAGTAGTTTCATGGTCACCATAACTGATACTAGCTTTTTAATTCCAGATTTATCAATGAATTTAAATACCCAGCTGCCATAGTGGGATTTGAATTCATATCTCCACGATATTGCTCCCAGCCTCTGGAATACTAGTCCAGTAACATGCTACTGTACCCCAAATTTCAGAGCATCTTCCTAAAAATGGATTGTTACTGGAGCTACCTATGTCTGCAGTATCCTATATGAATTTTGTTTCTTTGAACTATGGGCCCTTTGCAGAGAAGGATAATATGTTTAGATTGCCTGCGCTGTGCTGAACAGGAGGTGTATTATGTAGGCTAACTGGTTTCAATGGGTGCAAAATAAAGAATGTGAGATGAATTCAGACATCTGAGCTTGATACATCCAGTGAAGGTGAATGGTGACAGCACTCTATCTTTGCACCATTCATTTGCTCTTTAACGCAGTTGAATGGTCACAGAATAACCTTGTGACTGCATCTACTTTCAGGCCAAACATATAATTTATTTGGTCACTTGATTACACGTCTGTAAAGGATCTGGAACTGTATTTTCCCTCGAGTCTCTCCTCATATGTAATGACGGGTTGCTGAGGTATTTACTTCCTGTCTGATCAGCTAAATTAGTTTCTTGGAATCCATTTTGTGAAATCTTTATGTTAGTAATGCAAGGAAGAAATCAACTGTCAATAAAAGCATTACATGAACTAGAAGAAATGATCCAAAAGGCTCTGGGCATATCACTGGCGTTTAAGCAACTTTTCTGAAATGAAGGCACCGACTTTTGTTTCTGTCCTGGAGCATGGTGTGGATTGTTGCACAGGTCATTATTTAGGGTGGACAGATTTAAATCCACATTTTTTTCTTTTTTGCATTTTTGAAGGGTTGTATGGTATAAATGTTAGCAGTTTCGGGGCTAAGAATAATCTCCCATTTTCGAATGCAAGATATGCCAGAAATCTTAATATTGGTTTGCTGCAGTGCTGTACCTGCCATTGTACAAAGTGATTTTTTTTGTTATTAAACATTTTATATCTGTATTAATACCAGGTGCATCACTTCCATAGCTAACGCTCAACCCTTTTTCTGAACGGGGTAAAATCTTTTTTCAGGTTCGTTTTATTTGAGGATGCAAGACCCTTTGGTTGTAATATGTCCTGTTCCTTTCACAGAATCACAGAATTGTTACAGTGTAGAAGGAGGCCATTCGGCCCATCGTGTCCACACCTTTTCTCTGAAAGATCAATTCACCTAATGCAATTCCCCCGTCTTCTCCCCGTAACCCTGCACATTCTTCCTTTTCATATAACAGTCTAATTCCCTTTTGAATGCTTCAGTTGAACATGCCTCCACCACACTCTTGGGCAATGCTTTTCAGACCTTAACCACTTGCTATTTCATGTCAGTTTTGTTTCCCTTACCAAATGCTTTAAATCTGTGCCCTCGCGTTCTTGATCCTTTCACGAGTGGGAATAGTTTCTCTCTATCTACTCTGTCTAGACCCCTCATGATTTTGAATACCTCTATCAAATCACCTCTCAGCCTCTCTTCTCCAAGAAAACAGTCCTAACTTCTCCATCTCCTTGTTGTGCTTCTTTTACACTAAACTGAGTGCATTGATGTGCATTGTTTTGAAGAATGAAGGCTATAAATCATATATACTTGAAGTATCACCTCACATCAACAAGTTAAAGAAAGTTATAAGTGGCAGGCTGAGTTCATCATATGGGCCACAAGGTATGGTCAAGTGGTGTTAATCTACTTGTCTACTGTCCCCTCTTTTTTTGCAAAAGCTGTAAGCTATTCTGTGTGACAAAAATGAAGCATGTTTGTCCAATTTTTAGCTTTGTATTGGTTCCATCAATTCTGTCACAGTACTTAAGTTAACAATCAGCTTCGTTCCAGCCAGTTTTCTTGAGGGAGCAACCAAGGAACTCAATTCAAGTACAGATCTTCTGTGGGATTTACCCCGTTATGTGTCTGGCACATTTTTGAATTTAACAGACAGTTATTGCAATTCCACTTGCCTTTGTTTACTGTTGCTTTTTAATTTGTTCTTAGGATGTGAGTGTCACTGGCAAAGCCAGCATTTGTTGCCCATCCCTAATTGCCCTTGAGAAGGTGGTGGGGAGCCTTGAACCGTGCATCTGGTTTACGTGCTGTTACGGAGGGAGTTCCAGGATTTTGACCCAGCGACAGTGAAGGAATGGTGATATAATTCCAAGTCAGGATGGTGTGTGACTTGGAGGGGAACTTGCAGGTGGTGTTGGTCCCATGCACCTGCTTTTTTTCTTCCAGGTGGTAGAGGTCAAGGGTATGGAAGGTGCTCTTGAGGGAGCCTTAGCGAGCTGCTGCAGTGCATCTTGCAGATCGTACACACTTCTGCCATTGTGCGCCAGTGGTGGAGCGAGTGAATGTTTAATTCGGTGGATGGGGTGCCAATCAAGCGGGCTACTTTGTCCTGGATGGCGTTGAGCTTCTTGAGTGTTTTTGGATCTGCACTCATCCAGGCAAGTGGAGAGTATTCCATCACACTCCTGACTTGTGCCTTGTCGATGCTGGACAGACTTTGAGGAGTCAAGAGGTAAGTTACTCGCCACAGAATTCCCAGCCTCTGATCTGCTCTTGTAGTGACTGTATTTATATGGCTGGTCCAGCTTAGTTTCTGGTCAATGGTAACATCCACTATGTTGATGAGGGGAGGAACGGGGGGAGGGAGTGGAGGGGATTCACTGGTAGTGCCATTGAGGGTCACGGGGAGAAGCTTAGATTTTCTCTTGTTGGAGATGGCCATTGCCTGGCACTTGTATGATGTAAATGATGTTTGCCATTTATCAGCCCATGCCTGAATGTTGTACAGGTATCGTTCCATTCAGGCATGGACTGGGTCAGGTACTGCACACTGTGAGACTAGTTCTGGAGCACAAGTCTTCAGTACTACAGCCGGGATGGTGTCGGGGCCCCATAGCCTTTGCTGTATCCTGTGCATTTCTTGACATCCTGTGGAGCGAATTGATTTGGCTAAAGACTGGCATCTGTGATGCTGGGGACCTCAGGAGGAGGCTGAGGGGAATCATCTACTTGGCGCTTCTGGCTGAAGATGGTTGCAAATGCTTCAGCCTTGTCTTTTGCACTGATATGCTGGACGCCCCCACCATTGAGGATGGGGATGCTTGTGGAGCCTCTTCTCCCAGTTAGTTGTTTAATTGTCCACCACCATTCATGACTGGATGACTGGATGTAGCAGCATTGTAGATTTTTCCTTTGATCCATCGATTATGGGATCGCTGAGCTCTGTCTATAACTTTCTACAGCTGCTGTTTATCTTGCTTGTTATATACAGGCCAGTCAGTTTAACCTCAGTGGTGGGAAAACTTTTAGAAATGAAATTCGGGGACAAAGTTAACAGTCACTTTGACAAATGTGGATTACTTAAGGAAAGCCAGCATAGATTTGCTCAGGGCAAATCGTGTTTAATTTATTTGATTGAGTTTTTATTAATATTTCTAGTAATGTAGGTGGAAAATGCGTGAACGTGTATTGTTTACGGGCATTCAAATGTTCGGAGGGACTGTTGGTGCATTTGGGATGGAAGGAATCATCAAGTGAACCTTTCGTTAATTATTTGCTGCCTTAGGGCTCTAGAAGCTGGCATAGTAAAGGTAAATTCAGCACACAATTGAAAGCTGAATTGGGAGGACATAGAAGATAATTAGCTATTCATCTATTTGCTGTTTGTGGGAGCTTGCTATGGACAAATTACCTATGTAACAATGGCTACACTTCAGAAGTATTTTATTGATGCTGAACCACTTTGGCATCATCCTGAGGATGTGAAAGGCATAATATAAATGCACACTATTTCTTTCTTGACAGAAGGGCAAGAGTAACCCAGGATGCCAGAAAGCAAATTTTGGAAATTTTTCACACAATGAGTGATCAACATGTTCGTTGAAGTTCCAGGCAGGGTAATGGAGGTCTCATATCTGAATCGCCTGCCAAATGCAGGAAAACTGGTGGGTATAATTTTAATTTAATACTGCCTAAAATCATAACAGGCCCAGAAAGCAATTAGAAATATCTCTATATCTTTCTCTCACTTACTCAAAAAAACAGTGGGGCCTCCCTTTTATAGTGCCCTGTTTTGGCAGACCCTGGTGTTGGTTACAATTTTTTTTAGGAATAGGCAAAATTAGGTTAACCAAGCTTTTCCCTATTTCGCACATCAACTTCTCGTCAGCTTCTTTATTTGAACTTTAAAATTAATCTAGGAACTAGCTTACCGATGCACAGTTAGAAATAAAGGGCAAGAAGAGAGAAAACAAATAGATATACAAATTATCCACAGTGACGTGCTAAATATGCTAAGAACACTAAAAGTAAGGAAGACCCTGAGTTCTGATGGAACTTAATCATAGAATTCTAGAAATCTGTGGCACAGAAAGAGGCCACTTGGCCCATCGTGTCTGCACTGGACGAAAAATGAGACACCCAGCCTAATCCCACCTTCCAGCATTTGGTCCGTAGTCCTGCTACAGCACTTGAGGCGCATATCCAGACACCTTTTAAATAAGTTGAGGGTTTCTGCCTCTACTACCCTTTCTGGCAGTGAGTTTCAGACCCTTACCATCCTCTGGGTGAAAAAATGTTTCCTCATCTTCCCTCTAATCTTTCTACCAATCTCTTTAAATCTATGCCTCTAGTCACTGATGTCTGTGCTGGCCATCAAGCACCTACCTATTCTAATCCCATTTTCCAGCACTTGGCCCATAGCATTGTATGCTATGGCGTTTCAAATGCTCATCTAAATACTTCTTACATGTTGTGATCTCTGTATTCTGCCATTAATTGTGTATTCCTTTGCCTTGTTTGACCTCCCCAAATGCATTATCTCACACTTCTCCAGGTTGAATGCCATTTGCCACTTTTCTGCCCATCTGAGAAGTCCATTGATATCTTCTTGCAGCCTACAACTGTCTTCCTCACTATCTACCACACGGCCAATTTTTGTGTCGTCTACAAACTTCTTGATCATGCCCCCTACATTTATGTCCAAATCGTTAATATATAGCACAAAAAGCAGGGGACCCAGTACTGAGCCCTGCGGAGCGCCACTGGAAACAGCCTTCCAGTCGCAAAAACACCCATCAACAATTACCCTTTGTTTCCTGCCACTGAGCCAATTTTTTATCCAGCTTTCTACATTTCCCTGGATCCCATGGGCTTTTATTTTTTTAACCAGTCTGTCATTTGGGATGACATGATAGGATTTCTTCATATCTTGATGGATATTTGAAGGAGATTGTGGAGCGAAGCAAATGCAGTGCCACTTTATGAAAATGGACAGAAGAGTAACCTAGATATTTTTAGACCTGTGAGTTTGACTTAATTTCTGGTTAAAATAATAGAATGCATCCTGAGAAAACAATGCGGCTTCAGGAGAAACATCATCAAAACGTAGTCAGCATGGCTTTATAGGTGGTAGAACTTGCTTGACAAATCTCTTGGAGTATTTTAAGGATATAACAATTGATGAGGGTAACTAAGTAGATCTAATATACCAGACTTTAACAAAATCTTGGACATAATACTAGATAGGAGGTTATAAACAGTGTAGAAAGGGACAAGCTTTTTAAGTCAGTAACTGACTGAGCCAGATTATATAAAGGTAGTCATTAAGGGAGCAGCATTGGTATGGAAAGAGATGACTGGTGCTGCACCATAGAGATTGGTTCTGAGGCTATTTTTGTTAGCTGTATTAATGATTTGGCAGAATCAACAATTACAAAACTGCCCAAATTTGCCAGTTATATCAAATTTGGAAGGATTTAATTGGCAGGAACAAGCAGGAGAATCCAGATGGGCATTGGTCCAAAAAGTGGGAAATGGTGTTTAATGTAGAAAAATACAATTGTGAAGCTGGAGAAGTGAAACAAGTAGTAGGAGTACAAAATAAACAGGGACCATATTCTGACAGTTATATGAGAGCGAGATCTAGCGATTTAGTGGAAAATCCCCTGAGACCATCAATGCAATTTGTGTTGGTGGTGAACAAATACAGATATGATTGTAGGTTTGATAGCTTTAGGGATTGAGAAGAAATCCCAGTAGATGATAAATAATTAGTACAGTGGCCCTGCCAGATGGATAGTAATTGTCTTTCCATTCCTGTGCAGTACTAACTTCTTGGGGACGTTGGGACATGTTGGACTGGCTGAGGTAGTTAAAATATTTCGAGTGATACGCTCTGGGTAACCATGGTCCCCTGGAATTTTCTTTATCACCACCGGGAGTCAGGTAGTGATTTCCAAAGATTTTGCTGAAATTAGCCCCTCTCGTTTTTCTCTTTTTCTCCCCACACTTTTTTTTGAACGTGTTCCAGGGATGTGGGCATCGCTGGCTAGGCCAACATTTAATGCCCATCCCTAATTACCCTTGAGAAGGTGGTGGTGAGCTGCTGCCTTGAACCGCTGCAGTCCATATGGGGTAGGTACACTTGCAGTGTTGTTAGGAAGGGAGTTCCAGGATTTTGACCCAGCGACAGTGAAGGAACGGCGATATAGTTCCAAGTCAGGATGGTGTGTGGCTTGGAGGGAAACTTGTAGGTGGTGGTGTTCCCATGCATCTGCTGTCCTTGTCCTTCTAGTTGGTAGAGGTCATGAGTTTGGAAGGTGCTGTCTAAGGAGCCTTGGTTCTTCTTTCAGGAGTGAGCATTACTAGTGGTTGGAGAGAATGGTGCATGAGGTTGTGTCACCTTAATGGGTAAAGATAAATATTGTCCAGGATTTTGCGGTTTGCTGTCATTACTCTGTGAAACCAACAGTCACTACAGGCATCTGCAAATTTTCAGTTAAAGGTGGAAATCCAGGGATACCCTGCTCCTCCACAGGGTGTCCTGTTACAGTCTTCATAGATGCAGTCAGCTCAGAAATCAGCGATTTGACATGACCTGCAACTTATTATGCAGTATTCCTGCGTAGAAGCCATTATGTTGAACAAGGTATAACCAGGTTCTTAAGAATGTACTGTCATAATTCTTCTTCTTTGGCCTCCTTATCTCGAGAGACAATGGGTAAGCGTCTGGAGGTGGTCAGTGGTGTGTGGAGCAGTGCCTGGAGTGGCTATAAAGGCCAATTCTAGAGTGACAGGCTCTTCCACAGGTGCTGCAGAAAAATTTGTTTGTCGGTGCTGTTACACAGTTGGCTCTCCCCTTACGCCTCTGTCTTTTTTCCTGCCAACTGCTAAGTCTCTTCGACTCGCCACACTTTAGCCCCGCCTTTATGGCTGCCCGCCAGCTTTGGCGAACGCTGGCAACTGACTCCCACGACTTGTGATCAATGTCACAGGACTTCATGTCGCGTTTGCAGACGTCTTTAAAGCGGAGACATGGACGGCCGGTGGGTCTGATACCAGTGGCGAGCTCGCTGTACAACGTGTCTTTGGGGATCCTGCCATCTTCCATGCTGCTCACATGGCCAAGCCATCTCAAGCGCCGCTGACTCAGTAGTGTGTATAAGCTGGGGATGTTTGGCCATCGAGGACTTCTGTGTTGGAGATACGTCATAATTACGTCATAATTACTGCTGGACAATCTTGCTGACCCTGGAAAACTAATTGTAGAGGTCCGGAGTGTTATTCCCTCCATTGCATGAATAAAAATTACATGGATTTTTGAAATAAATATATTTTGCGAAATTTGTTTATTTCAATTTCTACCTTAATCCCATGTGTATGTCTCAATCTTTATTTTGCTCTTTGTAAAATGATTAAAATGTTGATGGATATCAGTACTGTTTGCTATCTATGGGAATTCTTCAATATGATTGGCTGCTTAGCCTGCTTGATTACTTCAATGTTTCTGGACACTAAAGATCCCCGAAAGCTGACACCAGAATTAAATGAACTGCGCTAGATCTTTGCGGGCAGCTTCCTTCGAGGTAAATGATGAGCGCTGTCTCTTTGTCGCTGACTGCAAAATCTGGGCCGTTGATTCTCCTGATGGTCTTTTTTTTCACAATTCCTTTTATATATTTGTCTGTAAATTGTTGCATGTTGCATCTATTCCCTCATTACATTTTTTAAACCAATCCCTTCGCTCTCTGTCCAGAAGTACATATTATTATCTCCAGCACCTTTACATTGTCCATTGCAGTGGTGCAGGATAGAGCTGTAAGAATACTATAAGCAATACAACAAACCTTGTGAACAAACTTAACCAAAAGACACCAGACAAATCCTTAACCCGTTCAGGTTCACATTAACTCCTTACCAAAAGAACCATCTGGGAGTTAACTGTCCAGGTATAGGGAAGTATAAGATGCTTGAATTTAACACACTTGAACCATATTACATAAACAGGTCCAAATGACATTAACATTTGCACTAGCAACCCTCATTAGGATATACATAAGCTACTGAATGATGATTTTATCTCTTGCCAAAATCATCAAAGTCAAACAGTGAAATCATGAACTAACATTTTTATCTTAATCGATGGTAATGCAATTAGCAGCAGCTTAATGTTAAACAGTAAATGAACACAATGTACTTAGGTAGATATTAGTAACTGACTCATTCAGTATCCGAGTTTATAGTGGCAGTTCAAGTATATCACACTAATTTAGCATCTACTGGGTTGTACTTATTACAAGCTGACATAATACTCAAGAGTCCAAGATTGAATTCAAGTCAGTAAGGTTAGTTTAGACTAGGCTCCATGCATACATAGCTGACAGATTATCAGCTTTTAAATAGTTGATTGGCTATGTAAAAAATTTAGTTCGTTCAGTTTATTGCAGGAAAGCTTGTAGCTTGAGCAAAAATCCTGGGTTTTACATAATCTCATCATTCTGAATTTGTGCGAAGTTGTCTCACCTCTCTGGAGAATACTTGCTCATATCTCCAGGACCTTGGTGTGACGAATCTGTTATCGTGGTAATGTGACCTTCTGCCAATGTTGCAAATCTTTTCATTTTGTCTGACTTCAAATCATGGTTGCCAAGACAATGCAGATAAGGATTGAGTTTAATTGCAGAAGCTCCTTTCACTTTGTCTGACCTTAAATAATGCCACAAGACTGTACAAGGTAAGGATAGCTCTCCTTTAAGACATTCTATGCACTTCTTAAGTCAGGCAGCATTATCTGCCATGCAATCTAGAAAAGTCTGGGTATACATAGGTCTGCCAACAGTTGTGAAAGATCTGTTATCCTAGCTGTGTGCACATCTTCCATTTTACTCTTTGTTTTCCCAGAGTTTAGCAGAATTGTTGGAAACACCATTTTTAGGGTATTTTCAGGTTACTGCCATAGAAGCATGAGAATAGAGCAGAATCAAGCTACAATGTAAGTAGCTATTTTATATTGAGAATCAATCTATATAGTCTCATGTCCATGTGGATTGAGGAGAAATATAAAAGAACTTGCACATATAGAATCATAGAGAGATACAGCACTGAAACATGCCCTTTGGCCCACCGGGTCTCTGCCGACCATCAACCACCCATTTATACTAATCCTACATTAATCCCATATTCCCTACCTTCCCTCAATTCTCCTACCACCTACCTACACTAGGGGCAATTTACAATAGCCAATTTGCCTATCAACCTGCAAGTCTTTGGCTGCGGGAGGAAACTGGAGCACCTGGCGGAAACCCACGCGGTCACAGGGAGAACTTGCAAACTCCGCACAGGCAGTACCCAGAATGGAACCTGGGTTGCTGGAGCTGTGAGGCTGCAGTGCTAACCACTGCACCACTGTGCCGCCCCACTGTAGCGCCTTATACAACCTCAAAGTCCCAAAGCGCTTTATAGCTAATGTTACGACCAGGTGAGAAAGTTGTGTAGGGGTCCTTCTCAGCCTTCACCTGGTCTTAATGTAACAGGGTTTAATTTTAAACACACCTTGTTTTGAGCTATCCCATTGTTGAATCCTTGTTCACCGCTTTCCATTTATAAGGCAAAGAACCTAGCACAAACAAGCTTTCTTAGGTTTAAAGAAGAAAAGTGAAATTTATTAAACTTAACCTCTAATTATTTGAATGCCTAGGGATACATGGCATGCCCATGCTAGCATGCATACGCGATACACACTGCAGATAGGGTTAGAAAAGAGCAGAAGAAAAAATAAAGTGGAAAAGTTTGAGGCAATCTCTGAAGAAGGTTTTTTTGTTACTGTGCTTCAAGCTCTCTGTAGTCCTTGATTGTAGGTAGATCTTGCTTTTCGTTGGGGCCCAGTATTCTTCTTAAACCTTGTTCACTGTAGGAGACTTTTCTGTCTTGGGGTTCATGTGTTTTCAGGGGGTTTTGGAGTTCCATGCGAAAGAGATGGGAGCAGACAGGCAGACAGGAGGTCTTTTCAATCCAGGAGCAAAGAGCTTTCTGCCAGTTCAAACATTTTCTCTACAATTTAAAACCCCCAAGTTAGCCAGCAGGGTAGCCACGTGACTGGTATAACCACTTCTGGCTTTGTATATTGGGTGGGTCAGGGAATGTTTTTTTTGTCTACAAACACTGTCTGTTAATATGCAAAAATGTCTTTCCAGCCAGGGGCCTGGCAACTCCTTGTGACAGGCCTTCTCTTCTTCCCAGCAACAATTTGAAATTTAATGACCATGTGGCAAAATTAATGTCCGTCATTCTTGGCAGGTGGGGACCTGCATGACACTAATCAATTAGTTTTGAAGTGTAGTTGCTGTTGTAATGTTGGAAACGTGACAGTCAATTTGCGCACATCAAAATCCGACAGCAGCAATGTAATGATGACCAGTTAATCGGCTTTAGTGATGTTGGTTGACGGATAAATATTGGACAGAACTCCTCTGCTCTTCCTAAAGCACCATGGGATCTTTTTAAGTTTGCCTGAGAGGAATTTAACAGCTCATCAGAAAGGTGGCACTCCTTCAATACTGCACGAAATTGTCAGCCTAGATTATGTGCTCAAGTATTTTTGCTGTGTTGTGACATTGGTCTTGAATCTTCAGCATGTAAAACAAAACTTCAATTTGCATGTAAATATTGATCATGCAGAATCTCAGCTTGCTCTGAAATAACACACTTGCCCATCAACTGTAATTGCTTGGTGGGGATATTAAGTATTAAAAAAAAGTTTCTTGAATACAGCACAGTTTTGGCTGGTGTAATAAGCATTCCCATCTCTTTTGTTATTTATCTAGTGTCTGCTCTAACTCATTCAATCCAGGTTCTTAAAACCATGTGAAACATTTTACTTCCCTTGGTCTTAAAGAGCAAAGGCACGTTAAATTTTCAGATGGGAATCCTTCTTCAAAACTGTTACAGGTAAATTGAATAGGCTGCCCAAAACAAAGAAGGGAAAGAAGACCAACACGTCACTTTTTTACTTATTGAATGTTCCTGTACTCAGCAATTGCAGGAAGATCTATTGCCATATTAGGCAAAGGAACGATCAGACAGAGTGTTATGATTTGGGAAGATGATCAATCCCGCCCTCTCTCCAAAATACAGCGGACCACTCAGATCTTTTTGAAGTTGCATGCAAAGTTGTGGAGCTAAATTCTCCAGTGCCACGCTCCTAATGCAGATGCATTTAAATGGAGTACGGGTTGGAGAATTGGTGCTGCATTTTTGTACGGTCTCTGACCTGTATTTATTTTGATCATAGATTCCCTTTGGAAGTGGGTAATCGGTTATTTACTCTGAACCTTCTTGTATTTAGCTAAGGTGGTATAAACAATGAATGAAGGTTAATTAAATTTTTATTATTTAAAATTTTCTCAGGACTCTGCTTTTGGGAACATTGTTCTTGGATGCAGATAATATCTTTATAATGTGATTTATAGTAATGGTGTAAAAGATGCACTTCAATTGAATAAGCTCTTTGCTGCAGGCTTAGTACGTTGCAGCTTCATATAACTGTAGCTTTGTGCTAATAAATTGCTTTACATTCGAAAATAAATTGTGCACTTAATATTCAGAAGATGAAATTTGTTTTGACCTACTTTCTTTAATAATTGACATTTTTTGAGATTAAGCAATCAAAATAGTGAGGTCACATGGTTTTGACAATAACATATCAAAATTCAAATACACACAATAATTGCTATTCTGTAGCTGTTTACTTCTGTATAAAAATCTGTAACTGCAATTGCCTGTGGTATTGTCAGTTTTACTCTTATACTGGAGTTTAATGTTGCAGACATTTTGGTGAGAGTGTAACCATTTCAGGGAATACCATAAGGTCAATTTACTTTTGAGACGGTATCTATGACTATGAGATATGGTTGTTCTGCCATAGATGTGCAGTGAGGATATTGGATACTTAACTTATCCAGTTAAGGTGACATGAATTTTTCTTGCAAGTTTTTGAAAACATTTGCAGTGTGTGTATTTCCCCATTAGTATAAAAGGAATGTTTAACAGAAGTAAGTTCTACTGGTCCTTTATCCTTGGGACGGGGTTTGGGAGCAGAGTAATGAGTGAGGGAATGTTGTGTGTGGTGAGTTAGCCAGAGATGAACGGTGAAGACATGTGAATATTTTAAAGTTTTGCTTGATTATGGAGCATTATACAAAACTTCACCCCCGGAGATTAATGGGCTATAAAAATCTGAAGGAACAGCGTTGGTTGATTGCCTTTCTTAGCTATTTTTTGTGGTCAAAATGTTATCAATAGTGTAATGTAATATCGGTCCCTGATATCAGTTATCTTGAAAAAAACTGCAGGGAGGTAAATGATCGTAGCCCAGGGTGAATTACTGTCTGATTTTTCTTTTCCCTTCTGTCATTGTTCAGCTCTGCTGAACAGCACACCACGATAACACAACCAATGAAGGTTGCATGAACCATATTTTGTTGCTGTGTAATATATCCCATTGATCTACCATCTCATTGTCACTGACCCAGTGCCAATGAGTTTGAAGTTTGTGATGTCTTTCTTTTACTCTTGCTGAAAGGATTTGACATAGTCAACCTTTTGGGATTCTCTACAGATTCCCTGACAAAAGCTGTATATATAAAGGATGGCAACTAAAGTTGCTATGGTGATGCTGAAGGCTCTTGACACTGATTAGACTAAAATAGCATTCCTATAGAACACTTCAACAAGGCATCATGTAACTGTAAGAATTTTTCGGAGAAGGAAAAGGCAGTAAGTCTGCCCCTATTTTATAGGCCAACCATTCTTACCACCCACTCTCACTGAATCTATCAATCTTTTCTTCCTCCACAAATGCATCTAATTGCCCTTTGACCCAGTTTATACTGTTTGTTGTTTCTCTAAACAGCTGTACTTCACTTCCTTTTTTAGACCACTTAAATTTTAACTTGTCCTCTGGTTTTGAAGCTTTCACCACAGTGAATAATTTGTCCAGATCAAATTTGATAGTTCCCTTCACATTTACTAAAAATTATAATTAGATCATATCAATCATAAATATGCCCCAAATTCTTTTTCCTTTCCAAATAATTTTTATTTCTGATAAAGAATGTAATCGCATTTATGCAGGACCTTTCCTGTCCAACTCTTTTTTTTGAAGTGTCATCATTGTTGTCTAGGCAAACATAGCAATTTGCACATGGCAGGATCCCATAAATAGAAAATGAGATGAATATTTAATTTGTTTTTGGAGGAGAAATGCATGATCAGATCATGCTTTTCTTTGAATAATATTCTGGACTTATTTTCCATCCATCTGAAAAGACAGACGGGGCTTCAGTTTGACATCTCATCTGAAAGACGCAATCTGAAAACAATGTGGTATTCTCTTCGTAGTGCACTGATGTTTTGACCTACATTATGTAGTCAAGTACTGGAGTGCGGTTTGAACTCAGTTATTTTTGACTCCCAGTCGCCAGTGCGGTGAGATGAGCCAAGCTTACAGGGGCTAATTTAAACCCCCCAAAATGGGTGGATCGGTTTTAGGTGAGATGCAAAAATTTTTAACATCTCAAACCAGACTCCAGCCTGCCCACTTTCGGGTCAATAAGTCACTGAAAGCTAACATGCAGGTGCAGCAAGCAATAAGAAGGCAACGGTATGTTAGCCTTTATCGCAAGAGGTTTGGAGTACAGAATAGTGAAGTCTTGCTTCAATTGTATAGAACCTTGGTTAGAATTAGAATTAGAACATTACAGCGCAGTACAGGCCCTTCGGCCCTCGATGTTGCGCCGACCTGTGAAACCATCTGACATACACTATTCCATTTTCATCCATATGTCTATCCAATGACCACTTAAATGCCCTTAAAGTTGGCGAGTCTACTACTGCTGCAGGCAGGGTGTTCCACGCCCCTACTACTCTCTGAGTAAAGAAACTACCTCTGACATCTGTCCTATATCTATCACCCCTCAACTTAAAGCTATGTCCCCTCGTGTTTGCCATCACCATCCGAGGAAAAAGACTCTCACTATCCACCCTATCTAACCCTCTGATTATCTTATATGTCTCTATTAAGTCACCTCTCCTCCTCCTTCTCTCCAACGAAAACAACCTCAAGTCCCTCAGCCTTTCCTCGTACGACCTTCGCTCCATACCAGGCAACATCCTAGTAAATCTCCTCTGCACCCTTTCCAAAGCTTCCACATCCTTCCTATAATGCGGTGACCAGAACTGCACACAATACTCCAGGTGCGGTCTCACCAGAGTTTTGTACAGCTGCAGCATGACCTCGTGGCTCCGAAACTCGATCCCCCTACTAATAAAAGCTAACACACCATATGCCTTCTTAACAGCCCTATTAACCTGGTTAGCAACTTTCAGGGATTTATGTACCTGGACACCAAGATCTCTCTGTTCATCTACACTACCAAGAATCTTCCCATTAGCCCAGTACTCTGCATTCCTGACTCTTTGATTCACATACAAAGTGAATCACCTCACACTTTTCCGCGTTAAACTCCATTTGCCATCTCTCAGCCCAGCTCTGCAGCCTATCTATGTCCCTCTGTACCCTACAACATCCTTCGGCACTATCCACAACTCCACCGACCTTCGTGTCATCCGCAAATTTACTAACCCACCCTTCTACACCCTCTTCCAGGTCATTTATAAAAATGACAAACAGCAGTGGCCCCAAAACAGATCCTTGCGGGACACCACTAGTAACTAAACTCCAGGATGAACATTTGCCATCAACCACCACCCTCTGTCTTCTTTCAGCTAGCCAATTTCTGATCCAAAGCTCTAAATCACCTTCAACCCCATACTTCCGTATTTTCTGCAATAGCCTACCGTGGGGAACCTTATCAAACGCCTTACTGAAATCCATATACACCACATCCACTGCTTTACCCTCATCCACCTGTTTGGTCACCATCTCGAAAAACTCAATAAGGTTTGTGAGGCACGACCTACCCTTCACAAAACCGTGCTGACTATCGCTAATGAACTTATTCTTTTCAAGACGATTATAAATCCTGTCTCTTATAACCTTTTCCAACATTTTACCCACAACCGAAGTAAGGCTCACAGGTCTATAATTACCAGGGCTGTCTCTACTCCCCTTCTTGAACAAGGGGACAACATTTGCTATCCTCCAGTCTTCCGGCACTATTCCTGTCGACAATGACGACATAAAGATCAAGGACAAGGGCTCTGCAATCTCCTCCCTGGCTTCCCAGAGAATCCTCGGATAAATCCCATCTGGCCCAGGGGACTTATCTATTTTCACACTTTCCAAGATTGCTAACACCTCCTCCTTGTGAACCTCAATCCCATCTAGCCTAGTAGTCTGTATCTCAGTATTCTCCTCGACAACATTTTCTTTCTCTACTGTAAATACTGACGAAAAATATTCATTTAACGCTTCCCCTATCTCCTCTGATTCCACACACAACTTCCCACTACTATCCTTGATTGGCCCTAATCTAACTCTAGTCATTCTTTTATTCCTGATATACCTATAGAAAGCCTTAGGGTTTTCCTTGATCCTCTCCACCAATGACTTCTCGTGTCCTCTCCTTGCTCTTCTTAGCTCTCCCTTTAGATCCTTCCTGGCTAGCTTGTAACTCTCAAGCGCCCTAACTGAGCCTTCACGTCCCATCCTAACATAAGCCGCCTTCTTCCTCTTGACAAGCGCTTCAACTTCTTTAGTAAACCACGGCTCCCTTGCTCGACAACTTCCTCCCTGCCTGACAGATACATACTTAAATAGGACACGCAGTAGCTGCTCCTTGAATAAGCTCCACATTTCGATTGTGCCCATCCCCTGCAGTTTCCTTCCCCATCCTACGCATCCTAAATCTTGCCTAATCGCATCATAATTTCCTTTCCCCCAGCTATAGTTCTTGCCCTGCGGTATATACCTGTCCCTGCCCATCGCTAAGGTAAACCTAACCGAATTGTGATCACTATCACCAAAGTGCTCACCTACATCTAAATCTAACACCTGGCCGGGTTCATTACCCAGTACCAAATCCAATGTGGCATCGCCCCTGGTTGGCCTGTTTACATACTGTGTCAGAAAACCCTCCTGCACACACTGGACAAAAACTGACCCATCTAAAGTACTCGAACTATAGTATTTCCAGTCAATATTTGGAAAGTTAAAGTCCCCCATAACAACTACCCTGTTACTCTCGCCCCTGTCGAGAATCATCTTCGCTATCCTTTCCTCTACATCTCTGGAACTATTCGGAGGTCTATAGAAGACTCCCAACAGGGTGACCTCTCCTCTCCTGTTTCTAACCTCGGCCCATACGACCTCAGTAGACGAGTCCTCAAACGTCCTTTCTGCCGCTGTAATACTCTCCTTGATTAACAATGCCACACCCCCTCCTCTTTTACCATCTTCTCTGTTCTTACTGAAACATCTCAATCCCGGAACCTGCAACATCCATTCCTGCCCCTGCTCTATCCATGTCTCTGAAATGGCCACTACATCGAGATCCCAGGTACCAACCCATGCTGCAAGCTCACCCACCTTATTCTGGATGCTCCTGGCGTTGAAGTAGACACACTTTAAACCAAGCTCTTGCTTGCCAGTGCCCTCTTGCGTCCTTGTAACCTTATCCCTGACCTCACTACTCTCAACATCCTGTACACTGCACAGGTTAGACTGCACCTGGAGTACTGTGTGCAGTTTTGGTCCCCTTAACTTAGGAAGGATATTATTGCCATAGAGGGAGTGCAACAAAGGTTCACCAGACTGTTTCCTGGGATGGCGGGACTGTTCTATGATGAGAGATTGGGGAACCTGGGCTTGTATTCTCTAGAGTTTCGAAGAATGAGAGGTGATCTCATTGAAACCTACAAAATACTTAAAAGTGATAGACAGGATAGATGCAGGAAAGATGTTTCCCCTGGTTGGGGAGTCTAGAACCAGTGGACATAATTTCAAAGTAACGGGGAAACCACTTAGGACAGAGATAAGGAGAAATTTCTTTACTCGGAGGGTTGTGAATCTTTGGAATGCTCTACCCCAGAGGGCTGTGGAAGCTCAGTCATTGAGTATGTTTAAAGCGGAGATTGACAGATTTTTAAATATAAATGACATAAGGGGATATGAAGATAGTGTGGGAAAAAGGCATTGAAATGGATGATCAGTCATGATCGTATTGAATGGTGGAGCAGGCTCGATGGGCTGAATGACCCACTCTTGCTCCTATGTTTCTATGTTCCTAAACAAAAGGCAGGACAGAAGCTGGATTGCATGAGGGGAAGACCAGACTCGAGCAACACGGCCTTGTCAATATCAGGGCTACAAACGAAAGAAAGTTACCCAGTATCATTTTGATATCTTTCTTCTGTATATGCAAAAGGGTAATCAGGGTTAAAGGCCTGCTACCTAACCCGAACCCGACGACGTGTATGGTTCGGGTCGGGTCGCTCTTCCGGGTCCGGCTTTCGGGCAAGGTCCGGGTCGGACACACACAGCAAGAAGTGTCAAAAGTAAAAAAAATCTACCTGAGCTGGGGGTCCGGTATGTCAAAGAAGGAAACGTTGAGTCTGCGCAGTGAGTGAGTGAGCGTCTCTATGACATCATCATGCTCATGCTGCAGCTTCTTGCAGATTGGGAGTCGCAAGGTAGGTAAAGGGAACATTCCGGTGGTCAGGTCGGCTTGTGCTCGGGTCGGTCATGGGAAAAAATGGAGGGACTCGGGCCGGTTCGGGCTCGGGTCCGATGTGGTTCTGTCGTGTTTGGGTTGGGTTTTTCTTTTGTGACCTGAGCAGGCCTTTAATAAGGGTGTTCCTGTGATTAAGTAACCAGAATTTCACTCTGCACTTCAGGTACCGTCTGGCTAATGCTTTATAGAGAAACATTAACCTCATATCTTTTCTGTTAAATGACATATCGACACAGAATGCCTCACCGGTGATGAATTATCCATCCAGTGTCTGCAAATTGCCATACAGCATTGCTTTTCCAATGAATGCAATTGTTTCTGCTATTGTAATATATTTCTTGTTGACATATAACAAGATTGGTAGGTGTTACAACCTCAGTGAGATTGTTAACATGAAAAATATGAGATATGAACCCCATTCCAATTTGACGAATTATACAAATTTCACATTTTTAAGACTTATTATAACAACTAAACTAAAAGAAATCCCCAATTAACTAAATAGTACTTTGTACGTAGCTGATACCCCAAATTATAAAATAAAGGTATTTTTTCCACTTATTCAAACGCTTGAAAACCTCACACCATATTTATACATTGCACAGTCCTTTTCGTTCATGAAATCCTTTGTGGATAAAAGTCCCAAACTCCTTCCAGTTGCTATGGTTTGGATCTCCCAGACTTTTCAAAAATCAGTATTCTCTTCGCTCACTTCTCTGATTACTTCTGACCTGGACATCCGTGGATAACGTAATTCCTGGTGATCCTGTGGGCCCTTTACTCTTCCGCAAGTTTCGACTCTCAAAACAAGTTCAAGTCTTCACAACCTTTTGCTCCACATTTCAGAGAGCAGGTGTTTTATTTCCCCCTTTTCTCTCTCTCTCTCTCTGCGTATCTTCAGGTTCCACCGCTGGGTACCTTCTCTGACAACTTGCCTTGAGGCTGCACCCCAATGGGTCCCCTCTTACAGCCAGTCTTGAGGCCACGACCTTTGATTCCTTCTCTTACAGCCTGTTTGCCTTCAAAATGTCTGTTAAATGTATCTGAACTTAGAAGTTAATAGTTCATTGTTCTGCTCCAAAAAGCAGAGACCATTAGTTTGGGTTCACAAAGGCACTCAGTCTTTCCATTGTCCCCAGGTGTCAACACCTGCCTGGTTCATTAACAATTTCTCAATTACCGACTCCTTTTCTTATGACTCTAAAGGCTGGGAGGGAGAAACACATTGTTGTTCAGGTGTTAGTGCTTCTTTCTTTGGCCTCCTTGTCTCGAGAGACAATGGGTAAGCGCCTGGAGGTGGTCAGTGGTTAGTGGAGTAGTGCCTGGAGTGGCTATAAAGACCAATCTAGAGTGACAGACTTTTCCACAGGTGCTGCAGATAAAATTGGTTGTCGGGGCTGTTACACAGTTGGCTCTCCCCTTGCGCTTTTGTCTTTTTTCCTGCCAACTGCTAAGTCTCTTCGACTTGCCACACTTTAGCCCTGCCTTTATGGCTGCCTGCCAGCTCTGGCGATCACTGGTAAACTGACTCCCACGACTTGTGATTAATGTCACAGGACTTCATGTCGCGTTTGAGGATGTCTTTAAAGCGGAGACATGGACGGCCAGTGGGTCTGATACCAGTGACGAGCTCGCTGCACAATGTGTCCTTGGGGATCCTGCCATCTTTCATGCGGCTCACGTGGCTAAGCCATCTCAAGCGCCGCTGGCTCAGAAGGATGTGAATTGGTCACACCGCAGATTAGGATTGCTGAGGGAGAAAGGGAATGGGTGACCAAAAGGCAGAGAAAGAGCAGGAAGGCAGCGCAGGAGTCCCCTGCGGTCATCTCCCTCCAAAACAAGTATACCGTTTTGGATACTGTTGAGGGAGATGGCTCACCAGGGGAAGGCAGCAGTAGCCAGGTCCATGGCACCGTGGCTGGCTCTGCTGTTCCGAAGGGCGGGAAAAAGAGTGGAAGGGCTATAGTCGTAGGGGATTCGATTGTAAGGGGAGTAGATAGGCGGTTCTGTGGTCGAAAACGAGGCTCCCGAATGGTATGTTGCCTCCCAGGTGCACGGGTCAGGGACGTCTCAGATCGGCTGCAGAACATTCTAAAGGGGGAGGGTGAACAGCCAGTTGTCATTGTGCACATAGGCACTAATGATATAGGTAAAAAACGGGATGAGGTCCTACAAGCAGAGTTTAGGGAGTTAGGAGCCAAGTTAAAAAGTAGGACCTCAAAGGTAGTAATCTCAGGATTACTACCAGTGCCACGTGATAGTCAGAGTAAAAATGAAAGAATAGTCAGGATGAATGCGTGGCTTGAGAGATGGTGCAGGAAGGAGGGGTTCAGATTTTTGGGACATTGGGACCGGTTCTGGGGGAGGTGGGACTATTACAAATTGGATGGTCTACACCTGGGCCGGACTGGAACCAATGTCCTTGGAGGTGCTTTTGCTAACGCTGTTGGGGAGGGTTTAAACTAATGTGGCAGGGGGATGGGAACCAATTGAGGTCAGTTGACAGTAAGGAGGTAGTAACAAAAGCCTGTAAGGAACTAGATAATGAAGTCAGTGTGACTAAGGGGAAGAGCAGGCAGGGAGCAGATGATGAATATAAAGGGACTGGTGGTCTGAGGTGCATTTGTTTTAATGCAAGAAGTGTAGTTGGTAAGGCAGATGAACTTAGGGCTTGGATTGGTACCTGGGAGTATGATGTTATTGCTATTACTGAGACTTGGTTGAGGGAAGGGCATGATTGGCAACTAAATATCCCAGGATATCGATGCTTCAGGCGGGATAGAGAGGGAGGTAAAAGGGGTGGAGGAGTTGCATTACTGGTCAAAGAGGATATCACAGCTGTGCTGAAGGAGGGCACAATGGAGGACTCGAGCAGTGAGGCAATATGGACAGAACTCAGAAATAGGAAGGGTGCGGTAACAATGTTGGAGCTGTACTACAGGCCTCCCAACAGCGAGCGTGAGATAGAGGTACAAATATGTAAACAGATTATGGAAAGATGTAGGAGCAACAGGGTGGTGGTGATAGGAGATTTTAATTTTCCCAACATTGACTGGGATTCGCTTAGTGTTAGAGGTCCAGATGGAGCAGAATTTGTAAGGAGCATCCAGGAGGGTTTTCTAGAGCAGTATGTAAATAGTCCAACTCGGGAAGGGGCCATACTGGACCTGGTGTTGGGGAATGAGCCCGGCCAGGTTGTTGAAGTTTCAGTAGGGGACTACTTTGGGAATAGTGATCACAATTCCGTAAGCTTTAAAATACTCATGGACAAAGACGAGAGTGGTCCTAAAGGAAGAGTGCTAAATTGGGGGAAGGCCAACTATACCAAAACTCGGCAGGAGCTGGGAAATGTAGATTGGGAGCAGCTGTTTGAAGGTAAATCCACATGTGATATGTGGGAGGCTTTTAAAGAGAGGTTGATTAGCGTGCAGGAGAGACATGTTCCTGTGAAAATGAGGGATAGAAATGGCAAGATTAGGGAACCATGGATGACAGGTGAAATTGTGAGACTAGCTAAGAGGAAAAAGGAAGCATACATAAGGTCTAGGCGGCTGATGAAAGACGAAGCTTTGAAAGAATATCGGGAATGTAGGACCAATCTGAAACGAGGAATTAAGAGGGCTAAAAGGGGTCATGAAATATCTTTAGCTAACAGGGTTAAGGAAAATCCCAAAGCCTTTTATTCATATATAAGGAGAAAGAGGGTAACTAGAGAAAGGATTGGCCCACTAAAGGACAAAGGAGGAATGTTATGCTTGGACTCAGAGAAAATGGGTGAGATTCTAAACGAGTACTTTGCATCGGTATTCACCGAGGAGAGGGACATGACGGATGTTGAGGTTAGGAACAGATGTTTGATTACTCTAGGTCAATTCGGCATAAGGAGGGAGGAAGTGTTGGGTATTCTAAAGGGCATTAAGGTGGACAAGTCCCCAGGTCCGGATGGGATCTATCCCAGGTTACTGAGAGAAGCGAGAGAGGAAATAGCTGGGGCCTTAACAGATATCTTTGCAGCATCCTTAAACACGGGTGAGGTCCCGGAGGACTGGAGAATTGCTAATGTTGTCCCCTTGTTTAAGAAGGGTAGCAGGGATAATCCAGGTAATTATAGACCGGTGAGCCTGACGTCAGTGGTAGGGAAGCTGCTGGAGAAGATACTGAGGGATAGGATCTATTCCCATTTGGAAGAAAATGGGCTCATCAGTGATAGGCAACATGGTTTTGTGCAGGGAAGGTCATGTCTTACCAACTTAATAGAATTCTTTGAGGAAGTGACAAAGTTGATTGATGAGGGAAGGGCTGTCGATGTCATATACATGGACTTCAGTAAGGCGTTTGATAAGGTTCCCCATGGCAGGCTGATGGAGAAAGTGAAGGCGCTTGGGGTCCAAGGTGCACTAGCTAGATGG
The DNA here is from genome assembly GCF_036365525.1 of Heterodontus francisci. NCBI lineage: Eukaryota > Metazoa > Chordata > Chondrichthyes > Heterodontiformes > Heterodontidae > Heterodontus > Heterodontus francisci. Next base: position 42,788,477 of record NC_090375.1, read on the forward strand.
ATAAAGAACTGGCTGGGCAACAGGAGACAGAGAGTAGCAGTAGAAGGGAGTTTCTCAAAATGGAGACGTGTGACCAGTGGTGTTCCACAGGGATCCGTGCTGGGACCACTGTTGTTTGTGATATACATTAATGATTTGGAGGAAAGTATAGGTGGACTGATTAGCAAATTTGCAGACGACACTAAGATTGGTGGAGTAGCAGATAGTGAAGGGGACTGTCAGAGAATACAGCAGAATATAGATAGATTGGAGAGTTGGGCAGAGAAATGGCAGATGGAGTTCAATCAGGGCAAATGCGAGGTGATGCATTTTGGAAGATCCAATTCAAGAGTGAACTATACAGTAAATGGAAAAGTCCTGGGGAAAATTGATGTCCAGAGAGATTTGGGTGTTCAGGTCCACTGTTCCCTGAAGGTGGCAACGCAGGTCAATAGAGTGGTCAAGAAGGCATACGGCATGCTTTCCTTCATCGGACGGGGCATTGAGTACAAGAGTTGGCAGGTCATGTTACAGTTGTATAGGACTTTGGTTCGGCCACATTTGGAATACTGCGTACAGTTCTGGTCGCCACATTATCAAAAGGATGTGGATGCTTTGGAGAGGGTGCAGAGGAGGTTCACCAGGATGTTGCCTGGTATGGAGGGCGCTAGCTATGAAGAGAGGTTGAGCAGATTCGGATTATTTTCATTAGAAAGACGGAGGTTGAGGGGGGACCTGATTGAGGTGTACAAAATCATGAGAGGTATAGACAGGGTGGATAGCAAGAGGCTTTTTCCCAGAGTGGGGGTTTCAATTACTAGAGGACACGAGTTCAAAGTGAAAGGGGAAAAGTTTAGGGGGGATATGCGTGGAAAGTTCTTTACGCAGAGGGTGGTGGGCACCTGGAACGCATTGCCAGCGGAGGTGGTAGATGCGGGCACGATGGAGTCTTTTAAGATGTATCTAGACAGATACATGAATGGGCAGGAAGAAAAGAGATACAGAACCTTAGAAAATAGGCGACATGTTTAGAGAGAGGATCTGGATCGGCGCAGGCTTGGAGGGCCGAAGGGCCTGTTCCTGCGCTGTAATTATCTTTGTTCTTTGTTCTTTGTTCTTTGATGTATATGCTGGGGATGTTGGCCGCCTCGAGGACTTCTGCGTTGGAATACGGTCCTGCCAGCTGATGCCAAGGATTCTCCGGAAGCAGCGAAGATGGAATGATTTGAAACGTTCGTGCTCTTGGCTGAAATATGTTTAGTTTAGTTTAGAGATACAGCACTGAAACAGGCCCTTCGGCCCACCGAGTCTGTGCTGACCATCAACCACCCATTTATACTAATCCTACCCTAATTCCATATTCCTACCACATCCCCACCTGTCCCTATATTTCCCTACCACCTACCTATACTAGGGGCAATTTATAATGGCCAATTAACCTCTCACCCTGCAAGTCTTTGGCATGTGGGAGGAAACCGGAGCACCCGGAGGAAACCCACGCAGACACAGGGAGAACTTGCAAACTCCACACAGGCAGTACCCAGAATTGAACCCAGGTCGCTGGAGCTGTGAGGCTGCGGTGCTAACCACTGTGCCGCCCTGTCCAGGCCTTGCTGCCGTAGAGCAAGGTACTGAATACACAGGCTTGATACACTCGGACTTTTGTGTTCCGTGTCAGTGCACCATTTTCCCACACCCTCTTGCCAGTTTGGACATAGCAGCGGACGCCTTTCCCATGCGCTTGTTGAATTCTACATCAAGAGACAGGTTACTGGTGATAGTTGAGCCTAGGTAGGTGAACTCCTGAACCACTTCCAGAGCGTGGTCGCCGATATTGATGGATGGAGCATTTCTGACGTCCTGTCCCATGATGTTCGTTTTCTTGAGGCTGATGGTTAGGCCAAATTCGTTGCAGGCAGCCGGAATTCTGTCAATGAGTTTCTGCAGACACTCTTCAGTGTGAGATGTTAATGCAGCATCGTCAGCAAAGAGGAGTTCCTGATGAGGACCTTCTGAACTTTGGTCTTCGTTCTAAGACGGGCAAGGTTGAACAACCTGCCATCTGATCTTGTGTGGAGGAAAATTCCTTCTTCTGAAGACTTGAACGCATGTGAGAGCAGCAGTGAGAAGAAGATCCCAAACAGTGCAGGTGCGAGAACACAGCCCTGTTTCACGCCACTCAGGATAGGAAAGGGGTCTGATGAGGCGCCGCTATGCTGAATTGTGCCTTTCATATTGTCATGGAATGAGGTGATGATACTTAGTAGCTTTGGTGGGCATCCGATCTTTGCTAATAGTCTGAAGAGACCATGTCTGCTGACCAGGTCAAAGGCTTTGGTGAGATCTATGAAAGCAATGTAGAGGGGCATCTGTTGTTCGCGGCATTTGTCCTGTCGCTGGCGAAGGGAGAATAGCATGTCAATGGTGGATCTCTCTGCTTGAAAGCCGCACTGTGCCTCAGGGTAGACACGCTCAGCCAGCTTCTGGAGCCTGTTTAAAACGACTCGAGCGAAGACTTTTCCCATTATGCTGAGCAGGGAGATTCCACGGTAGTTGTTGCAGTCAACGCAGTCGCCCTTGTTCTTATAGAGGGTGATGATATTGGCATCGCGCATGTCCCATGGTACTTTTCCCTCGTCCGAGCACAGGCAAAGCAGTTCATGGAGTGCTGAGAGTATAGCAGGCTTGGCATTCTTGATTATTTCAGGGGTAATGCCGTTCTTCCCAGGGGCTTTTCCGCTGGCTGGAGAATCAATGGCATCACTAAGTTTTGATTTTGTTGGCTGTTCGTCCAGCTCATCCATGACTGACAGAGACTGGGCTGCATTGAGGGCGGTCTCAGTGACAACATTTTCCCTGGAGTAAAGGTAGTGCTCCACCCAGCGGTCCATTTGCTTGCGTTGGTCAGTGATCATGTCCCCTGATCTAGACTTGGGGGCAATCTTCCTGATGGTTGGCCCAAAAGCTCTCTTAGTGCTGTAGTCTCTGTTTTACAGAAGACAGTCTTTAATCTGCATTATCTGTTGTCCTGGTAACCTTGTGCAAAGTGGAGGTGAGGTCCTACTGGATTCCATCTTGAACTTTTAAAATCACAACTTTTAAGACATAATCATGTTACAAGATATAGTGTTCATAACAGTAGGTTGAAATTGCAACTTTTTTCTATGTTAAGGCTTCGAATATTGTTTTAACTGTGTAAGAAGGTATGGTTAAGGAGAGGCACTAAACCTATCTCACTCATCCAATGTATTGGTCAACTTTCAGGACCTGTGCTCACATTTTGTAATCATGCTTCTGCTATTGCCGAGGCCATATCCTTTCACTCTGTCAGATCTAGAATCTGTCCATTTTTATTATGAATTCTTCAGCCAAGTCTACAATCACTGATGCCATATCCTATTTCACATAACTGTGAAGCAATTATCTATTAATTCTTTAGTTTGAGGCTCCTCGGCTTGTTATCATCAGCCCAAAAATGTTGTTTCTACAGCAGTATCCTTTACAATTTAAAAACAACTTGGTTCATGTGTCTTTCTCATAGAGAAACTCATTGACCTGTGCCTTTCAGTGGCATTTATTATTAACTTCAGTCATGTTACTGCTCAGCTATGTTAACTAACTATATACAACTGCCAACCATACTAATGCTTACATTGTGGAGGGTATAAGGAACTTAGGTTACTTGACTATGAATACACCATTACAGTCATATTGATATACTGTTTTCAATACCTCTGTCTTTTATGTGGAAATTTGTCTAAGCTATTAGAAACAGAATCAGGCTTATATAGAAACATAAAAAATAGGAGCAGGAGTAGGCCATTCGGCCCTTCGGGCCTGCTCCACCATTCAAAATAGATCATGGCTGATCATCTAATTCAGGACCCTGTTCCTGCTTTTCCCCCATATCCCTTGATTCCTTTGGCAGTAAGAAATATATCTATCTCCTTCTTGAATATATTTAATGATTTGGCCTCCATTGCCTTCTGCGGTAGAGAATTCCACAGGTTCATCACACTCTGAGTGAAGAAATTTCTCCTCATTTCGGTTCTAAATGGCATACCCCATAATCTGAGACTGTGACCCCTGGTTCTGGACTCTCCAGCCATCGGAAACGTCCTCCCTGCATCTATCCTGTCTAGTCCTGTTAGAATTTTATCGGTGTCTATGAGAGCCCCTCTCATTCTTCTAAACTCTAGTGAATATAGACCTAATCGACCCAATCTCTCCTCATACATCAATCCTGCCATCACAAAATCAGCCTAGTAAATCTTCTTTGCACTCCCTCCATGGTAAGAACATCCTTCCTCATATAAGGAGACCAAAACTGCACACACTACTCCAGATGTGGTCTCACCAAGGCCCTGTGTAACTACAGTAAGACATCCTTGCTCCTGTACTCAAATCCTCTTACAATGAAGGCCAACATACCATTCGCCTTCCTAACTGCTTGCTGCAGCTGAATGCTTGCTTTCAGCGACTAGTGCACAAGGACACCCAGGTCTCGTTGCACCTCCCCCTTTCCCAATCTATCACCATTCAGATACTAATCTGCCTTTCTGTTTTTACGGCTTTCTGCTTCTAGCCTGTTCTGCTATTCAGTTAAATAGTGGCTGATCTGCACCTTACCTGTATCAACCTGCCTTGGTTCCATAACCCTTTATACCCTTGACCTAACCTCAATAGCTTTTTGGGGGTGTGAGTTCCGGATTTTGCATTCCTCTTTGTGTGAAGAAGTATTTCCTGACATCACTCCTAAATGGCCAAGCTCTAATTTAAAGGATCTTCTAATAAGCCTCATTGTGTTGATTATGATTTTCACAATTGCTGTGATTTATGACCACAGGGTTTTGAGTTGAGGATGCTGTTGATAGTTATTATTGTTTTAAGTACTGCACTACATCTGTGCTGCACATCATAATATTATGACATAGCTAATTTTTAGGTCACTTTAAAGTCAGGTACTCAGAATGTAAGCCGTTCAGAGCTGTACTTTGTTTTGTTGTACTTTTTTCAGTAATCTATATCTTTTTGTGCTGCTGAATTATGAATTACATTGTAATCCGCAGTGTAAAGAGAACTGTGGAATGATGCATAACTGGGTGAATTAGGAAGGAACAAGCATTGCCTTGGGAATCAGAATCCCAGAGAAGCAGCACTAATGGAATCAATTATGTCTGGTGACCTCAATGAAAACATCTATAAATGATGCTACTAATTTCAGGGTCACTGAAATGAAATGGTTGCAGACCTCAGCCAATATCTTGAGTGAATGAATGAGCGTTAAGTTAAAGCTGCCTTAGGTCGTAAAGTTTGCTTTATTACTAATGGTTTTCCAACTCACGGCATGTTCTGCTGATTTGCCAAATAACCTTTAACTATTTAAGTGATACATGTAGATCTGTTGGGGTCTGTTAGTCACCCTCCCCCTTCGCTTGTCAATAGTAGAATCATAGAATGATACATTTGGCCCATTGTGTCTTTGCTGAAGCTATCAAATTAATCCAACTCCCCTGCTCTTTCTCCATCACCCTGTGAATTTGCAAGTATTTATCCAATTCTCTTTTGAATGTTACTATTGAATCTGCTTTTACCACCATCAGGTAGTGCATTCCAGATCACAACAGCTCGCTGCAGAAGAAAGTATTTCTTCTTGTTGCCTCTGGTTCTTTGCTAAACATTTTTAAATCTGTGTCCTCCAGTCACTGACCTTTCTGCCACTGGAAACAGTTTCTCCTTATTTACTTTATCCAAACTGGATTTGAAAAAAATAATCTGGTAAATAAGGAGAAACTGTTTCTCGTGATGTCCAATGATTCTGTTGCGACCAGGTGAGAAAGAGGTCTAGGGCTTCCCTCTCAGCCTTTTCCTGGTTCAGCCGTAACAGAGTTCAATTTTTTAAAACACCGTGTTTTTAGCTTCCCCTCAGTGAATCCTTGTTCACCGTTCTCTAACTGTAATGGCAAAGAAATCAACCAGACAGGGTATATTAGATTTAAACAAGAAAGATGTAAGTTTATTAACTGTTATGACCGACCGCTTAAGACAAAGCCCCCAATCAAAATATATGATTCTGATTGTGGTGGGAGAAATGCACTATTAATTCAACTCCCCCCCCCCTCCACAGATCGACTAACATATAATTTTAAACTTAGCAAATTAAAGAAAGCCACAGCCAAATTGACCATCTGTTAACCCCCGGAATGAGGCTAACCAAGCCAGGTGTCTTTAGATCAACAAGTTAACTGTCTAATTGGAAAAACTCATTTCTTAAACACTACTAAGATGTAAACAACATTTAAAATAGAAAAGTTAGTGTCCTTGCAGATTTATGCTCATGCCGAAGTGGAATCTTCCAATGTGGAACAGTCCAAGGTTGCTTGAAGTCCTCACAGCCCTCTGATGGGGAAGAAGAAAATGTCCACCATCCGCAATTACAGCTCCTCTTTTGTCCACTGATGAACTCATCCGATCAACAACTTGCAAACAATTCAATGAATCAATTTGGCTTTAGAATTTTGAGGGGTGAAAAAGTGATCAGAGAACTCTGTTAGGTTCATGCTGGTCCAGCTGTCTGTTTGTGTCAGTGTCAAGAGCCAGTTTTTAGCTAGTTTTCAAAAAGCAATTGGCAACATTGTATCTTTGTCCTTGTTCTCTGAATGGCTGTAGCCCGGGGCAATCAGAATGCACTCTTTGAATCACAGTTCCTGGAGCTTGTTGCCTTAAAGCAGTACTGGCCCTTTTACAGCCTTAAAGGCACACCGCATAGCTCCCGGGGAAAAAAAAACTACAGGATCATAACATAACCTTAAAACTCTAATTTGGTTAAAACTACTAGAAATACGCGACGCAACCACGCTAGCATGCATACGCGATAAACACACATGCAAATAGAGACAGAGGAGGAGAAAGAAGGGGAAAGGTTTAAAGTAATAGCTGGAGTTCAGTTACTGGCTTTTGGGTTTGATGTAAAATCTTTGATTGCAGTTGTCTTGCAGTTCTCGTTGGGGCCCAGTACACACTTTCAACCTTGTTTAGCTGCAGGAGTCTTCTCTTTTGAGGTTTGAGTGGCTTCCATGGGTCCCTGGAACTTCAGGAGAGACCTTCCTTCTCTGCAGTCTTCAAATTGCAGTCTCTTCTCCAACTGTTCTGTGAGCACAATTCAAACAACTCCAAGATAGTCAGCAGGTTAGTCATGTGACTGACTCCTTATTTGGAACAACCTCTCCTGCGGTTTGTGGATTTCAAAGCTCTTTTGGGGGGGGGGGGGGGTTGGCGGAGTGTAGTGCTGTCTCTTACACAAACAAGATGTGGACCATCACTGTTGCCCAGACCAATCTTCGTTAATTGAATCAGTGAACAGTTCCATTATCTCTCCTTTTCAATTGTCTTTTAGAATGCAAATGAGCAGTCATGTTTCAGTGGTCTTTTAAACCAAGTTATTTTTCAGTCCAGTAACATTATAAAATTAATGTTCCATATGACAAAATTAATATGTCTCATTTTGGCAGGTGTGGTTTTCATGACAATTCAATAATTTTGAATACCTCTATCAAATCTCCTCTTGATCTTCTCTGCTCTGAGGAGAACAACGCCATCTTGTCCAGTTTCTGCCCACAACTGAAGTCTCCCATCGCTAGTACCATTCTAATAAATCTCTTCTGCACCCTCTCCAAGGCCCTGACATTCTTCCTAAAGTGTGATGCCCAAAATTGAACACAACACTCCAGCTAAGATCTAACCAGTATTTTATAAAGTTTTAGCATAATTTCCTTGTTTTTGAAATGCCCTGTATACCCAAGTGCAGGTCATTAATATAGATCAAAAAGAACAATGGTCCTAATACCAATCCCTGGTGAGTACCACTATGAACTTCCCTCGACTCTGAAAAACAACTTTTCTCCCCTTCTCTCTGCTTTCTGTCCCTTAGCAGAACTGTGGCTCGTGAATGCGACTGACTTTCAGTGGTGGCGACTGCAGGTGGCCTTGGAGGACGTCCTTGAGCAGATCTGAGCCTAGGAGACCAGGCTTTAGACAGCACTATCTAGGTATGGGTGGTAGCAGTCTGGGATGGCTGACAGGCAACAGCAAGGGCACTGGTGGAGTGACAGGGCTGAACTCATGAATGCTGTTTTTGTGAGACAGGATGGCTACTGAGTGCTCTGTGGAGCCACTGCCACTCTTCGGTGGAATCACCTCACCAAACCTAGTAATCTGTTGGAAGATAGTTTGCTGGACTGCTGTGACACGCTGCAAGCCTCTTCGCACATTGTAATCCACATCTATAATGGCAGCAGTCTGAATTTGCATTTGCATGAGAACAGTATGAGCTTCCAGTGCAGCACTCAGACATTTGGTGTTTTCTGCTTGTGCTGCAATAGAAGCTCATACTTTGGCCATCAAGATGCTGCATCATGCTTGCGTCCACAAGTATGCTAATGGAGTTGCCCACCACTTCCGTGCTGGAAAGGGTGGTCTCCAAGCTCTGTGCAACTGTACTAAGTTGGTGCCAAACTCCTCCATGCTCCTTGACATTGAACACAGGCTCTTTCTGACAGACTTTCCAATGCATCAAGCATTTTGTTGTGCAGCCCCTTCAGCCTCCAGTTTCCAGCTTTTGTGACAGGCTCACTTCAGGTACTTCCTTCAGGCAATAACTAATATTACATAGGTCCCTATCAGCAGTGCATAACATTCAGATTAAACCTTCTGCACAACCTGCAAGTTACAACCCTTGTTAGAACACACAAATGACATCAGCATGAATAAAGGTCAATAAATTCATTTTTACCTCCAACTCCCTCATGAATCAATGCCTGCTGCCCTTTTGAACCTGCCGGGTTCCCGACACGCCCCACGACCCGATTAACGGCCGTAAAATCAGATATGTAGCGTAAAATCTCGGTCAGTTGGATTCTGAATTCCCTATTTCTGCAATCGCCTCCAGCCCCACAACCTTAAAAGGTATCTGCGCTCATTTCATTCTGGCTTCTTGAGCATCCCAATTTTAATTGCTCTGCCAAGTGCTTTCAGCTGCCTATTCCCTAAGCTCTGGAATTCCCCGCCTAAACCTCTCTGACTCTTTCCTCCCTTAAAATGCTCCTTAAAATCTAATTCTTTGAACCCAAGCTCTAAGATCGCCTTATGTGGCCTGCTGTCAAATTTTGTTTTAGAACGCTCCATTGAAACACCTTTGGGACGTTTTTTGTTAAAGGTGCTATATAAATACCAGTTGCTGGCATTTTAAGATGAATTCACTGCCCTTGACTTCTCGTGTGAGTTCAGTAAATGATTAATTGAACTTTTTGCTGCATTGCATTCAGGCCCGCAGGCTAAATTCCTAGCAATTATCTCCACAGCTAGCTGTACCCATTGCCTTCTCATCGTTTGCTTGGATGACCTTCTCCCCACCCCAGGAGAGAGAGAGAGACATCTCTCCTCCTTTCCACCACCTCCACCAAAATCTCTAGTGCAGCACTGGCAAACCTTGGCCCACGTGCTCTCTCATACGCAGCCATTTGTTTTTGTTACACAGCACTATTCTGAATGATGTTAGCACCCACGATAGCCTCAATTCACCTTCCCTTTAAAAGGTTCAAGCTAGCTTTGAGTAATGCCAGCAAGTAATGCGATTGGCCCCCAGCTGATGCATGCAGCCAGTGAACAGTGCTGGCTGCACACTGTATTCATGATGAGTAGGCAGCATGAAGGTGGCGTGCTGCCTTATTTGTATTGAATGGGCATGGAGCACTGGACTCCCCGAGCCTGTTTTCGGAGCTATGTAATTTACTCTCCTGTATCTCTAAAAGAAAAACTTAACAGACTGTCAGCACTGAGCACAGCTTTGAAACAGTAAATCAGAGCATCACAGACATTGTTGTTGCCATTCAGAAGCTGTGGAAGTTCTTGGAGGGCAGCCATTAGGGAACAAATGCACTTGAGATACTTAACCAGTAGAAAGGTGAGCTCTCAATTAGAATTAGAATTAGAACATTACATCTGGCACAATTTTTGAATGAATCATTTTGTAGTGTCTGCCATTAGCTCAATGGTGGCTATCTTGGCCAGAATGTTACCTTGTAAAAGCTGACATCCTCGGAGCTGGGAAGAACGAGAAATGGCAGGTCATGACCTCGGCTCAGGCCCCTGACGTCATGATGCCTGAAAACAATTTTTCGAGTGGTGGATGGCAAGGGAGATGGGAACTCCTCTCGCTATCCGATTAAAGATTGTCATGCCCAGTAAAGATATATTATATTCCCACTTTGAAGATATAAACTTTATTCAATGTGCACTCTTAAAAATTGACTTTACCCTTTATAAAAAGGTGGTTAGTGCTGAAAAATATGGCCGCTGATAGATCAGATCACTTGGCCTTGTGTATTCAAACATTGCCTCACTGTTAAGAACGAAAGGATCTATTCCAGAAGTGTCAATTACACCCATCTTGAAATCATCAGGAAACATTCCTGAACTTATGGGTTCTTTAGAAACAAAGGAGGTGTGAAGTAGACACAGCAGGCTGAATTTTATTCTCCTGCCGCCAGGAGTGGCGCAGGTGGAAAAAACTGGCGGCTTGGCCATGCACTGCCATGCCGCCACAATTTACCGCATGGCGGCTCAAGATAATACGTTGGTTGGGTTGATCCCCCCATCACATGGTGGGGGTGGGCTCTGTGACACTGGCAATGGCATCAGTTGCCTGTGTGTTGGCACTGGCACTATTTTTAAAGGGCAGTGGGACTTGCTGCTAAATTTAAATATTTTAAACACTAACCCCCCAATACTCTGCAATAAAAAAGTTGCCCCTCCCCCAATAACCCTTACAGATAATAGTTATCCTCTTCCCCCCCCCCCACCCCCACCACCCCAAAAGACTTACATGCAAGACTTGACCTTCAACCCCTTCAAACTGTTCAAAGTGCAAAGATCATCTATTCGCCCCTCCCCTAAATGATTAATGCACATTTGACCCCGTAAACCCCCCCCCCCCCCCACTTCACTACACTGAAAATCCTAAGTACCCCCCGTTCCCTACCTCAGAGGCTGCAGCTTTCTGTGGACGGGAAAGTGAAGGCACGTGAGTGCTGACCACTGCTCAGCAGATCCCGGGCAGGAGGTAAGATTGCTGACAGTTTTATTTAAATGTATTCATTTTCTGAATTTACATATTCAAAGTTGGGTCCTGTTGCCCTGCAATCTTCCGCCCCCCCCGCCCTCCTCCCCGCCAAGGATCCCGACGTCGGGACCTCAACAAAATCCAGCCTGTCATAACAGAATGATTCATGTTCAAACATCAAATGATGGTCATGATTATCATATCTTGGCCCATTGTGTGGACACAACAGGGGAGAGGGCAATGCATTTCCTAATGGAAGCTGATGTGAGAGATTTTTTACCTTAAAAGGCAGCGCTGGAGCAAGAGAGAGAGAGAGATCACAGAAAAGCAGTCCAGCCAAGGGCTGTGAAAAAATGTCCAGCCAAAACAAGGAAGGAGCCCTGCTGCAAATTGTACACTCCAGCCTATTGCAACAGAGAACTGAAAGTGACCACTGCCTCCAGTCGAAAGTCTTGACCACCAAAAAACTAGAAACAACCAGGCCTGAAATTTTAAAAGAAACTGTCCTCTGAGAAAATTCAACAGGTTTATTGTGAACCCCAAACACCTACCTCATTTCAAACCATTTATCATTTTCCTCTCTATCTTACCTATCTTTGTGTGTGTCTCTGCGTGCATGGGTGCAGTTGCAACCATTTCGGACATCATGTGAAAATAAATGTTTATCTTTTGTTTAACCTACGAGAAAACCTGTGTTTTGCCTGTTTATTTGACCTTAAAAATCCTTAGGGATCAATTGTCATTTAAAAAAAAACCTGATTGCAGTCAGTTGGGAGGTGAACAGTGGGAACCACCCACACCCCTTCCCACCTGCCTATAACAAGGCCAATTTAAAAAGCAATACACTTTAATTTTACATGCCCTATGCCATTTCATGGGATGCACATGGGGGTTTAAATAAGTGGCACCAGCTTGGCAGATGAAGGGGCCCGAGGGACTGGGCTTTAAAGTTGAGACTTTCAGATAAAAGGGAATTAAAGTTTCTGGCTGAAATCACTGGCTCAATGGGCCCACTTGAGCAAGTGGTCCTCCTGGCGGGGGCATATTTGAGGAGGTTTCTAAGAGAAGTTTGGGATTGCTTTTCCTCTCAGCAATCACTAGAAAGTTGTCCACATTAGATATTAGTTTCATGGTGCCATAGGCATCGACCATTCTGGAGGTGGCTCTTGCAACAAGGAAAAGATCTGTAAAAGGTTGGAGAGGTGGGCAGGTGACCAAGGACAACATGCTGGTGACCTGCAGGTGCAGCCTGGTGATTGTGGCTTTCTGTCCCTTCCCAGAGTGGACCAGGCGCTAAGACCTGAGGAGACTACCAGGTAGGCAGGGTGTACTGACAGTGGTGATGTCAGAGTGCCAGTGTATTTGACAACTGTGCCTGTCCCGAGAGACTGTTACAGCTCTGTGTGAGATGATGGGAGTCAGCTCTAATTGCGTTGATGGCTATTCTATGCCAGTAGTTCTAAAGATCATAGTCACTCTGACCTTCTACACCTCAGGCTCATTCCAGGATGTCACTGGAGACATGTGCAGCATCTCCCAATCAGCTGCACATCACTGCATCGCTCTTCAGGAGAGCCAACCAGTACATCAAGTTTACAGTCAGGCCGAGAGAGCCAGAGGCTTCAGCACCACTGCTGGATTCCCCATGGTCCAAGGAGTCACTGGCTGCATACGTGACCATCAGGGCTCCTGCAGGCCAGTCAGGGGTCTTCATAAACTGGAAGGAATTTCACTCCCTCAATTTCCAACTTGTCTGTGACCATTGCAAGTGGATTTGCAGGTGTGTGCTCATTATTATGGCAGCAGTCATGATGCTTACATTCTGCAGCACTCCCAGGTGCCACCACTTTTCACCCTCCCTGTATGTAGCTGAAAGGATGGACGCTTAGTGACAGGGGGTTACCCGCTGAAAAGATGGCTGATGACACCAGTGAGGGACACACAGACTGAGGCAGAGGAATGCTACAATGCGAGCCATGTGCCCACCAGAGTGACCATTGGCCGGCTGAAGATGAGATTTAGGTATAATAAAAACATGAAGTGCTGGAAATACTCAGCAGGTCAGGCAGCATCTGTGGAGAGAGAAGGAGAGTTAATGTTTCAGGTCAGTGACCCTTATCAGAGTGAAATGGGATTTAGATGCCTGGACCGCTCAGGTGGAGCCCTTCAGTATCCACCGGCAAGGGATTGTGGTTGTTTGCTGCACCTTGCATAACATGGTGCTGCAGAGGAGGGAGGCCCTGGCTGCTGAGGACATGGTAGTGTGCGAGGCATCCTCAGACGAGGAGGCTGCCGAAGACCTGCCCTGCCTGTGGGACCACTTGGAGCGTTTCGATCAGCACACACACCGTACTCAACCCCGACTAACCCTTGAGTCACCACCTCCCACACATACATATTGCACTGGCCATCATAACTGAATCAAGACAGTCATAAGCAAAAGGAGACATTTAACAAAGTTGCAGCACACCAATCAAAAATTCACATATATTACATTCACACTAGTGAAGCCTGCTTGCTGTTACAGTGATTTCTTAAAACTTTTTCGAGTGCTCTTATCTGTTGCTTCCCTTTCGTCGCAAACTGTGGGTGGCGGCAGACTGCTGGCCAAGCTGCCCTGTGGCTTGGGATGACATGGGCGGCTGTCCTCTATGTCGGGGCCTTTATGACCTCAGGCAGCCAATGAGGTGCTCCTGAAGAGTTCCAGGAGCATCCTCTGTCCCACTGGCTACTTGAGGTGCTGATGTCACTGGCAGAGGGGCTGAGGAGCGCCCGGAGGGGACACCCCCCTGATGTAGACTGCTGTAGCTTCTCCGCTGTCGCAAGGTACAATTGTATCTCCCTCCCTACTGAGCTTAGAAGGATGAGAACCTGGTGGAGACTCCAGGTGCCTCGTCCCACTCTCGCATTGCATAGTGCTCATGAACAATGTGATGTTTGCAGGTTTGTGTACATCTCCAGCAGCCACTGATTGGTCTGCTGGATCTGGCTGTCCATGAGATTCGCCATTCTCTCAATGTAGGAAGCCGGATGCGCAGATGAGAGGGACAAAGCAACACTCATAGTCTGAATGGATTCCTCCACTGTCTGAGCCAGGACGCGCATTAACCTCTGGTATCTCCGCCAGATCTTCATGTAACTCATGCTGCACCTCCAGCATCTGTCACCTCACGGACAACTTCAGAGGCTTGTTATCAGCCTGGGTCCTCCAAGTGTCTGAGGACTCGGCTGTCACAGTCTCTGACAGCTAGTCCAACACTTGTGTGCTGCTAGTTCCAGATTGTGATCCTGAATCTATATGCATGCGTTGGCCCACCGAGATGAATATTTCTGAGCTGAAGGAGGGTGTGGGGCAAGCATGTGTCATTGCTCCCTTTGAGGTCCCCTCCTGCTCCTCAGAGGCAGACAAATTTCCCCCGGAGATGTTGCCTACGGGAGAAAACAGAAAGGTCAGGCCCGCGCGTCACTCCAGACTGAAGAACATATTCTTTTCTGCAGCTAGGCCACATGTTTAAGACTTGGAACATGCCACCAACTTTCATGATTATCTGTTGCTTTCCATGCACAACCCCTGCCTGCCATGCCCGTTACCTGAGGAACTCGGCCTCCTCAACAGGTGCTCCGGCCTCACCATATGTGATAGGTTGGCCTCCGTAGTCGTCAGCCAGTTGCAGCGCCTCTTTCTCCACTGTTGTCAGAGAAGTATGCCGCCATTGGTCTGTGCCCTTTCTTGGGCATTATGGAGACACCAGAAACATTTAAATTGTCGGACTTTGGAGACCACCCGATTGGCGCTCTTGCTGCAACCTCTGGGGCCAGTGCCATGCAAGTATTAGACTGGCACTTGGCTGCAATCTTGTGTGGGTCAGATCTGCCAAGCACATGTCCCCTGACATTCCCTCCATGTGGAGGTCTTCCATGTCTCAACATCCACAACTCCACAGCGACCCGTTTGCTTCCGACCCAAAGGAGACTGAGGTTTGCACACACCCTGGAAGAGTGGAGAACGTCGTTGACCCACTTGCGGCACTGGATCCAGGTTCTCCGAATGACCCCATTGCTGCTTATCTCCTCTGCCATCTTCGCTGCGGAGGTCTCTTCCTTTGGTCTTGAGGGAAGAGGACCTCCTGCCTTGCCTCAGCAGCCTGGAGGAGGACATGCAGAGAGTCATCACTGAACCATGGGGCTACCTGGGCTCTTGTCTCTGCCATAGCCACAAACAGGTCTCTCAGTCCTCAAAAGGTCTTGGGTTTGGATGCCTTAGGTCCAGTGGGGCGCTTGTGTGGTCGATGGCAAATGAAGGCTGCTCCAAGTGGTCTTGAGGGTAGTTTTCAGTGATTTTTGCTGGTCTAAAATATTTTACTTTCATGTGCAGAACTGCAAGTAATGAAATGCCAGGACTCTGAGTCACTGAGAGTGCTGGCAGCCCTTTAAACTGGCCGTCAGCACCTTCTTCCGGATCATGTCCTACCCCCGCCAATGCCGACCCTCCCGCCCACATGCAGCTTTCTCAAAAGTCCTCTGGCTGGGCAGTAATAAGACGGCTGGCACGCAATTGCGGCAGGAGCAGAGGTCGGAGCAGGAGGGTCTTTGCCACCCTCTTCCGTTTCCGGGGTCGCGTTAAATTCCGGCCTTTCCAGAGAGTTGAGGGGAAAATCTAGGCTGAGACTTGGGTGCAGTGCTGAGGGAGTGCTGCACTGTTCAAAGTTCTGCCTTTGGAATTAAGTCCCATCTGCCCGCTCAGCTGGATGCAAAAGATTCCATGGCAGTGTTTCGAAGGAGGGCAGGAGAGTTCTCATGCTGTCTTGCCCCACAACTAAAATCACTTAAATAGATTATCTGGTCATTATCACAATTTGTGGAAGCTTGCTCTGTACATAGTGGCTGCCACATTTGCTACATTACAACAGTGACGACTTGAAAAGTATTTAATTGGCTGTAAAGCGCTTTGGGACATCCTGAGATGATGAAAAGCGCTACATAATGTTTTTTTATTATTCTTTCATGGGATATGGGTGTCGCTGGCAAGGCCAGAATTTGTTGCCCATCCCTTGCCAACAGAGTGGCTTGCTAGGCCATTTCAGAGGGCAGTTAAGAGCCAACCACATTGCTGTGGGTCTGGAGTCACATGTAGGTCAGACCAGGTAAGGACAGCAGATTTCTTTCCCTCAAGGCCATTAGTGAACCAGATAGGTTTTTATGACAATCTAAGATCGTTTCATGATACCATTACTGAAACTAGTTTTCAATTCCAGATTTATTAATTAAATTTTAAATTCCACCAGCTGTCATGATGGGATTTGAACCTGTGTTCCCAGGACATTAACCTGGGTCTTTCGATGACTGGTCCAGCGATATTACCCCTATGCCACTGTCTCCTTGGTAGTCTGTCTGCTACATAAACATAGAAAAGGAGAAAACTGGAGCAAGGGTAGTAGAAAATAGTAAGCAGTTGTTCCAAGCTTACTGTTTGTTCCGGAGGAAGGTTAGGGATGTTGGTCGTGTCCTAGGGCTGTGATGCTGTCTCAAAGGTTGTGCTTCTGAAGCTCCATCTTGTTGTTGAATGTGGAGCTGCAGACATGATTGGGGGCCAGTGATACCTGTAGCTGCTTGCTTAATAATTGTCCATCTGGGGGCCTGACAGAATGGTGGTGTCCACAGAAGAGGTACATGATATATGGAACAAATTTAAGGTAACATAGATTTAACATTCTGAGGGTGATAAAAACTCACTGATAAGTGTGCAGGTACAACATTAGGGATTATGTGCCAATTCAGTAACATACAATTCTCCATTAATAATACCGCTAGCATTTATGCTACAGTTGAAAGCAGTGGCTCTACATCAGGAGAACTGCACTGCAATTCAAAAGCAGAACATGGCTAACTTGCATGTTGAGGTTCCCACTGATTTATGTCCCTTGCATTCACTGAGGAGCTACAGACAGATAACAGCATTATATTTTTTCTCTATTCATTCATGGGATGTGGACGTTGCTGGCCAGGCCAGCATTTACTGGCCATCCCTAATTGCTCTTGAGAAGTGGTGGTGAGTTGCCTTCTTGAACCACTGCAGTCTATGTGGGATATTTACACTCACAGTGCTGTTAGGAAGGGAGTTCCAGGATTTTGACCCAGCGACAGTAAAGGAATGGTGATATATTTCCATGTCAGGATGGTGTGTGGCTTGGAAGGGAATTTGCAGGTGGTGGTGTTCCCATGCATTTGCTGCCCTTGTCCTTCTAGGTGGTAGAAGTCGTGGGTTTGGAAGATGCTGTTTAAGGAGAGCCTTGGTGCATTGCTGCAGTGCATCTTGTAGATGGTACACACTGCTGCCACTGTGTATCTGTGGTGGAGGGAGTGAATGTAGATGGGGTGCCAATCAAATGGGCTGCTTTGTCCTGGATGGTGTCGAACTTCTTGAGTGTTGTTGGAGCTGCACCCATCCAGGCAAGTGGAGAGTATTCCATCACACTCCTGACTTGTGCCTTGTAGATGGTGGACAGGCTTTGGGGAGGCTGGAGTTGAGTTACTCGCCACAGGATTCCTAGACTGTGACCTGTTCTTGTAGCCATGGCATTTATATGGCTACTCCAGTTCAGTTTTGGGTCAATGGTAAACTCCAGGATGTTGATAGTGGGGGATTCAGCGATTGTAATGCCATTGAATGTCAAGGGGAGATGGTTAGGTTCTCTTTTGTTGGAGATGGTCATTGCCTAGCATTTGTGTGGTGCGAATGTTACTTGCCACTTATCAGCCCAAGCCTGGATATTGTCGCGGTCTTGCTGCATTTCTACACAGACTGCTTCAGTATCTGAGGAGTTGTGAATGGTGCTGAATATTGTGCAATCATCAGCAAACATCCACACTACTGACCTTATGATTGAAGGAAGTTCATTGATGAAGCAGCTGAAGATGGCCGGGCTTAGGACACTACCCTGAGGAACTCCTGCAGTGATGTCCTGGGACTGAGATGATTGGTCGCCAACAACCACAACCATCTTCCTTTGCGCTAGGTACGATCTAACCGGCGGAGAGTTTTCCCCGATTCCCATTGATTCCAGTTTTGTTAAGGCTCCTTGATTACCATACTCTGTCAAATGTTGCCTTGATGTCAAGGGCAGTCACTCTCACCTCACTTCTTCTTTTATTTATTTTATCACATATTAAATGTCATCAATTTTATTCCTCTTCCAAGCCTCATACACACAGAATGGACTGGGCATTTTCTGATGAATAGAAGCATAGTTATTAATTTTTTAAATATGTTTTTCCTTTCTCACTTTCCTGCTGATTCTGAAGGCAGTGAGTCACACTAAGTTGGGCACTAGTGGTGCTCCTATGTTTGAGCCAAGCAACCAGATTAAGCCTGGATGTCTAATTGATCATTTCAATACGATAGTTTGGTAACATCATCCTTCTTTGGTATTCACAAATGGATGCTTCTAGCAGGCATTGTAGTACAGTAATGTGATTACCAGGAGAAGGAAATGTCGCCATTGCTCCTCTGTTGATCCAGTGCTTCACCAACCCCCAGTAAATGATTTTAGTGCCTCAGTCACAGGTCAGGCTGAGATGTGCATTGCCAACACAGACCAAGAATCAAACTTGTGATCTTGCCAGTCTGAGTGGCTCAGTGTTGCATTGTATGACCTTGCCAGCAACACTCTCATCTCTTTGTAAGATGGATTTGAATGCACAGGGTGTTGCATTATCTGAGATGCCATCCTTCAGATGAGATATAAGAACATTTAGCCCCTTAAGCCTGTTCTGCCATTCAGTGAGAACATGGCTGATTTGTGACCTAATTTCATATACCTGCCTTTGCCTCCAATCCTTTAATATCCATGGTTAACAGAAATCCATCGATCCCCGATTTGAAATTGGCAATTGACCCAGCATCAACTGCTATTTGTGGAAGAGTGTTCCATACTTGACCATCCTTAAACCAATGTCCCTGTTCAGCTGGAAATTTAAATTTCCATGGAGCTATTCAAATAGCTAGCAGTGCTGTCAACATTCCAGCCTTAACCAGCACCATCAAAATTAGAATAACTGGTCATTCCTGTTCCGTAATGTTGCTGGGTTAGAATTGTCTGCATTTCAGAAGAAATTCATTGTGCGAAGGGCTTTGAGACGTATTGGTGCTGTGATAAAACCCTATATAATTGCAAGTATTTTTTGGAATGTATTTATCCAATGAGCCATTGGATTATGGGGGGAGGCTGACTATTTTTAACTTTCTGGTGGTACAATGTTGCTTTATTTTCTGTTTCAAAAACAGAGATCAGGACAAAGCCAGTTGAATATAAACATAATGCAGCGCAATATTTAGAGTTTGCCAAATGGCATTTTGTGGTACTAGTTGGATAGGTCTACCGAAGAGCTGGCTCAGGCACGATAGGGTGAATGGTCTCCCTCTGTGCCGTATCACTCTATAATTTCATATTTTTTGTATTGAAGCTCACACCTAACCACAGTTTACCTGTCCATTCAACTCTAGTAAAATTGAGACATCGTGCAAAATAATATGACCAAAAGTCTGGAAGGGAAGAATTTTAGCATTTGCTGTTGATTACAGAATATAAGAGGATATGCTGTTTTCTCCCATGTAACGCAGTGTTTTTCAAGGACCACGAATTTACAGTAAGTCAATTTGTTTTTTTTTACAGAATTGTTTGTGCTATTTAGCTTGAGTAGTGAATGAGTATAAAACATTACAGCGGGCAGGTGGAAGAATGGATAGAGGTTTTGAGAGGTTGTTGTGGGTGAGTAGGTGGTAAAGTGGATGTTTGGATTTAGTGGGGGACAGTTCAAACTGGGAAAGTTCAAAGATGAAAGAGGAGAGAAGTTAAGGGTTAGAGAGAACTTGGAGGGCACTGGCAACACTGTAGTGGAGGTGCAAAGGTTTTGTAGAACATGGGATAGTTTTTGAGTTTGACAGCTCTAAGGGACATGGTTCTGAAGTTTGCAGGAATTCATTGGAGGCCCTGGAATTTTGAGGCACTGGGATGACATCTTGAATTTATTCATAAGGAGAACTGTTGAGAGCTTTAAAGGACTGATCCTGGAGTTCGGTAGAAAACAGAAAATGCTGGAAATACTCAGGTCAGGCAGCATCTGTGGAGAGAAAAATCAGAGCAATCGATGACCTAAAACAATGCTATCTGACCTGCTGAGTATTTCCAGCATTTTCTGTTTATGTTTCAGATTTCCATCATCTTCCGTATTTTGCTGGAATTTAGTATAACTGGGGTAGAAATCATAGGAAGGAATAAACCTGTCAGTTGTGGCTGAGATTCTTCCCTTTATTCTCCACTTTATTGCAGATAACCTAGCAAGTCAAGGGTAGGGTGATGCTAGCTGGTCAAGCAATGTGAAGCATATCAGTGCTCTGTACACACTTTGGGTTTTAGGCCAAAGAAGGAAGAAGAAGAAGGATGGTCGAAATAATCTTTTCTCATTCCATGTTTCTTCTGTTAATTCATGTTCCAGAAACCCTGGTTCAGTTGGAAACTGAACATACCAATTGGTTGAAGGAACTCCAGATATATGAGTATTTGAGTATTTCTCGTGACATTACTATAGTGACTACGTTTCAAAGTAATTCATTGGCTGTGATGTATAGGTTGCTAGAGAAATGCAGGTTTTTTTGTTTCTGTTTTCTTTAAAATGCTATATATATACATGTTGATTTTCCTTTTTGGAAAAGAAATTGGTTAATCATCTCCAAATACAATGATGGTTGGTCGTACTGCGTTCCGAAACTGTGTGATGTTTGGCCGTCCTGCGTTCCCAAACTCCATGATAGTTGGCCGTCCTGGGTTCCAACAATTTGTATTTTTCATCTCCCAACTTTCCACCTGGCAATTTGAGAGCTATAATCTTATAGCTAATTAATTGCCCACTCACCTTGCATTGTTTACTATGCAAATTTTACCTCTACATAGTTTACTGATCCATTTTGTATTAAATAGAATAAATGGAATGCTGATGTTAACCTTCAGGCTCCGATGGAGTTAAGAACATGAATCATTGATCATCCATCCTCATATGTATCATGCACATGTTTTTCCTGACTTCAACTGCAGAGGAAACGTATTAGAAATTCATGTTTGCCTTGGATAAGATTCTAGTTACTTATAGGAACTGGAGTAAGCCATTCCTCAAGCATGCAGTACCATTCAAGTAGATCGTGGCTGATCTGTATCTCAACCAGGGATAGTCATTGACATGTTGCACCATGGACATCTGACAAAATTATTGACTCAGCCACAGACATGGGAACAATTAATCTGTATATAACATGTTTAGCCAATCTAATGCCATCAAAACACCGTCCGCTTTAAAACACATTTCTCCCGATAGATAAAGTAGCTAAGCATATAAACATCAATGGAGAGCAGCACAATTGTATTAGCTAGCCAGCAAGCAAAATAGGACGCAATGGCAATATGAATTACTTTTGTTGACAGAATAGAGCTAGCTACATCATGTCACAGGAAGATCACTGTGGATTCACACTGTCTCAGGAGTGCAAATTCATTCAATAAACCATGAAACTCAAGGAGAGGATTGTTATTCTGGTTATTGAGATGAGGCGTCGAAAAATCAACAATAGGAAGGTGGACCATTTCTTACACTGCTGTTGTCACAAAACAATTTAACCTGCGATGGTCAATGTTTATGCATCTTTTCTACCTGTTTGCTCTATGTGTCTGAAGACAGGGAGCCAATAAAAGGGCAGTGATCTCCAAATCAGGAGACTTTTATAGGATGGAGCAGATAGTACTTCAGAAGATTCATGTAAAACAGGAAAGCACAGTGAGACAGGAAGGGACAGAGAGATTAATGGTATGCTAATGGTAAGACTAGTTTATTCATCTTGATAGGCTGTTAAACTAGGTTCTGGATTCTAAAATACAGAAACAACAGCATCTCTCATAGACAAAATGTCATTTGCTTACCAAAGCTAGTGACAAATTTGGATAAACACAATTACAAATAAAGAGTACCCTTCAATTCGTCCAATAAAGCGATTCTCTTAAATTCAACTATGTCTATATCTCAGTCAATCACTGTCAATTCTGATTCAGATTTGCCACGATAATTATTAACAAAAAGCTTTTCTGCAAAAAGGTGAGCAGTTGTTACTGCATGTATTATTCAGTTACAAAATGTTTAGTCACTATCTGTAAGATTATACTCCAGACTAACCAATTTATGTCCAAGCCAAATCTCTTACCTGTTAGCAAAGGTGCACCTTTAATGTAATATAATTATGATACAGACAACTTTCAAATGACATTGACCACTTAGGTTATCTGCCCTCAAACTGGATCATCAATGCTGCACATTGCAATTACTGATTTCGCATACTTGTAAAGCTTGTCCTTTAATAAAATTTGCAGCAAAACAAAAATCAGGTAATGACTGTGTTTCTAACATGGTCATTGAAATATGATACATTTTTACTATGTCTTCCTCGATAGTTTTTAAAACTGCAAATGCAGCATGGATTTTGTTAAGGAATTGTAGACAGTTCATGATAGATTAAAGTTTATTAAAGCACTCCATTACATTTTATTTACTAACTATTGTATATGGGGTAGCAGCATCCTGTTTTTGCCATCATTCAGTCCCATTACACCGTACTCTTGTATTCATGAGAAACTTATACTGCTGATTTCTGGAGATTCTCTGGATTTTCTTACCTGATTTATCCTCCATACAAGTTCTGGAACAATGTGATTCCAAATGGATAACAGCGGAATTGCGACATTTTTATAGAAGCAAAAGTCCAACAACTTTCAACATGTCAGCGAGCTTGTGTCTCAAGTGAAAGTGATGTGTGCCAGAGTGTAGAAGACATTCGCTAAGTGACGTTTTGCCATTTTAAAATGAGTTTACATAACACAAGCTGCTAGGTTATTTTAAAACACCAACCTTTTCACTTGAATGGCCACATGACAATTTTTGTCTTACATTGCGGACAGGGAGACAATTTCAGAAAGATAATGCCGTTAAGAATTATCTTACTATTAGTCAAACAAAAACAAATGTACATTTTTGTGAAGAGGCTTTAACTGTGAAGACTAAGTTATTGACTTACTTTCTCGACAGTACGTTAAACACTAATTTAGTGAAGGACTTAGAATTTTTTTTGCTTGCACAAGTTATCAATGTCTGCCCGCACATTTGGTGCAGCGATGGTCCTCCCCCTTTGTGTTCTCCCCTCACCCCCGTGTCTGCCACTCCCCATGTTGTTCCCCCCTTACGTGTCATTTCCCCATTCCCCAGTGTTGTTTCCCCCCTCCCCCGTGTCGTTTCCCCCTCCCTGTGTCGTTTCCCCCTCCCTGTGCCGTTCCCCCCTCCCTGTGCCGTTCCCCCCTCCCTGTGCCGTTCCCCCCTCCCTGTGCCGTTCCCCCCTCCCCTGTGTCATTCCCCCCTCCCCTGTGTCATTTCTCCCACTCCCATGTTGTTCACCCCTCTCCCCATGTGGTTTACCCCTCCTCCCGTGTCGTTCCATCACTACATGTCGTTTCTCCCCGTGTCGTTCCAAACCCCCTCGCCCGCTGTCATTCCAACCCCCCCCCCACACCATGGTGTTGTTCCACCACTCTGTGTCATTTCCCCCCCCCCCCCCGCCCCCCGGTGTTCCCCCCTCATTCCCTCCCTCTCTAGCCCCCATCCCCACCCCCCCCATCCTTCCCTCTCTCTCTGTTTCATCCCCCTCACTTGCCCCCCTCTCTGTCTCACCCCCCCTCTATCTCATTCCACCCCGTCCCCCTCTCTCTCTGTCCCCCCCCCCGTCTCATCCTCCGCCCACTGTCTCATCCTCCTCTCTCTGCCCTCCTCTGTCTTCTCCCCCGTCCCCCTCTCTTCATTCCCCCCTCTCTCTGTCCCTCTACCCCCCCCCCCGTCCGTCCCTCTGTCCCTCCCTCTGTCCCTCCCTCTGTCTCCCCCTTCTGTTCCCCCCCTCTGTTCCCCCTATTCTGTCCGCCCCCTCTGTCCCCCAACCCCCACCCCACCGTCCCTTCCTTCTCTGATAGAGATTATGTTGAAACAAAAAAAGAGGGTGTATGATGCATGTCAGGTGAATTTCTCAATTGAGAACCAGGCTAAATCAGGCGTCGGCATCTATCAATGTCTGCAGATCTCACATTGGACTTATCGGCCATCGTAGAACCCATTGAATCCGAGGGACTGCCTAAGAAGAAGGGATGTCCTGCCACCTTCAAAGATCTGTGCACATGAACTTCCAGGTCCCTCATTTCCTGCACACTGTAGAACTGTGCCGTTCACTCGTGTCTTTTAGGAAAAGAACTCTGCCGTCCTAATATGGTCCGGCCTACATGTGACTCCAGACCCACAGCAATGTGGTTGACTCTTAAATGCCCTCTGAAATAGCCTAGCAAGCCACTCAGTTGTACGAAACTGCTACAAAGTCTCAGAAAAGGAAACCGAACGGACCACCCAGCATCAACCTAGGCACTGGAAACGACAATGGCAAACCCAGCCTTACCCTGCAAAGTCTTCCTTACTAATATCTGGGGGCTTGTGCCGAAATTGGGAGAGCTGTCCCACAGACTAGTTAAGCAACAGCATGACATAGTCATACTCACAGAATCATACCTTACAGACAATGTTCCAGACACCACCATCCCTGGATATGTTCTGTTCCACTGGCAGGACAGACCCACCAGAGGTGGTGGCACGGTGGTATACAGTCGGGAGGGAGTTGCCCTGGGTGTCCTCAACATTGACTCCGGACCCTATGAAGTCTCATGGCATCAGGTCAAACATGGGCAAGGAAACCTCCTGCTGATTACCACCTAACGCCCCCCTCAGCTGATGAATCAGTACTGCTCCATGTTGAACACCAAAGGGAAGAAGCACTGAGGGTGGCAATGGTGGAAAATGTTCTCTGGGTGAGGGACTTCGACGTCCATCACCAGGAGTGGCTCGGTAGCACCACTATTGACCGAGCTTGCCGAGTCCTAAAGACATAGCTGCTAGACTGGGTCTGTGGCAGGTGGTGAGGGAACCAACAGGAAGGAAAAACCTACTTGAACACGTCCTCACCAAGCTGCCCATTGCAGATACATCTGTCCATGACAGTATTGGTAGGAGTGAACACCGCTCAGTCCTTGTGGAGATGAAGTCCCATCTTCACATTGAGAGTACCCAGCATCATGTGTGGCATTACCACCTTGCTGAATGGGTTAGATTTTGAACAGATCTAGCAACTCAAAACTGGGCATCCATGAGGTTCTGTGGGCCATCAGCAGCATCAGAATCGTATTCAACCACAATCTGTAACCTCGTGGCCTGGCATATCTCCCACTCTACCATTACCATCAAGCCGGGGGACCATCCTGGTTCAATGACATCAAGGTAGCATTTGACCGAGTGTGGTGTGATGAGAAGCTTTTTATGTTGTCTGACGCAACATAAATGAGATGTGTGGAGTTCAGTTGATTGAAGATCTCAAACAGGTTTATTAAATAGTTAACTGATATATGCAGTGCAGAGCTATCTATTTACAGGACTTGCCTCTTGGTGTTACAGTTACAGAGTGAGACTGGCATGTAGTCACATGACTGCATCCTGATATTCAGCTCTTTCGCATACTAAGATCTTAAAGGGACATCACTCTTAAAGACAACCGTACAACATAGGGCATCAAGGAGCCCGGGCAAAACTGCAGTCAGTGGGAATCGGGAAAAACACTCTGCTGATTGGAGTCATACCCAGCACAAAGGAAGATGGTTGTGTTGTCAGTCCCACGACATCACTGCAGGAGTTCCTCAGGATAGTGTCCTATGCCCAACAATCCACAGCTGCTTCATCAATGACCTTCCGTCGATCATAAGGTCAGAAGCGGGTATGTTCGTTGAAAATTACACAATGTTCAGCACCATTCCTGACTCCTCAGATATGGAAGCAGCCCATATCCATATGCAGCAAGAGCTGGACAGCATCCAGGCTTGGGCTGATAAGTGGCAAGTAACATTCGTGCCACACAAGTGCCAGGCAATGACCGTCTCAAACAATAGAGAATCTAACCATCTCCCCTCGATGTTCAATGGCATCATCATCGCTAAATCCCACACTATCAACATCCTGGGGGTCGCCATTGACCAGAAACTGAACTGTACTAGCCACATAAATGCTGTGGCTACAAGAGCACATCAGAGGCTTCTGCGATTAGTAACTTGCCTCCCGTATCCCAAAAGCCTGTCCACCATCGACAAGGCACAAGTCAGGAGTGTGATGGAATACTCTCCACTTGCTCAGATGGGTGCAACTCCAACAACACTCAGGAAGCTCAACACCATCCAGGACAAAGCAGCCCGCTTGATTGGCACACCATCCAACATCTTCAACATTCACTCCCTTCACCACCGATGCACAGTAACTGCAGTATATACCATCTGCAAGATGCACTGCAGAAATTCACCAGGGCTCCTTGGACAGCACCTTCCAAACCCGCGACCTCTACCACCTAGAAGGACAAGGGCAGCAGATGCATGGGAACACCACCACCTGCAAGTTTCCCTCCAAGCCACACACCATCCTGACTTGGAACTATATCGCCATTCCTTCACTGTTGCTGGGTCAAAATCCTGGAACTCGCTTCCTAATAGCACTGTGGGTCTACCTACACCCCAAGGACTGCAGCAGTTTAAGAAGACAGGTCACCACCACCTTCTCAAGGGCAATTGGGGATGGGCAATAAATGCTGGCCTAGCCAGTGATGCCCACATCCCACGAACGAATAAAAAAACCCTCCCATATATTGCCTATCCTATCTTTCTTGCCAAAGTGCCTCACCTCACACTGGTCTGTATTAAATTCCAATTGCCACTTGTTTGTCCATTCTTCTAGCCTATCCCCTGTTGCAGGTGGTTCATAGTATCCTCATTGTTTTCCACTTCTCCAAGTTTGGTAATGTCAGCAAATTTTGAAATTCTACTCTGTATTCCAAGATCCAAGTCATTTATATATAGCAAAAAAATCAGTGTTCCGAGCACTGACCCTTGGAGAACACCACTATCTACCATCCTCCAGTCTGAAAAACAACTATATACCATGACTCGTCGTTTCTGTCTTTAAGCCGATTTTTTAATCCAGTTAGATACTGACCGTCCTTTTCCATGAGTCTCAATTTTGTTAACTAGCCTTTTATGTGGTACCTTATAAAACACTTTCTTAAAATCCATGTTGACAACATCCACCAGATTCTCGTCATCAACCTTCTCTGTTACTTCATTAAAAAAAATTCAATTAGATTAGTCAAGCATGATCTGCCTTTTACAAGTCTGTGCCTACTCTCCTTAATTAACTCAAACCTCTCCAAGTGCCTGTTGATTTTTTGCCCTGATTATTGTTTCTAAAATGTTACCCACCATTGATGTTAAACTAACTGGCCTGTAGATGCTCAGACTGTCCTTACACCCTTTCTTGAATAAGGGTGTCACATTTGCCACTCTCCAATCCTCTGGCACCTCCCCCATATCTAGGAAGAATGGAAGATTATGGCAAACCCTTCCTTTACCTCTACCCCCACTTCAATTAGCAACCTGGGATGCAAGCCATCCAGACAAGGTGATTTATCTACCTTTAGCATAGCCAGCCTCCCTCTCAATTTTTACCCTACCTATTGCCTCTCCTCTCTCCACTTCTACCAATATTTTGTCAAATTTCTTTTCCTTAGTAAACACTGTTACAAAGTACTCATTTATTGTTCTGGCCAGTAAAGGGAGGCAACCTGACGTCGCAGTAATCAAGTGACGTGCTTCCTTTACAGTGTCTTTCTTATAATCAGAGTGAGCTTTTTGTCTGAATGTTTTCAGTTATCGAGATGTAAAATCACCACAGCCTGCAGTAGAGTTAAATAATCATAATTAAATGATGTATTCTTTTCCAGTATGTTCTTACGAATCAAGTTCTGCTGAACTGATGCTGCTATTTACATTTACAGTGCACAAAGTGTGTCAGTAGAGAAGGAAAATATCTTCCCAGTGTACACTTCACAATGTTACAGTGACATGATTTATTGCCAGGCTTAAGACTGACTGTGGAAAAAAAAAGTCCATACCAAATTATCCTTTCCCTCTCTGCCAAGGTGTCTCACTGGGCAATTCACCTCCATCAGTCCAAAGGATTCAGCATCACCCCTCTCCCACCACCACCATGACCAGATTAAGTTGAAACTGCAAGGTGTCTTTCTTTACCACCTCCGTTATGGGTGAAATAAGAAAAAGATGAGCATTGCATGCAATGATGATTGATCTTCATATTAGATTCCTGTTTGAGGCAACAGATCCTGGAACAGTTGCAATATTGGTGTGTCAGCATCCTCTGGATACATGAAATGCATAATGTATCTCTAATGTTAGCATACTGCAAGAGCTGTAATGTTATTGGATGCTTTTAATATACTGAATTGATGTGTGTTCAAAGTGATAAGCATTATAGCATTGGCTGAATCAGAACTCAGCTTCCTGTGAAAACAGTCCATAGTAAGCATATGAGCAGAGGCCACTGGATTGTGCTGAGGCTGACATCTTTGGTGCTCAGCTAACACCCTACTTCGCATTATCTTTAAGTTATTGAATTAAAGTGATGCATGACGTTTGCTCACCTCTGCATGATTTGTTTAAGATCCTTTTGAACAATGAATCTACACAACACAGCACAATATGTGTGTCTTCTCTTTGCTCGCAGTGTTATATGGTTTCCTTGACAAGCCCCTGCCTCCACCACCTCACCCCCATTCTTCTTTTCTGTTTTTCCTCACATTTTTCTTTCCGATCCTAGGAAGTCAGTGGCTCTAATTCAGGCACAGATCCACAGATAGCAGCAGAATGTTTGGTTAATTAGTTCAAGTGGACAGTTGTCAGGTGTTCGTATTAAGCTCAACTTTGAAGTGGATTTCTATGGTGTGTGATCTTTGGCTATAAATTTCCAGCTTTTTAAGTGAATGTTGTGTTCTTTAAGTCTTCACTTTAGATTACTCTTGAAACTCTGACTGTCTATTATACTTTTTGTCATCAATTGCCTGCAGAATACTGTGCTGAAAAGACCTTCCTCTTGCACTCAGATGCAAATGAGGCAATGGCAAGAAAATGGGAGTAGATAGTGAAGTTGTAACACAAGCACAGTGGGCAAATGGTCTGCTTCTTTGCTGTAATTTTTATGATGCTAGCTCATCTGTGTCTGCGAATCTGAATGATGTTGGTCTTGTTAGTACCTTGTCATTCTGTATTGCCACATTACATTTGTGTTAGATGATATGTTTCTCTGCTGTAGGCTGTGCAGCACATAAACACACCCTACACTTCAGGTTGCATTGCATCCAAACAGGCGAGCCATATGCCACATTGGCCTTTTTGATAATGATTGTTGGGGTTCGGACATATTTCTTTGAACTTTTTTCTCCATTACCCCTGATCAGAGTTCAGTTGGGATGAGGAGGCAGTTGCAGCATTCAGAAGAGAATTGGATAAGCACTTGAAGATAAAAATGTGCAGGGTTACGGGGAAATGCGGGGGGAGTGAATTGCTCTTGCAGCGAGTACGGATTCAATGTGCTGAATGGCCTCTCTCTTATAACCATTCTATAATTCTAATGGAATATAAACGTGAACGGACATCATTTATGGATGCTATCTGTCTATAATATGCATAACTCTTATTTCTGTTAGTCATTATGACAGGCACAGGAAACCTCTGCTAGAAACAGGTGGTATTTTCTTAATGTTACGGTGCAATGGAAATAACATCCTTCAGATTTCCATGCTATTTCTGATGCTTATGTAAAATATACAGTAAGCCATTAATATGCCCATGCAAAACGAGCAACCAGATTGCCAGGCAGCTATTGGATGTGGAAGTGATGATTTAAAGAGGAACACAGAGTACAGTTTTTGAAGTAAAAACAAGAAATGCTGGAAATACTCAGCAGGTCTGGCAGCATCTGTGGAAAGAGAAGCAGAGTTAACGTTTCGGGTCAGTGACCCTTCTTCGGAACAGTTTTTGAAGGATGCTTTGCGAGTAATTTTGTGCATTTGTTTTTTCTTTAAACATTTTTTCTACCACGGCTCTGACATTGCCGTATTCTGTGTTTGTCTTAGAAATTTGGACAACGGGTTTCCCTATGGGAATCCTGCTATATTTGTTGCCTGCAGGAAGAGAAGGAGAAGCAACAGAGGGATGTAAGGTAGGTGAGGTTGCACCCCAGATGGACTGCATTTGTTTGTTGCTATCCTTCCAGCTGCAACTTTAGGCAGAGGAGCACTTAATTAGATAGGTCAGAAGAACTCTGTTAATTGGCTGCAGTTTGCCAAGGAGGTAGTGGCAAAATTGGGCTGCATACTTAATTTGATTTGCAGCCAAACTCCACCACAGAAAAGGCAATGAAGGTTACTGTAGTCCTTACATTTTAGGCCTCATTCTGTCCTGGTGCCACATGGGGTTGGTACCAAACAGGGCAGCCTTCTTTGCATTCACCAAGTACATCATAATGTCCATAATGAAATGAGGGTTTGGTACTGGACATCCATTGTTAACAATAGGGAACACAAGTTGAGGGTAGCTTTGTAAGCTAAAGAAACCCCAGAAATCATGCTGGTGGGTGGGAAATTTACAGTCACTGACTGCAGCATGACTTTCTGTGGTCCAGTAGTCTCCTGAGTGACTCGATTGTCCAGCTGAAGTCATGCTACCTACTCTGCCATGGAAATATAATCTATCATCAGAGGATGACCCAACACTTGGAAAAGTATGAGTTGATCACAGAGAATCAGCATAGAATCATCGAATGATACAGCACAGAAGGAGGACATTTAGTCCATCATGCCTGTGCCAGCTCTTTGGTAGAGCTATGCAATTAGTCCCTCTCCTCTGCTCTTTCCCTGTAGCCCTGTAAGTATTTATCCAGTTTGATTTTGGAAATTCCTATTAAATCAGCTTCTACCACCCTTTCAAGCAATGCATTCCAGATAATAACAACTCGTTGCTTAAAAAATGTCTCCTCATATTGTCTTTAGTTCCTTTGCCAGTCACCTTAAATCTATGTCCCCTGGTTACCAACCCTTCTCCCACTGGAAAAAGTATCTCCTTATTTATTCAATCAAAACTGTTCATGATTTTAAACACCTCCATTAACTCTTGACCTTCTCTGCTCCAAGGAGAGCAACCCCAGCTTCTCCAGTCTCTCCACATAACTGAAGTCTCTCATCCCTGGTACCATTCTAGTGAATCCCTTTTGCGTCCTCCCTAAGGTCTCGGCATACTTCTTTGTGTGTTGCCCAGAGTTAAAGACAATGCTCTAGCTAATGCCTAACCAGTGTTTTATCAAGGTTCTTCACGGCATCCTTGCTTTTGTACTCTATACCTCTATTTAAGAAAGCCAAGAATCCCATATGCTTTTTTTTTAAAACTACCTTCTCAACTTGTCCTACCACTTTTAAAGATTTGTGTACATACACCCCTAGATTTTTCTGTTCCTGTACCCCTTTAAAATTGTACCATTTTGTTTATATTACCTCTCCTCATTCTTCCTTCCAAAATGGATAATTTGACTTGTCTCTTTGTTATTTTTTTTTAGAATTAGAATATTACAGCGCAGTACAGGCCCTTCGGCCCTCGATGTTGCGCCGATCATCTGACCTACACTATTCCATTTATATCCATATGTCTATCCAATGACCACTTAAATGCCCTTAAAGTTGGCGAGTCTACTACTGTTGCAGGCAGGGCGTTCCACGCCCCTACTACTCTCTGCGTAAAGAAACTACCTCTGACATCTGTCCTATATCTTTCACCCCTCAACTTAAAGCTATGTCCCCTCGTGTTTGCCATCCTCATCCGAGGAAAAAGACTCTCACTATCCACCCTATCTAACCCTCTGATTATCTTGTATGTCTCTATTAAGTCACCTCTCCTCCTCCTTCTCTCTAACGAAAACAACCCCAAGTCCCTCAGCCTTTCCTCGTAAGACCTTCCTTCCATACCAGGCAACATCCTAGTAAATCTCCTCTGCACCCTTTCCAAAGCTTCCACATCCTTCCTATAATGCGGTGACCAGAACTGCACGCAATACTCAAGGTGCGGCCTTACCAGAGTTTTGGACAGCTGCATCATGACCTCGTGGCTCCGAAACTCGATCCCCCTACTAATAAAAGCTAACACACCATATGCCTTCTTAACAGCCCTATTAACCTGGGTAGCAACTTTCAGGGATTTATGTACCTGGATACCAAGATCTCTCTGCTCATCTACACTACCAAGAATCTTCCCATTAGCCCAGTACTCTGCATTGCTGTTACTCCTTCCAAAGTGAATCACCTCACACTTCTCCGCATTAAACTCCATTTGCCATCTCTCAGCCCAGCTCTGCAGCCTATCTATGTCCCTCTGTACCCTACAACACCCTTCGACACTATCCACAACTCCACCGACCTTCGTGTCATCCGCAAATTTACTAACCCACCCTTCTACACCCTCATCCAGGTCGTTTATAAAAATGACAAACAGCAGTGGCCCCAAAACAGAACCTTGCGGTACACCACTAGTAACTAAACTCCAGGATGAACATTTGCCATCAACCACCACCCTCTGTCTTCTTTCAGCTAGCCAATTTCTGATCCAAAGCTCTAAATCACCTTCAACCCCATACTTCCGTATTTTCTGCAATAGCCTACCGTGGGGAACCTTATCAAACGCCTTACTGAAATCCATATACACCACATCCACAGCTTTACCCTCATCCACCTGTTTGGTCACCTTCTCGAAAAACTCAGTAAGGTTTGTGAGGCACGACCTACCTTTCACAAAACCGATCTGACTATCGCAAATGAACTTATTCTTTTCAAGATGATTATAAATCCTGTCTCTTATAACCTTTTCCAACATTTTACCCACAACCGAAGTAAGGCTCACAGGTCTATAATTACCAGGGCTGTCTCTACTCCCCTTCTTGAACAAGGGGACAACATTTGCTATCCTCCAGTCCTCCGGCACTACTCCTGTCGACAATGACGACATAAAGATCAACAACAACGGCTCTGCAATCTCCTCCCTGGCTTCCCAGAGAATCCTAGGATAAATCCCACCTGGCCCAGGGGACTTATCTATTTTCACTCTTTCCAAAATTGCTAACACCTCCTCCGTGTGAATCTCAATCCCATCTGGCCTAGTAGGCTGTATCTCAGTAATCTCCTCGGCAACATTTTCTTTTTCTACTGTAAATACTGACGAAAAATATTCATTTAACGCTTCCCCTATCTCCTCTGATTCCGCACACAACTATGTTTGATGTCTGTCTAAAATAGTTGAATTTTCTGATGTGGGCACAAGTGTGATGAATAGTGGAGTATTTATGGCTGTTATGGACTTCCAGAAGACATTTGATAAGGTTCTACACAAGAGGTTATTAGCAAAAATGAAGATGTAACTGTGATGTGGGTTGGTAATTTGTTGGCAAGTAGGAGGGATAAAGGGAATGATTGATTGGATATGACAAGGGATGTACTGGGTCTCAGCTTCTCACCAGATATATATATAAATGATTTGGATGAAAGTGATAGATAGTAGTATATCCAATTCTTCAGAGAACACTAAGTTAGAGGTAAAGTAAGTTGTGTGGGTGGGAACAATAGTTACAAAAGGACATACATTAAGTGTGTTTGAACTCCATCTGCCATTGTTTTGCCAATGGTGGGAAAATGTGAGGTCATTCACTTTGGATCCAGGAAGACCTTTTATAATATTTTCTTAATGGTGACAGACTAGGAGCCATGGAGGAGCAAAGAGATTTGAATGTCCATGCGCAAAGGTCATTAAAACCTTTTTTACAGGAACAAAAAGTAATCGAAAAGCTTAATGGAATGCTGTCCTTTATCTCAAGGTGGCTGGAATACAGAAGTGAGGCCGTTATGCTTCAAGACCTCATTTGGAGTTCTAAGCTCCATTTTGGACACTAAACCTCAAAAGGTATATTAGCCTTGGAGGGGGTACAGCGTAGATTCTCCAGAATTTTTCCAGAGCTTAATTTTGGTCAATTGCATAAACTTGGCTTGTCTTCACTTGAGTTTACAAGGTCAAGTGGTTTGAGGTGTTTGAAATGATGAAGGGAATTGATAGGGTAAATACAGAGAAACTATTTCCTCTGGTGGGATAATCCAGAACAAGGGAGCATAATCTTACAAATAGAGCTCGGAGTGAAATCAGGTGGCACTGTTTGGTAGAAAGGGGAGTGGAAATCTGGAACTTTCTCCCCCAAAAGGCTGTGGATGCTGGGTCAATTGAAATTTGCAATACTGAGTGATAGATTAGCACTCTCCTCTCTGAGTCCTAGGTTTATGGTTCAAACCCCACTGCAGAACTTCAGTACATTATTTAGGCTGACACTTTAATGCAGTGCTGAGAGAGTGGTCATTGTTGGAGGCATGGTAGGGTTCCAACCCTCTCCCTCTTGGCGAGAGTTTCCTGAAACTGGCAGTTTGTCTCTAGAACACTGCAGCTTGCAACTCGGGAAAAAGTTTGTTCGGCGATGACCTACATTTAATTGCATCAAACTTTATTTCGATGGAGAGATTCAAAGTTTGCAGGGTTAACAGATTGTTTGCTGCACCATTTAAATCAGCTGTTTGTGCCCTCACTGCTACACCTGCTTGATTTGGAGGGAGTTGTTGCCTTGATAGGCTGTGCACAAGCCGGGATCAGTTATGGCACATGGTGGAGCTGCTGTGGACCGGAAGAGGATAGGCTGTAAGCAATTTGAACTTGCGTCCAAACACCAGCAATTGTTTGAAATAAGTTACTGCCTCACTATTTAATTAGTTTCACTCAGGTGCACCTTGCCTTTTAAAAAGGTTCCTTCTTGAAGTTTCACTTGCCAGGTTTTCAGTTTGAAATTACATTTTCTGAATGTAATGCTACAGGTAAAAAGAGATGCATAATTTTTTTTCCCCCAATGAAAAGTGGTACATTCGATTTGATTGCATTTACTGTGGGAACTGGAGGCATTGGGGTGGGGGGGTTGCCGCTGGGGATGGGTGTCTGGAGCTCAGTAGTTGGGATTTGGAGATAAGTAGACTGTGAGTTGCAGAATGGATTGTTGCGAGAAAGGGAAACTGTAAAATGGGAACTTGGGAGATATGGAGACTGAGGGGTCAAGGGGAAGAGGATGGGATTGGGAGTGGGTGGGGAGGAAGTGGCAGAGATTGAGTTGGATCAGTATTTTCAGCGAAGCTGAGAGCAGACACAATGTGGTGAGTGGGAGCAGCACCATATGAGGAGCAGCCAGTAAAATATGAGTGAAATCTGAGGAATGACCAGACTTCTGCATTGCCGAGGGGGTATTGGTAAATTAAAGGATTACCACTAGTACAGGTAGAATATTGAGGTATTAGTCTATATGTAACTCGTAGTAATAGTTATATCAGTTATTGTATTTACTGTTGGTTATGAGAGAAATCTGAGTTTTATGAATATTATTATTAGTTATAGGTTCACTTACAGTGAGTTATTGTTAGCTTTTTCTTTATATTCCTTCTTCAGATATTAGCGTCGCTTGCAAGGCCACCATTTACTGCCCATCCCTAATTTCCCTTGAAGTGGTGAGCTACCTTCTTGAACCGCTGCAGTCCATTTCATGTAGGTACATCCACAGTGCTGTTAGGGAGGGAGTTCCAGGATTTTGACCCAGTGACAGTGAAGGATTGGCGATATAGTTCCAAGTCAGGGAGGTGTGTGACTTGGAGGGGAACTTGCAGGTGGCAGTGTTCCCATGCATCTGCTGCCCTTGTCCTTCTAGGTGGTAGAGGTCGCGGGTTTGGAAGGCGCTGTCAAAGGAACCTTGGTGAGTTTCTGCAGTGTATCTTGAAGATGGTACATATTGCTGCATAAGGGGATGATAGCACAGTGGTAATATTACTGGACAAGTAACCCTCTGGCTCAAATTAATCCTCTGGAGACGTGAGTTCAAATCCTACCACAGCAGCTCGGGGAATTTAATTTTAATTAATTAATAAAATCTGAAATAAAAAGCTAGTCTCTGTAATGATGACCATGAAACAACCGAATTGTTCTAAAAAACCCATCTGGTTCACTAATGCCCTTCAGGGGAAGAAATCTGCCATCCTTGCCCGTTCTGGCCTGCACGTGACTCCAGACCCACAGCAGTGTGTTTGACTCTCAACTTCCCTCTGAAGCGGCCCAGCAAGCCACTCAGTTGTGTGAAACCACCACTGGTGGAACCAAAGTTTCTCCCACCTCTGATTCCTCCTTGTGACTTCCTTACCCACCCTTCCTTTCCCTTCTTCACCTGCTTGCGAGTGGTCTCTTAGTTCTCAGAAATTCTTGCTCAAAACCACAAGCAAAGATCTTAAGATCATAAGAACTAGGAGCAGGAGTAGGCCGTCCGGCCCCTCGAGCCTGCTCCGCCATTCAATAAGATCATGGCTGATCTTTTCGTGGACTCAGATCCACTTACCCACGCTCCCACCGTATCCCTTAATTCCTTTATTGTTCAAAAAGATATCTACCTTAGCTTTAAAGACGTTTACTGAAGAAGCATCAACTACTTCACTGGGCAAGGAATTCCATAGGTTAACAACCCTCTGGGTGAAGAAGTTCCTTCTTAATTCAGTCCTAAATCTGCTCCCTCTAATCTTGAGGTTATGCCCTCTTGCCCTAGCTTCACCTGCCAGTGGAAACATCCTCTCTACTTGTATCTTATCTATTCCCTTCATGATTTTATATGTTTCTATAAGATCCCCCCTCGATCTTCTGAACTCCAATGAATATAATCCCAATCTACTCAGTCTCTCCTCATAAGCCAACCCCCTCAACTCCGGAATCAACTTAGTGAACCTCCTCTGCACCCTCTCCAGTGCCAGTATATCCTTTCTCAAGTAAGGAGACCAAAACTGCACACAGTACTCCAGGTGCGGCCTCACCAGTACCTTATACAGCTGCAACATAACCTCTCTGCTTTTAAACTCAATCCCTTTAGCAATGAAGGACAAAATTCCATTTGCCTTCCTAATTACTTGCTGTACCTGCAGACCAACCTTCTGCGATTCATGCACAAGGACACCTAGGTCCCTCTGCATAGCAGCATGCTGCAACTTTTTACCATTCAAGTAATAATCCTTTTTCCTGTTACTCCTACCGAAATGAATGACTTCACATTTATTAACATTGTATTCCATCTGCCAGACCTTTGCCCACTCACTCAATGTATCTATGTTCCTCTGCAAAGTTTCACAGTCATCTGCACACTTTGCTCTGCCACTCATCTTAGTGTCATCTGCAAGATACTCAACTACAGAATGGCTCAGGATCAGATGCACGGGATCAGATGACATGTGATCTGTCATCACATGACTGAAGTGATGTGGTCAGGATGTTATGTGATCAAACCTACAGGAATGCACGCAACTAAAGTCGGCAACCCTATGGTGTTGGCTGAGAATTTGGGTAAAGCCTATTTTCAGGTGAAAGAAAAACATGCCAGAAGCTGGATGCCTAAGCCCCACTTGAAATTGGGACTTGTGACTCATTTTAATAATTGCAGCGAGCTGCTAATGCCTATTGTGCCTCTAAGCAGAGCTTGTTGCTTTGTTTTAAATTCGACCAACTACCTCACAAGCAGTGGCACTTGGGTATGTCCCAGGATAGGGAAAACAAATGTCTGTTTTGGTAATGGCCTCCAAAGGTTATCTGAAAGAATGTGCTTATATTCTTAGGGGTCCTTTCAGAGTTGCATCCATTGTGACCATCTGTGTCAGAGAACATATATCATGTATAGTTTTATATTAATTATGTAGTTGTTTACAATTACAATTTACAATAGTAGGCTATTGGAAACTACTTAAATGGCTCCTGGTAACAGTATGATAAATTTGTGTATCTAGTTTCATTTGTATATAATCAGACATTAATTCTCCATATTGATGCAGAATCTGATGTGCAACTTGTGTTTTTGCGTCCTGTCAAAAAAGGGTATGTCTGGTGGCAGTGTTTACAATTGTTGCATCAGTGTAGTTTATATACTGTATGTTGAAGTAATTTAATGAAGGGTGCGACTGCCTGGGTCATAAATGCACCATCCAGTAATACAGAGCCAGCAGAATGATAGTTATGGTCCCAGTCTGTGCTGAATTAGCTAATCTAAGCCCAAGGTAAAAATAAGAGTAATGCATATTGCTTTAATGCTCCTTGGCAAATGAAGAGGATGTAGAAAACCAACCAGGCTTTCTGCTCAATATCTGATGACCTGCACTAGAGAGTGCTTGTGTGTCAATATTGAGTGAAGGCGATACCATAAAGCCTCCTATTGCAGAATATCTTGCTGGCCCCCTCCATCTCAGCTCACACATGAAGAGCAGCTACATCTTTGAGGTACAGAAAGGTTGTTGGTTCCCATGCAACTGTGCCATAGCATTGAGAGAAGAAGAGGGGTAGGGGTGCTTAACTGAAACTGATGTATTGGAGAAAGGCTTTAATAGTGCTTAGATTCTTAGCAGTACATGCAATGGGAGGCTGGATAGCTTAATAAGATAGCATAGTGTGTTTTGAGGAAGAAATTGAAAAATAACAAAGATAACATTACAGTGATATAATAGAATGGGGTGATATAAGGAATGTCTTTTTATTAAGAAAGCATTTTGTAACGTTACTGAAACAATTCTTGGTTGTGCTGTAACATGCTCTTTGGTTTCTTCGATTCCAGGTGATGCACTGGGACAGATCATGTCTGAAGTACAAGGAACTGTTGAATTTTCAGTCGAGCTGCACAAATTCCACAATGTTGACCTCTTTCAGCGAGGGTGAGGCCCCTTTAAATGCTGCATTTCCTTGTTTATGATTGTTCGGTATTGTTTTCCATCAGACGACCTGGATGCAGAATATACTATTAATATATGATACCAGTACATATTGTGGAGCTCTGGTGCTGGCCATTTCCATAAGCAGTCTGGAATTAAGCATTGTATCCTTACCGCTCATTATCGAATAATATAATGACATAACCCACAGGTGTAATGGTGGCATCCCCTTGTAATCAGAACTGAGTATTGTGTATTTCACACATGTTTTAAAAGGTACTTCTCCAGTTTTTCAGTGGGGAGACTGAAAGCACTTCAGTGAAATAATGCCAGGTACGAATTGTTGATACTGCTTTGGTTTATATAAAATTAGGAATATAAATCTCATCCTAACTAACTTTAGAGCACTCAGAAAATAATAAATATACATCACGCTATCCTTGCAAGCTGGCTTACTTAACTATTTTTGCTCAGGCTTTTGGTTTTGACCAGCTCTGGGCTTTAGATAAATGAGTTTTCCCTTGTTAGCCCAGGTTTCCTTACCAGATCTATCTTGATTGGCTGACTTCCACCCCGATCCTTTTGTCCTTTTTCTCCCTGTTAGGAAGTGGTGAGTCTTGTCTATCAGCTTAGTCTTTCTCACTAAATGACTGTATAAAATCAGCACCATCTTTTGCCCCATCACCGTTTTGAGGTGTGGGTGTCAAAAAACCATTTTCTATTTACAAAATGATTAGGAGCTATTCTGGCTTTATGAGTCAATTGGTGCATTGGCCCCAGCTTTAACTGCCCCTGGCTGGCACAAACTGAGCAGGGAAACAATTAAAATGAGTCCAGTCACTTATCCGTTTAATCGCATCATCTTCCTGCCATGTCCTTCTTTAAATAGGCAGATTGGGTCCAATGAAGGCGTCATTGGGACCTGATCTGTAACTTTAGTCTGAAACCTGTTACGACTGAGGCAGGAGGAGTGCACTGTTAATTTAGTTCCACTTCTCCATGGGTTACAACATATCAATAAATTTTACAACCGACCGAAAAACAGCCAATTACATACTCTTTGTCTCCAAAAGAAAGCACACCAACCAGGTTTCTTTAATCAACAACAAAATGAACTATTTATTATAAAAACAAGTCTTAACCAATAGTGAGATAAATCTATTAATGAGAAGCTCCTTATATCCCGAGCCCTCATGTACACACACAAACATAAAAAAAAAAATGGTTAACCAGGGAAAAAGGATTTTGGTTTCCAGCTGTTACATAGGAAAAGAACAAAGAACAGTCCAGCACAGGAACTGGCCATTTGGCCCTCCAAGCCTGCGCCGATCTAGATGCCTGCCTAAACTAATACCTTCTGCAATTACGGGGACCGTATCCCTCTATTCCCATCCTATTCATGTATTTGTCAAGATGCCTCTTAAATGTCGCTATCGTACCTGCTTCCACCACCTCCCCCAGCAGCAAGTTCCAGGCACTCACCACCCTCTGTGTAAAGAACTTGCCTCGCACATCCCCTCTAAACTTTGCCCCTCTCACCTTAAACCTATGTCCCCGAGTAACTGACTCTTCCACCCTGGGAAAAAGCTTCTGACTATCCACTCTGTCCATGCCGCTTATAACTTTGTAAACCTCTATCATGTCGCCCCTCCACCTCTGTCGTTCCAGTAAAAACAATCCAAGTGTATCCAACCTCTCCTCATAGCTAATGCCCTCCAGACCAGGCAACATCCTGGTAAACCTCTTCTGTACCCTCTCCAAAGCCTCCACATCTTTCTGGTAGTGTGGCGACCAGAATTGCACGCAATATTCTAAGTGTGGCCTAACTAAGGTTCTGTACAGCTGCAACATGACTTGCCAATTTTTATACTCTATGCCCCGACCGATGAAGGCAAACATGCCGTATGCCTTCTTGACTACCTTATCTACCTGCGTTGCCACTTTCAGTGATCTGTGGACCTGTACGCCCAGATCTCTCTGCCTGTCAATACTCCTAAGGGTTCTGCCATTTACTGTATACTTCCCACCTGCATTAGACCTTCCAAAATGCATTACCTCACATTTGTCCGGATTAAACTCCATCTGCCATTTCTCCGCACAAGTCTCCAACCGATCTATATCCTGCTGTCTTCTTTTCTTTCTTTCTTTTGGGCCTCCTTATCTCGAGAGACAATGGATACGCGCCTGGAGGTGGTCAGTGGTTTGTGAAGCAGCGCCTGGAGTGGCTATAAAGGCCAATTCTAGAGTGACAGGCTCTTCCACAGGTGCTGCAGAGAAGTTTGTTTGTCGGAGCTGTTGCACAGTTGGCTCTCCCCTTGCGCCTCTGTCTTTTTTCCTGCCAACTACTAAGTCTCTTCGACTCGCCACATTTTAGCCCCGTCTTTATGGCTGCCCGCCAGCTCTGGCGAACGCTGGCAACTGACTCCCACGACTTGTGATCAATGTCACAGGATTTCATGTCGCATTTGCAAATGTCTTCAAAGCGGAGACATGGACGGGCGGTGGGTCTGATACCAGTGGCGAGCTCGCTGTACAATGTGTCTTTGGGGATCCTGCCATCTTCCATGCGGCTCACATGGCCAAGCCATCACAAGTGCCGCTGACTCAGTAGTGTGTAAAAGCTGGGGATGTTGGCCGCCTCGAGGACCTCTGTGTTGGAGATACGGTCCTGCCACCTGATGCCAAGTATTCTCCGGAGGCAGCGAAGATGGAATGATATCTCCTGCTGTATCCTCTGACAATCCTCATCACTATCCGCAACTCCACCAACCTTTGTGTCGTCCGCAAATTTACTAATCAGACCAGCTACATTTTCCTCCAAATCATTTATATATACTACAAAGAGCAAAGGTCCCAGCACTGATCCCTGCGGAACACCACTAGTCACATCCCTCCATTCAGAAAATCACCCTTCCTCTGCTACCCTCTGTCTTCTATGACTGAGCCAGTTCTGTATCCATCTTGCCAGCTCACCTCTATTCCCGTGTGACTTCACCTTTTGTATCAGTCTGCCATAAGGGACCTTGTCAAAGGCTTTACTG
The DNA here is from genome assembly GCF_036365525.1 of Heterodontus francisci. Lineage (NCBI taxonomy): Eukaryota > Metazoa > Chordata > Chondrichthyes > Heterodontiformes > Heterodontidae > Heterodontus > Heterodontus francisci. Next base: position 42,830,460 of record NC_090375.1, read on the forward strand.
AAGTCCATATAGATAACATCCACTGCCCTTCCTTCATCAATCATCTTTGTCACTTCCTCAAAAAACTCAATCAAATTAGTGAGACACGACCTCCCCTTCACAAAACCATGCTGCCTCTCGCTAATAAATTTGTTTGTTTCCAAATGGGAGTAAATCCTCTCCCGAAGAATCCTCTTTAATAATTTCCCTGCCACTGACGTAAGGCTCACCGGCCTATAATTTCCTGGATTATCCTTGCTACCCTTCTTAAACAAAGGAACAACATTGGCTATTCTCCAGTGCTCTGGGACCTCACCTGTAGCCAATGAAGATATAAAGATTTCTGTCAAGGCCCCAGCAATTTCTTCCCTTGCCTCCCTTAGTATTCTGGGGTAGATCCCATCAGGCCCTGGGGACTTATCTACCTTAAAGCTTTGCAAGACACCCAACATCTCCTCCTTTTTGATAATGAGATGACTGAGACTATCTACACTCCCTTCCCTGGGCTCATCATCCACCAAGTCCTTCTCTTTGGTGAATACTGATGCAAAGTACTCATTTAGTACCTCGCCCATTTCCTCTGGCTCCACACGTAGATTCCTTTCTCTGTTCTTGTTGGCCAACCCTTTCCCTAGTTACCCTCTTGCTCTTTATATACGTATAAAAAGCCTTGGGATTTTCCTTAATCCTGTTCGCCAATGACTTTTCATGACCCCTTTTAGCCCTCCTGACTCCTTGCTTAAGTTCCTTCCTACTGTCTTTATATTCCTCAAGGGATTCATCTGTTCCTAGCCTTCCAGCCCTTATGAATGCTTCCTTTTTCTTTTTGACTAGGCGCGCAACATCCCGCGCTATCCAAGGTTCCCGAAACTTGCCAAATATATCCTTCTTCCTCACAGGAACATGCTGGTCCTGGATTCTAATCAACTGACATTTGAAAGACTCCCACATGTCAGATGTTGATTTACCCTCAAACAGCCGCCCACAATCTAAATTCTTCAGTTCCTGCCTAATATTGTTATAATTAGCCTTCCCCCAATTTAGCACCTTCACCCGAGGAATACTCTTATCCTTATCCACAAGTACCTTAAAACCTATGGAAATATGGTCACTGTTCCCGAAATGCACCCCTACTGAAACTTCGACCACCTGGCCGGGCTCATTCCCCAATACCAGGTCCAGTACGGCCCCATCCCTAGTTGAACTATCTACATATTGTTTCAAGAAGCCCTCCTGGATGCTCCTTACAAATTCTGCCCCATCCAAGCCCCTAGCACTAAGTGATTCCTAGTCAATATAGGGGAAGTCAAACTCACCCACCACTACAACCCTGTTACCTTTACATCTTTCCAAAATCTGTCTACACATCTGCTCCTCTACATCCCGCTGGCTGTTGGGAGGCCTGTAGAAAACCCCCAACATCGTGACTGCACCCTTCCTATTCCTGAGCTCCACCCATATTGCCTCGCTGCACGACCCCTCCGAGGTGACCTCCCGCAGTACAGCTGTGATATTCGCCTTAACAAGTAATGCAACTCACCCACCCCTTTTCCATCCCCCTCTCTCCCGCCTGAAGCTTCTAAATCCTGGAACATTTAGCTGCCAATCCTGTCCTTCCCTCAACCAAGTCTCTGTAATAGCAACATCATAATTCCAAGTACTAATCCAAGCTCTTAGTTCATCTGTTTTACCTGTTATATTTCTCGCATTGAAACAAATGCACTTCAGACCACCAGTCCCGCTGTGCTCCGCAACATCTCCCTGCCTGCTCTTCCTCTTAGTCTTACTGGCCTTATTTACTCGTTCCCCCACATTTATTTCACTTGCTGTCCTACTGCTCCGGTTCCCACCCCCCTGCCACACTAGTTTAAACCCTCCCGAGTGACGCTAGCAAACCTCGCAGCCAGGATATTTGTGCCCCTCCAGTTCAGATGCAACCCGTCCTTCATGTACAGGTCCCATCTGTCCATGAAGAGATCCCAATGGTCCAGATATCTGAAACCCTCCCTTCTACACCAGCTGTTCAGCCATGTGTTTAGCTGCACTATCTTCCTATTTCTAGCCTCACTGGCACGTGGCACAGGGAGTAATCCCGAGAGTACAACCCTAGAGGTCCTGTCTTTTAACTTTCTACCTAACTCCCTAAACTCCCCCTGCAGGACCTCGTCACTCTTACTGCCTATGTCATTGGTACCGATGTGTACCACAACCTCTGGCTGTTCACCCTCCCCCTTCAGAATGCCCCCTGTCCATTCAGAGACATCCTTGACCCTGGCACCAGGGAGGCAACATACCATCCTGGAGTCTCTTTCACGTCCACGGAAGCGCCCATCTGTGCCCCTGACTATGGAGTCCCCTATAACTATTGCTCTTCTGAACTTTGTCCCTCCCTGCTGAACAACAGAACAACTTAAGGAATAATAAAATAACTTCGTTTGTCACGTTCTGGTAGAAAGTTCTTCGGTTTGGTGAGGTGTCCCAGAGTCATTTAGTCGGCTGTCACTTGAAGTGTCTCCAGGCGAGGTTGATGAACAGTCTGTGATGGTAGGCGTTCAAGGCAATTCAACTGCAGCAGGCTTCACATAGGTCTTTCATCAGGGGTTCAGCAACAAGTCTTCTTAGGTTTCACAGCAGCAGGATAGCAGTAGAAGATTGCTTCAGATTCAGGATTTCTTAAAACACAGGAGGCAACAGGAATCACACTTGATGCTGGAATTCTTCAGAGACGGGAGGCAATAGGAATCTGTCACCTTTGAAATACAGAATTTCTTCTGAAGAGATGCAGGATTCCTTTGCAGAGAGAGGTAACACTTTCTCTGGGTCTTCTTCTTAGATCTCCAGGCAGGTAAAAACCTGCTCTTTTTCCTATTCACTGGTTTTTTAAAGGTTCCAAAGTGAAAGCAAAACCTTCCTAAACAGGTCACTTGTCCAGACATCGAGTCTCCTTTGTCATTCAAAGAGTAGCTCTGAAGGAGGTCAAACTCCTTGTTGGTTTCCTTGAAATTGCCAGCTTTCCTGACCTTGTTCATGTTCAGCTTCCTTTTAAAACACCCATTCAGTTCAGCTTTTGTTTTGAACTTCCTTTTAAAACATTGCAAAATTTCAGTTATTTGCAGGTATCAATGTCAACTGAAAAATCCTTTTTCAGTTTTTAAAACACACAGAATTCCAAGTTTTTAATGCAAAAGTAAGAGCCTTGTAACAGACCTGAGAGGGGGAGCAGTCAGGCTATAGCTGTTGGATGCCTCATCACGGCCACAAGACGCCCATCAGGTAAGTGTGAAGAGACTAGGGAGAATGAGGAATTGAAGGAAATTAGTATTAGTAAGAAAGTTGAATTGGAGAAATTAATGGGGCTGAAGGTTGATAAGTCCCCAGGACCTGATATTCTGCATCCCAGAGTGTTGAAAGAGGTACCTATGGAGACAGTGGATGCATTGGTGATCATCTTCCAAAATTCTATAGATTCTGGAACGGATCCTGCAGATTGGAAGATAGCAAATGTCACCCCACTATTTAAGAAGGGTGGGAGAGAGAAAACAGGGAACTACAGACCTGTTAGCCTTGCATCATTAGTCGGGAAAATGTAGGAATCTATTCTAAAGGATGTGATAAATGGACACTTGGATAATAATGATCTGATTGGGCATAGTCAATATGGATTGATGAATGAGAGATCATGTTTGAAGAACCTGTTGGAGTTTTTTGAGGATGTTACTAACAGAATTGATAAAGGGGTGTCGGTGGACATTGTATACTTAGATTTTCAGAAGGCTTTTGATAAAGTCCCCCACAGGAGTTTGGTTAGCAAAATTAAAGCACGTGGGATAGGAGGTAATATACTGGCATGGATTAAGGATTGGTTCACGGGCAGAAAACATAGAGTAGGTATAAACGGGTTATTCTCGCATTGGCAGGCTGTGACTGGTGGGGTACCACAAGGATCAGTACTTGGGCTCAAGCTGTTCACAATATATTTAAATGATTTGGATGTGGGGACCAAATGTAATATTTTCAAGTTCACAGATGACACAAAACTAGGTGGGAATGTGTGTTGTGAGGAAGATGCAAAGCGGCTTCAAGGAGATTTGGACAGACTTACTGTATGGGCAAGAACATGGCAGATGGAATATAATGTGGAAAAATGTGAGGTTATCCACTGGTAGGTGGAATAGAAGTGCAGAGTATTTCTTAAATGGTAAGAGATTAGAAAGTGTAGATGTTCAAAGGGACTTGGGTGCCCTCGACAATATGTCACTGAAAGTTAACATGCAGGTGCAGCAAGCAATTAGGAAGGCTAGTGATATGTTAGCCTTTATTGCAAGAGGATTTGAGTACAGGAGTAGTGAAGTCTTGCTTCAATTGTATAGAACCTTTGTTAGACCGTCGCTGGGGTACCTTGTGCAGTTTTTGTCCCCTTACCTTAGGAAGGATATTAGTGCCATAGAGCAAGTACTTTTTCCTGTGATGGCAGAACTGTCTTATGAAGAGAGATTGGGGAAACTGGGCCTGTTTTCTCTAGAGTTTCGAAGAATAAGAGGTGATCTAATTGAAACCTAGAAAATACTTAAACGGATAGACAGGGTACATGCAGCTGAGATGTTTCCCCTGGTTGTGGAGTCTAGAGCAGTGGACACAATTTCAAAATAAGGGGGAAGCCAGTTATGACAGAGATGAGGAAAAATGTCTTTACTCAGAGGTTTGTGAATCTTTGGAATTCTGTACCCCAGAGGGCTGTGGAAGCTCAGTCATTGAATATGTCTAAAGTAGAGATTGACAGATTTCTAAATACAAATGACATAAGGGGATATGAGGATAGTGTGGGAAAAAGGCATTGAAGTGGATGAACAGCCATGATTGTATAGAATGGTGGAGTAGGCTCGATGGGCAGAATGGCCTACTCCTGCTCCTACGTTCCTTTTAGATTTCCTAACATGCCCAAAGGCACAGTGCTTGCATGCAACCTTCCTACCTCCTCCATCCCATTAAAATTCATGTCATTATCTCAGTTTGAAATAGACTGTGAGCCATGACATTCCACAAACTGTTCTATCTAGTTTTAACATGAGATATTACAAGGGGTGCCCAAAGGATGCATCAAAGAGTTAGGTTTTAAGGAGGATCTTAAGGAGGGAAAGCAGGGTGGAGATGGAGAGATTTAGTGAGGGAATTCCAGAGCTTGGGGCTTAAACCACTGAAGGCACATTCGCTTGTGATGGGCCAAAGGGAGTGGGGGTGGCCAAGAGGCCAGAGTTGGAGCAAAACAGAGTTCTTTGAGGGTGGGTATTGTATGTCTGGAAGCAGAGATAGGGAGGGGTGAGACCATGAATGATTTAAACACAAGGATCCGATTTTTAAAATCAAAGAGCTGTTGGATCGGAACCTTTGCAGGTCAGTGAACATGGGTGATGAGTGCTTGAGACTTGTTGCAGGTTGGGATTTGGACAGCAGAGTTTTTGATGAGGTCAAATTTATTGAGGGCGCAAGATCGGTGGCCAGACAGAAACCATTAGAATAGTTGAGTCAGGAGGTAACAAAAGTATTGATGTGGGTGTTAGCAGCAGATGGGCTGAGGCAGGGCTGGAGACGGATCACGTTATGGAGTTGAGACTCGACATCTTTGTGATGGAGAGAATCTGAGTTTGGAAACTCAACTTAGGGTGCTGAGGTTGCAGTCAGATTCAGCCTGAGACAATACCAGAAAGGGGGATGGAATCAGTCGGAGATGAGCAGAGTTTGTGGCAGGGACTAAGACTATGGCTTTGGTTTTCTCAATCTTTAAATTTTGATTTATCCAGGACTGGATGTCAACTAAGCAGTCTGACAATGCCAAGGCAATGGAAGGGTTGAAACAGGTAGTGGTGAGGTACAGCTAGGTGGCATCAGCATACACAAGGAGAAATAGTGCACCACAGTCACAGAGCTTATGACCTTGGTTAGGGCTGCTTTAGTGCGCAGCAGGAATCAAAATCTGATTGGGGAGGTTCAAAAATGGAGTTGCAGGTGTCATGGTCCTGTAGTTTTTTTGGGAAGAATGCAGTGTGCCTTTAAGGCTGAAAAAAGAGCTGTACTGCTTTAAGAACCAGCAAGCCTCAGGAGTTAGAGAAATTGCATTTTGGTTGCTGTTGGATACAACCATATGGAGAGGGAACCAACCAGCGTCAGAGAATGCATCCTGGTTACCCGGCAACAGCCATTCAGGGACCCAGGACCGCATATACAATTTTGCAATTATCTTTTGAACTGGCTTTTTAGTTGAAAACAGACTGTTCTAGCTGGAGAACACAGACAGACAGTTGGTGTTAGCACCTGAAAGAAGAGCTCTCAGCCATTTAAACTGAAGGAAGAGAATTTAGTCTGTTTATTATTATCTCTCAAAATTCTAAAAAAAGTCAAGCCAAAACAATGATCTCTGATAATTTAAACTGATGGAAGGGAAATTAGACTGTGACAAGATTTTATCCCTCAAAAATTCTAAAGTAAAATTGATTCATTTTAAAAAGTGTTTGCAAGTTGTTAATTGTGGAAATTTATCGCTGGCGAAGGAAAGCATCACTTACTGCTGGAATTAAATTACAGACTGTTCTACTGTTGCAGAACCTTTTTTTTCTCCCCATTGGACGGCTTCAAGCAACCTTGGATGTTTTCACCTGTGACAGGAGCGTAAATTTGCAAGGACTCTAATTTTTTCTACTTAAAATGTTGTTTATATCTGAGAAGTGTTTAAGAATTTAGTTTTTCTAATTAAACAGTTAATTTGTTGATTTAAAGACATCTGGTTTGGTTAGCCTCATTTGGGGGTTAATAGATGGTACAATTTGGCTGGGTCTTTCTTTAATTTGGAAAGTTTAAAATTATATGTTAGGTGATCTGTGAAGGGCGGGATTGAATTAACAGTGTGTTTCTCCCAACGCAATCAGAATCGTTTATTTTGATTGGGGGCTTTGACTGGAGCGGTCGGTCTTAACACAGGAAAGATGGGCATGGATTTGGAAGGTGACAACATGATCAAGAAATTTGGAGAGGAAGGGAAATTGGAGATTAGTTTGCAAGGACAGTTGGGTCAACATGGATTTTGTTAGGAGGAAACTAATGATGGCACATTTAAAAGGGAGGATGAAGGGAGAACAAATAGATGCAAAGAGAAATTTAAACCTGCATAACCTTTTAGTTTAAAACACACTGTTCACATGAAATCCACACTTTTTCTTGCAAGAGATTGTCAAAGCATCCATAAACGTGACAGTCCAACATATTTTCATGATTATAATACTGTGATAAACATACAGCAACTTGAGAAGTAGGGTTTGAATTGGAAGATGCAAAACTGATATACTGCAGTGTAACAACTAGTAGGAGGGTGTAATGAAGGCCCAACAAATTACATAGGCAGTTTTCATTATAAATGGAGACATATAATGGAAAACATTTGTTTTAAATGCACAGAGATGTCTGATTTTGAATATATTTTTAATTGATCCCCTATGACACAGGGAGCTCGGACCAAGTGAAGTTTGCATGTTAGAGGGAGGGGGATGCTCTGAACAGAGCACCTAGAACCATAGAATAATTATGGCACAGAAGGAGGCCATTCAGCCCATCGTGTCCGTGCCAGCTGATAAAACAAGCCGCCCAATCTAATCCTACCTTCCAGCACCTGGCCCAGAGCCTTGCAGGTGCATGTCCAAGTACCTTTTCAAAGAATTGAGGGTTTCTGCCTCCACCATTCCTGGCAGCGAATTCCAGATACCCACCACCCTCTGGGTGAAGAGGTTTTGCTTCACTTCCCCTCTAATCCTTCTACCAATCACCTTAAATCTGTGTTTCCTGGTAACTGACCTCCCCGCCAGGGGAAACAGGTCCTTCCTGTCCACTCTATCTAGGCCCCTCATAATTTTGTACACCTCAATTAAGTCTGCCCTCAGCCTCTTCAGTTCCAGGGCAAACAACCCTCGCCGATCTAATCTTTCCTCATAGCTACAACTTTCAAGCCCTGGCAACATTCTTGTAAATCTCCTCTGTACTCTCTCCAGAGCAATTATGTCATTTTTGTATTGTGGTGACCAGAACTGTACACAATACTCCAGCTGTGGCCTAACCAGCATTTTGTACAGTTCCAGCATCACATCCCTGCTTTTGTATTCTATACCTCAGCCAATAAAGGAAAGCAATCCATATGCCTTCTTCACCACTCTATCTACTTGTCCTGCCACCTTGAGGGACCTGTGGACATGCACTCCAAGGTCTCTCACTTCTTCTACCCCTCTCAATATCCTCCCATTTATTGTGTATTCCTTCACTTTATTTGCCCTCCCCAAATGCATTACCTCACACTTCTCTGGATTGAATTCCATTTGCCATTTTCCTGCCCACTCAAGCAAAGCACTGATATTATTCTGGAGTCTACGGCTATCCTCTTCAACATTAACCACATGGCCAATTTTAGTGTCAGCAGCAAATTTCTCAATCATGCCTCCCACATTTAAGTTCAAATCATTAATACATACCACAAACAGCAAGGGACCCAACACTGAGCCTTGCGGAACGTCACTGGAAACAGCTTTCCATTTACAAAAACTTCCATCGACTACTGCCCTTTTTTTCCTGTCCCTGAACCAATTCTGGATTCAACCTGCCATATTCTCCTGAATCCCATGGGTTTTCTTTTTACTGACCAGTCTGCCATGTGGGACCTTGTCAAATGCTTAACTAAAATCCATGTAAAATCATCCACTGCACTATCCTCATCAATCCTCCCTGTTACTTCCTCAAAAAACTCAATTAAGTTAGTAAGACATGACCTTCCCCGAACAAATCCATGCTGATTATCCCTGATTAACGCATGCCTTTCTAAGTGGCAGTTTATCTTGTCCCTCAGAATTGATTCTAATAATTTACCCACCACCGAGGTCAGACTGACTGGCCTATAATTATTTGGCCTATCCCTCGCACCCTTTTTAAACAATGGTACAACATTAGCAAACCTCCAATCATCTGGTACCTTGCCTGTAACTTGTGAGGATTTGAAGATGATCCTCAGCGCATCAGCTATTTCCTCCCTAGTTTCCTTTAACAACCTGGGATGCAAACCATCCAGCACTGGTGAATCTCCACCTTCAAGGATGTCAGAACCTCTAGTACTTCCTCTCGCATTATGCTTATCATATCTAATATGTCATACCTCACCTCTTTTACTACAATTTCTGCATCGACCCTCTCCTTTGTGAAGACAGAGACAAAAAACCCATCAAGAACTCTGCCCACGTCTTCTGCATCCATGCATAAGTTCCCTCGTACATCTCTGATAGGCCCTACCCTTTCCTTAGTTATCCTATCGCTCGTAATGTTTGATAAAACATCTTCGGGTTTTCCTTGATTTTTACCTGCCAATAATTTTTCATGTCCTCTCATTGCTTTTCTAATTTCCTTTTTTACTTCACCCCTGCACTTTCTATACTCCTCTCGGCTTTCTAAAATAAGATATTTGTGATCGTCATAAGCTTTCCTTTTCTGCTTTAACATATCCTGTAAGCTTCTAGATAACCAGGGGTCTCTAGATTTGGCAGTACCACCCTTTATCTTTGTGGCTGTAGTATCTCGCTTTTGAATGCCTCCCACTGGTTTGCCACTGATTTTCATTCTAGTAGTTGTATCCAGTTTACTTGCGCCAGGTCATCTCTCAGTTTCGTAACATTTGCGTTCCCCCAATTTAGAACCTTGGTTCCTATTTTATCTTTGTCCTTTTCCATGATTATGCTAAAATTAACTGTATTATGGTCACTATCTCCAAAATGGTCACCCACTGTTACTTCATCCACTTGCCCAGCTTCATTACCAAAGACTAAATCTAGAATTGCGTCCCCTCTCGTTCGATTTGTTACGTGCTGGCTAAAAAAGTTCTTTTGATTGCAGTTCGAGAATTTCGTCCCCTCTGTGCCCTTCACACTGTTTGTATCCCAGTTGATATTATTTAGTCACAATTTTAAAATTATACATTCTGTCCTTATTTTTATATATTTTCATTATAAATTCTCATGTCCACATAGGAAACAGCCTATATCAACTTGTCCAGAGGCCCAAGCAAATGCTCTGGGGACATTGATTCAAATCCCACCATGGCAGATGGTAAAATCTGAATTCAATTAATAAATCTGGAATAAACAAGACAGTCTAATTAATGGTGACCATGAAACCATTGTTGATTGTTGTAAAAACCCGTCTGATTCACTAATGTCCTTTAGGGAAGGAAATCTGCCGTCCTTACCTGGTCTGGCCTACATGTGATTCCAGGCGCACAGCAATGTGGTTGACTCTTAAATGCCCTCTGAAATAGCCTAGCATGCCATTCTGTTGCATCAAAGCTCAGGGCAGCTCACCATCACCTTCTCAAGGGCATTTAGGGATGGGCAATAAATGCTGACCTAGCCAGCAATGCCCACATCCTATGAATGAATAAAAATAAAATTCCCAGAAGTGTACAATATTGTTTTTTCCATGTGAACCCATTGGAATTTAAAAGATGATTTGATTGAAATTTTCAAGATATTAAGGGGAACAGATAGGATAAATAAAAAGAAAATATTCTGCTAGCTGGGGAGTCTAAGGTTAGAGGGCATAGTCTAAAAATTAGAGCCAGACCTTTCAGTTGTGAAATTAGGAAACACTTTTACACACACAGGTTGGTAGAAGTTTGGAACTCTTTTCCACAAATAGCAATTGATGCTAAATTTGAGATTGATATTTTTTTTATGAAACAACGGTGTTAAGGCAGACAGCTAAGTGAATTTAGGTCACAGATCAACCATGATCTAATTGAATGGTGGAACAGACTTAAGGGGCGAAAGAGGCTACTTGTGTTCCTATTTTTCTTCGCGAGCCTAGGTATGAAGAAACTTGTCTTTTGCTTTAGTTTCCAGGGATTAATTAGGTCTGATGATGGTGGAAGCCCTAGTTGTTGGGGACCATGTCAGTTTTAGGCTATTGTCTTTCTTGGTTAATGTGTGAAGTGCATATTGTGTTGAGCAAACCTCTAAAAATATACTCCAGACTATGGATGAAGGTGGTTCATAAACAATAGTGGATTGAATCAGAAGAGGCTTTGACTGAATTACCTGACTTTGAGCATCTTCCGCAGCAACCCAAGTAGAAGGGCCTCCCAGAAAGGTTGATGGCCAGGACAATACTGCACCATCTCCCTCAGTCTTCTCTTCCTCTTTTAGCCTGCAGACGCTTAAAAACCTAAGCTTGGTGTCACCTAATGATTATTGCCTGATTTATGTTCTCACTCTTGCTCCTTTCATTTTCTCTGAAGTACTGGGGAACATCATGTGGTGTGTCACATGCAGTATCAAATTATGGTGCTTTGGCATACCCATTCTGCTGTGTGCCTATTTTGATACATGTGAAGCTAACTTCTGTTGCAGTGAACTTGTGGGAAATGTAAAACTAAGTCGTTCAAACCATGAGGTCTGAGGTTCCATCCTTGGTTTTCTGAATTCATTGTAGCGTAGGGGGATATCTTTTGCCAATGTTAAAAACAATCTGGTAAAAGTATACCAGCACTGATTAAAATGTTGTCATTGGTGAAAGGTATCAGGAGTACCAAGGATATGATAGTTCCAGTTCTGCCACTGCCACTAATTTCTTTAATTACGATGTATACTGGGATTTTATGATCTTGTAGTTTTGTTCTTCGGGAAGAATGCAGTGTGCCTTTAAGGCTGGAAAAGGAGCAGTACTGCTTTAAGGCAACAAGCTGCAGAGACTGAGTCAAAGAATGCATTTTCGTTTCCAGGATACAGCCATTCGGAGAACAAGGACACGAGATACATTGTTGCCAATTGATGTTTGAAACTATTTGAAACTGGCTTTTGGAGAGACACAGACAGCTGGACCCGTATATACTGAAAGAAATGAGAGCTCTCTCTTGGTTTATTTAAACCTTATTTATTAAACTTTCAGAATTCTGATGTCAAGCCAGATTCATTTCTTAAAAGAAAATAACCAAATTCCTTTAACTACTGAACTGTAATTGTTGAAATTCATCACTGGAACAGAACAGCATCAGTTCAACCGCTGAATTAGACTACTGATTGTCCGACTGTTGAAGAACCTTTTTTTCCCCATCGGACGGCTGTGAGGACTTCAAGCAACGTTGGACTATTCCACATTGGAAGATTTCACTTCAGGAGCGTAAATATGCAAGGACTCTATTTTTTTCTATTTTAAATGTTATTTATATCTTCATAGTTTTTAAGAATTTAGTTTTTCTAATTAAACAGTTAATTTGTTGATTTAAAGACACCTGGTTTGATTAGCCTCATTCAGGGGTTAATAGATGGTACAATTTGGCTGGGTCTTTCTTTAATTTGGAAAGTTTAAAATGATATGTTAGGCGATCTGTGGAGGGACGGGATTGAATTAACAGTGCGTTTCTCCCACCACTGTCAGAATCGTATATTTTGATTGGGGGCTTTGACTTGAGCGGTCAGTCGTAACAGGGAACAAAAGAATCTTCTAAAGATGTAAGTGTGTTAAAAGAACTGGTTGTACAATTCATGATGTGAAATGTTAGTGCTGAAATATAAACATCCATTATTAGTAACAAGAGCTTTCATGACTGTTTCAGCTCAATGATGTGCAGGGCTAAGCTTCTATTCTGCCCAACAATATCCCTCAGCCTCAACTGCAGGAGAGCATAGCCTATTGCATCAGCGTGATATTGTTCTAATTCTTACCTGAACCATTTTTTTTTATTTAGAGATACAGCACTGAAACAGGCCCTACGGCCCACCGAGTCTGTGCTGACCATCAACCATCCATTTATACTAATCCTATATTACTCCCATTACCCTCTCACATTCTCACAATTCCCCTACCACCTACCCATACTAGGGGCAATTTATAATGTCCAATTTACCAATCAACCTGCAAGTCTTTGGCAGGAAACTGGAGCACCCGGCGAAAACCCATGCGGTCACAGGGAGAACTTGCAAACTCCGCACAGACAGTACCCAGAATGGAACCCGGGTCACTGGAGCTGCGAGGCTGCGGTGCTAACCACTGCACCACTGTGCCGGTTTCTTGAGTCAAATTATCAGCTTTGGATCAACTGATACCAAATTCGGGGCAATCTTGCACACTGGATTGAATCTTCCCTATTTCCTTTTGCATGGAGCCCTTATAGCCAGCAGAGAGAGATTTTCATTATATGCATTATATATGATGGCTGCATTTGAACCCAGAACCCTCAGGTGGAAGGACAATGTGCCAACATACTGCACCATCAAGAATATTTTACTCAGTTGGACTAGCAGCATGAAGACTATTTTACTCAGTTGTTGCTGATAAATGGACCTTTTGCTATTTATTTGGTGCTTACTGGTATCTTTTATTTTTGTTTTAAAAATAAATCATAAAACACAGCTAGAGCCTTATGAGAAAGTGAATTTACAGTTGGCAGAAACTCTCGCCCATTGTATTAGGATTTGAGCCATCCATCCAAAAAAACTCAGTATGCTGTAAAATCATAAACTGTAATTGTTGTGGTTTCTTCCTTGTCATTTGGTCACCGTCAATCAAACTAATCTAGACAGCTGTTGTGTAAAAATGGCTGGTATAAGCTTGACCCACTAACTGGTAAGTTGTACAAGTGAAAATCAAATTCTGATGACCATTTGCATTTTAATGACTATATCTATCAGATCTTTCCAACCATTCGAAGTAGCATCTTTGCCTGATTGTCCATACCATGACATTTGTCTTCCAGCAATCAAAGAAACAGAATGAAGTACTAAATAAGCAGCTCCTTGATGGCTCATTGAATTTATCCACTGAATAGCTAAGCTGTTCAAACCATGAAGGTGACCTTAAAATTTGTGATAATGGAAGACTATCTTTTTCCAATGTTAAAACCAGTATGCCAGTACCGAAAGCAGTGTTGTCATTGGTATATGGTTCACATATGGATAAATTGTTGCTCCCTGATGCTACTCATCACCAGCCCCCTACAATAGCTGAGTGAGTTGATATAGCAAGTAGCTGTCTCCCACATGCTGGAAAGGTTCCCAGGTTTGAAGTAGCTGATCTCACTCAGAATTGTGGAGCAGTGCTAGGACAGGTCTCAATACTTTGGGTTATGAAAGAGAAGACTGGCCAGGTCTTGGACGGCTAGTTCTGAAGTGGATTCACTGTGGGACCATTAAAAATGCCAGCCGACTGGTACCTATATCTTTCTCATGCCTTCCTAGTGCCTTACTTGGTTGTTTTCACATCCTTTAGTTCTTTAAATGTACTTTATTTGCCCCACTTAGATGATCTTCATATATCATTGAGCAGTTTTCTTCCTGTTTCCAGCTGTTCAAAATAATCTGCTGAGCATTCAAGCTATTATCTTCTTCCTGTGATAACGTTAATTCATTCCTAATTTGTGACTCCACCCTATTGTGTTCTTTTCTCTTCTTGCCTTTGTTTTGTTGAGTCCCATTTAGGAACTTGCTTACTTTTTGAGCTGCGCATTTCCAGCATTCTCTGTTTTAATTTTAGATTTCAAGTGTTTGCTGGTTTTCTTTTTGTTGTTTCTATTCCTGATGGCCAACAGCACCTACTGGAAGTGCACTTGAGCTTCTATTACATGCCTTGGAGTTCAGACCACCTATGCTCTTCTGTGCTTAAGGTGTGTTGTTTAGATAGGATAGGAGTTTACTTGTGTTTAATTTGGGGGGTTAGGTGGCGGGCTGTGATTTCGGCTTATATTGAGTGTCAATGGAGGAAAATGTTTCATTCTCAGAACTGATTCCTTCACCTTAATAAGGACAAAAAATCTATCTCCAATACCCCCACAAAATACTCCAAAGTAGCCCTGAAACTTTGTCAGATGTAATATTAAAGGGGAATGCTGGCCTGTTTTGAAGTGTGGAGAATTTGAAATGGTAAATGGACGGAATTGTACCTGTTTGTCCTTCTATTCTTACAGACTCTTTACCATTGCCGGTAAATTTTCTTTATTTATATTCATGTGATTTAATGCCGGGGTGAGGAGGGAGAAAGAGAGCGTGATGACAATAATGAATGTATCTGTCACTAGCTATCAGGTAGATCATGCTTTTTTTCCCCTCCCTCCCTGCTCCTCCAATTCATTTGCTGCTCACTTCAACATTTAATCCTGGAAGGAAGTCAAGTTGAGGTATGAAATGCCTGAATGGCCCAGTAGTGTTGGGTGACTGAACTGTTGGTGCAGTGAGAAGGGCTGTTAAGATATTTTCACAATTCTTCTGGTCTGGCCAATTTAATGCCCTTCTCAATTGTATCCAGTACATTGAGCAAATGGCCATTTTTTATCTATGAGACTATATACTGCAGATAATTGATGCTAATACTAGTAGTTTAAAAAAAATGCCTGAAAGCCGTTTGGCTGCCATAAATATGTGTCTGGTTTGCTAACATTCTTCAAGGAAACAAATGTACCACTTCTTCCTGGTTCGCTCTGTAGCAAGCAGCGCCTAGATGGGTATGGGGGGTTGCGGCGGTCAGGCGTAATGTCCTCTGAAGTGGCCTGGAAAGCCATTAACTAGCACAAGCATAGGGAGGCGGTGGTGTAATGGTCATGTCACTCGACCAGTAACCCAGGTGAATGCTGTGGGCACATGGCTTTGAATATCACCACAGCAGATGGTGGAAATTGAATTCAATTCATAAATCTGGAATTAAAAAGCTTGTCCAGTGGTGATCATGAAACCATTGTCGATTATTGTAAAAACCCATCTGGTTCACTAATGCCCTTCAGGGAAGGAAATCGGCCGTCCTTACCGGGTCTGGCCTGCATGTGACTCCAGACCCACAGCAATGTGGTTGACTATTAAATGCCCTCTGAAATGGCCTAGCAAGCCATTCAGTTGTATCAAAACGCAACAAAATCTAACAAAAAGAATGAAACTGGACGGACAACTAGGCATCGACCTAGGCACTGGAAACAACAATGGCAAACCCAGCCCTGTCGATCCTTCAAAATCCTTCTTACTATCATCTGGCGGCTTGTGCCAAAATTGGGAGAGTTGTCCCACAAACTAGTCAAGCAATAGCTTGACATAATCATACTCACAGAATCATACCTTGCAGACAATGTCCCAGACACCACCGTTGGGTATGTCCTGTCCCACCGGCAGGAGAGTTGGCCTGGAAGTCCTCAGTGCAAAAGACAAAACTGAATAATCCATCTTCAGCCACTATTAACATCCTGGAGGTCACCATTGTTCAGAAACTGAACTGGACCAGCCACATAAATGCACATCAGAGGCTTCTGCAGTGAGTAACTCACCTCCTGACTTCCCAAAGCCTGTCCACTGTTTACAAGGTGCGTCAGGAGTGTGATGGAGTACTCTTCACTTGCCTGGATGGGTGCAGCTCCAATAACACTCAAAAAGTTCGACACCATCCGGGACAAAGCAGCCTGCTTGGTTGGCATCCCATCCACCACCAACGCACAGTGGCAGCAGTGTGTACCAGCTACATGATGCGCTGCAGCAACTCACCAAGGCTCCTTCGACAGCAGCTTCCAAACCTGCCGCCTCTACCACCTAGGACAAGGGCAACAGATGCATGGGAACACCATCACCTGCAATTTCCCCTCCAAGCCACATACCATCCTAACTTGGATCTATATCTCCGTTCCTTCACTGTCGCTGGGTCAAAATCATGGAACTCCCTTCCTAACATCACTGTGGGTGTACCTACGACCAAAGGACTGTAGCGATTTAAGAAGGCAGCCCATGACCATCTTCTCAAGGGCAATTAGGGATGGGCAATAAATGCTGGCCCAGCCAGCGATGCCCACATCCTCTGAATGAATGAGAAAAACACTCACCACATCACCAATGACACCAAGGGATAACAGTAAATGCAGTCTTGCCAGTGTTCTCCACAGTGATGAGACAAATGTTCTTTCCTCATGTCATTCTTTCATGTTCTTATACCTCTACTTAACAGAACAAAACCCTAAACATAAGAGAAAGAACTTGACCTAGAAATTGAATTGTGCTGGAATTAGTATTAATAATGGTACGTGATGTGTTTGTATGACATATGTTTGTCCACTACTTCAGTCGAGATATTCATCCATTGAAAATAAATGGATTATAACACTTGCATTAAACTAGCAGTTGGAGGGATATGTTATGAACATATTAAATATTTATCTGCTAAAATGCTGCTAATTTCTAGGCTATAGTTGCTGGAACTTAGGAATAGGTGTAGGCCATTTAGGTCAGAGGGCACTGGCACCAGTACTAGAGAAAGTGGGAGCTGTACTATTTAGATGGTCTACACATGAACCATGCTGGGACCAGTGATCTGGTGAGTAGTGTAACTAGGGCAGTAGAGAGGGCTTTATAATAAATAGTGGGGTGAGGAATCAAGTGAGGGAATGTTTGATAATTTGAAGAGAGAGCAGAAGGCAAGAGAGCAAGATAGCAATAAGGAGAATGATAATCAGGGTGTGGCAGGAAGGGACAGTATGTAAAAATTCAAGAGTGAACCAGCAGATAAGAGTAGAGGTTGTGAGCTAACAGAGTGGGGGAGGGTTTGGGAGAGATGAGATTTAGAAATCCAAAGAGAAAGGCAAGGCAGCAGAGCAGTATAGCGTTGTGGGTAAAGACAAGCAGAATGGGACAGGAAGGGACAGAAAGTTTAACCAAAATTGTACATCAGAATTGCAGGGAATAGAAACAAAAAAGTGACATTAAAGGTTCTTTATCTGAATGCACAAAGCATCCGCAATGAGATAGATGAACTAGTGGCAGAAATAGAGGTGCATGATTTGGATCTAATCGTCATTACAGAGACGTGGTTACCTGGTGATCAAGGTTGGGAAATAAATATTCCAGGGTACACAATATTTCGGAAAAACAGACAGAATAGCAAAGGAGGAGGGGTAGCACTGATGGTAAAGGATGACTTAAAGGAATTGGTGAGAAAGGATCTTGCCTCAGAAGACCATGAAGTAGAATCCGTATGGGGGGAAATAAGGAATAGCAAAAATCAGAAAACACTAGTGGGAGTAGTTTATAGGCCTCCTAACAGTACTTATATCGTTGGACAGAGCATTAAACAAGAAATTATTGGAGTTTG
Source organism: Heterodontus francisci (assembly GCF_036365525.1). NCBI lineage: Eukaryota > Metazoa > Chordata > Chondrichthyes > Heterodontiformes > Heterodontidae > Heterodontus > Heterodontus francisci. Next base: position 42,848,562 of record NC_090375.1, read on the forward strand.
TAACAAAGGCAATGTAATAATTGTGGGGGACTTCAATCTTCATATAGACTGGGACAATGAAATTGGCAGGAGTGGTCTAGAAGATGAGATTGTAGAATGTTTTCTTGACAATTTCTTGACTAGGGATAAAGCAAATTTAGAACTAGTGTTGTGTAATGAAGCAGGATTAATTAGCAATGTCATAGGAAAAGATCCACTGGGAAACAGTGATCATAATACCATTGAATTCCATGTTAAGTTTGAAAAGTGACATATTCCAATAACAAACAAGAATCGTAAACTTAAACAAAGCCAATTACATAGGCATGAGGGGAGAACTAGCTAAGGTAAATTGGGTAAATAGACTAAAAAAGTATGGTGGTAAATGAACAGTGGGCACCTTTAAAGAAACAATTCAAAATGCTCAACAAAAATACATTCCTTTGAAAAACAAAAACTCAGCAAGAAAGACCCATCTGTGGCTCACTCAGGAAGTTAAGAATAGTATTAAATTAAAAGAAGAGGCTTACGATGTTGCAAAAAAGAGCAGCAAGTCTGAGGATTGGGAGTGTTCTGGAAATCAGCAAAGGGCCACCAAAAAGTCGATAAAAAAGGAAAAATTAGAATGTGAGTAAGCTAGCCAGTAATATAAAAACAGATTGTAAGAGCTTTTATATCTATATCAAAAGGAAGAGAGTAGCTAAAGTAAATGTTGGTCCCTTAGAGATAGCGACAGGAGAAATTATCATGGTGAATGAGGAAATGGCAGAGGCATTGATCATTTTGTGTCTGTCTTCACAGTAGAAAATACAAGTTCCATTCTAGAAATAAAAAGTAACCTAGGTGCTAGAAAGAGTGAGGAAATTCATATCAGCAGAGAAAAAGTATTGGAGAAACTTAAGGGATTAAATCTGACAAATCTCCAGGACCTGATGGCCAACACCCTCAGGTTCTAAAAGAGATAGCTGCAGAGATAGTGGATGCGCTGGCTATGATTTTCTAAAATTCTTTAGATTTGGGAACAATCCCACCAGATTGGAAGTTGGCAAGTGTTACTTTTCAAGAAAGGAGGGAGAGAGAAAACCGTGAACGACAGGCCATTCAGCCTAACATTAGTCGTTGGGAAAATGCTGGAATATATTATTAAGGGAGTCTTTACAATGCACTTAGAAAAGCACAGTATGATTAGAACAAGTCAACATGGTTTTACTATAGGGAAATCATGTTTGACAAATTTATTCGAGTTTTTTGAGGATCGAACTAGTAGGGTAGATAAAGGGGAACCGGTAGATATAGTATTCCTGGATTTCCAAAAGGCATTTGATTAAGGTGCCACATAAAAAGCTAATAGGCAGGATGAGGGCTCATGGAGTTGGGGGTAATATAGATGATTGGGTAACAGACAGGAAGCAACGAGTGGGCGTAAACAGGACATTTTCAAGTTGGCAGGCAGTAAATAATGGAATGCTGCAAGTGCTGGGACCTTAGCTATTTGCAATCTATATCAATGACTTAGATGAAGAGACAGAGAGTAATGTATCTAAGTTTGCTGATGATACAAAGGTAGGTGGAAAGGTAAGCTGTGGGCAGGACACAGAGAGGCTGCAAAGAGATATCGATAGGTGAAGTGAATGTGCAACAAGGTGGCAGATGGAGTATAATGTAGAGAAGTGTGAAGTTATGCACTTTGATTGTAAGAATAGAGAAGCAGAATATTTTTTAAAAGGTGTGAAACTTGTAAATGTCAATGTTCAAATAGAAATAAAAACTGAAAGTGATGGAAATACTCAGCAGGTCAGGCAGCATTTGTGGAGAGACATGCAGAGTTGACATTTCAGGTCTGTGACCTTTCATCAGAACTTGCATCAGATGTTCAAAGAGACTTGGGTGTGCTTGCACAAGGAACACAGAAAGTTAACATGCAGGTACAACAAGCAATTGGGAGGCAAATGGCATGTTGGCACGCAGCACTCCAAGTGTGGTCTCGCCAAAATCCTCCACAGTTGTAACAAGACTTCGTATTCTTGTACTCCAATCCCATTGCAATAAAGGCCAATATGCCATTTGCCTTTCTAATTGCTTGCTGTACCTGAATGCTAACTTTTAGTTCCTTGTACAAGTACACCCAAGCCCCTCTGGACATCAACATTTAGAAGGCCCTGAGTATAATTAGTATTTTTTAAATTAAGGGAGTAACTAATTAACCTAAGGGTAAGTCATGGCAGGAGAGCTCAGCCCCGTGATATGCTCCTCCTGCGCTATGTGGGAAATCAGGGACGCTTCTAGTGTCCCTGATGACCATGTGTACAGGAAGTGTATCCAACTGCAGCTACTAGCTGACCGCATTACGGAGCTGGAGCTGCGGGTGGATTCGCTGTGGAGCATCCGCGATGCTGAGGACATCGTGGATAGCAGATTTAGTGAGGTGGTCACACCACAGGTAATGTCTGCACAGGCAGAAAAGAGATGGGTGACCACCAGACAGAATAGTAGGCACAGGCAGGTAGTGCAGGAGTCCCCTGTGGCCATCCCCTTCTCAAACAGATATACCATTTTGGATACTGTTGTGGGGGGGAAATGACCTCCCAGGGGAAAGCAGCAACAGCCAAGTTCGTGGCACCACGGAGGGCTCTGCTGCACAGCAGGGGATGAAAAGGGGTGGAAGAGCAATAGTGATAGGGGATTCTTTTATAAGGGGTGCAGATAGGCGTTTCTGTGGCCACAAACAAGACTCCAGGATGGTATGTTGCCTCCCTGGTGCTAGGGTCAAGGATGTCGCGGAGCGGCTGCAGGACATTCTGAAAGGGGAGGGTGAGCAGCCAGAGGTTGTGGTCCAGATTGGTACCTACGACATAGGCAGGAAAAGAGATGAGGTCCTGCAAAGTGAATATAGGGAGTTAGGCAGGAGGTTAAAATGCAGGACCTCGAGGGTTGTAATCTCAGGATTACTCCTTGTGCCACGTGCTAGTGAGGATAGGAATAGGAGGATTAGGCAAATGAATGCGTGGCTGAAGAGCTGGTGTAGGCGGGAGGGCTTCAGCTACTTGGATCATTGGGATCTCTTCTGGTGCAGAGGTGACCTGTACAAGAAGGACGGGTTGCATCTAAACTGGAGGGGGACCAATATCCTTGCAGGGAGGTTTGCTAGCACTACTCGGGAGGGTTTAAACTAGTCTTGCAGGGGGCTGGGACCCAAAGTAGTAGTCTCTCAGATGAGATAGTTGAGGCAAATGAGAAGGATAAAGCAAGCAAGTCCAGTAGGCAGGCCGGGCAGGGGCAGGATAGGGAGCGTGGAAGGTCTGGTAGGCGAAACTGTATTTACTTTAATGCAAGAAGCCTTACAGGTAAGGCAGATGAACTCAGAGCATGGATCGGTACTTATAGCTATTACAGATACATGGTTGAGGGATGGGCAGGACTGGCAGCTCAATGTTCCGGGCAACCGATCTTTCCGGCGTGACAGAGGTAGAGGTAAGAGAGGAGGGGGAGTTGCACGATTGATTTGGGAGGACATCACGGCAGTATGTAGAGAGGATATCCCGGGGGGAAGGTCCAGCGAGGCCATATGGGTAGAACTTAGAAATAAGAAAGGGGTGATCACTTTGATGGGATTATACTACAGGCCCCCCCAACAGTCAGAGGGAAGTGGAGGAGCACATATGTAGGGAAATCACAGATAGGAGTAGGAATTATAGGGTTGTCAAAGTAGGTGATTTTAACTTCCCTAATATTGACTGGGATTGCCTTAGTGCTAAGGGATCAGATGGGGAAGAATTTGTTAAGTGTGTCCAGGATAGTTTTCTGAAGCAGTATGTGGATGGCCCTACTAGAGAAGAGGCTACACTTGACCTCTTATCAGGAAATGAGGATGGGCAGGTGGTTGATGTGTCAGTGGGGGAGCACTTTGGGACCAGTGACCATAACTCTATTAGCTTCAAGACAGTTATGGAAAAGGATAGGACTGTTCCTCAGGTTGAAGTCCTAAATTGGGGGAAGGCTAATTTCGATGGCATCAGAGAGGAATTCTCAAAAGTTGAATGGGAGAGGCTGTTTACAGGTAAAGGGACATCTGTCAAGTGTGAGGCTTTTAAAAGTGAGATAGGAAGAGTTCAGGGCCGCATGTTCCTGTTAGATGGAAGGGCAAGGCTGGCAAGTTTAGGGAACCTTGGTTGACGAGGGATATTGAGGGTCTGGTCAGGACAAAGAAGGAGCCATGTGTCAGGTATAGGCAGCTGGGATCAAGCGAGTCCCTCGAGGAGTATAGGGGATGTAGGACTACACTTAAGAAGGAAATTAGGAGGGCGAAAAGGGGCCATGAGATTTCCCTGGCAGATAAGATAAAGGAGAATCCGAATAGATTTTGTAAGTATATTAAGAGTAAAAGGGTAGCTAGGGAGAGAGTAGGTCCACTTATGGATTCGTGTGGCAATCTATGTGTGGAGCCACGGGAAATGGGCGAGGTCTTAAATGAATATTTCCCGTCCGTATTTCCTCTGGAGAAGGTCATGGAAGCTGGTGAGTTCAAGGGAGGGAACAGCGATATCCTGGAGCATATCAACATTACAAAGGAGGAGGTGTTGGAGGTTTTGAAGCGCATTAAGGTGGATAAATCCCCAGGACCTGACCAGGTGTATCCTAGGATGCTATGGGAAGCAAAGGAGGAGATTGCTGGGGCCCTGGCAGAGATTTTTGTATCATCGTTAGCCATGGGTGAGGTACCGGAAGACTGGAGGATAGCTAATGTTGTGCCTTTATTTAAGAAGGGCAGCAGGAATAAGCCGGGGAACTACAGGCTGGTGAGCCTTACATCAGTGGTGGGAAAGTTATTGGAAGGGATTCTGAGAGACAGGATTTATATGCAGCTGGAAAGGCATGGTCTGATTAGGGATAGTCAGCATGGCTTTGTGCGTGGGAAATCATGATTGAGTTTTTCGAGGACGTCACCAAGAGGATTGACGAGGGCAGGGTGATGGACGTTGTCTACATGGACTTTAGCAAGGCCTTTGACAAGGTCCCACATGGTAGGCTGGTCCAGAAGGTTCAAACACATGGGATCCAGGGTAAGCTAGCAAATTGGATACAAAATTGGCTTGGAGATAGAGGCAGAGAGTGGTAGTGGAGGGTTGCTTTTCAGATTGGAGGCCGGTGACCAGTGGTGTGCTGCAGGGATCGGTGCTAGGCCCTTTGTTGTTTGTCATTTTTTTTTTAGAATTAGAACATTACAGCGCAGTACAGGCCCTTCGGCCCTCGATGTTGCGCCGACCTGTGAAACCATCTGACCTACACGATTCCATTTTCATCCATATATCTATCCAATGACCACTTAAATGCCCTTAAAGTTGGCGAGTCTACTACTGTTGCAGGCAGGGCGTTCCACGCCCCTACTACTCTCTGAGTAAAGAAACTACCTCTAACATCTGTCCTATATCTATCACCCCTCAACTTAAAGCTATGTCCCCTCGTGTTTGCCATCACCATCCGAGGAAAAAGACTCTCACTATCCACCCTATCTAACTCTCTGATTATCTTATATGTCTCTATTAAGTCACCTCTCCTCCTCCTTCTCTCCAACGAAAACAACCTCAAGTCCCTCAGCCTTTCCTTGTAAGACCTTCCCTCCATACCAGGCAACATCCTAGTAAATCTCCTCTGCACCCTTTCCAAAGCTTCCACATCCTTCCGATAATGCGGTGACCAGAACTGCACGCAATACTCCAGGTGCGGCCTCACCAGAGTTTTGTACAGCTGCAGCATGACCTCGTGGCTCCGAAACTCGATCCCCCTACTAATAAAAGCTAACACACCATATGCCTTCTTAACAGCCCTATTAATCTGGGTAGCAACTTTCAGGGATTTATGTACCTGGACACCAAGATCTCTCTGTTCATCTACACTACCAAGAATCTTCCCATTAGCCCAGTACTCTGCATTCCTGTTACTCCTTCCAAAGTGAATCACCTCACACTTTTCCGCATTAAACTCCATTTGCCATCTCTCAGCCCAGCTCTGCAGCCTATCTATGTCCCTCTGTACCCTACAACATCCTTCGGCACTATCCACAACTCCACCGACCTTCGTGTCATCCGCAAATTTACTAATCCACCCTTCTACAGCCTCTTCCAGGTCATTTATAAAAATGACAAACAGCAGTGGCCCCAAAACAGATCCTTGCGGTACACCACTAGTAACTAAACTCCAGGATGAACATTTGCCATCAACCACCACCCTCTGTCTTCTTTCAGCTGGCCAATTTCTGATCCAAAGCTCTAAATCACCTTCAACCCCATACTTCTGTATTTTCTGCAATCGCTTACCGTGGGGAACCTTATCAAACCTTATATATTAATGACTTGGATGTGAATGTAAGGGGCATGATTAGTAAGTTTGCAGATGACACCAAAATTGGTGGCATATTGGACAGTGAAGAAGGTTGTCTAAGGTTACAACAGGATATAGATCAACTGGGAAAGTGGGCAAGGGAGTGGCAAATGGAATTTAACGCAGACAAGTGTGAAGTGATGCATTTTGGGAAGTTAAACCAGGGCAGGACATATACAGTGAATGGCAGGGCCCTGGGGAGTGTTCTTGAGCAGAGAGACCTTGGGGTGCAAGTACATAGTTCCCTGAAAGTGGAAACACAGGTAGACAGGGTGGTGAAGAAGGCGTATGGCATGCTTGCCTTCATCAGCCGAGGCATTGAGTACAAGAGTTGGGACGTCATGTTACAGTTGTACATAACGTTGGTTAGGCTGCATTTGGAGTACTGTGTGCAGTTCTGGTCGCCGTACTGCAGGAAAGATGTGATTAAGCTGGAGAGGGTGCAGAAAAGATTCACAAGGATGTTGCCTGGTTTGGAGGGCTTGAGTTATAAAGAGAGATTGGATAGGCTGGGTCTGTTTTCCCTGGAGCGAAGGAGGCTGAGAGGGGACATGATAGAGGTATATAAAATTATGAGAGGCATAGATAGGGTAGATAGCCAGAGTCTGTTTCCCATGGTAGGGGTGACTAAAACTAGAGGGCATAGATTTAAGGTGAGAGGGAGGAGGTTTAAAGGGGATCAAAGGGGTAAATTTTTCACACAAAGAATAGTGGGTATCTGGAATGAGTTGCCTGAGGAGGTGGTGGAGGCAGGAACACTAGCAACATTTATGAGGCATCTGGACAGGTACTTGAATGAGCAAGGCATAGAGGGATATGGAATTAATGCTGGCAGGTGGGATTAGTATAGATAGGCATTATGGTCGGCATGGACGCGGTGGGCCAAAGGGCCTGTTTCTATGCGGTATTACTCTATGATTCTATGACTCTAAGTTTCGTGCCTTTTAAAACATATTCTGCTTTTCTGTTCTTACTACGAGTGAATAACCTCACACTTCCCCACATTATTTTCCAACTGCCACTTTGTTGTCCACTCACTTAGCCTGTCTCTATCTCTTTGTGTCCTCTTCACAATTTACACTCCCAGCTAGTTTTGCAGCAGACTGAGGCCCTAGCACTGATCCTTGTGGTGCTCCACAAGTTACAGCCTGCCAACTTGAAAATACACCGATTAGCCCTACTCTCTGCTTCCTGTCTGTTCACCAATCCATATATCCATGCTCATATATTGTCATGGAAGTGTAGTTTTTTCTGTTTAAAAACAGTGTGCCTTTAAAATCTAAGGGGACGCCATGTGCCAGCTGTTTCCTAAGCCACAGCAGGAGAGAGAGAAGGTCACATGGTGTACTGTAACTTTTAACTGTGTGTACAAACCAGCTAAAACCAATTTGAACTGGAGACAAACAAAGCGTGCTATACACTGAAAAGAAGCTGTCTATATCTCAGCAGAGAAAATCTACACTGAGCTCAGACTGTGTTTGCTTAAGGAGGAATAAACCCCTGAAAAAGAACAATTTGCATTGTTGGAGGTAGTAAATTCCATTTTACTTTGAAACTCTAAGAAGTAACTCTTTCTATTGCCTATTTATGTTTGCTGGAATTCTCAGTAAAGTTTTTACCAAAAGACTACCGATTTTAAAATCCAAGTAGACCTTTTGCTGTGCTTCTCATTAAAAAGACTGTGCGACACCTGTTGCAGCTGAAATACTTTGAATGCCTATCTATTAAAGACTGTTTCATCGAATTCGCCTTGAGACTTCGAGTGGCATCTGATTACTCTACTCTGGGATACCACAGCAACCGGGAACATAACTTACTAGGACCTGCAACCCAGCTATTTATTTTATTCCTAAGAAACACCATTTTTAAAACGGTTAACTATTGTTTTTTTGTATGCTCTCCCCGTGACGGGTTTGGAAGCGGGGAGAGCATAAAATCAGGTGGGGTGGTGGTGTGGTTGGTTGCCACCACTAGCTTCTGCCGAAATGTTGTCCGGGGCAAGTAGGCCTGTGAACAGCCTTCCCATCCCACCACCAATTGAGGCCCTGAACTGGGCAATGAACCCCCAATTAAGGGCCTCTTTCCACCACAGATACAATTACCTATGTGGTGAGTGACCCCTGCCCTGAATTAAGTGAAGCCTGGCTCCAGCTCCTATGATGCTCCTTGGCCTCTACTAGGTGCAGCTACAGTGGCAGGAACCGCCTCTGCGGTGGCGCTGCAGCTGCAGCCTCTGATTGGCCGGCGACTCTGCAAGACCGTGACTTCTGGCGATGGGGTCCTAAATCCTATGGAAGCCCTGCCGCTGTCCAGGTAAGTGCCTGATTGTCACAAAATTCGGCAGGCGTTCTGGAAAAGAGGCGATTCGGGGGTCATAATGTTGGTTTCTCTGATGTCAAGACCCTCTCTGCCAGCATAAAATTCTCCACAGAGTAATTTTTTTCCCGGAATTCAAAACTGCAAGTACCTGGAGGTGCACAGCTACAGGAGGTGCAAATCACTTGAGTTTTGTATCAATACTGCAATTATAGTGTAAACCCAGCCTAAATCTGGAGTCGGGGTTGACTGGCAACGGAGTGATGAGTGAAACTTTCAGATGAATTAGTCTCATTTTGCTTCGCGTCGAGTGAATTTTGATCTTAATGCCCAATTCACATATCGAAGTTCATCATCTGTGCAAAGACAAAACTGATTTGTACTCACACTATCCTTATAGTTTACTAATGTCTTTTAGGGGAGGAAATCTACTGTCCTTACCCGGTGTGGCCTACATGTGACTCCAGACCCACAGCAATGTGGTTGACTCTTAAAATGCCCTCTGAAATGGCCCAGCAAGCCAATCAGTTGTACCTAACTGCTAAAAAGTCAATAAGGAATGAAACTGAATGGTCCACCCGTCATCAACCTGGGCACCGGAAACAACAACGAAAAACCCTGTCGACTCTGCAAAGTCCTCCTTACTAACATCTGGGGGCTTGTGCCAAAGTTGGGAGAGCTGTCCCACAGACTAGTCAAGCAACAGTCTGACATAGTCATACTCACAGAATCATACCTTACAATGTCCCAGACACGACCATCACCATCTCTGGGTATGTCCTGTCCCACTGGCAGGACAGACCCAGTAGAGGTGGTGGCACAGTGGTATACAGTCGGGAGGGAGTCTTCAACATAGACTCCGGACCTCATGAAGTATCATGGCATCAGGACAATCACATGCAAGAAAACCTCCTGTTAATTACCACCTACCGTGCCCCCCCACCCACCATCAGCTGATGAATCAGTACTCCTCCATGTTGAGCAGCACTTGGAGGAAGCACTGAGGGTGGCAAGGGTGCAAATGTCCTCTGGGTGGGGGACTTCAATGTCCATCACCAAGAGTGGCTCGGTAGCACCACCACTGACCGAGCTGTCTGAGTCCTAAAGGACATAGCTACTAGGCTGGGTCTGCGGCAGGTGGTGAGGGAACCAATAAGAGGGAAAAATATACTTGACCTCATCCACACCAATCTGCCTGCCGCAGATGCATCTGTTCATGACAGTATTGGCAAGAGTGACCACTGCATAGTCCTTGTGGAGACAAAGTCCTGTCTTCATATTGAGGATACCCTCAATCGTGTTGCATGGCAGTACCATCGTGCTAAATGGGATAGATTTTGAACAGATCTGGCAAGACAAAACTGGGCATCCATGAGGCACTGTGGGCCATCAGCAGCAGCAAAATTGTACTCAACCACAACCTATCACCTCACGGTCCGGCATATCCTACACTCTATCATTACCATCAAGCCAGGAGACCAACCCTGGTTCAATGAAGAGTGCAGGACAGCATGCCAAGAACAGCACCAGTAATACCTCAAAATGAGGTGTCAACCTGGTGAAGCTACAACCCAGGACTACTTGAATGCCAAACAGCATAAACAGCATGCGATAGACAGAGCTAAGCGAGCCCACAACCAACGGATCAGATCTAATCTCTACAGTCCTGCCACATCCAGTCGTGAATGTTGGTGGACAATTAAACAATTAACTGGAGGTGGCTCCACAAATATCCTCCTTCTCAATGTTGGGGGAGCCCAGCACATCAGTGCAAAAGGCTGAAGCATTTTCAACAATCTTCAGCCAGAAATGCCAAGTGGATGATCCAACTTGGCCTCCTCCCGAAGTCCCCAGCATCACAGATGCCAGTCTTTAGCCAATTCGATTCACTCCACGTGATATCAAGAAACGATTGAAGGCACTGGATACTGCAAAGGCTACGGGCCCTGGCAATATTCCGGCTCCAGAACTTACCGCGCCCCTAGCCAAGCTGTTCCAGTACAACTACAACACTGGCATTTACCAGGAAATGTGGATAATTGCCCAGGTATGTCCTGTACACAAAAAGCAGAACAAATCCAACCTGGCCATTACCGCCCCATCAGTCTGCTCTCGATCATCAGAAAAGTGATGGAAGGTGTCATTGACAGTGCCATCAAGCGGCACTTTCTTAGCAATAACCTGTTCAGTGACACTCAGTTTGGGTTCCGCCAGGGCCACTGAGCACTTGACCTCATTACAGCCTTGGTTCAAATATGGACAAAAGAGCTGAACTCAAGAGGTGAGGTGCGAGTGGCTGTCCTTGACATCAAGGCATTTGACTGAGTATGGCATCAAGGAGCCCTCGCAAAACTGGAGTCAATGGGAATCGGGGAAAAATCACTGCTGGTTGGAGTCATACCTAGTGCAAAGGAAGATGGCTGTGGTTGTTGGAGGTCAGTCATCTCAGCTCCAGGACATTACTGCAGGCGTTCATCAGGGTAGTATCCTTGGCCGTACCATCTTCAGCTGCTTCTTCAATGACCGTCATTCAATCATAAAGTCAGAAGTGGGGATGTTCGCTGATGATTGCACAATGTTAAGCATCATTCGCGACTCCTCAGATACTGAAGCCATCCGAGTAGAAATGTGGTAAGACCTGGACAATATCCAGGCTTAGGTTGGTAAGTGGCAATAACATTCATGCCACACAAGTGCCAGGCAATGACCATCTCCAACAAGAGAGAATCTAACCATCTCCCGTTGAGATTCAATGGCATTATGATCGCTGAATCCCTCACAATCAACATCCTGGGGGTTACCATTGACCAGAAACGGAACTGGAGTAGCCATATAAATACCGTGGCTACAAGAGCAGGTCAGAGGCTAGGAATCCTGAGGCAAGTAACTCACCTCCTGACTCCCCAAAGCCTCTCCACCAAACAAGGCACAAGTCAGGAGTGTGATGGTATACTCTCCACTTGCCTAGATGGGTGCAGCTCCAACAACCCTCAAGAAGCTTGACACCACCCAGGGCAAAACACCCCGCTTAATTGGCATCCCGTGCACAAACATTCACTCCCTCCACCACTGACGCACAGTGGCAGCAGTGTGTGCCATCTACAAGATGCACTGCAGCAATACACCAAGGCTACTCAGCGCCTTCCAAACCTGTGACCTGTACCACCGAGAAGGACAAGGGCAACAGATGCTTGGGAACACCATCACCTACAAGTTCCCTTCCAAGCCACACACCATCCTGGCTTGGAACAATATCGCAGTTTCTTCACTATCACTGGGTCAAAATCCTGGAACTCCCTTCCTAACAGCACTGTGGGTGTACCTACCCTACATGGACTGTAGCGGTTCAAGAAGGCAGCTCACCACCACCCTGTCATGGGCAATTAGGGATAGATAATAAATGCTGGCCTGGCCAGCGATGCCCCCATCCGAAGAAACAAATAATTAAGAAGTGTGAATGTTCGCTAGTTTTCCCTTCCTCTTATAATCTACAGGCTTTTAACCCATACCTGGCTTTAGCTAACCAATACATCTAGGTTTTGATGTTTTCAAACCTGTTGCTGACCTGACCTATGTTATGGATTTTAGCCCTTCACCTATGTTTGTCAAAAAAAAATGATCATGGCTCTGTTAAACTGAAACAGCTATCTCGCTTTGAGATAAAGACCAACATTCCAGTAGGCCTTTTGATTAATTTTTGTGCCTGTGCATTGGTTTTGAGTGATTTGTGTTTCTGGATACTCAAATCCCTTTGCTCATCCACAGTTCCTATGTCTCGACATTAAGAATTTATTATTATTTGCCTTTCTTGGATTCAAAGTAGTTGACTTCACACTTTGAGATAGTTTTACCAAAAATATACCTAATTGGTCTCTGTTGTTTTCTAAGTATTGTTCCCATCTATACAACTTACTGTGCCACCGAACTTAGTGTCCTCTGCAAACTTGAATATAAAACCCTCGATTACTTCATCCAAATTATTAATATGCATGGTGAAAAGCTGAGACCCCAGTAAGGTCCCCTTTGACACTGCTTGACATATCCTGCACTGTTTCCTACCTCTCAACCAATTACCAGCAAACAATGTTTCCTCCAGTTCCATTTTTGTTCATTTTTTTCAACAGAATTTTATCAGATGTCTTCTGGAAATCCACATAGACATTCCTCTAGTTACCATGCTTGCGACAAAAACATTCTCCTATATTAGTCACATATGACCTTCTCGTCACAGATCCATACTGACTTTTTCTTTGATCAGGTCGTACTTATCCAAGTGCCTGGTCCCTCTGTCCCTATCCCTGTAACCAGTGGGTGGGCAGCATGCGCCTATGGTTCACTCTCACCTCCGTGGGCTTCCATCGTCGTCCCCTCCTCATCTTGCAAAAAGCAATGATAAAGGGAAATCCCCAATGGGAAGCCATTTATGCCATGTCTTAAATTTTAGTTTAGAGATACAGCACTGAAACAGGCCCTTCGGCCCACCGAGTCTGTGCCGACCATCAACCACCCATTTATACTAATCCTACACTAATTCCATATTCCTACCACATCCCCACCTGTCCCTATATTTCCCTACCACCTACCTATACTGGGGGCAATTGCTAATGGCCAATTTACCTATCAACCTGCAAGTCTTTGGCATGTGGGAGGAAACCGGACCACCCGGAGGAAACCCACGCAGACACAGGGAGAACTTGCAAACTCCACACAGACAGTACCCAGAATTGAACCCGGGTCGCTGGAGCTGTGAGGCTGTAGTGCTAACCACTGCGCCACTGTGCCGCCCGTAGGGGCAGGTTAAATGGCAACTCATCGGCAATGACAAAGCACAAAAAAAAAATCCAGCAAAAATGATCCATTTATTAAAGTTTTATCAGTAGCAGTAAGAGGTGGAAAATAATTGTGATACTGGTGGAGTTTGGGGAGCACACTTGCTCCTCCTGGCTCCACAAGAACGTTTTATCTTTTAACAAAAGTTTTTACACTTATCTGTCGTTGGCATCCACAAGGGCTGCTGAAGAACTCTGAGCGGAGCACACTCATCGACTGCCGTGCGCAGCGCGGACAAATTTTGGAAATGGGTCCTCAGTTGGGATTTAGGCTCTCTCATTAACCTATTCAAGGAGGACACCTAAAACATGAGTTGGACCAGTGTCTGTGTAGAGTGGGCAGAGGCCTATCGCTGCTATATTGGTATGTTTGTGCCTGTGTTATGCCTGAAAAATAGGCACAACTGATACAAATTTCTACATCAATGTCATGGAACAAGGGGCCTATGACATTACCTTATTATGACTGCCTCATTTAATTATGCCTGCTCAAAAACGGGCAGGGTCCCTGCTATCAGCTCCAAAGGACAGCAGAAAATTGGGCGGATGCAAAAGTAGAGTGGAAACTGACACAATGGAATATCCTCCTTCCACCTGACCATCATCCAAAATACTGATGGAAAGTCGCTGGAAATATATGCTGAAGGTGAGATACCAATGGGCAAAGTGCAACTGAAAAATTAGACCTGACCATGACTTCAGAAAAAGAGAAAACTGGAGGGGAAAAAATAAGATCCCTCCTATCAGCAACTGGTAAAAGCAAAAAACATTTTCAATGTTAAATAAAAGTAACTGTAGAAAATGGAATTACAGGATTTAGATTGATTGCTTTTAAACCGCATTACTATACCATTTAAGCCAGTAAGCTTCTTGTCAGTTTCATTTCCCATTCTCTTAAATTCTGAATTAATGTCTCATCTCTCTATGCTTAATTAAATGGTGGCTATTACCGCAGTTTGCACTGAGCTTGCAGGCCTCAGCCAGACAGGCAGTTGTGGTGCTAACTCTGGCCCCAATGTCCTTGAGCGAGGGAGAGCAAAGATTAATCCAGCTGTATGGCCTACTCCTGCTCCCATTTCTTATGTTCTAAGTTTCCTGATTGCCATCCACTGATGTCTTCTGGGAAATAAATGTGTAGAAGGATTGGTTGAAGCCAGGATGGACTTGGCTGCAATGTCTTTCACCATAGAATTGTCTGGAGCAATGGAAGATGGCAGGATCCCCAAAGACACATTGTACAGCGAGCTCGCCACTGGTATCAGACCCACCGGCCGTCCATGTCTCCGTTATAAAGACGTCTGCAAACGCGACATGAAATCGTGTGACATTGATCACAAGTCGTGGGAGTCAGTTGCCAGCATTCGCCAGAGCTGGCGGGCAGCCATAAAGACAGGGCTAAATTGTGGCGAGTCGAAGAGACTTAGTAGTTGGCAGGAAAAAAGACAGAGGCGCAAGGGGAGAGCCAACTGTGCAACAGCCCCAACAAACAAATTTCTCTGCAGCACCTGTGGAAGAGCCTGTCACTCCAGAATTGGCCTTTATAGCCACTCCAGGCGCTGCTTCACAAACCACTGACCACCTCCAGGCGCGTATCCATTGTCTCTCGAGATAAGGAGGCCCAAAAGAATTCACTATCTAGGCTTGCATATTAAGAACAGCCAATTGTGTCTAAATTACTGTGCATGTACCTCCTCTACAGTGCAGAACACTTTGTATCTCTTTCTATCATTTTGGAATTTGTTGACTTCTACTTCTCTGTTAAAATAGTTGCTGGATTTCAACCTTTTTTTTCTTTTTCTTCTCTCTCTTTGTCTTCTTGGGACTGTTGTGAAGATGTATCAGAGGCTGCTGGCATGTTCAGAACCATGTCCTGTAGAAGGTGGCAGATTCAGACTAGGAGAGGAGAAAATGAGAGGGGAAGAATAAATGCTCTCAGATTGCAGTGTAAATAAGTGCTTGTTTTAGCTTCATTATTTTTCTGTCACTATATTGCTTATACCTTGCACTGTTTATCATGCTTGAGTGATCTCTCCAGCTTTTTATTTGCTTCCATTCCAAAGTTGTTCAGCTCCACACATCTTCCTTTAGGATAAGTGAACTAATGTTGGAACTGATAATTATGCTTATTTTCAGGTTTTTTATTCATTCATGGGATGTGGGTGTCGCTGGCCAGGCCAGCATTTATTGCTCATCCCTAATTGCCCTTGAGAAGGTGATGGTGAGCTGCCTTCTTGAACCGCTGCAGTCCATGTGGGGTAGGTACACCCACAGCGCTGTTAGGAAGGGATTTCCAGGATTTTGACCCAGCGACAGTGAAGGAACGGCGATACAGTTCCAAGTCAGGATGGTGTGTGACTTGGAGGGGAACTTGCAGGTGGTGGTGTTCCCATGTATGTGCTGCCCTTGTCCTTCTAGTTGGTAGAGGTCGTGGGTTTGGAAGGTGCTGTCTAAGGAGCCTTGGTGCATTGCATCTTGTAAATGATGCACACTGCTGCCACTGTACGTCGGTGGTGGAGGGAGTAAATGTTTGTAGATGGGATTCCAATCAAGTGGGCTGCCACGGTATTTATATGGCTACTCCAGTTCAGTTTCTGGTCAATGTGCTGAGTACCTTCTTAGTATCTTAGAAACACATTCCGATGAAGTGATGCCAATGTGAGATCATAGTCAGGTGCCACTGTCCCTTCTGCATTCCTGCTTAATCACCTTAAAGTAATTTCCTTTTTACTTTTCCCCAGTGTTATGTCTTTCCCAGTATTACTTAGTAGCCTCAATTTTAAAAATGCTCATCTCTGTTTTCAAATTCTTCCATGGCCTTGCTCCTCCCTATCTCTGTAACCTCCTGCAGCCCTATAACCCTCTGAGATTTCTGCACTCCTCTAATTCTGACCACCTACACATTTTCATTGATCTTCGTCACTCCACCATTAGTGACCGTGATTTCAGCCACCTAGGCCCTAAGCTCTGGAAGTGTCTCCCTAAACCTCTCTACCTCTCTTTCCTCCTTTTATGCTGTTGCTTAAAACCTGCCCCTTTAAGCAAGCTTTGGGTCACTTGACCTAATATCTACCATTGTGGCTCAGTGTCACATCTTATGTGATAATGCTCCTCTGAAGCACCATGAGATGTTTTGCTATGTTTTTGAAGGTGCTGTATAAATGCAAATTGTCATTTATAAGGTTAACCAGAACAATTCAGCACGTGCTCAGAAAATAAGGAGGGGAAAACTGCAGGTAGGGATCAAGAGTGGATATCTACCAACTAATTTCACAAATGCGCAGCCAATATGTTTGCTGTATTTCAGTAGCATCGGTTTTTGGAAAACTCTTAGAACCCATAATTCAAGATCAAAATACAGATGCAAGAGAGTCAATCCTAGGACAGTGAGCATTGATTTATCAAAGGTAAATTGTGTTTGACAAATTTAATTGAGTTCTTCGCTGCACTGACTGGTTAGAGTGGAAATGTAACTGATGTATTGCATATGGATTTTCAGAAAGTGCTCAATAAGATGTTTCACAAGAAATGTGTTAGAAAAATTCAGGGATATGGTATAAAAGAAAATGTAGCAGCATGGATAGAAAGTTGATTGATGGGCAGTGTTTAGGATAAATGGTTGTTGATCAGTCTGAAGAATTGGAATTGTTCTACCTCAATGAACAGTTCTTGGTCCAATTTTGTTCTTGAAACAAATAAATTTTGGAACAGGGAACAAAATCTCAAAATTCACTTACGGCATGGAATTAAGAGTGTTGGCAAACAGTGAGGAGGAAAGCAGGAAGACAGGTGGCAGATGCAAATTAATGTGGATAAATGTGAGGCAATTCATTTTGGAAGAGGGAAAAACAAGTAATGTGAGCAAATACTTAATGTTAAGACACTGATGAGTGTGCATGAACAGTGAGACCTGTGGGCTGAAATACATTGGCTGGAATTTTACACTCCCTTGGAGCGGCCTGGGAGGTGGGGGTGCAGGGGTGCTGTTCCCATTGCCTACTCGCCTCCACTGCTGTTTTACCAGCGGCAGGGAAGATGGCAAATGGCCTGCCCACCCCAGACCAATTGAGGCCCTTAAGTTGCCAATTCATTGCCACTTATAAGCCTCCTCCCATTGCCGCTGGTATCTTACCAGTGACAGACGGGCACTTCGTCATCTGAGCAGGTTGCCCAGTATTACCTGGCGGCCGTCTTGTGGGCTGGAGGTGGGGGAGGGCCCTCCTGATAGGGCACCCTTTGCCCCATGGAGGGCTCCCCCCCCCCACTACCGAATTGCTGAAACTACCCCCCGCCCTGCAGTCCAACCCCAACTCTGCTTGTCGGGGCCCAACCAATTGTCCACCTTAAGGCCCAAACTCCACTTAGCTTCCTGAAGGACGACTTCCATCGTTTGTCTTCTTGCTGGGTGCAGTCCCGACAGTGGCCACCGTTCCTGGTGGTGTTGCTTGGCCTGAGGAGCTGCTGGTCCTCTGATTGGCCGGCAACTCTTGGAGGTGGGATTTCCTGCCTCAGAGGGGCAGATGCCCTGGCCAAGGCCAGGTAGGGGCCTGGGCCACGTAAAATTGCTTTGTGACTTCCAGGCCTGGCGGAGGTGTCTCTCCCCTGACTTTTCAGCTGGTGGGCAGGGTCACTGCCTCAACATAACATTTCGGCCATCATTTCTTGAAAGTGTAAGTGCAGGTAGATGAAGGCCAACAAAAAGTTTTGTAAATAGGAGTACATTGATAAATAAATAATAAATTTACAACAAACAGTAGTTAGGCCACAGTGAGAGTACTGTGTGCAGTTTTGAGCGACCTATTATAAAAGGGCATTAAAACCGCAAAGGGAGTCCAGCGTAGATTCACCAGGATGATGCCAGGAATAAGAAATTATAGTCAAAGGGAAATGCTTCAAATTCTGCGACTATTTCCACAGTAGCAGTGAAGGCTAATAGATTTAATAGAGATTTTATTAAAGTAGGAATGGTTTTGGTAGAGCGAATAGGGAAAGACTATTTCCTGTGCAGAAAATATTGAAAATTCAAAGAATGTTAGTCAGCGTATGAACCAGTAAGTATCCTCCTTGGCGGTTAGTGGAAGGGACAGAAGTGTTAAGTCTGGTCTCTGTGGTGTTGGGTTTTGCCTCCTTGGAGGGTAGTGGAAGGGACAGAAGTGTTAAGTCAGGTGTCTGTGGTGTTAGGTTTACACAAGATAGCACCCTTAGCAATGTAAGATTAGAACCAATTCAACTGTCCAACCTGATAATCCAAAGTCTCAACTAGGCACGACTGTGGCACAAAAGGAAACTATTGATGACTGACTAGCCAGCCTGGCTAATTTTTGGGACCTGGGGGAGTAAACCTGCATGAAGAGATGGGACCCTTCCCCTCAGTTGCGCTGCCAAGGCAATACCCTAACAATTAGGGCGATCCTAGCAGACAAAGCAGCAGCGAGTTTGCCAGTCCTTTGTACTTTTAGTTGATTGATATCAATCAAGCAAGTGTGTTGTGTGCTTTTGAGGAATATGTGTGCACTCCATGCTGGATAAACAGAAATGATCTAATAAAAACTTCTAACAGAAACAGGTTTCCAGCATCCATAGTATTTTGCTTTTGCCAAAACAATCTTTCTTGTTTTCGAAAGGGAAGGGCAGGGGGGTAAATATGCAGGAATTTGAAAGTCAAATTTAGATAGGTATATGGATAAAGGAGAATGATGGGGTATAGATTAAATGATGGGGTATAGATTAAATGATGGGGTATAGATTAAGTTGTCCTTGACAGAGGACAAAGGATCGGCACAACATCGTGGGCCGAAGGGCCTGTTCTGTGCTGTATTTTTCTATGTTCTATGTTCTAAAAAAGGAAATCTGATGTAGTTCCAAAATGGAAGGGAATACAGATTGACACTGACTGATAATCAATCAGAAAATGAGGCAGAAAGGAAAATCTGAAGACTGTGAAGTCAGTCTTCATACAGTAGACTGAATCCTGGGGAAAACCGAGATTCCTGGCAGGATTTTCCCTGAGGGCTTTGGGACCCTTATGCCAAGGTCAAATGGGAGTCAGAATTGTGCATTGTGTGGCGAACCTGGCAGTAATTTTCCCCGAATTGGCTAATTAATAGTCAGAGGACGGGCTTGCTGTCCAATTAAAGACAGCAGGCAGGCTTTCGAAGCTGGAGGGCCAATAAGGCGCTGAAGAATAAACACTGATGAAGCAGCAGGATGCCTTCTCGGGAAAGTGAGAAAGAAGGCGTTCCAAGATGGAGACGCCCTCTCTCCAACTTTAAAAGTTAAAACGAAAAAAATACCCTTTGCAGCTGGGCCACCATTGTGGAGGGGAAACCCCATCCAGCATCTACCCATGTCCATGCTCACCTCCATCAGTGCCTAAAGATTCGGCCCTCTATTTCTGAGATTTGCTTTGAGCATGGTTGGAACAATGTTGGAAACCACAGGGTGGCCTGTGGCTGAAGCTGAAGCCAGGCTGGTGGGGAAGGCCTCAAAGCCTGCCTGGAACGCGAGACCCCGGTCTGCCACTGGGAGGCCGCCTCCAGGAAGCTACATTGTTCCCCGAAGTCTCCGGGGACCTGGAGGCTGACTGGAAAATTCCAGTCAGTCTCTGACAGTAGGCCTTAATAGGCCTTTAACATGCTGCTGGGAAAATTGCCCGGGGGCGAGATCGTGCCGGGAAGTTGGCATGCCAGCCAGTTGTGCGAATTTCCACACCCGCCCACATCCATGCTCACCTTGATCGGAGCCTAAAAATTCAGCCTTCTGTTTCTGAGATTTGCTTTGAGCATGGTCGGAACAATGTTGGAAACCAAAGATCGTCTGAATAGTCATTCTTTGTGTTTAAGTTTTAATAGCAAGTGGTTGTGAACAACATCCCAGCAACTGCTCTCCTCTTCTCACCTGGTGTTCACGCAGGCACTTTTGCAGCAGATATCATTGGCTTGCAATTGAGATTGGGATCCCTAGCCAGCTTTATGTTTTTCTCTAGCTGGACTTGCATTCTAATTACTGTCACTGAGATCAGTCAATTCAGCATAGATTGTTAACCAAATGGGGAGCCTTCTGCTCTATATACTCTGCTGTTACAGATCACTCCTATAATCCCTTTTTCCATCTTATCTTCTGCTTGTACAGTCCAGTAACTACTTATACAATAGTGCAACCTTAACAATAGAATTCCTTTGTGAGCTGGATTGGATATCATATATTTCATGCTTATTCTTACATGCAGTTCCCCAATCTTTCTGAAGGTGAACTGGATAGTGCAGTGAGGCAAGGCTGGATGCAAATCACTGAGCTGCAACGTTTCATAGACAGCAAATGAACGTTCCAGTAACTGATGTTAGCAAATCTCACCTTGATTCAATTAAAAATATATATAAACTGTCTCTGGAAATAATAAAACATATTTGAGATATGGCACACTATTTCTTCAGTAACCTCACTTGTTTTTTTCTTGTCAGCTGTTTGATTCTTAACTGGAAAAAGATGAGCAAGTATCTCTTCACTGGGCCCAACTGTTTTTCCAGACCGAGCTGGCTAATTGCCCATGTGCCCCTTGTCATTTTTTCAATGTGTTCCGAGCCAATGTGAGGAAAATTCTGCATTTTTCCCCTAAGATTCAGCTGTAAACCTGTCAATGAAATGGCCTACTTAAAATATAATTATGTAGAAATTATAACAGAAAATGGCCATTCAATCCAGCCATGATGTTTATTCTCCACATAAGCAGTAGCTTTAATTATTAGTACATGTCATGTTCCCATATCCCTTTATTTCCCCTTTCCTTCAACAACATATTTATCTTACTCTTAAAATATTGACATGGTCACTGCTTGATTGTAAAGAGCAAGAGAACATAAAGAGCTTTTGTTTTTTGCATAGGGACCATGCATTCTTTTATGCCTGCAATGAATTTGAGCCCCTTTCAAGGTCTGATTTTAAACAGCACCATTTTCCTGCAGTTGGAAAAGAATCAAGTAACTCAAGAATTAATAGTTTGGTGATGCTGAGCTTGTGTTTTAATGGCCTACTGTTACGATCAGGTCAGAAAGGTGTCTAGGGGTCCCTTTTAGCCTTCACCTTGTCTTATTGTAATAGGGTTTTGTTTTTTCACGCACTGTGTTTTGAGCTTCCCCTTGGTGAATCCTTGTTCACCGCTTTCCAATTATAAGGCAAAGAAATTAGTATAAGCAGGCCTTCTTGGGTTTAAAGAAGGATAGTGAAATTTATTAAAACTTAAACTCTAATTTGGTTAACACCTATGGATACATGCCGCGCCCCAATGCTAGGATTCATATGCAATACGCACATGCAGTTGGAGACATGAAAAGAGCAGAAGAAAAATAGTGGAGAGGTTTGAGGCAATCTCTGAAGAGGAGTTTTTTTTACTGTGCTTCGAGCTTGTTGTAGGTAGTGTTGCTTTTCGCTGGGACCCAGTATTCTTAAACCTTGTTCACTGTAGAAATGTGCATTTCATTAAAAGGTTTGAGAGAAATAAAAGATACAGAAAGAAAAACCATGCATTTCTCTCATTCATTTCCATTCATTCAGCAATCTTAACGCCGATTAGAATTGTCTTTTCTGGGTGCCAGTGCTGCTTTAATTTCCCCTGTTTTGGCATCCCAGTAGCCTTGTGGTTCTTTGGGGAAGCTTTTCTTCAGTTTGCCCATTGTCATGACTGCCTAGGGTTTTATTGCTGCTGAGGTCATTTTTTTTCCCCCCAGGAGAGTTAGTAGTTGGCAGGTCTTTCCTGAACTCTCTCTGTGTTTTGCTGCGTCATGCAAAGGCTTTTGCCTTCAGGGGATGGGTGGTTCCCTTTTCCTCTGACTGTGAGGGGAAGATTCTTTGTTTATCTCCCCTTTGTTCTCTGGGACACTCCTGCCTGCAGGTAGTTGTGAAGACTTGACTGCACTCTCCTGTGGCACTTCGACTAGGTGAGGCATCACCCTCACAGTTTTGGTGCCCCCTAGAGGTCTTCCTTTGACTCTGTCAGTTCCTTTAAATGCTGTCAGCAACCCTGGTGAGGTGCTTCTCGAGTCTGCATTTACATAGGAGGATGTGGGTTCTAACTTTTTACATTTTTCAGTGGCTGACCAGACAGTAGGGGCTTCCATCCAGGATTCCTCCCGGACTTCCTTTAACCTGCTCTCTTGGTCAATTTTTCCCCTTCTCTTTCTAAACTTTTGCTAGTCGTGTGTCTGCCTGTCCCCTTTTGTTCTCGGCTGGGGTCCCTTATAGTTCACTAGTCCTGTGCTGGAGGGTTCTCCTAACACCGGTACAGGACTTAGGGGTGCAGGTTTCACTGTAGGTTGGGGTTTCCCCTCAACCTGGCACATTTGGCAACTCCTGCAGTACTCCACCACATCTTTGTGGCGTTTTGGCCAGACAAACAACTGTCTTATGCGGGCTTTGGTCTTTTGTACAACGGCATTTACAGCCACTGTAGTCTCTTGGGCCCTTCTTAATATTTTTTCCCAGTACCTCTGCGGCACCACTAACTGGTGAACTCCTGTCCACTCCTTTCCCTCAGGTCTCTGAGAGGAGCTCCATTTCCTCATCAGGACTTCATTCTTTAAATAGCAACATTCAGGGACTCCATCTGTTTCACTTTCAGATGGGGCAGCCTGTGCGTCCTCTTGCAATACTGGGTCGGCTCGCTGAGTGTCAGCTAGGGAAAATCTATTTAATTCATTCCCTGGGTCTCCTGACTTTCCAGAGTAAATCTCAGATAGACAGACCTCATGGGCATTCAGGGAACCGTATCCTCCACTGCCTTGTCTCTCTGACATTCTGCGGTCTTTCTTTCACTACTGGGGGAGCTATCACCTGGTAACAAGGAATAAACCTCATGGGCTTTTCCAATTAACGTGCTTTGTATTTAAAGAGACCAGGTCTCAGCTGGCCATTTTAGCTGCCTTGCCAGTTTCTCAAAAGACACAAAACATCCTTCCACATCTTTCTCATTGAATTTTGGAAGGAATTAATTTCAGCAATTTTGTACCCAGCCCTGAATTCTGCTCCTCCATATTGTCCATGGTTTCACTAGGGTTACTCTGTCATCCCCTCGTTAATTCAAGCCGCTTCAACTCTCTTTCTTCGTATTCTTTCTGGAATATTCTTTCTCTCTCTCTTTCTCCTGCCTTTCTCTTTCCTTCTGCTGTCTTTCTGTTTCTTCACGTTCCTTTGGATCCAAAATTGGCTTCATGGCAGGAGGCAGAGAGTGATGGTCGAGGGTTTTTATTGCGAGTGGAATCCTTTGACCAGTGGTGTACCGCAGGGATCAGTGCTGGGACCCTTGCTGTTTGTAGTGTACGTTAATGATTTAGACGAGAATATAGGAAGGATCATCAGTGAGTTCGCATATGACACTAAAATTGGTGGTGTCATAAATAGTGAGGAGGAAAACCTTAGATTACAGGACAATATAGATGGACTGGTAAGATGGGCGGAGCTGTGGCAAATGGAATTTAATCCTGAAAAATGTGAGGTGATGCATTTTGGGAGGACTAACAAGGCAAGGGAATATACAGTGGATGGTAGGACCCTAGGAAGTGCAGAAGGTCAGAGGGACCTTAGTGTATTTTTTTTAATTCATTCATGGGATGTGGGCGTCACTGGCTCTGCCAGTATTTATTGCCCATCCCTAATTGCCCTTGAGAAGGTGGTGGTGAGCTGCCTTCTTGAACCGCTGCAGTCCATTTGGGGTAGGTAGACCCACAGTGCTGTTAGGAAGGGAGTTCCAGGATTTTGACCCAGCAACAGTGAAGGAATGGCGATATAGTTCCAAGTCAGGATGGTGTGTGACTTGGAGGGGAACTTGCAGGTGGTGGTGTTCCCATGTATTTGCTGCCCTTGTCCTTCTAGTTGGTAGAGGTCGCGGGTTTGGAAGGTGCTGTCTAAGGAGCCTTGGTGCATTGCTGCAGTGCATCTTGTAGATGGTACACACTGCTGCTACTGTGCATCGGTGGTGGAGGGAGTGAATGTTTGTAGATGGGGTGCCAATCAAGCAGGCTGCTTTGTCCTGATGGTGTCAAGATTCTTGAGTGTTGTTGGAGCTGCACCCATCCAGGCACACTCAAGAAGCTTGACACCATCCAGGACAAAGCAGCCCGCTTGATTGGCACACCATCTGCAAACATTCACTCCCTACACCACCGACGCACAGTAGCAGCAGTGTGTACCATCTACAAGATGCACTGCAGCAATGCACCAAGGCTCCTTAGACAGCACCTTCCAAACCTGCAACCTCTACCAACGAGAAGGACAAGTACTTGTCCATAGATCACTGAAGGCAGCAGCACAGGTAGATAAGGTGGTTAGGAAGGCATATGGGATACTTGCCTTTATTAGCCGAGGCATCGAATATAAGAGCAGGGAGGTTATGATGGAGCTGTATAAAATGCTAGTTAGGCCACAGCTGGAGTACTGTGTACAGTCTGGGTACCACACTATAGGAAGGATGTGATTGCACTGGAGAGGGTGCAGAGGAGATTCACCAGGATGTTGCCTGGGCTGGAGCATTTCAGCTATGTCGAGAGACTGAAAAGGCTAGGGTTGTTTTCCTTCGAGCAGAGAAGGCTGAGGGGCGATATGATTCAGGTGTGCAAAATTATGAGGGGCATTGATAGGTTAGATAGGAAGAAACTTTTTCCCTTAGCGGAGGGCCAATAACCAGGGGGCATAGATTTAAGGTAAGATGCAGGAGGTTTAGAGGGGATTTGAGGAAAATATTTTCACCCAGAGGGTGGTTGGAATCTGGAACGCACTGCCAGAAGAGGTGGTAGAGGCAGGAGCACTCACAACATTTAAGAAGTATTTAGATGAGCACTTGATACACCATAGCCTACAAGGCTACGGGCCAAGTGCTGGAAAATGGGATTAGAATATTTAGGTGCTTGATGGCCGAAGGGCTTGTTTCTATGCTGTATGACTCTATGACTCCTTCTAAAAGGCTCTCTCTTTCTCCCTCTTCTGCCTCTCTCTCTCTTTTTCCTGTGTCTCCCTTTCTCTTTCTCTTTCCTAGTCTTCTAATTCAAGTTTCCTTTGTTCCAATTGTATCTTTGCTGGCAGTACCCTGTCTGGGTCTACTTCTAACGCTGCTTCTGCTTCTTCAGATTCAAGGGAAAATTGGTTGGCCACTAGCCTTAGGAGTTCAGACCTCCTAGTCTTGCCACGTACAGTGATCCCGCACTGCTCAGCCATTTTTCTCAATTCCTCCGTAGACAGTGCTCTTAACTTTTCCCAAGTTACTTCACCCTGGTTTGGAGAGCTACTCGCTTCAGTTGCAGACATGTTAATATTCAATTGCACACAACACAAGAAAACCTGTATTAATCTTGCTCTTTTTTGATTGGGAACAATTTGGCTTCCTACTTCCAATTTCTCTCATTTGTCTGTGGGTAAAATTCAAGACGCTAACAACGAAATTTCTGTTACGAGCAGGTGAGAAAGGTGTGTAGGGGTCCCTTTTAGCCTTCACCTGTTCTTATTGTAACAGGGTTTTGGTTTTTAACGCTGTGTTTTGAGCTCCCCCTTGGTGAATCCTTCTTCACCACTTTCCAATTATAAGGCAAAGAAATGAGCACAAACAGGCCTTCTTAGGTTTAAAGATGAAAAGTGAAATTTATTAAAACTTAAACGTAAACTCTAATTTGGTTAATGCCTATGGACATATGCCGTGCCCCACGCTAGCATGCATATGCGATACGCACATGAAAATAGAGACAGAAAAGAGCAGAAGAAAAATAGTGGAGAGGTTTGAGGTAATCTCTGAAGAGGGGTTCTTTTACTGTGCTTCGAGCTCGCTGTTTAGTCCTTGATTGTAGGTAATTCTTGCTTTTCTTTGGGGCCCAGTATTCTTCTTAAACCTTGTTCACTGTCGGAGACTTTTCCCTCTTGGGGTTCATGTGTCTTCAATGTTTTCCGAAGCTGGTGAGAGCGAGATGAGAGCAGACAGGACAGAGACCTTTTCCAATTCAGGAGCAAAGAGCTTTCTGAGTTCAAATTCTCTCTGGCAAGTTCAAATTCAAAAAACTCCAACAGCCAATTAGTCATGTGACTAAACTGGTCTGACCAGGTCTATTTGTGTATTGGGGGAGCAGGGACTGGTTCCTTTGTTCCAACATTATCTGCTAGTTTGCAAAAAATGTCGTTCCTGTGAGGGGCCTGGCAGTTCCTTGTGATATGCCCTCTTTTCTTCTCAGCAACAATTTTAAGTTTAATGTCCATGTGGCAAAATTAAGGTGCCTCATTCCTCGCAGGTGGGGGCCTGCATGATGCCTACAATCAAGGAAGGAAGGATTATAGATGTTCCTCTGTTCTGAAGTTTTGTGGAAGACTAAGTGTAGGGGGCTGTGCAATGAGTCTTAATTTCAACAGTCGGAACGCAGGAAGTGAAAAAATTATGTAAGGTGGCATCCGCGGACATTAGAGGGAGGTTCAGAGGAGTGCTGGCCACAGTAATATGAATAAAACAGAGAAAGAAGAAAGGTTATGAGAAAGAATGAGAAGTTGCATACTATAGGTGAAAAAATGCTTAATCTTTACTCTATTATACTGTTCCATCAATACAAGCCCATTCTCCTAAAATTCCCACAACATATTCCACTGTTAAATCATAGGATATGTTGCCAAAGTTACAGGCTTCTCAAATTTATCTTTTCTGTTCTGTCTTCCAGATATTACCAGGTGCGTACAGCACTGAAAATCCCACCCCGAGTTCCTCACAGGCTGACAGCAACGCTGACAGGACCCACAGGTAAGAAAACAGAATGCAGAATGCTGAGCTGGTATTGGAGATTTATTGTCTCGTATCAGAGGCTGCCTTGCAAGTAACACGGCCATAAATTTATTGAGAACTTTCTCTGCGACAGAATGTTCTGGATTTTACCCCCAGATGTTTAGATATAATTTCAAACAATCCCTGCAATATTCTCTACCCTTCTATTGTAACTTCTGATTGATACTGGGGTCCAGTGCCACAATTGCTGGGGCACCCTCTGGCCCTTGCCTGAATGGCTGTTCTTTGTGTGTGCTTTCATAGTGATTGTCAGGAAGCTATTCACCCCTATCCTCATCTGATGCCTATGCATGTGCACTGTCACTGGACAGTGTTCAAGAGCAGGAACCATAGTCTGAGGTGGCTGAGCTCAATTGTAGCATTACAACTGATATCCTAGCTGAGCTGAGCTAACGCAGCACAGATCTGTTTTCCTTCCGAGCTGTCAGTCACTCTCCAGGATGCAGTTAGGACCACAGTTTGCAGTCAGTGTATTGCATTGGTCTGGCCACCAGCAAGCCTGCGCAGCAGATGTTGCAGTAAACAAGGGTTTGTTTTATGTCAGAAAGCATCTGGAATCCATCCTTGATCAATCCCAGTGCACAGTATGGAGTCACAAACTGTTGTAACTTCAGCAAGGTGCAGAATGTTCTGGCACATACATAATGAATTAAAAGTTAAGGCTAGCAGGTGGAAGACAGAGCAAATGCATCATTTGACGGCAGTTGAACCTGAAGCAAGCATTTGTAATTCAGAGGACATTTTTGTCATTAGTTGAGCTGGGAGGATCAGGTTTTTAAATTCCAACCAAACCACGCAAAAATCTTTGAATACTTTTAATTCGGCTTTACGAAGTGTTGCTGATATGCATTGAACCTGCCACGATTGTCCTGTGACATCCTCCTGCAGTGACTTGATAGCTGCTGACAGCCAGCTGTTAGAATAATTTAGTGACAGGAAACATTACAAGTGTTTACCAGTAACCTGCTGCATAAGAGAGCAACATTACGGAACAGACAGAAGAACAAATGTAATGCTGTCACATTGAGAGTGTTTTTTCTAAAAATAAACAGTAAGGAATGGAGAAGAGAAACAACTTGGTAACTGGATTTGTGAGATATTTATATAGAATTATATACAATATACAGCACAGAAACAGACTATTTGGCCAGCACTTATTATGCTCCAGTCGAGCATCCTCCCATCCTTCCTCATCTAACTCTATCAGCAAATCTGACAATTCTCTTCTCCCTTGTATACTTACCTAGCTAGATGCATCTATACTATTCCCCTCAACTATTGGCTGTATTAGCAAGTTTCAAATTTTCACGGCTCTCTGGGTAAGTGGTTTCTTTTGAATTCCCCATTTGATATCTTGTTGACTATTTATTTAGATGGCCTCTAGCTTTGCTTTTCCCCACAAGCAGAAACATTCATTCGGAGTTTGGACTGATGGTTTAAGTTATACTGCAGTCTACAAATATGCACCCTTGTAGCCACAAGAGAACTCTGTACATGTGACCTTGTGCCATTGCTCAGACCTCTGCTCCATCTGTTAAATTTCATGTGATTTGTTAGTGGGGGTGTAAGTATCCAATTTCTCAAAAAAATTGAAAACTCTGCTGCAGTTTCCTCATATATCAAGCTTGATTCCAGCTGGGGTAATAGTCCATATTATGTTATTTCGTAATTTGTTCATGGCAAGTTCAGGATCTATTTCCCATCCATAATTGCCCTTGGGAAGGTGATGGTGAGCAGCCTTCTTGAACCGCTATAGTCCATGTGCTGCAGTTACACCCACAGTGCTGTTAGGTAGGAAGTTCCAGGATTTTGAAGGAATGGTGATATAGTTCCAAGTCAGGATGGCGTGTGACTTGGATGAGAACTTGCAGGTGGTGGCATACCCAATCGCCTGCTGTCCTTGTCCTTCGAGGTTGCAGAGGTTGTGGGTTTAGAAGATGCTGTTGAAGACTTGGTGAGCTACTGCAGTGCATCTTGTCGATGGTATACAATGCTGCCACTATGCACTTGTGATGGAAGGAGTGCATTTTAAGTGTGAGGATGGGATGCCGATCAAGCGGGCTGCTTTGTTTTGAATGGTGATGAGCTTCTTAAGTGTTTTTGGAGCTGCACTTATCGAGGCAAGTGGAAAGTATTGCATCACACACCTGATGTGTACCTTGTAGATGGTGGTAAGGCTTTGTGGAGTCAGGAGGTGCGTTATTAGCTGCAGAATTCCCAGCCTCTGACCGTCTCTTGTAGTTGTTGTATTTGTTGGCTGGCTAGTTAAATTTCTGGTGAATGATGACCCTGAGAATGTTGATGGTGGGGAATTTGGCGATGGTATTGCCTTTGAATGTCAAGGGGTGATGGTTAGATTAGTTAGGTTGGAGATGATCATTATCTGGGTTTTCATTGTACATAAATCAAAAAAGTCAGAATGCAGGTACAGCAGGTAATTAGGAAGGCAAATGTAATGTTGGCCTTTATTGCAAGGTGGATGGAAGTAGGGAGGTCTTGCTACAACTGTAAGGGCATTGGTGAGACCACACTGAGAGTACTGCATGCAGTTTTGGTCTCCTTATATAAGGAGAGATATACCTGCATTGGAAGCAGTTCAGAGATGATTCACTAGGCTGTTTACTGGGATGGGGGATTTGACTTATGAAGAAAGGTTGAGTAGGTTGAGCCTATACGCATTGGAATTCAGAAGATTGAGATGTGATCTTATTGAAATCTATAAGATTCTTAAGGAGCTTGACAGGGTCGATGCTGAGAGGAGGTTTCCACTCATGGGGGAATTTAGAACTTTTTTTTATTCAATCGTTCATGGGATGCAGGCATCGCTGGCGAGGCCAGCATTTATTGCCCATCCCTAATTGCCCTTGAAAAGGTTGTGGTGAGCTGCTTTCTTGAACTGCTGCAATCCATGTGGGGTAGGTACACCCACAGTGCTGTTAGGAAGGGAGTTCCAGGCTTTTGACCCAGCAACAGTGAAGGAACGGCGATATAGTTCCACATCAGGATGATGTGTGACTTGGAGGGGAACTTGCAGCAGGTGGTGTTCCCATGCATCTGCTGTCCTTGTCCTTCTAGGTGCTAGAGGTCGTGGGTTTGGAAGGTGCTGTCTAAGGAGCCTTGGTGCTTTGCTGCAGTGCATCTTGTAGATTGTACACACTGCTGCCACTGTGCATTGGTGGTGGAGGGAGTGAATATTTGTGGATGGGATGCCAATCAAGCAGGGTGCTTTGTCCTGGATGGTGTCGAGCTTCTTGAGTGTTGTTGGAGCTGCATCCATCCAGGCAAGTGGAGAGTATTACCATCCCACTCCTGACTTGTGCCTTATGGATGGTGGACAGGCATTGGGGAGTCAGGAGGTGAGTTACTTGCCGCAGGGTTCCTAGCCTCTGACCTGCTCTTGTAACCACTGTATTTATATGGCTACTCCAGTTCAGTTTCTGGTTAATGGTGACTCCCAGGATGTTGATAGTGGGGGATTCAGCAATTGTAATGCCATTGAATGTCAATGAGAGATGGTTAGATTCTCTCTTGTTGCTGATGGCACTTGTGTGGCGCAGGTGTTACTTGTCACTTATCTGCCCAAGCCTGGATATTGTTGAGGTCTTGCTGCATTTCTACACGCTTCAGTATCTGAGGAGTCGCAAATGGTGCTGAACATTGTGCAATCATCAGTGAACATTCCCACTTTTGACCTTACGATTGAAGGAAGGGCATTGATGAAACAGCTGAAGATGGTTGGGACACTACCTTGAGGAATTCCTGTCGTGATGTCCTGGAGCTGAGATGATTGACCTCCAACAACCACAGCCATCTTCCTTTGCGCTAGGTATGACTCCAACCAGCAGAGTTTTCCCCCTGATTCATGTTGACTCCAGTTTTGCTAGAGCTGCTTGATGCCATACTCAGTCAAATACTGCCTTGATGTCAAGGGCAGTCACTCACACCTCACCTCTTGAGTTCAGCTCTTTTGTCCACGTTTGAACCCAGGCTGTGATGAGGTCAGGAGCCGAATGGCCCTACCGGAACCCAAACTGAGCATCAGTAAGTAGGTTGATGCTAAGCAAGTGCCGCTTGATAACACTGTCAATGACAACTTCCATCACTTTACTGATGATTGAGAGTAGACTGATGGGGTGTGGATTGGCCGAGTTGGACTTGTCCTGCTTTTTGTGCACAGGACATAACTGTGCAATTTTCCACATTTCTGGGTAGATGCCAGGTTCGTGGCTGCACTGAAATGGCTTGGCTAGAGGTGCGGCATGTTCTGGAGCAGACGTCTTCAGTACCATTGCCGGAATGTTGTCAGGGCCCATAACCTTTGCAGTATCCAGTGTCTTCAGTCATTTCTTGATATCATCGAATCATTGAATTGGCTGAAGACTGGCATCTGTGATGCTGGGGACTTCAGGAGGAGACCGAGTTGGATCATCAACTGAGCACTTCTGGCTGAAGATTGTTGCAAATGCGTCAGCCTTATCTTTTGCACTGATGTGCTGGACTCCCCCCTCATTGAGGATGGGGATATTTGTGGAGCCCCTCCTTCAGTAAGTTGTTTAATTGTGCATCACCATTCATGACTGGTGTTGGCAGGACTGCAGAGCTGAGATCTGATCCATTGGTTATGGGATCGCTTAGCCCTGTCTATCGCATGCTGCTTGCGCTGTTTGGCACACAAGTAGTCCTGGGTTGTAGCTTCACCAGGTTTACACCTCACTTTGAGGCTTGCCTGGTGCTGCTCCTGGCATGCCCTCCTGAACTCTTCATTGAACCAGGGTTGGTCCCCTGGCTTGATGGTAATGGTAGCATGGGGGATATGCTGGACCATGAGGTTACAGATTGTGGTTGAGTACAATTCTGCTGCTGCTGATGGACCACAGCACTTCATGGATGCCCAGTTTTGCATTGCTAGATCTGTTCGAAATATATCCCATTTAGCATGGTACTAGTGCCACACAACACGATGGAGGGTATCCTCAATGTGAAGATGGGACTTTGTCTCCACAAGGACTGTGCGATGGTAACTCCTACCAATTCTGTCATGGACAAATGCATTTGCGGCAGGCAGATTGGTGAGGACGAAGTGAAGTACATTTTTCCCTCTTGCTGGTTCCCTCACCATCTGCCACAGATCCAGTCTAGCCGCTATGTCCTTTAGCACTAGGCCGCTCAGTCTGTAGTGGTGCTACCGAGACACTCTTGCTGATGGACATTTGCGCCCTTGCCACCCTCAGTGCTTCCTCCAAGTGCTGTCCAACATGGAGGAGTACTGATTCACCAGCTGAGGGAGGGCAGTAGGTGGTAATCAGTAGGAGGTTACCTTGCCCATGTTTGACCTGATGCCATGAGACTTCATGGGGTCTGGAGTCGATGTTGAGGACTCACAGGGCATCACCCTCCCGACTGTATACCACTGTGCCACCACCTGTGGCGTGTCTGTCCTGCCGGTGGAACAGGATAAACCTAGGGATGGTGATGGCAGTGTTTGGGACATTGTCAGGTATGATTCGGTAAGTATGACTATGTCAGGCTGTTGCTTGACTAGTCAGTGAGACAGATCTCCCAACTTTCGCTCAAGCCCCCAGATGTTAGGAAGGATGACTTTGCATGGTCAACAGGGCTGGATTTTCCATTGTTGTTTCTGGTGCCTAGATTGATGCCGGGTGGTCAGTCCTTATTGACTTAGTAGCCATTAGATACAAATGACTGGCTTGCTAGGCCATTTCAGAGGGCATTTAAGAGTGAACCACATTGCTGTGTGTCTGGAGTCACATGTAGGCTAGACCAGTTAAGGACAACAGATGTCCTTCCCTACAGGACGTTAGTGAAGCAGAAGCGTTTTTACAACAATCAACAATGGTTTCATGGCCATCATTAGATTAGCTTTTTAATTCCTGATTTTTATTAATTAAATTCAAATTCCACCTTCTGTCGTGGAGCAATACCTTGGGTATTTGGGTTACTAGTCCAGTGACAATACCACTACGCCACCGCACAAGTTCAAATTAAGGTGTCTCCCATTTAAAATGGAGGTGAGGAGGAATTTCTTCTCTCAGCAGGTCATTAGTGTTTGAAATTCTTTTCGCCAGCGAACAGTGGAGGCTGAATCATAGAATATATTCAAGGTCGAGTTAGACAGATTTTTGATTGACCAAGGGAATAAAGGATTATGGGGATCAAACAGGAAAGTGGAATTAAAGCCACAATCAGGTCAGCCATGATCTTATTGAATTGCGGAGCAGGATCAAGGGGCTGAATGTCCTACTCTTGCCCCTATTTCTTATGTTCTTGTCTGGCATGAATGTTACTTGCTACTTATCAATCTAATGAATGTTGTCCAGATCTCCCTGCATGTGGGCAAGAACTGCTTCATTATCTGAGAAATTGTGAATGGAACCGTACATTGTGCAATCATCAACGACCATCCCCACTTTTGATCTCATGATGCAGCGGAAGATTGTTGGGCCGAGGACACTGCCATGAGGAACTCCTGCAGTGATGTCCTGGGGCTGAGATGATTGGCCTCCAGCAACCATAGTCACCTTCCTCTGTGCTAGGTATGTCTCTAGCCAGTGGAGAGTTTTCCTTATTTCACATTGACTTAGTTTTAGTGTGAAAGGAATTGAGGGAGCAGAGTTCTTGAGGTGCGCTCAGGAGAACTTTTTTTGGCCAGCATGTAGCAAGTGCAACAAGAGAGAGCACAGTTTTAGACTTAGTTTTAGGAAATGAAGCTGAGTAGGTGGAAGGAGTGGCAGTGGGAGAGCATTTTGGTGGGAGCGATCATAATTCAGTCAGTTTTCACATAATTATGAAAAATTACAGAGCTAGAACAGGTGTGAGAGTTTTCAATTGGGGCAAGGCCAATTTTAATAAACTGAGGAGTGATTTGGGAAGAGGGAAGATACAAAGGATTCAGAGTAAACATGTTCCCACAAAGAAAAAGAGTGAGATGCCCAAATCTAGAGCCCCATGGATGTCAAAGAGCCAACAGGGTAAGATAAGGCAGAAAAGGAAAGCTTATGTCCGACACCGAGAACCCAATACTACAGAAAGCCGAGTGGAGTATAGAAAGTGGAGGGGTGAAATCAAAAAGGAAATTAGGAAAGCAAAGAGAGGGCATGAAAGAATATTGGTAAGCAAAATCAAGGTGAACCCAAAAATGTTTTATCAATATGTTAAGAGTAAAAGGATTACAAAGGAGAGAGTAGGACCCATAAAAGACCAAAAAGGTAACCTATGTGTAGGGATAGAAGATGTTGGCATGCTTCTTAATGAATGCTTTGCGTCTGTCTTCACAAAAGAGGGGGACAGTGCAGATATTGGAGTTAAGGAGGAACAGTGTGAAGTATTAGATGTGATAAACATCGGGAGAAAGGAAGTATTAATGGGATTAACATCCTTGAAAGTTGATAAATCACTAGGGCCAGATGAAACGTACCCGAGGCTGTTGAAAGAAGCAAGAGAGGAAATAGCAGAAGGTCGGACCATCATTTTCCAGTCCTCATTGAATACAGGTGTGGTGGCGGAGGATTGGTGAACTGCTAATGTTGTACCTTTGTTTAAGAAGAGAATGAAGAATATCCCGAATAATTACAGGCCAGTCAGTCTAACATCAGTAGTGGGCAAAATATTGGAATCTTTCCTGAGAGACAGGATAAACTGTCACTTAGAAAGGCACAGGTTAATCAAGGATAGTCAGCATGGATTTGTTAAGGGAAGATCTTGTTTGATCAACTTGATCGAATTTTTTGAAGAAGTAACAAGGAAGATAGTTGAGGGTAGTGCAGTTGATGTGGTCTACATGGATTTTTGCAAAGCTTTTGACAAGGTCCCACATAGCAGACTGGTTAAAAAAATAAAATCCCATGGGATCCAGGGAAATGCAGCAAGGTGGATACAAAATTGACAGGAAACAAAGGCTAATTGTTGATAGTTGTTTTAGCGACTGGAGGGCTGTTTCCAGTGGCGTTCTGCAGGGCTCAGTACTGGGTCCCCTGCTTTTTGTGGTGTATTTTAACGATTTGGATGTAAATGTAGGGGGCATGATCAAGAAGTTTGCAGACGACACAAAAATTGGCTGTGTGGTAGACAGCGAGGAGGATAGCTGTAGGCTGTAGGAAAATATTGATGGTCTGGTCAGATGGGCAGATAAGTGGCAAATGGAATTCAACCTGAAGAAATGTGAGGTGATGCTTTTGGGGAGGTCAAACAAGGCAAAGGAATACACGATTAATGGGAAAATACTGAGAAGTGTAGAGGAAGTAAAGGACCTTCGAGTGAATGTCCACAGATCCCTGAAGGTAGCAGGACAGGTCGATAAGTTGGTTAAGAGGGCATACAGAATCCTTTCCTTTATTAGGTGAGGTATAGAATATAAGAGCAGGGAGGTTATGCTGGAACTGTATAACTCATTGGTTTGGCCACAACATGAGTACTGTGCAGTTCTGCTCACCTCTTTACAGCAAGGATGTAATTGCATTAGAGAGGGTACAGAGGAGATTTACGAGGATGTGCCAGGACTGGAAAAATGCAGCTATGAGGAAAGGTTGGCTAGGTTGGGGTTGTTCTCCTTGGAAAAGAGAAGGCTGAGGGTAGATCTGATTGAAAAGTACAACATTTTGAGGGGCCTGGATAGAGTGGAGGTGAAGGGTCTATACACCTTAGCAGAGAGGTGAGTGACGAGGAGGCATAGATTTGAAGTGATTGGTAGAAAAATTAGAGTGGAGTTGAGGAAAATCGTTTTCACCCAGAGGGTGGTGGGGGTCTGGAACTCACTGTCTGAAAGGGTAGTTGAGGCAGAAACCCTCAACTCATTCAAAAGGAGTCTGGATATGCAACTCAAGTGCTGTAATTTGCAGGGCTACAGACCAGATGCTGGAAGGTGGGATTAGAATGGGTGGATCATTTTTCGGCCAGCATAGACACGATGGGCCAAGTGGCCTCTTTCTGTACCTTAAACTTTTTATGATTCTATGACTTCAATTTTGCTCAGGCTCTTTGATGCCACACTCAGTCAAATGCTGCCTTGATGTCAAGGGCAATCACTCTTACATCACCTCTGGACGTCATCTCTTGGTGGTGGGTAATGGGCAGCAAATTAAAGACAAATAGGTGATCAACTGTGCAAGCACAATATTTAGTATTATTGCTGGTCCTGTGAATTATACACTGTAACTGTTTACCTAAACAGCTTGCTTTACCCCTTGGAAATCAGGTGTGATGGAGAAGCTTGTTGCTTTGAAGTTAGACTTGAACAAAATTTTTAAACATTTTTCTGGAAGCATTTTGATTTGCATAAAGGCTGTAGGGCCTTCTGTGCTTTGCATATAATTTTGCTTTTGCCAAATTACATCCATGACGTGTTTCGCTTGCACTATTGTTGCTGCAGTTGTGGATGGTGTTGCTGCAATAATGGGAAAAATTAGGTGAAGTGTTATTACGCAAAGTTGTTAAAACATGGAAACAGTGGTGGAAGCAGAACCCAAAAAAGCTTTGAAAAGGGAATTGAATGGATATTTGGTAAAAAGGGAGGGGAATGAGACTAAGTGAATAGTTCTCTGAGAACTGGCATAGTCATGATGGACTAACTCGCTTCCTCCTATACAATAACATTCTATGACTGCTGATAGTGCCCCCTATAGCCAGCTGCCAGGAGTTGGTGACCAGATTGTGTGGAACAGGGATCTTTGCCTTTTTGCTTCTGAGGCCCCCATCTTGTGTTATAAAAATGTTACAGGCCTCTCTGTAACCCAAATGAAGTATTTTTTCTGTATGGATATTGTTCAGACAGTTAAATATATATATATTTATTATTTTTGTTTTACTTACCTGATGGGATTTTGTTGCTTTCCAGTTCGCGGCTCTGGTGATGGGTGCAGTGACGTGTTTCAGCTGTGACTGCCTTGTTATGCCATGTAGCGCACAATGTATTATTCTGCTATCCAAAGTTAAAATGGAGCAGACAACTTAG
Organism: Heterodontus francisci; assembly: GCF_036365525.1. Taxonomy (NCBI): domain Eukaryota; kingdom Metazoa; phylum Chordata; class Chondrichthyes; order Heterodontiformes; family Heterodontidae; genus Heterodontus; species Heterodontus francisci. The sequence goes on from NC_090375.1 coordinate 42,885,826, forward strand.
CCACTGTCTTCCCACCCTGAGGTATCCGACAACAAAGTTAAACTGCAGGCCACAAGAGCACCTCTCTGAAGCTACAAGGTCCTTCTTTAAATATGCAGATGATGTCATCAGGGCCTGACTGAAATATTAATCTGAGGTTTGAGGGAAGAAACAGTGGTAGCTTTCCCACCTGGTTTAACCTGCAGAAGCTGATCAAGGACCGGAAGAGACCCAAAAAAATTACATATTTTTGGGGTTTCCTTGTGGGCCAGGAAGACCCCCTGGCCCAAGCTTCCCTTCCTCCCACAACACATCAGGCCCATCAGGGCCTGACTGCAGTATTAATCTGAGGCTTGAAGAAAGAAGCAGTAGTACACCATAAGCGTACCTGAGAGTTTAATTGTTATTTGGTAGGTGAAGCTTGCCAGTTAGGAGGTATGTGTAAATTCCTAGTTCAAGGCTAGAACAAGACAGCGTGAAATGACTGCTTATCTTTTGCTTTTCCTAATATTAACTTTTTTACTCTTTGAAGCATCTCATTACCAGTGAGACAGATGCTCTCAAACCTTTATTCTAGATAGATGGAGCACGCACATTAGTAGGGACTGAAGGTGAAACAGTAAACAGACAATAAAGAAAACTCTCTGCATTCATAGTGTCCTAAATATTATATGAATGACAACACAACTGGACCTGTACTTATCTTGAAATTGAGTAGTTTGAATATCAACATACAATAATGTTAGTGTGAATTTTATTTTGTATGATATTTTAATGGGAGATGGGATGAATGGGTGTGTGAGGTAAGCTCATGTTAAGGCTGCTAAAGACTAGGAGAGATTTCAACTCCTGGGTCTTATTTCCATCATGCACATCGAACTCTTGCCTGAACTTGGCAGGAATCACTGCCTGGCTGGTGGGTGACAGCATGAATTTGGGCAGCAGTCAGCAATTGTGGTTGTGGGAGGAAGGGAAGCTTGGGCCAGGGGCTCATCCTGGCCCACTAAAAATATGTAATTTATTTGGGCCTCTTCTGGTCCTTGATCAGCTTCTGCAGGTTAGGCCAGGTGGAAAAGCTACCACTGCTTCTTCCCTCAAGCCTCAGATTAATATTGTAGTCAGGCCCTGATGATATCATCTGCATATTTAAAAAAGGACCTTGCCAGCTCTTGTCGCCTGCAATTTAACTTTGTAGTCGGCTACCTCAGGGTGGGAAGACAGTGGGTAAGTTGTCTGCTCCATTTTAACTGTGCAGGTTAAAATTCCTCCAGAAGTGTTCATTGTTTTTTAACGAGGCCTTGTTCAAAAACTACTTATTCAACGAGATGACCTCTGCTCTGACAAATCATGGGTCTGGAAACAATTAATAACATCGATAATGCTGATGGTTTTATTTTAGAAACCATGAAGACAGTCCTTGCGGGCCGAGCTCATGTTAGCAGGGGGTTGCACACTGTAACAAATGGAATAAGACTTTTGCTCCAGCCTGCGCCAGGGGAAGCCTCCAAATTAGATTCACTCACTGCAGTGCTGATGGTGAAGCATGCTGTCACTCATTTGATGTTGTGCAATACTGGAGCTGAATGATTAGCAGCAGCAGCAAACACTGTGCTTATAAAATCCAAAGCCTGCTGTCCAAATCACAGATGTTGACTCACTAGGAGACATGTTATGGGTAAACATGAGACGCAGCCAGCTCTCATGTTGAGAAAACTTCTAACAGTTCTTCTCCTATTTTTTTCTGGATTACAATGAGGAGAAAGATTTGACTTTCAACACTGTTTTTCTTTGCATTGATTTCTATGTAAATTAAATTATCATAATCTGTATAGGCAACGTTCAGCCCCCCTACCACTGCCCCCCACACCCGGGTTTTTGTATGGAGTCCTGCTCACCTAATCCACAGGTTTTCACTGTAGACGTACTATATCAATTGATTTCTGTTCCTCTGTTATCAGACTTTTGTATATTATGCATTTGTTTAGGCAAATTGTTCATTGGGGCAAAGAATCAGAATCATAAATTAATCATTTGAATTAAGAGGGCTAAAAGGGGTCATGAAATATCTTTAGCAAACAGGGTTAAGGAAAATCCCAAAGCCTTTTATTCATATATAAGGAGCAAGAGGGTAACTAGAGAAAGGATTGGCCCACTCAAGGACAAAGGAGGAAAGTTATGCGTGGAGTCAGAGAAAATGGGTGAGATTGTAAACGAGTACTTTGCATCGGTATTCACCGAGGAGAGGGACATGAAGGATGTTGAGGTTAGGAACAGATGTTTGATTACTCTAGGTCCAGTCGGCATAAGGAGGGAGGAAGTGTTGGGTATTCTAAAAGGCATAAAGGTCGACAAGTCCCCAGGTCCGGATGGGATCTATCCCAGGTTACTGTGGGAAGCGAGAGAGGAAATAGCTGGGGCCTTAACAGATATCTTTGCAGCAATCTTAAACATGGGTGAGGTCCCGGAGGACTGGAGAATTGCTAATGTTGTCCCCTTGTTTAAGAAGGGTAGCAGGGATAATCCAGGTAATTATAGACCAGTGAGCCTGACGTCAGTGGTAGGAAAGCTGCTGGAGAAGTTACTGAGGGATAGGATCTATTCCCATTTGGAAGAAAATGGGCTTATCAGTGATAGGCAACATGGTTTTGTGCAGGGAAGGTCACGTCTTACCAACTTAATAGAATTCTTTGAGGAAGTTACAAAGTTGATTGATGAGGGAAGGGCTGTAGATGTCATATACATGGACTTCAGTAAGGCGTTTGATAAGGTTCCCCATGGTAGGCTGATGGAGAAAGTGAAGGTGCATGGGGTCCAAGGTGTACTAGCTAGATGGATAAAGAACTGGCCGGGCAACAGGAGACAGAGAGTAGCAGTGGAAGGGAGTTTCTCAAAATGGAGACGTGTGACCAGTGGTGTTCCACAGGGATCCGTGCTGGGACCACTGTTGTTTGTGATATACATAAATGATTTGGAGGAAAGTATAGGTGGTCTGATTAGCAAGTTTGCAGACGACACTAAGATTGGTGGAGTAGCAGATAGTGAAGGGGACTGTCAGAGAATACAGCAGAATATAGATAGACTGGAGAGTTGGGCAGAGAAATGGCAGATGGAGTTCAATCAGGGCAAATACGAGGTGATGCATTTTGGAAGATCCAATTCAAGAGTGAACTATACAGTAAATGGAAAAGTCCTGGGGAAAATTGATGTACAGAGAGATTTGGGTGTTCAGGTCCATTGTTCCCTGAAGGTGGCAACGCAGGTCAATAGAGTGGTCAAGAAGGCATACGGCATGCTTTCCTTCATCGGACGGGGTATTGAGTACAAGAGTTGGCAGGTCATGTTATAGTTGTATAAGACTTCGGTTTGGCCACATTTGGAATACTGCGTGCAGTTCTGGTCGCCACATTACCAAAAGGATGTGGATGCTTTGGAGAGGGTGCAGAGGAGGTTCACCAGGATGTTGCCTGGTATGGAGGGCGCTAGCTATGAAGAGAGGTTGAGTAGATTAGGATTATTTTCATTAGAAAGACGGAGGTTGAGGGGGGACCTGATTGAGGTGTACAAAATCATGAGAGGTATAGACAGGCTGGATAGCAAGAAGCTTTTTCCCAGATTGGGGGATTCAATTACTAGGGGTCACGAGTTCAAAGTGAAAGGGGAAAAGTTTAGGGGGGATATGCGTGGGAAGTTCTTTACGCAGAGGGTGGTGGGTGCCTGGAACGCGTTGCCTGCGGAGGTGGTAGACGCGGGCACGATAGCGTCTTTTAAGATGTATCTAGACAGATACATGAATGGGCAGGATGTAAAGAGATACAGACCCTTAGAAAATAGGCGTCATGTTTAGATAGAGGATCTGGATCGGCGCAGGCTTGGAGGGCCGAAGGGCCTGTTCCTGTGCTGTAATTTTCTTTGTTCTTTGTTCTCTTTGTATAAAGCCCCTCATCAAGGATGATAAATCCTGACCTTGCCGGCAATGCCCACATCCCATGAATAATTATTAAAGCAAAAATATCAGCCCATCCTGCCTGTGCTGGCACTATGAAAAAGCTATCTAATTAGCTTCATTCCCCTGCCCTTTCCCCATAGTCTTTTTCACCTTCAGGTATTTAAAGGGCTAAAATACCAGGCAATGCAAGTTAAAAGTTAGAAGTAATAAGGGAGGTCATGCAGTACGTATGCAGTGAAAGGGTATTAGAGCTGTTAATTAAAGTATTAGGACAGCCAGGCAATGTTTAGTGGGTTCAAAAGAGAATTGCAGTTATTTCAAGAGTTAACTGAGCCGGTGCAGACACGATGAGCCGAATGGCCTCCTTCTGTGCTGTAACAATTCTGTGATTCTGTCAGGGCTTAATCTATTAAAAAGGGAAACTTGTTAGAACATAAGAAATAGAGCAGGAGTAGGCTTTTGAGCCCACTTCGCCATTCAATGAGATCATGTCTGATCTTCTACTTCAACACCATTTTCCTGCACTATCCTCATATCCCTCGATGTTTTTAATATGTAGAAATCAATCAATCTCAGTCTTGAACATCCTCAATGACTGAGCCTCCACAACCCTGTGGGGCAAAGAATTCTAAAGATTCACCACCCTCTGAGTGAAGAAATTCCTCCTCATCTCAGTCCTAAATGGTCTGCCCTTTATTCTGAGACTGTGTACCCTGGTTATGGACTCCCCAGCCAGGGGAAACATCCTTCCTGCATCAACCCTGTCGAACCCTGTAAGAATTTTGTATGTTGTTGGGCCTAATGCCCTTTTTTCCTATTCCTCTACGTTTTGGTATAGAAATGAGGCTCTGTGTTTGCTTATTTTCCTTAAAAGCATGTTCTGTAGAGCATTTGATCAGGGACCTAGGAGCAGGAGTAGGGCATTCAGACCTTTATGCCTGCTCCGCCATTCGATCATATCATGGCTGATCTGGTTGTGGTCTCAACTCCACTTTCCTGTCTGCTCCCCAAAATCCTTGACTCCCTTGTCTATCAAAACAGAAATGCAAAATACTCATTGCCCATCGCTTGAAAGCCGTATTCACCAGGCAATCATAATCAATTAGCCTCCATACCTCTGGGCGAGGAAGGGAGAATCAAGAAGGCTTCTTACCCTTGAGCCCTATTCAGTAATTCTTACCTGAAATTGAATGTGTGTTGGCAAGATGGAACTGGAGCCAACTGTGAGGATTTTGATAGGATGAATTGAGAATGTCTATTTTCTCTGATTTCAGAGTCAATGGTGAACTGTCTTAACTAAGATAGCTGTTTGAGCATAGAATGCTTTGTCACTGGGACTATTTAACGCAGAGTCCATTGCATCTTTTTGGGGAAATTGGATAAATATTCTAAGCAGAGGAAGATAGGATTATGGAGAGAAAATGGGATTTTATAATTATTCTGGAAAAGAAGTGGCACAGATCAATTGGGCTGAATGGCCTTCGTCTGCAATGTAAAGTTCTGTGCTTTTATGTCACCACTTCTAGTTAATTGCGGCCCCTGCGCCTTAATATCGGGCCAAATGAATTTTGTGCCCATCATCTTTAAATTCTATTCTGGGAGCCAGGATCTGTGGCCAGCTCTTGATGTTTATCTGTTAAATCTGTTCCATTGCTACACCAGTCTGCCAGAAAATGGATTTAGCAACATAAATGTCAGGATTCAACTAATGGTTGTAGAATTCTAGATCGAATATTTTCAAAAAAAAAACAGTATAAAAGCAACTTTTGTCTCTACCCTATATGTTTCTGTTTGGTAAATTTCAGAAAACTTTACGTCGTTAGGAATTCCCCTTTGGATAGAACTTCCACCCTTTGCAAACCTGAGCTGATCTAAAACTCTACTACTTGTATTCTGACTTGTATCAGGTCCCATTCATCCATCAGCTCTGTGCTCGCTGGACTACTTTGGCATGAATCCCCAGCTATGTCTTAAGCTGTCTAGACAATAAATTTGTGAAATTCCCTGCCTAAACCTCTCTTACTCTCCTCTTTTAAGGCATTCCTAAAAACCTACCTATTTGATTAAGTTTTTGGCCATCTGTCCTAATATCTCCTTCTGTGTTAAATTTTGTATATTAAGCTCCTGTGAAGCATCTTGGGACAAAGTGCTACATAAATGCAAGTTGTTGTAGATTAAATCTGGAACAAGAAGTTGTTTGTGGCAAGGTAGCTCATTCATCTTATGACTTGGATAAAGCACTAATTTTGCCTCTGCATTTTTTGAATAAAGTGGAGATAAATTGATCAGACTTCCAGTCCCAGTGGCTCTCCAGTTCTTCTGGATGTCCCAGTGATGGCCCAGTGTTAAAAAGCAGATGGCCTCCATAAACTGAAATTTATCCAATCAAATTTTATTTATTTAATCTGTTTTCTCTCAGCTTACGTTGTGAGCAACAGTGTCAGGCAGTAAACAGTACTGAAGTTTGAAAATGTATCCTCAAGATGATAGTTCTTTGAATAATGCAACTGTTTGATGTTCCATATTCATTTTGTATAACAAGAGCAAGAATGGACATGACCCCTATGAACCTGGGACTTAACAACGTGGCACAGTGTGCCATGATGTCACAACATATGTTTATGTTTAGAGATACAGCACTGAAACAGGCCCTTCGGCCCACCGAGTCTGTGCCGACCATCAACCACCCATTTATACTAATCCTACACTAATCCCATATTCCTACCACATCCCCACCTGTCCCTATATTTCCCTACCACCTACCTATACTAGGGGCAATTTATAATGGCCAATTTACCTACCAACCTGCAAGTCTTTTGGCTTGTGGGAGGAAACCGGAGCACCCGGAGGAAACCCACACAGACACAGGGAGAACTTGCAAACTCCGCACAGGCAGTACCCAGAATTGAACCCGGGTCGCTGGAGCTGTGAGGCTGCGGTGCTAACCACTGCGCCACTGTGCCGCCCAAATATGTCTTGGTGTTGGACTCCTGTTTGCACATGCACCTGCTTTTCATGACGACCTGCACAGAGCTTGAGTTCACTTAAAAATAAATGTCTTCCAATGGGTCTTGATTTGGAGCAGCAGCAGCAGGAGTGTAGATAAATAGAACAACGTGACACATAAAGGTCGTTTAAGCACTGTGCCAAGTGCTCTAATTAAAAATAAATCAGCTTATTGAAAACACACTGTTGAATTTTTTTTAAATGTGCTGGACTTAGATCTCTATATGAACATGTTACCAGGCACTGCTATGATTAAGGATTAATTGAAAGGTTACAAAGCCTGAGAATCTGTGATTTTAATTTAACTACAACTTTGCTTATCACAGAATTATCTCCAGTGAGGTAAAATTGTCTGATGCACATATACCTTCTTGCTTTTTGCTAACACTCAATCAGGTTGGAATTTAGTTAGTGGCTTGGCTTTGATCTTGTCTTTGATCTAAACTGAATAGGTTCACTGAGAGGGAGATTCAGTCATTGCCGTACATACAAAGGTAGGTTACACGTAAAGAGGAGCTTGTGACAGAAAAGCAATTGTATTCTCAATATGTAGACTCATGTCTGTCTGTGCATCTGCCATTCTAAGAAAGGCCTCTGGGCCTGGTTGATACCAAGATAACAGCTTCAATTTTAACTCGGGGCAGGTAGGAGGGAAACTTGTATGGACTCATTGTCATGAGGCTCGGGACGTTTTAAATCTTGGCCCTCATTTGAATGGCTCAGATGTCTTCTACCAGACATCATCGGAAGTGATGTCATGGACAGCGGGAAGGAGTAGGAATTTGGACTCTGTGGGGGTGGGAGGGAATTGGGTGCTGCCAGAGTCCCAAGAATACAGGCCCCAGCATCAGGTAAGTGCTGAAGGGCAGGAAGAGGTGGTTTCAGAGCCATGACTGACCTGGTGAGGGAGAGGGAAGGCCACGATATTGGGAGCTCAAGGATTCCTTGATTCTTTCTTGCTTCTCAAGGAATCCCTTCAAAATTATAAAGTTTAGCATATCTAGGCCTCCTCTGGCCATGCTCCAGCTTCCATTAAGTTTTAACTTGTGGGCTAGCCAGTATATTAGCATCCTATAATTTTAAGTTAAAATCTCATTGTGGCACCAATGATGTTACCAGGCCATCGCTTACACACTTCATATAGGCCCCCGCACACCTGGAACAGACAGCCCTCCCGTGTTTGAAATGGTTAAAATGGCGGCAGGTGGGAATGCTTCAGAAAATGGTATGAAGCCCCACGAATGTCACTTTAATGATCTGGCTGCCCCGTTTGTTCTGGAAGTTCTGGGTTAGATGGGGAATAACATGCCTAGTCATGTGTGCTACTTTTGAGTGAGTCAGTATTACACGATTTCAGGACACTATAGATGATGGGCCAGCTAGCCTGACCGATTGATGAACTCAGGAAGGAGTGGGGGGAAGGTTATGGTAACCTTCCTAATTTGGCTTCAATGAGTACTGTGTTCGCAGCTAGTCAAGAAAGCAGGAACGTATTTGTTTCTTGTGTTGCTGAGCTATGCAATCTCAAATGTCTGCAGTCACAACCCCTGTGTGCACTTTTGGGAGTCACTAACGAAACCTGCATTTAATTTATCTGGGCGTTAACTAAATAAATTGGTCCCTTGGGGAGAGGATGTGCATACTATATCAAGGAAACTAAAATTTTACTTGTATGTATTTCTCAGTAGTTTACTTTAAATTGGGGATGCTGAAGCATGGGAATGAACACCAGTTAATAGTTAAAATGTAACAATTTGTTACTCCATTCATAACTCTATCATTGAACTCATGGTCAATTACACCAGGACTGTCTGTCAAGACCCTCTGCATCTGATTCCAGCAGCTTTTCTGGGATCAGGAAGATGTTCCTTAATTAGGCTGGTATATGTCTAGACTACTGGGGGTGTATCTACAGCGCTGTTCATACTGGGAGGCTGGAAAGTCTGGCCATTGGTGCCTCGTTGGGAAGGGTGGGAAACTAGCTCCCCTCCACTGAAAGTAAGTGTCAGTTGCCCCCACATTAGTACTGCTATAAAAAATATAAAGTGACATCTTTCTCCTAGAGCTCTGGGTCTAGCGTATGATCCCAGCTTGGCCCCCAAGTTGGGCCTCACAATTGCCAGTGGTGCAGTGCCTCCACCAACAAATGCAAGGTCAAAGAGAAGGCTTGGAACACAGGAACTCTCAACATAGACAGTCCCTGTCCCCAGTCCTGATCCCTTGTGACAGTGGTCATGTTTGTGCTGACTGAAGGCTGTATTACAACAGGTCAAAGAGGAAACTCTATTGGAAGGCTGGGTCTCCGTAAATACTTCCTGGCTGACTCCTGCCAAAGTTACGCTGGAATGTCTGGGAACTTTTGGTGTTATTTCATGACTTGAATAACTCATATATATTGCCCAACTACCAAACAAGTTTGAGTGTTTCTTTTGGAAGCAGATGCGATTGGAGACGTCTGTTCATTTATTTATCCATCTGCTTCATTGTCCGCATATATTAACATCAAAAGGTATCCTGGAAGACATGTTGTCATAGTCATAAACAGTGGAGGGCACCATAACAAACGCAAGTGTACAGGAATCAGAGTTGAGGAAACTTACTCAACAGCAGATGCACTGTCTACTTGTGTTTCTTCAAGATCGGAAAAGTATGGAACTCCTCACATCCCTCACTTTTTTCTTCCTGTGCAAATTAACAGACTTTAGAACTTGAGCTTTGTGTCACCTAACCACTCCTTCCTCGTTTACACTATCTTCTCTTTTACAGTTTTTTACATTTGTTGTCCTGCACAGTGGCCCTCGCTATTTACCTCAGCTTGACTCAATGGGCAGCACTCTTGCTTTTGCTTCGTGAGGTCCTGGGTTGAAGTCCCACTCTGGAGATTTGAGCATAAAATCTAGGCTGACTGTCCAGTCAGAGAGAGCTGCCTTGTCAGAGATGCTGTTTTTCGTACTATACATTATACCGAAGCCCCGTCTGCCCCTTCAGGTGGATATCGAAGACCAACTACACTATTTGATGAAGAAGAGCAGGTGAACTTTCCCCAGTATCCTGACCAGCATTTATCCTTCAACCAAGATCACCTTTATCAAAAAAAAAAGGCTGGTCATTATCATATTGCCATTTGTGGGAGCTTGCTGTATGTAATTGACTGCCACATTTCCTACATTACACCAGTGAGTACATGTCAAAAGTTCTTCAATGGCTGGAAAGTGCTTTGGAGTGTCCTGAGGTTGTGAAAGGCGCTATTCCTTTTTTTTAAACCTAGGCTTCTCAATTTATAAGGTTTTGAAGTGGAGCTCAAGAGCACAATATCTGAAAATCATTTCATCACAGAGTACTATCCCTTTAATTCTCATGTCAATTTGCTCCTCTTCCGTCTTAAATCCTGAAGGCATTGAGTCTGCTGAGGTACAATTCCATGGACGTGGGTATACTCTGGTATCTGGCTATTTCAGAAGGATTTATTTGCCTCATTCCATTTTCATGTGTGCATTTCTATCAAGATTCACTGGTTAGATATCAAGACTGGAGCACCTTAAATTTCACTTCCATAAACTGAGTAAACTGAGACTAATTAGTGCTTTAGTGCTGTCCCAGTTGGGATTAACTAATTTAATGCAGATCAAAGATTAAGCCTGAAGCTTTCTTGTGATCAATGTGGCTCATTGGATAAACTCTGTGAAGTATCTAGGAACCATTTACACCTTTTTTAAAATTCAAGTCATTAAATACACTCATGGGAATTGACATTCCTTTTTTTAATCTCAGAGTCTGTGTTTTGGAACAAATGTTCATTTTTGGATTAAGCATGCTGAGAATACAGTGCATTGATCTTATTTAAATTGGGTTTGCGCTCAAGAAATCTCTTGTTTTGAGTGGTCAACAGTTGATTTGATCCACTGCTACCTATGTAGTTGCTCATTTGTATGCTTCAAGTTATTTAAATTCCAAATGAAACAGTAACAGATGGTAGTAAAATGATTCAAGTAACATGAGGTTTATCTATCAAAATTAATAACCTTCCCTTTTTCCAAATGACACTTGTATTTGTGTTTGATGGGTAGAATGACATGATTTATGCTGTTAGTGCAGTACTTTACCACAGGATATGGGAGCTGCAGTGTACTGTTCATGGGCTTGCATTCATACCCATGAATGATTGATTACTCAAATAATAACACACTGATAAAGAAATCAGGTGTCTCAAACACCAGTGGCTACCGATTTGCTACAACTATTTACAATGTTTTTGTTTCATCATCATTAAGGAAGATACAGGTGCGGAGAGGAACTAATTTAATGTGACATATTCCTGATGTCGACTGAGATAGAAAGTCTAATGTTTCACACCCTATAACTATAATTTGTTTTCCAATATTATTTTCCCAGAGAATTGCTAGTTTGGATCTCAAATTTTCACCAGCAGTGAATGGCGACAGTTTGTTTGCAATCTCTATGTCCTATGTGGCCCTGAGCTGAGTTTCCAATTCCGTATCATATTCAATACAACGACTTCCATCTTCATAACATCACATATCATAACTTCACTGCTCCTGCCTCAGGTTATCAACAGCTGAAACCCTCATCCATGCTTTTGCTATCTCCAGACTTCATTATTCCAGTGCTCTCCGAGCTGGCTTCCCATCCCTCGATACAGCTCATCCAAAACTCTGTTGCCCATGTCCTAATTTTTTACAAATTACACATTACCCATGACCTCTGTGCTCACTGGCCTACATTGGCTGCCAGTCCACCAATGCCTAAATCAAATTATCAGCTTTGTGTAAATCCCTCTCTGTCTGTGTGATTTTCTCCATCCCTACACCCTCCAAAAGCTTTGCTTTCTTCCAACTTTGGACTCTTGTGCATCCCACCGTCCATTTGCCCCATCATTGATGACTTGCTTTGAAACCATCTAGGCCCTAATTTCTGGAATTTCCTTGTGTAATCCTTCCTGACTCTCCACCCCTCTTTCTTCCTTTAAGACCATACTTAAAAATGTACCCCTTTCAGTAAGCCTTTTCTCCCGTCCTAATATCTCCTGTGGCTCAGTGTCTATTTATTTGTTATTAAAAAGGAAGAAAGAAGACTTGCATTTATATAGTACCTTTCACTACTTCAGGATATTCCAAAGCATTTTACAATCAATGAAGTGCCTGCCTATTCTGTGCCTCAAGATGTTTTTCTACATTAAAGAGCCTTTTTTCCCTCATTAAAGAGGCTACACGGCATTTTGGTGTTTAGTGCTTGAACTAACACCCTCTCCTAACAGTGACCTACTGAATAGGAGTAAACAAGTTGTTGCTGAGGATTTTGAGCAGTACTAAAAGGCATACTCAGTTTTCACTATTCGCTTGCTGCTGAAGATTTGAAAAGGACTTTTGAAACACATAAGGAGATGTTCTGGTTTGACTTGTCAAAATTTCATCAACACTATCAACATTTATTTTGGGAATTCTCTGAAGAATTCATCTAAAAAGAGTAAATGCTGAAACCTACGAGAGATCACGTGGAGAAAATGAGTGCTTGGTCATAGGCATCTTACGAGCATGCCCCTTGGTCTGCAGGAGGAATGGGAGGAGGACATGAAGCCAGGCAGAACAGTACCAGCGAGGAGCCCGCATTCAGCAGCCACCGAGGAGCCGCTGCAATATTTCGTGCGGGCGCTCATTTAAATAGTAGGGACAGAGCGCCCACCCTTGATGACATGTGGGGGCAGCCGCCGCATCCCTTGCAACAACGTCCGGCGCCACCACGCAGGCGCCGTTGCCATTTTTAAAGGGCTTTAAGCCCTTACAAATAATTATAGTTTTTAAGGGGAAAATATAAATGACTTTTATTAAATATAAAAATAAGTGAGGGAGGCCCTTTCCCAGCCATCCAATGGTCATTTCATTGCTTGAAATGACCATCAATTGATTTGTCAAATATCCAAACTTTCCCTCCCATCCTTCAATCTTTTGTCCTTCAACCCCTTCCCACCATTCCCACATCCAATAAAAATGATTTCCCCGCTCCTCCACCCCTCCCGCCCTGAAAATCTTGTTCCTCCCCCGTCCCCATCAGGTTCTCGCCTCGGAACCGCATGTGCAGTTCCAAAGGTGCACAAAGGTCAAACGGAGGCCGTAAAATTCGCGTGGGACAGCAGGTAAGTTATTTTGCATACATTTAATGGCAATCTGCATAAGGAGATGAAGGACCCCCTGCCAGGCGGCAGGGGGGCTGCACCGCGAGGTCCCTCTGCCACCGGTAATATGCGGCAGGCCCTTCTAGATGTTGCGGGTCGAAGTGGGTCTCTCCCCGCTGAATTTTACTGGCCCCCACGTGGCGACCCGTGGGGTCGAGAGACCAGGAAAATTCAGCCCAATGTTTCAGGTCGATGACCTTTCTGGTTCATGATGAAAGGTTCTGGGTTCTGATTTGAAAGGTCATCGACCTGAAACGTTAACTCTGTTTCTCTCCACAGATGCTGCCAAACCTGCTGACTGTTTCCATCATTTTCTGTCTTTATTTCAGATTTCCAGCATCCACTGTATGTTGCTCTTGTGCCAAGCTGGTGTTATCTTGAAACCCAGCAGCAAGCAATTCTGTAGAGTTTGATGATCGTCACTTAATTTCAGTTTGTTTGCTACTCGAACAGACAGACTGAAAAAGTCAGACTGAATGGGCACTACGGTGTCACTAAGCCAGAATATATTATAGAAGAGTTTCACACTGCTAACATGCAGTATATGTAACTTTGCTAAGTTAGGTGATTGCAGTTAAAGAACCAGTTAGGATATTATAATTGGGAGCAATGTCACTTCAGTAAGGATGAGGACAACATCTGTGGATTGCTGTCTGGTGGAAGTGAGTGTTGGTAGGCGGCTTCAGGCTCAGCTGTGCAAGCGCCTGTGCTCAAATAGTTTCAAAACACAAGCTAGGCTAAAATGTAAAAGGTGGGTGAGGCATTGGAGAGCTATTAGTGCCATGGAACAGTACTGTAACATCATTCAGGACAGGAGAGCAAAAAAATGAAGAGAAAAGAAAATACACACACATTATATACTTATATATGCATAAATAATAGAATAACATAAGAATTAGGAACAGAAGTAGGCCGTTCAGCCGTTCAGGCCTGCCCCGCCATTCAATAAGATCATGGCTGATCTGTCCCAGGACTCAACTCCTCTTTCGGGCCTGCTCCGCATAACCCTCGACTCCCCCAGATTTCAAAACTCTATCTACCTCCTCCTTAAATATATTTAGTGACCTAGCCTCCACAACTCTCTGAGGTAGAGAATTCCAGAGATTCATCACCCTCTGAGAGAAGAAATTCCTTCGCATCTCAGTTTTAAATGTGTGAGCCCTTATTCTGTAACTATGTCCCCTAGTTCGAGATTCCCCCACCAGTGGAAACATATTCTCAACATCTACCCTGTCAAGCCCCCTTAGAATCTTACATGTTTCAATAAGATCACCTCTCATTCTTCTAAACTCCAATGAGTAAAGGCCTAACCTGATTAGCCGTTCTTGATAAGACAACCCCTTCATCCCAGGAATCAGCCTAGTGAACCGTTGCTGAACTGCCTCCAATGCTAGTATATCCTTCCTTAAATTCGGGACCAAAACTGTACACAGTACTCCAGGTGTGGCCTCACCAACACCCTGAACTGTTGTAACAAGACTTCCCTATTTTTAAACACTAACCCCCTAGCATTAAAGGCCAAAATTCCATTTGCCTTCCTAATTACTTGTTGCACCTGCATGCTAACTTTTTGTGTTTCATGTACAAGAACACCCAGATCCCTCTGTACTGCAGTATTTTGTAGTCTTTCTCCATCGAAATAATAATCTGCCTTTTTATTCTTCCTACCAAAGTGGATGACCTCACACTTTCCCACATTGAACTCTAACTGCCAAGATTTTGCCCATTCACTTAACTTATCTATATCCCTTTGCAGATTCTTTCTGTCCTCATCACAACATGCCTTCCCACTTATTTTTGTATCGTCCGCAAATTTGGCTGCACGACACTCTGTCCCTTCCTCCAAGTCATCAATATAGATAGTAAATAGTTGAGGCCCTAGGACCAATCCTTGTGGCATCCCACTAGTTACGACTTTCCAACCTGAAAAAGACCCATTAATCCTGGCTCTCTGCCTCCTGTGTGTTAGCCAATCCACAATCCATGCCAACACATTACCCCCAATACCCTGAGCTCTTATTTTTGCAACAACCTTTTATGTGGCATCTTATCCAAAGCCTTCTGAAAATGCAAATACACTGCATCTACCGGTTCCCCTTTATCTACTCTGCTTGTTCTATCCTCAAAGAACTCTTAACAAATTTGTCAAACATGATTTACCCTTCATAAAACCATGTTGACCCTGTCTGATTGCATTATGTTTTTCTAAATGTCCTGCTATTTCTTCCTTAATAATAGACTCTGGCATTTTCCCAATGACAGATGCTAAGCTAACTGGTCTATAGTTTCCTGCTTTCTGTCTCCCTCCTTTCTTGAATAGGGGTGTCACATCAGCAGTTTTCCAATCTGCTGGTACCCTACCAGAATCCAGTGAGTTTTGGTATATTACAACCAATGCCTCCACTATCTCTGCAGCCACTTCTTTTAAAACCCTTGGATGCAGGCCATCAGGTCCTGGCGACTTGTCTGCCTTTAGTCCCAACAGTTTGTCAATCACCTTTTCCCTCGTGATAGAGATTGTTCCAAGTTCCTCCCTCCCATTTACACTTTGATCATGTATTATTCTCAGGATGTTTATAGTGTCCTCCACCAGGAAGACCGATGCAAAATATTGGTTTAAATTATCTGCCATTTCCCTGTTATTAATTCCCCAGTCTCATCCTCTAAGGGTCCCACACTTGCGAGGGGCAAAGTTTAGAGGGGATGTGCGAAGCAAGTTTTTTACACAGAGGATGGCTAGTGCCTGGAACTTGCTGCCGGGGGAGGTGGTGGAAGCAGGTACGATAGCGACGTTTAAGAGGGATCTTGACAAATACATGAATAGGATGGGAATAGAGGGATACGGACCCTGGAAGTGCAGAAGGTTTTAATTTAGACAGGCATCAAGATCGGCGCAGGCTTGGAGGGCCGAATGGCCTGTTCCTGTGCTGTACTGTTCTTTGTTCTCTTTGTTCTTTGTACTTTAGCTACTCTCTTCCTTTTTATATATCCGTAGAAGCTCTTACTGTTTGTTTTTATATTTCTTGCCAATTTACTCTTACAATCAATTTTCTCCCTCTTTATTAGTTTTTTAGTCATCCGCTGCTGGTTCCAAAAAAAAAATTCCCAATCCACTGGCTTACTACTAGCTTTCGCCGCTTTGTATGCCTTTGTTTTTGATTTGATACTCTCCTTAACTTCCTTTGTTATCCACGGGTGGTTCATCGTTCTCATCGAGTCCTTCCTTCTGACCGGAATAAATGTTTGCTGAGTGTTATGAAATATCTACTTAAAAGTCTGCCATTGCTCATCTACTGACTTCCCCTTTCGTCTATTTTCCCAGCCTGCTTTAGATAATTCTTTCTTCATACCTCTGTAATTGCCCTTGTTTAAGTTGAAGACATTGGTTTGAGACCCAAATTGCTCTCCCTCAAAGTGAATAGTCATAGAGTTATACAGCACAGAAACAGGTCCTTTGGCCCACCGTGTCCGCGCCAGCCATCAAGCCTATCTATTCTAATCCCATTTTCCAGCATTTGGCCTGTAGCCTTGTATGCTATGGCATTTCAAGTGCTAATTTAAATACTTCTTAAATGTTGTGAGGGTTCCTGCCTCTACCACCCTTCAGGCAGTGTGTTGCAGCCACCTTCTGGGTGAAATTTATTTTCCTCAAATCCCCTCTAAACCTCCTGCCCCTTACCTTAAATCTATGTCCCCTGGTTATTGACACCTCTGCTAAGGGAAAAAGTTTCTTCCTATCTGTGCCCCTCATAATTTTGTATACCTCTATCAGGTCCCCCCTCAGCCTTCTCTGTTACATAGAACATAGAACATAGAACATACAGCACAGAACAGGCCCTTCGGCCCACAATGTTGTGCCGATCCTTTGTCCTCTGTCAAGGACAATTTAATCTATACCCCATCATTCTCCTTTATCCATATACCTATCCAAAAGCCTTTTGAAAGTCCCTAAAGTTTCTGACTCAACAACTTCCCCGGGCAAGGCATTCCATGCCTCGACCACTCTCTGGGTAAAGAACCTTCCCCTGACATCCCCCTTATATCTCCCACCCCTCACCTTAAATTTATGACCCCTTGTAACGCTTTGCTCCACCCGGGGAAAAAGTTTCTGACTGTCTACCCTATCTATTCCCCTGATCATCTTATAAACCTCTATCATGTCACCCCTCATCCTTCTCCTTTCTAATGAGAAGAGGCCTAGAATGTTCAGCCTTTCCTCGTAAGACTTATTCTCCATTCCAGGCAACATCCTGGTAAATCTCCTCTGCACCCTCTCCAAGGCTTCCACATCCTTCCTAAAATGAGGCGACCAGAACTGCACACAGTACTCCAAATGAGGCCTTACCAAGGTCCTGTACAGCTGCATCATCACCTCACGGCTCTTAAATTCAATCCCTCTGCTAATGAACGCTAACACCCCATATGCCTTCTTCACAGCCCTATCCACTTGAGTTGCAACTTTCAATGATCTATGCACATAGACCCCAAGGTCTCTCTGCTCCTCCACATGCCCAAGAACCCTACCGTTAACCCAGTATTTTGCATTCATGTTTGTCCTTCCAAAATGGACGACCTCACACTTTTCAGGGTTAAACTCCATCTGCCACTTTTCAGCCCAGCACTGCAACCTATCCAAGTCCCTTTGCAGACGACAATAGCCCTCCTCGGTATCCACAACTCCACCAACCTTTGTATCATCTGCAAATTTACTGACCCACCCTTCGACTTCCTCATCCAAGTCGTTAATAAAAATCACAAACAGGAGAGGACCCAGAACTGATCCCTGCGGCACGCCACTGGTAACTGGGCTCCAGGCTGAGTATTTACCATCTAAGACCACTCTCTGCCTTCTATCAGTTAGCCAATTCTTAATCCAACTGGCCACATTCCCCACTATCCCATGCCTCCTGACTTTCTCCATAAGTCTACCATGGGGGACCTTATCAAATGCCTTACTAAAATCCATGTACACCACATCCACTGGTTTACCCTGTTCTAAGGAAAACAACCCGAGCCTATCCAGTCTCTCTTCATCGCTGAAATGCTCCAGTCCAGGCAACATCCTGGTGAATCTCCTCTGCGCCCTCCCCGGTGCAGTCACATCCTTCCTTTAGTGTGGCGACCAGAACTGAACACAGTACTCCAGCTGTGGGCTAACTAGCATTTTTTACAGCTGGTGATATACCTCATTCAATGGTGTGTGTTCTTTTGTTGTGGAATCTGTGTAGCATCCATGACTTTTTCTTAATTTTCTTTGCCTCTTATTACATAAAGCCACACATTCCATAAAACCACAGTGGTAATGGGATCTACAGGAACAGAGGACATTGAAAAATTGGTAAAGAAAATAAAAAAGGATTATTTGTTGTTAAATGGCTAAAAATGGGAGCATGCTGGAAACCATAAAATATCTTGGGATTCAAATAAAGTTGATATACTATTCTAGCTTTGTTTTTAGACATTAACAGAGCCCCTTTCATGTGTTAATGGAAGGTTACTTACCTGTCCCTCTATAGTAAAGGACCTGGAGCCATACTTTGATCAAACTTGAGACATTCTGCTGGAGGAGTCTTATTACCTGCACACGTTCTCTTCCTGCTGCTTGTGGCTGTTGGGATTTTGGTTTTGGTCTCCAAATACACTTAATTTCCCTGAATGCAAACTTGTTTCCAAGAGCGACAATCATCTGCTACGTAAATCATGCTCTTTGTACCTTGAGACTAATGTTAGCTTTGGGAAAGAAACTAGCATTATGTCTCAATTATCGAGCACTTGCCTTGTGACTGAACAGACTGCATCTGCACCATCACTGACAGCAGGTCTCTGTGCAACTCTTCACTTTTGCACTCAGCTGCAATTTGAACTATTTAATTGTGTAGAGGTAAATATACTGGAAGAAAAATGTTTTTCTTCCATTTTCTGTTTTCCCCACATGTGTGCTAGCTAATTCCCCTCTCTGCCTTATCCCAGATACTGGGCACCAAGTGCATTAGATCCAAGGAGAAAGTGCCTTAAACAGTGTAGAGAGGTCCTGTGAATATTCAGGATTGCAGGGCGCAGCAGTAGACGTTGCAATTATACACTGCCAGTTGAACACAAACATGAGATGCTTTTACACTATTGCAGTGTTACCGATACCTAATTGAAGTCACTGACAAATATAATCTTACCATCATTGGATCAGCTAACAAGTGTACAGACCCATTTTTCTCTTGGGTCTCCTGATCTGTTGCTAGTGCTACCATTTCTCACAATCGTCTTTAAACACTCCAAACAGATTCAAGGTACTTGTGTCCTGACCTAAAATTTTATTATGCTGCTAGTCATGTAGATGGAATTTGATGAAGTAAAGTGTGAGGTGACGCACTTTTGGAAAATTATACAAGGAATAAGCAGATACATTTAATGGAAAAATGCTGAATGGGTGGAAGAACAGGGAGACCCATGGGTGCAAATGCATAATTCCCTGATTGTGCGAGTAAAGCTAGTTAAACTCCACTCACAACTTTCATTTCTCACCCACAGCCTACCTCACAGACAGTAGCCCACGTGTTGAATAATTTTGTGATGGTTGAGTCTGCCACTGTATAGATACAGGTGGAGCAGTCTTTGGCAGTGCCCTTGCAGGCTCCAACACCCAGAAAATGTTGGCCAAAAGCATCTCAGCAGTCAGGGATCTGAGCTGCCTGCCTCTACCTCTGCTGAAGCCGTGTGGCTGCACGACATAGGAGCAGAAGATAAAGCAAAAGTTAGGCTTTGCAGTTGCATTAGGGTATGCACATAGGGTCTGAAAAAAATGTTGTTTTGCTAAGTTTCAGTTCTTTATAGCACATAAATGTTGTTCCTTTTCACCACTTTCCCATCTTGTTCATTCTTAGTTAAAGGGGTGCTTAGTTGTTTGTGGGACTATTCTGTGTCAGTGGCATTGGTTGTGGCGTGACGAGTAGGGAGCAGGAGAAATACCATTTGTATTAGGCAAGATTTAGGATGCGTAGGATGGGGAAGGAAACTGCAGGGGATGGGAACAATCGAAATGTGGAGCTTATTCAAGGAGCAGCTACTGCGTGTCCTTGATAAGTATGTACCTGTGAGGCAGGGAGGAAGTTGTCGAGCGAGGGAGCCGTGGTTTACTAAAGAAGTTGAAGCGCTTGTCAAGAGGAAGAAGAAGGCTTATGTTAGGATGAGACGTGAAGGCTCAGTTAGGGCGCTTGAGAGTTACAAGCTAGCCAGGAAGGATCTAAAGGGAGAGCTAAGAAGAGCAAGGAGAGGACACGAGAAGTCATTGGTGGATAGGA
Organism: Heterodontus francisci; assembly: GCF_036365525.1. Classification (NCBI taxonomy): domain Eukaryota; kingdom Metazoa; phylum Chordata; class Chondrichthyes; order Heterodontiformes; family Heterodontidae; genus Heterodontus; species Heterodontus francisci. The sequence continues at coordinate 42,906,242 of NC_090375.1, forward strand.
TCAGGGAAAACCCTAAGGCTTTCTATAGGTATATCAGGAATAAAAGAATGACTAGAGTTAGATTAGGGCCAATCAAGGATAGTAGTGGGAAGTTGTGTGTGGAATCAGAGGAGATAGGGGAAGTGTTAAATGAATATTTTGCGTCAGTATTTACAGTAGAGAAAGAAAATGTTGTCGAGGAGAATACTGAGATTCAGGCTACTAGGCTAGATGGGATTGAGGTTCACAAGGAGGAGGTGTTATCAATTTTGGAAAGTGTGAAAATAGATAGGTCCCCTGGGCCAGATGGGATATATCCTAGGATTCTCTGGGAAGCTAGGGAGGAGATTGCAGAGCCTTTGTCCTTGATCTTTATGTCGTCATTGTCGACAGGAATAGTGCCGGAAGACTGGAGGATAGCAAATGTTGTCCCCTTGTTCAAGAAGGGGAGTAGAGACAGCCCTGGTAATTATAGACCTGTGAGCCTTACTTCGGTTGTGGGTAAAATGTTGGAAAAGGTTATAAGAGACAGGATTTATAATCACCTTGAAAAGAATAAGTTCATTAGAGATAGTCAGCACGGTTTTGTGACAGGTAGGTCGTGCCTCACAAACCTTATTGAGTTTTTTGAGAAGGTGACCAAACAGGTGGATGAGGGTAAAGCAGTGGATGTGGTGTTTATGGATTTCAGTAAAGCGTTTGATAAGGTTCCCCATGGTAGGCTATTGCAGAAAATACGGAAGTATGGGGTTGAAGGTGATTTAGAGCTTTGGATCAGAAATTGGCTAGCTGAAAGAAGACAGAGGGTGGTGGTTGATGGCAAATGTTCATCCTGGAGTTTAGTTACTAGTGGTGTACCGCAAGGATCTGTTTTGGGGCCACTGCTGTTTGTCATTTTTATAAATGACCTGGAAGAGGGTGTAGAAGTGTGGGTTAGTAAATTTGCGGATGACACTAAGGTTGGTGGAGTTGTGGATAGTGCCGAAGGATGTTGTAGGGTACAGAGGGACATAGATAGGCTGCAGAGCTGGGCTGAGAGATGGCAAATGGAGTTTAATGCGGAAAAGTGCGAGGTGATTCACTTTGGAAGGAGTAACAGGAATGCAGAGTACTGGTCTAATGGGAAGATTCTTGGTAGTGTAGATGAACAGAGAGATCTTGGTGTCCAGGTGCATAAATCCCTGAAGGTTGCTACCCAGATTAATAGGGCTGTTAAGAAGGCATATGGTGTGTTAGCTTTTATTAGTAGGGGGATCGAGTTTCGGAGCCACGAGGTCATGCTGCAGCTGTACAAAACTCTGGTGAGACCGCACCTGGAGTATTGCGTGCAGTTCTGGTCACCGCATTATAGGAAGGATGTGGAAGCTATGGAAAGGGTGCAGAGGAGATTTACTAGGATGTTGCCTGGCATGGAGGGAAGGTCTTACGAGGAAAGGCTGAGGGACTTGAGGTTGTTTTCGTTGGAGAGAAGGAGGAGGAGAGGTGACTTAATAGAGACATATAAGATAATCAGAGGGTTAGATAGGGTGGATAGTGAGAGTCTTTTTCCTCGGATGGTGATGGCAAACACGAGGGGACATAGCTTTAAGTTGAGGGGTGATAGATATAGGACAGATGTCAGAGGTAGTTTCTTTACTCAGAGAGTAGTAGGGGCGTGGAACGCCCTGCCTGCAGCAGTAGTAGACTCGCCAACTTTAAGGGCATTTAAGTGGTCATTGGATAGACATATGGATGAAAATGGAATAGTGTAGGTCAGATGGTTTCACAGGTCGGCGCAACATCGAGGGCCGAAGGGCCTGTACTGCGCTGCAATGTTCTAATTCTAATTTCCTGGTAACGCGGATTCACTGGTGCAGCCGAAGGGAACCTTGCATTAATTAGGGCATCCCAGGCCACAATGTGAGTAGCTGGGGGTGCATTGCCCTTATCACCCTCCTCCTACCCTTCTGAAGATAGAAGGGTATTAGATGAGAGTAGACTGAGAAGGACTACGAGGAATGCAAAGACAGGATTACAACGCACGTGCGTAAATGCATAAAGTGTGGTTAATAAGGTGAGCTACAAATACAAATCGCAGCATGGGAATAGGATATAGTGGCGATAACGGAAACTTGGCTTAAAAATTGCAAGGACTGGGCAGTTATTGCATGGATAGTAAGTGTTCAGAAAAGATAGAGAAAGAAAGAAGGGAGGTGGGATGGCAGTACTGATTAGGGAAGACATTGTAGTCTTGGATAGGGAGGATGTTCTTGAGGGGGCAAGGAGAGAATCTATTTGGTTACAGTTCAGAAGCAAAAAGGGTATGGTCGTGTTGTGTGGCACTACCACGGTGCTAAATGGGATAGATTTCAATCAGATCCAGCAATGCAAACTGGGCATCCATGAGGCGCTGTGGGCTAACGGCAGCAACAGAATTGTACTCAACCACAATCTATAACATCATAGCATGGCATGTACCTCATTTTACCATTACTATCAAGCCGGGGGGATCAACTCTGGTTCAATAGAGCGTGCAGGAGGGCATGTCAGGAGCAGCACTAGGCATACCTCAAAATGAGGTGTCAATGTGGTGAAGCTACAACCCAGGACTACTTGCATGCCAAATATCATAAGCAGTATGCGTCAGACAGAGCTAAGCGGATCAAAAATGGATCAAATCTAAACTCTGCAGTCCTGCCACATCCAGTCATGAATGGTGGTGGACAATTAAACAACGAACTCGAGGATGTGGCTCCACAAATATCACAAATCCTCAGTGATGGAGGAGCCAAGCACATCAGTGCAAAAGATAAGGTTGAAGCATTTGCAACAATCTTCAGCCAGAAGTGCAGAGTGGATGATCCATCTCTGTCTCTTGCCGAAGTCCCTAGCATCACAGATGCTGGTCTTCAGCCAATTTGACTTACTCCGTGTAATATCAAGAAATGACTGAAGGCACTGCAAAGGCTTTGGGTCCTGACAACATTCTGGCAATAGTACTGAAGTGCTGAAGACCTGTGCACCAGAACTTGCAGTGCCCCTTGCCGAGCTGTTCCAGTACAGCTCCAACACTGGCATCTACCCGGCAATGTGGAAAATTGCCCATGTATGTGTCCTGTACAGAAAAAGCAGGACAAGTCCAACCCGGCAAGTTACCGCCCCATCAGTCATCCATCATCAGTAAAGTGACGGAAGGTGTCATCGACAGTGCTATCAAGCGGCATTTGCTTAGCAATAACCTGCTCACTGACATTCAGTTTGGGTTTGCCAGGGCAACTTGACTCCTGACCTCATTACAGCCTTGGTTCTAACATGGCAGAACCCTTAGGAGTATTGACAGGCAGAGAGATCTGGGCATACAGGTCCACAGGTCACTGAAAGTGGCAACGCAGGTGGATAAGGTAGTCAAGAAGACATACGGCATGCGTGCCTTCATCGGTCGGGGCATAGAGTATAAAAATAGGCAAGTCATGCTGCAGCTGTACAGAACCTTAGTTAGGCCACACTTAGAATATTGCGTGCAATTCTGGTCTCCACACTACCAGAAGGATGTGGAGGTTTTGGAGAGGGTACAGAAGAGGTTTACCAGGATGTTGCCTGGTCTGGACGACATTAGCTATGAGGAGAGGTTGGATAAACTTGGATTGTTTTCACTGGAACGACAGAGGTGGAGGGGCGACATGGTAGAGGTTTACAAAGTTATAAGCGGCATGGACAGAGTGGATAGTCAGAAGCTTTTTCCCAGGGTGGAAGATTCAGTTACTAGGGGACATAGGTTTAAGGTGAGAGGGGCAAAGTTTAGAGGGGATGTGCGAGGTAAGTTCTTTACACAGAGGGTGGTGAGTGCCTGGAACTTGTTGCCGGGGGAGGTGGTGGAAGCAGGTACCATAGAGACGTTTAAGAGGCATCTTGACAAATACATGAATAGGATGGGAATAGAGGGATACAGACCCCGGAATTGCAGAAGGTTTTAGTTTAGGCAGGCATCAAGATAGGTGCAGGCTTGGAGGGCCGAATGGCCTGTTCCTGTGCTGTACTGTTCTTTGTTCCTTTGTTCTTTATGAACAAAAGAGCTGAACTCAAGAAGTGAGGTGAGAGTGACTGCCCTTAACACTAAGGCAGCATTTGACCGAGTATGGCATCAAGGAGCAAACTGAGGTCAACGGGGATCGGGGAATACTCTCTGCTGGTTGGAATCATACCTAGCACAAAGGAAGAGGGTTGTGGTTGGTGGAGGTCAATCATTTTAGTCCCAGGACATCACTGCAGGAATTCCTCAAGGTAGAGTCCTAGGCCCAATCATCATCATCTGCTTCATCAATGACCTTCTTTCAATCATAAGGTCAGGAGTGGGGATGTTCGCTGATGATTGCACAATGTTCAGCACCATTCACGAGTCCTCAGATACTGAAGCAGACCATGTAGGAATGCAGCAAGACCTGGACAATATCCAGGCTTGGGCTGATAAGTGGTAAGTAACATTCGCGGCACAGTGGCGCAGTGGTTAGCACTGCAGCCTCACAGCTCCAGCGACCCGGGTTCAATTCTGGGCACTGCCTGTGTGGGGTTTGCAAGTTCTCCCTGTGTCTGCGTGGGTTTCCTCCGGGTGCTCCGGTTTCCTCCCACATGCCAAAAGACTTGCAGGTTGATAGGTAAATTGGCCATTATAAATTGCCCCTAGTATAGGTAGGTGGTAGGGAAATATATGGACAGGTGTGGTGGGAATATGGAATTAGTGTAGGATTAGTATAAATGGGTGGTTGATGGTCGGCACAGACTCGGTGGGCCGAAGGGCTTGTTTCAGTGCTGTATCTAAACTAAACAAGTGCCAGGCAATGACCATCTCAAACAAGAGAAAATCTAACCATCTCCCCTTGACATTCAGTAGCATTACGATTGCTGAATCCCCCACTATCAACGTCTTGGGGGTTACCATTGACCAGAAACTAACTGGAGTAGCCATATAAATACCATAGCTACAAGAGCAGGTCAGAGGCTATGAATCCTGTGGCGAGTAACTCACCTCCTGACTCCCCAAAGCCTGTCTACCATCAACAAGGCACAAGTCAGGAGTCTGATAGAATACTCTCCACTTGCCTGGATGGGTGCAGCTCCAACACTGCACAAGAGGCTCGACACCATCCAGGACAATGCAGCCAGCTTGATTGGCACCCATCGACAAACATTTACTCCCTCCACCATCGACACACAGTGGCAGCAGTGTGTACTATCTGCAAGATGCACTGCAGAAACGCTCCAGGAATCCTTCATCATCATCTTCCAAACCCTTGAACTCTACAACTGAGAAAGACAAGGGCAGCAGATGCATGGGAACACCACCACCTGCAAGTTCCCCTCCAAGCCACACACCATCCTGACTTAGATCTATATCTCCGTTCCTTCACTGTCGCTGAGTCAAAACCCTGGAACTCCCTTCCGAACAGCACTGTGGGTGTACCTACCTCACATGGACTGCAGCAGTTCAAGAAGGCAGCTCACCACCTTCTTCTCAAGGGCAATCAGGGACGGGCAATAAATGCTGGCCTAGCCACCACCGCCCATATCCCATGAATGAATGTTAAAAATAAAGCACTATTAGGGATATTCTATTGGCCTCCAAATAGTGATAGATAGAGGAGCGAATCTGCAGGGAAATTAGAGATGCACAAGAACTACAGAATGGTGATATTGGGGGACTTTAATTATCCAAATACCAATTGGGATAATTTTAGAGTAAAGGGTAAGGAGGGGGATGAATTCCTCATATGTGTTCAGAAGCACTTCCTTAATCGGTATATTCTCAGTTCAATGTATAAAGGAGGCATTGCTGGATCTGACGTTGGGGCATCAAGTGGACCAAGTGTCTGTTGGGGAGCACTTGAGTAAGAGTGATCATTGTATCATAATGTTTGGACTAGTAATGCAGAAATGCAAGGGACTAAATAAGGTAGAATGTCTAGATTGGAAGAGGTCTAATTTCATTGTGATGAGAAGGGATCTAGCCAGGGTAGAATGGAACCAAAGACTGACAGGAAGAGCTGTATCGGAACAATGGGTTATCTTTAAGGAAGAGATGTTTCAGGTACAGTCTAGGTACATTTCAACAAGAGTGAAAGGTAAGGGAACCAAAAATAAGGCTCCATAAATGACAAGGGAGATAGAGATTATGATGACACAAAAAAAGAGGATGTAGAATGCAAGCCAAGTGAGTTCTTCAAGTGAGATCCAGGCCATGTACAATAAGTTGAGAGAGGAGATGAAGAGGAAACTAAGACTGGCAAAGAGAGAATATGAGAATAGAATGGCAGTCAGCATAAAAGAGAATCCAAAAATCTTCTACTGGCATGTAAATAATAAGTAGGTAATAAAAGGTGGAATGGGGCCTATTAGGGACAAAGAAATACAGGGCAAGGCTAATATACTTAATGAGTACTTTGTATCAGTGTTCACTAAGGAAGAGGAATCTGACAAAATATCAGTAGAAGCAGAGAGAGTAGAGGCAATGGGTAGGGTAGGTAGATAAGTCACCTGGTCAGGATGGCTTGCATCCTAGGTTGCTAAAGGAAGTGAGGATGGAGATAGTGGAAGAGCTTGCCATAATCTTCTAATCTTCCCTGGATACAGGGAAGGTGCCAGAGGATTGGAGAGTGGCAAATATGACACCCTTATTTGAAAAAGGGTGTAAGGACAATCTTAGCAACTACAGGTCAGTTAGTTTAACATCAGTGGTAGGTAAGGTTTTAGAAACAATAATCAGGGAAAAAACCAACAGATACTTGGAGATGTTCAAGTTAATTAGGGATAGTCAGCACAGATTTGTAAAAGGCAGATTATGCTTAACTAATTGTATTTTTGATGAACTAACAGAGAAGGATGATGAAGGGAATGTGGTGGATTTTGTTTGTATGGATTTTAATAAACCGCTTGATAAGGTACTGTATAAAAGGCTGGTTAACCAAATTGAGGCTCATGGAATAGGAGGGTCAGTGTCCAATTGGATAAAAAATTGTCTTCAGGACAGAAAACGGTGAATCATTGTAAATGGTGTTTTTCAGATGGGCGGATGATAGATAGTGGTGTCCCCCAAGGGCCAGTGCTGGGACCGCTGCTTTTTTTGTTGTATGTAAATGACTTGGATCTTGGAATACAGAGTAGAATTTCAAAATTTGCTGATGACACCAAACCTGGAGTTGTGCAAACAGTGAGGATAATATGAACCACCTGCAAAAGGACATAGATAGGCTAGCAGAATGGGCAGAGAGGTGGCAGATGGAATTTAATACTGACAAGTGTGAGGTGATGCATTTTGGCAGAAGGAATAGGGAGCGTCAATATATACTTAATGGCACAGTTCTAAAGTGTGTGTAGGAACTGGGGGTTCATGTGCATCGATCTTTGAAGGTGGCAGGACATTTTGAGAGCGTAGTTAACAAAGCATATGGGATCTTGGGCTTCATATAGAGGCATTGAGTTCAAAAGCAGGGAAGTTATGCTGAATCTTTATAAAGCTCTGGTTAGGCCTCAACTAGAGTATTGTGTTCAGTTCTGGTCTCCAAACTTTAGGAAGGATGGGAGGGTCCTTGAAAAGGTGCACAGGAGGTTTACCAGAATGATTCCTAGGAATGGGGATTTTAGTTACAAGTTTAGGTTGGAAAAGCTTGGGTTTCTCTCCTTAGAACAAAGTAGATTGAGGGGAGATTTAATAGAGGTGTATAAGATTCTGACAGGCTTAGATAAGTTAGACAAGGAAAAACTTCCCATTAACTGATGGTACAAGGACTAGGGGGCAAAGATTGAAGGTTTTGGGCAAAAGATGCAGGAGGAATGTGAGGCAGAACTTTTTTACAGCAGGTGGAAATGATCTGGAACTGACTCCCACAAGGGTGGTGGAAGCAAAGCCAATCTATGACTTCAAAAAGAAATTGTATGGTCACTGGAAGGAAATAAATTTGCAGGGCTACCGGGATTGAGCGGAGGAGTGGGACTGACTGGATAGCTCTGTTGGGAGCTGGCATGGACTTGATGGGAAGAATGACCTCCTTCTGTGCCCTGCATGACTCTATTTGATAGAGGTGTTCAAAATCATAACGGGTCTTGACAGAGTAGATAGAGCGAAACTGTTAAGGTGATTGGCAAAAGAACCAATGGCGACATGAGGAAAAACTTTACATGCGATGAGTGATTAGAATCTGCAATGCACTATCTAAGAGGGTGGTGGAGGCAGATACAATTGGGGCTTTCAAAAGGAAATTCGATAAGCACCGAAGAGAAAAAAATTGTAGGACTATGGGGAAAAGTCGGGGAAGTGGGAATAGTTGAATTGTTCTTGCAGAGAGCTGGCATGAACTCAACAGATTGAATGGCCTCCTTTTGTGCTGTAACCATTCTGTGATTCTAGTCCAAAAAGGAGGTTATGCAATTAGCTGGCCTTTTCTTGCTTCCTTCTTTCTAATGTACCAAACAAAATTAGGAATATTTGGCATAGGCAGTCACAGGTGGAAGGACATTATACTATCATAAAGTAAACATGGATGAGGACCGCCATTTGCCTATGTATTCTTAACCTTCTAGAAAAACTTATATTGCAGCATCTAACTGTTTCTTAAATGATTGCAAGGATTTTCTCCTCACAATCTTACCTGGAAGACCATGCCAAGTTTTAATCATTGTTTAAGCACTATATGGCACATCTTGTTATATGGTATTTTATTCGATATAATGCCAGCCTAACAAAAACAATCGGCACAACACCAAACCCCTGCTGCTTTGTAGTTCCTTCGCCTGCAAGAATATACTGTGGTGATAATGATAAGTTGGCCTTTGTCACACGTACAAGAAGTGTGATGATGAAAACATACAGACTAAAACTGAAGAGTTATAAAAATTGACTTTACCTTTTTAAAAAATGGACAGTGCTGCTAAAATGGCTGCTGAAGGTAAATAATCTGGCCTTTGTATATTCAAACTGTCTGAAAGGAATACCTTTTGAGCTGGGAGGGGTCAATTAACACCCATCCTGAAACATTCCTGAATTGAATGCATTTTTCTGAAACAACAAAGATATAAAATGGAAACATCATAACCAGATTATTCTCATCCTGAAACCATCAAGAGACACTTTTGAATTGAATGGGTTCTTCTGAAACAAAGAAAGTGTGAAGTAGCCATATCCTGGACTCCTCCCCTCTTCCACTCCGCTCCATTGTCACCATTCCAAAGGGATTGTTCCCTGCGCGACACCCTGGTCCACTCCTCCATTACCCCCACCACCTTGTCCTCTTCCCCACGACATCCTCCCCTGCAATCGTAGGAGGTGCAATAACTGCCCACTTACCTCCTCTCTCCTCACTATCCAAGGCCCCAAACACTCCTTTCTGGTGAAGCAGTGATTTACTTGTACTTCTTTCAATTTAGTATACTGTATTCGCTGCTCACAATGTGGTCTCTTCTACATTGGGGAGACCAAATGCAGATTGACTGATCACTTTGCAGAACACCTCGGCTCAGTCTGAAAGCATGACCCCGAGCTTCCGGTTGCTTGCCATTTCAGCACCCTCCCTGCTCTCATACCCACATCTCTGTTCTGGGATTGCTGCAGTGTTCCAGTGAACATCAATGCAAGCGCGAGGAACAGCACCTCATTTACCGATTAGGCATGCTACAGCCTGCTGGACTGAACATTGAGTTCAGTACTTTCAGAGCATGATGGGCCCCCCATTTTACTTTTTATTTTTATTTTTAGTTAGTTTTTTTTCTTTGTTTATTTTCCTTTAGTTTCTTTAGTTTGTTTCTACTGTGCCTTCTCACTTTTTTCATGTTTGTGCTTCGGGCCAGGGCTGTTCATTTTTCTGTCAATGAATACCCTCTCTGCACTAATGCTTTGTCTCTCGCCACACCATTAACATACCATTTGCCTTTGCTCCGTGACCTTCTGGTCAGTTATTCTCTGTGACCTTGTCCTATCAATACCTTCTCTTTTGTTATCTCTTGCCCCACCCCTGCTTTACTTGCTGAAAACCTATTACATTTCTAATATTTGCCAGTTCTGATGAAGGGTCACTGACCTGAAATGTTAACTCAGCTTCTCTCTGTACAGATGCTGCCAGACCTGCTGAGTATTTCCAGCATATTTTGTTTTTATTTCAGATTTCCAGCATCTGCAGTATTTTGCTTTTATCCTAGACCATTGTTGGTCACCACAGCGAGGGGGATCCATATCTTCCAACAGAGACAAAGGTTTCAAACCATTTTTGACCTTAGCTCCCTGAGGAGAGAGAGAGAGACACCCAGAAAGAAGCCTCACCGAGAAGCTCACCGAGAAGCTTGTTTCCAGCTAAGGGGCTGGGAGAAATCCAGCAAGCCAGAAAGGAAGCACGCTGCTGTAGAATTCTACATCTTTACTTATGCAGCAGTGAATTAGAAGTGATCCACTGTCTTCAACTGAACTTTCAACCAAGAAAGAAAGCTATACCTCAGGCCTGCAACCAACAAGAATTTCCAAGAGAATTCAACAGGTTTACCGAGATTCCCGAAACCTACCCCACTTAAAACCACTTACTCCTTTTCTTCTTTGACTGTCTTGTGTGTGTGTGTGTGTGTGTGTGTGCGTGCAAGTGAATCCGTGAGTGGATGCAGTTGCAATTTTGAGATAAGGGGTATTGATCAATAAATAATTGATTTACTGTTTTAAGCCTACAAGAAAACCTGTCGCTATCTGTTTATTTGACAAGTAAATCACAAAGGGGTTAAACCCTAATAACAATAAAAACACTTGCTGTGGTTAGGTCAGAGTTGAACATTGGGAACCACCCAAACCTCTTACCAATGGCCATAACACCTCGAGGAAGAAACTTCAGACTGCTGGGTATTTTCCCAATTTTTAAGTGGCGTGTCCAACTTAGAAGAAATAACTTGCTTTTTACGTAGCACCTTAAAACGTCCTTAAGACATTCCTGAGCATTTCACATCCTGTGAAACCTGTTGTGAGTGTCGTAAATGTTGCTATATGAACAATGATGAACAGGTAAAGACCACGTAGCCTGTCCCACACAATTGCAATACCTTGGCGAAACAACAGCGCTCATCATTGACCACGAAGAAAGCTGCCCACAAAGATCTGGCTGAAACTGCTGTCTTTATTCATTTGAGTAATGACGGCAAAGAGTGATAGTTTTGCCGTCATTAATGCCGTAAAACCCCGGCCCTTGTGCATCACAATATATACATACCTCACCCCACCTGAAATCGTGATCTTGTGGGAGGGCAAAAAGCCAGATTAAAACCCATGCTAATTTAGGGGGAAACAGTCTGGGAAGTTCTTCTCTGACACATGTCAGTGATCAAAACTATTCCAGGAGTTGACTGTGGCCCTTATTTCCTTGAATTACCTATCTTCTGTTGAGGTGATGTCCGCCCCAACCAGAAACCAGGGTGGCACAGTGGCGCAGTGGCTGAGTGGCGCAGCGGTTAGCACCGCAGCCTCACAGCTCCAGGGACCTGGGTTCAATTCTGGGTACTGCCTCTGCCGAGTTTGCAAGTTCTCCCTGTGACCGCGTGGGTTTTCGCTGGGTGCTCCGGTTTCCTCCCACAGCCATAGACTTGCACGTGATAGGTAAATTGGCCATTGTAAGTTGCCCCTAGTGTAGGTAGGTGGTAGGGAATATAGGATTACTGTAGGGTTAGTATAAATGGGTGGTTGTTGGTTGGCACAGACTCGGTGGGCCAAAGGGCCTGTTTCAGTGCTGTATCTCTAAATAAATAAAATAAAAATAAAAGAGGTCCAGCTCTTGCTTGAAGGAATTCAGTGACTCAGTGTCCATCGCACAAGATTACAGTCTTTTCCAGAAGTCCACTACTTTCTGAGAAAAGAACCACCTGCCAGAGTTGTAGGCAAACATATCAGCTAAGTTGTGCACAGCAAGTTCCAACAAGCAGCAAATTAGATGAGTGACTAATTAAACTGTCGTGGTTGATTCAGGGATTAATGGCCAGGACGTTGCAAAAACTTCCTGCTCTTCGAGTAGTTATATGGAATCCTTTAAATCCTCCAGAGTAGAGAGACAGAGATTCTGTTTAACCTTTCATCTGGGATCCTCTGACATTGTAGCACTCCCTCAGGCTGTATTGAAGTATCAGTTTAGATTAAGTGTTGAAGGCCTGGATAGAACCTTGAACCCACAACCTCCTGCATCAGAGTTGAGTTGCTTCTGGCTGGTATGCTGTGAGGAGTCAGGCTTTACCTTACTGATTCATATTGAGAGTTATGCTGCTCTGTTCACATCAGTTGGCTTTTGGACCACTGGGCAGAAGTCCAGAATAAAGGAAAGTGGCATATTGATGCTGGTCGTGGCTTATGTCCAGATCATTGAACAGAATAGTTGAATTGTGGGGCAGAGACAGAAGGTATATAGGAATGGGCCAGCTTAGCACTTAGAATCAGAATTAAAGACCAGGAGGGTAATCTAATCTCTGAAAGAGCGATCGGCTTAATCTTTTTTCTTTTGTCCTATTCACATTGGTTTTATTTTTTTGTCTTTTTCAAAGATTTATCCACTTTCTTTTTAGAAGCTATAATAGATTCTGCTTTCAATATTGTTTCTGTTAGGATATTTCATGTCCTAACAACCCTCTATACTACCCGCTTTCTTCATTCTTTTGCTAATGATTTTAAATTTATGCTGACACAGTTTCTGACTGACCAGTGGAAATGCTTCCCTATTTACCTTACCAAACTCCTTATACTTTTGAACATGTCTCTGATCTTCTCTTAGTCATCTTTGTTCTAATGAAAGTGCTCTATATTTGCCAGAGTTATGAACTATTGCTGAGGACAGACAGCAGTTAGGAGGGAATCCACCTCAGGAAAGATATATTGGCCTTGTTGGTGGGAATATGGGGGGTGGGGGTGGGGGAGGGGTGCGCAGGGACAACATAGATTCAACAGAATAAATTCACTGGAAAAGCATGTGATTAAAGCAAATCCTATGCCACAATATTCTGTCCCATTCAAGCCAAAATCCTCCGAAGAGAAGATTGTAGTACCTCATCTATTCTCATTCAAGGCTAAAGACAAAGAGAATGAAGTGTTAGAGGAGAAGAAAATACAGGAATTGCACAAGTAGGTGACTGAGTTCCCTGCATTTAAAGCAGAGATTAATAGGTTAAATTATAAGGACAAGTTGCAGAAACTGGGCTTATCTTCTCTTGAGAATTGATTAAGGAGATTTAGATGTTTAAAATGATGATGATGAAAGGATTCAATAGGGTAGATGAAGAGTATTTATTTTCTCAGGTGGGGAAATCCAGAACAAGAGGGCATCATATTTAAATTGGAGCCAGACCATTCTGGAGTGAAACCAGGAAGTACTTCTTCACACAAACGTTAATAGAAATCAGGAACTCTCTCCTCCAAAAGCTTGTGGATGCCAGGATAATTTGAGCTTTCAGGAATGAGATATGGATATCAAGTAATATGAGTCAAAGGCGTGTAAAGGGGTTAAGGTACAGGTCAGACATAATCTAATTGAATGACGAAACAGGCTCTAGGGGCTGAATAGGCTACATCTGTTCCAATGTTTTTTCTTATTCTTGGATGTGATGTGAGCATCGCTGACAAGGCTAGAATTTGTTGCGCATCCCTAATTGCCCTTGAAAAGTGAGTCGCTTTATTGAACCACGACAGTCCATCTTCTTAAAGTACACCCACAGTGCTGTTAGGAAAGGAGTTCCAGGATTTTGGCCCAGCAACAGTGAAGGAACAGCAATATAGTTCCAAGTCAGGATGGTATGTGGCTTGGAGGGGAACTTGCAGGTGGTGGCGTTCCCATGCATCTGCTGCCCTTGTCCTTCCAGGTGGTAGAGGTCGTGGGTTTGGAAGTGCTGTAGAAGGAGACTTGGCGAGATCTGCAGTGCATCTTGTCGATGGTACACAATGCTGCCACTGTGTGCTGATGTGGAGGGAACAAATGTTTTAGGTGGTGGATTGGGTGCCAAACAAGCGGGCTGCTTTGTTCTGAATGGTGTCGAGGTTCTTGAGTGTTCATCTCTGTCTCTAAAAAGATAATTTGAACTACACACAACTTATTGTATTGGTAAAATAAATTAAGTTGTTTCATTGTGGTTACATTTCAGTAAGAATGCTGATTAATATGAGATGGTTGTTAATCACATGAAGTTGCTTGCATGAGAAGTTTTGTAGAAAAAAAATGATTCTGGTTCTGAGAGTAACTAAAACCTGCCACATCACAGCTGTTGTTTCCTGCAAAGGTTTTAAGATCGCTGTGACAGTTCCTGTCAAAAGGATTCACAAGCTAATAACTTCCTTTTGATTCAAATTCATTTCCTTTTGAAGTATAATATAAGCAATCCCAGTTTTAAGAATACATCAACTATCTGTGTCCGTTTCAATGAGACAGCTGCACTAGGGTGACATAGGTTATTGAATATTCCTGTATTGCATTGTCATTCCACTAAGTTATTAGGAAGGATCTTTCTGTTAGCCTATCTTTTGCTTTTTCAAATACTGAATGAGCAGTTCTTTTGCTATTTTTTTGTTTAATTCTGCAGCACTGAGAGCATTTATGGTGTAGTTTTTAAAAGTTCTCTTTATTCCTCCAACCATACATCTTTGTGCCTGCATAATATTAATTTATCTTCGATTTTATCAAGTCCTGAGCCAAAGCGTATATAAAAAGCCAGAGGGCAGTCCATAACTGCATTGATTCTAGGCTCCTGGGACTGGACTGTACTGGAATGTCTCCTCATGCAGCTTCTGCCTCATTCAAGTACATAGATGTGGTCTTCCCAGAGGCTGGCTAAACCAGTTGTGTGCCAATGAGTACCTGGGAGTAACAAGGCCGTAATTTCGTAATCAGCTGCTCAGATGGCATTAAAAAGCTTTAAAATCACTGCAGTTTAAAAGAGAATTATTTCATTATTTTTCTGTTTAGGCAGTCCCTCGGCAATGAGGATGACTTGCTTCCACTCCGGTTCGGTGCATTCTCAGGTGGCTATTGAGTCCAATGTGTGATTCCCAGACTCTGCCACATGTCTGGCAGGTGGTGTTTGATAGATCGAGTAGATGAGTTCCTTGGAGGGAGCTATGCTCTCCTTCCATTGCCTGAACTTGGCCTCCACATATTCCTGTCCAGGTTTGTGCTTCCCGGGTGCTTTTTCGTCATTTTGGACAGTTACAGGCCAGGAATTCCCATAGTTTGGTTGATTTGTTGGATCTCTTTAGGGATGCTTTGAGAACATCTATAAAGCATTTCCACTGTCCTCCACGGCCAAGATCGGAGTAGAGTAGAATGTGTGATCCGACCACTGAAGCTGGTTTTGGGTGATTAGCATCTCAGTGCTGGGAATATTGGGTTGGGAGAGGATGCTGATATTAGATCACCTATCCTGCCAATCATCACCTCATTCCATGACAATATGAAAGGCACAATTCAGCATAGTGGTGCCTCATCAGACCACTTTCCTATCCTGAGTGGCGTGAAACAGGGCTGTGTTCTCGCACCTGCACTGTTTGGGATCTTCTTCTCACTGCTGCTCTCACATGCGTTCAAGTCTTCAGAAGAAGGAAGTTTCCTCCACACAAGATCAGATGGCAGGTTGTTCAACCTTGCCCGTCTTAGAGTGAAGACCAAAGTACAGAAGGTCCTCATCAGTGAACTCCTCTTTGCTGACGATACTGCATTAACATCCTACACTGAAGAGTTTCTGCAGAGACTCATCGACAGGATTGCAACGGATTTGGCCTAACCATCAGCCTCAGGAAAACGACCATCATGGGACAGGACGTCAGAAATGCTCCATCCATCAATATCGGCGACCACGCTCTGGAAGTGGTTCAGGAGTTCACCTACCTAGGCTCAACTATCACCAGTAACCTGTGTTTCGATGTAGAAATCAACAAGCGCATGGGAAAGGTGTCCGCTGCTATGTCCAAACTGGCCAAGAGGGTGTGGGAAAATGGCGCACTGACACGGAACACAAAAGTACGAGTGTATCAAGCCTGTGTCCTCAGTACCTTGCTCAAGGGCAACGAGGCCTGGACAACATATGCCAGCCAAGAGCGACGTCTCAACTCATTCCATCTTCGCTGCCTCCGGAGAATCCTTGGAATCAGGTGGCAGGACCGTATCTCCAACGCAGAAGTCCTCGAGGCAGCCAACATCCCTAGCATATACACTCTACTGAGCCAGCGGCGCTTGAGATGCCTTGGCCACGTGAGCCGCATGGAAGATGGCATGATTCCGAAGGACGCATTGTACAGCGAGCTCGTCAGTGGTATCAGACCCACCAGCCGTCCATGTCTCTGCTTTAAAGACGTCTGCAAACGCGACATGAAGTCCTGTGACACTGACCACAATTCGTGGGAGTCAGTTGCCAGTGATCGCCAGAGCTGGCGGACAGCCATAAAGGCGGGGATAAAGAGTGGCGAGTCGAAGAGACGTAGCAGTTGGCAGGAAAAAAGACAGAAGCGCAAGGAGCGAGCCAACTGTGTAACAGCCCCGACAACCAATTTTATCTGCAGTGCCTGTGGAAGAGTCTGTCACTCTAGAATTGGCCTTTATAGCCACTCTAGACGCTGCTTCACAAACCACTGACCACCTCTAGACGCTTTCCTATTGTCTCTCGAGACAAGGAGGCCAAAGAAAGAAGAATCCTGCCAGTAAATTGAAGGATTTTGCAAGACAGCATCAGCAGTATTTCACCAATGCCTTGAGGTGCTGCTGTAGATTGTTCAAGTCCCCAAAGCATATAAGAGCGTGGGATCATTGCTTCCCGGTAAACCTTGATTTTAGTCCCGGGTTTGAGGAACTGGCCCTCGAATACTCTTTTCCTCAATTGGCTGAAGGCTGAGCTGGTACGTCGGAGACATTGGTGGATTTTATCATCTTTGTCTGCTTTCATTGAGAGGAAACTCCTGAGATATGGAACGTTTTCCAGGGTCTTGCTGTGGATCTTGATCAAGGGGGAGTGATGATGTGTTGCGGAACAGGTTAGAAGAGGACCTTAGTTCTACGGTATCTAAAGTAAGGCCCATCCTCTTGTATGCTTTGGAAAGGGGTCAACGAGCTCGGTCTCCAAGTGAGTGTACTGAAGATCAATGACTGAGGTTGGAGTGGCCTTCGTTTTGTGATAGAGGCTACGAAGGTTGAATCATTTCCCATCTGTCATGGAGGTTATCTCCACTCCTTTGGGAAGCTTGCTGGAGATGAGGAGCAGAATTGTGGCGAGGAAGATAGAGAAGAGGATTGATGTAATGAACACCTCGTTTGATCTCAGTTTTCACTGAGATAGCGGCTGTGGTGGTCCCATTAGTAAGGATCAAAGCTTGCATGACATCATGTTGTAGGCCAAGGATGTTGACAAATTTCTGTGCACCGGTGATGGAAGGAGTGAATGTTTAAGGTGGTGGATGGAGTGCCAATCAAGTAGGTTTTTTTTCCTGGATGTTGTCTAGTATCTTGAGTGTTGTTGGAGCTGCATTGATACAGGCAAGTGAAGAGTATTCCATCACACTTCTGACCTGTGCTTTGTAGATAGTGGACAGGCTTTGGGGAGTTAGGAGGCGAGTTATTCATCGCAGAATTCCCAGTCTCTGACCTGCTCTTGTAGCCACAGTATCTGTATGGCTCATCCAGTTAACTTTCTGGTCAATGGTAACCTTTCCAGGATGTTGATGGTGGGGGATTCAGCGATGGTAATGTGATTGAATGCTAAGGGGAGATAGTTAGATTCTCTCTCATTGCATATGGTCATTGCCTGGCACCTGTGCTGTGAATGCTACTTTCCACTTATCAGCCCAAGCTTGGATGTTGATCAGGTCTTTCTGCATGTGAGCACAGACTGCTTCAGTATCTGAGGAGTTGTGAATAGTGCTGAATATTGTGCAATCATCAGCAAACCTCTGCATTTATGACCTTATGTTGAAGGAAAGGTTATTGATGAAGCAGCTGAAGATGGTTGGGAGTAGGACACTAAGCTGAAGAACTCCTGCAGCGATGTCCTGGGGCTGAGATAATTGGCCTCTAACAACCACAACCATTTTCCTTTGTGTTAGGTATGACTCCAACCAGTGGAGGGTTTTCCCCCGGATTCCCATTGACTTCATTGTTACTTGGGCTCCTTGATGCCATACTCAGTCAAGTGCTGTCTTGATGTCAAGGTCAGTCACTCTCACCTCACCTCCGGAATTCAGCTCTTTTTTACTTCTTTGGACTATGGCTGTAATGAGGTTTGGAGCCGAGTTGTCCTAGAACATAAGAAATAGGAGCCGGAGTAGACCATATGGCTCCTCGAGTCTGCGCTGCCATTCAGTACGATCATGGCTGATCCTCAATCTCAACTGCACTTTCCTGCCCACTCACTCCCCATATCCCCTGATTCCCTGTTTATCTCAGCCTTAAATGTATTCAATGATGGAGCAAGCACACCCTCTGAGGTAGAGACTTCCAAAGATTCGCAACCCTCTGACTGAAGAAATTTCTCCTCATCTCAGTCCTAAATGATTTAACCCTTATCCTCAGACTGTGTCTAGATTCCCTAGTCAGGGGAAACAACCTCTCAGTGTCTACCTGTCAATCCCCTTCAGAATCTTGTATGTTTCAATGAGATCATCTCTCATTCTTCTGAACTCTGGAGAGCATAGACCCAATTTCCTCAGCCCCTTATCATAGGACAACCGTTTCATCCCAGGAAATAATCTAATGAATCATTGCTGTACCGCCTCCAATGCAAATATATCCTTCTGAAAATATGGAGTCCAAAATTGTGCGCAGTACTCCAGGTGTGGTCTCACCAAAGCCCAGTTGTAACAAGACTTCCTTATTCTTGTACTCCAATCCCCCTGGCAATAAAGGCCAATATGCCATTTGCTTCCTAATTGATTGCTGTACTTGCATGTTAACTTTCTGTGTTCCTTGTACAAGTACACCCAAGCCCCTCTCAACATCAACATTTAAAAGTTTCGTGCCTTTTGAAAAATATTCTGCTTTTCTGTTCTTACTGCCAAAGTGAATAACCTCATACTTTCCCACATTGTACTCCATCTGGCACCTTGTTTCCCACTCACTTAGCCTGTCTGTATCTCTTTGTGTCCTCCTCACAGCTCACATTCCCAGCTAGCTTTGTATCGCCCTAGTATTGATCCTTGTGGAATTCCACTACTTACAGCCTGCCAACTTGAAAATGCCCCGTTTATCCCTACTCTCTGCTTTCTGTTCGTTAACAAATCCTCTATCCATGCTAATGTATTACTCCCCCAACTCCATGAGCCTTTATCTTGTGTATTAATCTCGTCTAAGAGCGAAGACCAAAGTACGGAAAGTCCTCATCAGGGGACTGTTCTTTGCTGACGATGCTGCATTAACATCTCACACTGAAAAGTGTCTGCAGAGACTCATCGACAGGATTGCGGCTGCCTGCAACGAATTTGGCCTAACCATCAGCCTCAAGAAAACGAACATCATGAGACAGGACGTCAGAAATGCTCCATCCATCAATATCGGCCACCACGCTCTGGAAGTGGTTCAAGAGTTCACCTACCTAGGCTCAACTATCACCAGTAACCTGTCTCTCGATGTAGAAATCAACAAGCGCATGGGAAAGGCTTCCACTGCTATGTCCAGACTGGCCAAGAAAGTGTGGGAAAATGGCGCACTGACACGGAACACAAAAGTCCGAGTGTATCAAGCCTGTGTCCTCAGTACCTTGCTCTATGGCAACGAGCCCTGGACAACATATGTCAGCCAAGAGTGACGTCTCAATTCATTCCATCTTCGCTGCCTCCGGAGAATCCTTGGAATCAGGTGGCAGGACCATATCTCCAACACAGAAGTCCTCGAGGCGGCCAACTTCCCCAGCATATACACCCTACTGAGCCAGCGGCGCTTGAGATGGCTTGGCCATGTGAGCCGCATGGAAGATGGCAGGATCCACGGATACGATAGCGTCTTTTAAGATGTATCTAGACAGCTACATGAATGGGCAGGAAGTAAAGAGATACAGACCCTTAGAAAATAGGCGACAGGTTTAGATAGAGGATTTGGATCGGCGTAGGCTTGGAGGGCCGAAGGGCCTGTTCCTGTGCTGTAATTTTCTTTGTTCTTTGTTCTTTGTTATCCCCAAGGACACATTGTACAGCGAGCTCGCCACTGGTATCAGACCCACCGGCCAGCCATGTCTCCACTTTAAAGACATCTGCAAATGCGACATGAAGTCCTGTGACATTGATCACAAGTCGTGGGAGTCAGGTGCCAGTGATCGCCAGAGCTAGCAGGCAGCCATAAAGGTGGGGCTAAAGTGTGGCGAGTTGTAGAGACTTAGCAGTTGGCAGGAAAAAAGACAGAAGCGCAAGGGGAGAGCCAACTGTGTAACAGCCCCAACAACCAATTCTATCTGCAGCACCTGTGGAAGAGTCTGTCACTCTAGAATTGGCCTTTATAGCCACTCCAGGCGCTGCTCCACAAACCACTGACCACCTCCAGGCGCTTACCCATTGTCTCTCGAGACAAGGAGGCCAAGGAAAGAAGAATCTCTTGTGTGGTACTTTATCGAATGCCTTTTGGAAATCCAAGTATATTACATCTACTGGTTCCCCTTTATCTACCCAGCTAGTTACATCCTCAAAAAACTCCAATAAATTTGTCAAACACAATTTTCCTTTCGTAAAACCATGTTCACGCTGACTGATCATATTATGATTTTCTAAGTCATTGTTAAGACTTCCTTAATCATAGATTCCAGCAATTTTCTGACGACTGATGTCAGGCTAACTGGTCTGTAGTTCCCTGTTTTCTCTCTCCCTCTTTTCTTGAATAGCGATGTTACATTTGCTAACTTCCAATTTGCTGGGACTGTTTAAGAATTCAGGAAATTTTGGAAAATCATAACCAGCACATCGACTATCTCTGCAGTTACTCGTTTAGAACCCCAGGATGTAAGCCATCAGGTCCTGGGGATTTGTTAGATTTTAGTCCCTGAAGTTTCTCCAATACTTTTCTCTGCTGATATTAATTACTTTAAGTTCTTCACTCTTCTTAGCCCTTTGATTACCCTATATTTCTGGTATGTAATTTATATCTTCTACTGTGAAGACAGACACAAAATATTTGTTCAACAGCTCTGCCGTTTCCTCGTTTGCCATGGTAATTTCCCCTCTGCCTCGAAGGGACCAATGTTTATTTTAGCTACTCTCCTTTTTATATACTTGTAAAATCTCTTACAATCTGTTTTTATATTGCTGGATAGTTTGCTCACATATTCTATTTTTCCCCTTTTTATCAACTTTTTGGTAGCCCTTTGCTGGTTTCTAAAACATTCCTAATCCTCAGGCTTACTACTATACTTTGCCACATTATAACCCTCTTCTTTTAATCTAATACTATCCTTAACTCAGTTATTAAGTCATGGATGGATCGATCTTGCTGAGTTTTTGTTTTTCAATGGAATGTATTTTTGTTGAATATTTTGAATTGTATCTTTAAATGTTTCGCACTGTTTATTTATCGTCTTGCCTTTTAGTCTTTTTACCCAATCAACCATAGCCAGCTCCCCCCTCATACCTGTGTAATTGGCTTCGTTCAAGTTTTAGGATTCTTGTTTGGGAGTGGAGTATGTCTCTTTCAAATGTAAGAATTCAATTTATTATGATCATTTTTTTTAGTTAGTTAGTTTAGATACAGCACTGAAACAGGCCCTTCGGCCCACCGAGTCTGTGCCGACCATCAACCACCCATTTTACACTAATCTTACACTAATTCCATATTCCTACCACATCGCAACCTGTCCCTATATTTCCCTACCACCTACCTATACTAGGGGCAATTTATAATGGCCAATTTACCTATCAACCTGCAAGTCTTTTGGCATGTGGGAGGAAACCGGAGCACCCGGAGAAAACCCACACAGACACAGGGAGCACTTGCAAACTCCACACAGGCAGTACCCAGAATTGAACCCGGGTCGCTAGAGCTGTGAGGCTGCGGTGCTAACCACTGCGCCACTGTGCCAGTGTATCTTTGACTATGAAATTACTGATTAATCCCGCCTCATTACACAATACTAGATCTAAAATAGTTTTAACTCTAGTTTGTTCCACAACATATTGTTCCAGGAAACGGTCTGGAAAGCAGAACCCAAACTGAGCATTGGTGAGCAGGTTATTGTTGAGTAATTGCTGCTTGATTGCACTGTTGACAACACCTTTGCTGATGATTTAGAGTAGGTTGATGGGGTGGTAATTGGCTGGATTGGATTTGTCCTGCCTTTTGTGGGCAGGACACCCTGGGCAATTTTCCACTTGTCGGGTAGTTGGCAATGTTGTAGCTGTACTGGAACAGCTTGACCAGGGGCACGGCTAGCTCTGGAGCACAAGTCTTTAGTACTACAGCTGGGATGGTATTACATGGAGTGAATCGAATTGGTTGAAGACCGGCATCTGTGATGCTGGGGACCTCAGGGGAGACGGTGGCATAGTGGTAATGTCACTGAACTAGTAATCTAAAGGCCCAGGCCAATGCCCTGGGAGTGCGAGTTCAAATCTCACCATTGCAGCTGGTGGAATTTAAATACAATTAATTTTTTTAAAAATCTGAAATTGAAAGCTAGTCTTCGTAATGGTGCCCTGAAACTATCATTGCTTGTTGTAAAAACCTATCTGGTTCATTCATGCCCTTTAGGGAAGGAAATCTGCAGTCCTTACCTGGTCTGGCCGACATGTGACTCCAGACCCACAGCAATGTGTTTAACTCTTAATTGTCCTCTGAAATGGTCTAGCAAACTACTCATTTGCCCAGGGCAATTGGGGATGGGCAACAAATCGTTGCCTTGTTAGCAAAGCCCACATGCCATGAAAGAATAAAACAAAAGGCCAGGATGGATCGTCAACTCGCCACTTCTGGCTGAAGACTTGCTGGGCTCCATCACTGAGGATGGGGATATTTTTGGAGTTTCCTGCTCTGCTTAGTTGTTTAATTGTCCACCACCATTCATGACTGGACATGGCATAACTGAAGAGCTTTGACCTGCTGGTTATGGGATCATTTAGCTTTGTCTATTGCTTACAGCTTCCGCCCTTTAGCATACTTGTAATCCTATGTTGGCACCAGGATGGCATCTCATTTTTAGGTATGTCTTGTGCTGCTCCTGGCATGCTCTCCTAAACTCCTCGTTTAACCAAGGTTGGGCCGCCTGGCTTGATGGTAATTCCCAAGGGAATTACCAATATGCCAGGCCATGAGGTTACAGATCGTGGTGGAATACAGTTCTGCTGCTACTGCTGGCCCACAGTGGAGTTTTGAACTGCTAGATCTGTTCTGAATCTGTCCCATTTAGCATGATGGCAGTGTCACACAACACAATGGAGGATGTCCTCAGTGTGAAGTTGGGACTTTGTCTCTACGAGGACTGTGCTGTGGTGACTCTTACTAATGTCATGGACAGTTGCATCTGCGATAAGTAGATTGGTGAGGATGAGATCAAGTAAGTTTTCCCTCTTGTTGGTTTTCTCACCACCTGTTGCAGGTCCAGTCTAACAGATATGTCCTTCTCAGTCAAAAGTGGTGCTGCTGAGCCATTTTTGGTGATGGACATTGAAGTCCTCCACCCAGAGTACATTTTGTGCCCTTGCTACCCTCAGTGCTTCTTCCAAGTGGTACTTAACATGGAGGAGACTGATTCATTAGTTGGGGGAAGGTGGTAGGTAATTAGCAGGAGGTTTACTTGTCCATGTTTTTCACCTGTTGCCATGAGACTTCATGAGTCAATGTTGAGGACTTCCAGGGCCACTCTCTCCTGACTGTATACCACTGTGCTGTCACCTCGTCTTGGTCTGTCCTACTGATGGGACAGGACATACACAGGGATGGTTATGCAGGAATCTGGGATATTGGCTGTAAGGTATAACTCGGTGAGTATGACTTTGTCAGGCTCTTGCTTGCCTCGTCGATGGAACAGCTCTCCCAATTTTGGCACAAGACCCCAGATGTTGATGAGGAGGACTTTGCAGGATTGACTGAACAGGGTGTGTCTTTCTCATTTCTGCTGCCTTGGTTAATGCCGGATGGTCTGTCTGTTCTTATGCTAATTCAACTTTTCTGTAGCTGTTTGAACATCTGAGTGGCTTGCTCGGCCATTTCAGAGGCAGCTAAGAGTGAATCACATTGCTGTGGGTCTGGAGCCAGACTATGCAAGGATATTAGTGAACCAGATGGGTTTTTATGGTAGTTTTGTGATCATTACTGAGACTTTTTTTAAATTCCAGATTAATCAAATTTAAATTTTTTCTGCTGCCATTGTAGGAGTTGAATTCATGTTTCTGGAGGATTAGTCTGGGCCTCTAGTTTACTAGTCCAGTAACATTACCACTCTTGTACTTAGTAGAATATCAGGGGCATTCTGCTTTTTAATACAAAAAAAATCACATAAACCCCAATAAAAGGTGAAATCGATAAGCATTTACCAGTCATAATGCAGCTTGCAGAATTACTTTTTAAGGCCAGGGAGGATAAATTTCTTTGCTCCTGGTAACTTTCATGAACAATATTAGCTGGATTTTCTGCAGTTGGCTGCTTTCCCTATGCGTGTATCGAGCTCTGCATCAAGGGACAGATTGTCTATCACTGGACCTAAGGCAGTAGGATTTGATAACCACTTCCAGCAGGGTGTTATTTAGTGTGACCCAGAGGCGGAGCTGCAACACCTTGTCCCATGACCATGATTTTCTTGATGCTTATTGTCAAGGAGAACAAGTTACAGACATGGGAGAGATGGTCCATGAGACTCTGTAGCTGAGTTTCCATCTAAGCGACTAGTACAGCAGCATAGAGGAGTTTTCTGATCAGGACGTGATGTGTTTTTGTCTTGGATTTCAGCCTTGATAAATTATAGAGCTTGCTGCCTGACCGATTATGCAAGTAGACTCCTTCCATATGTCCATTACATGCAAAATTCGCATGGGATAACACCAAGCTTACCCTTAGGAACAAGCTGATGGTTTATAAGGCCTATGTTCTCAGCCCCTTGCTGTATGACAGCAAAACATGGTCGACTTACAGCTACGAGGAAAAGAAGCTCAATAATTTCCATCTTCGCTGTCTGCGGCACATGAAGGGTATATGCTGGCAGGACAAAATCACAAATACAGAATTCCTATCAAAGGCAGAGCTCCCAAGTGTGTTGGCACTAATCAAACAGTGGTGGCTTCAGTGGATCGGACATGTCCACAGGATGGAAGACGGTTGCATACCCAAGGACCTTCTGTATGGTGAGGTCGCTGGGGACAGATGACCAGCAGGGCACCCAAAGTTCCGTTTCAAGGACGCTTGCAAGCGTGACATGAAGGCCCTAAATGTCGACTGTCGCACCTGGGAGCTACTAGCTGGCAAAAGAGGGAAATGACGACACATCCTGTGGTCTGGTGTGCAATACCATGAAGACCAGTAGCTACAGCAGCTTGGCAACAGGTGCCAAAGCCGAAAACAACCACTGACAGTGTCACTTGGCAGCTTCATGTGCAGCAATTGTGGCAGAACCTGCCTCTCAAGGATTGGCCTGCACAGCCATCAACAAAGGTGCACCAAGAGAAGACTACAACACTGGCATCTACCCTGCAATGTGGAAAATTGCCCAGGTATGTCCTGTACACAAAAAGCAGGACAAGTCCAACCCGGCCAATTACCACCCCATCAGCCTACTCTCAATCATCAGTAAAGTGATGGAAGGTGTCATCAACAGTGCCATCAAGCAGCACTTGCTTAGCAATAACCTGCTCAGTTATGCTCAGTTTGGGTTCCGCCAGGGCCACTCAGCTCCTGACCACATTACAGCCTTGGTTCAAACATAGACAGAAGAGTTGAACTCAAGAGGTGAGGTGAGAGTGACTGCCCTTGACATCAAGGCAGCATTTGACCGAGTATGGCATCAAGGAGCCCTCGCAAAACTGAAGTCAATGAGAATCAGGAAGAAAACCCTCCACTGGCTGGAGTCATACCTAGTGCAAAGGAAGATGGTTGTGGTTGTTGGAGGTCAATTATCTCAGTTCCAGGACATCACTGCAGGAGTTCCTCAGGGTAGTGTCCTAGGCCCAACCATCTTCAGCTGCTTCATCAATGACCTTCCTTCAATCATAAGGTCAGAAGTGGGGATGCTCGCTGATGATTGCACAATGTTCAGCACCATTCGTGACTCCTCAGATACGCAAACAGTCCGTGTAGAAATGCAGCAAGACCTGTACAATATCCAGGCTTGGGCTGATAAGTGGCAAGTAACAATCCCGCCACACAAGTGCCAGGCAATGACCATCTCCAACAAGAGAGAATCTAACCATCTCCCCTGGATATTCAATGGCATTACCATTGTTGAATCCCCCACTATCAACATCCTAGGGGCTACCATTGACCAGAAACTGAACTGGAGTAGCCATATAAACACTGTGGCTACAAGAGCGGGTCAGAGGCTAGGAATCCTGAGGCGAGTAACTCACCTCCTGACTCCCCAAAGCCTGTCCACCATCTAGAAGGCACAAGTCAGGAGTGTGATGGAATACTCTCCACTTGCCTGGATGGGTGCAACTCCAACAATACTCAAGAAGTTCGACACCATCCAGGACAAAGCAGCCCGCTTGTTGGCACCCCATCTACAAACATTCACTCCCTCCACCACCGACGCACAGTGGCAGCAGTGTGTACCATCTACAAGATGCACTGCAGCAACGCACCAAGACTCCTTAGACAGCACCTTCCAAACCTGCGACCTCTACCAATTAGAAGGGCAAGGGCAGCAAATGCATGGGAACACCACCACCTGCAAGTTCCCATCCAAGTCACACACCATACTGACTTGGAACTATATCCCCATTCCTTCACTGTCGCTAGGTCAAAATCCTGGAACTCCCTTTCTAACAGCACTGTTTGTGTACCTACCCCAAATGGACTGCAGCGGTTCAAGAAGGCAGCTCACCACCAGCTTCTCAAGGGCAATTAGGGATGGGCAATAAAAGCTGGCCTGGCCAGCGACGCCCAAATCCCATGAACGAATTAAAGAAAAGACACCCCACCTAAATGGATTGTTTGCTAGGCGTCCATCAGCTTTCGTAGATGGAAGGGTGTCAACAATTCTGCAATTAATTATGATTGCATAAAATAATCTAGCCCATTTCTGTTAATCATTTATGAGAATATAATAATTTTTTTAATAATGATTTGTAGCAAATTAGAACTATTTCTGGTCCAGCTGTACTGATTTAAAACAGTAGCCCATTTCAGCTCTGCTGTATTTTCTTCAGCCTCTATTATTGCTCCTCACCCTTCAAATAATGTAATCTGGGAACAATGGGCAATAATGTCAGAAGGTTGTGTATTTAAATCAACAATAATAACTTACATTTATATGGCACCTTAAATGTCATATAATGTCCCAAGATGCTTCACAGGAGCATTATAAAATGAAATATGATATCGAGCCAATTAAGGAGATATTAGGACAGATTGTGAAAGGGGTAGGTTTTAAGGAGCGTCTTAAAGGGGGAAAGCGAAGTCGAGGGGCGGAGGGATGTAGGCAGAGAATTCCAGAGATTACAGTCAGGGCAACTAAATGCACAGCCACCAATGGTGGAGTGATTAAAATTGGGATGCTCAAGAGGCCAGAGTTAGATGAACACAGATATCTTGGAGATTGTGGGAGTGGAGGAGATTACAGTGATAGGGAGGGGCGAGGACGTGGAGGGATTTGAAAAAAGAGTTTTAAAATCAAGACAATGCTTGACCAGGAGCCAATGTAGGTTGACGAGGGCAGGGTGATTGGTGAATGGGAGCTCGTGCAAATTAAGACACGTGCAGCAGAGTTTTGGATGACCTCAAGTTTACGGAGGGTAGAATGTGGGTGTGTTGGAATAGTCAAGCCTAGAGGTAACAAGGGCATAAATGAGGGTTTCATCGCAGATGAGCTGAGACGAGTGATGTTACAGAGGTGGTAAAAAGGCAGTCTTATTGAGGGCACATATATGAGATCTGAAGCTCATCAAGTGGTCATATGTGACACCAAGGTTGTGAATCCCACTCCAACAGTTAAGTGTATAATCTCGGCTAAAACTTAACACAGTGGTGAGGCACAGCTGCTTTCCTTCAAATAAAATATTAAAATGAGGCCTATTGTCCTGACAATCACCCAACACCATTCGAAATAGATTAACTGGTGATTTACCTCCATGCTGTTTTGGGGGATCTTGATTTGTGCACAGTGGCTGCTGTGTTCATCTACATAGCACTTTCATCTTGAACTACTGATATTTCCTGCAGTGAGAGATGATGTAAAAAAGACTGGAAAATAACAGCAATTATTTGGTGCTAAATCAGACTTGCACATAATTCCACCGGTGATACTGCTAGCATAGACACCTAGTGACATTTTAAAGTATTATAATATCCTAATGTATATTTAACTGCATCCAGAACTGTGCCTAGTAATAATCTGTATTAATGAAAATGCAGAATAGGAATCACCTTATTTAACCTTCACATAGCAGGTGATATTATTTAAGGTCATACCTTATGTCTGTGAGCTCATAAAGCTATAAATTGATAATGCCATCAGGAGTCACTGAAGGCAAACATTAATTACATTAACAGCACTGTACTCTTGGAAATCCAATTTCAGCTTGTGATCACTGTGGTGCAAATACGCTGTACATTGTGACTGCGTTGGAAAATTCAGCAGGTTTTTAAAAATTAATTCTCAGGATGTAGGCGTCACTGGCAAGTCTTTCATTTATTGTCCATCCGTAGTTGCCCTTGAGAAGGTTCTTGAACTGCTGCAGTCTGTGCGGTGAAGGTACTCCCACAAGCCTGTTAGGTGTGAAGTTCTCAGATTTTGAGCCAGCAACACTGAAGGAACAGTAATATGTGCCCAATTCAGGATGGTGTGACTTGGAACTGGAGATGGTGGTGCTTCCATG
Source organism: Heterodontus francisci (assembly GCF_036365525.1). Classification (NCBI taxonomy): domain Eukaryota; kingdom Metazoa; phylum Chordata; class Chondrichthyes; order Heterodontiformes; family Heterodontidae; genus Heterodontus; species Heterodontus francisci. The sequence continues at coordinate 42,935,160 of NC_090375.1, forward strand.
CACCTACCGCCTTTGTCCTTCTTGGTGGTGGAGGTCGTGGGTTTTGGAGGTGCTGCCAAAGAAGCCTTGGCGAGTTGCTGCTGTGCATCCTATAGATTGTACACATGGCAGCTATGGTACGATGGTGATGCAGTGGGTGACTTTTTAAACACATGGATGGGCTGCTGATCAAATAGACTCTGATTCTGGATGGCGTTGAGCTTCTCGAGTGTTGTTGTCCTTGTAGCATCCAAGCAAGTGGAGAATATTCTGTAACTTGCATAGATTAATTAAGGAAAATCATCATGGATTTGTTAAAGGCAATTTATGTTTCACCAACTTGTTTGAGTTTTTTGATGAAGTAACAGAGGGGGTTGAGGGTAATGCGGGTGACGTGGTCTCTATGGACTTCCAAAAGGCATTTGATAAAGTGCCATATAATAGGCTTATAAGCGAAGTTGAAGCAGATGGAATAAAAGAGACAGTGGCAGATTGGATAAGGTGTCGGCTGAGTGACAGGTGACAATGCAGTGGTGAACGGTTGTTTTTTGGACTGGGGGAAGGTATACAGCGGGGTTTCCCAGGGATTGGTATTGGATCACTGCTTTTCTTGATATATATTAATCACTTAGACTTTGGTATAAAGGGCACAATTTCAAAATTTGCAGTGCAGTGAACAGTGAGGAGGATGGTGATAGACTTCAAGAGAAGATAGACAGGCATTAGGTGGACAAGTGGCAGATGAAATTTAGTGTAGAGAAGTGCAAAGTGATACATTTTGGTAGGAAGAATGAGGAGAGGCAATATAAACAAAGGGGTACAATTCCAAAGGGGTGCAGGAACAGAGATATCTGGGGGTACATGTGCACAAATCATTGATGGTGGCAGAACAATTGAGATAGCAGTTAAAAAGGCATATGTGATCCTGGCCTTTATAACTAGAGGCATAGAGCAGACAAGGAAGGAAGTTATGATGAACCTTTATAAAATATTGATTCAGCCTCAACTGGAGTATTTTGTCCAATTCTGAGCATCACAGAAACTTATGAGGTTGGTTCCAGGGAAGAGAGACTTCAGTTACATGGATAGATTGGGGAAATTGGAGTTGGTCTCCTTGGAGCAGAGAAGGTTGAGAGGAAATCTGATGGAGCTGTTCAAAAACATGACAGGTCTAAACAGAGTAGGCAGAGAGAAACTGTGCCTATTGGTGGCAGGGTCAAGAACTGGAGGACCCTGATGTAAAGTTATTGGCAAAGGAACCAAGGGTGATATGAGGAAAAAACAATTTGCGCAGCGAATGGTTAGGATCTGGAATACACTGCCTGAGAGTGTGGCGGAGGCAGATTCAATCATGGCTTTCAAAAGGGAATAGGATAGGTACCTGAAGAGACAAAATTTGCAAGGCCACAAAGAAATGGCAGGGGAGTGGGACTAGCTCAATTGGTCTTATGGAGAGATGGCATGGTCTGTATGGGCCAAATGGCCTCCTTTATGTGCTGTAACCATTCTGTGATTTTATTCAATATATGCGATTTTTGGAAGTGACCATTGAATCTTCTTCCACTACCCTTTCAGATAGTACAGTTCATTAACACCCTCTGGTACGTTGTCCAGGGAGCCGCGATTGTGAATGTTGTTAGACAGTTCAAACATGGAGAGCATCACAGCATGGCTGAGCCTGATGCTGTGTTAGCAAAATGTCCACATGCACATGTGCTTTCTATTAAGGATTACAGGATTGTGATCAGAGCTTCACTGATATTTAGCTCTCCAGCCTAACGCCCAGAACCAAATTGCAGTTGTGGCCACAATTGAGGGTTAGCTGATGCAGCACAATTCAGAAATTGAATCTGGGATCTTCTGGCATGTAAACTCAATACAATGTGACTTTGATTTACATTGTAAAAGTTGCTGATGATCTGCCAATGTTATTACCAAAATTATGGTAAAGCATATGATCGGTGCGTGATATTTAGCATCTTCATAGAAAGTTTATGGCACAGAAAGAGGCCACTTGGCCCATCGTGTCTGCGCCGGCTGAAAAACAAGCCACTGAGCCTAATCCCACCTTCTAGTATTTGGTCCGTAGCCCTGCAGGTTACAGTACTTGAGGTGCATATCCAGACTCCTTTTGAATGAGTTGAGGGTTTCTGCCTCAACTACTCTTTCGGGCAGTGAGTTCCAGAACATCACCACCCTCTGGGTGAAAAAGTTTTTTCTCATCTCCCCTCTAATTTTTCTACCAATCACTTTAAATCTATGCTCCCTAGTCACTAACCTCTCTGCTAAGGTGAATAGACCCTTCACCTCCACTCTATCCAGGCCTCTCAAAATTTTGTACATTTCAATCAGAAATCCCCTCAGCCTTCTGTGTTCCAGGGAGAACAACCCCAGTCTATCCAATCTTTCCTCATAGCTGCATTTTTCCAGTCCTGGCAACATCTTCGTAAATCTTCTCTGTACCTTCTCTTGTACAATTACATCCTTTCTGTAATGAGATGTCCAAAACTGCACACAATACTCAAGTTGTGGCTTAACCAATGAGTTATACAGTTCCAGCATAACCTCTCTGCTCTTGTATTCTGTACCTCGACTAATAAAGGTAAGGATTCCATATGCCCTCTTAACCACCTTATCGACCTGTCCTGTTACGTTCAGGGATCAATGGACACTCCAAGGTCCATTACTTCCTCTACACTTCTCAGTATTTTCCCATTAATCGTGTTTTCCTTTGTCTTGTTTGACCTCCCCAAATGCATCACCTCACACTTCTCTGGGTCGAATTCCATTTGCCACTTTTCTGCCCATCTGACCAGACCATCACTATCTTCCTGCAGCCCACAGTTATCCTCCTCGCTATCTACCACATGGCCAATCTTTGTGTCATCTGCAAACTTCTTGATCATGCCCTCTATAGTTACGTCCAAATCATTAATATCCACCACAAAAAGCTGGGGACCCAGTACTGAGCCCCGCGGATGCCACTGGAAACAGCCCTCCAGTTGCTAAAACACCCATCAACAATTACCCTTTGTTTCCTGCCACTGAGCCAATTTTGTATCCACCTTGCTGCATTTCCCTGGATCCATGGAATTTTATTTTTTTAACCAGTCAAAAGCCTTGCTAAAATCCATGTGGACCGCATCAACTGCACTACCCTCATCTATCTTCCTTGTTATTTCTTCAAAAAATTCGATCAAGTTGGTCAAACAGGATCTTCCCTTAACAAATCCATGCTGACTATCCTTGATTAACCTGTGCCTTTCTAAGTGACAGTTTATCCTGTTTCTCAGAATAGATTCCAATAATTTGCCCACTACTGAGGTTAGACTGAATGGTCTGTAATTATTCGGTCTATCCTTCGCTCCCTTTTTAAACAGAAGCACAACGTTAGCAATTCTCCAATCCTCTGCCACCACACCTGTATCCAGTAAGGACTGGAAAATGATGGTCAGACCTTCTGCTATTTCCTCTCTTGCTTCTTTTAACAGCTTAGGATACATTTTATCTGGCCCTGGTGATTTATCAACTTTCAAGGATGCTAATCCCATTAATATTTCCTCTCTCCCAATGTTTATCGCGTCAAATACTTCACACTGCTCCTCCTTAACTACAATATCTGCATCGTCCCCCTCTTTGGTGAAGACAGACGCAAAGTATTCATTAAGAACCAAATCAATATCTTCCGCTTCTACAAATAGGTTATCTTTCTGGTCTTTTATGGGCGCTACTCTCTGGTTAGTTATACTCTTACTCTTAATGTATCGATAAAAGATCTTTGGGTTCACCTTGATTTTGCTTGCCAATATTCTTTCATGGCTTATCTTTGATTTGCTAATTTCCTTTTTGATTTCACCCCTTCACTTTCTATACTTCTCTCAGCTTTCTGTCATATTGAATTCTTGGTGTCAGACATCAGCTTTCCTTTTCTGCGTTATCTTACCCTGTAAGCTCCTTGACATCCATGGGGTTCTAGATTTGGCCATCCAATCCTTTTTCTTTGTGGGAACATGTTTACTCTGAACCCCTTGAATCTCCTCTTTGAATGCCTCCCACTGCTCTGACACTGATTTATCTTCAAGTGACTGTTTCCACTCCACTGCCACTAAATCACTCCTCAGCTTAGTAAAATTGACCTTTCCCCAATTGAGAACTCTAACTCCTGTTCTGTCTTTGTCCTTTTCCATAATTAAGTTAAAACTGACTGAATTATGATCACTCCCACCAAAATGCTCTCCCACTGCCACTCCTTCCACCTGTTCATCTTAATTTCCTAAGTCTAAAACTGCATCCTCTCTTGTTGGACTTGCTACATACTGGCCAAAAAGGTTCTCCTGAATGCAACTCAAGAATTCTGCTCCTTCAATTCCTTTCACACTAAAACTATCCCAGTTACTGTTGGGGTAGTTAAAATCCCCTACTATTACTGCCCTATTGTTCTTGCACTTCTCAGAGATTTGCCTATATATCTGCTCTTCTATTCCTCTCTGACTGTTTGGGGGTCTGTAGCTTACTCCCAGCAGTGTGATTGCCCCTTTTTGTTCCTTAACTCGATCCATATGGCCTCATTTGATGAACCTTCCAATATATCATTCCTCCTCACTGCTGTAATAGTTTCTTTAACCAAAATTGTCACTCCTCCGCCTTTCTTATCCCCCTCCCTAGCGCATCTGAAAACCCTGTAACCAGGAATGTTGAGCTGCCATTCCTTTCCCTCCTTAAACCATGTTTCTGTCATAGCTATGATATCATACTGCCACATGTCTGTCTGTGCCCTCAGCTCATCCACTTTATTTGCTATACTCCTTGCATTGAAGTAAATACCCTTGAGCAATGCCATACTTTTTTAAAAATCTTCTAACCTTTGTTTCCTCTGCCTTCCAGACTCATCCATTAATTTTCTGCCTTCCATTTTCATTTCTGATTTTGTCACAATTGAGTATACCCTCAAGTCCTCATCCCCCTGCCAAACGCGTTTAAATCCTCCCCAACAGCACCAGCAAAACGTCCCGCAAGGAACTCAGTCCCGGCTCTGTTCAGGTGCAACCCGTCCGTCCTGTACAGGTCTCATCTCTCCCAGAGCCGCTCCCAATGTCCTAAGAATCAAACCCCTCCCTCCTGCACCAACTTTCTAGCCACGCATTCATCTGTCTTATCCTTCTATTCCTGTACTCGGTCACAAGTGGCACTGGGAGTAATCTGGCGATTACTATTTTTGAGGTCCTGCTTTCTAATTTCTTACCTAGCTCAGTAAACTCTTTCTGCAAGACCACATCTCTTTTTCTACCTATGGCATTGGTACTAACGTGGACCACGACTGCTGGCTGTCCACCCTCCCTACTCAGGATGTTTTGCAGCCGCTCAGTGACATCCTTGACCCTGGCAACACACCATCCTGGATTCACATCTGCGGCCACAGAAACACCTGTCTGTTCCCCTGACTATTGAATCTCCTATCACTATCGCCCTTGGCTCTGGGTGCACTCCCCAGATGAACCATCACCTTCTTCAGTATTCAGAACTGAATATCTGTTGGAGAGAGTGAGACGCACTCAGGGGTCTCCTGCACTACTTGCCTGTTTCTTCTTGACTCTCTGGCAGTCGCCCATTCCCTCTCTCCCTGCATACTGTTAAGCTGTGCAGTGACCACATCTATAAATGTGCTACAAAGCTCTCATCCTCGTTGATACACCACAGTGATGCCAGCTGCTGCTGAAGTTCCGAAACGCGGAGCTCAAGCTGCTGCAACTGACGTCACTTCCTGCACATATGGTTATCCAGGGTACGAGAAGCATCCTGGATTTGCCACATAGCATAGAATGTGCACTCCAGAGGTTGGAGCAGCCCTGCAATTCCTTTATTTATTCGTTAATAACCTTGCTACTGCCAATAAACATTTAGCAATACTAATAAACCTTACTAATGTGAATAAATCTTATTAATACTTAATAAACCTTATTAATACTTAATAAACTATATTGGTAGTGATAAATGTTGCCATTACAAAAAGCTAAGAAACACCAGTTTATTTCTTAGTTTAGATCACTAAGAAATACTCAACCAGAAGTTGAAGCGCTTGTCAAGAGGAAGAGGGCGGCTTATGTTAGGATGAGACGTGAAGGCTCAGTTAGGGCGCTTGAGAGTTACAAGCTAGCCAGGAAGGATCTAAAGGGAGGGCTAAGAAGAGCAAGGAGAGGACACGAGAAGTCATTGGCGGATAGGATCAAAGAAAACCCTAAGGCTTTCTATAGGTATATCAGGAATAAACGAATGATAAGAGTTAGAACAGGGCCAATCAAGGATAGTAGTGGGAAGTTGTGTGCGGAATCAGAGGAGATAGGGGAAGCGTTAAATGAATATTTTTCGTCAGTATTTACAGTAGAGAAAGAAAATGTTGCCGAGGAGATTACTGAGATACAGCCTACTAGGCTAGATGGGATTGAGATTCACAAGGAGGAGGTGTTAGCAATTTTGGAAAGAGTGAAAATAGATAAGTCCCCTGGGCCAGATGGGATTTATCCTAGGATTCTCTGGGAAGCCAGGGAGGAGATTGCAGAGCCGTTGTTGTTGATCTTTAAGTCGTCATTGTCGACAGGAGTAGTGCCGGAGGACTGGAGGATAGCAAATGTTGTCCCCTTGTTCAAGAAGGGGAGTAGAGACAGCCCTGGTAATTATAGACCTGTGAGCCTTACTTCGGTTGTGGGTAAAATGTTGGAAAAGGTTATAAGAGACAGGATTTATAATCATCTTGAAAAGAATAAGTTCATTTGCGATAGTCAGCACGGTTTTGTGAAAGGTAGGTCGTGCCTCACAAACCTTATTGAGTTTTTCGAGAAGGTGACCAAACAGGTGGATGAGGGTAAAGCCGTGGATGTGGTGTATATGGATTTCAGTAAGGCGTTTGATAAGGTTCCCCACGGTAGGCTATTGCAGAAAATACGCAAGTATGGGGTTGAAGGTGATTTAGAGCTTTGGATCAGAAATTGGCTAGCTGAAAGAAGACAGAGGGTGGTGGTTGATGGCAAATGTTCATCCTGGAGTTTAGTTACTAGTGGTGTACCGCAAGGTTCTGTTTTGGGGCCACTGCTGTTTGTCATTTTTATAAACGACCTGGATGAGGGTGTAGAAGGGTGGGTTAGTAAATTTGCGGATGACACGAAGGTCGGTGGAGTTGTGGATAGTGTCGAAGGGTGTTGTAGGGTACAGAGGGACATAGATAGGCTGCAGAGCTGGGCTGAGAGATGGCAAATGGAGTTTAATGCGGAGAAGTGTGAGGTGATTCACTTTGGAAGGAGTAACAGCAATGCAGAGTACTGGGCTAATGGGAAGATTCTTGGTAGTGTAGATGAGCAGAGAGATCTTGGTATCCAGGTACATAAATCCCTGAAAGTTGCTACCCAGGTTAATAGGGCTGTTAAGAAGGCATATGGTGTGTTAGCCTTTATTAGTAGGGGGATCGAGTTTCAGAGCCACGGGGTCATGATGCAGCTGTACAAAACTCTGGTGAGGCCGCACCTGGAGTATTGCGTGCAGTTCTGGTCACCGCATTATAGGAAGGATGTCGAAGCTTTGGAAAGGGTGCAGAGGAGATTTACTAGGATGTTGCCTGGTATGGAAGGAAGGTCTTACGAGGAAAGGCTGAGGGACTTGGGGTTGTTTTCGTTAGAGAGAAGGAGGAGGAGAGGTGACTTAATAGAGACATACAAGATAATCAGAGGGTTAGATAGGGTGGATAGTGAGAGTCTTTTTCCTCGGATGAGGATGGCAAACACGAGGGGACATAGCTTTAAGTTGAGGGGTGAAAGATATAGGACAGATGTCAGAGGTAGTTTCTTTACGCAGAGAGTAGTAGGGGCGTGGAACGCCCTGCCTGCAACAGTAGTAGACTCGCCAACTTTAAGCGCATTTAAGTGGTCATTGGATAGACATATGGATGTAAATGGAATAGTGTAGGTCAGATGATCGGCGCAACATCGAGGGCCGAAGGGCCTGTACTGCGCTGTAATATTCTAATTCTAATTCTAATTCTACTTGCTTCCCTGTGATGTCACACCTGAATTTTTCTTTCCAAACACTGGCAGACTGGCAGCAGCAGCAGCAGCTTGCCGCACTCCGCTTTCACTGTTTCCCGGTGAACTCTCCCCCCTCTCTCTCTCGAGCTCTTTATGCCCCACTCTGCTCTCACTGTTTCCCAGTGAACTCTCGCTTGCTCTCTCTCTCTCTCTCTCTCTCTCTCCCCCCCCCCCCCCCGGGCTCTTTATGCCCCACTCCGATCTTGCTGTTTCCCAGTGAATTCTCCCTTGCCCTCTCTCTCTCTCTCTCTCTCTCTCCCTCCCTCCCCGGGCTCTTTATGCCCTGCTCTGCTCTTGCTGTTTCCCGGTGAACTCTCGTTTGCCCTCTCTCTGCCCCGGGGCGCTCAATGCCCTGCTCTGCTCTTGCGGTTTCCCTCTCCCTGAGTGAACTCTGGCTCTCTCTCTCTCTCTTGCAGTCTCCCAGCTCTGCGCTCACTATTTCTGCATGAACTCTTGCTCGCTCGTTCGCTCTCTCTCTCTCTCGCTCACGCTTCCCCAGGCTCTTTATGCCCCACTCTGCTCTCACTGTTTCCTGGTGAACACTTGTACACGCTCTCTCTGCTCTTGCTGTTTCCCAGTGAACTCTCGCTCGTGCTCTCTCTCTCTCACTGTCTCTCACTCTTCTGGGTTCTTTATGCCCTGCTCTACAGTCGCTGTTTCCTGTTCTCTGACTGAACTCTAGCTCTCTCTCTCTTGCTTTATCCCAGGCTCTTTGTGCTCTGCTCTGCTGTCGCTGTTGCCTGGTGAAATCTTGCGCTCTCTCTCTCTCTTGCTCTCTTCCAGGCTCTTTATGCCCTGCTCTGAGCTTGCTGTTTCCCGCTCCCTTATTGAACTCTCGCTTTCTCTCTCATTCTCTTCCAGGCTCTTTATGCTCCACTCTGCTCTTGCTGTTTCTCGGTGAGCTCTTGCTTTCTCTCTCTTGCTCTCTCCTGGGCTCTTTATGCTCCGCTCTGCTCTTGCTGTTGCCCACTCTCTGAGTGAATGCCTGTTCGCTTCATGAACCGTCAGCAAGCAATCAACCATCTTGGGTTGTGTCCAGAGAGAGGCATCTTGAGCTACGTAACACTAGGGTGAAAGACTGGTTGGTTACATGTTATCTATGCTTTGTTTTTAGTCGTTCATGGGATGCGGGCGTTGCTGGCTAGGCCAGCATTTATTGCCCTCCCTAATTGTCCTTGAACTGAGTGGCCATTTCAGAGGGCATTTTTAAGAGTCAACCACATTGCTGTGGATCTGGAGTCACATGTAGGCCAGACCAGGTAAGGACTGCAGATTACCTTCCCTAAAGGACATTAGTGAATCAGATGGGCTTTTGCAACAATCAACACTAGACTAGCTTTTTAATTCCAGATTTATTCATTGAAATCAAATTTTACCATCTACTGTGGTGGGATTCGAACCTACGTCCCCAAAGCATTAGCCTGGGCCTCTAGGCTACCTGTCCAGTGTCATTACCACTATGCCACCACCTCCCCCGTTGTATCATCTTTTAATTCATATTCTGGGAGCCAGAGTCTGTGGGCCAGCTTCTGATGTTAATGCTATTACATCTGTTTTCATTGTCCTACTAGTCTGCCAGAAAAAAGGATTTAATGACATAAATTTCAGGATTCAGCTGATGAACTCTGGCCTTCTGTATTGAATTAGAAGAACAATATAAATGCAGCTTTCATCTCCACGCAGCATGTCTCTGTTTGGTAAATTTCAGAAAATTTCCTAGCCTCAGGAGTTCTACTTTACTCATACTTCTAGCTAGATCTCCCACCATCTGTAAACCTGAGTTGGTTCAAACTCTGCTCTCTGTATGCTTACTCTTACAAAGTCTCGTTCACCTATCCCCTATTGTGCCTTCTACTGTCTCAGCCCTAAGCTCTGGAATTCCCTCCCTAAACCCTTCTACTTCTCTCTTTTTTCGATGCTCCTCAAACGTTTGGTCACCTGCCCCTGGTCTCCTAGCTCGATGTCAGATTTTACCTGATAGCGCTCCTGTGATGCGCTTTGGGACTTTGTACATGTCTGAGCCATTAGATAAATGCAAGTTGTTTTTGTTGCTACCTGTGTGACAAATTTAAAATAAATAAGAGCATCAGCCTTGTGTTTAGCAATCTCAGTTTAGCTCCTAATGAGTATGGGGCCACACCTTCGACTGACCTCTATCATGGATAGATTGCATTTGGGGTCACAGCATGTTGTTTTAAAAAAAAATGCTACTGGTGCTGATTGGCTGATGAGCAGCTGATTTTCTGAAGTTGTGTAACTTGGAACTGAGGTAGATTGTTGGTGCAGAGTAAAGGGAGTTTTAGTCACTGTCTAACTGCTATCTCTGGTTTAATAATGCTTGTGACTTGCCTCAAATGGGTGTTTTATTCACAAACACTATCATTTCTTGATGAACACAAATTGCAAGTTTGAAAAAGAGCATGAAGTATAGTAGCACCAACTAGACTGGTATGAAAAGTTAGTTTTGCAGGCAGGGTTCCTTTATGGGCAGGTAATGACTAATAAACATTTTTATCTGGTTCTTCCTTCTACTTTCTCCACACATGGTTGGAGCCAAGCTTAATTTGCTAAGTTCCAGGGAAATCATGTTGCGCGTGCATATGAAAATGTAATTGCAAACCTGCAGATTATTGATGATGCATGTGACCTACTCACATGTCTTATAAAGCCCCAAGGCCTGTGCTGTTGTGCCAATTAATTTTTCTCCTGATAAAGCTAATTTGTTCCTTGCCTCTAACCTCCAACTTACAGTCATCAAGGTTTAGGATGCAGTCTCAAGCTTCTCTGTACAGAAGTAGAATTGATTCATACATCTAGTCTGGTTTGTGAGTTTACAAATATCTATTACAGGAATTAAGGTTACTAATTTAAAAAAAAAATAGAAAATGTCTAACTTAGCTACTCTATTCAGTGCCCTGCCCTAACTCACCTACTGTAAACATTTTGAAAATTAACCATTTGTATTCATCTCTTTTATATTAAAAAGTGACATGGACCATTAAACCTCTGTCCAACCCTCAACAAAGCAGGCTCGAGGGGCAGAATGGCCTACTTCTGCTCCTATTTCTTCTTATGTCCTTATTTGCACTTGTGTGAAATTGATGAGCTATGAATGGGTTGTATTTGCTTTGCGATAGATTAGAAAGAAGCTGTTTCCAACATTATCAATTTAAAAACCTGATGGAGAAATAAACTGATAATTTCCATTCCATGAAATAGTATTATAAAAATAAATTCAAGAGTGCTGTCAAAGTGGAGCCAACACTTAGCTTTTTGAATCAGATGTTAAAGACAAATTCTGGCGGTTGAAATTCTACTAACCTTTCCCTTCCTGACACAGAGGTACTAATTAATGCTAATTATAGTGTCACAGTTGCTTTCCTGACTGAGATCAGTTAAATCAGAATTAAAGTTTAGTTCAGCCTATATTACATCCAGGCTTCTTTCACAGATCTATGGCATGGCTGTGCTACCTGCAATTTTCCGCACACAGAGTTCCCATTCCTAGCTGTACCTTCAGGGCAAGGTATCAAGCAGAGGCTCGAAGCTTCCCTACAGAGCAAGAGGGGAAGCAAAATCAAAGTGTGAATCAAGAGAGTTACTGTTGCATATCTTCTAACAGATGGATTAACAGTCGTGTTAGCAAAGGCTTGGCAGGAGATCATCCATCCTCCAGGCCAGGAATGATTGGTACACAGTTGGGAAGATCTAAAGAAAGGGAGAATTTAGAACAAGGATTTTATAGAAACATAGGCACTGAAATTACTCAATGGGATTCTAGCATGCAAACTCTTGAACAACTCATTTGTCTAAAATTCCTTACTTCAGTTATTAAAATTAATGGATTAACACCTCCACTGAAATAAAGGAGGGAAGAATTTTAATGTCTAACTCATTACAGTGAAAAAACCCTGAATGTTCTTTAAACCTTTCCAACTTTGCTGATGACACAAAACTAAATGGGAATGTGAGTTGTGAGGAAGATGTAAAGAAGCTTCAAGAGGATTTAGACAGGCTAAGTAAGTGGGCAAGAACATGGCAGATGGAATATCATGTGGAAAAATGTGACAGTATCCACTTTGGTAGGAAACACAGAAATGCAGAGTATTTCTTAAATGGTGAGAGATTGGGAAGTATTAATGTCCAAAGGGACCTGGGTATCTTGTTCACGAGTCACTGAAAGCTAAGATGCAGGTGCAGCAAGCAATTAGGAACAACGGGACATTGACAGGATGCAGAGCTGGGCTGAGAAGTGGCAGATGGAGTTCAACCTGGAAAAGTGTGAAGTGATTCATTTTGGAAGGTCGAATTTGAATGCGGAATACAGGCTTAAAGACAGGATTCTTGGTAGTGTGGAGGAACAGAGGGATCTTGGGGTCCATGTCCATAGATCGCTCAAAGTTGCCACCCAAGTTGATAGGGTTGTTAAGAAGGCGTATGGTGTGTTGGCTTTCATTAACAGGGGGATTGAGTTTAAGAGCCGCGAGGTTCTGCTGCAGCTCTATAAGGCCCTGGTTCGACCACACTTGGAATATTGTATTCAGTTCTGGTCGCCTCATTATAGGAAGGATGTGGAAGCTTTAGAGAGGGTGCAGAGGAGATTTACCAGGATGCTGCCTGGACTGGAGGGCATGTCCTACGAAGAAAGATTGAGGGAGCTAGGGCTTTTCTCATTGGAGCGAAGAAGGATGAGAGGTGACTTGATAGAGGGGTACAAGATGATGAGAGGCATAGATAGAGTGGATAGTCAGAGACTTTTTCCCAGGGTGGAAAGGGCTATCACCAGGGGGCATAATTTCAAGGTGATTGGAGGAAGGTTTCGGGGAGATGTCAGAGGTAGGTTCTTTACACAGAGAGTGGTGGGTGCGTGGATTGCGCTGCCAGCGGTGGTAGTAGAAGCAGATACATTAGGGGCATTTAAGCGACTCTTGGATAGGTACATGGATGATAGTAGAATGAAGGGTAGGTAGTTAGTTTGATCTTAGAGTAGGTTAAAGGTTCGGCACAACATCGTGGGCCGAAGGGCCTGTACTGTGCTGTACTGTTCTATGTTCTATGAAATGGTATATTGGCCTTTATTACGAAATGATTTGAGTACAGGAGTAAAGATATCTTGCTACAATTGTATAATGCCTTGGTGAGACAACAGCTGGAGTATTGTGTACAGTTTTGGTCTCCTTACCTAAGGAAGGATATACTTGCTATAGAGGGAGTGCAACGCAGGTTCACCAGACTGATTCCTGGGATGGCAGGATTGTTTTATGAGGAGAGATTGAGGAGGCTGGGCCTGTATTCTCCAGAGTTTAGAAGACTAAGAGGTGCTCGCATTGAAACATACAAAATGCTTACAGGACGCGACAGGGTAAATTTTGGCGGGGGCATCACTGCATGTGCCGGGAGCATCTGCCGGAAGTATGCAGAGTAGGCAATTGTGACATTAATTAGCATGTAATTCTGATTTGAGATCAGCACTGCCATTTTGGAGCTCAACACTCCAGCTAACACTCTCTCTTGAACACGTGTTCAGCTAAGTGTGTTTAGGAGAAGGAAGAAAGCCCCCACCAGCACTATTTAGAGGGATCATTGACGACTTTCAGGTTTGTTGCTGATTGATTTCTGCTGTCTCTTGCTCCAATTATAGAAGTGTTCAGCGATTTCAAGAATTGTTAATGTTGCTGAAGTCTACAGCAAGTGGTGTGGCACATGCCAAGAAGGCCTGTCTTTGGACTGCACCATCTCAGCATGGGTGGCAGCAGTCTTGCCTGGCTGGATGAGGGGCAAAAGTAAGGGCACAGGCGGAGTCAGTGCGGTGGGAGGACGAATGCTTTCATCCTGAGAGAGGACAGTATGTTTCTGCTCCACGGAGCGGAACCTCAGCAATCCTAGCAATGTGCTGGAGGACTGATTGCTGGACTTCTTTGACACGCTGCAAACCACCTTTGTACGCTGGCATCCACAGCTATAATGGCAGCAGTTTTAGCCAGTTTTAGTGTGGCAGCAGACTAAGCTGCAATGAGAGCAGTCTGAACTTGCATGGCAGCAAGCAGATATTGGGTGACTTCAGTCTGAGCTTCCACTGCAGCACCCAGATATTGAGTGGCTTCTGCTTGTGCTGCGCTGGAAGCTGAGACATTGATCATCATACACTGCATCAACTGTTATAATGAAGTTGGCCACCACTTCTATGCTGGAAAGGATTGACTCCAAGCTCTGCGCAAAGGCCTGTGCCAAGTTGGAGCCAGACTTCTCCATACTCCTTGACATTGATTGCATGCTTTCTGGCAGGCCTCCCAATGGGCGAAGCATTTCATTGTGCGTATCAACCTTATTCTGTAAAAAAGTAAAATACGGCAGATGCTGGAAACCTAAAATAAAAACAGAAAGTGGTGGAAATACTCAGCAGGTCTGGCGGCATCTGCGGGGAGAGAAACACTCTCCACAGGTGCTGCCAGATCTGCTGAATATTTCCAGCACTTTTTGTTTTTATTTTAGAGCTGTAATCTTATTCTGTCGGCTGCCCCAAAGTAGTCCTCATCTGAGTCCTCTGCAGCAGAGCTCGTGTGCGACCTTGCCCTCCAGCAAGCTGGCAGCTATGCTACTCTTGTCCCCTACCCTCCTGAGGACATGTATCTCACATGTACAGATACCACCTCTTAACCATCCTGTAAAGTACGCGCAGGGTAGTATTAGCTGGTGGTAATTGAGAGCAAGTGACAGTGTTTCTTCTTCACCATCATCATCCTGCTTCTTTCATCTTTTGTTGTTCCACCACTGCCTGGCCATGCTGCAGTTCTTGGGTATCTGAAAGTAGAAAGGCACAGGGTAGGATAATGGTGAGGTGATAGGCGACAAGTAAGAGGTGCATGCTTACACCATCAGCAGCTTCCAAATCAAAGGAGTTTGTTCTATGAGGGAGAAGTGGGATCTGAGAAGGAAGACTATGTATGCGGATACTGTCATCTTTGATGGTTTTAGCCCTGCTGCTGGCCATGGCCTCAGTCATGGTTACTCCAATAACAGCAAACATTATCTCCTCCATAGCAGGTGCAACTGTTGCCTTCGGGTTAGGTGCTGCTGCCTTCAGTTATTGCAAAATATTGAGCAGTTGGCATTAGTTCAAGCTAGTCTGTAAGAGAGAGGGAATCAGTGAGTGTGGTGCAATGTGTTTGGATGATGCTGTCATGGATAAATAACTGGCAGTGTGTGCAAGTTGTGAGATGTGAATGTGAGGCTTGCTGCACTGCTAAGTGTGTGAGAGCGAGCTTAAGCTCATGAATGTGAGGCATGGGTCCTGATAGATAGAGATTGTTGATAGGTGATTGATGGTGGTGTGGTGATTGATGGTGGTGTGGTGCTTGGAGCAGTGTGTGAAGCTAGTCATGCAGTTCTTGGGTTATGCCATTTGACAAGATATTTAGTGGCCTTGATGACTCATGTTAGATCATTAAACTTCTTGCGACACTGCATCCAGGTTCTTGGGGCTGGACTCCTGGCATTGACCGCGACGGCCATCTGGTCCCACTGCCTTTTCAGAGTTTGTTTGGAGGGTTTCCTGGCTGCCTGTGCATCGCAACTCAACTTCTGTCCTCTCCACCTCCTGCACCAAGGCCTCTATTGAAGCATTGAAAAGTCTTGTAGCCTACTCTCAGCCATGTTGGCTATTCTTGTGTCTTTTCCAGATCAAATTTACTTTCAAAATGACTTCTCGCACCTGATCCAGCCAAAATACACCTCCCCTTTAAGAGGTGCAGTCTGACTTTAAATAATGCAGACTAGCTTGAACTAATGCCAACTGCTCAATATTTTGCACCTCGTGCTGAAGTTTGCAGCCATTCAGCAGTGAGCTTACTCCTGGCTTCATGTTATAATAATTTTAATGAGCAGACAACCCAAAGTTTGCGTGTTCCTGCATTAGAAAGATTGGGTGGGATAATTGCGCATTGTGAATCCTATTGCCCGTTTTTGGACATTATCCAATTTTGTAGCCTTTGTCTATTGACAGCTTTTGTTCATTTGTTGGACTAAATGACAACCACATTTTTTTTATGATTGCCCAGTCAATTTTCCCCGAGTAGTGCTGACTCATACAAAAGCAATATTCCACATAAAATAAGAAAAGAAAGACTTGCATTTGTACAGTGCCTTTCACAAACTTTCAGACGTCCCAAAGTGCATTACAGCCAATGAAGTACTTTTGAAGTGTAGTTGCTGTTGTAATGCTCTCTGCTCTGTGGTCTCAGTGCTCTTCTTTTGTTGAGGGATGTTCAGTCCCAGCTGATGATTCAGAAATGCATTCCTTATAGCTCAGTTGGCAAAGTCAATCCTGTGAAACTGAGGCACACAAACGAGGAATGTGCCTGATTCATTCCATGCTCTGCCTGAATGACCCTTCTATCTGTGTGATCCCAGAGTGTTCACCAACTATTTGGAAGCACAGATAACTCAGCCATGTTCTGGCCAATTGAATTGTTCCTCTGCTGAGAGCTAACTTATTGTGGAACAGTGATCTAACCAGTACATTCCTAGTCTATTGGCCTCGGTATCACAGAAGGGAGTCTATCAGATGTATTTTTGAATTTTCAGTTTTTTATATTCATTTACAGGATATGGGCATCATTCGGCAAAGCCAGAATTTATTGCCCATCCCTCCAGAACTCATTATGGCCTTGGCCCAAATATGGACATGATCTGAATTCCAGAGGTGAGGAGAGCTGCCCTTGACATCAGGCAGCATTTGACCAAACATGACGTCACGGAGCCTGTTACGATCTCAGCTGAGACCATTAACCTTAAAACAAAAGATATGAGCTCCCCAGACCAATTAAAGAACTACACAACAAGATTTCACGTTTTTTTAGATTTTTACTACAACAACTAAACTAAAAATTAGCATTAACTAAACAGTAAAATAAAAGCAAAATACTGCGGATGCTGGAAATCTGAAATAAAAACAAGAAATGCTGGAAATACTGAGCAGGTCTGGCAGCACCTGTGGAGAGAGAAGCAGAGTTAATGTTTCAGGTCTGTGACCCTTCTTCAGAACTGGCAGTCTGAGAGTTTGGGAGAGCGAAACCCATTGTCCTTCAGGTTTTATGACCTTGAACTCTGCTTTCAAAAGGGACTTTGATCTGGGTTCCTGGTGTTCATGGTAATCAAGACCCCTGGCTTGTCTCTGGGCAGACTTGGTGTAAGATCACATGTCTCCTATGAATCGTTTTTATACTGCATTAAAGGTCACAATTTTTAAAACATTATCATCCTACAAAGTCCAGCATTCATAACAGAGCCCGAGTAATGAAGTCAATGGGAATTGGAGCGGTGTGGGGGGGTACTGTACATTGGCTGGAGTCACACCTAGCACAAAGGAAAATGGTTGTGGTTGTTGGAGGCCAATCATTTCAGCTCCAGGACATCGCTGCAGCAGTTCCTCAGTGTAGTGCCGTAGGCTCAACCATCTTCAGCTGCTTCACCAATGAACTTTTCTCCATCATAAGGTCAGATGTTCAGTATTCGCTGATGATTGCACAGTTTAGTGCAACTCAGTAACTGGCAAGTAACATTCATGTCACACAAGTGCCATGCAAAGACTGTCTCCAACAAGAGAGAATCTAACCACCTTCCCTTGACATTCAGCGGTATTACTATTGCTGAAACCCCTACCATCAATATCCTGGGGGGTCACCATTTGACCAGAATCTTAATTGGACCTGCCATTGTCATGCCGACATGCTTTGTTGAATGATAATTTTAGAGTCATAGCGTTTTCTTTAAATTCAGGTCTCCAGTCAGTGGATTATATATTTTTTTTTAAATTAAAAAGGAACAGATAAAAGATGACTTTGCTAGCAGCTTAAGATGGCCACTTAATTTGCAACAATGTATCCTACATTGCAAGGCCTGTGAGGTGGAGACAAAATGTCTGCTCACCCCAGCAAGGACCAAGACCCAGGAAGTTTAAGGGAACTGCCTGTTCTCTTTAGCAAGAAGAAATACACTGCTAGCTACCATGCTTGAATCACTGGGTGACTGTCATGTGACAAACCCTCCTCCCCTCATCTGTGGTTTTAAGCTGGTATTTCTCTGCATCAGCAAGGGGAAGCATCTGGACTCTGACACGAGCAGACCCAAGTGGGGGTCCTTCTCTCTCTCTCTCTCTCAATTCCAGCTTGCAAGCTTCGAACCCTGCCTGCTGACTGACCATCTCTGCATATTCCAGCTACTATCAGAAACCCCCTTCGAGGAAATCATCCGCATTGCTGTCTCCAAGAAACCCACTGAATCAGTTATCTACCTCTTCAAACTAAAAGCCTCAGGACCACTAAATTCAGCTAGAAGCCAGCCGAATCACCAAACTCCACAGACTGTGCACTTTTTTCCCCCTATGAACTCTAACTTAAGCAATCTGCCTTTCCTCACTCTGTAACCTATTTGTGTGTGTGTGTGTGTGTGTGCCAACCTCTAGTGTGCGTGTGCCTGTGAAAGTTGGAGCTTAGTTTATGATTTTACTTAGTTCAGTTTAAGTACAATAAAGTTGGCCCCTTTCTTTGTTCAGCTCAAGCAAGTCTGTCCGATTAGTTCTCGTTTTAATTGTAGAAGTAAGTAATCATACACTTAATGAATTGGCCAGTACATTCATTTGAAAAAAAGAATTAAACCTGTTGTGGTCAAACAAGGAGAGGGGAAAGAGGGAAGCTCTTCAACCCCGCCTCACCTGGTAACACCATATATGGTAACACCATATAAATACTTTGGCAACAAGAGAGGATCAGAGGCTGGTTATTCAGCATGTAACTCATCTGTTGACTCTCCAAAGCACCATCCACAAGGCACAAATCAAGAGTATGATGGAGTTCTGTCTGCTTGCCTAGATGAGTACAGCTCAAACAACACTCAAGAAGCTCAACACCATTCAGGACAAAGCAGGCCGTTTGATAAGCACCCCATGCACAACCTTGAAATTCATTCCCTCCATTACCAGTGTACAGTGGCTGCAGTGTGTACCATCTACAAAATGCACTGCAGCAACTCACCAAGGTTTCTTTGACAGCATTTTCTAAACCTGTGACCCCTTGTGGCTTGCATTCACCTGCAAGTTACTCACTATCCAGACTTGGAAATATATTGTCGCTGTGTCAAAATTCTGGAACTCCCTACCTTACAACACTGTTGGGGTACCTAAATCACATGGACTGCAGTGGTTCAAGAAAGCGGTTCTCAACCACCTTCTAAAGGGCAGTTAGGGATGGGCAATAAATGCTGGCCTTGCCAGCAATGTCGACATGCCATGAATTAACAAAAAAAGCTATAATATATGAGGGATAAGATTCAATCTCTAAATATAACCAGAACAGTGTGTTGGCTTGACAACTCATAAATGACAAACTTGCAAGTGACTTACAGTTGACTTGATGAGTGGGATGTAAATCTGATCTTAATTGTCTTCATTATATTTTGTATCTGCGCCATAGTCAGAAAAAAAAAGTGTAAATGGTGTCCTGTGTTTCTTTGTGATTTGTTCACAATATACCGAGGAGCAGTGAGTGGCACATGATGTGGTTTCAGATGTTTAGATGTCGAGCAATCTGTTCGAACACTTTTTGTGGGCAAGAAGTTCCAATAATTATAAAATGAAGTTATCTTAATGGAGTATGACAGATATTTGATGGCAATCATCATGAGTGCTTTTTCTTAAAATACATCAGAAATCTTAATCACATCAGACGATTCCTTTTTAAACAATTGGGCAAAATTGGATGCATCCCAAAAATGGACACAGCTGCATGTCCTTCTCCCTTGGAGGAGATGGTGCTCTTCATCATTGGAGCAGCCATGACTGAGGACGTGACCAGCAGTGGGCCGAAACCATCCAAGATGACTGTGTGCTCAGACTTGACCCTCCTCCTCACATCGCACTTCCCCTCGTCCCACAGTCTCTTCTGATTTAGAAGCTACAGATGTTATAAGCATGTACCTCTTGCTTTTCCCCCCACAGTCCCCTCATCGCAACCCTACCCTAGAATCTTTTTTATTTTAGATACAAGAACTGCCACCTGACCAGGCAGTGGTGGAAGATCAGGAAGACGGTAATGATGATGAAACACTGTCACTCGATCTTACACTTGCAGCCAGCAGCTCAGATGCTGACATTGTGCATGCTTTAGAGGGTTGCTGAGAGGAAAGGTTTGCACGTGGTATAAGTGGCATGCAACCAGGGCAGGGGAACAAGGGTAGCACAGCTGCCAGTTTTCTTGAGGGCCTGGTCGGACACGAGCTCTGCTGCAGATGACTCAGGTGAGGACTTTGATGAAGCAGCGTACAGGAAAAGGCTGATGGGTATGCACAGTGAAATGCTTGGTTCATTGACAGGCCTGCCAGAAAGCCTGCAGTCACTGTCAATGAGCATGGAGGAGTCCAGTGCTGACTTGGCACAGGGCTTTGGGCAGAGCTGAAGCCCACCCTTTACAACATGGAAGTGGTGGCCAACTCCATTACCACACATGTGGACCCACCCATGATGTAGCCACTGATGGCCGATGTATCAGCTCTATTTACTCTGCAAACAGAGGTCACCTCAAGTCTGGGTACTACAGTGAAAACACAGACTGAGACCATGCAAGCTCAGCTTGCTATCTCGCAAGCCCAGATGCTGCCATCACTGTTACCATCCATGCCAAGGTGGTGCAGTCTGAAACTATGTCTTCTCGGGCTTTCTGATGAAAGGTCACAGACCTGAAATGTCAACTCTGTTTCTCTACCCTGCAAAGTGACCTCAATAGCATCCTGCACATGGGGTAGCCTGTAATCCTGGTGAAGCCACATGTTGGTCCACCTACTTCTCTCGGGAAAGAGAGAGATGAAATATATTCAGCTCTCTTTGCAAATACAGCCTCAATTACTTCTCTTATATAACAGTGGATGGTGAACTGGAAGATGTTACAAATATTGCTTACTCCAGACTGGAAGGAGCCAGATGCAGAAAAGTACATGGCCACAGTAGTCTGCAGAGGCATTGTCAATGCTGTCGTTGCCCTATTCTCATGCTGCTGCTGGGGCTGCAACAGGTGACATCTTTCATTGAGCACCTCCTTCGTGAAGTGGAGACGTTTGATGTATTCTTCCTCGCTGAGGCTGAGGTAGCAGAATTGCTCCTGGAAGATCGTGGGCAGATATGGTCTCATGTTGAGAGCCGTTACCCTCCCTCCTTCTCCCTCTTCAAGCAGCTTGTCCTGCTCTGTTTCACCTCTGCTTATTCTCCCTGTCATGTTGCAGGCCAAAGGGGATACAAACCACTGCACCCATGGCTGGGAGCAAGTGGTATGATCTTAATCCTCGAGGTCAGAACCAAAGTCATTAATCACACTACTCCCTGTCGGCTTCAAATTTATGAACTTCAGCAGTTCTACAAACTCAGCAACAGCCATTAGAAATTAATTAGCAACTTACCTGAAAGTAGTTGATGATCCCTTGAAATCGTGCTGGTAGGGATCCTTCCTGCTGCTGAATGCACATCTATTTATATGACGTTAAGAATGGGCGAGTGTTCAGGTTAAAAATGTCACTGCTGGTGTCAAATCAACATTGCATGCTGAGTGTCATCACAATCTGCCTACTCTGCATCCTTGCGGTACACGCTTCCTGGGCCTATGCTAAAGTCATTACCAAAACTGCATCCAAACGCAGCCAACGCCAGTTGCCATTTTGGACCTGAGAGAAACACCCGTAGCATTGAAAATGCAGATGCTATGCTGCTGAGCTTTGTGGACTTCCTGTCAAGGCAGATTAGTGTGAGACCTTGAAAAATACATTAGAATTTATGACAAAATGGAGATTTATTTTTTAAACTTTTCATTTCCGATTTCTATCCATATTCAACACCATCCTAAAAGGGGTCATGAAATATCTTTAGCAAACAGGGTTAAAGAAAATCCCAAAGCCTTTTATTCATATATAAGGAGAAAGAGGGTAACTAGAGAAAGGATTGGCCCACTAAAGGACAAAGGAGGAATGTTATGCTTGGAGTCAGAGAAAATGGGTGAGATTCTAAACGAGTACTTTGTATTCACCGAGGAGAGGGACATGACGGATGTTGAGGTTAGGAACAGATGTTTGATTACTCTAGGTCAAGCCGGCATAAGGAGGGAGGAAGTGTTGGGTATTCTAAAGGGCATTAAGGTGGACAAGTCCCCAGGTCCGGATGGGATCTATCCCAGGTTACTGAGGGAAGCGAGAGAGGAAATAGCTGGGGCCTTAACAGATATCTTTGCAGTATCCTTAAACACGGATGAGGTCCCGGAGGACTGGAGAATTGCTAATGTTGTCCCCTTGTTTAAGAAGGGTAGCAGGGATAATCCAGGTAATTATAGACCGGTGAGTCTGACGTCAGTGGCAGGGAAGCTCCTGGAGAAGATACTGAGGGATAGGATCTATTCCCATTTGGAAGAAAATGGGCTTATCAGTGATAGGCAACATGGTTTTGTGCAGGGAAGGTCATGTCTTACCAACTTAATAGAATTCTTTGAGGAAGTTACAAAGTTGATTGATGAGGGAAGGGCTGTAGATGTCGTATACATGGACTTCAGTAAGGCGTTTGATAAGGTTCCCCATGGCAGGCTGATGGAGAAAGTGAAGGCGTATGGGGTCCAAGGTGTACTAGCTAGATGGATAAAGAACTGGCTGGGCAACAGGAGACAGAGAGTAGCAGTAGAAGGGAGTTTCTCAAAATGGAGACGTGTGACCAGTGGTGTTCCACAGGGATCCGTGCTGGGAACACTGTTGTTTGTGATATACATTAATGATTTGGAGGAAAGTATAGGTGGACTGATTAGCAAGTTTGCAGACGACACTAAGATTGGTGGAGTAGCAGATACTGAAGGGGACTGTCAGAGAATACAGCAGAATATAGATAGATTGGAGAGTTGGGCAGAGAAATGGCAGATGGAGTTGAATCAGGGCAAATGCGAGGTGATGCATTTTGGAAGATCCAATTCAAGAGTGAACTATACAGTAAATGGAAAAGTCCTGGGGTAAATTGATGTCCAGAGAGATTTGGGTGTTCAGGTCCACTGTTCCCTGAAGGTGGCAACGCAGGTAAATAGAGTGGTCAAGAAGGCATACGGCATGCTTTCCTTCATCGGACGGGGTATTGAGTACAAGAGTTGGCAGGTCATGTTACAGTTGTATAGGACTTTGGTTCGGCCACATTTGGAATACTGTGTGCACTTCTGGTTGCCACATTACCAAAAGGATGTGGATGCTTTGGAGAGGGTGCAGAGGAGGTTCACCAGGATGTTGCCTGGTATGGAGGGCGCTAGCTATGAAGAGAGGTTGAGTAGATTAGGATTATTTTCATTAGAAAGACGGAGGTTGAGGGGGGACCTGATTGAGGTGTACAAAATCATGAGAGGTATAGACAGGGTGGATAACAAGAGGCTTTTTCCCAGAGTGGGGGATTCAATTACTAGAGGACACGAGTTCAAAGTGAAAGGGGAAAGGTTTAGGGGGGATATGCGTGGAAAGTTCTTTACGCAGAGGGTGGTGGGTGCCTGGAACGCGTTGCCAGCGGAGGTGGTAGAAGCGGGCACGATGGCGTCTTTTAAGATGTATCTAGACAGATACATGAATGGGCAGGAAGAAAAGAGATACAGACCCTTAGAAAATAGGCGACATGTTTAGATAGAGGATCTGGATCGGCGCAGGCTTGGAGGGCCGAAGGACCTGTTCCTGTGCTGTAATTTTCTTTGTTCTTTGTTCATCCCCTGTCAAGAAGACAGAGGTTGACCTGCTTCAGTCCTCTTGTGCTACTCTTTAGTTGGGCCACTCAGAGTTACACACAACTTTTACCCTTTTGCCATCCTTTGGCCCACTCTCGCAATATTGCTACAAACAGTGTTGAAACATTTAGTAGAGAATATTGGGAAGTAGTGATTGGATAATGTGCAGCCAGGTTTTGGAAGAAAACACACAGATTCTATGAGGAAGGAATGACTGGAAGTACGAAGCAGTTCCACAATTTTGAGGTTTTGGGAAATACAAAATTAGAGTAGGAAATTATGTAATGAGTCTTGGTTTACAATGAAGAGGAGGAAAAGTATGCAATAGAGAGGAGATTAGTTACTGAATTTATGCAGAATTAAGGGCAGGTGCCCACACATCATAACTTTCACATCTTCCACATCTTCCAGTGGCATAATGTCACCCTAATTTATTTTTTGTCAGTTTATCTTTAATCTCTTTCTGGGATATAAGATTATTTTGAATGGTGTCGACAGTAAAGTATACATGTGAGAATGGCCATAGAATACCGCCTGCTTTATTGAGCTTTTGTCACATCTGTATGTCCTTGGCTCGAGCTCATCGCTTCATCTGCAGATATGTTTGTGGAATAATTTGTTCTGTGGCAGCCTGATAAGCTTTTTATAAGTTAGCAGGGTGGAAAGCTGTATTAAAGATGAATTTAAACAAATAGTTCATCATCTTGTAGAAAGAAAAAGAACACAGGGCAATAAATCTAACAGTAACTACTGCTGGCTATTGAGCACTGATATTTGCTTTTCATTTGAACAGAAACATTTGCTCTCTCTCTCTCTGTCTCGATGCCAGTGCCTTTTGTAGTACAGATGAAAAAAGGGTGGAAGGATAAACACAGCCATTATAGGCCAGTCAGTGATGGAAACACTTTTGGAAACAGGAATCTGGAACAAAATTAATAGTCACAAGTGTGGATCAATTAAGGAAAGCCAGCACGGATTTGTTAAAGGCAAATTGTGTTTAACTAACATAATTGAGTTTTTTGATGAGTTAACAAGAGTGTTCATGAGGGCAATGCAGTTGATGTAAACTTCCAAAAGTCATTTGATAAAGTGCCACATAATAGGCTTGTCAGCAAAGGTTGAAATCCATGGAAGAAAAGGGACAGTAGCAGCTTGGGTATGAAGTTGGTTGAGTGACAGGAACAGAGTAGTGGTGAATGGTGGTTTTCACAGTGGGAAAAGGTATACAGTGGGGTTGACCAGGGGTTGGTACCAGGACCACTGCTTTTCATGATATATATTAATGACTTGGACATGTGTGTACAGGGCACCATTTCAAAATTTGTAAATGACACAAAACTTGGAAATAGTGAACAGCGGAGGAAGGTGATAAACTTCAAGAGGACATAGACCAGCTGGTCTAATGTGCGGACACATGGCAGATAAAATTTTTGCATAGAAGTGCCAAGTGATACATTTTGGTAGGAATAACGAGGAGAGACGATATAAACCAAAGGATACAATTCTAAAAGGGGTGTGGGAAGAGAGACACCTGGGAGTATATGTGCACAAATCATTGAAGGTGGCAGGACAAGGTGTGAAAGCAATTATTAAGTATATGGGATCCTGGCCTTTCTAAATAGAGGCACCTTGAGTGTTATGTCCAACTCTGGGCACTGTACTTTATGAAGGATATGAAGGCCTTAGAGAGGGTGCAGAAGAGAGTTACAAAGTGGTTCCAGGGAATTCAGTTATGCGGATAGATTGGAGAAGCTGGGGTTGTCCTCCTTAGAGCACAGAAGGTTGAGAGGAGTTTTGATGGAGATGTTTAAGATCATGAAGGGTCTAAACAGAGTAGAGAGAGAGAAACTGTTCCCAAGAGCCAGAGAACAGTGATTTAAAGTGGCTGGCAAAAGAACAAAAATCAATATCAGGAAAATATTTTTCTACGTAGCAATTTTACTGCCAGAATGGGTAGGTGAGGCAGATTCAATCGAGGATTTCAAATGGGAATTAGATAATTATTGAACGGAAAAGAATTGCTGGGCTATAGAGAAAGTGGGGGGACTGAGACGAGCTGAATTACTCTTGCTACCTGATAGAAAGTTACGCATTAGCTGGGAATGTTCTTTCCCTCACTCAGATTGAGTTCATGTTGTTGCTGACATTCACTGTCGACACTTACACATGCGGAGTGGTCACGTTGACGAGGAACAAGAGGGTAGCCAGCACTCCTGGAACTATATGAGAGGGCAGGAAGACAATTGATCAGGTTTAATATATAGAAAGATGATGGCAATTACCTAACTCCCCCACCCAGTCTCCCTGGGTTCCAGCACTCTCAATCTGGAGTACAGATGTTTGCAAACATTTGATGTTTGAGTTACAGGGAAACTTTCAATTAATTAAGTCCTTTGTTCTAAAATGAAAAATAAAAATGCTTTTGTTAACAGTGCAGCCACCTTAAACTTCTAATTGGGATAAAATATATTGGAAGGCTAATAGCTCCACAGCTGCCTTTGTTTGTTCGCTCCCTAGGTCTTTGCAGGAAACTGGTTACATTTTGTATATCACTGTTCTAGTCCATTGAACTTTTTAATCATTAATTATATCAACAATTGGAAGGAGAAAGCACATTAAATGTAGCAAACGCACTCAATTCATAGTGCAAAAATATGAGATTTCTGAAGTGTTATTTGCAGAGAGAAATTGTTTACCAGGTTAGTGAGTAAATTTTTG
Organism: Heterodontus francisci; assembly: GCF_036365525.1. Classification (NCBI taxonomy): domain Eukaryota; kingdom Metazoa; phylum Chordata; class Chondrichthyes; order Heterodontiformes; family Heterodontidae; genus Heterodontus; species Heterodontus francisci. Next base: position 42,961,699 of record NC_090375.1, read on the forward strand.
TTGTTATGCATATTGTTTTGTGTAGAGATCCCAGTTTTAACTTTTAGGGAAGTGGCACTAGATTTTTAAAATTACTTCTTATAGCTCCCTAATTCAAACATGAGCCCAACTGAAGACCTAATGACAGGCTTCTACCAGTGCTACTTTATAATTTCCAAAGGGGAGATGGACAAGATCAACTTTGAGGTCCCATCCTTTTCCCTGTCAATGACCTTTGCTTTGGCCCCTGCCCATGAAGTCAAGTTTCCGATGGGGATTCACAAATGTAAACAGTTTGTCAGCTTGAAATGATTGTCGGGAACTGAGCCATCAGGTATAATTTTGTGAATTTGAGCCCCATGCCAGGACTTGAGCAAATGATCTAGGCTGAAATTGCACAGCAGTACTTGAGGGACTGCTGTATTATTGGAGATGCTGTCCTTCAGATGAAATGTTCGAATGAGGTTCTGTTGACCAGTTGTGTTTACTCTGGGTTTAATTTCCATATCCGATTAAACTCTGAGTAATGCAGATATCACACTGTGTTAAATAACCAACTGGTTTATTTAAAGCACATTCGCAGTAACTATAAAAGAGCTTACAGATTGGAGCACATGTCTTAACAGCAGCCTGTGTCTGTGAGATGGATTCAAAATGTCTCCCGGAAGCTTCCAGAAATCTCCCACAATTCCACTTCTCTCTAGCTCCACCTGGAGGTTTAAGCAATCAAACTGATCAGTCAAACACTACATTTTTTTCCGTTTTGACTGAAGACACTATTTTCACATAAACGTATCCTAAACGTCAAATATATATACATCAGGTTATTTCTTAGCATTCAACTTGTCAGTTTTCTCTGAGTACAGGGAAAGTCTTTGAGATGGGAAGGTCTCTTAGGTCACTTCCTTCAACCTCTCCTTTGTATCGATCTGAACCTGCTTCACCAACTGTTGAAACATCTGTGGCATGAGCTTGTTCAAGATGCTTCTCACTTGTCGGAATAGTTCCTGTGTTTTTTGCTCGTCAGAATCATCAGAAACATCATTGCCTTTGAATGTAGGTTTCCATGCATTCACAGACTTCTTTAGTTGGATATCATAATTTACAGTTATATTTGCAATAATCTTCCTGGGCCTTCTCCTTTGCCTGTGCTGTGAAAACCTTGATCCAATATTTAGCACTGTTCCTGCTCATCCACTTTGTGGCTGCCATCCAAAATCTGCATCGGATGGTGTGAGGTCTGGGCCCTGGACCAGAATTCAGGAGCAGTCCAAAGGCCTTACAGTTGGTTTGGTTTGGTTAATCTTGTCAAGAACAAAATTGCTGATTGCTGGCAAACCATCTGGCTCCTGCGTACTAGCTGCTGTGAACTGGAACCCAAGGAGAAATTCCTGGTCATATGGCTTCTCGCCCTCTGGATTTAGCAATTTCTACTGCTCTTCTTTGAAGCCGGACATCAGGCTGTCATCAAGGATTTCTTTGGTCTCCGTGCTTTCACTTTTGGAAACAGATTCTGAACCATTCAGTTCAGGTTCTAGCTCCTGATCCTCATTTTCCTCCATGTCTGCTTTATCAATCAAATTAATGTGTGCTCCAGTGAGGTCAACAAACCTATCGAAAAGGCTTCGGCTTTTAGCTACATAGAATTTGAAGCTGTCTAGGGTGACGTTTTTGTAGTGTACTGGAACTGTGATCATCCCGAAACTGTAAGAGAAGCTAAATGATTACTTTGTGTCTGCCTTCACTGAGGAAAATACAAGAAATCTCCCAGAATTAGGGATCCAAGGGATTAGGGGAAATGAGGAATTGAAGGAAACTAGTATTAGTAGGAAGGTTGTATTGGAGAAATTAATGGGGCTTAAGGTTGATAAGTCCCCAGAACCTGATATTCTACATCCCAGAGTGTTGAAAGAGGGAGCTATGGAGATAGTGGATGCATTGGTAAATTAAATCTTCCAAAATTCTATAGATTCAGGAGCGTTTCCTGCAGATTGGAAGGTTGCAAATGTCACCCCACTATTTACGAAGGGAGGGAGAGAGAAAACAGGGAATTACAGACCTGTTAGCCTTACATCAGTCACTGGGAAAATGCTAGAATCCATTCCATCTTCGCTGCCTCCGGAGAATCCTTGGAATCAGGTGGCAGGACCGTATCTCCAACACAGAAGTCCTCGAGGCGGCCAACATCCCCAGCTTATACACCCTACTGATTCAGCGGCGCTTGAGATAGCTTGGCCATGTGAGCCGCATGGAAGATGGCAGGATCCCCAAGGACACATTGTACAGTGAGCTCGCCATTGATATCAGACCCACCAGCCGTTCATGTCTCTGCTTTAAAGACGTCTGCAAACGCGACATGAAATCCTGTGACATTGACCACAAGTCGTGGGAGTCAGTTGGCAGCGATCGCCACAGCTGGCAGGCAGCCATAAAGGCGAGGCTAAAGTGTGGCGAGTCGAAGAGACTTAGCAGTTGGCAGGAAAAAAGACAGAAGCGCAAGGGGAGAGCCAACTGCGAAACAGCCCTGACAACCAATTTTATCTGCAGCCCCTTTGGAAGAGTCTGTCACTCTAGTACTGGCCTTTATAGCCATTCCAGGCCCTGCTCCACAAACTACTGACCACCTGCAGGCGCTTACCCATTGTCTCCCGAGACAAGGAGGCCAAAGAAGAAGAAGAAGAAGATTCTAAAGGATATGATAAATGGACACTTGGATCATAATGATCTTATTGGGCATAGTCAACATGGATTTATGAATGGGAAATCATGTTTGATGAAACTGTTGGAGTTTTTTGAGGATGTTACTAGCAGAATTGATAAAGGCGAGTCGGTGGACGTGGTATACTTGGATTTTCAAAAGGCCTTTAATAAAGTCCCCCACAGGAGGTTGGTTAACAAAATTAAAGCACATGGGATAGGAGGTAATATACTGGCATGAATTAAGGATTGGTTAACAGGCACAAAGCAGAGAGTAGGAATAAACAAGTTATTCTCGCGTTGGCAGGCTGTGACTAGTGGGGTACCGCAGGGATCAGTCCTTGGGCTCCAGCTGTTCACAATATATATCAATAATTTGGATGTGGGGACCAGATGTAGTTTGCGGATGACACAAAGACTAGGAGGGAATGTGTGTTGTTAGGAAAATGCAAAGCGGCTTCAAGGGGATTTGGAAAGACTTAATGAGTGGGCAAGAATGTGGCAGATGGAATATAATGTGGAAAAATGTGAGGTTATCCACTTTGGTAGGAGGAATAGATGTGCAGAGTATTTCTTAAATCGTAAGAGATTAGAATGTGCAGATGTACAAAGGGACCTGGGTGTCCTTGTCAATAAGTCACTGAAAGCTAACATGCAGGTGCAGCAAGCAATTAAGAAGGCTAATTGTATGTTAGCCTTTATCGCAAGAGGATTTGAGTACAGGAGTAGTGATATCTTGCTTCTATTGTATAGAACCTTGGTTAGACCATACCTGAAGTACTGTGTGCAGTTTTGGTCCCCTTACTTTAGGAAGGATATTACTACCATAGAGGTTCACCAGACTTGTTCCTGGGATGGCAGGACTGTCCTATGAAGAGAGTTTGGGGAAACTGGACCTCTATTCTCTAGAGAATCGAAAAATGAGAGGTGTTGTCATTGAAACCTACAAACTATTTAAAGGGATAGTCAGGTAGATGCAGGTAAGATGTTTCCCCTGGTTGAGAGTCTAGGACCAGGGGACACAATTTCAAACAAAGGGGCAGCCACTTAGGAAAGAGATGGGGAGAAATGTCTTCACTCAGAGGGTTGTGAATCTTTGGAATTCTCTACCTCAGAGGGCTGTGGAAGCTCAGTGTTTGAGGATGTTTAAAGCAGAGATTGACAGATTTCTAAATACAAATGACATAAGGGGATATGAGGATAGTGTGGGAAAAAGGCATTGAAGTGGATGATCAGCCATGATCGTATTGAATGGTAGAGCAGACTCGATTGGCTGAATGGCCTACTCTTGCTCCTATGTTCCTATTGGAATGATAATGTTGTCATAAGCTTGAAGAGTTGCAGGCATAAGCGAGAATTGCGCAAAATACTGATATGAGTTTGTCACTCAAAATAGAAACTTTCGCGTCAACATCGATAAGAAGTGACACTGAGATACCTGTGATCTTGACTGAGCACTCCTTAAAGTGACCTGGCTTTACTTTTGTTGATGGAAGATACATGTTGTACCTCACTCTCAGGAAGAGACTCCCCTACCTCTCGAACCGATGAAGGCTTTTCTTTCAATGACCTGCACATCTTTGCAAAATGGCTCCATTTTGGACATGACATAGTAACTTGATGAGGATTTCTGCAATTTGGGCACAGTTTTATTGGTAACTGTCCATGATGGGCCACATTTAGATGAGGTTTTCTTGGCTTTAACCCTTGCATTGAAGCTGGTTGAGTAAGCTGTGTCTGCATCCCCGAATCCAAGGGGGAATGCATATGTAACCTCTTCAAATCTAATGTGGCAGATTTGATCTGGACTACTAGTGTTATGGCTTTTTCCAAGGTCAAATCATCATCCTCCGTGAGGAAACGTTCCCTAATTCGTGGAATTGAAGTCTTTTCAATTAATTGGTCACGAATCAGTTCATTGGTTAGTGTGCCAAATTTACATGTATATGTCAATTGCTGCAGTGCTGTTACGCATTGTTTAATAGACTCACCATGTCTCTGACATCTCTGTTGGAATGCGTATCGCTCTATCATCATGCTTTTCTTTGTCCCGAAGTATTTTTCAAGAGCACTCACTGCTGCATTGAATGTAGACTTATCTTCTGAGAGCTGATCGAAGACACTCTGTCCTTCTTCCCCTAAGCAATATGGGGGTATTTATTTATTACGGTTTGCTGCTATATCTGGGCTGTCCATCCCTGTAGCGCAAGTAGGTGTTGAACCCAAAAATCCATCGCTCCCAATTCAAAGCAAGATTTCCTGGCGTCGTAAGAAAGGGTTCTGGAACTGGTAACATTAGATTTTGTTTACTTCTCTTCATCGCCAAGTTTTTGTTGTGTTTACTCTGGGTTTAATTTTGATATCCAATTTAAATTGGATATCACACTGTGTTAAATAACCAACTGGTTTATGTAAAGCACATTAACAATAACTATAAAAGGGCTTACAAATTGGAGCACACGTTTTAACAGCAGGCTGTGTCTGTGAAATGGATTCAAAATGTCTCCCGGAAGCTTCCAGAAATCTCCCACAATTCCACTTCTCTCTAGCTCCACCTGGATGTTTAAGCAATCAAACTGATCAGTCAAACATTACACTGTTCAGGTCGACATTTGGAAATGATAGGAAAACAGTAGGGTTGGTCTTCCAGCAGATGGAATCTCATATGAGCTGAAGAACCTACTACATTTAAATCCATGTTGTGAGTTATTCTTTGTGCCATGCATTATAGGACTCTAGGAGGAATATGCGTACATCTTGCACCCATGCCAGCAACACACCATACCTCTTTTGACTGCACCTTCCAAACCCGTGACCTCTTCCACCTAAAAGAACAAGGACAGCAGGCACATGGGAACACCACCACCTGCAAGCTCCCCTCCAAGTACACACCATCCTCACTTGGAAATATATAGCCATTCCTATACTGTCACTGGATTAAAATCTTGGAACTACCTCCCTAATAGCACTGTGGGTGTACCTGCACTACATGGATTGCAGCGGTTCAAAAAGGCAGCGCACCACCACATTCTCAAGGTGAACAAATTCTGGCCTTGCAACAGACGCCCACTTGCCATGAAAGAATTAAAAAAATTTCCAGCCCCGCTCTGAGTCTGACAGGTATAACAACTATTCCAAAATGACTGGCAACTTTCAGCAATGTTTACTTTCCTAAATACTTTCCCCACCTTCATTTTTGGCGTAGCATTGGATATTCACATTGTGCTTCTTCTGATTCTATGACTGAACTCAAAACTCATGACATGATGAATCACAGATGTGAACGCACAACACTATACTCTTATAATTCAAAACAAGCTAGAAACTTTACCAATAATTAAATCTCAATGTTGTGAGTGATTGTCAATCAGTAATCTCATCAAGGAGATGATATGGTTAGGCAAGAGATTTTACGAAGCAATAATTTAATGCAAGGTTGGTTTACATAATGAATACTGAAGAGTAACCACAAGCTAGAAATGCCATTGAGTTGAGACAGCTTTATATGCTGAGATGTAAAGCTGGAAGAGTTGGTAATTGGCTTAAACTCAGATGAAATTACTACCTGGCAGTCACTCATATCCATTGGTTTTTGTGGAACTCCTAAATAAACTGTTGACCGTACCCCGTTTGGCGCACTGCTTGCAGTTTTGGTTAACTTTATGAGGGTATTATTACCCATGAACAAGTACAGAGGTGAACAACAGCAGTAAGTTAGGGTATCAGGAATTTAAATTCTGAGGAAAGCTTACAGGGTCTCTGCAGTGATCAAAGTAAAGTTTTCGTAATTACGAAAGAAATTTACAAAATTTCAAGTAAATTACTCAATAAAATAAGGTATTCAAATCTCAAAGGACAGAAGTTTAAAATTCCTAAGTTCAAAATTAGAAGGTAAGTCAGGCAAATCATTTTCATCCATAAGATAATAGAGTTGTGGAATAGGTTACCTTGTAGGTAGTCATATTTATACCACATTCTTCATATAAAAGAATGTCTGAATGCTTTACAAAGGATAGAGCTGAATACTAGGCTAGAAATGAGGCAGTTTGAGTGAGAGGGGGAGACAAGAGGGTCCAACATCACAATCGGGAGGGTGGGTTTTTATGGAGACTTTTGAAGACAGGAAGAAAAGTACAAAGCAGAGTGGTTTAGGGAAAGAATTACAGAGCATAGGATTTAATAGCAGAAAGAATGGTCTCCAGAGTCCTAGAGTTATTTGCAGCAAAGAAGGAGGCCATTCGGCCTATTAAGTCCATACCAGCTGTCCACAAAGCTATCCATTCAGACCCACTCCCCCATTTGATACCCATAGCTCCACAAGTGACCATCCAGTTTCCTTTTGAAGTCATTGATTGCTCACAAGGGTGATGGGAGCAGACAACAAGTTCCAGGTTATTACTACCAACTGCATAAAAACGTGCGTTCACATATTCCCTTTGCATCTGTTACTTAAAACCTTCAATCTGTGTCCCCCAGTCCTGGTACCATCAGTTAATGGGAATAGTTTTTCCTTGCCTAACTTATCTAACCCTGTCATAATCTTGTACACTTCTATGCGTTGCCAGCGGAGGTGGTAGACGCGGGCACAATATCGACAGATACATGAATGGGTAGGAAGCAAAGAGATACAGACCCTTAGAAAATAGGCGACAGGTTTAGATAGAGGATCTGGATCGGCGCAGGCTTGGCGGGCCGAAGGGCCTGTTCCTGTGCTGTAATTTTCTTTGTTCTTTATTAAATCTCCCCTCAGTCTCCTTTGATCTAAGGAAAACAACCCTAGTTTTTCCAACATTACCTTGTGACGAAATTCTCCCATCCCTGGAACCATTCTGGTAAATATCCTCTGCACCCTCTCAAGGGCCCTCACATCTTTCCCGAAGTGTGGTGACCAGAACTGGAAGTAAAACTCCAGTTGGAGCCTGACTAGAGCTTTATCAAGTTTCAGCATAACTCCCTTGCTTTTGTACTCAATGCCTCTATTTATGAAACACAAGATCCCATATGCTTTACTAACCACTCTCTCAATATGTCCTGCTGCCTTCAAAGATTGATGCACATGCACCCCTAGGTCCCTCTGTTCTTGCACACTCCTTAGAACTGTGCCATTAAGTATATATTGCCTCTACTTATTCCTTCTGCCAAAATGTATCACCTCACACTTGTCAGTATTAAATTCCATCTGCCACTTGCCTACCCATTCTGCTAACCTATCAATGTCTTGTTGCAGGCAGTTCATATCATCCTCAATGTTTGCCACACCTCCAAGTTTGTTGCCATCAGCAAATTTAGAGATTCTACTTCAAGATCCAATCATTTATATATAGCAAAAAAAAAACAGACGTCCCAGCACTGACCCTTGGGAGCACCACTGTCTCCCATCCTCCAGTCTGAAAAGTAACCATTTACTACAATTCACTGCTTTCTGTCCTTAAGCCAATTTATTATCCAATTGGACACTGACCCTCCTATTCCATGAGCCTCAATTTTGTCAGCCAGCCTTTTATGTGGCACCTTATCAAACATCTTCCTAAAATCCATATAAACAGCATCCACCACATTCCCCTCATCAACCCTCTCTGTTACCTCATCAAAAAATTCAGTTAGATGAGTCAAGCATGATCTGCCTTTTCCAAATTCGTGCTATCCTTAATTAACTCGAACCTCTCCAAGTGCCTGTTGATTTTATTTTCCTGATTATTGTTTCTAAAACTTTACTGACCACTGATGTTAATCGAACTGGCCTGTAGTTGCCACGACTGTCCATACAACCTTTCTTGAATAAGGGTGTCATATTTGCCACTTTCCAATTCTCTAGCACCTCCCCTGTATCCAGGGAAGATTGCAAGATTATGGTAAGCCCTTCCACTATCTCCATCCCCACTTCCTTTATTTTTTAAGGATGGTATTACAAGGAGCTCATGGATTTCTTCATCATCAAGATAGACTGATCCATTAAGCTTCTCCTGTTGCTTCCCATTTTCCCTTTCTCTCCACTCAGTAGTTCTCCACTATCCCAGCCCTATCTCCTGCCTGTTCTAGTTGCTCTCCCATCAACCCAGTGACCTTTCCAAGCTCATCTCATCCACGAGATCCCTCCACACCATTCAAACTAAACTTTGAACCACTCAGCTTCCCTTCTTGGTCCCCATGCTAGCTGAAATTGTAAATGATTACCTCTCCTCAAGCATTTCCCCCTCCCTTTGGAAACTGCAATCATCCTCACCTCCCCAAAATGCTACAACCATGCTAACTAATGCATTAACTACAACCTCCCTTTCTTCTGTATGATTCATGAACATGTTGTCACCTCCCAGATCTGTGCCTAGTTTTAATTTCTTTAAACAGCTTTCTATCCCTCCCACAGCACTGAAACAATCCTAATTGAAGTCATGGATGTCATTCTCTCTGACTGTCAGCACAGTACATTATCTTTCCTCATTTGGTCTGGAACCTTTGACATGGTTGATCACTGCTTCAGTGCCTGTCCTCCGTTATCCAACGTGGCAGGACTGTTCTCATTCGGTTTACTCTTAACTTTCCGGTTGTATTCAGAACACCTTGAGCAGTGGTTACTCTTCCCACCCCACGCCATCAACATAAGAGTCCCCCTAGGATCTATCCTTGGCCTCACATCTTACTTATCTACGTTCTGTCTTTAGCAACATCATCCACAGACATGGTATCAACTTCTGCACAAATGCTGATGGTATGCAGCTCTACTTCTTCACTATCTCTGTCAACCCTCCCACAAGCTCTGTTGTCAGATTGCTTGTCCAGTATCCATTTTTTGGTGAGCTATAATTTCCTCTAATTAAACTTTGTCCCTCTTCACAAACTTTCTATCCTTGCCACTGACTTTATACTTCTCTATGGCAACTTAATCAAAGAACAAAGAACAAAGAAAATTACAGCACAGGAACAGACCCTTCGGCCCTCCAAGCCTGCGCCGATCCAGATCCTCTATCTAAACCTGTCACCTATTTTCTAAGGGTCTGTATCTCTTTGCTTCCTGCCCATTCATGTATCTGTCTAGATATATATTAAAAGACGTTATCGTGCCCGCGTCTACCACCTCCACTGGCAACACGTTCCAGGCACCCACCACCCTCTGCGTAAAGAACTTTCCACGCATATCCCCCCTAAACTTTTCCCCTCTCACTTTGAACTCGTGACCCCTAGCAAGATTCCTAATCAGATCGAATCTGTTTGAAACTTTGGGGTCCTGTTTTACTCTGAGCTGAGTTTCTGACCCCATATTCTCTCCAGCACAAAGACCAGCTGCATCCAACTCATTAATACCAACCACCTCCGCACCACCCTCAGCCCATCTGCCACTGACATTTTCATTTATTTTCTTGTTAAAGCAAACATGATTACCCCAGCATTCTCCTGGCTGCACCCTCTGATACTTTCAGCTCGTCCAATTGTGCTACCTGTTCCCTCTCCTGCACCATGTCCTGTTCGCCCACTGACTCTGTCCTTGCTGACCTACACTGTGTCCTGCTATCCCAATACCTCAGTTTTAAAATTCTAACCTTGTATTTAAAACCCACCATAACCTTGCCCTCCAAAAACTTCTTCACCCAACAATCAGGTCTCTTGGGCATTCCTTCCCCTCTTGTCTTCCCACCATTGGTGGCTGTGCCTTCAGCCACAAGGCATCATGCTCCGGAATTCCCTCACTAAACCTCTCTGCTTCTCGACGCCTCTCTTTTTTTAAGGCATTCCTTAAAATCTACCTCAAAATAGGAGAGACAGTACCATAGTAGTTAATGTACTAGTAATCCACAGGCCTGGACTAATGCTCTGGAGACATGAGTTCAAATCCCATACGGCAGCTGGGGGAATTTAAATTCAATTAATTAATAAATCTGGGATAAAATGCTAGTCTCATTGATAATGATGATGGAATTACTGGATTGTCATAAAAACCGATCTGTTTCATTAATATCCTTCGGGGGAGGAAGTCTGCCACCCTGACCCGGTCTGGCCTAGATGTGACTCCAGATCCACACCAATGTGGTTGAGTCTTAACTGCCCTCTGAAATGGCCTAGCAAGCCAATCAATTGTAGGCAGCTCACCACCACCTGCTCAAGGGCAATTCAGGATGCGCAATAAATGTTCTCCTTGACCTCGATGTTGACATCCCAAGAATGAATAAAAAAACTCATTGACCAAGCTTGTGATCAGTCCTGTTTGTTTAAGTAAGCATCTGTTTTTCCTTCAGTATTTGTTTTTCTATATTAAAGTTGTTATGCATCTTGTTGTTGTAGTAGCAGCAGCAGTAGTCGCAATATTAAAGGAACAACAAGTGATGGTGACAGAGAGTTAGTTTTACCTTACATATGGAAGCTAACCCTGTCCTTGCTAATAATGTTGCCAAGGGATGACAAAGTTGATGAATAGGAGCTGAGCAAGGATAGAGTCTGGGGATACATTGCAGATGATGATGAGAGGAAACAGAGCCATTTAGGCAGATCCAGTTATTGCATTGGGACAGGTGGGAGTGGAGCCACAAGAGCATGGTATCATCAGAAGGACTCGTGGAAGAGTGGTGTTAGTGAAGTAATTGATAGTGTTGAAGGTGGTAGAGAGCTTGAAGAAGAATAGACAGTATGTCATATTCACACAGGAAGCCATTATTTACTCTGATTAGATGCTCGGGCCACAGCTGTTCACAATCTATATAAATGATTTGAACGTGCGGACTGAATGTAATCTTTCCAAATTTGCTGATGACACAAAACTAGATGGGAATGTAAGTTGTGAGGAAGACGCAAGGACGCTTCAAACAGACTTGGACAGGCTAAGTGAATGGGCAAGAACACGGCAGATGGAATATAATGTGAATAAGTGTGAAGTTATCCACTATGATAGAAAAAACAGAAAGACAGAATATTTTTTAAATGGTGAGAGGTTGGGAAGTGTTGATGTCCAAAGAGACCTGGATATCCTTGTTTGTGAGTCACTAAAAGCTAGCATGCAGATGCAATGATCAGTAAGGAAGGCAAATAGTATGTTGGCCTTCATAGCAAGGGGATTTGAGAACAGGAGTAAAGATGTCTTGCTGCAATTGTGTAGAGCCTTAGTGAGACCATACCTGGAGTATTGTGTACAGTTTTGGTCTCCTTAGCTAAGGAAGGATATACTTGCCATAAAGAGAGTGCAACAGAGGTTCACCAGGCTAATCCCTGGGATGATGGGATTGTCTTATGAGGAGAGATTGAGGAAACCGGGCCTATATTCTGTGGAGTTTCGAAGAATGAGAGGTGATCTCATTAAAACTAACAAAATTCTTGCAGGGTGTGACAGGGTGGATCTAGACAGGATGTTTCCCCTGGCTGGTCAGTCTAGAACCAGGGGACATAATCACAGAATAAGGGGTGGGCCATTTAAGACTGAGATGAGGAGGAACTTCTTTACTCAGAGGGTGGTGAATCTGTGGAATTCTCTACCCCAGAGGGCTGTGGAAGCTCAATCATTGAGCATGTTCAAGGCAGAAATCGATAGATTACTGGAGACTAATGACGTCAAGGGGTATGGTGATAGCATGGAAAAGTGGCATTGAAGTTGATGATCAGCCATAATCTAATTGAATGGCAGAGCAGACTCAATGGGCTGAATGGCCTACTCCTGTACCTATTGTTCCTCACTGCTGTAGTCTAGTCAGAACTTCAGTTGGAATGTCTGAAACAGGGAATGGCCAGAGGAATGAGAGAGACACTCAGGGAAAGTCACTGAAGAAGACAATGCAAACAAAGTGAATTAGAAATGTTTTTGCAGAGAGAAGGGACTGATGACAATGGTAAGAAAGTGTCAGCTATACTGATCTCGGGAAAGAGATTTCAGCTTGTTATGTCTTATTGTTCTTCTGTTCCTAAGAATTCTCTTCAAGGGTATTCTAGTAATTTAAAAAAAAATGATAGTAATCAGAATTGTGTTGCACAGCAATTTTGGACATTTTTTTTATGTATTCTAAGTGGTTGTTTGTTCTTTTATGTAGGTGATTCAGTCCCCAGCCCATCCTTCATTCATGACAACACAGTTTACAGCAAGATATTCCAGATCCTGTACAGAAATGAAGAGATTGTAGTGAACGATCCCAGTCTTTTCAGAGTTCACCTGTTGTTGGATGGAGAAAGGGTGAGTTATGTTATTGATTACTGTGCTCTTTGGGCAACAGTACTGCAAAGGAAAGGATAAATTTATTGTCCATAGAGGGGAGTTGCATTTCAAGAGAGCATGAGTCACATTTTTAACATGACTGTATTGTAGCCCAGTTTTGGACCTCTGCTTCCATCTTGCATGGCTCTCTGCTGGTAGAATGATGGCTGAATTCACCCAATAATCTATTCTCTTCACAACTGTCATCAAAAATTAATGGCAAACCTGCATTTGTAATGTCGTTTGTAATGTTTTGTTTGATTAGCTGTCTCTTATTATAAACTTTGGGAACATAACAAACAGTAACAAACATATAAAAACCAGATCAATAGAATGCAATTGGGCAGTTTAATGAGCTATTAACTACACAGCAAAAAGATCAAATAAATAATGGAATGCCCTGTGTATAAGAGGTAGTCAAAACTGTTGTATCGACAATCGTCTTCACACTGTTGTCTTAAATCAGTTTACTTACCATAAGGTTCTCAGCATCCTTTGTCAGTATCTACATGATTAATATTGAACATACATACAAACATACGAACTAGGAGCAGGAGTAGGCTATTCGGCCCCTCGAGCCTATAAGATCATGGCTGATCTGACTAATTGTTGTCTAATTTGGAAAAAGATTGACAGGAGAACAATCAAAACAGTTATAGAAAGATAGGATATTGAGCTTTATTATGCAAAAATTAAAAAGAAAATACTGGGCCAAATCAGGAATCTTGTACTTAAAAAAAAAACACCAGGATCACTGGGCAAGGCCCCGATTACACACTGACACCACAATGAGCTGATCTTGCTGAATGCTGGTAGGTCAGATCATACACTCGCAGCATTGCTTGAGGCTTGCAGTGGAAGCAAGGCAAAGTTTTTTTTAAAATTCTTTTTTATGGGATGTGGCTAGGCCACCATTTATTGCCCATCCCTTATTGCCCTTGAGAAGGTGGTGGTGAGCTGCGTTCTTGAACTGTGGTAGTCCTTAGGGTGTAGGTACACCCACAGAGCTCTTAGGAAGGGAGTTCCAGGATTTTGACCCAGCGACAGTGAAGGAACCGCGATATAGTTCCAAGTTAGGATGGTGTGTGGCTTGGATGGGAACTTGCAGGTGATAATGTTCTCATGCATCTGTTGCCCTTGTCCTTCTAGTTGGTCGAGGTTGTGGATTTGGAAAATGCTGTCTAAGGAGCCTTGGTGAGTTGCTGCAGTGCATCTTGTAGATGGTACACACTGTTGCCACTGTAGGCTGGATTCTACGACGTAAAGGTCGGTGGCGAAGCTGCTTTTGCCTGGCCCGGGGATCCGACCCGCATTTTACAGGTCCCCGGGCTTTAATTGTTCCGAGGCGGGACTTCCACCCGCTTGAGGTGGGGTGAAATTCCGGTCTGTGTGTCAGTGGTGAAAGGATTGAATGTTGAATGTAGTGGGTGGGGTGCCAATCAAGCGGGCTGCTTTGACCTGGATGGTGTCGAGCTCTTGGGTGTTGTTGGAGCTGCACCTATGCAGGCAATTGGAGAGTATTCCATCATACTCCTGACTTGTGCCTTGTAGATGGTAGACAGGCATTGGGGAGTCAGGAGATGAGTTACTCGCTGCAGAATTCCCAGCCTCTGACCTGCTCTTATATCCACAGTATTTGTGTAGCTGCTCCCGTTCGGTTTCTGGTGAATGGTAATCCCCAGGATGTTATTGGTGGTGGATTCAGCAATGGGAATGCCATTGAACAGCAAGGGGAGATGGTTAGATTCTCTTATGTTTGGGATAGTCATTGCTTGGCACTTGTGTGGCACGAATGTTACTTGCCACTTATCAGCCCAAGCCTGATGTTGTCCAGGTCTTGCTGCTTGTGGACACAGGCTGCTTCAGTATCTGAGGAGTCGCGAATGGTGCTCAACATTGTGCAATCATCAGTGAACATCCCCACTTCTGACCTTATGATGGAGGGTGGGTCATTGATGAAGCAGCTGTAGATAGAATATCATGAGCAGTCAGTCTTTTAAGCACTGGTCCGAACATTAAATTATAGGAATACAAATGTCGAACCATTTTAAAGGAGAGGGGAATGTAATAACCAAGAACGAAGGGAATACTTCAAATGGAGGTATAAAGCAAATGAGCCAATGATGTATGATGCTGCCCTGACTTCTGTTTTGCGATGGCAAAATGGTGAGAGAGGTTTGGGGATAGTGTGGGATGGTGTAGTTAAGGTAGAAGATCAGCCGTGATCTTATTGAATGGCGGCACAGTCTAGAAGGATCAAATGGCCTACTCCTCTTATTTCTTATATTCTTATGAGCAGTTGCATGAGGACCATGCAAGAATGCTGCACTCTCCAGTTCTCCACTTTTTCTCACACTCCTCTTCCTGCACCCCAATCTGTGGACAGACACAATGTAGATTCTGCAAAGACCTTGGTGCAGTGTATTGGAATATCAGTGTCCAGAATTTCTTCACCAACCATTATATGGTCAGCATTATGCATGTATATGCTCAGTTGTGAATGCATAAAACAATTATAAACAATCAGCACTTTAAAAAAAATGTGACTAAAGTGACTCATTGCTATTTTGCTAAAAATTGTTTTATACAAATATATTCAGTATTTTTAAATGACACTTTAAAAGCAGCATGAAAAATGCTTCAGTAAAGAAGCTAAATTAAAAAAAAACATAATAATTTTATTGGTGTGATAAGCTGTTGTATTGTTTTTGAGTCATCTGCCTCGGGTGAATCAAAAAGACTGGAATACAATAGTTCAATTTTTAAATGCTAGAAGGTTTCATGAAATCTTTTCCTCCACCTGCTCCCCACTCCAGAGTCCCTTCCATCCTGTGGAGAAACTCCTCTGCTTGGCTTCTTCATGATGACAGATTTTCAACTATATTCCCTTTGTTTGAAAATCAATTCAAATATGATTTACAGAAAATAAAAACAAAAATAGAACTGTGACATTTGCAGAGATGCATGTAAGCAGTCAGCATGTTCACACATGATATCTCACTTTGGGAAAATGTGCAGCAGCTGGGCAAAAAGCAGCCCAGAGGAAATATCTGAGGGATTTTCCGGTGTAAAACAAAATTGTTATTTAGGGAAAACATACATCCTGCTGATGTATCAAGAGAGTTGTTAAATCATTTAATATACATGAAATGTGTACATCTGACAGGTCTGCAAATGTTGTTGTGAAAATGTGAGTTATTGAGGCCATAACATTAGCAGCTTATGCTAAAAGGTACAAGCTCTCGCCAAGTGGGGCAGGATTTTGCTCTTTGGGTCAGGACCCCAACAGCATGATCAAATGGCGATCACAACTCTGGACTGTGTGGCAAACAGTCAACTGGCAGTGATTTTTCCCAAATTGGCCAGTTAGTGGCCAGAGGGCAGGCTCACAGTCCGATGAAGGGTGGGCTCTTGAGGCTGGAGGGCCAACAGGAGGCTATTCAGCACGGAAGGTGGACCAGCCTGCAGTTCAGGTAAGAGAGCGAGAGGGCACCGCCACTTAAAATTTAGAGGTTTAAAAAATGGCTACAGCACCCAGGCCAACATTATGGAGGGAGAACCCCTCCACAGAGCGGCCTATGGCCAAAGCTGTGGCCAGGCGGGTGGGTGGGCCTCAGTGCCTGCCTGGATCACGCTCCCCCTGGCCTGTCACCGGAAGGCCACCTCCAGGTAGATAACCTAATCCCTGGCATCCCGAGGGCCTGCAAGCCAACTGAAAAATTCCAGTCGGCCTCTGACAATAGGCCTTAATCCTTAACTGGATCCATGCTACTTGCGGGTGGGTAGCCCTTCAGCCGCTGATCTAGGAAATGGCCTGGGGGTGGAATGGTGCCGGCAAACTGGCATGTTGGCCAGCATTGTGAATTTCCCCACCCACCCGCCTCCATACTCGCCCCCCCCCCCACCACCCCCCCCCCCCCCTCACCGTATGGGGGCAAAACTCCTACCCGTGGTGCTTATATGATACTCTTCAGTTGGAAATATATTCTTTGGATATCGGTCTTTCCCTTACAGTGTTCACCCTTCTTGTTCTGTTGATTTTGTTTCATGTTGGGGTTAAAATTGTGCTGGTGCCAGCTCCTCTGATATTCAATGAACAATGGGCACCACCAATCTAAAATGGGAACTCTCACTAATTCTCCTCTCCCCCCACATCCCCTTCCTGTTTCCAGCTGAGGCCAATTGTAGAAGTTCTGTCATTGTCCGACTTGCAATTAGCTAACTTAATATGAATGAAGGATCGATTCTGCAACCTTACTGCTCTGTAGATTTCATTGTATCACTCGGCAGTGTGTTTACCATTTCAGTCATCAGGGGAACTTCTTTACAGAATTGACACTAATTTTCAATTAGGTATAGGTTTTATGGTCAATTTTTCTTCATCTGACCAGCAGTTGATTTATGTTGCAATGTCTTGTGAAACTGCCTGAAATGAGTGTAAAAATCTTTCTAAATTTAAAGTCAAATGTGTTGAGCCGCATCTAGTAAATATTGCTTCAAGATACTTTAAAACAGATGTACTGGAATTGTTTATTTTTTTTAACAAGTATATGTATCAACCGATCTGTGATGTTGTAGCTGGGTAATTTGGGGTCTGTAGCACAATATTTAGCTGCTAATTTCTCAGGTAATTTCTGTGGAGAAATAATCCAACTCTGCATTTTGAGATTAATTATTGTTGATTTGCAAAATGTCTTTAGATTGATGAATGCTGGACTGTCTAATGCTTTGAGGGATCTGAGGTTATCTCAATGTCAGGAAAACTGGCAGGAATTAATTTTTTTCTCTTTTTATATATGCTTTTATTTTAAAAATGCTGAATTGGAATGTGTTTGAGATTATGCAAAGTGTGACAACAAGCCTGAAAACTTGAAATATATACATGGGTATAAAATATATGGGTATGGTAAATCAGTTGATACTGATTTACAATGACAGCAGTGTTATGCATAATGCTAAAGTTTATCTGTATTTAAGGTAGCCTGTCCCTTTTAAGTCAATAAAGTCCAATTTCTGTAAGTAAATGCAATCATCGGTTACTTTGAATTTAATGTGATTTAGTCAGGGAACTTTGCAGCTTTGAATTTGCTTATTGGCTTCAGGTCACAGCTCAGAAGCAACCAGTATTTTCTGGTTGCTTTGTACATTTAATAAAGTGTACTGCCTGGAGTGTGAGCTGTTTGCCTGCACTGATTTGTTTTTAACATTAAAAAAGTTCCAATTGTAGCTCAGAAGTGGCAGAAACCAGCAGAGTAAATCTAATACATCATGGACCATGACTCGGCTAATCTCTGAAGTGAAAACTCAAGACTTTTGGAAGCATTAAGCATTAACTGAAGGATATGAAATCAAAATAAATTTTTATCCAAAAAATCTTGTTTATTCACTTATCCTGGACAGTATTAGCTAGGAGAAATAAATGGATTATTTTCAAATCACATCTGATCAGTACTGTCACTCTATGTACAGCCAGGAATGGAGAGTCTGTGGTCGCAGGATAAAAGAGCATTTAAGGCAAAAGGTGAATGGATTGTGAGATTTTTTTTCAGTTTAATTAAGCTAACGCTTCTCTACCAAGTCAAGTCTCATTATAACTACAAATAAAATTCATTTCTCATCTTGAAAATTTATGGACACATTTCTTATTGGTGTTTCTTAGGGTCTTTGTTAAACAAATTGGCCTAATGTTCCTCGAGTGTCACACATGTATTCCTCCTAAGCTCAAAATGCATATTTCTACAAACTCTTCCTTTTGAATAAACTGTCCGTTTATTTAAATAAATTCTTCTTCTTTTCTTTCTTTTCTTTAAATAAATACTGAAATAAATACTCATTATAGTATCTTCTATTCTAATAAACTCATTCCCTGAATCTCTAAATGGTGGAACTCCCTACTGAAGGATGTATTTTATTCCTTATTCAGAACACAAAAGGTCAAGGACCAAGTAAGACAAGGTAACTATTTTCTAACTTTAAATTATTTGACATACAACATGACAATTTTTAACATAAAGAAAATACTAGCATATCATGCATCTCTTTTGTCCAGTGAATGCAACTCAGGGCAAAGAATTAATCAAGTTACTTGTCCTTTTCCAGCCGTCACATGTGGTTCTCCTGAAATCCCTTGTAGGATGGGCTCTTTTATATAATTTTCTTTTAAATCTGCTGTTTGATCATCATACATTATGTGGGTTGATTTCAATAACAAAAACATTCTTATCGGTTTGCTGGCTTTGCTTCCTTAACTCTCCAGCTGTCCACATTATTTATCAGTTACTTTAGCTAACGATGGGTGCATTTCATCTTACTGATACATACACTTCTCTCTCCAAATATCCTGGGCAACAAACAAAAATCATACATCCTGATTTTGGTCTTCCAGATTTTCTTTTACAAAGAAATCAAGGGTTCCAATTCCAATATTTTAGTGATTTTAAAACAAGTATCAAATGTCAACAATGAAAAGTACTAAATCCTTCACGACTTCTTTCCTGTTACAGTGAACAGACTCTTAAACTTAAAAGTTAATGTATCCTAGCTACTGCTTCCTGATTTACCATGTCTGGGAAATTCCTCTGTAACTTCACTGGAAGTGCGGCGTAAACCCCATTTATGCACGTAAACGAGATGGGCGTGGCACTTCCAATGAATTTTAGTCAACAGAGCGTAACCAGCTCCGAGGAATTTCCTGGCCCATATCTTTGAACCCAGGTCTTGAGGAATGGATCATTTGCCACTTAATCTAATTTTAATTAATTGTTGTGGGTTCATTTTCCACTCCAAAACTTGAGCACAAAAATCCAGACTGAGACTCCTGTGCAGTGCTGAGGGAGTGCTGTCTTTCAGATGAGACGTTAAACCGAGGCCCCATCTGCCTGCTCATGTGGGAAGAAGAGCAAGGGAGTTATCGCAGGCATCCTGGCCAATATTTATCCCTCAATCAACATCACAAAAAAAAATGATCTGGTCATTATGACATTGTTGCTTGTGGGAGTTTGCTGTGCATAATTTGGGTGCCACATTTTCTCCATTACAACAGTGACAACACTTCAAAAAGTACTTAATTGGCTGTAAAGTGTTTTGACAACTCCAGTGCTCATGAAAAGTGCTATATAAGTACAAGTCTTTCTGTGTTATTTTAATGGGGAACAACTCAGATTTTTATTTGTTGAAGGGGAATTCTATGCTACTGAATCTTCTCATAATCCCGAAGATTTAAAGATGGCTATAACTTCTTGTTCACCATGGCCTTGAATCTGCCTTTGTTTCAATATTTAATCCTTTCAATTCACTGGTAAGATACGCGCATGAGGCATCATTGATTAAACCTGGTCTTCAATCAGATTAGAAGATACTCAAGGTTAGTTCCCTTGCCTCCCATTAAGGTAGTTCCTAGAATGGATTTTTGCATGTACTTTCTCACAGCAAACTCTGTGCACTCGCTGTGGAGAATTTCATGGGGCCTGCAAGAGCAGGAATAGTAGGGTGAGGAGTATTAATTAGGCGGGAGCTGATATTTTGATTTCCCTATGGGTTCAAAAGTAGAGATTAAATCAGTGTTACGACCAGGTGAGAAAGGTGTCTAGGGGTCTTTCCCAGCCTTCACCTGGTCTTACTGTAACAGGGTTTTAATTTTAAACACACCGTGTTTTGAGTTCCCCCTTGGTGAATCCTTGTTCACCACTTTCCAATTATAAGGCAAAGAAAGAAGCACAAACAGGCTTTATTAGGTTTAAGGAAGAAAAGTGAAATTTATTAAAACTTAAACTTAAATTCTAATTCGGTTAACACCTACGGATACATGCCGCGCCCCATGCTAGCATGCATACGTGATACGCACATGCAAATAGAGACAGAAAAGAGCAGAAGAAAAATAAAGTGAAAAAGCTTGAGGCAATCTCTGAAGGGGGTTTGTTACTGTGCTTCGAGCTCACTGTGAAGTCCTTGATTGTAGGTAGTCTTGGTTTTCGTTGGGGCCCAGTATTCTTTTTAAACTATGTTCACTGTTTAAGCTACATATCTTAATACACAGGGCCCAGTTCTTTGCAGACAGAAAGAACATGTACAAACATTGTGCATGTATCAGCTAAACAAAATAAGTGACAGCCATTCGCTGGTTCGTTCTGCAGGGCAATGCTTTGACCAATCAGAGTCAATCTGCCTGGTTTAAATTTCAAACAAAGCTTGGCAGTTAACTGTCAGTCATAATAAACTGGTGCATTCTTGATGAAAATGCCCCCTCCAATCAGATTTCACTTGCCAACCAATCAGCATCTGTTCTCATACAGTATAAAGTTGTTGTTTTCCCTTACATTAGTATTCTTGTGGATTATCCTGATGAGTGCAAGACGAAAAGCTTTGACAACTTGTCTCTGTTTGCAGCAATATTTAAGGGAACTGTTTGTTTTTTTTTAGCAAGAAGAAATATTTCTAACTGCTATGTTTGATACACTGAGTGACTGCCATGTGACAAGCCAACTCCATCTGTGGTTTTAAACTTGTGTCTTTCTGCAGCAGAGAAAGGAGAAGCAACTGGTCTGACATGTGCAGACCCAAGTGGAGGGTCTCTTTCTCTCCCTCTCTCGTTCTCTCTCTTTCACTTTCGTTTTCTCTCTTTCTCTTTTTCTCTCTCTCTCCATTTCAGCTTATAAGCTTCAACTTCTGCCTATTAACTGACCACCTTTGCATACTCCGGCTACAATCAGAAACCCCTTTGGAGGAAATCATCTGCATTGCTATCTCAAAGGGATCTACCAAACCACTCATCTACCTCTTCAAACTAAAAGTCTCAGGATTACTGAATTCAGCTAGAAACCAGCCAAATCACCAAATGTCACAGACTGTACACCCCTTTTTTCTATGCATTCTAACACAACCAATCCAGCTGTCCCCACTCTGTAACCTATTTGTGTGCATGCAAACTTCTAGTGTGTGTGTGTGAGTGAAAGTCAGCATGTAGTTTACTATTTTTATTAGTTTGTATCAGGTACAATAAAGTTAACCTCTTTTTTTTACTCGTTCCATGGGATCTGGGCGTCGCTGGCTAGAACAGTATTTATTGCCCATCCCTAATTGCCCTTGTGAAGGTGGTGGTGAGCTGCCTTCTTGAACTACTGCTGTCCTTGTGGGGTAGGTACACCCACAGTGTTTTAGGAAGGGAGTTCTAGGATTTTGACCCAGCGACAGTGAAGGAACGGCAATATAGTTCCGAGTCAGGATGGTGTGTGACTTGGAGGAGAATTTGCAGTCGTGATGTCTCCATGCATCTGCTGCCCTTGTCATGGGTTTGGAAGGTGCTGTCCAAGGAGCCTTGGTGCATTGCTGCAGTGCATCTTGCTGCCACTGTACGTCAGTGGTCGAGGGAGTGAATTTTGAAGGTGGCGGATAGAGTGCCAATTAAGCAGGCTGATTTGACCTCGATGGTGTCGAGCTGTGTTGTTGGAACCGCACCCATCCAGGCAAGTGGAAAGTATTCCATCACACTCCTGACTTGTGCCTTGTAGATGGTGGAAAGGCATTGGGGAGTCAGGAGGTGAGTTACTCGCCACAGGATTCCTGGCCCCTGACTTGCTCTGTAGCCATGGTATTTATATAGAGTCATAGAGTTATGCAGCACAGAAACAGGCCCTTCGGCCCATCGTGTCTGTGCCAGCCATCCAGCACCCGACTATTCTAATCCCATATTCCTGTACTTGGCCCATAGCCTTGTATGCTATGGCGTTTCAAGTACTCATCTAAATACTTTTTTAATGTTGTGAGGGTTCCTGCCTCCACCAGCTCTTCAGGCAGTGCGTTCCAGATTCCAACCACCCTTTGGGTGAAAAATGCTTTCCTCGATTCCCCCCTAAACTTCCTGCCCCTTACCCTAAATCTATGTCCCCTGGTTCTTGTGCCCCGTCAGCCTTCTCTGCTCCGAGGATAACAACCCTTGCCTTTTCAGTCTCTCTTCATAGCTGAAATGCTCCAGCCCAGGCAACATCCTGGTGAATCTCCTCTGCACCCTCTCCAGTGCAATCACATCCTTCCTATAGTGCGGTGCCCAAAACTGTACACAGTACTCCAGCTGTGGTCTAACTAGCGTTTTATACAGCTCCATCATAACCTCCCTGCTCTTATATTCTATGCCTCGGCTAATAAAGGCAAGTATCCCATATACCTTCCTAACCACCTTATCTACCTGTGCTGCTGCCTTCAGTGATCTATGGACAAGTACACCAAGTTCCTTCTGACCTTCTGTACTTCCTAGGGTCCTACCATCCATTGTATATTCCCTTCCTTGTTATTCCTCCCAAAATGCATTACCTCACACTTTTCAGGATTAAATTCCATTTGCCACTGCTCCGCCCATCTTACCAGCCCATCAATATCTCCTTGTAATCTAAGGCTTTCCTCCTCACTATTTACAACACCACCAATTTTCGTGTCATCTGCGAACTTACTGATCATACCTCCTATATTCACGTCCAAATCATTAATGTGCACTACAAAAAGCAAGAGTCCCAGCACCGATCCCTGTGGTACACCATTGGTCACAGGCTTCCAATCACAAAAACAGCCCTCGACCATTACCCTCTGCCTCCTGCCACGAAGCAAATTTTGGATCCAATTTGCCAAATTACCCTGAATCCCATGGGCTCTTATCTTCTTCACCAATCTCCCATGCGGGACCTTATCAAAAGCCTTACTGAAATCCATGTATACTACATCAACTGCTTTACCCCCATCGACACATCTAGTCACCTCCTCGAAAAATTCAGTCATGTTAGTTAGACACGATTTCCCCCTGACAAAGCCATGCTGACTATCCCTAATTAATCCCTGCCTCTCCAAATGGGGATTAATCCTGTCACTCAGAATTTTTTCCAATATTTTCCCAACCACTGATGTTAGACTCACCGGCCTGTAATTACCTTGTTTATCCCTGCTACACTTCTTGAATAATGGCACCACATTCGCTGTCCTCCAGTCCTCTGGTACCTCTCCTGTGGCCAGAGAGGATTTGAAAATTTGTGTCAAAGCCCTTGCTATCTCCTCCCTTGCCTCACATAACAGCCTGAGATACATCTCATCTGGGCCTGGGGATTTATCCACTTTTTAGCCTGATAAAACAGCTAATATTTCCTCCCTTTCAATGCTGATATATTCAAGTATATCACAATCCCCCTCCATGATCTCTACACCTACATCATCCTTCTCCATAATGAACACCGATGAAAAGTAATCATTTCAAACCTCACCTATGTCCTCCGGCTCCACACAAAGATTGCCACGTTGGTCCCTAATTGGCCCTACACTTTCCCTGGTTATCTTCTTACCCTTAATGTACTTATAAAACTCCTTGGGATTTTCCTTGATCTTGCCCGCCAGTGTTTTTACATGTCCCCTCATCGTTGTCCTAATTACTTTTTTAAGTGCTACCCTACACTATCTATACTCCTCTAGCGCCTCTGCTGTTCCCAGCGCTTTGCATCTGCCGTAAGCCTCCTTTTTTGTCCTGATCCAATCCTCTATATCCCTTTCCCTGGGCCTGTTAGTCCTATATATGGTTATTCCAGTTCAATTTCTGGTCAATGGTAACTCTCAGGAGGTTGATAGTGGGGGATTCAGCGATCGTAATGCCATTGAATGTCAAGGGGAGCTTGTTAGATTCTCTCTTGTTTGAGATAGTCATAGCCTGGCACTTGTGTGGCGTGAATGTTACTTCCCACTTATCAGCCCAAGCTGGATATTGTCCAGGTCTTGCTGCATCTGGACACAGGTCCTTCAGTATCTGAGGAGTCGCGATTGGTGCTGACCATTGTGCAATCATCAGCGAACATCCCCACTTCTGACCTTATGTTTGAAGGAAGGTCATTGATGAAGCAGCTGAAGATGGTTGGGCCTAGGACCCTACCCTTAGGAACTCCTGCAGTGATGTCCTGGAGCTGAGATGATTTACCTCCAACAACCACAACGATCTTCCTTTGCGTTAAACTCAAGAAAACCTATCTGATTACTTACTTGCTATGATCGTAACAGGAACCAATCAAACACCTACTGAATTGGCCAGTACATCCACTTTAAGAAAGAATTAAATCTGTTGTGGTGAAACAAGGAGAGGGAAAAGAAGGAAGCTCTTTGACCCTTCCTCACTTGACCATATCAACATGACTAAAATCGATTCAAACATGGGATTAAAAATGCAAAAGCAACAGTATTCTATCTAAAATATCTTCCAATTCTTTGTTACCGTAGCCTCATTATTTTTGTGCATCCCAATTTTAATAATTATATGTTATGATGTCATTGCTATATCTATGGTTGCTTCTAAAATAATTCCAAAACAATCTAAAAAGAAAATGAAAGCATAATAGATGTTCAGTTCATAGATGTAATTCCTTGGTAGCTGATATTTCCAGATGTAGAAAAAGTGCAATGCTCCTCTTCAGACACAACTTATGATTTTAATCACTATGGGAACTGCAGTCGAGAGGGTCTGGCCATCAGCAAGGACAATATGAGGAAAATGCAATGAGCGCTAAGTTGATCAATGTGATAACTTCATCTTATTTTCCCATGACTCCACACTTGTGTTTTGAGAGAGGCGTAATCATAAATCAACCGGATCACTGAATGCCCTTCAGATCATTCAATAACATCAAATTGATAAATTGTGGCACAACAGTGCAGAAATGTTTGCAATCAGTCCTTGCATTGTGATGATTTTGACTTTCTCTAATTCGATATCCAAAACTATATCCATTCCCATTTTCTATTCTGAGCAACACTTTATAGTTTAAAGAAAAATACTGATTTAATTGATATTTTGTTACTGTTGTTCTGAATCTTCCTGACTGTTGTGATAATGAACCCGCATTTTTTTTGCAATGGCAATTTTTATTCTGTAACTTGACACATTTTGGCAACAATTTTCAGTATATGAGAGATGAGAGTCATACTGCACAGAAACAGGCCCTTCGGCCCATCGTGTCTGTGCCAGCCATCAAGCACCTACCTATTCTAATTCCATTTTCCAGCACTTGGCCCGTATGCTATGGCGTTTCAAGTGCTCATCTAAATACTTCTTAAATGTTGTGAGGGTTCCTGCCTCTAACACCTCTTCAGGCAGTGTGTTCCAGATTCCAACCACCCATTGGGTGAAAAAGGTTTTCCTCAAATCCCCTCTAAATCTCCTGCCCCTTACCTTAAATTTATGCCCCCTGGTTATTGACCCCTCTGCTAAGGGAAAAAGTTTCTTCCTATCTAACCTATCAATGCCCCTCATAATTTTTTACACCCTCAGTCATGTTCCTCCTCAGCCTTCTCTGCTCTAAGGAAAACAACCCTAGCCTTTTCAGTCTCTCTTCACAGCTGAAATGCTCCAGCCGGGCAACATCCTGGTGAATCTCCTCTGCACCCTCTCTCCAGTGCAATCACATATAGTGCGGTGCCCAGAACTGTACACAGTACTCCAACTGTGGTCTAACTAGTGTTTTGTACAGCTCCATCATAACCTCCCTGCTCTTATATTCCTCTGACCTTCTGTACTTCCTAGGGTCCAGCATCCATTGTATATTCCCTTGCCTTGTTAGTCCTCCCAAAATGCATCACCTCACACTTCTCAGGATTAAATTCCATTTGCCACTGCTGTCCCCATCTTACCAGCCCATCTATATCATCCTGTAATCTAAGGCTTTCCTCCCAACTATTTATGACACCAATGTTTGTATCATCTGCAAACTTACTGATCATACCTCCTATATTCACATCTAATTCATTAATGTACACTACAAACAGCAAATGTCCCAGCACCGATCCCTGTGGTACACCACTGGTCACCGGTTTCCACTTGCAGAAACAATCCTCAACCATCACCGTCTGCCTCCTGCCACCAAGCCAATTTTGGATCCAATTTGCCAAATTGTCCTGGATCCCATGGGCTCTTACCTTCTTTACCAATCTCCTTAGACTTACTCAAGTCCATGTTGACTACGTCAACTGCTTCACCCACATCTACACATCTAGTCACCTCCTCAAAAAATTTAATCAGGTTAGTTAGACACGATCTCCCCCTGACAAAGCCATGCTGACTATCCCTGATTAATCTCTCCCTCTCCAAGTGGAGGTTAATCCTGTCACTCAGGATTTTTTCCAATAGTTTCCCAACCACTGATGTTAGACTGTGATTACCTGTAATTAGCCTGTAATTACCTGGTTTATCCTTGCTACCCTTCTTGAATAATGGTACCACATTCGCTGTCCTCCAGTCCTCTGGTACCTCTCCTATGGCCAGAGAGGATTTGAAAATTTGTGTCAGAGCCCCTGCTATCTCCTCCCTGCCTCACATAACAGTCTGGGATGCATCTCATCTGGGCCTGGGGATTTATCGACTTTTAAGACCGCTAAAACATCTATTACTTCCTCCCTTTCAATACTAATATGTTCAAGTATATCACAATCCCCCTCCCTGATCTCGACACCTACTTCGTCCTTCTCCATAGTGAACACAGATGAAAAGTAATCATTTAAAACCTCACCTATGTCCTCCGGCTCCACACAGATCGCCACTTTGGTCCCTAATGGGCCCTACTCTTTCCCTGCTTATCCTTTTGCCCTTGATATACTTATAAAATGCCTTAGGATTTTCCTTTATCTTGCCCACCAGTGTTTTTCATGTCCCCTCTTCGCTCTCCTAATTACTTTTTTAAGTATATCCTCCACTTTCTATACTCTTCTAGGCCCTCTGCTGAATCTGCCATAAGTCTCCTCTTTTTCCTGATCCAATCCTCTTTCTCCCTTGACATCCAGGGTTCCCTGGACTTGTTTGTCCTACCCTTCACCTTTACGGGTACATGTTGGCTCTCAACTCTCACTATTTCCTCTTTGAATGACTCCCACTGGTCTGATGTCGACTTTCCTACAATTAGCTGCTCCCAGTCCACTTTGGCCAGATCCTGTTTTATCATTCTGAAATCGGTTTTCCCCCAATTCAGTACCTTTATTTCCGGTCTGTCTTTGTCCTTTTCCATAACTACCTTAAATCTTACAGAGTTACGGTCACTATCCCTGAAATGCTCCCCCACTGACACTTCTACCACTTGTCCAGCTTCATTGCCTAGGATTAGGTCCAGTACTGCCCTTTCTCTTACAGTACAGTGTTATCTCTGAGAACTCTGGCAATTAGTATTTGCCATTTGTCACTGCATTGTCGAAATAGTAGGAAGCAGTGCCTCATAGGAAAGTTACACAATAAAAAAGTTACACAATAAACACTGCCAATTGTAACTGAAAGATGTCAGGACTTAGTCCCTTTCTTGCTGTTTGCTGTTGTGATTAATCTTGAAATCTGTAATCTATTAATATTGTATAATTAATAATATTGGGAAGAAATGCATTTTTCTACCAGTTTTGTCTTCCCACTCTTTAAGTTACTGGGGTAGGGTTTTCCGGCCTCCTCATTTATTGCACCCTGTAATTTTATGGGACGTTCCCAACAGCTGCAGACTAAGGGATACCATGAGGTGGGCATTCTCAATCCTCCTGCCTCATTTCTTTTTGATGGGCAAAGAGGCACCCATTTTGAAGGATGCCCAGAGGAATTCGGCCTCTGGTTTTGTGTGCAGCTCCTCTCCAATTGAAGAGAGGTAAACGGCAACAAACAAGATCCAACATACGTCCCTTTTGACCCTCAGTGATGTGAATCAGCGTTGCAGACCTGCTAGCTGCCTCTGAGGCTTATAGCAGCATTTAATTTCTCACCACCATTCCACCCACCACTCCCCCACTCCCCTGACCACCCCACCACGTTTCCAGGCACTACTTCCTGCTAGACATGGGTCTTTGCCGAGAGACTGTAGTCAATGCAAATGATATGAACATCGAAAGACAGGCAGGTTCAGGTCATTGTAGATGCAGAGCGCATTACTGCTTGTCTGGCACCCAGACACAAAAAAATGTCCCCAGCAGGACACGGTTCCACTGGCACACTATCTCATCTGGTATCTCACTCAAATGGCCCTTCATAATATGTGAATCTCAACAGTGACTGCATGC
This sequence comes from Heterodontus francisci, assembly GCF_036365525.1. Lineage (NCBI taxonomy): Eukaryota > Metazoa > Chordata > Chondrichthyes > Heterodontiformes > Heterodontidae > Heterodontus > Heterodontus francisci. The sequence goes on from NC_090375.1 coordinate 42,990,575, forward strand.
AGCCTATTAGGTTACGTTGAGCATCATAACTCAACCCTATTCTATCCTTACCTAATGTCCACAGATACCTGAAATCTCTGGTGGGGTCATGGAATAAAGAGCACTGTGCCACTAAGAAAATTTGTTTACATTAATAATAGGATTCCATCCGTTTATGGAAGTATTTTATTTTATTCCCTCCTTTCTTTTATGCCTTCGAGATGACTGATGGTCGGTCTGGAGGAAATGGTAAAGTAGGGAACTTGTGGCCAGGCCTGTACCATTTTATAGCTGGCTGCTAGACCTGCCCCTTCCCATATTGGTACAGTTGAGATTGAAAACTTACCACATGGAGAATAGTTTGTGTGATCCTGCATCCCAATGCATATAGTGTAACTGATGTGATTCTACCATTGCTAACATGTCACATCAATTGAGTTACCTTAACTCCATTAAAAACCTGCATCGAAAACGCTGTTCAATATTTATCAGGAAAAGTTTATTTTGCAGATGCTGGAACAGATGCAGGTTGCACTGTTGCTCACGCATGTGATTTTTACAGCTGTCTATCGAAAGATTCTCATGAATACCACATGAGAAATATTAAATGAGCAAGAACTGAGCCATGAAAAGGTATAGGCCACAATAATCTCTGCCTGCAGTTGTGCTACATTCTTGGATGACTAGTAGACTTGATGGACTACAAAAGCATTTAAGACAATTGATTAAGGATTAACTGCTGATAAAAGAAGCTGAAGAAACAGTTGATTTGAAATAGAAATACTGGTTACTGGGATAATAAATACAGATTGAAATGATCAAACAATCCATGAGATACAGTGGTTCCTATGTTGTGGCAGCAAAGGAAGAATATTGTCTCCAGAGCAGCTGGTCAGTGTTGAATAATGAGAATAGAAAGAAACCGTAATATTCAGGAATCAGGGAGCATGGCTACAAAGCTTCTCAGAAAATTCCGTGGGTGTATTAGAGGTCCTTGTACGCTTTTTTTGATGTAGTCTGAGAAAGCACTGGGAATTATAAGGCAACTCGTCTCATCTCCTTCTATGCTTTTTTTTTGTGTTTTTATTTCCCACTCTTTGAGATAAACTCCACATGCAGTGTTCCTCCTCGAAGGAAATGCCCATCAACCATGATGATTTAGTTATATTGACCTGCATTCTTTGGTTAGCCTATGTCATCAGTACATCTGTGGACATTTAAAAATGACATCTGAGTATTTGCTGTAACAATGTAATTATTTTTGAATTATGCAGTCATGCCGTATTTGATTGGAAACACAAAAGAAGCCAGAACACTTAAAATAATGGGCAATAATTTCTTATTCCAAAATTCATTTATTTTCTTTGAGGGCCTGGTCTTCAAGTTTGGATGTACAGAAGGTCTGTGGCAGTAAATGTTCAGGCATTGCAGTGTGTTGACTTTTTATTTGGATAATCTGTATCTATCGTAGTTGTTCATAACTTTGTTTTTCTATTCTAATTGCCTGCACAACAGTTATCATGCATCAAAAGTAATTCTTTGCATAAAATGGCTTTGACATGAATACGTGTTTGACAAACGGCTTTGGCATGCACATGAATTTTTGACATGAATGACATTATATCAGTGCAGGCATTATTTATTTTATCCTATTAATTGGAATCAATGGGGGGAGTTTTAACATGGGTGAGCAGGTTGGATTGGATGTGGGTGGGAGTTAAATGGCCAAAACATGGAACCCATTGATTTCAGGCTTGTACTCAGGTGGGACAAGGGGTGAGCATCCAACTCGCTCCCAGGAGGCGGGATGGCATTTTAAATAGGTTTATGAGGCTGCAAGTCTCAGGTTTAACTTGACAGCCCTTCTGATATATCTTCCATGACTGCGCTTCTGATTGTCTTCCTTTTTCCTCAACTGAGGATTCTCCCCCACTGTGGTTGACAGGACCCTCAACCCTGACCAGCCCATTTCCCGCACCTCTACCCTCACCCCTTCCCCTCCCTCCCAGAACCGCGACAGGGTTCCCCTTGTCCTCACTTTCCACCCTTTCAGCCTCCATATCCAAAGGATCATCCTTCCCCCATTTCTGCCACTTCCAGCGTGATGCCACTACCAAACGCATCGTCCCCTCCCTTCCCCTGTCAGCATTCCGAACACCCTGGTCCACTCCTCCATTACCCCCACCACCTCGTTCCCTTCCCAGGGCACCTTCCCCTGCAATTGTAATACCTGTCCATTTACCTCCTCTCTCCTCACTATCCCAGGCCCCAAACACTCTTTTCAGGTGAAGCATTGATTTACTTGTACTTCTTTCAATGTAGTATACTGTATTCACTGCTCACAATGTGGTCTCCTCTACATTGGGGAGACCAAACGCAGATTAGGTGACCGCTTTGCGGAATACCTCCGCTCAGTCTGCAAGCAGGACCCCAAGCTTCCGGTTGCTTGCCATTTCAACACTCTCCCCTGCTCTCATGCTTCACTTCACTGTCCTGGGATTGCTGCAGTGTTCCAGTGAACATCAACGCAAGCTCGAGGAACAGCATCTCATTTACCGATTAGGCACACTACAGCCTTCCGGACTGAACATTGAGTTCAGTAATTTCAGAGCATGATGGGCCCCCCATTTTACTTTTATTTTTAGTTATTTTTTCTTTTTTCTGTTTTATATTTTTTTTGTGTGTTTATTTTAAGGCTTCCTTTGCTGACAACGCAACCACTAGGTGGCGCAGCACTGGCACAGGCACAAATGCAGCCTGTGCCACTAAAATGTCACAGTCTGCGACATCAGACAGCTGCCAGGACTAAAGATGGCGCTGCTCAAATAATCACACAAAGCCAACCTAAACACATGGCAGGACAAAATGGCCGGAGGGAGAGAGCGAGCGGGCTGGGAAGGGAGAGAGCGAGCGAGAGAGCGGGTGAGCTGGGGAGGGAGAGAGGGAACAGGCCGAAGTGAGAGCGAGCGAGCGGGGGAGGGGGGCAGGGGAGAGCGAGCGAGCGAGCTGGCGGGGAGGGGGAGGGAGCAAGCAGATGGGGGGGGGGAGAGCGTTCGGGCAGGGGAGGAGGTGAGAGCGAGCAGGTGGGGGGGGGGGGGAAGAGCGAGGGGGGAGCGGGTGAGGCGGGGAGGAGAGCGCACCCGCCACCACCAAGCTCTCTTCCCGCTTCCCCCACCCGCCCGCTCTCTCCCCGCGTTAGGCGATGCCGTCATGCCTGGAACGACGGAGGTGGAGGGGTGACATGATAAAGGTTTACAAAGTTATAAGCGGCATGGACAGAGTGGATAGTCAGAAGCTTTTTCCCAGGGTGGAACAGTCAGTTACTAAGGGACATAGGTTTAAGGTGAGAGGGGCAAATTTTATAGGGGATGTGCAAGGCAAGTTCTTTACACAGAGGGTGGTGAGTGCCTGGAACCTGTTGCCGGGGGAGGTGGTGGAAGCAGGTACCATACAGACGTTTAAGAGGCATCTTGACAAATACATGAATAGGATGGGAATAGAGGGATACGGACCCCGGAAGTGCAGAAGGTTTTAGTTTAGGCAGGCATCAAGATCGGCGCAGGCTTGGAGGGCCGAATGGTCTGTTCCTGTGCTGTACTGTTCTTTGTTCTTTGTCATTTGTGTATGCACCAACCAGTCCTGGCAATGCGAACGCATCGCATGCGCAGAAAGCATGAGCCAATCTGTGTATGTGCGCAAATTGGCGCATTCTGATGACGTCAGCTGCTGGCTACGTTGTCAGTAATCACTTTGTTATTTTATTTAATCTTAGTTTGTTCAGTTTGCTTACCATTTTTTTTCATGTTTGTACTTGCGGCTGTTCAATTTCAGTCCGTTAACACCCTATCTGTACTAATGCTTTGTCTTTCAACACACCATTAACATATTGTTTGCCTCTGCTCCATGACCTTCTGGTCAGCTATTCTATGACCTTGTCCTATCTACACCTTCTCCTTTGTTATCTCTTGCCCCATTCCCGCTTTACTTGCTTATAACCTTTCACATTTCTAATATTTGCCAGTTCTGAAGAAGGGTCACTGACCTGAAACGTTAACTCTGTTTCTCTCCCACAGATGCTGCCAGACCTGCTGAGTATTTCCAGCATTTCTTGTTTTTATAAAGTTCCATAGTTAGGTACTACACCTACAGATACAGTAGGACTTACTCCATAATAATATTGAAGGGACACATTGGTAATCCAGTGCCTCCAAATTTGCCTCTATGGTTGAGAATGTACAAAATTAAACAGAGAAAGCCAAGCAAGCCTTTGACTTTGCAGTAACATTACTGACTCTGTCAACTGGAAACAGGTTTCAAATCCTGCTCCAGGCAGCCCTAGCAAGTGGAGACTGGAGGTTTGGATCTCAGTTGTGGGTTTACATCACAGGGGATGCTTGTGTTCCACACCCCCCCGCGCCCCCCCATCTATCTCATATGATTGTGGGTGTTATGTTTATGCCAGGTTGCTGGATACTTATATGGAATATATCTGATCATCTCAGAGCTATGCAGATATTACACTTGTATTAAATCATCAACTGGTTTATTGTTACAATCAAGGTGGGAGCAATGCACTGTTAATTCAGTCCCATTACTCCACAGGTTACAGCATATTAGTAAAGTTTCCCACCTACCGGAAATAAGCCAAATTAAACACTCTATTTATTCCCCAGAATGAAGCCCACCAAAACAGGTTTCTTTAAACAACAACAAATTAACTATTTATTAAGAACCCCATTTTAAACAATAATGCGATAAATCTATATGTATGAACAAATATTATAACTTATAGAACATAGAACATAGAACATTACAGCGCAGTACAGGCCCTCAGCCCTCGATGTTGCGCCGACCATCTGACCTACACTATTCCATTTTCATCCATATGTCTATCCAGTGACCACTTAAATGCCCTTAAAGTTGGCGAGTCTACTACTGTTGCAGGCAGGGCGTTCCACGCCCCTACTACTCTCTGTGTAAAGAAACTACCTCTGACATCTGTCCTATATCTATCACCCCTCAACTTAAAGCTATGTCCCCTCGTGTTTGCCATCACCATCCGAGGAAAAAGGCTATCACTATCCACCCTATCTAACCCTCTGATTATCTTATATGTCTCTATTAAGTCACCTCTTCTCCTCCTTCTCTCTAACGAAAACAACCTCAAGTCCCTCAGCCTTTCCTCGTAAGACCTTCCCTCCATACCAGGCAACATCCAAGTAAACCTCCTCTGCACCTTTTCCAAAGCTTCCACATCCTTCCTATAATGCGGTGACCAGAACTGCACGCAATACTCCAGGTGCGGCCGCACCAGAGTTCTGTACAGCTGCAGCATGACCTCGTGGCTCCTAAACTCGATCCCCCTACTAATAAAAGCTAACACACCATATGCCTTCTTAACAGCTCTATTAACCTGGGTGGCAACTTTCAGGGATTTATGTACCTGGACACCAAGATCTCTCTGCTCATCTACACTACCAAGAATCTTCCCATTAGCCCAGTATTCTGCAATCCTGTTACTCCTTCCGAAGTGAATCACCTCACACTTTTCCACATTAAACTCCATTTGCCATCTCTCAGCCCAGCACTGCAGCCTATCTATGTCCCTCTGTAACCTACAACACCCTTCGGCACTATCCACAACTCCACCGACCTTCGTGTCATCCGCAAATTTACTAACCCACCCTTCTACACCCTCATCCAGGTCATTTATAAAAATGACCAACAGCAGTGGCCCCAAAACAGATCCTTGCGGTACACCACTAGTAACTAAACTCCAGGATGAACATTTACCATCAACCACCACCCTCTGTCTTCTTTCAGCTAGCCAATTTCTGATCCAAAGCACCAATTCACCTTCAATCCCATACTTCTGTATTTTCTGCAATAGCCTACCGTGGGGAACTTTATCAAACGCCTTACTGAAATCCATATAGACCACATCCACGGCTTTACCCTCATCCACCTGTTTGGTCACCTTGTCAAAAAACTCAATAAGGTTTGTGAGGCACGACCTACCCTTCACAAAACCGTGCTGACTATCTCTAATGAACTTATTCTTTTCAAGATGATTATAAATCCTATCTCTTATAACCTTTTCCAACATTTTACCCACAACCGAAGTAAGGCTCACAGGTCTCTCATTACCAGGGCTGTCTCTACTCCCCTTCTTGAACAAGGGGACAACATTTGCTATCCTCCAGTCTTCCGGCACTATTCCTGTCGACAATGACGACATAAAAATCAAGGACAAAGGCTCTGCAATCTCCTCCCTGGCTTCCCAGAGAATCCTAGGATAAATCCCATCTGGCCCAGGGGACTTATCTATTTTCACACTTTCCAAAATTGCTAACACCTCCTCCTTGTGAACCTCAATCCCATCTAGCCTAGTAGTCTGTATCTCAGTATTCTCCTCGACAACATTTTCTTTCTCCACTGTAAATACTGACGAAAAATATTCATTTAACGCTTCCCCTATCTCCTCCGATTCCACACACAACTTCCCACTACTATCCTTGATCGGCCCTAACCTATCTCTAGTCATTCTTTTATTCCTGATATACCTATAGAAAGCCTTAGGGTTTTCTTTGATCCTATCCGCCAATGACTTCTCGTGTCCTCTCCTTGCTCTTCTTATCTCTCCCTTTAGATCCTTCCTGGCTAGCTTGTAACTCTCAAGCGCCCTAACTGAGCCTCCACGTCTCATCCTAACATAAGCCTTCTTCTTCCTCTTGACAAGCTCTTCAACTTCTTTAGTAAACCACGGCTCCCTCGTGGAATAACGTCTTATTCTTCCTAACCCTCATGCGCACACATACATTCAGTTATCAACAGTTAACCGGTTTTAAAATAATGTTTTAAATTAGAAATGTTTCTTAGGAATACAAAATAGGGCGGCACAGTGGTTAGCACCACAGCCTCACAGCTCCAGGGACCCGGGTTCGATTCTGGGTACTGCCTGTGCGGAGTTTGCAAGTTCTCCCTGTGACCGCGTGGGCTTTCGCCGGGTGCTCCTGTTCCCTCCCACAGCCAAAGACTTGCAGGTTGATAGGTAAATTGGCCATTATAAATTGCCCCTAGTATAGGTAGGTGGATGGGGATATAGGGAAGGTGGGGATGTGGTAGGAATATGGGATTAGTGTGGGATTAGTATAAATGGGTGGTTGATGGTCGGCACAGACTCGGTGGGCCGAAGGACCTGTTTCAGTGCTGTATCTCTAAATAAATAAAATAAAAAAATAAAATAAAAATAACTGGGTTGTGACTTGGTAGAATATTTCTGGATTGGTGAGGTGTCCCAGAGTTGAATAGTTAGATACCACTTGAAGTCTCCAGGTAAAATTAATAAACAGTCTGTAGTGGGTAGGTGTTCAAGGCAATTCATCTGCAGCAGGCACGATACAGATCTCCCAAAAAAGGTGCAACAGGTCTCCTAGATTTCTGAGTAGCAGTCCAACAGCAGAAACTTTCATGAGGTTTCAGGATCTTTCAAACACTCAAAAAAGGCAACCAGACTCACTTTTGAGACAGAGAGTTTCCAGAGACTGGAGACAACAGGAATCTTTCCACTATTCACGATGCAAGGCTTCCTATCAGCTAAGGAGCCTTTCTCCAAAGCAGTGATTCTCCACAGAGTGTTGCAACTCCTCTTTCTGGGTCTCCCCTCTCTCTTCAGGCATAAACAGCAACAAGGGTTTTAGCTCCCATATCTTAGATTTTCCATTCCTTCAAAGTTCCTTTAATTTCATAAAGAAATTCGAATTTCACTTAATATAGGAATTATTTCTCAAGAGAAAGAGCTTTCTGGGTTGTATTCTTACCCAGTTTATAGCAGAGAGGTCTCTTTCTCTGGTTGCCAACAAGTTCCAGCCAAAACTACTTTTTGCAAAGAGTAACTAGAAACTCCCCAGTCACGTGACAGTAATTTCTCTCTATTGAGTGGCTTGGTAAAACATATTGCCTTGCAATTGCCACACCCAGTTCAGCTTTCACTGTTCTCGGAGAAATCCTTTGTCTCAGTCTTAAAGGCATACAGACAACTTTTGTGACATTGTTTACAGTGCTTTAAAATATCTCAGCACTTACAAGATCTCAGTCCAACATTTTCTCAGTCCCTGTTTCGTAGAACATTCTAGCTCTGTGTCTTTTAGTTTCAGTTTCAAACTTTTAAGCTCCACCCAGAGGCTTAAGCAATCAAACACAGTGAACACAGATAAGTAGACAGACTAATACAATCAAAACCAGATCAAGCACTACCGTGGGAGCCCATAAAAACCTCCCATATTGTCATTTCTCTCTGTTGAGTGGCTTGGAAAAACAGATTGCCTTGCAATTGCCACGCCCAGTTCAGCATTCACTGTTCTCAGTGAAATCCTTTTTCACCGTCTTAAAGGCATACAGACAACTTTTGTGACATTCTTTACACCTTATTGGCAAAAGCTATTGAAGGAGGGTTTGCATATTTCTATCTCTAAGTTTTTGTTACTACATTAGCATTTTCCCTTAAGCTTTTATTTGTCAAAATAACCCCAAAAAAACCTCACTTTGGAGCTAGTCTTTGGGTGGTTACTTTTTGCCCTTCTAAATGGAATTGCATTCAGCGATGAGCTTAATGAAGCAGCAAAATCTCACTCATGCCAAAGTGTAACCTATAAGCTTTTCCAATAGTTTTATATGCCATTTCATATTATCTTACTGTAAAAATAAAACAGGCTTTTCTAAATCCATATTCATTTTATAAGTCACATTATATTCAGATATCTATCCTAATGGATAGGTCCATGGTACACAATGAGAATTAGTAAATTCAAGTCTCTCTAAATTTGATCTTACCTAAAGCACAGAAATAAAGTCATGTACGTTACATATCATAATGCATTTTATTCAAGAAATGAAATGTAAATACAAGAGAAATATTATGTAGCTTTACCATCTTGCCCAAGGTTTCATGATGCGAAAATTCTGGCTGATAACTGCAGTGTGGATGATGAAGGTTTCACTGTATGTGTAACTGAATTATGAAGAGTGTATTATACTGGTAACAAGCCTACTTACTTGAATGTTAGTAAAGTGCCAATCTAGAGTCCTTTAATTTTACTCGTGTGTGGTTTCTTATTACAAATGCTGATAGTTTTGAGTTTTTCTGCCTCGATTTTTTTTTCAAATTACTGAAAGGAATAAGTAAAAAGTGACTGGCAATCTTAATAGTAGCATGAATATTCAACATTAAAACAGATTTGCTTAGGACAAGACTTGCACAAGAGGTCAGCTCCCATAAGTAGGGCCCTACCAAATTCATGGTCAAATTTTACAAATTTCACAGAAATGGCATTTTAAGAATTATGAATTTCATGACTTCACATATTTATATTGTAAATTTCATGGTGTTGTAACAAACCATAAGAATGATCTATTTAAAAAAAGACAAAGAAGGTTTCTACTTTCAAATTGTATTTATTGTTTTTTAAAAATTCATTCATGGGATGTGGGCATCGCTGGCTAGGACAGCATTTATTGCCCATCCCTGATTGCCCATGAGAAGGTGGTGGTGAGTCGCCTTCTTGAACTGCTGCAGTGCTGTACTGCCCACAGTGCTGTTAGGAAGGGAGGTCCAGCATTTTGATTCAGCAACAGTGAAGGAACAGTGATATAGTTCCAAGTCAGGATGGTGTGTTACTTGGAGGGGAGCTTGCAGGTGGTGGTGTTCTGATGCAACTGCTGCCTTTGCCCTTCTAAGTGGTAGAGGTCGTGGGTTACTCAAAAAATGCTAACTATAAACAGGTCACATTCTTTACTGACTGAAGTCAGTGGTTGAATGTGAGCATGGAGCAACCTGCAACTGTTCTTTCTTCCTTCCCTATCTCTAAGCTGTGAACACCTGTCTTGTTTAGACACAGCAATCTCTGCAACCACAGAGTTTGTTGGAATTGTCCTCACAATGTGTAGCAAAAGCCTTTGGTAGGTAGTCCTGTCGTAGTTTATTTGCACTTGGCAAGCAACTGCCATTTTGCACCTTACATTGAAGAATAACATAGCTTTGGGTGATCAAGTTTTTCCAATGGAATGTTGGCACTTGCAAAAGAATCTGCAAGTTCCATTATAACGAACTTGCAATTTTCTGAGCTCTCTGTCTACTTCTTAAAAAGAGATGAAATTGTTGCTCGTTTTCATTGTGTGTTCGTTTTCAAGAAGTGCGGTGTTAGATGTTCTCTTTTTGCAGTGATGGCTTTCGGACTCTAAGTGGTACTGAACCGTTGTCCACCATATGTGATCCAACGAAACATTGCAGCTTGTACAAAACAGTATTCCACCATTGGCATGCACAATTTGGCTTCTTAAATCTTTCACTTGATGTATTGCAGTAATCATTGTGGCCATTTTTGTTTTGCTCGTTCTGGCATTCTGATTTGTCTACTAACACTTGAGACTGTTACTCTCAAAACTACACTGGAAGCTTTCCCTCATCTACCAATCAGCAAGTTGAGCCTTTTGTCAATCACTAAAATACACGATGTTCGCAACATGTCCAGTAGTCAGCGAGTTCAACCTTGTGTCAATTAGTAAAATGCTCAAAATGGCTGATTTCACATAGGACCTGAGATTTCACAGGGCAAGATACATCTTTCATGCCATGAATTTGGTAGGGCTTTACCCATAGGTAATCGCCTACTTCCAATGAATGTGCATTTATTGAGTTAGTATGTGCTTGGAGAATTATAAACCTCCATTACAGATTACTATATAAAAACAGGGAACTTTGTTCAGAGAGAAAAAAATGTTTCACGATTTGTTCGTAACACAGATAAAAATATAATTGTATGACCTTCATCAAACGTCACCGGGTCCAATTTATTTTCTTGAAATCTAACCTTAGACACACCAAGATTAATTTGTGAACTAAAACCTTTACAACACACATGGACAATAATTCTCATCGGCTAGGTATTCTTCATTTACAACATAATATGGCTCACTATCACATCTGTCCCTGTCCTAGGCTCCATGGTTTCCTAGAGGTTTGATTTCTTGGATTGGAGGGTATGCTGATCTAACAATTTGAAGTAGCTTCAGGAGGGATAATAGTCTATCAGTTTCATTGAAAGGAAACCTCAGAAGTGATTCCTGGTGAAGAAGCGACAAAACATTTTATAAACTACTTGGCTGAGCGTAGATCAGTTAGCTCAATACGGAACAGCGATTTTTGGTCTGTGTGGTTTAATTCTACACTACAATTACCGACTAAACCATTATCTTAATTTTAGATTCTTTCTCTTTGGAGATCAATCTTTTTTTATTTCTAAAACTCATTTTGCAGGTGGAAGAGGCGTTGAATGAAGTGGACTTTCAGCTGAAGCTTGACCTGCATTTCACTGACTCTGAACAGCAGTGAGTAATATCTTTGTGTTACTTCTCACTGAAAAAAAATGTGAATTCTGATGAATTATTGGTGCGAAATGGGATCATCTGTCTGCCATTGCTCGTTATACATCGTTGTCAGTTCAGAATTATTATTTTTCCCTCCATCAGTAGCCTGTTTGATTAGCTGACACTTAGTATTCATTGGTGGCATTCTTGCTGCTTAACCACACCTGGAGTTAACCACACAAATCTAGGCTGACACTTCACTACAGTTCTGGGGGAGTGCTGCATTGTTAGAAGATGATGTTAAACTGAGACTGTATTTGCTTATCCAGATAAATACAGAAATCACATGGCACTATTTGGAGTTCACCAGTTGTCCTAACCAACAGTCAACTCTCAAACACATCACCAAACACATCACAGGGGAGGTGGTGGAAGCAGGTACGATAATGACGTTTAAGAGGCATCTTGACAAATACATGAATCGGATGGGAATAGAGGGATACGGTCCCCGGAAGTGCAGAAGGTTTTAGTTTAGGCAGGCATCAAGATCGGCGCAGGCTTGGAGGGCCGAATGGCCTGTTCCTGTGCTGTTCTTTGTTCAAAACAGATTCACTAGTTATTTGTCTTCATACTGTCTGTGGGAACATGTGTGCAAATTGGTTGCTGTGTTTGCCTAAATAACAGTGACTGTACTTCAAAAGTAATTAATTGGCTGTGAAGCCCTTTGTGATGTCCTGAGGATGTAAAAGTGTTATATAAAGGACATTGTTTTCTCTTTTGTTTGTTTGCTAGAAGCTAACCTAAAAATAATTCAGCTCAAGTTATGAGAAGACAGACAAGTTCATTGGTACATTAAGGATGTCTAATTTATTAATTAGAGGATTTGTTGAAATCATAAATCTGTCCTTGCTTATTCTTCTACACTTAATTGGCTAAATGTTTAGCAACTAATATCCTGATGTTTTCCAGTATTGGGTTATTTGAGTTAATGGTGTGAAAAATCAGGGAAAAGGTTGTGATCTGAAGGTTCCATCATCGTTCCCATGAGCATTTTCAGTACATGTTCTGAAATTCTTGTTTCATGGTTTTACAGCAGTATCAATTTACAGCAATTTAACCAGCACTTTGAATGGCGAGTTATCAAAAAAAAAAATCAGTGTAACCATTTCTCAAAACTCTGGCAGTTAGATGCCAAAGCAGTAAAAAAAAAAGCTGTATCGCATCAGAATAAATGAATACTCTAAAGAAGGCTCATAAAAATTTTGTGTGTGAACCTTTCATTGCTATCTGGCTGTTCCTAATAAAGGCCTGCTTAGGTCAGGAAAAAGAACCCGACTGATCCACAGCGGACCCGAGCCCGACCAGAGTCCCTCCAATTTCGCCCCGAGCCCGGCCTGACCCGAGCCCAACCCCACTCGACCCGACCCGAGCCCGACCTGACTATCCCTTTATTTACCTTTTGACTGGGAAGCTCCACGAAGCTGCAGCGCATGCATGATGACATCATAGTGACGTCACTCGCTCGCTGCACAGATTCAGTTTCGTCCCGAGCTCCCAGCTCAGCTAAGTTTTTTATTTTTAATACTTACCGGCAGAGCACTTACCGTGTGTGTCCGGCCCGAACCGACCAAAGCACAACCCTGACTCGAGGCTGAAAGCCGGACCTGGAAGAGGGCCCCGACTCGACCCGAACCCGACACATGTCGTCGGGTCCCGTCGGGTTCGGGTCAGGTAGCAGGCCTTAAGTTCCTAATGTCAAATATTTAATTTAAATTTTTAGTAGTTGGCCTGTTTATCTGGATATTTTGAAGCTATTATTTTGGCCCCATATTCATGAATACTCTGAAATGATATATACTAGGAGAAGTAAATATAAAAAGTACTGAAATTATATGCTGGTGTATACATGGAATTTAATTCAGCTACCTTATGTTATCAGGCTCTGGAGTTCCTCTTGTTCACTTCTTCCAGTACATTTAGCATTCATTTCACCAAATTCTGTCCCCTCTTCTAAAGTTGTGACGAATATTTGGAAATTGCTCTCAAAATGGAAACAATCTCCTTCCAATTGGCCATACTGTCTTTTTGAGTCTTGATACTCAGTCAAGGCTGTTGAACTGTGGACGAGGAGAGTGACAAAAGAATCTTAATCCAGTCTTCACTTACTGTTGAAGCACATGACCTTTCCAGCAAGCATGTCACTACCAGAACCCTGACTAGTTTTCACTTACCTAATCTGTCATTGAGGCTAATTGTTGGGATTTACTGCCATCCTGGCTCAGTTAGTGCCAGCTAATCTAATGAGCCATCAAGACCATTCTCACATTTACTGTTTGAACAAAAAAAATGGAGATGAAGAGGGACCCAAATCAGGCAACTGCATAACTTTATTATAATTCTTATTTTTTTTAAATTTAACCCATGTATGGATTGTGAGACCTCATAGTCATGTGGCCATCTGAATAAAAGTTCAGTGTTGCAATGTTGCATTAAAATAAATGGTAATAAACTTACCTGGACCAGGTGGCTGTTCCACGACGATATTACGGGCTCCAGCCACAACTCGCGTGCCTTCGGAACGCTGTACGGTGTTCTGAGGCGAGACACTGGTGGGGATGGGGGAGAACGAAAGTTATCATGGCGGGAGGGTATGGGGAGAGGGGAAAACTATTCCTATTGGTTGTGGGGATGGTGGGAAGGGGCTAAGGGTCAAAGATGCAGAAATCTGGGGGGGAAAGTTCAGAATTTCAAGTGTTTTTTTGGGGGTATAGGTCAATTTATGCATTGAGTACTCAGTGGGGCGGGAGGCGGGGGAATGTAGGAGAGGGGACTCAAAGTTAAATTAAACTTTGATTGAAATTTTTATAAAACCAGAACCTTTAAATATTTAAATCTCTCCTGAAGGGCTTGAAGCCCTTTAAAAATGGCACCGGCGCCTGCGCGGTGGTGCCGGACGCCATTGCTGGGAACACGACGCCCGCCGCCTCTATGTTACTGGGGATAGCCACTGCACCCCCTCCATTTAAATGAGCCCCCGCACGTAATATCGTGTCAGAAGGCTGGCGACCTCACAGCATGCTGCCGTGGATCGCACGGCACGCTGATAAAATTCAGCCCGAAGGCTGCAGATGTCAGGATCCATATTAGCAAGCTGCTTTAATCCACTTTAATTCTGCCAGTGTTGAGCTGAAAGAAACTGGCTAATTCAAGACTTGATATCATTCAGGTAGTTGAGTAGTACAGTGGAGTCATGGAATGAAGGATGGAGAGAAAAGGTAGAGTTGGCATCATATACATTAGGAACTACAGACCACTCAGTTTAACTTCGGTGGTGGGAAAACCTCTAGAAAAAATAATTCAAGACAAAATCACATGGATAAATGTGAGTTAATTGAGGAAAGCCAGCATGGTTTTCTTAAGGGAAAATCATGTTTAACGAACTTGCAAGAGTTTTTTTGAGGAGGTAACAGAGAGGGTTGATGAGGGCAATGCTGTTGATGTGGTGTACATGGACTTTCAAAAGGCATTTTATACAGTGCCACACAACAGACCTGTGAGCAAACTTGTAGCTCATGGAATAAAAGGGACGGTAGTGACATGGATATGAAACTGGCTGAGTGACAGGAGACAGAGAGTAGTGGTTAATGGATGTTTCTCGGGCTGGAGGAAGGTTTGTAGTAGAGTTCCCCAGGGATCAGTGTTGGGACCCTTGCTTTTCCTGATATATATTAATGAGGTAGACCGTGGTGTACAGGGCACAATTTCAAAGTTTGCAGATGATACGAAACTTGGAAATGTCGTGAACTGTGAGGAGGATAGTGTAGAACTTCAAAAGGACATAGACAAGTTGGTGAAATGGGCAGACAGGTGGCAGATGAATTCAATGCAAGGAAATGTGAAGTGATTCATTTTGGTAGGAAGAACATGGAGAGACAATATAGAATAAACGGTATGATTCTAAAGTGGGTGCAGGAGCAGGTGTATATGTGCATAAGTCGTTGAAGGTGGCAGGACCGATTCAGAGAGCGGTTAATGAAGCATACAGTTCCATAGGCTTTATTAATAGGGGCATAGAGCACAAGAGCAAGGAAGTTATGTTGAACTTGTATAAGACACTAGTGCGGCCTCAGCTGGAATATTGCTTCCAATTCTGGGCACCGCACTTGAGGAAAGGCGTGGGGGCATTGGAGAGGGTACAGAAAACAATCACAAAAATGGTTCCAGGGATGAGGAACTTGGGTTATGAAAATACACTGGAGAAGTTAGGACTGTTTTCTTTGGAGAAGAGAAGGCGGAGAGGTGATTTGATAGAGATATTCAAAATCATGTGGGGTCTGGACAGAGTAGACAGTGAGAAACTGTTCCCACTTGTGAAAGGATCGAGAACAAGAGGGCACAGATTTAAAGCATTTGGTAAGAGAAGCAAAAGTGACATGAGGAAAAGCACAGTGGCGCAGTGGTTAGCACCGCAGCCTCACAGCTCCAGCGACCCGGGTTCAATTCTGGGTACTGCCTGTGCGGAGTTTGCAAATTCTCCCTGTGACTGCGTGGGTTTTCGCCGGGTGCTCCGGTTTCCTCCCACAGCCAAAGACTTGCAGATTGATAGGTTAATAGGCCATTATAAATTGCCCCTAGTATAGGTAGGTGGTAGGGGAATTGAGGAGATGTGGTGGGAATATGGGATTAATGTGGGATTAGTATAAATGGGTGGTTGATGGTCGGCACAGACTCGGTGGGCCGAAGGGCCTGTTTCAGTGCTGTATCACTAAATAAATAAATAAATAAGCTTTTTCACGCAGCAAGTGGTTAAGGTCTGGAATGTGCTGCCCGAGAACGTGGTGGAGGCAGGTTCAATTGAAGCATTCAAAAGGGAATTAGACAGTTATATGAAAAGGAAGAACATGCGGGGAGTCCAGAGAGAGAGAGAAAAAACACAGCAGGAGCGAAGCTTTAAAAAGTGCACCAAAAGGAACAGAGTCAGAGACCAGAGAGAGAGAAAACACAGCGGGAGCAGAGCCAGGGGAAAATCGAAAAGTGACATCAGAGTCAATCAACAGAGTGAGCAGGGAAACAGAGAGCTGCTGGGGTGAGTATACAGGTAAGCTGGGTAAGTAACTAAAGTAAACAGGAAGGTAAGGTCTACAGTGTTTTTATATTGCAAGTAGTGTTTTTTAGGGAATCAAGGTCCCTCGTGTAAATAATCTCTAATTTTTGAGTAATTTAAGGGAGCAAATTAAGGGTAAGTCATAGCAGGGCAGCTTGGCAGCGTGGAGTGCTCCTCTTGTGCAATGTGGGATATCTGGGACACTTCCAGTGTCCAGGGCGAACACATGTGCACGTGTCTCCAGCTGCAGCTACTCGAAATCCGCATTTCATATGTGGAGCAGCGGCTGGGGACACTGTGGAGCATCCGCAAGGCTGAGATCTTTGTGGATGGCACATACAGGGAGGTGGTCACACCGCAGGTAAAGACTGCTCAGGCAGAAAGGCAATGGGTGACCGGCAGACAGAGTAGAAGAACTAGGCAGGTAGTGCAGGAGTCCCCTGGATCCTTCTCCCTCTCTACACCAGATTCTCTGCTTTGGATACTGTTTGTGGAGATAGCTTCTCAGGGGAATGCAGCAAGAGCCAAGTCTGTGGCACCACGGGTGGCTCAGCTGCACAGGAGGAGAGGAAAAAGAGTGGGAGAGCTATAGTGATAGGGGATTCTATCGTAAGGGGTACAGATAGGCATTTCTGTGAGCACAAATGTGACTCCGGGATGGTATGTTGCCTCCCTGGTGCTCGGGTCATGGATGTCACGGAGAGGCTGCAGGACATTCTGAAGAGGGAAGGTGAACAGTCAGAGGTCATGGTTCACATTGGTACCAACGACAAAGGTAGAAAAAGGGATGAGATCCTGCAACAAGAATTTAGGGAGCTAGGTATCAGATTAAAAAGCAGGACCTCAAAGGTTGTAATCTCTGGATTACTGCTGGTGCCATGTGCTAGTGAATATAGGAATAGGAGGATAGAGCACATGAATGCGTGGCAGAAGAGATGGTGCAGGAAGGAGTGCTTTAGTTTCCTGGATCACTGGCTCTTTTTCTGGCGAAGGTAGGGTCTGTACATGTTGGACGGGTTGCACCGAAACCGGAACGGGACCAACATCTTAGCAGGGAGGTTTGCTAGTGCTGTTGGGGGGTGCGGTTAAACTAATTTGGCAGAGGGATGGGATACAGAGTGGAGGTACAGTAGGGATGATGCACTGCCAAATATAGAAGAGAAACTAAATAAGTCTGGAAGGCAGTGCAAATATAGACCTATTAAGACACAAGTGAATAATGCAAGGCTGGATTGCAACTATTTTAACACAAGGAGTCTTACTAATAAGGCAGATGAATTGAGGGCATTGATTAACACATGGGAATATGATATTGCTATCACAGAGACATGGTTGAGGGAAGAGCATGACTGACAGCTCAATATTCCAGGGTATAGAATCTTCAGGCGAGATGGGGGGGCGGTGGGGAAAGAAGAGGTGGCATTGCACTATTGATCAAGGAGTCAATTACTGCAGTAAGGAGGGATGATATCACAGAAGGTTCCTCAAATGAGGCCATATGGGTAGAACTTAAAAATAAAAAGGAGGCAATCACTTGGCTGGGAGTGTACTAGAGGCCCTCAAACAGTCAGGAGAGATAGAGGAGCAGATATGTAGGCAAATCTCAGAGGTGTAAAAATAATGGGGGAATAATAGTAGGGGATTTCAACTTCCCCAATATTAACTGGGACAGTCTTAGTGCAAAAGGCTTAAAGAGGGCGGAATTCCTAAAGTGCATGCAGGAGAGCTTTTTGAGCCAGTACGTAGAAAGTGCTACATGAGAAGGGTTGATACTGGACCTAATCTTAGGGAATGAAGCCAGACAATTGGTCGAAGTGTCAGTGGGGGAACATTTCAGGGATAGTGGCCAAAACTCTAAGATTTAAGGTAGTTATGGAAAAGGACAAAGATGGACCAGAAATAAAGGTACTGAATTGGGGGAAGCCCGATTTCAATATGATAAAACAGGATCTGGCCAAAGTGGACTGGGAGCAGCTACTTGTGGGAAAGTCTACATCCGACCAGTGGGAGTCATTCAAAAAGGAAATAGTGAGAGTTCAGGGCCAACATGTTCCCATAAAGGCAAAGGGTAGGACCAACAAGTCCAGGGAACCCTGGATTTCAAAGGATATAGAGGATTGGATAAGGGGAAAAAAAGGAGGCTTATGGCAGATTCAGGGGGCTGAAAACAATGGAGGCCCTAGAGGAGTATAGAAAGTGTAGGGGGGTACTTAAAAAAGTAATTGTAGAGCAAAGAGGGGACGTGAAAAAACACTGGTGGGCAAGATAAAGGAAAAGCCTAAGGCATTTTATAAGAATATTAAGGGCAAGAGGATAACCAGGCAAAGAGTATGGCCCATTAAGGACCAAAGTGGCAATCTGTATGTGGAGCCAGAGGACATAGGTGAGGTTTTAAATGATTACTTTTCATCTATGTTCACTATGGAGAAGCACAATATAGGTGGAGAGATCAGGGAGGGGGATTGTGATATACTTGAACAAATCAGCATTGAAAGGGTGGAGGTATTAGCGGTTTTAGTGGGCTTAAAAGTGGATAAATTCCCAGGCGCAGAAGAGATGTGTACCAGGCTGCTACGTGAGGCAAGGGAGGAGATAGCAGGGGCTCTGACACAAATTTTCAAATCCTCTCTGGCCACAGGAGAGGTGCCAGAGGACGGGAGGACAGTGAATGTGATACCATTATTCAAAAAGTGTAGTAGGGATAGACCAGGTAATTATAGGCTGGTGAGTCTAACGTGAGTGGTAGGGAAACTATTGGAAAAAATTCTGAGGGACAGAATTAACCTCTACTTGGAGAGGCAGGGATTAATCAAGGATAGTCAGCATAGCTTTGTCAGGGGGAGATTATGTCTGACAAACTTGATTGAATTTTTCAAGGAGGTGAATAGGAGTGTAGATGACGGTAAAGCAGTTGATGTCATCTGTATGGACTTCAGTAAGGCTTTTGATAAGGTCCCGCATGGGAGATTGGTTAAGAAGGTAAGAGCCCATGGGATCCAGGGAAATTTGGCAAATTGGATCCAAAATTGGCTCAGTGGCAGGAGGCAGAGGGTGATGGTTGAGGGTTGTTTTTGTAAGTGGAAGCCTGTACCGCAGGGATCAGTGCTGGGACCCTTGATGTTTGTAGTGTACATTAATGATTTAGATGTGAATGTAGGAGGTATGATCAGTAAGTTCGCAGATGACACGAAAATTGATGGTGTCGTAAATAGTGAGGAGAAATGCCTTAGATTACAGGACAATATAGATGGGCTGGTAAGATGTGCAGAGCAGCGGCAGATGGAATTTAATCCTGAGAAGTGTGAGGTATTGCATTTTGGGAGGACCAACAAGGCAAGGGAATATACAATAGATGGTAGGACCCTAGGAAGTACAGAGAGTCAGAGGGACCTTGGTGTACTTGTCCATAGATCACTGAAGGCAGCAGCACAGGTAGATAAGATGGTTGGGAAGGCATATGGGATACTTGCCTTTATTAGCTGAGGCATAGAATATAAGAGCAGGGAGGTTATAATGGAGCTGTATAAAATGCAAGTTAGGCCACAGCTGGAGTACTGTGTACAGTGCTGGTCACCACACTATAGGAAGGATGTGATTGCACTGGAGAGCTTGCCTGGGCTGGAGTATTTCTGCTATGAAGAGAGACTCGATAGGCTAGGGTTGTTTTCCTTAGAGCCCAGAAGGCTGAAGGGGGACCTGATTGAGGTGTACAATATTATGAGGGGCATAGATAGGAAGATACGTTTTTCCCTTTGCAGTGATGTCAATGACCAGTGGGCATAGATTTAAGATAAGGGGCAGGAGGTTTGGAGGGGATTTGAGGAAAAGATTTTTCACCCAGACGGTGTTTGGAATCTGGAACACACTGCCTGAAGGGGTGGTAGAGGCAGGAACCCTCACAAGAAGTATTTAGATGAACACTTGAACTGCCATAGCATACAAGGCTATGGGCCAAGTGTGGGAAACTGGAATTATAATAGATAGGCCGGTACGGACAGGATGTGCCGAAGGGCCTGTTTCTGTGCTGTATAACTCTACGTCTCTATGAATATGGAAGTGAGGGAGTTGCTTTTTCAGAAATCCGGTGCGGGCAGGATGGGTCGAATGGCTTCCTTCTGTGCTCTAACAATTCTGTGATTCTGTCTGTAAGTATGAATGATATTGCAGAGGAGTGGATGATAAAAAGGGATAGAAAGTGATCAAGGAGCACATTGCAGGTGTTCATCAAGGAATTGTTGTTCTGGCAGTGGGGTGGAGGTTGCAGGAGTGGGTGGCATTGGGGAGAAACGATATGGATCGATGGAATAGTCATTTATGTCGACTGCTCTGGATTAGATTAGAGATACAGCACTGAAACAGGCCCTTCGGCCCACCGAGTCTGTGCCGAACATCAACCACCCATTTATACTAATCCTACACGAATCCCATATTCCCAACAAACATCCCCACCTGTCCCTATATTTCCCTACCACCTACCTATACTGGTGACAATTTATAATGGACAATTTACCTATCAACCTGCAAGTCTTTTGGCTTGTGGGAGGAAACCGGAGCACCCGGAGAAAACCCACGCAGACACAGGGAGAACTTGCAAACTCTACACAGGCAGTACCCAGAATCGAACCCGGGTCCCTGGAGCTGTGAGGCTGCGGTGCTAACCACTGCGCCACTGTGCCGCCCCACTCTATGCTCTATGGAGCCGAAGGCTAGTGGGGAAGTATAGCTTTCTATAGACACCATTTACACAGCGTTTCATTGCTGTCTAGCAAACAAAGGCAGTACCAAGTACAAGAAATTCAGTCTATAATGTCCCAAATTTGATTTCGAGTCCCAGAATCGTAGAATAGTTACAGCACAGAAGGAGGCCATTTAGCCATGCTGGCTTTCTACAAGAGCAACTCATCTTGTCCCACTCCCCTGCCTTTTCCTGTAGCACTGCCATTTTATTTTCTCCAGATAATTATCCAGTTATTTTTTGAAAGCCTCTGTTGAACCACACTCTCGGGCAGGGCATTCAAGATCCTAACCACTCACTGCGTAAACAAGTTTTTCCTCGTGTCGCATTTGGTTCCTTTGCCATTCACCTCAACTTGGTGTCCTCCGGTTCTTGATCCGTCTACCAATGGGAACAGTTTCTCCCTATCTACTCTGTGCAGACCCCTCAATATTTTGAACACTTCTATCAAATCTCCTCTTGATCTTCGCCTCTCCAAGGAGAACACCCCAGTTTCTCCAGTCTATGCACGTAACTAAAGTTCCTCATCCCTGGAACCATTCTTGTGAATCTTTTCTGTACCCTCTCAAATGCCTTTACATCCTTCCTAACGTGTGGTGCCCAGACTGGACACAGTCCTCCAGTTGAGGCCAAACCTGTGCATTATGTAGGTTTAGCATAACTTCCTTCCTTCTGTACGATATGCCCCTATTTAAGAAGCCCAGGATCTCGTATGCTTTATTAACCACCTTCTCATCCTGCCCTGCAACCTTCAAGGATTTGTGCACATATACCCCAGGTTCCTCAGCTCCTGCACCCACTTTAGAATTGTACCCTTTGTTTTATATTGCCTGTCCTCATTCTTCCTACCAAAATAAATAACTTTACACTTTTTTATTCATTCAGGGGATGCGGGCATTGCTGGCTAGCATTTATTGCCCATCCCCAATTGCTCTTGAGAAGGTGGTGGTGAACCTTCTGCAGTCCATAGGTGGGGTTGGTACATCCACAGTGCTTTTAGGAAGGCAGTTCCAGGATTTTGACCCAGCGACAGTAAAGGATCGGCGATATAGTTCCAGGTCAGGATGGTGTGTGGTTTTGAGGGGAACTTGCAGGTGGTGGTGTTCCCACGCATCTGCTGCCCTTGTTCTTCTAGGTAGCAGAGAATAAAGAACAAGAAGAAAGAACAGTACAGCACAGGAACAGGCCATTCGGCCATCCAAGCCTGCACCGATCTTGATGCCTGCCTAAACTAAAACCTTCTGCACTTCCGGGGACCGTATCCCTCTATTCCCATCCTATTCATGTATTTGTCAAGATGCCTCTTAAACGTCACTATCGTACCTGCTTCCACTACCTCCCCCAGCAGCAAGTTCCAGGCACTCACCACCCTCTGTGTAAAGAACTTGCCTCGCACATCCCCCCTAAACTTTGCCCCTCTCACCTTAAACCTATGTCCCCTAGTAACTGACTGTTCCACCCTGGGAAAAAGCTTCTGACTATCCACTCTGTCCATGCCGCTCACAACTTTGTAAACCTCTATCATGTCGCCCCTCCACCTCCGTCGTTCCAGTGAAAACAATCTGAGTTTATCCAACCTCTCCTCATAGCTAATGCCCTCCAGACTAGGCAACATCCTGGTAAACCTCTTCTGCACCCTCTCCAAAGCCTCCATATCCTTCTGGTAGTGTGGCGACCAGAATTGCACGCAATATTCTAGGTGTGGCCTGACTAAAGTTCTGTACAGCTGCAGCATGACTTGCCAATTCTTATACTCTATGCCCCGACCGATGAAAGCAAGCATGCTGTATGCCTTCTTGACTACCTTATCCACCTGCGTTGCCACTTTCAGTGACCTGTGGACCTGTACGCCCAGATCTCTCTGCCTGTCAATCGTCCTGAGGGTTCTGCCATTTACTGTATACTTCCCACCTGTATTAGACCTTTTAAAATACATTACCTCACATTTGTCCGGGTTAAACTCTATCTGCCATTTCTCCGCCCAAGTCTCGAACCGATCTATATCCTGCTGTATCCTCTGACAAACATCAACACTATCCGCAACTCCACCAAACTTTGTGTCGTCCGCAAACTTACTAATCAGACCAGCTACATTTTCCTCCAAATCATTTATATATACTACAAACAGCAAAGGTCCCAGCACTGATCCCTGCGGAACACCACTAGTCAAATCCCTCCATTCAGAAAAGCACCCTTCCACTGCTCCCCTCTGTCTTCGAAGACAGAGCCAGTTCTGTATCCATCTTGCCAGCTCACCTCTGATCCCGTGTGACTTCACCTTTAGTACCAGTTTGCCATGAGGGACCTTGTCAAAGGCTTTACTGAAGTCCAAATAGATAACATCCACTGCCCTTCCTTCATCAATCATCTTTGTCACTTCCTCAAAAAACTCAATCAAATTAGTGAGACATGACCTCCCCTTCACAAAACCATGCTGTCGCTCGCTAATAAGTTTGTTTGTTTCCAAATGGGAGTAAATCCTGTCCTGAAGAATCCTCTCTAATAGTTTCCCTGCCACTGATGTCAGGCTCACCGGCCTATAATTTCCTGGATTATCCTTGCTACCCTTCTTAAACAAAGGAACAACATTGGCTATTCTCCAGTCCTCTGGGACCTCAGCTGCAGCCAATGAGGATGCAAAGATTTCTGTCAAGGCCCCAGCAATTTCTTCCCTTGCCTCCCTCAGTATTATGGGGTAGATCCCATCAGGCCCTGGGGACTTATCTACCTTAATGCTTTGCAAGACACCCAACACCTCCTCCTTTTTGATAATGAGATGACTGAGACTATCTACACTCGCTTCCCTAGGCTCATCATCCACCAAGTCCTTCTCTTTGGTAAATACTGATACAAAGTACTCATTTAGTACCTCGCCCATTTCCTCTGGCTCCACACGTAGATTCCCTTGTCTGTCCTTGAGTGGGCCAACCCTTTCCCTAGTTCCCCTCTTGATCTTTATATATGTATAAAAAGCCTTGGGATTTTCCTTAATCCTGTTTGCCAATGACTTTTCATGACCCCTTATAGCCCTCCTGATTCCTTGCTTACGTTCCTCAAGGGATTCGGCTGTTCCTAGCCTTCCAGCCCATACGAATGCTTCCTTTTTCTTTTTGACTAGGCTCACAATATCCCGCGTTATCCAATGTTACCAAACTTGCCAAACTTATCCTTCTTCCTCACAGGAATATGCTGGTCCTGGATTCCAATTAACTTACGTTTGAAAGACTCCCACATGTCAGATGTTGATTTACCCTCAAACAGCCGCCCCCAATCGAATTTCTTCAGTTCCTGTCTAATATTGTTATAATTAGCCTTCCCCCAATTTAGCACCTTCACCCGAGGACAAATCCTATCCTTATCCACAAGTACCTAAAAACTTACGGAATTAGGGTCACTGTTCCCAAAATGCTCCCCTACTGAAATTTCGACCTCCTGGCCGGGCTCATTCCTCAATACCAGGTCCAGTACAGCCCCATCCCTAGTTGGACTATCTACATATTGTTTCAAGAAGCCCTCCTGGATGCTCCTTACATGTTCTGCCCCATCCAAGCCCCGAGCACTAAGTGAGTCCCAGTCAATATAGGGGAAGTTAAAATCACCCACCACTACAACCCTGTTACAAAGACCTTTATATCTTTCCAAAATCTGTCTACATATCTGCTCCTCTACCTCCCGCTGGCTGTTGGAAGGCCTGTAGTAAACCCCCAAAATAGTGACTGCACCCTTCCTATTCCTGAGCTCCACCCATATTGCCTCGCTGCACAACCCCTCCGAGGTATCCTCCCACAGTACAGCTGTGATATTCTCCTTAACAAGCAATGCAACACCCCCACCCCTTTTACATCCCCCTCTATCCCGCCTGAAGCTTCTAAATCCTGGAACATTTAGCTGCCAATCCTGCCCTTCCCTCAACCAAGTCTCTAATAGCAACAACATCCTAGTTCCAAGTACTAATCCAAGCTCTAAGTTCATCTGCCTTACCTGTTATACTTCTCGCATTGAAACAAATGCACTTCAGACCACCAGTCCAGCTGTGCTCTGCAACATTTCCCTGGCTGCTCTTCCTCTCAGTCCTACTGGCCTTATTTAGTAGTTCCCCCTCATTTATTTCACTTGCTGTCCTACTGCTCTGGTTCCCAACCCCTCTGCCACACTAGTTTAAACCCTCCAGAGTGACGCTAGCAAACCTCGCAGCCAGGATATTTGTGCCCCTCCAGTTTAGATGCAACCCGTCCTTCTTGTACAGGTCCCATCTGTCCCTGAAGAGATCCCAATGGTCCAGATATCTGAAACCCTCCCTTCTACACCAGCTGCTCAGCCACGTGTTTAGCTGCACTATCTTTCTATTTCTAGCCTCACTGGCACGTGGCACAGGGAGTAATCCCGAGATTACAACCCTAGAGGTCCTGTCTTTTAACTTTATACCTAACTCCCTAAACTCCCCCTGCAGGACCTCATCACTCTTTCTGCCTATGTCATTGGTACCGATGTGTACCACAACCTCTGGCTGTTCCCCCACCCCCTTCAGAATGCCCCCTGTCCGTTCAGAGACATCCTTGACCCTGGCACCAGGGAGGCAACATACTATCCTGTAGTCTCTTTCATGACCACAGAAGCGCCTATCTGTGCCCCTGACTATCGAGTCCCCTATAACTATTGCTCTTCTGTGCTTTGTCCCTCCCTGCTGAACAACAGTGCCAGCTGTGGTCCCACTGCTCTGCTGCTGCTGTTTTCTCCTGATAGGCCATCCCCCCCAACAGTATCCAAAATGGTATACTTGTTAGAGAGGGGAATAGCCACAGGGGATTCCTGCACTGACTGCCTGCCCCTTCTAGCGGTCACCCATCTATCTGCCTGCACCTTGGGTGTAACCACTTCTCTAAAACTCCTGTCTATGACACTTTCTGCCACATGCATGCTCCTCAGTGCATCCAGTTGCTGCTCCAACCGATGCATGTGGTCTGTTGGGAGCTGCAACTGGGTACACTTCCTGCAGATGTAGTCGTCCGGAACGCTGGAAGCGTCACGGACCTCCCACATCTCACAGGTGAAGCACTTCACCCCTCTAACTGACATTTCTAGCACTAATTAATAAATTAATTTAAAATAAATAAATACTTATTAAATCCTTCCTAAATTGTTATAATTAACTATATGGTCCCTCATGCTAGATTCCTACTATAAATATTAAATGCTAAGTAAATACAGTAATCTCCTCCCTCTGGTTTAGTTACTCTATTTGTTAGTTAATTAGGGTTTTAATCAATTTTTATCAATGTTTTATTTTCAAATTCAGTAAAAAAAATTCCCTACCATCCAATCAGGCCACGGTTTTTCTGTGACGTCACTTTCAGGTTTTTTTTACCAGAGGTAAGTTTTTTTTTTTATACTTACCGGTCTAGAACTCCGCCCTCTGAGTCTTCTCCCAATCAGCTGTGCTCTTTGGAAGCTCTCGGCTCCCCTCACTCGGAGGACAGGTAGAAAGTAAAGGAGCTCCTCGCTCCCTCCTTACCGAACTTCCTCAGTTACCAAACTTCCACTATCGCACTCTAATGCAACCCAAGTCAGCACTCTAGAGCAAACAAAGTCAGCACTGTCAACTGGCTCACTTTTATACTGACTGACTCTAGCCCCCTGAAATCTGGTTGAAGCCAGTTATCTAATTAACAAGGTGCAGCTGCAAGCAGAGCCTGAGTGAACCCTGTTTGAAGCTGGTCTAAAACTCACCTTCTCCAACCCTAACAGCAACTGTTAAGTTAATTTGCTAAATAAAAGACAGATTAGATTGAAAGAAGTGGTTACACCCAAGGTGCAGGCAGATAGATGGGTGACCACTAGAAGGGGCAAGCAGTCAGTGCAGGAATCCCCTTTGGCTATCCCCCTCTCTAACAAGTCTACTGTTTTGGATACTGTTGGGGGCGATGGCCTAGCCGGGGAAAACAGCAGCGGCCAGAGCAGTGGCACCACGGCTGGCACTGTTGTTCAGCAGGGAGGGACAAAGCACAGAAGAGCAAGAGTTAAAGGGGACTCTATAGTCAGGGGCACGGATAGGCGTGAAAGAGACTCTAGGATGGTATGTTGCCTCCCTGGTGCCAGGGTCAAGGATGTCTCTGAACGGACAGGGGATATTCCGAAGTGGGAGGGTGAACAGCCAGAGGTTGTGGTACACATCGGTACCAACGACATAGGCAGGAAGAGTGATGAGGTCCTGCAGGGAGAGTTTAGGGAGTTAGATAGTAAGCTAAAAAACAGGACCTCTAGGGTTGTAATCTCTGGTTTACTCCCTGTGCCACGTGCCAGTGAGGCTAGAAATAGGAAGATAGTGCAGCTAAACACGTGACTGAGCAGCTGGTGTAGAAGGGAGGGTTTCAGATATCTGGACCATTGGGCTCTCTTCAGGGACAGATGGGACCTGTACAAGAAGGACGGGTTTCATCTAAACTGGAGGGGCACTAATATCCTGGCTGCAAGGTTTGCTAGTGTCACTCGGGAGGTTTTAAACTAGTGTGGCAGGGGGGTGGGAACCAGAGCAGTAGGACAGCTAGTGAAATAAATGAGGAGGACATAGTAAATAAGGCCAGTAGGACTAAGAGGAAGAGCAGGCAGGGAGATGTTGCTGAGCACAGAGGGACTGGTGGTTTGAAGTGCATTTGTTTCAATGCGAGAAGTATAACAGGTAAGGCAGATGAACTTAGAGCTTGGATTAGTACTTGGAACTAGGATGTTGTTGCTATTACAGAAACTTGGTTGAGGGAAGGGCAGGATTGGCAGCTAAATGTTCCAGGCTTTAGAAGCTTCAGGCGGGATAGAGGGAGATGTAAAAGGGGTGGGGGTGTTGCATTACTAGTTAAGGAGAATATCACAGCTGTACTGCGGGAGGACACCTCAGATGGGTCATGCAGCGAGGCAAAATGGGTGGAGCTCAGGAATAGGAAGGGTGCAGTCACGAAGTTGGGGGTTTACTACAGGCCTTCCAACAGCCAGCGGGAGGTAGAGGAGCAGATATGTAGACAGATTTTGGAAAGATGTAAAGGTAACAGGGTAGTGGTGGTGGGTGATTTTAACTTCCCCTATATTGACTGGGACTCACTTAGTGCTAGGGGCTTGGATGGGGCAGAATTTGTGAGGAGCATCCTCACAAATTGCATACTTATTGAAACAGTATGTAGATAGTCCAACTAGGGATGGGGCCATTCTGGCCCTGGTATTGGGGAATGAGCCCGGCCAGGTGGTCGAAGTTTCAGTGAGGGAGCATTTCGAGAGCAGTGACCATAATTCCATAAGTTTTAAGGTACTTGTGGATAAGGATAAGAGTAGTCCTTGGGTGAAGGTGCTAAATTGGGGGAAGGCTAATTAGAAAAATACTAGGCA
Organism: Heterodontus francisci; assembly: GCF_036365525.1. Classification (NCBI taxonomy): domain Eukaryota; kingdom Metazoa; phylum Chordata; class Chondrichthyes; order Heterodontiformes; family Heterodontidae; genus Heterodontus; species Heterodontus francisci. Next base: position 43,019,128 of record NC_090375.1, read on the forward strand.
GGAACTGAAGAATTTAGATTGTGGGCAGCTGTTTGAGGGTAAATCAACATCTGACATGTCAGCTGATTAGAATCCAGGACCAGCATGTTCCTGTGAGGAAGAAAGACAAGTTTGGCAAGTTTCGGGAAGCTTGGATAACACGGGATATTGTGAGCCTAGTCAAAAAGAAAAAGGAAGCATTTGTAAGGACTGGAAGGCTAGGAACAGATGAAGCACTTGAGGAATATAAAGACAGTAGGAAGGAACTTAAGCAAGGAGTTAGGAGGGCTATAAGGGGTCATGAAAAGTCATTGGCAAACAGGATTAAGGAAAATCCCAAGGCTTTTTATACATATATAAAGAGCAAGAGGGTAACCAGGGAAAGGGTTGGCCCACTAAAGGACAGAGATGGGAATCTATGTTTGGAGCCAGAGGAAATGGGCGAGGTGCCAAATGAGTACTTTGCATCAGTATTCACCAAAGAGAAGGACTTGGTGGATGATGAGCCTCGGGAAGGGAGTGCAGATAGTCTCAGTCATCTCATTATCAAAAAGGAGGAGGTGTTGGGTGTCTTGCAAAGCATTAAGGTAGATAAGTCCCCAGGGCCTGATGGGATCTACCCTAGAATATTAAGGGAAGAAATTGCTGGGGCCTTGACAGAAATCTTTGCATCCTTATTGGCTCTAGGTGAGGTCCCAGAGGACTGGAGAAAAGCCAATGTTGTGCCTTTGTTTAAGAAGGGTGGCAAGGATAATCCAGGAAATTATAGGCCGGTGAGCCTTACGTCAGTGGTAGGGAAACTGTTAGAGAGGATTCTTCGGGACAGGATTTACTCCCATTTGGAAACAAACAAACTTATTAGCTAGAGACAGCATGGTTTTGTTAAAGGGAGGTCGTGTCTTACTAATTTGATTGAGTTTTTTGAGGACGTGACGAAGATGATTGATGAAGGAAGGGCAGTGGATGTTATCTCTTTGGACTTTTGTAAAGCCTTTGACATGGTCCCGCATGGCAGACTGGTACAAAAGGTGAAGTCACATGGGATCAGAGGTGAGCTGGCAAGATGGATACAGAACTGGCTCGGTCATAGAAGACAGAGGGTATCAGTGGATGGGTGTTTTTCTGAATGGAGGAATGTGACTAGTGGTGTTCCGCAGGGATCAGTGCTGGGACGTTTGCTGTTTGTAGTATATATAAATGATTTGGAGGAAAATGTAGCTGGTCTGATTAGTAAGTTTGCGGACGACACAAAGGTTGGTGGAGTTGCGGATAATGATGAGGATTGTCAGAGGATACAGCAGGATATAGATCGGTTGGAGACTTGGGCGGAGAAATGGCAGATGGAGTTTAATCCGGACAAATGTGAGGTATTGCATTTTGGAAGGTCTAATGCAGGTGGGAGGTATACAGTTTTTCGCAGAACCCTTAGGAGTATTGACAGGCAGAGAGATCTGGGCGTACAGGTCCACAGGTCACTGAAAGTGGCAATGCAGGTGAATAAGATAGTCAAGAAGGCATACGGCATGCTTGCCTTCATCAGTCGGGGCATAGAGGATAAAAATTGGCAAGTCATGTTGCAGCTGTACAGAACCTTAGTTAGGCCACACTTAGAATATTGCGTGCAATTCTGGTCGCCACACTACCAGGAGGACGTGGTGGCTTTGGAGAGGGTACAGAGGAGGTTTACCAGGATGTTGCCTGGTCTGGAGGGCATTAGCAATGAGGAGAGGTTGGAAAAACTCGGATTGTTTTCACTGGAACGACGGAGGTGGAGGGGCGACATGATAGAGGTTTACAAAGTTATTGAGCGGCATGGACAGAGTGGATAGTCAGAAGCTTTTTCCCGGGGTGGAAGAGTCAGTTACTAGGGGACATAGGTTTAAGGTGAGAGGGGCAAAGTTTAGAGGGGATGTGCGAGGCAAGTTCTTTACACAGAGGGTGGTGAGTGCCTGGAACTTGCTGCCGGGGATGTGGTGGAAGCAGATACGATAGCGACGTTTAAGAGACATCTTGATAAATACATGAATAGGAAGGGAATAAAGGGATATGGGCCCCACAAGTGCAGAAGGTGTTAGTTTCGGCAGGCATCAAGATCGGCGCAGGCTTGGAGGGCTGAATGGCCTGTTCCTATGCTGTACTGTTATTTGTTCTTTGTTCTCGATTTAAGATAAAATTAACCCTTAATTATCCTCAGTTACCAAACTTCCACTATAGGCGGCGCAGTGGTTAGCACCGCAGCCTCACAGCTCCAGCGACCCGGGTTCAATTCTGGGTACTGCCTGTGTGGAGTTTGCACGTTCTCCCTGTGACTGCGTGGGTTTCCTCCGGGTGCTCTGGTTTCCTCCCACATGCCAAAGACTTGCAGGTTGATAGGTTAATTGGCCAATAGCAATTGCCCCTAGTAATAGGTAGGTGGTAGGGAAATATAGGGACAGGTGGGGATGTGGTAGGAATATGGAATTAGTGTAGGATTAGTATGAATGGGTGGTTGTGGGTCGGCACAGACTCGGTGGGCCGAACGGCCTGTTTCAGTGCTGTATCTCTAAACTAAACTAAAATAAACACTCTAATGCAACCCAAGTCAGCACTCCAGTACAAACAAAAGGTCGCGGGTTTGGAAGGTGCTTCCCTCAGTTTCATGAGATGCATCTTATCTGGTCCTGGTGACTGTCAGCCCATCTAATGCCTCCTCTTTATCAATTTTTAGATCATCCAGTAACTAATTCATTTTTTCTATGACTGGGGCAGCATCTTCTTCCTCGTAAAGGCAGATGCAAAGTACTCATTTAGTACTTCAGCCATTCCCCCTTCCTCCATGTGTAAATACCCTCTTAGATCCTAATTGGTCCCACTCCACCTTTTAACCACCTTTTTACTATTTCTATACCTATTGAAGACTTTTGGATTCCCTTCTATGTTGGCTACCAGTGTCTTATACTCTCTCTTTCCTTCTCTTATTTGTTTTTTTCACTTCCCTTCTGAGCTGTCCATATTCAGGCTTGTTCTCAATTATATTATTCACCTGATATCTGTCATCTTCACCCTTTATCAGCTTCATCTTACTCTGTATCTCTTTCGTCATCCAGGGAACTCTGGATTTGTTTGTCCTACCTTTCCCCTTCATGGGAATGTACTTCGACTCTAGCAGATCGTCCTTGACCCTGGCACCAGGGAGGGAACATACCTGGATTCACATTTGTGTCTGCTTGTCTGTTCCCCTCTCTATTGAATCCCCTATCACTATTGCTTTTCCAAACTTCCTCCTGCTCCCCTGTACAGCTGAACCAGTCATGGTGCTGTGAAGTAGGCTCTGGTTGCACACCCCAGAGGAACCATCACTCTCACCAGTATTCAGAACAGAATACTGGTTGGCGTGTGAGAGGCACTCTGGGGACTCCTGCATTACCTGCCTGGTCCTTCTTGACTGCCTGGCGATCACCCCTCCCTCTCTGCCTGCATACCCTTAAGCTATGGGGTGACCACATCTATAAACATGTTACCCACCAAACACTCAACCTCATGGATGCGCCACAGGGAGAGCAGCTACTGCTTAAGCTCCGAAACCCAGAGATCGAGCTGCTGCAGCCGACAGCATATCCTGAGCATGTAGTTATTTTCCTGCACATGCAGTCCCAAACATGGAACAGGATGTGCACTCCATGGGTCCGAGCTGCCTTGTTATGTCTCTATTTATTAGACGATTAACTTTCTACTTAAATTTAAAAAAACTCCCCAGCTGCTTCTCCTGTGCTAACATCAATTTATTTATGTGGTGGTTAACTGAAATGTTTTTACTTAAATCTTAAATTTTAATTTATTGAAAAAATTATATTTCTTTAGCTTTACTATCCCCTATTATTTAATTTTAACTTTAGCGCCTGGAGCTGCATCGATTAATTGAGTACTGATTTTAATTATATGATAAATTATCAAATTGGCTTTAATTTTTAGCTTTTATTACTAATTAATCGATCAAGTCTTAGTTTTTAATTGATTTATTTAGAATAAATTAAAAGCTTACTTGTCAACCCGCCCTGCATGACTCCTTTTCCTGTGATGTTCAAAGGTTATTGGGGGGAGATGGGAGTGTGGAATTCGACACACGAACAGATCAGCCATGATCTTATTGAATGGTGGAACAGGCTGGAGGGGCCAAATGGTCTATTTCTGCTCCTAATTCATATCTTAGTATGTATGTTTGTATGTCACTTCATGAATTTCCTCTTCCCTCCCATTCGGTTCAAACTCTCGGATGACAACTTGCTTCGCTCCACTTCAGGCCCACTTCACGCTGCTCTGATCCAGGCCCGCTACTCCCTCCTCTGCTCTGGGCCTACTTCATGCTGCTCCGCTCCGGGCCTGCTTCACACTGCTCCACCTCAGGCCCGCTTCACAATGCTCCACTTCAGGCCCGCTTCACACTGCTCCACTCCGGGCCCACTTCACACTGTTCCACTTCAGGCCCGCTTCACACTGCTCCACTTCAGGCCCGCTTCACACTGCTCCAGTCCGGGCCCGCTTCACACTGTTCCACTCCGGCCCGCTTCACACTGTTCCACTTCAGGCCCGCTTCACACTGCTCCACTTCAGGCCCGCTTCACACTGCTCCACTCCAGGCCCGCTTCACACTGTTCCACTTCAGGCCCGCTTCACACTGCTCCACTTCAGGCCCAATTCACACTGCTCCACTTCGGGCCCGCTTCACACTGTTCCACTTCAGGCCCGCTTCACACTGCTCCACTCCGGGCCCACTTCACACTGTTCCACTTCAGGCCCGCTTCACACTGCTCCACTTCAGGCCCGCTTCACACTGCTCCAGTCCGGGCCCGCTTCACACTGTTCCACTCCGGCCGGCTTCACGCTTCTCCACTCCGGGCCCGCTTCACACTGCTCCGCTCCGGGCCGGCTTCACGCTTCTCCACTCCAGGCCCGCTTCACACTGCTCCACTTCGGGTCCGCTTCATGCTGCTCCGCTCAGGGCCCGCTGCATACTGCTCTGCTCAGAGCCCGCTTCACGCTGCGCCGCTTTGGGCCTGCTTCAGGCTGCTCCGCTCCAGGCCGGCTTCACACTGCTTCCCTCCGGGTCCACTGCATACTGCTCCGCTCCGGGTCCGCTTTATGCTGCTCCGATCCAGGCCCGCTTCACACTTTTCCGCTCCGGGCCCGTTTCACACTGCTCCACTCCGGGCCGGCTTCACACTGCTCCGCTCCGGGCCGGCTTCACGCTTCTCCACTCCGGGCCGGCTTCATACTGCTCCACTCTGGGCCGGCTTCACGCTGCTCCACTCCGGGCCGGCTTCACACTGCTCTGCTCCGGGCCGGCTTCACGCTTCTCCACTCCGGGCCGGCTTCACACTGCTCCACTCTGGGCCGGCTTCACGCTGCTCCACTCCGGGCCGGCTTCACACTGCTCTGCTCCGGGCCGGCTTCACGCTTCTCCACTCCTGGCCGGCTTCACACTGCTCCACTTCGGGCCCGCTTCACACTGCTCCACTCTGGGCCCACTTCACACTGCTCCGCTCCGGGCCCGCTTCACACTGCTCCACTCCGGGCCGGCTTCACACTGCTTCGCTCCGGGCCGGCTTCACCCTTCTCCACTCCGGGCCGGCTTCACACTGCTCCGCTCCGGGCCGGCTTCATGCTTCTCCACTCCGGGCCCGCTTCACACTGCTCCACTCTGAGCCGGCTTCACGCTTCTCCACTCTGGGCCGGCTTCACACTGCTCCGCTCCGGGCCGGCTTCACACTGCTCCACTCTGAGCCGGCTTCACGCTTCTCCACTCTGGGCCGGCTTCACACTGCTCCGCTCCGGGCCGGCTTCACGCTTCTCCACTCCGGGCCCGCTTCACACTGCTCCACTCTGAGCCGGCTTCACGCTTCTCCACTCCGGGCCCGCTTCACACTGCTCCGCTCCGGGCCGGCTTCACGCTTCTCCACTCCAGGCCCGCTTCACACTGCTCCACTTCGGGTCCGCTTCATGCTGCTCCGCTCAGGGCCCGCTGCATACTGCTCTGCTCAGAGCCCGCTTCACGCTGCGCCGCTTTGGGCCTGCTTCAGGCTGCTCCGCTCCAGGCCGGCTTCACACTGCTTCCCTCCGGGTCCACTGCATACTGCTCCGCTCCGGGTCCGCTTTATGCTGCTCCGATCCAGGCCCGCTTCACACTTTTCCGCTCCGGGCCCGTTTCACACTGCTCCACTCCGGGCCGGCTTCACACTGCTCCGCTCCGGGCCGGCTTCACGCTTCTCCACTCCGGGCCCGCTTCACACTGCTCCACTCCGGGCCGGCTACACGCTTCTCCACTCCGGGCCGGCTTCACACTGCTCCACTCTGGGCCGGCTTCACGCTGCTCCACTCCGGGCCGGCTTCACACTGCTCTGCTCCGGGCCGGCTTCACGCTTCTCCACTCCGGGCCGGCTTCACACTGCTCCACTCTGGGCCGGCTTCACGCTGCTCCACTCCGGGCCGGCTTCACACTGCTCTGCTCCGGGCCGGCTTCACGCTTCTCCACTCCGGGCCGGCTTCACACTGCTCCACTCTGGGCCGGCTTCACACTGCTCCGCTCCGGGCCGGCTTCACGCTTCTCCACTCCGGGCCCGCTTCACACTGCTCCACTCTGGGCTGGCTTCACACTGCTCCACTTCGGGCCCGCTTCATGCAGCTCCGCTCAGGGCCCGCTGCATACTGCTCTGCTCCGAGCCCGCTTCACGCTGCGCCGCTTTGGGCCTGCTTCAGGCTGCTCCGCTCCAGGCCGGCTTCACACTGCTTCCCTCCGGGTCCACTGCATACTGCTCCGCTCCGGGTCCGCTTTATGCTGCTCCGATCTGGGCCCGCTTCACGCTGCTCAGCTTAGGGCCCGCTGCATACTGCTGCGCTCCAGATCCACTTCACGCTGCTCCGATCTGGGCCCGCTTCATGCTGCTCCCCTCAGGGTCCACTGCATGCTGCTCCGCTCTGGGTCCGCTTTATGCTGCTCCGATCTGGGCCCGCTTCACGTTGCTCAGCTCAGGGCCCGCTGCGCACTGCTCCGCTCCGGGCCTACTTCACACAGCTCCACTCCAGGCCAGTTCCACGCTGCTTCGCTCCGAGGCCAGCTCCATGCTGCTCCGCTCCGGGCTGGTTCCACGCTGCTCCGCTCCAAGGCCAGCTCCACATTGCTCCGCTCCGGGCTGGCTCCACGCTGCTCCGCTCCGGGACTACTTCACGCAGCTCCACTCCAGGCCCGTTACACATTGCTGCGCTCCGGGCCCGCTACACACTGCCCCGCTCCGGGCCTGCTGCACACTGATCTGCTCTGGGCCTACTTCACGTTGCTTCACTCTGGACCCACTTAAAGCTGCTCCTCTCCGGTCCGGCTTCATTCTGCTCCGCTCCGGGCCCACTTCACTCTGCTCCGCTCCAGGCCCACTTCACACTACTCTGCTCCGGGCCCACTGCATACTGCTCCGCTCAGGACCCGCTGCACACTGATCTGCTCCGGGCCCGCTGCACACTGATCTGCTCCGGCCCGCTTCACACTGATCTGCTCCGGGCCCACTGCATACTGCTCCACTCAGGACCCACTGCACGCTGCTCTGCTTCGGGCCCGCTGCACACTGATCTGCTCCGGCCCGCTTCACACTGCTTCGCTTGGGGCTGGTTTCACAATTCTCCCGATCTAGTTTTTTCGGAGTCCACTGATCTCAACAAGGTCAGCAGTTGAGATATTGGAACCAACCTCAGAGACGTGTCTTGGGAAGGTGAAAAATCAGCCAGAGTTCTCCCTTCTGAATGTTACCTAGTGGACCCTACTGAAAAGTGAAAATGTAGGTTCCATCTTGGTCAAATAGCCCATCAACACTTATTGGCTTGGTATGTATTTGAGAATAGCTGCTAGCACAAGGTACAGTATGGCTATTGCGGGTGTCTGCAATGGTGCCCCAGCAATAATGCCTTCAGGAAGGGAAGGAGAAAATTTGGAGGGGATGGATTTTCCTCTCAGCTGGTAGTTGTTCCTGCCTACCACTTGCAGTATTTCTAACATTGCTGATAACTACAAGCTCTCGTACTGTTGAAGCAGTTCTCAGGTTGGAGTGGATGTTTTTTTCTATTGAAGCATGAGAAAGATGTCATAGGGTGGAATTTTATGGGCTGTGCAAGAGTGGATTTGTTGGCATGCGGGATGATTTAATTAGGCGGGAGGTGTTTTTTCCGATTCCTGACGGCGGGGTATTTTAGAGAAATTAATTTGACAGCGTGATTGAGGCATTCCTGGGTTGCCACAGCACGGTGACAGATTGCAGCTTAGCATTCGTACTCATCACCCTACGCATAGTTACCATTTAGTCCTACCTGCCAGATTAACTGAGCGGCGAGCGCTATTCCCGTGCCTCCCAGTTCACGATAGTTTCACCGTGACATGCAGAAGTCTGATTTGTGCAGTTGAGTTTCAGGACTGTTCTTCTCTCTTTAATTCATCTGATAAAGTAACGCCAGCACTGAAATGGATGTTTGCCTCCAGGCTCAGCACCAGCCAGGTTGAATTTTCTTGGGGAGATGGTGGCAAAGGCATGGGGAGGCTCCCAATGGAGGATCAGGGCAGGATACTCGGGGAGGGGAGGGTGGGGTTGATTGGGTACATGGAGGAGCAGGGGAGGGTGGAGTGGAGAATCCAGGATGTTGAATGGTGGCTATTGACGCTGAAACTGCATGTTGTCGGCTGTGGGTGGTGGGTGAATTAGAGCATTACAATCTGAAGGTATCTGACAGTGTCCTAAAGGGAGAGATGAGTGCTGCCAGTGTTGGATCTGTGGGGCAAATTGAGGGTAATGGCTAGGAGAGTGAATGGTCACAGTCAATGGGGGCAAATGGATTCTGTGGGGGAGAAGGTAAAGAATAATGAATGGGTCTTCAACAGCTTCATAGAAAAGGGAACAGGACTCGGCAACAATAATCAGGTCGATTTGAAGAGGATCAAGGGAAAGAGTTGGCATGTTGATAGTAATGGGAGTAGCAACAGGGCAGGGATGGCTTGAATAAATTGATGATTGCACTATGCACGGTAATGGGAGGAGGCTCAATGCTATCGGAGGGAAGGTTAACGGTAACATTGGGTGGGTCAGTGGTGATTGGTTCAAGCTGGAAGGTTGCAGGAGGAGGTTGGTATGTGGGGAGACTTGCCCTGATTCAACACTCACCGTGTTCTCCAACAATAATGCAAACCATGTGGACACTCAAGGATTGCAAGGAGAGTGGGAGGAGACAAATGATAGCGGGTGTGTTTCCTACCTGGCATCAATTTGAAGGCAGATATAAGGGAACTGCTCATTGCATCGATGTTTTAACTCACTGACAAAAGAAGGCTGAATTGTCGCGCTCTGCTTATTTATTATTCAGAAACACCGCAGTGACATGGGCCTCAAACACCCAATTTGTCTACTACCACGGGAAGAAGAGCAAAGGGAGAGATTAAAGAGGGCTCTTTTCCCTAAACTGATGGTGCCTGAATGCCAGCAACAGGCAGAACAGGAAGGTGAAGATGCTGTGAATGTTAACATACAGGAACAGCCTTATCGAAGACGGGCACTGGCACATTATCGCATCCTCAGGACAATGTCAAATTACCTTCAAATGTCAGAGAGGCAATGCCAGAGACACCTAAGGAAGTCACATGAAATGGTCACAGAAAGTTGTAGGACCCTGCGGCATGACCTGCAGCCGCTCAGCTTTGGTGGGGATCCCCTGCCAGTTACCCTCAAGGTGACTTTGAACTTTTTTTGCTAGCAGGAATCTCTGGTGACATATGTGGCATCTTGCAGTCTGTGATGCACAGGTGCATCAAAGAGGTGACCAGTGCCCCTTTTTGACGTGCCAATGAGTTCATTTACGTACCTGTAGATGAGGACAGCCTGGCAGCAAGGTCTGGGGCCTAGGGCGCCAGCGCTGGGTTCCCTAGAGCGCAAGAGGTGATCAACTGTACTCATGTGACCATTAGAGCTCCCTGCGACCAGTCTGCTGCATTTGTTAATCGCAATGGCTTCCACCCTTTAAACGTACAGCTGGTTTGCGACCACAGGAGAAGAATTATGAATGTTCGTGCGCATTTCCCAGGAAGCTGTCATGAGGAGCTGCCATAAATGTTCGAGGAACCAGCGAAAGTGGTTGGCTGGGTGACGAGGGTTACCCCCTTTGTACATGGTTGATGACACTAGTTTATCATCCCTAAAGCGCTGTGAAGTGAGGTACAATGCTACATACGCATCCACCATTGAATCACCATTGGCATGATGAAAATGCAATTCCACTGCCTTGACCAGTCTGGAGGGCCTCTTCAGTACGCATCACAGAGGGTGTCATGAATAATCATTTGCTGTGCCTTGCACAACCTTGCAATTCGATGCGGCAACATTCTGCAGGCAAAGGAACACCAGTCTTCTTCAGATGAAGATGACTATGAAGAGAGTAAGGAGGAGGACAACAATGCCATTGTCGATATAAGGACCATGGAGAGACATGCAAGGGACATCAGGGAGAAACTAATTTATGCATATTTCAGCTGTGCGTGATTGGCAGTTGAAATCTTCTGTGGGCTATGATGGATGCGACTACACACGCTGCAAGCACTGTTATTAACTGCAGAAACAGGGTTAGGGTAAGGCATGAAAGTAGTGGAAAAAGTGAAGAATCATCAATAGGAAAACAGCCATCATTGAAGAGTGAAGGCTCAAGTTTCGATGAGAAATGGACACTGGACATTTTCCGAGATGCTTTGCAAGCGTCAATGCATTCCTGCTGTAGTCCTCCAAAGAACATCTATGTTTTCAACTGAAACCAAGCAAAAGATTTACAAGAGTGCACCAAATAATAAAGTAAATATATATTGAAAATTGTTGATCAGTTGCACAATATTTACAGGCACCGTCGTGCTCGAACCTGTTTCATTTTTCGCTTTCTGCCCCTATGTCTACATCTTAGCAGCTGAGGTGGAGACAGTCTGCTCAGTGCACTGTCCTGTTGCTGTGGATGACCGTGGTGGACATCCTGTGGAGGAATGAGGCCTTGATAGTTCCAGCCTACTGGGGGTCTGCAACAATGGTGCGTGAGTATCCCTTGTGTGCTCACCTGCTGGCGGTAAGGGGGTCAATGTAGGGGTGGGGTGGATGAGATGCCGCTTACCCTGTGGGGGGCCTGAGAGGAAGGCCCCAGGCAGCTGGCATGTGCTCGTCCACCATCTGTGTGCCCAATGGCACCTGCCTGTCTCTATAAAGGGAAGGAGCACCTGGAGGGAGGTCCAGGTTCCTCGTCCCCCTCTTGCTTAGACTCTGCTGTATGGAGACCCAGCAACAGTGATGGAATGCAGGCTAGATCGCATATGGCTCGAGTGCTCAACCAGACTCGCCACGGAGCTCACCAAACTCTCTACTGAGGAAGCAATATGCTCAAATGCCTGGGACATGGCAGATGTCATGGCTTGCATGGAGTCCTCCATGGCAGGTGCAAAGCCACGCATGACCAAAGGCATCTCTGACATATGTTCCATTTGGAAAGAGAGGATATTCCTGAGCATGGGGCTGAGCAGCAGCCTGGTCCCCAGTAATCCTCCCATTGTCAGGGGACCCAGCTGGCACATGTTCCCTCAGCTGCTGGGATGTGTCTGTGTCATAAATACCAGATTGTGACCCAGATGCTAATCTGAAACCCCCCGCAGACCGTGTGGTTGTATCTGCGCTGGCAAATGTGGAAAAGAGGGAGGTGACGGTGCACCCTCTGGGCCATTGGCTTCTTCTTCCTCCCCAGAGGAGGAGTTTTGGGCCTCCGGGCATTCAGAGACCCGAGTGCAGGCACCAGAAGTGAAGACACAAACAGAGGCACATTAAGCATCAACATGAGTTCAGACACTTTCAGTGGGTGTGCATGCATGTCTGCAAGACTGAAGATGACAATTCATCCTTTTGCCTTGAAGATCCTGCCTCGCCATCTGATATGGCCCTGCCACCCTCCTCTCTCACTATTTGTGCAGCCTCCTCTTCAGCCAGTGTAAACACTTTAATGTCCACTGCGCCTCCAGTGTCCTGGCTCGCTTGCGATGATTGTGTGTGCGTTTGTCTTGCAGGAGACAGTACAGATGGAATGAGAATTCTTTTGTTAAGAATCGCAACCAATGTAAACATGCATCAACATCGGTAATTCAGGACTGGCTTTTGCATGACACATCCAAGCACATCGACAACGGCAGCCATCACCTTTGCACAAAATCATTTTGTGTATGGCACCAAGGCTGCTCACGCAATTTAATGCATGCCTTGCTTGCTCACTTTCTTAAAGAGACAGAGCCAGGGTGACAAACAATGGAGTAGCTTTGACAGGGCCACTTACCCTCGCCGATCTGAGGAAGTCGTTAATGCGTTTGTGACCCTGTACCCAGATCCTCAGCATCAACCCACGATTCAAGACCTCTTCTGCGACCTCCATCGAGGCCGCCTTGGTCAGGCGGGTGGGTCTTCTGATTCCATCTGCAAGGAAGAGGACCTCCTGCCTTTCCCTGACGGCCTGGAGGAGAACCTGCAGGGAGGCATCACTGAACAGTGGGGCAGGACGCTGCCTGCTGGCTAACATATTCTTCAGTGTGGCTGCAAAGGTAAAGTACATGATGTGAAGTTGGTGCTGGATTACAAAATTAAAGGGAGGCAAAAACATTTTGCATTGATTTCCAGCTTAATTTCAGGCTCCCGTGCAGAGACTTACATGACCGGAAGGCTTCTGATTCTTGAGGCTGCAAGCATAGAATGCTTTATAATGTGTGGCGATTTTGGTGCTTGGCCCAGTGATAACAGGTTCCACCAGTGAAAGTCCGTCCCCGCCACCGAATCCCACGTGTCCCCTGTGTCCGTCGCCACACGTTTGATTAATATATGTAATCGCGTAGGAAAGGGAAACCTGGAGGAAGCAGAAGCTACGCCAACTTCTGGTTCGCCAACTTTTGGAATGCCAAGGGACTCAAAGTCCCAGCCATATTGTTTTTGTCCCGGCATCATCTCCTCCCAATAAAGTTTGAATGTTTCACTGCAAGCAAAACCTGTTTTATCATTAAGTGTCATTAGCATATTTAAAATATGTATTTAGAAAACATAATAATACCAGCAGCAGAATATAATTACCAGACAATAATTTTCTTCACTTTTACAATGATATTGCATTCATGAAGTTAAGAGCTGTGAATCTGAATAGACTGCGACATGTAATAGTGCAGAGCTAAACCTGATTCTGGGAGTTCTATTCATTTGCTCTCTGTCTGAATGTTGATTGACACTGTGCAAATATTTTGATTTTCCAGCCTCCACATCCAAGGGATCATCCTCTGCCATTTCCGGCACCTCCAGCATGTAGCCACCACCAAACACATCTTCCCCTCCCCTCCACTATCAGCATTCCGAAGGGATCATTCCCTCTGCGACACCCTGGTCCACTCCACCATCACCTCTGACATCTTTCCCCCTTACCACAGCACCTTCCCATGCAATCGCAGGAGGTGTAACACCTGTCTTTTTACCTCCTATCTCCTCACCATCCAAGACCCCATACACTCCTTTCAGATGAAGCAGTGATTTACTTGTACTTCTTTCAATTTAGTATACTGTATTCGCTGCTCACAATGCAGCCACCTGTATGAAGATTGGGTGACCACTTTGTGGAACACGTCCGCTCAGTCCACCAGCATAACCCCAAGCTTCCAGTTCCTTGCCATTTTAATTCACCACCCTGCTGTCCCGCCCACGTTTCTGACCTCGGCCTGCTGCAGTGTTCCAGTGAAGCTCAACGCAAGCTCAAGGAACAGCACCTCATCTTCCAATGAGGCACGCTACAGCCCTCTGGACTCAACATTGAGTTGAAGACCTTTAAACCATGACTGCCATTTTGATTTTTTTTTATCATGTGCCAGTCTTAAACTTGTTTTTCATGTTTTTGCTTTCGGACAGAGCAGTTCATTATTCTGCCATTAACACTCTCTCTCTAGACAAATGTTTTGTCTTTTACTACGGCGGTTACTGCTCCTTTTTTCTTTTGTTCCATACATCTTTGTCGTTTAATTGCTTCTGCCCTCCGCCCTATCATAGACCTTCCCTTTTGTTCTTTCCTTCCCCCCCCCCACTTTCATTTGCTCAAAGCCTATTGCATTTCTAACCTTTGCTATTTTTTGATGAAAAGTCACAGACCTGAAACATTAACTCTGTTTCTCTCTCCACAGATGCTGCCAGACCTGCTGAGTATTTCCAGCGCTTTCTGTTTTTATTTTTGACTTCTATTATTGCTGTGGGACTGTTTTAATCGTACAGGGCATAGTTTCATTAAACAAGAGAAATAGGAAAGTTCTAAGGGACTAAAGCTTTCACTTTTTATTCTTTGTCTGACGCCGGGACTATTTTTTTAAAAGCATTTTTGCTCTCTCCTCTGCTTTTGATGATCTTGGGTAGCTCACTGTATCCAGGAGAGAGGAAATGATGTACTTACAGGTGCACAGTATTCACCGTTTTGGATGTTAACACAGCTAAACATTTTGAGCAATTGTTAAAGAATTAAAGCCAAGAGATGTGCCAGCATTAGTGAAAGTGAAATCAATAGTTATTGCACAAAATCCAACTCTAAATCATAACTGTACAGCTCCTTCCTTACCATATCCCCCCCCCCCCCCCCCCCCCCCCCACGTTCCAGGCTTTCAAAAGTAAGTTTCACCACCTCACCACAGCTTTTTGATATATCTTGCCTTTTGCTTATTCCTTTCAATCTTATTTCTGCTTTGTAGTATGAGGCATGATTCATTGAGATTTCTTGTATTTCTTTCCAGAAGTGCTAAGGTCATACTGCCTTCTGTCAGCAACATCTAGCCTGAAGCACTGTTAGTGTGCATTTAAATAATAACAGAATCTGGATGGTTCATTCTAAGTGCATGGCTACATGAAATGGAGAACAGACTGTTTCATGCTTGGTGCCAAGCCAAGAGTTAGATGAAAGAGATCTCAGTGGATTCTGAACATCAGAGTTAAGCAAATCCTCACTTGTTATGTTCTCTGTAACCATGATTCTCTATTTATACTAAATGAATAATTACAATTTCTTTGACTAATTTAAATAATTATACTTTCTCTATTAAAGACGTACAGTTTTTTGAATGATTTCTGAATGTGCATATCATGGCAGGATTTTTATGAGCACTTTTGTCCAAGTTAAAGAATCCTATTAAGAGCTAAGTCTGCAAGTTACATTTGAAATCTGTTTTTGTGTTTGCCTACAGGTTGAGTGACATTGCAGGAATACCTTTGATCAGCAGCCGAAGGCTGGGTCTTCACTTTCATCCCAGGAGGGGGTTACACCATCACGTACCTGTCATGTTTGACTATTTTCACCTCTCAGTCATATCCGTTACTGTGCATGCATCGCTTGTTGCTTTACACCAGCCCTTGATAAGGTATAGTAGTGACCTTGTCTGCAAAAATCCAGCATTACCTTCTACATGTTTTAAAGGGATGTCTTACCAGAAAATCAAATGTATGGTCACCAAATGCTACGAACAATTCTCAATGTAATAACAGAAGTTTGATTCTTTTTAAAGTAATATGGCATTAGACACAACTACTGCAGAGAAGAGGTTGAGGTACCTTAATTCACTGATATGCCGAGAAGTGGCAGAACATAAGTTCATACCTACCTTTACCCTCACTGTGAGATCCTAATCTCACTTGAACTCCAAACAGAAGCACAGTAGTTCTCTGTTTGCGATTATCTGATAGAGGATGCTTCAGTCCTGGCTATTGCCAGGCTTTGTCTTGTGGTTGAATGTGGAGCAGTGCTGATTGAGAAAGCAAAAGCAACTCTTGGTTAAATTCAGGAAAAACTCTAGGAAATTTCTTTCAAGGGCAATCAAGCAAGATCTAATTTTGCATCTGCAAACATACTTAACGTACTCCCCATTATGCCCCACTGTTAGTGACATCCAGATGTTGGTGCAGAGTAGAAGAAGCTGCTGTAGCATCTATCTGATGTTGTACCTGACTTGGGGAATATTTAATACCAAAATAGGAGGAAATGAGGGAAGATTAAGCATCCCTCACCTAAACGACCATAAACAAAATATCACCCTCCGCCTGCCTGCTCCACCCCCCCCCCCCACATTGCCCAAATAATGGAACAAGCTATTAATTCTTCATTTTTACTAGCACATTTTCTCTCTTAGTTTCCCTCGACTAAGCAAGGGATCGTGGCTTGGTAAAAGTGGTCAGGAGATGGATCCAGATGTATCTAATCTGACTCTTGAAAACCTCATGTTTGGGTCTAGCTACTACAAGCAGCTTGCTGCCGAGGTAAGAGAGTTTCCACTTCAGTTTTTGCTGGAGGATGTTTTCAAGGGTCTCAGATACTTTGCCATATTTTTGTGTTGAACCAACAGATCACTTCTCTCTTATGTGTTTGTCTTTGCCTTTGCTGTTCATTTTTGTGTGGTATTGTAATTATGATCAAGTTGTATTGTGATGTTTTATTTAAATGCCTTCTGTATATAGTAGATTGTTTTATTTATCTATCATGCTCATGTACAAGTAGATAATAAGGTTTGCTCAGAAAGTTTGAATTTTATCAAAGCAGAGTTATGCAATGCCTAGACTGGTGAAATTTACATAATTCCCCCTCGCTGTTGAGTTCCTGATTTCATCCAGTGTTCCCCATTTGTAGTAGGAATGTTGGCAAGACTTGTTCCTTTTTAAAAGGGTCCTGATAGTAAGAATTACACTTTAAAATAACCTGAAAAAAGTTATATTATCACAAAATATTACTAAGCAATATTATGTTTGCATAGATGTTTCAAACTCCATTAGTGTTAAAGTTTGGAAGGAAATGGGAATAAATGGCTCAATTCACTCGAGATGTGCATGTGTGAGAGAGAATTCATTTCAGGCTGAAACAGAGGTGAAACAGTACAGTTTGACTATAGTTAACTTTTGTTTCCTTTCTGTTTCCCTTTGTCTTATTGTAGCCTACATGGCTAGCATAGTGAATATTTTAGATTTTGGCTAACCTGTTCTGAAATAATTCAGAGACTTGTGACACACAATGTAAACTACAGTGTTTATGATCTTTTTGGTATATTTTTCCAATGCAAAGTCTGTTACATTTAAATAATTATTACGGTATGGATACACATACCTAAAGGAGGACTTTAATCATTTATACTCATCCAGTCACCTGCATCTGTTACTTTTGTTAGCTGCAGCAATAACTATCAGGAAAGATTGGGGCTCTTTTCTCTGAAAAGGAGAGGGCTGAGAGGTGACCGAATAGAGGTCTTTGGGATTGCGGGGGGTTTGGTGAGATGGGTGTGGAGAGGATGTTTCCACTTGTGGGGAGTCCACAACTCAGGACTATGAATATAGGATGGATCCAGTAGGGAATTTGGGAGAAACCTCTTTGACCAGAGAGTGGTAAGAATGTGGAACTCGTGGCCACGCTGAATTATTGCATTGAATGGCATGAATTCATTTGGGAGGATGCTGGATAAGTACATGCAGGTGAAAGGAATCGAAGTATTTCAAGGCCCTGTAGCGTGTGCAGAGGAGGCATACCAGGGATGATACCAGGGATTAGTTCTATAAAACACTAGTTTTGAGATGAGGCAAAATGTCTTCACTCAGAGGGTTGTTAATCTTTTGAATTCTCTACCACAGAGGGCTGTAGGTCCTATTCGTTCAGTATATTAATGACTTAGATCGATAGTTTTTGGACTGTAAGGGAATCAAGGGATATGGGGATAGGACAGGAAAGTAGAATTGAGGTAGAAGATCAGTCATGATTTTATTGAATGGTGGAGCAGACTTGAAGCGCCTGTATGACTGACTTCTGCTGCTCTTTTTTCTGCTCCTATGCCCTACCTTAATGCCCTGATGTTATAAACACATGTTTTCACTTAGAGCAATAGAGATATAGAGGGCCTTGGGCTGCAGTTATGGAGCATATAGCCTCGGCAACTAAAGGCATGGCTGCCAATGGTGGGACGAATGGTGGGGGGGTGGGTGGGGGGGAGGTAGCAAGATGTCAGAAGAATGAAGAGTTAGGTTGTAGAGCTGGTGATAGGGATGGGATATGGCAAGAAGGAAGTTAAACAAGAATGAACATTTTAAATTTGAGATGTTCTGTAACTGGGAGCAAATGTAGGTGAACACAAACAATGATGATGGGAGCGGAGGTCAGGATGAATTGAGGTTTGTAGAGGATGGGAGGCTGCCCAGGAAAAAGTGTCTCCGGTTGCAGAAGCTTGAGCTTCGGGTTTCGGCGCTCAAGCAGCAGCTGGAGTCACTGTGGCGCAACCGCGAGGTGCAGGACTATGTGGATGGCATGTTTCCAGAGGCACTCAAGCCGGTGCCTAGGTGAGCACAGTCGGGGGGTGACTGAGTGGCTGCCGGACGGACAAAGAAGTCAGGGCAGGCAGTGCAGGAGTCCCCAGAGGACATCCCACTTTCTAACCGGTATTCAGTTCTGAGTACCGATGAGAGAGAGAGTTTCTCTGGAGAACGCACCGATAGTCATGACCGGAATGTCATGGCTGACTCAGTTGTGCTGGGATGGAGAAAAAGGGACAAAAGGGCAATAGTGGTAGGGGATGCTATGGATAGAGGAAAAGATAGACGTTTCTGTGGTCGCAGATGTGATTCCAGGATGGTACGTTGCCTCCCTGGTGCAAGGGTCTTGGATATCACCAAGCAGCTACAAAGTATTCTGGAGGGTGAGGGTGCACAGCCGGAGGTTGTGGTCCATGTTGGTACCAATGACATAGGTGGAAAGAGGGATGAGGTCCTGCAAAAAGAATTTAGGGAGCTAGGTAGCAGATTAAAAAGTAGGACCTCAAGGGTTGTAATCTCTGAATTTCTTCTGGTGCCACGGGCTAGTGAGTATATGAATAGGAGATTAGAGCAGATGAATGCATGGTTGAGGAGATGGTGCAGGAGGGAGGGCTTTAGTTTCCTGGATCACTGGGTCTGTTGCTGACGAAGATGGGATCAGTATAAGATGGATGGGTTGCACCTGAACCGGAACGGGACCAGCATCCTTGCTGGGAGATTTGCTACTGCTGTTGGAGGGGGGGCGTTTAAACTAATTTGGCAGGGGGGGTGGGACGCAGAGTGGAAGCAGTAGGGGTGTTGTACAATCAAATATAAAGGAGAATCTAAGTCAGTCTGGAGGGCAGAGTAAATGTAGAATTGTTAAGGCTCAAGCAAATAATGTAAGGCTGGATTATATCTATTTTAATGCAAGGAGTCTTACTAGTAAGGCAGATGACTTGAGGGCGTTATTTAACACATGGGAGTATGATATTATTGCTATCACTGAGACATGGTCGAGGGAAGGGCAGGACTAGCAGCTTAATATCCCAGGGTATAGAATCTTCAGACGTGATAGGGCAGGGGGTAAAAGAGGAGGTGGCATTGCACTGTTGATTAAAGAGTCAATTACTGCAGTAAGGAGGGATGATATCTTAGAAGGTTCCTCTAATGAGGCCATATGGGTAGAACTTAAAAACAAAAGGGAGGCTATTACTTGGCTGGGAGTGTACTACGGGCCTCCAAACAGTCAGGCAGTGATAGAGGAGCAGATATATAGGCAAATCTCAGAGCTGTTCAAAAATAATAGGGTATTAATAGGGGATTTCAACTTTCCCTATATTAGAGGCAATAGTATAAGTGCAAAAAGCTTAAAGGGGGCTGAATTCATCAAGTGAATTCAGGAGAGCTTTTTGAGCCAGTACTTAGAGAGTCCTACAAGAGGAGGAGCAGTACTGGACTTAATCCGAGGGAATGAAGCCGGACAAGTGGTAGAAGTGGCGGTAGGGGAGCATTTCGGGGATAGTGACCATAACTGTAAGATTTAAGGTTGTTATGGAAAAGGACATAGAGGGACTGGAAATAAGGGTACTGAATTGGGGGAAGGCAGATTTCAATATGATAAAACAGGATCTGGCCAAAGTGAACTGGGAGCAGCTTCTTATAGGAAAGTCGACATCAGACCAGTGGGAGTCATTTAGAAAGGAAATTGTGAGGGTTCAGGTCCAGCATGTTCCTGTAAAGGTGAAGAGTAGGTCCAAAAAGTCCAGAGAACCCTGGATGTCAAGGGATATAGAGGGTTGGATAAGAAAAAAAAAGGAGGCATATAGCAGATTCAGAGCGCTGAAAACAGCAGAGGCCTTAGAGGAGTATAGGGGAGTACTGAAAAAAGTAATTAGGAGAGCGAAGAGGGGGCATGGAAAATCACTGGCAGACACGATAAAGGAAAATCCCAAGGCATTTTATACGTATGTTAGGGACAAGAGGATAACCAGGGAAAAAGTGGGGCCCATTAGAGATCTAAGAGGCAATCTGTGTGTGGAGCCGGAGGACATAGGTGAGGTTTTGAACGATGACTTTTCATCTGTGTTCACTATAGAGAGGGACGTTGTAGGTGTAGTGATCAGGGAGGAGGATTGTGATATACTTGATCAAATTAGCATTGAAAAGGAGGAAGTATTAGCTGTATTAGCAGGCCTAAAGGTGGGTAAATCAGATGAGATGTATCCCAGGCTGCTATGTGAGGCAAGGGAGAAGATAGCGGGGGCTCTGACACAAATTTTCAGATCCTCTCTGGCCACAGGAGAGGTACCAGAGGACTGGAGGACAGCGAATGTGGTACCATTATTCAGGAAGGGTAGCAGGGTTAAACCAGGTAAGTACAGGCCTGTGATTCTAACGTCAGTGATAGGGAAACTATTGGAAAAAATTCTGAGGGACAGGATTAATCTCCACTTGGAGAGGCAGGGATTGATCAGCAATAGTCAGCATGGCTTTGTCAGGGGGAGATCGTGTCTAACAAATTTGAATGAATTTTTCGAGGAGGTGACTAGATGTGTAGATGAGGGTAAAGCAGTTGATGCCGTCTACATGGGCTTCAGTAAGGCTTTTGATAAGGTCCCGCATGGGAGATTGGTTAACAAAGTAAGAGCCCATGGGATCCTGGGTAATTAAGCAAATTGGATTCAAAATTGGCTTAGTGGAAGAAGGCAGATGGTGATGGTAGAGGGTTGTTTTTGTAAATGGAGGCCTGTGACCAGTGGGGTACCGCAGGGATTGGTGCTGGGACCCTTACTGTTTGCAGTGTACATTAATGATTTCGACGTAAATATAGGAGGTGTGATCATTAAGTTTGCGGACGACGTGAAAATTGGTTGTGTCGTAAATAATGAGGAGGAAAGCCTTAGATTACAGGACGATACAGCTGGGCTGGTAAAATGGGCGGAGCTGTGGCAAATGGAGTTTAATCCTGAGAAGTGTGAGATGATGCACTTGGGGAGGACTAACCAGGTAAGAGAATATACAGTGGATGGTAGGACCCTAGGGAGTACAGAGGCTCAGAGGGACCTTGGGGTGTTGTCCATAGATCACTGAAGGCAGCAGCCCATGTCGATAAGGTGGTTAGGAAGGCATGTGGGATACTTGCCTTTATTAGCCGAGGCATAGAATATAAGAGCAGGGAGGTTATGATGGAGCTGTATAAAACGCTGGTTCGGCCATAGCTGGAGTACTGTGTACAGTTCTGGTCACCACACTATAGGAAGGATGTGATTGCACTGGAGAGGGTGCAGAGGAGATTCATCAGGATGTTGCCTGGGCTGGAGCATTTCAGCAATGAGGAGATTCTGGATAGGCTGGGGTTGTTTTCCTTGGAGTGGAGAAGGCTGAGGGGGGACCTAATTGAGGTATACAAATTTATGAGGGGCATTGATAGGACAGATAGGAAGAAACTTTTTCCCTTAGCGGAGAGGTCAATAACTAGGGGACATAGATTTAAGGTAAGGGGCAGGAGGTTTAGAGGGGAGTTGAAAAACTTTTTCACCCAGAGGGTGGTTGGAATCTGGAACACACTACCTGAAGGGGTTGTAGAGGCAGGAACACTCACAACATTTAAGAAGTATTTAGATGAGCACTTGAAACACCACAACATACAAGGCTATGGGCCAGGTGCGAGGAAGTGGGATTAGTTTTGGATGGGTGCTTGATGGTTGGCACAGGCGCGTTGGGCCAAAGGGCCTGTTTCTGTGCTGTAAAACTCTATGAATATGACTCTATAACATTTGAATAGTCAAGTATAGAAATGACAGAGACATGAATGAAGCTTTCAGGGGAAGATAGAGAGTATCTGGTGTTGGAAGCTCAGTTCAGAGTCATATAGGACTGGGAAGTTGCCAACAGTTGGGTTCAACCTGTACCAGTGGCCGAGGAGGAGGATGGAATCTGTGTTGAATAGAACGCCAGATTTGTAAACAGTTGGGTTCAGACATTGCCCAAGATATGGGAATGGACTCTTTGGGCAGAATAAAAACTTTGTGGCGGTGGGTGAAGGTAATGTCTTTGGTCTTCCCAAAGTTTATCTGGAGGAAATTATACCTCATTCAAAACTGGATGTTAGACAAGGTTTTTCCTTAGGTCCAAAATGGATGTCAGACAAGCTTTTTCCTTAGGTCCAAAATGGATGTCCTCACATTTCTTCATGCTGTAAACCAGCTGCTACTGGTTTGTCCACTCACTTAATCTACCAATGTCTCTTTGCAAATTTATGCTCTCAGCTGCACTACCTATTGTGCTACCTAATGTAGTGTCGTCAGCAAACTTGGTTTTACCTTCATCTAAGTGATTGATAAACATAGTGAGAAGTTGTGTACAGATCCCTGGAGTCACTTCTAGTGACATACTGTCAATTGGAATACATACCCATTACCCATACACTCTTTATCTCCTACATCCAAAGTAATTCACTTCCCAAGTCAATAGGTTGCCTCCAATTTCAATTTTATTTTTGCCCATTCCAAAACAAAATAGGGAATAGAACTTTGGATGGATCGGCTTGAACACATGCTACGTTGAAAAATGTTCCCTTTGTACAGGCTTAGTGAATGCTTCTTGGAATAAACAGATTGAAAACTTTTGTTGAAAATTGCAAGTGAATTAACTTACATGATGCTCACCCCAGCATGGCCTGTCTAGTATTAAGCACAACAAGTAGCCTCTCTGAACAGAGAACAATGCAAATCACACGAAGCAAAATAATGTTTGGGTGCTTGAATTTTGAAATGCACTAAAGAAAACTTGAGACAATAACCTAGCTATTTCCTGCAAGTTTTATTTGAACAAACTTATTCTTCATTCGTGGGTGTGGGCATCACTGGCAAGGCCAGAATTTAGTACCCATTCCTAATTGTCCCTGAGAAGGTGTTGGTGAGCTGCTTTTTGAGCTGTTGCAGTCTGTGTGGTGTAGGTAAGGAGTTCCAGGACTTTGACCCAGCAACAGTGATGGAATGGCAATATATTTCCAAGTCAGGATGATGTGTGACTTGGAGGGGAACTTGCAGATGGTGGTGTTCCCATGCACCTGCTACCCTTGCCGTTCTGGCTGTTAATTATATACTAATAGTGTTTAACTGTAGGCTGGTAATGGGCATTAACTGGGATTCACTCTGCTCCGATAAATAGAAACTGTCTTAAACTGTGGTTGTTCAGTTAGGAGGTGCTTGCTTGTAATCTGTAAACTGTGTAAATAAATGCTTAAGTAACATTTGCGCCACACAAGTGCCAGGCAATGACCATCTCCAACAAGAGAGAATCTAAACATTTCCCCTTGACATTCAGTGGCATTACCATCGCTGAATCCCTCAATATCAACATCCTAGGGGCTACCATTGACCAGAAACTGAACTGGAGTAGCCATATAAATACCGTGGCTACAAGAGCAGGTCAGAAGCTAGGAATCCTGCGGCGAGTAACTCACCTCCTGACTCCCCAAAGCCTGTCCACTATCTACAAGGCACAAGTCAGGAGTGTGATGGAATACTCTCCACTTGCCTGGATGGGTGCAGCTCCAACAACACTCAAGAAGCTCAACACCATCCAGGACAAAGCAGCCCGCTTGATTGGCACCCCATCTACAAACATTCACTCCCAACGCCACCGACGCACAGTGGCAGCAGTGTGTACCATCTACAGGATGCACTGCAGCAACGCACCAAGGCTCCTTAGACAGCACCTTCCAAACCTGCGACCTCTACCAACTAGAAGGACAAGGGCAGCAAATGCATGGGAACACCACCACCTGCAAGTTCCCGTTCAAGTCACACACCATCCTGACTTGGAACTATATCGCCGTTCCTTCACTGTAGCTGGGTCAAAATCCTGGAACTCCCTTCCTAACAGCACTGTGGGTGTACCTACCCCACACGCACTGCAGCGGTTCAAGAAGGCAGCTCACCACCACCTTCTCAAGGGCAATTAGGGATGGGCAATAAATGCTGGCCTGGCCAGCGATGCCCACATCCCTCGAATGAATAAAAAAAAAGAAAGTGTGTAAAGATCAGCTCCATTTATATCCTTCACCAACTTGCTTTCTGGATCATAACACTGGGTGTTAGAGGTCAGAGGTTTGGAAGGTGCTGTCAAAGGAGCCTTTGTTCCAAAGAAGAGTCACTGACCCGAAACGTTAACTCTGCTTCTCTCTCCACAGATGCTGCCAGGCCTGCTGAGTATTTCCAGCATTTATTGTTTTTATGTCAAAGGAGCCTTGAAGAGTTGCTGCTGTGAAATGTTCCTTTGTTATACTTCAGAAGCATAGATTCTCTGCAACTACATAATGCATAGAGACATTGAGCCTAAACTTGCTGCAAACCTTTGGCATATTAACGGTGCATCTCTGGTGTACACCATTATTATGGTGCAGAAATTCCAGCAAGTTATGGCATAGCTAACGTAGCTCATTACGTTTCTAGAACTTTTGCACATTATCACTTGCCAAAAACAGCAAAAGTTGCTTTGCAGCAGGATAAATACATTGCACACGCTGCTTCACATTCACTATTATGCTCTCTTTGATGTATTCTAATCAGTTGCACAGAAAATTGTAATGTAAATTCCACTGAAGAATTGGGAAGCACAACGGTCTAACATACTGTA
The DNA here is from genome assembly GCF_036365525.1 of Heterodontus francisci. NCBI lineage: Eukaryota > Metazoa > Chordata > Chondrichthyes > Heterodontiformes > Heterodontidae > Heterodontus > Heterodontus francisci. The sequence goes on from NC_090375.1 coordinate 43,044,090, forward strand.
TCACTTGGCAATTTTCTCTTCGGCAGTGAATTCTGGCCCATTATACGCAAAAGCTTTGACAATAAGTGAGTCTGTGCAGACACGTGTTGTGTACAGTTGATTCAACAGTTGTCATAACGCCTGGAAGCGCATTGTTCGATGACACAGTTAAGTGCCAGTCAGAAGTGGTTTTGATCCTATAAAGACTGCACATTTTGTTCAGCAATCTGTTCCTAATTGATGTTTTTGCAAACCTTTTAATCTGTATGTCGTGGATGTGGTGTCATTCTTTGGCCTGTCATTTTCTTTCTTTCTTTTGGGCCTCCTTATCTCGAGAGACAATGGATACGCGCCTGGAGGTGGTCAGTGGTTTGTGAAGCAGCGCCTGGAGTGGCTATAAAGGCCAATTCTGGAGTGACAGGCTCTTCCACAGGTGCTGCAGAGAAATTTGTTTGTTGGGGCTGTTGCACAGTTGGCTCTCCCCTTGCGCCTCTGTCTTTTTTCCTGCCAACTACTAAGTCTCTTCGACTCGCCACAATTTAGCCCTGTCTTTATGGCTGCCCGCCAGCTCTGGCGAATGCTGGCAACTGACTCCCACGACTTGTGATCAATGTCACACGATTTCATGTCGCGTTTGCAGACGTCTTTATAACGGAGACATGGACGGCCGGTGGGTCTGATACCAGTGGCGAGCTCGCTGTACAATGTGTCTTTGGGGATCCTGCCATCTTCCATGCGGCTCACATGGCCAAGCCATCTCAAGCGCCGCTGACTCAGTAGTGTGTATAAGCTGGGGATGTTGGCCGCTTCAAGGACTTCTGTGTTGGAGATATAGTCCTGCCACCTGATGCCAAGTATTCTCCGAAGGCAGCGAAGATGGAATGAATTGAGACGTCGCTCTTGGCTGGCATACGTTGTCCAGGCCTCGCTGCCGTAGAGCAAGGTACTGAGGACACAGGCCTGATACACTCGGACTTTTGTGTTCCGTGTCAGTGCGCCATTTTCCCACACTCTCTTGGCCAGTCTGAACATAGCAGTGGAAGCCTTACCCATGCGCTTGTTGATTTCTGCATCTAGAGACAGGTTACTGGTGATAGTTGAGCCTAGGTAGGTGAACTCTTGAACCACTTCCAGAGCGTGGTCGCCAATATTGATGGATGGAGCATTTCTGACATCCTGCCCCATGATGTTCGTTTTCTTGAGGCTGATGGTTAGGCCAAATTCATTGCAGGCATTACAGGCATTGGCCTGTCATTAGCTTGATGTAATTAAATCAAGGAGTGGTGGATACTTGGGAATAATCTTCAGGATCTCTGATCAAGGGGATCATTTTTTTCAAAAAGGGGCATCTTAACATATCTCATGTGTCAAAGCACTTCATAGAAAATTAATTACTTCGAAAGTGGAATGAGTGTACACAGTAAGGTCCCACAAACAGGAATGAGATGAATAACCAGTTGCTCTGTTTCTTTTGGTGGTGTTGATTGTTGGCCAGGATTCTGTGTAAGAACACTGGGGTCAGTACCCTAACATATTTACAAACATCAATCTCTAATTTCTCTCCAGTCTTCCCTCTCGCACTCTCTGAGTTCACCTTGTCTAGTTTTAGTTTTTTAGTTTTAGAGATACAGCACTGAAACAGGCCCTGCGGCCCACCGAGTCTGTGCCGACCATCAACCACCCATATATACTAATCCTGCACTAATCCCATATTCCTACCACATCCCCACCTGTCTCTATATTTCCCTACCACCTACCTATTCTAGGGGCAATTTATAATGGCCAATTTACCTACCAACCTGCAAGTCTTTTGGCTCGTGGGAGGAAACTGGAGCACCCGGAGAAAACCCACGCAGACACAGGGAGAACTTGCAAACTCCACACAGGCAGTACCCAGAGTTGAACCTGGGTCGCTGGAGCTGTGAGGCTGCGGTGCTAACCACTGCGCCACTGTGCCGCCCCACTTGCTCCAGAGACCGCATTCCCACAAAACTGCTTTCCACCCAATTTCCCTTCCTTCCTGAACCCCGTGCTGGGTAGTAATGTAAAGTCCACATTACCCTGGCCCCTCCCAACACCCTTTCTTTCATTGTTTCCCCTGGGGGGGGAAAACTCTCCTTCAAGTCACTTACTGCTGCACTTACAAAATTCCAACTATCTAGCCTTTGTCCTATAATTCATCATGGCCATTCTGCAGCTACTAGTCTGTTAATCACACCCTCTGCACAAGTTTAGATGCTGTTGCCTCCACTGAAACCATTGCTTTCTCTCACCCCTGTAATTCCCTGGTATACCCCTCATCTCCGCTCCCTTATGTCCCAGGGATGCAGATTTGAAGGTCAATGGTAGACAACTGGTTTCACCATCCATCGCCAGATCTGGTTCGAGCACATAATTCATTATCAGATCCTGCTCTTCATTGCTAAAACTATTTGCTATTCAAAGATAATACCACTGTGAAAACTACCACCATGCAGAGATAACCCCTGGCTTCTCTGCATCACAAACCGTCTAATTAAACCATCTTCCCCTGCCTCCTCCACCCTCACCTCCAACATGAAGTATGAGGAGCTTGTGGACTTTTTTTTTGTCACAAAGATTGAGACAATCCATTCAGCTGCCTCCCTCCCTTTGCCTAGCTCATAGGGCCAAACCTCACCTCATGTTCCTCGCTGCCCTAGTTCTGAATTCAGGTCTTTCTCTAGATTCTATTCCATGTCCTGTCTTGCCCTCTCTGAGCTTATTTTGTCTGGAAGACCCACCTCCTGCTCCCTCAACCCTAATCCAACCAAACTGTTGACTACCCAACTTCCCTTCCTGGGCCCCATGTTGGCTGATATTGTTAACAGTTCCCTGTCCCCAAGTACTGTCCCCCTCCCCTTCAAATCTCTCATCACTGCCCCTTTCCTCAAAAAACCCACCCTTGATACCTCTGTCATTGCAAACTACCACCCATCTCTAAGCACTGTTTTCTCTCGTAAGTCCTGGAACATCTTGCCTCTCAAATACATTCCCACCTTTCCCACAATTCCATGTTTTAATCGCTCCAATCAGATTTCTGGCCCACTGATGGAACTGAAACACTGCTTATCAAAGTGACAGATGACAGTCTACATAATTGTGCCCATGGTAAATTAGCCATCCTCATCCTTCTCGTCCAATCTGCAGCCTTTGACACTGCTGATCACACCATCCTCCTCCAATATGTCTCCTTCATTGACCAGCTGGCCCTTGTCCAGTTCCATTCCGATCAATCAAATCGTGGTCATAGAATTGTTGGCAGTGGCTTGTCTTCCCACTCCTGCATCCCACTTTTGCACCATTATTTCTGGAGTCCCTCACGGATCTATCCTTAGCCCCCTTCTATTTCTCATCGAGCATCCTTATCTGGTCTGACCTGAATGTGACTCCAGACCCACAGCAATGTGGTTGACTCTGAAATGGCCTAGCCACTCAGTTGTATCAATTTGCTATGAATAGGTCAATAAAAAGCACCAACGGACTGCAGCAGTTCATGAAGGTGGCTGACCACCATTTTCTGAAAGACAAACTAGAGATGGGCAATAAATGCTGACCTTGTTAATGACACATCCCAAGAATGAATCTTAAAAAATACCTCACACCTTTTTGATTAGTTCAAGTGTAGAACACAGTGTTCAGCGCTGTGCTTACAATTTTATTAGTAGTAGTGGAGTGAAAGGCTCAATAATAGCTGGGAACTCTGATGTCATTGCCTAAATTTCTGAATAACTCTTCCTAACCCGTGTTAGCCAAATACCATGAGTGATATGGCACTACAGAAGCCTTATTGCCCTCCTGGGGTTGGGCGTTGCGCCACCAGCCATTTCCAGCGGGTCCAATGCGGAACAGCATCCTGAGAAGGGCATTCACGAGAGTGTCCGCTGCAAGCACCGGAAGTAACTGAAGTGGTAATAGAATGACGCCAAACGACCCTACTGGCTGATGTGACTCCCATTTTCCAAATTTCAGCCCAAGCCTGAATGCTGTCCAGGTCTTGCTGCATGCAAGGATGGATTGTTTTAGTATCTGAGGAGCTACGAATGGTATTGAACTCTGTGCAATCATCAGTGAACATGCCCACTTCTGACCTTGTGTTGGAGAGAAGGTGAAGCAGCTGAAGATATTTGGGCCTAGGACACTATCCTGAGGAACTCCTGCAATGATGTCCTGGGGCTGTGATGATGGGCCTCCAACAACCACAGCCATTTTCCTTTGTGCTAAGTATACTTGAACCAACAGAGAGTTTTCCCCCTGATTCCCATTGACTTCAGTTTTGCGAGGGCTCCTTGATGCCACACACCATCAAATGCTGCCTCTAGGGCAGTCACTCTCACCTCACTTCTGAAATTCAGCATTTTTGTCCATGTTTGCACTGAGGCTGCAGTGAGGTCAGAAGCTGAGTGACCCTGGCATAACCCAAAATCAGCATCTCTGAGCAATTTGTAGCTAAGTAGGTGCTGCTTGATAGCACTTGTCAATGACGCCTTCCATTACTTTTCTGATAATTGACAATAGACTGATGGGGCAGTAATTGGATTGGATTTGTCTTCCTGTTTGTAGACAGGACATACCTGGGCAATATTCCAGGTTATACCTAGGCAATATTCCAGGTTGTCAGGTAGCTGCCAGTGTTGTAGCTCCCTATCTAGGCTAAGCCGTTCTCCTTTTACACCCTCTCTGATTATTGATTGGTTCCAGCTCTGACGCACCTTCCTTTTTTTTTTTAGCTTTCACATGAACTTTGTTCCATGTGTCTGAGCAGATGATATTCTTTGCTGCCAGCATCCTTGCAAATAGCACCGGTAAACATCAAACAGACATTGATAAACTATTTCAAAATATTACAAAGAACAACATCATGATTTTTTTTTTAATGAAAGGTTCATATTTCACACAGTTACAATATTAAAACAGCGCAGCATCAACAGATCTCTCCGGAGAATTAATCAGTCCTGCTGCTAACCTGATTTAACCCCTTCTGTCCAAAACTATTATCCAGCACCAGGGTTCTTAAACATTTAGGATATTTGATGTGAAGTGTTCTCAAAACTAATTTATAATTAATCATATGAAACATAAATCATGAATTTCCAACACTGAGTTTCAAAGCCTGTGTTAGTTATTTATCGCACTTTGTGCACAAATGGTATAATTATTGACGATAGGTTGGAGTTCCATTATAAAGGGACTAAGTATTTTAAATAACCAACTGTCTCAGTGGTGGGAAAGTGTTCCTGATGGCTTTTTCTGGTGTTCCAGTGTTTCTGGGGACATGTACGAAAATTGGGAGAGATGTCCCACAGACTAGTCAAGCAACAGCCTAGCGTAGTCATACTCACGGAATCATATCTTGCAGACAATGTCCCAGACACCACCATCACCATCCCTGGGTATGTCCTGTCCCACCAGCAGGACAGACCCACCAGACGTGGCAGCACAGTGGTATACAGTCGGGAGGGCGTTACCCTGGGAGTCCTCAACATTGACACCAGACCCCAAGACGTCTCATGAAATCAGGTCAAACATCAGAAAACCTGGAAACCTCCTGCTGATTACCACATACCAACCACCCCCCCCCCCCCCCCCCCCCCGCCCACCCCCTTCGTCTGATGAATTAGTGCATCTCCATGTTGAACACCAATTGGAAGAAGCACTGAGGGTAGCAAGGGCACAGAATGTACTCTAGGTGGCGGACTTCAATGTCCATCACCAAGAGTGGCTCGGTAGCACCACTACTGATCGAGCTGGCCGAGTCCTAAAGGACATAGTTGCTAGAGTAGGTCTGCGGCGGGTGGTGAGGGAACCGACAAGAGGGAAAAACCTACTTGACCTCATCCTCACCAATCTACCTGTCGCAGATGCATCTATCCATGACAAGTATTGGTAGGAGTGACCACCACACAGTCCTTGTGGAGACGAAGTCCCATCTTCACTCTGAGGTTACCCACCATCATGTTGTGCGGCATGACCCCCCTGCTAAATGAGATAGATTTCGAACAGATCTAGCAACTCAAAACTGGGCATCCATGAGCTACTGTGATCCATTAGCAGCAGCAGAATTGTATTTAACCATAATCTGTAACCTCATGGCCCAGCATATCCCCACTCTACCATTATCATCAGGATCGGGCACCAATCCTGGTTCAATGAAGAGTGCAGGAGGGCATGCCAGGAGCAGCACCAGGCATACCTCAAAATGAGGTGTCAACCTGGTGAAGCTACAACGTGGGACTACTTACATGCCAAACAGCAAAAGCAGCATGCGATAGACAGAGCTAAGCGTTCTCGCAACTAACGGATAAGATCTAAGCTCTGCAGCCCTGCCACATCCAGTCATGAATGGTGGTGGACAATTAAACAACTGACAGGAGGAGGAGGAGGCTCCACAAATATCCTCATCCTCAATGATGGAAGAGCCCAGTACATCAAAGCTGAAGCATTTGCATCCATTTTCAGCCAGAAGTGCCATGTGGCTGATCCATCTCTGCCTTCTCCTGAAGTGCCCAGCATCACAGATGTCAGTCTTCAGCCAATTCGATTCATTCCACGTGATAGCAAGAAACGGCTGAAGTCACTGGATACTGCAAAGGCTATGGGCCCTGACAACATTCTGGCAATACTACTGACGATTAGTGCTCCAAAAATAGCCGCGCCCGTAGCCAAGCTGTTCCAGTACAGCTACAACGCTGTCATCTACCCAACAATGTGGAAAATTGCCTAGGTATGTCCTGTACACAAAATGCAGGACAAATCCAACTTGGCCAAGTACCACCCTATCAGGCTACTCCCGTTCAAGGGACTGTCGACAGTGCTATGAAGCGGCATTTACTCAGCAATAACCTACTCACTGATGCTCAGTTTGGGTTCCACCAGGGCCACTCAGCTCCTGATCTCATTGCAGCCTTTGTCCAAACATGGACAAAAGAGCTGAACTCCAGAGGTGAGGTGAGAGTGACTGCCCTTGACATCAAGGCAGCATTTGACCGAGTGTGGCATCAAGGAGCCCCAGCAAAACTGGAGTCAATGGGAATTGGGGGAAAACTCTTCGCTGGTTGGAGTCGTACTTAGTACAAAGGAAGATAGATGGTTGTGGTTGTTGGAGGTCAGTCATCTCAGTTCCAGGATATCACTGCAGGAGTTTCTCAGAGTAGTGTCCCAGGCCCCACCACCTTCAACTGCTTCATCAATGACCCTTTAATCATCAGGTCAGATGTGGGGTTTTTCGCTGATGATTGCACAATATTCAGCACCATTCGCGACTTCTCAGACACTGAAGCAGCCCATGCTGCAAGACCTGGACAACATCCAGGCTTGGGCTGATAAGTGGCAAGTAACATTTGCACCACACAAGTACCAGGCAATGACTACCTCAAACAAGAGAGAATCTAACCATCTCCCCTTGATGTTCAATGGCATTACAATTGCTGAATCCTCCACTGTCAACATCCTGGAGGTCACCATTGATCAGAAATTGAACTGGACCAGCCACATATATGCTGTGGTTACAAGAGCAGGTCAGAGGCTGGGAATTCTACAATGTGTAATTCATCTCCTGTCCACCATCTGCAAGGCACAAGTCAGGAGTGTGATGGAATACTCTCCACTTGCCTGGATGGGTGCAGCTCCAACAACACTCAAGAGGCTTGACACCATCTAGGACAAAGCAGCCCCCTTGATTGGCATCCCTTCCACAACCTTCAACGTTCGCTCACTCCACCACCGACGCACAGTGGCAGCTGTGTGTACCGTTTACAAGATGCACTGCAGCAACTCACCAAGGCTTCTTAGACAGCACCTTCCAAACCCGTGACCTCTACCACCTAGAAGGACAAGGGCAGCAGATGCATGGGAACACCACCACCTGCAAGTTCCCTTCCAAGCCACAGACCATTCTGACTTGAAAGTATATCGTCATTCCTTCACTGTTGCTGGGTCAAAATCCTGGAACTAACAGCACTATTGGTATCCTACCGCACATGGACTGCAGCAGTTCAAGAAAGCAGCTCACCACCACCTTCTCAAGGGCAGTTAGAAATGGGCAATAAATGCTGGCCTTGCCAGCAACACCCACATGTCTCGAATGAATAAAAAAATTGGCATGATAGTTAGATTTCTAAATTCATTACATTATATACTGTCCTTATAAAGTGCTCTGAAAGCTCCAAGATACTTCCTGGGTTTCTGTCAGATGTGTGGGTACAGGAAGAATATCCTATGCAGCTGGAGTCAAAAAGAAATATAGGTATAAGCCTTCATGAATTCCTTACTCTGAGGTTTTAGGACAGTGCATTCCTGGCAGTGAGCTGTAAAGCCTGAAATAAAGACAAGAAATGCTGAATATACTCAGCAGGTCTGGCAGCATCTGTGGAGAGAGAAGCAGAGTTAACATTTCAGGTCAGTGACCCTTCTTCAGAACTTTTATTTCAGATTTTTTATTTCAGATTTCCAGCATCCGCCATATTTTGCTTTTATTTTAGCTGTAAAGCCTAGTTTGGTTGTTGAAAAAGCTCCATGCACCTCTACTGTGCTTTACACTGCCCTGCTCCAGCACCACAACCACATAGATGGGCATGACCTGTGAGTTGCCTTTACATAGTGTGAAACTGTTACAATGGGCCGAATTTTAACCTGCAGGAACACATGGGTTTGGGTGTGGTGTTAAAACTAGTGAAATTGACAGCATGTTGGGAAACCAGCTCCAACCCACTGACTCTTGCAGGGTGTTAAGATGCATACGCACAGACCCCTCAGGAGAGGCAAGTTGCCACTTATCATGTTAATCGCTCATTTAGAGCAATTTGGAGATTGGCTTTGCACTTTAACTTTGGGTCTATGGATTTTCTGGCCGTCCAGGAACTTGCCAGTGAAAGCAAGGCATGAAAACAGCAGCAATGAGGGCACTGAAGCTCTGTTAATCTGTTAATTGTGTATCAACTGTTTAATTATCTGCAAGTGGAATATGTTAATTGGGGTCCTACTTGAGCACTTATAAATAGACACTTGCTGAGATTGGTGAAGGATTTGAGTGAGGAGCTACATGTTTGTAATCGTTTTACTCTGTACAGTAAACGTGAAACTGAGTAAAGAAAGGTTCCAGCATTATCCTTCCACAACAAGCTTACTGGAGTTTCACAGCTGTGCCCATCTCGACTCCATTGCAGTAGGCCATTGTCTCCATGCCAACTCCAGCTGCTTCAATTTGCATGTTTGGAGTGTCCATCGATCTGGTCGGGGGGTAATGATTGCCGTTGCTCCGGCCTGGGTATTCTGCTGCGGGGAGGTAACTTCACCATCTCCGAAGTTAAGGAGGTGGTGGGCGGTCGCCACCTCGTAGCAGACGTAATGTACAACAACGCTCCGCTCCGGTTGATCAACGTGTACGCCCCGGTACAACGCAGCGAGCGGCTGACCGTCTTCCAGCAGCTCCCACTGCTGCTGGCGACGTCCAGGCCGGTCATCCTTGGCGGTGACTTCAACTGCATCATCGATGCAGCTGGACGATCTGGCAGTGACGACAGCAAACTGGACGCAACGTCCAGATTCCTAATAGAAACAGTTAAAGATGCCAAATTGCACGACGTCTTCAGCAAACCTGCAGACGGAGCGCAGCGCAGATACACATGGTCAAGTTCGGACGGGTCTGCCCGTTCCAGGATTGACTTCCTGTTTGTGTCCCGTCCTGTCACGGTCGGATCCACCGACGTCAAGCTGGTGTTCGTCTCCGACCACTGCCTCTTACTGGCCGACTGTCACTTACAGGACGACCAGCGGGTTGGCAGAGGGACGTGGAAGCTCAATGCTACACTGCTGACCCCAGAGAACGTTGAGGAACTCAAAGGGGATTACAAAGGTTGGAGGACCGTGAAACCCCTCTTTGAGTCTCCAGTTCACTGGTGGGAAGCGATTAAGGAGAACATCAAGAGGTTCTTCATCCACAAAGGTGTTCAGAGGGCGAGAGAGAGACAGAGGGAAATGTCCCGACTCCAGAAAAGTATGCAAAATCTGCTCCGGTTGCAGTCAATGGGGGTCGAGGTCAAGGAGGACCTCCAAGAGGTGAAGAGCCAGCAGGCCTCGCTCTTTGCCAAGGAGGCCTCCAAGATCATCTTCCAGTCCAGAGTCCGCTCCATCAAGCAGGATGAGACGTGCTCGCGTTACTTCTTCCAAAAGGTACACAGAGAGAGCTCTGTTATCAGCAGCCTGAAGGAAGAAGGTCGCTCGGTAACGGCTTCGCAGTCCGACATACTAAGGATCAGCAAATCCTTTTATGCTGGGCTGTATGACGCAAAGCCCACAGACAGCAGAGCCTCCCAGTCCTTCCTGTCATCTATCACAGAGGTCTTAGATGACGGCAGGAGGGAAAGACTGGGCAAGCCGCTAACTCTGGACGAGCTGGCAAAGGCCGTCGAGTCCTTCGAAACGAGTAAAACTCCCGGAAGCGACGGTTTACCGGTCGAGTTGTACTCGGCCCTGTGGGACTGGGTCGGCCAGGACCTGCTGGAAGTATACGAGAGTATGCTCCTGGCCGGCAGCATGTCAGAATCCATGAGGAAAGGCATCATCATCCTCATTTACAAGCGGAAGGGGGAGAGGGCAGAAATCAGAAATTGGCGGCCCATCTCACTGCTTAATGTTGACTACAAGATTCTGTCCAAAGTCATAGCCAGTCGAGTCAAGTCTGCTCTGGAGTTGGTGATCCACCCCGATCAGACCTGTACTGTACCCGGCAGGAAGATCTCTGATAGTCTCGCGCTACTCAGGGATATGATCGCCTACGTACGGGACAGGAGGGTGGACACCTGCCTCATCAGCCTGGACCAGGAGAAGGCTTTTGACAGGATATCGCACACCTACATGATGGACGTGCTTTCCAAAATGGGGTTTGGGGAGGGAATCTGCAATTGGATCCAACTGCTCTACACAAACATCAGTAGCGCAGTCTCAATCAATGGATGGGAATTGGAAAGTTTCCCGATCAAATCTGGAGTCAGACAGGGCTGTCCTCTCTCCCCGGTCTTGTTTGTTTGCTGTATTGAACCCTTTGCTGAGTCTATTAGGAAGGATGCGAGCATAAGAGGGGTGACAATCCCAGGCAGCGGAGGCACTCAGGTTAAAACCTCCCTGTACATGGATGACGTCGCCGTCTTCTGCTCAGATCCGCTGTCCGTGCGCAGACTGATGAGCATCTGCGACCAGTTCGAACTGGCCAAAGTTAACCACGGCAAGAGCGAGGCCATGTTCTTTGGGAACTGGGCTGACCGATCCTTTGTCCCCTTCACCGTCAGGTCAGATTACCTGAAGGTGCTGGGGATATGGTTCGGAAGGGCCGGGGCGTGCACCAAAACCTGGGAGGAGCGAGTAGCCAAGGTACAACAAAAGTTGAGCATGAGGGAGCAGCGATCTCTCTCCATTGTGGGTAAGAACCTGGTCATCAGGTGCGAGTGCTCATGTTGTTGCTGTACATGGCGCAGGTCTGGCCCATACCCCACTCCTGCGCCGTGGCAGTCACCCGAGCCATTTTCCGCTTCATCTGGGGATCTAAAATGGACCGGGTCCGGACGGACACGATGTTCAAATCTCCAGATAAGGGCGGGAAAAATGTACCCAACGTGGCCCTCATCCTGATGACCACCTTCGTGTGCAGCTGCATCAAGCTGTGTGTCGACCTCCAGTACGCAAACTCCAAGTGTCACTACGTGCTGAGGTTCTATCTGTCCCCGGTGTTGTGAAGGATGGGCCTGGTCACATTGCCGCGGAACGCTCCATGCAGTTGGGCCGTGCCGTACCACCTATCCTTCGTGGAGCAGTTTCTGTGGGAAACCACCGGTCCATCAGGCAGTGGTCTGCACGGAATGTCCTCAAGGCCCGACGGGAAAAGGAGACGGTGGATCCTGTCGGATGGTTCCCCAAGCAGACCGTCAAAGTCATTTGGCGGAATGCCTCATCACCAGAACTTTCAAACAAGCACCAAGACGTAGCTTGGCTGGTAGTGAGAAGGGCCCTCCCCGTCAGATCCTTCATGCACACCCGAAGTCTCGCCCCCTCCGCACAATGCCCCCGCGGTGGCTGTGGTGGGGAAGAGACGGTTGCCCACCTCCTCCTGGAATGTGTCTTTGCAAAGCAGGTGTGGAAAGAGATGCAGTGGTTTTTGATTAGAGATACAGCACTGAAACAGGCCCTTCGGCCCAGCGAGTCTGTGCCGAACATCAACCACCCATTTTGTCGAGGTTCATCCCAAGCAGCTCTGTAACACAGGAGTCTGTGCTCTACGGGCTGTTCCCAGGGACGCACACTGAGAAAAACATCAACTGCTGCTGGAGGACTATCAATTCGGTGAAAGACGCCCTTTGGTCTGCCCGAAACTTGCTGGTCTTCCAGCGAAAAAAGTTGTCCATGACCGAATGTTGCAGACTAGCACATTCCAAGGTCCAGGACTACGTGCTGAGGGACGCACTAAAGCTTGGGGCAGCCGCAGCAAAGGCTCAATGGGGAAAGACCACAGTGTAAGGTCCCCCCACCAAGCTGAACTGAGGGGCTGGATCCATGGGAAACCCCTCAAACTGTATCGGAGAAATTTTGTGTGCTGTAAATGTAAAAATATATATGGCATGACAATGAAATGGAAGGGTTGTGAGGCAACTCATGATTGTATGGAAGGTAACTGATCACCTTTGCACTGTTTGTATTTTTTGACTTGGTGCTGTTTTAAACTGTTTGGGAATGTAATTTTTACAGATTTTTATGAATAAAGTATATTTTGGAAATTAAAAAAAATGTTTGGAGTGTCCCATTAAATACTGCAGTTTAGTTCATCGTCATACCCGCTCACGCTAATTGGACGGGAAACCTCAAGGTAAAATGATAATGTGGTGGCTTCGTTAAAAAATCCACTGACAGATCCGCTGTACTTACTTCCGGGTTTCCAGTGCACCATCCCTCGCCCCTTCCACCTACCCCATCACCCCCAACTCCTAACGGATCAGCAAGTTAGAATCCAGCCCTATGCTATTACTAAGATTGTAAAAACATAGTAAGCGCATTCAAGGACTTAATTGATTCCTGAGTTATAGCTGGAAATGCTTGAGTAAGTGATGCAGGAGCAATGGAGAATGGAGACACAGCAGAAGAAAATGGTGAATGGGGAGAAGAGGAGAAGCTACCACAGGCATTGAGTGCGTCTGAGCAGTAGGAAGTAGGGAGGGTGAAAGCAGCTTTAGGAATCAGCTGGGGTCCTAAGAAACAAAGAAAAGAAACAAAGAAAATTACAGCACAGGAACAGGCCCTTCGGCCCTCCAAGCCTGCGCTGATCCAGATCCTCTATCTAAACATGTCGCCTATTTTCTGAGGGTCTGTATCTCCTTGCTTCCTGCCCATTCATGTATCTGTCTAGATACATCTTAAAAGACGCTATCGTGCCCGCGTCTACCACCTCCGCTGGCAACGCATTCCAGGCACCCACCACCCTCTGTGTAAAGAACTTTCCACGCATATCCCCCCTAAACTTTTCCTCTCTCACTTTGAACTCGTGACCCCTTGTAATTGAATCCCCCACTCTGGGAAAAAGCTTCTTGCTATCCACCCTGTCTATACCTCTCATGATTTTGTACACCTCAATCAGGTCCCCCCTCAACCTCTGTCTTTCTAATGAAAATAATCCTAATACTCAACCTCTCTTCATAGCTAGCGCCCTCCATGCCAGGCAACATCCTGGTGAACCTCCTCTGCACCCTCTCCAAAGCATCTACATCCTTTTGGTAATGTGGCAACCAGAACTGCACGCAGTATTCCAAATGTAGCCGAACCAAAGTCCTATACAACTGTAAAACTGGGATAGATGGCAAGAGGGAGCAGGAAGAAGTGACAGAATGATTATTGGATGAGACACCTGATCTTTTGTGCCACAGGACTTGGACACAGGGCTCAGAAGCATGATTAAAATATGATCAATATGAAATAGTGTAACATCACCATCTACTTTAGGGACTGAGCTGACAGAACTCAATCAGGGGAGTATAATAAATGGCTTAATTGAAGGGTAAAAAAGGTGGAAAAAGTAAAAGGTGAAAATAGCATGATAGCAAAGTATCACAGAAGTGTTGCCTACCCTGGAGTAAAGTTTCCACTTTGGGTGCAGTCGGCAATTCCAGTGCATATTGAGCCCAAAATTATGCCTGTTTTCTGGAGATTCTGCTCAAACTCATTTGCATATTGCTGAATGCAAAATCTGACATGAACTAGTGCAGCATTTTAAAACGTAATTTAAAAAAAAATTAAAAGTATTCCTAGATATATTTAAGAGTGGTAACTTGGTAAAGTTTGATTAATACATCTGCAAGTGGGTTTATCACGGAAAATAAGCACTTTGAATCACTGGACCCGATTTTTAACTCAGTGCCATTGGATGGGTTATGAATGAGGTAAAATTTCACCCACAGTATCAATCCACCACTTCTGAGTAATCTGACTTTAAATCACTGAAAATGAATTTTGAAAAAAAAGTTAAAAACTATTTTCAAGTTGGATTGCAGTACAGTTGTGAGTTTCTTACTAAATTTAAATCAAACGTTCAAAATTTTTCAGTAAGTGTCTATTGGTGTACTTGTGCCCAAAAGTATTAGCTTAATTTTTGGAGCTGTCTCAAAGTCCTGCGAGCAAGTGTAATTAGCAGAAACTCCCAAGGGTGGTTAATTTCCCCAGGGAAGGCTGGCTGGTTTTGTGGACAGGGCCAGCTTTTAGCACAGTACTTTTAAAACTAATAGAAAAGATTGTGAAACTCAAATTGCAGCGAAAGCAATTTTCACTTGAAATACTGCAATCTTTTTTGCCTGATATGCTGGTGTTGAGGGAACTGAGACAACAAAAACAGCAGAATCTGCTCCACTCAGGGATCCTGTTTGATCCTCAGTTAATAGGACGTACTTGCTTTTCCAGCAGTTGCAGGCACCCCATCAGAAATCAGAAATTGTTTCCAAACCTTGAGGGCTCACCGATTCAAAGAGCCACATTATTGTTCTTCTGTAATGCTACATAATGTCTAATACTTCTAAGTTAGTTGCTTTGCCTTCATTTAGGAAGTTGATAGAAATGCTTTCCTCCAAGCTCAAAGGTTTAGAGTTTGAATAATTCCATATTGTGGGAGAGGGATGAAGGATGTTGGCATGAAAAAAAAATCTAACAAAAAAAAACAGCATCAAAAGAGAGTGCATCTGAGAAAACTTGCACTTTTATGTCATGAAGAGAAGTATTGCACCATTGGGAGCATAAGAGAAAATTATTTTTCTTTTGCATTACAGCTCCAATTTTCTGCCCTCTTATCCTGTCCTGTCTCATTTGCCTTTGAAGGAGATTGTAGGAGTGCTTATTATTCTTAGCCTGAATGATGATTGTTTGTCATTCCCTGCTAACCTTATTTTAATTGAGTATTTTTCATATGCTCAAGTGCTCCTTATTGATGGCATATTGCATGGAGTCCAGATAATCCACAGCCTTAGTAGCAAGAAAAATAGATCTGGTACAAGTCTTCCTGCTTAAATTACACCTGCTAATGAGTCAATTTGTGAGTCCAACTTTCTAGTCGTCAGGTAAAAATAGGTGGACGCGAACAGATTTAATAAACATTTATCGGTTGCAACTTCTGACCGCTATTTAGAGACCCTTATTAGAATATCTGTCCATCCATGAGCACATACCAGGTATAGACATTAAAATGTGATTTTCCTCCATGACTACATGTCCTGCTGACACACAGGGGCTGATCTTCCTCTTTTGTGCCTTTGACATAAATAATTGGCTTGGTGGAATGCATAGAGGAGGGTTGTTCTCCCACAGTAGGGCTTGCCCAATCTTCTGACCATTTAAATTTGCTTGCCTGATTACCCGTTATATGCTCTACCGAGGTGACTACTAACAGCCATTACAAAAGAGGAAAATTCCCCCCCCCCCCACCCCCACCTTTCTCACAAGTTAGGATAATGCATGTAAAACAATCACTTAGATGAGGTGTGGGAGGGTAGCCTGTGCTGTCAAACTGCAGATCAGCACAAGCCTGGAGCATTAGGAGAGAGAGTGAAAATTAGCAGAGGGAGAAAAGAACAAAAAGCAAAAACAATTGATTAAACTGAACATTAGCATAAACCCTGTTTAAAAATAGCGTGGTCTTCTTGACTGTGTTTCACAAATGTCACATTATAGCAGCTAGTGTGGTTTCTGAAGTAGATCGGAGACATGATTGCTTTGAAGCTGGCCTGCAAAAAAAGATTGTCACTTTGATCGCACAAATCAGGTCATTGTATACAATTATTTCCTCCATGTATAATCAGAGAAAACATGTAAAAGGGAGATTTAGCAGACATGATAAAATCTAATGTCTTAGAATAAGAATTATTTAAGATAGCTCATTCATCAAAAGTATTAAATTATACAAGTCTGCATTAAAAACGTCTCCTGAAGGAGCAGATGAATCATTATCCCCTTGTATTTTTAGATCACAACCTTTACTGAGCTTTTATTCAAATAATAAAAATGCATCCGTGTCTATTTTCCCATTTATATTCAAATAGATTGCCTGCAACATTACTACAAATCTGTAAGGATAGGGGCATAAAAAGCACAATATGTTATATGATGGCCCTTAAGTCGTACAGATACAAGCATTCCTAACACTGCCATCCTGTAAAAAATGTATATCATGGTATCGGATGTCCCACTCGCACCAACTCTTGCAAAAATCAATCTTCTCTTGCTGCACACAAGAATTAATTTTTGGGGGAAAAGAATCCTGCCCAACAATAATTGGAGACTGAACTCCTATTAAGAGTAAATTACACACTTGTTACAACCAGGTGAGAAAAGGGTCTCGGGGTTCCCTCTCAGCCTTTGCCTGGTTTGACCGTAACAGGGTTTTAATTTTTAAAACACCGTGTTTTTAGCTCCCCCTCGGTGAATCCTTGTTCACTGCTCTCCAACTGTAAGGCAAAGAAATCAACCAGACAGGTTGTCTTAGATTTAAACAAGAAAGATGTAAGTTTATTAACCTTAAAACTCTAATTCGGTTAAAACTACTACGAATACGCGATGTGACCATGCTAGCATGCATACGCAATAAACACACGCGCAGATAGAGAAAGAATAAAGGGGAAAAGTTTGAAGCAATAGCTGGAGTTCATTTACTGTTTTGAGTTCCATGTAGAGTCTTTGATTGCAGTTAAATCTTGCCATTTCATTGGGGCCCAGTAGTGCACGCTTTCAAACTTGTTTCGATGTGGGAGTCTTCTCTCCTGAGGTTTAAGTTGTTTCAATTAATCTGGAAATTCATGAGAGAGAGAGAGAGACAGGGAGACAGATCTTCCTTCTCTTTTGTCTTCAAAGCAGTTTCTGTCTACAAACTGTGAGCACAGTTCTAACCTCCAAGTTGGCCAGCAGGTAAGTTTTTTTCAACAGACTTTCCTGTATTTTTTGTGGATTCTCCATCTTAGCAGACACCCTAAGTGGGGGGCGGTGGATGGAATGCTGATTTGTTCCACATTCACTGTCTGGTGATCAAAATCCATTTGGGTTAATTGGATCAGGGAGCGGTTCTATTGTCTCTCCAGGCAACTGTCTCTTAGTATGTAAATGTCCCCAGCCACTGCTGTTATCTCTTTAAACAAATCATCTGGTCAGTCCAGCAACAGTTTAAAATTAATGTTCATATGACAAAATTAATATGCCTCATTCTTGGCAGGTGGGCTATTCATGACACACTTTTCTGGGCTTTCTGGACTTTCGCAGCTCAGCATGAGTTAATTCTCTCTTGAATATATTGCCTCTTGTTTGCAATATCATTCATACCAATTGAATTTTTCTTTTTCATGGAGAATACCAGTACAGGAGTCTTAGAAATAAAACATAGGTTAACCAGATTGAATAGCTGCTTGGTGACATATCATGGTGTCCTAGGCCCAACCATCATCAGCTGTTTCATCAATTACCGGCCTTCAATCATAAGTTCAGAAGTGGGGATGTTCGCTGATGATTGCACAATGTTCAGCACCATTTGCGACTCCTCAGATACAGAAGCAGTGCGTGTAAAAATGCAGCAAGACCTGGACAATATCCAGGCTTGGGCTGATAAGTGGCAATAACATTCATGCCACACAAGTGCCAGGCAATGACTATCTCCAACAAGAGAGAATCTAACCATCTCCCCTGGACATTCAATGGCATTACCATTGCTGAATCCCCCACTATCAACATCCTAGGGGCTACCATTGACCAGAAACTGAACTGGAGTAGCCATATAAATACCGTGGCTACAAGAGCAGGTCAGAGGCTAGGAATCCTGAGGCGAGTAACTCACCTCCTGACTCCCCAAAGCCTGTCCGCCATCTACAAGGCACAAGTCAGGAGTGTGATGGAATATTCTCCACTTCAGTTGACTCCAGCAGAAAATGGGAGAGTTTCCACTGGATACAAGTAACTTTCAGAATTTGGAGCTTGTTAAACTGGTTAGATAGCTACCTGACCTGAGACTTTCTCAGATTGGAGAATTTTTCTTCGCAGCTAAAGTTCACTGACTGAGATTGGGGCATCAAACGACTGGCTGCTTATTTAGTTATTTATTTTTATTTATTCATTCAGGACACTTGGGCGTCGCTGACTAGGACAGCGTTTATTGCCCATTCTTGAACTGTTGCAGTTCTTGTGGTGCAGGTACACCTACAGTGCTGTTAGGAAGGGAGTTCCAGGATACTGATCCAGTGACAGTGAAGGAATGGTGAATTACTTCAAAGTCAGGATGGTGTGTGGCTTGGAGGGGAACTTGGTGGTATTCCCATACACCCCATGGCCTTCCAGGTGGTAGAGGTCACGGGTTGGGAATGTGCTGTTGAAGGTGAGTTGCTGCAGTGCATCTTATAGTTGGTACACACTGCTGCCATTGTGCATCGGTGGTGGAGGGAATGAATGTTGAAGCTGGTGGATGGGATGCCAATCAAACGAGTAGTAGGTTTTTCCCTCTTATTGATTCCCACACCCAATCTAGCAGCTATGTCTTTCAGGACTCTTCCAGCTCGTTCGGTAGTGGTACTGCTGAGCCACTCTTGGTGATGGAAATTGAAGTCCCCCACACAGAGAACATTTTGTGCCCTTGCTACCCTCACTGCTCTTCCAAGTGTTGTTCAACATGGAGAAGCACTAATTCATCAGCCGAAGTGGTAATCAGCAGGAGGTTTCCTTGCCCATGTTTGACCTGATGCCATGAGACTTCTTGGGGTCTGGAGTCAATGTTGAGGAGTCCCAGGGCAATTCCCTCCTGACTGTATACCACTGTGCCGCCACCTCTGGTGGGTCTGTCCTGCCGGTGGAACAGGCCATTCTTAGGGATGGTGATGGTGATGTCTGGGACATTGCCTGCAAGGTATGATTCCATGAGTATGACTATGTCAGACAGTTACTTGACTAGTCTGTGGGACAGCTCTCCCAATATTGGCACAAGCCCCAGATGTTAGTGAGGAAGACTTTGCAGGTTCAACAGGGCTGGGTTTGCCGTTGTCGTTTCCGGTGCCTAGGTCGATACCAGGTGGTCTGTCCAGTTTCATTTATTTTCTTAGACTTTGTAGCGTTTTGATACAACTGAGTGGCTTGCTAGGCCTTTTCAGAGTGCATTTAAGAGCCAACCACATTTCTGTGGGTCTGTAGTCACATGTAGGCTAGACCAGATAAAGACGGCAGATTTCCTTCCATAAAGGGAACCAGATGGGTTTTTACAACAATCGACAATGGTTTCAGGGTCACCACTCAACTAGTTATTTAATTCCAGATTTATTAATTAAATTCAAATACCACCATCTGCCGTGGTGGGATTTGAACCCAGGACATTAGCTGGAGCTCTGGGTTACTAGTCTAGTGACATTACCACTACTTTTTTGAGGAAGTACCAAGGAGGGTCGATGAGGGTAGTGCATTTAATGTAACCTGCATGGATTTTAGTAAGATTTTTAACAAGGTCCTATATGGCAGAGTGGTCAGAAAAATAAAAGCCCATGGGATCTAATGGAAAGTGGCAAGTTGAATCTAAATTTAGCTCAGATGCAGGAAGCAATGGATAATGGTCGGGTGTTTTTGTCACTGGAAGGCATTTTACAGTGGAGTTCTGGAGGGCTCAGCTTTTTGTAGCATATACCATTGATTCACACTTAAATGTAGGAAGCATGATGCAGAAGTTTACACATGATTTAAAAATTGGCTATGTGGTTAATGGTGAGGAAGAAAGCTGTAGACTGCAGGGGAAGATATCAATGGACTGGTCAGGTGGCCAGAGAACTGACAAATGGAATTCAATCCAGGTAATGCATTTGGGAGGGCAAATAAGGCGAGGGAATACACAATAAATGACAGGATACGGAGAAGTGTAGAGGAACAGAGTTACTTAGAGTGCATGTCTACAGATTCCTGAAGGTAGCGGGAGAGATAGCTAAGGTGGTTAAGAAAGCATACAAGATCATTTCCTTTATTAACTGAGGCATAGATAAATAAGAGCAGGGAGGTTTTGCTGGAACCGTAGTAAACACTAATTAGGCCGCAGCTAGAGTACTGCATACAGTTTTGGTCACTGTATTACAGGAAGGATGTGATTGCACAAGCGAGGGTACAGAGACGATTTATGAAGATGTTGCCAGGAATGGAGAATTTTAGTTATGAGGAAAGATTGGTAGATAGGGATTGTTTTGTTTGGAACGGAGGAGGTTGGGAGGTGTATAAAATTGTGAGGGGCCTAGATAGAATGGATGGGAAGGAACTATCTTCCTTAGCAGAGAGGCCAATAACCAGGGGGCATAGATTTAAAGTATTTGACAGAAAGATCAGAGGGAGGTTGAGGAGAAATTTTCTCACCCAGAGGGTGGTGGGAATCTGGAAATCACTGCCAGAAAGAATGGTAGAGGCAAAAACCCTCTTTTTTCGGCCAGCACAGACATGATTGGTCAAATGGCCTCTTTCTGTACACAAATTTTCCATGTTTCTAAAATTGTGGAAACATTTCATCTTAATTAATTAATTTAATCTGTGAGGGCTTGATTTTCACAGTCGTGTAGTAGCAAGAGCTGTCAGCAAGTTGATGATAAAGAAACAAATTTCTCAAGCAGGCTGATAATGGATAGCATGAACGATCATTCCAAACTAATGCCAGGACATCACATGTTTCTGTGCTGAGCAATGATTTATGAAGTTATTAGTTACACTGTATGTGTAGTGTAGATTAGTATCTCATCTTGTTATACAAAGCATTTGACATTCCCAAAGCAGATAAAATAAACATTCTGGTTGGCTGTTTCTAGATCCTTTTTCCTCCCCTGTTTACACTTTTCATCATCAACACTTCAGCTTGAGACTCTGTTCAGTGCCCTCGGACCCTAGACACCACCCTTAAAATTCAGGCTGCATATTATGTCAGTGCAGTCAGCTCCTGCTATGCTGTCCACATGATCAATTACCAATTAATTACAGAACTTTTCACAGTGGGTTGGAACTCTTTGGGTACCTAGACCAGTACCACAATTGCTATACTACTGCACTGGATACTTACTACTGCCCAGAGAAAAGCTCAATTTCATTCAGTTGTTGCCAAAACATGAGAAATAGAGCAACTTAAAACTCTCTGTAATAGACAACTGAAAACATTTATAATACAACTCAAATTACCAAAAGACATTCTTTCTTAATCGTACTGCTATTTGTTTGAACAACGGATATGGTTTAGAAATGCTCACTTTTCCAAAAGCATCTCCGATTTCCCCAACAACAAACATTCAGGGCACGTTTTATTGAAAAAGGAAGAAAAGTAGTCCAGAAATGCAATGGGAATGTTTGGTGGCAAAACACGCCATTGATCTCCCTGGCATTAAATCGGAAAATATGGGATGTTCCAGATGACAGGTTCTACCTTTTAAACTATTGCCAAATTTATTAATGAGTATTAGAGTTCAAGAACTATACATTGACTAATTCACTAGCTGTACATTGGATACAATTACCAAGTGCTATTTATTAATTTAGTTAAAAGAAAAATACTGCGAATGCTAGAAATCTGAAATAAACACATAAAGTGTTGGAAATACTCAGCAGGTCTGGCCGCATCTGTGGAGAGAAAAACAGTTTATTTCTCCACAGATGCTGCCAGAGCTGCTGTGTATTTCCAACACTTGCTATTTATTCTTTTTCAGAAAAGAAGCAACATAAAAGAATCATTTTGCAAAGCTATGCACGGTTTGGAAGGATTTTCAGTGGACTAAAGAGTACATTCCTTAATTACTGTTCGTAATTTTCACAGAAGGATACAATTCAATAAATATGGTCACGTTGTAAATCAACACATTGCCTTTAGTACAATAATGACATTGTGTGCAATAATTT
Organism: Heterodontus francisci; assembly: GCF_036365525.1. NCBI lineage: Eukaryota > Metazoa > Chordata > Chondrichthyes > Heterodontiformes > Heterodontidae > Heterodontus > Heterodontus francisci. Next base: position 43,066,476 of record NC_090375.1, read on the forward strand.
CTTGACCTTCAGCTTCAGGTGTTCGTTCACTTGTAATTCGCAGTTCGACAGTTTGCCAATAACTGCAGTCAGTATTTGTAGAACCTCTCATTGTCAAATCCTAGATGAGCAGTCTTGATTCAAGATCCTCTTTGGCAATATGATTCATTCAGTCATTCATTGTTATAATATAGGCCTCACTAGTAAGACTGGCATCCATGGTTGCCTTGAGAGGATGGGGGTGAGCTTTCATCATGAATTCCTGCAGTCCATATGGTGAAGTTGTCGCCACAATGCTGTTAGGTATAAGTTTGGAGGATTTTGACCCAGAGGTGACATTTTTTCTTTATTCCTTTGTGGGATGTGGGCATCGCTGGCTAGGCCAGAATTTATTGCCCATCCCTAATTGCCCTTGAAAAGCAAGGGTGAGCCACCAAGACGAGATGGTATGTGACTTGGAAGGCATCTTGAAGGTGATGGTGCTTCCATGAACCTAATGCATGCGTCCTTCTAGATGGTGGAAGTCACGAGTTTGGGAAGCGCTTCCGAAGAAACTTGGTGACTGGGTGCAGTGCATCCTGTAGATAGTCTACATTGCAGGATGCTATTGTTGGGGAGAGTGGATGTTTAAACTGTTAGTTCATTGTAGCTGCACCCATCCAAACAATTGGAGAGTATTCCATCACATTCGACTTGTGCCTTGTAGGTGGTGGAGAGTCTTTCGGTAATCAGGAGATGAGTCCCATATCACAGACCAGCTCGTACCTGCTCTAACATCTATGCTATGCATATGGCTTATCCAGTTGAGTTTCTGGTCAATCATGACCCTGAGGATGTTGATGTTGGATGATACGGTGATTGTGATGCCATTGAATTTCAAGTGGAGGTGGTTAGGCATTCTCTTGTTGGAGATGGTCATTGCCTGGCACCTGTGTGACTCAAATGTTACTTGCCATTTATCAGCCCGAGCATGCTGCAAATTAGGAATTTCCAATGGAGCTCAACATCTTATAATAAAGGAAAGACTTGCATTTGTGTGGAGCTTGTCATGGCCATTAGATGTCCCAAAGTATTTTACAGCCAATGAAGTACATTTAAAGTGTAGTCACTGTTGTAATGTTGGAAACAGCAGCCAATTTGCGCACAGCAAACTCCTACAAACAGCAATGCGCTAATGGTCAGATAATAATTGACAAATAGCCGTACTTCTGGCCTTATGATGGCGGGAGATCATTGATGAAGCAGCTGAAGACAGTTGGAGCTAAGAGGCTGTCCTCGGGACTTAGACAGAAAGTGCCACAAATTCCTAACGTTATTCCATGCAGTGTCAGTAACAAAACATGCATGTATTTTATGCATAATATTTTGCTATTTTAACATATATATGTTTAAATATCAGCCCTGATTTTAACTCAGGGTGGGTTGTGGAAAGTGAGATGAGTTTGAAACTCATCCACTGCCCCACACAGGCTGCTGGAGGAAGAAACCACATTGGTGTGATTGTAGACAATCCCTTAAATTCCCTGAAGCCTACCCGGAGGTCCTGCTGGAAGAGGTCAGAGCGAGGTGGGAAGTTTTCTTTCCAGCCAGTTGGAGAAGAGTTCCTGAACACCAAGTACGCAATGCATGAAGAGACATAGCAGAGATTGCTTGTCAGCTCCCGGAGCATCATCCCCAGGACCTGGGTGCAGTGCAGGAAGTAGTTCAATGTTTTCTTAAGAGTAGCAAACGTGTACAGTTATTCATTTCTTCATCTCACTCAACAATACATGGCAACTGTCCTTCCCACCCCCCCCCCCCCACCCCCACCCCCCCACCACTCCCCCAGACATGTTAGCAATTCTCTTCGTCCATTACATTCTTCGCCACCCAGCACAAAGAACAAAGAACAGTACAGCACAGGAACAGGCCATTCGGCCCTCCAAGCCTGCGTCGATCTTGATGCCTGCCGAAACTAACACCTTCTGCACTTCCGGGGCCCATATCCCTCTATTCCCTTCCTATTCATATATTTGTCAAGATGTCTCTTAAACATCGCTATCGTATCTGCTTCCACCACCTCCCCTGGCAGCAAGTTCCAGGCACTCACCACCCTCTGTGTAAAAAACTTGCCTCGCACATCCCCTCTAAACTTTGCCCCTCGCACCTTAAACCTATGTCCCCTAGTAACTGACTCTTCCACCTGGGAAAAAGCTTCTGACTATCCACTCTGTCCATGCCGCTCATAACTTTGTAAACCTCTATCATGTCGCCCCTCCACCTCCGTCGTTCCAGTGAAAACAATCCGAGTTTTTCCAACCTCTCCTCATAGCTAATGCCCTCCAGACCAGGCAACATCCTGGTAAACCTCCTCTGTACTCTCTCCAAAGCCTCCACGTCCTTCTGGTAGTGTGGCGACCAGAATTGCACGCAATATTCTAAGTGTGGCCTAACTAAGGTTCTGTACAGCTGCAACATGACATGCCAATTTTTATACTCTATGCCCCGACTGATGAAGGCAAGCATGCCGTATGCCTTCTTGACTACCTTATCCACCTGCGTTGCTACTTTCAGTGACCTGTGGACCTGTACGCCCAGATCTCTCTGCCCGTCAATACTCCTAAGGGTTCTGCCATTTACTGTATACCTCCCACCTGCATTAGACCTTCCAAAATGCATTACCTCACATTTGTCCAGATTAAACTCCATCTGCCATTTCACCGCCCAAGTCTCCAACCTGCTGTATCCTCTGACAATCCTCATCATTATCCGCAATTCCACCAACCTTTGTGTCGTCCGCAAACATACTAATCAGACCAGCTACATTTTCCTCCAAATCATTTATATATACTACAAACAGCAAAGGTCCCAGCACTGATCCCTGCGGAACACCACTAGTCAAATCCCTCCATTCAGAAAAAACACCCATCCACTGTTACCCTCTGTCTTCTGTGCCTGAGCCAGTTCTGTATCCATCTTGCCAGCTCACCTCTGATCCCGTGTGACTTCACCTTTTGTACCAGTCTGCCATGCGGGACCTTGTCAAAGGCTTTACTAAAGTCCATATAGACAACATCCACCGGCCTTCCCTCATCAATCATCTTCGTCACTTCCTCAAAAAACTCAATCAAATTAGTAAGACTCGACCTCCCCTTCACAAAACCATGCTGTCTCTCGCTAATAAGTTTGTTTGTTTCCAAATGGGAGTAAATCCTGTCCCGAAGAATCCTCTCTAATAGTTTCCCTACCACTGACGTAAGGCTCACGGGCCTATAATTTCCTGGATTATCCTTGCTACCCTTCTTAAACAAAGGAACAACATTGGCTATTCTCCAGTCCTCTGGGACCTCACCTGTAACCAATGAGGATGCAAAGATTTCTGTCAAGGCCCAGCAATTTCTTCCCTTGCCTCCCTCAGTATTCTAGGGTAGATCCCATCAGGGTACATTTGTTCAGCGTCTCAAGAAGAAGTTGTAGCTACCAGTGAAACGTTGACTTGCACAGACTTGCATTATCTTTCTGCAGTGATCACACACCAATTGAACTTTGATGGAGTGGAAAGCCTTCTTTTTGCATAATCTGTTGACATATCTTCAGCTGCCCTGATAGCTACATGAGTGCAGGCTGTTGTACCCTGGACAGAAGGGAAGCATACATCCCAGTGTTCTCTGGCTGATGGCTTTCACTGCAAAGCTAATGCACTGGTTTGCCCCAACAATGAGGTTATGAGTGAACTGTTTTATGTAGCTGTGCAAGGCAGACTGGAAGGAGACAATGACAAAAATTTAAGGGTGGTGGTGATTTTGACAGCCACTAGGAAAGCGCAACCTTCTTGTCCAGCTGGCAGCGACAGGTTCAAATATCCGAGGAAGTAACCCTTGGCTTATAGACCCTGTGGCATTCTACAAGCAGCAACCCCACCCCCCGGCAACACCTCCTCCTACCATCCTCTGTTTTCTAACTGACCCATTTCTTCGAGCAACAACCAGGTTAAATACAATATGTTGAGAGGGGAAGTGAAGAGGAACATAGGACTGGCAAAGAGAGGATATGAGAATAGAATGTTAGTTAACATAAAAGGGAACCCAAAAATGTTCTATGAGCATGTAAATAGTAAGCAGGTAGTAAGAGGCAAGGTGAGCCCTATTAGTGACAAAGAGGGTGGTATCTGCTTAGAGGTGCAGGGAAAGGTGTTTACTAAGAAAGATGATGCTGACAAACTATCAGTAAAAGCGGAGATGGTAGAGGTAGTGGATGGGCTGAAAATTGATAGCCAGCCTTTCCAGTACACCCTATGTTTAGAGTGGATAAGTCAACTAGTCTGGATAGCTTGCATCCCAGGTTGCTAGAGGAAGTGGGGGTGGGGATAGCATAATTTTTCTTTTTATTTGTTAGAGGGATTTGGGCGTCGCTGACAAGGCCAGCATGTATTGCCCATCCCTAACTGCCTTTGAGAAGGTGGTGGTGAGCTGCCTTCTTGAACCATCACAGTCCTTGGGGTGTTGGTACATCAACAGTGTTGTTCGGAAGGGAGTTCCAGGATTTTGACCTAGCGACAGTGAAGTAACGGCGATATAGTTCCAAGTCAGGATGGTATGAGGCTTGGAGGGGAACTTGCAGGTAGTGGTATTGCCAACCATTTGCTGCCCTTGTCCTTCTAGGTAGTAGAGGTCGCGGCTTTGGAAGGTGCTGTCTAAGGAGCCTTGGTGTGTTGCTGCAGTACATCCTGTAGATGACCTTCCTTCAATCAGAAGTTCTGCTGACACTGTGCATCGGTCATGGAGGGAGTGAATGTTTATGGATGGGGTGCCAATCAAGCGGGCTGCTTTGTCCTGGATGGTGTCAGCTTCATGAGTTTTGTTGGAGCGGCACCCATCCTCTCTCCTGTCTTGTGCCTTGTCAGTGGTGTACAGGCTTTGGGGAGTCAAAAGGTGAATTATGCGTCTCAGGATTCCTCGCCTCTGACCTGCTCTTGTAGCAATAGTATTTATATGGCTATTCCAGTTCAGTTTCTGGTCAAAGGTAACTCCCAAGATGTTGATAGTGGGGGATTCAGGGATCGTAATCCCATTGACTGTCAAGGGGAGACTGTTAGATTCTCTCTTATTGGAGATAGTCATTGCATGGCACTTGTGTGGCGCGAATGTTACTTGCCAATTATCTACCCAAGCCTGGATATTGTCCAGCTCTTGCTGCATTTCTACACTGACTGCATCAATATCTGAGGAGTCGCAAATAGTGCTGAACATTGTGCAATTATCAGTGAACATCCCCACTTCTGACCTTATGATTTAAGAAAGGTCATTGATAAAGTAGCTGAAGATGGTTGGGCCTCGGACACTCCCCTGCGGAACTCCTGCAGTGATGGCCTGGAGCTGAGATGATTGACTTCCAACAACCCGCAACCATCTTCCTTTGCGCTAGGTACGACTCTAACCAGCGGAGAGTTTTCCCCGATTCCCATTGACTTCGGTTTTGCTCGGGCTCCTTGATGCCATACCCGGTCAAATGCTGCCTTGATGTCGAGGGCAGTCACTCTCACCTCATCTCTTGAGTTCAGCTCTTTTGTCCATATTTGTACAAAGGCTTCAATGAGGTCAGGAGCTGAGTGGCCCTAGTGGAACCCAAATTGAGCATCAGTGAGCAGATTATTGCTGAGCAAATGTTGCTTGATTGCACAGTCGACGACCCCTTCCATCACTTTGCTGATGTTCGGGAGTACACTGATAAGGCTGTAGTTGGCCGGGTTGGATTTGTCCTGCTTTTTGTGCACGGGACATACCTGAGCAATTTTCCACAATGCCAGGTTGATGCCAGTGTTGTAGCTGTCCTGGAACAGCTTGGCTTGGGGCGTGACTGGTTCTGGAGCACAGGTCTTCAGTGCTATTGCCGGAATGTTGTCAGCGTCCATAGCCTTTGCAGTATCCAGTGCCTTCAGCAGTTTCTTAATATCATGTGGAATAATTTGGATTGGCTGAAGACTGGCATCTGTGATGCTGTGAACCTCAGGAGGAGGCCGAGCTGGATCATCCACTCAGCATTTCTGGCTGAGGTGGATGCAAATGCTTCAGCTTTGTCTTTTGCACTGATGTGCTGGGCTCCCCCATCATTGAGGATGGGGATGTTTGTGGAGCCTCCTCCTCCTGTAAGTTGTTTAATTGTCCACCACCATTCATGACTGGATGCGGCAGGACTGCAGAGCTTAGATCTGATCCGTTGCCTGTGGGATTGCTTAGCTCTGTCTTTTGCATGCTGGTTACGCTGTTTTGCACGTAAGTAGTATTGAGTTCACTAGGCTGACACCTCATCTTTAGGTATGCCTGGTGCTGCTGTTGGCATGCCCTCTTGCACTCTTGAATGAACCAGGGTTGGTCCCCCGGCTTGATGGTTATGGTAGTGTGGGGGATATGCTGGGCCATGAGGTTACGGATTGTGGTTGAATACAATTCTGCTGCTGATAACCCACAGCACCTCATGGATGCCCAGTTTTGAGTTGCTAGATCTGTATAAAATCTATCCCATTTAGCACGGTGTAGTGCCACACAACACGATGGTGGGTACTGTCAGTGTGAAGACGAGACGTTGTCTCCCCAAGGACTGTGCGGTGGTCACTTCTACCAATACTTTCATGGGCAGATGCATCTGCAACAGATAGATTGGCGAGGACAAGTGGTAGCTGGTAATCAGCAGGGGAACAAAAGCAGAAATAATCACACAACTGCATTGGAAATGCACTACTCACACTGGCACACATATCCTTATGGCCCAAATTCCTTCAGGCAAGTGCTCCTTTAAATTCAGGTACTAGTCGCGTTAGTCCCTTTGCACAACCGATTCCACTAACCTCTGATCTGCTCAGTTAAAATTGCATAGGTGCCCAAATTACATCATTGGACTTCCATTTCAATATAATAATCAGGCATCTTCTTGTGGATGCATTTGCAGCCCAAGTCATCTCTGCAGTTAAAATGTTGTCCAGCAGTTTTTCAGAAGGAACAGGACGGTAAGTCAATTTTTACGATTTTGAGCACTCGCCTACATCATTCCTGCCAGACAGGTTAGGTTAAAATCAAGGCCAGCCTAAGGTTTACTCTTAGTGTACCATTCAGCGGGCCTACTACTGTCTGAAAGCTTTGCAAAAAAATTTCCCTCGCCTGTTAACTTTCAATATACATGTTACTGGCTCTAGAAGTGAATTGCGAGATTCATCACCCATATGGAGGACCAACAGTGTGTTGAATCTGATGTACAGGTATAGCAGTCAATTGAGTTAAAGTGGCAGTTAAATCTCTGCAATTGTACAAGCAAGCACAGGTTACCAGTCAGCATGATGAACATCCCAGAAGATACATTTGGGACAAGCAGCACCTAAATGCACAGTACTATTTAAAGATATCCATGGATTCCAAGCGAGATAAAGGGCCAGTTAAAGGCTCTTTGATTTTTAGATAGCCAGGATGCTGAACATTTGCCCTGGGACTATTCACATTAAACAGACACATGCATTAATTCATTATGTGTGGCCTGATTGGGGTGTGAGCCACATTTCATCAAGTTATTCTGTGCACCATTATGTCTTTGAACTGACTTGATTAATATATTCAGAAGAACTGCTAATTTAGGGAATATATATCATTCAGCCTCTCTTGTAACATTTAATTCTGTTTTAATTGCATCGAGCATGGCCAGCTAGTTTCAATGTAGTAGGGATGAATATCGCTACCCACGTTTGAAGGATGCATCCAGCAGTCTATTTCCTCAAAGCCTTCAGATTGTTGGACTGTAGAAAATATTTGCATTTTTGTGAACTTTATCGATCTTTCTCACAAGTATTTGTATATAAATATCTTGCTGTGTGTTTACAATAATATGCAATTATCTTATTTATTTGTATTAATTGTAATGGAGCCACTCGAGGACTTGAGCACAAAAATCAATGCTGAAAATTCCAGTGCAGGATGAGGGAGGTGCCATCTTTTGGATAAGATGTTAAACCTAGGCCTCATCTTCCCACTTGGGTGGATGTAAAAGATCCCATGGCACTATTGTGAAGACTAGGGGGTTATCCCCGGTGTCCTGGCCAATATTTATGACTGAATCAACATCCCAAAAACAGATTATCTAGTCACTATCATACTGCTGTTTGTAGGAGCTTGCCGTGCGCAAATTGGCAGCTATGTTTACTATATAGCAACAGTGAAAAAGCAATTCATTGGCTGTAAAGCGCTTGGGATGTCCTGTGGTTGTGAAAGATGATTTATAAAATATAAGTCTTTCTTTCTTTAAATCTGATGACTCATTGTAGCCTGCATACAATGGCCTCACAGTTTGGTACATGGTGCCTTTTGAGACAGAATTGAAAATACACTGGACAGTCCATGTAATCTCAGATGCAAAGTATTATGGTCTTAATGTTACCTTAATCACATCATGCATATGGTTGTCACATCTGAGTTTGTAGGATACATGGGTTGTTTATGGAAGCTGTCTTTTTACCATGAACACAAGCTACAAATGTTAGGAGAGTCCTGAATTCATTCATTCAGTCATTTGAGTGTACCAAGCGTTGTCTTGAGGTTCAATTTATCTATACACTGGAATCTTGAATATGGTATATGAATGGTATCTGTGTTCCCAGTTTCAGTAGTGCTTCACTTAGTTATGGTGTCTAATCTAATTCATAAACTCATCAAATGTTTTTTGCTGATTAATGCACTTTGATCACAAGAACTGGCTCTCAGTTGTTATTACAGATGAACACTTATTTTACGATATCTTTAATCAGCAATAACACAGTTTGTTTTTTTCACCTCGGCTAACTGGACTGTAAAGAGGTGTGCATTACACAGTCTTTAATTGGGCTCCCACAGAGATGTTTTACAGCATTGTGCCATGTCTGTTAGCACTGCTTATTAGAACTAGTTTGAATTACTGTTGAGCGGAGCAGCCTGAGAGTATCCAGTTATAGTTTTCTGGGTGACTGTCAAGATGTGCAAGGTTGCATTAGTGAGAGGACCTACCAACACAAATCGGAGAGAGTACCATCTGCTTAATATCGATGTATTCAATGTTATTCCTATCCTGGAATTGATGGAGATGGAGGAATATTGCAGGAAATTGTTCTCCTGTTAATGTGAATTTAAATATGTCAATTTAGAAAATACGTATCTTTCTCTCTACTGTTTTCTCAGAATTACATGTCCCCCTCTTTTCACACCATTATGTTGAGTTAGGTTCCCTGATGCCAGCAGCCCACTGACACCTTGCCCACATTTGCATCCATAAAGTATGAGCCTTAGGCAGTAGCAGCAGGTTATTCAGCAAGGAGAGCATTAAAGCCCAGCCTGATACTGTCCTCATTCAATATGAGTATACAGGTAAGTTTTTAAATTTAATTTAAATCAAACATAGCATCAAACATCATAGGCAAGCAGGTAGGTGATTGGCTTGGGAAGAAGCTACCTGGTTGGTGAGCATCTGGTAAGTGATTAAGGTCCATTCTAATCCTAATATTTAAAATAGTAACGGAACTAGTGATAAGCTGAATAAAATATATTTAAAAAAGGAAAATAAATAACTAAATAAAATAATTAAATAGTTAATTAAACACATTAAGGATGGCAGAACAGGTGTTGTGTCATGGCTGCAGCATGTGGGAGCTCCTGGATGCCAGTGTGATCCAGGGCAAACACTTCTCTGGTGTGTTTGTGGCTCAAAGTCATTGAACTGGAGTCCGAGCTGCAGACAAATCAGGGAGGGAGAAAGTTACCTTGACATTTTGTACCAGGAGGCGGTCACACCTCTTAGGACAGGGTCTTCTGATTTGGTCAATGCTCAGGGACAGGAGAGTGTGGCTGCAGCTGAAGCAAGTAAGGGGACCCGGAGTGCCTCAGCCTTTGCGATTGTCCAACAGGTTTGAGGTTCTTTCAGCTTGATTGGATGAGAGTGGGGGCTGCAGGGTGGATGAGCAACCTGATCATGGCACCATGGTACAGGAAGCCATTCAAGTGGAGGGAGAAAAAAGGAATGTTGTGGTAGTAGGGGACAGTATAGTTAGGGGAATTGACACTGTTCTATGCAGCAAAGAGCGAGAGTCCAGAGGGCTGTGTTGCCTGTCCGGTGCCAGGATACGGGACATCTGCTCAGGGCAGGACAGGAACTTACACTGGGAGGGGGAGGATCCAGTTGTCGTGGTCCATGTAGGTACCAACGACATAGCAAGACAAGGAAAGAGGTTCTGCATAGTCAGTATGAGGAACTATGCACCAAATTAAGATGCAGAACTTCAAAAGATAATAATCTCTAGATTATTACCTGAGCCACGTGCAAATTGGCATAGGATAAATAAGATTAGAGAAATTAATATGTGGCTCAAAGACTGGTGTGGTAGAAGTGGGTTCCGGTTCCTGGGGAAATGGCACCAGTACTGGGGAAAGTGGTGGCTATACCGTTGGGACGGTCTACACCTGAAACGTGCTGGGGTTGGTGTTCTAGCAGAACGAGGGAAGTAGAGAGGGTCTTACACCGAATAATGTGAGCAAGGGAAGGTATGGTAAATCAAGGAGTAGAGACAAGGCGAGAGAGAAAGGTATTAATATGGGAAATGAGAGACTGTGACAGGAAGGGACAGAGTGTACAAATCTAAGAGTAAATAAACACATAAGGCTAGAGATTACAAAAATAATAAAAAGGCAAAACTAAAGGCTCTGTATCTGAATGCACGTAGCATTCAAAACAAACAGATGAATTGAGAGCGCAAATAGAAATAAATAAGTACAATCTGATAGCCATTACAGAGTCATGGCTGCAGGAGGACATAGATTGGGACCTGAATATTGAAGGATACATCGCATATAGGAAGGACAGGAAGCTAGGAAAAGGTGGAGAGGTAGCTCTGTTACCTAGAGAGGGATGAACTAAGTTCAGGAGACCAGGATGTGGAAGCGGTTTGGGTAATAATGAGAAATTATAAAAGCAAGAAGTCACTTGTGGAAATGGTGTACAGGCCACCTAACATTAACCACACTGTAAGATGGGGGATAAAGGAAGAAATAATGGCAGCTTGTCAGAAAGGTATAGCGATAATTATGGGGGATTTTAACCTACATATAGACTGGAAAAATCAGATGGGCAGAGGTAGCCTAGATGAGGAGTACATAGAATGTTTTTGGGATAATTTCTTGGAACAGTATGTTCTGAAGTCAACCAGAGAGCAGGCTATAGTAGACCTGGCATTGTGCAAAAAGATAGTTTTAGTTAATGACCTCATAGTTAAGGCATCCCTAGGTAGCAACGATCATAATATGATTGAATTTTACATTCAGATTGAGGGAGAGAAGAGGGGGTCCAAGACTAGTATTTTAAACATAAATAAAGGCAATTATGAGGACATGAAAGCAGAGCTAGCTAAAGTGAACTGGAAAATCAGGTTAAGGGATAGGTCAAGAGAGATGCAGTGGCAGACATTTAAGGGGATATTTCAGAATACACAGAATAGATACATTTCAATGAGAAAGAAAAATGCCAAGGGTGGGACCCGCCATCTGTGGTTAACTAAAACAGTTAAAGATAGTATCTTCTCTTTCTTTTGGGCCTCCTTATCTCGAGAGACAATGGATACGCGCCTGGAGGTGGTCAGTGGTTTGTGAAGCAGCGCCTGGAGTGGCTATAAAGGCCAATTCTGGAGTGACAGGCTCTTCCACAGGTGCTGCAGAGAAATTTGTTTGTTGGGGCTGTTGCACAGTTGGCTCTCCCCTTGCGCCTCTGTCTTTTTTCCTGCCAACTACTAAGTCTCTTCGACTCGCCACAATTTAGCCCTGTCTTTATGGCTGCCCGCCAGCTCTGGCGAATGCTGGCAACTGACTCCCACGACTTGTGATCAATGTCACACGATTTCATGTCGCGTTTGCAGACGTCTTTATAACGGAGACATGGACGGCCGGTGGGTCTGATACCAGTGGCGAGCTCGCTGTACAATGTGTCTTTGGGGATCCTGCCATCTTCCATGCGGCTCACATAGTATAGATAAAGATAGTATCAGACTTAAAGAAAAAGCCTATAATTGCACGAAGATGGGAGGCAGGTCAGAAGATTGGACAGAATATAAAAAACAGCAAAGAATGACAAAAGATTAGAAGGAAGGTAAAATTAGAGTACGAGAGAAAGCCAGTTAGAAATATAAAGACAGATCGTAAGAGTTTCTCCAGATATTTAAAAAAGAATTAACAAAGTGAGTGTTGGTTCTATAGAAAGTGAATCTGGGGAATTAATAATGGATAATAAGGAGATGGTAGATAAATTGAACAGATATTTTGCATCAGTCTTCACTATTGAGGATACAAGTACATCCCAGTATTAGCTGTAAGTCAGGAAATGGAAGGGAGGGAGGAACTCAAAAAAATTACAATCACCAGGGAAGTGGTACTGAACAAATTGTTGGAGCTGCGGGCTGACAAGTCTCCGGGTCCTGATGGGCTTCATCCTAGGGTGTTAAAAGAAGTGGCTAGTGAGATTGTTGATGCGTTAGTTTTAATTTTCCAAAATTCCCTAGATTCGGAGAAGGTTTCGTTAGATTGGAAAATAGCGAATACAACTCCTTTATTCAAAAATGGAGGGAGACAGAAAGCAGGAAACTACAAGCCAATTAACTTAACATCTGTCTTAGGGAACCTATTATTCAAGACGTTATAGCAGGGCATTTAGAAAAATTCAAGGTAATCAGACAGACTCAACATGGTTTTGTGAAAGGGAAATCATGTTTAACCAATTTATTGGAGTTCTTTGAGGGAGTTACATGTGCTGTGGATAAAGGGGAACCTGTGGATGTATTGTACTTAGATTTCCAGAAGGCATTTGATAAGGTGCCACATAAAAGGTTATTGCAGAAAATAAAAGCTCATGGTTTAGGGGGTAACATATTGGCATGGATAGAAGATTGGCTAGCGAACAAAAAACAGAGAGTAGGCATAAATGGGTGATTTTCTGGTTGGCAAGATATAACGAGTGGTGTGCCACAGGGATCTGTGCTGGGGCCTCATCTTTTTACAATTTATATAAATAACTTAGATCAAGGGATCTAAGGTTATGGATGCTAAATTTGCTAATAACACAAAGATAGGTAGGCAAGTAACTTTTGAAGAGGACATAAGGGGGCTACAAAGGAATATAGATACGTTAAATGGGAAATTGTCCTCTTTGGCAGGAAGAATAAAAAAGCGTATTATCTAAATGGTGAGAGATTGCTGAGCTCTAAGATGCAGAGGGATCTGGGTGTCCTAGTGCGTGAATCGCAAAAAGGTTAGTATACAGGTACAGCACGTAATTAGGAAAGCTAATAGAATGTTATTGTTTATCTTGAGGGGAATTGAATACAAAAGTAGGAAGGTTATTCTTCAGCTATTCAGGGCATTGGTGAGACCACATCTGGAGTACTGTGTACAGTAATGGTCACCTTATTTTAGGAAGGATGTAAATGCGTTGGAGGCAGTACAGAGAAGGTTTACTAGATTAATCCCTGGAATGGGTGGGCTGTTTTACGAGGAAAGATTGGACAGGCTATGCTTGTATCCGCTGGAATTTAGAAGAGTAAGAGGCGACTTGATTGAAACATTTAAGATCCTGAGGGGTCTTGACCGGGTGGATGTGGAAAGGATGTTTCCCCTTGTGGGAGAATCAAGAACTGGGGGTCACCGTTTAAAAATAGGGGGTCGCCCATTTAAGACAGCTATGAGGAGAATTCTTTTCTCTCAGAGCGTCGTGAGTCTTTGGAGCTGTCTTCCTCAAATGGCGGTGGCAGCAGAGTCTTTGAATATTTTTAAGGCCGAGGTAGATCGATTCTTGATAAGCAAGGGGGTGGAAGGTTATCGGGGGTAGGTGAAAATGTGGAGTAATCAATTCAGCGATGAACTTATTGAACAGTGGAGCAGGCTCAAATGGCTGAGTGGCCTACTCCTGCTCTTAATTCGTATGTTCATATCCATACAATCATAGGAGACAGTGGATAATCAGAGGGAATTCAGAGGCTTCCATTTGGTGTCTCCCTGTTTGACATGACTAGAATTGATAACTGGACCAGTTTTAACCTGTGTTGTTCCTACGTTGTAACACTAAGCATTAGTGAGCAGAGATTTTCTTTCTAGATTATCTCATGAGCTCAGCATTTTGCAAATTATAACCTACATTTTTTTCATCAATCTATGTGTTTTTCTAAAACTGAAGTCTTTTTTATCAAATTGTTAAAAGTGATTTACTATGGTGTGGGGGTGCAATTTAATGCTTTCCCCCACAACAGGTTTGGAGGCAGGGAGGGTATAAAATCAGGTGGGATGGTGGGGCTGGGGAGGGAGGTGGTAGTCTTCCCAGCACCTTCCCACCTCTGCCAACATTTAGTTCAGGACAGGAAGGCCTGTGAATAGCCTTCCTGCACCACTGCCAATTGAAACCCCTCCTGCCCTGACCTACCTGTGTCCAGGGTCCAGCACTGCACCTCAGCCTCGTGTGGGTGCTCCTCTGGCAGCAGCCACCGCCTCTGCAAGGCACTACTTAGTGGAAGAGCTGCCGGCCTCTGATTGGCCGGCACTTCTCAGAGGATGGAACTTCCAGCGCTGGGGCCCTTGATCCCGTGGAAGGCCTGCTGCTGTCCACTTAAGTGCCTGATTGGCACTAGGTTCGGCGAGCCTTCCTGAGAAGAGGCAGCGCGGCGTTCCCAGTGTTGCTTTTTCCAGATGTCAAGACCCCTGTTTCCATCTTAAAATCCTGGCCTGTGCTGAAAGGAATAGGAGAAAAAGTGATTAGATGATGACAAGATTGGTCTTTAAATCTGAAGCCATTAAAAGACGGGAAAAACTGAGGGAAGTGTGGAGTTCCATAGTTTTGAAGTCCTGGAAAAGAATGAGTTACGGTCAGCTATGTTTTAATTTCAAAATAGTGAGGATGCAGGGAGAAGGCAATCTGCGTAAGACACTATATTTAGAGTCTTCTTAGTCTTAGGCAGTCCCTCGGGAACAAGGATGACCTTCTTCCACTCCAGGGTTGTGGTCCTTAACAGTCCAATCCTGATATTCCAGGACCCGAAGTTAATTTTGAGGGAGTGGAAGATGCCTGTGCATGGGTTCTTTTAACGTCGGGTGGCCGTTGCACACAGACTACCACATGGTCCGAGCGAAGCAAGGTCTTTGTCTGATGGCAGGGATGGCCGAGATGATTGGTGACCAGGCACCACTACACAGACGGGGACTATTACGTACACATGGCCAGCATATCCAGCTGGCGAGCCCGGATGCAGGCTGTGTGGATCTGCGTCAGGGTGTTCTTGAAGGGGTAGCTGAAAGCCTGCTCCAAGGGCTCCTGTGACAAGGGCTTCCCGGGACCCCTCATGGAGCTGGCAGGAATAGGCTGAAGCAGAAAAACCAGTGCAACTAGTGACCAGTCACAGGCTCAGCAGGAGGCTGATGTTGGCTCTTACATTATAACCAGTATAGTCCAGAGCAAAAGCGTCGTCTTAATGTTGAGATAAACGGGAGAAGAAACCAGGAAGTGGCGACTAGGATGGGGGAGGCACTGGACCAGCGCTTTAATGGTGCTCCCTCCCTCCCCCCGGAGCCCTCGCCTCATGTCCACCAGGCCCGGCGGCTCTGATTCGGGGCCTGAGAGCTGCTGAGACTTGCTGCACTTGCCCCCGCTCAGCTCTTTTGTGCTATTTAAAGTAACTTTGATCAGTTGACTACCTTTCCCCCACCACAGCTGTGACTGATTTAGAGTGTAGGAGGAACAAAAGGGGAAAGTTCAGAGGAGCACTGGCAGTGCTATGAAAGAGGAGCAAAGTTGTCGCAGAGAGTTGTAGTCTAGAGTTGACATTGCTATCACCTATTCGACAATATGCTTTTAACGAGAGGTGTGATTCTGTTTCCTTACTGTCTGGGAAAATGTCAGAATTGTTAAATTGTTCCCACGCTTGGTATGCTTTGCGTCAGGGAAAATGTAAGAAAGCTAGTGTGGTTATGGTAATCCTCTTTAATAAAAAAAAAAGCATGATAATAAGAAGTTTGACCATGAAATTCATTGCTCCCAGATCAGTCTCTTTATTCTTTGTTAGGGGAGCACAAACGTCACCTCTGAGGGTTGTATGCAGCATGCGTACCGATGGCATGAAAACCTATGCCGAGTTTTACTCTCTGCCTACAAAGGACTTCTCTGCTACTACAGTGCAATCATGAAACAGATCCCAGAACTGCATCAGATTCAGCTGGGTAAGAGATGTGGCTGTTTAAAAAAGTATATTCACTGTTGTCTTCCACTCCCACTCCTGTTCTGAAGATAATGACCCAGGTGAAGCTACAGTTTTGCAGATACCAGCTACACCATATTGTGTGGGTAGGGTAGTGTAGTGGTTATGTAACTGGACTGAGGGAATGAGAGTTCAAATCCCACCATAGTAGTTTGAAAATTTGAATTCAATGTTTTAAAATTTGGAAATAAAAGTACTAGTTTCAGTAAAAGAAACCATGAAGCTATTGGATTGGTCAGAAAAACCCAACTGGTTTACTTATGTTCTTTGGGGAAGAAAACCTGTATATGACTCCAATCCAGCATCAGTGGTTTTGACGCTTTACTGCACTCTTAAGTGGCCTAGCAAACCACCATTGTCACCTCAGGGCAACTAAGGATGGGCAATAAATGCAGGCCTTGCCAGTGACACCCAGATACCAAGAATGTCCAATGGCAATTCGTACTAAGAAATATATTTTTCCACTATTCCTAGTTCTATGTAATGTTATCTTTTTAACGTGCTGTGTATCTCTCCTCATTTTTTCTTGCTACATAAACATTATGAGGGGTTAGCATTGCATTGACCATCAGTGAAGCACATAAACATATTAAGAAATGTACTCTCTGACCTATTTTTAATGGTGAAAAATACAACAGTATTTTTGCTCCTAATTGCATGTGTCTGAGAGTAGATGTGTGATACAATACAGGAATGGCAGATTATGGTCCATAGACCATATCTTAAAAGGTGAGAGGGTTCGGATTGCAGGTTCAGATTGCAGGTTCAGATTGCCTGTTGTCGGCCTGGGAATGTTTACCATAGTAAACACCTCTCAGATTTGGCACCAGAGAAAATCCAGCAGAACACAGAGGTGGCGTGGGTGTTTTCAGAGGCCATGTAAGATGTATTATAATTGAAATGTTATTAATGTTAGAGTGCCATAAGCAGTGCTTTCTTTGTTCAGATATGCACGACAAGGAGCTATGGGGTATAATTTATATCCAATGCTTGTGCTAACTGGTTAACTTGCAATTGACATAATTACAATTGGGTTACGGTTAGAACTAAATATAAATTACATCCCACAGCACTTCATTACATAATTTGTTCCTCCGCCAAGTTTAGTTATTAGAATGCTGTGAGTTAGAAAGGATGTATGGTGATTTTAAATGTGAACTATATTATGTGGCATCACTGTGAACAGGGATAGGAGTTTCATACCCCTATCTCTGGAAAATTTACCCTATGATGTCACCTTTATGAGAAATGTTCTTAGAGATGACACGATCACCAAAAAAAACTAAGGCCAGAATTTTACATTGGGCGGGAGGCTGGGAGCAGTGGCCACTGTTGGGAATGCATCCAGCCAACAGCAGGATTGTGGACGTTGGCCCTGGAAGAGAGGTAGCTTTTAGGGCCTTGCCGCGGGCAATCGGCTGGAGCCCGGCGAGGCATGGGTGGGTGGGACACTTTATTTCAGTGAGGGTTTCGGGGGGCGCCCTCCGTGTGGCTCAGGATGCCCGATTAGGAGGGCCCACCCACCCACCCTGCAAGGAAGCCACCAGGTGCCTTCTGTCGGGCCTAAGGCGCTTGCCGGTCACTGGTAAAATACAGGGCTTGTTGTGTGAAGCTGAGGAAGAGACAGGACTATGGGGAGAGAACGGGAAACAAATGTGATGGACTGAGTGACATCCTTCTGTGCTGTTTATGATTCTGATTCTCTTGCCAGCTTTTTCAATTTATACACTACGACACACTATTATAGTCATTTTGTTTTGAGGGATAGAATTCTTAAAGACTGTGTATTCTTATTTCTGCCAGAGGACTGCCTCATTGAAGAAACACTGTCCCAGCTCCGCATTAACCTACAGGTGAGGAGTTTTAATACTTATTTCAAAAAAATCTGCCTCATTCTTGGGAGAAACACTAAGCGGCTGAAATTGAATGTTACGCACTGGTGTAAAGCGGGTAGTAGAGGATCAGCCGCCCTTTTAGTGTTTCCGCTGATTTCAATCCCCACTGTAACTTAAATCCAACAGGGTCAGGATTGAAGATGTAAGCTGTGAATTAATAAATAATTCACTGAAAGTACTTTCTATTTGAGATTACAAAATGATAACAGAAATACCACTTGGGATATTATTTTAAAAGCTGCTTAGTATAATTTCCTGTCAGTGTAGATATTCTTCAAATGAAGTGAAGCTGCCCAAACTGCTGGCATGACATTTTAGTGCAAGACCCTGTCCTCACAGAATAGGAGAGATGCTGTAAGTGTAAAAGTAGTAAGAGCAAGGAAATGTGAAAGGAGTGACTCAGGGATTGATGTCAGGACAGGATCTGTTTCTAATTTATGTGAACCACTTGGATTTATAAATTCAGTATTAACTGATCATATTTGCAAGCAATGATAAATGAGGAGGAGTAATTGAATCTAAGGAGGCAGCTCAGGAACTGTAAAATGGGTTGAACAAATAAGTTTAACATGGTTATGTGTAAAGTCAAAAGAATAAATGGCCAGTTATAAATACTTTGTGATCAGTGTTAAATTAGCAAAGGGTTAAGTTGAAATAGATGTAAGGGTTTGAGTAGACTTGGCACTTAACATGTTCAGTAATCTGCAAAGCTATTAGAATGCTAAGATTGAAAATCAGTCGAGTGCAGATCAGAAGAAGTCTGCTTAAAATGGTACATTGCCCTTATCAGATCACAACGTGAATACGAGACCCAATTTTGGTCACTTTGGCACAAAGGAGATATTTCTCACTTGGAAGAAGTGATAAGCAAAGCAACTAGACTCGGGTTTGAGTGAGAAGGAAGTACTGAAAACAGGCTTTCTAATATTGAAAGGAGGCGATAGAAAGGTGACTGCTGCAGAGATATGTCCTCTCCACCAAACCTGATAGTTATCGCTGTGCTTTTATCCCAACACTTTTTGAAAGATCCTGTTTTCATCTGTTTTCTGTTTTGTGACTTTCTCCAAAGATGTTTTTACCTCAGATTTTTCAAACTACAGCCTGTGGACCTTAGTTTCGCAGAGGATTTGCGAGATCATCCAATCTCTGTTCCTTTGGCTAGACACACTGTCCGCTGTGAGCCTGTTGCCTGAGGAATTCCATACTTTTTCTAACTTTGTGTTACCGACAGATCTTCTGTTGGTATATATTGATAAGTATTTTTATTAGTCCTGATTGAACAAACAAAAGAACAAAGAACAGTACAGCACAGGAACAGGCCATTCGGCCCTCCAAGCCTGCGCCGATCTTGATGCCTGCCTAAACTAAAACCTTCTGCACTTCCGGGGCCCATATCCCTCTATTCCCTTCCTATTCATGTATTTGTCAAGATGTCTCTTAAATGTCGCTATCGTACCTGCTTCCACCACCTCCCCCGGCAGCAAGTTCCAGGCACTCACCACCCTCTGTGTAAAGAACTTGCCTCGCGCATCCCCTCCAAACTTTGCCCCTCGCACCTTAAACCTATGTCCCCTAGTAACTGACTCTTCCACCCGAGGAAAAAGCTTCTGACTATCCACTCTGTCCATGCCGCTCATAACTTTGTAAACCTCTATCATGTCGCCCCTCCACCTCCGTCGTTCCAGTGAAAACAATCCGAGTTTTTCCAACCTCTCCTCATAGCTAATGCCCTCCAGACCAGGCAACATCCTGGTAAACCTCCTCTGTACCCTCTCCAAAGCCTCCACGTCCTTCTGGTAGTGTGGCGTCCAGAATTGCACGCAATATTCTAAGTGTGGCCTAACTAAGGTTCTGTACAGCTGCAACATGACATGCCAATTTCTATACTCTATGCCCCGACCGATGAAGGCAAGCATGCCGTATGCCTTCTTGACTACTTTATCCACCTGCGTTGCCACTTTCAGTGACCTGTGGACCTGTACGCCCAGATCTCTCAGCCTGTCAATCGTCCTGAGGGTTCTGCCATTTACTGTATACCTCCCACCTGCATTAGACCTTCCAAAATGCATTACCTCACATTTGTCCGGATTAAACTCCATCTGCCATTTCTCCGACCAAGTCTCCAACCGATCTATATCCTGCTGTATCCTCTGACAATGCTCAACACTATCCGCAACTCCACCAAACTTTGTGTCGTCTGCAAACTTACTAATCAGACCAGCTACATTTTCCTCCAAATCATTTATATTTACTACAAACAGCAAAGGTCCCAACACTGATCCCTACGGAACACCACTAGTCACATCCCTCCATTCAGAAAAACACCCTTCCACTGATACCCTCTGTCTTCTATGACCGAGCCAGTTCTGTATCCATCTTGCCAGCTCACCTCTGATCCCGTGTGACTTCACCTTTTGTACCAGTCTGCCATGAGGGACCTTGTCAAAGGCTTTACTGAAGTCCATATAGATAACATCCACTGCCCTTCCTTCATCAATCATCTTCGTCATTTCCTCAAAAAACTCAATCAAATTAGTAAGACACGACCTCCCTTCACAAAACCATGCTGTCTCTCGCTAATAAGTTTGTTTGTTTCCAAATGGGAGTAAATCCTGTCCCGAAGAATCCTCTCTAATAGTTTCCCTACCACTGACGTAAGGCTCACGGGCCTATAATTTCCTGGATTATCCTTGCTACCCTTCTTAAACAAAGGAACAACATTGGCTATTCTCCAGTCCTCTGGGACCTCACCTGTGGCCAATGCGGATGCAAAGATTTCTGTCAAGGCCCCAGCAATTTCTTCCCTTGCCTCCCTCAGTATTCTAGGGTAGATCCCATCAGGCACTGGGGACTTATCTACCTTAATGCTTTGCAAGACACCCAACATCATCTCCTTTTTGATAATGAGATGACTGAGACTATCTGCACTCCCTTCCCTCGGCTCATCATCCACCAAGTCCTTCTCTTTGGTGAATACTGATGCAAAGTACTCATTTAGCACCTCGTCCATTTCCTCTGGCTCCACACATAGATTCCCTTCTCTGTCCTTGAGTGGGCCAACCTTTTCCCTGGTTACCCTCGCTCTTTACATACGTATAAAAAGCCTTGGGATTTTCCTTAATCCTGTTTGCCAGTGACTTTTCATGACCCCATTTAGCCCTCCTAACTCCTTGCTTAAGTTCCTTCCTGCTGTCTTTATATTCCTCAAGTGCTTCATCTGTTCCTAGCCTTCCAGCCCTTACGAATGCTTCCTTTTTCTTTTTGACTAGGTTCACAATATCCCACGTTATCCAAGGTTCCCGAAACTTGCCAAACTTATCCTTCTTCCTCACAGGAACATACTGGTCCTGGATTCTAATCACCTGACATTTGAAAGACTCCCACATGTCAGATGTTGATTTACCCTCAAACCGCCGCCCCCAATCTAAATTCTTCAGTTCCTGCCTAATATTGTTATAATTAGCCTTCCCCCAATTTAGCACCTTCACCCTAGGACTACTCTTATCCTTATCCACAAGTACCTTAAAACTTATGGAATTATGGTCACATTGGGTGACTGATATTGTCCTCCAGAAGTTAAGAAGTAAGAGATCCCAGGAGAGTGATGGAGTTTTCACACACAAGTGTTTATAGACCACTTTCACAATGTGATGGTGTGCTGTTGGCTGCTATAATTCAAAGGAGAGAAGCATCTTGCCTCACTGCACCAGCACCTAACTGCTCCTGAATCCCCCCCCAAAAAAGATGGATAGGCTGAAAATAACAACTCTTCACCATTGTTTCAATACTAGGATCAAAGATTGTTACAATATTGAAACAGACAAAAAAAATTGCACAGGAAAAAGTTTTCCAAGAACTTTTTGAGTGACGTAGGGACCTGTTGGAATATTTTGGGCAATCTCAGGGTAATATATTCTCATTATAATTGTGCAACTATTGTATGTCAAAGAGTGAGACACTGATGGGGAAAGGTACTCAGGTATAAAGTCTTGCATCTAGTTTACACTTTCTGTTTGCTGCATTTCATGTCAGCACACTTATGCTGTCACATTTTTGTTGTTCCACTTTGTTAATTAGTTCAAAGCAAAAGCGGCAAAGCAGAACTGAAGATATAGGAATGTATGAATGAAGAACAACTAAAGTAGTCAATGAGAAGAAACTGCTAAACATTTAGAGAGCAACTAATCCTGAATGACCAGCCAGGATAACCTATTAATAAAAAGAAAATCAAAGTGTAAAGCAATTGAATCAATGTTTTTTGAAAAAAATGTCATTCCCTACTTTTTGTCTGTGCTAACTGAAATTTCTAATGTCCAAAGTAAGATTTGAAACAAAACAAAACATAAAAATTATATATTTTACCATAACAGAGCCTGGTAGTCAAATGTTTCGCTCTAAGAAAGGAATATATTTTAACAGCTCTACCAAGCTCTCCTACTTTTAAAGATTTGTGTTTCCGAACCCAAATATCTGCACCTCTATTCCTTTTAAAGTTTTATCATTTACAATAGACGTCCTCTCCTATCTCTTCCTCCCTAAAATGCATCACCTCATGTTAATAAAACTGTTGGTGTATGTATTATGACTATAGGCTGTAGGTAAGGTGTTTAGTTGTAAAGTATTTATGGTCTTCTTGCAGATGTTCAACAACCCAGACAAAGTGGCAGAACAGATCAGCAGGGACCTGGCCCAACTCTGCTCCTGTCTTGGAGCACTGTGGAGCCAGTTCCTAGAGAGCATGACACTCCAGCCAGATGTTACAGCCTTCCTAAGCCAAGACCATCACAGTCTGCGGGTAATGTAATAAATGTAAAACATCTTGTTTTGTATTGCCCATGTGTTACCATACTATGACTCAGGTTGTAAACTTCCAATCTGGGGATTAATAATGAAAAACTAAGAATGCAATATTTCCTTTAAAAAAAGCAACTGGAGAATCTGGAAGAGGAGAACTCTTGTCAAGCTCAGATTGAAACGGAGAGATTTCTGCATGTGTTTTTATGTATCCAGGGCAATAAAAGATTGTCAGGCCCATACTAACTCAATTCTATCCTTCTGCTAATTTCATTCCCATTCCACCACTTCCTGCAACAGGTTAAAAAAGTGAGAACTTCCACCCAGTCAGGATTCACTTGTCAAAATTCTCTCTGACCCCTCATGGATGATCAGAAAATCCCAATGAGGTCCTCAAACCCTTTAATAATTTTCCAGAAAGATTTATTTTTACTTTCCATATGCCGTGATCACTTTCTTTTCCAGAAATTCATCTATTGCCACCTTTAAGAATTCTAAAGAAGCCCTCTGTACTTGCTCCTGTACTTTCCTCTTCAGTTACTCATAAGAGCCTCACATTTTTTAAACTTGTGAAAAATGAGCAGTATGACTCGGGGGAAAAAGTAAATGAGGTGGTTTCCCGTTGCCTTCCTCATGTCCTTTAAAGGAAACATAAGTCCTCTTCCCTGTAAGCAGCCATTATCCCTCAAGGCTCTTCCACCATCACCACAGAACTTTTACTGGTCACACTGTTGGCCATGGCTCGTAATCCTGAGCATGGGACACTTACCTGGGCTTGGGATGGCTTTCAAAAGGGCAAGGACGACCACCCCCGGAGGTCTCAAATGACCCTGCTACCCCAAGTCTTCACTACGACCATAAAAGAGATTACGTTAAAAGATCTGCTAACTGATGGCTGCACAAATATCTGCTTCAGTAAAATCTGGCTATTTACCAACAGCTGGGGCAAGAGACACTTCTGCAATTCTGAAAGGAAAATCTTACTAGAATGGAAAATATAGCCTCCCCCAGTACATCGACAGGTCTCGGCAGTATTTAAATTGCTTGGATCAGATCTCTATTCAGTAATGAGGTAACTCTTTGGGGAGGGCAAATAAAGCGAGGGAATACACAATAAACGGGAGGATATTGAGAGGGGTAGAGGAAGTGAGAGACCTTGGAGTGCATGTCTACTGTCCTTGAAGATGGCAGGACAGGTAGATCGAGTGGTGAAGACGGCATATGGAATGCTTTCCTTTATTGGCCGAGGTATAGAATACAAAAGCAGGGATGTAATACTGGATGTATAAAATGCTGGTTAGGCCACAGCTGGAGTACAGTTCTGGTCACCACATTACAGGAAGAACATAATTGCTCTGTAGAGAGTACAGAGGAGATTTACCAGAATGTTGCCAGGGCTTGAAAGTTGCAGCTCTGAGGAAAGACTGGATTGGCTAGGGTTGTTTTCCTTAGAACAGAGGAGGCTAAGAGATGACTTAATTGAGGTGTACAAAATGATGAGGGGCCTAGATTGAATAGACAGGAAGAACCTGTTTCCCCGAGCGGAGAGGTCAATTACCAGGGGGCACAGATTTAAAATGATTGGTACAAGGATTAGAGGGGACATGAGGAAAAACTTTTTCACCCAGAGGGTGGTGGGTGTCTGGAATTCACTGCCAGGAGTGGTGGTGGAGGCAGAAACCCTCAACTCGTTTAAAAGGTACCTGGACATGCACCTGAAGTGCAGTAACCTGCAAGGCTACGGACCAGATGCTGGAAGGCGGGATTAGATTGGGCAGCGGGTTTTTTCAGCCAACGCAGACAGGTTGAGCAGAATGGCCTCCTTCTGTACTGTAATTTTTCTGAGGCTCTATGGTTCTAAATTGACAGATGTGACTGGTGCTCATGGAGCATTACCCCAGTGAGCAGTCACAGTCCTCAAGGTAAAGGCCTGCTCGGGTATAAAATTCAAACCCGACCTGGGCCCGACCTGAACACAGCCAACCCGAACCTGACTCGGGCCTGAGTCCTTTAATATTTTTTCACGCCCAACCTGACCCAACCCAACCCGACACGAATATGGTTCATCCGTTCCGACAGCATGCTATTCCTGCAGATGGAGTTGTAGGGAATCATGGGTGAGCCTGATCCCGTGAGTTCATGGAGGCAGCACTGTCCAGCGTGACCCGAGCCCGAATGCTGGACTTGGAATATAGACCCGACCCGACCCAACCTGAACCCGAACCCAACACGTAGTCGGGTCTTGTCAGTTTGTCCACTTCTCCTGACCAATCCAAAGAGACCACAGCTCTTAGGAATTCACTTCAATTTTTCTTAGTTTCTCAGCTATCTTCTGAGGTATGAGATTTCCTGGGGATTATCCCTCTAGCTTTCAGCTGGGCCACCCTCCAGCTCTCCTTCAACACCTCATGAGTGTGGATTTCCCAACCTGAGCATGGGCCTCATTCAGATCAGAAACACCCCTGTTTTCTGATGGCCTTCCTGCTCCTGAGTCCAGCTGCTTTCAAAGCCAACTGACTCCACAAACTAACAGCCTGTGTGTGAGCAAGCACAGAGATAAAACACCTGACCAAAAGGCATCTCCCTGCATCATCTATCTCCTTAGCAAATTAGTAAACGTGGAATGTCCCTACATAGAATTTTTTTTATTATTTGTTTGTGGGATGTGAGCTTCGCTGGCTAGGCCAACATTTATTGCCCATCCCCAATTGCCCTTGAACTAAGTGGCTTGCTGGGCCATTTCAGAGGGTATTTAAGAGTCAGCCACATTGTTATGGGTCTGGAGTCACATGCAGTCCTGACCAGGTAAGGACAGCAGATTTTCTTCCCTAAAGGACATTAGTGAACCAGATGGACTTTTACAACAACAGCAATGGTTTCATGGTCACCATTAGACTAGCTTTTTTAATTCCAGATATATTAATTGATTTCAAATTTCACCATCTACCAAGGTGGGATTCAAACCCATGTCCCCAGAGCATGAGCCTGGGCTCTGGGTTACTAGTCCAATGATATTACCACTATGCCACCACCTCCCTAAACTAATAAACTCCAAAATACCTCTTTGATTTCGGATACCCACATGAATAATTTATACTGCTAACAATGACAGGGTAATTCTTTTCAGATGTACAGACGGCAGTTCCCCAACTAAATGAGACCACCTGCTGTTTTATGGCTCTCACCTCTCTAACTCTCTCTCTGTAAGTACAAATGGAAAGATCTTTGAAATAAAATCTCAAGTGGTTCTGCAACCTTTTTAAATTCCAGAATTTCAATTATTTTACACCTACGCATTGAATTTCCCCAAAACTAAAAGTGACCTCTAAAATATGAATACAAACTATGAATTAGATGATCATAACATTTTGAATGTAAGTGCCACTTTCCAAATATCATTAAATCACTGGCAAAGGATGATGACGAGCACCCCACTCCCCAACCAATGGCCGAAAGACAGAGCTCCACCTATAACTGAGACAGAAAGAACAGGAAAGTCCCAGGTTCATCCTGCTTTGCACTTTGTTTGTTCATCTGGAGCGGGGCAAAACATAAAGGAACTAAGGAAAATCAGCAAAAGGAACATGCTGTGATTACTGTCTAACTGGAGCATCTCCAGGTGAGGGCAGAATACAGCTTGGCTGTGCTGTCACCCAATGGTCTAACATTTAGATAGCATTTTAGACCGGAGCAGCGGCAGTTGGCAGCGGACCTGGAAGGAGGTGGAACCGGAGCGAGACCTGTGGAAATAAAGAGCGGGGCTCGAGGCCCTCACCTACCTTAGACCGGAGCAGTGGCAGTCGGCAGCAGACCTGGGAGGAGGGGGATCCGGAGCGGGACCACTGGAATAAAGAGTGGGGCTCGAGGCCCTCACCTACCTCACCCCAGAGCAGCGGCAGTCGGATCCAGAGCAGCGGCAGTAATTTTTTTTTGTACTGTAATTTTTCTATGGTTCTATAGCACCTTTAATGTAAAAAAATAGGCTTCACAGGAGCATTATCAAACAAAATTTGATACCGAGCCACATAAGGAGATATTAGGGCAAATAACCAAAAGTTTGGTCAAAGAGGTGGAACCGTCTTAAAGGAGGAAAGAGGAAAAGAGGTGGAGAGTTTAGAAAAGAAATTCCATAGATTAGGGTCTTGGCAGCTGTAGGCATGATGGTGGGATGCTTAAAATTGGGTGGTCAAGAGGACAGAATTGGAGGAACAAAGATATCTCGGAGGGTTGTAGTGCTGGTGGAGATTATAGAAATAGGGAGGGGCGAGGCCATGGAGGGATTTGAAAACAAGGATGAGAATTTTAAAATTGCGGCATTGCTTAACCATGATCCAATTTAGGTCAGAGAGCAAAGCGTGAACGGGTCTTGGTGCGAGTTAGGTCATGGACAGCAGAGTTTTGGATGATCTGAAGTTCACGGACAATAGAACGCAGGAGGTGAGAGAAGGAAGGGGGAAGTGCATTAGAATAGTCAAGTCTGGAAGTAACAGAAGCAGATGAGCTGAGACAGGGGTGATGTTATGGAGGTGAAAATGTGTGGTCTCAGTGATGGTGCAGATGTGTGGTTGGAGAGTCAAATATGACACCAAGGTTGCAAACAGTCTGGTTCAGCCTTAGATTCAACTACCTGTTAAATTGTACCCTACTCAGTGCCTGTGGCAAGGAGGGAGTTGATTTTATAAGTGCTTATATCTACTGATCTCGCTCTTCGGTTGCATGACTGAGCCGCCTGCTTTGGAAAGAGTAGCAACCCCATTCTATGCTGTTCCAATCAAATCCGGCAGTTTCTTCATTAGGCAGAATGGGAAATAAACAGGTCCAACTTCAATTACTTTGTTTTAATTAAAAGAGTACCTATTACTGGTGTGCAAAATATTAGTAATTTTCAACAAAAATTATAACTAATTTAGTCTAAGGCCAAGAATTTCATTATTTCAACAGCTGTAGTGCATAATGTGAAAATCAGTGAACAAGCATGCTAGTTAAATAGCTCCACCAATAGTTGCCAGATTGCTGTGAAAATACATCTCAGCTATAACTGCCATTCAAGTTCACCCACCTTCAGTATTTCAAGCCCCTTTCCAACACATTCCCAGTCAAGCCATTACTGTTGTATCTTTGGTTTGGAGAAATAAATTGACAGGAGCCTATTAAGCAAATTTGTGATTAAAAGTTGGAAATGTGTAGCAAATGGATCAGCACCTGCAAGTGTTTAAAGGAAGTTAACATTTCAAGTGGGCCACTTCATCACAACTGGCATAATTAGGCTGGAGAATTTCCTTTTATAGGACTAGCAAGTGCAAATCAGGACAAGAAAGCTCAGGGGAAGAACAATAAGTTCTTCTCTCTCCAGCCCATCAGTGCTACCACAGGGTCAAGGAGAGACATTTAGACCTCATTATTAATGGGCAAGTGGAAAAGGTGCAGGGGAACCCACTCACATGTAAAGTAGGCCAGTGACATGGGATGCCCTGTCAATCTAAATAGTCTCATTTAAATAAATCACTGCAGGCTCCCAACTGATAACTGGCCAGATTTACTGCTTAGCCAGTGGCCATAGCCAGGGAGGGTCTCCTGGGAGCTGTCCTTGGCAGTCAGTAGGAGGGGAAAACTTATGAGCTACAATAGTGAAAGGGGAGAGGGATCTTGAATGATCGGAGCTGCTTTTGGGAGGAACATAGGGATAAGAGTAGGCTATTCAGCCCCTTGAGCCTATTCTGCCATTCAGTGAGATCATGGCTGATCTGTATCCTAACTTCATCCACCTGCCTTGGATGCAGATCACTTAATACACTTGGCCATCAAAAATCTATCAATCTGAGATTTAAAATTATTAATTGACCTAGCATCTACTGCTTTTTTGGGGGAGTAGTGTTTCTTAACTTCTCTCCTGAATGTTCCTTTGTCCTGAGCTCCCCCACCAACAGAATATTTTTCTCTCTATCTACCCTTTCAATTCCTTTCAAAATCCTAAAGATCTCAATCGTCACACCTTAACCTTTTATGTTCCCGGGAATACATCCCTAATTTATATAATATCTCCCCATAATTTAACCTTTGGAGCACTTGTAACTTGTGAATCTGCACTACACTCCTAAGGCCAATATATGCTTTCTAAAGAATGGTCTTCAGAATTGTACACATATGTTCTAACCAGGGAATTATATAGCTATAGCAAACCTTAGTCCCCTTTATATTTGAGCCCTCTTGTTATAAAGGCTAACATTCTATTAGCCTTTTTGATTATTTTCTATACCTGACTATTACAATTTAGTGATCTGTGTACATGGAGCCCAAAAGTTCTTTGGGCCTCTATATTTCCGACCTTTTCACTATCCATCCTTTTTTGGTCCAAAATGGATGACCTCACAATGAGCTGCTTTGAAAGCCATCTGCCGGTTTTGTCCACTCACTTAATCTGTCAATATCTCTTTATATTATGCTCCCGTCTACACTATTTACTGTGCCACCAATCTTTGTGTCATTGACAAGCTTGGCTATCCAGAATAGTTCAGCAGAGAAGGAGGCCATTCTGTCCATCGAGTCTGCACCAACAATACATGGCTCTCTATTGTGGGGAGAAGATGGGAAGCGAGAATGATCGGAATGCAATGATGGGGGAATGGAGCGTGAATGATTGGGGCTGGGGAGGCTGAAGGCTTCCTAATGAGACCTTGGGGGAGCACTGTTGCTAAAAGGTAAAGTTTTAAAACCTACATGGGTACCTCCTAGCTAGTTGGCCCCTCACGCCATGTTTCTGCTGCCAGGCAGCAGACTATGCAAGAGTCCTCCTGTAGTGAGGTTAAAAATAAGTCACAGAGCCATGGGCCTCATGGGACCTTAATTTTTGGATGTTAAGTAGGCCTAGATCACTACTGTAAATACACCCTCTCCTGCCTGACAAGGCCCTAAAGTCGAATTTATTGAAGGCTGATCAGAAGGAAAATGAGATACTGTTCTTCCCATTGGTTGATGCTACCATTGACACCCAAAGTTGCAGACATCCAACCTTAACATGTAGTAACTGAGGGCAATGGTAAAGAATTTTTAAAAATAGAACAAAATCAGCAGAGAAACATAAAGAAGGTGATTCACCATTAATGTTTGCTTCTTTTTAAAAATCGCATGTGTACTGTACTAAAACTCAGAATGGAGAAGGCCTATTTGTGGATTTGATTTTGTCTCATCTTTTGCTGCCACTATTTACTTCTCCAGGTGCTATCCACCATTGCTCCAGCAAGCAAACAATCAGGCAATTTATTTCCAGACTCTGCCAATACATCCCTTGTACCTGACACTAAGAAATACTGACTGGTCTTGATTTTTCATCTCTCACTGTGATAAAGTGTGTGGCTCCCTATGTGATACAGCCAAGATCAGCTTTGAAGTTTGGTGGAGAATTGGTGCACACCAATTGGGGGGGGTTCTGATTCCTTAAAGCACATGTGTGCTTTTTTTAAAGTTTGGCAGTATTGTGGGTGTGGTGGGGAGAGGACGCAGGGGAAAAAGGCATACAAGCATTGAGCTCGGGTTTTAACAAACATTTTAAAGTACATGCACATTGGAACAGTTACTTAACTGGAGGAACCGGAAGCTGGTCGGCAGCGAGGACTCCTGGGTAGGTATTTTCCTTAAAGGTGCGGAGCTGAGTAAACACGAGCCCCTACACATGTAGTGTCTCCCACCCATTCTCCTCCTCTAACCTAATAATAAGACCCTTTTTACCCTCCTCCTCTAACCAAAAAGGACTGAGCAGGTAAGCTATTTACTATTTTTGTTAATATCTAGAGTTGTACTTAACTAAGGGGTAATTGAATAAAAGAAATGGCAGCCAGTGTAGTGTATTGCTCCTCCTGCAGAATGTTCGAGGTGGGGGAAACCTCCGGTGACCCTGCCGACTTCACCTGCTGGAAGTGCATCCGTCTCCAGCTCCTATCAGACCGTGTTAGGGAATTGGAGCTGGAGCTGGATGAACTGAGGATCATTCGGGAAGCTGAGGGGTTGATAGATAGAAGCTACACGGAGGTCGTTACTCCACAAATCAAAGGCAGCTGGGTAACAGTTAGAGGTGGGAAGAGGTCAGTGCAGGGATCTCCTGTGGTCGTTCCCCTCAACAACAAGTATACAGTTTTAGATACTGTTGGGGGGGACGGCCTATCGGGGGCAGGCTGCAGTGACCGGGCCTCTGGCACGGGGTCCTGCACTGTGGCTCAGAAGGGAAGGAGAGAGAATGGGAGAGCACTAGTCATCGGGGACTCGATGGTGAGGAGTACGGACAGGCGGTTCTGTGGGCGCAGGCGAGACGCACGGATGGTTTGTTGCCTCCCTGGTGCCAGGGTCCGTGATGTTTGTGATCGCGTCTTCAGGATCCTTAAAGGGGAGGGGGAGCAGCCAGAGGTCGTGGTGCACATTGGCACCAACGACGTAGGAAGGAAGGGTGGCACAGATGTTAGAAGTGAGTTTAGGGAGTTAGGCTGGAAGCTGAAAGCTCGGACGGACAGAGTTGTTATCTCTGGTTTGTTGCCGGCGCCACGTGATAGTGAGGCTAGGAATAGGGAGAGAGCACAGCTGAACACGTGGCTGCAGGAATGGTGTAGGAGGGAGGGCTTCCAGTTCTTGGATAATTGGACTGCATTCTGGGGAAGATGGGACCTGTTCAAACAGGACGGGCTGCATCTGAACCAGAGGGGCACCAATATCCTGGGAGGGAGGTTTGCTAGTACTGTTCGGGAGGGTTTAAACTAGTTTGGGAGGGGGATGGGAACCGGACTTGTAATCCAGGGACCAGTGGGTCCACTCAGAAAGACAAAGAGTGTAGTGAGGTATTGGGGAAGGTAGCACTGTCACAGAGGACAGATGGGCACGGAGAAGGGTTAAAGTGCGTATACTTCAACGCAAGAAGCATCAGGAATAAGGTGAGTGAATTGAAGGCGTGGATGGGCACTTGGGACTACGATGTTGTGGCCATCACTGAAACGTGGATAGGTGAGGGGGAGGAATGGTTTTTGGAGGTACCTGGTTATAGATGTTTTCATAAGATTAGGAATGGTGGTAAAAGAGGTGGGGGGGTGGCATTGTTAGTTAGAAATAGTGTAACAACTGCTGAAAGAATTTTCGAGGAGGATCTGCCGACTGAGGCACTGTGGGTTGAGGTCAGGAACAGGAAAGGAGCAGTCACCTTGATGGGAGTTTTCTATAGGCCCCCCAATAGCAGCAGGGAGGTGGAAGAGCAGATTGGGAAACAGATTTTGGAAAGGAGCAGAAGTCACAGGGTAGTAATTATGGGGGATTTCAACTTCCCAAATATTGATTGGCAACTCTTTAGATCGAATAGTTTGGATGGGGTAGTGTTTGTGCAGTATGTCCAGGAAGCTTTTCTGACTCAGTATGTAGACTGCCCGACCAGAGGGGAGGCAATATTGGATTTGGTACTAGGTAATGAACCAGGGCAAGTGATAGAGCTGTTGGTGGGCGAGCACTTTGGAGATAGTGATCACAATTCTGTAGCATTCACTGTGGTAATGGAGAAGGATAGGTATGTGCAACAGGGCAAGGTTTACAATTGGGGGAAGGGTAGATATGATGCTGTCAGGCAGGAACTGAGGAGCATAAGTTGGGAGCATATGCTGGCAGGGAAGGGCACGGTCGAAATGTGGAACTTTTTCAAGGAGCAGATAGTAGGGGCCATTGATAAGCATGTCCCTGTCAGACAGGGAAGGGATGGTCATGTGAGGGAACCGTGGTTGACAAGAGAGGTTGAGAGTCTTGTTAGGAAGAAGAAGGATGCGTATATAAAGTTGAGGAAAAAGGGCACAGGCATAGCTCTGGAGGGATACAAGATGGCCAGGAAGGATCTGAAGAAAGGGATTAGGAGAGCTAAGAGAGGGCATGAAAAATGCTTGGCGGGTAGGATAAAAGAAAACCCCAAGGCCTTTTACGCGTATGTCAGAAATATGAGGATGACTAGGGGGACCATAGGTCCGGTCAAGGACAATAGCGGGAGACTGTGTGTTGAGCCGGAAGAGATAAGTGAGGTTTTGAATGAGTACTTCTCTTCGGTATTTACGAATGAGAAGGGGTGTATTACTGAAGAGGACGGTGTGAAACAGACTGGTAAGCTCGAGGAAGTGCTCGTTAGGAGGGAAGATGTGTTGGGGTTTTTGAATAACTTGAAGATAGACAAGTCTCCCGGGCCTGACGGGGTATATCCAAGGATGTTATGGGAAGCAAGGGATGAAATTGCAGAGCCGCTGGCAATGATCTTTTCATCTTCTCTGCTGACGGGGGTGGTACCAGGTGATTGGAGGGTGGCAAATGTTGTGCCCCTGTTCAAGAAAGGGAATAGGAACAACCCTGGGAATTACAGGCCAGTTAGTCTTACTTCGGTGGTAGGCAAGTTGATGGAAAAGGTGCTGAGGGATAGGATTTCTGAGCATCTGGAAAGACACTGCTTGATTCGGGACAGTCAGCACGGTTTTGTGAGGGGTAGGTCTTGCCTCACAAGCCTGATTGAATTCTTTGAGCAGGTGACCAAGCAAGTGGATGAGGGTAAACCAGTGGATGTGGTGTACATGGATTTTAGTAAGGCATTTGATAAGGTCCCCCATGGTAGACTTATGGAGAAAGTCAGGAGGCATGGGATAGTGGGGAATGTGGCCAGTTGGATTAAGAATTGGCTAACTGATAGAAGGCAGAGAGTGGTCTTAGATGGTAAATACTCAGCCTGGAGCCCAGTTACCAGTGGCGTGCCGCAGGGATCAGTTCTGGGTCCTCTCCTGTTTGTGATTTTTATTAACGACTTGGATGAGGAAGTCGAAGGGTGGGTCAGTAAATTTGCAGATGATACAAAGGTTGGTGGAGTTGTGGATACCGAGGAGGGCTATTGTCGTCTGCAAAGGGACTTGGATAGGTTGCAGTGCTGGGCTGAAAAGTGGCAGATGGAGTTTAACCCTGAAAAGTGTGAGGTCGTCCATTTTGGAAGGACAAACATGAATGCAAAATACTGGGTTAACGGTAGGGTTCTTGGGCATGTGGAGGAGCAGAGAGACCTTGGGGTCTATGTGCATAGATCATTGAAAGTTGCAACTCAAGTGGATAGGGCTGTGAAGAAGGCATATGGGGTGTTAGCGTTCATTAGCAGAGGGATTGAATTTAAGAGCCGTGAGGTGATGATGCAGCTGTACAGGACCTTGGTAAGGCCTCATTTGGAGTACTGTGTGCAGTTCTGGTCGCCTCATTTTAGGAAGGATGTGGAAGCCTTGGAGAGGGTGCAGAGGAGATTTACCAGGATGTTGCCTGGAATGGAGAATAAGTCTTACGAGGAAAGGCTGAACATTCTAGGCCTCTTCTCATTAGAAAGGAGAAGGATGAGGGGTGACATGATAGAGGTTTATAAGATGATCAGGGGAATAGATAGGGTAGACAGTCAGAAACTTTTTCCCCGGGTGGAGCAAAGCGTTACAAGGGGTCATAAATTTAAGGTGAAGGGTGGGAGATATAAGGGGGATGTCAGGGGAAGGTTCTTTACCCAGAGAGTGGTCGAGGCATGGAATGCCTTGCCCGGGGAAGTTGTTGAGTCAGAAACTTTAGGGACTTTCAAAAGGCTTTTGGATAGGTATATGGATAAAGGAGAATGATGGGGTATAGATTAAATTGTCCTTGACAGAGGACAAAGGATCGGCACAACATTGTGGGCCGAAGGGCCTGTTCTGTGCTGTATGTTCTATGTTCTATGTTCTAACACTGTCAAACTCCAGCCGTCTACAGAAATCATCATTACTGTTTATGCAAAACCACTTCTAAAACAAGCAACAAAAAAAAACCCAAAGGCTATAAGCTTTGTTTTTTTTTAAAAAGTGCTGTAGGTCAAGGCATTGGCCTTCCATTTCTGAGACAGTGGTTTAAATAATGTGATGAATATCTCTCTCTGTTGCCATCATTAAATACGGTGGGACAATAGCAATTCAGTGTCTAAGGGCTGTAAACCTACAGATCAAAACAGTATGCAATTTGGTGCTATCTTTTAGGCCAAATTTTGCTGCAGCAGGGCATAGTTAGACTTGTGCTTGTACGGTTATGTTTTTGAATTTTCTGTGTGATAATTTGCTGAACGTGTGAGCTGATGATGGCGCAGTGAGGGACCTGAGTGAACAGGACGAGCAACTGTGTATCTGCTTAACCAGTCAGATTGAAGGATTGTGAAATTAACAGCGCAGGGGGCCGAGAGGAAATGTAAGTTTGAATGGGCAAATTCAATGCCAAATCAGGTACAGAAAGGGAGATAAACAGAGGGAAAAAGAATAAAAGGGCAGAAAAGGAAAGTAAAAAAAAATACATTTTTAAAATCAACAACAATTAAAACCTGAAGGAATGAGACTCCATGCTTGTAATAGTTAATTTTTAGTGCCAGGGAGATTGATAGTAATTAACACTTATCATGTCATTGAAAGGGTATTTAGACTTGAAATGACGACTTAACTTTCTGTGATGAGCAACTTCACACCAGTCAATGCATTTTGATGGCAGATAGAGAGATGTCATTTTCATAAAGCTAATGACGGAGTGATGCAATTCAGACAGTAACTTTTGTTTTGTTTTTGAGTTGAGCTGTGCATCTGCCTTTGCCTGAACATAAATAACAGTGAAATCTGGGTCATTATTGTTTCAGGAGGATGAAACATGAATTGCAAATTTTACTCTGGTGCTTTTATGAAGTTTGGGTTAAGGAACATAGCTGAGTCAAAGTAGCAGTACTTCAGGACATCCTGAGAGATGGAATAAGATACTACCTAAATGCATGAAAAGATGGAGAGAAAATTGGCATTACAAAAACTAATGTCTGTCTCTACACAGGTCAGAAGATTCTCAGAGGCCTTCTTCTACATGGAGCACCAGAAAGAGATGGCACTTACATTCCAGGAACACATGTGAGTCTTCCCATTAATAGCCATTGCATCCATCAGGTGATACTCTTTTATTAGGCAAACCCTACCTACAATGAATTCATGCCTATGTGCAAAAGATGTGTTTGTGATGGCATGTATTTATTCCATGTGTCAATGCTATCAGTTATACTGTAATGATCAGTTCACCAGACAGAACTCAGAGAAGGAGAGAAGACTAAAGGAAACAATGCCACTGCCCACTTATGTAATTTCCAGCAGCCTCCTTAAGTGGAGCATTGGTAGAGGCCTAGGTAAATGGTGAACCTTGGGCAGGAATGGTGCATGGCCAAGGAGGTGCTTAATAAAGAGAGAAAGGGAAAGAGGTGCTACCTGACTTGGCTTCATACTCTTCCATTTCCAGTTGCTTTTTGATTCCATTTATACTGCTTGCATCAATGGCCTTTCCAGTTAGTTTTTCTCATAACTCCACAAATCTACAACAGTTTGAAATTATATGGAACCTTTGATGTAGAAAAAGGTAATGTCACAAGACATTTCACAGTGACATGGTGAAAAACAGACCCAGAGCCAAAGAGAGAAGGGAAGGACATAGAGAGGAGGGAGTTGGAGAGTCAGGGAGATATAGAGGGGACATTCCAGGGAGTAGGAAACTGAAGGCATGGCCTTCAAAAACAGTGCAGGGAATTCCACAAGCGATTAGAGTCAGAGAAATGGAACGTTTAAGGGGCTGAAAGACTGGTTAAAAATTACAGAGATGAAGAGGTAATACTATGGAAAGGTTTAAAGACAGTGATAAGAATTTTAAATTTCTGATGTTGGTGGTTAGGAAGCCACTTTTCACAGTGATGGAATTTAGTGCAGAACACAGGAACACAAGAAATAGGAGCAGAAGGAGATCATATGGCCCATCGAGCCTCCTCCGCCATTCAATACGATCATGGCTGATCTTGGGCTTGAGTTCCACTTTCCTGCCTGCTCCCCATAGGCCTTGATTCCCTGCGAGACCAAAAATCAATCTATCGCAGCCTTAAATGTATTCAATGATGGAGCATCCACAACCCTCTCAGGTAGAGAGTTCCAAAGATTCACAACCATTTGAGTGTAGTAATTTCACCTCATCTCAGTCCTAAATGATTGGCCCCTTATTCTGAGACTGTGTCCCCGTGTTCTAGATTCCCTGACCAGGGGGAACAATCTCTCAGCTTCTACCCTATCAAATTCTTTCAGAATCTTGTATGTCTCAATTAGATCACCTCTCATTGTTCTAAACTCCAGAGAATGGAGGCCCAATTTACTCAGCCTCTCATCATAGGACAACCCCCTCATCCCAAGAACCAATTTAGTAAATCTTTGTTGCACTGCCTCCAGTGTACGTATACCCTTTCTTAAATGTGGAGACTAAAACTGCACACAGTATTCCAGGTGCGGTCTCGCCAAAGCCCTGTACAATTTTAATAAGACTTCATTATTACTGTACTCCAATCCCCTTGCAATAAAGGTCAACATGCCATTTGCCATCCTAATAGCCTGCTGCACCTGCATGTTAACTTTGTGCGTTCCTTGTACGAATGCCCCCCAAGTCTTTCTGAACATCAGCACTTGCCAGTTTCACACCTTTTAAAAAATGTTCTGCTTTTCTATTTTTACGACCAAAGTGAACAACTTCACACTTCCCTACATTATACTCCATTTGCCCACTCACTTTAGTTTGGTTTAGTTTTAGTTTAGAGATACAGCACTGAAACAGGCCCTTCGGCCCACCGAGTCTGTGCCGACCATCAACCACCCATTTTATACTAATCCTACACTAATTCCACATTACTACCACACCCCCACCTGTCCCTATATTTCCCTACCACCTACCTATACTAGGGGCAATTTATAAAGGCGAATTAACCTACCAACCAGCAAGTCTTTGACATGTGGGAGGAAACCGGAGCACCCGGAGGAAATCCACGCAGACACAGGGAGAACTTGCAAACTCCACACAGGCAGTACCCAGAATTAAACCCGGGTCGCTGGAGCTGTGAGGCTGCGGTGCTAACCACTGCACCACTGTGCCGCAACTTGTCTATATCTCTTTGCAGCCTCTCTACATCCTCCCTGCAGCTTACCTTTCCACCGAGCTTTGTATCATCAGCAAACTTAGATACATTACTCTCTGTCTCTTCATCCAAGTCGTTAATATAGAGTGCAAGTAGCTGAGGCCCCAGCACTGATCCTTGCGGTACCCCACTATTCACTGCCTGCCAACTTAAAAATGTCTCATTTATGCCCACTCTCTGCTTCCGATCTAGCTATGATACAAATAGCTACATTTTATATGAGCTTCAGTCTTCAAATATTTAGCTAGAAAAGTTGAGGTTCGTCTAGGATTGCATGTTAGCCTGGAGAGATCAAGAAGGGACGTAGAAGCTAACCTGGTGTCTGCAGATAATGTCGCTGAGAGATGGTATGTAGATGAATAAGAGAATTACTCTTTGTGCTAATCAGGTGCCATCTGAGTTCCTTCCCTATTCCCTGCTTCTTAATTTTTAACATGTCACTTTTATTTAACCCTTTTACCATAATGAAAGATTTGCCTGGATCAAATTTTTGAATACTTTAATTTAAAAGATTTAATTAGGTCACCTTGAAATCTCCTTTACAGGAGGAGGAGAAAGAGAAATTGCAACATAACCAATGTAGATAGTGAAATCACTCGATACTGTTAGTAAGGTTTATCCCATTGCAGTGCTGTTTTTGGTCAATCTGTAATAAATCTGAATTGATATAAGTTCCATTTTCCATTGCATTTTGACAAACGGCAGAGAATGTTGTCTTTGATGAATTAGTCAGAAAATGCATTTTTTCTTGGCCGAAGGGAAAATAATGCAACTTTAAATTACATGAGACGACTAAGTGTTTTTTTTTCAAGTCATCATTAAAAACTCCTATAGGTATTCCTAGAAATGATTGTTGTTTTTTTTTTATTCTTTCATGGTATGTGGGTGTCGCAGGCCAGGCCAGCATTTATTGCCCATCCCAAATTGCCCTTGTCGTTGTGCCAACGACATAAGTAGAAAGAGGGATGAGGTCCTGCAACAAGAATTTAGGGAGCTAGGTAGCAGATTAAAAAGCAAGACCTCAAAAGTTGTAATCTCTGGATTACTGCTGGTGCTACTTGCTAGTGAGTATAGGAATAGGAGGATAGAGCAGATGAATGCATGGCTGAGGTGATGGTGCAGGAGGGAGGGCTTTAGTTTCCTGGATCACTGGGTCTGTTTCTGACAAAGGTGGGACCTGTACAAATTGGACGGGTTGCACCTGAACTAGAACGGGACCAACATCCTTGCTGGGAGGTTTGCTTGTGCTGTTTGGGGGGGTGGGGATGGGTTTAAACTAATTTGGCAGGGGGATGGGATACAGAGTGGAGGTACAGTAGAGGGTGATGTACAGTCAAATATAAAAGAGAAACTGAGTGAGTCTGGAAGGCAGAGCAAATATCGACCTGTTAAAGCACAAGTGAAAAATGCAAGGCAGGATTGCATCTATTTTCAGGCAAGGAGACTTACTAGTAAGGCAGATGAATTGAAGGCGATGATTAGCACATGGGAATATGATATTTTTGCTATAACAGAGACAAGGTTGAGGGAAGGGCAGGACTGGCAGCTCAATATTCCATGTATAGAATCTGCAGGTGAAACAGGGGAAGGGGTAAAGGAGGAGGTGGCATTGCTCTGTTGATCAAGGAGACAATTACTGCAGTAAGGAGGGATGATATCTTAGAAGATTCCTCAAATGAGGCCATATGGGTAAAACTTAAAAACAAAAAGGGGCAATTACTTGGCTGGGAATGTATTACCGGCCTCCAAACAATCAGGAAGAGATAGAGGAGCAGATATGTAGGCAAATCTCAGAGAGGTGTAAAAATAATAGGGTAATAATAGTAGGGGATTTCAACTTCCCCAATATCAACTGAGATAGTCTGAGTGCAAAAGGCTTAAAGAGGGAGAAATTCTTAAAATGCATCCAGGAGAGCTTTTTGAGTCAGTATGTAGAAAGTCCAATAAGAGAAGGGGCAGTACTGGATCTAATGCTAGGGGTGAAGCCAGACAAGTGGTAGAAGTGTCAGTGGGGGAGCATTTCAGGGATAGTGACCATAACTCTGCAAGATTTATGGTAGTTATGGAAAAGGACAAAGATGGACCGGAAATAAAGGTACTGAATTGGGGGAAGGCCGATTTCAATATGAAAAAACAGGATCTGGCCAAAGTGGACTGGGAGCAGCTACTTGTAGGAAAGTCTACATTAGACCAGTGGGAATCATTCAAAGAGGAAATAGCGAGAGTTCAGAGCCAGCATGTACCCGTTAAGGTGAAGGGTAGGACCAACAAGTCGAGGGAACCCTGGATGTCAAGGGATATAGAGTATTGGATCAGGAAAAAAAAGGAGGCTTATGGCAGATTCGAAGTGCTGCAGACAGCGGAGGCACTCGAGGAGTATAGAAAGTGTAGGGGTGGTTACTTAAAAAAGTAATTAAGAGAGCGAAGAGGGGACACGAAAAAACACTGGCGGGCAAGATAAAGGAAAATCCTAAGGTGTTTTATAAGTATATTAAGGGCAAGAGGATAAGCAGGGAAAGAGTAGGGTCCATTAGGGACCAAAGTGGCAATCTGCGTGTGGAGCCGCAGGACATAAGTGAGGTTTTAAATGATTACTTTTCATCTGTGTTCACTAAGGAGAAGGACGATGTATGTGTAGAGATCAGGAAGGGGGATTGTGATATACTTGAACATATGAGCATTGAAAACGAGGAAGTATTAGCTGTTTTAGCGGGCTTAAAAGTGGATAAATCCCCAGGCCCAGATGAGATGTCTCCCAGGCTGTTATGTGAGGCAAGGGAGGAGATAGCAGCGGCTCTGATACAAATTTTCAAATCTTCTCTGGCCACAGGAGAGGTACCAGCGGATTGGAGGACAGCGAATGTGGTACCATTATTCAAGAAAGTTAGCAGGGTTAAACCAGGTAATTACAGGCCAGTGAGTCTAACATCAGTGGTTGGGAAACTATTGGAAAAAATTCTGAGGGACAGGATTAATCTCTATTTGGAGAGGTAGGGATTCATCAGGGATAGTCAGCATGGTTTTGTCAGGGGGAGATCATGTCTGACTAACTTGATTGAATTTTTCGAGGCAGTGACTAGATGTGTAGATGAGAGTAAAACAGTTGATGTAGTCTACATGGACTTCAGCAAGGCTTTTGATAAGGTCCCGCATGGGAGATTGGTGAAGAACGTAAGAGCCCATGGGATCCAGGGCAATTTGGCAAATTGGATCCAAAATTGGCTTAGTGGCAGGACGCAGAGGGTGATGGTCGAGGGTTGTTTTTGCGAGTGGAAAACTGTGACCAGTGGTGTAACGCAGGGATCCGTGCTGGCACCCTTGCTGTTTGTAGTGTACATTAGACATGAATATAGGAGGTATGATCAGTAAGTTTGCAGATGACGTGAAAATTAGTGGTGTCGTAAATAGTGAGGATAGCCTTAGATTACAGGATGATATAGATGGGCTGGTAAGATGGGCGGAGCAGTGGCAAATGGAATTTAATCCTGAAAAGTGTGAGGTGATGCATTTTGCGAGGACTAACAAGGCAAGGGAATATAACATGGATGGTAGGACCCTAGGAAGTACAGAGGGTCAAGGGACCTTGGTGTACTTGTCCATAGATCACTGAAGGCAGCAGCACAGGTAGATAAGGTGGTTAGGAAGGCATATGGGATACTTACCTTTATTAGCTGAGGCACAGAATATAAGAGCAGGGAGTTTATGATGGAGCTGTATAAAACGCTAGTTAGGCCACAGCTGGAGTACTGTGTACAGTTCTGGGCACCACACTGTAGGAAGGATCTGATTGCCCTGGAGAGGGTGCAGAGGAGAATCAGCAGGATGTTGCCTGGGCTGGAGCATTTCAGCTATGAAGAGAGACTGAAAAGGCAAGGGTTGTTTTCCTTTAAGCAGAGAAGACTGAGAGGGGACATGATTGAGGTATAAAAAATTATGAGGGACAGTGATAGGTTAGATAGGAAGAGACTTTTTCCCTTAGCAGAGGCGTCAACCATCAGGGGGAATAGATTTTAGGTAAGGGGCAGGAAGTTTAGAGGGGATTTGCAGAAAAATATTTTCACTCAGAGGGTGGTTGGAATCTGGAACGCACTGCCTGAAGAGGTGGTTGAGGCAGGAACCCTCACAACATTTAAGAAGTATTTAAATGAGCACTTGAAACGCCGTAGCGTACAAGGCTACAGGCCAAGTGCTGGAAAATGGGATTAGAATAGTTAGGTGCTTGATGGCCGGCACAGACACGATGGGCCGACGGGTCTGTTTCTGTGCTCTATGACTCTATGTAGGCACTGAAGAGCACTGGTTAGTATCTGTTTTATTAGGTTGCTTTTTAATATTGGGATGAAACTTCAAATCCTTTTTGGTGAAGAATCTTTTGATCTATTTTTCTTTTCAGACAACCTCTTAGATTTCATAATTTGGGCTGAACTAACTGACCGCTGGGTGCTGCACTTGGGATCAGGACACTTGGGCTAGGGAAATAAGTTCAGTCAGGATTCATGTCCCTGATCTTTATCCGGTGCTTCCTGATGGAAACTCTATGGGTTGAAGGCAAGGAGGGAGTGGGCGGGTGCTGTTTTGAGCTTGGAATACCAGGAAGTACAGGTTTCCTTCAGGTCTTGCCAAATTTAGTGGCCGGACCTAATAACCATTTTTTGTCTTCATTTCTCTTTGGCAGCGAGCCAAATTGCGAGGCTGGCTGACTGTCAGGCAAGGGCCTTCGACAGCAGGTCTCATTCAGCGAACAGAGAGGAGGGAGGGATCAGAGGCCTTGGGGAGATTGGAAAGGTTGATGGCG
Organism: Heterodontus francisci; assembly: GCF_036365525.1. NCBI lineage: Eukaryota > Metazoa > Chordata > Chondrichthyes > Heterodontiformes > Heterodontidae > Heterodontus > Heterodontus francisci. The sequence continues at coordinate 43,109,213 of NC_090375.1, forward strand.
GAGGAAATGGGAAGCCTTGGCGGGGGAGATGAGGGAGGAATTGGGACCTTGAGATGGGAGGAGTTCATTGGTTGGTAGAGATCAGAAGGGTCAGTTTGGGGGCAGGAGATCGGAAAGGTTGTTAGATTGGAAGAGTTGGGAGGGAGTTCAATAATGGATGGGTGGTTGGAGCAGGTCGGCTATACCCAGAAAATAAGTGGAAAGATGCCTACCTCCTGGATCCAGCAGTCCTCATCTCCCTTTAGCCAGTGTGAAATTTAAACTGTTGGTTTATTCTGAAGCATGCAACCTCATTATCAAACCAGAAGTGGGTAGGTTTGGGGCAGATTTCAGATTTTTTTTTACATTGTTGCATGTCACCCCACCCAAATCCACCAAATTTTGGGGGGTTAAAATTCCCCCCATGCATGCATACATGTCACATAAGGACAAAACACTCATCAATCGTGGGTATGAGCAAGGAGCCATAAAATCTGATAATCATGATGCAACTATGCCCAAGCATAAGTCAGTCCCTTCAGTGGAGGAGGAGAGACATATAAGAGGAAAGCAATAAAGTTCTCAGCACAATAGTGTCTCTATAAGGTGCAAAAGGTTACTGACTTTTAAGAGAAATACAAGAAAATTATCGAGACTGCATGATCTTAGGTAATGCAGGCTGTAAAAGTTCAGCTGGATTATTGAATTTGTTAAGTTAATATCCCAACTGACTATGAATGAGAATGAAACATTGGGTGCTTTACTTTGAGACAGGGATGAGAAAACCTTAAGGCAAGAAACGATTAACATAAATCCCTGGATCATGTTATGGATGATTGTGCCTGCTGACTGCAAACCTGCCAACTCTTAGGGCTGTTTTGTATTGCTGTTAGTAGCTGGAATATGAGAGCATAACATCCTGGTTTATATTGACCAGTAAACTGACCACTCTTGGCTGTAAGGAGAGGATGGATTGAAATACTTTTCTCCTTGGCCCCTGAACCCTGGTATTAATTGAAGGAGGACTAAAATCTAGGTGTGGATGCTTTAAATTGAAGTTGCTATCCCCCAAAAAACTAAAATCACAGTCAATTGTCTGACATAAGCTTTTAGCTGTGAGAAAAGTGGTATGTTCCAAGTCCAGTCTGTCCCTGGCCAGAAGAGAGCAGATGTCTGCAGAAAATTCATCTTCAGGCAGCTCTCCTAACATTGTACATGGACTGACATCCTTGATTTAACAAGGTCAGTTGTGGCTGGCACTGATGCCACCTTAAGGAGAGCGCTCCAGATGTTCCCGAGAGGAGAAATACTCTTTAAAAAAAAAAATGGCCTACAGCTAGAAAGAAAGAGCTTAGATTTGTATAGCACCTTTATACCTCAGTAGGTCCCAAAGACATATATAGCCAAAGAAGATTTTTTAAATATATATCATGTAGTTGCTGTTGTAATGTAGGGAATCATGTCAGCCAATTTGTGCACGGCAAGGAAATAAAATAAATGAGCAGATAATACACTTTTAGTGATGTTGGTTGAAGGTTAACTATTGGTATGGGGATACAAGGAAAAATCTCCTGCTCTTCTTGTATCCAGCTTTAATCATTACCAATACATTAAAGAAGTTAAAGAAAGATTATTGGTCAGATCCTTTGCACACCAAGGAGGGAATTTAAGCCTGAATTAAATTTGGGTCCTGACAGAAGTCAGGTTCCTTTTCCAGTTTCTAGAAGAAGCTCAATATTGTGAAGTTGAATCTAATATGCAGTACATCTCTTGTGAGTACTATTCATCCACCTTTATGTCAACAGGCTTATCTTTAGACCTGCTCGTCCCTACTCAACACAAATGATATTCAGTGAAGAATTTATAAGAGTATTAAATCTCCCTTCATGCATTTCTTACTCCTAGAATCCAAAGGCACAGTCAGATTGCGGCAGCTGTCAGAAATTCACCCTACCTCACCAGCATGCCTCCTCTGCCCATCGAGTGTCTGGATATTGATGGAAACTGGAGTAACCTTCCTATTATATTTGAAGACCGATACGTAGAATCTGTTTCCAAAGGTTTGTCATATTTTCTGACTTTTTAAAATCTAATGTATTATATAGACAGGACATTTTTATTTAATTATGTAAGATTATAGTCTAGAAACTGCTGTTCTTGCATTTCCTGATTTTTGACTTCTTGTTAAACTAAGCTCAACAGAGATTAAATTAATAGCATATGGTGTACAGAAATGCAGATTTGGATTTAGACAAAAGGAATTAGAGCCCGCTGAAGTGCCTATCCATTATTACAATTCTTATGTGACGACCGAGGTGGGAGGAGTGCACTGTTTATTCTAGTCCCACTTCTCCACAGGTCACAACATATATTTAAATTTTCCCACTCACTGTTTCGGTCAATCATATACTCTATTTTTCCTAGAGTAAAACACACCACAAAATTATCAGTTGATTGTAAACCAAGTCTGAACCAATAATGAAGTAAAACATACACACACAAATTGAAATATTAAAACCCCTTGTTTATCTTAGTCCTTCACACATGCACCCGGATAACCAGAAAAATAAAATGGATTTTTGTTTACAGCTCTGTTGCAAAGAAAACAAAATAAAACACTTACGCAGAATACTTGTCCTTGGTTTTGGTTTGGCATCCCAAATGCATATAGATGGCTGTCACTGGGATTTTCCCAGAACAGTCCTTTCCAGGCAATGTTGAAAATCAGTTTGGGTAGGCTTTCCAAGAAATGCAGCTACAGAGGCTTCAGATAGGTCTTAAAGCAGAACTGTGGCAATAAGGTTTCAGATCCCACACATTTGATACACAGGGTTCTTCAAATACAGTTGGAAATAGGACACACTGGAAATGCAAGATTTCTTTTCAAGAGAGAGAGAGGTGAGCTGGGTCTTCTTCTTTTGGCAGGCAAAAACCAACTGTCTCTTGTAACAGTTCAAAATGAAACTAAAAACAGTCCAGAAGTCAAGCCTCCTGACCTCTATAAATCTTGCCCTGTCACTTCTTTGTAAACATCTCCCCATGTCAAAAACAACCCTTGCTGGGTGATTATCCACAGACAGGTGCCTTCCAGTAAGACTTGTTTACAAGCCAAACCTAGGAACCTTCTGGTGACTTCTTTTAAAATAAAAAACAAAGTTCAACCTCTTCAAGATTCCAGATGAATCAGTGTCCATAATTCAACTATAAGTCCTTAAAACATATTTTACAAAAAATTAGAAGCACTTTCTCCTAACACTTACCACAGCAGTTTGAGACAATAGCATTTTGGAACATACCTTAGTGAAAATGTTGAGCAATTATACTGGTGTGGCTTCCTTCATATGAGCCCAGCGCAGTACATGTTTTTGAGGAAACTTGCACCAAGCAAAATAGTAGCTGCTTTGACTGGCAGCTGAACTAGTCAGTCCTAGGGTACAGAGAACTGGAGGAGGATCACAGTTTCATCCTTTGCCTTCCAGTCCAGGTTAGATATAACATGCAGAAATAATTTACAAGATCTGGTAAGGAAGGCAGACACAGGAAATGACAATTTTCTCTTTAAGCTTAGTGTCAATCTGTTTTAAAGCAATTACTGGTCACCAAAGTTGTATTTAGCCTGTTAAGAGGAACAGGGTGGTATGCTTTGTTATTTTCTTTGTTGTGAGGCATATTACAAAGTAAATTGAAATCACTAAATGTTTCTCAATGTGTTCAGTATAGAATTTATTGATGTTCCTTTTGGAAGATAAAAATGCATGTGAGGGCAAATGTAATTACAGTATCCTATTCAAAATACAAGGCGATACAAGTATTGCTGTAAATAGAGACATGTCGAAGCTTTTCGTCTTGACTCGTCAGGACAATCTGCAAGAATACCAATGTAAGGGAAAACAACGACTTTATAATGTATGAGAAGAGAGTGCTGATTGGTTGGCAAGTGAACTCTGATTGGTAGAGGTGTTGACATGGAGAATGCACCAGGTGACTGACAGTTAACTGCCAAGCTTTGTTTGAAATTTAAACCAGACAGCTTGACTCTGGCCAAGGCATTGCCCTGAGGAATGAACCAGTGAATGGCTGTCACTTATTTTGTTTAGCCGGAACAGGTGCAATGTTTGTACGTGTTCGTTCTGTCTGCAAAGAACAGGGCCCTGCGTATTATAATACGTAGCTTCCAGCGCGCGCTAATACACCACGCTGCGAGCCCTACTGAGAATCTTAAATTGGTTGTCAGCGTCATTCTTAGCACACTGAGGATTATTTAGCAAATGTTGTCCAATCGCGGAATCACATCTAATGTTGGACACAGTATTTTGAGTTTTGAAAGCTAGGGCTGGTTGGGTACGGCCTGTACCTTGCCCATCGCGAACAGCAGAAGGGACATGTTGTCTGATACGATCCGCCAGTCTTTTGGGATGTACGGCCTACATACCTGTCTGATTTCCACATGCAACATGAATGTCTGATAGCATTGCGAGGCCTTAAGACCAACCCGGATATAAACATCAATAAACCTGACAAAGGGATGGGAATAGTCATCCTTAACAAGCGTGACTGTATCAACAAAATGCATGCCATTCTTAATGACTGGTCCAAATTCGTATCCATTGGACCTGCCCTCAGTATGACCAGACAGCCTTGCTCGAAAGTAAGCTAAAACAACGCTTGCAGGACTTGTGTAAGAGCAATGAGCTGCCAGGTGATATATATGACAGGGTTCATCCTCACGGCTCACTGCGTCTGCGTATGTATGGGCTGCCCAAGACACACAAAAGTGATGTCCCTCTATCTTATATATGACCGGTTCTGCACAACATGAATTTGCCAAACGGTTGGGCGAATTGTTACCACCAGTTTTGAGCAAGCTCTCCACATACACGGTGAAGGATTCCTTCACATTTGCAAAGACCATGTAGGATTTGCATATTGATAGCAATGCCGTGTCCATGTGCTCATTTGACATTGCTAGCCTATTCACCAATGTACCACTTAAGGATGTCATAGATATTTGCGTTGCAGCACTACATCATGGCGATCTAGACCTGCCACCATTCTGTGTATCAGTATTCATTGAACTGATGAACTCGACAACTCCCAAAATTGAGTTCAGTTTTAATGGCACCCTCTATGCCCAAATAGATGGTGGTGCCATGGGATCCTCTCTAGGCTCAGCTCTCGCAAACATCTTTGTTGGGTTCCATGAGTAACGTGTCTTTGAGGGAATAACACCTAACCTCCTATGTCTTGCATATTTCCGATATATTGATGATACGTTTGCTATATTTGAATCCGCAGCTGCATGTAATAATTTCCATACACGTCTTAATGGGCTCCATCCTGCACTCAAATTTACCTTTGAAATGGAGCAGTCAAATGAGCTCCCTTTCCTTGATGTACTAGTTGAGAAATCTGCTAAAGGGTTCGCTACCACGGTCTACTGCAAACCTTCACTGGTCAATACATGAGATGGAATTCTTACAGTTCCACACACTGTAAGATTGGCCTTTTCGGCAACCTCAGAAGTAGGGCCCTTTACTCACCATGCAAGCTTGATGCTGAAAAAAGGCGAATCAAAGACAATGGCTACCCTGATCAGATCATTTCTCGCTGTATATCATGCAAACTAACCCTGTCATTTTCGGCCCTGAAAGGTGCCCAGTCTACCTCAAATTACCCTGGAAGGGTAATGTATCTCAAAAACTTGAGCAACAGGTGAAGCGAGCTGTTTCATGCTGCTACTATGCAGTAGCAACATGTGTGGTGTTCACACTAGCAGGATGCTGCCGTTGAGCCAAAAAGACATCCTGCCTATCACACAAATGAGCAATGTGATATATGAATATCAATGCCAGTGTGATGCTAGGTATATAGGCCGTACGTCCCAAAGACTGGCAGATTGTATCAAACAACATGTCTCTTCCGCTGTTCACAACGGGCAAGGTACAGGCTGTACCCAACCAGCCCATGCTTGCAAAACTCAAAACACAGTGTCCAACATTAGATGTGATTCTGCGGTTGGACAAAATTTGCTAAATAATCCTCAGTGTACTAACAATTACGCTGACAACCAATTTAAGATTGTCAGTAGCGCCATTTAGAGACATGCAAGGGACATCAGGGAGAGTCTCATATTTGCACTTTTCAGCCAACATTAAGCCACTTCATCAAGGGACGTTGGGAAGAGAAAAAAAATCTCCAAATATGTTCACATACGCTGAAGGTCTTATTCATTGCTGTAATCAAAAAGAAGGGCTCTTCTGATGACAGCACATGAACCTGCAGTGGAGATGTGCCTGATGGCCTGTATACTATCAACTTCATTAAAAGAGATCTGTGTCCATTGGACATATTGTACTGCATCAAGGCATTAACCTGCACACATACGAAGCTACAACTTTGCTTCACATTGAGACTGGCAGATCAAATCTTCTCTACAATGGAATTGAAAACACAGCAATGCAAAGAAAGTAAGGGTGTTACTGGTGAACTACAAATGTAAGGCATGTTGGGAGTGGAAAAAGTGAAAAATCTGCAAATGCCAAACAGCCATCATTGAAGACTGAGGCTCAAATAACAATGATAAATGGACACTGGACACTTATTGAAATGCTTTGCAGGCATCAATGAGGTCCTGCCATACACCTCAAATAAACACATTCCATTTTATCTGAAACAAAACAAATGATTTACAAGAGTGCATCAAATATTAAAGTAAATAAAGATGTATTTAAACTTCTGTAATTTGTGCACAATATTTATAACATCCATGCCACCTTGGTGCTCAAAACTGTTTAGAATTTTTTTTTTAGAACATTACAGCGCAGTACAGGCCCTTCAGCCCTCGATGTTGCGCCGACCTGTGAAACCATCTGACCTACACTATTCCATTTTCATCCATGTGTCTATCCAATGTCCACTTAAATGCCCTTAAAGTTGGCGAATCTACTACTGCTGCAGGCAGGGCGTTCCACGCCCTTACTACTCTCTGAGTAAAGAAACGACCTCTCACATCTGTCCTATATCTATCACCCCTCAACTTAAAGCTATGTCCCCTCGTGTTTGCCATCACCATCCGAGGAAAAAGACGCTCACTATCCACCCTATCTAACCCTCTGATTATCTTATATGTCTCTATTAAGTCACCTCTCCTCCTCCTTCTCTCCAACGAAAACAACCTCAAGTCCCTCAGCCTTTCCTCGTAAGACCTTCCCTCCATACCAGGCAACATCCTAGTAAATCTCCTCTGCACCCTTTCCATAGCTTCCACATCCTTCCTATAATGCGGTGACCAGAACTGCACGCAATACTCCAGGTGTGGTCTCACCAGAGTTTTGTACAGCTGCAGCATGACCTCGTGGCTCCGAAACTCGATCCCCCTACTAATAAAAGCTAACACACCATATGCCTTCTTAACAGCCCTATTAACCTGGTTAGCAACCTTCAGGGATTTATGCACCTGGACACCAAGATCTCTCTGTTCATCTACACTACCAAGAATCTTCCCATTAGCCCAGTACTCTGCATTCCTGTTACTCCTTCCAAAGTGAATCACCTCACACTTTTCCGCATTAAACTCCATTTGCCATCTCTCAGCCCAGCTCTGCAGCCTATCTATGTCTCTCTGTACCCTACAACATCCTTCGGCACTATCCACAACTCCACCGACCTTAGTGTCATCTGCAAATTTACTAACCCACCCTTCTACACCCTCTTCCAGGTCATTTATAAAAATGACAAACAGCAGTGGCCCCAAAACAGATCCTTGCGGTACACCACTAGTAACTAAACTCCAGGATGAACATTTGCCATCAACCACCACCCTCTGTCTTCTTTCAGCTGGCCAATTTCTGATCCAAAGCTCTAAATCGCCTTCAACCCCATACTTCCGTATTTTCTGCAATAGCCTACCGTGGGGAACCTTATCAAACGCCTTACTGAAATCCATATACACCACATCCACTGCTTTACCCTCAGCCACCTGTTTGGTCACCTTCTCGAAAAACTCAATAAGGTTTGTGAGGCACGACCTACCCGTCACAAAACCGTGCTGACTATCTCTAATGTACTTATTCTTTTCAAGATGATTATAAATCCTGTCTCTTATAACCTTTTCCAACATTTTACCCACAACCGAAGTAAGGCTCACAGGTCTATAATTACCAGGGCTGTCTCTACTCCCCTTCTTGAACAAGGGGACAACATTTGCAATCCTCCAGTCTTCCGGCACTATTCCTGTCGACAATGACGACATAAAGATCAAGGACAAAGGCTCTGCAATCTCCTCCCTAGCTTCCCAGAGAATCCTAGGATAAATCCCATCTGGCCCAGGGGACTTATCTATTTTCACACCTTCCAAAATTGCTAACACCTCCTCCTTGTGAACCTCAATCCCATCTAGCCTCGTAGCCTGAATCTCAGTATTCTCAACAACATTTTCTTTCTCTACTGTAAATACTGACGCAAAAGATTCATTTAACACTTCCCCTATCTCCTCTGATTCCACACACAACTTCCCACTACTATCCTTGATTGGCCCTAATCTAACTCTAGTCATTCTTTTATTCCTGATATACCTATAGAAAGCCTTAGGGTTTTCCCTGATCCGATCCACCAATGACTTCTCGTGTCCTCTCCTTGCTCTTCTTAGCTCTCCCTTTAGATCCTTCCTGGCTAGCTTGTAGCTCTCAAGCGCCCTAACTGAGCCTTCACGTCTCATCCTAACATAAGCCTTCTTCTTCCTCTTGACAAGCGCTTCAACTTCTTTAGTAAACCACGGCTCCCTCGCACGACAACTTCCTCCCTGCCTCACAGGTACATACTTATCAAGGACACGCAGTAGCTGCTCCTTGAATAAGCTCCACATTTCGATTGTTCCCATCCCCTGCAGTTTCCTTCCCCATCCTACGCATCCTAAATCTTGCCTAATCGCATCATAATTTCCTTTCCCCCAGTTACAATTCTTGCCCTGCGGTATATACCTGTCCCTGCCCATCGCTAAGGTAAACCTAACCGAATTGTGATCACTATCACCAAAGTGCTCACCTACATCTAAATCTAACACCTGGCCGGGTTCATTTCCCAGTACCAAATCCAATGTGGCATCGCCCCTGGTTGGCCTGTCTACATACTGTGTCAGAAAACCCTCCTGCACACACTGGACAAAAACTGACCCATCTAAAGTACTCGAACTATAGTATTTCCAGTCGATATTTGGAAAGTTAAAGTCCCCCATAACAACTACCCTGTTACTCTCACCCCTGTCGAGAATCATCTTCGCTATCCTTTCCTCTACATCTCTGGAACTGTTCGGAGGTCTATAAAAGACTCCCAACAGGGTAACCTCACCTCTCCTGTTTCTAACCTCAGCCCATACTACCTCAGTAGACGAGTCCTCAAACGTCCTTTCTGTCGCTGTAATACTCTCCTTGATTAACAATGCCACCCCCCCCCTCTTTTACCATCTTCTCTGTTCTTACTGAAACATCTAAATCCCGGAATCTGCAACATCCATTCCTGCCCCTGCTCTACCCATGTCTCCGAAATTGCCACTACATCGAGATCCCAGGTACCAACCCATGCTGCAAGCTCACCCACCTTATTCCGGATGCTCCTGGCGTTGAAATAGACACACTTTAAACCAGGTTCTTGCTTGCCAGTGCCCTCTTGCGTCCTTGTAACCATATCCCTGACCTCACTACTCTCAACATCCTGTACACTGGCACTACAATTTAGGTTCCCATTCCCCTGCTGAATTAGTTTAAACCCCCCCGAAGAGCACTAGCAAACCTCCCCCCCAGGATATTGGTACCCCTCTGGTTCAGGTGAAGACCATCCTGTTTGTAGAGGCCCCACCTACCCCAGAAAGAGCCCCAATTATCCAGAAACCAAAACCCTCCCTCCTGCACCATCCCTGCAGCCACGTGTTCAACTCCTCTCTCTCCCTATTCCTCGCTTCGCTATCACGTGGCACGGGCAACAACCCAGAGATAACAACTCTGTTTGTTCTCGCTCTAAGCTTCCACCCTAGCTCCCTAAATTTCTGTCTTAAATCCCCATCTCTCTTCCTACCTATGTCGTTGGTGCCTATGTGGACCAGTCTTGGGGCTGCTCCCCCTCCCCATTAAGGATCCCAAAAACACGATCCGAGACATCACGAACCCTGGCACCTGGGAGGCAACATACCAACCGTGAGTCTCTCACGTTCCCACAGAACCTCCTATCTGTTCCCCTAACTATGGAGTCCCCAATGACTAATGTTCTGCTCCTCTTCCCCCTTCCCTTCTGAGCAACAGGGACAGACTCTGTGCCAGAGACCTGTACCCCATTGCTTACCCCTGGTAAGTCGTCCCCCGCAACAGTATCCAAAACGGTATACCTGTTGTTGAGGGAAACGGCCACAGGGGATCCCTGCACTGCCTGCTGGTTCCCTCTCCTTCCCCTGACGGTAACCCATCTACCTACTTCTTTTACCTGAGCTGTGACTACCTCCCCATAACTCCTCTCAATAACCTCCTCCGCCTCCCGAATGATCCGAAGCTCATCCAGCTCCAGCTCCAGTTCCCTAATGCGGTTCTCGAGGAGCTGGAGTTGGGTGCACTTCCCACAGATGCAGTCAGCAGGGACACTCTTGGCGACCCTTACCTCTCACATTCTGCAGGAGGAACATACAACTGCCTTAACCTCCATTCCCACTATTCCAAATTCCCAACAAATCTACTGAAAAACCAAAAAAACAAAAAGTCAAAACTTGTTAGGTTAGCAATCCAACGGACAGAACTTCCTAAATAAAAAGCTTACCTTATCAACACACCAGAGTCCTTTTTTTTTGGTTAGAGGAGGAGGGTGGGTGGGAGACACGACACGTGTAGTGTCTCGGGTACAGCCACCACACAAATATATACCTTTTTCCTTACCCAGCAGTCCCCTGGTCCTCCGAAAACAAAAGGGAATTCACTTTTAAACTTACGCTGAAATTGACTTCACAGCTGTAAGCCCGTTCACGCACCTCCGTTGCTATCCAAGCTGCAGTCACCGAAACTAAAAGAAAGAGATTCTAAACCACACAAATATATACCTTTTTCCTTACCCAGCAGTCCCCTGGTCCTCCGAAAACAAAAGGGAATTCACTTTTAAACTTACGCTGAAATTGACTTCACAGCTGTAAGCCCGTTCACGCACCTCCGTTGCTATCCAAGCTGCAGTCACCGAAACTAAAAAAATGTTTCCGTTTTCTCCCACTACGTCCAGGTGGTACCCCAACATTAGCAGTTGAGGTTGAGGCAGTCTGTTCAAGTGCACAATCCCGTTGCTCTGGACGTGGTGGGCGCCCTCTGGAGGAACAGGGCCTTGATGGCTCCATCCTACTGGGGGTGTGCATCAATGGTGCGTGAGTATCCCCCATGTGCTCGACAGCTGCTGATAAGGGGGTCAAAGTTGGGGGGTGGGGGAGGACGATGAGATGCCACTTATCCTGATGGTGTTCTGAGACGAAGGCCCCAGGGCAGCTGGCACACGCTCGTCCTCCATCTGTGTGCACGATGGCACCTGCCTGTCTCCATAAGAGAAAGGAGCACCTGTCGGGAGGTCCAGGTTCCTTGTCCCGTCTCACTTAGACTCTGCTGCATGGAGCCCACAGCAACAGCGATGGAGTGCAGGTAGAGATGATATGTTTCGAGTGCTCAAACAGGCTCGCCATGGAGCTCGCCAAACTCTTGACTGAGGAAGCCATACACTCATATGCCTGGGACATGGCAGATGTCATGACTTGCATGCTCCATGGCATGTGCAAAGCCACGCATGACCTCAGGCATCTCTGACATTTTCCACTTGGCTTTGCTGCACATCCAGCAGACTTCTCATAGCAACAAACAGAGGATCATCATGAGTATGGGGCTGAGCAGGGATCTGGACCCCATCAGTCCTCCGATTGTCAGGGAATCCGACTGGCATGTCTTCCCTCAGCTGGTGGGATGTGTCTGTGTCGTGCACACCTGATTGTGACCCAGATTCTAATCTTAAACCACCCGCAGACCATGTGGATGTATCTGCGCTGGTGGAGGTGCAAGAAAAGGCAGGTGACAGCACACCCTCTGGGGCATTGGCTTCATCTTCTTCCCCAGAGGATGCGTCTTAGGCCTCACGGCTTTCAGAGACTTGAGTGCGGGCACCTGTGGTGCAGACACAAACAGAGGAACTTTAAGTATCAGCTGAAAATGAGTTCACACACTTTCCTTTGATGTGCACATATGGCTGCAAGACTGAAGATGACACTTCATCCTTACACCTAAGGATCCTCTTCACCATCTGCGATTGCCCTGCCTCCCTTCTCTCTCACGATTTGTGCGGCCTCCTCTTCAGCCAGTGTCAGGACCCAGATATCTGGGACACCTCCACCGTCTTTGCTGCTCGCGCTGGTTGTGGGTGCATTTATCCTGCAGGAGACAGTGTAGATTTAACAACATGTCAGAAGATGAATCACAGCCATTGTAAACATGCATTGACATCACTCATTCAGGACTGGCTTTCGCACAACACATCAATAATGCCAATTGTCAACCTTGTGCATAATCAGTAAGTGTATGGCACCAAGGCTGCTCACGCATTTCACTGCATGCTTTGCCTTACTTCAGTCTTAAGGAGACGGATCAGGGCGACAAAGAATGGAACAGCTTCGCCAAGACCACTTAGGACCAAGGTTCTGTGTGGCACCTCACGGTTCAACACCTCCTCTGCTACCTCCATCCAGGCTGCTTTGATCAGATGGGAGGGTCTTCTGACTCCATCTGCAAAGAAGAGGACCTCCTGCCTTTCCCTGATGGTCTGGAGGAGAATCTGCAGTGAGGCATCACTGAACTGTGGGGCGGGACGCTGCCTGAAGGCTGAAATCTTCTTTGCTCTTGCTGCAGTGTGAAAAAAAATGATGGGATGTTGGTGCTGGATTTGTTAAATTAAGAAAGGAAAGAGCTGTTACCAATAAGTAAAAGATTTAATTTTGGTACTCTAAATACACTTATATTACACGAAGGCTGCTACTCCTTGGAGCTTGAAACAAAGAATGCTTTATAGCCATGGTGCTTGAGTCAGTGATGTCGGGTTCCACCAATGATAGGTCGTCCCTGCCACATGATTGCACATGTCTCCCGTGCCCATCGCTGCACTGTTCATTTACATATAAAATCGCTTTGGATATGGGAAAAATGGCAGAAGCAATAGTTACGCCAATCTCCGGCCCCACCGTTGTGAACGCCGCAGGACTCATAAAATCCTGGCCTTTATGTCTTTCACAGTTGTTCAATCTCTCTGAAGGCAGATCAAACACTTGGTGAATTTGGTCAGATGTGCTTAATTTCATAGTAAGATGAAGACTAGGCTCACTTAATTCAGTCTGGAGAATCTAAATTTGAATAATAAAAAATAAGGACCACACCATGGTAACACACATTGTTGGGCCACCTTTCATAAACAAGATGACTGCTTACAATTTTCCAGCATTTCTGACTTTCACCTTTCTTGGCACAAGCCCTCACAGCTTTCCCTTTAACAACCCTGACTGCTTTACTGTTCCAAATAGCCTGCCTGTCTGCCTGTTTTCCAGTCTCTTTCTTATATCTCTGTTCACAGTCATTTCAAAAGGATCAAAGGTTTTGGAGTACACTGGATGCGAGGTGTTTGCGAGGCAGGCAAATAAATTGGCTATTTAAAATCCCTGAGGTAACAGAATCACAGCTAGCTCATTAGATTCTTAACAACCTCTTGCCTGAGCCTCTTTTTAATTTGTCTGGAAAGACCATGCTTTAAAAAAGCAGCTTTAAGCATATCTAATTTTTCCAGATTCTCTGGAAAATGATCAAAAAAAAAATCCTGAACTATGACCAGCAGTCTCAAGGCCACAACAGAAAAGTAACTATTAATTTGGGTCTAAATTAAAATCTCATTCTGAACGGCTACAGCTTGGTTGCTGTGAAAAATGGAAGCGTATCATAGTCGCAAGGGCAGTGTTCTGAGGCTGGAGTTGAGGCACATTGCTAGGCTAAACTGGAGTCAAAGCAAAGGTGGGGGAGAGGAAAGAGGATATGTACATATCATATTGAAGTTACACACTTAATGCTTGGTTGGTAAATGTACTTCAGAGGTTCTAATGTTAGTTTGATTGATGCGCACACACTTTTGCTATGGCACAAGCATAATCCTATTTTTACATGATAAATAAATGATGCCTGTCGCATTTTTAAAAGAAGGTCTTTGTTCAGTGTTGTTTATTCTGAGTGTGTTTAAAAGGGGGTCAAAATTGAGGTGAAGTGATGCTCCCGATCAAACAAAAACTTGTAATGTTGATGTGATTTACCCTGTGCAGCCATCTAGTGGCGCTGGGACAGATAAATACTATTGGTTCTTAGATATAAATTTCAAACAAATTATGATTCTCCAAAGTTCACAGCAAAGAAGGAGGCCATTTAGCCCATCATGTTTGCCATGCTGTTTGCTAAAACAATCCAAAATTAATCTCACTGCCCGACTCTCCCTCCATAGCCATCCATCTTCATCTGATTTCAATATTTTTTTACTCTTCCCTTAAAAAGAAGCTATAGTGCCTGCGTCAGTTACCCCCTGTGGCAAAGCATTCTGTCCTCCAGCAGTTAAATTATATTGTGGAGTACCTGCACATAAAAGTTTACCACACTTTTCTCCTTTCCACTTTTCTAAATCTATTTAAAATAAACGGGGGAAAGCCTTGTCAGTGGAAAGAAGTATTTCAGATAAAAGTACTAAGTAGGTGCCCGAAAAACAAAAAATGCTGGAAACACTCAGCAGGTCAGGCAGCATCTGTGGAGAGGGAAACAGTTAATGTTTCAGGTCAATGACCTTTCATCAGAAGTATATGCTTGAATCTCACAGCATATTTTCAAGGCCTAATCTTTTTCACAAGTGTACTTTCTTCCCTTTGCTATTTTTAGACTTGAGTATAAAGTGCTGCACTTTTTTTTTGCTTCAGTTAGCGACCACAGGATGATTCATGACGGTTCTTTTCAGTGCCATTGAAAATAAAAGTTGTTTTTGCAAACTTTTTTGTGGTTATGCATCACAAACATTGATGGAGCAGTTTATTTTTCTGTCGTCAAATTGTTCTAGTGAAACCCTGCATCCAATAGTTTGAAGGATTTCTATGCTGAGGCTATGGAGCTCTTTAGTGTGCTTTTTTTGCATCCAGGACCAATACTGAGCACCCCAGGTGAGCTGAAGCATAGTAAACGTAAGAATTTCAGGAACATTTCCACTCGACAAGTCCTGATCCAATAGAGACATCTTCTCACTATAATGCTAAATCATATTCTCCTGAAATACATCCAGTTGGTTTTCAAATAAAAGGTTTTCCTTACAAAAGCAAAATACTATGGATTCTGGAAATCTGAAGTAAAGACAGAAGATCTGATGAAAGGTGATTGACCTGTAACGTTAACTCTGTTTCTCTCTCCACAGGTGCTGCCTGACCTACTGAGTATTTCCAGCATTTTCTGTTTTTATTTTAGAAAAGCTTTTCCTTACTTCCCAACATTCTAATTTTAAACTTGAAAAATGTAACTTTTAAGAAGCAGAATAAATGTTCCTCAGTTGTATGCTTTAACCCAAGCCTTTGGTGCACCAGTGTGACACTTTTACTTCAACACATCACACTGGACATCATTCTGGTGAAAGGTCACTGACTGAAACGTTAACTCTGCTTCTCCCTCCACAGATACTGCCTGACCTGCTGAGTATTTCCAGCACTTTCTGTTTTTATTTCAGATTTCCAGCATCTGCAGTCTTTTGCTTTTATTACACTGGACATCGGAGGTGTTTCTTTCAGAATGCTAATTGAAAGATCATTGGTTTATGCTGTGCTCACACACTTGGCTTGAGATGATTGAATATTCCATTGACATGCAATCTTTATTGTGTTTCATTATGAATTATTTGCTCTTCCCTTCGCAGCTAATCCCGGGTTTGACAGTGGCACATCCAATAAGGAGATGGGATCTAAGTCGAATCAGGCGTTAGACACTTGCATTTCAGAGTTTGGAAGCTTATCAGTTGGAGTGAAGGGGTACCAGCAAATGCAAGATGGCGGTTTGTCTTCTGAGGCCTTGAAGATGCTTGCAACAAGGACGTCTGGATCACAGACATTGAATGAAACTGTTTCCTTGGGAACGATGTACAACTGTGTGGATTTGGCTGCTTTTGTCAGCCAAGCATATGATGAATTTAGTGAGATTGAAATCAAAAACATTCGGAGCTCAGACATAGAAAGGTTTGTTGGACAGTGTCAAGGGGAGCTCTCTACAATCTATGAAAATCATACTGAACCACTCAGATTGAATGAGAACTCATTGAGATCTGAGCAGCAAGAAACTGCCCCTGAATCTAATGATGCAGCATTAGGCAAGCAGTCTAGGTCAGCGTCAGGCTTGATGTATATTGAGGTAAAACCCAGCATCAAGGATCTTTATCGTGGTGAGTCTGTGTTAGTAGTTTGTTCTCCAAATACACTAGATACAAATGAATTGTCTGTATCTAATGACTGTGAATTTAGTGAGAAAGAGGAATTCAGCGAACTGGGTTTGGACTTGTCGCATCCTGTAGTGAACTCTGAACAAATGGACAATGACTCTGTCGAGCACGAATCTCTAAGGAAAAGAATTGAGTGTGCTGACTATCCCGTGATATCAGGGGCCATGAAACGATCTCTTTCATTAATATCGGATTCTGGAATAGAGAGTGAACCCAGTTCAGTGGCTTGGTCAGAGATGCGTAAACCTCTGGATTTATCTAGTGACCGGGACCTTGTGCAGCAGATAGTCAGAGCACAAGCAATCCATAGGAACTCACTGGAGGGTGGCCAGACTGAAAGTGGCACTAGTCTGCCAAGTGGAATTCAGGCTTCTTTGACATCAATTAGTTCATTGCCTTTTGAAGATGAAGAGGAGGTGGAGCTCAGCAAATTGACCAAATCTGTCTCAGCCCCACAGATCAGTAGTTCAGATCAAACAGGTGAAACTCCTGAATCTTTAGCGCAGGATCAGACTATTGATAAAAAGCAATGGGTTAGTGGGCACCCCTCAGAAAAGGCAGAGGAAGGCAAATATGAAACGCATTCAGTTCAAAGAGATGGTGGTGATGTTTTTGATTCGCCTACAGATAAAGAGATCCCACAAGAGAGTATAGAAGATTCAATGATGAACAGTGGCAGCACAACAGGGGCTATTGAAAAGACCACCATTCCAGCAATAGCCAAAGATCAGTGGTTTTCCCCTGAAGTGAATAGTGATAGCCACCATCATAAAAATGCTGATAGCCTTAATGATTCGACAAATCACACTGTTAAAGAGCTTGTGTGTAAGAAGGTGGATTTTAATAATTTATTAGATACAGATATTAATGCATCTGACCCTGACAGTCACACAGATGAGACTAAATGTTTACAAGGTCCCCTTTCTGATGAGCTGCAAAATGACCAACATGGATCATTTGATGACAAGTTGCCACATGTTGAATATGCACCAGACAGTAATGATGAGATACCAATATGTAAATTGACGGCACAGCCTGACCTGACAACAGAGTCTTTGGAGCTGATCACAGCTACTTACAGCGACGTCATTTTGACAGACAGAATGTGTCATGAAGAAGACCTCTGCCTACGCAAAGGAAAGCCAGAACCTGGAATTAAAATGGACCAGCATTATGATAGCTGCACCCAATTACAAGATGAGGGTGAAAAGCTGCCGGTTGGCAGCAACAATGGTGAACTTCAGCCTCTGGTTGATGGTGGAAATCCTTCTGGAACTGGCAGCTCAGGCATGGTATTTGAGAAGAGGAACATGGTGGAGGTGGTGAACCTTTCTGTTTCATGCACAGCTACGTGTCTGCCATTTTCTTCCATGCTCAGGGATTCTCCAGTTGCCTTCTCTTCAAAGCAGTTGGCGTCTCCCATTACCAGACAACCCATTGGCTCTTTTGGAGTCGTCTCATCTAATTCACAGGGCATTGATGCAGAAACCAACGAGAGAATGATGAGGTAAAGTTGCAACCAGTTACTGATTCAAATCCTTCTTAGACTGTGCCTACCCCTGTGGGCTTAGTGGGTAATTGCACTGCCCAGCATGGCATTGAGACATTCAGGGCAGACCAGACTTAGGGTCCTTTTTAGAGCTGGGTTAACCTATCCCAACTGGGGCGTCAGTGTGGCAGCTAGACTGGCTGAAATACCACCACTGACGATAAGGAACAGAGGAAAAAAAATCACTTGGATTCTGAATGTCCCTGCATCAACAGGAACAGAATTAAACCATGCTACACATAGTAAGATAGCTGGCCAGTAGTCACATAAAGAATGGCCAGGTTGGGTGAGGTACAGAGGGGTTGCTGAGGTCATTTGGAACTGTATCCTAACTTATGACAAAGGAGCAGAAAAAATGAAATGGATGGGGATTTTTTTTTTAAATAGGACATTTACCCTGTCCTAATGTCAACAAGGAGCCCCAGGACAGGATGCGCCCAATGAACATGGTGCCTCTTATACATGACGACCGAAGGTGCAAGGCTGGTAACAGTGTATGCGGGGAATCAGGAGAGCATAGAATTGTGCCTTACCATTGCATAGTGCAACCCGTTGAATAATCCACCTAGGAATGTAGGAACAGGAGTAGGCTATTCAGCTGTTTGAATCTGTTCCGCCATTCAGTTAGATCATGACTGATCTGTATCTTAACTCCATCTACCTGTCTTGGTTCCAAATCCCTTCATATCTTTACTCGACAAAAATCTCTGACTCTCAGTTTTGAAATTTCCAATTAACCGAGTCTCAACGGGCTTTTGGGGGAGAGGCTTCCAGAGTTCCACAACTCTATATGTGAAAAGGTTCCCCTGACACCACCTAGCGCAATTACATCATACTATTAGGTCCTCAGCTTTCTTAACTAGATAGCAGAGACAGTGGAGTTAATCATGAATACAATAACAAAGAAATATAAGGACTAATATGCTTGAGGAGAAAAAGCAAGACGGATTTATTAGGACTCTAAGAGAAGTTTCAGCAAATATATTGTCTGCTTGTAGAAATCCCATTCTGCATATCAAGGGCAATGTCAGTACTTCCCAGATGTTACGACCAGGTGAGAAAGGTATCGAGGGATCTTTTACTGTCTTCACCTGGTCTTATTGTAACAGGGTTTAGTTTTTAAACACAGTCTGTTTTGAACTCCCCCTTGGTGAATCCTTGTTTACCGCTTTCCAATTATAAAACAAAGAAATGAACACACCAGGTTTTCTTAGGTTTAAAGAAGAAAAGCGAAATTTATTAAACCTTAAACTTAAACTCTAATTCGCTTAACGTCTATGGATACTCCCATTTGGAAACAAACAAACTTATTAGCGAGAGGCAGCATGGTTTTGTGAAGGGGAGGTCATGTCTCACTAACTTGATTGAGTTTTTTGAGGAAGTGACGAAGATGATTGATGAAGGAAGGGCAGTGGATGTTGTCTATATGGACTTGAGTAAAGCTTTGACAAGGTCCCTCATGGCAGACTGGTACAAAAGGTGAAGTCACACGGGATCAGAGGTGAGCTGGCAAGATGGATACAGAACTGGCTCGGTTATAGAAGACAGAGGGTAACAGTGGAAGGGTGCTTTTCTGAATGGAGGGCTGTGACTAGTGGTGTTCCGCAGGGATCAGTGCTGGGACCTTTGCTCTTTGTAGTATATATAAATGATTTGGAGGAAAATGTAGCTGGTCTGATTAGTAAGTTTGTGGACAACACAAAGGTTGGTGGAGTTGCGGATAGTGATGAGGATTGTCAGAGGATACAGCAGGATATAGATTGGTTGGAGACTTGGGCGGAGAAATGGCAGATGGAGTTTAATCCGGACAGATGTGAGGTAATGCATTTTGGAAGGTCTAATGCAGGTGGAGGTATATAGTAAATGGCAGAACCCTTAGGAGTATTGACAAGCAGAGAGATCTGGGCATACAGGTCCACAGGTCACTGAAAGTAGCAACGCAGGTGGATAAGGTAGTCAAGAAGGCATACGGCATGCTTGCCTTCATCGGTCGGGGCATAGAGTATAAAAATTGGCAAGTCATGCTGCAGCTGTACAGAACTTTAGTCAAGCCACACTTAGAATATTGCGTGCAATTCTGGTCGCCACACTACCAGAAGGACGTGGAGGCTTTGGAGAGGGTACAGAAGAGGTTTACCAGGATATTTCCTGGTCTGGAGGGCATTAGATATGAGGACAGGTTGGATAAACTCGGATTGTTTTCACTGGAACGACGGAGGTGGAGGGATGACATGATAGAGGTTTACAAAGTTATGAGCGGCATGGACAGATTGGGTAATCAGAAGCTTTTTCCCAGGGTGGAAGAGTCAGTTACTAGGGGACATAGGTTTAAGGTGCGAGGGGCAAAGTTTAGAGGGGATGTGCGAGGCAGGTTTTTTACACAGAGGGTGGTGAGTGCCTGGAACTTGCTGCCAGGGGAGGTGGTGGAAGCAGATACGATAGCGACGTTTAAGAGACATCTTGACAAATACATGAAGAGGAAGGGAATAGAGGGATATGGGCCCCGGAAGTGCAGAAGGTTTTAGTTTAGGCAGGCATCAAGATCGGCGCAGGCTTGGAGGGCCGAATGCCCTGTTCCTGTGCTGTACTGTTCTTTGTTCTTTGATACATGCCGAGCCCCACGCTAGCATGCATACACGATATGCACATACAAATAGGGACAGAAAAGAGAAGAAAAATAAAATGGAGTGGTTTGAGGCAATATCAGAAGAGTTTCTTGTTGCTATGCTTCGAGCTCACTGTCGTCCTTTTATAAATAGACTTGCTTTTTGTTGGTGCCCCGTATTCTTCTTCAACCTTGTTCACTGTAGGAGACTTTTCTCTCTTGGGGTTCATGTGTCTTCAATGGTTTCCGAAGCTGATGAGAGCAAGATGAGAGCAGACAGGAGAGATGTCTTTTCAGTGCAGGAGCAAAGAGCTTTCTGCCTTTCAAACACTCTGTGGCAAGTTCAAATTCAAACAGCCGGTTAGTCATGTGACTAAATTGGCCTGACCAAGTAGTCTGTGTATTGGAGAAGCAGGGACTGGGTCTTTTGTTCCAACACTGTCTGCTAGCATGCAAATGTCTTTCCAGTCAGGGGCTCGGCAATTACTTATGATAGGCCCTCTTTTCTTCCCAGTCACAATTTTAAGTTTTAATGTTCATTTGGTGAAATAATGTGTGCCTCAGTCTTGGCAGATGGGGGCCTGCATGACACAGAACATAGCAACATTATTCTTCATTCATCAAATTGCCACAGTGACTTCTTCCTTTGATTGGAGTGCAGTACATTGAGTGGGAGATAAAATAATAAACAGAGCTGCAGGCAAAGTAACTTTGCTCAGCTACACTACTTCAAATGAAAGTGCAGACATAAATAGCAACATTTGGCCTATATAGCGGAAAGCAATTATGTTGTTTAATGTCTTGTCTAGAATTGCTTATGCAATTTAATGAGTTATTCCCAAAACTGCTCTTTCGATGTCCCACTTAGTTTGTCACACAGATATGGACAATTTTTTTTGAATAATCCAGACTCATTGTCATCTAGCACATAAATGCAGCCAGAAACCCTTACACCCAATTTACAATTCCAGAATACTGAACAATTCAGATATCTCCTAATTTCACTATTTACTATCCTTGTTGTTTAAAAAAAAAATGTTAACACTGACATGCAGTTGCTTGTTCACTTAAAATGATCCTAATGGGTATTTTGTTTCATTATTTTAAACTTCACAAGATTTTCATATGCATCAAGGCAAGGTATTTTCATGTTGGGAATACAATACCTTTCAATTTTCACTATCAAGTCGTCCCACGCTAGGAAAAGCACTACAATAAGAGTTAAGAATCTTATCCGTTGAGTTCTTCCACAAGTGATGTTTCCATGGTCCAAGCAGTACATGGACCAAGAAAGGCTTGTTGCACAGTGTCATTGTAAATAATCTGCCTATGGTGACATTACCTTTCTGTTTTAAGTGCCTGCATCTCATTTCTTAATTTCATTTTGCGATGATATTACACTTAGTTTTGTGAACTTAAGAAAAAAAATCTTTTTCATTGCAGCCATGTTGGGGTAGTAGTCATTCTGCTATTAATTACCTGATGATATTGCGGAAACCAATTCATCAAAGGTCAAGAGGTAGAAATTCAGCTTTGGTGGTCACAATAAACAGTAGTAATACATTGGCCGCCTGTTATATGCTCCACTTGATATTCAGTTCATTGAACTGGATATCGCACTGGGAGTGGCAGTTACAATACTGTCAATTTTGTGCTGCCGAACGAGTTGAATTTCTACCCCCAGGATTCCACGGCCCTACCAAATAACAGCAATGCTGGAAACCTACAGCAAGACAGTCACGTCAAAAACACGAGCACCCGAAACATTTACTTGACTGTTGTCTCCAGAAGCTGATTGACCTGCTGAGTGCTTTCAGCAATTTTCCTTTGGATAAGATGTTGAACTGAGGCCGCGTCTGCCCTCTGGTGGATGTAAAAGATTTCATGGCACAATTTTGAACAAGAGCAAGGTTGTCCTGGCCAACATATATCCTTCAAATAGCATCACTAAACAGATAATATGGTCATTATCACATTGCTGTTTGTGAGATCAGGGGGGATGTGAGGAGGAACTTTTTTGCAGTGAGTGGTAATAACCCAGAACTCGCTGCCTGCGAGGCTGGTGGAAGTGGCAACAATTGATAATTTCAAAAGGAAATTGGGTGGGCACTTGAAGGAAATAAACTTGCAGGGCTACAGGGATAGAGCAGGAAATGGGACTGACTGGAATGGTCTACAGAGAGCCGGCATGGACATGATGGGCCGACGGACCTCTTGTGCTGTAATGACTCCAGGACCTTCCTGTGCACAAATTAGCTTTCCCATCTCCTACATTACAAAGGTGGTTGCACCTCAGATGTACTTCACCGCTGTAAGGTGCTTAGGGATGCCCTAAGGTTGTGAAAGGTGCTATAGAAATGCAAGTTGTTTCTTTCTTCTTTATCCTCTCCAAATTGGGCTGCTTGAAGAAATATTGACATATTAGCTCCATTACAAATTAAGTATTTCCCTTTCCGAATATGGAGAGTTACTCTCAAAAACAGTATTGCTTGATCTTTTTTTCATTCATTCATGGGATGTGGGCGTCGCTGGATAGGACAGCATATGTTGCCCATCCCTAATTGCCCTGGAGAAGGTGGTGGTGAGCTGCCTTCTTGAACCGCTGCAGTCCATGTGGGGTAGATACACCAACTTTGCTGTTAGGAAGGGAGTTCCAGGATTTTGAACCAGCGACAGTGAAGGAACGGCGATATAGTTCCAAGTCAGGATGGTGTGTGACTTGGAGGGGAACTTGCAGGTGGTGGTGTTCCCATGCATTTGCTGCCCTTGTCCTTCTAGTTGGTAGAGGTCGCGGGTTTGGAAGGTGTTGTCTAAGGAGCCTTGGTGCGTTGCTGCAGTGCATCTTGTAGATGGTACACACTGCTGCCAGTGTGCATCGGTGGTGGAGGGAGTGAATGTTTGTGGATGGGGTGCCAGTCAAGCGGACTGGTTTATCCTGGATGGTGTCGAGCTTCTTGAGTGTTGTTGGAGTTGCACCCATCCAGGCATGTGGAGAGTATTCCATCACACTCCTGACTTGTGCCTTGTGGATGGTGGATAGGCTTTGGGAGTCAGGAGGTGAGTTACTCACCGCAGGATTCCTAGCCTCTGACCTGCTGTTATAGCCATGGTATTTATATGGCTATTCCAGTACTTTTATTATAAGCATTTTGAAATGTTTAAAGGGTGTAAGGGCATTTGCCCAATTCAAATAGTGATTCTGGCGACCTGGGTTGTGAAAACCAAGGGCAGGGATATTGTACCAGCCAAACCCTCTCCATATGCACATATATAAAGACCTCAGCATTGTAACTTTTTTTGTTGCAGTTTTGTTCAGGCTAAAGATGAGTTAATAAAGGGACTGAAGTTTGATGGCTTGTTGTACAGTGACCTGCCTCTTCTAGCTTCTGATATCCCCTACTTCACCCCAGAAGAGGAAGAGGAGAATTTGGAGGAGGGAATCCACCTGGTTATCTGTGTTCATGGTTTGGACGGTAGGTTATGACTGTGGAGTTAGCTTCTGGAATAATATCCTCCCCCACTCACTCAGCACTAAAGGGGAGAATTAATTTTAGGCCTGTCCAATCACCGATAAGGCCATCTCTGATCACTTCCTTGTATCGCTCTCTGCCCCCATCGCACCTCCCCCCTTCAAACCATGCTTCCTTCTGTATCTATCCCTGGAAAAAGCTCTCCCCCAATTCACTTAGAGCTGCACTTTCAAAATCCCAACTGTCTAGCCTCTGGCCCTCCGTTCACCATGACATTTCTGCAGCTACTGATTTACTCAACCACACCCTCACCTCCACCTTTGATGTCCTAGTCCTCATCAAAACCAAACCATTACTCTCTCTCACCCTGGCCATTCCCCTGGTATGGTCCTCATCTCCACTCCCTTAAGTTCACGAGACGCAGACTTAAATAGAAATGGTAGGCAACTGGTTTAGCCATTCACCACCAAATCTGGCTGGACCAAATAAAGCACTGTTGGGTCCTGCTGTTGTCTGCAAAAACTGCTCACTATTCCAGGATCATCCTGGAAAGCAAGGGTAACTGTCGACTTCTTTTTTCTAATGTAAACCGTCTTCTTAAACCCCTCTCCCCTATACTCTCCATCCTCACCTCCAACTCATGGATTTCTTTGTCACCGAGATTGAGACCATCCAATCAGTTGCCTCTGCCATTTCCCTCCCTTTCCCCCGCCCACTGGGCCAAACCTCCTCTAAAGTTCCCTCCTGCCCTAGCTCTGAATTTGTATCTTTCTCTAGTTTCTGTCCTATCTCCCTTCATGCTCTGTCTGGCCTCATCTTGTTCCTAAGACCCATCGCCAGTTTTCTCAACCCTATTCCCACTAAACTTCTGACCATTCACTTCCCTTCCTACCTCCCGTGTTAGGTAACATTGCTAACTGTCTATTAGATCGACAATCCGATGGTGGTGGTGGTGGGGGGGGTGGAAACGGAGGTGTGGGGTGGGGGGGTGTGGACGGAGGTGTGGGGGGGTGGGGGTGAGGGAGAAATTCTACTGATTTAGAATCTTGCTTCAGCCTTGTGATTTTGTAAATGTGTTCTCGAGATCTGCCTACCTCTAAACTTCCTTATATTCACCCAGCCTCTGCACATGTTGCTGCCAAGAGAATGGGTTACAATCTTCCAAACCACCAACAGTGCCATTTTACAGGCTACACAACAGTACTCCAGGTGACCAACTGTCCAACCTTACCTCTGCCCTTGACTTCATGGCCTCTGGTTAGTGTTGCTGCACTGTGGCAAATTTAATGTCATGAACTCATAAGTGAGGCAAGTTGCATGTGCCCTATTTTTATTCAGTAGTGCAGCAAGCTGGACTCTTGGTACACTGTGACCCTCTGACATTCTTTCTTCGTGGAAATTGTGTTTTCTGAGACAAATGTTTAACTTTCCTTTGCCCCTTCCTGAAGCTAGTGTCTCATATTGTAGTACATTTACATTAATGCCAGCAAAACTCCAATTCCCACTCAAGTGGCCAGTCATCATTCGTGAGCCGAGACAGTAAATGCCAAATTATCCATTTTATCATTCGAAGGCATAAGAACAATCTTGTACTCACAGAAGTTCCATAGATTTGCAGACATCTCAGGGCTCAACGAAATCAGGCGTAGAAATTCAGTTGAAGTCCATCCTCTTACAACTACTCATACTGAGACTAGTTAACGATTGGTTATTCATTTCAGGTAACAGTGCAGATCTACGACTTGTGAAGACGTTTATTGAGCTGGGGCTTCCTGGAGCCAAACTGGATTTCTTAATGTCCGAAAGGAACCAGGTAGGAATTGATGAGGCTTACCCGGGTTACAAATCCTATCTGCAAGGAATAAGATCTTTGTTCTTCATTAATTATTAGATCTATTCGAACAGGGGATGTAAAAATCCAGCAAAATCTGGAATAAAGATAGACCGTTCTGGAAATGTCACAGCATTTGATTAAAAAAATGTAGGTTAGGCTTTTCTTTTCTGAAATATAGTCCTGTCTTTCTCTTTCAGCTTTTGATCAACCTGTGGAGCCATTTCTGGCATGTTCTGCTTTAATAAGTTAGATAAAAACCAGATCCATCCGCAGCAGTTTCAACCTATAGTTAAGTCTTTACGCTCCTGTGAAACGTTTTACCACATTAAAGGTACTAATAAATACAATTTGTTGTTGTGGATGATTCAGAGAGAAATCAACTGATGTGGATAATTTAATCCAGGTTTGGACAACAGAGTATTAATAAGAAGAAATGCAATGCTCCCTTGTTTAAATTCTAATCCAGCAAACTGCATAGAGTGGGTATCCCTCCCTCAGTCCCCTTCCCACTCCACAGATATGCACAGGAAATTACACTGGACCTTGGAAAATGGTGATCCAGATTCTGAGGCAACACGCGATGGATGACAAAACAAAAGAGAGTCTCAGCCAAGGTAACAGTGGAATGCTGCAACTGGTTCTTCTTCTTCTTCTTTGGCCTCCTTGTCTCGAGAGACAATGGGTAAGTGCCTGGAGGTGGTCAGTGGTTTGTGAAGCAGCACCTAGAGTGGCTAAAAAGGCCAATTCTAGAGTGACAGACTCTTCCAAAGGGGCTACAGATAAAATTGGTTGTCAAGGCTGTTTCGCAGTTGGCTCTCCCCTTGCGCTTCTGTCTTTTTTCCTGCCAACTGCTAAGTCTCTTCAACTCGCCACACTTTAGCCCCGCCTTTATGGCTGTCCGCCAGCTCTGGCGATCGCTGGCAACTGACTCCCACGACCTGTGATCAGTGTCACAGGACTTCATGTCACGTTTGCCGACGTCTTTAAAGCGGAGACATGGAGGGCCAGTGTGTCAGATACCAGTGACGAGCTCGCTGTATAATGTGTCCTTGGGGATCCTGCCATCTTCCATGCGGCTCACATGGCCAAGCCATCTCAAGCGCCGCTGGCTCAGTAGTGTGTATAAGCTGGGGATGTTGGCCGCCTCGAGAACTTTTGTGTTGGAGATACGGTCCTGCCACCTGATGCAACTGGTATCAGCCTACAAATTGGTCATGGTCTATTGTTGTTGATCACTGTCCAGTGACCGTTGCTGGATGTTCATGTGCTGGGACCACTAAACAACGGCATTGAGCCTTCAATGTAGTAAAACATCCCAAGGCACTTCACAGGAGCGTAATCAGACAAAAATTATCACCGAGCCAAAGAAGGAGACATTAGGACAGGCTTGGTCGAAGAGGTAGGTTTTAAGGAGCGTCTTCAAAGAGAAGAGAGAGGCAGGGATGCAGAGATGTTTAAGGAATAATTTCCCATCCCCTTTGTGGAATAACCTGCTTGTGCTTTGGTGATTTACCTGTGGGTAAATGGCAGCTGTGGAATTGTGTTGGAGTTGCCAAATTCTCAGGAGAGGAAAGAAAGGTGAGAAAATTGGACGAGATGGAAAAAGATGCAGAGAGAGAAAGAAAATGTACTGATAAAGAGAACCATCAGACAGAGAAGGAGACTCTGCATTTACATTACAATTCCTTAGTGTCAACTCCTACCATTGTAGTGTAAACGCAGTCCTAAACTAATCACACCATTAGCAGTGAAATTTTTGTCCCCATAGATAAACTGGATTGTGAAATACATCTTTTCATATTGCACACGCTGAACAGTGAGTAAAGATGAAGGCATAGAATTTCCACATGGGTTCATCCAATCTCCCGCCATATCTTTCATGGTAATTGGCAGAAACCCCAAAAGTGATGTGGGATGGTGAAAGTATACAGCATCACACAACAAATAGTTTCAGCAGGTAACTGGGAAATACGCAGTACGCCAGTCAACGTGAAATGAAATTCGTTTGAAAATGAGTTATGAGAGTGGAGATATTGGCTAGGGTTCATGCTCCTGCTTGCCTGTTCAGTGACCCCATCACTGACATGTGGGTGAGAGCAGGATTGGGTTTTTCTCTAGTGCCCTCCCTTTTTGAATAGCCCTCATATTCTTTGGCCTCCTTGTCTCGAGAGACAATGGGTAAGCGCCTAGAGGTAGTCAGTGTTTTGTGGAGCAGCGCCTGGAGTGGCTATAAAGGCCAATTCTAGAGTGACAGACTCTTCCACAGGCGCTGCACATAAAATTGGTTGTCGGGGCTGTTACACAGTTGGTTCTCTCCTTGCACTTCTGTCTTTTTTCCTGCCAACTGCTAAGTCTCTTCGACTCGCGACTCTTTAGCCCCGCCTTTATGGCTGTTCGCCAGCTCTGGCGATCACTGGCAACTGACTCCCACGACTTGTGGTCAATGTCACAGGACTTCATGTCGCTTTTGCAGATGTCTTTAAAACGGAGACATGGACGGCCGGTGGGTCTGATGCCAGTGACAAGCTGTCTGTACAATGTGTCCTTGGGGATCCTGCCATCTTCCATGCGGCTCACATGGCCAAGCCATCTCAAGCGCCGCTGGCTCAGTAGGGTGTCTATACTGGGGATGTTGGCTGCCTCGAGGACTTCTGCGTTGAAGATATGGTCCTGCCACCTGATGCCAAGTATTCTCCGGAGGCAGCGAAGATGGAATGAGTTGAGACGCCGCTCTTGGCTGACATACATTGTCCAGGCCCTGCTGCCGTAGAGCAAGGTACTGAGGACGCAGGCTTGAAACACTCGGACTTTTGTGTTCTGTGTCAGTGCACCATTTTCCCACACCCTCTTGGCCAGTCTGGACATAGCAGCGGACGCCTTTCCCATGTGCTTGTTGATTTCTGCATCTAGAGACAGGTTACTGGTGATAGTTGAGCCTAGGTAGATGAACTTTTGAACCACTTCCAGAGTGTGGTCGCCGATATTGATGGATGGAGCATTTCTGATGTCCTGTCCCATGATGTTCGCTTTCTTGAGGCTGATGGTTAGGCCAAATTCGTTGCAAGCAGCCGCAATCCTGTCGATGAGTCGCTGCAGACACTCTTCAGTGTGAGATGTTAAAGCAGCATCGTCAGCAAAGAGGAATTCCCTGATGAGGACTTTCCATACTTTGGTCTTCGCTCTAAGACGGGCAAGGTTGAACAACCTGCCATCTGATCTTGTGTGGAGGAAAATTCCTTCTTAAGATTTGGATGCATGTGAGAGCAGCAGTGAGAAGAAGATCCCAAACAGTGTAGGTGCGAGAACACAGCCCTGTTTCACGCCACTCGGGATAGGAAAGGGGTCTGTTGAGGCATGCTATGCTGAATTGTGCCTTTCATATTGTCATGGAATGAGGTGATGATGCTTAGTTGCTTTGGTGGACATCCGATCTTTGCTAGTAGTCTGAAGAGACCACGTCTGCTGATGAGGTCAAAGGCTTTGGTGAGATCTATGAAAGCAACGTAGAGGGGCATCTGTTGTTCGCGGCATTTCTCCTGTAGCTGGCGAAGGGAGAACAGCATGTCAATGGTGGATCTCTCTGCTCGAAAGCCGCACTGTGCCTCAGGGTAGACACGCTCAGTCAGCTTCTGGAGTCTGTTTAAAACTAATTGAGCGAAGACTTTCCCCACTATGCTGAGCGAGATTCCATGGTAGTTGTTGCAGACACGCGGTCACCCTTGTTCTTATAGAGGGTGATGATATTGGCATCGCGCATGTCCTGTGGTACTGCTCCCTCAACCCAGCACAGGCAAAGCAGTTCGTGGAGTGCTGAAAGTGTAGCAGGCTTGGCACTCTTGATTATTTCAGGGGTAATGCCAACCTTTCCAGGGACTTTTCCACTGGCTAGAGAATCAATGGCATCACTGAGTTCCGATTTTGTTGGCTGTTCGTCCAGCTCATCCATGACTGGCAGAGACTGGGCTGCATTGAGGTATTAGTGACAACATTTTCCCTAGAGTTAAGTTCTAAGTGGTGTTCCACCCAGCAGTCAATTTGCTTACGTTGCTCAGTGATCGTTTCCCACGATTTAGACTTGAGGGGGGCAATCTTGATCGTTGGCCCAAAAGCTCTCTTAATGCCATCATACATTCCTCTGATGTTTCCGTTGTCGGAGGCCAGCTGAATTTGACTGCATAGGTGTTGCACAGTGCCTGATTGTTCTTTGTGCAGCCAAGATCATGACGTTGGCACCAGCTGGACCTCATCGTTACAAGGCGAGCCTCTTTAAACAGTGTCCAAATCACACGCAGCTTCCACAGTGCAGACTGCAACATCGACCACTCCCTGATGTGCAGCAAAGTTAGACTCAAACCAAAGAAGCTACATCACTCCAAGCAGAAGGGCTGCCCGCGCATCAACACTAACAGAATTTCTTACCCACAGCTGTTACATAAGTTTCTAAATTCACTTGAAAAAGCCCTTCAAAACACTCCTGCCGTGGGCCCACATCAGAGACGCCATCTATGACTCAGCAATGACCACCTTTGGCAAACGTGAGAAGCAGAATGCAGACTGGTTTCAATCTCACTTTGAAGAGCTGGAACCTGTCATATCCGCTAAGCAGACTGCACTGTTGAACTACAAGAAAGCCCCCAGCGAGTTAACATCCATAGCACTTAAAGTAGCCAGAAGCGCTGCACAAAGAACAGCCCACATACATTCATTGTCTAAGCATAGTACTGGTTTCAGTTACTCATGTTTTTCAATGTCTGTTAAATGTTGCCAGGACAAACAAATTATGTCCACACCCCCAACCCCACATCACACAATCGAACTACACATCTATCGACTTGTCTAGACTCGCACATAAAGTATGGTCACCAGGGCTAGGTACCAGAGGGTGGCTGGTGCCTGTGGAATCTTATCCCACCACAAGGCAGGAGAGGAGAAAAGTAGGGGGGAGAAAAAGAGACCAGCAATTAAACATCTGGTGTGAAAGTAATAAAAACCTACAGGCTTCTACCAACATCAATCTCTGAAGGATTAGAAATGTCAGCGGCTGATATTCTTCATAAATAACAGAAAGTAACACCTCGTAAATTAAAAACTGCAGGAGCCCAAGCACCTCCAGTTTGATAGTACTGACACAGTACAGTAGAGGGAGCTATTACATCACAAATGAACAAGTTGAACAAAAAATTAGCAGCTTGTTCCCTTTTTTACTATCTTGTGCTGCCTTTAGTATTCAAAAAGCACATTCAGTTTGCACACTACAATGCTGAATCCTAGATTTTTATGTGAAAACTAAACTGCTTGAGCTTAGTGGTTGTGCCGGAAACCCCACGTTTTCTGACATTGAACTCATCCGGGGGCAGCTTGAAATTTGGAGGGTGTCCACTTGCTCTTTCATGGGTGTGCAGTTTCACAGCAAATATGACTTCCTCTCTCATCCTTGCTGGCTGTCACCTCCATGCAGTATTTTCCCCCCTAATTTCACATGGCCAATACATGAAGGAAACAGCCTTAAAAACACTCACTCTAGATGCATTACCACTGGGGGGAGCCCACATCCTACCATTTCATTGTGAGGAACATTGAAAATCTGCTAGTTTATCAAGGGTAGAATAGAACTTTTTAAAATTCATTCCCAAAATGTGAGCATCATTGGCATTTATTGCCAATCATTTGTGGTTCTTGAGAGGGGGGTGGTGAGCCTTCTGTTTGAACCGCTGCAGTCCATGTTGTGAAAATGCTGCCACAGGCCTGTTAGTTGGGGAGTTTCAGGATTTTTACCCAGCAATGATGAAGGGACAGTGATGTATGTCAAGATCGGGACTGTCTGTGACTCGGAAAGGAACTTGGAGATGTTCCCATGCATTGACTCCCCTTGCCCTTCTAGATGGTGGATATGATGTTGAACTGGGCTAGCAACCTGGAGTCCCATCGTGGCAAGTTGTGAAACTGAATTCAGTAAATCTGTGGGCTGGCAGCAGTGTAACTGCCAAAATGTTGTAATAACTAAACTAGTTCACATATATGCTTCAGGAAAGCCTGCACGTACTTGAGTCTTCAATGTTCTCTGTGGCAAGCTACTCACAGAAAAGCACTATGAAAGAGCACTGATGACCACCACCTCAGGGTATCGAGACACGGACAATAAATTTCATTCCATGCATCTCAAGAACGAAAAGAGAAAACGATTCGGCCACCATCTTAAAAGGGGAATATCTATTCCACTAAACTGTCATGTAAACCTGAATGTTACAAAGGAGGGATGCCTTGGTGCTTTTCCTGATTCACCATGTGTTACACTGTTTTGTAATTTTGTTTAAAGACCAGTAGACATTTTGCACAGAATGTCGCCTCCCGGCACATCATGACTGACTACAACATAGGTTGGAATGCAGAAAGCCTGTCCCTCCAGTCTGAATACCAACCCAACCACCTTTGCATTACAGCATCTGACTGCATTACCCACCTTTGCATTGAATTGTACTGTTAGAGGTGCAGTCATTTGGATGAGATGTTAATGGAGGCCCTCAAGTGGGTATAAAAGATCCAATGGCAGCCTTCAAAGTAGAGCAGGGGAGTTTTCTTTTTGCCCGACCCAATACTTATCCCATAACCAGCATTGCTAAAACAGATGATCCAATTATTATCTAATTGTTTCTTGCGGGAGCTTGCTGCGCATAAATTGGCTGCAATATTTTTGTACTTTCTAACGATTGCCATGCTTACAAAATATTTAATTGTTTTGGGACATCCTGAAAGGTGCTGTGTAAATGCAAGCTCTTTAATTCATAAAGTCATTTACAGCATAGAAGGAGGCCATTCGACCCCTTGAGTTCATGCTAGCTCTCCGCGGAGCAGTCCAGTCAGTCCCATTCCCCCGCTCGATCCCCATAGCCCTGCAAGTTTATTTCCTCCAAGTGCCC
This sequence comes from Heterodontus francisci, assembly GCF_036365525.1. NCBI lineage: Eukaryota > Metazoa > Chordata > Chondrichthyes > Heterodontiformes > Heterodontidae > Heterodontus > Heterodontus francisci. Next base: position 43,142,112 of record NC_090375.1, read on the forward strand.
ATCCAGTTTCCTTTTGAAATCATTCCTAAAGCTGTGTCTTGAATGAGACCAATATCCTGGCTTCAACCAGTCTACCTGACAACCTATTCCAGCTGTTCAGCATCTTTCCATGTCAAGGAATGGATTATTGGGATGTTATCAAATCACCATGTTTCTATCTTGGGTTCGTTCATTCCTGTCAAATCAAACATGACTACATACATGTGTAGATAAAAAGCATAAAGTATATGAGCAAAGCAGTAACATTACTGTAGCAGCAAGCCACTACAGGGCAATGTTAGCAATCAGGACACAGTCATTCTCTCTGTCCTAGAAGCTAGACCAGCTGAGGTTTCCTTCTCTGGGCCTTTCTCATCACTGTTACATGATAGCTCTGGACACGACTCGCCTTTGTTACCCAGCCTTTATATCAACTTTATCTGAGCCCTTTGCTGAATTAGCACTCTAGTGTCTAACTACTTGGTCTCGGGAGTCTATTCCCACAGGTTTCAACCCTTAATCCACTTCACACATGGGGACCATCTGCACAAAACATACAGAACTGCCCAAACATTGATTACCCATGTCAATGTATTGTGGATTAGAACTATATTTTCACATTTTTCAGATGAAAAGTAATATTTCCCAAAGTGACAATGCACTCAGTTACCTTGTTATCTAAAACAAAATCAAAGCACAGCGTACAAACTAGCAGATTTCATCACTATCAGTTCAGCAGCAGAATCTCTGCTGCCGCCCTGATTAACCCTTTCCATTCTGGTCTGTGGCATTCACCCAAAGTTATCACCCAACTGAATGTGCCTTATTCATAATGTTACATGAAAGGAAAGATCTACACAAACCAACTGCAGTTATAAAGTACACTAGATTAGATTAGATTAGAGATACAGCACTGAAACAGGCCCTTCGGCCCACCGAGTCTGTGCCGAACATCAACCACCCATTTATACTAATCCTACACTAATCCCATATTCCTACCAAACATCCCCACCTGTCCCTATATTTCCCTACCACCTACCTATACTAGTGACAATTTATAATGGCCAATTTACCTATCAACCTGCAAGTCTTTTGGCTTGTGGGAGGAAACCGGAGCACCCGGAGAAAACCCACGCAGACACAGGGAGAACTTGCAAACTCCACACAGGCAGTACCCGGAATCGAACCCAGGTCCCTGGAGCTGTGAGGCTGCGGTGCTAACCACTGCGCCACTGTGCCGCCATTAACACCATTGACAGGATGCATTAACATTGCCCTTTGGATGGAAAATGCCCTGAAGCGCTTCACAGAGGAGTCAGACAAAAATGGATGCCAAGTCAAAGAAGGAGATATTAGGAGGGGTGACCAAAAGCTTGATCTAAGGGGTGGGATTTGAGGAGGGGAGAGAGGTGGAGGGGATTACCATGGTGCCTCGACAGCTGATGGCAGTGATGAAGCTCAGACAGGAAGTTGCTATAAAGGCATGTGACAAACTTTCATATAACATTTAAGATTATAGAGGAATGCAGTAGATTGTGCTACCCTTTGTTGGAGATAATCAGCATTAAGTGAGACACTGTGGTCTGGTAAATTGCCTTATGTAGAATTACTACCTTGGGCCAAGTTCCCAAATGAGATAGTGTGTAGGATGGGAGGAAGTGGATGGGCAGGGATGGAATTGTGGCTTGAATTCTGTTGTTTGTTTCATTGCTGATGTACATGATTTAAAACCTTAACTAATAATATTTTGTAAGGCACAGCATTAAGGTGAAATGTAGAAATTTAAAAAAAAAAATGATTTTGGTGCCAGCTTTGCATGCCAGAAATGAGGTGGATGGTAATCTTAGGTCCCTGACCTGTTTTTCTGTCACACCAGCTGTTGCTTTATTTTGACTGTATTTGACTGCAGAGTGACACCTTTGCTGACTTTGATGCAATGACGGATCGCCTCTTGGAGGAGATTATTCAACATATCCATCTCTACAATCTGACAATATCCAGAATAAGGTAAAATATCCACAACTACTTACCTTGTATATTATTTCCTTGCTATAAACAAAGCCATGCGTTTAACTAAATAGTGAAAATCATGTCATTGACATATTTATGCAAAAATAAAGTTTCAAAGCGTTCAAGGCAATAACATCACGGTAATAAAGCCAACTCCATGTTACATGCTTGGCAGCACGATTTCAATTTTCAAAGTATTTTTATAATGTATTCTCCGCGGTTACCACAGTCACCTTCCTTTTATCTATTTATACATTTCAGAGAACACCTTCAATGATTCACAATTTTGGAGGTAGGGCAAAGGAAGCTAAATTTCTTGTCTATAGTTTTTTTTTTAGAGATACAGCACTGAATCAGGCCCTTCGGCCCACCGAGTCTGTGCCGACCATTAACCACCCATTTACACTAATCCTACACTAATCCCATATTCCTACCACATCCTCACCTGTCCCTATATTCCCCTACCACCTACCTATACTAGGGGCAATTTATAATGGCCAATTTACCTATCAACCTGCAAGTCTTTTGGCTGTGAGAGGAAACCGGAGCACCCGGAGGAAACCCACGCAGACACAGGGAGAACTTGCAAACTCCACACAGGCAGTACCCAGAATTGAACCCGGGTCGCTGGAGCTGTGAGGCTGCGGTGCTAACCACTGCGCCACTGTGCCGCCCTATAGTGAAAAAGAACGAAGAAAATACGTGTTCTTAAAATAATGAAGGGGATCCGTGCAATAGATTAACAGTCAAGGAGGAGAATCAGAGATTATGTGGGTTAAATTAAATAACGGCAACTGCTAAAGCGAACTGGGTCGATCCCTGCACCACAACAGGTTAGCCCCGAAGCCCAAACAAAATTGGGCCTCGAGCCTCACTTAAATTAGACTGACGAGGCGTGGACACCTGCAGCATGTCTCCAAGCAACTCGTCGGCAATGGGGATGTAAATTTCGGGCTACTGCATCTCTGTTAGAGGCTCCCAGGTAGGTCCTGGGAGCGGAGAGGGCCGCGATTGGAGGGGGAGGGAGGGGGAAAGCAAGTGAGGGAGAGACGATCAAGAGGCGGAAGGGAGCAATCGGGAGGGTGTGGAGGCAATGAGGAGGGGCTTGGCAAGCACTCTTGCTCCACCCAGCACCACATTCAGATTAAGCTTTCTTTTAGATGCATGCTGGTTGTGCCACATGTAGATCCGATTATCCTGAATGCAGCAGGCCCAGAGACAGAAGAATCCTGACTCCACATTTAACCTTTAACTATTCTTAAGTTGCAGTGCAGTTCTGAAGCTTTTACCATTCTATGTTTAAGTCATAGAATCATAGAATGTTACAGCACAGACGGAGACCGTTCAGCCCTGTCGTGTCCATGCTGGCTCTCTGCAAGAGCAATTCAGCTAGTCCCACTTCCCCGCCTTTTCTCAAAGCCCTGAAATTTTTTTCTGTTCAGATAATTATGTCATTCCCTTTTGAAAGCCACGATTAAAATGCCCCCACCACATTGTCAGGCAGTGCATTCCAGATCCTAACCACTCACTGTGTAAAAATGTTTTTCCTCATGTCACCTCTGCTTCTTTTGCCAGTCACCTTAAATCGATGTCCTCTGCTTCTCAACCCTTCCACCAATGGTAACAGTCTCTCCCGAGCTACTCTGTCTCGACCTCTCATGATTTTGAACATCTCTATCAATTCTGCTCTCAACCTTCACTTCTCTAAGGAGAACAACCCCAGCTTCATCCACCTGTCCACGTAACTGAAACCTCTCATCCCCAGAATCATGTGATAAATCTTTACCGCACCCTGTCCAATGCCTTCACATCTTTCCTAAAATGTGGTGACCAGAATTGAGGCTGAACCGGTGTTTTATAAAGATTCACCATAAATTCATTGCTTTTGTAATCTCTGCCTCTGTTGATTAAGCCTTTAATCTCTTTCTCAACCTGCACTGCCACCTTCAATAATTTGTGCACATATGCCCCCAGGTCCCTCTGCTCCTGCACCCCTTTTAGAATTGTACCCTTTTGTTTATATTGCCTCTCTTCATTCTTCCCAAAATGAATCACTTTACACTTCTCTGACTTAAATTTCATCTGCCACTTGTCCGTCCATTTCACCAGTTTGTCTCTGTCTTCTTGAAGTCCATCACTATCCTCCTCACAGTTCACAATACTTCCAAGTTTGTGTCATGTGCACATTTTTAAATTATGCCCTTCACACCCAAGTCTAGGTTATTAATATAGCTCAAGAAAAGCGCAGTGGTCCTAATACCAACCCCTGGGCAGTCCCATGATATACCTTCCTCCAGTCCGAAAGACAACCGATCGCCAGTACTCACTATTTCCTGATCCTCAGCTAACTTCGTATCCATGCTGCTACTGTCCCTTTTATTCCATGGGCTTCAGCTTTGCTGAAAAGCCTGTTATATGGTACTTTATCAAACACCTTTTGGAAGTCCCTGTACACCACATCAACCACATTACCTTCATTCAACCCTTTCTGCTACCTCATTGAAAAACAAAAAAATCGTTAAACACCATTTGCCCTTAACAAATCCACGCTATCTATTAAAATTATTTAAATAGTTTGTAAAATCCCCAACACTGATGGATATTACACAAGTGATGCCAATAAAGGTGATTGATATGAATAAACTGTATCCTAAATAAATCATCACAAGGACATTGCTGTTTTTATAGGACCCGAGAAAGGGAACAGCAAAATAGGCATGACACAATGTAAGTGTCTCATGTAAAATTTGGTTTTCTTGAGTTTCCGGATATCGCCTTACAAATGTGGGGCCTGATTGAATATCCAGTCTAGGCTATTGAGATGAAAGTTGCTTTAAGCTGTTGTCTGCAAGGGTGCTATGGGAATTTGTGTTTGGACAATCTTAATGCAGTTCTTAGTGGGCATGGGAAAATGTTTTAACTTGGTACTAATTGGCAATCTTACTCCAATAGGTCACAGTTTGTCTGGTGTTGGAAATCAAAAATTGTCACTCTGGTACTCACTTGAAGTTGGGAGTTCCACCATGTTAGAGCAGATTAGAAAGAGCTTTACTTTGCATGTAAAAGTGATAGCCTAGAAAATGTGAGATACCAATAATGGAATAATAATAATGAGTTGCATAAAGTTTCCAAGTCTGTGGGGCAGTCTTCTTCTGACCAGCCCCACTTGCGTTCTGGTTGAAATTTATGGGTATGTACTGAGTTCTTCCCAAACCACTTGCAGAATCCATCTGATGCACCTCTGATGGGCCGAATGGTAACTGCACTTGCTTAGAGCAGGTAGAGGGCTCCACCATCAGTATTAGTTAGAGTCCTTGGCTCATTTCTGTGGGAGTCAAGAAAGTTTATTCAGCGGTTTTGAGGGCACTGACCGCAATTGCGACCTCTGCCTCCCACTTGAGCTTATTATGTCTGTGATGTGAACGCCGCTGTTGGGACAACTGCTCCTATTTTTGGAAGTCCTCTCCTCGCTCAATTGTTTTCTCCATCCCTCCCATTTAGAATGGGGTCGCACTCAGAACATAATAGCATGTAGATGTTCTATCCTGTTAGTACCTAACCTGGAAGTAATTGCCTGAAAGGAAAAGTGTTCCATCCCTCATGATTACAATTGCCCCTCTCGATGAGCACAAAGTTCAGGCAAACAAAATAGAGGGAAGTAGAAAAACACACCGATCTGCAGCAGCTGTGCTTTGTTGGGCACAACAAGATATATAAAAAGAAATTAACTGCATTAATGCCTTTGGGAAGAATTGCCATCAAATTGGAGCAAGCCACCATGTCCTTCATCATAAAGTGATGGATAGCTCATAAAAATCATTTCTTGTTACAGATTGTCTAAAATGTTCTCCCCGCAAAACGTTTGGCTCGATTTACAGACCATTCCCTCCCTCTCGTCCATGTCTCTCCAGAGACTATACCAAGCAGGCATAATAGATCATATCCAATTCACTCAGCAAATGATACTTTCTCTGTAATTGTTGAATGTGGACCTGCATGAAAGAAAAGGGGAAAGCTTCAAAACACAAGCAATTATCTAGCTCCCAGCAGTAACTCATTTTTTCTTTTTCTCCACAGAGGAGGAAAAGAACAAGTTTCATAAATGGGTTGTTTCTTTTTCAACTGCAGAGTGATTGTCAGCAACTGCTTATTGCCAGGAGATAACGCTGTGCTCATTCTTGCTGATTGTTGTCAATTCTAAGTCTGAGAACATCCTAGGTTTAAAATTACAAGAAGTGGGAGTACGTTTTGTTCACCGTGCTGCTTTGTTTTGTATTGAGAATACAAATATTTATATGAACATACGAATTAGGAGCAGAAGTAGGCCACTTGGTCCCTTGAGTCTGTTCTGCCATTCAATAAGATCATGGCTGATCTGTTTGTGTTTCGAATTCCACACTCCCATCTACCCCCGATAACCCGTGATTCCTTTGCCTAACAAGAATCTATCTACCTTTGCCTTAAAAATATTCAATGACCCCACCTCCAAAACCTTCTGAGGCAGAGAATTCCAAAGTCGCACAATCCTCTGACAGCAAAGATTTCTCCTTACGCCTGTCCTAAAAGGGCAACCCCTAATTTTAAAACAGCGCCCCCTAGTTCTGGACTCATCCACAAGAGGAAACATCCTTTCCACATCCACCTTGTCAAGACCATTCAGGATCTTATATCCTTCAATCAAGTCTCCCATCTTCTAAACTCCAGTGAAAACAAGCCCAAATCTCTCCTTTTATACTTATACATAAAGGGCTAGAAATTCAAGGGTACACTGCCAATTTTTCAGGAGTTAAACTAGAATCTCAGACTCCAATATGGCGGGGTGGGCAGGAAACATTGCGAGCCAGACATGCACTGCACGCCATATTGGTATAGGCAAAATAATAGTCACCCACGGCCTGGATGTGCATCTTCAAATAAAGTGCCCAGCACCTGTTGGAGGCCCCCTGTACAAATTGATTTGCTGGGTCGACAGAATTCAGGAAAACCAGCTCTACACAAAGCCTAACTAATATCTTTAAAGGAACTGGTGCAAGTCAAGAAGGCAAAATGGGAATGGTTCTCCCAGCTCCACATTAAATCTGTGGTACACTAGAGCAGTTGGCTCAACCACATTTCTAGGCCATAATGTCAAATTATAGGCATACTGAGTTTATCCAATACAGCTGTGCTGTACATGCCAGAAAGCTGCTAAGTTCAATTACTTATCTGCAACTAGTTAACTAACCTTATGTTGCTGGTAGGGGTGCTACATTTGACTCATTGCCACATTGGTTAGAGAAGGGAAAATGGCAGGGTTCCTGCTCACTGGCAGCAAGTGAAATTAAGACTGGGTTCAGAGATGATATCTGGCAATACTCCCATTCAAGGAACACCCACAAACAATACCCACTGGTTGAGGTACTGAACAGTGCTTGATGTTTATGGAACCATAGCCCAGCAAAGAGTCAATGTCTTCAGGAGGGGAGGGGAGTTAAAAATGTATATATTTGTAATAATATATAAAATGTATATACGAGAGTAAGCTTGCCGGGAACATAAAAACTGACTGTAAAAGTTTCTATTGGTATTTGAAGAGAAAAAGATTGCTGAAGACAAATGTAGGTCCCTAGAAACAGGGGAATTTATTATGGGGAACAAAGAAATGGCTGACCAACTAAATGCATACTTTGGTTCTGTCTTCACAAAGGAGGATACAAATATCATACCAGAAATGCTGGGGAACACAGGGTTTAGTGAGAGGGAGGAACTGAAGGAAATCAGTATTAGTAGAGAAATGGCGTTGGGGAAATTGATGGGATTGAAGGCCGATAAATCTCCAGGGCCTGATAATCTACATCCCAGAGTACTTAAGGAAGTGGCCCTAGAAATAGTGGATGCATTGGTGGTCATCTTCCAAGATTCTATAGACTCTGAAACAGTTCCTTTAGGTTGGAAGGGAGTTAATGTAACCCCACTATTTAAAAATGGAGGTAGAGCGAAAACAGGGAATTATCGACCAGTCAGCCTGACGTCGGTAGTGGGGAAAATTCTAGAGTCCATTATCATATATTTTATAGCAGAGCACTGGGAGAACAGTGGTAGAATTGGGCAGAGTCCGCATGGATTTACGAAAGGGAAATCATGCTTGACAAATCTACTAGAATTCTTCGAGGATTTAACTAGTACAGTTGATGAAGGAGAGCCAGTGGATGTGGTTTATTTGGACTTTCAGAAGGCTTTCGACAAAGTCCCACATAAGAGGTTAGCGTGTACAATTAAAGCACATGGGATTGGGGATAGTGTATTGCGATGGATAGAAAGTTGGTTGGCAGGCAGAAAACAAAGAGTAGGAATAAAAGGGTCTTTTTCCAAATGGCAGGCAGTGACTAGTGGGGTACCGCAGGGATCGGTGCAAGGACCCCAGCTATTCACAATATACATTAATGATTTAGGTGAGGGAACTAAATGTAATATCTCCAGATTTGCAGATGACACAAAACTGGGTGGGAGGGTGAGTTGTGAGGAGGGTGAGTTGTGAGGAGGATGCAGAGAGGCTTCATGGTGATTTGGGCAAATGCATGGCAGATGTAGTATAATGTGGATAAATGTGAGGTTATCCACTTTGGTCGCAAAAACAGGAAGGCAGATTATTATCTGAATGGCTATAAACTGGGAGAGGGGAATATACAGGCAATTATACAGGGCCTTGGTGAGGCCACACCTGGAATATTGTGTGCAGCTTTGGTCTCTTTATCTGAAGAAGGACGCTCTTGTTACAGAGGAAGTGCAGCGAAGGTTTACCAGACTGATTCTTGGGATGGCGGGACTGACGTATGAGGAGAGATTGAGTCGGTTAGGATTATATTCGCTGAAGTTCACAAGAGTGCGGGGGGATCTCTAGAAACCTATAAAAAGAAGGATGTTCCCGATGGTGGGGGAGTCCAAAACCAGGGGTCATAGTCTAAGGATACGGGGTAAACCTTTCAGGACTGAGATGTGGAGAAATGTATTCACCCAGAAAGTGGTGAGCCTGTGGAATTCGCTACCACAGAAAGCAGTTGAGGCCAAAACATTGTATGTTTTCAAGAAGGAGTTAGATATAGCTCTAGGAGCAAAAGGGATCAAAGGATATGGGGGGAAAGCGGGAACAGGTTACTGAGTTAGATGATCAGCCATGATCATAATGAATGGCGGAGCAGGCTCAAAGGGCCGCTGGCCTTCTCCTGCTCCTATTTTCTATGTTTCTATATTTTTCACTTGAACAGAGATCCAGCCAGTCCAGATCTGCTTCTGTTGCTTTCATGAAATCACTGTATTCATGACATTTCTGGAGAACCTCAGCAGCTGGAGACTGTCTGTAATCTTCGCTAACAGTTGACTACACTGTGAGATTATCATGATGCTCTGGTCCTTCAACAATTCTGTAAACTGTGCCTCTTCTGTTTTAATTTTCTTCTACTTTATCTAATTCAATCTATCGCAAGGCCTCAAAACCGTGGAAAGGCTTGCATATAAATTAGTTCTTCTTTTATACAGAATGAATATTTCTCTGCGATAAGCCAGGAGACCTTGGGCTGCCGAAGTTGTATTCACAGGGGTGATATTTAAAAGAAAATAGAAATTTCAGATAAGGCAGCCAATTCACCAAAAGAAATTAAATGAAGTCAAGAATGTAGGACCAGATGAATTTCATACAAGGGTGGTAAAGCCTTGCCACTGAGGTGAATTTCTGTGGGGAATTTCCCACTCACCTGCTGTAACTTAGGTGAAAGAGATGTAGAAACCCTGAAGGAACAACAAAAAAGTGGATGAGAGGGAAGAACACCCCCCTTCCCCCGCCCCCCCCCCCAAAGAAATTCAACCCATTATCTTTAGGAAATCATTAGAAAGGGGAGGACTTCCCAAGGATTTAACAGTAGCTAACGTCACATCAATCATTTAAAGACAAATAGGGCCTTGTCGATAAACTAGGGGTCAGTGACCCCACATCTGTTAAAGGTAATGTATTAGAAGACATCCTGATAGAGGGAATAATGAAAGACCTGGATAAGTATGGTACGGTAAGAAAGACTGAGTATGGATTCGTGGGAGATAAAATAAGACAACATGACTGGATTTCTATGAGAAAAGGCCCTTGTTGATAATAAAAAAAAGTTCTGTGGCAATAGATTATTTAGATTCAAGCAAGCTTTTGAGACTACCAAGTAGTTGATATTGGAAAATACCTTGAGACTGGGCCATCCAAGGCCTTCAGCAAAGGGCAGTGAGCGGAGCTTGCTGCTAATGATCAAGGAGGGATTTCTCATGGGGACAGCACAGTAAACCTGAACCTACATGTTCCCAGTGGCTTCACATACTTGAACAGACTTTCCAACAGAGTCAATGCGCATCAATTAGGAACAGGTCCACTAGTTGATTTAGCCCTAATTAAAACAATCAGCATTGTCACACAGGTAGCAGCCCATGGCGCTGTCTGCCTCAAGTGAATCAGCATAAGTGTGTAACATGCTGCCACAAATGAGTTTTCCCCCGTAGACATTTGCTTTGAAAGCAGGTGACTGAGAAGTGAGCTTATAGGGTACATAAGATGACTAGCAGCATAGAAGTAATTAATCATAGAATCATAAAAATTTACAGCACAGAAGGAGGACATTCAGCCCATTATGCCATCCTGCACTGGCTGAAAAAGAACCGTCCAGTTTAATTTCATTTTCCAGCTCTTGGTCCATAGCCCTGTAGGTTACGGCACTTCAAGTGCATATTCAAGTACTTTTTAAATACAATGAGGGTTTCTGCCTCCACCACCCTTTCAGGCAGTGAATTCCAGATCCCCACCAGCCTCTGGGTAAAACGATTTCTCCTCAACTCCCCTCTAATCCTTCTGTCAATTACTTTAAATCTATGTCCCCTGGTTATCGACCTCGCTGCTAAGGAAAGTAGGCCCTCCCTATCCAGTCTAACTAGGCACCTCATAATTTTATACACCTCAATTAAATCTCCCCTCAGCCTCCTCTGTTCCAAAGAAAACAACCTTAGCCTACTCAGTCTTTTCTTGTAATTAAAATTCTTCATTCCTGGCAACATCCTCGCAAATCTCCTCGGTACACTCTCTAGTGTGATCACATTCTTCCTGTAACGTGATGACCAGAACTGGATGCAATACTCTAGCTATGGTTTAACTAGTGTTTTATACAGTTCTGGCATAACCGCCCTGCTGTTATATTCTGTGCCTTGGTTAATAAAGTAAAGTATCCCATATACTTTCTTAACCACCTGCTACCTTCAGACATCTGTGGACATGCACTTCAAGGTTCCTCTACACTTCTCTGTATCCTCTCATTTATTGTGTATTCCTTTACCTTGTTTGCCCTCCCCAAATGCATTCCCTCTCACTTTTCTGAATTGAAATCCATTTGCCTCTTTTCTGCCCATCTAACCAGTGCATTGATATCTTCCTGCAGTCTACAACTTTTTTCCTTACTATCAACCACAGAGCCACTTTTTGTATCATCTGCAAACTTCTCAATCATGGCCTCTACATTTAAGTCTAAATCATTGATACATTTCATTAAAACCCAGTACTGAGTCTTGCGGAACCCAAAGTCACAAAAACACCAGTCGACCATTATCCTTTGCTTCCTGCCCACTGAGCCAATTTTGATCCTACTTGTCACTTTCCGTTGCATCCCATGGGCTTTCACTTTTCTGGCCAGTCTATCATGTGGAAACTTGTCAAAGGCTTTACTGAAACCCATGTAGAATCCATCAAACATGCTAGTCTCATCGATCCTCCTTATTACCTCCTCAAAGAATTCATCAAGTTTGTCAGACACAACCTTTCCTAAAGAAATCCATGATGATTGTCCTTGATTCGTCCGTGCCTTTCTAAATGACAATACTTTCCGTTAGAACTTTTTCCAATAATTTGTTCATACGAGCATATGAATAAGAAGCAGGAGTAGGCCGCTTGGCCCCTCGAGTCTGCTCCGCCATTCAACAAGATCATGGCCGATCTGATTGTAACCTCAACTCCTCATTCCTGCCTACCCCTAATAACCATTCACCCCCCTATCAAGGATCTATCTACCTCTGCCTTAAAAATATTTCAAGGCTCTGCTTCCACAGCCTTTTGAGGAAGAGAGTTCCAAAGACGCATGATCCTCTGAGAGAAAAAATTTCTGCTCAACTCTGTCTTAAATGGGCAACCCCTTATTTTTTAACAGTGACCCCTAGTTCTAGATTCTTCCCACAGAGGAAACATCCTACAAGAGGACTAGCCTATAATTACTCAGCCTATTCTTTTCTCCCTTTTTAAGCAACAGACAGTGTTAGCAATCCTCTGGCATCATGCCTGGAGCCAGAAGGGATTGGAAACAATGGCCAGAGCCTCCGCTATTTCCTCCCTTGCTTCTATTAAGATCTCAGGATCAAATTTCATCCAGGCCTAGTGATTTATCTACTTTCACAGATGCTAAACCACTTAATATTTCCTCTCCCACTATGTTTATCCCATCCAAATGTTTCATCTCCTCTTCAATTACAATATCTCCCTCTTTTGTGAAGTCAGACACGAAAGGTTGAATTTTCCTGCGGACATCGGGAACCAGACCTCAGGAACATATGTGGGTCCAGAGCCTGCATTTGTCATCGAGGCGCCCACCGGCACAACTTTACGTGAGGCGGGCTCCTAATTGGCCGCTTCCGCATTTTTGTCCAATTAAGGACAGCGGGCGGGTTCCCAAGGTGGGAGGCCCAATGAAAAGGGCCGTGCCATTGGCTGGCTGGCAGCCCCACCAGGAGAGGCGGGCGCTGCTGAGGCAGAAAGGCAAGTGTGAGGGCACCTAAAAATGGAGGTGCTCTTGGAAGCCTGCTGAAAATTTTAAATTAAAGAAGGCCCTAAGTTGTTAGGGCCGTCTGTGTGGAGGGAAACACCTCCCCAGGAATGGTTTTGGCCGTGGCCTTTTCATACTTGCAGCTCATGCGTTTGGCCGGAGAGAGGAGTCAACAATGGCTCTCCTGCCTGACGCTCCAAGTTACTGTCGGCCTCCAGACTCAGTAGGTGAAAAATCTTTTCCTCATCTCCCCTCTAATTTTTCTACTAATCACTTTAAATCTATGCCGCCTGGTCACTGACCTCTCTGCTAAGGTGAATAGGCCCTTCACCTTCGCTCTATCCAGGCCTCTCGCAATTTTGTACATCTTAATCAAATCTCACAGCCTTCTCTGTTCCAAGGAGAACAACCCCAGCCTATCCAATCTTTCATCATAGCTACATTTTTCCAGTCCTGGCAACATCCTCGTAAATCTCCTCTGTACCCTGTCTAGTGCAATTACATCCGTTCTGTAATGAGGCGACCAGAACTGCACACAGTACTCAGGTTGTGGCATAACCAATGAGTTATACAGTTCCAGCATAACCTCCCTGCTCTTAAAGTAAAAGATTCCATATGCCTTTTTAACCACCTTATCGACCTGTCCTGCTACCTTCAGGGATCAGTGGACATTCACTCCAAGGTCCCTCACCTCCTCTACACTTCTCAGTATTTTCCCATTAATCGTGTATTCCTTTGCCTTGTTTGACCTCACCAAATGCATCACCTCACACTTCTCCAGGTTGAATTTCATTTGACACTTTTCTGCCCCATCTGACCAGACCATCAATATCTTCCAGCAGCCTACAGCTATCCTCCTCGCTACCTACCACACAGCCAATCTTTGTGTCGTCTGAAAACTTCTTGATCATGCCCCCTGCAGTTACGTCCAAATCGTTAATATATACCACAAAAAGGGCCTAGTACTGAGCCCTGCGCAACGCCAATGGAAACAGCCCTCCAGTCGCAAAAACACCCATCAACAATTACCCTTTGTTTTCTGCCACTAAGCCAATTTTGTAATCAGCTTGCTGCAATTCCCTGGATCCCGTATGATTTTATTTTTTTAACCAGTCTGCCATGTGGGACTTTGTCAAAAACCTTGCTAAAATCCATGTAGACCACATCAACTGCACTACCCTCATTTTTCTTTCTTGCTACTTCTTCAAAAAATTCGTACTTGGTTCCCTTTCACCCTTCACCTGGTCTTACAATAATGGTTTAATTTTAAACACACACTGTTTTGAGCTCCCCCTTGGTGATTCCTTGTTCACCGCTTTCCAATTATAAGGCAAAGAAACCAGCACAAACAGGCTTTAGGTTTAAAGAAGAAAAGTTGAAATTTATTAAACTTAAATTTAAACTCTATTTCAGTTAATGCCTATGGATACACGCCGCACCCCACGCTAGCATGAATACACAATACACATATGCAAATAGAGACAGAAAAGAGCAGAAGAAAAATAAAGTGGAAAAGTTTGAGGCAATATCTGAAGAGTTTTGGTTGCGGTTCTTCGAGCTCACTGTAGAGTCCTTGATTCTTGGTAGATCTTGCTTTTCGTTGGGGCCCAGTATTCTTCTCAATCCTTGTTCGCTGTAGGAGACTTTTTTCTCTTGGGATTCATGTGTCTTCAGTGGATTCAGAGGCTTGTGAGAAAGTGATGGGAGCAGACAGACAGACAGGAGGTCTTCTTCAGCCCACAAACATTCTGCTTTCTGCAGGCTCTCAGTTCAAACTATACAATTCAGAAACCCCCAGGTTGCCAAGCAGGTTAGTCATGTGACTAACTGGTCTGACCACATCTCGGCTCTGTGTATTGTATCATCTTAGCAGAGAATTGATTGCGCTTCTCTGCCTTCAATGTCTGTTGGTATGTAAATGTTTTTTTTCAGCCAAGGCCTGGCAATCCTTGTAACAGACCTTTTCTTCCCAGCAACAATTTGAAATTTAATGTCCATGTGGCAAAATTAATATGCCCCATTATGGCAGGTGGGCGCCTGCATGACAGTATTCATGAAACATCTCAGAGTTTTCCTTGATTCTACTTGCTAATACTTTTTCATGCCTTCACTTTGCTTTTGTAGTTTCCTTTGTAATTTCTCCCTGCATTTTCTATTGTCCTCTTGGCATTTTGCTGTACTGAGGGTTGGTATCTGATATATGCTTCCCTTTTTTGCCTTACGCTCTTTCATACTGGGGACTCTATACTTGGGAGTCCCACCCTTTTTCTTTGTGGAAACATATTTGTTCTGATCCCTAATTATCTCACCTTTGAAGGCCTCCCACTGATCTGACGCTGATTTATCTTCAAGTTGCTTGTTTCCAGTCCACTTTTGCCAAATCATATCTCAGCTTGGTAAAATTGGCCTTTCCCCAGTTGAGAACTTTACTCCTGATCTATCTTTGTCCTTTTCCATAACTATGTTAGATTTAACTGAATTATGATCATCACCATCAAAATGCTCCCCTTTGATGCCCCGTGCACTTAATTTCCAAAAGTTAAGTATAGAATTGCTATTCTCTTGTTGGGCTTGTTACGTACTGGCTTGAGAAGTTCTCCTGAACACATTTTAAGAATTCCGCTCCCTCTACACTTTCCATATTGATTCTATCCCAGTCAATATTAGGGTAGTTGAAATCATCTATTATTACTGCCTTATTGTTTTTGCACTTTGCAGAGATTTGCCTACATACTTTCTCTTCTATCTCCCTCTGATTATTTGGAGGTATATAGTACACACCCAGTAGGGTAATTGCCCTTTTATTGTTCTTCAGTTCAACCCATATGGCCTCATTTGATAATTCTTCTGGCATACCATTCCCTCCTCACAGCTGTGATTGTTTCTTTAACCAGATTGTGACCCAACCTCCTTTTTCATCCCCCTCTCTATTTCATCTGAAAGCCCTTTGACTAAGAATGTTGAGCTGCCATTCCTGCCCTTCTTATAGATAGTTCTGAAACATGGCTTTGATACCATGCTCCCAAGGCCAGGATTTTCTCTGCCGGCTTCTGAACTCCGCCGTCAGGCTTAAATATGGGTCAGAAACGCGCACTGTGTGGAAACAGTTACTCATTGGGATTTTCTTCGGGCAGACAATTAATAGCCAGAGGGCGGGCTCACTGTCCATTTAAGAATGGTCAGCGGGCTCTCAAAACTGGAGGGCCAATCAGAGGGCATCCAGCTCGGAAGGAGCAGCAGGCTGCAGTAGAAGATAAGTAAAGGAGAGGGCTTTTTTAAAGGAAGCTCCTTTCTCCTTCATTTTTTAAATTTAAATTAAAAATTTACTTTTAAGGCAGACTACCACTATAGGGAGTGGAGCATGGAGAGAACCCCTCTACAGGGAAGCCTATGGCTACTGCAACACCCAGATAGGCAGGGAGGGCCTCTAGGCCTGCTTGGAGCCGTGGCTCCTCCAGTCTGCCGCCATGAGACTGCCACCAAGCAGTTAAACCTTGCCATCTGTGGGGACCTGGAAGCCGAGTTGAAAATCCTAGTCAGCCTCCTTTACTTGGCCTTAAATGACCGTTAATGAGCTGTGTCAGCTACCTGCCACGTGCGGCTGGGTATCCCTGCTGCCCTCCCATCCCCATCCCACCCTCCCATCCCCATCCCACCTCTGCAAAAATGGCCCAGGAATGGAATGGAACTTCAGAACTGGCTCATTGGCTAGTGGTGCTATTGTTAGCACCCACCAGCCTCTAATCTTAGACCCAGTAGGGCCTAAAAATCAAGCCTCAAGCCTTCAGCTCATTTGCCTTATTCACTAGACTCCTTGCATTGAAGTATACATCGCTAAGCACTGCCAAACTACTTTGTTGTCTTTTTTCTAGCCTTTGTTTCCTCTGCTTTTCACACTCACTCACAATTTTCTGCCTTCCATTTTCAGCTTTGCTTCTCTCCCTTCTGAATTTATCCTCAAATTCCCATACCTCTGCCAAACTAGTTTAAAACCTCTCCAACCCTCTCCTAGCAAACCTCCCCATGACGACATTGGTCTCCATTCTGTTGAAGTGCAACCCATTCAGCTTGTACAAGCCCCACCATCCCAGAACTGGTCCCACAGCCACACTGTTCTCCTATTTCTGCACTCGTGAAAGTGTAGCACCAGAAGTAATTCAAAGATTTCCACCTTGGGGCCCTACTTAATTTTTTTCTACTTCTGTAAAATCTGCCTTCAAGACCTCATCCCTCTTTCTACCGATGTCATTGGCACTGATATGGACCACGACCTCTGGTTGTTCCCCCTCCACTTTCAGAATATTTCCCAATCCATCAGTGACACCTTTGACATAGGCATCAGGGAGGCAACGTACCAACCTGGAGTCTCGTCCACAGAAACGCCTGTTAGTTCCCCTAACTATTGAATTCCCTATCAACATTCAGGCTTAGGCTGATAAGTGGAAAGTAATATTCAAGCCACACAAGTGCCAGGCAATGACCATCTCCCCTTGACATTCAACAATATTACCATCGCTGAATCCCCCACCATCAACAGGGGTTACCATAATCCAGAAACTGAACTGGACCAGCCATATAAATACTTGGCTTCAAGAGCAGGTCAGAGGTTGGGAATTCTGCGGCAAGTAACTCACCCCCTGATTCCCCAAAGCCTCTCCGTCATTTACAACGCACAAGTCAGGAGTGTGATGCAATACTGTCCACTTGCCTGGATGAGTGCAGCTCCAACAACACTCACAAAGCTCAACATCATCTAAGACAAAGCAGCTTTCTTGATTGGCACCCCATCCACCACCTTAAATATTCACTCCCTTCACCACCATGCACAGTGACAACAATGCGTATCATCTACAAGATGCACTGCAGCAACTCACCAAGGTGCCTTCAACAGCAACTTCCAAGCCCACGACCTCTACCACCTCCAAGGCCAAGGGCAGTAGCTGCATGGGAACACCACCATCTGCAAGTTCCCTTCCAAGCCACACAACATCCTGGCTTTGACCTATATTGCCATTCCTTCACTCTCACTGGGTCAAAATCCTGGAACTCCTTCCCTAACAGCATCGTGGGTATACCTGCACCACATGAACTTTTTTTTTATTGGTTTGTGGGCATTGCTAGCTAGCATTTCTTGCCCATCCCTAATTGGCCTTCAGCTGAGTAACTTGGTAGACCAATTCAGAGGGTATTTTAAGAGTCAATCACATTTCTGTGGGTCGGGAGTCACATGTAGGCCCAATCAGGTAACGACAGCAGATTTTTCTTCCCTAAAGGGCTTTAGTGAACCAAATAGATTTTTATGACAATTGACAATGGTTTCATGGTCACCATCAGACGAACTTTTTAATTCCCAGATTGATTGAATTTAATTTTACCATCTGCCATGGTGGGATTCAAACCCATGTTCCCATAGCAGTAGCCTGGGTTTCTGGGTTACGAGTCCAGCGACATCACCACTATACCACTGCAGTGATTCAAGAAGGTTGCTCACCACTACCTTCTTGAGGGCAATTTGGCATTGGCAATAAATGCTG
Source organism: Heterodontus francisci (assembly GCF_036365525.1). Lineage (NCBI taxonomy): Eukaryota > Metazoa > Chordata > Chondrichthyes > Heterodontiformes > Heterodontidae > Heterodontus > Heterodontus francisci. Next base: position 43,160,446 of record NC_090375.1, read on the forward strand.
GCCTTGCAGTGATGCTCACATCCCAAGGACAAATTTTTAAAAAATTGCTTTTCTGACCTTTCTTCTCCCCCACCTCATACAACTGAGCCGCCCATCATGCCGTGGAGTTGGCTGTGGCTGTGCTCCCCAGGGGAAACATCACCCTCACCGCTTTTCAAAACTGAATACTAGTTACAGAACAAGGTGCACTCAGGGGACTCCTACATAACCTGCCTGGTCTTGCTTGTCTGCCTGATGGCCACCCATTTTCTTTCCGCCTGTACATTCTTATGTACATGCTATCCACATCTCTCAGGCTCGTCGATGCGCTGCAGTGACACCAGCTGTTGCTCAAGCTCAGCAAACTGGAACTCGGTCTCCTCCAGCTGACGACACTTCCTGTCTGTGTGATTGTCCAGAGCACAATAAGCCTCCGCAAGTGCCGCACATGGCCCAGGATGTGCTTTCGACGGTGACTGAGGTGCCCTGCCATGCCTCTATTTATTAAACTAAAAACTAAACTTACCAGAAATATACAAGACGTGTCCCTGATCTGGACAAAACAAAAACACTCACCAGTCACTCACCAATTAGCTCCTTCCCTTATGCATTTTGTTATTTTGCACCACTTTCCCTGATGCTTATGTTCCCTCACATCTGGTCTTTCCAATTCTTGAACTAATCAATCTGTTGCTAAAAATACTAAACACACAAAAAATGGTATATAGATACATAATCTATATACTTGCCTTACATCCCTTTGGTTCTGTTGCTGTTCTGTCTGTTAATTTTGATGTTACTTGATGTCGGTTTTTTTATTTTTCCTGTGTTTAATTTAGTCTGCTCCTGCTCTTTTATCTCCGGCCTCCGCTCTCCTGGCGCACTTTTTGAATCTCCGGTCTGCTCCCTCTCATTTATCTCTGGCTGTGATCTCTTGGCATGCTGTTTTGAATATCTGGCATTTTCCTGCTCCTTTATTTCTGGCTTCCAATCTCCTGGTGCGTTTTTGAAATCTGGATTACTGCTTCAAACTAAGCCATGGCAGTATGATAACAGTACAGATTCAAACATGCAGAAGGTGAATTTTACACTCTTGTCAGGAAGTTCTTGACACAGAAAGCATGAGATAAAATTCTGGGCAGGGTTGTGGAGGTGAATACCACAAAACCATTTAAGAAGCAAGTCTGAATGGTAGGGGGAAACCATAGGTTCTTTCTGCCTGGATAAGCAAGTATAGGTCAAATAGCCTCCTCATCCATGTTTTGTGACCCCCCACAATGCAGAGAATAAGTTCTGCAGTAACAGGAAAGAGGACAGCAATATACAAGAAAAAGAAATCATGAGAACAACTTAAAAATGGTGTTCTGTCTATTGAATTGTGGTTCATGTAGGGAGATAGAAAAAGTTCGATTATCATCAGAACAAAGTCAGCCATTCAAGCTTTTTTAAAAATTCATGATCGTAGCCAAGGTTGACTGCCAGACTTGGAGCAGTTCCCCGGAGTATTCCTTTAAAGTGCAGAAACCCATAAAAACCTGTACTAAAAGCTACAGGATAATCTATTCGACTCTGAGCTTGTCAAACATCTTTAGATCATTTGAAATTCCTTGGCCTTGCTACCTCAGCCTGTGTTGAAAGTAAACAAAGAAGATTCGTAAAAGAAAAACTTCAGGCTCTTATGAAAGTTCTTTGAAATATACAGAGACAATTGCTCACACAGATCAAACTTCAGAAATAAAAAGAACAGAAATGCACAGTCAGCATCTGAAAGAGAAACAAAGGTAATGAACTGGTGAAAGGTCCTGTGGCCACTTGAAATATGAACTCTCTTTCCAAAGCTGTTTATTTTCAACATTCCATGGTTTGATTGCAAATTTCTATCATATGAACATATGAAAAATGGGGCTACAAAAGATCAGTTCATGCTCGCTCTACTTGTTGACCAGTGCAAAGTAGTGCATCACTCCCTCCGACTGCCAGTAATGCTAACTCCATGGAGAATAAAAATAAAACCTTTGACTAATTTTGGGAAAATATCTGGAAAATTCCTCCAAGGCTGCATAAGACAAGTGGGTGATCCATCTCGGCCTCTTCCCGAGGTCCCCAGCATCACAGATGCTAGTCTTCAGCCAATCCGATTCACTCCACATGATATCAAGAAACAACAGAAGACACTGGATACTGCAAAGGCTATGGGCCCTGCCAACATTCCAGCAATAGTACTGAAGACCTGTGCTCCAGAACTAGCTGCGCCCCTAGCCAAGATGTTCCAGTACAGCTACAACACTGGCATCTACCACAGTGGCGCAGTGGTTAGCACCGTAGCCTCACAGCTCCAGCGACCCGGATCCGATTCTGGGTACTGCCTGTGCGGAGTTTGCAAGTACTCCCTGTGACCGCGTGGGTTTTCGCCGGGTGCTCCGGTTTCCTCCCACAGCCAAAGACTTGCAGGTTGATTGGTAAATTGGCCATTATAAATTGCCCCTAGTATAGGTAGGTGGTAGGGGAATTGAGAGAAGGTGAGGATGTGAGAGGGTAATGGGATTAATGTAGGATTAGTATAAATGGGTAGTTGATGGTCGGCAGAGACTAGGTGGGCCGAAGGGCCTGTTTCAGTGCTGATCTCTAAATAAATAAATAAAAATAAATAAATGTGAAAAATTGCCCAGGTATGTCCTGTGCACAAAAACCAGGACAAATCCAACCTAGCCAATTACTGCCCTATCAGTCTACTTCCGATCATCAACAAAGTGATTGAAGGGGTTGTCAACAGTGCTATAAAGCAGCAATTGCTCAGCAATAACCTGCTGTCTGATGCTGAGTTTGGGTTCCACCAGGACCAGTCAGCTCCTGACTCATTACAGCCTTGGTTCAAACCTGGACAAAAGAGCTGAAAACCAGAGGTCAGGTGAGAGTGACTGCCCTTGACATCAAGGAAGCCTTTGACTGAGTATGGCATCAAGGAGCCCTAGCAAAACTGGATTCAATGGAAATCAGGGGGAAAACTCTCTGTTGCTTGGAGTCATACCTAGCACAAAGGAAGATGATTGTGGTTGTTGGAGGTCAGCCATCTAAGTCCCAGGACATTACTGCAGGAGTTCCTTATGGTCGTGTCCCAGGCCCAACCACCTTCAACTGACCTTCCCTCCATCGTAAAGTCAGAAGTGGGGATGTTCACTGATAATTGTGCAATGTTCAGCACCATTTGCGACTTCTCAGATACTGAAGCAGCCCTTGTCCATATGCAGCAAGACCTGGGCAACATCCGGGCTTGGGCTGATAAGTGGCAGGTAACATTTGTGTCATGCAAGTGCCAGGCAATGAGCATCACAAACAACAGAGAATCTAACCATCTCCCCTTGAATTTCAATGGCATTACCATCGCTGAATCCCCAACTATGAACATCCTGTGGGGTCACCATTGACCAGGAACTGAACTGGACCAGCCACATAAATGCTGCGACTACAAGAGCAGGTCAGAGGCTAGGAATTCTGTGGCGAGTAATTCACCCCCTGACTCCCCAGTGCCTGTCCACCATCTACAAGGCACAAGTCAGGAGTGTGATGGAATACTCTCCACTTGCCTGGATGGGTGCAGCTCCAACAACACTCATGAAGCTCGACACCATCCAGGACAAAGCAGTCCGCTTAATTGGCACCCCATCCACCATCTTCAATATTCACTCCGTCCACCACTGACACACAGTGGCAGCAGTGTGTACCATCTACAAAATGCACTGCAGCAACTCACCAAGGCTCCTTCAACAGCACCTTCCAAACCCATGGCCTCTACCACCTAGTAGACAAGGGCAGCAGATCCAGGGGAACACCTGCAACTTCCCCTCCAAGCCACACACCATCCTAAATCTGTAACAGAGCTCTAAAGAGAAAATCTCTATTTTCTGGTGTGTTTGTGTATGTGTGAGAGTGGTTAAGGTAAAAAGGGAACTTTCATATTTCAATCTCTGTGTTAATGCTTTTCTTCGTTACTGGTTATCTCTTGTTTTATTCTGAACTAATAATTTTATTGTCTATTAAAGAAAGCTTGTTGGTGTATTTTATTCGAGGATAAAAATAGAAACTCTGATTGATCGTATCGGTAACTAGGTAAACATTTAAATATATGTTGTGACCTGTGGAGAAGTGGAACTGGAAAAAACAGTGCACTCCTCCTTGCCTCCAACGGACCGGATAAATTCGTATTTCTCTGTGCATTCTGCGGCAAGCTTTGCTGTTGAGCGCAAAATCCAGGTCTTTAATGTTACAGCTTGGAAACAGGACATTTGGCCTAATCAGTCCATGTCTGTGTTTACCCGCCATGCAAACAGATTAGTTTCAATCACAGTTTTAGCCCTGTTCCCATATCCCTTCAATTCCTGTTCCTTCACTAACCTACCCAATGTATCTTGAATGTTAACATAGTTCCTTCCTCATTCACTAACATTCACTAAAATGAATTCCACATCCTCGCCACTCTCTGTAACAAGACGTTTCCCCTGCCCTCTGTTCTAAATCTGTTATATTTAACCTTCTTTCTACAGAAATTCATTCTTGACTGCTCAGTTACTGGATATCAAACCAGTAGGTTGACAACACAGGGGCAGTGGATGGGGTGAGAGAAGCGTGAAGAGGCAGAGCTGAGTGTCATCAGCATCCACATGACAGCTGACCCCCGTGTCTGTGGAAGATGGTTCCAAGGGGCAGCTTATAATGAGCAAGAACACAGGGGGCCAAGGATGGATCATTAGGGTCTCTATAGTTAATAGTGTGGGGACTGGAAGCTAAGCCTTTGCTGGAAATGTTTTGTCTACAATTGAATAGGTAAGAATGGAAACAAGCAAGAATGGTCTCACTGAGCTGAAAGGCATTGAAGGACAATGTTGTGGTTGACTGTGTCATAAAATGCAGAAAGGAAAAGGAAAGGTAATGCAGTATGGTCATATCATAGATGATGTCATCAACAATTTTGCTTAAGGCCATTTTGGTCCCAAGACAAGTACAGAAACCTGAGGGGAGAGATTCAAACATGCAGCTAAGTGAAAGATTGATATGGATTTGGGAGGTGACAATGTGGTCAAGGATATGGAGAGGAAAGGGAGGTTATTGATGGGGCAGTAGTTTGCATGAACAGCGGGGTCAAGAATAGGTGATAATGATACTGCCAGTTTTATTTATTTATTTAGAGATACAGCACTGAAACAGGCCCTTCGGCCCACCGAGTCTGTGCCGACCATCAACCACCCATTTATACTAGTCCTACATTAATCCCATATTCCTACCACATCCCCTCAATTCCCCTACCTACACTAGGAGCAATTTACAATGGCCAATTTACCTATCAACCTGCAAGTCTTTGGCTGTGGGAGGAAACTGGAGCACCCGGCGAAAACCCACGTGGTCACAGGGAGAACTTGCAAACTCCGCACAGGCAGTACCCGGAATCGAACCCAGGTCACAGGAGCTGTGAGGCTGCAATGCTAACCACTGTGCCGCCCTAAACATGGATTTTAAAGGGGATGGGGACCTGAGGAGAAGGACCAATTACAATAACAGGAGTTTTGTAATGGGTAATGGGGTCAATGGAGCAGGAGGTCGGTCTCATGAACTCGATGAGTGGGCATCAGGCGAAACAGAGAAATACGCAGCTTCAGTGAAACGGTGAATGGAGCCAAGGTTGGCTTGCTGCACAAGGATAAGGGAAATAGCACCATCAGCTGAATGAATGGTCTCAGTTTTATTGACAAGGAAGTCCCTGAACTCCTTGTATTTTTTGGAGTTGAAGGTAGAAGCAACAGGGGAGAAGGGTATTAGGTGCTTGTTAGTTAATAAAAGAAGTTAGGCAATAACTTTTTGGAGGTCTGCCAACGTTGTACCATTGTTTAAAAAGGGTGTGAGGGATAGACCAAATAATTATAGGCTGGTCAGTCTGACCTCAGTGGTGCGCAAATTATTAGAATCTATTCTGAGGGACAGGATAAACTGCCACTTAGAAAGGCACGGATTAATCAGGGATAGTCAGCATGGATTGGTTAAAGGAAGGTCATGTCTTACTAAATAATTGAATATTTTGAGGAAGTAACAAGGAGGATTGATAGGGGTAGTGCAGTGGATGTTATTTACATGGATTTTAGTAAGGCATTTGACAAGGTTCCACATGGCAGACTGGTCAGAAAAATAAAAGCCCATGGGATACAGGGTGAGTTGGATACAAAACTGGCACAGGAAACAAAGGGTAATTTTAAAACAAAAGGGTAATGGATGTTTTTCCGAATGGAAGGCGATTTCCAGTGGCGTTCCACAGGGCTCAGTGTTGGGTCCCTTCCTGTTTGTGGTATATATTAATGATTTGCACTTAAATGTGGGAGGCATGATTGGGAAATTTGCTGATGACACAAAAATTAGCCGTTGATATTGAAGAGGATAGCTGTGGACTCCAGAATGATATCAATGGTTTGGTTGAGTGGGCTGAAATGTGGCAAATGGAATTCAATTCAGAGAACTGTGAGGTAATGCAGTTAGGGAGGGCAAACAAAGCAAGGGAATACACAATAAACAGGAGAATATTGAGAGGGATAGAGGAAGTGAGAGACGTTGGAATGCATGTCGACAGGTCTCTGAAGATGGCAGGACTGGGAGATACAGTGGTAAAGGAGGCATATGGAATGCTTTCCTTTATTGACTGAGGTATAGAATACAAAAACATGGATGTAATGCTGCAACTGTATAAAATGCTGTTTAGGTCACAGCTGGAGTATTGCCTACAGTTCCCGTCACCATATTACAGGAAGGACATAATAGCTATGGAGAAAATACAGAGGAGATTTAGAAGAATGTTGCCAGGGCTTGAAAATTGCAGCTGTGAGGAAAAACTGGATAGGCAGTTCTGAAGAAGGGTCACTGACCCGGAAATGTTAACTCTGCTTCTGTCTCCACAGATGCTGCCAGACCTGCTGAGTATTTCCAGCATTTCTTGTTTTTATTTTTGGATAGGCTAGGGTTGTTTTCCTTAGAATAGCAGAGGCTGTGGGGTGTCTTAATTGAGGTATACAAAATTATGAGGATCCTAGATAGAGTAGACAGGAAGAACCTGTTTCCCCTAGCAGAGACGTCAGTTACCAAAGAGCACAGATTTAAGGTGATTGGCAGAAGGATTAGAGGGACATAGGAAAAACTCTTTCATTCAGAGGGTGGTGGGTGTCTGGAATTAACTGCCCGTTTCAGTGGAAAAGGCAGAAACCCTCAACTCATTTCAAAGGTACCGGGACCTGCACCTGAAGTGCTGTAACCTACAAGGCTACGGACCAGGTGCTGGAAGGTGGGATTAGACTGGGCGGCTAGTATTTTTCAGCCAGCGCAGACATGATGGGCTGAATGGCCTCTTTCTGTGCCGTAACTTTTCTGTGGTTCTGTGGTTCTAACTTTGCTCACCAGGACGATCCAGATCTAGTGGGTGGTTTTGGCAGAAGAGAGTTAAGCCGATGACACTTGTTATCGTCCAGCAAGATCTGGCTAAAATGCACTTAATCAGAATGCCGACTCTACTGCAAAGTTGTCTGTAGCCATAGACCTGTGAATCAGCATATTTAGGAGAAAGAAAATTGGCACAAAATAAAATAAACTGATTGAAACAATTCATAATATTCAACAAAAATACCTTCCATTACATTCCATTAAAAACAAAAAAACAAAACTTAGCAATAAAGAACCATCCGTGGCTTACCAGGGAAGTTAAGGATAGTATTAGATTAAAGGAAGAGGCTTATAATGTTGCAAAGAATAGTAATAAGGATCGGGAGTGTTTAGAAACCAGCAAAGGACAATGAAAAAAATCATAAAAATTGAAAAAATAGAATATGAGAATAAACGAGCCAGGAATATAAAAACAGAATGTAAGAGGTTTTGTTTTAATTCTTTCATGTGATGTGAGCATTGCTGGCAAGGCCAGCATTTGTTGCCAAACAACAAATTGTATAAAAAGGTGAGTAACCAAAATCAATGTTGGTCCCTGAGAGGCAAAGAGAGGAGAAATTATCATAGGGAAGGAGGAAATGGCAGAAACATTGAACAAATATTTTGTGTCTATCTTCACAGTAGAAGACACAAATTACATACCAAAAATAAACAGTAAAAGAGTGAGATACTTAAGGTATTCAGGAGATGGTGGCATAATGGTATTGTTACTGGACTAGTAATCTAGAGGAATAAAAGCAAAATACTGCGGATGCTGGAAATCTGAAATAAAAACAAGAAATGCTGGAATCACTCAGCAGGTCTGGCAGCATATGTGGAAAGAGAAGCAGAGTTAACGTTTCGGGTCAGTGACCCTTCTTCGGAACATTGATTTTGGTTACTCGCCTTTTTAATCTAGAGGTCTGAGCTAATGCATTGGGGATATGGGTTCAAATCCCACCTCAGCAGCTGGTGGAATTTAAAGTCAATTAATTAAAATCTAGAATTGAAAGCTTCTCAGGGAATGCAGCAAGAGGTGTCTGTGGCACCACAGGTGGCTCAGCTGCACAGGAAGGGAGGGAAAGGAGTGGGAGAGCTATAGTGACAGGGGATTCTATCATAAGGGGTACAGATAGGCATTTCTGTAGCCGCAAACTTGATTCCAAGATGGTATGTTGCTTCCCTGATGCTAGGGTCAAGGATGTCATGGAGCGGCTGCAGGACTTTCTGAAGGGGGAGGGGCAGCAATTTGAGGTCGTGGTACACATTGGTACCAACGACATAGGTAGAAAGAGGGATGAGGTCCTGCAACAAGAATTTAGGGAGCTAGGTAGCAGATTAAAAAGCAGGCTCTCAAAGGTTGTAATCTCTGGACTACTCCCAGTGTCACATGCTAGTGAGTATAGGAATAGGAGGATAGAGCAGATGAATACATGGCTGAGGATATGGTGCAGGAGGGAGGACTTTAGTTTCCTGGATCACTGGGACTGTTTCTGGCAAAGGTGGGATCTGTACAAGTTGGACGGGTTGCACCTGAACTGGAACGGGACCAACATCCTTGCTGGGAGTTTTGCTAGTGCTGTTGGGGGGGTGCGGTTTAAACTAATTTGGCAGGGGGATGGGATACAAAGTGGAGGTACAATAAGGGGTGATGCACAGTCAAATATAGAAGAGAAACTGAGTGAGTCTGGAAGGCAGAGCAAATATCGACCTGTTAAGGCACAAGTGAAAAATGCAAGGCTGGATTGTATCTATTTTAATGCAAGGAGTCTTACTAAGGCAGATGAATTGAGGGCATTGATTAGCACATGGGATTATGATATTATTGCTATCACCGAGACATGGTTGAGGGATTGGCAGCTCAATATTCCAGGGTATAGAATCTTCAGGCGTGATAGGGGAAGGGATAAAAGAAGAGGTGGTATTGCACTGTTGATCAAGAAGTCAATTACTGCAGTAAGGAGGGATGATATCTTAGAAGGTTCCTCAAATGAGGCCATATGGGTAGAAACAAAAAGGGGGCAATCACTTAACTGGGAGTGTACTAGAGGCCCCCAAACAGTCAGGGAGAGATAGAGGAGTAGATATGTGGGCAAATCTCAGAGAGGTGTAAAAATAATAGGGTAATAATAGTAGGGGATTTCAACTTCCCTAATATCAACTGGGATAGTCTTAGTGTAAAAGGCTTAAAGGGGGCGGAAATCTTAAAATGCATTCAGGAGAGCTTTTTTGAGCCAGTACGTAGAAAGTCCTCCAAGAGAAGGGGCAGGACTGGACCAAAGAGGCAAAGTAAGGATAGAGTTGGGGGTAATATATTAGATTGGTTAACGGCAGAGAGTATGGATAAATGGGATTTTTTCAAGTTGGCAGGCTGTAACTAGTGCAGTGTAGCAAGGATTGGTGGTGGGGCCTCAGCTCTATGCAATCTATATTAATGAATTAGACAAAAAGACAGAGATTAATGTCTCTAAGTTTGCTGATGATGAAAATCAAGGTGGGAATGTAAACCGTGAGGAGGATACAAAGAGGCTGCAAAGAATTATAGACAGGTTTATTGAATGGGCAACAAGGTGGCAGATGGAATATAATGTGGGGAAATGTGAGGTTACTCACTTTGGTAATAACAACAGAAAAGCAGAATATTTTTAGAAGGCATGAAATTTCTAAATGTTGATGTTCAGAGGGAATTAGGTGTACTTGTACAAGAAGCACAGAAAGTTAACATGCAGGTACAGCAAGCAATTAGTAAGACAAATAGCATGTTGGTCTTTCTTGCAAGGAGATTGGAGTACAAGAATAAGGCACTCTTGCTACAATTGTACAGGGCTTTGGCGAGACTTCATCTGGAGTACTATGTGCAGTTTTGGTCCCCATATGTGAGGATATACTTCCACTGGAGGCAGTACAACAAGATTAATGCGATTGGGTCCTATGATGAGAGGTTAAGTAATTTGGGCCTGGAGTTTAGAAGCATGAAAGGTGATCTCATTGAAACATACAGGATTCTGAGGGGACACCAAGAGGTTGTTTCCCCTGGCTGGGGAACTTAGAACACAAGGGGACAGTTTCAGGATAAGGGGTCGGTCATTTAGGACTGAGATGAAGACAACCTTCTTTACTCAAGGGTTGTGAATTCTTGGGATTCTCTAGCCCGAGGATTGTAAAAGCTTCAGTGTTCAGTGTATTTAAGTCTGGGATAGACCAATTTTTGGTGTCTCAGGGAATCAAGGGATATGGGAGTGGGCAGGAAAGTGGAGCTGAGGCAGAAGATGCATTGAATGGTGGAGCAGGCTCAAGGGGCTGTATGGTCTATTCCTGCTCCTATTTCTTATGTTTTTATGATTGATCATTTCTTCCCTCTCCCATGATTGATTGAGTATAGGGTACGTTTACAGTAACTTCTAAGATAAAAAAAATTAAGATAACAAGAAGAGGCTGTGATATTCCAGAAAGCTTGTTGTTGAAGAATTATACTGGAGCCAATCTTTACTCAGTCTTGCATTTATTTTACAAAGTTAAAAAATTACAAACATGCAGCTCCTCACTCAAACCTTCATCCAGTTTCAGTAAGTGTCTCCTTATATATACTCAAATATGACCCTAATTAACACCCTACACATGATTAAACACAATTAGCAGAAGCTACCAAGGCTTATTTTCATTGGAAAATAGATCCTGACATGACCTAATCGAACTTTTCGAGATTATGAATGGCAAGGATCCAAGTATCAAGGAAACAAATTCAAAATGAGAAAGAAGGGCAGTCAGGTGGAACTTTTTTACTCTAAGCATAATAGAGCTGTGGAATAAGTTATCAGGGAAAATCATTGAAGCAAACATTATGAATGGGTTCCAAAGGCAATTAACTATATTTCTAAAGTGAGAATGGATCAATGGGGTGGGGGTAGGGTGAAGGTGATTAATTGAGGTTGAGAGGTATCAAAATTGTCCTGGCTTGTTGACCTTAATAGTCTTTCCTATTCCAGAAAATTCTCATGTTCTTGCAATCCATCAAGTTTGCATCCTTTATAGATTATAAGACAGGACTGGGTGTTAAATATTCCTGGATACAAGGTGTTCAGGAAAGATAGGAAAGGGAAAAAAGCAGGAGGGGTGGCGGTATTGATGAAGGAGAGCATTGCGGTGCTGGAGAAAAAGGATGTCCCAGAGGGGTCAAGGACAAAATCAATTTGACAAGAGCTAAGGAACAAAAAAGGTGTGGTTACATTGCTCGGTGTTGTCTGTAGGCCACCAACTAGTGGGAAGAACATGGAGGAACAAATTTGCAAGGGAATTACAGAGAGGTGCAAAAATTATCTTTCTCCTGCTTCTTTGGCCTCCTTGTCTGGAGAGACAATGTGTGATCGCCTGGAGGTGGTTAGTGGTTTGTGGAGCAGCGCCTGGAGAGGCTATAAAGGCCAATTTTAGAGTGACAGACTCTTCCACAGGTGCTGAAGGTGAAGTTGGTTGCCGGGGCTGTTACACAGTTGGCTCTCTCCTTACAGTGCTGTCTCTTTTCCTGTCGAGTCTCTTCAACTTGCCTCTCTTCAGCCCTGCCTTTATAGCTAGCTGTCCGCCAGATCTGGCAATCTGGCAACTGGCTCCCATGACTTGTGGTCAATGTCAAAAGACTTCATGTCACGTTTGCAAACATCTTTAAAGCGGAGACATGGACGGCCAGTAAGTATGATATCAGTGACGAGCTCGCTGTGCAATACGTCCTTGGGGATCCTGCCATCTTCCATGTGGCTCACATGGCCAAGCCATCTCAAGCGCCTATGGCTCAGTAGGGCATACAAGCTGCCGATGTTGGCTGCCTCGAGGACTTCTGCATTGGAGATGCAGCCCCACCACCTGATGCCAAGGATTCTCCGGAGACAGCGAAGATGGAATGTGTTGAGACGTCGCTCTTGGCTGACATACGTTGTCCAGGCCTCGCTGCCGTAGAGCAAGGTATTGAGGACACAGGCTTGAAACACTCGGACTTTTGTGTTCCGTGTCAGTGCGCCATTTTCCCACATCCTCTTGGCCAGTCTGGACATAGCAGCAGACGCCTTTCCCATGCGCTTGTTGATTTATGCATCGAGAGACAGGTTACTGGTGATAGTTGAGCCTAGGTAGGTGAACTCTTGAACCACTTCCAGAGCGTAGTCGCTGATATTGATGGATGGAGCATTTCTGACATCCTGCCCCATGATGTTCGTTTTCTTGAGGCTGTTGGTTAGGCCAAATTTGTTGCAAGCAGCCGCAATCCTGTCGATGAGTCTCTGCAGACACTCTTTCGTGTGGGATGTTTATGCAGCATCGTCAGCAAAGAGGGGTTCCCTGATAAGGACTTTCCGTACTTTGGTCTTCACTCTAAGACGGGCAAGGTTGAACAACCTGCCATCTGATCTTGTGTGGAGGAAAATGCCTTCTTCTGGAGATTTGAATGCATGTGAGAGCAGCAGTGAGAAGAAGATTCCAAACAGTGTGGGTGCGAGAACACAGCCCTGTTTCACACCACTCAGGATGGGAAAGGGGTCTGATGAGGCACTGTTATGCTGAATTGTGCCTTTCATATTGTCATGGAATGAGGTGATGATGCTTAGTAGTTTTGGTGGACATCTGATCTTTGCCAGTAGTCTGAAGAGACCACGTCTGCTGACAAGGTCAAAGGCTTTGGTGAGATCTATGAAGGCAACATAGAGGGGCATCCGTTGTTCATGGCATTTCTCCTGTCGCTGGCGAAGGGAGAACAGCATGTCAATGGTGGATCTCTCTGTCCGAAAGCCGCACTGTGCCTCAGGGTAGATACGCTCAGCGTCTGTTTAAAATGACTTGAGCGAAGGCTTTTCCCACAGGGAGATTCCACGGTAGTTGTTGCAGTCACCACGGTCATCCTTGTTCTTATAGAGGGTGATGATATTGGCATCGTGCATGTCCTATGGTACTGCTCCCTCATCCCAGCACAGGCAAAGCAGTTCATGGAGTGCTGAGAGGCTTGGCACACCTGATTATTTCAGGAGTAATGCCGTCCTTTCCAGGGACTTTTCCGCTGGCTAGAGAATCGATGGCATTACTGAGCTCCGATTTTGTTGGCTGTTCGTCCATGACTATGGAAAAGGACAAAGAGAAATCCAGGGTAAGAATAATTAACTGGGGGAAGGCCAACTTCAATGAGTAAGAATGGAGCTGGGGTGAATAAATTGGAGTCAAAAGCTGGCCAGAAAACCGGTAGATGAACAATGGGCTATCTTCAAAGAAGAGATAGTTCGAGCACAGTCAAGGTATGTTCCCTCGAAGGGGAAAAGTCGGGCAAACAAATCCAGAATTCCCTGGTTGACAAAAGAGGTAGAGATTAAGATAAAGGGGAAAAAGTGTGCTTATGACAGATGCCAGGTAGAAAATACTACTGAGAACCAGGCCGAATATAGAAGGTCCAGAGGAGAAGTGAAGAAGCAAATAAGAGAAGCAAACTGAGAGCATGAAAAGAGACTGGCAGCTAGCATTAAAGGAAAACTCAAAGTTTTCTGTAGGCATATAAATAGTAAAAGGGTGGTAAAAGTAGGAGTGGGGCAATTAGGGACCAGAAAAGGGGACTTACACATGGAGGCAGAGGGCATAGCTGAAATTAATACTTAAATTAATACTTTGCATCTGTCTTTACCAAGGAAGAAGATGCAACCCAGGCAATGTTGAAAGAAGAGGGAAGTCAGACACTAGAGGGGTTTAAAATTGATAAAGAGGAAGTATTAGATAAGCTGTCTGTACTTAAAGTGGATAAAGAACCAGGAACAGATGAGATGCATCCAAGGATACTGAGGGAAGTGAGGGTGGAAATCACAGAAGTACTGGCCATAATGTTTCAGTCTTCCTTAGACTGGAGAATTGCAAACGTTACACCCTTGTTCAAAAAAGGGTGTAAAGAAAAGCCCAGCAACTCCAGGCCAGTCAGTTAAACTTCGGTGGTGGGAAAACTTATAGAAACAAATAATTCGGGACAAAATCAATAGTCACATGGACAAATGCGAGTTAATTAAGGAAAGCCAGCATGGATTTTTTAAGGGAAAATCATGTTTAACTAACTTACTGGAGTTTTTTGAGGAAGTAACAGGGAGGGTTGATGAGGGCAATGCTGTGAATGTGGTGTACATGGACTTTCAAAAGGCATTTGATACAGTGCCACATAACAGACTTGTGAGTAAACTTGTAGCTCATGGAATAAAAGGGATAGTAGCAACATGGATATGAAAATGGTTGAGTGACAGGAAACACATAGTGGTTAATAGATGTTTTTTGGGCTGGAGGAAGGTTTGTAATGGAGTTCCCCAGGGATCAGTGTTAGGATAAAAACAAGACATGCTAGAAATAGTCAGCAGGTCTGGCAGCATCTGTGGAGAGAGAAGCAGAGTTAATGTTTCAGGTCAGTGACCCTTCTTCAGAATTGACAAATATTAGAAATGTAAAAGATTTTAAGCAAGTTAAGCGGGGGGAGGTGGGGGGAGGGGGTGGAGCAAGAGATAACAAAAGAGAAGGTGTTGATAGGACAAGGTCACAGAGAATAACTGACCAGAAGGTCATGGAACAAAAGCAAGCAGTATGTTAATGGTGTGCTGAAAGACAAAGCGTTAGTACAGAGAGGGTGTAAATAGACTTTAAAGCACAAAGCATTCCAAGCACAAACATTATTTTTTTTTTAAAGAACAAACAGTGGTCAGGCAGAGTAGAAACAAACTAAACACACTAAAAAAAACCTAAAATAAAATAACCAAAGAAAAAAAGAAAAAATAACTAAACATAAAAGGGGGGGCCATCATGCTCTGACATTATTGAATTCAATGTTCAGTCCGGCAGGCTGTAGCGTGCCTAATCGGTAAATGAGATGTGTTCCTCGAGCCTGTGTTGATGTTCGCTGAAACACTGAAGCAATCCCAGGACAGAGATGTGAGCATGAGATCGGGGTGGGGGGTGTGGTGGTGTTGAAATGGCCAGCAACCGGAAGCTCGGGGTCATGCTTACGGACTGAGCGGAGGTATTCCGCAAAGCGGTCACCCAATCTGCGTTTGCTCTCCCCACTGCAGAGGAGACCACATTGTCAGCTGTGAATGCAATATACTAAATTGAAAGAAGTACATGTAAATCGCTGCTTCACCTGAAAGGAGTGTTTGAGGCCTTGGATAATGAGGAGAGAGGAAGTAAATGGGCAGGTATTACACCTCCTGCGATTGCAGGGGAAGGTGCCGTGGGAAGGGGACGAGGTGGTAGGGGTAATGGAGGAGTGGACGAGGGTGTCATGGAGGGAACGATCCCTTCGGAATGCTGACAGGGGAAGGGAGGGGAAGATGCGTTTGGTAGTGGCATCACGCTGGATGTGACGGAAGTGGCGGAGGATGATCCTTTGGATCTGGCGGCTGGTGGGGTGGAAAGTGAGGACAAGGGGAACCCTGTCGAGGTTCTGGGAGGGAGGGGAAGGGGTGAGAGTAGAGGTGCAGGAAATGGGACAGACACGGGACCTCTCTCTCCAGAAGCACCGCCTCACCTTATCTCAAAGCTGTTCTACTCCGCAATTTCATTTCATCCTCTCTCCGATCAGTGTTGGGACCCTTGCTTTTCCTGATATATATTAATGATATATTATACCTTGGTGTACAGGGCACAATTTCAAAGTTTGCAGATGATACAAAACTTGGAAGCATTGTGAACTGTGAGGAGGATAATGTCAAACTTCAAAGGACGTAGACAAGTTGGTGGAATAGGCAGACAGGTGGCAGATGAAGTTCAATGCCGAGAAATGTGAAATGATTCATTTTGGTAGGAAGAACATAGAGAGACAATATAGAATAAAGGATACATTTCTAAAGGAGGTACAGGAGCAGAGGGACCTAGGTGGAAAGGCCTTCTATCCAACTCGAACCCAACGACTTGTAGGGTTCGGGTTGGGTCGGGTCCCACTTCCGGGTCCGGCATTCAGGCTTGGGTCGGGCCGGATTGGACACGCTCTCTCACAACCTCAGGTAAGTGACTCTAATGTTAATGTACTTTTTAGACTTTAAAGGTGGTATTGTTATAGTTATTTTAAGCTTGTGCAGGTAAGTAACAAAGTGAATAACTGATGGTCAGGTCCGGTCGGGCGCGGCAAAAAATGGAAGGACTCGGGCCGGGTCGGGCTCGGGGTCGGTCTCGGGGTCAGATGGGTTTCTGTCGGGCTCGGGTCGGGTCTCATTTGCAGACCCGTGCAGGCCTTTACCTAGGTGTATATGTGCATAAGTCATTGAAGGTGGCAGGACAGGTTCAGAGACTGGTTAATAAAGCATACAGTATCCTGGGCTTTATTAATAGGAACATAGAGTACAAGAGCAAGGAAGTCATGTTGAACTTGTATAAAACACTAGTTCGGTCTCAGCTGGAGTATTGCTTCCAGTTCTGGGCACCGCACTTTTGGAAAGATGTGAGGGCATTGGAGAGAGTACAGAAAAGATTCATGAGAATGGTTCCAGGGATGAGGGGTCTGGACAGAGTAGGTGGAGAGAAACTCTTCCCAATCGTGTAAAGGATTGAGAACGAGAGGGCACAGATTTAAAGTATTTGGTCAGAGAACCAAAAGTGACATGAGGAAAAGCTTTTTCACGTAGTGAGTGGTTAAGGTCTGGAATGCACTGCCTGAGAATGTGGTGGAGGCAGGTTCAATTGAAGCATTTCAAAGGGAATTAGACAATAATATGAAAAGAAAGGATGTGCAGGGTTATGGGGAGAAGGCGGGCAATGGAATTGCTCTTTCAGAGAGCCAGCGTGGACGCGATGGGCCGACTGGCCTCCTTCTGCCCTCTAACAATTCTGTGATTATGTATAATGGGACTCATCATGAAGTTCATACCACCTATTTAATCTCCTGAGGGGAAAATGCTGCATAATTATTCACTAATCCTCACAGGTGAGCAAGTTAACATCCAGAATGCAAATTGATCATTGCTATGGAAATGCTGTTGGCCAAAACTAGGGAGCATAGACTGCTGTGGCCAGAGGAATGGAAAAATGCTAAAGAGCTTTCATCGCAATTAGTTCTGAGGATTAAATTGAACCATAGAATGCTACAGAACAAAAATGTTATCCTTCATGTCTGTGCCTGTGCTTTATGCCACAAAAGGCACTTACATTAATTCCATAACTTTTAATAATCATCTTTTACAAGTATTTACCTAATTCATGCTAATAGAATTTATGGACATTGTTTTATGAAGAGCAGCAACAGTTTGCATTCATTTGGCAGTCCTGAGGCACTTCATGAAAGCCCAAAGGAAACGAGGACACTGAGTCACAGAGGAAAGTTTATGAGGGATCACCAAAAACATGGTCAAAATTATGGGTTTCAAAGAGCTTTTAATGAACAGGAGGGAGATGGAGAAGTTTAGAGAGGAAACTTCAAAACCTAGGGTCATGATGGTTGAAAGCAGGACCACCAGTTGTGAGGCGGGAGGATGGAGAATGCACAAGAAGCCAGAGCCTGAGGAACAGACAATTCACACCCCCATCCTCTTCTGATGGACTTTCACTAGCAGAAAACCACAGTGGCTCAGATCAGAGTTAAAATTGCAGCCAGTGCCCAAGAATTCATCAGATCTCAGCCTGCATACTTAAAGAAAGACCCGACTGCCTGTTGGTGAGTGTCTCAGTTGCCTGACCAGAATTACTGGTAAAAATCAGCAATAGCAGGATCAGGCGTGACATCAGTGGGTAAGTCAATCAGTGGATTTTCCAGTTTCCATCAGGTGGGTAGGGTTAAAATTTCCCCTTTCTCTTTCCTAATCAACCAGGGTTCATCCAAGTTTTAGATCCTTTGAAGAAAAAGATTGACATGAAGACACGTTAAGCTTCGTATTAGAGCATACCCTGTTGAAATGTAGCAATTTTTGATAATGTAGAATGAGGAAAGGCCATTTAGTCCATTAAGTAAATTCTATCCCTAGATCCTGACAGCAGGAATGTCCAATTTGTTTGTCTTCGTGGGCCACTTGATGAGCACCATGGAACTTCATGAGCTGCACATGAATTTTCTCTCGATGTTCAGATTCATTTGTATATATCTCACTAACAGATCTTTGGTTCTTATTTACACATAAATGAGGTAATGGCACTTAAAACAGCCCTTTCCAAACCTGCAGAAGCACAAAATCTAAGCAAGACAAACCAGTACATAAACAGAATAGGGATAATTTTCCATTGCTGTTTAACTGCATCTGGGTCTGCCTATCAGCTAGCGTAAAATCTCACGGAGTTAACGGCCCATCATTTTCAGCATCAGCTTATTTGAATAGTTAACATGAATTCCCAGTCCAAAGTTCTCCATCTGCCCAGAGCTAGCCTAATAAGGCATAGAGAAAATCTGGCTAGCATGCAACCCCTAAAAGTTCAAACATTTTTAAAAGATAAAAGGAGCATGTTGATGTGCCCCAAGGTGGAAATGAATAGGATGGGGAACAAAGGAGCAGGATGGTAGAAGTTGAGACCTGGGGAATTCTGCTGCTTCACCTTTCCCTAATGCCCTGAAAAGCTAGAATTTCCATACAGAGAGACACACACACAAGCATTGCATGCAGCATCTTACAACATGAGTTCTGCTTGAAGTTGTGGCTGGAAGCTAGCATCTGCCCATTTTCTGTTATTTAAGGCTTGGAAAGTGGGCTGCTGGAATTGACACTGACCAGCAGCAGCACAACACTACAAAGCCCCCTGTGTCTCACACAGAAGATCGCAAGCACCAATACAGCTACACTCACCATGGAAAAATGCAGTTACTGAGGTTGAGAAGGCAGGACAAACAGTCATGTTGGCAAAACAAGGAGCAGTAACCTGCTGGACAGATGATCACATGCATGCCATCAGTTTTTCTGCACTGCAGTGATATTGGCAAGCAGTGTCATGCTTCTTTTCATCAAGAAAGGTGACAAAAGTGCTTTGATGATAACTAATGTTTCACTCACTTGTTGGATACATTGACTGTCAGCACATTAGTTGACAGTGCAGTGCTTGGCTGAAATGAGCTGGAGCCAAAAATATTGAGCCCTGCAGTGCCATTGACGGAACTGCCAGGTCCACTGCAGATGGTGTAGCATATGGTCGATTTCTGTAATTGTCTCTCTGCTGACTTAGAGCCTGTGGAGACAATTGCCTCCCAGCATTGTTAGATGTTTCAAGGGTTGCATAATCAATGCAGTTCAGCTGCCTGTTGATCTGCCTTGGAACCATCAAAGTTTACAGCACAGAAAAGGCCATTTGTGTCACATGCTTTTTTTTTGCAAGAGCAATCCAAAACTCAGCCCACAGCCGTGATTTCCCCCCACAACCCTACGTCTTCCTCTGCTTCCAAAATCTATCCAATTTTCCCTTAAAAGATTTCTGCTTCAATTATTCCCTGTGGCACAGCATTCCATTCTCCAACAAATCTTCATGTAAGGAAATTTCTCATAACCTTTCATCGAATGCAACTACAGCCATGCGATGCTATATTGCGGGAGCAAGAGAAACTTCATCATTAATTTGACATACAGTCCACCATGGTCTGTATGCAGTATGGACTTAGATACTTTGTGATTCAGCCCCTGTTTTTTTTGTGAAAAATAGAATTGGAAGAGTTCCTTTTCATATATCCTTTTTTTTATTTGCATTCGCTCCAGTTGTGCTGAAATCTTGTCAATGCTTTATAGATGGTCCACTTTCTGCTGACTTTGGAACAGAAAGGAAACAATTCAATGTGATGGAAATAAAAACTGTAGCAACAAATAGTGTCCAAAAAATTCCGCCAATAAAATCCCCACAAAAAGATGTTATCGTCTTAAGAGCTGCCGAGCCGATCACACTTCTCTTTAAACCCATTGAAAACTGCAATTCTAAGAGTCATAAATCATGCTATAGGGACCTTTGATTGCATTTCTTTTAATTTGATGAAGCTTGCACTCGATATGAATAAGAGCGTCAGAAAATCACGGCACATTTGCCTAAGGCTTCTGGCCCAATTTTCCAATGCTTGCCAGTGCTTGGAGGAAATGTACCATCATAAGCATGAATATAAATTAATTGCCTGCGTATCGTGGGATGAATGCAAATTCTCATGGGCCATGTTTGGCCCACTGACATAGTTTGAATACCACTGATATAGACTTTACCCGAATAGAAACATTACCTCATCCACTTAATCTCTGAAAGGAAAGTTACATATCAGTCATCCCACTCAGAACTCAGTGGCTAACTGGGGGCAAAATTAAAAAAAAATACAATGCTAATGATTTCCAGCAAAGGTATTAAACAGTGTATGTTGGTAACAATAAATCATTGCTAGAAATTTTTAAATGTAGCACTTTTTTAGGTTTCAGATGATAATGCAGACTGTAACACGCATTATCTTTCCCCTGCACTATGAACTTTGGCCTTTCACCTCGATTTCTCAATATAATTTTCAGTTCTGCTGTCATGCTTTGTAATGTCATCTGGCCTTGATATTTGTCTCCTATCGCTTGGAATTGCTTATTCTCCGCGTTAAATGTCGGCAACGCATATTTATCTTTCACTGTAGAGAGTGGAGCTGTCACCCAATGTATTCTGTAAGATTTTAATTCATTGTCTGTGTTTCCATGCAGTTTCATTGGCCACTCACTGGGCAACATCATCATTCGCTCAGTACTGACGCGGCCAAGATTTCGATGTTACCTCAGCAAGCTGCATACTTTCCTGTCGCTGTCTGGACCACATCTGGGAACACTTTATAATAACAGTACGCTGGTTAGCACAGGTAAGTTGTTGCAGGAAGTAGGGTTTGTTACATAACATGGAAGATACCCAGGGTGAATTATGGATTTTGGCAGAAACCTGTTTATTGTGATAGATACTTTAAAGGATGTTACCTGATTGGTTTTAAAGAAAAAAGAGTGGTGATTCTGTTACTTATGGGGAAGCTAAATTTAGTCTTCCCAACTCTACCTTTTCAGGTCTGTGACCTTTCATCAGAACTTTCATCAGAGTTCTGATGAAAGGTCACAGACCTGAAATGTTAACTCTGGGCTTCTCTCTCCACAGATGCTGCCAGACCTGCTGAGTATTTCCATCACTTTCTGTTTTTATTCTACCTTGCCACTAGTCCCCTGTCTGACCACAGGCTGCCGATGAGTCAAAATTTCTTCCAACTGAAGTCATAATTTCTGGCCTCCACAATAAACTGTTCTTATCCTCCTTCCCAGCCATTTGCTCAAACTAAACCAAACTGTGGAAATCCTTAGCCCCCTGTTAAATCCAGAGCTGAGCTCAAACTCTGCACTTTTACCATCACCAAGGCTGCTTAACTTTCACTTCCGCATCACTGTCCCCCACCTCTCTCACCTCACTCCCTCGGCTGCTGAAAAATTAGCCATGCTTTTGTCTACTCTTTTTAGCTTCACATTCCCCCACCCATAAACTTCAACTTGTTCAAATCCTCTATTCAGTCTCGCACTAATTCCCACTCGTCCATTACCACTGTTCTCATTGACCTATGTGGGCTTCCTGTCCCTCATCATATTTTAAATCCTCATCTTCAAGAGTTACATATAGGGCAGTTAAAGTATGGGCGGTGGGTACCCTTCACTGATGGGTATTACTGAATGATGTAGGTTTTCATGACAATCCAGCAGCTCTCATGATCATTTTTTCTGGTACCAGCCCAGAAATTAGCAGATTTATTGAATTCAACATTTACAAATTGCTGTGGTGCCTTTTGAACTTTCAATTTCTAGGATGTTAGTCCATTTGGTAACTATCCAAGGTCATCTTTCAATAACGCCATTTGTTCGAGACACTGGAGGGTGAACAAATGATAGCTCAGCAAGGGGACACCTCCAGGGTTTGGGGGGGTGGGCTGCTTGGAGAGCTTGGCCCAAATATGTCATTTGTAATCTCTTGCATTATTTATGTGCAACTAATAAGTTATTCATGACAAACTAAGACATCCAAATTATAGTTACGAAAGATTTCTATTTATGCACTGACGTTCCCCCTGATATTTCAAGTGCGCACTTTTAGTAAATCCAAATCTCTTTGAGAAAGATATTTTTTTAAATCTCCTTATTTCGTCTGCCTGAAAATAAAGACTTTTTCCCCCCCTTTTGGTTGGAAATAAATGCTTACTAATGAAAGGCACTGGAGGCAATGACAGATTGCTGAGCATAGAGCAGTAGTTTAGTTGTGATCTTAGACAACAGCTGTTCTTATAGTTTTATACAAAGACATGTTATACTCAATTCAAATCCACTCAGATGCTAATCAGATCTGAACAAATCTTTATCAAGACTCAATTTGTTCACAGAGAGACTTAGAGTCTCACCAGCATTAGCACAGTGTCCTTTCACCTCTGGGATTTGCAATTTAATCTAGCTCAGATTGATGAAAGTTATCTGTTTCTGTGTTTCGGTCTGGGGGCGTCACTCATGATCTGTGATTTTCACTCTCTGTATCTTTTTCTCTCTCAATTTTTCTCGCTGTCTGTCTCTTTCATGCTCCGTTTAATTTTCTCTTTCTCTCAGTTTCATCGTTTCTCCTGAAAGGCTGCTACGTGAAATGAATTTAGCTGTCTCACCCAATTGTCAGTGATGAGATTCACAGCACACACCTGCTGACAATTCTGCACTAATTGGCAATCTCAATCAGATTGCATCTGGTGTGGGGAAATAGGAATGGCACACTGATGCAGCAGGAGTCGAAATCATTTTCTAGTGAGTCTGAGCAAAGACAGGCAAAGAAGTGTCTGTTGTAACAAATTTCTAATCATGGTGGTAAGGAACTGATTTTAATTCAGTGGAAGACCTAGTGCCTGCCATAATAGTAGAATACTCAGTAGTCTGTCAAAAACTGCACCATCAGGTACAAAACTGGACAAGTGACAAATCTAGGCTCCAACTCCTTTTTAGGAGAGAATGTAACTTTAAAAACAAACTGGCTGGGCATGATATTAACAGCTGCTTTCTTTTCTTTCCATGTCTGAGCATACGGACAGGTGATCCACTCTTGGATTACTTCCAATATTGAGCTGGCCTCTGTGAAGTGAACAAAAGCACTTTGTGGAGAGAGGCGAGAACCTCACTTCTCATTTAATATAGTTTTTATTCAAATCCTCTCTACCCTTTTGATTCATCTATGCTATGAATCTAGTGTCAACCCACATGTATGAGGCGCTGAGGAGCTTGATTGATCAGTTCTTGGCTAACTTCCTAGACGGTGGTCAGTGGTGATACTGGCAATACCAAGTATAGGCTCTCAAACTATAATCAGACAATTCTGATATGAATATTTCATTTGTCTTTCTGATGCCATTTCTTCATCCTTTCCTGCACTTCATCTAAAATCTGCCCTGCTCTCCATAACAGAACACGAAAAAGGTGGTTGACTCAATTTTCTTTCACTATCGCCTTCAAACTCTCCTTCCATCGTTTGTTTCCTATATTTCTCTATTTTGTTGATTCAGCTCTGGTCATTGCTGCTCTGCAATTTCCTCTCCCGAAGCTCAGGGGTGAGAAATTTCTGCCAGATGGTGATTACTGACAGGGTTTTGGAAATCTGTCATTGGCTACTTCCAGCCCGCCAAAACCTTCAATACGGCCCTGTCTGTGACTGGTCAGTGTCTGTGATTGACAGCAGGCTGCCTGGGTGGGGTGAGCGCTGATTGGTGGTTTGCAGAACAGGCATGCTGGGATTGGCCGCCCCTGCTGTTTTCAGGCAGTTCGAGTGAGTGGGAATGGTTGCTGCGGGGAGAGAGGGAAAGAAAGAGAGAGAGAGAGGAAGGAAGCCAGCCAGCCAGCCAGCCAGCCAGCCAGCCAGCACACAGCTAGAGCTGCAGGCCGGAGCACATAGAGAAAGTAAGGCAGCCCCTTAAACCAGTACAGGCCCAGAGAGCAGAGGGAGAGAGAGGGGAGCCACAAAGAAAGGGGGGAACACAGAGAGAGAGGGGGGACAGAGAGAGGTGGGGGGAACAGAGGGGGGAGACAGAGAGAGGGAGGACACTGGGGGGGTGGGGGGAGCGGAAATACCAAGGTGGGGGGACAGCAAGAGAGAGACACACACACACACACAGACATGGGGGTATGAGAAAGAAAGACACAGAGAGAGGGAGAAGGAGAAAGAGGGAGAGACACAAAGAGAGAGAGACCGACACAGAAACATACACACAGAGAGAGAGGGAGAGAGAGACTGGCACAGAGAGAGGGAGAGAGACCGACACAGAGGGAGGGAGGGAGAGAGAGAGAGACCGACAGACACACACAGAGAGAGGGAGAGAGGCAGATAGACAAAAAGACACAGACAGCCAGAGAGCGAGACGGATAGACAGACACAGAGGGTGGAATTTTGCTCTTCCCAACATTGGGTTTGGAGGCAGGGAGAGCATAAAATCAGGTGGGATGGTAGCAGAGGGAGACCCCGCCAACATCCTGCCTCCCCCAAAATTTAGTCCAGTGGGGGAAGGCCAGTGAACAGCCTTTCAGCCCCACCGCCAATTGAGGCCCTTTAACTGGGTAATTAACCCCCATTTAAGGGTCTCTTCCCACCACAGCTGCAATTCCCCATGCGGCAGGGATCCCTGTCCATGCACAGGAAGCATGGCACGAAAAACCATGCGTGCTGCTTTCCAGCTCCAAGGAAAGGAGGGTGTCCGTCATTCAAAGGCACTTAGTACCTGAACCAGGGACCCGGCATGGGTTGTGGGGGGGCGGGTTGGCTGGCAGCTCAGCAAGACTGGGACATCCGGCGAGGGGGTCCTAAATCCTATGGAAGGCCTACCGTTGTCCAGTTAAGTACCTGATTGGCACTAAATTTGGTGGGCCTTTCGTAGAAGAGGGGGCATGGGGATCTCGGCGTCGGTTTCCCCCGACGTTGAGACCCCCATCACAAGCATAAAATTCCCCCCAGAGAGGGGAGGGGCAGATAGAGACACAGGCACACAATGAAGGGTGGCGAGAGAGAGATGGGGGAGAAAGAGTGATCAAGCTTACTCCTGACAGATGGACTTCTATCCGGAATACTCCACATCACTACATCAAGTGTGCGGGCAGACACTGACTACTTGCGCAAGCAAAAACAATGTCAGGTATCTCACTAAATCAATGTTCAACATAGTGACGAGAAAGTAAGTTAATAAATTGGTCTTCTCATTTAAAGCTTGTTCACAAAAAAGCACATTTTTTGTTTTGATTAATAATAAAACAAATTTCTAATGCCTTTATCTTTCTGAAATTTGCTTGCTGACCCCCTATGTCAGTAAAAAATTGTAATGTGGCCCCTCGCACGTAAAGGTTGGACACCCCTGCAATTTCTGACCTTCAGACCCAAAAGACCTGCTTTAGAAAAAAATATTGGAACTGTCAGTTTAACTGACAGTTGCTGCGAGTAGGAACTGCTGCTTCCGACCTTCGGGGCAGCTTTGTGATTTTCTGACAGGCTTTGCAAAAATGAAAATCAGAACTGACAATTCTGGTGTTAAAATTTACTTCATCCTTCATAATTACATTACTAACTGTATTAAATGTTGAAATGCTGAGGTCACTTTGGTGATATTATACAAATGCATTGGTCCGTCGTCTTGATGGTAATTGAAGATAAACAAGGGAAAACTAATGTTTTTACACATTTGAAGTGGCCTGGAAGCATTTGCATTTATTACAGATCATTAATAGTGCTATGATTCCTTGTCAAAAAAAATCAGACTTTTTTGTCTTTGGCCACTCTCAACCCTGGAAACTGCAAACACAACATCCTACACCCTCTTCAATAGCAGTTGAACTGTATATCACTCTTGCCTCACTCCATCCCAAGATCGCAAACTCCAACTACTTCAGGCTTCTCTCCACAATCTATATGCTTTGAAAATCAAGCGAGACATCACCTAATCATTACTTGACTTAATCTGTCTTCTCTCCTAGCTTTTTAATCGTGATTGTGAAGCAGGCAAGGGGAATGTTTGTGCTCCAGCAGCTGTTGTCACTAAATTTATTTTTTTTCACCACTAGGCCTTTGGCTCATGCAGAAACTGAAAAAGTCTAGCTCACTGTTACAGCTAACCTTCAAGGACCAGGCTGACCCTCGCAAGACTTTCCTGTATAAACTCAGTGAAAAACCAGGTAGGTACAGTGTGATCTGTGTATTTTCTGTGGAAACACCAACAGCAATTGGGTGGTATCTCCCATTATTATATGCTTGGCTTTTTCTCTTCACCAACCACTTCCAATGTTCTTATTCCTTTGAAATCAATGACTACAGCTGAGGTACAATTGAGCAAGTGTGAGCTACCTTACAGTATCTCACACAAATGCATGCTTATTACATGTGACCCCAGTCACTGCTGTTTAGAAGCCTGTCAACCATTGTGAGTATCACAGTCAAGCCTGTCCACTTATGAGTCCAATAGACAAGTCTGTGACGGTCCTGGTATTTTCTACACCCTTTTCTCTTCCGAAGACCTGATAGTTTCACATTCCCGCAAGAATTTAAAATTTCATCTTCTGCTTTCTGTCAAGTTGGTTTAAGTCTAATGGTTAATTCTGATTGTGGTAAATTGCCAGCTGAAATCCATTTCGGATTTCCTTTAGGTATTCAGTGTATCGATTGACAGAAAATATGGCACATTAAATAGATTCACACAGGCTAAAACAATTATCTGTTTTTTTTCTACTTAAATAATACACAGAAAAAAATCCATTAGGTTTATACTATAAGCACACTAAAAGTATACAAACAATTCTGGCTCCGTCTGCGAGCGGTTTATTTACCCTTTGCAAGCTGTATAACTATAAATAATCAAATAATTCTTCCATGAAATCTTTCAAAGTATGTGCAATGCTAGCTAGCAATTTCAGAGTTGGGTAGTCGAAACAAATTATCATAAATTCAACAAAGAGTTAAAGATTCAGAGGCACATTCTATTTGTTTTAAACCCTTTCCTCCTTTGAAGATAAGGCTGTCAATCAATCATGATCAATGCTACATATATTTTGGCATGATACAACACAGGTTAGACGACAGTACCATGAAGAAAACCCAATGGAATGCTAATGAAAAGATAAACACAGCACTGTCTGGAATCTTAGCTGGTACATCATTCCAGTGTGAGTAGACAAAGAATAGTGGAAACTGTTAACTAACTCCATACTTCAGCTTACAATAAGTTAAAATGCACAGCTTAGTTCACCATGTAGTTGATCTTGAATATCTGTCATTCTATGTAAAACTCGCTGATATCTGTTGTTCTGTATGTAATCACACACATGTATTTATTATTCTTATATACATTTAAATCACTATATTCTGCATACTAATAGCAGTCTAGCATTTGTAGTAGTGAGTGAGTTGGCTGGGATCTGAATGCTTGGTTCGGCTCAACTTGATATTGCCTTGTGTCTACACTTCGTTTTGGTGTAAAGTGGCATTGGTCAGACACAGGACAACGGGTTTATTTGCTTATTCTTTTATTCACAAAAAATATTCTGCGTCACAAATCTTCACTATTGAGAAAATGGATTGGCGATTTGCTCCCAGCTCCGTGTCAATGTTGCTCAATAGTCATCTTTCAGAAAGACAGAAGTGACATTATCTCTGATTTAGTTACTTAAATATTAAAAGCCACTCTTATTGTGGGTGACCATCTGACTGGCACTCTGCAAGATCTGTACAGCTCGCCTTGTAGGGAATCATGGCTGTCAACCCATGTGACATCTTTCAGTTACTCTGAATGATGGACTTCCAGTGCAAACCTATTGCGTTTTCTTTAGTTTAAATGGAATATGATACACTTCTAAATTGAAATGTGTCTGAATGAGATCAAATTCAGATTGCTGCTAAGCAGTGCAAAAAGTCCCCCTCACCTATTGCTTACAACTGACACCCTGAAAAGCTTATGACCATGGTAGTTTAAAACAGCTAAAGGACCAGATTGGTCCTTCTTCCACTCCCTTTGTGTCCCTTTGTGGAGCTGCTGCTTTGTGTATATGATTAGAGTCATAGAGTGAGACAGCACTGAAACAGGCCCTTTGGCCCTCAGTGTCCACGCCGGCCATCAAGCCTATCTATTATAATTCCAGCACTTGGCCTGTAGCCTTGTATGTTATGGCGTTTCAAGTGCTCATCTAAATACTTCTTAAATGTTGTGAGGGTTCCTACCTCTACCACCCCTTCAAGCAGTGTGTTACAGATTGCAACTACCCTCTGGGTGAAAAAACTTTTCCTCAACCTCCTGCCCCTTATGTTAAATCTATGCTCCCTGGTTATTGACATCTCCGCTAAGGGAAAAAGTTTCTTCCTATCTACCTGATCTATGCCCCTCATTATTCTGTATACCTCAATAAGGTACAGTGGCGCAGTGATTAGCACCGCAGCCTCACAGCTCCAGCGACCCGGGTTCAATTCTGGGTACTGCCTGTGTGGAGTTTGCAAGTTCTCCCTGTGTCTGCGTGGGTTTCCTCCGGGTGCTTCGGTTTCCTCCCACATGCCAAAGACTTGCAGGTTGATAGGTAAATTGGCCATTATAAATTGCCCCTAGTATAGGTAGGTGGTAGGGAAATATAGGGACAGGTGGGGATGTGGTAGGAATATGGAATTAGTGTAGGATTAATATAAATGGGTGGTTGATGGTCGGCACAGACTCGGTGGGCCGAAGGGCCTGTTTCAGTGCTGTATCTCTAAATAAATAAAAAAAAAAAATAAGGTCCTCTCTCAACCTTCTCTGCTCTAAGGAAAACCCTAGCATATCAAGTATCTCTTCATAGCTGAAATGCTCCAGCCCAGGCAACATCCTGGTGAATCTCCTCTGCACCATCTCCAGTGCAATCACATCCTTCCTATAGTGTGGCGACCAAAACTGTACACAGTACTCCAGCTGTGACCTAACTAGCATTTTATACAGCTCCATCATAACCTCCCTGCTGTTATATTCTATGCCTCGGCTAATAAAGGCAAGTACCCCATATACCTTCCTAACCACCTTATCTACCTGTGCTGCTGCCTTCAGTGATCTATGGACAAGTACACCAAGGTCCCTCTGACCCTCTGTACTTCCTAGGGTCCTAACATCCATTGTATATTCTCTTGCCTTGTTAAGTCCTCCCAAAATGCATCACCTCACACTTCTCAGGATTAAATTCCATTTGCCATTGATCTGCCCATTTTACCAGCCCATCTATGTCGTCCTGTAATCTAAGGCTATCCTCACTATTTACGACACCACCAATTTTCATGTCATCTGTGAACTTACTGATCATACCTCCTATATTCACGTCTAAATCATTAATGTACACTACAAACAGCAAGGCTCCCTGCACCGATCCCTGCTGTACACCACTGCTCACAGGCTTCCAGTCGCAAAAACAAGCCTCGATCCTCTGCCTCCTGCCACTAAACCAATTTTGGATCCAAATTGCCCTGGATCCCATGGACTCTCACCTTCTTAACCAATCTCCCATGCGGGACCTTATCAAAAACATTACTGAGGTCCATGTAGAGTACATCAACTGCTTTACCCTCATCTGCAGACCTAGTCACCTCCTCGAAAAATTCAGTCAAATTTATTAGATACAATCTCCTCCTGACAAAGCCATGCTGACTATCCTTGATTAATCCCTGCCTCTCCAAGTGGAGACTAATCCTGTCTCTCAGAACGTTATCCAATAGTTACCCTACCACTGATGTTAGACTCACTGGCCTGCAATTACCTGGTTTATCCCTGCTATCCTTCTTGAATAATGGTACCACATTCGCTGTCCTCCTGTCTTCTGGCATTTCACCTGTGGCCAGAGAGGATTTGAAAATTTGTGTCAGAGCCCCTGCAATCTCCTCCCTTGCCTCACATAGCAGCCTGGGATACATCTCATCTGGGCCTGGGGATTTATCTACTTTTAACCCCGCCAGAACTGCTAATACCTCCTCCCTTTCAATGCTAATTTGTTCAAGTATATCACAATCCCCCTCCCTGATCTTTACACCGACATCGTCCTTCTCCATAGTGAACACAGGTGAAAAGTAATCATTTAAAACTGCACCTACGTCCTC
Organism: Heterodontus francisci; assembly: GCF_036365525.1. NCBI lineage: Eukaryota > Metazoa > Chordata > Chondrichthyes > Heterodontiformes > Heterodontidae > Heterodontus > Heterodontus francisci. The sequence continues at coordinate 43,190,905 of NC_090375.1, forward strand.
CAGCTCCACACACAGATTGCCACTTTGGTCCTTAATGGGCCCTACTCTTTCCCTGGTTCTCCTCTTGCCCTTAATATACTTACAAAACGCCTTGGGATTTTCCTTTATCTTGCCCGCCAGTGTTTTTTCATGTCCCCTCTTCGCTCTCCTAATTACTTTTTTAGTACCCCACTACACCTTCTATACTCCTCTGAGGCCTCCATTGTTTTCAGCCCTCTGAGTCTGCCATAAGCCTCCTTTTTATTCCTTATCCAATCCTCTATATCCCTTGACATCCAAGGTTCCTTGGACATATTGGTCCTACCCTTCACCTTAACGGGAACATGTTGGCCCTGAACTCTCAGTATTTCCTTTTTAAATGACTCCCACTGGTCTGATGTAGACCTTCCTACAAGTAGCGGCTCCCAGTCCACTTTGGCCAGATCCTGTTTTATCATGAAATTGGCCTTCCCCCAATTCAGTACCTTTATTTCCGGGCCGTCTTTGTCCTTTTCTATAACTACCTTAAATCTTAGAGTTATGGTCACTATCCCCGAAATGCTCCGCTACTGACACTTCTATCACTTGTCCGGCTTCATTCCCTAAGATTAGGTCCAGTACCGCCCCTTCTCTTGTAGGACTTTCTACATACTGGCTCAAAAAGCTCTCCTGTATGCACTTTAAGAATTGCACCCCCTTTAAGCCTTTTACACTGAGCCTATCCCAGTTAATATTGGGGAAATTGAAATCCCCTACTATTATTATCCTATTATTTTTACACCTTTCTGACATTTGCCTACATATCTGCTCCTCTATCTCTCCCTGACTGTTTGGCGGCCTTTAGTACACTCCCAGTCAAGTGATTGCCCCCTTTATTGTTTTTAAATTCTACCCATATGACCTAATTTGAGGAACCTTCTAAGATATCATCCCTCCTTACTGCAGTAATTGACTCCTTGATAAACAGTGTAATGCCACCTCCTCTTTTACACCCTCCCCCCACCCCATCATGCCTGAAGATTCTATACCCTAGAATATTGAGCTGCCAGTCCTGCTCTTCCCTCAACCATGTCTCTGTGATGGCAATAATATCATATTCCCATATGTTAATCAACGCCGTCAATTCATCTGCTTTACTTGTAAGACCCCTTGCGTTAAAATAGATGCGATCCAGCCTTGCATTATTTGCTTGTGCCTTAACAGGTCTCCATTTGATCTGCCTTCCAGACTGACTTAGTTTCTCTTCTATGTTTGGTTGTACATCACCCCCTACTGTACCTCCACTCTGTATCCCATCCACCTGCCAAATTAGTTTAAACACCACCCCCCCACCACCCCTCCCGCCCCACAACAGCACTAGCACACCTCCCTGCAAGGATGTTGGTCCTGGTCCAGTTCAGGTGCAACCCATCCAACTTGTATAGGTCCCACCTCCGCCAGAAACAGACCCTGTGATCCAGGAAACTAAAGCCCTCCTGCACCAGCCACACATTCATCTGCTCTATCCTTCTATTCCTATACTCACTAGCACATGGCACTGGGAGTAATCCAGAGATTACAACCTTTGAGGTCCTGCTTTTTAATCTGCTAGCTAGCTCCCTAAATTCTTGTTGCAGGATCTCATCCCTCATTCATGACAGTGATACATCAATAATACAATTTTCCCCCCTCCACTGGACAGTGAGAGGAAACAAAGCAGAAAATATTCCAGCATATACCAAAAGACAGAGCAGAGAAAGATTTTGCAGAAGCATTAATGTTGTCATTATATACTACGACCAGATGAATTCTTGTGGAACTCCAGCCATAAAAGCATTTTTCTTCACTGCAAAGAAGTGGACCAGCAACAACTTACATTTATATAGTACCTTTAACATAGCAAAATGTCTCAAGGCACTTCACAGGAGCATTATAAAACAAGATTTGACACCAAGCCACATAAGGAGATATTAGGACAGATGATCAAAATCTTAGGCAGGGTAAGTTTTAAGGAGCATCTTAAAGGAGGACAGAAAGATAGAGGCAGAGAGGTTTAGGGAGAGAATTGTAGAGCTTGGAGCCAAGACTGCTGAAGACAAGGTCGCCAATGATGGAGCAATTAAAATCGGGAATACGCTGGAGGCCAGAATTGCAGTAGCGGAGAGATCTCAAAGGTTTGTAGGGCTGGAGGAAGTTACAGAGATGGGGAGGGGTGAGGGCAGGGAGGGATTTGAAGACAACAGTGAGCATTTTAAAATCGAGGCAGTGCGAGATTACGAGCCAAGTAGGCCATGGAATACAGGGATGATGGGTGATAGGGACTTGGTACGAGGTAAGATACAGGCAGCAGAGTTTTGTATGAGATCAATTTTATGGAGAATAGAAGAAGGGAGGCCAGCCAAGAGAACTTTGGAATAGTCAAGTCTGGAGTTAATAAAGGCATAGATGAGGGTTTCAATAGAAGATAAACTGAAGCAGGGACAGAGTCGAGCGAGATTAAAACATAGTATCAGTTTTCACACGTACACTGGCTACACCCAGCTCTACCTCACCACCACCTTTCTTGCTCCTCCACTGTCTTTAAATTATCAGACTGCCCGGCATCCAGTCCTGGATGAGCAGAAAATTCCTCCAATTAAATATTGGGAAGACCAAATTTGCTGCCCATGATCTAAACCACACCAAGTCCCATTCACCCATCACTCTTGTGCTCGTTGATCTACATTGGCCCCTGGTTAGGTATTGCCTCAATTGTAAAATTCTCATCCTTGTTTTCAAATCCCACAACGTGCTCCAGCCCACAACCCTCTGAGATATCTGAGCTCCTCTAATTCTGACCTCCTGAGCATCTGCGATTTTAATTGCTACACTATTGATGGCTGTGCCTCCAGCTGCCAAAGCCTTAAGCTCTGAAATTCCCTCCCTGAATCTTTCCATCTCTCTATCCCTGTTTCATCCTTTGAGACGCTCCTAAAAACCTACCCCTTATCAGCCCTAATATCTCCTTATTTGTCATGCTTTTTTAAAATTCATTCATGGGATGTGGGCATCACTGGCTAGGCCAGTATTTATTGCCCATCCCTAATTGCTGTGATGAGGTCAGGAGCTGCGTGGCCCTGGCGGAACCCAAACTGAGCATCACTGAGCAGATTATTGCTAAGCAAGTGCCGCTTGATGGCACTGTTGATGACACCTTCCATCAATTTACTGATGATTGAGAGTAGTCTGATGGGGCGGTAATTGGCCAGGTTGGACTTGTCCTGCTTTTTGTGTACAGGACATACCTGGGCAATTTTCCACAGTGCCGGGTAGATGCCAGTGTACTGGAACTGCTTGGCTAGGGGCGTGACAAGTTCTGGAGCACAGGTCTTCAGTACTATTGCCGGAATATTGTCAGGGCCCATAGCCTTTGAAGTATCCAGTGCCTTCAGTCGTTTTTTGATATCACGCGGGGTGAATCGAATCTGTGATGCTGGGGACTTCAGGAGGAGGCTGAGATGGATCATCAACTCGGCACTTTTGGCTGAAGATTGTTGCAAATGCTTCAACCTTATCTTTCGCACTGATGTGCTGGGCTCCCCCATCATTGAGGATGGGGATATTTGTGGAGCCACCTCCTCCAGTTAGCTGTTTAATTGTCCACCACCATTCACGCCTGGATGTGGCAGGTCTGCAGAGCTTAGATCTGATCCGTTGGTTACAGGATCACTTAGCTCTGTCTATTGCATGCTGCTTACGCAGTTTGGCACGCAAGTAGTCCTCTGTTGTAGCTTCACCGGGTTGACACCTCATTTTGAGGTATGCCTGGTGCTGCTCTTGGTATGCCCTCCTGCACTCTTCATTGAACCAGGGTTGGTCTCCTGGCTTGATGGTAATGGTAGAGTGGGGAATATGCCGGGCCATGATGTTATAGCTCATGGGTGAGTACTATTCTGCTGCTGCTGATGGCCTACAGCACCTCATGGATGCCCAGTTGTGCATTGCTAGATCTGTTCGAAATCTATCCCATTTAGCATGGTGATAGTACCACACAACACGATGGACAGTTTCCTCAATGTGAAGGCGGGACTTTGTCTCCACAAGAACTGTACGGTGGACCCTCCTACCAATACTGTCATTGACAGATGCATCTGTGGCAGGCAGATTGGTGAGGATGAGGTCAAGTAGGTTTTTCCCTCTTGTTTGTTCCCTCACCACCTGCCGCAGACCTAGTCTAGCAGCTATCTCCTTTAGGACTCATCCAGCTTGGTCAGTAGTGGTGCTTCCGAGCCATTTTTGGTGATGGACATTGAAGTCCCCCACCCAGAGTACATTCTGCGCCCTTGCCACCCTGACTTGGTGTCAGGTTTTGCCTTATGTTGCATTTTATTTATTTAGAGATACAGCACTGAAATACGCCCTTTGGGCCACCAAGTCTGTGTCGACTAACAACCACCTATTTATACTAATCCTACATTAACCCATATTCCCTACCACATCCACACCTTTCTCCTACCACCTACCTACACTAGGGGCAATTTACAATGGTCAATTTACCTATCAACCTGCAAGTCTTTGGCTGTGGGAGGAAATCGGAGCACCCGGCAGAAACCCACGCGGTCACAGGGAGAACTTGCAAACTCCGCACAGGCAGTACCCAGATCGCTGGAGCTGTGAGGCTGCAGTGCTAACCACTGCGCCACTGTGCCACTTGTGAAACTTCTTTGGACATTTCATTATGTTAAAGCTGCTATATAAATACAAGTTATCATTGTTGATGTTACAGAGGTGGAAGTAGTGATTGAGAGATATGTGATTGGTAGCTCATCTTGGGGTAAAATACAGCACCAAGATTATGAGTGGTCTGGTTCAGCCACAGACTGTTGCCAGTAAGAAGGTTAAGAAACTTCCCAATATAAAGTTGGAGGAAATTTCTACTCATTCAGCATTGGATCATTCCTCAGAGAAATCCTAAGCAAATTATTGTTTGGGAATGTGGCCTTTGACAAAAAGTTTGCAGAATAATTGTCGAAATTGCTATTGAGAATGTCATGCTCGGCCCCCAACTTCCAAGAATGAGGCAAATTAATTTTGTCATGAACATTGATTTTTAACTTGGTCGAGCGAGGAAATGACTTCTTAAACAGATCAGCCGTGGCTGGAAAAAAACATTTACATACTAACAGACATCGAAGGTGAGGAAGCGCATTCCAGGGCCTGCTAAGCAGGATAGAATCCACATGGGCCAGGACTGGTTAGACCAGCTGGTCACATGACCAACTGGCTGTTCCAGGCTTTTGTTTTGAACTGGCCACAGAGAGTTTGAACTCAGAAAGACTGCTTACTCCTGGACTAGATGATCTCTCCTCTCTGCTTCCACCTCTTTCTCCTTTGAATCCACTGAAGTCGCATGAACCCCAAGAGAGAAAAGTCTCTTACAGCAAACAAGGTTTAAGAATACTGGGTGCCAACGAAAAGTAAGAACTACCTACAATCAAGGACTCTACTGTGAGCTCGAAGATCCGTTACAAAAACTCTTCAGATATTGCCCCAAACTTTTCCACTTTATTTTTCTTCTCTTTTCTGTCTCGATTTGCATGTGTATCGCGTATGTATGCTAGCATGGGGACGTCGTGTATCTGTAGGCGCCAACCGAATTAGAGGTTAAGTTTAATAAATTTCAACTTTCTTCTTTAAACCTAAGAAAACCTGTTTGTGCTGGTTTCTTTGCCTTATAATTGGAAAGCGGTGAACAAAGATTCACCAAGGGGAAGCTAAAAAACAGTGTGGTTAAAATTAAACTCTGTTACGGTAAGACCAGGTGAAAGCTGAGAGGGACCCTAGATACCTTTCTCACTGGGTCGTAACAAGAACATAAGTCAACATGAAAAATTTGCAATATTTAAGTGATTTGAAGAGATCGATGTAGTTGGCAGCTGTGTTTATTAATGAGCATATGTACAAATATTAAGTAGGTTCTTATAAAGTACGAACATCTGTCAAAAATACTGAAACAGATGTTCTTGCAAGTCATCGTGCCCCTGTAAATGTTGCGATGAAGGTTTTATTAACTGCTGTTTGGCAAGAAGTAATGTAATCTGCAAGATAATATTCATTACTGCTGATAAAAAAAAGTCACAAAGAGTTCTATTTTGAAATCTGTGGCATGTAAAATCATCTAAAGTTCTGATGTATGCATTGTGTAGACGAACATGCAATCTCAATTTTCTCAGAGCTCCTGGCAATTTGAGCTCAGCACTTGCTTATTGATTTGCTCGCTGTTAGATGAATGAGGACCAACAGAAGGTTCTTTTAAATAAAATTTACAATTGTTCATCATGATCAAAATAAAAATTAAGGTATACAAGCAATAAACCATAGCATATAAAAGGCTTCCATTTATCCAGCACATTACCACTGCTCTCAGAAACATCTCAAAGAACATCGCAAATAGTGAATTACTTTGAAGAGCAGAGGTTGTTATTTCAGTAGATCCAGCAGCCATTTTGTACACTGCAAGATTCCTGAACCAATAATGAAATGAATGCTCTGTTTTTGTCAGTGTTGACTAAGAGGGAAATTTGACCTGGCAGAACAGCTAGCTGTACTGTAATTAGCTGGAGGTGGTTCTCCCATTTGAGTCCCACCTCCAAAGTGCACAATAGGTCAGGGAAGCAGAACAATTAAAACAAGTAGGATATTTTTGAACGAAAAATAGATGATTTAAGAATGGTTTTAATAAGGTATGTGAATTATAAATGAGGCAAGAGTAAAGTCAAGAAAAAGGGAAGCGAGATGAACAATATTGAAGATATTTTTGGTTGTTTTAGGACTAAATACTACAATTTAGGACTAAATATTACCATATTAAATATTATAATAAAAATAAACAATAGTTTTCTATTGATTCAGGTTGTTAAATTTATCAATTGATCTGCTTGTTCTCTTTGTTACCCTATAACACCTAAACTCTTTCCACATATCAGCAAACTTTAAAGCAGTAAAGTGTGTGGATTTTGGTTGCGGGCACGATTAGGCTCAGCCTTTGATGCCCTTTCAGTCAAACAGCCTTGTGGCACTCACTGTCAAGGCTAACACACAAAGAATGGACATGTGCACGAGATGCCTGAGGTTCTTGGTACTTGGATTATTACTTCAGCAATAGTGCTGGTTTCAGTGTTAGTGTACAAGCTGAAAAGAAAAAATTTAAAATGGCTTGCTCAGGGAGTTTGGAATTTCCATAAATCCATGGTGATTTTTTTTTCAGACCTGTGTTTAAACATTAAGTATGTTAATGACAGCTAGGGAAGTGCTTGAGTACTGAGCTCAATTAAATACTCCCCTTTTATTTCCATAGGCTTTTATGGTCCTAACTGAAATGAATTTTGGGCAGACTGAACTCAATTCTCAGCGTTTCCAAGCCCACAACAAAACGTTGACCATTATTACACACTGGGTGGCACTAAATTGACATCTCCTTTGAAGAGGCCGTAAAGATGTCTGGTGTGGAAAGTAGAAGTGTTGCACTAGCGCAGATTGCTAAATTGCTAAGATTGCAATTGAGGCACAATACAAGAGCAGAGTTGAGGGAATGTCACTTTCCAGCTGGCTGCTCTGTGTGTCACCTGGGAGTGCTTGCTGCTGACGGTCAGTGCAACTAGTTGAAAAGTGTTCTAATCCCCAGCATCCAAATTACTTAATTCAAAGAGCACAAATACAAGAGGTACAAAAATGTAAAAGAAAAGAAACTGCCCTTATAGAAGATGCTTCTTCTTCTTCTTCTTCTTGGGCCTCCTTGTCTCGGGAGACAATGGGTAAGCACCTGCAGGTGGTCAGTGGTTTGTGGAGCAGCGCCTGGAGTGGCTATAAAGGCCGATACTAGAGTGACAGACTCTTCCACAGGTGCTGCAGATAAAATTGGTTGTCAGGGCTGTTTCACAGTTGGCTCTCCCCTTGCGCTTCTGTCGTTTTTCCTGCCAACTGCTAAGTCTCGCCACACTTTAGCCCTGCCTTTATGGCTGCCCGTCAGCTCTGGCGATCGCTGGCAACTGACTCCCACGACTTGTGATCAATGTCACAAGACTTCATGTCGCGTTTGCAGACGTCTTTAAAGCGGAGACATGGACGACCGGTGGGTCTGATACCAGTGACGAGCTCGCTGTACAATGTGTCCTTGGGGATCCTGCCATCTTCTATGTGGCTCACATGGCCAAGCCATCTCAAGCGCCGCTGACTCAGTAGTGTGTATAAGCTGGGGATGTTGGCCGCCTCGAGGACTTCTGTGTTGGAGATACGGTCCTGCCACCTGATGCCAAAGATTCTCCGGAGGCAGCGAAGATGGAATGAATTGAGACCTCGTTCTTGGCTGGCATACGTTATCCAGGCCTCGCTGCCGTAGAGCAAGGTACAGAGGACACAGGCTTGATACACGCGGACTTTTGTGTTCTGTGTCAGTGCGTCATTTTCCCACACTCTCTTGGCCAGTCTGGACATAGCAGTGGAAGCCTTTCCCATGTGCTTGTTGATTTCTGCATCGAGAGACAGGTTACTGGTGATAGTTGAGCCTAGGTAGGTGAACTCTTGAACAACTTCCAGAGCGTGGTCGCCGATATTGATGGATGGAGCATTTCTGACGTCCTGTCCCATGATGTTCGTTTTTCTTGAGGTCAGTGCAACTAGTTGAAAAGTGTTCTAATCCCCAGCATCCAAATTACTTAATTCAAAGAGCACAAATACAAACGGTACAAAAACGTAAAAGAAAAGAAACTGCCTTTATAGAAGATGCACATTGTCCAAAACTATAGGGAACTAAATGTCACGTTCAGTAGAAAGTTATTACTTCTAACTGATCTGTGAAAGGAATAGAGGCTCTGACTCGGCCAACCATGCAACATGACAAGTGCAAGGTTGACAAATAGAGACATTTATCATATCACATTTGTCATGACATACATGCTATTTACAATGCTTGTAGTTGTTGCTTTTAAAAATGTTTTTTTGTCCCTTGTAAACCAGTCGAAGCTGTGAGGTCATACCAATGGATAAATAAGTTATATAATTTATTTTTCCTTCTAATTTGCTCCCCTCCTTTTCTGAAAGCACTCACATGAATGGGAACAGTTCCAGAGGTACCAGCCACCCATAGGTACCTCACCCAAGTGGTCCACTCTTCATGTGCGAACTTAGACAATGAGTGTCAGCGAGCTGTTTGTCCATGGATGGGGGGGTGTAATGCAAGAGATACCACAACCAAAGCTGATTCTCCTGATCCAACATTATCTGCACTCTTGCTGCTCAACAGGAGCCATTGGATGGCAATCAGTTCAAGATACTGAAGTTAATCACGACTGTTGACCCGGTTAAAGTCCGCTAACTCTGCACAGTAATGATTAAACCTGAGACATTCCTGGTATGTATGGTTCAATACCATACTGAGTGAGAATTTGTACTTTTTTTTTGAGTATCACAAGAGAATTTTTGTGTCTGTTGGAATAACCAGGAGAAGTTTTATCCATCAATCGTAATGGGTAGGTAGAATTTGGCACTTCCAAAAAATGATTGGCAGCCAGCAAAATAAACTGAACTATTTTATTCAGGTATTTTCTGTATTTCCCATAAATCAAATGAATGAATGAAAACTCCCAGCTTTCAGTTTCCCACTCTGCTAAGGTCACAGCTCCAGCTGACTTGCTTTGAGGGACCTTATCTCCATTATGCTTCTCTCACCCCACTGTGGACTGGGGTGGGAGGATGGTGGGCAAAAGAAAAGTCAGGGAGTGAGTCTCTGAGTGAATATCATTTGCCTCATCAATCGGCTGAAGAATAGCTTTGACGGAAGCATGGGAGTCAGTCGTCCGCCTTCCTTCACACCAACAGAAGGCCCAGTGAGACCTAGAGAGTAATGAGGGAAAGCAACAACTTCTAATAATTGGAAAACCAAAATCTTTATTTGGATCTCATTTCTAATTGTAACCTGTTATTTGTTTGTAGGACTGCAGTACTTCAAGAATGTTATGCTGGTGGCATCGACGCAAGATCGATATGTTCCTTTTCATTCTGCACGGATTGAAATGTGTAAGACAGCTTTGAAAGATAGACAGACTGGTAAATGTCATCTTCATGATTTCTTTTGTTTTCTTTCTTTAAGTACCTAAAGGTGATAGTATACTTCTTAAAAAATGAGAAACCTACATGAAGGGTCAAGACCTATGTTTCAGGGCACAAGCGAGGTTGCAATGGTTAGGAGAGAAGTAATAATTAGGTGACACCACAGGACTGCCACAGGCCTGTGAAAGAATAACTCAGACTGGATCATGATCACCTCTTCTGCAGTTCACTGGCATCTCAATATAGTATCAATCCTATTGCCACCTTAGATAATAGGCCAACTATTTTTTTTTAATTTTTCCTCCTGTTTCACTTAAGCTGCAAATATTGTTGCACTATCTCCCATCCGAATTCATTACCAGGGCATAAAAACTATGAGTTCATTGTTCCTGACAGTTCCCCCCCCCCCCCACCCCCCCCCCCCCCCCCCCCCCCCCCACCACACAATACACTGGCTTTTAAACTACAAGCTTGGCATAAGATAGCCATTATTTCCTAATTTAGCTTATCTTTTTTCCTATTTATTTCAACTTGACTGATTTCTTGTACCATATCCTTTGGCCCTTCACCTTGTTTTCTCACTAAATAAAGCACATGATAACCATTCCTTGGGGAGGAAAATGAATGAGAAAAATCCACATCCAACTCATTCCCATGGGAAATAGCAGAGCCAACCAGTGCCAAGTGTTGTACCCAAATGGCTATTTCAGGAAAATTAAACTGGACCTTTCACATTTATTAAATGGTAGACATATTCCAGGAACATAAACTCTGTACAACAGTGATAAAGTTCTAATTAACATTGTAAAGACAATGGCTTAAAGATCAGAGGGAAGGAAATGCTTTCATTTTTACCAAATGGCATCATCAAGTACTAATTCTGCCTGGTTTGTGTTTGTTATCTGGGTGTTGCACTGATTCTGTGCCTGGAATTAGCACATGTTCTCATTGGAAAGGAGAAGGCTGAGAGGTGATACAATTTCTGTTTTTAGGATTCTAAAGGGACTAGATATTGTTGACAATAACATGCAAATTTAACCTCACTCTGAGCAGTAGAACTAAATAGTACTGCCTGAGGTTAAATTCAAAACAAATCTGCAGAAACAATATTTCACTATTGTTACTATCACTACACGAGTGATCAACTATAGAACAACCTTCTGAGGGAGACAATGGAAGAAGTTAATATTCATTTATTCAAATACAAGTTAGATAGATTTCTTTCAGGAAATACATTATTTGAACAATTTGAGACATGATGTAAGTGTAGCATGCTTAGAATGAACAGGAGACTTTGGACCTATGGTTACCAAAGATCTCTACCACTGGAGTTTTCCTCGCATCATGTCTGGGTCTGTTGTAGACTAATTGATAGTAATTAATTGATTAGTCAACCACGAGGCGAGTCGAAGAGACTTAGCAATTGGCAGGAAAAAAGACAGAAGTGCAAGGAGAGAGCCAACTGTGTAACAGCCCCAACAGCCAATTTTATCTGCAGCACCTGTGGAACAGCCTGTCACTCTAGAATTGGCCTTTATAGCCACTCCAGGCACTGCTTCACAAACCACTGACCACCTCGAGGCGCTTACCCATTGTCTCTCGAGACAAGGAGGCCAAAGAAGAAGAAGAAGTCAACCACTCTATTAATGTATCATGCAACTACCAGCATAGTAGAAGGTGAAATAAATGGACCTTTGTCATTTTTGTCTAGCATTTCCTATGTTTCTATAAGTTGCTACTTTGCTTCACTAGTGGCATTTCACAAGTTAGTTTGCCTTCCTGAAAATGACCCATTTCTCCCAGCTCTGTTTCTTGTTAGTTAGCCAGTCCTTTTCTTATCAGTCCCAGCTCTTATCTTGTTTAGTAACCTTTTATATGTCACCTTATCAAATGCCTTTTGGAAATCCATATACACTAAATCTACTGGTTCCCCTTTACACACCTGCTTGTTACATCCTCAAAGAACTCTAACAAATTTGTCAAACACGATTTTCCTTTCACAAGACCATGTTGACTCTGCCTGATTGTGTTGTGATTTTCTAGATGACCTGCTACTACCTCCTTTAAGAATGGATTTCAGCATTTTTCCAATGACAAACATTAGGCTAACTGGCCTACAGTTTCCAGTTTTCTGTCTCCCTCCTTTCTTGAACAGAGGTGTTACATTTGCAGTTTTCCAATCCTCTGGGACCTTTCCAGAATTTAGGGAATTTTGAAAGATTACTGCCAATGCATCCAGTATCTTTACAGCCACTTCTTTTAGGACCCTAGGATGCAGGCCAGCAGGTCCAGGGAACTTGTCAGCCTTTAATCCCATGAGTTTTCCTCGTACTTTTTCTCTAGTGATCGTGATTGTTTTAAGTTCCTCCCTCCCTTTTGCCTCTTGATTTTCTGCTATTCTCGGAAGCTTTTTGTGTCTTCTACTGTGAAGACAAATAAAAAATGTTTCCCATTATTAATTATTAATATCTCACCATTCGTTCCCCCCCCCCCCCCAAACCACCAACCCAAACCTCTACACCATGTCCTGGTGTGAAGAGTAGGAGGGGAGGTGTGTGGTTAAAATTACCCCCTTTGACGTTGCCTGGATTGGGAATTGGAAAATATTACACTGGTGCAGTGAAGTTAGAAATAAGGTATTGTGTTGCTGTACCTAACTTGGGCCTTAAATTAAGAAAACTTTCCATTGCTAAAATTCCCCACATTGCAGAGTGAATAAATCATAATTTCTAAAATATCTAACGGGGTATTTACTGACTGTATAAGATCTTGAGGGGAATAAATATACACCTTTTTTTATTCATTCATGAGATGTGGGTGTTGCAGGCTAGGCCAGCATTTATTGCCCATCCCTAATTGCCCTTGAACTGAGTGGCTTGCTAGGCATTTTAAGAGTCAACCACATTGCTGTCGATCTGGAATCACATGTAGGCCAGAGCAGGTAAGGACAGAAGATTTCCTTCCCTAAAGTACATTAGTGAACCAGATGGGTTTTTACAACAATCGACAATTGCTTCATGGTCATCATTGGAGTAGCTTTTTAATTTCAGATTAATTGAATTCAAATTTCATCATCTGCTGTGGTGGGATTCGAACCCATATCCCTAGATCACTAGCCTGGGCCTCTGGATTACTAGGCCAGTGACATTACCACTACGCTGCCACCTCCCCTAAATGTCAACTTCTATTAGAAATATATTTAATATTCATGTTTTTTTCTAATGTTTCCTTTTTGTTGGGGCAGGTTGTGTCTACACCGAAATGATCAACAATCTCCTTCGGCCAGTGACAGAGGCTGAGGACTGCACTCTGATCCGCTATGATATTTTCCACGCACTGCCAAATACTGCCAACGCCCTGATCGGACGGGCAGCTCACATTGCTGTCCTCGACTCTGAACTCTTCCTGGAAAAGTTCCTGCTGGTGGCGGGATTAAACTACTTCAAGTAGCACCCACCGGTTCACCTCCTTACTCACAGAATCCCAAAGTGTTTCAACATTTCCCGGTGCTTTCTTGTAGGAAAGCACTGACTGAGTTGGTATTGATTCTTTATTACATATATCCATATATTAATCCATGTGATCTACATGATTGTATTGTAAATAGTACTAAAAATAATTTACATTTCAGATTAAATCTATCTAAAAATACTTTCCTGCCTTAAATACACAGAGAAATTAAGAAAAGGCTTTCTATGAAAAACAACTTGAGTAGGCAAATCTGATTTATCTTTTTATTTATTGTTTAACTGTCACCAGTCTGACTACGCGTGGAAAAGAACGGATGTTGATTGCTCCCCTTTAGAATAAACACAGCACTGCAGTGGTTTCTCAGACAAAACTTGCAAATTTGGGTCGAACCAAAATGGAATGTCTGCCATCTGATGCATGCATGCCCATACCTGTGTCATTTTAAGCCTGCGTGGCCCCACAGCAGCCTATTTTGCCACATTTGCGCGCTTTGATGAGAGCCATTTCATGCAGTGATAAGAGACCTGCAAAACGATAGGTGAAGAACAATAATCCCCAGTGAGCAGGCTTATCGTAGGGCTTGGGTGACATCAAGTAGTCAACAAACATTTTCAGAAGCTCCACTATGTGTTTAGAAAATCAATCACTCCCATTTATCTGTTATTTCTTATCTGAGGAAAGATGTTCTTGCTATGGAGGGAGTGCAGCGAAGGTTCACCAGACTGATTCCGTACTGAGTTTGGACGATCAGCCATGATCGTATTGAATGGTGGTGCAAGCTCAAAGGGTCGAATGGCCTACTCCTGCTCCTATTTTCTATGTTTCTATTTCGTATAATAGTTAGTGCAAAGGTCACAGTGGGATTTTTCATAACTTTTTGGATTAATTTTATTCATATCCTGGCAGACACAGACCATCATATAGCCTATCTTGGCCACGTTGAGTGATTCTAGATTAGATTTTCACTCTGCAATGTGAGGAATTTTAACAATGGAAAGTTTTCCTCATTGAAGGCCAAAGTTAGGGACTGTAACACTGTACATTATTATAATTATTTGTGTTCATTATGATGAGGAACGTCAGTACTGGGAAATGGAATATAATTTTACTATGGGCAGCACACTTCAGTGTGAAGTACTCACTGGAAAGATATAGTATGGTTTAGATGCAGAGTGAACCCATTGATGTATTTTTGGGAGAGGTAGGGATAGGAACTTGAATTGGATATATTCTTGAAAGGGAAGAATTTGCAGGGCTACGGGAAAAGTTCATTCAGAGAACTGGCACAGGCATAGTGGACACCTTTCTGTATGATTCTATGATTCTTTAAAGACAATCACCAGGGAGGAGGAGAAAGGCAGGTGGATGATAGAATAAACATAAATGGACTTTGGATGAAGTGGGCTGAATGGCCATTTTTACTTTAAACTTTATGTTCTTACACTGTACTGAAAGTAATTAGAGGTAGGGTCTTGACTTTTTGTAAAAGCTTCAATAACGTGCATTCATATTTCAAGTATCCTTTCTACGGAAGTAAAATTGGGGCAAGATATAAAATGGGCTGATAACTCAGTATCGCCTATTTTACACTATCACACAAATTCGAGATTGACCCAGTTGACTCTGAGACAGTTGGGGAAAAAAAAAAATTGTGATTCCATTCCCAAAGCATTGATGTGAAGAACAGCTTTCCCTCAGGTTTGGCTGCTGGCTGCAACCAGCCAGATTTAGAGGATGGCTGGCTGGCTGGCAGGCATGTAGGCCGCAGCCGGAGTGTGAAGGGGCAGAGGGAGAAGATCACGGAGGGCTTGAGAGGAGGCAATAAGATCATGGAAGGGACAGAAGAAATTGGGGGAGCAGGAGAGAAAACTGTGGTGGTCCAGAGAGATCGGGGAGGAGCTGAGAAGATCATGGAATTCCCATGAAGGATTTGAGGGATGGCGCTAGAAGGAGGAGATCTCTATGTGTGTGTGTGAGGAAGAGAGTGAGAGGAACTTTAACTAACCCCCACCAACCACACCCCCCCCCCCCCCCCCCAAATCAGGTGGGAGAGATTGCGGACCATGGAGGATATCAAGAGACCATAGGATCATAATGGGGGTAGATCCGATCCCTAGGAAGGTTTAACAGGTTTGCTTGGGGGTTCCGGGGGAGAAACATTCCTACTTCTTCTGGCCCACAAGCTGTGCTATAAAGGCGCTCACCTGTTCCATCCAGCAGTTCTCGCCTCCCTTTAGCTGCCAGGTTTCCCGAGGGCTGGAAAACCCACCCAGTCGGCCAGCATTAGAGCTGGAACAGAGACAAAATCTTAAATGAGGGACCTGTCTCCTTGGAGCAGTTGGTCACCCACACCCCATCCCGCCACCAATAAAATCGGAAGTGGGTGGGTTGGGTTTGAAATTTTTTACATTTTTACCACCTGTTTTGGGTGGATTAAAATTATTCAAAGACCCATTTTTGAACATGTAAACTGTTGATCTGTATGGTTCATTTACCTGCTCTCTTTACCAATTATGCCATTGAGCTCTTGGAGAATCTTATGACCTCACTGAAATTATGATGTCATCCAAAATACAATAAGTTTGTTACAGCATTATAAGGCACTCATTGGACTCTGGGATGAATTTTCCCGTGGGCATCGGGGACCCCATATTGCAACCATTTGCAGGTTCCGAGCCTGCACATCATGGCAGCCTGCCCACCAGCGCAACATTACATGAGGCGGCCTCCTAGTTAGTCGTGTCCATGTTTGTCGTCCAATTGAGGACGGTGGGAGGAACAGGCACATTGGAGGCCCAATGAGAGGGCCCACAGCACGAGTTGATCAGCAGCCCCACTGGGAGAGGTGGGCACTACTGAGGCAGAAGGTGAGCGTGAGGGCATCTCAAAATGGAGGCACTCTCAAAAGGCTACAGAAGTTTCCATAACAAAGAAGGTCCAGATCTGTCATAGCCATCAGTATGGAGGGGGAACTCACCACAAAAATGATTTTGGCCACGGCTGTGGCCTTTTCAACCTTGCAGCTCCTTCACTGGTGCATGGAGGGCAGGCTCCGATGGTCCTTTAACCTCCCATTGGGAGGACACCGGAAATCATTGCTGGGCTCCAGACTCAGCGGGGAGCCTGTGTGACATAGGAAAAGTTCCATTGATGTTGGAAAATAGCCATTAAGTGGGGCCATAATTGCCTAGATTTGTGACCCACCTTTGTGGACCAGTTTGGAGATTCCCGTGGCAGCCCAACCCTGGCAGCAGGAAACCATCCAAAAGGATTTTCCACTACTTTCCCTGCCCCCATCCAGCCTCCAAAGCTGCTGTCAAGGGGCCGGGAAGATTCCAGCCTCTGTCTGTATGTGAACTGCCATGAGGGGACAGGAATCAAAGAAGTAATCTGAAAATGCAATATTGGTGAGGAATTGATTTTAACGTTAGGATTTGATTTAATTATGTTATGTGTGGGAGCTCCTTCTGTTAACTGTAAAGGTGCCATATCCTAATACAGTATGTTATTTGTTATTAAATATTCCCATATCATAGGTTACTGTAAAGGCCTATATGCAACATTTACCTTTCCATAATCATTAATATTTATATAATATGGTATCCTAATCCTGACTACTTGGGATTGTCCACTCTTTACGACCTGGTGAGAAAGGTGCTTAGGGGTCCCTCTCAGCCTTCACCTGGTCTTACCATAACAGGGTTTAATTTTAAACACACCATGTTTTTAGCTGCCCCTTTGTGAATCCTTGTTCACCGCTTTCCAATTATAAGACAAAGAAACCAGCACAAACAGGTTTTCTTAGGTTTAAAGAGGAAAAGTTGAGATTTATTAAACTTAAACTCTAATTCGGTTGACGCCTACAGATACATGACACGCCCACGCTAGCATGCATACGCGATACATACATGCAAATAGAGACAGAAAAGAGCAGAAGAAAAATAAAGTGGAAAAATTTGAGGCAATATCTGAAGATTTTTAGTTACAGTTCTTTGAGCTCACTGTAGAGTCCTTGATTGCAGGTAGATTTTGCTTTTCATTGGGGTCCAGTATTCTTCTTAAACCTTGTTCTCTGTAAGAGACTTTTCTCTTTTGGGGTTCATGTGTATTCAGTGGATTCAGAGGCTTGTGAGAAAGAGATGGGAGCAGACAGGAGAGATCTTCTCAGTCCAGGAGCAAACAGACAATCACAGTTAAAACTGTTTGTACAATTCAGAAAACCCCAGGTTGCCAAGCAGGTTAGTCATGTGACTAACTAGTCTAACTAGCCTTGGATTGTATCACCTTAGCAGTCCCTGGAGTGCTGCTGTTATACACAATACCTGGTGATCAAGGTCCATCGTGGGTTGAATGTGTCAAGGTCCTTTGTCCTTCCAATCACTGTCTGTTAGTATGCAAATATCTTTTCCAGCCACGGCTGATCTGTTTAACAAGTCCTTTCTTCACTCCAGTAACAGTTTAAAATCAATGTTCATGACAAAATTAATGTGCCTCATTTTGGCAGGTGGGGGCGTAGCATGACAACACGTAAGAATATAAAATCCAGTTTATAAATGACACCTTCAGTGTGCTCTTTCTTGAAATGACAGGGTAAAAATAAAATGAAATAATTTAACGATCTGTTACCTAGATGTTAGTTGCTATGAATATAGGCCCATCATATTTGTGCAATATGATTCTATGGTTAACTGATGCTTAAAACTGACATTTCAAAGTAGCATCCATCTGAGTTTCTTTGGGTTAATCAAAATATGTATTTTGCGACGTACAAAGCAAAGTTCTGTGGCATGACATTTTTGCCAGTTGTCTGCCCCCATCCCTTTGAAGTATATCCAATTCGACGACTTCTGCTTCATTTCAAAGACGAGGCAAACAAGCTAAGAAGAAACCATAAATCCTGGAAATCTGAAATGAAACAGAAACTGTGGAAGACAATACAACGGGTCGATCAGCCCCTGAAAGAGAAACTGTAATGGGGTAGATTTTTGTCTTCCTGGCAGGGCGTTCATCTGTCAGCGTGGATAGGTCACCCATTATAAAGCCATCCCAAAATCAATGGAATGAAAATCAAACAAAGTCTATGATGGATGGGCAATTCACTCTGTCAGAATACTGCCTATGATCTGAAGAGAAAAGTTTACCCCAATATTTCTGGTACAAAGCTACTACTGAAACTTCTTTTTTCCCTTTCTAATCAACCTGCTGTTTTGAACTAATGAGTTGTTGGCTTCTCCCTATCTTTCAGCACAAGATTTGTTTTCGCCATAGTTCTATGATGTGCTTTCTGTCATTTCTACTCCTTTTAGACAGCAAGTTGCAATCCACCCTTCTTCCTGAAAAAAATCTTTTCCTTTGACGTTTTTTGAACATAGGAACATAAAAGCAGGAGTAGGCCATTCAGCCCATCAAGCCTATTTCGCCATTCAATATGATCATGGCTGATCATTCACTTCAATGCCATTTTTCCACACTATCCCCATATCCCATTATGTCATTGATATTTAGAAATCTGTCAATCTCTGCTTTAAACATATTCAGATGACTATGCTTCCACAGCCCTCTTTGCATTCCTTATTTTCCATTGCTCCCATCTCGGGCAAGAATCTCCATGGGAAGTTCAATTCCTTTTCCTGTTTAGTTAAGTGCCAGTCACCCTGGACCCCAGTATGTATTGCAGAGACCCTAGGCTGGATTTCCAATCCAGAGTCGATGACCTGAGGCCCGGATCATCCGAGATCCCAACCCGCACCGCGTCTGCTTCACTGATGCAACGCTATTTTAATAGGCAAAGCCTCTAATTGGGCTGGAAGAGAGCTCGGCACCCAATTAGTGGTGCCAGGTGCTGTCTGGAGGCAGGAACTGACTCTGGACTGCAATGCTCAAAGGCAGACGGCAGCCATGACTGGGCTTGCTGTTGCCTTGCAGATTGAAGCAGGCAGGAGAGCAGAGGGCCAGCAGCCTCATGGTTCAGATATGTGGCCAAACAGTTACTCACAAAGTACTTGACCCACTCCACTCCAGCAATGGCACTTTGTCACCGCTTGAGCAACCCTGTTTAAATAACCGTTTTTTCAGCACTTTAATTCAGCAGCGACATCATATTATGGCTCCCTACAGGGTTCCCAACAGGTGTGCACTAATGTGCCCCAGACCATTCACTCTTCCCATTCACCACGTTGAAAATCTCCTTCTGGCCTTCTCCAGACCATTAAGAAGCTCCTCCTCACCACCCCCTGCCCCCACCCAGGGCCCTCACTTAGAAAATTGCAGCACGTGTGAGACATTGGAAGACTGACATGCGGCTGGGAGTGCTATTTTCAAAGTGTGCCCGCACTTGACCTCGCCCCTACGGGAGTTTGAAAATTCGGCCCACGAAATGCAAGAACCTTGTTCCCTGTTATTTACTAAAACCCGTAATTGGACAACACATTCTTCGATCAGATTTTAATGTGAAATGCAACGGATATACGCGACCTGCGTGTCTCCTATCAGCTGCATTCCTGCAATATACAAGCACCTTAGGAAGTGATCAAACTTTCTTTATGGTAGCTGGTATCATTGAGACTCTGGCTTATGGCCAATGTCATGGAAGCTGCAGGATTAGTCGTATACAAGATAGAGTTGTGTTATACAAGTGGTCTTTTTAAATATCAAGCCATTTTGAGGAATTATAATGAAATTTAACTTCCTGTCTTATCTGTCAATTTTTGTGTAAAAAGACATTCTGACTGCTAATGACATCATCAGGCAGAACTATCTGCGCAACAGTCTGAGGGAGCACAGTTACTTGATGTACAGTTGACATGACAAGGTTATTGAGGCATTGTTGGGTAATGGACTGTATCTGTTGTCATCCTAAATCAGTTCTTGGCACAGTTGGACTCAATAATAGCTCTGCTCCAGCATCATCCACTCTATAATATCTTGACAAATGTCTGATTTCCCATATGGCCAGACCACCTCTGCTCCTGCCACATCTATAACATGTTGTGCAGCAGAGCTTTTGTTATGGGGGTTTGAGTATATGCATGATGGTACTCAGAAAAATAGAACATATGGGCAGCAACAGCCTACCTTGTTTTATTTTAGACAATGCCGTGATCACCAAAAACAAGTGTGTTGGACTAACAAATTTCAAAACAGCAGCTTAGGCACCCATACACATTGCACAACTGCTTTTATTACCACAAAGAAATAATAAGAAGCCTTAATGCACTCTTACTTAACAGTTTAAACAGTTAACATTAGCATTAAATGCTTTAATATCATGACCTTTTTCACAGTTTATTTCATTAAGCAGTTACAGATTGATTCTTGCTTCTCATGGGTCTGTGTCACACAATGACATTTTGCTTCAGGTCCATTTACATCTTGAATTGCTATCAGTTTTGTCAGTTTAACAAGGAAATCCACAACCAACTTGCCCCAGGTTCAGGTGCTGAATCTGAGTAAATCGAGTGATGAATGTGCTTTTCTGAACCAGTTCCAAATTGGCATCCAGATAAGTGAACTTTACACATAAAATAAAAATTTCTGCATTAAACTAAGTAGACTGTTAGGTCACAGTTGAATCTGATTAAATTATCACCAGAACCATATTTATCAAGTAGAAAAGAGCTTTCCATTTTAACCTTGCTAATCAAGGGTTCCACATTATATGGATGAATGAACTAATTTTGTTATTCTGTTCATTTGCCGCTTTTTTTTTCTCCCACAGGTTACACCATGTAGTCAAGGACAGATATAATCATCCAATCTCTCTCACAGCCTTTGATTTTCTGTGCTTTATCAAATACACTATGGTCATTGATTTTCCAAATGTTATTTTCCTATTTCTACCAATCTTTTTTTTTTCCATCCCTGGGATTTGGGCATTGCTGGCCAGGCCAGCATTTACTGCCCATCCCTAATCACCCTTGAGAAGGTGATGGTGAGCTGCCTTCTTGAACCGCTGCAGTCCATGTGAAGTAGGTACACCCACAGTGCTGTTAGGAAGGGAGTTCCAAGATTTTAACGGAGTGACAGTGAAGGAACGGCGATATAGTTCCAAGTCAGGATGGTGTGAGGCTTGGAGGGGAACTTGCAGGTGGTGGTGTTCACATACATCTGTTGCCCTTTTCCTTCAAGGTTGTAGTGGTCGTGGGTTTGGAAGGTGCTGTCTAAGGAGCCTTAGTGCATTGCTGCAGTGCATCTTGTAAATGGTACAAACTGCTGCCACTGTGCGTCGGTGGTGGAGGGAGTAATTGTTTGTGAATGGGGTGCCAATCAAGCGGGCTGCTTTGTTGGGCTTCTTGAGTGTTGTTGGAGCTGCACCCATCCAGGCAAGTGGAGAGTATTCCATCACACTCCTGACTTGTGCCTTGTAGATGGTGCACAGGCTTTGGGAAGTCAGGAGGTGAGTTACCACAGGATTCCTAGCCTCTGACCTGCTCTTGTAACCACGGTATTTATATGGCTACTCCAATTCTGTTTCTGGTCAATGGTTCCGAAGAAGGGTCACTGACCCAAACGTTAACTCTGCTTTTCTTTCCACAGATGCTGCCAGACCTGCTGAGTGGTTCCAGCATTTCTTGTTTTTATCCCACAATTCATTGTTCTACATGGTCTGCACCCAGCTACACTGTGGTCAAATCACGATGTATCCCACTTATAAAAAAAATTTCCAGCACCTCATAACTGTGGCACCTCACCTTGTTCAGTCGTCCTTTTCACGTATAACTTTCAGGCTTCTAAAAAACAAAGCTTTGTGTTATATAATCAGTTCTCCTTAACTTAACCTACTCTAATCTTGATGGCATTTACCCCAATAGAGTTTGATCCATCACCTCACCTAGATTAGTCAATAACATTTGTTGGTTCAGAATCAAGTTATAACTAGAGTCTTCCGATCCTAAATAGGACAACCAAACACCAATTCAAATTACATAAAAGTATGTGAGCAAACTGCAGTTCAAGAAAAAACCTCCCTAACCATAGAATAATCTTCTTCTTTTGGCCTCCTTATCTCGAGAGACAATGGGTAAGCGCCTGGAGGTGGTCAGTGGTTTGTGGAGCAGCACCTGGAGTGGCTTTCAAGGCCAATTCTAGTGTGACAGGCTCTTCCACTGGTGCTGCAGAATAATTTGTTTGTCGGGGCTGCTCCACAGTTGGCTCTCCCCTTGGGCCTCTGTCTTTTTTCCTGCCAACTGCTAAGTCTCTTCGATTCGCCACACTTTAGCCCCGCCTTTATGGCTGCCCGCCAGCTCTGGCGAACGCTGGCAACTGACTCCAACGACTTGTGATCAATGTCACAGGACTTCATGTCGTGTTTGCAGACGTCTTTAAAGCGGAGACATGGACGGCCGGTGGGTCTGATACCAGTGGCGAGCTCGCTGTACAATGTGTCTTTGGGGATCCTGCCATCTTCCATGCGGCTCACATGGCCAAGCCATCTCAAGCGCCACTGACTCAGTAGTGTGTATAAGCTGGGGATGTTGGCCGCCTCGAGGACTTCTGTCTTGGAGATATGGTCCTGCCACCTGATGCCAAGTATTCTCCGGAGGCAGCGAAGATGGAATGAATTGAGACGTCGCTCTCGGCTGACATACGTTGTCCAGGCCTCGCTGCCATAGAGCAAGGTACTGAGGACACAGGCTTGATACACTTGGACTTTTGTGTTCCGTGTCAGTGCGCCATTTTCCCACACTCTCTTGGCCAGTCCGGACATAGCAGTGGATGCCTTTCCCATGCGCTTGTTGATTTCTGCATCTAGAGACAGGTTACTGCTGATAGTTGAGCCGAGGTAGGTGAACTCTTGAACCACTTCCAGAGCGTGGTCACCAATATTGATGGATGGAGCATTTCTGACGTCCTGCCCCATGATGTTCGTTTTCTTGAGGCTGATGGTTAGGCCAAATTCATTGCAGGCAGCTGCAAACCTGTCGATGAGACTCTGCAGGCACTCTTCAGTGTGAGATGTTAAAGCAGCATTGTCAGCAAAGAGGACTGATGAGGACTTTCCGTACTTTGGACTTCGCTCTTAGACGGGCAAGGTTGAACAACCTGCCCTCTGATCTTGTGTGGAGGAAAATTCCTTCTTCAGAGGACTTGAACGCATGTGAAAGCAGCAGGGAGAGGAAAATCCCAAAAGGTGTGGGTGCGAGAACACAGCCCTGTTTCACGCCACTCAGGATAGGAAAGAGGTCTGATGAGGAGCCACCATGTTGAATTGTGCCTTTCATATTGTCATGGAATGAGGTGATGATACTTAGTAGCTTTGGTGGGCATCCAATCTTTTCTAGTAGTCTGAAGAAACCACATCTGCTGACGAGGTCAAAGGCTTTGGTGAGATCAATTAAAGCAATGTAGGGGCATCTGTTGTTCGCGGCACTTCTCCTGTATCTGACGAAGGGAGAACAGCATGTCATAGAATAATACAACACAGAATGAGGCCTCCTGTGCCGTTTTGATTCTGAGGCCATTCATCCCATCATGCGAGTGCAGGCTTTTTGAAACAGCTATTCAATTAGTCCCTTTCCTTGCTCTTTTCCCATAGCCCTACAATTTTCAAACAGGAATTTTGTCAAATGCACTACAGATCATGCAGCACTCAAAAATTGTAACATTTTGGGTGGGAACCTATACAGGAACAAATGAGAGATTAACCTATTTGTTTCTGTTTCAGACGCTGTTCAACCCATCCACCAGTTTCTGTTTTTATTTCAGATTTCCAATATTCACGCCTTTTTGATCAGATTTTACAGGCATTCACCTGGTGCTGTGGCAAGCTTAAAGTGCTATCATTACTGGCCCCGTATTAATTCCCTCATTTTTAATATTACAACCACAGATGTAACAGATGATATTGCCAATCCATTAGCAACCCATAGGATTTTGACATTTCATCAGTCAGCCCATGTACTCCCTCTTCAAATCTAACATCTATCTACCCTGGTCCCCGACCCAGTGCTGAAAGAGTTGACTTTGGGGCAAGCACACAAACCATAAATGGACAATTTAACAGATATCGGATACACGCAGAGTAGGATGCCTTCAGACTTTGGCCAGGAAGTTCCTCAGAGCTGCTACCCTTCCATCGGCCTTGCTTCGCTGGTGCAGAGGGAACATGTAAATGGGATTTCTGCTGCACTTCAGGCGAAATAACATTCGAGGAGTGGGAGCAGAACCCAGGAATTTCCCATCCTTTATAATTATTCATGTAAATGAAAGCAGAAGTTTATTGTATACATTGATACCATTGCAAGATGGAAATCTTCTATTTATTTTGGCTAAAACTGTGTACAGAACAGATAGTCCTCAGTGCCAATATGATTCTACTATTTTTCTACATTTGCTTTTGCATCATTCATAGTGGCTTGTGTTCTGTGTACAAACTGAATAAAATTCTTGACTTCCTTTATTTGAGCTGGTGTAGTCTTTCAATGTGGCAGCATCAATTTAGACCTGGTGATAGTTACATAGCGCATGAGTGTCTGCTGGAAACAATCACCATTAGACATCCTGATGGATAGCAACAAATCTAGGGGATGGACTTGCACTTCTGGAAAAAATTTGCCCCTTTAATTTACTTCATTCAAATTATATGAAAATATGATTATTTTGTTCTGTGCCTTCTTATTTAAATTGCTTAATTCCAATTCCTGGATAATTTTATCAATTTATTTTAAGCAGAAAAAATGACAGTTAACAGAATTAGTCTTTGCCAACTTGGAGGTTTCCAGATTAGCCTTTGAGCTGATCTAACTTGTAAGCTCCCATTTGAATAAATGGACAACCATGGTATGATCTGAAGAGGTTCAGGAGTTCTCCAAATGTCCAGGCCAACATTCCTCTCTCAGTCAACACCGCAAAACAGATTAATAGATCATTCGTCTCATGGTTGTTGGTGCAGTGCCAGCATTTGTTGCCCATCCCTAATTGCCCTTGAGAAGGTGATGGTGAGCTGCCTTCTTGAATTGCTGCAGTCCATGTGAGGTAGGTACACCCACAGTGCTGTTAGGAAGGGAGTTCCAGGATTTTGACCCAGCGACGGTGAAGGAACGGCGATACAGTTCCAAGTCAGGATGGTGTGTGACTTGGATGGGAACTTGCAGGTGGTGGTGTTCCCATGAATCTGCTGCTCTTGACCTTCGAGGTGGTAGAGGTCGCGGGTTTGGAAGGTGCTGCAGTGCATCTTGTAGATGGGACACACTGCTGCCACTGTGCGTCGGTGGTGGAGGGAGTGATTGTTTGTAGATGGTGTGCCAATCAAGTGGGCTGCTTTGTCCTGGATGGTGTCGAACTTCTTGAGTGTTGGAGCTGCACCCATCTAGGCAAGTGGAGCGTATTCCATCACACTCCTGACTTGTGCCTTGTATTTGGTGGACAGGCTTTGGGGAGTGAGGAGGTGAGTTACTCGCTGCAGGATTCCTAGCCTCTGACCTGTTCTTGTAGCCACAGTATTTATATGGCTACTCCAGTTCAGTTTCTGGTCAATGGTAGTCCCGAGGATGTTGATAGTGGGGGATTCAGTGATGGTGATGCCATTGAATGTCAAAGGGAGATGGTTTGATTCTCTCTTGTTGGAGATGGTCATTGACTGGCAATTGTGTTGCGCAAATGTTACTTGCCACTTATCAGCCCAAGCCTGGATATTGTCCAGGTCTTGCTGCATTTCTACATGGACTGCTTCAGTATTTGAGGAGTCGCGAATGGTGCTGAACATTGAGCAATCATCAGCGAACATCCCCACTTCTGACCTTATGATTGAAAAAAGGTCATTGATGAAGCAGCTGAAGATGGTTGGGCCGAGGGCACTACCCTGAGGAACTCCTGCAGTGATGTCCTGCAGCTGAGATGATTGACCTCCAACAACCACAGCCATCGTCCTTTGCGCTAGGTATGACTCTAACCAGCAGAGAGTTTTCCCCCTGATTCCCATTGACTCCAGTTTTGCTCGGGCTCCTTGATGCCATACTCGGTCAAATGCTGAGTGAACAAAGAACAAAGAAAATTACAGCACAGGAACAGGCCCTTCGGCCCTCCAAGCCTACGCCGATCCAAATCCTCTATCTAAACCTGTCGCCTATTTTCTAAGGGTCTGTATCTCTTTAATTCCTGCCTATTCATGTATCTGTCTAGATACATCTTAAAAAGCGCTATCGTGCCCGCGTCTACCATCTCCGCTGGCAATGCGTTCCATGCACCCACCATCCTCTGCGTAAAGAACTTTCCACGCATATGCCCCCTAAACTTTTCCCCTTTCACTTTGAACTCGTGTCCCCTTGTAATTGAATCCCCCACTCTGGGAAAAAGCTTCTTGCTATCCACTCTGTCTATACCTCTCATGATTTTGTCCACCTCAATCAGGTCCCCCCTCAACCTCCGTCTTTCTAATGAAAATAATCCTAATCTACTCAACCTCTCTTCATAGCTAGCGCCCTCCATACCAGGCAACATCCTGGTGAATCTCCTCTGCACCCTCTCCAAAGCATCCACATCCTTTTGGTAATGTGGCGACCAGAACTGCACGCAGTATTCCAAATGTGGCCGAACCAAAGTCCTATACAACTGTAACATGACCTGCCAACTCTTGTACTCAATACCCCGTCCGATGAAGGAATGCATGCCGTATGCCTTCCTGACCACTCTATTGACCTGCGTTGCCACCTTCAGGGAACAATGGACCTGAACACCCAAATCTCTCTGTACATCAATTTTCCCCAGGACTTTTCCATTTACTGTATAGTTCACTCTTGAATTGGATCTTCCAAAATGCATCACCTCGCATTTGCCCTGATTGAACTCCATCTGCCATTTCTCTGCCCAACTCTCCAATCTATCTATATTCTGCTGTATTCTCTGACAGTCCCCTTCAGTATCTGCTACTCCACCAATCTTAGTGTCGTCTGCAAACTTGCTAATCAGACCACCTATACTTTCCTCCAAATCATTTATGTATATCACAAACAACAGTGGTCCCAGCACGGATCCCTGTGGAACACCACTGGTCACACCTCTCCATTTTGAGAAACTCCCTTCCACTGCTACTCTCTGTCTCCTGTTGCCCAGCCAGTTCTTTATCCATCTAGCTAGTACACCTTGGACCCCATGCGCCTTCACTTTCTCCATCAGCCTACCATGGGGAACCTTATCAAACGCCTTACTGAACTCCATGTATATGACATCTACAGCCCTTCCCTCATCAATCAACTTTGTCACTTCCTCAAAGAATTCTATTAAGTTGGTAAGACATGACCTTCCCTGCACAAAACCATGTTGCCTATCATTGATAAGCCCATTTTCTTCCAAATGGGAATAGATCCTATCCCTCAGTATCTTCTCCAGCAGCTTCCCTACCACTGACGTCAGGCTCACCGGTCTATAATTACCTGGATTATCCCTGCTACCCTTCTTAAACAAGGGGACAACATTAGCAATTCTCCAGTCCTCCGGGACCTCACCCGTGTTTAAGAATGTTGCAAAGATATCTGTTAAGGCCCCAACTAATTCCTCTCTCGCTTCCCACATTAACCTGGGATAGATTCCATCCGGACCTGGGGACTTGTCCACCTTAATGCCTTTTAGAATACCCAACACTTCCTCCCTCCTTATGCCGAATTGACCTAGAGTAATCAAATATCTGTCCCTAACCTCAACATCCGTCATGTCCCTCTCCTCGGTGAATACCGATGCAAAGTACTCGTTTAGAATCTCACCCATTTTCTCTGACTCCACGCATAACTTTCCTCCTTTGTCCTTGAGTGGGCCAATCCTTTCTCTAGTTACCCTCTTGCTCCTTATATATGAATAAAAGGCTTTGGGATTTTCCTTAACCCTGTTTGCTAAAGATATTTCATGACCCCTTTTAGCCCTCTTAATTCCTCGTTTCAGATTGTGCCTACAATCCCGATATTCTTTCAAAGCTTCGTCTTTCTTCAGCCGCCCAGACCTTATGTATGCTTCCTTTTTCCTCTTAGCTAGTCTCACAATTTCACCTGTCATCCATGGTTCCCAAATCTTGCCATTTCTACCACTCATTTTCACAGGAACATGTCTCTCCTGCACGCTAATCAACCTCTCTTTAAAAGCCTCCCACATATCAAATGTGGATTTACCTTCAAACAGCTGCTCCCAATCTACATTTCCCAGCTCCTGCCGAATTTTGGTATAGTTGGCCTTCCCCCAATTTAGCACTCTTCCTTTAGGACCACTCTCGTCTTTGTCCATGAGTATTCTAAAACTTACGGAATTGTGATCACTATTCCCAAAGTAGTCCCCTACTGAAACGTCAACCACCTGGCCCGGCTCTTTTCCCAACACCAGGTCCAGTATGGCCCCTTCCTGAGTTGGACTTTTTTCATACTGCTCTGGAAAACCCTCCTGGATGCTCCTTACAAATTCTGCTCCATCTGGACCTCTAACATTAAGTGAATCCCAGTCAATGTTGGGAAAATTAAAATCTCCTATCACCACCACCCTGTTGCTCCTTCATCTTTCCATAATCTGTTTACATATTTGTACCTCTATCTCACGCTCGCTGTTGGGAGGCCTGTAGTACAGCCCCAACATTGTTACCGCACCCTTCCTATTTCTGAGTTCTGCCCATATTGCCTCACAGCTCGAGTCCTCCATAGTGCCTTCCTTCAGCACAGCTGTGATATCCTCTTTGACCAGTAATGCAACTCCTCCACCCCTTTTACCTCCCTCTCTATCCCGCCTGAAGCATCGGTATCCTGGGATATTTAGTTGCCAATCATGCCCTTCCCTTAACCAAGTCTCAGTAATAGCAATAACATCATACTCCCAGTTACTAATCCAAGCCCTAAGTTCATCTGCCTTACCTACTACACTTCTTGCATTAAAACAAATACACCTCAGACCACCAGTCCCTTTGCTTTCATCATCTGCTCCCTGCCTACTCTTTCCCTTAGTCACGCTGACTTCATTATCTAGTTCCTGACAGGCTTTCGTTACTACATCCTCACTCTCTACTGACCTCATTTGGTTCCCATCCCCCTGCCACATTAGTTTAAACCCTCCCCAACAGCGTTAGCAAAAGCACCCCCAAGGACATTGGTTCCAGTCCGGCCCAGGTGTAGACCGTCCAATTTGTAATAGTCCCACCTCCCCCAGAACCAGTCCCAATGTCCCAAAAATCTGAACCCCTCCCTCCTGCACCATCTCTGAAGCCACGCATTCATCCTGACTATTCTTTCATTTCTACTCTGACTATCACGTGGCACTGGTAGCTATCCGGAGATTACTACCTCTGAGGTCCTACTTTTTAACTTGGCTCCTAACTCCCTAAATTCTGCTTGTCGGACCTCATCCTGTTTTTTACCTATATCATTGGTGCCTATGTGCACAACGACAACTGGTTTTCACCCTTCCCCTTCAGAATGTTCTGCAGCCGATCTGAGACATCCCTGACCCGTGCACCTGGGAGGCAACATACCATTCGGGAGTCTCGTTTTCGACCACAGAACCGCCTATCTACTCCCCTTACAATCGATTCCCCTATGACTATAGCCCTTCCACTCTTTTTCCCGCCCTTCTGAACAGCAGAGCCAGCCATGGTGCCATGAACCTGGCTACTGCTGCCTTCCCCTGGTGAGCCAGCTCCCTCAACAGTATCCAAAACGGTATACCTGTTGTGGAGGGAGATGACCGCAGGGGACACCTGCGCTGCCTTCCTGCTCTTTCTCTGCCTTTTGGTCACCCATTCCCTTTCTCCCTCAGCAATCCTAATCTGCGGTGTGACCAATTCGCTAAACGTGCTATCCAAGACCTCCTCAGCATCGCGGATGCTCCAAAGCGAGTCCATCCGCAGCTCCAGAGCCGTTATGCGGTCTAACAAGAGCTGCAGCTGGACACACTTCCTGCACGTGAAGGAGTCAGGGACATCAGCCATGTCCCTGAGCTCCCACATTGAGCAAGAGGAGCATGTCACGGGTCTGAGATATCCTGCCATTTTTAATCTTAAGCTTAAACTTAGTTAAATGAAAAAGGAACGAAAAGTTTTTTTACCAATCACACGATAAAAAAAAAAAGAAATAGAAAAGCCTTACCTTGTCTACACACCACCGAGTCCTTTTTTTTTTGGTTAGAGGAGGAGGGCGGGTGGGAGACACTACAGGTGTAGTGTCTCGGTTTCAGAAACGGCCCAAATATATAGGGTTTTACTTACCCAGCAGCCCCCTGGTCTCCGCCGAAAACGAAAGGAAATTAAGTTTACTTTAAACTGACCTTCCCAGCTGCTCACTCGCTCGCACTCTCTGCTCCCGAAAAAGCTGCTGCAGTGAAAGGCAAGTTATTTGAAACGGCCCAAATATATAGGGTTTTACTTACCCAGCAGCCCCCTGGTCTCCGCCGAAAACAAAAGGAAATTAAGTTTACTTTAAACTGACCTTCCCAGCTGCTCACTCGCTCGCACTCTCTGCTCCAGAAAAAGCTGCTGCAGTGAAAGGCAAGTTATTTGAGTGGCGGCGGCAACAAACAGCTCACCTACCTCAGGCCAATTAAGGCCCTAAGGGGCCAATTAACTGCCATGTAAGGACTTCCTCCCGCCACCGCTGGTATTTTACCAGCAGCGAGTGGGTGGCTCAGGCCACCCAGGATGCTGCCCAGTAAAACCTGGCGGCCTCCTTGCTCGTTGGGTGGGGCCTTCTGATCAGGCAGCCTGTGCTCCACAGAGGGATCTGCCACAGCTCAATCACCCCGCTGAACTATATCCCCCCACGACTTCCCAACCGAACCCTACTTGCCTCGCCAGGGCCCAGCTGATTGTCCCCAGCGAGGCCCCATAAGCTTACCTTTTTTTGGGGCTAGCATCCCTCTTGCTCCTCTCCCTCATTCCCAGTTGTGCTGCTGGGACTGGGAGCTGCTGGCCGGAAGCTCTTGGAGGTGGCTTGCTGCCTCAGAGGGGTGGAAGACCCACCCTGAGGTCAATTAAAGCCCTGGCCATGTAAAATTATAGCCTGACTCCCAGTTCTGGTGGAGGCGGGCTCCCCCCGACTTCTTGGGTGGGGCCTCCCGCCCAGCATAGAATTCCAGCCTTAGATCCACACCAAGAGCTATTGCACTCTTATAGAATTTCACTTCATCCTGACTTCCTGTGGGCAAAATCATGGCAAATATATTTGTCAGTTTCTGTAAGTAGTCTCTGGTTAAAGAAACCAAAGACAAACAAGTTATATAAAATTATATATTTTTCATAAGAATATTAATCCTGCCAATCATATCATCTCCTGTTTCATGCAGACAACCCGAACTTTCTCATGTAGCAAACTATACCACTCCAATTACTTTTAATCTGCTGTGGGATAATGATCTCCATTATATGTGAGATGTGGTGCAGAATTATAAGGCTGATCTGAGTTTTTGTTTTAATATAAATCTATATTTACAAGGAGAGTATTTATTGCAAATGAGCATTAGTAACACAATAATAATGCCCGAAATAACTTGGACCTCTCCCCTGCCTTCTTTTGAGTTCTGTGTACAAAGCTGCTTATTTGGAATTAGACTAATCTCATATTTTCCAAGCAGATGCGATGAAGGTTTAATGTTAATCCACAAAAATAAGCAGTCAATGAAAATGTTCAACGATTACATGAAAATGGCTTTAAGAACAGTAAATTTAATACTCCACCGTCTGCCAAATCTCAGGCACATGAATCCTGTCCCATATTGAGTATTTGGGTTTTTCACTTTATCGTGTCATCTTGTTGTCCCTCATAGTTGGCTACCAGTTAGCATAAGAACTCACTTAGCTGTGACTGTTCCCCTTTGATTTGACCTTACCCCTACTTAGAAACACTGCAGCCCTGCTCAGTTCGACATAATTTAGATTGCACAATTACTAGATGGGGCTCAAACTTCCACCTGTCTTCACTCCATGGCATTGCTATACTTATCACCACTGCACTGCTACCCAACAAAGCCATCACCCCCACCAAATCACTGGTCATTACATCTTCAGTTCTTTGCCAAAGAGACACCCAAATCCTAGTGGTGCTGGTGGATCCACAACTCAAAAGATGCTGGATGATTGAAAAGAAAAGAGGTTCTCGGCAGAGCAATGTGCCAGTAGTATGTTTTCCCAGGTCCAGATTGGTTCTACACTGGTCTTGTGGTTCCTATTAAAATGAATATATCCATTCTGTAATACAGCCATTTCTGCCCTCCTGTAGACCTCCTGTAGTGTTACAGACAGTCTAAGGTCTGGTTTAGCTGCTAACTCAGCCATCCTAAGATCATGCTAAGATCATTCTCTGTGGGAGATCTACGGTCCAGGTGACTGTGGTTTCTTATGAGTTATTCAAGTCAATTACACCATGGATGTCCAAGTTTTTGTCGCCATGGGCTGAAAAGGTACATACTATAGTTTCTCACAATTTTAAATCAATGTTTTCATTAATCTATGTACATCTCAAGTTGCTCATGCTCATAAGCCTTGCTATTCTGATCCACGAATGAGGCAACAGTGCAATTCAGCTTTTTCCATTCATTGAAGCCCATAAAAAGCATAAACCAGGAAATCAATATAGATGCTTAGGTTTTGAGGTACAGATTGCTCAGGGTCACATGTTGACACCCTTGAATTAGAGATCCCTAAATTCCTTATATATGTTAGGTTCCATATGAAATTGGCTTTTTTAACATTTTATTTCTATAATCAGGAATGTGGCTGGTATATATATGTGCAATTCTGCTGCAACAATTGAACAGCATCATCGTCACTTTTACTGATACAAGCGTTTTTATTTCTATATCTTTTTTTCTAAACGGAATTCAAATTCTCAAATGTTCCCTGGATTACTAGTCCCCATCCTGAATTATAAATCCAGTAATTTAGTCCAGACCCCACTAACTTAAGAATATAAGAAATAGGAGCAGGAGTAGGCCATTCAGCCCCTCAAGCCTGCCCTACCATTCAATAAGATCATTGCTGATCTGTCCCAGGCCTCAACTCCTCTTTCGGGCCTGCTCCGCATAACCCTCGCTCCCCGAGATTTCAAAAATCTATCTACCTCCTCCTTAAATACATTTAGTGACCTAGCTCCACAACTCTCTGAGGTAGAGAATTCCCACAGATTCACCACCCTCTGAGAGAAGAAATTCCTTCGCATCTCAGTTTTAAATGTGTGACCCCTTATTCTGTAACTATGTCCTCTAGTTCGAGTATCCCCCACCAGTGGAAACATATTCTCAACATCTACCCTGTCATGCCCCCTTAGAATCTTATATGTTTCAATAAGGTCACCTCTCATTCTTCTAAACTCCAATGTTTAACCGTTCTTGATAAGTCAATCCCTTCATTCCAGAAATCAGCCTAATGAATCTCTTTTGAACTGCCTCCAATGCCAATATATCCTTTCTTAAATATGGGGACCAAAACTGTACGCAGCACTCCAGGTGTGGCCTCACCAACACCCTGTACAGTTGTAACAAGACTTCCCTATTTTTAAACTCTAACCCCCTGGCAATAAAGGCCAAAATTCCATTTGCCTTCCTAATTACTTGCTGCACCTGCATGCTAACTTTTTGTGTTTCATGTACAAGAACACCCAGATCCCTCTGTACTGCAGTATTTTGTAGTCTTTCTCCATCTAAAAATTAATCTGCCTTTTTATTCTTCCTACCAAAGTGGATGACCTCACACTTTCCCACATTGAATTCCATCTGCCAAGTTTTTGCCCACTCACTTATCTGTATCCCTTTGCAGATTCTTTGTGTCCTCATCACAACACGCCTTCCCACCTATTTTTGTATTTTTGTGAAATATGCCACCGAGTGTCAGCCTGGATTACGTGGCTCAAATCTCTGGAGTGCGGACACAAACTCACGAACTTCATCAAAGAATACAAATATTTTGACTCCTGTACATGATTAGTTTGTGTCATACAATTTTGAAGAATGGAAGAGAAACATGATTTTTTTTATAGACAGATGTGGTAGATGCCCACATGAAAATTAGATGTGTATTGTCTGCTATTTGGCTCTCTTGATGTCACTGCAGCACGTACTAATATGGCTGGAGAGGTAGGCAAGCAGCTTCCTCCACTGCTGCTCTGTAGTGGCCTTGTATGTTTGGGGATGACTCCTGCTTATCTTATTTGTTATCGCAGTGGGGAAAACATTAAGGCCACGAAATTGAGCTCTATAACACTGATGTTCTGATGAAAGGTCACTGACCTGAAACATTAACTTTGCTTCTCTCTCCACAGATACTACCAGACCTGCTGAGTATTTCCAGCACTTTCTGTTTTTATTCCGATAACACTGCTAGTGCTGGCACTACAGAAGCCCTGATGAGAAATAATGTCAACCAGAATACTTCCTGCCACCTCCAACTCAGCCTGAACAGTGTGCCCTGACTAATAACAACAAAATATATAGCGCCTTTAACATAATAAAAGGTCCCAAGGAGCTTCACAGGAGCATTATAAAGCAAAGTATAACAGCAAACCACATAAGCAGATAGTAGTCAGATTGACCAAACGCTTAGTCAAAGAGATAGGTTTTAAGGAGTGTCTTACAGGAGGAAAGCAAGGTAGAGAAGTGGAGCAAGGGTATTCCAGAGCTTGGGGCCAAGGCAACTGAAGGCACAGCCACCAATGGTGGAGCGATTAATATTGGGGTTGCTCAAGAGGCCAGAATTAGAAGAGCAGAGATATCTCAGAGGGTTGTGGGGCTGGAGAGGATTATAAAGATAGGGAGGGGCGAGAGACTTGAATACAAGGATGAGCATTTTCAAATCAAGTCATTTCTTGACCAGGAGCCAATGTAGCTCAACTAGCATAGCAGCGATAGGGGAACAGTACTTGGTGCGAGTTATGACACGGGCAACAGAGTTTTGGATGACCTCAAGTTTACAAAGGGTGGAATGTGGAAGAATAACCAGGAGTGGGTTGGAACAGTCAAGTCTAGAGGTAACAAAGGCACAAATGAGGGTTTTGGCAGAGCAGCTTGGGACAGGGGCTAAGTCGGGTGGTGTTATGGAGGTGGAAATAGGCGGTCTTAGTGATGCCGCAAATGTGAGGCTGGAAGCTCATCTCCCAGTCAAATGTGACATTAAATTGGGCTCTGTAGCACTGTTAGTGCCAACGCTACAGAAGCCCCAATGAGAAACAATGGTGACCGAAATGCTCCCTGCCACCTCTGACACGGACCACACAGTGCACCCTCTCCTATTGTCTCATAACTGAACATTTTTTTATTCATTCATGCGATATGAGCATTACTGGCAAGGCCAGCATTTGTTACCCATCACTAATTGCCCTTGAGAAGATGGCAGTGAGCCACCTTCTTGAACCACTGCAGTCCATCTGGTGTAGGTACACCCACAGTGCTGATAGGAAGAAGTTCTAGGATTTTGACCCAGCGTGTGTGAAGAAATGGCAATATAGTTCCAAATCAGGGTGATGTGTGGCTTGGGAAGAAACTTGCAGGTGGTGGTGTTCCCATGTTCTTCTAGGTGGTAGAGGTCATGGGTTTGGAAGGTGCTGTTGAAGGAGGCTTGACGAGTTGCTTCAGTGTATTTTATAAATGGTGCACATTGCTGCCACTGTACACCAGTGGTGAAGGGAATGAATGGTTAAGGTGGTGGATGGGGTGCCAATCAAGTGGGCTGCTTTGTCCTGGATGGTGTTGAGCTTCTTGACTGTTGTGGGAACTGCAGTTATCCAGGAACGTGGAGAGTATTACCATTACACTCCAGATGTGCCTTGAAGATGCCGTTGAATGTCAAGGGGAGATGGTTAGATTCTCTCTTGTTGGAAATGGTCATTGCCTGGCACTTGTGTGGCGTGAATGTTACTTGCCACTTATCAGCCCAAGCCTGGATATTGTCCAGGACTTGCTGCATTTCTACATGGATTGCTTCAATATCTGAGGAGTTGCGAATGGTGCTGAACATGGTGCAATCATCAGCGAACATCCCCACTTCTGACCCTATGATTGAAGGTAGGTCATTGATGAAGCAGCTGAAGATGTTTGGACCTAGGACACTAACCTGAGGAACTCCTGCAGTGATGTCCTGGAGCTGAGATGATTGACCTCCAACAACCACAACCATCTTCCTTTGCACTAGTTAAGACTCCAACCAGCAGAGAGTATTCCCCCTGATTCCCATTGACTTCAATTTTGTTAGAGCTCCTTAATGCCATACTCAGTCAAAAGCTGCCTTGATGTCAAGGGCTGTCAATCTCACGTCGCCACTTGAATTCAGCTCTTTTGCCCATGTTTAGACCAATGAGATCAGGAGCCAAGTGGCCTGGTAGAACCCAAACTGAGCATCGGTGAACAGGTTATTGCTGAGTAACTTCTACTTGATAGCATTGCCAACGACACCTGCCATCACTTTGCTGATGATCGAGAGTAGACTGATGGGGTAGTAATTAGGAGATTGGATTTATCCTACCTTTTGTGGAGAGGATATGCCTGGGCAAATTTCCACATTGTCGGGTAAATGCCTGTGTGGTAGTTGTACTGGAAAACTTGGCTCGGTGCGCAATTGGTTCTGGAGCACAATTCTTCAGTCCTATCACTCAGATATTGTAGGCGCCCATAGCCTTGCTGTATCCCAAGCATTCAGCCATTTCTTGATATCATGTGGAATTGGCTGAAGACTGGCATCTGTGATGCTGAGGACCTCAGGAGAAAGCTGAGAAGGATCATTCACTATGGCTGGAGATGGTTGCAATTGCTTCAGCCTTGTCTTGTGCATTTTCGTACTGGGCTCCCCCATCATTGAGGATGGGGATATTTATGGAGCCTCCTCCTCCAGTTAGTGGTTTAATTGTCCACCACCATTCATAACTGGATGTAGCAGAACTGCAGAACATTGATCTGATCCATTGGTCGTGGAATCGCTTAGCTCTGTCTATAACATGCTGCTTCCATTCTTTAGCATATATGTAGTCTTGTGTTGTAACTTCATCCGGTTGGGACTTCATTTTTAGCTATGCCTGGTGTTGCTCCTGGCATGCTATCTTACACTCCTTGCTGAACCAGGGTTGGTACCCTGGCTTGATGGTAATGGTAGAGCGAGGGTTATGCTGGGCCATGAGGCTATAGATTGTGGTTGAATACAATTCTGCTGCTGATGCTGAACACAGCTGCATGAGGGAAACAACCCTAGCAACACCCCCCACACCCCCCACCCACCTTAATTACACTGTTATTAAAGGACCAGCCATCCAACTTGCAGTTGAGGTACTTCTGAGGTACTTTTGCTCTTTCAAATTTTGTGGACTAACTATGGTGTGCCATTGGAGAGGTTTTGGTGGATTTTGAAGTCAGTGTTGTTGTATCCTGACAGGGAGGTCAGAGGAGTTTTCTGCCCCGTGTACCATTAGGGCCTCTTTGCGCTGCTTCAGGTATTTTACCAGCGGTTGGTGGGAGTCCCGTCATGTGGGGAGGCCACTCAACAATACCAAGTGAACTCCTTGTGGGCTGGG
This sequence comes from Heterodontus francisci, assembly GCF_036365525.1. Taxonomy (NCBI): domain Eukaryota; kingdom Metazoa; phylum Chordata; class Chondrichthyes; order Heterodontiformes; family Heterodontidae; genus Heterodontus; species Heterodontus francisci. Next base: position 43,228,863 of record NC_090375.1, read on the forward strand.
AGCATGGGGGGGTCTCCTGCTTGGGCAATCGGACAGCCCTCGGTGGCGAAGGCCATCCCTGTGCCAACACCTACCCCATTGCGCTCAACAACCCACCCGCCCCAACCTTCGCCAGGGTCTGCCTGACTGGTCCTGGTGAACCCGCCCCACTTACCTGTAGTCCAAGGCTCCAGCGCTGCCTCCTGGTCCCAGGCTTACTGCAGTACCAGCAGTGAGCACCACTCCCAGTGGCATTGCTGGGTATGCTGAGCTGCTGGCCCTCTGATTCGCTGGCAGCTCTTGGATGCAGAATCTCCGCCCTTAAAGGCAAGGGGACCCCGGTGCCAAGCATCTAAATACCTGAGCGCTGTTAAATATAGCCAGGATCCCTCAGAACGGTCAAGGCAGGGTTCCCCTCACCTTTATAGTCTGGTGTCGAGACCCCCACCACCTGTATAAAATCCAGCCCTGTATGTGGATGTTGGGAGAGGACAGCAGAAAGGCCAGCTATGTTGCCCACACTGTAGAATATAGTCTCATCTAAATTGTTGGTTGGTGAGGGACTTTGTAGATTGGAAAGTACTTGCAAACTTCAGACTGCAAGTCAAACTCTTAATTCACTGTCTTGGCTTCCACTTGACTGAGGTACTGCAATCCTGTTGATTCAATGCTTTTCGTTATTGTGAAACACTTTTTGATATAGATACTGGTTTATTGCATTAAATTCACTTGTTAGTACTGAACTAGAAAGGAACATTCAATGGAATCTAAACCTTTCTCCCTCTGCATTCTCAATTATTTTGTATTCAAATGCCTTCAGAGGCAAACTAACTAAAGCCCCACTTGAGAGAGGATTTTCTCTGGTGCCTTTGACAGCTCTGAGGCAATGAGATCTGATGCATCATGGAACCTGCCACGACATTGGAAAGCACACAACCAAACTGGCATGGTTGCAAATACAATCTTGCACAAGCTGTGTCTATCTGTGATTAAAGTATCCACGGCTCCCATTATTATTATGATTGCATCTTTGGAGATCCTGAGCATGAATGAATTCCCATTCAACAAAACCACTGCCTCACATCTCCCAACGACCAAATATAAACTGACCTGATACAGCAGCAAGCAAACCAGATCATATTCCAGTTTCCACTTCCATATTAGACTTTAACAATCAATCACAAGAAGCAACAGAGAAGTCGGAAACCATAAGCTATGTTAATCAACATATTGCTCCTGCTTTTTATATAACTTTCTGGATTGAAGCTTTCCCAGTAGTTCACTGCTTTGTGTGAATTGAGTCAGGCAGATCAAGAATATTCAGCATTCAGTCCCTTCTGTGCTGAGTTAGCTGAACTGAACAACAGCAAAATGTAACAAGACGTCTCAAGGCACTTTGCAGGAATGTTATCAAGCTAATTATGACACCAAGCCACAGAACAAGTGACCAAAACTTTGGACAAGGAGAAATGTTTTAGGAAGAGCTTTAAAGGAGGAAAGATGTACAGAGTATGAGAGGTTTCAGGAGAAATTCCAGAAATGAGAGGGAAGGCAGCTGAAGGGACGGAGGTCCTGACTGCTATTTTGTAACATCTACTATAAAGCACTTGTATGTGGACATTAGATGGAGACAGCAGAGGCTTGATTCCACAACTCCTAGCTATCTTGCCGATACTGTCTAGGCTTATCCATGGAGAATGAACACTTGGATGAAAGAAAGTTCTGACTCTGTTTACTCGGATGTCTGAAGTGCTTCATGTTCAATAAATGATTTTTTTGAAGTAAAGTCACTGTTGTTACTTGAGCAAACACAGCAGCTAAATTATGCACAGCAACATCCCACAGGAAATAAGTTGAATAACCAGTGAATCTCTTTTTAAGTGGTGCTGCTTGAGGGAATAATATGTTCAGGACCGAAGGTAACAGGATGAGATACTAGAGAGCAACAGATGCTTCAACATGAGTCCGTGCTTTCATAAAAGGAGGGGAACTTCCATTTTGTAGCAAATTTGCAGTAAAAGGATCTTTTTTTAAATCCAGACTTTACTATTTAATTAAATTTTACACATTTCAGGCTTTCTCTGTTAAAATGTGCAATTACCAGTAATAGATTTTGTCTACATGTGACCTTATTTGATGTTAATAAAGCTGGGCTTTTCAAACGTTATAAAGAAAGCAATTTTCTTTTTTTTCTACTTAACTTTGCTTCTAATAATATAGATTTAAGAACAAGGTTAAAAATTGGCACATTTGTTACCATTGAAAACATGGCCGTCTGAACAGCTGACGGACGGTGCTCACAAATGGAAACAATTAACGTAATTGCAAACTTCAGCAGAGCCTGGCTTATTATCTATCCTTTTTGTAAATTGATCCATTTTCTGGATCAATCATTGATTGTACAAAAGGGTAAGTCAATCATTTTAACCTCTATTTCAAATAAAGGGAGAGAGTCAGCATTGAGATTTTTTTTAAAGTGCCGTATTACCATCAAGACCCTTTTAAAGAGGTTGTTTCACATTCAGGATCGTTGTTACAAAATGGACCGCAATTTTAACTCGGCAGGAGGAGGGTGGCAGGCAAATTAAGGGCGTAAGTGAATTTATTTCCTGTGAACTCGCTATTTTTCTCCCAGGTCTTTTCAGCAGGTGAGCAGAATACCCACAAAAAAGCAGTAGGGTCCTGTAGACATAATTAGTAAATTCACTAATATAATATAAAATAAAAACAAGAAATGCTGGAACCACTCAGCAGGTCTGGCAGCATCTGTGGAAAGAGAAGCAGAGTTAACGTTTCGGGTCAGTGACCCACTGACCCGAAACGTTAACTCTGCTTCTCTTTCCACAGATGCTGCCAGACCTGCTGAGTGGTTCCAGCATTTCTTGTTTTTATTTCAGATTTCCAGCATCCGCAGTATTTTGCTTTTATATTAGTAAATTCACAGTTGGAGTACTGGGTGTAGCTTTGGGCTCCACATTATCGAAGGATGTTGAGGCAATGGAGGGGATTCACAGCACAGATTCACAAGAATGCTGCTCAGTGTGAGGAAATGCAAATAAAGATTTGACAATTTTGGCTGTTTTTGTGTTGGAACAGATGAGATGATGGGGTAATTTTTCAGAGGTGCTAAAATTTAGAAAGGATTGGATAGAGTTGTTGGCACAGGCTGTTTCCAGTAGTTGAGAGGTCTAAAATGTGGAGATATAAATATGTGTAAATGTAAGCGATGTAAGACAGAGAACAGGAGAAAATTTTTAAAAAGAAGGTTGTGAGGCTGTGGAATACACTTATTAGAGTTAGTGATTGAAGCAGAGACCTGGGCCAGAATTTTATGCCTCCCCTGCTGTGAGAGTGGGTCTGGGAGCCATTGGTGTGGCGGGCAGGAGTCGTAAAAATCAGGTGGAATGGCAGGGGGTGCCATGCCCATTGCCTATCTGCCTCCACTGGTATTTTACCAGTGGTGGGTGAGTTGGTGGGTGGCTCGTCCACCCTTAGGCCAGTTGAGGCCCTTAAGTGGTCAATTAATGACCACTTAAGGGCCTCAACTGGCCTAAGGGTGGACGAGCCACCCACCAACTCACCCACCACTGGTCAATTAATGACCACTTAGGTCCTCTTCCTGCTGCCACTGGCATTTTACCAGCAGCAGAAGGGCACTTCACCACCTGGAGAGGCCATCCAGAAAAACCTGCCATCCTCCTTATGGGCTGGGGGGGATCCCTCCTGATCAGGCACCCTGTGCCCCACAGAGGACCCCCACCCCACCCCACCCCACCCCCACAAGCGGCATGGGTGCCCCACTGTAAGAGCCCCCAGCCCTCACAATCTAGCCATCCCCCCCCCCCCCCCACCCCCTCACTGGGGCCTGGCTGATTTGGCCCCAGCAAACCCTGACCCCACTTACCTTTTTCTTTGGCCTCCATCGCTGGCTGGGTCTGGGGACTGCTGCAGTCCCGGCAGTGGCCACCACTCCTGGTGGCACTGCTAAGACTGAAGAGTTGGCAGCCCTCTGATTGGCTGGCAGCTCTTGGAGGGCAGACATTCATTAGTTGCCTGAGCCACACAAAATAACATTGTGGCTTCCAGGGTCTGCGGAGATAGACTTGCCCTTGACTTCCCAGCTAGCGGAGAGTGCCATTGTCTCCTCGTTAAATCCCAACTCTTGTTAACATCTGAGAATATGATAGATAGGTGCTTTAAAGGACGACTGCTCATGTGGAGTATAAATACCAATATTGACTGGTATCAGTCGAATGGCTTGATTCCATGTTTAATTTTTATGTAATGCCATAAATGAATGTTGATATCAATTACTTGTCCTTACAGTTTGATCATTTTTTAAAAGACCCCCTTTTAAAGGATACCTTCATAAAAAAATTACTTGATATACATGTGCATATTTGCAGGCACATGACACTGACATAAATTGCCTTGAAACATATAATTATGCCTCAAATGTTACCCTCAGTCTGGTTCCAGTTGAGAAAATCCTACCTATTCTAATAAAATAGTCATGTACCAAGCACCAAGTTTGGAAATTTGCAGGAAATATTATGCAATTTATGCTATTTGCAAGAATGTTTATCTTCTCAGCAAAGTATTTACTATTGGCACTCTCCTGCCCAATGTTCCTCCTTCAACCAACTGCCAAAAATACATTATTTGATCATTATCTTATTTAGTACTTGTGGAATTTTTCTGTGTTTATATTGACTGCTGTGCTTGGCGACATGAGAACATAACTGCACTTCAAAAGTTATTCATTGGATGTGACACCCTTTGGAACATTCTGAGAATGTCAAAAGCACAATATAAATGCAAGTTTTATGTTTCAGTATTTTCTTCCCTTTTCTAAACTCTTCAATTTTGCCACATCTCTCAGCATCTTCAAAACCTACCTCTTCAACCATACTTTGGGGGGTCACCTCCTCTAACTCTTCTTCCAACTGCTGGCTGATATCATGCATGCTATCTTTTGTAAAGTTTCTCGGGATGTTTTATTCCTTAAAGTGAAGATTTTTTTTATTGAAGTTTTGTACATAACAAATGATAATTTGGTTAAGGTACCAAAAGGTAATTGATATCCATCAAATATACCTCTGCATTAGTCCGCACCTTCTGGAGCAAAGGGAAGAAGATTAGAAGGAAAGAAAAAAACAAAAAAAAGCATTCTTTCTTTCAGGGGGCGATATTCATACTTTGACCACTCCAACTCCCCAAGGAGTCTTTAGCAGTCAGCAAAGCTACATGCTACTATAAGACCAATAGAGCAGAACAAACACTACTCTATAACAGCTTATGATGAAGGAAATTGGATAACTCACCAAACTAGCTATCACTGTTTCATTCTTGAGAGTCGCAAAATGTCAAGTGTTTTGACAACAGATTTCAAACATTTCAATGGCTGTTTACTGTTATGAAAATGTTTCATTTTTGAAAAATTGGGATAACTGAGGTAATTTCCTCTGGTGCATTAGCAACATTATAAACACAGCAGGAGGATGGTGTATCATTGCTATTTCTAGTGAAATCATCAAAGCACTCTCAATGATTGTTTGCAATTTCACTGGGTATAACGAGAGAATCTTCCTGTACGATTACAGCATTGCTGAGACACAGTAACCAGAGGACATCTTTTCCAAACGTGATGCACGATTTTAAATGAGCAGGTCAGGGAGGCATGTTGGATGCCCAATTAGGGGTGGTGGAGGCAGGAAGTAGGTGGGAGGTGGGTGACATTTAAAAAGGATCCGGCAGCCATAATTTAGAGAGAGATATCAGAAGGAGAGGACCAGCATGCACATACAAGGACAGGCACTTATGCCAGGGTGGCCTCTCACTTTAGTGATGCTCTCCTGGAGTTGGTCAACATGCCACAATATTCTATTGCCGGTGAGTGGCAGGAGAAGGCCACCCAGTCAGACCATACAGTCTTGGCTAGAGGTGGCAAAGGAAGTGAATGGATGTACAGTAGTGAGGATGTCCTTGATTCAGTGCCGCAAATACTTTAACAACCTTCTGCGGACTGGTAAGGTGAGTGCAGTGCCTCCAGTTCTGCAGTCACAAGCATACATGAGTTGAGCGGCCTGAGGGCGCATAGTCCTCCCGAATAGTCAATACTTGTGTGCCCAGGAGCATCATTGAGCCATGGGCAAGGTTCACCTTTCCATCAGTGTTGTGATATCACTTTACCAGTTGGAGTACCTCGCACATCATCACAGGCAGTGATGTCAACCAACGTGTGATAGTTCAGTTGGAGTCATGTTAGTCACCTAGTCACACGTGTTTTATAGAGTTCTCTTGTGTGCTTGTTACTTCACAATAAAGAACCTGCAGTTTAATTACCATACAACTCAAGATTGTTCAGTACCTTATTGCTGAAGAAAGCAATAACATAATATGGTGGCAGCATGTGGTCTCTAAAGATTTTCAAGTTTTAAGCACACCATCCAAAATATGGTGGTAGCAGTGGCAGTGATGTGCATTTGAAGACCATAGCTTGGAGGCAATAGAATGCATCAAAGTAGTAGTACTGTAGAGAGGCTCAGCTAGTGTATCCAATGAGGGCAATGATCTCGAGCAAGACATCGGGAACAGCGATCTCTCCCATCGGAGTCCCTCCAAGATAGGACAACTTGACACATTGTTGAAGTAGTGGCAGCAGCTCGACACTGTCAGGTTCGATAACCATTTGCTGAATTTGGTGCTCAGGAGAGTGCAAGTACGCAAAAGGGATTGTTTAATTTGACAGTGGCCAGTGAGAAAAGGCAGGAATTGAGCTCAGGAAAAGTGAGCAGAATTGGTTCATATCGGGGCTGTGGAGTGACACTGTCATTATGTGCTGTGCATTTTCCTGCCATAATCGCTTCATGGGCGGAATCTCCCCAAATGCAGCAGAAAGCCTGCACTGCAGACACTGAATTCAGGGCATGGCTGAAGTCCAATACTGTAGAAACAGCAGAACTGCAATTTTTTTCCTTTTAGGGAAAGCCTTAAAATAGAGAGAGGTAGTCACTTAAAGGAGAAAGCTCTAGCCAGCGATTCTTACAGACAAGAAATTTGTTACCATGACCACCAAATACCCATGAATGAGTTGGAAAGCCCAAGATTTTCTTCATGAATTCCAACTCTTCAAACAGTGCATTGAGTTGTGCTTTTTGGATCTTGCTGTCAGAGTTTGACAAGCAAGTGATCAAAATAAAAATTGAGATCAGCAATGAAGGACTCCACTGGATCAACACCTTGGGATTATCTGAACTGGACCAGAGGGAAGTAGCGAGATTCTGGAGTGCACTAGAGCATCTACCTGGCAACATGGAAAATTGCCCAAATATGTCCTGTACCCAAAAAGCAAGACAAATCCAACCCGGCCAATTACCGCCCCATCAGTCTACTCTCGATTATCTGCTCAGTGATGGAAGGTGTCGTCGACAGTGCTGTCAAGCGACAATTGCTTAGCCATAACCTGTTCAGTGATGCTCAGTTTGGGTTCCGCCAGGGCCACTCAGCACTTGACCTCATTACAGCCTTGGTTCAAACATGGACAAATGAGGTAAGAGCGATTGCCCTTGACATCAAGGCAGCAATTGACTGAGTATGCATCAAAGAGTCCTAGCAAAACCGGAATCAATGGGAATCGGGGGGGGAAACTGTCTGCTGATTGAAGTAATACCTAGCGCAAATGAAGATGGTTGTGGTTGTTGGAGGTCAATCATCTCAGCTTCAGGACATCACTGCAGGAGTTCCTCAGGGTAGTGTCCTAGGCCCAACCATCTTCAGCTGCTTTATCAATGACCTTCCTTCAATCATAACGTCAAAAGTGGGGATGTTGGCTGATTGCACGATGTTCAGCACCATTCGCGACTCTTCAAATACTGAAGCAGTCAGTGTAGAAATGCAGCAAGAACTGGACAATATCCAGGATTGGGCTGATGTGTGGCACGAATGTTACTTGTCACTTAAGTGCCAAGCAATGACCATCTCCAACAAGAGAGAATCCAACCATCTCCCCTTGACATTCAATGGCATTACGATTGCTGAATCCCCCACTATCAACATCCTGGGGGCTAGCATTGACCAGAAACTGAATTGGAGTAGCTATATAAATACCATGGCTATAAGAGCAGGTCAGAAGCTAGGAATCCTGCGGTGAGTAACTCTCCTCCTGACTCCCCAAAGCCTGTCCACCATCAACAAGGCACAAGTCAGGAATGCGATGGAATACAACACTCAGGAAGCTTAATATCGTCCAGGACAAAGCAGCCCACATGATTGGCAGCCCATCCACCACCTTTAAACATTCACTCCCTCCACCACCGCTGCACAGTGGCAACAGTATATACCATCTACAAAATACACTGTAGCACCTTACCACACCTCCTTCAACAGTACCTTCCAAACCCGCCACCTCTTCCACCTAGAAGGACGCATTGGAACACCACTATCTGCAAATTCCCCTCCAAGCCACACACCATCCTGACTTGGAACTATATCGCTGTTCCTTCACTATGGCTGGATCAAAATCCTGGAATCCCTCCCTAACAGCAGTGTAGGTGTACCCGCACTAGACGGACTGCAGTGGTTCAAGAAGGCAGCTCACCACCACCTTCTCAAGGGGAACTAGGGAGGGGCAACAAATGTTGGCCTTGCCGGTGATACCCACATCCCATGAAACAAATTAGCAAAAAACTGTCTCCCCACTGCAATGCTGCCTCCTACTCAGGGATATGGTTGCGACCCTTCATGGTCCTCGTACCTGTAATAAAAAATTGTTTTCTGCCTTTTAACTGGCTGTTAAGTGTTTCATTGACATGATCGTGTTGAAACACCACGTTCACGCAGGTTGCCAGCACACAGGTCCCAACGCCTCTTCAAAAACAAACCATTGGGCGGCGGGACTGTGTTAGAGAGACAGCACGCCTCACTGGGATCTGATTTTGCGCCCTGACCTGCCTCTGGTCTGATCTCCTCTGGCTATCAAAAATTTTGCCCAGGGATGTCCTCCTCATGATAAACAAAGCAGAGAGGATGGGCCGTGTGGAGTTTGAGAGCTGCAAACTCAACAAAAATGTAGCCTGTTTACAGCCAATTACATAGGAATTATATTACAGAAACAAAGGTGTTAAGCTCAACCAGTCTCTGTTCGAGTTTATCTTCACACTAGCAGTAAATCTAATCCCACATGCCTGCCTTGATTCCATATCCCTTTATTCTGCTTTACTTCAACCACCTATCTAATTTATGCTTAAATTTTTACTCATAGCTGCTGGAAGGGTGGTGGAAATCAGGTTTACATGTGTGCATGAATATATCTTCCATTCTTCTGGCAATGTTATGATAGTGGCCAAGAAGAATCTCCGAGGAAATTCCTGGCCATGGTCTCTCCTCAATCACTAACTAGTACATTCCAAAAGACTGCTGTATCCTGTCTTATTTAAATCCCTCACAACCCCAACTCTCTTCTCACTGATGTACCCTGTCTCAGTGTCCTCCAACCCCACAGATGTTAAATCCTTGTCCTCAGGCATCTTTAAACGCATAAAAACACCTTGCTGGACCCTATCTCGACAGCCTCCTCCCTTCCCAACCACTTTATTCCTGACTTCAGCCTCTTGTCCATTTCACTTACTTATAGCCAATGAGTTCCTTCAGTCATCAAAATCCCACATTAGAATTTCTTCCAACTAGTAAGGACTTGTGTAAGTGAACCGCATAAGTCTCTCAGTTCATCTACTCTTTTAAAGTTTTATCATTTCGTACATATTGCTAATTGGAGGTATTTGAACGTGGAGTTCTGGGGAAGATGGGCATGGATTTGGGAGGTGAAAACACATTCAAGGACTTCCTATGAAACACCTTTTGAATACACAACATTTACCATACGCTCTTTATCACTAATTCCATTATTTTCCCCAAAAAACGCTATTAAATTTGACAAAAATGACATCTTTTACAAATCTATATTGGCGATCCTTAATTGACCCATGTCTTTCTAGGTGATTATTAATTTTATGTCATATTATGGCCTCCAGTACTATAGTCAGCTAATTGCTCTATAGTTACCTGGATTATCCCTTTCTCCTTTATTGAGTACAACCATTACTGGTAACCCTCCATCATCTGACACAACTTCCTATGTTTGAAAAACTGTGGTCAGAACCTCTGGGGTTTTCTCTCTGACTTTCCTCCGTATGCTGGAACGCATGCCTTCAGTGTCAAATCCCCTCTCTTCTTTGAATGCCACCAATATTTTTCAGTAATACCTCCCAATCTGTAGTTATCCAATCAAATTGCTTTCCTTCCTCATCTTGTAAACTTTCATTCCCACTATCATAAACTGCTCTAAAAACTGAGGCAAAGCATTCATTTAAGATCTTCCTCATTCCTTCACCTTTTTTAAAATCTTTAATCAGCACAAGTCTTTTTGACTTAGTTGCAGGGTAGCATAGTGGTCATGTTACTGGACTAGTAATCCAGAGGCTTGGCCTAATGATCTGGGACGTTATCACAGGAGACTTGTACACCACAGCAGCTGGAATTTAAATTCAATTATATAAACCTGGAATAAAAAAAAGCTAGTATCAGTAATGGGGACCACAAAACTACCAGAATGTCATTAAAAAACCATCTGATTCACTAATGTTCTTTAGAGAAGAAAATCTGTTGTCCTTACCCAGTCTAGCCTATATACAACTCCATACTCATAGCAATGACTCATAACTGCCCTCCATGAAATAGCCTAGCAAGCCACCCAGTTGTATTCAAGAAGCCAGCTCACCACCACCACCTGCTTGAGGGCAATTAGGGATGGGCAATAAATGCTGGCTTTGCCAACAACACACACATCGTGTGAATGAATATTAAAAAAATACTTTTGTTTGTTTATAAAACCCTTGACTGTTTCCTTTTATGCTGTCTGTCTTAAAATCTCATCAGCTTTTATGGTCTCCTTTTTCTCTTTATTTTTTATTTTCTTTTGTATTATTAGGCCTGAATTTGTCATGTGCCCTTTTTAAAAATCAGATTGTAATGTGAATTTTTCTACTCATCCAAGGAACCCCAGTTTAAGCTGCATCTCTTTTACTTCTTATGGGAATATGTCTACTTTGTTTCCTAATGATTTCCTGTTTGAACAACCACTATCGATCTATCGGAAACTGTAGACCATCAAGTATTTTCACTGTTTTTCTACCCTGTTAATTAGCGTAGTGGCTCTGATATCTTTTGAATGATGTAACAGTAATCTCATGATTCTCTGCAATTCTATTAAAACCTTTCGAGTTGCTTGCTAGATTACATGCTATTACTGGTGTTGCTGGAAATTATACATTTTGAATAATAAAATCATGGAACTGTATAGTAGTTGCATTTCCAGTGTTTAACATTTTAATTTTCCATTTGAAATAACTTTTTTTTTCATCTGATAGTCATGTAGAGCAGGAAACAGACTAATAAAAACAGAACCAAAACTGTCTTTGATCAGTTTAGAATAAGTAGACAACTTAGCTAAAAAACACATGGAAGCTTTAAACCTTTTTCTTTCCTTCAGTATCTCATTTAAAAACAGGAAGGATGGGAAGAAGGGAGGTAATTTATATTAAATCAGAACCTCCGGACTTCCCTGTAAGTTGCCACGTATTAAGTTCGGCTGGTAGCAAATTAGTGGCGGCACAGTGGCGCAGTGGTTAGCACCGCAGCCTCACAGCTTCAGCGACCCGGGTTCAATTCTGAGTACTGTCTGTGTGGAGTTTGCAAGTTCTCCCTGTGTCTGCGTGGGTTTTCTCCGGGTGCTCCGGTTTCCGCCCGCAAGCCAAAAGACTTGCAGGTTGGTAGGTAAATTGGCCGTTATAAATTGCCCCTAGTATAGGTAGGTGGTAGGGAAATATCAGGACAGGTGGGGATGTGGTAGGAATATGGGATTAGGGTAGGATTAGTATAAATGGGTGGTTGATGGTCGGCACAGACTTGGTGGGCCGAAGGGCCTGTTTCAGTGCTGTATCACTAAACTAAACTAGAAAAGACTTCATAGTTTAAAAATATGGTTCTCCATTGCTAAACAATATTGAAATAGCTTCATGCAATTTTAAATCATTTTCAAACTAGAAGAACTTCTTGAACTTCACTATGGATAGAAAGTTACAACAATATAAAGAAACCACCTTTATATATTAAATAAAAGCAGAAAATGCTGGAAATACTCAGCAGCATCTGGCACCACCTTTATTTCTCTCTGCTATTTTGTGCTATGTTATTTTAAATAGATATTTCTGTTGAGTAACAAAATGAAGAATTTGAGAGAAGCATTTTATGAACCATTAGCAGTAAGAGTAGGGCCCATTAGGGACCAAAGTGGCAATCTGTGTGTGGAGCCGCAGGACATAGGTGAGGTTTCAAATGATTACTTTTCATCTGTTTTCACTGTGAAGAACGACAATGTAGGTGTAGAGATCAGGGAGGGGGATTGCGATATACTTGAACATATTAACATTGAAAGGGAGGAAGTATTAGATGCATTAGCATCAGATCCTCTCTGGCCATGGGAGAGGTGCCAGAGGACTGGAGGACAGCAAATGTGGCAGCATTATTCAAGAAGGGTATCAGGGATAAACCAGGTAATTACAGGCCAGTGAGTCTAACATCAGTGGTTGGGAAACTATTGGAAAAGGTTCTGAGGGACAGGATTAAGCTCCACTTGGAGAGGTAGGGATTAATCAGGGATAGTCAGCGCAGCTTTGTCAGGGGGCGATCGTGTCTAACTAACTTGATTGAATTTTTCGAGGAGGTGACTAGATGTGTAGATGAGGGTAAAGCAGTTGATGTAGTCTACATGGACTTCAGTAAGGCTCGTGATAAGGCATGGGAGATTGGTTAAGAAGGTAAGAGCCCATGGGATCCAGGGCAATTTGGCAAATTGGATCCAAAATTGGCTTGGTGGCAGGAAACAGAGGGTAATGGTCGAGGGTTGTTTTTGCGAGTGGAAGCCTGTGACCAGTGGTGTACCACAGGGATCGGTGCTGGGACCCTTGCTGTCTGTAGTGTACATTAATGATTTAGACATGAATATAGGAGGTATGATAAGTAAGTTCACAGATGACACAAAAATTGGTGGTGTCGTAAATAGTGAGGAGGAAAGCCTTAGATTACAGGACGATATAGATGGACTGGTAAAATGGGCGGAGCAGTGGCAAATGGAATTTAATCCTGAGAAGTGTGAGGTGATGCATTTTGGGAGGACTAACAAGGCAAGGGAATATACAATGGATGGTAGGACCCTAGGAAGTACAGAAGGTCAGAGGGACCTTGGTGTACTTGTCCATAGATCACTGAAGGCAGCAGCACAGGTAGATAAGGTGGTTAGGAAGGCATATGGGATACTTGCCTTTATTAGTTGAGGCATAGAATATAAGAGCAGGGAGGTTATGATGGAGCTGTATAAAACGTTAGTTAGTCAACAGCTGGAGTACTGTGTACAGTTCTGGGCGCCACACTATAGGAAGGATGTGATCGCACTGGAGAGGGTGCAGAGAAGATTCACCAGGATGTTGCCTGGGCTGGAGCATTTCAGCTATGAAGAGAGACTGGATAGGCTAGGGTTGTTTTCCTTAGAACAGAGAAGGATGAGAGGGGACATGGTTGAGGTATACAAAATTATGAGAGGCATTGATAGGTTAGATAGGAAGAGCGTTTTTCCCTTAGCAGAGGGGTCAATAACCAGGGGGCATAGATTTATGGTAAGGGGCAGGAGGTTTAGAGGGGATTTGAGGAAAAAAGTTTTCACCCAGAGGGTGGTTGGAATCTGGAATGCACTGCCTGAAGTGGTGGTAGAGGCAGGAACCCTCACTACATTTAAGAAGTATTTAGATGAACACTTGAAACGCCATAGCATACAAGGCTATGGACTTGGAGTGCTGGAAATGGCCAGCACAGACACGATGGGCCAAAGGGCCTGTTTCCGTGCTGTATATCTCTATGACTCTACTATCACATCTCAAAACTTTAATAGCTGCTTCAATATCTATATTTATTTAACTTCATCTTGCATCCTATGTTTTTATACCTGTATACATATCTGTCTCTCTACATCTAAAGCTATTATCCATAACTCTTTGAATATTTTTAAGGCAGAGGTAGATAGATTCTTGATCAGCAAGTGGGTGGAAGGTTATCGGGGTCGGTGGAAATGTGGAGCAATTAGTTCAGCCTACTCCTGCTCCTAATTCGTATATTCATATGTTCAACACAATGGGTATACAGCCCTACACTTATTGTTTTCGAAAGTGTATTTATTTTCTTCCTCCGTGTTTCCTTTAACCATTTTTCAGACATATGCTCAATGAACATGTATCATGCAGTGTTAAATCCTTTTCAGCCAAGCATGAGATAAACCAGCTGGGTCTGTTATGATATCAATGTCACTTGCCTCTCAGAGTTCAGAAAGTGCTCCAGGAGTGTCAATGGAGCAGTGTGTCAGTTAACTCGCTCTTATTTGTGTGCTGTGATTGGTTGTTCCATATAAAATTACTTTGGAACATGTTAATCCAGCAATCCCGAGCTAAATAAGGGAATTACTGCATTGCAAATTCGATAAAGAACAAGAGGTGGAGTCATAATTCATGTCTTAAAACCCCATAACTGAGAAAATTAAAGAATGAGAATCTTAAGACATATATTATTTAAATCTACAAAATTGAATCACTAGTTAAGTAAGTATATATACCTAGCTTTTGTCCACTAGGGTTTTCATGCAGAATGAATATTCTTCAAACTAGAGAATTAGTTTATTTGTAGAATCCTTACGATACCCCATAATACTCCCAAAATATGATGCTTCTCTCTTTGCTGAAAATTTTTGCCATCATTTTCTGAATGTAGATAGTTGTGCTCCATTATAAATGGTAAAATTTCCCAATGGCTTAATGCATTGCTGGTTTGATATTGAGCATACAGATTAGGAATGTTTGAACTAGCTGGACCAACAGTTGGAGAGCTACAACCGAACAAAGAAAATTACAGCACAGGAACAGGCCCTTCGGCCCTCCAAGCCTGCGCCGATCCAGATCCTCTATCTAAACATGTCGCCTATTTTCTAAGGGTCTGTATCTCTTTGCTTCCTGCCCATTCATGTATCTGTCTAGATACATCTTAAAAGACGCTATTGTGCCCGCGTCTACCACCTCCGCTGGCAACGCGTTCCAGGCACCCACCACCCTCTGCGTAAAGAACTTTCCACGCATATCCCCCCTAAACTTTTCCCCTCTCACTTTGAACTCGTGACCCCTAGTAATTGAATCCCCCACTCTGGGGGGAAAAAGCCTCTTGCTATCCACCCTGCCTATACCTCTCATGATTTTGTACACCTCAATCAGGTCCCCCCCTCAACCTCCGTCTTTCTAATGAAAATAATCCTAATCTACTCAACCTCTCTTCATAGCTAGCGCCCTCCATACCAGGCAACATCCTGGTAAACCTCCTCTGCACCCTCTCCAAAGCATCTACATCCTTTTGGTAATGTGGCGACCAGAACTGCACGCAGTATTCCAAATGTGGCCGAACCAAAGTTCTATACAACTGTAACATGACCTGCCAACCCTTGTACTCAATACCCCGTCCGATGAACGAAAGCATGCCGTATGCCTTCTTGACCACTCCATTGACCTGCGTTGCCACCTTCAGGGAACAATGGACCTGAACACCCAAATCTCTCTGTACATCAATTTTCCCCAGGACTTTTCCATTTACTGTATAGTTCACTCTTGAATTGGATCTTCCAAAATGCATCACCTCGCATTTGCCCTGATTGAACTCCATCTGCCATTTCTCTGCCCAACTCTCCAATCTATCTATATTCTGCTGTATTCTCTGACAATCCCCTTCACTATCTGCTACTCCACCAATGGGGACCCAGTGGATGTGGTGTACCTAGATTTCCAAAAGGCCTTCGACAAGGTGCCGCACAAAAGGCTGCTGCATAAGATAAGGATGCATGGTGTCAGGGGTAAAGTATTAGCATGGATAGAGGATTGGTTGACTAACAGGAAGCAGAGAGTGGGGATAAATGAGTGCTATTCTGGTTGGCAATCAGTCACTAGTGGTGTGCCTCAGGGATCGTTGTTGGGACCGCAATTATTTACAATTTATATAGATGATTTGGAGTTGGGGACCACGTGTAGGGTGTCAAAGTTTGCAGATGACACTAAGATGAGTGGCAGAGCAAAGTGTGCAGATGACTGAAACTTTGCAGAGGAACATAGATACATTGAGTGAGTGGGCAAAGGTCTGGCAGATGGAATACAATGTTAATAAATGTGAAGTCATTCTTAATAGAGACATATAAGATAATCAGAGGGTTAGATAGGGTGGATAGTGAGAGTCTATTTCCCCAGATGGTGATGACAAATACGAGGGGACATAGCTTTAAGTTGAGGGGTGATAGATATAGGACAAATGTTAGAGGTAGTTTCTTTACTCAGAGAGTAGTAGGGGCGTGGAACGCCCTGCCTGCAACAGTATTGGACTCGCCAACTTTAAGGGCATTTAAGTGGTCATTGGATAGACATATGGATGAAAATGGAATCGTGCAGGTCAGATGGTTTCACAGGTCGGCGCAACATCGAGGGCCGAAGGGCCTGTACTGCGTTGTAATGTTCTATGTTCTATTTCAGTAGGAGTAACAGGAAAAAGGATTATTACTTGAATGGTAAAAAGTTGCAGCATGCTGCTATGCAGAGGGACCTAGGTGTCCTTGTGCATGAATCGCAGAAGGTTGGTCTGCAGGTACAGCAAGTAATTAGGAAGGCAAATGGAATTTTGTCCTTCATTGCTGAAGGGATTGAGTTTAAAAGTAGAGAGGTTATGTTGCAGCTGTATAAGGTACTGGTGAGGCCGCACCTGGAGTACTGTGTGCAGTTTTGGTCTCCTTACTTGAGAAAGGATATACTGGCACTGGAGAGGCTGCAGAGGAGGTTCACTAAGTTGATTCCGGAGTTGAGGGGGTTGGCTTATGAGGAGAGACTGAGTAGATTGGGATTATATTCATTGGAGTTCAGAAGATCGAGGGGGGATCTTATAGAAACATATAAAATCATGAAGGGAATAGATAAGATACAAGTAGAGAGGATGTTTCCACTGGCAGGTGAAGCTAGGGCAAGAGGACATAACCTCAAGATTAGAGGGAGCAGATTTAGGACTGAATTAAGAAGGAACTTCTTCACCCAGAGGGTTGTTAATCTATGGAATTCCTTGCCCAGTGAAGTAGTTGACGCTTCTTCAGTAAACGTCTTTAAAGCTAAGGTACAATAAGGTCAATCTTTTTGAACAATAAAGGAATTAAGGGATACGGTGGGAGCGCGGGTAAGTGGATCTGTGTCCACGAAAAGATCAGCCATGATCTTACTGAATGGCGGAGCAGGCTCGAGGGGCCGGACGGCCTACTCCTGCTCCTAGTTCTTATCATCTCATGATCTTATGATGATCTTAGTGTCGTCTGCAAACTTGCTAATCAGACCACCTATACTTTCCTCCAAATCATTTATGTATATCACAAACAACAGTGGTCCCAGCATGAATCCCTGTGGAACACCACTGGTCACACGTCTCCATTTTGAGGAACTCCCTTCCACTGCTACTCTCTGTCTCCTGTTGCCCAGCCAGTTCTTTATCCATCTAGCTAGTACACCTTGGACCCCATGCGCCTTCACTTTCTCCATCAGCCTACCATGGGGAACCTTATCAAACGCCTTACTGAAGTCCATGTATATGACATCTACAGCCCTTCCCTCATCAATCAACTTTGTCACTTCCTCAAAGAATTCTATTAAGTTGGTAAGACATGACCTTCCCTGCACAAAACCATGTTGCCTATCACTGATAAGCCCATTTTCTTCCAAATGGGAATAGATCCTACCCCTCAGTATCTTCTCCAGCAGCTTCCCTACCACTGACGTCAGGCTCACCGGTCTATAATTACCTGGATTTTCCCTGCTACCCTTCTTAAACAAGGGCACAACTGGTCTTAGTTTGCCTGAGCTAGGGAAGGAGAAAACCAACAAAGGTTCTCTGAGTGAATTAATAAGTGATCGTGGAGCTGTCGGAATATTGTAAAACCCCACTGGTTTGCTAATATCTTTTAAGGGAAGTAAAACCTCCATCTTTACCTGGTGTAGCCTGTGTGTGGCTCCAGTCCCACATGTATATAGTTGACTCGTAACTGCCCTCTGAGGATGCCTAGCAAGCCACTCAATTGTTTCAAACCAGTAGCAGCAGTTCAAAAAGAAGATCTGCCAACACCTACTCAGGACTGCAAGGGACGGATATGGGCAGGAAAAGACCAGCTGGTTCATTAGGCCTCGCCAGCAACACCCCATCCCGATAATGAACTAAAAAACACATCTTTAATATTAAACATTAAGATTATCCAAGGTAATTAGATATTAACTGATTAATTTAAATTTGAGGTTCCAAAGGCAGTTATGTCAATATTATCTCAGCATCAGCTGGGCTCTACTTATCACAAATTGATATGATACTCAGTATCAAAAATTGTCAAAGTCAACAAAATTGGTTTTAAAGTAGACCTTATTTATAGCTATCGGCTTTAAATAGTTACTCCTTTTTGAATGTGTATTAAAAGTATATGCAGTCAGCTTACTGCTGATAAGCTTGCAGCTTTAGCAAATATTCACAGATCATATACTTACTCGTCTGAGTTGGTGTAGAAGGGTTGGTGGACTCACCTGTGTCAGGTGCTCTGAACCACCCCTGGGATGTCAGTGTGATGAGTCTATATGGTCATATTTCATCAGTCTCTCTACATAGAATTAACCTTGTTTATTCTCAGGAATATCTTGCATGCAAATTATGTTCTAAATTATTTGCTTGCCTTTGGATAGTAGAGGCTGTTCTAAAAATTTAAAATCTGTCAAAACAATCTGTCCAGAATCTTCTATCCATCTGATTTCCCTCTCTTTTGTCCTTTTTTCCCCTCATCTTTTGTGACTAAACGCCATCCTTCTGTACCTTTGTACCTTTGGTTAGCAAAGCAAATTCCTGCCATATCATTTCCAGCTGTCTGATGCCCTTTGTTGCGAGGATTCCCAAATTTGGTGACAATACATTAAGCAGAAGCATGCCAAGCAATTACAATGAGCAAATGTTTAATTACCTGAGGAAAGCCGGAACAAGCCATTAGTTGCAAGATTTGGGTGGCACAGTGGCGCAGTGGTTAGCACCGCAGCCTCACAGCTCCAGCGACCCAGGTTCAATTCTGGGTACTGCCTGTGTGGAGTTTGCAAGTTCTCCCTGTGTCTGCGTGGGTTTCCTCCCACATGCCAAAGACTTGCAGGTTGATAGGTAAATTTACCATTATAAATTGCCCCTAGTATAGGTAGGTGGTAAGGAAATATAGGGACAGGTGGGGATGTGGTAGGAATATGGGATTAGTGTAGGATTAGTATAAATGGGTGGTTGATGGTCGGCACAGACCTGGTGGGCCGAAGGGCCTGTTTCAGTGCTGTATCTTTAAACTAAACTAAACTTTCTACTTTGTTTGGCTTTAAATAAAAGTGATATGGATTAGGTCACTCCTGGGTTTAGATGTTACAACTCGTTTCACTTTGTTTGGCCTTAAATAATGGTACAGTGCAGTGAAACTGGATAGCTGTATATAGAATGTACAGTACAGAAACAGGGCATTTGGCTTTATGCTTGAATTGAGCCTCCTCCCACCCCTCTTCATCTAACCTGATCAGCAACATAAGGATTGTCCGAGGCATTTCTTCTCTTGGTCAGAAAATATAACCCTCCATTCAACTGGGAAAAGCCTGGGTGCACCTAGTTCTAGCTACTGATGGGAACCAATTGCTACCTGTGAAAAATCTTTTGTCTTCACAATGCTGCCTTGGGGTATATATGGTTCTCAGAAAACTCTTTTTTTTTTCTGTTCTCCAAAGGTTCTGCAGCAATGCAGAAAATAGCATTTTAGGACAGATCTGGACATTTTGGAGCACTTTCATATGACTTCTCTTACAGTGCACAATACACACAATCTCTAATGGGTTATCGACCTATTGAAAACACTTTCTGCTTGAAATCCTAATGAAACTTAGATCTTTGAAAGGATGATACTATTCAGAAGGACACAGAGGTTGCTGCCTCATGTTCTATGTAGAATTGTAATGTAAATCTGAGTGCAGTTACTCACTCCATGGAGTGCTGTAACTACCTCTTGTGGTGTCATCACAGTTTTAACCATCAGCTCAATGTTTAACTGCCTGAAGTGTTAACATTTTGCATAATGTTTCAGCAATACTCTTCTAATGTATAGATTAAAAATGAGGTATTTTCAAAGAAGAAAGCATGCCTAATAGTTTAGAATGGGCTGGAGGGTGGGGTTTGGGAGATCAGAAACTGAGAGACAGGAGATGTCCTGTCCATTTCCGCAGTGCAATGTGGGGAAAGACGGAGCTTTAACAATGCCTCAGGATGAATTACACTGAAAATGAAATGTCTCTTGAATGCAAAATGGGAAAATCTTTGCCCAGACATTATTGGTTTCCCATTACACATACAGTAAGTAGCTCCCTGGTGAGGTTCAGAAGATATAAAGCTCCAGTACATGTCTAAATTTGCTTATTACACCATTCCATTTGACACTTCTGAATAACAGAATAATTAAGGAGTTCATTATAATTAATTTCTTACAATTTTTTTGTCAGATGCAATTGCTCAACACCTAATTTAGGATATCATTAGCGACCGGAGCTGCAAGTTACCCCCAGTGACCTGTGGTCTCCCTTGAGAACAGAATTGGGTCCAAGATTTAATAATCTTGTAATAGCTGCCATCAGAACTAACACAGTTAATGGAAATTGTTTTTGCCTTAGCGCTTGTAGGTAGTATACTGTTTTAATACAATTTTTTACTTTGTCTTAAACTAATTCAAAAGGCAATCTACACAACATGCTCTTCTCCTATGCTTAATCTATACAGTTGACCACACATTAAGACATAATGGGCTGGATTTTCATAATGGAGGCAGGAAACAGCAACTGGGTCTGGTTTTGGGTCAGAGGCCTACCTGCTCTGGGAAGTTGATTCAGATTGCAATTTTCAATGGGTAAGCCCTTATTTGGTATGGAGATGCGTTTCCTGTCCTCTTGGAGCCAATGGGATTGAAAATGGTAGTGGGTCAGATCAAAGTGTGGGGCTCATGTAAACTTCCAAGGCAATTATCATTGAAGCTGCTAGTTGTTCTGAGGAAGAGATCTGTCTTCCACAGCACCAGAGGGAAGCGAGATGTCACAGGGGAGTGGGAGGGCTGGCATTAGGGACAGGGCAGACCCTCTCTTCATTGATGCCCACCTGGATCTGATGCTGGAGGCCATGAGGGAGAGGAGGGAGGGATGTCCTCTTCCCACAGGGTGGCAGGAGAATCCCACCTCATCATGCAGCAGGGGCACCTCTCTGTTCAGTGTTATTCCCCCTTTGCCCCTTCTTCCTCCTCCTCTCTCACCTCCTGCTCCTTTCCCGATGAGCTGTCTCCGTCCAGGGCCTCACAGTCCTTAAGATCCACACCTCTCTGGTGGGCCATGTTTGGAGAGTGTAGCAGACCACCACAATGGCCGAGATCCCTGCAGGAGGGTATTGGAGTGTGCCACCCAACCGATCCAGGCACTGGAATCGCATCTTCAAAAACCTGATGACCTGCTCAATGGTTGGCCTGCTGAGCGGGTGGCATTAGTTGATTCGCCTCTGTGCCTCTGTCTGGGACTCCCATAGAGGAGTCAGTAACCATCTCAAAGGATTTCCTTTGCCCTTCGTGGATCCATCCATGCACTTCGGGGACAGAGTGAAATACCGAGACAGCCTAGACTGGTGGAGGATGAAGGAGTCATGGTAGCTACCAGAAAAGCGAGCGCACACATGGAGGAAGCTCTTGTTCTGGTGTTATGGATGTTGAGGCAGTGGAAACCCTTCCAGTTGATGAATCTCACTGGCTGGTTGCTGGGTGCCTTGATGGCCAAATGGGCACAAGCAATGATGCCCTGCACCTGGAGGAATTAACGATGGAGACTGAACCCTATGTCCTCTGTGCCCACACATGCCCATCTGTTTCAAAGTGGGTGTAGTCCCCTACCCTCCTGAAAATGGCATCCATGACCTGCATGATGGCCTGATGAGTGCTGACTGCGAGATGCCACTGTGTGCAGGTTTGGTTTCCTTATTTAAGGAAGGATGTGAATGCGTTGGAGGCGGTTCAGAGGAGGTTTACTAGATTGATAACCGGAATGAGGGGATTGCCTTATGAGGAAAAGTTGGACAGACTGGACTTTTTTTCACTGGAGTTTAGAAGAGTGGGGGGAGACTTGATTGAAGTGTATAAGATCCCGAACGGTCTTGACAAGGTGGATGTGGAAAGGATGTTTCCTCTTGTGGGTGAATCCAGAACTAGGGGGTACTGTTTTGAAATTAGGGGTCCCCTTTTAGGACAGAGATGAGGAGAATATTTTCTGAGGGTTGTGCGACTTTGGAACTGTCTGCCTCAGAAGGTGGTGGAGGCAGGGTCATTGAATATTTTTAAGGCAGAGGCAGATAGATTCTTGTTAGGCAAGGGAATCAAAGGTTACTGTGGTTAGATGGGAGTGTGGAATTCGAAACACACCGATCAGACCTGATCTTATTGAATGGTGGAGCAGGCTTGAGGGGCTGAATGGCCTACTTCTCCTAATTCGTATGTTTTTAAATCATGCTTGCAGCTGTTCCTGCACTCAACCGGCTTTGAAAATACAGTCCAATATATTCAAGCAGAGAACTGTAATGTATCAAATCACTTCTCACTCATTGCCTGCATTAGAATTCTTACTGAGAAGTGTTGGATAAAATATGCTTCTCTTTGATAAAGTGTCTAGGTGATCGTGACTTAAAAGCCCTACAAGAGTTTCTCTGGTGATTCAGCTGGTAAGTACTCTGAGCCACACAGACCAGGAAAGTCCCAGATTTAATCTCTCACTAAGTGATCTTAGCGAGCACTAAAACACAGTGCCTGGGCTAGGAAAATAAAAAAAGCTAGGTTTCCTGACCCATTCACTCTCCTGTGATTCCAACTGAAAAATGTGTGTATATCAGAAGGGCAAGCTGGTACCTGTGGCCTAGCATAAGTCAGTGACCAAAGAGGAGCCAGTGAAGAAAATGGAGGAAGATACAGCCTCAAAAGCCTTTCGTTCAGTTATCACAGTGCCAGTAAGAATGGTCTTGGTCATTCATAGTTATCTAATTTAACTGTATTCTTCCTGCATGATAATGATCATATGCAGTTTGTTTGGAAAATTTACTCACAATAGAAAAAAAGAGAGGCAATTATATAATGTCTTTCATGACTCGGGAATTCCCAAAATTCTTAACAGCTAATTAATTACTTTTGAAATGTAGGTAGCGGCCACATAAGGAAATGCGACAGCCGATGTTCCATAAATGACCAGGAGAAAAATGACGAGAATCTGTTTGGTGATGTTGATTTTAGGGATAAATTGTCCGCTTGCGTAAGGAGAAATTATGAACTATATAATGAACTTATGAAACAAGTTCAAAAACAGACATATTTCCTACAAAGACAAAATGGAGTTGAGAGGTCAGGTGACTTTATCCTGTAATAAAACTAGACATCCATGAGACTCTGTGGGCCATCAGCAGCAGCAGAATTGTATTCAATCACAATCCATAACCTCTTGGCCCGGCATATCCCCTACACTACCATTACCATCAAACCGGGGGATCGGCCCTGGTTCAATGAAGAGTGCAGGAGGGCATGCCAGGAGCAGCACCAGGCATACCTCAAAACGAGGTGTCAACCTGGTGAAGCTACAACATAGGACTACTTGCGTGCCAAACAGTGGAAGCAGCATGCAATAGACAGAGCTAAGCACTCCCACAACCAATGGATCAGATCTAAGCTCTGCAATCCTGCCACATCCATTCGTGAATGGTGGTGGACAATTAAACAACTGACAGGAGGAGGAGGCTCCACAAACATCCCCATCCTCAATGATGAGGAAGCCCAGCACATCAGTGCAAAAGATGAGGCTGAAGCATTTGCAACAATCTTCAGCTAGAAGTGCCAAGTGGATGATGCAGCTCGGCCTTCTCCTGAAGTCCCCAGCATCACAGATGCCAGACTTCAGCCAGTTCGATTCACTCCGCATGATATCAAGAAACAACTGAAGGCACTGATACTGCAAAGGCTATGGGCCCTGACAATATTCCAGCAATAGTGCTGAAGACTTGTACTTCAGAACTCACCACGTCCTTAATCAAGCTGTTCCAGTACAGCTGCAAAACTGACGTCTACCCGGCAATGTGGAAAATTGTGCATGTATGTCCTGTACACAAAAACCAGGACAAATCCAACTCGGCCAATTACCACCCCATCAATCTACTCTCAATCATCAGTAAAGTGATGGAAGATGTCATCGAAAGTGCTATCAAGCGGCACTTGCTCAGCAATAACCTGCTTAGTGACACTCAGTTTGGGTTCTGCCAGGGCCACTCGGCTCCTGACCTTATTACAGCCTTGGTTCAAACATGGACAAAAGAGCTGAACTCGAGGTGAGGTGAGAGTGACTGCCCTTGATGTCAAGGCAGCATTTGACTGAGTATGGCATCAAGGAGCCCTAGAAAACTTGAGTCCATGGGAATCAGGGGGAAAACTCTCCGCTGGTTGAAATTGTACCTAGCGCAAAGGAAGATGGCTGTGGTTGTTGGAGGTCAATCATCTGAGCTCCTGGACATCACTGCTGGAGTTCCTCAGGGTAGTGTCCTAGGCCCAACTATCTTCATCTGCTTCATCAATGACCTTCCTTCAATCATAAGGTGAGAAGTGGGGATGTTCACTGATGATTGCAAAATGTTCATCACCATTTGAGACCCCTCAGATACTGAAGCAGTTCGAGTAGAAATGCTGTAAGAACTGGACAATATCCAGTCTTGGGCTGATAAGTGGCAAGTAACATTCGTGCCACACAAGTGCCAGGCAATGACCATCTCCAACAAGAGAGAATCTAACCATTTCCCCTTGATATTCAATGGCATTACCATTCCTGAATCCTCCACTATCAATATCCTGGGGGTTACCATTGACCAGATACTGAACTGGTGTAGCTATATAAACACCATGGTTACAGGAGTAGGTCAGAGGCTAGGAATCCTGTGACGAGTAACTCACCTCATAACTCCCCAAAACCTGTCCACCATCTACAAGGCACAAGACAGGCGTGTGATGGAGTACTCTCCATTTGCCTGGATGGGTGCAGCTCCAACAACACTTGAGCTCGACACCATCCATGTCAAAGCAACCCGCTTGATTGGCACCCCATCCACAAACATTCACTCCCTTCACCACCAATTCACAGTGGCAGCAGTGTGGACCATCTACAAAATGCACTGCAGCAACACACCATGGCTCCTTAGACAGCACCTTCCAAACCTGCAACCTCTACCAACTAGAAGGACAAGGGCAGCAGTTGCCTGGCAACACCATCACCTGCACATTCCCCTCCAAGCCACACACCATCCTGACTTGGAACTATATTGCCGTTACTTCACTGTTGCTGGGTCAAAATCCTGGAACTCCCTTCCTTACAGCACTGTGGGTGTACCTACCCCACATGGACTGCAGCAGTTCAAGAAGGCAGCTCACCACCACCTATCCCACATGGACTGCAGCAAGGATGGGCAATAAATGCTGGCTTTGTCAGCAACACCTGTATCCCATGAACAAATATATTTTTAAAAAATACACATAGGAACATCAAGAACCCTGAGCCAATCTTCATGGCTGGACAAGCCTTGGAGAAGGGATTAAAATGGAAATGACCCATTCTGTGTAAATGGCTACTGCTCTCCAATGGAGTTCAGTTAACAGTGGCTTTGCAAACTTAGTGACTCCAAATTCAAACTTGAGAGTGGATGTGAAAAAACTCCACTTCTTCAAGATGGAATGAAGATGAGTGACACCCAGACATCATGGCTGATGTCCCTGACTCCTTCACGTGCAGGAAGTGTGTCCAACTGCAGCTCTTGTTAGACCGCATGACGGCTCTCGAGCTGCGGATGGACTCACTTTGGAGCATGCGCGATGCTGAGGAGGTCGTGGATAGCACGTTTAGTGAATTGGTCACACCGCAGATTAGGACTGCTGAGGGAGAAAGGGAATGGGTGACCAAAAGGCAGAGAAAGAGCAGGAAGGCAGCGCAGGAGTCCCCTGCGGTCATCTCCCTCCAAAACAAGTATACCGTTTTGGATACTGTTGAGGGAGATGGCTCACCAGGGGAAGGCAGCAGTAGCCAGGTCCATGGCACCGTGGCTGGCTCTGCTGTTCAGAAGGGCGGGAAAAAGAGTGGAAGGGCTATAGTCATAGGGGATTCGATTGTAAGGGGAGTAGATAGGCGGTTCTGTGGTCGAAAACGAGGCTCCCGAATGGTATGTTGCCTCCCAGGTGCACGGGTCAGGGAAGTCTCAGATCGGCTGCAGAACATTCTAAACGGGGAGGGTGAACAGCCAGTTGTCATTGTGCACATAGGCACTAATGATATAGGTAAAAAACGGGATGAGGTCCTACAAGCAGAGTTTAGGGAGTTAGGAGCCAAGTTAAAAAGTAGGACCTCAGAGGTAGTAATCTCAGGATTACTACCAGTGCCACGTGATAGTCAGAGTAAAAATGAAAGAATAGTCAGGATGAATGCGTGGCTTGAGAGATGGTGCAGGAAGGAGGGGTTCAGATTTTTGGGACATTGGGACCGGTTCTGGGGGAGGTGGGACTATTACAAATTGGACGGTCTACACCTGGGCCGGACTGGAACCAATGTCCTTGGAGGTGCTTTTGCTAACGCTGTTGGGGAGGGTTTAAACTAATGTGGCAGGGGGATGGGAACCAATTGAGGTCAGTTGACAGCAAGGAGGTAATAACAAAAGCCTGTAAGGACCTAGATAATGAAGTCAGTGTGACTAAGGGGAAGAGCAGGCAGGGAGCAGATGATGAATATAAAGGGACTGGTGGTCTGAGGTGCATTTGTTTTAATGCAAGAAGTGTAGTAGGTAAGGCAGATGAACTTAGGGCTTGGATTAGTACCTGGGAGTATGATGTTATTGCTATTACTGAGACTTGGTTGAGGGAAGGGCATGATTGGCAACTAAATATCCCAGGATATCGATGCTTCAGGCGGGATAGAGAGGGAGGTAAAAGGGGTGGAGGAGTTGCATTACTGGTCAAAGAGGATATCACAGCTGTGCTGAAGGAGGGCACTATGGAGGACTCGAGCAGTGAGGCAATATGGACAGAACTCAGAAATAGGAAGGGTGCGGTAACAATGTTGGGGCTGTACTACAGGCCTCCCAACAGTGAGCGTGAGATAGAGGTACAAATATGTAAACAGATTATGGAAAGATGTAGGAGCAACAGGGTGGTGGTGATAGGAGATTTTAATTTTCCCAACATTGACTGGGATTCGCTTAGTGTTAGAGGTCCAGATGGAGCAGAATTTGTAAGGAGCATCCAGGAGGGTTTTCTAGAGCAGTATGTAAATAGTCCAACTCGGGAAGGGGCCATACTAGACCTGGTGTTGGGGAATGAGCCCGGCCAGGTTGTTGAAGTTTCAGTAGGGGACTACTTTGGGAATAGTGATCACAATTCCGTAAGCTTTAAAATACTCATGGACAAAGACGAGAGTGGTCCTAAAGGAAGAGTGCTAAATTGGGGGAAGGCCAACTATACCAAAATTCGGCAGGAGCTGGGAAATGTAGATTGGGAGCAGCTGTTTGAAGGTAAATCCACATGTGATATGTGGGAGGCTTTTAAAGAGAGGTTGATTAGCGTGCAGGAGAGACATGTTCCTGTGAAAATGAGGGATAGAAATGGCAAGATTAGGGAACCATGGATGACAGGTGAAATTGTGAGACTAGCTAAGAGGAAAAAGGAAGCATACATAAGGTGTAGGCGGCTGATGAAAGACGAAGCTTTGAAAGAATATCGGGAATGTAGGACCAATCTGAAATGAGGAATTAAGAGGGCTAAAAGGGGTCATGAAATATCTTTAGCAAACAGGGTTAAGGAAAATCCCAAAGCCTTTTATTCATATATAAGGAGAAAGAGGGTAACTAGAGAAAGGATTGGCCCACTAAAGGACAAAGGAGGAATGCTATGCTTGGACTCAGAGAAAATGGGTGAGATTCTAAATGAGTACTTTGCATCGTTATTCACCGAGGAGAGGGACATGACGGATGTTGAGGTTAGGAACAGATGTTTGATTACTCTAGGTCAAGTCGGCATAAGGAGGGAGGAAGTGTTGGGTATTCTAAACGGCATTAAGGTGGACAAGTCCCCAGGTCCGGATGGGATCTATCCCAGGTTACTGAGGGAAGCGAGAGAGGAAATAGCTGGGGCCTTAACAGATATCTTTGCAGCATCCTTAAACACGGGTGAGGTCCCGGAGGACTGGAGAATTGCTAATGTTGTCCCCTTGTTTAAGAAGGGTAGCAGGGATAATCCAGGTAATTATAGACCGGTGAGCCTGACGTCAGTGGTAGGGAAGCTGCTGGAGAAGATACTGAGGGATAGGATCTATTCCCATTTGGAAGAAAATGGGCTCATCAGTGATAGGCAACATGGTTTTGTGCAGGGAAGGTCATGTCTTACCAACTTAATAGAATTCTTTGAGGAAGTGACAAAGTTGATTGATGAGGGAAGGGCTGTCGATGTCATATACATGGACTTCAGTAAGGCGTTTGATAAGGTTCCCCATGGCAGGCTGATGGAGAAAGTGAAGGCGCTTGGGGTCCAAGGTGTACTAGCTAGATGGATAAAGAACTGGCTGGGCAACAGGAGACAGAGAGTAGCAGTAGAAGGGAGTTTCTCAAAATGGAGACGTGTGACCAGTGGTGTTCCACAGGGATCCGTGCTGGGACCACTGTTGTTTGTGATATACATTAATGATTTGGAGGAAAGTATAGGTGGACTGATTAGCAAGTTTGCAGACGACACTAAGATTGGTGGAGTAGCAGATAGTGAAGGGGACTGTCAGAGAATACAGCAGAATATAGATAGATTGGAGAGTTGGGCAGAGAAATGGCAGATGGAGTTCAATCAGGGCAAATGCGAGGTGATGCATTTTGGAAGATCCAATTCAAGAGTGAACTATACAGTAAATGGAAAAGTCCTGGGGAAAATTGATGTCCAGAGAGATTTGGGTGTTCAGGTCCACTGTTCCCTGAAGGTGGCAACGCAGGTAAATAGAGTGGTCAAGAAGGCATACGGCATGCTTTCCTTCATCGGACGGGGCATTGAGTACAAGAGTTGGCAGGTCATGTTACAGTTGTATAGGACTTTGGTTCGGCCACATTTGGAATACTGCGTACAGTTCTGGTCGCCACATTATCAAAAGGATGTGGATGCTTTGGAGAGGGTGCAGAGGAGATTCACCAGGATGTTGCCTGGTATGGAGGGCGCTAGCTATGAAGAGAGGTTGAGTAGATTAGGATTATTTTCATTAGAAAGACGGAGGTTGAGGGGGGACCTGATTGAGGTGTACAAAATCATGAGAGGTATAGACAGGGTGGATAGCAAGAGGCTTTTTCCCAGAGTGGGGGTTTCAATTACTAGAGGACACGAGTTCAAAGTGAAAGGGGAACAGTTTAGGGGGGATATGCGTGGAAAGTTCTTTACGCAGAGGGTGGTGGGCACCTGGAACGCATTGCCAGCGGAGGTGGTAGATGCGGGCACGATGGAGTCTTTTAAGATGTATCTAGACAGATACATGAATGGGCAGGAAGAAAAGAGATACAGAACCTTAGAAAATAGGCGACATGTTTAGAGAGAGGATCTGGATCGGCGCAGGCTTGGAGGGCCGAAGGGCCTGTTCCTGTGCTGTAATTATCTTTGTTCTTTGTTCTTTTGTTCAGATCCCATGGTCTGACAATGGTCCCACCATAGACACCATTTATGGGGAAAAATGTGAGAGAAATTCTGGTCACGTGACAGAAACCAGTTGTCTGATTAGGAGCTTAAGAAATCGATAAAACTACACACAGGCAGCGGTTAGAGTTTGGCCTTGAATTCCTTACCAGAGAAATCATGGCAGAAAATTGCCAATGACCTTTGGCTGTAATATAACAAAATCAATTTGCAGCAGCGCGTCTGTTTCCTATACCTCCCAAGTCTTTCTTCTGTGAACAAGGGAAAAGAACACAAGCTGCACTGTTCCAAATCTTCAGCCCGGTGAAATGCAAGTTAAACAAAGGACACATCCGACCTAAATACATGTTATCTTTTAATCTCTCTTTTTTTTTCTTTCACGTGTGGATCTGTATGCATATGAGTTTGGGTGAAGTTGAATACATTTTCTGGTGTTGTATAATAAACATTTAAAATAATGATATGATTGGGCAAAGTCAACATAAATTTGTGAAAGGGAAATCATGTTTGACAAACCTGTTGGAGTTTTTTTGAGGACGTTACTTGTAGCATAGATAAAGGAGAATCAGTGGATATGGTGTATTTGGATTTTCAGAAGGCTTTTGATCAGGTCCTGCTCAGGAGGTTAGTGAATAAAATTAGAATACATGGGATTGGGGATAATATTTGCAATGGATTGAGAATTGGTTAACAGACAGAAAGCAGAGAGTAGGAATAAATGGGTCATTCTCCAGATGGCAGGCTGTTACTAGTGGGGTTCCGCAAGGATCAGTGCTGGGACCACAGCTGTTTACAATCTATATAAATGATTGGATATGGGAACCAATTGTAATATTTCCAAATTTACAGATGACACAAAACTAGGTGGGAGGAGTTCTGAGGAGGATGCATGAGTGCTTCAAGGGGATTTGGACAGGCTAAGTGAAAGAGCAAGAACATGGCAGATGGAATATAATGTGAATAAATGTGAAGTGATCCACTTTGGTAGAAAAAAACAGAAAGGCAGAGTATTTCTTAAATGGTGAGAGTAAAGTGTTGATGTCCAAAGAGACCTGGGTGTCCTTGTTCATGAGCCACTAAAAGCTAGTATGCAGGTGCAGCAAGCAATTAAGAAGGGAAATGATATGTTGGCCTTCATTGCAAGGAGATTTGAGTACATAAATAAAGATGTATTGCTTCAGTTGTATAAAGCCTTTGTGAGACCGCACCTGGAGTATTGTGGACAGTTTTGGACACCTTATCTAAGGAAGGATATACTTGCTATAGAGGGATTGCAACAGAGGCTCACCAGACTAATCACTGGGATAACAGGATTGTCTTATGAGGAGAGATTGCAGAAACTGGGCCTGTATTCTCAAGTTTTGAAGAATGAGAGGTGATCTTATTGAAACTTACAAAATTCTTACAGTGCGTGACAGGGTAGATGTAGATAGGATGTTTCTTCTGGCTTTTAAGTCCAGAACAAGGGGACACAGTCTCAGAATAAGGGGCAGGTCATTTAAGACTGATGAGGAGGTATTTCATTACTCAGAGGGTGGTGAATGTTTGGAATTCTTTACCCCAGAGGGCTGTGGAAGCTCAAATATTGAGCATATTCAAGACAGAAATCAATAGCTTTCTGAATACTAACGACATCAAGGGATATGGGGATAGTGGGGAAATATGGCATAGAGGTAGATGATCAGCCATGATCTGTTTGAATGGTGGAGCAGGCTTGATGGGCTGACTGGCCTACTCCTGCTCCTATGATCCTATATGTCTTTTTTTCTTTTAAACTTATGTGAAAACTTGTCATTTGTCTGTTGACCATTAAAAAGCTCAGGGGATAAACACATTTAAAAAAAAATAAATAAATACTGTCTTCAGTCAGTTAAGAGGTAAAAAAGGGGAAACCGTCCCTATCCTTTCCCACCTGTCCGTAACAAAATGTTGGTCAGGACACAGAGGGACCTCAGCTGCACCTCTTTCAATAGTGCCATGGGATCTTTTAAATCAACTTGAGAGGGCATATGGTGCTTTGACTTGCTCTCTCAACCAAAAGATGGCACCTCTGACAGTACTGCATTGAAGTGCCAATCTACATTATGTGTAGAAGGATCTGGTGTGGGGTTTGAACCCAAAAATTTCTGACTCGGAATAAGGGGTGCCACCAGTGACCCAAAGCTACAGCCAATGACCTCCTTGGGGTATTTCTTTCTGTGCACTATGCTTATTTTACTCATAGGCCTCTGCTATTGGCAGTCTGTGATGGGGACATGTGAAGTTGGTCTGAGTTGAAACTTTTTTGGCTTTCTCACTCTTCCTACAGGAAGGCCTTCAACCAGCAACTCTGGCTCAGTTTGAGAAATGTTTTTGTGATGAAGCACAATCACAAATTGAGGCTATATTTTAGAATAAATTCTTGGCCACTCAGCTCCTTTATAATATGTACATATGCCAGTTAGTAATAGGCTCAAACGCTATTTTATGAGGAGCGGAGCAAAACCAGTCCAGTGACAATGCTGCTATCCAGCAAACTGCTCTATCCTTGGTCTTTTTTTAGTTTTTTGAGTCCAGGTAAGTGATGAGTAGGAATATAGAAACAGGAATCAGTCATTCAGCCATTTGAGCCTCCTTCCACCATTCAATTAGATCATGGCTGATCTGTGCTTCAACTTCATTTTACAAGCCTTTGTCACAATGCCTTTGCCTAAAAATCAATTTTTGTCTTGAAAATGCCTACTGACACAACATTTTCAGCCTTTTTGGGGAAAGCGTTTTAGATTTCCTGCTCCTACTTGCATTTATTACTATGCTTCCTCACATAATCTTATCTGAAAATTTAGCTATTCAATTCTATTGCTTAATCCAAGTTACTAACATATTTTCTAAATTTGAAGCTTGAAAGCCCTGGGGAACATTCTCTAATTCTATCATTCTCCTTTTTCCTACTCTCTGTCTTCTATCTCTCAACCAATTATTGACCCATGCCATGTCACAAGGTTACCTCCAATTCCAGGTACTTTTGTTGATAACCGTTGTGTGGTACCTTATCACATATCTTTGTAATTCTATATAGGCAGCATCCATAGACACTTTCCTATTCACCATGCTAGTGACCTCCTCAAAAGATTCAACTAGTCAGACATGACCTATCTTTTGCAAATTCCCACGAGCTCCCTTTGTTCAGCTGATACTTGTCCAAGTGCTCATTTGCTTTGCCCTGCTTGTGTAACTGAACTATTGACATGGCTGATCCAATTACGCTTCTGTACTGGACCATGAGGTTACAATTCTACAGTTGCTGGTCCACAGAACCTCATTGTTGCCTAGTTTTGGGTTGCTACATCTATCCTTAGTCTTGATAACATCTTGCAAGGTGGAGGAAGTCCTCACTCTGGAGAAAAGAGTTAGTCTTCTCAAGGATTATGCAGCAATTAACTGCTATCATGGTTAAATATTGGTTGGTAAGGGCAAGGTTAAGTAGGTTACTGTAAGATGTAACCCTCTACCCTTGACCGGTACAGTTCAGACGTGAGAAATAATGAGACAACACTCATTCTCAAATTAAA
Source organism: Heterodontus francisci (assembly GCF_036365525.1). Lineage (NCBI taxonomy): Eukaryota > Metazoa > Chordata > Chondrichthyes > Heterodontiformes > Heterodontidae > Heterodontus > Heterodontus francisci. The sequence goes on from NC_090375.1 coordinate 43,262,349, forward strand.
CACTATTGTCTTTACTAGGTTTGGTAGGAATACAAGTTAACAATACAATACACCTATTAGTCACATACGTTACACAAAGTTAAATAAACAATCGCCCATTGAGCAGTCACCCCATGTTGATTGTACTCTTCATCAACTGGTCAAGTTGATGGCTGCAGCTTCAAATCATTCCTTACAATGATTTTTATACCCTTCTTTCCAAGGTGGGCATGGTTGTTTCATTGACAGGGTGATACTGTCCTATCAAAATCCACCTTAAGTGACAATTGTCCAATGATACTTTGAATTCTTTGTTTAAATGCTCGGGTTAAATCCCACCAGCTTCAAAGCCCTGCCATGAAGTGTGGCGTGCTAATACAATTCAGACCCACATCTCCATGTTCTTTGTGCCCTGTTTCATTTCTTATCAGACTTACCAAGACTAGAAGTTTCACTAAGGTTCTAACTTTGCATCAAAGCAAAACACAGCTTTGAAGTATGGCTGTTTGTTGGTTTCAGCCCTATTTATGACCCTCGAGCCTCTCAGCCAGATATACCATAGCCTGAAAATCTTGTTTTCATCACCGTGCAGTGATTTTGTTTATATTTAAAAAAAAAAAGAATGCTTGTAGCTTTTAACAAATTGCTTTAGTTCGAAAAGTCTTTTGGCCTTCACAATGCATGCTGGCAGATTTGCTCCATTTTTGTTCACCTGCCTACAGCAAACAGCATTCTCTCTTTCATTTAAACTATCTGCTCCTGGGTTGGATAGTCTCAACCCCAAGTTTTGATTTAAAATAATATTACCTTTTCTTGCATTACTTCCTCATGATGCTTCCTTCAACACCTGATGCAGGGCCAATCTGGGAACGATGTCCTTCAGGACCTGATCATCTCACTTTGTGGTGGCACTACTAGAGTACTCTGGGTCCTTATTTCCCTGAGGCCTTCCTCCAAGTGGTGGTTAATATGGAGGAACATGATACATTAGTTAAGGTGCAGGGGGAGAGAATTAGATGGAGATCAGCAGGAAGTTTCCTTGGCCTTGTTTGACCTGAAACTGGGAGACTTCATGGAGGCCGGAGGCAATAGTGAGGGCCACTCCCACTTGACTGTCTACTACTTTGGCAGTTGAATAGGACACACCAAGAGATAATGATGGAATGGTCTGGGATGTTAGATAATGCATATAACATTGTGATTTGGGAATATATCCACACAATTGATTGAATAGTCTGTAGGACCGTTCTCCTAACTTTGCAACAAACACCCAGATATTAGTTAGCAGGATTTTGAAAAGTCCCCTTGGTTGAAATTGCCTATGTATTGTTCTAATACCATGTCTGGGCCATTGCTGGTAGACTCATCTGATTTTATCCCTTATATTCCCTATATGCAATTGTTTAAAACTGAGTGGATTTCTTGACCATTTCAGAGGGTTTTAAAAGTTAGCTACAGCACATGGAATGAAATTATCTTTAGATTAAATATGTTAGAGGTGGTAGATTCCCTTCCCTAAAGGAAAAATATTGAACAAGTTGGGTTATTATTCTAATGCTAATTTAGTTACATAGAAACATAGAAAATAGGAGCAGGAGAAGGCCATTCAGTCCTTCGAGCCTGCTCTATTCATTATGATCATGGCTGATCATCCAACTCAGTAACCTGTTCCTGCTTTCCCCCCCATATCCTTTGATTCCTTTAGACCCAAGAGCTATATCTAACTCCTTCTTGAAAACATACAATGTTTTGGCCTCAACTGCTTTCTGTGGTAGCAAATTCCATAGGCTCGCCACTCTCTGGGTGAAAACATTTCTCCTCATCTCAGTCCTGAAAGGTTTACCCCGTGTCCTTGGACTATGACCCCTGGTTCTGGACGTCCCCCACCATCAGGAACATCTTTCCTGCATCTACCCTGTCAAGTCCTGTTAGAATTTTATAGGTTTCCATGAGATTCCGCCTCACTCTTCTGAATTCCAGCGAATATAATCCTAACCCATTCAATCTCTCCTCATATGTCAGTCCCGCCATCCCAGGAATCAGTCTGGTAAACCTTCGCTGCAGTCCATCTATAGCAAGAACATCCTTCCTCAGATAAGGAGACCAAAACTGCACACAATATTCCAGGTGTGGCCTCACCAAGGCCCTGTATAATTGCAGCAAGACATCCCTGCTCCTGTACTTGAATCCTCTCGCTATGAAGGCCAACGTACCATTTGCCTTTTTTACCGCTTGTTGCACCTGCATGCTTACCTTCAGCGATTGGTGTACGAGAACATAGCTTACAGTGGTGAGAATTGAAATCAAATTTCTAAGTTGCTAGTCCAGTACCATAACTACTTGGCAGCCATACCTGCAGCCAGAGATCCTACTTTGACTTATGATGCCAGTTAAAATGACGGCTTGGGTTATAAGCCTTCTAACAGACTGTAAATCAACTGAAGTACCACTTTTTCCATCAATTGTAGCAGCCCATAGCCACAAAGTCATTCCACCTCCATCCTTTTTACCTACAAAAAAAAACGACTGCAATGTCAATGATGTCAAAAATGATCAGATACTTTCTGTACATTTGATAACTATGGATATAAAACAATGAATCAATGTAATGGCCTTGAAATGACGCTATACAAATTTTAGTGTGTGAACATATAACACTATGATATTCAATTGTTTTGTCTGCTATTTCAATAGAGTCATTAAATGGGGTTGCATTTCTATTTAAGGAATTGCTTACCAATACATTAACTTTCTTTCACTAATATTTACACAACATAATTTCAAGATGAATTGTTATATAAATGAATCACTCTTTTATGAGAATTTGTTTACCACTGTTTACTACCTTTCTGTCTAGTGTCTAATAATATGCTAATGTACATGTGGAAACTTCAGATGCTAATACATAAGAAACATCCTGTTAGACACAATGAAACTGCTGACATTTTCCCTGTGATCACATTGTACAAACAATATAACAGATGGCACTGATGTGCATATCCAGGGAGACTAGAAAATGCAAAACAACAAAACAAAACAACACTAAAATGACAAAAAGGCATATAACGATAAGTGTCTTATAGTAAGTGTTACCTTGACTATTCTTTCTCCTCAACAATAGCAATTCATTCAGTAGATTTGTCAATCTATCCTCTGTTTCAATTCCATGTGGCCATGCATTGAAACAATTGATCGGCTGCCTGCTTTTGAAGCACTGCTTTACTGAATTGTCACCAGAAAGTGGTGCTGTGAGCTTGCAGATCACAACTAGTGCCAACTATTGTGCATCTATCCAATAAACAACAACCATACACTCACTGGCATCCATCATAATGAGGGGTTATTTCTGGGTCATCAGAGGTCCCCAGCTCTTGACAATAACAAATACATTTCCTGTTGTTATCTTACAGATTATTTGTAATGCACAATTTGCCAGAAAAGCTTGTGCTTAAGTACTCACTGGGAACAAACTCTCAATTAGATCTTTAATCAACAAAATCTATTTACCAGGAAATGTATGCAGGGATGATTCAGTAAGACTTAACTTCTATTGTAACGGATTAAAACAAAAAATGTCTTAACCTTGTGGTAAATGATCAGTAATAAACCACATAATCTCTCAAATTATTTATCCATTCCAAGGCTTTAGTATTTCATGTCTTTATCCAACAACCTTTCTTCCGTCCTATCCTGATAGTGCTGGCTCAGGCTAGTTGCCCTCCAATGTCCTTTATCCACATATCCTGAGGTTGTAAAAGGCACAATATAAATGCAAGTCTTCCTTTCTATGCGAGCCTAGACATAGAAAGTGGCAGGTTCTTTGGTAATTCAAGGAGAAACCACAGTTGAGACTGATTCTGCCTTTGTCAAAGAGAGAAAAATATTGTAGCCGGCAGGAATGGACCCATTGGTGTAAAATAACCAAGTGGAAATTGGGTGCTAACAAAGTCACTGGGTCTCAGCTCGAGTAGAGCACTGTCAGAAACCACAGGTCTGGTTCTTTGTCAGTTTTCTTTTCTTTTGTTCAGAATATGCAAGAGCCCCACTGGATCCTTGAAAATTGTGCATATAAATGTCAATGGCGAATCTTCTGCCCTGAATGCAACAAATTTCTTAAATCTCGACTGTAATGAAAGGATTACTGGAGCGTACTCATTTGACGTCATATTTTGATTTGAATTCGTCTTTTGTTTTCAATAACAGAGCGGCAATTTCCAGTAAGCCAGCACCTTGGCCACCGTTTTTGTGACTTTTGTAAAGCACCAACACAGCCCAAAAGGTGTAGACAGTGAGGCTGAGGAGGTTGTACTGGATGGGAGGAATACATGGCAGTAGAAGCTTAGAGAAGGCATCTGATGTTTGGAGAACTAGCAGAAATTGCCTATCTGTAGCACCTAGAAACTCTGACCTCACAGGGCTTATAAAATGAGATTACTATCTAATTAGGATTATACAAATTACACAAATGAGCAACTAGTGCAGCAGGCTCCATGGGAGCACTATTGTTACTAGAGGTACATCCTTACAGTCGGTGTCTGCCTGCATTTCAGCATTTTTTCCAGATTGGTCTTTTCTAAAGATGTTAACCATGGACGAGGATGTTGCCTGGTCTGGAGGACATTAGCTATGAGGAGAGGTTGGAAAAACTCGGATTGTTTTCACTGGAACGACGGAGGTGGAGGGGCGACATGATAGATGTTTACAAAGTTATGAGCGGAATGGACAGAGTGGATAGTCAGAAGCTTTTTCCCAGGGTGGAAGAGTCAGTTACTAGGGGACATAGGTTTAAGGTGCGAGGGGCAAAGTTTGGAGGGGATGTGCGAGGCAAGTTCCTTACACAGAGGGTGATGAGTGCCTGGAACTTGCTGCCGGGGGAGGTGGTGGAAGCAGGTACGATAGCGACGTTTAAGAGACATCTTGACAAATACATGAATAGGAAGGGAATAGAGGGATATGGGCCCCGGAAGTGCAGAAGATGTTAGTTTAGGCAGGCATCGAGATCGGCGCAGGCTTGGAGGGCCGAATGGCCTGTTCCTGTGCTGTACTGTTAAAGTCATAGATCATTCAGCAGACAATAATGATTCTGCAAACCTTGGAGGTTCTGTCCATAGTTGCCACAAGGGTGTCATGAGTCAGGACTGTAGATGGTAGAATTGCTGTACCAGGAGCAATCATTTCCAATCTCTCTTTGCCTTCAAATGAGTGTGACCGATATGATTGGCACAGAATGAAAGTACAGTGGCAGCTTTCTGGGAAACAGGCAGTGGCCTGCATGATATGAGAACACATAGAACAGCTTTCTGTTCATTACATTGTGTATAGTGGCCCAGATGGTCATCGGAGTCTTATCAAGCACTTCTATACTGCTGAGAGCATGAAGGGATTTAAACATAAGGATGAGAATTTAAAATTGGAGGCCTTGGGGAACAGGAAGCCAATGTAGATCAGCAGGGACTGTATGGATGGGACATGGTGCAGGATAGGATATAGGCAGAGTTTTGGATGAGATGAAGTTTACAGAGAGTGCAGAAGGAATTCCAGCCAGCAAAGCATTGGAATAACCAAGTCTGAGGTGCCAAAGGTATGGATGAGTTTAATGGAAAGATGCGTTGAGGCAGGTTCAGAGGCAGGCAAAGTTTTGGATGTGGAAGTTGGTGGTCTTTGTGATGGAGACCATGTGTGATTGGAAGCTCAGATCAGGGTCAAATAGGATGGTGAGATTCAAAACAGTCTAATTCAGCTTGAGAAAGTGGGCAAGGGGTGTTGGGTGAGGTTGGAATCGGTGGTGAGGGTACAGAGTTTGCGATGGGGCCAAAGTGGGCCTTCTCAATGTTTAAGTGATGGAAATTTTGGCTCATCCACGAATGGATATTGGACAAATTGTCTAATAACACAGAGACATTGGAGGAGTTGAAAGAAGTGGTGCACAGGAAGAGCTGGATGTTGTCAGTGTACATGTAGAATCTGACCCCAGATCTGTGGATGATGTTACCCAGGAATGGGCCTTTCAATGCTGTGGCAGGGAAGGAAACTTATTTGGAGAGATTCAAACATGGAGTTGCAGGAAAGTTGAGTCTGGATTTGGAAAGCTGGAACGCTTTTAAATACTTTGGAGAAAAAAGCAGAGTTTGAAGATGGGGCTCAGTTTGCCAGGACAGAGAGGTTGAGGGTGAGTTTCTGAGAAAACTTCGAAATCCTCATCCTCTAGACACAGGCACAATGGATGAGAATGCAGAGTACTCCTTTGATACCATCTGACCTCTCTCTTGCAGCTCTTTGGCTCTGTAATCAACTACGAGGGAAATATTAAAAGTAATCCCTACTGTGGCAAACTTTCTACCAGTGATGACTCAGTGAAACAGTATTCCTTCTGCATTACCATTGAGTGGGAAGCTGGCTTAGCTGCAATACATGGTTCTCATAAGCTGTAGGAATGCATTACATGAGCAAAGCATGAAACCTATAACTGTGTATGTTTCTGCCTTAATAAGCAATTATGCAGATAACAACTCACACAATTAGGCTAATGCACAGACTAAACACAATGGCATATTCCAATCTTAAGCTTTACTCAAATTTTACAACAACTAGCAAATACGTTCGGAAACACATACAGATCTGTGCTCCAGCAGCTCTTGCCAACATTGGACATTTCCAGTCAGCTCAACTAATATGACTGATATGGCTGTGGGCTACAGTCCACCAATGCTCCCTATCCAGACCTATACATGAAGAATATGGGAGGGCTGCTAATGAAACTGTTCTCTGGCATGAGTCAGCTGCTTCAGGAGCTCAAATATAATTTTGGCAACAGGCGTAAGCCCACCCCCCAGGAAATACTACAACATGGAATAAAGGAACAGGAAAGATAAAAATAAAATAATATTTTAATACTAACAAAACAGTTTGCAAACTCAACAATTTTTAAAGGAGCAACATCACCAACGACCTCACACTTCATGTCAATTTACCAAGGAAACAAAACACACTGGTTCAGTTTGTGGTGTGCAGGCACTATTGGATCATTAAATGGGAATAACTTTTAAACTTGACATTCCTAGGGTAATATTATGCTGCAGGGATTGAATCTGAAATGGAGTCAGAGTATCTCCTGCCCAAATTAAGCTTGAGCAACGTCATGCCTGAATTACATTATGCTTCACATCAATGCAAACTGTGTAAACGCATTAAATTGATTCAAACAGTTTGATATAATTAATTAATGCTGACTTAAATTTGACTTTGCTGTTCCTTTATGCTGCTATATAATTGTAGATTGTTTGGAAACTGCCTTGATTTGGATGTATGAAGTGACATATGGCACATTCAGTGGTTCTTAAGTATGTGGCCCTGAAGACTCACTATTATAACGTTCCGTGATGTCTCAGCCCATCTGGGCATGTGCGTGTGCAGATGACAACGATTATAACTGCACCAGCTCATCTACATGAATGACATTTGGTGAAATGTCAGATCAACTGAAATTTAAAAAATAGCTTCTAATTTCAGAGGAAGCCAACCAAAATAATCAAAATAAAATGTTTACTCACAGGACACTTGCAGTGCATCCAGCATAAACTGCCACACTTCTAGCATCTGTGTTAGAACTGTGACGCATTCAGAAAGGGGAACCATTATAACCCTCCCTCATTAGCAACATAGCACATTATGATATAATGGTACATTTCGTGAGGTTGTGTTGCAGCAGAAATTAGGAAGTAAAGTAGATTATGGGCTGAATTTTATAAGCCCGCTGCCGCAATTCCAAGCATGGTGGCTGATTTAAATAACCGGGACGGGCCAGCCCCCCGCCCGACCACATGGAGGGGGCAGGCTGTTCATCCCTGGCAATGGTGCCAGCTGCCTGTGTGCAGGCACTGACACCATTTTTAAAGGACTGTCAGCCCCACTGGGACATGTAAATATTTAAAGGGAAATTGAATTTAAATAAATAAAAACATGTCTTTTGCCCCTCTCCCATCCCACCAATAACAATTACATTAATTATTTGCCCTTTCCCTCCATAACACTTACCTTTACCATCTGACCTTCCCCCCCCCACCCCCCCCCCACCCACCAAACTGCACAAACTTTCATCTCCACCCCTTCCCACCATCCCCTACACCCCTGATGCTAATTTGACCCCATTCCCCCCTCACTGATTAACTTGCCTCCCCCCCTCCTCCTCCCCACAAGTGTTCTGCCTCATTTCCCTGGATGGTGATTCAAAGGTGTAGCAGTGCCAGCTGCCGGGCTGAAGATCGGGGTGGGAGGTTAGGAGGAGACATGAGATTCTTTAATGCAATTATTTAACTTTATTTAAATTGCGGTTCCGTCGCCAAGCAGTGGGTGGGGGGCATGCTGCCACGAGGCCTCGCTACCACCGGCAATATCGGGCTGGGCCCTGCCGATGTCAAGTTCTGTGGCAGGCCTCATCTGGGGCCACCTTCAGCTCCCTCCCACACCTCTCCCCCGAACCATGGATCCCGATGTCAAGGGTTCCTTACAATCCAGCCCATGTGTGTTTCCTTTCTTCCATTTCCTCTTTCTGAAGTCTTTATGTATTTTAATGGCACTTCTCTGGCTGTAAGTAGCAATAAAGGACCTGCAGCCTGTCTTCCAGCAATGATGGTCTTTAGCTGGCTACTGGAGAATGGTCAGGGGTAGGTAAATCTCCATTTAATTTTTCTTTTACTTTGAGTGAAAATGTCTTTCAGCTCAGCAGCACTGATACCAATGGAAACCCATGTACAACCAGCTCGTAGGGCAGCACATAGAAGCTGCATGTTGGTTTTGATTTTATGAAGATGTGGCAAATTAGATTGTTTCTTCAAATGGGCTCTTGATTTACTCTAAATATTGGCCCGCTATACTAATACTAAACCAGATTTCTGCTCACATAAACTTAATGTGGTTTATTTGGAATCAGGCCTACTGATAGATCACTTCCTAATATCAATTTTAAATGAAATGAAAAAAGAAATGGACAACATTTAGGTTTGGGCTGATAAGTAGCAAATAATATTCGTGCCACACAAGTACCAGGCAATGACCATCTCCAACAAGAGAGAAGTTAACTAGCTACGCTTGACATTTAATAGCATTACAATCACTTATTCCCCCTCATCAACATCCTGTGGGTGGCCATTGACGAGGAACCTAACAGACCAGCCATATAAGTACCACAAGAGCAGGTCAGAGGCTAGGAATTCTGCAGTGAGTAACTCACCTCCAGAGTCCAAGCCTGTCCAATATCTACACTCTCCACTTAAATGGATGAATGCAGCTCCAACAACACTCAAGAAGTTCAAAACTACCTAGGGTAAAGCAGCTCATTTGATTGGTACCCATTCACCCACCTTAAGCATTCACTCCCTCCACCACCGATGAACAGTGGCAACAGTGTGCACCATCTACAAGATGCACTGCAGCAACTCACCAAACCCCCTTAGACAGCACCTTCCAAACCCACAACCTCGACCACCTAGAAGGACAAGGGCAGCAGATGTATGGGTACACCAACATCTGCAAGTTCCCCTCCAAGCCTCACATCACCCTGATTTCGAACTATATTGCCATTCCTTTACTGTTGCTGGGTCAAAAACCTGGAAATCCCTTCCTAACAGCACTGTAGGTGTACCTACATCAGATGGACTGCAGCGGTTCAAGAAGGCAGTTCACCACCACCTTCTCAAGCGCAATTAGGGATGGGCAACAAATGCTAGCCTGGCTAGCGATGCTCATATCCAAAGAACAAAGAAGAACAAAGAAAATTCCAGCACAGGAACAGGCCCTTCGGCCCTCCAAGCCTGCGCCGATCCAGATCCTCTATCTAAACATGTCGCCTATTTTCTGAGGGTCTGTATCTCCTTGCTTCCTGCCCATTCATGTATCTGTCTAGATACATCTTAAAAGACGCTATCGTGCCCGCGTCTACCACCTCCGCTGGCAACGCGTTCCAGACACCCACCACCCTCTGCGTAAAGAACTTTCCACGCATATCCCCCCCTAAACGTTTCCCCTCTCACTTTGAACTCATGTCCCCTTGTAATTGAATACCCCACTCTGGGGAAAAAGCTTCTTGCTATCCAGCCTGTCTATACCTCTCATGATTTTGTACACCTCAATCAGGTCCCCCCTCAACCTCCGTCTTTCTAATGAATATAATCCTAATCTACTCAACCTCTCTTCATAGCTAGCGCCCTCCATACCAGGCAACATCCTGGTGAACCTCCTCTGCACCCTCTCCAAAGCATCTACATCCTTTTGGTAATGTGGCGACCAGAACTGCACGCAGTATTCCAAATGTGGCCGAACCAAAGTCCTATACAACTGTAACATGACCTGCCAACCCTTGTACTCAATACCCCGTCCGATGAAGGAAAGCATGCCGTATGCCTTCTTGACCACTCTATTGACCTGCGTTGCCACCTTCAGGGAACAGTGGACCTGAACACCTAAATCTCTCTGGACATCAATTTTCCCCAGGACTTTTCCATTTACTGTATAGTTCACTCTTGAATTGGATCTTCCAAAATGCATCACCTCGCATTTGCCCTGATTGAACTCCATCTGCCATTTCTCTGCCCAACTCTCCAATCTATCTATATTCTGCTGTATTCTCTGACAGTCCCCTTCACTATCTGCTACTCCACCAATCTTAGTGTCGTCTGCAAACTTGCTAATCAGACCACCTATACTTTCCTCCAAATCATTTATGTATATCACAAACAACAGTGGTCCCAGCATGGATCCCTGTGGAATACCACTGGTCACACGTCTCCATTTTGAGAAACTCCCTTCCACTGCTACTCTCTGTCTCCTGTTGCCCAGCCAGTTCTTTATCCATCTAGCTAGTACACCTTGGACCCCATGCGCCTTCACTTTCTCCATCAACCTACCATGGGGAACCTTATCAAACGCATTACTGAAGTCCATGTATATGACATCTACAGCCCTTCCCTCATCAATCAACTTTGTCACTTCCTCAAAGAATTCTATTAAGTTGGTAAGACATGACCTTCCCTGCACAAAACCATGTTGCCTATCACTGATAAGCCCATTTTCTTCCAAATGGGAATAGATCCTATCCCTCAGTATCTTCTCCAGCAGCTTCCCTACCACTGACGTCAGGCTCACCGGTCTATAATTACCTGGATTATCCCTGCTACCCTTCTTAAACAAGGGGACAACATTAGCAATTCTCCATTCCTCCGGGACCTCACCCGTGTTTAAGGATGTTGCAAAGATATCTGTTAAGGCCCCAGCTATTTCCTCTCTCGCTTCCCTCAGTAACCTGGGATATATCCCATCCAGACCTGGGGACTTGTCCACCTTAATGCCTTTTAGAATACCCAACACTTCCTCCCTCCTTATGCCGACTTGACCTAGAGTAATCAAACATCTGTCCCTAACCTCAACATCCGTCATGTCCCTCTCCTCGGTGAATACCGATGCAAAGTGCTCGTTTAAAATCTCACCCATTTTCTCTGACTCCACGCATAACTTTCCTCCTTTGTCCTTGAGTGGGCCAATCCTTTCTCTAGTTACCCTCTTGCTCCTTATATATGAATAAAAGGCTTTGGGATTTTCCTTAACCCTGTTTGCTAAAGATATTTCATGACCCCTTCTAGCCCTCTTAATTCCTCATTTCAGATTGGTCCTACATTCCCGATATTCTTTCAAAACTTCATCTTTCTTCAGCCTCCTAGACCTTATGTATGCTTCCTTTTTCCTCTTAGCTAGTCTCACAATTTCACCTGTCATCCATGGTTCCCTAATCTTGCCATTTCTATCCCTCATTTTCACAGGAACATGTCTCTCCTGCACGCTAATCAACCTCTCTTTAAAAGCCTCCCACATATCAAATGTGGATTTACCTTCAAACAGCTGCTCCCAATCTACATTCCCCAGCTCCTGCCAAATTTTGGTATAGTTGGCCTTCCCCCAATTTAGCACTCTTCCTTTAGGACCACTCTCGTCTTTGTCCATGAGTATTCTAAAACTTACGGAATTGTGATCACTATTCCCAAAGTAGTCCCCTACTGAAACTTCAACCACCTGGCCGGGCTCATTCCCCAACACCAGGTCCAGTATGGCCCCTTCCCGAGTTGGACTATTTACATACTGCTCTAGAAAACCCTCCTGGATGCTCCTTTCAAATTCTGCTCCATCTGGACCTCGAACACTAAGTGAATCCCAGTCAATGTTGGGAAAATTAAAATCTCCTATCACCACCACCCTGTTGCTCCTACATCTTTCCATAATCTGTTTACATATTTGAACCTCTATCTCACGCTCGCTGTTGGGAGGCCTGTAGTACAGCCCCAACATTGTTACCGCACCCTTCTTATTTCTGAGTTCTGCCCATATTGCCTCACTGCTCGAGTCCTCCATAGTGCCCTCCTTCAGCACAGCTGTGATATCCTCTTCGACCAGTAATGCAACTCCTCCACCCCTTTTACCTCCCTCTCTATCCCGCCTGAAGCATCGATATCCTGGGATATTTAGTTGCCAATCATGCCCTTCCCTCAACCAAGTCTCAGTAATAGCAATAACATCATACTCCCAGATACTAATCCAAGCCCTAAGTTCATCTGCCTTACCTACTACACTTCTTGCATTAAAACAAATGCACCTCAGACCACCAGTCCCTTTGCTTTCATCATCTGCTCCCTGCCTACTCTTTCCCTTAGTCACGCTGACTTCATTATCTAGTTCCTTACAGGCTTTAGTTACCAACTCCTTACTGTCCACTGACCTCCTCATTTGGTTCCCATCCCCCTGCCACATTAGTTTAAACCCTCCCCAATAGCGTTAGCAAAAGCACCCCCAAGGACATTGGTTCCAGTCCGGCCCAGGTGTAGACTGTCCAATTTGTAATAGTCCCACCTCCCCCAGAGGGTCCCAATGTCCCAAAAATCTGAACCCCTCCCAGGAATGAAAAACAAATTCTTGATAATTCTCCCATTAGAGCAATAGAAATGCTTGTAGCTAAAACACCAAAGATTTTTGGAAACAGCTGCCATGCATTGAATATGTTAAGAGACATGACACTTTAACGGATTCTAAAGTATGTAATGCTGAAGATTCAATATTATAACATTTCTTGATATCACAGCCCATCTGAGTATTTCTATACATTCGAAGTGTATTATGTGAGTAAATGTGATCACTGTTCTGCACCAGTAATCCCAGAAACATCCATTAAATTAATGAAGAACTAAATAATTTATTTTAGTAGTCTTGACTTGAGAGGAATGTTGGACAGGTACCAGGGAAACTCCCTGCTCATCTTCAAATAGGTCCATTTGATCTCCAATACTCTTCTGAACCAAGGATACAACAAACAGAGCCTTGGTTTAACATCTCATCTGAAATAACATAACAGTGTGGCACTCCCTAAATATTGCACTGAAGTATCAGGCAGATTAAATGTTCATGCTCTGGTGTAGAATCTTCTTGTACTCACACAATAACCAACGGAGCCAAACTGACCTATTAAGCATGTGAAAAGAACGCCCTGTTGCAACTTATACCTAAACCCTATTCATCAGTTTTAATCACTTCACTATAAAACATGAGCACTTGGTTCTCATGATTAAAACATATCAAAATGTTCTAGTTCCCATGAACAGCTACAGCTAGTTTGCCACAGGGGCTTCTAAAATAATCTAGTCTTTGAGCACAGACAAAATCTGATAATTACTTCTGGTCGGTGACCAATTAATCAATGCGGCACAGTCCTACACTCACCAGGGTAGTGATGGCAAGAATATTTATTTTACGCTGGATTCATTGTAATCATGTAATCATGCTGTCTCTGTACTGCATTAGCTGATCTCAGTGGGAGCGGTAATAGGATCTTCTAAAATTGGCTTTATTACCCCAAGCAAGGCAAAATAAATTAGCTGGAGTTTGTATTCTTGATCATTACATGGTGCCTTAGTGAGCAAGAATCTGTGTATGGATATTGGGTGAAGGCAGATTCGGGCTAGGCTGCAAAGCCTCATGTAATAATTGCTTCCGCCCATTTGCATAGTTACCCCTCGAGCACTGTGCTCAAAATTTATTCTACAAATCTATTTGTTTCTGCTTTAGAAAGTGCCATCCAACTCCCTCTTGTTGAGAAATCTACATGATGAGCCAAGGCCCATAGTACAGCATGTGCTCAAGGTCATAAAGAATACTTCGGGGTGGAGGGGTTGGGGGTGGGGGGGAGACAACGTGGATTAAGAATTAGTGTTAACTAATGACCAGCATGATTTCAACAATCTGTAGGCTGCAGAAGGGAGGAAATGTTCATAATCAAACTAATCTTTGAAAGAAAAATGCCAAATTACCAAATTGTTGCAAAATGCGGAATTTCACTTTCTCAAGGCATTCTATAATGATGCCATAGAAAGCCCTTATTAGGAACTAATCACTGAGGAGTAATTGCATATATTATCTGCCAACAGGTGAGACCAAGGATTAATAAAATCATTGCTGAGCTACAGCATGCCTTACTACAACTAGTTCCTGTCTTCTGAGCATTTGAATATAGCTGCAGAAATAACAGATTAGTTTCCACTGTTCTCAGGGGCACTAACAGGCAGAGATAACCCTAACCCTAATCTCAAACTGTATTATTTTTAACTCTCTCCTTACTCTTTAGAGAATCAAAGGTTAAACATTGCTAACAATTGGTTTTATTAACATTAACATTAAGACACTAATACAGGTACAGTGGCATAGTGGTTGTTACTGGACTAATCCTGAGACGTGTGAGGTGATGCATTTTGGGAGGACTAACAAGGCAAGGGAATATACAATGGATGGTAGGACCCTAGGAAGAACAGAGAGTCAGAGGGACCTTGGTGTACTTGTCCATAGATCACTGAAGGCAGCAGCACAGGTAGATAAGGTGGTTAGGAAGGCATATGGGATACTTGCCTTTATTAGCCGAGGCATAGAATATAAGAGCAGGGAGGTTATGATGGAGCTGTATAAAATGCTAGTTAGACCACAGCTGGAGTATTGTGTACAGTTCTGGGCACCACACTATCGGAAGGATGTGACTGCACTGGAGAGGGTGTAGAGGAGATTCACCAGGATGTTGCCTGGGCTGGAGCATTTCAGCTCTGAAGAGAGACTGAAAAGGCTCTGGTTGTTTTCCTTGGAGCAGAGAAGGCTGAGGGGATATATGATTGAAGTATACAAGATTATGAGGGGCATTGATAGGATAGATAGGAAGAAACTTTTTCCCTTAGCAGAGGGATCAATAACCAGGGGGCATAGATTTAAGGTAAGGTGCAGGAGTTTAGAGGGGATTTGAGGAAATATTTTTTCACCCAAAGGGTGGTTGGAATCTGGAACGCACTGCCTGAAGGGGTGGTAGAGGCAGGAACCCTCACAACATTTATGAAGTATTTAGATGAGCATTTGAAACGCCATAGCATACAAGGCTACGGGCCAAGTGCTGGAAAATGAGATTAGAATAGTTCGATGCTTGATGGCCGGCACAGACACAATGGGCGGAAGGGCCTGTTTCTGTGCTGTATAACTCTATAATAATCCAGGGGCTTAGACTAATCACCTGAGTTCAAATCCTACCATGGCAGCTGGAGAATTTAAATTCTGTCAATTAAATAAATCTGTATTAAAAAGCTAGTATCCGTAAAGGTGACCATGAAGCTATTGGACTGTTGTAAAGAAAACCCAAATGGTTCACAAGGAAAGGAAACCTGTTGTCCTTGCCTAACCTGGCCTATATGTGACTGCAGACCCACATTAATGTGGTTGACCTTCTCAAGGGAAATAGAGGTAGCCATTAAATACTGGCCTTTTCAGTGCTGCCCACATCCTGTGAATGAATTAAAAAAAAAACAAAGGTTTACAGATAGAGATGCAGAAGGTCAGTAGTACAACTCATAATTCATAGTCAAATTCCTGTTCTTGAGGAGACTAAGGGGTTAATTCTCCATTGACGTTATTCTGCATTGTCTTTTGGTCTTCTCCTTTCACTTTAGAGTGGCTGCTGTTATACCATTTGCACTGGCAAAAACAAGCTGCTGATGCTTTCCCCTCTGTTTCTTTCCCATGGTTCAAACAAGCTGATGCTACAGCATCTGATGCTTACAGCAATTTCCTACAGAATTCAGAGACCGAGGCAGGCAGCTGTCTTATCTTTAACCTTGCTCCTTATCTTTGTGAATGTACATTATCTTCTAAACTGTCTGAAGTAATAGCAATACGTTTTAAACTTGGCCAACCTTCCCAGAACAGTCTTGAACAGGCAAGTCTAATATTTAAACAAAAGTTGCTTCTTTAGCAAGTGAAAAATCCATGTTAAAATGTCTAAAATTCTTCAATATTAATACTGGTTACAGTGAATGCTTTCTGCAAGTAACATTCCTAATGGTGCTGCTCTTAAATGCACTGTTGAGCTGAGGCACATGGACCAGGAAGACCCCAGTTGCAATCCTAGTCTGTGTTGAATTAGCTGAAAGGAGGGATGTTAAATTTGGCCTTAGTGCCCTATTACTCTAAAGACGAAAACATCAGCTGGTAACTCCTTACAGAAATGTGCACCTATGCAATTGCCAAATGAGAATGTGATGGACTGAACTGTAATGAAATTCCTTGTGCACCACCCTCTCCTCAGAATGACTGACATTCTAGGTTCACACATAGAGTGGACATCTGGACAAGGTGTAAGGAAGGCGGAATGAATGGAACCACACAAACATAAATCATAGAAGGAGGAAATTTGTTTTCAGTTTTCCAGTAGCAGCGGAAAGCACAGTACAATGCAAAACTGGGATTTGTTCTGTCTGCCTTTGTTTAAGGTACTTATAGTTGCTTGAAATGTGACGTCAGTGTTAAAGCAAGTACAAGTCCTAAAGAGGGAAAGGTCAGAACACAATCTAAATCTGCACAACCTTCTACAGCACTGGTTACAATGGTTATCCTAGCTCATTGGAACTACTAGATGAAAGTTAACCAGCTGCCTGAGTGGATCTGTGTAGGTTCCTTCATAAAGTAAGGCTAACTGTCTGTAATAGTTCTACAATTTGTGTAGTGAGATGGGCCGAAGGGCCTGTTTCTGTGCTGTATGACTCTATGACTCTGAGATATCAGACTGGATATTCTTTCATGGTTATTTTTCTCTGTTATTTTCTCTGTTATCAATTCACATAAAATTCAGATGTAGCAATGGGCTGGATTCTATAAAGCCCTCGACGTTGGGATCCGTGTCAGGTGGGGCATGAAGATTGCCCCAGATGAGGCCCGCTAGGGGCCTTGACGCAGGATGGGCCCGGCCCGATCTTGACAGTGGTGGTGAAGCCTAGTGGCGGCACCCCCGCCACTCAACGACAAGACCTCATTATAAATATGTAAATACATTAACTTACCTGCATAAATGAAGGTCCCATTGCCTCCAGATGTGCCGCCGTGATCTTCATCCTGACGGCTGGCACTAACACTCCTTTGGATCCCCATCTGGGGAAATCTGTCCATGTTAATGAGCCGCCGTGTATAATATCGCAGCGGCTCCACTGAATAAAAGCTACACGTGGGGGCTGCTATGTGTGGTGGCGGCCACATAGAATCCAGCCCAATGTATCTGGCCAACTGAAAGCACATCACTGATAGTGACAGGATCTCTTTAATTTGCCATTTTATAACAAAGGTTGTTAAAACACTAATATTGCTTTTTGATACCCATGAGTGGCATTGAGGCTAATTGTAGTTATGCTATTGCTGCCTTGCCTGACATCAGTTAATTCAGCACACATTGGTCACTGTGTCTCATCAGATGGTTCAGTTACACATTGTTATTGACCAGGGTCTCTGCAGTCATGCTTAATTTTCCTTTATATGTGGTGACACGGAGTCAGCTCATATTAGTAGAGCTTAGCCCAGAGTCATCACTGCCGACAAGCAACTTGGCCACAAAGAAGAAACCAATATAGATGCACTTTAATTTTCATATTAAATCTATTGGTGTACAATGAACATTATGCATTTGGAAACAACAATCTTGGGTTATTTTAACCTCATTTTGAACAAAGTACCAGGCTGTTGGTTTATTTATTTCTGTCTTTCCTTTTGGTGAGATTGGGATTCCTTTTATTTGTGTAGTAATTTTCATTGACAAGTTTACCTGCTTGTGCGTCTATAGCTCTTGACAGCAAAGCCTAAAGACATACTACTGTACTCTGAATAATTTAGGAAATGATAATCCTGCACCTTCTCAGTGACCTGAAATGTCTTCTTGTATCCTGGAGACAAGAATTGCTATGTTGGGATTTTCAGTAGCAATCTGTTTCATCAAGGTTCAACCTAGCCTACAGAGAATGGCACAGTGTGTGTTAAAACACTGTCCTTTTTACCTCAAAGACCTGAGTTCAAATACAGTCATGACAAAGGGGATAATTGTCTTCTCTTTCTGGCAGCTGTTAAGAATCCTAAGTGAATAGTTTCTTGGCAGCTCAGTCTAGCTCTCTGTGCTGATATAAGACCACAATGGCAAACCTGCAACAAAATTCATTAATTGGCATTAATTTGACAATGCACACCAGCAGAATAGAGTGATGAGGGGATATCCATCTGAGATGAGGATCTTGAGGGATTTTATCAGGACAGTGCTATTTTGTATCCATTCTAGAAAGTACTAAAAGCAAATAGAGTGTCAATTAATTAGCTTTTTTTTCAATTGAAGAACCAGGTTGAAGGAGACCACCAAGGTTGACTGAAGAAAGCGTATGAAACAATGATTAATTGTTGAGAAGCTTGAGCTTTATTAACCTATAAATTACAGCAATAAGGGACTATTGAGGGAGGTCATGAGTTCCATAGTTTGAGGTCTTTGGAAAGAGAATTAGCGTAGCAGTGAATAGAATGATTCTAATAGAGAATCACATAGAATGTACAGCAAAGAAACAGGCCATTCAATCCAACTGGTCCATGCCAATGATTATGTTCCACAAAAAAACCCACACAGTCGCTTGAAATCTCATAGCCCCTACTGGAACACACTCCACACCCAACAAACTGATGACAGCCCCATCTCTTGATGGTGCAACTCCTGGTTGACTGCTAACTTCACCAACCACGACCTGGTAACTGGCCACTAGCTTTTGTTTTCCAATAAGTCGAAATGTCTTCTGTATATCTACTCTATCAAACCCTTTCATAATCTTAAATGTCACCCTCACCCGCCTCTTTTCCAGAGAAAAGAACCCCAGCTTGTTTAATTTTTCTGATAGGTATAATTTATCACTTCTGACATCCTTATAAATTGTTTTTGCACCTTCTCCAGTGCCTCTATATCCTTTTTATAATAGAGATCAGAACTGTGCACAGTACTCCAAGTGTGGTCAAACCAACATCCTATAATACGTTTAACATAACTTATCTGCTTTTCAATTTTATCCCTCTAGAAAATAACCTAAGTGCTTGTGTTCTCATTTTCTGGCCTTATCAACCTGCATTGTTACTTGTAGTGATTTGTGTATCTGTACCCCTGGACCCCTCTACTACTCTAGCCCATTCAGACTCTTGTTTTCCATGGAATATGTGTTGTTCTCATTCTTTTACTGAAATGTACCACCTCACACTTAGCTATATTGAAATTTATTTGCTAATTACACGCCAATTCTGCAAATTTATTAATATCTTCCTGTATTTTGT
The DNA here is from genome assembly GCF_036365525.1 of Heterodontus francisci. Taxonomy (NCBI): domain Eukaryota; kingdom Metazoa; phylum Chordata; class Chondrichthyes; order Heterodontiformes; family Heterodontidae; genus Heterodontus; species Heterodontus francisci. The sequence goes on from NC_090375.1 coordinate 43,282,005, forward strand.
GACAGTCATCTTCTGTGTTAACTATACCAACCATTTTGGTGTCATCCACACATTTTGGGCTGGATTTTACCAGCTCCTCAACGCCGTGGATCGCGGTGCGGGGGCTGGTAAAATTCTATGGAGAGAGGCCTGCCTCGACCCGCGACGTCGAGAAGGGCCCGCTGCAAATTACCGGCGGCAGGGGGACCTCGGTGCAGCCCCCCCCCCCCGCCACATGGCGGCGGCACCACAATTAGAATATGTTAAACGGTGCTCATCTCTGCAGATTATGCAGCCCGCTGTCTCTCCATGGACATCTCCAGATCTTCCGCTGAACGGGCAACTGTCATGATTAGATTTTTAGATTAGATTAGAGATACAGCACTGAAACAGGCCCTTCGGCCCACCGAGTCTGTGCCGAACATCAACCACCCATTTATACTAATCCTACACGAATCCGATATTCCCAACAAACATCCCCACCTGTCCCAATATTTCCCTACCACCTACCTATACTGGTGACAATTTATAATGGCCAATTTACCTGTCAACCTGCAAGTCTTTTGGCTTGTGGGAGGAAACCGGAGCACCCGGAGAAAACCCACGCAGACACAGGGAGAACTTGCAAACTCCACACAGGCAGTACCCGGAATCGAACCCGGGTCCCTGGAGCTGTGAGGCTGCGGTGCTAACCACTGCGCCACTGTGCCGCCCGTCATGTGCCGGCCTGTTCACGATTGGAAAAGCCGGCGGGTCCTCAGAGGCAGAAGTTGTTGCCAGCGAAGGTAAATTCTGCTATTCAGGGGTCTCACTCTGCATTATGGAAGGGAGGGGGGAGGGGGGATATTCAGGGGTCTCACTCTGCATTATGGAAGGGAGGAGGGAGGGGGGATATTCAGGGGTCTCACTCTGCATACTGGAAGGGAGGAGGGAGGGAGATATTCAGGGGTCTCACTCTGCATATTAGAAGGGAGGAGGGAGGGGGTCTGGGATTACTGGAGGGAAAGCTCTGCAGGCATGAAGGGAGGTACTGTGTACCTTCTCTCCATAAACAGTGTATGCTCTGTGTTTATTCCTGTTTGTGAAGGAGCAATGGCACTCTTGTCACCCTGTGTGTGGGGAGGGTGCCAGAAAGGGTAGGAGCATTAAGGCTATAGAGATGGTGGGGGCAATCGATTCAGCTGGTAGGATCTTGATGTGGTTGTGCTGTGCCACTCAGTGTTGACCAAGATGGGCAATGCCATGGCACGCCACATAGCTGATCCAGGAAAGCAGCTGATGTACCCGTCAACACCAATCCCTGCCCTGTTAGGAACCTTAGAGTACATGAAGGGTTCAACTTTATTTATCACATGGAAATCAGTATGGCTCATCCTACATTGTGTGATCCTCTGCACATGAGGATCCGTATGCACCAGAGGCAATACCAACATGCAGGTGTGATCCACATAGAGGCCCCTGGTCGTGAGCAGCATCCTCCAATATACAGGCCTCACATGACATGCCATTGGATGTCAGAGCACCAGTGTCAGAGGCGATTACGCATGTAGAGAGGGTGGTGACATGTTTATGAGCCCTGCTCAAAGATGACCTGAAGCCCATGGGCTTCAGTGGACATCCTATGGCAGTGGTTCTCAAACTTGAGTGCTATGCAGCTTTTCAGGGGCCCACCAGAGATCTTTGTGGGGTCACATAGTCAGCAGTGCACCACTGCATCAGGGAGGTCACCGATGCCCTGCTCCTGAGGGCCAGTGAGTATGTCCACTTCAGAATGGACTCGCATAGCCAGGCCCAAAGGGCCATCGGTTTCGGCACCATTGCTGGAGAACCATAGGTTGTAATGTTCATAGACTGCATTCATATGGCCATCAGGCCTCCCGCCAGGCTATCACCTGCAGATGTCACCATTAAAGGAATCCTCTCAATTTAGGTGAAGCTGGTATGTGACCACCGCAGATGTGTCATGCAAATCTGTCACCACTTCTCAGGCAGCTATCGTGACACCTGGGACCTGTGCCAGTCCCAGCTGCCACCACTGCTCACTGAACTGGCTCAGATGGCTTCTTGGAGAAAAGGGCTATCCCCTGCAGACATGGCTCCCGACACCAGTGAGGGACCCCACCACTGCTGAAGAGAGAGATACAACGGCAGCCACTGAGCTACAAGAGCCACCATTGAGCAGGAGATTGGCATGATGAAAGAGATCTTCCAATGCCTGAATGGATAGGGTGATGCCCTGTACTACGGGCCGAAAAGGCCAGCTCCTTTCTTTGCTGCTCTGCACAACTACACATCCAGGCCTGGCATGATGAGGAGAGACGGCAACAGGATTCCTCCTTGGACTATGAGAACGCTGAGGACCTACAACATGAAAGAAGCATGGGAGAGCAGATGGCACCCAGGATCTGCACGCAGGGCTAGCAGTGAGCTAGGGATGTACGGCAGTGGCTTATCAGACAAATGCTGTCTGCTCCATAGGAACCGACATGAGCTCTGCAAGCCACATCACCCTCATTTACCTGCTGTGCACCAGTCCACATCTGCAGCATCCCTGTGTAAACCATTAGAGGCAGCAGCTGACTGAGCCAATGTCAATGTCACTGCATCCTTGGAGACGTTCATGAGTAATGGTGGCATGGTAATGTTATTGCATACGTTGGCGCTCCTGAAGGGCCAACGGTGCAAAGGGATGTGACATTGGCGCTACATGTGGGGACACATCATTCACACAGAGAAAAGGACACATTTGCTGGTGAGGAACATTTAGTGAAAGACGTATTTACATTGCTGTGACACCCATGCATTCCCATTTGTGTCAGTGTGTTAACAAAGAACAAAGAACAGTACAGCACAGGAACAGGCCATTCGGCCCTCCAAGCCTGCGCTGATCTTGATGCCTGCCTAAACTAAAATCTTCTGCACTTCCGGGGACTGTATCCCTCTATTCCAATATAAAAGTAAAATACTGCGGATGCTGGAAATCTGAAATAAAAACAAGAAATGCTGGAACCACTCAGCAGGTCTGGCAGCATCTGTGGAAAGAGAAGCAGAGTTAACGTTTCGGGTCAGTGACCCTTCTTCAGAACTGACAAATATTAAAAATGTCACAGGTTATAAGCAAGTGAGGTGGGGGTGGGGCAAGAGATAACAAAGGGGAAGGTGTAGATTGGACAAGGCTACATAGCTGACCAAAAGGTCATGGAGCAAAGGCAAACAATATGTTAATGGTGTGTTGAAAGACAAAGCATTAGTACAGAAAAGGTTCTAGAGATGTCCTGAAATCATCTGGTAGGCTTTCCAGGAGACATGTAGCGTCAGGGGTTTCAGCCAACACACACTTGAATCACAGGATTTTTCAACTTCTCAGGAAAGATGCAGCACCAGGGATTTTAACTCTCACACACTTGGTCTTTGCAGGTTTTCTTCGAAGAGGTAGAGAAAGAGGTGAGCTGGGTGGCTCCTTTTTTCCTTGGCAGGCAAAACCAACTGTCTTCAAAACAGTTCACACCCCAGCTGATTTGAAAAACAACATCCAAACCTAAAACAGCAAGTCAACCTCTTGATCTCCATAAACTTTGACATGTGGCTTCTCTGTAAACATCTTCCCCAGGTCACCAAGTTTCTGTTTTAATTCTTGCTTAAAGGACATGACTTCCAGCAAGGATGCTTGTAAACAATATCTCAGTGTCCTTTCAATAAATTGTCAACAACAAAGTCCAGCTTCTATGAAAGTTTCAGCCTTCCAATGAATCCATCTCCATAATTTAAATAAGTCCTCAAAAAAAAATACTTAAAAAAAAAATATAGGAACATTTTTTTGTAACAAACATTATTGAACTGAAATGTGAGCCTAGATTATGTCCTGAAATAAGGCAACTATTCTCCAACTTGCAAAGTAGTCTGTTTGGACAGTAATCTTCAATCATCTCATATGTTAAGTAAAACTCACAGCGGTTTTAAACATGTTTTTAAGCTGGCACAAGGGAGAAAATTTCAGAGGAGAAATGAGCACAATAATATTGATAAGATGGTAAGGCAATAAAAGGCTGTGATGGATAACATTGGCTGGAGGACAGAGGTAAAATAAAGATAGCTGGTTAGATGTCAAACATTTTTTGAATCTTGTCCAAGTACACTTGTGGTGTTAGAAAAAGGCTTCCAGATATGAGTATAACATAAATCTTGGATTGATGTGGGCTATAAAGAGAGTTAATAAAACTTAAAGAAACATTTCATTTTGATATAAGAGAATATGTCAACTTCCAGCATGAAATCTGATGCCTTAGAAATCATATTGCAAATGTATATATGGACATAGAAATGTTCTGTCAAGGAACAAGTGTACCCAAGGTCATTCTTTGTCACCTCAAGCATGTAAATTGATTCTTTAATGTTACTTCTTTCTTAACAGCTCTTAGCCGCAAAATTGGGTTGGGTAGCGTTTGTATTTTCAGCATCATGTGCTGTTTAAGCCTCAAAATGGCATCCGTGGTGTGCGCCCACACTTCTGCCGCTGGCTATGCCAGATGCCATTTTGGTAACGCTGTTAGTGCAAGCACAGGGAGAATGTGCTGGAATTATGCAGACTAGGAAGATCGTGACATCAGTCAGCATTTAATGCTAATTTGATGCCAGTGGTGCTATTTTATATCTGAAAGCTCCAACTAACAATCTCTTAACTTCACACAACTGAGCATGCATTCAGCAACAGGAAGGACCTCCTCCATTGATATTTAAAGGGATCAACAACTGCTTTCAATTCAGTTGCTGATTGATTTCTACTGGTTTTTGCAGAGTTTGTAGAACTGTTTGGTGCTATTTAAAGTTGCTGAAGTCTGCAGGGAATGGTGTGGCATGTGCTGCAGGCTTTGGTTCTGACTTCAAGTGTTCTGCTCAGTTCACTTGCTCCCAGGCATGGTTTCAATAGTTTATAGCCCCTTGGTGACAGGAACAATGAGCAGAGGCAACACAGAGGAGGACAAGCCCCTGGAAGAGGGAGGAGGAGGGATGGAAGGACTTTCAGGACTAGGCCATATCCACCCAGCATCTTCAGGGAGCAATTCTCCCACCTCAACTCCATCAAGGAACAGTACATTAGATTTCTCCACTTCACCAAGTAGGTGCCCATAGAAATCTGTCATCTGTTGCAACACGAACTGCAGTTTCAAAGCAGGTGAGGACAGCATTGCCAGTTGCTGTGAAGATGATTGTGGCATCAGGCTCATTCCAGGCTGGAGCAGGTGATATTTGCACCATCTCCCAGTTTGCTGTTCAATGTTGAATAAGGGAGGTCACTGACGCTCTGTATGCAAAGAGAGCTACATACATTGCATTCTGTCTTGTCAGAGAGAAGCAAGTGGAGTGAACACGTTGCATCACCAGAATTTCCAGTTTCCCCACAGTGCCAGGGTGCTGTCGACTGTACATGCATCGCCTTGCAAGCATGCATCTAAATTTTGATATGTACAGCAACCAGAAGGGATTCCACTCCATCAATGTCCAGATGTCATACAACTGTACTCAATGTATCTTCCAGATTAATGCCCGGTATCATGACAGGAGTCATGATGCCTTCATCCTGCGGCAGTCCGCTGTGTCATCTAACTTTGAGACACTACGACAAACCAGTGGGTGGCTACTGGTCGACTAGGGCTATCCGCTGACCATATGGCTCATGACTCTGGTGCACAAACCACGCATTGTCAGCATGCATATAAATAAAATCTATGCTGCTATGCAAAATGAGATCAAGCAGACCATTGGAGTGCTTAAACAAAACTCATGCTGCCTAGACAGATCTAGATACTCTGGTGAATACTGCAGGGCTATGTCTCAAGATACATCAAGGTTTGCTGCATGCTGCAAAAGCTTGCCATTATGTGGGCACAGGCCTTGCTACCAGCCAAGGAGGAGGTGCAGGAAGAAGAAGAGGAGGAAGGAAGGAGGCAGCCAACACATCCCCTTCTGGCCAGGCTGTCTGTAATCAGCTCATCCAACTGTGGTACTAGTGAGACCAATCCCAATTCCTCATTCCCCAACAGTCCCACATCTTACCTTCCCTCTGTTACTGCCCATTACAGCATCCTTTTGACCACAATGCTAAAATAAAAGCCACCGCAAAACAAACATTCCGAACTAACTTTATAAATCAAATTGTCTAATATTCCATACACAAGTCTGCTGTTTGCCTTTCTGCATTCCCTTAGTGCATGTCTTCAGTATGCTTTTGCCTGGCCGAGTGTTGCCTCCCTCAATGGCTGCAGCATGGTTGATGAAAAGCTGCTGACTTTCTTTGGTGGAGGCTGTAGATGGCCTTGCAGGACAACTTAGAATGGCTTTAGCCCAGAAGGCCCTGCTTTGGACTGCAGCATCTCAACATGAGTGCAACAGTCTGGACTGCTGGCTGATGGGCAACAGCAAGGGCAAAGGTGGTGTGGCAGTGGTGGGAGGACAAATGCTGTCATCCTGAGAGAGAGCAACAGGTTCATGCACTGTGATGGCAACAGTCTCAACATGCTTGGCATCAAGCTTGGATTTCATGACCTCAGTCTGAGCTTCCACTACAGCACCCAGATGTTGGGTGGCAACTGCTTGTGCTGAAATGGAATTTGTGACATCGGTCAACAGCGACATGGTTGGGTCCTCAAATGTTTCCATGGAGTTGCCAACCACTTCCACGCTAAAAATAATGGGTTCCTAGCTCTGAGCAAAGCCCTGTGCCATGTTGGTGCCAGACAGCTCCATGCTACTTGACAGTGATGGCAGGCTTCTGGCAAGTCTGCCAATGCACCAAGCATTTCAGTGTGCATAACCATCAGCCTTTTTCTGTAGGCCACCCCGTCAAAATTCTCATGGGTCCTCTGCAGCAGAACCCCTGTGCAACCTTGCCCTCTGGTGACTGGTACCTGCAAAACCCTTGTCCCCTGCCTTGGCTGTAGGCTGTTCGTGTCTGGTGTCTCACCACGTGCAGATCCCACCTCTAAGCTCCCTGTAAAAACACACACACTGTCAACATCTGAGCTGTTAGCTGTGTGTGTGAGATTGAATGATGGTGTTTCATCATCATCGCTGTCTTCCTGCTCTTTCGCCTCTTTCTCTTCCACCACTGCCTGGCCAGGTGGCAGTTCTTGGGTATCTGAGAGGAGAAGGGCACAAGCATAGGGTTATGGTGAGTGGAAGCGGGGAGGGGTTAAAGCAATAGGTGCATCCTTAAACCATCTGCAGCTTGTAAATCAGAAGAGATTGTGGGATGAGGAAGCTGTGTGATGTTACGCGTGTTACGAGGGCTTCCATTCGTTTCGTTAAAATTTGAGAATTAATATTTTAAAACTGAAAAGGGTTTCCATAAATGCTGGAACTGTAAACAGTTACTGGAAGGTTGGGACTGAGAACGGAACTGTAAACAGTTACTGGAAGGTTGGGACTGAGAGCGGAACTGTAAACAGTTACTGGAAGGTTGGGACTGACAGTGGAACTGTAAACAGTTACTGGAAGGCATCTTTTTTCAAATTAAAACCCAACAGGGGTTGTTTTAACTTGGAGAGATGTTTACAAAGAAGTGACAAGCCAAGATTTATAGATGTCATGAGACTGGACTTCTGGAAAAGTTTTGGTTTCATTTTGAATGACTACAACAGCCAGTTGGTGGTTTTGCCTGGAAAAGAAGATGACCCTACCCATCTCTCTCTTGAAAACACACTCTGTAAATAATGTGGCAGTTTCCTATCTTCTCCTGTATTTGTAGAAAGCCTGCACGCTTAAAGAACTTGCTAGATCAATGAAGAATGCAGGAGGGCATGCCAGGAGCAGCACCAGGCATACCTCAAAATGAGGTGTCAACCTGGTGAAGCTGCAACCCAGGACTACTTGCATGCCAAAAGTCGTAAGCACATGCGATAGACAGAGCTAAGCGATCCCAGAACCAATGGATCAGATCAAAGCTTTGCAGTCCTGCCACATCCAATTGTGAATGGTGGTGGACAGTTGAACAAATAACTGGAGGAGGTGGCTCCACAAATATCCCATTCTCAATGATGGGGAAGCTCAGCACATCAATGCAAAACATAAGGCTGAAGCATATGCAACAATCTTCAGCCAGAAATGCCGAGTGGATGATCCATCTTGGCCTTCTCCTAAAGGCCCCAGCATCACAGATGCCAATCTTCAGCCAATCTGATTCACTCCGCGTGATATCAAAAAAAGTCTGAAGATACTGGATACTGCAAAAGCTATGGGCCCTGACGACCTTCCGACAGTATTACTGAAGACTTGTGCTCCAGAACTTGCCACATCCCTAGCCAAACTGTTCCAGTACAGCTACAATACTAGCATCTACCCGGCAATGTGGAAAATTGTGCATGTATGTCCTGTACAAAAAAAGCAACCAATCAGTCAACTCTTGATCATCAGTAAAGTGATGGAAGGGGTTCTCGACAGTGCTATCAAGCGGCACTTGCTTCGTAATAACCTGCTCAGTGATGCTCAGTTTGGGTTCCGCCAGGGTCACTTAGCTCCTGACCTCAATACAGCCTTGGTTCAAACAGGGACAAAAAAGCTGAACTCAAGAGGTGAGGTCAGAGTGACTGCCCTTGACATCAAGGCAGCATTTGACCGAGTATGGCAGCAAAGAGCTCTAGCAAAACTGGGGTCAATGGGAATCGGGGGGAAACTCTCCAGTGGTTGGAGTTGTACCTAGTGCAAAGGAAGATCGTTGTGGTTGTTGGTCAATCATCTCAGCTCCAGGCCACCACTGCAGCAGTTCCTCAGGGTAGTATCCTAGGCCTAACCACCTTCAGCTGCTTCATCAATGACATTCCATCAACCATAAGGTCAAAAGTGGGGATGTTCGCTGATGATTGTGCAATGTTCAGCACCAATCATGACTCCTCAGATACAGAAATAGTCCATGTAGAAATGCAGCAAGACCTGGAAAATATCCAGGCTTGGGCTGATAAATGACAAGTAACATTCATGCCACTCAAGTGTCAGGCAATGACTGTCTCAAACAAGAAAGAATCTAACCACCTCCCCATGGCATTCAATGGCATTACGATCATTGAATCCCCCACTATCAACATCATGGGGGTTACCATTGACCAAAAACTGAACTAGAGTAGCCATATAAATACCATTGCTAAAAGAACAGGTCAGAGGCTAGGAATCATGCGGGAAGTAACTCACCTTTTGACTCCCCAAAGCCTGTCCACCATCTACAAGGCACAAGTCAAGAGTGTAATGGAATACTCTCTACTTGCCTGGATGGGTGCTGCTCCAACAACACTCAAGAAACTCAACACCATCCAGGACAAAGCAACCAGCTTGACTGGCACCCCATACACAACATTCACTTCCTCCACCACCAATACACAGTTGCAGTAGTGTGTACCATTTACAAGATGCACTGCAGCCACGCATCAGGTCTCCTTAGACAGCATCTTCCAAACCCTCGATCTCTACCACCTAGAAGGACAAGTGCAGCAGATGCGTTGGAGCACCGCCATTTGCACGTTCCCCTCCAAGACACACACCATCCTGACTTGGAACTATATTGCCGTTTCTTCACTGTCATTGGGTCAAAATACTGGATCTCCCTTCCTAACAGCACTGTCGGTGTGCCTACCCCACATGGACTGCAGCAGTTCATGAAGGCGGCTCACCAACACCTTCTGAAGGGCAATTAGCGATGGGCAATAAATGCTGTCTTAGCCAGTGACGCTCACATCCCATGAACGAATTTAAAAAATGTCAAATGTGTGCAACTGAAACCTTTGCTGCTATATTTCTGTTGTAAGAATTGACTGAAACCTTCTGTACCTGCTCTCTTGGAAAGCCTACCCAAACTGATCATCACTATCGCCTGGAAAGAACTGTTCTAGGAAGATTCCATTGACAGCTTTCGATGCCTTTGCCAAAGCAAAGGACATTTTTCCATACCTGCTTTTCAGCCTAAGTTTTTTTTAAATTCCTTCTATTTCTTTGTAACAGCTATGAACAAAAATCCCTTTTTATCCCCCCAGTTAACCGGTTGTGTATGTGAGTGTGTGTGAGGACTAGGATAAATACGGGGCTTTAGAATTTAAATTTGTGCGCATATTCCACTTCATTACTGGTTAAAACTTAGTTTATAATAAACTGATAATTTTGCTGTTTATTAAAGTAACCTGGTTGGTATGCTTTATTCTGGGGAAAAATAGAGTATCTGATTGATTGTTTCGGTAAGTGGGAAAATTTAAATATCTGTAGCGACCTGTGGAAAAGTGGGACTGAATTAACAGTGCAGGCTCGGCCGTAACATGAGGAGTGTTAAGTATCGCCATACCCTCGCCTTTGATGATTTCAGCACTGCTGCTGGCTACAGTCATGGCTGCTCCAATGACGGTGAGCACCATCTCCCCATGGGGCTAAAGTCATGAGGAGGCAGTGGTGTAATTGTAGTTTCACTGGACTAGTAACCAGAGGCCCAGGCTAATGCCCTGGGGACAGGGGTTCAAATCCCACCATGGCAGATGGTGAAATTTGAATTCAATTAATAAAATCTGGAATTTAAAAAAAATCTGGTTTAATGTTAACTATGAAACTAATGTCGATTGTTGTAAAAACCCATCTGGTTGACTGTTGTCCTTTAGGAAAGGAGATCTGGCCTACATGTGACTCTAGACCCACAGCAATGTGTTTGACTCTTAAATGCCCTCCGAAATGGCCACTCAGTTTCAAGGGCAATTAGGGATGGGTAATAAATGCTGGCCTAGCCAGCGACGCCCACATCCCATGAATGAATAAAAAAATATATCCATGCCTGTCTTCCATCTGTTAGGTGCTGCAGCCTTCAGTTATGTGCCATCTTCTCCTACAAGAGAATAGAAAGTGTTAGTGAGCATGATGCAATGTCTTTGGGTGATATGCCTGTCATGGTTGATTAGCTGACAGTGTGTTCAAGCTGTGAGATGTGGGCATGAGGCTTGCAGCAGTGCTATGTGTATGAGGCTGAGGTGAAACTACACATGTGAAGTATGAGTCATGATTGATGGAGATTGTTGGTAGGTGAGTGAAGCAGGTGTGATGAATGGAGCAGTGTGTGAGGCAATGCTTCAGTTGTTAGGTTATGGCATTTGAAGATGAATTCACTAATCTTGACCACTCTTGTGTGGTCATTAAATGCCTTGCGGCACTGCACCCAGGTGATTGGGCCTAGACTCCTGGTATTGACCGCAGTCTCACTTCCTTTGCAATATCTATCTTGGGAGTGGCCTCCTCCTGTCCACATTCTGCACCAAGGCCTCCAATGCTGCATCTGAGAACATTGAATCACACTCTCTCCCTTGTGGTGCAATTAATCATTCTTCTTCCTGCTCAGAATGTCTTTCCAGCTGCTTCCTGCACCTCACCTTTAAAAGGTACAGGATAGCTTTAAGAGGTACAGCCTTGTATAACTTAAGACCTCTGCTGAAGCATATAGCCGCTCAACCACATGTTTAGCACTGAACTGCACTCAGCTATCATGGAAATGAGCAGGCAGCATGAATCTTTCATTGTGATCTCCATGCCTGTTTTCGGGGGCTATCCAATATCGCAATCCCACCACTGCTCCCCCTCTCGCTGCCTTGTTTATTTCTCTCTCTGTCTCTCACATATACACTCATGTATGCTGCACAAATCTTGGGTATGGCAGATACAGCAGTCAGGGGCTGTTTTATAGAGATTTGAGTCAATATGACGGGTATCGTGTGCTCGGAAATGGTTGATTCCACACTGTGACAGTCAGGTGCTGCGTCAGAAATTTCCACAAAGAGATGAATCTCACCAATAACTGTGCCCCTGCCCCTCACATCCTGCCTGGAATCATTCATGCACTTTAATATTAACACAATAATAAAATATGTAGGAAGGCAGCTTGAGAGAAAGCATTTTCTGTACTGTCACTTGCTATTTGTCACAGTTCATACCACTTCCATGGAGAAGGGATGCTCCGCTGTGGCTTTTCACGTCTAAGCATATACATTTTGTATAAATTATTATCAAAGCTGATATCTTTTGTTTGTGCTGTCAGAGTTGTAGATGCGCTAACCCCTGCAATAATCCCTGTGGCTCCTTGTAAACTCCTGGCTCTAGTCACACTGATGTCAGCATAGCCATAAGTGTATTGCTGTTTTTAACACTTAACAGTAATGCACTTATGGCTATGCTGACAACGTTAAGTGCATCTAAGCCCAAATTTCCACTGTTAATTTATATGAAAGGCTGTTCGGTTAACTGTTTGATAACATAACACCTCAATCTGTTGATCTTTCTGTTTTCCCAGACAGAAACACTCAGGTATTTCTTCAGCCATCTTTAGTATGATATGCATATGTTCATCTGCTTTCTTACAGCTTACCCTTGCTGATGAGAGAGTGGGAGAGTGCGATGCACACAAGTACACATACACCCCTATTTTCCATTGTTGGTACCCTTATCACCTGAGTTTCAGATAGCAATACCCAACTTTTGTCCAGTGTACTATTAACATTGAGCATCCATAGGAGTGTAATAACTTACAATGTAGTCAGGCTTTTTTTTTGTCAGGTGACAGTAAATTCCCTCGATATCAGACTTAGAAGCAGAAATAGTGTGAGACACGCTCTGGTGTTTATGATCTTAGGTAGAGAGAATAGAATTAACCAGAGTTTAAGACTTGACTACTATCTGGTGACCCTTACTTGAAAATGCATATGCGTAGGCGTTTTGAATGTGATACTTCCCTCTTTTGAAAATCCCATTGACATTCACTGACTAGGCTCACATATGAATTGTAGCCACTTAAGCAAAGTAGCCCAGAGCTGCGGACATCCTTAGATTTATGCATGAGTCAGCGCCGTCATCACAGGAGTGGAGAAAATGGGAAAATATATTAAGTATGGCTTGCATCATCATTTCCTCAGGATGTCCCAATACAAAAAAAATATTTTTTGAAGTGAAGTCACTGTTGTTGTGTTGGCAAATGCAACAGCCGTTTTCGTCACAATCATGTTCCACAAACAAAAAATCAGGTGAATGATCAATCAATCCGTCGGTGGCTTTAGTTGAGGAAGGAATGTTGGACAGGACACAGGGAAAACTTTTTCCTCTTCTTCAAGTATTTGTGTAGGATCATTTACATCCACCTTAACTATCAGATGACGCTTTGGTTTACTGTCTCATCCAAAGAATGGTACTCACAACAGGGCAGTATGTACTCAATACTGTACTACAGTTGTTGAAGAAGGCAGCTCACCACCACCTTCTTGAGGGCAACTCGGGGTGAGCATTAAATTTCATCCTTGCCGTTGACATCCATATTCTGCAAATGAAGTTTTAAAAAAATGAAGTGTCAGCCTAAATGTGGTTATAAAGACTTGCATTTATAAAGTGCTGCTCATGATCACCGGACGCCTCAAAGCGCTTTGAAGCCAATGAAGTACTTTTGAAGTGCATTCACCATTGCAGGAAATGTGGCAGCCAATTCACACACAAAAAGCTTCCACAAAAGCAATGTGATAATGACCAGGTAATTTATTTTCGTGATATTGATTGAGGGATAAATATTAGCCAGGGCACTGGGGATAACTCCCCTGCTCTTGTTCAAAATAGCGCCATGGCATCTTTTATGTCTACCTGAGAGGGCAGCCAGGGCCTCAGTTTAACATCTCATCCAAAAGACAGCCTCTCCGACAGTGCAGCACTCCCTCAGTACCGTACTGGAATGCCAGCCTTGACTTTTGTACTTGAACCCACAAGGTTATGACTCAGAGGCAAGAGTGCTACCAACTAAGCCACAGTTGACGTAACCAATATTTTCCCGCAAAATAGGTGGAATCCTATATTTGTTGGTGACAGACTTGAATCATGTGAGAGAAAACAGAGAGCTCGTTTAGCCTTTGGGATTGGTTTGTGCTTCACCACAGGGTTGACCATTTCTCTCTTCTCTATCTGCCAGTGGTCATATGTATTTTGTATGGAGCATGTGCATGTGGGGTTGGGGCGGGGCAGGGGGGGGGAAGTGGGTGGGGGCAGGGGGGTTGGTGCGGGTGTGATGGGGAATGCATCTGTTCGTGCTTCCCAACTCCATGTTTCAAAAGCATGATAACCAAACAATATTTCTAAGTTCAAGATACAGGGCCAGCGGCGGGCAAAAAAATGGCGGCCCACATGCGCGAGCAGCACGATGCCAGCCACTGCGATCTATTGTGTGGCAGCTCAAGATAATACACTGGTCGGGCCGTCCTCCACCCTACCTCAATCATGAGGAGGAGCAGGCTCTGCAATGCTGGCAATGGCAATAACTGCCTTTTAAAACCATACCCCCCCCCCCACCCCCAGTACACCGCAATAAAAAATATTGCCCCTTCCTTCACCCCCCCCCCCACAATAACACTTAAAGATAATAGTTGCCCTCTTCCCCTCCCCCCCCAAACAAAAGACTTGCATGCAAGACTTGACCTTCCTCCCCTCAAACTGTTCAAAGTGCAGAGGTCACCCCGTCGCCCCCTCCCTTACACGATTAATGTACATTTGACCCTGTACTGCACCCACCCCCCACCACTTACCTGAAAATCCTAAGTACCCGCCTTCCCCACCTCGGTGACGCCAGCTTTCCCTGGATGAGAAAGTGAAGGCACGTGAGTAACGGCAGCCGCTCGGAAGATCGCGGGCAGCTGGTAAGATCGCTGAAAATTTTATTTAAATGTATTCATTTTCTTAATTTACAGATTTACATATTCAAAGTCAGGTCCCGTCGCCCAGCGACCTCAACAAAATCCAGCCCATGTATGTGGCTAGGTGTGGTATAGTGTGCGCAATGGAATAGGAATAATCTGATCTGAAACGTAACAAGGCGAGGTAAGTCACTTTCACTGCTGCCACTTTGGCCTAGCCTGAGGGAGATTTATGAAACACTCACTTCCTGTCTTCCATTTAGTACCTCCTCAGAGTAACTTGCCAGAGTCGCAATCTGAGGAGAAGTGTGGCATGATGAGTGAAGAGATCGATATAGACATACATTTCTCACAAAACTGTATGCCAATTCCCCCATAACTTGTGAAATTTATTCTAACTTTTTGAGTGCAATATATTTTGTCCTCTTCTGAATATATAAGTGCTTATTTTCATTGAACAATGTGTCATGAACATTAAAACTGCAATGTATCAAAGTGAAATAACACAATTCCTTCATTATTCTTTGGAACTGGGATGCTATCATCAAAACAAGCAGAAAGCCAATATGAAACAAAACAGAAATACAATACTGAGGGAAACATGATGCAAACATTTCCTTGGCCTTTGCCTTTCTCTTAATGTCACGCATGTCACTGCATTCTGCAGCAATGCACAGGTCTGTTTATACACCTGTAGCTTATCAATGATTGCAAATTTATATCAGATATGTCCCTTCAACCTCTTTTATAAATATGGTGGAGCAATGAGTCAAGTGCTTATCTTAGCTCTTTATTTTAACTTGAATCATTTAAAGGGGAAGTGCACAATCAGAGCGCCTCCTTTGGTGAATTTGCTGCCTAACTTGAAACTAAGATGTACAGCTTTGGAAGGTCTCAGATTTGATCCCCAGTCTGTGTTGAATGAGCTGGTTTCATTTGGGGACCATGGTGCTACAGATGGCCTCAGCTCTGCTTGGCAAAGGAGGGGAAAAAGTCAACAATTCCTCCATGCAACTGTATCCTCTCCTCGGGAGAGAAGAATGGATAATAGGAAGAACAAAAAATAAATAAGGGAGACATCTGGATACTTACTGGCATCTCTCAGTGGCCCTTGTTGCTGTGATTTATGCTTTAAAATTGATGGAAGCAGCAGAACCTGGAAATAATGGGTTTAGTGTTTTTGTAATGATATATTATTAACATTTATAGTAGTTTGTTCAATATCTGTTTGGGAGTCAATCTTAACAATGGGGAAGAGTTCGTTTGTTCTTAATTCGTAGTATGGTCAAAAGAAAATTTCCTTCAAAATGCTTTAATGATTTAATTAAGAATAACAAACATTGGAAGCCCTGCTGATATGATGTCGTTAACATATTGCAACCAGAGGAAATCTTCACTAACTGCTTCAGAGGCAGAATTAGCGAGAGCAACATAGAAGTAGTCTGAGTGCAGAGTCCTAACTCACAAGTTTGCCATCAGTGCAAAACCAACCATCACTAAACTTGCAGGCTAAATTGAGTGACAAGGCTCGAACTAACTCTGAAGAGAAGCAGAGTGACAATACTGGCTTCAGGGTGTCTCAGTCAGCAGGTCAGGCCATAATACATTCACACTGAAACAGCCAAACCCCTTCACACAAATCCTGTGGTAGTATAAATGCATCAAGTGTGAAGCATGGAGATTGTAAACTAGAAGCCATTGAAGATTGCATCAATATGAAGTTGTTAGAAACTGTAATGAATTGAATTATTGATCACCCAGCTGGACTATAATGATCTCAAAAAAAGCTATTTCAATATAAGAACAACATGGATCTCCCAAAATGGCTCAGGTCTAGTAACATCTGACCACAGTCCATCTTCATTGTTCATAATATTCAAGATAGCTTTATGTGGTACCTGCTGTTACGCTAGTTAGCAATTTTAAGTTTTGTCACAAAACACAACAACTTGAGAGACTCAAATAGAACGCATGCCTCTAAGGGAGAAGTTTGTGGGTTTAAGTCTCACTTCAGAAACTTGAGCACAAAAATCTAAACTGATACTCCAGTGTAGTACTGAGGGAGATATGCGCTGTTGGAAGTGCTGTCTTTCCAGATGACATATTAAACCAAAGCTCTGTCTGCCCTCTCAGGTTGATGTAAAAGATTCTGTGGCACCATTTCAAAGAAGAGCAGGAGAGTTATTCCCAGAGTCCTGGCCAATATCCACCCCTCAATCAGCATCACTAAAAACAGATTAGCTGGCCATTACCACATTGATGTTTGTGGGAGCTTCCTGTGCGCAAATTGGCTGCCGAGTTTCCTACATTAGGCACTTTGGAGAATCCTGAGATCATGAAAGATGTCTTACAAACGCAAGCCTTTTTTCTTCTTTCTAGCATTTAAGATAATATGACATCCCAGTAGACTACACTTCCCCTTTAATTATTATCTCTGTTTCTCACTAATAAAAGTGTGGCTGAGGTGCTATTGATGTCAAATGCCAGAACAGATACATGGGGGAATGTATCAATAAAATCTAGGGATGGATAGACAATCTATTGTATTCACAAGGGATTGGAACATCAACACTGATACACTTCCATCAATAATAAACAATTACAGCCAGTAGAGAAGTAGATTCATTGTTGGGATATTCTTTTGTCAGGCATTCATAAACATAAATGCATGATAATGTGATGATATCACCAGACTGTGTCTGCTGTAAATTAAAGGGGTGAATTTGTTCCTCATCAGTAATAATCTGATTTTAATGGAATGAAAATAGGGCATGTTCTTCCCTGGGAGGGTGATTCCCTTCGCCAGATTACCACTCAGGCAGTGAAACCAAAAATTGACTCCAAAATCTCGTATATATTGTTCAGTTCATCTTCGCCAATGACCGAGTGGGTAAAATATCCACCCGGTGTGTTAGCTGATCTCAGGCCGGTGTGATTAATTAACGCATCACAGATCCGGGTCCAATCTCTGACCTGTACTGAGCTAGCTGATCTCAAGCAGGCCTGTAGTTGGAAATCCAAATCTGCTCCAGCTCTGGATTGCTAGTCAAGCACTGTTCATGGATTGTTCTTATGTCAATGAATCATGATTGGATAAAACTGAACCACGATGCCTTCCACAGTTGGCTAGCCTATTGATGGATCATTTCCACTGAGATATATACTCTGATTTCCCAAATAAATGTCAGAGTATAGTGTTACAAATGCTACACACAGATGTCACAATAAAGATTGCTGGAATCATCATCAAAGCTTTTGTGCAAAAGGTCAGTGAAAATAGGGGAGCAGTATACATTCAACCTTATCTTCACAAGATCAAAATGTACTTTTGAATGAGACTGATTCTTGGGCTGATCTTGCCTCATCAATCTAGAAAACATCTTGTTAAAGATCCTAAGGCTTTGACTTTCAATATTTTTGAAGTCAAGTATCCTATATGCTTTCTAAATATCTTTCTCAACTTGTCCTACCACCTTCAAAATTTTATATAACCGCCAAGTCTCATTGTTCATGCAGATTAATGAGGCGACATAGTGAAGTTATTTGCCTTCTCCTCAAGGCTGTCTTTGCTTCGCTGCAACTTTTGGGTTTCTCCAAGGCCTAGCAACCCAGGCTAACCTGAAAAGCAGATTAAATCTGAGGGTCCCAGCCTCATTATCTTATTTAAAATGCAAACCTGCCTTCTCGGAGCAGGTTGGCTGCCCACCCCTTGTCCCTCCTGAGTCAAACCTCAAGATCGGTGAGTTGGAGCCTACTTCCTAACATTCTTCCCACCAATTTTTGCCCATTTAACCCCACCCCCCCCAATCCCACCCATGTTAATATTCCCCCCCCCCCCAACCCTTCCCCCAACCTCCATGATTCTATAATTACTCTCTGGAAGCCCAATCCAAATCTTGATCACTATTTGTGTGAAGGTCTCAAACCTAACTTTGTTTTTCACCAGCGGAACTGTGTCCTTTTGTCCTATTTTCATAGTACACCTTGATATAAAGAGGGTTATTTTATGATTTTGCACTCCTGCTGGAAGCCTTGACTGCTCAGAGTGGATATTGGAAATTTAGGCCTGCATTCTAATTGTCCACTATTTCGGACTATTAAAATGGTCAATATTCGCTACCAACAGGCTCCTTGTCTGGTAGGCAGGCTTGAAAAATGTTCTGTTAATAGATAAGCAAGTGCAGGATCACAAAAGTTTGTTGTGGTCTATCTAGTGCCTGAGAAATGTCATATCCCATGATAACTCTCAGATCTCTCCATCAAATTTTCCACCAGCTACTCGCTAATCCCTCTTGTATCTCTTTAATTCAAAAGGTCAAAATCCTGGAACTCCCTTCCTAACAGCACTGTGGATATACCTACCCCAAATGGACTGCAGCGGTTTAAGAAGGCAGCTCACCACCACCTTCTCAAGGGCACTTAGGGATGGGCAATAAATGCTGGTCTGGCCAGTGACGCCCACATCCCATGAATGAATAAAAAAAAAAGTTGCTGACACAACTGTGCTTTGGATTTTTCATCAGAACTGCCAGTTCTGATGAAGGGTCACGGACCTGAAATGTTAACTCTGTTTCTCTCTCCACAGATGCTGCCAGACCTCCTGAGTATTTCTGACCTTTTCTGTTCTCATCTCAAGTTCCAACACCCATAGTATTTTGCCCTTATTTTGTGCTTTGGACTTATTTTTTCCATACTGTTCAATGTATGATGATCAGATCCTCTCCCAGTCACCTTTTTTCAAGCTTTAGTTAAAATTTGTCCTTATGCAATCTTTATCAAAATATTTACATAAATCTTCTTCAAAAATTATCTGGTAAAGCCAGCCTAGGTGCAGCACTGTGCTCTACATAGTTCCCTTTCTAAACCAGGGAATGCTGAAAAGCCTCACTTTGTTGTTCAACAGATTTTATTGAGACACCAGATTATAGATTGCATTTGACCTCAGGAATTATGTGAATATATTTTCATGCTCTTCACCTCGGATGCTCAGTAAAATGATTCATATGCTCTGTCACTTCCAGTATAGTGATTTTATTACCATTATTACTAATAAAACCCTCACGCACTGACGTGTTTCATTTTCGTCATATGAGAGTTTAAACCGCATCAAAGCGCAAGCTGTAGCCTTTTGGTTCTGTGTAGTAATGGTTTGCAGCCAACAATGAGCAAGAAATCAGTTAGGTTTCCAAACTGACAAAAAAATAGATCTGTCCAGTAATGTGTAGCAATAACTTTAATGATTTCAATAAAATCATTTTTGGTGCCGCCTTACAAATAATAAATAGAGAACAGCAAAATTATACACCTTATTTGTTCATTCTATTTTTATCTGAGCTGGATGTTAAGAACCATATTACTAAATAAATTATGTAAATCAATGACATGCTAAAAATGCTTTTCTTAAAATCTCATGAAACTTCTAACGCAATTTTTTTCTAAACATCTGTAAGAATTGAGGGGCCAGTGTGACTCTCATTAGCATGGTATTTGAATGCAAAGTAAGTAATTTCATACAAAATTGCTGAATACTATAATAATGTTATACATTATTAAATCATTGCTTAGATGTTGTATCTTGGGAGAAAGGTGGTCCTGTTGCCTAGGAGTGCACAGGGTAAGAATGATTGGAGGATTTAAACCTTAAGGAGAATTGGTTCAGATAATTATTAGCTGCTTTCCCCAGCCCGGCTTCTCTGTTTCATTGTTTCACCTTCAAAAATATAACTTGCCTGCCTCTTTAAATGACACTACTTATCTGGAAGAACTGCCTTTGCTATTAGCTCAGTTGTGCACTAGGGGTGGGTGGAGGGATGGGAGGGAGGAAATGGGAATACATTCAGAAACATTAATAAAAAAGAGATTATCAGAAGTGAAAATATGCAGAAATATATTCTGGATCGCTTCAAATTCAGGAGAAGGTTCTATTTCTGCATCTGTAAAACATTACCTTTTTTTAAAAAAAATGCAGTTTTCAATAATTCACCAATAATAAGAAAGTAACATCTGGTTTCAAGACTCTCACTTTGCTGGGTAACCTGTCATTTGTTTTAAGTGTCTCTGCACTGATAGTTCAATATCTTTCCCTCATTTGAGTTCTGTATAAAAGAAAAGGCAGAGAAATGGCTCTTTCAGAGGTTCAATTCAGGCAATGATGGACCAAATGGTCTCCATCTGATACTGAGCTCAGTTCTGGCTCATTTTTCCTTATGCCAAGCCCGGTCTGAGATTCTTCTGAATAGTCTTAAGCAGTTTTATTTCTCTCATCGTAATATTTGCTGAACCAATTTTGGAAAAGAGAAACGTTCAGAGCAGCACTGAACATAGATAAATAGTAAAGTAATACTGGTGCAGCACTGCTGTTTATTCAGCACTTTCTTTTCACTAAAATTAGCAGACAAGAGGTGTTAGAACTCAGAAATCTAGACCTCAAATTTTCAGCGCTTTGGGTGCCATTTTGCGTACAAAATAGCATCCGCTCCATGTGTGCACTCTTCTGGCGCTACTGACTTTGTAGAAGTGTTTGATGGTTCGTTGCTACTTAAAGTTGGTGAAATCTACAGGGAGTGGTATTATATATGTTGAAGGCCTGCATTCTGACTTCAAGGTTTGGATTTTCAATCCAGGGTCAGGAATCTGACACCCCGGGACATTTCCGGGTTCCGACCCTGCACCGTGTCAGCGTCTGTGACGCAATGCAATTTTCATATGCAAAGGGCCTAATTGACCCGGGGCAAGTTCGGTGTCCAATTAGCAGTGACAGAAGTGGCCTGGAGGCGGGACACAGTGACTGAGGGCCTATGAAAAGGTGAATGGCAGTCATGACTGGGCTTTCCGTTCACTGATGAGATGGAGCAGTAGAGTGTTCAGAGGGCCAGTGTGCCTACGGGTGGCAGCAAGATTCTCCAATGTCTCCCTTGATGCTTTAACCAATGCAATGGCAGACAGGAGAGAGATCTTGTTCCCAGTGTATGGAAGAAGAAACACATATGGAGACACAACGAGGGCCTGTATTGAGGTGGCAACAGAGATCGGTAGCCAAGGAGTGACCAGATGGCTGTGGATCCAGTGTAGAAACAGAGTCAATGACTTGAAAAGTTCTGGAAAGATGAGCAGCAAGTGACACCCGGATGAAAAGTATATATTTTTTAATTCATTCGTGGGATGTGTGCATCACTGGCTACATCAGCAATTATTGAACATCCCGGGGGGGGTGGGGGGAGGGGGTTAGGGCCTCATGAGCGGGCATCCTGTGCCCGATGGAGTGCTGCCCCCGCTACCCCAACCACCCCCAACACCCAACTTGCCCCCCATCCCCCCAACCAACCACCCTTCCCTCGTCCGATCAATTACCCCCGGCGAGGCAACAAAAACTTAACTGCCTTTCAGGCTCCCGAACATCTTAACTTTGGATTGGGCTGTAGTCCCAGCAGTGGCCACCGCTGCTGGTGGTGCTGCTGGGTCGAGGAGCTGCCGGCCCGCTGATTGGCCAGCAGCATCATTAGGTGGGACTGCTTACCTCAAGCGGGTGGAAGTCCCGCCTCAGAACAATTGAAACCCAGGGACCCGCAAAATACGGGTCGGATCCCCCGGTGAGGCAGAAGCGGGTTCACCACTGACCTTTCAGTCGGTGGCCGGCTCCCATCCGCCTATGGTTAAATCCTGGCCATAGCCTCCTACCTGCTTTTGTGGCCATGGTATTTATATGGTTACTCCATTTCAGTTTTTTCTCAATGGTAACCCCCAGGATGTTGATAGTGGGGGATTTAGCGATTGTACTGCCATTGAATGTCAAGGGGAGATGGTTCAATTCTCTCTTGTTTGAGATAGTTATTGCCTGGAACTTGTGTGGCGTGAATGTTACTTGCCACTTATCAGCCCAAGCCTGAATATTGTCCATGTCTTGCTGCATTTCTACTCGGACTGTTTCAGTATCTGAAGAATCGTGAATGGTGCTGAACATTGTGTAATCATCAATGAACATCCCCACTTCTGACCTTATGATTGAAAGAATATCATTGATGAAGCAGCTGGAGATGGTTGGGCCTAGGACACTACCCTGAGGAATTCCTATAGTGATGTCCTGGAGCTCAGATGATTGACCTCCAACAACCACAACCATCTCCCTTTGCGCTATGTATGACTCCAACCCGATTCCCATTGACTCCAGTTTTGCTAGGGCTCCTTGATGCCATACTCAGTCAAATGCTGCTTTGATGTCAAAGGAAGTCACTCTCACCTCTTGAGTTCAGCTCTTTTGTCCATGTTTGAACTAAAGCTGTAATGATGTCAGGAGCTGAATGGCCTTGGCGGAACCCAAACTGAGCGCCACTGAGCAGGATATTGCTGAGCAAGTGCTGCTTGATCGCACTGTATCTGACACCTTCCATCACTTTACTGAAAATTGAGAGTAAGCCAATAGGGCGGTAATTGGCTGGGTTGGATTTGTCCTGCTTTTTGTGTACAGAACATACCTGGGTAATTTTCCACATTGCCAGGTAGATGCCAGTGTTGTAGCTGTACTGGAGCAACTTGGCCAGGGGCACGGCAAGTTCTGGAGCACAGGTCTTCAGTACTATTGCCGGAATGTTGTCAGGGCCCATAGCCTTTGCAGTATAAAGTGCCTTCAGTCGTTTCTTGATATCATGTGGAGTGAATCGAATTGGCTGAAGACTGACATCTATGATGCTGGGGACTTCAGGAGGAGGCCGAGATGAATCATCCAGTCAGCACGTCTGGTGGAAGATGGATGCAAATGCTTCAGCCTTATCTTTCGCACTGATGTGCTGGGCTCCCCCATCATTGAGGATGGGGATATTTGTGGAGCCTCCACCTCCTGTTAATTGTTTAATTGTCCACCACCCATTCGCGACTGGATGTGGCGGGACTGCAGAGCTTAGATCTGATCCATTGGTTATGGGATCACTTAGCTCTTGTCTATCACATGCTGCTTACACTGTTTTGCACGCAAGTAGTCCTGTGTTGTAGCTTCACCAGCTTGACACCTCATTTTGAGGTATGCCTGGTGCTGCTCCTGGCATGCCCTCCTGCACTTTTCATTGAACCAGGGTTGATCGCCCAGCTTGATGGTAATGGTCGAGTGGGGTATATGCCGGGCCATGAGTTTACAAATTGTG
Organism: Heterodontus francisci; assembly: GCF_036365525.1. Taxonomy (NCBI): domain Eukaryota; kingdom Metazoa; phylum Chordata; class Chondrichthyes; order Heterodontiformes; family Heterodontidae; genus Heterodontus; species Heterodontus francisci. Next base: position 43,305,787 of record NC_090375.1, read on the forward strand.
GTTGAGTACAATTCTGCTGCTGATGATGACCCACAGCACCTCATGGATGCCCAGTTTTGCATTGCTAGATCTGTTTGAAGTGTATCCTATTTAGCACAGTGGTAGTACCACTGCCTGCTTCAATGGGTGCTTGGAGCTCAGGGTCATTGCCCGAAAAGTGGACTGATACACCGCACCAAACAACATGAAAAAAGGAAAGAAGGTACCAGCCCTTCGCTTTGCAAGCTGGAACGTCAGAACTATGTGTCCTGGCCTGTCGGAAGACCTTACACAAATCAACGATTCTCGGAAGACCGCCATCATTAACAACGAGCTCAGTAGACTCAATGTGGACATTGCAGCACTTCAGGAGACTCGCCTCCCCGCGAGTGGCTCTCTAGCAGAGCAAGACTACACCTTCTTCTGGCAGGGCAGGGATCCTGAAGAACCAAGACAGCATGGAGTGGGCTTCGCCATCAGAAACTCCTTGCTCAGCATGATAGAGCCTCCCTCAAATGGCTCGGAACGCATACTGTCCATCCGACTGCTCACCACCTCTGGTCCAGTACACCTACTCAGCATCTATGCTCCAACACTCTGTTCCGCACCTGAAGCTAAAGACCAGTTCTATGAACAACTCCATAACATCATTAGCAGCATCCCCAACACCGAACACCTATTCCTGCTGGGGGACTTTAATGCCAGGGTTGGGGCCGACCATGACTCATGGCCCTCCTGCCTTGGGCGCTATGGCGTTGGAAGGATGAATGAGAACGGGCAGAGACTGCTTGAGTTGTGTACCTATCATAACCTCTGCATCACCAACTCGTTCTTTCACACTAAACCCTGTCACCAGGTTTCATGGAGGCACCCAAGATCACGTCGTTGGCACCAGCTAGACCTCATTGTCACAAGGCGAGCCGCCTTAAACAGTGTTCAAATCACACGCAGCTTCCACAGTGCGGACTGCGACACCGACCACTCCCTGGTGTGCAGCAAGGTTAGACTCAGACCAAAGAAGTTGCATCATTCCAAGCAGAAGGGCCACCCGCGCATCAACACGAGCAGAATTTCTCACCCACAGCTGTTACAAAAATTTCTAAATTCACTTGTAACAGCCCTTCAAAACACTCCCACAGGGGATGCTGAGACCAAGTGGGCCCACATCAGAGACGCCATCTATGAGTCAGCTTTGACCACCTACGGCAAAAGTGCGAAGAGAAATGCAGACTGGTTTCAATCTCATAATGAAGAGCTGGAACCTGTCATAGCCGCTAAGCGCATTGCACTTTTGAACTACAAGAAAGCCCCCAGCGATTTAACATCCGCAGCACTTAAAGCAGCCAGAAGTACTGCACAAAGAACAGCTAGGCGTTGCGCAAACGACTACTGGCAACACCTATGCAGTCATATTCAGCTGGCCTCAGACACCGGAAACATCAGAGGAATGTATGATGGCATGAAGAGAGCTCTTGGGCCAACCATCAAGAAGATCACCCCCCTCAAATCTAAATCGGGGGACATAATCACTGACCAACGCAAACAGATGGACCGCTGGGTTGAGCACTACCTAGAACTGTACTCCAGGGAGAATGCTGTCACTGAGACTGCCCTCAATGCAGCCCAGCCTCTACCAGTCATGGATGAGCTGGACATACAGCCAACCAAATCGGAACTCAGTGATGCCATTGATTCCCTAGCCAGCGGAAAAGCCCCTGGGAAGGACAGCATTACCCCTGAAATAATCAAGAGTGCCAAGCCTGCTATACTCTCAGCACTACATGAACTGCTATGCCTGTGCTGGGACGAGGGAGCAGTACCCCAGGACATGCGCGATGCCAACATCATCACCCTCTATAAAAACAAAGGTGACCGCGGTGACTGCAACAACTACCGTGGAATCTCCCTGCTCAGCATAGTGGGGAAAGTCTTTGCTCGAGTCGCTCTGAACAGGCTCCAGAAGCTGGCCGAGCGCGTCTACCCTGAGGCACAGTGTGGCTTTCGTGCAGAGAGATCGACTATTGACATGCTGTTCTCCCTTCGTCAGATACAGGAGAAATGCCGTGAACAACAGATGCCCCTCTACATTGCTTTCATTGATCTCACCAAAGCCTTTGACCTCGTCAGCAGACGTGGTCTCTTCAGACTACTAGAAAAGATCGGATGTCCACCAAAGCTACTAAGTATCATCACCTCATTCCATGACAATATGAAAGGCACAATTCAACATGGTGGCTCCTCATCAGAGCCCTTTCCTATCCTGAGTGGTGTGAAACAGGGCTGTGTTCTCGCACCCACACTTTTTGGGATTTTCTTCTCCCTGCTGCTTTCACATGCGTTCAAATCCTCTGAAGAAGGAATTTTCCTCCACACAAGATCAGGGGGCAGGTTGTTCAACCTTGCCCGTCTAAGAGCGAAGTCCAAAGTACGGAAAGTCCTCATCAGAGAACTCCTCTTTGCTGACGATGCTGCTTTAACATCTCACACTGAAGAATGCCTGCAGAGTCTCATCGACAGGTTTGCGTCTGCCTGCAATGAATTTGGCCTAACCATCAGCCTCAAGAAAACGAACATCATGGGGCAGGATGTCAGAAATGCTCCATCCATCAATATGGGCGACCACGCTCTGGAAGTGGTTCAAGAGTTCACCTACCTAGGCTCAACTATCACCAGTAACCTGTCTCTAGATGCAGAAATCAACAAGCGCATGGGTAAGGCTTCCACTGCTATGTTCAGACTGGCCAAGAGAGTGTGGGAAAATGGCGCACTGACACGGAACACAAAAGTCCGAGTGTATCAGGCCTGTGTCCTCAGTACCTTGCTCTACGGCAGCGAGGCCTGGACAACGTATGCCAGCCAAGAGCGACGTCTCAATTCATTCCATCTTCGCTGCCTTCGGAGAATACTTGGCATCAGGTGGCAGGACTATATCTCCAACACAGAAGTCCTTGAAGCGGCCAACATCCCCAGCTTATACACACTACTGAGTCAGCGGCGCTTGAGATGGCTTGGCCATGTGAGCCGCATGGAAGATGGCAGGATCCCCAAAGACACATTGTACAGCGAGCTCGCCACTGGTATCAGACCCACCGGCCGTCCATGTCTCCGTTATAAAGACGTCTGCAAACGCGACATGAAATCGTGTGACATTGATCACAAGTCGTGGGAGTCAGTTGCCAGCATTCGCCAGAGCTGGCGGGCAGCCATAAAGACAGGGCTAAATTGTGGCGAGTCGAAGAGACTTAGTAGTTGGCAGGAAAAAAGACAGAGGCGCAAGGGGAGAGCCAACTGTGCAACAGCCCCAACAAACAAATTTCTCTGCAGCACCTGTGGAAGAGCCTGTCACTCCAGAATTGGCCTTTATAGCCACTCCAGGCGCTGCTTCACAAACCACTGACCACCTCCAGGCGCGTATCCATTGTCTCTCGAGATAAGGAGGCCCAAAAGAAAAGAAAGTACCACACAACATGATGGCGGGCATCCTTAATGTGAAGACAAGATTTCGTCTCTACAAGGACTGTGCGGTGGTCACTCCTACCAATACTGTCATGGACAGATGCATCGGCGACAGGAAGATCGGTGAGGATAGGGTCAAGTATGTTTTTCCCACTTGTTGGTTCCCTTACCACCTACCGCAGATCCAGTCTAGCAGCTATGTCCTTTAGGACTCGGACAGCTCAGTCAATAATGGTGCTACCGAGCCACTCTTGGTGATGGACATTGAAGTCCCCCACCCAGAGTACATTCTGCATCCTTGCCACCCTCAGTGCTTCCTCAAAGTGGTGTTCAACATGGAGGAGTACTGATTCATCAGCTGAAGGGGGCAGTAAGTGGTAATCAGCAGCAGGTTTCCTTACTATTACCACCATGCAGAGGAGCTGAGCAAACTTAGTGGCCATATTTCTCCCCTACATTGTCAGATCATCCCAGTTGCATCACTGAGACTTGAACAACCCTCACATATGGGGCACAAGTGAGCAGGAGGCATCACTCAGGAGCGCAACATCTCATGTGAATGTCATGCTGGAATAGGTGAGGTTCGACAGTCTACTCATAAATTATTCTCTCCTCATCCTGCATGATAAGAGCGTGCACAACCCCTGGGAAATGTCTCGGATGGGTGTTGATGTGCTGGACCTCCACCTTAAACCTATGTCCCCCAGTAACTGACTCTTTCACCCTAGGAAAAAGCTTCTGACTATCCACTCTGTCCATGCCGCTCATAACTTTGTAAACCTCTATCATGTCGCCCCTCCACCTCCGTCGTTCCAGTGTAAACAATCCAAGTTTATCCAACCTCTCCTCATAGCTAATGCCCTCCAGACCAGGCAACATCCTGGTAAACCTCTTCTGTACCCTCTCCAAAGCCTCCACGTCCTTCTGGTAGTGTGGTGACCAGAATTGCACGCAATATTCTAAGTGTGGCCTAACTAAAGCTCTGTACAGCTGCAGCATGACTTGTCAATTTTTATACTCTATGCCCCGACCGATGAAGGCAAGCATGCCGTATGCCTTCTTGACTACCTTATCCACCTGCGTTGTCACTTTCAGTGACCTGTGGACCTGTACGCCCAGATCTCTCTGCCTGTCAATACTCCTAAGGGTTCTGCCATTTACTGTATACTTCCCACCTGCATTAGATCTTCCAAAATGCATTACCTCACATTTATCCGGATTAAACTCCATCTGCCATTTCTCCGCCCAAGTCTCCAACCGATCTATATCCTGCTGTATCCTCTGAAATCGTCATCACTATCGGCAACTCCACCAACCTTTGTGTTGTCCGCAAACTTACTAATCAGACCAGCTACATTTTCCTCCAAATCATTTATATATACTACAAAGAGCAAAGGTCCCAGCACTGATCCCTGCGGAACACCACTAGTCACAGCCCTCCATTCAGAAAAGCACCCTTCCACTGCTACCCTCTGTCTTCTATGACCGAGCCAGTTCTGTGGAGGAAACTCCTGCCTGATGTAATCTGTGGCTCTACAACCGTTGTTATTTATGGAGTTGGTTATGCTGACGCATTGGCTAAGTAGCCCAAGTTCTCATCACCACCTTCTTGTGTTTCCCACAGGGCCAGTAGCAGAGTGGGTGCAGAGTTTTCCAGCCCAGTTGATGCCAGCCTGCTCGGCAGGGGGAGATGTTCCAGAGCCTGCACCGTCACATCATTCCTCCACACTATCAACCAACGCAGACACACTCCCATCGGTTCAGCTTCAGTCCAGTTCTGATGAAAGGTCACAGACCTGAAACGTTAACTTTGCTGCTCTCTCCACAGATGCTGCCAGACCTGCTGAGTATTTCCACAACTTTTTGTTTTTATTTCAGATTTCCAACATCTGCAGTATTTTGCTTTTATATCAGAATGGGGAGCACAGGGGGAGCAGCACTTCACGAGTGAATGGGAGGAGGAGAGTGAGTCAGAATCAGCTGTGAGCAGTCCCCTTGGAAACTGGAAGACAGACACAGCCATGCTCCGCTGGATGAAGATGCTGGGCCATGGGTGTCACACACAAGGAGTGTTTTTCAGGAGCATCAGAAGCAGATGAATTCCCGAATGTCAGAGTTCCCTGAGGCATTGTGGAGTCTTGGGCAGACAATGGAGGAGTTCATGTAGCGCCGATGCCCTGTTATGACTCAGGACTTTGGTGCATGAACACCTCAATTGAGAGAGTGGCCAACCTCCTTGAAGAGCCATATGCAGCACCACTCTGAGTGGATGCTGGAGCAGCGCACTGATATGCACAGAAAGAGTGAAACTCTCTGTAGCATGGAATACTCAGTGTGGCTGATGGTGCAGAGATGCTTGGAGTGGATGCTAGCTGTATCCAAGCTAGTGGCCGCATCCAGAATACATGGTCACCATGAAAAAGCTGGGAAAGTCGAAGCGGCTCATGAGGGGGCCACTCCTCAGGTGGCACCGATATCATCTCTCGCATCCTCAGCCATTCTGACTCAGGAACAATCCGTGCTGCAAGGTCCTGTGACAGAGGCTGCCTCTGCAATGATGCAGGCACAGCAGCTGTGGAGAAGCCCCCACGGGCATCACCAAGGTGAGGACAGAAGCCACGGGCATCTCAGCTACATGCAGAGCCAAGGGACATGGCCTTCACCTCATCCATAGGGGCAGCAACCTGTAGAAGTGGAAGACACAAGGCGCCAGGCCGTGAGTTGCACTTTATGGGTCACCTGAGTGATGTTTTGTCCATTTGTTTTTTGCATTGACTTTTCCTGTAATATTAATTCCTTTGCCTATGATCAAACTTGTGTGTTTTTATTGCTTGATGTCAAAAGGGAAATGGAGTTTGGTGGGGCGGGTGGGCAGGTGGGCGGGGTGGGGAGGGTGCGGTGGTGGTGCTGGGTTTGCTGCGGTGCCACGATCTGTGATGTGGGAGAACGTTGGTGGTTGAGGCCCCATTTTCAATGGTTTTGAGCAGCAATGGGATTCTTCGGATGTGTGTGCTTGCTGGATGATTTCTCTCACTGATAGGGGGTGAGTTGCAGGGTTATCTGGCATAAAGCCTGAGAGGCACTCAAGTAAAACATTGCTGAATTAGCGTGGCCCTTGCAGCATGCCAGCTTGTCGATTGACATGAGGCCTGGGATGGCCTCGGCAGTCCTCCTCCAGTGCCTGGGCACTGGGCACCTCTGGAGCACCCCCTTTGTCCTCCTCTTCCTCTTCCTCCTCTTCTTCCTCCTCACCATCCTCTTCTGAGGAAGAGTGGCGTTCCAGGTCCTCCTCATCATCCATCTTCAGGGCTCTTTCCAGTGCCATATTGTGCAGGGCACAGCAGATGACCACAAAACGAGACACCCTGGTTGGTTCATACTGAAGGGCATCACCAAGGCAACGGGCAAGGCAATGAAGGCACATCTTCAAGATGTCACTGGTCTGTTCAATGCAGGTCCGTGTTAAGAGATGGCTCTGGTTGTAGCACCTCTCTCCATCCAAGTCTGGGTACCAGACAAGCGTCAGGAACCATCTCTCAGGGGATAACCCTGATTCCCCAGCAGCTGCCCAGGGAGTTGAGATGTTTGCCTGAAGAGGTGCGGTCCCTGGGACTCTCGCAGGATAAAGGAATCATGACAGCTGCCTGGGAACTGAGTGCAGACCTGCAAGATGCACTTCCTATGGTCACAGACCAGCTGGACGTTCAGTGAGAGAATATAATTTCTGTTCAGGAATCTAGCTGGCTGGACTTGATGGCTAACTGGGTACAATCGATGACCCCCTGGACCAGAGGGAATCCATCAATGGCACCAAAGAACAATGCCCTCTGTGCCTGTGCTGACCCATCTGTCCCAAAGTTGATGTAGTTCCCTGCCCTCCAGAATCCGTGACCTGCCTAATGGCGTAATGAGCTGCTGACTGCAAAATGACACTCAAGTCCGCAGCTGATCTCTGGAAAGACACAGATGCATAAAAATTCAGGGCGAGGGTGACCTCGATGGATGCAGGTAGGGGACTACTTTGGGGGATGTGAGGCCTCAGGTCATTGCGGATCAGAGCGCAGATATCAAAGATGACCTTCTTGGATAAGCGCAGTCTCCTACACCACTGGCACTCTGTCTTAGAATGTACAGCTGATGTTTTGGGTAGCACCTTCTTCCCTTTGCAATCCCTTGCTCTGCTCCTCCGGCCTCCTCCTGACCAGGAGGATGCATCTGCTGAAGCTCCTCCTCATTACTATGTCCAATGTCAGAGTAACCTGCTCCCATGTTAACTCCCTCAGCTGGCACTGATAAATTCACCAGGGCTTCCTCTGCCAAACTTTGCTGCCCAAGCCTGCCAGCAGCCTCATTTACCTCTCACAATTCCTACCACACAGTGCTCACAAATGCAAGCCTCTCAACTCCAGCAATGGCAACTCTTTGGGTGGATAAAGGAGAACAAGTAGACGTAGTGTAAATGGATTTCAAAAAAGCATTCGATAAAGTGCCACATAAAAGGTTATTGCTCAAGATGGGCTGTATTTAATGGGCTTCCTGGAGAAGGGCAAGGAGATGGTGGGATACCAGCTCATTGTGGGAGGAGCAGGAGGTAAGAGAAGAGGAAGAGGGGGTGGAGGGGATAACACTGAACAGAGAGGTGCCCCTGCTGCATGACGAGGTGGCCTCCTCCTCTGGGAAAAGGACCTCCCTCCTCTTCCTCATAAGTCTCCAGCATTAGATCCAGGTGGGCATCGATGAAGCAAGTGTCTGCCCTGCCACTAGTGCCAGGCCTTCAGCTCCCCTATGACATTTCGTTTCCCTTTTATGCGGTGAAAGGCAGATCACTCCCTCAGGACAGCCAGCAGCCTCAGTAATGGATGCCGTGAAAGTCCCCAAGAGCCCCACGCTTGATCTGGCCCACTGCCCTTTTCATCCTCCAGGCTCTAAGAGGACAGGAAACCCGTCTCCGTACCAATTAAGGGCTTACCCATTTGAAAATTGCAATCTGAATCAGCTGCAGGCAGTTTTCAGACCAAAAACCAGACCAGGCTCTTGTTCTCCGCCTTCACTTTGAAAATCCAGCCCTTTGTGTTTCATGAACAAGCACACACAGATCCTTCTGCATCATAGCATTCTATAGTCTCTCTTGATTTAAATCAATATTTTCCTTTTCCATAACCTCACATTTTCCCACATTTTGCTCCATCTGCCAATTTTGCCTTCTCTCTCAACCCATCTATATCCCTTGCTGACAGTTTGGGCTGGATTTTCATTATCGCCCTCATAGCCCCCCATTGTGTTCGCGTCTTGAACACCCTGTTGTGTTCCCCCCATGGCATCCTTCACATTCCAAGCCTTTAAAAATCAAAAACTACTGCTGACAAGACTGTTAATGAGCTCTTCAATGAGCTGAAAAGGCAATTAAATGGATGTGTGCACCCAACCCATTCTTTTGCTGCCAACGTCCCTTTAAAAATGGCATCGCATTCTGAAGGTGGCAGGTCTCAGTCCCGACCTTCATGCCTGCTTATCCGCACTCAGCGGGCTTTGAAAATATAGCATTTTGTGTCCTCCTCACAGCTTGCTTTCCCACTTTTCTTTTTATCGTCAGCAACTTTGGCTACAATATACTCAGTCCCTTCATCGAAGTCATTAATATAGTTTGAAAATATTAGAGACCCCAACACAGATCCTTGTGACACTCCTTTAATTACACTTTGCCAACCTGAAAATGACCCATTTATCCCAACTCTCCATTTCCTGTCAGTTACCCAATCTTCTAGCCATAATATCCTCAACGCCATGAGCTCGTATCTGGCTGGATTTAGCCAAGTCAGCAGGAATCCCACCTCGGATTTTTGGAGCCCCCCCACTCCAGCATAATTCAACAGCACTTGGGAAATTAACAGGCTCGTGTCAATATCCCTGTCCCTTGAAAGACAGGGATCCCACCTCCAAGAGCTGCTGGCCAATCACAGGGTCAGCAGCTCAGTCATGTCGGCAGCGCCACTGGGAGCAGTGGTCACTGCTTGTACTACAGGAGGCCTGGGAACCAGTCCCAGTGCTGGAGACCAGGACCCCAGTAGTGATGTGGGGTTGCCAGGGCCAGTCTGGCAGGCCCCGGAATTGTGAGAGGGGGAGGGTGGGCGATGAGTACAGGAAGGCTGTTAAGGGAGGTGGGCTGTTTACCGGCGGGGTGGCCCTCCGTGGGCTCTCGATTGCCCACGGATGAAGGCTCCCCCAAGTCAGTGGGGAAGTCGCCTCTTTTCACTGGGTGACTTTCCCGCGTAGGGGAGGTGGCCCCTTTCCCCCACTGCTGGATTAATTCCTGCAACGGTGGTGGGAAGAGGCCCTTAGGTGGCTAATAATAAGCCACTTAAGGGCCTCAATTGGCCCTGAGTGGGAAGGCCTTCCTTGTTCTTTCCTGCCCTCCTTCCAGGGCCTCAGTGTCCTCAAGATCCACACCTCTCTGGAGGGCCATGTTAGTGCGAGCACAGCAGACCACCAGAATGACCGAGACCCTTGCAGGGGAGTATTGGAGGGCACCACCCGAACGATCCAGGCAATTTCTTCAATTCATGTCCTGCTGAGCAAGTTGTTTCGCCTCCGTGCCTTTGTCTGGGGCTCCCATGGAAGTGCCAGTAGCCATCTCTTCAAGGGATTTCCCTTGTCCCTTTGGAGCCAGCCATGCACTTTGGGGTATGGAGTGAAGGACTGAGGCAGCCTAGACTGGTGGAGGATGAAGGAGTCATGGCAGCTGCTAGGAAAGTGAGCGCAAACATGGAGGAAGCTCTCATGGTTGCAGACCAGTTGGACATTGAGGGAGTGGTAGACCTTCCTGTTGATGGATCTCACTGGCAGGTTAATGCTGGCTTGATGGCTAGATAGGCACAAGTGACGATGCTGGCAAATGCCAATGCTTTCTGTGCCAGCGCAGGCCCATCCATGTCAAAGTGATGCGTAGTACATACTCTCCTGAAAAGGGCATCCATCTGCCTGATGGCCTAATGAGATGCAAGGAGAGGAAAGCGCTACCCAAGACACTAGGTACACAGCCCAAGGGCTGAATTTTACTCTCCCGGCACTGGGACCGGCGGCAGGTGACAAAATGGTGGCCCGCACGCATGGGCCGCACACTGCCATGTTGCCGCAATCCAACATGTGGTGGCTCATAGGGTGGTCTGTCCCCTGCAATCACGTGGTGGGGATGGGCTCTGTGACACCGTCAACAACATCAACTGCCTCTGCACAGACGCTGGTGCCAATTTTAAAGGGCTGTCAGACCTGCACCCAAAGTACAAAGTTCAATCCCGGAAATCCCACTGCCCCCTCCACCAACTACACTGTACATAAATGTGTGACTTGTTCCCCACACCCCAATACACAGAAGATAAATGGTAGCCCCATTTCCCTCCTAAAAACACAAATTGAATAAAAGCAAAATACTGGAGATGCTGGAAATCTGAAATAAAAACAAAAAATGCTGGAAGTACTCAGCAGGTCTGGCAGCATCAGATCTGATGAAGGGTCACTGACCTGAAACATTAACTCTGCTTCTGTCTGCACAGATGCTGCCAGACCTGCTGAGTATTTCCAGCATTTCTTGTTTTTACTTGAACTGAATAATTGATCTTTCCCCTCACCCAACAGCACAAAGTGCAGAGGTCACCCCTCCCCCCCACAATAGAAATGCAGAGTTGACCCCGTTGTCCCCCCTCCTTCCTACACTAAAAATCCTAAGGTTCCCCCCTTCCCCACCTCGGTGGCGCCAGCTTTCCCTGGAAGGGAAAGTGAAGGTGCGAGTGTGGGCCATTGCACAGAAGATTGCAGACAGCCGGTAAGATCATGGGGAATGGTATGTTAATTTATTGATGTCCTTTATTTCAATATTTAAAGTTGGGTCCTATCGCCAAGTGGCAGGATGGGGGAGGGGGCCACCACGAAGCCTTGCTGCTGCTGGGAAGATTGGGCCCAGGCCTCCTGCTGTCGAGCGCCGTTGCGGGCCCCTGCTGGTACAATCTTCCGGCCTTCCTCCATCTGCCATGGAGCCCAATGTCAGAAGCCCAACAAAATCCTGGCCCAAGAGTCAGCTACCTGCAAATTACAGAGTGCCAGTGCTGTCGGAGGCATTCGCTTATCCAGATGCCGACTGCGAGCTGCCACCTAGATCCACAGCTGACCTCTGGAACGACCCAGTTACATAGAATTTCAAGGAGCCTGAGACCTTGTGGCTGTGGATAAGGGGACTGCCAGGGGGGCCGTCAAGGTCTCAGGTCATTGTGGATTAGAGCACACAGGACCGAGACCATCTGCCTGGATAGGCCCGTACCTCCTACGGCACTGGTGCTGTCATTTGCAGGAGGTTGACTCTTGGGCTGTGCACCCGATGTCTTGGGTAGTTCCTTCCTTCCTTTGCGGTCCCCTGCTGTGCTCCTCTGACCTCCAGTTGTCCAGGAGGTTACATCTGCAGCAGATCATCCTGGATGCTCTGTCCAATGTCAGTGAGTATGGTGCAATGTGTTTGGGTGATGTGGCTCTCATTTTTGTATAGCTCGCAATGTGAGCAAGGTGTGCGATGTGGGTGTAAGGCTTGTAGCAGTGCTAAGTGTGTGAGGGTGAAGTGAAACTATGAATGTTAGGTACTGGTCATGATTGATAGCGATTGTTGTTCGGTTAGAGCTGGGGTGGTGCATTGAGCAGTGTGAGACACTAGTGGTACAGTTGGTAGGGTATGACAGTTAAAAATGCATTCCTGACCTTTACCATTCTTGTGAGGTCATTGAACTTCTTTCAGCACTGCATCCAGGTCCTCGGGGCTACACTCCTGACATTGACCTGTGCAGTTCTCTACTCTCATTAACTTTCAGAGATTGTCTGGAGGGCCCCCATGGCTAGAGGACCTCTCTCCACCTGTTCACCTCCTCCACCGAGGCCTCCAATGCTGTGCAATGTTATGCATTCCTATGTTTTTACCAAGTCAAAGTCATTTGTGCAATGAATTCCAGAACTTGTTCCAGCCAAAACGAGGTGCAGGCTAGCTTGAGCTCATGCTGGCCTCTCATGATTTTGTGCCCCCTACTCAGGTGTGCTGCCAGTCACCTACACACTGTGCTGGTTGTATGCTGCAATCATATAAGTGAGAAGGCAGCATAAAGTTAGCATGCTGCCTGCATCAGAATGAATGTGTTCAGTTTGATCGTGCATTGCAATCCTCGTGCCTGTTTTCCAGCCTTATCCAATTCTTCCCCTAATCTTTTGTGTTGGAACAGCTTGTAACAAAGTAACTAAGTCTGTTCCGGTAACGCAGGTGAACTTTAAAATCCCATGGCATTGTTCAAAATAGAGCAGGGAATTACTTAGCCCATTCTAACATTCCGCTTGATTGGCACTCCATCTACAAACATTCACTCCCTCCACCACCGACGCACAGTGGCAGCAGTGTGTACCATCTACAAGATGCACTGCAGCAATGCACCAAGGCTCCTTAGACAGCACCTTCCAAACCCACGACCTCTACCAACTAGAAGGACAAGGGCAGCAAATACATGGGAACACCACCACCTGCAAGTTCCCCTCCCAAGTCACACACCATCCTGACTTGGAACTATATCGCCATTCCTTCACTGTCGCTGGGTCAAAATCCTGGAACGCCCTTCCTAACAGCACTATGGGTATACCTACCCCACATGGACTGCAGCGGTTCAAGAAGGCAGCTCACCTGCACCTTCTCAAGGGCAATTAGGGATGGGCAATAAATGCTGGCCTGGCCAGCGACGCCCACATCCCATGAATGAATTAAAAAAAATTCCATTGGATCATGATTGAGCTATACCACAAATCTATTTACCCACCTTTTTCCCACATCTCTTGATACCCTTACCTAATAAACATCTATCAATCTCAGTCTTGAAAGACTGATTTGGCATCTACAGGCTTTTGGGGGAGCAAGTTCCAGACTTCTATTTTTTTGTGTGGATTCGTGCTTCCTAATTTCACTCCTGCATCCTGGTCAACATTCTTCCCTCAACCAATCCTACCAAAAAAAAGACGAGCTGGTCATCCTTATTTATGGGATCTTTCTGCTTGTTAAATTGTTGCCTCCAATTGTCTAAAAGCCATAGTCATTGTGCTTTAAAGTAAAAGTAAAATACTGCGGATGCTGGAAATCTGAAATAAAAACAAGAAATGCTGGAATCACTCAGCAGGTCTGGCAGCATCTGTGGAAAGAGAAGCAGAGTTGACATTTCGGGTCAGTGACCCTTCATCGGAACTGACAAATATTAGAAAAGTCACAGGTTATAAGCAAGTGAGGTGGGGGTGGGGCAAGAGATAACAAAGGAGGTCTAGATTGGACCAGGCCACATAGCTGACCAAAAGGTCACAGAGCAAAGGCAAACAATATGTTAATGTGCTTTAAAATAGTTCTCTATCGGTGAAGTGCTTTGACAAATATAGTCCATAATATTCCCCCTCTTTATTGTGCTGCCATAGGACTGGTGGAGTGCATCACAAGTACAGTTTATCTATCTTGTCTGCCATGCTGCTGAATTTTGATGTCCTAAAGCACCAGGTGGCCCTTGGGTGCAGGCTCATCCCCTAGCAGAACCTTGTTCTGGTAACTGGAGGAGGAATCAGAGGCACAGACACTGGCCTCAGTTGATTGTTGGAGAACAGCATACATGTATGCCATCGCATAAAAGGCTACAGGCCAAGTGCTGCAAAATGGGTGTAGAATAAATAGGTGCGTGATGGTCGGCACTGACACGATGGGCCGAAGGGCCTGTTTCTGTGCTGTATAACTCTATGACTCTATGACTCTAAAAGCAGCCAGAAGGCTCCAAGGCCTGAATGTCCACTGACTTCCTGTAAAAATAAGTCACGACTTGCCTTTAGAATTCTTTTCTCCTTCATCCAGGAAAAACACAAGAGGCCACATAACTATCTCCAACCCCCTCTCCACCCCACCTTTTGCTATTCTGTGCCTGTGTCTAATGGTGGTGCAAGCCCTGTTCAGCACATTTAGAGACCCCTGGAAATACAAGGGGCCGCATAAAGGGGGAGCACACCTGAAAAATTAATGACTTGAAGAATTAGTATTAGAAATTAATCCTCTTCGCGATCCATTTATATGACCTAGAACAGGGGTCGGCAACCTTAACAACAAGAACAGCCATTTTTAAAATTTAGTCAAAATGCAAGATCTTAAGAGCTGCAATGCTGCTACTCAAATGCCAATAATAATGAAAAACAAATGGGACTCACAGGGAGGCCAGCTGAATTCAAGATGAATGTGAATGAATCAGTTCATTCATTTTGAAATTCTCGATCTTCATCTTCGATTTTTCTCTTCTTTGTAGCCATTTTTACCCCTCTAATTATGCCAAATTTTTCAAATTAAATTCAAATGGTAATCACTTTAAAAAAAAGTCTGTTGATATCCCGCACAGTACTACTGATAAATGTTGCAAACTAATTTCAAAGCTTTTTGGGCAAAACAGCCTTAAATCAAGGGCTACAGTTAGTTCCTTTATTGATGTATACTCTACGTCTGTGAGGAACCCGTGTGATCAGCTAGTAGGCAATATGTAAGCCATTAACATGATGGCGCATGATGTCATTTTGCTTGGCAAAACAGTGCAATTGTAACTTGTTGTGACCTTTGATTGAAGCAAATCGATAGAATTTCGCATTTTTGTGATGAAATATTTCACAAGTTCCAGCTGTTATCTGTTAAAAGGAAATTTTTAGATATGATATTCTTTTCAAATTAAAAACGCATTTAGATAATTATTTAAAAAAAAATTGATCATGAAAAAATAATTGGTTCAATCGATCAGAGTTGGGAGCGGCACATGAATATTTAATGAACTGCATGCATCGCCGGAGCCACAGGTTGCTGACCCCTGGTCTACAATGGCATTGAGACGACCTAGGTATTTTTTTTTATTTGGTTCATGGGAAGTGGGCATCACTGGCAAGGCCAGCATTTGTTGCCCGTCCTTAATTGCCCTTGAGAAGGTGCTGGTGAGCTACCTTCTTGAACAGTTGCAGTCCATTTGCTGCGTGTACGCCCACAGTGCTGTCAGGGAGGGAGTTCCAGGATTTTGATCTGTACTGTATAGAGATAGGCTCATCAAAATCACTCCCTTCCAAATTTATACAGTAGAGAAAATGGTAATGCAAACAAAAGCAAGTTACATATATGCAAGGATTTAATCTGTACTAGGTTAGCTAATTTCAGCCACAGCAACAGTGTAGGTACTACAGTTAGCTTCAGTAACCTCAGTCTAGTGAGGAAAAAGATCCAAACAAGGCTCCTACTACGAATGATACTGTTCACTCAGTGCAAAATGTGGGAAGGAATGTCAGGTGAGAACGAGTTTGGGCTCAGCTGTGGTACTTTCCATGTTCAGCTAGGCTGCTAACATATTATTTAGTCTCGTACATGAAGAATATTCACTTTGGCCTGTACTTGACATAACCTGTTCTCTTGACATAAATCTGAGTCAGTGCTTTCAAAGGACAGAGAGAAATTGGAGAGGAGAAAACATCAAATAATGCAGCATTTCCATCTGATATTCAGATCCAACCATATGCTATGCTGTCAGCCATTCAGATCTGTGGCTGAGAAAGTCCTCAGAACTGCTAACGCTCCACCTGCATTACTTCACCAGATGTGTGGCAGATCATAGGTTCATAGAATCATACTGCATGGATGGAGGCCTTTCAGTTCATATGTCAGTGCTGTCTCTTTGAAAGAGCTGTCCTCTTAGTTCGACTCCTCTGCTCTGCCTGCATTTTTTCTTTTTTTCAAGTATTTTTCCAATTCCCTTTTGAAAGTTACTATTGAATCTGTTTCCAATACCTTTTCAGACAGTGGATTCTAGGCCATAATAGCTCTCTGTGTGTAAAAAAAAAATCCCCATCTCCCCTCTGGTTTAGTTGCTACTTATCTTAATATTACATGTATGAATGGGAATGAATGTTGGCCCTGAGGAATTTCCTGGCCTATCATTTTCATTTACCTTCCCTACAGTTTTCTCCTCTCTCTGCTTGAAGGTGCTGACTGATGCTAGGGTAGATGTGGACTGGGTGGATCACAAAATGCGGGGGAAATGAATGACCTAAAATACTCCACTCCATCTCCAAAAAATAAAAACTGTAGCCATCATGGAGCTGATTGAAAGGGAAGGGAAGTTTGATGCTTAACAGTAGAGCATAACACTTCTTTGTTGAACACAATTGGAAAATGTTGCATACAGTCAATCCCAGCTATAGAATCAGATTAAAAAGTCACCAATTTGATGAGTAGTTAAAAAGCAGAAGACAAATTTATGTACAATTTGACATTCAGCTTACTCTGTTTGTAATTTATGTGTCGCTCTTGGCTGGCATACGTTGTCCAGGCCTCGCTGCCGTAGAGCAAGGTACTGAGGACACAGGCCTGATACACTCGGACTTTTGTGTTCCGTGTCAGTGCGCCATTTTCCCACACTCTCTTGGCCAGTCTGGACATAGGAGTGGAAGCCTTACCCATGCGCTTGTTGATTTCTGCATCTAGAGACAGGTTACTGGTGATAGTTGAGCCTAGGTAGGTGAACTCTTGAACCACTTCCAGAGCGTGGTCGCCAATATTGATGGATGGAGCATTTCTGACATCCTGCCCCATGATGTTCGTTTTCTTGAGGCTGATGGCTAGGCCAAATTCATTGCAGGCAGACGCAAACCTGTCGATGAGACTCTGCAGGCACTCTTCAGTGTGAGATGTTAAAGCAGCATCGTCAGCAAAGAGGAGCTCTCTGATGAGGACTTTCCGTACTTTGGACTTCGCTCTTAGACGGGCAAGGTTGAACAACCTGCCCCCTGATCTTGTGTGGAGGAAAATTCCTTCTTCAGAGGATTTGAACGCATGTGAAAGCAGCAGGGAGAAGAAAATCCCAAAAAGTGTGGGTGCGAGAACACAGCCCTGTTTCACACCACTCAGGATAGGAAAGGGCTCTGATGAGGAGCCACCATGTTGAATTGTGCCTTTCATATTGTCATGGAATGAGGTGATGATACTTAGTAGCTTTGGTGGACATCCGATCTTTTCTAGTAGTCTGAAGAGACCACGTCTGCTGACGAGGTCAAAGGCTTTGGTGAGATCAATGAAAGCAATGTAGAGGGGCATCTGCTGTTCACGGCATTTCTCCTGTATCTGACGAAGGGAGAACAGCATGTCAATAGTCGATCTCTCTGCACGAAAGCCACACTGTGCCTCAGGGTAGACGCGCTCGGCCAGCTTCTGGAGCCTGTTCAGAGCGACTCGAGCAAAGACTTTCCCCACTATGCTGAGCAGGGAGATTCCACGGTAGTTGTTGCAGTCACCGCGGTCACCTTTGTTTTTATAGAGGGTGATGATGTTGGCATCGCGCATGTCCTGGGGTACTGCTCCCTCGTCCCAGCACAGGCATAGCAGTTCATGTAGTGCTGAGAGTATAGCAGGCTTGGCACTCTTGATTATTTCAGGGGTAATGCTGTCCTTCCCAGGGGCTTTTCCGCTGGCTAGGGAATCAATGGCATCACTGAGTTCCGATTTTGTTGGCTGTATGTCCAGCTCATCCATGACTGGTAGAGGCTGGGCTGCATTGAGGGCAGTCTCAGTGACAGCATTCTCCCTGGAGTACAGTTCTAGGTAGTGCTCAACCCAGCGGTCCATCTGTTTGCGTTGGTCAGTGATTATGTCCCCCGATTTAGATTTGAGAGGGGCGATCTTCTTGATGGTTGGCCCAAGAGCTCTCTTCATGCCATCATACATTTCTCTGATGTTTCCAGTGTCTGAGGCCAGCTGAATATGACTGCATAGGTGTTGCCAGTAGTCGTTTGCGCAACGCCTAGCTGTTCTTTGTGCAGTACTTCTGGCTGCTTTAAGTGCTGCGGATGTTAAATCGCTGGGGGCTTTCTTGTAGTTCAAAGTGCAATGCGCTTAGCGGCTATGACAGGTTCCAGCTCTTCATTATGAGATTGAAACCAGTCTGCATTTCTCTTCGCACTTTTGCCGTAGGTGGTCAAAGCTGACTCACAGATGGCGTCTCTGATGTGGGCCCACTTGGTCTCAGCATCCCCTGTGGGAGTGTTTTGAAGGGCTGTTACAAGTGAATTTAGAAATTTTTGTAATAGCTGTGGGTGAGAAATTCTGCTCGTGTTGATGCGCGGGTGGCCCTTCTGCTTGGAATGATGCAACTTCTTTGGTCTGAGTCTAACCTTGCTGCACACCAGGGAGTGGTCGGTGTCGCAGTCCGCACTGTGGAAGATGCGTGTGATTTGAACACTGTTTAAGGTGGCTCGCCTTGTGACAATGAGGTCTAGCTGGTGCCAACGACGTGATCTTGGGTGCCTCCTTGAAACCTGGTGACAGGGTTTAGTGTGAAAGAACGAGTTGGTGATGCAGAGGTTATGATAGGTACACAACTCAAGCAGTCTCTGCCCGTTCTCATTCATCCTTCCAACGCCATAGCGCCCAAGGCAGGAGGGCCATGAGGCATGGTCGGCCCCAACCCTGGCATTAAAGTCCCCCAGCAGGAATAGGTGTTCGGTGTTGGGGATGCTGCTAATGATGTTATGGAGTTGTTCATAGAACTGGTCTTTAGCTTCAGGTGGGGAGCAGAGTGTTGGAGCATAGATGCTGAGTAGGTGTACTGGACCAGAGGTGGTGAGCAGTCGGATGGACAGTATGCGTTCCGAGCCATTTGAGGGAGGCTCTATCATGCTGAGCAAGGAGTTTCTGATGGCGAAGCCCACTCCATGCTGTCTTGGTTCTTCAGGATCCCTGCCCTGCCAGAAGAAGGTGTAGTCTTGCTCTGCTAGAGAGCCAATCGCGGGGAGGCGAGTCTCCTGAAGTGCTGCAATGTCCACATTGAATCTACTGAGCTCGTTGTTAATGATGGCGGTCTTCCGAGAATCGTTGATTTGTGTAAGGTCTTCCGACAGGCCAGGACACATAGTTCTGACGTTCCAGCTTGCAAAGCGAAGGGCTGGTACCTTCTTTCCTTTTTTCATGCTGTTTGGTGCGGTGTAACAGTCCACCTTTCGGGCAATGACCCTGAGCTCCAAGCACCCATTGAAGCAGGCAGACTGTGGCGGGACAGAACCTTATTGACCGGGGGCTGCCCGGTTTGAGGCGGGTGGTAGCTGTCCAGTGAGGTGCAATGACCTCTCCCACCGACAAAGGCAACCCGTGGCGCCCAGTTTCTACGCCAATTTATCTGGACTTATAACCCGTAACTGCTGCCTTCCGTGTTGTTTTAGTCGCTGTGAGGCAACTATGGAGTGACCTCTCCATGGCGCATGCCTGGGCAAATTTATGGAGGTTGAGAGTTGCCCAGTCGTCAAAACTCCCCTCTCGGCCTTTCTGGTGGGGTCCAAAGGAGTGCAGAGCATGACGTTTGGCACCGGTATGGCTGCAGGAACTGCTGGAAACATGCCAAAGGTGACACATGACCGCCTACGGGGTTCCGCTCCGGATTTTCTGTTAGGGTTTACTCCCTTAGCCTTGGTCTCTCCCGAGACGCCCACAAGGCAGTGGGGTTGTTGGGGCCCCTACACAGGTGTAGGATGGTGCCGGTGGGAGGAGGGGATGCAAGCGGGAGGGGTAGAGGGAGGGGGTGGGGGGGGTGCAGGGGAAGGGGGTGCGGGGTGAAGATGGTGCGAGGGGGGTGCGGGCTGGGACGGGGTTGTGAGGGGGTGAGCTGAGAGGGTGGAGCAGGGAAGGGGACGGGGTGGGGGGGGTGGAAGGGGGGGTAAAGGGGGGGGGAGGGGAGGGGGAAGCTGGTGCAGGTAATAAGCTATTTCCTCAGTGCCCACCATCGACGTCCGGAAAGCTCATCCACGTCCTTCGGAAGGTGAAGCATCATTTGGCAGACTTAGAGGTGATTACATTTGCTAAGGGTTTTTTTTTTTGCAGTGGTTTAAATAAAGGCATGCAGCATTGCCGACAGTGCGCTGCAGATGCTCTCTGAGCCATCTCCCGCGGGCGCTTTGAATTTGCGGCCGGGGGGGCCGTTCGTGGATTTTTTGGGTGTTCGGGGCACCTTTTCTCAGGACTTCTCTCGGGTCCCGCAGCTCCTTCTTCACCTCAATGGACTTACCGCATGCCGTGGCTGCAGACACTCTGGACTTACATGGGAAAGGGATGGTGGAAGCCACCTTCTCCATGGCCAGGTTCCTGATGCTGGGGCTAAGTGGGCCTCTGCAGGTCGGGAAGCAGGAAAGTTTCTGCCGGCACTGGTTACACACCAAGTGCCCGGCCTGGCACTGCAGGATGGGCGGCAGCACATAATCAAAACAAACGGGGCACTCGAAGAGGGAAGTGAGTTCGGGTTGAGGCGGGGTGGATCCTCCAGCTGCTGCGGCCGCTATGGCTGGATTGCCGCTCCCTCCTCCACTCGCTGCTGCCGCCGCCGTCGCCGTGTGCTTCCCCGTTTTCCCGCCGCCAGCTGACGACGGTCTGCTCATGGCGAACGACGGGTCAGCCGACAGCACATTCAAAATAACGGCGAATTCGAGTCACTCTCAAAAAGAAGGCAAAACAAATTCCCCAGCTAAACTGCGCCGCGAGCCGCTGTGCCAATGTATGCCAGCCAAGAGCGACGTCTCAATTCATTCCATCTTCGCTGCCTTCGGAGAATACTTGGCATCAGGTGGCAGGACTATATCTCCAACACAGAAGTCCTTGAAGCGGCCAACACCCCCAGCTTATACACACTACTGAGTCAGCGGCGCTTGAGATGGCTTGGCCATGTGAGCCGCATGGAAGATGGCAGGATCCCCAAAGACACATTGTACAGCGAGCTCGCCACTGGTATCAGACCCACCGGCCGTCCATGTCTCCGTTATAAAGACGTCTGCAAACGCGACATGAAATCGTGTGACATTGATCACAAGTCGTGGGAGTCAGTTGCCAGCATTCGCCAGAGCTGGCGGGCAGCCATAAAGACAGGGCTAAATTGTGGCGAGTCGAAGAGACTTAGTAGTTGGCAGGAAAAAAGACAGAGGCGCAAGGGGAGAGCCAACTGTGCAACAGCCCCGACAAACAAATTTCTCTGCAGCACCTGTGGAAGAGCCTGTCACTCCAGAATTGGCCTTTATAGCCACTCCAGGCGTTGCTTCACAAACCACTGACCACCTCCAGGCGCATATCCATTGTCTCTCGAGATAAGGAGGCCCAAAAGAAGAAGAATTTATGTGTAGAACCTTTTAGAAAAAGGAAAAGACAATTTGGACCAATAAACTCCACTGTTTCTTTGGTTGCTCTCAAACCCATATTTCTGCCATCTCACTGTATCCCTTAATCCATTTTATGTCCAGACATATATCCAGTTAGTTCCTGCACTAATTTATATGATTTGCTTCAGTGGTCTAACCTGGTAATTTATATCACATACTTAAGGCACTTTATGTAAAATCATTCTGTCAAATAACCCTTAATTCTTGAATAATTCATCAGTGCAAACTGTTATATGATGCATTGATTTTTTTTTTTCTTTTTATGCTTTATGACAGAAATCAAATATAATTTGGAAATTTGATCTTGCCCAAAAGGTAGAATAACTCCATTAAAAAAGAAAAACAGGGTTCTGTTAATTTATTTCTGAATAGGGAATAACGAGCTAACTAATTACAGCACATTATCACCAGTTCAGAAAAGCTATAGGAAGGGATTTGCAGAATTAAAGTTTACCGGGTAGATTTAATTTACCAATTAATAGCATTAGTTCTCTGGCTTGGAATACCACATGGTTGCAAACAAGCCGAACACCTCAGTTTAATCTTGTCAATTAGTGTATATCATTATCGATGCAGCAGTGCAGCTAAATTGCTCACTAATGAAGTATCTCTAAAGTAAATTAGGTGCCCTGAAGGCGACAAATCATTTTGTGATAGAAAGGATAGGGCAGTTCCCAGGTTTTTGTCAAACCCAATTCTTGAGCTATCTCGTAGAACCCGACCTTCAACTTTGCTTCTCTGCTTGTGGTGAAAAATCAGGCCATTGATTGCCACTTGCAAATGAAGAAACACCAGCGGTAAAAACAGAAAATGTTGGAATATATTGGGAATATGTTTTCAAGAGGTCTAAGGATTGGAAAGTTAAGATGGAACCTTACTGAGGTATAAAATGTATTAAATGGTATAGATAAGGTCACCCACAACAGTACCTCACAGTCTGTCATGCCAGAAGGATAGATAATATAAATGTAAAACAGATATTAGGCTGGAACTTGCTTCGGGCTGCACCAACACTTTTACCACTATTTTATCAGAGGCGCAGTGGGGTTGCTGTTGCACTTCTGACAAAGTTACGAAAACAAGGACAGGAGTCGTTATCTAATGATAAAGCCATATGTTTTGACTTTCTGAGGGGCATCTCCCAATTCTCCACTGTAACCTTGGCAGAAACACCCAAAAGATGTGTAAATGATTGAGATTGTGTCCCTTTGGCCTCTGCTAAAATTATGGTGGGCATTCAAGCGAACCTTACAGAAATTCTAATTAACAATAACAACAACAGCTCGCATTTTATAGCACCTATAATATGGTAAAATATCCCAAGATGCTTTGCATGGGCATTTATAAAACAAACGTTTGACCCACTTAAGAAGATATTCGGACAGGTAACGGAAAGCTTGGTCAAAGAGATGGGTTTTATGGAGCGTCTCAAAGGAGGAGGGACAGTAGAGAAGCCGGCTTATGGAGGGAATTCCAGAGCCGAGAGCCAAGGATGCTGAAAGCATGGCTACTGATGATGAAGTGATTAAAATGTAGGGTGCACAAGTGGCAGAATTGGGGTAATGCAGAGATCTCAGATGATTGAATAGATGGAGAAGATTACAGAGATAGAAAGGGACAAGGCCTGGAAAGATTTGAAAGTACATAGAACATAGAACATAGAACATACAGCACAGAACAGGCCCTTCGGCCCACAATGTTGTGCCGATCCTTTGTCCTCTGTCAAGGACAATTTAATCTATACCCCATCATTCTCCTTTATCCATATACCTATCCAAAAGCCTTTTGAAAGTCCCTAAAGTTTCTGACTCAACAACTTCCCCGGGCAAGGCATTCCATGCCTCGACCACTCTCTGGGTAAAGAACCTTCCCCTGACATCCCCCTTATATCTCCCACCCTTCACCTTAAATTTATGACCCCTTGTAACGCTTTGCTCCACCCGGGGAAAAAGTTTCTGACTGTCTACCCTATCTATTCCCCTGATCATCTTATAAACCTCTATCATGTCACCCCTCATCCTTCTCCTTTCTAATGAGAAGAGGCCTAGAATGTTCAGCCTTTCCTCGTAAGACTTATTCTCCATTCCAGGCAACATCCTGGTAAATCTCCTCTGCACCCTCTCCAAGGCTTCCACATCCTTCCTAAAATGAGGCGACCAGAACTGCACACAGTACTCCAAATGAGGCCTTACCAAGGTCCTGTACAGCTGCATCATCACCTCACGGCTCTTAAATTCAATCCCTCTGCTAATGAACGCTAACACCCCATATGCCTTCTTCACAGCCCTATCCACTTGAGTTGCAACTTTCAATGATCTATGCACATAGACCCCAAGGTCTCTCTGCTCCTCCACATGCCCAAGAACCCTACCGTTAACCCAGTATTTTGCATTCATGTTTGTCCTTCCAAAATGGACGACCTCACACTTTTCAGGGTTAAACTCCATCTGCCACTTTTCAGCCCAGCACTGCAACCTATCCAAGTCCCTTTGCAGACGACAATAGCCCTCCTCGGTATCCACAACTCCACCAACCTTTGTATCATCTGCAAATTTACTGACCCACCCTTCGACTTCCTCATCCAAGTCGTTAATAAAAATCACAAACAGGAGAGGACCCAGAACTGATCCCTGCGGCACGCCACTGGTAACTGGGCTCCAGGCTGAGTATTTACCATCTAAGACCACTCTCTGCCTTCTATCAGTTAGCCAATTCTTAATCCAACTGGCCACATTCCCCACTATCCCATGCCTCCTGACTTTCTCCATAAGTCTACCATGGGGGACCTTATCAAATGCCTTACTAAAATCCATGTACACCACATCCACTGGTTTACCCTCATCCACTTGCTTGGTCACCTGCTCAAAGAATTCAATCAGGCTTGTGAGGCAAGACCTACCCCTCACAAAACCGTGCTGACTGTCCCGAATCAAGCAGTGTCTTTCCAGATGCTCAGAAATCCTATCCCTCAGCACCTTTTCCATCAACTTGCCTACCACCGAAGTAAGACTAACTGGCCTGTAATTCCCAGGGTTGTTCCTATTCCCTTTCTTGAACAGGGGCACAACATTTGCCACCCTCCAATCACCTGGTACCACCCCCGTCAGCAGAGAAGATGAAAAGATCATTGCCAGCGGCTCTGCAATTTCATCCCTTGCTTCCCATAACATCCTTGGATATACCCCGTCAGGCCCGGGAGACTTGTCTATCTTCAAGTTATTCAAAAACCCCAACACATCTTCCCTCCTAACGAGCACTTCCTCGAGCTTACCAATCTGTTTCACACCGTCCTCTTCAGTAATACACCCCTTCTCATTCGTAAATACCGAAGAGAAGTACTCATTCAAAACCTCACTTATCTCTTCCGGCTCAACACACAGTCTCCCGCTATTGTCCTTGACCGGACCTATGGTCCCCCTGGTCATCCTCATATTTCTGACATACGCGTAAAAGGCCTTGGGGTTTTCTTTTATCCTACCCGCCAAGCATTTTTCATGCCCTCTCTTAGCTCTCCTAATCCCTTTCTTCAGATCCTTCCTGGCCATCTTGTATCCCTCCAGAGCTATGCCTGTGCCCTTTTTCCTCAACTTTATATACGCATCCTTCTTCTTCCTAACAAGACTCTCAACCTCTCTTGTCAACCACGGTTCCCTCACATGACCATCCCTTCCCTGTCTGACAGGGACATGCTTATCAATGGCCCCTACTATCTGCTCCTTGAAAAAGTTCCACATTTCGACCGTGCCCTTCCCTGCCAGCATATGCTCCCAACTTATGCTCCTCAGTTCCTGCCTGACAGCATCATATCTACCCTTCCCCCAATTGTAAACCTTGCCCTGTTGCACATACCTATCCCTCTCCATTACCACAGTGAATGCTACAGAATTGTGATCACTATCTCCAAAGTGCTCGCCCTTTGGCGAAATTGAGGGTTTTCTGGACTGGGAGCCAATGCCAGCACCAGGGTTAATGGACAAACAGGACTTTGTATGATTTAGCTGCAGGCACTAGGGTTTTGGATGAGCTGAAGCTTATGGAGGGTGGAAGATGGGAGGTGGGGCAGGTGAGCATTGGAAGAGTCAAATCTGGAGCTATAAAAAGCATACATGAGGATTTCAGCAGGGACGGACATGGGCAATGTTACGGAGGTGGAAGAAAGCACTCTTGATGATGGACCGGATAAATACCAAAAATATTTGAGCAATTTAAAATGACATTGGATGCTATACTGGTTGAGTTAGACTACTGGAGGAACAAGCTTTGATGAGTCAACTGGCCTTTTTTTCTCCTTAACGTTTTCTTATAAACTGCACAGAAGATCAGTCAGATCTTTCTGATCTTTTCTGAAAGAGAAAAGACAGATTTAACTTTTGAGCGGCCATCTTTTTCAGAACTGTTACTTTGGAAGTCTTGGCCGGAAATTTTAACCTGTGTTTTTTTCTTTCAGATAATCACTGACCTGCTGTGCATTTTCAACTTTTCTTGCCTTTATTTCAGATTTTGGGAATGTGACGATTCTCATTGTGTCTCTAAGAAACACCAAAGATAGGAAACTCTTAACATTTGCTTCAACCATGCTACCAGTCCTACATTTTGAGTATGTGGGTCTTAGACCAGCATCTTGAAAATAGCAACTTGTAGAGAGTCTACCTAAAATCAGCAATGTTACAAAATCCCTGAAAGCGAGCACAGCTAATGATGGACAATCAATAATTATGGAGGAGAGCAAGAGATTTAAAACGTTACTTGAGCTTTATCCAACAGATGAAATTTAAGTTGACAAATCTGAGCCTGAAAGTGCAAGGTGGAGAGAAGGAAAGAGGGGACTGAGTAATCGTTTAAGACATATCGGGCTGGATTTTATTCGCGCACCCCGCTCTTGAACTCGGTGGCCATCCAACATGGAAGTGCCGCTGCAATATTACGCACGGGGGCTGATTTAAATAGAGGCGGCGGTACAACAGTGTCCGGCGCTATTGCGCAGACGTTGGCACCATTTTTAAAGGAATTTAAGCCCTCAGAAGTAATTTCAAATTTTTAAAGGTACTGTATGCATTTATTTTGTATTAACAAATAATACTGCTAGGAAGGCCCTTCCCCAATCCCTCCAATGGTCATTTCATTGCCTGATATTACCAAAACTTGCCTTTTTCCCTACCCAAACGTTACCCCCCCCAACCTTGTAACTTTTGCCCTTCAACCCCTTCCCACCATCCCCACATCCAATAAAAATTATTTTCCCCACCCTTCCACCCCTACCGCTCTGAAAATTTTGTTCCTCCCCAACAGGTTATCGCCTCAAAATGCCGTACAGAGTTCCGAAGGCGCGCGAGGTACAAACGGCGGCCGTAAAATTGGCATGGGATGGCCGCCGCCAGCAGGTAAGTGCATTTACGTATCATTACTGTTCCCTCCGCTGCCGGTAATATACAGCGGGCCCTTCTCGATGCCGCAGGCCTAGGAGGGCCTCTCCCTGCAGAATTTTACCGCCCCCCCCCCCCCTCCCCGACCTCGCTGCGACCCATGGCATCGAGGGGCTGGTAAAATTCAGCCCATCATTTCTCTCTGGTGCTATGGCCAAAATATAATACTCTAAAGTAAGATGCTGGGAATTTGCTTAAAGTAATCAATTGATAGCTATTCTTAACTTTTTTCTTTCCAATTTCTCCTCTTACCCTTGTTTAAATATATTTCCAAAGGTAACAACCCAGTTGCCAAGTCTCATCTGTGAATCTGTACACTGAGGAGTGATATTGGTATGTGCTGCAAGTCACCCATTGACATCCACAGGAGACCTGATTGATTTTGGTAGTTGGATTTCATTTGCATTGACTCGGCAAGCTGCCAGCACTAATCATGCTTCTTATAGGCAGCTCACTGTTTGGGAGATTGGGAAATCTGGCAGGCGACTTAAAGACAGCCTTAAATGAGAGGTGCACTTTTCAAAGGTAGTCAGTGGACAGCGTGCTACTGAGACATCAGGTGGCATGATGTCAGCCAGACCACTCCAATTCTCCAATGTAGCCATAGATGTACTCATGGGGCAAGCGAAGAAGAGGAAAAGTGTTTTCTTTCCTTCATCTGGGCAATGGTCCCTGGATTATTAGTTAGCAGCAGCGATGAAAAGTGATTAGACAGGTCAGTGCAGTGACAACAGCATAGTTCCTAGAACATGGCTACAATACAGGAAGAAATTTAATGACCTTACCAGGATTACCAAGGTAATACTCGTCCTCACTTATTATCTGCACAGTCCTGCAAAACAACAGTTCAGCACCAACAATAGCAATCCTTCCATCCCTTGCCACATGTCTCTCCTCCAATCACAACTAGATACCACTATACCTCCTTCTGCTTGCTCTCAACACACTCAACACTTGCAACTTCCCCCACAATGACTTTCATCTCTTGCCCACACCTGATGATTCTTTCTTTTAGCATGAACACTATGTTAAGTTGCTTCACACATTTTCAGAAACATTCAATATTAACCGATTTCTATTTTTCTCTCTGGAGAAGCTGCCACAAAATAGGAAGAAGACATCAAGAACAGAAGGAGGTCCCACTATTTTTCAAACTTTGACTCCAAAGGTATATGTCACCATCGCCATCATTCAAAATGGGAAGGCTGGAGGCCACGTACAATTGGATGTTGGGCATTTTCCTTTCCTTTTCTCACTAGGCCTTTGGTTTTCACTATTTCTGGAATGTTTTTGTGTCTTCTACCATGATACAAAGTACTCATTTAATGTCTGTCCCATTTCTTTACTCACATAATTTCTTCTGTGACTGCCTCGAAGGGCCCATCGTGTCTGTGCAGGCCATCAAGCACCTACCTATTCTAGTGCCATTTCCCAGCACTTGGCCCATAGCCTTGTATGCTATGGTGTTTCAAGTGCTCATCTAAATACTTCTTGAATGTTGTGAGGGTGCCTGCCTCTATCACCACTTCAGGCAGTGTATTCCAGATTCCTCACCACCCTCTGGGTGAATTTTTTTTCCCTCAAATCCACTCTAAACCTCCTGCCCCTTACCTTAAATCTATGCCCCCTGGTTATTGACCCTTCCGCTAAGGGAAAAAGTCTCTTCCTATCTCGCCTGTCAATGCCCCTCATAATTTTGTATACCTCAATCATGTTCCCCCTCATCCTTCTCTGTTCTAAGGAAAACAACCCTAGCCTTTTCAGTCTCTCTTCATAGCTGAAATGCTCCAGTCCAGGAAACATCCTGGTGAATCTCCTCTGCACCCGCTCCAGTGCAATCACATCCTTCCTATAGTGTGGTGCCCAGAACTGCACACAGTACTGCAGCTGTGGCCTAACTAACATTTTATACAGCTCCATCGTAACCTCCCTGCTCTTATATTCTATGCCTCAGCTAATAAAGACAAGTATCCCATATGCCTTCCTAACCACCTTATCCACCTGTGCCGCTGCCTTCAGTGATCTATGGACAAGTACACCATGGTCCTTCTGACCTTCTGTACTTCCTAGGGTCCTACCATCCATTATATATTCCCTTGCCTTTTTAGTCCTCCCAAAATGCACCACCTCACACTTCTCAGGATTAAATTCCATTTGCCACAGCTCCGCCCATCTTACCAGCCCATCTATATCGTCCTGTAATCTAAGGCTTTCTCCCTCACTATTTACGACACCACCAATTTTCGTGTCATCTACGAACTTACTTATCATACCTCCTATATTCACATCTAAATCATCAATGTACACTACAAACAGCAAGGGTCCCAGCACTGATCCCTGTGGTCCACCACTGTTCACAGGCTTCCACTCGCAAAAACAACCCTCGACCATTACCCTCTGTTTCCTGCCACCAAGCCAATTTTGGATCCAGTTAGCCAAATTGCCCTGGATCCCATGGGCTCTTACCTTCTTAACCAATTTCCCATGCGGGACCTTATCAAAAGCCTTACTGAAGTCCATGTAGACTACATCAACTGCTTTACCCTCATCTACACATCTAGTTACCTCCTCGAAAAATTCAATCAAGTTAGTTAGACACGATCTCCCCCTGACAAAGGCGTGCTGACTATCCCTGATTAATCCCTGTGTCTACAAGTGAAGATTAATCCTGTCCCTCAGAATTCTTTCCAATGGTTTCCCAACCACTGGTGTTCGACTCACCGGCCTGTAATTAACTGGTTTATCCCTGCTACCCTTCTTGAATAATGGTACCACATTCGCTGTCGTCCAGTCCTCTGATACCTCTCCTGTGGTAAGTGAGGATTTAAAAATTTGTGTCATGCCCCTGCTATCACCTTCCTTGCCTCACACAACAGCCTGGGATGTATCTCATCTAGGCCTGGTGATTCATCCACTTTTAAGCCCACTGAAACATCTAACACTTCCTCCCTTTCAATGTTAATATGTTCAAGTATATCGCAATCCCACTCCCTGATCTCTACACTGACATCGTCATTCTCTGCAGTAAAAACAGATGAAAAGTAATCATTTAAAACCTCACCTATGTCTTCCGGCTCCACACACAGATTGCCACTTTGGTCCCGAATGGGCCCTACTCTTACCCTGGTTATCCTCTTGCCCTTAATATACTTATAAAACGCCTTAGGATTTTCCTTTATATTGACCGCCAATGTTTTTTCATGTCCCCTCTTCACTCTCCTAATTACTTTTTTAAGTCCCCCACCACACTTTCTATACTCCTCTGATGCCTCCGCAGTTTTCAGTGCTCCGACTCTGCCATAACCCTCCTTTTTTTTCCTGATCCAATCCTCTATATCCCTTGACATTCAGGGTTCCCTGGAATTGATGGTCCTCCCCTTCACCTTAACGGGTACATGTTGGCTCTGAACCCTCACTATTTCCTCTTTGAATGACTCCCACTGGCCTGATGTAGCCTTTCCTACAAGTAGCTGCTCCCAGTCCACTTTGGCCCGATCCTGTTTTATCAAATTAAAATCAGCCTTCCCCCAATTCAGTACCTTTATTACTAGACTGTCTTTGTCCTTTTCCATAACTATCTTAAATCTTATAGATTTATGGTCACTATCCCCGAAATGCTCCCCCACTGATACTTCTACCAATAGTCCAGCTTCATTCCCTCGGATTAGTTCCAGTACTGCCCCTTCTCTTGTAGGACATTCTACACACTGGCTCAAAAAGCTCTCCTGTATGCATTTTAAGAATTCCTCCCTCTTTAAGCCTTTTGCGCTAAGACTCTTCCAGTTGATATTAGGTAAGTTGAAATCCCCTACTATTATTACCCTATTATTTTTATACCTCTCTGAGAATTGTCTACATATCTGTTCCTCTATCTCTCCCTGACTGACTGTTTGGAGGCCTGTAGTACACGCCCAGCCAAGTGATTGCCCCTCTTTTGTTCTTAAGTTCAACCCATATGGCCTCATTTGAGGAACCTAAGATATATCATCCCTCCTTACTGCAGTAATTGACTCCTTGATCAATAGTGCAATACCACCTCCTCTTTTATCCCCTCCCCTATCATGCCTGAAGATTTTATACCCTGGAATATTGAGTTGCTAGTCCTGCCCCTCCCTCAGCCATGTCTTTGTGATAGCAATATCATAATGCCATGTGCTAATCAATGCTCTCAATTCATCTGCCTTATCAGTAAGGCATTAAAGTATATGCAATCCAGCCTTGCATTTTTCACTTGTGACTTAACAGGTTTATATGTGCTCTGCCTTCCAGACTGACTCAGTTTCTCTTCTATATTTGGCTGTGCCTCGCCCTCTACTGTACCTCCACTCTGTATCCCATCCCCCTGCCAAATTAGTTTAAACCCCCCCCCAACAGCACTTGCAAACCTCCCAGCAAGGATGTTGGTCCCGTTCTGGTTCAGGTGCAACCTGTCCAACTTGTACAGGTCCCACCTTTGCCAGAAACAGACCCAGTGATCCAGGAACCTAAAGCCCTCCCTCCTGCACCATCTCCTCAGCCACACATTCATCTGCTCTATCCTCCTATTCCTATACTCGCTTGCACATGGCACAGGGAGTAACTCAGAGATTACAACCTTTGAGGTCCTGCTTTTTATTCTGCTACCTAGCTCCCTAAATTCTTGTTGCAGGACCTCATCCCTCTTTCTACCTATGTCATTGGTATCAATTTGTATCACGACCTCTGACTGCTCACTCTCACCCTTCAGAAAGTCCTGCAGCCGTTCCGTGACATCCTTGACCCGAGCACCAGGGAGGCAACATACCATCCTGGAGTCTCGTTTGCGGCCACAGAAACACCTATCTGCACCCCTTATGATAGAACCCCCTATCACTATAGCTCTTCCACTCCTTTTCCTCCCCTGCTGTGCAGCAGAGCCCTCCGTGGTGCCACAAACTTGGCTGTTGCTGCTTTCCCCTGGGAGGTCATTCCCCCCAACAGTATCCAAAGTGGTTTATCTATTTGAGAGCGGTTGGCCACAGGGGACTCCTGCACTACCTGCCTGCGCCTACTACTCTGCCTGGTCGTCACCCATCCCTTTTCTGCCTGAGCAGCCATTACCTTCGGTGTGACCACCTTGTTAAACATGCTATCCACGATGTTCTCAGCATCGCGGATGCTCCACAGTGAATCCACCCGCAGTTCCAGTTCCATAATGCGGGTAGCCAGTAGCTGCAGAGGGATACACTTTCTGCACACATGATCGTCAGGGACACTGGAAGCGTCCCTGATTTCCCACATAGCACAGGAGGAGCATATCACGGGTGTGAGCTCTCCTGCCATGATTTACCCTTAGATTAATTAGTTATTCCCTTAATTAAGAAATGCTAATTACACTAGGGGCCTTGTTCTACCCACTCCAATCTAAAGTCCTTAATAAGTTACACTGAATTTTAAAAAACTCTTCAGTAGTACTCACCTTATCACTAGAGGTTTTCTTTCAACAAAAAAACTTTCCCTTTTTTTAAGCTATTTAAATGCACTAACAGCTGCTACTCATCCAACCAATCACCTTGCAGATTTCCTGTGATGACACTTTAAGTTTTCTTTTCGAGTCTCAGCACACGCCGAGAGAGAGCAGGTCCACCAGCCACTGCCGCTACTGTCTTCAGGTAAGTGAGTGCCTTGAGCCCCACGCTTTCTTTTACAGCTCCCGCTCTGGATCAGCTTCCGCCCAGGTCCGCCAGCTGCCACCACTCCTGTCTTCAGGTAAGTGAGGGCCTTGAGCCCCGTGCTCTCTTTTACAGCTCCCGCTCCGGATCAGCTTCCGCCCAGGTCCGCCAGCCGCCGCTGCTCCTGTCTTCAGATAAGTCTCTTGCTAGTTTAAGTTCATATTTTTTGTCTTCCTTTTAATTATTCCTTGTTCATCCAGTTCTAAAATCCTCCCAGTTCTCAGACTTACTCCTCTTTTTGGTAACATTCTCAACCTCTTCCTCTAATCGAATACTATCTTTACCATCTCTTGATAGCTAAGGTGGGATGACTTTTTCCATGGGGTTTTTAATCATTAAAGGAATGTACATTTGTTGCAAATTATAAATTCATTATTTACATGTTTGTTATTTGGTAGTACAGAACTTGAGTATTGGTTCAAATAGAGACATTTTGTTGAAGCTTTTCATCTTGCTTTCATCAGGACAATTCACAAGAAAAACAATGTAAGAGAAAACAACAATTTTTACTGTATGAGAAGAGAGTGCTGATTGGTTGGCAAGTGGACTCAGATTGGTAAAATGTTGCCATGGAAAATGCTCCAGTTTATGATGACTGACAGTTAACTGCCAAGTTTTGTTTGAAATTTAAACCAGGCAGCTCCTGTTTATCATTCCTAATCTACTGTCATATCTTTTTAAGTTAGCTTCCAAATGTACATTATGCAATGTACCCTCATACCTATGTAGTTTGCTTTGTTCAGTTTTACAACTCTAGTTTCATAAATCACTCTCAAACTCAATACAAAATACTATCATTTTATGATTACTCTTCCCTAGAGGCTCCTTTACTACAAGGTTGTTAATTACTCTTTTCTCATTGCATGATACTGGATGCAAAATAACTTGTTCCCTAGTTGGTTCCTCAACATACTGATCTAGAATGCTTTTACGTATACATCCAATGAATTTATCCTTCATGTTATTACTGCAAATTTGATTTGCTCAATCTATGTGAGATTAAAGTCGCCTATGATTACACTTATACCCTTGTTACATGCATCTCTAGTTTCCTGATTTATCCTCTGCTTGACACTAGAACTACTGTTTAAGGGGGCTTATAAACTATTCCCACCAGTGTTTCCTGCCCTTTGTTTTTTTCTTAACTGCATTCAAATTGATTCTACATCTGGATTTTCTGAGCTAAGATCCTTTGGGTGGTAGGGGGTTGGGGGATGTGTAAATTTTAACCTGAAAAATTGGGCGGGTTTGGTTGGGTGGGCATTTGAAGTCTGAGAAATCTTTTTCCTGACCCAAACCTGCCTCCAACCAGCCTATTTTCAGTTTTAACTGAGACAGAAGGTGGGTGGGCAACCAACCCACTTCAAGGAGGTGGGTTTAAACTTTACATATTGTTACAACCAAGGAGGGAGGAGTGCACTATTAATTCAGTCCCACTTTTCCACAGGTCACAACATATATTTAAATTTTCCCACTTATCAAAACAATCAATCAATCAGATGCTCTACTTTTCCCCAGATTAAAGCATACCAATCAGGTTTCTTTAATAAACAACAAAACTATCCATCTATTATAAACCAAGTCTTAACCAATAATGTGGTAAATTATACATACAAATGGATATATTAAAGCCCCTTATTTTATCCTAGTCCTCAGACACAAAACTGGAAAAAAAGGGTTTTGTTTACAGCTGTTACAAAGAAATAGAAGGAATAAAAAAAACTTAGACTGAGGAGAAGATATAGAAACCCTTTGTTTTGGTGAGGTGTCCCAAAGGTGAATAGGTGGCTGCTACTAGGAATCTTCCGAGAACAGTTCTTTCCAGGAGATGTTAGTGAATAGACTGGGTAGGCTTTCAAGAGATGCAGCTACAGAAGTCTTCACATAGATCACACGTCAGATGTGCATCAACAAAAGTTTCAATTCCCACACATTCGATTCAAAGTTCCTTCAAAGATGCAAGGTTTCTGCAAAACATGCAGGATTTCTTCAAATACAGGAGGAAACAGTACAACTTGATGCAAGAATTCTTTAAAGAGAGAGAGAGAGATATCAGCTATCGTCTCCTGGCAGGTCAGAAATCAAACTTCTTTCTGTTTCTCTTCAGGCCAAACACCAACTGGCATTTTAACAGTTTGAAATGAAATTAAAACTGTTCAGCAGAAATCCTGCGACATCTATAAATTGTGGTCTGTCATTTCCTTGTAAACATCTATCTCTTCTGGTCATTATACCCCTGCTGTGTTTACTTGAAATCAGATGCTTTCCAGAACTTGTTTACGAACCAAAACCAGGAATCTTCTGTTGACCTTCATTTTTTTTTTAAAACAACCACAAAGTTCAGCCTCTTCAAGATTCCAGATGAATTAGTGTCCACAATCCAACTATAATTTTTTAAAACATATGGTCCAAAGAAAAATAGAAGCGCTCACGAAACAATATGATAATGAGGATGCAAGCCCTATTGTCATTCGACTTTTTAACTTTACTGTTGTTGGCCCATTTTCCTGAGCATCGAGAAAACCGGCAACTTCATTGAGGTGAGGACTTGGTGGATTCATGAGCTGAGTGCCTTTGCACCTACCTCCAGGATCCAGATGCTTACCTGAGGAGCCTTCGTAATTGGGCACCCGCCCACCATGACATTTCCCCCCCAAAGCTTCCAATCCCACCATGAGGCCTCCAATCCCTCCACCCAGCCTTCAATCCCCCACAAATTTCTGATCCTCCCAAGCATGAGTCCTCTAATCCCACCACAAAGCCTCTGATTCTACTCCCACCTCATCCCCTGTCATCACACCTCATCCCCTGACTTCCCCCCCATGAAAGGGCTTGAAGCCCTTTTGAAATGGCGTCGGCGCCAGACGCCGTTGCTGGGGACAGGGCACCAGCCCCACTTCATTGGGGGGGGTGGGGGGGAGGGGGTTGGAGGGCACGCAGTCTGCCCTGGCCATATAAATGAGCCACTGCATCTAATTCACTCCCCAGGCCCCTGACCTCTCCCCACCATGAGACCTCTGATTCACCACTGCACTCCCAGGCCCCAAGCGTCTCTATATCACCATGAGGGCTCTGATCTCTCGATCACTTCCCCAAGGCCCCAACTTTTCCCTGCTGGATTGTCAGCTCACCTAATTACACACCCCCACCCCTCTCCGATAGATCTATGTTCTCCCCCAGCCCCACTCGCCCCTCCCCTCCTTCCTTAACCCGGATCAGCCACTATCTTCAACCCTACCTCCACCAACCCTCAGCCTCCCCCCCACCCTGATCGACCACATCCACAGAATCACAGGTCTTAAATTTATGTTGCCATCGCCGTGATTGGTGGCCGTAAAAGTTGGCGGCCCCCACAGGTGGGCTTTACTCCACGGAGTTGCCGCGATAGTAAATGCGGCGGCTCATTAACATGGCCGAGGAGGACTGCCCCCCTCGCCCGATGATGTGGAGGGGGCGGGCGCTCCATCCCTGCATCCCCGGCAATGACGTCCAGTGCCATTACGCAGGCGCTGATGCCATTTTGAAAAGGCTTCAAGCCCTTACATGTAATCTGAATTTTTAAAGGGATAGAGATGAAGGCTGAATTTTACCAGCCCCTTAACAACAGGGGATGTGGTGGGGAGGCCCGTAAAATACTTAAGGAAGCAGTCCGCCACGACCCTCGACGCCGAGAAGATCCACTCTATTTACCTGGCGGCAGCAAGGCTTTGGTGCGGCCCCAACCAACCCCCCACACCCGCCGCTCGGTGATGGCACCTTCCTTTAAATAGTAAAATCAATACAAGTTAATTTACATATACTTACCTTGTCCCAGCTGCCATCCCACGCCGATATTACGGCCGCCGGCCGCAACTTGTGCACCTTTAGAACTCTGTACGGAGTTCCGAGGCAAGACACTGGTGGGGAGGGGGAGGACTGAAATTATCAGGGCACGTGGGGAGCTGGGAAAACCTTTTTTATTGGTTGTGGGGATATTGAGAAGGGGTTGAGGGTCAAATGTTCAGAAGGTGGGGAGGTTAAAGCCCAAATTTTACAAATTGTTTTTTTGGGTGGATGGGTTATTTTATTAATTGATAACTCTGGGGGAGGGGGTGGGGGGGAATTGGAAAGGGGAGTGAAAGTGTTTCTGACATTTTGTTATTTTTGGGCGTCGGCACCTTTCAAAATTATATTGAACCTCAAGGGTTTGAAGCCCTTTAAAAATGGCATCGGCGCCAGACTCCATAGCTGGCCCCTCGAACCTGCTCTGCCATTCAACAAGTTCATGGCTGAACTGATTACTCCACATTGCTACCTACCCCCGATAACCTTCCACCTCCTTGCTTATCAAGAATCTATCTACCCCTGCTTAAAAATATTCCAAGACTCTGCTTTCACCGCCTTTTGAGGAAGAGAATTAAAAGACTCACGACCCTCAGAGAAAAGATTTCTCCTCATCTCTGTCTTAAATGGGCAACCCCTTATTTTTAAACAGTGCAAGATGCACTGCAGCGTAGAATCATAGAACATTTAAGGCTCAGAAACAGGCCAATTGGCTCATCATGTCTGTGCCGGCTGAAAAACGATCCACCTATTCTAATCCCATCTTCCAGCATTTGATCCATAGCCCTGCAGCTTACGGCACTTGAGGTGCATTTCCAGACTCCTTTTGAATGAATTGAGGGTCTCTGCCTCAACTATCCTTTCAGGCAGTGAGTTCCGGACCATCACCACCCTCTGAGTGAAAAAGTTTTTCCTCATCTCCCCTCTAATTTTTCTACCAATCACTTTAAAGCTATGTCCCCTCGTCACTGACCTCTCTGCTAAGGTGAATAGACCCTTCAACTCCACTCTATCCAGGCACCTCAAAATTTTGTACGTTTCAATCAGCTCTCCCCCCAGCCTTCTTTGTTCCAAGGATAACAACCCCAGCCGATTCAATCCTTCCTCATAGCTGCATTTTTCCAGTCCTGGCAACATCCTCATAAATCTCCTCTGTATCCTTTCTAGTGCAATTACATCCTTACTGTAATGAGGTAACCAGAACTGCACAAGGTACTCAAGTTGTGGCATAACCAATGATTGAGACAGTTCCAGCATAACCTTCCTGCTCTTATATTCCATACCTTGGATAATAAAGGAAAGGATTCCATCTGCCTTCTTAATCACCTTATCGACCTGTCCTGCTACCTTCAAGGGTCTGTGGACATTCACTCCAAGGTCCCTCACTTCCTCTACACGTCTCAGTAATTTCCCATTAATCGTGCATTCCTTTGCCTTGTTTCACCTCCTCAAATACATCACCTCACACTTCTCCAAGTTCAATTCCATTTGCCACTTTTCTGCCCATCTGACCAGACCATCAATATCTTCCTGCAGCCTACAGCTATCCTCCTCGCTATCTACCACACAGCCAATCTTTGTGTCATCCATAAACTTCTTGATCATGCCCCTACATTTACATCCAAATCATTAATATACACCACAAAAAACAGGGGACCCAGTACTGAGCCACTGAAAACAACCCTCCCGTCGCTAAAACATCTGTCAACAATTACCCTTTGGTTCCTGTTCCTGAGCCAATTTTGTATCCACCTTGCTCCATTTCCCTGGCTCCCATGGGATTTTATTTTATTAATCAGTCTGCCATGTGGGACCGTGTCAAAAGCCTTGCTAAAATCCATGTAGACCACATCAACTGCACTACCCTCATCTATCTTCCTTGTTACTTCAAAAAATTCGATCAAACTGGTCAAACAAGATCGTCCCTTAACAAATCCACGCTGACTATCCTTGATTAAGCTGAGCCTAAGTGACAGTTTATCCTGTCTCTCAGAATAGATACCGATAATTTGCTCACTACTGAGGTTAGACTGACTGGCCTGTAATTATTCAGTCTATCCTTCGCTCCCTTTTTAAACAGAGGTACAACATTAACAATTCTCCAATCCTCCGGCACCACACCTGTATCCAGTGAGGACTGGGAATTGATGGCCAGATCCTCTGCTATTTCCTCCCTTGCTTCTTTTAACAGCATAGGATACATTTCATCTGGCCCTGGTGATTTATTAACTTTCAAGGATGCTAATCCAATTAATACTTCCTCTCTACCTATGTTTATCATATCTAATACTTCACACTGTTCCTCCTTAACCACAATATTTGCATCGTCCCTAACTTTTGTGAAGACAGATGCAAGGTATTCATTAAGAACCATACCAATCTCTTCCGCTGCTACATATAGGCTACCATTTTGGTCTTTTATAGTCCCTACTCTCTCCTTAGTTATCCTCTTACTCTTGATGTATTGATAAAAC
The DNA here is from genome assembly GCF_036365525.1 of Heterodontus francisci. NCBI lineage: Eukaryota > Metazoa > Chordata > Chondrichthyes > Heterodontiformes > Heterodontidae > Heterodontus > Heterodontus francisci. The sequence continues at coordinate 43,344,877 of NC_090375.1, forward strand.
ATCTTTGGGTTTACCTTGATTTTGCTTGCCAATATTCTTTCATGCCCTCTCTTTGCTTTCTTAATTTCCTTTCTGATTTCATCCCTCCACTTTCTATACTCCTCTTGGCTTTCTGTAGTATTGAGTTCTCTTTTTTATATTTTTTGTGTTTTTTATTTTATTTCATCTTAGTTTGTTTAGTTTGCTTACCCACGTTTTTTTTCATGTTTGTATTTGCGGCTGTTCAGTTTTCAGCCTGTTAACACTATCTGTACTAATGCTTTGTCTTTCAACACACTATTAGCATATTGTTTGCCTTTGCTCCATGACCTTCTGGTCAGCTATTCTGTGACCTTGTCCTATCTACACCTTCTCCTTTGTTATCTCTTGCCCCACTCCCGCTTTACTTGCTTATAACCTTCCACATTTCTCATATTTGCCAGTTCTGAAGAAGGGTCACTGACCTGAAACATTAGCTCTCCTTCTCTCTCCACAGATGCTGCCAGACCTGCTGAGTATTTCCAGCATTTCTTGTTTTTATTATTATTATTGAGTTCTCAGTGTCAGACATAAGCTGTCCTTTTCTGTCTTATCTTACCCTGAAGGTTCCTTGACATCCATGGGACTCTAGATATGGCCGCCTCACCCTTTTTCTTTGTGGGTACATGTTTACTCTGAACTCCTTGAATCTCCCCTTTGAATGCCTCCCACTGTGTGACACCAATTTACCTTCAAGTAGCTGTTTCCGGTCCACTTTCTCTAAATCACTCCTCAGTTTTGTAAAATTGACCTTGTCCCAATTGAGAACTCTAACTCCTGTTCGATTTCATAATTATGTTAAAACTGACTGAATTATCATCATTACCATCAAAATGCTCTCACAGCCACTCCTTTCACATGCCAATCTTCATTTCCTAAAACTAAGTCTAAAATTGCACCCTTTCTTGTTGGACATGCTACCTACTGGGCAAAAATGTTCTCCTGAATGCACCTCAAGAATTCTGCTCCCTCAATTCCTTTCACACTCAAACTATCCCAGTTAAAATTGGGGTAATTAAATTCCTCTGCTGTTACTGCCGTATTGTGCTTGCCGTTCTCAAAGCAATGCACCATGGTTCCTTCGACAACACTTCAGTCCTGCCACATCCAGCCGTGAATGGTAGTGGACAATTAAACAACTAATTGGAGGAGGTGGCTCCACAAATATCCCCATCCTCAATGATGGGGGAGCCCAGCACATCAGTGCGAAAGATAAGGCTGAAGCATTTGCAACAATCTTCAGCCAGAAGTGCCGAGTTGATGATCCATCTCGGCCTCCTCCTGAAGTCCCCAGCATCACAGTTGCCAGACTTCAGCCAATCCGATTCACTCCACGTGATATCAAGAAACGACTGAAGGCACTGGATACTGCAAAGACAATTGGCCCTAACAATATTCCGGCAATAGTACCGAAGACCTGTGCTCCAGAACTTGCCGCGCCCCTAGCCAAGCTGCTCCAGTACAGCTACAACACTGGCATCTACACTGCAATGTGGAAAATTGCCCAGGTATGTCCTGTACACAAAAAACAGGACAAGTCCAACCTGGCCAATGACCGCCCCATCAGCCTACTCTCAATCATCAGTAAGTGATGGAAGGTGTCATCAACAGTGCCATCAAGCAGCACTTTCTTAGCAATAACCTGCTCAGTGATGCTCAGTTTGGGTTCCGCCAGGGCCACTCAGCTCCTGACCTCATTACAGCCTTGGTTCAAACATGGACTAAAGAGCTGAACTCAAGAGGTGAAGTGAGAGTGACGGCCCTTGACATCAACGCAGCATTTGACCGAGTGTGGCATCAAGGAGCCCTAGCAAATCTGAGGTCAATGGGAATCAGGGGGAAAACCCTCCGCTGGCTGGAGTCATACCTAGTGCAAAGGAAGATGGTTGTGGTTGTTGGAGGTCAATCATCTGAGCTCCAGGACATCACTGCAGGAGTTCCTTAGGGTAGTGTCCTAAGCCCAACCATCTTCAGCTGCTTCATCAATGACCTTCCTTCAATGATAAGGTTAGAAGTGGGGATGTTCACTGATGATTGCACAATGTTCAGCACCATTCGTGACTACTCAGATACTGAAGCAGTCCGTGTAGAAATGCAGCAAGACCTGGAAAATATCCAGACTTGGGCTGATAAGTGGCAAGTAACATTCGCGCCACACAAGTGCCAGGCAATGATCATCTCCAACAAGAGAGAATCTAACCATCTCCCCTTGACATTCAATGTCATTACTATCACTGAATCCCCCACTATCAACATCCTAAGGGCTAGCATTGACCAGAAACTGAACTGGAGTAGCCATATAAATACGGTGGCGACAAGAGCAGGTCAGAGGCGAGGAATCCTCCGGCAAGTAACTCACCTCCTGACTCCCCAAAGCCTATCCACCACACCATCTACAAGGCACAAGTCAGGAGTGTGATGGAATACTCTCCACTTGCCTGGATGGGTGCAGCTCCAACAACACAAGAAGCTCAACACCATCCAGGACAAAGCAGCCCATTTGATTGGCACCCCATCTACATTCACTCCCTCCACCACCGACGCACAGTTGCAGCAGTGTGTACCATCTACAAGATGCACTGCAGCAATGCACCAAGGCTCCTTAGACAGCACCTTCCAAACCCGCGACCTCTACCAACTAGAAGGACAAGGGCAGCAAATGCATGGGAACACCACCACCTGCAAGTTCCTCTCCAAGTCACACACCATCCTGACTTGGAACTATATCGCCATTCCTTCACTGTCGCTGGGTCAAAATCCTGGAACTCCCTTCCGAATAGCACTGTGGGTGTACCTATCCCACATGGACCTCAGCGGTTCAAGAAGGCAGCTCACCACCACCTACACGAGGGCAATTAGGGATGGGCGATAAATGCTGGCCTGGCCAGCGACGCCCAAATCCCATGAATGAATAAAAAAAACTTTCCAAATCTGCAAACTCTACCACCTAGAAGCACAAGGGTAGTAGTTGCATGGGAACACCGCCAACTGCAAGTTCCCCTCAAAGCCACACATCATCCTGATTTGGAACTATATCGCCGTTCCTTCATTGTTGCTGGGTCAAAATCCTGGAACGCCCTTCCTAACAGCACTATGGGTATACCTACCCCACAGGGACTGCAGAAGTTCAAGAAGGCAACTCACCACCACCTTCTCAAGGGAAGTTAGGGATGGACAATAAATGCTGGGTTTGCCAGTGATGCCCATATCCCATGAACAAATAAAAAAAAATTTAAATGGTGGTCTTGTCACCGCACAGCAGGGGTGCTGCCACAAGGCCTCGTTGCCACCGGCAATATGGGGCCGGACTTTCCTGGCATTGAGGTCCATGGCAGGCCTCTCCCGGAGGCATTTTCCACCCGCCCCACCACCACAACGCCTAAAATTCAACCCACAGAATCACAGAATTCCGTGTTCCCCATGAACTAACCCATTCCCTCCCCTTTCTCTCCACTGTCCTCATCCCATCCTTTATCATCAGGGTGATATTGCTCGTTTTCTCTTTTCCCATTTTTCCTATCTCTTCTAAAGGTCAAGTACCATAGAATACTTAGTTCTCAACCTTGTTATTAGTTCCCAATCATTGTTTCCTTGATGAGGTTTCGGGCTTAGCCATGGATCTAATTATAGCGCAGTTCAGCTGCCAAGCATATAATCTTGAGAAGAAAGGAGCCTTGAATCAAGTGTGTATTCCCAAGCAGGCAGCTTTTCACTTGCGGGGCAAAGAAAGGAGCGGGTATGTAAAACCATCAATGCAGATGCCAGGAAAGTGGCTGCTGAACTGCATGATACGCTGCTGATCATCTCACTTGAGTTATACTTTAATGAGGTGAGGGAGTCAAAGCAATTCTTGAAAACAATTGACTTGTCTGAAGGAGCATGTCAAGAAACATGGATGCAATCAAAGACCCTGAATGTTGGGGAAAGCAAATTTGGGAATAGATACAAAAATGGCATTGGGAGACCTGGCATTTTCAGTTGCCACCTGTTTGAATATTTCAATTAGGCCCCTTCCTGTTTCCAGTGGAAATACTGGCTGCCTAAATCTAGTATTGCCTGAAAATTGGAACCAGCCAACCTCTAGCAGTATTCAACAGTGTTTTTTTCCCCTGATTAATGTCTCACCACCATGCCCTTTATAGAGATAAACAAGACAAAAATCAGGTATCCACAGGCTATTTGACCAAGGTGGGAGGTAGGGAGCCCATGTCTGTTCTCCCCCACATCCACAAAGTCACACTTTCCACAAGAAATCAATTATTGTGATCAAATGTGAGAACGCTGGCTGATGTTTTCCCTTTCTTAGTATGAAAACTAATTGCTGATAGTGCCCCTGTGACTGAGAACAGCTAACGCACCACAACAGGACATCAAAACTGGTCTTTATAGCCTTGTTCTACACTGGGCGGTGTACTTGCCATCTGCTCAATTGGGGGACAAAAGGCATTCATACAGTGACAGACATCTCTAATTAACATTGGCAAAGAAGCAAATGTTAGGGATGTGGTTCTACAATGGATATTGGCATGGATGGCAGAAACAAGATGGACATGGATTCAGAAAAGATCATTCAGTTCCTATTTGAGATTTGAAATTAGCAAACCAAATCAGCAAACCTCATTGTCTACCAACTGAAATGTCACTGTAAGAAGTTAATCTTGAAAGTTGTGTTCTTATCCTTTTTTTTGTTTGTGAATGTATTAACATTTAAAATCTTCTGAACTGCCAGGAATCTGTGTAGAGGAGTTTTTTTTAACACAACTTGTGATAAGGTTAATTTATCAGCTCAACAAATTAATAAATGTTAATGTCTCTGGAAAAAAATCCATGTTAAAGCATAACAGCATAAGGAGTTTTGGGAACAGGAAAAGGCTGATAGGTCCAGCAGGCCTGTCCCTTGTTGCTGAATCAATTTTAATAGCTGGAACATCATTTGGGGCCATTTGGGACACAGCTGAATTCTTGATACGTGCTCCTGGTGGACAAGCATCCTCACGAAGAGTACAAATTAAAAAAAAAATACCCCTTGCATCCCTTAATCTCTCTGTCTCTCTCTTCAACAGCCTGCTTGATCTTCTCTTGAATGCATTTATACTTTCTATATCATTGCTGTTTACTGCCAACTTATTCCACAAGCCTATGACTCTTTGGTTTTAAATTTATGAAAATTAGTTCAAAGCCATCAAATTGGCAAAATAAATTACCTAAATGAATAAGAGGTTACATTGTGCCATAATAGCTTAGCATTAACTGCCTTGCTGATTATAAATTTACAACTGTGAATCAGAGATCAGAGTCTGAGATTAATCTAAACTGGTGAGATTAATTTAGAATTAGAATCCTTAGATATCTGACAAGTTAATAATATTGGATAGGCAGCTTATTAGGTACTTAAAGTCTACATGCTCATGGCTAGCAACGTTTCCAGAAAATAGATGACTTCATGAGTTTATCTAGTTAGGTTGGTTGCCTTGCCTTCTTCTGGGATAAATGTGATAAGCCTCTGAGAAGTCACTGTGATAAATTTCCATTTTTAGCGGTACTATCAAATCCTCTTGGACCCTCTGCTCCTACCTTCCACCCTTATCTGGGCTATATGGCTTAATTCTCAGTTTCCTTGATCTCGGGGAAACTTGTACATCTGAATGGCACACAAATGTCTGCCTGGTATAGCAATACAATTTAATTTCTGCAATGTCTGTCTGTTGGAGACACACTGTCCTCCTTCTACACATACTAAATAAAGAACTATGACCAACAGTACTACACGTACTACAAGAAGTAAGAAAAAGGAAAACAATTCTGTGTCAAGAGTACCATCTTATATATCCTTGATTTTCAAAGAAACTTCAATTTAATTGGCAAATCTGAGTGACACACATGTTAGAAAACTTCAAGCAACATTGGACTGTAAATTTGCAAGCACTCTATTTTTTCTATTTTAAATAATGTTTATATCTTCAGTGTTTAAGAATTTAGTTTTATTAATTAAACAGTTAATTTGTTGATTTAAAGACACTTGGTTTGGTTAGCCTCATTCGGGGGTTAATAGATGGTACAATTTAGCTGGGTCTTTCTTTCATTTGGAAAGTTTTAAATGATATGCTAGGCAATCTGTGAAACAAATTAACAGTGCATTTCTCCAACCACAATCAGAATTGTATATTTTGATTGGGGGCTTTGACTGGAGTGGTCGGTCATAACAACAGTAAACAAGAAACTCTTCTGATATTGTCTCAAACCCCTCTCTGCTGTATTTTCCTCTCCTCGTTTCTATCGCTATTTGCATGTGTGTATCGCGTGTGCATGCTAACATGGGTGTGTCGTATATCCGTAGGCATTAACCGTATTAGGGTTTAAGTTTAAATTTTAATAAAATTTCATCTTTCTTCTTTAAACCTCAGAAAACCTGTGTGAATTGGTTTCTTTGTCTTATAATTGGAAAGCTGTGAACAAGGATTCACAAAGGGGCAGCTCAAAACACAGTGTGTTTAAAATTAAACCCTGTTACAATAAGACCAGGTGAAGACAGCAACAGACTCCTAGACACCTTTCTCACCTGGTCACTGTTGAATTAAGGCTGACCTTAAAGCAATGGTCAATTCTGTACTTAATTAAAAGGCATTCCAAAGTAGACTGATGCATATATTTCAATAAACTTTGGTTGCTAACAAGTTCTGCAGAAGGAAACACCTGTGACTACATCATCCTTTTTAGAAGAAGGATATTGGAACAACAAATACTTAAAAGTTTCAAATGGTAGAATAACAACAAGAGTGAAACCATCGATAAGATAACAAAGTGGGGGAGCTGTACCACTCAACAGAAAAAAAGCTTGTTAAAATTAATAACCAAGCTCATTAAAATTGACCTCAAGTAGTGTTGGATTATATATTACTGAAATGTGTGGATTGTCGCATAGAAGGGGTAAGGAGAAGTTATTAAAAAGTGGTTGTTGGAACAGATATTTAGGATTCATAAAGGCCAGAGACACTGACCTCAATATTGTAACATGTTTCAGTCCTCCGACGAAAACTACAAGGTTTTGTCAAAAGTACTGCTTTTGAAGTGTATGTTTAATCACTATATACTTAATAAATCTGTGACATCTGACATTCAATGTTTATGCAGCTAATTGATTTGAGGAGTAAATTGTAAGCAAGAAAGCACTTACGCTCTCTCACTACAGTATTGGTGAGTTAACTGATTTCAGCTAAGGCAGAGATTGAATGTTTACAATATGCATCAACGTTCTAGGCTAACGACAAATCAGCCAGCGTTCCTACTCCTAAATGGTATTTGTTGATCTGTGTAGGAAAGTGCAGATGCGTGAATAGGATCAGGTTCAGCTGTGATCCTCCCACAGTTGGAAAGCATGGAGCCCAGTCGTTATCTCAAATTATACATAAATGGAGGCTACTTCGGCGATATACAATGCAACCCTGCAGTGGCACTTCAAAAGCAATTAGAGGAGAAGAGGAAATCAGGAACAAAAAGGAATCGTGCTGCTCAACAGATCGCAAGACTACTAGAAAACAAAATGAGTAAAGTACACAGATAACAAATTATATTAAATCTACTGAAACGACATAAAATGAGATTGGTATTTAGTCATGCATGAAGAGATCATATTTGTTTGAGCCATTAGGTAGGTGAACTCAAAGAGTCCTTTTAAAGGACAAAGACAGCCTGCAGGCAAAACACCAGACACAGTCATTTCAGGGCTTTATGCAATACATTAGAGTCATAGAGCACTGAAACAGGCCCTTCAGCCCACCGAGTCTGTGCCAACCAACAACCACCCATTTATACTAATCCTACATTCCCTACCACATCCCCACCTTCCCTCAATTCTCCTACCAACATTAGAGGCAATTTACCTATCAATCTGCAAGTCTTTGGCTGTGGGAGGAAACCGGAGAACCCGGCAGAAACCCACACGGTCACAGGAGAACTTGCAAACTCCACACAGGCAGCACCCAGAACCAAACCCGGGTCGCTGGTACTGTGAGGCTGCGGTGCTAACCACTGTGCCACTGTGCCACCCCACATTTCAAATTCAACAACGCAGGCAGTAAAGAATGATCCATTTGTCCTGGAAAGGAATTCTATGGATGGTTTTGCTGCTATTATACAATGTATGGGGCAAAGTCTTCACAATGTCCAGATAACTAAGTGTTTATTCCCTTCAACAGCAGGCAGATTAAATAGAAACACAGCGTGTAATGTATTTATAGATGGGTTTTAGTTTTTAAGGGTGGTCATCATTTCCTTTTTCAGTGATTTTATCTTTTTCCCTCTCCTCTTTTGAAGATGCTGACAGTTGCTGTGATGTGCATCCTTGGGTGCAAGTTGCTCTCTGGCACTTAGCCAGGGGGCATTCTTCATGCGTGAGTTTTGGTAATGTGTAGAGTATCACAACAGAACCCTATGGAACAATTAGGCTATTTTTTTTCCTTCTTTAACCCAGGGACACTGAGACAAATTATGGTTTCCCTATCGCGGATGGATGCAGGGAAATTATAGAATGCTAGAAGATACTGCACAGAAGGTCCATTTATTCCCTGGCACTTGTGCCAATGCTAGTTAGCTTTTCAAAATCAGCTATCTGCTAAATCAGCTACAGGCTCTAGTCCTGCTTCCCTCTCTTTTTCTCCATATATTTTTATATTCTTTCTTTTCAAATGTTCAAATTATGTAGTGACTGCCTAAATAACCACTAAAAGTAGACCATTCTAATCTTAGCCTTTAGCACTGACCTCATCAGATTATGCAGAAGTCAAACTTAACAGACCAGGAATCATCTCCAATTGTAATTGATTGTACAAAGCTTCATGTGTATGTGCAACTACAAATCCATTATTTGGTCCTTCTCTTTGTCTCAAGCATTCTGTTAGTTCATCTGGGTTCAATTTAGCTTCACAATATGTCTTGCCTTTTTGTCAAGTTCTCTGGACTAGGGAGTACTCTGAATGACAGCTGAACCTATACCCAGTGATTCTTTGAAATCTTTTAATATCCCATTCATGGATCAGTTCTGCAATGTATGAAAAAATGCTGGTGCCCTGAGTTAATCTCCTTTACGCTGCATTTTCAATTTTGCATTTCTGAAAACGGAACTTCTCTGATAAGGGAATACAGGACAAGGGAACTTAACCCGAACATCAGAGTCAGGCCATTCAGGAAAGAAATTAGGAAATGCTTCTTCATGCAAAATGTGGTAGATGTGTAGAACTCTCTCCCACAAAATACAATAGCTGCAAGCTCAATTAATGATTTTAATTCCGAGCTCAATAGATTTTTGTGAGCCAACTGTATTCAGGGATATGGAGCTAAGGTGGGTGGATGGTGTTTGGATATAAATCAGCCATGATCTCATTGAATGGCAGAACAAGCTCGAGAGCTTAATGGCCTACTCCTGTTCCTATGAGAGGCTCAGGGTAAACGCTGATACTGACAATGTCGAGGGCCCTGTCAACTATAGTGGGCAGATTTCTCGGTTGAGGAAAAAGGAAGGCCTATCAGAAGCACTAATATGGAAGGAATAGAGAGAGAAACAAAAGCAAAAAACAAACTAGCAAAGAAAAACAAAACAAAAGTGGGAGCAGAGTCATAGAGTCATTTACGGCATAGAAACAGGCCATTCAGCTCATCGACTCCATGCCATCTCTCCACAGAGCAATCCGGACAGTTTCACTCCCCCGCTCGATCCCGATAATCCTGTAAGTTTATTTCCTTCAAGTGCTCATCCATTTTCCTTTTGAAATCTTTGATTGTCTCTGCTTCCACCACCCTTATGAGCAGCCAGTTCCAGATCATTACCACTCACTGCATAAAAATGTTCTTCCTCACATTACCCCTGCATCTCTTGCCTAAAACCTTAAAATGGTTATGATCTAAAACTGTTGAACTCAATGTTGAGTCCAGAAGGGTAAACGTGCCCAGTCCAAGTATGAGGTGCTGTTCCTCAAGCTTGCATTGATCTTCAATGGAACACTGCAGGAGGCCGAGGGCAGAAAGATCAGAGTGGGAGCAAGATGGATAATTAAAATGATAGACGATTGGAAGCTCAAGGTTAGGTGTTAACTCTGCTTCTCTCTCCACAGATGCTGCCAGACCTGCTGAGTATTTCCAGCATTTTCCATTTTTATTTCAGATTTTCAGCATCCGCAATATTTTTATTTTATATAAACAAAGAACAGTACAGCACAGGAACAGCCATTCGGCCCTCCAAGCCTGCGCCGATCTTGATGCCTGCCTAAACTAAAATCTTCTGCACTTCCGGGGCCCATATCCCTCTATTCCCTTCCTCTTCATGTATTTGTCAAGATGCCTCTTAAACGTCGCTATCGTACCTGCTTCCACCACCTCCCCCGGCAGCAAGTTCCAGGCACTCACCAACCTCTGTGTAAAGAACTTGCCTCGCACATCCCCTCTAAACTTTGCCCCTTGCATCTTATGTCCCCTAGTAACTGACTCTTCCACCCTGGGAAAAAGCTTTTGACTTGTGAAAAAACATTTGACTTGTGTGTGTGAGCTGAGAACTCATTCTGCCTACAACCACAGCACAATGGTAACTAGTTCAATGCACAGTTGAAAACCATCTACACTGGTTGCCAGGAGTGTTACGCCTCAAGGGTGAGGGAGCAAGACCACCTCGTGAAGCGTTATTCTATGTCCCTGGATGTACACCACCTTATCAATTTTGCAATGGTTCCTCTACAAGGTAATGCAGAGCTGAAAGCAGTCTGTGCTATAAAAGGAGTGTTTATCATTTCTTTGGTTGAGATTAATTTATAATGCTGACATGACAGTAATGATGGAAACAAAAAAGAAGCTAACCTTCAGAAATAAATTAAATAGGAACTACAATTCTAAGAAACCAAAGGCACTTTAACAAAGCAGAAACTGATAAAATCTTAATTCAGACTTAATGCCTTGTGGAATGGACAGTGTTTAATTTCCCTTTTACATGACAGAAACCATACTCTGTGAATGTGGAGATTACTCAGAGAATCTATTAACCTGGCAATTTGAAAACAACAAGTGGCGGTCAAGTTAATTGTATGCATGGAAAGAACTGAGAGAAGCCATAAAATTGACACAATAGAAATAAATCAGCCTTCCTGAGTCCTTGGGTCAGGCTGCAAATGATCAGAAATTCTTTCATCTAACTACTTCCAAATTAATTATCTCAGGGGAAGAAAAAATAAAAAGGGCTGCTGCTCAAGCTGCAGTTGTGATAAAAACTTTAGCTTAAAACCCAAGAAGTTTTGAACCAGGCAGTTTGGTTTCTGTGGATATTTCAAAAATGAAGTAAAATAAGTCTGCTTCGTAAAATAATTCATTTTTCTGCTTAAGCTTACGATGAGAACATTTTTCAATGAATTTTTGTCATCAGGAAAGTAAGTGTCAGGTCCCGCCCTTGTCCTGACCCTATCCTGATATTGTTTTGGAGATGCCAAAAGCTGGCAACTCTGCATTACCTCCTTGACACAACAGTGACAAAGAAGTTTAATATGAAAGGGGAAAAATTATAGATATGAGAGTATTTTCTAGGGGCATTGGCTGCCCAAGTTGGAAGACTGCTCAGTTCTTCAGAATTGGCATTGCTCATCATCAACAGCACAAAATTAACTAAATGCATAAATAACACAGATTCCAATACATATTTAATGATTGATAGCTATAGTCATTGAGCGTACAAGCCCTATCGTCATAATGAATGCTTCGGGCTGTTATATTCTGTAATAACAGGCAAATTTCCTCTGTAATGCCATGAAAGAACTTTTGTAATGTTAGTCAAAGGAAGCACAGGGTTGCCACACTCAAAACAAGGTAAGGTCAGGACAAGAGTGGCTCATGACTTGGGTTCTTGCTTTCCTATGTAAATTCATTGAAAATTTTATTCAGTTCTGTAGCTCTTAGTTTAACATAACATATATTAGGATCTTCACCATGAAATAACTAAGGCAAAAATGCAAATGTTGTAACTCTTACACAAAAATTTGTATTTGGTGGACTCCTTTAGTGAATGCTTTTACTGCATACTAATGCTGATTGGAGCATTCCCTTTGACACTTAGTGAATAAGTGGTCATGTATTTGCTGAGTCATGACAGTGGAGCTTCTCTTGGAGTGTGCATGTTTGTCTAGGCATCAGTATGTTCTCCATCAGCCAAAAGGAGGGGCACAATTCAGCAACCCCTCAAACCAAAAGAAAAACTTGCATTTATATTGCACCATTCACAATGTCAGGACACCCCAAAGCACTTTACAGTCAATGAAGTACTTTTGAAGTGTCGTCAGATGTAGGAAACATGGCAGCCAACACAGCAAGCTCCCACATATTGCAATGAAATAAATGATCCGAAAATCTATTTTAGGTATTGGTTGGGAGATAAATATTAGTCAAGACACTGGAAGAACACCCCTGCTTGATTGATCTGGGTATTCGTGTTTCCATTATTCAGTGTTCATTGTGCTTGATTGCTTAAGCCTACGGGTGGAGCTTAAGAGTTGAAACTGAAGCTAAAAGAGAGACTGTTCGAAAAAAGGCATTGTACTGAAACCTAGCAAGTGCTGATATATTTTAAAGTACTATAAATAATCCAGTTGGTGATTTAATCCAAGTGCAATATATGCATTGTTCTGAGGTACATCAGGTATAAAAATATCCAGCGACCCGATGTAAACATAACAAAATGTGGCTATGAGGATACTCCAACAATATTTAATTTTATCAGCTCCAGAATCATTTCTTTCAATGCCAGGAAATCCTTTTGCTGGGAGTGATGGCTGTTGGGGTTCAAGATCTACTTGCTCACTACAGGGATGGACAGTCCAGATGTAACAGCAAACCATAAGAAAGCTATACTCAGTCTTAGAACAGAAGGCCAGTGGATATTTAAGCAGATCGCAGAAGATATGTTTATGTTTGATATGGCGATAAGTGCTGTTATGACCATGGCGGGAGCACTATTAATTCAGTCCCGTCACTCCACAGGTCAGAGCATATTATTAAGCTTTCACCAAATTGGAAAAACAGCCAAATTAAACACACTAGCATCCCCAAAATGAAACAGACCAAACCAGGTATCTTTAGACAAGAACAAATTAACTATTTATATTTAAAAAAAACAAAATCTTAAACAATATTAAGATAAACCTATGTCTAAAGACCTTATAACTTAACTTAAACTAACTCCCGCATGCAAGCACATACATTCAAAAATAATTAATTGGTCTTTCAAAGTGTAGTTTTTAAAATTAGCTGTCTATTAAGAATAAATAAAATAAGTAAGGTTTTGCATTTTACGTTCCCGGTGAATGAGGTCTTCTGATGTGATGATAATCAAAATTCACTCGACGTCTTCATCCGGATTTGATCAAACTGCTTCTTCTTAAGAAACACTCAATATACCTTGGCTGCAGCAGTATTAACCAGATATTTGAACGATGAGCGCAGCAATACAAATAATTTGTTGAAAAAGAAAAGATTTTCTTCCTTGCTCAGGGAATTAACTTGGTTTGTAGCTTTGTAGAATTTTTCTTGAGAGAATAAAACTTCTTCAAATTGCCTCACTGGAAAAGTCTCTCATAACGAACTGCTTCAGACCAGTTTCTGCCAGCTCCACACACAGTCAAAATGGACACATCATACCATGTGACCTCTCTCTCTCTACTGCTGTTGTTCATGGTAACCAAAAATGCAGCTGGTACACTGTGTCTCCAGAAAGCTCTCTCCCTTAAAGATGCACTGCCGTCAACAGAGTCTTAAAGGCACACACACAGTTTTCAATCTGAAGAGAAAAAATAATACATGTCCGTGACAGTGCTCTCGAAAAATACTTTGGGCCAAAGAAAAGTGTGATGATAGAGCGATACGCATTCCTCCAGAGATCCCAGGGACATGGTGAGTCCATTAAACAATACATGCCAGTATTTCAGCAATTAGCATCTGCATGTAAATTTGACACACTAACCAATGAATTCGTGACCAATTAATTGAAAAGACTTCAATTCCATGAATTAGGGGATGTCTCTTCATGGAGGATGATGATTTAACCTTGGAAAAAGTCATAACCTTAGCAGTCCAAATCGAATCTGCCATGTTAGCTTCAAGAAGGTTACACACACACGCCCTTAAATACAGGGTTGCAGACACAGCTTGCTCGACCAGCTTCAGTGCAAGGGTTACAGACAAGAAGACCTCAGCAACCTCATCAAAATGTGCCCAATCATGGTCAGTTAACTTCAAAACAGTACCCAAATTGTGAAAATGCTCATCAAGTCACAATGCCACATCCAGCTCGAGGGAAAAAGTGTAATGCCTCTTTAAAGTGGAACCATTTTGCGAAGATGTGCAGGTCATCGAAGAAAAAGACTTCATCGGTTCAACATGTGGGGCAGTCTCTTCCTGAGCAAAAGGTAAAACATGTATTGACCATCACAAAAAGTAAAACACTAGGTCATTTTAAGGACTGCTCAGTTGTTATTGCAGGCATCTAAGTGTTATTTCTTATTGACATTGGTGCGAAAGTATCTATTTTGAGTGACAAACTCTACCATTTGTATTTTTCACAATTCTCTCTCACTTCTTCAACAGATACTCTTCAAGTTTATAACGACTCTATCATTCCAGTTTCAGGGAGGATCACAGTTCCAGTACACTACAAAAATGTCACCCTAGACAGGTTCACTTACTGTGAAAGACTGAAGCCTTATGGGGGTAAACCTTTTTGATAGGCTTGGATTCAAACTTGACCACCTCACTGGAGTACACATTAATGGGATTAATGATGCAGATTATACACGCAGTATCCTTCCTTATTTACTGGATTTGGGGCGATGAAGTGGTACTGTCATGCTCCTCACATCAATTCTAGCATTTTCACAAAATTTGAGACGGTTGCCATTTGCCATCCATACCGAAGTGTCACAGAAGCTGAAACGACTATTACTGAGTGAATCGATTCATCATCATGGATATCAAATCTAGTTATTGCACGACGGAAAAATGGCGAATTTAGACTATGCATTAACCTAAAGGCAGTCAACAAAGTTATCATACCAGACAATTATCCACTTCTTACAAATCAAGAACTGTCAGCATCATTTCATGACTCCACAGTCTTCACAAAGCTAGACATTGGATGGAGGTATCTTCAGATACCTTTAGAAGAACAAAGTCGATATAGCTTTTGTTACTCATGAAGGTGTGTTTCGGTACCACAGAATAAACAGTTGTTCGGTACTAATGCTTATCTGTTGGATGACAACACAAATGGAATGCGAAACGTTTGATAGGGAGCAGACTAGTATACTTTGAGCATAGTGGTTATGAGGATACATTTTCTTTTCCTATGAGTGATGTTAATAATCCGCCTCATCAAGCTGATCAAACTGATTCACAATCTCAAATTCATAAATCTAATCGCAGACCCCAGAGACCTTCCTATCTCAAAGACTATTTCTGAACTGAAAACAGACAAGTTGAACACTAACTTGATGTATATGGGCTGAATTTTATCAACGCGCTGTGCTCCTCGACAGCACTGTGAAGTCGGCAGCCTTCCAACACGGAAGCGCCGCGGCAGAGCCCCCACAATATTATGCGCGGGTCTCATTTAAATGGAGGGGGTGGAGCGGCCGCACCCGATGACATAGAGGGGGCGGCTGCTGCGTCCCCGGCAATGGCATCCGACGCCACCGCACAGGCACCGGCGCCATTTTAAAAGGGCTTTAAGCCCTTCCATGACATTTAAATTTTTAAAAATTCATTTAAAATAAAATTTTATTTAAACTTCAAATCCGGTCTCCTACCCGCCAATGCATAAATAACTAGTTTCATGCCCTATTCCCTCAAAAAAGTGAATTCTCACTCACGATCTTTCCCCCCGAACTTTATTCCCTTTGACCCCGAACCCCTTCCCACCATCCACACAGCCAATAAGGGTTGTTTTTCCCGCTCCCCCCCGCCCTGACAATTTTATTCCTCCCCCCGTCCCCACCAGTGTCTCGCCTCATATGGAGTTCCGAAAGCGCGCTATTTGCGGCTGGTGGCTGTACATACAGTGTGGGACGGCCGCTGGCAGTAGGTGAGTTCATTTGCATTTTAAGTAACCTAATTTCCACATTTTAATGAAGGCGCTGCTGCCAAGTGATTGGTGGGGGGGGGTGCTGCAACGAGGCCTTGCTGCCGTCATTAATATCTGGCGGGGCTTTCTCGGTGCCATGGGTCGTGGCGAGCTGCTCCCGCTAGCATTATACAGGCATCTCCACCACTATCCACAGTGTCGGGGGCAGGTAACATGCAGCCTTATATGTTTGTTGTTTAGAATACTTTAATTCAAAAATAATGTCTTTCGTTAAAGGGGGGGGAAATGTAGTGTTCAATGGTTTGACTGATCTGGGTTTGATTGTATTAATCTATGCATTGATCAGTGTTCACTGTGCTTGATTGCTTAAGCCTATGGGTGGAGCTTAAGAGTTGAAACTGAAACTAAAAGAGAGAAAGAGAGACTGTTCTGAAAAAGTCATTGTACTGAAACCTAGTAAGTGCTGAGATGTTTTAAAGTTCTGTAAATAAACCAGTTGGTGGTTTAATACAAATGTGATATGTGCATTGCTCTGCAATATATCATGTATAAAAATGTCCAGCAACATAACATATTGCTGTTCTTCAAATAGTGGCTTGGGATTGTTTAGATCTGTGAGAAGGCACACGAGGTGTTAGTTTAATGTCTGATCCACAGTGCAGCACTCCCTCAGCACTGCACAAAAGTGCCAGCCAAGTTATTGGCCTCAAGTCCTTAGTGTAGGGCTTGAACACACAACCTACTGACTCAGAGGTGAGTGATTTACCACTGAACCAACACTAACATTTAAAGAATAGCCTCAAGCCAACTAATGCACTCAAACATGTATTGTGCTTATTAAATTACTTTAAATTTTACAGATTAATTCCATTTTTGTTTCCTTCTCCTTTAGGCATTAACATGTGCTCGCCTGTGATTCAATGGGTATCACTGTGACCATTCTTCATTTTTACACGTAGCTGAAGAGGGCATACTAGCCTCTGATGTTTCTTTTGGGCCTCCTTATCTCGAGAGACAATGGATACGCGCCTGGAGGTGATCAGTGGTTTGTGAAGCAGCGCCTGGAGTGGCTATAAAGGCCAATTCTGGAGTGACAGGCTCTTCCACAGGTGCTGCAGAGAAATTTGTTTGTCGAGGCTGTTGCACAGTTGGCTCTCCCCTTGCGCCTCTGTCTTTTTTCCTGCCAACTACTAAGTCTCTTCGACTCGCCACAATTTAGCCCTGTCTTTATGGCTGCCCGCCAGCTCTGGCGAATGCTGGCAACTGACTCCCATGACTTGTGATCAATGTCACACGATTTCATGTCGCGTTTGCAGACGTCTTTATAGTGGAGACATGGACGGCCGGTGGGTCTGATACCAGTGGCGAGCTCGCTGTACAATGTGTCTTTGGGGATCCTGCCATCTTCCATGCGGCTCACATGGCCAAGCCATCTCAAGCGCCGCTGACTCAGTAGTGTGTATAAGCTGGGGGTGTTGGCCGCTTCAAGGACTTCTGTGTTGGAGATATAGTCCTGCCACCTGATGCCAAGTATTCTCCGAAGGCAGCGAAGATGGAATGAATTGAGACGTCGCTCTTGGCTGGCATACGTTGTCCAGGCCTCGCTGCCGTAGAGCAAGGTACTGAAGACACAGGCCTGATACACTCGGACTTTTGTGTTCCGTGTCAGTGCGCCATTTTCCCACACTCTCTTGGCCAGTCTGGACATAGCAGTGGAAGCCTTTCCCATGCGCTTGTTGATTTCTGCATCTAGAGACAGGTTACTGGTGATAGTTGAGCCTAGGTAGGTGAACTCTTGAACCACTTCCAGAGCGTGGTCGCCAATATTGATGGATGGAGCATTTCTGACATCCTGCCCCATGATGTTCGTTTTCTTGAGGCTGATGGTTAGGCCAAATTCATTGCAGGCAGACGCAAACCTGTCGATGAGACTCTGCAGGCACTCTTCAGTGTGAGATGTTAAAGCAGCATCGTCAGCAAAGAGGAGTTCTCTGATGAGGACTTTCCGTACTTTGGACTTCGCTCTTAGACGGGCAAGGTTGAACAACCTGCCCCCTGATCTTGTGTGGAGGAAAATTCCTTCTTCAGAGGATTTGAACGCATGTGAAAGCAGCAGGGAGAAGAAAATCCCAAAAAGTGTGGGTGCGAGAACACAGCCCTGTTTCACACCACTCAGGATAGGAAAGGGCTCTGATGAGGAGCCACCATGTTGAATTGTGCCTTTCATATTGTCATGGAATGAGGTGATGTTAAGTATCATCACCTCTGATGTAGTGATGTGGAAGAGTTCAGGAAGGATGTGGTGAGATGGAAGGATTTAGGAAAGATGTGGTGAGATGGAAAGGTTTAGGAAGAATGTTTTGTTAAGACCGAGGCAGGAGCAATGTACTTCAATTCAGTCCCATCACTCCACAGGTTATTAAAGTGTTCCCACCTACTGGATATTAGCCAAATTAAACACTTTACTAACCCTCCAGAATAAAACAGATCAAACCAGGTATCTTTAAACAACAACAAATGAACTATTTAGTAATAAACTAAATCTTAAACACTACTGAGATAAATTCATGTTTAAAAACCTTATAACTTCTTATTTATCCTAACCTCCATGCACAAAACATATACTCAAAAACCAACGGTTAACTGGTATAAAAAAATGGTGTTTCTTAAAACTTATCTGTTTCTTAAGAGTAAATAAATAACTATGTTGTAAGTCTTTGTCGGTATATTCCTGGAGTGGTGAGGTGTCCCAGAGTTGGATCGTCATATGAAATTCAAAGTCTCCAGGTGAATTTGATGAACAATCTGTATGGATAGATGTTCAAAGTACTTCAGTTGCAGTAGGTGTCACACAGTTCTTCCAATGAGAAGTGTAGCAACAGGTCTATTTGTATTTCAATAGAAACTTTACTGTGAATTCCAGCAAACACAAACAGGCAATAGAGAGAGTCAATCCTAAAGCAGAGATTTCTTAACATTTTGAAGTAAACTGGAATTTACTACCTCCAACAATGAAAACTGTTTTTTTCCCAGGGTTTATTTTCCTCCTTAGGCAAATACAGTATGAGCACAATGTAAGTTTTTCTACCGAGAGAGAAAGAGAGAGACAGCTTCTTTTCAGTAAGCACACTTCATTGGTCTCCAGTTCACCACCAGCGCACAGATGCAGCAGAGTGTGCAATCTACAAGTGCACTGCAGCAGCTCCCCAAGGCTACTTTGACAACACCTTCCAAAACCGCAACCTCTACCACATAAAAGGACAAGGGCAGCTGGCACATTGGAATACCACCACCTGCAAGTACCCCTCCAAGTCACACACCATCCTGACTTGGAACCATATCGCCATTCCTTCACTGTCGCTGGGTCATAATCCTGGAAACCCTTCCTTACAGCACTGTGGATGTACCGACACCACACGGACTGCAGCGGTTCTAGAAGGCGGCTCACCACCATCTTCTCAAGGGCCTTGCCAGTGACATTCTCATACCAAGAATGAATACTTTTTTAAAAATGGGAGAAATGTGTGCCCAGGGTACTGACTGACCTCTCAGCAATGCCCAGAGCCTAGTGCTGTGAAGGACCTGGCAGCACTGATACATGCAACTTCTTATGTTAATGAGCTACTGGCATTGGTCAGAGAGGCCAGCAATGCCTTACCTCTTTCTCTCTTTCTTGTGTCATTTTAGGAGAAAAGGGAGAGGCCTTGCAATGGTGGGGAAGTGCCCCAGCTCACTATCATGTCTACCATAGAGGATGTAGTGATGGAAATCAGCAGGATTGTCCAACAGGTCCAAATGGGGGGATGGAGAGATGGGCATACCTGGATGAGAGGGTGAAGAAATTATGCTATCTTTAAATGAAGGTGGTGGAGTGTTCTCCTCCTTGTCTGGCAGCATGCCAAAAATCCAGCTGCACTGGAAAGCCTCAGCATTGCAGCGGCTTCTGCTGTCAAAGGATAGTTAATGTGATCTCTTTCTTGTGTCTCCCACAGGGTCAGTTGTGGAGGGCGAGCTCCAAAGCACTGTTGCTTCGCTGGGAGCATCTCAGGCATCCGAGACAGCAAAGCCAGCATGGTCACATCATACAAGCACACCTTCCACCAGCAAAGATGCACTCATATCGTTGGATCCTCAGATGTGCTTAGAAAGGCTCACACTGGGTGAAGTGCATGGCACTAGTGTGCAGGAGGAGGTGAGAGAGCTAGCCGTGGGTAGTCCCCCTTGCAGGATGGAAGACAGACACAGTCATGCTCAGCTGGGCACAGATGCAGAGCTCAGGAGTCACAAGAAAGGCGGCTGTACCTTGACAAGTAGCAACAGGTGTGCACGCACATGTCAGAGTTCTCTGAGGCAGTGTGGGATCATAGGCTGAGAATGCAGGACTCAATGTGGTGGATTATAATTCGAGCCCCTTTGGGACTATCCCAGATCAGGAATGCTTCTCAGATGTTCACTCTCAAATGAAGATTAAGGTAGCCAATTCCTAACGACACTTGAATGGGCCTAAAGGTCTGGTGTAACTCTCCCCAAAGGAAAGGAACAAACCAAGAATATTACTCCAGATAAGTGTTTTTTATCAAGTTCCAATCAGATTATAATGTCCTGGATATTGTAAGGGTCTGGGGGTCTCTCCTCAGTAATGTACCTCTTCACCAAAGAGCCCTTTCCTATCCTGAGTAGCGTGAAACAGGGCTGTGTTCTCGCACCCAGACTTTTTGGGATTTTCTTCTCCCTGCTGCTTTCACATGCGTTCAAGTCCTCTGAAGAAGGAATTTTCCTCCACACAAGATCAGGGGGCAGGTTGTTCAACCTTGCCCGTCTAAGAGCGAAGTCCAAAGTATGGAAAGTCCTCATCAGGGAACTCCTCTTTGCTGACGATGCTGCTTTAACATCTCACACTGAAGAGTGCCTGCAGAGTCTCATCGACAGGTTTGCAGCTGCCTGCAATGAATTTGGCCTAACCATCAGCCTCAAGAAAACGAACATCATGGGGCAGGACGTCAGAAATGCTCCATCCATCAATATTGGTGACCACGCTCTGGAAGTGGTTCAAGAGTTCACCTACCTAGGCTCAACTATCATCAGTAACCTGTCTCTAGATGCAGAAATCAACAAGCGCATGGGAAAGGCTTCCACTGCTATGTCCAGACTGGCCAAGAGAGTGTGGGAAAATGGCGCACTGACACGGAACACAAAGGTCTGAGTGTATCATGCCTGTGTCCTCAGTACCTTGCTCTATGGCAGCGAGGCCTGGACAACGTATGTCAGCCAAGAGCGACGTCTCAATTCATTCCATCTTCACTGCCTCCAGAGAATACTTGGCATCAGGTGGCAGGACCGTATCTCCAACGCAGAAGTCCTCGAGGCAGCCAACATCCCCAGCTTATACACGCTACTGAGTCAGTGGCGCTTGAGATGGCTTGGCCATGTGAGCCGCATGGAAGATGGCAGGATCCCCAAAGACACATTGTACAGCGAGCTCGCCACTGGTATCAGACCCACCGGCCGTCCATGTCTCCACTATAAAGACGTCTGCAAACGCGACATGAAATCGTGTGACATTGATCACAAGTCGTGGGAGTCTGTTGCCAGCGTTCGCCAGAGCTGGCGGGCAGCCATAAAGACAGGGTTAAACTGTGGCGAGTCGAAGAGACTTCGTAGTTGGCAGGAAAAAAGACAGAGGCGCAAGGGGAGAGCCAACTGTGTAACAGCCCCGACAAACAAATTTCTCTGCAGCACCTGTGGAAGAGCCTGTCACTCTAGAATTGGCCTTTATAGCCACTCCAGGCGCTGCTTCACAAACCACTGACCACCTCCAGGCACTTCCCCATTATCTCTCGAGATAAGGAGGCCAAAGAAGAAGTATGGAGATGTGGTTCACTAGTTAGTGATAGAGAAGACTATGTGAGACAATGTAAGTTTGAAACTATGTACAGATTTATTAATGAAATTATGTGAAACTTACAGCTGGTGAAACAATTAATCGGAACATTAACAGTTCTTAGGAAAAGGTAATAAACATAATTTTATTTCTAACAGAGAATCCAACTTTTAAATCTAAATATTGTTATAGTTGAATATTCTTAGAACTAGTTAAGCAGGTTATCCATCAATTATTAAAGTAACATTTACCTTAAATCCTTGAGTAGTAGGAGACTATGCAGCTGGAGAGTATCATGCTCTGATAGCCAACGAGATTTGCTCCAGTGAACCTACGCAAATCTGAAAACCTAATCTAAGCTTCCAGTTTTATATCATTTTTTTCAGGTTGCTCTACTGGCTGCTTCACCTTGACTGTCAGCAAGCACTCTTGTTGATCAATTGGTCATGACTCAGCTGACTGTGGTTTCAACATGTATCTAGAATAGATCAGATATTATTGGACATTCAGCAAATAAAAACACCTTATCATTTGGTTATCATGTGATGGGCACCCTTTTTTAGGAGGTATGGTTATCATGCTGTTGGTACCCTTCAGCATGTGTCCAGAATGGATTAGATATTGTTGGGCTTTCAGCAAAAACTCGTCTCATCAGACTGTTATCATGCACTCAGCACCCTTTGTTTAGGAGGTATAGTTAGCATGTGGTTGGTACCCTTTACGTAGGAAGATGAGCTCTTTAACCCTTTGAGTCCTCAGGACTAAATTCCTTCACATCCATTCAGCTCCTGCACACCACTATGGCTCAGGGCTTTGAATGCATCATTGAGAAAGTGGCTAAACTCGTGGAGAGCCATATGTGGCAGCACTTTGCATGGATGCAAGTGCAGCACACTGACATGCTCCGAATGCATGTTATTGGCTGTAGCATTGACCAGTCAGTGGGGCTGGTGGTGCATAGATGCATGGAGTGGATGCAAATTGTGCCAAAGCTGGTCGTTCCCTTTAGCACCATCCAAGGGCTGAGGCAGTCACTGATAGAGGGACCATCTGTGCAGCAGGGTCCTGTGATGGAGGCGGCCCCTGCATTGACACTAACTGGCACCTCCACAACGAGGACAATGGGCTTCTCAGCCTCAAGCAAGCTGCCTCCACCTCATTTTTTTTTAAATTCAGTCATGAGATGTAGGCGTCACTGGCCAGGCCAGCATTTATTACCCATCGCTAATTGCCCTTGAGAAGGTGGTGGTGAGCTGCCTTCTTGAACTGCTGCAGTCCATTTGGGGTAGATAAACTCACAGTGTCGTTAGGAAGGGAGTTCCAGGATTTTGACTCAGCGACAGTGAAGGAATGGCGATATAGTTCCAAGTCAGGATGGTGTGTAACTTGGAGGGGAACATGCAGGTGGTGGTATTCCCATGTATTTGCTGCCCTTGCCCTTCTAGTTGGTAGAGGTCGCGGGTTTGGAAGGTGCTGTCTAAGGAGCCTTGGTGCATTGCTGCGGTGCATTGCTGCATTGCATCTTGTAGATGGTACACACTGCTGCCACTGTGCGTCGGTGATGGAGGGAGTGAATGTTTGTGGATGGGGTGCAAATCAAGCGGGCTGCCTTGTCCTGGATGGTGTCAAGCTTCTTGAGTGTTGTTGGAACTGCACCCATCCAGGCAAGTGGAGAGTATTCCATCACACTCCTGACTTGTGCCTTGTAGATGGTGGACAGGCTTTGGGGAGTCAGGAGGTGAGTTATTCGCCACAGGATTCCTAGCCTCTGACCTGCTCTTGTAGCCACGGTATTTATATGGCTACTCCAGTTCAGTTTCTGGTCAATGCTAGCCCCTAAGATGTTGTTAGTGGGGGATTCAGCGATGGTAATGCCGTTGAATGTCAAGGGGAGATGGTTAGATTCTCTCTTGTTGGAGATGGTCATTGCCTGGCACTTGTGCAGCGCGAATGTTATTTGCCACTTATCAGCCCAAGCCTGGATATTGTCCAGGTCTTGCTGTATTTCTACACGGATTGCTTCAGTATCTGAGTCACGAATGGTGCTGAACATTGTGCAATCATCAGTGAACATCCCCACTTCTAACCTTATCATTGAAGGAAGGTCATTGATGAAGCAGCTGAAGATGGTTGGGCCGAGGACACTATCCTGAGGAACTCCTGCAGTGATGTCCTGGAGCTCAGATGATTGACCTCCAACAACCACAACCATCTTCCTTTGCGCTAGGTATGACTCCAGCCAGTGGAGGGTTTTCCCCCTGATTCCCATTGACCTCAGTTTTTCTAGGGCTCCTTGATGCCATAATCGGTCAAATGCTGCCTTGATGTCAAGGGCCGTCACTCTCACTTCACCTCTTGAGTTCAGCTCTTTCGTCCATGTTTGAACCAAGGCTGTAATGAGGTCAAGAGCAAGTGGCCCTGGCGGAACCCAAACTGAGCATCACTGAGCAGGTTATTGCTAAGCAAGTGCCGCTTGATGGCACTGTTGATGACACCTTCCATCACTTTACTGATGATTGAGAGTAGACTGATGGGGCGGTAATTGGCTGGGTTGGACTTGTCCTGCTTTTTGTGTACAGGACATACCTGGGCAATTTTGCACGTTGCAGGGTAGATGCCAGTGTTGTAGCTGTACTGGAACAGCTTGGCGAGGGGCGCGGCAAGTTCTGGAGCACAGTTCTTCAGTACTATTGCCGGAATATTGTCAGGGCCCATAGCTTTTGCAGTATCCAATGTCTTCTGTCATTTCTTGATATCATGCAGCGTGAATCGAATTGGCTGAAGTCTGGTATCTGTGATGCTGGGGACTTCAGGAGGAGGCCGAGATGAATCATCAACTCGGCACTTCTGGCTGAAGATTGTTGCAAATGCTTCAGCCTTATCCTTCGCACTGATGTGCTGGGCTCCCCCATCATTGAGGATGGGGATATTTGTGGAGCCACCTCCTCCAATTAGTTGTTTAATTGTCCACCACCATTCGCGGCTGGATGTGGCAGGTCTGCAGAGCTATGGTCACAAGGGGAGCACTGCTTAGAAGTGACTGAAAGTGGAGGCCACTGCAACATTCAGAACACTGAGGGACCCATTATTAATGTGACTTGTTAATGTTACTTATGGCTAACACATATGGACACATGATTCCAGATGTGTGAGCCTCCATTCTTTAATGACAAAACTGAAAAAGAGGGATGAAGTGGTGAAAAGAAGCAAAGATCTTTGAAGGGGGACAGTGGGACCGCTGCACAGATGTGCCTCATGCATTGGTGGTAAGAGTGGATCTAATGAAGGCTGCATCTTCAGTGGAAGTGTTCTCACAGGCAGCTCAAAGTGAGTACCAGAGCATGCAGTCGTGTGTTAGAAGTGCTCGAGTGAAATGTGCTTGGGTCTGACCTTCCCTGGTGTTGATGCCCTCCTGATGAGACCTTCGAGTCCTGCGTCAGCCCCAGCTGCCTCTCGGTTCAGCATCTTCCTCTTCATCCTTTTCCTTTTCCTCCTCCTCTTTATCCGATGGGCTGTGTCATTTCAAGGCCTCGCCTTCTTCAAGATCTACACCTTCCTTGATGGCCATGTTATGGAGAGCACAGCAGATCACCACACTGTGCAGGACCTTTGCGGGTGTGTACTCCAGGGCACCACCCAACCAGCCAGTTACAAGATCCGCATCTTCAGAAGCCTGATGGCCTGCTCGATGGTGGTCCTTTTGAACAGATAGCTTTGGTTGTAGCGCCTCTGTGGCTCTGGTGATGCAAAGGAGTGAGCAGCCTTGTCAAGGATATCCCTTGTACCCCTAGTAAACATCCACAAACTTTGTGTCGTGGCATGAGGAGCTGCAGCACCCTGGACCGCTGGAGGATTAAGGCATCATGGCAGCTGCCAGGATAGTGAGTGTACACATGCATAAAGGTCTTGATGTAGTCACACACAAGCTTGAAAGTTGAGGAAGTGGAAGCCCTTCCTGTTGATGAATCTCACTGGCCGCACACTCGGCACCCTGATGGCCACATGGGTGCAATCAATGATGCCCTGCAGCTGTGCAAATACAGCAATGGAGGCAAATCCTACTGCCCTTTGTGCCTGTCAGGACACATCTGTTTGAAACTGGATATACTGCCCAGCTTTCGCAAATAGTGTGCTGCTGTTTGAGAGACACCAGCAAGAACAGCAGCTGATCCTTGGAATGAACCAGAAGGGAAGAATTTTAAGATCACCGTGACTTTGATGGCTACTGGCAGAGCATGGTGAGCAGTGCTGTGAGGTGTGATGTCTTCCGCTACCAGGGCACTGATCTCAGTGACCATCTGTTTAGATAGGTGCAGTCTTCTGTAGCACTGGTTCTTTGACATTTACAGATAGTTTCTTCTTTAGCAGTACACACGATGCTGTGGATATGGCCTCTGTTGCCTTCCTTCTCATCATTTCTCTCCTCTGTCCTCCTCATGCTCAGGGCTCTGCCTCTGCTGGTGAGGATGTTGATCCTTATTGCTATGCAATCCAACATCTGAAAACCTTAATCTCATGTCCAGCTGTTGCCTTGCTTGCACTCAGCTTCCTCAAAATGATCTCTGGAGTCTTCCCCTCTTTATGGCCTCATGATTCCTGGAAGGTCATGACCCCCTCCACTGCCCAAGCATGCACAGACCACTTGCTCCGCTACCTCTGATCACCCAATGAGACCTGTGCGTCAATCACTGAGTGCCCCTCTCAGCTGTGCTCCCTTTTATAGGCCCACCTAATTTCATGATGCAGCTATGACTGGCTTCATGCTGTGTTGCCACCACCTTGCACCTGAACTGTGCCCGATCCATCGTGTAACCCATGTACCCCCACAAAAAATTCCAAACTGGGCCCTTGACAGCAAACTCATTAACAAGATCAATTAACCATTTATCTGAATCCAGCAGGCTGCCATGTTTCACCTTCCTCCATCCTGAGCATAATCGTCAGCAGCAGGAAAGGCAGGCTAATATTCACGTCCGCCCGCTCACCTCTGCACTTGCCTCTGTCAGGGCCTAAAAATCCTGCCCTGTGTTGTTGGCACTTGTGTGGCAGAATGTTTCAAGCCTGGATGCTGTCCAGGTCTTGCTATCTGCAGGCATGGCCTGCTTCAAAGTCTGAGAAATTGCAAGGACATTTTGGCGTCACTAAGAAAAAACTGAAAGAGCCAAACATTAATCAAACCAATGATATCCATTGTAGCCAGCCAGACGAGTGTACAGCAATAGTCAAATTTTTCTGTTTACAAACACCCACCTGGCTGGAGTTGAAAACTATGAAACAATCAGTGAGAGCCCCACTTCTGATCTTATAGTGGAGGGAAGGTTGTTGATGAAGGAGCTGAAGTTAGTTATGTCTAAGACACTGTCTTGAAGGAACTCCAGCAGTGATATCCTGGAGCTGAGCTGATTGCCCTCCAACGATCAGAACCATTTTCTTTTGTGCTAAGTATGACTCCAGCCACTGGAGTTTTATCATTGAGCCCACTAACTTCAGTTTTGCTCAGATTTCTTGCCGCTGTACTCAGATGAATCTTGCTTTAATGTGAAGGGCAGTCACTCTCATCACACCCCTGGAATTCAGCTCTTTTGTCCATGTTTGGATCAAGGCTATAATGAGGTCTGGAGGCGAGAGGTCCTGGCAGAATCCAAACTGAGCATTGATGAGCATGTTAGTGATGAGTAAATGCTGCTAAATAGCACTTGTTGATGTCTTCTTCCAAACCTTTGCTGATGATCGAGAATAGCCTGAAAGGACAGTAATTTTCTAGGCTGGATTTGACCTACCTTTTGTGGACAATACACATCTGGGCAATTTTTCATCTTGTTGGGCAGATGCCAGTGTTGTAGCTTGGCCAGAATAAGTACACTTACTATGGGTTAGGCTGTGACCAGCAGGTCTGGATGAGTAGTGATTACATTTAGGGTGGAGCTTAGTGAGCATACAGTATACATCAGAATGATGCCAGGGATAAGTAACTATAGGAGAGACTTGAGATTTTGAAGCTATATCCTCTGGGGCAAAAAATGCTAAATGCAGATTTGATGGGTGCTTTTAAATTTATGAAAGATTTTGATAGAGCAAGTAGGGAAGGATTATTTCCTATGGTTAAGGAGTCTGTGATGATGGCTCATCAATTTACTTGCTAAGAGTTTGAGGAAAGAGGTTAGGAGATATTTCTTCACATGGGTGACTTTGGAGCACGGATTCCTTCACCAAATGGAAAGGTCGAGACAGAGATCATTGCATTTAGAAAAAAATTGATAAATATTCAAAGCAGACAAAGATGCAAAGCTATGAGAGAGGATAGAGTAGTGGGATTAGTTTTGGATTCTTTGAGTAAAGATCAAGCTAAATACAATGGGCGAAATAATCTCCTTTTATATTTAGTACTTCTATGGTTCCATCGTACTTGGGAGGCCAGCTCAGAGCATGCTGGAAAAGTGAAGCTGAAGTGTATCAAAACCTGAAAACTGTAGACATCCTGCCAAGGGATCTTTTTAGAGATGTTGTGTTCTACATTCCCCTGATTAACAAATGTATTACTGTCTATCAATTCCTGGGGGAGATATGAAACAGTAAAATAGGAGAGTCTGCTTTTGCAATTCAGCAAAATGAACTGAACTGTATAATACTTCTGAGAATTCCATCCAAGATGTATTAAATGACTAGAAAAATATTGAATATTTCAGAGATTTCTTTCACTTAGCTTAATTTATTATTAATTGAAAAAAAATTACTGGATCAGTAACTTTATAGGCATATGTGAAATTGCTTTTGCAGCAGTCAAAAAGATGTTTTAAAAAAGAGAAAAGCTGTAGTGAAACATTTTGAGATTTTGTTTTTAGAAATGTAGGTTATAAGAGGTGAGCCACAGAGTGATAGGGTATGGATGTGGTGCGAGGAAGCTCTTCAATGTTACGGTCATGTGGTGAGGGGTCTGAGTGGTCTCCACTGTTCAACTCCTACCTGACCGAAGGAAGTGTTTAATGTTATTAGGTTTTAATCCCTTTGTGTTTTATTTGTCAGATAAATAGACAGTGACAGGTTTTCTTGCAGCTTTAAAACAGAAGATTAATTATTTATTGAGCAATATGCCTTATCCTGAAATTATCACAACCGCACCCTTTCACGCATTCACCCACGCGCGCGTGCACACACGCACGCACACACATACACACACACACGAGAAGAGACAGATCGAAGGGGAAAAGGATAAGTGGTTTGAAGTGAGCTAGGCTTTTGGGATTCACAGTAAACCTGTTGAATCTTCTTGGAGGTCAATTTCTCTTTAGTTGGAGGCTTGGAGTGTTTGTCGATTTCTCTGTTGGATGAAATATCAGTTTGAAGATAGGGGATCATTTCCAGTTCTCTGCTGCACAAGTTGAAATGTAGAATTCACAGCAGGGCACCTTCCTTTTGGCTTGCTGGACTTTCTCCCAGCTCTCAACTGGACAGACTTTGGTGATGCTTTGTCCCGGGTCTCTCTCTCTCCACCTTTTAAGTTAAAAGTCTCTCACATCTCACCTTTGTTGGGAGATACAGATCTTCTTCCCTGTTGAGACTGACAATGGCCCAGGATGTGGCTACTTCACACCTTCTTTGTTTTGGAAGAACCCATTCAATTCAAAAATGTATCTTGATGGGTGTAATTGACACCTCTTAGTTTTGAAATGTCTCACTCTGTCCTTGCCAGACAGTAGACAGCTTGAATATGCAAGGCCAGTTCTTTTGACCTTCGGTGGCTATTTTGAAGCACATTGTCAACTTCTTAAAAAGAAAAGTCCATTTTAAAACTCTTCAGGCTGAGTTCTTGTATTTTCAATTGCTGCACTTTACGTGAGCGTAACATCACAATAAATTATCAGACTTAACTTTATTGGCCAATGCACAGTTTAGGTTCCCCCAGGGTTACTTGGTTCCTGATCTCATTATAGCTTTGGTCCAATCATGGGGAAAAAGGCTGAATTCCAGAGGTGAAGTGAGAGTGACTACCCATGTGACATCAAGGTAACATTTGACTGAGTGTGGATCAAGGAGTCCTAGAAAAATTGAAGTTAATGGGAATCGGGGGAAAACTCTCCAATGGTTGATATCATACCTACCATAAAAGAAGATGGTTCTGGGCATATAGCCATAGAACCATAGAAAAATTATGGCACAGAAGGAGGCCATTCATCCCATTGTGTCAGTGCTGGCCGAAAAAACTAGCCACCTAATCTAATCCCACCTTCCAGCACTAGGTCCATAGCCTTGCAGGTTACATCACTTTAGAGTCATAGAGTTATACAGCACAGAAACAGGCCCTTCGTCCCATCATTGTGGTGCATGTCCAGGTACCTGTTAAAAGAATTGAGGGTTTCTGCCTCCACTGCCATTCCTGGCAGTGAACTCCAAACATCCACCACCTCTGGGTGAAAAAGTTTTTCCTCATGTCCCTTCTAATCCTTCTACCAATCACCTTAAATCTGTGCCCCCTGGTAATAGACCTCTCCGCTAGCGGAAACAGTTCCTTCCTGTCTACCCCATTTTAGCCTCTCATAATTTTGTACACCTCAAGTAAGTCACCCCTCAGCCACCTCTGTCCTAAGGAAAGCAACCCTAGCCTATCCAATCTTTCCTCATGACTGCAACTTTCAAGCCCTGGCAACATTCTTGTAAATCTCCACTGTACTCTCTCCAGAGCAATTATGTCCTTCCTGTAATGTAGTGACCAGAACTGTATGCAATACTCCAGCTGTGGCCTAACCAGCGTTTTATACAGTTTCAGCATTACATCCCTGCTTTTGCATTCTATACCTCGGCAAATAAAGGAAAGCATTCCATATGCCTTCTTCACCACTCTATCTACCTGTCCTGCTACCTTCAGGGACCTGTGGACATGCACTCCAAGGTCTCTCACTTCTTCTATCTCTCTCAATATCCTCCTGTTTATGGTGTAGTCCTTTGCTTTGTTTGCCCTCCCCAAATGCATTACTTCACACTTCTCTGGATTGAATTCCAATTGCCACTTTTCTGCCCACTCAATCAAACCATTGATATCATCCTGGGGTCTACAGCTATCCTCTTCACTATCAACTACACGGCCAATTTATGTGTCATCAGCAAACTTCCCAATCATGCCTCCCACATTTACGTCCAAATCATTAATATATACCACAAACAGCAAGGGACCCAACACTGAGACCTGTGGAACGCCACTGGAAACCGCTTTCCATTCGCAAAAACATCTGTCGACTACTACACTTTGTTTCCTGTCACTGAACCAATTTTGGATCCAACCTGCCATATTCCCCTGCATCCCATGGGCTTTCATTTTACTGACCAATCTGCCATGTGGGACCTTGTCAGGTGCCTTACAGTGGACCACATCCACTGCACTACCCTCATCAATCCTCCTTGTTACTTACTCAAAAAACTCAATCAAGCTAGTAAGACATGACCTTCTCTTAACAAATCCATGCAGACTATCTCTGATTAACCCATGCCTTTCTAAGTGGCAGTTTATCCTGTCCCTCAGAATTGATTTTAATAATTTACCCACCAAGGAGGTCAGACCGACCACCCTATAATTATTTGGCCTATCCCTCACACCCTTTTTAAACAATGGTACAATGTTCACAGACCTCCAATCCTCTGGTACCTCTCCTGTATCTAGTGAGGATTTGAAGATGATCCTTAGAGCATCCGTTATTTCCTCCCTTGCTTCCTTTAACAACCTGGGATGCAATCCATCCGGCCCTGGTGATTTCTCCACTTTCAAGGATGTCAGACCCTCTGGTACTTCCTCTCTCATTATGCTTATCGTATCCAATATTTCACACTCCTCCTGTTCAACTACAATGTCTGCATCAACCCTCTCCTTTGTGAAGACAGAGACTAAAATACCATTAGGAACCCTGCCCACATCTTCTGCATCCACGCGTAAGTTCCCTTGTATATCTCTGATAGGTCCTACCCTTTCCTTAGT
Organism: Heterodontus francisci; assembly: GCF_036365525.1. Taxonomy (NCBI): domain Eukaryota; kingdom Metazoa; phylum Chordata; class Chondrichthyes; order Heterodontiformes; family Heterodontidae; genus Heterodontus; species Heterodontus francisci. The sequence continues at coordinate 43,376,839 of NC_090375.1, forward strand.
TATTCTCTTGCTCTTAATGTACTGATAAAACATCTACGGATTTTCCTTGATTTTACTTGCCAATAATTTTTCATGTTCTCTTTCGCTTTTCTATTTTTCTTTTTTACTTCACCCCTGCACTTTCTATACTCCTCTAGGCTTTCTAAAGTAGTAAGTTTTTTGTGATTGTCATAAGCTTTCTTTTTCTGCTTTAACTTACCCTGTAAGCTTCTAGATAACCATGGAGCTCTAGATTTGGCAGTGCCACCCTTTATCTTTGTGGCGACATGCCCACAATGTACCTGTAGTATCTCGCTTTTGAATGTCTCCCACTGGTTTGCCATTGATTTTCCTGCAAGTAGCTGTATCCAACTTTCGCCAGGTCGCCTCTGGTTTCGTAAAATTTGCCTTTCCCCAATTTAGAACTTTTACTCCTTTTTATCCTTGTCCTTTTCCATGATTATGATATAGCTGTCTAAGGCCAATTATCTCAGCCTCAGGACATTGATTTTTTGATTTGATTTAGAGATACAGCACTGAAACAGACCCTTCGGCCCACCGAGTCTGTGCTGACCATTTAACCACCCATTTATACTAATCCTATACTAATCCCATATTTCTTCCACATCCTCACCTGTCCCTATATTCCCCTACCACCTACCTATACTAGGGGCAATTTATTATGGCCAATTTACCTATCAACCTGCAATTCTTTTGGCTGTGGGAGGAAACTGGAGCACCCGAAGGAAACCCACGCAGACACAGGGAGAACTTGCAAACTCCACACAAGGCAGTACCCAGAATTGAACCCGGGTCGCTGGAACTGTGAGGCTGTGGTGCTAACCACTGCGCCACTGTGCCGCCCCATAAGTCTTCCTCAGGGTAGTGTTCTAGGCCCAACCATTTTCAGTTGCTCCATCATGAGGCTAGAATTGGGGATGTTCACTGATTATTGCACCACAACTATCTTCCTTTGTGCTAGGTATCACTCCAGTCAATGGACAGTTTTTGCTCTGATTCTCAACTAATATTTTTTATATTCATTCTTGGGATGCGAGTGTCGCTGGCTAGGCCAGCATTTATTGCCCATTCCTAGTTGCCCTTGAGAAGGTGGTGGTGAGCTGCCTTCTTGAACCACTGCAATCCATGTGCTGTGAGGGAGGGAGTTTCAGGATTTTGACCCAGTGACAGTGATGGAATAGCGATGTAGTTTCAAGTCAGGATGGTATGGAGGGGTACTTGCCGGTGGTGGTGTTCCCATGTGCCTGCTTCCCTTGTCCTTCTAAGTGGTAGAGGTCACGGGATTGGAAAGTGCTGTTGAAGGAGGCTTGTCGAGTTGCTGCAATACATCTTGTAGATGGTACATACTGCTGCCACTGCGTGCCACTGGTGGAGGGAGTGAATGTTTAAGGTGGTGGGTGGGTGCTGATCAATCAGACTGCTATGTTCTGTATAATGTTGAGCTGCATTCATCAGGCAAGTGGAGAGAATTTGATCACACTCCTGACTGTGCCTGGAGATGGTGGACAGGCTTTGGGGAGTCAGGAGGTGGGTTACTTGCTGCAGAATTCCCAGCCTATGACCTTTTTTTGTAGCCACAGTATTTATATAGCTGGTCCAGTTAGGTTTCTGGTCAATGGTAACCCCTGGTATGTTGATGATGGGAGATTCAGTGATGGTAATTCTGTTGAATGTCAAGGGGAGAGATGACACTTGTGAGGAGCGAATGTTGCTGGGGTGTGTTGATGCCACACTCAGTCAAATGCTGCCTTGATGCTTAGGGAAGTCACTATTACCCCTGAATTCAGCTCCTCTGCCCATCTTTAGACTAAGGCTGTAATGAGTCAAAAACAGAAAGTGCTGGAAATGCTCAGCCCATCTGGCAGTATCTGTGGAGAGAGAAACTGAGTTAATGTTTCAGGTCTGTGACCTTTCATCAGAACTGCGGAAACTTAGAAATATAACAGGTTTTAAACAAGTGAAAGGGGGTGGGTGGCAAAAAGTATAAAAAGGGATGGTCTCTGATAGGGTGGAGATCAGGAGAGATTAAATGACAAAAGAGTTCATAATGCAAGGCCAAAGAGAGTTGTAATGGGACAAGTAAAGAAACAAAAGATGTCTCGAGAGGAGGTGTGAATGGCAGGATCATTCGTCGCTGCCATCTCAAAGCAAAAAAAGGGAAAAGGAGAGAAACAAGAGAGGAAAAAAAACAAAGAGAAAGGTGCCAAAATGGGATGATGTTCTGAAATTGTTGAAACCAATGTTGAGACTGGAAGGGACAAGGGAAACCCTATACTGGTTCTGGGAGGGTGGGAAAGGTATAGGAGCAGAAGTGCATTAAATGGAATAGACATGTTGGGAGGGCCCTGTTAACCACGGTGGGATGGAATCCTTGGTTGAGGAGAAAAAAGACAACATATCTGAAGTGCTGGTATGGAAGGTTGGATCATCAGAACAGATGTGGCGGAGACAGAGAAACTTGGAGAATGGAATTGAGACTTAGAGGAAGTCAGGTGTGAGTAAGTGTAGTCAAGGTACCTGTGGAAGTCTGAAATAAAAACAAGAAATGCTGGAAATACTCAGCAGGTCTGGCAGCATCTGTGGAGAGCGAAGCAGAGTTAACGATTTAGGTCAGTGACCTTTCATCAGAACTGGCAGAGACAGTGGGAGTGGAGAGAGAGAGAGGAGCACAGCGGGAGCAGAGAGAGAGAGAGGAGCACAGCGGGAGTGGAGCAGGGGAAAAAAAAATCGAAAAGTGACATTAGAGTGCCGTCACAATAAACAGAGAGAGCAAGGAAACAGAGAGTCACTGGGGTGAGTATACAGGAAAGCTTTTAATTTAATTTAATTTAAATCAAACATAGCATAACACTTGATAGATTTATTTGTATATAAACTAAAAATTAAAGCTGATTTTATAATTTATAATACAGAGTGAGAGAGAGACCAGAAGTGAGTGTATTAGTTCAAATTAGGACAACTTAATACATAAGCTGTATTAAGTATTATTAGGGTTTATCAGTATTTGTAAGATTTACTAATAGTAGGGCGGCACAGTGGCGCAGTGGTTAGCACCGCAGCCTCACAGCTCCAGGGACCCGGGTTCGATTCTGGGTACTGCCTGTGTGGAGTTTGCAAGTTCTCCCTGTGTCTGCGTGGGTTTTCTCCGGGTGCTCTGGTTTCCTCCCACAAGCCAAAAGACTCGCAGGTTGATAGGTAAATTGTCCATTATAAATTGTCACTAGTACAGGTAGGTGGTAGGGAAATATAGGGACAGGTGGGGATGTTTGGTAGGAATATGGGATTAGTGTAGGATTAGTATAAAGGGGTGGTTGATGTTCGGCACAGACTCGGTGGGCCGAAGGGCCTGTTTCAGTGCTGTATATCTAATCTAGTAAGGTTTATTAGTATTGGCAAACCTTTATTATCATTGGTAACATCTATTAGACTCACAGAGAGCAGATTAAAAGCTGAGTGTGGAGATTTGAGTTTGGTGAGTGGCGAGTTCAGTGAAGGGGGCGGAGGTGCTCCATTTTTACAGTTTCCTTTTTTTTGTACTCTTTTAACCCTCCAGTATTTGCTCTTACTTCGGTGCAGTGGAAGGAGCTGTTTGGTGAGTACCTGGTAAGCTGTGACACCCCAGGCAAGCAGGTATTTGATTGGTTTGATTGGGAAGAAGCTACCTGTTTGGTGAGTATCTGGTACGTGATTAAGGTCCATTCTAATCCTAATGTTTAAAATAGTAAAGGAACTAGTGGTAAGCCGAATAAAATATATTAAAAAAAAGGAAAATAAAATAAATAATTGAATAAAATAATTAAGTAGTTAATTAAAACACATTAAGGATGGCAGGACAGATGATGTGTTATGGCTGCAGAATGTGGGAGCTCATGGATGTCAGTGTGATCCAGGATAAATACGTCTGCAGTAAGTGTCTGCAGCTCGAAGCGCTTCAGCTCAGAGTCATTGAATTGGAGTCCGAGCTGCAGATATTGCCTTGACACATCAGGAAGGGGGAAAGTTACCTAGGAATTTTGCACCAGGAGGTGGTCACACTCCTTAGGATAGGGTCTTCTGATTTGGTCAGTGGTCAGGGACAGGAGGGTGTGGTTGCAGCTAAGGCAGGTAAGGGGATTCAGAGGGCAGAAGTGTAGGAGCCTCAGCCTTTGCAATTGTTCATCAGGTTCTTTCAGCTTATGTGGATGAGAGTGGGGGCTGCAGGATGGATGAGCAATCTGACCATGGTACCATGGTACAGGAAGCCATTCAAGTGGAGGGAGATAAAAGGAATGTAGTGGTAGTAGGGGACAGAAGAGTTAGGGGGACTGACACTGTTCTCTGCAGCAAAGAGCAAGAGTCCAGATGGCTGTGTTGCTTGCCCGGTGCAAGGGTTTGGGACATCTGCTCAGGGCTGGAGAGGAACTTACAGTGGGAGGGGGATGATCCAGTCATCATGGTCCATGTAGGTATCAACGACATAGGCAGGACTAGGAAAGAGGTTCTGCATAGACAGTATGAGGAACTAGGCACCAAATTAATAAGCAGAACTTCAAAGGTAATAATCTCTGGATTATTACCTGAGCCACGTGCAAATTGGCATAGGGAAAATAAAATTACAGAAATTAATGTGTGGCTCAAAGACTGGTGTGGTAGAAGTGGGTTCTGGTTCGTGGGGTACTAGCACCAATACTGGGGAAAGTGGTAGCTGTACTGTTGGGACGGTCTATACCTGAACTGTGCTGAGGCTGGTGTTCTAGCGAGCTGCATAACGAGGGAAGTGGAGAAGGTTTTAAACTGAATAGTGGGGGCAAGGAATCAAATTTGGGAAGATATGGTAAATCAAGGAGTAGAGACAAGGCAAGAGAGAAAGGTATTAATATGGGAAATGATAAACAGACTGTGACAGGAAGGGACAGAGCATACAAATCTTAGAGTTCTTCTTTGGCCTCCTTATCTCGAGAAACAATGGATAAGCGCCTGGAGGTGGTCAGTGGTTTGTGAAGCAGCACCTGGAGTGGCTATAAAGGCCAATTCCAGAGTGACAGGCTCTTCCACAGGTGCTGCAGGGAAATTTGTTTGTCGGGGCTGTTACACAGTTGGCTCTCCCCTTGCGCCTCTGTCTTTTTCCTGCCAACTACGAAGTCTCTTCAACTCGCCACACTTTAACCCCGTCTTTATGGCTGCCCGCCAGCTCTGGCGAACGCTGGCAACAGACTCCCACGACTTGTGATCAATGTCGCAGGATTTCATGTCGCATTTGCAGCCGTCTTTAAAGCGGAGACATGGACGGCCGGTGGGTCTGATACCAGTGGCGAGCTCGCTGTACAATGTGTCTTTGGGGATCCTGCCATCTTCCATGCGGCTCACCTGGCCAAGCCATCTCAAGCGCCGCTGACGCAGTAGTGTGTATAAGCTGGGGATGTTGGCCGCCTCGAGGACTTCTGCGTTGGAGATACGGTCCTGCCACCTGATGCCAAGTATTCTCCGGAGGTAGCGAAGATGGAATTAATTGAGACGTCGCTCTTGGCTGACATACGTTGTCCAGGCCTCGCAGCCATAGAGCAAGGTACTGAGGACACAGGCCTGATACACTCGGACTTTTGTGTTCCGTGTCAGTGCGCCATTTTCCCACACTCTTTTGGCCAGTCTGGACCTAGCAGTGGAAGCCTTTCCCATGCGCTTGTTGATTTCTGCATCTAGAGACAGGTTACTGATGATAGTTGAGCCTAGGTAGGTGAACTCTTGAACCACTTCCAGAGCGTGGTCACCAATATTGATGGATGGAGCATTTCTGACATCCTGCCCCATGATGTTCGTTTTCTTGAGGCTGATGGTTAGGCCAAATTCATTGCAGGCAGCCGCAAACCTGTCGATGAGACTCTGCAGGCACTCTTCAGTGTGAGATGTTAAAGCAGCATCGTCAGCAAAGAGGAGTTCCCTGATGAGGACTTTCCATACTTTGGACTTCACTCTTAGATGGGCAAGGTTGAACAACCTGCCCCCTGATCTTGTGTGGAGGAAAATTCCTTCTTCAGAGGACTTGAACGCATGTGAAAGCAGCAGGGAGAAGAAAATCCCAAAAAGTGTGGGTGTGAGAACACAGCCCTGTTTCACGCCACTCAGGATAGGAAAGGGGTCTGGTGAGGAGCCACCATGTTGAATTGTGCCTTTCATATTGTCATGGAATGAGGTGATGATACTTAGTAGCTTTGGTGGGCATCCAATCTTTTCTAGCAGTCTGAAGAGACCACATCTGCTGACGAGGTCAAAGGCTTTGGTGAGATCAATGAAAGCAGTGTAGTGGGGCATCTGTTGTTCACGGCATTTCTCCTGCATCTGATGAAGGGAGTACAGCATGTCAACGGTCGATCTCTCTGCACGAAAGCCACACTGTGCCTCAGGGTAGATGCGCTCGGCCAGCTTCTGGAGCCTGTTTAGAGTGACTCGAGCAAAGACTTTCCCCACTATGCTGAGCAGGGAGATTCCACGGTAGTTGTTGCAGTCACCGCGGTCACCTTTGTTTTTATAGAAGGTGATGATATTGGCATCGCGCATGTCCTAGGGTACTGCTCCCTCGTCCCAGCACAGGCAAAGCAGTTCATGTAGTGCTGAGAGTATAGCAGGCTTGGCACTCTTGATTATTTCAGGGGTAATGCTGTTCTTCCCAGGGGCTTTTCCGCTGGCTAGAGAATCAATGGCATCACTGGGTTCCGATTTTGTTGGCTGTACGTCCAGCTCATCCATGACTGGTAGAGGCTGGGCTGCATTGAGGGCAGTCTCAGTGACAACATTCTCCCTGGAGTACAGTTCTGGGTAGTGCTCAACCCAGCGGTCCATTTGTTTGCGTTGGTCAGCGATTAGGTCCCCTGATTTAGATTTGAGGGTGGGCGATCTTCTTGATGGTTGGCCCAAGAGCTCTCTTCATGCTCTGATGTTTCCGCTGTCTGAGGCCAGCTGAATATGACTGCATAGGTGTTGCCAGTAGTCGTTTGCGCAGTGCCTGGCTGTTCTTTGTGCAGTGCTTCTGGCTGCTTTAAGTGCTGCGGATGTTAAATTGCTGGGGACTTTCTTGAAGTTCAACAGTGCAATGCGCTTAGCGGCTATGACAGGTTCCAGCTCTTCATTATGAGATTGAAACCAGTCTGCATTTCTCTTCGCACTTTTGCCGTAGGTGGTCAAAGCTGACTCATAGATGGCGTCTCTGATGTGGGCCCACTTGGTCTCAGCATCCCCTGTGGGAGTGTTTTGAAGGGCTGTTACAAGTGAATTTAGAAATTTTTGTAACAGCTGTGGGTGAGAAATTCTGCTCATGTTGATGCGCGGGTGGCCCTTCTGCTTGGAATGATGCAACTTCTTTGGTCTGAGTCGAACCTTGCTGCACACTCGGGAGTGGTCGGTGTCGCAGTCCGCACTGTGGAAGCTGCGTGTGATTTGAACACTGTTTAAGGCGGCTCGCCTTGTGACAATGAGGTCTAGCTGGTGCCAACGAAGCGATCTTGGGTGCCTCCATGAAACCTGATGACAGGGTTTAGTGTGAAAGAACGAGTTGGTGATGCAGAGGTTATGATAGGTACACAACTCAAGCAGTCTCTGCCCGTTTTCATTCATCCTTCCAACGCCATAGCGCCCAAGGCAGGTTGGCCATGAGTCATGGTCGGCCCCAACCCTGGCATTAAAGTCCCCCAGCAGGAATAGGTGTTCAGTGTTGGGGATGCTGCTAATGATGTTATGGAGTTCCTCGTAGAACTGATCTTTAGCTTCATGTGGGGAGCAGAGTTTGGGCAGATATGGTAAATCAAGGAGTAGAGACAAGGCAAGAGAGAAAGGTACTAATATGGGAAATGATAAACAGACTGTGACAGGAAGGGACAGAGCATACAAATTTAAGAGTAAATCAACAGATAAGGCTGGAGGTTACAAAAATAACAAAAGGACCAAACTAAAGGCTCTGTATCTGAATGCACAAAGCACCCAAAACAAAACAGATGAATTGAGAGTGCCAGGGTTCGTGATGTCTCGGATCGTGTTTTTGGGATCCTTAAGGGGGAGGGGGAGCAGCCCCAAGTCATGGTCCACATAGGCACCAACGACATAGGTAGGAAGAGAGATTGGGATTTAAGGCAGAAATTCAGGGAGCTAGGGTGGAAGCTTAGAGCTTAGAGCGAGAACAAACAGAGTTGTTATCTCTGGGTTGTTGCCCGTGCCACGTGCTGGCGAAGCGAGGAATAGGGAGAGAGAAGAGTTGAACACGTGGCTGCAGGGATGGTGTCGGAGGGAGGGTTTTGGTTTCCTGGATAATTGGGGCTCTTTCTGGGGTAGGTAGGACCTCTACAAACAGGATGGTCTTCACCTGAACCAGAGGGGTACCAATATCCTGGGGGGGAGATTTGCGAATGCTCTTCGGGGGGGGTTAAACTAATTCAGCAGGGGGATGGGAACCTAAATTGTAGTTCCAGTGTCCAGGATGTTGAGAGTAGTGAGGTCAGGGATAAGGTTACAAGGACGCAAGAGGGCACTGGCAAGCAAGAACTTGGTTTAAAGTGTGTCTACTTCAACACCAGGAGCATCCAGAATAAGGTGGGTGAGCTTGCAGCATGGGTTGGTACCTGGGATCTCGATGCTGTGGCCATTTCGGAGACATGGGTAGAGCAGGGACAGGAATGGATGTTGCAGGTTCCGGGATTTAGATGTTTCAGTAAGAACAGAGAAGATTGTAAAAGAGGGGGGGGGTGTGGCATTGTTAATCAAGGAGAGTATTACAGCGGCAGAAAGGACGTTTGAGGACTCATCTACTGAGGTAGTATGGGCCGAGGTTAGAAACAGGAGAGGAGAGGTCACCCTGTTGGGAGTTTTCTATAGACCTCCGAATAGTTCCAGAGATGTAGAGGAAAGGATAGCGAAGATGATTCTCGACAGGAGCGAGAGTAACAGGGTAGTTGTTATGGGGGACTTTAACTTTCCAAATATTGACTGGAAATACTATAGTTTGAGTACTTTAGATGGGTCAGTTTTTGTCCAGTGTGTGCAGGAGGGTTTTCTGACACAGTATGTAGACAGGCCAACCAGGGGCAATGCCACATTGGATTTGGTACTGGGTAATGAACCCGGCCAGGTGTTAGATTTAGATGTAGGTGAGCACTTTGGTGATAGTGATCACAATTCGGTTAGGTTTACCTTAGTGATGGGCAGGGACAGGTATATACTGCAGGGCAAGAATTATAGCTGGGGGAAAGGAAATTATGATGCGATTAGGCAAGATTTAGGATACGTAGAATGGGGAAGGAAACTGCAGGGGATGGGCACAATCGAAATGTGGAGCTTATTCAAGGAGCAGCTACTGCGTGTCCTTGATAAGTATGTACCTGTGAGGCAGGGAGGAAGTTGTCGAGCGAGGGAGTCGTGGTTTACTAAAGAAGTTGAAGCGCTTGTCAAGAGGAAGAAGAAGGCTTATGTTAGGATGAGACGTGAAGGCTCAGTTAGGGCGCTTGAGAGTTACAATTTAGCCAGGAAGGATCTAAAGGGAGAGATAAGAAGAGTGAGGAGAGGACACGAGAAGTCATTGGCGGATAGGATCAAGGAAAACCCTAAGGCTTTCTATAGGTATATCAGGAATAAAAGAATGACTAGAGTTAGATTAGGGCCAATCAAGGATAGTAGTGGGAAGTTGCGTGTGGAATCAGAGGAGATAGGGGAAGCGTTAAATGAATATTTTTCGTCAGTGTTTACAGTAGAGAAAGAAAATGTTGTCGAGGAGAATACTGAGATACAGAATACTAGGCTAGATGGGATTGAGGTTCACAAGGAGGAGGTGTTATCAATTTTGGAAAGTGTGAAAATAGATAAGTCCCCTGGGCCAGATGGGATTTATCCTAGGATTCTCTGGGAAGCCAGGGAGGAGATTGCAGAGCCTTTGTCCTTGATTTTTATGTCGTCATTGTCGACAGGAATAGTGCCGGAAGACTGGAGGATAGCAAATGTTGTCCCCTTGTTCAAGAAGGGGAGTAGAGACAGCCCTGGTAATTATAGACCTGTGAGCCTTACTTCGGTTGTGGGTAAAATGTTGGAAAAGGTTATAAGAGATAGGATTTATAATCATCTTGAAAAGAATAAGTTCATTAGCGATAGTCAGCACGGTTTTGTGAGGGGTAGGTCGTGCCTCACAAACCTTATTGAGTTTTTTGAGAATGTGACCAAACAGGTGGATGAGGGTAAAGCCGTGGATGTGGTGTATATGGATTTCAGTAAGGCGTTTGATAAGGTTCCCCACGGTAGGCTATTGCAGAAAATACGGAAGTATGGGATTGGAGGTGATTTAGTGCTTTGGATCAGAAATTGGCTAGCTGAAAGAAGACAGAGGGTGGTGGTTGATGGCAAATGTTCATCCTGGAGTTTAGTTACTAGTGGTGTACCGCAAGGATCTGTTTTGGGGCCACTGCTGTTTGTCATTTTTATAAATGTCCTGGATGAGGGTGTAGAAGGGTGGGTTAGTAAATTTGCGGATGACACGAAGGTCGGTGGAGTTGTGGATAGTGCCGAAGGATGTTGTAGGTTACAGAGGGACATAGATAGGCTGCAGAGCTGAGCTGAGAGATGGCAAATGGAGTTTAATGCGGAAAAGTGCGAGGTGATTCACTTTGGAAGGAGTAACAGGAATGCAGAGTATTGGGCTAATGGGAAGATTCTTGGTAGTGTAGATGAGCAGAGAGATCTTGGTGTCCAGGTACATAAATCCCTGAAAGTTGCCACCCAGGTTAATAGGGCTGTTAAGAAGGCATATGGTGTGTTAGCTTTTATTAGTAGGGGGATCGAGTTTCGGAGCCACGAGGTCATGCTGCAGCTGTACAAAACTCTGGTGCGGCCGCACCTGGAGTATTGAGTGCAGTTCTGGTCACCGCATTATAGGAAGGATGTGGATGCTTTGGAAAGGGCGCAGAGGAGATTTACTAGGATGTTGCCTGGTATGGAGGGAAGGCCTTACGAGGAAAGGCTGAGGGACTTGAGGTTGTTTTCGTTAGAGAGAAGGAGGAGGAGAGGTGACTTAATAGAGACATATCAGATAATCAGAGGGTTAGATAGGGTGGATAGTGAGAGTCTTTTTCCTCGGATGGTGATGGCAAGCACGAGGGGACATAGCTTTAAGTTGAGGGGTGATAGATATAGGACAGATGTCAGAGGTAGTTTCTTTACTTAGAGAGTAGTTGGGGTGTGGAACGCCCTGCCTGCAACAGTAGTAGACTCGCCAACTTTAAGGGCATTTAAGTGGTCATTGGATAGACATATGGATGAAAATGGAATAGTGTAGGTCAGATGGTTTCACAGGTTGGCGCAACATCGAGGGCCGAAGGGCCTGTACTGCGCTGTAATGTTCTATGTTCTATGTTCTATAGAAATAAATAAGTACAATCTGATACCCATTACAGATCCATGGCTGTCGGATGACATCGATTGGGACCTGAATATTGAAGGGTACATGGCATTTAGGAAGAACAGGAAGCTAGGAAAAGGTAGAGGGGTAGCTCTATTAATTAATGATGGTATTCGCGCAATAGAGAGGGATGACCTAAGTTCAGGAATCCAGAATGTAGAAGCAGTTTGAGTAGAGATGAGAAATCATAAAGGCAAGAAGTCATTTGTGGGCATGGTGTACAGGCCATCTAACATTAACCACACTGTAGGATGGGGTATAAAGGAATAAATAATGGAAGCTTGTCAGAAAGGTACAGCGATAATTATGGGGGATTTTAACCTACATATAGACTGGAAAAATCAGATGGGCACAGGTAGCCTAGATGAGAAGTACATAGAATGTTTTTGGGATAATATCTTGGAGCAGTATGTTCTGAAGTCAACCAGAGAGCAGGCTATACTAGACCTGGCATTGTGCAACAAGATAGTTTTAGTTAATGACCTCATAGTTAAGGCATCCCTAGGTAGCAACGATCATAATATGATTGAATTTTACATTCAGATTGAGGGAGAGAAGAGGGGGTCCAAGATTAGTATTTTAAACTTAAATAAGGGCAATTATGAGGGCATGAAAACAGAGCTAGCTAAAGTGAACTGGCAAATTAGCTTAACGGATAGATCAATAGAGATGCAGTGGCAGACATTTAAGGGGACATTTCAGAATACACAGAATAGATACATTTCAACGGGAAAGAAAAATTCCAAGGCTGGGTTCCACCATCCATGGTTTACTAAAAGAGTTAGAGATAGTATCAAACTTAAAGAAAATGCCTATAATTATGCAAAGATGGGAGGCAGGCCAGACAATTGGACAGAATATTTTAAAAAAGCAAAGAATGACTAAAAAATTGATAAGGAAGGTAAAATTAGAGTGAGAGAAAGATGGATCGAAATATAGAGACAGTAAGAGTTTCTATTTATATTTAAAAAAGAAAAAAGCTAATAAAATGAGCATTGGTCTTATAGAAAGTGAGTCTGGGGAATCAATAATGGATAATAAGCAGATGGAAGATGAATTGAACAGGTATTTTACATCGGTTTTCACTGGTGAGGATGCAAGTATTAGCTGTAAGTCAGGAAATGGAAGGGAGGGAGGAACTCAAGAAAATTACAATCACCAGGGAAATGGTGCTGAACAAATTGGTATAGCTGCGGACTGACAAGTCCCCGGGTCCTGGGGTGTAAAAAGGAGTGCTGGTGAGGCAGTTTAAATTTTCCAAACTTCCCTTGGTTTGGGGATGGTTCTGTTAGATTGGAAAATAGTGAATGTAACTCCTTTATTGAAAAAGGGAGGGAGACAGAAAGCAGTAAACTACAGGCCAGTTCGCTTAACATCTGTCTTAGGGAAAATGTTAGAGGCTATTATTAAAGAGGTTATAGTAGGGCATTTAGAAAAATTCAAGGTAATCAGGCAGAGTTAACATGGTTTTTGTGAAAGGGAAATCTTGTTTAACTGATTTCTTGGAGTTCTTTGAGGGAGTTACATGTGCTGTGGATAAAAGGGAACTGGTGGATGTATTGTACTTAGATTTTCAGAAGACATTTGTTAAGGTGCCACATCAAATGTTAAAGGGTAACATATTGGCATGGATAGAAGATTGGTTAGCAAACAGGAAACAGAGAGTAGGCATAAATGGGTCATTTTCCGGTTGGCAAGGTGTAACGAGTGGTGTGCCACAGGGATCTGTGCTGGGGCCTCAACTTTTTACAATTTATATAAATGGCTTAGATGAAGGCACCGAAGGTATGGTTGCTAAATTTGCTGATGACACAAAGATAGGTAGGAAAGTAACGTGTGAAGAGGATGTAAGGAGGCTACAAAGGGATGTAGATAGGTTAAGTGAGTGAGCAAAGGCCTGGCATTGAGAGATTGCAGAGCTCTGAGGTGCAGAGGGATCTGGGTGTCCTAGTGCATGAATCGCAAAAGCGTAGTATGCCGGTACAGCACGTAATTCGGAAAGCTAGTAGAATGTTATTATTTATCACGAGGGGAATTGAATACAAAAGTAGGGAGGTTTTGTTTCAGCTATACAGGGCATTGGTTAGACCACATCTGGAGTACTGTTTACAGTACTGGTCTCCTTATTTAAGGAAGGATGTAAATACGTTGGAGGCAATACAGAGAAGGTTTACTAGACTAATACCTGGAACGGGCAGGCTGTCTTACAAGGAAAGATTGGACAGGCTAGGCTTGTAGCCACTGGAATTTAGAAGAGTAAGAGGCGACTTGATTGAAACATATAAGATCCTGAGGGGTCTTGACAGGGTGGATGTGGACAGGATGTTTCCCCTTTTGGGAAAATCTAGAACTCGGGGTCACTGTTTAAAAATAAAGAGTCGCCCATTTAAGACACAGAGGAGGAGAAGTTTTTTCTCTCAGAGGGGCGTGAGTCTTTGGAATTCTCTTCCTCAAAAGGCGGTGGAAGCAGAGTCTTTGAATATTTTTAAGGTAGAGGTAGATAGATTCTTGATAAGCAAGGGGGTGGAAGGTTAGAAACATAGACAGAGAAACATAGAAAATCAGAGCAGGAGTAGACCACTAAGCCTTTCGAGCCTGATCCGCCATTCATTAAGATCATGGCTAATCATCCAACTCAGTAACCTGTTCCATCTTTCGCCCCATACCCTTTGATCCCTGTAGATCCAAGAGCTATATCTAACTCCTTCTTGAAAACATACAATGTTTTGGCCTCAACTACTTTCTGTGGTAGTGAATTCCACAGGCTCACCACTCTCTGGGTGAAGAAATTTCTCATCATCTCAGTCCTGAATGGTTTACCCCGTATCCTTAGACTATGACTCCTGGTTCTGGATTCCCCCACCATCGGGAACATCTTTCCTGCATCTACCCCTGTCAAGTTCTGTTAGAATTTTATAGGTTTCTATGATATCCCACCTCACTCTTCTGAACTCCAGCAAATATAATCCTAACTGACTCAATCTCTCCTCATACGCCAGTCCCACCATCCCAGGAACCAGTCTGGTAAACCTTCACTGCACTCCCTCAATAGCAAGAACATCCTTCCTCAGATAAGGAGACCAAAACTGCACACAATATTCCAGGTGTGGCCTCACCAGGGCCCTGTATAATTGCAGCAAGACATCCCTGCTCCTGTACTCGAATCCTCTCGCTATGAAAGCCAACATACCATTTGCCTTTTTTACCACCCGTTGCACTTGCATGCTTACCTTCAGCGACTGGTGTACGAGAACATACAGGTCTCGCTGCATATTCCCCTCTCTCAGTTTATAGCCATTCAGATAATAATCTGCCTTGCTGTTTTTGCTACCAAAGTGGATAACCTCACATTTATCCATATTATACTACATCTGCCATGCATTAGCCCACTCACTCAACTTGTCCAAATCACCCTGAAGCCTCTCTGCATCCTCCTCACAACTCATCCTCTCACCCAGTTTTGTGTCATCTGCAAATTTGGAGATATTACATTTAGTTCCCTCATCTAAATCATTAATGTATATTGTGAATAGCTGGGGTCCTAGCACAGATCCCTGCAGTACCCCACTAGTCACTGCCTGCCATTCAGAAAAAGACCCATTTATCCCTATTCTTTGTTTCCTGTCCGCCAACCAATTTTTTTTCCATCGCAATACACTACCCCCAATCCCATGCTCTTTAATTTTACACGTTATTCTCTTATGTGGGACTTTGTCGAAAGCCTTCTGAAAGTCCGAATAAACCACATTCACTGGCTCCCCCTCATCAACTCTACTAGTTACATGCTCGAAGAATTCTAGTAGATTTGTAAATCCATGCTGACTCTGCCCAATTCTACCACTGTTCTCTTAAGTGCTTTGCTCTAAAATCTTTGATAATGGACTCTCGAATTTTCCCCACTACTGACGTCAGGCTGACTGGTCTATAATTCCCTGCTTTCTCTCTACCTCCCTTTTTAAATAGTGGGGTTACATTAGCTATCCTCCAATCTGTAGGAACTGTTCCAGAGTCTATAGAATCTTGGAAGATGAACATCCACTATTTCTGGGGCCAATTTCTTAAGTACTCTGGGATGCATACCATCAGGCCCTGTGGATTAATCGGCCTTCAATCCCATCAATTTCCCCAACACCATTTCTCTACTATTACTGATTTCTTTCAGTTCCTCTCTCTCACTAAGCCCTGTGTTCCCCAACATTTCTGGTATGATATTTGTGTCCTCCTTTGTGAAGACAGAACCAAAGTATGTATTTAGTTGGTCAGCCATTTCTTTATTCCCCAAAATAAATTCCCCTGTTGCTTGCTGTGAGGGACCTACATTTCACAGGTTATCAGGTGTAGGTGGAAATGTGGAGTAATCAGTTCAGCCATGAACTTATTGAATGGCGGAGCAGTCTCGAAGGGACGAGTAGCCTACTCCTGCTCCTAATTTGTGTGTTCGTATGAATATTGTTTGATAGACTATTCCTGGAAATGGAGACAGAGAAGTCAAACAAAGGAAATGAGTTTGGAGATAGACCATGGAAAGGTAAGAGAAGGGTGGAAATTGGAATCAAGGTTGATGAAATTTTCCACTTCAGGGTGAGAGCAGGAATCAGCATTGATACAGTCATCAATGTATTCGAAAAAAAGGTGAGGGTGTGAGAGGGAGGATCCAGACTCAGTGACATGCACTGCCACATGAGACACAAAGCTATCCTGGTCCACAGCTTTATTTCATCCTTTGTCTCATTTGGCACTTTAATAAAAAAACTATTCTTCTTTCTTTCACGTGTGAAGGTTTGCAAGTTTCAAAAACCCATGGGTATCAACATCCCTCCTGATCCTTCTTCTCCCTTAGTTCCCTCTGACCCTATCCCTTCTTCCAATCTCACCCATTTTCAGAATTTTCAGATTTCCAGCATCTACAGTATTTTGCTTTTGTAAGGCTGTGATGAGCTATCTGGTGCTGATGGAAGCCAGACTGAACATTGCTGAACAGAGTATTAAGTGAGTAAGTGTTACTTGAGAGCACTGTTGATGATATCTTCCATCACATTGCTGATGTTTTGAGAGTAGACTGATGCGACGGTAATTAGCTGGATTGGATTTGTCCTACTTCTGTGGACAGGACATACTTGGGCAATTTTCCACTTTATTGGTGTTATAGCTGTATTGGAACAGCTTGGTTAAAGGCAGGATTAGTTCTGAAACATTTCTTCAGCACTATAGCCAAGCTGTTGTCGGGACCCATAGCCTTTTCTGTATTCCGTCAGCTGTTTCTTGATTATATGTGGTGTGAATTGAATTGGCTGAAGAGTGGCTTCTATAATGCTCAGGCCGTCAGGAAGAGGCCAAGATGGATCATGCACTTGGATCTTCTCGCTGAATAAACAAATGCTTCAACCTTGGCTTTGCACACAAGTGCTGGGCTCCGCCATCATTCAAGACGGGGATGTTAGCTTCCTCCTGCCATTAGTTGTTTTAATTGTTCACCACCATTCACGTCTGGATGTGGCAGGCTTGTAGAGTTTTCATCTCATCAGTTGTTTGTCCAATTGCTTAGCTCTGTCTATAGGATCTGCTGTTTAGCATGCATATAGTCCTTTGTGTAGCTTCCCCAGGTTGGCACCTCATTTTTAGGTTCGCTTGATGCTGTTGCTAGCATGGTCTTCTGAACTCCTCATTGAGCCAGGGTTGGTACCCTGGCTTGGCAGTAGTGGTAGAGTGAGGGATATGACAGGCCATGAGATTATAGATTATGATCAAATACAATTTTCCTGCTTTTGATGGCCCACAGTGCCTCAAAGATGCCCAGTTTTGATCTGTTATGAATCTATTTCCTCTGGTGGGGAATCAAGAATGAGAAGACATGATCTTAAAATTAGAGATAGACCATTCAGGAGTGAAATCAGGAAGCACATTTTCACACAAAAGGTATTTGAAATTTGGAGCCGTCCCCCAAAATGCTGAGGATACTGAGGCAATTGAAGCTTTCATGATTGTGATAAATGGATGTTTAATAGTTAATATTGAGGGTTCTGGAGCAAAGGCAGCAAAATGGAGTTGGGATGCAGATCAGCCATGATCTAATTGAATGGTGGAGCAGGCTTAAGAGTTTGAATGGCCTATACCTTTTCCTAATGTTCCCATGTTCCAGATTGTCTCACAGGCTGGCTGAACCCTTCAACCCACAATACAATAAAGAGAGTCACTCTGAAATTCAGGCAGCTTCTCCTCATTAGTGACATGACAGGAGAGGAAAAGGGACAACATGACAAGTCTCTGTTTTAAAAAGTAAAATAATATCAATCTATCTATCTATCTATCTATCTATCTATCTATCTATCTATCGATCTATCTATGTTGAGATTTCCTGTCATTCTGATGACCTTCAGCTCTATCCCACCATCACCTCCTTGGACTCCTCCACTATCTCTGATTTGTCCCATTGCTTGTCCCATTGTTTGACCACCATCCACCATTGGAGAGCTGAATTTTCCTTCAACTAGATATTAGGAAGAGCCATTGTCTTTGTCCCCCTCCACCACAAACTCCATTCCCTGTCCACCATTTCCATTGCTGGTAATTTTTTTAAGCTGAGCAAGACCATTTGCAACCTTGGTGTTGTGTTTGACCCCGAGATGAGTTTCCGACCACATATCTGCACCATCGCCAATATTACCTACTTCCACCTTGATTACATCATTTGTCTCTAACCCTGCCTCAGCTTATCTGTTGCTGAAATCCGTGACCATGGCTTTGTTACCTCTAGACTTGGCTATTTTCCTGGTCGTCCTCCCTTCTTCCACACTACATAAATATGCTCACCCAAAACTCTGCTGCTTGTTTCTGAACTCACTCCAAATCTCATTCTCTTATCACCCCTGTGCTTGCTGACCTTTACTGGCTCCCTGTCCAACAAAACCGCAATTTGAAAATCTCATCCTTGTTTTCAAGTCCATCCATGGCCTTGTACCTCCTTATCTCTGCAGCTTTTTCCAGCTCTACAAGCCTTTGGGCTTTCTGCACTCCTCCAATTCTGGCCTCTCGTGCATCCCTGATTTTAATTGCTCCACCATTGGCATCTGTACTTTCAGCTGTCCTGGCCCTAAGCTTTGGAATTTTCTCCTTAAACCTCTCTGCCTCTCTACACTCTCTCCTCTTTTAAGATACTCCTTAAAACCTATCTCTTTGATCAAGATTTTGGTCATCTGTCCTGATTGTAGTCTGTGGCTCTGTGTCAAAAATCTCAAAAATGTTTTTATTGATATCGCTCTAGTTGAGTCCCCTTGGAAGTTTTACTATGTTAATTGCGCTATGTAAAGCTAAGTTGTTGTTGTCGCCATTGTCATGTTTCAGAATTTATGGTTGATGGAGACAGCAAATTTATAAGCACTTTCAAAACTGTTAAATTTCCCTCAGCAAATAACAATTAAGCTTTGATTCACCTCAGGCTACTTTTATTTACAGGAATCAGACCTTGTTGCCTCAAAATGACAAGCCACTTTAAAAGCATTTCTGTCTTTGAAGCAGAACAATATCATAGAATCCTAGCTATCTCTTTCATAGAACTGGCATAAGTACGATGGGCCAAATGGCCTCCTTCTATGCTGTATGATTCTGAAAACACTTCATACAGGATTACAGTTCAGTCAGTTCCAGATGTCCATTTGACAGCTCTTGAAGTTGGCATTCTTCCTGAGTTATATTTTCCAAACAGTGGAATAACTCCCAAACCTCCTGTACAGATTGGTCAAGCCCGAGTCAGAAAAATGATTGAAGATCCATTTCCCTGTGTCCCCACTCAAATTGTATTGTGCAGGATCTCCCAGTCAACCTTGTAGACTGGTTTAAACTGCTCTTCTACACTTCTGTACAAATCCAGCACTAAAGAAAGTACTTCCATTGATAACAGCACTTTTCACAATTTCAGGATGTCCCAAAATTTCACAGCCAATAAAGTACTTGTGAAGAGTCGTTGTTGTAATGTAAGGAAGTTACTTTGTGTACAGCATGGTCCCACAAAGAACAATGTGGTTTTTAGCACTGTTGAATGAGGGATAAATATTGACCTAGACACTGAGAAACTGCCCTGTTCTTCTTTGAAAAGTGCCATGGGATCATTTGCATCCATTTAATTTAGTTTAACATAAAAATTGCCAAACTGACCCCAAGGGGCCTCCAACCGGCCTACTTCTGGTTTTAATGGAGGCAGGTGGCCATCCCACACTCAGTAAGTGGATCAATCCTTCGAATATTTTGCTTCCATTTTAATGTAACTTTTAATTTTAGCACCTGTAAACCAGGTTTCCTTGGCCTCAGGAAGCTGAAGGGAGGATATGAAGAGCTGGATCCATCATCTAAGTGCTTTTACAGCACTGCTTGTGGGCGAGGAGGAGCAAGAGTGTTCTACCTGAACACTCCATGATCTGACAAACCATCCCCCTTCAGACTGACCCACTCAACCTTCTGAGATGAACTACCCACAGATGACCAGCACCCCTGCCCCACAATGACAGAACCCCTCCTGCTGATCAACCTGCTCTCGATCACATATCGCCTCCTGATGACAGATCCCTGGCTGTGGCCTGGAGCTGCGGGCCTACCCACCTGATAGCCAGCCAGCCTTTAATCTCCTTTCCCAAAACAGGTCCTGTTGCTAAATTTCTAGCCACTAAACCTGCCCCCGCACTCTCCCTGCCTCCCTGTTATAATTGGGGTCAAAGTATCAGTCTAGATTATATACTCAAATGCATAGCATCCTCTCAGAGATGAGATTTTGGTGCATTTGTTGATATATTTGGGTGTGTGCCTTTGACGTGGTCGGCCACACCATCTTCCTCAAATGTCTTTCCTTTGTTGTCTCACTGAGTGGGACTGCATGGGACAGACAGAAAACCTCCAGTGGCTTCTCCTCCTGCTCCCACACCTGTACATTTAGAGCCCCCAAGGGTCTATCCTTGGCTCCCTCCTCTTCCTTATTTGCTTGTTACCCCCATGGTGACATCATCCAAAGACTGAGGGCTGGATTTTACCCAATGAATCGACATCCTGACGCCATGGGCAGTGGCCACACAGGTGAGTATTGGGGCTTCCTCTGTGATTTTCTGCTATGGAACCAATTAGATTTTCACCGGTGGGGGACTCTGCCAATAATGGATGACGGGCAGGTGATAGTGCCGGCAGGTGGTTCGATGGCCCCATGTTTAAAGGCCTGTCTGCAGCTTTTATACAGGCTACACACATAGCGGGCAGAGAAAAGGGTGCCTCAGAAGTGACCTTGTGGAGGAATGGATGCTGTTAGAGGCAGGGTGTCTCCACATTGTAGTGACACCTCCATGAAAGTGGTCCTACGGAGAGAGATTCTGTCCCCAGTGAACGGAAGGATGCCAGAAAGCCTGACGAAGAAGGGATAGCTGGAGGTGGCCGAGGAAGTCAGTAGGGTGATTGCACGAACATGGGCGCAGTACCAGCAGAGATTTAATGACCTTGTGAGGTTTGGCAAGGTGAATGGTATGCATGATGCCAAGGTGGCAGCCCTGCACGTCTTATATGGAACCCATGAAATGTGAGGCGACGTGGCTGACCCATGCATAGGGAATTACCAAGGATTGCTGCGTATAGCGAGCTGCAGAGTTGCCTCACATGAGAGGACCATGGTCAGTCAGAGATGCTTGCTGAAGTGAATAGCCGCTTGCAGTTGGCCACCGAGTGGTGCAATGATGGGCATTTAAAGTGAGAAATCTGACAATCACAGCTGGGGCGTGAGGGAGGTGTGACACTGTGTATTTTTGTCATTGCGGGAGAAGAGAGCTCATAATGCTAAGGAGCGGAGATGCACGGGAGGTGGTCTGCACCATTGCTGTAGTCATGCAGATGGAAGAAGAAGCAATGGTGATTGGATGGATTGCAGCAGGCCAGCTTGTCGCAGAGGGCGAGGCGGATGTGCAGCCCAAACAGAATGAGTAAAGCTATGGTCACAGGCACAAAACCTTCTGATGAGTATTGGCACTAGTGGCTCTGTGGCCCTTGATGACCACAGATGAAGTACAGGCAGGAGGATGTGGATGGATGCGGAAGTTGTTAACAGCACACTTTCTCGCTGACAGGGCTTGTAGCGGATGAGACGTTACTGATGTCATCTGAACCAGATGAGACATCAGAGCAAGAGCTGCCATCTGAGAAGACAGCGTCACATCAATCCAGCGCACCCTCCACCAGCACAGATACTCTCACGTCGGTGGGCGTATTTAGGATGGGTGGCACCAGCTGGTGAGAATGGCACAGATGCGCAGGAGCAGATACTGTAGGCAGTAACAGCTCCGGCCACTCCCCATTGGAGGATTGAGGACAGGCCCAGCAATGCTCAGCTTCTTGCAGATGTTGATCCTCAGGAGTCATCATTGATGTGGTAGATACTGGAGCAGTAGTGTGAGATGCGTGGATATCTGTCAGAGTTTACGGAGGGTGTTCACTCCCATGTACCTATGATGGAGAAATCCATCAATGCCATGAGAGGTACCATATCACTGGTGGGTGAGCACACGTTCTCCTCTATTGACAGATTAGTGACCCTCATGGAGAGTCACATGTGGTAGACCATCGAGTGGATGCAGGAGTTGGAAACAGGCCTCATCCTTGAGCAATGTTGAGCATTAGGTTGAGGCGAGATGGCTGAGACATGCATGGACTCATTGCCAGATGTTGTTCCACTCCTGGTTAACAGCAGAGTGAGGTAGACCTTGAAAGGGTCAAGGAACGGATGCCTGAAAGCTCCTTGCATTGACGGTGGAGCCTTGGCCCCTTTGAGGGTGGCACAAATGCTGCATGCAGCCCTGAGGACAGAGGATGCCTCTGCACAGATGCTGGTGGCACAATGTCATGCAGGTCCCCACCTGCCAAGAATGAAACACCACATGAACGTTGATTTTTAAACAGTTACTGGAGTAAAGAAAGAACTTGTTTAAAAAAAAAACCATACCCTTGACTGGAAAGACATTTGTATCCGAACAGACAATACTTGGAAAGGACAAAGGGGCCACTCCCTGCTCCAATTTAATCCACAATGGACTTTTGATTACAAGACATTGAAGATAGAGAGGCTAACATTCCAGGCTAACTGTTAAGATGACCAAATACCCAAACAGCCGTGGTCAGACCAGTTTAGTCAAATGACTAACTGGCTGTTGGAGTTTTTTTAATTTGATCTTGCCACAGAGTTTTAAAACTCAGAAAGCTGTTTGCTCCTGGACTGGAAAAGACCTCTCTCCTGTCTGCTCATTTCTTTCTCACCAGCTTTGAAATCCACTGAAGACACAGGAAACCCAAGAGAGAATAGTCTCCTACAGTGAACAAGGTTTAAGAAGAATACTGGGCCCCAACGAAAAGCAAGAATTACCTACAAGCAAGAACTACCTACAAAAGGACTACAGTGAGCTCGAAGCACAGTATCAAGAAACTCTTCTGATATTGCCTCAAACCTCTCCACTTTATTTTTCTTCTGCTCTTTTGTCTCTATTTGCATGCTAGCGTGGGGCGCAGTGTGTATCTGTAGGCGTTAATCAAATTAGAGTTTAAGTTTTAATAAATTTCACTTTTCTTCTTTAAACCTAAGAAAGGTTGTGCTCATTTATTTGCCTTATATACCTAAATAAAATAATAAAATAATTGGAAAGCAGCGAACAAGAATTCACCAAGGGGGAGCTCAAAACACAGTGCATTTTAAAAATTAAATCCTTTTCCTGGGGCATCAAGGCCAGCTGTTAGCCTCCACATCAGCTACCGCTGCTGGGAGAGCACAATGTAGGAGTACCCGGAAGCTTTCCTGTAAAGGCACCCAGTAGCACTTGGATTGTCACTGGGTGATATGCATTTGTTTAATGCCACAATGTTATTGATTTGTGTATCTTAAAATTTGGTGAAATGCATACTTAAATGGCTTGTCTATTTATTTCTACCTCAGTGGGCTGTGTCCAAATGTTGAGGTATTGAGATGGAGGGCATAAAATGGTGGCTAAATGTAGGCTGATGGTGAGAGTAGGACTTGCAATGGTCTCATGATGGGGCCATTGTCTTAGTTAGAGCATTTCATGACAAGGCACCATGGCTACCACAGGGAGACTTCTGTCTCGTGTCCACTGGCATTACAAGGAATTTCTGAGACTCGCATACAGATGAGGGATTTGCATGTCTTCCTTGCAAGCGTGTCAATGTCAATGTGGTTGTTCATCACCAATGCAACTCCGCACTGGATGCCAGACTGTGCAGCGCACAGCAGACCACCAAGATATGGGAGACACTTGATGGGGCATATTGCAGGTCTCCCTCAGAGATGTCTAAGCATTGGAACATCATCTTCAGAAGCCCAATTGCCTCATTGATGGTTGCCCTCGTAGTTATATGGCAGCATTTTTAGATTTCCTCTGCCTCTGTGTTGGAGTTCCGCAAAGGTATAAGAATCCTTGTCTTTAGTGAATGCCCATTGTCACCCAGGATCCATCCACAAAGGCGTACGGATGGATTGAAGAATTGAGGCACCAGGGGTCGTCTCACGATGTATGAGTCATGACAGCTTCCTGGGCATCTTACACACACATGGAAGATCCTTTTATGGTGGTCACAGATAATTTGAACAATGAGTGTGTAGAACCCTTTCCTGATAATGCATGTGCCTGGCTGCTCTGAGTGAGCCTTGATGGGCACATGCATGCAGTTTATAACACCCTGGACCTAAGGGAATCCTGCCATGACCCCGAATCTGATCACTCTTGGCTTGACTGGGCTGATCAGTGCAAAACTTAATGCATTCTCCTGCCCTCTGGAACAAAGTATCCATCACCTTCTTGATGCAGTGATGGACAGCTGACAGAGAGCTCCCACAAATATCTCCAGACGATCCCTGAAATGAGCCTGATGCAAAACCGTTGAGTCCCACAATCACCATCACCTTCACAGGCAATGGGTGGCCATCACATCTCAGTAGACTCAAATCCTCCTCCAGCACTCCGCACAGGTCAGCGACCATCTGTATTGAAAGACGCAGGGTGGAATTTTATGTTGGCGGTGGGGGGGTGGTGGGGGGGCGGGGGCGTCATGGGAAACCAGCGCCGAGATCCCTGTGTTGGCTCTTGCACAGGTACAGTGAGCTTGAAGCACAGTAACAATAAACTCTTCTGATATTGCCTCAACCCTCACTACTTATTTTTCTCCTGCTCTTTTCTGTCTCTATTTGCAGGTGTGTATCACGTATAGAGTCATAGAGTTATACAGCCCTTATACAGAAACAGGCCCTTTGGCCTACCGTGTCTGTGCCAGCCATCAAGCACCTATCTATTCTAATCCCATTTTCCAGCACTTGGCCCGTAGCCTTGTATGCAATGGTGTTTCAAGTGCACATCTAATACTTCTTAAATGTTGTGAGGGTTCCTGCTCTACCACCTCTTCAGACAGTGTGTTCCAGATTCCAACCACCCTCTGGGTGAAAATTTTTTCCTCAAATCCTCTCTAAACCTCCTGCCCCTAACCTTAAATCTATGCCCCTGGTTATTGATCCCTCTGCTAAGGGAAAAAGTTTCATCCTATCTATCCTTTCAATGCCCTTCATAGATTTGTATACCTCAATCATGTCCCCCCTCAGCCTTCTCTGCTTTAAGGAAAACAACCTAAGCCTATCCAGAATCTCTTCATAGCTGAAATGCTCCAGCCCAGGCAACATCCTGGTGAATCTCCTCTGCATCATCTCCAGTGCAATCACATCCTTCCTATATTGTGGTGCCCAGTACTCCAGCTGTGGCCTAACTAGCGTTTTATACAGCTCCATCATAACCTCCCTGCTCTTACATTCTATGCCTTGGTTAATAAAGGAAAGAATCCCATATGCCAAGCTAACCACCTTATCTACCTGTGCTGCTGCCTTCAGTGATCTATGGACAAGTACACCAAGGTCCCTCTGACCCCCTGTACTTCCTAGGGTCCTACCATCCATTGTATGTTCCCTTGCCTTGTTAGTCCTTCCAAAAGGCATCACCTCACACTTCTGAGGATTAAATTCCATTTGCCACTGCTCCGCCAATCTTACCAGCCCATCTATATTGTCCTGTAATCTAAGGCTTTCCTCCTTGCTATTTACGACAGCATCAATTTTCGTGTCATTTGCAAACTTACTGATCATAGCTCCTATATTCACGTCTAAATCATCAATGTACACTACAAACAGCACGGGTCCCAGCACCGATCCCTGCGGTACACGACTGGTCACAGGCTTCCACTCGCAGATCAACCCTCGACCATCACCCTCTGCTTCCTGCCACTAAGCCAATTTTGGACCCAATTTGCCAAATTACCCTGGATCCCATGGGTTCTTACCTTCTTAACCAATCTCCCATGCGGGACCCTATCAAAAACCTTACTGAAGTCCATGTAGAGTACATCAACTGCTTTACCCTCATCTACACACCTAGTCACCTCCTCGAAAAATTCAATCAAGTTAGTTAGACACGATCACCCCTGACAAAGCCATGCTGACTATCACTGATTAATTCCTGCCTCTCCAAGTGAAGATTAATCCTGTCGCTCAGAATTGTTTCCAATAGTTTCCCTATTACTTTTAAGCTTGCTAAAACAGCTAATATGTCCTCCCATTCAATGCTAATGTGTTCGAGTATATCACAATCCCCCTCCCTGATCTCTACACCTACATCGTCCTTCTCCATAGTGAACACAGATGAAAAATAATCATTTAAAACCTCACCTATGTCCTCCGGCTCCACACACAGATTGCCATTCTGCTCCCTAATGGGCCCTAATCTTTCCCTGGTTATCCTCTTGCCCTTATTAGACTTATAAAACACCTTGGGATTTTCCTTTGTCTTGCCTGCCAGTAATTTTTCATGTCCCCTCTTTGATCTCCTAATTACTTGTTTAAGTACCTCCCCTACACTTTCTATACTCCTCCAGGGCCTCCGCTGTTTTCAGCGCTTTGAATCTGCGATAAGCCTCCTTTTTTTTCCTGAACCAATCCTCTATATCCCTTGACATCCAGGGTTCCCTGGACTTGATGGTCCTACCCCTCACCTTTACAGTAACATGTTGGCTCTGAACTCTCATTATTTCCTTTCCCACTGGTCTGATGTAGACTTTCCTACAAGTAGCTGTTCCCAGTCCACTCTGGCCAGATCCTGTTTTATCATATTGAAATCAGCCTTCCCCCAATTCAGTACTTTTATTTTCGGTCCCTCTTTGTCCTTTTCCATAACTACCTTAAATCTTATAGATTTATGGTCACTATCCCCGAAATGCTCCCCCACTGACACTTCTACCACTTGTCCGGCTTCATTCCCCAGGATTAGGTCCAGTACTTCCCCTTCTCTTGTAGTTCTTTCTACGTACTGGCTCAAAAAGCTCTCCTGTTTGCATTTTAAGAATTCCGCCCCCTTTAAGCCTTTTACACTAAGACTAACCCAGTTGATATTAGGTAAGTTGAAAACCCCTACTATTATTACCCATTTATTTTTACACCTCTCTGAGATTTGCCTACATATCTGCTCCTCTATCTCTCCCTGACTGTTTGGAGGCCTGTAGTACACACCCAGCCAAGTGATTGCCCCTTTTTGTTTTTAGGTTCTATCCATATGGCCTCATTTGAGGGACCTCCTAAGATGTCATCCCTCCTTACTGCAGTAATTGACTCCTTGATCAACAGTGCAATGCCACCTCCTCTTTTACACCCTCCCCTGTAATGCCTGAAGATTCTATACCCTGGAATATTGAGCTGCCAGTCCTGCCCTTCACTCAGCCATGTCTGTGTGTTCGCAATAATATCATATTCCCATGTGTTAATCAAAGCTCTCAATTCATCTGCCTCACTAGTAAGACTCCTTGCATTAAAATAGATGCAATCCAGCCTTGCATTATTTGCTTGTGCCTTAACAGGTCTATATTTTCTCTGCCTTCCATAATGACTCAATTTCTCTTCTATATTTGACTGTGCATCACCCCCTACTGTAACTCCACTCTGTGTCCCATCCCCCTGCCGAATTCGTTTAAACCACCCACCAACAGCACTAGCAAACCTCCCAGCAAGGATGTTGGTCCCATTCCAGTGCAGGTGCAACCCGTTCGACTTGTACAGGTCCCGCCTTCGCTAGAATTGGACCCAGTGATCCAGGAGACTAAAGCACTCCCTCCTGCACCATCCCTTCAGCTATGCATTCATCTGCTCGATCCTCTTATTCCTTTACTCACTAGCACGTGGCACCGGGAGTAATCCAGAGATTACAACCTTTGAAGTCCTGCTTTTTAATCTGCTACCTAGCTCTAAAATTCTTGTTGCAGGCCCTCATCCCTCTTTCTACCTATGTCGTTGGTGCCTCTGACCTCTGACTGTTCACCCTCCCCCTTCAGAATGTCCTGCAGCCACTCCGTGTGCATGCTAGCGTGGGGCACAGCGTGTATCCATAGGCGTTAACCAAATTAGAGTTAAGTTTAAGTTTTAATAAATTTCACTTTCATTCTTTAAACCTAAGGAAGCCTTTTTGTGCTCATTTCTTTGCCTTATAATTGGAAAGTAGTGAACAAGGATTCACCAAGGGGGAGCTCAAAACACAGTGGGCTGAATTTTACCTTAAGCGGACGGTAATTCGCCACCGACGTAAAAGTCGCTGGTGAACCCGTTTCTGCCTAGCCTAGGAATCCGTCCCTTGTTTTACAGGTCCCCGGGCTTTAATTGTCCCGAGACAGGACTTCCACCCACTTGAGGGGGGAGGTCCCGCTTCAGTGAGCTGCTGGCTAATCAGCGGGCCAGCAGCTCTTAGTCCCAACACTGCCACCAGGAGCGGTGGCCACTGCTAGGACTGCAGCCCAGCCGATGACAGGGATCCAGGAACGAAGGTAAGTTGGGCTTGCCTTACCAGGGAGATCGATCCTTCCTTGGTGAGGCTGGAGTTGTCGTTTGGGGGGAGGGAGGGTGTCTTGGGTCCCAGGGTGGGTTGGGAGGTGGGTGTAGCCCTCAATCAGGCACTCTGTGCCAGACTGCCATGGCGCCCCCTGCCGGGGTGCGGAAAGGCTGTCAGCTTTTGCTGGGCGGCCTTTCACTTCCCCAGCAAGCCTGCTTGCCATGGGTAAAATACCCGTGGAGGTGGGTGCGGGCCCTTAAGTGGCCGTTAAGCGGCCACTTAAGGGCCTTGATTGGCCTCGGGCGGGTAGGCCATTCCCACCACCACCCCCCCCTCCCCCCCGCCTGACTGCCGTAAAGTTGACTGGAGGCAGAAGCGGGGGGGGGGTGGTAGACCTCCCGGAGCCCCCGCTCAATTTTACGCCGTCGCCATGCCACCATCCGACCCGCTGGCGTAGCGTAAAATTCAGCCCAGTGTCTTTAAAAATTAAACCCTGTTAAAATAAGACCAGCTGAAGACAGTAAAAGACCCCGAGACAGCTTTCTCACTCGGTGGTAACAAACTACATTTGCTTGGTGTCAAGCTTTGGCTAATTATGCTTCTATGAGGTGCCTTGGGATCTTCTCCTAAGGTAAAGGTGCTATATAAAAGAAAGTTGTTGTTATTGGTGCATTTGGTTGGTTGATTGATGGGCTTATTCAGATATTTGGGCAATATTTATTGTGTTTATTCTTTTATTTAGTTTTTTTGTGTATTTATTAGGGTTTTAATGCATTTCAATGTTTCTTTGAGTTTATTTGGGTATGTTTATTACTATATTCAGATTTTCTTATTGCTCTTTTGTATCTGTTTGACATATTTAGAAGGTTTGTTAATGGATCGTTGGTGAACTCTATGGTATATTTTGTCAAGTTTGCTGGAGAACCTGCAATGTCCCTGGTAATAGAATTCTGCAAAACATCATTCTTGGATTAGTATTCAGTGCTGAGATATTCCAACAGTTTTGTCTTGTCCTGAGTAGGTTGTCAGATATACTGTAACTTACATGCAGTACTTTGGGGGCTAGTCAATGACAAATGGGATAATGAATGAATGAGGTGCACAGCAGATGTTTTACCAAGTATAGCATTTGTTTCAATATCATGTTCTTTCTGGATTCAGAAGACACATTTCTGAATATTATTAATGTTTTTTTGTCAGGTTGTGTTCTATGCTTCTCAAACAATAATGCTATTTATCTTCAGTCCTATAATGTCCAATATTTCCATTGTAATGATTTTTTTTTCTCAGTTTAGATACCATTCCCCTTAACATCAATGCAAGATAAAAAGAAAAAATAGCACGTCAAATGGTTTATTCCCAGGGCAATATTTCAAAGATTTGGCCTGAGTAAAATCTATTCTCCTTCTCAGCTCGATAAAGAGTAGCCACTCTTCGACAGCAATCGAGATGCTAATCTTTGCATGAAGCTGACAGCATAAAAGGCCGATCATTCCATAACCAGTGCTGAAAGGTGATAGTGGAACTGAAGCTGCATGCTGGCCTGTACCGCACTTGAAAGCACCAGAGACTGAGTGCCTTTTTCATCTGAACTTTTCATCATCTGATATAAATGCATGCTGTCAGTTGGATTAAGGCTGCCTGACTCTGACAGAATGGTTTTTTCAGATGGCCATTATCAAGATAAATAATGGAACAGAATGAGTGGGGTGGGGGCAGGGGAAAGACCTGGTATTCAATATAAAGTAAATATTGGAGCATCTTGCATTTAATTTTGATTCCAGTTTTGAACAATCTTATAGGACAAATATACCTGGAGGACTGAAAGAAGTACTATTCTGATTCGTCATAGACAAGGATATATACCTAGAGAGATGGAATATTTTGCAAAGCACTGTTACAAAGGTTTCAGCTGTTGTGTGAAGGCTAGAGAAAGAACCTTTGAATGTCATTTGAACCCAGAGTATGATCAGAAATAGATTCCTGTATATCTAGCAATGAGAAGACATTCACAAATGTGGGAAAACTGAAACAAAAGTGTAGAAATACACAGCAGCTCAGTTGCTAACTGAAAAAGAAAGGCCGGAGACAAGAACTAAAGTATTTATCTATTTGCCTTTTTTATTTTTAGGTGATATTTTGTGGTTAAAATGAAGGACATCAGGAATTCTAATTTTTATCATCAAACATTCACAGGTCAGATTCAGCACAGCTTGGATGGAGAGTAAAGTTCCCATTATTCTGCTTCAAGAATGTATTTTAAATAGAGTTTATCAGTAAGGTTTCTCTGTGATTAAAAATTCCATGTCAGCTACTGAATCTCAGTGTTATTGTTTCTTCTAGGACGGTTTAGACAGATTAGAAAAGTTAATAATGTAAAATATGTCAGGCTGAATTTTGTGAACTCAATTTAATGTTTGGCTGCTATGAAACAAAATATGTTCCTCATCTGTTAAAAATGGGTCAAATGTCCACTTTTTATTGTGGTTCTGATTCTTTAACAAGTTTTAGAGCATGTGCAATTCTGAGACACGTTTCCTCAGAATGTGATTAGTCAAATATTATGCACTGGGGTGGAAATTGATATGCCTATAATGGGCATAACACTGACAAATTTAGCGATGGTACAGTCCGCGCCCAATCTATTCATGCAAATCTTTCATTGCCAAGTTCATCAGGTCCATTCTTTAGGAGTTGAGGCGGCTGCATTAAACAGGTGTTAGGTCCTTGCCTAATTAGGGGCATAAAGCCTGTCGTAGGATCCCTCTGTAAAATTATTTTATGACAAGTGGAGCAGGTGTCAGGCTTGCCTGACTTCAGTGGCCTATAAGGCCTATCATGATTAAAAAATAAATAAATAAATGAGAAAAAAACTATCGGTGGGGCCAGCAGGAGCAGCTTGTTCTCCCAATTCCACAGTCATTGTGATCTTCTCCCCACCCCGTAATCCAGCCTTACCTCTGCAGCTGCCAACGGGCCAACCTACTTGACATTTGGCATTTTGCAATGTGCGAGAACCCATGATAGAGCAACAGCTGCTGGTGGCTTGGGTATAAAATCTTCATGAAATTCAATTTCAGGCTGGCTTGTTAGTCTCTCAGTTGAGGCCCTCAGCACCACGTTTGGCCTTGAAAATGGATCCAGATGAATTTCTACCTCATGATGTTTTATTTCTTCCCAAGCAACTAGAAAGGCCTTTAACTGGTATAAATGGTATAATGACTCCTGGTTGTCTTCTCGTTACCATTTGTTAGAAATAATCACACATTAGACTTGGAAAGGCTGGAGTTCTTTGTTTATTCATTCAGCTTCCATGTTGCCTGGTATACGACTGCCCCAGGCCAGTGTCCTGTTACACGTCACATGACTCTCGAGTGTAGCTGTGAGTGTGGCCCCCTGGAACACTTACACATAACAATTATTTCCCAGTACTTTACAGATAATATAACAATATATAACAAAACACAAGCTTTATTAATGTGGTTGTGGAATATGCATTTTATTTTTGACAATGGCTCATTGATCCGAGGGAAAAGCTAGATGTAGTGAGCAGAGCCTTGACGATATGTTGCATATGATGTGAACTCCAAGACAGCATCTCTGAGGATCTGGCAGGAGATCTAGATGAAGAAAAAGTAAGAAACAAAGCAAACATATTGTACAGGAGTAGCATTATATATGGAGCAAACCTGTCTTCAAAGATATACATACAAAATGGTGCATTGACAGTTAAATGTTAGAAAAACAGAACAGCGAAAATGAGTTTATGCAGATTATATGTGGCGTGATAACAAAAAGGATGTACTGCTGCAAAAAATTTACTTGCATCAAATCACACTGTCCCATGCCACATTGCTCTTATGTTTAAAGGCAAAACTAATATCTAATAGCAGGGACACAGTGCAGAAAGAATGGGAGATCTCATGTGCTCAAGAAACTATGCACATTAGGACAGAAGAAGATTTCTTTTTCTAGAGGGAGACTTTGGAAATTATTGGGACTGCAAATGTTACAAGGGTCCACACCGAGGCCTGAATTTTATTAGCGTGCCACACTCTGAACAAAGGAGCTCCCGCAATATACGCACAGGGGCTCATTTAAATGGAACGGTGGAGTGGCCGCCCCTGATAACATCATCGGGGGCGGCCGCCCATCCCCGGCAACGGCATCTGGCGGCACCACATAGGCACCGGTGCCATTTTTAAAGGGCTTTAAGCCCTTAGAGGTCATTTAACATTTTAAAGGTACAGTATTAAGGATTTTTTTATTAACGCATAATAAAGATGTGAAGGCTCTTCCCCAACACCCTCCCCCCTCCCCGCCTCCCATGGTCATTTAATTGGTCTTTATTGACAAAACTGACTTTATTCCCTATTGGAACTTTCCCCCCTTCCAGTCTGCTCTGCTATTCATTATGATCATGGCTGATCATCCAACACAATAGCCTGTTCCCGCTCTCACCCAATACCCTTTGATCCCTTTGGACCCAAGAGCTATATCCAACTCCTTCTTGAAAACATACAATGTTTTGGCCTCAACTGCTTTTTGTGGTAGCGAATTCCATAGGCTCACCACTCCCTGGGTGAAGAAATTTCTCATCATCTCAGTCCTGAAAGGATTACCCCGTGTCCTTAGACAATGACCCCAGGTTCTTGACTCCCCCACCATCGGAAACATCCTTCCTGCATCTACCCCTGTCAAGCCCTGTTAGAATTTTATAGGTTACTATGAGATTCCCCCGTCACTCTTCTGAACTCCAGTGAATATAATCCTAACCGACTCAACCTCTCTTCATAAGTCAGTCCCATCATTCCAGGAATCAGTCTGGTAAACCTTCGCTGGACTCTCTCTATAGCAAGAACATCTTTCCTCAGATAAGGAGACCAAAACTGCACACAATATTCCAGGTGTGGCCTCACCAAGGCTCTGTATAATTGCAGCAAGACATCCCTGCTCCTGTACTCGAATCCTCTCGCTATGCAGGCCAACATACCATTTGCCTTTTTTAGCGCCTGTTGCACCCACATGCTTACCTTCAGCAACTGGTGTAAGAGAATACCCAGGTCTCGCTGCATATTCCCCTCTCTCAGTTTATAGCAGTTCAGATAATAATCTTCCTTCCTGTTTTTGCTCCCAAAGTGGATAACC
This sequence comes from Heterodontus francisci, assembly GCF_036365525.1. Classification (NCBI taxonomy): domain Eukaryota; kingdom Metazoa; phylum Chordata; class Chondrichthyes; order Heterodontiformes; family Heterodontidae; genus Heterodontus; species Heterodontus francisci. The sequence continues at coordinate 43,410,265 of NC_090375.1, forward strand.
TCACATTTATCCACATTATATTGCATCTGCCATGCATTAGCCCACTCACTCAACTTGTCCAAATCACCCTGAAGCCTCTCTGCATCCTCCTCACAACTCACCTTCCCACCCAGTTTTGTGTCATCTGCAAATTTGGAGATATTACATTTAGTTCCCTCATCTAAGTCATTAATATATGTTGTGACTAGCTGGGGTCCTAGCACCGATCCCTGCGGTGCCCCACTAGTCACTGCCTGCCATTTGGAAAAAGACCCATTTATCCCTACTCTTTGTTTCCTGTCTGCCAACCAATTTTCTATCCATCGCAATACACTACCCCTAATCCCATGAGCTTTAATTTTACATGCTAATCTCTTATGTGGGACTTTGTCAAAAGCCTTCTGAAAGTCCAAATAAACCACATCCACTGGCTCCCCCTCATCAACTCTACTAGTTACATTCTCGAAGAATTCTAGTAGATTTGTCAAGCATGATTTCCCTTTCATAAATCCATGCTGAACTACCACTGTTCTGTAAGTGCTCTGCTATAAAATCTTTGATAATGGACTCTAGAATTTTCCCCACTACTGACGTCAGGCTGGCTGGTCTATAATTCCCTGTTTTCTGTCTACCTCCCTTTTTAAATAGTGGGGTTACATTAGCTACCCTCCAATCTGTAGGAACTGTTCCAGAGTCTATAGAATCTTGGAAGATGACCACCAATGCATCCGCTATTTCTAGCGCAACTTCCTTAAGTACTCTGGGATGCATACCATCAGGCCCTGGGGATTTATCGGCCTTCAGTCCCATCAATTTCCCCAACACCATTTCTCTACTACTACTGATTTCTTTCAGTTCCTCTCGCTCACTAAGCCCTGTGTTCCCCAACATTTCTAGTATGATATTTGTGTCCTCCTTTGTGAAGACAGAACCAAAGTATGCATTTATTTGGTCAGCCATTTCTTTATTCCCCATAATAAATTCCCCTGTTTCTGACTGTAAGGGACCTACATTTGTCTTCACCTATCTTTTTCTCTTCACGTACCTATAGAAACTTTTAGTCAGTTTTTTTGTTCCCCGCAAGCTTGCTCTCGTAATATATTTTCCCATCCTTAATCAATCCCTTGGTCCTCCTTTGCTGAATTCTAAACTGCTCCCAATCCTTAGGTCTGTTGTTTTTCCTGGCAAATTTATATGCCTCTTCCTTGGATCTAATGCTATCTCTGATTTCCCTTGTAAGCCATGGTTTGGCTACCTTCCTCATTTTACTTTTGCGCCGGACAGGGATAAACAATTGTTGCAGTTCATCCATGCACTCTTTAAATGTTTGCTATTGCCTATCCACTGTCATCCCTTTAAGTAACGTTTCCCAATTTGTCATGGCCAACTCGCGCCTCTTACCTTCGTTGTTTCCTTTACTAAGATTCAGGACCCTAGTCTCAGAATCAAGTACGTCACCCTCCATCTTGATGAAGAATTCTATCAATTCTAACATTTGGCCTCTACCTCCTTCCCACCATCCCCACAGCCAATTAAAATTGTCATCCATGCTCTCCCACTCCTCCTGCCCTGAAAATTTTATTCCTCCCCCCTCCCCACCAGGTTCTCACCTCAGAACTCCGTACTGAGTTCCGAAGGCGCGCTTAGTACGAACGGCGGCCATAAAATTGGCGTGGGACGGCCGCCACCTACAGGTAAGTACATTTATATTTTATTGTTTTGAATTTAAATATTTAGATGAAGGGCCCACCGCCATGTGGCAGGGGGGGCTGCACTGAGATCCCCCCATTGCCAGTAATATGCGACGGGCCCTTGTCAACGATGGGGTTCAAGGAGGGCCTCTCCCTGCAGAATTTTACCGGCCCCCCAGCTGTAACCTGCAGCGCGAGGGACTGGTAAAATTCAGCCCCTAATATGTGCCATATTGATGATATATTGTATGATTTTCAAATGCATACTCATTAATAGTGCATAACCACCGAATAGTAAAGGGGTGAGGGACTTCAGTTCTGTGGAGAGGAAAGAAAAGCAGGGATTTCTATTGCTTCTTAAAATCAAGTTACTCTAAAATACTATAAGTGCAATCCCACGATAAAGTTTTCTCCCTATTAGATTAGAGTAGCTGGGATTGTTCTCCTTAGAGCAGAGAAGATTAAGGTGTGATTTGAAAGAGGTGCTCAAAATTATGAAGTGCTTTGATCGAGTAGATTGAGAAGGAACTGTTTCCACTGGTAGGAGGGTCAGTAACCAGAATATTTAAGTTCATTGGAAAAAAATCAATTGGGGAAATGAAGATTTATTTTTACATGAGTTATAACGATTTGAAATGCATTGTCTGAAAGAAGTTGTGGAAGCCAATTCAACAATAATTTTCAAAACAGAATTAGATATATTCTTTAAAAGGAGAGATTTACAGATCTGTGAGGGAAGAGCACAGGAGTACGACTAATTGGATCGCTCTTTCAAAGAGCCAGCACAGACACAATGGGTCAAATAGCCTTCTTCTGTGCTGTTTGATTCTATAGTCTGGATATACACAGAGGGGGAGAAGATGAGTGTACTCAGTGCTCAAAAATAGGTTATCTGCTCTCTTCACAGAGGAAGGGAAACCCGGTTGCCTGTAAGGTGCAACCCAAAGAGAGCAAATTGAGATGTAGGAGGAAGCTTATGGTGAGGTGCTGAGCACTGGTAATGAAGGGATGGCTGTGGTAGGTTTGATGAAATGTTAGCACATGTTCAACAAGCTGAATGTCCTACCTGAATTCTCTTCAGGTAGATCTAATTGGATCTCCTATCCAGGAGTGACTTTTAGAATAAGGTCTCGAAATTTGATGATGCTGCATACATTTTAGAGGTGTAAAATAAGCAGAAAAGCATTTAATATTATAGGCGATGTTTCTGAGCCAGAAGTATCCATCCCTATATGTATAGGCATCAAAAGAAGGGTCCAGGGCCCAGGACTGAAACATATGTTGGCCCTTTTACATTTGCAAATATCAAGGTCTAACACGTGTTTGATGCCAGATTTGTAAAACCAGTTGATCTACATGCAACCAAACCAGTGGTCCTTAAAGGGACTGCTTCAAACCCCCAACAGAATGGAATAAAAACAAGAAATGCTGGAATCACTCAGCAGATCTGGCAGCATCTGTGGAAAGAGAAGCAGAGTTAACGTTTCGGGTCAGTGACCCGAAACGTTAACTCTGGTTCTCTTTCCACAGATGCTGCCAGACCTGCTGAGTGATTCCAGCATTTCTTGTTTTTATTTCAGATTTCCAGCATCCGCAGTATTTTGCTTTTACCCCAACAGAATGGGATGTTTTGCCAAAAATGCTCACCTGAATGCATCAGATAGCTCTTAAATACCAGATCTCATCTCTGTGCAGTAAGTCTCACATTCTGAATGGAAGACAACCATAAAACCTACCTTCTGGTAGGTGATTCTTCTCTTACCTCTAATGTCTATCTGCATCTCCAATGCAAGCTTCTTCATTTTTCTATAATAAAAGCAAAATACTGCAGATGTTGGAAATCCGAAATAAAAACAGAGAGTGCTGGAAATGATGAAAGGTCACTGACCTGAAACGTTAACTCTGTTTCTGTCTCCACAGATGCTGCCAGACCTGCGGTGTATTTCCAGCACATTTTGTTTTCATCTTCATTTTTCAGTATTTTAGCAATTTTGTTGTGGTCTTTTCTCCTCAGAACTTCCTCCATTGTTATTCTTAAGTTCCAAATATACAGTCCCATCATCCCTTCATCTCCACTACATTGATTATACGAACATACAAACATATGAATTTGGAGCAGGAGTAGGCCACTCGGCCCTCAAGCCTGCCTTTTTTATCATATTCGTTCATGGGATGTTGGCTTTGCTGGCTAGGCCAGCATTTATTGCCCATCCCTAATTGCCCTTGAGAAGGTGGTGGTGAGCTGCCTTCTTGAACCTCTGCAGTCCTTGGGGTGTTGATACACCAACAGTGCTGATAGGAAGAGAGTTCCAGCATTTTAACCAAGTGAAAGAACTGTGATATAGTTCCAAGGCAGGATGGTGTGTAACTTGGAGGGGAGCTTGCAGGTGGTGGTGATTCCATGCATCTGCTACCCTTGTCCTTTTAGGTGGTAGAAGTCGTGGGTTTGGAAGGTGCTGTCTAAGGAGCCTTTGTGCATTACTCCAGTGCATCTTGTAGATGGTACACACTACTGCCACTGTGCGCTGGTGGTGGAGGGAGTGAATGTTTGTGGGTGGGGTGCCAATCATGTGGGCTGCTTTGTCCTGGATGGTGTCGAGCTTCTTGAGTGCTGTTGGAGCTGCACCCATCCAGGCGAATGGAGAGTATTCCATCACACTCCTGACTTGTGCCTTGTAGATGTTGGACAGGCTTTGGGGAGTCAGGAGGTGAGTTACTCGCCTCAGGATTCCTAGCCTCTGACCTGCTCTTGTAGCCACAGCATTTATGTGGCTGCTCGAGTTCAGTTTCTGGTCAATTGTAACCACCAGGATGTTGATAGTGGGAGATTCAGTGATGGTAATTCCATTGAACATCAAGGGGAGATGGTTAGATTCTCTCTTGTTTGAGATGGTTATTTCTTGGCACCTGTGTTTTGCGACTGTTACTTGCCTATTATCATCCCAGGCTCAGATGATGTCCAGGCCTTTCTGCATCTGGATATGGGCTGCTTCATTATCTGAGGAGTCATGAATGGTGCTGAACATTGTACAATCATCAGTGAAAACCCCATTTCTGACCTTATGACGGAGGGTAGGTCATTGATGAAGCAGCTGAAGGTGGTTGGGCCCAGGACACTGCCCTGAGGAACTCCTGCAGTGATGTCCTGGAGCTGAGATGATTGGTTTCCAACAACCACAATCATCTTCCTTTGCGCTAGGTATGACTCCAACCAGCAGAGAGTTTTCCCCCTGAATCCCATTGATTCCAGTTTTGCTAGGGCTCTTTGATGCCATAGTCAGTCAATTGCTGCCTTGATGTCAAGGGCAGTCACTCTCACCTCACCTCTTGAGTTCAGCTCTTTTGTCCATGTTTGGGAGGTCAGGAGCTGAGTGGCCCTAGCGGAAGCCAAACTGAGCATCAGTGAGCAAGTTATTGCTGAACAAGTGCCACTTGATCGCACTGTCAACAACCCCTTCCATCACTTTGCTGATGTTTGAGAGTAAACTGATGGGTGGATAATTGGCTTGGTTGGATTTGTCCTGCCTTTTCTGTACAGGACATACTTGGGCAATTTTCCACATTGTCGACTAGATGCCAGAGTTGTAGTTGTAATGGAACAGCTTGGCTAGGGGCATGGTTAGTTCTGGAGCACAAGTCTTCAGTACCACTGCCGGAATGTTGTCAGGGCCCATAGCCTTTGCAGCATCCAGTGCCTTCAGCGTTTCTTGATATCATGTTGAGCGAATCGGATTGCTGAAGACTGGCATCTGTGATGCTGGGGACCTCAGGAGGAAACAGAGATGGATGATCCACTCAGCACTTCTGGCTGAAGATGGATGAAAATCCTTCAGCCTTCTCTTTTGCATCCATGTGCTGGGCTGCTCCATCATTGAGGATAGGGATCTTTGTGGAGCCTCGTCCTCCTGTTAGTTGTTTAATTATCCACCAATATTCACGACTGGATGTGGCAGGACTGCAGAGCTTCGATCTGATTCAAATATAAAATAAAAACAGTAGGTGCTGGAAATACTCATCAGGTCAGGCAGCATCTGTGGAAAGAGAAGCAGAGTTAACAGTTCAGGTCTGTGACCTTTCAGCAGAATTGTATTCAACCACAATCTGTAATCTCATGGCCCAGCATAACCCTACTCTACCATTACCATCAAGCTGGGGGACCAACCCAAGGTCACCGACCTTAAACGTTAACTCTGCTTCCCTCTTCACAGATGCTGCCTGACCTGCTGAGTATTTCCAGCATTTTCTGTTTTTATTGCAGATTTCTAGCATCTGCAATATTTTGCTTTTATTTTAGTTCGATTTCTTGGTTGTGAGATCACTTAGAACTGTCTATCGCATGCTGCTTCCGCTGTTTAGCTTGCAAGTAGTCCTGTGTTGTAGCTTCACCAGGTTGGCACCTCAATTTTAGGTATGCCTGGTGCTGCTCCTGGCATGCCCTCTTGCACTCTTCATTGAACCAGGGTTGGTCCCCCAGCTTGATGGTAATGGTAGAGTGGGGGATATGCTGGGCCATGAGGTTACAGATTGTGATTGAATACAATTCTGCTGCTGATGATGGCCCACAGTGCCTCATGGATGCCCCGTTTTGAGTTGCTAGATCTGTTTGAAATCTATCCCATTTATCACACTGGTAGTGCCACACAATGCGATGGTGGGTGCCGTCAGTGTGAAGACGGGACTTCATCTCCACAAGGATTGTACGATAGCCACTCCTGCCAATACTGTCATGAGCAGATGCATTTGCGACAGGTAGATTGGTGAGGACAAGCCTTCTCCGTCATTCAGTAAGATCATGGCTGATCTGATTGGAATCTCGACTCCACATTCTCATTTCTAAATGATTCTTCCCTAGGACCTCAAAGATGAGGAGCTCCTTCTTTCCCTTGGTCATCCTTTCCTTCTATAAACTGCAGTCTTTTAAAATCGTGTGACCAAGCCACTACAAATTGATTTATCTAATTTCTTCTTCAATCTTGGAAATATCCAGACTTTTGCCTATATCTCTCAATAAGAATATTAAAAATATCCTTAGTTTTGTAATTGTTACTAAGTGAGCAGAACTCTCAAGAGGTTATTTTAGATTTTGTCTTCATTACACTAATGAAAAGGAAACATCTATTGGAGTTTTATCCATCTCAGGAATGAAAGCAATGTGATGGAAATTATTCATGCTGGGTGTTATTCAAGGGCTGAGCAATGCAGCCCGTGGTAAAAGGTCTTGTGATTCACTAGCCATCTGTATCCTATATCTCCATTTTATGTAAATATTCAATGAGTAAGACATCTGTAGCCATAGCTGCGAGTTCCTTAACCATTCCATTATTATCCTGCTAAGATATGATAGCAATAAATGCTTGAAAAATCAAAACGGCTTACCTGTTACATCAGAAATGCCAAATGTACCTCCCTCAGTGGCTCAGTTGTTAAGTAGACAGTCCCTTGTCGAACTAATTGGTCCAGACCAGGAATGTCCGAGGATCAATTTCTGGTCTGTGTTGAATTAGTTGCCATAGTAAGTAACACGACACAGACTTGAGAAAGGAGGGGAGAAAAATCAGCAGGGTTCCTGCTTCTTGACATCATCTAGTGTTGGCTATGGCTCAGTGGTAGTATTCTCACCTCAGTATCAGAATGCTTGCATGTTCAAGACCCATTCTAGTGATCTGAGAGTAAAACTTGCACTGATATTCCAGTAGAGTACTGAAGGAATGCAGCACCATTGGAGGTGCTGTCTTGCGGATAGGATGTTAAACTAAGATCCCCTCTTCCCACTCAAGTGGATCTAATTGATTCCATAGTACTCATTTGGAGGGAGGGCAGGGGAATTCTCTGGCTAATATTTATCTCTACTCCAAAAACATCAAAAATAAAGATTATTCAGCTTTGGCCAGAATTTTACAGTGGATGGGCGGGAGCCAGACTCCGATGTGAAAGTTGGTGACTAACCCACTTCCGCCTAGCCCGGGGACCCGTCCCGTATTTTACAGGTCCCCGGGCTTTAATTGTCCCGAGGCGGAACTTCCACCCACTTGAGGGAGGAGGTCCCGCCTCAGTGAGCTGCTGGCCAATCAGTGAGCCGGCAGCTCTTAGTCCCAGCAGCGCAACCCGGAGTGGTGGCCACTGCTGGGATTGCAGCCCAGCCAACACCATGGATCGAGGAGGAAAGGTCAGTAGGGGCATGCCTCACCAGGGGGATCAGTCCTTCCCTGGTGAGGCTGGAGTGGTCGTTTGGGGGGAGGGGGGTGTCTTGGGTCCGGGGGGTGGGTTGGGAGAAGGGGGCAGCCCTCAATCGGGCATCCTGTGCCCGACTACCATGCCCTCCCGCCGGGGTGCGGAAAGGCCGGCAGCTATTGCTGGGCAGCCTTTCATGTCCCCAGCACACCCACTTGCCATGGGTAAAATGCCCGTGGAGGCAGGCGAGGGCCCTTAAGTGGCAGTTAAGGGCCTTGATTGGCCTCAGGCGGGCGGGCCGTGTCCCACCCCCCGACCGCCCCCGCCTGACCACTGTAAACTTGTCTGGAGGCAGAAGCGGGGCGGGTACGCTGCCCCCATGCCACCATCCGACCCGCTGGGGCGGCGTAAAATTCCGGTCAATATCTCAGTGCTGTATATGGGACCTTGCTGTGTGCAAATTGGCTGCTATGTTTCCTCTTTTACAACAGTACTTCATTGGCTGGGAAGCACTTTGGCACATCCAGTGGTCATTGAAGGCACTATATAAATGCAAGTTTCTTTTTTTTCCTTTTCAGTGATTCCTGTTGGAAGGAGTACTTGCATGTCCGTAAAGTGAGGGACAGTCTCAGGTGATGGTTCCCTGGAGCTGATGCCTATGCAGTTATCTCCCAGCAAAATTACATGCTTTTAGGGTAGCAAGGAAGAAAACTGAGGGGGAGGAAAGAATATTCAAAAATTAACAGGTTTTTTATTTCATGAGTGCAATATTATTAATGTACTGTCATGTATTTTTGGGTGAAAGAGAGACTAATTTTACATTAAATATGGATTATATAGGAAGGAACAAGTGCATTAATCACTGAGTTCATTAAAGAAGAAAGTAAGCCTAATATTCATCATTTAAATGTGTTTGTATTGTCTATTATTTAAAATAAATGTATTTAGGAACTTAATGAGCCACTGCACAGTATGGTAGAACACACACAGTGGGAATGGAAAAAAGCAATACAATGGATTCATCGAGAAAGGGGACCTGAAGGGGGTATCCTCTTGTTTTCCATGAGCTGAATTAGATTTCAGTGTCAACAATGTTCTAACCAACAAGTTATAGAAATACATGCATAAAAATCAACGTACCACCAGTGTTGCAATAAGAAGTGCATCTGACTTTAACTGGTCTTGAGTGCAGTATCTATAGTTCACTTCACTTACTAATTCCTTCATTTCTTTACCTACTCGCTCCCTACATTTTCACACATCTTGTCCAATTTTAACCTTTGGCGCAAAATAGATGGTCAGCAAATGGTGCGTCCACTGGTTGTTTTTTGCCTCAAGGTTCGTTTGGCCTCATTTGAGTGAATCTCGCAAGCTGTATATCCCAGGCTAATGGTCTGATGGAGCTCACTGACTGGGGAGGGTGAAAAATTGGCCAATATCTATACAGAGTCAGCTAACTGTCCTGGCTGGGTGAGGGACAGGATTGGAAGAGGAAGGGTGTTGCAGGAAAAGGTGTTTCCAGTGGGGGTGGTGGAAATGTGATTGGAAAATGTGCAGGGGTTGACAGCGGACCAGAGTATTTTTGTGGGGCCATGAGTAGCAATATGAAAATGGTATTGGGCTGAGCATAATCACATCCTGTGTCCTTTAGTCACTATACATGCCTTCTCACTCTGTCCAAATTCTCCCTATATAGGCAAGATGTGGAGACTCAAGATGTAGAGGGAGAGGCTGATAAAGGAGCTGAAACACAGGAGTATATTGTTTAAACTAATAAGTGGAAAATGGTGTCAGTATGCTCCACAGATGATTCTGACTGGTGAGGTACAGAGCTATACAGATGAGAAGGATCTCAAGGTCAATCATTGACTTTTTGAAGTTATTAGTTTTCAGCGGGGACAGCAGTTGACCTCACCGAGAGAAAGAAACTGACTAGGAATGAACTCTCGAGCAAAAAGCAATATACTGCAGATGATGAAAATCTGAAACAAAAATAGAAAATGCTGAAACGCTTAACAGGCCACATAGCATTTGTGGAGAGAGATCAGAGAAGCTACCACTTTAGATGTGCCAGTTTCAATGAAGGGTCTACACATTCAAAATGTTAACTTTCCTGCTATTTTTATAGATACTTTCTGACCTGCTGAGTGTTTTCGGAAATGAACTCTTGATAGGAACATAGGAACATAGGAGCAGGAGTAAGCAATTCAGCAGAATCTATAGTTCACTTCACTTACTAATTCCATCATTTCTTTACCTACTCGCTCCCTACATTTTCACATTTCCACCATTCAATACAATCATGGGTGATCAGCCACTTCAATGCCTTTTCCACGCACTAACCTCATATTCCCTTATGTCATCTGTATTAGTATGTCATTGATCATCATCTAATGATCCCTGCTGGAAGGTATGTGCGTGCATGAATCTGTGTTATCACTACAGCCCCCTCAATACACTCTGTCAATCGCTGTTGAAACTCACACTGTAGACTGACCACTTTAGTAATGTACCAGCACTCATGAAGCAATATGGCAAAGATTCTGCTTCAGCATTCCCAACATACACTGAGGGTTCATGTTGTGAGATTGTAAACTCACAGGCTATGATTTTCCACCATTTCATTTACTGCAAGAGGCAGTATGCACTGCAGGATTGTAGACGTGGGAAATCACTCCTTATCTTGAGTAAGCATTCAGGAAAGTAGGGAAGAAACAGAAAATGTAAAAATAACAATTGTGCCGCACAAGTGCCAGGCAATGACCATCTCCAACAAGAGAGGATCTAACCATCTCCCCATGACATTCAATGGCATTATGATCCCTGAATCCCCCATTATCATTATCCTGGGGGGTTATTATTGACCAGAAACTGAACTGGAGTAGCCATATAAATACCGGTCATATAAAGAGCAGGTCAGAGGCTAGGAATCCTGCGACAAGTAACTCATCTCCTGACTCCCCAAAGCCTGTCCACCACCGACAAGGCACAAGTCAGGAGTGTGATGGAATACTCACCATTTGCCTGGTTGGGTGCAGCACCAACTACACGCAAGAAGCCCGACACCATCCAGGACAAAGCAGCCCACTTGATTGGCACCCCATCCACAAACATTCACTCCCTCCACCACTGACGCACAGTGGCAGCAGTGTGTACCATCTACAAGATGCACTGCAGCAATGCTGCTTAGACAGCATCTTCCAAACCCAAGACCTCTACCACCTAGAAGGACAAGGGCAGTAAATGCATGGGAGCACAATCACCTGCAAGTTCCCCTCCAAGCCACACACCATCCTGACTTGGAACTATATCGCCGTTCCTTCACTGTCGCTGGGTCAAAATCCTGGAACTTCCTTCCTCACAGCACTGTGGGTGTACCTACCTCACTTGGACTCCAGTGGTTCAAGAAGTCAGCTCACCAACACCTTCTCAAGGGCAATTAGGGATGGGCAATAAATGCTGGCCGAGCCAGCGATGGCCACATCCCATGAACCAATAAAAAAAAGTGGGCAAAACGTTACTGTCTAGTCCTCCTGCCATTCTTGAGAAAGCCACATGAAGCATCATACTGTGGTGAGATACTTTAATTGTAGAGAAAATGAATAAGGTCATCATTGCTCTCCCAGACCATCTGCCCTCTTGATGTCCCTGACTCCTTCACGTGCAGGAAGTGTGTCCAGCTGCAACTCTTGTTAGACCGCATGATGGCTCTGGAGCTGCGGATGGACTCACTTTGGAGCATCCGCGATGCTGAGGAGGTAGTGGATAGCACGTTTAGCGAATTGGTCACACCGCAGATTAGGATTGCTGAGGGAGAAAGGGAATGGGTGACCAAAAGGCAGAGAAAGAGCAGGAAGGCAGCGCAGGTGTCCCCTGCGGTCATCTCCCTCCACAACAGATATACCGTTTTGGATACTGTTGAGGGAGATGGCTCACCAGGGGAAGGCAGCAGCAGCCAGGTTCATGGCACCGTGGCTGGCTCTGCTATTCAGAAGGGCGGGAAAAAGAGTGGAAGGGCTATAGTCATCGGGGATTCGATTGTAAGGGGAGTAGATAGGCAGTTCTGTGGTCGAAAACGAGATTCCCGAATGGTATGTTGCCTCCCAGGTGCACGGGTCAGGGGTGTCTCAGATCAGCTGCAGAACATTCTGAAGGGGGAGGGTGAACAGCCAGTTGTCGTTGTGCACATAGGCACCAATGATATAGGTAAAAAACAGGATGAGGCCCCACAAGCAGAATTTAGGGAGTTAGGAGCCAAGTTAAAAAGTAGGATTGCTACCAGTGCCACGTGCTAGTCAGAGTAGAAATGAAAGAATAGTCAGGATGAATGCGTGGCTTGAGAGATGGTGCAGGAGGGAGGGGTACAGATTTTTGGGACATTGGGACCAGTTCTGGGGGAGGTGGGACTATTACAAATTGGACGGTCTACACCTGGGCCGGACTGGAACCAATGTCCTTGGGGGTGCTTTTGCTAATGCTGTTGGGGAAGGTTTAAACTAATGTGGCAGGGGGATGGGAACCAAATGAGGTCAGTGGACAGTAAGGAGGTAGTAACTAGAGCCTGTAAGGAACTAGATAATGAAGTCAGCGTGACTAAGGGAAAGAGTAGGCAGGGAGCAGATGATGAAAACAAAGGGACTAGTGATCTGAGGTGCATTTGTTTTAATGCAAGAAGTGTAGTAGGTAAGGCAGATGAACTTAGGGCTTGGATTAGTACCTGGGAGTATGATGTTATTGCTATTACTGAGACTTGGTTGAGGGATGGGCATGACTGGCAACTAAATATCCCAGGATACCGATGCTTCAGGCGGGATAGAGAGGGAGGTAAAAGGGGTGGAGGAGTTGCATTACTGGTCAAAGAGGATATCACAGCTGTGCTGAAGGAGGGCACTATGGAGGACTCGAGCAGTGAGGCGATATGGACAGAACTCAGAAATAGGAAGGGTGCGGTAACAATGTTGGGGCTGTACTACAGGCCTCCCTACAGCGAGCGTGAGATAGAGGTACAAATATGTAAACAGATTATGGAAAGATGTAGGAGCAACAGGGTGGTGGTGATAGGTGATTTTAATTTTCCCAACATTGACTGGGATTCACTTAGTGTTAGAGGTCTAGATGGAGCAGAATTTGTAAGGAGCATCCAGGAGGGTTTTCTAGAGCAGTATGTAAATAGTCCAACTCGGGAAGGGGCCATACTGGACCTGGTGTTGGGGAATGAGCCTGGCCAGGTGGTTGAAGTTTCAGTAGGGGACAACTTTGGGAATAGTGATCACAATTCCGTAAGTTTTAGAATACTCATGGACAAAGACGAGAGTGGTCCTAAAGGAAGAGTGCTAAATTGGGGGAAGGCCAACGATGCCAAAATTTGGTAGGAGCTGGGGAATGTAGATTGGGAGCAGCTGTTTGAAGGTAAATTCACATTTGATATGTGGGAGGCTTTTAAAGAGAGGTTGATTAGCGTGCAGGAGAGACATGTTCCTGTGAAATTGAGGGATAGAAATGGCAAGATTAGGGAACCATGGATGACAGGTGAAATTGTGAGACTAGCTAAGAGGAAAAAGGAAGCATACGTAAGGCCTAGGCGTCTGAAGAAAGATGAAGCTTTGAAAGAATATCGGGATTGTAGGCGCAATCTGCAACAAGGAATTAAGAGCGCTAAAAGGGGTCATGAAATATCTTTAGCAAAAAGGGTTAAGGAAAATCCCAAAGCCTTTTATTCATATATAAGGAGCAACTAGAGAGAGGATTGGCCCACTCAAGGACAAAGGAGGAAAGTTATGCATGGAGTCAGAGAAAATGGGTGAGATTTTAAACGAGTACTTTGCATCGGTATTCACCAAGGAGAGGAACATGACGGACGTTGAGGTTAGGGACAGATGTTTGATTACTCTAGGTCAAGTCGGCATAAGGAGGGAGGAAGTGTTGGGTATTCTAAAAGGCATTAAGGTGGACAAGTCCCCAGGTCCGGATGGGATCTATCCCAGGTCACTGAGGGAAGCGAGAGAGGAAATAGCTGGGGCCTTAACAGATATCTTTGCAACATCCTTAAACATGGGTGAGGTCCCGGAGGACTGGAGCATTGCTAATGTTGTCCCCTTGTTTAAGAAGGGTAGCAGGGATAATCCAGGTAATTATAGACCGGTGAGCCTGACGTCAGTGGTAGGGAAGCTGCTGGAGAAGATACTGAGGGATAGGATCTATTCCCATTTGGAAGAAAATGGGCTTATCAGTGATAGGCAACATGGTTTTGTGCAGGGAAGGTCATGTCTTACCAGCTTAATAGAATTCTTTGAGGAAGTGACAAAGTTGATTGATGAGGGAAGGGCTGTAGATGTCATATACATGGACTTCAGTAAGGCGTTTGATAAGGTTCCCCATGGTAGGCTGATGGAGAAAGTGAAGGCGCATGGGGTCCAAGGTGTACTAGCTAGATGGATAAAGAACTGGCTGGGCAACAGGAGACAGAGAGTAGCAGTGGAAGGGAGTCTCTCAAAATGGAGACGTGTAACCAGTGATGTTCCACAGGGATCCGTGCTGGGACCACTGTTGTTTGTGATATACATAAATGATTTGGAGGAAAGTATAGGTGGTCTGATTAGCAAGTTTGCAGACGACACTAAGATTGGTGGAGTAGCAGATAGTGAAGGGGACTGTCAGAGAATATAGCAGAATATAGATAGATTGGAGAGTTGGGCAGAGAAATGGCAGATGGAGTTCAATCAGGGCAAATGCGAGGTGATGCATTTTGGAAGATCCAATTCAAGAGTGATCTACACAGTAAATGGAAAAGTCCTGGGGAAAATTGATGTACAGAGAGATTTGGGTGTTCAGGTCCATTGTTCCCTGAAGGTGGCAACGCAGGTAAATAGAGTGGTCAAGAAGGCATACGGCATGCTTTCCTTCATCGGACGGGGTATTGAGTACAAGAGTTGGCAGGTCATGTTACAGTTGTACAGGACTTTGGTTCGGCCACATTTGGAATACTGCGTGCAGTTCTGGTCGCCACATTACCAAAAGGATGTGGATGCTTTGGAGAGGGTGCAGAGGAGGTTCACCAGGATGTTGCCTGGTATGGAGGGCACTAGCTATGAAGAGAGGTTGAGTAGATTAGGATTATTTTCATTAGAAAGACGGAGGTTGAGGGGGGACCTGATTGAGGTGTACAAAATCATGAGAGGTATAGACAGGTTGGATAGCAAGAAGCTTTTTCCCAGAGTGGGGGATTCAATTACCGGGGGACACGAGTTCAAAGTGAAAGGGGAAAAGTTTAGGGGGGATATGCGTGGAAAGTTCTTTACGCAGAGGGTGGTGGGTGCCTGGAACGCGTTGCCAGCAGAGGTGGTAGACGCGGGCACGATAGCGTCTTTTAAGATGTATCTAGACAGATACATGAATGGGCAGGAAGTAAAGAGATACAGACCCTTAGAAAATAGGCGACAGTTTTAGATAGAGGATCTGGATCGGCGTAGGCTTGGAGGGCCGAAGGGCCTGTTCCTGTGCTGTAATTTTCTTTGTTCTTTGTTCTACATAGAAGAAAACATAAGATATAAAAAGAATGGAGCATTAAAGATTAAGATAAGCTTATTTTTAAAAGTTACCAGACTTTATCTTTTCTGTCCTTGTAGAAATTCAACAGTGACACTGTGTCGTTTGTGCTTGGTAAACATTATTGGCCTGTTTTTGCTCATTATCAAACTGAATATCCCAAGAGAAGGAACAGCTGTGAGATGACTACCAGCTTCAAGAAAAATTTTGACATTGGTACTTTATTAAGGATATCAGCAGCCTTACAGACATTTGCTGTGTAAAGTAATAAAAACAAAAAGTGCTGGAAATACTCAGCAAGTCTGGTACCATCTGTGAAGAGAGAAGCAAAGTCTACGTTTCAGGTCAGTGACTTTTCATCACTGACTTGAAATGTTAACTTTGCTTCTCCCTCCACAGATTCTGCCGGACCTGCTGAGTATTTCCAGCACTTCTTGTTTTTATTTCAGATTTCCAGCATCTGCAGTATTTTGCTTTTGCTCTGCGAAGTGCCTGTTATACTACAAACAGAAAAAAATGTCACTTATCAAAACGTATGGAGTAAAAGAAAAGCTTTCTAAGGCTTGTGAAAGATGCACATTGCTGTAAAAACCGAGCTGCTGATCCTTCCACCTATTGGTTTGATTAATGAAGGATTGGTGAGGGGCTGTAACTTCATTTTTGGGATGGACTTTTGAAAATATTTGGTGAACCTTCAATTCCTCTGTGATCCATGAGCAATTATCCTCAAAATTTCTTTTGCAGAGGGCCAGAAACCCAACAAGTATCTTGCTGAAGGGCTACTCTTAAGGGCATTGCAACATGTTGCACTATAATGTGTGAACGAGGTCTGCAAAGAAAAAACAAATTGCACCTTTTGCATCCTCAGGATGTCCCAAATTGAGTTGCTGTCAGTGAATTAATTTTGAGCTGTAGTCATTTTGCAGCAAACTTAACTGTTAATTTGCCCACAAACAGCAAGTGAGTTTGATGACCAGTTAATCTGTTTTCAGTGGTGTTGATTGAAGCATTAATGTTGCCAGGACACTGGGAGAATGCCTCTGCTCTTAGTGCAATGTGTCCTTTATGTTTATCAGCACAGGCAGACAGGGTTTCAGTTTAGTATTTCATCTGGAAGATGCCAGCTCTGATGATGAAATTTTGCCTCACGACTGCTAAAAATTATGGACAGGAATTTGTTCTGTCCTTGGAGGCATGCATGGAGGTGGGGAGGCAAATAAAATGGCAGGGGGCGCCGTTCCCAATGTGCCCTGGCCTTCCCACCCCAGGCCAATTGACGGCCTTAAGTCGCTAATTAATGGTCCACTTAAGGGCCTCTTTCTGCCTCCAGCTCAATTTTGTTGACGGTGGACGGAGCCAGCCGCTGCAAGGTGATGCCGCCAGGCAAAGCCGGACGGCTTCCTGGCAGGATCGGCAATCCCTCCTTTGGGGGCAATCAAGGGTCCCCAGACAGCCTCGCCGGCAGCGATCGCTGCCACCCAGGAAGACACCCCCCCCCCCCCAGCCTCATCAACCACCATCTGCACCCCATCACCGGGGCTTGCCTGACAGGCTCTGGCGACCCCAATCCCAATCACTTGCCCTGAGGTCTTCTACAGTCTTCGGTACAGCAGGGCCTCCTGTAATACCAGCAGTTGCCACTGCTCCCTGTGGCACTGCCGGTAATGCAGAGCTGCTGGCCCTCCGATAGCTGGCAGCTCATCTCTTAAAGGGGTGGCATCCCTGATGGCGGGCAATTAATTGATTGTCCACTGTCAAATGGCTTTGGGAGTTCAACGGAGGGCCGAGACAGGGTCTCCTCCTGCCTTTCAGCCTGCCACCAGGACCCCCATCACCAGAATGGTGGTGGAATCAGATTCCACAGGGAACTTTCAAAAGGAAATTAGACGTGTAATGGAAGAGGACTCATTTTCAGGGTTATAGGGAAAAAGTTGGAATGTGGGACTAAATTGGACAGCTCTTTCAAAGAGCTAGTGCAGGTGTTGTGGACTGAATGGCCTCCTTCTGTGCTGTACTATTCTATGATGCTATAATTTCATGACGAAGGCCATTCAGGACATTTTAGTTTGTCCATTCAGAAGCAGCCTACACTCCCAGCATTGCCACATATAATTGTTTCTTAAATGATTTCATGGTTTTCACTTACACCATTCTTCCCAGATGTTCTTTATGGGAGTTGTTAACTCTCTGTGAAGAGGAATTTCCTCACATACTAATGTTGACTTTTACCAGTTTGACCTTCATCCGCATGTCCTACTCACACATTTTAACAACATAATATCCTGGATTTACTTTTCCATACTATTAATTATCTTTATCACATTGCTCCTTCCCAGGCTGAATGGTCTGATTCTCTCCAGTTTTTCCTCATAACTTAGATCCCTTACACAGGGGATAAAACACATGGCTCTTCTCTGCATTGCCTTCTATGCTTGAATGTCTCTCTTATGCCTTGTCTATCAGAACATGATATTCAAGGTATGGTTTAACTCGAGTGCTGTACAGTTCAATCATGAGTTTCTCTGAGTTATATTCAACAGTTGTGGCTTCAATTCATTGATGCACTGCATTGTTATGACTTGCTTAGCTTCAAGTCTATTAACACTCCGAGGTCTCTTTTCACTTAATCCTTAGCTATTTCAACACAGTTTATTGACTAAGTTTGCTTTTAATTTTACAAAAGCAATATATTGTGGATGCTAGAAATCTATATGCAATATTGCACATGTCTGCATTAAATATTGTCTAGTATTGATCTGTGCACAAGCTTATTTTGTCCAATTTACACTCTAACATAAGGATTATTTTTCCCTTTCATATCAGTTTTAATTTTTTTTTTGTTAATCCATTTTGTTTAGTCTGAGTTTATCGGTTTTCAGTGTTCATTTATTCGGCATTTTCAGCATTATACTTTTAAAGGTATTTCTTTTGTTCAAAACTGGTGTTGTTGAATAAACATTGCCAATCTAAATTCCAGATCATGTTAAACTCTATAATTTTGGTTGATTGATACTATTTTTTCCGCAGATGCTGCCTATCTCAACATTAAACTTTTTGTTCTCCTTCTTATGCTGACGTAAGGGTGGGGAGGGTGTTCTGTAGCATATCCATACGAACAGACAAACATACGAAATAGGAGCAGGAGTAGACCACTCGGACCCTCGAGCCTGCTCCATCATTCAGCAAGATCATGGCTGATCTGTTTGTAACCTCAACTCCAGATTTCCGCCTACCCCCGATAACCTTTCACCTCCTTGCTTATCAAGAATCTATCTACCTATAACTTAAAAATATTCAAAGACTCCGTTTCCACTGCCTTTTGAGGAAGAGAATTCCAAAGACGCATGACCCTCTGAGAGAAAAAATTTCTCCTCAGCACTGTCTTAAATGGGTGACCCCTCATTTTTAAACAATGACCCTAGTTCTAGATTCTCTCACAAGAGGAAACATCCTTTCCATATCCACCCTGTCAAAACCTCTCAGGATCTTATATGTTTCAATCCAGTAGTCTCTTTCTCTTCTAAACTCCAGTGGATACAAGCCTAGCCCGTCCAACCCTTTCCTCATAAGACAACCCACCCATTCCAGGTATTAGTCTAGTAAACCTTCTCCGAACTGCTTCCGACGCATTTACATCCTTCCTTAAATAAGGTGACCATTACTGTACACAGTACTCCAGATGTGGTCTCACCAATGCCCTGTATAGCTGAAGAATAACCTCCCTACATTTGTATTCAATTCCCTTCACGATTAACAATAACATTCTATCAGCTTTCCTAATTACGTGCTGTATCTGCATACTAACCTTTTTCACTAGGACACCCAAATCCCTCTGCATTTCAGAGCTCTACAGTCTCTCACCATTTGGATAATATGCTTATTTTTTCATTCTTCCTGCCAAAATGGACAATTTCACATTTTCCAGCATTATACTCCTTTTGCCAGATTTTTTCCCACTCACTTAACCTATCTATATCCCTTTGTAGCCTTCTTATGTCCTCTTCATAAGTTACTTTCCTACCTATCTTTGTGTCATCAGTAAATTTAGCAATCATACCTTTGGACCCTTCATCCAAGTCATTTTTATAGATTGTAAAAAGTTGAGGCAGCAGGACTGATCCCTGTGGCACACCACACGTTACACCTTGCCAACCAGAAAATGACAGATTTATGCCTACTCTCTGTTTCCTGTTAGCTAGCCAAACTTCTTTCCATGCCAATATGTTAGCTCCTATTCCAGGAACATTTATTTTCCGCAATAACCTTTGATGTGGCACCTTATCAAATGCCTTCTGGAAATCTAAGTATAATACATCCACTGGTTCCCCTTTATCGCATCACATGTAACTCGCTCAAAGAACTCCAAGAAATTGGTTAAACATCATTTCCGTTTCACAAAACCATGTTGACTCTACCTGATTACCTTGAATTTTTCTAAGTGACCTGCTATAACATCTTTAATAATAGATTCTAACATTTTCCCTATGACAAACGTTAAGCTAACTGGCCTGTAGTTTCCTGCTTTCTGTCTCACTCCCTTTTTAAATAAAGGAGTTACATTCGCTATTTTCCAATCTACTGGAACCTTCCCCAAATCTAGGGAATTTTGGAAAATTAAAACCAATGGATCAACTATCTCACTAGCCACTTCTTTTAAGATCCTAGGATGAAGTCCATCAGGACTCGGGGACTTGTCAGCCCACAGCTCCAACAATTTGCTCAGTATCACTTCCCTGGTGATTGGAACTTTCTTGAGTTCCTCCCTCCATTCCATTTCCTGATTTACAGCTAGTTCTGGGATGTTACTTACATCCTCTGGAGAGAAGACTGATGCAAAATACCTGTTCAATTCATCTGCTATCTCATTATCCATAATTAATTCCCCAGACTCAATTTCTATAGGGCCAACACTTACTTTGTTAACTTTTTTCTTTTTTAAGTATCTACAGAAACTCTTAGTAGCTGTTTTTATATTTCTAGCTAGTTTCATCTCGCACTTTATTTTTTCCCTCCTTATTAACCTTTTAGTCATCCCTCATGTTAACTTAGTTTTTTTCACATTTGCATACCCAGAGTAATGGATTTAGTAGCTTCTCTTCCACAGAACGAATGCTGTTTACCTCCCAGGTGTTCCTGAGACACAACATCCCTTTTGTGTCCACTCTGTCTTTTTGATTCGACACAAACTTTGGTGGCAACAGTTCTGATCACCGCATTTTAGGAAGGATATGAAAGTCCTTGAGAGGATGCAGAGGAGATTTACTAAAGTGGTTACAGGGATGAAGGACTTCAGCTGCAGGGTTATGCTGGAGAAGCTGGGGTTGTTCTTCTCAGAGCAAAGAAGATCAAGGGGAGATTTGATAGAGGTGTACAAGATTATAAAATGTTTGTTACGACTGAGGCTGGAAGAGTGCACCGTCATTCTTAGTTCCACTTCTCCAAGGGTCACAACATATATTTAAATGTTTTACCCAGTTACCAATATGGCCAATTATATATTTTATCTATTTTAGTTTCAGAATAAAATCCACCAACTAGGTTTCTTTAATTAACAACAAAATTATTAATTTATTATAAAACAAGACTTCTTCAATAAAGTGCAAACTTATTAACACACAGATTGAGATATGAAAGTTCCCTACTAAATTAACCCAATGCACATGCACACACACACACCAGTTAAAGAAAAAAATTAAGAAATTTTCTCTGCAGAGACTTCTTTACAAAAAAGACTAACAAATACTTTGGCCAAATACTTGTTAATTCTTGAAGGAAAAAGGATAAGATATGCAATGTTCTCCACTGGAACTGATTGGATTGCTCTACAGAGAGTCGGCATGGACTTGATGGGCTGAAAGCCCTCCTCTGTGCCATTATAGCTCCATGACTCTATAACAGGAAGTGCAGATGTTACTTCAAGAAATTGCACTTGCCCAATTTTGCTCATGCCCAGGAAATTCAGTGATCTGACTGCCAATGTGTGAGTCATAAATCATATTGGGAGTGTGTTAGCTCCATTTAATGAAGGGGCAGAGGAAAGCCCAGGGAGATCCCCCTTGTGGACTGGCAGCAGGAAATGTGTCGCCAAAACATTCTAGCAGTGCTCATATGCCAAGAGCAGAATATCAACTTCTTTGATACTAGGTGGCACATGACTGGAGAACCAGAAGCACACAAGTTGAAACATTTGTCCGGAGCTATGTTTCAAAAGGAGGTAAATAACAACTGCAAACCACTGCTTATCCTGGACCTGAATAATAGGTACTACTGGAAGCACAGATCTCCAGAACAGCTTCCACCTTCACTCATCTCTAATTTATTTCTATTTTTCTAGATTTTGCTTTTGTTTCTCCAAACCCGTGATCCATAGAAGGATGGGCTAATAATGTTAAATGAAGTAGCATGGGAAAAGGCTTGTTTAGACCATAAACACTGGCATCGACAAGTTGGATCAAATTGACTATTATTATATTGTATATTTTATGTAACTAATAGCACTGTAGGAGTACCTTCACCACACAGACTGCAATGGTACAAGAAGAC
This sequence comes from Heterodontus francisci, assembly GCF_036365525.1. NCBI lineage: Eukaryota > Metazoa > Chordata > Chondrichthyes > Heterodontiformes > Heterodontidae > Heterodontus > Heterodontus francisci. The sequence continues at coordinate 43,432,194 of NC_090375.1, forward strand.
AGCTCACCACCACCTTCTCAAGGACAATTAGGGATGGGAAATAACTGCTGACCCTGCCAGCAATGCCCTTCATCCATGAATGAAGAAAACAAAGCCAGTACCGAATAGACCATATATATTGTTGAGCCATAGGAATGTTTCTATGTAACTAATGTAAGAAAGGTCTACAGTTTATTTTCAAATATAGAAAGTAGTGTTTTTTAGGGAGTTCTGTAGTAATGAGGACCAGAGAAAAAGGGCCCCACAGCAATTGATATTATTTGATATTAAGCATCTTCCAAAAGGTTTAATTTAAAGGGGTAAGTCATGGCAGGAGAGCTCAAAGCTGTGGTGTGCTCCTTGTGCTCTATGTGGGAAAACTGGGACAAGCATGTGTGCAGGAAGTGAGTGCAGCTGCAGCTGCTGGAAGCCCAGGTTTCAGAGCTGGAGCGGCGGCTGGGGACACTGTGGAGCATCTGCGAGGCGGAGAGTATCATGGATAACAAGTATAGAGAGGTGATCACACCGCAGGCTGAGACTCCACGGGCAGGAAGGGAATGGGTGACCACCAGGCAGAGCAAGAAGACTAGGCAGGCAGTGCTGGAATCTCCTGTGGCTATTCCCCTGCAAAACAGATATATTGCTTTGGATACTGTTGGGGGGGAATGGCCTATCAGGGGAAAGCAGCAACAGCCCAATTTGTTGCACCATGGTTGGCTCTGCTGCACAGGGTAGGAGTAAAAAGTGTGGGAATGCAATAGTTATTGGGGATTTAATTGTAAGGGGAATAGATAGGTGTTTCAGTGGCTGCAAACAAGACTCCAGGATGGTATGTTGCCACCCTGATGCTAGGGTTAAGGATGTCTCAGAGTGGTTACAGGACATTCTGAAAGGGAGGGTGAACAACAAGTGGTCATGGTACATATTGGTACAAACGACATTGGTAAAAAAAAAGGACGAGGTCCTAAAAGCAGAATTTAGGGAGTTAGGAAGTAAGTTGAAAAGTAGGACCTCTCAGGATTACTACCAGTGCCTCGTGCTAGTCAGAGTAGAAATAGCAGGATATATCAGATGAATATGTGGCTGAAGAGATGGTGTGAGGGGGAGGGTTCTAGATTCCTGGGACATTGGGGGAGGTGGGACCAGTACAAACTGGACGGGTTACACCTGGGCAGGACTGGGACTGATGTCCTAGGAAAAGTATTTGCTAGAGAGGTTGGGGAGGGTTTAAACTAAAATGGCAGGGGAATGGGAACCTTTGTAAGGAGTCAGAGGAGGGGGGGGTGGTGGTCAAAGACAAGAACAAAAGACAGTAAGGGGAATAAGAAAAGTGATAGGCAGAGAAATCAAGGGCCAGAATCAAACAGGGCCACAATGAAAAATAGTGGGAGGGGGACAAGTAATGTTAAAAAGTCAAGCCTTAAGGCTTTGTTCCTTAACGCGTGGAGCATTCGCAATAAAGTGGATGAATTAATCGCGCAAATAGATGTAAACGGGCATGACATAGTCAGGATTATGGAGACATGGTTGCAGGGTGACCAGGGATGGGAAATGAACATCCAATGGTATTCAGTATTTAGGAAGGACAAACAAAAAGTAAAAGGCGGTGGAGTTACATTGCTGGTTAAAGAGGAAATTAACGCAATAGTGAGGAAAGATATTAGCTCTGACGATGTGGAATCTGTATGGGTAGAGTTGAGAAACACTAAGGGGCAAAAAACATTAGTGGGGGTTGTATATAGACCCCCAAACTGTAGTGGTGATGTTGATAATGGCATTAAACAGGAAATTAGAGACGCATGTGATAAAGGAACTTCTGTAATTATGGGTGATCTGCATATGGATTGGGTAAATCAAATTAGTCACAATACCATAGAGGAGGAATTCATGGAGTGTATACGGGATGGTTTTCTGGACCAATACATTGAGGAACCAACTAGAGAACAGGCCATCCCATCTGGGTATTGTGTAATGAAAAAGGAATAATTGACAATCTAGTTGTGCACGACCCCTTGGGGTTGAGCGAACATAATACGTTAGAATTCTTCATCAAGATGGAGAGTGACGTAGTTGATTCTGAGACGAGGTCCTGAATCTTAATAAAGGAAACTACGAAGGTATGAGGCGCGAGTTGGCTATGATGGATTGGGAAATGTTACTTAAAGGGATGATGGTGGATAGGCAATGGCAAACATTCAAAGAGCGCATGGATGAATTGGATGAATTGTAACAATTGCTTATCCCTGTCTGGTGCAAAAGTAAAATGAGAAAGGTAGCCAAACCATGGCTTACAACAGAAATTAGAGATAGCATTAGATCCAAGGAAGAGGCATACAAATTCGCCAGAAAAAACAACAAGGATTGGGAGCAGTTTTCAATTCAGCAAAAGAGGACCAAGGGATTGATTAAGAAAGGAAAAACAGAGTACGAGAGTAAGCTTGCGGGGAACATAAAAACTGACTGTAAAAGGTTCTATAGGTATGTGAAGAGAAAAAGATTGGTGAAGACAAATGTAGGTCCCTTATAGTCAGAAACAGGGGAATTTATTATGGGGAACAAAGAAATGGCTGACCAACTAAATGCATACTTTGGTCCTGTCTTCACAAAGGGGAACATAAATATCATACCAGAAATGTTGGGGAAAACAGGGTTTAGTGAGAGGGAGGAACTGATGGAAATCAGTATTAGTAGAGAAACGGTGTTGGGGAAATTGAGGGGATTGAAGGCCGATAAATCCCCAGGGCCTGATAATCTACATCGCAGAGTACTTAAGGAAGTGGCCCGAGAAATAGTGGATGCATTGGTGGTCATCTTCCACGATTCTATAGACTCTGGAACAGTTCCTACAGATTGGAGGGTAGCTAATGTAACCCAACTATTTAAAAAGGGAGGTAGAGAGAAAACAGGGTATAATAGACCAGCCAGCCTGATGTTGGTAGTGCGGAAAATTCAGAAGTCCATTATCAAACATTTTATAGCAGAGCACTTGGAGAACAGTGGTAGAATCAGACAGAGTCAGCATGGATTTACGAAAGGGAAATCATGCTTGACAAATCTACTAGAATTCTTTGAGGATATAACTAGTAGAGTTGATGAGGGGGAGCCAGTGGATATGGTTTGTTTGGACTTTCAGAAGGCTTTCGACAAAGTCCCATATAAGAGATTAACGTGTAAAATTAAAACGCATGGGATTGGAGGAAGTATATTGCGATGGATAGAAAATTGGTTGGCAGACGGGAAACAAAGAGTAGGAATAAACAGGTCTTTTTCTGAATAGCAGGCAATGACTAGTGGGGTACCGCAGCGATTGGTGCTAGGACCCCAGCTATTCACAACATATATTAATGATTTACATGAGGGAACTACATGTAATATCTCCAAATTTGCAGATGACACAAAACTGGGTGGGAGGGTGAGTTATGAGGAGGATGCAGAGAGGCTTCAGGGTGACTTGGACAAGTTAAGTGAGTGGGCAAATGCAAGGCAGATGCAGTATAATGTGGATAAATGTGAGGTTATCCACTTTGGTAGCAAAAAAAGGAAGGCAGATTATTATCTGAACGGCTATAAACTGAGAGAGGGAATATGCAATGAGACCTCGGTGTTCTCGTACACCAGTCGCTGAAGGTAAGCATGTAGGCGCAACAGACGGTAAAAAAGGCAAATGGTATGTTGGCCTTCATAGCGAGAGGATTCGAGAACAGGAGCAGGGATGTCTTGCTGCAATTATGCAGGGCCTTGGTGAGGCTACACCTGGAATATTGTGTGCAGTTTTGGTCTCCTTATCTGAGGAAGGATGTTCTTGCTATAGAGAGAGTGCAGCGAAGGTTTACCAGACTGATTCCTGGGATGGTGGGACAGACGTAACAGGAGAGATTGAGTCAGTTAGGATTATATTTGCTGGAGCTCAAAAGAGTGAGGGGGGAATCTCATAGAAACCTTTAAATTCTAACAGGACTTGACAGGGTAGATGCAGGAAGGATGTTCCCAATGGTGGGGGAGTCCAGAACCAGGGGTCATAGTCTAAGCATACGGAGTAAACCTTTCAGGACTGAGATGAGGAGGCATTTCTTCACACAGAGAGTGGTGAGCCTGTGGAATTCACTTCCACAGAAAGCAGTTGAGGCCAAAACATTGCATGTTTTCAAGAAGGAGGTAGACATAGCTCTTGGGGCGAAAAGGATCAAAGGATATGGGTCGAAAGTAGGAACAGGTTACTGTTGGATGACTAGTCATGATTATAATGAATGGCGGAGCAGTTTTGAAGGACCGAATGGCCTACTCCTGCTCCTAGTTTCTATGTTTCTATGTAATGCATGGATTCCATGCAATGCCTTTATTAATATGGCTGCAATTATTTGTTTAGGATGCTCCATCTATCTCATTAATGAAGCATTGCATCAAAAATTTGAGTTTTGAGCAAGTTTTCCATGATGTCTGCCAAAGAAAACTGAATCTGCAACACCAAATGTATTTGAACTTTTGCAGATTATTTACCTCTCTTGGCTAAGCTAATTTCTGAGGAAATGAGACCTTTGCCATGTCTTTTAGATTGACTGTGGGTTTTTGTCCCATATATATATATATAACTAAGGCCTTGTCTCTAGATTAGAGATACAGCACTGAAACAGGCCCTTCGGCCCACTGAGTCTGTGCCGAACATCAACCACCCATTTATACTAATCCTACACTAATCCCATATTCCTACCAAACATCCCCACCTGTCCCTATATTTCCCTACCACCTACCTATACTAGTGACAATTTATAATGGCCAATTTACCTATCAACCTGCAAGTCTTTTGGCTTGTGGGAGGAAACCGGAGCACCCGGAGAAAACCCACGCAGACACAGGGAGAACTTGCAAACTCCACACAGGCAGTACCTGGAATCGAACCCGGGTCCCTGGAGCTGTGAGGCTGCGGTGCTAACCACTGCGCCACTGTGCCGCCCTCTGAGTGTGTAATCTTAACTTGACACTCCAGTACTGACAGCTATACTGAAAGGGTTTTGCACAGAGATTCTACCATTCAAATGAAACAATGGATCAGAATTAGTTGTCAAAATAACAGTAAGGCTAATTTATGTGTAAATGGTACAGAAACTTTAGGCTAGCAGAAGATGCGCAATTAAATATGAACAACAACAACTTATATAGTGCCTTTACTATAATACACCCCATGGCACTTCACAGGAGCATTATAAAACAGACTACGACACTGAACCACATAAGGCGATATTAGGTCAGATGACCAAAAGCTTAGTAAAAGAGATAGGTTTAAAGGAGTGTCCTGAAGAAGGAAAGTGAGGTAAGGAGGAGGAGAGGTGTAGGGAAGATATTCCAGAGCTTAGGGTCTAGGCAACTGAAGACACAGCCACCAATCATGGAGCAATTAAAATTGGGGATGCTTAAGAGGCCAGAATTAAGGGAGTGCATATATCTCGGAGGGTTGTGGGGCTGGAGGAGATTACAGAGATATTGATGGGTGAGGCCATAGCGAGATAAGAATTTTAAAATCAAGACATTGCTTGACTTGGAGCAAATGTAGGTCAGTGAGCAGCCAGGGATGATAGGGTAACAGGACTTGGTGTGAGTTAAGACACGGGCAGCAGAGTTGTTAGGATCATAGGAACATAGAAAATAGGAACAGGAATAGGTCATTAGGCCCGTCGAGCCTGCTCTGCCATTCAAACAGGTCATGGCTGATCATCTACCTCTACGCCATTTTTTCCCCACTATCCCCATATCCCTTGATGTCATTAGTATCCAGAAGTCTATCAACTTCTATCTTGAACATGCTTAATGATTGAGCTTCCACAGCTCTCTGGGGTAGAGAATTGCACAGATTTACCACCCTCTGAGTAAAGAAATTCCTCCTCATCTCAGTCTTAAATGGCCTGCCCCTTATTGTGAGACTGTGACCGCTGGTTCTAGAGTCACCAGCCAGAGGAAAAATCCTATCCACATCCACCCTGTCACGCCCTGTAAGAATTTTGTAAGTGTCAATGCCATCACCCTCATTCCTCAAAGCTCTAGAGAATATAGGCCCAGTTTCTGCAATCTCTCCTCATTAGACAATCCTGCCATCCCAGGGATTAGTCTGGTGAATCGCCATTGCATTCCCTTTATGGCAAGTAAGTAAGTAGACTGTTACGGCCAGGTGAGGAGGGGGTCTCAGGCTCCGCTCTTGCCCTCCCTCTTTGACCGCAACAGGGTTTATTCCTTTTAAATAGTGGTTGTGCTTACCACCTCTGTGAGTGTTTTAACTTTTTACCTTTACTGTGATTGTGAAAGAACCAATCAGCAGGTTTTCTTGAGTTTAAACAAGAAAGAAGTAAACTGATTATACTTAACGCTTTAACCCAGATTTAAAGATACTAAAAAATACGCTGTCCATTCATGCACACATTCACATGAGAATCACACACACACAAATAGATTATAGAGGGAAAAATAGATCTGGTGGTTGGATTAAAGTCCAGAATAAATGGAACTCGAATACACAGTCTGTGAAGTGGATGATCCAGTAATTCTTGGCTAGCTGTATTCTTGAAGTCCTTGCTGGTCAAATTGCACTTTGGTTGGCTTGGTTTGCTTAGGGTTTCCTTGAAGGCAGAATTGTAGTTGGCTCTCTTCCCCTGGTTGCAGTTTGTAGGCTTGGAGGGTCCACAGTCGCAGACGGTTTTCAAACTTGATGTTTTCTGGGAGAGAGAAAGAGAAAGGAAGGCCTGTAACCTTCTCTGCTGCTGCCCACTGAGTAATTGCTTGTGTCTTTTTCTTGTAACAACTCTTCTGTTTGTTCAGAGATGGACAGATGGTCACATGGTTCTCTCAATCCCTCTTGTTTTAATGAGGTCCAAAGTCTAAACCCAAAACCTTTCTCAGGTGGGGTTGTCAGGGTTTAACCCCTGGAGGGACATCTCCATTTATGAATGCCTTGAGATGGTTTGAAATGTCCCGCTAACGAGGTTGATCTGGCTAATCTACTCAGTTAGCCAAAGCATTGTTCTGGCTGCGCTTCTTGTTAGACTTTTTGTCTTCAATTTAAACTCCTGGTATTTCAGATGCAAATCTTTGCTGCTAGTTTTTTAAAAAAAGTTAACTTGTAGGATTTTTCCTCTAAAAGTCCAATGTAAGTTTCCAACCAAAGAAATCGATATTTCTCATTTGGCATATAGGGTTTTCTTGACAAGACCAAAACTGTAGACAATACTCCAGGTGTGGTGTCAACAAGGCTTTATACAATTGAAGCAAGACATTTTTACTCTTGTACTCAAATCCCCTGGCAATGACGGCCAATATACCATTTGCCTTCTTAATTGATTGCTGCAACTGCATACTAGCTTTTAGTGACTCATGAACAAGGACACCCAAGTCTCTTTGGACATCAACACTTCCCAACCTCTCACCATTTAAGAAATACTCTGCCTTTCTGTTTTTTCTACCAAACTGGATCACTTCATACTTATTCATATTGTATTCCCATTAGTCATGTTCTTGGTCATTCACTTAGCCTGTCCAAAACCCCTTGAAGCCTCCTTGCAACCTCCTCACAACTTACATTCCCACCTAGTTTTGTGTCCTCAGCAAATTTAGAAATATTAGAATTGGTCCCCATATCCAAATCATTTATATAGATTGTGAACAGCTGTGGCCCAAGCACTGATCCTAGTTGCAGCCTGTCATCCTGAAAATCACCTGTTTATTCCTATTCTCTGCTTTTAGTCTGTTAACCAATTCTTAATCCCTTGCAGTATATTACCCATAATCCCATGTGCTGTAATTTTGTTTACTAACCTCCTGTGTGGAACGTTATCAAAAGCCTTCTGAAAATCCAAATACATCACATCCACTGATGCTCCTTTATCTATGCTACAAGTACCATCCTTAAAAAACTTCAATAGGTTTGTCAAACATGGTTTTCCTTTCACAAATCTATGTTGACTCCGCCCAATCGCATCATTATTTTCCAAGTGTCCAGTTATCTCATCCTTTATAATAGATTCTAACATTTTCCCTTCTAGTGACATCAAACTTGTTGTGTGATTGCCTTTAAGAATGATGTCCCTTTAAGATCTTAGAATACTAATGACCCAAATACCAGGTCATAGTCATGTGACTGCCAGCCAGACTCACTCTGCTTTTGTAACACCTGGAAGTAAGTCATGTAAATAGCTAACTCTACACTATGTATATTCGTTAGCTGTTAATAAACCTGTTTGAGATCTTCAGTCAACTGAGTTCCACGTATCTCATTTATGTTGCATCAGACAACATAAATAGCTTCTTATTACAAAACCAGCAGGTCTGTAGTTCTCTGATTTCTCTCTCGCTTCCTTCTTAAATAGTGGGGTTAACATTTGCTACTTTCTAGTCTACAGGAACCCTTCCAGAATCTATATAATTTTGAAAGATAACCACCAATGCATCTACTATCTCTACAGCCACCACCTTCAATACTCTGGGATGTAGCTCATCTGGTCGAGGGGATTTATCAACTTTCACTCCAATTAATTTTTCGAGTACTACCTCTTTAGTGATACTAATTACATTCAGTTCCTTATTTGTACAAGTCCCTTCATTCCCTAATATTTCTGGAAGACAGACAGGAAGTAATTGTTTAGTGTCTCTGCCATTTCCTCATGCTCCACCACAAACTCTCCTGTCTTCTGCTGCAATGGACGCACATTCATCCTTGCTAATCGTTTACTTTTTACATATCTAAAGAAGGCTTTACAGTCTGCCTTTATGTTCCTAGCTCACTTACATTCATGATCTCTTTTCCCTTTCTTTATCAGTTTCCTGGTCCTCCTTTGTTGGACTCTAAATTGCTCCCAATCCTCGTGTCTTACCACTTTTTCTTCTGACCTTATAAGCCACTTCCTTTGACCTAATGCAATTTTTAACTTTTTTTGTTAGCCACAGTTGATTCACCTTTCCTGTTGGGTTTTTGTGTCTTAGAGGAATGTATATTTGTGGTAAACCTTGCAACATGCCTTTAAATACTAGCCATTGCCTGTCTACTGTCAAATCTTTTAATGTATTTTCCCAATCCACCAGATTCAACTTGCCCCTCATACCTTCATAGTTTCCTTTGTTCAGATTTAAGACCAATTTTTGATGATCTCAAATTTACAGAGCTTAGAATGTGGGAGATCAGATTGGAGTGCGTTGGAATAATCAAGTCTAGAGGTAACAAAAGCATGAATGAGTCATGAATATTCAAAAGTTATTGTCTCAGTTTTGCCACCTCACTGTTAGCATTCCGTAAACGACATCTTGCTGTTGCCTCATCATTGACATGCATTGAATACTGTGAAGTTGCTGTTTTTGCACAGTAGATACAAGCTATGCCTACTGAAGATATTTAGGGCTAGTAATTAGTAGTGTAAGGATCCATTTTGTCATATTACAGATAATAATTGCTGCCAATTAACCAGTCTAGCTCCAAAATTCATTATTACAAATGTGGTGTCTCATTCCTTCAGGTTGTATACAGTTTTGGTCTCCTTACCTAAGGAAAGATATACTTGCCATGGAGGGAGCACAATGAAGGTTCACCAGACTGGTCTCTGGGATGATGGGATTGTGCTCTGAGGAGAGATTGAGGCCTGTATTCTCTACAGTTTAGAAGAATGAGAAGCGATCTCATTGAAGCATACAAAAGTATTACATGGCTCGACAGGGTAGATGCAGGAAGGATGTATCCCCTGCTTTGGAGGGCTAGAACTGGGGACACAGTCTCAGAATAAGAGGTAGACCATTAGGACCAAGATGAGGAGGAATTTCTTCACACAGAGGCTGGTGAATTTTTGGAATTCGCCATGCCAGAGAGCTGTGGAGGTTCAGTCATTGAGTATATTCAAGACAGAGATCAATAGATTTCTAGATATTAAATATATCAAGGAATACGTGAATAGTGTAGGAAAATAGCGTTGAGGTAGAAGATCAGCCACAATCGCGTTCAATGGCGGAGCAGGCTCGAGAGGCTGAATGGCCTACTCCTGCTCCTATTTCCTATGTTCTTATGCTTTGAATTTTTCAGGGAGATTTAAAAAATGTCAAATTATCAATATTTTGTTTCTTATTTTTCCTTTTGTTACGGCTGGGTGAGGAAGGGGTCTTTGGCTCCCCTCTTGCCCTTTTCCTGGTTTGGCCATAACAGGGTTTAACTTTTAAAACACAGTGTTTTTAGCTTAACACCTCAGTGAGTCCTCGTGCACTGCTCTCTAATTGTAATTGTAAGTGAACCAACCAGACAGGTCTTTTCAGATTTAAACAAAAAAATGTACGTTTATTAACCTTATCACTCTAACTTGGTTAAAATTACTAAACTACGCAATGCAACCACAATAGCATGCATATGAAAGAAATAGATACAGAGGGGTGGAAATAATTGGGGGGTGGTGTTGAAGTAGTAAATGGAATTCAGTTACTGTTGGCAGTTTTGCTGTAAAGTCCTTGGTTGGAATTGCGGTCTTGTCGTTCTCACTGGGGCCCAATACACACTTTCAAACTTGCTTTTCTGGTACCAGAAGGCTGAAGAGGTCCTCTGTCTTGAGGCTTAAGCTGCTTCCATTGGTCCCTGGGACTTTGCTTGAGAGAAAGAGACCTTCCTTCTCTTTTGTCTTCAAATTGCAGTCTGCCCAAACCTTTCCGTGAGGCACAATTCAAACAGTTCCCAGTCTGGTCAGCAGGTAAGTCATGTGACCAGTTCTTGGTTTGAAACAGCATCTTCTGCGAAGGTTGTTGATTCTCAAAATTCTCCAGTCACACTTGGTGGGGTGCGGAGCTCTGGCTCTTACACAGACAAAGAAGATTGATTATTATGATTGTCCTGACCAATCTTGTTAATTGAATCAGTGAGCACTCCCATTGTCTCTCTATTCAACTGTCTCTCAGAATGCAAATATGCAGCCATGTTTTAGCTGTCCAACTCTGTGGTCTTTTTAAAACAAGTTCTGTGCAATGCCCAGTAAAAGGGTTCAAGTAGTGCTCCTTCTGACAAAATTAATATGTTTACATTTTTCAGGTGTGGTTTCTGCCACATTTTCTATCTCCTTTTTCTCTCTTTTTAATCTAATCATCTTCCTCCTTTATTTTTCTCTCTGTACCAGATTTGCCATTGATTCAGCTGCTTTGATTCACCCTCATTCTCAATCCTTCTGTTGTTTATTTTCCAGTCCTTATTGGTTGAGGAGATACCCTATTAGTTGCCCTGGGACTCAGTTCCCAGTTGCCGTTTCCCTCATTGTGCTGTTATCAGCTTGCACTTTCAGCAACTTTGTGACCAAAGTTTGTTTGAGTTGAAGGGTGAACAGACAAGGCTAACTACTTAATTTCAGCAAAATCTGGCCCATTGAATCCAAGCCTGCCTGTGCTTTCAGGTGGATGTAAGAGATTGCATGATGCTGTTTCAAAATCAGCAAGGGTGTTCCCCTAGTGGGCTGGCCAACATTTATCCCTCAGTTGACATTATTAAAATACATTATCTGTTCATTTATTTCATTGCTGTTTGTGGAACCTTGTGTGTAAATCGGTGTCCACATTTCACTACATTGGTTACACCTCAAAAATATTTAATTGACTGTGAAGTGGTTTGGGACATTCTGAAAGGCGTCATATAAATGCCTCTAGATAAGGCAAACCATGCTCCTTTGACTGCTGGCATTGGTCATGTCATTTTCCAATGCATTCTTTGCTCAATTAGTCTTTTAGCAGAACAGAAGGATTGGATACATCTATAATAAAAGCAAAATACTGTGGATGCTGGAAATCTGAAATAAAAACAAGAAATGCTGGAAAAACTCAGCAAGTCTGGCAGCATCTGTGGAGAGAGAAGCAGAGTTAACATTTCAGGTCAGAACTGGCAGATATAAGAAATGTAAAAGATTTTAAGCAAGTAAGGCAGGGGTGGGGCAAGAGATAACAAAAGAGGTGTTGATACGACAAGGTCACAGAATAGCTCACCAGAAGGTCATGGAACATAAGCAAACAATATGTTAATGGTGTGCTGAAAGACAAAGCATTAGTACAGATAGGGTGTTTATGGACTGAAAACTGAACAGCTACAAGAACAAACATGAAAAAAAAACAGTGGATAGACACAGTAGAAACAAACGGAACAAACTAAAATAAAATAAACACAAAAAAAAATAAAAAAAGCAAAAATAACGAAAGATAAAGGTAAAATGGGGGGCCCGTCATGCTCTGAAATTATTGAACTCAATGTTCAGTCCGGCAGGCTGTAGCACACCTAATTGGTAAATGTGATGCTATTCCTCGAGCTTGCGTTGATGTTCACTGGAACACTGCAGCAATCCCAGGACAGAGATGTGGGCATGAGAGCAGGGGGTGTGTAGAAATGGCCAACAACCGGAGGCTTGAGGTCATGCTTTCGGACTGAGCGGAAGTGTTCCGCAAAGCGGTCACCCAGTCTGCGTTTGGTCTCCCCAGTGTAGAGGAGACCACATTGTGAGCAGCGAATACAGTATACTACATTGAAAGAAGTACAAGTAAATCGTTGCTTCACCTGAAATGAGTGTTTGGGGACTTGGATAGTAAGGAGAGAGGAGGTAAATGGGCAGGTATTACACCTCCTGCGATTGCAGGGGATGGTGCCCTGGGAAGGGGACGCAGTGGTGGGGGTAATGGAGTAGTGGACCAGGGTGTCTTGGAGGGAATGATTCCTTCGGAATGCTGACAGGGAAAGGGAGGGGAAGATGCGTTTGGTAGTGGCATCACGCTGTCGGTGGCGGAAATGGCGGAGGATGATCCTTTGGATATGAAGGCTGAAGGGGTGGAAATGAAGGACAAGGGGAACCCTGCCGCGGTTCTGGGAGGGAGGGGAAGGGGTGAGGGGAGAGGTGCAGGAAATGGGCCAGACAGGGTTGAGGGCCCTGTCAATCACAATGGGTGGGAAATCCTCGGTTGAGGAAAAAGAAAGACATATCAGAAGTGCTGTCACGGAAGGTAGCATCATCAGAGCAGATGCATCAGTGACGGAGAAACTGGGAGAATGGAATGGAGTCCTTACAGGAGGCAGGGTGTGAAGAAGTGTAGCTGAGGTAGCTGTGGGAGTTGGCGGGCTTATAATGAATATTAGTAGACAGCCTATCCCCGGAGATGGAGACAGAGAAGTCGAGGAAGGGAAGGGAATGGACCATGTAAAGGTGACAGAAGAGTGGAAATTAGAAGCAAAGTTAATAAAGTTTTCCAGTTCAGGGCAGGAGCAGGATACGGCACTGGTACAGTCATCAATGTACCAGAAAAAGAGTTGGGGGAGGGAGCCTGAGTAGGACTGGAACAAGGAATGTTCGACATATCCCACAAAAAGATGGGCATAACTAAGGCCCATGTGGGTACCCATAGTAACACCTTTTACTTGAAGGAAGTGAGTGGAGTTGAAGGAGAAGTTGTTCAATGTGAGAACAAATTCAGCCAGGCAGAGGAGGGTGGTGGTGGATGGGGACTGGTTGGGCCTCTGTTCAAGGAAGAAGCGGAGAGTCCTCAAACCATCCTGGTGGGGGATGGAGGTGTAGAGAGACCGGACGTCCATAGTGAAGAGGAGGCGGTTGGGGCCAGGAAACTGGAAATTGTCAAAATGACGTAGGGCCTCAGAAGAGTCACGGATGTAGGTGGGAAGAGACTGGTCCAGCGGAGAAAAAATAGAGCCAAGATAGGAAGAAATAAGTTCAGTGGGGCAGGAACAGGCTGAAACAATGGGTCTGCCGGGACAGTGTTGTTTGTGGATTTTGGGAAGGAGGTAGAAGCGGGCTGTCCAGGATTGCGAGATTATGAGGTTGGAAGCTGTAGAGGGAAGATCTCCAGAGGAGATGAGGTCAGTGACAGTCCTGTGGACAGTCACTTGATGTTCGGTGATGGGGTCATGGTCCAGGGGGAAGTAGAAAGATGTGTCTGAGAGTTGGCGCTGAGCCTCTACCAGGTAGAGGTCGGTACGCCATACAACAACAGCACCACCCTTGTCCGCAGGTTTGATGACAATGTCGGGGTTAGACCTGAGAGTACAGAGTGCGGCAAGTTCAGAGGGGGACAGGTTAGAGTGAGTGAGGGGGGCAGAGAAATTGAGAGGACCAATGTCTCGCCGACAGTTTTCAATGTAAAGATCAAGAGTGGGTAAGAGGCCAGAGGGAGGGGTCCAGGTAGAGGGAGAATGCTGGAGGCAGTGAATGGGTCTGCTGATCAGGGGGAGAGCCCCTGGTCAAAGAAGTGAGCCTGGAGGCGGAGGCGACGGAAGAAGAGCTCAAAGTCATGTCGAGCGCGAAATTCATTGAGGTGGGGGTGTAAGGGGATAAAACTGAGTCCTTTGAGTACAGAACGTTCAGCGTCAGAGAGAGGGAGGTCAGAGGGTATAGTGAATACACGGCAATGGGTCAGATCAGAAGAGGTGGGATAAGAAGGAATTGAAGGGGAAGAAGGATCTGGAGGGGCATTAGTCCCCATCAGCTGCTGGAGCTTGTGTTCCTAAACACCTGAAAGGAAGAAAAGAAGTTTTTTGTTAATGTGTCAGATATGACGAAGGATGAAATGAAACTGTGGAGTAGAAAAGCTTTGAGATAAGGTGAGGTGGTGCTTCCGGAGAGAGAGGTCCAGTGTGTACATGTGGCAGCACATAGCACTGAGTGTGGATCTCAGGATGCGGCGAGAACAGCAGTCCGAGGAACGTTGTATTTCTCGGAGATACCTGTAATCCTGGGTGGATTCAAAACATGATGGGTGAAACTGCAGTTGGAATCCATGTGGAATTAGTATGAGCTGGAGACAGTCACTGAGGAAGGAGATGTGGCTGTCAAAACGAGTTTTGGTAGACACTTTATCAAACACCACGAGGGAAATAGAAAGCAAGGAAGGTAAACAAGGTAAAAGAGACAAACAAAAATCCCGTCAAAGAGAAGTGCACAACTTCTTCAAGGTAGGCATTCCTGGAACAGAAGTGGCAGTGAATTAAACACTAAAATAAAAGCAAAATACCGCGGATGCTGAAAATCTGAAATATAAACACAAAGTGCTGGAAAAACTCAGCAAGTCTGGCATCATCTGTGGAGAGAGAAGCAGAGTTAACGTTTCAGGTCAGTGACCCTTCTCCAGAACTGGCAGATATAAGAAATGTAAAAGATTTTAAGCAAGCAAAGCGGGGATGGGGCAAGAGATAACGAAAGAAAAGGTGTTGATAGGACAAGGTCACAGAATAGCTGACCAGAAGGTCATGGAGCAAAGACAAACAATATGTTAATGGTGTGCTGAAAGACAAAGCATTAGTACAGATAGGGTATTAATGGACTAAAAACTGAACAGCCACAAGTACATACATGAAAAAAACAGTGGGTGGGCACAGTAGAAACAAACCAAACGAACTAAAATAAAATACAAAAAAAAATTGGATACATCTGTTGTCTAACCAAGATACAGGTCCCCAGGACTGCAAGGTAGCTTAGCCACTCGTTCTTTCTCAGCTTTACCATTATCGCCTGAAGGGAGTCCAATTTGAGTTCAGACATAAATATTCCACTGTTCTTGTCAGTTCAGATCTGTGCTGTATCCAATGTAATGCAAGTAAGGCTCATACATTTATTCACCATTAGATCATCAGAGATTCTTTATCCTGTTGTAGTTTGTTTTCCTTTCACTGGTGCAATATTGGTTAATTTATTTTGTTGTTAATCTCTTTGCTTTTCTGCAAAACGGGAGATATTTCAACCAAAACCATACCATGCTTTTTCACAAAGTCCAGATACCGCTAAACTTCCAACAAGTCTTGACTACTGTATCATAGATGTAAAATTTCAAATGACAAGGTTCTGAGAAAAGTAAATAAGGTGGTTAAGAAGGCGTACGGGATACTTTCCTTTATTGGTTGAGGCATAGATTATAAGAGCAGGGTGGTTATGTTAGAACTGTAATAAAACACTGTTCAGGTTACAACTGCATGCCATTCAGGTCACTGCATTACACGGAGGATGTGATCACACTAAACAAGGTACAGGGAAAATTTACGAGGATCTTGCCAGGAATGGAGAATTTTAGTTATGAGGAAAGATTGGATAACACTGGGGTTGTTTTCTTTGCAACAGAGGATGTGGAGGGGTGATTTAATTGAGGTGTATAAAATTATGAGGGACCTAGATAGAGTGAATAAGAAGAACCTATTTCCCTTAGAGAGGTCAGTAATCTGGGGGCATATATTTGACGTAATTGGCAGAAGGATTAGAGGGGAGTTGAGGATAAACTTTTCACCCAGAGTATGGTGGATGTCTGGAACTCTGCCTGAAAGGGTAGTAGAGGCAAAATCCCCCATTTTATTTAAAAAAAACACTCGGATATGCATTTTGGACTGAATTTTATGGGCCACCAAAGGAAAGGAATGGAGGTTGGAGAGGCCATAAATTTGCGTGGGAAGGCATGGGGGGAAGAGTGCCCATTGCCTTCCCAATGCCCTCAAATTTTGTCAGGGGCAGGGAAGACTGAGGATGGCCTTCCTGCCCAGAGGCCAGTTGAAGTCCTTACGTGTCCAATTAATGACCACTTAAGGATCTCTTCCCGCTGAGGCTGGTATTTTACCAGCAGCCGGTGGGAGCCCCGTATAATTTGGCTGGAAGTCCAAAACAGGGCAGAGGCAGGGTTGCCCATCGCTTGGACTCAGAACTGCTATAACCTACACGGCTATGAACCAACAGATGGAAAGTGGTATTAGGCTGGATTGTTTTTTTTTGGCCAGCACAGACATGATGGGCCAAATGGCCTCCTTCTGCACCATAATTTTTCTGTTTTTCTATGTTCTAAGACCTTTAGATACTGTCCTAACAATCACTCAACATAAAGCTCGGAATTGTAGTGATTATGATACTGGACTAGCAACTCGGAGATGGTGAGATCAAGTCCTGGAGGACAGTTTATGAACCTAAATGTAATAAAATAATTTATGGGCTAGCATTAGGAAATGAATGACCATGCAATTTGTTGGATTTTTGTAAAAACCCACCATTCACTGTGGCTCTATGATAGAACTCTTGCCTCTGAGTCAGAAGGTTGTGGGTTTAAGTCCCACTCTAGAGTCTTGAATGCAAAATTTGGGCTGATCTTTCATTTGTCATGCTGAGGGAGTGATACACTTTTGGAAGTGCTATATTTAAGATGAGCTATTAAAGTGAGACCCTGTCTGACCTCTCAAGTGGATGTAAAATATCACATAGCTGTATTTGAAGATGAGTAGGGGAGTTCTCCTGGTGTCTTGGACAATATTTATCCCTCAGCCAACATCACTCAAATATTTCACCTGGGCATTATGATATTTCTGCTCGTGGGTCCTAACTGCTGCATTTCCTACATTACAACAGTAACTACATTTCAAAGCTCCTGCATTGGCTGTTTAGTGCTTTCGGATATCCTGAGGCTGTGAGAGGGAGCTACATAAATGCAGAATCATTAGAATTCTAACGTTAAATCGTTGGAATTGCTGAAAATAGAGACGTGTTGTCAAAGCTTTTCATCTTGCACTCATCAGGACAATCCACAAGAATACAATGTAAGGGAAAACAATAACTTTGTACTGTATGAGAAGAGAGTGCTGATTGGTTGGCAAGTTAACTCTGGTAGAGGCGTTGCCATGGAAAATGTACCAGTTTATGGTGACTGACAGTTAACTGCCAAGCTTTGTTTGAAATTTAAACCAGGCAGCTTGACTCTGACCAACCTTGACCAATCACGGTCAAGCTGCCTTGTTTAAATTTCAAACAAAGCTTGGCAGTTAACTGTCAGTCACCATAAACTGGTGCATTCTCCAAGGCAACATCTTGGAGTTCTTCTTAAATCTTGTTCACATAGGAGACTTTTCTCTCTTTGAGCTCACGTGTCTTCAATGGGTTCCGAAGCTGGTGGGAGTGAGATGAGAGCAGGCAGGAAAGAGGTGTTCTCAGTCCTGGAGCTAACAACCTTCTGATTTCAAATTCCTTGTTGGAAGTTCAAATTCAAAAATTGGCCCGACCACGCCTGTTTGTGTATTTAGCCATCTTCATAGTTAACCTGGAATGCTTCAACTTCTGGTAATCAAAAGTCCATTGTGAATTAAATTGGAGCAGGAATAGTTCCTAGGTCCTTTGAAGTACTTGGGGCGGCACAGTGGCGCAGTGGTTAGCACTGCAGCCTCACAGCTCCAGGGACCCGGGTTCGATTCTGGGTACTGCCTGTGTGGAGTTTGCAAGTTCTCCCTGTGTCTGCGTGGGTTTTCTCTGGGTGCTCCGGTTTCCTCCCACAAGCCAAAAGACTTGCAGGTTGGTAGGTAAATTGGCCATTATAAATTGCCACTAGTATAGGTAGGTGGTAGGGAAATATAGGGACAGGTGGGGATGTGGTAGGAATATGGGATTAGTGTAGGATTAGTATAAATGGGTGGTTGATGGTCGGCACAGACTCGGTGGGCTGAAGGGCCTGTTTCAGTGCTGTATCTCTAAACTAAACTAAACTAAACAGGTCTCTATTTTCAGCAATACTCAAGCTCTGTACTACCAAATGACTGTTTCTTCTATCTTTCATTGGTTCACTAATGTTCTTCAGGGAAGAGAACATCCCACTTTTAAGTGCTTATCTCTTAATACTCTCTGAAATGACCCAGCAAGGAATCAGTTGTGAAAGAAGCACTGTGAATATCAGGGAAACCAAATGTGGCCTTGTCTACATCTCATGTACGTTGCCGACATCTCAAAAACAAAGAGTAAAAAAAAATACAGAAATCAATCACTAAATTTACTAATGCATATAAACTAAATGCCTGATGAGATAATTCAAATATATTGGCCCCTTACAATACAAGCTGGTGACTGCATATGGAAATACAGCAGAGATTGGTGATGGGAACATGTAAGCTTAAATCCAAACAAGACGGAGGCAGCTGCTTTTCTTTTCCAGTCTGAGTTATTTATTGTCAAGCATTTTATCTAAAAAAAAGAGCATTTCCTAAAACGGTCATAGCACCACAATACCAGGAAGTAAACAAGGGAGATAGACAAGGGGAAAGCTTTGAATCCTTTTTTATGTTCTAATACCTAAGGGAATTACATATGCATGGACAGTATTAACCAAGAAGGTGCACAATATTCATTGAACTGCACAAGGTTATCAGAAAAAACTCAATTGACTTAAAAGTCTCAAACAACTAATAAGTTTACACTGCAGTTTCTCCTTCCATGGAACCTGACCAAGCAGTTAAATTAGATGGGATAACACTGTACTTATATGTTATGTATTCAGAAAGCCAAAAGTAGTCCAATAGACAAACAAAACAACATCTGTGGAAGGGCTCATAATTGTATTTCAGCAGGTTTTACAACTCTCTGAGAAAATAGATCTACAGCTGTTTCCATTTCTACTGTACTTGTACAAATAAATAAATAACAGATTTCACAGATGAGTTGTCTTCCTCCAGCTTCATCCCATCTATTGACTATTATTGGGCTATTTTCAGGACATAAGAGCCTTCCTCTCTCATTTAGCAATTCATTACCAGCTTTCTCTGCTGTCCCTCCAAATCAGTGTAGAATCATTTTGCCTGCAAAATACATAGATAAAAAAACTTTGTAACACAAATAATAAATACAAACACGTTGACAACTGTCACTGATCGTGTACTGAATGTATCAGAACTAAAAATATCCTGTAAATGACTCCACCACTCTTCTTTACCAAATAACAACACCACTGCCAATGAATTTCTCCTAGCCTAAATAATCCTCGCTTTTGCATGCATTAGAAGCGCTGCACAATCAGTGAATGATAAAGAGCATAAGCTGATTTACCCCTCCCATCAAAGCAATAATAAAACCTGAATAGATTGTGTCTTATTTGCAGGACAGAAGGTTGATTTGCATAGACTGAGTCATACACAATGAGGAGAAAGGAGAGAATTTGAAATAAGTAAGCTTGTCATCCACGCACAACCTTACCATGGAGTCAGTCTTGATGTGATTATATCTAAGTGACAGTCTCGGTCTTATTTACTTTTTCTTCCCTTTCGGTTTTGAAAAGGCATGTATTCTCCCCATCATACAAAATCACGCTTCCTCATTATTCACATGGGATTGGAGTCTGTTTGCAGTCTCTGTTTAAATTAATAGATTATTTGGCATGAGTTACATCTTGTCTGGCAGTCATATGCTTTTGATTAACCACGCATAATGCAATGACAGCATGTGGGTTAAAGCAATTTCATACCAATCACTATCCATTATCCAAATCGTTATGACACATTGCAAGGTCTGACACATCTGCGGGTCCCACAAAGAGCACTCAGCCCTTCACTCATGGGCCTGGTCACAAATCAGTGACAGCCTAGTGAAAGCTGGTCCAAAATTATTAGCATAGTAATGGGGAACTGAACATACTGCAGTTAAAAGTGATGTTGGGAAGCCATTTTATCAGTAAACACAAAAGTAAATAAATGGTTTACAATGTTTAGGATGGAAAGCAGAAATATTCACACTGTATTATGAAACAACTGAAAGTTAATTGGAAATTATTTGCATATTTGCCTAGTTTACATATAGATCTTTAAAGCAAACATTAACGTTCAGCCACATAGCAAGGCTTCCCTTCCTCCTGTTTTAAATTAATAAGTTTAGCCGAAGTTGGGTGATAGCTTTTGGAGACTATGATCATCATTAATTGACAATCGTCGACAGTAATATCAAACAGCACTTACACAGTAATAACCTGCTCACTAATGCTCAGTTTGGATTCTGCCAGGGTCACTCAGCTTCTGTCCTCCTTATAGCCTAAGTCCAAACATGGACAAAAGAGTTGAACTCAAGAAGGGAGGTGAGAGTTGACAATATTGAAAATGTTGGTCCCTTTAATTAAACAGGGCTAATTTCAGTGTTAATAGAGAGCAGGTGATGCTCATTATAGTTTTGCATTTAAGGGCTGGGTTTTACTTAGGTGGGGAGTTGTCTCTAGACAGAGAGTTAGTCTAGAAGGACAGAGTGGGAACTGATGTTTGGACTGAACTATGATTTGCAAATAGAACAGTTGTGGATCAGAGACTGTCATTGGCTTCCTCATGTTGGTGACTGGATATCTGCTTGTTTAACAAGAGTGACTGCCCTTGATATCAAGGCAGCATTTGACCGAGTATGGCATCAAGGAGCACTGGCAAAAATGAAGTCAATGGGAATTGGGGGGAAAACTCTCCACTGGTTAGAATCATACCTAGCACAAAGGAGATGGTTGTGGTTGTTGGAGGTCAATCATCTCAGTCTCAAGAAATCACTGCAGGAGTTCCTTGGGGCGGTGTCCTAGGCCCAAACATCTTCAGCTGCTTCATCAATGACCTTCCCTCCATCATGAGGTCAGAAATGGCGATATGCAATCATCAGCGAACAATGTTCAGCATCATTTGCAACTCCTCAGATACTGAAGTAGTCCATGTAGAAATGCAGCAAGACCTGGACAATATCCAGGCTTGGGCTGATACGTGGCAAGTAATGTTTGCAGCAAAAAAAGTGCCAGGCAATGACCATCTCCAAAAAGAGAGATTCTGGCTATCTTCCTTTGGTGTTCAATGGCATTACCATAGCAACCATACTGCAGCCACTACAATTCTCAGTTGTATAACCTTCTTGACATTACCTGGCACACTCTGCAACAAATTCACTGAAGCAGAATGTCTGTACTTTGATAAACGTGTAAAATTTAATACAAAGAAATGCGAGCATTTTACTATTGTGTAGGAGGAGCACGAGGCCACTCGTAAGACAGGCACTAAGGGGATGCATATAGATGAGTAGTTCAGTTTTATATGCATTATTGGATGTGCTGTTAGATAAAGTTGTTATGGAAAGGGCTTTGTCGGTGGCTTTTAGTGCAGTGATGGGATATCACAGAGGTATGGGAACGTGGAGAATTGTAGAGCAATGTGGTGAAGGGATGACATCCTAAGGGAACTGAAGTCTCAGTAGGCAGTCATGAACAGTTCAGAGTGAAGGGGCCCAAGATGCCTTCTCCCTGCCTCCTTCTGTTCCTCCCATTGTGGCCTCCATATGCCTGGTGCAATGATAGCATCCTCATAATAATGAGGTCATGTAAGATGCAGCAGACCACCATGAACTTGGAGCCAAGCTCTGGCGAGTGTTGTAGCACTCTCCCTGAGCAATCCAGGCAGTGAAGCCATTGCTTGAGAATGGCGATGGTCTGCTCCACCATGTTCCTGGTGGCAGCCTGTTGTCCTTGCATGGTTGGGTGGTGGAGAAGAGTCATTAGCTAGCAATATAGGGAGTATCCTTTGTATCCAAGCAGCCAATTTCTGGTTCTTCATGATGACCAAGAAAGGTGGCAAGAATGGAAGACTGCCTCAGGATGAAGGCATTGTGGCTGCATTCAGGATAGCAGTGTTTACCGACATGATGAAAGGTCACAGACCTGAAATGTTAACTCTGTTTCTCTCTCTACTGATGCTGCCATCCCTATTTCCAGCACTTTGTTTTTATTTCAGATTTCCAGCATCCACAGTATTTTGTTTTTATTTTACTGACATGATTATTTGGGTACGGTCATACACCACTGCAAGCTAATAGAGTGGATCCTTATGTGTTGCTGCACCCCTCCCCTTTATATGTGGGGCCTGCAGAGCCAATATGTGTGCAGTTAATGGTTCCCTGCACTATTGGAAATTCCACTACCTGGCGTACAGGGCCTCTGTCACCTCACAGTTGCATCTACAGAAGGAAAACTGGGATATGTTTGCATTGTTGCCTGTCCCTGCCTGGAAGGATCTGGTTGTGGGGAAGTTGAGAGCCACAGTGACCTTGACAGCCACTGGCAGTGCTGCTCTTGCCCTGCTGTGTGGCTGTATAGAATCATAGAATGGCCTCCTGCTGTGCTGTAACCATTCAGCCTGTCGTGTCCGTGCCAGTTGTCTGCAAGAATAACTCGCCTCGTCTCGCTCCCCCACCTTTTCTCCGTAGCTATGCAAATTTTCTCTCCTGATAATTGTCCAGTTCTCTTTTGAAGGCCATGATTGAATCTGCCTCCATCACACTCTCAGGCAGTGCATTCCCGATCGTGGCCACTCGTGTGTAAAGTTTTTTTTTTCTCGTGTCGCCATTGCTTCTGTTGCCAATCACCTTCAATCTGTGCCCTCTGGTTCTTGATCCTTACACCAATGGGAACAGTTTCTTTCTATCTACTCTGTCCAGACACCTCATTATTTTGAACACCTCTACCAAATCTCCTCTTAATCTTCTCTTCTCCAAGGAGAACAGCCCCTGCTTCTCCAATCTATCCACATAACTGAAAATCTTATCTCTGGAACCATTCTCATGAATCTTTTCTGCACCCTCTCTAATGGCTTCATATCCTTTCTAAAGTGTGGTGTCCAGAACTGGAAACAGTACTCAGTAGAGGCTGTGATATTACTTGTCCCTTTGCTTTGTGAACTATTGTGAAATTCACAGGACTACAAGTAATATCTGAAGATGTGTTTTTTTTATTATTACTTAACTAGAACATATATACAAACAGTTACTGCACAAGCCACATCTAAACACATCTCACTCTATAAGCTACACCCACAACTCCCTGGTCATGTATGACATGACATCATCTCCTCTGGTGACCTTCTCTTACAGCTCTTAAGGTGGTTCTCTCTTAAGTTGGACCGTTCAGGTTGTCCCACAACAGAGGCTGAACAAGCATTTTATACAAGTTTATTATAACGTCCTTGCTTTATATGCCCCAACATTTAAAGCCCAGGGTCCCATTTGCTTATTAACTCTTTCTCAACCTGTCCTGCCACCTTCAATGATTTGTACACATATACCCCAAGGTCTCTGCTCCTGCACCCACATTAGAATTGTACCCTTTAATTTATATTGCCTCTCCTCGTCCTTCCTACTAAAATGAATCACTGGAATCTAGGTCCTGTTGAAGAAGGTGACAATTTTGTGACCACCTTCTTGGTGAATTGCAGGCAGTTAGGCATTGTTCCCGGTTGAGGTGGAGGTAGAAGTGCTCCACGAAAACCCTTGATGAGTAGGGCCTTAGAATAGAATCATAGAAAGTTTATGGCAGAGAAAGAGGCCACTTGGTCCATCGTGTCTGTGCTGGCCGAAAAATGATCTGCTTATTCTAATCCCACCTTCCAACATTTGGTCTGTAGCCCTGCAAATTATGACATTTGAGGTGAATATCTGGACTCCTTTTGACTGAGTTGAGGGTTTTTGCCTCAACTACCCTTTCAAGCAGTGAGTTCCAGACCTCCACCACCCTCTGGGTGTAAAAGGTTTTCCTCATCTCCTGTTTAATTTTTTTACCAATCACTTTAAATTTATGCCCCCTGGTCACTGACCTCTCTGCTAAGGTAAATAGGCTCTTCACCTCCACTCTATCCAGACACCTCAAAATTTTTTACATTTCAATCAGATCTCCCCTCAGCCTTCTCTGTTCCAAGGATCCAATATTTCCTCATAGCTGCATTTTTCCAGTCCTGGCCACATCCTCATAAATCTCCTCTGTACCGTCTCCAGTGCAATTACATCTTTTCTGTAATGAGATGACCAAAACTGCACACAGTAGTCAAGTTGTGGCCTCACCAATGATTTACACAGTTCTAGCATAACCTCCCTGCTCTTATATTCTATACCTCGAGTAATAAAGGAAAGGATTCCATAGGCCTTCTTCGCCACCTTATCGACCTGTCCTGCTACCTTCAGAGATATGTTGACATTCACTACAAGGTTCCTCACCTCCTCTAAACGTTTAAGTATTTTCCCATTAATCGTGCATTCCTTTGCCTTGTTTGACCTCCCTAAATGCATCACCTCACACTTCTTCGGGCTGAATTCCATTTGCCACTTCTCTGTCCATCTGACCAGACCATCATACCTTCCTGCAGCCTATGGCTATTCCTCCTCGCTATCGACCACACGGCCAATCTTTGTGTCGGCTGCAAACTTCTTGATCGTGCCCCCTATATTTCTGTCCAAATTGTTAATATATACCACAAAAAGCAGGGGACCCAGTCCTGAGCCCTCCGGAACGCCACTGGAAACAGCTCTCCAGTCGCAAAAACATCCATCAACAATTACCCTTTGTTTCCTGCCACTGAACCAATTTTGTGTCCACTTTGTTGCATTTCCCTGGATCCCATGGGATTTTATTTTTTTAACCAATCTGCCATGTGGGACCTTGTCAAAAGCCATGCTAAAATCCATGTAGACCACATCAACTGTGTTACCCTCATCTGTCTTCCTTGTTACTACTTCAAAAAATTTGATCAAGTTGGTCCGTCGAGATCTTCCCTTAACATATCCATGCTGACTATCCTCGATTAACTTGTGCCTTTCTAAGTAACAGTTTATCCTGTCTCTCAGAATAGATTCCAATAACTTGTTCACTACTGAGGTTAGGCTGACTGGCCTGTAATAATTCAGTCCATCCCTTGCTCCCTTTTTAAACAGAGGTACAACATTAGCAATTCTCCAATCCTCCGGCACCACACCTGTATCCAGTGAGGACTGGAAAATGATGGTCAGACCTTCCGCTATTTCCTCTCTTGCTGCTTTTAACAACCTGGGTGCATTTCATCCAGCCTTGGTGATTTATCAACTTTCATGGACGCTAATCCCATTAATACTTCCTCTCCCTATGTTTATTACATCCAATACTTCACACTCTTTAACTACAATATCTGCATCGTCCCCCTCTTTTATGAAGACAGGCGCAAAGTATGCATTAAGAACAATACCAACATCTTCTGCCCATAGGTTATCTTTTTGGTCTTTTATGGGCCCTATTCTCTCCTTAGTTATCCTCTTACTCTTAACGTATTGATGAAACATCTTTGGGTTCACTCTTGATTTTGCTTGCCAATATTTGTTCATGCCCTCTCTTTGCTTTCCTAATTTCCTTTTTGATTTCACTCTTTCATTTTCTATACTCAACTCGGCTTTCTGTCATATTGAGTTCTCGGTGTCGGGCATAAGCTTTCCTTTTCTGTCTTGTCTTACCATGTAAGCTCCTTGACATCCATAGGGCTCTAGATTTGGCTGTCTTACCCTTTTTCTTTGTGGGAATATGTTTACTCTGAATCCCTTGAATTTCCCCTTTGAATGCCTCACACTCTCTGACACCGATTTACCTTCAAGTAGCTGTTTCCAGTCCACTTTCACTAAATCCTCGGTTTAGTAAAATTGGCCTTGCCCCAATTGAGAACTCTAACTCCTGTTCTATCTCTGTCCTTTCCCATATCTATGTTAAAACTGACTGAATTATGATCACTACCACCAAAATGTTCTCCCACTGCCACTCCTTCCACCTGCCCATCTTCATTTCCTAAAACCATGTCTAAAACTATGCCCTCTCTTGTTGGATTTGCTACATAATGGCCAAAAAAGTTGTCCTGAACGCACCTCAAGAATTCTGCTCCCTCAATTCCTTTCACACTAAAACTATCCCAGTTAATAGTGGGGTAGTTATAATCCCCTACTATTACTGCCCTCCTCCTCCTCCCTCTGCACAGCCTCAGCTCCATTTCCCAGAGGCACTGCAACTACAGCTGCCATAACTGTAGGATAGGTCACAAAATTGCTCTGACCTCTGAACTCCTCCAAAAACACACCACAGCTCTTCCACAAACTTTCCTACAGCAACGGTAAGTCAAAACGCACTGGACCTGCAAGTTTGATAGCTGATTCTTTACATAGCGCCAATGCAGGGGGAGGGAATGGGGTTGGGGAATCCCTTGTGCAACTGAACGCATAATCAGCTGCGAGTGGTTAATGCAGGGCGTTCACTAGATCTGCACGGTCCAACTTTGCAGAACAAGTGTCAAATCAACCTGAGAGGTTATTTGACGTCACGGCCTGCCCACTTAGACGCAACCACACGAGTGGCCTTCCCGGCATGGTGTTCCACGCAGGCCATGTCGGCTCCAGTGGCACTATGGAGAAAAGTTTTGTGGGCAAACACACTTAAATGAAAAGTGGTTAATATACCAAAGGAGGTTGATTGGTTCATAAACAGTAAATAATAAGCTATTCATTAACTTGCTTCAGTAATCGACAAACATCTTACACCATTCCTTTGGTTGGTCTTAAATCTCTCTGGTATTTTACAGTGAGATATATAACATGGAAACACAGACACAGGCAGGCAGTTAGGTTTTCAAAATGGAAGCCTATTAGGCATCCAGAATAGATTAAAATTAAGGGATTAAAAATGCTGGAAGGCAGTTAGAAATCATCTGCTAAAGTCAGGTAAGACAACCTAATAATGTAAGGCAGCATGGCACATTCTTTATTTTGTATTATTGCACAAAGATAAATGGTACTGATTGAATCAGGTGAATCTGATTAGAACTGCTGGTCTGTCCGTTCACTTCACTGTTAAACAAATTGGAACATTGATTTGAATCAGGCTCCATCTCACTAAGCCTTTGCTTGGACTGCCTCCAGAGGGTGCATGTGTGCAAAAGGTCAGAAAGCTCACTGTTGATTGCAATGTTTATTTCTATTTGCGAATTCTCAAATAATGAAGCAGTTCGTGCCCACAACCATTAAGATCTGAACAACAATCAGTCAATGGGAAGTCATTGGGAATCAAGGAAAAACCCTCCACTGGTTGGAGTCATACCTAGCACAAAGGAAGATGGTTGTGGTTGTTGGAGGCCAAGCATCTCAGCTGCAGGATATTGTGCAGGAGATCCTCGGATGTGTCCTAGGCTGTATCTTCAGCTGTTTCATTAATGACCTTTCTTTCAACATAAGGTCAGAAGTTCGCTGATGATTGCATAGTGTTCAATTTCATTAACAAGTCCTCAGTTAATAAAGCAGCTTGTGTTTGCATGCCATAGAACTATAGAACCATAGAAAAGTTATGGCAAAGAAAGAAGCCATTCAGCCCATCGTGTCTGCGCTGGTTGAATAAACTAGCCGCCCATTCTAATCTCATCTTCCAGCATCTGGTCCGTAGCCTTGCAGGTTCCAGAGCTTCAGGTGCAGGCCCAGGTACCTTTGAAATAAGTTGAGGGTTTCTGCCTCCACCAACGATCCGGGCAGTGTATTCCAGACACCCACCACCTTCTGGGTGAAAGGGATTTTCTTCATGCCCCCTCCTAATCCTCTACCAATCACCTTAAATCTGTGCCTCCTGGTAATTGACCTTTCCACTAGCATAAACAGGTCCTTCCTGTCTACTCTATCTAAGCCCCTCATAATTTTGTACACTTCAATTAAGTCACCCCTCAGCCTCCTCTGTTCTAAGGAAAACAACCCTAGCCTATCCAATCTTTCCTCATAGCTGCAATTTTCAAGCCCTAGAAACATTCTTGTGAATGTCCTCTGTACTCTCTCCAGAGCAATTATGTCGTTCATGTAATGTGGTGACCAGAACTGTACGCAATACTCCAGCTTGGCCTAACCAGCGTTGTATACAGTTCTAGTATTACATCCCTGCTTTTGTATTCTATACCTTGGCCAATAAAGTAAAGCATTCCATATGCCTTCTTCACCACTCTACCTACTTGTCCTGCCACCTTCAGGGACCTGTGGACAGGCACTCCAAGGTCTCTCACTTCTTCTACCCCTCTCAATATCCTCCCATTTATTGTGCATTCCTTTGCTTTGTTTGCCCTCCCCAAATGCATTACCTCATACTTCTCTGGACTGAATTCCATTTACCATTTTTATGCCCACTCAACCAAACCATTGATATCATTCTGGAGTCTACAGCTATCCTCGTCACTATCAATTACTTGGCCAATTTTTGTGTCATCTACAAATTTCCCAATCATACCTTGCACTAATATATATCAAAAGAGCAACAATGAGCCCTGTGGAACGCCACTGGAGACCGCCTTCCATTTGCAAAAACATCTGTCGACTGCTCCCCTTTGTTTCCTGTCCTTGAGCCAATTTTTGATCCAACTCGCCATATTCCCCTGTATCCCGTGGGCTTTCATTTATCTGACCAGTCTGCCATGTGGGATCTTGTCAAATGCCTTACTAAAATCCATGTAGACAACATCCACTGCACTACCCACATCAATCCTCCTTGTTACTTCCTCAAAAAACTCAATTAAGTTAGTAAGGCACGATCTTCCCTTACCAATTCCATGCTGACTATCCCTGATTAATCCGTGCCTTTGTAAGTGACAGCTTATCCTATCTGTAATATCTGATTCTAATAATTTGCCCACCACCGAGGTCAGACTGGCTGGCTTATAATGATTTGGCCTATCCCTCGCACCCTTTTTAAACATTGGTACAATGTTCGCAGACCTCCAATCCTCTGGTGCCTTGCCTATATTAGTGAGGATTTGAAAATGATCCTCAGAGCATCCGTTATTTCCTCCCTGGCTTCCTTTAACAGCCTGCGATATAATCCATCTGGCCCTGGTAATTTATCCACTCTCAAGGATGTCAGATCCTCTAGTACTTCCTCTCTCATGCTTATAATATCTAATATTTCACACACCTCTTTAACTACAATGTCTGCTTCATCCCTCTCCATTGTAAGGCCAGCAACAAAGTACTCATGTAGAACCCTGCCCACATCTTGTGCATCCACGCATAAGTTACCTTGTACATCTCTGATAGGCGCTACCATTTTCTTAGTTATCATCTTGCTGTTAATTTATTGGTAAAACATCTTTGGGTTTTCCTTGATTTTACCTGCCAATATTTTTTTCATGTTCTCTTTTTGCTTTCCTAATTTCCGTTTTTACTTCACCCTTGCTCTTTCTATACTCCTCTAGGCTTTCTAAAGTATTAAGTTTTTTGTGACTGTCATAAGCTTTCTTTTTCTGCTTTATATTACCCTGTATGCTTCTAGATAACCAGGGGGCTCTAGATTTGGCAGTACCACCCTTTTTCTTTGTGGGGACATGTCTACACTCTACCTGTAGAATCCCGCTTTTGAATGCCTCCCAATGGTTTGCCACTGATTTTCCTCCAAGTAGCTGGATCCAGTACATTTTTGCCACATCACTTCTCAATTTCGTATAATCTATTTTCCCAAATTTAGAACTTTGTCCTTTTGCATAATAACGCTAAATCTAACTATTATGGTCACTAACTCCAAAATGGTCACCCATTGCTACTTCATCCACTTGCATAGCTTCATTTCCTAAGGCTAAATCTAGAATTGCAACTCCTCTTGTTGGGCTTGTTACGTGCTGGCTAAAAAGGTTCTCTTGAATGCAGTTCAAGAATTTTGTGCCCTCTGGGCCCTTCACATTGTTTGTAGCCCATTTGATATTAGGGTAGTTGAAATCCCCAACTATTATTGCCCTATTGTTTTTGCACTCAGGAATTCGTCTACATCTTTGTTCTTCTATCTCCCTCTCACTATTTGGGGGTCTATAGTACACTCCTAGTAGTGTGGCTGCCCCTTTTATTATTTCTGTGCTCAACCCATATGTCCTCATTTGATACATTTAGCATATCATCCCTCCCCACAGCTGTTATTGATTCTTTAACCAATAATGCTACACCCCCTCATTTTTTATCCCTCTCTCTATCCTGCTTGAAAACTCTATATCCAGGGATGTTGAGCTACCATTTTTGCCCCTCTTTAAGCCAAGTTTCCATGACAGCAATATATCATGCTGCCCTCAGTTCATCGGCTTTATTTACTATACTCCTTACATTTAAATAAATATCTTCTAACACTGCCAAATTTCCTTGCTGTACACTTTTTAACCTTTGCTTCTTCTGTCTTTCAGAGTCACTTGCTAATTTTCTGCCTTCCATTCCCTGCTCTGAATTTGTCCTATCTGAAACTGCCCTTAGGTTCCCATTCCCCTGCCAATCTAGTTTAAACCATCCCCAACAGCACTAGAAAACCTTCCTGCAAGGATATTCTTCCCAGTCACGTTCAGGTGTAGATCGTCCAACTTGTATAGGTCCCACCTTCCCCAGAAACGGTCCCAATGCCCCAGAAATCTGAAACCCTCCCTCCTGCACCATCTCTCCAGCCACGCATTCATCTGGTGTATTATCATATTTCTGTACTCACTAATACATGACCTTGGGTGTAATCCGGAGATTACTGCCTTTGAGGTCTTGCTTGCCTCTTTCCTAACTCCCTAAACTCAGCCTGTTGGACCTCATTCCTTTTTCTACCTATATTATTGGTACCAATAGTTATAAGTAGAATGAACAAACGAGTAACGTCCTACCGACTATTGGTATTTTAGCTTCTACTCAGTACATGGACTTAAATGTTAGAGAAAAAATAAAAATCAGCAGAAAAAAGAAAATAATCAGATATTCACCGACAAGTTCCTTGTGCCTTGCTGCGCTCTCTCCCCTCTCGTCCTGTTTGTAGCTTCGATGTCTCACCCAGCCAATCACCTACCTGCTTCCCTGTGATTTCACACCTTGATTTTTCTTTCTGAACACCAGCAGACTGGCGGCAGTATCAAATAGCCCCGCTCCTCTCTCACTGTTTCCCGGTGAACTCTTGCTCTCCTTTTCTCTCCCTGGCTCTTTATGCCCTGCTCCTCTCTCGCTGTCTCCCATGAACTCTCGGTCTCTCTCTCTCCCAGGCTCTTGCAACAAGACCTGGACAACATTCAGCTTGGGCTAATAAGTGGCAAGTAACCTTCATGCCACACAAGTGCCAGGCAATCACTATCTCCAACAAGAGAGAGTATAACCACTTCCCTTGATAGTCAACAGCATTAACATCGCTGAATCCCCCACCATCAACATTATGGGGGTCACTATTGACCAGAAACTTAACTAGACAAGCCACATAAATATTGTGGAAATGAAAGCAAGTAAGAGGTTGGGTATTTTGTGGTGAGTGACTCACCTCCCATCTCCCCAAAGCCTGTCCACTATTTACAAGGCACAAGTCAGGAGTGTGATGAATTAGTCTCTAAGAACAGCCCCAAAAACACTCAAGAAGCTCAACACCAACTGGGTCAAAGCAATAACTTGATTGGCACCCCATCCAAAACCTTAATCATGCACAATTTCTACTACCAGTGTACCATGGCTGCAGTGTGTACCATCTGCAAGATGCACTGCAGCAACTTGCCCAGGCTTCTTCAACAGCACCTCCCAACCCTGTGATCTTTAACACCTAGAAGGACAAGGGTAGCAGCTGCATAGGAACCCCACCTGAAAGCTTCCCTTCCACGCACACACCATCGTAACATGGAAATATATCTCTGCTCCTTCACCATCGCTGGGTCAAAATCCCTGGAACTCCCTACCTAACTATACTGTGGGAGTATCTTCACCACACAGACAGCAGCAGTACAAGAAAATGGCTCACCACTACCCTCTCAGGGCAATTAGGGATGGGCAATAAATGCTCGCCTGGCCAGCAACGTTCACATCCTATGAATGAATAACAAAGAAAACATGGCTATCCAATTTAGGGATTTTACTGATACCCACCTTCCCGAATTGCATTATTGTACAAGTAGATATTGAAGAATGCGAGTCAACTCACATAAAGGTAAAATTCTCAGCCTGCTTACAAAAGAAATTGATGCCATTAAACCCATATAGGTTTCTACATCAGACCCAAATTACTAACAGCTTTGTATGACATTTTTTTGTCAACTATTTTAAGTGAGGTGCTGGCCTATTTGAAATAAACAGCTGTTAAAATAGAATTACTTAGAATTTACAGCGCAGAAACAGACCATTTGGCCCATCTGGTCAGTGTCACTGTTTATGCTCCACATGAGCCACCTCCCACTCTATTTCATCCACCCCTATCAGCATATCTCTTTATTCTTTTCTTCCTTGTGCACTTATCTTACTTTTCCTTAAGTACTTCTATGCTATTCGCCTCACCTATTCCATGTAGTATTAAGATCCACATTCTGAGAACTCTCTCCTGATGTTTCTCTTGAATTCCTCATCAAATTTATTAGTGACTATATTATGTTTATGACCCATAGTTTTCAACTCCCCCAAAAGTGGAAACATCTTCTATCCCACATGTAACCTCTCAAAGCCCATTGTAATCTTAAAGACCTCTATGATGTCTTTTTTCTAGGCAAAGGAGCCCTAACTGGTTCAACTTTTTTCAGATAGTTATAACTTCTTAGTTCTGGTATCACCCAAAGAATTTTATGTGATTATGTTAATTGCCTGTTCACTAATTTACCAACAATAGTTCTCTCGGCTGTGATGTTTTCTTCCTTCTCTCTAAACTAATGGTAAATCAAATGCCGAAGGAGAGCCAGCACATCTTTCAGATCGAAAGAGATCTTGGAGGTGTCTAACCCACTATATCTACAGGAAGCTCAGGTAAAGGCATCTGACCAATCTGACTGCCAGAAAATGTACCATAATAAGTGGACTGCCAGGGAATTCAGAAATATGGAAATGTTATAATTACATTTAGGATAAGGAAGGACTCAGAGAAAGAAGCAACTTTTAACATAATTAATGTGGGTAGATTAACCTGCCAAAAGTCCATGATGGAAAGCTCCAAGATTACAAGACCTCCACTTGATAACTTGGCCCAAGAACTGGCATCTAGCAACTGAGGCAGATGGATCAGGCAGCCTTGGTCCTGAAACTGAGCCCATGGCATCTGGCCGAGAATCTAGTGTTAAAACTACCAAGCTAATGAACTGCTAGAGTCAAAAGTATTGGAAATAGTTGCCAATTTGATTGGTCTCAGTCCTCTGAAGCTGCAAAATATCCCTGTTTACTTTTGCAGCTAATTAAGGAGGAGCTATCGAATAATTCACATCATGATATAATTTTGTGCCAACAAACATCAATGCCTCGCATGTCTACATAAATGTACAAAAATGTTTTTAGCAATGTTATTTTCCTTTAAGTTGTACTTGGTGGTAATTTTGATTTTGGATGATAGTGTAAAATGGATGTTATCAATTCAGCCACCTGTTATATATATCTCCCAATTTTCATTTCCACAATTGGAAGTGAAAATCGGGAGCAGTATATAATGAGCTGCTGAATCAATATCATCTACTATCACTCAAAGTCAAAATTGCACCCCTTGCATTTTAGTTTCTTTCTTATTGATCAGATCAAACCATATCACTGCTAATACTTTCATGAGCTGGCTGGATCTTAGCTGGCATGATACTTCAGTGTCTGTAGCCAAGCAATTGTGACATCCGCACATGTCACCATTGTCTGAAATGCACAACTTAATTCACACCAAAATCAAAAGGAAAAATGGCTATAAGGCAGGCAAATAAACTTGGAGCAACCAATTTAGATTTAAAAGTGGAAAAAAGTTTAAACCCAGGCTACCAAAGCTGTTAAGCATATATACGTGTGAGCAGGGTAAAATTGCTTTTTTTTTACACAGTTCCTATACTGATATTCTTATTCTAACAGCTTTTATAGATATATTCCCATTTTAAAAAAGCAATGACAAAATACTGATATATACATTGCAGACAATCAAATACACATTAAAAATTATTGGACTACATCCAAATCATTCAAGATTTTGTTGCTTACCAGAGATTATAAAATGATTCTTTAATGTGTCCCATTACTCATTGACATCATACTAGCAGCTTTTTAATAAGCGTATATTCTTTGTCAACGAGCTCATAAAATATTTTAACGTTTTAGTTAACCCTATTCCTTTCAGAATCTTCGGTGTCATGTTTCAGTCATTCAGCATATCCCAAGTTTGCACAGACAGAAGCACATTACTGCTTCAATTTAATTCAGGTTTTTTTTTTTAACAAATTAGATGGAAAAAATAATGCGATGGGAGAAATTGGGTAAATGAAGTTTAGTGTTCATCAAGGCAAAGAATGGCAGTGCTGGGAGATACTTTCAGCATCTATTGTTAAGTAGAATATGGTACAGATCAGATACAGTAAAAATAAATCACTCTACTTTGCATGTTTTAAGTTTAACCTTACTGTACCCACATGGCATTTCCGTTTCCCACCAGTCATCTTTCTGGTTTCTGGGAGTGAGATAAAGCACTTAATGCTACATTAGAAACAATTTACTGCTGTGAACTCAGACCTCAGGAAGGTGGATGGGACAGCACAAAATAATGTTTTGTAGGATCCAGACAGCTGCAAGGGAAAGGAGACAATGACGCATAATACAACTGATACAAAGTGAGTTCTGAGCATATTTAATTTAAATAAATTTGTGCACCGGTGTGGGGAGGACCAATTACTTCCCCTGTGATTCATACTCCTGCACTATGTAGTAGGGTGATCTAAACTGTGATGAATGGGCCGTATGCGACTTGTAAGCCCTAGCAATCCAGTCTATGAAGTCCCGGCAACTCAGTGTCTATTTGCACTTGTGTTCTTTACTTGCGCATTTATTAATGAGTCTAAAGATTTATTCTCTGTTACCACATTGATGGATACATTTTTAATCAGAGCATCAAGATTTGTCAGTATCAGCAACTTGAATGACAAGTAATTCCAGGGGAACATGCATCTGAATTTTATAGAGCTGATTTTCTTGAGCCATCTGCACCAATTCCCTCGCATAAGGGACAGGAAGTAGACCAGTGTTACGTTCCAATGGGTTTCTGCCCCATTCACCGTTGCTAGGTCAAATTGCTGGAACTCCCTATTTAACAACATAATGGGAGCGCCATTATCACACGAACTGCAGTGGTTCAAGAAGAAGGCTTACTAATGCCTTCTCAAAGGCAATTAGGGATGGGTAAGAAATGTCAGCCTTGCCAGAGACACCCATGAATATGCATTTCCCAACTGGGAGTCTCCTGCCTGAAGTAGGTTAGGGCATTTAAATCCCATGCAAATACCACATAACATTGGCTTCTACATTATTTTTCTTGGTAAACTGGGGATTGAAAATCATAGGGCTGCGACTTCAGATAGCAGGAGCTGGAAGGAGGCAGCCGGCAATTTACTGTCACATCTTCAGGGCCTTTTTTGCTATTCTTTAGTGCAGCAAGTCTCCAATGCAGGATGGAGGTCATTTGGCTACTATTTCAGACTTCAGCTATCAAGCCACAATTGCATTGTGAACTTACACTGCTACAGACCTTGAAGCCTAATCTAGAGCAAGCACTGCATCTGATATCTTTGTTGTGCCCAGGTATTTGCCCAAGACATGCCAATGATCTGAATCTGTAAAAACAGATAGGTTCACTAGAATTAAAGTCAGGTTCCTGCAAAGAGTATTCTTTTTTTCTTTTTTCTTTTGGGCCTCCTTATCTCGAGAGACAATGGATACGCGCCTGGAGGTGGTCAGTGGTTTGTGAAGCAGCGCCTGGAGTGGCTATAAAGGCCAATTCTGGAGTGACAGGCTCTTCCACAGGTGCTGCAGAGAAATTTGTTTGTTGGGGCTGTTGCACAGTTGGCTCTCCCCTTGCGCCTCTGTCTTTTTTCCTGCCAACTACTAAGTCTCTTCGACTCGCCACAATTTAGCCCTGAGTATAATGCTCATATAATGCACGGTGCTGAGGGAGGAAAATCATCTTTTGGCTTGCTGACTGATTCATCTGGAAATAGTTGGTAGGCAAAGTAGAATTAAGTGGAACCAGTTGACATATAGTTGCTTCAACTGTAACCAACTGGCAGGCAGAATCTTTGAACTGGAAAATATTACTGATGTCAAGCCAGTTGAATCTAACTGGATTGACTTAATCAACCAGTAAGACTGCGTGTAACTTTTAAAAAAAATGTCCCCATATCTCTTTCTCTGCCTGTGTGCTTTTGGTTCTTAGGACCCTGATTTTGCATCTTTTTTTCAGAGCTACCTGCATGATATCCATTGAATTGGATTGTATTCTGCATTGCTGCACTTTGTTCTCTAATACAGCTCTGTGAAAAGGTGTGAAATATGTTTCGTTCATGCTCTGATTAAAAATAAGGTATAAATGTGTTCTTGTTTTGATTGGAAAAACAAAAATATTTTTAAAGACATTTATGAAAAGGTTTTTATGGAAAGGATTGTTGTATTAGTGATATTTAAAGATGTTGTTTAATGAAAGCTCTGTTGCAACAAGTAGTGCCATTAAGTCTGGGATGAGACAGGAGAAGCCAATCAGGTTAGGAAAAATGCATGAATTGTGATAAGGTCAGGAAGGGCAAGCTCCACCGAATTTGCACTTTGGCATTTAGGCAGCTCTGAAAAGAAAAAGATACAACAGCAGGGTCCTAAGAACTACAGAACAGGCAGAGACAGAGACACAGCAAGAACCACATAAGAAGACTCACACTGAAGAAGCCAAAGTAGAAGAAGACAGCAGAGAAGGACTGAAGACAACATCACCTGTGTCCAGGCAGCTTTAAAAGTGGCTTGTCTACTATCACCTATAGTTATGCATTTTGTTTAAGCATTTATTCCATTGGCTTGTTGCATCAAAACCATTGTCTGTTGCCCTTTTTGTCTTGTCCAAGAACTCGGCTAACAGCTCTGTCTGATCGGAAACAAATGATGGGGTAAATTGGAGTTGCGCAAATGGTCTCCCAACTTTGATATATAAATGATGCCAATTATTTTTCCTCATATTGCAGCAAGAGAATCTGATATGCCTAGGCATGGTGGTACAACCTCAGCACCATGTTAGCAGTGTTGGACATGCCTGTACCCCCCCCCATCCCCCGGAACAACCAGGCAGAGTTAGCAAGTCCCAATTCTTGTGGAGCATGAAGAGGCCATGCAGTGAGCAGCTGTATACTGTAATTAATGGCAAAACATTAGATAATCATTGTTGGTTTCAACAGAAGGTGATGGATCATTATGACATTTGGTGCAGTGCTAAACTTACCCCATAATGACTTAAGTCATTCAGTGAGACTGACTATTGCATATGACGCTCATGTAGAGTCTGTAGGTAATGAATTAGTTAATTAGAGTTCAGAACATCACATCTCCCTCAACAGAAATTCTGCAGGGAGGCCTCTGTCACCTGTTTCGAAAGTCTGCGTCATCATCTTTTTCTCTTATTTACAGCCTGATTCACACATCACCTCTAAACCCAGGGGCTGAGTGAGGAATCTGTGAAGAATATGATGAACAATTGCGTCTCTGAGAAAATACAAGACTTCAATAGAAGACCAAAATCTGATGAACCATCAAACATCTAAATGTAATTAATGTTTAAGTTTTGTATTTTGATTACAGCTGTAATTTAACATTTTTGCATTTTAACTGCTGTGTTCACTTATTTCTTGATTTCTGCACTGTGTTCAATTTGTTTTTTCCTATTTAACTGTGTTTTGTGTTTTCCTGCATCACAATAAAATTTGAAATGGACATTACAGTCAAGAGTATTTTTAGCTTCACTGCATGACCACAGCACACACCACATAGGTAATTTTCACTTATCAGTGGTACTTATATGAACACTTTTCGTAAGTTAATACTCTGGTCTCAAATGGAACGAGTTGAGCCAGAAACTAGTCTAACTGGTCACAACTATAAGCAATATAATTTTCAACTGCAACCAGGTCCACTGGTCGCAATTGGAGCCAATATAATTTTCAACTGGAACCAGTACAAACTGGTGCAATTGTCCCATTTTCCATGGTCAAGTGGTTCAAGTGGACCAGTTACAACTAACTTGGATTTGTGGGATGGCATATTGTCAGCGATGGGAACCTCAGTGGTACAGCCTCCCAATGGGCAACCAATTGAGGTAATTAATTTCCCAATTCCCTTCTGCCCCCACCAGCATTTTGCCTGCATCGGGAGGGGCCCGCTGCCAAGTTCAGAGACCATCAGGTAAATCCTGGTGGCCTCCCAGCAGGTTTCTGGTAGGGGGGGGGGCCTCCTTGTTGGGTGCTTCATGATCCATGGAGGGGCCGCAGGTGGCAATGGGTGCCCCACATACAAGATGTGGTGGCCAGAATACTGCATTCGCCCCAGCCTGATTGCCAGGACTTGCCATCCTGGCCACAGCCTCCTCAAAAAAACTCACCCAGCTTCGAGGGCACCTTGGCACTGAGATGCCTTCTCCTTCATGATGCACCTTTAGTAGTGGCCATTGCTAGCAGTGGAGCTGCTGGAGTAAGTAGCACAGAGTCCAATTTGATGGCGTATGTATCTACAGAGTACTTAACTTTCGAATTTGGTGAGTGAGTGAGGGAATTCTAAATGTTTTAAGGGTTAATCTCTTTCTAAAATCTAATCAAGTTTGGCATGTAGCATTTAAATTAACTTTAACTCGTAGTTTCTTTCTCAGTACTCGTCAGGGGGAAACAAGCTGCCTGAGAGTGGCAGCTGCACAGTTAGTTAATTAGCTGGCTAGTTAGAACTGATTACCTGGCCAGCAGGGGCTAGCTCAGGTCTCTGGAATTTCTGCTAGTATAAATACAGGAGACTTTTGCCAATGGATGGAGTAAGTAACGTGGTGTCCAATTTGATAGAATATAGGTGGTATTTTATGGGGACTGTAAGAGCAGGAAATATGACAGGTGGGTGACGTAATAAGGCAGGAGTCGAAATTTTGTTTTACCAATGGTGCGTTGAGAAAGAGATTAGGTCAGTGGCATATTTGTGTTGAGGGGAGGTTGGACCTCACGTTTTCCCATGACGGGTCCAACGTTTCATATATTTTCATGCCATGAATACTCATTAGCTTATAATTATTAGTAATTAAGTACTACCTTCCAGATTAACTGAGTGGCATACTGGAATCTTGTGGCACCCGCTTCATGGTCGTTTAAAGATGGCGTGCAACAGGCGGCTTTATGTAGTTGTATCAGAGGTAAGCGGTTTACTTTGTTGAACTCAGCAGCAGCAAGGATGGGCAACAGGAGAATGGTAGCTTGGCTGGAGGTTCGGGAATGGCAAGGGGTGGGCAGTTTTGGGGTTGGGTGCATGGAGGAGTGGCAGAGGGATTCAAGGGAGGACAGAGGGTGGGGTTTGGTGAATGGAGGAGTGAAGTGCGTCTGGCCTGGCATCCTCGGTGTGGGGGGGGATCAGTCAGTCAAGGTAAGGAAAATGAGGGGCCTAAATGAAGGGTCAGTAGTGACCACATTGGTGTCGTTTGGGACAAACTCAGGGTGCAGGCTGGCAGAGGGAATGATCACAGTCACAGGCGGGAGTTCCATTCTGTAGGGGGGCAGGTCCACTTTGATGTTGGGGGAAGCAAATTTCTCATAAGGTGGGTCAAGGGATCTTTCAAGAACTCAAAGGTTAATATGATCTATGATCAGAGGGGTCATGTCAACGGGGACAGGTGTAGGCTCAGGAGAGAGAGAGGGCACATCCAATTGGATGGTGACAGGATTCAGGGTAATGGGGTGCGATTGAAGGGTTAAAGAGGGTTGATGCAAGGCGATGTTGGGAGGGTCAAGCATGATGAGGACAAGTGTGAGGGTGACAGGAGGAGGGTGGAGGGTCACGGCTTCAAGCTGAAACCTCACACGCATCATTTTCTCTGAATTTCTTAAGATGCATGTGAGGCTGCAAGGATTACAGATCGAATTGGGAGGAGGCCAGAGATGGGTGGGTGGAATTGTGTGTTTGGACAATGGGAGCAGTTTAGCAACTCACTGCTCATCAATACTATGGATGGAAATAATGGACAAGAATGTGTTCATTTCACTGCCTTTTGCACACAGTTATATTGTTGTAATAACATAGGTCTGATCCACCCAATAATTTTAGAACCTTGGGAGCAGAAGGAGAGGATACTATTAAGAAGGGCTCTGGCCACTCAGCAACTGAGGCTGCAATACCAGCAGCAGGCAGCACCAGAGGGAAAGGATGGTTAGTATGAAGCCAGCTAGGGCAGGCATTGTGGAAGACAGGCACTGGCACATCACCACGTATTCAGGACAAGAACTCACTATCTGCAGATGTCGGAGAGGTAATGCCAGAGACGACTGAGGCTAACCCTGGAAGTGGTCACTGCGATATGTCAAATTGTACAATAACACCTGCAGCCACATGGATCTTGTGGCAACCACCAATGTGACTGCAGAGCTTAATTTATTTGCCAGCTTTGCTTTCTAGGGCTCCATGGGTGGTATATGCCACACACAGGTGCTTACAAGAGATGACTAGTGCCCTCTTCTGCCATCTGTATGATTTAATAAAGTATTCCACAGATGATGACAACCAGAAGACCAGGAAATTGGGCTTCGGGGCTATTGCTCCTTTCGCTAGACTGCAAGGGGTGATCGACTGCATTCATGTGGCCATTAGATCTCCCTGAGACCAATCAATGGCATTTGTGATTTGCAAGGGATTTCACTCTTTGAATGTGCATCTGGTCCGCGACCACAGACAATGAATCATATAGGTCTGTGCACATTTCCCAGGGAGCTTGCATGTTGCTTTCATTCTGTCAAATTCAATTCACGCAGAGCTCTTTGAGGCCCCTGAGCAGGTTGACGACAGAATCCTGGGTGACAATGGCTAGGCCCTGCGGACATGATTCATTACACCAGTGAGGCATCCCCAGAATGCAACAGAATAGCAGTGCAATACAGCTGATGCTTCCAACACCACTGGCGTGTTGAAAATGCACTTCTGCTGCATTGACTGCTCTGGAGGGGCTCTGCATTACACACTACAGAGGGTATGATAATTAGTCGTGGTCTTATGTGACTGCACAATGTGGCTATGCAATGCAAAGAACTGTAGCAACACGATGAGCAGGAGGAGCAGCACTCATCCTCAGATGAAGATGATTAGGATCTACGTGAGAAGGGGACTAAGAATGTGCATCATGCTTTACTGGATGTCAGGGCCATGGAGTGACGTTCACAGGATACCAGGGCCAACTTCATATACAACTGAATTGCCCAAGAGTATGGCATTGTCCCCTCACCGGAACTCCACTGACTGCTTGGGAGGTAGACCAATCCTTGCAAGTCTCCCTGGTGGAGCTACCTCCAAACTTGCGTCCTATGCTACATTGAATAGTTTAGTTTAGTTTAGTTTAGAGATACTGCACTGAAACAGGCCCTTCGGCCCACCGAGTCTGTGCCGACCATCAACCACCCATTTATACTAATCCTACACTAATCCCATATTCCTACCACATCCCCACCTGTCCCTATATTACCCTACCACCTACCTATACTAGGGACAATTTATAATGGCCAATTTACCTACCCATAGCGCGGGGAGGGGAGCTTTGTCAGACACATTTGCCAGTAAATACGAGTACTGAGGATATTTGTGTCACACGAAAATAAAAGCAAAATACTGCGAATTCTGGAAATCTGAAATAAAAACAGTAAGTGCTATAAATACATAGCTGGTCTGGCAGCATCTGTGGAGAGAGTAACAGAAATAATGTTTCGGATCTGTGACCTTTTATCCGAACACGGGTCAGCACACTGAGCAGATGGCCTCCATCTCAGCTGCCGATGACAGTCTTGCACCAAGATGTAGTGGCCGTAAGCGCAAACATAAGACTTATTGAGAGCATGAAGGTGGCAACTTTATATGTCACATGTAAATATTTCACGTTACCGACTTGTATTATTTTTTCTCCTTGGATTAAAAAACCTTTAAGACTGTTAGAAACAGTGCACCTTTAAGGGAGAGAAGATTCTAGAAATCTGGAGACACAGTGTACCACAGCTGAATTTTTGGTTACCCTGAGCAACAGTAGGTCACATGGTATGATGTGTCAATTTTGATTGTGTGTGGAGCTGACAGCGACTGGTCTGAACCAGTTAGTTCTGACAGAATTTTCCAGCAAGGCAATCTGAAGAAGGGAGCTGTTTTATACTCTCTCAAGAAAAATTCTACAAAGATATAAGCCAAGTTAATTCCCTGAATAAGGAAGAAAAAGCTTTTCTTTTCCAACAAATTCTTTGTATTGCTGTGTTCATCATTCAAAAACTGCTTAATGCTACTGCAGCCGAACTGTTTGAATGTCGAATCAAGAACAAAGTATTTTCATCAAATCCGGAGAAAGACTTCGAGTGAACTTTGCTTACCTTCACATCAGAAGACTTCATTCATCAGGAACGTAAAACTCAAAGACTTTCTTATTTTTATTATTTCTTAACATACAGCTAATCTTAAAAACTACACTTTGAAAAACCAATTAATTTCTATTTTGAATATATGTATGTGAATGCATGAGTTAATTAAGAACGTATAAGGTCTTTAGACATAGATTTATCTTAATAGTGTTTAAGATATAGTTTTTTTTAATAAATAGTTTATTTTTTCTTTGTCTAAAGATACCTGGTTTGGTCTGCTTCATTCAGAAGATACTAGAGTATCTAATTTAGCTGTTTTTTCTGATTTGGTGAAAGTTTAATAATATGCTCTGAACTGTGGAGTGACGGGACTAGATTAGAACCATAGAAAAATTATGGCACAAAAGGAGGCATTCAGCCCATTGTCTCCATGCCGGATGAGAAATCTAGCTGCCCAATCTAATCTCACCTTCCAGCACCTGGTCCATAGACTTGCAGGTTACAGCATTTCAGGTGCATGTCCAGGTACCTTTCA
The DNA here is from genome assembly GCF_036365525.1 of Heterodontus francisci. Taxonomy (NCBI): domain Eukaryota; kingdom Metazoa; phylum Chordata; class Chondrichthyes; order Heterodontiformes; family Heterodontidae; genus Heterodontus; species Heterodontus francisci. The sequence goes on from NC_090375.1 coordinate 43,475,573, forward strand.
AAATAATTGAGGGTTTCTGCCTCCACCGCTGTTCCTGGCAGTGAATTCCAGACACCTCCCACCCTCTGGGTGAAAAAAGTTTTTCTTCATGTCCCCTCTAATCCTTCTACCAAATCTGTGCCCCTTTGTAATTGACCTCTCCGCGAGGAGAAACAGGTCCTTCCTGTCTACTCTATCTAGGCCCCTCATAATTTTGTACACCTCAATTAAGTCACCCCTCAGCCTTCTCTGTTCTAAGGAAAATAACCCTAGCCTATCTAATCTTTCCTCATAGCTGCAACTTTCAAGCCCTGGCAACATTCTTGTCAATCTCCCCAGTACTCTCTCCAGAGCAATTAGTGTTTCCTGTAATGTGGTGACCAGAACTGTATGCAATACTCCAGCTGTGGCCTAACCAGCGTTTTATACAGTTCCAGTTTTACATCCCTGCTTTTGTATTCTATGCCTCGGCCAAGAAAGGAAAGCATTCCATATGCCTCTTCACTACTCTATCTACCTGCCCTGTCACCTTCAGAGACCTGTGGACATGCACTCCAAGGTCTCTCACTTCTTCTACCCCTCTCAATATCCTCCCATTTATAGTGTATTCCCGTGCTTTGTTTACCCTCCCCAAATGCATTACTTCACACTTCTCTGGATTGAATTCCATTTGCCACTTTTCCGCCCACTCAACCAAACCATTGATATCATTCTGAAGTCTACAGCTATCCTCTTCACTATCAACTACCACTATCAGTCAGTTCTTGTGTCATCAGCAAATTTCCCAATCATGCCTTGCACATTTAAGTCCAAATCATCTATACCACAACAGCATGGGACCCAACACTGAGCCCTGTGTAACGCCACAGGAAACAGCTTTCCATTCACAAAAACATCTGTTGACTACTACCCTTTGTTTCCTGTTACTGAGCCAATGTTGGATCCAAACCGCCACATTCCCCTGTATCCCATGGGCTTTCATTTTACTGACCAGTCTGCCATGTGGGACCTTGTCAAATGCTTTAGTAAAATCCCGAGACCACATCCATTGCACTACTCTCATAAATCCTCCTTGTTACTTCCTCAAAAAATTCAATCAATTAGTAAGACATGACCTTCCCTTAACAAATCCATGCTGACTATCCCTGATTAATCCATGCCTTTCTAAGTGGCAGATTATCCTGCCCCTCAGAATAGTTTCGAATAATTTTCCCACCACTGAGGTCAGACTGACTGGTCTATAATTATTTGGCCTATCCCTCGCACCCTTTTTAAACAATGGCACAACGTTCACAGACCTCCAATCCTCTGGTACCTCCCCTGTATCTAGTGAGGATTTGAAGATGATCCTCAGCGCATCCGCTATTTCCTCCCTAGCTTCCTTTAACAACCTGGGATGCAACCCATCCGACACTGGCGAATTTCCACTTTCAAGGATGTCAGACCCTCTAGTACTTCCTCTCTCATTATGCTTATCGTATCTAATATTTCACACTCCACCTCTTTAACTACAATGTATGCATCAACCCTCTCCTTTGTGAAGACAGAGACAAAAAAACTCATTAAGAACCCAGCCCACAACTTCTGCATCCACGCATAAGTTCCCTTGTACATGTCTGATAGGTCCTACCCTTTCCTTAGTTATCCCCTTTTTCTTAATGTACTGATAAAACATATTTGGGTTTTCCTTAATTTTACCTGCCAATAATTTTTCATGTCCTCTCTTTGCTTTTTTAATTTTAATTTTTATTTCACCGCTGCACTTTCTATACTCCTCTAGGCTTTCTACAGTATTAAGCTTTTTGGTGATCATCATTATGCTTTTTTTTTCTGCTTTAACCTACCCTGTAAGCTTCTTGATGACCGGGGGCTCTAGATTTGGTAGTATCACACTTTATCTTTGTGGGGATGCCTGTAGTATCTCTCTTTTGAAAGTCTCCCACTGGTTTGCCACTTATTTTCCTTCAAGTAGCTGTATCCAGTCCACCTTCGCCAGGTCACCTCTCAGTTTCGTAAATTTGCCTTCTGTTAATTGAGAGCTTTTACTCCTGTCTTATCCTTGACCTTTTCCATGATTATGCTAAAACTAACAGTATTATGGTCACTATATCCAAAATGGTCACCCACTGTTACTTCATCCACTTGCCCAACTTCATTACCCAAGACTAACTCTAGAATTGCATCCCCTCTTGTTGGGCTTGTTATGTGCTGGCTATACATAGAACATAAGAACATAAGAACTAAGAGCAGGAGTAGGTAATTCAGCCCCTCAAGCCTGCTCTGGCATTCAATACGATCATGGCTGATCTCATCTCGGCCTCAACTCCACTTACCTGACCATTCTCCACAACCCTTTAACCCATTACTAATTAAAAATCTGTCTATCTCCTCCTTAAATTTACTCAATTCCACAGACTCACGACTCTTTGAGAGAAGTAATTTCTCCTCATCTCTGTTTTAAATCTGCTACCCCTTTTTCTAAAACTGTGACCTCTTCTTCTAGATTATCCCACCAGAGGAAACATCCTCTCTACGTCTATTTTGTCAATCCCCTTAATCATCTTATACTCTAGAGAATAAAGGCCTAAACTGCTCAATCTCTCTTCATAAGACAAACCCCTCATCTCTGGAATCAATCTAGTGAACCTCCTCTGAACTGCCTCCAATGCAACTACATCCCTCCTCAAGTAAGGGGACCAAAACTGTACACAATACTCCAGGTGTGGTCTCACTAATGCCTTGTACAGTAGCTGCAACCCTTCCCTACTTTTATGTTCTATTTCTTAAGCAATAAATGCCAAAATTCCATCTGCCTTCCTTATTACCTGCTGCACTTGCATACTAGTTTTCTGTGATTCATGCACGAGGACACCCAGATCCCTCTGCACCGAAGCACTCTGAAGTTTCTCTCCATTTAGATAATAATTTGATTTTCTATTCTTCCAACCAAAATGGATAACCTCACACTTATCTACGTTAAACTCCATCTGCTAAATTTTGGCCCATTCACCTAACCTATACATATCCATTTGTACATTTCTTATTTCTTTATTGCAACTTACTATTCCACCTATTTTAGTGCCATCTGCAAATCTACAAGTGCCTTCTATACCTGCATCCAAGTCATTAATATCGATTGTAAATAGTAAGGGCCCGAGGACCGAACTCTGTGACACCCCGCTAATTATATCTTGTCAACCAGAAAAGGACCCATTTATCCTGACACTCTGTTTTCTGTTGGTTAGCCAATCCTCTATCCAAGCTAATAAATTGCCCCTAACCCCATATGATCTCACCTTGTGTATTAAACTTTTGTGCGGCACCTTATCAAATGCATTCTGGAAGTCCAGATATATTACATCGACAGGATCCCCATGATACACTTTATTTGTTACATCTTCGAAGAACTCTAGCAAATTAGTCAAACATGATTTATCCTTCATAAAACCATGCTGACTCTGATTCTCTTGAATGCAGTTCAAAAATGTTGTGCCCTCTGTTCCCTTCACATTGTTTGTATCCCAGTTGATATCGGGGTAGTTGAAATCCCCAACTATTATTGCCCTATAGTTTTTGCACACAGAAATTTGCCTGCATATTTGTTCTTCTATCTCCTTCTCACTATTTGGGGGTCTATAGTACACTCCTTGTAGTGTGGTTGTCCCTTATTTATTTCTGAGCTCCACCCATATGGCCTTATTTGATGATTCATTTAGCATATCATCCCTCCTCAAAGCTGTCATTGATTTCTTAACTAATAATGCTACACCCCCTCCTTTTTTATCCCCCTCTCTATCTCGCCTGAAAACTCTATATCCAGGGATGTTGAGCTGGCATTCTTGCCCCTTTTTAAGCCAAGTTTCCGTTATAGCAATGATATCATGTTTCGATGTGTCCTCAGTTCAACGGCTTTATTTATTGGAGTCCTTGCATTTAAATAAATATCTTTTAACACTGCCAACTTCCTGTGCTGTACACTTTTTAACCTTTGCTTCTTCTGTCTTTCAGAGTCACTTGCAAACCTTCCTGCAATGACATTTGTCCCAGAATGCTTTGTAGCCGCTCGGTGATATCCATGACCCTTGCACCAGGGAGGCAACATACCATCCTGGAATCACATCGGCGACCACAGAAACACCTATCTGTTCCCCTAAATATAGAATCCCCTAACACTATTACTCTCTTGTCTTTTCTCCTCCCTCCCTGCACAGCTGAGCCACCCATGGTGCACTGGTCATGACTATCGCTGCACTCTCCAGAGAGACCCTCTCTCCCATCGGTCCTCAGAACTGAATACCGGTTAGAAAGTGGGATGCCCTCCGGAGCTCAAGCTTCTGCAGCCAGTGACACTTCTTGCAGATGTGTTTGTCAAGGGCACATGGTGCATCCATGACTTCCCACATGCCACAGGAGGCACATTCCACTCGGCCAAGCTGCCCTGCCATAACTTAGCTTTACAAAAAAATTATTGCTAATGTAATAAGTAGAATAACTTACCAGTTATTTGTCAATCAGCTTCTTCCCCTGTACCGTGGAGGCTGAAAAGGCCCAAAAGAAAGACGGCAAAGAGCACCTCCTTCCCCTAGTCAGTAAAATCCCTCACACACCAACTTACAGCCTTACTCTCTGTCCCACTTTCCAATTAGTAATTACTAATAAATTGTATTAACTAAAACTTTAGTCGTATCAACCTTACCACTTACAAGATCGCTATTGGAGGGTTTTAAAAAAAAGAACTTTCTTTTCTCTGATAGTTAAAGCTATTTACAGGCAATAATATCTGTTACTTACCAACTGATCAGCTTACAGATTTTCCGTGATGTCACAGTTAGTTTTTTTTTCACTTTTCAAACCCAGTACGCAGAGACACTGCGTTGCTTCCGCCGCATTCAATACTCATTATATCGGTTTCAAAGCATACCAACCATGAGGCATGCCAGTACATTTAGCTCTCTGACTAAGCTGGTCCAAACAAATGAAAATGATGCACCCATGAATAATTTGAAACATAAACTCTGCGCATGACCTCTGGCATTTCGGAGAAATGTTCCCCTACGTTTTGCTGGATGTCCAGCAGGCTTCTTGTGGCCGCTACCTAAGGTCCATCATCAGCGTGGGTCTCAGCAGTAGCCTGGTCCCCTGACACTTGGAGGATTGCTGGGCTGTCACAGTCCTCGTCTGCTGTAATGTGTTCCTGTTGTGCTCATCAGATGGTGACCCCGATTCCAATCGAGACCCCTCCGCAACCCATGTGAATTTAACTGCACTGGCAGAGGTTGATGAGGAGGCAGGTGACGGTGCATCCTCTGGGACAGTGGTGTCAACGTTCCCAGAGGTGGCGTCTTCAGGCTCCTCCTGTGGCTGCGGCCTGGTCCTGGAATTGTGATGAACTGCTGTAGAGAACAAACAGAACCACATTAAGGCTCGTCACAGTATGGGAGCTGCACATTTCCTCTCGTTCCACCTGTGCGCCCATATGCCATCACCAGTTTGAATGCATTTCTATGCCTACGCCTGGCCTTTCCAGCCTTGTTGTCTGCTACTGCTTGTCCTCCCTCCTCTCCTGTGAGCTGCAGAACCTCTTCCTCAGCAGGGTGAGCAGCCTCAGGTCTGGACCACCACCTCCTGCCTTTGACCTCTCTCTCGCATTCTGGGCTGATCTTTATACAGCCCTCGACTTCACGAACAGTGGCAGGGAGGGATGAAGATCCTGAGGGGTCTTGACAGGGTGGATGTGGAAAGGATGTTTCCATTTGTGGGAGAATCTAGAACTAGGGGGTTACTGTTTAAAAATAAGAGGTCACCCATTTAAGACAGAGATGAGGACAAGTTTTTTCTCTCAGAGGGTCGTGAGACTTTGGAATTCTCTTCCTCAAAAGGCAGTGGAAGCAGAGTCTTTGAATATTTTTAAGGTGGAGGTAGACAGATTCTTGATAAGCAAGGGGGTGGAAGGTTTTCAGGGGTAGGTGGAAATGTGGAGTAATCAATTCAGCCATGAACTTATTGAGTGGTGGAGCAGGCTCAAAGGGCCGAGTGGACTACTCCTGCTTCTAATTCGTATGTTCATATGCTCCAGAAATGGCCTGCCACAGACCTCGACGCCGGCAGGGCCTGTCCTGATCTTGGCGGCGATGGCGAGGCCTCGTGTCGGCCCCCCCCACCCCCCTGCTGCTCAGCGATGGGATCCACATTGCAATATGCAGATGTGAACTTAGCATTCATTAACATGCCGGCCACTGCGATTCAGACAACAGGTTGAGGTCAATGCCGCACCTTCGAATTCCCGTTTGGGGAAATGAGGTGTGACACCTGTGGGGAGGGGGAGGAGGTGATTTTCTCAGTGCGGGAGGAGGGCAGCAGGGCCAAAAGCTTTGGATTGGTTGGGGGGGATGATGGGTAGGGTTGAAGGTTAGAGTTCATGAACTTTGTGGGGAAGGTCACATAGTCAAGGTAAGTATTTTGGGGAGTGAGTGGGCAAGGCATTAAATGTAAGGCTTTGGGGGGTGTGGTGGGAGAGGGGATGGAAAGAGCTTTTTAATTATTTTCAATATTTATAAAGGGACTGTCACTTTAAAAATACAACCTGTCATTCAGGGCTCTAAGCCCTTTAAAAATGGCGCTCGTGCAGTTGCGCCGGATGCCGTTGCCGGAGACAACTTGTGCGCTGCTTCCACATCATCAGGAGGAGGACGGCTACCTCGGCCATGTTAATGAGCCGCCGCATATAAGATAGCGGCGTCTCCGCGGAGTAAACTCCGCACATGGGGGCCACCATCTTTTATGGCTGCTGCCACTCCTGCATCTGATGAGGATGCAAGGAGGCTTCAAGAAGACTTGGACAGGCTAAGTGAATAGGCAAGAAGATGGCAAATGGAATATAATGTGAATAAGTGTGAAGTGATCCACTTTGGTAGAAAATCTGAAAGACAAGAGTATTTCTTAAATGGTGAGAGGTTGGGAAGTGTTGATGTCTAAAGGGGCGTTGGTGTTCTTGTTCATAAGTCACTAAAAGCTCACATCCTCCTAGCATCCTTCTCACAACTGACAATCCCTCTTAGTTTTGTGTTTTCAGCAAATTTGGAAATATTATATTTAGTCCCCACATCCATATCATTGATATAGATTGCGAATATTTGTGGCCCCAGCATGATGCTTGTGGTACCCCATAGTAACAGCCTGCCATCCTGAGAATGACCCATTTATTCCTACTCTCTGTTTTCTCCATGAACCAATTCTCAATCCAATTACCCCCAATCTCATGTGCTGTAATTTTGTTTACTAACCTCCTGTGCGGGACCTAATCAAAAACTTTCTGAAAATTCAAATACACCACATCCACTGGTTCTCCTTTATCTATGCTACAAGTAACATCCTCAAAATACTCCAAAAGGTTTGTCAAACATGATTTCCCTTTCATAAATCCATGTTGACTCTGCCCAATCATATCATTATTTTCTAAGTATCTAGTTATCACATCCTTTATAATAGATTCAACCATTTTCCCTACTACTGACATCAAGCTAACAGGTCTGTAATTCCCTGTTTTTTCTCTCCCTTATTTATTAAATAGTGGGGTTACATTTGCTACTTTCCAGTCTGCAGGAATATTTCCAGAATCTATAGAATTTTGAAAGATAACCACCAATGCATCCACTATCTCTCGCCACCTCCTTCAACACTCTGGGATGTAGCTCATCTGGTCCAGGGGATTTATCAACCTTCAATCCAGTTTTAATTTTCGAGTACTATCTCTTTATTAATACTAATTTATTTCAGATCGTTCTGGCAGAGGCCCACCACGGAGCCCGATGCTGGGAGTGCTAGGCCTGATCCTCCCAGCGGTGGCGAGGCTCCATGGTGGCTTCCCTGTCGCTGGGTAATGGGACCTGCATCTTAATATGTAAATGAATAAAATAAATGCATTAACATGCCTGGAATCTTTGGAGCAGTGCCTTCACTTCCCTGTCTGGGGAAAGCAGACATGACATTAGTGGGGAGGGGGATGGAGTTAAAAATTTTAGAGCGGGTGGCGGGGGGGAGGAGGGGGGGTGACAGGGTCACCATCACCAGGGTCAATCATCGTGAGTGTAGGGGATGGTGGGAAGGGGTGAACTTTAAACTTTGTACTGTATGGAGGGGTGGGGGGGGGGGGGAGGGTCATATTGAAAAGGTAAGTTTTCTTTTGGGGGGTGAGGGCAAATCCTTAATGTTATTGGTATTGGGGGCTGGGAAAGGGGCAATAGAATTTTTATTACAACAGTGGGGGGTATGACTTTAAAAATTTAAATTCTCTGACAGAGCTGGCTGCCCTTTAAAAATGCTGCCAGCGTCGAACAGCCCGCCCCCTCCACATGATTGGGGGGGGCAGGCCTACACGGGTATTTAACTGAGCCGCTCGGTCTGCCATTTTCTTCGCCTGCCGTCACGGGCTCTTAAAATCCAGCCCAAAGTCATTGGTTAGATTCTTCGACATTTCCCTATTCTCCATTATAAATTCTCCTGTCTCTGCCTGTAATAGACCCACATTTGTCCTTGCTAATCTTTTCCTTTTCACATTCCTAAAGAAGCTTTAACATTCCGCCTTTATGTTTCTCGCCAGCTTGCATTCATATTTTCTGTTCCCATTCTTTATGACTTTCTTGATCCTCCTTTGCTGGATTCTAAATTGTTCCCAATCATCAGGCTTACCACTTTTTCTGGCAAGCTTATCAGCCACTTCCTTTGATCTAATGCAATCTTTAGCTTCTTTTGTTAGCCATGATTGATTCAACTTTCCTGTTGGGTTTTTCTGTCTTGGAGGAATCTATATTTGTTGCAAACCATGTAATACTTCTTTAAATACTAGACATTGCGGGCTAGATTTTACAGCAGCCCCTGATGTCGGTGGTCATGGCGGGGAGGCCTGGAAAATGCACCCGGGAGAGGCCCGCCAAGGGCCTCGATGCCGGGAAGGCTGGCCCCATATTACCGGCGGCAGAGAAGCCTTGTGGCGGCCCCCTGCCGCTTGGCGACAGAAGCCAAATTTACATATTTAAAAAAATGCAAGTTAATGAATTAAATACTTACCCACTCCCACCGTCCATTCCGTTGCCATATTGGAGCCGGTGGTCGGCATTCCTGCACCGTCGGATCTCTGTTCGTTGATGTAAGGTGGAACACTGGTGGGGAGCGGGGAGCAGGTAAGTTTCTCAGAATGGAAGGGGGATAACGGGGTAAAACTAATTTCATTGATCAAGGGGGTTGTGGGAAGGGTTTAAGATTAAAGTTTGTGATCTTTGGGGGGGAAGGTCAGGTGCACAAAGTAAGTATTTTGGGGGGGCATAGGAATGAATTGTTTGGTCATTGTGGGGGGTGGGGCTGAGGGAGGGGCTTGATACATTTATTTAATTTGGATAAATTCTAAGTGACGATTTCTTTAAAAATTCAAATTAAATGGAAGGGCTTGAAGCCCTTTAAAAATGACGGCACCTATGCAGTGGCGCTGTTACCGGGGACTAAATGCCTGCCCCCTCCATGTCATCGGGGGGTGGGGATGTGGCCCACCCTGGCCATGTAAATGAGCTTCCGCATTTAATATTACGGTGGCTCCGCAGAGTAAAGCCTGCACATGCGGGCTGCCATTTTTTACGGCCGCCGCCAATTACAGCGGCAGCAACATAAAATTCAGCCCTGCCTATCTACTGTCAAATCTATTAGTGTATTTTCCCAATCCACCATAGTCAACTTGTCCTGCCATACCTTCATAGTTTCCTTTGTTCAGATTTAAGACCCTAGTTTCAGAATGAACTATATCACTTTCAAACTTAATGTAAAATTCTATCATATTATGGTCACTATTTACCAAAGGCTCCTTAACAGTAAGGTTATTAATTATCCCTTTCTCATTACATGTTGCTACATCTAAAATAGCTCAATCCCTAGTCGGTTCTTCAACATACTGCTTCAGAAACCCATCTCGTGCACTCTCCAGGAATTCATCCTCCACAGCATTGGTGCAGATTAGGTTTACCCAGTCTATATGCAAATTGAAGTCGGCCATTATTATTATATTACATGCACCTCTAATTTCCTGATTGATATTGTGCCCAACATTACAACTACAGTTTGGTGACCGATAAATAACTCCCACCAATATTTGCTGCCCCTTGCTGTTTCTTAGCTCCACCCAAACTGATTCTACATCTTGACCTTCAATCTGAGATCCTCTCTCACTAATGTAGTGATCTCTTCCCTTAACAGCGCTACCCCACCTCCTTTTCCTTTTTGCCTATCCTTCCTAAATGATGAATATCCTGTTACCCTGTAACCACTTCTCTGTTTATTTATTTATTTTATTTAGAGATACAGCACTGAAACAGGCCCTTCAGCCCACCGAGTCTGTGCCGACCAACAACCACTCATTTATACTAACCCTACAGTAATCCCATATTCCCTATCACCTCCCTACACTAGGGGGAATTTACAACGGCCAATTTACCTATCACCTGCAAGTCTTTGGATGTGGGAGGAAACCGGAGCACCCGATGAAAACCCACGCAGACACAGGGAGAACTTGCAAACTCCGCACAGGCAGTACCCAGAATCAAACCCGGGTCCCTGGAGCTGTGAGGCTGTGGTGCTAACCACTGCGCCACTGTGCCACCCTGTAATGGCAATTAAATCATACCTATTTTTCTATATTTTTGCCTTTAAATCATCTACCACGTTGTGAATGCTGCATACATTCAAATTGAGTGCCCTTAATTTTGTCTTTTTCACATTATTCCACAATCTAATCCTATTTGATGCTGGTCTTCGCTTCATCTACTGATTTCGCTTACTAATTTTCTACTTCCTGTTACCAGTTTTGCTTCCCTCCAATCTGAGCTCTGTCTCAGGTTCCCATCCTCCTGCCAATCTAGTTTAAACGCTCCCACTGGGGGGTTGAGTACTAGCAAATTGCCCTGTGAGGATGTTAGTTCCAGTCCTGCTAAAGTGCAACTCATCAATCTTGCACAGATCCCCCTTGCCCCAGTATTAGTCCCAATGTCTCAGAAATCTGATGCTCTCCCTCCTGCACCAATTCTCCAGCCACGTCTTCATCACTCAGTCCTCCTATTCCTATGCTCACTGGTACGTGGCACTGTGAGTAATCCTAAGATTACTGCTTTGGAGGTCCTGCTTTTTAATCACTTTCTTAGATCCCTAAAATCTGCTTTCAGGACCTCATCCCTCGTTCTACCGATGTCATTGGTACCAATATGGCCACTATCTCTGCCTGTTCACCCTCTCCCAGAAGTATGTCCTGCAGACAGTCTGTGACATCCTTGACCCTTGCACCAGGGCGGGAACATTCCATCCTGCAGTCATGTCTATGGCCGCAGAAATGGCTGTCTGTTCCCCTAACTAACGAATCCCCTATCACTATTGCTCTAACATTCTTCCTCCACCCCTCCTGTGCAGCTGAGCCACCTTTGGTGACACAGACCTGGCTCTGGCTGAATTCCTCTGAGGCAGTATCCAAAATGCTAATTTTGCTGATGACACAAAGATAGGTATGAAACTAAGTTGTGAAGATGATTCAATGAGGCTACAAAGGGATATAAATAGGTTAAGTGAGTGGACAAAGATCTGGTAAGTGGAGTATAATGTGGGAAAATGTGAAATTGTCCATTTTGACAGGAAGAATAAAAAAGACGTGTATTATCTAAATGGTAGGAGACTGCAGGGCTCTGAGATGCAGAGGGTTCTGGCTGTCCTGGTGTATGAATCGCAAAGGGTTGGTATGCAGGTATAGCAAGTAATTAGGAAAGCTAATTGTGAAGAAAACCACACCTGCCAGAATGAGACATATTAATTTCGTCATATAGAAAATTATTTTTGAACTTTCATTGGACTTGAAATAATCTGTTTAAAAAGACCACAACAGTGGCTGAAAACATGGCTCCACATTTGCATTGTAAAAGACAGTTGCCTGAAGAAGACAATGTGAATGCCTTCCTGATTCAATTAGCCAGATGGATTTTGATCCAATAGATAGCGAAAGTGTAAAAGTCAGCATTCCACCCACACCACCACACCACCCCCGCCACCCCACTGAGAGTGTCTGCTAAGCTTGAGGAAAATCCACAAACCATGAGAGAGGTTCTTCCAAATAAGGAGTTAGTCACATGACTAACTTGCTGGCCAACTGGAGTAAATTGAATTGTGCTCACAGAACAGTTTTTGGTAGAAACTGCAATTTGAAGACCAAACAGAAGGAAGGTCTCTCCCTCTCTCTTTCATGCAGAGTTCCAGGGACCCACAGAAGTAACTCAAGCCTCAAGACAGAAGGCCTTCGAAACAAGTCTGAAAGTGTGCACTGGGCCCCAGCGAGAACTGCAAGACTTAACTACAATCAAAGACTTTACATCAAACCCAAAGCCAGTAACTAAACTCCAGCTATTGCTTCAAACCTTTTCTCCTTTGATGCTTTCTCCTTTTCCATCTCTATTTGCGTGTGTGTTTATTGTGTATGCATGTTAGTGTGGTTGTGTCATGTATTTCTAGTAGTTTTAATTGAATTAGAGTTTTAAGGTTAATAAACTTACACCTTTCTTGTTTAAATCTGCGAAAACCTGTCTGGTTAATTTCTTTGCCATTACAATTAGAGAGCAGTGAGCAAGGACTCACTGAGAGGGATGCTAAAACACGGTGTTTTAAAAATTAAACCCTGTTATGGCCAAACCAGGAAAAGGCTGAGAGAGAACCCCTAGACCCCTATCTCACCTGGTCATAACAGAAATTTGGGGGCTTGTCCAGGATTGGACCCACAGCCAATTGGGAAGTAGGAAGTCAAATTGATCCAATCAAAAAGAGAAAATATTTCAACACAGATTTTCTTTTGGTTGTGTGTGCTACAATACTAACCTGTCTGTGACTGAAGCCAGTAACTCCCCAAGCCAGGGTGAGGTAACTTGGGATAAGTTAAAGGCACTGTCAATGGAAGAGTTGAGGAATATGGCTGAGCAATGTGGGATCACTTTCCATGCCAAGGCTAGGAAGTCTGAACTGCTGCGACCAGTGGCCAACCATTTTTCCCTTGAATCTGAAGAAGCAGAGACAGGGTTAGAAATAGACTCCGACAGGATTTACAATTGGAAAAGAGGAAACTTGAATTTGAAGACAGGGAAAAAGAGAGAGAGGAGGGAGAAAGAGAAAGAACTCTCCAGAAGGAATGTGAGCAAAGAGAGCTGAGGCAGCTTGAATTAACTAGGGGGCGACAGAGTAATCCCAGTGAAAGCATGGCCAATATGGAGAATAGTAATTTCCGGCTGTGTACAGAATTGTTAAAAATTTCCCAACTGATTCCAAAATTCAATGAGGGAGACGTGGAAGCATTTTTTTGGATCTTTTGTAAACGCTGCAAGGCAGTTAAAGTGACCGGCTGAGACTTGGACTCTGCTGCAAAGTAAGCTAACAGGAAAAGCCCATGAGGTTTATTCCACGTTGCCAGATGAGAGTTCATCAAATTATGAACTGACAAAAATGCTATCCTCGGTGCATATGAGCTAGTACCAGAAGCCTATCACCAGAAGTTTTGAACCCTCAGAAAGTAAGCTGATAAAACCTACTTGGAGTTTGAGAGAAGTAAGCAGCTGGCTTTTGACCAGTGGTTGAGGGCTCTTAAAGTGCAGCCCAGCTATGAAAATCTCAGAGAGGTAATTTTGCTAGAGGAATTTATAATCTCTCTCCCGCTATCCATAAAGAAACATGTAGAGGAACAAAAGATTCATAGAGCAGGGCAAGCCACAATTCTGGCTGATGAGTTTGCTCTAATATACATGTCGGTTCCCCAAGGAAAAACCTTTCCTAGTCACTCCCACAAATCCGAAAAGGACAAAGGGTGGGAAGGTGATAAGAACCCAAGCAGTCCTGGGAGAGAAAGAAAAGCAGGACATACAGGGAGCCCTCCTCCAGCCAAAAAGGATCGTGCTGTAAGTAGGAGTGAGACCCGGAGACCTGTGTGCTTCCATTGTAATAAAGCAGGACATTTAAAAGCTGACTACTGGAAACTAAAGGAAAAACCAGTAAGGTTAATCAGGGCACATCTGTTCAGTGAAGATGGAACCCTGATGAAAAGCACAGTTGATCAAGCTGTGGCTTTAACGGCAGCAGTAGTGAGGCCCAGAAAACATACTGCCGTGCGTGAAGGAAAATTTAATAGGGTTCCTAAAGGTTGTCAGGATTTTGTGTCTGAAGGGAGAGTAACCCCATACTCCTCGAGTGGGGGAAGCAAACCCATAATAATCCTCAGGGATACAGGGGCCACCAGATCCCTTTTACTGGGAAAAGGCCTGACCTTTCCCCCGGAGAGTACGGTGAACACCAGAGTGGTGGTGAATGGTATTGGAGGGCCGTGTACGCCTGTACCTTTGCATCGGGTATACTTGGACTGCGACCTAGTTTCAAGACCAGTGACCATAGGGATTATCCCTAGTTTGCCCATGGACGGGGTTGACCTGCTCCTAGGTAATGATCTGGCGGGGACAAAGGTGGTAGCTTCCTCACTAGTGAAAGAGAGTTGGCAGGAGGTCAGAGAGACAGGGAAGTGGCAGGAAATGGTTACCTGCAGTTCCCCTGAATGTGTAGTGAGTCGGCCCATGACCAAACTGGCTCCCCCAGAAGAGAATGAATTGGCACTGTAGGCAGATGACCATGAGGTCTGTCTGTCTGAGACTTTCTTTGGAAAGTTAGAGGACCCAGGGAATGAATTCAATGAATCTTACCTAGTTGAGGCTCAGTGAGCCGACCCAGTACTGAGAGAGATAGCACAGGCTGCCCAGTCTGAAATTGAAGCAGAGAGTCGCTGATTGCTATGATTTAAAGAATGAGGTACTGATGAGGAAGTGGAGTTCTCCTCACAGATCTGAGAGCAAGGAGAGGACAGTGGTTCATCATTTAGTGGTACCACAGAGGTACCGGACAGAAATATTACGAATGGCCCATGAGATTACAATGGCTGTACATGTCAGTATATGAAAAACCAAAGCACACATAAGACAGCAGTTTGACTGACCAAAACTCCACAAAGATATGGTGGACTAATGTAGGAGTTGCCACATGTGCCAGGTTGAGGGGAAACCACAACCTACAGTGAAATCTGCACCCCTAGGTCCTGCATCAGCTTTTGGGAAATCCTCCAGGAAAGGGCTGGTGAATTGTAAGGGATCCCTGCTGAGAACAAAAGGAAACAGACAGGCACAAGTTTGGAAAAATGTTAGAAAGGAAAGGGGAAAAAGAGACAAAGAGGACAGGTTACAGGTGGTCCGAGAGAACTCCCAGTGAAAACCCCTACTGTTTGGTCAGCCAACTACAAAATGTTTCAAACATTGGACCCCACATCATCCTATGTAAATGCAGATACTGGAAGCAGCCCACCAGATTTGCTAATGGCATTTACAGAAACCTGTAGGACAAAGAGAGTCCTCAAGAGGGCAGAGAAACTGTGAGGGTGATGCCTCACCTAGTCTAAGTGCCGCAGGGGAGTGCAGTAGAATCTGGACAAATACCTGCAAACAGGAATGTCCCAGAGAACAGAGGGAAGATTAACAAAGAATCCTCCATACAGTCAGGAGCAAATGGAACCAACCACACCCTAAAGTGAAAAGCCCTTGCAAGACTCATCAAAGGACTGAAAGAGAGATCAGAGTGGATCCACCCACTGCCGACTCTCATGAGCAGAACTCCAAACCGGGGCTAATTAAATCTAACCCTCCACCTGCACGCCTCAACAGGACCAAAGGCACCCTAGGCAATCATGGAAATATGCAAACTGCAAACCTCCCCAAAAATTGCATGTTTATTGGGATGCCCATTCCCAACATATTGCAGGCTGATAGTGAAGAAACTTTAAACCCCTTTGGGCAACACAAAACTATCTCAGACCCACCTCAAGGGAAAGGGGCAGTTTAAAGCAGCACTGTTACAAAGGAAAGACAGGCTGTAACAATTTTTAGGATTTCTGAATGAATGAGAATGAATGAGAGAAATGCATATGTGTTTTCTTGTACTTTCTCTTCTTTCTATTTTTATAATGAAATGCTCTCCTAATATTGCATTTCATTCTGCTGGATGTGGAGGTGTGACGAAAACCACACTGACAAAATTAGACATATTAATTTCATCATATAGAACATTAATTTTGAACTTGCACTGGACTTGAAATAACCTGTTTAAAAAGACCACAACAGTGGCTGAACACATGGCTGCACATTTGCATTCTAAAAGACAGTTGCCTGAAGAAGACAATGGGATTGCCTCCCTGATTCAATTAGCCAGATGGATTTTGATCAAGAGACATTGAATGTGTAAAAGCCAGAATTCCACCACCAACCACTGAGAGAGTCTGCTAAGCTTGGGGGAAATCCACAAACTGCAGGAAAGGTTTTTCCAAAAAAGGAGTTAGTCACATGACTAACTTGCTGGCCAACTTGCAGTTAATTGAATTGTGCTCACAGAACAGTTTTTGGTAGCGACTGCAATTTGAAGACCAAAAAGGAAGGTCTCTCCCTGTCTCTCTCTCTCCCTCTCTCTCTCACGCAGAGTTCCAGGGACCCAGAGAAGTAACTCAAGCTTCAAGCCAGAAGACCATCAAAACAAGTTTCAAAGTGTGTACTGGACCCCAGCAAGAACTATAAGACTTAACTGCAATCAAAGACTTTACATCAAACCTAAAGCAAGTAATTGAACTCCAGCTATTGCTTCAAACCTTTTCTCTTTTGATTCTTTATTCTTTTCTGTGTCGATTTGCATGTGTGTTTACTGTGTATGGATGCTAGCGTGGTCGCGTTGCGTATTTCTAGTAGTTTTAATTGACAGAGTTTTAAGATTAAAAAACTTACACATTTCCTGTTTAAATCTGAGAAAATCAGTCTGGTTAATTTCTTTGCCATTACAATTAGACAGCAGTGAGCAAGCACTCACTGAGAGGGCCAAACCAGGAAAAGGTTGAGAGGGAACTCCTAGAAGCCTTTCTCAGCTGGTCGTAACATAATAGAATGTTATAATTTATTGCGAGGGGAATTGAATACAAGAGTGGAGAGGTTATGCTTCAGTTATACAGGGCATTGGTGTGACCCCATCTGGACTACTGTGTACAGTATCGGTTTCCTTATTTAAGGAAGGATGTAAATGCATTGGAAGTAGTTTAGAGAAGGTTTACTAGATTAACACCTGGCATGGGTGGGTTGTCTTATGAAGAAAGGTTGGACAGGCTCGGCTTGTATCCACTGTAATTTAGAAGAGTGTCAGGCGACTTGATTGAAACATATAAGGTCCTGAAGGGTCTTGACAGTGTGGATGTAAAGGATGGTTCCTCTTGTAGGAAAATCTAAAACCAGGGGTTACTATTTAAAAATAAGGGATTGCCCATTTAAGAAAGAGATGAAGAGAATTTTTTTTCTCTTAGAAGGTTGTGAGTCTTTGGAGCTCTCTTCCTCAAAAAGTGGTGGAAGCAGAGTTTTTGAATAATTTTAACGAAGAGGCAGCAAGGGGGTGAAAGGTTATTGGGGGTGAGTAGGAATGTGGAGTTGAAGTTACAATCTGATCAGCCATGATCTAGATGAATGTTGGAGCAGGCTCGAGGGCCGAATGGCCTACTCCTGCTCCTAATTCACATGTTCGTATGTATATTCGTATGTAAAGTGGAAAACTGGTTAGCGAGCGAGATCTTCTCAGGGGACTTCTGCACTACCTACCTGGTTCTCTTAGACTGCCTGGTGGTCACCCATTCCCTCTTTGCCTTCATGCTCCTAACCTGCGATGTGACTACCTCCCTAAACGTGCTATCCACGTAGTTCTTCGCCTCGTGGATGCACCACGCTGGAACCAACCATTGGTGGATGCATTGTTTAACCAACCAGAGAATAGGCTATTTTAGACTTGGTAATGTAGTTATGGGACAGGATTAATTAATGACCTCATAGTAAGGGTTCTTCTCAAGAACAGTGATCATAACATGATAGAATTTCACATTCAGATTGAAAGTGACAAACTTGGGAATAGAACTAATACCTTAAACTTAAATAAAGGCCGTCACAAAGGTATGAAGATAAAGTTGGCTAAAGTGGACTAGCAAATA
The DNA here is from genome assembly GCF_036365525.1 of Heterodontus francisci. Classification (NCBI taxonomy): domain Eukaryota; kingdom Metazoa; phylum Chordata; class Chondrichthyes; order Heterodontiformes; family Heterodontidae; genus Heterodontus; species Heterodontus francisci. The sequence goes on from NC_090375.1 coordinate 43,493,652, forward strand.
GTTAAAAGGTAAGACAGTAGATAAGCAGTGGCAGAATTTAAGGAGATGTTTCTTAACTCTCAACATAGATATATTCCATTGAGAAAGAAAGACTATGAGTAAGATACACCACGTGTGGCTAACTGAGGAAGTTAAGGGCACTATCAAATTGAAAGAAAAGGTGTATAATTCTTCAAAAATTAGTGGTTAGCTAGAAGATTAGGAACATTTTAGAAGCCAGCAAAAAATGACAAAAAAGGGAGAAATTAGGATATAAGAGCAAACTAGCAAGACATATAAAAACAGACAGTAAGAGCTTCTCAAGAATATAAAAAGGAAGAGAGTAGCTGAAGTAAATTATAGTTCCTTCGAGGATGAGACAGGGGAATTAATAATGGGAAACTGGAAATGGCAGAAGCGTTGAACAAATATGCTGTATCTGTCTTCATGGCAGAGACATTAGAAGCATCCCAATAATAGCAGAAAATCAAGGGGTAAAAGGGAGGAAGGAACTTAAAACAATCACTATCACTAGAGAAAAAGTACTAGGAACACAAATGGGACTAAAGGCTGACAAGTTCCCTTGGTCTAATGGCCTGCATCCTAGGGTCTTGAAAGAAGTGACTGCAGAGATAGTGGACACACTGGTTGTATTTTTCCAAAATTCCTTAGATTCTGGAAAGATCCCATTGGATTGGAAAACACAAATGTAGCACGTCTATTCAAGAAAGGAGGGAGACAGAAACTACAGGTCAGTTAGCCTAACATCTGTCATTGGGAAAATGCTGAAATCTATTATTAAGGAAGTAGTAGCAGGACATTTAGAAAATCATAGTACAATCAGGCAGAGTCAATATGGTTTGATGAAAGGGAAATTGTGTTTGACAATTTTATTAGAGTATCTTTGAGGATGTAACAAGTAGGGTGGATAAAGGGAAACCAGTAGATGTAGTCTATTTGGATTTCCAAAAGGCATTCAATAATGTGCCACATGAAAAGGTTATTACACAAAATAAGAGCTCATGGTGTTGGGGGCAATAGTTAGCATAGATAGAGGACTGGCTAACTAACAGGAAACAGAGTCGGGATAAATAAGTCATTTTCAGGTTGGCAAACTGTAACAACTGGAGTGCCACAGAGATCAGTGCTGGACCCTCAACTATTTACAATCTACATTAATGAATTGGATGAAGGGACTATGTATTGTAGCCAAATTTGCTAATGATACAAAGATAGGCAGGAAAGAAAGTTGTGAGGAGGACATAGAGGCTGGAATTTTACTTTGGGGCAGAGGTCCCACCCACTGGCTTAAAAGTCAGGGGCAAGCCCACCTCCGCTGGGCCTAGAAGCCATGCAGAGATTTTTCATGGCCCAGGCCCTTAATTGGCCTCGTGTGGGACTTCCTCCCCTCTGAGGCAGGAAGTCCCACCGCCAGGAGCTGCAGGCCAAACAACGCGCCGGCACCTCCTCAGTCCCAGCAGCGTCACCAGGTGTGGTGGCCACAGCTGGGACTGCATCCAGCTTCAGAAGGATTATGGACATCAGCGCTGAAGTGGGATTTTGGGCCTCAACGGGGTCAATTAGCTGGACTCTGGTGAGGTGTGTGGTAGTTGATCAGGAGGGCGTGGGGAGGTGCACCAGTAGGGGCAGCAGGATCTGCAGGGAGGCGTCCTCCGTGGGGCACAGGGTGCCCCATTAGCAGGGCACCACATCCCCCCACCTCAAGCCTGCAAGAAGGCCACCAGGTATTACTGCGTGGCCTCCACAGCTGTTGAAGTGTCCGGCCGCCATTGGTAACATACAAGCATTGGCAGGATGAAGTCCTTAAGTGTCTTAAGTGGCAAGTAATTGGCTACTTAAGGGCCTCAATCGGCCTGAGACAAGTGGGCCGTTTGTCACTTCCCCCGCCGCTGGTAAAATGGCAGAAGGAGGTGGTAGGATGACGGGAACGGCATTGCTCACCTCCCACTTGATTTTATGCCCCGCCTCCTCCTCCAGCCCGCTCCTGGGGGACGTAAAATTCCAACCAGAGAGTCTGCAAAGGGATATAGATAGGTTAAGTGAGTGGGCAAAAATTTGACAGATGGAGTATAACATCAGAAAATGTGAGGTTATCCATCTTGATAGGAAGAACAGAAAGCAAAATGTTATTTAAATGGAGAGAGACTGCAGAATGCTGCAGTACAGAGGGACCTGAGTGTCCTCATAAATCACAAAATGTTAGTATGCAGGTGCAGCAAGTAATTAGAAGGACAAATGGAATTTTGGCCTTTATTGCAAGGAGATAGAGTATAAAAGTAGGGAAGTCTTGCTACAACTGTACAGGGAGTTGGTGAGACCACATCTAGCGCCCTATATACAGTTTTTGTCTCCTTATTTAAGGAGGGATATTAGAGGTAGTTCAGAGAAGGTTCACTAGGTTGATTCTTGGAATGATGGGTTTGTCTTATGAGGAAAGGTTAAGAAGGTTGGGCCTATACTCATTGGAGTTTAGAAGAATGAGAAGTGATCTTATTGAAACATATCAGATTCTAAGGGGGTTTGAAAGGGTAGATGATGAGAGGCTGTTTCACCTCGTGGGGGGAATCTAGAACTCGGGGACACAGTTTCAGAATAAGGAATCTCCTATTTAAGATGGAGATGAGGAGGAATTTCTTTTCTCAGAGGGTCATTAATCTTTGGAATTCTGTACCTAAAAGCAGTGGAGGCTGGGTCATTGAATATATTCAAGGCTGAGTTAGACAGATTTTTGATCTACAAGGGAGTCAAGGGTTATAGGCACCATGCAGGAAAGTGGAATTAAGGCCGTGGTCAAATCAGCTATGATCTTATTGAATGGCGGAGAAAGTGAGGGGCCGAATGGCCTACTCCTGCTCCTATTTCTTATGTTCTGATGTTTCCCTGCTTGGGCCAGCAGCTCTGGAGGGTAGGCCACTGTCCTCAATTGGACAGTGGCCCGGAGGCAGCCTGTTAATTGACTGCCGCCCACTGGAGTGGGGTTAGCTCCTGCTTTCAGCCCCGGTGGTAGAATCTGATCTTTTGGGGAAATCCAGCTCACAGTTTCAATTTGCAATAATCTGAAAATATGGCTATTTCTTTAAGCCTTAAACTCTCGGTCCTACCTTTTTTCAATGTCATAGAGCAACGAAACAGGCCCTTCAGCCCACCGAGTCCATGCCAACCATCAACCTCCCATTTATACTAATCCTATTCTTCCCTCTTATAACCCCACCTTCCCTCAATTCTCCTGCCACCTACCTACACTAAGTGCAATTTTTTTTTTTTACAGTGGCCAATTTATCTATCAACCCAGAAATCTTTGGCATGTGGGAGGAAACCAGAGCACCTGGAGGAAACCCACGTGGTCACAGGGAGAACTTGCAAACTCCACACAGACCGTACCCAGAACCGAATCCAGGTCGCTGGAGCTGTGAGGCTGCAATGCTAGCCACTGTGCCATCTGAAGAAGGGTCACTGACCTGAAATGTTAACTCTGCTTCTCTCTCCACAGATGCTGCCAGACCTGCTGAGTATTTCCAGCATTTCTTGTTATTATATTAGATTTAATAGCATTTTTAAACAGAAAAATGTCGACAAGGCACTTCACAGAAGGATAATCAGACAGAAACTGAACCTGAGATAACAAAGGAAATATTAGGACCGGACTAAAACCTTGATCAACAAGATACATTTTAAAGGAGTTCTTAAGGGAGAAAAGAGGTGGAGAGGTTTAGGGAGGGAATTTCAGAGCTTTAGGCTGAGATATTTGAAGGAACAGCCAACAATTATGGAGGAAAAGGAAGTGAGAGAGTCACAAGCGGCTGTAGTTGGCAGAAAGCAGGGTTGTAGGTCTGGACGATCTTACATAGTTAGGAATGAGAAAGGCCATGAAGGGATTTGAACACGAAGATGAGAATTTTAAATGAAGGCTTTGGCAGACTAGGAACCAAAGTAGATCAGCAAACAGAGAGGTGATACGTAAACAGGATTTGATGTGGATTAGGACATGCGTAGCAAATATTTGGATGACCTGAAGGCTGGGAAGCCAGTCAAGAGAGCATTGGAATAGTCCAGTCTGAAAGTGAAAAAAGCATGAGAGGGTAAATAGTGAACACAAAACAGAAAGACATCATTTTAAGTCTCTGGCAGGGGGTAACATTGGAAGAATTTTGACTTGCTGAGTAACAGGAAGCAGGAAGCTAGATGATCTCATAGTGATCTTCATAGTGATGAAGATGTCCATGAGTGTGTACTTGTTTTTGCAGGTGAGGGCGAAGGGGCAACAAGGTAAAAGTTAAGAGATGGTTGGTTGTGATTGTTAGCATTATAGTTGTTAAGAGAAAAATGCAATAATTCAAGGAGAAGGTCCACTGTCTTCTTCTCAGGTTGTCAGTATTGCCAATGTCCTTAGAACAAATTTAATAGAAACACAAAGTTATCATCTAAAATGGAAGAATAAGTAAAAAAGTTGAGATGACCCCTTCACGCTGCCATAAAATCTTCACATAGTTTGTTTAAATCCACTTTGGTCTCCAGCAACCCCGGCTAGCCATTGTATATGGGAGAGCAGATAATCAATGATGTCCCTGTATTAATGTCGGGAATTGACATGAAGGATGCTAATGTATCATTCTGCTGTTTGTGGCATTAACTGGTGGAGAACCTCTTATTCTCAGTGGTTACTTACAGTTATCAGGGGCTGAATTTCAGCAGCCTTTTGTGGGTGGGCTGCGAGACAAGAAGGCTAGCAAAATGTCGCAGGAAGGCGTCGGGTGGTGTAAGAAATGGCTGTCTAATAACCTGATAAAATCTTAAGAAAATTAATTGAATATTATAGAAATAGCTCTCCCTCTGAAGGTCGTATAGCAAGCAGATAGGACAGCATAGGCCTGTTATCTCTGCCAAGGACTCTATCACAGGCTCTGAAACAAGACATTCCTAAAGCTGATAAGATAGAGCCTTGTACCCTTTCTAGGCAAGTGTCTGGCAGAAGTTTACAAATGGTACCTGGCACAAGATAAGGTGAAAGATGACTTCGGGGTGGGGGATGGGGGCACAGTGATGTGAAGGGGTCACTTTGAGTACCTGTCTGTGGATAATTGGGCAATTGGAATTGAAAAAGTGATTGACATGTAACATTCAGCAGCCCTGATAAATAAAGTATCTAAACAGGTACTCAGGAGGGAAATCTTAAGTCTTCTTTGAACAGAATGAGAGAGGGAGAGCTTCCTGAAGTCGAGTCTATGCTGACTTCTGCCAAACACTTTGGTTAGCTCAAGATGGCTGAGGATCCTCAGGACCAAAAAGACCACCAATACCTCGCCTGCCTCATCCGTCGGGAAGACTGCCACTACCATTTCTGTCCCACCATAAACCGTTCAATCTGTTACTGGTCATATGCATCATTATATTTAAATTGTGGCGAGTCGAAGAGACTTAGTAGTTGGCAGGAAAAAAGACAGAGGCGCAAGGGGAGAGCCAACTGTGTAACAGCCCCGACAAACAAATTTCTCTGCAGCACCTGTGGAAAAGCTTGTCACTCTGGAATTGGCCTTTATAGCCACTCCAGGCGCTGCTTCACAAACCACTGACCACCTCCAGGCGCGTATCCATTGTCTCTCGAGATAAGGAGGCCCAAAAGAAAGAATACACTACTTTTAAATTACATTATGAGGTCATCCCGCTTCTTTGAATAACTCCCAAACCTAAATCTCACACCAGGTCCATGCAATTTGTCAACAGTGGGAAAGTTGGCAGACGGCCTCTCGGCCCAGAGCCCAATTGAGCTACTTAATTGGACAATTAATGACCTCATCCTGCCTCCGCTGGCATTTTACCAGTGGCTGTTTTTATTTCCAAGGCACTTAAAAGCCTATCATTTTGCTGTCGCCTTTTAAATTTGGTTGGGTGGGCATTTATGATAGGCTGGAAATTACTGTTGTCAGAAGGAAAAGAAAATGAAAGGCATTAAGTCTTGCCTTTTCTTAAGAATGATTAAGGAGATTCAAAATCATATACTAATGCAGAATCAAAAGCAACTAATTTTGTTTAGCTCAATGCTTGCTCTCTCTGATGCAAAACTGTTTTAGACGGGTCAGGGTAGTTAAATGTAGATTCTGATTTTTTGTTTGGCAAATGTTATCTTTCAACCCAATTTTTAATGTTTCTGATCTCAAAAATATTTAATGTGTTTTCTTTATTCCCGATTCTATTATCATATAATTGGTGTACAGCTTAAACCTGGGGTCTAATTGTGAACTGACATGTTTTATTTGACCAGAAGTTGGTTTTGTTGGATAGCTCAAATTTTTCTATCTGTGTGGCCTAGTTGAAAATTAACCTCAGTTAAGTTGGTTTATCTCTCACTGTTCATTCACAAAACAATGACATTCTTTAAAGTTTTACAGACTGAAACAATTATGGTAGATTTTCCCTTCTTGCCTTTTATGAAGCTGCAGCAGTTCTTGTGCTCACACATCCAAAGCCAGGCCTCCTCTGCTATAATAATAATAATAAAAGCAAAATACTGCAGATTCTGGAAATCTGAAATAAAAACAAGAAATGCTGGAAATACTCAGCAGATCTGGCAGCATCTGTGGAGAGAGAAGTAGAGTTAACATTTCAGATCAGTGACCCTCCATCAGAACTCCTCTGCTATGGCTTCAATGGCCATATGGCCCTTATTTAACATTTGTGTGAGCCGTCAGCTTCAATTGGTGTGCTAAGTGGATGGTGGAAGTACTTCATTTCTCAAGCTGCTGCTGCTCTGAACAGGACTGCAGCAACGATTTAAATGGGAGCTTTATCCATGTAAGTAAGAATGCTCCAAAGTCTGAATTACCTTTTAAGAATAACAGCCAAGAAACCCATGACCCACACTGTAGAGCAGCTGCTTCAGCAAGTGATCGAAAGGAGAATTGCCCTGTTTGATAATCCAAGGCTCTCTAGCAGAAGAAAGCGGGTTAAACTGCATGGGAACAAGTGGCCCAGAAAGCAGATGATTTTGCCTAATAGTCAGAGAGCTGAGGTAAAGATGAGAAAGAATCTTCCAGGCTAATACTACCCACATTTACCTCTGTCATTTAAATGGCCAAAGTATGCATGTCTCAAAGTGTTTCCTCTCAAGTGATTATATTTCAAATGAGGACACATGCAAAGCAGTCAGGTATCCATACAACTCTTTCCTAGCATCAGATAGCGTAGCAGGGTAAAAACCCAAAATGTTGTTGCACTTAAATCTGTAAAGTTGTCTATAGAAAGCAAGTTTCTAAGAAGACCTGGACACATTATACATTTTAATGATGGAAGATCACTTACAGAATTAGCTGTAAGTCAGGAAATGGAAGGGAGGGAGGAACTCAAAAAAATTACAATCACCAGGGAAGTGGTACTGAAGAAAGTGTTGGAGCTGTGGGCTGACAAGTCCCAAGATCTTAAAAGAAGTGACTAGTGAGCTGGTTGATATGTTAGTTTTAATTTTCTAAAATTCCCTAGATTCAGGGAAGGTTCCCCGAATGTAACTCCTTTATTCAAAAAGGAAGACAGAAAGCAGGAAACTACAAGCCAGTTAGCTTAAATCGTCTTAGGGAAAATGTTAGAAGCCATTATTAAATACGTTATAGCAGGGCACTTAGAAAAGTTGAAGGTAATCAGACAGAGTCAGCATAGTTTTGTTGAAGGGAAATCATGTTTAAACTATTTATTGGAGTTCTTTGAGGGAGTTACATGTGCTGTGGATGAAGGGGATCTGGTGGATGCATTGTACTTAGATTTCCAGAAGGTATTTTATAAGGTGCCATATCAAAGGTCATTGCAAAAAATAAAAGCTTATGGTGTAGGGAATAACATATTGGCATGGATAGAAGATTGGCTAGCTAACAGGAAACAGAGAGTAGGCATAAATGGGTTATTTTCCAGTTGGCAAGATGTAATGAGTGGTGTGACACAGTGATCTGTGCTGGGGCCTCAACCTTTTACAATTTATATAAATCACTTATATCAGGCAAGCGCCCCCCCACATCCCACCTGCCAAGAATGAGGCAAATTAATTTTTACACATGAACATTAGAACTTAAATTTGCAAGCCCGACTGGAAAGACATCTCATAGTAACAGACAGTGCTGGAACAAAGGACCCAGTCATTGATTCCCCAATACACAGAAAAAGTGGGCAGACCAGTGTAGTCACATGACTAGCTTGCTGTTGGTTTTTTGAACTTGGCACAGATTTGAAATCAGAAAGCTGTTTTCTCCGGGACTGAGAACACCTCTCTCTTGTCTGCTCTCATCTGACTCTCACCAGCTTCGGAAACCATTGAACCCCAAGAGAGAAAAGTCTCCAACAGTGAACAAGGTTTAAGAAGAATACTGGGCCCCAACAAAAAGCAAGACTACTTACAAAAGGACTACAGTGAGCTCGAAGCAAAGTAAATAAGAAACTCTTCTGATATCGCCTCAAACCTCTCCATTTTACTTTTCTTATCTTTTCTGTCCCTATTTGCAGGTGTGTATCGCATATCATGCTAGCGTGGGCACAGCGTGTATCCGTAGCCGTTAACCGAATTAGAGCTTAAGTTTAAGTTTTAATAAATTTCACTTTTCTTCTTTAAACCTAAGATAGCCTGTTTATGCTGATTTCTTTGCCTTATATTTGGAAAGTGGTGAACATGGATTCACCAAAGGAGGAGCTCAAAACACAGTGTATTTAAAATTAAAACCCTGTTACAATAAGACAGTAAAAGACCCCTAGACACCTTTCTCACCTGGTCATAACAGATATTTGGGGGCTCGTCCGGGATTTTACCCACAGACGAACAAATGAAATTGGAAGTGGGAAGCCAAGTTGTTCCCAATCAAAACAGCAAATTTCAATACAGGTTTTCTTGTGGTTGTGGTGATTGAAAAGTAACATATTTGCAACTGAAGCTAATAGTTTTCCAAGCCAGAATGTAGTAACTTGGGTTAACTTAAAAGCACTGTCTATGGAGGAGTTGAGAAAATGGCTGAGCAATGTGAGATCACTGTACGTGGCAAGGCTAGGACGTCTGAACTCCTAAGACTAGTGGCCCACCACTTTTCCCTTGAATCTGAAGTAGAAAGAGGCTTAGAAGCAGAATCCAACAGGATATTGTTCACAAAGATACAGTTGGAACACAGGAAACTTGGATTAGAAGAGAAGAGAGAGAGGCAGGAGACGGAGAAACAGAGAGCCTTCCAAAGGGAATGCAATGAAAATGAAAGGCAGCAGAAGGAAAGAGAGAGTAAGAATATTCTGGAAAGAATGCGAAAAAAGAGAGTTGAAGCAGCTTGAGTTAACTAGGGAGCGACAGAGTAACGCCAGTGCAAGCGTGGTGAATATGGAGGAGCATAATTCAGGGGTGGGTAGAAAATGGCTTAAACCCGTGCAATTAACCCCAAAATTCAATGAGGAAGATGTGGAAGCACTTTTTGTGTCTTTTGAGAAACTGGCAAGGCAGCTAAAATCGCCAGCTGAGATCTGGGCCGGAATTTTGCCATTTTCTGTGGCTCCGGAGCGGGTGCGGCTGAAGCGGATGAGGGCTCTGATCCCGCTCCATGCCTCCTGGCCACCGGCATCCCGGCTGGGGAGCCAATTAGCAACCCCATGGCGTATTTGTGAAATGAAAGGGCGTGCGGGCGGGATGATAATCAGCATTGGGGGCGGGGCCACATCGGTGAAAGACTACTGTAAGCCTTTGAAAAAGATTTACACCAATTTACCTGGCTTTAGATGAAGACATCAGTAGCATTAGTACTGGAGGATTAAAAGGCTCTACACCTGCAAGGAGAGAAGGAGGACTGATAGGCGAAGTAAGAAAGAAAAGTATAAAATCTGAAGAACAATCAGCAGTGATGGAGGCGAGAAGCATTCGCTCAGCCCCCTAATTTTCAGAAGAATCACTGCAGATCCTCCTCCAGGCGGTTGCAGAGAGGCGGGAGGTCCTCTTCAATCCAGATGGCAGAAGGCGACACTCCCAAGTGACCAAGAGGGCCTGGCTGGAGTTTGCGGAGGAGGTCAGCAGCCGTGGCGTCGTAAGGCGAACATGGCTCCAGTGCCGCAAGCGCCTCAATGACCTGCTTCGCTCTGCCCGGGTAAGGGGTATTCCTCATTCATCTAATCATTAATGTGTCAAGGGAGGGTCTATGTGTCCTCATACTGCAATGTGGAAGCCCTGTATGATCATTGCTTGGCTGCTGCCTTGCATTGGGACACAAGATGGGCAAATCTGAGATGCACAGTGATGTAGAAGTATTCAAGTCGCGCTCTGCACTGGCACAGCAGTGAAATGCAACATCAACCCCTTTGGGGGAGTGCGTGAGATGGCAACTAATATGTCTAACCTAAGTATTTTTGTTTAAATAGGAAAAGAGGGCACACGATGCCCGAGAGAGGTCCTGGACTGGTGGTGGCGTGGCCAGTCAAGCATACCTGAGTAGAATGGAGGAGGAAGCTTTGACGATAGCAGGGGAGGAAGGAGGACACGCCATTGCAGATGCAAAGGCTGGTATACCTGGCCATGAGAGTGAGTGATCCAGAATGTGGTGGTAGAGTGTATGGGGGGGGAGGGAAGCGGTGATGGACCAAGGGTGTGATGATTGTCTAATGCACTGAAGTATGCTTTCAAAAGTCGAATCACACAGATGTGACCTAAAACACAGCAGGGGCCAGGAAGCATCTCCGTTGCTCAACCATCCACCTCTGAGGTGGAGGAGGGCGCCTCAGAGGGTGCCCCGTCACATCCTCTCAGTGCACCAAGTACCAGCGCAGATACTTACACCACCGTTGGGATTAGCGTGTTCACGGAGTTGAATTCACAGACAGGTGTGAGCACAACACAGTTGCCGAGCCAGTCAACAGAGGCAGAACCGGCCGATGCCTCACGCACTCAGAGGAGTGCGGGATGCCAGGACAGTGCAGAGCCACAAGCTGATGACGAGCCTCTGATAACATCCATTCATCAGGAGATGTTGCAGGTGCAGCATGCAGTGCCTGGAAATCTGGCAGATTTGCCAGAGATGCTGCGAGTTCTGATTCATACTCTGGAAACATCCATCCAGTGTATGAGTTCTGCAAACTCTCAGGCATTTGTACATGTGGATTCCTCCATTGAAAGACTGGCGGTTGCAGTGGAGGGGCCAGTACTGGACGCAATTCATGACCTCAGAGCGAGTGTGGCCTCCCTGGACCAGAGCACCAGAGAGCAGAATCGGATGCGCTGGTGACAGGTTGAGGCTGCTCATCCCTCTGATGTCACCATTGAGGACCGGCCGAGCCTCAGGAGGGCACAGGGGCAGCAGATCGCATATGGGAGCTCCTCTCAGGGCGCCCCTCATGCATCGCGCAGCTCCTTGCTCCCTCTGCCAGGGACATGTGAACCGCTAACTCCCAGGGTGTTAGAGGGTGCTCATGATATTTATCATGAGAACCCTGAAATGCCACGGCCCTCACGGCCACGAGCGGGCACAGGACGTCCACCAAAGTCATCACAAGCAAGGCCGCAACCAGATCAGCCACCTGCCTCTGGTGAGTCTGGTGGCGAGGGATCGTCCACGCGCATGAGCACTCGCAAACGAATTAAGAAATCACATTAACATCACTCCTGGTTAACTGGGTTACTTGTAAGTTCTTTATTTAATTTGTATGAGAAAAAAGTGTAATAAGTTTTGTGTCATGACTATTTTACATGTCATTCCTGAAGTCACATCCAACATCATTGCTCAACACAAGTAGTTTTAAATGTGAGGTCATACACCTGGGTTGGGTTCCTCATGATGTGAAGGAGAGCATCATCACTTTATCTCTCCCCCTGAAGGTGAGTGAATTTGCTCTCTCAGATCCTCACAATGAGTCATCTCAAATGGCAATATCAAATGTGTGAAAATGTATATCCTCTCAATAGAAACACCTGCCTATTGGAGACTCCCTGGTCTCTCTCGCACTTAGTGCCAAATTACATTCAGCTTCCTCTCCCTGATCATCATGTGACTGATGCCCAGCTTCCTCATCAGAAACTCCATCATCATCTGATGACGCATCGCGCTGACCTTGATCATCCTCCAGGGCCTCTCCATTTTCAATCGCCAGGTTATGCAAGGCACAGCAGACGACAGTAATTCTTGAGACCCGTGATGGTGCGTACTGCAGTGCTCCACCAGAGTGGTCAAGACACCTAACTCTCATCTTTAGTAGGCCTATAGTTTGTTCAATTGTCACTCTGGTGGCCGCATGCCTCTCATTGTATCGTTCCTCCGCGTGACCCCTTGCGTTCCTCACTGGTGTCATTAGCTATGTCTTCAGAGGATAACCCCTACCGCCAAGTATCCATCCCCCCAGTCTGTCAAGAGGACTGAAAGGTGCAGGCACCTGGGAGTTTCGGAGAATTAAAGCATCATGACAACTCCCAGGGTAATGTGCACACACCTGCATGATTCTCTTCCGATGATCACAGACAAGCTGAACGTTCATTGAATGGAATCCCTTGCGGTTCATGAACGCCCCCAACTGACCTGCTGGTGCTCTAAGACATGAGTACAGTCCATCATGCCCTGTACCAGTGGGAACCCAGATATAGTGCTGAAGCCTCTGGCTCTCTCAGCCTGACTACTATTGTCCGTCTTGAACGTGATGAAATGGTTAGCATGTTAGAACAATGCATCAGTCACAACCTTTATGCAGTGGTGCACTGCTGCTTATGAGACTCCACACAAGTCTACCGCTGGGGCTTGAAACAAACCACACGCATAGAAGTTAAGAGCTATTGTAACCTTAAGAGCGACCGGCATTGGATGGCTACCGATACAGTTTGAGGCAACATCCACTGCCAGCATCTCACAAAGAAATGTGACAGTCTCCCGTGACAGCCATAGTCTTCTTCTGCGCTGGTGTTCTGACAGCTGCAGGTAGCTCAGATGCGGTCAGTATGCCCTTCCTGCTGGGTAGGCACATCTCCCGACGTGTGTTTGCTCCCGGGCTACTCTGCCACCTGTTCTCCCTCCCACAGTACGAGGATGCACTGGGCCAGCTGGTTGCACGTTCCCCTGCCCTTTTGTCCTTCTGTCCCTCCTTGGGGCGTAGTCCTCCTCATCTGATGATCCACCTCCAGAGTGAACAATTCCCATTGTTTTACAGCAGACCAGATGCAATGACCACAGGTATTAGCTTCCAGCTATTAGGACTGGCTCACGAAACCCCCTTCCTTTCACCCAATAACTTAGAGCAGCTGGGGACCGAGCAGCAGTGAATAACAGTCAGATGAACCCTTCTGCACAAGCTGCAAACACCACCCCTTGTTATGACACACAAATGGCATCAGAATTAATAAAGAGCAAAAAGAAAAATTGTACCTCCAACTCCCTCATGAATCAATGCCTGCCGCCCTTTTAAACCTGCCAGATTCCCGAGACGCCCCACGACCCGATTTACGGCTGTTAAATCAGGCGGTACACGTGAAATTGCTGTCAATTGCTTTATCAAGTACCTTAATGAGCTTTCAATTGCTTGTAGTTGGGCAGCGAGTGCAGACTCGAGCTCGCCTGACTTCCTACGTTCGTTAAATGGCGTCTGCACGTCATGACGCCTGGGACCTGGCCCGATGTCATTGCACTCCATTTTACCTTCCAGGCGCCGCCGATATGACCCGATTCCCGAAGGTAAAATTGCAGCCCTAGTCTAGTTTAATACAAAGCAAACTAACTGGAAAAGCCCAGGAAGTTTAGTCCTTGTTACCACATGAGAGTTCATCAAATTATGAACTGTCCAAGAATGCTATCCTCGGGTCATATGAATTTGTACCCGAAGCCTATCGCCGAATGTTTAGAACCCTCAAAAAGCAAGCCAATCAAACTTATCCGGAGTTTGAATGAGGTAATCAGCTGGCTTTTGACCAGTGGCTGAGGGCTTTAAAAATACAGCTCAGCGATGAGACTCTCAGAGAAGTAATTCTGTTAGAGGAATTTAAAAACTCTCTCCCATTCTGAATAAAGACCCATGTAGAGTAGCAGCAGGTTCAGGAAGCCCAGCAAGTAGCTGTTCTGGCCAATGAGTTTGCTTTAATTTATAAGTCAGTTTTCCAGGGGAAAACCTTTCCTAATCACCCCAACAAATTCGAAACGCACAAAGGGTAGGAAGGTAATATCTGCCCAGGCAGTCCTGGGAAAGAAAGGAAAGCAGGAGACACAGGGGGCCCTCCTCTAGCCAAAAAGGAAGGTGCTGTGATCAAAAGTGAGACCCGGAGACCTGGGTGCTTCCATTGTAATAAAGCAGGGCATTTAAAAGCTGACTGCTGGAAACTAAAGGGAAAATCGGTAGGGTTAATCAGGGCACACCCGCTCAGTGAAGACGGAATGATGATGGAAAGCACAGAACAAGCTATGGCTTTAACTGCAGTAAGAGTGCTTCCCAGGAAGCTTACTGTGGCCAGTGCAGGAAAAGTTAATAGGATTCCTGAAGGTTAGCAGGGTTTTGTATTTGAAGGGAAACTAACCCCATACCCCTCGAGTGGGGCAAGCAAGCCCATAGTGATTCTCAGGGACACAAGGGAGACTGGATCCCTTTTACTGGGAAAAGGCCTAGCCTTACTCCAGAGAGTGCAGTGAACACCAAAATGCTGGTGAATGGTATTGGAGGGAAGTGTATGCCTGTACCTGTACACTGGGTGCATCTGGAGTGCGACCTAGTTTCGGGATCGGTGACCGTAGGGATTGTCCCTAGTTTGTCTGTGGACAGGGTTGACCTTCTCCAAGGTAATGATCTGGCAGGGGTGAAGGTGGTAGCCCTCCCAGTAGTGAAAGAAAGACCATAGGAGGTCAGAGAAACAGGGCAGTGGCAGGAGACGGTTCCCTGCAGAGCCCCTGAATCTGTAGTGGGTCAGGTTATGATCAAACTAGCTCCCCCAGAGGAGACTGCATTGGCACTGCAGGCAGATGACCATGAGGTCTGCCTGTCCGAGACTTTCTTTGGAAAGTTAGAGGACCCAGGGAATGCATAAAATGGATTTTCCCTAGCTGAGGCTCAGCGAGCCGACCCAGTATTGTGAGAGTCAGCACAGGCTGCCCAGTCGGAAAGTGAAGCAGAGGAAGTCCCTGATTGCTACCATTTAAAGAATGAGGTACTGATGAGGAAATGGAGTTCTCCTCACAGACCTGAGGCAAGGAGTGGACAGTAATTCATCAGTTAGTGGTGCCACAGAGGTACCGGGGAGAAATATTAGAAAGGGCCCGCAAGACTATAGTGGCTGTACATTGGTATACAAAAGAGCAAAGCCTGCATAAGACAGCATTGACTGGCCAAAACTCCACAAAGATGTGGTGGAGTACTGCAGGAGTTGTCACATGTGCCAGGTTGAGGGGAAACCCCAACCTACAGTGAAACCTGCTCCCCTAGTCCTGTACCAGTGTTAGGAGGGCCCTCCAGCAGAGGGCTGCTGAACTGTAAGGGACCCCCGCTTAGAACAAAAGGGAACAGGCAGGCACAAGGCTGAAAAATGTTTCAAAAGAGAAGGGGAAAAGTGACCAAGATGGCAGGTTAAAGGAAGTCTGGGAGGAATCCCAGATGAAAACCCCTATTTTCCAGTCAACCAACCCTGAAAAATGTGAAACATTAGACCCCACATCCTCCTATGTAAATGCAGACTCTAGAAGCACTCCACCAGAGTTGCTAACAGCATTTACAGGAACCTGCAGAGATAAAGAGAGACCTCTAGGTGGCACAGAAACCATGAGGGTGATGCCTCACCTAGCTGAAGTGTCACAGGAGAGTGCAGCCAAGTCTGTACAAATACCTACAGGCAGGAGTGTCCCAGAGAACAAAGGGGAGAGTAAAAAAGAATCCTCCCCCACAGTCAGAGGAAAAGGGAACCACCCATCCCCTGAATTCAAGGGTCTTTGCATGACTCAGAGAGTTCAGGATAGACCTGCCCACTGCTAACTCTCCTGACAAAAAAAGAGAAAATTTAAGTAGCACTGGCACCCCAGAAAAGGGCATTTTAATAAAGTTTAAGACTGGTGAATGAATGGAAACGAATGAGAGAAATGCATGTTTTTTCTTTCTGTATCTTATATTTTTCTCAAACGCTGTAATGAAATGCACCATTATTTTTTTCAAATTGCATTTTATTCCCCCGGGTGTGGAGGTGTTAGGCAAGCCCCCCACCTGCCAAGAAAGAGGGAAATTAATTTTGCCACTTGAACATTAAAACTTAAAATTGCAAGCCCCTGACTGGAAAGATATTTGCATAGTAACAAACAGTGTTGGAAGAAGGGACCCAGTCCTTGCTTCCCCAATACACAGAAGAAGTGGGCAGACCAGCTAAGTCACATGACTAGCTTGCTGTTGGTTTTTTGAACTTGCCACAGATTTGAAATCAGAAAGCTGTTTTCTCCTGGACTGAGAACACCTCTCTCCTGTCTGCTCTCATCTCGCTCTCACCAGCTTCAGAAACTATTGAAGACACATGAACCCCAAGACAGAAAAGTCTCCTACAATGAGCAAGCAAGACTACTTACAAAAGGACTACAGTGAGCTCGAAGCACAGTAAACAAGAAACTCTTCTGATATTGTCTCAAACCTCTCCATTTTACTTTTCCTATCTTTTCTGTCCCTATTCGCATGTGTGTATCGCGTATGCATGCTAGCGTGGGCGCGGCATGTATCCGTAGGTGTTAACCGAATTAGAGCTTAAGTTTAAGTTTTAATAAATTTCACTTTTCTTCTTTAAATCTAAGAATGCCAGTTTATGCCGATTTCTTTGCCTTATAATTGGAAAGTGGTATCAAGGATTCACCAAAGGGGGAGCTCAAAACACAGTGTGTTTAAAATTAAAACCCTGTTACAATAAGACCAGGCGAAGACAGTAAAAGACCCCTAGACACCTTTCTCACCTGGTCGTAACACTTAGATGAAGGGACCGAAGATATGGTTGCTAAGTTTGCTGATGACATAGAGATAGGTAGGAATGTAGGTTTGGAAGAGGACATAAGGAGGATACAAAGGGATACAGATAGGTTAAGTGAGTGGGAAAATGTGAAGTTGTCTATTTTGGCAGGAAGAAGAACAAAGAAGCATATTATCTAAATGGTGAGAGATTGCAGAACTCTGGGATGCAGCGGGATCTGGGTGTCCTAGTGCATGAAATGCAAAAGGTTGGTCCGCAGGTACAGCACGTAATTAGGAAAGCTAATAGAATGTTATCGTTTATCGCGAGAGGAATTGAATACAAAAGTAGGGAGGTTATGCTTCAGCTATACAGGGCATCGGTGAGACCACATCTGGAGTACATCTGGGTGGCACAGTGGCGCAGTGGTTAGCACCGCAGCCTCACAGCTCCAGGGACCTGGGTTCGATTCTGGGTACTGCCTATCTGGAGTTTGCAAGTTCTCCCTGTGACTGTGTGGGTTTTCGCCGGGTGCTCCGGTTTCCTCCCACAGCCAAAGACTTGCAGGTTGATAGGTAAATTGGCCATTGTAAATTGCCCCTAGTGCAGGTAGGTGGTAGGGAATATGGGATTACTGCAGGGTTAGTATAAATGGGTGGTTGTTGGTCGGCACAGACTCGGTGGGCCGAAGGGCCTGTTTCAGTGCTGTATCTCTAAATAAATAATAAAATACTGTGTACAGTATTGGTCTCCTTATTTAAGGAAGGATGTAAATGCGTTGGAAGCAATTCAACGAAGGTTTACTAGACTGATACCTGGAATGGGCAGGCTATCTTATGATGAAAGACTGGACAGGTTAGGCTTGTATCTGCTGGAATTTAGAAGAGTAAGAGGCAACTTGATTGAAACATATAAGATCCTGAGGAGTCTTGACAAGGTGGATGTGGAAAGGATGTTTCCCCTTGTGGGAGAATCTAGAACCAGGGGTCACTGTTTAAAAATAAGGGGTCACCCATTTAAGACAGAGATGAGGAGAAATGTTTCTCTGAGGGTCATTAGTCTTTGGAACTCGCTTCCTCAAAAGGCAGTGGAAGCAGAGTTTTTGTATATGTTTAAGGCAGAGGTAGATAGATTCTCGATAAGCAAGGGGGTGAAAGCTTATTGGGGGGTAGCTGGTAATGTGGAGAAATCAGTTCAGCCATGAACTTATTGGGAGAGCAGGCTCGAGGGGCAGAGTGGCTTACTCCTGCCTCTAATTCGTACGTACGTATGTTTGTATGACTCTGAATTTGGTCCATGGAATATTGCTCCTGAATCCTTTTACATGGAACTCCAAGACAGCAGTGCTAAATCATAAAATACCCTTAGATAGCTACTGCAAACTAGTCTGTGATCACAAATCTGAGTAACTGCTGAAATTCCAGTAATACACAGGCAATAACAAGGGGGTTACATACCTTTGCAAAACTATTTAGGAAATTTTAAAACCCATCTTACAAACATATAGCATGAACATTATTGTTCAAATGTGACTTATATTCCCTTGAATATAGACGATAAAGGGGGGATCTGATTGAAATGTTGAAAATGTTAAAAATCGTTTTTTAAAAAATTCATTCATGGGATGTGGGCGTCGCTGGCCAGGCCAGCATTTATTGCCCATCTCTAATTGCCCTTGAGAAGGTGGTGGTGAGCTGCCTTCTTGAACCACTGCAGTCCATTTGGGGTAGGTATACCCACAGTGCTGTTAGGAAGAGAGTTCCAGGATTTTGACCCAGCGACAGTGAAGGAATGGTGATAGCGTTCCAAGTCAGGATGGTGTGACTTGGAGGGGAATGGCAGGTGGTGGTGTTCCCATGCATTTGCTGCCCTTGTCCTTCTAGTTGGTAGAGGTTGCGGGTTTGGAAGGTGCTGTCTAAGGAGCCTTGGTGCATTGCTGCAGTGCATCTTATTGATGGTACACACTGCTGCCACTGTGCGTCGGTGGTGGAGGGAGTGAATGTTTATAGGTGGGGTGCCAATCAAGTGGGCTGCTTTGTCCTGGATGGTGTCGAGCTTCTTGAGTGTTTTTGGAGCTGCACCCATCCAAGATGAGCACTTGGCACGTCATAACATTCAAGGCTATGGGCCAAGTGCTGGCAAATGGGATTAGGTAGACTGGTCAGGTGTTTTAATGCATCAGTGCAGACTCGATGGGCCGAAGGGCCTCTTCTGCACTGTATTATTCTGTGATTCAGGCAAGTGGAGAGTATTCCATCACACTCCTGACTTGTGCCTTGTAGATGGCTTTGGGTGTCAGGAAGTGAGTTACTCGCCTCAGGATTCCTACCCTCTGACCTGCTCTTGTAGCTACGGTATTTATATGGCTACTCAAGTTCAGTTTCTGGTCAATGGTAGCCCCCAGGATGTTGATAGTGGGGGATTCAGCGATGGTAATGCTGTTGAATGTCAAGGGGAGATGGTTAGATTCTCTCTTGTTGGAGATGGTCATTGCCTGGCACAAATGTTACTTGCCACTTATCAGCCAAGCCTGGATATTGTCCAGGTCTTGCTGCATTTCTACACGGACTGCTTCAGTATCTGAGGAGTCACGAATGGTGCTGAACATTGTGCAATCATCAGCGAACATCCCCACTTCTGACCTTATGATTGAAGGACGGTCATTGATGAAGCAGCTGAAGATGGTTGGGCCTAGGAAATTACCCTGAGGAACTCCTGCAGTGATGGCCTGGAGCTCAGATGATTGACCTCCAACAACCACAACCATCTTTCTTTGTGCTAGGTATGACTCCAGCCAGCGGAGGGTTTTCCTCCTGATTCCCATTGACTTCAGTTTTGCTAGGGCTTCTTGATTCCATACTCGGTCAAATGCTGCTTTGATGTCAAGGGCCATCACTCTCACCTCACCTCTTGAGTTCTGCTCTTTTGTCCATGTTTGAAACAAGGCTGTAATAAGGGCAGGAGCTGAGTGGCCCTGGCGGAACCCAAACTGAGCGTCACTGAGCAGGTTATTGCTAAGTAAGTGCTGCTTGATGGAGCTGTTGATGACACCTTCCATCACTTTACTGATGATTGAGAGTAGGCTGATGGGGCAGTAATTGGCTGGGTTGGACTTGTCCTGCTTTTTGTGTACAGGACATACCTCGGCAATTTTCCACATTGCAGGATAGATGCCAGTGTTGTAGCTGTACTGGAACAGCTTGGCTAGGGGCGCAGCAAGTTCTGGAGCACAGGTCTTCAATACTATTGCTGGAATATTGTCAGGGCCCATAGCCTTTGCAGTATCCATTGCCTTCAGTCGTTTCTTGATATCACGTGGAGTGAATCGAATTGACTGAAGTCTGGCATCTGTGATGCTGGGGACTTCAGGAGGAGGCCGAGATGGATCATCAACTCGGCTCTTCTGGCTGAAGATTGTTGCAAATGCTTCAGCCTTATCTTTCGAGTTAGGCAATTCAAGAGATAAATCAGGAAGCATTTGTTCACATAAAGGATGTGGATGCTAAGACAATTGGAGCTTTCAAGATTGGGATCTATAGATTTTTATTAGGTAAAGGTATCAAGGGACATGGAGCTAAGCTGAATTGTGCCAGTTAGATCCAATGTCACTGGAGGAAATAGAGCTCTCTCAGGCTTTTTCTTCACCCATAATGGTGCTGATCCTCTTTCAAATTTTACATATTTTGTGACTTTTTTTGCTTGTCAATCATTCAAGGTGATGGATGTCCATGCTGGAGAATGGAGTATGTTTTCACTTTTGACATCCAATGTTAACCTCAAACACTAAATACATTGAAATATGATCAAATTCCAGGCTTTCTGACCCAGCAGTAATATGCCTTATCAAATTGTACCCACATTACCACAGCGACCACAATCAAAAATACTTTGTTGTTTGTGAGGTGATTAGGCAGCTGTTGAGGTGATGAAAGATGCTATGTAGAAGTTTGTTCTTTCTTCTGTTATTCTCAACCTCATAAGAGAAGTTCCATGCTAGTGTGTGATTTATTTGCAGTTCTAGTTAGTATTGGATTTTCACTTCTCATTTCAGTCAGTTCACTGAGTCAATTTTCTTTCTTCCTCTCCCTGAAGCTATTGAGTCTTTTTGGAGTAGAGCCAATAGGTGCCAGGTTTCCTTCAGCATCTTACCCAAGTGACCTGCGCGCCTGGACTATGTATATTGGCAAACTATTCCAACAGCTGGCTAAGGCTGCTTGTCAGCTAGGATGGATTCAATCACAGATCACAGAAGAGGTTACAGGACTGTGTATTAACTTGCTGGCTCACCCAAGTTCTACTCCAGTCTTTCATTATTCATGGCATGTATAACCCTATTATCAGAAATAACATGAACATTTTCTTACATTTACAGAGTGCCCTTATGATGCTCAGATTATCCTTACAAAGAAACATCATGGCCTCAGCAGAAATATTCATTTTGTTACTTCGGTTAATGGGTCTGTCCACATCTTGAATTTTCACAGCAATTCAACACTGAGTGTAATGTCCATTGTTACCTACCATAACATAAGGCTATAGAATGCAATGCATTCACCTTTTATTGTGTGTGCCTTTGTACAATAGATAATACAAATCAATAAACGTTCTTTGCTTCTCTACACTTCTCAAATGTTATTTTATGAGATTCAGCATTCGGGATAGAGAGAATGTCAGTTTGATAGATGATGCATGAAATAGAAAAGGTGGTAGTAGCTTGAAAACTGAAAACACCTTTCAGAACTCCAAGGCTTTTGAGTATTTAAACTGTCACCTTGAGTGCTTCTTAACAGCAGTGAAAAATGACCCTGAACAATCGATCTGTTCTTCATGGTTGTCACAGAGTTCTACAAGAAAAAAGATCTGAAAAAGGTATGAATGGCCAAGATTACGTGTGACTTCAGGGATTGCGAACATGCAGAATTGTCTTCTGATTTGGGCTTGAATGAAGTGGGAATATTTCTAGTATCTAACATGTGTTGTGATATCATAACATTTATGGAATCAGGTGATACTTCAATATTTAGCAAGATTTAGTATTCTTTCCATCACAAAGAATGATTTTTGACCTGCAGGGATGATTTTAATTGCTCTTGATAAGTACTTCCTGTTTATAACATGATTTTCATGTCAAGGAGTGACTTAGTGACACTTATACGATCACATTAGTCTATGGGGAGGCGGTGGCGTAGTGGTATTGTCACTGGACTAGTAACCCAGAGACCCAGGGTATTTCTCTGGGAACATGGGTTCAAATCCCACCACAGCAGAAGGTGGAATTTGAATTCAATTAATAAATCTGGAATTAAAAAGCTATTCTAATGATGGCCATGAAACCATTGTCGATTGTTGTAAAAACCCATCTGGTTCACTAATGTCCTTTAGGGAAGGAAATCTGCTGTCCTTACCTGGTCTGGCCTACATGTGACTCCAGACGCACAGCAATGTGGTTGACTCTTACATGCCCTCTGAAAAGGCCGAGCAAGCCACTCAGTTAGGGCAATTAGGGATGGGCAATAAATGCTGGCCTGGCCAGCGACGCCCACATCCCATGAATGAATAAATAAATATAGAAATGGGACATACATTGGCTGTAAATCCGGCTATTAGTTAAAAAATATATTTTCTTCCTCCTCCAAGATGGACTTTGGGAATAGTCAGCAAACAGCAAGAGCTAATTCAAACAATCTGAAGACAAGCAGTGTCCTGGAAAATATTTATCCAACAACTAACATTGTTAAAGAAACACGCATTAACTAGTTGTTTATCTCATTACTGTTTCTGGGACCCAAGAAAATAAGAGAATCAAAAACAGTTGTCCTAGGTCAAGAGTTCAAATATAGGTATCAAACTAACCCTTGATTTTAACTCATTGCATCTGACAGAAAAAAAGTAGAGGTTGGGGCAGTTAGAATGGAGTGGGGTACTTACAGACTCCTTTCTTCTTCCAAAAACTCGCTCCAATTTTAAATTACAGATGACAAGGTCACCTACCTCAATCTGATGAGGTCCTCCTTGAACATGCACGTCAGTCTCTGACCATGTCATCAGGGCCCAATCTGCCATTTGCCTCAGCGAAAAGCAATGGTGGCTTCCTCACTAGTCCAAAGCTGCTGGGAACAAATGCCAGGGCCACAAGGCTCCCAACGAGTTTTTAATTTTTCTTTTAGTTTCCTTGTGGGGCTGGAGAAGCAGTAGTGATTCCATCCCTGACATGGGCTTCCCCCTACTCGCTGACAGGGATTCCCCTCTTGGAGAATTTCAACAGGCTTACCTTGAAATGGTGACCATTCTTGTTGCTCCCCAGCAGTGGCCTCCTGCCACCCAAATTCATGCTCCTGCTAAATGGCCAGGCAGTGATTCTGACTGGGTTTGGGCGGGAATAAATGTTGCAAATTTAAATGACATTCTGGAGCTAAAATCTCTTTAATCCTTAGCATACAATTTTGTCACTCACCCTAGTACCACCCCCACAACCTTCAAATTGGACTGACCCTGCGCTGCATTAAGATCAGGGCCTTTATCTTATGTGAGTTTTGCAGTGTTGGAGTTGTTGGGCTATAGTGCCGGTTTTTGGGCGCAATGAGCAACTACTCATACCCAGTCGAGGTAATGTAGGCATCACGCATGTTAAAGTCCAGAAAGCCTATCCTTACTCCGTTTCACATTTATTATGCAGAGGAAAAGGATTACAAACATGTAGCTCCTCACTCAAACCCTTCATCAGTCTGAGTAACTGTCTGCTTATAAGTGCTCGAGTAAGACCCCAATTAACACCCTCCACCTGCATCTAATCAAATGCAAAATTAATAGATTAACAACGCAAACTTTCTGCTGCCTACGTATCAGTGTGATAATGGCACACAGGCCAGTTCTAAACACACTGCTGACTGTCTCAGCAGGGAGCTCAGGTGCGTGCGTGGCTAGCATAAATTACATTTAGCCTGCACTTCTTAAAGGCAGACTGCACCCCTTAAAGGGAAAATGCATTCAGGTTGCAGCAGCTGATGGAACTACAACACAAAGTGTTCTAGAGAAGGAATAAGCATACCGATGGAGCAGCAGGCCAGAGAGAGAGCTCCCAGGTTCGCTGATGTGGAGCTGGAGGCCATAGTCCAAGCGGTGGAAAGGAGAAGAATGGTCATCTTTCCACAGGGGGCCAGAAAGACCTCCAGACACACAAGTCATAGGGTATGGAAGCAGGTAACCACAGAAGTCAATTCAAGGAGGGTGGCCCCGAGGACCTGGCTGCATTGCCACAAAAAAAATCAATGATTTTATATGAGTTGTCAAGGTCAGTGAATGCATCTTATAATTCCATCTCCTACCCACCACACCACCAACCTCACACACTGCTTAATACACTACATCCCATCACTATCTTATCAGAATCCTCTAGCAATCAGGCTTAACATTCAGATACTCCAGCTCATCCTCACACACTTACCAGTGCTGCAAGCCTTACACCTACATCTTGCAGCTTCCACATTCTGCTACCTATTCAGTTATGACAGATACATCATCCAAACACATTGCAGCACACTCACTGACACTCTTCCCTCTCTCTTGCAGGGCAAAGTTGCATATAACAGGAGGCAGCAAGAGAGAACTGGCCAGGGGCAGGCACGCTGGCATCTCCTGATCCCCTTGGAGAAGACAGTGCTGCGAATTATTGGATCAGCAGTGACTGAAGCCGATGGTATGTTTCTGCTTTATGCACATTCTCAAATCTCATTTCATCCTCATTCCACTCTGGCATGAAGTGCAAGCTACAGATGGTGTGATCATGGACCACTTGATTTCCACCCAAGCTCCCTTCCCTCACCCCAGCCCTCCTCTTCTGAATTTATGCTTTCAGATACCCAAGAACTGTCATCTGGACAGCCAGTGCAGCCTCACGGTGAAGGGAATGAGCAATAGCACATGTCTGATGAAGAAACGCTGTCACTTGTTCTGACACCAGCTCAGTTACTGGTACTGTGCAAACTTTAGAGGCTAGTATAGAGTCAGAATCAGCATGTGGTGAGTTACTGGGCATGAGTGACCTTCAGCCAGGCCAGAGGAAAGGATAGCTTGTATGCTAGCTCTGCAGTAGGTGTGGTCACAGATAAATTTAGCTAAAGCGGGCTCAGATGAGGACTTTGATGGGACAGCATACAGGAGAAGGCTGATGCACATGAACAGAGTGCTGCTTGATGCATTGGCAGGCCTGCCACAGAGCCCATTGTCACTGTCAAGGAGTAGGGAGGAGTCTGGAGGCACAGAACTTTGTGCAGAGCTTGGAGTCCACTCTTACCAGCATGAAAGTGGTGGCCAACTCCATTACGGCACTCGCTGACCGGGCCATGATACATCATTTAGTGGCTGACGTTTCGGTTTCCATTGAAGCACATCCAAGTGTCGTAGTGGAAGCTCAGACCTGAGGTCATGAGATCCATGTTTGTTGCCATGCAAGCCCAGTTTGCCATCATGCTGGCTTAGATTGCAACCACCATGGCTGCAGATACCAGAGCCCTAAGGGACTCATAGGCTTTCACAGCAGTCTAGCAGTAGAGCAAGTAGTCCTTATCATCAAGCAGCCACCCTCTGATTCATGGTGGTGACTCGAATATGGCAGGGACAGTTGACCAGTGCAGGATAGAAGCATCAAGGCTGCTGCCAGGATAGCAGGCACACCAGTGGATCCACGGAGCCCAATTTTGCAACTATTGTATTTTTGGATGTAATGTTAAACCAGTCTGTTTAAGTTGATGTAAAGGCTCCCATAACACCTTTGTAAGAAAAACATAAAAGTTGCAAGATACAACAGGAAATAGGTCATTCAGTCTGTGTCAGTATTTACCCTACACATCGACAAATAGGCAGAATCACATTTACTCACGCTGTTCCCATCTCCCTGTATCTCCTTCTCTTTCAACCACCTGTCCAATCTAATCTTGAATATTGACACAGGGCTGAAATTATTACATGGCAGCAGGTTCCAACAGTGGCACCAGAAGCAGGTGCTGCTTCCACTCAGGCACCCAGTGACTGGCTGAATGCGATCCCGCGATGGCCAGCCAATTAACGTAGGGGAGGTGCAGGGCCGATCCAATTAAAGAACAGAGGCAGGAAACAAAGCGCCGACAGCAGTGTCAGCTGACTCCACGGTGCTGGCGCCATATTTGAATGGCTGCCAGGCTGCAGTCATTGCTGCCAGGTTTGAAAAAGTGCCTGCCTGACTGGCTTCAAGACCCCTCTTGCTGCCTGACTGCTGCTGAAATCCAAGGAGCTGAATGCGAGCCTGCAATGACCATGCCAGAAGGAAGACCCCTGGTCTCCACAGTTTAGCAATGCCTCCCGGCTGCAAGGGTCCTCTTCTCAAGGGACAGGAAAAAGGGACCAACCCGCATGACCAAGTAAGCTTAGACAGAAATTACAGATGTGGTCAGCAGCTGTGGGGTCACCCCTGAATATGCGGGGGGGTGGCAATGCCAGAAACACGTCAATGATTACCTTCGCTCTGTCGAGGTGAGTTCTTCATACCACTTTCCTCTTTGGGGCTTACATGTGGCAATTTGAGACAGTGTGTGCGGTGTGGATGGAGTGACCACCCCGTCGGTGGCAATGGGGTCAGGAAGCGGCATATCCTGTCAGAGGCATGGCTGCATCTCGGTGAGAGCCCCCGCATCTGTCATTGGTGACCCCCACAAGATCCCTCGAGAACAGCTGCATGGAGGAGGCAATTGTGTGTCACCATCCTGGACCAATGGGCTGCCACCAGTATAGGTGTAATGCTAGTCTTCATGGGGAAACAGTAGTTCCTCCTTGTGATTGCAGAAGAAACTGGCACACAAATTTGCCGGGAAAGAGCCAAGACCAGGGGAAGAGTTCCAGATCTGCATATTCTGAGCCCAATGGAGGAGGAGGAGACCCTGGAACCGGCTGAGTTTCAGGGTGTCCTCTGCATTGCTGATTTTATCACAGGAGAGAGAGTGAACATGTGCAGGGGCACATCTGGCACACTCATGAGGTACAGTGCTCATGTGTTCACCACTGGACACATGGAGCTCTACATCAGGCATAGTTGGGATGAGGAATGCGATGCCCTTAATCCCTAAATGTTTGGATTCGTCATACAGTTCAAAGCCATCCCGAAGGTTGCAGAGCTGGAGAGAGCAGGGGTCAGCTGGCCACCTCTGAGGAGGAGGAGGGATCTTCAGGGGGTGCGGCATCACATCATTCCCCTGCATCCTTCACCAGTGCAGATACACTCACGTCGGTGGGTATACGTTCATGATTAGATCCAGGATCACATGCTGGTGAGCTCATCACATTCATGTCCGTGTAGCTGATGGAGGCTGTGACAGCCAAGGCTATTGACAGTCGGAGGACTGCAGGAGGTCAGGCCCATGCTGAGCCCCAGGCTGATTATACGCCCCTGGAGTTGGTGGCAACATGGCACTTGCTGCAGCTGCAGTGAGAGGTGAGGGAACATCTGGCAGAGCTGCCAGAGGCTATCACACCCGTGCACAAACGAAAGCTGGTGACCCTCACGATGCTGGAGATGCGTGCAGACCTTGTCCATGAGCTCTATGCTGCAGTGGCAAGGCAAGAGGGGGATGAGGCACCTGGTTCTGCACCAGGTCCTTTTCCTTCTCAGGTCAGCAGGGTGGTATAAGTGTGCCTTGTAAAGGAGGAGCAGCTGCTGCCTTCCACTTCTGGGGCCTCCTCCCAGGGCACTCCAAGTGTGATCAGCAGCTCCGCAGCCCCTTTCCCAGCTCTAGTAGCCACAGCGACAGAGAACAGTCCTGCACCTGTGAAGGAGCCCCTCAGCATGCTGGGGCCCTCCAGGATTCAGGAAGCCAGAGGACAGCTGCCAAGGTCATCCCAAGTCATGAGGCAGCCCGATCAGCAGACTGCCTCCACGTAGGCTGCAAGTGCAGGGGGAGCACCACTGGGGAGCAACACATAAGAGCACAAGAAAGCGAGTTAAGAAGAACAACTAGCTGTACTTGGGGTTCACGGGTATATAGATTTTGTGCATGTGTAGGCTTGGCTTCCGTGGTGCCACTCAATAAATGTTTGACTCACTGCTGTTGGTCATCCTTTCAATTCTTGCTGCCTTGTTGGATCTCATTAATGGGCTGTTAATGTTGGAGAAGGCCACATCTGGTCAGCTCCTCAGCTTTGCTAGTGTGCACTGTAAATCTGGGCACTGGGTGATGGAGTGCGAGATGGAGGAGGCGACAGCAGGTCCGCATAAAGGTAAGGCTTTATTGCACTGATTGTGAAAGGGAATCAGGGTCACAAGAAACGTGAATGTATGTGATCATCCCGAGCATCCCTTATTTGCCCTTGCCTCTTCTAGGGGATTCTTCATCTTGTGCCACCTGCTCAGCAGCGTCCTCTATATCCTCCTTGTCGGATGAAGAATGGTGATTGGTTATGTCCTCATTATTGAAGGCCCCTTTGCAGTGGACGACCACCATGATACGCAAGACTTTTGCCGGGGCATAGTGAAGAGCTCCACTGGCACGATCTAGGCACCTGAATCTCATTTTTAGTGGTGCAATGGCCTTCTCGCTAGTTGCTTGGGTGAACCTGTGGCAAGTACTGTGACTCTCCACTGCTGCTGAGCGTGGATTCTTCATAGGCGTGAGCAGCCATACCTTCAATGTGTAGCTCTTGTTCCCGAGAATCCATTCTTGAAGGCGCATGGGGGCCCAGACAGCTCTGACACCTGGGAATGCTGAAGAATGTATGCGTCATGGCTGCTTCCCGGGAACTTTGCTTTTGATGGACCTAGACTAGTTGGACTAGATGGAATGGAAGCCCCTTCTGTCGATTGAGGCAGCTGCCTGGTCCCTGGCCAAATGAGTGCAGTTAGAACATAGAACATAGAACAGTACAGCACAGTACAGGCCCTTCGGCCCACGATGTTGTGCCGAACCTTTAACCTACTCGAAGATCAAACTAACTACCTACCCTTCATTCTACTATCATCCATATACCTATCCAAGAGTCGCTTAAATGCCCCTAATGTATCTGCTTCTACTACCACCGCTGGCAGCGCATTCCACGCACCCACCACTCTCTGTGTAAAGAACCTACCTCTGACATCTCCCCGAAACCTTCCTCCAATCACCTTAAAATTATGCCCCTTGGTGATAGCCCTTTCCACCCTGGGAAAAAGTCTCTGGCTATCCACTCTATCTATGCCTCTCATCATCTTGTACCCCTCTATCAAGTCACCTCTCATCCTTCTTCGCTCCAATGAGAAAAGCCCCAGCTCCCTCAATCTTTCTTCGTAGGACATGCCCTCCAGTCCAGGCAGCATCCTGGTAAATCTCCTCTGCACCCTCTCTAAAGCTTCCACATCCTTCCTATAATGAGGTGACCAGAACTGAACACAATATTCCAAGTGTGGTCTAACCAGGGCCTTATAGAGCTGCATCATAACCTCGCGGCTCTTAAACTCAATCCCCCCTGTTAATGAAAGCCAACACACCATACGCCTTCTTAACAACCCTATCAACTTGGGTGGCAACTTTGAGCGATCTATGGACATGGACCCCAAGATCCCTCTGCTCCTCCACACTACCAAGAATCCTGTCTTTAAGCCTGTATTCTGCATTCAAATTCGACCTTCCAAAATGAATTACTTCACACTTTTCCAGGTTGAACTCCATCTGCCACTTCTCAGCCCAGCTCTGCATCCTGTCAATGTCCCGTTGCAACCTACAACAGCCTTCCACACTATCCACAACTCCAGCAACCTTCGTGTCATCGGCAAACTTGCTAACCCAGCCTTCCACTTCCTCATCCAAGTCATTTATAAAAATCACAAAGAGCAGAGGGCCCAGAACAGATCCCTGCAGAACACCACTGGTCACCGAGCTCCAGGCTGAATACTTTCCATCTACTACCACCCTCTGTCTTCTAAGGGTCAGCCAATTCTGTATCCAGACAGCCAACTTTCCCTGTATCCCATGCCTCCGTACTTTCTGAATGAGCCTACCATGGGGAACCTTATCAAATGCCTTGCTAAAATCCATATACACCATATCCACTGCTCTTCCTTCATCAACGTGTTTTGTGACATCTTCAAAAAATTCAATAAGGCTTGTGAGGCATGACCTGCCCCTCACAAAGCCATGCTGACTGTCTCTAATCAAACTATGCTTTTCCAAATAATCATAAATCCTGTCTCTCAGAATCTTCTCCAATAATTTGCCCAATACCGACGCAAGACTGACTGGTCTATAATTCCCAGGGTTATCCCTATTCCTTTTCTTGAACAAGGGAACAACATTTGCCACCCTCCAATCATCCGGCACTACTCCAGTGGACAGTGAAGACGCAAAGATCATCGCCAAAGACACAGCAATCTCTTCCCTCGCTTCCCGTAATATCCTTGGGTATATCCCGTCTGGCCCCGGGGACTTATCTGTCCTCATATCATTCAAAATTTCCAGCACATCCTCCCTCTTAACCTCAACCTGTTCGAGCATATCAGCCTGTTCCACGCTGTCCTCACAAACGACCAGGTCCCTCTCACTAGTGAATACTGAAGCAAAGTATTCATTTAGGACCTCCCTTACCTCCTCCGACTCCAGGCACAAGTTCCCTCCACTATCCCTGATCGGCCCTACCCTCACTCTGGCCATCCTCTTGTTCCTCACATAAGTGTAGAACGCCTTGGGATCTTCCTTAATCCTACCCGCCAAGACTTTTTCATGTCCCCTTCTAGCTCTCCTAAGTCCATTCTTCAGTTCCTTCCTGGCTACCTTGTAACCCTCTAGAGCCCTGTCTGATCCTTGCTTCCTCAACCTTAAGTAAGCTTCCTTCTTCCTCTTGACTAGCTGTTCCACATCTCTTGTCATCCAAGGTTCCTTCACCCTACCATCCCTTCCCTGCCTCATCGGGACAAACCTATCCATGAGTTGCAGCAAGTGCTCCCTAAACAACCTCCACATTTCTGTCGTGCATTTCCCTGAGAACGTCTGTTCCCAATTTATGCTCCCCAGTTTCTGCCTAATAGCATTGTAATTCCCCCTCCCCCAATTAAATATTTTCCCATCCCGTCTGCTCCTCTCCCTCTCCATGACTATAGTAAGGGTCAGGGAGTTGTGATCACTATCACCGAAATGCTCTCCCACCGATAGATCTGCCACCTGGCCTGGTTCGTTGCCAAGCACCAAGTCCAACATAGTATCCTCTCTAGTCGGCCTATCTACATATTGAGTCAGGAAACCTTCCTGGACACACCTGACAAAAACTGCTCCATCCAAACTATTTGCACTAAGGAGGTTCCAATCAATATTAGGGAAGTTGAAGTCACACATGACAACAACCCTGTTACTTTTGCACCTTTCCAAAATCTGCCTCCCAATCTGTTCCTCCATGTCTCTGTTGCTATTGGGGGGTCTATAAAAAACTCCCAACTATGTGACTGCTCCTTTCCTGTTTCTGACTTCCACCCATAATGACTCAGTAGACAAACCCTCCTCGACGACCTCCCTTTCTGCAGCTGTGATACTATCCCTGATTAGCAATGCCACTCCCCCACCTCTTTTACCTCCCTCCCTATTCCTTTTGAAACATCTAAACCCCAGAACATCCAACATCCATTCCTGCCCCTGTGATATCCACGTCTCCGTAATGGCCACAACATCGTAGCTCCAAGTACTGATCCATGCTCTAAGTTCATCACCCTTATTCCTGACACTTCTTGCGTTAAAATAGACACACTTCAACCCATCATACTGGCTGCAACTTTGCCCTGTCAACTGTCTAACCTTCCTCACAGACTCTCTGCACTCGGTATCTGCCTGTTCAACAGCTACCCCATCCACTGATCCGTAGCTCCGGTTCCCATCCCCCTGCCAGACTAGTTTAAACCTTGATGACAACTTGAACCCGATGAAATGCAGCGATGGCTCTGAAGCCAATGGTCCTCTCTGCCTGACTGTCTAAGTCGGTTCGGTAATACACACAGTCGCCGACCCTCTTGAACAGGATTTGATGCAGCAATGGGCTGCAGCCTGGGAGATCCCACACATGCCCCCAGTGGATACCTGGAAGGATCTGTCGGCATAGAGGTTGAGAGCCACGGGATCTTCAGAGCCACGTATTGGATGTCCACCAATGTCCGCGGCTCTCACCTCATCCTGAAATATGGTGCAGAGATAGGTAACCGCTTCCCTGGTGAACCTCAGTCTGCGCTGACACTGTCGTTCAGACATCTGGAGATAGTTGAGCCATGTACAGATGACTCTACCCTGGGGATAGGCCCTTCTTCGTATGCGAGCTGATTGCCACAACCTTCTGTGCCCTTCACTGGCGTGCCCACCCGGAGGCTGGCCCCTTTGCTGCTCCTGGTGTTCCACATGTGCCCCCACCAGTGCCTGGACCTCCTTCCCTCTGAACAATTTGAGGGATGGGTAGTAAATGCTGGCCTAGTCAGTGACGCCCATATCCTGTGAACGAATAAAAAAAAGTGCTGCTCCTCCTCCTGGTGGCCACCACAATGACTGGGTCCTAGGCTTGTGCATTCTGTCCAACCTCCCCCGACACCTTTTCCTGGCTAGACCCTTCACAGCAAGTGCCATTGCCTCTCTGTGACACTTGCAACATGCAGCCTCAGCGCTGACACCTTTACTGACCTCCCCTCACTTCTGTCGTCATCTGGTGATGCCCTCCGTTCACTACCCTCCCTTCCACTGTACGTTGGTTCTTCGAATAGCGGCTTGGCAGAGGCAGCACTGAACTTTCGCCTTCTTGCCTCCTCCTTTAGCCAGGCGGGGCTCTGAATTCCCGCGGTTCCCATTGATAAAATTGGAAATATGGTGTAAAATCTGAGTTAATTGCCGCTTTAAATACTACAATTGGTATCCTACCATCTTGGAGTCAGAAGTCTGTCCTCCATGGTTCCCCCCACTGGTAAAATCTGGAAGCAACATCACAATGTTGGACTTCTGGTTGAACACATCCTGACCACATTTTATGCACCACCCCCCCCCACCCCCACCCCCCAACCTCCACACTTGCAATTCGTGGCCGGTAAAATTCCTCAACCTCGACCGTTCTACTTCAACCGTTAAATAAGTGAACACTGTGCCACTGTAAACATTACATTGGATCAATTTTTTAACTTTCTTCATAATCTTGAAAACTTTATTGATGTTGACTTTAAAATGCCTCAATGGTACAGAGTGGTAGCTTCAAAATCCAGCCCGTCATGGTTCCAGAAAGCTCCCTTGCTAATACACATCTTCAGCGAGTTGAATTCCTTGGCAGCCTCTCACTCCTCTTTCATACAAACTGGCAGAATTTTTTTCCTCAAAAAATGGATGGAATGAGCTGTTAGTTTTTTTTTGCAGCTGTTTTCTTTAAACACCAAAGACACCTTATTACCATCCCTTTGTAGCAGCAAAGCAGCTGAGATTAGATATTGACTAGCTGAAGACAGCAACACACAAGCAGGTTAGCAATTGAGGGAACAAGAACTCTTCTTGAAACAAAAGAAAATGCCACAAAGCTAAAACAGTACAATGGCAAGTGCTGACTCCTACACCAGCCAGTGACCTTGACAGATAGATCCTTTCATCATCTTATATCAATTGTGTTTTAATTCTTTCCTTTCAATAAGTCTTCGCTGTTGTGTTTCTTTTCTCATTACCTGCATTTAATTTCTTTTTCCGAATAGTGAGGCTTCAGACTCTTACTTTAAGAGTCCCGGGGTGAGCAGCAGCACTAAATGTGCTGTTGAGCGTCTGCACACCTCAGAAGGGAGCTGAAATCCGTGTAAAGCTATCAACACTTAAAGCTAGCCTGCACAACTTAAAGTCAGCCTGTACCTCTTAAAGGGGAGGTGCATTTTGGCTGGAGCAGGTGCTGGAAGTAGCTGGGGAACAGAGTCTGAACAGGAAAAACAGTGATTAGTGACACAACAGGGGAAAGAGTGTGTTCCAAGGTTTTCAGATGCTAATCGGAGATCTTGGTGCAGGAAGAGGTGGTCTCTATCCACAGAGAGACAGGAGGCCCTCAAACAAAATCTGAGAAGGCATTGGGAGAAGCAGGTCAGTGCCAACAATGCAGCCCTGAGGACCTGGATGCAGTGCTGAAAGAAATTCAATAACCTTGCATGAGTGGTCAAGGTTAGTGAATGTATCTCCAAATGCCACATTCCACCAGCTGCATCACTAGCCTCACACATTGCTCAATTCACCACACCCCGTCCCTCACCTACCGACAATCAATTACAACTCACACCCAACATTCATAGATTCACCTCAGCCTCACATATTTAAGACTGCTGCAAGCCTCACACCCACATCTCACAGCTCACACACACTGCCAGCTCCTCAACATTGTTAGCCACATCACCTAAACACAGTGCACCCCAATTACTGACACACTTCTCTCTCTCGTGCAGGACAAGGTGACACATAACCGGATGCAACAGCAGCTGGGGGACAGACACACCATCATGGAACAGATGGTATCTCTATCTTGCAGCAGCCATGACTGAGGTCATGGCCAGCAGCAGGGCTGAAACAATTGAAGATGATGATGTGTTCATACCTAATCCTCCTTCTCACATCCCACTTCCCCCTCATTCCACAATCCCACAAAAGACAGTGGGAGGATTGATACGAAGATGGCTGAACATACGAACAGTCGAATTAGGAGCAGGAGTAGGCCACTCAGCCCCTTGAGACTGCACCACCATTCAACAAGATCATGGCTGATCTGATTGTAACCTCAATTCCATATTACTGCCTACCTCCAATAAGCTTTCACCCCCTTGCTTATCAAGAATCTATCTACCTCTGCCTTAAAAATATTCAAAGACTCTGGTTCCACTGCCTTTTGATGAAGAGAGCTCCAAAGACTCACATCTTCTAAGAGAAAAAAATTCTCCTCATCTGTCTTAAATGAGCAACCCCTTGTTTTTAAATGGTGACCACCAGTTCTAGATTCTCCCACATTCACCCTGCAAAGACCCCTCAGAATCTTATATGTTTCAATCAAGTCGCCTCTTACTCTTCTAAATTCCAGCGGATGCAAGCCTAGCCTGTCCAACCTTTCATCATAAGACAACCCACCCATTCCAGGTATTTGCATCCTTCCTTAAATAAGGAGACCATTACTGTACAGAGTACTCCAGATGTGGTCTCACCAATGTCCTGTATAACTGAAGCATAACCTCCCTACTTTTGTATTCAATTCCCCTCGCAATAAATGATAACATTCTACTAGCTTTCCTAATTACTTGCTGTTCCTGCATGCTAACCTTTTGCAATTCATGCACTAGTCCACCCAGATCCCTCTGCATCACACAGCTCTACAATGTCTCACCATTTAGATAATATGCTTCTTTTTTTAGTGACAGGAAACAGAGTAGTGGTGAAGAGCTGTTTTTCAGACTGGAGGAAGTTGTCTAGGGGTTGGTACTTGCACCACTGCTTTTCTTGATCTATTCCAATGACTTAGACTTGGGTATACAGGGCACAATTTCAAAATTTGCAGATGACGCTAACCTTGGAAGTACTGTGAAGTGTGGGGAGGATAGTGATGGTGGAGGCAGGTTCAATTGAGGCATTCAAAAGGGAATTGGATAAGCACCTGAAAAGAAAAAATTGCAAGGCTACAGGAAAGGGCAGGGGAGTGGAACTAGCTGGGTTGCTCTTGCAGAGAACTAGCCTGGACATGACGGGCCAAATGGCCTCCTTCTGTGCTGTAATCATTCTATGATTCTATGATTCTGATTTACAAACTGCAGATTGTGTAAGCTTGCATCACTTGTATTCCACACTTCTCACCACAACATTACCCTTGTGCCTTTGTCCTTTCAGATACCCAGGAACTACAACCTGGCCAGGGAATGGCGGAAGAGAAGAGGTGGGAGATTAAGAAGTAACACGATCACTTATTCTCACACTCACAACCACCAGCTCAGATACTGAGACTGCACACACTTTAGAGGATTGCTTAATGGCGGGATCTACACATGGTGAGACATCGGGCATGATGTCTTACTTAAAGTGGAATATGCTTGCATTGGAAGCAGTTCGGAGAAGGTTCACTCGGCTGATTCTTGGAATGAAGGGGTTGTCTTATGAGGAAAGGTTGAACAGGTTGGGCCTATACTCATTGGAGTTTAGAAGAATGAGAAGTGATCTTATTGAAACATAACAGATTCTGACAGGTCTTAACAGGGTATATACTGAGAGGATGTTTCCCCTCGTGGGGGAATGTAGAACTAGGGAACACAGTTTCAAAACAGGGGTCTCCCATTTAAGATCGAGATGAGGAATTTCTTCTCTCAGGCGGTCATTAATCTTTGGAATTCTCTTTCCCAGAGTGGAGGCTGGGTCATTGAATATATTCAAGGCTGATTTAGACAGATTTTTGATCTACAAGGGAGTCAAGGGGTATTGGGGCGGTGGGGGGGGGCGGTCAGGCAGGAAAGTGGAGTTAAGGCCACAATCAGATCAAACATGATCTTACTGAATGGCAGAGCAGGCTCAAGGAGCCAATGAGGATATAGATGAGGCAATCTACAGATGAAGGTTTCTAGGTATGCATGCTGAAAAGCTTAGTACTCTGGCAGGACTACCAGGAAGCCTGTGATCAATCTCCAGGAGCAGGGAGCATCCTGGCACCAAGTTAGCATGGGCTTTGCACACAGCATGGACCCCATCCATTCCAGGATGGAAGTGGTAGCCAACTCCATGGGAAGCTTGCAGACCCAACCATGCTGCAAGTGTATGATAGCCATAGCTTCCATTGCAGTAGAAGCAGAAGCCAAGAAACATCTGAGTGCAGCAGTGGAAGCTCGGACTGAGGTGATAGAACCTCAGCTTGCTGCTATGCAGGCTCACACTGCTGCCATTATAGCTGCAGATAACAGTGTACAAAGGGGCTTCCAGGATGTCACCACAGCCCAGCAACCTGTGCTCCAACAGATTACTAGGATTGCTGTAATGCTGCCCCAAGGAATTGGCAGTTGTTGCGTGGAGTATGAACCTACTATCCTCTCTCAGAATGACAGCACTCATCCTCCCACCAATGCCTATCAGCGAGCCAGCCCAGACTGCCGCCACCCATGCCAAGATGCTGTAGTCCAAAGCTGGACCTTCTAGGGTCAGAGCTGGTCAAGGTCATCTTGCAAGGCCATCTGCAGTCTCCCCCACTGGAGCCTTTCACCAGCCATGCTACAGCCAATGAAGTTGCACTGGATAGGAGCGCTAATACAGGCAAGGGCACACTCAAAACTAAGGGGATGCACAATGGCAATTAGTTGACTTTTGTATTCATTTAGATTAGATTAGAGATACAGCACTGAAACAGGCCCTTCGGCCCACCGAGTCTGTGCCGAACATCAACCACCCATCTATACTAATCCTACACTAATCCCATATTCCTACCAAACATCCCCACCTGTCCCTATATTTCCCTACCACCTACCTATACTAGTGACAATTTATAATGGCCAATTTACCTATCAACCTGCAAGTCTTTTGGCTTGTGGGAGGAAACCGGAGCACCCGGAGAAAAACCCACGCATTATTAGGTGGTTTGATTTATAAAGCTGGTTTGAAATGCTTGTTTTGTGGTGACCTTTATTTTAGAATCACGTCAAGAGAATGCTATGATGGTCAGTGACAGAAAGAAGGTATGTGTGGGACTGTTGGTGAATGGGGAATTGGGGTCGTATTCACTGGTACAGCAGTCAACTGAGTAAATGACAGATAGCCCAGCAAGAAAGGGGATGTATTAGTTGTCTCCTTCCTTCCTGCACCTCTTCCTCCTCCTCCGCCTCCACCTCTTTCTCCTGCTCTTCCTGAGCTACTCACCCCATAGCTGGTGGCAAGGGCTGTGCCCTCATGATGACGAGATAGACCATGATGGACATTGACACATGCTCTGCAAGCACTGCATGGCTCCTCCAGTGTGGTCCCGGCCGCGGAAGCATTGTCTAAGCACTCCAATGGTCTGCTTGAGCACATTTAATGTGGCAGCATGGCTTTTGTTTCTCTGCATGCTGCCCATGTGTGCGTGGGTTGCGCACCAGAGCCATGAGCCGCAGCAGACAGCCCTTATCGCCTAGTTGCCACCCTTTTGTTTGTTGCGATGGCTCAAATGCAGATGGTACAACGTTCTGTCACAAAATGAAGGCATCATGACTGCTGCGAGGATATCGGGCATTGACCTGCATATGGTCTCACACCAGTTTGATGCAGAGGGAGTGGAATCCCTTTGGGTTGCATTATACCTCAGAGTTGACATTAGGTACCCACAAAGCAATGTGCATGCATGTAACGTAACCCCGCACCATGAACATGGCTGCAATCCATGCACAGCTCCATACTTGCTCTGCTTGCTCGAGAACAAAATTTGTTCAGCTCTTTTGGAATACAGAGCCTCATTGACTTCTCTTATGCAAGAGTGGACATTGAACTGGTAGATGTTCCCTACAATGCCAGATGAATAAAAGGCCATCCTCACAAGTCACCTTTACAGACACTAACAAAGTGCCCTCGCCCTGCTTTGAGGTGGCCATTCATTGTGACACAATCAATGAAGACTTCTCTACAATGCAGAGCATTGAGTGGCAGCTCAGAAATTCAGCACATGCTCTGCAGAATATTGAGGCCTTGTGACACATAATTCTATTAATATATAAAAGAATGAGCTCTTAGGTCATTACACCCTGTTGGCCGGGTGTCTGTTGGTGGATTTTCTTTTCCTGTGGTGCTTTCTTAAAAGCTCAGCTTCCCAATTTGCTCGCTGTTCCTTCGCCTCGCCCTCCTTCAACAACTAAATCATAAAGAGGGGCATCTACACTGGGAAAAACTTTTTGCAGCTTTTGTCTT
This sequence comes from Heterodontus francisci, assembly GCF_036365525.1. NCBI lineage: Eukaryota > Metazoa > Chordata > Chondrichthyes > Heterodontiformes > Heterodontidae > Heterodontus > Heterodontus francisci. The sequence goes on from NC_090375.1 coordinate 43,532,382, forward strand.
CATTTTAAGGAAATTCTCTGGACAAAAAAACAATCTTGAGAGTCTCTAAATGAAGCTAGGTGCTTCAAAACTAAATTGCAAAAAAAAAATCCTTGACAAAAGACCAAGCTAAAGCAAAGTTACGTGCCTCCCTCTAACAGCACAACAATACACCTTTAAGATCCCAACATCAGTCTTCCTTAACTGCTGGCATAAGTTTGATATCAGAAATGATGGAACGGAGGATTTATAATGTCACCGTAATCTAAATCTGTAATTCGCCTAATAGTATTTTAGGTAGGACAGACATACCTTACACCCTTCTTCATTTCCAGTAGAATTTCAGATAGGACTGAAGCGGCTTGTCCTTTCAAAGTGCAAACTTCGGAGCCCTCTCCAGGCATACTCTTCAGTTTATACCCTACAAAACCATTAGAATTTCAGAGCCTATATCGGATACAAAACACATGGGCGGGAGTTGAGTTGTGTGCATATGTGCTGCGTGTGCTTGTGTATGTGTGTGTGTGCGCACATGGGAGGGAAATTAGATGTCCCTTTTGGACCTTGAATAATTCTTCTTAATCCTCGATGCTTTGCAATTTATGTGCAGCTCTGCCGCTGTTATACCTTTAGATGGAACATTCAAATTGTAAGTAATAAATAAAATCTGGACAAGGTACAATAAATCTCGGCTGCCTCATGAACATGTTCCGAAGCTTTGTCAATAATTTTATTTCAGTTGTTTGACTCTGTTTTTATTTCATTTGGCTGCTCAACCCATTAGTAAAATGATATATACCACAGGGGCCTGCAGAGAATATAATCATATTGCAGCAAGTATAATGAGAAGGACTTGAAATAGCTATCAACCACTGTGAAGGCAGGTAGGATTATTCCAACTAAATTCTCTAGACCCCATTATTAAATGCTGTTGTACCTCATTTATTTAATTCTTTAAATTCAACATTTCAAAGCAGAGCAGTGCATGCTTCTTCACATTTAAAAAAAATAAAAGAATTTACTATTCATTATATATATATATATAGATATATACTTTAGTTAATTAATTAAATCTTATTACTGTTCATATATTATTAATTGCTCCTAAATATATTCATATTATACCATCAATTCACTGCTGCATGCTGCTTCATTGGTTATCCCATTATCATCATCGTATTTTTTAACATGAATAACAGTTTATTCATGAACGAGGCCCTCATCCAGCACCACCATAATTACCTGTCCTGGATCATTGCTTCAGCTTCGTTGGATTCAAATCCATTTTCCAGCCAGCCTTTTACTGGCAGAGTGAAGTACAGTTTCTTTTGAGTTTTCTTCCTTTTTATTCTGGTGAACAGGATACAATGGTGTTGCTCTGGATTAGACTTCATTGTGGTTGCAAGATACGCAGTAATAACTATTGTCGGTAGCGTAAGTCATCGAATTACATTGAGTAACATTGTGAAGGTGCACAGAAAGGATATGCTTATAGTTTTCCTATGCAGAAGCCTTGTTTAACCCAGCCTGTCTGATAGAGCCACAGCACCTCCCACCCGCCCGTCGTGATTTTAACTGCCAGGAATCCATTAGCGTGCAAGACCACTACTACAAAGCGACGGGACATAATTAAACGTGAAATCCATGGCCTGAAGACGTCAGCAACAGAGTTATGCAATTGTAACTTAAAGTCATGGGAGGCCTGCACAGCACAAAATCTGCCAGTGAAACCTTTAATTTATGGATGGATTTTTTGGGGGGTCAGGAGGAGAAGAGGGCTCACGTGGACCCTGAAAGGAATCCTTGGTCTCCGCAGCTGCAGTCCTGCATCTTCATCCCCTGATTTGCATCAGCTGAGGTGAGAGTAACTGCCTTGACATCTGGGCAGCGAGTGTGGCACCAAGGATCCCTAGTAAAATTGAAGTCAGTGGGAATCAGCGGAAAACTCTCCACTGAGTGGAGTCATAACTTGCATAAAGAAAGATGGCTGTGGTTGTTGGAGGCCAATCGTCTCAGCCCCAGGACATTGCTGCAGAGGACTTTCTGAGGGCAATGTCCTAGGTGCAACCACCTTCAGCTGCTTCTTCAATGAACAGATCAGAAGTGGGGATGTTCGCTGATGATTACACAGTTTTTAGTTTCCTTCACAACTCCTGCGATAGCAAAACAATCTGTGCCCACATGCAGCAAGACCTGGACAACATTCAGGCTTGGGGTGATAAGTGGCAAGCAACATTCACACGACACAAGTACCAGACAATGTCCATCTCCAACAAGAGAGAATCTAAGCACCTCCCCTTGACATTGATCAGCATTATCATTGCTGAATCCCACACCAACAACATCCTGGGGAGAGTGGGATGCGGGGGGGCCAGAAACTTAGCTGGGCCAGACACATAAATATTGTGGCTACAAGAGCAGATCAAGGTCTGGGTATTCTATGGCAAGTGACTCACCTCCTGACTCCCCAAACCTGGTCCACCATCCAGAAAACACAAGCAGGAGTGTGATGGAATACTCTCTACTTGTCTGGGATAGTTGCAGATCCAACAACACTCAAGACGTTCAACACCATCCAAGACATAACAGCCCACTTGATTCGCACCCCTTTCACCATGTTAAATATATGCTCTCTCCACCACTCGAGCACCGTGGCTGCAGTGTGTAGCATCTACGAGAGGCACTGTAGCAACTTGCCAAGGCTCTTTTGATGGCACCTTTAGAACCCGCGACCTCTACCATTAAGAAGGGCAACGGCAGCAAGCTGGTGTGAATACCACCATCTCCAAGTTCCTCTCCAAGTCACACAACATCCTAGCTTGGTAATATATCTCCATTCCTTCATCGTTACTGATCAAAATCTTGGAACTCCCTCCCTAACAGCACTGTGGGTGTACCTACATCACATGGACTGCAATGGTTCAAGGAGGTGGCTCGCAACCACTTTTTAAGGGCAGTTAGGGATGGGCAATAAATGTTGGCCTTTCCAGCAATGCCCACACTCCATGAATGAATTAAAAAAAGACTTTGCAAATCATCCCCTCCACCATCACCACCCTCAAGCACTCATCTTATTCCAGGGACCATTCTCTTGGATCCCTGACAGCATTTGGCTCCTGTCCCAATTCCTGCTCCTGCCTATCAGTCTTAATATCTTTCCCATGGGCTTCAGGTATAGAAAGTGCAGACTCACTTCAGTGAGGTTCAGTGTTAAAAAGGGTTGGATCTCACATCAAAGATTAGGGGGTATTCTCACCCTCCATGTACCCCACCTGCTCCAGGTTAAAATTGGATCATAACAATCAACACAAATTACCCCCCATTGCTTCAATATTGAAAATAATCCATCTTACTTATTTTTCTAAATATAAATTTGCTGAATAAAAATGCTATTAACTAGACAAAATCCTAAAGTTAAGCTTTCCACCTATTCTTAAAGTAAATATTGCATATAGAGAGCTATTGTCAGCAAATTGAGGAGTTTGAAAGTCTTCTCAATTCCTGAAATGACCATAGAAACCTCCAAATAACTGATCAGAGTTTGTAATGTAGCAAAGAGTCTCTCTACTCTGAAAACATTTTCTCAGTGTTTTTCACTAAACTGATCACATTTTTCTTCACTTATGTCATGTAATTGCCACATGAGGTGATGTGGTAACTTTATCTCACACTTGATGATATCATTGCATCCACTGTGTGAATAAATGTTTTTTCACATGACCGTTCTGTATCATGGATCTTTTTTTGTTATGAGTGAGGATAAGCTGCAATTGTAAAGGACACCATGGTACTGGGCTTGGGTGATGTGCCTGCCATAGTTGAATCATTGGAGGTGTGTGGAGGCACCAAGAGGTAGGTGTGATGCTAGCAGCATTGGTAGATGTGTGTGGGTGAGGTGAAGTGTAATTCTGTAAGGTGTGAGCCCTGAGTGCTAGGGCTGGTTGAGTGATGGGTGTGCAGTGCATTGGTCAGAGTGAGAGGCTGTTTGTGTGATGGACATGAGATGCACTGCGAGGATGCATTCACTCACCTTGACCACCTGTGTGGTGCCAGTCTCCGGGCATTCACCTCCTGGGAAATATGCTCCCATTCCTTCCTCAGGATGAGCCTGGAGAGCTTCTCTCCCACCCAGGGAAACATTGCCTCCCTCCTGCAGTCCACCTCAGTGACCAGAGCCTCCAGTGCGGTGCCAGTAAAGCGAGGAGCCCACTTCCTTGTCTACTGAGACATCCTTCCAATGCTAAAAATGGATTTCTGTCAGGCATCATAGCAGTTGTGAAGCCTCGCTTTAATAGACAGCGAGCCTTTAAGAGGAAAAGGCTGCCTTGATCACATGAATGGCAAACAGTATGCGCAGAGGCTGCAGGCAGCTTTAAGGATCTAGAAGCAGGGTGGGAGTCACTCGGGCTAACACAAAAATTATGTAGATGAATTGGGTAACTGAACATTGCACTGTCCGCACCTCGATCGGCATGGGTGCAGGCAGGTCGTAAATCATATCTCCCACACCCCTTAAACCTTTCAATTAAACAATTTCTGGCTTGCAAATTCTTGTCAGCATAAGAGCTTCCAATTCCCTGGTGATTTAATAATACTTTTTCACACTTAGATACCAAAATATTAAACTGAAAATTTGTACCAGGATGAGAAATTGAATTCAAATTTTTGACTTTCCATCCGTAAGTTCGAAAGCCCAATTCATTCCAATACTCATCTGTATTTTCCTCCCAATTTCTGCTTCTATTTGTCATTCATAAGATCCCAGGCATGCCACACAAAGCCAGTTCTTCATCACTCTGCTGTGAATTTGTTACTGTGTATTGGGTTAAAACATTTTCCTGGTCTTTGTTTCATATAGCAAAAAAGGTATTTAATCTTCACACAACTTCATCGCCCTTATCTTATCTTATGGCAGCATGCTTCTAAGACTAACAAATACAGATGCTGATCCTACTGTCTCGTATTTACTGATGAGATTGGTTGCTAGTTCAGCACAAATTTGCATTGTCTTGATTGTCTCTAGTTTTGAATTCATTTTGCAGTGAAAAATGTGTGGTCATCACTGTTCATTCAGGATAGCTATTAGGGGCCAAAGTGGCTCATGTGAGAGATATAATCTATTGTGCAAGGTTACGAGACAATAGAGGCTAACTAAGCTGAATGAATGTAGAGGCCGCAAGCAGGCATTTTTATACTTACACAGTCTGTACTCAAACAGAGAGGCCTTTATCACCATCATACTTCTTTCCGGAAGAAAAAAATCATTGAATGCTTCCCAATAAAAGAAAATATGGGGAGGCTTTTCTGACACCTCAGTCATGATTCTGCACAGGACAGAAGAAAAAGCTTGTCATCTGATAGGTAATCATTCTTTTACATCAATCATTTAACCTACCTCTTCTCAAGATTTTCATGAAACTGTACAAATCAATGATCTGCCACCACCTTGAGTCTTATTTACCACGGGGGAAAGAAACGTCCTGGCTTTGGAACAAATATAAGGAAGAGCAGCTAAGCTGATACATTGGAAGGGACATCTTAGTTATAGGTAAACAATAAGCCTACTAGGCATGTTTACATTGTAAAAAAAATAGCACTTAGAGGTGATCTTTTGAGGGAGTTAAGATCGTCAGGTGAATAAGTAAACTTGATCCCAGGTTGGTGGTCAATTGTAATGTAAGTTCTAAGACAAAGGAACATGATTCAAACCATTGACCGGAAACTGAACAGGACTAGCCACATAAATGCCATGGCTACTTTGAGCAGATCAGAGGCTGGGTATTCTATAGCAAGTGGCTCACTTCTTGACTTCCCAATTACACAGCACAGGTCAGAATACTCCCCACTTGCCTGGATGGGTGCAGCTACATTCAAGGAGCTTAACAATATCCAGGATCAAGCTTCACTACCTTAAACATTCATTCCCTCCACCATCAGCATACTATGGCTGCAATGTGTACTACCTACAGATACACTACAGCAATTTACCAAGTCTTCTTTGACAGCACCTCCCCAAACTTGCAACGTTCACCACCGAGAAGAACAAGGGCAGCAGGTGAGTGGGAACATCATCACCTTCAAGTTTGTCTTTACATTACACACTGTCCTGACTTGGACATTTATCACTGTTCTTTCAGTGTTGCTGAATCAATGCTGGAACTCCCTACCTCATTGCTTTGCGGAAGTACCTTCACCACATGGACTGCAGCGGTGCAAGAAGAAAGCCCACCAACACCATCTGAAGGCAACTAAGTTTGGGCAATAAATGCCAGCCTTGCTAGAGACATGCACATTAAAAAGAACTTCTGCAATATGGGGCTGAACTTTGGCTCACAATCACCTTGTTTACATCTGAAATGGGCAGTCGTGGGATCAAAATCAGGAAAAACTGTCCCTTTGACTTATCACTGGAAGTCCACTCATTCCAATTTTTAGATGGACCAATATTTAAATGGCGGTCAGCTCATTAACCTATGGAAGTAAGAGTCAAAAGATGCTATTTTCATCTCTTCCTACATTGCTACGATCAGTCCCTCAACCTGCCCACAAACAATGGACAGTACAAGCAGGGAGCTGTGCATTTCCAGTGACATATATTGTCTCTATTGTAAATTCTTCTATGGTTTGGGAATCATTTTGCTTGTACTTAACCAATTTTAAGATACCTGCAGTGTATTTTTTAAAATTCTGAACTCTTAAGCATCTTCTGACAATATACTTTTTTCTTTATAGGGTTTCTCCAGGCAATTACATTTCGACTAGAAGATGAGAGAGAGGAAGAGGAACAGTAGGAGGAAGAAGATAACAAAGCTCACAGGGATGCATACCCTGCTAGCACAATGTGTAGGCTCAGGACAACATACTTGCAGTTCTCTGAGGAACTTCATCCACCGACAACCTGAAGAAGTTCTGCAAGAACAAAAATCAGCCTCAGAGTAGTAGGATGTTGGTTCCTGCTAGTTATTTTCAGACCTCAGCCCAGTCCTTAGTATAGGAGTTGAGGTACATCATATGTGGGCTGTAGCCTAATGGACCTCCAGGCCTTTACTTGTTCCCTATTTTCATATGTTCTTAGGTAAGTATTTAAAAATATTGGGATACTAATACAGCTAATATCCTTCATACAGTGAGGTACAGTCTGGACTTTTGCCAATATTGAGGTTTTTTTGGTACAGTAGGTGACATCCCAGCAGTGTACAGCTCATTCCTTTGTTGTTCCAGTACCTTTAACAAGTCATGACTAAGGCAAACATTGTACAGTGATTGACTAACATTTCCAACATTTTTAGATCTATTACCTAAAATATAAAATCCAGAATGAGAACAGGCCATTTAACTCATCAAGCGCTGTCAATCCAGAGTTCACGTTTGATTTTCTATCATGGATTTCCTTCCCAAACAACTTGATAATCCTTTACTTTAGGAGAACCAATCCCCTTTTTTGTAGGCATAAAAAGATCAAGCACTTTTGCCTGTAAACCTCAAGTCTGCTTTTCAACTGATAATGATCCTGTTCCTTCTTAAAGGTAAGAGTTGATCAGAAATGAACTACCTTCTCTAAGAAGCATTAATACAAGTCCAGCCTCTTGTGGGGGAAAAAAAAAATCAAATCTAACCTTTCTCAAGGATTATTAATAGGGCATCAGCTCCATATTTTTGTAATTAGTTGGCGTAATTGAACTTTTTCTGTGTTCCTCTTCCTTTTTTATTTTGGCTAGTCCTATAAGGGGGTATCTCCAGGCTGTCTATGCCATTTCTGATGAAGGATCAACTTTAACCTACCTTTCGCCTTCAGCATTATCTATTTTTCAAATGTTTCACTTTTATTCTCAAATTGAATTGTTTGATGATAATGATTTTTAAAATTCTACTCATAGAATATAATGCTGCAGTGAGAGAACACAGCAATTAGAGGGCAGCAGTAAACTCCATTTCATCCAATGCTCAGCTGCAATCTCCAGCTGAAAAATTGTGGGTGGAAGAGAGACATGTGAACCTTCCCAGAATGTCATGAATAAGGGTGTCCTGGGCACATAGTTCCAAAAGCAGCATATAAATCACCTGGATTGTATCTATCACCAGTCGGTCATTGTGGATATTTCTAGCTAGGACTTGTAAGAAATAGATTAACCATGATCAGTCTAGTTCAAGCATTCAGGACTGTCGAGCAGAAAATAAGTTAGAGTATATTAATGTAACATAATCAAAAAAATCAAGGCAATGCAGAATGCAAGAAATGGAAATGCCACTTAGATGAAATGGAAATGTACTGCAGAGCCTGGGGTTACACACATTATAAGGGCAATGCAAGGGGAGGAAGACATTGGCATCTATATTAACTCCTTCACATAGGGTGGGCATGGGTCAGGTTAATGACATTAAATAGCGAATACATCCCTAATGTGCTATGTACGTGCCTGCTGCCATTTTCACAGCCGATAGTTATGTGACATGCTCGTGTCCTGCCTTTGAGAGGTGAAACACATTTTTAACATATTTAATCGGCTGCCACAGTGCAATTGGGTGCCTGATTTAAACTTAACGGTTACCACAAAGGTGTCGGGAAACCCAGCAGTAAAAGGAAGTCCGGAGGTGCCATCTCAAGAAGTTAAGACCCTTTAACAGCACTCTTTGGGCATTAGGAGGAGAAGCAGTTCTCCCCCAGCCCCACAATTAAGCCTTTAGAGTCATAGAGAGTCATAGAGTCATACAGCACAGAAACAGGCCCTTCGGCCCATCGTGTCTGAGCAGGCCATTAAGCATCTATCTATTCTAATCCCATTTTCCAGCACTTGGCCCGTAGCCTTGTATGCTATGGCATTTCAAGTGCTCATCTAAATACTTCTTAAATGTTGTGAGGGTTCCTGCCACTACCACCCCTTCAGGCAGTGTGTTCCAGATTCCAACCACCCTCCGGGTGAATTTTTGTTTCCTCAAATCCCCTCTAAACTTCCTGCCCCTTACCTTAAATCTATGCCCCCTGGTTATTGGCCCCTCTGCCAAGGGAAAAAGTTTCTTCCTATCTATCTTATCAATGCTCCTCATAATTTTGTATACCTCAATCAGGTTCCCCCTCAGCCTTCTCTGCTCTAAGGAAAGCAACCCGAGTCTTTTCAGTCTCTCTTCATAGCTGAAATGCTCCAGCCCAGGCAACATCTTGGTGAATCTCCTCTGCACCCTCTCCAGTGCAATCACATCCTTCCAAAAGAGTGGTGACCAGAACTGTACACAGTATTCCAGCTGTGGCCTAACTAGCATTTTATACAGCTCCATCATAACCTCCCTGCTCTTATATTCTATACCTCAGCTAATAAAGGCAAGTATCCCAAATGCCTTCCTAACCACCTTATCTACCTGTGCTGCTGCCTTCAGTGATCTTTGGACAAGTACACCAAGGTCCCTCTGACCCTCTGTACCTCCTAGGGTCCTACCATCCATTGTATATTCCCTTGCCTTGTTAATCCTCCCAAAATACATCACCTCAAGCTTCTCAGGATTAAATTCCATTTGCCACTGCTCAGCCCATCTTACCAGCCCATCTATATCATCCTGTAATCTAAGGCTTTCCTCCTCACTATTTACGATATCACCAATTTTAGTGTCATCTGCAAACTTACTGATCATACCTCCTATATTCACATCTAAATCATTAATGTACACTACAAACAGCAAGGGACCCAGCACCGATCCCTGCGGTACACCACTGGTCACAGGCTTCCACTCGCAAAAACAACCCTCGACCATCACCCTCTGCCCCCTGCCACTAAGCCAATTTTGGATCCAATTTGCTAAATTGCCTTGGAACCCATGGGCTCTTACCTTCTTAACCAATCTCACATGCGGGCCCTTATCAAAAGCCTTACTGAAGTCCATGTAGACTGCATCAACTGCTTTACCCACATCTACACATCTAGTCAACTCCTCTAAAAATTCAATCAAGTTCATTAGACAGGATCTCCCCCTGACAAAGCCATGTTGATTATCCCTGATTAATCCCTGCCTCTCCAAGTGGAGATTAATCCTTTGCCTCAGAATTTTTTCTAATTGTTTCCCTACCACTAGGCTCGCTGGCCTGTAATTACCTGGTTTATCCCTGCTACCCTTCTTGAATAATTGTACCAAATTCACTGTCCTCCAGTCCTCTGGTACTTCTCCTGTGGCCAGAGAGGATTTGAAAATTTGTGTCAGAAACATTAGACTCCCCTCTGCCAATCACAGTTACTTTCTATCCTGCTACTACGACCAGTCCTCTCCACCACAATCCTTGATCTCCAGCCTTTTCCCCCGACTCTCCATAATGACCCCTTACCCCCTCACCTCACTCCCCAAAGCATCAATCTCCAGCCTTCCCCCATCCTGTGATCACGTCTCTCTTCATTGCCATCCCAAGTCCTGATCTCTGGCCATCCTCCTCTCCTGAGGATCAGGGACTGTCCCTAAAGATTACCAGGCATGACCACCCACCACTGATTTTCCCACCTGGCAGTTGGCCAGCCTGCTAATTTGGCTGTCTGCCAAATAGAAAATGGGAAAAAAGAATCATAATGAAGACCTGTTGTCAAATTCGCCAGGACCTCCTATGGTCGCGCTTCAGCGAACACCAGTAGTGGTGCTATAATCAGCCACAGCATCCTTGGTCTAGGAAATAGAAAATCAGCAAGGAGTGCCATCTGATTGCCAACCAAAGACCTTGCTGTAAGTATGTATGGACATTGGGTAAAATCGGAATTAGCTTGAATATGATGCCCACTGTGATGAATACTGCTGAATACTGCTGTTGAGGCTAACTAATTAATAAGGATCACTTGTGTTCAACACTATAAGAGAATTAACATCCTTGGAACCCAGCAAAGACTGAAAGCCTGCAGGGGAGGCGGTGTGGGGAGGGTAGGGAAATGCTTAAAAAAAGGCTGCACATAGTGACACCACAAGTCTTGGCAGAAGGGAGATGATTGTGTAATTTCTTCAATGTGACTGGGATGGATTTTACGCACATAATTTTTATTATGTAATTATAATCTACTCAGTGCATTTTGCTGGAGGAATAATGCTAATTTTAGAGCGAGATATAGGGTTGGATTTTTAATGTGGAGGCAGGAAACAGGAGCCTGTTTTAGTTTTTGGTCAGAAACCAGCCTGCTCTGGGAAGCTAATTCAGATTTCAATTTTCAAATGGGAAAGCCTTAATTGGTGTGGAAATGGGATAACTGTCCTGTTAGAGCCAATGGGATTGAAAATAGCAGTGGGACAGATCAAGGGTGGGGCTCATGTAGACTTCCATGGCAGCCATCACTGAGGCTGCTGGCTGTCCTGAGGAAGTGATCTGCCTTCCACCACACCAGATGGAAGCATGATGTCACAGCGGAGCTGGAGGCCAGGCACTAGGGGCAGAGTAGACCCACGCTTCATTGATGCCCAACTGAATCTAAAGTCGGAGGTCATGAGGGAGAGAAAAGAGGTCCTCATCCCACAGGGTGGCAGGAAGAGGCTACTTTATCGTACAGCAAGGACACCTCTCTGTTCAGTGTTATCCCCCTTCATCCCGTCTTCCTCCTCCTCTTTCACCTTCTGCTCCTCCCCCGATGAGTTGTCTCTTTCCAGAACCGCACTGTCCTTAAGGTCCACACCTCTCTGGAGGGCCATGTTTGGAGAGTGCAACAGACCACCACAATGGCCAAGACCCTTGCAGGAGGGTATTGGAGGGTGCCACCTGACCAATCCAGGCAGCAGTACCACAGCCTCAGAAACCTGATGGCCTGCTCAATGGTTGGCCTGCTGAGCAGGTGGCATTGATTGTTTCACTTCTGTGCCTCTGTCTCGAGCTGTCGTAGAGGTCAGTAGCCGTCTCTTCAAGGAATTTCCCTTGTTCCCTTGAAGCCAGCCATGCATTTTGGGGGACAGAGTGAAGGACCGAGACAGCCTGGACTGGTGGAGGATGAAGACGTCATGGCAGCTGCCAGGAAAGTGAACACAAACATGGAGGAAGCTCTTGTTGAGGTTGCAGACCATTTGAATGTTGAGGGAGTGGAAGCCCTTCTTGTTGATGGATCTCACTGGCCAGTCGTTGGGTATCTTGATGGCCACATGGATACAATCAATAATGTCCTGCACTTGAAAGAATCCATCGTTGGCATCAAACCTCAATGCCCTCTGTAGCAGCACAGGCCCATCTGTGTCAAAGTGGGGGTAGTCCCCTGCCTTCCTGAAAAGTGCACCTGTCACCTGCTTGATGGCCTCATGCGATGTTGACTACGAGATGTCATCTAGGTCCACAGCTGATCCCTGGAAGGTCCAGTTAGATAGAAGTTCAGGGCGACAGAGACCTTGACTACTGCAGGTAGGGGACTGCCATGGGGGCTTTGAGGCCTTAGGTCATTGTGGATCAGAGCACGCAGGACCGAGACCATCTGCCTGGATAGGCACATGTCTCCTATGGTACTGGTGCTCTGTCATTTGCAGGTAGCTTACTCTTGGGCTGTGCACCCAATGTCTTGGGTAGCGCCTTCCTCCCCTTGCAGCCCCCCCCCCCCCCACCCTGGCTCTCAGGCCTCCTGCTGTCCAGGAGGTTGCATCTGCTGCAGCTCAGGCAATGACCATCTCAAACAAGAGAGAATCTAACCATCTCCCCTTGATAATCAATGGCATTACCATCACTGAATCCCCCACTAACAACATCCTGGGGGTCACCATTGAGCAGAAACTAAACTGGACCACCAACATAAACATTGTGGCTACAAGAGCAGATCTGAGGCTGGGACTTCTGTGGTAACTCACCTCCTGACTCCCCGATGCTTGTCCACAAGGCACAAGTCAGGCGTGTGTCAAGGCACAGTGGCGCAGTGGTTAGCACCGCAGCCTCACAGCTCCAGCGACCCGGGTTCAATTCTGGGTACTGCCTGTATGGAGTTTGCAAGTTCTCCCTGTATCTGCGTGGGTTTCCTCCGGGTGCTCCGGTTTCCTCCCACAAGCCAAAAGACTTGCAGGTTGATAGGTAAATTGGCCATTATAAATTGCCCCTAGTGTAGGTAGGTGGTAGGGAAATATAGGGACAGGTGGGGATGTGGTAGGAATATGGGATTAGTGTAGGATTAGTATAAATGGGTGGTTGATGGTCGGCACAGACTCGGAGGGTCGAAGGGCCTGTTTCAGTGCTGTATCTCTAAACTAAACTAAACTAAACTTTCCACTTTCCTGGATGAGTGCAGCTCCAACAACACTTAAGAAGCTCAGCACCATCCAGGACAAAGCATCCAGCTTGATTGGCACCCCATCCACCATCTTCAACATTCACTCTGTTCACCTCTGACACACAGTGGCAGCAGTGTGTACCATATATAAGATGCATTGCAGCAACTCACTAAGGCGTCTTTGACAGCACCTTCCAAACCATCAACCTCTACCACCTAGAAGGACAAGGGCAGTAGATGCATGGGAACACCACCACTAGTAAGTTCCCCTCCAAGCCACACACCATCCTGACTTGGAACTATATTGCCGTTCCTTCATTGTCACTGGATCAAAATCCTGGAACTCCCTTCCTAACAGCACTGTGGGTTACTACACCCTAAGGATTGCAGCGGTTCAAGAAGGCAGCTCACCACCACCTTCTCAAGGGTAATTAGGGATGGGAAATAAATGCTGGCCTAGCCAGAGACACTCACGTCCCATGAATGAATTAGAAAAAAGCTCATCCTGGCTTCTCTGTCCAATGTCAGAGTAGCCTGTTCCCATCTGACCTCCGCCAGCTGGGCCTTGAATGTTTCCCAAGCATTCCCATGCCAACCCTAGCTGCCACTGTGATTCCAATGGACTAACTTCCTTATCATGGCACTCTCCAATGTAACATTTAACTTTTCCAGCTTCAACAATATCCACGGTGAGACACATCTGAGGCAGTTAAGCTTTATTTGCTGCCTTTGCTATAATTTAATCAGCCTTTCCCTTAGCCCTCATCTCCCTCCACAATACTCACATCTTCACAACCCTGTCATCTTCCCCCCCCCCCCCCACCAATGGCATTTTTCCCTTTTCCAGACCATAAAAATAGCTCCCTGCTCCTGGCAATCCTGTTAATGAGCTCTTTAATAAGCTCAACAGGCAATTAATTGGTGCAGATGCCCGACCCCTTCTCTCCCTGCTCACTGCAGTTTAAAAATAGCATCGCCTTCTGGAGGCGGCAGGACCCAGTGCTGACCTTTGTGAATGCAATCTTCAAATCACACTCGTATCTGTTCCATGCTCAGCGTGGTTTGAAAATCTGGACCACAGTTGCTGTAGTTTTGGATATGAGTTTTGTTTGCTGTAGTTTGTAGAGACTGTAAATAGATGCTGTAAGCCCTACCCCCAACTCAATGACTGACATGGTGATGTCAATAACTACTCATTAAAGGAAATTAAGTCAATATTTCTGTACTTGATTGCCATCCAGAGGTCGTAGCTGGTAAATAAGATACTGCTTGAGAATAGGATGAAGCACAGCTGGGATTCGCCACTTGGGGTATTGGAACTGTAACCCAGCGGGGAGAAAACTGCAAGGGGACGAGAGTAGAAAAACATAACTCACTGTGATGATACAGCTGTAATCGAACATAGGAACATAGAAGCAGGAGTAGGCCATTCAGCTCATCGAGCCTGCTCCACCATTCAATTAGATCATGGCAGATCAGCTCCCTCAACGCCACTTTCCTGTGCTATGCCCATGTCCCTTCACGCCATTAGTATCCAGATATCCAATGATTGAACTTTCACAGCCCTTTGGGGTAGAAAATTCCAAAGATTCACCACCCTCAGAGTGAAGAAATTCCTGCTCATCTCAGTCTAAATGGCCTGCCTCTTATTCTGAGACTATGTCCACTGGCTCTAGGCTCATCAGCCAGGGGAAACATCCTATCTACATCCACCCTGTCACACCCTGTAAGAATTTTGTAAGTTTCAATGAGATCACCTCTCATTCTTCAAACTCTAGAGAATACAGGCCCAGTTTCCACAATCTCTCCTCATAAAATAATCCCACCATTAGTCTGGTGAACTTTGTTGCACTCCCTCTTTATCCTTCCTTAGATGAGGAGACCAAAACTGTACACAATACTGTTACCATTTAAGAAATACTCTTGTGTTTCTGTTTTTTCTACCAAAGCGAATAACTTCACACTTATACACATTATATTCTATTTGCCATGTTCTTGCCCAATTCATTTAACCTGTCCAGGTACCTTCGAAGCTTTCTTGCAACCTCCTCACAATTTACATTCCCACCTAGTTTTGTGTCATCAGCAAATTTGGAAATATTACATTTGGTCCCCACATCGAAATCGTTGATATTGATTGTAAACAGCTATGGCCCAAGCACTGATGCTTGTGGTAGTAACAGCCTGCCATCCTGAGAATGACCCGTTTATTCCTACTCTCTTTACCAATTAACCAATTTTCAACCCATATCAGTATATTACCTCCAATCCCATGAGCTCTGATTTTGTTCACCAACCTCCTCTGTGGAATCTTATCAAAAGCTTTCTGAAAATCCAGATACGCCACATCCACTGGTTCTCCTTTATCTATGCTACAAGTACCATCCTCATAAAACTCCAACAGGTTTGTCAATCATCCAATTATATCATTATTTACGAAGTGTCCAGTTACCACATCCTCCATAATAGATTCTAACATTTTCCCTACCAGTGACGTCAAACTAACAGCTCTGTAGTTCCCTGTTTCTCTCTCCCTCCTTTCTTAAATAGTGCTACTTTCCAATCTGCAGGAACTTTTCCACAGTTGATAGAATTTTGAAAGATAACCACCAATGCATCCATTATCTCTATAGCCAGCTCCTTCAATAGGTGGAGAGGTGGTGGTGTCATGGGACTAATCATTCAGAGCTCTGCGGATATAGGTTCAAATCCCACCATGGCAGATGAAGAAGTTTAAATTCAACTAATAAGTCTGGAATTGAAAAGCTAGTATGATGATCATAAAACAATTGTCTTTTTTTGTAAAAGCCCAACTGGTTCACTAATGTCCTCAAGGGAAGGAAATCCGCTGTCCTTCTTACAGCAATGTGGTTGACTATTAAAATGGCTAACAAGCCACTCAGTTCAATGACAAATTAGGGATGGGCAATAAAATACCAACATCCCACAAAAACAAATAAAAATAAACTCTGGGAGGTAGCTCATCTGGTGCAGGGGATTTATCAACCTTCAATCCAGTTAATTTTCGAATACCTCTTCATTAATACTAATTTCTTTCAGTTCCTTATTTTCCCAAGTCCCTTCATTGGCTAGTGTTTCTGGGAGATTTCCTGTATCTTCCTCTGTGAAGACAGACACTAAGTAATTGTTCAGCTTCTCTGCTATTTCCCTATTCTCCATTATAAATTCTCCTGTCTCTGCCTGTAATGGACCCGCATTTGTCCTTGCTAATCTTTTCCTTTTCACATACCTAAAGAAGCTTTTACAGTCTACCTTTATGTTTCTCATGAGCTTGCATTCATATTCTCTTTTCCCTTTCTTTATCGGTTTCTTCATCATCCTTTGCTGGATTCTAAATTGCTGCCAATCCTCAGGCTTCCCACTTTTTCTAGCAACCTTATAAGTCACTTCCTTTGATCTAATGCAATCTTTAACTTCTTTTGTTAGCCACGATTGATTTATCTTTCCTGTTGGGTTTTTGTGTCTTAGAGGAATGTATATTTTTTGTAGACCTTGTAATACTTTTTTAATGGGTTGACTGTCATGCAATTTCTTTACTGTGCTGCTATTTTTTTATTTTATATTTTTGCTGAAAATAATTTCAGAATTTGTGCTCCATTGAGCTAAATTTGATTTATGAGAATTTCATGTGCAGGGCATCATGAGGTGTGAACGTTATTGCTTACTTTTGTTTTAAAATCAGTGATGTGGACAAAAGCAAGGTCAGTGCTGTCTGAGGCAGAGTTTACCCAGTTTGTTTTGTCCAAGGGATGCTCTCTCCCTTGATGGTTCATTGCTTATGTGGTATTGAGAAGTCCTAGAGGCAATTCCCAGTCTGTACCAATTAGCAGTTGTCATTCAGGGTTAATATGGATGTTGGTGGGGTGGTGGGGAGGGAGGTGGGGGTGTAGTGAGTAGAGGAAGAACTCAGTCAGTGTCCCCACTCCTTTGATTCTAGTGACTCCTGTTGGAGAGTGAATGTTTAGACATGTCAGGTAGTGCAACATTAGACATAGAATTACATAGAATGTAGAGCAGAGAAACAAGCCATTCAGTCCAACTAGTCCATGTTGGTGTCTAAGCTCCACACGAGCCTCCTCCCACCCCTCTTCATCTAACCCTATCAGCATACCTTCTATTTCTTTCTTGCTCATATGTTTATCTACTTTCTCCTTAAATGCATCAACACTATTGTTATGGGCAGGTGGGAAATGGGGTGGCTAATTTCCACTTGTCACATCCCAACTGATCGCAGATAGTGTTTTTGTTACACTAGTGTTTCAGCCCCTGTGCTTTATTTTCCAAATAAACAGACAGTGACAGGTTTTCTCGTAGGGTTGAAAAAGAAGATTAAATATTCATTGAACAATAATCACCTGAAATGATTGCAACAGAACCCATGCGCACATTCACTCTCACATGCACACTCAAGAAAAGATAGATAGAAGTAAAGGGTAAGAGGCGTCAAGTGTTCAAGGTGTAAACCTGGAAGGTAAGTTTTGAAAGTTGCAAGCCCCTTTGCTCGTTGTCTTGTATTTTCTGGGTTGCTGAAGTCTTCTGGCAGTCAACACTTCAGCTTGAAGAAAGTGCTGGTATTTTTTAGTTCAATTTTCACAGGCAGAGGAGCTCTTTAATAAAGTCACTGTCTTACTTCTCTGCTGCAGTTGGTTGCAAACTCATCTCAGCAAGGTTCAACTGTCTTATCTGGTATTGATCTCTTTCTTTGTCAGCCCTGCGCTGGAGTCGAAGATGGCTTTCGATGTTTTCACAGTGGCTGGAGATCTCTGGCTGATGTCTTGATGTTCCCTTTGTTCTCCAAAAAAGGTTACCTTAAAAGATAAACTCATTAAGTGTTTGTCTTGCCCATATGACTTTAGGTTTCAGTTCCTGAATGTCATGTGACTTTGTCTTCCATCTTATTGAAGGCAAGTGTACCACTCTTTTAAATTGTTTTATTTTTTATAATTGTACAGTTTACTTTTGTATATCCATTGCTGCACTTCCCATGAGTGTGACACTATTTACCTCAACTACCCTCTCTGGTAGCAAGTCCCACATTTTAACTACTCTTTGGGTAAAGAACTCAACGCCATTTCCCCCACACTTGAATAACTTGATGCATTTGCTGTTTAAACTTGTTTCGGAAGAATGGCTATCTGGCTGAGGTGGCCGAGGGCTACCAGTACTTATAAATCGTAACCCAGCAACAGACAGTCAGAGGAGTGAAAACTGAATGGACAAAAAAAGGAAAACCACATTGACGAGACAAGGTTACTGAGGTTTACTAATGAAAGCCAGGCATTATACTGATGCTTTCCTAAATAGAATTCAAATGCACAAAAGGAAAGAAATAACACAGTTTGCCTAAGCATAACAGTGACTCACAAAGGAAACATTATGGGTTTGTCCTCAGTCTGACATACACCGTAAATTTCTCCCTGTTTTCCACCTAGGTAAATTCAGTGGATACAGGATTAATTTGAGAAGCGTGACAACTAGGCAACCTTACAGTTCACATCCCTGGACAGTGAAGTATTAGAATAGATTCTTTACATGCTAGATTAACCTGCAGAACAGAACCCTGCAGGAGCACAGACGTCTCTGTTCCTGGATAAATACACAAATGACGCAGTGATATTCATAATAACATGGCTGACTATACCGATGGCTAAGTGGACACCTGCTGCTGTCCCAGGCAAACAGTCAGGAAGAAAGCAGCAGGAAAATGGAGGCTATTAAAGAAGCATTATTGGAAAATGAGAATGGCAGTCAGCGAAATATCAGTATCCTTTTTTTTATAATCAATGCCACTGCAGTCGTTGCACTTAATCTTTAGAGAAATGTAACATTTTACTGGTTTGCATCATTAGAAGCAAGGATTTACTTGCAGCTTAACAACTACTCTTGAGATATAGTAATCCTGTGAAAAGGCATCTCTGAGAGCTATATGAAAAGCTCATTGGAGAAAGGGATGCATTAAAAAAGAGACATTGAGGTGACTGTTGTGTATTGTTGTAGCGAAGATCAAATGTTGTCTACAGAAGTCTTGGAATCTTTATAGGGCTAAAAAATAACATGTTTATTATATGCCTACAATAATTACACTCTCTACAAGCCTATCTAGCCAGCACACCTCGTGCTGCTTCTAACTTCTTCCAAGCCTAATACCCAAGTGAATATTACCTCGTCATCACCACAGTGGGAGTAGTTTACTCTCACTGTCTTAAACATTAACCCTTTCAGGCCCATATACAACATCTCCCCCCAAGTTTTTGTCCCTATCTATTTTTGATTTATATGCATTCATTAGGTTTGACTTTACATACTATCTCATCTGCCCCCAAGTCTCTGTCCATTACAGACTCAGCCTATCAGGCTTCATAAATCTCCCTGACTGTGTTCTTATCAGGTTTGGAAGATCAGTAGCCTTGCTTAAAAGTCTTTTTGGGTGACATGGATGGCCTTGACCAATGTTTGTAGTATCCTGCTGTCTCTGGGTTTCTTGATCATCATCTGATATGTCCAGATAAATGATTGATTGTTGCTTCTGTGGAATAGGGATAAAGTTTCTCCTATTTCTTCATATAGTATTCTTTGCCATGCATACTAGATGCAATCTCTGATAATTTTCATCTTTTTAGATGACAGCACCTTCGCGTTCTAAGTCTCGTATCCATACCTTCTCACCTTCCTTTAGCTGAGGTAGGTTTCTGGCACAAAATCATTTGTTAGGGTTGTGAGCTTCTTGGTTCCTGTGGTACTTCTCTTTATTTTGGACTTCTTGGTAGTCTTTGACATCTAGCCTCGGAATTAGTTTTCTAGGCAAAATAGGAAGTTGGGTTTTTATCTTCCTCCCCATCAAAAGCTCAGAAGGCGATAATCCACACAACTATGGAGTAGATCGATAGTTAATTAATGTGTTTGGAAGATCTTCATTCTTCTTCAACAACGCCTTTATGGTTCTTACCTCTCTCTCAGCTTCGCCGTTTAACTGAAGATATCGTTATGAACTTGTGAAATGTTAAAATCCCCATGTTCTTGCAAATTGTGTGAAGTGTTCATTTGCAAACTGTGGTTCATTTTCTGACACGACTTCATCAGGGATACCATACATCACAAAGATCGTCTGCAAAGCTTGGAGTTGTTGTTGAATATAACCTTTTCACTTCAATCCATCATGAAAAATAATTGATCACAATTATGTAGGATTTTCCGTTGTACATAAAGAAATCCACCCCTAGCCATTCCTACGGTCTGGTTGGGAATTTTGTTTTTTTATTTATTTAGAGATGCAGCACTGAAACAGGCCCTTCGGCCCACCGAGTCTGTGCTGACCAACAACCACCCATTTATACTAGTCCTACCTTAATCCCATATTCCCTACCACATCCCCACCATTCTCCTACCACCTACACTACGGGCAATTTACAATGGCCAATTTACCTATAAACCTGCAAGTCTTTGGCTGTGGGAGGAAACCAGAGCACCCGGCAGAAACCCAGACAGTCACATGGAGAACTTACAAGCTCCACACAGGCAGGACCCAGAACTGAACCTGGGTTGCTGGAGCTGTGAGACTGTGGTGCTAACCACTGTTGTAATCAAAGGTTCTCTTTCTTCCGGTCTATGTATTGGACATACTTGGAAGTTCACCTATGTTTTCTATGTCTTTGGATATTCCTGGCCACCACAAAGATAACTGAGCCCGTGCTCTGCACTTCATTATTCCCATGTGGCCCTGATGTAGACATTCCAAGATATCTGATCTGAGTGAACTCGGAATGACTAGTCTGTCATTATACACCAGAAAATCATCGATGATTGTGAAGTGTTTTCTGAACTCGTAGAAAGTTTTCATGATCTTATCACTAGCATGTTCTTAGGGCCATCCCTAAGTGCAGTATTGACTTATACGAGGACATCCTTCATCCTGCTTTTGCGCATGACAAATTTCTTTCAGCTTCTGTATACTTGCTGGCCACTGTTGTGCAGTATTTTGTGAATACAACTCTATCTCGTCCACAAAGTTCACATCCTGTTGAGTCAGATGGTCTACTATTGCTCTTAATAGTGCATCAGTGGAAGTTTTGATGAGCCACTGTCTTTTTACTAAATGTCCAAATTAACCCTTTTCTGCCCAGCCTGTGCTACTGGCTGCAGTTTGGCTTTTTTGTATTGTAATCCAAACATGAGGTCAAATCATGTCTGTGGGTCCGAATTTTATAGTCCATAAATTTTCCCAGTTGGAGGGGATTCTGATCCGAAACTTTCAATCCCATAATGTAATCAGAGAACTCGCAAGCCCACATGACTGTGAGCACTTCTTTTTCAATTGCCCGATATCTGTTCTCTGTTTTGGACAAATCTCTTGATGCATATTAGATTGGTCTTTGACTACCATCAGGCTGTTCTTGGAAAAGGACTGCCCCTAACGCTGAGGCATCTGCAGCGAATATTGTTGGTAGCATAAGGTTATAGTGTGCTTAGATGTCCAGTGATATGTGCATTTCTTGGAGCTTTTGGAATGCCTGCTCTTGATGTGAACTCCAACACCACACTTGAGCTTTTTCAAGAGTTGTCTTAATGGCTCAGTTACCTGCGCTAGATGAGGTAAAAATTTGGCTAACTAATTCACCATTCCAAGAAATCTTTGGAGCTGTTGGACAGAAGTTGGAGTTGGAAACTCAGTAATGGCTCTTATCTTTTGCAGGTCAGCCATTATACCACTGTTAATTACGATATATCCCAAGAAAAGGATGGACGTCTTGGGGAATTTACATTTGTTGCTAAGCGTGAACCTTTCATCCTGAAGATGACTTAACACAACTTTTACTCTCTGGTCATGATCTTCTTTGGATGCCCCATGCAAGAGGATGTCATCCATGGGACATATCACCCCTTTGAAGCCTTGCAGAATGTTGATAATGGTCCTTTGGAAGATTTCAGGTTCGGACGTTCTCCCAAATGGTAGACGATTGAAGCAAAATCATCCAAATGGAGTGATAAATGTTGTGAGTAATCTTGACTGCTCATCCAAAGGAACCTGCCAAAAGCCACTGTTTGCAGTGAGCTTAGTGAACATTTTGCTTTTGGAGAGCTTTGTCAGGCTATTGTCTACCGACGACAAAGCATGAATTTCCCTTTTCACTCTTTTGTGAAGCTGCATTAAATCCACACAGACATGGAGAGTACCATTTGGTTTTGGAACTGGAACCATGGACGAACACCACTCCATTGGTTTCGTGACAAATGACTCCCATTCTAGCCATCTCTTCTAGCTAATGTTGTACTTGGTTCATCAGCAGGTGTGGTATCTTTCTTGGCGTCTTTTTTTAGCGTAATTCTAGACTCTGCCTTCAGCCTTCCTAGACCTGAAAACAGTTTGGGATATTCTGCTTGAAGGTGCCTGTTTGACTCTGGCTGTTTGACCTCATCCACCTTTTTGAGTAGATGTAGGTCTAAGCACACTTTTTTGCTTAACAGGGAAAATTTTTGGTTGTCAAAACATATACAGTTTCCATAATTTGTCTTCCTTTATATTGGAGAATTGCTTGAAGCTTACCCTTCACCTTCAGTTGGATCCCTCCTGGACCACGCAACTGTGTGTCTGCTGCATGTAAGCAATGTTTCAACAACCATGGCTCTTGGTCTGACAGAACTGTGACACTTGCACCAGTGTCCAATTTGAAATTAGTAATATGTCCGTTGACATAGATGTCTGCCTTCCAAATCCTTGATTGGGGTCGTTAATTTCCCCTCGGAAGTGTCCTGGTTTATCTTCCACTGGAATTGTTCCACCTCATTCACCGCTCTATGCTTTTTGTTTTGTAAATTTGAGAGAAGAGTTCTTACTCTGGTACATCTTTCTAAAGTGGTCTGTCTTTTTGCAATTAAAGCATTCTTCTTTATTTAGCAGGATACTGATCAAGTCAATGTGTCTCTCCGGCTCCACAGCGCTGGCACGGCTTCCCATTGTCTTGCTCCATCTCATCTGTGTGTACCTTCTTATCCGGCAATTCCTTTTCCATCCAGGGCTTCAGGAACTGGGCCATCATCAGATTTTTTCTGATCCTAGGCCTCTCTTTGGGCTGCAGAATGGCTCCGCTTTGTCTTCAAACTTCTGCCCGTCGCACCATCTGAATCGCTTTCTCGAGTCTGAGTTCAACTTTGGATTGCAAGAGGTCTGATAAGGATTCATCAGCTATTCCAACTACTATACAGTCTCTGATCAACTCAGACATCAGTTCTCTGTACTCGCAGCCCTCAGCCAATCTGTACAAATCATTAATGAAAGCATGCATGGATTCGCCTATCTTCTCTTATTAAATTTTGTTCTTTCCAGGATCTTATCACTTCTCAAATTAAATTATTTCTGAAACTAGAGACATGTTGTTGAAGCTTAACATCTTGCAATCATCAGGACAATCCGCAAGAAGACCAATGGAAGGAAAAGTAACAATTTTATACTGTATGAGAAGAGAGTGGTGATTGGTTGGTAAGTGAACTCTGATTGATAGAGGAGTTGCCATGGAGAATGCACCAGTTAATAGTGACTGACAGTTAACTGCCAAGCTTTGTTTGAAATTTAAACCAGGCAGCTTGACGCTGTTTGGTCAGGCATTGCCATGAGGAATGAACCAGCAAATGGCTGTCACTTACTTTGTTTAGCTGAAACAGGCACATGTGTGGAGCGCTTCACGGCCTCTTATGTAGGTAAGCAGTTTTCTTCAGTCTCCAGGCTGTACTGCACCAGCAAGTATTTTTCATTAGATTCTTTGGTTGTTTACCACTGCCACCATATTGTGTATTGCTGTACCATAGATCGAGTGTTGGCTACAGAAGTTTTGGAGTCTTTATAGGGCTAAAGAATAACGTGTTTATTATGTACGTATAACTATTTACACTCTCCACAAGCCTATCTAGCCAGCACACCTTGTGCTGCTTCTAGCTTCTTCCAAGCCGAATACTCAAGTGACTATCACCTTGTCATCACTACAGTGGGAGGAGTTTACTCTCGCTGTCATAAACATTAACGCTTTCAGGCCCGTATACTGTAGTGACCAAATTGAAATTTTCAAGATTATGAAGGAGACTGGCAAAATCAATGCAGGCAAATTGTGCACAATGAAGAAACACTCCAATATCAGGGAAACAAGTTATAAATGAGGACGTTCGGAATAAGAAGAAATGTCAATGGGTTAATAAAGTTGTGGAAAGGCATTGGAGCAGTCAGGTCAAACATGGGCAAGGAAACCTCTTGCTGATTACCACCTACCGCCACCCCATCCCCCGCCCCCCAGCTGACGAATCAGTACTCCTCCACATTGAATACCACTTGGAGGAAGCACTGAGGGTGGCAAGGGTGCAAAATGTACTCTGCGGGGGAGACGGCAATGTTCATCATCAAGAGTGGCTCAGTAGCATCACTACCGATCAAGCTGGCCCAGTCTGAAAGGACATAGCTGCTAGACCGGGTCTGCGGCAGGCGGTGAGGGTACCAACAAGAGGGAAAAACCTACTTGACCTCATCCTCACCAATCTACCTGTCGCAGATGCATCTGTCCATGACAGTATTGATAAATGTGACCATCGCACAGTCCTTGTGGAGACAAAATCCCGTCTACACATTGAGAGTACACACCATTGTGTTGTGCGGCACTACCACTGTACTAGATGGGATAGATTTCGAACAGATCTAGCAATGCAAAACTGGGCATCCCCCATGAACTGGAGGAGGTGGCTCCACAAATATTCCCATCCTCATTGATGGAGGAGCCCAGCAGATCAGTGCAAAAGATAAAGCTGAAGCATTTGCAACAATCTTCAGCCAGAAGTGCCGAATTGATGATCCATCTCGGCCTCCTCCTGAAGTTCCAAGCATCACAGATGCCAATCTTCAGCTAATTCGATTCACTCTGCATGATATCATGAGATGACTGAAGGCACTGGATACTGAAAAGACTATGGGCCCTGACAACATTCCGGCAATAGTACTGAAGACCTGCGCTCCTGAACTTGCCATGCCCCTAGCCAAGCTTTTCCAGTACAACTACAACACTGGAATCTATCCAGCAATGTGGAAAATTGCCCAGGTATGTCCTGTACACAAAAAGCAGGACAAATCCAATCCAGGCAATTACCGCCCCATCAGTCTACTCTCAATCATCAGCAAAGTGATGTCAGGTGTCGTCAACAGTGCTATTGCTTGCTTAGCAATAACCTGCTCAGTGATGCTCAGTTTGGGTTCTGCCAGGGCCACTCAGTTCCTAACCTCATCACAGCCTTGTTTCAAACGTGGACAAAAGAGCTGAACTCAAGAAGTGAGGTAACATCAAGGAGTCATTTGACTGAATATGGCACCAAGGAGCCTCAGCAGAACTGGAGTCAATGGAAATCACAGGGAAAACTCTACACTGGTTGGAGTCATACCTCGTACAAAGGAAGATGGTTGTGGTTGTTGGAGGCCAGTCATCTCAGTGCCAGGATATCACTGCAGAAGTTCCTTAGGGTAGTGTCCTAGGCCCAACCATCTTCAGCTGCTTCATCAATGACCTTCCTTCAATGATAAGGTCAGAAGTGGGGATGTTCGCTGATGATTGCACAATGTTCAGCACCCTTCGTGACTCCTCAGATACTGAAGCTGTCTGTGTTGGAATGCAGCAAGACCTGGAGACTATCGAGGCTTGGGCTGATAAGTGGCGAGTAACATTTGCACTACACAAGTGCCAGGCAATGACCATCTCCAACAAGAGAGAATCTAACCATTTTCCCTTGACATTCAATGGCATTACGATCACTGAATTCCCCCACTATCCATATCCTGGGGATTACCATTGATCGGAAACTGAACTGGAGTAGCCATGTAAATAATGTGGCTTAAAGAGCAGGTCAGAGGCTAGGAATCCTATGGCAAGTAACTCACCTCCTGATTCTCCAAAACCTGTCCACTATCTACAAGACACAAGTCAGGAGTGTGATGGAATACTCTCCACTTGTCTGGATGGGTGCAGCTCCAACAACACTCAAGAAGCTCAACACCATCCAGGACAAAGCAGTCCGCTTGATTGGTACCCCATCCACAAATGTTAACTCCCTCCACCGCCGGTGCACAATGGCAGCAGTGTGTACCATCTACAAGATGCACTGCAACAAGGCTCCTTAGACAGCACCGTCCAAACTTGCGACCTCACCACCTAGAAGGACAAGGGCAGCAAATGCTTGGGAACACCACCATGTGTTGCAAGTTTCCCTCCAAGCCATACACATCCTGACTTGGAACTATATCATTGTGCCTTCACTGTCGCTGAGTCAAAATCCTGGAACTCCTTTCCTAACATCACTGTCGGTGCACCTACCCCACATGGACTGCAGCGGTTCAAGAAGGCAGCTCACCACCACCTTCTCAAGCGCAATTAGGGATGGGCAATAAATGCTAGACTAGCCAGCGACACTCACATCCCATGAATGAGTAAAAAAAGTATGTGAGATACATTTCCAGATAGAGAAGTAAGACAGCATGTAGATAAGATTGAGATCTATTAAAATGGGGCAGATGCTTGACCTAATGGCCTTTCCTTGTTTCAAAAAATCCTGATCTTTCTTTGATAATTGAGCTGAAATCACAAGAAGCTATATTGATTAAAAAAAGCACATTAACAGTTCTGTATGAATTCTGTCTGCTCCGTTAGAAAAAGTGTTCACTGGTTGTATATAGAAGGAAATAATTCATGGAATGAGTAAAGGACCCTTGACCAGTGAAGGATGTTATATCTATTTGCTGCTGTGGTAACCTCAAGGTAAATAATCAAGAGTGCCAAGCCTGCTATACTCTCAACACTCCATGAACTGCTTTGCCTGTGCTGGGATGAGGGAGCATTACCACAGGACATGCGCGATGCCAATATCATCACCGTCTATAAGAACAAGGGTGACCGCGGTGACTGCAACAACTATCGTGGAATCTCCCTGCTCAGCACAGTGGGGAAAGTCTTTGCTCCAGTCATTTTAAACAGACTCCAGAAGCTGGCTGAGCATGTCTACCCTGAGGCACAGTGCGGCTTTCGAGCAGAGAGATCCACTATTGACATGCTGTTCTCCCTTCACCAGCTACAGGAGAAATGCCACGAACAACAGATGCCCCTCTACATTGCTTTCATAGATCTCACCAAAGCCTTTGACCTCGTCAGCAAATGTGGTCTCTTCAGACTATGAGCAAAGATCGGATGTCCACTAAAGTTACTAAGTATGATCACCTCATTCCATGACAATATGAAAGGCACAATTCAGCATAGCGGTGCCTCATCAGACCACTTTCCTATCCTGAGTGGCGTGAAACAGGGCTGTGTTCTCGCACCTACATTGTTTGGGATCTTCTCCCTGCTGCTCTCACGTGCATTCAAGTCTTCAGAAGAAGGCATTTTCCTCCACACGAGATCAGGTGGCAGGTTGCTCAACCTTGCAGTCTTAGAGCGAAGACCAAAGTACGGAAAGTCCTCATCAGGGAACTCCTCTTTGCTGACGATGCTGCATTAACATCCCACACAGAAGAGTGTCTGCAGAGACTCATCGACAGGATTGTGGCTGCCTGCAACGAATTTGGCCTAACCATCAGCCTCAAGAAAACGAACATCATGGGACAGGACGTCAGAAATGCTCCATCCATCAACATCGGCGACCATGCTCTGGAAGTGGTTCAAGAGTTCACCTACCTGGGCTCAACTATCACCAGTAACCTGTCTCTCGATGCAGAAATCAACAAGCGCATGGGAAAGGCATCAGCTGTTATGTCCAGACTGGCCAACAGGGTGTGGGAAAATGGCGCACTGACACGGAACACAAAAGTCCAAGTGTTTCAAGCCTGTGTCCTCAGTACCTTGCTCCATGTCAGCGAGGCCTGGACAACGTATGTCAGCCAAGAGCGTCATCTCAACTCATTCCATCTTCGCTGCCTCCGGAGAATCCTCGGCATCAGGTGGCAGGACCGTATCTCCAACACAGAAGTCTTCGAGGCAGCCAACATTCCCAGCATGTACACCCTACTGAGCCAGAGGTGCTTGAGATGGCTTGGCCATGTGAGCCGCATGGAAGATGGCAGGATCCCGAAGGACACATTGTACAGTGAGCTCGTCACTGGTATCAGACCCACCGGCCGTCCATGTCTCCGCTTTAAAGACATCTGCAAACACAACATGAAGTCCTGTGACATTGACCACAAGTCGTGGGAGTCAGTTGCCAGTGATTGCCAGAGCTGGCAGACAGCCATAAAGGCTTGGCTAAAGAGTGGCGAGTCGAAGAGACTTAGCAGTTGGCAGGAAAAAAGACAGATGTGCAAGGAGACAGCCAACTGTGTAACAGTCCCGACAGCCAATTTTATCTGCAGTGCCTGTGGAAGAGTCTGTCACTCTAGAATTGGCTTTTATAGCCAACCCAGGCGCTGCTCCACAAACCACTGACCACCTCCAGGCGCTTACCCATTGTCTCTCGAGACATGGGGGCCAAAGAATAAAAGAGGTAACCTCACTTGTGATAATCCCAGGCACAATCCCTCCCCACATGAGCTCTCTATCTTCTTTTGTATTGAAGCTTATCTCATTCTGTAGCTTCCTGAAGAAACACTTGGCACAAGACTTATTTTATTGGGCAATTGGCTGTTCCTTACGTCCACTGCTATATTTGCTTCATATTCCTTTCTGGCAGCAATGTCAATGAATTTTATGTCACCAGACTGGTCAGTATTTCCTTACAGATTTCAGTTTAAAAACTGTGAAATTCAAGTATTATGGTTGTAATCTTGTAATAAAGCTTGAATCACTGGAGGGTCGTTCCTATGACACCAAAGACTGGGTTTCTAGGGTTTCTTGGTGCCTTTGTCAAATTCTGTATTGTTGATGAGGACAACTACTCCCACTTCTCATTTTGGTTTGTCTTTTTTTCATTGACATTTGTTGCTGAATGATTGCTGGTTTTCATTTCTGTTTACTTCTTTGCTATCGCCAGTTTGCCTTTCAGTGAAAAAGTGAAAAGCTGAGCTTCCAACTGCATATCCTTTCGATCACCAAGACTGGCTACTTTCGCTCGGCTTCAAATCTGCCTCAGTCCAACTGCTGCTGAATCCCTCATCCATGCTTTTGTTACCTTGAGACTTGACTATTCCAATAAAAACAGAAAGTGCTGGAAATACACAGCAGGTCTGACAACATCTGTGGAGAGAGAAGCAGAGTTCACGTTTCAGGTCAATGACTATTCCAAAGCTTTGCTGGCTAACCTCCAATCTTCCATCCTCTCTAAACTTGAGCTCATCCAAAGCTCTTCTGCCTGCTATTTCTTCATATCCCATTCTAGTAGGACTTGAGCACATCATCTAAGGTGACACTTCAGTGCTGCATTATCTTTCTCAATGAGACATTTGACCAAGGCCCTAACAGCTTTGTTCAAGTGTATTTAAAAGATCCTGTGACACTATTTAAAGATCAGGAAGTTGCCTTGGTGTTCTAATCAACGTTTATCTTTCAACCAGTATCACCAAACAAATGAACTGGTCACTTATTTTAATATTGCTTAGGAGGCCTTGGTATGCACAAAATTGGGTGTTGCCTTTGTCTAAGTAACAACAGTGATTACACTTCAAATGTAGATAATTGGCTGAGAAGTGCCTTACTATGCCTGAAGATGCCTTGTCTGACATGCAGTACTGATTGAGCTAAAATTTCCTCCAGTTAAATATCAGGAGGATCAATAGCATTGGGCTGAATTTGACAGATGCCCCGTTGTTGGGGGTTGTGGCTGGGTGGGGGGACAGTGCTGGAAAATACCTCCAGGAGAGGGTCGCCATGCACCCCAATGCTGGGAGGGCCCGGCCCAATATCGCGAGTGGCGGCGATGCATCGTGACGGCTCCCCCACTGCTCGGTGACGGGACTGCCATTTAAATATTTAAATAAATGGAAATCAATTAATTATATTTGCGTTCCTACCATCTGTCCCGGTGTGATCTTCCTGCCGCTGGCCAACACTCCTGCTCAATGCTGTCTGGGGATCCGAGGCAGAACACTGGTCAGGAAGGGTGAGGAGGTAAGTTTCTCAGTGCAGGGGTGGGGTGGGGGGGGGTGGTGGTCAAAGTAATATCATTGGTGTAGGGGATGTCGGGGAGGGTTATAGTTTACAATTTATGCACTTTGGGTGGGGTGGGGGGTGGGGGAGAAGGTCAGGTGGACAAGGTAAGTGTCTTGGGGGCATGAGTATATATTTCAGCCCATTGTCTTTGGACACTGCCACAATCTCTGGTTCCAAGTCACCAATTCCACCCCTTTCCGAGGCCACTGTCTGAGGCTCAGCCAGACTGCAACCTCAGCATTTATTTGACTCTGTTTGACCCTGGGCTGAGCTTCTGATCCCAAATCCTCTCCACAACTGATACTGCACACCTCTGCTCATCTTCACCCTTGTCTCAGTCCATTTGCTGTCAAATCCTTCATCTTGACTATTCCAAAGCTCTCTTGGCTAACCTCCCATCTTCGACCCTCCATAAACTTGAGCTCATCCAAAGCTCTGCTGCCTGTGTCCTAAATGGTGCCTGAGTCCTGTTTACCCATTACCCGGGGTTACTGACCTACATTTGCTGGTAGTCTAGCAACACTATGATTTTAAAGTTCAGAGCCTTGTTGTCAAATCCCTGCATGACCTTGCCCTTTCCTATTTTGATCACCTCCTCCAGCCATATAACCCTCCAAGAGTTCTGCATTCCTCTAATTCTGGCCTCTTGTGCACCCCTGATTTACTTTGCCTTGTCATTGACAGCCATGCCTTCAGTTTTCTGGACCCTAACCTCTGGGACTCCCTCCCTAAACCTCTCTGTCTCTCCAACTCTCTCTCACTCTCTCCTCCTTTAAAATGCTTCTTAAAACCGAGCTCTTGAACTAAGATTTTGGTCACTTGTTCTAATATCACGTTGTGTGGCACATTTTGTCTGATAACGCTCCTGTGACGTGCCTTGTGATGTTTTACTGCATCAAAGGTGCTATATAAATGCAAGTCATTATTGTTGCTGTTTAACACTTGAAAAGTGCTATGCAAATACAAGTTGATTTCTTTCCATCTGTTCAGTTGTGATTTATTTCAGTTTTATGAATTGGGAATTTGAGCCAATCAGGTGCAAATGTGACTTGTACTTTTCATATCAAATATGATGCTTGAAATATGGCCAACAAAATATGTGCTTGCAAAATCATTCTATGTGTACCTTTCTATCTAGAATTTAAAGTAATAAAATCTGTACTCAAAAAATTCCTCCATTTTGATGTTGGGGCCAACAAGTTTTAAATGCATCTCTATATGAAAACACTTATAAAAACTTTTTTCAGTCAATTGGGAGAGAGAGAAATGCAGTTTGATCCCAGTACATCTTTAAATGGGCAGGCCAAATTTCTGATGTTTTCTCAATGCCAAAAACTCACAAACTTCCCAATCTTAGCAGCTTCGATACAGAGATATGCCACAATGAGTCATGTCATCAGGGTGCACTCGAAGACTGTTTCTTAACATTTTTGTCAATATTTTCTAAATTAGCTGATGTTATCTTCTGAAATGCTTTGTTCTTCATCAACACAATCCTGACACTAGCTCATCTCTGGCTGCTCATGAATTCTCAACACCTGGTTCTTTTTGACATGCCAAGGGGGCTGTTAGCAGAGTGGTAATGTTAACTGGACTGGTAATCCAGTGACCTGGACTAATGCTCTGGAGGCATGAGTTCAACTCCTACCACAGCGGCTAGGGAAATTAAATTCAATTAATTTATAAATCTGAAATAAAATACTCGTCTCATTAATGATGATCATGAAACTACTGAAGCTGTTAAAAACCCATCTGGTTCACTATTCCTCTTCAGGGGAGGGAATCTGCCATCCTTACCTGGTCTGGCCTACAGATGACTCCAGATCCACAGCAATGTGGTTAACTCTTAACTGCCATCTGAAATAGGCTAGCAAGCCACTTAGTTGTATCAAACTGCGACAGAAAGCACTGTAGGTGTACTTACACCACATGGACTGCAGCAGCTCACCACTACCACCTTCTCAAGAGCAATTAGAGTCATAGAGAGATACAGCACTGAAACAAGCCCTTCAGCCCACCGAGTCTGTGCCGACCAACAACCACCCATTTATACTAAACCTACATTAATCCCATATTCCCTACCACATCCCCACCTTCCCTCAATTCTCTTACCACCTACCTACATTAGGAGCAATTTACCATGGCCAATTTACCTATCAACCTGCAAGTCTTTGGCTGTGGGAAGAAACTGGACCACCCAGCGGAAACCCATGTAATCACAGGGAAAACGTGCAAACTCCACACAGGCAGTACAGTACCCAGAATGGAACGTGGGTCGCTGGAGCTGTGAGGCTGCAGTGCTAACCACTGTGCCACTGTGCTGCATGGGCAATAAATGCTGGCCTTGCCAGTGATGCACACATCTGAAGAACAAATTAAAAAAAGCTAGTGATGAGGTCCTATGTGATAACAAATAGCTTAAACTATGATTCAAGTGCTTACAGTTTGAATGAGGCCCTGATGTTAGAAAGGAAGTACATAGGACAATGTAGTACAGTGATTAGAACAGTGTGCTTTAATACCTTTGGGATCTGCAGTCAAGGCCAGTCCAGAACAATAGGATTGAAGTTTCCTTTCCTTAATGGCTGTGTCTGTAAGTGATACATTGAATTTATGACTTGGCCTGTGCTGCTGATAAAGGGTGCTTAGATATTAAGTACATTCTTGGTCCCTGGTCCTTGGTTGTCCTAGTTTGGGATTGCTCGCCTTGTCTGGTGTTGGTCGTACGCCCTGATCATAATTTAATTTCTAGTCAATCAGCAGAACAAAAACTGTTAATGCTACTGCATTATATAGAAAGAATTTGTACTCAGCTGACATAAGAACAGACATACATACTGTTACGGCCAGGTGAGGAGGGGGTCTCAGGCTCCCCCTTCACCCCTTCTCTGGTTTGGCCACAACAGGGTTCATCGTTTTTTAACAGTGATTGAACTTACCACCTCAGTGAGCACTTGCACCTGTTCCTGTTAGGTAATTGCAAAAGAACCAATCAGACAAGCTTTCTTGAGTTTAAACAGAAAGATGTAAATTTATTACTCTTAACACTCTAACCCGATTGAAATTATTAAAAACACACTACACATTCATGCATACATTCACATGAGAGCTACACACACACACACGCAAACGGATTACAGAGGGAAAACAGATTTGGTGGTGGGATTAAAGTCCGGAATAAGTGGTATTTAAATATGGTATATTAGCTCGATAGTCCTCAGTTGAAATTGTAGTCCTGAAATCCTCGCTGGGCCACGTACACGGTTGTGGGCTTGCTTTTTTCAGGGCTCCTGAAGACAGAAGAGGAGTTTGATTCTTGTCCCCTGGTTGCTGGCTGTGGTGGTCTGCAGGCTTGAGGGAGTTCCCAGTTGCAGACAGATATTCTCTTGAAAGTTACTGGCTAGAGAGAGAAAGAGAGACCTGCTTCATTGTTGGCTTTTCAGTTACTCTGTCTCTGTGACAAAGCTTACAGTTCCTCCAGAGCAGGCACTCACATGACACTGTCAAACCCTTTTGTTCTTTTAATGAGGTTTTTCCAGAATCTTCTCTGAGATTCAAGGTGCTACACCTGAAGATGTCCAGTCACACTTGGAGGGGGTTGGCTCTTTCAAAGTCAATGGGTATAGATGACCCTGATGACCATGTTGATAAGGCAATTTAATCACTGAAATCACTTTATTGTTCAGGCTAGGTTGAATGAGACTTGTCTTCTCCAGTTTGATCTTTTGGTTTTTCAAATGTAAATTGCAATGGCCATCTTGGCTGCCACTTTTTTTTTAGACCAAGTTACTTGTAAGATTTTCCAGTAAGAGTCTAATATAAGGTTCCAACCGATGAAATTAATATTTCCCATTTGGCATATAGGGTTTTCATGACAATACGAACACACAAATTAGGAGCAGGAGTAGGCCACTCGGCCCTTCGAGCCTGCTCTGCCATTCAACAAGATCATGGATGATCTGATAGTAATCTCAACTCCAGATTCCAGCCTACCCCCGATAACATTTCACCCCCTTGCTTATCAAGAATCTATCTACCTCTGCCGTAAAAGTATTCAGACTGTGCTTCCACTGCCTTTAGAGGAAGAGAGTTCCAAAGACGTATGACCCTCTGACAGAAAAGATTTCTCCTCATCTCTGTCTTAAATAGGTGACCCCTTATTTTTTAAACAGTGACCCCTAGTTCTAGATTCTCCCAGAAGAGGAAACATCCTTTCTGCATCCCAACCCAGTCAAGACCACTCTTATATGTTTCAATCCAGTAGCCTATTACTCTCTAAACTCCAGGGGATAAAAAGCTAGCCTGACCAACCTTTACTCATAAGACAACCTGCCCATTTCAGGTATTAGTCTAGTAAGCCTTCTCTGAACTGCTTCTAAAGCATTTACATCCTTCCTTAAAATAGGTAAACTAATACTTGAGTATTGCTGAAAATAGAGACATTTTGTCGAAGTTTTTTGTCTTGCACTCATCAGGACAATCTGCAAGAATACCAATGTAAGGGAAAACAACAACTTTATACAATATGAGAAGAGAGTGCTGATGGGTTGGCAAGTGAACTGATTGGTAGAGGCGTTGTCATGGAGAATGCACCAGTTTACGGTGACTGATAGTTAACTGCCAAGCTTTGTTTAAAATTTAAACCAGGCAGCTTGACTCTGACTGGTCAAGGCATTGCCTTGAAGAATGAACCAGCGAATGGTTATCACTTATTTCGTTTAACTGAAACAGGCGCAATGTTAGTACATGTTCTTTCTGTCTGCAAAAAACAGGGCCCTGAGTATTAATATATGTAGCTTCCAGTACATGCGCTCCCTCGCACCCCCTTCCCTCCACCCCTCCCCCTCGCACCCCCTCCTCCCACTGGCATCCTCCTACACCTGTGTAGGGGGCCTAACAACCCCACTGCCTTGTGGGCGTCTCGGGAGAGACCAAGGCTAAGGAGTAAACCCTAACAGAAAATCCGGAGCGGAACCCCGTAGGCGGTCATGTGTCACCTTTGGCATGTTTCCGGCAGTTCCTGCAGCCATACCGGTGCCAAATGTCGTGCTCTGCACTCCTTTGGACCCCACCAGAAAGGCCGAGAGGGGGGTTTTGACGCTTGGGCAACTCACAAGCTCCATACATTCGCCCAGGCATGCGCCATGGAGAGGTCACTCCATAGTCGCCTCACAGCGACTGAAACAACATGGAAGGCAGCAGTTACGGGTTATAAGTCCAGCTAAATTGGCGTAGAGATTGGGCGCCACGGGTTGCCTTTGTCGGTGGGAGAGGTCATCGCACCTCACTGGACAGCTACCGCCTGCCCGCCTCAAACCGGGCAGCCCCCGGCCAATAAGTTTCTGTCCCGCCACAGTCCACCTGCTTCAATGGGTGCTTGGAGCTCAGGGTCATTGCCCAAAAAGTGGACTGCAACACCGCACCAAACAACATGAAAAAAGGAAAGAAGGTACCAGCCCTTCGCTTTGCAAGCTGGAATGTCAGAACTATGTGTCCTGGCCTGTCGGAAGACCTTACACAAATCAACTATTCTCGGAAGACCGTCATCATTAACAACGAGCTCAGTAGACTCAATGTAGACATTGCAGCACTTCAGGAGACACGAGTGGATCTCTAGCAGAGCAAGACTACACCTTCTTCTGGCAGGGCAGGGATCCTGAAGAACCAAGACAGCATGGAGTGGGCTTCGCCATCAGAAACTCCTTGCTCAGCATGATAGAGCCTCCCTCAAATGGCTCGGAACGCATACTGTCCATCTGACTGCTCACCACCTCTGGTCCAGTACACCTACTCAGCATCTATGCTCCAACACTCTGCTCCTCACATGAAGCTAAAGACCAGTTCTACGAGGAACTCCATAATATCATTTGTAGCATCCCCAACACCGAAGACCTGTTCCTGCTGGGGGACTTTAATGCCAGGGTTGGGGTCGACCATGACTCATGGCCCTCCTGCCTCGGTCGCTATGGTGTTGGAAGGATGAATGAGAATGGGCAGAGACTGCTTGAGTTGTGTACCTATCATAACCTCTGCATCACCAACTCGTTCTTTCACACTAAACCCTGTCACCAGGTTTCATGGAGGCACCCAAGATCGCGTCGTTGGCACCAGCTAGACCTCATCGTCACAAGGCGAGCCTCCTAAAACAGTGCTCAAATCACACGCAGCTTCCACAGTGCAGACTGCGACACCGACCACTCCCTGGTGTGCAGCAAGGTTAGACTCAGACCAAAGAAGTCGCATCGTTCCAAGCAGAAGGGCCACCCGCGCATCAACACGAGCAGAATTTCTCATCCACAGCTGTTACAAAAATTTCTAAATTCACTTGTGACAGCCCTTCAAAACACTCCCACAGGGGATGCAGAGACCAAGTGGGCCCACATCAGAGATGCCATCTATGAGTCAGCTTTGACCACCTACGGCAAACGTGCTAAGAGGAATGCAGACTGGTTTCAATCTCATAATGAAAAGCTGGAACCTGTCATAGCCGCGAAGCGCATTGCACTGTTGAACTACAAGAAAGCTCCCAGCAAGTTAACATCCGTAGCACTTAAAGCAGCCAGAAGCACTGCACAAAGAACAGCCAGGCGCTGTGCAAATGACTACTGGCAACACCTATGCAGTCATATTCAGCTGGCCTCAGGCACCGGGAAACATCAGAAGAATGTATGATGGCATTAAGAGAGCTTTTGGGCCAACCACCAAGAAGATCGCCCCCCTCAAATCTAAATCGGGGACATAATCACTGACCAACGCAAGCAAATGGACCGCTGGCTTGAGCACTACCTAGAACTGTACTCCAGGGAGAATGTTGTCACTGAGACTGCCCTCAATGCAGCCCAGCCTCTACCAGTCATGGATGAGCTGGACGTACAGCCAACAAAATCAGAACTCAGTGATGCCATTGATTCCCTAGCCAACGGAAAAGCCCCTGGGAAGGACAGCATTACCCCTGAAATAATCAAGAGTGCCAAGCCTGCTATACTCTCAGCACTACATGAACTGCTATGCCTGTGCTGGGACGAGGGAGCAGTACCCCAGGACATGCGCGATGCCAACATCATCACCCTCTATAAAAACAAAGGTGACCGCGGTGACTGCAACAACGACCGTGGAATCTCCCTGCTCAGCATAGTGGGGAAAGTCTTTGCTCGAGTCGCTTTAAACAGGCTCCAGAAGCTGGCCGAGCGCGTCTACCCTGAGGCACAGTGTGGCTTTCGTGCAGAGAGAACGACCATTGACATGCTGTTCTCCCTTCGTCAGATACAGGAGTAATGCCGCGAACAACAGATGCTTTCACTGATCTCACCAAAGCCTTTGACCTCGTCAGCTGACGTGGTCTCTTCAGACTACTAGAAAAGATTGGATGTCCACCAAAGCTACTAAGTATCATCATCTCATTCCACGACAATATGAAAGGCACAATTCAACATGGAGGCACCTCATCAGACCCCTTTCCTATCCTGAGTGGCGTGAAACAGGGCTGTGTTCTCACACCCACACGTTTTGGAATTTTTTTCTCCCTGCTGCTCTCACATGCGTTCAAGTCTTCAGAAGAAGGAATTTTCCTCCACACAAGATCAGGGGGCAGGTTGTTCAACCTTGCCCATCTAAGAGCGAAGTCCAAAGTACGGAAAGTCCTCATCAGGGAACTCCTCTTTGCTGACAATGCTGCTTTAACATCTCGCACTGAAGAGTGTCTGCAGAGTTTCATCGCCAGGTTTGTGGCTGCCTGCAACGAATTTGGCCTCTGTACTTGAGGCACTCCATTCTCTCAGGTCTAACCCCGTCATCAAACCTGCAGACAAGTGTGGTGCTGTTGCTGTCTGGCGTACGGACCTCTACCTTGTAGAGGCTCAGCGCCAACTCTCAGACACTTTTTCCTACTTTCCCACGACCATGACTCCACCACCGAATATCAAGCAACTGTCCACAGGACTGTCACTGACCTAATCTCCTCTAGAGATCTTCCCACTACAGCTTCCAACCTCATAGACCCGCAACCCTAGACAGCCCGCTTCTACCTCCTTCCCAAAATCCACAAACAGGACTGTCCCGGCAGACCCCTTGTGTCAGCCTGCTCCTGCCCCACTGAACTTATTTCTTCCTATCTTGACTATCTTTTCTCCGCTGGTCCAGTCTCTTCCCACCTATGTCCGTGACTCTTCTGATGCCCTATGTCATTTTGACAATTTCTAGTTTCCTGGCCCCAACCGCCTCCTCTTCACTATGGACGCCCAATCTCTGTTCACCTCCATCCCCCACCAGGATGGTTTGAGGGCTCTCTGCTTCTTCCTTGAACATAGGCCCAACCAGTCCCCATCTACCGCCACCCTCCTCCGCCTGGCTGAACTTGTTCTCACATTGAACAACTTGTCCTTCAACTCCATTCACTTCCTTCAAGTAAAAGGTGTTGCTATGGGTACCCGCATGGGTCCCAGTTATGGCTGTCTTTTTGTGGGATATATCGACCATTCCTTGTTCCAGTCCTACTCAGGCCCCCTCCCCCAACTCTTTTTCCAGTACATTGATGACTGTATCGGTGCCGTTTCCTGCTCTCGCCCCGAACTGGAAAACTTTATCAGCTTTGTTTCTAATTTCCACCCTTCTGTCACCTTTACATGGTCCATCTCTGACACTTCCCTTCCCTTTTATGACTTCTCTGTCTCCATCTCTGGAGATAGGATGTCTACTAATATCCATTATAAGCCCACCGACTCCCACAGCTGCCTCGATTACACTGCTTCACACCCTGGCTCCTGTAAGGACTCCATTCCATTCTCCCAGTTTCTCTGTCTCCGATGCATCTGCTCTGATGATGCCACCTTCAATGACAGCGCTTCTGATATGTCTTCCTTTTTCCTCAACTGAGGATTTCCCCCCCCCCTGTGGTTGACAGGGCCCTCAACCGTGTCCGGCCCATTTCCCGCACCTCTACCCTCGCCCCTTCCCCTCCTTCCTCGAACCGCATCAGGGTTCCCCTTGTCCTCACTTTCCACCCCATCAGCCTCCATATCCAAAGGATTATCCTCCGTCATTTCCGCCATCTCCAGCATGATGCCACTACCAAATGCATCTTCCCCTCCCTTCCCCTGTCAGCATTCTGAAGAGATCATTCCCTCTGTGATACCCTGTTCCACTCCTCCATTACCCCCACCACCTCGTCCCCTTCCCACAGCACCTTCCCCTACAATCGCAGGAGGTGTAATACCTGCCTATTTACCTCCTCTCTCCTCACTATCCCAGGCCCCAAACACTCCTTTCAGGTGAAGCGGCGATTTACTTGTACTTCTTTCAATGTAGTATACTGTATTCGCAGCTCACAATGTAGTGTCCTCTACATTGGGGAGACCAAACGCAGACTGGGTGACCGCTTTGCGGAACACCTCCGCTCAGTCTGAAAGCATGAGCCCGAGCTTTCGGTTGCTTGCCATTTCTACAGTCCCCCCTGCTCTCATGCTCACATCTCTGCTCTGGGATTGCTGCAGTGTTCCAGTGAACATCAACGCAAGCTCGAGGAACAGCATCTCATTTACCGATTAGGCACACTAAAGCCTGCCGGACTGAACACTGAGTTCAATAATTTCAGAGCATGACAGCCCCCCATTTTCCTTTAATTTTTGTTATTTTTTCTTTTTTATATTTTTTTTATGTTTATTCTATTTTATGTTATCTTAGTTTGTTCAGTTTCCCTACCCACTTTTTTTTTCATGTTTGTGCTTGTGGCTGTTCAGTTTTCAGTCCATTAACACCCTATCTGTACTAATGCTTTGTCTGTCAACACACAATTAACATATTGTTTGCCTTTGCTCCATGACCTTCTGGTCAGTTATTCTCTGTGACCTTGTCCTATCAACACCTTCTCCTTTTTTATCTCTTGCCCCACCCCCACTTTATTTGTTTTAAACCTTTAACATTTCTCATAGCTGCTAGTTCTGAAGAAAGGTCACTGACCTGAAACGTTAATTCTGCTTCTCTCTCCACAGATGCTGCCAGACCTGCTGAATATTTCCAGCATTTCTTGTTTTTATTCTAGTATAGCCTGCTCTCTGGTTGGCTCCAGAACGTATTGTTCCAGAAAATAATCTCGAAAATATTCTATGTACTCCTCATTTAGGCTACCTCTGCCCATCTGATTCTTTTCCAGTCTTCATTGAACTCTTCATTGGTTCTTGTTATGATCATAGAGAGTAAGTAATCAAACACCTACTGAATTGCCAGTACATCCATTTTAAAAAAAAATGAATTAAACCTGTTCTGGTCAAACAAGCAGAGGGAAAAGTGGGAAGCCCTTCGAACCCTCCTCACTTGACCGTAACAGCAGTAAGACAGAAAGATGGAACAAGTTTCTAGATCGACTTCAAGAGTATGGCATCAAAGCAAAAAAAAAAGTGTAGCTTCAAGGTGGCAAGAGTAACATATCTGGGTTACCAGATATTTGGTGAATGTATTCTCCCAACACAGGAGAAAGTTGAGGGATTTTAAAAGCAAAGAGACCAGAGAACAAAGAAGAACTTAGAAGATTCAGAGGAATTATTGTGTATTATTGTAAGTTTATCCTCAGTTTAGCTAACACATTCGCCCCATTGTCTGAACTGCTTCAAACCAAAATTGCTTGGGAGTGGTCTGTAGATTGCCAGAAAGCTTTTGAAGAAGTGAGGAAAGTACTGACTAGTGATGGTGTTTTGGCCCACTATGATTCCAAGAAACAATTGGTTTCAGCATGTGATACCTTACCTTAAGGGTTAGCTGTGGTGTTATCGTCCATAATGGAAGATAGTGTGTGTTTTGTTGTATTTTGTAGTGTCGCTGGGGCATTCTGGAGAAAGTCTCAGACTCAGGATAAGGTCAAGTAAGAACTCTTTATGATTTACATAATACAATATACACTCTCATCAAGCCTCCTAAGCTAGCATCCTTTGTGCTGCTACCTCTTCTTCTCCCAAGCCTAACCTTATGTGTACATCATCACACTTACAGTGGGAGGAGTTGCTCTCACTTCTTCAGCATTAACCCTTTACATCCTTATACTACAGTGTGGAGAGGCCTGTAGCATATGCTTCACGTTAGTTAACAAAGTCAGAGTAAAATTACTCCCAAGTTGAGAAAGAGGCGTTAGCTATCATATATGGTGTTGCAAAGTTCCACAAGTACCTGTACAGTAGGAAATTCACTTTGTTACTTGATCACCAAGCCCCTATAATCATATTTGGTGGCACGGCTTCAGAGGTGGGCGTTGATTTTGATGGCC
The DNA here is from genome assembly GCF_036365525.1 of Heterodontus francisci. Taxonomy (NCBI): domain Eukaryota; kingdom Metazoa; phylum Chordata; class Chondrichthyes; order Heterodontiformes; family Heterodontidae; genus Heterodontus; species Heterodontus francisci. The sequence continues at coordinate 43,573,910 of NC_090375.1, forward strand.
CATCAGTATGATATTAAATATCGCAAGTCAGCAGATTGTGATTTCCTGTGGAAACTGATTTATTCTTTGCCACTGAGTTACTTATTAATTACGTTATGTACACAAATGACATACCAGTGTGTGGTCAGAAGGTCATGGTGAAAAAAAACACTGAAGTGGTAAGGAAAAATATGTATTTGGAGTTGTTGTAGAAAAGCTAGATGTATTCAGGTATCTAGTGAAGATTGGAGAGAGACTCTGTCGGTGTCATGTAGATCATATAGAACAAGGGAATCCAACAAAATGAGAGCATAATAACCCTCCAATTGTCCAAATTCCTCTTGCAGTACAAAGTGGAAGTCAGGAAGAAAGGGAAAGTCACAAAGAAACTGAAAATTTGCCAGTATCGCAGAATCTATCGTTAGAGAAAAGTGAGCCAGAGGCTTTGATTAAGACTAATCGGTCAATGTCACTGTCCCAACTATTCAGTGGAGTTGGTAGTCGAAGTTCAGGTTTCACACAATCAGAGATGTCAAGAGCGGAGAGTCAGAATCCTGTATCTGTCATCTCAAGACAGAACGAGAAAGAAGCCAGATAGGTTAATTGAGAATATTGGGAGTATACGCCTACTTCCCATTCCAAGAGAAGTCAAGTTTTTTTTTATTATTTTGTTTTGTCAAATAAAAGGCCATTAGACTAAATGGTATGTTGAAGTACTTGAAGTAATGCAGTTAGATAGGGCATATATGCAAATAGTATATAAAACAAAAGATACATATACATATTGCAGTGTTATTTCATGAAAGAAGTTGTTCTTTTCATTATTTCCTGTCAAATGATGATTTTCATTCTACACACATTGGTGTTGAGGCAAAGGAATTTTTTTAACGTGTAAATTACTCTGTTTGTGCTGGTCATATATGTATTGGTTGTGATTACACGATAAACCAAAATGCAACACAACCTGTTAAATTTCAGTTAATGTTGAAATTGGTTTACCCATATTTTATTGGGAGGTAATCATTTTATTAAAATGGGGAGGGAGTGTAGTACATGATCATATTGCAATACTTCCCTCTCTTTTAGGATGAGATATGAATAAAGGAGCGAGACAACATAGCTGATTAAGTAGTCTCTGTGTGAGTTATTTCCAGTCCAAACACCACAGTCTCTCTCAGGAAGTCTCAAAGCATCTCATGGACAATAAATTGCAGTCACTTTTGTTGTGTGGGTTAGTATGGCAGTCATTTTGCAAATATCAATGTCCCACAGACAGCACTGACATGATCAACATGCTATCATGTTTTTGGTGGCTTGACTGACAAGAAAATGGTGGCCAGGACGCCAGGAAAACAACCTGCTCTTTTTTTGAGTCATGTCATGGAATCTTTAATGTCAGCCCAATCCAATAAACAGGTGGACAGGACCTCTGTTTAATGTCTCACCCACAACCTGGTTCTGCACTAAAGTGTCATCCTAGTCCTCAAATGTGATCAAGTCCTGAAGCATGACTTTAATTGCATCAGTAATACTACAACTGACCTGGAAAGACCTGATAGTGGATACAAAATGCTTGTTCTGCAGCACTGACATCCCTCACCTCAACAAGCAGCAAAATTCATTCTAAAGACTGGAAACTGGCCAGGGCTTTTCAGCTTACATATGAGTCAAACAAAATGGGAATGTTCATATCTCTTGCTGATAGTTTAATTTCAATTTATGTTTCTTGTAGTGAAACATTCTCACTCATTTAGACCACCAGGGTTTACATAAAAAAAATACTGTCCCGCTGACACCAGTGCCGTTTTTCGTTCCATAAGTAAAAGGGCATAACTCAAGCATGACAGCTAATGGCGGTAACACAATGTCATCAGTGTTATATGCTGTTTAATCAATAGATATTATTGACATTTTCAAAGTCATTCTGAATCTAGTGTGATCATTCACTGCAGTGAATTCTTGCATTGACAGTAATGAAATTACTGTACCGACAAAACCCACAGAATAACTGTGAAATATTGCACCAGTGACAGGGCATTATGAAAGTTCTTTTCGCTCTTGTAAAAGGCCCATTAATCATGAGCCCTGCAGGCAGGAGTGAGTTATCATAGTCCTTCCTATAAGTGAGAGATCAGATGTAATGCACAATCAATGGCATTATATTTTACGTATTTCATGGATGGCTCATGTTGGGTTTTGAATGTAGTCTTCAAATGCACCTTGTGCGCCAGTTACTCTGATAGATTTTTCTTTTTTTTTCTATTATTACTGCTATCCTATTCTAATCTTCCTCTCCTCCAGTACCTCTCTCACGTGCTTAAATGCTGGCCGTATCCTAACTCACACCACATCCCATTCACCCATCACCCCCCTGTGCTTGATTTACCAATGCCTGAATTTTAAAATTCTCATCCTTGTCTTCAAATATCTCCATGGCCTTGTCTCTCCTTATCTCTGTATTTTCCTCCAGCCCGACAACCCTCCAAGATCTCTGTGATCTGCCAATTCTGCCTGGGACAGTTTACTATGTTAAAGGCGCTATACAAATGCAAATTGCTGTTATTGTTAATTGCCATGCACTGCAGATAAAGATTATGGACTTGTAAGCTTACTTTGCCATGACTTTAACTATATTGGACTGTTACTTGAGATGTCATTTCAGATCATCTGTGTAGAACCTGATGTAACCATATAAATCCATTGCATTAATCACAATTACTCTGCTAGGGAAGCTAATAATATTTAAACAACATTTACTGTTTAGAAGGGCTTTGTTATCATAGAATCATAGAACGTTTAAGGCACAGAAAGAGGCCCATTGCGCCTATTCTAATCCCACCTTCCAGCATTTGGTCCGTAGCCCTGCAGCTTACAGCACTTGAGATGCATATCCAGACACCTTTTGAATGAGTTGAGGGTCTCTGCCTCAACTACCCTTTCAGGCAGTGAGTTCCAGACCATCACCAACTCCTGGTTAAAAAGCTTTTCCTCATTTCCCCTCTAATTTTTCTATCAATCACTTTAAATCTATGCCCCCTCATCGCTGACCTCTCTGCTGAGGTGAATAGATCTTTCACCTTCACTCTATCCAGGTCCCTCAAAATTTTGTACATTTCAATCAGATCTCCCCTCAGCGTTCTCTGTTCTAAGGAGAACAACCCCAGCCTATCCAATCTTTCCTCATAGCTGGATTTTTCCAGTCCTGGTAACATCCTTGTAAATCTCCTCTGTACCCTCTCTAGTGCAATTACATCCTTTCTGTAATGAGGTGACCAGAACTGCACACTGTACTCATGTTGTGGCCTAACCAATGAGTTATACAGTTCCAGCATAACCTCCCTGCTCTTGTATTCTATACCTCGGTTAATAAAGGAAAGGATTCCATATGCCTTCTTAACCACCCTATCAACCTGTCCTCCTACCTTCAGGGATCTGTGGACATTCAATCCAAGGTCCCTTACTTCCACTACACTTCTCAGTATTTTCCCATTAATCATGTATTCCTTTGCCTTGTTTGACCTCCCCAAATGCATCACCTCACACTTCTCCAAGTTGAATTCCATCTGCCACTTTTCTGCCCATCTGACCAGATCATCAATATCTTCCTGCAGCCTAAAGCTATCCACCTCGCTATCTACCACACAGCCAGTCTTTGTGTCATCCGCAAACTTCTTGATCATGCCCCCTACATTTACGTCCAACTCGTTAATACATACCATAAAAAGCAGGGGACAAAGTACTGAGCCCTGAAGAACGCCACTGGAAACAGTCCTCCAGTCGCACATTCAGCCGTCAACAATTACCTTTAGTTTCCTGCCACTGAGCTGGAGTCCAAGCTGCAGACACTGTGACACATCAGGGAGGGGAGAGTTACCTGGACACTGTATTTCAGGAGACAGTCACACCCTTTACATTAATTACATCAAATTTGGACCTTGGTCAGGGACAGGAGGGTGTGATTGCAAGTGAGGCAGGTATGGGGATCCAGAATTTAGCTTTGGAGGAGCCTCAGCCAGTGCCCTTATCCAATAGGTACGAGGTTCTTGCTTCCGGTGTGGATGAGGGCACAGGCTGCAGGGAGGATGAGCGAACTGACCACAGCACCATGGTTCAGAGTGCCATTCAAGTGGGGGGAGAAAAGAGAAATGTAGTAGTAATAGGGGATAGCATAGTTACGGGAATAGATACTGTTCTCTGCAGCAAAGACAGGGAGTCCCGAAGGCTTTGTTACCTACCTGGTGCCAAGGTTAAGGACATCTCTTCTGGGCTGGAGAGGAACTTGGAGTGGAAGGAGAAGGATCCAGTTGTCGTGGTCCACGTAGGTACCAATGACACAGGTAGGACTAGGAAAGAGGTTCTGCTGAGGAACTATGAGCAGATCGGGGCCAAATTTAAAAAGCTGAACCACAAAGGTAATATTCTCCAGATTACTACCTGAGCCCCATGCAAATTGGCATAGGGTAAATATGATTAGAGAGGTAAATGTGTGGCTCAAAGATAGGTGTGGGAGAAATGGGTTCCGAGTCATGGGACATTGGCACCAGTACTGGGGAAGGAGAGAGCTATTCTGTTGGGACGGGCTTCATTTGAAACATGCTGGGACCAGTGTCCTGGCGGATCGTATAACTAGGGTTGTAGATAGGATTTTAAACTAATTATTGAGGGGGGGAGGGTTCAATTGAAGGGAAGTTTAAAAAATTAGAAAGAAACGAGAAAGCAGAGGTGCAGGGTAGTGAAGAGGTGAATGGTCATCAAAGTGTGACAGGAAGGGGCAGAAAATATAAGCAGAAGAGTGCAGCAGAAATTAGAAGCAGAATGAGTAATAATGGCAAATATTTGTGACGGCACAAATAGAAATAAATGAATATGACTTGATAGCTATTACAGAGACGTGGTTGCAGGGTGACCAAGACTGGGGACTCAATATTCAAAGGTATTCGACCTTCCGGAAAAATAGACAAAAAAGAAAAGGAGGTGGGGTAGCTTTGTTAATAAAGGAAGTTATCAGTGCGGTGGTGAGTAGTGATATAAGTGTAATAGATTGTGATGTGGAATCAGTTTGGGTGGAAATAAGGAATAGCAAGGGGAAGAAGTCACGGGTGGGAGTCATCTATAGGACCCCGAAGAGTTGCCTCACTGTAGGACAAAGTATAAATCTGGAAATAATGGAGGCGTGTAAGAAGGGCGCTACAATTGTCATGGGTGATTTTAATCTGCATATTGATTGGACAAATCAGATTGGCAGAGATAACACGGAAGACGAATTTGTGGAGTTCATCAGGGATTGTTACTTAGAGCAATGTATTGCAGAACCTACCAGGGATCTTTTAGATCTAATAATGTGTAATGAAGTAGGATTAATAAGAGATATTGTAGTTATGGATCCTCTTGGAGTTAGCAATCACAACATGGAGAATTTCAAATTCAGTTTGAGGGTGAGTAACTCGGGTCTCAAACCATTGTCCTCAATTTAAACAAGGGTAATTACAGAGGTTTGAAGAAAGAGTTGTCTAAAGCAGGCTGGGAAAATAGACTAAGGGGAAGGTCAGTGGATGAGCAGTAGCAGACATTTAAGCAGATATTTAATAACGCTCAGCAAAAATTTATCCCGGTCAAAAAGAAGGACTCGATGAGAAGGATGAACCACCCGTGGTTAACAAAGGCAGTCAAGAAGCGTTTCCTATAAAAAACTAAGGCATACAAAGCAGCGAAAACTAGCGGTAGGCCAGAGGATTGGGAATGTTTTAGGAACCAGCAGCGGATGATAAAAAGCTAATAAACAGGGAGAAAATTGATGATGAAAGTAAATTGGCAAGAAATATATAAACAAACAGCAAGAGCTTCTACGGGTATATAAAAAGAAAGAGAATAGCTAAAGTGAGCGTGGAACCCTTGGAGGATGCGACTGGAGAATTGATAACGGGGAATAGGGAAATGGCAGATAATTTAAACCAATATTTTGCATCGGTCTTCACGGTAGAGGACACTATAAACACCCCACAGATATCAGATAAGCAAGGAGCTAATGTGAGGAAAGATCTTGTAACAGTCTCTATCACAAGGGACAAAGTATTTGACAAACTAATGGGATTAAAGGCAGACAACCAGGACCTGATGGCCTGCATCCAAGGGTTTTAAAGAAAGCGGCTGCAGAGATAGTGGAGGCATTGGTCGGGATATTCCAGAACTCACTGGATTCCAGTAGGATCCCAGCGGATTGGAAAACCGCTAATGTGATGCTCCTGTTCAAGAAGGGAGGGAGACAAAAAGCAGGAAACTATAAGCCAGTCAGCCTAACATCCGTCGTTGGGAAAATGCTAGAGTCCATTATGAAGAAAGAAATAGCAGGACATTTAGAAAAGCTTAACACAATCAAACAGAGTCAACATGGTTTTGTGAAAGGGAAATCATGTTTGACAAATTTGCTAGAGTTCATTGAAAATATAACAAGCAGAGTTGATAAAGAGGAACTGGTAGATGCAGTGCATTTGGATTTTCAGAAGGCATTCGATAAGGTGCCACATAAAAGATTATTGTGTAAGATAGGAGCTCACGGTATTGTGGGTAATGTATTAGCATGGATTGAGGATTGGTTAACTCACAGAAGACAGAAAGTCGGGCTTAATGGGTCTTTTTTCAGGATGGAAAGACATAACTAGTGGAGTGCCACAAGGATCAGTCCTCGGGCCTCAATTATTTACTATCTATATTAATGACTTGGAGGAGGGGGCAGAGTGTACTACATCCAAATTTGCTGATGATACAAAAACAGGTGGGAGGGCATGTTGTGATGAGGACATAAGGAATCTGCAAGGGGATTATAGCTAGTGACTGAGTGGGCAAAAACTTGGCAGATGGGGTTTAATGTAGGAAAGTGTGAGGTCATGTGCTTTGGTAGGAAGAATCAAAAGGCAGACTGTTATTTAAATGGAGAGAGACTTCCAAAAGGTGCAGCACAGAGGGATCTGGGTGTTCTTGTGCATGAAACACAAAAAGTTAGCATGCAGGTGCAGCAGGTAATGAAGAAGGCAAATGGAATTTTGGCCTTTATTGCTAGGGGGTTGGAGTTTAAAAATAGGGAAGTTATGTTACAACTGTACAGGGTGTTGGTGAGGCTGTACCTTGGAGTACTGTGTACAGTTTTGCACACCATATTTAAGAAAGGATATACTGGCATTGGCGGCAGTTCAGAAGAGATTCACTAGGCGGATTCCTGGGATGAAGGGGTTGACTTATCAAGAATGGCTAAACAGGTTCAGCCTCATTTCATTAGAGTTTAGAAGAATGAGGGGTGATCTTATTGAAACGTACAAGATTTTAAAAAAACTCTTTCATGGGATGTGGGCGTCACAGGCCAGGCCAGCATTTATTGCCCATCCCTAATTGCCCTGAATTCAGAGGGCATGTAAGAGTCAACCACATTGCTGTGGATCTGGAGTCACATGTAGGCCAGATCAGGTAAGGACAGCAGATTTCCTTTCCTAATGGACATTAGTGAACCAGATGGGTATTTACAACAATCGACAATGGTTTCATGGCCATTATTAAACTAGCTTCAAATTCCAGATTTATTAATTGAATTCAAATTCCACCTTCTGCTGTGGTGGGATTCGAACCCAGGTCCCCAGAGCAATACCTGGGTCTCTGGGTTACTAGTCCAGTAACAATACCAGTACGCCACTGCCTCCCGCTTCTGAGGGGGCTTGACAGGGTAGATGTTGAGAAGATGTTTCCACTAATAGAGGAATCTCGAACTGGGGTACATAGTTACAGAATAAGGGGACACTCATTCAAAACTGAGATACGAAGGAATTTTTTCTCTCATAGGGTAGTGAATGTCTGGAATTCTCTATCCCAGAGAGTTGCGGAGGCTAGATCACTGAAAGTATTTAAAGAAGAAGTATATAGATTTTTGAAATATTGGGGAGTTGAGGGCTGTGAGGAGGTGGCATGAAAGAGGAGTTGAGGTCTGGAGTAGATCAGTCATGATTTTATTGAGTGGCGGGGCAGAATTGAGGGGCTGAATGGTCTACTCCTGCTCCTATTTCTTATGTTCTTATGTACCCTCATCTATCTTCCTTGTTAATTCTTCAAAAAATTCGATCAAGTTGGTCAAACAAAATCTTCCCTTAACAAATCCATGCTGACTATCCTTGATTAACCTGTGCCCTTCCAAGTGACAGTTTATCCTATCTCTTAGAATAGATTCCAATAATTTGCCCCCTACTGAGGTTAGACTGAGTGGCCTGTAATTATTCGGTCTATCCTTCACTCCCTTTTTAAACAGAGGTACAGCGTTAACAATTCTCCAGTCCTCCGGCATCACACCTGTATCCAGTGAGGACTGGAAAATGATGGTCAGACTCCCTGCTATTTCCTCTCTTGCTTCTTTTAACAGCCTAGGATACACTTCATCTTACCCTGGTGGTTTATCAACTTTCAACGATGCTAATCCCATTATTATTTCCTCTCTCCCTATGTTTATCTCATCCAATACTTCACACTGTTCCTCCTTAACTACAATATCTGCATCATCCTTCTCTTTTATGAAGACAGACTCAACGTATTCATTATGAACCATACCAATATCTTCCGCTCCTATACATAAGTTACCTTTTTGGTCTTTTATGGGCCCTTATTCTCTTACACTTAATGTATTGATAAAACATCTTTGTGTTCACCTTGATTTTGCTTGCCAATATTCTTTCATGCCCTCTCTTTGCTTTCCTAATTTCCTTTTGGTTTCACCCCTCTACTTTCTATACTCCTCTCGGCTTTCTGTAGTACTGAGTTCTTGATGTCGGACATAAGTTTTCCTTTTCTGCGGCACAGTGGCGCAGTGGTTAGCACCGCAGCCTCACAGCTCCAGGGACCCGGGTTCGATTCCGGGTACTGCCTGTGTGGAGTTTGCAAGTTCTCCCTGTGTCTGCGTGGGTTTCCTCCGGGTGCTCCGGTTTCCTCCCACAAGCCAAAAGCAGGTTGATAGGTAAATTGGCCATTATAAATTGTCACTAGTATAGGTAGGTGGTAGGGAAATATAGGGACAGGTGGGGATGTTTGGTAGGAATATGGGATTAGTGTAGGATTAGTATAAATGGGTGGTTGATGTTCGGCACAGACTTGGTGGGTCGAAGGGCCTGTTTCAGTGCTGTATCTCTAATCTAATCTAATCTAATCTTTACTTACCCTGCAGGCTCCTTGACATCTATGGGACTCTAGATTTGGCTGTCTCACCCTTTTTCTTTGTGGGAACATGTTTACCGTAAACCCCTTGAATCTCCCCTTTGACTGTTTCCCGCTGTTCTGACACTGATTTACCTACAAGTAGCTGTTTCCAGTCCACTTTCGCTAAATCAGTCCTCAGTTTAATAAAATTGGCCTTGCCCCAATTGAGAACTCTTACTCCTGTTCTATCTCTGTCTTTTTCCATAATTATGTTAAAACTGACTGAATTATTATCACTCCCACCAAAATGCTCTCCCACTGTCACTCCTTCCACTTGCCCATCTTCATTTCCCAAAAGTAAGTCTAAAACTGCGCCCTCTCTTCTTGGACTTGCTACATACTGGACAAAAAAGTTCTCCTGAATGCACCTTGAGAATTCTGCTCCTTCAATTCCTTTCACACTAAAACTATCCCAGTTAATATCGGGGTAATTAAAATCCCCTACTATTACTGCCCTATTGTTCTTGCACTTCTCAGAGATTTGCCTACATATCTGCTCTTCTATCTCCCTCTGACTGTTTGAGGATCTATAGTACACTCCCAGCAGTGTGATTGTCCCTTTTTTGTTCCTTAGCTCAATCCCTACAGCCTCATTTGATGAACCTTCTAACATATCATCTAATTACACTTTAAATAAATATGCATGTCTTTCTTTTAACAATTTTTGTGAATTTTGTGCTGATGAAGCTAAGAGAAGCTAACGCTAGGGAATAGAACACTTCCCATTTGAGTACCTAACTGTCAGTATTAAGTACTCCTACACCAGGTATAGTATAGTAACATAAAAGCAAAATACTGCAGATGCTGGAAATCTGAAATAAAACCAAAAAAGTGTTCGAAATACTCAGCAGGTCTGGCAGCATCTGTGGAGAGAGAAGCAAAGTTAACATTTCAGGTCAGTGACCTTACATTAGAACTGGAAAAGGTTAGAAATGTAATAGGTGTTAAGCAAATAAAGTGGGGGTGGGGCAAAAGAGAACAAATGGGAAGGTATTGATAGGACAGAGAGTCACAGAGAATAACTGACAAGGAGGTCATGGGGCAAAGGCAAAAACAGAGTGTGTTAATGGTGTGGTGAAATATAAAGCGTTAGTGCAGAGAGGGTGTTAAATGACAGAATAATGAAATTCCCTAGCCACAAGCAGAAACATGAAAAAAAAACAAAAAAAGAACAGTGGGCAGGCACATGGTAAAAAAAAGTGTAATGATGAAACAAACTAAAATAAAATGAAATACAAATACATAATACAAAGTAAAACTAAATAAAAAGGGAGCCAGTCATGCTCTGAAATTATTGAACTCAATGTTCATTCAGGTAGGCTGCACTGTGCCTAATCGGTAAATGAGGTGCTATTCCTTGAGCTTGCGTTGATTTCACTGGAACACTGCAGCAATCCCAGGACAAATATGTGGGCATGAGAGCAGGGGGGGGTGTGTTGAAATGGCAAGCGACAGGAAGCTCGGGGTCATGTTTACGGGCTGAGTGGAGGTGTTCTGCAAAGCTGACACCCAATCTGCATTTGGTCTCCCCAATGTAGAGGAGGTCGCATTGTGAGCAGCGAATACAGTATACTATGTTGAAAGAAGTGCAAGTAAATCGCTGCTTCACTTGAAAGGAGTGTTTGGGGCCTTGGATAGTGAGGAGAGAGGAGGTAAAAGGGCAGGTATTACAACTCCTGTGATTGCAAGGAATGGTGCCGTGGGAAGGGGATGAGGTGTCAGGAGTAATGTAGGAGTGGACCAGGGTATCGCAGAGGGAATGATCCCTTTGGAATGCTGACAGGGGAGGGGAGGGGAAGATGCGCTTGGTAGTGGCAACACGCTAGAAGTGGCGGAGGATGATCCTTTGGATGTGGAGGCTGGTTAGTTTTACTTTGTATTTTTTATTTGTATTGCATTTTATTTTAGTTTGTTTCATCATTACACCTTTTTTTACCTTGTGTCTGCCCACTGTTTTTTTTCTCATGTTTTTGCTTGTCGCTAGGGATTTCATTATTCTGTCATTTAACACCCTGTCTGCACTAATGCTTTGCATTTCACCACACCATTAACACAGTCTTTGTCTTTGTCGTTTCCCCATAACCTCCTTTTCAGTTATTCTCTGTGACCCTCTATCCTATCGACACCTTCTCATTTGTTCTCTTTTGCCCCACCCCCGCTTTATTTGCTTAAAACCTATTACATTTCTAACCTTTGCCAGTTCTGATGAAAGGCCACTGACCTGAAACGTTAACATAGTATAGTTAAGCTCATTTCCTCTGTCCCAATAATATGCTTCAGTCTTAACCAAGGAAAAGCACCCCCATTATCCCAATGATTTATTTTCTGGGTGTCAACTTTGGCTCAGTTGGTAGTGCTCTTGCCTTTGGACCAGAAGGTTATGGGTTTAAATCTTTCTCCAGAGAGTTAAGCACACACATCTAAGCTGATACTCCAGTGTATTACTGTTGGCAGTGCTGTCTTTTGGATGAGACATTAAACCGAGGCCCATCTGCTCCCTGAAGTGGAAGTAAAAGATGGCATGGCACGATTTCAAAGAGGAGCAGCAGTGTTATCCCCAGTGTCCTGGCGAGTATTTATCTCTCAATCAACATCACAAGAACAGATGATTTGATCATGGTCACATTGCTGTTTATGGGAGCTAGCTTTGTGCAAATTGGCTGTCATATTTCCTATATTACAACAGTGATTACACTTCAAAATTTCATTGGCTGTAAAGTGCTTTGGGATCTCCCGAGGTCATGAAAAGCACTATAGAAATGCAAGGCATTCTTTCTTGCCACAGTTATTGGGCAAGTGAAACTTAGTGAAGAACTGGATGCAGTCTGCAGAATTTTGGACAATTGGAATTTGTGAATTGTGATGCTTAGAGGACCAGAAAGAATGACAATGGAGAAGTTGAGACTACAAAAGTAACATGTGTGAAGATAAAGGTATCATTAACGGTAGCAATGAGGTCAGGGTGAAGCTGGGTAATGTTGTAGAGGGAGAATCTATTATAGGATATGGGGCTTGGAGCTCAGTTCTGGGTCATGCATCATAACAAGACTGTGAACTATAATGTGTAGGAACTGCTCCTCCACCTAAACTGTATGGGGAACTCAGGAGTGCAGGAGCTTTTGAAGGACTGCTGCACTTCTCAAAAGGACTAGTGGGCTTTCGCTGGAGGCTGACTAAATAAGACTTAAAGAGATCCCAGAACTGTCCCCTTCACAGAGGAGAGCTAAGAGGTTTTGTTGAAGGAGGTGGTCCTGGGGAACATGTCTAGTTTGGGAGTGAGGAAAATCCAAGTAGAACCAATGAACAGAAGCATGGCAAAAGATGACCAATTGTGCAATTGTTGTCACCTTTGTGCATTGCTCAGGAAGATTTAATGGATGCCCACGCAAAGCATCAAGCACTCAGCCTACAATATGCTATGACATTTGCAATGCGGATTAAAATGTATTATCCACATGTTTTATTTATACCTTAAAAAATGCTTTCACTGAGCTGTACCTCCAACTCGATGGCCACCAAAGGAATAAACCCTCTTTTCACTCAGTTCTGGACTGGTTTCTCATTTAGACACAATGGGCTGGATTTTAAGCGGGAGCAGGGGAGAGCTAAAAAAATGATGGCCCGCATACGCGAGCCACACGTTGCCATGCCTCCATGATCTCCCGTGGACGACTCATTTAAATATTCCGGTCAACCCACTACCCCCCAATCAGGAGGCAGGCTCTCTGATGCTGGCAATGGTGTCAGCTGCCTGTGCACAGGCGCTGGCACCATTTTTAAAGGGCAGCCAGCCCTGCCGGCTAATTTAATTTATTTAAGGGAACCAGCCCCGCAGCCCCCTGCTGTTCAATTCAAAATTGCAGCCTCCTGCTGTTCAATTCAAAATTCTATCGCCTCCTATCCCAGCCCCCCAATAACAATAATATTAAGTATTTGCTTTCCCCCTGCAAAACACTTACCTTTCAAATATGACCTTCCCCCCGCCCCCCCACTAAACTGAACAAAGTTCACAGTTTATTCCTTCCCACAATCCCCCATACTAATAACAAAAGTTTGACCCCGTGCCCCCTCCCCGGCACTAAAAATCTCACGTTTCCCCCTTTCCCACCTCTGTGGCCCCTTCTTTCCCCAGACAGGAAAATGAAGGCACGGGAGTGTCAGCTGCCGCTCTGAAGATCAGGGCCCGACCATTAGATCGCAGGTAAGTGTATTTAAATGTATGCATTTAATTAATTACCATATGTTAATCCAGGTCCCATTGTCCAGTGGTGGGGTGGGGGGGGCCGCCAGGGAGCTTCGCCGCCACCAGGAAGATGGGGCCCGGCCCTCCTAACGTCGGGCTCCATGGTGGGCTGCTGCTGGAACAATCTTCTGGCCACCCGCATCCCCCCCCACTCCCAGCCACGGAGTCAGACGTCGGGTGCCCTGTAAAATCCAGCCCAATGGTTCTGATACCCTAGTTGCTCTCTGCTCATGAATCCCGCAGGCCAGATTTTAGTGGGTGACGAGATACTCACCCCCTGCTTCAATGATCAGGCCTTGTATATTTTAATTCCTGGATCTCATTTAAATCCCACCAGCTGACTTGACACCTGTTCCGTGTGGGTAGCCTTGAAAAATTGCATGACTGAGCGGCCTCCCACTGACAGCAGGCAAGTGGCAAGATCAGCTACTGATCCATCCCACAGACATCCCTGCAATTGCGGTGGGAAGGGGGTGGGGTGCTGTTGGGGTGAGGGAGGTGGGTGGAAGTTCAGGTAAGGAGAGGCCTAAGATTTCCATGTGGGGCTCAAAAGAGCAGTCTTGTCCTTCAAAATGATGGAGGTGATGGGTTTGGGAGGTGCTACCAAAAAAGCCTTGGTGACTTGCTGCAGTGCTTCATGTACATAGCACACACTGAGGTCACGGTATACTAATGGTGGAAGGATGGATGTTTAAACCAGTAGATGGGGTACTGATCAAGTGGACTGCTCAGCCCTCAATACTGTTGAGCTTTCTGAGTGCTGTGTTGTAACTGTACTTATCCAAGTAACTGGAGAGTACTCCTTCATACTCCTGACTTGTGCCTTGTATGTGAGAGAGAGGCTTTAGGGAGCCAGAAGATGAGTCAGTCTATGAGCGCTGCGCATTGCTGGGAAGGGACTGCTCTGCAAGGACTAGATCTTGAAATTTTGGAGGTAGTGTGCTGCAGGTGAAAATAATAATAAAGACACTACAGTGACAAAGGAACTAGACATGTTAGATAATATCATATACCTTCCAATCATCGCATGGAATTCAGTGTTACCATAAAAAATCAGTGGGAATTTTCTGCCTATGCAATAAATATGGCAATAGCCTTTGGATTACAAAATCACTCTGTGGTCCTTTTCCCTACATATTACAAAACAATTCTGCTTTGAGTATTGCTCTTCTGCTTGTGATTCTTGTTAATATTAACCATCATGATGAATGGATATTAAAAAATGTGTAGATTATTAACATATGTAATGTCCATGCTGAAAGAAGTGCTACTGATAAAGCCAATTAATTCTTTCAATTAATCAGTCAACTTACTATCCTGAGGCTAGGCGAGAGTCAGCACCCTGCTACGTAGCACAAGAATATCTTTATCAAACACTACAGCCATCAATGTCTTTTGATTAATCACATGCAGACCTCCTAAGAAAGCTTCCACTGTATTCAATGGTATTTTGTTGTCGTGTGGTTAGACAGGTCTAAAATAAAGCTACTAAATAATCATAGTTAAACTTCAACTGTGATGCCTTCAGTGCTTCATTAACTGTCGACTCATGCTATCCTATGCCATGTAATAAGAAAAGCAATTTTATATATAAAGTGAAAAACAGGACATGCTGGACAGCTAAAATAATAACAGAAAATTGTGGAAACTGAAATGAAAATGCCACACACAAATGTTTCATACACAATTGTTTGGAAGTGTTGTTACGTGGTAAGCAAAGAGGTGCAACTCTCATCAGAATGGATACAGTGTTATAATTGAAATAATTTCTCTTTCAGATACTGACTGACCTGCTGTATATATCCAGCAATTTCTGTATTGCTATTTCCAACTGGTCATTCTTCATTTAAGAGTGTATGTAGTGATTGCAAGTGTGCTATTTCCCATGGGAATAGCAAAACTCAGCCAATCCGCGAATGACACTGTAATGCAGTCATTAGAGAGAGTTCAGGAGTTGGAGCACTGAGTATATTTTTCCTTCCCTAGCTCCCTTTTAAAATTTGTTCTTGGAATGTGAGCAATGTTGACAAGGCAATAATTAACACTCATCTCTAGTTCCTCTGAAAACATTGAGCCAACCACCTAATATGAAACTGGAGTCAGGCGTAGGCCAGACTGGGGAGGGGCATCATTTTCTTTTTCCTGAAGAGCATTAATGAACCAGTTGTGATTTTACAATAAGTTTTCATGTTTATTTTTCTGGCGCCTGCCAACAAATTACCAGAATTCATCTGCATCGCTGAGGGATTTAAATTCATGGCATCTGAGTTGATAAACTGGTAATGGGGAGGTGGTGGCATAGTGGTTATGTGACTGGATCAGCAATCCAGAGGGTTAGGTGAATACTCTGAGAGCACAGGTTCAAATCCCACCATGGCTGGTGGAATTAATTAAATGCAATTAATAAACCTGGAATTTAAAAAAAAAACTACTCTCAGTAATGGTAACCATGAAACTGTTGTCAGTTGTTGTAAAAACCCATCTGGTTCACTCATGCCCTTTAGGGAAGAAAATTGCCTGGCCTATCAGTGACTCCACACCCACAACAATGTGGTTGACTCTTAAATGGCCTAACAAGACATTCAGTTGTACCAAGCTGCCAGCACAAAACCTAAAAGGAATAGAAGTGGATGGGCCACCTGTCATCAACCTAGGCACTGGAAACAACAATAGCCCACCCAGCCTGCTTGACCCTGTAAAATCCTTTTATTAACATCTGGGGTCTTGTGCCAAAATTGGGAGAGCTAGCCCACAGACTGGTCAAGCAACAGCCCGACATACTTACAGACAATGTCCCTCACACTCCCATTACCACCCCAGAGGTGGCAGCACAATGGTATACAGTCAGGAGAGAGTTGGCCTGGGAGTCCTCAATGTTGATTCCAGACCCCATGAAGTCTCATGACACCAGATCAATACTGGGCATGGAAACCTCCTGATAATTTTCACCTTCTGCCACCTCTCTTAGCTGATGTGCAGGGCGTCTGTGTGTCAAACACTACTTGGAAGAAGCACTGAGAGTAGCAATGTCAGAGAATAGTGGGGGACTTCAATGTCCATCACCAAGCGTGACTTGGTAGCATGGCCACGGACCAAACGCAGGAGTAGGCCATTCAATTAGAATATGGCTGCTCTTCTACCTCAATGCCAATTTACTGTGCTATTACCATAATCCCTTGATGTCATTAATGTCCAGGTTTCTACCTTGAGCGTACTCAATGATTGAGCTTCCACAGCCCTCTGGGGTTGAGAATTCCAAAGATTCATCACCCTCTGAGTGAAGAAATTCCTCCTCAGCTCAGTCTTAAATGGTCTGCCCCTTATTCTGAGATTGTGTCCCCTGGTTCTAGACTCACCAGACAGGGGAAACATCCTATCTACATCCATACCGTAAGAATTTGCAAGTTTCAATGAGATCACACCTCATTCTTCAAAACTCTAGAGAATACAGGTCCAGTTTCCTCAATCTCTCCTCATAATACAACCTCGCCATCCCAGGGATTAGTCTGGTGAACCTCTGTTGCACTCCCTCGATGACAAGTATATTCTTCCTTAGATGAGGAGACCATCATTGTACAAACTACTCCAGGTGCAGTCTCGCCAAGGCTCTATACAATTGCAGCAAGATTTCTTTACTCTTGTCCTCAAAACCCATTGTGGTGATGGGCAACATAGCATTTGCCTTCCTAATTGCTTGCTGCACTTGCGTATTAGCTTTAAGGTACTCATGAACAAGGATGCTCAAGTCCCTTGGGACATCACTTCCCAACCTCTCACCATTTAAGAAATACTTTGTCTTTCTGGGTTTTTTTTCTATCAAAGTAGATAACCTTACACTTATTCACATTATTTTCCCTCTGGAATGTTCTTGCATTCGGTCGCCACATCCAAATCATTTACATAGATTGTGAACAGCTGGGCCCCAGCACTGTTCCTTGTGGTGCCCCACTAGTAACAGCCTGCCATGCTGAGAATGACCTGTTTATTCCTACTCTCTGCTTTCTGTCAGTTAACAATCCTCAATCTATACCAGTATATTACTCCCAATCCCATGTGCTCTAATTTTGTTTACTAACCTTTGTATGGGACCTTACCAAAAGCCTTCTGAAAATCCAAATACACCACATCTGCTGGTTCTCCTTTATCTATGCTACAAGTAAGATCCTCAAAAAACTCCAAAACATTAGTCAAACATGATTTCCCTTTCATAAATCCATGTTGACTCTGCCCAATTATATCATTATTTTCTAAGTGCCGAGTTATCACTTCCTTTATAATAGATTCTAGCATTTTTCCGACTACTGACATCAATCTACAGGTCTGTAGTTCTCCATCGTCTCCCTCTCTCTTTTCTTAAATAGTGAGTTACATTTGCTACTTTCCAGTCTGCAGGAACCTTTCCAAAACCTGTAGAATTTTGAAAGATAACCAGCAATGCATCCGTTATCTCTATAGCCATTATGTCAATGTGCTTAGTTGAATAATAATTTTCTTTAATCCACTGACTGCAGATAGGTATTTTTTTTTAAAGAAATTTTTTTAAAAAGACATTTAATAAAAGATGACTTTGCTTGCAACTTTGGATGGTCACCTAATTTGCATCATTGTATCCTACATGCAAAGGGCTGTGAGGGAGATGAAATGGCTGCAAGCCCCAGCAAAATCCAAGAGCCAGGAAGTATAAATGAACTGCTTGTTCTTTTTTGCAAGAGAGAAATACTGCTAACTGCTATGTTTTGAATCACTGAGTGGCTGTAACGTGACAAGCCACTCCCCATCTGTGGTTTTAGCTGGTGTTTTCTCTGCAGCAGAGGAGAAGCAACTGAACTCTGATATGTACAGACCCAAATGGGGTTCTTTCTCTCTCTCCCCGCCATCCCCCGTGTCCCCCCCCACCCCCCCATTCCAGCTTGAAAGCTTTCAAATCCTGCCATTTGACTGAATACCTTTGCGTACTCAGCCTACAATCAGAAACTCCATTGGAGGAAATCTTCCACATCAGGTGTCTCCAAGAGCCCACCAAACCAGTTATCTACCTCCTTAAACTAAAAGGCTCAGGACCACCAAATTCAGTTAGAAGCCAGCCCAATCACCAAATGCCACAGACTGTATACCTTTATTCCGATGGACTCTGACTCAACCAATCTATCTTTCTCCATTCTGTAACCCATTTTTGTGTGTGTAAACTTCCAGCGTGTGTGTGTGAGTGAAAGTTGTTTATTATTTTTATCAGTTCAGTTTAGCTTCAATGAAGTTAACCACTATTGTTGTTAACTCAAGAAATCCTGTCTGATTGGTTCTTCTTATGATCATAGCAAGTAAGTAATCAAACACCTACTGAATTGGCCAGTACATCCATATTAAGAAAGAATTAAACCTGTTAGGTTAAACAAGGAGAGGGAAAACCCCTCCTCACTTGACTGCTACAAAAATTTGGGGGCTCACATCTGGGATCAAACCCAAAGACAAATGGGAAATTGGAAGTGGGAAACCAAATTGATCCCTAACAATAATTTAAAAACTTCATTTCAGGTTTTCTTGTGGTTTTCAGTGCTAGAGTAATAAAATATCCACATTCAAGGCCAGTACCTACCTAGAACAGAGTGAAGTAACTTGGGCCAGGTTATAACCCAATTCCTTATTGAAGAGTTGATGAATGTAGCTTGGCAGTTTGAGATTACTATCCATAGGAAACCTGAAATCCTAAAACTTGTGGTCAACCATTTTAAAATTGACACAGAAGAACCGGAGACAGGCATAAAATCTGAAACAGACAAAGTAACATTAGCTAAGATACAACTAGAACAGAGTAGACTAGAATTAGAATTTCAGGAAAGAGAGAAAGAAAGAGAATTCCAAGAAAGGGAAAAAGAAAAGGCTTTCCAGAAGGAGAAGGAGGAAAGGGAGTTAAGGCGGCTCAAACTAACTAGGGGAAGACCCAATACAACCAGTGAAGGCATCGCTAGTGAGGGAGTTACCCCTAGTTCAGAACCCAGGTGCTGAGCTCTTAATGTTCTCCCAGTTGATACCAAAGTTCAATGAGGGGGATGCGGAAGCATTTTTCATCTTTTTGAAAAGCTTGCAAAATAACTGAAGTGTTCAGCTGAGAGCTGGACACTGTCATTGCAACGCAAACTAAAAAGAAAAGCCCATGAGGTTCATTCACTGTTGCCTGATGAGAGTTCATCAGACTATGAGATGACTGAAAATGCTATCCTGAGTGCATACGAGCTGGTACCAGAGGTGTACCACCAAAAATTCCGAACCCTCTGAAAACAGCTTGAACGAACTTACCTCGAGTTTGAAAGAGTGAAGCAGCTTGCTTTTGACCGATGGATACGGGCACTTAAGATAGAGTCCACCGATGAAATCTTCATGTCGTTCAAAAACTCGCTTCCCCTTTCCATATAAAACCATGTGGAGGAACAAAAGGTTCCAAGAACCAGGTAGCAATCCTGAATGATGATTATACACTTATTCACAAGCCCTTGCCCCAAGGGAAACCCTTCCTTAGTCACCTCTAAAAATCTGAAAAGGTTAGAAGGTGGGATAGGGTGATAGGAGGATGAGTGAGAAGGGAGAGCTGGAAACACAGGGGGCCCTCCTCAGGCAAAAAAGGATGGTGCTAAGAACAGGAGTGATGCCCAAAAGCCTATATGTTTCCATTCTATCAAGGCAGGTCACCTTTGAGCTGACTAAAGGAAGTTACAGGGAAAACCCATAGGTTTAGTCAGGGTACACCAGACCAGTGCAGGAAAAGGGGCCCTGATGGAAAGCACAGCAGACCAGGCTGTGGCTTTAACTGTGACAGTAAAATTCAGTAAACCTACTACTGAAAGTGCAGGAAAACAACAAAAAACTGAGAGTTACCAGGATTTTGTGTCCAGAGGAAAAGTAACCGCATACCCCTTGAGTGATGCCATACTTAGGGAAACAGGGGCCACCCAATTCCTTCTGCTGGGAAAAGGCATGACCTTTCCCCAGAGAGTGCATTGAATGCTAGACTGCTAGTATCGGAGGAAAGTATAGACCCATACCCTTATACTGGGTGCAGCTGGTGTGTGACCCTGTTTTAGGAGCGGTAACCATGGGGACTGTCCCGAGATTACCTGTGGACAGTGTCGACCTTCTCCCGGGTAATGATCTGGCGGAGGCGAAGGTGATTGCTTCCCCAGTGGTTTTAGAGAGACCGAAAGATTTCAGGGAGACAGAGCAGTTACACGAAAAGGTCCCTGGCATTTTTTCTGACTGTGTGGTGACCTGGTCTATGGCCAAACAAACTCCGTCACAGGAGGCTGAACTGGCACTGCAGACAGATGACCCTACTGTCTGCTTATCTGAAACCTTCTTTGGGATGTTAGAGGACCCAAAGGATGGGTTGAACAGAACTTCCTTGGTCGAGGCTCAGCAAGCGACCCAGAATTAATAAAGTTAGCACAGACTGCTCGAACTGAAGCTGAAGCAGAGGGAGTTCCAGAGTGCTACTATTTAAAGGATGAGGTGCTGATGAGGAAGTGGAAACTTCCTTACAGACCTGCAGACGAAGAGTGGACAGTAGTTCACCAGGTAGTGGTGCCGCCAAGGTACTATAAGGAAGAAAAGTTTAAAAGTTTAAAGTTTATTTCAAATATAGTAAGTAGTGTTTTTTTTGGGGGGAGTTCTGTAGTAACGAGGACCAGGGAAGAAGGGCCCTAGAGTAAATGATATTATTGGAAATTAAGATCTTCCAGAAGGTTTAATTTAATTTAAAGGATTAAGCCATGGCAGGAGAGCTCAAAGCTGTGGTGTGCTCCTTGCGCTCCATGTCAGATACCGGGAACAATTCCAGTGTCCAGGACCAGCATGTGTGCAGGAAGTGTCTCCAGCTGCAGCTCCTGGAAGCCCAGGTTTCGGAGCTGGAGCAGCAGCTGGGGACACTGTGGAGCATCCATGAGGTGGAGAGTATCATGGATAGCGCATATAAAGAGGTGGTCGCACCGCAGGCTCAGACTCCACAGGCAGGAAGGGAATGGGTGACCACCAGGCAGAGCAAGAGGTCTAGGCAGGCAGTGCAGGAATCTCCTTTGGCTATTCCCCTGAAACAGAAATACTGCTTTGGATACTGTTGGGGGGGAATGGCCTCTCAGGGGAAAGCAGCAACAGCCCAATTTGTTGCACCACAGTTGGCTCTGCTGCACAGGGGAGGAGTAAAAAGTGTGGGAATGCAAAAGTTATGGGGGTTCTATTGTAAGGGGAATAGCTAGGTGTTTCTGTGGCCGCAAAAAAGACTCCAGGATGGTATGTTACCTCCCTGGTGCTAGGGTCAAGGATGTCTCAGAGCGGTTACAAGACATTCTGAAGAGGGAGGTTGAACAGCCAGTGGTCGTGCTACACATTGGTACAAACGACATAGGTAATAAAAAGGATGAGGTCCTAAAAGCAGAATATAGGGAGCTAGGAAGTAAGTTGAAAAGTAGGACCTCAAAGATAGTGCTCTCAGGATTACTACCAGTGCCATGTGCTAGTCAGAGTAGAACTAGCAGAGTATATCGGATGAATACGTGGCTGAAGAGATGGTGTGAGGGGGAGAGTTTTAGATTCTTGGGGCATTGGGACCGGTACTGGGGGAGGTGGGACCAGTACAAA
Source organism: Heterodontus francisci (assembly GCF_036365525.1). Lineage (NCBI taxonomy): Eukaryota > Metazoa > Chordata > Chondrichthyes > Heterodontiformes > Heterodontidae > Heterodontus > Heterodontus francisci. Next base: position 43,595,982 of record NC_090375.1, read on the forward strand.
CTGGACGGGTTACACCTGGGCAGGACTGGGACTGATGTCCTAGGGGGAGTATTTGCTAGAGTGGTTGGGGAGGGTTTAAACTAAAATGGCAGGGGGATGGGAACCTTTGCAAGGAGTCAGAGGAGGGGAGATCAAAAGGACAAAAAACAGTAAGGGGAATAAGAAAAGTGATAGGCAGAGAAATCAAGGGCCAGAATCAAACAGGGCCACAGTGAAAAATAGTGGAAAGGGGACAAGTAATGTTAAAAAGTCAAGCCTTAAGGCTTTGTGCCTTAATACGCAGATCATTCGCAATAAAGTGGATGAAATAATCGAGCAAATAGGTGTAAACCGGTATATAGTCAGGATTATGGAGACAGGGCTGCAAGGTGACCAGGGATGGGAAATAAACATCCAGGGATATTCAGTATTTAGGAAGGACAGACAAAAAGCAAAAGGCAGTGGAGTTGCATTGCTAGTTAAAGAGGAAATTAACGCAATAGTGAGGAAAGATATTAGCTCTGACGATTTCACAATCTGTATGGGTAGACTGAGAAACACTAAGGGGCAAAAAACATTAGTGGGGGTTGTATATGGACCCCCAAAGTGTAGTAGTGATGTTGGGAATGGCATTAAACAGGAAATTAGAGATGCATGCGATAAAAGAACATCTGTAATTATGGGTGATTTTAATCTGCATATAGATTGGACAAATCAAATTAGTCACAATACCGTAGAGGATGAATTCTTGGAGTGTATAAGGGATGGTTTTCTGGACCAATACATTGAGGAACCAATGACAGAACAGTCCATCCTAGACTGGGTATTGTGTAATGAGAGAGGAATAATTGACAATCTAGTGGTACGAGACCCCTTGGAGACAAACGACCATAATATGATAGAATTCTTCATCAAGATGGAGAGTGACGTAGTTGATTCTGAGACAAGGGTCCTGAATCTTAGTTAAGGAAACTACAAAGGTATGAGGTGCAAGTTGGCCATGACAGATTGGGAAACATTACTTAAAGGGATGACAGTGGATAGGCAATGGCAAACATTTAAAGAGTGCATGGATGAACTGCAACAATTGTTTATCCCTGTCTGGCGCAAAAGTAAAACAGGAAAGGTAGCTAAACCATAGCTTACAAGGGAAATTAGAGATAGCATTAGATCCAAGGAAGAGGCATATAAATTTGCCAGGAAAAACAACAGAGCTGAGGATTGGGAGCAATTTAGAATTCAGCAAAGTAGGACCAAGGGATTGATTAAGAGGAAAATAGAGTACGAGAGCAAGCTTGTGGGGAACATAAAAACTGACTGTAAAAGTTTCTATAGGTATGTAAAGAGAAAAAGATTGGTGAAGACAAATGTAGGTCCCTCACAGTCAGAAACAAGGGAATTTATGATGGGGAATAAAGAAATGGCTGACCAACTAAATGCATACATTGGTTCTGTCTTCACAAAGGAGGACACAAATATCATACCAGAAATGTTGGGGAACACAGGGTTTAGTGAGAGAGAGGAACTGAAAGAAATCAGTATTAGTAGAGAAATGGTGTTGGTGAAATTGATGGGATTGAATACCGATAAATCCCCAGGGCCTGATGGTATGCATCCCAGAGTACTTAAGGAAATGGCCCTAGAAATAGTGGATGCATTGGTGGTCATCTTCCAAGATTCTATAGACTCTGGAACAGTTCCTACAGATTGGAGGGTAGCTAATGTAACCCCTCGATTTAAAAAGGGAGGTAGAGAGAAAGCAGGGAATTATAGACCAATCAGCCTGACGTCAGTAGTGGGGAAAATTCTAGAGTCCAATATCAAAGATTTTATAGCAGAGCACCTAACAGAACAGTGGTAGAATCGGGCAGAGTCAGCATGGATTTATGAAAGGGAAATCATGCTTGATAAATCTACAAGAATTCTTCGAGGATGTAACTAGCAGAGTTGATGAGGGGGAGCCAGTGGATGTGGTTTATTTGGACTTTCAGAAGGCTTTCGACAAAGTCCCACCTAAGAGATCAGCATGTAAAATTAAAGCGCATGGATTGGGGGTAGTGTATTGTGATGGATAGAAAATTGGTTGGCGGACAGGAAACAAAGAGTCGGGATAAATGGGTCTTTTTCCGAATGGCAGGCAGTGACTAGTGGGGCACCACAGGGATTGGTGCTAGGACCCCAGCTATTCACAATGTACATTAATGATTTAGATGTGGGAACTAAATGTAATATCTCCAAATTTGCAGATGAAGGGAAGCATGCAGGTGCAACAGGTGGTAAAAAAGGCAAATGGTATGTTGGCCTTCATAGCGAGAGGATTCGAGTACAGGAGCAGGGATGTCTTGCTGCAATTATACAGGGCCTTAGTGAGGCCACACCTGCAATATTGTGTGAAGTTTTGGTCTCCTTATCTGAGGAAGGATGTTCTTGCTATTGAGGGAGTGCAGCGAAGGCTTACCAGACTGATTCCTGGGATGGTGGGACTGACGTATGAGGAGAAATTGAGTCGGTTAGGATTATATTCGCTGTAGTTCAGAAGAGTGAGGGGGGATCTCATAGAAACCTATAAAATTCTAATAGGACTTGACAGGGTAGATGCAGAAAGGATGTTCCCGATGGTGGGGGAGTCCAGAACCAGGGGTCATAGTCTAAGGATACGGGGTAAACCTTTCAGGACTGAGATGAGGAGAAATTTCTTCACCCAGAGAGTGGTGAGCCTGTGGAATTTGCTATCACAGATAGCAGTTGAGGCCAAAACATTGTATGTTTTCAAGAAGGAATTAGATATAGCTTTTTGGTCTAAAGGGATCAAAGAGTATGGGGGGAAAGCGGGAACAGGCTACTGAGTTGAATGATCAGCCATGATCATAATGAATGGCGGAGCAGGCTCGAAGGGCCGAATGGCCTACTCCTGGTCCTATTTTCTATGTTTCAGTGTTTCGATGAAATATTGAGAATAGCATATGAGATTCCAATGGTTGCACATGTCAGTATCAGAAAAACGCAAGCCCACATCAGACAGCATTTTCTCTGGCCACAACTCCACAAGGATGTGATGGAGTTCTCTAAGACTTACCACACATGTCAGGTTGTGGGCAAGCCTCAACCTGCAATAAAACCTACACCCCTCATTCCCATACCTGCTTTTGGGGAGCCATTTAGCAGAGTGCTGGTGGATTGTGTAGGACCCCTGCTGAAAACAAAAAGGGACTACCAGTATCTTCTCACAATTATGGATGTGGCTACTCGATTTCCAGAGGCTTTCCCTCTAAGAACTATCTCTGCCAAGGTAGTGCTTGAGGGGCTAACCCAATTCGACATCAATATGGGCTGCTTGCTGAGATCCAGTCGAATCAGGAGACAAATTTTATGTCCAGTATTTTTCAAAAGGTCATGGGTAATCTGGCCATAACCCAACTAAAGCCCTCTGCCTACCACCCACAGTCACAAGGGGCTTTGGAGCAGTACCACCAGACCCTAAAGACAATGATCGGGGCATACTGCTATAAGTACCCCCATGACTGAGACAAAGGGCTGGGATGTCCTCTGTTTGCTACCAGGGACTCACCCAATGAGTCCACTGGCATTCGGCACTTTGAATTAATTTCTAGACACGAGATGAGAGGTCCTCTAAAATGAATCAAGGAGAGTTTTTGGGGATTCAAGCATGAAACCTCCCTGTTAGACTACATCTCCATGGTTTGAGAATGGCTCATGAGAATCTGTGCGGTAGCTCAGGAACAGCTAAAAACATCACAGACAACTATGAAAATGCAGGCGGATAAACATGCCAAGGCCAGAACATCTCAGCCTGGAGACCATGAGCTGAATTTTACTAGCGCATTGCCGATCTTGGCGGCATGCTTTAAAGATGGCGGTCTGCTCACGCACACCACCCAACGCAGAGCCACAGCGATATTCAGGGCGCCGGCTCATTAACATTGACGCGATGCGTTACTCCCCGCCCCAAATAATGTGGCAGGGCGGAACATCTGGCACCGATTTCAGCGTCGGTTCTGCTGAGAAGCAGATGCTGGGGCCCCATTAAAAGCACCCCAGCACCTGCTTCCTGACAAGTGCCAAATATTTACATAAAACAGAATACTGCAGAGGCTGGAACTCTGGCATAAAAACTGAATGTGCTAGAAATACTCAGAAATACTAGAAATCTTCTGACACAGACCTGAAACGTTAACTCTGCTTCTCTCTCCACAGATGTTGCCAGACCTGCTGAGTATTTCCAGCACTTTCTGTTTTTATGTCAAATATTTAATCTGCTTTGTCCCAGTGTCCTGCACATTTGAGATCCTTTTCTTCCATTCAAGTGCAACATTTATTCTTGTAGGCTTGCTGCACCTGGGTGAATAATCTTAATTTTGCAGATATGTGAAAGTGAGTTTGAATTTTATCATAAAAGGGAAATACGCTCACAGACATGAAAGCATCATTTAATAATATCTAAAAACTATGGCTTTTCATTTCCTGAATGTGAAAAGCCGCAGACTAATATTTGTATTTATTTTTCATCTAACTGTTATGTGATAAGACAGGTAACTGGAATTCAAATTATTTCTCAAAGAATCAGGAAAATATGCATCGCTTGTAGCTGCATTGCAAATCTGAAATATTACACCAATAATTATGATCAACTGGTGCAGAAGCAAAGTGTACATTAACATCTATATCTGTTTCTATCTGTCATATATAAAAAACTAGTACAACAGCACAGATTTCATCACGAGTCCTGCAAGAGTTCTAAAACATGAGAAAAAGAAAAGTTGCAGCTAGGCGTTAGAGCAGTTGCACTATGGAATAACCTTTGCATTTAAAGGACCAGACAAAAATCCGAAGATGGCAGAGTGGCGCTCTAGGATGCCCCTATGGTTCAGCGTTGCCTCCCTGCTCACTCTCCTCCAGGCTGTGCGGGCAAGGCGGGGCGTCCTTTTCTCCAGCGATGGTAAGAAGAGGCCCTCCCGCCTGACCAAGGCAGCCTGGCTGGAGGTGGCAAAGGAGGTTCGTAGCCATGGGGCCATCCAGCGTGATTGAGTCCAATGCCGGAAGAAGATGGATGATCTTCTTCGCACCGCAAAAGTAAGTGACACTTTGTATCATGGCCCCACTGAATTTGGGTGTCCTACACAGAGTGGCACATGTGTGCCACTGCCATGCCAAAGACAGTGAGATTGGCAAGGAGGAATGACATGACATGAATGGATGAAAGCATGAAAGAACTCACCCTTATATAAAAGCAAAATACTGCGGATGCTGGAAATCTGAAATAAAAATAAGAAATGCTGGAAATACTCAGCAGGTCTGGCAGCATCTGTGAAGAGAGAAGCAGAGTTAACATTTCAGGTCCGTGACCTTCTTCAGAACTGGCACATATTAGAAGTGTGAAAGGTTTTAGCAAGTAAAGCGAGGGTGGGGCAAGAGATAACAAAGGAGAAGGTGTAGATAGGACAAGGTCACAGAGAATAACTGACCAGAAGGTCATGGAGCAAAGGCAAACAATATGTTAATTGTGTGTTGAAAGACAAAGCATTAGTACAGATAAGGTGTTAATGGACTGAAAACTGAACAGCTGCAAGTACAAACATGAAAAAAAAACAGTGGGTAGGCAAACTGAAGAAACTAAGATAAAATAAAATAAAATAAACACAAAAAAATATATAAAAAGGAAAAAAAAACTAAAAATCAAAGTAAAATGGGGGGCCTGTCATGCTCTGAAATTATTGAACTCAATGTTCAGTCCGGCAGGCTTTAGTGTGCTTAATCGGTAAATGAGATGCTGTTCCTCAAGCTTCCGTTGATGTTCACTGGAACACTGCAGCAATCCCAGGACAGAGATGTGAGCATTCAAGCAGGGGGGAGGGTTGAAATGTCAAGCAACCAAAGCTTGGGGTCATGCTTTCGGACTGAACGGAGGTATTCCACAAAGCGGTCACCAAGTCTGCGTTTGGTCTCCCCAGTGTAGAGGAGACCACATTGCGAGCAGCGAATACAGTATACTACATCAAAAGAAGCACAAGTAAATCGCTGCTTCACCTGAAAAGAACTCACCTTTGTCTGCTGCCCAGAGCATGGCACCTACATCAATGGCTCACTCAGTAGTGCACACCGAGCCATTCCGATCTTTGCGCCCAGCATCCCTCTTGTGACATGTGTTGGGTTGCTGCCTTGCCATGCTTAATCTCTGCCTCCTTGCTCCTCCATGCTCCTCAAATCCCCTCTAAATCTCTGCCCCTTACCTTAAATCTATGTCCCCTGGTATTGACCCCTCTGCGAAGGGAAAAAGTTTTTTCCTATCTAACCTATCAATGCCCCTCATAATCTTGTACACCTCAATCATGTCCCCCCTCAGCCTTCTCTGCTCTAAGGAAAACAAACCTAGCCTTTTCAGTCTCTCTTCATAGCTGAAATGCTCCAGCCCAGGCAACATCTTGATGAATCTCCTCTCCACCCTCTCCAGTGCAATCACATCCTTCCTATAGTGTGGTGCCCAGAACTGTACACAGTACTCCAGCTGTGGTTTATACAGCTCCATCATAACCTCCCTGCTCTTATATTCTATGCCTTGGCTAATAAAGGCAAGTATCCCATATGCCTTCCTAACCACCTTACCTACCTGTGCTGCTGCCTTCAGTGATCTATGGTTAAGTATACCAAGGTCCCTCTGACCTTCTGTACTTCCTAGGGTCCTACCATCCATTGTATATTTCCTTGCATTGTTAGTCCTCCCAAAATGCATCACCTCACACTTCTCAGGATTAAATTCCATTTGCCACAGCTCCGCCCATCTTACCAGCCCATCTATATCATCCTGTATCTAAGGCTTTCCTCCTCACTATCTACGACACCACCACTTTTCGTGTCATTTGCAAAAGTACTTATCATACCTCCTATATTCACGTGTAAATCATTGATGTACACCACAAACAGCAGGGGTTCCAGCACCAATCCCTGCGGTACACCACTGGTTACAGGCTTCCACTCACAAAAACAACCCTCCACCATTACCCTCTGCCTCCTGCCATTAAGCCAATTTCGGATCCAATTTGCCAAATTGCCCTGGATCCCATGGGCTCTTACCTTCTTAACCAATCTCTCATGCAGGAATTTATCAAATACCTTACTGAAGTCCATGTCGACTGCATCAACTGCTTTATCCGCATCTACACATCTAGTCACCGCTTCGAAAAATTCAATCAAGTTAGTTAGACATGATCTCCCCCTGACAAAGCCATGCTGACTATCCCAGATTAATCCCTGCCTCTCCAAGTGGAGATTAATCCTGTCCCTTGGAATTTTTTCCAATAGTTTCCCAACCACTGATGTTAGACTCACTGGCCTGTAATTACCTCGTCTATTCCTGCTACCCTTCTTGAATAATGGCACAACATTCGCTGTCCTCCAGTCTGCTGGTAGCTCGCCTATGGCCAGAATGAATTTGAAAATTTGTGTCAGAGCCCCAGCTATCTCCTCCCTTGCCTCACATAACTGCTTGGGATACATCTCATCTGGGCCTAGGGATTTATCCACTTTTAAGCCCACTAAAACAGCTAATCTTCCTCCCTTTCAATACTAATATGTTCAAGTGCATCACAATCCTCCACCCTGATCTCTACACCTACATTGTCCTTCTCCAAAGTGAACACCGTTGAAAAGTAATCATTTAAAACCTTTGGCTCCACACACAAATTGCCACTTTGGTCCCTAATGGGGCCCACTCTTTCCCTGGTTATCCTCTTGCCATTAATATAATTATAAAATGCCTTAGGATTTTCCATTGTCTTGCCTGCCAGTGTTTTTTCATGTCCCCTCTTTGCTCTCCGAATTACTTTTTTAAGTACACCCCCCCTAGACTTTCTATACTCCTCTAGTACCTCCGCTGTTTTCAGCGCTCCGAATCTGCCATAAATCCTCCTTTTTTTTTCCTGATCCAATCCTCTATATTCCTTGACATCCAGGGTTCCCTGGACTTGTTGGTCCTACCCTTCACCTTAACAGGTACATGTGGCTCTGAACCCTCACTATTTCCTCTTTGAATGACTCCCACTGGTCAGATGTAGACTTTCTTACAAGTAGCTGCTCCCAGTTCACTTTGGCCAGATCCTGTTTTATCATATTAAAATTGGCCTTCCCCCTATTCAGTACCTTTATTTCCAGTGCATCGTTGTCCTTTTCCATAACTACCTTAAACCTTACAGAGTTATGGTTACTATCCCCGAAATGCCCCCCCACTAACACCTCTACTACTTGTCAAAGAACAAAGAAAATTACAGCACAGGAACAGGCCCTTCGGCCCTCCAAGCCTGCACCGATCCAGATCCTCTATCTAAACATGTCGCCTATTTTCTAAGGGTCTGTATCTCTTTGCTTCCTGCCCATTCATGTATCTATCTCGATACATCTTAAAAGACGCTATCGTGCCCGCGTCTACCACCTCCGCTGGCAACGCGTTCCAGGCACCCACCACCCTCTGCGTAAAGAACTTTCCACGCGTATCCCCCGTAAACTTTTCCCCTCTCACTTTTTGAACTCGTGACCCCCAGTAATTGAAACCCCCACTCTGGGAAAAAGCTTCTTGCTATCCACCCTGTCTATACCTCTCATGATTTTGTACACCTCAATCAGGTCCCCCCTCAACCTCCGTCTTTCTAATGAAAATAATCCTAATCTACTCAACCTCTCTTCATAGCTAGCGCCCTCCATACCAGGCAACATCCTGGTGAACCTCCTCTGCACCGTCTCCAAAGCATCTACATCCTTTTGGTAATGTGGCGACCAGAACTGCACGCAGTATTCCAAATGTGGCCGACCCAAAGTCTTGTACAACTGTAACATGACCTGCCAACTCTTATACTCAATACCCCGTCCGATGAAGGAAAGCATGCCGTATGCCTTCTTGACCACTCTATTGACCTGCGCTGCCACCTTTAGGGAACAATGGACCTGAACACCCAAATCTCTCTGTACATCAATTTTCCCCAGGACTTTTCCATTTATTGTATAGTTCACTCTTGAATTGGATCTTCCAAAATGCATCACCTTGCATTTGCCCGATTGAACTCCATCTGCCATTTCTGTGCCCAACTCTCCAATCTATCTATATTCTGCTGTATTCTCTGACAGTCCCCTTCACTATCTGCTACTCCACCAATCTTAGTGTCGTCTTGCTAATCAGACCACCTATACTTTCCTCCAAATCATTTATGTATATCACAAACAACAGTGGTCCCAGCACGGATCCCTGTGGAACACCACTGGTCACACGTCTCCATTTTGAGAAACTCCCTTCCAATGCTGCTCTCTGTCTCCTGCTGCCCAGCCAGTTCTTTATCCATCTAGCTAGTACACCCTGGACCCCATGCGACTTCACTTTCTCCATCAACCTACCATGGGGAACCTTATCAAACGCCTTACTGAAGTCCATGTATATGACATCTACAGCCCTTCCCTCATCAATCAACTTTGTCACTTCCTCAAAGAATTCTGTTAAGTTGGTAAGACATGACCTTCCCTGCACAAAACCATGTTGCCTATCACTGATAAGCCCATTTTCTTCCAAATGGGAATAGATCCTATCCCTCAGTATCTTCTCCAGCAGCTTCCCTACCACTGACGTCAGGCTCACCAGTCTATAATTACCTGGATTTTCCCTGCTACCCTTCTTAAACAAGGGGACAACATTAGCAATTCTCCAGTCCTCCGGGACCTCACCCGTGTTTAAGGATGCTGCAAAGATATCTGTTAAGGCCCCAGCTATTTCCTCTCTCGCTTCCCTCAGTGACCTGGGATAGATCCCATCCGGACCTGGGGACTTGTCCACCTTAATGCCTTTTAGAATACCCAACACTTCCTCCCTCCTTATGCCGACTTGACCTAGAGTAATCAAACATCTATCCCTAACCTCAACATCCGTCATGTCCCTCTCCTCGGTGAATACCGATGCAAAGGACTCGTTTCGAATCTCACCCATTTTGTCTGACTCCACGCATAATTTTCCTCCTTTGTCCTTGAGTGGGCCAATCCTTTCTCTAGTTACCCTCTTGCTCCTGAAATATGAATAAAAGGCTTTGGGATTTTCCTTAACCCTGTTTGCTAAAGATATTTCATGACTCCTTTCAGCCCTCTTAATTCCTCGTTTCAGATTGGTCCTACATTCCCGATATTCTTCCAAAGCTTCGTCTTTCTTCAGCCGCCTAGACCTTATGTATGCTTCCTTTTTCCTCTTAGCTAGTTTCACAATTTCACCAGTCATCCATGCTTCCCTAATCTTGCCATTTCTATCCCTCATTTTCACAGGAACATGTCTCTCCTGCACGCTAATCAACCTCTCTTTAAAAGCCTCCCACATATCAAATGTGGATTTATCTTCAAACAGCTGCTCCCAATCTACATTCCCCAGCTCCTGCCGAATTTTGGTACAGTTGGCCTTCCTCCAATTTAGCACTCTTCCTTTCGGACCACTCTTGTCTTTGTCCATGAGTATTCTAAAACTTACGGAATTGTGATCACTATTCCCAAGGTAGTCCCCTACTGAAACTTCAACCACCTGGCCGGGCTCATTCCCCAACACTAGGTCCAGTATGGCTTCTTCCCGAGTTGGACTATTTACATACTGCTCTAGAAAACCCTCCTGGATGCTCCTTACAAATTCTGCTCCATCTGGACCTCTAACACTAAGTGAATCCCAGTCAATGTTGGGAAAATTAAAATCTCCTATCACCACCACCCTGTTGCTCCTACATCTTTCCATAATCTGTTTACATATTTGTACCTCTATCTCACGCTCACTGTTGGGAGGCCTGTAGTACAGCCCCAACATTGTTACCGCACCCTTCCTATTTCTGAGTTCTGCCCATATTGCCTCACTGCTCGAGCCCTCCATAGTGCCCTCCTTCAGCACAGCTGTGAAAGCCTCTTTGACCAGTAATGCAACTCCTCCACCCCTTTTACCTCCCTCTCTATCCCGCCTGAAGCATCGATATCCTGGGATATTTAGTTGCCAATCGTGCCCTTCCCTCAACCAAGTCTCAGTAATAGCAATAACATCATACTCCCAGGTACTAATCCAAGCCCTAAGTTCATCTGCCTTACCTACTACACCTCTTGCATTAAAACAAATGCACCTCAGACCACCAGTCCCTTTGCGTTCATCATCTGCTCCCTGCCTACTCTTTCCCTTAGTCACACTGTCTTCATTATCTAGTTCCTTACAGGCTTTAGTTACGACCTCCTTACTCTCCACTGACCTCATTTGGTTCCCATCCCCCTGCCACATTAGTTTAAACCCTCCCCAACAGCGTTAGCAAAAGCACCCCCAAGGACATTGGTTCCAGTCCGGTCCAGGTGTAGACCGTCCAATTTGGAATAGTCCCACCTTCCCCAGAACCGGTCCCAATGTCCCAAAAATCTAAACCCGTCCCTCCTGCACCATCTCTCAAGCCACGCATTCATCCTGACTATTCTTTCATTTCTATTCTGACTAGCACATGGCACTGGTAGCAATCCTGAGATTACTTCCTCTGAGGTCCTACTTTTTAACTTGGCTCCTAACTCCCTAAATTCTGCTTGTAGGACCTCATCCTGTTTTTTACCTGTATCATTGGTGCCTATGTGCACAACGACAACTGGCTGTTCACCCTCCCCCTTTAGAATGTTTTGCAGCCGATCTGAGACATCCCTGACCCGTGCACCTGGGAGGCAACATACCATTTGGGAGTCTCGTTTTCGACCACAGAACCTCCTATCTACTCCCCTTACAATCGAATCCCCGATGACTATAGCCCTTCCACTCTTTTTCCCGCCCTTCTGAACAGCAGAGCCAGCCATAGTGCCATGAACCTGGCTACTGCTGCCTTCCCCTGGTGAGCCATCTCCCTCAACAGTATCCAAAACGGTATACCTGTTTTGGAGGGAGATGACCGCAGGGGACACCTGCGCTGCCTTCCTGCTCTTTCTCTGCCTTTTGGTCACCCATTTCCTTTCTCCCTCAGCAATCCTAATCTGCGGTGTGACCAATTCGCTAAACGTGCTATGTACCTGCTCCTGTATCTCTCCCTGATTGTTTGGAGGCCTATCGTACTGATCATGTCTCCTCTCATTACAACATTAGCCTTTCAGAATTGCCAATGTATGGAATAACATCATTGCCATGCCAGTATCACTCCTGTGCATCTCCATGGATGCTGTAACATGGACAATGGCTCAGTATGCTGCTGCCAGTAATGGTAAACACAAAGGTGCGGACTGCTGCACAACAGTTGAATGAGCATGCTGTGTGGCTTGCAGAGCCCATGCTGGTTCCTATGGTGTGGAGAACCTTTGATCAATGAGGCGTTGCCGTGCTTCTCTTGCTCGCTGCTCACCCTGCATGCGGCGCCAGGATGCCCTCTGTCAACCTATCATCCTTTCCTCCTGCATGCCCTCTGCATCCTTAGTGTCCGAGGAGAAATCCTGCTCAGGTATCTCCTCAACCTGCAAGGCCTTCCCCTTACTGAATGCGTATTTGTACAGAGCACAGCAAACAGAAATGATACAAGCTACCCTTTCAAGCTCGTATGAGGCCACCACCTGATCTATCCAAGCAACAGAAGTGCATTTTCAGCATGCTGATCACCTATGCACTGCTGGCTCTTGTAGCTCTGTGGCTGGCATTGTATCCCTCCTCTGCAGCAGTAGTGGGGTGTCTCACTAGTGTCAGAAAGGGTGGCCCTTGTCTCCAAGAAGCCACCCCTCCATCTGAGCCAATTCAGTGAACAGCAAGGTTACTTGGGACTGGCGCAGGATGAAGGCATCATGGCAGATGCCTGAAAACCGGCACAAATTTGCATGAAGCATTTCTGGTGATCACATACCAGCTGTACGTTGATTGAGTGGGATCCCTTCTGGTTTACGTATGCAGCTTGTCGCCTGGCAGGAGCTGTGATGGCCACATGGGTGCAGTCTATGAGTCCTTGCACCTATGGGAATCTCACATTGGAGCCAAACATAATGGCCCTTTGGGCCTGGCTCTCGAGGTCCATCCTGAAGCGGATATAGTCACCTGCCCTCCAGTACAGGGCATTGGTGACCTCCCTGATGTAGTGGTGCTCTGCTAACTATGTCCCTCCGGTAGGGCCCTGAAATGATGCAGAGACGTAAAAGTTAAGATTCGCTGTCGTTTTGAGGGCTACAAGCATAGGATGCCCACTGAAACCTATTGGCTGCAGGTCATCGTTGAGCAGGGCACAGAGATATGTCACTGCCTCTCTCGACATCCGCAGTCGCCTCTGACACTGGCACTCACCCATCTGCAGATATGTCATGCGGGACCTGTAAATGCATGGCAATCTTTAGTGGAAAGCTCTCCTTGGGGGGCTGCTACTGCACCTGCCATTTGATTTTGCCTGTGGCACATGTGGATCCTCACAACAAACGGAACAATGTGTATAGGGTGAAAAATCTCCAAATCCAAGTTGCAATTAAACTCGGTTCCTTCACTTCTTCAAAGGTACCTAACAGGCAGAGATTGGTGTTGACAGGTACATCAGGCGCTTTCATGCCTCAACTATGTGGCGTGGCATGGCATTATCCATCTTAGCTCCCACTAAGAATGGCACAGCATGACCACATTCAGATTGTAACAGCTGCATCGATGGCGCCTACCAGACAGATAACCTTTGCATGCCTACCATTTCTGGCACCCTCCCCACACACAGGGTGACAGGAGTATCATTGCTCCTTCACCTACACAAACAAATAATGGCGCAGAGCGGCCACCTTTTACGGAAGGAGGATACGCAGTACCTCCCTTCATGCCTGCAGAGTTGTGCCCCCAGTAATACCACCCCCCTCCCACCTCCCTTGATGCCTGCAGGGTTTCACCCCCGGTATTGCCATCCTCCCACCCACTTCCGTACACATACGTGCAGAGTTGTGCCCCGTATCGCAAGACTTACCTGCACTGTTTCCGAAAACTATTACTTCTGCTGTCCCATGGCTTTTCTTAGTTGTGAATGGGACGACATGTGAGAGATGCCCGTTCATAGAAAAATGCGGAACTGTGGGCTGAGAGGCAGCGGGATGCATAGTGAGGCAAGATAAGTAGCGCTTTGCTTATTTAAAGTGGGGTGCCACTGCCGAGCAGCGGGGGAGCCGCTCCGAAGTCCTGCCACCGCCGATAAAATTGGACGGGGCCTTCCCAGTGTCAGATAATGTGGCGGGTCTCTCCCGGAAGTATTTTCCGGTTCCTCTCGTCACGTCTCCCAACGTCAGGGGGCTGGTAAAATTCAGCCCCATATGGTCGTGCTATTAACAATACAGGGAGAATCATTGAAAGCTCTGTTCAGTGGCCCATAGAGAGTTTTAGTTCAGTTTAGTTTAGAGATACAGCACTGAAACAGGCCCTTCGGCCCACCGAGTCTGTGCCGACCATCATCCACCCATTTATACCAATCCTTCACTAATTCCATATTCCTACCACATCCCCACCTGTCCCTATATTTCCCTACCACCTACCTATACTAGGGGCAACTTATAATGGGCAATTAACCTATCAACCTGCAAGTCTTTGGCATGTGGGAGGAAACCGGAGCACCCAGAGAAAACCCACGCAGACACAGGGAGAACTTGCAAACTCCACACAGGCAGTACCCAGAATTGAACCCGGGTCTCTGGAGCTGTGCGGCTGCGGTGCTAACCACTGCGCCACTGTGTCGCCCTAACCACTGCGCCACTGTGCCGTTTAAAGAGTGATAAAGAGAATTAGCCAGGTGAATTATATAATTGATACCACTGATCATAGGAAAAAGCAAAGGCTGTGCCACATCAATATGTTAAAATGGTATCACAGTCGGGAAGGGGACGAACAAACACAGGTCTGTCAGGCAGTCAGGAAAGAGGTCGGTGAAAGGGAGAGTGAGGATGAGTTAGAGGAAGGCCTGGAGGATTACCAAATCAAACCCCCAACGGTCCGGTCAGGTAAGTTTCTCAGTGCGAGGAGGCAGGGGGAATGGCATCAGAGTAATTTCATTTGTCTGAGGAGCTGGGAAGAGGTAAAGTTTAAACTTGGTGAACTTTGGTGGGGGGGGAGGTCGGGAGCACAAGTTAAGTATTTTTGAGGGTGGGCGCAGAAGGGCAGGTAACTACTTCTATGCTTATTGGGGAGGGGGGTAGTGGGAGAGGGGCAGGATCACTTTATGTAATTTTTTAAAAGCAGTATTCCTTTAAAAATTTAAATAGCAATGTCGGGCTCAAAGCTCTTTAAATATGGCATCAGTGCCTGCGCAAAGGATGCAGACACCATTTCAGGGGACAGACCGCCTGCCCCTTCCACGTCATTGAGGGGGTTGGGGGGGGGGGGGGTGCTGTCCGCCCGGCCATTTAAATGAGCCGCCGGGTTCAAAATCGCGGTGGTTTCGCGACATGCAGTCCATGTGGGCAGACCATCATTGTTCACGTCCGCTGCACATGCAAATTGCAGTCCAGTGTCTTAAGATGTTATGGTGCCAATTGGCCCACCTGCATTTATTCCAGGACAGCTAATCCACACAATTTAAGTCACCATTTTACCATGTGACAATTGCTTTGCAAAGTGCTCTGCAAAGCGAGCTGTTGGCCTGGTGGAGTACAGAAAAAAACAAGTACACAAAGCACTGGATGATCTTCACAAAGTTATGAACAACTTTCAATCTAGGGTTGAGTTCACTGATATAGAGAAAATGAAAAAGGAAGGCATTGTAGAAATACACAAGGAAATTCAGTGCTGGAGCACAAGCTGATTGAGTCCAGTCAAAGCAGTTGGAGTTCCCCAGTTGTGCTTGTGCACAATCCCAGATTTAAAAAAAATCAGTGCATGGCTATGACAGTGAGACTCTTAATTGTGTATGTATGATTTCTTTTTAATTTGTGACCTCATAACAAAATGTTCCCGTTGTCACATTTCATTTTGCATGGTGGGGAGGTGTTACGCCAATGTGCTTTGTTGAATGATAATTTTCTTTAATCCACTGACTGGAGATCTGAATTTGTATTTTTTTTAATACATTTTTTAAAATAAAGATATTAAAAAATATGACTTTGCTAGCATCTTAGGATGGTCACCTAATTTCCAACACTGTATCCAACAGGCAAAGGACTGTGAGGAGGGAGACAAAATGGCTGCATGCCCCAGCAAGAACCAAGACCAAGAAAGTTTAAAGGAACTGCTTGTTTCGAAGAAGGGTCACTGACCCGAAACGTTAACTCTGCTTCTCTTTCCACAGATGCTGCCAGACCTGCTGAGTGATTCCAGCATTTCTTGTTTTTGTTTCAGATTTCCAGCATCCGCAGTATTTTGCTTTTATTATTATGCTTGTTTTTTTTGCTTTTTTGCAAGATAGATAAACTGCTAACTGCTAGGTTTTGAATCACTGAGTGACTGTCATGTAACAAGCCCCTCCCCATTTGTGGTTTTAGCTAGTGTTTTCTCTGCAGCAGAGGAGAAGCAACTGGACTCTGAGATATACAGACCCAAGTCGGGCTCTCTTGCTCTCTCTTTCTCCATTCCAGCTTAAAAGCTTTCAAATCCTGCCTGTTGATTGACCACCATTGCATACTCCGGCTACTATCAGAAACCCTGTTGCAGGAAATCATCCTCATCATGTCTACAACAGCCCACTGAATCAGCCACCTACCTCTTCAAACTAAAAACCTCAGGACCACCAAATTCAGCTAGAAGCCAGCCGAATAACCAAACTTGACAGACTGTATATCTTTTTCTCTATGGATCCTAACTCAACCAATCTATCTTTCCCCACTCTGTAACCTATTTGTGTGTGTAAACCTCCAGAGAGTGTGTGTGAGTGAAAGTTGGTGCATTGTTTATTATTTTTATTAGTTCAGTTTAGGTACAATAAAGTTAACCACTTTCTTTGTTAACGCAAGAAAACCTGTCCATTGGTTCTTGTTATGACCATAGCAAGTAAGTAATCAAACACCTATTGAATTGGGCAGTGCATCCACTATAAGAAAAAATTAAACCTGTTGTAGTCAAACAAGGAGAGGGAAAAGAGGGAAAGCCTTCGATCCTTCCTCATTTGACTGTAACAATAACCACAACCTTCAACGCTCTGGAATGTAGCTTATCTAGTAGAGGGGATTTATCAACCTTCCATCCAGGTATTTTTTTGAGTGACTACCTCTTTATTAATACTAATTTCTTTCAGTTCCTATTTTCACTAGTCCCTTGGATCCTAGTATTTCTGAGAGATTTTCTGTATCTTCCTCCGTGAAGACAGACACAAAGTAATTGTTTAGTTTCTCTGCCACTTCCTTATTCTCCATTATAAATTCTCCTGTCTCCACCTGTAAGGGACCCACATTTGTCCTTGCTAATTGTTTCCTTTTTGCAAACCTAAAGAAGCTTTTACAGTCAACCTTTATATTTCTCACTAGCTTTCATTCATAATTTCTTTTCCCTTTCTTTATGAGTTTCTTGGTCATTGTTTCTGGATTCTAAATTGCTGCCAATCCTCAAGCTTACCACTTTTTTTGGCAACCTTAAAAGCCACTATCTTTGATTTAATGCAATCTTTAACTTCTTTTCTTAACCATGGTTGATCCATATTTCCTGTTGGGCCCTTGTGTCTTAGAGAACACAAGAACACATAAAATAGGAGTTGAAGTAAACCATATGGCCCATCGAGCCTGCTCCACCATTCAATACGATCATGGCTGATCTTGGGCTTCATTTCCACTTTCCTGCCTGCTCCCCATATCCCTTGATTCCCTGCGAGACCAAAAATCTATCTATCCCAGCCTTAAATGTATTCAGTGATGGAGCATCCACTGGGTTAGAGAATTCCAAAGATTCACAACAGTGTAGTAATTTCTCCTCTTCTCTGTCCTGAATGATTGGCCCTTTATCCTGAGACTGTGCACCCATGTTCTAGATTCCCTGACCAGTGGGAACAATCTCTCAGCTTCTACCCTATCAAGCCCTTTCAGAATCTCGTATGTCTTAATTAGATTGTCTCTCATTCTTCTAAACTCCATGAATATAAGCCCAATTTACTCAGCCTCTCATCATAGGACAAACCCCTGATCCCAGGAACAAGTTAGTAAATCTTTCCTGCACTGCCTCCAGTGCAAGTATCTCCAAAGCCCTGTACAATTTTAGAAATACTTCTTTATTCCTGTGAACACAATCCCCTTGCAATAAAGGTCAACACACCATTTGCTTTCCTAATGTACCTGCATGTTAACTTTGTACGTTCCTGGACGAGTATCTGCAAGTCACTCTGAACATCAACACTTATCAGTTTCACACCTTTTTAAAAATATTCTGCTTTTCTATTTTTACGACGAAAGTGAGAAATGTATATTTGTTGTAGATGATGTAATACTTCTTTAAATACTAACCAATGTCTGTCAACTGTCAAATCTTTTAATGTATTTTCCCAATCCACCATAGCCAACTTGCCCCTCATACCTTCATAGTTTCTGCTGTTCAGATTTAAGACCCTATTTTCAGAATGAACTTTATCACTTTCAAACATAATGCAAAATTCTAACATATTATGGTCACTATTTCCCAAAGGCTCCTTTACAGCAAGGTTATTAATTAACACTTTCTCATTGCATAATACTAAAACTAAAATAGCCCAATCCCTAGTTGGTTCTTCAACATACTGCTCCAGAAATCCATCTTGTACACGCTCCAGCAATTCAGCCTCCACAGCATTAGTGCTGATTAGGTTTACACAGTCTATATGTTGCTGTGAAAATACTTCCATATTTTAAAATTATTTAAAAAAAAATTAAAATATTTTTTGACAACTCGTGTTTTAAAATTGTGAAAATGGATTCCGTTGGAGGATTGAAGTGATTCCATAGATGCTGGACTTTATTTTTTTTATAAAGGACTTTGGAACTTGAGCTTTCGGTTTGAAAATAATGCTTCCTGGAAGTCACATGTCTTCAGTTAAGTAAACAGCAAAAGCTTTGGTGACTAGGGGAATCGTATATAGCAAAGTGACATGTCAAGATTTATGGTGGTCGACAGTTGGTTTCATTTTGAATATTGTTTTGAGTCAGTTCGGGGTCAGCTTGCGAAGAGAGAAGACATCAGTTCATCTTTTCTCCACCTCTCTGAGAAACCCTGTGAATCCATTGTGTGATAACTGAAACCCATGATGCCGCATTTCTCCTGTAAAGCCTGCCAGACTAATTCGCGATGCTGCCTGAAAAGAATTGCCCCAGAAAAATCCCTGTGACAGCTGTCTATGTGTATTTGGGATGCCAGAATAAAGGGACAACTGATATCATTCTAAATCTAATATAAAAGCAAAAGCCTGCAGATGCTAGAAATCTGACATAAAAACACAAAGTGCTGGAAGTACTCAACAGGTCAGGCAGCATTTGTGGAGAGAGGAGCAGAGTTAACAATACAGGTCTGTGACTTTTCATCAGAACTCAATTCCAAATCTTCTCCTTTACCATCAAGAATTAACAAGTATTTGGCCAAAGTATTTATTTCTATCTTTTTGTAAAAAAAAAATCTCTGCAGAGAAAACATCTTTTTTTTGTTAACAGGTTTGTGTGTGTGTGTGTGTGTGTGTGTGTGTTGGGCTAAGGTAGAAGGGAACTTTCATATTTCAATCTGTGTGTTAATGCTTTGCCTCTTTACTGAATTTATCTTGTTTTATAATAAATTGATAATTCTGTTGCTTATGAAAGAAACTTGGTTGATGGATTTTATTCTGCAATACAGTATATAATTGACTGTATTGGTGACTGGATATACATTTAAATATATGTTGTGACCTGTGGAGAAGTAGAATTAGAAAAAGACAGTACACTCCTCCTGCCTCAGTCGTAACATAAAACTGGGCGCTCTGTGATGCATAAGACAAAGCCAATGATGTGCAGTTGCAAGTGGGGTCTCATGAAGACCCCCACCTGCCAAGAATGAGGCATATTAATTTCATCATATGAACATTAATTTTAAACTGTTGCTGGAGTGAAGAAATGACTTGTGTTACAAGGGATCACCAGACCCTTGGCTGAAGGACATTTGCATACTAAAAGACAGTGCTTGGAGAGACAAAAACATTGCTCACTGATTCAATTAACAGAGATTGGACTGGGCAATGGTGATCCACATCTTGTTGGGGTGGGAGACAGCACAACACCGCTCCCCCACCCCCCGCACCGAGAGCTTTGGAATGCACAAACGCAGAAGTGGTTAAACCAGCTGGTCATATGACAAACATGCTGGCCAACTTGGTGTTTTGAATTGTGCTCACAGGACAGTTTGGTCAGACTGCAGATTGTAACTGAAGCTGGAACAAGAAAGCCTCTCTCCTGGATGGCACTCTTGCTTTCTCACAAGCCTCCAGACCCACTGAAGACATGTAAACCTCAAGAGAGAATAGACTCCTACATTGAAACAAGTTAAAACGTGCACTGAGCCCCAATGAACAGCCAGACTTACTGACAATCAAAGACTCCAAATTGAACTCAAAGGACCATAAATAACTACCAGATATTGCCTCTTTTCCCCTTTATTCTTTCTACTTTTTCTGTCTGTATGTGTGTTTACTGTGTATGCAAGCTACCATGGTCATGTTGCGTATTCATAGTCGTTAACTGGATTAGAGTTTAAGATTAATAAACTTCCACCTTTCTTGTTTAAATCTAAGAAAACCTGTCTAATTGATTTCTTTGCCTTACAATTGGAAAGTGGTGAACAAGGATTCACTGAGGGGGAGCTAAAACACGGTGATTTAAAATTAAACCCTGTTCCAGTTAAACCAGGCAAAGGCTGAGAGGGAACTCCTAGACCCCTATCTCACCTGTTCGTAACAGGGGTAATAATAACTGAAAAGGGGAAAAGGAAAACACCAGGGGCTGAATTTTATGAACGTACCGCAAATCGCGGTGGCGCACTCTGAATTCGGCGGTCTGTCCACGTGGATCTGCCATCGCTGATCCTCTGCGATATTTTGCACAGGGGTTCATTTAAATGGAGGGGGTGGAGTGGCCATCCTGTCTACATTATCAGGGGTGGCCGATACAACTGCATGTAATTTAAGTAAAACATTGAAGTAGAGATCAAAGCCCCTGTCCCACCTCCCCCCCCCCACCAATCATCAACCAATAAATTTATTTCCATCTGCCCCCGAAAAACCATTTTTGCCAGTTCCCACCATTCAACCTCAAATTTTGCATGGTTTGCCCTTCAACCCTTCAACTGTGGGCGGCACAGTGGCACATTGGTTAGCCTCACAGCTCCAGCGACCCGGGTTCAGTTCTGAGTACTGCCTGTGCGGAGTTTGCAAGTTCTCCCTGTGACTGTGTGGGCTTCCGCTGGGTGCTCCGGTTTCCTCCAACAGCCGAAGACTTGCAGGTTGATAGGTAAATTGGCCATTGTAAATTGCCCCTAGTGTAGGTAGGTGGTAGGAGAATTAAGGGAAGGTGGGGATGTGGTAGGGAATATGGGATTAATGTAGGATTAGTATAAATGGGTGGTTGTTGGTTGGCACAGACTCAGTGGGCCGAAGGGCCTGTTTCAGTGCTGTATATCTTTCTCGCTCTCTCTCTAACCCCTTCCCACCATCCTTTCTGTCAATTGAATCAATTTTCTCCACTTCCCCCCCTACCTGAAAATTAAACTCCTCCCGCCTCCCCACCAGTGTCTCACCTTGAATCCCCAAACGGGGATCAGAAGTCACAGGACATCTGGCCACTGGCCAGAATATCAGTGTGGGGTAGCTGCCTGGTCCAGCTAAGTTAATTACCATGTATTACCATAAATTTTATGAGGCGAATGAAGGCCCCTGCAGCTCACCGAGGCCTTACTGCCTCCGATAAAATGCAGTGGAGTCTTCTCGGCCGCGGGGGTCATCTGGGGCCTCTCCCATAAGAATTTTCTGGGCACTCCCCCACCATGACCCCCAATGCCAGTGGGCTAGTAAATGTCAGCTCCATGTTTCTTGTGCATTCGAGTAAAGTTTACACTACTGGAATGTCTTTGACACTTGCTATGATCTTTCTGGGGAGGGAGGATTTATCCCTGAGTGATTTGAAAAACTTAATCAAGGCTAGGCTAAAGGAATTGACAGAAAAGTTAGAGTTAGAGTTAAAACCAGGGGCTAAGAAAGCAGACATAATTGAGGTAATATCACAACATTTGAAATTGGAAGAAAGAAAAGGCAATCCAGCTGGTAGTTGCTTGAATTAGTTAGAATTCAGTTGCTGGTGAAGCAGATTGAACTGCAAAGGGAAAAGGAAGAAAGACAGAAAAAGGAAAGTGAATTGAAAATGAAAAAAAAACTTGAGCTTGAACAACAAAAAGAAATGAAAAAACCTTAACTACAATTGCAAAAGGATAGAGAAGAGAGGCAGGAGAGAAAAAGAAAGAGAAAGAAAGAGAAAAAGAAGATGGGGAGCAAGAAAGAGTATTCGAATTTAAAAATCTAGACTAAAGAAAAGGAGGCCTTGACTCCAGTGAAAATTCTAGTGAGGAAAGAGCTGACTCCAGCCCAGGATCCAGTGGAGAGCTGTTTAAATTTGTGCAAGCCCTCCCGAAGTTCCAGGAAAGGGATGTAGTGGCATTTTTCATTTCTTTTCAAAAGATAGTGTTACGATCAGGTGAGAAAGGTGTTTAGGGGTCCCTTTTAGCCTTCACCTGGTCTTATTCTAACAGGTTTACGTTTTTTAACACATTGTGTTTTGAGCTCCCTCTTGGCGAATCCTTGTTCACTGTTTTCCAATTATAAGGCAAAGAAATGAGCACAAACAGGTCTTCTTAAGTTTAAAGAAGAAAAGTGAAATGTATTAAAACTTAAAACTTAAACCCTAATTTGGTTCACACCTAATATACACGCCATGCCCCATGCTAGCATGCATATGTGATACACACATGTAAATAGAGGCAGAAAAGAGCAGAAGGAAAATAAAATGGAGAGGTTTGAGGCAATATCAGAAGAGTTGCTTCTTACTGTGCTTTGAGCTCACTGTAGTCTTTTTGTAACAAAAACAAGAAATGCTGGAATCACTCAGCAGGTCTGGCAGCATCTGTGGAAAGAGAAGCAGAGTTAACGTTTCGGGTCAGTGACCCTTCTTCGGAACTCACGTGGAATAAGTCGGAGCCGGAGACAGTCACTGAGGAAGGAGATGTGGCTGTGAAAACGAGTTTTGGTAGATACCTTATCAAACACCAGGAGGGAAATAGAAAGCAATGAAGGTGAACAAGGTAAAAGAGACAAATGAAAATCCCGTCAGAGGGAAGAGCAGAACTTCTTCAAGGTAGGCATTCCTGGAAGAGAAGTGGCAGTGAATTAAACACTAAAATAAAAGCAAAATACTGCGGACAAGACTACCGCAGTAGTCTTTTTGTAGATGGTCTTGCTTTTTGTTGGGCCCAGTATTCTTCTTAAATCTTGTTCACTGTGGGAGACTTTTCTCTCTTGGGGTTCCTGTGTCTTCAATGGGTCTTCAGTTCCGTGAGAAAGAGATGGGAGCAGACAGCAGAAAGATCTTTTCAGTCCAGAAGCAAACAGCTTTCTGAGTTTTCAAGCTCTGTGGCAAGTTCAAATTCAAAAAACTCCAACTGCCAGTTAGTCATGTGATTAAACTGGTCTGACCAGGTCTTCTGTGTATTGGGGAAGCGGGGACTGGGTCTTTTGTTCCAACACTGTCCGCTAGTATGCAAAAAAGGTGAGGGGCCTGGCAATTCCTTGTGATAGGCCTTCTTTTCTTCCCAGAAGCAATTTTAAGTTTTAATGTTCATGTGGTGAAATAATGTGTGCCTCATTCTTGGCAGATGAGAGTCTGCATGACAATAGCTAGACAGATGAAGTGGCCGAAGGACAGCTTGACACTGCTTATGCAAAGCAAGTTGATGGGCAGAGCTCATGAAGTGTATACCATGCTTTCTGAGAAGGCTTTTGCAGATTATGAGATGACAAAAAAGGCGATTCTTGCTGCTTAAGAGTTAGTCCCTGAAGCTTACAGGCAGAAATTTCAGTACCTCCGGAAACAGCTTGGGCAGACTTATATAGAATTTGAGAGGGCAAAGCAAATTAACTTTGATTGCTGGATGTGGGCACTAAAGGTAGAGGCCACATATAAGACCCTTAGAGAAATAATTTTCCTCGAAGATTTTAAAAATTCACTCCCTCCGTTAGTGAGATCCCATGTAGAGAACCAGAAGGTTTTAACGGCCAGACAGGCAGCTGAGATCGCTGATGATTATAACCCCAAATCTTTTGTCCACCAACCCACAAACCTGAGAAGGATAGAAGGTGGGAGGGTGAAAGGAAGGCAAGTAACCTGGTATGAGAAGGGATAGCTGGAATGCCTCAGGATCGCCTCCTCAGGCCAGAAAGGAAGCTGCTGAGGTGCAAGTGAGATCTGAAAGCCTAAGTGTTTCCATTGCCACAAGGTGGGACACCTTTGTGAAGAATGCTGGAAGTTGCGGGGTAAACCCATGGCACTTATTGGGCAACACAGGCCAATGCACAGAATGGGACCCTGACTGAGAGTACAACAGATCAAGATATATCTCTGACTGCAGCTGTCAGGCCAAGTACAAAAAGCACTGTAAGTTCGGGGGACGTGAACAAGATACCTGAGAATTATAGGGAATTCATGTCAAAAGGAAAAGTAACTCCTTATTCCTCAAGTGAGGCAGATAAACCTACAGTTACACTTAGGGCTACAGGAGGCACCCAAACTCTTTGCTGGGGAAAGGCATAACCTTTCCACCAGAGAACGCACTGAATGCCAAGGTTTTAGTGAATGGTATTGGCGGGAGTATATACCCCGTATCTTTGCATTGGGTGTAACGGAGTGTAACCTAATGTCTGGAATGGTAATCATAGGAGTTGTCCATGGTTTGCCAGTATACAAAGTTGACCAAGTCCTGGGGAATGATTTGGCC
This sequence comes from Heterodontus francisci, assembly GCF_036365525.1. Classification (NCBI taxonomy): domain Eukaryota; kingdom Metazoa; phylum Chordata; class Chondrichthyes; order Heterodontiformes; family Heterodontidae; genus Heterodontus; species Heterodontus francisci. Next base: position 43,620,871 of record NC_090375.1, read on the forward strand.
GGAGCGAAGGTAGTAGCTTCTCTGGTAGCCACAGAAAAAACAAGTGAAGTCAAAGAGACAAAGCAGTTGCGGGAAAAGCTTCCAGGAATTTTTCCTTCAGGTGTAGTGACCCGAGCAATGGATAAACAAGTTCCATTGTCAGAGGTCAAATTGGCAGCACAGACAGATAGCCAAATATCTGAAACTTTCTTTGGGGATTTGGATAATCTGAAGGAAATGTTCAGCAAGTCTTCTCTGATCAATGCTCAGCAAACCAATCCAGAGTTAAATAAAGTGACATAATCGGCTCTAACTCTTTAACTGGAGCTGAATCAAAGGGAGTTTGGGAGGCTACTATATTAAAAATGGAATTCTGAGGAGGAAGTGGTACCACCCAAGTATCACTGGAAAATATAAAGAATAGCCCATGAAATTCCTATGGAGAGACATATGGGTATTTGGAAGACCCAATCACATATCGGTTAACATTTGTACTGGCCAGGTCTTTACCAGGACGTGGTGCAGTTTTGTTAAACTTGCCATACGTGTCAGATTATGGGAGAGCCGCAACCTGCCATAAAACTGGCACCTCTAATTCCCATACCAGTTTTTGGGGAAACCATTTAGTAGGTTGTTGATAGACTGTGTGGGAACTTCACCAAAAACAAAAGTGGGACATCAATATATACTCACTATAATGGATACGGTTACTCGGTTCCCAGAGGCTATTCCCTTGAGAACAATTTCTGCAAAGGTAGTGGGAGAAAATTTAACCCAGCTTTTCACTTGATATCGTTTACTGATTGAGAATCAGTCAGATCAATGTTCCAATTTTATATCTAACATTTTCCAGGAAGTTATGAGTAATATGGGTATAACACAGTTAAAGTCTTTAGCATACCACCCACAGGGGGATTTAGAACTGTACCATCAGACCCTCAAAATGCTGATCAGGGCATATTGTCATGAATATCCCCATGATTGGGACAAAGGGCTGGAATTTCCTTTGTTTGCCACTCGGGATTCATATAATGAGTCTACTGGTTTTAGTCCTTTTGAATTAATTTATAGACATAAGGTAAAAGGTCCTCCAAAACTAATCAAAGAAAGGGTTTTATAACAGAGGGACGAATGTTCCATGTTAGCTTACGCATCCGTGTTCTGGCAGTGGTTCACAAGAGCCTGCAAAGTGGCTCAGGAACACTTGAAATCTTGCCAAACAACCATGAAGAAATGGGCAGACAAGCATGCCAAGACCTGAACATTTTAACCAGGGAATGAGGTGTTAGTATTACTGCCTTTACAGGGTGAAAGCTAAAAGCACAGGTCAGTGGACCATATAGAGTAGTCAAAATGATTGGTAAAGTAAATTATTTGATTGAGACCCCAGATCGCCGGAAAAGAATCGGCTACATCACATCAATATGTTGAAATAATATCACTGCAGGGAGGAGGATAAGCGAGTGCAGGTGCGTCAGTTAGTAAGGACAGTGAAGGATGAAAGGGATAGTGATGATGAGGCAGAAGGAGGCCCAGACAATTTTCAAATTGAACCTCCTACCAATCGATTAACAAATACTGAATTGTTAGGGAGATTAGAGATTATGCTTTCATATTTAGATGCAGACAATGTGAAGACCTAACAAGGCTACTCACAGCATTTAAAGGAGTCTGTAGGGATAAACCAGGATGTACAACCTTAGCCATACATGATGTGGATGCAGGAGATTCCTTATTGCTTAAGTCCAGAGAAACAGGCCCAGGTGAAAGCAGAAATCCATGTTGGACCACTACCTAATTGAACCCAGTCAAAGCAGCTGGAATTCCCTAGTCATGCTAGTACCTAAGCCTGATGGATCCATTAGGTTTTGCATAGACTACAGAAAGGTTAATGCAGTACAAAGGTATACTCCAACCCAATTCCTTGTTTGGAAGACTGTATTGACAGAGTTGGCAGTGCCACGTTTCTTACCAAAATACATTTGTTAATGTGAGACTGGCAAGTTTCTTTAACACCCCGAGCTAAAGAAATATCAGCCTTTGTCACACCAGACAGTCCTTTCCAATGCCGGGTGATGCCATACGGGCTAAAAAATGACCCAGCCACTTTTCAGAGACTAATGAACCAAGTGGTAGCCAGTTTTCAGAACTGTGTGGTTTACCTTGATGATGTGCTCGTATACAGGTGACACTAGGAAGGACCACTTGGAGCAACCAGAGGCTCTATTTAGAAAATTTGCAAAAACACAGGTGACCTACCTTGGGCATATAGTAGGGGAAGGACAAGTGTTGCCAAGAACAGCAAAAATACAAGCCTTGATGGAGTTCCCTGCCCCTAAGATAAAATTAGAAATCATTAGGTTTTTGGAGATGTGTGGTTTCTACCATAAGTTTGTTCCAAATTTTAGCACTATAGCTGCACCTCTGATAGATTTGCTATGAAAAAAGAAAACCAACATGGTGTGGTCAGGAGAGCATCAAGCATCTTTTGAGAGGCTGAAAGCCATTTTGCTTAATGACCCAGTGTTGGCTGCCCCAGATTTCACTAAGCCCTTCAAGGTAGCAATTGATGCTGGTGACCTGGGTTGGTGCAGTCATGTTCCAAGATAATGAATTGGGGATAGAAAGTAACATTCGCCCAACATAAGTGCCAGGCAATGACAATATCCAACAAAAGAGAATCTAACCATCTTCTCTTGACATTCAATGGCATTACAATCACTGAATCCCCTATTATCAACATCCTGGGGTCACCATTGTCCAGAAACTGAACCACCGTAGTCACATAAATACTGTGGCTACAAGAGAAGGTCAGAGGCTAGGAATCCTGAGGCGAGTAACTCACCTCCTGACACCCCCCAAAGCCTGTCCACCATCTACAAGGTGCTAGTCAGGAGTGTGATGGAATACTCTCCACTTTCTTGAATGGGCGCAGCTCCAACAACACTCAAGAAGCTGGACACCATCCAGGACAGAACAGCCCATTTGATTGGCACCCCATCCACAAACATTCACTCCCTCCACCAATGGCACACAGTGGTAGCAGTGTGTACCATCTACAAGATGCACTGCACCAAAGCTCCTTAGATAGCACCTTCCAAACCCGCAACTTCTAACACCTAGAAGGACAAGGGTAGCAGATGCATGGGAACACCACCACCGGCAAGCTCCCCTCCAAGTCACACACATTCCTGACTTGGAACTATATTGCCATTCCTTCACTGTTGCTGGGTCAAAATCCTGAAACTCCCTTCCTAACAGCACTGTGGGTGTACCTACCCCACATGGACTTGCAGCGGTTCAAGAAGATAGCTCACCACCACCTTCTCAAGGGCAATTAGGGATGGGCAATAAATGCTGGCCTAGCCAGCAATATCTACATCCCATGAATGAATAATAAAAAAAAGGCCAGTGGGATACTTTTCCAAAAAAGCTAAATTGACAGCAAAAGGGATACTTAATAGTGAGAAAAGAAACCCTGGGCTTACTGCTAGCTCTTAAACATTTTGAAGTATATGTTTGCAATGACTGCAGAGAGACACTGGTATATACTGATCATAACCCACTAGACTTTGTGGAAAAATTCAAAAACCAGAATGCGAGACAATTTCGATGGAGTTTACTATTGCAGCCCTATCACTTAAAGATTATCCATATTGCGGGGAAAAATAATGTAATTGCTGATGCTTTGTCTAGAATTTAACCTTGCTTTGAATTATCTGAGTACAAAGACGGGACAAGGCATAACTGTATAAGGTACAGGTAAAGAGTGAAAGAGAATAAGTGGTGTTTTTTTTTTCATCTGTTTTCTTTCCACACTTTGTAATGAAACACATTTCAATTAGGCATCTCATTCCACCAAGGATGGAGATGTTACGAAAGTGCCTCCATTATTTAAAATATTTTTTGAGGACTCATGTATAAAATTGTGGAAAGTTATTCCATAGATGCTGAACCTGTTTTTCAAAGGTCAACGGAAGGACTTTGGAACTTGAGCTTTTTGTTTAAAAACAACACTTACTGGAAGTCACATGTCTTCAGCTAAGTAAACAGCAAATGCCTTGGTGACTAGAGGAGATGTCTACAGAGATGTGACATGTCAAGATTTATAGTGGTCAAGAGTTGGTATCATTTTGAATACTGTTTTGAGTCAGTTGGGGGTCAGCCTTCTAAGAGAGAAGATACCAGTTCATCTTTTCTCCACCTCTTTGAGAAACCCTGTGAATCCAGTGTGTGATAGCTGAAATTCCTGATGCCACATTTCTCCTGAAAAGCCTGCCAGACTAATTCTCGACACCGCCTGAAAAGAACTGCTCCAGAAAGCTCCCAGTCTACAGCTGTTTAAGTATATTTGGGAGACCAGAATAAAGGGACAACTGATATCATTCCAAATCTTCTCCTTTTCCTTCAAGAATTAGCAAGGATTTGGCCAAAGTATTCTTTTTTGTCTTTTTGACTTACAGAGAAAACTTCTGTATTTTTTTCTTTAATCGGTGTGTGTATATGTGTGTTGGGCTAAAGTAGAAGGGAACTTCCATATTTCAATCTGTGTGCTAATTCTTTGCATCTTTACAGAGTATGTCTTTTTTATAATAAATTGATAATTTTGTTGTTTATTAAAGAAACCTGGTTGGTGGATTTTATTCTGAAATAAAAATTGTGTATATAATTATCTATATTGGTAACTACATTGGGTACATATTTAAATATATGTTATGACCTAAAGAGAAGTAGAACTATAGAAAGACAGTACACTCCACCTGCCTCAGTCATAACAATGTAAATTGAAGTCGCCCATTATTACTGTATTATCCATGTCACATGCACATTTAATTTCCTAATTCATACCGTGCCCAACATTACCTTTACTGATTGGTGGCCTATAAACAATTCCCACCAATGTTTGCTGCCCCTTGCTCTTTCTTAGCTGCACCCAAATTGATTCTACATCTTGGTCCTACAATATAAGTAACTGTGTCACTAATGTATTAATCTTGCCCTTATTAAGAGAGCTGCCCCATCTCCTTTTCCTTTTTGCCTATTCTTCCTAAATGATGACTATCCTTGAATATTCACTTCCCAGTGTTGGTCACCTTGTAACCACATCTGTAATGGCAATTAAATCATAGACATGTACCTCCATTTGTGCCTTCAAATCATCTACCTTGTTATAAATGCTGCATGCATTCAGATAGAGTGCCCTTAACTTCATCTTTTTAACATTATTTAATATTCTGATCCGATTTGATTCTTGCTTTCACTTCGTCTGTCTTCTAATTTCGCTTACTACTTTTCTACTTCTTGTTACCAGTTTTGCTTTCCTCCAATTTTTCCTTTCTGTTACACTCAGATTATCAATACCCTTATTGTTACCTTGATCTCTTGCCTTCTCCTTTCTGTCTAAAGTATCACTCTGAAAGACAGAAGAAGCAAAGGTTAAAAAGTGTGCAGCACAAGAATTTGGCTGTGTTAAAGGGTATTTATTTAAATGCAAGGAGTATAATAAATAAAGCCGATGAGCTGAGGGCACAGATAGACAAATGGCAACACAATATCATTGCTATAACAGAAACTTGGCTTAAAGAGGGCAAGAATGGCAACTCAACATCCCTGGATTTAGAGTTTTCAGGCAAGATAGAAAGGGAGATAAAAAAGAGGGGGTGTAGCATTATCAGTTAAGGAATCAATAGCTTGAGGAGGAATGATATGCTAAATGAATCATCAAATGAGGCCATATGGGTGGAGCTCAGAAATAAAAAAGAGGCAGCCACACTACTATGAGTGTACTATAGAACCTCAAATAGTGAAAGGGAAATCGAAGAACAAATATGTAGGCAAATTTCTGACTGCAAAAACTATAGGGCAATAATAGTTGGGGATTTCAATTACCCTAATATCAACTGGGATACAAACAGTGTGAAGGGCACAAAGGGCACAAAATTCTTGAACTGCATTCAAGATAACTTTTATAGCCCGCACATAACAAGCCCAACGAGAGGGGGCGCAATTCTAGTCTTTGGTAATGAAGATGGACAAATTCATGAAGTAACAATGGGTGAGCATTTTGGAGATGGTGACAGTTAGTTTTAGCATAATCATGGAAAAGGACAAGGATAAAACAGGGGAAAAAGTTCTAAATTGGGGGAAGGCAAATTTTTCAAAGCTGAGAGGTGACCTAGTGAAAGTGGACTGGATACAGCTCCTTGAAGGAAAATCAGTGGCAAACCAACGGGCAGCATTCAAAAGTGAGATACCACAGGCACAGTGCAGGCATGTCCCCACAAAGATAAAGGGTGGTACGGCCAAATCTAGAGTCCCTGGTTATCTAGAGGCTTACGGAGTAAGTTAAAGCAGAAAAGGAAAGCTTATAACGATCACAAAAACTGAATACTTTGGAAAGCCTAGAGGAATATAGAAAGTGCAGGGGTGAAGTAAAAAAGGAAATCAGAAAAGCAAAGAGAGGGCATGAAAAATTATTGGCAGGTAAAATCAAGGAAAACCCAAGGATGTTTTATCAGTACATTAAGAGCACGAGGATAACCAAGGAAAGGATAGGGACTATCGGAGATGTACAAGGGAACTTATGCGTGGATGCAGAAGATGTGGGCAGGGTTCTTAATGAGTTTTTTGTCTCTGTCTTCACAAAGGAGAGGGTTGATGCAGATATTGCAGTTAAAGAGGAGTGTGAAATATTAGATACGATAAGGATAATGAGAGAGGAAGTACGAGAGGGTCTGACATCTTTGAAAGTGGATAAATCACCAGGGCTGGATGGATTGCATCCCAGGTTGTTAAAGGAAGCTAGGGAGGATGCGCTGAGGAACATCTTCAAATCCTCACTGGATACAGGCGAAGTGCCAGAGGATTGGAGGTCTGCGAAAGTTATGCCATTGTTTAAAAAGGGTGCAAGGGATAGGCCAAATAATTATAGGCCAGCTAGTCTGACCTCGGTGGTGGGTAAATTATTAGCATCAATTCTGAGGGACAGGATAAACTGCCACTTAGAAAAGCACGGATTAATCAGGGATAGTCAGCATGGATTTGTTAAGGGAAGGTCATGTCTTACTAACTTAATTGAATTTTTTGAGGAAGTAACAAGGAGGATTGATGAGGGAAGTGCAGTGGATGTGGTCTACATGGATTTTAGTAAGGCATTTGACAAGGTCTCACATGGCAGATTGGTCAGTAAAACGATAGTCCATGGGAGACGAGGGAATGTGGCAGGAAACAAAGGGTATTAGTAGACGGATGTTTTTGTGAATGGAAAGCTGTTTCCAGTGGCGCTCCACAGGGCTCAGTGTTTGATCCCTTGTTGTTTGTGGTATACATTAATGATTTGGACTTAAAAGTGGGAGGCATGATTGGGAAATTTGCTGATGATACAAAAATTGGCCATGTAGTTGATAGTGAAGAGGATAGCTGTATACTCCAGAATTACATCAATGGTTCAGTTGAGTGGGCAGAAAAGTGGCAAATGGAATTCACTCCAGAAAAGTGTGAGGTAATGCATTTGGGGAGAGCAAACAAAGCGAGGGACTACACAATAAACAGGAGGATATTGAAGTGAGAAGAAGTGAGAGACCTTGGAGTGCATATCCACAGATCCCTGAAGGTGGCAGGACAGGTAGATAGAGTGGTGAAGAAGGCATATGGAATGCTTTCCTTTATTAGCTGAGATATAGAATACAAAAGCAGGGGTGTATTGCTGGAACTGTATAAAACGCTGGTTAGGCTGCAACTGGAGTATTGCATACAGTTCTGGTCACCACATTACAGGAAGGATGTAATTGCTCTGGAGAGAGTGCAGAGGAGATTTACAAGAATGTTGCCAGGGCTTGAAAGTTGCAACTATGAGAAAAGATTGGATCAGCTAGGGTTGTTTTCCTTAGAACAGAGGAGGCTGAGGGGTAACTTAATTGAGGTGTACAAAATTATGAAGGGCATAGATAGAGTAGACAAGAAGAACCCGTTTTCCTTAGCGGAGTGGTCAGATATCAGGAGGCACAGATTTAAGCTGGTTGGTAGAAGGATTAGAGGGGACATGAGGAAATCTTTTTCACCCAGAGGGTGGTGGGTGTCTGGAATTCACTGACAGGAATGGTGGTGGGTGCAGAAACCCTCAACTCATTTAAAAGGTGCCTGGACATGCACCTGAAGTGTTGTAACGTGCAAGGCTATGGATCAGGTGTTGGAAGGTGGGATCAGATGGGCGGCTAATTTTTTCAGCCAGCACGGACACGATGGGCTGAGTGGCCTTCTCTGTGTCATAATTTTTCTATGGTTCTATGTTCCCTCACTTGATCCCTCACCTCCATTACCGAGCTGGCCAAATCCTAAAGGACATAGCTGCTCGACTGGGTCTGCGGCAGGTGGTGAGGGAGCCAACAAGAGGGTAAAACCGACTGACCTCGTCCTCACCAATCTACCTGTTGCATATGCTTCTGTCTATGAAAGTATTGGTCGGAGAAACCACCACAAAGTCCTTGTGGGAACGAAGTCCCGCCTTCACATTGAGGCTACCCTCCATCGTGTTGTGTGGTGCTAAATGGGATAGATTTTGAACAGATCTAGCAACGCAAAACTGGGCATCCATGAGGTGCTGTGGGCCATCAGCAGCAGCAGAATTGTACTCAACCACAATCTGTAACCTCATGGCCTGGTATATTCCCCACTCTACCATTACCATCTAGCCTGGGGATCAGTCCTGGTTCAATGAAGAGTGCAGGAGGGTGTGCCAGGAGCAGCACCAGGCATACCTAAAAATGAGGTGTCAACCTGGTGAAGATACAACATAGGACTACATGCAAGACAAATAGCAGAAGTGGCATGCAATAGAGCTAAGCAATCTACAGCCAACTGATCAGATCAAAGCTCTACAGTCCTGTCACATCAAATCGTGAATGGTGGTGGACAATTAAACAATTAACAGGAGGAGTAGACTTCACAAATTACCCATTCTTAATGATGGGTGAGCTCAGCACGTCAGTGCAAAAGACAAGGCTGAAGCATTTGCAACAATTTTCAGCCAGAAGTGACGAGTGAATGATCCATCTTGGCCTCCTCCTGAGGTGCCCAGCATCACAGATGCAGTCCTCAGTCAATTCCATTCACTCCAAGTGAAATCAAGAAACGACTGAATGCACTGGATACAGCAAAGGCTATGGGCCTGACAGCATCCTGGCAGTAGTACTGAAGACTTGTGCTCTGGCTTCTACTCAAAACTGTAGAAATTTGCTCAGGTATGTCCTGTACAGGAAAAGCAGGACAAACCACAGAATCATTACAGAGCAGAAGGAGGCCATTCGGCCCATCGTGTATGCACTGGTTCTCTGAAAGAGCAATTCCTTTAGTTCCATTCCCCTGCCTTCTCCCCGTAACCCTGCACATTCTTCCTTTTCATATAACTGTCTGATTCCCTTTTGAATGCTTCACTTGAACCTGCCTCCACCACGTTCTCAGGCAGCGCATTCCAGACCTTAACCACTCGCTGAGTGAAAAGATTTTTCCATATGTCACTTTTGCTTCCAAATACTTTAAATCTCTGCCCTCTTGTTCTTGATCCTTTCATGAGTGCGAACAGTTTCTCTCTATCTACTCTGTCCAAACCGGCCAATTACTGCCCCATCAGTCTACTTTTGACCATCAGCAAAGTGATGGAAGGTGGCATCAACAGTGCCATCAGGCAGCATTTACTCAGCAATAATCTGCTCAATGATGCTCAGTTTGGGTTCTACCAGGGCCACTCAGCTCCTGACCTCATTACAGCCTGTGTCCAAACATGGACAAAAGAGGTGAACTCCAGAGTTGAGGTGTGATTGATTACCCTTGAAATCAAGGCAACATTTGACCCAATTTGGTATCAAGGAGCCCTGGCAAAACTGGAGTCAATGGGAACCAGGGGGGAAAACTCTTCGCTGGTTGGAGTCATATCTAGTACAAAGGAAGATGGTAGTGGTTGTTGGAGGACAATCATCTCAGCCCCTGGACATCACTGCAGGAGTTCCACAGGGAAGTGTCCTAGGCCCAAGCAACTTTAGTTTCTTTATCAATGACCATCCCTCCAACATAAGGTTGGAAGGGGAGATGTTCACTGATGATTGCACAATGTTCAGTACCATTTGCAACTCCTCAGAAACCGAAGCATTCCTGTTCATATGCAGCAAGACCTGCACAACATTCAGGCTTGGGTTGATAAGTGGAAAATTACATTCGCACCACACAAGTACCAGGCAACAAGAGAGAACCCAACCATCACCGCTTGATATTGAATGGCATTATCACTGCTGAATCCCCCACTATCAACATCCTGAGGGTTACTATTGACCAGGAACTGAACTGGACCAGCTATATATGTACTGTGGCTACAAGAGCAGGTCAGAGGCTGGGAATTCTGCAGCAAGTAACTCACCTCCTGTCTTCCTAAAGCCTGTCCACCATTTACAAGGCACAAGTCAGAAGAGTGATGGAATAATCTCCACTTGCCTGGATGGGTGCAGCTCCAACAACACTCAAGAAGCTCAACACCATCCAGGACAAAGCAGCCCACTTGATTGGTGCCCCATCCACCGCCTTCAATGTTCACTCCCTCCCACTGATGCACAGTGGCAGCAGTGTGTACTATCTACAAGATGCAATGCAGCAACTCACCAAGGCTCCTTCGGCAGCACCTTCCAAACCCCGACCTCTACTACCTAGAAGGATAAGGGCAGCAGATGCTGTTCCTTCATTGTTGCTGGGTCAAAATCCTAGAACTCCCTTCCTAACAGCACTGTGGGTGTACCTACATCCCATGGACTGCAGCGGTTTAAGAAACCAGCTCACCACCACCTTCTCAAAGAAATTAGGGATGGGCAATATTTGCTGGTCTAGCCAGCTAGGCCCACATCCCATGGAAGAATTAAAAAAAATCTGCTAATACCTTCATAGTGTATAATTTGATCAAACCTTCGAGATATTTGCACCACATGCTAATCATAAAATCCTTGAAAGCAGAGTTTCAACATTTTCTTAAAATAACAGATGGTCAGAAGATGAAGCACAAAGGTATCTGGAGTGCCCTGCTGATCCCTGTGTTCATGCTGAGATGTGTAAACTGGTCCCAAACGAGCTTGATTTTAGTATCAAGTACACCTCAGGCTGTTTGTCATTCTATCTGAAAATTTTAAAACAAAACTAGATTCGGAAATGAAAATGATTCAATTGCGTTTTTAATCAATATGAAAAATATGTGACTTATTGTGGAGAATAATGTTGAAGATTATATAATAGCATAGTTTTGAAAATATACTGCATTTTATGTGTGCTTGAGATAGCCAAGATCAGCTTTGTCAGAATGAAGGACTTGTTAATATCAAAGAAACTGATCCTGAATCTTAGGAAAAGAATGCTGAAGTGCTACTTTTTTATCATCTATGTTATATGCCTCAGAGAAATGGACAACAAACAAAGAGACTATTGATAAGCTGAATGCATTCTGGATGTGGGCATATCGGAGGATGTTCTGCATATCCTACTCATACAGAAAGACTAATGAAGAGGTGCTGGGAATGGCTGGAGAAAAGAGGAAATTAGTGCATAACATCAAAGAAAGATACAATACTTCGGTCATATTAGAGCAGAAGGTAGACAGAGAAAATTATTGGAAGGAGAGATCAACAAAAATGTAGCAGAGGGAAATGGAGAAGAAAATGGATGACAGATATAATGGACTAGATGCAGTTGACCTATGCAGAATGTGTAAGGACAGCACAGGAGAGACAAAAGTGGAGATCCATGGCAGTCAACCTTCTGGGAAGAGGATGACACCAACTAACAAATGAATGTATGTTTACTTTTTCAAGGAGACAACCAAAGGTTTTCTTGCAAGTTGGAGCACTGAACCTGAATGACCAAGGAACTGTACCAACATCAGCAAGCAACATATGTATGAAACAACCAGCCCAGGAAAGTTGCATATGTTTCAAAAGGCAGCCCGAATTGTTGTCAGGTTTATTCAGTACAGCATAATCCAACAGGCTCTAAAATTGACTCCACCATTCTACACACATTAATGGCAATAGTATTTGATTTCCATGCATTTAAATTGACTATTTTAAAGGTTTAAGAGTCATGATTCAATTTTTAATTTGCATTTTAAATAGGATTTATTGGAGTTAAACTGTGCTTTGCCTCTAGCGTATGTGCACTACACTGAGAGACCTTGATATCTTACTTTTCTAATCCTGATTTTACAATGCATGTGCAATTATCAGGATGTCACAGTTGTGCCAATTGAACTTATCTTTGCTTGTTAAAAAATATCAAAGACTCTAGTTCTGGAACAACACAGCTGCATGTTCACGTTGAGCAGAACGTACCTGCAGGGGAAAAGTGGCCTGTCTCTCCCTCGTTAATATCAAAGAACTCCAGCTTGCAAGTTAGATAAAGTGAGCACAAATAAATTGCCATTGTCACAAAACTATTCCTTTTCTCATCGTTGATTTGCACTGTAGATTCCTAATGCAGGCACACTGTCACTGATGGTTTTAGTGGAGGGGATCACTATTCCAGCTCAAAAATTACAAGAAAGAACTTGCATTTCTAAGTTCTTTATAAGGCCTTTCTAAATCCCAGGAGATGAAAGAGCTTCACAGAAAATGAAGTACATATAAAATGCAGTCATTCTTACAATGGAGGGAAATGCAGCAGCCAATTTGAGCAGGGCACGCTTCCACAAACAGCAATAAGATAAATGACCAAATAGTTCCAGTGGCATCGGTTGAGTGAGAAATATTGCCAGGGCACTGGGAGAACTGATCCTGTTAAAGCAGTGCCATGGAATCTTTCACAACCACAGAGAGAGCCATACACATAATTGTGAACCCACTTAAATTTGGGTGCTTCATTTGAGAGCTGTTGATGGTTAATTATGTTGTTAAAGGTAAATGGTTAATGTTAAAAGTAAGCAGCTTGAAGGGCAATGTTCAATTAGGATGTGAGGTGAATATAAAGAGAGCTTTCTGAGCGCAAGGGGTTGGGTGAATAGAAGGTAGAGATGTGCAATGCTGCACTCTGTGAATAAAATGACCAACAAGTAAAGGATCTGTGTCTATTTTCATTCTTCACTGTTTGGCTTGGATCCATATAACAAGAATAAGCTATGACTGAGCTTTGGTAGCAAGCCCCAGCAATTATATTGGCAAAATGTTGTCAGCGCCATGGAGATGGTTGGCAGGCAGGAGGACTGCAGGGTGGTGGCTGCACTTGAAGGTGGTAGGAAGGTAATTAACAGTGATTTTACCAGCATCTTGTGATTTTCTGAGGGGTGAATGAGAACAATGGAGCTGTAGAACCACACCAGCTATAAGGAGGCAGATGCTCAGTCTTGGTTGCAGTCAGCAGCCATTGTAAGAGGTAGTGTGGCATTGCATGGAGGGGGTTAGTGAGTAAACAGTGGCAGTAGCTATCTGGAGGCTAGCCAAATTTGATGAGTGCAGTGGAGGCATTCTGGTTGAATGTCCTCTCTGACTTGCTGCTTGTGTGTACAGAGTAAGGTGGGGTCAGGTGGGAGGCCTTGAGACGTGAGTGTAGTGATTTGAAATGGGACTAATTCATTCAGGCTTTGAGACTGCGAGTGAGGAGCAGCATCAGAGAGGAAGAAAGCTGCAGCTACCTGGAGTGAGGCTCAGCACCCAGAGGGGCACCAGTATCATGAGGCTGGAAGAGGGCATGGATGAGGAGGACACAGGCATGCAACCAGCCTTTTATGTGCAGAAAGGTTTTCCTGTCAGAGGCTCTGCTTCCTGCAAATGTGGGAGTAGCAGTGTCACCAAAGACTATGTTTCTCTATAGAGGTGGTCACTGAGCTGTGTGCTATAATGAAGGAGGACCTGAGCACAATTGGAAGTGGCAGGCACCCATTTCCTCTGGCATTGAAGGTCACTGTGTTGATGAATTTCTATACCTCAGGAACATTCCAGGGAGATATCTGTTGGACCTCCCAGTCTGTAATTCATCATTGCATCAAGATGGTCACAAATGCCGTGTTCATGATGGCCAGCCAAATATGGGAAGTTTTGCACTGATCTGGACAGTCAGGTTGAGAGGGCTATAGGATTTAGGGCCATCGCTGGATTCCCTGGGGTGCAGGATGTCATTGATTGCATGCATGAGGCCGCCAAATCTCTCTCAGACCAGGCAGCAGCCTTCATCAACAGGAAGGGCTACTACTCGCTCAATGTACAACTGGTCTATGACCACTGCAAATGTGAGCGGCCGCAACTGTTACTGCCTCTGTCAGCTGCTCAGCTGGTCTGTGCTGTGCTCACCAGATTGTGACCCTGTGGCTACTTGTGTACGACTACCCATGGACGTGAGAGTATCTGCCGGGTGGAAGATGCAGGGAAATGATGTGACACTGAGGTCTCCTCCTTCTCCTCAGAGGTGGAAGGCTGTCCTACAGGCTCTGCAACTGCCTGTTCTTGTACATGACCCTCAAGAGAGAGGAGTGATGAGAGGGTAATATGTGTTCCAACATGTCTTTCTGACTAATCAACATCTGGAGCTCTATGTGACCGGTGTTGGACACACGAGCACTATACATTGTGCTCACCAGAAGGTCTCCTCCTTCCATTAGGTCACTTCTCCATCAGGACTCCACACCCATCTCATGATCAGCGAAATCCTGCCCTGCCTCCATGCCTCCCAGCTCCAATGTCTTGTCTTCCACTGGCGTGAGGATTGCCATATATGGGACGCTGCCTCCAGTCCTTGCTCTCTTCTCCTGCAAGCATATACATTTACATACTCAACATAGATATGCACCACGCCTATGTCGGTTGCAGCCTAACTGTCCATCAGTTTGGCACAAGGATGCCTCACTGGCAGTGCAGTGGTCTACTCTGATTGACCAGTGTCCTCCACAGAGAGGCTCCCATGCATGTAGCGGCCAATGGTGCTGCCTGGACATTTCTGCTGACTGGATGGGCACCCATTTCTCCAAATTCATACCCATCTTAGGTCACATTTAAGGCTGCGAGGTTATTATTATGCACAGCATCCACCTTACCAGAATGCACCAGGTCATTGAGCCCCTTACTACACTGCAGCCATGTGTAGGACCACCCCACGGCTGCTCACTTCCTCCACTGGCTCCATTCATGCCCTTTTTGTCTGCTGGGCTGGTCTCCTTTTCCTGTCCTGAGGGGAAAGAACTTCCCTCGGAGTCCCTGCTGCCTGGAAAAGCCTCTCCAAGGAGGCATCAGAGAACCTGGATATCAATCTTGCTCTGCCTTCTGCCATCTCCCCATCTCGCCAGTTACCAGGGATCCCACTTAGTTTCCTCTGGGATGCTGCCTTTAAGACTATTGCTGGCTGCCTTTTAAAGATGGCGCCAGCCATGACTGATCTGGTACTTCCTCCCGCCTGTGCCTCCAAACTGTCCTGATCCCATGCCTGCTAGCCATTAATTGGATAGCCTCGACAATATCGGTCTTTGACTTTCACTCCCTGCCCATGTGTCCTGCTGTCGGTAAAATCCCAGCCAATGTTTCTGGAACTGGAGCAGAATTGGTTGTCTGTGAAAATAAATTCAAGTTCTTTACACAAGTTGCTTTTGAGATATTGAAGCAGCTTTTTCTATTCCTGTGCCTGTGCATACTGGGACACCTGGGCACAGTGTAAAGAGGAAATTTAGGCGGGAAACTATCATACCTCTAATGGAACCAAACCAAAATTTTTGTCCATATTTAACTGATCAGAAAACTGAGCAGGGTTCTTTATGGGTAGCTGACTTTCCAATCTGGTTTTCCATACAAGGGACTCTTTTTGGGCCTCATGCTGAGCATATTGGGCAGGCAGAATGATCACACAACCTGCCTGATGTCTGCCTGAGGTTAAAATGGTCTGCAATGAAATAAATCAAGAACTGCTGGTTTCTCAGCAAAATATAAAAATGTGTGGAAATGAACTGTTCACTGCTCACTCCTTCACTGATCACATCATAATCATTAATTCCTTAGTGTGTACCTTTATCAAATATCAAGGGCATAAACACACCAACAGTTAACATCAGCACTGAGCACAAAAGCAGAATGAAAATTGGAACAGTGAACGGCACACATCTCTTAACAGAAAGCAAGGAATGATTTCAGTGTTATAATGTAATGTTAGATTTCAGACAATGATTATAAAACCTCTTTACTCTCCAGTTTATGATACCATTGAGCCTCTTAATTAGATCGCTATCTTGTAATCAATTATCTTGTAATCTTTCTCTATGCAGCCTAAATAGAATCAGTGATTTTCAGACATCCAATGTTGCTCTTTAAGCTTTTTTCTAGAACTTTTTTGTGGTCATGGCTAGACATAAACTTTCCAAGATTTTTTTTATCAGCTAAAACCTGCATCTGTGTTCTCTGTCGGGTATGTGTTCAGTGTGGTTCAGATTTAACAATCAACACTGAATCGCTGTGAACGGTTTACTGGACAATCATGGAGATACTCACCATGTTGTCCTATCGCTTCCTGCCACACCAACAGACCAGCATTCAGGCTGATTTAATTACAGATACGTTTATGCAAAGGAATAGAAAGATCAGCACAAGAATCAAACTAATACAAACAGAAATTGAATGGACTTTCGAAACAAAGATAGTGGCCTAGAAATGTGTTGATGCTGTGCCCATTTTACAGGCATAAAATGGATGCTTAAGGGTCCAATATGCCAGGCAGTGTACTTCAAAAGTGTGCTGCCTACCATATTGGTAAAGACACTGCATTGACATCCAGGATCCATGCCAGAAACAGGCAAATGTGTATATGATGACCATTTGCAATGACATAGCAGCTTTAACATAGTAAATGTCTGAAAGCACTTCACAGCAGCATAATCAGATACAAATTGACACTGAGCTGAAGAAGGGGATATCAGAATGGGTGACAATAGGCATAGTCAAATAGGTGGGTTTTAACAAGCATCTTAAAAGGGGAGAGCATGGAGGGAAGGTACAGAGAAGGAATTTAAGAGGTTAGGGCCTAGATGGCTGAAGGCAAGGCTGCCAATGGTAGAGCGTAGGGCGCGAGAGTTGCACAGCAGGTCAGAGTTGTAGGAACGCAGAGTTTGCAGAGGGTTGTACAGATAGGAAGGCATTCAGTAAGCCATTCAGCCCCTCAATCTATTCCATCATTCAATTAGATCATGGCTGCCCTGCACCTCAGCTTCATTTGTCTGCCTTTTCTCCATAGCCCTTGATGCTGTTACCTAACAAAAATTATTCAGTCTCAGTCTTGATAATTTCAATTGACCCAGTATCCTCAGCAATTTGTGTAAGAAAATTCCAGATTTTTATGACCCTTGGCATGAAAAGGCTTCCTAACTTCACTCCTAACTAACCTGGCTTTAATTTTAAAATTATGCTCTGCCTTGTGCATTAGCATTTAGTGGTTTATGTAGATGAAAACTTAAACCCTTTTGCTCTTCCAGAGCCCAAGGCCCTCACAATTAAGAAAAGGCTCCACTTTGTTTATTTTGGATCCAAAATCGATGGATCCAAAATTAAACTCTATGGCCGGGATTTTACCCTTGGCGGACGGGAGCCGGACTGAAAAGTCGGTGGCAAACCCACTTCCGGCTGGCCTGGGGATCCGACCCACAGTTTGCGGGGCCCTGGCCTTTAATTCTTCTGAGGCGGAACTTCCACCCGTTTGAGAAAGGAAGTCCCGCCTAATAGAGCTGCTGGCCAATCAGCGGGCGGGCAGCTCTCTGTCACAGCAGTGCCACTGGGAGCGGTGGCCACTACTGGGACTGCAGCCCAGTTTCATAAGGAAGATGTCGGGGAACCCTGGAACAGAGGTAAGTTTCTGTTGCCTCACCGACGGTGTTTGGTCAGGCCCCAGTGAGGCAAGGGTGGTCGATTAGGGGGACGGGGGTGCATGTTGGGGGTAGTAGGGTTGGCGGAGGCAGCCCGATCATGAGGGCACCACCCCCCCCCCCCCACCCCCCACCAGGCTGTCAGAGAACTGCCTGCTTTTAACAGGTGGCTTTTCTCGGGCCTGACTGCCCGACCAGCCATGGGTAAAATCCCTGTGGCGGTGGGCGGAGGCCCTTAAGTGGCCGTTAAGTGGGCGGTCTGTTTTTAGCCCTGCCAGAGTGACACCCCCATGGGCTGCATCGAGCCTGGACCTGTCATGCTTCATTGGCTGTGAAGCACTTTGGGATGATCTGAGATCATGAAAGCCTTTAATTTTAGGATAACAGCTTTGCCTCACTGCTGTCAGTCCCAAGAAACAATCTCTCCTTGAAACAGCTGAAAAGTCAAGAGAGGGGAGAAAAAAAAATGGAAGTTTTATGTCTAATTTCAGATCTTCAATCATGTTGTAACAAAACACCAAGGATTTTCCTACTGTTGCTGTCTGTTTCTTGTCCTGATGTATCATCACTGCACAGCACAGCATAATGCCTGAGACTGCAACAGGAGTTTTAAAATGCCTTGTAACAGTCTATCAGTAAACTTTTACATTACGTATTTCTCTGTTTTCATCAAGTGAACAGCATCTGTATGAGTTGTGCCATGGGATCTTTTCTGTTCACCTATGGGGCCTTAGTTTAAGACAGGGTCTGCAACCTGCAGCTCCGGAGCTGCCTGCAGCTCTTTAACATCACATTTGTGGCTCCCAATCTTTTCCTATTGGATCACATTAACATGAAAAAAGCCTAAAAATAATTAAGTCAAGAAAAGTAAGAGGCATGTTTTTATTGTGGGGATAAAAATCTGCACTTTATGGTTTCAAATGATTATTTTAATGAAAAACATTGTCGTTATCTAAATAAGCCTGTTCGATGGTATAGCTACACCATGGTTATAGATAATGCTTTTGATTCAATGAGCAAGTTTTATGGCAGCGACCATTCTAATATAGCTGAGATAAATTATTCTGAATATGCTTTAGAAACTTCTTTTTATCACGAGAATCAACAGCCGAAAACATTGTCTTAATTCCACGCATCTCAAGTTAAAGTTTGTCTTAAAGATGACTTTACTGACAAAATTATAGCTAAAAAAAAGATAAAGACCATGATAATTCAGAGTTAGGTCTATTTTAATTTTGATTTTTTTTTTTCTACATTCAAAGCATGTATTCTTTTTATTACAGATGCAAGTTATGCTATCAGAGAACTTGGCAATTTGTCTTCGGCACTGAGTTTCACAGGGCCATCCCCTTAATTAGCATAGGGATGGGTTTGGCGGCCAATTAGCAGCTGCGGGGACGGGAACGGAAGCAGGACTGCTCAAGTGAAGGCCCAATTCAAACAGACCACAGCAGCCATTACCGTGGCTGCCATTTCACTGCTGTAACTTCAGATTGGAAAAGCTTAGATGTTTTAAATTCAAAAATATATCAGGAGAGCCAGAGGCCTTGAACCCGGGCAGGGCAGCCCTTTGATTCTCTGATACTGACCTGGAGGTCCTCTTGGAGGCTCTCAGGGAGAGGAGGGAGGTCCTCTTCCTGGATAGTGGTAGGAGGAAGCCATCCATCCAGACTAAGTAGGCCTGGAGTGACATAGCTGACACAGTCATAATGTCTGGGAGAGGGTCCAGATTGGTGGAAGGGTCCCCTAACTTCATGTAATCACAACCATGGAGAAGGGAGCCATGGAAATAGCCAGGATTGTGGACCATGAAGAAGTCAGCCCTGGCAAGATGGGCACTCATTGTGGAGATGGTTATTAGAGAGGGCAATACGCTCATTAAGGGGGAGCCTTGCACTCCATCCTGTCCAAAAGCATGCTGAACACTGAGTTGCATTGGGAAGCCTTAGCACTGCAGAGACTTCTGCTCTCCAAAGCTACTCTCATGATCTCTTCTTGTGTCTCCCACAGGTGCAGACGTAGAGACAAGGAGACGATCCCCTTTATCATCTCTCCGCCAAGAGCAGCTGCAGAAAAGCTCCAATAAGGCACCGTCACATCTTAAAAGCACATTATCCACCAGTGCAGATACATATGGTGGCACTGGGTGATGAGTATGACACTAGTGTGCAGGAGGAGGTGCCAGAGGTGGAGACAGCTATGGGCTGTCCCCCTTGGAGGATGGAGGACAGACACAGCCCTGCTCAGCTGGGCACAGATGCAGGGCCTCAGGAGTCACTGGAAAGGAATCTCTACCTAGAGCAACAAATGTGCTCCCACATGTCGGAGTTCCCTGTCGCAGAGTGAGTCATGGGCAGAGAATGGAGGAGTCCATCCAGCTCATGTGTGCCATCATGGCTCAGGGCTTTGAGCGCATGAGCTCCTCCTTTGAGAGATTGTCCAACCTCATGGAGAGCCAGATGTGGCAGCACTTTGAGTGGATGCAGCAGCTGTGCACTGACGTACACAGGATGCATGCCACACTATCTAGCATGGACTGGTCAGTAACGCTGATGATGCAAGGATGTCTGTAGGAGATGCCAGTTGTGCTCCCCTCCAGCCATCTGGAGTGCCAACCAAGGGCTGAGGATGTCACCGTGGAGGATGAGGGTAACACTATCATCTTCAGCCTCCTTGGCTCCTCTGTAAGAGATGGTAATATTATTTTCATTAAAATTTGTTGTTGAGACTTGCGACGCTATCCTATCTAGGAGCATCGATAGTTTAAATGAAATGCAGGAAGCTATGCTAGATACAATGCTATGCTGTATCTGATCAGCAGGCTTTGCGAAGGCCAAAATGGCTTTTTCGAGCTAAAGTAACCTGTTAACAGTCGCAAGCTGTTGCCATTACAAATAAACAGAGTCACTGGTGATAAAACACTTTAAGGCTATGGAATATTTAGCAAAAAGCAGAAAAGTCATAAAAATAAAACTGAAACCAATAAACAGACATACTTCAAAGCTATGATGCTGAGTTAGAAACTTGGAGAAGTTTCATGTACACAAAATCAGGCAGTCACAGTGTCTGAAAACACAAATATAAGAGACTGAACATGCTTAAAAATGCTAATTTAGCTGGCCTAAGTGGTCCAAAATGTTTTAAAAAGCTGCAAGAGAGTCGCACAAACTGTCATTGATTGATGATGTCAGAGTTTGTCTTCTTCTGAAATGCAGAGAAACTGGTAATTCCACAAGAAGCTATGCTTTTTATATGCTTTATCAGACAACCTCTGTCTTTAATTCTCCAGGCAACAACTTGTAAGAAGTTAGTAATTTGAGGGACTTTGATTGTTTAGTTGTCCTGTGGTTCTAAAATGTGTACCAGGAAAGAAAGCTGCTATTGTGTTTACTAATAAAGATCTTAAAGACATCTGCAACATCCATGAGAGGTGATGAAATTACTGAAGGAAATGTAAATATATGCTTGTCGTCAAGGCAATCACGAATGTCGTCGTTTGAACAAAGAATTAAGTACTTCATTGGACAATTGTAGCTTAAGGTGGATTTTGATAGGAGAGTATTCTCTTGTCAATGAAACATCCTGCCCACCTTGGAAAAAAATTTATAAAATCATTGCAAATCGTGATTCAGTGCTTAGGCCAAGCAACTTGGTTAGTCGCTGAAGAATACGATCGACGAGAAGTGACTGCTCGCTGCGTGATCATGTGTGTTGGATCCCATTAGTTGCACGAAGAGAGACGAAGTCCAACTGTAGCTTTAAGAAACTTTATTGCAGTACTTAACTGTTACATCTTCAGAAAACTTAACAATGAACTGAACTAAACTGCACTAACCTAAAACTAAAAGCAACACACACACTGAACTAACACTGAACTAACCCACCTTTCGCACCAAATCAAGCCTTATTATAGTTATTCATACAAATCAGTAACACCTATTCTTTGTTCCCAATTGGTCTACAAACTTCTGCAGTTTCTTGGTGTTGGGGTCTGATTGGGGTACTGCCTTGTCAATTTGTTTTAACTTCTTACTCCAGTTTCCCATCCCCTTATCTCCTTGTGAACCGTTAGGCTGATTGTTGTACAATAGGCTACTATTAAGCAGCCTGCAGCTGCCCCGTTAGTTTCTACTTGTTAGTCTACTTCTACTGATAAGCTGCCTCTGCAGCCCTGAAGTTATGAAGTCATTTCTGATAAGCTGTCTCTGCATCTCCGAGGTTAGTTTGTTAGTAGTACATAATTGATTAATTATTTCACCTTAAATGTCCCCATATTATTCTGTCCCCACAGTCCCCCCTTTGATTCTTCAAACACTTTTAAGAATCATTCCCTTGATCCCACCTAGGTGCCTTTAATGGTCTCTACTTGTCTAGAAACAGCCTTCAACACCCGGAGGGGTCACACTCAATACATTGCCTGCTTGTGCCACAAGAGGGGCTCACGGGAGCTCTGTAAAGGCATAAGTTTTGCAGGGGCTTCAATTACTTGTTTACAACAGCACTTAATAAGCAAAAACATAAAAGGTATTACAATTACAATTTCATTTAAGCATCACTATTACATAATCGATTGTACAAACATAATACAATTTCATTCTTAAAGAACATTGATCATTCATTAATTCATTTTAAGTATATGTGAAAAGGTTATACAATTACCCTTTTATGGCATAACTAATTGTCTCTCCTTTTATAGAGCAAGTTCGAACACTAATTGCTTTTCGGGTAGCTGTCCAACCTGTATTCATACATCCTCTTACATCGCATAATTAATTTCTAAAGTTGCCAAATTAAGTAGGTCACATGTAACACCATGATACCCAAAACCACTATCAGGACATGGGAGATAATTCTAAACCAGGGGTGTATCTGCACGTTTGACCCCCAGTTCCATAAATCCTCCCACCAGGTAGAATCATTTATCTCGTCAATCTCATCTTGTAGCATCTTCGACTGTTGTTCCAGATTGTAGTACACTACAGCAATGATTTCTAGCTGCTGTCTCTCTTTACCCAAGCGTGTGGGCAATGGCTGAATAGTATATTCATATTCCCAGAGGTAATTTGTCAAATCCTCCTTAATACTTTCTGTCACAGTTATCATTTCTGTCTTTTATTTATGTATCTCTACCAACTCCATCTTCCCTACTCGGGTTGGTATTTGTGGGTTGAACCAAAATGTACTGTTGCTCACCGGACAAGTCCGTTTATGTCCATACTGGTACTCCTTCGCTGTGGTGGTTAAGCAATATCTCCCCTTTCCCATATAGGCCACATGGGTTAGCCCTGACAATGCTTTCCTGGTCTCCATGGTGCAATTTACAGTTGCATTAAATCCACATTTTGATTCTGCCGTTTTATATATGAGGACATATGACCACCTGGTTTTCCAGACTACACTCAGACAATGTTGTTCCAATTACCTCTTTTTTCCAATTTCCATAACATAGGGTAATATATCATAGTATTTTATGTAATCTTTTCCCCTTATCACCCCTATATTTTCTACTTCATGTAATTGCATCCCTAACTTATCTCTCAGAATTGCAGGTATTCCCAACACTACTCCAATACTCATAGATCCTGTATTTACACATTCCTGACCTTTCCATACCTTAAGTCTTCTGAGTTGGCACCTGGTAATTTTATCATTTGTGTGACAAGCTAAGTATTCCAACTGTGTCATTGATTCAAACTGGTACATGTCCCGCATCAATTTGCCTCCAATCTGAGATATTCAATATTACTGGTACCAATGGGCAGCACAGTGGCGCAGTGGTTAGCACCGCAGCCTCACAGCTCCAGGGACCCGGGTTCAATTCTGGGTACTGCCTGTGCAGAGTTTGCAAGTTCTCCCTGTGACCGCGTGGGTTTTCGCCGGGTGCTCCGGTTTCCTCCCAAAGACTTGCAGGTGATAGGTAAATTGGCCATTGTAAATTGCCCCTAGTGTAGGTAGGTGGTAGGGAATATGGGATTACTGTAGGGTTAGTATAAATGGGTGGTTGTTGGTCGGCACAGACTTGGTGGGCCGAAGGGCCTGTTTCAGTGCTGTATCTCTAAATAAAATAAAAAACTCAAGCTTTATATTGTCATATACAATTTTATTAGTTTTTATTATCGCAAGTCCATTTTCTGGTCCTGCAGTTAAGGCAGGGCAAAGGAGACCAGTCACTTGTGGCTGCTGGGTCGTAACCTTACTCGTCGGTAATTCGGATGTGGGGGTAACCGTGGGGGTTGGTGCTTCTTGTCCATTTAATATCACAACCTAGAATAGGAACTGTCCTTTTTTTATCTTAGTGCTTTAATATCTTGTGCCGGGGGAGTTCGAGGATTGTCTGCACTCACTTTTGCTCTGTCTCATGCTTTCCCTGTGTTATTACTATTCCCAAATAAGAAACCTTTTCCTTCATTATCTGTGCCTTTTTCAGCTTAACTTTCACTCTGACCTTCTGGAGGAAGGTGGAATATCGATGGATTATTATAAAATCCCTGGGAGAGACACGTCCAGGTGAACTGTTGTCCCTGGAACGTAAACGTAAAGAACCCATTGCTAATATCCAACACAGTAAACCACTTAGACTGTTTTGTTTTTCTTTTTTCTAAAACTTTGATTGTCCTCTTAAATATCAGATAAATTTCCCTTTGAGTGCTTTAAATAACCACTCATATCAATTAAATTTTGTTTCTTGATTCCAATTTCTTATGCCCAGACTTGGTGGGTTTTTTTTACATTAAAGACAGAAGTGCTTGCAACTATCTCTCCTTCTCAAGCACTTTGCTCATTGATAAAGATGCTGTGACATTTGATGTCTGCAATTAAGTTCTTAAATTCTCAAAGCTGCTGGATCTCTTGCTGTGGCATCAGTTCTCACGTGGCCTTGGAACCTGCCATCACCTGCTTAAAAAAAAACAAAGAATCCATTGTGGCTCTGCCCCTGAGCCCAGTGGGTTAATTTGTTGTGTGGTGGATGAAATGGAAAAACAATAGCTGCAGCGGGGTTAGTTTTCCCAGCTGCGTCACTTTACGTAATCTTTTTTTCTGATCGAAAAGAACTACTCCATTTTAAACTTTTTTCAATCCTTTTGGTATCCTTAGGGTTTGAAAACAACAAAATCATTAGTAACATTATCAACTTCAAAGGAAAGCATCTCCATCAGGAAAGACAGCATTTTAGATCAAACTGCAATTGTTTTCAAATTTTTAGCATCTTTTGTAAGAGGATCCTAATGCCAGGATTTTTTTATAACAAAGATGCTTCCAAATTCCAATTCACTGCAATAAATATTTAAAAATCAAAACTGCCAATGTTATATGAACGAGTCTTGTGTCCGGAACTGAAGACTCCTCCAAAACTTGACATAATAAACTGGAAAGTTCATAGTGGCCACAAATGAAATTTCCAGTTTTTCAACTTAACAGGTCAATTAACCTTAATCGTATAAACCTAACTCAGACTTATTCACTAATAATACTTATTAACTACACACAGAACAGAATAGCACGTGCTTTTTAAAAAAAGATATGTAAATTACATCATTTTTCTTGTTCTTTCTTCAGGCGCCTTTTCAAATGCCTGTAATAAAACCAAAAACTAAAGGAAAAGTTATTTAACATTCTTAACACAAAATATTTAACACCAATTCCTTACACAAACTTTAAACAGGATTTCTTTCCTATATCTCTTTTCTTTATCATTCTCTCCCTTAAACCAATATCCAATTCCTGACATTTGTTACTTAAACACAGTCAGTAAAACATGTCTTCAAGTTTAGACTGCAAAATAAAGCAATAGCAGAGTTTCCAATTAAAGCAGTGTTTTAAACTTCAAATTGGATTTTTGCCAGACATCTTCAGACCTTCAAAGCTAAGGCTTATCTCTTAGAATATTGCTCCTTGCCTTTTCACAGTTACAAAACCAACTTTTAAAATAAAAATAAAACTTTAACTTAAAATATAATTCAATTTTATATCCTATTACAGGGTGCACAATCTTAAATTGAAATTAATACACTCAACAATCACTTTTCTCACCCATTCAATTCCAAACAACTTAATAGACCTATGCTTTCAACATTAAAGCCAGACAACAAAGAGTTAACGACACTCAGTTCTACAGAACACAAGTTGTACATCCCAGGGACATTCAATTCATTCATGGAAGCTTCCGACATTCACACATTCAAATCAAAGACACAGTAACTTGTTTTTACTCTAAAACATAGTCCTTTATGTCACTCTGCCATAAACTTTGTCATGGAGCCCTCTGGCCTTTATCGGCCACGGACCATTGGGTCCATTCTTTATCCTAACCCAAACCCTCTTTATATCTTCCAGGGACCACTGTCCTGTGGAGGTGCCATATTTTTGCTCAATTTTGGTGTTACTTTTAGCCAGTTTAAACTGTTGCTCCACATATTCTTTCAACTGCCGAAGTATTTCATCTTCGGGAATGTCAGGTGGGGCCCACCCCCCTTTGACAGTAGAAGGTAACTGTCAGTTGCCTTCTTCTGTCATTTTATCAATTTGAGTAGGGAGATAGGTCTCGAGCCGTCAGGCTTTTCCGGTAAGTAGGTATTTCGTCAAATACCGCCAAGTTAGACGTCTAGAAAGGGGGTCTCAAGCCGCACAAGAAAGGGTATTTCTGTCAAATACCGGCAAGTTCGGGATCGCGTGGCAGGGAACTGAAATTTAGACAACGACCAAGGACTTTTAACATAAAGAGGAGTCCTTACCTCCGGGGCACCGATATAGGTCCGACGTCTGTGGCTTCGGTCTTTATCCTCCAGTGATCCTGCCGACGACGCCAAGTTGTTGGATCCCATTAGTTGCATGAAGAGAGACGAAGTCCGACTGTAGCTTTAAGAAACTTTATTGCAGTACTTAATTGTTACATCTTCAGAAAACTTAACAATGAACTGAACTAAACTGCACTAACCTAAAACTAAAAGCAACACACACACTGAACTAACCTAAAACTAAAAGCAACACACACACTGAACTAACCCACCTTTCGCACCAAATCAAGCCTTATTATAGTTATTCATACAAATCAGTAACACCTATTCTTTGTTCCCAATTGGTCTACAAACTTCTGCAGTTTCTTGGTGTTGGGGTCTGATTGGGGTACTGCCTTGTCAATTTGTTTTAACTTCTTACTCCAGTTTCCCATCCCCTTATCTCCTTGTGAACCGTTAGGCTGATTGTTGTACAATAGGCTACTATTAAGCAGCCTGCAGCTGCCCCGTTAGTTTCTGCTTGTTAGTCTACTTCTACTGATAAGCTGCCTCTGCAGTCCTGAAGTTATGAAGTCATTTCTGATAAGCTGTCTCTGCATCTCCGAGGTTAGTTTGTTAGTAGTACATAATTGATTAATTATTTCACCTCAAATGTCCCCATATTATTCTGTCCCCACAATGTGTATAATGTATTTGCCACTAATGGGTGTATTGTATTGTTAACTGGTATTCCTACCAAACCTAGCACAGCCATTAGTGTTTAATTTGGACTTTGCGTGTTGTCTTCTTATTTTGTATAATTCTCATATTCGAACAGTAGAGTAACCTGTCAAGGGGTAGAAGGTTATGTCTTACACCTCTGATATAGGGAACATCTGTGTAGCAGGGCCCAGTGACAGAGGCTGGCCCCGCAATGATTGAGAAGCAGCAGCCTCTGGAGGTATCCCCACAGGCATTTCCAAGATGAGGACCACTGCCACATACATCTCAGCCGCAGGCAGAGACAAGTGAGCAGGCTCCTCCGAGGCCATAAGAGTAGAAGTGACTGAAAGCAGAGACCACTGCATTGCACAGTGCAATGAATGGGGCATTGGGTTCTCTTCTTCCTGTAACAGTGTACTGTTTTCCTTTATGAGCATAATGTAAATAATGACACTTGAAGCCAGCTATCTGAGCCTCCTTTTATTAACGGTAGGAGAAACAACGAGGTACGAAGTGGCGAAGGAGAGTAAGGGAGCATCAACGGTGATGGTGAAACCTCTGAGCACATGTACATCCTTCATTGGCAGTAACAGTTTACATATTCCAGGATGCATCTTCAATGGAAGTGTTAGCACAGGCAGCTCAGAGTGAATTGCAGGCAAAGCCATTCCTCCTGGATCAGAGAGGTTCAGTTGAAATGTGCCTGAATCAGCTGGTCCCTAATTTTGATGGTATCCTGATGAGACCATCGAGCCCCAGGCTGGGCCTGGCCACTTCCTTGTGCATCTGGAGCACCTCGGTATTCTGCATCTTCCCCCTCCACTGTCTCTTCCTGCCCCTCTTCCATGTCCTGCTCCAGCTCTTCCTCTGATGTGCTACCATCCTCAAGGTCCACACCTTCCTGGAGGGCCATTTTATGGAGCGCACAGCAGACCATCACAATGAGCACAACCTTTGCAGGAGTGTAGTGCAGGGTGCAACCCAACCGGTCCAGGCACCAGAGCCGTATCTTCAGAAGCCCATTGGCCTGATCAATGTTGGTCCTAGTGAGCAGATGGCTCTGTTTGTATTGCCTCTGTGCCTCTGTCTGGTGCTCCTGTAGAGCAGTAAGTAGCCATCGCTTTAAGGGGTATCCCTTGTTCCCTAGAATCCATCCATGGAATTTGGGGGTGGAATGAAGATCTGCAGCAGCCTGGACTGCTGGAGGATGAAGGATTTATGGCAGCTGCCAGGAAAGCGAGTGCACACATGGAGGAAGCTCTTGTTGTGGTCGCAGACCAGCTGAATGTTGAGGCAGTGGAAGCCCTTCCGATGGATGAACATAATTGGTTGCTCACTGGGTGCCTTGATGGCCACATGTCCTGCACCTGCAGGTATACAACAATGGCGGCAACACACACTGCCCTCTGCGCCTGTGAGGCCACGTCTGTCGGAAATTGAAAGGACTGTCCAGCTCTGGCACATAGGGCATCAGTGACCAGTGTGATGCAGTAGTGTGCAGCTGTTTGCAAGATGCCACCAAGGTCCACAGCTGATCCTTGGAAGAGCCAGAAGTGATGCAGTTCAAGAGCACAGTGATTTTGATGGCTCCAGGCAGGCCATTGAGACCTGTGCTATGAGATGTGAGGTCTTCTGCAATGAGAGCACTGATGTCTGTGGCCATCTACCTGGAGAGTCACAGTCTCTTGCCAGTGAGGCTCTCGGTCATCTTCAGGTAGCTCTGTTTTTGTCGGTAGATCCTATGCTGAGGGTATGGCCTCTGTGTACTTTTTTAAATTCTTGCACGAGTTGTGGGCATTGCTGACCAGGACAGCATTTATTGCCTATCCCTAATTGTCCTTGAGAAGGTGCTGGTGAGCTGCCTTTCTGCCCCTCATCCCTCTCCTCTGCCCTCCTAATACCCTTCCTGTGGAGGGTGTTGATCCACTTTGCCCTTGGGCCCAGAATCTGAGAGTCATGTCCCCATTGTCAGCTACTGCCTTCCTTGTGCTCATGCGGCTGCCAAATTGTGGTTGGCAGCCTTGCCCCCTCCTCTTAGGCCCCCATGATGCCAGGAGGGTGATTACTTGCTGCACTGCCTGAGTGCTTATTGCCCTCTCTCTCCACCACATGCGCTGAGCCAATGGCACCAATCTCCCAATGGTCGAGTTCCCTTCTACGCCATCCACTTTCATGGACCCCCAGCTAATTTGTTGGGGCAGCATGACTGCCTCTCCACTGTGTGTCTGCCTCAATTCAGCTTGTCTTCCTCAGACAGGGCATGCAGCCCATGCACCCCCGTGACAATCAGAACATGCCCCTTAAAGAACTTTCAATGAGCTCTTTAACTATCTTAATTCACCTTCGTAATGGATCAAGCAGGAACTCGTGGCCTCCCTGTCCTTGCCCTGGTGAAGCTGATATTTTTGATTCGCACACGCATCCGTTCCCATTCCTGGTGGGACCTGAAAATCCATCCCTATGTAGTTCCTTATTTACTCATACAAATCAGTAGCTAGCATCAGTACTGCACTGCAACAGTTGATGAGTACCTGACCAATTTCAAGTCTTTTTGAATAAAACTGAATGAGTCAATTTAAGCTCTGAATACGTTTATTGATTGCCTTCTACTTGCAAGTAATGTAATTACTGTTGTGGGGTCAGAGGGAGTGGGGTGTGGCATCACTGAGTATGCAGGGCAGGCTCCAAGTGAAATTCCTGCCACCAAAAAGTAACCCACCTGCTGTGAGACTAGCAAAGCTTGGTGCTGATGCAATAACGACCACTAGAATCATAGAATCATAGAAAGTTTATGACATTGGAGTGCAGAAGCAGAAAGGAACCTTAAAGGGTCAGAAGAAACCAAACATCAAGGAAGCTCCTGGCTTGTACACCTTGGCAGAGATGGCGATATATAAAGGTAAGTGCTAGGGACTGAAATAGAAAGACAGAAGGTCAATTAGAGGCCTCCTGTGTTATTTATAATTTACATTAATGATTTGGACTTAAGTTCAAGTAATGCAATATCAAAATTTGCAGATGATATCAAGCTGGGGTATATCGCTAACACTGAGGAAGAATGCAGCATAATGTAAGAAGACATTATAATATGTGCAGACTGGGCAGTTAAGTCACAAATGAAGTTTAACATAGATAAATATGAGGGATGCACTTTGGTAGGAAAAATATAAACATCGCCTACACCTTAGAAATGCAGAAACTTAATGGGGTAGCAGAGCAAAGGTATCTAGTGATACAGGTCAACAAATCATTAAATACAGCATCACAGATCAGCAAAGGAATTAAAAATGCTAACAAAGCACTGGGATTTATTTCAAGGAGTTTAATATTCAGAAATAGTGGAGTTATATTAAACTCGTAAAGGACCCTGATCAGGCAGCACTTGCACAATTGTGGTCCCCATAATAAAAAAGGACATAGAAGCATTGCAGAAAGTGCAACAAAAGATTTACAAGAATGGCATCAGAACTGAGAGATTGCAGCTATCAAAAAAGATCAAATAGGTTGAGTTCTTTCTTTCTTTATACTGAGAGGGGACCTGATGGAGGATCTTAAAATTATGAATGCATTAGACAGGGTAGATGTGGAGAGAATGTTTCCACTTGTGGGAGAATCCAAAATGAGGGGGCATTAAAAACAAGATAGTTTCTAATAAATCTAGCAGGGAAATAAGAAGAAATTTCTTTACTAGAATGTGGAACCTCCTCCCCTAAATAGCTTAGATGCTTTTGAAAGGAAACTAGTTGCGTACATGAGATAAAAGGGAATAAAAGGATATGTTGAAAGGCTGAAATGAGGTAAATAGAATGGGAGGAAGCTCAGGTGAAGTATAAACAGAAGCATAGATTATTTGGGTGGAATAACCTTTCTCAGTGCTGTTTATTCTATATAATTCCAGGCATACATAGATGGGGGAAACATTAGTCCAAGAAGGAGCTGGGGTGGTGATGGCTGGGGCGGAGGCAGGAGAGGGGAACAAACAAAGATCAGGTTGGGAAGAAATGGTGTCCTCACTACCCCATTTTCCAGCCATTTCTGCCACTGTCCTGGCTGAATTCAGTTCTTGCTGTCGAGGCTCGCAAATGAAGAATGCCAAATTGTGTAAGTTACTAAGGTGCTAGCCAGTCAGTGCCTGTGGAACCATACCCCAACATGAGTCATTGCATTCAGGGGAGAATAAGAAAACATCTGGAAAGGGCATTTGTTTTGTACCGCACCTTATTATACAGCTTAAAATAGTAATTAGTGTTTATATATTATAAATATGGATTGCTCTGAGCAAGTAGAAAGGCTGTAAATTAAGAGTCCAAATGATGAAATAAACCAGAACAGCAAAAATCAATTGATTTATTGGCATCATGTGAACTATAAGATTAAATTTCAGCCTTGTTCTCACTTCCTTAATTTTAAAGGAATCACTCATTCAGTATTTCTCAGGTTCACTTTGTACAATGGCTATTGCATTTTCCACAGGTTTCCAGTCATTCACCTGAATAATTGTCCCAATTACCGGAGGGAATCATTGTTTGAATTAAGCACTCTGATTCACATCCCATAATGAAAACCTCTAGCCCTCACTATCCAAACACATTAAGGGGACAGCTCTGCTGGATTGCTCAGCACAAGAACAAAGATGATGTCACCAAAAAACATCTGACTACTCTACAGGCCAGCTTATAGAAAGCATTGCACAGTGTGTATTGAGCCTTCTTTACCGTACCACATCAAACAATTCTTTATGAGTTATCCCCTGGTGTGATCTGAAGATCTGCCCAAGACTAAGCAAGCTAGAAGAAACTTATGGATGCATTCAGGTCGACAGCAAAGAGATCGATAGATTGTTGTCTATTATTCATGTTCCATCTGCTTAACTAGAACAGAAAAAAACATGCTGTTAGAATCATTAAGAAGTTGTTTCACTGGGATTCTTTCAGCTGTATACAAAAGTATGTGCTTTTTGAAAAGGTTTTGACTTACTTTTTGAAAAAAGTTTCTTTAATAAAAGTGTTGAGCAACGTGATAAAATTGCCTTTCACTGTTCATGAACTAAAGACGATGGAATACAGTGGCACTCAATGCTCTTGTTGTCCATCTATGTGGTTTTTTTTTGCAAAATACTACCTGTTCAGAGAGCTTCCTTCATATTACTTCCTCGATGGCTCAATTGGTAACTGTACTACCTGGTACAGAGCTGTCAGGTTTGATTCCCAGTCTGTGCTGAGTTAGCTCTCAACCAGCATGGCAGTGGGCTACTGCAATTAGACATAGCATTCCTGCGGTATTTTGGGGGGAGGGAAAATCAACTGCAGTTGTTAGTCTTGCTAGTTCTTTAATTACTAATTATTTGAAGTCAAGCGAGGACAGTTTTAAGGGTTGGCTATGATGCCCCTACAGATTGTACAGCTTGCTGATACTTACTGTTTAGGCTCACACATGAAGTGCTTAGCTGATCTTATAATAATGGACCTTGTCTCTTTGCTTCATAACAAGATCATTTTTCTTAGGGTCTTGGAATTGAGGAATGAAAGGAATAATCGTGAATGTAGGAAATCTGAAATTATAACACAAAATGCCAGAAGCAAATGAAAAGGTTAGTTAATTGTTACGACCAGGTGAGAAAGGTGCCCAGGGGTCTTTTACTGTCTTCACCTGGTCTTATTGTAACAGGGTTTAATTAGTAAACACACTGTGTGCAACGTGATAAAATTGCCTTTCACTGTTCAAGAACTAAAGATGATGGAATGCAGTGGCACTATGTTCTTCTTGTCCATTAATGTGCTATTTACTCTTTTTTTTTGCAAAATACTACCTGTTCAGAGTGCTTCCTTCATATTACTTCCTCAATGGCTCAGTTGTTAACTGCACTACCTGGTATAGAGCTATCAGGTTTGATTCCCAATCTGTGCTCTGAAAAGCAAAGAAAAATAAAATGGAGAGGTTTGAGGCAATCTCTGAAGAGGGTTTTTTTTTACTGTGCTTCATGCTCTCTGTAGGGTCCTTGATTGCAGGTAGTCTTGCTTTTCGTTGGGGCCCAGTATTCTTCTTAAATCTTGTTCACATAGGAGACTTTTCTCTCTTTGAGCTCACGTGTCTTCAATGGGTTCCGAAGCTGGTGGGAGTGAGATGAGAGCAGGCAGGAAAGAGGTGTTCTCAGTCCTGGAGCTAACAACCTTCTGATTTCAAATTCCTTGTTGGAAGTTCAAATTCAAAAAACCCCAACAGTCGGTCAGTCATGTGACCAAACTGGCCCGACCACGCCTGTTTGTGTATTTAGCCATCTTCATAGTTAACCTGGAATGCTTCAACGTCTGGTAATCAAAAGTCCATTGTGAATTAAATTGGAGCAGGAATAGTTCCTAGGTCCTTTGAAGTACTTGGGGCGGCACAGTGGCGCAGTGGTTAGCACTGCAGCCTCACAGCTCCAGGGACCCGGGTTCGATTCTGGGTACTGCCTGTGTGGAGTTTGCAAGTTCTCTCTGTGTCTGTGTGGGTTTTCTCCGGGTGCTCCGGTTTCCTCCCACAAGCCAAAAGACTTGCATGTTGGTAGGTAAATTGGCCATTATAAATTGTCACTAGTATAGGTAGGTGGTAGGGAAATATAGGGACAGGTGGGGATGTTTGGTAGGAATGTAGGATTAGTATAAATGGGTGGTTGATGGTCAGCACAGACTCGGTGGGCTGAAGGGCCTGTTTCAGTGCTGTATCTCTAATCAAAAAAACTTGTCTGTTGATATGCTAATGTCTTACTCCAGCCAAAGTCCCCAATTGTCT
The DNA here is from genome assembly GCF_036365525.1 of Heterodontus francisci. NCBI lineage: Eukaryota > Metazoa > Chordata > Chondrichthyes > Heterodontiformes > Heterodontidae > Heterodontus > Heterodontus francisci. The sequence goes on from NC_090375.1 coordinate 43,654,906, forward strand.
TTTTAAAGCAAGTTCTTTCTTCACCATCAGCAGTTTAAAATCACTGTTCATGTGGCAAAATTAATTTTCTTCATTCTTGGCAGGTGGGGGGCTTGTTTAACACAATTTTTAAAAAAAAATTTATTTAGAGATACAGCACTGAAACAGGCCCTTCGGCCGACCGAGTCTGTGCCGACCAACAAACACCCATTTTCACTAATCCCATATTCCCTACCTACACTAGGAGCAATTTACAACGACCAATTTATTTATCACCTGCAAGTCTTTTGGCTGTGGGAGGAAACCAGGGCACCCGGGGAAAACCCACATAGACACAAGGAGAACTTGCAAACTCCACACAGGCAGTACCCAGAATCGAACCCAGGTCTCTGTAGCTGTGAGGCAGCGGTGCTAACCACTGCGCCACTGTGCCGCCCAAATGTTCTGACACAATCTCACCCCAACATACTAAACTCTCTTTTTTCTCTTTTAGGCGCTAACTGACCTGCTGTGCACATCACCTATCTTGCACTTTAAATTGTGCCGGAAGAAGGTGATTTCTCATGTATTGGCCTTGCCTCGGACCTCTATGCTACTAACAGTAATGTAGCAAACCAGACAGACAGAAAAGCATGTCCTGATTATTACTAAGGGGATAAAAGGAAGAAATCAAGCAGCAAGTCCATAAACACAAGGGCAGACATCACTGAGCTGAAACATTCCATTGATACAGTTCAAAAGCTAGGGTAATCTGAAAAAGGTAATTATACTGTTCAAAATCCCTTACACATGTACACGGGCAAAGAAAGCAGACAAGACAAGCTTTACAGATGCCACCTCAATCTGGTAAGCTTTGCTGGACTGGAAATTAAGGAAACTTTCCCCAGCTGCTCGCAGTGATGCCTGTGACAGCTGCTGCCAGCGCTTAAATGCCATTCACTTTCAAGCTGAACATGTATGCTCGGGTTTCACAGCATGCCAAGCAGCTTCAAAGCCCACTGCTCTGATGTTTAAACAATCACATTCATCAGGCTGGCAAAATAATTGCTTTGTGTTTTATATTTACAATGGGAAATGATTTTTATTTTTAAATGAAGAACACAATTACTCATTTTCTAGTGTAAGGTTAAAACCAATAGATTTTATAGCAAACTTTTAATACTGGTTGAAGCATTTTTCTAATCGATATTCAAACTATGTTTGCACATTGGCCCTGTTCAGTTATTCATTTATCCTCTCTCTATCTGTCTTTCTAGCTACCTGTCCAGGAGAGTCAGTAACTAGAAGACACTAATTGGCAAGAGAACCTGGGGGGAGATGAGAAGAAATATTTTTACACAACACGTTGTTATGATCTGGATTGCACCACCTTAAAGGATGGTGGAAGCAGATTCAATAATAACTTTCAAAAGGGAATTGGATATATACTTGAAAAGGAAAAAAATTGCAGAGCTATGGAAAAAGAGTGGGTCTAATTGGACAGCTCTTTCAAACAGCCGAAGTAGGCACAAAGTGTCAATGGCCACCTTCTGTGCTGTATAATTCTATGATTTTATGATCTATACAATCTCGATCTACCATCGATCAATCAATCTATCTACTTGTCCACCTATCTACCTAGTGTGGTTATATAAATATACATATAAAGACTGACATTATCAAATAATTCACATGAAAGTATAACTGAATTTTTCTTTGCTATCACACCTGAAATTAGATGGGCTATTAACAGAAATGGAGGGAAAAGCAGCCAACTAGCCCAGTGACACTTCCTTGCCCGATCTTGACCTTCCTTCACTGCTGGCTATCCCTTTCTTTCCCATCATGTGCAAGTGTCATCAGGAAGCATGCATACTGGTCTCCAATCCTATTTCCTTCCATGTGCCTTTATTAATGCCGCTTTCTGGAACTGTTTGATGGAAGGTCTGATAATTGTGGAAAAATCCACAAAGGGCACCAAGGAAGAGGGCCTAGGAGGGGCCTCTTCCCTTGAATCTTGCCCCAATTGCCACATATGCAGGTCTCCATATCTGCTGAGACTGACAAAGCTGCAGTTCCCAGCATTTTCAGTGCAATTCTGCCATGTCAAGGACACTCACGGTCTCTTGAGGTATTGGGAAGGCATCCACACTTGAACCGTGCAGGTCTTTCCTCAGTTGCATCGGTTGGCTCTTTCTTGATGGGTGGGGATGCTGGAGAAAGGAAGTCCTGTTCCACCAAAGCACTACTGCGAAAAGACATTGTGCTTTTCCTCTTTTTATTTTGGATATTTTTGTTCCTCAGTTATAAAAAAATTTCAGATGCCAACAAAAGTGGTTTGACTGGTTGTGGCAATTGGAGGAGGGAAGTCATCTGATGAAACCTCCAGGAATACATCCAACTACAGCTGGCAAACCTAAACCGTGTATCTCCCAATCCAACTCTTATTTAAAGAAAGTTATTTGTGTAATTACCGACTGCTGTTATTGAGAATCTGCTCCATTTAATCTTCGTGAAAAACATTTATTTCAATCTCTAGTTTCACTTATTAATTTTAATCTTGTGTTTGCTGAGCTCACAGTCTATGTAGTTTTAAAGACACTGCATATTGTCTGATATGGAATTAGCAGAGTTGGTGAATGGAAAGCATCTATTTATTCAGTAGTTTTTGAATGGATCTCACTAGCTTTAGCTAGTCCACAGGTTCCTTATGTGCCAAGTTCCAAGCAGCGTTATTCAATACTGACAAACACTGTTGAATACATTTAAATCTTTTTAACCCTTACATTGCATCTCCAGGAATGTTTCAAGCAAACTGTGAGGTTCAAGCATCACAGAACAGGTTGGTTTTTGCAGGCAATTCTTTAGATTGTATTTCAGAAGACTGGTATTGATGAGCCAGCTCTATCAATTTACAACACTAAACCTGACAGAATTGTACTCATAAAAAAACTAGTCTTTCGGTTACTGTGCCACAATAAGCAGAGCCAGACTTCAAAATATAAATACAGGAAATTGACACACAGAACTCGAGCTCCCGAGAATGTGACCTAAAAGAGTGCCTGTATAAAAGAGGCTAATGTTACAGTAATAAAACCTATGGACAGGATTGTTTCATTATTATGTTAGTAAACCATGCACTTTAAAGTGATTCCAAATCAAAATAACAAGGAAAATGACATCTGCCTGTTGTTTTATCTTGCTGTATTTACATTGTATTTTCAGTAAGGTTTTTGGTCATGCAGAGCACCGCCCCCCACCCGCCAAGAATGAGGCAAAATATTTTTTTCATATGAACATTGATTTTAAACTGTTGCTGGGGTGACAAAATGATTAGTTAAAATATCACCAGACACTTGGCTGGAAGGACATTTGCATACTAAAAGACTCTGCTTGTGGAGACAAAGGACTATTCCCTGCTCCAATTAACCCCAATGGATTTTGATCACCAGATATTGAAGGTGAAAGGAAGAGCATTCCAGAGACTGCTAAGGTGATACAATTCACAAAGCCAAGATTGGTTAAACCAGCTGGTCACATGGCTGGTCCAGGTTTTATTTTTGAACTAGCCACAGACAGTTTGAACTCAAAAAAGACTGTTTGCTCCTGAACTGAGAAGACCTCTCCTGTCTGCTCCCATCTCTTTCTCACAAGCCTCTGGACCCACTGAGGACACATGACCCTTAAGAAAAAAAGTCTCCTACATCGAACAAGGTTTAAGAAAAATACTGGGCCCCAATGAAAAGGAACACCTACCTACAATCAAGGACTCTACAGCAAGCTCCAAGAACAGTAACCAAAACCATCTTCAGATATTGCCTCAAACTTTTCCACTTTATTTCTTCTGCTTTTTACTGTCTCTATCTGCATGTGTGTATCGCATCCGTAAGCGTTAACCAAATTAGAGTTCAAGTTTAATAAAGTTCAACCTTTCTTCTTTAAACCTAAGAAAGCCTGTTTGTGCTGGTTTTTTTGCCTTACAATTGGAAAGTAATGAACAAGGATTCAGCAAAGAGGAGCTCAAAACACGGTGTGTTTAAAATTAAACCGTTACATTAAGACCAGGTGAAGGCTGCGAGGGAACCCTAGAGCCCTTCATAACAGAAGTTTGAGGGCTACCGTTTGAGATTTTACCCACAGACAAACAAGAAAAATTGGAAGTGGGAAACGAAATTGATCCCAGACAAAAGAGAAAAGATTTCGATACAGGTTTTCTTGTGGTTGTGCGTGCTAGAATACTAACATGTCTGCAACTGAAGCCAGTAGCTCCCCAAGCCAAGGAGAAGTAACTTGGGATAAGTTAAATGCACTGTCTATGGAGGAGTTGAGGAAAATGGCTGAGCAGTGTGGGATCACTGTACTTGGCAAGGCTCGAAAGTCTAAACTCCTAAGATGAGTGGCCAACCATTTTTCCCTTGAATCTGAAGAAGCAGAAACAGAGTTAGAAGTAGACTCCGACAGGGTATTGTTAACAAACGTGCAACTGGAACAGAGGAAACTTGAATCTGAGTAAAAACAAACAGAAAGGGAGACCCCAACCTACAGTGAAACCTGCACCCCTAAGTCCTGTATCGGTGTTATGAGGACTCTCTAGCAGAGGGCTGGTGAACTGTCAGGAACTCCGCTGAGAACAAAAGGGGATAGGCAGGCACAAGGCTGGCAAAAGGTTAGAAAGGGAAAGGGAAAAGGCGATCATGAGGACAGGTTAAATGAAGTCTGGGAGCAATCCCAGATGGAAACCCCTACTGTCTGGTCAGCCAACCCTGAAAAATTTGAAAAGTTAGAGCCCACATCCTCCAATGTAAATGCAAACACTAGAAGCACCCCGCCAGAGTTGCTAACAGCATTTACAGGAACCTACAGAGACAAAGGAAGACCTCTAGGGGGCAGGTAAACCATGAAGGTGATGCCTCACTTAATCGAATTGCCACAGGGGAGTGCAGTAGAGTCTGCACAAATACCTACAGGCAGGAGTGTCCTAGAGAACTAAGGGGAGATTAGCAAAGAATCCTCCCCCACAGTCTGAAAAAAAGAGAACCACCCATCCCCTGAAGTCAAAAGCCTTTGCATGACTCAGCAAAGCACTGAAAGAGAGTACAGGATAGACCCACCCATTACTAACTCTCCTGGGGGCAAAGAAATCCAAGTTAGGGCTAATTACATCTAACCATCCCCCTTTGCAGACCTCAACAGGAACAAAGAGCCTAGGTAGTCATGGAAATGGGCAAACTGAAGAAAAACTTCTCCAAAGAACCACATGTTTATTGGGATGCCAAAGAAAGGATAGTTAAAGCAGCACTGCCACCAAGAAATGACAGGCTGTAATAAGCTTTAGGATTTATGAATGAATGGGAGAGAGAGAGATGCGTGTTTTTCCCCTATACCTTATTTTTCTCTCTCGACGCTTTTAATGAAATGTATTTTTTTTTATTTGCATTTCATTCTGCTGGATGTGGAGGTGTCATGCAGACCCCCACCCGCCAAGAATGAGGCATAATAATTTTGTCATATGAACATTGATTTTAAATTGTTGCTGGAGTGAAGAAATGACTGTTAAAAAATCACCAGACACTTGGCTGGAAGGACATTTGCAAAAAGACTCTGCTTGTGGAGACAAAGGACTATTCCCTGCTCCAATTAACCCCAATGGATTTTGATCACCAGACATTGAAGGTGTAAGGAAGAACATTCCAGAGACTGCTAAGGTGATACAATTCACAAAGCCAGGATTGGTTAAACCAGCTGGTCACATGACTAACTGGCTGGTCCAGGGTTTTTTTGAACTAGCCACAGACAGTTTGAACTCAAAAAAGACTGTTTGCTCCTGAACTGAGAAGACCTCTTCTGTCTGCTCTCATCTCTTTCTCTCAAGCCTCTGGACCACTGAGGACACGTGAACCTCAAGAGAGAAAAGTCTCCTATATTGAACAAGGTTTAAGAAGAATACTGGGCCCCAATAAAAACTAAGATCTATCTACAAGCAAGGACTCTACAGGGATCTCCAAGAACAGTAACCAAAACCATCTTCAGATATTGCCTCAAACTTTTCCACTTTATTTCTTCTGTTTTTTACTGTCTCTATCTGCATGTGAGTACTGTGTATGCATGCCAGCATAGGTGTGTCGCGTATCTGTAGGCATTAACCGAATTAGAATTTAAGTTTCATAAAGGTCAACCTTTCTTCTTTAAACCTAAGAAAACCTTTTTGGCTGGTTTATTTGCCTCATAATTGGAAAGCAGTGAACAAGGATTCACCAAGGGGGAGCTAAAAACACAGTGTGTTTAAAATTAAACCCTGTTACAGTAAGACCACGTGAAGGCTGAGCGGGACCCCTAGACCCCTTCTCAACTGGTCATAACATTTTGAAAACATTGCACATGAGGCTGAGCACATTCTGATGATTCCTTTCTGAAATTACTTAATAGAGAAACTGACATCTGAAAATGATTTTTCTCACAAAGCAACTGCATCTAAGCACGTTAAATATTTGCATGCTAACATTTGTACAGCATAATTTCAAGGATTAAAATATTTACGAAACTTGCTTCATTATTTACTTTTAGATTTCTGTTTGTACTCTGTCCACTGTCACTAGCATTTACTTGTGCTTTGTACCTTATCATCCATCCAGCTGAAACTTCAGTAAACTCCCCTTTCTAATTAGTAGAAAAGCATTTTGCTGGCCCACTTTGTCAGCCAATCATTTTGTCTCCTGTTTTGGCACATAAACGTGGGCAAGCTTGAAGACTGTACATTGAATATGCAGGGCTTGTCTATAATCACACTACATTTATCTTCTCCATCTACAATCTGCTGCACATCAGCAACAAATCTGCTTCTCATGCTCCTTTAGGTCTGTAATTTAAAATCTGATGGTCTTAATCCTGAACATTATTTTATTTTTTTCTAAATCATGCTTTGCTTTCTGATACTTTGAAGTTGCACATGATCAAGTATTAACATCAGGGTGCCTGTCAAGTATAAAGGAAAGCAAATCATTTGGACATACTACTTGAAGTGTAAAAGTGTTACCTTGATGCTGTCAGGAGATTGGCAAGCTAAAACTTTCAGTTATAGTTTTCAGGCTCAGGTCTGTAAATTTAGCCAAAAAAATTGAAGTGGTGGCAAGTCATAGAAACCTATTACTAGCACATTACTGCAATTCTGAGTGGACATTTAGAATGATTTCCAAATACAATGGGCTAGATCTTACTGGAAAAATAACAGCATGTGAACAATTCATGCTGTTATTAATTGGCCAATAAATTCATGGAATTGAGGGATATGGCGTGGGTTTTGAATCTCCAGAACATGCTCATCAATTTATGTCGCTCCACTATTTGCTTTGCACAAACAGTGTCTTGTTGTTAGCCTCCCAGATATTTTTAAAATCTTGCTGGAATTCCATATTAATTGCCCATTAAATTAACCACAGAAAGTTAAGTCTGGTAATTAATAATATAAGTATGTTTTAATAATGTGATAATGCAATACCAAACAATCTTTCTATTAACTCCCTCTTTCTTAGGTGTGGTTCAGTTGGTCGCACCCTTGCCTCTAAGTCACAAGGTTCTGTGTTCAAGACCCACTCCTGGATTTGAGCACAACAATCAAGACTGATTTTTAGAATTAGAATTAGAACATTACAGCGCAGTACAGGCCCTTTGGCCCTCGATGTTGCGCCGACCTGTGAAACCATCTGACCTACACTATTCCATTTTCATCCATATGTCTATCCAATGACCACTTAAATGCCCTTAAAGTTGGCGAGTCTACTACTGCTGCAGGCAGGGCATTCCACGCCCCTACTATATTGCTGTTATGTTTACGCCGGCTTGCTGGCTATATTATATATATTTGATTTATCTCCAAGCAATGCAGATATCATACTTGTATTAAATTACCAACTAGTTTATTTACAGCACTTTAAAGTATCTCAGCACTTACTAGATCTCAGTACAATGTCTTCTTCTGAACATTCCCTTTAGTGGAACATTTTAGCTGAATCTTTTAGTTTCAGTTTCAACTCTTCAGCTCCACCCAGAGGCTTAAGCAATCAAACACTGTGAACACAGATCAGTGGACAGACTAATACAATCAAACCCAGATCAATTAACCACTATAATTGCTTTGTTAGAGGTGTTATTTCTTGGATGAGACTTAAACTGAGGACCGTCTGCCTTCTCAGGTGGACGTAAAGTTCCCATGGCAGTATTTTGAAGGAGAGTTATGCCTGGTGTCCTGACCAATATTTAACCCTCAATCAACATCACATGAACAGATTATTTGGTCATTATAACATTGCTGGTTGTGGGAGCTTGCTGTGTGCAAATTGGATGTTACATTTCCTACATGACAACAGTGACTGCACTTCATAAGTACTTCATTCACTTTAAAGCACTTTGAGATGTCCAGTGATCATGGAAAATGGCATATAAATGCAAGTCTTTCTTTATCCTTTTTCTCACTGTCCCAGAAATTGAACCATTGAAATTGTGGAATCCCATTCTTTCAGAAGATAAATAGTTCTTAGAGGTTTAAAAACAAATGCTCAATTTTAATTTTTTTCTTACTTGTCCTTTTTCTGTCTTTTAATAATCTTTCCTTTTTATTTTTTCATTCTTATTTTTGTCTAATTCACACACAATGGACTGAATTTTCTTCTGACGATGGGGGTCCCGGCTGCAGGCCAGAATTTGGGGGGAGGCCTCACCTCAGTCCTCTGTCGGACCCCCATTGCAATTACATGGCGGGCAGCCAATTAACTATCCGCTGTCGGAAATGCCGTCCATTTAAGGGATGAGCGCCCGCCTCCAAGCGTTGCTAACTCTGCAGTACTGGCATGCCACAGAGCTGTCCTTAGCCTTTCCCACCCCGGACTAAATTGGAAGGCATCAGGAAGATGATGGCCACTCCATCCAATATTATGGGTCACCCGCTTCTGTTCCCATCCTGAGGGGGCCCATAAAATTCAGCCCACTAATTCACCCTCCTTATCAGTCATTCCACTGTTTCTTTCTCAGTCCTGAAGTCTCATTGATGAACGAGATAGATAGTTAGTTCCCTGGTCATTGAGGTGTCAGATGCTCCGTTGCCCTCACCATGCTGTTACCATCTCATTTTTCCAGCAAGTTATTGCACAAAAAAACATTTGAGTTGAAGGGTACGCTAAAGTCTAACAAATGGGGTACACTGTGAGATGCCCCACTCCAGCAAGATCTGGCCTTATACGCTTTGCTGGAGAAAAGACTGAATATGCTTCAACTGGCACAGTTAAAACATCTTTGCTTGAAAGTGGCCCTTAAAAGATAAAAGAGAATGTAAATGAAATTTCCAGCACCTTTGAGGTGAGAGGATGCAGATGCATAACAAGCCGTCCATATTTTTGCTTCATTTCGGTGCACTAAGAGGTGCTGTCATTTGGATGAGATGTTAAACTGAGGACCTGTCAGTTCTCAGGCGGACAAAAAAGATCCCATGGCACTATTTGAACAGGTGCTGGAGATTTTTCATATAACCCTCAACAACATGGTCAAAAAATTTACATTGCAATAGTACTTCATTGGCTGCGAAGCATTCTGAAGCGCCCAGAAGTCATATAGATTCCAAGCTTATCTTTTCTTTCTAGATAAAATGTATGCACTATTTTAGAGCAGTCAGTTGTCCGCTTCTTTTAAATGTGTTAGTCACTCGGTAAGGTGCACAAGAGAATCTTGTGAACAACGACCAAAGGGCATTATACCTGATTGTCTAAAAGTAACAGAAATAGCTGGGTGTTTATTTTAAAACCTCTGCTCTCTTTAATATATTTTAATTTCAATAAGATAAATTCTGTGCACATGACTAATTCAAAACCTAAAGCAGAGCAGCTGTGTTTTCCCTATGTGTACTGGAAATGGGGGAGACTCCTCTCCAATACTGTGCACTTAGAAAAATGAACCCCTAAATGATAATGATCAGTTATTATGCATTTGAGTGAAATCTGACTGCTTTCCTATTTGAAATGACTCGTATCGCTACTAAACTTACTAAACTAGAAATTTTTGCATCTGATTTGTTTCACAGGCCTAGCAACCCAGCAGATGAGATGAGCAAAGGGTTGCCTGTACATGTAGATGCCTGGTAGTACGCAATGCAATGTTACTGCTGTGTTTCCCATGCTCAAAAACATGTTAATTTTAATCAACAGTGCGCGTGAGGTGCGATCTTTGCTATTCCTTGGCTGCTGTATGTGGAGAAAGTAACCAGCTGGCCATACAGTCAGAACTCAGGCAGCTGGAAAAGACAGAACTCTAACACTTCTCACACAATATAAAAATATTCACTTCACAGCCACCTTTTCTTTTGTAATACAATCGTTAACTTAGTGAAGACAAATTTGGTGTAAAGCAATCTGTATTTGGCAAACGCTTTCCTTCTTTGTGCTCTGGGTGTATGGTAGGGTGATGATGGGTGTAGACTGAGGCTGTTTGGGTGTTAGCTATGGGACCTTGCTGTGCACATACTGAATGCTGCATTTCCAACATTACAACAACTCAAAATTACTTAATTATCTGTAAAACACTTTGAGAGTACATTGTAAAAGCAAGTCTTTCTTTTTTGCTTGTTTGTTTTATAAACCTCTTCCAGCTTGTGTAGCTCAAATCAAAGGATCCTGTTATCAAGTGTTTTGTTCCTCCATGCTTTGACAGTATTCTCTTGACCATCATTTAATTTCAAAGGCTATGTCGAGCTCAGTTTTTCCAGACCTCTCATCATTTGGGCATTATCACCTTCCTCCTCCAAAATGTAGATGGTGTCTTGGCCTAAAGACTCCAGGGATGTAGGAGGATCATCGCTGGAAATGTGAAACTATGCTTTCAGCAATTAACATTAAAATCTCCATTAATTGCAATTAGATTTTTTTCCAAAAGACAGAAAACCAATAAGCAATATATTTACTTCATTCCCAACAGCTCGTCAATTACAAAGTTTACGTATCAGCTTTGTGAGATTTGAGTAAATATTATTGACAGGCACATTATTTAAAAATTAGGAAAATTGCTTTGATAATGATTTCTTTTGATGAGTGAGTTTTATCAAGCGTTCTTTTAACATAACCTGAAGGCTCAGATGAAGGCTCAATGTATGTGTTTGCACCTGAGAGATGCTATCCATTCACTTCAATGGAAATGACGATCAGGAGAGATGTAAAACAGGCTGCTGCTTTGCCATCACCCCTTTTGCACGATTGCACAAAGTCAGAATATACCCAATAATCTTTTAAACATGTTTGAGGCTGTGTAACTTTGGGTCCCTGCTCATTTTGAACAGGGCATGGAGCTACCCAAGTTCATTTTATGTAAGATCCTTACAGCCAAATGGGAGGAGCATATTTTGTTTAAATGGGCTGGGCTGAATTTATAAGACATAAGAACATTCAGCCCCTCAAGCCGGCTCTGCCATTCAAAACTATCATGGTTAACTCCCTTTCATGCCCACTTCCCATATCCCTTGATTCCCTGAGAGACCAAATATTTATCTATCTCAGCCTTGAATATACTCAATGATGGAGTATACACAATGTTCTGGGGTAGAGAATTCCAAAGATTCACAACCCTCTGAGTAAAGAATTTCTCCTCAGTCCTAAATGATCCACCCATTATCCTGAGGCTGTGCCTCCGTGTTCCAAATTCCCCAGCCAGGGGAAGCAACCTCTCAAGTGTCTACCCTGCCAATCCTCTTCCAGAGATGAAAAGACAATGTGTTCATCCACTGTGGACTAAAATCCACCAAAGTGTGCTGTACCTTCCCTATCTCCCCTTTAATAAGTCTGTACTGTATGCTAGCATGACTGCCTTTTGATGGAGTTCAGGTAACTAAGTAATCAGGTATAATCCTGTCAATGGTGTATATGCGTAAGACCCTCGGGTCCCAAAATTTCTGCACCCAGCTGTGTCAATAGGTGTGCAGCAGGGCAGCCTGTCCGCAGGGCTCAATTTACAAATTCCGGTTCATTTTCATGGCGGATGATGCTACTCTGGAGCAGAACCTTTCCACAATAAAAAGGCAGTTCTGGCTGAAGATGGCCACAGAGACAACATTTTAAAAAAAAATTATAATTGCTATTTTCCCAACAGTAATCAATTGCACTGCATGAGTGTCAGACATGGGTCAGAGGTGGCACTCTGGTCTTTAAGTCAAAAGCTTGTGGGTTCAAATACCACTCCAGAGACTTGTGCACATAATGGGTGTGGATGCATAAGTAAGCCAACTTTCACTTTTGGAAGAATTTTCAGGGTGCAAATAAAAGGTAGTAACCTATTCCTGCCCCAAATTGCAGTCCATCCACCCTGATTATGTTGCAGCTGCATTCCATTGGTCATGGTCAGGATCTTTGAGTCCTATATCTTTAACAAAGCAGATAATCTGCCAAGTTGCAAACCAAGTATATATTAAGATGAACCTCCACCGCAGCAACCATGACAAGGAAGAGATCTTAGAGAAGACTTTCCACAGGAGTTATGCCAACTGTGCAATGTAATACCAGTGGACATGGGCAGGACATTCTTTGTGAGGCATTCTGCTGGTACTTCCTCACTCCTGTCACGCATATCAATTCCTGAGATTTTGTATTGGAGCTAAGTATTGCCACGCATTTGTGCTTTAGCAACACTCGCCTGTAGCCCTAGGACTGTGATTCTGATGCCTATGGTTGCTCGGGCCTAGAGGCTTTTTAAAATTTAAAGAACTGACACATTTTATGAAGAGCTTATAAAATTGTTAGTGCAGTAAATGGGCAGTGCAGAGACTTAGCCTGATGGTGTGATGCAGAGTGAAAGGGTTGGAAGCCTGCAATTTCCTAAACTGTCATAGGGAACAGCTGAGATGAGGTATTTCTGGAGAAAAGAAAGACACAGGTGATCCAGTCTACTTACTTTCTAATGGTGAGTGACAGAGCAATGCTGGCAGAAATCACAACTGAAGATTACTTGCTAGCTGTCTTAGTTGGCGGCGTGACTGCTGAGATCTGTACAAATGATAGCGTTTCATTTCACGGAGATCTGAACAGATGACAGTTCCGTTTGATAAAACAGAAGGACGATCAAATAAAGTTAAGAAGTGCAGTTTATAATTTGTCTGAGACAAATTATTGAAGTTCTGGATGAAGTGTGGGAGGGGTATAGTGCTGCAGTGCATTACAATTATTGGGACTGAAATTCAGGGAGTCCTACACTGCCAGCACAACTACAGTGTGCCCACTTTCTTGGCCATAGACCCTGGCCCAAATTGCAAATTCTGGGTTCCCAACCCAATTTGCCCTTGTAAGGTGAAGTGGCCGACAGATCCTCTGAGGCCCTATTCAGGCCAAAATATCAGCAGTTCAAAAAAACATTTATCTGAAGTGAGCCATTTGCAGGCACAGCAAAAGTATTCACTGTTGGAGTGATTCACTTTCTGTAGCAACACTGGATGTCAGAAGCACACAAATATTTCTAGTGTCCAATATTGCTAGAGATTTCCATCATTTACTTGGTCTTTAAATATGTTCACCCATATTGGGCTGAGATATTCTATGATCCCTGTCTGAGTGATTCCCGTAACAATTTCCCACCCACACCTACCTGAATTATGTTGGGAAGCTGAAATCATTCCCACTAACAGTACTGTGGAATCCTGGAAGTCCCTTCCAAACATCACTGTGGGTATACCCACCCCAAATGGACTGCAGCGGTAAGAAGGCAGCTCACCACCACCTTCTCAAGGGCAATTAGGGATGGGCAATAAATGCTGGCCTGGCCAGTGACGCCCACTTTCCGTGAATTAATAAAAAAAACTATTTCCATCTCTTCTTTTTTTATTCATTCATGGGATGTGGGCATCACTGGCTATGCCAGCATATATTGCCCATCCCTAGTTGCCTTCGAGAAGGTAGTGGTGAGCTGCCTTCTTGAACCACTGCAATCCATGTGAGGTAGGTACACCCACAGTGCTGTTAGGAAGGGAGTTCCAGGATTTTGACCCAGCGACAGTGAAGGAACGGCGATATAGTTCCAAGTCAGCATGGTGCGTGACTTGGACGAAAACTTGCAGGTGTTGATGTTCCCATGCATCTGCTGCCCTTGTCCTTCGAGGTGGTAGAGGTCGCAGGTTTGGAAGGTGCTGTCGAAGGAGTCTTGGTGCATTGTTGCAGTGCATCTTGTAGTTGGTACACACTGCTGCCACTGAGCGTCGGTGGTGGAAGGAGTGAATGCTTGTGGATGGTGTGCCAATCAAGCGGGCTGCTTTGTTCTGGATGGTGTCGAGCTTCTTGAGTGTTGTTGGAGCTGCACCTATCCAGGCAAGTGGAGAGTATACCATCACACTCCTGACTTGTCCCTTGTAGATGGTGGACAGGCTTTGGGGAGTCAGGAGGTGAGTTACTTGCCTCAGGATTCCTAGCCTCTGACCTGCTCTTGTAGCCACAGTATTTATATGACTACTCCAGTTCAGTTTCTGGTCAATGGGAGCCCCTAGGATGTTGATAGTGGGGGATTCAGCGATGGTAATGCCATTGAATGTCAAGGGGAGATGGTCAGATTCTCTCTTGTTGGAGATGGTCATTGCCTGGCACTTGTGTAGTGCAAATGTTACTTGCCACTTATCAGCCCAAGCCTGGATATTGTCCAGGTCTTGCTGCATTTCTACACGGACTGCTTCAGTATTTGAGGAGTTGCGAATGGTGCTGAACATTGTGCAATCATCAGCGAACATCCCCACTTCTGACCTTATGATTGAAGGAAGGTCATTGATGAAGCAGCTGAAGATGGTTGGGCCGAGGGCACTACCCTGAGGAACTGCTGCAGTGATATCCTGGAGCTCAGATCATTGACCTCCAACAACCACAGTCATCTTCCTTTGCACTAGGTATGACTCCAACCAGCAGAGAGTTTTCCCCCTGATTCCCATTGATTCCAGTTTTGCTCGGGCTCCTTGATGCCATACTCGGTCAAATGCTGCCTTGATGTCAAGGGCAGTCACTCTTGCCTCACCTCTTGAGTTCAGCTCTTTTGTCCATGTTTGAACCAAGGCTGTATTGAGGTCAGGGGCTGAGTGACCCTGGCGGAACCCAAACTGAGCATCACTGAGCAAGTTATTGCTAAGCAAGTGCTGCCTGATGGCACTGTTGATGACACCTTCCATCACTTTACTGATGATTGAGAGTAGACTGGTGGGGTGGTAATTGGCTGGGTTGGACTTGTCCTGCTTTTTGCGCACAGGACGTATCTGGGCAATTTTCCACATTACTGGGTAGATGCCAGTGTTGTAGCTGTACTGGAACAGCTTGGCTAGGGGTGCGGCAAGTTCTGGAGCACAGGTCTTCAGTACTATTGCCGGAATATTGTCAGGACCCATAGCCTTTGCAGTATCCAGTGCCTTCAGTCATTCTTGATATCATGCGGAGTGAATCGAATTGGCTGAAGACTGGCATCTGTAATGCTGGGTACGTCAGGAGGAGGCCCAGATGTATCATCAACTCTGCACTTCTGGCTGAAGATTGTTGCAAATGTTTCAGCCTTATCTTTCGCACTGATGTGCTGGGCTCCCCCGTCATTGAGGATGGGGATATTTGTGGAGCCACCTCCTCCAATTAGTTGTTTAATTGTCCACCACCATTCACAACTGGATGTGGCAGGACTGCAGATCTTCGATCTGGTCCGTTGGTTATTGGATCGTTTAGCTCTGTCTATAGCATGCTGCTTACGCAGTTTGGCATGCAAGTAGTCCTGTGTTGTAGCTTCACCAGGTTGACCCCTCATTTTGAGGTCTGCCTGGTGCTACTCCTGGCATGCCCTCCTGAACTCTTCATTGAACCAGGGTTGGTTTCCTGGCTTGATGGTAATGGTAGAAAGGGGAATATGCTGGGCCATGAGGTTACAGATTGTGGTTGAGTTCAATTCTGCTGCTGCTGATGGCCCACAACGCCTCATGGATGCCCAGTTTTGCATTGCTAGATCTGTTCGTAATCTATCCCATTTAGCACGGTGGTAGTGCCACACAACCCGATGGACGGTATCCTCAATGTGAAGGCGGGACTTCATCTCCACAAGGACTGTGCGGTGGTCAATCCTACCAGTACTGTCATGGACAGAAGCATCTGCGGCAGGCAGATTGGTGAGGACAAGGTCAAGTATGTTTTTCCCTTGTGTTGGTTCTCCCACCACCTGCCGCAGACCCAGTCTAGCAGCTATGTCCTTTAGCACTCGGCCAGCTCGGTCAGTAGTGGTGCTACTGAGCCACTCTTGGTGATGGACATTGAAGTCCCCTACCCAGAGTACATTTTGTGCCCTTGCCACCCTCAGTGCTTCCTCCAAATGGTGTTTAACATGGAGGAGTGCTGAGTCCTCAGCTGAGGGAGGGCGGTAGGTGGTAATCAGTAGGAGATTAACTTGCCCATGTTTGACCTGATGCCATGAGACTTCATGGGATCCGGAGTCGATGTTGAGGACTCGCAGGGCTACTTCCTCCCTACTGTAAACCACTGTCCCGCCACCTCTGCTGGGTCTGTCCTGCCATGTGTAGATTCAAATGCAGCCCAGATGGAAGTTTTTGTTAGCTTGTTTGCCGTAAGGAACCTTCAGCCTAGTTTCTTGCTCGCATGGACGCACAGCATGATATTCCCTTTACTTTTGTCGTCATTGGTGACAGAATTAACAATAACACTCAAAAGTACTACAGGGATGGCCGATGGGGAATTGTAAAAATGTCACATCTGTGCAATAAAGATGTTTCAGAAGGTTTTTCAGGTTTTCAGAAGGCTTTTGATAAGGTCCCACACAGGAGGTTAGTAAACAAAATTAGGGCACATGGGATTGGGAATAATATACTGGTATGGATTGAGAATTGGTTAACAGACAGAAAACAGAGTAGGAATAAATGGGTCATTCTCAGGATGACAGGCTGTCACTAGTGGGGTCCTGCTGGGGCACAGCTGTTCACAATCTATATTAATGATTTGGATGTGGCGACCAAATGTAATATTTCCAAATTTGCTGATGACTTGGGCAGGCTAAGTGAATGGGCAAGAACATGGGAGATGGAATATAATGTGAATAAGTATGAAGTGATCCATTTTGGTAGAAAACACAGAAACAGTGGCAGGAATTTAACACCACCCCAACAAGTCAGATGGCGGCGGGGGTGGGGGGGCATAAAATGGAGCGGGAGGCTCCGGGAGGCTTTCACGACCTGCTCCTGCCTCCGTTGCCCTTTCCATAGGGCAGGGGGCGGGGGGCGGTGAGAAACGGCCCGCCCGCCCCTGACCACTTCAGGGCCTTTGCCCGACTCCACGCAGATTTTACGAGTAGCAAGCGGGTATCCTGGAACTGGGAAAATCCACCTGGGAAAACCAGACAGCTGCTGATCATCCCAGGGGTGGGGGGGGGGCCTGCTCATCGGGCACAGGGTGCCCAATGGAGGGCCGACCCCGCTACCCCAACCACCCTCAGCAGCCAGCATGCACCCCTTCCCCCCCAGCCGACCACCCTTGCCCCGCTGGGGCCCAACCGATTGCCCCCGGGGAGGCAACCAAAACTTACCTCAACTCCCGGCTCCATGTCTTCCTCTGCCGTTGGCTGGGCTGCAGTCCCAGCAGTGGCCACCGCTCCCAGTGGTGCTGCCAAGAGCTGCCAACCTGCTGATTGGCCAGCAGCGCAATGAGGTAGAAGTCCCACCTCAGAATAATTAAAGCCTGGGGACCCGTAAAATACGGAACGAGGCGGAAGCGGGTTTGCCACCGACTTTTCAGTCGGTGGTCAGCTCCCATCCGCCCAACATAAAATCCCGGCCAGTATTTCTTTAATTTTTATTTAATTTTTATTTAGAGATACAGCACTGAAACAGACACTTCGGCCCATCGAGTCTGTGCCGACCATCAACCACCCATTTATACTAATCCTACACTAATTCCATATTCCTACCACATCCCCACCTGTCCCTATATTTCCCTACCACCTACTTATACTAGGGGCAATTTATAATGGCCAATTTACCTATCAACCTGCAAGTCTTTGGCATGTGGGAGGAAACCGGAGCACCCGGAGAAAACCCACGCAGACACAGGGAGAACTTGCAAACTCCACACAGGCAGTACCCAGAATTGAACCCGGGTCACTGGTGAGATGTTGGGAGTGTTGGTGTCCAAAGTGACCTGCGTGTTCTTGTTTATGAGTCACTAAAAGCTAGCATGCAGGTGCAGCAAGCAATTAGGAAGGCAAATGAGGAGGACATAGTAAATAACGCCAGTAGGACTAAGAGGAAGAGCAGGCAGGGAGATGTTGCTGAGCACAGCGGGACTGGTGGTCTGAAGTGCGTTTGTTTAAATGCGAGAAGTATAACAGGTAAGGCAGATGAACTTAGAGCTTGGATTAGTACTTGGAAATATGATGTTGTTGCTATTACAGAGCCTTGGTTGAGGGAAGGGCAGGATTGGCAGCTAAATGTTCCAGGCTTCAGAAGCTTCAGGCGGGATAGAGGGGGATGTAAAAAGGGTGTGGGAGTTGCATTACTGGTTAAGGAGAATATCACAGCTGTACTGCAGGAGGACACCTCGGAGGGGTCATGCAGCGAGGCAATATGGGTGGATCTCAGGAATAGGAAGGGTGCAGTCACGATTTTGGGGGTTTACTACAGGCCTCCCAACAGCCAGCGGGAGGTAGAGGAGCAGATATGCAGACAGATTTTGGAAAGATGTAAAGGTAACAGGGTTGTAGTGGTGGGTGATTTTAACTTCCCCAATATTGACTGGGACTCACTTAGTGCTAGGGGCTTGGATGGGGCAGAATTTGTGAGGAGCTTCTTGAAATAGTACGTAGATAGTCCAACTAAGGATGGGGCCATTCTGGACCTGGTATTGGGGAATGAGCCCAGCCAGGTGGTCGAAGTTTCAGTGGGGGAGCATTTCGGGAGCAGTGACCATAATTCCATACGTTTTAAGGTACTTATGGATAAGGATAAGAGTAGTCCTCGGGTGAAGGTGCTAAATTGGGGGAAGGCTAATTATCACAATATTAGGCAGGAACTGAAGAATTTAGATTGGGGGCGGCTGTTTGAGGGTAAATCAACATCTGACATGTGGGAGTCTTTCAAACGTCAGCTGATTAGAATCCAGGACCAGCATGTTCCTGTGAGGAAGAACGACAAGTTTGGCAAGTTTCGGGAAGCTTGGATAACACGGGATATTGTGAGCCTCGTCAAAAAGAAAAAGGAAGCATTTGTAAGGGCTGGAAGGCTAGGAACAGATGAAGCACTTGAGGAATATAAAGACAGTAGGAAGGAACTTAAGCAAGGAGTTAGGAGGGCTAAAAGGGGTCATGAAAAGTCATTGGCAAACAGGATTAAGGAAAATCCCAAGGCTTTTTAGACATATATAAAGAGCAAGAGGGTAACCAGGGAAAGGGTTGGCCCACTCAAGAGATGGGAATCTATGCGTGGAGCCAGAGGAAATGGGTGAGGTGCTAAATAAGTACTTTGCATCCGTATTCACCAAGGAGAAGGACTTAGTGGATGATGAGCCTAGGGAAGGGAGTGCAGATAGTCTCAGTCATCTCATGATCAAAAAGGAGGAGGTGTTGGGTGTCTTGCAAAGCATTAAGGTAGATAAGTCCCCAGGGCGTGATGGGATCTACCCTAGAATACTGAGGGAGGCAAGGGAAGAAATTGCTGGGGCCTTGACAGAAATTTTTGCATCAACATTGGCTACAGGTGAGGTCCCAGAGGACTGGAGAATAGCCAATGTTGTTCCTTTGTTTAAGAAGGGTGGTAAGGATAATCCAGGAAATTATAGGCCGGTGAGCCTTACGTCAGTGGTAGGGAAATTATTAGAGAGGATTCTTCGGGACAGGATTTACTCCCATTTGGAAACAAACGAACTTATTAGCGAGAGACAGCATGGTTTGTGAAGGGGAGGTTGTGTCTTACTAATTTGATTGAGTTTTTTGAGGAAGTGACGAAGATTATTGATGAGGGAAGGGCGGTGGATGTTGTCTATATGGACTTTAGTAAAGCCTTTGGCAAGGTCCCGCATGGCAGACTGGTGCAAAAGGTGAAGTCACACGGGATCAGAGGTGAGCTGGCAAGATGGATACAGAACTGGCTCAGTCACAGAAGACAGAGGGTAACAGTGGATGGGTGTTTTTCTGAATGGAGGGATGTGACTAGTGGTGTTCCGCAGGGATCAGTGCTGGGACATTTGCTGCTTGTAGTATATATAAATGATTTGGAGGAAAATGTAGCTGGTCTGATTAGTAAGTTTGCGGACGACACAAAGGTTGGTGGAGTTGCGGATAGTGATGAGGATTGTCAGAGGATACAGCAGGATATCGATCGCTTGGAGACTTGGGCAGAGAAATGGCAGATGGTGTTTAATCCGGACAAATGTGAGGTAATGCATTTTGGAAGGTCTAATGCAGGTGGGAGGTATACAGTAAATGGCAGAACCCTTAGGAGTATTGACAGGCAGAGAGATCTGGGCGTACAGGTCCACAGGTCCTGTGGCAACGCATGTGGATAAGGTAGTCAAGAAGGCATACGGCATGCTTGCCTTCATCGGTCGGGGCATAGAGTATAAAAATTGGCAAGTCATGTTGCAGCTGTACAGAACCTTAGTTAGGCCACACTTAGAATATTGCGTGCAATTCTGGTCGCCACACTACCAGAAGGACGTGGAGGCTTTGGAGAGGGTACAGAAGAGGTTTACCAGGATGTTGCTTGGTCTGGAGGGCATTAGCTATGAGGAGAGGTTGGAAAAACCTGTATTGTTTTCACTGGAACGACGGAAGTGGAGGGGCGACATGATAGAGATTTACAAAGTTATGAGCGGCATGGACAGAGTGGATAGTCAGAAGCTTTTTCCTAGGGTGGAAGAGTCAGTTACTAGGGGACATAGGTTTAAGGTGCGAGGGGCAAAGTTTAGAGGGGATGTGCGAGGCAAGTTTTTTACACAGAGGGTGGTGAGTGCCTGGAACTTGCTGCCAGGGAAGGTGGTGGAAGCAGATACGATAGTGACGTTTAAGAGACATCTTGACAAATATATGAATAGGAAGGGAATAGAGGGATATGGGCCCCGGAAGTGCAGAAGGTGTTAGTTTAGGCAGGCATCAAGATCGGCGCAGGCTTGGAGGGCCGAATGGCCTGTACCTGTGCTGTACTGTTCTTTGTTCTTTGTTCAAATGGTATGTTGGCCTTCATCACAAGGGGATTTGAGTACAGGAGTAAAGAAGTCTTGCTGCAATTATATGGAGCCTTGGTGAGACTGCACCTGAAGTATTGTTTACAGTTTTGGTCTCCTTACCTCAGGAAGGATATATTGCCATTGAGGGAGTGCAACAAAGGTTCATCAACTGATCCCTGCGATGGCGGGATTGTCTTATGAGGAGAGTTTGAGGAAACTAGGCCTGTATTCTATGGAGTTTAGAAGATATGATCTCATTGAAGCATCCAAAATTCTTACAGGACTCAACAGGGTTGATGCAGGAAGGCTGTTTCCTCTGGCTGGTGGGGTCTAGAACCAGGGGACACAGTCTCAGAATAAGGGGTAGGCCATTTAAGACTGAGATGAGGAAGAATTTCTTCACTCAGAGGGTGGTGAATCTTTTGAATTCTCTGAGCCAGAGGACTGTGGAAGCTCAAGACAGAAATCGATAGATTTCTAGATACTAATGACATCAAGGAATATGGGGATAGTGGGGAAAGTGGCATTGAGGTAGATGATCAGCCATGATCTAATTGAATGGCGGAGCAGGCTCAATGGGCTGAATGGCCTGCTCCTGCTTTTATGTTTTTAGGTTCCTTCTTTAAGTTTTGGATTGATGCGGATTGGTGGGACAAATTAGAAGTTAGCCTAAGATCACTTGATGCTGAAACTGAGGTCAAAATTTTCTCCTTTAATTTTCTGCCCATTTTGAGTTGGATGGAAGCAGGAATTTCCATTCCAATAACTCCCTTAATTTTGCTACAATTTCGGGACTAAAGGGAAAGAACAAGCAAGCAGGACTCCTTGGATAGATCATTCTATGAGTCTGTACAGACAGGATGGACCTCCTACGTTGTATTTTGTAAGTTTCAAATTTTGTTTGGTGATGCTCCTGTGAAGCACCTTGGGATGTTTTGTTGTATTAATTGTGCTATACAATTGCAAGTTGTTGTTGTATGATTCTATGCTCCTCCAGAAATAACAGTGGGTGAAAATTAGAGTTTAATGGAAAGATAATGTGAAAATATTATCCAACATATTTCTTTTCATTAATGTCTGGTCCCCAGCAATGTTAAGTGGGCATGGGGGAGTTGTTCCAAAATAAAATAGCTACTTAATGTCATCAATGGCAGAGCATTAGTCAACCAGGAAGATTTAAAATAAATGCTAAAATATTTTTTTTCTTCAACCTCCCTCACACCCTCACATTTACCTCCCTCACACCCAAGGCCAGTAACCCAGAAACATCAGAAATAACAACAGAAACAGCCAAATTTGCTTGTCCCCGGATGACCACTTGGACACCAGCAAGCAGAAGGCCCATCAGGATGCACTTACATAGAAGGCCATGGAGAACAACTAGGCACAAGTGTTTGAATACGACGTGTTCCATTCAGCAGCACTAACATCCTTGATCTCCTGATGACTAAAAATAAAATAGTTATTCGTAAATTATGGAAATAAAGTTATGCCATTTGACAGCACGGTTCTACATGAACTGCAACTCTGTGCACTGTGCTAAAAAGTGATAAAGTATGGATCTGCATTCATGATTCCGCCATAGAGGGTTTGCATCAAGCATTGTAGAGAAACTAGGCATAAGAATTTATGCATGTTGCTAGAGACTAGTTATCTGTATTAGAAACATGGCCAATGAATATTCATGAAAAGCCAAGGGAACCACTGTATAGTTAACTGGGAGTAGTGTTCAACCGTAAAACATTGTGAAATACAACATCTGCAGCTATGCTTGGTGGGATTGTTCCTGAAAGCTAGCCTCAAGATTGAACAACATGTTGGTGAGATGGTGAAATAAGTGTTTGAAGTTACACTTATGCAGTGTTGATTCACTTTTGCTGTTTAGAGTCTAATTACAAAATAACAGTTTATTATAAGATTGGTGTATATAATCTGACCCATCAAATGAGATTTAATAATCTTGGGGCTGGATTTTGTGCAAGGGGCCCTGCACAATCTGAAAAGTCGGGGGTGGGGGTGGGGGGTGGAAATCCTGCCTTTGTACTTTTTCAGGCCTCCGGAGCGATCCTCCGGTCTTTGGCCATCAAAGTAAAAGAGTTGGTATCCTCGTCCCTTTAAACGTATAATAGGGATGGGGATCCTACCCCCAAGAGCTGCCGGCCAATCACAGGGCTGGCAGCTCAAAAGTATCGGCAGTGCCATGGGGAGCGGTGGCCACTACCAGTACTGCAGAGGCCTCAGACCCAGGCCCAGCATTGGAACCCCAGAATAGAGGTAGGTGAGGTGGGGTTTCTGGGGCCAGTCGGGAAGACCCCGGTGTATGAGGGTGGGGAGGTGGGCGTTCGGTCAAGGGGGAGGTGGGGTTCCGGAGGTACAATGGTTTCCGCAGGGGGGTCCTCCATTGGCCACGAATTGCCCACGAAGGAGGGACCCATCCCCCACAAAGCCCTCATTTTCTAAGGTAAGTTCCCAGCGGTGGCAGGAAGAGGCCCTTAATTGGCCGTCAATAGGCCACGTAAGAGCCTCAATTCGTTTCTGGGCAGGAAGGCCAACGTCAGCCTCTCCTGTCCCCAGGCAGATTGGGTCTCCCAGCATCAGATTCCGTGGTGGCCGCTGCCACTCTGATTCTCCAGCCCCTCCACCCACCCCCTCACCCCCAGCACGGAACCCAACGTTCGGCTGAGAACAAAATCCATCCCGAGGTGTGTGATGATTTGAAAGAAGCTCAGCTAATAGTACACGTGATCTTCCTGAGGGGCATGAGAGCATCATGGCAATGCTATATTCAGAATGAACTCAATCACTGCATTTATGTACTCCTACCAGCGAGCACACAGGAGAGAGTTAGGTTAGGGTGCACTCTTCTAAGTATTATAATAATAGTAAAGAAATAGCTCTTTAAGCTCCATTATGTTTATATGGAGGTAAAAATTCACTGGAAAGTGACAGTCATGCTGATAATGAAAAACATTGATCTGTAAAGTTGAAGTACTGGTAGATTAGCATTGAATTGCACATACATAGAACTCTTAGATTAGAAAACATACCAAAGTGCTTTACAAGGAAGGATCGGAATAGGAATTTGGAAGGAAGTTAGCGATGGTGACAAAGAAGCAGCTGAGAAGGTAGGTTTGGAAGATGCTTTTGAAAAGAGGGATCGATGTTTCTAAAAGAGAGTGGTATGGGAAAGGAATTCCAGAGTGCAAGGCCATAATGGCTGAAAGCTCTGCCAAACAAATGGGAGCTAGAGCTGGAAGAGGCTGTACAAGTAGAAGGAAGAGATGCAAAGGAGCGATTACAAATAAACATCAGGAGGGTTACAAATTAGTTAAATCAGCTAAAAGAGTTGGCTGTCAAAAATCAGTGCAGATGTGCAAGGAAGGATTAGAATAGCTGAGCACTGGACACGGTGGGCCGAAGGGCCTGTTTCTGTGCTGTATAACTCTATGATGCTATGACTGTCTGAAGGAGTGACAGATGAGTGATATTTAGTACAGCATAGGATGTAGGCATTGTAAGGAGAATTGTAAGCAGAGCTCATAGCTTATTTCTTTAAATTGGAGGTGTTTCTTTTTTTTTGTCGATTTTCCAAAATTTGGAATTTAGGGAAGATCCCTTGAATTGCTGTTGTCATTTTCACATCTGCTGAGAAGACTTGAGGTAATTTCTTTAGCGAGTTATTTCCAGCAGCAAGCTAATGGCAATTCCTGCAGGTTCCTTTACCTTTATTAAACCACAGAGAATTGAAATGACAGGTTTCAAATCATTTTTTGCAAAAGTTGACACACTTTCAAACAATATTCCCTTAACAATACTCAAGGTGTTAATGTCAGTCTGAGAGTTATTGAAATTTAGTAATCTCAAGAGTTGAGATGGCATCATAAACCAAGAGCTATTTGTAACTGAGATATGTGCAATGATGGTCTGCTATACTGGCTGCAAACAATATTATGTGTAATTCAAAAACCTATATGGAGGGCTAAGCTATATAGTGCAGCACACCAAAACTGATAATGGTAGAAAAGGTGAGGTTATTTAGTGAGTAATGATTAAAATTTTTAATTCATTCTCAGGTGTGGTTGAATTTGGCAAGGTCACCGTTTTTATTCTTCATACTGAGTTGCCCTTGAGCTGGTGGAGAGCCACCTTCTTTAACTGCTGCAGTTTATGTGGTGAAGGTATACCCACAGTGCAGCGATGAAGAAATGGTGATATATATCCAAGTCAGGATAGTGTATGACTTGGAGGGGAACCTCGAGGTGGTGGTGTTCCCATGCACTTGGTGTCCTTGCCCTTCTAGGTGGTGACAGTTATAGGATTGGAAGTTGCTGTTGAAGAAGCCTTGGTAGGTTACTGCAGTGCATCCTTTTAGTTATACATAGTGCAACAGTGCGCTGTTGGTGGATGTCTTTGCTTTTTTTTTGTTTGTTTGTAGGATATGGGTGCCACTGGAAAGGCCAGTATTTATTGCCCATCCCTAATTGCACTTGAGATGGTGGTGGTGAGCCACGTTCTTGAACCGCTGCAGTCCAAGTGGTGTAAGTACTCCCACAGTGCTATCAGGAAGGCAGTTCCAGAATTTTGACCCAGTGACGATGAAGGAGTGGTGATATATATCCAAGTCAGGAGGGTGTGTGACTTGTAGGGGAGCTTTCAGATGGTGGTGTTCCCAAGTGCCTGCTGCCCTTGTTCCTCTGGGGGATAAAGGTTGCGGGTTTGAAAGGTGTTGTCGGATGAGCCTTTGCGAGTTGCTAAAGTCCATCCTGAGATGCTATACACTGCTGCCACTGTGCGTTGGTTGTGGATGGGCCAATCAAGCGGGCTGTTTTGTCTTGGATGGTGTCGAGCTTCTTGAGTGTTGTTGGAGTTGCAACATCCAGGCAAGTGGGGAGTATTCCATTACTCTCATGACTTGTGCCTTGTAGATGGTGGACAGGTTTTGGGAAATCAGGAGTTGAGTTACTCACTGCAGAATTCCCAGCCTCTGACCTGCTCTTGTAGTATTTGTGTGGCTGTTCCAGTTAAGTTTCTAGTCAATGGTAACCACTGCCCACCCACCCCCACCCCCCACCCACCCAGGACATTGATGTTGGGAGTTTCAATGATGATAATACTATTGACCATCAAGTGGAAATGATTAGATTCCCTCTTGTTGGAGATGGTAATTGTCTGGCATTTGTGTAGTGTGAAGGTTACTTGCCACTTATTAGCCCAAGCCTGGCGTTGACCCCTCCAGGGACCCGGGTTCGATTCTGGGTACTGCCTGTGTGGAGTTTGCAAGTTCTCCCTGTGACTGCGTGGGTTTTTGCCGGATGCTCCGGTTTCCTCCCACAGCCAAAGACTTGCAGGTGATAGGTAAATTGGCCATTGTAAATTGCCCCTAGTGTAGATAGGTGGTAGGGAATAAGGGATTACTGTAGGGTTGGTATAAATGGGTGGTTGTTGGTCGGCACAGACTCGGTGGGCCGAAGGGCCTGTTTCAGTGCTGTATTTCTAAATAAATAAATAAATAAAATAAAATAAATATGGACACAGACTGCTTCAGTATCCGAGGAATTGCGAATGGAACTGAACACTATTCAATCATCAGCAAAAATCTCCACTTCCGACCTTATGATGGAGAGAAGGTCATTAATGAAACAGTTGAAGATGGTTGGGCCTCGGACACTACCCTGAGGAACTCCTGCAGCAATGTCCTGCAGCAACCACAACCATCTTCCTTTGTGCTAGGTATGACTCCAGCCAGGTGCCGATGGTTGGACTGCCAAGCCTGCTTCATTCTGGATGATGTCGAGCTTTTTGAGTGTTGTTGCCACCGCACCCATCCAGGCAAGCTTCTTGTGCATATTGTACGGAGCAGCAAAGACTTTAGGTGGTAAGGAGTTCCATAGTTTTACATTTTAGAAAGGAACAAATTGTAATAATAGGCCAGTGCTGGGCAAATTATTAGGACCTGAAATTCCAATTGAGCCACTGTTGGTGGAAATGCAGTGAAATGAGCCCCAAGTCTGATGATATCAGGAGACACAGATATCGTTTGTCCGAAATCTGCAAACCTGGGCCAGGTAGCAACATCTGTAAGGGTTCATTTGTGCATCTGCTATGCCTGGCTCAACCAGAAAATTACTAATTTGATCCAGTGGGATGGATTTTCTGCTCTCTTCTGCTCTGTCCCTGACTGGATTTTCAAGCCATGAGAATGAATAATTTGAGATAAATCTACTCAGCATCTAGTGATGTAATGTATACGCTACTCAAGAACAGGCAGAATAGATTTATCATAGGCAAGACATGAAATTTAATAGAGTTTTTGATGAAGTGACTGATTGGATAGCTACAAGGAATGCAGGACATGCTGTGTGTATGGATTCAAAGTGATTCAGAAAAGCTTGTGAAAATTTCAGACATTTGGTATAAAAGTGAATCTAGCAGAATGGATAGAAAGTTGGTTGACAGACAGAAAATAAAGAATTAGGGTAGATAGTTTGATGCTTGAACTACTGAATTGTTCAGTGTTTTGTCTAACCTCTTTTATATGTGTGTATATATATATACACCAGAGATGTTCATTACATTACCCATTAGCCACATGTGGCAAACTGGAAACCCAGATGTGATTAATTACATTTCTGATTCGTAAATAAAAACTGAATAATTTGCACTGTTGTTGGGCTTAATATTTGAACATTGAATGCCAGCAGCTGAACAATAGCTCTGTTCCAGTGTTGAGAAAGTGCAAATTTTGGGAAACATGGGAGATACTTAGACCCATGATAATAACACTGAGAGATTGCTTTCTATACATTGGAGTTATTTTCTTCATTTTGGAAGTTTGCCCTATCACATTAGGGTGGGTGCCGCTTATGCTGCCATAGATTGGACCACAGATGAGCATATAGGGCTGGAATTTAACATTCCCCCCCCCCCCCCCCCCCCCTCTCCCTAACACACTCTCGGGGAGCAGACAGAGAGGAGGGCGTAAAATCATATGGGAGGCGGGGCATTCTGTTCCCGTTACTTACCCATCCCCGCCGACATTTTACCAGCAGTGGGGGAAGTGGCAAATTGCCCACCCACCCCAAGTCAATTGTGACCCTTAAGTGGCCAATTAATTGCTACTTAAGGGTCTCCTCCCGCCACAGTTGGTATATTAGTAGTGGCATTTGGGCTCTTCACCACCTGGGGAGGCCACCCATTTAAATCTGGCTGCCTTCTTGCAGTCTGAAGGGTGGGCCCTCTTGATCGGACACCCCGTTCCTCACAAAAGGCTCCCCATAGTGGCACAAGCTGCACCCGCTGGAACACATTCCCCCGCCATCTCGATCGACCTCTACCCTCCTCTCTGGGCCCAGCTTATTGTCCTCAGTGAGGCTCGAAACCCCACTCACCTTTTTTGGGGCCAGCATCCATGCTGCTCCTGTCGCTGGGTGCAGTCCCAGCAGGGGTCACCGCTCCCAGTGGAACTGCTGGGACTGAGGAGCTGCCAGCCCTGTGATTGGCCGTAGCTCTTGGAGGCAGGACTTCCTGCCTCAGAGGGGTAGACGTCCTGACCGAGGTCAGTGAAGTGCCTGGGCCGCGGAAAATTGCAGCATAGTTTACAGATCTGGTGGAGGAGGGATTTCCCCTGACATTTTATCCGGTGGGTAGGGCCTCTGCCACAACGTAAAATTACAGCCAAGATGTCAGGCAACATTACCAGCAACAACACCCACAGCAGACTACTGCTCACAAAACTGTAGCTACATAGCAGTGAGAGGACCAATAGACAGAGGACCAACTGAGGGAGGACCAGTAGACAGGTACTGCTCACAGAAGGCAATATGCACAAAACAAGATCCATAGGCAAAAGATCAGTTTCCTTGACCTGTCTGAACACCAGTGTCTCAGGAGGCTAAGATCAGGTGGTGGCAGACATCTGCAGCCTCCAAGAAGAAGGTTTGCTGCCTTTTGAAACTGTATGCCATGCGTCACCAGTGGCTCTCAAAGTCACCACTGCCATCAACTTTTTAGCATCCAGCTTCTTTCAGGGCTGTGCTACAGGCAATGTGTTTGATTCTTAACTGCCCTCTGAAATTACTGAGCAAACTACTCAATTGCAATCAAGAAGGTCGCTCACCACCACCTTCTCAGTGGCAATTAGGGATGGGCCATAAGTTGAATGATCTGTGGAAGGCCTCCAGTTCTCTCCCTCCTTCTGTTGTTCTATGTCCTCTTTTCCTGAAAGGAGGGAAAGAAGAGATATATGAATGAATGTAATGATACTTGTTCACCCGATGGGTGAGTGCGTTTGACGAGGGTGACTATGATGGACAGCTATGACATTGCATGAGAATGAGGCTGAGTCGATTTATGGTTGGAAGTGCATGCAAAAAGAAGGATGGGTGGGTTCAACCGCAAGATAAGTCGATGTGAGGAGTGATGGGAAGTGTAAAACAGAGTATAATGTGAGAAAAAGTGAAATTGTCCATTTTGGCAGGAAGAATAAAAAAGAAGTATATGCTCTAAATGGTGTGAGATTGCAGAGATCTGAGATGCAAAGGGATCTGGGTGTCCTAGTGCAAGAATTGCAAAAGGTTAGTATGTAGGTTCAGCAAGTAATTAGGAAAGCTAATAGAATGTTGTCATTTATTGCGAGGGGAATTGAATACAAAGTAGGGAGGTTATGCTTCAGCTCTACAGGGCATGGGTGAGACCACATCTGGAGTACCCTGTACAGTATTGGTCTCCTTATTTAAGGAAGGATGTAAATGCATTGGAAGCAGTTCAGAGAAGGTTTACTAGCCTAATACCTGGAATGAGCACGTTGTCTTATGAGGAAAGGTTGGACAGGTTAGGCTTGTATCGGCTGGAGTAAAGGAGAGTAAGAGGCGACTTGATTGAAACATATAAGATCCTGAGGAGTCTTGACAGGGGGGGTATGGAAAGGGTGTTTCTCCTTGTGGGAGAATCTACAACTAGGGGACACTGTTTAAAAACAAAGGGTCACCCATTTAAGACAGAGATGAGGAGAATTTATTTCTCTCAGAGGGTCGTGAGTCGTTAGAACTCTCTTCCACCAAAGGCAGTGGAAGCAGAGACTTTAAATATTTTTAAGACAGAGGTAGATAGATGCTTGATAAGCAAGGGGGTGAAAGGTTATCAGGAGTAGGCGGGAATGTGGAGCTGAGGTTACCGTACAATCAGCCATGATCTTATGGAATGGCGGAGCGTCCCGAGGGGCTGAGTGGCCTACTCCTGCTCCTAATTCGTATGTTTGTATGTTTGTATGTTTGTAATGTATTTGTATATTATGCTCATGACATAATGACAGAATGATGTAAATAAACACTTCCTTGCTTGGTGACCACGTTCTCTGCTAGTGTCAGCCGAATATTACAGAAACTAGCGTATAGAATGATATTAACGTCCATAAGTAAAGGCAGCAAACAGCAGCAGGGACTGCAATGAATACGATCAACCAGCTCCCAGTGACCCCCCCCCTGCTCGGATGGCGGAGATTTTGGCTGAATTGTGTGAAGCCTGAGCCTCGAACTGTCTCCTCAGTTGAATGGGATGCCATGGAGTCCTAATGTGCATTGGATTCAAAATGCTCACTAGTGTAAGGGAATTTTTTCTACCACCTTCTAGACTAGCTTTAGGTATCACTGTTTTGGACTACTGCAGTCAAGTGTTTACTGTGTCACTGTTGAATTTGTAAATGGAACATAATGGGGTTGTGCCCACAAGATACATCGGAAGGCGAGGGACATATGAGAGGATTCGAGAACCGAGAATGGGCATGTTTTTCAGATCTAATAACATTTTGGAACTCGAAGGTAAAAGTGAAGAGGTCAAGACTCAGAAAAGAGCAATTTTTGAATGCAAGAAAGCAATTTTGCTAATGGATATTGGCCCGGAAGTGTATGGCACACAAACAAACCTCCTTGCGCCCAACAAGGCAAAAGATGTACCTTTCAAAACAATTATCACTAAGATGGAGGAACATTTCAACCTTAAGCCAATAGAGATAAAAAAAAAATTGAACCAGGGATCAGAGAAGTAGTGAAACAGTTGGTAAATACAGTGTGGCACTGAAGAATTTATCACTACATTACAACTTAGGCATATGCTTAGACCATGCATTACAAGACTTGTGCATGGATTGGTGGACAAATGAATCCAAGCCAAGTTACTAAACACACAAAATCTTACATTTGAGCTAGCACGTAAGATTGGTCTATCTATGGACATCAGTAGTCAGGAAAATGTTCGAATCTATTATAAAGGATATGAGAATGAGACACTTAGAAAATAATGATATGATTGGGAAGAGACAACATGAATTTATGAAAGGGAAATCATGTTTGACAAACTTGTTGGAGTTTTTTGAGGATGTTACTTGTAGCATAGATAACGGAGAACCAGTGGATGTGGTGTTTTTGGATTTTCAGAAGGCTTTTGATAAGGTCCCACACTGGGGGCTGAATTTTACAGACCTCCTAACGTCGGGTTTCATGGTGGGCTGGGGGCTGGAAAATGCCTGCTAGAGAGGGCCACCATGCACCCCACACAGGGAGGGGGCCCAGCCCGATATTGCCGGCGGCGGCGAGGCCCCTTGGCAGCCCCCTCAGTGACGCCACCCCCATTTACATATGCAAATAAATTAAAATTAATGCATTAATTATACTTAGGTTCCCACCTTCCATCCTGGTGTAATCTTCCTGCTGCTGGCCGGCACTCCCGAGCCTTCGGATCCCCGTCCGGGGAAATGAGGCAGAACGCTTGTGGGGAGGGGGGAGGAGATAAGTTTCTTAGTGCGGGGGGGGTGTGGGGGAGCGGGGTCAGAGTGACATCATTGATGTAGGGGATGGTGGGAAGGCTTTTAGGTAAAGTTTATGCACTTGGTGGGGAGAGGGCAAGTAATTAATTTTATGGTTATGGGGCGGGTAGGAGAGAGGCAACATTAATGTATTTAATTTTTTTATTAACTGTACCTTTAAATCTTTAAATTTAACGGTAGGGCTTGAAGCCCTTTAAAAAATGGCATCAGCACCTGCGCACAGGCAGCTGATTCCATTGCTGGGGATGGACAGCCCGCCCCCTCCACGTCATCGGGGGTCGGTCTGCCCCGGCTATTTAAATGAGCCGCCGCGCTTAGGATCACGGTGGCTGTGCGACATGCAACCCACACGGGTGGGCCACCATTGCTTTTGAAATCGGCGGCAGGAATGCAAAATTCAGCCCAGGAGGTTAGTAAACAAAATTAGAGTACATGGGATTGGGGGTAATATACTGCTATGGATTGAGAATTGGGTAACAAACAGGAAATAGACAGTCGGAGTAAATGGATCATTCTCAGGAATTGCAGGCTGTTACTAGTGGGGTGCCGTAAGGTTCAGTGCTGGACCCACAATCTATATAAATGATTTGGATGTCGGGATCAAATCTAATATTTCCAAATTTGCTGATGACACAAAACTAGGTGGGAATGTAAGTTGTGAGGAGAATGCAAGGAGGCTTCAAGGGGTCTTGGACAGGTGAAGTGAATGGGCAAGAACATGGTAGATGGAATATAATGTGAATAAGTGTAAAGTTATTCACTTCGGTAGAAAAACAGAAAGACAGATTATTTCTTTAACGGTGTGTGTTTGGGAAGTGTTGATGTCCAAAGGGACCAGGGTGTCCTCGTTCATGAGTGTCTAAAAGCTAATGCAGGTGCCAAAAGCAATTAGGAAGGCAAATGGTATGTTGGCCTTCATCGCAAGGGGATTTGAGTACAGGAGTAAAGAAGTCTTGCTGCAGTTGTGTCGAGCCTGAGTGAGACTGCACCTGGAGTATTGTGTACAGTTTTGGTCTCCTTATCTAAGGAAGGATATACTTGCCATAGAGGGAATGCAACGGAACTTCACCAGACTCATCCCTGGAATGGCGGAATTGTCTTAAGAGGAGAGATTGAGGAAACTTGTATTCTTTAGATCTTCGAAGAATGAGAAGAATCATTGAAACTTACAAAATTTCTACAGGGCGTGACAGGGTGGATGTAAATAGGATGTTTCCCCTGGCTGGAGGGTCTAGAACCAGGGGACACAGTCTCAGAATAAGGGGAAGACCATTTAAGACTGAGATGAAGAGGAACTTCCTCACTCAGAAGGTGGTGAATCTTTGGAATTTTCTACCCCAGAGAACTGTGGAAACTCAATTATTGAGCATGTTCAAGACGGAAATCGATAAATATCTGGATACTAATGGCATCAAGGGATATGTGGATATGATCTAATTGAATAGTGGAGCAGGCTCGACGGGCTGAATGGCCTACTCCTGTTCCTATGTTCTTATGTTCCTTTGTTTCAATGCAGATGGCATCAAAGAATGCTTGGGAAATTTGTCCTAATCCAGTGACTAGTACAGCTCTGTCCACTGTCAGACAAGCCTAAAGTGGAGAGACCTAGGCAGAAGAATGCTGGTCAAAGTGTTTTAGTGTCTTGTTATTTTTGAAAGGGCAACCAAATGGCACAAGCATGTCCGTAAAGAAATGTCAAATGCTTTATTTGCCAAAAAAATGCCATATTGCAGCTGGTTGCCGAGTGAAGGCCAAAGCAGGAAAGAGAACTCATTCCAGTGGTAATGGAAAACAGCGACATCACATGGGTAGAGTTCACAATCTTGAAGTGAATCCAAAGTGGCTAAGCAGAGAGGAACTAGGGTTGTACAGCATTGCTGCCAATAGCAATGACAATGACAGAAACTTTTGTACAAAGGTATTGGTAAATCAACAGTACGTCAACATACGAATTGACATGGCTCCATTAGGAGTAGCGATATATACGAAGGCAAATTCAATGACGTACCTCTAACTGAGAGCACAGTTCAGTTGAAAACCTACTCTGGTGAGGTGTTACAAATGTGTGGACAAATGGAGTGCAATGTCCAATATGAGGGCAAGTCCCTCAAGCTACCCATTGTTGTAGCGAGATGTTAACAAACTAATGTTAATGAGCAAAGACTGGCTTCACAAGCTGAAGTTAGACTGGAAGCATGCTTTCCAAGTTGATCTGACCAAGAAGCTTTATGAGCTATTGAATAGTTATAGCAACCTTTTTGTGGATATTTATAGATGCACCATCAATGTGAAAGTGCTCGTCCAAATCAGACTTGATGGAAAGCCAGTTTATTGCAAGACTAAGCTAATTCCTTATGCTCTCAAAACCCAGGTTGAAGAGGTGCTAAAGAAGCTAGAGAGAAATCGTGTGCTAATGAAAACTGATCAAAGTAATTGAGCAACCCCAATTGTGGTATATTACAGAATGGTCGAGGCTTGAGAAGGCAGTGTGAAGAGGTTGGATGCGTACAGCAGCATGTAGATTAATGTAGCAGTGTACTAACATTTTCTACCCTGCAAAGGTCATCAAACTGCTTTCCATATTTAATCCAGGAGCATGGAATCACGCTCCTGCTGCTGACCTGCTCAGCAACCTTCAATCATGCCTTCTTTGTCTCAATAGCAGTTATCTTCCTCCCGGTACTAGGGAACAGTATCTCCATCCTCCTCCTCCTCACAGCTTGGAGCAGCACATCCAGGGAGGTGTCTGTGAACTACAGCACAGCCTTTGCTTGTCTTGACTCCATTACGACACTTCCAGGTCTCTGACAGCCAACTCCAACTCCTTCAATTAGATTTGTGATTATGTCATGTCGGTCCACACCACACCCATTGTTTGGAAAGGAACTTAAGAGCATAATAAGTAGTAGCAGGAGTAGACCATTCAGCCCCACAAGCATGCACTGCCATTAGGTACAATTATGGCTGATCTTCTACCTCAGCTTCACTTTCCTGCCCACTCCCCATATCCCTTGATTCTCTGAAACGTGAAAGGAAAAAGATAATGAGGTGGTTGAGTTAAGAAACCACTGACAGGCGTGCTTAACACATTTCCTGGTTTATCACATACTATCGCCATGCCAATACCTGCCCCCCCCACACCCCCACCCTCACCCCAGCAATTGGCACATTAAAATCCAGCGCTATATGTCTTACCCTTAGTCTCAGAGAAAACCCTTCGGCGCAGGTACAGTGTCACCATTTCCTACACCAACCGACCTTCTGACTGATCGCCAAATCATGGCCGAAAGCTAGCAAATATTTTGCACGCTAGAAGTTTGGTTAAGTTTGTCCCACTCATCTCACTTAATATTCTTATAGGGCCAGCAGAGAAAAAAGTTTGATACATCAGAATAGGAACATTTTAGCTGGGTCTTCAGACATCGATAAATCAAATTCAAACCACAATATCATCTAGACTCAGAATTGCAGCATCTAGCAATTTTATCTCTGCAGTCATAGATACCTGTTTGAACTTTGCATCATATTTGTCCATGGCTTGATAAAATGCAATTTGAAAGTGAAATTGAAATCAGACGTTTTGTATGGATGTAGGGGGCTGCATTACTTCCCCCCCTGCATAAATCTACTGTGGACAGTGGAGCCGGCATACACCGTGTCAATATTTTTATTAATTTACTTCATTTTAATTTAAACTGGCCTTGAGCAAGAACTGGTGCTTAATGCTAAGAGATTAACCATGTGTCAGTTAATTCCACAACGAGCACACTTCATCCTTCCATCTGCTGAATTTTCTTGCTCCATTAAGTTTACATTACATGCTGATACTATTCGGACACCAGGGTGGTAAAGTACAATTTAGAAATTAATGGCCAGCAATTGGTTGGGACTTGGCAATCCCCTTCCCACTGCCCTCTGTCTCCATTTTTATTAAATGTAAATGGATTTTAAAGGCTTTTAATATTAAATATACTGGCAAAACTCCTGTGGTGGTGCCCACAGTACTGAAACTGCAAGGCCGAGGTGAAGGTCAAATTTCCAGATCAAAATGAAAATAATAACATTAAAAGGGCACATTAATAGGTACAGTCTAGATGGAGCTCCTTCTGTGCTGTACTATTCTATGATTCTACTATATTAAAAGTCCCCCCAAAATAGTTCTAAAAATGGAAAATATGAGTGAACGTCAAAGAGAGAGACATTTTTTATTTATTCATGGGATACAGGCATCACTGGCTAAGCCAGCATTTATTGCCCATCCCTAATTGTCCTTGAGAAGGTGCTGGTGAGCTGCCATCTTGAGCTGTTACAGTCCATGTCGTGTAGGTACGCCCACAGTGCTGTTAGGAAGGGAGTTCCAGGATTTTGACCCAGCTCGAAAGCTACTTGCCATTTATCAGACCAAGCCTGGATATTGTGAAGGAATGCTGATGTAGTTCCAAGTCAGGATGGTGTGTGGCTTGGAGGGGAACTTGCAGGTAGTGCTGTTCCCATGCATCTGTTGCCCTTGTCCTTCTAAGCAATAAAAGTCATGGGTTTGGAAGGTGCCTGTCTAAGGAGCTTTGGTGCATTGCTGCAGTGCATCTTGTAGATGGCGCACACTGCTGCCACTGTGCTTCAATGTGGAGGGAGTGAATGTTTGTGGATGGGGTACCACTCAAGCGGCTGCTTTGTCCTGGATGGTGTCGAGCTTCTTGAGTGTTGTTGGAGCTGCACCCATCCAGACAAGTGGAGAGTATTCCATCACACTCCTGACATGTGCCTTGTAGATGGTGGACAGGCTTTGGGAGCAAGGAAGGTCCTTGCCCTTGACCTGATCTTGTAGCCACGGTATTTATATGGCTACTCCAGTGCAGTTTCTGGTCAATGCTAACCCCCAGGATGTTGATAGTGGGAGATTCAGCGATCGTAATGCCTTTGAATGTCAAAGGGAGATGGTTAGATTCTCTCTAGTTGGAGATGGTCATTGCCTGGCACTTGTGTTGCGCGAATGTTACTTGCCACTTATCAGCCCAAGCCTGGATATTGTCCAGGTCCTGCTGCATTTCTACCCAGACTGCTTCAGTATCTGAGAGTCTCGAATGGTGTTGAACATTGTGCAATCATCAGCGAACATCCCCACTTCTGATATTATGATTGAAGGAAGGTCATTGATGAAGCAACTGAAGATGGTTGGGCCTAGGACACTACCCTGAGAAACTCCTGCAGTGATGTCCTGGACCTGAGATGATTGACCTCCAACAACCACAACCATCTTCCTTTGCACTAGGTATGACTCCAACCAGCGGAGGGGTTTCCCCCTGATTCCCATTGACTCCAGTTTTGCTAGGGCTCCTTGGTGCCATACTCAGTCAAATGCTGCTTTGATGTCAAGGGCAGTCACTCCTACCTTATCGCTTGAGTTTAGATGTTTTGTCCATGGCTGTAATGAGGTCAGGAGCTGAGTGGCCCTGGCAGAACCTGAACAGAGTGTCACTGAACAGATTATTGCTAAGCAAGTGCCGCTTGATAGCACTGTCAATGACACCTTCCATCACTTTACTGATGATCGAGAGTGGACTGATGGGGTGGTAATTGGCTGGGTTGGACTTATCCTGCCTTTTGCATGCAGGACATATCTGGGCAATTTTCCACATTGCCAGGTAGATGTCAGTGTTGTAGCTGTACTGGAACAGCTTGGCAGGGGTGCAGCAAGTTCTGGAGCACAGGTCTTCAGTACTATTTCTGGAATGTTGTCAGGGCCCATAGCCTTTGCACTATCCAGTGCCTTCAGTTATTTCTTGATATCACTGGGAGTAAATTGAATTGGCTGAATAATGGCATCTGTGATGCTGGGGACTTCAGGAGGAAGCCGAGATGGATCATCAACTGGGCACTTCTGGCTGAAGATTGTTGCAAATGCTTCAGCCTTATTTTTTGATATGCTGGGCTCCCCCATCATTGAGGATGGGAATAATTGTGGAGCCAGCCCCTCCTGTAAGTTGTTGAATTGTCTACCACCATTCACTACTGGATGTGGCAGGACTGCAGAGCTTAGATTTGATCTGTTGGTTGTAAGATTGCTTAGTTCTGTCTATCGCCTGCTGCTTACGCTGTTTGGCATGCATGTCATCCTGGGTTGTCACTTCACCAAATTGACACCTCATTTTGAGGTATGCCTGGTGCTGCTCCTGGCATGCCTTCCTGCACTCTTCATTGAACCAGGATTGATTCCCGGCTTGATGGTCATGGTAAAGTGGGGGATATGCTGTCCATGAGGTTACAGATTATCGTTGAATATAATTCTTCTGCTGTTGATGGCCCACAGGGCCTTATGGATGTCCAGTTTTGCATTGCTAGATCTGTTCAAAATCTATTCCATTTAGCACGGTGGTAGTGCCATGCAACTTGATGGAGGGTATCCTCAATGTGAAGATTGGCCTTTGTCTCCACAAGGGTTGTGTGATGGTCACTACTACCAATACTATCATGGACAGATGTACCTGCGGCAGGCAGATTGGTGAGGTCGAGGTCAAGTATGTTTTTCCCTCTTGTTGGATCCCTCACTGCCTGCTGCCCAGCTTAGTCAGTCGTGGTGCTACCTAGCAACACTTGTTGATGGACATTGAAGTGCCCCACCCAGAGTGCATTCTGTGCTTCCTCCAAGTGCTGTTCAACATGGAGGAATACTGATTCATCAGCTGAGGGGGCTGGGGCGGCAGGTGGTAATCAGCAGGGGGTTTCCTTGCCTATATTTGACCTGATGCCATAAGATTCCATGTTTTATTAGATGTTGAAGACTCCGCGGACAACTCCCTCCTGACTGTATACCACTGTGCTGCCACCTCTGCTGCGTCGGTCCTGCTGGTGGGACAGGACATACCGGGAATGATGATGACAGTATCTGGGATATTGTCTGTAAGGTATGATTTGGTAAGAATGACTATGTCAGCCTGTTGCTTAACTAGGCTGTGGGACAGGTCTCCCAATCTTGGCACAAGCCCCCAGCTGTTAGTGAGGAGGACTTTGCAGGGTCGACAGGAATGGGTTTGCCGTTGTCATTTCCGGTGCCTCAGTTGATGCCGGGTGGTCCATCCGGTTTCATTCCTTCTTGACTTTGTCGTGGTTTGATACAACTGAATGGCTTGCTTGATCATTTCAGAGGGCATTTAAGAGTCAACCACATTTCTGTGGGTCTGGAGTCACACGTGGGCCAGACCAGGTAAGAATAACAGATTTCCTTCTCTAAAGGACATTAGTGAACCAGATGAGTTTTTACAACAATCGACAATGGCTTCATGATCATCATTAGACCATCTTTGAATTCCAGATTTATTAATTGAATTAAAATTCCACCTTCTGCCATGGTGGGATTCGAACCAATGTTCCCTGAGCAATACCCTAGATCTCTTGGTTACTAGCTCAGTAACACTACCGCTGTGCCACCACCTCCCCAGCAGGACCTCCCAGACTGCAGCCAAATGAACAAGATTCACAGGTGTTGCTATGAAAACCTATGCTACTGGAAAATGAACAGCAAATCTGCCACAAAATGACTTGCTTGATGGAGGCCGCAATTGTCACAGTTCATGGAGGCAGACGGGGCTCGAAAATACTGGCGGCGGCCGGCGAGTCGATTTGCTGACTCCATTCCCAGCGATGGCAATTTTAGCAAAGGCTGCTTCAGGGCAGGAAACCCATC
This sequence comes from Heterodontus francisci, assembly GCF_036365525.1. Classification (NCBI taxonomy): domain Eukaryota; kingdom Metazoa; phylum Chordata; class Chondrichthyes; order Heterodontiformes; family Heterodontidae; genus Heterodontus; species Heterodontus francisci. The sequence continues at coordinate 43,694,555 of NC_090375.1, forward strand.
CCCAAGAGGCCAGCAGCCAGTTAGGCTCCTTAAGAACTTTATTAAGCATAGTGAAAGGAGGCTGACTGGGATTTTCCAGTTGGCCTCCAGTTTCCCCGTGCAACTGTGGCAGTTGAACTGCCAGGAGGCAGGAACGCAGCAGCAAGCCAGGGGGCTAGCACTTCAGGCAGGCCATGAGACCCTCCCTGCCTGCCTAACTGGATGTGGCACAGCCAAAGGCCACTCTGTAGAGGGATTACACTCCCCACCCCTGACCCCTAAAGTGGAGGCCTGGCTGCTTTTTATTTAAACTTTTAAAGAAGCTAGTGAGAGGTTGCCTCCATGTTGAAATGTCCTTTCAGTTCCTTACCATTCATTCTTGGCTGCTGTTCCTTGCAAGCTGGAAGGCCACTGACTGATTGTCCACCCACCACCGTTAATTGGACAGGGAATATATATTTTTTATTCTTTCATGGGATGTGGGCGTCGCAGGCCAGGCCATCCTTAATTGTCCTTGAACTGAGTGGCTTGCTAGGCCATTTTCGAGGGCATGTAAGAGTCAACCACATTGCTGTGGATCTGGAGTCACATGTAGGCCAGACCAGGTAAGGACAGCAGATTTCCTTCCCTGAAGGACATTAGTGAACCAGATGGGTTTTTACAACAATCAACAATGGTTTCATGACCATCATTAAACTAGCTTTAAATTTCAGATTTATTAATTGAATTCAAATTCCACCTTCTGCTGTGGTGGGATTCGAACCCATGTTCCCAGAGCAATACCTGGGTCTCTGGGTTACTAGTCCAGTGACAATACCAGTACACCACCGCCTCCCCAAATATGTCTCCATGCCAATTAAGAGCCCACCTCATGGATATCTCAGGTTCGTGACTGATACCTCTTGGGGGGTGGGTTCAGGACCCAGAAGCAGTTCCGACTCCTGTTTCCCACCCTTGAAGTGAAAATCCTGCCTAGTAGTGTTACTGAACATGATGTCATATTTTGAAGGTATGTGGTGTGTGCTGAGGCTACATTTTTCATGATTTAATTAGATTTCCATGAGGTATAGAAACATAGAAACATAGAAAATAGGAGCAGGAGTAGGCCATTCGGCCCTTCGAACCTGCTCCGCCTTTCATTATGATCATGGCTGATCATCCAACTCAGTAACCTGTTCCCGCTTTTGCCCTTTGATCCCTTTAGACCCAAGAGCTATATCTAACTCCTTGAAAGCATACAATGTTTTGTCCTCAACTGCTTTCTGTGGTAGCAAATTCCACAGGCTCACCACTCTCTGGGTAAAGAAATTTCTCCTCATCTCAGTGCTGAAAGGTTTACCCCATATCCTTAGACTATGACCCTTGGTTCTGGACATCCCCACAATTGGGAACACTGGTAGGAAAAAGAAGTAAAAAGGGTTAAATTGACCAGCATAAGCAATTATTGTATGAACAATTCTTTTTCATACGTCCACATATCCATTGAGAGAGCAAAGAGGAGATTTATTGGAATAGTACTAGAGATGCGGGACTTCAGTTCCATGGACAGACTAGAGAAGTTGTGGTTGATTTCGTAAAGCAGAGAGGGTTAAAGGGAGATATAATTGCTATGTTCAAAATTATGAAGGATTTTAATAGAGTAAATAAGGAGAAAGTGTCTTCAATGAAACAAGGGTCAATAACCAGAGGACACATATTAATTAGTAAAAGAACCAGGTGAGATAAGGAGACTTTTCTTGTACAGTAAGATGTTATGATCTGGATTGCACTCCTGAAAGAATGGTGGAACCAGATTCAAGAAGGCTTTTAAGTGGAATTGGGTAAAAACTTGAAGGGACAAATTGCAAGAGTACCTCTGTTTCTGTTGAAGGCAACCCTAGTTTCTTCCAAATGTTACAATCCTGTTTGGGTTTTTTTTTTCAGTGGTGTTCAGCAATGCTGCTTTGAGTCAGGCCAAATTTACATATACAATGGTAGCAAATCAATTCACATCATTGAAGCTGCTAATGGGAATAGAGGGATATGGTCCCCGGAAGTGCAGAAGGTTTTAGTTTAGGCAGGCATCAAGATCGGCGCAGGCTTGGAGGGCCGAATGGCCTGTTCCTGTGCTGTACTGCTTTTTTGTGCAGTCAACAGATAGAGTAGGCTACCATAAGGGGAAAGGGGTAGATCTTCCAAGGGGTCTCTCTGATTTTCTGTTACAACTTTGGCAGAGGATGAGCAAAACAGTGTGAACAATTTTCTACATTGTGGAAATTAATGGTGGAATTGCTTGCATTTTAATTGCTGCAATCAGGATGTTCAAAATGTTTGTAGCATTCAGTAGTCTTACTCCATGAGTTTCTTGAAGGTGGTCTGTTCGCCTACTATTAAGCACTTGGATATCAACACCCCTGTGGATCCTTCTTTCCCTTCACTAATGTCCTTTAGGGAAGGAAATCTGCTGTCCTTACCTGGTCTGGCCTACATGTGACTCCAGACCCACAGCAATGTAGTTAACTCTTACATGCCCTCTGAAATGGCTTAGCAAGCCACTCAGTTGTACCTAACCGCTACAAAATCAATAAAAAGGAACGAAACCGGACGGACCACCCTGCATTGACCTAGGCACCGGAAACGACAACGACAAACCCAGTCCTGTCGACCCTGCAAAGTCCTCCTTACTAACACCTGGGGGCTTGTACCAAAGTTGGGCAAGCTGTCCCACAGACTAATCAAGCAACAGCCTGACATAGTCATACTCACGGACTCATACCTTACAGACAATGTCCCAGACACTGCCATCACCATCCCCAGGTATGTCCTGTCCCACCGGCAGGACAGACCCAGCAGAGGTGGTGGTACAGTGGTCTACAGTAGGGAGGGAGTTGCCCTGGGAATCCTCAACATTGACTCCGGACCCCATGAAGTCTCATGGTACCAGGTCAAACATGGGCAAGGTAACCTCCTACTGATTACCACCTACCATCCTCGCTCAGCTGATGAGTCAGTACTCCTCCATGTTGAACACCACTTGGAGGAAGCACTGAGGGTGGCAAGGGCACAAAATGTACTCTGGGTGGGGGACTTCATTGTCCATCACCAAGAGTGGCTCGGTAGCACCACTACTGACCGAGATGGCCGAGTCCTAAAGGACATAGCTGCTAGACTGGGTCTGCGGCAGGTGGTGGGGGAACCAACACGAGGGAAAAACATACTTGACCTTGTCCTCACCAATCTGCCTGCTGCAGATGCTTCTGTCCATGACTGTATTGGTAGGAGTGACCACTGCACAGTCCTTATAAAGACAAAGTCCCGCCTTCACATTGAGGATACCGTCCATTGTGTTGTGTGGCACTATCACCGTGCTAAATGGGATAGATTTCGAACAGATCCAGCAATGCAAAACTGGGCATCCATGAGGCGCTGTGGGCCATCAGCAGCAGCAGAATTGAACTCAACCACAATCTGTAACCTCATGGCCCGGCATATCCCCCACTCTACCATTACCATCAAGCCAGGAGATCAATTCTGGTTCAATGAAGAGTGCAGGTGGGCATGCCAGGAGCAGCAGCAGGCATATCTCAAAATGAGGGGTCAACCTGGTGAAGCTGCAACCCAGTTTGCTTGCCAAACTGCATAAGAAGCATGCAATAGACAGAGCTAAGCGATCCCATAACCAACGGATCAGACCTAAGCTCTGCAGTCCTGCCACATCCAGCCATGAATGGTGGTGGACAATTAAACAACTAACTGGAGGAGGTGGCTCCACAAATGATAGGGGAGTTCAGCACATAAGTGCGAAAGATAAGGCTGAAGCATTTGCAACAATCTTCAGCCAGAAGTGCCCAGTTGATGATCCATCTTGGCCCCCTCCTGAAGTCCCCAGCATTACAGATGCCAGTCTTCAGCCAATTCGATTCACTCCATGTGATATCAAGAAACGACTGAAGGCTATGTGTCCTGACAATATTCCGGCAATAGTACTGAAGACCTGTGCTCCAGAACATGCTGCGCCCCTAGCCAAGCTGTTCCAGTATGGTTACAACACTGGCATCTACTCGGCAATGTGGAAAATTGTCCAGGTATATCCTGTACACAAAAAGCAGGATAAGTCCAACCCGGCCAATTACTGCCCCATCAGTCTACTCTCAATCATCAGCAAAGTGATGGAAGTTGTCATCAACACTGCCATCAAGTGGCACTTGCTTAGCAATAACTTGCTCAGTGACGCTCAGTTTGGGTTCCAACAGGGCCACTCAGCACCTGACCTCATTACAGCCTTGGTTCAAACATGGACGAAAGAGCTGAACTCAAGAGGTGAGGTGAGAGTGACTGCGCTTGACACCAAGGCAGCATTTGACCGAGTATGGCATCAAGGAGCCCTCACAAAACTGGAGTCAATGGGAATCAGGGGGAAAAATCTTTGCTGGTTGGAGTCATATCTTGTACAAAGGAACATGGTTGTGGTTGTTGGAGGTCAATCATCTGAGCTCCAGGACATCACTGCAGGAGTTCCTCAGTGTAGTGTCCTAGGCCCAATCATCTTCAGCTGCTTCATCAATAATCTTCCTTCAATCATAAGGTCAGAAATGGGGATGGTCGCTGATGATTGCACAATGTTCAGCACCATTCGCGACTCCTCAAATACTGAAGAGTCCATGTAGAAATGCAACAAGATCTGGACAATATCCAGGCTTGGGCTGATAAGTGGCAAGTAACATTTGTGCCATACAATTGCCAGGCAATGACCATCTCCAACAAGAAAGAATCTCACCATCTCCCCTTGACAATCAACGGTATTACATTTGCTGAATCGCCCACTATCAACATCCTGGGGGTTATCATTGACCGGAAATTGAACTGGCATAGCCATATAAATACCGTGACTACAAGATCAGGTCAAGGGCCAGGACCTTCCTTGCTCCCAAAGCCTGTCCACCATCTACAAGGCACAGTCAGGAGTGTGATGGAATACTCTCCACTTGCCTGGATGAATGCAGCTCCAACAACACTCAAGAAGCTCGACAACATCCAGGACAAAGCAGCCCGCTTGATTGGCACACCATCCACAAACATTCACTCCCTCCACCACCGATGCACAGTGGCTGTAGTGTGTACCATCTACAAGATGCACTGCAGCAACGCACCAAAGCTCCTTTGACCGCACCTTCCAAACCCGTGACCTCTACCACCTCAAAAGACAAGGGCAGCAGATGCATGGGAATATCACCATCTGCAAGTTCCCTTCCAAGTCACACACCATCCTGACTTGGAACTATATTGCCGTTCCTCCACTGTCGCTGGGTCAAAATCTTGGAACTCCCTTTCTAACAGCACTGTGGGTGTACCGAGCTCACATGGACTTCAGCGGTTCAGTAAGGCAGCTCACCACCACCTTTTCGAGTGCAATTAGTGATGGGCAATAAATGCTGGCATAGCCAGCGATGCCCACATCCCATGAATGAATAAAAAAAAATTCCTCTGACCTCATCCGTCTTTCCAATCTCACTCTTTGTTACGTTTTCACTATCACTTCTGACCTACTCATCTCTGAACCAGAATGATCAGTCCTCAGCAAAGGCCTTTCTCTCAGCAAAAGCTTTATCTCTTACACTCCCACCTCACTGAATTTTGAGCTTGATATGATACTCAATTCTTCGTCCATCCCCCTCACCAAAATGCCCAGTTCTTTGGCCAGGAGTCTTCCCCTCATGGACCCTTGACCCTTTCTTATTTTCAGCATTCTCGTGCCACTCAGACACCTTCCTCTGGCTTCTTACCCTCTCTTGATCTTTCCATTGGGAACTGCTGGCATGATATTAGACTTCTCAATTTTTCTGCTCTGTTCATTCACTCTAACCTACCTCTCTCTGAACTTGCAGCACTCTGTTATCTCAGCTCCAAACCTAGCATTGTTATTAAACCTGCTGCTAAGGGTGGTAAGTGTTGATCTTTGGTGAACTGACTTCTACCAGTGGAAGCTGAATGGCAACTCTCCGACACTTCCTCCTACCTCCTCCTGGGCTATGACCCCACCACCAAGCATCAAGCCATCATTTCCCAGACTGTCACTGATCTCATTGCCTCGGGAAATCTTCTCTTCACAGCCTCCAACCCTCATAGTCCTCCAACTCTGCACAGACCATTCTACTTCCTTCGGCAAATGGGATTCCATGGTTTTCAAAAACCACAAGGGCTTTCTCTCAATCAGTGCCCAAGTGGTGAAAAATCAGCAGCATCAGAATAATTAGGATAATATCCATTTCTGAACATCAGCCACAAATCATTCATTTTAATCTTGCTCTTTTTCAAGCAGCTATGCTTTTCCCTTTCCAAAGTGTTTACGAACTCTGCTATTTATAGCAGTGTTTCCCTGTGTGGGGAATTTTTTCTAACCTTCCCTTTAAATCTTTTTGTAATTCTCATAAATTTGTGTGCCTTGTTACAATTTTGCCAGTTGGTGGAAACATTTTTTTATGATTTATCTTATTGTAAATCTTCATAATCTTGAAGGTGACCCTTAACCTTGTTCCCTGCAGTGAAAATTCCTTCATATTTCGTGTCTCTCTTCATAACTGTAACCCTTCATCCCTGGTAATGCTCTTTTCATAACTGCAACCGTTCATCTCCTGTAATGTCCCAAATGAATCAATGCTCTGCATTAATATTGCTTGTATATCCTTCCCGTAATGGATGCCCAAAGCTGTACATGATAATATAACTATGTCTAACTCCATACACTATCAATGCTCTTTGTTGAGGCTCACTCATGAAGAATGGTTACTTGGGTGATCTCGTGAAGAGCCGTTGAAAGCTGTGGAACCATGTCAGGGTATGACTCCACCTTCAAGATACAAGGGGAAAATTTGGAGGGAAATATTTAAAATGTGAAAGAAATTGGTTTTGGTTGTATTAAGAGAAACAGACCAAATCAAGGAGTCAGAACTTTGAGGATTCATAGTGCCAATATGGACTTTGTGGATAGCATTTATTTAGTTTATTAGGCCGTCAATTAGTTAGAAAGATGTAGAGGAACAAATTTGCAAGGAAATTACAGAGAGGTACTAAAATTATAGAGTAGTTATAATGTGGACTTTAATTATCCGAATATAGACTGGGACAATAGCAGTGTAAAGGGCAGAGATGGGCAAAAGCTTCTAGAGTGTGTTCAGGAGAATGTTCTACAGCAGTATGTTTCTAGTCCAATGAGAAAGATTTAGTTCTTAGGAATGAGGTGGACCAAGTAGATCAAGGGCTGGATTTTAAAGCCCCTCTGCCATCAGGAACGTTGGCGGGGAAGACAATGAAGATTGGTGTGGCGGAGGCCCGCCAACGACCTTGACAGCGATAGGCCCCATGCCGATCTTGGTGGCGGCGGCAAGGCCTCGTGGCGGCCGCCCCGCCGCTCAGCGATGGGACCCCCATTTTAAATATAGAAAGTACTTTACATACCTGAATTAATCAGAGTCCCGCCGCCTCCTAAATTGCACCACAGATCTTCATTCAGGCAGTCGACAATTGAATCGACTTTGAATCCCCATTGGGGGAAACATGGCATGACACCTGTGAGGGGGGAGGAGGATAATTTCACTGCATGGGGTGGGTGTGTGCTGGGAGCGAGGTTAAAATGATGCAGATTGGCCGGGTGGGGTGATGGGAAGGGGTAAAGGGCAAAGTTGCTGAACTTTGGAGGGGGGAAAGGGCAAATTCTAAATATTCACATACTGGAGGGGAAAATGACACGAATGGCCGGAAATGCCATTGGGGGCTGGGAAAATGCATTCAAACATCATGAAATTATATTTTGGTGCAATGTGACTTATCTGGCCCTTTAATTTTTAAATGTCCATGAAGAGCTGTAAGCCCTTTAAAAATGGTGCTGGATGCTGTTGCCTGTGATGGTTCGCCCACCCCCTGCACGTCATTGTGGGGGGCGGGTGCCGCAGTCATGCAAATGAGCCGCCGTGTTTGAAATCGTGGCGGCTCTGTACTGCGGTGCCCGTGCGGGCGGGGTGCTTTTTTTTTATGTCCACCACCTACTTCGGCAGCAGACTCTTAAAATGCAGCCCAAGTGTCAGTAGGGGACATTAAGTGTACAGTGATAATTGTATTATAAGGTTTAGGTTAGCTATGGAAAAGGACATGGTACAATTCAGAGTAAGCATAATTATTTAGGGGAAAGCCAACTTCAGTGGGGTAAGAATGGATTTGACCCAGATAAATAAGCATCAAAGATCTGCAGGCAAAACAGTAACTGAACAATGGGCTGCCTTTAAAGAAGAGATAGTTCGGGCACAGTCTAGGTATTTTCCCATGAAAGGGAAAGGGAGGGCAAGCAAATCCAGAGCTTCCTGGATGACGAAAGAGATAAAGATTAAGATGAAGCAGGAAAAGTGTGCTTATGACAGATGGATACTACAAATGAGAACAAGGCCCAATATAGAAGGTTCAGAGGGAAGGTGAAAAAGCAAATAAGAGAAGCAAAGCGAGAGTATGAAGAGACTAGCAGCTAACATAAAAGGGAATATAAAAGTCTCCTATAGGGACATAAATAGTAAAAGGGCAGTAAAAGGACGAGTGGGGCCGATTAGGGACCAAAAGGGGATTTAGGCATGGAGCCAGGGGTCATGGCTGAGGTATTAAATAAATACTTTGCATCTGTCTTTACCAAGTGTATTTATTTTCTCCTCGGATGAAAACAGTGTGACTTTAAAAACTCCGAAGCACGGTGTGCAAGCTGCATCTGCTCCTAGGCCACAGCAGGAGAGAGAGGTCCATGGTGTAATGTTTCAATTTAACTGTGTGTAAAAACAGGCTGAAACCGGTTTTGAGAGATACCAGCGAAGTGTGCTTACTGAAGAAAGGAGCTGTCTATTTCTCTCAGCAAAAATTCTACAAGGAGCTACAGGCTAAGTTAATTGCCGAAGGGGGAAAAAACCCTTTTGAAGAGACCATTTGTATTGCTGGAGGTAGCAAAATTCCTTTTTTTTACTTCCAATCTAAGAAGTCTTTGCATCAAGATTGAATCTCTCTTGACTAATTGTGTTTGCTGGAATTTGCAGTAAAGTTTCGACTGAGAGACTGTCAGTTTTAAAATTCAAGTAGACCTATTGCTGTGCTCATCGTTGAAATAACTGTTTTGATGCCTGCTGCAGCTGAAGTGCTTTGAATGCCTATCTACTAAAGGACTGTTTCATCAAATTTGCATGGAGACTTTGAGTGGCATTTGATTATTTTTACACTAGAGTACCTCATCCATCAGGAACGTAACCCACAAAGACTAACAGCCCAGTTATTTATTTATTCTTGAGAAACAGCTAATTTTTAAAACATAACTTGCTTTTTCTTAATAGTGTTTAAGAATTAGTTTTTAATAAATCGTTAGTTTATTGTTGTCTGAAGATACATGATTTGATCTGTTTTATTCAGGGGGTTATTAGAGTGGTTAATTTGGCTGTTTTCCGGTTGGGTGGGAAAACTTTAATAATATGCTGCAACCTGTGGAGTGATGGGACTGAACTGATGCTCCCGCCTTGGTCATAACACAAGGAAGAAGATGTTGCACAGGTCATGGTGAAAGAAGAGTTAAATCAGACACTTGAATGGTTTAAAATTGATTCATAAATTGATAAGGAGGGGGTATTGGATAGGCTGTCTGTACTTGAAGTTGATAAGGCACCAGGACCGGATGGGATGCATCCAAGGATATTGGGGGAAGTGAGAGTGGAAATTGCAGAGGCTTCTTCCTTAGACTCAGGCGTGGTGCCAGAGGATTAGGGAATTACAAATGTTGAGTTCCGAAGAAGGGTCACTGACCCGAAACGTTAACTCTTCTTCTCTTTCCACAGATGCTGCCAGACCTGCTGAGTGACACCAGCATTTCTTGTTTTTGTTACAAATGTTACACCCTTGTTCAAAAGGATGTAAAGATAAGCCCAGCAACTACAGGCCAGTGAGTTTAACCTCGGTGATGGGGAAGCTTCGAGAAATGATAATTCAGGATAAAATTAATTATCACTTGGGCAAATGGGGGTTAATTAAGGAAAGCTAGCACGGATTTGTTAAGGGAAAATCATGTTTAACGAATCTGCTGGAGTTTTTTGATGAGATAGCAGAGGGTTAATGAGGGTAAGTTGATATGGTGTACATGGACTTCCAAAAGGCATTTGATAAAGTGCCGCACAACAGGCTTGTGCACAAAGTTATAGCTCATGGAATAAAAGGAATGGTAGAAACATGGACATAAAATTGGCTGAATGACAGGAAACAGAGAGTCGTGGTTAATGGATATTATTCAGGCTGGAGGAAGGTTTGTAGTGGAGTTCCCCAGGGCTCAGTGTTGGGACACTTCCTCTTCCTGATATATATTAATGACCTAGACCTTAGTGTACAGGGCACAATTTCAAAATTTGCAGATGATTCAAAAATTGGAAGTATTGTGAACTGTGAGGAGGTGCAAAACTTCAAAAGGACATAGGCAGGTTGGTGGTATGGGCTGACAAGTGGCAGATTAAATTTAATGCAGAGAAGTGTGAAATGATTCATTTTGTAGGAAGAAGGCGGAGAGACAATCTAAAATAAAGGGTTCAATTCTGAAGGGTGTGCAGGAGCAGAGGGACCTGGATATGCAAGATCAGCCAATTCGATTCACTTTGCGTGATATGAAGAAACGACTGAAGGCACTGGATACTGCAAAGACTATGGGCGCTGACAATATTCTGGCAATAGTACTGAAGATCTGTGCTCCAGAACTTGCCACGCCCCTAGGCAAGCTGTACCAGTACAGTTACAACACTGGCATCTACCTGGGTACGTGGAAAGTTGCCCAGGTATGTCCTGTACAGAAAAGGCAGGACAGGTCCAACCCGACCAATTACCACCCTGTTAGTCTACTCTCAATCATCAGTAAAGTGTTGGAAGGTGTCATCAACAGTGCCATCAAGTGGCACTTGCTTAGCAATAACCTGCTCAGTGACGCTCAGTTCAGGTTCCGCCAGGGCTACTCAGCTCTTGACCTCATTACAGCCTTGGTTCAAACATGGACAAAAGAGGTGAACTCAAGAGGTGAGGAGAGAATGACTGCCCAGTTGATGGTGTTCCCATGCATCTGCTGCCCTTGTCTTTGTAGGTGGTAGAGGTCGTGGGTTTGGAAGGTGCTGCTTGAGTAGCCTTGGTGTGTTGCTGCAGTGCATCTTGTAGAAGGTACACACCGCTGAAGGCCTGCTTAGGTCTGCAAATGAGAGCTGACCCGAGCCCGACAGAACCCCATCCAACCCAGAGCCCGACCCGTCCCGAGTCATTCCATTTTTTCCCGCGCCCGACCCGACCGACCGTCAGTTAACTTACCTTCCGTTTTTCACTTTATTCCTTACCTGCACAAGCTTAAAGCAACTGCAGCAAAACCACCCTTAAAGTCCAAAAAGTAAATTAACATTAAAGTCATTTACCTGAGGTGGTGATAGAGCATGTCCGATGCCGGACCCGGATGTGCGACCCGACCCGACCTGACACGTGTCGTCAGGACCCGTCGGGTTCGGGTCGGGTAGCAGGCCTTTACACAACGCTGCACTGTGCGTTGGTGATGGAGGGAGTGAATGTTTGTAAATGGGGTGCCAATCAAGCGGGCTGCTTTGTCTTGGATGGTGTCGAGCTTCTTGAGTGTTGTTGGAGCTGCACCCATCCAGGCAAGTGGAGAGTATTCCATCACACCTGTGCCGTGTAGATGGTGGACAGGCTTTGGAAGTGAGGAGATGAGTTACTCGCCACAGGATTCCTAGCCTCTGACCTACTCTTGTAGCCACAGTATTTATATGGCTACTCCAGTTCAGTTTCCGGTCAATGGTAACCCCCAGGATGTTGATAGTGGGGGATTCAGCAAATGTAATACTGTTGAATGTCAAGGGGAGATGGTGAGATTCTTTCTTGTTGGAGATGGTCATTGCCTGGCAATTGTATGGCGCCAATGTTACTTGCCACTTAGCAGCCCAAGCTTGGATATTGTCCAGATCTTGTTGCATTTCTACACGGACTCTTCAGTATGTGAGGAGTCGCGAATGGTGCTGAACATTGTGCAATCATCACTGAACATCCCCACTTCCAACCTTATGATTGCAAGAAGGTCATTGATGAAGCAGCTGAAGATGGTTGGGCCTAGGACACTACCCTGAGGAACTCCTGCAGTGATGTCCTGAAGCTCAGATGATTGACCTCCAACAACCACAACCATCTTCCTTTGCATTAGGTATGACTCCAACCAGCAAAGAGTTTTCCCCTGATTTCCATTGACTTCAGTTTTGCTGGGGCTCCTTGATGTCATACTCGGTCAAATGCTGCCTTGATGTCAAGGGCAGTCACTCTCAGCTCAACTGATAGGAGGATGAACAGCCATGAGCTAGAAGGGAGAAACTAAGGGGGCCCTCCTCAGGCCAAAAAGGAAGGTTCTGAGAACAGGAGTGACACTCCGAAGACTGTATGTTTCCACTGTAACAAGGCAGATCACCTTAGGAAGTATTAGCTGTTTTAGTGGGCTTAAAAGTGGATAAACCCCCAGACCCAGATGAGATGTATCCCAGTCTGTTATGTGAGGCAAGGGAGGAGATTGCAGGTCCTCTGACACAAATTTTCAAACCCTCTCAGGCCACAGGAGAGGTACCAGAGGATTGGAGGACAGCAAATGTGATACCATTATTCAAGAAGTGTAGCAGGGATAAACAAGGTAACTACAGGCCGGTGAGTCTAACATCAGTGGTTGGGAAACTATTGGAAAAAATTCTGAGGGGCAGGATTAATCTCCACTTGTGGAGGCAGCGATTAATCAGGGATAGTCAGCATGCTTTGTCAGGGGGAGATCGTGCCTAACGAACTTGATTGAATTTTTCGAGGTGGTGACTAGATGTGTAGATGAGGGCAAAGCAGTTGATGTAGTCTACATGGACTTCAGTAAGGCTTTTGATAAGGTCCCGCATAGGAGATTGGTTAAGAAGGTAAGAGCCCATGGGATCCAGGGCAATTTGGCCAATTGGATCCAAAATTGGCTTTGTGGCAGGAGACAGAGGGTAATGGTCGAGGGTTGTTTTTGCGAGTGGAAGCCTGTGACCAGTGGGATACTACAGGGATCGGTGCTGCGTCCCTTGCTGTTTGTAGTGTACATTAATGATTTAGACATGAATATAGGAGGTATGATCAGTACGTTCGCAGATGACACGAAAATTGGTGGTGTCATAAATAGTGAGGAGGAAAGTCTTAGATTACAGGACGATATAGATGGGCTGGTAAGATGGGCAGAGATGTGACAAATGGAATTTAATCCTGAGAAGTGTGAGGTGATGCATTTTGGGAGGACTAACAAGGCAAGGAATATACAATGGATGGTAGGACCCTAGGAAGTACAGAGGGTCAGAGGGACCTTGGTGTACTTGTCCATAGATCACTGAAGGCAGCAGCATAGGTAGATAAGGTGGTTAGGAAGGCATATGGGATACTTGCCTTTATTAGCTGAGGCATAGAATATAAGAACAGGGAGGTTATGATGGAGCTATATAAAAAGCTAGTTAGGCCATAGCTGGAGTACTGTGTACAGTTCTGGGCACCACACTATAGGAAGGATGTGATTGCCCTGGAGAGGGTGCAGAGGAGATTCACCAGGATGTTGCCTGGGCTGGAGCATTTCAGCTATGAAGAGAGACTGAAAAGGCAAGGGTTGTTTTCCTTAGAGCAGAGAAGGCTGAGGGGAGATATGATTGAGGTATGCAAAATTATGAGGGGCATTGATAGATTAGATAGGAAGACACTTTTTCCCTTAACGGAGGGGTCAATAACCAGGGGGCATCGATTTAAGGTAAGGGGCAGGAGGTTTAGAGGGGATTTGAGGAAACATTTTTTTCACCCAGAGGGTGGATGGAGTCTAGAAAGCACTGCCTGAAGAGGTGGTCTAGGCAGGAACCCTCACAACATTTAAGAAGTATTTGGATGAGCACTTGAAATACCATAGCTTACAAGGCTACGGGCCAAGTGCTGGAAAATGGGATTAGAATAGTTAGGTGCTTGATGGCCGGCACAGACACGATTGGCCGAAGGGTCTGTTTCTGTGTTGTATAACTCTATGACTCTATGACTTAGCGCTGACTGCTGGAAGTTACAGGGAAAACCCATAGGTCTAGTCAGGCTACACCAGACTCAGTGCCGGAGTAGGGGCCCTGACGGAAAGCACAGCAGACCAGGCTGTGGCTTTAACTGCAGCAGTAAAAGCCAGTAAACCTACCACTGAGAGTGCAGGAAAACTTAACAAAATCCCTGACAGTTAGCAGGATTTTGTATCCAGAGGAAAAATGACTCCCTACCCCTCGAGTGAGGTGATAAGCCCATAGCTATTCTTATGAATGAGGGCCACCAATCCTTGCTGCTAGGAAAAGGCATGATCTTTCCCCCAGAGATTATGTTGAATACTAGAGTGCTAGTAAACGGTAGCTGAGTAAAGTATATCTCCATAATTTTATATCGGGTGCATCTGGAATGTCATAAAAGCAAAATACTGCCGTTGCTAGAAAGCTGAAATAAAAGCAATAAGTGCTGGAAATACTCAGCAGGTCTGGAAACATCAGTGGAGAGAGAAGCAGAGTTAACATTTCAGTCTCTGGGTTCTGATGCAAGGTCACAGATCTGAAATATTAACTCTGTTTCTCTCTCCACAGATGCTGCAAGACTTGCTGAGTCTTTCCAGCACCTCCTGTTTTTACACCTGGATTGCAATGTTGTTTCAGGACCGGTAATCGTGAGAATTGTCCCTAGTTTACCTGTGGACAGGGTCAACTTGCTCCTGGGTAATGATCGGGTAGGGATAAAGGTGGTAGCTTCCGAGTGGTTTTAGAGAGATCGAAAGAGGTCAGGGAAACAGAGTAGTTACAGGAAATGGTCCCTGGCATTTTTCCTGACTGTGTGGTGACCCAGTCCATGTCCAAACAAGTCTGTCAAACGAGGCTGAACTGGCACTGCAGACAGATGACCTTACTGTCTGGTTATCTGAAACCTTCTCTGGGAAGTTAAAGGACCCAGAGGATAGGTTAAATAGGTCTTCCAAAACCATGCAAACCTATTAGCGAGAGGCAGCATGGTTTTGTGAAGGGGAGGTCGTGTCTCACTAATTTGATTGAGTTTTTTGAGGAAGTGACAAAGATGATTGATGAAGGAAGGGCGGTGGATGTTATCTATATGGACTTCAGTAAAGCCTTTGACAAGGTCCCTCATGGCAGACTGGTACAAAAGGTGAAGTCACACGGGAATAGAGGTGAGCTGGCAAGATGGATACAGAACTGGCTCTGTCATAGAAGACAGAGGGTAGCATTGGAAGGGTGCTTTTCTGAATGGAGGGATGTGACTAGTGGTGTTCCGCAGGGATCTGTGCTGGGACCTTTGCTCTTTGTAGTATATATAAATGATTTGGGGGAAAATGTAGCTGGTCCGATTAGTAAGTTTGCGGACAACACAAAGGTTGGTGGAGTTGCGGATAGTGATGAGGATTGTCAGAGGATACAGCAGGATATAGATCAGTTGGAGACTTGGGCGGAGAAATGGCAGATGGAGTTTAATCCGGACAAATGTGAGGTAATGCATTTTGGAAGATCTAATGCAGGTGGGAAGTATACAGTAAATGGCAGAACCCTTAGGAGTATTGACAGGCAGAGAGATCTGGGCGTACAGGTCCACAGGTGACTGAAAGTGGCAATGCAGGTGGATAAGGTAGTCAAGAAGGCATACGGCATGCTTGCCTTCATCGGTCGAGGCATAGAGTATAAAAATTGACAAGTCATGTTGCAGCTGTACAGAACCTTAGTTTGGCCACACTTAGAATACTGCGTGCAATTCTGGTCGCCACACTACCAGAAGGACGTGGAGGCTTTGGAGAGGGTACAGAGGAGGTTTACCAGGATGTTGCCTGGTCTGGAGGGCATTAGCTATGAGGAGAGGTTGGAAAAACCTGTATTGTTTTCACTGGAACGACGGAGGTGGAGGAGCGACATGATAGAGGTTTACAAATTTATGAGCGGCATGGACAGAGTGGATAGTCAGAAGCTTTTTCCCAGGGTGGAAGAGTCAGTTACTAGGGGACATAGGTTTAAGGTGAGAGGGGCAAAATTTAGAGGGGATGTGCGAGGCAAGTTCTTTACACAGAGGGTGGTGAATGCCTGGAACCTGCTGCCGGGGGAGGTGGTGGAAGCAGGTACGATGATGACGCTTAAGAGGCATCTTGACGAATTCATGAATAGGATGGGAATAGAGGGATACGGTCCCCGGAAGTGCAGAAGGTTTTAGTTTAGGCAGGCATCAAGATCGGCGCAGGCTTGGAGGGCCGAATGGCCTGTTCCTGTGCTGTACTGTTCTTTGTTCTTTGTTCTTTGTTCCATGGTTGAGAATCAGCAAGCCGAATCAGGATTAAAAAAATTTGCACAAACTGCCTGAACTGAAGCTGAAGCAGAGGGAATTCCAGATTGCTACTATTTAAAGGATGAGGCGCTGATGAAGTGGAGACCTCCTCACAGACCTACGGATGAAGAGTGGACCGTGGTTCTCCAGATAGCGGTGTTGCCGAGGTACCGTAGGGAAATATTGAGAACAGCCCACCAGATTCCAATGGTACACACTGCTGCCACTGTCTGTCAGTGGTGGAGGGAATGAATGTTGAAGGTGGTGGATTGGGTGCTAATCAAGTGGGCTGTTTTGTCCTGAATGGCATTGAGCTTCTTGACAGTTGTTGGAGCAGCACCCATCCAAGCAAGTGGAGAGTATTCCATCACACTCCTGACTTGTGCTTTGTAGATGGTGGATAGGCATTGGGGAGTCAGGAGGTAAGTTACTTGCCGCAGAATTCCCAGCCTCTGACCTGCTCTTGTAGCCATAGCATTTATGTGGTTGGTCTAATCCAGTTCCTGGTCAATGATGACCCCCAGGATGTCGATAATGGGGGATTCAGTGATGATAATGCCATTGGACAACAAGGGAAGATGGTTAGATTCTCTCTTGTTGAAGATGATCATTGCCTGGCACTTGTATGGCACGTAAGTTACTTGCCACTTATCAGCCCAAGCCTGGATATTGTCCATGTTTTGCTGCATATGGTATCTAGAGGAGTCACGAATGGTGCTGAACATTGTGCAATCATCAGCGAGCATTCCTACTTTGGACCTTATGATAGAGAGAAGGTCAGAAAGACCTCGCAAATATCTGGAAAATGCTCAAAGAACAGCTCAGATTTTAATTTTTATTCATTCAAGGGATGTGTGCATCGTTGGCGAAGCCAGCATTTGTTGTCCATCTGTAATTGCTCTTGAGAAGGTGGTGGTGAGCTGCCTTCTTGAACTGCAGCAGTCCATGTGGGGTAGGTACACCCACAGTGCTGTTCGGAATGGAGTTCCAGGATTTTGACCCATCGGCAGTGAATGAATGGCGATATAGTTCCAAGTCAGGATGGTGTGTGACTTGGAGGGGAACTTGCAGTTGGTGGTATTCCCATGCATCTACTCCCTTGTTGGAGATGGTCATTGCCTGGCACCAATGTGGCACGAATGTTACTTGTGAATTATCAGCCCAAGCCTAGATATTGTCCTGTTCTTGCTGCATTTCTACACGGACTGCTTCAGTACCTGAGGAGATACGAATGGTGCTGAACATTGTGCAATCATCAGTGAACATCCCCACTTCTGACGTTATGATTGAAGGAAGATCATTGATAAAGCAGCTGAAGATGGTTGGGCCTAGGACACTACCCTTAGGAACTCCTGCAGTGATGTCCTGGAGTTGAGATGATTGATCTCCAACGACCACAACCATTTTCTTTCCTGTTAGGTATGGCTCCAACCAACGGAGAGTTTTCCCTCTGATTCCTATTGACTCCAGTTTTGCTGGAGCTCCTTGATGCCATACTCGGTCAAAAGCTGCCTTGATGTCAAGGGCAGTCACTCTCACCTCACCACTTGTGTTTAGCTCTTTTGTCCATGTTTGAATCAAGGCTGCAATGAGGTCAGGAGCTCAGTGGTCCTGGTGGAACCCAAACTGAGCATCACTGAGCAGGTTATTGCTAAGCAAGTGCTGCTTGATGGCACTGTTGACGACACCTTCCATCACTTTACTGATGGTCAAGAGTAGACTGATGGGGCGGGAATTGGCTGGGTTGGACTTGTCCTCCGTTTTGTGACAGGACATACATGGGCAATTTTCCACATTGCCAGGTAGATGCCAGTGTTGTAACCGTACTGGAACAGCTTGGCTAGGGGCACAGCAAGTTCTGGAGCTCAGGTCTTCAGTACTATTGCCGGAATATTGTCAGGACCCATAGCTTTTGCAGTATCCAGTGCCTTTAGTTATTTCTTGATATCACGTGGAGAGAATCGAATTGGCTGAAGACCAATTCTGTGATGTTGGGAACTTCAGGAGGGGGCCGAGATGGATCATCAACTCGGCACTTCTGGCTGAAGATTGTTGCAAATGCTTCAGCTTTATCTTTTGTTCTGATGTTCTGGGCTCCCCCATCATTGAGGATGGGGAAATTTGTGAAGCCACCTCCTCCAGTTCGTTTAATTGTCCACCACCATTCATGACTTGATGTGGCAGGACTGCAGATCTTAGATCTGATCCGCTGGTTATGGGATTGCTTAGCTCTGTCTATTGCATGCTGCTTACGCAGTTTGGCACACAAGTAGTCCTGTGTTGTAGCTTCATCAGGCTGTCACCTCATTTTGAGATCTGCCTGGTGCTGCTCCTGGCACGCCCTCTTGACTCTTCATTGAACCTGAGTTGATCCCCTGGCTTGATGGTAATAGTAGAGTGGGGATATTCTGGGCCATGAGATTACAGATTGTGGTTGAATACAATTCTGCTGCTGCTGATGGCACCTCATGGATGCCCAGTTTTGCATTGCTAGATCTATTCGAAATCTATCCCATTTAGCACGGTGGCAGTGCCACACAACATGATGGAGGGTATCCTCAATGTGACAATGAGACTTTGTCTCCAAAAGGGCTGTGCGGTGGTCACTCCTACCAATACTGTCATGGACGAATGCACCTGCGGCAGGCAGATTGATGAGGATAAGGTCACGTATGTTTTTCCCTCGTGTTAGTTCCCTCACCACCTGCTGCAGATCCAGTCTAGCAGCTATGTCCTTTAGGACTCGGCCAGCTCGGTCAGTACTGGTGCTACCGAGCCATTCTTAGTGATGGACATTGAAGTTTACAGAGTACATTCTGCTCCCTTGCCACCCTCAGGGCTTCTTTCAAGTGGTATTCAACAAGGAGGAGTACTGATTCGTCAACCGAGGAGGGGCGGGGGGCATGGCGGTAGGTGGTAATCAGCGGGAGGTTTCCTTGCCCACGTTTGACCTGATGCCATGAAACTTCATGGGGTCCAGAGCCGATGTTGAGAACTTCCAGGGCAACTCCCTCCTGACTGCATACCACTATGCCGCCATCTCTGCTGGGCCTGTTCTTCCAATGGGACAGGACATAACTGGGGATGGTGATGGCAGTGTCTGGGATATTGTCTCTAAGGTATGATTCCCTGAGTATGACTATGTCAGGCTGTTGCTTGACTAGTCCGTGGGACAGCTCTCCTAACATTGGCACAAGCTCCCAGATGTTAGTATGAAGGACTTTGCAGCATCGACAAGGCTGGTTTTGCCATTGTCATTTCTGATGCCAAGGTCAATGCCGGGTGGTCCATCTGGTTTCACGCCTTACTGACTTTGTAACAGTTAGATACAACTGAGTGGCTTGCTTGGCCATTTCAGAGTCAACCACATTGCTGTGGGTCTGGAGTCACATGTAGGCCAGACCAGGAAAGGACAGCGGATCTCCTTCCTTAAAGGACATTTGTGAACCAGATGGGCTTTTACAACACTTGACAATAGCTTCATGGACATCATTAGACTAGCTTTTAATTCCATATTTTTTATTAATTAATATTAATCTGCCATGGTGGAATTCGAACCCATGTACCCAGAGCAATACCCTGGGTCCCTGGGTTACTAGTCCAGTGACAATACCACTACGCTACCACCTCCCCTCGATTAAGTTATTAAGAATTTTTGAATTCACCATCTGGAATTGATGTCCTGCAGGCAACAGCCACAGGAATCAATAGACCTGATCTTAAGCAAATGCCATAGCAAGGATAATGAATGCGACTTCTCAGAAGCTGAGCTGTCAGATTGAATAATGGAGCTGGTGATCGTATCAACACCCATTGATGCATTTCAGAAAGACCTCTTGGGTAAAAAGAAAGGTCACAGCATTGACGCACTGCTGGAAGATGGTAGAAACTATGAAACTATTGTGGCTGGACAAAAGCACCTGCAAGTACTAGATGCAGCCAGCAGTATTGGCACCGTAACCAGGTTGGAAAGAGGAAACAAGCCGTGTGATAAGCATAGTTGGTCCCACTTACGGTGAAATTGCCCTGCATTTTGAGACCTATGCAAGGCTTGCGGTGTAAAAGGACACTGGGCCCGCCTATGCAGGAATTCTGGCTCGGAAGACGCAGCCAGAAGCGACAGTGGCATACGAGCCAACAGAAGACAGGTGCAACAGCACTGCACTGAAGTATCAGTCTAGGTTTTGTGCTCGATTCCTGGACTGCAGCCCAAAGCCACAAATTCTGGGCCAGAGGTAAGAGTGAAACCAACTGAGCCATTTATAACATTTTCATTCCACTGTTTCACCCTTTCTAGCAGAGTGTCAACTTCAGTGATTAGTGCTTCAGGATACAGAAAATGGTTTAGCTGTTAAAATGGAATAAAAAAAGCATCACTTCAATAGCAGCAAGGAAAGTGCCAGAGACATGCATAATCGCAAGCTGATACATGAGGTCCACAGAAAAACAGACCTGAGACAAGACCCAGAGAGAAGTAAGTCTCAGTCAGAGGACAAGCAAAGATTCAGCATGGTGAACTTAGCACATCACATTGATGAAGTCCAGCAACTGGAAGCTTTCACCACTATCAACATCACGTGCCTGAAGAAAGCTGGCAAACAGACACTCAAGGTCAAGATTGACACCAGCGCTAGTGCAAATATCCTACCAGTCCGAATCCTCAAAGATATGTACCGGAGTCATTGGAAGACTCTGATACAAGCGACAACTACCAAACTATCTGCATACAATGGGTCACCCATCCCTTGCAGTGGTACATTAACAGTGCAATACAGATATGGCAAGTCAGCATGGAAACCACAAATGTTCTACCTAGTAGACATGAACAGACCAGCAGTGGCAGGACTACCAGCCTGTAAGGACCTCAGCATCATAATTATCTACAAGAGCATTGCCAAGGGAAAATTTCCATGAACCGGAACCTGCTCATAGACTCCGACCAGCATTAAGTGGTGCAGTCTGGAAACCCAGCAACAGCACAACTATGCTGCGCCTTCACTTCTGCTCTCTCAAGAACCACCAGCACCACAATGAGCCAGAATGGACATCTCCATGAGACCACGTACTCTTCCCCCAACAAGTCCTCGACTTTGAGCCCAATACTTCAGACGTGGAGGATGAGGAGATGAGAAGGACATGCAATGTCCTGAAGAGGCAGAGGAGGAATGAGTTGGAGCAATGTCTATTGGTTCTTTGAGATGAGGTGCCAGAACTTTCCAAGAATGATGAGACCCCAAAAGTGGTCACCTTGAGAAAAGCAACACAGAATGCTAGCAGGTGGAAGGCAAAGCAACAGAAAATGAATGTAGAGAGGGAAAAACTGCAGAAAGAACTGCAACAGATGAGACGCAAAGTCCCCAAGCAAGAGGTGTCAAACCACCAAGACAACCTATGGACTTCTGAGCCTCTATTCTTGTAAATTTTATAATCTCTACCCATGTGTAAATAATTTTGATGTTAAATAATGTTATATGCTTTCAATTTTAGCATACAAGACTTATCTTTGGAAAGAAGGGGGGTGTTGTGTGATTGTCTTTAAGAGTAATATACCTTTAAGATCTCATTATGCTAATGAACCAAGTGCCAGGATGCATCTCATTTATGTTGCATCAGACAACATAAAATAAGCTTCTCATTGCATGGTAGCCGCAGCGGGATAAAAAAGGTTTCTCATTGCAGCGACTATCACTAGCAAGACCAGCATTTATTGTCCATCCCTAATTGCTCTTAACTGAGTGGCTTGCTAGGCCATTTCAGAGGGCAGTTAAGAGTCAAACACATTGCTGTGGGTCTGCGGTCGCACATAAGGAGAGCAGACTTTCTTCCCTAACGGCTATTAGTGAACCAGATGGATTTTCATGACAATCCGGTAGTTATATGTCACTCTTACTGATACTAGCTTTTTATTCCTGATTTATTTATTAACTGAACTTGAATTCCCCAGCTGCCGTGTTGGGATTTGATCTCATTTCTCTGGATCATTAGTCGAGGCTGCTGGATACTAGGTCCAGTAATATAACCACTTTGCTACCATTCCCTTGAAACGCAATTAGCAAAGGATATTCCAAATTCCAAAATTAAATGAAAAATTAATGGCTGTGAAAAGTGGAACACTGCACAATTACAAATGACTTTAATGGTTTTCAAAAATATAAGCCACTTTGGGGCTCAAATGATATTCATAAATTGTTTTAACGTTAGTTTGGCATTTACAAATTGAACTAACCCCTAAAGAAGTGCATTTCATCCTTGTTATTCCCTGCATTATATGCCAAAAAGCAATAGCTGCTGATATCTGTCCACCAGGAAATCAAAATACTCGCACGTTTTTGCCATAAAACTAAAACTGCTCCGTAGCATTTCAATTATATTCACTTCATTAATTCACATGATGGCAGAACAAATGATGAAGCCATTAGCAGGACAACATACACACTAGCATTCCACACTGCACAAAGATTATTTATCTGTCTCCTGCCAATTTCACCACTAGCAGAATTGATCTTTTCCATCCCAGTTAGCCGCAATCCAACTGTATGCGGGAACTGATGACACTGCTACCAGTTCATTTTGCAAGGCTAATTATCCATTATTCCTTGGCCTTCCTCTTGTGAACCTTTCGAATCTCCCTGTTCCACAAGGAACCTGCTTTTACTATCATTCCTGTGCAAGAGAAAAATCTAAATTACCTTTGACAAGGCTCCACTCCCTCTACCACCTTCACTGGATGGGGGTCGAAGAATCGGATGTGGAGGCCAGCACCCATGATTTGTAGCACTCCTGGCTTATCAATGCCAGGTTTGGGTCCTTATAAAATTTACTCTATACTTGCTCAACAACATGAAGAATAAAGTAAAGTCAGACCCACTTCTAATTAAGAAACACATGCAAGAAAATTCTACCAGATTCAGGAGATTAGCAAGTAACTTGTTGAAGTACCAGACAAATTCAAGAGATGAAATTTATCCAATTGAGGTACAATATGTTATATAAAACACAAGGAAAGAGCAAGAAATCACAATGTACATTGATATCAAATAAATATATAAAAATTGCAAGAACAATCTTAAACTGACAGTACTTTGAAACTAGCTGGATGCTGTTCTAATTCTGCTGTTGTATTCCCTGGCCAAGAGAGTGTGGGAAAATGGCGCACTGACACGGAACACAAAAGTATGAGTGTATCAAGCTTGTGTCCTCAGTACCTTGCTCTATGGCAGCGAGGCCTGGACAACATATGTCAGCCAAGAGCGACGTCTCAATTCATTCCATCTTCGCTGCCTCCGGAGAATACTTGACATCAGGTGGCAGGACCGTATCTCCAACACAGAAGTCCTCGAGGTGGCCAACGTCCCCAGCATATATACCCTACTGAGCCAGCAGCGCTTGAAATGGCTTGGCCATGTGAGCCACATGGAAGATGGCAAGATCCCCAAGGAGACATTGTACAGTGAGCTCGACACTGGTATCAGACCCATCGGCCATCCATGTCTCTGCTTTAAAGACGTCTGCAAACGCGACATGAAGTCCTGTGACATTGATCACAAGTCGTGGGAGTCAGTTACCAGTGATCGCCAGAGCTGGCGGGCAGCCATAAAGGCAGGGTTAAAATGTGGCGAGTGGAAGAGACTTAGCAGTTGGCAGGAAAAAAGACAGAGGCGCAAGGGGAGAGCCAACTGTGTAACAGACCCGACAACCAATTTTATCTGCAGCACCTGTCACTCTAGAATTGGCCTTTATAGCCACTCCAGGCACTGCTTCACAAACCACTGACCACCTCCAGGTGCTTACCCATTGTCTCTCGAGACAAGGAGGCCAAAGAGTAAGAAAGAAAGAGAAAGTCCCTGTTCAACAGTTCAACGCTGTCATCATATTGGTAATAGTTAAGACTTTATTTGACACAAAGAAGAATGAACAAATTACAGTATTTAGTGGTTTACAAAGTAAAATTGAGAATTATATTACACTGCTGTCTTTTAGGTAAAAGCTATGGCTTTATTCCATGCATCCTCAATAATTTTGTCCTCGTTCACCCGCCTGGTGCCCTCTGTTCAGTCTTCTGCCCTGAGTTAATTTTGAGTTACCTACTTATTCCCTGAACATTGCTGCCCACCCTTTGTCATATCATGCCCACTACTGTTATTACAATGTGTTAGAATTCTCCAGCCCTCTTTTCTTTGAGCCAATAAGAATGAAGAACAGTCCATGATGGAAAGCTCCACATCTGAGCACACATGACTATGGCTAAGACATAGATAACATAAATATTGCTATTGACATTTTTCTGAAAACAGAGACATTTTGTCCGAGCTTTTTGTCCTGCACTCGTCAGGACAATTCACAAGAATACCAATGTAAGGGATAATTTATACTGTATGAGAAGAGAGTGCTGAGTGGTTGACAAGTGGACTCTGATTGGTCGAGGCGTTGCCATGGAGAATGAACAAGTTTATGGCGACTGACAGTTAACTGTCAAGCTTTGTTTGAAATTTAAACCAGGCAGCTTGACTCTGGTCAAGGCATTGCCCTGAGGAATGAACCATCGAATGGCTGTCACTTATTTTGTTTCGCTGAAACAGGCCCAATGTATGTACATGTTCCTTCTGTCTGCAAAGAACAGGGCCCTGCGTATTAATATATGTAGCTTCCAGTAAGTGCAAATGTGCCACACCGCGAGCCCTACTGGCAATCTTAAATTGGTTGTCAGAGTAATTCTTAGCACACTGGGGATTATTTAGCAAATATTGTCCAATTGTGGAATCATGTCTAATGTTGGACACTGTGTTCTGAGTTTTGCAAGCACAGGCTGTTTGGGTACGGTCTGTACCTTGCCCATTGCGAACAGTGGAAGGGACATGCTGTTTTATACGATCCGCCAGTCTTTCAGACATATGGCCTATATACCTAGTATTACACTGACATTGAAATTCATATACAATGCTACTCATTTGTGTGCTCGGCAGAATGTCTTTTTGGCTTGACGGCAGCATCCTGCTAGAGGTGAACACCACACGTGTTGCTACTGCATAGTAGCAGCATTAAACAGCTAGCTTCACCTGTTGCTCAAATCTTTGCAATACATTACCCTTCCAGGGTAATCTGAGGTAGACTGACCAAAACAAAGGTCATTGGTATTCTTGCTAATTGCCCTGATGAGTGCAAGCTGAAAATCTTCAACAAATTGTCTCTGTTTTTAGCAATACTCAGGTTATGTACTACCAAACGAGTTTTCATGACTCTTTAATACCAAAACAATTGTTCTTTCCTAATTCTGGGGCATAGAGAGACTTCTTCAGCTTAGTTGTTTGGACAGGTTCATCCTGTAAACTTTGAAATGAGCGTTGGTGATCATCTTCCAAAATTCTATAGATTCTGAAACAGTTCCTGCAGATTGAAAGGTAGCAAGTACAACCCCACTATTTAAGAAAGGAGAGAGAGAGAACTACAGACCTGTTAGCCTAATATCAGTAGCAGGGAAAATCCCATTATAAAGGATGTGATAACTGGAGATTTAGAAAATAATGGTAGGATTAGTCAGAGTCAACATGGATTTATGAAAAGGAAATCATGTTTGACAAACCTATTGGAGTTTTTTGAGGATGTAACTAGCACAGTAGATAAGGGGAACCAGTGGATGTGGTGTATTTGGATTTTCAGAAGGCTTTCGATAAGTTCTCACACAAGAGGTTAGTGAGCAAAATTAGAGCACATGGGATTGGGGGTTAAAAAAATGGCATGAATTGAGAATTGGTTAACAGACAGAAAACAGAGAGTAAGAATAAATGGTTCATTCTCAAGTTGGTAGGCTGTAACTAGTGGGGCTGAATTTTACTGGCGCACCACAAATCACGGAAGCGCTCTCTGATCTCGGCGGCCCGACTACATGGAGTGGATGTCGCTGAAGCCCCGTGATATTTCATGCAGGGGCTCACCTAAATGGAGGGGGCAGAGGGGTCGCCCCGATGACATAGAGGGGGCAGTCGCTCTGTCCCCAGCAACGGCGTCTGGCACCACCAGCGCCATTT
The DNA here is from genome assembly GCF_036365525.1 of Heterodontus francisci. Classification (NCBI taxonomy): domain Eukaryota; kingdom Metazoa; phylum Chordata; class Chondrichthyes; order Heterodontiformes; family Heterodontidae; genus Heterodontus; species Heterodontus francisci. The sequence goes on from NC_090375.1 coordinate 43,720,960, forward strand.
TTAAAGGGCTTCAAGCCCTGACAGATTATTTGCATTCTTAAAGCCACCATCACCTTTTACTTGAATAAAATCAGTTTATTCGGCACCAAAGCCCTTTGTCCACCCCCTCAATGATGAAACAATATATTTATTTCCCTCTCACCCCCGAAAAACAATTTTTGCCGGTCCCAAGCTTTCAACCCCAAACTTTGCACTCTTTGCCCTTCAACCCCTTTCCCCATCACCTCAATCAATTGAATCAGTTTTCACCACTCCTCCGCTGCCTCCCGACCTGAGAATTTCACTGCTCCCCCCTCCCCACCAGGGTCACACCTCGGATATCCGTGCAGACATCCGTAGCCGTGGGAGATCTGGCCGGCGGCCAGAATATCGGCATGGGGGCGGCCAGAATATCGGCATGGGATGGCCATCGGGACCAGGTAAATTTAGTTGCATGTTTTTTAATGAAATACAATACTAAAATGAGGGGACCGCACTGAGGCCTCGCCACCGCCGGTAAAATGCGGAGGGGCCTTCTTGGCATCGGGAGTCGTGGCGGGCCTCTTCTGGAAGAATTTTCTGGGACCCCGCCACGATCCCCGAAGCCGGAGGGCTGGTAAAATGCAGCCCGTGGGGTACCGCAATGATCAGTGCTTGGGCCCCAGCTGTTCACAACCTTTATCAATGATTTGGATGTGGGGACCAAATGTAATATTTCCAAGTTTGTTGAGTTGTGAGGTGGATGCAAATAGGCTTCAAGGGAATTTAGGCAGGTTAAGATTGGGCAAGAACATGGCAGATGAATATAATGTGGAAAAATGTGAAATTAGACACTTTGGTAGGAAAAACAGAAATGGAGAGTATTTCTTAAATGTTGAGAGTTTTTTTTAATTCGTTTATGGGATGTGGACATCGCTGGTTAGGTCAGGATTTATTGCCCATCCCTAATTGCCCTTGAGAAGGCAGTGATGAGCTGCCTTCTTGAACCGGAGAAAAAGAACTGCTCTCCAGTGTAAAAAAAAATTAACCAGCATGTGTAGAAAAAAAAAGGCTCTCTAAGTTAAAAAAAAAATGCACCAGCCTCTGTAAACAAAGAACAGCTCTCTATTTAAAAGAAAATGTAGTCTCCCTCTTAAAAGGGGCACGCTTGTGAAAACAAATCTGTCTAACAAGAAAATAAAAAAATGTGCCTGTGATAAAGAAATCCTGTAAAAAGTCCGATATTTATATAAAAAAAAGCAGGATCATTAAGACAATGGCTTTCAGGTATCTAGTTATAGATTCAAATGTGTTGGACATAGCATCTGAATTGAAACTGTTCCGACAACGAATGGAACTGTGTTTCCTGGATCAAGAAGTGAGTGAACCACAGAAACAAGCTATCAAGATCAAGATCTTACTTGGTAACAAGGGCCTGCAATGAATCAATACATCAGGATTGTCAGCTGAGGATCAGAAGGACCCTAGCAAGCTATGGACATTCCTGGATGAGCAACTCAAAGTGAAGTTCCATTTCTGGGTACATTGGCTTGAGCTTATGACCAACTGGCAAAGGCAAGATGAGTACATTGACTAGTTTTTGACAAGGTGCCGAGACAGTGACTTTGCAGATAGCAAACTGTCAGAATGGATTATAGAGCTAGTAATCACACCTGCATGAATAACTATCCTTCAAAAAGACCTGCTAGAAAAGAAGAAAGGGCACACCGTAGATGCACTACTCAATGGTGGAAGAAAATTTGAAGCCATCATGGCTTGGTACCAACATTACAAGCATTGGGGCAGCTACAACAATTGGTATGGTAATCAAGGCTCAGAAGTCTGCTAAGCCTTGTGGCAAATGCGGTCTGACTCACCCATTTCATAGGAACACAGAAACATTAGACTTAGGAGCAGGAGTAGGCCATTTGGCCCTTCAAGCCTGCTCCACCATTCAATAAGATCATGGCTGAAAAAATCTGGCAGATCAAATGCAGAGGGACCATCTGCAAGACAGGATGGCAAATACAACAAGAAGTATGCCAACACACAACAAAATCCCAAACAGGTATACAGGTCAGCAGAGAGACAGATTTTCAGGAGGACATGGATGATGTACACACTCGTGTGAACAGCAAGCGAGCATTCCATGTAGTCACTTTGGTCAACATGTCAATTATATCACGCAATCAGAAGTATTCACCATGATCAGGATTATATGACCGCAAAAGTGTGGCAGGCATAAGCTCAGAGTAAAAACTGACACCGGAGCAAGTGCAAACAATCTGCCCATCCATATACGGAAGGTCATTTACTTAAAGAAATGGGAATATATGGTAGGACCCTCTATGGCTCGGCTGACTGCCTACAATGATTTTCCAATCAAGTGCATTGGAATAATAACCTTGCAGTGCATCTATGGGAGCTCTGAATGGCTACCATGAATGTTTTATATTGTAGACGCAACTTGACAAGCTGTCACAGGACTTCCAGTATGCCGGGATTGCGAATTGTTACAATGCATAGTTTCATTAACGCACCGAAGATGGTAGAAAATATCCAGATTGAGAGTATTGGGTTGGTCCATGTAAAGGGCAGCACAAAGGCTGGGACTCTTGACACAAAGAGACAATATGACTGGAAATCTCTCCTTGAGCTTCAGCTAGTACCTGGAGGCCAGAGGGATTGCTGGTGATTGTAGGAAAGCCTACAACAGGCCAGTGGGAGTCATTCAAAGAGAAAATAGTGAGAGTTCAGAGCCAACATGTACCCATTAAGGTGAAGCGTAGGACCAACAAGTCCAGGGAACCCTGGATGTCAAGGGATATAGAGGATTGGATCAGGAAAATAAAGGAGGCTTATGGCAGATTCGGAGCGCTGAAAACAGTGGAGGCCCTAGAGGAGTATAGAAAGTGTAGGGGGTACTTAAAAAAAGTAATTAGGCGAGCGATGAGGGGACGTGAAAAAACATTGGCGGGCAAGATAAGGGAAAATCCTAAGGCGTTTATAAGTATATTAAGGGCAAGAAGATAACCAGGTAAAGAGTGGGGCCCATTAGGGACCGAAGTGGCAATCTGTGTGTGGAGCCAGAGGATATAGGTGAGGTTTTAAATGATCATGATTCATCTGTGTTTATTATGGAGAAGGACGATGTAGGTGTGGAGATCAGGGACGGGGATTGTGATGTACTTGAACATGTTAGCATTGAAAGGGAGGAAGTATTAGCTGTTTTAGCAAGCTTAAAAGAGGATAAACCCCCAGGCCCAGATGAGATGTATCCCAGGCTGTTAAGTGAGGCAAGGGAGGAGATAGCAGGGGCTCTGACACAAATTTTCAAATCCTCTCTGGCCACAGGAGAGGTACCTGAGGATTGGAGGACAGCGAATGTGGTACCATTATTCAAGAAGGGTAGCAGGGATAAACCAGGTAATTACAGGCCGGTGAGTCGAATATCAGTGGTTGGGAAACTATTGGAAAAAATTCTGAGGGAAAGGCTTAATCTCCACTTGGAGATGCAAGGATTAATCAGGGATAGTCAGCATGGCTTTGTCAGGGGGAGATTGTGTCTAACTAAATTGCTTGAATTTTTTGAGGAGGTGACTAGATGTGTAGATGAGGGTAAAGCAGTTGATGTAGTCTACATGGATTTCAGTAAGGCTTTTGATAAGGTCCCGCATGGGAGATTGGTTAAGAAGGTAAGAGCCCATGGAATCCAGGGCAATTTGGCAAATTGGATCCAAAATTGGCTTAGTGGTGGGAGGCAGAGAGTGATGGTCGAGGGTTGTTTTTGTGAGTGGAATCCTGTGACCAGTGGTGTACCGCAGGGATCGGAGCTGGGACCTTTGCTGTCTGTAGTGTACATTAATGATTTAGACGTGAATACAGGAGGTGTGATCAGTAAGTTCGCAGATGACACAAAAATTGGTGCTGTCGTAAATAGTGAGGAGGAAAGCCTTAGATTACAGAATGATACAGATGGGCAGGTAAGATGGGTAGAGCAGTGGCAAATGGAATTTAATCCCGAGAAGTGTGAGGTGATGCATTTTGGGAGGGCTAACAAGTCAAGGGAATGGAAGTATGAGGGTCAGAGGGACCTTGGTGTACTTGTCCATAGATCACTGAAGGCAGCAGCACAGGTAGATAAGGTAGTTAGGAAGGCATATGGGATACTTGCCTTTATTAGCCAAGGCACAGAATATAAGAGCAGGGAGGTTATGATGGAGCTGTATAAAATGCCAGTTAGGCCACAGCTTGAGTACTGTGTACAGTTCTGGGCACCACACTATAGGAAGAATGTGATTGCACTGGAGAGGGTGCAGAGGAGATTCACCAGGATGTTGCCTGGGCTGGAGCATTTCAGCTATGAAGAGAGACTGAAAAGGCAAGGGTTGTTTTCCTTAGAGCAGAGAAGGCTGAGGGGGGACATGATTGAGGTATACAAAATTATGAGGGGCATTGATACATTAGATAGGAAGAAACTTTTTCCCTTAGCGGAGGGGTCAATACCCAGGGGGCATAGATTTAAGGTAAGGAGCAGAAGGTTTAGAGGGGATTTGAGGAAAGATTTTTTCACCCAGAGGATGGTTGGAATCTGGAACGCACTGCCTGAAGAGGTGGTAGAGGCAGGAACCCTCACAACATTTAAGAAGTATTTAGATGAGCACTTGAAACGCCATAGCATACAAGGCTACGGGCCAAGTGCAGGAAAATGGGATTAGAATAGTTAGGTGCTTGATGGCCGGCACAGACACGATGGGCTGAATGGCCTGTTTCTGTGCTTTATAACTCTATGACTCTATGTGACTCTATGTTGCCAGTCATCATTTTTCTAAACTTTCTAAACAAGGGAAGATGAACGCACCATATGACAGGGAAGCAGGACCATAATTAGCTCGTTTGCGAGTTGGACAGAAGGTCAGAGTCCTCAGTTGTGCTTCGGAAACTTGGTATTCTGCAGAGGTTGCTAGGATATGCAACCAACCCAGATCGTACGAGGCCCATGCACCCAATGGTGCTATTCTCAGACAGAACAAAGTCAGCTAAGTATGAGTATGACAAAGTATGACAGCACTACATGTAGCATCACAGACACATTCAACGACAAAGTCTGAAGATGAACGTACAGAGGCTACAAGCACCGAGGAAGATCTTGCAAAGCAGAGTTATGAGCCATCAGAGTCTCAGAGTAGTTGTCAAGACGAGCTCAGCTCTGGAAAGAGGTTTACAGTAACAAAATCAAGACAAATAAGCAAACCTCCTCTATATTTTAGGGAGTGTTAAACTTGCTTATTTGTAAATAATGTTTTGTTTTATTCATGTATAATTCGTCTAAACCACAACATCATTGTATATTGTACATATGTTTTTATCTTTGGAAAAAAGGGAAATGTTGTGGGAGCACAGTAAGAGAGAACCGCCTTGAGAAACTGTAAGTGAGGGTCACGGAAGGAAGTAATGCCTCATCATACATGACCAGGGAGTTGTGGGTGTAGCCCGACAGAGTGAGATGTGCTGAAATGTGATTCATGTAGTAGCTGCATGTGTGTGTATATATATATATATATATATATATATGTTATAGTTAAGTTATAATACAAATTTATATATTTTTTGGATATTACTTGTAGTCCCATGAGTCTTAGAATAGTTCACATATCAAAGCAACTAATATTATTACAATAATGATCTGGACTGTGCTAAATCATCCTTGGTGTCAGACTGTTACAGCCCATATTCATTTCCATAGGTGAGTGGCACAATTTTGCTTGTTAAAGACAGTAAACTTGAATTACTTCAATTAACTTCCCATGGGATACCTTAAGTTAGTCCCAGTTGAAATTGAACATGTGGATTGGTATCTCTGTGGGAAATGGATGCAACTGGTGCATTGTAGCTGCAAAAATACCTTTACAGCTGCAAGTTTGTGGTATGTATCCAGTAAAAGAGGGCAGATAGGGTGTCTGTTCCTCACACAGGCTTCATTCTGTGGTTGGTCAGGGGAGGGAGGGGCAGAAAATGTCCTTCTAATCTCAAGAGGAAATCTCTGTACAAATCCATAACCCCACCGCTCATTGCAACCAGCAAAATCACAACTTTAAATTGCAAATTTGAAGCTGTATCATTCAAAATAAACCATAATAAATTATACTGAATTGTAGCTGAAAGTATTGACTGCCCCCTCCTGACATCAGAGTTGACCTTGGCTGTCAAGCAGGTTCACGTTAAAATACCATCAATATCTGAGCAAAGCCTTCTGTCCCTCTGCACGGAATGGACACCTCACTGTGTGTGTCAAACTGATAATTCAAAACTACCCGACTAGCATATTAACTGAGACTAATCAGTACAAATTCTTAAAGTTTGTACCCTGTTTTGATCATGTTGATTTGAGCTGAATGTTCTCTGCAGGGTCTGTAAATGTAAATGGGGCATATGCTTCTCAGTCAAGCCTGAAGAAGTTCTTAGCTAAATACTTAAAAGGAGTGGCTTCTTCACACTTGAGACTTGCGAACATATGGAACAGACTGCCACCTACAGCAATGAGTGCTGACTCACTCAAAGTAATCTCATTGCAAATAGCTGAATTCCCGAGGCAGGAGGAAGGTGAACACAGTCTGTACAAGGAACAAAAGAAAAAGACTTGATAGCAACATGATTAGTCAAATGGTACTGAACTCCTTTTCTCATCTTTGCTCTTAATATTAGGCTATTGTCAAGTTACAAATCCATTAAATATAAAAATAGCAAACAAACAAGTTGAATTTTGTAGCACTTAATCCATCACTGGTGTGATTATGATATCATAGAATTACAGCTCAGAAGGAGGCCATTCGGCCCATTGTGTCTGCAAGGGCGGCACAGTGGCGCAGTGGTTAGCACCGCAGCCTCACAGCTCCAGTGACCCAGGTTCAATTCTGGGTACTGCCTGTGTGGAGTTTGCAAGTTCTCCCTGTGTCTGCGTGGGTTTCCTCCCACATGCCAAAGGCTTGCAGGTTGATAGGTAAATTGGCCATTAGCAATTGCCCCTAGTATAGGTAGGTGGTAGGGAAATATAGGGACAGGTGGGGATGTGGTAGGAATATGGAATTAGTGTAGGATTAGTATAAATGGGTGGTTGATGGTCGGCACAGACTCAGTGAGCCGAAGGGCCTGTTTCAGTGCTGTATCTCTAAACTAAACTAAACTAAACAGCTCTCCTAATGAGCATTTCACCGAGTGCCACTCTCCCACCTTCTCCCCATAACCCTGCATGTTCTTCCTTTCCATATAACAGTCTAATTCACTTTTGAATGCTTCAATTGAACCTGTCTCCACCAAACTTTCAGGCAGCGTACTCCAGACCTGAACCACTTGCTGCGTGAAAAAGTTTTTCCTCATGTTGCTTTTGCTTCTTTTAGCAATTACTTTAAATCTGTGCCCTTTCGTTCTCGATCCTTTCACGAGTGAGAACAGTTTCTCGCTATCTACTCTGTCCAGACGCCTCATGATTTTGAATACTACTATCAAATCTTCTCTTAGCCTTCTCTTTTCCAAGGAAAACAGTCCCAACTTCTCCAATTTATCTTCATAGCTGAAGTTCCTCATCCCTGCAACCATTCTCGTGAATCTGTTCTGCACCCTCTCTAATGCCTTCACCTCTTTCCTAAAGCACGGCGCCCAGAACTGGACACAATACTCCAGCTGAGGCCAAACTAGTGCCTTATACAAGTTCAACATAACCTCAGAAAGTGCTGGAAATACTCAGCAGGTTGGGCAGCATCTGTGGAGAGAGAATAAGAGTTCATCTGATGGAAGGTCACTGACTTGAAACGTTAACTCTGCTTCTCTCTCCACAGATGCTGCCTGACTTGTTGAGTATTTCCAGCACTTTCTGTTTTTATTTTAGATGACCAGTATCTGCAGTATTTTGCTTTTATTCAACATAACCTCCTTGCTCATGTACTCTATGTCCCTATTAATAAAGCCCAGGATATTATATGCTTTATTAACTGCTCTCTCCACCTGTCTTGCCACCTTCAATGACTTGTGCACATATACACCCCAGTCCCACTGCTCCTGCACCCCCTTTAGAATTGTATACTTTATTTTAAATTATCTCTCCATGTTCTTCCTACCAAAATGAATCACTTCACATTTCTCCACTTTGAACTTCATCTGCCACATGTCTGCTCATTTTGCGAACTTGTCTATGTCCTTTTGAAGTTATACACTATCCTCCCCACAGTTGACAATGCTTCCAAGCATTGTATCATCCGCAAACTTTGAAATTGTGCCCTGTACACCAAGGTCTGGGTCAGGGTTGTCCAACAGATGGTCCAGCCATGATCTGGCCTGCCAAAGGTTTACATCTGACTCGTGGGTGTAAACTGTACCCGGGGCCGTTCCTCACCCTCATCAGGACTCTGTGACTGGAGATGGGACATTCTTCTTGCAGACCGGCCTTTTAAAAAACATTGTGCTGTTAGTTTCACAGCTGACAATTACTGAAGCAGGAAAGCACTTCCCAACATTGGACAGATTTGGGGTTTTCTACTTTTTTTTAAAAGCCCACTGGAAAACCCAGAATCTGTCTGATGTTGGGAAGCGCATTTCTGCTTCAGCAGCTGTCAGTTACAAAACTGACAGCGCGATGTTTTTTAAACAAACTAACCAACCACTAAACTGCTTTGTTGAGCGCATCCACTCAGTGTAACTGTCAGAGAGAGGGAGAGAGAGGGGGTATGGAGGTAACTAAGAGAGAGAGGAGAACAAAGAGAGAGGGGGAAATAAAGAGAGAGAGGAAGACTTGGTGCGAGGGGGAGGAACAAATAGAGAGAGGAGACAGAGATAGAGGGGGGAAACAGAGAGAGAGAGGAGAGGAAAGAGAGAGAGTGGGGGAACAGAGAGAGAGGCAGACCAGAGAGAGAGGGGCGGGGGAACAAAGAAAGTGAGGACAGCACCGAGAAGGGGGGGGGGGGGGGAACGGAATAACACAGAGAGGGGGGAAGCACAGGGAGAGAGAGAGAGAGAGAGAGAGAGAGAGAGAGCAAAGACAGAGGGAGAGAGATCAGGATCACTCCTGACAGACGGATATCTATCCAGAATACACTGCATCGTGATATCAAGTGTGTGGGCAGAGATTGACTACTTATGCAAGCAAAAACAATGCCAGGTATGTCACTAAATCAGTTTTCAATATAGTGATGAGAAAATAGGTCAATAAATTAGTCTTCTCATTTAAAGCTTTTTTGCAAAAATGCATATTTGTTGTTTTTGTTAGTAAGATAAATTTTTAATGCCTTTATCTTTCAAAACTTGCTCACCGACCCTTGGCCGGAGCATAAATTCTAATGCGGCCCTTCGCTCTTAAAGGTTGGACAACCCTGGTCTAGGCCATTAATATATATCAGGAAAAGCAAGGACCCCAACACTGACCCCTAGGGAACTCCATTACAAACCTTCCTCCAGCCCAAAAAACATTAATTAACCATTACTCTTTGTTTCCTGTCACTCAGCCAATTCTGAATCCATGTTGCTACTGTCCTGTTTATTCCATGAGCTATAACTTCTCTTACAAGTCTGTTGTGCAGTATTGTATCAAGTGCCGTTTGGAAGTTCATGTACATCACATCAATTGCATTGCCCTCATCAACCCTTTCTGTTACCTCCTCAAAAAACTCTAGAAAGTTAATTAAACATGATTTTCCCTTAAGAAATCCATGCTGGCTTTCCTTAATTAACCCGCATTTGTCCATGTGAATTATTCTTTCTAGAATGTTTCCCCACCACCAAAGTTAAACTGACTGGCCTGCAGTTGCGAGGCTTATCTTTACATCCCTTTTTGAACAAGGGTGTAATGTTTACAATTCTTCAGTCCTCTGGTACAAGCCCTGAGTCTAAAGAAGACTGAAAAATTATGGCCAGTGCCTCTACAATTTCCACTCTCACTTCCCTCAGTATCCTTGGATGCATCTCATCTGGTTCTGATGCTATATCCATTTTAAGTACAGACAGCCTATCTAATATGTCCTCCGTATCAATGTTAAACACTTCTAGTGTCTGAATTACTTCCTTTTTTACCATTGACTGAGTTGCACCTTCTTCCTTTGTAAAGACAGATGCAAAGTATTCATTTAATACCTCAGCTATGTCCTCTGCCTCCATGCACAAACCTCCTTTTTAGCCCCTAATCAGCCCCACCCTTCTTTTACCATCCTTTTACTATTTATATGTCTATAGAATAATTTGGGATTCCCTTTTATGTTAACTGCCAGTCTCTTTTCATACTCTCTCTTTGCTTCTTCTCTTATTTGCTTTTTCACTTCCCCTCTGGCCCTTCTATATTCAGCCTGATTCTCAATAGTATTTTCTACCTGGCATCTGTTGTAAGCACACTTTTTCTTCTTTAGTTGAATCTCTTTCTCTTTTGTCATCCAGGGAACATACCTTGACTGTGCCCAAACTATCTCTTCTTTGAAGGTAGCCCATTGTTCAGCTCCATTTATCCTGACAGGCTTTGACTCCCATTTATTCATCCCAGATCCATTCTTACTCCATTAAATTGGCTTTTCCCAGTTAATTATTCTTACTCTGGATTGTTCTTTGTCCTTTTTCATAGTCAGCCTCAACCTTATGATACAATGACCATTGTCCTGCAAATATATTTCATCAGTACCTTATCTCTTTTCATATTTGTTGAGAAACATATGTTAAGTGATATATTTTATTATTTCATGGCATGTGGGCATCACTGGCAAGGCCAGCATTTATTGCCCATCTCTAATTGCCCTTGCGAAGCTGGTGGTGAGCCTTCTTGAGCAATTGCAGTCCTTGAAAGAGTTCCAGGATTTTGAAATAGCGACCACAAAGGAATGGCAATATATTTCCAAGTCAGGATGGGGTGTGAATTGTAGGGAAACTTGTGAATTGTGGTGTTCCTATGTGCCTATTGCCCTTGTTCTTCTTGGTGGTAGAGGTTACGGGTTTGGAAGGTGCTGTTGAAGGAGCCTTGGCATGTTGCTGCAGTGCATCTTGTAGATAGTACACTCTGCTGCCATTGCGTGCTGGTGGTGGAGGGAGTCAAACTTTAAGCTGGAGAATGATGTGCCAATCTAATGGGTTGGATAATGTCCTGGATGGTGTTGAGCTTCTTGAGTGTTGTTGGAGCTACACTCATCCAGGCAAGTGGGAAGTATTCCTGCCTTGTGCCTTGTAAATGGTGGACAGGATTAGGGACAGGAAGTAAGTTATTCACCACAGAATTCCCAGCCTTTGACCTGCCCTTACAGCCACAGTATTTATATGCTGGTCTAGTTTAGTTTCTGGTCAGTGGTAACCCCCTGGGATGTTGATGGTGGGAGAGTTAGCAATGGAATGCTGTTGAATGTCAAGGGGAAATGGCTGGATTCTGTCTTGTTGGAGATGTTCCTAGCCTGGCTGAAAATGATTGGCCCTAGAACACTGCCCTCAGGGACTCCTGCAGCGATGTTCTGGGGCTGAAATAATTGGCCTGCAATAGCGACAACTGTCTTCCTTTGTACTAGCTATGACTCATTGGATCATTGGATCATGGGAAATAGGAGCAGGAGTAGACCATTCGGCCCATCGAGCCTGCTCCACCATTCAAACAGATCATGGCTGATTATCTACCTCTACGCCATTTTTCCACACTATCCCCATATCTGTTGATGTAACTCATATGCAGAAATCTATTAATTTCTGTTTTGAACATGCTCAATGATTGTGATTCCCCAGCCCTATGGGGTAGAGAATTCCATAGATTCACCACCCTCTGAGTAAAGAAATTTCTCCTCCTCTCAGTCTTAAATGGCCTATCCCTTTTTCTAAGACCATGTCCCCTGGCCCTAGTCTCATCATCCAGAGGAAACATCCTACCCACAGCTACCCTGTCACGCCCTGTAAGAATTTTGTAAGTTTCAGTGAGATCAACTCTCATTCTTCGAAATGCAAGAAAATACAGGCCTAGTTTCTCCAAACTGTCCTCATAAGACAATCCCGCCACCCCAGATATTAGTCTGGTGAACCTCCATTGCACTCCCTCTATGGCTAGTATATCCTTTCTTAGATAAGGAGACTAGGAGGCTAGTGTGCGAGACCCCCTTGGGGATGATGAACCACAATATGATAGAATTCTTCATCAAGATGGAGAGTGACGTAGTTGATTCTGAGACAAGTATCTTAGTAAAGGAAACAATGAAGGTATGAGGCGTGAGTTGGCTATGACGGATTGGGAAACGTTACTCAAAGGGATGACGGTGGATAGGCAATGGCAAACATTTAAAGAGCACATGGATGAACTGCAACAATTATTTATCCCTGGCTGGCGTAAATGTAAAATAGGAAAGGTAGCCAAACCATAGCTTACAAGGGAAATTAGAGATGGCATTCGTTCTAAGGAAGAGGCATAAAAATTTGCCAGGAAAAACAACAGACCTGAGGATTGGAAACAGTTTAGAATTCAGCATAGGAGGACCAAGGGATTGATTAAGAAGGGGAAAATAGAGTACGAGAGCAAGCTTGTGGGGAACATAAAAACTGACTGTAAAACTTTCTATAGGTATGTGAAGAGAACAAGATTGGTGAAACAGTGGAATTTATTATGGGGAATAAAGAAATGGCTGACCACATAAATGCATACTTTGGTTCTGTCTTCACAAAGGAGGACACAAATATCATACCAGAAATGTTGGGGAACACAGGGCTTAGTGAGAGAGAGGAACTGAAAGAAATCAGTATGAGTAGAGAAATGGTGTTGGGGAAATTGATGGGATTGAAGGCCGATAAATCCCCAGGGCCTGATGGTATGCATCCCAGAGTACTTAAGGAAGTGGCCTGAGAAATAGTAGATGGTCATCTTCCAAGATTCTATAGACTCTGGAACAGTTCCTATAGATTGGAGGGTAGCTAATGTAACCCCACTATTTAAAAAGGGAGGTAGAGAGAAAGCAAGGAATTATAGACCAGTCAGCCTGATGTCGGTAATGGATAAAATTCTAGAGTCCATTATCAAAGATTTTATAGCAGAGCACTTAAGAGAACAGTGGTAGAATCAGGCAGAGTCAGCTTGGACTTACGAAAGGGAAATCATGCTTGACAAATCCACTAGAATTCTTCGAGGACGTAACTAGTAGAGTTGATGAGGGGGAGCCAGCGGAAGTATTTTATTCGGACTTTCAGAAGGCTTTTGACAAAGTCCCACATAAGAGATTATCATGTAAAATTAAAGCGCATGGGATTGGGGGTAATGTTTAGTTTAGTTTAGAGATACAGCACTGAAACAGGCCCTTCGGCCCACCGAGTCCGTGCCGACCATCAACCACCCATTTATACTAATCCTACACTAATTCCATATTCCTACCACATCTCCACCTGTCCCTATATTTCCCGACCACCTACCTATACTAGGGGCAATTTTATAATGGTCAATTTACCTATCAACCTGCAAGTCTTTGGCATGTGGGAGGAAACCCACGCAGACACAGGGAGAACTTGCAAACTCCACACAGGCAGTACCCAGAATTGAACCCGGGTCACTGGAGCTGTGAGGCTGCGGTGCTAACCACGGCGCCACTGTGCCGCCCAATGTATTGCAATGGATAGAAAATTGGTTGGCGGACAGGAAATAAAGAATGGGGATAAATGGGTATTTTTCTGAATGGCAGGCAGTGACTAGTGGAGTACCGCAGGGATTGGTGCTAGGACCCCAGCTATTCACAATATATATTAATGATTTAGATGAGGGAACTAAATGTAATATCTCCAGAATTGGAAAAGACAAAAAACTGGGTGGGAGAGTGAGTTGTGAGGAGGATGGAGAGAGGCTTCAGGGTGATTTGGACAAGTTGAGTGAGTGGGCTAATGCATGGCAGATGCAGTATAATGTGGATAAATGTGAGGTTATCCACTTTGGTAGCAAAAACAGGAAGGCAGATTGTTATCTGAATGACTATAAACTGAGAGAGGGGAACATGCAGCGAGACCTGGGTGTTCTCATACACCAGTTGCTGAAGGTAAGCATGCAGGTGCAACAGACGGTAAAAAAGGCAAATGGTATGTTGGCGTTCATAGCGAGAGGATTAAAGTACAGAAGCAGGGATGTTTTGCTACAATTATACAGAGCCTTGGTGAGGCCACACCTGGAATATTGTGTGCAGTTTTGGTCTCCTTATCTGAGGAAGGATGTTCTTGCTATTGAGGGAGGGCAGTGAAGGTTTACCAGACTGATTCCTGGGATGGCGGGACTAACGTATGAGGAGAGATTGAGTCGGTTAGGATTATATTCGCTGGAGTTCAGAAGAGTGAGGTGGGATCTCATAGAAACCTATAAAATTCTAACAGGACTTGAGAGGGTAGATGCAGGAAGGATGTTCCCGATGGTGGGGGAGTCCAGAACCAGGGGTCATAGTCTAAGGATGCGGGATAAACCTTTCAGGACTGAGATGATGTGAAAGATCTTCACCCAGAGAGTGGTGAGCTTGTGGAATTCGCTACCACAGAAAGCAGTTGAGGCCAAAACATTGTATGTTTTCAAGAAGGAGTTAGATATAGCTCTTGAGTTTAAAGGGATCAAAGGATTTGGGGCGAAAGCGGGAACAGGTTACTGAGTTGGATGATCAGCCATGATCATATTGAGTGGCGAAACAGGCTGGAAGGGCCGAATGGCCTACTTCTGCTCCTATTTTCTATGTTTCTATGTTTCAAATCTGTATACAATACTACAGGTGCGATCTCACTAAGGCCTTATACAATTGCAGCAAGACATCTTTACTCCTGTACTCAAATCCCCTTGCAAGCAAGACCAACATACCATTTGCTTTTCTAATTGATTGCTACACCTGCATACCAGGACACTCAGGTCCTTTGGGATGTCACACTTCCCAACCTCTCACCATTTATGAAATGCTCTGCCTTTCTGTTTTTCTATCAAAGTGGATTACTTCACATGTATTCACATTGTATCCCATGTTCTTGCCCATTCACTTAGCGAGTCCAAAACCCCTTGAAGCCTCCTTGTATCCTCCTCACAACTTACAGTCCCACCTAGTTTTGTGTCATCAGCAAATTTGGAAATAATACATTTGGTCCCCACATCCAAATCATTTATATAGATTGTGAACAGTTGTGGACCAAGCATTGATCCTTGTGGTACCTCACTAGTAACAGCTTGCCATCCTGAGAATGACCCATTTCTTCCTACTCTCTGCTTTCTGTCTGTTAACCAATTCTCAATCCATTGCAGTATGTTACCCCCAATCCCATGTGCTCTAATTTTGTTTATTAACCTCCTGTGTGGGACCTTAGCAAAAGCCTTCTGAAAATCCAAATACACCATATCCACTAGTTCTCCTTTACCTATGTTACAAGTAACATCCTCAAAACACTCCAACAGTTTTGTCAAACATCATTTCAACCAGTGGAGAGCTTTACCCCAATTTCCATTGACTTCAATTTTACTTGGGCTCCTTTATGCCACATTTGATCAAATGATGTCAAGGGCAATCACTCTCACCCAGAACATCATTAAGAATCCAAAGAGCATGATGTAAATCAAAAAAAGCAGTGATTATGTAATGCTCGATTAAATTTTTAAAGGCAGTAGATTGTAAGAAGAATGAAAGGCTGAAGGAGTCAAGAAATCCTAGAGTTTTGAGATCTTGATAAAGAATGAGTCAGAGTCGGAGATGGTACAATGCAAGAAATGCTGGATTCACTCAGCAGGTCTGGCAGCATCTTTCCACAGATGCTGCCAGACCTGCTGAGTGAATCCAGCATTTCTTGTTTTTGTTTCAGATTTCCAGCATCCGCAGTATTTTGCTTTTATTATTATGGTACAATGCATTCTGATTTCAGCACTCTGCTCATGAATTGAACTATCCTATGGAGCCTTGGCCAATAGCCAGTAAATGATGTAGAAGATTGAAAGCATGGCAACTTATTCAAATTTAATTTCTTATCGCCTATCCAATAAGTAGCTGTTAACATTTTTACTCCACTGCAACAAACCAAGCGTTTAATTGTTAGATTAATTATCAATTGAATGTTTTATATTGATTTTTTTTTAAACTTTATTTTCATGTAGCCAGTTTGCAGTTCACTGATGCACCAGCATTTAATTTATCAATGTCTGCAAATTGGTGTCTTAACGATTCTGCCTACCAGCCTCTACTTGGATTCTGAACAACCATACAGTTCGTGTAGGGTATAGAGTTTTATTAAAGACTATACTTCAAAAAAAAAATGTTAATGCTGGGGAGTGGAACACTTTCCATTTCAGGCTTCAAACACTCCCAAATAGGTTAGAAGCAGAGTAAAGTCCTTCTGTTCTGCCTGAACAGTTTACCTCAGCCTCTACGACTGTGCTGGCGTGACATTTTCCATTTACAACAGCTGTGATCTCATGGTTTTTCAGTAGATATTGCCAATTTAGACAATTTGTGGCAAATTAAGAGCAGCGCTGTTTTGTGGACCCATTCCCATTAGGAGCTGGATTGAGACTGCTCAAATTCATTTCACAGCCAGCATTCAGCAGATTTATCCCATCAGCCTTGGTTGGCTTTAAACTTAAGTCCCTGTGAGGAAAAGTCAGTGCCTTACACACTGAAACAACCTATCCCAAGAAGTATTTTTAAGTGAAAGTAACAAAGATAAAATATAAATGCTAGAACTTCAAACTAGAATTTAAATGTTTGAAAATTGTTCAAAGGTCAGTCATGGTCAGGGGCTGGGTCTTCAGCAGCAAATAACTTACCTCCTGACTTTCTTAGGTCTTTCTACCATCTACATAACATAAGTCAGAAGTGTGATGGAATACTCTCCACTTGTCTGGATGAGTACATCTCCAACACGGACACGGAAGTGTTCAATGAATGGCCTGACACTGGGAAGTTCTGAGGAACAAAGGGACCTTGGCGTGTTTGTCCATAGATCTCTGAAGGCAGAAGAGCAGGTTAATAAGGTGGTGAAAAAGGCATATGGGACACTTGCCTTTATCAATCGAGGCATAGATTACAAAAACAGGGAGGTCATATTGGAGTTGTATAGAACTTTGGTAAGGCCACAGCTGGAGTACTGTGTGCAATTCTGGTCACCACATTATAGGAAGGATGTGATTGCACTGGAGGGGATGCAGAGGCGATTCACCAGGATGTTGCCTGGGATGGAATATTTAAGCTATGAAGAGAGGTTGGATAGGCTTGGGTTGTTTTCACTGGAGCAGAGAAGACTGAGGGGTGACCTGATCGAGGTGTACAAGATTATGAGGGGCATGGACAGGGTGGATAGGGAGCAGCTGTTCCCCTTAGTTGAAGGGTCAGTTACGAGGGGACACAAGTTTAAGGTGAGGGGCGGGAGGTTTAAGGGGGATTTGAGGAAGAACCTTTTTACCCAGAGGGTGGTGACGGTGTGGAATGCACTGCCTGGGAGGGTGGTAGAGACGGGTTGCCTCACATCCTTTAAAAGTACCTGGATGAGCACTTGGCACGTCATAACATTCAAGGCTATGGGCCAAGTGCTGGCAAATGGGATTAGGTAGACAGACAGTCAGGTGTCTTTAATGCATCGGTGCAGACTCGATGGGCTGAAGGGCCTCTTCTGCACTGTATTATTCTGTGATTCTGTGATTAAGAAGCTTGACACCATCCAGGACAAAGCAGCCGGCTTGATTGGCACCCCTTCCACCACCTTCAACATTCACTCCCTCCACCACCAGTGCACCATGGCTGAAGTGTGCACCATCTACAAGATGCACTTCAACAACTCCCCTAGGCTCCTTCGACAGCTCCTTCCAAATTCGTGATCTCTGTGCCTAGACGAACAAGAGCAGCACATATGGGAACACCACCACCTGAAAGTTCACCTCCATGTCACACACCATCCTGACATGGACATATATCGACATTCCTCCACTGTCACTGAGTCAAAATTCTGAAGCTCACTGAAACAAAGTAGCACTGCGGGTGTGCCTACACCACAAAAACTGCTGCAGTTCAAGAAGGTGGCTCACCACCACCTTTTCAAAGGCAATTAGGGATGGCTAATGAATGCTGGGCTTGCCAGTGATGCTCACATCTCATGAACGAATAGTTAAAACAACTATGAGAAAATGGTAGCTTAAAATTTTAGATGTGAGTCTTCATCAGAATTCCTTGATTCTTCCTTCTGAAGTACTTTGTTAGAATGTTATCTTCATATGGATCATTTACCTATGTATCTTTACAGCAATCATGATATACAATGGCCTCTGATGCAACAATGTCAGATACAGTAAGCATTGGTCTGACTTGGAGATCAAAATAAAGCACACTCCTCACTACAAATTTTTTATGCCCAGCAAGGCAGGATGGGAGACTATTTATTTTCTTGACATTAGTTCTACAGCATCTCTAAGAAAATACTGACTAAAGCTTAATCGTTTGGGTTGGTTCATATCATTTTATTATTTCTTACACTGCTCATTAGGACTTACTTTGTGAGGCTAACAATGCCAGTGATTGGAATACACCTGCAAAATACAAATGTTATGAATTTGTATTCTTGTCAACTATTGACTTTCCGTATCTCCTGATTAATTAGTATTGTTTGTAAATAAACTTGAATAAATGGACTTCTAATTCAAAGGTTGTGGGTTCAAGTCCCACC
The DNA here is from genome assembly GCF_036365525.1 of Heterodontus francisci. NCBI lineage: Eukaryota > Metazoa > Chordata > Chondrichthyes > Heterodontiformes > Heterodontidae > Heterodontus > Heterodontus francisci. The sequence goes on from NC_090375.1 coordinate 43,739,554, forward strand.
AAAGTCGTACTTTATCTTTACACAGAGGGTGGTGAGTGCCTGGAACTTGCTGCCGGGGGAGGTGGTGGAAGCAGGTACGATAGCGACGTTTAAGAGGCATCTTGACAAATACATTAATAGGATGGGAATAGAGGGATACGGTCCCCGGAAGTGCAGAAGGTTTTAGTTTAGGCAGGCATCAAGATCGGCACAGGCTTGGAGGGCCGAATGGCCTGATCCTGTGCTGTACTGTTCTTTGTTCTTTTGTTCTAAAGTTGCCTCTTCCCGTTGTAATGCTGTGTGCAATCAGCCTACATGGAACACTGCAACCTGATAACCAGATACCTACACCATTTCAGATGCCAGACCTCATGAACTGAAAAGGAAAGGGAACGATGAACCTGAGCTGATAAAATGTTCTCAGTGAGCAAGTCAAAAAATGGATTTAAAAAATTCGAAGCTAGTATCAAGCAGGTAAGTCAAACCAGATGAGCTGTAGATGAAACACTGTCAAGATCTTTCAAAACATCAATTAAGTGTCAAACATAGCAAAAACTGATATTCTAAAACTACTTCAGCAAAACATTTTTTTTTCAAACCTGCAAAATGGCTGAGCTGAACAAGAGTATTAGGAATTGCGAGCAATCGCATCAGGATTGAAGTGAGGGTGGAAGTTAGACAAATGAGTGTATGAATTTCCTACATGGCTGATAAGAATAAAAGCATTCTTACATCTTTGAACCTGTTGATGATGATGACCAAAAAGCATGACATACTGATGGGAAAGCTCAACAGGCATTTTACCATCAGGAAAAATATGATTTATAGAATAGTTAAATTGAAGCAGCAAATGTCATTGCTCCAAACAACAGCAACCTGCATTTGTATAGTGCCTTTCATAGGACCATTATCAAACAAATCTTGACACAGAGACGCATAAGGAGATATTAGGGCAGATGACCAAAATCTTGGTGAAAGAGGTAGGTTTAAAGGAGCATCTTATAGCAGGGAAGAGAGGCACAGAGATTTAGGGAGGGAATTCCAGAGTTTAAGGCATTGGCAGCTGAAGGCTGCCAATGGCAAAGCAATTAAAATCAAGGATGCTCAAGAGGTCAGAAATGGACATACGTCAGAGGTCTGGAGGTCTGGAGGAGATTAGAGAGATAGGGAGGGGCAAGGCCATGGAGGGATTTGTTTAACCGGGAGCTAATGTAGGTCAGGGAGCATCATAGTAATGGGTGAATGGAACTTCCTGAGTTAGGACATAGGCAGCAGAGTCTTGGATGACCTCAAGTTTGCGGAGGGTAGAACATGGGAGGACAGCCAGAATTATATCGCAATAGTCAAGTCCAGAGGTAACAAAGGCATGAATAAGGATGTCAGCAGCAGATGAAGTAGGGTTGGAGTCGGGCGATGTTATGGAGTTGGAAATAGGCAGCCTTGGTGATGACGCCGATATGTAGTTGGGAAATCATCTCGGGATCAAATGTGACACCAAGCTTACGAACAGTCTGTTTCAGTCTCAGATAGTTGGGGGAGGGAGAAGGGTGGAGTCGGTGGCTGGGGAATGGAGACTGCGGAGGAGACTGAATACAATGGCTTTGGTCTTCCCAATATTTAGTTGGAGGAAATTTCTGCTCATACAATACTGGATGTCAGACTTGTAGCCTGAAAATTTAAAGACAGTGGAGGGGCTGATAAAAGTGTTGGTGAGGTGCAGCTGGGTGTCATCAGCTGATGCTATGTTTCTGGATGATGTCGTCGAGAAGCAGCATGTAGATGATAAATAGGAGGATCCTTGTGGGAATGGGTAGAAAAACCATTGCAGTTGATTCTCTAGCTATGACTGGATAAATAAGAATGGAACCAGGCAAGTGCAATCCCTTCCAGCTGAACGATTGTAGAGAGGCATTGGAGGAGGATGGTGTGGTCTATTGTGTCAAAGGCTGTTGATAGGTTGAGAAGGATGAGGAGAGATAGGCTACCTTTATCACAGTCACATAGGATGTCATTTGTGACTTTGATAAGAGCTGTTTCAGTACAGTGGCCGGGACAGAAACCTAATGGGAGGGATTCAAACATGGACTTCTGGGAAATATGGGCATGGATTTGGAAGGCAACTTTGAAGGGGAAAAGGAAGTTGGAGATGGTGCGTTGGTTTTCAAAGACGGACTGGTCAAGGCCAATGTTCCCTATATAGTTCAGTTTTTGTGCACGGCCAGTTTTTTAATTGGCGGTCCCTTTAAATTCTTTGTGCACCCACTATGCAGCCACACAGGCATGGTTCTTATCACAGATCAAGGCTTGCACGGTATCTTCCAAGATGCTGAATGGCCATCCAAACGTGCATCTTATCAGGAACATTGGCCAAGATTTTATTTTTGCAGAGATGGGTGATGACGGCAGATTTGAAGGAGAAGGGGACAGTATCTGAGAAGAGAGAACAATATAAGCTAACGTGGGAGCCAGGAAGGGAAGGGTGTGGTCAGCAGTTAATTGGGAATAGGATCGAGGGAGCAGGAGGTAGGTCCCATGAACAACATGAGCATGAGGGAGATAGCGGAGAAACTAGGGAAAGATGCAAGTTCAGGGCTCGGGCAAAGAGATCCTTAGAGGAGGTTTGGCCCAGTGGGCTCGAAAGAGATGGAAGTGGCAGAGGCAACTGATCAGATGGTCTCAGTCTTAGTGACAAAGAAGTCATGAGCTCCTTGCTCTTGTTTCTGGCGATGAAGGTGGAGGAGAGAGGTTTATGAAGGTGAGTAGAGAAAATAAGCCCGGGGTTATTTTTGCATTTCAAGATGATCCTGGATTAGTGAGCAGTTTTGGCAGTGAAGATCAGGACCCAAAAGTGCTTTTAATGGTTCAGTCCAGATCTGGCAGTGATTGTCTGAACCACTTGTCAACAATATCCATTTAAGTCTGAGTCTCTTGAACTTAAGAGAGTGGAGATGAGGGCCATACCAGGGAGAACAACCAGAGTGAGAGAGAGTAATGGTTTTATTGGGCTAGGGCATAAAAGGTGGAGATGGGGGTGTGGTTGAGCAGATCAGTAATTGCACAAATTTCTTGGTGAATGGAGGGTCAAACACTGGAGAGTTATGATTTTGAGAGTAATCCATTATGAGCAGCACAAACTGTACCATCCATTGATGTAAATAGTCAATAGACAAGTAGTACAAGAAGGATTGCAATAAGTCTGCTAAGTGTAACAGATGTGGAAACACTACACACAGAACAAAGAACTGCCCAGCTGCAAATGTTAAATGTCTCAAGTGTGGGAAATGCAGTTTTTTAAAAATTCTTTTCAGGGATGCGGGCATAGCTGGCAAGGCCAGCATTTTTTTCCCATCCCTAATTTGCCCTTGAACTGAGTGGCTTGCTAGGCCATCTCAGAGGGCAGTTAAGAGTCCACCACATTGCTGTGGGTCTGGAGTCACATGTAGGCCAGACCAGTAAGGACAGCAGATTTCCTTCCCCAAAGGACATTAGTGAACCAGATGGATTTTTACAATCAATGATAGTTTCATTGAACCATTACTGAGACTAGCTTTAAATCCAGATTTTTTTGTACTAATTAATTGAACTTAAATTCAATTCATGGTGGGATTGGCACTACGCTAGAGGACTGAAATTCGGGATGGGCAATAAATGCTGGCCTAGCCAGTGATGCCCACATCCTACAAACAAAACAAAAACAGAGAGGTCAATGTGGGAGTGGGACAGAAAATTAAAATGGCAGACAGCAAGAAGCTCAGGATCATGCTTGCGGATGGAACAGAGGTGTTCCACAAAGTGGTCACCCAACCTGTGTTTAGTTTCCCCCATGTAGAGGAAACTGCATCGTGATCAGTGAATGCAAATATACTAAATTGGAAGGAGTACAAGTGCATCTCTCTTTCAACTGGAGAGAGTATTTAGGGTCCAGGATGGTGAGGTGGGAGGAGGTAAAAGTGCAGGTGTTGCATGTCCTGTGTGTGCAGTGAATGGTGCCGTGGGAAGGGGAGGGGATGTTGGGGGTGATTGAGTGGACCAGGGTGTCGCGGAGGGAACGGTCCCTTTAGATGGCTGAAAAAGGAGGGGAAGATCTATTTGGTGGTGGCATCATGCTGGAGGTGGCTGGAATGGAGGAGGGTGATTCATTGAATGTGAAGACTGTTGAGGTGGGAGGTGAGGACAAGGGGAACCCTATCATGGTTCTGTGAGAGAAAGGAAGGGGTGACAGCAGAAGTACAGAAAATGAAATAGACACTGTTGAGTTCCACATTTATCAGAGTTTGTTGAATATGTAACTAGCAGGGTGGATAAAGGGGAACCAGTAGATGTTGTATACCTAGAGTTCCAAAAGGTATTTGATAAGGTGCCACACAAAAGGTGAAGAGGAGGGATAAGGGCTCATGGAGTTGGGAGTAATATATTAACGTAAATGGAAGATTGGTTAATGAATAGGAAGCAAAGAATAAGGATAAACCTGGCATTTTCAAATTGGCAGCCTATAACTAATGGAGTGCCACAAAGATCAGTGCTGGCGCCTCAGCTATTTGCAATCTATACCAATAACTTAGACAAAGAGACTGAGAGTAATGTATCTAAGTTTTCTGACGATACAATGTTATGTGGGAAGGTACGCTGTGAGGAGGACACAAAGAGGCTGCAAAGAGATATAGAGAAGTTAGGTGCGTGGGCAACAAAGTGGCAGATGGAGCATAATGTGGGGAAGTGTGTGGTTATTGACATTGGTAGGAAGAATAGAAAAGCAGAATGTTTTTTAAAAGGCTTGTAAATGTTGATGTTCATAGAGACTTGGGTGTACTTGCACAAGGAACATAGAAAGTTAATATGCAGGTACAGCAAGCAATTAAGAAGGCAAATGGCACATTGGCCTTTATTGCAAGGGGATTGGAGCACAAGAATAAGGAAGTCTTGCTACAATTGTACAGGGCTTTGGTGAGACCACACCAGGAGTACTCTGTGTAGTTTTGGTCTCCATATCTAAGGAAGGATATGCTTGTCTTGGAGGCGGTACAGCGAAAGTTTACTAGTTTGGTTCCTGGGATGAGAGGGTTGTCCTATGATGAGAGGCTGAGTAAATTGGATTCATACTATCTGGAGTTTAGAAGAATGAGAGGTGATCTCATTGAAACATACAAGATACTGAGAGGTTGTTTCCCCTGGCTGGAGGCACAATCTCAGGATAAGGGGTCAGTCATTTAGGACCGAGCTGAGGAGAAATTTCATCACTCAAAGGGTTGTGAATCTCTGGAATTCTCTACCTGAGAGGATTGTGGAGGCTTCATTGTTGAATATATTTAAGGCTGAGATAGACAGATTTTTGGTCTCTCAGGGAATCAAGGGATATGGGGAGGGTGCAGGAAAGTGAAGTTGAGACAGATCAGCCATGATCATATTAAATGGCAGAGCAGACTTGAGGGGGTATATGATCTACTGTTGCTCCTATTTCTTACTGCCTGTGTTCTCTCCCATACTTGTAACTTGTTCTCCTTGACTATAAATATCAAGAAAACTGTGGTCATGGGACGAGGTGTTGCATCTCTGCCCCTGATCACACTAAGTAACATCTCACTGGAAGTGGTGAGCAAATTCTGCTATCTTGGGTCCATGGTGACAGACAATCAGTCCCTTGATGCAGAGCTCAATACACACATAGGGAAAGCAGCTGCACCTTTGGCTGACTCATGAAACGCGAATGGGATAACACAAGGCTGACCCTTAGGACCAAGCTGATGGTTTATGCAGCCTGTGTTCTCACCATCTTGCTGTATGGCTGTGAAATATGAGCGGATTACAGCTACCAGGAAAAGAAGCTCAATGATTTCCATCTTCGCTGTCTGCGGCACATTATGGGTATAGGACCATAGGAACATAGGATATAGGAGCAAGAGTAGGCCATTTGGCCTCTCTAGCCTGCTCCGCCATTCAACTAGATCATGGCTAACTCATTGCCATTTTCCTGCGTTATTCCTCCTATGCCAGGGTATCTTTAATATCTAGAAATCTATCGACCTCTGTCTTGAACATGCTCAATGACGAAGCTTCCACCAGCCCTCTGTGGTAGAAAATTCCACAGATTCACTACCCTCTGAATGAAGACATTCATCCTCATCTCAGTCCTAAATGGCCTACCTGTTATTCTGAGACTGTGTCCCCTGGTGAAAGAGAGAAATGGTGACACATCCTTTGGACTGGTGTGCACTACCGCAATAACCAGTTGCTACAAGCAGCTTGGCAACAGGTGCCAATGTCAAAAAACAACAACTCACAGCATCACTTGGCAGCTTCATGTGGCAGAATCTGCCTCTCAAATTTGCCTTCACAGTCATCAGCAAAGGTGCACCATGAGAAGACACCCCACCCAAATAGATTGTTTGCTGCATGTCCATTATCTTTTGTAGATGGAAGGATGCCAACCATATTAATAAAGTAAGCTAGATCAATTAATTAGCATAAAAACTAAATGTAGCCAATTTGATACGGGATCAGAGGTGAGTTGGCAAGATGGATACAGAACTGGCTCTGTCATAGAAGACAGAGGGTAGCAGTGGAAGGGTGCTTTTCTGAACGGAGGGATGTGACTAGTGGTGTTCCGTAGGGATCAGTGCTGGGACCTTTGCTCTTTGTAGTATATATAAATGATTTGGAGGAAAATGTAGCTGGTCTGATTAGTAAGTTTGCAGACGACACAAAGGTTGGTGGAGTTGCGGATAGTGATGAGGATTTTCAGAGGATACAGCAGGATATAGATCGGTTGGAGCCTTGGGCGGAGAAATGGCAGATGGAGTTTAATCTGGACAAATGTGAGGTAATGCATTTTGGAAGATCTAATGCAGGTGGGAAGTATACAGAAAATGGCAGGACCCTTAGGAGTATTGACAGGCAGAGAGATCTGGGCGTACAGGTCCACAGGTCACTGAAAGTGGCAATGCAGGTGGATAAGGTAGTCAAGAAGGCAGACGGCATGCTTGCCTTCATCAGTCGGGGCATAGAGTATAAAAATTGGCAAGTCATGTTGCAGCTGTACAGAACTTTAGTTAGGCCACACTTTGAATATTGCGTGCAATTCTGGTCGCCACACTACCAGAAGGACGTGGAGGCTTTGGAGAGGGTGCAGAAGAGGTTTACCAGGATATTGCCTGGTCTAGAGGGCATTAGCTATGAGGAGAGGTTGGATAAACTCAGATTGTTTTCACTGGAACGATGGAGGTGGAGGGGTGACATGATAGAGGTTTACAAAGTTATGAGCGGCATGGACAGAGTGGATAGTCAGAAGCTTTTTCCCAGGGTGGAAGAGTCAGTTACTAGGGGACATAGGTTTAAGATGAGAGGGGCAAAGTTTAGAGGGGATGTGCGAGGCAAGTTCTTTACACAGAGGGTGGTGAGTGCCTGGAACTTGCTGCCGGGGGAGGTGGTGGAAGCAGGTACGATAGTGACGTTTAAGAGGCATCTTGACAAATACATGAATAGGAAGGGAATAGAGGGATACGGTCCCCGGAAGTGCCGAAGGTTTTAGTTTAGGCAGGCATCAAGATCGGCGCAGGCTTGGAGGGCCGAAGGGCCCTGTTCCTGTGCTGTACTGTTCTTTGTTCTTTGTTTGATATAATGCATAGACATTAACTTGTATTTTATTTATTCTCTAATTTTTCATAATCACAAACAATATTTAATTAAGGGATAAAATTAAAATTAAATAAAGAAGGTTAGTAACTTTAAAGGGTTCCTAATTTTTCAGAAGGATAAATTCTGAGATATGTAGCTAAGACTTAAGCAAAATGTTCAAGTTAATCTTTCTATAATATAAAGTGAAGTCAGCTCAAAGGAAGCTGATTGGTGAGAAACTGGTGAGTATTTGTTTAAGTTTTAAGTTAATTTCTCTTTAATTAGTTAAGTCTAATAAATAGAGGCATAGCAGGGCAGCTCAGTCCCGTGGAATGCGCACCCTGCTCCATGTTGGAATCCAGGTCACTTCTCGTGTACTGGATAACCATGGCTGGATTTTGTGCGACATTTGAGGGAGGGAATTGTGACAGGGGGGCCCAGAGATTCACAACCCAGCATCTGTCCGGAAATCCGGTGTTGTGAAGTCGGTTCCGGATTTTGTCAGTGGTGGGAAAGCACAATGGCGGCACTCTCACCGCAACACAATGGGAACCTATTTTAAATTGCTGAGATTCTGATTTAGATGAATTTAAATATCATTATAAGCAATTTAATGAGCAATGACTGATTCTGTGACGGGCGGGCGGTACTGACCTGCCTCCAGTTTCACGACCAGTGAAACCTGGCAGCACAAACGTGAGAGGGCACATTGACATGATGGGTAGGCAGCCTTGAGCACTGCTGAAAATGGGAAGAGGTGGGTTCGGAGGCCTTTGTGAGAGTGCATTGCTGCAGGCTCTGCAATGCGTCAGGGATAGTGGGAACAGCAAGGGGGTGAAATGTGTGTGTGCGTGGGGGGGGGGGCGGCATTGGGCATTTTAATATTACTTGTGCCTTTGATATGTGAACTATTGTAAGACTACAAGTAATATCCAAACAAAACGTGGTTTTTATTATAACTTAACTGGAACATATATATACAGTTACTGCATGAGCCACATGTTATCACATCTCATTCTGTTGGGCTGCACCCACAACTCCGTGGTCATGTGTGACTTAACAGCATTTCCTTTGATGATCTTCACTTACAGCTTCTTAAGGTGGTCCTCTATTCAGGTCATCCCACAACATCCCCCTTTTTCACAAAGATAAAAACATATTTATTTATTTAGAGATACAGCACTGAAACAGGCCCTTCGGCCCACCGAGTCTATGCTGACCAACAACCACCCATTTATACTAATCCTACATTAACCCCATATTCTCTACCACATCCCCACCATTCTCCTACCACCTACCTACACTAGGGGCAATTTACAATGGCCAATTTACCTATCAACCTGCAAGTCTTTGGCTGTGGGTGGAAACCGGAGGACCCGGCAGAAACCCACACAGGCACAGGGAGAACTTGCAAACTCCGCACAAGCAGTACCCAGAACTGAACCCAGGTCGCTGGAGCTGTGAGGCTGTGGTGCTAACCACTGCACCACTGTGCCACCCCGATAGGTACATGTACAATATACAATGACATGGCAGTTCAGACTAACTACACATAAATAAAACAAAACATTATTTACAAGTAAGTAAGTTTAATACTCTCTAAAACTTAGAGGAGGTTTGCTTATTGGTCCAGAGCTTGTTATCGTAAACCTCTTCCTAGAGCTGAACTCATCTTGATGACTCCTCTTAAACTCTGGTGACTCAGAACTCTGGTTAGCATGTTCTTTGTCAGTGCTTATAACCTCTGTACGTTCATCTTCAGACTTTGTCTTTGAACGTGTCTGTGATGCCATAGCATTGTCACATGTAGTGTTGTCATACAGCTCTCTTAGTTGACTTCAGTGCCATCTGAGAATTGCACCATTGGGTGTCTGGACATTGCACGATCTGGGCTGGTCGCATATCCTAGCAACTTCTACAGGATAACAAGTTCCAACCAGTATTCAGTTCTGAATATTAATGAGAGTGTTGGTTCCTCTAGAGAAGGAATGGAAAATACTTAACATTTTAGTAATGATCTGAGGTTGTTATGTTTGGATGTCTAGCTGCCAGGTAGATTCTCAGCATGATATGTTTAATTGGATAACCAGAGGACAGGCTAAAATCTGTACAGTTAATGCTGAAATGCATGCAGTAAGACAAATTTGAGCTCTGAATTAGATTCATACAGCACCAAAAGAGGCCACTCAGTCCAGTATTTTTTGTTCATTCTTTCATGGGATGTGGGCCTTGCTGGCAAAGCCACCATTTGTTGCCCCTCCCTAATTGCCCTTGAGAAGGTTGTGGTAAGCCACCTTCTTGTACCGCTGCTGTCCATGTGAGGTAGGTACTCCCATAGTGCTGTTAGGAAGGGAGTTTCAGGATTTTGATTCCAGGACTGTGCTTGTGCCAGCTCTTTGAAAGAGCTACCAATTAGTCGCACTTCCCTGCTGTTTGTCCATAGTGTTGCAATTGATTTTTCCTTTTCAAGTATGTATCCAATCCCCTTTTCAAAGGTATTATTGAATCTGCTTCCAATGCCCATTCAGGCATTGTGTTGCAGACCATAACAACTCACCGTATAAAAATAATTTTCCTCATCTCCCCCTAGTTCTGTTGCCAATTATCTTAAACCGGTATCCTCTGGTTACTGACCCCCTGCCACTCCTGCCAGTGGAAACAGTTTCTCCTTATCTACTCCATCAAAACCCATCGTAGTGGTATTTTTTATGTTTGTGTAAATGATACACCACACATAAGAAATGACAAATAGATTGGATGGAGCCCAGGAAGGAGCAAGTATATGGTTGAAGAAATATAGGTACCTACTGGACCAAATGGCATTTACTCATGTCCTGCTTTCATGTAAACACAAATAAATAAGTACTTTGGGGGAGAGGAGCAATCTAGCTTGCCACATGAATCAAGCTAAAAATTTAACAGAGAGGCCTATGTCCATATACAATGCTTCATCTGCCAGTCAATTTCAAGTAAAAGTCCTGCACATAGTACCTTTGTGTCAAAAATATTAAAAAGTCGGATAAAGAAAGCTTATACTTTCCTGTTATTTTCTTTTTCTGTGAATTTAGTAATCTGGTCTTTCCCTCAGAACACAAGCCAGAGATTTTCTAAACAGTTGCCAAATCTACCGAAATTTTTTCTCAATACTTAACCTTTAGTTGACTTCAGAATTGCTTATTTCAACCTTGTCCCATATGGAGTACCTCAGCAGTGACATTGAAAATACAGCCTGAGAAAAACACAGCTCACTCTTAGCAGGTAAATAGCACATTATTTGTGTCCACATCAAAGCCTGGGATAACATTGCCCTAAATTCTCAGCTGAAGGAAGAGGTCAAGGCTACAAAAAAAAAGGAAGAAAGGGAATGAGAGAGGATGAAATAAATACTGAAAAATGGAAACTGACTGCCCATCTATCTCATACTGTTTCTTACACTGACAGACTACAGAATGTGACTCTCTGACTATAAATCCTAAAGGTTCCGAAAGGAGATTCCATTTTCCATTTTATTACTCTATAACTGGAGCAGCAGTACATGCTATGGAAACTTTAGTGGCTATTGCAGCTTGGAGAATTTTTCTATCTCATAAAAATATAGATCGTGTCTATCCCTGAGGAAATATTACCGTGAAAGTTAATTATTGTAGGTTCCAGATGGAATTTATAGAGCTATTTAACAAGATGTTAGAGTGAAACAAAACACATTTTTGAATTAAGCTCAAAACTACCCTGGATGAGCCCACCCCTGCTCCCGACCAAATACCCAGCCTCAGCTATAATCACTGACCCGAAACGTTAACTCTGCTTCTCTTTTCACAGATGCTGCCAGATCTGCTGAGTGGTTCCAGCATTTCTTGTTTTTATTTCAGATTTCCAGCATCCGCAGTATTTTGCTTTTATTTACCCAGCCTCAGCTGCTTTATTCAAGGTGTTGCTGAGTCATACAGGGAAAGAAAGTCCTAAGTTCAATCTCTTGATCAGCACTGAGTTAGATGATCTCAGTTGTGAGAGTAGTAGGAGGGCAAATATTGGGCTGGAGTTTATGGGGTCACCTGTGGTGGGGTCAGAGGAAGGGAGGCCCATAGAATTGGGATGAGCGGTGGGGGTGGAAGGCCCGTTGCCTCCCTGTTGCTGCCCCATCACCAAGCGATTTTGCCAGGGGTGGGATAGGCCGTCTACGACCTTCCCCAATTGAGGCCACTTAAGGGCCTCTTCCCATCACCATTGGGATCTAACCAGCGGCGGGGGGGGTGCCTCCGTCATATGGGGAGGCTGCCTTGTAAAATGAGGTAGCCCATAGAGGTTCCTCATTGGCAAAACCTCCACCACTATGGATCGCCCTCCTCCTGGACTTCATGTCCACCCTCTCACCACCTCCCCCACTTGCTGGGGCCTTCCGGACTGGCGCCAGCGACCCCGCCTTACTTACCTGAGGTCCGGGGTTCTATCACTGGGCCCGGGTTAAAGGCCACTGCAGTAACGGCAGTGGCCAACACTAGCGGTAGCACAGCCGATACTGCTGAGCTGTCGGCCCTGTGATTGGCTGGCATCTCTTGGAGATGGGAATCCCTCTCTTTAAAGTGACGGGGATCCCGGCGCCGGAAACATCGCTTCCAGAACAATGGAGGATCGCCGGGGGGCCTGAAAAGGCCAAGGCGGGGCTTCCCCTGCCTATTTGGCATGGTGCTGGGAAACCCGCTTCCTCCACAAAATCCAGCCCATTATCCCTAATGCTGCTGGGCTAGGGATGGGAAAGTCAGTCAAGATTTCCATTCAGAATTACTGTCCAGAAGCCCCTGCTTTATGTGTGCATGTGTCGACTTACATTAAGGGCTGTGATGGGCTCAGTTGTGATGGCTCCCATAGTCAAATATCCTCCCATCATTCAATGTCAAGGCTCAGGCACAAACAATAACCACTTGGACTTTCACCTGCAGAACTAAGTCCAGAAAGACATTGAGGGAAGGGCAAATTTAGTAGGTAAAAACGGATATGAAGAATAAGCAACAACTTGTATTTATATAAAACCTTTAACATTATAAAACATCCCAAGGTGCTTCAGGGGAGAAGTATAAAACAAAATTTGACACTGAGCCACATGAGGTGATACCAGGACAGATTATTGTAAGCTTGGTCTAAGAAGTAGGTTCGAAGGAACATCTTAAAGGAAGAAAGTACGGTAGAGAGACAGAGAGGTTTAGGAAGGGAATTCCAGAGCTTAGGGCCTGGGCAGCTGAAGGCATGGCCAGCACTGGTGAAACAATTTGAATCGAGGATGCTCAAGAGGAATTAGAGGAGAGCAGATATCTTGGAGGGTTGTTGGGCTGGAGATTACAGAGATAGGGAGGGGCAAGGCAAAGGGTAAAGGGACGTCTGACAAGTGGGAGGCTTTTAAAAGTGAGATAGGAAGAGGTAAGGGCCAGAATGTTCCTGTTAGATGGAAGGGAAAGGCTGGCAAGCTTAGGGAACCTTGGTTGACGAGGGATGTTGAGGGTCTGGTCATGACAAAGAAGGAGGCATATATCAGGTACAGGCAGCTGGGATCTAGCAAGTCCCTCGAGAAGTATAGGGGATGTAGGACTACACTTCAGAAGGAAATTAGGAGGGCAAAAAGGGGCCATGAGATTTCCCTGGCAGATAAGATAAAAGGAGAATCCTAAAAGATTCTATAAGTATATTAAGAGTAAAAGGATAGCGAGGGAGAGAGTAGGTCCCCTTAAGGATCAGTGTGGCAATCTATGTGTGGAGCCACAGGAAGTGGGGGAGATCTCAAATGAATATTTCTCATCCGTATTTACCGTGGAGAAGGTCATGGAAGCTAATGAGTTCAAGGGAGGGAACACCGATATCCTGGAGCATATCAACATTACAAAAGAGGAGGTGTTGGAGGTTTTGGAGCGCATTAAGGTGGATAAATCCCCAGGGCCTGACCAGGTGTATCCTAGGATGCTAGGGGAAGCAAGGGAGGAGATTGCTGGGGCCCTGGCAGAGATTTTTGTATCATCGTTAGCCATGGGTGAGGTACCGGAAGACTGGAGGATAGCTAATGTTGTGCCTTTATTTAAGAAGGGCAGCAGGGATAAGCCAGGGAACAACAGGCCGGTGAGCCTTATATCAGTGGTGGAAAAGTTATTGGAAGGGATTCTGAGAGACAGGATTTATATGCATCTGTAAAGGCATGGTCTGATTAGGGATAGTCAGCATGGCTTTGTGCGTGGGAAATCATGGCTCACGAATTTGATTGAGTTGTTCAAGGAGGTGACCAAGAGGATTGACAAGGGCAGGGCGATGGACGTTGTCCACATGGACTTTAGCAGGGCCTTCAAGGTCCTGCATGGTAGGCTGGTCCAGGGGGTTCGAACACATGGGATCCAGGGTGAGCTAGCAAATTGGATACAAAATTGGCTTGGTGATAGGAGGCAGAGGGTGGTAGTGGAGGGTTGTTTTTCAGATTGGAGGCCGGTGACCAGTGGTGTGCCGCAGGGATCAGTGCTGGGCCCTCTGTTGTTTGTCATATATATTAATGACTTGGATGTGAATGTAAGGGGCATGATTAGTAAGTTTGCAGATGACACCAAAATTGGTGGTATAGTGGACAGTGAAGAAGGTTGTCTAGGGTTACAACAGGATATAGATCAACTGGGAAAGTGGGCAAGGGATTGGCAAATGGAATTTAATGCAGACAAGTGTGAAGTGATGCATTTTGGGAAGTTAAACCAGGGCAGGACGTATACAGTGAATGGCAGGGCCCTGGGGAGTGTTCTTGAGCAGAGAGACCTCGGGGTGCAAGTACATAGTTCCCTGAAAGTGGCAACACAGGTAGACAGGGTGGTGAAGAAGGCATATAGCATGCTTGCCTTCATTGGCCGAGGCATTGCGTACAAGAGTTGGGACGTCATGTTACTGTTGTACATAACGTTGGTTAGGCCGCATTTGGAGTACTGTGTGCAGTTCTGGTCGCCGCACTGCAGGAAAGATGTGATTAAGCTAGAGAGGGTACAGAAAAGATTCACAAGGATGTTGCCTGGTTTGGAGGGCTTGAGTTATCAAGAGAGATTGGATAGGCTGGGTCTGTTTTCCCTGGAGCGAAGGAGGCTGAGAGGGGGCATGATAGAGGTATATAAAATTATCAGAGGCATAGATAGGGTAGATAGCCAGAGTCTGTTTCCCATGGTAGGGGTGACTAAAACTAGAGGGTATAGATTTAAGGTGAGAGGGAGGAGGTTTAAAAGAGATCAAAGGGGTAAATTTTTCACACAAAGAATTGTGGGTATCTGGAATGAGCTGCCAGAGGAGGTGGTGGAGGCAGGAACAGTAGCGTCATTTAAGATGAATCTGGAAAGGTACTTGAATGATCAAGGCACAGAGGGATATGGAATTAATGCAGACAGGTGGGATTGGTATAGATAGGCATTATGGTCGGCATGGACGCAGTGGGCCAAAGGGCCTGTTTCTATGATGTATGACTCTATGACTCTATGGCTCTAAGGCCATGGAGGGATTTGAAAATAAGGAGGGGAATTTTAAAATCAAGGCATTGCTTAACTGGGAGTCGAAATAACTTTCATCTCATAGCATGAATTTTAATCAATGTTCCAAATGTGAAAGGCGAATGTCAAATCCACTGCAGCACCCATTTTAAGAAGAGTGCAAAAAAACTCTGTTGCTTTCGAGTAACATCTTGAAGTATTATTTTCACTGTTCTTATTGCCAATAACTTGGAACCCTTAGTAGAACATTCATAAAAACTGATACTCTCTGTATAAATCTTTAATCTTGATGTGAAGTTATTGTGCTTAATTGATTTTTTAATCTGTCTAATACTGTTTATTCCCTTCCATGATTGCAGTATACGGCACTATACAAATTTCAAAGATTGCAATTACACTTAATGAACTATGAAGTCTTAACCACCAATTGAAGTCAGCTAAACTGTGTTGGTTCTACACCTCGGTTCTATCCTCAAGCTTTCCATATATACCTTGCCTGAGTCTCCACAGAGTAATCTGAGCCCTTTGTAAGCCTGGTATACATCTATGAAATAGAAAAATCTCCAAATGCATTAAAACTACATCAAATCACTGAGTTATCATTCTGCTTATTTATATTGAAAGCGACTCAATACAAAAGATAATGGAATTTCTTTAATAAAGTGTTTGTATCTAGAGACTGGATTATAGCACGTTCCCTAAAAGAATGAGGAAAGGCAGAGAAGAAAAAAAAAATCATCTGACCTATCAATACTCATCTCTTTAGTATCTTAGCTATACTTTTTTTAATTCCTTCATGGAATATGGGCATTGCTGGCAAAGTCAGCATTTGTTGCCTATCCCTAATTGCCCTTGAGGTGATATAGTTCCAAGTCAATTTGGTGTGTGGCTTGGAGGGGAACTTTCAGGTGGTGATGTTCCCAGCGTCCACTGTTCTTGTCCTTCTAGGTGGTCGCGGCCGCTGGTCTGGAAGTTGCTGTCGGAAGAGGCTTGGCGAGATGCTGCAGTGCATCTTGTAGTCTTGCAGCACTGTGGGGATCGAGCTGGGGAGTGGACTGACTGCATAGCTCTGTGGAGGGCTGGCATGGACTTGATGAGCCAAATGGCCTTCTTTTATGCTGTAAATAACCCTATGGCCTGAATTTTATGCCTCCCAACCAAGCAGGCTGGTGGTGGGGTGGGGTGGTGGGGGCTTAAAATTGAGTGGGAGGCAGGGGGCACTGTTCCCGACCCCCTTCCGCCCCACTGCAATTTTACACGGGGCAGCGGCAGCAAGAAACAGCCACCAACCCCAGGCCAATTGAGGCCCTTAAGTGGCCAATTCACTAGCACTTAAAGGCGTCCGCATGCTGCTGCAGGTATTTTACTCTCAGTGGCCAAATGGCAGAAGCCTCAAAACCCTGCCTGGTGAAACCAGGTGGCTTTCTTGTGGGCTGGTGGGGGACCCTCCTGATGGTGCACCCTGTGCCCCATGGAGTGTAGCCCCCAAAGCCTCAATCACCCCCAAAGCACAACAATACCCCCGCACCTCTAATTAACTCCCCTTTCCTCTCTGGGGCCTGACCGATTGTCCCCAGGGAGCCCTAAAAACTTGCCTGTCTTCTGGAGCCGTCCTTCATCTTGCTTGCGATGGCTGGGTGTAGTCTTAGCAGTGGCCACTGGTCTTGGTGGCGCTGCTGAAATTAAGAGTTTCCAGCCCGTTGATTAGCCTGCAGTTCCATTAGGCGGGACTTCCTGCCTCACTGAGGTGGATGTCTGGCCCGAGACAAATTAAGGACCTCCTGCCCAACAAAAGATTCCAGCCTATGAGTCTATGGATATGGTACACACTGCTGCCACTGTGCATCGGTGGTGGAGGGAGTGAATGTTGAAGGTTGTGGATGGGGTGCTAATCAAGTGGGCTGCTTTGTCCCAGATGGTATGAAGCTTCTTGAGTGTTATTGGAGCTTCAATCATCCAGGCAAGTGGAGAGTATTCCATCACACTCCTGACTTGTGCCTTGTACATGGTGGACAGGCTTTCGGGAGTCAGGATGTGAGTTACTCGCCACAAGATTCCTCGTCTCTGACCTGCTCTTGGTCCAGTTAAGACTCTGATCAATAGTAACCCCCAGGATGTTGATCGTGGGGGATTCAGCGATGGTAACACCATTGAATATCAAGGGGAGATGGTTAGATTCTCTGCTGTTTGAGATGGTCATTGCTTGGCACTTGTGTGGCATGATGTAACTTGCCACTTATGAGCTCAAGCTTGAATGTTGTCCAGGTCTCGCTGGATATGGACACAGACTGCTTCAGTATCTGAGGAGTTGCAAATGGTGCTGAATATTGTGCAATCATCAGTGAGCATCCCCACTTCTGACCTTATGATGCAAGGAAGGTCATGGATGAAGCAGTTGAAGATGGTTGGGCCGTAGACACTGCCGTGAGGAACTCCTGCAGTGATATCCTGGGACTGAGATGACTGGCCTCCAATAAGCACAACCATCTTCCTTATTGCTAGGTATGACTCCAAGCAGTGGAGAGTTTTCCCCTGCAACCTAACGACTTCAATTTTGCCAGGGCTCTTTGATGCCACATTTGGTCAAATGCTGCCTCGGTGTCTTGAGTTCAGCTCTTTTGTCCATATTTGGACCAAGGCAGAACCCAACTGAGTGTCAGTCAGCAGGTTATTGCTGTGTAAGTGCCACTTGATTGCACTGTCGACAACACCTGCCATCACTTCGCTGCTGATCGAGAGAAGGCTGATGGGACAGTAGTTGGCTGGATTAGATTTGTCACGCTTTTTACGTACAGGACATAGCTGGGCAATTTTCCACATTGTTGGATAGATCCCAGTGTTGTAGTTGTACCGGAACAGCTTGTCTAGGGGTGCGGCTAGCTCTGGAGCACGTCTTCAGTAATACAGTCAGGATGTTATCAGGACCCATAGCCTTTGCAGATCCAGTGCCTTGATAAAAGTTTCTTGATATCACTTGGAGTGAATCTGATTGGTTGAAGACTGGCATCTGTGATGCTGGGGTCCTCTGAAGGAGGCTGAGATGGATCATTCGCTCGGCACTTCTGCCTGAAGATGGTGCGAGACCCCTTGGGGATGATCAACCATAATATGATAGAATTCTTCATCAAAATGGAGAGTGATGTAGTTGATTCTGAGACGAGGGTCCTGAATCGTCGTAAAGGAAACTAAGAAGGTATGAGGCGCGAGTTGGCTATGATGGATTGGGAAACATTACTTAAAGGGATGACATTGGATAGGCATTGGCAAACATTTAAAGAGCGCATGGATGAACTGCAACAATTGTTTATCCCTGTCTGGCGCAAAAGTAAAACGGGAAAGATAGCCAAACCATGGCTTACAAGGGAAATTAGAGATAGCATTAGATTCAAGGAAGAGGCATAAAAATTTGCCAGAAAAAACAACAGACCTGAGGATAGGGAGCAGTTTAGAATTCAGCAAAGGAGGACCAAGGGATTGATTAAGAAGGGGAAAATAGAGTACAAGTGCAAGCTTGTGGGGAACATAAAAACTGACTGTAAAAGTTTCTATAGGTATGTGAAGAGAACAAGATTGGTGAAGACAAATGTAAGTCCCTTACAGTCAGAAACAGGGGAATTTATTATGGGGAATAAAGAAATGGCTGACCAACTTTGGTTCTGTCTTTACAAAGGAGTACACAAATATCATACCAAAATGTTGGGGAACACAGGGCTCAGTGAGCAAGAGGAACTGAAGGAAATCAGTATTAGTAGAGAAATGGTGTTGGGAAATTGATGGGATTGAAAGCCGATAAATCCCCAGGGCCTGATGGTATGCATCCCAGAGTACTTAAGGAAGTGGCCGAGAAATAGTGGATGTATTGGTGGGCATCTTCCAAGATTCTATCGGCTCTGGAACAGTTCCTACAGATTGGAGGGTAGGTAATGTAAACCCACTATTTAAAAAGAGAGGTAGAGAGAAAGCAGGGATTTATAGACCAGTCAGCCTGACGTCGGTTGTGGAGAAAATTCTAGAGTCCATTATCAAAGATTTTATAGCAGAGCACTTAGAGAATAGTGGTAGAATTGGGCAGATTCAGCATGGATTTACGAAAGGGAAATCATGCTTGACAAATCTACTAGAATTCTTCAAGGATGTAACCAGTTGATGAGGGGGAGCCAGTGGATGTGGTTTATTTGGACTTTCAGAAGGCTTTTGACAAAGTCCCACATAAGAGATTATCATGTAAAATTAAAGCGTATAGGATTGGGGGTAGTGCATTACGATGGATAGAAAATTGGTTGGCGGACAGGGAACAAAGAGTAGGGATAAATGGGTCATTTTCTGAATGGCAGGCAGTGACTAGTGGAGTACCGCAGGGATCGGTGCTAGGACCCCAAATATTCACAATACATAATAATGATTAAAATGAGGGAACTAAATGTAATATCTCCAAATTTGCAGATGACACAAAACTGGGTGTGAGGGTGAGTTGTGGGGAGGATGCAGAGCGGCTTCAGGGTGATTTGGACAAGTTGAGTGAGTGGGCTAATGCATGGCAGATGCAGTATAATGTGGATAAATGTGAGATTATCCACTTTGGTAGCAAAAACAGGAAGGCAGATTATTATCTGAATGGCTATAAACTGAGAGAGGGGAAGAGGCAGCGAGACCTGGGTGTTCTCGTTCACAAGTCGCTGAAGGTAAGCATGCAGGTCCAACAGACGATAAAAAAGGCAAATGGTATGTTGGCCTTCATAGCGAGAGGATTCGAGTACAGAAGCAGGGATGTCTTGCTGCAATTATACAGGGCCTTGGTGAGGCCACACCTGGAATATTGTGTGCAGTTTTGGTCTCCTTATCTGAGGAAGGATGTTCTTGCTATCGAGGGAGTGCAGCAAAGGTTTGCCAGACTGATTCCTCGGATGGCAGGACTAACGTATGAGAAGAGATTGAATCAGTTAGGATTATATTCGCTGGAGTTCAGAAGAGTGAGGGGGGATCTCATAGAAACCTATAAAATTTTAACAAGACTTGACAAGGTAGATGCAGGAAGGATGTTCCCGATGGTGGGGGAATCCAGAACCAGGGATCATAGTCTCAGGATACTGGGTAAACCTTTCAGGACTGAGATGAGGAGAAATTTCTTCACCCAGAGAGTGGTGAGCCTGTGGAATTCGCTACCACAGAAAGCAGTTGAGGCCAAAACGTAGTATGTTTTCAAGAAAGAGTTAGATATAGCTCTTGGGTCTAAAGGGATCAAAGGGTATGGGGCGAAAGCAGGAACAGGTTACTAAGTTGGATGATCAGCCATGATCATAATGAATGACAGAGCAGGCCCGAAGGGCCAAATGGCCGACTCCTGCTCCTATTTTCTATGTTTCTATGCTTCATCCTCTCCTTTTGCACTGATGTGCTGGGCTCCTCCATCATTGAGGATGGGGATATTTGTAGAGCCTCCAGTTGTTTAATTGACTACCATCATTCACAGCTGTATATGGCAGGACTGCAGTTTGACACCTTATTTTTATGTATGCCTGGTGCTGCACCTGGCATGCTCACCTGCACTCTTCATTGAAGCAGAATTGATCCCTTGGCTTGATGGTAATGGTAGAGGGAGGGATCTACCAACAAGAGGGAAAAAATCTTAACTATACTACCTTAGCAACTAAGTTACACACAACAGGTAGGTTCCAAGTTCGATAAGTTACCTACATCAAGTTATGTAATTCAGCTACCTTTTATGCTTACTACTCAACTCAAAGAAAAGAACAAAGAACAAAGATAATTACAGCACAGGAACAGGCCCTTCGGCCCTCCAAGCCTGCGCCGATCCAGATCCTCTCTCTAAACATGTCGCCTATTTTCTAAGGTTCTGTATCTCTTTTCTTCCTGCCCATTCATGTATCTGTCTAGATACATCTTAAAAGACGCCATTGTGCCCGCATCTACCACCTCCGCTGGCAACGCGTTCCAGGCACCCACCACCCTCTGCGTAAAGAACTTTCCACGCATATCCCCCCTAAACTTTTCCCCTTTCACTTTGAACTCGTGTCCTCTAGTAATTGAATCCCCCACTCTGGGAAAACGCCTCTTGCTATCCACCCTGTCTATACCTCTCATGATTTTGTACACCTCAATCAGGTCCCCCCTCAACCTCCGTCTTTCTAATGAAAATAATCCTAATCTACTCAACCTCTCTTCATAGCTAGCGCCCTCCATACCAGGCAACATCCTGGTGAACCTCCTCTGCACCCTCTCCAAAGCATCCACATCCTTTTGGTAATGTGGCGACCAGAACTGTACGCAGTATTCCAAATGTGGCCGAACCAAAGTCTTATACAACTGTAACATGACCTGCCAACTCTTGTACTCAATACCCCGTCCGATGAAGGAAAGCATGCCGTATGCCTTCTTGACCACTCTATTTACCTGCGTTGCCGCCTTCAGGGAACAGTGGACCTGAACACCCAAATCTCTCTGGACATCAATTTTCCCCAGGACTTTTCCATTTACTGTATAGTTCACTCTTGAATTGGATCTTCCAAAATGCATCACCTCGCATTTGCCCTGATTGAACTCCATCTGCCATTTCTCTGCCCAACTCTCCAATCTATCTATATTCTGCTGTATTCTCTGACAGTCCCCTTCACTATCTGCTACTCCACCAATCTTAGTGTCATCTACAAACTTGCTAATAAGTCCACCTATACTTTCCTCCAAATCATTTATGTATATCACAAACAACAGTGGTCCCAGCACGGATCCCTGTGGAACACCACTGGTCACACGTCTCCATTTTGAGAAACTCCCTTCTACTGCTACTCTCTGTCTCCTGTTGCCCAGCCAGTTCTTTATCCATCTAGCTAGTACACCTTGGACCCCATGCGCCTTCACTTTCTCCATCAGCCTACCATGGGGAACCTTATCAAACGCCTTACTGAAGTCCATGTATATGACATCGACAGCCCTTCCCTCATCAATCAACTTTGTCACTTCCTCAAAGAATTCTATTAAGTTGGTAAGACATGTCCTTCCCTGCACAAAACCATGTTGCCTATCACTGATAAGCCCATTTTCTTCCAAATGGGAATAGATCCTATCCCTCAGTATCTTCTCCAGCAGCTTCCCTACCACTGACGTCAGGCTCACTGGTCTATAATTACCTGGATTATCCCTGCTACCCTTCTTAAACAAGGGGACAACATTAGCAATTCTCCAGTCCTCCGGGACCTCACCCGTGTTTAAGGATGCTGCAAAGATATCTGTTAAGGCCCCAGCTATTTCCTCTCTTGCTTCCCTCAGTAACCTGGGATAGATCCCATCCGGACCTGGGGACTTGTCCACCTTAATGCCCTTTAGAATACCCAACACTTCCTCCCTCCTTATGCCGACTTGACCTAGTGTAATCAAACATCTGTTCCTAACCTCAACATCCGTCATGTCCCTCTCCTCGGTGAATACCGATGCAAAGTACTCGTTTAGAATCTCATCCATTTTCTCTGAGTCCAAGCATAACATTCCTCCTTTGTCCTTTAGTGGGCCAATCCTTTCTCTAGTTACCCTTTTTCTCCTTATATATGAATAAAAGGCTTTGGGATTTTCTTTAACCCTGTTTGCTAAAGATATTTCATGACCCCTTTCAGCCCTCTTAATTCATCGTTTCAGATTGGTCCTACATTCCCGAGCTCCTGCCGAATTTTGGTATAGTTGGCCTTCCCCCAATTTAGCACTCTTCCTTTAGGACCACTCTCGTCTTTGTCCATGAGTATTTTAAAGCTTACGGAATTGTGATCACTATTCCCAAAGTAGTCCCCTACTGAAACTTCAACCACCTGGCCGGGCTCATTCCCCAACACCAGGTCCAGTATGGCCCCTTCCCGAGTTGGACTATTTACATACTGCTCTAGAAAACCCTCCTGGATGCTCCTTACAAATTCTGCTCCATCTGGACCTCGAACACTAAGTGAATCCCAGTCAATGTTGGGAAAATTAAAATCTCCATCACCACCACCCTGTTGCTCCTACATCTTTCCATAATCTGTTTACATATTTGTACCTCTATCTCACGCTCGCTGTTGGGAGGCCTGTAGTACAGCCCCAACATTGTTACCGCACCCTTCCTATTTCTGAGTTCTGTCCATATTGCCTCACTGCTCGAGTCCTCCATAGTGCCCTCCTTCAGCACAGCTGTGATATCCTCTTTGACCAGTAATCCAACTCCTCCACCCCTTTTACCTCCCTCTCTATCCCGCCTGAAGCATCGATATCCTGGGATATTTAGTTGCCAATCATGCCCTTCCCTCAACCAAGTCTCAGTAATAGCAATAACATCATACTCCCAGGTACTAATCCAAGCCCTAAGTTCATCTGCCTTACCTACTACACTCTTGCATTAAAACAAATGCACCTCAGACCACCAGTCCCTTTATATTCATCATCTGCTCCCTGCCTGCTCTTCCCCTTAGTCACACTGACTTCATTATCTAGTTCCTTACAGGCTTTTGTTACTACCTCCTTACTGTCAACTGACCTCAATTGGTTCCCATCCCCCTGCCACATTAGTTTAAACCCTCCCCAACAGCGTTAGCAAAAGCACCCCCAAGGACATTGGTTCCAGTCCGGCCCAGGTGTAGACCGTCCAATTTGTAATAGTCCCACCTCCCCCAGAACCGGTCCCAATGTCCCAAAAATCTGAACCCCTCCTTCCTGCACCATCTCTCAAGCCATGCATTCATCCTGACTATTCTTTCATTTTTTACTCTGACTATCACGTGGCACTGGTAGCAATCCTGAGATAGATTATGCCCAATATTTAGCACTCTGAGTATATTTTTTCACAATATCTGTTTTGAACTTACTTTTCACCTGTTGCTGCTTGATCCTCATTCTTCTTGCCTTGAAAGTAGTAATATGGGTTTACTTAATCTATAGAGAGGACTAACTGGATAACGCTTCCAAAGGGCTGGCACAGGCACATTGGGCCCAATGGCCTCCATCTGTGCTGCATTCTCTGATCCTTTGCTATTCTCATAATGAAATGTTCCTGTTGTCACATTTCATTTCATGTGATGGGGACATGTAGTGCCAATGTATTTTGTTGAATGATAATTTTCTTTAATCCACTGACTGGAGATTTGAATTTATTTTTTTTAGAGACATTTTTTAAAAGACAAACTGCCAGCAAAGTTATCCTTTCAGCTTAAGATGATCACCTAGTTTGCAACGCTACATTGCAAAGGACTGTGAGGAGAGAGATGTATTTCCCAGCAAGGACCAAGAACCAAGGAACTACCTGTTCTCTCAACAAGCAGAGAAATACTGCTAACTGCGATGCTTGAATTACTGAGTGACTGTTATGTGACTGGTGTTTTTCTCTGCAGCAGAGGAGAACCAACTGAACTCTGACATGAGCAGACCCTCAGTGGGGATTCCTCTCTCTCTCTCTTTCTGTCTCCATTCCAGCTTGAAAGCTTTCAAATTCTGCTTGTTGACTGACCACTTTTTCACACTCCGGCTTTAATCCGAAATCCCGTTAGAGGAAATCATCAGCATCACTATCTCCAAGAGACTCACTAAACCAGTCATCTGCCTCTTCAAACTAAAACCTCAGGACCACTGAATTCAGCTCGAAGCCAGCCGAATCACCAAAATCCATAGAGTGTATAACTTTTTTTCTATGGACTCTAACTCAACCAATCTACCTTTCCCCACACTGTAACCGATTAGTGTGTGTGTAAACCTCCAGTGTGTGTGTGTGAGTGAAAGTTGACGTGGTGTTTCTTATTTTATTAGTTCGGTTTAGGTACAATAAAGTTAACCTCTTTCTTTGTTAAACTCAAGAAAACCTGCCCGATTGGTTCTTGTTATGATCATAGCAAGTAAGCAATCAAACATCTACTGAATTGGCCAGTACATCCACTTTAAGAAAGAATTAAATCTGTTGTTGTCTAACAAGGAGAGGGAAAAGAAGGAAGCCCTTCAAACTCTCCTCACTTGACTGTAACAATTCATAATACTTCTTGCCCACTAATCTTTCTACCCTCTTCCAACCATTATCCATATAGATGCACTTTTAGGCAGAAGTCACTGAGTTAGAGGGATTAATTTTAGATTGCTCCAGCAAAGAGCCAACCTATATAGTGGACCAAATCATTTCCTCCGATGCTGTAAAATTCCACGGTTCTATGGATAGGGGTCATGAGGGGCAACTCTATATGATTTTTTTCATGGGTACTGAGGGCATTGTAGTGCTTTTCACTGTAGTATTGACTGAATTATAGACGAAGGGTCAAACTGCTTTCCTGCATGGTTCGGTATTACAATATCCAGTCCATTTACCAACTAGTCCAAGTTTTGCCTGCATTGCCAGTCATTTGCATCTGAAGTATAACAACCAAATGCAAGGCGGGAGGGAAAGTTATTTCATAATGATCATGTTGGGCAACTGTTTAAACCTGCATGAGTAAGTTAATTTTGTTTATTGCAGTTGGAACCAGTGTTGGTTCATCAAGTTATCCCACTCTTTTTCTTCTACAGTCTACACAGTGTAAAGAAATAAGTAAAATCTCACTGCAGCAGCCCTCCACAGGCAGACACTTGATACTTGCAGATTGCAAACTGAGCAATAAAAAATGGTTAAATCTGACAGCAGAACAGGCTGAATCCCCTGGAAATGTGTTTGACCTGATGCTGACTACACTAATGACATTATTTCTCTGTGTGCCAAAGTTACATTAAATGCACAAAACACAGCACAGCTGTGGTGTCTCCAACCACTTCTGTTTATCTGGATGGAACTGCAACTCATTGAAGCACAGGAGAAAAAGCCCTGTTTTTCAACTACATCATCTCTTTAATTTATCCACACAAAAGTTTTCAAGTTTTTCAATGGGAGACAGATTGGTTCTTTTACCAATAAGTTTGGTAGGATCATGAAGGTAAAGTACAGAAAGAAGCCACTTGGCCCATTGTGTCTTTAGTGGCTAAAGGTTTCTGTAAAAATAGCACAGGAAGTAATTTGAAAGGAGGGTGATTCATAAAGAAGAAGTGTGAAAGAAAGTCTTGCATTTGTATCGTGCCCATTTCACATCCTCAGGATCTTCCAAAGTGTTTTACAGCCCATTAATTACTTTTGAAATGTAGTCACTGATGTAATGTAGGAAACAGCAGCAAGTTTACACACAGCAAAGTCCCACAGACTGAAGTGTGAAGTGATTCATTTTGGTAGGAAGAATGCAGAGAGACAATATAAAATAAAGGGTACAATTCTAAAGTGGGTGCAGGAGCAAAGGGACCTGGGTGTATATGTGCATAAGTCATTGAAGGTGGCATGACAGGTTGAGATTGTGGCTAACAAAGCATACAGTATCCTGGGCTTTATTAATAGGGGCATAGAGTACAAAAGCAAGGAAGTTATGTTAAATTTGTATTTAAATTTACATTTGTATGTTAGACCTCAACTGGAGTATTGTGTCCAGTCCTGAAAATGCTGGAAGTTCTCAGCAAGTCAGGCAATGTCTGTGGAGGAAGAAAGAAAGTTAGAATTTAAGGTCGATGACCTTTCTCATTTTCTCTTTTTGCCAGTCTTATTTTTCTGAACATCAGCCGTTGCATGGAGGCAGAGAACGACATTCCAGGAAGGTTCCTGAGGAAAGGTCAGAATGGCAGTGGGCACAGGGCAGATGCTGCCCAGCATGTACCAGGTGCAGATGCTCGGTAAGTTGGTGAGTGCTGCATGGTAACCATGGAAACTGGATCTGTGCTCGACTGGTTCAAGCCTTGCTTTTCTCCTGAAACAGTACTGAGAGAGCACTGCACTGTTGGAGGGGCAGTACTGAAGGAATGCTGCACTGAAGAAGGGTCCTACTGAAGGAGCACTGCACCATGGGAGGGTTATACCGAGAGAGCACTTCACTGCCGGAGGGTCATACTGAGGGAATGCTGCACTATTGCAAGTTCAGTATTAAGGGAGATCCAGACTGTCAGAGGGGAAATACTGAGGAAGTGTCACACTGTTGGAGGGGCAATACTACACTGTCAGAGGTGCAGTACACAGCAATTGCTGTACTGTTGGAGGTACCAACATTTGGATGAGATGCCAAACCCTGGCCCCATCTTTCCTCTCAGAAAGTTGCAAAGGGATGTTGATTGATAGATTAAGTGAGTGGTAAAAATTGTGACAGATGGAGTTCAACATGGAAAAGTCTGAGGTTACCCACTTTGGACCTAAAGCTTTTCAGGGTTGATGTCAGGGGACACTTCTTCTCACAAAAAGCTGAAGTCAATTGGAAATTTCAAAACTGAGCTTGATATATTTTTGTTATATAAAAGTTATGGAATTTAGGTGAATAGATAGAGTTAAAATGTAGATGCGGTATGATCTAGTCATAGAGAGATACAGCACTGAAACAGGCCCTCCGGGCCCACCGAGTCTGTGACAACCAACAACCACCCATTTATACTAATCCTACATTAATCCCATATTCCCACCTTCCCTCAATTCTCCTATCACCTACCTACACTAGGGGCAATTTACAATGGCCAATTTACCTATCAACCTGAAAGTCTTCGGCTGTGGGAGGAAACCAGAACACCCGACAGAAACCCACATGGTCACAGGGAGAACTTGCAAACTCTGCACAGGCAGTACCCAGAACTGAACCCAGGTTGCTGGAGCTGTGAGGCTGCAGTGCTAACCACTGCTCCACTTTGCCTAAATGTATAGCAGATCAGCCTTGACTGGTTGAATGACCTACTCCAGTTCCTATGCTCCTCTCAGGTGGGCATAAAACATTCCATGACAGTTGAAGAAGAGCAGGCAAGTTCTCCATGATGTCCTGGCTAATACTTTAGGAAGGATGTGAGGGTCTTTGAAAGGGATTTACCAGAATGTTTCCAGGAATGAAGGACTTTTGCTAAAAATTTAGGTTGGGGAAGGTGGAGTTGTTCTCCTAAGAGCAAAGGAGATTGAGGGAAGATTTGATAGAAGTGTACAAGAATATGGCAGGTTTAGATAAGGTAGACAAAGACAAGTTGCTTCCATTAGCTAATGCTACAAGAACTAGGGAACACAGATTTAAGGTTTTGGACAAAAGATGCAGGGAGGATGTCCTGGAACTTGCTGCCTACGAGGGTGGTGGAAGCAGAGACGATGAATGAATGAATAAACTTGCAAGGTTACAGGGTTAAAGCAGGGCAATGGGACTGATTGGATTGCTCTATAGAGATCTGGCATGGACTCAATGGACCGAATGGCCTCCTTCTGTGCAGTAATGACTCTATGGCCCTATGGCCTGAATTTTGTCAACACAGTGGAAGCCCCAGTGATGGGCCTGAAAGCCAGGGGAAACCCCACCTCACCTTTTGTCGGACCCCTGGCCATGTTTTTGGCTACCAGCAACTGTTGGGGCTGTCAGGGCTTCCATCCCTTTAATGGACAGGCGCCTGGCCTCAGGAGCTGCCAGCAAATTGGAGGGCCGGCAGCTCAGCAGTCTCAGCAGTGCCACTAGGAGCAGGGGCCACTGCTGTGTCTACCTTTAGAAGAGAGGACGCCATGGGAGCAGGCTGCAGGTAAGTGGGATCTGGGGGTGCCGGGTTCAGTTAGGCAGGGCCCAGCCAGGGTAGGGGAGTGGGCTTGCCGCAGTGGGTGGCCACTGCTAGTGGGAGACCCCTCTGTGGGTCACAGAGTGCCTGAAAGGTGTGTCAGTCATCCAATAAGCCCACAGAAAGGCTGCCAGAGTTTACCAGGCAGTCTCCCCACACGGTGTATGACCCATCCACCACTGGAAAAATGCCAGCGGTGGGAGAGAGGCCCTTAATTGGCCATTAAGTGGCTCAATTGGCCTCTGGGCGGGAGAACCATCCTCTACTTTCCCAGCAGGTGGTAAAATGCCATGGCGCCTGGAGGACGATGGGGACACCAACTCCTGACTTCCCTCGCCATTTTAAGGTCCACCCCCCAGCATCACAGCCCTATGAATCTATGAGAAGTGGAAAAAGTTAGATAAGTAGCAGAATTTAAGCAAATACAAAGGCAGGGAAAGCGGGAAGGGATGAACAAACAAAGGGAATGTCTATGATAAGGTGGAAGGCAGAAGATTTTAAATAACAAAAGTGATGATGATACAAGGCAAAAGGGATGGTAATGAAACAAGTAAAGAAACAAAAGATGGGATAGAGGAGCTGTAAATGGCAACAGCAGAAACAATGCCAGCACCTGTCCAAAAAAAATGGGACTCTTGGTTATGACTTGAAATTGTTGAACTCAGTATGGAGTCTGGGAGGCCTAATAGAAAGATGCCTGATAGAGAGATGAGGAGCTGATCCTTGAACTTCATTAGAACGGTGCAGGAAGCTAAGGAAAGAGATGTCTCAGTGGAACGGATAATTAAAATGACAGACAGCTAGAGCCTCAATGTCAGACTTGTGGATTGAACGGAGGTGCTCCACAAAGTGATCACCTAATATGCATTTGATCTCTCCAATGTAGAGGTAATCATATTGTGAGCAGCAAATATAGCTTGCTAAATTGAAAGTACAGGAGAACTGCTGTGGACTGGAAGGTGAGGAAAGTGGAATCCTATCATCGTTCTGAGAGGGAGGGGAAGGAATGAAAGCAGAGTGCAGGAAATGGGCCAGACAGGGTCGAGGGCCCTGTCAACCATGGTGGCAGGGATTCCTCGGTTGAGGAAAAAGGAAGACATCGTGGAAACTCTGATATGAAAGAAAGCATTGTCAGAACAGATACAATGGAACAGAGAAACTAGGAGAATAGAGTCCTTACAGGAAATGGGGTGGGAGGAATTGTAGTCAAGGCAGCTGTGGCTTATAGTGAATATTGATCAACAGCCTATCCTCAGAAATGGAGAATATGAAATCGAGAATGAGATATTGGTATGTATTGGTTTAATACAGAGAAGAGTGTGTTTCATCAATTGACTGCAGAACAGCAGAGTTCCATTTTGTGATTGTACAGAGTAAACTGCAATCCAATACACATTCTACTCACTTAATGCTTTTTTTTAGGTCCACAATTCCAACCTTCAGGGTCAATCCTAAGAATACCGTAAGATGTTGCACCAGAGAACAATGTAGGATTGTTAGTGCATGTTATTCCCCACATAGTGGAAAGGGGCTGAGGAAAGATGTTACAGCGTATACCAGATATGATTTCTGTTGTTGGCTGTTCACCAGTACCTCTTCCAAATGTTCCCTTCTCTCACTAATGGATGTTGAACCTATTACAGTGCCTATACTGTCATCTCAGCTGCAATCAACTAATTCAGTATAGACTGGGCATTTAACCTTTAGCGGTAGTTAAACTGTTTTTACTTCGAGATGGAGAAGGGTAGAACTGCATTTGGTGGTAATATCACACACAAGTGTCAAAATAATGCAGATTATATCACTGAGACATGTATTTAGGAAACAATGAATGTCACCCACTTCCACATTAAGGTGATAGGTGATAAGTTCATCTGGTGACCAATTACCCTCCAAAATACTTATTCCCCTGTGGCTTCTAGCCATATACCCCTTTCTATAATCTCCAGTATTTCCATTGCCATCCATAACTGCATTTGCTGATTCCAATGCAGCTGTTGGTAATCTGTACAGTGACATTCTTCTGATGGGTCTTTATGATGTATTATTCAGTATGAATAAAGGTTTGCTAACCATTATTTCGTGAAGGATATTGCTGTAAGCCATAGAGTGTTTATTCAGTTTCGGTCAATGTTGGCACTCTGTCTTTTGCCTGAAGAGCTGTTTCAGCACATCTTTACAAACTCTGCTGCATCATCTCCATTTGATACATGGAGATTATTTCTTCTTGACTCACTCTCCTGATTACTCATGTTGTCTCAAACTTCTTTTTGGTGAGTGCAGTGAGTGCAATTTGCAGACTTGAATGCATTGATCCTTTCTCTCTTTCCCTTTTTCTCTCATTTTTCCCTTCTTCCTATTTCAGCTGATATTTCGCCCAGAGTTACATTTAAGGATAGATTATTTGGCGAAGTACAAAAATCAGTGTTGCCCCTATCAATCCCTTTCTGTTATTCTTAAACCCAGTAATCTCCTGTAACAGTATCTCACACTCTTGTTCATTTTACCTGACCTGCTATTTACTGGGGTCAGTTCTTCTGGGGATACAACTTCTACTTATGATCTTTCCTTGCTAGCAGTTACTGACAGTTTAGAATTCTGCTCATGAAAGTATTCATTGTAACAGCATAAGATAAATTTTGGAGTCTATGTGCATAGTCTCATTCATAATAGACCAAAGCTGATAATTCCCAGTAATTATTTCTGCGTGACCTTTGTCAGACCTCAATGGGTATGGGACTTTGCTTTGAGAATTTTGTGTTCATCAAGATGAAAAATGTTAGTGCTGGAAAACATAGAGTTAGATCCAGATGAAAACATTATTATGATTCAGGTTCACTCCAAGTACTTTTTCTTCATGCCCAATGCAAAGGAAGTACACACCTATCAACAAGTCTTCACTTCCTATCAATTTAAGTGGAACTTTACATACAAAATGTAACTTATAACAAATAATGAACCCTTTCATTGATACCTAATAGCATACTAAATGTAACCTGATTAAAGGATGTGACAGGGTAGACAGACAGAAGCTATTTCCTGTGGTTGGGGAGTCCAAAACAAGGGGGCATAGCCTTAAAATTAAAGCGAGGCTGTTCAGAGGTGACATCAGGAAGCACTTGTCCACACAAAGGGTTGTGGAAAACTGGAACTCTCTCCCCCAAAAAGCTGTTGAGGCTAAGTCGATTGAAAATTTCAAAACTAGGTAAGAAATTTTTGTTAGGCAAGGCTATTAAGGGTTACAGAACCAAGGCGACTAGATGGAGTTAAGATTCAGATCAACATGATCCAACTGAATGGTAGAATATGTTTGAGGGGTTGAATTGCCTCCTCCTGTTCCTATGTTCCTAGTATATAGAAATTCCATTGCCCTTTATGTTAAACACAGATAGTATCAGAAACACCAGATATTTTTTGCACCAGATACACCAGATATTCTTTGCATAAGTTCAACTTATTCATGAACAGAATTATTTACAATAACAAGTAGTAAAAATTAGTTATTGAAATCTTTCCAAAAACAAAGTCTGAAGGGTTAAGTAGAAAAATTAGGCAGATAAAATCAATGGCAATACAAATCCCTGAATACTAACTTTATCTTGAAGATCAGTGAGACAAAGATAATCCCCTTGAACAATATTAACAATTCCATAACCCATAAACACAAAGAAATGTAGCACTGGCTCTTGGTGTTGGCCATGCATTGCTCGTGTTCAGGCCATTTCACATGTCCCACTATCATCATGCTCAAAGCACCATCAATACAAATGACAATTTATTTTTGGATTAGTACAAATAAGTCTCCTTGAATGAACTGTTGTGATCATTTCTAGAGGCATATTCACTCTTGATGAAATAAACATAGAAAGTGCTGGAAATACCCAGCAGGTCTGGCAGCATCTATGGAGAGAGAAACAGAGTTTCAGGTCAGTGACCTCTCATCAGAACCCCTCATCTCCTAAGAGGTGCAGCCTTTCCTAATTTAGAAATCCTCACTGGCAAGCTGTCCATTCATGGCCTCAAACCTGTGGATAGCTCTGATTTCATTCATTAATGTGGGCCCCTCACACCTTTCATTAGGCGATTGGGTTCAAACATCTGGATTGAACATTTACATCCTTGTCTCTCTTTCAGTCAGCATGCTCCCTTTTACAAGAATGTATAACTCCATTTTGAGTGTACAATTTTTAAAATCCTATTTTACATAGAAAACAGAGAAAATAGGAGCAGGAGTAGGCCATTCAGCCCTTTGAGCCTGCTCCACCATTCATTATGATCATGGCTGATCATCCAACTTAGTAACCTGTTCCCGCTTTCGCCCCATATCCTTTGATCCCTTTAAACCCAGGAGCTATATCTAACTCCTTCTAGGACACATACAATGGTTTGGCCTCAACTGCTTTCTGTGGTGGCGAATTCCACAGGTTCATCACTCTCTGGGTGAAGAAATTTCTCCTCATCTCAGTCCTGGAAGGTTTACCCCGTATCCTGAGACTATGACCCCAGGTTATGGACTCCCCCACCATCGGGAACATCCTTCCTGCATCTACCCTGTCAAGTCCTGTTAGAATTTTATAGGTTTCTATGAGGTCCCTTCTCACTCTTCTGAACTCCAGCGAATATAATCCTAACCGACTCAATCTCTCCTCATACGTCAGTGCTGCGATCCCAGGAATCAGTCTGGTAAACCTTTGCTGCACTTCCTCTATAGCAAGAACATCCTTCCTCAGATAAGGAGACCAAAACTGCATACAATATTCCAGGCGTGGCCTCACCAAGGCCCTGTATAATTGCAGTATGACATCCCTGCTCCTGTACTCGAATCCTCTTGCTATGAAGGCCAACATACCATTTGCCTTTTTTACTGCCTATTGGACCTGCATGCTTACCTTCAGTGACTTGTGTACGAGAACACCCAGGTCTCATTGCATATTCCCCTCTCTCAGTTTATAGCCGTTCAGATAATAATCTGCATTCCTGTTTTTGCTACCTCACATTTATCCACATTATACTGCATCTGCCATGCATTAGCCCACTCACTCAACTTGTCCAAATCACCCTGAAACCTCTCTGCATCCTCCTCACAACTCACCCTCCCACCCAGTTTTGTGTCATCTGCAAATTTGGAGATATTACATTTAGTTCCCTCATCTAAATCATTAATAGATATTGTGTATGTATATATATATATATATATATTGTGAATAGCTGGGGTCCTAGCACAGATTAACAGTGTCAAAAAAAATGGACAAATATTGCACATTTTTATCACAATGCAATCAATAATATGCGTTAGCCTCAGTATTGAAGTGATGCCCTTTTCTGTGTCACATTTTTCCATTTCCAACACCAACAGTCCTGTGGTTTTGCTGAGTAAAATTGCCAATTAATGCTGAATTACACCTACTCACAACTGGATTGTGACTATTCAATAAACCTTTTTCATTAAATTTTTCATGCACAAAAAATGAGACAAATCAGTAAAAATATTTGCTTTGTTGTTAACCCGGTGAAACCCCAGTTACAGGCACATACACATATATACATATATTAGATTTACACAGACATGTATGTTTGTGTATAACTGAAGTTATTTATATGTATATATCAATACTCACCCAGACAAATCATTAAGACACAAAGAAAAACAGTGAATTTTGGAAATTTGGAAAAAAAAACAAAAAATGTTGGAAATATGCAGCAGGTTGATCACTATCTAAAAGAGAAAGAGGGCTGATTTTTTTCATTGGGTCCTTCATAAGAATTGATAGGCTTCTGATCAAAGACTGTACCTGAAATCCTAGTCCTTCCCTTTCACATGTTGATTGTTGGTGTGTTTCTAGCCTGTTCTATTGTTATTTCATACAGGCTATGTCTCTCTACAGTCAGTGTCAGGGTGGTTAGCTGAGTCCTCAGTGAGATTCATTTCTACTCTTCAGCTATCCGTCTTCAATCTCAGATACTTGCCACCTAATGAAACGTTCTATTCTTTTAGAATGACATATTCCCCATTCAATCTGCTTTGGCAATGTCAGTAAATCATAACCCTTCTCTTGAAATGGCAATCATAGCTCAGCAGCAAACAGCAACTGGAAATTTTGCTTGAAGCAGGGAACATACCTTTTCAAGCCACAATGGCACAAAGGATAAGGAAAACATTTATTACAATGAAAATGCTGATGTCAAGGTTTCCAGGATAGAATGAAAATCATGTTCGTGGATGAAAGTGAAAATCTACTCCATAGAGAGGGGGTGATAGTATTAATATTCCTTTAAGGACTGTGCAGTGATGAAAAGTAAAATCCAGTTGTGTGCAGTGAAGAAGTAGCAAAGATAGTAAATGAATATTTTCCATCGATTTTTAATACATGATGGTCAAAGTGAGAACTTAGATACATGCGAACAAACAAATTAGCAGAAGTAGGCTTTGTGGCGCCTCAAGCTTGCTCTGCCATTCAATAAGATTATGACTGATCTGTTTGTGTCTCGAATTCCACACTCCCATCTATCCCTGATAACCTTTGATTCCCTTGCCTAACAAGAATCTATCTACCTTAGATGTATCAAAAGAAAAGAAAAATTGTTAGAGGTAACTGTAGAAAAGAAATTGCCTCTGAAATAATTAACAGACATCAAGTGGTTAAGCCACCTATGCAGGCTGGGTGTAGGCTGCTCTACTGCTACGTTGGTATGCTTACCACCTGTTTCATGCCTAATAACCGGGCACAATGCATACCACTTTCTAACTATCTTTCTTCACATCACAAGAAAGTATATAAATGTCAGCCATGGGTCAGTGAGTAGCATGCTTGCTTTTCAGCTTACACTCAAGGGTCAAATATAAATGCTAGGCTGAGACTGGAGTGCTACACTGTTGAAGTGCTGTTTCTTGGGTGAGATATTAAACCAAATCCTGTCTGACTTCTCAGGGGGCAGAAAAGATCCCATAGCACTATTTTAATGGAGAGCAAGGGAGTCATCCATAGTGTCCTAGCCAATATTTATCCCTCAATTAACATCACAGAAAAGCAGAGTATCTGGCCATTATCACATTGCCTTTTGTGGGAGTTTGCTGTGTGTAAATTGGCTGTTACGTTTCCTACCTTACAACAGTAACTGCACTTCAAAAGTACCCCATTGGCTGTAAAGTGCTTTGGGATGTCATGAAAGACACCATATAAATGCAAATCTTTATTTTTGTGCACTTCTAAAGGAAGTTAGAGAAGAGATGTTATAAGGCCTGACCATAATGTTCCTTAAATAAGCAAATTGTGCTGGGGACTGGAGATTTACTAATTTAACCCTTCGGTTCAAGCAAGGGAAGATGGGTGTAGTTATAACCAAACCAGCCTGTCGGGAAATGGATGGGATCACGTCAGATGCCCATTCTACACCCCGCCTGAAGTTACTCTCCATTGACTTTGATAGACATTGAGATTGGGCAGGGTGTAAAATGGGCTTTAAATCCAATCCCACTAGTTTCCAGCTGAGCACATTAGGTTAAAATTACCTCTTAATTAGAGCCAATAATTCAAACTAAAATTAGTGAGCATTTCAAGATGCAAGGATTTAATTAAGAACACACAGTAGTGAATTGTTAAAGACAAGTTGTGACAAATTCAATTGAGCTTTTTTGAAGGACTGGCTATATAGGTAAAGGGAATGCAGGAGACATAATGTATATATTTCCTCAGAAGATGTTCGAAAGATGTCTCAAAAGAGAAATTACAAAATGAAAATGTTATAAAAATTCAGGTATGTGGTACAAGGGGAAATGCAATAGCAAGAATAGAATGTTAGGTGATAGTCAGAAAACCAAAGGTTAGGATAATGAGACAAAAACAAGAAATGCTGGATTCACTC
Source organism: Heterodontus francisci (assembly GCF_036365525.1). Classification (NCBI taxonomy): domain Eukaryota; kingdom Metazoa; phylum Chordata; class Chondrichthyes; order Heterodontiformes; family Heterodontidae; genus Heterodontus; species Heterodontus francisci. The sequence goes on from NC_090375.1 coordinate 43,776,081, forward strand.
AGCAGGTCTGGCAGCATCTGTGGAAAGAGAAGCAGAGTTAACGTTTCGGGTCAGTGACCCTTCTTCGGAACTGGATAATGAGTGTTGGTCAGATTGTGGCACAGTTGAAAGAAGTGTTTTACAGGGATTTATCCATGATCCACTGTACTATGTCCTCCATTATTTGAGTGTAGGAAGTATAATATTGAAATTTGCAGATGACACAAAGGTGGAGATTGTGACAAACAATGTTGAGGACTGTAAAAGACATCAGGACAACATAGGCAAGTTCATGGAATGGGCAGAAGTGTAAGATGCAATTTATAGAATCATAGAAAGGTTATAGCACAGAAAGAGGTCTTTCAGCCCTTTGTGTTCGCGCTGGCTCACTGCAAAAGCAACTCAGCTAGTCCCACTCCTATGCCTTTTCCCTGTAGCTGTGCACATTTATTCCCTTTGGATAATTATCCAATTCTATTTTGACAGCCATGTTTGAATCTTCCTCCACCACAGTCTCAGGCAGTGCATTCCAGATCCTAATCACTCGCTACGTAAAGATGTTTTACCTCATGCTGCCTTCGGTTCTTTTGCCATTCACCTGAAATCGATGTCCTCTGGTTCTCAACTCTCCCACCGATGGGAATAGTTTCTCCCCACCCACTCTGTCCAGACTGCTCATGATTTTGAATACCTCTATTAAATCTCCTCTAAATCTTCTCTTCTCCAAGAAGAATGGTCCCAGCTTTTCCAATCTATCCACGTAACTGAAGTCACTCATCCCTGGAACCATTCTTGTAATTCTGTTCTGCACCCTCTCTTATGCCTTCACATAATTCCTACAATGTGGAACACAGAGTGGACACAATACTCCAGTCGAGGAGTAACCAATGTTTTATAAAAGTCACCATAACTGCCTTGCTTTTGTACTCTATGCCTTTATTTATGAAGCCCATGATCCTGTAAGCCTTTTTAACCACTTTCTCAACCTGTCCTGCAACGTCTTGTGCACATATACCCACCAGGTCTCTCTGTTCCTGTACCCACATTATAACTGTATCCTTCATTTTATATTGCCTCTCCTCATTCTTCCTACCCAAATGTATCACTTCACACTTTTCTGCATTAAATTTCATCTGCCACGTGTCTGCCCATTCCACCAGCCTGTCTATGTCATTTTGATTTCTATCAGTATCCTCCTCATAGTTCACAATACTTTCAAGTTTTGTGTCATCTGCGAATTTTGAAATTTTGCCCTGCACACCCACACTTGGCTGTCGCTGGCTAGGCTAGCATTTATTGCTCATCCCTAATTGCCTTTCAGAAGATGGTGGTGAGCTGTGTTTTTGAACCGCTGAGTCCTTGGGGTGTAGGTACACCAACAGTGCCGTTAGGAAGGGAGTTCCAGAATTCTGACCCAGCGACAGTGAAGCAACAGCAATTTAGTTCCAAGTCAGGATGGTGTGTAGCTTGGAGGGGAACTTGCAGGTGGTGGTGTTCCCGTGCATCTGCTGCCCCTGTCCTTGCAGGTTTGGAAGGTGATGTCATAGGAGCCTTGGTGAGTTGCTGCAGTGCATCTTGTAGATGGTACACACTGCTGCCAGTGCATCGGTGATGAAGGGAGTGAATGTTGAATGTGGTAGATGGGGTGCCAATAGTCATGAGTTTCTTTGTGTTATCTTTAGCAACACAATGAGGTATATGGATTCCAGTTCCTTGAAGATCTCTAGAAGATTATTGACAGCTAAACTAGTACATACAATACGGAGCAAACCATATACAGAATCTTTATCGAGGGTGTTGCTGTGCAGAGTGGCTATGGTTTCGAGTCACGTGACTACATCCTGCTACTTAGCTCATTAGCATACTGAGTTCTTAAAGGGACATCACTCTTAAAGCAATCATACAGCATCCCCTTTCTTTCCAAAGATAAGTCACGTATGCTACAAGTAAAAAGACATAAAATTGGATAATATCAAAATTAATTATACAGGAATAGAGATTATAAAATTTACATGTATAAAGATAAGGATTGTGAAATTTACACATGCTGAAGCATAAGAGTCCATATATCGTTTCGGTGGTTTGACAAATCTTCCAGATCTTGTTACGGTTTAACCTTCTGGGCATGTGGATTTCACCCTTGGCTGTTCTTGGCTTACAGACGTGTTGACATTGTGTTGGTTGTTGTCCTGTTGTTCCATCACACCCTTATTTTGGGATGTGTTCTTTTGAGTCCTCTGTGTGCAATTGAAGTATTGTACACTTCTCTAATTAGCTTCGGTTCCTCCTCAACACTGTTCTGTTAGATGTTGTAACCTCGTAAAACCTAGGCTCACTGCATACTTTGGATATCCCTGTGGGTAACCAGCTTCTCATTGTGGGATGTATGACCCTGACCTTTTGTCTTACATGTAGTTGAGGTAGTTCTGCCCCTGCATGCTAGTCATGCATCATCTTAATTCTCCCTTGTTTTCCGAGTAGTGTCTCCGGCATCTCGGAGAATTTGGACAGATGATGGCTTGGCAGAAGCGTTCTCACTTGTCTGCCAAACATGATCTCTACTAAGTTCATATCCATAGGTGTAGCTCTGAGCTGTAATATGGCAACACAAAAATCTTGTTTCGTTGTCCTACATTTCAGGATAAGTGATTTGACTGTGCAAACCATTCACTTGGCAAGACTGTTGGATCTAGGGTAATGTGGTGAGGACATCAGATGGTTTATGCCCCATTTGGCACACATGTCCCTGAAAGGTCTGCCTGTATTCTGTAGCTCATTGTCAGAAATAATTTCTTCAGATGCACCGAACAGAATGAATTTGGCACTCAACGTGTCTGTGACAACTGCACATGAAGTGTTTTTACCTGTCTGACAATTGAAAATTTGGAGAAATAATCAGTGAATAAGATAAAGTCATCTCCATTCACAGTAAATAGATCAGTGGCGATTTTGGACCAAGGGACTGACAGAATCTCGTGAGGGTGTAGAGGTTCTTTACATTGTTGTGGCTGGTGGCTCTGGCATGCCTTGCACATCCTCACTAACTTTTGATGTCACCTTTGATTCCTGGCCAATAAACAGTGTCTTGTGCCAGTTGCCCATTCGCTGTATACCCATATGGCCTTGGTGAAGTTGTGACAAGATGTCCTGTCGGAGAGTATTGGGCACAATCACTTGTTTTCCCTTGAAGGTTATGCCTCTCGAGATACCGAGTTCATCGTTATAAGGCCAAAAGCACCTGATAGTTTCAGGAAACTCTTTTATCGTATCGGGCATCCTTCTATGATGATTCTCCATGGTGCCTTCAGTTGTGGGTCAATGGCTGTTTCTGATTGCAGTTGGTCACATTTGTGCTGACCAAAGTGAAATAAATCGATTTTGAGCACATCTTCCACCTCGATGTCCATGCTGTCTACTTGCAGAACCAGTGGAACTTCTTCATTCTTGCTCAGATTTGACAACCTGCTCAGTGTATCCGAGGTGACCGTTTTGGTACCCAGTTTGTAGTAGCCATCGATGTCGTACCCCTGTACTTTCACTAAAAATCACTGTAGTCGAGGTGGGGCACTTCTCAATGGTTTGCGCCAGATCATCTCCAGTGGTTTGTTGTCGGTTTCCACCATGAACTGCTTACCGAACAGGTAGGTGTGGAACTTTGTGATCCCAAAGACCAGAGCAAGTGTTTCACACTCTACGTTTGAGTAATTGGATTGTGCAGAGGATAAACATTCGGATCCGAATGCAAATAGTTTGCCATCCCACAGGATACACGCTCATAGCCCTTTCCGTGAGGCGCGGACTTCAAGGATTGTCTTCTTCCTTGGATCATAGTACTGCGGGGTACAGGTTTTTTTTATTCTTTCCTGGCATGTGGGCATCACTGGCAAGGCACTTGCAAACTCCACACAGGCAGTACCCTGAATCGAACCCGGGTCCCTGGAGCTGTGAGGCTGCAGTGCTAACCACTGCACCACTGTGCCATGGTAGAGGTCATGGGTTTGGAAGGTGCTATCTAAGGAGCCTTGGTGCATTGCTGCAACGCATCTCGTAGATGGTACACACTGCCGCCACTGTGCGCGGTGGTGAAGGGAATGAATGTTTGTGAATGGGGTGCCAATCAAGTGGGCTGCTTTGTCCTGGATGGTGTCGAGCTTCTTGAGTGCTGTTGGAGCTGCATCCATTCAGGCAAGTGGAGAGTATTCCATCACACTCCTGAGTTGTGCCTTGTAGATGATGAACAGGCTTTGGGGAGTCAGGAGGTGAGTTACTCGGCACAGCATTCCGAGCCTCTGAACTGCTCTTGTAGCCATGGTATTTATATGGCTAATCCAGTTCAGTTTCTGGTCAGTGGTAACCCCCAGGATGCTGATAGTGGGGGATTCAGCGATGGTAATGCCATTGAATGTCAAGTGGAGATGGTTAGATTCTCTCTTGTTGGAGATGGTCATTCCCTGGCACTTGTGTGGTGAGAATGTTACTTGCCACTTATCAGCACAAGCCTGGATATTATCCAGGTCTTGCGGCATTTCTACACTGACTGCTTCAGTATCCGAGGAGTTGCAAGTGGTGCCGAACATTGTGCAATCATCAGGGAACATCCCCACTTCTGACCTTATGCTGACAATGCTTGTTTGAGAGACTCAAACATATGCTGATGGTCCTCCTGCCATACATCTGGGATGCCTTTCTTTAAGAGCTCTCCCATTGTCGGAAAAATTTGGAATATATGGTACCAGGAAGTTGAAAAATCCAAGACATCTCTGTAGATCCTCTTTGTCTTGTAGGCATGTGCCTTACATCTTCGACTTTGCCTGAGTCAGGACAGATTCTACAACCTGAATAGATGGAGCCAAAGAAATTGATCTGACTTAAGTTCACCTGGCACTTTTTTCTGTTAAAAACAAGCCCTTTGTAATGAGTAAATGAAGATTTTGCTTATGCACTTTGGTTTTGCTCATTACCACAATATCATCGGCAATATATATACATCCATGCACACTTTCTATGATTCTGTCCATATGCTGCTGAAACAGATCTTGACTGACAGATAAGGCAAAGAGTAGTCTCTGGAAGCAATATCTTCCAAATGGTGTTCTGAATGTGGTGACTTCCAGACATTCCTTAGCTAGGTGTACCGACCAATACCCATGTTTAGCATCCAACTTGGAGAAGAATTTGGCTCCTGTGAACTGGGATTCAATTCCTCTCGTGTTGGAATCTTGTTGGGGCATTTCTTTAGGGAGACATCTCAGATCTAGGCACACCCTGATTCTTCCATCCTTCTTTAGCATGCACGTAATTGAGCTGCACCAGTCTGTGTGATGATGCACACAATGGATCATGCCATTGAGTTCCATGTCATCCAACTCGCACTTAAGCTTTTCTTGTATGTGTACACTACACTTCGTGGGACAGTCGATTGATGGAATTGCATCCTCTTTGAGGTGCAGTACGGCATTGCCTTTGAAATTTCCTCTGACATCGAACCTGTCCAGTTACATTTGTTATAAGTCCTGGACTGGCTTAAAGTGGGTAACCTTGGTCTCTTCACCTTGGTGATTTCATGGATAGTCATAATGTTGATGTCCTTACACGCTGGTTGTCCTGCCACTGCTGGTCCGTTCGTGTCCACCAGGTAAACTTTTTGTGGTTTCCTTGCCTACTTGCCATAGCTGCATTGCATTGTTAGTGTGACACAGCAAGGGATGGGTGACTGATTGTATGCAGTTAACTTTGCAGTTGTTGGTTGTATCATTAATTTCCAACGACCCCGGTACATATCCTTCAGAAGTTGGACTGGTGGGGTATTTGCACTAGCTCCCATGTCAATCTTAGTCCTAAGTGTGTGTTTGCCAACTTTCTCTGGGCACATAATATTAATAATAACAAAAGCTTCCAGTTGTTTGACTTCATCAACACAATGTGCAAGTTTCACAATGTGAAACACCTGTTCGTCTTCTGGCTGAGAATCGCTCCATAGAGTCATAGATAGATACAGCACTGAAACAGGCCCTTCAGCCCACGGAGTCTGTGCCAACCATCAACCACCCATTTATACTAATCCTACATTAATCCGCATGGAAGATGGCAGGATCCCCAAAGACATATTGTACAGCGAGCTCGCCACTGGTATCAGACCCACCGTCCGTCCACGTCTCCGCTTTAAAGACGTCTGCAAACGCGACATGAAATCCTGTGACATTGATCACAAGTCGTGGGAGTCAGTTGCCAGCGTTCGCCAGAGCTGGCGGGCAGCCATAAAGACAGGGCTAAAATGTGGCGAGTCGAAGAGACTTAGTAGTTGGCAGGAAAAAAGACAGAGGCGCAAGGGGAGAGCCAACTGTGCAACAGCCCCGACAAACAAATTTCTCTGCAGCACCTGTGGAAGAGCCTGTCACTCTAGAATAGGTCTTTATAGCCACTCCAGGCGCTGCTTCACAAACCACTGACCACCTCCAGGCGCGTATCCATTGTCTCTCGAGATAAGGAGGCCCAAAAGAAAAAAAAAGAACATTAATCCCATATTCCCTACCACATCCCCACCTTCCCTCAATTTTCCTATCACCTACCTACACTAGGGGCAATTTACAATGCCCAATTTACCTATTAACCTGCAAGTCTTTGGCTGAGTCCACTCTGAGTTTTGTCTCAGGTTTGTTTCACTGTGGACTTGTTCAGTTCAGAGATACAGCACTTAAACAGGCCCTTCGGCCCATCGAGTCTGTGCCAACCATCAACCACCCATTTATTCTAATCCTACACTAATCCCGTATTCCTATCACATCCCCACCTGTCCCTATATATTTCCCTACCACCTACCTATATTCGGGGCAATTTGTGATGGCCAATTAACCTATCAACCTGCAAGTCTTTGGCATGTGGGAGGAAACCGGAGCACCCGGAGGAAACCCACGCAGACACAGGGAGAACTTGCAAACTCCGCACAGGCAGTACCCAGAATCGAACCCGGGTCCCTGGAGCTGTGAGACTGCAGTGCTAACCACTGCGCCACTGTGCCGCCCAAACTTCATGTATGGGCTTGAGTTTACGCAGGCCTCTTGCACTGTTCTTGTTGCTATTGCCATGTTGCTGCACCTGTCTTCTGTTTGTTTGTGTACTATTGTGACTTCTGGCTGCATCTTTGGAGCTAGATTTCTTGCATAGATGGGCCCTGTGTCATTTTGCACTGCATGCTTTGTACGGATCTTGAAACACAGGACTACTTCGCAGTCAGTGGGACAAACCACACTTATCACACAGGTTGCTTGCTTTTTGTTACCTGGTTACCGTACCAATAGTGTCGGCTGCATCTAGTGCTTGCAAATACTGTTGTCCAGCTCCAGTGCCTTCATATTTACTGCCATCTTCGAGCAGCACATCAATGTTGTGACCTTTCTTTTTCCCCAAGAGATTTTGTTGAAACACTTCAATAGGTGTTGAAACAATCACCAGCTCCATTATTCTCACAGACAGCTCAGTTTCTGAAAAATCGCATTCATTGCCCTTATCACGACATCCGCTGACAAATTGATCTATTGATTCCTGTGGCTGTTACCTGTAGGATATCAATTCCAGGCAATGAATTCTAAAATTCACTCTTACCTGAAGCAGATCTTCTAGCACTTTCCATATCTTTGTGGGATCTTTCTGGTCCTCTTCAGATAAACCAGAGGTACTGATTCTGTATAACGCCTCATGTCCAACTGCTATAAGTATTTTCACAGCCGGCTTCTGTGATTCTGCAACAGCTTTGTCGATGAAGCACAATTGCATTCTTTGTTTAAAAAGTTTAAAATCAGATAGGATATCAATGGCCTTCCAGTTCATGCTGGGAAATTTGATATTCGTTCTTCTGCCTTTTGTTTGCTTCCTGCTCTGTATTTAACTTTTTCAGTGCTGCGTGTGCCTTCAGCACTGTACTTATACATATTGCACCAAAGAATCGTACAAGAGTAGGGAAATCTGATAATAGAACAAACTTAAAGGCTTTGTATCTGAATGCACAAAGCATTTGGAATAAAATTAATGAGCTAACAGCGTAAATAGAGACGAATGGGTATGATTTAGTGGTGATTACTGAGACGTGATTGCAGGGAAACCAGGTTTGGGAATTGAATATCCAAGGGTACTCAGTATTTCGGAAGGATAGGCAGGAAGGAAAAGGAGGTGGTGTAGCTTTGTTAGTAAAGGAAGAGATCAGCGCTGTCGTGACAAATTATATAGGCACTGGAGATCAAGACGTAGAGTCAGTCTGGGTAGAAATAAAAAATAGCAAGGGAAAGAAGTCCCTGGTGGGAGGAACCTATAGGTCCCCAAACAGTAGTTCCGCAGTGGAGCATAGTATAAACCAGGAAATACTGCGGGCTTGTAAGAAAGGAATGGCAATAATCATGGGTGATTTTAATATGCACATAATATGCATATATAAGAGAGCAAGATTATACCTTCTTCTGGCAGGGTAGGGATCCTGAAGAACCAAGACAGCATGGAGTGAGAAACTCTTTGCTCAGCATGATAGAGCCGGCTTCAAATGGCTCGGAACGCATACTGTCCATCCAACTGCTCACCGCCTCTGGTCCAGTACACCTACTCAGTATCGATGCTCCAACACTCTGCTCCTCACCTGAAGCTAAAGACCAGTTCTACGAGGAACTGCATAATATCATTAGTAGCATTCCCAACACCGAACACCTGTTCCTGCTGGGGGACTTTAATGCTAGGGTTGGGGCCGACCATGACTCATGGCCCTCCTGCCTTGGGCGCTATGGCATTGGAAGGATGAATGAGAACGGGCAGAGACTGCTTGACTTGTGTACCTATCATAACCTCTGCATCACCAACTCATTTTTTCACACTAAACCCTGTCACCAGGTTTCTTGGAGGCACCCAAGATCACGTCGTTGGCACCAGCTGGACCTCATCGTCACAAGGCGAGCCTCTTTAAACAGCGTTCAAATCACATGCAGCTTCCACAGTGCGGACTGCGACACCGACCACTGCCTGGTGTGCAGCAAGGTTAGGCTCAAACCAAAGAAGTTGCATCACTCCAAGCAGAAGTGCTGCCCGCGCATCAACACTAGCAGAATTTCTCATCCACAGCTGTTACGTAAGTTTCTAAATTCACTTGAAAAAGCCCTTCAAAACACTCCCACAGGGGATGCAGAGACCAAGTGGGCCCACATCAGAGACGTCATCTATGACTCAGAAATGACCACCTATGGCAAACGTGTGAAGCGGAATGCAGACTGGTTTCAATCTCACATTGAAGAGCTGGATCCTGTCATGGCTGCTAAGCGCATTGCACTGCTGAACTACAAGAAAGCCACCAGTGAGTTCACATCCGTAGCACTTAAAGCAGCCAGAAGCGCTGCACAAAGAACAGCCAGGCGCTGTGCAAATGACTACTGGCAAAATCTATGCAGTCATATTCAGCTGGCCTCTGACACCGGAAACATCAGAGGAATGTATGATGGCACTAAGAGAGCTTTTGGGCCAACCATCAAGAAGATCGCCCCCCTCAAATCTAAATCAGGGGACACAATCAATGACCAATGCAAGCAAATGGACCGCTGGGTGGAGCACTACCTAGAACTATACTCCAGGGAAAATGTTGTCACTGAGACCGCCCTTAATGTAGCCCAGTCTCTTCCAGTCATGGACGAACTGGACGTACAGCCAACAAAATCGGAACTCAGTGATGCCATTGATTCTCTAGCCAGCGGAAAAGCCCCTGGGAAGGACAGTATTACCCCTGAAATCATCAAGAGTGCCAAGCCTGCTATACTTTCAGCACTGTACGAACTGCTTTGCCTGTTCTGGGACGAGGGAGCAGTACCACAGGACATGCGCGATGCCAATATCATCACCCTCTAAAAGAACAAGGGTGATCGTGGTGACTACAACAACTACCGTGGAATCTCCCTGCTCAGCATAGTGGGGAAAGTCTTCGCTCGAGTCACTTTAAGCAGGCTCCAGAAGCTGGCTGAGCGTGTATACCCTGAGGCACAGTGTGGCTTTCGAGCAGAGAGATCCACCATTGACATGCTGTTCTCCCTTCGCCAGCTACAGGAGAAATGCCGTGAACAACAGATGCCCCTCTACGTTGCTTTCATTGATCTCACCAAAGACTTTGACCTCGTCAGCAGATGTGGTCTCTTCAGACTACTAGAAAAGATTGGATGCCCACCAAAGCTACTAAGTATCATCACCTCATTCCATGACAATATGAAAGGCACAATTCAGCATAGTGGCGCCTCATCAGATCCTATCCTGAGTGGCATGAAACAGGGCTGTGTTCTTGCACCTACACTGTTTGGGATCTTCTTCTCCCTGCTGCTCTCACATGCGTTCAAGTTTTCAGAAGAAGGAATTTTCCTCCACACAAGATCAGGTGGCAAGTTGTTCAACCTTGCCCGTCTAAGAGCGAAGACCAAAGTACGGAAAGTCCTCATCAGGGAACTCCTCTTTGCTGATGATGCTGCATTAACATCTCACACTGAAGAGTGTCTGCAGAGACTCATCAACTGGATTGCGGCTGCCTGCACCGAATTTGGCCTAACCATCAGCCTCAAAAAAACGAACGGACAGGACGTCAGAAATGCCCCATCCATAAATATCGGAGACCACACTCTGGAAGTGGTTCAAGAGTTCACCTACCTAGGCGCAACAATCACCAGTAACCTGTCTCTCGATGCAGAATTCAACAAGCGCATGGGAAAGGCCTCCTCTGCTATGTCCAGACTGGCCATGAGAGTGTGGGAAAATGGCACACTGACACAGAACGCAAAAGTCCAAGTGTATCAAGCCTGTGTCCTCAGTACCTTGCTCTACGGCAGAGAGGCCTGGCCAATGTACGTCAGCCAAGAGCAACGTCTCAATTCATTCCATCTTCGCTGCCTCCGGAGAATCCTTGGCATCAGGTGGCAGGACCGTATCTCCAACACAGAAGTCCTAGAGGCGGCCAACATCCCCAGCATATACTGAGCCAGCGGCGCCTGAGATGGCTTGGCCATGTGAGCCGCATGGAAGATGGCAGGATCCCCAAGGACACATTGTACAGCGAGCTCGTCACTGGTATCAGAGCACCGGCCGTCCTTGTCTCCGCTTTGAAGACATCTGCAAACGCGACATGAAGTCCTGTGACATTGATCACAAGTTGTGGGAGTCAGTTGCCAGCAATCGCTAGAGCTGGCGGGCAGCCATAAAGGCGGGGCTAAAGTGTGGTGAGTCAGAGAGACTTAGCAGTTGGCAGGAAAAAAGACAGAAGCGCAAGGGGAGAGCCAACTGTGTAACAGCCCGACAAACAAATTTTTCTGCAGCACCTGTGGAAGAGTCTGTCACTCTAGAATTGGACTTTATAGCCACTCCAGGTGCTGCTTCACAAACCACTGACCACCCATTGTCTCTCGAGACAAGGAGGCCAAAGATAAGATAGACTGGATCAATCAAATTGGCAAGGGTAGCCTCGAGGGAAAGGTCATTGAATGTATTAGAGATTATTTTGTGGAGCAATATGTTGTGGAACCAACCAGGGAGCAGGCTATTCTGGATATGGTATTATGTATTGAGGTGGGATTAATTAATGATCTCATAGTTAAGGATCCTCTAGGGAAGAGTGATCCTAGCATGCTAGAATTTCAAATTCAGTTTGAGGGCAAGAAGCTGGAGTCCTACACGCATTCTGGAGTTAAACAAAGGTAATGACATAAGCATGAGGACAGATTTGGCCCTAGGGGACTGGGCAGGGAGACTAAAAGGTAGGACAGTTGATGAGTAATGGCAGACGTCTGCAGGTAATGCAGAGGTTATAGAAAGGGAGGAACTTAGAACAATCATCATCACTAGGGAAAAAGTACTGAGCAAACTATTGGGATTGAAGGCAGACAAGTCCCCAGGACCTGATGGCCTACATTCTAGGGTCTTAAAGGAAGTGGCAGCGGAGATAGTGAATCCATTAGTTATAATATTCCAAAATTCCCCGGATGCGGGAAAGGATCCAGTGGATTGGAAAAATGCTAATATAATGCCCTTATTCAAAAAGCCAGGGAGGCAGAAAGTAGGAAACTATAGTTTAACATCTATTGTTGGGAAATTGTTAGAATCCATTATTATGGAAGTAATAACAGGACATTTAGAAAGTCAAAATGCAATCCATCAGTGTCAGCATGGTTCTATGAAGGTTAAATCATGTTTGACTAATTTGCTAGAGTTCGTCAAAGATGTAACAAGTAAAGTGGATAATGGGGATCCTGTAGATGTAGTATATCTGGACTTCCAGAAGGCATTTGATAAGGTGCCGCACAAAAAGTTAATACACAAGGTAAGATCACATGGGGTTAGGGGCAATTTATTAGCTTGGATAGAGGATTGGCTAACCAACAGAAAACAGAGAGTCAGGGTAAATGGGTCTTTTTCTGGTTGGCAAGATATAACTAGCGGGGTGCCACAGGGTTTGGTCCTCAGGCCCCAACTATTTACAATCTGTATTAATGACTTGGATGCAGGGATAGAAGGTACGATAGACAAATTTGCAGATGACACTAAAATATGTGGGATAGTAAGTTGCAATAAAAAAATAAGAAATTTACAAATGGATATGGATAGGTGAGGTGAATGGGCCAAAATTTGGCAGATGGAGTTTAACGTGGATAAGCGTGAGGTTATCCTTTTTGGTCAGAAGAATAGAAAGGCAAATTATTATCTAAATGGAGAGAAACTTCAGAGTGCTTCGGTGCAGAGGGATCTGGGTGTCCTTGTGCCTGAATCGCAGAAAACAAGTATGCAGGTGCAGCAGGTAATAAGGAAGGCAAATGGAATTTTGGCATTTATTGCTAAAGGAATAGAGTATAAAAGTAGGGAAGTGTTGCTGCAACTGTACAAGGCATTAGTGTGACCACACCTGGAGTATTGCGTACAGTTTTGGTCCCCTTACTTGAGGAGAAGTTGCATTGGAGGCAGTTCAGAGTAGGTTCACCAGATTGATTCCAGAGCTGAGGGGTTTGTCTTATGAGGAGAGAGAGAGTGGGGGACTGGGAGAGAGAGCAAGGGACTGAGGTCACACCTGGAATATTGTGTGCAGTTTTGGTCTCCTTATCTGAGGAAGGATGTTCTTGCTAAAGAGGGAGTGCAGCGAAGGTTTACCAGACTGATTCCTGGGATGGTGGGACTGACATATGAGCAGAAATTGATTTGGTTTTGGATTATATTCACTGGAGTTCAGGAGAGTGAGGGGGGATCTCATAGAAACCTATAAAATTCTAACAGGACTTGACGGGGTAGATGCAGGAAGGATCTTTCCGATGGTGGGGGAGCCCAGAACCAGGGGTCATAGTCTAAGGATATGGGGTAAACCTTTCAGAACTGAGATGAAAAGAAATTTCCTCACCCAGAGACTGGTGAGCCTATGGAATCCGTTACCACAGAAAGCAGTTGAGGCCAAAACATTGTATATTTTCAAGAAGGAGTTAGATATAGCTCTTGGGGCAAAAGGGATCAAAGGATATGGGGGGAAAGCAGGAACAGGGTACTGTGTTGGATGATCAGCCATGATCATAATGAATGGCGGAGAAGGCTCAAAGGGCTGAATAGCCTACTCCTGTGCCTATTTTTGATGTTTCTATGTTTTTAAGAGAGATTGAACAGTTTAGGCCTTTACTCTCTTGAGTTTAGAAGAATGAGAGGAGTTCTAATTGAAGTATATAAGATGATTAAGGGGATTTACAAAGTAGACGTAGAGAGGATGTTTCCTTTGGTGGGACAATCTCGAACAAGAGGTCATAGTTTTAGGATAAGGGGTAGCAGATTTAAAACAGAGATGAGGAGAAATTACTTCTATCAAAGGGTCACGAGTCTGTGGAATTCACTACCCAGAGTGCAGTGGATGCCGGGACATTGAGTAAATTTAAGGTGGAAATAGACAGATTTTTTATTAGTAATGGGTTGAAGGGTTATGGAAAATGGACAGGAAAGTGGAGTTGAGGCCGAGATGAGGTCAGCCATGATCGAATTGAATGGCGGAGCAGGCTCGAGGGGCTGAATTGCCAACTCCTGCTCCTAGTTCTTATGTTCTTATGACTTTTCTATTTGTGGCTTAAAAATTGTTCTTTTAACTCTGTGCTGTTACCCCTTTAAGAAATTATTTTCTTCAGGCTAGCTTCTTTGATGGAGTGTAACAGGTGCCTGATAGTGTTCTCTTGCAGCACTTCACTTGAATGTTTACACTGCCATTCGATAGGCAGTTCAAGGGTTTTCCCCTTTGGTTTTTTTTGCTGGAGTTTATTTATTTTCTACAAGCTTGACTGGTTTCATGATTTTTTTGAGCTTGACTGCTTTATTAGAGACTCTGTTGTGTTCGGGGTTCCTGCACTTTTTTTTTCACTGTTGGACTTTTTTTTAGTTCACGCGCTTATCAGGGGTTTCCCCTTTTTTTTCTCACTCACAAACAGCCTTTAGAAAATGAATGTTTTTAACATCTTCAATGGCTTTTTTTAAACTGGGATTTCTCGATCATCAGCACAATGATTCACGCGATCACTTGCTATTCAAACATGCTTCCGTTCAATGGAGCTTTTCTCATCCTTCCAAGGCATATAGCTTTCTTTCACTCTTTTCAGGTACTTGTTTTAAAGTATCTTTACTTGTTTGCTGTTTTACCCATGGTCTTCAACGTTATACCTTGACTTTTCACCACCGCAGCCGCCATACCATGAGTTTCTTTGTGTTATCTTAAGCAACACAATAAGGTACATGGATTCCAGTTTCTTGAAGGTGTCTGGAGGGTTTATTAACAGCTAAACTAGTACATAAAACACAGACCAAACTATACACGGAATCTTTGTGCAGGGTGTCACAGTGCAGAGTGACTATGGCTTCGAGTCACATAGAGTCATAGTGTCATCGAGTTATACAGCACAGAAACAGGCCCTTCGGCCCATCGTGTCTGTGCCGGCTATCAAGCACCTAACTATTCTAGTCCTATTTTCCAGCACTTGGCCCGCAGCCTTGTGTGCTATGGCGTTTCAAGTGCTCATCTAAATACTTCTTAAATGTTGTGAGGGTTCCTGCCTCTACCACCACTTCAGGCAGTGTATTATAGATTCCAACCACCCTCTGGGTAAAAAAATCTTTCCTCAAATCCTCTCTAAACCTCCTGCCCCTTACCTTAAATCGATGCCCCCTGGTTATTGACCCCTCCTCTAAGTGAAAAACTCTCTTCCTATCTAACCTATCAATGCCCCTCATAATTTTGTATACCTCATGTACCCCCTCATCCTTCTCTGTTCTAAGGAAAACAACCCTAGCCTTTTCAGTCTCTCTTCATAGCTGAAATGCTCCAGCCCAGGTAGCATCCTGGTGAATCTCCTCTGCACCCTCTCCAATGCAATCACATCCTTCCTATAGTGTGGTGCCCAGAACTGTACACAGTACTCCAGCTGTGGCCTAACTAGCGTTTTATACAGCTCCATCATAACCTCCCTGCTCTTATATTCTATGCCTTGGCTAATAAAGGCAAGTATGCCTTCCTAACCACATTATCTACCTGTGCTGCTGCCTTCAATGATCTATGGACAAGTACACCAAGGTCCCTCTGACCCTTTGGACTTCCTAGGGTCCTGCCATCTATTGTATATTCCCTTGCCTTGTTCGTCCTCTCAAAATGCATTACCTCACACTTCTCAGGATTTAATTCCATTTTCCACAGCTCCGCCCATCTTACCAGCCCATTTATATCATCCTGTAATCTAAGGCTTTCCTCCGCACTATTTATGACACCACCAATTTTCATGTCATCTCCGAACTTACTGATCATATCTCCCATAGTCACATCTAAATCATTAATGTATTCTACAAACAGCAAGGGTCCCAGCACCGATCCCTGTGGTACACCACTGGTCACAGGCTTCCAATCGCAAAAACAACGCTCGACCATTACCCTCTGTTTCCTGCCACCAAGCCAATTTTGGATCCAATTTGCCAAATTGCCCTGGATCCCATGGGCTCTTACTTTCTTAACCAATCTCCCATGCGGGACCTTATCAAAAGCCTTATTGAAGTCCATGTAGATGACATCAACTGATATACCCTCATCTGCACATCAAGTCACCTCCTCAAAAAATTCAATCAATTTAGTTAGACATGATGTCCCCTTGACAAAGCCATGCTGACTATTCCTGATTATTCCCTGCCTCTCCAAGTGGAGATTAATCCTGTCCCTCAAAATGTTTTCCAATAGTTTCCCAACCACTGATGTTGGACTCACTGGCCTGTAATTACCAGGTCTATCCTTGCTACCCTTCTTGAATAATTGTACCACATTTGCTGTCCTCCAATCCTCTGGCATCTCTTCCATGGCCAGAGAGGATCTGAAATTTTGTGTTAGAGCCCCTGCTATCACCTCCCTTGCCTCACACAACAGCCTGGGATACATCTCATCTGGGCCTGGGGATTTATCCACTTTTAAGCCCGCTAAAACAATTAATACTTCCTCCCTTTCAATGTTAATATGTTCAAGTATATCACAATCCCCCTCCCTGATCTCTACACCTACATCATCGTTCTCCACAGTGATAACAGATGAAAAGTAATCATTTAAAACCTCACCTATGTCCTCCGGCTCCACACACAGATTGCCACTTTGGTCCTTAATGTGCCCTACTCTTTCCCTGGTTATCCTCTTGCCCTTAATATACTTATAAAACGCCTTAGAGGGATTTTCCTTTATATTGACCGCCAATGTTTTATCATGTCCCCTCTTCACTCTCCTAATTACTTTTCTAAGTTCCCCTCTACACTTTCTATACTCCTCTAATGCCTCTGCTGTTTTCAGTGCTCCGAATCTGCCATAAGCCTCCTTTATTTTTCCTGATCCTATCCCTTGACATCCAGGGTTCCCTGGACTTGATGGTCCTACCCTTCACCTTAATGGGTACATGTTGGCTCTGAACCCTCACTATTTCCTCTTTGAATGACTCCCACTGGCCTGATGTAGACTTTCCCACAAGTAACTGCTCCCAGTCCACTTTGGCCAGATCCTGTTTTATCAAATTGAAATTGGCCTTCCCACAATTCAGTACCTTTATTTCCAATGCATCTTTGTCCTTTTCCATAACTACCTTAAATCTCACAGAGTTATAGTCACTATCTCCGAAATGCTCCCCCACTGATACTTCTATCACTTGTCCAGCTTCATTCCCTCGGATTAGTTCCAGTACTGCCCCTTCTCTTGTTGGACTTTCTACATACAGGCTCAAAATGATCTCCTGTATGCATTTTAAGAATTCCTCCCCCTTTAAGCCTTTTGCACTAAGACTATCCCAGTTGATATTAGGTAAGTTGAAATCCCCTGTCGATTGCAACACCCAAGCAGGCCCTGGAATGCGCTTCCCCAGTTCCTCACTGTCCAGTGATCAACACCCGTTGTGGGTCAAATGTGTCGGAGAATGGTCCTTTGTCAACACAAGCACCGTCTGTTAGTATGCAAATGTTTTTTCCATCCAAGGCTGATCTGTTCAACAAGTCATTTCCTTGCTATAGCAACAGTAAAAAAATCAATGTTCATATGACCAAACCAATGTGCCTCATTCTTGTGGGCCTGCATAACACTTCCATACGCAACGGAATGAAATGTGATTTGAGAAAAGCGCGTTTCATTAAAAGTATCGAGAGTAAATATAAGATACAGAAAAAAACATGCATTTCTCTCATTCATTCCCATTCATTCATAAATCCTAACTTATTACAGCCTGTCTTTTCCTGGTGCCACTGCTGCTTTAATTACACCCTTTTGAGTTCCGAAGAAGGGTCATTGTTTTTGTTTCAGATTTCCAGCATCCGCAGTATTTTGCTTTTATTTTAGTGTTTAATTCACTGCCACTTCTCTTCCAGGAATGCCTACCTTGAAGAAGTTCTGCTCTTCTCTCCGACGGGATTTTCGTTTGTCCCTTTTACCTTGTTCACCTTCATTGCTTTCTATTTCCCTCCTGGTGTTTGATAAGGTATCTACCAAAACTCGTTTTCACAGCCACATCTCCTTCCTCAGTGACTGTTTCCGGCTCCGACTGATTCCACGTGGATTCCAACTGCAGTTTCACCCATCATGCTTTGAAACCACCCAGGATCACAGGTATCTCCGAGAAATACAACGTTCCTCGGACTGCTACTCTCGCCGCATCCTGAGATCTACACTCAGTGCTATGCACCGCCATATGCACACACTGGACCTCTCTCTCCAGCAGCACCGTCTCACCTTATCTCAAATCTGTTCTACTCCGCAGTTTCATCTCATCTTACGTCTCATCCGACGCATTAACAAAAAACTTTTTTTCTTCCTTTCAGGTGTTAAGGAACGCAAGCTCCAGCAGCTGATGGGGACTAATGCCCCTCCAGATCCTCCTTCCGCTTCACTTCCCTCTGACCCCACCCCTTCTGATCTGACCCCTTGCCGTGTATTCACTATACCCTCTGACCTCCCCCTCTCTGATGCTGAGCGTTCTGTACTCAGCAAAGGACTCAGTTTTATCCCCTTACGCCCCCACCTCAATGAATTTCGCGCTCGGCATGACGTTGAGCTCTTCTTCCGTCGCCTCCGCCTCCGGGCTCACTTCTTTGACCAGGAGTCCTCCCCCCGACCAGCAGACCCATTCACCCGCCTCCAGCATGGACCCCTCACCCTGGCCTCTTACCCGCTCTTGATCTCTTCATTGAAAACTGTCGGCGAGACATTGGTCGTCTCAATTTCTCTGCCCCCCTCACTCACTCTAACCTGTCCCCCTCTGAACTTGAGGCACTCCGTTCTCTCAGGTCTAACCCCGACATGGTCATCAAACCTGCAGACAAGGGTGGTGCTGTTGTTGTATGGCGTACCGACCTCTACCTTGCAGAAGCTCAACGCCAACTCACAGACACCTCTTCCTACCTCCCTCTGGACCATGACCCCACCACCGAACATCAAGCCACCGTCCAAAGGACTGTCACTGACCTCATCTCCTCTGGAGATCTTCCCTCTACAGCTTCCAACCTCATAGTCCCGCAACCCCGGACAGCCCGCTTCTATCTCCTTCCCAAAATCCACAAACGGGACTGTCCCGGCAGACCCATTGTGTCAGCCTGCTCCTGCCCAACTGAACTTATTTCTTCCTATCTAGACTCTATCTTTTCTCCGCTGGTCCAGTCTCTTCCCACCTACATCCGTGACTCTTCTGACGCCCTACGTCATTTTGACAATTTCCAGTTTCCTGGTCCCAACCGCCTCCTCTTCACTATGGACGTCCAATCGCTCTACACCTCCATCCCCCACCAGGATGGTTTGAGGGCTCTCCGCTTCTTCCTGGAACAGAGGCCCAACCAGTCCCTATCCACCACCACCCTCCTCCGCCTGGCTGAACTTGTTCTCACATTGAACAACTTCTCCTTCAACTCCACGCACTTCCTTCAAGTAAAAGGTGTCGCTATGGGTACCCGCATGGGTCCTAGTTATGCCTGTCTTTTTGTGGGATATGTCGAGCATTCTTTGTTCCAGTCCTACTCAGGCCCCCTCCCCCAACTCTTTTTCCGGTACATTGATGACTGTATCGGTGCCGTTTCCTGCTCCCGCCCCGAACTCGAAAACTTTATCAACTTTGCTTCCAATTTCCACCCTTCTCTCACCTTTACATGGTCCATCTCTGACACTTCCCTTCCCTTCCTCGACTTCTCTGTCTCCATCTCTGGGGATAGGTTGTCTACCAATATCCATTATAAGCCCACTGACTCCCACAGCTACCTCGACTACACTTCTTCACACCCTACCTCCTGTAAGGACTCCATTCCATTCTCCCAGTTTCTCCGTCTCCGACGCATCTGCTCTGATGATGCTACCTTCCATGACGGTGCTTCTGATATGACCTCCTTTTTCCTCAACCGAGTTCCGAAGAAGGGTCACTGACCCGAAACGTTAACTCTGCTTCTCTTTCCACAGATGCTGCCAGACCTGCTGAGTGAATCCAGCATTTCTTGTTTTTGTTTCAGATTTCCAGCATCCGCAGTATTTTGCTTTTAATTACACCCTTTATGGCCTCCCAGTAAACATGTGGTTCTTTGGGGAAGTTTTTCTTCAGTTTGCCGATTTCCTTGGCTGCCTCAGGTCTGTCAGATGGTTAGGTTTAATTAGCCCTGTGTTGGAATTTTTTTTTCAGGGGTATCAGTAGTGTGCGGGTCTATCCTGAACTCTCTTTCCATGCTTTGCTGAGTCATGCAAAGGCTTTTGACTTCAGGGGATGGGTGGTTCACTTTTTTTCTGGCTGTAGGGGAGGATTCTTTGCAAATCTCCCCTTTGTCCTCTGGGACACTCCTGCCTGCAGGTATCTGTGCAGACTCTACTGCACTGCCCTGTGGCACTTCAACTAGGTGAGGCATCATCATCACAGATCCTCTGCCTCCTAAAGGTCTTTCTTTGTCTCTGCAGGTTCCTCTAAATGCTGTTAGCAACTCTGGTGGGGTGCATCTTGTGTCTGCATTTACGTAGGAAGATGTGGGGTCAAACTTTTCACATTTTTCGGGGTTGGCTGACTGGATATTAGGGTATTTCATCCGGGATTCCTCCCAGATTTCCTTTAACCTGCCCTCTTGGTCACCGTTTCCCCTTCCCTGTCTAACCTTTTGCCAGCCTTGTGCCCGGCTGTCCCTTTTTGTTCTTGGTGGGTGTCCCTTACTGTTCACTAGCACTCTGCTGGAGGGTCCTTCTAACACTGGTACAGGACTTAGAGGTGCAGGTTTCACTGTAGGTTGGAGTTTCCCCTCAAGTTGGCACACGTGGCAACTCTTGTAGTACTCCACCAAATCTTTGTGGAGTTATGGCCAGTCAAACTGCTGTCTTATGCGGGCTTTGGTCTTTCGCATACTGGCATGTACAGCCACTGTAGTTCCGTGGGCCCTTTTTAATATTTCTCTCCGGTACCTCTGTGGCAGCACTAACTGGTGAACTGCTGTCCACTCCTTGCTCTCAGGTCTGTGAGGAGAACTCCATTTCCTCATTCGTACCCAATTCTTTAAATTGTAGTAATCAGGGACTCCCTCTGCTTCACTTTCACACTGTGCAGCCTGTGCTAACTCTCGCAATATTGGGTCGGCTCGCTGAGCCTCAGCTAGGGAAAATCCATTTAATTCATTCCCAGGATCTCCTAACTTTCCAAAGAAAGTCTCAGACAGACAGAGCTGGTCATCTGCCTGCAGTGCCAATTCAGTCTTCTCTGGGGGAGCTGGTTTGATCATGGCTTGATCCACTACACATTCAGGGAAACTGCCACTGCCACTGGCCTGTCTCTCTGACATCCTGCAGTGTTTCTTTCACTATTGGATGGTCTACTACCTTCACCCCCGCCAGATCATTACCTAGGAGCAGGTTAACCCTGTCCACAGGCAAACTGATTACCAACTACTGCCCTCCCTCAGCTGATGAGTCAGTACTCCTCCATGTTGAACACCACTTGGAGGAAGTACTGAGGGTGGCAAGGGCGAAGAATGTGCTCAGTTAAGGTACTTCAGTGTCCATCACCGAGTGGCTTGGTAGCACCACTACTGACTGAGCTGGCCCAGTTCTAAAGGACATAGCTGCTAGACTGGGTCTCCAGCAGGTGGTGAGGGAACCAACAAGAGGGAAAAACATACTTGACCTCATCCTCACCAATTTGCCTGCTGCAGATGTATCTGTCCATGACAAGATTCGTAGGAGTGATCACTGCACAGTCCTTGTGGAGACAAAGACCCATCTTCACATTGAGGATACCCTCCATCGTATTGTGTGGCACGACCACCATGCTAAATGGAACAGATTTCTAACAGATCTAGCACTGCAAAACTGGACATTTATGAGGCGCTGTGGGCCATCAGCAGCAGCAGAATTGTAATCAACCACAATCTGTAACCTCATGGCCAGCATCTTCCCCAACCCGGGTTCAATGAAAAGTGCAGGAGGACATGCCAGGAGCAGCATCGGGCATACCTCAAAATGAGGTGTCAACCTGGTGAAGCTACAATTCAGGACTACTTGCGTGCCAAACTGCGTAAGCAGCATGCAATAGACAGAGCTAAGCTATCCCATAACCAACGGATCAGAACTAAGCTCTGCAGTCCTGCCACATCCAGCCATGAATGGTGGTGGACAATTAAACAACTAACTGGAGGGGGTGGCCCAACAAATATCCCCATCCTCAATGATGGGGGAGCCCAGCACATCAGTGCAAAAGATAAGGCTGAAGCATTTGCAACCATCTTCAGCCAGAAGTGCCGAGTTGATGATCCATCTCGGCCTCCTTCTGAAGTCCCCAGAATCACAGATGCCAGACCTCAGCCCATTCGATTCACTCTGCATGATATCAAGAAATGACTGAAGACACAGGATACTGCAAAGGCTATGGGCCCTGACAATATTCCGGCAATAGTACTGAAGACCTGTGCTCCAGAACTTGCTGCGTCCCTAGCCAAGCTGTTTCAGTACAGCTACAAGACTGGCATCTACCCAGCAATGTGGAAAATTGCCCAGATATGTCCTGTACACAAAAAGCAGGACAAATACAACCCGGCCAATTACCGCCCCATCAGTCTACTCACAATCATCAGTGAAGTGATGGGAGGTGTCATCAACAGTGCCATCAAGCGGCACTTGCTTAGCAATAACCTGCTCAGTGACATTCAGTTTGGGTTCCGTCAGGGCTACTCAGTTCCTGACCTCATTACAACCTTGATTCAAACGTGGACAAAAGAGGTGAGCTCAAGAGGTGAGGTGAGAGTGACTGCCCTTGACATCAAGGCAGCATTTGACCGAGTATGGCATCAAGGAGCCCGAGCAAAACTGAAGTCAATGGGAATCAGGGGGAAAATGCTTCGCTGGTTGGAGTCATACCTAGCACAAAGCAAGATGGTTGTGGTTGTTGGACGTCAATCATCTCAGCTCTAGGACATAACTGCAGGAGTTCCTCAGGGCAGTGTCCTAGGCCCAACCATCTTCAGTTGCTTCATCAATGACCTTCCTTCAATCATAAGATCAGAAGTGGGGATGTTCGCTGATGATTGCACAGTGTTCAGCACCATTTGAGACTCCTCAAATATTGAAGCAGTCCGTGTAGAAATGCAGCAAGACCTGGACAATATCTAGGCTTGGGCTGATAAGTGGCAAGTAACATTCGTGCAACACAAGTGCCAGGCAATGACCATCTCCAACAAGAGAGGATCTAACCATCTCCCCTTGACATTCAAAGGCATTACAATTGCTGAATCCCCCACTATCAACATCCTAGGGGCTACCATTGACCAGAAGCTGAAATGGAGTAACCATATAAAGACCGTGGCTACAGAGCAGGTCAGAGGCTAGGAATCCTGCAGTGAGTAACTCACCTCCTAACTCCCCAAAGCCTGCCCACCATCTACAAAGCACAAGTCAGGAGTGTGATAGAATACTCTCCACTTGCCTGGATGGGTGCAGCTCCAACAACACTCAAGAAGCTCAACACCATCCAGGACAAAGCAGCCCAATTGATTGGTCCCCCATCCACACACATTCACTCCCTCCACCACCAGTGGCAGCAGTGTGTACCATCTACAAGATGCACTGCAGCAATGCACCTTCCAATCCTGCGAACTCTACCAATTCGAAGGACAAGGGCAACAAATGCACGGGAACACCACCACCTGCATGTTCCCCTCCAAGCCACACACCATCCTGCCTTGGAACTATATCGCCGTTCCTTCACTGTCGCTGGGTCAAAATCCTAGAACTCCCTTCCTAACAGCACTGTGGGTGTACCTACCCTAAATGGACTGCAGCGGTTCAAGAAGGCAGTTCACCCCCACCTTCTCAAGGGCAATTAGGGGTGGGCAATAAATGCTGGCCTATCCAGCAATGCCCATATCCCATGAATGAATAAAAATAAACAGGGAGAATCCCTACTGTCACAGGTCCCGAAACGAGGTTGCACTCCAGGTGCACCCGGTGTACAGATACAGGCATACACTCCACTCCAATACTATTCCCCTGCATTCTGGTGTTCACTGCATTCTCTGGGGAAAAGGTCAGGCCTTTTTCCAGTAAAAGGGATCTAGTGGCCCCTGTGTCCCTGAGAATTACTATGGGCTTGCTTTCCCCACTCAAGGGTTATGGGGTTACGTCCCCTTCCGACACAAACCCTGCTAACCTTCAGGAATCCTGTTGACTTTTCCTGCGCTTGCAGCCATAAGCTTCCTGGGTCTCAGTCTTACTGCAGTTAAAGCCACAGCTTGTTCTGCTGTGCTTTCCATTTGGTTCCTTTCTTCAATGAACGGGTGTGCCCTGATTACCCCTTTATTTCCCTTTATTTTCCAGCAGTCAGCCTTTAGATGACCTGCCTTAGCATACAGGTCTCTGAGTCTCGCTCCTGCTCATAGCACCTTCCTTTTTTGCTGGAAGAGTTCCCTTGTGTCTCCTGCTTTTCTTTCTCTCCCAGCACCGCTTGGGCTCCTATCACCTTCCCACCCTTTGTCCTTTTCAGATTTGTGGGGGTGACTAGGAAAGGTTCTCCCCTGGGAAACTGGCTTGTAAATTAAAGCAAACTCATCAGCCAGTGGGGGATTCATCGATGGTAATGCCATTGAACATCAAGGGGAGATGGTTAGATTCTCTCTTGTTGGAGATGGTCATTGCCTGGCACTTGTGTGGCGTGACTGTTACTTGCCACTTATCAGCCCAAGCCTGGATTTTGTCCAGGTCTTGCTGCATTTGGACACGGACTGCTTCAGTATCTGAAGAGTCCTGAATGGCGCTGAACATTGTGCAATCATCAGTGAACATTCCCACTTCTGACATTATGATGGGGGGCAGGTCATTGATAAAGCAGCTGAAGATTATTGGGGCTGGGACACTACGCTGAGGAACTCCTGCAACAATGTCCTGGGGCTGAGATGTTTGACATCCAACAACCACAACCATCTTTCTTTGTGCCAGGTATGACTCCAACCAGTTACTCTCCAGTCAGCTGGTTCCCTTGTATTGAAGTCACTTTATTTCATAGGGAATTAATTTAAATGTTTTACTTAACTCTTATTACCTCAGATTTTAATTTACTGAAAAATTCAGAACCCTTTAATGTTACTATCCCTTGCTATTTAATTTTAACTTCATCCAGTCCCCTCAATCTGATTAATTAATTGAACGCTGATTGTCATTATATGATCATTTATCAAATTGGCTTTCGTTTTTATATTAATTGTTTGATCCAGTCTTACTTTATAGTTGAGTACTTGAAACTAAAAGACTACCCGTGTAACTCCATGTCCAGTCATGAGGATTTGAGTTCAGGAGTAGTGAAGTCTTGCTGAGGATTTGAGTACAGGAGTAGTGAAGTCTTGCTCCAATTGTATACACCCTTGGTTAGATCGCACCTGGAATACTGTGTGCAGTTTTGGTCCCCTTACCTTAGGAAAGATAATATTGCCATAGATGGAGCGCAACAAAGGTTCACCAGATTTGTTCCCGGGATGGCGGGACTACCCTAGGAAGAGAGAGTGGGAAACTGGGCCTGTATTCTCTAGAGTTTCAAAGAGTGAGAGGTGACCTCATTGAAACCTACAAAATACTTAAAGGCATAGACAGGGTAGATGCAGGTAAGATGTTTCCCCGGGTTGGGGAGTATAGAATCAGGGGACACAATTTCAAAATAAGGGGGAAGCCACTTAGGACTTAGATGAGGAGGAATTCCTTTACTTGGAGGGTTGTGAATCTTTGGAATTCTGTATCCCAGAGGGCTGTGGAAGCTCAGTCATTAAGTATGTTTAAAGCAGAGACGGGCAGATTTCCAAATACCAATGACATAAAGGGATATGGGGATTGTGTGGGGAAAAGGCATTGAAAAGGATGATCAGCCATGATCGCATTGAATGGCGGAGCAGGCTGAATGGGCTGAATGGCCTACTCTTGATCCTATCTTCCTATGTCACCTTGCGATTTTTTTTTCCTCCTGTTTGGTTCAGGCTCACAGCCTGATCAGAAATCACAATGTAACTGCCCCGCTCCACTCCTAGCCTCTCCTCTTTTTTAATATTCTTTCATGGAACGTGAGCATTAGTTGCCCATCCCTAATTGCCCGTGTGAAGCTGGTGGTGAGTGGCCTTCTTCAACTGCTGCAGTCATCTAGTGTTATTACACCCGCAGTGCTGATAGGAAGGAAGTTCTAGGTTTTTGACCCAGTGACAGTGATGGAACAGCGACATAGTTCCCAAGGATGTTGTGTGTCTTGGAGGGAACTTGCAGATGGTGGTGTTCTCATGCGTCTGCTGTCCTTGACCTTCTAGGTAGTAGAGGCTGTGGGTTTGAAAGTTGCTGTTGAAGGAGGCTTGACAAGTTGCTGCAGTGTGTCATGTATATAGTACACACTGCTGGGGTGTCAATCAAGCAAGCTGCTTTGTCCTGGATGATATCTAGCTTCTTGAGTGTTGTTGGAGCCACACACATCCAGCATGTGGAGAGTATTCCATCACACTCCTGACTTGTGCCTTGGACAGGCTTCGGGGAGTCAGGAGTTGAGTTACTTGCCATAGAATTCCCAGCCTCTGACCTGCTCTTGTAGCCACAGTATTTATATGGCTGGTCCAGTTAAGTTTCTGGTCAATGGTAACCCCCCAGGATGTTGATGGTATGGATTCAGTGATGGTAATGCCATTGAATGTCAAGGGGAGATGGTTAGATTCTCCCTTGTTGAAGATGGTCATTGCCTGGCACTTGTGTAGCTCAAATGTTACTTGCCACTTATCAGCCCAAGCCTGAATGTTGTCCATGTTTTTAACAGACCTATGCTGGCTTTCATTTATTCGCCCATATTTTTCCAAATGCCAATTAATTTTGACCCAGATTATTGTCTCAAAATGTTTCCCCACCACTGGCGTTAAGCTGTCCGTGTCTTGCTGCACGTGGACATGGAATGATTGAGTATCTGTGGAGTTGCAAATGGTACCATACACTGTGCAATCATCTGCAAACATCCCCAGTTCTGGCCTCATGATGGAGTGAAGGTCATTGATGAAGCAGCTGAAGGTGGTTGGGCCTAGGCCACCACTAATCAAGGTTGTGGGGATGAGAGCTAATAACGGTCAGGATGGATATATGAGTGGGACTTTGTATGGCATCAGATGTTGGTGATGAAATTTTGGATTAGCTAGATTTTGTGTGTAGGTCAAGAGATTGATAAAAAGTTGAGCCTGGAGATATGAAGAAGTAGATGGGGGTTTTAGTGTTTGTGGAGGTGAGGTTGAAATAGATGTGGATGGTATCATGGAGGTGGAAATAAGCAGTATTTGTGTTATAAATCTGCACTGTCTTTCATAAATTGTCTGGCGGATTTAGTTGTTAGACACTGCTCTTCTGCTGGGAGTGGCACACTTTGGTTCACATTTGGAGCTGATAGGTAACGGCCTACACAGTGGACGAAGGTAGATGGGAAACCATTCAGCCCTCCCCCATGGCACAAAGATTGTATCTTCTGGGCCTTATGTGACTCCTGCATGAATATTGTCAGAAGTGCTAGCTGGGAATTGGATATTGGAGGCAGGAGTGATCACAAGGGAACCAAAAGAGCCAACCGCCAGCACTCAGCTCAGGAGGGGTTCAGGAAGGCATCCTGAACAAAGAAGTGGGAAGTGACGCTCAGAAGCTAAGTGGGTGGGGAGGCTCCAAGTTTTCTTGTGGGGCCTGGAGGAACAATCCTACTCCTGCTGGCCATGAAGAAACAAAACAAGATAACAAATCTTCTGGACCTCTGCTTGCCAACAGGCTTTATTGGGTGAAAATGTTGTGAGAGTGTGTTAAAATTGTGTTGGATTCCTAGTTGCATCTTAGAACTCCAATTTTAATGTATTTTTGAAGCCTTAGACCTCTCTGAAATTCGTATAGTAAAAATGGCAGTGGGTGAGAGCACATCAGAAACACAGTGGTAAGTACTCTACTGATATTTTAACTATCCACCTTCTCTGTTCCCATCAGGCAGGCAAAGTCAAAATCAGGGCTTAGACATTGACGTGATCTAATGGAATCTCTAAATAACATCTAAAGAAAGCTGCTCTCTGATTAGAGACTAAACAGGAAGCCCATGTATGGGCAAGCTATATTAATTAACAGGGAAATGAAGAGTGCAAGGATAATGAGCAACCTCATCAAAAAGGTCCTGGTCAAAGTCGGAAAATCTTAGAACACCATCCTATCAACAATCAAATGGCAGCTTTCACTGAAATTGAATTCAGCAGCAGAATCAATTCCATTTGCAATTGGCACGATATGTAATTTCTGCAATATCTGACACACTATTTTGCTATTGCCTGCAGATTCTGGATGGTATAATTTGAAAATAAAAAAGGGAAAACTGAAATGGAATAATTTGCGTGGAAAATATGACAGCTTATTTTTTTTTCCCTGTTTCTTTCAAAATTGAGAGACAACAGACCGTTTTTAACAATGGATTTTTAAAATACCTTTGCATTTGATAGCATACAGATTCTGAGGTCTGGTGAGGAGGAGGTCAGATGCAAGATGCTGAGGGTCATTATACCCCTCATAAATAGGTGGGTTTCGGTCAGGAGGGAAATTAAAATGTTAAAAAAAATACAAATCTGTCCCCACCCTGCCACCCACCCACTTCCAGTTTGAACAGAGGTGGGACTCGGGGTGGATTGGTCATTTAAATATTTTAATGCTGCCACATGCCTATGATTTTATCAATATTTCAGGCTTACCGTTGGCCATGTAGGTTTCTCCAGCTCCAGAAAACACAGCAGACAAAGGGAGGTGAGGACTACTCATGGAACAGGTAAATATCTTTTCCAACATTGTTTGTGAGGCTTCCCTCCAGCTCACCCAGTAAACCTGCGATCGTCCGCAGCGGTTGAACTTCTCTCCCACAATTACCAACCCCCGCTACCCTCCGTGATCACTGACACCTGGAGCCAACGCAATCGCCAACTCTCCCTGATCTCCTCCTACCCCCCTCTGATCTCTCCTCGACCCCGCATCTCTCCCTACGATTTCTCCCCAACCACCTATCTCTCCCCTTACATCCCTCCTTGTCATCTCTCCTTCTGATCTTTCCCCAACCCCCATCTCTGCCCTCAAACTCTCCCCGACCCCTATTTCTGTCCCCACTTTTTCTGCGACCCCCACAATCACCCCTCCAAATCAATCTGTAATCATCTACCGCTGCAGCAGGACACTTACCTGCTCCGGGGCTGTGGCCAATGCTGCAAGGTTCCAAGCTTGAGAGGGATCCAAGCCTATCAATCAGACTAGCTTTAGGGTGGGGAACATGCTTTAAAAAAAAAGTAAGCCAAGGAGTTGAAACTCCACAGCGTTCAGGGAAACCCAGACATCCGGGTCTGGAATGCCCCCATACCCCCAGGTTGGCAATCCGTCCCAGTAAATATCGGAACACTTATCTTTCTATACATCACCTAGTGTTCTGGCATTCTCAGCTGTCAGAGGAAGAATAAGACTACATTCATGTGACTATCTCTTTTGCACATGCTGGGCTGGACTTAGTGTTTCCATTGCGACTTTCAGTGGCGGACCTGGAAGTGGGCACGGTCGCCAATCGTCACGTGAGCAGCCGGCCCACTGCAATCACCCAGTGGGCGGCCAATTATAATAATGGAGGCGCGGGACCCAGCCAATTATGCAATGGGGGCAGGATTCGAGGCGCCGAATGCGGTTTTGGATGACTTCATAACAGGTGCTGTCATTATATTTAAAGCCCTGCCAGCCTGTTTTATTGCTGCCTTTGAGTCATTTGCTGTTCACTGCTGAAACTTGTGTTGGAGTGACTCCTGGACTCCCCCACCCCACCGACGAGGATGCTGCAGTATGTCTGAGGCAAGAAACTGGGCAGCCCCACAGATTAGTGATGCCTCCCTTGAACTTCTGCTCCAGGCTGCAAGGGAAAGGCAGGAGTTCTTCTTCCCCAGTGATGGCAAGAAGAGGCCCTCCCACGTGACCAAGCAAGCCTGGATGGAGATCGCACAGGGAGTCAGCAGCCATGGGGCCACCCCTCCGAACATGGGTGCAGTGCTGTAAGAGGGTTAATGACCTCCTTCGATCTTCCAAGGTGAATGCCCCACACTTCTCCTTTTTGGGGATTGCATGTGGCTACGCAGGAGGCAGCATGACATGGGGAGGGAGGCACCACAAAGTTTCTGGCAAAGGGGGTTAGGTATCACCACATTCTACCAGATGCGTGGCTGCATCTTGGGCCACAGGCCACTATCCTCCAAAACCCACCTCTATCACCTCCCCTAAGAACTGACATAGGGAAGAACCATATCGGAAATCCCAGCATGGATGTGGGGCTGCCACTAGCACAACTGTCCTTCAGCTCTTCCTGTGAAGTATTACTATCTCCCACTTTCCACTTGCAGGACAAGCAGGACCATAACAACAGGGAGACCTTACAGACTAGCGGAGGAATTGCAGACATGAAGCCTCTCTCAGCAGCTGAAAATTAAGCACTGGAGTTAGTGGGGACCCAGGGCAGTCACTCAATGGCAGATGGTGAGACTGGAGTCTCCGCACAAGAGAGTGAGGATTGTCTTCAATTGACACACTTCAAGCAAGGATATCAGGTGGCTCACCGCCACCTTCTCAAGGGCAGTTAGGGATGGGCAATAAATGCTGGCCTGGCCAGTGACGCCCACATCCCATGAATGAATAAAAAAAATGAGATCTGCATAGCCTAACCCACGCATGTTTGTGTTCTCTCATGCAGCTGAGAGTGTACTATAGGCCCCCAAACTGTCAGAGGGAGATATAAGAGCAGATATGTAGGCAAATCTCTGAGAAGTGCAAAAACAATAGGACAGTAATAGTAGGGGATTTTAACTACCCCGACATTAACTGGGATAGTTTTAGTGTGAAAGGAATTGAGGGAGCAGAATTCTTGAGGTGCATTCAGGAGAACTTTTTTGGCCAGTATGTAGCAAGTCCAACAAGAGAGGGCACAATTTTGGACTTAGTTTTAGGAAATGAAGATGGGCAGGTGGAAGGAGCAGCAATGGGAGAGCATTTTGGTGGGACTGATTATAATTCAGTCAGTTTTAACATAATTATGATAGAACAGGAGTTAGAGTTCTCAACTGTGGCGAGGCCAATTTTACGAAGCTGAGGAGTGATTTAGTGAAAGTTAACTGGAAACAGCTACTTGAAGGTAAAACAGTGTCAAAGCAGTGGGAGGCCTTCAAAGGAGAAATTCAAGGGGTTCAGAGTAAATATGTTCCCACAAAGAAAAAGGACAGGATGGCCAAATCTAGAACCCTATGAATGTCAAGGAGTTTACAGGGTAAGATAAGGCAGAAAAGGAAAGCTTATGTCCGACACCGAGAACTCAATACTACAGAAAGCTGAGAGGAGTATAGAAAGTGGAGGGATGAAATCAAAAAGGAAATTAGGGAAGCTAAGAGAGAGCATGAAAGAATATTGGCAAACAAAATCAAGGTGAACCCAAAGATGTTCTATAAATACGTTAAGAGTAAGAGGATAACTAAGGAACGAGTAGGGCCTATAAAAGACCAAAAAGATAACATATGTGTTGGGGTGGAAGGTGTTGGTATGGTTCTTAACGAATACTTTGCATCTGTCTTCACAAAAGAGAGGAACAATACAGATATTGTAGTCAAGGAAAAGGCGTGTGAAGTATTGGATGTGATAAACATAAGGATGGAGGATGTATTAATGGGATTAACATTCTTGAAAGTGGATAAATCACCAGATGAAATGTACCCCAGTCTGTTAAAAGAAGCCAGAGAGGAAATAGAGGAAGGTCTGTCCATCATTTTCCAGTCCTCACTGGATACAGGAGGATTGGAGAACTGCTAATGTTGTTCCTTTGTTTAAAAATGGAGCAAGAGATAGACTGAATAATTACAGGCCAGTCAGCCTAACCTGAAAAACAGGATAAAATGTCACTTAGAAAGGCATGGATTAATCAAGAACAGTCAGCATGGATTTGTTAAGGGACGATCTTATCTGACTAACTTGATTGAATTTTTTGAAGAAGTAACAAGGAAGATTGATGAGGATAGTGCAGTTGATGTGGTCAACATGAATTTTGGCAAAGTTTTTGACAAGGTCCCACATGGCAGACTGGTTAAAAAAATAAAAGCCCATGGGATCCAGGGAAATGTAGCAAGACTGATATAAAATTGGCTCAATGGCAGGAAACAAAGGGTAATTGTTGACAGGTATTTTTGCAACTGGAGGGCAGTTTCCAGTAGCGTTCCACAGAGCTCAGTACTGGGTCCCCTGCTTTTTGTGGTATATATTAATGATTTGGACGTAAATGTAGGGGGCATGATCAAAAAGTTTGCAGATGACACAAAAATTGGCCGTGTGGTTGATTGCAAGGAGGATAACTGTAGGCTGCAGGAAGATATCGATGGACTGGTCAGGTGAGCAGAAAAGTAGCAAATGGAATTGAACTTGGAGAAGTGTGAGATGACACACAGTGTGAGATGACACATTTGGGGAGGTCAAACAAGGCAAAGGAATACATGATTAATGGGATAGTAATACTAAGAAGTGTAGAGGAAGTGAGGAACCTTGGAGTGAATGTCCACAGATCCCTGAAGGGAGCAGGACAAATCAATAAGGTTGTTAAGAAGGCATATTAGCTGAGGTATAGAATATAAGAGCAGAGAAGTTATGCTGGAACTGTATAAATCATTAGTTTAGGCCACCACTTCAGTAATGTGTGCAGTTCTGGACACCTCATTACAGAAAGGATGTAATTGCACTAGAGAGGGTACAGAGAAGATTTACGAGGATGTTGCCAGCACTGGAGAAATGCAGCTATGAGGAAAGATTGGATAAGCTGGGGTTGTTTGCCTTGCAACAGAGAAGGCTGAAAGGAGATTTGATTGAAGTGTACAAAATTGTGAGGGGCCTGGATAGAGTGGATATGAAGGGTCTATTTACCTCCGCAGAGAGGTCAGTAACGAGGGGGCATAGATTTAAAGTGATTGGTAGAAAAATTAGAGGAGAGATGAGGAAAAAACTTTCACCCAGAGGGTGGTGGGGGTCTGGAACTCACTGCCTGAAAGGGTAGTTGAGGCAGAAACCCTCAACTCATTTAAAAGGTGTCTGGATATGCACCTCAAGTGCTGTAACCTGTAGGGCTATGAACCAAATGCTGGAAGGTGGTATTAGGCTGGGTAGCTAATTTTTCGGCTGGCGCAGGCACGATGGGACAAGTGGCCTCTTGCTGTGCCGTAAACCTTCTATGATTGTATGATTCGGCGTCAGCATGAGACCCTATCTGAAGGGGGACAGCAGTCAACCTCTGAGGAAGAGCAGTCAGAGGATGCATCATCACATGACTTGCCTGACCCTCCAGCAGTGCAGAGGCTTTCACCTCAGTGGGTTTACACTATTTATTAAAATCAGGGTCACAAGCTGATGGCAGCACCACACACATGCCCAAGCAGCTGGCTGAGGCTGAGACAGCCAAGGCGTCTGACAGTCGGAGGACTGTGGGAGGCCAGGCCAGTGCTGAGCACCAGGCTGATAACGAGCTTTTGGTTTTGACAGGATAGGGTATGCTGGAGTTGCAGAGAGAGATAAGGTAACATCTGGCGGAGATGACAGAGGCTATGGGCAGCCATGAGCAGATGATGGGGGAGTCCATCCATGTCATGAGAGCTGCCATGTCTCAGGCCTATGAGTGCATGGTTTCCTCCATCGAGAGGTTGGGAACCCTCATGGAGAGCCAGATCCTACAGATGCACGCAGACCCTGCACCTCATCGTCTGTGCCATGAACTCAACGCATCAGTGGCAAGCTGAGAGAAGGATGAGGCCTCTGTAGTTTTCTCCAGGTCCTTGTCCTTCTCTGGTCAGCAGCAAGGTTCAAGTTAGCCTTGAAAGGGAAAAGGAGAGGCTGCCCTCCACATCTGAGGGCTCCCCTCAGCGTGTTCTGACTGTGGATAGCGGCTCCTCAGCCCTCCACCAGTAAGCCCAGCTCCAGTAGCCGTGATGTATGAGGAGAGTCCTGCACCTGTGCAGGAAACCCTCAAGCAGCTGTGGCTCGCCAGGCCTCAGGCAGCCAAAGGACACCTGTTGGAGTCATCCCAGGAAAAGGGGCAGCATAACCAGCAGCCTGCCTCCAGCCCAATGGCTAACGCAGAGGTCACACCTCATGGAAGCAGTCAAAAATGTATAACGAAAACCACCTAGACACACTTGCGGTTTCATGCGTGTCTGACATTTGCCATTTGTTTTGTGTTATAAAATTTTTCATTATTGAATTAACATTCAATGTGGAAAATGCTTATTCTTTAACATCTGAATTGTGAGCTGCTGACTTCCCCCTTCCCCCTTAATGGCTCCCAATGTAGACACAGCCCTCATTTGACTAGCATCTCCCATGGGCTTTAGCACATGGTTAAGCTGGATGCTATGCATGGAACACAAATAGAAAGGAGACGACAGACTGAATGCCTTGAGGTGAGTCTTTTTGATTTCACTCTGAGAGGCCATCATTGTGGCTGGAAGCAGGTAGGTATGAGATGTGGCATTCAATGTTATGGGCCTCCAGGCCTCCAAGGGCTTCAACATCCAGTGCTGTGTGCTCATTAACCTCCTCCGCATCCTCCTCATCAGTTGAGGAGTGCCGATCAATCAAGTCCTCTTCGGGCAAAGCCTCCCTCCTCTGCAGGGATATATTGTGTAGAGCACAGCAGATGACCACACTATGTGAGACCCTCACTGAAACATGCTGCAGGACTCCATCGGAATCTCATCTTTGGCAGCCCAATGACCAGTTCAATTGTTGTTGGTGTGGAGCCTTGGCAAGTGTTGCACCTCTCCTCTGCTGCAGTGCGTGGGTTCCTTACAGGCATCAGTAGCCATGTCTTCAATGGGGAGCCCTTGTCCCTAAGAATCCATCGCTAAATCTGAGCAAGGAGCCGGAAAAGTGATGGCACCTGGGACTGTTGAAGTATGTCAGAATTGCGGCTTTTTTAATTCTTTCATGGATGTGGGTATCGCTGCCAGACCAGCATTTATTGTCCACGTCTACTTGCCCTTGAGCTGAGTGACTTGCTCAGCCATTTCAGAGAGCAGTTAAGAGTCAACCACATTGCTGTGGATCTGGAGTCACATGTAGGCCAGACTGGGTAAGGATGGCAGATTTTCTTCCCTAAAGGACATCAGTGAACTAGATGGGTTTCTTTGACAATCGATGATAGTTTTACTGAGACTAGCTTTCAATCCCAGAATGCTTTTTAAAATTAATTAACCAAATTTAAATCCCACCAGCTGCTGTGGTGGGATTTGAATCCACATCCCCAGGGCATTAGCCTGGATCTCTTGGTTACTAGCCCAGTGACATTAACACTATGCCACCACCTCCCTGGGAAGCAGGTACACACCTGCAGGAAACACAGAATGAATGCTTGTCCTCTAGAGAGTGAGAATGGGGAGCAACTAACAGATAATAAAGAAATGGCGGATGCAATGAACAAATATTTTGCTTCTGTCTTCACTATGGAGGATACAAAAAACATTCCAGCAATAGCTATAAATCAGGAGGTGGAAGGAAGAGAGGAACTTAGTGAAATTAAAATCACCAGAGAAACAGTACTGACCAAACTGATGGAGCTACGGGCTGATAAGTCCCCGGGTCCTGAAGGACTTCATCCTAGTGTCTTAGAAGAGGTGCCTAATGAGGTAGTAGATGCGTTGGTGTTAATTTTTCAAAATTCGCTAGATTCTGGAAAGGTTCCATCTGACTGGAAAGTAGCAAATATAACCCCTCTATTCAAGGGGGGGAGGCAGAAAACAGGTAATTATAGGCCAGTTAGCTTGGCGTCTGTTGTGGGGAAGGTGTTAGAATCGATCAATAAGGAGGTTATTGCTGGATACTTAGGAAAACTCAAGGTAACCAGGAATGGTCAACATGGTTTTGTGAAAGGGAAATCATGTTTAACCAGTTTGTTGGAGTTCTTTGAAGGAGTGACATGTGCTGTGGATAAAGGGGAGCCCATTGACTACTGTAATTGGATTTCCAGAATGCATTTAACAAGGTGCCACATAAAACGTTATTGCACAAAGTAGCAGCTCATGGTGCAATGGGTAACATATTAGCATGGATAGAAGATTGGCTGGCTGGCAGAAAACAGAGAGTATGCATAAATGGGTCCTTTTCTGATTGGCAGGATGTGATGTGTGGAGTTCCGCAGGGGACTGTGCTGGGACCTCAACTTTTTACAATTTATATCAATGACTTAGATGAAGGGAGCTAAATTTGCAGATGACACAAAGATAGGTAGGAAAGTATGTTGTGAAGAGGGCATAAGGAGGTTGCAGACTGAAATAGATAGGTTGAGTGAATGGGCAAAAATCTGGCAGATGGAGTATAATGTGGGAAAATGTGAAGTTTTTCACTTTGGCAGGAAGAATAAAAAAGTGGAGTATTACTTAAACGAAGAACGACTACAGAACTCTGAGGTGCAGAGGGATCTAAGTGTTCTAAGTGCAAAATGTTAGTGTGCAGGTACAGCAAGTAATAAAGAAGGTTAATGGAATGCTATCCTTAATTTGAAAGGAATGGAAAATAAAAGTAAGGATGTTGTGCTTCAGTTATACAGGGCATTGGTGAGACCACATTTCGAATACTGTGTGCAGTTTTGGTATCCTTATTTAAGGATGTAAATGCGTTGGAGGCGGTTCAGAGGAGGTTTACTAGATTGATACCTAGAATGAGCTGGTTGTCTTATGAGGAAAGGTTGGACAGACTGGGCTTGTTTTCACTGGAGTTTAGAAGAGTGAAGGGAAACTTGATTGAAGTATATAAGATCCTGAACGGTCTTGGTAAGGTGGATGTGGGAAGAATGTTTCCTCTTGTGGGTGAGTCCAGAACTACGGGACAATGTTTGAAAATTAAGGGTCATCCATTTAGAACAGAGATGAAGTGAAACTTTTTCTCTGAGGGTTGTATGACTTTGAAACTCTGCCTCAGAAGGTGGTGGAGGCGGGGTCATTGAATATTTTAAAGGGGGAGGTAGATAGATTCTTGTTAGGCAAGGGAATGAAGGGTTATCAGGAGTGTGGAATTCAACACACAAACAGATCAACCATGGTCTTATTGAATGGTGAAGCAGGCTCGAGGGACCGAATGGCCTACTTCTGCTTCTAATTCGTATGATCGTAACTTCCTTTCTTACCAGTTGAGCTTTCTTTGGGTTGACTTTGAGACCGGCCTTCTGTTGCAGGGTATGGAGTTTGGCCAAGAGAACCAGATGTTTGTCTAAAGCCTCTGTGACTAATAAAAGTTGTCAACGTACTGTTAAAGGCACTCAGGTTTAGAAAATTATTTCACAATCTGGACCATTAGCGCATGAAAAATCGATGGAGAGTTGTGGAAGCCTTGAGGAGGGCATGTCCACGTGTACCCCTAACCTTCAAAAGTGAATGCAAACTTATTCTGATCTTCTTCAGCAACAGGGATGCTCCAAAACCCATTAGCAATGTCCAAAGTAGAATAGAATAGAAATTAAGGTCTGCATTGTGGTGGACAATTTCTCCAGGTTACTAGCTGTTCCAGCAGCCATCTTTTCCAAATTATTTTGTATACAGTATGTTAATGTTGAACAAATGCGGTAGGGGACTTGTAGGGACCCTGTTTTGTCTGCTGCAGTTTAGCATCCAGATCTATGTTATCTATTGCCAACTGCTTTGAATGTGCCCCAAAAGGTCATTTAAAGTGGTCTGTACATTAAATGCAGCAAAAGGGAGACTCTGTCGGACACCTTGATCGATTGCTGACACAATTACGCGTTTAACATCAGTCTCATAAGAAATAGGAGCAGGGGTAGGCCTTCAGCCCCTCAAGTCTGCCCCGCCATTCAATAAGATCATGGCTGATCTGCCCCAGACCTCAACTCCTCTTTCGTGCCAGTTCCTCATAGCCCTCAATTCCCCGATATTTAAAAAATCTATCTACCTCCTCTTTAAATACTTTCAGTGATCTAGTCTCCACAACTCTCTGGGATAGAGAATTCCAGACATTCACTACCCTCTGACAGAAGAAATTCCTTTGCATCTCAGTTTTAAATGAGTGTCCCCTAATTCTGTAACAATGTCCCCTAGTTCGAGATTCCCCCACTAGTGGGAGCATCTTCTCAACATCTACCCTGTCAAGCTCCCTCAGAATCTTGTTTCAATAAGATCACCTCTCATTCTTCTAAACTCTAATGAAAAAAGGCCTAACCTGTTTAACCGTTCTTGATAAGTTAACCCTTTCATCCCAGGAATCAGCCTAGTGAATCTCTTCTGAACTGCCTCCAATGCCAGTATATCCTTTCTTAAATACGGGACCAAAACTATACACAGTACTCCAAGGTGTGGCCTCGCCAACACCCTGTACAGTTGTAACATGAGTTCCCTATTTTTAAACTCCAACCCCCTAGCAATAAAGGTCAAAATTCCATTTGCCTTCTTAATTACTTGCTGCACCTGCATGCTAACTTTTTGTGTTTCGCGCACAAGAACACCCAGATCCCTCTGTGCTGCACTTTTTTAAAGTCTCTCTCCATTTAAATAATAGTCTGCCTTTTGATTCTTCCTACCAACGTGCATGACTCACACTTTCCTACATTAAACTCCATCTGCCAAGTTTTTGCCCACTCGCTCAACCTATCTATATCTATACCCTCAATTTCGGGTGATAATTACTCCAAATCTGGATATGATTTCTGCATTCGACTGGACAAGTCCCAATTTTAATAGTGCCCAACTTGTGGATGCAGGCTTGTAAATCATTGGGGCTTAGGGGCTGGGATCTGGAGTTAGTCCAGTCTGCTGTCCCGCTTGATTTAAAACATGAGTTTCCACCACCATATTAACAGGAAGATCGGGGGTTGGGGGGAGGTCCCGGACCCCGTGGGTCTTCGCCCGAATGGTATTTGGAGGCTTCCTCCTCTAAGGAACCCCAATCTACCTCTGAGGAATCAGAATACTCTGGATCACTTAGGGTGACAGCAGACACAAGTGCTTGCTGTTTCCCCAATTTACTCTCTAACTCCTTGATATTCAGATGGCACTGTCGGTGGTCTGTCTCCTGGTGGGGCTGCCAAAGGACTTCCCTCAGAGCACCACGCGAGTCTTCTAACTGCCGGCTAAGTTTTTTTTCGCCTCTCTCATGATATCTAAGTCTTGTTTGGTGTTTTCAAGGGACTGCATAGCACTCTATGCCCATACAGCAGACACACACTGCTGCTGAATTACTGCTGCTGAATTACTGCTGCTGCACTCACCAGCTGCTGCTATAATTGCATCAATCTGACCCTTTTGGTCCTGTACGAATTTGTCCTTTCCCTGGTCTAACTGGTCATCCCTCTGCGCACAATATGATGCAGCATGAGAGATGAGCTTGAAGGCTCTATCTACCTTCAACTTCTTTTCATTAACCCGTTCCTGAATAAACTTAACTATGTCCTCAAACGGAGCACGCTCCTTAGTTTTATTTAAACATTCTGCGAGCGGGGCCTGTATGTCCTTTATTTTAACTTTCTTATCTAGCTTAGCTTGAAAAGCCTTAAACATGGGTTTGTTCGTCACGGTTATCCTTTTGAAAGAAGAC
This sequence comes from Heterodontus francisci, assembly GCF_036365525.1. Classification (NCBI taxonomy): domain Eukaryota; kingdom Metazoa; phylum Chordata; class Chondrichthyes; order Heterodontiformes; family Heterodontidae; genus Heterodontus; species Heterodontus francisci. The sequence continues at coordinate 43,815,670 of NC_090375.1, forward strand.
AACTACTGGCAATCAATAAAATGTACTGGCACGCCCCTGTCACGGGTTCGCCCACCTAGATCAAACTCTGGCCAGGCAAATGACTAAGTGACTCAGTTGAATTTTACCAGCCCCTTGACGTCGGGGGCCCGTAAAATAGTTGCCCCCTTCATTTAAATGAGACCCTGTGCGAAATATCGCGGGGTTCAGTGACGGCGCATCTGCGCCTGAAGTCCACCAACTTCAAAGCGCGCCTCCCTGATGTGCAGCATGCCTATAAAATTCAACCCTCTATCTCAACAAAGACCAGAAGTTTGGTTTTAACTAATTACCTTGTCCCATCTCTGAGTGCTAATTTGTAAGATGTTTGTGTGTTTAGGTGGGTTGCTGATTAGCTTTTGACCCACAAGCTACAAACTCTGTCTTCTTAATCAGGATAGGGAGTTTATTAAGTACAGCAAGAAGATAAAAGCAATATTTAACCCACAGCAGTAGTTATACAGCAGGAAATAGGGTGTCCTCGGTCCTTCTCTTCCAAGCTGCTGTGGCGCTGTCTTCTTTCTTGAGGTGTTCTGTTGACTGTAGTTTGGCTTCTTGAATCGGTACATGTCCTGAGTTGTCCCAGCGCCTGTCATTTATGGCCCCCTCCGAAGGTTCCTTCCTTTCATATTAGGTTATAGTCCACCATAACCCTTTGATTGGTTAGATATAACCTCACCTTCTGTACATTGTCCCTTCTTGATTAGTTTATACTAGTCCACAACTTAGTTCTGACCTAATACATTGATTATATATATATATATATATATATATATAAAGTATACCTATTCCCAAGCATAACCGCAACATCATTTGAAGTTATTCTAATTTAAAACATAGAATCTCATAAATCTTATCAGACCATAACTTCTATAAGTTTATCCAACAGATAAAACATGGTAGAGGTTAACCCTTTATGTTCCACACTCCCTTGTAGATCAAAAATTTGTTGAACTCAGCCTCGAATATATTCAATGACCCAGCCTCCACTGTTCTATGGGAAGAGAATTCCAAAGATTAACGACCCTCTGAGAGAAGAAATTCCCCTCATCTCTGTCTTAAAAGGTACCACGTACTTCTAGCACACGCTGCTTGGCTCCCTACTGAGCACAGAGGCAGCCAGCAGCACAGAACCCATTTGGCCCAATGCTACAGTCAGGCCCAAAACATTTCATATTCGAATAATGAATTTTGTCCTCTGCCCGCTGTGAGCACAGCAGCTGTTCACTATTGTGCACCAGACTGGTCGGGCTCCTCGGAATCCGAATTGAAAATTACAGCACGACCCACTCCCTCCCCGGCCCCTTACCGAGCTCCTCCATGAGTTTAATGGGCTCTTAATTGGAGGTGAGCAGTTCTGCATTCCCTCTGCCCCATCCTCACATTAAAAATTGTGAATTGTCTCGGAGGCGTCGGTTTCTGGAGATGATCTGCAGGACTGCAATTTTCAAGTCATGTCCACTCCCGATCCCACCCCTGCCGGTTTTTGAAAATCCGGCAAGTGGTAATTCAGCTCATGGAGGCTGATTTCCTCTTTCATCATGCTATCTGTAAGGTGCTAATTTCACTTGCAGTGCCTTACTTATGTTATCAGCCGTGGCTCAGTGGTAGCATTTAAGCTACTGCATTATAAGGTTGTGGCTTCAAGTCCCACTCCAGACATTTAAGTATAAAATCTAGACTGACAATTCAGCATAATACTAAAAGAGTGCTGCATTGTTGGAAGTGATTTTTTGGGGGTGAGACGTTAAACTGAGGCTCTGTCTGCCCTCTCAGGTGGCTGTAAAATGCCATTGCACTATTTCAAAGAAGAGCAGGTGAGTTTCCCTGATGTTCTGGTCAATATTTATCTAAGCTCGTTAAAACCAATAATATGCACATTATCACATTAAAATCATGGGACCTTGTAGTATGCAAATTAAGTACCATGTTTCCTACATTACAACAGTGACTATACTTCAAAGGTACTTTATTGCTTGTAAAGTGCGACGGAATGTCCTGAGGTTGTAAAGGACAGTATATAAATGTAAGTCTTTCTTTTACTTGCTACTGTTAATGTTACTTGTTCGCAGTACAGATTTTTCTCTTGTATAAATATATTGTTCTACAACATTCCATCATGTTGATATGTAGACTGTGCTTTACAATATTTTTTTTTGCTTCCCTTTAAGTCATACAGCTTCTTTTTTCTCACTCCCATAAGGGTCCTACATGTTATACAGCACATTTGCACATTTGGGGGATGTAGGACCCCACCGAAAATATCCTTGTATAATTCTCAATGACAAAGCTCACTGGAACATGCAGCTCATTGTTGCTTGAACTTCATTTATTTTGTTGGTATTGAACCATTCTCCTGTATAGTTCTACACTGTGTAGTTGGTTAGTCTTTGTCTTTATGCCAGTTAAGTAACCTGGTGGATGATTGAGAGGTGTGAAATGGTTACTATTACAGCTGTGTTTGATTGACTGTTCCTTTGTTACTGCTAAGAAAATTTCATTTTCAGTGCTCATGTTTCAAAACTTGCCATCATATAGTTTCATAAGCTATTTGTTTATCGTGGAATCATTGAATGTGGCATCGCAGAAGGAGGTCATTTGCCCCATTGTGCATGTGCCAGCTCTCTGAAAAAGCTGTCTAATTAGTCCCACTCCTCTGCCCTTTCCCCATAGCACTGCAGATGTTTCCCCTTGAAATACTTATCCAATTCCCTGTTTAGTTGGAGAAACAAAACAGGCATTTCATCCATTTCTCTTTTTTTTAAAGAAGGGAACTTTAGCCCATTAGTGTGTCCTGGAGGAAAATACCTTGGCAGCCTCAACCCCAGCTCCCTTCCCTGTGACTCCACCACAGGCAACTCAATCTAATTAGCAATGGTTCAGTGATTTTACTTATGCCAAAAGGATGTGGAGTGTGGAATTGGAATAGAGCTGCCACAAGATGGCTGGGAATTGTGCATTGTCTGGGGATTGCAAAGAGAGCTCTGCTTTGCAATTGACATATGATATATTTGTTTGATACAGTCACTGATTGCCAAGTGGAACAATATGCCATTCTCTGGATTCACCATCTCGTACAGTGGTTCTCAAACTGGGGTCCGTGGACACCTGGAGTTCGGTCCAGGGAGCCCATGTAACAAAGTAAAAGTGGTTATGTGAGCAGCTGGTGGCGGTCTTCGTGTGAGACAAGAGGCAGGAGCTTATTTAGTCTCCACGTACGCAGCATAGACTGGGCTGGCTATCTGACCTAGGAGGGGAGTGCACATGGAGGAGTGCTGAGAGAAATTGAAGATCTCTCTATCTGGAAGTAATTTGTAAGTAAATATCTGTAATTAATTGTAATGTGTTCTTTCTGTTGTCTGATGCAATGAGATGTGTGGAGTCCAATTTGCTGAAGACAGGCTTATTACAACTGAACTATTGTATACAGTACAGAGCAAACTGTTTACAGAATCTTACTCTAGGTGTTACAGTTGCAGAATGATTCAGGCTTTGAGTCACATCACTATGTCCTGGTACTTAGCTCATGAGCATACTAAGATCTTAAAGGGACACCACTCTAAAAGGCAATCATACAACATCCCCTTTCTTTCCAAAGATAAGTCTCGTATGTTAAAAGCAAAAACGCATAAAATTACATAACATCAAAATTAATTGTACGGGATAAAGATGATAAAATTTACAAGTATATAATTTTAAGGGTCCATATATCATTTTGGTGGTGTGTCGGAGAATTTGTGTTTAAGCTGTTGCTGATTTTTCTTAAGTTTCTCCCTCTCTACATTCAATTTCTGTTGTTCTGCCTTCATCCTGCTAATATACTCTGTTGCTTTTCTTAAAATGACCACTTTTGAGGCCTTGCCATTCATGGAAAGTTCCGGCACCTCATGTTGAAGAGCTAACAGATAATGCTTCAACTCATTCTTCCTCTGCCTCTTCAAGACATTGCATGTCCTTCACCTCTCCTCATCTTCTGCATCTGAAAGCGTGGAGCTCAGGGTTGAGGACTTGTTGGGGGAGGAGGACTCGGTCTCATGGCAGTACCTGTCTCTTCTGGCTCATTGTGGTGCTGGCGGTTCTCTAGAGAGCAGAAGTGAAGACACAGCATATTTGTGCTGTTGCTGGGTTTCCAGACTGCACCGTTTGATGTTGGCCAGAGTCTGCGAGTGGGTTCTGGTCCTTGGAGATTTCCCCTCGGCAATGCTCCCTACTGCCAGCCTTTGCTTCTCAGTAGTGACAAAGTCAGTCTCTTCTTCTGAATCACTGGAGCGCGAGGAAACACTGCCTGTTTTTAAAGAACTTAACACCATCTGAGTTTGGATCTTCATTTGCTTCATGTGGCATCTTTGAGAAGGGGCTCATTCTTTCCAAACTAGAACTGCTGAGATCCTGGAGGGTCTGGGACTCAATACAGGTACCCTTGGTCTCTTCTGCTGTAATGTCTACAAGATCAAATATTTACTGTTTCCATGCTGACTTGCCATAGCTGCATTGTATTGTTAGTGTGCCACTGCAAGGAATGGGTGTCCCATTGGATGCAAATAACTTTACAGTTGTTGATTGTATCATTGATTTCCAATGATTCCAGTACATCTCCTTCAGGTTTCAGACTGGTAGGATATTTACACTAGCTCCGTTGTCAATCTTAACCCTGAGTGTATGTTTGCCAGCTTTCTTTGGGCACATGATGTTAATAGTGACAAAAGCTTCCAGTTGTTTGACTTCATCAACATGGCGCATCATGTTCACAATGTGAGTCTTATCTCAGATCTGTTTTGCTGTGGACATCGTGTATCAGCTTGCATTTATGCAGGTCTCTGGAGTCCTCTTTGCTGCTGTTGCCCTGTTGCTGCGCCTGTCTTTTGTTTGCTTGCATCCTGCTGTGACTTCTGGCTGCGTCTCTGGAGCCAGGTTTCTTGCACAGGTGGGCCCAGTGTCCTTTTGCATCGCATGCCTTGCACAGGTCTTGACATGCAGGACACTTCACGGTGAGTGGGATCAACCACACTTACCCCACAGATTGCTTGCACTTTTCGACTTGGTTATTGTACCAATACTACTTGCTGTACCTAATGCTTGCAGATGCTGTTGTCCAGCTACAATGGCTTCATATTTCCTGCTATCTTCTCATCCTCCATGTCTAAAGACCTGGGGCTTAGGTTCAAGGACATGTTGGGGGAGGAGTACCCTCTATTCCCATCCTATTCATGTATTTGTCAAGATGCCTCAAGATGCCTGCTTTTTATCCTGCAGAAATAATTCAGCTTACTTAACATTTTAGCTGCAGCTCTTTAAGAATTACTTCTATTCCAGATTTCTCACACCACCATTAAGAAAGCTCCAGATGGGGGGTCCAATCCAATGAGCATTGTATTGCATTGCATATATAATCAGGCCTGTCTGGATGATCTAATTGTGCTGGCTGTTGCAGGTTCATGCAAATAGATAGCTCAAAGCAATTGAATGCCACAGCCCAAACATTGGGACCAGACAATTTATGATACAGTTTCATGAGCAGCAGTACCTTGCCCAAGTGGTCTTTTCTCCATAACACTCATATGAGAAAAATTGAGCAATTCTGCATAAGAGGTGATCAGAGTCAAGCTCAATCCTCTCCTCACTTCATGTCCATACATGTAAAATTTCAACCTGCACCAGGAAGCCTGGTCAATTTTCATGCTCCCAATACCACACCAACTGAGAACAGCTAACTCAGCAAAAAAACAAGGATTGCATCTGGGTCTTTCTTCATATGTCGGATGATGCATTTACCCTGGTGAAACATAAATAGTAGGGGATTCTACCTCCTTATGGCAATTTATCCATTCTCTAGACACACCTGCATCCCTTTGGTAAGGGACTTTTTTTTTCATTTGGTACACTTTGTCTTCATTAATACTACTAAATGACTCACTAAGTCATCATGCACAAATTTCAAGCAACAAAAATGTATTTGCCCATAAACATGCTGGATCTCTAACATGCTCTAAAACTCAATGTTAGCATTGGGCAAGTCTGTGAACATTGAATTATTAGAATTCAATTAACCTTGCCGTGCTGCATCCCTTAAGTAACTATGCTACTATAAAGCAGGCAAGTAAGGTCTGGCACCTCTTAAAGCAGGTCTTACCTTTGGAGCAAAGGTGCATTCCATTTACTAGCTGCATTAGTGTGTCTTGTGTGCCAGTTATCTAGCTGCAACTGCTAAAATCTTTAATGTTTTACAGATGCTTCTGGTTTTTCTTCAGACATTGGTATTGAGGGTGTGCTTTCCTCTGGTCTCTACTTGAAGATCAATTTTGAAGTTAACCAATCTATCAAAGTCTTAAGTATAGAGGCATTACTTTCCAAATTCACAGCATCTGATTCACATTACTGACTATCCTAGAGCAATCTGCAGGGGATCAGCAGAGCTTAAGGTCAAGCTCCATTGGGTTTATGAAGGGGATCCTGTTCTGCAAGCTGAACTTCTTGAAAGGTGAGCCTAAGTATTGCCATTGGCGATATCAATGGGTGAGCACTTAACAAGTTGATGTGACTTTCTTCTGTCTGCTATTTCAGTAGAGGTATTAACCATTTAAATTGATTAAAGCCTGTGTCAAAATATACCAAGCAGATGAAATTCATATGAACATGTTAAGTGTTTTCCCATTAATATCACTCACAGTAATTTTTAGACTATAGTTCCTTGATGGTGCAAGGGAAAAAATGGAAACAAGACAGCTTATTTTAGAAATATAAGCCCCTTAGGCTAACCCAAATGCAATTGTATCATGCTTCTCCACATCTCCTATTCCTTCCTAGCTGGAATGCTTAAATAGTTTAGTAAGGGCAGCTGCAGCAAATTGACAAATTCACTGTCCAGTGCAGAACTGAGCCATAAAGAACAACAAAGACTGAAAGGTTTGATTTTACATCTACTTGCATCGTGGAATTCAGGTGGGTGGGTAGTTTAAATCACCCAGGTACTCTTGAGCCTCTAGGATATCACTGATGGTGTTCTTGCACAGGCTTCTGGAGAGAAGGCGAACCCATCTGCTCATAGCTGGTGGGGTCCTTCTTTAAAAATGCAGTATGACGTTGAATGATGATTTCAGTTTATAACACAGGACTAAGCAGACTTTGCCACCATGCTGAAGAGAGTCAGGTCCACCAAGAAGATGAAGAGGCCCAAGCTCGTAAATATTTTTTGTTACCCTTGTTGGGCTAGGTGACGCAGGAGCCTCCAGTGCTCTGGTCTTCCCCCAACCTTTCCTCCTGGATTCCACCTTCCCCACACTTACCTGAGTGCTGACAGCTTCTTCCTCCATGTCCTGCCCATTATGGGTAAGAAGTGGACCGGCTATATGTTAATATAGTCTGCACCTGATCTCTGCAGCAGCAGATGAGTTATCGACTGAACTCAACACCCACCTGCCCAAATCCCACCCAGAGTTAAAACTGAGGTACTAGTTTAGTTTAGATTAGAGATACAGCACTGAAACAGGTCCTTCGGCCCACCGAGTCTGTGCCGACCATCAACCACCCATTTATACTAATCCTACACTAATCCCATATTCCTACCACATCCCCACCTGTCCCTATATTTCCCTACCACCTACCTATACTAGGGGCAATTTATAATGGCCAATTTACCTACCAACCTGCAAGTCTTTTGGCTTGTGGGAGGAAACCGGAGCACCTGGAGGAAACACACGCAGACAGAGGGAGAACTTGCAAACTCCACACAGGCAGTACCCAGAATTGAACCCGGGTCGCTGGAGGTGTGAGGCTGCGGTGCTAACCACTGTGCCACTGTGCCGCACCTAGGTTTAATCTAAGCTGAGGTAAACGCTCATTCGAAATACATGGGGCTGAATTTTCACTTTGGGGACGGGAAACAGGAGCTGGGGCTGTTCCTGGGTCCCAAACCCACTCTTGTGTGGTGGGGGGAGAAGCAGTCACTAGCCAGGGAATTTGATGGAGGTGGCCTCTTAATTGGCGTGGGAACAGGCTCCCTGTCCAATTAAGGATGGCAAGTGGGCTCTCGAAGCTGGAGGGAAAATCAGAGGCTTTCCAGCTTGAGAGGAACAGCAGGCTGCGGTACAGGGTAAGTAATTGAAAAGGTGCTTCAACATGAAGGTGCTCTCTCATCAACTTTTAAAAAAAGACAAGAAACAGAAAAAGCAACCAGGCCACTACTATGGTGGGGCGGCAGTGGGAGGAGGGTATTTTGGGGGGGGTGGGGGAGGAGTCCTTCTACAGGGCAATCTTTGGCTGAACCCATACCCAGGCAAGCAGGGACAGCCTGTAGGCCTGCATGGAATGCTGGGTGCCAGTTAAACTGCCCCCAAACACATTGGGAAACTGGAGACCGACTGCAAAATCCCTTAACTGCCCTCAACAATTCTCTTAATGAACCCAATTGGCTACCCGCCTCCCCTAAAATGGCTGGTGCTGGGAACAGGATTGGGAAACTGGCATGCCGGCCGGCACCAGTACTTTTGTGCCCCATCCCCCTCTGTTCCCGACCTTGGAGGGGCCCGAAAATGCTGCCCATAGAGGTTAAAATACGGTTACAAGCCACTCAGCCCAACCAGTCAGTGTCCACAAGGGCAAATAGCCCTATTCACATTTTCCTGACCTGTTCCTATATCACTTTATCCCATTTTCCTTCATCCACCTATTGAGCCTAATGTTGATTGATGGCATAGCTTCTACCTCAACCATTAAACCTCAAAGTTAGTTTGACACCTCGCAGCTTTCTATCTAAAGGCTTGCTCTCTGTTCTAAATCTATTATGTTTATTCTTGTATTCGTGGTCAGTCATTGTAGACCCCACCCTGCAACTACTGGAAACAGTCTGCATCTATCTACCATATTTTTCAGCTCCAATGATATTAAATCTGTTCAGTCATTCTTGGCTGTGATGCCATCACAATTGAATAATATACTGACATTTGGAACTAGATTTTATGCTCAGTTTTTATGTCAGTGGAAGTACATTGGAATGGGAAATCACCCTGCTGCAAAGATATGCTCTGACCCCAGTCAAATATCCAGGCATTGTCATATTCCGGCAGACTGTGTGCTTCTGTCAGTGAGTTGGAAGTGAAGAGATTGGCTGTAGGAAGCCCCAGGGAATAAGCGCAACATAGAAGTAATCAATAATAAAGGAGGCTATTTGCCCCATTTCGCTTGTGCTGGCTCTTGCCGAGGGCAATTTATAATTACATTTATTCAAAGTGCATTTACCTATGCAATTGCCTGATTGCAAGGTGTTACCTGCCCTTTCATTTTTAAAACCCACTTCTACCGCTGTCACCATCAGTTTCTGCAAAGAACATACAGACGGATACATTCTATATACTTATTTCAGTGGACGCATTCTATACCCCATCATTTTTACATAGAATTAACAGGGTAGAAACAAGTCATTTGGCCCAACAGGTCTGCTGGTGTTTATGCTCTTCCCAAAATACTTCATTTCACTGCATCAACATACCCTTCTATTCCTTTCACAGACTTGTCTAGTTTCGCCTTTAAATGCATCTCTGCTATTCGCCTGAACCATTCCATGTGGTAGCAAGTTCCACATTCTCACCACTCTCTGAGTAATGAAGTTTCTCTTGAATTCTTCATTGGATTTCTTAGTGATGCCCGAGTATTTACGGTTCTGTAAATATGGACTGAAATGACAATGTAACTGATCAATTTTCGTCTGCATACCATGACTACAATTAATTCCTGCAATGCTATGAGAATGTACATAAGGCATGATGGATTAGGTTGAATTGGCTACTGTTGAATTTGCTAGCTTGATCTTTGTAGGAACACAAGGATAAAGGGAGTGAAAAATAGTAAGGAAAACCTGGACACATCACTGTGCTGCATTCCTAAGACAAGATATAGGCATTAAAATGACCAAAGGGTTGTAATTACAAGAAACTAGGATATGGGCAATAAAATGAGCAAATAAAATGAGTAATTATAAGAAGTCAGGTCTGGGATCTGTTCTTCTGTTCTTATCGCAAACATTCCAATGGTACAATAATCTATGATTATCAAAACGCTGGCAGAATTAATCTTATTAAGGGAATCTTGTAACTTCTTCTGGTTCCATGGTCATTATTACAGTCAGGGGAGCGAGAAACCTTGAAACAGTGTGAAGGAAGACACCTGGGTGACTGAGAGAGGGACAGACATTCACAGTATGGTCGGCAACAGAAGCCATCTACTTTGTCCTTATCACTAGCATCTGCTAGGAACTCTGTCCATGAGAGATAACAACACCCTTGACCACTCACAGAACTGACCATGCTGGTAGTAACCACAGGTTATGAACACATGTACAGAGGGGTATAAGAAAGGCTGACATTCCTTTGTTCTTGGCTGTACAACCGGACTGTTGGCCAACATGTCAGAAGTTACATCTTTACCCCTGGGCGTCTGACCAGCGCTCCAGGTGTGAACAGAGACTGGAGGGGACCAGCTGGGCTGGGTAAGAGAAAAGCTTGTGAGTATCGTTCAGGGAACGTGTAATCCTTTAGTCTCCTGGTTGAATTAAAGCAGAGAGCTGGAGGGGGAAGTGCTAGTTTTCTGCGGTTGAGTTAAAGAGATTGAAGAACAAGGTCAGGGACTGTGTGGAAGCTTCAGCTTTGTAGATATCATCCAGACAACTGGATATGTAAACCTTTGATCTCATAGTTTAGAGTAAGAGAGGCCAGTTGTCCTGTGGATTGGGAAGATTCAGCATCTGTGGGGTATTTATAAAATGAGGACACAACTGAATTGAAAGAGGTCAGTTTGCGAGTTTTGTTTTCCATTGATAGGTCCTGCATGGTGTTATTTGCCTGTTCATCAGTGTGCTATTCATATCCCTTGTGATTTTGAAGCATAGTTCAATAAGGTTAGTTCGAGAATTTTGTAATCTTATACCTTTGCCAGTGTCATTAATTTTTGTATTCGAGTCTGAACCCTCAGCAAATGGGATGTGTGTGTGGGGTCATACAGGCAGCGGGATGGGGGTATAGGAAAAGATATTGATCATGTACAGTGAATGATCATGCAGGGAAAGACCCTATCACTGACCCCAGTAAAGGTCTGCAAAGGAAACCCAACTGAGCCCAAATGCCAGGCCTGGAAGTGCGACCTGGCCTGACCCTGAACCCGACACTTATCGTCGGGTCCCATCGGGGTCAGGTCGGTTAGCAGGCCTTTACATCAGCACATGGGTAAAGGACGGCTACCCAACCTGACCCCGATGGGACCCGACGACATGTGTCGTGTTTGGCTTGGGGATTTCCCATATAAGGCTATCCAACAGGGCATTGTAGTGCTTTAGACCTCAGTGACATCATGCATGAGGGGAGACTGTGGGTCAATATTGGATATAAGGGGGTCCCTTTCCTTTACCTGGCACTGAGGTCAAGATAGCCTGGCCAGCCATTGGAAGAAGATTCCTCCTGACCGACTGATTATTGATCGGTGGGCACTTGGTGAGATTAAAGACACAGACTAGGTAAGAGTCTGTGGGAATCGTTTGCAACATTGATTTTACAGTAACATTCACTGGGATTTTAGTGCTATTTTACTGGAATTCTATGTAGCCTATATGTAATCTTTAATCTTGTAGGGCATGTTTAATTTTTTTGAAAGCCAGACGGAGTAAAGCTTCAGTTACTCCAACGAAATCACGAGTGTTGGCATTTATTTCCTTATCAGGTTGAATCCGTAGTTAAGTGGACTAAACTTGTGATTTTTTTGTTTTTAAGTTGCTTGTCTTACAGTCCCTAGTTTTGCACTCCCCTGTGGTGGAAAGTCTTAGTAGTGGGGGGGTGGGTGGGAGCTAGGGGGAATGAGGGAAAGCAGAAAGTCTGATTGTGAGGGAGTTATATCTTCAGGAGAGCAGGGGAAAAAACATATTTCAGTGAATCAGTACAATTTGTCATTACTTACTTTGCCAATAAAAGCATTTGCACCATACACAATCTATAGATCTCAAGATGCCTCTAGGTCTTTCTGATCATTCAGATTCCTGGCCTCAACGAATTGATAACTAATTTTCATTCTGCTCCATCCTGTTGCAGGGAAAGTAACCTGAAACATGTTAAAGTAGCTTTCACCAGTCACCAGAGAGTGGCTATTTAACCAAAGTTCAAAAGGAGCAGCTGGTAATATGAAAAAAAACAGTTCATATCAATGATTATTTTTCTGGAATTTTCCACAGCTTGCATTCCTTATCATTCTTTTCAACATTTTTTATAACTTCTGTCTTCTTTCATCAATCCACCATTGAATCTTGTGTTTCTTCTGTTCATCATGCTGAGTTTATCTGGCCAATCTCGATCCATTTTTCAAGAGAGGAGAGGAAAGCACTGGAGATATGTAAAACACACACAGATGATTTCTCAGTACCTCAGAAGAGAAAAGACAGGGTAACATTTTGGATCAAAAACAGAAAATGCTAGACATACACAGCAGGTCAGGCAGCATCTGTGGAGAGAAAACAAAGTTAACATTTCAGGTCCATTTCAGGACCTTCCACCAGCACTGGGGAAGGTTAGAAAAAGAAGAAAGGAAAAGTTAGAAAGGACGAAGAACAAGTGGGAAGGTCTGTGACAGAGTGAAGGGCAGAACCTTCCCTTTTGTTCATCTACCCCCCCCTCCCCACCTTTCACTTGCTCAAAATCTACAGTATTTTGTTTTGTATTAATGTTGTGGATGTCGACCTTTCATTGTTACATTTAATCCACTTTCTGGTGGATGTTGGCCCACAGTGCAAAACTGCCCCGACCTTTGCATTACTTGGCATTCTCATAGTGACTGGCTGGTGTGAGAAATGTGGGTGAATTTTGTGCAATAAATTGACAAAAATGGGCAATAGCGAATCGCCACCTCATTTTACACCTCTCCTGATTTCTATTTCCATTAACCTCAATGTAAATAGAATATTTCTCAGAACTAACATCCCTCAGATTAATAAGCACAAAATTTCACAGGCTCATAGAATTGTTACAACACAGAAGGAGGCCATTCAGCCCATCGTGTCTGCATGGTTCTCCAAAAGAACAATTTTCTTAGTGCCACTCCCCCACCTTCTCCCCGTAGCCCTGCACATTCTTCCCTTTCAGATAACAATCCAATTCCCTCTGAATGCCTCGATTGAACCTACTTTCACCACACTCACAGGATTTGCATTCCAGATCCTAATCACTTGCTGAGTGAAAAAGTTTTTCCTCATGTTGCCATTGCTTCTTTTGCCAATTGCTTTAAATCAGTGCCCTCTTGTTCTTGATCCTTCCACCAATGGGAACAGTTATTCCCGATTTACTCTGTCCAGACCCCTCATGATTTGAAAGCCTTTATCAAATCTCCTCTCAAACCTCTCTTCTCTAAGTAAAACAATCACACTTCTCCAACCTATCCATGTAAATTAAATTCCTGGGACCATTCTCTTGAATCGTTTCTGCACTCGTAGAGTCATAGAGGCAAATACGGCACAAAAGGAGGCCATTTGGTCCATCGAGTACATGCCTGTTTCCACAGAGGTATCCAGTCAGTCCCACTCCCTTGCTCGATCCCCATGGCCCTGCAAGTTTATTTCCTACAAGTGTCCATCCAGTTTCTTTTTGAGTTCATGATTGTCTCCACATCCACTTCCACTTTTATTAAATCTCCCCTCAATCTCTATTGCTCTAAGTAGAACCAGCTTTTCCAACCTCACTTTGTAACTAAAATTCCCATTGGTGGTAAATCTCCTTTGCACCCTTTCAAGGACCCTTACAACTTTTCTAAAATGTGGATACAATACTTCAGTAGGGACCTAACCAGAGCTTTATAAAGGTTCAGCATAACCTCCCCGTTTTTGTACTCAATGTCTCTTTTTATGAAGCCCAAGATCCCATATGCTTTGCTAACCACACTTTCAATATGTCCTGCCACCTTCAAAGATGGTTGCACATGCAGCCACAGGTCCCTCTGTTCCTGCACACTCTTTAGAACTGTGACATTAAGTATACATTGCCTCTCCCGATTCCTTATGCCAAAATGCATCACCTCACATTTGTCAGTGTTAAATTCCATCTTCTACTTATCTGCCCATTCTGCTAGCCTATCTATGTCCTGTTCAAATCTATGTTCATAACATCCTCACTGTTTGCCACACCTCCAAGTTTGGTGTTATCGGCAAATTTTGAAATTCTACTCTGTATTCCAAGATACAAGTCATTTATATATAGCGAAAAAAAACTGTGGACCCAGCACTCACCCTTTGGGAACATCACTGTCTTTCATCCTCCAGTCTGAAAAATAACATTTAATATGACACTCTGTTTTGTTTCTCCTCTAATGCCTTCACAACTTTCCAAAGTATGGCATGCAGAACTGGACACAATAATCTAGTTGAGGCCGAACCAGTGTTCTATGCAAATTTAGCATAATTTCCTTGCTTTTGTATTCTATGCCCCTATTAATTTATAATTCAAAATCAAAAATCAAAAATCCTATTGGTTTTTCTAATTCTCCTTAATCACAGGAAAAATTATTTTGGCACACAAGGTAAACAAAGCATCTTTTTTTTTATTCATTCATGGGATGTGGGTATCGCTGGCTAGGCCAGCATTTATTGCCCATCCCTAATTCCCTAATGAGAAGGTGGGGGTGAGCTGCCTTCTTGAACTGCTACAGTCCATATGAGGTAAGTGCTGTTAGGAAGGGAGTTCCAGGATTTTGACCCAGCCACAGTGAAGGAACAATGATATAGTTCCAAGTCAGGATGGTGAGTGACTTGGAGGGGAACATGCAGCTGGTGGGATTCCTATGCATTTGCTGCCCTTGTCCTTTGAGTTGGTAAAGATCGCGGGTTTGGAAAGTGCTGTCAAAGGAGACTTGGTGATGGTACACATGTGCATCAGTGGTGGAGGGAGTGAATGTTTGTGGATGGGGTGCCAATCAAGCAGGCTGTTTTGTCCTGGATGGTGTTGAGCTTCTTGAGTATTGTTGGAGCTGCACCCATCCAGGCAAGTGGAGAGTATTCCAACACACTGCTGACTTGTGCCTTGTAGAAGGTGGACAGGATTTGGGGAGTCAGGAGGTGAGTTACTTGCTGTAGGATTCCTAGCCTCTGACATGCTCTTGCAGCCACAGTATTTATATGGTTACTCCAGTTTAGTTTCTGATCAATGGTAGCCCCTAGGATGTTGATGGGGGGGATTCAGCGATGGTAATGCCATTGAATGTCAAGGAGAGATGGTTAGATTCTCTCTTGTTGGAGTTGGTCATTGCCTGGCACTCATGTGGCACAAATGTTACTTGCCACTTATCAGCCAAGATTGGATATTGTCCAGGTCTTGCTGCATTTCTACTCAGGCTGTTTCAGTATCTGAGGAATCGTGAATGATGCTGAACATTGTGCAATCACCAGCGAACATCCCCACTTCTGACCTTATGATTGAAGGAAGGTCATTGATGAAGCAACTGAAGATGGTTGGGCCTAGGACACTACCCTGAGCAACTCATGCAGTGATGTCCTGGAGCTCAGATGATTGACTTCCAACAACCACAGCCATCTTCCTTTGCATTAGGTATGACTCCAACCAGCAGAGAGTTTTCCCCCTGATTCCCATTGACTTCAGTTTTGCTAGGGCTCCTTGATGCCATACTTGGTCAAATGCTGCCTTGATGTCAAGGGCAGTCATTCTCACCTCACCTCTTGAGTTCACCTCTTTTGTCCCTGTTGGAACCAAGACTGTAAAGATGTCAGGAGCTGAGTGGCCCTGGCGGAACTCAAACTGAGCATCACTGAGCAGGTTATTGCTAAGCAAGTGCCACTTGATGGCACTGTTGATGACACCTTCCATTACTTTACTGATGATTCAGAGTGGACTAATGAAGTGATAATTGGTTGGGTTGGACTTGTCCTGCTTTTTGTGTACAGGACATACCTGGGCAATTTTCCACATTGCAGTGTAGATGCCAGTGTTGTATCTGTACTGGAACGGCTTGGGCAGAGGCACGGCAAATTCTGGAGCACAGGTCTTCAGTACTATTGCCGGAATATTGTCAGGGCCCATAGCCTTTGCAGTATCCAGTGTCTTCAGTCATTTCTTGATATCACACGGAGTGAATCAAATTGACTGATGTCTGGCATCTGTGATGCTGGGGACTTCAGGAGGAGGCTGAGATGAATCATCACGTCGGCACTTCTGGCTGAAGATTGTTGCAAATGCTTCAGACTTATCTTTCGCACTGATGTGCTGGGCTCCCCCATCATTGAGGACGGGGATTTATGTGGAGACACCTCCACCAGTTAGTTGTTTAATTGTCCACCACCATTCACGGCTGGATGTGGCAGGACTGCAGAGCTTAGGTTTGATCCGTTGGTTATGGGATCGCTTAGCTCTGTCTATCGTATGCTGCTTATGCAGTTTGGTACGCAAGTCGTGCTGTGTTTTAGCTTCACCAGGTTGACACCTCATTTTGAGATATGCCTGGTGCTGCTCCTGGCATATCCTCCTGCACTCTTCATTGAGACAGTGTTGGTCTCCTGGTTTGATGGTAATTGTAGAGTGGTTGATATGCCAGGCCATGAGGTTACAGATTGTGGTTGAGTCTAATTCTGCTGCTGCTGATGGCCACATACCCTCATGGATGCCCAGTTTTGCATTGTTAGATCTGTTTGAAATCTATCCCATTTAGCACAGTGGTAATGCCACTCAACACGATGGAGGGTATCCTCAATGTGGAGGCGGGACTTTGTCTCTGCAAGGACTGTGCGGTGGTCACTCCTACCAATACTATCATGGACAGATGCATCTGCGACAGGCAGATTGGTGAGGTCGAGGTCAAGTAGGTTGTTCCTTCTTGTTGGTTCCCTCACCATCTGCTGCAAACCCAGTCTAGCAGCTGTGTCCTTTAGAACTCGGCCAGTAGCGGTGCTACTGAGATACACTTGATGATGGACATTGAAGTCCCCCACCCTGAGTACATTCTGCACCCTTGCCACCCTCAGTGCTTCCTCCAAGTGGTGTTCAACATGGAGGATTAATCAGCTCGGGAGGCAGTAGGTGGTAATCAGCAGGAGGTTTCCTTACCCATGTTTGACCTGATGCCATGAGACTTCATGGGGTCCGGAGTCGATGTTGAGGGCTCCAAGGGCAACTCCCTCCTGACTGTATACCACTGTGCCGGTGGGACAGGACATACCGGAGATGATGATGTCCATTGTCTGGGACAATGTCTGTAAGGTATGATTGCAGGAGTATGACTATGTCAGGCTGTTGCTTGACTAGTCTGTGGGACAGCTCTCCCGACTTTGGTGCAAGCCCCCAGATGTTAGTACGGAGGACTTTGCAGGGCTGACAAGGCTGGTTTTGCCATTGTCGTTTCCGGGCCCTCTGTTGATGCCGGGTGGTCCATCCAGCTTCATTCTTTTTTATTGACTTCGTAGCAGTTAGATTCAACTGAGTGGTTTGCTAGGCTGTTTAAGAGGGCATTTAAAAGTCACCCACATTGCTGTGGCTCTGGAGTCACATGTAGGCCAGACCAGGTAAAGACAGCAGATTTCCTTCCCTCAAGGAGATTAGTGAACCAGATGGGTTTTTACAACAATCAACAATGGTTTCAGGGCTAGCTTTAAATTCCAGTTTTATTAATTAAGTTTAAATTCATCTTCTGCTGTGGTGGGATTTAAACACATGTGCCCAGAGCAATACCCTGGGTCTCTGTGTTACGAATCCACTGGCAATACCACTATGCCACCACCTCTTGGTCTGTGTTGGGGAGAATTCTCAGTCATGATTACCATCAGGACCTGTGGTTCTAAACCTAAGGCAGAGCAGACAAAGCCAATGATGCATGCAAAAAAAAAGTCAATGCACATCAGCCATTTCTGAGGAGAAACTGATGATTTTTGACACAAATACACAGGAAATGCTAAACCTGCATAACATATTTATACATCTCAATCAATATTTTAATACTTAATCTTTGTCACAGATACCCCGGCTCACCTTCTTCTGAACTCTAATTTTCCTTGTCTGCATGTATCATAGGGGTGTAAGCATTGCAAAAATCATAAAACTTATTATTTTTAAAGAAGATTCATATTAATCATAGGAAAAGGTTTTCCTTTTCCCAAGTTCCTTCCTCCTTGAAGGTCAAGTGAGGATTCACAGTTGCCCCTTCAGTATCTCACACAAGTGGTCATTTTCTAACTTTGAGTTCATTCAATGAGTCATAGAGACATGGGGGAAATCTTATCCTGGCGGTGGGGGGTCTCAACTTCCAGAGAAACTGACGCCGAGAACCCCATGTCGCCTCCCCTAAGAAAGACCCACTGAATTTAGGAACTTAACTGGACAGCGGCGGGCCTTCCACAGGATCAAGGAGCCCAGTGCCAGAAGTTCTGTCCTTGCAGAACTGCCAGCCAATCAGAGGCCAGCAGCTGCAGTGCCACCATGGAGACAATGGCTGCTGCTGCAAGTGTACCTGCTGGAGGCCTAGGAGAGTCGCTGGAACCATGCCTCAGGTATGTCACGACGGGAAGGGTCTTGCAGGTGGGGTTGGCGGGGAAGGGGAGGGTCTGCAGCAAGTGCAGGGTGGTGTTCCTCAGCAGGCACCCCCCCCCCCCCCACTTTCCAATGCCAGGATCTTTGTTCAGGCACTAAGTACCTCCTAATGAGGGACACGCCCCCCCACCGATCCCCCCCCCACTCCACATCCCTTGCAGCTGGGAATCAACCACACAGTTTTACGGTGACAGAGCTGCCCGCCACATGGCTAATTGCAGTTGCACCAGGAAGAGGTCCTTAATTGTGTATTAATTCCCCAGTTAAGGGCCTCAATTGGTGATGGGGTGGGAGGGCCTTTCACACGCCTTTCCACCCCGGACTAAATTTTGGCGGAGGCGGGAAGCTGGTGGGAACCCCCTGATCACAATTCCATTCTATTTTATGCTTTCCTGCTGCAGGGGAAAGCATAAAATTCGCCCCGTAGAGTCATTTACAGCACAGAAGGAGGCCATTCAGCCCATTGAGTAATGTTGGCTCTCCATGGAGCTATCCAGCCAGTCTCGCTCCCCCACATGATCCCTGTAGCACTGCAAGTTTATTTGCTTCAAGTGGCCATCCAATTTCCTTTTAAAATCATTGATTGTCTCACATTCCGCAACCCTTGCGGGCAGCGAGTTCCAGGTTATTATCACCTGCTGTGTAAAAAGTTCTTCCTTATATTCCCCCTGCCTCTCTTGCCCAAAACCTTCAATCTGTGTCCCCTAATCCTTGTACCATTAGTTACTGGGAACAGTTTTTCCTTGTTAGTATATCTATGTCCTGTTGCAGGCAGCTCATATCATCCTCACTGCCACACCACCAATTTTGGTGTCATTGGCAAATTTTGAAATTCTACTCTGTATTCCAAGATCCAAGTCATTTATATGTAGCAAAAAATAAAAGCAGTGGTCCCAGCACTGACCCTTGGGGAACACCACAATTCTCCAGTTTGAAAAACAACCATTTACTACGACTCGCTGTTTTCTGTCCCTGAACCAATTTTTTATCCAATTGTACTCTGACCCTTCTATTCCATGAGGCTCAATTGTGTTCACCAGCCTTTTATCTGGCAGTGTCATCAGACTATTTGACCAAGGCATTACAGCCAGCAATGGCCCTGTACTCACTTGTCACCTCTAAATGCATATTTTCTAGCAGAAGCCACTGGATAGTGATTGGGAGCAGGAACTCTGGGTGATGTTTTCGTTTCCCTAGCTCGAGAGCATTGTGGTTTAATATAGCACTTTAACTGTCACTCTGTTTGTGATCTCAGCACAGGCTAAGAATCAAACCTGGTACTTTGTGGATCTTCCTGGTTTAGTGACACACCAGGCAGAGGAGCAAAGGGAAATTAATAAAATCCAAAAGGTGCCTACAGATGAGGAAGATTGTTTGGCCCATCTCAGCTTGATTATTAAGAAGGAACCTACTATCCTCAATTATAGCAACTAATTGTCTCTTAACTTCATGGCCTTTTTGCCACTAAAACCTACCCATGTGCTGACCACTCTTTCTGTGAAGAAGAATGTACTAACATCAGCTAAAGGTTTACCCATATATAGAAATAATAAAACATGAAATGATCACAAATTATTTTGCTCTTTATTGTGTCATGCTAGGCCCCCACCTGCCAAGAATGAGGCACATTAATTTTGTCATGAATATTGATTTTAAATTGTTACTGGAGAAAAGAAAGGACTTGTTAAACAGATCAGCTGTGGCTGGGAAAGACATTTGCATATTAACAGACAGTGTTTGGAAAGACAAAGCCTCCATTCCCTGACACATTCAACCCACAATGGACTTTTAATCACCAGACATTGAAGGTGGGGGAGCTCGCATTCCAGGATGACTACTAAGATGGCCGAATACACAAAACGGACATGGTCAAACCAGCTAGTCACATGACTAATCTGCTGGGCAACCTGAGTTTTTTGAATTTGTACGAACAGTTTGAAGTGAGAGTGTCTGTTTGCTCCTGTACTGAGAAGATCTCTCTCCTGTCTGCTCCCATCTCTTTCTCACAAGCCTCTGAATCCACTGAAACACATGAACCCAAAAAGAAAAGACTCCTACAGTGAACAAGGTTTAAGAAGAATACAGGGCCCCAAAGAAAAGCAAGATCTACCTACAATCAAGGGCTCTACAGTGAGCACAAAGAACCAGAACAAAAACTCTTCAGATATTGCCTCAAACTTTTCCATTTTATTTTTCTTCTGTTCTTTTCTGTCTCTATTTGCATGTGTATATCACATATGTATGCTAGCGTGGGCGCCTTGTATATCCGTCGGCGTCAACCAAATTAGAGTTTAAGTTTAATAAATTTCAACTTTTCTTCTTTAAATCTAAGAAGGCCTGTTGGTGCTGGTTTCTTTGCCTTATAATTGGAAAGTGGTGAACAAGGATTCACTAAGGGGAGCTAAAAACACAGCATGTTTAAAATTAAACAAAAACAAGAAATGCTGGATTCACTCAGCAGGTCTGGCAGCATCTGTGGAAAGAGAAGCAGAGTTAACGTTTCGGGTCAGTGACCCTTCTTCGGAACTCCGAGTTCCAGAGAAGGGTCACTGACCCGAAACGTTAACTCTGCTTCTCTTTCCACAGATGCTGCCAGACCTGCTGAGTGAATCCAGCATTTCTTGTTTTTGTTTCAGATTTCCAGCATCCGCAGTATTTTGCTTTTATTTTAGTGTTTAATTCACTGCCACTTCTCTTCCAGGAATGCCTACCTTGAAGAAGTTCTGCTCTTCTCTCCGACGGGATTTTCGTTTGTCTCTTTTACCTTGTTCACCTTCATTGCTTTCTATTTCCCTCCTGGTGTTTGATAAGGTATCTACCAAAACTCGTTTTCACAGCCACATCTCCTTCCTCAGTGACTGTCTCCGGCTCCGACTGATTCCACGTGGATTCCAAC
This sequence comes from Heterodontus francisci, assembly GCF_036365525.1. NCBI lineage: Eukaryota > Metazoa > Chordata > Chondrichthyes > Heterodontiformes > Heterodontidae > Heterodontus > Heterodontus francisci. The sequence continues at coordinate 43,837,132 of NC_090375.1, forward strand.
TGCAGTTTCACCCATCATGCTTTGAAACCACCCAGGATCACAGGTATCTCCGAGAAATACAACGTTCCTCGGACTGCCACTCTCGCCGCATCCTGAGATCCACACTCAGTGCTATGCGCCGCCATATGCACACACTGGACCTCTCTCTCCAGCAGCACCGTCTCACCTTATCTCAAATCTGTTCTACTCCGCAGTTTCATCTCATCTTACGTCTCATCCGACGCATTAACAAAAAACTTTTTTTCTTCCTTTCAGGTGTTAAGGAACGCAAGCTCCAGCAGCTGATGGGGACTAATGCCCCTCCAGATCCTCCTTCCGCTTCACTTCCCTCTGACCCCACCCCTTCTGATCTGACCCCTTGCCGTGTATTCACTATACCCTCTGACCTCCCCCTCTCTGATGCTGAGCGTTCTGTACTCAGCAAAGATCTCAGTTTTATCCCCTTACACCCCCACCTCAATGAATTTCGCGCTCGGCATGACGTTGAGCTCTTCTTCCGTCGCCTCCGCCTCCGGGCTCACTTCTTCGACCAAGAGTCCTCCCCCCGACCAGCAGACCCATTCACCCGCCTCCAGCATTCTCCCTCTACCTGGACCCCTCACCCTGGCCTCTTACCCGCTCTTGATCTCTTCATTGAAAACTGTCGGCGAGACATTGGTCGTCTCAATTTCTCTGCCCCCCTCACTCACTCTAACCTGTCCCCCTCTGAACTTGAGGCACTCCGTTCTCTCAGGTCTAACCCCGACATGGGAGTTCCGAAGAAGGGTCACTGACCCGAAACGTTAACTCTGCTTCTCTTTCCACAGATGCTGCCAGACCAGCTGAGTGAATCCAGCATTTCTTGTTTTTGTTTCAGATTTCCAGCATCCGCAGTATTTTGCTTTTATTTTAATGTTTAAAATTAAACCCTGTTACTGTAAGACCAGCTGAAAACTGAGAGGGACCCCTAGACACCTTTTTCACCTGGTTGTAACAATTGCTGCAGCAAGAGTTTTTACATTTATTTCCTACCCATATTTTCTTTCATCCCCCATGTGAGACCATCAAATGGTGACTGTAGCCACCAAGGCAGGTCCTTCACATGAGAGGGCTAAGATTTATCTGGGCTTAATACACATCAACATCAACCAGTGATCACTGGTCAAAAGTACTGCTGCTATGGGGTTAGGCTAATTCTGCTCTCCTGGAGGAAAGTTTGTCAAGCGTGGATTTCTCAGCTATTTGGAGACTATTTAGTGTTGGCTACCCGCACATAACAGACATGGGGCCAATCAAAAATTGAGGTGATAACTTTTTTAACCCACACTCCACTTAGTCCCTGTGTGAACTGTAGTTCAATATATTCAGTGGACCGAATCTAACACTGTAACACATTGCAGTTATGTGTTACTATTATATTAATGTACAAACGTACTGGAATTGAATTATGAATAATACTTTAATGAACATCATTTCACACGCTGCACATATACATTGCTGAATAAAAATCAGGTACTCCTTGATTTTTCCTTTTAACTGAAAGAAATAAATGTAATATTGCTGTGGAATGCTACCACCAACAAAACAGATTAATTATATACCAAAAAAAATTCCCGGAAACGCACCATGCTCAGGCTATTTCAACCCCTTAAAGGCCACATTACAGTACTATGGAGAAACTAAAAGTAGAATTATTTTAGTTTATCCTAAGAAAGCTGTTAATTAGTGGTTTCACCTGACATCTACAAAGATATGATTTAAATTGGGTGGTGGGGGAGTGTTGCAGTGCTGGGTGTTTCAGATAGTGTTTTGGATCAGGAGATTTTCCCCTCCACTCTATCCTGGGACTGTTGAGACCATTTCTTACATCTGAACATAGGAGCAGGAGTAGACCATATGACACCTCGCCCCTGCTCCGCCACTCAATATCGTGGCTAATCTGCAACCTCAACTCCACTTTCGGGCCCTATCCCCAAATCCCTTGATTCCCTTACTGCCTGAAAATCTGTCAGTCTCAGTCTTGAATATACTCATCGACTGAGCTTTCACAGCCCTCTGGAATAGAGAATTCCAAAGATTCACAACGCTCTGAGTGAAATGGCCAATGCCTTATCTTGAGACTATGATCCCTTGTTCTAGACTCTCCAACCAGGGGAAACAGGTTCTCAGCATCTACCCTGTCAAGCATATCATTCTTCTAAGCTCCAGAGGATACAGGCTCTTAGACCTCTTTCACTTCTCCAGTTGAGACCAGTTAACTCAGCACAGACGAAGGATCAATCCTGAGGCTCATCTGATCTATGTGGTACCAAGCACCCAGAGTAAAAGAGCGACAGCTTTTAGATCATTTGGAGAAGAAGGTGGGGCTGGGTGTACACGCTTCATTCAGCTGACAGGCCAAGGCTGGATGCACATGAAAAGTATCTCAAATGTGGACTAGCTGGATCTCAGTGTTCATTGCTTTTCCTCACACGTACATATAAGGGAGAGAAAAAAATGTAATCCTTTCAATATTTCAGTGTCTTATTATGCAGCTGCTACACCATTGGCACTGTCTCTCAGCTAGCAGGTTTTCAGCTGTTCACAACAGAAATCGGGAGAGGGGAAAAGGCTATCTGCCTCAAACAGTTCATTCCTTCAAAACCATAGATGGAATACCTTGCAGCTTGCAGCGTGCTTCATTGTGTTTTTGTTCTAAACTAATAGGCTCTGATGAGAGATAACAAGAAGCAATAGAACAGATGTGCCATGCAGAGAGCAGTATGTGGTACAAACAAACGTTTTAGCAGAGATATTGCAGTGATGTGCTGCGCTACATTCTTTCAGTAAAGCTCAGTAATTTCAGAAAATTCCACCCAGCTGGGAGTAAGCATTGTAAAGGCGCCATGTTGTGTAATCAGGGAGAAGGGCTGAATAAATAAAAGAAAGTACAAGGACTAAAAGTTTTTTTTTACCCCGTGGTGGATGAATGAACTGAGATTAAGAGCAAACATAGTCAAAGCCAGCAGGCAGTGAATAGACTTAGCAGAACCTGCAGTTATACATCTTAATAGCAGGTTTGGGAAGTGTTTAAACTGTCATGGACACACAAAGCAGTGAAACACTCTCACTTGTCATCCTCTTCTTAATTCTTTTGCAAGTGATAAGTACACATCCAGAATTGTGTAAAGAAATTTCCTGCTTGAGTCAGGATTAGCCCTAGATTTCAATACACTGCAGATAAAAATAGTCATCTGCCAAATATTAGTGATTACAAAAAGAAAAATAAATTGTGAATGATAGAAGTTTGAAATTAAAATGGAAAGTATTGGAAACAAGCAGCAAGTTCGTGGCACCACGGAGGGCTCTGCTGCACAGCAGGGTAGGAAAAGGGTTGGAACAGCGATAGTGATAGGGGATTCTATCATAAGGGGTGCAGATAGGCGTTTCTGTGGCCGCAAACGAGACTCCAGGATGGTATGTTGCCTCCCTGGTGCGATTGTCAAGGATGTCTCAGAGCGGCTGCAGGACATTCTGAAAGGGGAGGGTGAGCAGCCAGAGGTCGTGGTTGATATTGGTACTAACGACATAGGCAGGAAGAGAGATGAGGTCCTGCAAAGTGAATATAGGGAGTTAGGCAGAAGGTTAAAAAGCAGGACCTCTAGGGTTGTAATCTTAGGATTACTCCCTGTGCCACGTGCTAGTGAGGGTAGGAATAGGAGGATAAGGCAAATGAATGTGTGGCTGAAGAGCTGGTGTAGGCTTCAGCTACTTGGATCATTGGGATCTCTTCTGGTGCAGAGGTGACCTGGGGGGGGGGGGTTGCATCTAAACTGGAGGGGGACGAATATCCTTGTGGGGAGGATTGGTAGTACTACTCGGGAGGGTTTAAACTAGCCTTGCAGGGGGTTGGGACCCAAAGTAGTAGTCTCTCCGATGAGATAGTTGAGGCAAATGTAGAGGTTGAAGCAAGAAAGTCCAGTTGGCAGGCCGGGCAGGGAAGGACAGGGAGCGTGGAAGGTCTGGTAGGCTAAACTACATTTACTTTTAATGCAAGAAGCTATACAGGTAAGGCAGATGGACTCAGAGCATGGATCGGTACATGGCATTGTGATATTATAGCGATTACAGAAATGTGGTTGAGGGATGAGCAGGACTGGCAGCTCAATGTTCCGGGGTACCGATCTTTCCGGTGTGACAGAGATGGAGGTAAGAGAGGAGGGGGATGGGCCGGTGGTTGATGTGTCAGTGGGGGAGCACTTTGGGACCAGTGACCATAACTCTATTAGCATCAAGATAGTTATAGAAAACGATAGAACTGGTCCTCAAGTTCAAGTCCTAAATTGGGAGAAGGCTAATTTCGATGGCATCAGACAGGAACTCTCCAAAGTTGAATGGGAGAGGCTGTTTATAGGCAAAGAGATGTCTGGCAAGTGGGAGGCTTTTAAAGGTGAGATAGGAAGAGTTCAGGGCCGGAATGTTCCTGTTAGATGGAAGGGCAAGGCTGGCAAGTTTAGGGAACCTTGATTGACGAGGGATATTGAGGGTCTGGTCAGAACAAAGAAGGAGGCATATGTCAGGTATAGGCAGCTGGAATCGAGCGAGTCCCTTGAGGAGTATAGGGGATGTAGGACGACACTTCAGAAGGAAATTAGGAGGGCAAAAAGAGGCCATGAAATTTCCCTGGCAGATAAGATAAAGGAGAATCCTAAAAGATTCTATCAGTATATTAAGAGTAAAAGGATAGCTAGGGAGAGAGTAGGTCCCCTTAAGGATCAGTGTGGCAATCTATGTGTGGAGCTACAGGAAATGGGCGAGGCCTTAAATGAATATTTCTTATCCGTATTTACCGTGGAGAAGGTCATGGAAGCTAGTGAGTTCAAGGGAGGGAACACCGATATCTTGGAGCACATCAACATTACAAAGGAGGAGGTGTTGGAGGTTTTGAAGCGCATTAAGGTGGATAAATCCCCAGGGCCTGACCAGGTGCATCCTTGGATGCTATGGGAAGCAAGGGAGGAGATTGCTGGGGCCCTGGCAGAGATTTATGTATCATCGCTAGCCACGGGTGAGGTACCGGAAGACTGGAGGATAGCTAATTTTGTGCCTTGATTTAAGAAGGGCAGCAGGGATAAGCCAGGGAACTACAGGCCGGTGAGACATCAGTGGTGGGAAAGTTATTGGAAGGGATTCTGAGAGACAGGATTTATATGCATCTGGAAAGGCATGGTCTGATTAGGGATAGTCAGCATGACGTTGTGCGTGGGAAATCATGTCTCACGAATTTGATTGAGTTTGTCGAGGAGGTGACCAAGAGGATTGGCGAGGGCAAAGTGATGGACGTTGTCGACATGGACTTTAGCAAGGCCTTTGACAAGGTCCCGCATGGTCGGCTGGTCTCGAAGGTTCGAACACATGGGATCCAGGGTGAGCTAGCAAATTGGATACAAAATTGGCTTGGTGATAGGAGGCAGAGGGTGGCAGTGGAGGGTTGTTTTCAGATTGGAGGCCGGTGACCAGTGGTGTGCCGCAGAGATCGGTGCTGGGCGCTCTGTTGTTTGTCATATATATTAATGACTTGGATGTGAATGTAAGGGGCATGATTAGTAGGTTTGCAGATGACACCAAAATTGGTGGTATAGTGGACAGTGAAAAAGGTTGTCTAAGGTTACAACAAGATATAGATCAACTGGGAAAGTGGGCAAGGGATTGGCAAATGGAATTTAACGCAGACAAGTGTGAAGTGATGCATTTTGGGAAGTTAAACCAGGGCAGGACACATACAGTGAATGGCAGGGCCCTGGGGAGTGTTGTTGAGCAGAGAGACCTCGGGGTGCAAGTACATAGTTCCATGAAAGTGGCAACACAGGTAGACAGGGTGGTGAAGAAGGCGTATAGCATGCTTGCCTTCATCGGCCGAGGCATTGCGTACAAGAGTTGGGACGTCATGTTACAGTTGTACATAACGTTGGTTAGGCTGCATTTGGAGTACTGTGTGCAGTTCTGGTCGCCGCACTGCAGGAAAGATGTGATTAAGCTAGAGAGGGTACAGAAAAGATTCACAAGGATGTTGCCTGGTTCTGTTTTCCCTGGAGCGAAGGAGGCTGAGAGGGGACATGATAGAGGTATATAAAATTATGAGAGGCGTAGATAGCCAGAGTCTGTTTCCCATGGTAGGGGTGACTAAAACTAGAAGGCACAGATTTAAGGTGAGAGGGAGGAGTTTTCAAGGGGATCAAAGAGGTAAATTTTTCACCTAAAGAATAGTGGGTATCTGGAATGAGCTGCCTGAGGAGGTGGTGGAGGCAAGAACAGTAGCGACATTTAAGAGGCATATGGACAGGTACTTGAATGAGCAAGGCATAGAGGGATACGGAATTAATGTAGGCAGATGGGATTAGGATAGATAGGCATTATGGTCGGCGTGGACGCGGTGGGCCGAAGGGCCTGTTTCTATGCTGTACCACTCTATGACGATAACCACAGACCACCAGTGTGATCAGATACCACAAGTTCAAATCTTTGTTGAAAATTTATGCTTCCCTCTAAACTGAGACATCATAGTATTGCATTGTACTCCACTAACAGTCCAGCAACAAAATTGCCAAAAGAATTAGAGGAGAGGTGAGAATTGTTTTTACACAGCAATTTGTCATAACCTGGAATTCAATACCTGAAAAAGTAGTGAAAGCACAATCCGTAGTAACTTTCAACAGGGGATTGGATATATACTTAAAGGTAGTTCAGCGCCTATCAATTTTATCAAATCTTACAAAAAAATTACCTCTACAAAACACTGAGTTTTCTCCTCTTTAAGCAAAATAGAATTCTCTATTATTTTTCAATTTTCCATTGCCCAGGAAGTGAAAAGAGACTGTAGTTATATAGGAATATGCGTCATTTGAATGGTGTAGTCAAAGTCGGTATTCAGATTCCCTGCACTTTCCTTCAATTGATAACTACAGTTGTCATCGCTCATACAGACTTGTCCAGCCTCCCTCATATGGTGTGACAATCACTTACTTTTGTTTAAAAATGTAACTTACTTTGAGTTTTCTCTCTGAAAAATAAGCACGCCTCACCACATGTTTGAATGGGGCTTGAAATTTGCTTCATTCTTTTTGAACATAAATTTCACTCTGAAGTTTGACAGCTCTGCTCATCTACTCATCTTCTTGCATTATCCAGGCTCAGTGCTGTTGGGCAAGGCATGGCTTTGGACTCGTCAGAATAGCTGTAGTCGACAACTGTGAAACCCTTAAGCCTCTGGGAAGACAAGAGATTACAAGAAACTCACAGAAAAGCAGTTACGAAACCCTATTGTTTAAATCTTTCAAAAAGGAGACAGGTTAACATCTAAGATACAGCCTGTACATACTCCTAAAGAACAAGAGCTCTACTTGTGTAATTTAAAAAATCTTGGCCACAAGAGAAATGTGAGATAGAATAAAAGTAAAAGAAAAGTGCAACTGGAGGTTGTAGCAGTAAGTACAGACACCATGGAGGCACAATGCTTTCTGTGCTGTGGGGCCAAGGCTAGGATTCTATCTGTGGAAGATAGCAATGTGGGGGTTGATCAACGCTGTGAAAATGATCATGCTTAGGAATCAAGTATTAGTTATATAAGATTCTTTTGGAGATTAATTGGGTAGGTTAGAGTCCATCGTAAAATACACTGAGTATAATGGCCCAAGAACTCCTCGGGATTCAAACCTGGTGATTGTGGCAGATGGTACCCCCAGCAATTATCCTGTAGAAGACTGTGGCATTAGTGGGCGAGCACCTCATTAGAATGCAAAAGGCAGATGCTTACAACACTTGGGTGTATCTCTGGTGCCTATCTGCGCTATGTCAATTAAAACTCCAGTCCAGTTCCATCCTTGGAGTGGGCTATTCAGGCCTGCCCTCCAGATGCTGGCAAGCACCCTATTGATTCTTTAAGCAAGGGAGAAATCTGGTAACATTTAAAATAAAAACTTTAATGCTTTGGAGATCCAGGTCACTTGCTTGATGTGGACACCATTATTAGGGCATATATTTGAATTGTGGAGACTGATAGGCCTTCACTCACTGACCATAATGGCCCCTGCACAACTACCTGGTCTCAATTGAGGAGCAGAAGTATGAACTCATGTTTTAGATAACCCAACTTATTTTCAGATATTCCCTGTGCCCAGGTGATTCAGTGCTTAGATCGAAGAAAAGTTTTCCTAATTTGTGAAAAAAATGTGCTTGATAGCCTAAGTGGCCTGTTCTCATGCGTTCCTTTCTTCTTTTATGAAAAGTTTTATTTGTAAATTTTCCTTATACAGCCATACCAGGACAGCTCCTTAATGTTGGAATTTTTTAAAAGTTCATTCTTAGAATGTGGGCATTGCTGGCAAGGCCAGAATTTATTGCCCATCCCTAGTTGCCTTGTGGTGGTACAGTGGGTGTGGTGAAGGTGCTGTCAAAGTGCTGTCAAGTAGGGACTTCCGGGATTTTGACCCAGCGATGATGAAGAAGCAACAATATATGTTCAAGTTAGGATACTGCGTGACTGGGAGGGGTACTTGTTGTGTTAACATTCACCTGTTGCCTTTGATCTTCTAGATAGTGGAGTTTATGGGTTTGGGAGGTGCTGCCAAAGAAGCCTAAGGGGGTTGCAGTACAGCCTATAAATAGTACACACTGCAACCACAGTGTACTTAATGCCAAAGGGATCAAAGGATATGGGGCAAAAGCTGGAACAAGGTACTGAATTAGACAATCAGCCATGATCTTTTTTTAATGGCAGAGCAGGCCCAAAGGCCGAAGGGCCTACTCCCGCTCCTATTTTCTATGGCTTCTATGTACCAATGGAAAAAGGGGGTAAATATTTAAGCTAGTGGGTGAAGTGCCAAACAAAGCTGACTGTTTTTTCCTGGATGACATTGACTGTCTTGACTGTTGTTGTAGCTGCACTAATCCAGGCAAGTGGAAGATGTTCCATCACACTCCTGATTTGTGCATTGCAATTGGCGGAGTGGCTTTGGTGAGTCAGAGTCACTCACCACAGGACTTAATGTGGTAGTCAAAGAATTTATGTGGTTGCTTCAAATTAGTTTCTGTTCAATGGTTCTCCCCAGGACTCGGCAATGGAAATGCTATTAAATGTCAAGAGGAGATGTTCATTCTATCTCTTGTTGGGGATGGTCATTACCTGGCACTCATGTGGTGTAAATATTATTTATCACTTATCAGTCCAAGTTACCAGAAGTCTTGTGTTTGTTATATCATAGTCATAAAATCATTTCCAACACAGAAGGAGGCCATTCAGCCCATTGGGTCCATGTTGGCTCCCCACAGAGCAATCCAGTCAGTCTCACTCCCCCACTCGATCCCTGTAGCCCTGCAAGTTTATTTCCTTCAAGTGCCATGTAATTTCCTTCTGAATTCATTGATTGTCTCTGCTTCCACCACCCTTGTGGCCAGCGAGTTCCAGGTCATTTCCACTCACTGCGTAAAAAAGTTCTTCTTCACATTCCTCCTGGATCTCTTACCCAAAACCTTCTATCTGCGTCCCCTAGTCCTGTATTTTCAGTTAATGGGAATAGTTTTTCCTTGTCTAACTTATCCTGTACACCTCTATTAAATTCGTCCCTCAATTTCCTCCGCTCCAAGGAGCATAACCCCAGCTTCTCCAACCTAACCTTGTAGCTAAAATCCCCCACCCCTGGAACAATTCTGGTAAATCTCTTTTGTATCCTCTCAAGGACACTCCAAAAGTGTGGTGTCCAGAACTGGAGGCAATACTCCAGCTGGAGCCTAACCAGAGATTTAACATAACTTCCCTGCGTCTGCACTTAATACCTCCAATATCCTGGCAAAAAGCAAAAACGAAAGAACTTGCACTTATATAGCGCCTTTCTGATTCCAGACTGTCCCAACTACTTTACAGCCAATTAAGTATTGTTGAAGTGCAGTCGCTATTGTAATGCAGGAAACACGGCAGCAATTTTTACACAGTAAGGTCTCACCAAACAACAATGAGTTAAATGACCAGATTATCTGTTTTACTGGTGTTATTGGAGGGATACATAGAGTTGGAATTTTACGCCCCCCAAAAGAGCGGTCTGGTCGCTGGCTGGGGTGGTGGAGGGGGTTGGAAATAAAATGGAGTGGGAGGCTGGGGGAGCCCTTCCAGATCCATTCCTGCCTCTGCTGCCAATTTACGCGGGGTGGTGGTGGTGAGAAACAGTCGGCACACCCCAGCCAATCAAGGCCCTTAAGTGGCCAATTAACTGCCACTTAAGGACCTCTGCCCGCTACCACAGGTATTTTATGTCTGGCTGGTGGGCGTCTGAGGCCTCAGAAAACCGGCTTGATAAAACTAGGCGGTCTTCTGGCGGACTGGGGGGAGACCTCCTGATTGGGCACCCTGTGTCCCACGGAGGGCCGCCCCCCAAGCTTCAACAGACCCCAACGCACCACACACCACAGTCCCCCCTTGCCAGAGCCCGACCGATTGCCCCCGGTGAGGCCCTAAAAAGATAAAAGCAAAATACTGCGGATGCTGGAAATCTGAAATAAAAACAAGAAATGCTGGAACCACTCAGCAGGTCTGGCAGCATCTGTGGAAAGAGAAGCAGAGTTAACCTTTCGGGTCAGTGACCCTTCTTCGGAACTGACAAATATTAGAAAAGTCACAGGTTATAAGCAAGTGAGGTGGGGGTGGGGCAAGAGATAACAAAGGAGAAGGTGCAGATTGGACAAGGCCACATAACTGACCAACAGGTCATGGAGCAAAGGCAAACAATATGTTAATGGTGTGTTGAAAGACAAAGCATTAGTACAGATTAGGTGTTAACGGACTGAATATTGAACAGCAGCAAGTGCAAACCTGAAAAAAAACAGTGGGTAAGCAAACTGAACAAACTACAATGAAATGAAATAAATGCAAAAAAAAAAGATTGTAAAAAATGTAAAAAAGAAAAAAAGAAAAAGTAACTAAAAATGAAAGTAAAATGGGGGGCTGTCATGCTCTGAAATTACTGAACTCAATGTTCAGTCCGGCAGGCTGTAGTGTGCCTAATCGGTAGATGAGATGCTGTTCCTCGAGCTTGCGTTGATGTTCACTGGAACACTGCAGCAATCCCAGGAAAGAGATGTGAGCATGAGAGCAGGGGGGAGTGTTGAAATGGCAAGCAACCGGAAGCTCAGGGTCCTGCTTGCGGACTGAGCGGAGATGTTCCGCAAAGCGGTCACCCAGTCTGCGCTTGGTCTCCCCAGTGTAGAGGAGACCACATTGTGAGCAGCGAATACAGTATACTCTATTGAAGGAAGTACAAGTAAATCGCTGCTTCACCTGAAAGGAGTGTTTGGGGCCTGGGATAGTGAGGAGAGAGGAGGTAAATGGGCAGGTATTACACCTTCTGCGATTGCAGGGGAAGGTGCCAGGGACAGGGACGAGGTGGTGGGGGCAATGGAGGAGTGGACCAGGGTGTCGCGGAGGGAATGATCCCTTCGGAATGCTGACAGGGGAAGGGAGGGGAAGATGCGACTGGTAGTGGCATCACGCTGGAGGTGGCGGAAATGGCGGAGGATGAACCTTTGGATATGGAGGCTGATGGGGTGGAAAGTGAGGACAAGGGGAACCCTGTCACGGTTCTGGGAGGGAGGGGAAGGAGTGAGAGTAGAGGTGCGGGAAATGGGCCTGACACGGTTGAGGGCCCTGTCAACAACAGTGGGGGAAATCCTCGGTTGAGGAAAAAGGTCATATCAGAAGCACCGTCAAGGAAGGTAGCATCATCAGAGCAGATGCATCGGAGGCGGAGAAACTGGGAGAATGGAATGGAGTCCTTACAGGAGGTAGGGTGTGAAGAAGTGTAGTCGAGGTAGCTGTGGGAGTCGGTGGGCTTATAATGGATATTAGTAGACAACCTATTCTCAGAGATGGAGACAGAGAAGTCGAGGAAGGGAAGTGTCAGAGATGGACCATGTAAAGGTGAGAGAAGGGTGGAAATTGGAAGCAAAGTTGATAAAGTTTTCCAGTTCGGGGCAGGAGCAGGAAACGGCACCGATACAGTCATCAATGTACCGGAAAAAGAGTTGGGGGAGGGGGCCTGAGTAGGACTGGAACAAAGAATGCTCGACACATCCCACAAAAAGACAGGCATAACTAGGACCCATGCGGGTACCCATAGTGACACCTTTTACTTGAAGGAAGTGCGTGGAGTTGAAGGAGAAGTTGTTCAATGTGAGAACAAGTTCAGCCAGGCGGAGGAGGGTGGTGGTGGATGGGGACTGGTTGCGCCTCTGTTCCAGGAAAAAGCGGAGAGCCCTCAAACCATCCTGGTGGGGGATGGAGGTGTAGAGCGATTGGACGTCCATAGTGAAGAGGTGGCGGTTGGGACCAGGAAACTGGAAATTGTCAAAAAGACGTAGGGCATCAGAAGAGTCACGGATGTAGGTGGGAAGAGATTGGACCAGCGGAGAAAAGATAGAGTCAAGATAGGAAGAAATAAGTTCAGTGGGGCAGGAGCAGGCTGACACAATGGGTCGGCCGGAACAGTCCCGTTTGTGGATTTTGGGAAGGAGGTAGAAGCGGGCTGTCCGGGGTTGCGGGACTATGAGGTTGGAAGCTGTAGAGGGTAGATCTCCAGAGGAGATGAGGTCAGTGCCAGTCCTTTGGACGGTGGCTTGATGTTTGGTGGTGGGGTCATGGTCCAGAGGGAGGTAGGAAGAAGTGTCTGTGAGTTGGCGTTGAGCTTCTGCAAGGTAGAGGTCGGTACGCCATACAACAACAGCACCACCCTTGTCTGCAGGTTTGATGACCATGTCGGGGTTAGACCTGAGAGAACGGAGTGCCTCAAGTTCAGAGGGGGACAGGTTAGAGTGAGTGAGGGGGGCAGAGAAATTGAGATGGTCAATGTCTCGCCGACAGTTTTCAATGAAGAGATCAAGAGCGGGTAAGAGGCCAGCGGGAGGGGTCCAGGTAGAGGGAGAATGCTGGAGACGGATGAATGGGTCTACTGGTCGGGGGGAGGATTCCTGGTCAAAGAAGTGAGCCCGGAGGCGGAGGCGAAGGAAGAAGAGCTCAACGTAAAAAGATACATCTCTTTCGGGTGCGTCCATCATCTTTCTCCTGCAGCTGGGTGTAGTCCCAGCAATGGCCACCACTCCTGGTAGCGCTGCTGGGACAAAGAGCTGCTGGCCTGCTGATTGACTGGCAGCTCCATTAGGCGGGACTTCCTGCCTCAATGAGGTGGAGGTCCCGCCCAAGACCAATTAAAGGCCTGGAGACCATAAAATTCAGTCTGGATCCCCAGGCCCAGTGGAGGCGGGACCGCCACTGACTTTTCAGCCGGTGGATGGGTCCCCCCTGCCCACTGTAAAATCCAGCCCATAGAGTCATAGAATAATTGACAGCACGGAATGAGGCCATTTGGTCCATCACGTCCATGCTGGCTCTCCATGGAGCAATCCAGTCAGCTCCACTCCTTGCTCAATCCCCATAGCACTGCAAGTTTATTTCCTTCACGTGCCCATCCAATTTCCTCTTGAAATAAAAGTGTTCCAGTGAACATCAACGCAAGCTCGAGGAACAGCATCTCATTTTCCGATTAGGCACACTGCAGCCTGCCGGACTGAACATTGAGTTCAATAATTTCAGAGCATGACGGGCTCCCCATTTTACTTTTATTTTAGTTATTTTTTCTTTTTTCTTTTTTACATTTTTTACAATTTTTTTTTCTTTTGTTTATTTCATTTCATTGTAGTTTGTTCAGTTTGCTCACCCATTGTTTTTTTTCATGTTTGTACTTGCTGCTGTTCAATCTTCAGTTTGTTAACACCCTATCTGTACTAATGCTTTGTCTTTCAACACACCATTAACATATTGTTTGCCTTTGCTCCATGACCTGTTGGTCAGTTATGTGGCCTTGTCCAATCTACACCTTCGCCTTTGTTATCTCTTGCCCCACCCCCGGCTCACTTGCTTATAACCTTTGACATTTCTAATATTTGCTAGTTCCGAAGAAGGGTCACTGACCCGGAGCGTTAACTCTGCTTCTCTTTCCACAGATGCTGCCAGACCTGCTGAGTGGTTCCAGCATTTCTTGTTTTTATTCCTCTTGAAATCATTGATTGTTTCCACTTCCACCACCCTTGTGGGCAGTGAGTTCCAGATCATTACACTCCCTGTGTCAAAAAGATTTTCCTCACATTCCCCCTACCTCTCTTGCCCTAAATCTTCAATCTGTGGGGCCTAGTCCTTGTACCATTAGTCAATGGAAACTGTTTGTCCTTGTCTAACATATCCAGGCCTGTCATAATCTTGTACACGTCTGTCAAATCTCCCCTCAATCTCCTTTTGCTCCAAAGAGAACAACCCCAGCTTTTCCAACACAACCTTGTAACTAAAATCCATCATCCCTGAAACCATTTTGGTAAATTTCCTCTGTACCCTGTCAAGGACCCACACATCCTTCCTAAAGTGTGGTGACCAGAACTGGATGCAATACTCTAGGTGGGGCCTAACCAGAGCTTTATAAAGGTTCAGCATAACTTCCCTGTTTTTGTATTCAGTGCCTCAGTTTTAACATCTCACACTGAAGAGTGCCTGCAGAGTCTCATCGACAGGTTTGCGTCTGCCTGCAATGAATTTGGCCTAACCATCAGCCTCAAGAAAACGAACATCATGGGGCAGGATGTCAGAAATGCTCCATCCATCAATATTGGCGACCACGCTCTGGAAGTGGTTCAAGAGTTCACCTACCTAGGCTCAACTATCACCAGTAACCTGTCTCTAGATGCAGAAATCAACAAGCGCATGGGTAAGGCTTCCACTGCTATGTCCAGACTGGCCAAGAGAGTGTGGGAAAATGGCGCACTGACACGGAACACAAAAGTCCGAGTGTATCAGGCCTGTGTCCTCAGTACCTTGCTCTACGGCAGCGAGGCCTGGACAACGTATGCCAGCCAAGAGCGACGTCTCAATTCATTCCATCTTCGCTGCCTTCGGAGAATACTTGGCATCAGGTGGCAGGACTATATCTCCAACACAGAAGTCCTTGAAGCGGCCAACACCCCCAGCTTATACACACTACTGAGTCAGCGGCGCTTGAGATGGCTTGGCCATGTGAGCCGCATGGAAGATGGCAGGATCCCCAAAGACACATTGTACAGCGAGCTCGCCACTGGTATCAGACCCACCGGCCGTCCATGTCTCCGTTATAAAGACGTCTGCAAACGCGACATGAAATCGTGTGACATTGATCACAAGTCGTGGGAGTCAGTTGCCAGCATTCGCCAGAGCTGGCGGGCAGCCATAAAGACAGGGCTAAATTGTGGCGAGTCGAAGAGACTTAGTAGTTGGCAGGAAAAAAGACAGAGGCGCAAGGGGAGAGCCAACTGTGCAACAGCCCCGACAAACAAATTTCTCTGCAGCACCTGTGGAAGAGCCTGTCACTCCAGAATTGGCCTTTATAGCCACTCCAGGCGCTGCTTCACAAACCACTGACCACCTCCAGGCGCGTATCCATTGTCTCTCGAGATAAGGAGGCCCAAAAGAAGAAAAAAAGAAGCCTCAGTTTATGAAGCCCAAATCCCATATGCTTTGCTAACCACTCTCTCAATATGTCCTGCCTCTTTCACAGATCGATGCCCAACCACCCATAGGTCCCACTGTTCCTGCACACTCTTTAGAACTGTGCCATTAAGTCTATATTGCCTCACCCTATCCCATCTGCCAAAATGCATCACCTCACACATGTCAGTATTAAATTCCATTTGCTAGCCTATCTACATCCTGTTGCAGGCAGTTAGTATCATCCTCACTGTTTGCCACTCCTCCAGGATTGGTATCATCAGCAAATTTTGAAATTCTACTCAGTGTTCCAAGATCCAAGTCATTATATAAAGCAAAAAGGTAGTGGTCCTAGCACTGACCCTTGGGGTCTGTCACTGCACTGTCTACCATCCTCCAGTCTGAAAAACAATCGTTTACCATGACTCGCTGTTTTCTGTCCCTAAGCCAGTTTTTATTCAATTGGACACTGACCCTCCTATGCTATAAGCTTCAATTTTGTTAACCAGTGGTACTTTATCAAATGTTTCCTTAAAATCCATATAGGTAACATCCACTGCATTCCCTTCATCAACCTTCTCTGTTTCTTCATCAAATAATTTAATTAGATTAATCAGGCATGATCTGCCTTTTACAAATCCATTCTGGCTATCCTTAATTAACTCAAACCTCTTCAAATGCCTATTGATTTTTTTCCCTGATTATTCTTTCCAAATGCTTACACCACTGATGTGAAACTGACTGGTCTGTAGTTGCTAGAACTGTCCTTACACACTTTCTTGAATAGGGGTGTCACATTTGCCACTCTCTAATCCTTTGGAACCTCCCGCATATCTAGGGAAGTTTGGAAGATTATGGCAAGCCCTTTTGCTATCTCCACTCCCATTTCCCTTACCAACCTGAGATGGGTGACTGATCCAACCTAAGCACAGCCAGCCTTTCCAGTACCTACTGCCTCTCAATTTTTACCCCATCCATTTTCTCTAACCTCTCCAATTCTACCAATATTTTGTCAGATTCCTCTTTCTTAGTAAACACTGATACAAAGTACTCATTAAATATTCTAGCCTTGCCCTTTGCCTCTAAGCATTTATTACCCTTTTTGTCCCTAATAGGCCCCAGTCCACCTCTTGCTACCCACTTATTATTTGCATGCCAGTAGAATATTTTTAGTTTCCCTTTTATGTTGACTGCCATTCTATTCCCATGTTCTCTCTTTGCCAGTCTTATTTTCATCTTCACCTCCCCTCTCAATTATTGTTTTTGGCCTGGTTCTCACTTGGAGAATTCACCTGACATGCATCATACACCCTCTTTTTTGGTTTCATCATAGTCTGTAACTCCCTCATCAGCCAAGGAGCCCTGTTTTTTGTTCCCCTACCTTTCACTCTTGTTGGAATGCACCGAGCCTATACCTGAAGCATCTCTTCCTTAAATATAACCCATTGTTCTGGTACAGATTTTCCAGTCAGTCTTTAGTTCCATTTTACTCTGGATAGATCCCTTCTCATCGCATTGAAATTAATCCTCTTCCAATCTAGACATTCTACCTTATTTCCTTCCTTACTTTTCTGCATTACTACTCTAAACCTTATGATACGATGATCACTCTTACCCAAGTGCTCCCTCACAGACACTTGGTTCACTTGGCCCACCTCATTTCCCAGCACCAGATGCAGCAATGCCTCCTTTTTAGTTGTGCTAAGAACATACTGATCAAGGAATTTCTCCTGAACACATTTCAGAAATTCCTCCTCCTCCTTTCCCTTTACTCTAACATTATCGCAGTCGATATGTGGGTAACTAAAGTTCCCCAGCATCACCACACTATAGTTCTTGCACATCTCTGATGTTTCCATGCAGATTTGCTCCTCTATCTCTCTCTCACTATTTGAAGACCTATAGAATACCCCTAGTTGTGTGATCATACCCTTTTTGCTTCTTAACCCTAACCAAATGGATTCTGTCCTTGCCCCCTCAAGGACATCACCTCTTTTCAACATTACAATGTCTTCTCTAATCAGTACTGCCATCCCACCTCCTTTATTCCATTCTCTAACTTTTCTGAACACTTTATATTCTTGCTCTCACCATTTTTAAGCCATGTTTCCATTATTTCCACCACATCATATTCCCATACTACTATTTACGCTTGTAGCTCACCAACCTTATTCACCACACTTTGTGCATTTACTAGATGCATTGTAATCCTGTTTTTGCACTCCTTGTAGTCCTTCTCAATTGTCTCTTATTTAATATGGAACTACTCTCTGCTCTAGTATTGTCTAACATGCTCACATTATGCTCCTTATTCCTCTTTTCTACTTCCATATGTTGGTGCCCATGACCCTGCCAATTAAGTTTAAACCACTCCCTACCACACTTGCTAACCTTCCCGTGAGGACATTGTTCCCTGTCTTAAATAAAAACAAGAAATGCTGGAACCACTCAGCAGGTCTGGCAGCATCTGTGAAAAGAGAAGCAGAGTTAACCTTTCGGGTCAGTGACCCTTCTTCGGAACTGACAAATATTAGAAAAGTCACAGGTTATAAGCAAGTGAGGTGGGGGTGGGGCAAGAGATAACAAAGGAGGTCTAGATTGGACAAGGCCACATAGCTGAACAAAAGGTCACGGAGCAAAGGCAAACAATATGTTAATCATGTGTTGAAAGACAAAGCATTAGTACAGATTAGGTGTTAATACACTGAATATTGTTCCCTGTCTTGTTGCAGTGCAACCTGTCCCTTTTGAATAGGTGTCTTCTGCCCCAAAACTGGTCTCAATGTTCCAAAAACCTGAAGCTCTCCCTCCTACACCATGCTTCAAGCCACACATTGATCTTTCCTTTCTTCCTATTATTATTCTTGTGAGTACGTGACACTATAGTAATCCAGAGATTACTACCTTCAAGGTTTACTCATTAACTTCCTCCCCAACTCATGAAAATCTGACTGTAGGACATCTCTACCATCTCTGTGTCATAGGTACAAATGTGTCCCAAAACTTCTGGCTCACTCTCTTCGCCCTGCAGAATATTCTGCACCCTCTTAATGATGCATTAGTGGTTATCTTTCAACATTCAATAGATTCTGGAAAGGTTCCTGCAGACTGGAAATTAGCAAATGTAACCCCACTATTTAAGAAGGGAAGGTGAGGGAAAATGGAGAACTACAGACCTGTTAATTTGACATCAGTAGGAGGGAAAATGTTTGAATCTATTATGAAGGATGTGATAACTGGACACTTAGAAAATAATCGTAAAATTGTAGCATAAAGGAGAACCAGTGGATGTGATGTATTTGGATTTTCAGAAGGCATTTGATAAGGTTGCACACAAGAGGTTAGTAAACAAAATTAGAGCACATGGGATTGGGGGGAATATACTGGCATGGATTGGCAACTGGTTAATGGACAGAAAACAGAGAATGGGGATAAATGGGTCTTTTTCAGATTGGCAGGTT
Organism: Heterodontus francisci; assembly: GCF_036365525.1. Lineage (NCBI taxonomy): Eukaryota > Metazoa > Chordata > Chondrichthyes > Heterodontiformes > Heterodontidae > Heterodontus > Heterodontus francisci. The sequence goes on from NC_090375.1 coordinate 43,856,098, forward strand.
GTGATTAGTTGGGGTACTGCAAGGATCAGTGCTTAGACCCCAGCTATTCACAATTTATATCAATGATTTGAATCTGGGGATTAAATGTAATATTTCCAAGTTTGCAGATGACACAAAACCAGGTTTGAAGTGTGAATTGTGAGGAGGATGCAAAGACGCTTCAAGGGAATTTGGAGAGGCTAAGCGAGTGGGCAGAAATTTGGCAATGTGGAGAAATGTGAGGTTATCCACTTGAGTAGGAAAATCAGAAATACAGAGTATTTCTTAAATGGTGAGGAGCTGGGAAGTGTTGAATTTCAAAGGGACTTCGGTGTCCTTGTTCATGTGTCACTGATGGCTAACATGCAGGTAACACAAGCTATTAAGAAAGTAAACCTTCATTGGCCTTCATTACAAGAGGATTTGAGTATAGGAGTAAAGATGGCTTACTGCAATTATATAGAGCCTTGGTGAGACCACACCTGGAGTATTGTGTGCAGTTTTGGTCTCCTTACCTAAGGAAAGATATAATTGCCATAGAGGGAGTGCAACGAAGTTTCACCAAACAAATTCTTCGGATGGAGGGATTGTCCTATGAGGAAAGATTAGACAGACTGGACCTTTATTCTCTGGAGTTTAGAAGAATGAGAAGTGATCTCATTCAAACATGAAAAATTCTTACAGGGCTCAACAGGGTAGATGCAGGGAGGATCTTTCCCCTGGCTGGGGAGTACAGAACCAGGGTACACAGTCTCAGAATAAGGCAAAGGCCACTTAGGGATGAGATGAGGAGGAATTTCTTCACTCAGAGGGTGGTGAATCTTTGGAATTCTCTGCCCCAGAGGGCTATGGAGGCTCAATGGTTGAGTATGTTCAAGACTGAGCTGGATAGATTTCTACATACTCAAAACATGAAAAGTTACAGGGATAGTGCAGGAAAATGCTGTTGAAGTAGAAGATCAGCTATGATCTCATTGAATGACAGAGTGTGCTTGACAGGTTGAATGGCCTACTCCTGCTCCTATTTCTTATTTTCATATGTTATGTTCTTATGTTCTAATAAGGGCCACTGAACCGGGCTTTCAGGGGTTCGCCCTGTATTGGGAGTGGCGCTAACACATTCTTCAGGCCGAAATGTTCTGACCATGACATGTTTATCTGTCTGCCTTTTCATAGCTGTCTGGAAGGTTTTTGGGTGCTCCTGAGCCACTGCACAGGCTATTGTGAGCCTTTCTCGGAACATGGAGATGTAGTCTAACATGGAAGGCTCAACCCTATGTCCCAAAAACTTCTCCTTGATTAGTTTAAGAGGACATCTCATCTCATGTCCATAAACTAATTCAAAGGGACTGAAGCCAGTGGACTCATTGGGTGAGTCCCTGGTAGCAAACAGGAGAAATCCCAGTCCTTGTCACAGTCATGGGGGTACTCATAGCAGTATGCTCCGATCATTGTCTTTAGGGTTTGGTGGTACCATTCCAAAGCCCTTGTGACTGTAGTTAGTAGGCTGAGGACTTTAGCTGAGATATGCCCATGACTTTTTGGAAGATACCAGACAAGAAATTCATGCCCTGATCCGACTGGATATCATCAGGCAGTCATATCGGGTAAAGAAGTGGGTTATCCCCTCCATCTCTACCTTGGCAGAGATAGTTCTTAGGGGAATGGCCTCTGGGAATCACGGAGTCATATCCATAATAGTGAGAAGATATTGGCAGTCCCCTTTTGTTTCTGGCAGCGGTCCCACACAATCCATCAGCATTCTGCTGAAGGGTTCCCCAAAAGCCAGTATGGGAATTAGGGGTGCAGGTTTTATTGCAGGTTGGGGCTTCCCCACAACCTGGCACATGTAGCAAGTTTTATAGAACTCTACCATATCTTTGTGAAGTTTTGGCCACACAAAGTGCTGTCTTACGTGGGCTTGGGATTTTCATATACCGACATGTTCAGCCATTCGAAATTTGTGGGCTATTCTTATTACTTCCTTATGGTACCTCAGCGGCGCCACTATCTGGTGAACCATTGTCCACTCTTTGTCTGCAGGTCTGTGAGAAGGTCTCCACTTCATCTGCTATCACTTTCATTAACAAGACATTCAAAGTTGTCTTGGAACACTAACACTACATGATCCTCCAAAGGATAAAAGGTGAAACAATAAGCCCTGAGAGAGATTGGAATTTCCAGACTTGGATTTCATTAAAGTGAAAAAGAGAATACACTGGGTTAATCATGTGACAGTCTCTTCATCTGTGTGAACATTTTGGGTTTCTTTTGGATACACCAGACAAGCATCTGAGTTAATGAATGCAGGACCCTAGTGGGGCTAACTCTCTCTCTCTCTCTTTCTCTCTCTCTCTCCAGGTAACACTGTCAGTTCCAAACTCTGGCTGCGGGCAGAAAAACATCCAAGTATGTCATTGTTGCAGGCAGAGTCTCCGGGGAAAAAACCATCTACACCACTGTCTCCAAGAAAACACTGAATCAGGTGGCCACCTCTACCAACCAGAAATTTCAGGATCACGAATTAAGCCAAAAGACAGCTGAATTATCCGACTCCACAGACTGTATATTGTTTTGTTTGTTTTGGACTCTAATCCAACCAAACTATTCTTCTTCACTCTGTAACCTATTTGTGTGTGTATTTGATTCTTGTGTGTGTGTGTGAAAGTTGTAGCATAGTTTATTATTTTTACTTAGATTGGGTTTTGATTTTAAGTACTACAAACTAACCTCTTTCTTATTTAAACTCAAGAAAATCTGTCTGATTGGTTCTTTTATGATCATAGCACCTAAAAGGGTTAAACACTCACGGAATTGGTAATCACATTCACTGTTTAAAAGAAATGAACACTATTACAGTCAAACAGAGAGGAAGATGAGGGGAGCCTTTCAACCCCTCCTCACCTGATTGGAACAGCTTTTATTTAATTTTAAAATACTCACCTGAGACCCACACTTCTCACCCTCAAACAGAATGCGAAATTCAATTGTGTTATGATCCTTGAGGCTCCTTTATTATGAGGTCATGAATTAATCCTGTCTCATTGCACATTAACAGGTCTGGAACAGCCTGCACTCTGAGCGGCTCTAGACCATGCTGCTCTAAGAAATTGTCCCGAATACACTCTATGAACTTAATTTCCAGGCTACCTTTGCCAATCTGATTCAGCCAATCTCTTTCATTTAGTCACATGTCCTAATGTCTCCATCTGTGTCAATTTTTGTCTGATTACATTCCTAGGGATTTTGTCCTCCATTCGATGTTGCAGATAGATCTGAAGCAGCAAAGGTGGAATGCATCTAGTTGCTTTATCTGATGCCAATAGGTTGTCCGTGCCTCACAGCCATAGAGAAGTGATGTGGGAACCACTGCCTAGTACATTGTGATCTTTGTTTTGAGACAGACTCCATGCTCTCTTCAAAGCCTGTCGGTGAGCCTGCCGAATTCTGAGCTTGGTTTTGCCAGGTGACAGGAAATTTCATCATCCAATGTGGAGAGGACACAGTGTGGGAGTGTCTCTGCACAAACCTTACCCATTTAAATATAATCAGATCAACCAACATATCAGATTACCAAGCCCTCTGGCAATGGGAAGAGCTGACAGGGACAGGTAGAGGATGCTACTGGCAGTCTTCAGTAATAACCCTGTACACAGCCGGTCTCAGGGTGATGGTCGCTCTCCACAGATCAGGGTAGATGTGCAGCTCATATCTTCCTAAGACGACAGAGCAGAGTTTTTTTAGGTATAGCCTCTCTCCCCAATCCAGGGAAGGGGAAGAAAAGGAACCCTAAACATAGTCTGCCCTCCCTGCACCTGCCAGCTCACCGCTCCTGGCTGCTCACTAATCACTGTGGTCAAAACATAAAGAAAACTCATACTCAAAGGAGAACTAACTATCGGATGGCACCCGGCTCATGGAATGTCAGAACACTTTTAGACAACAGTACAAGATCAGAGTGTAGAACAGCCCTCATAGTCAGAATACTGGGCAGGTACATAGGAGTACACATTCAGTTCAGTCCACACTGTCAGCTGACGAAGACTTTACTATTTTGCCCAGAGCTGGGGGTGCAGGTGGAGGGGGGGAGGGGGGTTAAAATCTGAGCTTTCCTTCTCCTAGGTAGGCTGCCAACCAAGGCTGGCAAGCCCCACCTACCCAGAAGGACTAACAATGCAGTGTTAAAAACCCACCATAGCCACTGTCATGCACATGGGAGGTGCAATGATACAACATTCATGGAGTAATTCCAAAGAGTCTTTAAAAAATGATCCTTTATTTTACAAAAGTGAACAATGGTCCAAAATGGCCACCAAAGCAAAGGGGATTAACTTTTATATATTCAAACAGTCTGACAAAGACAAAGGACAATTCTTCAAAGCCAAAAGGTACTAATGACACCCATCTCATACCTATCCTAAAAACGTTCCAGAATTGAATGTCTTCTTCTTAAATAAAGGAGGTGTGAAGTAACAATGTCCTGGGCCATCAAAAAGAAACCAGAATGTCTCTTAACAGGATGTAAGAAGTGACAGTTTTAACCTAAAAAGAAGACAGCCCGAGAGAGAGAGAGAGAAACAGAAAGAGAGAGAGACTGACCCAGAAAGTGAAGCTACTTGTAACAGCTTGCATTCCAGCAAGCCAGAAAGCTGGAAGTGACCCATTATCATCAACAGAACCTGCAAACAAGAGAAATCTACAATTGTATCAGGCCTACAACTATCTAGAACTTGAATCTCAAGAGAATTCAACAGGTTAATAGTAACCCTTCTCCCCTACTAAAAGCCACCTACCTCTTTCCCTTCTCCATCTATTTCCTCGAGTGTGTGTGTGTGTGTGTGAGAGAACTAATGTGTGAGTGGATGTGGGATTAGGCGTATTGATCAATAAACAATTGACTTTCTGCTTTTTAAAACCTACAAGAAAACCTGCCGCTGTCTGGTTATTTGAAAAATGAAGCACCAAGGGGTTAAACTCTGATACAAATCTACTTGCTGCAGTCAGGTTGGGAGTTGAACAGTGGAAACCACCCACATCACACCATGTGGCCGTAACAGCCGCGATGAAAGTGAATTCATAGGCCTTGCAAACCTCAATTCCTCACATCATGGGCAGAGCCTTAACTGCCAAGAGAGACAGATTTAGTTGTGAGCGATGGTGTTAAACCAGCAAAAAGTGGTGTCGGGTCTGATCCCACACATTTCCGGGTTTCAGCAGGTTAGGTTTTGGGGGTGAGCCAGAAACCCCCGTGGATCTTTGGGGTAAGTAAGTAAAATATTTAATCAGGCAATGGATTCTGCTTTTAACCCAGAATTCTGGCTTTAACAGCTAGAGTATGGGTTTCCTGAGGTATGTGAAACTCGCCAGTGTCAACCAGGTGAGAGCATAGCGGGGAGCCATTGTTCATTGAAACTGATAGGCTGCGAAGCCTTCAAATAGTGAAACTGAAGAGCTGCAGCCCTGCCTAGGTGAGAGGTTTGTGCTCACAGCATTTCCTCTGAGAGTGTGCTCTCACTGCTTGTCAGTTGATTTCCAATTTCTCAGAAGTCAGTTCATCTGTTTTGGATGTCACATGCCTTCACGTGCGCTTCCCTGCTGTCAACCTTCACTACTGCATAGAAGCAACTTATGCAGCTCTACCTTAGATCTCTGATGAGGTATAAGAGGAACAGCAACACCAACACCAACAGCACCAGGTGCAGCATGAGTAACACCAGCAAAAGCACCAGGTGCCTTCTCCTCAGCCACAGGCCACTCCAAAGGACAGAGGGGATGGACAGTGGGATACTTGAAGGAAGCGACACCTCCAATACAGGGTCTACAGGCTCCCTCAAGATGCGTGAGCACTGGTGCCTCGGGAGGCTCAGGTCTTCACAGCAGGTCATTGTTGATATCTGCAGCCTCCTAGAGCAAGACCCTATTCCCATTGGGGAGGTGGGTAAGCATTGCTGGTGCCTGTAACTGGAGGCCACCCCCCTTCCACCCATCTCCAGTTTTCTGCCTCTCCCTGGAGTCCTACACTCGCTTCTCCTGCAAGAGAGGCTGGAACTTTATGCCCCCTGTGGGGGCGGAGTGGAGGCGGGGCGGAAGTAAAATTGTGTGGGAGGTGGGGGGTGCTATTTCCTTCACCTTCCCACCCTCACTGCAATTTTATGAGGAGGGGGGAGGTGATAAATGGCCCGTCCACTCCAGGCCAATTGAGGTCCTTAACTGGCCAATTAATTGCCACTTAAGGACCTCCTCTCAGCGCTGCCGGTATATTACCAGCTACGGACAGGCAGCTCAGCACCTCAGGAAAACCTGGCGGCCTCCTTGGCTGCGGGTGGCCCTCCTAATTGGGCACCCCGCGCCCCACAGAGGGCCCCCTCCCATTGCATTAACCGCCCTCACTGGAGCACATTCCCCGCTCCCCCCCTCAATTGACATCCCCTGCCTCACCAGGGCCCAGCCAGTTGTTCCCAGCGAGGCCCCACACACTTACAGTGGCACTGCTGGGACTGAGATCTGCTAGCCTGCCGATTATCTGGCAGCTGTTGAAGGCGGGACTTCCTGCCTCAAAGGGGTGGAAGTCTCACCCGAGGCCAATTAAGGGCCTGGGCCACGTAAAATTGCTGCATGGCTTCCAGGCATGGCCGAGGCTGGCTCGCCACCAACTTTCTGGCGAGTGGGTAGGGCCTCCGCCTCGATGTAAAATTCCGGCCAGAGAATGAAGAGTTGTGAGTGTGAGAAATGGATTGTGTGGAGAGGAGGGAAGGACAATATGTGTGGAGTGACTGTGAGGCATAGGTGTGAGATGGCAGAGAGATGAGTGTGAATGTTGGGTGACCACATGGGGATGTGAGGAGGTGCCCCGTGAGTGAGTGATGAGTGGAGCTACAAGGTGTGTTGGTCTGTGAAGTGCTGTGGAGGAGAATGCTGGAGAAGTCAGAGAATGGGGTTATCATCTGAAAGTGAGACACTGTTCACCCTTTCCTGCCCTCTTAAGTTCCTTGGACCACTTGGGATACTGTCTCCAGGTTCAAGGGACCACTCCCTTGCTGCTCACTTCCTCGGCCACTTTGATCAATCCTGTTTGGTTTGAGAGGCTGTGATCTTCCTCCCACTTTGGGAAACATCACCTCATTTCAGTCCCACAGATCCTGCAGCAAGACCTCCATGTAAGAGTCAGACAATCAGGGGGCAATATTTCCAGGCTGAAGCCTCAGGAATTAATGTACAGTTGAGCTATTCTGAGTCCCACCAGGGTCCCTTTAACTAAAAATGGTTCCTTTACAGATTTGACATGTCAGTCTATCCGCCCGCCCTCTGTTATTGGTTGGGAAACTCAGAAACGGGATACCAATGCCATGTCTGAGTTAAAGAGCACAGAAAAAGCCTGCTTTAATTTCAAACAGGTTCCAGACCCACTACCAGCACCCCCACAGAGCCTGTTTGCAGACTCAACCATGGCAAGCATGTTCATTAAACACATCACAATTATATCATTAACACACTACCTTCTTTCTCACAGGAGAACCTGTGACAAGTGAATGCTACTGAAGGAGGCAATGCCTGTCTGCACATCTTCTCTAGTCATGGAAGAAAACTTGCTGACCACCATGTGTAGAGGGAGAGTGAAGCCTGTGGTGAGCGTCAATGCTGGAGGAAACACGACACAAGGTTTCTTTGCACTTCATCTTCTTCCTTCCTTACTTTTATATCATCCTACAAATTCTGCATGAGAAACTGCAGCTGGTTTCACCATCACTTCTTTCTCGATCTCCCTTCACCCTCTTTCTTTTCAAGTGTTGAAAATGTGGAGATACCCTATGCTACTTTAGGAAGAGGAGGATTGCCTTGCTGGAGATGAACTGATCTGACACTGGCAAGCACCAGCTCAGATATTTTAGCACAATGCGTATTTTAGAGGTTAGACTAGAGGGAGATCTTCACGTGGTGAATCATCAGCCACAGCTGTGTAGGAGCTAAGGCAGGGGATCAGATGCCACACACGCCAGTTTACCAGAAGGCAAGAACCAGCTCTGCTGTAGAGGAATCCTCAAGGGCTCATGCTACCGAAGATGGCTGTTGGGCATACACCAGGACACTGGGCAGCCTGCTTACAAACTTGTGCACAATGGCTCAGAACATGGCTAAGCCCAGCTCTGACTTGCATTGGGACTTCAAGCTGAGCATAAAAACCATCCCATCTAATAGCGACTGAGTGGTCATCTTCATGAGCATGACAGTTCTCTGATGATAGTTCTGACAGCTTCCTTGCAGGTAAGAAACAGAGGTGGAGGAGGATGTACAAGTATTTTTCTCCAATGATCTTGCTAACCTCTGATACCTCCCGAGAGATGCAGTGGCCACACCTTAATGGTGTTCATTTACATTTTGTGCTTTTGGTCCCTTTCACATCTAAAAACCTCTTCTGACCCTCTTCAGCTGTGCCTTCACTACAGTGCTACTTGTTTGCTGCCTGACTGTTTTGTGTCTCACCACTTCTGTTGAACAAGAACTTGCATTAGGGATTCCATTAATGGAAGGAAAATCATGGGCTCCTGGTCACAGTCTCCTGAGATGTGATCCCTGGGATATTGGATCGTGCACAGTATGAATGCAGGGAGAATGATTAGTATGTCAGATAATATGCATGGGGCTTAGGAGGAACAAAAGAGGAACAATGACTGTAGAAGTAAGTATAATAAAATAGATAGCAATGATGTTTTCTTTTTATCAATGATTACTCTGCATTGACTGCATAGCTATAATAATTGCACTCAAGGCTCAAAGGCTCAAAAGTCTTGATTATAGACTTAAGGATTGGATTTATGGTCTGTTATTCTTATTCAACTGATTCTAACTGGATCACTTTATTGTTCATCCGAGATGCAGCAACTAAGTGAGCAATTTAATTATGTTATAAATGAAACAGTGAACAAAGTCATTGCCATAAATTTAAATGGCAAAGTTCAAAACTTGGTACATGGAAAATCAGACAATCCTAAGTAATTACGTTCTGCAAATCAATGTCTTGTCTTCCTTTTTGTTGAAGCTATTTGCTCATCAGTGCAATTATCGATTGCCCTCGAGGGAGCATTTAACTGTTTATCTTCCAAATAGCAAAGAATACAAGTTTTTGAAATCAAATTAATATACTAAAATTTAATCACACTTTTGGCCTGTGACCTATAATTTGTTTATTCAAGTAAGCAATATATTAAGGTTTTAGTCCCTTTAAGTAAATTAAACCACGTACAGATCCAGGGCTATGTACGCATCCAGGGCTGTCTACACATTTAGAGCCATGTATGCATCCAGGGTTGTGTACATATCCAGGGTCGTGAGCACATCCAGGGCTATCTAGACATCCAGGGCTGTGTACATATTCAGGGTTGTGTACACACCCAGGGTCGTGTACACATCCAGGGTTGTGTACACACCCAGGACATGCATGCTGCTTGAAACTTGCATTTCCAAAAATCTTCCTTTCTAGATAAGCTTTTCTTTGTTACTGTCATTTTTTGGTGCCTCCTGGTTTCCTTCAGATTTCAATTAAAGGAACTAAATTACCTTGAAAAATACATTTGGTACATCTGTTGTGTTTTATTTATAATCACACATTATGATATTGATCATATTGAAATAAATCGTTGTGACACATGTACCTATGCCATTCTGACAAAAATGAGGCATAGAACATTTTTCTCTTCTTCCCTTTGTCACAAATAAAATCCTTTTTGCAATAATGCCCCATTTATATTACAGGATTGTTTCATGTGCAGTAGTTTCACAATAGCCTTGGTTGCCAGTGGACTCTTCTGTACTCAGGAAGCAGCACCAGCGGCAACGAAGATACAAATCACAATCTTTACTTCGGGATATTGGGCACTCCCTGAAGGATTTGCAAAGGTCCATACAGGACAGTGATGGGAAATTCACCACAAGCTGAGCACTGACTCTGCTCCCAGTGAAAAATATTGGTGGCCAGTGCTGTTGGCAACAAATTCTGTCTTTCCTGTGGAAGCTCTGCTGCCTGAGAAGGTGATGGAGAATTCCACCTCTTTGGGTGGCTTTCATCACATCTGGAGGCAAAAACATCATCTCATTTATTGAACAACACAACCACTCATATCAGGGTTCATCAGTGGAAATGCTGCAATTGAAAAAGAATGGCTAATTTTCATTGTGCCCTTTAACATTATGCTCTTAGTCCAAATTAAATAACCTGTTTACACCTTTATAATTTATGCCTTTCAGATCATTTAGATCTTGTGATTAAAAGATATTTGTGCAAGGAATCTCCTGGAGGTTCCTCTGATCAGCACCATAACATCGGCTGAAAATCAATGGAAAGCTTGGAAGCATCACTTGACCGGAGTTTTTGCCTGAGTTACAAAAGCCCATCAAGAGAATCCACAAGGAAATTCTTGGTATTATAGTGCAGAGCAAGTCAAATGTATTGCTTAAAACACCATTTTCTTTCACCAGTCAAACCTGTACTGACAATACAATGGGAGTGGCTGCACACCACATCATAGGACCCAAGTTCGTATGAGGGCAGCAACACTTAAAGCTAGCCTGCGCTACTTGAAACCAGCCTGCACTACTTAAAGGGGAGGTGCAGTCTGGCTGCAGCACATGCTGGAAGTGGCTGGAGAATGTGTCTGACCTCTGAAGAGTGAATATGGTGCAACAAGGAAGACAGTGTGCTCCAAGGTTTTCTGATGCAGCACTGGAGACCTTGGTGCAGGAGGTGGACAGGGGGAGAGTGATCCTCTACCCATAGGGAGCCAGGAGACCCTCCAAACAGACATTAAGGAGGCAATGGGAGCAAATAGCCAGCAGTATAACCCCAAGGAACTGGATGCAATGCCAGCAGTGTAGCCCCAAGGACTTGGTTGCAGTGCTGCAATGACTCAATGACCTCACATGAGTGACCAAAGCCAGTGAACACATCTTCTAATGCCATATCCTTACAAACAAACCATTCGCCTCACACACATATCGGCTACCAACATTCTCTGTCAACCAGGACTCATAGTTTGCATTCTTGGCTTCACCTCACCCTCACATACAAGCCTCAAACCCACATCTTATAGCTTGCACACACTGCCAGCTATTCAACTATAAGAGGCATATCGCCTTGTAAGATTTGATCCAGGTTGTCACAGATTACTCAAGAGTCGAGGAGTTACAAGTAATTTGTTGAGAAGCAACAAAACAACAGTTCAAATACAACACATAATTAGAATAAGTAGATATACAGCCTGCAACAGGTGAGGATGAATGGACGAGGCGAGATGGTTTGATCTCTGTTGCTTGTAGTAATGATCTCTTCTCCTTCGGTTCCCTCTCAAGCTGGCTAGGGGTGTTAAGCTGAAGTGAGCATGGATTCACCCTATTCGATGTGTTTTTCCCTTTCCCATTGTGCCTTTAAATACATTATCTCTGGAGGCTGGTGGATATTTTATGCCAATTACTCGTTCAATTACATCTTCCCATTTAATTGCCCAGTTACTAGAGAATAGGTGTCCAAGGCTGACCCCTCCTGGTCTAGGTCTCAACCCCCGAGGTCGTCTATGTTTTCTGTTGGAAGGCCATCTTGTTAATTGCACCCAGGCAGTTGTCGAGATATAAAACTCCATCTTATCAGACCTAGCTATGCGTACTCACAGGTCTGTTCCTATGCAAAGTCCTTGGTCAAATAATGCTCTGATGGGAAGACCATATTCATGTCAGCAGAAATAGTCTTCTTGGGAACTTTTAGCCAGAGAATGAGAAAGAGAGAAAAAAGGGAGAGATAGCTATTTCTATCGTATTCAATTAATTTCTTAACATTTTATAAGGCCATTAGACAATCATTTCTTACACACAAACACATTGCACCACACTTACTGACATACTTCAATCATTCTTGCCGGAAAAGATGGTGCATAACCATAAGGATGGACCAAGTGGCCTCTTTCTGTGCCTTAAACTTTCTATGATTCTATAGGCAGCAGCATCAACCAGTGGGGGACAGACACTGCTACTTGTCCTTAACCCGGTGGAGACAGTGCTCTCTATTGTATGATCGCTTTAAGAGTGATGTCTGTTTAAGAATTCAGTATGCTAATGAGCTAAGTAACAGGATGTAGTCATGTGACTAGAAGTCATAATCACTCTGCACAGCAATACCCTGGATAAAGGTTCTGTATATAGTTGTCTCTGAATTGTAGTTTAGTTTAGAGATACAGCACTGAAACAGGCCCTTCGGCCCACCGAGTCTGTGCCAACCATCACCCATTCATACTAATCCTACACTAATCCCATATTCCTACCACATCTCCACCTGTCCCTTTATATTTCCCTACCACCTACCTATACTAGGGGCAATTTATAATGGCCAATTTACCTACCAACCTGCAAGTCTTTTTGACTGTGGGAGGAAACCGGAGCACCCGGAGAAAACCCACGCAGACACAGGGAGAACTTGCAAACTCCACACAGGCAGTACCCAGAATTGAACCCGGGTCGCTGGAGCTGTGAGGCTGTGGTGCTAACCACTGCACCACTGTGCCGGCCTAGTTTAGCTGTTAATAAACCTTTTAGAGATTTTCAAGGAACTGGAATCCAGGGATCTTATTGTGTTACTTAAAATAATACAAAGAAACTCATGACATGGTGGCAGTGGTGAAAAGACGAGATAGAAGCTTAAAGACGACAGATAAAACAGAGAACAAGTGAAGAAACTTTAAACAAGTATGTGAAAAGAGTGAAAGAAAGCTACATACCTTAGAAGGCTGAGAAAAGCTCTATCGAATTGAAGCGTGGCTGAGAAGCAAGCAACCAGGTGAATCATTGAGCCAATGATCGAGAAGTACTGCTAAAAAATGCCTGTGAAGTGTTTTGAAAAATTATTTTTCTAAAGGCTGTGTGTGAATGAGAGAAAAAAGCGGGGAAAACCGTGAAAAGTGTGTGAACAGAAAAAAAAAATGAAGTCCAATAGTGAAAAAAGCACGGAAAAGCCTGAACACAACAGAGTCTTCATTTAAACAGTCAAGCTGAAAAAATCATTAAATCAGTCAAGCGTGAAGAAGATAAATAAACTCTAGGAATAAAAAAACAAGGGGAAACCCTTGAACTGCCTATCGAACAGCTATGTAAACATGCAAGTGAAGTGCTGAAAGAGAAAAAATGGAGAACACTGTCAAGCACCTGTTACACTCCATCAAAACAGCTAGCCTGAAAAAAAAATTCTTAAAGGGGGAACAGCGCAGAGTTAATAGAACAACTTTTAAGCCACAAATAGAAAAGTCATAATAAGTACAGTGCTGAAGACACACACAGCGCTGAACAAAGTTAAATGTAGAGCAGAAAGCAAATGATGAGCAGAAGGACGGATATCAAATTTCACAGCATGAACTGGAAGGCCATTGATATGCTATCCGAGTTCCAACTTTTTAAACAAAGAATGCAGTTATCTACACTGGCTTCTACCCGGCAATGTGGAAAATTGCACAGGTATGTCCTGTACACAAAAAGCAGGAGAAGTCTAACCTGGCCAATTACTGCCCCATCAGTGTACTCTCAATCATCAGTAAAGTGATGGAATGTGTCATCAACAGTGCCATCCAGCAGCACTTGCTTAGCAATAACCTGCTCAGTGATGCTCAGTTTGGCCTCTGCCAGGGCCACTCAGCTCCTGACCTCAATACAGCCTTGTTTCAAACACGGACAAAAGAGCTGAATTCAAGGGGTGAGGTGACAGTGACTGCCCTTGACATCAAGACAGCATTTGACTGAGTATGCATCAAGGAGCCCTAGCAAAACTGAAGTCAATGGGAATCAGGGGGAAAACCCTCCGCTGATTGGAGTCATGCCTAACGCAAAGGAAGATGGTTGTGGTTGTTGGAGGTCAATCATCTCAGCTGTAGGACATCACTGCAGGTTTTCCTCAGGATAGTGTCCTAGGCCCAACCATCTTCAGCTGCTTCATCAATGACCTTCCTTCAACCATTAGGTCGAAAGTGGGGATGATTGCACAATGTTCAGCACCATTCACGACTCCTCAGATACTGAAGCAGTCTGTGTAAAAATGCAGCAAGACCTGGACAATATCCAGGTTTGGGCAGATAAGTGGCAAGTAACATTCATTCCACAAATGTGCCAGTCAATGACCATCTCCAACAAGAGAGAATCTAACCATCTCCCCTTGACATTGAATGGTATTACGATCGCTGAATCCCCCACTATCAACAACCTAGGGGCTACCATTGATCAGAAACTGAACTGGAGTAGCCATATAAATACCGTGGCTACAAGAGCAGGTCAGAGGCTAGGAATCCTGTGGCGAATAACTCACCTCCTGACTCCCCAAAGCCTGTCCACCATCTACAAGGCACAAGTCAGGAGTGTGATGGAATACTCTCCACTTGCCTGGATGGGTGCAGCTCCAACAACACTCAAAAAGCTCAACACCATCCAGGACAAAACAGCCTGCTTGATTGGCACCCCATCCACAAACATTCACTCCCTCCACCACCGACGCACAGTGGCAGCAGTGTGTACCATCTACAAGATGCACTGCAGCAATGCACCAAGGCTCCTTAGACAGCACCTTCCAAACTGGCGACCTCTACCAACTGGAAGAACAAGGGCAGCAAATGCATGGGAACACCACCACCTGCATGTTCCCCTCCAGGTCATGCACCATCCTGACTTGGAACTATATTGCCGTTCCTTCACTCTCGCTGGGTCAAAATCCTGGAACTCCCTAGCAGCACTGTGGGTGTACCTAACTCACATGGACAGCAGCGGTTCAAGATGGCAGCTCAGCACCACCTTCTCAAGGGCAATTAGGGATGGGAAATAAGTGCTGGCCTAGCCAGCGATGCTCACATCCCATGAGTAAATAAAAAAAAGTTATGCTTCATAGACGAAGCGATTGCAGAACAAGAGAAGCAGGCTGTAAAAATATTGAGAGCAGTTGGGAATGAGGGGTTGTACAGAATAAATACCTCTGGCTTATCTGAAGAGGACCAGAAAAATCCCACAAAGATATGGCAAGTGCTACAAGATAAGCTTCGGGTAAGAGTGAATTTTAGAATTCATCACCTGGAATTGATGTCCTACAGGCAACAGACACAGGAAGCAAAAGATCAATTCATCAGTAGATGCTATACTAAGGGTAATGAATTCAATTTTTCAGAAACTGAGCTGTTGGAGCGAATAATAGAGCTGGTGAATTTCTTGAGACCTATTGAAGCATTTCAAAAAGACCTCTTGGGGAAAAAGGAAGTTCACAGCATTGATGCGCTACAAGAAGATGGCAGGAAATACGAAGCCATTGACACTGGACAACAGCATCTGCAAGCACTAGTGAAACCGACAATATTGGCACGGTAACCAGGCCACAAAAAGCAAGAAATCTATGTGGGAAGTGTAGTTTGTCCCACTGATCATGAAGTTGTCCTGCATTTCAAGATCCGTGCAAAGCGTGCAGTGCAAAAGGGCACTGGGCCTTGCCTATGCAAGAAATCTGGCTCCAAAGATGCAGTCAGAAGTCACAATATGACACAAACAAACAGAAGACAGGCACAGAAACATGGCAACAGCAGCAAGGAGAGTGCCAGAGACCTGCATAAACGCAAAGCCAATACACGAAGTCCACAGCAGAATAGACCTGAGATAAAACACAGAGTGGAATGATTCTCAGCCAGAAGACGAACAAGCATTTCAAATTGTGAACCTGACATATTGTGTTGATGAAGTCAAACAACTGGAAGCTGTTGCTACGATTAATATCATGTGCCCAAAGTAAGTTAGCAAGCACATACTCAGGATGAAGATTGACATGGGAGCTTGTGCAAATATTCTCCCAGTCCGAATCCTGAAGGATATGTACTGATGTCATTGGAAATTAACCATACAACCAACAACTGCAAAATGATCTGCATACAGTGTGTCACCCATCCTTTGCAGTGGCGACTAACAATTCAATTCAGCTATGGCAAGTCGGCATGGAAACCATAAATATTTTACCTGGTGGGCATGAGTGGACCAGCAGTGGCAGGACTACAACATCGTGAATAACCATGAGATCACCAAGGTACCCATTACAGCAGAAGAGACCAAGGGTACCCTCATTGAGTCAGTCCAGGACTTACAAAAAATATACCTGGACAGATTCGATGCCATAGGAAGTTTCAAAGGCGATGCCGTACTGCACCTCAGAGAGGATGCAATTCCGTCAATCAACCCTCCCAGAAAGTGCAGCATGCACGTACAAGATAAGCTTAAGTGCGGGTTGGATGACATGGAACGCAATGGAATCATCCATCATGTGCATCATCACACAGACTGGTGCAGCTCAATTACATGCATACTGAAGAAAGATGGAACAATCAGGGTATATTTAGATCTGGGGCTGTCTTGAGTTTCTTTGTGTTATCTTAAGCAACACAATGAGGTACATGGCTTCTAGTTCCTTGAAGATCTCTAGAGGGTTTAATAACAGTTAAACTTGTTATGATGGTGCTTTGATATTTTTATTCAGTATTTTTTGATGACACATGTATTTTAGAATTATGGGTATTGTTTTATTTGGGAAAACTGAAAAGAACACAAGAACATATTAAATAGAAGCAGGAGTAGGCCATTCAGCCCCTCAAGACTGCCCCACCATTCAATATGATCATGGCTGATCAATCCCAGGCCTCAACTCCTCTTTCGGGCCAGCTCCGCATGACCCTCGACTCCCCGAGATTTCAAAGATCTATCTACCTCCTCCTTAAATACATTTAATGACCTAGCCTCCACAACTCTCTGAGGTAGAGAATTCCAGAGATGTTTCAATAAGATCACCTCTCATTCTTCTAAACTCCAGTGAATAAAGGCCTAACCTGTTTAGCCGTTCTTGGTAAGACAACCCTTTCATCCCAGGAATCAGCCTAGTGAACCTGTTCTGAACTGCCTCCAATGCCAGTATATCGTTCCTTAAATACGGGGAACAAAACTGTACACAGTACTCCAGGTGTGGCCTCACCAACACCCTGTATCGTCGTAACAAGATTTCCCTATTTTTAAACTCTAACTTCCTAGTAATAAAGGCCAAAATTCCATTTTCCTACCTAATTATTTGCTGCACTTGCATGCTAACTTTTTGTGTTTCATATACAAGAACACCCAGATCCCTCTGTACTGCAGTATTTTGTAGTCTTTCTCCATCTAAATAATAATCTGCCTTTTTATTTTTCCAACCAAAGTGGATGACCTCACACTTTCCCACATTGAACTCCATCTGCCAAGTTTTTGCCCACTCACCTAACCTATCTACATCCCTTTGCAGATTCTCTGTGTTGTCATCATAACATGCCTTCCCACCTATTTTTGTATCGTCAGTAAATTTGGATACTCTACACTTTGTCCCTTCCTCCAAGTCATTAATATATAGAGTAAATAGTTGAGGCCTTAGGACCGAACCTTGTGGCACCCCACTAGTTAAAGCTTTCCAACCAGAAAAGACCCATTGATCCTGACTCTCTGCCTTCTGTGTGTTAGACAATCCTCAGTCCATGCCAACACATTACTCTCAATACCCTGAGCTCTTATTTTGTGCAATAACCTTTTTTGTGGCACCTTATCGAAAGCCTTCTGAAAATCCAAATACACTCCATCTACCGGTTCCCCATTATCCACTTTGCTTGTTATATCCTCAAAGAAGGCTAACAAATTTGTCAAACATGATTTCCGTTTCATAAAACCATGTTGACTCTGTTTGATTGCATTATGTTTATCTAAATGTCTTGCTATTTCTTCCTTAATAATGGACTCTAGCATTTTCCAAATGACAGATGTTAAGCTATAGTTTCCTGCTTTCTGTCTCCCTCCTTTCTTGAATAGGGGTGTCTTATTAGCAGTTTTCCAATCCTCTGGTACCCTACCAGAATCCAATGAGTTTTGGTATATTACGACCAATGCCTCCACTAAAAGGATTCCATGACTGTTTGTTTTTCACTGGGTTCTTTAAAAGAGGTCATCAGAAGGTCTTTTGGACTTGGTTTGTAAACAACCCTTACTGGAAGTCTTCAGATAAATACCCAGCAATGTCTTTTTGACTTGGAGGAGATGCTTACGGAGAAGTGACAGGCCAAGTTTTATAGGGGTCAGGAGGCTTGAATCTTGAGATATTGTATTTGGTTTAGCTTTGGACAGTGTGTTGGGGTGCAAACTGTTTTGAAGACAGCTGGAGAAAACCAGCCAAGAAGAACACTCACTATCAGCACCCTCTTCCATCTCTTTGAGGACTTCCTGAGAATCAAATGTAAGAAAAAGGGAAGCTGCCAGAAGCCCCAGTGCGGCATTTCTCCTGGAAATCCTGCCAAACTGATCTTAGAAGTCACCCAAAAAGAACTGTTCCAGAAAGATTCCAGTGACAGCCGTCTATGCGTATTTGGGATGCCAAACCAAAAAGGGACAACTGACATCTTTCCTTATCTTCTCTTTTTTTCTTCAAGAATTAGCAAGTATTCGGCCAAAATATTCTTTTTTGTCTTTTTTTTGGTAACAGATCTCTAAAGAAAAAATCTCTTCATTTTTTTGGTTAACCAGTGTGTGTGTGTGTGTCTGTGTGTGTGAGGGGCTAAGGTAAAAATGGAACTTTCATATATCAATCTGTGTGTTAACGCTTTGCTTAGTTACTGTTTAAGTCTTGTTTTATAATAAATTGATAATCTAGTTGTTATTTTGTTGTTTTTTTTTAGAGATACAGCACTGAAACAGGCCCTTCGGCCCAACGAGTCTGTGCCGACCATCAACCACCCATTTATACTAATTCTACATTAATCCCATATTCCGACCACATCCCCACCTTCCCTCAATTCCCCTACCACCTACCTATACTAGGGGCAATTTATAATGGCCAATTTACCTATCAACCTGCAAGTCTTTGGCTGTGGGAGGAAACCGGAGCACCTGGCGAAAACTAGTATATACAATACAGAGCAAACTATATACAGAACCTTTATTTAGGATGTTCCAGTACAGAGTGAGTATGGCTTCTAGTCACATGACTACATCCTGGCACTTAGCTCATTAGCATACGGAATTCCTAAAGGGACATCACTCTTAAAGCGATCATACAACAGAGGCATCTAAACCTCTCCCTCAAGAAATGCCCGATGCCCTCAAAAGATTCAAACACTAGAAGAATTGAATCCCAAGTTTACATGAACCAAATTCTTCTCCAGGTTGGATGCTGAACTTGGATATTGGTCAGTACACTTAGCTAAGGAATTTCAGCAAGTCAGACCTTCAGAACACCATTTGGAAGATATTGCTTCCAGAGATTAACCTTCTGCTTATCTGTCAGTTAAGATCTGTTTCAGCAGCAGATGGACAGAATTATAGAAAATATGCCTAGATATATATACATTGCTGATGATATTGTGGTAATTGGCAAAACCAAAGAAGAGCATGATCGAAATCTTCATTCATTGATGGCAGTAGCTCATTGCGAAGGGCTCATTTTTAACAGCAAGAAGAGCCAAGTGAATGTAAGTCAGATCAATTTCTTTGGCTCCATCTATTCAGGTTGCAGAATCCGTCCCGACCCAGGCAAAGTCAAAGATGTAAGGTATATGCCTATCCCACAAGACAAGGAAGCTCTACAGAGATGCCTTGGATTTTTTTGGCATCATATATCCCAAATTTTTCTGACAAAGCATCATCAATGAGAGAACTCTTAACGAAAGACACCATATGTATGGCAGGAGGACCATCAGCATGTGTTTGAGTCTCTCACATAAGCATTGTTAGCAGAAACCTGCACTCTGCAGTATTATGATCTAAAGAAGAAGACAATCCTGAAAGTTGACGCCTCACAGAAAGGGCTAGGAGCTTGCATCCTGCAGTATGGCAAACCAATTGCATTCGGATCCAAAAATTTATCCTCAGTACAATCCAATTACTCAAACATAGAGCATGAAACACTTGCTCTGGTGTTTGGTATCGCAAGGTTCCACACCTACCTGTTCGTAAGCAGTTCAAGGTGGAAACCAACCACAAACCACTGGAGATGATTTGGCACAAACCATTGACAAGCGCACCACCTCGACTACAGCGACTTTTAGTGAAAGTACAGGGGTACGATTTTGATGTCTGCTACAAACCAGGTACTAAAAGGGTCACCTGCGTTACGCTGTGCAGATTGCCAAATCCAAACAATAATGAAGAAGTCCCACTGGATCTACAAGTAGACAGCATAGACATTGAGGTGGAAGATGTACTGAAAATCGATTTATTGCATTTTGGTCAGCACAAATGTGACCAACTGCAATTAGAAAAAAACAATGATCCACAACTGAAGGCACTGTGGAGAATCATCATAGAAGAATGCCTGATATGATAAAAGAGGTGCCAGAAGCTTTCAGATGCTTTTGGCCTTTTGAACTTGGTAGCTCAAGAGGCGTAACCTTCAAGGGAAAACAAGAGATTGTGCCTAAAGCTCTCCAGCAGGACCTCTTGCCACAAAGTCACCAAGGCCATATGGGTATAGAGTGAATGAGACGACTGGCACGAGACACTGTTTATTGGTTGGGGATCAACTCTGCACGATATCAAGAAACAGTTGAAGGCACTGGATACTGCAAAGGCTATGGGCCCTGACAACATTCCGGCAATAGTGCTGAAGACCTGTGCTCCAGAACTTGCTGCACCCCTAGCCAAGCTGTTCCAGTACAAATATAATACTGGCATCTACTCGGCAATGTACACAAAATGCAGGACAAGTCCAACCCAGCCAATTACTGCCCCATCAGTCGACTTTCAATCATCAGTAAAGTGATGGAAAGTGTCATCAACAGTGTGATCAAGAGGCACTTACTTCGCAATAACCTGCTCAGTAATGCTCAGTTTGGGTTCTGCCAGGGCCACTCAGCTCCTGACCTCATTAGAGCCTTGGTTTAAACATGGACAAAAGAACTAAACTCAAGAAGTGAGCTGAGAGTGACTGCCCTTGACATCAAGGCAGCATTTGACTGAGTATGTCATCAAGGAACCCTAGCAAAACTGAGGTCAATGGGAATCAGGGGGAAAACTCTTCGCTGGGTGGAGTCATACTTAACGCAAAGGAAGATGGTTGTGGTTGTTGGAGGTCAATCATCTCAGCTCCAGGACATCACTGCAGGAGTTCCTCAGGGTAGTGTCCTAGGCCCAACCATCTTCAGCTACTTCATCAATGACCTTCCTTCGACCATAAGGTCAGAAGTGGGGATGTTCGCTGATGATTGCACAATGTTCAGCACCATTCACGACTCCTCAGATACTGAAGCAGTCCGTGTAGAAATGCAGAAAGACCTGGACAATAACCAGGCTTGGGCTGATAAGTGGCAAGTAATATTCATGCCACACAAGTGCCAGGCATTGACCATCTCCAACAAAAGAGAATCTCACCATCTCCCCTTGACATTCAATGGCATTACGATCACTGAATCCCCCATAATCAACATCCTGGCGGTTACCATTGACCAGAAACTGAACTGGAGTAGCCATATAAATACCGTGGCTCCAAGATCAAGTCAGAGGCTAGGAATTCTGAGGCGAGTAACTTACCTCCTGACTCCCCAAAGCCTTTGCACCATCTACAAGTCACAAGTCAGGAGTGTGATGGAATACTCTCCACTTGCCTGGAAGGGTGCAGCTCCAACAACACTCAGGAAGCTTGGCACCATCCAGGACAGCGCAGCCCACTTAATTGGCACCCCATCCACAAACATTCACTCCCTTCACCACCGACGCACTGTGTGTGCACTGCAGCAAAGCGTCAAGGCTCCTTAGACAGCATCTTCCAGACCCACAAACTCTACCACCTAGAACGACAAAAGTAGCCGATGCATGGGAACACCACCACTCGCATGTTCCCCTCCAAGCCATACACCATCCTGAATCGGATCTATAGTGCCAATCCTTCACTGTCGCTGAGTCAAAATCCTGGAACTCCCTTCCTAACAGCAATGTTGGTGTGCCTACCCCACGTGGATGGCAGCAGTTCAAGAAGGCAGCTCACCACCACCTTCTCAAAGGCGATTAGGGATGGGAAATAAATGCTGGCCTAGCCAGCGATGCCCACATCCCATGCATGAATAAAAAAACATGAATGGAGATGACTTTATCTTAGTCACCAATTATTTCTCCAAATTTCCAATTGTCAGTGAGGTAAAAGATACTTCAAGCACGGCTGTCGCAGATCCATGAGTGCCATATTCAATCTGCTCGGTGCACCTAAAGAAATTATTTCTTAAAATAGAGTGTGGTATATGGGCAGACCTTTCAGGGATATGTGTGCCAAATGGAGCGTCAACCACGTGATGTCCTCACCACATTACCATAACTCCAACAGTCTTGCTGAGTGAATGATTTGCACAGTTGGATCAAGGTCAAGGATGTCTTGGAGCGGCTGCAGGACATTCTGAAGGGGGAGGGTGAACAGCCGGTGGTCGTGGTACATGTTGGTACCAACGACATAGGTAGAAAAATGGATGAGATCCTGCAAGATGAATTTAAGGAGTTAGGAGCTAAATTAAAAAGCAGGACCTCAAAGGTAGTAATCTCAGGATTACTTCCTCTGTCACGTGTTATTGAGTATAGGAACAGGAGAATAGACCAGATGAGTGTGAGGTTGGAGAAATGGTGCAGGAGGGAGAGATTTAGATTCCTGGGACATCAGGATCAGTTCTGGGGAAGGTGGGACCTGTACAAGTGGGACGGGTTACACCCAGGCAGGACCGGAACCAATGTCCTCGCAGGGGCATTTGCTAGTTCTGGTTGGGGAGGATTTAAACTAGAATGGCAGGGGGATGGGAACCTGAGTGTGAAGACTGAGGAGGAGGAAACAAGAATAGAAACGAAAGACAGGAAACAAAGGCAATTGTGGAAGGCATAGAAATCAAGGGCAAGAAACAAATAAGGCCATAGTGCAAAATAATGCTAAGATGACTAGGGATGTTAAAAAGACAGGCCTAAAGCAGAGCACTTGGCGAACAATGACAAGATCAGACAAAGTCAACATGGATTTACAAAAGGGAAATTATGCTTGACAAATCCACTGGAATTTTTTGGGGATGTAACTGGTCGAATAGATAAGGGAGAACCAGTGGACGTGGTGTATTTGGACTTTCAGAAGGCTTTTGATAAGGTCCCACAAAATTAAAGCACATGGGATTGGGGGTAAGGTACCGACATGGATAGAGAACTGGTTGGCAAACAGGAAAGAAAGAGTAGGAATAAATGGGTCTTTTTCCGAGTGGCAGGCAGTGACTAGTGGGGTACCGCAGCGATCAGTGCTAGGACTCCAGCTATTCACAATATATATTAATGATATAGATGAGGGAATTAAATGTAATATATCCAAATTTGCAAATGACACAAAGCTGGGTGGGATACTGAACTGTGAGGAGGATGCAGAGAAGCTCCAGTGTGATTTGGACAGGTTGAGTGAGTGGGCAAATACATGGCAGATGCAGTATCATGTGGATAAATGTGAGATTATTCACTTTGGTGGCAAAAACAGAATGGCAGATTATTATCTGAACGGCGATAGATTGGGAAAGGGGGAGGTTCAGCGAGACCTGGGTGTCCTTGTGCACCAGTCGCTGAAAGTAAGCATGCAGGTGCAGCAGGCAGTTAAGAAGGCAAGTGGTATGTTGGCCTTCAGAGCGAGAGGATTCGAGTACAGGAGCAAGGATGCCTAGCTGCAATTATACAAGGCCTTGGTGAGACCACATCTAGAGTATTGTGTGCAGTTTTGGTCTCCTTATCTGAGGAAGGATGTTCTTGCTATGGATGGAGTGCAGTGAAGATTCACCAGACTGATTCCAGGGATGGCAGGACTGACGTATGAAGAGAGATTAGGTCGATTAGGCTTGTATTCACTAGAGTTTAGAAGAATGAGAGGAGATCTCATAGAAACCTACAAATTCTAACAGGACTGGACAGACTAGATGCAGGAAAGATGTTCCCAATGGCGGGGAGTCCAGGACCAGGGGTCACATTGTAAGGATAAGGGGTAAGCCATTTAGGACTGAGATGAGGAGGGATTTCTTCACTGAGAGAGTGGTGAACCTGTGGAATTCTCTACCACAGAAAGCAGCTGAGGCAAAATCATTAAATATATTCAAGAAAGAGTTAGATATCGTTCTTAGGGCTAAAGGCATCAATGGATATGGGAGAAAGCGGGAATAGGGTACTGAGTTTGGATGATCAGCCATGATCATATTGAAAAGCGGTGCAGGCTCGAACGGCCGAATGGCCTACTCCTGCTCCTATTTCTTTTCTTCCTGAAGTGTAGGGCAAGACAACAAGATTTTTGTGTTGCCGTGCTCCACCTCAGAACAACAGATATGGATATGGGCTTACTGTCACCAGCAGGGATCATGTTTGGCAGACAGGTGAGAATGATTCTGCCAAGCCATCATCTGTCCAAATTCTCCGAGATGCAGGAGACACCGCTCGAAAACAAGGGAGAATGAAGATGATGCATGACTGACATGCAGGAGCGGATCTACCTCAACTACACATAGGACAAAAAATCAGGGTCATACATCCCACAATGAGAAGCTGGTTACCCGCAGGGGTATCCAAAGTATGCATTGAGCCTAGGTCTTACGAGGTTACAACATCTAAAGCAGCAACGTTTAGGAGGAACAAAAGCCAATTAAGGGAAGTGTGCAATACTCCAATTGCACACAGCGGATTTGAAAACACACTTTCTGTCGATGTGGGTGCAATGGAACAACAGGACAACAACCAACATATTGAAAACACGTCTGCAATCCAAGGACAGCCAAGGGTGAAATCCACATCCCCAGAAGGTTATACCGTAACAGGATCTGGAAGATTTGTCAAACCAGCGAAACGATATATGGACTCTTAAACTTCAGTACGTGTAAATTTCACAATCCTTATCTTTATACTTGTAATTTTATAATCTGTATCCCTGTATAACTAATTTTGATATTATCCAATTTTATGTGTTTTTACTTGTAGCGTACAAGACTTATCTTTGGAAAGAAAGGGGATGTTGTACGATCGCTTTAAGAGTGATGTACATTCAAGAACTCGGTATGCTAATGAGCTTAAGTACCAGGATGTAGTCATGTGATTAGAATCCATAGTCACTCTGCACAACAACACCCTGGACAAAGGTTCTGTATATAGTTTGCTCTGTATTTTATATACTAGTTTAGCTGTTAATAAACCTTTTAGTGATCTTCAAGGAACTGGGATCCACATACCTCATTGTATTGCTTAAGATAACACAAAGAAACTCATGTCAGACTCTCTATCATTGGAGTGGCAAAGTCTGAGGTCATAGCCAGCAACAGGGCTGAAACCAGAGAAAATGATGGTATTTTCCACCTAATCCATCTTCTCACTTCCCACTTGCCCTTCATCCCGCAATTTCTTCTGATTTACCAGCTGCACAGGCTATAAGCATGCACCTCTTGCTTTCCCCTCCCTTATCTCACTGTGTTTACCCTTGTGCCTTTCTCCTTTCAGATACCCAAGAACTGCCACTTTGGGTGGCATGAAATTGAAAAGGAACAAGAGTCTAATGATGATGAAACATTGTCACTCGATCTGACACTTGCAGCAATCGGCTCAGGTGTTCTTTAGAGGTTGGAGGCAGAGGCAGGATCAGCAATGGACCAGGCACGAGTGGCCTGTAGTCAGGGCAGAGGGATAGGAAGGCAAGGTGGCACACAAGTTCTGCTGCAGAGGACACAGATGAGGACTTTGATGGGGCAGCGTACAGAAAGAGACTGATGGGAATTAACAATGAAATGCTTGCTGAATTGGCAGAAAACGTGCTGTCACTGTCAACGAGCATGATGGAGTCCAACACCAACTTAGCATGGGGTTTTGTGCAGAGCTTGGAGACCATCCTTTCCAGCATGGAAGTGGTGGCCAAATCCATGAGAACACTTGCAGACTTAACTTTGATGCAGGGTGTGATGGCCGATGCCTCAGGTTCCATTACAACACAAGCTGAAGCCACCCAATGTCTGAGTGCTACAGTGGGAGCTCAGACTGAGCTCACCTTGGCTCATTGTCATGCAAGAAAAACTTGATGCTATGCAGGCTCAGACTGCTGCTATCATGGCTGTGGATGTCAATGCTCAAAGGGGCTTGCACGATCTCACAACAGTCAACAATCTTCTCTCCAACTAGGATCGCTGAGGCTCGGCTCCAGCTGAGGGAGGGGCATTGACTCTGTGGAGCATTAACCTGCAGTCCTCTCTCAGGATGTCAGCATTTGTGCTCCCACCACTGCCACTCCACCAGTGTCCCTGCTGCTGCCTGTCAGTCAGCCAGTCAGCCCAGACTTTTGCCTCCCATGCCGAAGTGCTGCAGTCACGAGTTGCTAATAGCATCCTGCAAGGCCATCTGTTGCCTCCCCCAATAAAAGGCAGCAGCCTTCCACCAGCCATGTTGCAGCCACTGGAATAGCACTACAGAGGAAAACAAGGCCAGGCAAGGGTGCCTGCAAGACACACACTAAGGGAATTCACAAGGGCCATTAGTTGACTTTTGCACGGAATATTGATTGGTCTGTTTGATAAAGTTCATTTGAAGTGATTGTTTTGTGGTGGCTGTTATTTTAACATTGTGGCCAAGAGGACACTTGACAGATGAAAGGCAAAGTATGAAAATGTTGAAAATGGCGGCACAGTGGCGCAGTGGTTAGCACCGCAGCCTCACAGCTCCAGGGACCTGGGTTCAATTCTGGGTACTGCCTGTGTGGAGTTTGCAAGTTCTCCTTGTGACCGTGTGGGTTTTCGTTGGGTGCTCCGGTTTCCTCCCATAGCCAAAGACTTGCAGGTGATAGGTAAATTGGCTGTTGTAAATTGCCACAAGTGTAGGTAGGTGGTAGGGAATATGGGATTACTGTAGAGTTAGTATAAATAGGTGGTTGTTGGTCGGCACATACTCGGTGGGCCAAAGGGCCTGTTTCAGTGCTGTATCTCTAAAATAAAAATAAATTTTTTTTAAATGGGGAATCCGGGTTGTGTTCACTGATGCCACAGTCACATGAGGCAATCAGAGACAGCTCAGTCGGAGAGGGGATGTCTTGGTTGTCTCCTCCTGTTCCTCATCTTCCTTCTCCTCCTCCTCTTGCTCCTCGGTTTTTCATTGGCTCTGCCCTCATGATGGTGAGGTATGCTGGATATAATAGACCAGAATGCATTACAGGGCTCTGCAGTACGGTCCAAGCAGTGGAAGCATTACATAAGCACCCCAGTTGCCTGGTCATGTGGCAGAATGCATGGTGTCATTATATGCATGGTGCTCACATGTGGTTGGGTTGCACACCAGAGTCATGGGCCAGGTGTCAGCGGCCAGCAGCCACCCTCTGGTTTTACTAGAGGCTTAAATGCTGTGGGAATAGCATACTGGCATAGACAGGCATCATGATTGCTGCCAGCATACCAGGCCTTTACCTGCATGCTATGCTGAACATGGTCGCACATCAAATGCACATTCAGGGAGTGGAAATCTTTGTGGTTGTGGTATGTCTCTGCATTTAGTTGCAATGCCCTCAAAGCCGCGTGTGTGCAGTCTATGGCACCCTGCACCATGGGGAAGCCCGCTATCTTGGCAAAGCCACATGCACACTCTGCCTGTTTGTCTTTGGTAACGACAACATAATGTATTCTGCTCTTCTGGCATAATGAAGGTCAGTCACCTCCCTTATGTAGCAGTGGATGGCAAACTGGACGATGTTAGAGATGTTACCTGCTCCAGTCTGGAAGGATCCCGACATTAAGAAATTCATGGCCACAGCCACTGGCTGCACCATCCTCACCCTTCTCTGAGGCTGGAAGTCTCCCTGGAAGAGGTGGCAGATTCTGTAAGCACCTCCTTCATAAAACAGAGATGATGCACGCACTGTTTCTGGCTTAGATTGAAGTAAGAAAAATGCTCCCGAAATATCCTGGCTGAATAAGGCCTCCTGCTGAAAGCCCTTCTCCACAATCCTTTCCTCAGTCTACAAACAGCTTGTCTTCCTCTGTGTTGCCTCTGCTCAATCGTCTTGACGTGCTGTTTTAAAAAAAATTCTTTCATGGGATGTGAGCATCTCCAGCAAGGGGTTAATAACTACAACACCCATGACTGGAAGCAAGTAGTCTGACCAGAATACTTGAAGTCAGAACCAAGGCATTCACCAGATGCAGCACCATTGCCGGTTGACTTCAGCAACTTTACACAGCACAAGAAAACTCCTATCACTTCTACAAACTTAAGCAGCATGTGAACTCAGCCCTGCAGCTGAACAAGTGAATCAAAATTAAGCCACAGCCTCTAACTAACAGGATCCTCTATGCCATTGGAATGGGCCAAAAATATCAGTACACTTTACCTGTCAACTATCCAAAAGTCAATATCTATCCTACTCACTTTTTTTCCTTGCTGGAATATATTTTGATTTGCATCCCTTTAGTCTCCTGTTTAAATAATTCCCTTTGCTAACCTCCAGTTGCATATGCCAATGTGCTCATATCCCTCTCTATATAACTTGTTTGCATTTATATTATCTTAAGGTGCTTTTATATTGTGCCTACTGCCCAGCAAAAATGCATGGCTGAACCCCCCACCATCGGCATTCAAGGGGTCGCCGTTGATCAGAAACCTAACTGCACCAGCTATGTAAATACTTTGGCTACAAGAGCAGGTCAGAGGCGAGGAATCCTGCAGCAAGTAACTCACCTCCTGATTCCCCGAAGCCTGTCCAGCATCTATAAGCACACTTCAGGAGTGTGCAGATCCAACAACACTCAAGAAGCTTGACACCATCAAAGACAAAACAGCCCACTTGATCACCCCGTTCACCACCTTCAACATTCACTCCCTCCACCACCTGTGCACAGTGGCAGCAGTGTGTACCATCTACAAGATGCACTGCAGCTACTCACCAAGGCTCCTTCCACAGCACCTTCTAAACTCGCGACCTCTACCACCTAGAAGATCAAGGGCAGAAGATGCATGGGAACTGTTATGGTATGTGAGTTGAACATGACTTGTTTACTGTACTGTACTTTTAGGACCCTGACTGTGACTTGATGTGTGTCTACGTATATTGGCTCCCTCTAGTGGCAAGGGCCACACTCACACAGACAGAATAAAGATGGAAGCTTACAGTCAGAAGCACATGTTAGAATGTGTGACAACCAAACTAAACATGGTGTCAGAGGTCCAGGGTAATTTGGCAAATTGGATTCAAAATTGGCTTAGTGGAAGGAGGCAGAGGGTTGTTTTTGTGAATGGAGGCCTGTGACCAGTTGGGTACCACAAGGATCGGTGCTGGGACCCTTACTGTTTGTCGTGTACATTAATGATTTAGAAGTGAATTTAGGAGGTATGATCAGTAAGTTCGCAGACGACATGAAAATTGGTGGTGTCCTAAATAGTGAGGAGGAAAGCCTTAGATTACAGGATGATATAGATGGGCTGGTAAGATGGGCAGAGCAGTGGCAAATGGAGTTTAACCCTGAGAAGTGTGAGGTGATGCATTTTGGGAGGACCAACAAGGCAAGGGAATATACAATAGATGGTAGGACCCGAGGGAGTACAGAGGGTCAGAGGGACCTTGGGGTGCTTGTCCATAGATCACTGAAGGCAGCAGCACAGGTAGATAAGGTGGTTAGGAAGGCATACGGGATACTTGCCTTTATTAGCTGAGGCAAAGAATATAAGAGCAGGGAGGTTATGATGGAGCTGTATAAAACGCTGGTTAGGCCACAGCTGGAGTACTGTGTACAGTTCTGGTCACCACACTATAGGAAGGATGTAATTGCAATGGAGAGGGTGCAGAGGAGATTCACCAGGATGTTGCCTGGGCTGGAACATTTCAGCTATGAAGACAGACTGGATAGGTTGAGTTTGTTTTCCTTGGAGCGGAGAAGGCTGAGGGGGGACCTGATTGAGGTATACAAAATTATGAGGAGTTCCGAAGAAGGGTCACTGACCCGGAACGTTAACTCTGCTTCTCTTTCCACAGATGCTGCCAGACCTGCTGAGTGATTCCAGCACTTCTTGTTTTTGTTTCAGATTTCCAGCATCCGCAGTATTTTGCTTTTATTTATAAAATTATGAGGAGCATTGATGGGATAGATAGGAAGAAACTGTTTCCTTAGCGGAGGGGTCATTAAATAGGAGGCACGGATTTAAGGTAAGGGGCAGAAGATTTAGAGAGGATTTGAGGAAAAATGTTTTCACCCAGAGGGTGGTTGGAATCTGGAATGCATTGCCTGAAGAGGTGGTAGAGGCAGGAACACTCACGACATTCAATAAGTATTTAGATGAGCACTTGAAATGCCATAACATACAAGGCTACGGGCTAAGTGTGGGGAAATCGGATTAGGTCGGACGGGTGCTTGATGGTCGGCGCAGGCGCATTGGGCTGAAGGGCCTGTTTCTGTGCTGTAAAACTCTATGACTCTATTTCATCAAAAATATGAACGTTTAGGACATTGCTGATGTGTTGGGAACAGAAGTTTAGCAGCCTGACAGATTTACATCTTTTTTTTACACAGCGTTTGTCAGAGAAGTGTGTTCAAAATGGCATATTGCCAGATTCCCGCACTGCAGGCAATGTGCTGCAAGGGGAATTTAGAGGCGAGCTGGAAAGTTTTTCAAGGATCCGGGAAGATTATCTATGGCTACAGAACTGGATAAGAAGCCTAAGACTGTCCTGATAGCTTTCCTGAGAGCTGTAATGGATCAGGAGTGCAAAAAGCAGTAGAGCATGCTTGGAATGGGTGAGGATGATCCAAGTAAGATCATTGTTAAATTATCTGAACATTTTGCACCTGCAGTAAATGTTACGTATGACAGGTACATTTTTCATAGTGTCAGCCAGCTGCAGAATGAGTGTTGACCAGTTTGTGGTCCGGTTGGGACGGTTAGCTGAGTCTTGCAAGTTTGGTACGCTGCTTGACAAGACGTTGAGAGATAGGCTGATGCTAGGCTGTTGAGATAAGCAGGCTCAAGCCAGACTGTTTAGAGAGCAGAATGCAGTATGTGACCTCAGGAAGGCAATCACAGTTCTTGAAGTTAGTGAGACTGCTCATCAGCAACTCAAGTTGTTGGAGGGCAAGAAGAGGTGCACTACAGCCATGATAAGTTACTTTACAAGCTCAAGATGTGGTGAGCAGGCTCCTCAAAGCAGACTTAAAGCTTGAAGAAATGTCAGCAAAAGACATCACGGAGCCAAAGGCCCACAGAAAGAAACGACAAAGTTTCCAACACGTGCCCCTACTGTGGAGGAAGTCACAGAAAAGGACAAGAGAAATGTCCAGCATATGAAAGGGTCTGCTGGAAATGTGTCAAGGCTGTCTGCAAAAGGAAAGCTCTAGCACGAAATCAAGTACAGGATGATAATGTCATGTCAGACGCAGAGGATGAAACATATGCTATGGAGGAATTCGGAGCTCTCCACATTCATGATGAAGGAAATAAATTGATTGCAGTCAAGTGATAGAGTGGCAAGTTTATACAGGAGCAACATGCAATGTCATCTCATTCAGGCAGTTGTGTGAGATTGACAAGACAAGACACCCAATGCTTAGATCTAGCAAGACAAAGATTAGACTTTATGTTGGAACCACTATTTCTGCTTTTTTCTGTAATAGGTAAGTGTGATCTTTCATGCCAACATGAAGGTCTTGGACACAAGGTCACTTTCAAGGTAGTGGATGTGCAACAAATGCCTCTTCTGTCAGACAAGCATCACTCCAGATGGGATTAATTACAATAAACACCCCATAGATTTTGAACGATGTTAATCAAATGTAAGTAAAGTAAATTACACATTAAGTAATCAATGAATATGAAGATGTTTTTGAGGGATTAGGCTACCTTCCAGGAGAGTATCACCTTGATGTAAATGTCATAGTACCTCCAGTGAAGCATGCCACTCATAAAGTCGCTATTCCCTTGAAGCAGTAACTGAAGCAGAAGCTCCGTGAACTTGAAGAACTTGGAATCGTTGCCAAAGTTTCACAACCAACAGAATGGATTAGCAGTGCAGTCATTATGAAGAAGCCTAACAAACTTTGAATCTGCATTGACCCCAGAGATTGAATAAGGCTCTGAAACCCCCATACTACCCTAGACCTACTGTGGATGATATCATACCGAGGCTATTTAAAGCTCCTGTCTTCCCTGCTCTTGATGCTAAAGACAAGTTTTGGCAAGTGAAACTAGGTGAAGAGAGCAGGCTTTTCACAACATTTGCTACACCCTATGGCTGCTACAGATGAGCACATACACCATTTGGGATATTACCAGCCCTGGAAGAGCCAGCATGAAATTATTGAAGGCTTAGATCGTGTTAATGTCATAACTGTTGACTTTCTGGTATTTGGCAGTGGGGACACCCACCAGGAAGCAGTAGCAGACCATGACAAGAACTTAGCCAAGTTCCTGCAGAGAGCAAGAGAAGTTAACTTGAACTTGAACAGGAAGAAGCTTCATCTTTGTCTCTCATCAGGGCCTAATATGGGACACCTAGTGACAGTACTGACAGAGGATGCCTATGCACAGATCAAGACAAAATAAAGGCTATCATGGAGATGCCAGCATCTAAAAGCAAGAAGGCAGTCCAGTGTCCTCTTGGGTGTGTTACACACCTGGTAAAGTTCCTAGCCAGACTGTCCCATGTTGCCGGGCCACTAAGAAGATTGACAAAGATGCTCACCTTGAGTGGCTACCACATCACCCTCAAACATTATATAAAATAAAAACAAGAAATGTTGGAAATACTCAGCAGGTCTGGCAGCATCTGTGGAGAAAGAAGCAGAGTTAACGTTTCAGGTCAGTGACCCTTCTTCAGAACTGACCTGAAAAGTTAACTCTGCTTCTCTCTCCAATGATGCTGCCAGACCTGCTGAGTATTTCCAGCATTTCTTGTTTTTATTTCAGATTTCCAGCATCCGCAGTATTTTGCTTTTATTTTAACACTCAAGCATTACATGAGTTCAAACAACTTCTGATGAAGCTCCAGTGTTGAAGTACTACAGCTTGCATGAAGAGGTCACAATCCAATGTGATGCATCAGAGAAAGAACTTGGAGCCACACTTCTTCAGAATGACCAGCCAGTTACCTTTGTCTCACAAGCCTTGAGTAAAGCAGAATGCTATTATGCTCAAATAGAGAAGGTATATTTGGCCATAGTCTTCAGCTGTGAGAGGTTTGACTAGTAGATGCAAAGGAGATAGGTCACGGTGCACACTGATCACAAGCCACTTGTTCCAATCTTTAGCATAGTCAAAGAGGCTTCAAAGAATGATACTGAGATTACAGAACTACCAGCTAGATGTCAAGTACTGTCCAGGGAAGGAGATGTACATAGCTGACTGATTGAGTACAGACTACATACTTGAACCCCCATAGCAGAAAGGCTGATCCAATCTACGATGAAATCAAACAGGTTCATCAAGTAGACTACCTGAGAGTGAGTAATGTGGCAACCATCCAGCTCCAGAAAGAGACTTTGGGGAATCAAACACTACAAAGACAGATGTTCATAGTGATGAACATGGATGGCCAGATGACAGAGCAGAAGTGTCAGTCTCAGTTTGAGAGTACTTCAATTTCAGAGTGGAGATAACAATGCAGAATGGAATTCTCTACAAAGGCATGAAAATCATTGTGCCTAAAGCAATGCAGTCACTGATGTTGGACAGAATCCACAACAGTCACCTTAGATTAGACACTTGTGTCAGACGAGCAGGAGGTGTTCTTTTCTGGCCGGGAATGGCTGCACAACTGAAAAGACCACGATGAACACTTAAGGACTCAGTTGACAAAAAACATATATCATACACTTATACATTTGTTGTTTGTTTTTGTTCTGTGATTGGGATCACTGTACAATTTTACTTTTATTCTTTTGGAGAGTAATTTGAAAAAAAGAGATGTTATGGTATGTGGGTTGAACATGACTTGTTTCCTTACTGTACCTTTAGGACCCTGAGAGTGACTTGTCGTGAGTTTCTGTGTATTGGCTATGGACACACATCCACAAAGACAGAATCAAGATAATAGCTTACAATGATAAGTATATGTTAGAATGCTGAATCGTGTGCTGTGTGTCAACCAAACCAAACTGTCGCTGGGGCAAAATCCTAGAACTCCCTTCCTAACAGTACTGTGGGTGTACCTACACCACATGGACTGCGGCGGTTCAAGAAGGCGGCTCACCACCACCTTCTCAAGGGCAATTAGGGATGGGCAATAAATGCTGGTCTAGCCAGCGACAATCACATTCCAAGAAAGAATAAAAGAAAAAAATCCCACAGGCTGCTGACCTTTCAAATCTGGCAAGCTTATTTCGGTGTTGCAGCTGTCTGCATGAGAACTGTAGATTGGGAGCTAACACCAGCAAAGCAGTAGAACAATACAAAATCATCTTGAACCTTTGCAGTAATTTGATCCAGCTGGAAAAGTGACATAAGGCAATTGTTTTACCTGATATGGTCCCTCACCTTTCACTTTTATGAATGACCTGCATGTGCCAGAGCTCATCAACAGTACACCTGGCCATTGTCAACATCTTAGTCTCCTCTCAAAATCTTTATCAGAAGAGGAGTTGGTCAAAGAATTGTGTTTTAAGGAGAGTTTTAAAGGAGCAGAGAGAGAGGTGGAGAGGTTTGATGAGGGAGTTCTTGGAGGCACAGTACACTATATTGAAATTGGCAACTGCTAATTGCCAAACAGGAAAGGCATCCCTCTTAACATCCATCACATCCATCAGCACCCCCATTTTACTAGCCACTAGTCAGGAGTGTTTGTTCCATTCCTGGCTATACACTGTTTCCTGCCTTAACATTTGTTTTGCCTTTTCCCTGGGTTGCACCACCAATATTTTTTTTGTCCCATGCAGATTTTGTTAGAGCTGGAAAATATTTTTAAAGTCTTTTGCAATTTTTCAGCAGACTTTAAGTGGCTGCACTGGTTTAGAAGTTGAAGACTCATCCAAACCTCTGCTGCTTGTTTCCTGCACTGCACCACACCTTTTCACTCATCACCCCTGTTGTCACTAACCTACATTAGCTCCCAGTCTAGCAATGCCTCTACTTTAAAACTCTCACCCTTATTTTCAAATATCTCCTATGCCTTGCCCCTCCCTATCTCTGTAACCCCCTCCAGACCTGCAAGGTTCCCCTCCAAGCCACACACCATCCTGACTTGGAACCATATCCTCTAAGATCTCTATGTTCCTCTAATTCTGGCCTCGTGCACATGCTGATTTTCGACACTGCCTTCAGTTGACTAGGCCGTAACCTCTGAAATTTCAACCTCTGCCTTCCTACATCACTTTTTTCCACCAATAGCTCATCAAAACCTCTTGGACCATTCCTGTCCTAATATCTCCTTAGGGGCCTCAGTGTCAAAATTTGTTTGATAATGCTCCTGTGAAGTGCCTTGAGACAATTTACTACCTTAAGGGTGCTATATTAAATCTATATTCATTTTTAAAAATTCTTTCAAGGGATGTGGGCATCGCTGGCTAGGCCAGCATTTATTCCCCATACTTAATTGCCCTTGAGAAGGTGGTGATGAGCAGCAATCTTGAACTGCTGCAGTCTATGTGGGGTAGGGACACCCACAGTGCTGTACGGAAAGGAGTTCCAGGATTTTGACCCAGCGACAGTGAAGGAAGGGGGATATGGTTCCAAGTCAGGATGGTGTGTGGCTTGGAGGGGAACCTGCAGGTGGTGGTGTTTCCAACCATTTGCTACACTTGTCCTTCTAGTTGGTAGAGGTCATGGGTTTGGAAGGTGCTGTCTAAGGAGCCCTGGGGCATTGCTGCAGTGCATCTAGTAGATGGTGCACACTGCTGCCACTGTGTATCGGTGGTGGATGAAGTGAATGTTTGTGGATGGGGTGCCAATCGAGCGGGCTGCTTTGTCCTGGATGGTGTTGAGCTTCTTGAGTGTTGTTGGAGCTGCACCCATCCAGGAAAGTGGAGAGTATTCCATCACACTCCTGACTTGTGCCTTGTAGATGGTGGACAAGCTTTGGGGGAGTCAGAAGGTGAGTTACCCGCCACAGGATTCCTGGCCTCTGACCTGCTCTTGTAGCCACGGTATTTATATGGCTACTCCAGTTCAGTTTCTGGTCAATGATAACCCCCAGGATGTTGATAGTGGGGGATTCAGTGATGGTAATACCATTGAATGTCAAGGGGAGGTGGTGAGCTTCTCTCTTGTTTGAGATAGTCATTGCCTAGCACTTGTGTGGTGTGAATGTTACTTGCCACCTTTCAGCCCAGGCTTAGATATTGTCCAGGTCTTGCTGCACTTCTACACAGACTGCTTCAGTATCTGAGGAGTCGTGAATGGTGCTGAACATTGTGCAATCATCAGTGAACATCCCCACTTCTGACCTTATGATTTAAGGAAGGTCATAGATGAAGCAGCTGAAGATGGTTGGGCCAAGAACACAACCCTGTAGAACCCCTGCAGTGATGTCCTGGAGCTCAGATGATTGACCTCTAGCAACCACAACTACCTTCCTTTGCGCTAGATATGACTCCAACCAGCGAAGAGTTTCCCCCCTGATTCGCATTGACTTCAGTTTTCCTTGATGCTATACTCGGTCAAGTGCTACTTTGACGTCAAGGGCAGTCGCTCTCACCTCACGACTTGAGTTTAGCTTTTTTGTCCATGTTTGAACCAAGGCTGTAATGAGGTCTGGAGCTGCGTGACCGTGGCAGGACCCAAACTGAGCATCACTGAGCAGGTTATTGCTAAGCAAGTGCCGCTTGATGGCACTTCAGCGACAACTTCCATCACTTTACTGATGATTGAGAGTAGACTGATGGGGCGGTATCTGGTCAGGTTGGACTTGTCCTGCTTTCTGTGTACAGGACATACTGGGACAATTTTCCACATTGCCGGGTAGATACCAGTGTTGTAGCTGTATTGGAACAACTTGGCTAGGGGTGCGGCAAATTCTGCAGCACAGGTCTTCAGTACTATTGCCAGAATATTGTCAGGGCCCATGGCCTTTGTAGTATCCAGTGCCTTCAGTCGTTTCTTATATCACACGGAGTGAATCGAATTGGCCGAAGACTGGCATCTGTGATGCTGGGGACTTCAGGAGGAGGCCGAGATGGATCATCAACTCGGCACTTCTGGCTGAAGATTGCAGCAAATGCTTCAGCCTTATCTTTTGCACTGATGTGCTGGGCTCCCATATCATTGAGGATGGGGATATTTTTGGAGCCACCTCCTCCAGTTAGTTCTTTAATTGCACACCACCATTCACGGCTGGATGTGGCAGGTCTGCGGTGCTTAGATCTGATCCGTTGGTCATGGGATCGCTTTGCTCTTTCTACCGCATGCTGCTTATGCATTTTGGCACACAAGTAGTCATGTGTTGTAGCTTCTCTAGGTTGACACCTCATTTTAAGGTATGCGTGGTGTTTCTGCTGGCATGCCCTCCTGCACTCTTTATTGAATCAGGCTTGGTCTCCCAGCTTGATGGTAATGGTAGAGTGGGGGATATGCTTGCCATGAGGTTACAGATTGTGGTTGAATACAATTTTGCTGCTTTTGATGGCCCGCAGCGCCTCATGGATGCTCAGTTTTGCATTGCTAGATTTGTTTGAAATCTATCCCATTTAGCACAGTGGTAGTGCCATACAACACGATGGAGGGTATCCGCAATGTGAAGGTGGGACTTTGTCTCCACAAGGACTGTGCAGTGGTCACTCCTACCAATACTGTCATGGACAGATGCATCTGCGGCAGGCAGTGGTGAGCACAAGGTCAAGTATGTTTTTCCCTTTCGTTGGTTCCCTCACCACCTGCCGCAGACCCAGTCTAGCAGCTATGTCCTTTAGGACTCGGCCAGCTCGGTTGGTAGTGGTGCTGCCAAGCCACTCTTGGTGATGGACATTGAAGTCTCCCCCCAGAGTACATTCTGTGCCCTTACCACCCTCAGTGCTTCCTCCAAGTAGTGTTCAACATGGAGGAGTACTGATTCATCAGCTAAGGGAGGGCGGTAGGTGGTAATCAGCAGTAGTTTTCCTTGCCCATGTTTGACTTGATGCCATGAGACTTCATGGGGTCCGGAGTCAATGTTGAGGACTCCCAGGCCGACTGCCTCCCAACTGTATACCACTGTGCTGCCACCTTTGCTGGATCCTGCCAGTGGGACAGGACATACCTGGGAATTGTGATGGTGGTGTCTGGGACATTATTTGTAAGATATGATTCCGTGAGTATGACTATGTCAGGCCGTTGCTTGACTAGGCTGTGGGGCAGCTGTCCCAACTTTGGCACAAGCCTGCAGATGTTAGTAAGGAACACTTTGCAGGGTCAACAGGGCTGGGTTTGCGGTTTACGTTTCCTGTGCCTAGGTTGATGCCAGGTGGTCCATCCAATTTCATTCTTTATTGACTTCGTAGCAGTTAGATTTTAACTGAGTGGCTTGCTAGGCCATTTCAGAGGGCATTTACGAGTCAACCACATTTCTGTGGGTCTGGAATCACATGTCAGCCAGACCAGGTAAGGACAGCAGATTTCCTTCCCTAAAGGACATTAGTGAACCAGTGTTGTTGTTAGTTGTAGCCCTTTAATGGATTATGGTACACTTCATTTCTTGTTTCCCATCCCTCCTTTGGCATGCTCCCACAGGTAAGCCAAATTTAAGCCAGAAACTTGTTACAAATCACACACAATCGACCTTGTGTGATTTGTACAGCACAAAGCTATGATTCTATCATTTCAACACCAAGACCAAAAATAATATATTTTGTATACTTTGGTTTTGTTTAGAGAGAATTTGAGGTGAAAATGAAGCTTTAATTGTATTAAATAACCCAAAATATTGGGTCATTATTCATTATGGAAGCTCTTATAAAAGAATAAGATTATATGAACAAGAAAAGATTGTCAGCCGATGAGGTTATTTCATCATCTGTATCATTTTTCAGGACCTAGTTTAACTATTTTGCACCTTTGCCTTCTCCAAATCCATATCTTTCTACTCTGCTGAATCAGGAATCAATCTAACTCCATTTGAAAGCTTCAACTGAATCAGTACTTATTGTACTAGACAGCTGTCTAGTACACAAGCCAATGGTAAGCATAAATTATTTCTTACACTGAATCTAGTTTTGGACCTTTTTTCTCCTGATTTTCCACAAACTATATCTACATATCTACTTTGTTGATTCACTTATGGTCAATATTTGTAGGGCCTCAAATATAAGACTGGAGGTTACTGAATATTCAAAAGGAGTGAGGCATGTGGCTCAGTTTTTTAAAGCAATTAACAGGGGTGGCAGGGGAAATTTTGAGGGTAATTATGCAGAATGATGTCCATGGATATATAAAATGTACATAGCCCATAAGAGAATAATCAGCATGGTTTTAATAAAAAGAGCCTAGGTTTCCAGTTGTTGTTATTTTATTGGTTCACACAAATTGGACGATTTAGATTCACCAGTCACCACACAATCACAAGCTACAAAAATGATTTCATTTTGGATAGCAAGATTCCAATGAATAAAAATTAGTTGTAGAAGGCATTGGATCAAGTTTTCCTGCATTATGGTCTATATAGAATTGAGCTTATGAGGATAGGCTAAATCATGTGCATAATTTTATGGTATGAACACTGAGCCAAAGTAAATATAATTATCAGAGCAAAATGAGGAACCTTTTATCGTTTTTAATGACCAAGAAGGTATAAGTTAAACATTGTGTAATCAAGTGAGATTTCTGTGTTAACCTTTTGATACTGTTTAATGTTTTGCTTCTTTAACAAAACCGATTTGCAGCTTATAGTTTAAGTTAAACGATTAATTGCTCTTCCTTTGTCATTTAGAACACAAGATAGTTGCTTTCATTTTCAATGAGCAAACTGTAAGTAACAAAGGTGGCCTTTTGATCTTGGCTTTGCTGCATTATTATGTAGATTTGTAGAAAATGCAGGAAATACTCTGAAAGCTCAAGACAAAAGGTCATCGACCTGAAACGTTGGGCTGAATTTTCCAGCCCCTTGGGGTTGGAGGTGGCAAGGCCGGGAAAATAGAGGAGAGCCACATTGGGACAGCTCCCCGATGCAGTCCCACCTCTGGGGACTTTCCCAGGAGGTGGGCAGCTAATTAGTGCAATTAAGGCCACATTTAGGGGCCATTTTATACTGGCATCGGTATTTTCCCACCATTAGAGTGGGCTCCCTGCTGAGTGTGGAGACTGCCAGCCCATTAGAGGCGGCCTCCCAGCAGCTGGCTGTCATAGACTCCATGCCCCAGTGACTGGGCTGCGGAGATTAAAGGCTGCGACCATGTCCGTCACTAGTCCTGCGGAGGGGTTTCCCCTCCACCCCGGTAGCCCTAGCCCATCTTTGGGCCTCTTTAAGTGTTAACTTCTCCGCAGGTAACTGAGGGCACCTCAATGCTGATCCTTCCACACATTCCCCTGCCTGCCTCAGTAGTGCCCACCTCTACCAGTGATGCTACTGGCCTGACATCATTGTGGGCCCTCTGATTGGGCTTCCTGATTCCCTGGTCCGTCCTTAATTGGAAGCAGGTTCTCAATTGACCAGCTGCGGCAAGATCATGCCCAACGTTCCACCACAGCCACTTCGGGGTTCCCACCCGAAGTTGAGGTTGACATCAGGATGACGACCCATTCAGGAAAATCCAACCCATTGACTCTGTTCCTCTCTCCACAGATGCTATCAGACCTGAGGTGCATTTCAAGTATTTTCTATTTTTCTTTCAGATTTCCAGTATTCCAGTATTCTATTGTTTATGTAAATGTTTTCTTTGGTTCATAGGGATTGAGGACTTACTGATTGATCTGGCACTAAGCACAAGAAAAATATCTGCCAGAAGTACTAAACATATAACAAGTATGAGAAAGCTGATGGCATTCATACAGGTTTGGACATGGATTGGGTAGGGAATGGCAGATAAATTTTAATATGAACAAATGGATTGGTTGGACATTAGTGAGATGGTACAAATTTAGGACAGAATTAAAAAGGAGGTTAGGGATTCTCTTTACACAGAGGGTGGATAGAATGAAGACTTCTCAGCCTCAATTTATTGCTGAAGCAGTGTTCATAAATTCTTTTAAAAGGAAATTAGAAAATCACTTGAAAAAGAAAGGACCTGGGAAGTGTATAGGTGAGTGGGATTAGACTAGATCAATTGTGTGATTAAAAAACATTGGAATAGACTTGTTTTTGTGCTGTAATAATTCCTGAGTCCAACATTCTGTGAGGGTTTAGTGATAGAAAAATCCAGAAGTAATTCTTTGTTATAGCCAGCTTCTGTGTAAAGAATTTTTATATCCTTCCCTTTAATTCTATTTGTGATTCTCTTAAATTTGTGCCATGTTACTATTGTGCCACGGGCCCATGAAAAGAAGTTATCATTATAACTCTTTATTTCCTTTAAGATGTGGTAAGAATAACCCTAAACTGCTATTTAGGAGTGAAATCAGAATAAAATCAGGAAGCACTTTTTTACAGCAAGGGTAATATTCCGTCCCCCAAAAGTCTGTGGATGTTGAACCAATTCAACATTTCAAGACTGTGATCGATAGATTTTTGTTGGTAAGGGTGGAATGCATTTGTATATTATGTTAATGATGTAATGACATGAGGACTTCCTTGAAGTAGCCATGCTTGGTGTCCATTTTCCCTGCTAGTGCCACTGAAATATATTACAGATTATGGTGATGAGGATGAGATAAAAGTCCATAAATATCAGAAGCATACAGCAGCAGTGACTGCCGTGAACAAGATCAGTCAGCTCCTGGTGACCCACCTGCTTGGATGGCAGAGATTTTTGGCTGGATTGCGTGAAGCCTGAGCCTCAAACTGTCTCCTCAGTTGAATGGGATACCACAGGGTCCGAATGTGCATCATGTTCAAGGTGCTCATTTACATAAGAGAAGGTTTTCAACCATGGATTAGACTGGTTTCATGGACAACCACAATAAACAGTTTACTGGGTTACTGTGAATTTGCACCCACAACCTAGGAAGCCTAGGAACATATGAGAGGGCATGAGAACCATTCAGTTCATATATTGAAAGAAAGGAAATGTTTTTCTGAGCTAAGAATGCTTTGGAACTTGAAGGTGAAAGAGGTCAAGGTGCAAAATAAGGCAATACTTGAGTGCAAGAAAACAAATTTGCAAACAGAAATTGGCCCAGAAGTGTATGGCACACTAACAAACCTTCTTGCCCCTGACAAGACAAAAGATGTGCTATTCCAAACAATTATCATTAAGTTGGAGGAACATTTCAACCCTAATCCACTAGAGATAGTGGAAAACGACAAATTTGGAACCAGAAATCAGAAAAATAGTGAAACAGTTGATGAGTACATTGTGGCACTGAAGAGTTTATTACTACAATGCAACTTTGGCGCTTTCAGAGACGATGCATTACGAGACAGATTTGTGTGTGAATTGGTGGACTAAAGAATCCAATCGAAGTTACTGTACACACAAAATCTTACATTTGAGCTAGTGTGTAAGATTGTTTTTTCTATGGAACTGGCATCAAAGAATGCTCAGAAATTTCATCCTATGCCAGTAACTAATACAGCTTCTGTCCACTGTCAGAAGGTTTCCGCAAAGCCTAAAGTGGAGAGACCTAGTCAAAAGAGTGCTGATTATAGCATTTAAATGTCTTGTTATCACTGTAGGAGCAACTACATGACACAAGCATGTCAGTACAGAAATGCCAAGTGCTTTAATTGCCAAAAGATAGGCCATATTGCAACTGCTTGCCAAGTGAAGGCCAACGCAGGAAAGGGAATTCAATGGAAAATGGAAAACAACAACGTCACAAGAGTAGAGTTCACAATTTTGAAGTGTCTCCAGAGTGCCTAGTGAAGAGGAGCTAGGGCTGTACAGCATTTATGCCACTAGTAATCACAATGACAGAGACATTTGTACAAAGGTGTTGGTAAATCAACAGGACATCAACAGGCGCTTTGATACAGCTGCAGATTGCTCCATTATGAGTAGAGATATGTACGCGAGCAACTTCAGTGACCTCTAACTGAGAGCACAGTTCAAAGAACAAAGAACAGTACAGCACAGGAACAGGCCATTCGGCCCTCCAAGCCTGCACCGATCTTGATGCCTGCCTAAACTAAAACCTTCTGCACTTCCGGGGACCGTATCCCTCTATTCCCATCCTATTCATGTATTTGTCAAGATGCCT
This sequence comes from Heterodontus francisci, assembly GCF_036365525.1. NCBI lineage: Eukaryota > Metazoa > Chordata > Chondrichthyes > Heterodontiformes > Heterodontidae > Heterodontus > Heterodontus francisci. The sequence goes on from NC_090375.1 coordinate 43,899,310, forward strand.
CTTAAACGTCGCTATTGTACCTGCTTCCACCACCTCCCCCGGCAGCAAGTTCCAGGCACTCACCACCCTCTGTGTAAAGAACTTGCCTCGCACATCCCCTCTAAACTTTGCCCCTCTCACCTTAAATCTATGTCCCCTAGTAACTGACTCTTCCACCCTGGGAAAAAGCTTCTGACTATCCACTCTGTCCATGCCGCTCATAACTTTGTAAACCTCTATCATGTCACCCCTCCACCTCCGTCGTTCCAGTGAAAACAATCCGAGTTTATCCAACCTCTCCTCATAGCTAATGCCCTCCAGACCAGACAACATCCTGGTAAACCTCTTCTGTACCCTCTCCAAAGCCTCCACATCCTTCTGGTAGTGTGGCGACCAGAATTGCACGCAATATTCAAAGTGTGGCCTAACTAAAGTTCTGTACAGCTGCAGCATGACTTGCCAATTTTTATACTCCATGCCCCGACCAATGAAGGCAAGCATGCTGTATGCCTTCTTGACTACCTTATCCACCTGCGTTGCCACTTTCAGTGATCTGTGGACCTGTACGCCCAGATCTCTCTGCCTGTCAATACTCCTAAGGGTTCTGCCATTTACTGTATACTTCCCACCTGCATTAGATCTTCCAAAATGCATTACCTCACATTTGTCCGGATTAAACTCCATCTGCCATTTCTCCGCCCAAGTCTCCAACCGATCTATATCCTGCTGTATCCTCTGACAATCCTCATCACTATCCGCAACTCCATCAACCTTTGTGTCGTCCGCAAACTTACTAATCAGACCAGCTACATTTTCCTCCAAATCATTTATATATACTACAAACAGCAAAGGTCCCAGCACTGATCCCTGCGGAACACCACTAGTCACATCCTTCAGTTGAAAACATGCTCTGGTGAGGTGTTCGAAATGTGTGGACAAATTAAGTGAAATATCTAATATAAGGGGAAGTCTCTCAAATTACCCATTGTTGTAGTGAGATGTCAACGAACCAACATTAATGATAAAATATCGACTGTGTGCATGTTTTCCAAGTTGAGATGACCATGAAGCTTGATCAGCTATTGAATAGTAACAGCAACATTTTCAAGGATAGCTATGAAGGTATAATCGCTGTGAAAGTGTACATCCAAATCAGGCCTGATGCTAAACTAGTCTATTGCAAGACTAGTTTGGTTTCTTCTGCTCTTAAAACCAGGTTGTAGAGAAAATAAAGAAGCTAAAGAGAATTGGTGTGCTATTAAAAACTGAGCACAGTGATTGGGCAATCCCAATTGTAGTAGTGCCAAGTCCGACAATACTGTAAAACTATGTGGGGACTACAAAGTCACAATCAACAGGCAGTGGATGATGCAGTATCCACTACTGACCTCTCAAGATTTTTCTGCAGAGTTAGCAGGATCCAAGCTATTCGCAAATTTGGGTTTGTCCCATGCTTATGCACAGTCAATGTGGGTCGTTACATCAGCAATATCTCACAATAAACACACACATGGGGTTATACTTCTACATGAAGCTGCCCTATGGTGTGACGTTTTCTCCAAATAACTTGCAAGCTACAATGGATCAGATTTTGTAAGGAGTGCCGCATTGTTTGTGTAATTAGGATGTGCTTTCCTGAAATCTGAAGTAGTGCACCTTAGCTTGAAAATCAATGAAAAAGGACCTCAGCCAGTGAAAGAAAAAATAGAGGCTATAGTAAATGCTCCAAAAGATGTGTCTGAGCTTAGATCTTTTCTAGGCATGGTTCAATACTACTCACGATTTCTGCCTGAGCTTACTATGGTGTTAGCGCCATTATATGAATTGTGGAAGAAAGATGTGGAATGGGAATGATCTAAAGCACAAGATGCTTATGATGCATGTAAGAGAATCTTGACAAGTGATGCACTATTCGTTCATTTCAACAGAAGTCGTGACCTAAAGCTAGCATGTGACACTTCAAACTATGGAGTTGGAGCAGTGATCAGTCATGTTATGGATGATGGCTAAGAGAAGCCGGTAGCTGTTGTGTTGTGTACCCTGACCAAGAGTGAACTCAACTACGCACAGATAGAAAAGGAAGCGCTTGGAATCATCTTTGGAATCAAAAAGTTTCACCTGTTTTTGTTGGGTCGAAACTTCATATTAGTAACAGATCATGAACCTGTAATAGCTATTCTGGGACCAAAGTTTGCAATACAGACAATGGCAGCCGTCGGCTGTACCTCTCTCACAGTATGACTACAACACTGAACATTGCAGCTCGAAAGAGATTGCTATCGCTGACGTACTATCACGTTTGCCACGTGAGATCTCAGAAGTAGACTGTGAAGGTGAAATTTTCACAATATGAGGAGGAGGTGATGACTTACCAATCACTGCAACTGAAATTGCAGCTGAAGCTCAGAAAGACTCAAGGATGTATTTTATTCTCCCGCCGCTGGGAACAACGACAGGTGAAAAAATGGCTGCCACGATCTAGCGCGAGGCAGCTCATTTCAATATGCAGGGCGGTCTTCCCCCCCCCACAATTCCATGGTGGGGGTGGACTCTGCGATGCCGGTAACGGCATCAGCTGCCTCTGCACAGGCACTGGCGCCATTTTTAAAGGGTTGCCAGACGTGCACAGGCAGAAAAAAGTTCAACCCCAGAACCCCACCTTCCCACCCCCGCAATACACTGTCCATAAATGTATGACCCATTTCTCACCCAACCCCCCTTAATACACAGAAAATAATGGTAGCCCCGTTTCCCCCCAAAAAAACACTTAATTGACAAAGTGCAGAGGTTACCCCATCCCCCATGCACTAGAAATGCAGAGTTGATACTGTTACCACCACCTCCCCCCCACTACACTAAAAATCCTAATTTCCCCCCTTCCCCACCTCGATGGTACCAGCTTTCTCTGGATGGGAAATTGAAGGTGTGTGAGTGCCAGCTGTCACACAGAAGATTGCGGACAGTCGGTAAGATTTCAGGGAATTATATATTAATGTATTCATGTCCTTCATTTCAATATTTAACGTTGGGTCCCATAGCCGAGCGGCAGGGGTGCCACCATGGAACCTTGCCACCGCCGGGAAGACCGGGCCCCGCTAACCTAGCATAGGGCTCCGTGGCAGGCCACTGCTGCTGCAATTTTCTGGCCCCCCCACCACGGAGCCCGAAATCGGGAGCTGAACAAAATTCAGCCCTCAGTGTTGAAAACGGTCGATGAACAGACATTGAATAGATGGACAGAATTTCACCGGTTGACTAAAACCGTTCCACAGGTGATGCATTTTGGGAGGACTAACAAGGCAAGGGAATATACAATGGATGGTAGGACCCTTGGAAGTACAGAAGGTCAGAGGGACCTTGGTGTACTTGTTCATAGATCACTGAAGGCAGCAGCACAGGTAGATAAGGTGGTTTGGAAGGCATATGGGATACTTGCCTTTATTAGCTGAGGCATAGAATATAAGAGCAGGGAGGTTATGATGGAGCTATATAAAACACTAGTTAGGCCACAGCTGGAGTACTGTGTACAGTTCTGGGCACCACATTATAGGAAGGATGTGATTGCACTGGAGAGGGTGCAAAGGAGATTCACCAGGATGTTGCCTGGGCTGGAGCATTTCAGCTCTGAAGAGAGACTGAAAAGACTAGGTTTGCTTTCCTTAGGACAGAGAAGGCTGAGGGGGGACATGATTAAGGTATACAAAATTATGAGGGGCATTGATAGGTTAGGTAGGAAGAGACTTTTTCCCTGAGCGGAGGGGTCAATAACCAGGGGGCATAGATTTAAGGTAAGGGACAGGAGGTTTAGAGGGGATTTGAGGAAAGATTTTTTCACCCAGAGGGTGGTTGGAATCTGGAATACACTGCCTGAAGAGGTGGTAGAGGCAGGAACCCTCACAACATTTAAGAAGTATTTAGATGAGCACTTGAAATGCCATAGCATACAAGGCTACGGGCCAAGTGCTGGACAATGGGACTCGAATAGTTAGGTGCTTGATGGCTGGCACAGACAAGATGGACTGAAGGGCCTGTTTCTGTGCTGTAGAACTCTATGACACTACGACAATTGTGGCAATAATTTGCCCTGTGAACTGCTAAGTGTGGTCATAGAGTGATGGCATCTAGTTCTTTGAAAAATACAATTCTGGCAGAACTCCATACTGAACACACAGGAATAGTCAGTATGAAATCCATAGAATGAGGTTTTATTTATTGCCCTGGTTTAGGCAGTGACCTAGAATCATTGGTTCACAAATGCCAAAACTGTAGAAATAAGCAATTGTGGTCAACACCAACTCGACTATTTCAAAGAGTTTATGTAGATTTTTATGAGAAGGAAATTTCTTAGTACTCATTGATAGCCACTCGAAGTGGATCAAAGGAAAGCACATGTGTGAAAATATCAATGCTGAACAAGCAATAGATGAGTTCTGGTCTATTCTTGATGTGGTGGACGAGCAGAGGAGCTTCTCTCAGATAACAGTCCTCAATTTCGTTTTGCTCCATTCCAAAATTTCATGAAGCAAGATGGTATCAAACATATCTTCACTCCTCCTTACCATCCAGCATCAAATAGAGCAGCTGAAAGATCTGATAGGATGGTTATAGAAGCACTCAGGAAATATGTGCTGCACAGGTGTTTGAATTTCAGTGTAAAACAGCAGATGGCTAATTTCCTGCCGAAGTATAGAACAGCCCCATACTCTACTATGGAATATCCACTTGCTGAGCTTTTGATGAAGAGAAGATTAAAGACACATTTGAATCTACTTCTACCTAACTTGACTGCTAAAGCTGAACACATGGGGGCGGCACAGTGGGGCAGTGGCTAGTGCCGCAGCCTCACAGCTCCAGGGACCCAGGTTCGATTCTAGGTACTGCCTGTGTGGAGTTTGCAAGTTCTCCCTGTAACCGCGTGGGTTTTCACTGGGTGCCCCGATTTCCTCCCACAGCCAAAGACTCGCAGGTGATAGGTAAATTGGCTGTTGTAAATTGCCCCTAGTGCAGGTAAGTGGTAGGGAATATGGGATTACTGTCGGGTTAGTATAAATGGGTGGTTGTTAGTCGGCACAGACTCGGTGGGCTGAAGGGCCTGTTTCAGTGCTGGATGTCTAAATAAATAAATAAACAAACAAACAAACAGTTCAGTCAGAAATGTCAGCAAAACAAAAGCGAATGCAATTTCAGGCAAAGTGGTAGTGCTCGTGTTTTGAATTTACATCACAAGTCACACCAGTGGGATCTGGAAAATGTAGTAGAAGTGTGTGGAACCAAAAGATGTTTGATTGAAATTGATGCAAAAGTGAGAAATTGCCATGTCGATCACATGATCCCTGCAAGTGATGAACCAAAATATGAACGATCCGCTTGATCACGAGCTCAGGTCAGAATATGAACCAATTCAGATTTCAGTGTCTGAAGTGCCAATTTCTGAGAAAAAAGCAAGATCTTCTTCAAGCACTGAACCAAAACCAAGCAGTCAAAAACCTGACTCTATACCATCAAGTTATGAAACCTGATTTGCCGATATGGTTCACTGTAGAGAAACAAAAAGAAAGGTACTTTTCTTTTGAAAGAGGAAGCAGTGTAAGGTATTTTGTATATTATGTTAATGATGTGATGACATGATGACATAATGACGAAAATAAACACTTCCTTGAACTGGCCATTCTTGGTGACTATTTTCTCTGCTCGTGCCACCCGAATATATTAGAAAAGGATATCAAGGAATATGGAACAAAGGCAGGTAAATGGAGTTGAGGTACAGATCATCTATGGTCTAACTGAATGATGGATTAGGCTTGAGGGATTGAATGTGCTAATGTTGCTATGTTCCTGTTTTCCCATGTAAAATGTTAGCAGAACTCAAGTTGAAGTTATTATGCCTGGATGACTGTTGAATAAAGTCAGAGAGGAGACAGCCAAAGCACTGGCCACAATTTTTCAATTGTGCCATGGGACTGGAGGGTGGCCAGTGTTGTAGAAGCTGCTGTTCCATCGAGAAGCTGGAGGTGGATAAAACAGCAACTATAGTGAGTCGAGTCATAGAGACATTTATGGCACAGAAGGAGGCCATTCGGCCCATTGCGTCCATGCCAGCTCTCCACAGAGCTATGCAGTCAGTCCCACTCCCCTGCTCGATCCCCTAGACCTGCAAGTCTCTTTCTTTCAAGTGGCCATCCAACTTTTTCTTAAAGTCATTGATTGTCTCTGCTTCCACCGCTCTTATGGGCAGCGAGTTCCAGGTCATGTGATATACATAAATGATTTGGAGGAAAGTATAGGTGGTCTGATTAGCAAGTTTGCAGACGACACTAAGATTGCTGGAGTAGCAGATACTGAAGGGGACTGTCAGAGAATACAGCAGAATATAGATAGATTGGAGAGTTGGGCAGAGAAATGGCAGATGGAGTTCAATCAGGGCAAATGCGAGGTGATGCATTTTGGAAGATCCAATTCAAGAGTGAAATATACAGTAAATGGAAAAGTCCTGGAGAAAATTGATGTACAGAGAGATTTGGGTGTTCAGGTCCATTGTTCCCTGAAGGTGGCAACGCAGGTCAATAGAGTGGTCAAGAAGGCATACGGCATGCTTTCCTTCATCGGACGGGGTATTGAGTACAAGAGTTGGCAGGTCATGTTACAGTTGTATAGGACTTTGGTTCGGCCACATTTGGAATACTGCGTGCAGTTCTGGTCGCCACATTACCAAAAGGATGTGGATGCTTTGGAGAGGGTGCAGAGGAGGTTCACCAGGATGTTGCCTGGTATGGAGGGCACTAGCTATGAAGAGAGGTTGAGTAGATTAGGATTATTTTCATTAGAAAGACGGAGGTTGAGGGGGGACCTGACTGAGGTGTACAAAATCATGAGAGGTATAGACAGAGTGGATAGCAAGAAGCTTTTTCCCAGAGTAGGGGATTCAATTACTGGGGGACACGAGTTCAAAGTGAAAGGGGAAATGTTTAGGGGGGATATGCGTGGAAATTTCTTTACGCAGAGGGTGGTGGGTGCCTGGAACGCTTTGCCAGCGGAGGTGGTAGACGTGGGCACGATAGCGTCTTTTAAGATGTATCTAGACAGATACATGAATGGGCAGGAAGTAAAGAGATACAGACCCTTAGAAAATAGGCGACAGGTTTAGATAGAGGATTTGGATCGGCGTAGGCTTGGAGGGCCGCAGGGCCTGTTCCTGTGCTGTAATTTTCTTTGTTCTTTGTTCTTTGTTTTGTCATTACCATCCATAAAAACGTGCTTCCTCATATTCCCCTGTCTCGATTGCCCAAAACTTCCAATTTGTGCCTCCTATTCCTTATACCATTAGTAAATGGCATAACATCAATAGTGGGCAAACTCCGAGAATCCATAGTTGAACACACAATTAAACAAGCATTTAGAAATGCAAGGGTTAATCAAGGGCTGCAAACATGAATTTGTTTAAGGTGAGTCATGGCTGACAAACTTAATAGAGCTTATTGAAGAAGAGACCATTGGCAAGATAAATGGATGACGTAGACATGATGTATATGGATTTTTTATAAAGGACTTGATAAGTTTCACAAGAGGGTTGCCAAGAAAATTCAAGAGCATGGTAAAGAGAATATGAAGCTCAGTGATTTAGGAGTGAAATCAGAAGTCGCTTTTTAACCCTATCCCCCAAAAGCCTGTGGATGTTCGCTCGCCTGAAATTTTCAAGATTGAGATTGATAGATTTTTGTTGGGTAACAGTTTCAAAGGATATGGAACAAAGGCAGGTAAATGGAGTTGAGGTACAGATTAACCTTGATCTAATTGAACAGTAGAACAGGTTTGAGAGGATGAATGGCCGACTCCTGTTCCTATTAGTTTGTGTTTATCTTTAGTTTGAGTAAACCTTGAGCCTATTATAGAGTCATAGAGTCATAATGACACAAAAGGAGGCCATTTGGCTCCTTGGTATAAGTTCTTATAGTCTTCATACTTGTCCCGGATTTCAAGTGCTAAATGCATTGCATTAGCTTCAAACACGATCTAATCTCCCTCTGCAGCCAAGGAACCTTGCATGACGATCGATACACACCAATCCCAAAATTACAATTTGGGCCATGACTTTTTTTTTATCTTGCTATAATTTCTCCTAGTCAAACAATTTTTTCCTTCATTTTTTTTTATTATTCAGGTGCTGCACCTCACTGTTCTGCTGCACTACTTCCTTTAATGCTCTTCTCTTTGCTACACCTCTTTACTTAGAAGCATGTCAGGTAATGGTTCCTTTCATGTTGGCTCGGATTTTTATTTCAATGCAAGGGCAGACACTTAATGTGCTGGTTTCTCAATGCTTCAAGGAGAGCAGGAAGAGGCAACCCTCCAAAAGTGTCTAAATGGCTAGTTAAGGTTGGAAATGAGCTTCTTTTCAGATCCTTAAGGGCCAGTTTGGAATTTTCTTATTAAGTCCACGCAGGGTCTCGACCATGACAGGGAGGAGGAGGCAATAACACAGTGGGGAGTGAGTCAGGACGATGGGACAGCAGCAAAAGGTACCATTAGAGAGGGAAGACTCAGAGGAAGCCCTCACTCACAGGCAACCAGTTGTACAGCATCAAGAGAATAATACCTGTAATATCACTTCATTCTGAACAAGGGCATTTTGGCTGGGCAGCCTTGCAGGGTTGGATGAGGGGCCCTGCACACAGCCGATTCTGCCTCCCATGTCTCCTCCTCCTCTGAAAGGATGTGCGCTTCACCCTGTGCCACCGCTTCTAATACTGCGTGAGGACCCACCAAGGTGTCTCTGCTCTGACAGAGGATGCACAAGAAAGACGTGATGATACAGTCTCCAATGTTTCTTCCTCCTCTGACTCCTCCAGAGCATGGTGGAGATGTATCAACTTCTCCTACTCTGCAGCTGGCCCTGGGGGAGACATAAGAGAAGGTGGTCATGAGAAATTGGCACAATCAACAGATGCTTCTGCTGCTTAAAATAATGCAATGACAGCTTATGCATTGATAGCTCATTGCACAGAGATGATTGTAATGTTTCCCATGAACTTAGAGATGCTGAGATCTTTTACCCTGTCTATACTGGACTCCCGTTTCTCTGTCTCCAACGTCCTGGTGACTTGCCAGATCAAGAGTGAGCTCTTCAAAAATGTATCAGTGATGCGATGTGGGGCACCTCACCAACTAAGAGTGCCCATTCCCTCTCCCTAGCACTGTTCTCCTGTTTGGCCTGTGAGATGAAGAAAGATGCAATTAGGACAATCTCTCTCTCCCTCACCACTTGCAGCTTTTCATTCACATAAGAGTTGCAATCTTTACTGTAGCCTACAGTTAAGGTTATCAGTTATGCTGATGAGTCATCAATGTTGCTGAGCACACATCTCTCCCATGGTCAGGAGAACTCTATGAGCCCTCAGGATGCTCCTCTGTTTTGCATTCTGGTGACATGGTCATCTGGGTCTATCTTTGGACTCATCTTGCCAGACCTAAACAAGTCAATGAAAAGTTTGCAGCACTGGAACCAATTCCTCCTCACCACTCCTCTGCTATTGACCTCCAATTATGCCTTCTTTTTTTCATTCATTCGTGGGATATGAGCATCGCTGGCAAGGCTAGAATTTGTTTCCCATCCCTAGTTGCCCTTGAGAAGGTGGTGATGAGCTGCCTTCTTCAGCTACTGCAGTTAATCTGGTGTAGGTACACACAGAGTGCTCTAAGGGGAGGGAGTTCCAGGATTTTAACCCAGTGACAGTTCTTCAAGGTTTTGTTATTTTTTTTTATTTGTTTCTAGGATGTGGGCATTGCTGGCTAGGCCAGCATTTATTGCAAATCCCTAATTGCCCTTGAGATGGTGATGGTGAGCTGCCTTCTTGAACCTCTGCAGTCCTTGGTGTGTCGGTACACCCACAGTGCTGTTAGGAAGGGAGTTACAGGATTTTTGACCCAGCGACAGTGAAGGAATGGCAATATAGTTCCAAGTCAGGATGGTGTGTGGCTTGGAGGGGAACTTGCAGTTGATGGTGTCCCCATGCATCTGCTGCCCTTGTCCTTCTAGGTGGTAGAGGTCATGGGTTTGGAAGGTGCTGTGGAAGGAACCTTGGAGAGTTGCTGCAGTGCATCTTGTAAATGGTACGTACTGCTGCCTCTGTGCGTCGGTGGTGGAGGGAGTGAATGTTGAAGGTGGTGGATGGGGTGCCAATTAAGCGGGCTGCTTTGTCCTGGATGATGTAGAGGTTCTTGAGTGTTGTTGGAGCTGCACCCATCCAGGCAAGTGGAGAGTATTCCATCACACTCTTGACTTGTGCCTTGTAGATGGTGGACAGGCATTGATGAGTCAGGAGGTGAGTTACTTGCTGCAGAATTCCCAGCTTCTAACCTGCTCTTGTAGCCACAGCATTTATGTGGTTGGTCCATTTCAGTTTCTGGTCAATGCTGACCCCCAGGATGTTGATAGTGGGGGAATCGGCAATGGTAATGCCTTGAATGTCAAGGGGAGATGGTTGGATTAACTCTTGTTTAGATGGTCATTGCCTAGCACTTGTGTGGCACAAGTGCTACTTGCTGCTTATCAGACCAAGGCTGAATGTTGTTCTGGTCTGGCTGCTTATGGAACCGATTGCTTCAATATCTGAGGAGTCGTGAATGGTGCAATCGTCAGTGAACGTTCCCACTTCTGACCTTATGATTGAAGGAAGGTCATTGATGAAGCAGTTAAAAATGGGACTAGGATTGTACCTTGAGGAACGTCTGCAGCCATGTCCTGGGACTTAGATGACTGGCCTCCAACAACCACAACAATCTTCCTTTCTGCTAAGTAAGACTCAACCAGTGGAGAGTATTTCCCCTGATTCCCATTGACTTCCATTTTTCTAGGACTCCTTGATGCCACACGGTCAAATGCTGCCTTGATGTCAAGGGCAGTCACTCTCATCTCACCTCTGGAATTCAACTCTTTTGTCCATGTTTGGACCAAGGCTGTAATGAAGCCTGGAGCAGAGTGGCCCTGGTGGAACCAAAACTGAGCATTTGTAAGTAGACTATTGTTGTGTAAGTGCTGCTTGACAGTATTGTTGACGACACCTACCATCACTTTGCTGATAATCAAGAGGAGGCTGATGGGCGGTAATTGGCCGGATTGGATTTCTCCTGCTTTTTGAGGACAGGCCTCCCGACTGTACACCACCGTGCCACCACCTCTGCTGGCTATGTTCTGTCCCACCGGCACGGATGGTGATGGATGAGTCAGGGACATTAGCTGTAAGGTATTATTTGGTAAGCATTACTATGTCAGGCTGTTCCTTGATGGGCAATATTTCACATTGTTGGGTAAATGTCATTTTTGTGACTGTACTGTAATAGCTTGGCTTGGGTTGCAGCTAGTTCTGGAGCACAGGTCTTCAGTACTATTGCCAGAATGTTGTCAGAGCCCATAGCCTTTGTTGGATCCAATGCCTTCAGCTGTTTCTTCATATCATGTGGAGTGAATCAAATTGACTGAAAACTGGCATCTGTGATGCTGGTAACCTCAGAAAGAGGCCGAGATGGATCATCCACTAGGTACTTCTGGCTGAGGATGGTTGCAAATGCTTCAGCCTTGTCTTTTGCACTGATGTGCTCGGCTGTCCCATTGTTGAGGATGGGATATTTGTGGAGCCTCCTCCTCCCCTTATTTGTTTAATTGTCCACCACCATTCATGTCTGCATGTGGCAGGACTGCAGAGCTTTGATCTGATCCATTGGTTGTGGAATCGCTTCGCTCTGTCTATCGCATGTTGCTTCCGCTGTTTACTTTAGATTTCCCAGCCTCTGACAGGCTCTTGTAGCCACAGTGTTTGTATGTCTGGTGCAGTTAAGCTTCTGGTCAATGGTAAACCCTAGGATGTTGATGGTGGGGGATTCTGTGATGGTAATGCTGTAGAATGACAAAGGGAGATGGTTCGATTCTCTCTTGTTGGAGATGGTCATTGCCTGGCTGTCAGGCAAGCCTGCCAAGACTGAGGCACACATTATTTCGCCACATGAACATTAAAACTTAAAATTGCAAGCCCCTGACTGGGAACACATTTGCATAGTAACAGACAGTTTTGGAACAACGGGGATCCAGTCGTTGCTTCCCCAATACACAGAAGAAGTGGTCAGACCAGTTTTAGTCACATGACTAACTGGCTGTTGCAGAGGTTTGAACTAAGAGTTTTAAAATGGAGAAATCAGAAAACTCCTGGCTCTGGGTCTGAGAACATCTCTCTCCTGTCTGCTCTCATCTTGCTGCCACCAGCTTCGGAAACCATTGAAGACATCTGAACCTCAAAGAGAGAAAAGACTTCTGCATTGAACAAGGTTTAAGAAGAATACTGGGCCCCAACGAAATGTAAGAGCTGCCTATAATCGAAGACTCTACAGTGAGCTGTAACCACAGAAACAGTAACCAGAAACCCCCTTCAGAGACTGCCTCAAACCTTTCACCTTATATTTTCCTCTCCTCTTTTCTGTCCCTATCTGCATGTGTGTATCGCATGTGCATGCTAGCGTGGGTATGTCATAGGCATTAACCGTATTAGAGTTTAACGTTTAATAAATTACACTTTTCTCCTTTAAACTGAATAAAGCCTGTTTATGCTCATTTCTTTGCCTTATAATTGGAAGCTGTGAACAAGGATTCTATAAGGGGGAGCTCAAAACACAGTGTGTTTAAAAATAAAACCCTGTTACAATAAGACCTGGTGAAGACAGTAACAGACCCCGAGACACCTTTCACACCTGGTCGTAACACTGGCACGTTTATGTAGTCCTGTGTTGTAGCGTCAGCAGATTGGCACCTCATTTTTAGGTATGCATGGTACTGCTCCTGGCATGCTCCCCTGCACTTTTCATTGAACCAGGATTGACCCCCCAGCTTGATGACAATGGTAGAGTGGGGGATATGAGAGGCCATGAGGTTACAGATTGTGGTTGAATACAATTCTGCTGCTGCTGAAGGCCCACAGCACCTCATGGATGCCCAGTACTGATCTGCTGGATCTGTTCTGAATCTATCCCTTTTCGCATCATGGTAGTGCAACACAACATGATGGACAGTACCCTCAGTATGAAGACGAGACTCCGTCTCTACAAGGACTGTGTTGTAGTCACTCCTACAAATACTCTCATGGACAGATGCATCTGCAACAGGTAGATTGGTGAGGACAAGGTCAAGTAGGTTTTTGCCTCCTGTTGGCTCCCTCACCACCTGCTGAGGCCCATTCTAGCAGCTATGTCCTTTCGGACTTGGCCAGCTCGGTGTTACCGAGCCACTCCTGCTGATGGGCATTGAAGTCGCCCACTCAGAATACTTTCTATGCCCGTGCTACCCTCAGTGCTTCTTCCAAGTGGTGTTCAACTTGGAGGAGTACTGATTCATCAGCTGAGGGAGGGAGGTGGTGATAATCAGCAAGAGGTTTCCTTGCCCATGTTTGACCTGATGCCATGAGACTTCCCGTAGTCCAGAGTCAATGTTGAGGACTCCCAGGGCAACACCTTCCCGTCTGTACACTACTGTGCTGCTACCTCTGTTAGGTGCGTTTGGTCCCACTGGCACAGATGGTAATGGATGAGTCAGGGACATTGGCTGGAAGGTATCATTTGGTGAGTTTTACTATGTCAGGCTGTTGCTTGATGAGTCTGTGGGACAGCTCTCCCAATTTTGGCACCAGTCCCCAGATGTATGTGAGGAGGGCTTTTCAGGGTTGACTGGGCACTGTGTGCCATTGTTTCTGGTATCTAGGTCGATGCTGAGTGGCCCATTCTGTTTTATTCTTTTTCAACTTTTCTGTAGCGGTTTGATACAAATGATTGGCTTTCTAGGCCATTTCAGAGGGCAGTTAATAGTCATCCACATTGCTGTGGGTCTGGAGTCACATGTAGGCCAGACCATGTAAGGATGACAGATTTCCTTCCCAAAAGGACATGAGTGAACCAGATGGGTTTTTATAACAATCGATAGTGATTTCAGAGTCACCACTAGACTGGCCTTTTATTTTCAAATTTATTGATTGAATTTAAATTTCACCTTTAGCCATAGTAGGATTCGAACCCAGTTCCCAGAGCATTAGCCTGGTGCTCTGGGTTACTAGTCTAATGAAATTACCACTACACCATCGCCTCCCCAGGTTCACAATGTGGAACGCCTTCTCGCCTTTTGACTGAGAGTTGCTTCCCTCTGAGTCTTGTCTCAGGTCTGTTTTGCTGTGGTCTCTGTGTATCGGCTTGCATCTGCATCAGTATCTGGAGCTCTCCTTGCTGCTATTGCCCTGTTCCTGCACCTGTTGCCTGTTTGATGTGCCCTACTGTGACTTCTAGCTGCATCTTCGGAGCCAGATTTCTTGCATAAGCGGGCCATGTATCCTTTTGCACAGATCTTAAGATGCAGGACAATGTCGTCATGAGTGGGACCAACCACACTTCCCACATAGCATGCTTACTCTTTTCGACCTGGTTATGATGCCGATAACGTTGGCTGCACCTGGTGATTGCAGGTACTGTTGTCCAGCTACAATGGCTTCATATTTCCTGCCATCTACGAGCAGTGCATCAATGCTGTGACTTTCTTTTTCCCCAAGAGGTCTTTCTAAAATGCTTCAATGGGTGTTGAACTAATCACCAGCTCCATTATTTGGTCTGACAGCTCAGCTTCTGAAAAATCACATTCATTGCCCTTGCTACAGGATCTACTGACAAACTGGTCAATTGATTCCTGTGGCTGTTGCCTGCAGGACATCAATGCTAGGTGGTAAATTCTAAAATTCACTTTTAATCTGAGCTGATATTCTAGCGGTTTTCATATCTTTGTGGGATCTTTCTGGTCCTCGTCAGATCAGGCTGAGGTATTGGTTCTGTGTAATCCCTCATTCCCAATTGCTATTAGTATTTTTACAGCCTATTTCCCTGGTTCTACAATTATTTGGTCAGTGAAGCATAACTGCATTCTTTGCTTGAAAAGTTGGAACTCAGACAGGATATCCATGGCCTTCCAGTTCATGCTGGGAAATTTAGTACCTATCTTCCTGCTGTTCTTTTGCTTAAAATGTGCTTTAAGCCTTGTTCAATGACTCTGTACTGTTTTCTTTAAAAAAAACTCTATTGGCTGCTTTGATTGACAGGAGCAGGTGTTTGTCAGTGCTTCTCTGTTTATCTAGCTTCCAGCACTCTCATCTGTCCATTTGCACAGCTGTACAATGGGCATTTCAAGTGCTTTTTTTCTCTGCTAGACTTTGTTCATACAGCTGTTCAATCGGCAATTCTTCATGCTTGAGTGATTTTATGTGTGTGTTTAAACTTTGGCTGAGTGAATGAAAGCTCTTCACGGTCAAGATTTTTTTCTAAGCTTTAAGCTGCGGGCTACTTGAATGGAGGATTCCCATGTTTTTTGCTGTCGGGAACCTCCGGTAATGGCACAGAACTCGATCAGCCTGGGAGGCGATCCTTTGAAAATAATCAATCAGCCTAAGATAGGGATTGGGTTTCCCCTTTTTGTTTCTTTTATTGAGCCTTTAAAAAACAAATCAACTTTGCAAGCTCCTCAAAGCTTTTTTCTCAACAGGGATTCCTGGACTGTTAGGACAATGACTCACCCGATCAGTGATTGATTTGCAGCCTATTGTTCAGTGCTCTGTCTTCTACAGCTATTTGGAACAGTTTCTTTTTTAATTTCTCTCTTTTTAGCTGTATGAAGGTAGTTTTTAAAGTTCCCTGTGACCTTCAATCTTTGATTCTGATGCAACATAAATGAAATGCGTGGAGTTCAGTTGGTTGAAGATCTCAAAACAGGTTTATTAACAGCTAACTATTATATACAGTACAGAGCTAACTATTAACAGCACCTGCATCTAGGTGTTACTGTTACAGAGTGACTCAGGCTTGTAGTCACCTGACTAGCTCATTAGCATACTAAGATCTTAAAGAGCCATCACTTTTAAAGGCAATCACACAACAAAGATAACCCCCCCATCCCAGGTATCAGTTGAGTGAACCTTCTCTGAATTGCCTGTAGCGCATTTATATCCTTTCTTAAATAAGGAGACCAAAACTGTACACAGTACTCCAGATGTGATCTCACCAATACCCTATACAACTGTAGCAAAACATCCCAACTTTTATATTCCATTCCCCTTGCAATAAATGACAACATTCCATTTGCCTTCCTAATCACTTGCTGTAACTGCATGTCAACCTTTTGTGATTAGTAGAAAGCTCTGATCACCTGGCAATTTGCCGACTGTACTCACAGGGTTTCAATACCTGCCAGGTAAGCAATCTTTGTTCCTTTTTTGGTGTGTTTCAGGAATTCCAAAATTCTACTGTACTTGATGTGTTCTTCAGAAAAAAACAAACATTGCCACGCTGTAATATTTGGTGTTTTTCAGGAACATCCCACCGCTGCCACCATATAATATTAAGCGTTTCTTTAGTGTGTGCACTATTGTATGAGTCACAGGAATGCAAGTAATATCTGAAGAATACATGGGTTTTTTTATTGCAACTTAAACTGGAGCGTATATACACACAGCGACTACAGGAGGACACCTACACACATTTCACTCTGTCAGGCTACAACCACAACTCTCTGGTCATGTGTCATTACTTTCTTTGGTGACTCTTCACTTACCACCTTTTAAAGTGATCCCACAACAGTTTCAGGCCAAGTACGCTCCTGTACTAAACTCCAGTTCAGGTAAACCCCTTCAATAGCTTCTCACAAATCAATAGTTACCTTTCTGCTACAATATACTTAAATTCTCTCAAATTAACACTGCCAGCGTAAACAAGCAGCTAATCTAAGCATGTGTACTACTTCCACACTAGTCACTCACCTCCAGTAATGTCATACCAAATTGATAGTTAGCTTGTCATTCAAATCTCCCAAACGGAGTTTAATTCAGTACTTACCTATGCACTCATCCACTTCAGTTTGGGCCCTTTTCCTTAACTGTCTTCAGAATTAACTCAACTTTCCCCAATGAGGGAAGGGGTGCTTATGTTTTTATTTACATTGGTATAAGTTTTTTTGTGGAAATGTTTTAAAGATTGGTTTCAGGATCTATGTTGATTCATGCTGCAATGCAAGGTAGGCATTCTGAACTATCTACCCATTATCCATCATTCAGGTTGTTGCTCATTCTTTAATTTTTTTAGATACATGCATTTTTTTAAATCAAACTTTGCTTTCCATTTTACTTCAAAATACTTAAGCAATTTCAAATTACTAGAATTTGCAACCTATCTCTTCCTATTGTGAAACTCTCTCCTAGCTTGTAACTGTATCCAGATCATTCACACTAATTAAATATGCTGTTGAATTGTCAAGATGGATGATTTTGGGAAACTATATACAGTAATGCAACTTTCATAGATCTGAAACTAATTGGATACTGAGATCTTTTCAGACTGAGAAAATCTGATAAGTGGAATGATATTTTTGTGTTTAGTTACGTTTATACATACACCTCAGAGGGAGATGAGTGAAACCAGCCTTATATCATTGTTTATCTCATATCCCATGAATCAATCAGCTCAAAGGTGACTCTAATTCAAGTCATTCCATTCTTTCAACAAATATGTTCATCAACGCACCATTGAACATTTCTCTCGCAGCCTAAATAAGCGACCTAAGGATCTTTCTCCTCCCTGCATGTTCACTGTCAGATAATCAAGATTCTCATTTTGTTTGTTACTTTAATTCTTTCCCAGGCCTACGAAACTCTGGAAACTCTGATTTTGCTCTGTCTTCCTTCTGCCATACAATCTTCAGGCAGCACTAATTCCTGATTTACTTAATCTACTCTCCTATCTTTTTCTAATCTTAGTAGTGTCCTGCTGCGATGCACCTTATCCCCTCCAACCTGGTTTTTCAATTTTTTTGACAGGATAAAGTTTCTGTTTCCAATGCTATTCTGAGCCTTATGTGGAAAGTTTACTGGTTCAGTAATTGGAAGAGCTGATGTACACTAAATATCTTATTAAATGCCTCGGGCACATTACTTGACTTGCTCTAAGCAAACTCTTGCAGCACATCTACCATTATTCGATATGACTGTCCTACTGCTGAGGATAAGATAACCTTGCTGTAGAATTTAATGTTTTTTGTGTCAAAGATAAGAAAAAATATTGATAAGAAATGAAATATTGCCCTTCAGTTGAGATAAATCCTTGTTTATGTCAATGAAATTGGCTGGTAGTGTTTTGCCTGACATGTTTACAAAGGACAGCACCAAGTAAATTCAATTTTGAATGTTCTACAATTGGTAATTTATTTTCTGAAAATGAAATGTACACAAAAATATGGAGTTTTAGTGACTGAAATAAATTAATAACATTGGATGCTTAGGGATAGTGTGCAGCCTGGTTCATAGTTGTGCTGTTTAGCTTTTTATCAGACAGCAGTGTCACTTTAAGGTATATTGTTATGGTATTCTTTCAGAGAAATTCAAACAAAGAGATATATCAGTGGGGGTCAATTCGAGATTATTTGTGAATTAAGGTATGTATAAAATGGTAACTGTGTAATACTTTTGGGGAATGACCAAGTTATCAAGGTCATAAAAAGTAACAGAAAATTCTGGCTTTTTGTCTTCATATATTATATGTATATATTCATATATATCTATTTTTGACAGACACTTTGAAATATATGGACCCATGCTACATATGTAGATGCTTAACTTCAAATGGAGTGCAGGATTATCCGACTCAGTCCAGCAGTTCAATCTGCCTGTGCCATTTTACTTTTGATTGAACTGTTCACTATGAAAAGTAATTAACCCAAAAAAGGTACAGGGAGTGAAGCTTTACTAGAACACAAGCATCAAAAGCAGGCACCAAAACAGAATGAAGTAGCAAAAAATGAGCAAAATGGTTGCTTTCACAGCACTCGGTACTAATTGGCTCGTCATGGTCTACACTTCACAATCTCTCTGAATTATGGAAGGCATGACAAAGGTGGATTAGCTGCCATGAAATGAACAAGAACTACTGCATCCTGGCAAGTTGAATTAATCACTTTAATCAATTGGAAAGGAAGTGTCAAAGTTACACTCGGGGTCATTTCTCTTCAAGAGCACATTAGGGTCAGGCACGGCCTGCTCTGGCAATCATCAAAAATAAAGCAAATATGCAATTCAGCTTTTGAATGTTTAGATGAAGGAGACTAAAATGTTGTTGAAATATTAGCTATGCTTCCCCCTGGGTTTCACCGTCCAACTTTTTGACAACTGGAGTTTGAAACTGGCCGACTATTCTTCTGCTTCTCATGTTTTTGACGTTAATGCCGCTAAAAAGACATTAGTTGGATTTTTCTATCATTGAATAAAAACAATCAGCAAAGTTCAGTGCAATCTGGTTGCTGCCAAAGATGATAATTTAATCCCACAAAATGCCACTTGGGTAATAGACCTCAAATATCATGATAAAGCATCTGTAGCCATTGAAATTTCTGTGGTAATGAAACAGCATTATGGTTACTACCTATGATGATACTATCTATCGTCATCATCGTCAGTCCCTTGAAAAGAAGATGGCCTCTGCCAGGGTTCATGACTTGCGTGTCCTCAAGTGATTCAGCGGGCCAATCCAGGAACCATAGATCTTTGTACAGAGAGGGAGATTCTCGAGCCAGGGTCCTGCTCTCTCTCCTTCCACTTTCGACACTTCTCCACAGCAGTGTTTATGCAGTCAGTTTCCGACAGTGTTGTGGCCTATTGGATGAGGCATTGCCATATGGCAATGTTTTGTGGCAAGTTCCTCCCACGCACCGATGTCAATTTGTTCCCTTTTCAACGAGGCCTTCAGAAAATCCTTAAAATGTTTTCTCTGTCCTCCTTGAGATCAGGTGCCATCCGTAAGTTGTGAGAAGAGGATCTACTTCAGAGGCTGATTGTTTGGTATGCAGGTGCAGTGTCCAGACCAGCAGAGCTGATTTCACATAATCATGGTTACAATGTGGGAGGAATTGGCTTCAGTGAGGTTGCTGGAATTTGTTAGCCTGCCTTCCTACTTGAATTAGAGTATCCCATGCAGACACTGTTGGTGAAAATTCTCCAGTGACTGGAGGTGCCTTTGATAGGTGACACAGGTCTCACTGCCATATAGAAGAGTGGTGACAACAACAGCATTGTAGACTAAAGCCTTTGTCCACTTATGGAGATCTCTGACCAAAATCCTTCACCAGCCCTCCCCCAGACAAGAACCTACATCTCCAGCTATGGTTATTGATGGGACACTTTCAAAGTTATTGAACACTTCCCATATCTCGGCAGCTACTTTCTCAAAAGGTCACCATCAAAGTGGAGATCCAGCGCATAATTGGCTGTGCCAGCACAGCATTCCACAAATTGCGTAACCATGTCTTCAACAACAGAGATCTCCATAAGAGGACCAAAGGCTTTAGTCTCCAATGCTGTTGTTGTTACCACTCTTCTATGGTTACTACCTACACAGTTACAACAATGACTAGCATTTATATAATTTCTTTAACATAATAAAACGCCCTTTGTGCGATCAGACTAAAATTGGCAGCGAGCCAAAGTTAAGATCAGAACAGGTTACCAAAAGCTTGGTCAAAGAGGGCAGTTTGAAGGAGAATCATAAAGGTGGAGAGGGAGATGGAGAGGTGGAGAATTTTATGGAGGGAATTCCAGAGCTCAGATCCTAGAATGGTGGGGTGAAAAAAGTGGGGCATGGACAATACGCCCCACTTGGAGGAATGCAAAGTTCAAGATATACAAGGAAAGCATGTTTTGTAGGTGAAGTGTAACCAATTAACAGATAAAGAAAGAAGAAAAAAAGCCTGTGTTGATAGAATATGTTTCCCATCCATTAAGACTTCCTAAACTACCCACAGATAATGAATTATTTTTGAAGTGAAATCATTGTGATGTAGACAAACAGCACAGACAATGTGCACACAGAAAGTGAAAGAATGACCAATTATTTATTTTTTGTGTGTGATGATGTTGGTTGAGTGCAGAATGCTTGCCAGGACACCAGAACAACTTCCTGTCCCGCTTTGGATGGTGCCATGGGATTTTTTACAACCACCTGGACAGGAAGGTAAGACTTCTGATTAAAGCAGATTGCATAGCAAGTAAGATGTGCAATTTTATGCATGATAGAAGTTAACGCAGCATGTTGGTATCATGTCTGAAATCAGGCGAACCCTTAGCAAGGCACCGGAGAAATTTGGTGCCATCATGAAAATCACCAAAGTAAGTGATCACCATGACAACTGTACTCTGCACTGCACAGCAGTTTATTCTATTCAGCCAATAGAATTAGAAGAGTCCTGTTTCTGCAGCCATCACTGATATATATGTAAATATTAAAGGGTAAATAAATGAGTGAAGCTCTCATCTCATACCACATTAAGAGATAGGTTCAATATTCATAGATTCATTGAAACTGTGTAAGTTCCTCATCAACATGTCCCTGTCCAACATCCTTTTAAAATTATTTATGGAATCAGCTTCCACCAGTTTATCAGATAGAGCATTTCCGATCCTGACAAAATTGATGAGTATTTAGGCTAAGATCCTACACCATGAAATAGATGAGCATTGAGTACGTATATAGGAAGACAATGTTGTGACAAAGCTGGGGAGGACCAGCTAATCTTTTTATTCCTGTGTGGCTTGTGCCTGCTTGTAAGTAGTAAAAAGAAACCATATGACCATTTATATGTTAGTTCAGCCAAGCAGCCAACATGTAATTAAATAGATACAGAGTGTAATGTAAGTGCAATATCACGCATTATATCTATTACTCTGCTTGTTGGAGGCTAAGGTCGCACAGAAATTAGATTGCAATTTTCAATTCACAATGTTCTGAGTTCCAGTCCCACCCCAGGGCTTGAACACAAAAATCAAGGCTGACACTACAGTGCAGTACTGAGGGAGCGCTACACTGTTGGAAGTGCCATCAATCAGATGAGATTTTAAACTGAGGTCTGACTGCCTGCTCAGGTGGATGTAAACAATCCCATGGCACTATTTCAAAGAACAGCAGGTGAGTTATCCCTGCTGTCCTGGCAAATATTTATTCCTCAATCAACATCACACAAAAAAAGATTATCTGGTCATTATGACATTGCTATTTGTGGGAGTTTGCTGTCCGCAAATTGGCTGCCGCGTTTCCTACATTACAACAGTCAATACACTTCAAAAATACTTAATTTGCTATAAAGTGCTTTAAGGCATCTGATGGTATCTAGATGCAAGTCTTTCTTTCTTTCATGGTTTCATAACTAAAATATGTTGATTATAAATAGTCTTACCAGAAGCACATTTCCCTTTATTTAATCTCTTCATCTTTTCTTCCAGAGTATAAATCAAATGGCAAGAATGCAGATGAGTTTCCCTTAAGGCCTCATTACGACATCATCAATGTGCCTATTTCAAGACCAGGGCTCATAAATGTGCCTTTATACAAATGTAATCTTGAACAGCAGTTTAAGGCTTATTTATGTTTTGTATGGATTAACCCTTCAACCTGATTATCATTAATAATATGCTTAACTTTATTGGACTTAAAGGGAGGAATTTTCCCAGCCAGATGGAGGTGGATTTGGGTGTGCGTTGTGCCAAATGTCCTGAAATTGATG
Organism: Heterodontus francisci; assembly: GCF_036365525.1. NCBI lineage: Eukaryota > Metazoa > Chordata > Chondrichthyes > Heterodontiformes > Heterodontidae > Heterodontus > Heterodontus francisci. The sequence continues at coordinate 43,921,892 of NC_090375.1, forward strand.
TCAGGTCGGAATCCCAATATCTTTCCACCCTCTTCTGGGTTTTTGCAGAAAGGAATTGAACATGAGCAGAGAACCCCTTGGATCTGTTGTAATTAAAGTAGTTTTGAAGTCAATTAAGAATTGTTCTAATCCTCAATTCTGAATTTCTCAGGCAGGGCACCTGTTTCCTGACCTGTCCATGTGTGTAGGATCACCCACAGTGCTGTTAGGGAGGGAGTTTCAGGATTTTGACCTAGTGATAGTGAAGGAACCGCAATATAGTTCTGAGTCAGGATAGGGGTGTGACTTGAAGAGCAACTTGTTGTACGGTTGGTTTCCTGTTCTAACTTATTCATTACTTTATACACAGACATCAGGAACTGAATTTTACCAGCCCCTCATGCCGTGGGTCGTGGCAGGGGGGCTGGTAAAATTCTGCGGAGAGATGCCCGCCTCAACCCCTGATGTCGAGAAGGGCTCGTCGCATATTACTGGTGGCGAAGGGACCTCGGTGCGGCCCCCCCACCGCTCAGCGGTGGCATCCCAATTGCCATATTCAAAACAATATTTACCTCTGTAGATTATGCAGCCCGCCGCTTCTCGATGCACACTTCCAGATTTTACGTTGAACGGGCGGCTGTCATGTGCCGTCCCATTCCCAAACGGAAAAGCCGGCGGGTCATCAGAGGCAGAAGTTTTCTCTACCGAAGGTAAGTTCAGATATTCAGGAGTCTCACTCTGCATTCTGGAAGGGAGGAGGGAGGGGGGTTTACAGAGGTCTCACTCTGCATTCTTAAAGGGAGGAGTGAGGGGGTCTGGGATTACTGGAGGGAAAGCTCTGCAGGCATGAAGGGAGGTACTGTGTACCCTCCTTCCGTCAACAGTGTACACTCTGCGTTTGGTTGTGTCTGTGAAGGAGCAATGGCGCTCTAGTCACCCTGTGTGTGGGAGGGTGCCGGAAACGGCAGGAGCGTTGTTATGTGGATGGTGGGGGCAATCGATGCAGCTGGTAGGATCTTGACATGGTCATGCTGTGCCACTCTGAGTGTTGGCCAAGATGGGCAATGCCATGCCACGCCATATTATTGACCCATGAAAGCACCTGATGTAGCCATCAACACCAATCCCTGTCCTGTTAGGAACCTTTGAATAAATGAAGGGTTCAAACTAATTTATCATATGGAAATGGGTATGGCTTATCCCACATTGTCTGATCCTCGGCTCCTTAGGATCCGTATGCACCGGAGCCAAAATCAAGCAGGTGCTGTCCACGTAGAGGCCCCCGATCGTGAGCAGTAGCCCCCAATGGGAGCTTGCCATTACGGCCGCCGTGCATCTACAGGCCCCACATGACATGCCATCGGATGTCAGAGCACCAGAGTCAGAGGCAATTGCGCGTGTAGAGAAGGTGGTGACATGTCGCTGTGCCCTGCTCAAAGATATCCTGCAGCCCATGGGCTGCGGTGGACATCCTATGCCTGCGGTCCTCATAATGGCAGCGGTTCTCAAGTTTGATGCTGCTGCAGCTTTTCAGGGGCCTACCAGAGACCTTTGTGGGGTCATCCAGTCAGCAGTGCACCGCTGCATCAGGGAGGTGACCGATGCCCTGCACCAGAGGGACAGTGAGTATGTCCGCTTCAGGATGGACCCTCACAGCCAGGCCCAGAGGGCCATCAGTTTCGGCACCATTGCCGGATAACCAAAGGTTTTAGGGTTCATAGACTGCACCCATGTGGTGATCAGGCCTCCCGCCAGACTATCACATGCAGAGATCACGATTAAAGGAATCCTCTCAATTTAGGTGAAGCTGGTATGTGATCAGCGGAGATGCTTCATGCAAATCTGTGCCTGCTTCTATGGCAGATGCCATGACACCTGGGACCTACGCCAGTTCCAGCCGCCACCGCTATTCACTGAACTGGCTTAGATGGAGGTGTGGCTTCTTGGAGACAAGGGCTATCCCTTGCAGACATGGCTCCCGACACCAGTGAGAGACCCCACCTCTGCTGCAGAGGAGAGATACAACGCCAGCCACTGAGCTATAAGAGCCACCATTGAGCAGGCGATTGGCATGCTGAAAGAGCACTTCCAATGCCTGGATGGATAGGGTGATGCCCTGTACTATGGACCGAAAAGACGAGCTCATTTCTTTGCTGCTCGCTGTACTCTGCACAACTACGCACCCAATAGCGGCCAGGTCTGGCATGATAAGGAGAGAAGTCAACAGGATTCCTCCTTGGACTATGAGGACGCAGGAAAGGTGCATGAGGGCAGATCGCACCCAGGCTCTGCATGCAGGGCTAGCAGAGAGCTAGGGATGTACGGCAGTGGCTTATCAGGAAAAGGCTCACTGCTCCATAGGAACCGACATGAGCTCTGCAAGCCACACATCACCCTCGCTCACCTCACAGAATCACAGAATAATACAGTGCAGAAGAGGCCCTTCGGCCCATCGAGTCTGCACCGATGCATTAAAGTCACCTGACCTGTCTACCTAATCCCATTTGCCAGCACTTGGCCCATAGCCTTGAATGTTATGACGTGCCAAGTGCTCATCCAGGTACTTTTTAAAGGATGTGAGGCAACCCGCCTCTACCACCCTCCCAGGCAGTGCATTCCAGACCGTCACCACCCTCTGGGTAAAAAAGTTCTTCCTCAAATTCCCCTTAAACCTCCTGCCCCTCACCTTAAACTTGTGTCCCCTCGTAACTGACCCTTCAACTAAGGGAAACAGCTGCTCCCTATCCACCCTGTCCATGCCCCTCATAATCTTGTACACCTCGATTAGGTCACCCCTCAGTCTTCTCTGCTCCAGCAAAAACAACCCAAGCCTATCCAAACTCTCTTCATAGCTTAAATGTTCCATCCCAGGCAACATCCTGGTAAATCGCCTCTGCACCCACTCCAGTGCAATCACATCCTTCCTATAATGTGGCGACCAGAATTGCACACAATACTCCAGCTGTGGCCTTACCAAAGTTCTATACAACTCCAACATGACCGCCCTGCTTTTGTAATCTATGTTTCGATTGATAAAGGCAAGTGTCCCATATGCCTTTTTCACCACCCGATTAACCTGCCCTTCTGCCTTCAGAGATCTATGGACAAACACGCCAAGGTCCCTTTGTTCCTCGGAACGTCCCAGTGTCAGGCCATTCATTGAATACTTCCGTGTCACATTACTCCTTCCGAAGTGTATCACCTCACACTTATCAGGGTAAAAGTCCATCTGCCACTTTTCTGCCCATTTGATCATCCCGTCTATATCTTCCTGTAATCCAAGACACTCAACCTCACTGTTAACCACTCGGCCAATCTTTGTGTCATCCACGAAATTACTGATCCTACCCCCCACATAGTCATCTATGTCGTTTATATAAATGACAAACAATAGGGGACCCAGCACAGATCCCTGTGGTACGCCACTGGACACTGGCTTCCAGTCACTAAAACAGCCGTCTGTCATCACTCTCTGTCTCCTACAGCTAAGCCAATTTTGAATCCACCTTATCATGTTTCCCTGTATCCCATGTGCATTTGCTTTCTTGATAAGTCTCCCATGTGCGATCTTGTCAAAGGCTTTGCTGAAATCCATGTAAACTACATCAACTGCACTACCCTCATCTACACACCTGGTCACATGCTCAAAAAATTCAATCAAATTTGTTAGGCATGACCTCCCTCTGACAAAGCCATGCTGACGATTCCTAATCAAATTTTGCCTCTCCAAGTGGAGATAGATTCTCTCCTTCAGAATTTTCTCCAATAATTTCCCTACCACTGACGTGAGACTCACTGGTCTGTAGTTCCCTGGCTTATCTCCACAACCTTTCTTAAATAGTGGGACCACATTAGCTGTTCTCCAGTCCTCAGGCACCTCCCCCATTGCTGGAGAGGAATTAAAAATTAGGGTCAGAGCCCCTGCAATCTCCACCCTCGCCTCCACAGCATCCGATGACGCAACTCATCCGGACCTGGAGATTTGTCCACTTTTAAGCCTACCAAAACCTCCAATACCTTGTCACTCTCTATGACAATTTGCTCAAAAACCTCAAGGGAGGGTGCAGTGCTGGACCTAATTCTGGGGAATGAAGCCGAACAGGTGGTTGATGTGTTAGTGGGGGAGCATTTTGGTGATAGCGACCACAACATGGTACAATTTAATCTTGTTATGGAGAAAGAAATAGACAAGTTGCAAAAAACGGTTTTGGATTGGGGGAGAGCGAATTTTAGTAAAATAAGGCAGTATCTGGCTCTCTCTCTGAGTTCCATATCTACATCCCCATTCTCTTGGGTGAAGACAGATGTGAAGTATTCGTTCAACACCCTACCAATGTCCTTTGGCTCCACCCACAGATTTTCCCCTTGGTCCCTAATAGGTCCTACTCTTTCCCTGGTTATCATCTTCCCATTGATATACTTGTAGAATATCTTGGGATTTTCCCTACTTTTACCTGCCAGAGCTTTCTCATATCCCCTCTTTGCTCTCCTAATTGCTTTCTAAAGCTCCATCCTACACTTTCTGTACTCCACTAATGCTTCCATTGATTTGCTCTCCTTGTATTTGCTAAAAGCCTCTCTTTTCCTTCTCATCGTACCCTGAATGTTTCTAGTCATCCATGGTTCTCTGGGCTTGTTACTCCTAACTATTACCCTAGAGGGAACATGTTGGGCCTGTACCCTCCCCATTTCCTTTTGAATGCCTCCCACTGCTCTTCTGTAGATTTCCCGACAAGTAACTCTTTCCAGTCTACCTTAGCCAGATACTGCCTTATTTTACTAAAATTCTCTCTCCCCCAATCCAAAACCTTTTTTTGCAACTTGTCTATTTCTTTCTCCATAACAAGATTAAATTGTACCATGTTGTGGTCGCTATCACCAAAATGCACCCCCACTAACACATCAACCACCTGTTCGGCTTCATTCCCCAGAATTAGGTCCAGCACTGCACCCTCCCTTGTTGGACCCTCTACATATTGAGCTAAAAAGTTCTCCTGTATACATTTTAAGAACTCCACTCCATCTAAGCCCTTAACACGATGACTATCCCAATTAATGTTGGGAAAGTTGAAATCACCTAATATAATTACCCTATTATTATTTTTACACACCTCTGTGAATTGTGCACATATTTGCTCCTCAATTTCCCACTGACTATCTGGGAGTCTATAATAAACACCTAGCAATGTGGCTGTCCTTTTTTTATTCCTAAACTCTACCCATAAAGCTTCATTTAGTGCCCCCTCCAAGATATCATCCCCCCTTACTGCAGTAACTGACTCCTTAGCTAATATTGCAATGCCCCCTCCTCGTTTACCCCCTCCTCTGTCTCACCTGAAGATTCTATATCTGGGATATTGAGCTGCCAATCCTGCCCCTCCCTCAACCATCTCTCCGTGATGGCTACTATATCACAATTCCATGTGTCAATCCTTGCCCTTAACTCATCCATTTTACTTGTAATACTCCTGGCATTAAAGTAGAGGCCATCCATCCTGGTCTTACTCCCTTGAAACTTACTTCCACTGTATTCCCTCTGACTTGTTTGCTTTCCTGTGTTTAGCTGAGTCCCTATTCTGCTAGGAGTCTGCGCCCCCTCCCCCTGCCAAATTAGTTTAAACTCCTCCCCGTGCAGACAGGCTGCTTGTGGTGCCAGAAGCTTGGCACTGTCGGCACTCCCTGGAGGAAGCAGCCTCATCAGCCTCCAAAATGGGTTACCAATTTGCAAGCGGGTCCCCAGGGGACTCTTGAACTACCTGCCTGTTTCTCGTGGACTGCCTGGTGGTCACCCATTCCCTTCCTTCCTCAAGTCCCTTCAGCTGTGGTGTGACCACCTCTCTAAACTTGCTCTCCACGCTGCTCTCAGACTCGCAGATGCTCCACAGTGTTTCCAGCTGCTGTTCCAGCTTCCAGGAGCTGCAGTTGGACACACTTCCTGCACACATGCTGGTCCCGGGGACTGGAAATGTTCCCGGATTCCCACTTGCAGCAAGAGGAGCAAACCACGGCTTTAAGATCTCCTGCCATGACTAAACCGTTTAAGTTTAAAACTTTAGAAGACTATTATAATTTTTAAAAAATCAACTAAGTCTTGCTAAAACAATGACTTACAACTCAATCCAGTTTGAAAAATACCCATCAGGACTTACTCATCAGTCAGCTGTGCTAATTGGAAACTCTTGGCTCCCCTCACGCTCTTTGAGGACAGGTAGGAAATGAAAGGAGCTCCTCGCTCCCTCCTTACCGAACACCCTCAGGCACAAAACTCCCACTTTCGCACTCTAATGCAGCCCCAAGTCAGCACTCCAGTGCAAACGAAGTCAGCACTGTAAGATAGTCCACTTTTATACTGTCTGTGCACTAGTCCACGTCTGCAGCATCCCTGTGTAAATCATTAGAGGCAGCAGCTGACTGAGCCATTATGCATGTCACTGCATCCGTGGAGGCACTCATGATTAATGGTGGCATGGCAATGATGTTATTGCATACGCTGGCTTTCCTGAAGGGCCAACAGTGCAAAGGCATGTGACATTGGCTCTACACAGAGAAAAGGACACACATATTGGTGACAAACATTTAGTGAAAGATGTATTTACATTGCTTTGACACCTGTGAATTCCCATTTGTGTCAGTGTGTTCTCTGTAAACGCTTGCAAGTGCCCTTTGCATTGCAACCTCTGCGCTAGCAGCCTGACTGGAGGAAGGCTGCTGATCTGATTGGCCTTTGGCTGTGGATGACTTTGGTGCTCATACAATGTGCGCACGAGGCCTAGAGGAGTCTGGCTGGTTGCGGGAGTGCTCGTTCATCCCCTTCCAGCATTGGCCCTTTGACGTCGGATGGCCCCACGGCTACTGACCTCCTCTGCCATCTCCAGCCAGACTGCCTTGTTAAGGCAGGAGGGCCTCTTCTTACAGTCACTGGTGAAAAGGACCTCCCGCCTTGCCCACACGGCCTGTAGGAGAGTGAGCAGGGAGGCTTCGCTGCACTGTGGGCCACCCTAGAGCATCCCTCTGCCATCCTCAGCTTTTGGTGTGATCCTTTAAATGCAAAGGTGACTCCACCCTGTAACTGCTCTAACTTCTGGCTGCAATGTTTGTCTTGCACATGTTTGAAAACCAATGCAGGACTTGCGAAGAAATCTGTGCTGTTGTCATGGTTTTTCAACTATTATACATCGACGCATGTTCACGAACACTTTGCTTCTGCAGCAGCTGATCATAGTTATTGGTGTAACATTTCTAGTTGGCAATGCAGCTGGAATATGAACTTGTTTTCCTGTTTTGTTAACAATGATTGTTTAATTTCAGTTACATGTCTTTTCACATAATAGCAGAGAAATGAATATAGATTCCAAATGCATATTAGTCTGCGGCTTTTCACAGTCAGATGATTAGAAGCCCATAATATGTAAATATTCTTCAATTATGGTGTATTTCTTTTGTGTATTTGTCTTTTATGGTACATTTTAGACGCACATTACATTTCATTACATTAGAAAATGAGAATCAATTATGTTGCCAAAACAAAAGATCACAAGCAGTTTAAGACAAGACGTCACAAATGCAGTTCTCTAAAAATCAGTCACTTCTACATTTATTTCACATACATTTTTGTTTTTACATCAATTCCTGTGGAATTGTACCAATGGCAGTGGGCAGACTGTGGTCAGCTACCTATCACCTAATTTGTGTATTTGTAGGCTGAATGTGCAAAATTAAGATTATTCAGCCAAGTGTGGCATGCCAACAATAAATAATTTAACACTTCAGTGGAAGAAGAGGATTGCAACTTCACAGGATACTGGGACACAGCAGGGTAAGTATGTGGCAGCAAAGCAGAAAGTGCTGGGGTAACTCAGCAAGTTAGGCAACATCTGTGGAGAAAGTAGCAGGGTTAACTTTCAGGTCTATGAACTTGGTCACAGACCTGAAAGCTAACTCAGTTTCTCTCCCCACAGATGCTGCCTGACCTGCTGAGTTTCTCCTGTGCTTTCTGCTTTGCTGCCAGATTGGCAGCAGCCCCACTCTTCAACAGTGAGGTAAGTATTTTTTTGACAGCTGTCAGGAAGCAGGTGGTGGGGCAGTTAAAATAGAGCCCTAGCAGCTGCTACACAGCTGTCAATTGGTTCCTCACTGTGCCGGATGTCCCGCCTTTCCCCACGTATTATTGGGGGGGGGGGGGCAGCTCATCACAGTGATGCTAATGAGCCCCTATGCATAATATCGTGGGGGCTCGGTGGCGGCTGCTGAATGTGGGCACACTACCAAGTTCAAAGGGCGCTGCCACAGAGTGCGGCACCCAAATAAAATTCAGCCCCAGATCTTTGTCTTTAATGAGCTCATGTTACACAATCCAACATGAGTACTCAGTCAGATCATACAATACTATTCCATTTATATGATTCTTTATGATTGAGTTCACATTTCAGTACAGGAACTCAGGCACAAAACTTTTTAGTTCCAGCTGACTACAGCTGGCAGTGCTTTACTTTAAGCACTTGTACCAATCCTATCTTTCATCTATCCATTACATACATACTAAACTATAATATATTGAAAGACGGTCAGATAACATAGAGCCAAGAAGATATAGTCACTTTCATCAGTCTTTCTCAATGATTCCGTTACCATGGTTATATGATCCACCAAACAACTTTAATGACTTTATTACTATAAACAGAGTCCAAACATGCCCCAGACCCTCAAGACGCAGATGAGTGACTTTCCCATTTTTTCAGCTGATCATGCTGATAAAGCATCCCTGTCCAGCAGAGCAATTCAAAAGGGCCAGATGGCCTCCTTCTGTGTTTAAAACCTTTTTGAAGTTTCAAATGGATTAATTCAGGATGATTCAATGCTTGACTCAAAACTATAGGGTTTTTGCTGCAAGCGCACAGCAGGGTATCAAGAGAGAAGAAACAAGTTATTATTTTGGATTCTGGCAATCCTTCAAAAAATTGAAAGATGAACATGTAAACCGAAGAAAGCAAAGGGGTGAGGGACAAAGATAAAGTATGAATGCATAAAAGGAAATGGGAGATGGATGGATCACTGAGATGATGATTACATCAGACAATAGCCAGCAAAGGAAAAGTGAAACTTCGGATGGCGTTCAAGTGGAATGCTTCAGGATAATAGACAGGTGCTGAGAAAGGAGATGCGGCTTTAAAAGTGTTTATTAAACAAGCTGTTTCAAATTAAAGTGGTCATAATGTCAGAAATTAGTTGCAGCAGGGAAAATATAAAAAGTAGCAGCAAATGTTATCCTGGTTCTTATCTGATTTTCACTGTGGTTATTGAGATACTTGCAGGGGGTTAGAGTGAGTCATTCTAAACATGATGACAGCAGCACAGTTGCAAGAAAAATCACAGCTAGAGCAGCAGAGGCAAAGTGGTGGAGACTGTTGTACAGACTAGAAATTTTAAAAACCTGATGTCATGGCTACTCCACAGTGCACATTTGGGAACCAGACTGTTCCTAAGGCCTGGATCTCAACACCTATTAAATATTCACTGTTTGTATCATGTTTGCACATCTTTTGCAAATCGTGCTTGGTGAGTGCCAGTGACAGCAATGCAAATCTAGCCTGACAATACCCTGTTCTGGTTTGAAAATTATAAACCAGTGCAGATGTGCAGTATCGGTGATAGCGTTTGTGTTCTGTGCCATTATTAGCAAGAATGATGCAGCAGAGTTGGAGACAATATATTGCTTGGGAGGTAAGAGATAAAGGGATAAAATGTACATATTCTGATTGGCAGGATGTGACAAGTGGTACACAGAACCTCAGATTTTCACTATATTTATCAATGTTTTGGATAATGTAATAGGTAGTTACCTATTCAAGTTTGCATATAACATTAAGTTGGGAGGCATTAAACAGGGCAGATCAGAACAGGAAGTTACAAAGGAATATAGACAGATTAGATGAGTGGGCACAATTGTGACAAATATAGCTCAAGCGATTCAAGAAAGACAAATTGGGGTGTTTTCTAAATGGTGATAAACTAGGAACAGTGAAGGAGAGAAGAGATTTTAGTTGTCCATGTACGCCATTCAGTAAAAGCTAGTGAACCGGTACAAAAAGCAATCAAAAGGTCTAATGGATGGAGCCTTGGTCAGACCCCATCTAGAGTACTGCATTCAATTCTGGCCACCGCACTTCAGGATACATTGGCCTTGGAGGGAGTGCAGCACAGATTCACCTGAATGTGTTTTAGTGGGTTTTTTTTTGCTGGTTCATTTCTTTTCCCTCCACTCCTTGTTTCTTTCTTAATCCCTTCACTGAGTAATAATAGCAAAATATTGCAAATGCTGGAAATCTGAAATAAAAACAGAAAGTGCTGGAAATGCTCAGCAGGTCTGGCAGCATCTGTGGAGAGAGAAACAGAGTTAACGTTTCAGGTCTGTGACCTTTCATCAGAACCCTTTACTTTGTGTTTGAACAGCTGCTATCCTGTCATTTGCATCTCATCCAGACACATTTTTTGTTTCTTTTCTTGTCCCATTACTGCCCACTTTGGCTTTGTACCATGAAAGCTTCTGACATTTAATCTCTCCGGCCCTCCACCCTATCACAGCCCTTCCCTTTTGTTCTTCTTCCCCCTCCCCATTTCACTTACTCAAAACCTATTACATTTCTAACTTTTGCTAGCTCTGATGAAACGTCACACAGACCTAAAACATTAACTCTACTTTTCTTGCCACAGATGCTGCCTGACCTGCTTAGTATTTCCAGCATTTTACGTTTTTTTTTTCTCACCTGAATGATACTGGCACGTAAAGCGTTAAATTATGAGGACAGGTTTCATAAACATACAAAATATTCAGAGCACAGAAACAAGACGTTTAGCCCAACAGTTCCATGCCGATGTTTATGCTCCACATGAGCCTGCTCCTATCCTTCCTAATCTAACCTTATCAATATATCCTTCTATTCCTTTCTCCATCATGTGTCAAATTCATCTATGCTAATCACCTCAACTACTTCTTGCTATAGCATGTTCCACATTCCAACAACTCTCTGAGTAAACTGTTTCTCCTGAATTCCTTCTTGGATATATCTTATAGTTCTCTGTCTCCCACAAATGGAAATATCTTCTCTACGAATACCCTATCAAACATATTTATAGTCTTAAAGACCTCTATTAGGTGACTCTCTCAGTCTTCTTTTTTCTCGAGATAAGAGCCCAGCAAGCTTGTTGAACAAGCCCAATTGTTTCACTAAGGTCTTTCAGGGAAGGGAAGCTATTGCCCTCTACTTGGTTGGCATATATGTAACACCTATTCCACAATATAACGTTAAAGGGTGGAATTTTAAAGGGGGTGCATGAATTTCACGAGGTGTCTGTTGCAGATCTGCAGAAGGGAGCTGGGTACAGAGTGGAAAGACAGTCTTAGTTGCCTCAGGGAATCACCCCACCCATAAGAGGGTCAGTGGAGAAGAGGGAGACTTGACCTTTGGTACGGAGGAGCACTTGGCATTGTGCAAGTGGCAGGGAGAGTGGGCACTCAGCGCTCAGGCATTGAACGGGGTTGTCACCCCCTTCCCCCCGGCATCCCGGAGGCAGAAGAGCACAGGTCAAGGCTGTAGAGGACAATAGGGCAGCCAACTATCCAAAAGAGACTACAGCTGGCAATGAGACATGACTGTCAGATTTTGGGACCAGTGGCGATGAGGGACAACAGCCTCTGCAGGAAAGCTAGAGCCACAAACAGCATACGAACATACGAACTCGGAGCAGAAGGAGGCCATCCAACCCCTCAAACCAGCTCCGCCATTCAATAAGATCATGGCCGATCTGTTTGTGTTTCAAATTCCAGACTCCCATCTACCCCCAATAACCCTTGATTCCCTTGACTAAGAAGAATCTATCTACCTCCACCTTTAAAATATTTAATGACCCGCCTCCACCACCTTCTAAACCAAAGATTTCCAAAGTCGTACAACCCTGACAGAAAACATTTCTCCTCATCTCTGTCCTAAAAAGGTGACCCCTAATTTTAAAACAGTGCCCCCTAGTTCTGAACTCACAAGATGAAACATTTTTTCCACATCCATCTTGTAAAGACCGTTCAGGATCTTATAAACTTCAATCAAGTCTCCCCTCACTCTTCCAAACTCCAGTGAAAACAAGCCCAGTCTGTTCAACCTTTCCTTATAAGACAACCCGTTCATTCCAGCTATCAATCTAGTAAACCTCCTCTGAACCGCCTCCAATGCATTTACATTCTTCCTCAAATATGGAGACCAAAACCGCACACACTATTCAAGATGTGGTTTCACCAATGCCCTGCATAACTGAAGCATCCTATTCTTACTTTTGTTTTCAATTCCTCTCATAATAAAGGATAGCATTCTATTAGCCTTCTTTATTACTTTTTGTACCTGCACACTAACTTTTTGTGACTCCTGCACTAGAACACCTAGATCTCTCTGCACTTCGGAATTCTGCAGTCATTCTCCGTTTAAGTAATACTCTGCTTTTTTATTCTTCCTGCTAAAGTGAACAACTTCACATTTTCCCACATTATACTCCATCTGCCAGATTTTTTCCACTCAGTCAACTTATCTATATCAGTTTGTAACTTCCTTATATGCCCTCTACACAACATACTGTCCTACCTATCTTTGTGTCATCTGCAAATTTAGCTACCAAGCCATCGCTCCCCTCATTTAAGTCATTGATATAAATTGTAAAAAGTTGAGGCCCCAGCACGGACCCCTGCAGGACTCCATTAATCACATCCTGCCAATCAGAAAAGGACCCATTTATGCATACTCTCTGTTTTCTGCCAGCCAGTCAATCTTCTATCCATACTAATATGTTACCCACTGTACCATGAGCTCTTACTTTGCGCAATAACCTTTTATGTGGCACCTTGTCAAATGCCTTCTGGAAATCCAAGTACAGTACATCAATGGGCTCCCCTTTATCCAATGCACTCCTTCAAAGAACTCCAATAAATTGATTAAACATGATCGCCCTTTCACAAAGCCATGCTGACTATTCCCAATTACCTTGACTTTTTCGAAGTGGCTAGCTACAACCTCCTTCATGATCGATTCTAACACCTTCCCTATGACAGATGTGAAGCTAATTGGCCTATAGTTACCTGTTTTCTGCCTTCCCGCCCTCCCCCGCCTTCTTGAATAGAGAGGTTATCTTAGCTACTTTCCAGTATGATGGAACCTTTCCAGAATCTAGCAAATTTTGAAAAATTAACACCAACTCTTCTACTACCTCATTAGCCACCTCTTTCAAGACCCGAGGATGAAGTCCATCAGGACCCGAGGACTTGTCAGCCTGCAGCTCCAACAGTTTGCTCAATACCGCTTCCCTGGTTATTGTAATTTCACCAAGTTTCTCTCTTCCTTCCACCTCCTGATTTCCCACTATTGCCAGAATGTTTTTTCTATCCTCTATATTGAAGAGAGAAGCAAAATATTTGTTCATTTCATCCACCATTTCCTTATTATCTCCTATTTGCTCCCCAATCACAGGCAGGCACGGGAAAGGAAAAAGGGACAGGAGGCCAATGGAGGCCAAACTGTCATCACAGGCTCAACCACCAAAGCCAGAGCGACCTGGAGATGAGCGAGATCCAGAGCCGCAGGGGACTGTGATTCTCCAGGCAGATGGTCACAGAGATCTGTACCACATCGTTGAAGGCCTTGCACATATCAGCACTGGTTGCCATGCCCTGCCAATAGTCATCAAAGTCACTGTGACCTTGAACTTCCTCGCTTCTGGCTCTTTCCAAGGATCAGCTGCGACCCTAAGTCGCAAGCAACTGCACACCACTGCATCTCACAGGTCACTGATGTTCTCTTTGCCAGAGCTGGACAGTGCATTCATTTCACGACAGACATGGCCTTGCAAGCACAGAGGGCATTAGGTTTCGCCACCATCACTGGATTCCCCTCGATGCATTTTTAATTGCATCCATGTGGCCATTCAGGGTCCAAAGGACCGGCCAGTGAGCCTCATCAACAGGATGAGCTTCCATTCACTCAATGTCCAGCTGGTCTGCGAACAAAACAAGAGCTTTCTCTATGTGTATTCTCACTTTCCTGGCAGCTGCCATGACTCCTTCATCCTTTGGCTGTCCAGGCTGCCTTGGTACTTCACTCCAACCTCCAAAGTGCTTGTATGGATCCTAGGGGGCAAGGGATATTCCTTAAAGGTATGGCTACTCACCCCTCAATGGGAGCCCAGACAGAGGCACAGAGGCAATACAATCAATGCCACCTGCTCAGTAGGACAACCATTGAGCAGGCCATCTGGCTTCTCAAGATGTGCTTCCGGTGCCTGAACTGGTCAGGTGGCATCCTCCAATCCCCATCGACAGGTATCTCAGTCACTTCTGTGCTTTCCATAGCATAGCCCTTCAGAGAGGTGTGTACCTTGAGGCCGGGAGGACTCAGGGAGGAGCAGGAGGTGAGAAAGCAGGCGGAGGCACATGGTGGTCCAGAGAGGTGCCCCTGCTGCATGATGATTGTGAAAACTAGTTCATTTGAAAGACTGAGGAGATGCCCGGATTTGTTTTGTTGTAAAAGATTACTGGAAGGACACTTTGGATTTTTAAAACCCTTACTGGAAGAGACAATGAAGTGCTCAATAAACATAAGGAGCCTTGCTGGCTATTGGAGTTGTTTACAGAGAAGTGACATGTCTAGGTTTATGGTTGTCAGGAGTTTGGTTTGGCTTTCTGATTTGGGCATGGACTGTTTGAATGCTCAGTCAGTGTGTATCTCAACGTAGCCGGACACCAGATCAAAGGCCATCTGGAACATTCCATATCTTATCCTTTTTCTTCAAGAATTGACAATAACTTGGCCAAAGTATATTTTTAAAGTTGACCTCTGCAGAGCCAGTTTTTCTCATTTTACTTTTTTTTCTTTAACCGGGGTGTGTGTGTGCGGTTATTTTAGAAGGGTAGATATTTATACTTCCATATTTCAAACTGTGTGTTAATAAACTTTGCATCGTTATTGAATAAGTCTTGTTTTATAACAAATCAACAATTTTGTTATTTATTAAAGAAACCTGATTAGCAGATTTTTATTCTGAAACGAATACAGATAAAGTATATGATTGGCCATATCGAAACTGGGTAAAACATTTAAATATATGTTGTGACTTGTGGAGTATGGAACTAGAGAAAGACAGTGCATTCCTCCAATCTCGCTCCTAACAATTGGAATGTGGAGTCTTCCTGAACAACCCTCCACCCCACCCCCACCATGAACCCATAAAGGCAGGATGCAGAAGGTCCCTTCAGCCACCAAAGCAACCCCCTCCAAAATGCCCTTGTCCAAAATGAAATGCTTTTACAGTTAATTCGCCAGACGCTGTACAGCTGGTTGCCTGTGAATGAGGGTCTTCCCTGAGCCTTCCCTCTTTAATGTTCCTTTTTGTTGCTGTCCCGCTTTCCTGACTTGCTCCCCACTGTGTTATCACCTCGTCCTCCCTGTCATATTTGAGATCCTGCGTGGATCCCGTGCCTTAATAAGAAAATTCCAAACTGGCCCTTTAAAAGCTAACAACAAGCTCTTTAAGAACCTTAACTCATCATTTATACATTTTGGGGCAGGTTGCCTCTTCCCATTTTCCTTAAAGCCTTTTAAATTTTCAGCGTTTCGGTTTGACATCTGGAAACCGTCATGCCAACCGGAGGGGAGGGTTTAAGTGTCTGCCGCCTCTGTTCCTGCCCTCGCATTGAAGTAAAAATCCTGGCCATGATCACTATTGTAATCATAGGAACCATTGACTGTGGTTGGATTTTGGCAGTATCTTAGCACATAATGATGTTGGCAGGACTTTCACTTGTTACAGATTTGGTGTAACAAAGAAAATTACAGCACAGGAACAGGCCCTTCGGCCCTCCAAGCCTGCGCCGATCCAGATCCTCTATCTAAACGTGTCGCCTATTTTCTAAGGGTCTGTATCTCTGCTTCCTGCCCATTCATGTATCTGTCTAGATACATCTTAAAAGACGCTATCGTGCCCGCGTCTACCACCTCCGCTGGCAACGCGTTCCAGGCACCCACCACCCTCTGCGTAAAGAACTTTCCACGCATATCCCCCTTAAACTTTTCCTCTCTCACTTTGAACTCGTGACCCCTAGTAACTGAATCCCCCACTCTGGGAAAAAGCTTCTTGCTATCCACCCTGTCGATACCTCTCATGATTTTGTACACCTCAATCAGGTCCCCCCTCAACTTCCGTCTTTCTAATGAAAATAATCCTAATCTACTCAACCTCTCTTCATAGCTAGCGCCCTCCATACCAGGCAACATCCTGGTGAACCTCCTCTGCACCCTCTCCAAAGCATCTACATCCTTTTGGTAATGTGGCGACCAGAACTGCACGCAGTATTCCAAATGTGGCCGAACCAAAGTCTTATACAACTGTCACATGACCTGCCAACCCTTGTACTCAATACCCCGTCCGATGAAGGAAAGCATGCCGTATGCCTTCTTGACCACTCTATTGACCTGCGTTGCCACCTTCAGGGAACAATGGACCTGAACACCCAAATCTCTCTGAACATCAATTTTCCCCAGGACTTTTCCATTTACTGTATATTTCACTCTTGAATTGGATCTTCCAAAATGCATCACCTTGCATTTGCTCTGATTGAACTCCATCTGCCATTTCTCTGCCCAACTCTCCAGTCTATCTATATTCTGCTGTATTCTCTGACAGTCCCCTTCACTATCTGCTACTCCACCAATCTTAGTGTCGTCTGCAAACTTGCTAATCAGACCACCTATACTGTCCTCCAAATCATTTATGTATATCACAAACAACAGTGGTCCCAGCATGGATCCCTGTGGAACACCACTGGTCACACGTCTCCATTTTGAGAAACTCCCTTCCACTGCTACTCTCTGTCTCCTGTTGCCCAGCCAGTTCTTTATCCATCTAGCTAGTACACCCTGGACCCCATGCGACTTCACTTTCTCCATCAGCCTACCATGGGGAACCTTATCAAACGCCTTACTGAAGTCCATGTATATGACATCTACAGCCCTTCCCTCATCAATCAACTTTGTCACTTCCTCAAAGAATTCTATTAAGTTGGTAAGACATGACCTTCCCTGCACAAAACCATGTTGCCTATCACTGATAAGCCCATTTTCTTCCAAATGGGAATAGATCCTATCCCTCAGTATCTTCTCCAGCAGCTTCCCTACCACTGACGTCAGGCTCACCGGTCTATAATTACCTGGATTATCCCTGCTACCCTTCTTAAACAAGGGGACAACATTAGCAATTCTCCAGTCCTCCAGGACCTCACCCGTGTTTAAGGATGCTGCAAAGATATCTGTTAAGGCCCCAGCTATTTCCTCTCTCGCTTCCCTCAGTGACCTGGGATAGATCCCATCCGGACCTGGGGACTTGTCCACCTTAATGCCTTTTGGAATACCCAACACTTCCTCCCTCCTTATGCCGACTTGACCTAGAGTAATCAAACATCTATCCCTAACCTCAACATCCGTCATGTCCCTCTCCTCGGTGAATACCGATGCAAAGTACTCGTTTAGAATCTCACCCATTTTCTCTGACTCCACGCATAACTTCCCTCCTTTGTCCTTGAGTGGGCCAATCCTTTCTCTAGTTACCCTCTTGCTCCTTATATATGAATAAAAGGCTTTGGGATTTTCCTTAACCCTGTTTGCTATTTCATGACCCCTTTTAGCCCTCTTAATTCCTCGTTTCAGATTGGTCCTACATTCCCAATATTCTTTCAAAGCTTCGTCTTTCTTCAGCCTCCTAGACCTTATGTATGCTTCCTTTTTCCTCTTAGCTAGTCTCACAATTTCACCTGTCATCCATGGTTCCCTAATCTTGCCATTTCTATCCCTCATTTTCACAGGAACATGTCTCTCCTGCACACTAATCAACCTCTCTTTAAAAGCCTCCCACATATCAAATGTGGATTTACCTTCAAACAGCTGCTCCCAATCTACATTCCCCAGCTCCTTCCGAATTTTGGTACAGTTGGCCTTCCCCCAATTTAGCACTCTTCCTTTTGGACCACTGTCGTCTTTGTCCATGAGTATTCTAAAACTTACGGAATTGTGATCACTATTCCCAAAGTAGTCCCCTACTGAAACTTCAACCACCTGGCCGAGCTCATTCCCCAACACCAGGTCCAGTATGGCCCCTTCCCGAGTTGGACTATTTACATACTGCTCTAGAAAACCCTCCTGGATGCTCCTTACAAATTCTGCTCCATCTGGACCTCTAACACTAAGTGAATCCCAGTCAATGTTGGGAAAATTAAAATCTCCTATCACCACCACCCTGTTGCTCCTACATCTTTCCATAATCTGTTTACATATTTGTACCTCTATCTCACGCTCGCTGTTGGGAGGCCTGTAGTACAGCCCCAACATTGTTACCGCACCCTTCCTATTTCTGAATTCTGCCCATATTGCCTCACTGCTCGAGTCCTCCATAGTGCCCTCCTTCAGCACAGCTGTGATATCCTCTTTGACCAGTAATGCAACTCCTCCACCCCTTTTACCTCCCTCTCTATCCCGCCTGAAGCATCGATATCCTGGGATATTTAGTTGCCAATCATGCCCTTCCTTATAACCCTGTCTTATTTCATGAGATCAGGTTCTTTTGCATAATTGATGCATCGTCCAACAAGGCCTAGGAATCCACTAGGTGTGCTGCAGTTAATACCTCAGAAGACTGCCTCAGTAGAATATGAATGCTGGCCTCTGTTCTGTCCATAGATTTTAAACAAAGCATCGTGGCATATAAAATCACAGAATTGATCATTCTGTATTTTATTGTACGAGCTGAAGTAGCCCTTTATTGTTTAAATTCCCTCCCTGCTCCACACATAGCAGCACTTTATGCAACAAGTGCACAGCTGTTGCTCGAGTCCGATGGCGCTCGGGTGCAAATCAGAGAAATTGGCTTGAATTTTAACAACGCGCCACAAATCGCAGTGGTTCGCTTTGAAGTTGGTGGGCGCCCAGGCGGAGCAGCTCCCGCTGAGCTCCCGCACTATTTCGCGCAGGGGCTCATTTAAATGGAGGGGGCGGTACGGCAGCCCCTGATGACATAAAGGGAGCGGCAGCTCAGTCCCCGGCAACGGCGTCTGGCACCACCACACTGATGTCAGCACCATTTTTAAAGGGCTTCAAGCCCTTAAGAAATTTGTATTTTTAAAGGGAAAAGGTGAAAAGTCACAATAAAAAAACAAATGAGGTCCCTCTTCCACCACCCCCCCCCCAATGATATAGAAAGCTTTCATTTTCCCTCTCCCCCCCAAAAACAATGCTTTGCCAGTCCTGACCTTTTACCCCCAAACTTAAAGATCTTTGCCCTTTAACCCCTTCCCACCACCCCCTCAGCCAATGGAACCAGTTTTCTCTGCTCACCACCACCCCCGGTCCAACACCGATTGCAAATTACACTCCTCCCCGCTCCCCACAAGTGTCTCGCCTCGGTTCACCAAACGGGACCTCTGGCCAGCAGCCAGAATATTAGCATGGGACGGCCCCCCGGTCCAGGTAAGTTCATTAACTTCAGAATTACCAACGGAACCAAGCGATATTAATTTTATTATGCAAATGATGGCTTCGCCGCCATGTGCTTTCTTGGCATTGGGGGTTAAGGCAGGCCTCTCCCGGAAGAATATTCTGGGACTCCTCACCACGAGCCCTGACGCCGGAGGGCTAGTAAAATTCAGCCCATTATGTTGTATCAAAGAAAAAAAGGGAACATGCATTTAGATAGCTCTTTTCACGACTTCAGGATATCTCAAAGGGCTGCACAGCCAATGAAAAACTTTTTGAAGTGTCGTCTCTGTTGAAACAGCCATGTTCCACAAACAACTATAAAATCAGTTACCAGATAATCTTTCTTTTAGTAATAAAAACAAGAAATGCTGGAAATACTCAGCAGGTCTGGCAGCATCAGTGGAGAGAGAAGCAGAGTTAAAGTTTCAGGTCAGTGACCTTCTTCAGACAGATGCTGCCAGACCTGCTGAGTATTTCCAGCATTTCTTGTCTTTATTTCAGATTTCCAGCATCTGCAGTATTTTAGTAATGTTGGTTGTGGAATACATATTGGCCAGAATGTCAGGTATACTCTCCTACTCTTCTTCCGACAGTTTTTTTTATTCATTCATGGGATGTGGGCGTCACTGGCTATGCCAGCATTTATTGCCCATCCCTAATTGCCCTTGAGAAAGTGGTGATGAGATGCCTTCTTGAACCGCTGCAGTCCATGTGAGGTAGGTACACCCACAGTGTTGTTAGGAAGGGAGTTCCAGGATTTTGACCCAGCGACAGTGAAGAAATGGCGATGTAGTTCCAAGTCAGGATGATGTGTGACTTGGATGGGAACTTGCAGGTGATGATGTTCCCATGCATCTGCTGCTGTTGTCCTTCTAGGTGGTAGAGGTCGCGGGTTTGGAATGTGCTGTCTAAGGATCCTTGGTGCGTTGCTGTGCCATGAGATCTTTTATATCCAGCTGAGAGAGCAGATGGGACTTTGGTTTCACATCATTTCTGAAAGCCTGTACATTAAAGGGTCTCAGTGCTGTACTGGATTATTTTCATCCTATGATATTAGTATTTGAATGCACCTGGCTATATATGGAAGGATATGTAAATCTATACCATCCTCAACTACTGGTGGAGCAACTCCCAAGCAATTTTCTACCAAATTCCACATGTTCAATTTCCTAGCAGAAATGGGCTTGCAACAAATTGGCAGTCTCACTCAGAGAGTCCACAAGGTGTGGGAAGCAAAAAAAATCTCCGATTGGTGCAGGAAGCAATCGTAAGATAAGTAGCAATGATTAAAGTCATTCAACCCTCCTTCGCTCCATTGACAGCAGTGCCTTCATCTGTTTAGGCCCTAAGCTCTGCAATTCCTTCCCTAAACCTCCCTGCCTGTCTCTTCTCCTTTAAGGCACTCCTTAAAACTTACCTCTTTGAACAAGCATATGGTCACGTTTCCTAATATTTCCTTAAATGGCTCAGTGTCTAATTTCATGTGATTATGCATCTGTGAAGTACCTTTGAAATCTTACTACATTTAAGGTGCTATATTATTGCAAGTTGTTTTTGTCAATAAACAAATTTAGGACTGATGTCAGGAAACTCTTCTTCACTCAAAGAGCAAGCATGGCTTGGAAAGGACTTCCATATAGCATATTGGAGCCAAAACCTTGGAGTCACAACAGTAGAGTTGTATGCTTTGATGGGATGGTGTAAAGTTTTGTGGATGGATGAGCTAAGAAGGGTTATATGGCTTTAATCATCACTATTTATCTTGCGATTGCTTACTGTACCAATCTGATTTTTTTTGCTTCCCACACCTTGTGCCTCTCTGAATGAGACTGCCAATTTGTTGTAAACCCATTTCTGCGAGAAAATTGATTGCTATAAACCAAACTTATTTTATTTGGGATTCCCACTGTCACTGGAGATTCTAACAGTTTATAGTTGGATTCAGCCAAACTCCCTGAGTTTAAACGACTATGACCGAAATAACAGAAAATTCAGTGTCCCCATGTAATGTATTTCAAAGTGTTTAATGGTCATTAAAAAAAAACATGAGCCAGTTGATTGCTATGGTTACTGGAATGCAAGAAGGCTGTAAAAATATGCTTATGTGATTACAAGGATAAAACTGTTTTATATGTTGAATGCAGTTATATACTATCCAGTACATAAACAGTAGTTCCTTTACCTTCCTTTCAACTAAAAGAAATGTATTGAATATATCTGAAGAATGCTGCTAAGTGGG
Source organism: Heterodontus francisci (assembly GCF_036365525.1). NCBI lineage: Eukaryota > Metazoa > Chordata > Chondrichthyes > Heterodontiformes > Heterodontidae > Heterodontus > Heterodontus francisci. The sequence continues at coordinate 43,943,663 of NC_090375.1, forward strand.
ATGTTGCTAAGCGTTCATCCAATAAGCCTGATTCAGTGTAAGGCTGAAGCCATTTTGTGGGCTGGCTCTCATTTCCATATAACCAATGCTCACAGGTAGCTCGCTGGTTGGATGATAGGCAAGCATTCCAGCAGTCCTGATGTGAAGCAGAGCCAGAAAGTTTATCCTGAAAGATGGATGGTGGGAGGTAATCACGAAGAGGGGCATGCAGCTGGGCCAGCAGCGGAACTGGAAAAATTTTGTGGGGCCATTCGTGTCCTTTAAAAACACAAACTTTCCTTTTCGAGATTGGTCGCATTGCGGACCACTGATTGAACTACTCCACACCTGGTATTAATTATGGAGCTCATACTTTGACACCTCAAAATTCCGCCATGGGACCTCCAACTACCAGATTCAAGTTCCTGCCTAAAACTGCTGGAAGCCGAGGCTGTTCATACAGAGACAGTTAGAAAATGGCACTGGGCAGGACTGAAGCAGGAACAGAGGGGTAAGCATAGCAACATGATTTTCATCGAGACTACTGCCCTCTCCAAACTGCGCGAAGGGACTTAAAATCTGCTATGTTTGATTGATATTACAGCTGAGTGAAGTGATAGCACTCGCCCTGGAGCAAGTAAGAAAAATGGGCCTTTCCATTATCATTACACCATTACCCAATGATTTCAAAGTAGCCGGAGCTTGACAGTGTTACCGACTCGAGGATTTAAATATATCGAGATAGACGAATAATACTGCCAAAATAAAACAATTGAAAATAGCTCTTTAAATTATGGGACAAAATACTTTTAGAAATTCCAGAAACTTTCACTGCAATGATTATATTATCATGTCCACTGCTAAATTTCATAAAGGTTTTTCAACTGCCAGATAATATGAAATATGAATATTAAAGACATTACCATTGTAAACACTTGAATCACGAAAATTTTCCAAATATTACCCCCTAATGTTTGTAATTTCAAGGTGTAGTCATTTTAATATCATAATTGCAGGTTGTGGTGTCACAGGAGGTGGCATCCCACTGTGCTGAATTGCAATGGCTGTTGTAACTCACTAAATGTATCATTACAAGTGTTATGTATTGTAAGCATGCATTGAGTTTAATATGATGAGCATCAAGGGTCATTGCTCCACACTGTCTCTAAAAGACACAAAACTGCTAAATATCAGACTCTTTTGATTGGGTCTAATGGGACAGTTGGAATGAAGTGTATTCCTGATAGGTAGAAAAGTCAATCAAGAAAGTGACTGCAGTTTCCCGAGACCAGCACAAATTCTTGCATCAACTCTTATATTTTGCTGCTCTCATTTTCAGAATGTGTATTTTGATGTTTTCCTTTTCAGTTTCCTCCTTTGCCCCACTCCTTGTAGTATGAGATTGAGAACTTCACTGACTAGCCAAAGGTCTGGCTACAACAACATCATTTTAACTTTATAAGCTGACTTGACTCGAAAACGTGTTGCATACATTCACACAATACAGGTAAATGTAATGCATATGTGCATATTTAGCTAACAACCATTGACCATCATTCAATAACAATTTCCCACCATTCAGTAACTGAGGATACAAAGCATTCACAACAATCAAAAAACATTCAGCTTTTTGTTTTATCATTTTACCAACAAATGCAAGTGGATATTAAAACATTCATGCATATGCCATACAATAGTCCAATGGCAGTGTGTATTACTCATTCTTTTAAAATTTACTAATCAGAAATGCAATTTGCCATCTAAGGATTCCCAATTCGCCTGCCACATGTGTCAAGTAGCTAATGTATTGAACAACAGTGCAATAAAGGAACGAGTCTAGCAGAATAGTGGAAGGAAATGATGTGGTAGAAATTCATCTGGGCCAGTCTTTTGGCTGAGACTCAGTGCTGTGTGAGTCTGAAATTGGGCCTCATCTAAATATTTTAATTGAGCTGCTGGTGGCTGTTATTCTTCCACAGGTCATTTGCTCATATCCAGGATTGAATTTTTTGGCCACGAGCTTGGCTAACAGCGACCCTCAGGTAAGGGAGTGGATTGGAAGCAGGTAGCTGGGTGGTCGCCACGATTGCTAGGAAAGCAGAGTTGGGGAAAGCACTCCTGGATCCATCGAAAAGATTATTTTTAAAGTCTAAAATAAATTCAGTTTTAGTCAGTTGTGATGGAAGCCAATGAAGAATCCAGTGGGACAGGCTTGATTAACAGATTCAAGGGGCCTAATGCCTGTTTTAGGTGTCAACCTAGGACAAAGTGTCTTAAACTGGTCAGGGATAAGAGTTCATCTGGATACCCATGCTAATATGTTAAATTCTTCAAGATTTGTTTAATGAAATCATAAATGCCAATTTTTAAAATGAATTTACGATTTCATTACTGATAATAGAAGAAATCATCATACACACTTTTATGTCAGTATATATACCAATCAGAGGGATTCTGACTCCATAATATGGAACATGAACTGGAACTTAAGTACAAACTCCTTAGCAGTCAAAAACATAGAATCACATCAATTTCACCCATTGCTCAATCTCAGTTTCCTGTAAATACTGGCTCCCAGGTGTTGGAGGAAAATTTGTAGACAATAACAAACTGTGCACAAGTGTTAGGTCTGTAGAAGATGTTAAACCATTGCAAACAGAGCTCAAAAGTGTGGTGTTACACATATAGGTAGGCCTAATTCTAAATACGCATACATCCAACATAGAACTGAATTGAAGCCAGTAGTGAAAATATGATCTGTGTGTTATAGTGCCGCACACCCGAAAGGTTAATGACCAATGCTGTGAAGTTATAGCTAAAACAAACAGGGTTCTACATTATATTGACAGAATAATTCACTACAAAACAAACATACCATTTTGCCCTTGTACAAGACCTTATTTAGGCCTGCTTTAGAATATTGTGTCCAGTTTGGTCTCCTTACTTGTTGAGGGATATTGAGGCTTTGTAAAGGGTGCAGAAGAGGGCCACAAAATTAAAATGCCTTAGCTACCCAAATAGGCTGAAAACATTGTGTCTGTATACATCAGAGAAACTTAGATTCGGATGATTGAATTGAGGTTTATAAAATAACAAAGGGTTATTGTGTTTAAGTGAACCAATTATTTCAACTGGATGGGTAAAGTAGGTGCAGGGAGCATGCTTGCAAGTTATGTAAGGGCAGAACTAGGTAGTTGCGAGGAGGTTCTTCTTTTCCCAGAGAATAGAGGGCCTATGGAACAGGATGCTAGCTTGTCCGGTGATCGCAGATTTGCTGTATTCCTTCAGGTGAGAGCTGGTCAGGTTTCTGGTTGGGGAAGAGATCATCTTGTACAAAAAGTACCTACCCTGTAATATAAATGAGGGTCAATGTGGCCTCCAGGATGAGTTTTGATTACCTAAAGGGGTCGGAGAGCAATTTTTCCCAAATTGGCCTGAGTTTTTATATCTTAATTTGCATTAGGTTTATCTCATTACAGGAGCTTAAGTCACAGAAAGCTCATTTCATCTAACTTCCACCATTAGATTTATATAACACTCTTATATCCATATAAATATTCTGGCCTTTGCTTGCTTCTCTGTCTAACTGCTTTTCCTTTTCTACAGTATCTCCATAGAGAAGGTCTACTGGCCAAAATGCCCTCTGGCTAGTTCCTTATCTGTCTGTATCCTAGAACTACCTGTGTTATGTATTACTTCAATCGCACTGTTGGATTTGTCAGAAGCAGCACCTTCCTATTAATGGTCCTATATAGATAACAGCATTTCTATTGTTCTTTCCAAAAAAATGGCTAAACTGCCTGATTTTTGTTGAAGTTAATGAGCCACTAAAGAAATAATGGGAATGATTTTTTTAAATATATGCAATGCCTGAAAAATCAATTTCATTAACTGTGACATGAAGTAGCAGCCAATGTTAAATATCCCTATAATAATGATCTTTTAACATTGATTAAATAGCTAACAAACCACCTAGCTGGCATGAATGCCACAAAGTTCATCAAACAGGGCGAGGAATTGCAGTAGACAATAATAGCATAGTAGCAGAAAAAAATCTCATTTCTACAACAAGCATTGCTGATCTCTGTCTTTGCATATTGTGAAGGCATTCTTGATGCCAGAGGAAAGCCATCAATTCAGCCAAGGAGGTGACAAGCATATTGGTCATGCTAAGTGCAATTTTCCAGATTTCCGTTTTTGGTGGAGTGTCCCACTTATGGGAAGTGCACATCTGAAATTCAACATTACTTACATATCATTTTCTGCTCACTTAAGTTAATGGTCAGAAAGCTCTGTATGGTATGTGTTTAATTCCCAATATCTCTAATTTTTGAGTAACTTAAGGGAGTAAATTAAGGATAAGGCATGGCAGGGCAGCTTGGCAGCATGGAGTGCTCCTCCTGTGCAATGTGGGAAGTCAGGGACACTTCCACTGTCCAGGACGAACGCGTGTGCAGGAAGTGTCTCCAGCTGCAGCTGCTCAAAATCCGCGTTTCGGATCTGCAGCAGCAGCTGGAGATACTGTGGAGCATCCATGAGGCTGAGATCATCGTGGATAGCACCTAAAGGGAGGTGGTCACACCGCAGGTAAAGACTGCTCAGACAGAAAGGGAATGGGTGACCGCCAGGCAGAGTTGAAGAACTAAGCAGATAGTGGAGGAGTCCCCTGGGTCCAACTCCCTCTCTAACAGATTTTCCAATTTGAATCCTGTTGGGGAGGTAGCTTCTCAGGGGAATGCAGCAAGAACCAAGTCTGTGGCACCACGGGTGGCTCAGCTGCACAGGAGGGAAGGAAAAAGAGTGGGAGAGCTATAATGATAGGATATTCTATCGTAAGGGATACAGATAGGCATTTCTGTGACTGCAAACGTGACTCCAAAATGGCATGTTGCCTCCCTGGTGCTATGGTCAAGGATGTCATGGTGTGGCTGGAGGACATTCTGAAGAGGGAAGATGAACAGTCAGAGGCCGTGGTTCACATTGGTACCAACGACAAAGGTAAAAAGAGGGATGAGGTCCTGCAACAAGAATTTAGGGAGCTAGGAAGCAGATTAAAAAGTAGGACCTCAAAGGTTGTAATCTCTGGATTACTCCTGGTGCCACATGCTTGTGAGCATAGGAATAGGAGGATAGAGCAGATGAATGCGTGGCTTGAGAGATGGTGCAGGAGGGAGGGCTTTAGTTTCCTGGGTCTGTTTCTGGCGAAGGTGGGACCTGTACAAGTCGGACGGGTTGCACCTGAACTGGAATGGGACCAATATCCTTGCAGGGAGGTTTGCTAGGCCTGTTGGTGGGGGTGCGGGGGTGGGGGAGGGGTGGGGGTGTGGTTTAAACTAATTTGGCAGGGGGATGGGATATAGAGTGGAGGTGCAGTACAGGATGATGCACAGCCAAATATAGAAAAGGAACTAAGTCTGTCTGGAAGGCAGAGCAAATATAGACCTGTGAAGGCACAAGCGGATAATCCAAGGCTGGATTTCATCTATATTAATGCAAGGAGTCTTACAAGTAAGGCAGATGAATTGAGGGCGTTGATTAACACATGGGAATATGATATTATTACGATCACAAAGACATGGTTGAGGGAAGGGCAGGACTGGCAGCCTAATATGCCAGGGTATAGAATCTTCAGGCATGACGCGGGTGGGGGGTGGGGGGTCGGGGTGGTGTTAAAGAGGTGATGGCACTGCACAATTGCTCAAGGAGTCAACTACTGCAGTAAAGAGGGATGATATCTTAGAAGGTTCCTCAAATGAGGCTTATGGTTGGAACTTAAAAACAAATAGTCAGAGTCATAGAGTCGTCAAACATAGAAACAGGCCTTTCGGCCCATCGCATCCATGCCTACGATAATGCCTATCTATACTAATCCCACCTGCCTGCATTAATTCCATATCCCTCTATGCCCTGCTCATTCAAGCACCTGTCCAGATGCCTCTTAAATGTTGCTACTGTTCCTGCCTCCACCACCTCCTCAGGCAGCTCATTCCAGATACCACCTGCCTGCATTAATTCCATATCCCTCTATGCCCTGCTCATTCAAGCACCTGTCCAGATGCCTCTTAAATGTTGCTACTGTTCCTGCCTCCACCACCTCCTCAGGCAGCTCATTCCAGATACCCACTATTCTTTGTGTGAAAACTTTACCCCTTTGATCCCCTTTAAACCTCCTCCCTCTCACCTTAAATCTATGCCCTCTAGTTTTAGTCACCCCTACCATGGGAAACAGACGCTGGCTATCTACCCTATCTATGCCTCTCATAATTTTATATACCTCTATCATGTCCCCTCTCAGCCTCCTTCGCTCCAGGGAAAACAGACCCAGCCTATCCAATCTCTCTTGATAACTCAAGCCCTCCAAACCAGGCAACATCCTTGTGAATCTTTTCTGCACCCTCTCTAGCTTAATCACATCTTTCCTGTCGTGCAGTGACCAGAACTGCACACAGTACTCCAAATGCGGCCTAACCAACGTTATGTACAACTGTAACATGGCGTCCCACCTCTTGTACTCAATGCCTCAGCCGATGAAGGCAAGCATGCCATACACCTTCTTCACCACCCTGTATACTATGTTGCCACTTTCAGGGAACTATGTACTTTCACCCCAAGGTCTCTCTGCTCAAGAACACTCCCCAGGGCCCTGCCAGTCATTGTATATGTCCTGCCCTGGTTTAACTTCCCAAAATGCATCACTTCACACTTGTCTACATTAAATTCCATTTGCCACTCCCTTGCCTGCTTTCCCAGTTGATCTATATCCTGTTGTAACCTTAGACAACCTTCTTCACTGTCCACTATACCACTACTTTTAGTGTCATCTGCAAACTTACCAATCATGCCCCTTACATTCACATCCAAGTCATATATATATATGACAAACAACAGAGGGCCCAGCACCGATCCCTGCGGCACACCACTGGTCACCGGCCTCCAATCTGAAAAACAACCCTCCACTACCACCCTCTGCCTCCTATCACCAAGCCAATTTTGTATCCAATTTGCTAGCTCACCCTGGATCCCATGTGTTCGAACCTTCTGGACCAGCCTACCATGCGGGACCTTGTCAAAGGCCTTGTTAAAGTTCACATAGACAATGTCAAATAGGGGCAATCACTTTGCTGGGAGTGCACTACAGGCCTCCAAACAGTCAGGGAGAGATAGAGGAGAAGATAGGTGTAAAAATAATAGGGCAATAATAGTTGGGGATTTCAACTTCCCCAATATTAACTGGGATAGTCTTAGTGCTAAAGCCTTAAAGGGGGTGGAATTCTTAAAGTGCATCCAGGAGAGCTTTGTGAGCCAGCACGGAGAAAGTCCTACAAGAGAAGGGGCAGCACTGGACCTAATCTTAGGGAATGAAGCCAGACAAGTGTCAGAACTGTCAGTGTGGGAACATTTCGGGGATAGTGCCCATAACTCTGTAAGATTTAAGGTAGTTACGGAAAAGGGCAAAGATGGACTGGAAATAAAGGTACTGAATTGGGGAAGGCCAATTTCAATGTGATAAAACAGGATCTGGTCAAAATGGACTGGGAGCAGTGACTTGTGGGAAGTCTACATCAGACCAGTGGGAGTCATTCAAGATGGAAATAGTGAGAGTTCAGGGCCAACATGTTCCCGTAAAGGTGAAAGGTAGGACCAACAAGTCCAGGGAACTCTGTATGTCAAGGGATATAGAGCATTGGATAAGGGAAAAAAGAAGGCTTATGGCAGATTCAGAGTGCTGAAAACAGTGGAGGCTCTACAGGAGTACAGAAAGTGTAGGGGACTGTACTTAAAAAAGTAATTAGGAGAGCAAAGAGGGGGCATAAGAAAACACTGGCGGGCAAGATAAAGGAAAATCCCAAGGTGTGTTCTAAGTATATTAAGGGCAAGAGGATAACCAGAGAAAGAGTAGGGCCCATTAAGAACCAAAGTGGCCATCTGTATGTGGAGCCGGAGGACATAGGTGAGGTTGTAAATTATTACTTTTCACCTGTGTTCACTATGGAGAAGGATGATATAGGTGTAGAGATCAAGGAGGGGGATTGTGATATATTTGAACAAATTAGCATTGAAAGGGAGGAAGTATTAGCTGTTTTAGTGGGCTTAAAAGTGGATAAATCTCCATGCCCGGATGAGATGTATCCCAGGCTGCTAAGTGAGGCAAGGGAGGAGATTGCAGGGGCTCTGACACATATTTTCAAATCCACTCTGACCACAGGAGAAGTGCCAGAAGACTGGAGGACAGCGAATGTGGTACCATTATTCAAGAGTAGCGATAAACCTGGTAATTACAGGCCAGTGAGTCTAACATTAGTGGTCGGGAAACTATTGGAAAAAATTCTGAGGGACAGGATTAATCTCCACTTGGAGAGACAGGGATTAATCAAGGATAGACAGCGTGGCTTTGTCAGAGGGAGATCATGTCTAACAAATTTGATTGAATTTTTCGAGGAGGTGATGAGGTGTGTAGATGAGGTTAAAGCAGTTGATGTAGTCTACATGGACTTCAGTAAGGCTTTTGATAAGGTCCCACATGGTAGATTGGTCAAGAAGGTAAGAGCCCATAGAATCCAGGGCAATTTGACAAACTGGATCCAAAATTGACTTAGTGGCAGGAAGCAGAGGGTGATATTCGAGGGTTGTTTTGTGATTAGAAGCCTGTGACCAGTGCTGTACCGCAGGGATATGTGCTGGGACCCTTGCTGTTTGTAGAGTACATTAATAATTTAAGCGTGAATATAGAAGGTATGATCAGTAAATTCGCAGATGACATGAAAATTGGTGGTGTCCTAAATAGTGAGGAGGAAAGCCTTAGATTACAGGATGATATAGAAGGGCTGGTAAGATGGGCAGAGCAGTGGCAAATGGAATTTAATCCTGAGAAGTGTGAGGTGATGCATTTTGGGAGGACTAACAAAGCAAGTGAATATACAATGGATGGTAGGGCCATAGGAGGTACAGAGGGACCTTGGTGTACGTGTTCATAGATCACTGAAGGCAGCAGCACAGGTAGATAAGGTAGGAAGGCATATGGCATACTTGCCTTTATTAGCTGAGGCATACAATATAAGAGCAGGGAGGTTATGTTGGAGCTGTATAAAATGCTAGTTAGGCCACAGCTGGAGTACTGTGTACAGTTCTGGTCACCACGCTAAAGGAAGGATGTGATTGCACTGGAGAGGGTGCAGAGGAGATTCACCAGGATGTTGCCTGGGCTGGAGCATTTCAGCTATGAAGAGAGACTGGATAGGCTAGGGGTGTTTTCTTTAGAGCAGAGAAGGCTGAGGGGGGACCTGATAGAGGCACACAAAATTATGAGGGGCATAGATAGGGTAGATCGGAAGAAACTTTTTGCCTTAGCAGAGATGTCAATAACCAGGGGCTTAGATTTAAGGTGAGGAGCAGGAGGTTTAGAGGGGATTTGAGGAAAAAAATGTTCACCCAGAGGATGGTTGGAATCTGGAACACACTGCCTGAAGGGGTGGTAGATGTAGGGACCCTTACAACATTTAATAAGTATTTAGACGTGCATTTGAAACACCATAGCATACAAGACTAAGCGGCCAAGTGCTGGAAAATGGGATTAGAATAGTTAGGTGCTTGATGGCCGGCACGGTCTCGGTGGGCTGAAGAACCTGTTTCTGCGCTGTATAACTCTTTGACTCTATGACTCTATGTACTCAACAACAACTTGTACCTATAGCACTGCTCTAACATAGTAAAAAGTTAAAAACACTCTATCCCAACAGGCAAATTACCCTTTCTATATCAATCATCAGTAAGTAGCACCCAGACATAAATGAGAAAGAAATTGCACAACTTAAAAAAGAGCCCAAAACGAATGCATAGGTATTATTGCACATTACAGCTCAGCACATACATGTGTGTGCGAAGATATAATTTTTAATGATATATAAACCTCTTTTCACCAGTGATCTTTTTCAAATAGTACAAACTCTCCCAGACTTCTGTGAGGTGGTGAATGAATTCACAGTTTCTGTCCATAACAGAAGATTGCTACCAGTTCTCTTGTAAGTAGTCCACTAAGACAGTCAAGGTCTAGTCCACGATAACTTTTCTACTCAGCTTTTGCACAAAAAAGATGTTCACAACCCAGCTGAATTAATGATCTTTTCATAGCTCGTACTGGCTAAGTGGCTCATTAGTTGCTTGAGAAGTGTTAAAGGATCATTATTACAGGTGCATTGTGATGGGGTGATTTTTTGCAGCATGAGCTAATGAAATTGTACAGCATGAAATCACCCATTTACAGATGATGCACAGCAGCCATTTTGTTAACAGGACATCAGTTATTATACATTATTAATCTTTCTTTCAAATAAAGAAGAAAATACAGCCCATAAACATTTAAAGGCTCAGAGATCAGCCCATCTCTATTATATATTACAGTGCATCTTTAAGGTAGAAGAATATTCCAAGATATTTTACAGAAAAAGGAATGGATATTGAACCATGGTGATAGATTTAGGAGTGGCAATAGAAAACTTGAATGAAAAGTTACAATTTAAGGAGATGTGAAAAGTTAGACAAAGAGGAGAAGCGAAAGAGTTTCGGGCTAGAGAGTTCCATAGAGTGGGGTCAAGTTACCTGGATGGCAATGTTTGCCTGGTCTGACAAAAGGAGGGAGAGTTGTACAGAAGGCCAGAGTTGGAGATTGAAAGGGAGTGGATGTAAGGGTGAAAGGAGTTCCAAAAATAAGGTCAGTTAACACCATGGTGCGATTTGAAGATAAACATTTTAAATTCAATATATTGGAAAGGGGGAAGCCACTGCAGATTGGCAAGGGCAGTATTTATGGGTAACCAGGGCTTAGTGCCGGACAAGATGCAGTCACCTGTGTGTTTTTAATGTATTATTAAATATTCAGGTGGATATATCTTCCTCAGTCGACCTTCACCAACAGCTGAGCTTTTTGAGTTGTTATATATTCATGGCTTTAGATACTTACCCCATATGCTCTGGGGATCTTTACTGACTCAGAAAGATGCTCTTCCTTTTCCCATTAAACCTTCAAAGATCTGAATCTAACTTTGAAAAACAATTCATTGGATATTAGGCATTTTAGGATCTGGGAGACATAATACCTAACCAAACTTCCCTCAAAAATAAAAACAAGAGATGCTGGAACCACTCAGCAGGTCTGGCAGCATCTGTGGAAAGAGAAGCAGAGTTAACGTTTCGGGTCAGTGACCCTTCATCGGAACTGACAAATATTAGAAAAGTCACAGGTTATAAGCAAGTGAGGTGGGGGTGGGGCAAGAGATAACAAAGGAGGTCTAGATTGGACCAGGCCACATAGCTGACCAAAAGGTCATGGAGCAAAGGCAAACAATATGTTAATGGCGTGTTGAAAGACAAAGCATTAGTACAGATTAGCTGTTCATACACTGAATATTGAACATAACTTTCAAAAATAACTTTCAAAATAATATTTAATGCAGTTAACATTCCTGCTCACCCTGAGTCATTACTTAGTGCAATTGATGATGCTTGTTAGAAATTAGAAATATGCTCAGAATGAGCATACCATTTAGTCATCAACTTGAAATGGGTTAGTGCTGTAAGTTCCATTTTACTGGAACGAGCTTAAAGTTTTGTTTCTCTAGAAAACAAAAGCAGTGGAATACTTACTCTTAGGTGGTGAGCAAACCCAGAAAGGGGCCATGGTCAGTGGGAGAGCAACTGGATAGATACTCCAAACAAATAACCACACTGCAATTAATAGAACAGATACAAATAATGAAACTTCTGCAAGTTAGCTTTGAAGGCTGGATGTGGACTGTTTCTTGGGAGGATGAAGTTGATCGGGGAATTACCTGAGATGAGATAAGGAAAAGATGATGTAAAGGCTTGGTTGATCAAGGACAGGAGGTAGGTGCAAAAGCTCAAGAAGCTAATGGCAGGTGGATGACAATAAGGCTGGCTTTTACCCCATGGTTCAGACAAAGAACTCAACATTTTATTGGGAATTTTGTAAAAAAAGTAAATCTTTATAGGATCATAAAGCCCTATCAATAACCCATCCAGGTCCAATCCTGAAAAAGGGTATAAAGTAAAAGACTTTGGGAGATCTCAGTGGTGGAGAGCAACTCCGAAGGGTAAATCCATGCTAACACTCTTGGGTAGTTTGAAAAATCATGAAAATGTGAGGCACTGAGAGGAAAAGAGAAAGAAGTGGAAAGAAAGATCTGTTCATGCATGCCAACCATCCTGCCTGACTGGACCGGTACTTGCTACTTGTCACAGTCATATGTTTTTGCTGTATAACTACTGTGTTATATCCCGTCTTTAAATCTGATTAAACTCCACATACCCACCATATTTGTTGTAATTGATCCTGATTAATTAGATAATTGTTAACAACACAGTGCACTTACAGTAAAATTTCAACAAATTGGAAAGATTAAAATTATTACAGCTTCAGAATGAGCTGCACTTCCTCTAAGCTCCATTTTGTTAGATTGCCTCATTCATGATTTGGAGCTGTTGTTCTATGGTTTTGTCTATTCAGGAAGGTCTGGTCTGTGGAGCACGGTCGGAGTCAGTGTCATTCTTTAGTTAGGCAATCGGAAAGTTGACCAGATAACTTCTTTTCAAACTGCTGTGCTGTCACACAGTGCCTCATCTCACAGCTAAGGCAGCAGTTAATAAAACTGCAAGGGGGTTAAATTGAATAATCCCCCAAAAACAGGCATGGAGATCTTGGGTGGAATTTTAACTGCCGAGGGCAGAGGGAGGGGGTTTTGACAGGTTAAGTAGGCAAAGAATGCCAGCGTGTTGGAAACCCGACATAATCCCATGCACCTGGGGGTTTTACCAGACCATGTTCCGCATGATCAGGAAACCCCCTGTGGAGCTTTCGGGTCAGTGATTTAAACATTCAAACATGGAATTAATTGTGGCTTTAATCCTGGTTTCTGATTTTAACAGCTAGCACAGGGGGTTCCCGAGCTGTGTGGTACTCATCAGGGTCAACAAGATGAACGCACAGTGGTGAGTAGATGATCAATGAAATTGACAGGCTGAAAAGCCTTTAAACAGTGAAACTACATAGCTGCTTCCCTGTCTATAGGAAAGGCTTGTGCTCTCAGCACTTGTTCTGAGAGCTGATTTCACTGCTTTGCAGATGATTTCCGAATCCTTGGAAGTCATTTCACCTACCTTGGACATTACTCATCTTGATTTGCACTTCCCTGCAGTCAGCTTGCACTGCAGCGTGGGGACAACTTATGCAGTAATAGCTGCAGCACCAACACCAGCAGCAGTAGGAGCAATAACAACACCAACAGCACCAGCAGCAGCAGGAACAGGAACAGGAACATCACCAAGAGCAACTGCTTTCCCACATCCATATGCTATTCCACAGGTCAGAGCTCCAGCTCAAAGAAGTTGATACATCCAGCACAGGGTATACAGGCAGAGGATCAGTTTCCTCAACATGACAGAGCAAAAATGCTTCAAGGAAGCTCAGGCCTTCACAGCAGGTTTTTTCTGACATCTGAACAATCCTGGTACAATCCCTCCTTCCAAAATGGCCAGATGGACACACATTGCCAATCGTCGTCAAGGTCACCTCAGCCCTGAATTTCTTCACTTCCGGCCACTTCTTGGGATCTTCTGGTGACATCTGCAGGATTTCACAATCTGGGTATTGTGTAATGGAAAAGGATTAGTTAACAATCTTGTTGTGCGGGATTCCTTGGGGAAAAGCCACCATAACAGGATAGAATTCTTCATCAGGATGGAGAGTAGAGAGTTGATTCCGAGACTAGGGTCTTGAATCTAAATAAAGGAAACTATGAAGGTATGAGGCGTGAGTTGGCTATGACAGATTGGGGAACATTACTTAAAGGGTTGACAGTGGCTAGGCAATGGCTAGCATTTAAAGAGCACATGGATGAATTACAACAATTATTCATTCCTGTCTGGTGCAAAAATAAAACAGGAAGGGTGGCTCAACCATGGCTTACAAGAGAAATTAGGGATAGTGTTAGATCCAAGGAGGACAAATATAAAATGGCCAGAACAAGCAGCAAACCTGAGGGTTGAGAGCAGTTTAGAATTCAGCAAAGGAGGGCAAAGGGATTGATTAAGAAGGCAAAAATAGAGTATGAGAGTAAGCTTGCAGAGAACATAAAAACTGACTGTAAAAGCTTCTATAGCTATGTGAAGAGAAAAAGATTAGTGAAGGAAAATGTAGGTCCCTTACAGTCAGAAACAGGGGAATTTATAATGGGGAACAAAGAAATGGCAGACCAATTAAATGCATACTTTGGTTCTGTCTTCAAAAAGGAGGACACAAATTACCTTCCAGAAATGTTGGGGAACATAGGGTCTAGTGAGAAGGAGGAACTGTATGAAATCAGTATTAGTAGGGAAATGGTGTGAGGGAAATTGATTGGATTGAAGGCCGATAAATCCCCAGGGCCTTATAATCTACATCCCAGAGTACTTAAGGAAGTGGCCCGAGAAATAGTAGATGCATTGCTGGTCATTTTTCAAAATTCTATAGACTCTGGAACAGTTCCAACGGATTGGAGGGTAGTAATGTAACCCCACTATTTAAAAAAAGGAGGTAGAGAGAAAACAGGGAATTGTAGACTGGTTAGCCTGACATCAGTAGTGGGGAAAATGCGAGAGTCCATTTTAAAAAATGTAATAGCAGAGCACTTGGAAAGCAGTGACAGGATCGAACAAAGTCAACATGAATTTACAAAAGGGAAATCATGCTTGACAAATCTATTGGAATTTTTTGAGAATGTAACTAGTAGAATAGATAAGGTAGAACCAGTGGATGTGGTGTATTTGGACTTTCAGAAGGCTTTCAATAAGGTTCCACATAAACGATTAGCATGCAAAATTAAAGCACATTGCAGATTGGGGGTAAGGTACCGACATGGATCGAGAACTGGTTGGCAGGCAGGAAACAAAGAGTAGGAATAAACGGGTCTTTTTCCGAGTGGCAAGCAGTGACTAGTACCACAGGGTTCAGTGCTAGGACCCCAGCTAGTCACAATATATATTAATGATATAGATGAGGGAATTAAATGTAATATATCCAAGTTTGCAGATGACACAAAGCTGGGTGGGAGTGTGAGCTGTGAGGAGGATGCAGAGAAGCTCCAGTGTGATTTGGACAGGTTCAGTGAGTGGTCAAATGCATGGCAGATGCAGTATAATGCAGATAAATGTGAGATTATCCACTTTGGTGGCAAAAACAGAAAGGAAGATTTTTATCTGAACGGTGATGCATTGGGAAAGCGGGAGGTGCAGCGAGACCTGGGTGTCCTTGTGCACCAGTCGCTGAAAGTAAGCATGCAGGTGCAGCAGGCAGTTAAGAAGGCAAATGGTATGTTGGCCTTCATAGTGAGACAATTCAAGTACAGGCGCAAGGATGTCATAGAGTCATAGAGAGATACAGCACTGAAACAGGCCCTTCGGTCCACTGAGTCTGTGCTGACCATCAACCACCCATTTATACTAATCCCATATTCCCTACCACTACCACATGTCTTGCTGCAATTATACAGGGCCTTGGTGATACGACATCTGGAGTATTGTGTGCAGTTTTGGTGGCCTTGTCTGAGGAAAGATGTTCTTGCTATGGAGGGAGTGCAGCGAAGGTTCACCAGACTGAATCCTGGGATTTCAGGACTGACGTATGAAGAGAGATTGGGTCGATTAGGCTTGTATTTGCTAGAGTTTAGAAGAATGAGAGGAAATCTCATAGAAACCTACAGAATTCTACCAGGACTGGACAGGCTAGATGCAGAGGATTCCAGGACCAGGGATCACAGTCTAAGGATAAGGGGTAAGCCATTTAGGACTGAGATGAGGAGGGATTTCTTCACCCAGAGAGTGGTGAACCTATGGAATTCTCTACCACAGAAAGCATTTGAGGCCAAATCATTAAATATATTCAAGAAAGAGTTAGATATAGTTCTTAGGGCTAATGGAATCAAGGGATATGGGGAGAAAGCAGGAACAGGTTACTGAGTTTGGATGAGCAGCCATGATTGTATTGAATGGCGGAGCAGGCTCGAATGACCAAATGGCTTATTCCTGCTCCTATTTTTCTATGTTTCTATGCTTATCCTACTCAATGCTTAAATCACTACATTCCCGTCACCCACATAACACCAATTTCTATCAGTCAGCACTCGACTCTTTTATTCATAAACTTTACCTCACTCTCACAGCTGCAACTCACAGCTTATACATACTTATAGCTATTCAACTTTATAGCCAAATCACATATTGCAGGACACTCATTGATACACTCCCCTCTTTCTTGCAGGAGAATGTGGTGCCCAACAGGAGGCAGCAGCAAGAAACTGAAGGAAGACAAGTGTGCCTGCATGAGTCAACCCATATGGAGTGCTAACCATCATAGAAAGGGGAGTCGCTGAGACCGTGGCCATTGGTTGCACGAGAGGGATTGATGATGAAGGTCTCTGCATCCTAATCCTCCTCCTCTCTTCCCACTTCTCCCTCATCCCAGTATCTCTTCTGGCTGCAGATGGTGTAAACATGTGCTTCTTACTTTTCTCCTCTCCCTTTGTAAAACAAATCATTTGTTCTTTTTTACATTTCAGATAGCCAAAATCTGGAATCTTCCCAGCCAGAGGAGGAAGAGGAAGAAGGCAGTGATGATGAAGAGATGCTGTTGCTCGATCTTATATTCATATGCACCATCTCAGAGACTGATATTCATTTAGACGTTAGGATAGAGGAGAAATTTGCAAGTGGTGACACACTGGGCACAATCTATCAGGGGAGGGGGGGAAGGGTACTATTGGTGCCAGCTCATCGGAGGGTGGGGTTGCACACTAGTTCTGCTGCAGAGAAGTCAGGTGAGGATTTCAATGGCCCAGACTACAGAAACAGGTTGGTGGGCATACAAAACCAAATGCTTGGTGCACTGGAAACACGGCCTGAAAAAACTGTACACAATGCAAACATCATGGAAGAGTCCACCTTTGCACAGAGCTTGGAGCCCATCCGTTCCATCATGGAATGGCTAATTACCTCCATCAGCACACTAAGGAGCCCACCAAGATTCATTGTGATAACTAAGACCATAGCTTCCATTGCAGCACAAATAGTTTCCAAACAGATTCCATGGAAACTCTAACTTCTGCATTGTGTTGTATATTGCTGTCACAATAATGTATGTTGTTGGTAACGTAGTTATAGCGCTCTTCATAAAGGTCTGGGAGTCTCTGGATGGCTAATCATAAACTCTTTATTTATTTTTACATTCTATTGACACTCTCCATTAGGATCTCCAGCTAACACTTCTCATGGTGCTTCTAGCTCCTTCCAAGCCGACTGCCCACGTGACTATTACTACATCATCACTATAATGGGAGGGGTTACTCTCACTGTCACAAACATTAACCCTTTCAGACCCTTATGCTACATCTCCCCGCCAAGTCTTTGTCCTTATATATATATATACACACTCACTTTGACTTTACATACGACCTCATCTGCCCCCAAGCCTCTGACATCACAGATTTAAATGTTCAGGAAGCTTCACGGCTCTCCCTGATCATGTTTCTTGTCAGACTCAGAAGATCAGTAGTCTTTCTTGAAAGTCTTGCTTGATGACTTGGATGGCTTTTATCAATGTTTCTTTATCATCATCTGGCTCCTCCAGATATATGACTGGTTGCTGTTCTTGAGGTATAGGGATAAGGTTTCTCCTATTTCTGCGCATAGTACCCTCAGATGTGTGTACTACCTAAGATCTTGGATGAACTGCATCTCTCTAGATAACTCTACCTTCATGTCCTAGATCTTGTATCCATACCTTCTCACAATCTTTTAACCTTGGCAGGTTTCTGGTACAAAATCACTTATTATAATTGTGAGCTTTTTGATTCCTGTAAGACTTCTCTTTGTTTTGAACTTTTTCATAGTCTTGTACATCTATCCCTAGAAGTAGTTTTCTGGGTAGAATAGGAAGTTGGGTTTTTAACTTCCTGCTCATCAACAGCTCTGAAGGTGAAAGTCCATACACTAATGGAATAGATTGATAATTCAAAAATGCGGTTAGAAGATTATCGTTCTTCTTCAACAACAATTTAATAGTTTGTACTCCTCTCTCTGCTTCATTGTTTGCTTGAGGGTAACAAGGGGAATCTTGACAGAAATCTTTGCATCCTCATTGGCTACAGGTGAGGTCCCAGAGGACTGGAGAATAGCCAATGTTATAAAAGCAAAATACTGCGGATGCTGGAAATCTGAAATAAAAACAAGAAATGCTGGAACGACTCAGCAGGTCTGGCAGCATCTGTGGAAAGAGAAGCAGAGTTAACGTTTCGGGTCAGTGACCCTTCTTCGGAAGCCAATGTTGTTCCTTTGTTTAAGAAGGGTAGCAAGGATAATCCAGGAAATTATAGGCCGGTGAGCCTTACATCAGTGGTAGGGAAATTATTCGAGAGGATTCTTCAGGACAGGATTTACTCCCATTTGGAAACAAACAAACCTATTAGCGAGAGGCAGCATGGTTTTGTGAAGGGGAGGTCGTGTCTCACTAATTTGATTGAGTTTTTTCAGGAAGTGACTAAGATGACTGATGAAGGAAGGGCAGTGGATGTTATCCTTATGGACTTTAGTAAAGCCTTTGACAAGGTCCTGCATGGCAGACTGGTACAAAAGGTGAAGTCACAGGGGATCAGAGGTGAGCTGGCAAGATGGATACAGAACTGGCTCTGTCATAGAAGACAGAGGGTAGCAGTGGAAGGGTTCTTTTCTGAATGGAGGGATGTGACTAGTGGTGTTCCGCAGGGATCAGTGCTGGGACCTTTGCTCTTTGTAGTATATATAAATGATTTGGAGCAAAATGTAGCTGGTCTGATTAGTAAGTGTGCGGACGACACAAAGGTTGGTGGAGTTGCGGATAGTGATGAGGATTGTCAGAGGATACAGCAGGATATAGATTGGTTGGAGACTTGGGCGGAGAAATGACAGATGGAGTTTAATCCGGACAAATGTGAGGTAATGCATTTTGGAAGATCTAATGCAGGTGGGAAGTATACAGTAAATGGCAGAACCCTTAGGAGTATTGACAGGCAGAGAGATCTGGGCGTACAGGTCCACAGGTCACTGAAAGTGGCAACGCAAGTGGATAAGGTAGTCAAGAAGGCATATGGCATGCTTGCCTTCATTGGTCAGGGCACAGAGTAAAATTGGCAAGTCATACTGCAGCTGTACAGAACTTTAGTTAGGCCACACTTTGAATATTGCGTGCAATTCTGGTCGCCACACTACCAGAATGACGTGGAGGCTTTGGAGAGGGTACAGAAGAGGTTTCCCAGGATGTTGCCTGGTATAGAGGGCATTAGCTATGAGGAGAGGTTGGATAAACTTCGATTGTTTTCACTGGAACGACGGAGGTGGAGAGGTGACATGATAGAGGTTTACAAAGTTAAGAGCGGCATGGACAGAATGGATAGTCAGAAGCTTTTTCCCAGGGTGGAAGAGTCAGTTACTATGGGACATAGGTTTAAGCTGAGAGGGGCAAAGTTTAGAGGGATGTGCGAGGCAAATTCTTTACACAGAGGGTGGTGAGTGCCTGGAACTTGCTGCCGGGGGAGATAGTGGAAGCAGGTACGATAATGACGTTTAAGAGGCATCTTGACAAATACATGAATAGGATGGGAATAGAGGGATCCGTATCCGTAAGTGCAGAAGGTTTTAGTTTCGGCAGGCATCAAGATCGGCATAGGTTTGAAGTGCCGAATGGCCTGTTCCTGTGCTGTACTGTTCTTTGTTCTTTGTTCTTTGTTTGTTGTGAGATGTTCAAATCCCCACTTCCTCGCAAACTGTGTGAAATATTGATTTGCAAACTGTGGTCCATTGTCTGACACAACTTTATCAGGAATATCATGCATTGCACAGATCTCCTGTGAAGATCTAAAAACAGATTCTGTTGTTGTCGAGTGCAATCTTTTCACTTGATCCATCATGAAAAATAATCGATCACCATAATGTAAGATTTTCCTTTGTACATAAATAAATTAATTCCTAGTCATTCCCATGGTCTAGTTGGAAATTGTGTTGTTATCAGAGGTTCCTCTGTTCTGGTCTATGTACCACACATCTCTGAAAATGTCATATCCTCAATGTCTTTAGATATTCCTGGCCACCAAACAAATCATTGAGCTCGTGCTCTGAATTTTGTAATTCCCATGTGGCCTTGATGAATTCTTGCCAAGATAGCTGATCAAAGAGAAATCGGAATGGTCAGTCTGTCGTTATACACCAGCAAATCGTCTTCGATTGTGAAGTGTCTCCTGACTTTGGAGGAATTTTTCATTACTTTCCCATCAGGACATTCCTGTAGCCAACCTTTCGTACAATACTGGTGTATCCGAATATACTGTATACGCTTTTAAGTGTGACGAGTTTATTGACGTTTCTGTGTAACTGCCGGCCTTTGTGACCTGTGTACTGTGAATACGACTCTATCTCTTCAACAAAGTTAACATTTTGTTGCGTAAGATGGTCAACAGTTGCTTTCAATAATGCATCTGTGGAAGTTTATGTCTTTCCTTGCACAAATACCATCTTGTAGGTATATCTCATCAACCTCAATCAGAATCTTTGAATTCTCAGAGGCATCCTTGCAATTTCCTTCTCCTCCAGTAACCAAGGGGTTGTGGCCTGTCTCAATAACCACTTTCAGGCCAATAATGTAAATTGAAAATCTCTCACAAGTCCATGTGACCTCTTTTTCAATGACAGCATATCTTGTCTCTGTCTCAGACAAAGCTTTACATCGGTCTTCGACATCCATTTGGCTGCTCTTGATAGAGGACTGCCCCCAACCCTGTAGATGAAACATCTTCTGCAGTTATAGTCAGAAATGAAGGGTTGTAATGTGTACTAATATCTCTGGTGAAACTAACATCTCCTTAATTCTGCGCAATGCCTGCTCTTGATATATGTTCCAACACTGGGCTTGATCTCTCTTCAAAAGTTGTCTTAATGATTCTGTTACCGATGCCAAATTGGGTAAATATTTTGCCAACTGATTCACCATTTCTAGGAATCTTTGGAGATGTTGGATTGAAGTTGGGATTGGGAATTCACTAATAGCTCTTCTCTTTTGTGGGACTGCCATTATGCCCTGACCATTCACAAAATGGCCCAAGAAACAAATAGACATATTTGAAAATTCACACTTATCATTGAGTGTCAGCCCTTCTTCTTGAAGATGATGTAGAACTGCTTTGACTCTCTCATAATGTTCTTTGATAGATCCTCCATGGATTAGGATATTGTCCTTATGACAAATCACCCCTTTTAGTCCTTGTAGAATATCGAACATGGTCCTTTGGAAGATTTCAGTTGCAGATGTTATAGCGAATGTAAATGATTGAAGTAAAATCTTCCGAATGGTGTGATACTTGTTGTAAGTAATCTTGACTTCTCATCGAATGGAAGTTGCCAAAATCCACTGTTTGCATCACATTTCGTGAACATGATGCTTTTGGATAACATTTCCAGGCTTTCGTCCACCGAAGGCAGAGGCTGACTTTTCCTTGCCGGAGCTTTGTTAAGCTGTGTTAAGTCCATACAGATATGAAGAATAACATTTGGTTTTGTAACTGTAAACATAGCTGAACACCACTCAGCTGGCTTCGTGACTGGAGAAATGACTCCCATCCTATTCATCTCCTCCAGCTGCTGCTGAAGTTGGTTCATCAATGGGTCTGGCATCTTCTTTTAACGTTATACTATAATCGGTCCTCAGTCTTCCTAGACCTGAAAATATATTTGGAAAAACTGCTTGAAAGCTACTGTTGGACTCTAGCCATTTAATTTCATCCACTTTTTGAATTAGATGCAGGTCTAAGCATGCTTTTCTGCTTAACAATGAGAATGCTTCATTTTTCAAAATGTTCAGAGTTTCCTTTATCTTCCTTCCTTTGTATTTCAGTATTGCTTATAGCTTCCCCTTGAACTTCAGTTAAATCCCTTCAGGGCCTTGTAACTGAATATCTGCTGGTTGTAAGCAATACATTGACACCCATGGCTCTTGGTCTGACAACACTGTGCCACTTGCACCTGCGTCCAATTTAAAATTGATAGTATGTCTGACAGGGCTTCATGGTGTCTTGCACCTTCCCCCAGGAAGTACCTTCTTCTCTACATTGTTTTTTCCCGTCTTAGGCTTAAGGAACTGTATTGTCGCCAGATTTCTTCCATTCCAAGGCTTCTCTTCAGCTCGCAGGATGGCTGTATTTTGTTTTCTGACTTCTGCCTGTCGCACAATCTGAATCGCTTTCTCCAGTGTGAGGCCCTCTTTTGACTGTAAAAGATCTGATAAAGACTCATCAGCTATTCCCACAACTATACAGTCTCTAATGAATTCAGACTTCCTGACATCCTTTAGCCAATCTGTACAAATTATTCATGAAAGCATCCACTGATTTAGATTTAGAAAAGCCTCACAATTACCTACCAAATCTGAAGAGGAGTAAGCAAATACTTTACCATACTCCATAGGTGAAATAGCTGATGATGTGGTTGTGAGACAAGGCATCAATGAAACTTCAGATAAATTCAAGGATGTATTACAAGCTTTTGATCAATATTTTCAGTTAAAAAGCAATAAGATCTTAGAAAGGGCAACATTTATAAAAGGATCCGCAGAGTTCCGAAGAAGGGTCACTGACCCGAAATGTTAACTCTGCTTCTCTTTCCACAGATGCTGCCAGACCTGCTGAGTGGTTCCAGCATTTCTTGTTTTTATTTCAGATTTCCAGCATCCGCAGTATTTTGCTTTTATATTATTATGGAAGAGTCAGTTACTAGCGGACATAGGTTTAAGGTGCGAGGGGCAAAGTTGAGAGGGGATGTGCGAGACAAGTTCTTTACACAGAGGGTGGTGAGTGCCTGGAACTTGTTGCTGGGGGAGGTGGTGGAAGCAGGTACGATAATGACGTTTAAGAGGCATCTTGACAAATACATGAATAGGATGGGAATAGAGGGATACGGTCCCCGGAAGTGCAGAAGGTTTTAGTTTAGACAGGCATCAAGATAGGCGCAGGCTTGGAGGGCCGAATGGCCTGTCCCTGTGCTGTACTGTTTTTGTTCTTCTTTGTACATCAAACATTAACCCTATCAGACCCTTATACTACACATTAGAATCTCACACTGCTTCCTTAAAAGCTCAGACTGTTGCCATCCTGACTCTGGGTAACACTGTTCAAAGGGGTTTCCAAGTCATCACAGCAGTCCAACAATCTGTTTTCCAATAGATCACCGCAATTGCTGAGGTGCTGCCCTGGGAATGTGATTGTGGTTCTATGGTACAGGAACCTGTTGCCCTCTCTCAGGACGACAGCATTCTTCTCTGATTCCTTGGTGGTTATCTGTCAGCAGGCAGACTCGACCAGCCTGAGATGGTAGAGTCAGAAGCCAGTTTCTTTCGACCCAGAGTTGTTTAAATCATCCTCCATGGCCATCTCAAACCTTTTCTATTGAAGGCCAGCAGCCTTCCACCTCCCATGCTGCAGCCACTGGGGAAGCACCTCATAGAAGCATTAGGAACGGTATGGCACATGAAAGACAGGAAATACACAAGGGTGGTTAGTTACATTTCGTTTGCATTATTTAACAATTGAATTGTTACATCCAAAGTTGAATTTGTATTTGTTCGTAGTCTTTATTTCCGCCGTGAACTGAGGGAGGAACCAATAAGTGCTGTCAGAAAGAAGACAATGTAATGGTCAGTGAGAGAGGGAAGTTAAGGAGCACAAAATTGTTAGTGAATGGCTGAGGCTACTGGTATCATTCATAAATAATCTGATCACATAGAGCCCTGGCAGAAAGGGCCAGAAATTGATGATGCAGCTGCAGATGTTAGGCCATGGCCACCATCTTCATTTGCATCAGGAATGACTCCAGTCACTGAAGCTTTTTCCCCTTTGACCCCTATTGTTAAGTTTTGTTAGGGCTCCTTGGTGCCCTCTTCTATAGGATTCTACCTTTGGTGCACAGCAATAGTGCAAATAGTGGTATCGTTGCCATGGTGGAAAGCTCTGAATGGCATCCTAATGGCTGAGTGGGTAAAGGTATTGGTAGTGTGGCACTAAAAGACACAGATCGGAAAGTCCCAGCTTTGATTCCTTACTAACTAATCCCAAATGGGATTGCAGTTGAGTTGCTGTAATTGGTATCAGTGTTCTTGCTCAAGGGAAGGAAGAAAACTCAGCCAGGATTCCCTCTCCTTTTGGTCATCCGCAGACGCCTGGTAAGTCAGTTTAAAAAAAGAATTGGGCCGATTGACGAGCGAGCTTCAGTTGCGTGCGGATGATGGCTGACGACCAATTTCCATCAGGCCTCAAGTCAACGTCTTTGTCCATGTTGCCTAATCATGTCACCCATTTTGCACCAATGACTGGTGCTGCTCCAATTTGTGTCCTGTGGTCCAGCAGGAGCTGCCACCTTTGGGAGAGAATGACAGAAAGTTGGACAATATGAATAAATGTGAACTTTAGCCTTTTTACTCATAGTGATGATAATTCTTTCCAAGCAATGTAAATAAAGACTTTTTTGTCAGTGTTTTCATTCCTAAGCCATTCGCTTTCAAGGCATCTGAAGCTATTTGGCAGTCATTTTTTCCACTTAATAGGACTTTACAATTAGGCATCATTTATGCCATACAAAATTAATTAGAAATGTCTGTAGCTGTTTATGAATATGCAATTATGCTAAAACAAATAGAGAGTTACATCGCTGCTCTAACCCTGTGTGGCTTGCTATTTGCATATGTGTTAGATGAGTGTGTTGAAAGCCAGCTGTCTTGATCAGCTATGGCAGAATACATATGTGATGCTCCAATGAGAATTGCAAATTTATTAAAAACCATATTTTTGCAATTTGCTTGCATAAGTGATTGCAGAAACAAATGATTCTATAGAATTAAATGGGTAAGAATACTTTTCTTCATAGTGACATCTTCATTGAAGAGTCTTTCATGATGTTGCTTATGACTTTTATGGGAGTCATCTGTTGTTTTGCACTTGAATGGGAACCTGATCCTCACACTGTCAACTTGTCCATCAAGGCAATTGTTGAGATTGGCATTCTTGCCAGTGGATGTTCTATGAGCTGCAGCCTTTTACCAAATGATGCACAATGGATATTCCTACTGTGTGTCTGCTTTGTGTCATTCAGTTAGATAAATACCATATCAAAACTGACAGTGTATCCCACTACAAAGTATTTTTTATTTTCCAATTTTCCACCCTTCTCTGCTGAAAGAGAAATAAATAAATAAATTAGAACATTATTTTAGAACATTACAGCACAGTACAGGCGCTTCGGCCCTCGATGTTGCGCCGACCTGTGAAACCATCCGACCGACACTATTCCATTTTCATCCATATGTCTATTCAATGACCACTTAAATGCCCTTAAAGTTGGCGAGTCTACTACTGTTGCAGGCAGGGCGTTCCACGCCCCTACTACTCTCTGAGTAAAGAAACTACCTCTAACATCTGTCCTATATCTATCACCCCTCAACTTAAAGCTATGTCCCCTCGTGTTTGCCATCACCATCCGAGGAAAAAGACTCTCACTATCCACCCTATCTAACCCTCTGATTATCTTATATGTCTCTATTAAGTCACCTCTCCTCCTCCTTCTCTCCAACGAAAACAACCTCAAGTCCCTCAGCCTTTCCTCGTAAGACCTTCCCTCCATACCAGGCAACATCCTAGTAAATCTCCTCTGCACCCTTTCCAAAGCTTCCACATCCTTCCTATAATGTGGTGACCAGAACTGCACGCAATACTCCAGGTGCGGTCTCACCAGAGTTTTGTACAGCTGCAGCATGACCTCGTGGCTCCGAAACTCGATCCCCCTACTAATAAAAGCTAACACACCATATGCCTTCTTAACAGCCCTATTAACCTGGGTAGCAACTTTCAGGGATTTATGTACCTGGACACCAAGATCTCTCTGTTCATCTACACTACCAAGAATCTTCCCATTAGCCCAGTACTCTGCATTCCTGTTACTCCTTCCAAAGTGAATCACCTCAC
Source organism: Heterodontus francisci (assembly GCF_036365525.1). Lineage (NCBI taxonomy): Eukaryota > Metazoa > Chordata > Chondrichthyes > Heterodontiformes > Heterodontidae > Heterodontus > Heterodontus francisci. The sequence continues at coordinate 43,969,717 of NC_090375.1, forward strand.
ACTTTTCCGCATTAAATTCCATTTGCCATCTCTCAGCCCAGCTCTGCAGCCTATCTATGTCCCTCTGTACCCTACAACATCCTTCGGCACTATCCACAACTCCACCGACCTTAGTGTCATCCGCAAATTTACTAACCCACCCTTCTACACCCTCATCCAGGTCATTTATAAAAATGACAAACAGCAGTGGCCCCAAAACAGATCCTTGCGGTACACCACTAGTAACTAAACTCCAGGATGAACATTTGCCATCAACCACCACCCTCTGTCTTTTTTCAGCTAGCCAATTTCTGATCCAAAGCTCTAAATCACCTTCAACCCCATACTTCCGTATTTTCTGCAATAGCCTACCGTGGGGAACCTTATCAAACGCCTTACTGAAATCCATATACACCACATCCACTGCTTTACCCTCATCCACCTGTTTGGTCACCTTCTCGAAAAACTCAATAAGGTTTGTGAGGCACGACCTACCCGTCACAAAACCGTGCTGACTATCGCTAATGAACTTATTCTTTTCAAGATGATTATAAATTCTGTCTCTTATAACCTTTTCCATCATTTTACCCACAACTGAAGTAAGGCTCACAGGTCTATAATTACCAGGGCTGTCTCTACTCCCCTTCTTGAACAAAGGGACAACATTTGCTATCCTCCAGTCTTCCGGCACTATTCCTGTCGACAATGACGACATAAAAATCAAGGACAAAGGCTCTGCAATCTCCTCCCTGGCTTCCCAGAGAATCCTAGGATAAATCCCATCTGGCCCAGGGGACTTATCTATTTTCACACTTTCCAAAATTGCTAACACCTCCTCCTTGTGAACCTCAATCCCATCTAGCCTCGTAGCCTGAATCTCAGTATTCTCCTCGACAACATTTTCTTTCTCTACTGTAAATACTGACGAAAAATATTCATTTAACGCTTCCCCTATCTCCTCTGATTCCACACACAACTTCCCACTACTATCATTGATTGGCCCTAATCTAACTCTAGTCATTCTTTTATTCCTGATATACCTATAGAAAGCCTTAGGGTTTTCCCTGATCCTATCCGCCAATGACTTCTCGTGTCCTCTCCTTGCTCTTCTTAGCTCTCCCTTTAGATCCTTCCTGGCTAGCTTGTAACTCTCAAGCGCCCTGACTGAGCCTTCACGTCTCATCCTAACATAAGCCTTCTTCTTCCTCTTGACAAGCGCTTCAACTTCTTTAGTAAACCACGGCTCCCTCGCTCGACAACTTCCTCCCTGCCTGACAGGTACATACTTATCAAGGACACGCAGTAGCTGCTCCTTGAATAAGCAAATACTTGCATTTATATAGCATCTTTCATGACCTCAGGCAATTCCAAATCACCTTAAAGCCAATGCAATACTTTTGAAGCATAGTTGCTGATGTAATATAGGAAATTCAGCAGCCCATTTGCGCACAGCAAGATCCCACAAACAGCAATGTGATAATGACTGGACAACCTGTTTTAGTGATGTTGATTGAGGGATCAATATTGTTCAGGACATTATGGTAGCTTCCTTTCTCTTCATCAAAATAGTGCCATGGGTTCTTTTATATCCACCTTAGAAAGCAAAGAGGGTCTCGGGTTAGCGTCTCATCTGAAAGATGACACCTCTGAAAATGCAGCACACTCTCAGTACTGCACTGGAATATCAGCCTAGATTTTTGTGCTCAAGTCCTGGAGTGGACCTTAAACTCACAACACTCTGAGTACTGATTCTTGGTTGGACTTGGACCCTGAATGCTGGAAGCTCTCTGGCAACCTGTGCGGCTGTGCGGAGTTTGCAAGTTCTCCCTGTGACCGCATGGGTTTCCTCCGGGTGCTCCGGTTTCCTCCCACATGCCAAAGAGTTGCGGGTTGATAGGTAAATTGGCCATTGTAAAAATTGCCACTGGTGTCGGTAGGTGCTGGGGGAATTGAGGGAATGTGGGGATGTGAGAGGGGAAATGGGATTAATGTAGGATTGGTATAAATGGGTGGTTGATGGTCGGCACGGACTCGTTGGGCCGAAGGGCCTGTTTCGGTGCTGTATCTCTCTATGACTCTATAACCTGTCCAAATAGGAAATCTTCACTTGTGTGCTCAGATAGCAAGTGTCAGCAGGCTATCTGATCATCACATCTGATTTTATTGTCAACGTCTCTCTCTGCACATCCATTTTCTAAGTGATCACTGAATGCCATATCGGGACCAAATCCTGGCTGATGTTTCAACAGTCTAGCCAGGGACTTAAGATCCAATTGTAACACCCCTCACATATCCCCAGGTGAGATCAGCTAACTAAGTACACTCTGTGAATTGAGCCTCACCATCATATTAATCAGTGGATTAATTACTGAGCCATTAGGAGAGTTTTCTGATATATCATGCTTGGCACATTTAGTAGAAAATCATTGGGGATACAATTGGTCTTCGCCAGCAGCGTGAAACATGCTCATAGCAAAGTTGGCTAATTAAAAATTAAAAATTACTAAGACCTCAAAGTGAATATGTTTGAGCTGCTTATATTCCTCAGCTTTCCCTTACTCCTACTATCTACCGGCTATTAAAACCCAGACTCCAGTGATAGTTGGAATTATTGAAGTCTGGGGCTTTTTTATATGGAAAAGAGAAGGCTGAGGGGGTGACCTGATCAAGATCTTTAAGATTATGAAAGGGTAGACATAGAAAAAAAATTTCCTTTTGTAGGGGAGTGTAAAACTAGGGGCTATAAAAATTAGATGGCCACCAATAAATCGAATGCAAAATTCCAGAGAAACCGCTTTACGTAGTCTAGCTAAGTTTCTGGTCAATGACGTCCTCAGGATGTTGATGATGGAGATGCAATGATTGTAATACTGTTGAATGTCAAAGGAAGATGGTTAGACAATCTCTCTTTGGAAATGGTCATTGCCTGACACTTTTGTGTGCATGTTGCTTGCCACTTATCCACCCAAACCTGAATGTTGCCCAGGTCTTACTGCGTACAGGCAAGGACTGCTTCATTATCTGAGGAATTACGAACAATGTGCAATCATCAATGAACATCCTCACTTCTGACCTTATGATGGAGAGAAGGTCATTGATGAAGCAGCTGAAAATGGTTGGGCCTAGGACACTACCCAAAGGAAATCCTGGAACAATGTCTGGGACTGACATGATTGGCCTCCAACAACCATAACAATCTGCCTTCATGCTAGGTATAACTCCAGCCAGTGGAAAGTCTTCCACTTTATTCCTATTCAATCACAGAATCATTACGGCACAGAAGGAGGTCATATGGCCCTTCAAGTCCATGGCAGTTCTCTGGACAGTAATCCAATCTCTCCCATTCACCGCTCTATTCCCGCAGCACTGCAAGTTTATTTCTCTCAAGTGCCCATCCAATTTCCTTTTGAAATCGTTCACCATCTCCGCTTCCATTACCCTCGTCGGTAGCGAGTTCCAGGTCATTACCACTCACCACATAAAAAATTTCTTCCTCACATCCCCCTGCATCTCTTGCTCAAACCTTTAATCTTTGTCCCCTAGTAATTGTTTCATCTGCTAATTGGAACAGCTTTTCTTTGTCTACATTATATAAACCTGTCATCATCATGTGCATCTCTATCAAATCAACCCTCAATCTGCTTTGCTTCAAGGAGAACAACCACAGCTTCTCCAATATAATCCTGTAGCTAAAATCCTGTACCTAAAATCCTTCATCCCTGGAACCATTCTGGTAAATCTCCTCTGCACCCTCTCAAAGACTGTCACATCCTTCCTAAAGTGTGGTGACCAGAAATAGATGCAGTACTCTAGTTGTGGCCTAACCAGTGCTTTATAAATGTTCAACATAACTTCCCTGCTTTTGTACTCAATAACTTTATTTATCAAGCCCAAGATCCACATGCTTTGCGAACTACTCTCTCTCTTTAGGGGAGGCAGTGACATAGTGGTAATGTCACTCGACTATCAACCCAGAACCCCAGGCTCTGGGGACATGGGTTCAAGTTCCACCAGGGCAGATAGTGGAATTTGAATTCAATTAATAAATCTGGAATTAAAAAGCTGGTGATCAAGAGACCATTGTCAATTGTTGTAAAAACCCAACTTTCCTTTAGGGAAGAAAATCTGCTGTCCTTACCTGGTTTGGCCTACATGTGACTCCAGACCCACAACAATGTGGTTGACTCTTACGTGCCATCTGAAATGGCCTAGCAAGCCACTCAGTTGTATAAACTGCTACAAAGGCTAAGAAAAGGAATGAAACTGGATGGACCACCAGGCATCGACCTTGGCACTGACAACAGTAAACCCAACCCTGTCAACCCTGCAAAGAGCTCTTTACCAAAATCTGGGGGCTTGTGCCAAAGTTGGGAGAGCTGTCCCACAGACTAGTCAAGCAACAGCCTGACATAGTCATACTCACCGAATCATACCAGAATCAACCACTGAATCAACCAGACACTGCCATTACAATCCCTGGGTATGTCCTGTCACACCAGCAGGACAGACCCACAAGAAGTGGCGGCACAGTGGTATATAGTCAGGGAGTTGACTTGGGAGTCCTCAGCATTGACTCTGGACCCGATGAAGTTTCATGGCATCAGTGCAAAAAACATGGGCAAGGAAACCTCCTGCTGATTACCACCTATCGCCCACCCTCGGCTGATGAATCAGTGCTTCTCCGTGTTGAACACCAACTGGGAGAAGCACTGAGGGTAGCAAGGGCACAAAATGTACCCTGGGTGGGGGACTTCAATGTCCATCACCAAAAGTGGCTTGGTGCCACCACCGCTGGCTGAGTCCTGAAGGACATAGCTGCTAGACTGGGTCTGCAGCAGGTGGTGAGGGAACAACAAGAGGGAAAAGTCTACTTGACCTCATCCTCACTAATCTACCTATCGTAGATGCATCTGTCCATGACAATATTGGCAGGAGTGACCACCATACAGTCCTGTGGAGACAAAGTCCAGTCTTCACACTGACAGTACCCCCCATCATGTTGTGTGGCACTACCACCGTGCTAAATGGGATAGATTTTGAACAGATCTAGCAACTCAAAACTGGGCATCCATGAGTTGCTATGGGCCATCAGCAGCAGAATTGTATTCAACCACAATCTGTAAACTCATGGCCTGGCATATCTCTCACTGTACCATTACCATCAAGCCGGTGGACCAACCCTGCTTCAATGAACAGTACAGGAGGGCATTCCAGGCGCAGCACCAGGCATACCTCAAAATGAGGTGTCAATCTGGTCAAGCTACAACACAGGACTATTTGCATGCCAAAGATTAGAAGAAGATATAGACTTTGCAGTATCCAGTAACTTCAGTCGTTTCTTGATATCACGTGGAGAAAATCGAATTGGCTGAAGACTGGCATCTGTGATGCTGGGACCTCAGGAGAAGGCCGAGATGGATCATTCACTCAGCAGTTGAGGCTGAAGATGGTTGCAAATGTTTCAGCCTTGTCTTTTGCACTGACGTGCTGGGCTCCCCCATCATTGAGGATGGGGATGTTTGGGAACCTCCTTCTCCTGTAAGTTGTTTAATTGTTCACCACCATTCACGACTGGATATGGCAGGACTGCAGAGCTTAGATCTGATCCGTTGGTCGTGCGATCGCTCAGCTCTGTTTATCACATGCTGCTTACGCTGTTTGGCAGGTATGTTTTCCTGTGTTGTAGCTTCACCAGGTTGATACTTCATTTTTATGTATGCCTGGTGCTGCTCCTGGCATGCCCTCCTGCACTATTCATTGAACCAGGGTTGGTCCCCCGGCTTGATGGTAATGGTAGAGTGCGGGATATGCCAAGTCATGAGTTTACAGATTGTGGTTGAGTACAATTCTACTGCTGCTGATGGCACACAGTACCTTATGGATGCTCAGTTTTGAGTTGCTAGATGTGTTCGAAATCTCTCCCAGTTAGCACGAGGGTAGTGCCACACAACACAATGGAGGGTGTTGTCAGTCACACCTGGTCATAACAGAAATTTGAGTGTTAGTACCCAGAATTTTACCCACAGACAAATGAGTGAAATTAGAATAAGGAAGCCAAATTGTTCCCAATCAAAACGAGCAAGGTTTTAATACAGGTTTTCTTGTGGTTGTGTGTGATTGAAAACTAACATGTCAGCAACTGAAGCGAGTAGCTCTCCAAACTAGGGTGAAGTAACTTAGGATAAGTTAAATGCACTGACTATGGAGGAGTTGAGAAAAATGGCTGAGCAGTGTGGGATCACTCTACGTGGCAAGGCCAGGAAGTCTGAACTCCTAAGGCTAGTGGCCAACCATTTTTTCTTTCAATCTGAAGAAGCAAAGGCAGTGTTAGAAGCAGACCCAGACAGGGTACTGTAAGCAAAATTACAACTGGAACAAAGGAAACTTGAATTAGAAGACAGGGATAGAGAGAAAGAGAGACAGACAGAAGAGGGAGAAAGAAAGAGCCTTCCAAAAGGAATGGGAAGAGAAAGAGAGCCTCTAAAAAGAACATGAACAAAATGAAAGGCAGGAGATAGAGAGAGAAAGACAGGAGAAGGAACGAGAGATAGAGAGAAAGAGAAAAAATATTCCAGAAGGAATGCGAGGAGAGAGAGTTGAAGTGGCTTGACTTAACTAGGGGGCAACAGAGTAACCCATGTGAAAGCATGGCCAATAGGGAGGAGCACAATTCAGTGCTGGGTACAAGATTGCTAAAATTCACTCAATTAATTCCAAAATTCAATGAGGAAGATGTGGAAGAGTTTTTCTGTCTTTTAAAAAACTGACAAGGCAGCTAAAATGGCTAGCTGAGACCTGGTCTCTCTTGTTGCAAAGCAAACAAACTGGAAAAGCCCATGAGGTTTATTCCTTGCTGCCAGATGAGAGTTCATCAAATTATGAACTGACCTTGGGGCATATGAATTAGTATCCAAAGCCAACTGCCAAAAATTTAGAACCCTCAAAAAGCAAGCCAATCAAACTTATCTGGAGTTTGAAAGAAGTAAGCAGCTGGCTTTTAACCAGTGGCTGAGGGCTTTAAAAATACAACTCAGCTATGAGACTCTCAGAGAAGTAATCCTGTTAGAAAAATTTAAAAACTCTCTCCAATTCTCAATAAAAATCCATGTACAGGAGCCCGGCAAGCAGCCATTCTGGCCGATGAGTTTACTTTAATTTATAAGTTGGTTTCCCGGGGACAACCTTTCCTAATCACCCCCACAAATCCGAAAAGGACAAAGGGTGGGAAGGTGATATCCGTCCAGGCAGTCCTGGAAGAGAAAGGAAAGCAGCAGACACAGGGGGCCCTCCTCCAGCCAAAAAGGAAGGTGCTGTGAACAAGAGTGAGACCTGGAGACCTGTGTACTTCCATTGTAATAAGGCAGGGCATTTAAAAGCTGACTGCTGGAAACTAAAGGGAAAACCGGTAAGGTTAATCAGGGCACACCTGCTCAGTGAAGACAAGGCCCTAATGGAAAACACAGAACAAGCCGTGGCTTTAACTGCAGTAAGAGTGCAACCCAGGGAGCTTACTACAGCCAGTGCAGCAAAAGTTAATATGATTCCTGAAGGTTACCAGGGTTTTATATTTGAAGGGAAAGTAACTATTTAAAAAAGGAGTGAGAGAAAATACAGGGAATTACAGACCAGTTAGCCTTACATCAGTAGAGGGGAAAATGCTAGAGTCTATTATAAAGGATGTGATAGCAGAACACCTGGAAAGCATAAACGGGATTGGACAAAGTCAGCATGGGTTTACGAAAGGAAAATCATGCTTAACTAATCTACTGGAGTTTTTTGAGGATGTAAGGGATAGATAAGGGAGAACCAGTGGATGTGATGTAGTAGGACTTTTAGAAGGCTTTCGATAAGGTCCCTCATAAGAGGTTAGTGTGCAAAATTAAAGCACATGGGATTGGGGGGTAATATACTGGCATGGATTGAGAACTGGTTGAAGACAGGAAACAATAGGAATAAATGGGTCTTTTTCGGGGTGGCAGGCAGTGAGTAGTGGGGTACTGCAGGGATCAGTGCTTGGGCCCCAGCTATTCACAATATATATTAATGATTGGGTGAGGCAACTAAACGTTACATTTTCAAGTTTGCAGACGACACAAAGCTGGGGGGGAATGTGACCTGTGAACAGGATGCAAAGAGGCTCCAATGTGATTTGGATAAGTTGGGTGTGTGGGCAAATGCATGGCAGATGTAGTATAATGTGGATAAATGTGAGGTTATCCACTTTGGTTGTGAAAACAGAAAGGTAGATTATTATCTGAAAGGTGATATATTGGGAAAGGGGGAGGTCCAGTGAGACCTGGGTGTCCTTGTACACCAGTCGCTGAAAGCAAGCATTCAGGTTGCAGCAAGCAGTTAGGAAGGCAAATGGTATGTTGGCCTTCATTGCAAGAGGATCTGAGTACAGGAGTAAGGATGTATTACCGCAGTTATACAGGGCCTTGGTGAGACCACATCTGGAGTATTGTCTGCAGTTTTGGTCTCCTTATCTGAGGAAGATGTTCTTGCCATGGATGGAGTACAAAGAAGATTTACTGGGCTGATTCCTGAGATGGCAGGATTGATGTATGAGGAGAGATTGGGTCGACCAGGTCTATATTCACTAAAGTTAGAAGAATGAGAGGGGATCTCATAGAAACCTACAAAATTCTAACAGGACTAGACAGGCTAGATGTAAAGAGGATGTTCCCGATGGCTGGGGAGTCCAGAACAGGGGTCACAGTCTTAGGATATGGGATATGCCATTTAGAACTGAGATGAGGAGAAATTTCATCATTCAAAGGGTGGTGAACCTCTGGAATTCTCTACCACAGAAGGCAGTGGAGGCCAAGTCATTAAATATATTCAAGAAGTAGATATATTTCTTAATGCCAAAGGGATCAAGGGATATGGTGAGAAACTGGGAACGGGGTACTGAATTAGACGATCAGCCATGATCTTTTATGAATGGCTGAGCATGTCTGAAGGGCCGAATGGCCTACTCCTGCTCCTATTTTCTATGTTTCCATGTTTCTAACCCCATATCCCTCGAGTGGGGCAAGCAACCCCGAGTGATTCTCGGGGACATAGAGGCCACCAGATCCCTTTTACTAGGAAAAGACCTGACCTTTCCCCCAGAGAGTGCAGTGAACACCAGAATGGTGGTGAATGGTATTGGAGGGCAGCGTATGCCTGTACCTGCACATTGTGTGCACCTGGATTGCGACCTAGTTTCGGGACCGGTGACTGTAGGGATTGTCCCTAGTTTGCCTGTAGGCAGGGTTGACCTGCTCCAAGGTAATGATCTGGCAGGGGTGAAGGTGGTAACCCCCCAAGTAGTGAAAGAAAGACCGTAGGATGTAAGAGAGACAGAGTAGTGGCAGGAGACGGTCGCCTGCAGTTTCCCTGAATGTGGCCATGATCACACCAGCTCCCCAAGAGGAGATTGCATTGGCACTGCAGGCAAATGAGCATAAGGTCTGCCTGTCCGAGACTTTCTTTGGAAAGTTAGAAGACCCAGGGAATGAATTAAATGGATTTTCCCTAGCTGAGGCTCAGTGAGATGACCCAGTACTACGAGTGTTAGCACAGGCTGCCCAGTCTGAAAGTGAAGGGAGGGAGTCCCTGAGTGCTACTATTTAAAGAATGAGGTACTGATGAGGAAATTGAGTTCTCCTCACAGACCTGAGGGAAAGGAGTGGTCAGTAGTTCACCAGTTCGTGGTCCCACAGATACAGGGCAGAAATATTAAGATGGGCCCACGAGACTACAGTGCACACGCCAGTATACGAAAGACCAAAGCCCGCATAAGACAGCAGTTTAACTGGCCAAAACTCCACAAAGATGTGGTGGAGTACTGCAGGGGTTGCCACATGTGCCAGGTTGAGGGGAAACCCCAACCTACAGTGAAACCTGCACCCCTAAGTCCTGTATCGGTGTTAGGAGGACCCTCCAGCTGAGGGATGGTGAACTGTAAAGGACCCCCACCGAGAACAAAAGAGGACAGGCAGGCACACAGCTAGCAAAAGTCTAGAAAGAGAAGGTAAACAAGTGACCAAGATGGCAGGTTAAAGGAAGTCCGGGAAGAATTCTGGATAAAAACCCTGCTGTCTGGTCAACCAACCCCAAAAAATGTGAAAAGTTAGACCCCACATCCTCCTATGCAAATTCAAATTCTAGAAGCACGCCACCAGAGTTGCTAATGGAATTTACAGAAACCTGCAGAGAGAAAGAGAGACCTCTGGGGGGCATAGAAAATGTTAGGATGATGCCTCACCTACTCGAAGTGTCACAGGAGAGTGCAGTAGAGTGTGCACAAATACCGGCAGGTAGGGGGGTCCCAGAGAATAAAGGGGAGAGTAACAAATACTCCTCCCCCACAGTCAGAGGAAAAGGGAATCACCCATCCCCTGAAGTCAAATGTCTTTGTAAAGCAGCCCTGGCAACCAGAGCAGACCATTTTAAATAAGCTTGAAGATTGGTGAATGAGTGGAAATGAATGAGAGAAATGCATGTCTTTTTCTTTCTGTATCTTATATTTCTCTCAAACTCTGTAATGAAATGCGCCATTTTTCTTCAAATTGCATTTCATTCTCCTGGATGTGGAGGTGGAAGGCTAACAGCATGAATCAGCTACTAGAATTTTAGACTCGGGTAAGGCTGACTTTACCGGGATGAGACAGAGACTGTCCACGGTAAACTGGGTAGATCAGTTAATGGGTCAAACGACTGAAGAACAGTGAAGAATATTTAAAGAAACATTTAACGAAATACAGAACGAGTATATATCCCTGAAAGGAAAAAGATCCACTTCACAGTAAAAACAGCCATGGACAACTAAAGAGATTAGGGATAGCATAAAACAAAAAGAAAGGGCTTACAAAGATGCAAAACGCAGCACAGATCCGGCCGAATGGGATCGATACAAAGACCAGCAAAGGGTCACAAAGCAGCTTATAAGAGCTACTAAAAGAGATTATGAAAGGAAACTTGCAAGGGACATCAAAATCAATAAGAAGAAATATTATAGTTACATAAAGGGAAAGCGGGTGGTCAAGAGCAACATCGGCCCAATAAAAGCTGAAACTGGAGATATTGTCATTGATAATGGGGAAATGGCAGACATGTTGAACAATTACTTTGCCTCACTATTTAGAGTTGAAAAGGAGGATAACTTGCCAGAAGTCCCGAAAAAATTAATAGCCGATAGGGGACGGGACTTAATACAATTAACGTTAGTGAAACATCAGTAACAAGGAAATTAATGTAACTAAACAGTGAGAAATCCCGACGACCTGACCGTTTCCATCCGAGGGTGTTGAAGTAAGTAGTGGAGCACATTGTAGATGCCTAACTATAGTCTTTCAGAGTTCCATAGATTCATGAGTGGTCCCTCTGGATTGGAAAGTTGCACGTGTCATTTCACTTTTTAAGAAGGGTGAAAGGGTGAAACCAAGGAAATTACAGACCAGTTAGCCTGACATCTGTGGTGGGCAAGTTGCTGGAGTTTATTATCAAGGATAGGGTAACTGAACACCTAGAAAATTTTCAGTTAATCAGGGACAGCCAGCATGGATTCATGACGGGAAGGTCATGCCTGACAAATCTCATTGAAATTTTTGAAGAGGTGACTAAGGTAGTGGACAGGGGAATGTCTATGGATGTTATTTATATGGACTTCCAGAAGGCATTTGATAAAGTCCCACATAAGAGATTGTTAACTCAGGTAGCAGCCCATGGAGTTGAGGGAAAATTATTGACATGGTTAGGAAGTTGGTTGAGTGGTAGGCGACAGAGAGTGGGGATAATGGGTAAGTACTCTGATTGGCAGGATGTGACTTGTGGTGTCCCGCAGAGATCTGTGTTGTGGCCTCAATTATTCACATTATTCATTAACGACTAGGATGATGGCATAGTAAATCATATATCTAAATTTGCTGATGATACAAAGTTAGGCGGCATTGTAGACAGTCTAGATGATAGCATAAAATTGCAAAGAGATATTGATGGACTAGGTGAGTGGGCAAAACTGTGGCAGATGGATTTCAATGCAGGAAAGGGTGAGATTATCCGTTTTGGACCAAAAAGGGATAGAACAGGGTACTTTCTAAATGGGAAGTGGTTAAGTATAGTGGATGTCCAAAGAGACTTGGGGGTTCAGGAGCATAGATCTTTAAAATGCCATGAGCAAGAGCAGAAAATAATCAAAAAGGCCACTGGAATGTTACCCTTTATATCTGGAGGATTGGAGTATAAAGACACAGAGGTTATGCTGCAGCTGTACAAAACCCTGGTTAGACCCCACTTGGAGTATTGTGAGCAGTTCTGGGCACCACACCTTAGGAAGGATATATTGGCCTTGGAGGGAGTGCAACGTAGGTTTACAAGAATGATACCTGGACAACAGGGGTTAAGTTACGAGGAGAGATTACACAAATTAGGTCTGTTTTCGCTAGAATTTAGAAGGTTAAGGGGCGATCTGATCGAAGTCTTCAAGATATTAACAGGAAAAGAAAGGCTAGATAAAGATAAACTATTTCCACTGGTTGGAGATTCTAAAACTGGGGGGCATAATCTAAAAATTAGGACCAGACCGTTCAGGAGAGATGTTAGGAAGCACTTCTTCATACAAAGGGTGGTAGAGGTTTGGAACTCTCTCCCATAAACAGCATTTGAAGCCAGAACTGTTGTTAATTTTAAATCTGAGATAGATAGATTTTTAGTCAGCAAAGATATTAAGGGCCAAAGACAGGTGTATGGAGTTAGGCTGTGGATCAGCCATGATCTTATTGAATGGCGGGACAGGCTCAAGGGGCTGAATGGTCTACTCCTGTTCCTATCTTCCTATGTTCCTATAAACCCCCACACCTGCCAAGACTGAGGCACACATGATTTCGCATGAACATTCAAATTTAAAATTGTAAGCCCCTGACTGGTTAGATATTTGCATAGTAACAGACAGTGTTGGAACAATGAGGAACCCCCCAATAAACAGAAGAGACCTGGCCAAACCAGTCAGTCACATGACCACCTGCTGGCCAACTAGGGGAGTTTTAACTTGGAAAAACAGAATTTGAACTGAGTAAGCCGTGTGCTTCCAGTTGGAACAGAACCTCCTCTCCACTCCTGCCTGCCTCCATCTCTTTCCCATGGAACTGAATCTTATGAAAACACGTGAACCTCAAAGAGAGAAAAGTCTCCTAAATGGACAAGGTTTAAGAAGAACACTGGGCTCCGATGAACAACAAGACCACCTACAATCAAAAGAGCTCGAAGCTCCTCTGATATTGCCTCAAACACCTCTCTACTACATTTTACTCTTGTTACAACTGACCGCTCCAGTCAAAGCTCCCAATCAAAATATATGATTCTGATTGTGGTGGGACCAATGCATTGTTAATTCAATCCTGTCGCTCCACAGATTGGCTAACATATCATTTAAAACTTTCCAAATTAAAGAACGACCCAGTCAAATTATACCATCTATTAACCCCCGAATGAGGCTAACCAAACCGGGTATCTTTAAATCAACAAATTAACTCTTTAATTAGAAGAACTAAATTCTTAAACACTATAAAGATATAAACAACATTTAAAATAGAAAGAATTAGAGTCCATGCAAATTTACAGTTCAATGTTGCTTGTAGTCCTCACAGAATGTTGCTCAAAGTCCTCACAGAATGTTGCTCGAAGTCCTCACAGAATGTTGCTTTCCTTCTCCAGCGAATTTCAGCAATTAATGACTTGCAAATACTTCCAATTGAATCAATCTGACTTTGGAGTTTTTGAGGGATAAACGATTGTCACAGTCTAACTTCCCTTTCTTCAATTTAAATTACCAGAGATCTCTGTTTTGGCTTGACTTTTTTTTTAGAATTTTGAGAGATAATAGTAAACAGACTAAAATCCTCTTTCTTCAGTTTAAATAGTTGAGAACTCTGTTTCCAGGTGCTGTGTCCTGTGTCTCTGTCAGTGTGTTCTGTTAGGATAAACTGTCTTCAACTCATAAGCCAGTTCAAAACGGAATTGTAACAAACGTATCGCATCAGGCTCACTCCCAGTGGCTATATCTATGGTAATGAGAATGCACCCTTTGAGGCGCAGTCTCCTAATGGCTGTTTCTAAGGCAACGGAAATGCACCTTCCTATAACTCCTCAGGCTTGCCAGCTCTTAAAGCAATACTAATCCCTTGCAAGCCTTAAAGGCAAAGCACATATTCGGAAAAAAAAAACTACAGGACCATGATGCTCTCCTCTTTTCTATCCCTATTTGCATGTGTGTATCACGTGTGCATGCTAGCATGGGCACGTCATATATCGGTAGGCATTAACTCTATTAGAGTTTAAGTTTAAGTTTGGATAATATTTCATCTTTCTTCTTTAAACCTCAGGAAACCTGTGTGAATTGGTTTCTTTATCTTATAATTGGAAATCTGTGAAAAAGGATTCACAAAGGGGCAGCTGAAAGCACAGTGTGTTTAAAATTAAAACCCCGTTACAATAAGACCAGGTGAAGACAGCAAAAGACCCCTAAACACCTTTCACACCTGGTCGTAACAGTGTCCTCAATGTGAAGACGGGACTTAGTCTCCACAAGGACTGTGCGGTGGTCACTCCTACCTATACTGTCATGGACAGATGCATCTACGACATATAGATTGATGAGGACGAGGTTCTGGTCACCGCATTATAGAAAGGATGTGGAAGCTTTGGAAAGGGTGCAGAGGAGATTTACTAGGATGTTGCCTGGTATGGAGGGAAGGTCTTACGAGGAAAGGCTGAGGGACTTGAGGTTGTTTTCGTTAGAGAGAAGGAGGAGGAGAGGTGACTTAATAAGATAATATATTATAAGATAAGATAATCAGAGGGTTAGATAGGGTGGATAGTGAGAGTCTTTTTCCTCGGATGGTGATGGCAAACATGAGGGGACATAGCTTTAAGTTGAGGGGTGATAGATATAGGACAGATGTCAGAGGTAGTTTCTTTACTCAGAGAGTAGTAGGGGCGTGGAACGCCCTGCCTGCAACAGTAGTAGACTCGCCAACTTTAAGGGCATTTAAGTGGTCATTGGATAGACATATGGATGAAAATGGAATAGTGTAGGTCAGATGGTTTCACAGGTCGGCGCAACATCGAGGGCCGAAGGGCCTGTACTGCGCTGCAATGTTCTATGTTCTATGTTCTAAGTAGGTTTTTCCCTCTTGTTGGCTTCCTCACCACCTGCTGCAGACCCAGTCTAGAAGCTATGTCCTTTTGGACTCAGCCAGCTCGGTCAGTAGTGGCGCTAACAAGTGTTCATTCTGTGCCCCACCACCCTCAGTGCTTCTTCCAGGTGTTATTCAACATGGAGGGGTACAGATTCATTAGCTGAAGGAGGGTGGTAGGTGGTAATCAGCCAGGAGGTTTCCATGCCCATCTTTATCTCCCTCGCCATCCAAGCCCTAACTTTGGTTCACTTATCTTTTGCTCTTGTTGGAATTTATCTAGCCTCTACCTGAAACATCTCCTCCTTTAAGATCACCTATTGTTCCTTTACAGTTTGTTCCTGTCCATCTTTGGCTTCATTTTACCCTGGCTAGATCCCCTCTCATCCCATTGAAGTTAACCCTCTTCTGATTTAGAAGTTCTACTTTCTACTGTTACTTGCTCTTCTCCATTACTAACCTAAACCTTATGATACAATGATCACTCTTACCTAAGTGTTCCCCCATAGATACTTGGTCCAATTGGCCTATCTCATTCCCCAGCACAAGATCCATCAATGTCTCCTTCCTAGTTGGGCCAAGAGCAGACAGTCAGGAAGTTCTCCTGAATACATTTCAGAAATTCTTTTCCCTCCTTTCCCTTGACTCTAACAATATCCCAAACAATATTTGGGTAATTAAAGACTCATCCCATTGAATTTAACCCACTTCTGATTTAGAAGTTCTACTTTATACTGTTACTTGCTCTTCTCCATTACTAACCTAAACCTTATGATACAATGATCACTCTTACCTGTTCCCCCATAGATAGAAGTCTCACCATTCCACAGTTCTTGCAGATCTCCGTGATTTCCCTGCAGATTTTCTCCTTCATCTCTCTGTCTTTCTCACCTTTGGGGACCTATTGGACACTCCCAGTAGTGTGATCATACCCTTTTTGCTTCTCAACTCTAATCAAATGACTTTGTCCTTGCCCCCTGAAAAGCACCCTCCTTTTCCAACACTACAATGTCACACAACACAATGTTGTTCCATCTGCATAAGGATTGTGCGGTCATCATTTTTACTGTTACGGTGAGGGATAGAAACATCTGTGACAGGTAGATTGGTGAGGACAAAGTCCTCTCAGTTTGGTTCTCTCACCATCTGCTTTAGGCCCAATCTGGCAGCGATGTCCTGAGGCAATTCAGTCAGTGGTAATACCATCGAGCCACCCTTGGTGATGGACATTGAAGTCCCCTATCCAGAGTACATTTTGTGCCCTTGCTACCCTCAATGCTTCTTCCAAGTGATGTTCAACCTGGAGGAGCACTGATTCATCAATTGAGGAAGAGTGAAGGAGGTAAACAGTATGAGGTTTCCTTGCCCATGTTTGACTGATGCCATGAGACTTCCTGTGGTTTGGAGTCAATGTTGAGGACTCCCAGGGTCACTCTCTCCTGACTGTATACCCCTGTGCTGCCACCTGAATTTAAATTCTGCAGCTGCCATGATGGGATTTGCACTCATGCCTCCAGATGATTAGTCCAGGCCTCTGCATTACAAGTCCAGTATCACAACCACTCTGCTACTATACCCAGATGCATTTATAAATCAGAACATCTGACTCTGATTATGTGCAAAACGAATGTATTGCAAGAAACAGTACACTGAAACATTCCAAAGAAGTGTTGAAAGAAGTATGTGATGATGTACATTCTACACATCTTTTTTAATGTAGTTATTTCATATATAGACATCAGTTGACCTTCTATGTTGCTGGATACAGCGAATTAAGACTGATACGGTTTTCTGGTGAAGCAGTATTAGAGAGTGGGCCAGGGAACGGAGATGTCCCCATTTTAACATCCATCAGAGATGGACTAGATGAAAGGCATTAAAGCCGATATCTTTTAGGTGTCCCCTCTAAGATTGATGCCCTGCCACTGAAACTACAGAAAAATGCAGTGGAGTGGTGGGAATGACCTTTCCCACCTCATTTGCATGACTATGATTTGCCAGCAAGCCTTTTGAAGGTAGGAGTGGAGGGAATTTCCTCAAAATCATGGGAAGAGGTAAA
This sequence comes from Heterodontus francisci, assembly GCF_036365525.1. Taxonomy (NCBI): domain Eukaryota; kingdom Metazoa; phylum Chordata; class Chondrichthyes; order Heterodontiformes; family Heterodontidae; genus Heterodontus; species Heterodontus francisci. Next base: position 43,986,934 of record NC_090375.1, read on the forward strand.
GGTGAAGAGGCCTGGCATCCTGGGTTTCCATCCCTACCTCCCTTTACTAACATCTGGGGCAATAAGGCATTTCAGATGGGAAAGTCGGCTCTTTGAACTCTAAGTTTGCTAACATATCTTTTGTTCACCAACCAAAGCTTATCAGCAGGATGCTGTGAAGAGAGAAATAATTAATGGCCTATTTATATTGCAGAACTGCTTTATGAAACAGTTCTGCAATATTGCCTGAGGGATCCAGTATTGTGGAAATCACTCCATTTGTAATATGCCTGGATTCCATAGCGCAAGAGCAACAGAAAAAAACAACAGCACATTTGTTTTAACATAATGATTCATGACTTTGGAATTGGCTGTGGACCTTTCCTAATGGCTATATATATAGCAGAAAACTTCACTTGCTTTCACAGTTGTGCTCAGCCTGCAACTTGTCAGAAAATAAGGTGGCCTGTATCTTTGCCACTGTTTATAACACTTCTGATGCATTGCTGCCTTCAGAGATGCTGCTGAGAACCAGCTACTTAAGTGGGTCTCAGAGCTTCTGCTTCACTGCTTCACTGTATTGCCACCAAAGTCAGAAATGGTGTCAACAGGAGTACAATAAAGTAAATAGGGTATTAATATAATACCTCAGTGATGTATAGTCCACTAGGATTTTGTTGCTGGACGATCTCATGAAATGAAAGGACAGGAGATGGGACAGAAACACAAAGCAAAATTTAGCTCTGGAAGTCAATCAAACCAACCTTGCAGATCTCAGAATAAGGAAGAATAGTGAAGGGATACTAATAAAGATGGGAAAATATAAGGGGCTGAATTTTTGGGCCCCACCCAAGGTCGGAAAAGGAGGCGGGGTGGGGACCTGAAATACTGGTGTCAGCTGGCGTGCCAGTTTCAAGATGCCATTCCCGCTGCCAGCAATGTTCACCAGGGCTAAGAGAGGGCGGGACAGGGATCCTGTTCTCCTGCCCATTGAGGCCAAATAAAGAAGTCAAAAAACTTGTAAAGAGCTTGTTGGAGAGGGAGGGTGGAATTCTGAAGGGGGAACACGGGTTTCAGAAGCTGTCCCAGTTAGCATTTAACTGGGATTTACCCTCTAGATAAAGTAGGGTTAAGAAAGTAAAGTAAGTTTCTTACAGTCTTAGGCAGGGATTAACAGGTTCTACTGCAGAGTAGCAGAATAGTTAGGTAGCTGACCAGTCAAATCTAGTTGCTGCAGTTTCAGCTTTAAAAGGTATAAATACAGAGGTCTAGGTGCAGCCAGATTCGAGTTTGGTGAGTGGCGAGTTGGGGGGAGGAGGTGTTCCATTTTTCTACTTTTTTTTCAGTCCAGTATTTGGCTCTTGCTTTGGTGCAGTGGAAGGAGTTGGTTTAACTGGTAAGCTATTCTACTTATAATAAATAGACTGTAAAGTTAAGGTATGGCAGGGCAGCTCTATCGAGTGGAAAGTACAGCCTGTGACATGTGAGAAGTCATGGACGCACTTTGTAACCTAGACAAGCACATCTGCAGGAAGTGTCACCGGCTGCAGAAGCGTGAGCTCCGGGTTTCAGAACTCGAGCAGTGGCTATAGTCACTGTTGTGTATCTGCGAGGCGGAGGACTACATGGATAGCATGTTTAGGGAGGTGGTCACACCGCAGGTTAGGAGCATACAGGCAGATAGGGAATGGATGACCACAAGGCAGTCTAAGAGAACCAGGCAGGTAGTGCAGGACTCCCCTGATATGATCTCACTCGCGAATCAGTTTTCCATTTTGGATCTTGGTGAGGGTGTTGGTTCCTCAGAGGAGTGAAGTCAGAGTCAAGTTTGTGGCACCACAGGTGTCTCAGCTGCACAGGAGGGGAGGAAGAAGAGTTGAAAAGCAGTAGTGATAGGGGACTCATTAGTTGAGGGAACAGATAGGTGTTTCTGTGGCAGCAAACGTGACTCCAGGATGGTGTGTTGCCTCCCTGGTGCCAGGGTCAAGGATGTCACTGAGCCGCTGCAGGACATTCTTCTGGTGGAGGGTGAACAGCCAGAGGTCATGCTCCACATTGGTACCAATGACATAAGTAAGAAGGGGGATGAAGTCCTGAAAGCAGATTTTAGGGAGCTAGGAAGGAGATTAAAAAGAAGGACTTCAAAAGCAGTAATCTCAGGATTACTCTCAGTCCCACGTACAAGTGAGCATAGGAATAGGAGAATTGAGCGATTGAACACATGGCTGGAGTACTGGTGTAGGAGGGAGGGCATCAGATTTCTGAGACATTGGGACAGTTCTGGGGCAGGTGGGACCTGTACAAAATGGACGGGTTGCATCTTAGCAGGAGTAGGACAAATATCTGAGCAGGGAGATTTGCTCGTGCTATTTGGGAGGATTTAAACTAAATTGTCAGGGGGTTGGGAACCTGAGAGGGAGCTCAGATTGGAGGGAAGCAAAACTGGTAAGGGGTGTGGAAACCAGGAGTAAGCATCAGAGAGGAATACCAAGGAGCACAGAATACTGGGGGAGATAAATAGCACAAGAGTAGGCAATAGTAAGTTATTAGGTGGGGTCAGAGTAAGAGAGAAAGTAACAAAATCTGAATCAGGGTCAATGTGCATGCATGTGAATGCACAGAGTGTGGTTAATAAGACTGGTGAGGTACAGGCGCAGATTGCCCTGCGGAAATATGATGTTGTTGTGACAACAGAGACCTGTTTCAAAGAAGGGCAGGACTGGGTGTGAAATATTCCTGGATACAAGGTATTCTGGAAAGATAGGAAAGGGGAAAAAGGGGGAGGGGTGGCGGTATTGATTAAGGAGAGCATTGCAGTGCTGGGGAGAAAGGATGCCCAGAGGGGTTGAGGACAGAATCAATTTGGCTAGAGCTACAGAACAAAAAAGGCGTGGTTACATTACTCGGTGTTGTCTATAGGCCACCAGCTAGTGGGGAGGATGTGGAGAAACAAATTTGCAAGGAAATTACAGAGAGGTGCAAAAATTATAGGGCAGTGAAAATAGAGACTTTAATTATCCAAACATAGACTGGGATAATAACAGTGTAAAGGACCGTGAGGGGTGAGACTTCCGAGAGTGTGTTCAGGAAAATTTTCTACAACAGCATCTTGCTAGCCCAACGAGAAAGGAGGCACTGCTAGACCTGGTTCTTGGGAATGAGGTGGGCCAAGTGGATCAAGTATCAGTAGGAGAGCATTTAGGGGATAACGATCATTGTATCATAAGGTTAAGGCTGACTATGGAAATGGATAATGAGCAATTCAGGGTAAGAATAATTCACTTTGGGAAGGCCAATTTCAATGGGGTATGAATGGAGCTGGGGCGAATAAATTGGAGTCAAAAGCTGTCAGAAAAACATGTAGATGAACAATGAGCTACCTTCAAAGAGGAGATAGGTCGGGCACAGTCAAGGTATGTTCCCTTGAAGGGAAAAAGTAGGGCAAACAAATCCAGAGCTCCCTGGATGACAAAAGAAGTAGAGATTAAAACAAAGAAGAAAAAGTGTGCTTATGACAGAAGCCAGGTAGAAAATACTATTGAGAACCAGGCTGAATATAGAAGGTCCAGAGGGGAAGTGAAAAAGCAAAGAAGAGAAGCAAAGAGAGAACATGAAAAGAGACTGGCAGCTAGCATTAAAGGAAATGTCAAAGTTTTCAATAGGCATATAAATAGTAAAAGGCTGGTAAAATGAGGAACAGGGCCAATTAGGGACAAGAAAGGGGATTTATACATGGAAGCAGAGGGCATAGATGAGGTATTAAATTAATATTGTGCATCTGTCTTTACCAAGGACAAAGATGCAACCCAGGCAATGCTGAAAGCAGAGGTATGTCAGACACTAGAGAGGTTTAAAATTGATAAAGAGGAAACATTAGATAGGCTGTTTGTACTTATAATGGATAAAGTACCAGGACCAGATGAGATGCATCCAAGGATACTGAGGAAAATGAGGATGGAAATCACAGAAGCTCTGGCCATAATTTTTCAGTCTTCCTTAGACTCGGGGGTGGTGCCAGAGGACTGGAGAATTGAAAATGTTACACCCTTGTTCAAAAAAGGGTGTAAAGATAAGCCCAGCAACTACAGGCCAGTCAGTTTAATTTCGATGGAGGGAAAACTTGGAGAAAAAATAATACAGGACAAAATCAATAGTCACATGGAAAAATACAAGTTAATTAAGGAAAGCCAGCATGGATTTCTTCAGGGAAAATCATGTTGAACTAACTTGCTGGAGTTTTTGAGGAGGTAACAGAGAGGGGGGTTGATGAGGGCAATGCTGTTGATGTGGGCAATGCTGTTGATGTGGTGTACATGGACTTTCAAAAGGCATTGGATACAATGCCCCACAACAGACTTGTGAGAAAACTTGTAGTTCATGGAATAAAAGGGACGGTAACAATATGAATACATAATTGGCTGAGTGACAGGAAACAAAGAGTAGTGGTTAATCGATGTTTTTCGGGCTGGAGGAAGGTTTGTAGTGGAATTCCCCAGGGATCAGTGTTGGGACACCCACAGTGCTGTTAGGAAGGGAGTTCCAGAATTTTGACCCAGCGACTGTGAAGGAATGGCAGTGTGTGACTTGGAGGGGAACTTGCAGGTGGTGGTGTTCCCAAATATTTGCTGCTCATGTCCTTCTAGGTGGTAGAGGTTGCGGGTTTGGAAGGTGCTGTCTAAGGAGCCTTGGTGTGTTGCAGCAGTGCATCTTGTATATGGTACACACTGCTGCCACTTTGCATTGGTGGTGGAAGGAGTGAATGTTTCTGGATGGGGTGCCAATCAAGCAGGCTGCTTTGTCCTGTATGGTGTCGAGTGTTGTTGGAGCAGCACCCATCCAGGCAAGTGGAGAGCATTCCATCACTTATGGGATTACTGTAGGTTTAGTATAAATGGGTGGTTGTTGGTCGGCACAGACTCGGTGGTCCGAAGGGCCTGTTTCAGTGCTGTATCTCTAAAAAAATAAAAATAGTGGGCCTTCCAGTTGCTCTTTTCCAGAGCAAACCAATTAAGAGCCAACTCCAAGCTTCTGGATCAATTAGGGAGGGTGGCAGGATGATGCAGCCATTTTGTCAGAGGAAGAATTTCTGTTTAAAGGGACCATGACATGTCTCCGGAAAGCTCATCAGCACTTGGAATTTTCAGGCTGCAGCATCTCTAGGAATGGTGAGGAAACCTTGTTCCTGGAAGTTCAACTAAGGGTTAGGGTTAGGGTCTGCAGTGAGGTGAGTTCTCTTAAGGGCATGAATGGAAGTGGCCAAGGAAGTGAGCAACAGCAATTTGTCCCCTCCAGACTAGAGTCCCTGTACCAAGAGAATTGAGGACCTCCAGATGGCATGGCAGGTGAGTGGTGTAACACTTTCAGGTGCCAATGGCCCCAGACTCTGACTTGTCCAGCAATCTCCTGCACAGCACGCCTCAGGTCAACATATCTTCCTGCTCCACTCATTCCTCTCTCTGCAGGCACCTTCCATCCCCAACTGAGCAGCCAACACTCACACTCACCCTCAGCCTATTGCCCTCTCGCACCCATGCCTCACAGTCAGCTCTTATAAATGCACAAAAACCAATCCGAATACTCATACCTTCTTGCTTTCTCTTTTTGCAAGAAAGGAGAGTGCACAATTTAGCAAGAGGCAGAGACATGAGTAAGGGGAAGCAAAGGGGTGAGTGGTGGCCCTCCAGTGACAGGCAGCTTTTGGGTCATTGGCAATGCATGCTCACCAGTTCCACTGGGAAGGCAGTCTTGTTCCAGGAGGCTGCAGATGTCAGCAGCGACCTGCCATGAGAGCCTGAGTCTCTAATGCTCAGACATATTGAGAGAGTTGTGCCTTGGCTTGCAGACCCTCGATTGGGGGTCTTTGCTCCTTCCAGCTGGATCTTGGTGTCCATCCTCTTTGCCCTGTGGATGGGCATGTGGCTGAGGAGAAGGCAGTTGGTGTTGCTCCTGCTGATGATTTTTTAAAAAATTATTTCATGGGACGTGGGCATCGCTGGCTAGGCCAGCATTTCTTGCCCATTCCTAACTGCCCTTGAGAAACTGGTGGTCAGCTGCCTTCTTGACCCACTGCAGTCCTTGGGGTATAGGTACACCCACAGTGCTGTTAGGAAGGGAGTTCCAGGATTTTTATCCAGTGATATTATCACTACACCACCATCTCCGCTATGAGCATTTAGCAGTGTCAGGCCCCCTGCCCTTGACCCTCAGCAGAGATGGGTGGTGGAGCTACTTTAGCTGTTCCAGTGCTGCTCTGAAAGCTGGCAGCAAGGAAGTGCAGCTGAAGGTGGCTGAAGGTGGTCAGGTAAAGTACCTTCTAAGCATTTGGCAATCATTTGTCAAGCAGTGAAAACACTCTCAATATGTCAGAGCATCGGAGGCTCAGGCTCTCATGGAAGGTCACTGCTGACATCTGCAACTTCCTGGAACAAGACCATCTACCCAGTGGACTAGGTGAGCATGCATTGCCAATGGCCCAAAGTTGCCTGTCACTGGAGGCCCACCATTCCTTGCAGACTCTCACCTAGTCATAGTTGGAGCTCTTCAGTGTAACTGATCAAAGCTATCCCAGCATGTGGCTCTTAGTTAAAGATCTTGTTTATGAGAGCTTCTGTTGTCTGAACATAGAACATAGAACATAGAACAGTACAGCACAGTACAGGCCCTTCGGCCCATGATGTTGTGCTGAACTTTTAACCTACTCTAAGATCAAACTAACTACCTACCCTTCATTCTACTATCATCCATGTACCTATCCAAGAGTCGCTTAAATGTCCCTAATGTATCTGCTTCTACTACCACCGCTGGCAGCGCATTCCACGCACCCACCACTCTCTGTGTAAAGAACCTACCTCTGACATCTCCCCGAAACCTTCCTCCAATCACCTTAAAATTATACCCCCTGGTGATAGCCCTTTCCACCCTGGGAAAAAGTCTCTGACTATCCACTCTATCTATGCCTCTCATCATCTTGTACCCCTCTATCAAGTCACCTCTCATCCTTCTTCGCTCCAATGAGAAAAGCCCTAGCTCCCTCAATCTTTCTTCGTAAGACATGCCCTCCAGTCCAGGCAGCATCCTGGTAACTCTCCTCTGCACCATCTCTAAAGCTTCCACATCCTTCCTATAATGAGGCGACCAGAACTGAACACAATAATCCAAGTGTGGTCGAACCAGGGCCTCATAGATCTGCAGCATACCCTCGCGGCTCTTAAACTCAATCCCCCTGTTAATGAAAGCCAACACACCATACGCCTTCTTAACAACTCTATCAATTTGGGTGGCAACTTTGAGCGATCTACGGACATGGACCCCAAGATCCCTCTGTTCCTACACACTACCAAGAATCCTGTCTTTAAGCCTGTATTCTGCATTCAAATTCGACCTTCCAGAATGAATCACTTCACACTTTTCCATGTTGAACTCCATCTGCCACTTCTCAGCCCAGCTCTGCATCCTGTCAATGTCCCCTTGCAACCTACAACAGCCTTCCACACTATCCACAACTCCAGAAACCTTTGTGTCATCGGCAAACTTGCTAACCAAGCCTTCCACTTCCTCATCCAAGTCATTTACAAAAATCACGAAGAGCAGAGGTCCCAGAACAGATCCCTGCGGAACACCACTGGTCACTGAGCTCCATGCTGAATACTTTCCATCTACTACCACCCTCTGTCTTCTATGGGCCAGCCAATTTTGTATCCAGACAGCCAACTTCCCCTGTATCCCATACCTCCTCACTTTCTGAATGAGCCTACCATGGGGAACCTTGTCAAACACCTTGCTAAAATCCATATACACCACATCCACTGCTTTTCCTTCATCAATGTGTTTTATCACATCTTCAAAGAATTCAATAAGGCTTGTGAGGCATGACCTGCCCCTCACAAAGCCGTGCTGACTGTCTCTAATCAAACCATGCTTTTTCAAATAATCATAAATCCTGTCTCTCAGAATCCTCTCCAATAATTTGCCCACTACCGACATAAGACTGACTGGTCTATAATTCCCAGGGTTATCCCTATTCCCTTTCTTGAACAAGGGAACAACATTTGCCACCCTCTAATCATCCAGTACTACTCCAGTGGACAGTGAGGACGCAAAGATCATCGCCAAAGGCGCAGCTATCTCTTCCCTCGCTTCCCATAATATCCTTGGGTATATCCCATCTGGCCCCGGGGACTTATCTGTCCTCATATCATTCAAAATTTCCAGCACAACCTCCCTCTTAACCTCAACCTGTTCGAGCATATCAGCCTGTTCAACGCTGTCCTCACAAACGACCAGGTCCCTCTCACTAGTGACTACTGAAGCAAAGTATTCATTTAGGACCTCCTCTACCTCCTCCGACTCCAGGCACAAGTTCCCTCCACTATCCCTGATCGGCCCTACCCTCACTCTGGCCATCCTCTTGTTCCTCACATAAGTGTAGAACGCCTTGGGATTTTCCTTCATCCTACCCGCCAAGACTTTTTCATGTCCCCTTCTCGCTCTCCTAAGTCCATTCTTCAGTTCCTTCCTGGCTACCTTGTAACCCTCTAGAGCCCTGTCTGATCCTTGTTTCCTCAACCTTAAGTAAGCTTCCTTCTTCCTCTTGACTAGCTGTTCCACATCTCTTGTCATCCAAGGTTCCTTCACCCTACCATCCCTTCCTTGCCTCATCGGGACAAACCTATCCAGCAGTCGCAGCAAGTGCTCCCTAAACAGCCTCCACATTTCTGCCATGCATTTGCCTGAGAACATCTGTTCCCAGTTTATGCTCCCCAGTTCCTGCCTAATAGCATTGTAATTCCCCCTCCCCCATTAAATATTTTCCCATCCCGTCTGCTCCTGTCCCTCTCCATGACTATAGTAAAGGTCAGGGAGTTGTGATCACTATCACCGAAATGCTCTCCCACCGAGAGATCTGCCACCTGGCCTGGTTCGTTGCCAAGCACCAAGTCCAACATAGCCTCCCCTCTAGTCGGCCTATCTACATATTGAGTCAGGAAACCTTCCTGGATACACCTGACAAAAACTGCTCCATCCAAACTATTTGCACTAAGGAGGTTCCAATCAATATTAGGGAAGTTGAAGTCATCCATGACAACAACCCTGTTACTTCTGCACCTTTCCAAAATCCGCCTCCCAATCTGTTCCTCCGTGTCTCTGTTGCTATTGGGGGGTCTATAGAAAACTCCCAACAAAGTGACTGCTCCTTTCCTGTTTCTGACTTCCACCCATAATGACTCAGTAGACAAACCCTCCTCGACGACCTCCCTTTCTGCAGCTGTGATACTATCCCTGATTAGCAATGCCACTCCCCCACCTCTTTTACCTCCCTCCCTATTCCTTTTGAAACATCTAAACCCCGGAACATCCAACATCCATTCCTGCCCCTGTGATATCCACGTCTCCGTAATGGCCACAACATCGTAGCTCCAAGTCTGCAAAGGATATTCTCCATTGGGATATTTTCTGGTTCATCTTCAGGGTCTTGACTGCAGGTGGGCTCCTCGTACTTCAAGAAACCTTTGGCCTTGCTGCATCTTTGCTCAAGTGCTGTACATGTCAGCTTGAACAATATCAGAACCTTGGCTGGAGAGTAGCCTTGGTGTCTGACAAACCACTCTTGCTTCACCTTCAAAAGCTCTGGAAAAAGGGATCGTTTTAAAGACCTCATATCTGCGGCCTGGAAAGTGTGTAGTCATCTATCTGCATGAGTTTGTGCAGTTGGTTACTGATCACCCACATATAGGGCTGGAATTTGTTCTCTCCCAGGCATCGGGTTCCGTGGTTGGGGTGGGGGGAAGGCCTGAAGAAGGTTCCGGATGAGGCTCGCCACGGCTCTCGATGCCAGAAGGGCCCAGCCTGATCCTCCTGTTGGCAGCGAGGCTCCATGGCGGCCCCCCTACCGCTGGGCAACAGGACCACAATTTAATATTCAAATGTTTAAAATTAATAAATTCAATTAGACTTACCAGCGATCTTGAGGGTCCGCCACGATCTTCGGCGCGGGGTCCGGCACTCCCGCACCTTTGGATCCCCGTCCGGGGAAACAAGGTTCCACACTGGTGGGGTGGGCTGAGCGGAAGGCAAGTTTATCAGTGCGACGGGTGGTGGGGACGGGGTCAAATCCATGCAATGGGTGTCGGGGATGGTGGGAACGGTTGAACCTTAAACTTTGGGGAAAGTGCAAATAGTTATTGTAATTGTTATTGGGGGTGGTGGGAAAGGGGTGTTAGAAATTTATTTATTTAATTTTGGGGATAGGGCTTTAAAAATTTAAATTGGACAGCTGGGCTGGCTGCCCTTTAAAAATAGCGTATCACATGCACACAGGCAGCTAACCCCATTACCGGGGATAGACAGCCAGCCCCCTCCACAAGATTGGGGGGTGGTGTGGTGGTGCAGGCCGCCCGGCTATTTAAATGAGCCGCTGAGTTTAAGATCAAGGCAGTCTCTTTGGCGTACAGGCTGCCATTTTTTGAGCTTGCCACTGAGTTCAGTGGTGGGCTGTTAAAAACCAGCCCATATTGTTGGAGTGGAAGCCCATGCCATCTATGAAGTCTTTGGGATTATGTGAAGGAGTCTGTAGTGATATAGGTATCATCAATCATTTTCTGAATTTTGAGAACCCTAGGATGCAAAAAAGCTAGTGTGGTGGCCTATAATCTGCTGCTGAATATCCAAAGCAGAAATAAAAAAAACATTGTTTGCCCAAATAATGTACACACTAGTTGTGAGGAGAGGTTGGAAAAGTTAAGACTGTTCACCTTGGAACAAAGAGGGTTTTCAAGATGATGAGAGCTTTTGATAGAGTGGATAGTAGAGGTTATTCCCTCTGTTAAGTGGGTCACTAACCAGAGGTCATAGAATAAGATAATTGATGAGCTAGAGGAAAGATGAGGAGAAATTTTCTCACTCAGGGAGTTGTTGAGATCTGAAATGCTCTACCTGAAAAGATGGTGGAAGCTGATTCCATAAATAATTTCAACAAGAAGTTGGGCAAGTATTTGAGGATGCGGAACTTACAGTTACAGTAACTTACAGTTACGGACAAAGAAGCGGGGTGTGAGACTAAACACGCATGCTCTTTCAAAGAGCCAGCACAGGCATGAAGGACCTTCTGTGTTGTTAATTTCTCTGCTTCTATGATTGGTGACCTTCTTGATTTGTGTATTATGGGTTGACTGATGCTGCTACTGTCCTTGTGATGGCCAGGAATGAGCCAGAACCATAATTAGGTTAGAGATGTGGTGACCTTGAGATTTCTTTGGTACAGATTGCCTTCAGCTCAGATCCTCTCAGAGAGCCCAACTCTGTCCTTGCTACCTGGTGACACAGAGCATGCAAAGGCAGTTTTTCTTGGACATTCCCAGGTTGGCATGCCTGGGTCTATAGACATGGTTGCATGAGTAAAAGTGGGTAAACACAGTCTGGATCTGGTGCAAAATAAATATGCCCCACATTCTTCCTTTCACCTCTTGTTCCTCTTTCAAATAACATGAGTGAATAATATCTATATACAGATTTGTAACTGTAGCAATAATAAATATTGACCTAAAGGAGGGGAGAGCAGTAGGACCTGTGTGGAAACAACCAGAACCGGGAGCGGCTAACTTCAACGCGAGGCTCGGCGCCTTCACTTACCTTCAGGAGCGGAGAGCAGTCAGACCTCTTCCAGCGCGCTGGCGTTTTGAAAAAAGGAAAAAAAAAAGCCAACCGTGATGTCACAGGAAAGCTGCAAGGTGATTGGTTGGTGAGTAACAGCTGTTAGAGAATAGCTCAAAATAGCTGGCTTAGTAACTAAGGTAAGAAAGGTCGACAGCTTTTTTCAGATATAGTAAGTAGTGTTTTTTAGGGAATTCTGCAGTAACGAGGGCCAGGGAAGAAGGGCCCAAGAGTAATTGATATTATTTGATATTAAGATCTTCCAAAAGGTTTAATTTAAAGTGTTAAGTCATGGCAGGAGAGCTCAAAGCTATGGTGTGCTCCTCATGTACTATGTGGAAAGCTGGGAACAATTCCAGTGCCCAGGACCAGCACGTGTGCAGGAAGTGTCTCCAGCTGCAGCTCCTGGAAGCCTGAGTTTTGGAGCTGGAGCGGCAGCTGGGGACACTGGAGCATCCATGAGGTGGAGAAAATCGTGGATAGCACAGATAGATAGGTGATCACACCGCAGGCTCAGACTCCACAGGCAAAAAGGGAATGGGTGACCAGCAGGCAGAGCAAGAGGACTAGGCAGGCAGTGCAGGAATCACCTGTGGCTATTCCCCTGCAAAACAGATATACAGCTTTGGATACTGTTGGGGGGAAATGGCCTCTCAGGGGAAAGCAGCAACAGCCCAATTCGATGCACCATGGTTGGCTCTGCTGCACAGGGGAGGAGTAAAAAGTGTGGGAATGCAATAGTTATTGGGGATTCAATTTTAAGGGGAATAGATAGACATTTCTGTGGCCGCAAAAGAGACTCCAGGATGGTGTGTTGACTCCCTGGTGCTAGGTTCAAGGATGTCTCAGAGCGGTTACAGGACATTCTGAAGGGGGAGGGTGAACAGTCAATGGTCGTGGTACACATTTGTACAAACAACGTAGGTAAAAAAAATGAGGTCCTCAAAGCAGAATATAGGGAGTCAGGAAGTAAGTTGAAAAGTAGGATCTCAAAGGTAGTGATCTCAGGATTACTACCAGTGCCACGTGCTAGTCAGAGTAGAAATAGCAGTATATATCAGATGAATACGTGGCTGAAGAGATGGTGTGAGGGGGAGGGTTTTAGATTCCTTGGACATTGGGACCGGTTCTGGTGGAGGTGGGACCAGTACAAACTAAACAGGTTACATCTGGGTAGGACCGGGACTGATGTCCTCGAGAGAGTATTTGCTAGAGTGATTGGGAAGGGTTTAAACTAAAATGGCAGGGGGATGGGAACCTTTGCATGAAGTCAGGAGAGGGGAGATCAAAGTCAAGAACAAAAGACACTGAGGGAAATAAGAAAAGTGATAGGCAGAGAAATCAAGGGACATAATCAAACAGCGCCACAGTGAAAAATAGTGGGAAGGGACCAAATAATGTCAAAAAGACAAGCCATAAGGCTTTGTGCCTTAACATGTGGAGCATTCGCAATAAAGTGGATGAATTAATTGGGCAAATAGATGTAAAGGGGTATGATATAGTTGGGATTATGGAGACATGGCTGCAAGGTGACCAGGGATGCAAAATGAACATCCCTTCAGATTGCTCACAGGGGAAGGGAGGGGAAGATACATTTGGTAGTGGCATCACACTGGAGGTGGTGGAAATGGCGGAGGATGATCCTTTGGATGTGGAGGCTGGTGGGATGGAAAGTGAGGACAAGGGGAATCCTGTCGCGGTTCTGGGAAGGAGGGGAAGGGGTGAGGGCACAGGTGCGGGAAATGGCACTGTCAACCACAATGGGGGAGAAGCCTCGGTTGAGGAAAAAGGAAGACATATCCGAAGCACTGTTGTGGAAGGTCGCATCATCAGAGCAGATGCATTGGAGATGGAGAAACTGGGAGAATGGAATGGAGTCCTTACAGGAGGCAGGGTGTGAAGAAGTGTAGTCGAGGTAATTGTGGGAGTCGGTGGGCTTATAATGAATATTAGTAGACAGCCTATCCCCACAGATGGAGACAGAGAAGTCGAGGAAGGGGAGGTAAGTGTCAGAGGTGGACCATGTAAAGATGAGAGAAGGGTGGAAATTGGAAGCAACGTTGATAAAATTTTCCAGTTTGGGGCGGGGGAAACGGCACCGTTACAGTCATCAATATACCGGAAAAGGAGTTGGGGGAGGGTTCCCGCTTGAGTAGGACTGGAACAAGGAATGTTCGACATATCCCACAAAAAGACAGGCATAACTAGAACCCATGCTGGTACCCATAGCAACACCTTTTACTTGAAGTAAGTGAGTGGAGTTGAAGGAGATGTTGGTCAATGTGAGAACAAGTTCAGCCAGGCAGAAGAGGGTGGTGGTGGATGGTGACTGGTCGGGCCTCTGTTCAAGGAAGAAGCGGAGAGCCCTCAAACAGTCCTGGTGGGGATTGGAGGTGTAGAGAGATTGGACGTCCATAGTGAAGAGGAGGCGGTTAGAGCCAGGAAACTGGATTTGTTTGGATGGTGTTGACAGCCAGAGTCTGAGGAGTAGTTTAGTTTAGTTTAGTTTAGAGATACAGCACTGAAACAGGCCCTTCGGCCCACCGAGTCTGTGCCGACCATCAACCACCCATTTATACTAATCCTACACTAATCCCATGTTCCCTACCACATCCCCACCTGTCCCTATATTTCCTAACCACCTACCTATACGAGGGGCAATTTATAATGGCCAATTTACCTATCAACCTGCAAGTCTTTTGGCTTGTGGGGGGAAACCGGAGCACCCGGAGAAAACCCACGCAGACACAGGGAGAACTTGCAAACTCCAGACAGGCAGTACCCAGAATTGAACCTGGGTCGCTGGAGCTGTGAGGCTGCAGTGCTAACCACTGCGCCACTGTGCCACAATTTTTGAATTGTATCATGGGATCTTTTACGTTCACATGAATAGGCAGATTGCGCTCCAATTCAAGTTCTTATTTGAAAGACAGTATTTGCAACTATGCAAAAGACCCACAGTATTGCATTGAAATGCCACTCTAGAAAATGGCCTAGAATCTCTGCTTATTTGTGCTGCTTTGTTTCCAGCACAATTTGCCCAAAATTAACTAAGCCAGTGTGAAAAGTTTGAAGAACTTCAAGTGCAAACTACATCCAGTGGAAATCAACTTTCCGTAATTTTTTTGTACTGTGGGCATATCGGAGGTTGTTCTGCATATCCGTCACAGACAGAAAGACTAATGAGGAAGTGTTGGAAATTGCTGGAGAAAAGAGGAAATTATTGCATAACATCAAAGGGCGAAAGATACAATATCGTGTTCACATTCAAGCAGAAGATAGACAGAGACAATTATTAGAAGGACAGATTGACGGAAAACTTAGGAGAAAATGGATGATGGATATAATGGACTGGATGCAGTTGACCAATGCGGGATGTGTAAGGGCAGCGCAGGACAGACAAAGGTGGAGATCCATGGCAGTCAACCTTTTAGAAAGACGATGACACCAATGAATGAAAGAAAAGACATCAATCTGGAATTTTAATGCTGTAATGCATTGATTATTTACTGTGCTGTGAGAAGCAAAATTTGAGCCATAAAATCAACTGAGAAAACAAATGTGATTTTGAGCACTATTTACACCCAGATTGCAGAATGCGCCCAAATCATCACCCCAATATTCTCAAATCCTATTTAAATCTTTAACCTCTAACCTTCCTACTCAGAGGTGAGAATGTTGCTGCTGAGTCAAGCTAATATTTGGACTTAGGCTTTGATTTAACCAGTTCAACCATTGTAGACATCGCAGAGGAAGATATCTCACAAATTTGCAAAAAATTGGCAATATTTGTTGGTTGATGCTGTTATCAGCTTTGCTTTTTAATGTTGAGCTATTTAAACTAAAACAGGGTAACAGAACCTCACACTGTCATTTTATGGAAAAGAAATCCACTAACAACATCCATCACACATACATTTCCAGCAAAGGACACGAAATAGTGGTCAAGAACAGGAAAGCTAACATTGTTTCTGCTTGTTTCACTAGCTCAAGGCCACTGAGGCCAACTGTAGCATCCTCAGTGGGATCAGCTAACCCAATAAGAACCAGTGCTCAAACCTGGCTCATGTAACTCAATATTTGGTGGAAACAGATTCAATAATAATTTTCAAAAGGTAATTGAATAAATACTTGAAGGGAAAAAAAATTGCAGGGCTACGGGAGAAAGGGCAGGGGAATTGAATTAATTAGATATCTCTTACAAAAAGCCAACACAGGTATGATGGGTTGAATGGTCTTCTGTGCTGTGCCATGCTATGATTCTAATCTTGAACACATTTTCTCTGCTGTAAGTAAATTTAGCACTTTTCTATTTGTGTTTTGCTCTTCCAAGATACTGTAAAAAGCACTTAGCAAATTTCACATTTCTTAAGAATGTGAAAAAATCATTCACAACATTGTTCAATGACCTTACAGTATTAAATTTGTTTTTCTTTTAGTTTTGCTGGAACTGCCATTCAACTATGCATAAATTAACATAATATTTTCAAAATATTTCCATCATCCCCCATGACACAATTCCTCTCTTCACTTCATTTCAATGAAAAAATTGACTGTTAAATTCCCTTACAAAGAATGTTCACCAAATCTCATACTTAATCACTACATAAATACATATCACTATAAAATGGCAACAATTATTCGAGACTACAAGATGGAGATACCAATGCCCAAATCTCATTAATCAGAACAGTAAAATTTATAGCAGTGCCTGAGGGTCCCTTACACAAAAAGACTTCTACAAACTGGAAAAATGTCTTGAACTGTGGTCACAGCACTTCTTCATGTGTAGAATCAGATTAAAACTGCATTCTTCTGGATTCTACTGTGTCTTGTATAAATTATTCCCTCACCATAATTATCATTTATGTATATTCACTACAGTTTTTGATTTACTTTTGCTTTCTATCAAAAATTACATTGCATTTTGTATTTCAGTACAAATAAACTCTTTTGATAAAATGTTATTAAAATGCTTGGATAACTTTCCTTGTTTTCCATTTTTCCCTGGGGTCTGTGGCCTGACATTTCTGGTCCAGAGGACAGAGATTGTTGCGGTGTGACTCTCCTTTCCTGCTGCAGCTCCTTCGTTTAAAGTCACGTTAGCCTCCTATTAGTAATTACTCCTTCAGACCTGAGAACTGAGAAAAGGGGGCTTTGTCCTTTCCCTGATGCCATAAGGATCATTCATTACTTTATTTACCTATTTTGTGACAAATATTATGGGGTAGATTTCCTGTTTAATATAGCTGATAGCACTAGACTCGATTAGGTAATCATTGACTACAAAATCAAGTTAATTCAGTCTCCCTGTTTTTCCATCCATTTTATATAAAGTGTAATCTTCTAGCTAGCCTTTACAGGCCCAAAATGGGTGAAAGCTTCATTGTAATCTTTTATTTCAGGTTTCCAGCATTTGCAGTATTTCGTGCTTGTTCATTTTAATTTTAAAATACTGCAAATAATGTGCAAATCAACAGAGAAGTGATTCCCTGGCTTTCTCACTCGGAATTTACCGTGTGTTTCGTTTGCTCACATAATATAGTCTCTGAGGGTCTGCCATATTCTGGGAAGACTAGAACAGTGTTTTGAGGAGGTGGGTTAGTTGTAATTTCATTCAGAGAAGTGGATTTTAATTTTAGATTATTGAAAACTGAACTCATTTTTTGCCAGATTATTTATTCTTGAAGACTTTTCTCCCAGATTATTGGCAGCATAGAAACATAGAAAATAGGAGCAGGAGTAGCCCATTCGGCCCTTCAAGTCTGCTCCAACATTCATTATGATCATGGCTGATCATCCAACTCAGTAATCTTTTCCCGCATTCGCCCCATATCCTTTGATCCCTTTAAACACAAGAGCGATATCTAACTCCTTCTTGAAAACATACAATGTTTTGGCCTCAACTGCTTTCTGTGGTAGCGAATTCCACAGGCTCACCACTCTCTGGGTGAAGAAACTTCTCCTCACCTCAGTCCTGAATTGTTTACCCCATATCCTGAGACTATGACCCTTGGTTCTGGACTCTCCCACCATCGGGAACATCCTTCCTGCATCTACCCTATCAAGTCCTGTTAGAATTTTACAGGGTTCTATGAGATCCCCCCTCACTCTTCTGAACTTCAGCAAATATAACCCTAACCGACTCAATCCCTCCTCATACGTCAGTCCCATCATCCCAGGAATCAATCTGGTAAATCTTCGCTGCACTCTCTCTATAGCATGAACATCCTTCCTCAGATAAGGAGACCAAAACTGCACACAATATTCCAGGTGTGGCCTCACCAAGGCCCTGTATAATTACAGCAAGACATCCCTGCTCCTGTACTCGAATCCTCTCGCTATGAAGGCCAACATGCCATTTGCCTTTTTAACCGCGTGTTGCACCTGCATGCTTATCTTCAGTGACTGGTGTACAAGAACACCCAGGTCTCGCTGCAGATACCCTTCTCTCAGTTTATAGCCATTCAGATAATAATCTGCCTTCCTGTTTTTGCTACCAAAGTGGATAACCCCACATTTATCCACATTATACTGCATCTGCCATGCATTAGCCCACTCACTCAACTTGTCCATATCACCCTGACGCCTCTCTGCATCCTCCTCACAATTCACCCTCTCACCCAGTTTTGTGTCATCTGCAAATTTGGAAATATTACATTTAATTCCCTCATCGAAATCATTAATATATATTGTTAATAGCTGCAGTCCCAGCACCGATCCCTGCGGTACCCCACTATCACTGCCTGCCATTTGGAAAAAGACCCATTTATCCCTATTCTTTGTTTCCTGTCTGCCAACCAATTTTCTATCCATCACAATACACTAGCTCCAATTCCATGTGCTTTAATTTTACACGCGAATCTCTTATGTGGGGCTTTGGTGAAAGCTTTCTGAAAGTCCAAATAAACCACATCCACTCGCTCCCCCTCATCAACTCTACTCGTTACATCCTCAAAGAATTCTAGGAGATTTGTCATGCATGATTTCCCTTTCATAAATCTATGCTGACTCTGTCCGATTCTACCACTGTACCCCAAGTGCTCTGCTATAAAATCTTTGATAATGGACTCGAGAAGTTTCCCCACTATCAACGTCAGGCTGACTGGTCTATAATTCCCTGCTTTCTCTCAACCTCCCTTTTTAAATAGTGGGGTTACATCAGCTACCCTCCAATCTGTAGGAACTGTTCCAGAGTCAATAGAATCTTGGAAGATGACCACCAATGCATCCATTATTTCTGGGGCCACTTCCTTAAGTACTTTGGGATGCAGACCATCAGGCCCTGGGGATTTATCTCCGTGACATTCTGGTCCACTCCTCCATTACCCCCGAAACCTCATCCCCTTTCCATGGCACCTTCCCATGCAGTCGCAGGAAGTGTAATACCTTCCCCTTTACCTCCTCTTTCCTCACTAACTAAGGCCCCAAACACTCCTTTCAGGTGAAGCAGTGATTTACTTGTACTTCTTTCAATGTAGTATACTGTATTCGCGGCTCACAATGCAGTCTCCTCTACATTGGGGACACCAAACGCAAATTGGGTGACTGCTTTGCGAAACACCTCTGTTCAGTCCGAAAACTTGACCCCGAGCTTCCTGTCACTTGCCATTTCAACACACACTCCTGCTCTCATGCCCACATCTCTGTCTTGGGCCTGGTGCAGTGTTCCAATGAACATCAACGCAAGCTCAAGGAACAGCATCTCATTTACCGATTAGGCACACTACAGCCTGCCGGACTGAACATTGAGTTCAATAATCTCAGAGCATGACTGGTCCCCCTTTTATTTTTTATTTTTATTTTATTTTAGTTTGTTTCATCATTCTTTTTTTTTAACCATGTATCTGCCCATTGTTTTTTTTTCATGTTTGTGCTTTTGGCTAGGGCTTTCATTATTCTGTCATTTAATATCCTCTCTGCACCAATGCTTTGTCTTTCACTACACCATTAACATACTCTTTTCCTTTGCCCCATGACCTCCTTGTCAGTTATTCTCTGTGACCCTCTGTCCTTTCAACACCTTCCCTTTTGCCACTTGTTTTGGGAACCAATGGCTGCCAGTTCAGTTTCTATGGGCTGAATTTTATTCTCCCGCCACCGGGAGCAGCAGCAGGCGAAAAAGATGGCAGCCCGCACACACGCATTGCGCGCCGCCGTGCCGGCACGATCTACCGTGCAGCGGCTCATGATAATATGCCGGTTGGACCGCCCCCGCACCACATACCACCCCACAATCATGTGGTGGGGGTGGGCTCTACGATGCCAGCAATGTTGTCAGCTGCCTGTGTGCAGGGCAGCCAGACCTGCCGCTAAATTTAAATATTTAAAACTGTACCCCACAGTACACAGCAATAAAAGATATTGCCCCTTTTCACCCCCAATAATACTTACAGACAATAGTTTGTCCTTTCACCTCCCCCCCCGCCCCCTCAAATGACTTGGATGGAAGACTTGACCATCCCACCCCCCCGACAAACTGTTCAAAGTGCAGAGGTCACCTCTTTGCCCCCTCTCCTACACTATTAATACACATTTGACCACGTACCCTCCCCCCCACTACTACAATGGGGCGGCACAGTGGCGTAGTGGTTAGCACCGCAGCCTCACAGCTCCAGGGACCCGGGTTCGATTCTGGGTACTGCCTGTGCGGAGTTTGCAAGTTCTCCCTGTGTCTGCGTGGGTTTCCTCCGGGTGCTCCGGTTTCCTCCCACATGCCAAAGACTTGCAGGTTGATAGGTTAATTGGCCATTATAAATTGCCCCTAGTATAGGTAGGTGGTAGGGAAATATATAGGGACAGGTGGGGATGTGATAGGAATATGGGATTAGTGTAGGATTAGTATAAATGGGTGGTTGATGGTCGGCACAGACTCGGTGGGCCGAAGGGCCTGTTTCAGTGCTGTATCTCTAAACTAAACTACACTTAAAATCCGAACTAACCCCCCTTCCCCACCTCGATGGCGCCAGCTTTCCCTCAAAGATCCCAGGCAGCAGGTAAGATCACTGACCATTTTATTTAACTGTATTAATTTTCTTAATTTACATATTAAAAGTCAGGTCCCGTTACCCAGTGGCAGGGGAGTCTCCACAGAGCCTTGCCACCGTTGGGAAGATCGGGCCCGGCAATCCTGGCGTTGGGCTCCATGGTGGGTCGTTACTCGTACAATCTTCCGGCGCCCACAGCCACGGATCCCAACGTCCGGACCTCAACAAAATCCAGCCCTATCTTTCCTCAAGGAAAAGCTGGCTTTTATCCTCCCAATGATTTTGTCAAATAACTTGTCTCTACTTCTCTGTTCTGTTCAACCATTATGACCAAATTGCAATTTATTGCTGCTGTGTCCATTGGATCCTCCATTCCACCTGCAGTGAACAGCTACATCTTAATCTCCTTCATTCTCTTCAACACGCAGAAATTATTATTTTTATTTCTTTTTAAGACAATGTGGCATCGAGCGTCAGGAACTGAGCGGGAACAGGTTACTGAGTTGGATGATCAGCCATGATCATAACGAATGGTGGAGCAGGCTTGAAGGGCTGAATGGCCTACTCCTGCTCCTATTTTCTATGTTTCTATGTTTCCATGTCTTTGAAATCCTAAAATAAAAGCAAAATACTGCGGATGCTGGAAGTCTGAAATAAAAACAGAAAGTGCTGGAAATACTCAGCAGGTCTGGCAGCATCGGTGGAGAGAGAAGCAGAGTTGACGTTTCAGGTTCTGATGAAAGGTCACAGACCTGAAACATTAACTCTGCTTCTCTCTCCACAGATGCTGCCAGACCTGCTGAGTATTTCCAGCACTTTCTGTTTTTAAGTCCTTGAAATCCTGGTGGTTCTCAGCACTGACTCCACTAAGCTTTGTGAGATCAGTTGAAGGATACCTCATTAACTTGGAGAAAATGAGTGCAAACATAACATGGGAAAGATCTGGGGTGCATACCTGCTCCATGTCCATGGGACTTAATTCTTCCCCAGCCCCAGACAGGAAGGATTTCCCAGCCTCCCCACCAAATCCCCACCAGGGATATTCAGTATTTAGGAAGGACAGATAAAAAGCAAAAAGCAGTGAAGTTGCATTGCTGGCTAAAGAGGAAATTAACGCAATAGTGAGGAAAGGTATTAGCTCTGACAATATGGAATCTGTATGGGTAGAGCTGAGAAACACTAAGGGGGAAAAAAAGTTAGTGGGGGTTGTATATAGACTACCAAACTGTCGTGGTGATGTTGGGAATGGCATTAAACAGGAAAATTAGAGATACATGCGATAAAGGAACATCTGAAATTATGGGTGACTTTAATCTGCAGATAGCTTGGGCATCAAATTAGTCACAATACCGTAGAGGAGGAATTCTTGCAGTGTATACGGGATGGTTTTCTGGACCAATACGTTGAGGAACCAACTAGAGAACAGGCCATCCTAGACTGGGTATTGTGGTGCGAGACGCCTTGGGGATGAGCGACCATAATATGATAGAATTCTTCATCAAGATGGAGAGTGCAGTAGTTGATTCTGAGACTAGGGTCCTGAATCTTAGTAAAGGAAACTATGAAGGTATGAGGCACGAGTTGGCTATGACGGATTGGGGAACATTACTTAAATGGACGATTTTGGATAGGCAATGGGAAACATTTAAAGAGCGCATGGATGAACTGCAACAATTGTTTATTCCTGCCTGGCGCAAAAGTAAAACGGGAAAGGTAGCCAAACCATGGCTTATAAGGGAAATTAGAGATAGCATTAGATCCAATGAAGAAGCATATAAAATCGCCAGAAAAAACAACAGACCTGAGGATTGGGAGCAGTTTTGAATTCAACAAAGGAGGACCAAGGGATTGATTAAGAAGGGAAAAATAGAATACGAGAGCAAGCCTGCGCGGAACATAAAAACTGACTGTAAAAGTTTCTATCGGTATGTGAAGCGAAAAAGATTGGTGAAGACAAATATAGGTCCCTTACAGTCAGAAACAGGGGAATTTTTTATGGGGAACAAAAACATGGCTGACCAACTAAATGCATACTTTGGTTCTGACTTCACAAAGGAGGACACAAATATCATACCAGTAATGTTGGGGAACACAGGGCTTAGTGAGCGAGAGGAACTGAAAGAAAGTGAGAGAGAGAGGAACTGAAGGAAATCAGTATTAGTAGAGAAATGGTGTTGGAGAAATTGATAGGATTGAAAGCCGATAAATCCCCAGGGCCTGATGGTCTGCACCCCAGAGTACTTAAGGAAGTGGCCCTAGAAATAATGGATGCATTGGTTGTCATCTTCCAAGATTCTATAGACTCTGGAATAGTTCCTAAAGATTGTAGAGTAGCTAATGTAACCCCACTATTTAAAAAGGGAGGTAGAGAGAAAGCAGGGAGTTATAGACCAGTCAGCTTGACGACGATAGTGGGGAAAATTCTAGAGTCCATGATCAAAGATTTTATAGCAGAGCACTTGGAGTACAGTGGTAGAATCGGGCAGAGTTAGCATGGATTTATGAAAGGAAAATCATGCTTGACAAATCTACTAGAATTCTTTGAGGATGTAACTAGTAGAGTTGATAAGGGAAAGCCAGTAGATGTGGTTTATTTGGACTTTCAGAAGGCTTTCGGCAAAGTCCCACATAAGAAATTAGCATGTAAAATTAAAGTGCATGGGATTGGAGGTAATGTATTGCGATGGATAGAAAATTGGTTGGCAGACAGGAAACAAAGAATAGGGATAAATGGGTCTTTTTCCAAATGGCAGGCAGTGACTAGTGGGGTACCGCAGGGATCGGTGATTGGATCCCAGCTATTCACAATATACATTAATGATTTAGATGAGGGAACTAAATGTAATATCTCCAAATTTGCAGATGACACAAAACTGGGTGAGAGGGTGAGTTGTGGGAAGGATGCAGAGAGGCTTCAGGGTGATTTGGACAAGTTGAGTGAGTGGACAAATGCATGGCAGATGCAGTATAATATGGATAAATGTGGGGTTATCCACTTTGGTAGCAAAAACAGGAAGGCAGATTATTATCTGAACGGCTATAAACTGAGAGAGAGCAATATGCAGCGAGACCTGGGTGTTCTTGTACATCAGACATTGAAGGTAAGCATGCAGGTGCAACAGGTGGTAAAAAGACAAATGGTATGTCGGCCTTCATAGTGAGAGGATTCGAGTACAGGAGCAGGGATGTCTTATGGCAATTATACAGGGCCTTGGTGAGGCCACACCTGGAATATTGTGTGCAGTTTTGGTCTCCTTATCTGAGGAAGGATGTTCTTGCTATAGAGGGAATGCAGCGAAGGTTTACCAGACTGATTCCTGGGATGGTGGGACAGACGTATGAGGGGAGATTGAGTCAGTTCGGATTATATTCGTTGGAGTTCAGAAGAGTGAGGGGGAATCTCATAGAAACCTATAAAATTCTAACAGGGCTTGACAGGGTAGAGGCAGGAAGGATGTTTCTGATGGTGGGGGAGTCCAGAACCAAGGGTCATAGTCTAAGGACATGGGGTAAACCTTTCAGGATTGAGATGAGGAGAAATTTCTTCACCCAGAGAGTGGTGAGCCTGTGGAATTCATTACCACAGAAAGCAGTTGAGGCCAAAACATTGTATGTTTTCAAGAAGGAGTTAGATATAGCTCTTGGGTCGAAAGGGATCAAAGGGATGGGGCGAAAGCGGGAACAGGTTACTGAGTTGGATGATCAGCCATGATCATAATGAATATTGGAGCAGGCTCGAAGGACCGAATGGCCTACTCCTGCTCCTATTTTCTATGTTTCTATGTAACTTCTGATCATAGCCGCTGTCCAAACAGTGCCTGAGCAAAGAGCCCAAGCTGTTTGCAATGGTCTGCAAGCACTCCTCTGAAGATCACTACGTCTCCAAGCACTCAGCATCCAAGCTGATTTACCTTCTTTTTTGTGTTTTCTTTTAAATTTTACAATTTATAGTTGTTCATTTTGGCAGGAAGAATAAAAAAAGCAGAGTATTTCTTAAATGGGCAACGACAACAGAATTCCGAGGTGCAGAGGGATCCAAATGTTCTCGTGCATGAGTCACAGCAAGTAATAAAGACGGCTAATGGAATACTATCCTTTATTATGAGAGGAATTGAAAATAAAAGTAAGGATGTTATGCTTCAGTTATACAGGGCATTGGTGAGGCCATATCTCGAATACAGTGTGCAGTTTGGTCTCCTTATTTAAGGAAGGATGTGAATGAGTTGGTATGTAATTGAGACTAAGAGTCATTCACACATTCCTTTGCCAATGGAAACTTTGAAACAAGGCAAAATCTTATGTGCTGGACTATAGACTGGCTTGATGTACTACTGACTGTCGCAGCCATTGGTGTGCAATCGTTCGTAGCATAGAAATGGCACCCACGCACAAATTTTAAATAAACAGAACAGCAGTAGGTGGCAGTGTGCCTTTTTTTCTTAACTCTCACTATGCGGCATTTTGATAGAGTATATAGGAAAAGGATCAATAACCAGAAGACATAGATTTAAGATAATTGACAAATGAGCCGTGGCTAGGTTGGGGGGGGGGGGAGGTGCGGGTGGGCAGCAGTGGAGGGGTGTGGGTGGGGTGGTGTTTGAGATTGTGGGGAGATGAGAAGAATTTTTTTGTTGTAATCTGGAATGCACTACTTGAAAGGATGGTGGAAGCAGATTTAATAGTAACTTTCAAAAGGGAATTCATAGAATCATAGAAAGTTTAAGGCACAGAAAGAGGCTACTTGGCCCATATATATATATATATATATATTGGATATATATTTGAAAAGGAAATATTTATAGGGCTCTGGGGAAACAGTAGAGGAATGGAACTAATTGCATAACTCTTTCAAGTAGTTGTCAAAGAAACAATGGGCCAAATGACCTCAATCTAAGCTGTATGATTTTATTTCTAATTTCTAAAAGTAAAGGTCTGTACAAAACATTTTGTTGTTTTTACTGCTGCCCTCAACATTAATCAAACTGTATTTCTTCATCTCTTGACCCTTTCGTCTCCATGACTTTCACTTCTGGTTTGCCCAACTCACAGAGACTAACCAATCTATTTTTTGTTCTTATTTGGATACACTTCATAAAAAAATAACAGTCAAGAGGAGAGTATTTTTGTGTTCTCACCTTGAATTTCCCTGTAGTTTTATTGACAAAGTTACCTTGCTTAATCAAAATAAGACAGATGGTGAAAATAAAAATGTGTCCATTTGTTTGTAACAGGCGTTCTGCTTTTTTTTTAAAGGGATGCTATCATATTGTAAAATTGTGTTCGAGGACAAAGACTCAAAAAGGTCGAATTGAGGGGATCTCATTGACTTTGATATAGTTTTCTTTACAATGTTTTAATATGGGCTTTATTTCTTTAAAATACCATGACTGCAATTTCTTTCTTTTGGCAACTATTGCCACACTCAGTACCTAGGATTGGCAGGTGGAAAAAGTGTCTCAATTGGCTAGGTCATATTTTTAGGATGGAAGACTCCATTCTACCATACCAAGCAATGCAATGATATTTAATTTGTAAAGAGAGATTTATGGAAGCAAAACACAGAAAAAACAGTTTAAAGAAGCACCCACAGAAGCTACCATTGCCTAGTAGGATATACAGTCGGCAGTCAAAAAGAGGGTACGGTGAAATAGTCTGGTTTTGGATGTCTATGATAAATCCACCAATTCCGGATCCCAATGCAGTGCTATGCTCAAAAGATAGGGCTACAAAATTGTAACTGCTGATTCTTTTTTTTTGTTCATTCATGGGATGTGGGCGTCGCTGGCCAGGCCAGCATTTACTGCCCATCCCTAATTGCCCTTGAGAAGGTAGTGGTAGCTGCCTTCTTGAACCGCTGCAGTCCATGTGGGGTAGGTACACTCTCAGTGCTGTTAGGAAGGAAGTTCCAGGATTTTGATACAGCGACAGTGAAGGAACGGTGATATAGTTTCAAGTCAGGATGGTGTGTGACTTGGAGGGGAACTTTCAGGTGGTGGTGTTCCCATGTATGTGCCACCCTGTCCTTCTAGTTGGTAGAGGTCATGGGTTTGGAAGTTGCTGTCGAAGGAGCCTTGGTGCATTGCTGCAGTGCATCTTGTAGATGGTACACACTGCTGCCACTGTGCATCAGTGGTGGAGGAAGTGAATGTTTGTAGATGGGGTGCCAATCAAGCGGGCGGCTTTGTCCTGGATGGTGTTGAGCTTCTTGAGTGTTGTTGGAGCTGCACCCATCCAGGCAAGTGGAGAGTATTCCATCACATTCCTGACTTGTGCCTTGTAGATGGTGGACAGGCTTTGGGGAGTCAGGAGGTGAGTTACTCACCTCAGGATTCCTAGCCTCTGACCTGCTCTTGTAGCCACGGTATTTATATGACTACGCCAGTTCAGTTTCTGGTCAATGGTAGCCCCTAAGATGTTGATAGTGGGGGATTCAGCGATGGTAATGCAGTTGAATGTCAAGGGGAGATGGTTAGATTCTCTCTTGTTGGAGATGGTCATTGCCTGGCACTTGTGTGGCGCGAATGTTACTTGCCACTTATCAGCCCAAGCCTGGATATTGTCCAGGTGTTGCTGCATTTCTGCACGGACTGCTTCTGTATCTGAGGAGTCACGAATGGTGCTGAACATTGTGCAATCATCTCTGACTCACACTGTCTTCAGGGGTAATTTTA
Source organism: Heterodontus francisci (assembly GCF_036365525.1). NCBI lineage: Eukaryota > Metazoa > Chordata > Chondrichthyes > Heterodontiformes > Heterodontidae > Heterodontus > Heterodontus francisci. Next base: position 44,014,220 of record NC_090375.1, read on the forward strand.
ACTGTGGATGATGGTGTAAAATGGGTGCCATTGACTTGGCTGCCTATTATGCATCTTGCTTCCAATGGTTTCAATGGCCAGCTAATTTGATATTGCCCATTTTATACCATTTCCCAAAGTTAACATTGGCACCTTCAAGTGACACTTGTCACTGGGACCATGAGATCAGTGAATTTATCTTTTAGTGATTAGGCCACTATGCAGAGACTATACAGTCCCTTTACAATTAAAATGTTAGTGAAAGTATTATTGTAGTTCCTCACTGCCACTAAAATAGTCAGTCTCTTCTCCGTCAAACAAACTAAAGTAATATTTAATTTTTTAAAATGTTCTCACATTTTACAAAGCTTTGACCAATTTGCTGCTGTCTTTTGCTCAACCAATACTATACATAATTCTTGGGTGTTGTTGGGGGTGGGAGGCAATAATACAGACAATGTCATGCCCAGTAAAGATATATCATATTCCTGCTTTTAAGATATGAACTGTATTCAATGTGGAAACTTTGAAATTGATTTTTCCTTTCATAAATGGACAATGTGCTGCAAGATGGCTGCTGAAGGTCTCAAAAGGACAAAGGGATACATTCCAGACTAAGAGGTGTCAATTATACCCACCCTAAAATGATCAAGAAACATTCCTGAATTGAATGGATTCTTCTGAAACAAAGAAAGTGTGAAGTAGCCACATCAAAACAGGATTATACCCATCCAGACATCAATGGATGATCATGGATTCCACATCCTGGTCCAATGTGTGGTCACACAAGGGAAAAGGGCCATGTGTCCACTAACAAAGATTCTAATTTGATGGAATTTGACCTTAAAAAGGCAACTCCCTGGAGAGATGGGGGAGTTCACAACAACCTCACAGAAGGAGTCCAGCCAGAGGCTGTAGAAAGACCCAGCCTAAACAAAAAGATGAAGCCCTGCTGCTGATTCTACACTTTAACCTGGTGTGCCGTAGAGAACTAAAAGTGACTGCTGCCTCCAATCTGAAATCTTAACCACTAGAAATCTACAACATCGCAACAAATTTAAGATGACAAACAACCAGGCCTGTACCTTTAAAAGAGACTGTTCTACTTAGAAGATTCAACAGTTTACCATAAACCACAAACATTTACCACACGTTGAACTCTTACCCTTTACCTTCTATATATCTTCTCTTGAGAGAGCCTATGAGAGTCAATACATGTGCGAATGGTGTTGCGAACATTTCAGGAATGAATATTGCTCAATAAACAATAAGGGGAGGCAGTGGTGTTGTGGTATTGTCACTGGACTAGTAACCCAAAAAGCCAGAGTATTGCTCTGGGAACATGGGTTTGAAGCCCACCACGGCAGAAGGTGGAGTTTGAATTCAATTAATAAATCTGGACTTAAAAGCTAGTCCAATGATAGCCATGAAACCATTGTCGATTGTTGTAAAAACCCATCTGGTTCACTAATGTCCTTTCGAGAAGGAAATCTGCTGTCCTTATCTGGTCTGGCCTACATGTGATTCCAGACCCACAGCAATGTGGTTGACTCTTAAATGCCTTCTGAAACAGCCTAGCAAGCCATTCAGTTGTATCTAACCATTACAAAGTCGATAAGGAATGAAACCGGACAGACCACCTGGCATCGACTGAGGCACCAGCAATGACAATGGCAAACCTAGCCCTGTTAATCCTGCATAACTATATTGCCATCCCTTCACTGTTGCTGGGTCAAAATCCTGGAACTCCCTTCCTAACAGCACTGTGGGTGTACCTACCCCACACGGACTGCTGCGGTTCAAGAAGGAAGATTACCATTTCCTTCTCAAGGGCAATTAGGGATGGACAATGAATGCAGGCCTGGACAGCGATGCCCACATCCCCATCAAACAAATAGAAAATAAGTTAATCTTCTGTTGTAAACCTACAAGAAAACCTGTCACTGCCCGCTAATTTGGCAAGTAAAACACTCAGGGGCTTACTCATCATTTTAAACAAAATATGATTGCTGTCAGTCAGGAGTTGAACAGTGGGAACCACCCACACCCCTTAACACTTGGCCGTAACCATAAGCTTTCCAATTCTGGAGCTATTCAATTCACTGGGCTGGATTTTGAGAAGCCCTCAACGTTGTAATCTGTGGTAAGGTGGTGGGGGGGATGCATGTGGGCCTGAAGATGGGTCCGGATGAGTCCCCCAACAGAACTTGACACCAGCAGGGCCTGACCCGATCCTCCCGGCAGCGGTGAGGCTCCGCGATGGCTCCCCCCCGACCCCCGCTGGGCAATGGGACCACAATTAACATATTCAAATCAGTAAAATTAATACGTTTAAATACACTTACCTGAAACTTTGAGGGCCTGCTGCGATCTTCAGTGCGGCAGCCAGTGGTCCCGCGCCTTCAGATCTCCATCCAGGGAAATGAGGCGTGACACAGGTGGGGAGGGGGGAGGAGGTAAGTTTATCAGTGCAGTGGGCGGGACTGGAGTTAAATACGCATAATGGTTGTAGGGGATGCTGGGAAGGGTTGAACCTTAAACTTTGTGCAGTTTGAGGGGCGAAAGGGCAATGTAAAAGGTTTTGGGGGGAAGGGCAAATACTTATTGTAATTGTTATTGGGGGGCTAGGAAAGGGACATAAGAAATTTATTTATTTACTTTTGGGAGGATCGTTCTTTAAAAATGTAGATATGCCGGCAGGGCTGTCTGCCCTTTAAAAATGATGCCAGCGCCTGCACACAGGCAGATGACACTATTGCTGGTGATGGAAAGCCCGCCCCCTCCATGTGACTGGGGGGGGGTGCGGTGCGGTGCAGGCCGTCCTGGCTATTTAAATGATCTGCCACGCTTAAGATCATGGCAGCTCTTTGGCGGGCTCATAAAATCAAGCCCACTGTGTGTATGATGGTCATGAAACCATTGTCGATTGTTGTAAAAACCCATGTGGTTCACTAATATCCTTTAGGGTAGGAAATCTGCTGTCCTTACCTGGTCTGGCCTACATGTGACTCCAGACCCACAGCAATATGGTTGACTCTTACATGCCCTCTGAAATGGCCTAGCAAGCCACTCAGTTGTATCTAACCACTAGCACTGTGGGTGTACCTACCCCACGTGGACTGCAGCGGTTCAAGAAGGCAGCTCACCACCACATTCTCAAGGGCAATTAGGGTTGGGCAATAAATGATGGCCAGTGATGCCCACCTCCCATGAATGAATTAAAAAAAAGCTGAACCAGTGATTTTATCCTTCTATAGTTCTGCAAAATTTTATTTTTGACCTACCCCATCCTGGTATCCCACCTTACATCCTTGCTCTTCTGCTATACTTTTCAAACCTATCCTCCCTTCCTCTATTCTGCAAATGGTGGCAGAGCCTTCAGCCATTGTGCTGCTGGCTATTGGAATTTTCTTTCTCAATTCCCTCTGATTTCCTCTGTCACTCGCATTTTAAAAGTAACAAATTTGTCACCCTATTCAAAATTGTCTCAGTAGCAGGAAGAAAAGGGCAATGATCGACAGATGTTTTTGTGACTGGAAGGCTCTTTCCAGTGGGGTTCCACAGGGCTCAGTAGTGGGTTCCTTGCTGTTCATGGTATTGAACAATGATTTAGTCCTAATGATTGAGTTCCGAAGAAGGGTCACTGACCCGAAACGTTAACTCTGCTTCTCTTTCCACAGATGCTGCCAGACCTGTTGAGTGAATCCAGCATTTCTTGTTTTTGATTTAGTCCTAAATGTAGGCAGCATGGTTAAGAAGTTTGCTGATTATACAAAAATTGGCTGTGTGGTCGACAGTGAGGAAGAAAGCTGTAGACTGCGGGAAGATGTCAACAGACTGCTCAGGTGGGTAGAAAAGTGCCAAATGGAATTCAATCTGGAGAAGGGTGAGGTAGTGCATTTGGGAAGAGCAACAAATCAAGGAAATATACAATAAATGGTAGGATTCAGAGAAGTGTAGAGGAACAGAGGGGCCTGTAGGACTGAAGACTTGTGCTACAGAACTAGCTGCATCTCTATCCAAGCTGATCCAGAACAGCTACAACACTGGAATCTACCCAACAATGTGGAACATTGACCAGTTATGACCTGTACCCAAAAAGCAGGAAAAAATGGTGGAAGGTGTCTTTGACAGTGCTATTAAGCAGCACTTACTCAGAAATAATCCGCTCACTGATACTCAGTTTGGGTTCTGCCAGGACCACTCAGCTCCATTGCGCATTACAGCCTTGGTGCAAACATGGACAACACAGCTAAATTCCAGAGGTGAGGTGAGGGTGACTGTCCTTGGCATCAAGATCAAGTGTAGCATCGAGGAACCCTAGCAAAATTGAAGTTAATGAGAATCACGAGAGGAGTCATACCTAGCACAAAGGGAGATGGTTATGGTTGTTGGAGCCCAATTCTCTAAGCCTCAGATCATAGCTACAGTAATTTCTCAGGGTAGTGTCCTGGGTCCAACCATCTTCAGCTGCTTCATCGCTGACCTTCCCTCCAATATATTCAATGAAGAGTGCAGGAGGACATACCAGGAGCAGCACCTGGCATACCTCAAAATGAGGTGTCAACCTGGTGAAGCTACAACACAGGACTACATGCAAGCCAAACAGCAGATGCAGCATAAGATAGACAGAACTAAGCAATCCCACAACCAGTTGGTCAGATCTAAGCTCTGCAGTCCTGCCACATTTACTTGTGAATGGTGGTGGACAATTAAACAAGTAAAGAAGGAGGAGGCTCCACAAATATCCCCATCCTCAATGATGGGAGAGCCCAGAACATATGTGCAAAAGACAAGGCTGAAGCATTTGCAACAATCTTCAGCCAATTCGATTCACTCTGCGTGAAATCAAGGAATGACTGAAGGCACTGGATACTGCAAAGGCTATGGGCCCTTGCAACATTCCGGCAATTGGACTGAAGACTCGTGCTGCAGAACTAGCTGCGCCCCTAGCCAAGCTGTTCCAGTACAGCTACAACAGTGGCATCTACCCGACAATGTGGAAAATTGCCCAGGTATGTCCTGTACACAAAAAGCAGGACAAGTCCAAACCGACCAGTTACCGCCCCATCAGTCTCAATCATCGGTAAAATCATAGAGTTATACAGCACAGAAACAGGCCCTTCGGCCTAAAGTGATGGAAGGTATCATTGACACCTTCAAGCGGCACTTGCTCAGCAATAACCTGCTCACTGATGCTCAGTTTGGGTTCTGCTAGGGCTGGTCAGCTCCTGACCTATTTACAGCCTTGGTCCAAACAAGGACAATAGAGTTGAACTCCAGAGGAGAGGTGAGAGTGACTACCCTTAATATCAAGGCAACATTTGAATGAGGGTGGCTTCAAGGAGCCCTAGCAAAATTGGAGCCAATGGGAATCAGAGAAAAAACTCTCTGCTAATTGGAGTAATTCCTAACACAAAGGAAGATGGTTGTGGTTGTTGGAGGTCAATCATCTCAGTCACAGAACACCACTGCAGGAGTTGCTCAGGGTAATGTCCTCGGCCCAACCATCTTCAGCTGCTTCCCTCCATCATAAGGTCAGAAGTGGGATGTTTTCTAATGATTGCACAATGTTCAGTATCATTCACAACTCCTCAGATACTGAAATAGCCTGTGTCCATATACAGCAAGACTTGGACAACATCCAGGCTTTAGCTGATAAAATAGTACCATCACTGAATTCCCCCACCATAAACATCCTGGGAATGACCATTGACCAGAAACTGAACTGGACGAGCCATATAAGTACCGTGGCTACAAGAGCAGGTCATAGGCGGCACAGTGGCGCAGTGGTTAGCACCGCAGCCTCACAGCTCCAGGGACCCGGGTTCAATTCCGGGTACTGCCTGTGTGGAGTTTGCAAGTTCTCCCTGTGTCTGCGTGGGTTTTCTCCGGGTGCTCCGGTTTCCTCCCACAAAGCCAAAAGACTTGCAGGTTGATAGGTTAGTATAAATTGTCACTAGTATAGGTAGGTGGTAGGGAAATATAGGGACAGATGGGGATGTTTGGTAGGAATATGGGATTAGTGTAGGATTAGTATAAATGGGTGGTTGATGTTCGGCACAGACTCGGTGGGCCGAAGGGCCTGTTTCAGTGCTGTATCTCTAATCTAATCTAATCTAAATAGGCTGAGAATTTAGCAGTGAGTAACTCACTTCATGACTCCCCAAAGCCTGTCCACAACCTACAAGGCACAAGTCAGGAGTGTGATTGAATACTCTCCACTTGCCTGGATGAGTGCAGCTCCAACAACACTCAAGTAGCTCGACACCATCCAGGACAAAGCAGCTGGCTTGATTGGCACCCCATTCACCACCTTCAACATTCTCTCCCTCCACCACCAAAGCACAGTGGTAGTAGTGTGCACCATCTACAAGATGCACAGCAGCAATGCACAAAGGCTTCTTAGACAGCACCTTCTATACCACCTAGAAGGACAAGGGCAGCTGATGCATGGGAACACCACCATCTGCAAGTTCCTCTCCAAGCCACATACCATCCTGACTGGAACTATATCGCCGTTCCTTCACTATTGGTGGGTCAAAATCCTGGAACTCCCTTCCGAACACCACATGGACTGTAGCCGTTCAAGAAGGAGGCTCATCACTACCTTCTCAAGGGCAATTAGGGATGGGCAATAAATGCTGGCCTGGCCAGCGATGCCCACATCCCATGAAAGAATTTTAAAAATTGGTCATGAAGCCTGTTTGTGTGGGAATGGAGTCATGTGTGGGTCCTACCAGGTGAAGATGGAAGGATTCCTTCATGATATGACATTAATGGTCCAGCTGAGTTTTTACAACTATTCAAACGCTTCACACTCACCTTTTTATTATTATTGCTAGTTTTCTAATTCCAGATTTTTAAAAAATGAATTGAAATTCTGTATTATTAGTCCAAGCTTCTGGATTACATGTCCAGAATGGTAGTCTCTTTGTTGGATATTGAATTATTAGCCTAAATTTTCCACTTTTGGTGCAGCAGTGGCTGGTTGCAGAAAATAAGCTGCAGAAAGCACTGCCCACTTTACATTGCAGCATAGTGTCTGGGGTTCCTGGACTGGCACTGTAAAATGAGCTGACCTCAAACAAGTGGGATCTTCAGTTAAAGATTAACATAGAGGTGGGGACCTTTTGCAGATCATTTCGTACTATTCTGACATGTAGAGATCTGATTAAAATTCATGCCCAAATGAAATGGTAATCTGCAGCTGCGAGTCAGCAGTAAATACGTGCAAGGTTATGGAAAGGATGTAGTCATTTTAAGCCAAGTGTATTTCAGTCATTTCTTAGCAATTTTTCTTCGTTGTTTTCTGATACATACTTACATTTTCTCAAGACTTTAGACCAATTGTTCATTGTACATTGGTTCTCGTGAGTTATCCAATAAGAATCCCATAATCTTAAGTGTTTGGAAAAAGAAGAGGATCAATGACGAGGTACCAGGCAGATGGTCACATATCAGTGCTAACATAATCTCATCTACAGAGACAGGCAAGCATATTTCATCTGAGGGGCCAGTATGCCTCAACTCAATTAGCAGCTGGAGGGAGACCGAGTAACAGGAGGTGTATTTGCAGGAATCCTTAACCTCCCAACAAAGTTTATCAGGCCAGGTCAATATACCTGCAGTTTTTGGGGGAGAAACTTGTTGAGTAGCTCTGCTTCGATTCCACAGGGCAGGCAGTGCCCTGATATCAATGAAGCATTCCACCAGGGCCACAGAAGGAATGGTCCATGATGCTGTCTGCCCCAGGGAAACCACATAGGTCTGCATAAAGCCGCTTCTATTTCAAATTTCTCCCCCTTTGTTTCTCTAATGAGCTCTCACAACAAGAAGTTACCTTCTGCAACAAGAACTTCAACCAATTACCTCAGCTAGCAGCGCACTGCCTGTTGCAGTGAAGGTCACTGCAACCCTCAACTTCTTTGCCTCTGGCTCTTTCCAGGCTGCTGCAGGGGGTATCAGTAACATCAATCACTCTGCAGTTTATGCTTGCTTTAAGCAGGTGACGGATGCCAGCTCTGTTAGAGATACAGGTTCCATCAGTTGCCCCATGAGCAACAGAAATCAGTAAAATAGGGCACTGGGGTTTGAACAGATTGCAGGATCCCGTCAAATCCAGGGCCTCACTCACTGCACCCACTATACTCTACTGTTTCCTTAGGATGAACCCACCACCTTCATGAATTGCAAGGGAGTCCACCCAAATCAGGTTCACCTAGTATGATCATTAGCACTGCAGGTCACTTTCTTGGTAGCTGCCCTGATGTTTTATATTGTGCTAATCCTCCATAGTCCCCTCAACACCCCCACCAGCACCCCATTAGCTCTTTGCCTAAGCACAGCAGTGGCAGTGTAAAGCACCACCAGGTTGATCATACTGATTGTATGATCAGCTGAGTGGGATAACTAAGTAGAAAGAGAAAAGAATGGGAAGTTTCCCCGAGCGTCCTGTTGTGCAGGGCCTTCAGCCCGGCCAGTTCTGATATTCTGAGCACTCCACCTGCCAGTAATTTAGTCAGCAGCCTCTTAGAAACCTAGGACAAGTGTAGGTTGACCACCTGCTCAAGACTGCTATACCATTCAATTAGATCCTGCTTGAACTCTCTTTACCCAATTAACCCAGTTTTACAGTCTTTTGGGAGAGAGAATTGCAGATTTCCATGACACTGTGTTTCTTGATTCCATTCCTAATTTTCACGCTAATTTTAAGATCATTCTCCCTTATTTTAGGTTTCCCTACCAAGAGCAATAGTTTTTCTGTTCACTGTCCATTGAACTCATTTCTTATTTCAAAGGCCATGATTAGATCACCCTTTAATCTTTTAAACTCCAATACAACCCAAGCTTAGGTAACCTGTCCTCATAAATTAACCCATTAAGCCTTAGGATAATTCTGGAAAATATGTTCAGTACAGGCGAATATATCACTCCTGTGGTGCAGTGCACAAAGCTAGCTGCAGTGCTCCAGATGATGTCTGACTAAGGCTGTATAAAACTGAAGCAACACTTCCTCACTTTTGTATTCAACCACCTTGAGATAAAGACCAATTTTTTTTTAATCATTCATAGGATGTGGGCATCGCTGGCTAAGCCAGCATTTATTGCCCATCCCTAATTGCCCTTGAGAAGGTGGTGGTGAGCTGCCTTCTTGAACCGCTGCAGTCCATGTGGGATAGGTGCACCCACAGTGCTGTTAGGAAGGGAGTTCCAGTATATTGACCCAGTGACAGTAAAGGAACGGCGTTATAGTTCCAAGTCAGAATGGTGTGTGGTTTGGAGGACAACTTGCAGGTTGTGGTGTTAACATGCATCTGTTGCCCTTGTCCTTCTAGGTGGTAGAGGTCGCGGGTTTGGAAGGTGCTATCTAAGGTGCCTTGGCGCATTGCTGCAGTGCATCTTGTTAGATGGTACACATTGCTGCCACTGTGCGTTGGTGGTGGAGTGAGTGAACGTTTGTAGATGGGGTGCCAATCAAGCGGGCTGCTTTACCCTGGATGGTGTCAAGCTTCCTGAGTGTTGTTGGAGCTGTACCCATCCAGACAAGTGGAGAGTATTCCGTCACACTCCTGACTTGTGTCTTGTAGTTGGTGGACAGACTTTGGGGAGTCGGAGGTGGGTTACTCACCACAAGATTCTTAGCCTCTGACCTGCTCTTGTAGCCACAGTACTTATATGGCTACTCCAGTTCAGTTTCTAGTCAATGGTAACCCCCAGGATGTTGATAGGGGGTTCACTGTAACTGTGTAACTATCCATGAATGTTTGGCCTTCGATGGGTGTCAGCATTTGTATGGTAGTAGAACATGCACTTGTTGGGCTGAATTTTGTAGGCGCCGCACATCGTGGTGGCCTGCCTTGAACTCAGCGACCTTCAGACCCGGAAGCGCCACCACTGAGCCCCCGCAATATTTCACACAGGAGCTCATTTAAATGGAGGGGACAGAGCAGCCGCACCCAGTAATGTAGAGGGGGCGGCCGCTCCGTCCTTGGCAATGGCGTCCGGTGCCACCATGTAGGCGTCGGCACAATTTTTAAAGGGCTTCAGGCCCTTCAGCCTCATTAAAAGTTTTAAAGTGACAGACTGGTTAAAAATGCAGAAATACATTTATTCACGTTTTCAATTCCCTGTCCCACACCCCCAATGAGTAATAAATGTCTAAATGGCCCTTTCCCCCCCGAAAAAAAGTTTTATTCAGGTTCTGAACTTTCCCCCCCAAACTTAATAACCTTTGACACTCAACTCCTTCCCATCATCCCCACAACCAATAGAAAAGGTTTACCCTGCTCCCCCACCCCGCACCCCCGCCACGCTGATAATTTCACTCCTTCCCTCTCCCCACCAGTGTCTCACCTCGGAACTGGAACTGGAGGAGTTCCGAAGGCATAGAGACATAGAGAAACTGGAGCAGGAGTAGGACATTCGGCCCTTCAGGCCTGCTCCGCCATTCAAAAATGATCCTGGCTGATCATCTAATTCAGTACCCTGTTCCCGCCTTCTCCCCATATCCCTTGATTCATTTGGCATTAAGAAATATATCTTTCACCTTCTTGAATATATTTAATGACTTGGCCTCCACTGCCATCTGTGGTAGAGAATTCCACAGGTGCACCACTCTCTGAGTGAATAAATTTCTCCTCATCTCGGTTCTAAATGGCATCTGCCGTATCCTGTGACCCCTGGTTCTGGACTCCCTAGCCATCGGGAACATCCTTCCTGCATCTAGCCTGTCTAGTCCTGTTAGAATTTTATAGGTTTCTATGAGATCCCCTCTCTCGCATCTAAACTCTAGTGAGTATTGTTCTAGTTAACCCAATCTCTCCTTATACGTCAATCCTGCCATCCCAGGAATCAGTCTAGTAAATCTTCTTTGCACTCCCTCCATGGCAAGAACATCCTTCCTCAGATAAGGAGACCAAAACTGCACACAATACTCCAGATGTGGTGTCACCAAGGTCCTGTATAACTGCAGTAAGATATCTTTGCTCCTGTACTCAAATCCTCTTGCAATGAAGGCCAACATACCATTCACCTTCCTAACTGCTTGCCGCACCTGAATGTTTGCTTTCAGCAACTGGTGTTCAAAGACACCCAGGTCTCGCTGGACCTCCCCCTTTCCCAATCTATCACCTTTCTGTTTTTACAACTAAAGTGGATAACCTCACATTTATCCACGTTATATTACATCTGCCATGCATTTGTCCACTCACCCAACTTGTCCAAATCACATTGGAGCCTCGTTGCATCCTCCTCACAGCTCACTTTCCTCCCCCAGCTTTGTGTCGCCTGCAAACTTGGAAATGTTACATTTAGCTCCCTCACCCAAGTCATCAATATATATTGTGAATAGCTGGGGCCCAAGCACTGATCCCTGTGGTACCCCACTAGTCACTGCCTGACACCTGGAAAAAGACCCGTTTATTCCTATTCTCTGTTACCTGTCTTCAACCCAATCTCAATCCATGCCAGTATATTTCCCTCAATCCCATGTGCTTTCATTTTGCACACTAACCTCTTATGTGGGACCTTATCAAAAGCCTTCTGAAAATCCAAATACACCACATGGTGGGGGAACCAACACGAGGGAAAAACATACGTGACCTTGTCCTCACCAATCTGCCTGCCGCAGATGCTTCTGTCCATGACTGTATTGGTACCAGTGACCACTGCACAGTCCTTGTGGAGACGAAGTCCCATCTTCACATTGAGGGTAAAGTCCATCGTGTTGTGTGGCACTATCACCGTGCTAAATGAGATAGATTTCGAACAGATCTAGCAATACAAAACTGGGCATCCATGAGGCGCTGTGGGCCATCAGCAGCAGTAGAATTGCGAAGCAACCACAATCTGTAACCTCATGGCCCGGAATATTCCCCACTCTACCATTACCATCAAGCCAGTTCAATGAAGAGTGCAGGAGGGCATGCCAGGAACAGCACCAGGCATACCTCAAAATTAGGTGTCAACCTGGTGAAGCTACAACTTTGGACTACTTGCATGCCAAACTGCAGAAGCAGCATACAATAGACAGAGCTAAGTGATCCCAGAACCAATGGATCAGATCGAAGCTCTGCAGTCCTGTCACATCCAGTCGTGAATGTTGGTGGACAATTAAACAACTAACTGGAGGAGGTGGCTCCACAAGTATCCCCATCCTCAATGATGGGGGAGCCCAGCACATCAGAGCGAAAGATAAGGCAGAAGCATTTGCAACAATCTTCAGCCAGAAGTGCCGAGTTGATGATCCATCTCGGCCCCCTCCTGAAGACCCCAGCATTACAGATGCCAGACTTTAGCCAATTCGATTCACTCCGCGTGATATCAAGAAACGACTGAAGGCACTGGATACTGCAAAGGCTATGGGTCCTGACAATATTATGGCAATAGTACTGAAGACCTGTGCTCCAGAACTTGCCGCACCCCTAGCCAAGCTGTTCCAGTATAGCTATAACACTGGCATCTACCTGGCAATGTGGAAAATTGCCCAGGTATGTACTGTACACAAAAAGCAGGACAAGTCCAACCTGGCCAATTACTGCCACATCAGTCTACTCTCAATCATCAGTAAAGTGATGGAAAGTGTCATCAACAGTGCCATCAGGCAGCATTTGCTCAGCAATAACCTGCTCAGTGACACTTAGTTCGGGTTCCGCCAGGGCTACTCAGCTCCCTGACCTCATTGCAGCCTTGGTTCAAACATTGACAAAAGAGCTGAACTCAAGAGGTGAGGTGAGAGTGACTCCCCTTGACATCAAGGCAGCATTTGACTGAGTATGGCATCAAAAAGCCCGAGCAAAACTGGAGTAAATATGAATCGGGGGAAGATTCTCTGCTGGTTGGAGTCATACCTAGCCCAAAGGAAGATGGCTGTGATTGTTGGAGATCAATCATCTGAGCTCCAAGACATCATTGCAGGAGTTCCTCAAGGTAGTGTCCTAGGCCCAACCATCTTCAGCTGCTTCATCAATGACCTTCCTTCAATCATAAGGTCAGAAGTGGGGATGTTCGCTGATGATTGCACAATGTTCAGCACCATTCGTGACTCCAAAAATACTGAAGCTGTCTGTGTAGAAATACAGCAATTCCTGGACAATATCCAGGCTTGGGCTGATAAGTGGCAAGTAACATTTGCGACACACAAGTGCCAGGCAATGACCATCTCCAACAAGAGAGAATCTGACCATCTCCCCTTGACATTCAATGGCATTACAATTGCTAAATCCCTCACTATCAACATCCTGGGGGCTACCATTGACCAGAAACTGAACTGGCGTAGTCATATCAATACCGTGGCTACAAGAGCAGGTCAGAGGCTAGGAATCCTGAGGCGAGTAACTCACCTCCTGACTCCCCAAAGCCTGTCCACCATCCACAAGGCACAAGTCAAGAGTGTGATGGAATACTCTCCACTTGCCCGGATGGGTGCAGCTCCAACAACACTCAAGAAGCTTGACACCATCCAGAACAAAGCAGCCCGCTTGATTGGCACACTATCGACAAACATTCACTCCCTCCATCACCGACACACAGTGGCAGCAGTGTGTACCATCTACAAGATGCACTGCTGCAACACACCAAGGCTTCTTCGACAGCACCTTCCAAACCTGCGACCTCTACCACCTCGAAGGATAAGAGCAGCAGATACATGGGAACATCACCACCTGCAAGTTCCCGTCCAAGTCACACACCATCCTGACTTTGAACTATATCGCCGTTCCTTTATTGTCGCTGGGTCAAAATCCTGGAACTCCCTTCCTATCAGCACTGTGGAGGTATATCTACCTCACACGGACTGCAGCGGTTCAAGAAGGCAGCTCGCCACCAACTTCTCAAGGGCAATTAGGGATGGGCAATAAATGCTGGCATAGCCAGTGACGCCCACATCCCATGAATGAATAAAAAAAACTACTGATTTCCCTTATCTATTCTACTAGTTACTTCCTCAGAAGACGTGCGAGTTGCGACCGGTGACCTTAAAATCAGCGTGAGACGGCCACCGGGACCAGATAAGTTAATTAGCATTTGTTTTTAGTTAATTTTAATATTTAAATGTTGGCTCTGCTGCCAAGCTGCGGGGGTTGGGGTGGAGGGGTGGCGCCGCACTGAGGCCTCAACGCCACCGGTAAAATGCGGCAGGGCCTTCTCAGCATCGGGGGTCGTGGCATGTCGCTCCTGCAAGTATTTTACGAGCCCCCCCTGCCATGACCCCCGGTCGAGGGGCTGATTAAATTCAACGCATTATGTCTGCACTGTGACTCAGTTATTTGCTGTCTTGCCTCTGAATCACAAAGCTCTGGGTTCAACTCCCACTCCATGGCTTGAGCTCAGAACTCAAAGTTTACATTCTAGTGCAGCACTGAGTGAATGCTGCACTTTCAGAAATGCCATCATTCAGATGAGATGTTAAACTGAGGCCCCACGTGCCTGCTCTAATGGATGTAAATGATCCCATGGCACCATTTCAAGAGCAGGGGAGTTATCTCTTGTGTCTTGGCTAGTATTTATCCCTCAACCCACATTAGAAAACAGATTATCTGGTTGTTATCACTTTGCTGTTTCTTGGAGTTGGCTGTGTGCATACTGGCTGCTGTGTTTGCTGTTGTGTGATTGCCTTTAAGAGTGATGTCCTTTTAAGATCTTAGTATGCTAATGAGCTGAGTACTCGGATACAGTCATGTGGCTACATGCCATTCTCACTCTGCTACTGTAACACCTCGAGGCAAGTCGTGTAGTTAGCTCTGCACTCTATATACTAGTTAGCTGTTTAATAAACCCGTTTGAGATCGTCAATCAACTGAACACCACACATCTCATTTTATATTGCATCATACAACATCAAAAGCTTCTCATTTCATTTTCAACATGACAACTGTGACTACTCTTCAAAAAGTACTTAATTGTTTGTAAAATATGTTGCAATGCCTGGTGGTTGTGAGCAGTGCTTTATAAATGCAAATCTTTGTTTTCTTTTTCTGTTCTGGTAATCTTATGCGGTCTGCTTGTTTCTCCTGCCAGAAGAGTGGAAGTGAATTGATATGTACACAGTTTCAAGATGTATGTGGCAGCTTCACATATTTTGCTTGATGACAGAAAGAAGCAGCAAGTGTGGCAAAGAGGGTGAAGTCGCTGTGAGAGCAGTGGCAGGTTTTATTGATGTGAGTGCAAGCAGAAAGGAGGTACAGCAAAGTTTTCTATGCTGACTTCAGGTGACGTCATAGTAAGTAAGGAAGGGAAGGATTGATAGTGCTAAGACTAAGGGCGGCACAGTGGCGCAGTGGTTAGCACCGCAGCCTCACAGCTCCAGGGACCCGGGTTCGATTCCGGGTACTGCCTGTGTGGAGTTTGCAAGTTCTCCCTGTGTCTGCGTGAGTTTTCTCCGGGTGCTCCGGTTTCCTCCCACAAACCAAAAGACTTGCAGGTTAATAGGTAAATTGGCCATTATAAATTGTCACTAGTGTAGGTGGTAGGGAAATATAGGGATAGGTGGGGATGTTTGTTGGGAATATGGGATTAGTGTAGGATTAGTATAAAAAATGGGTGGTTGATGTTTGGCACAGACTCGGTGGGCCGAAGGGCCTGTTTCAGTGCTGTATCTCTAATCTAATCTAATTTAAACTAGGGTCCTGCAGGATTGTGCACAGAATACGAGATGTGAAGAGGAGTCTTACATTAAAGTCCTGGTCAGGTCACTAAACTTTTTCCTGCATTGCAGCTAAGTCCTGGTGACATATTTTCTGCCACCTCTCTCCATGTTTGCTGACTAATCAGTCTTGGCACCCATCAGTCATATAAAGGAAGAGGACCTTCTTCCTGCTGCTCACTTGATCAATCAGCACCTCCATAACTCTCTAGTTATTAATATTTTCCAGTGATATTATCTCCAAGCTCAGTTTGCTATTTGAGTGCCAGTATCTCCATGTACTTGAGGAATATAGTCACATTACATAAAAACGTAAGAAATACGAGCAGGAGTAGGCTATTCGGTCCATTGAACTTGCTCCGCAATCCACAGCCTGGGCTAATGCTCTGGGACATGGGTTCAAATCCCACCATGGCAGATGGTAAAATTTGAATTCAACTAATAAATCTGGAATTGAAAGCTAGTCTAATGGTGACCATGAAACCATTGTTGATTGTTGTAAAAACCTATCTGGTTCACTAATGTCCTTTAGGGAAGGAGATCCACAGTCCTTACTTGTGACTACAGACCCACAGCAATATGGTTGACTCTGAAATGCCTTCTGAAATGGCCTAGCAAGCTATTCAGTTCAAGGGCAATTAGGGATGGGCAATAAATGCTGGCCCAACCAGCGATGCTCACTTTGCATTAAAACGAATTTAAAAAAAAGATCATGGCTGATCTTCTACCTCAGCTACACCTTATTATCCAAAAAGCTATCAATCTTCAACTTGAATATGCTAAATTATATTCATAGTTATCTATAGTTGAAGGATCTACTGATGAGACCTCCTTTCTTAAACAGTAACCAAGATATAAAATTGTTCAGTGTTATTTTCTCCGATTCCCTCTGTATTCTCAAGAAATTTTAAATCGAGTTGAGTTTTGACTGTATGTTTAAGTGAATTTAGATTTTTAGACAGCCCTTCTGTGATACTCTTTAGAATATTGCTAAGTTGATTACAATATTATATAATTATTTTTCTTGGATTTCTAGCTGCTTTTCAGAAATTACGTAGGGAGTTAAAAGAAAAATCTGCTGCATAGTATGTCTTCCTGTTCTGAAACCAAATCAGTCCATTGACATCTGCTACTTTCTGCGAAGATTGAGTTGGCTTATTCTTTCCAGTATGATCCTACTAACGTGACAGATGAGGTCAGTGGTACTTTAGTTCTCACATTTAGTGATAGTTTCCTTGCTGTGTATAACAACACTCGTCCAAACCTTCGGGATGTTGCCAGGGTTCCATGTCTCTGTACAGATGGTGTTCATGCTTTCTATTGGCATTCTTCTGTTGTGTTTGAACAGTGGGTGCTCTTCCACTCACAGAAGTGACAAAGTTGTTAATCAGTTATGGAGGACACCTCTTGTGTCCCCTCATCAGAAGTGGTTAAACGTCCAAGATTATTTTATAAATACAAAAAGGATATGGGTAGAATTTTTACATAATTTTGACAAAAACCCTTCAGAAATGACATAAATGGCCATTTATGCCATTTCTTAGAAGCACATATAAGTCACACTACAGAAATTAACCATCAGAATTGACCAGTCCATATCGGCCGTCACTCTCCACATCCACACTTTGTTTTAATGACATCTACTCATCCTGTTTCCATATCCCTTTTCCTATCTCAGCTCATCCATTGCTGAAACCCTCATCCATACCTTCATTAGCTTTGGACTTGACTATTCCAATGGTCTCATGATGGCCTCCCACCTTCTACCCTCCATAAACCCAAACTCACTCAAACCTTTGCTGCCATATCCTGTCAAGCCGAATCCTGATCATCCATCACCACCGTGCTCACTGACTTACATTGGCTCCCAATGTGACATTACGCTTTTAAACTTCTGATCTTTATGTACAAATCCTTCCATGGCCTTATCCCTCCTTATCACTGTAGGCTCCTCCAGCCCTACAACCCTCCGATATTTCTGTGCTCCTTCAATTCTGGTCTCTTGTACATCCATGATTTTAATTGCTCATCCATTGGTAGCCATACCTTCAGCTATCAAGGTCCTAAGCTCTGCAATTCCCTCCCTAAATGTCTCTACCTCTCTCACCTCCTTTAAGATGCTCTTTAAAACCTACCTCTGTGACCAGTCCCAATATCTTCTTGTACGTTTGTTGTCAAGGTTTGTTTGATAATGTTCCTATGAAGTGCTTTAGGATGCTTTACTATATCAAAGGTGCTTTACAAATGCAAGTTGTTGTTGAGCCAGTGCCTACAGGAGAGGTGAGAAGAAAATGAATGTGATGGGAGCAAGAGGATGTACAATCTGATTTTTATAGCTCAGATTATATCTACAAGCTCCGACTATTACAACTCAATTATTCGTTTTCAGCAGCTGATCATTCTTCTATGCATTCCCAGTGGTTTCTACTTTTATTTCCAGTGTTCGCAATTTTTAATTTTTATTTATAAAACTGACTGTTTATTCCCTATTGATGCTATGTTATGATTTTCATGGCCTGAGTCGGTTTCTTCATCCTTAATCGAGACTCAAAACATGACTACAAGCCAGACATTGCCAACCTAAATCTTTGGGTCTTTTATCAATATAGTATTAAAAGGAAATAAAACATAACCCTCTGTTTTGAAAAGATACAATTCTAAGTAAGTTAAATAATTGTAACATGGTTTTCAGTATTCTTCTCATTGAAAGAGCCAAAATTTCATTCTGCGACATGAATTAAGGACTAAAAATGGCCACATGCCATTGCAGGAAGGCAAGTGAACAACAAATGAAAGAAGGTGTCACAGCAAATTTTTAGTGTTGATCTTTATGATGATTAAAATGTCCTTTGCAAATTTTGCTAAATTTTGACAAAATATTTACCTTCCAGCTGTATTTTCCATTTATTTTGATAAGCTGTACAGTTCAATTGGAGCAGCATTAAAATCTGTTACATAATGTGTCCCTAGAATATAATCCTTTCTCCTTTATTATCAAGTGATTTGGTTGACATTTTTATATCTGTACATTCATATTGAAATATCCCTGAGGAATTGTTGGGGAGGAGAGGAAATCTTGACCATTATCAAATTCTGCTGGCACTTGGCCAGCATGAGGTATATGATTTAGATCTAATCGCCTTCACAGAGATATGGTTACATGGTGATAAAAGTTGGTAAATAAATATCCAAGAGTAATACGTAATATTTCGGAAAAACAAACAGAATAGCAAAGAAGGAGGGGTAACACTGATGGTAAAGGATGGTGTTGAGCTTCTTGAGTGTTGTTGGAGCTGCACCCATCCAGGCAAATGGAGAGTATTCCATCACACTCCTGACTTGTGCCTTGTAGATGGTGGGCAGGCTTTGGGGAGTCAGGAGGTTAATTACTCACCTCAGGATTCCTAGCCTCTGACCTGCTCTTGCAGCCACGGTACTTGTATGGCTACTCCAGTTCAGTTTCTGGTCAATGGTAACCCCTAGGATGTTGATAGTGGGGGATTCAGCTATGGTAATGCCATTGAATATCAAGGGAAGTTGGTTAGATTCTCTCTTGTTGGAGATGGTCATTGCCTGGCACTTGTGTGGCGTGAATGTTACTTGCCACTTATCAGCCCAAGCCTGGATATTGTCCATGTCTTGCTGCATTTCTACAAGGACTGCTTCAGTATCTGAGGAGTCACAAAAAGTGCTGAACATTGTGCAATCATCAGCGAACATCCCCATTTCTGACCTTATGATTGAAGGAAGGTCATTGCTGAAGCAGCTGAAGATGGCTGGGCCCAGAACACTACCCTGTGGAACTCCTGCAGTGATGTCCTTGAGCTGAGATGATTGACCTCCAACAACCACAACCATCTTCCTTTGTGCTATGTATGACTCCGACCAGTGGAGAGCTTTCCCCCTGATTCCCATTGACTTCTGTTTTGCGAGGGCTCCATGATGCCATACTCAGTCAAATGCTGCCTTGATATCAAGGGCAGTCACACTCACCTCACCGCTTGAGTTCAGCTCTTTTGTCCATGTTTGAACCAAGGCTGTGATGAGGTCAGGAGCTGAGTGGCCCTGGCGGAACCCAAACTGAGCGTCACTGAGCAGGTTATTGCTAAGCAAGTGCCGCTTGATAGCATTGTCGATGACACCTTCCATCCCTTATTTAGAAACAAAGAAATTGGGAGCAGGAGTAGGCCATTCGGCCCTTCGAGCTGACTTCACTCATGATTGAAAGTAGACTGATGGGACAGTAATTGGCCGGGTTGGACGTGTCCTGCTTTTTGTTCACAGGACATACCTGGGCAATTTTCCACATTGCCGGGTAGGTGCCAGTGTTGTAGCTGTACTGGAACAGCTTGGCTAGGGACGCAACAAGTTCTGGAGCATAGGTCTTCAATACAATTGCCGGAATATTGTCAGGGCCCATAGCCTTTGCAGTATCCAGTGCCTTCAGTCGTTTCTTGATATCACGCGGAGTGAATCAAATTGGCTGAAGTCTGGCATCTGTGATGCTGTGGGCTTCAGGAGGAAGCCAAGATGGATCAACAACTTAGCACTTCTGGCTGAAGATTGTTGCAAATGCTTCAGCCTTATCTTTCGCACTGATGTGCTGGGCTCGCCCATCATTGAGGATGGGGATATTTGTGGAGCCACCTCCTCCAGTTAGTTGTTTAATTGTCTACTACCATTCATGGCTGGTTGTGGTAGGACTGCAGAGCTTAGATCGGATCCGTTGGTTCTGGGATGCTTAGCTCTGTCTATTGCATGCTGCTTCCGCAGTTTGGCATGCAAGTAGTCCTGGTTTGTAGCTTCACCAGGTTGACACCTCATTTTGACGTATGCCTGGTGCTGCTCCTGGCATGCCCTCCTGCACTCTTCATTGAACCAGGGTTGGTCTCCTGGATTGATGGTAATGGTAGAGTAGGGGATATGCCGGGCCATGAGGTTACAGACTGTGGTTGAGTACAATTCTGCTGCGCCTCATGGATGCCCAGTTTTGCATTGCTAGATCTGTTCGAGATCTATCCCATTGAGTACTGTGTTCGTGCCACACAACACGATGGAGTGTATCCTCAATGTGAAGGTGAGACTTCATCTCCACAAGGACTGTGCGGTGGTTACTTCTACCAATACTGTCATGGACAGATGCATCTGCGGCAGACAGGTTAGTGAGGACGAAGTCAAGTATGTTTTTCCCTCTAGTTGGTTCTTTCACCACCAGTCTCATGCCCAGTCTCGCAGCTATGTCCTTTATGACTTGGCCAGCTCTGTCAGTAGTGGTGCTACCGAGCCACTGTTGGTGATGGACATTGAAGTCCCCCACCCATTCTGTGCCCTTGCCACCCTCAGTGCTTCCTCCAAGTGATGATCAACATGGAGGAGCACTGATTCATCAACTGAGGGAGGGCAGTAGGTGGTAATCAGCAGGAGGCTTCCTTGCCCATGTTTGACCTGATGTCATGAGACTTCATGAGGTCCGGAGTCAATGTTGAAGATTCCCAGGGCAGCTCCCTCCTGACGGTATTCCACTGTGCCACCACCTCTACTGGGTCTGTCCTGCCGGTGGGACAGGACATACCCGGGGATGGTAATGGCGGTGTCTGGGACATTGTCAGTAATGTAATCTAAGCTGCCCAATCTAATCCCACCTTCCAGCACCTAGCCCATAGCCTTGCAGGTTACAGCACTTCAGGTACAGGTCCAGGTACCGATTAAATGAGTTGAGGGTTTCTGCCTCCACCACGATTCCTGGCAATGAATTCCAGATACCCACCACCCTCTGGGTGAAAAGGTTTTTCCTCATGCCCCTCTAATCCTTCTGCCAATCACCTTAAATCTGTGCCCCCTGGTAACTGACCTCTCTGCTAGGGGAAAAAGGTTCTTCTTGTCTACTCTATCTCAGCCTCTCATAATTGTGTACACTTCTATTAAGTCACCCCTCAGACTCCTCTGTTCTAAGGAAAACAACCCTAGCTAATCCAATCTTTCCTCATGGCTGCAACTTTCAAGCCCTGGCAACATTGTCGCCACACTATAGGAAGGATGTGATTGCACTGGAGAGGCTGCAGAGGAGATTCACCAGGATGTTGCCTGGGCTGGAGCATTTTGGCTATGAAGAGAGACTGGATAGGCTCGGGTTGTTTTCCTTAGAGCAGAGAAGGCAGAGGGGAGACCTGATTGAGGTATTCAAAATTATGAGGGGCATAGATAGGGTAGATAGGAAGAAACTTTTTTCCTTTAGCGGAGGTGTCAATAACCAGGGGGCATAGATTTATGGTAAGGGGCAGGAGGTTTAGAGGGGATTTGAGGAAAAAATATTTCACCCAGCGGGTGGTTGGAATCTGGAACACACTCCCTGAACTGGTAGTAGAGGCAGGAACCCTCACAACATTTAAGAAATATTTAGATGAGCACTTGAAACGCCATATCATACAAGACTATGGGCCAAGTGCTGGAAAATGAGATCAGAATAGACAGGTGCTTGATGGCCGGCACGGACACGATCGGCCGAAGACCCTGTTTCTGTGCTATAGAACTCTATGACTCTAAGATTCTTGTAAATCTCCTCTGTACTCTCTCCAGAGCAATTATGTCCTTCCTGTAATGTGGTGACCAGAACTGTACATAATACTCCAACTGTGGCCTAACCAGCATTTTATACAGTTCCAGCATTACATCCCTTCTTCTGAATTCTATACCTCTGTCAATAAAGCATTCCATATGCCTTCTTCACCACTCTATCTACCTGTACGGCCACTTTCAAGGGACCTGTGGACATGCACTCTAAGGTCTCTCATTTCTTCTACCCCTCTCAATATCTTCCTGTTTATTGTGTATTCCCTTGCTTTGTTTGCCCTCCCCAAATGCATTACCTCACACTTCTCTGGATTGAATTCCATTTGCCACTTTTCCACCCACTCAAGCAAACCACTGATAACGGGCTGAATTCTACCGGTCCCTCGATGCCGTGGGTTGCAGCGCAGGGGCTGGTAAAATTCTGCAGGGAGAGGCCCGACTCGACCCGCAACGTCGAGAAGGGCCCGTCACATATTACCGGTGGCGGCGGGAACTCGTTGCGGCCCCCTCCCCGCTGTCTGGCGGCAGGCCATTCATCTGCATATTTAAATTAACATTAATAATATGTAAATTTACCTGCAGGCGGTGGCTGTCCCACGCCGATTTTAAGGCTGCCATTCGTGCTTCGCAAGAACCTGGTGCGGAAATGGGGAGGAATAAAATTTTCAGGGAAGGAGGGGTAGGGGAGTGGGGAAAACAATTTTGATTGGTTGTGTGAATGGTAGGAAGGGGTTGAAGGGCAAAAGTTTGAAGGTTGGGGGTAAAGTTCGGTTTGGGAAAAAGGTAGTTTTTGGCTATCCTGGGCAATGAAATGACCACTGGGGAGGGGGGTTGGGGAAGGGCCTCCATCAGAATAGCCTTAATTAATAATGCTACACCTTTAAAGATTGTCACTTTTGCTAAGGGCTTAAAGCCCTTTAAAAATGGCGGTGGCACCCGCACGGTGGCGCCCAACGCCGTTGCCACGGACGTGGCGGTCGCCCTCTCTCCATCACCGGGGGCGGCTGCTCTGCCCCCTCTATTTAAATGAGCACCCGTGCATCATATCATGGGGGCTCCTCGGCAGCACAGTCACGTCAGAAGACCGCTGAGTTGAAAGCGCACTGCCGCAGTGCACGGCTTGCGATTAAAATTCAGCCCATCGTTCTGGAATCTACAGCTATCCACTTCGCTATCAACTGCATGGCCAATTTTTCTCTTATCAGCAAGTTTCCCACTCATACCTCCCACATTTAAGTCCAAATCATTAATATATACCACAAACAGCAAGGGACCCAACACTGAGCCCTGTGAAATGCTACTGCAAACCACTTTTCATTCGCAAAAACATCCGTTGACGACTACCCATTGTTTCCTGTCACTGAGCCAATTTTGGATCCAACCTGCCACATTCCCCTGTATTCCATGGGCTTTCATTTTGCTGACCAGTCGGTCATGCAGGACCTTGTCAAATGCCTTACTAAAATCCAAAATCTATGACCACATCCACTGCACTACCCTCATCAATCCTCCTTGTTACTTCCTCAAAAAATTCAGTCAAGTTAGTGAGACATGACCTTCCATGGTGACTATCCCTGATTAATCTGTGCCTATCTAAGTGGCAGTTTATCCTCTTTCTCAGAATTGATTCCAATAATTTATTGCAAAGAAATGGCTTGCCTTCCCTTTACCAGCAGACTGAAATCTCAGCACAACCAAAAAAAAATCTCAGACTGCAGCACTCATTGAAAAGGATTCTCTGAAAGTCACAGCTCGAAGTGATTCTTGGTTGCTCTGGAAGCAGTAATGCTGCCATTTTTGTAGTAGAGCATTTCTGTTGTAGTTGAGGCAGTGATCGAATGAAGGTATAAGATGATACATAGGTTGGAGCCTGTTACATAGAGCACATAATCTTGGATGAGCCTCAAGGTATTAAAGGGTCAAGATGATGGTCACGAACCACAGAAGCTTGAGCTGTTTGTCAATGTTCCCTTAACCCTGAAATATGTTATTGCTTTGAAATACTGCATTGCTTATGATATGCTTTATAACATCTTGAGGCTTTATCTTCTGTCACCATCTAAATGAACAGATAAGCCATGGGTGGAAGTAAGCCAGTAATTGCCTGATCAAACAAAATCTTTCAAACAGCCAGAATCGTATGATTCAGATCAATCTAATACAGTGCCACGTGAGCACTATATACCCTCTAGTACCTCGGTGAGTGATTACTGATAATGAGTATCGGCAGGCCATCGGGGACTTTCCTCATCTGACATCTGACACATGTTTTCAGCAGAGGTCATGTTAGCAATTAGGAGTGGGAGCAGTGGCTAGTTCTACCTTCTCTAATCGAGAGTGCAAACATATTATGAACACATAAAAAGGGCCTGGAAAAGGCCAACTGTTCCATCCAGCCAATTCCACCTATGATGCGGCCTGCCCCATCAACCCTGCCCTCCCTAGCAATCTCTTGAGAGAGGCAAAAACACAGAGGAAAAAACTCTGAGAAATTCTTCTCTAATCCCTAAAGGCAATAAAGTAAGCTCTAAGAGGTTATGGGAATAGTAATTACATAGAAATAATTGCAACCACTCTTCATCTACCTTCTATTACTTGAGAGGTTCTCAACTCTCAGGACCTCATCCAACTCCCTTTGGAAGAATTGTGGTGGACCCAAGCTTACTGTATGTTTTGTAACACTCCTCTGTCACTCTGACTGGGAACAACTAACTCAACATAAACTATACATTGAATCTAGAGCTTTTATAAGTGCATAAAAAGGAAGAGAATAGCTCTAGTAAACATTGGTCCCTGAGAGGCAGAGACAGGAGAAATCATCAAGGGGAATGAGGAAATGGCAGAGGCACTGAACAAATATTTTGTGTCTGTCTTCACAGTAGAAGACACAAGTTCCACATCAGAAATAGGCAGTAACCTAGGGGCTAAAAAGCGTGAGGAAATTAAGGATATTGATATCAGTCGAGAAAATGTATTGGAGAAACTTGAGGAACTAAAATCTGACAAGCCCCCAGGATCAGATGGCCTACATCCGAGGGTTTTAAAAGAGATAGCTACAGAGATAGTGGATGTGCTGGCTATGATTTTCAGAATTCCTTAGATTGAGGAATGGCCCCATCAGATTGGAAGTTGCCAAATGCTATGTCACTTTTCAAGAAAGGAGGTAGAGAGAAAACCGGTAACTACAGGCCAGTTCGCCTAACATCAGTCATTGGGAAGATGCTGGAAACTATTATTAAGGAAGTCTTAACATTGCACTTGGAAAAGCATAGTATGATGAGAACAAGTCAGCATGGTTTTACTAAAGGGAGATCCTGTTTGACAAATTTATCAGAGTTTTTTGAGGATGTAACTAGTAGGCTAGATAAAGGGGAACCAGTAGATGTAGTATACTTGGATTTTCAAAAGGCATTCGATAAGGTGCCACATAAAAGATTACTTGGCAAGATAAGGGCTCATGGGGTTGGGGGTAATATATTAACGTGGAGAGATGATTGGTTAACAGACAGGAAGCAGAGAGTGAGCATAAATGGGGCCTTTTCAAGTTGTCCGGCAGTGAATAGTGGGGTGCCACAGGGATCATTGCTGGGCCCTCAGCTATTTACACTCTATATTAACGCCTTGGATGAAGAGACAGAGAGTAATGTATCTAAGTTTGCTGATGATACAAAGGTACGTGGAAAGGTAAGCTGTGGGGGAGGACACAGAGAGGCTGCAAAGAGATATAGACAGGTTAAGTGAGTGGGCAACAAGATGGCAGATGGAGTATAATGTAGGGAAGTGTGAAATTGTTCACATTGGTCGTAAAAATAGAAAAGCAGAATATTTTTTAAAAGGTGTGAAACTGGTAAGTGTTGATGTTCAGAGAGACTTGGGAGCACTCGCACAAGGAGTGCACAAAGTTAACATGTAAGTTCAGCAGGCTATTAGGAAGGCAAATGGCATGTTGGCCTTTATTGCAAGGGGATTGGAGTACAGGAATAAAGAAGTCTTACTAAAATTGTACAGGGCTTTGGTGAGACCGCACCTGGAATACTTTGAGCAGTTTTAGTCTCCACAGTTAAGAAAAGATATACTTGCACTGGAGGCAGTGCAGTTAAGATTTACTAAATTGGCCCCTGGGATGAGGGGGGTTGTCCTATGATGAGAGGCTGAGTAATTTGGGCCTATACTCCCTGGAGTTTAGGAGAATGAGAGGCAAACTGACTGAGACATACAAGGGCTTGATAGGGTAGAAGCTGAGTGATTGTACCCACTGATCGGGGAATCTAGAGTACAGGGACACAGTCTCAGGATAAGGGGTCAATCATTCAGGACTGAGATGAGGAGAAATTACTACATTCAAAGGGTTGTGAATCTTTAGAATTCTCTACCCCAGAGAGTTGTGAATGCTCCATCATTGAATACATTTAAGGCTGGGATAGATAGATTTTTGGTCTCTCAGAGAATTAAGGGAACATAGAACATAGAACATAGAACAGTACAGCACAGTACAGGCCCTTCGGCCCATGATGTTGTGCCGAACCTTTAACCTACTCTAAGATCAAACTACCTACATCCCCTTCATTCTACTATCATCCATGCACCTATCCAAAAGTCGCTTAAATGTCCCTAATGTATCTGCTTCTACAACCACCGCTGGCAGTGCATTCCACGCACCCACCACTCTCTGTGTAAAGAACCTACCTCTGACATCTCCCCGAAACCTTCCTCCAATCACCTTAAAATTATGCCCCCTGGTGATAGCCCTTTCCGCCCTGGGAAAGAGTCTCTGGCTATCCACTCTATCAATGCCTCTCATCATCTTGTACCCCTCTATCAAGTCACCTCTCATCCTTCTTCGCTCCAATGAGAAAAACCCTAGCTCCCTCAACCTTTCCTCATAAGACATGCCCTCCAGTCCAGGCAGCATCCTGGTAAATCTCCTCTGCACCCTCTCTAAAGCTTCCACATCCTTCCTATAATGAGGCGACCAGAACTGAACACAATATTCGAAGTGTGGTCTAACCAGGGCTTTATAGAGCTGCAGCATAACCTCGCGGCTCTTAAACTCAATCCCCCTGTTAATGAAAGCCAACACACCATACGCCTTCTTAACAACCTTATCAACTTGGGTGGCAACTTTGAGCGATCTATGGACATGGACCCCAAGATCCCTCTGTTCCTCCACACTACCAAGAATCCTGTCTTTAAGCCTGTATTCTGCATTCAAATTCGACCTTCCAAAATGAATCACTTCACACTTTTCCATGTTGAACTCCATCTGCCACTTCTCAGCCCAGCTCTGCATCCTGTCAATGTCCCGTTGCAACCTACAACAGCATTCCACACTATCCACAACTCCAGCAACCTTCGTGTCATCGGCAAACTTACTAACCCAGCCTTCCACTTCCTCATCCAAGTCCGAGACATCCCTGACCCTGGCACTCGGGAGGCAACATACCATCCGGGAGTCTCGTTCACCACCACAGAATCTCCTGTCTGTTCCTCTAACCATTGAATCTCCTATCACTATTGCTCTCCTATTCTCCCCCCTTCCCTTCTGAGCCACAGAGCCAGGCTCAGTGCCAGAGACCTGGCCGCTGTGGCTTTCCCCTGGTAGGTCGGCCCCCCCAACCGTATCCAGAACGGTATACGTATTATTGAGGGATATGAGGAGCGGGCAGGAAAGTGGAATTGAAGCCCAAGATCAACCATGATCGTATTGAATGGCAGAGCAGGCTCAATGGACCAAATGGTCCACTTCTGCTCCTATTTCTTGTGTTCTTCCTGGTCTGGTCCATTGATTGTCGGTAGCACGCATGCAGCACTTGTTGGAGCGGTTTACATTTTGTACCCGGTCTGGTACACCAGTGTCCAGAACTGCTGTCGAATATTTGGCCTCACTGCCAGTATAGAGGTTTGCAAATATGACTTAATAAATCACGGCTTAAGTCTTACGAAATAGATTTAGCCCCATTCTCTTCTCTGTATACCTTACAGAACCTTTAGACATACTGGTAATTCATGATTGTATGCAATCTTGGCAGGCAATTCAATCTTTAATTGATCACAGAGGTCCAGAACTCTGTGTGTGGTTTTTAAATTTGCTTTATTAGACCTGTGTATCTGCCGCATTTAGAAAACTGATTCCATTCCTGAAGATCCTCCCTTGAGGTGTTTTGTCGTGTTTCAGGAATTTTTCTAAAGATTTTGCTCCAGAATGTTGTGTTTAAAAGCATAGTGCACTACTCCAAGTAGAATAAAAGGGAGGATTTGAGATAGGTAGGTAGTTAGGATTATCTAATCTTGGTGTTCATAGAATCAAAGCATTTTACAGTACAGAAGGAGGCCATTTGAAAGTGCCTACTCATAGACTGTAAATAATAAATGCTCGTCTCCATAATTGGTAAGCACGGTACACCTATTATGTAACAAGTTTTTGAATCTCTCTCTGACTGTGAAGAGTCAGGAATAAAGCAGAATGTCACATCTAAAGGCAGTCTAGTTTATGCAACAGAAGTTTCATATAAGGAAAAGTGCCCCCCACCACCCGTAAAGGTAAACTCAAAACGTGAAAATGTAGTGGTGCAAAAGCAAAATACTGCAGATGCTGGAAATCTGAAATAAAAACAGAAAATGCTGAAAATACTCAGCAGCTCTGGCAGATTCTGTGGAGAGAGACAGAGAGAACGGCTAGAATTTTACATGATGGTGGAGGCCCCGTCCACCAGCTGAAAAGTCGGGGGTGAGCCCACCTCCGCCAGGCCTGGAAGCCACGCAGCAATTTTGAGTGACTCAGGCCCTTACTTGACCCCAGGCGGGACTTCCGCCACTCTGAGGCAGGAAGTCTTGCCTCCAGGAGTTGCCAGCCAATCAGAGGGCCGGCAGCTGCTCAGTCCCAGCAGTGCCACTATTGCTCTGTGTATTTATCTTTCTATGGGATACGGCAGCTTAAAGATTTGAACCAATCTTTGCCTCATCTTAACTCAGTCCACTTGCGAAGAGAATGAAGAAATAAGAGTGCAAAGACATGAACATTTGGCTCAGTTCATGACAAGATCTAACTGTCTTAGGACCAGTTATCATACAATTAGATATAGAGCAGTGGGAGTCAACTCCTTTAAAAGTTCGATGCTCAGATTTCTTATAGGAGTGACTGACACCACTGAAGCTATATTTGAAACATCTTCAACTGCATCTATTATGTGAAACAAGTCAACTGGTTAAGGATGAAGAAATGTAAGGTTAGATGGATATTTATCTTGATTTGATATTAAAGGGGAGCAGGAAGTATCTTGAAATAATCCTTTCTCAGAAGAGGAAATAGGCTGGATAGACTCAGTTGTATACTTGGTTAGTCTCGCCAGGATAGATTACTGAGTCTTCAGTAATTTTAACATCAACTCATTTATTACACTTTAACTATACACAGCTTTACTTAAGTCTGCATGACCGCTCTGTAGTCATGCTGCATCTCCCTCCAGTCTCTCACGTGTGATCCCTTTCATCATCGTGGTGGGAGGTATTCCTCACACTGTCTCAAACATAAACCCTTTCAAGCCCTAATACTGTAAACTCCATTGTACATGGAGATGCTTGGTGGAGACCAATAATATTTTCTATTTCCACGCTTTCTTATGTTTTTATTCTCAGCATGCAAGATGCCTAGAATACAGCTGCACATGAAAAACAATCTTCCCAAAAGGATTTTGAAAGAGAAAATTGGTTGTATATCTATCCAGTCTGTAGAGAAGGAATAGCACTTAAAAATACTGTAACTTGATGTCCTACAAAGTGGCTTTTAGCAAGTCATCAAACTTTAGTGAATATTACATTCTAATTCATTGTGCTTCTAAGTGATTAATATAGGTATTCAACAGAATCCCTGCAACCAGATACAATTTCTGCAAATTTATTGTTCTTGAGTTACACATATTTGTAAAAGGCTATTGCAGAAAATTGCTCAATATTTGCTAACAATTGAAAACACTTATCTCTCCATACCAGCTTTATGAATGGAGATTAGAAATGTAGAATAACTAATAGACACAAAGGAGAGACTTGCATTTATAAAGCACCTTTCATAACCACAGGACATCTCAAAGTGCTTTACAGCCAATTAAGTAATTTTGAAGTGTAATCACTGTTTTAATGTAGGAAATGCATCAGACAATTTGTGCATAGCAAGCTCCCACAAACAATAATGTGATAACATGATGTTGATTGATGGATAGATAATGGCCAGGACATTGGGGATAACTCCCCTATTCTTCTTCAAAATAGTGCCGCAGGATCTTTGATGTCCATCTGAGAGGACAGACAGGGCCTTGATTTAATGTCAGATTCAAAAGTCAGCATCTCTGACAGTGCAACACTCCCTCAGTACTTTTCTGTCTGCACTCAAGTCCTGGAGTGGAACCTGAACCTACAACCTTCTGGTTTAGACAAGTGTGCTATCAACTGAGCCACAGCTGATATAAGAATGCTCTTTTGTAAGCTATTGGGCAGCTATTTGTTCTTCTCAATCTATTGGCTTTCACAATCCAAGCTTGGCAACTTCTTGACTTCTTGAGCTGGATTTTCCTTTGAAGAATGCCTACTTTCTGGCAGTTTGGGGATAGTAAACATAGCAAAATGAGTCAGTGATATGGAGTTCTTCAAACCACCGGTCTAGCATTGCAACAGAACTATTTTAACCCAAACAATTTCCAGTCTCCTTTAAGTCCCTTTGACTATAATGTTGTAATTAAGTCCAATTTAATGGGATCAAGTAGGTATATCTAATCCCTGTGACCTATTTTCCCCAACTCCTGCTCCAAATTATTACTATCATTACTTAACTTCATTGATGAATAATTTGGTTTACTGTAACTGAAAGCTAGCATTTCTTTACCTTTTTATTGATCTATTTGTACTTTGGAGGTTTTATCAGGAGTTTTGCTATTATTTTAGACAGATCTGCAATCAGTACAGTTTTGGACTGGGAATCTCCCTGTGTATATGGATGAGGAGCAGGAAATGTTTAGATTGGAGTGAGATATCATGATTGTCATTTGATCTTGACTCACACATAGGATTCACCAGGGTCTACTGGATAAGAATGTCATACCTAGACGTTTTCAAATATCAATGGCTCAGAAAACCACATTTCCCTTGAGGCTACTGGGGTGATATGTCAACTTCCAAGAGGAAAACAACATTGTCTGGATAAGTCAAAGTCAATACTAATTTCAATTTCTTTGCCACTTTATCTTTCAAGGCAGCATCTGGTGAACTTTACCACTTTAATTAGGGAGCAGCTCACCAGTGCATCAAGAGGTGATTGAAGTACCACTCAAATGGATGTGCACTTCATATCTTTCCTGATGGAACTAGAGAAACAAAGGCAGTAATGCAAGCAAGGCATGTATAGGGTTGAGCCTTGGTGTCAGCCTTGGCTCAGTTGGTAGAACCCTTGAATCAAAAGGCTGTGGATTCAAGTTCCATGCCAGTAACTTAAATGTAACTCTAATGCTGCACTGTCAAAGGTAAAGCAATTCAGTTTTGTATGCCCTCAATTGGACGTGACAAGTTCCATGGCATTATTTTGAAGAAGAGCAGGGGAAATCTCCATGGTGTCCTGGCCAATATTTATCCCTCAGCAAATATCGCAAAAAAGGTCATTTTTAGATTATTACATTGCTGTTTGTACGACCTTGCTGTACGTAAATTACCTGCCATGTCTTCGACATTATTCAGTAATTCATTGGGTATAAATCACTTTGACGCATTCAGAGGTTGTGTAAGTTCCTATATAAATACATGTTTTCTTTTGGTTGGCTATGTGAGTTGACAGAGTGGTTGTGAGTTTAGATAACATACGAATGTTTGCAGAGATTGCTGTTGCATAATTGAGTTTCTGTGATATGCAGATGATGACAGAGAAAGAGTCTCAGAGGTAAGGAGATATGTGAAGGCTATATCTGTGGCAGTGGATTTGGACTGATAACAGTGCCTTGACTTACCTTGGCTGTTCTGAGAGGTCATTGGGCCTTTCCCTACATTCTGTAGCTGTTCCTAATAAATAATAAATTTTGAATTGGCTGCTTCTGCAACCTTCCTCCATACATCATGGGGCTTCCTGCCTTCAATACCCAACATTTGATCCTTTCTTGTTCTAATTCATCCAACAATGTCTTTATAAAATGCAAATGATAACATCTCTGCTGCTGACCCCACTTTCCCCAACTCTGACACTCTTTCAGACACTGTGCCCTCTCTGTTGCTCAGAGAATGATGGTCCCTTAATCAGCTGCAAATATTCAAGGGCTATATCAGGACTGAATTCTCTTTGTCTCAGCAACTGTAACTCCCTATGGAGGAGTACTATTCTCCAAACCCACTCTACATAGTGTTACTATGAAGAGAAAGATAGAGAGGAAAAGGCTTTAAGTGAGGTAGGGTTTCACGGTTCACAGGAATGTTCACGGAGTTCAAGTTCTCTTTGGTTGTAAGCCTGAGGTGTTTGAAGATTTCTCTCTTGGTTGAAAGTTCAGTTTGAAGACAGGGGATTACTTTCAATTCTTTGCTGCACAAGTTGAAAATGTAGAATTCACAGCAAGGTGCCTTCCTTCTTGTCTTGTTGGATTTTTTACCAGATCTTAGCTGGACAAGATTTTGGTAATGCATCTTTCTGGGTCTTCCCTCTCTCTTCAGGGAGCTATCTTAAAAATGGTTTCATACAATTGTCTCTGTATTTGGGAGACATAGATCTTCTCTGGGGTGACCAACAATGGCCCAGGATGTGGCTATTTATTTTTTCCATGTTTGTGCTTGGGACCAGGGCTGTTCAAATTTCTGTCAATTTACACCCTCTCTATACTAACGCTTTGTCTTTCACCACACCATTAACGTACCATTTGCCTTTGCTCCATGACCTTCTCTTCAGTTATTCTCTGTGACCTTGTCCTATCAATACCTTCTCTTTTGTTATCTCTTGCCCCAATCCCGCTTTACTTGCTTAAAGCTTTTTACATTTCTAATATTTGCCAGTTCCGATGAAGGGTCACTGACCTGAAACATTAACTCTGCTTCTCTCTCCACTGATGCTGCCAGACCTGATGATTATTTCCAGCATTTCTTGTTTTTATTTGTGGCTATTTCACACCTTCTTTGTTTCAGAAGAACCAATTCAATTCAACAATGTCTCTTGATGGGTTCAGGATGGGTGTAAATGACACCTCTTCATTTTGATTGTGTTCTTTTGTCTTTGCCAGACAGTTTGAACATACGAAGCCAGATCTTTTAACCTATGGTGGCCATTTTCTTTGCACATCGTCCACTTTTAAAAATAAAAGTCTATTTTTATGACTCTTCAGGGTGTGTTCTTGTAGTTTCAATCACTGCAGTTTATGTGGGCATCACAATAGTAAATGATGTCTCTGGGAGGAAAGCTAACTGGGTTACTAGCAGAGCTCTGTTGCTACCCTGCAAAAAGGAGAATCCAGCCTTTATTATGTTATGACCGTAATGTTGAATCTGTTGGTCGTGGTACTTTAAGAATATTCTGGGATCATTACATCTTGGAAATCTAAAGGCTTTGCTTAAGTAAACATTAAATAAATTATAGGGACAGAGAGGCAGAGGCTTGCATATATAAATGTTTGACCGTGGCAGGCCAAGTTAATAAGACTGTTAACAAGTGTATGAGATCCAGGATAAAAACAAGAAATGGTGGAAATACTCAGCAGGTCTGGCAGCATCTGCAGAGAGAGATCCGGGACTTTATAAATAGAGGCATATAAAGTCAAGCATGTTATGCTAATGCACTAAATTATTCATTAGGCCTCAGTTGGAGTATTGTGTCCAAGCCTGGACACCACACTTTAAGAATGACGTCAAGACTTTGGAGAAGGTGTCAAGGAGATTTAATAGAATGGTACCAAGGATGAGGAACTTGAGTTATGTGGAGAGACTATGGAAGCTGGGATTGTGCTCCATAGAACAGAGAAGGTTAAGGGTAGACTTTATGGAGATATTCAAAATTATGAAGGGATTTGATAGAGTAGATAGGGAGAAACTATTTCCACTGGCAGGAGGATTGGTAACCAAATGGCACAGATTTAAAATAATTGTTGAAAGAACAAGTGGGGTGATAAATGATGCTAATGAGATCAAGGGATATGGGGATAGTGGGGAAAAATGGTGTAGCGGTAGATGATCAGCTATGATCTGTTTGAATGGTAGAGCAGGCTCGATGGGCCAAATGGCCTACACCTGCTCCTATTTCCTGTGATCCTATGATCCTAAAAGAGACATATTTTTTACACAATGAGGTGTTATGATCTGGAAGCATTACCTGAAAGGATGATGGAAGCAGATTAAGTAGTAACGTTCAAAATGGAATTGTATATATATTTAAAAAGGAAAATTATGCAGGCTTATGGGTAAAAAGCAGGGGAGTGAGGCTAGTTGGATATCTTTTTCAAAGAGCCAGCTCAGGCACCATGGGCCGCATGACATCCATCTGTGCTTTCCGATTTGATGCTTCAGAGAAAACAATGTGAAACTCATAGTTATACAGAATGTTGAAGCCAGAAAAGCTTGAAATATGAAGTTTACTCTCTCCAACTTACAGCCTTCATAGAACACGACATTGCACTGGTCTTTTCTTTTTTGATGTCTGCGCTTAAGCCTTCAGCCTGCATTTAGACCTTCAGACCTGCATCTGATCAAAAAAAAACACTGTCAGTTTCTCGTAAGAAAGGGTTTAGCAGTTGACTGACCCTCTGATAAGGGACTTTAGGATCACTTGCGATTCGTTGACTTTATTTCTACTGTGATCTTCCAAGTGCAAACCAATTTTGTGATCCAAAATGATAATTTGTTATGTCCTTTGTTGGAAATATAGTTAACAATTTAGAAACTAGGATTATGTAGAACCACCAGAAAAGTTGGGAAAACAAGCCTGCTTTATTCCAAAGAGATCAAACTACGGGTAGAAAACTGTGCAGACTGGTGCTGACAAAATGATCATATTGCTTGACAACTATTGAACTGAGAGAGGAACAATAGCAGAGGAGTTAAAAAGGAGTGAAGGCAGGCTAATAATTGCCTTTATCTCATAGACTGGGATGACAGCATTGATGTGGAGTTTCTGTATGAGGTTTGACTTTTAATTGTACCTGGAAAAGCTTTGATTTCTCCCTGCTTCCTCACTGTGTTGAAATTAAGATTCATAACATTGCTTTCTACTCTAACTCGTTCTTCCTCAGGACCTCAAAACTGTGAAACTTCTTGCCTCGTCTCATAATTTCAGTGATAGAAAATTCAAGTTTGGCATCACCTATCCATTTAATATATCTCATCTTCTAACTTGCTATTTTTTAACTTTGGTAGTGTCCTGCAAAATTGCCGTTCACCTCGATTTCTCAATTTAAAAATAAATCTCAGAAAAATCCAAGAAAATAACCTTCCACCTAATGTGAACTTCCATTTCTTTATTTGTTCACTGACCAAATTACAACTGATAGCAGTAATGCGATTGAGTTATTGCTGTTGTTTAATTCACTGAGCAAATAAGGCGACATTATTTGGGCAAAATCAACATAATTTTTTATTCACTGGCAAAGTCTGTATCCAATTGGCAGCAGTAGTTGAGAAAAAGTTCTTGTACTTTATCACTCATTGATTTACAAGGCAGCACATTACAATTGATAGCAGTGGTATGATATGGTTATTTCATTCCTTCATTCTGTTACACACTAGGTTGTGTGCTGCAGTCGTCAAGAGCCAAATAAGGTGACAATTTATTATAGAAACTATCCTAATATTTAGACCTATAACAACTATCTGTAGATCTGAAATTGATTTTTTATAGAACAGTACAGAACATAATGAGAAAAGAAATACAACTATACAATTGCTTTATATTTACAAGAAATTCTGTGATAAAATATCACAAGATAATTGATAATACAATATACTTTTAATTTTTAAAAAAATATTCTTTCATGGGATGTGAGCATCACTGGCAAGACCAATATTTGTTGCCCATCCGTAATTGCCCTTGAGAAGATGGTGGTGAGTCACCTCTTGAACCACTGTTGCCCATTTGGTGTAGGTACACACACAGTGCTGTTAAGAAGGGAGTTCCAGGTTTTTGATGCAGTGACAGTGAAGGAATGGCAATATAGTTCCAAGTCAAGATGGTGTATGTCTTTGAAGGAAACTTGCAGGTGATGGTGCTCCCATGTGTTTTCTGCCATTGTCCTTCCAGGTAGTAGAGATCTTGGATTTGGAAGGTGCTGTTGATGGAGGATTGGCCATCTGCTACAGTGAATTTTATAGATAGTATACACGAGTGCCAATGGTGTGTGGCTTGGAGGGGAACGTGCAGGTGGTGGTGTTTCCATGCATCTTCTGCCCTTGTCCTTCTAGTTGGTAGAGGTCATGGGTTTGGTAGGTGCTACCTGAGTAACCTTGGTACATTGCTGCAGTGCATCTTATAGATGGTACACACCGCTGCCACTGTACATCGGTGGTGAAGGGAGTGAATGTTTGTAGATAGGGTGTCAATCAAGTGGGCTGCTTTGGCCTGCATGGAATTGAGCTTCTTGAGTGTTGTTGGAGCTGCACCTATCCAGGCAAGTGGAGAGTATTGCATCACACTCTTGACTTGTGCCTTGTAGATGGTGGACAGGTTTTGGGGAGTCAGGAGGTGGGTTACGCGCCACAGGACTCCAAGCCTCTGACCTGCTCATGTAACTATGGCATTTATACGGTTAGTCCTGGTCAATGGCAACCCACAGGATGTTCATAATAGTGGATTCAGCAATTATAATGCCATTGAATGTCAAGGGGAGATTTTTTTATTTATTTTTTATTTAGAGATACAGCACTGAAACAGGCCCTTCGGCCCACCGAGTCTGTGCCAACCATTAACCACCCATTTATAATAATCCTACACTAATCCCATATTCCTACCACATCCAACCACCTATATTAGGGGCGATTTATAATGGCCAATTTACTTTTCAATGTACCTGTGGGAGGAAAGCAGAGCACCTGGCGAAAACCCACGCAGTCACAGGGAGAACTTGCAAACCCACACAGACAGTACCCAGAATTGAACCCGGGTTGCTGGAGCTGTGAGGCTGCGGTGGCAGCCACTGCACCACTCTGTCACCCTTGATGGTTAGAATCTCTCTTGTTGGAGATGGTCATTGTCTGGCACTTGTGTGGCATGAATATTACTTGCCACTTATCAGCCCAAGCCTAGATATTGCCCAGGTCTTGCTGCATTTCTACATGGACTGCTTCAGTATCTGAGGAATCATGAATGGTGCTGAACATTGTGCAATCATCAGCGAACATCCCCACTTCTGACCTTATGATTGAAGGAAGGTCATTGATGAAGCAGCTGAAGATGGTTGGGCCTAGGACACTACCCTAAGGAATCCTGCAGTCATGTCCTGGAGCTGAGATGATTGACCTCCAACAACTACAACCATCTTCCTTTGCGCTAGGTACAATTCCAACCAGTGGAGCATTTTCCCCCTGATTCCCATTGATTCCAGTTTTGCTAGGGCTCCTTGATGCCATACTCGTTCAAATGCTGCCTTGATGATAAGGGCAGGCACTCTCACCTCACCTCTTGAGCTCAGCTCTTTTGTCCATTTTTTAAAAATTAATTCATGGGATGTGGGCGTCGCTGGCCAGGCCAGCATTTATTGTCAAAGAACAAGAACAAAGATAATTACAGCACAGGAACAGGCCCTTCGGCCCTCCAAGCCTGCGCCGATCCAGATCCTCTCTCTAAACATGTCGCCTATTTTCTAAGGTTCTGTATCTCTTTTCTTCCTGCCCATTCATGTATCTGTCTAGATACATCTTAAAAGACTCCATCGTGCCCGCATCTACCACCTCCGCTGGCAATGCGTTCCAGGTGCCCACCACCCTCTGCGTAAAGAACTTTCCACGCATATCCCCCCTAAACATTTCCCCTTTCACTTTGAACTCGTGTCCTCTAGTAATTGAAACCCCCACTCTGGGAAAAAGCCTCTTGCTATCCACCCTGTCTATACCTCTCATGATTTTGTACACCTCAATCAGGTCCCCCCTCAACCTCCGTCTTTCTAATGAAAATAATCCTAATCTACTCAACCTCTCTTCATAGCTAGCGCCCTCCATACCAGGCAACATCCTGGTGAACCTCCTCTGCACCCTCTCCAAAGCATCCACATCCTTTTGATAATGTGGCGACCAGAACTGTACGCAGTATTCCAAATGTGGCCGAACCAAAGTCCTATACAACTGTAACATGACCTGCCAACTCTTGTACACAATGCCCCGTCCGATGAAGGAAAGCATGCCGTATGCCTTCTTGACCACTCTATTTACCTGCGTTGCCACCTTCAGGGAACAGTGGACCTGAACACCCAAATCTCTCTGGACATCAATTTTCCCCAGGACTTTTCCATTTACTGTATAGTTCACTCTTGAATTGGATCTTCCAAAATGCATCACCTCGCATTTGCCCTGATTGAACTCCATCTGCCATTTCTCTGCCCAACTCTCTAATCTATCTATATTCTGCTGTATTCTCTGACAGTCCCCTTCACTATCTGCTACTCCACCAATCTTAGTGTCGTCTGCAAACTTGCTAATCAGTCCACCTATACTTTCCTCCAAATCATTAATGTATACCACAAACAACAGTGGTCCCAGCACGGATCCCTGTGGAACACCACTGGTCACACGTCTCCATTTTGAGAAACTCCCTTCTACTGCTACTCTCTGTCTCCTGTTGCCCAGCCAGTTCTTTATCCATCTAGCTAGTACACCTTGGACCCCAAGCGCCTTCACTTTCTCCATCAGCCTGCCATGGGGAACCTTATCAAACGCCTTACTGAAGTCCATGTATATGACATCGACAGCCCTTCCCTCATCAATCAACTTTGTCACTTCCTCAAAGAATTCTATTAAGTTGGTAAGACATGACCTTCCCTGCACAAAACCATGTTGCCTATCACTGATGAGCCCATTTTCTTCCAAATGGGAATAGATCCTATCCCTCAGTATCTTCTCCAGCAGCTTCCCTACCACTGACGTCAGGCTCACCGGTCTATAATTACCTGGATTATCCCTGCTACCCTTCTTAAACAAGGGGACAACATTAGCAATTCTCCAGTCCTCCGGGACCTCACCCGTGTTTAAGGATGCTGCAAAGATATCTGTTAAGGCCCCAGCTATTTCCTCTCTCGCTTCCCTCAGTAACCTGGGATAGATCCCATCCGGACCTGGGGACTTGTCCACCTTAATGCCCTTTAGAATACCCAACACTTCCTCCCTCCTTATGCCGACTTGACCTAGAGTAATCAAACATCTGTTCCTAACCTCAACATCCGTCATGTCCCTCTCCTCGGTGAATACCGATGCAAAGTACTCGTTTAGAATCTCACCCATTTTCTCTGAGTCCAAGCATAACATTCCTCCTTTGTCCTTTAGTGGGCCAATCCTTTCTCTAGTTACCCTCTTTCTCCTTATATATGAATAAAAGGCTTTGGGATTTTCCTTAACCCTGTTTGCTAAAGATATTTCATGACCCCTTTTAGCCCTCTTAATTCCTCGTTTCAGATTGGTCCTACATTCCCGATATTCTTTCAAAGCTTCGTCTTTCATCAGCCGCCTAGACCTTATGTATGCTTCCTTTTTCCTCTTAGCTAGTCTCACAATTTCACCTGTCATCCATGGTTCCCTAATCTTGCCATTTCTATCCCTCATTTTCACAGGAACATGTCTCTCCTGAACGCTAATCAACCTCTCTTTAAAAGCCTCCCACATATCACATGTGGATTTACCTTCAAACAGCTGCTCCCAATCTACATTTCCCAGCTCCTGCCGAATTTTGGTATAGTTGGCCTTCCCCCAATTTAGCACTGTTCCTTTAGGACCACTCTCGTCTTTGTCCATGAGTATTTTAAAGCTTACGGAATTGTGATCACTATTCCCAAAGTAGTCCCCTACTGAAACTTCAACAACCTGGCCGGGCTCATTCCCCAACACCAGGTCCAGTATGGCCCCTTCCCGAGTTGGACTATTTACATACTGCTCTAGAAAACCTTCCTGGATGCTCCTTACAAATTCTGCTCCATCTGGACCTCTAACACTAAGCGAATCCCAGTCAATGTTGGGAAAATTAAAATCTCCTATCACCACCACCCTGTTGCTCCTACATCTTTCCATAATCTGTTTACATATTTGTACCTCTATCTCACGCTCGCTGTTGGGAGGCCTGTAGTACAGCCCCAACATTGTTACCGCACCCTTCC
Organism: Heterodontus francisci; assembly: GCF_036365525.1. Lineage (NCBI taxonomy): Eukaryota > Metazoa > Chordata > Chondrichthyes > Heterodontiformes > Heterodontidae > Heterodontus > Heterodontus francisci. The sequence continues at coordinate 44,054,705 of NC_090375.1, forward strand.
TATTTCTGAGTTCTGTCCATATTGCCTCACTGCTCGAGCCCTCCATAGTGCCCTCCTTCAGCACAGCTGTGATATCCTCTTTGACCAGTAATGCAACTCCTCCACCCCTTTTACCTCCCTCTCTATCCCGCCTGAAGCATCGATATCCTGGGATATTTAGTTGCCAATCATGCCCTTCCCTCAACCAAGTCTCAGTAATAGCAATAACATCATACTCCCAGGTACTAATCCAAGCCCTAAGTTCATCTGCCTTACCTACTACACTTCTTGCATTAAAACAAATGCACCTCAGACCACCAGTCCCTTTATATTCATCATCTGCTCCTTGCCTGCTCTTCCGCTTAGTCACACTGACTTCATTATCTAGTTCCTTACAGGCTTTTGTTACTACCTCCTTACTGTCAACTGACCTCAATTGGTTCCCATCCCCCTGCCACATTAGTTTAAACCCTCCCCAACAGCGTTAGCAAAAGCACCTCCAAGGACATTGGTTCCAGTCCGGCCCAGGTGTAGACCGTCCAATTTGTAATAGTCCCACCTCCCCAGAACCGGTCACAATGTCCCAAAAATCTGAACCTATTCTTCCTGCACCATCTCTCAAGCCACGCATTCATCCTGACTATTCTTTCATTTTTACTCTGACTATCACGTGGCACTGGTAGTAATCCTGAGATTACTACCTCTGAGGTCCTACTTTTTAACTTGGCTCCTAACTCCCTAAACTCTGCTTGTAGGACCTCATCCCGTTTTTTACCTATATCATTAGTGCCTATGTGCACAATGACAACTGGCTGTTCACCCTCCCCCTTTAGAATGTTCTGCAGCCGATCTGAGACGTCCCTGACCCGTGCACCTGGGAGGCAACATACCATTCGGGAGCCTCGTTTTCGACCACAGAACCGCCTATCTACTCCCCTTACAATCGAATCCCCTACGACTATAGCCCTTCCACTCTTTTTCCCGCCCTTCTGAACAGCAGAGCCAGCCACGGTGCCATGGACCTGGCTACTGCTGCCTTCCCCTGGTGAGCCATCTCCCTCAACAGTATCCATCTCTAATTGCCCTTGAGAAGGTGGTCGTGAGCTGCCTTCTTGAACCACTGCAGTCCATGTGGGGTAGGGACACTTACAGTGCCGTTAGGAAGGGAGTTCCAGGATTTTGACCCAGCAACAGTAAAGAAACAGCGATATAGTTCCAAGTCAGGATGGTGTGTGACTTGGAGGGGAACTTGCAGGTGGTGGTGTTCCCATGCATTTGCTGTTTCCTTGTTTTCTCGTTGGTAGAGGTCGTGGGTTTGGAATGTGCTGTCTAAGGAGCCTTGGTGCATTGTTGCAGTGCATCTTGTAGATGGTACACACTGCTGCAACTGTGCGCGGTGGTGGAGGGTGTGAATGTTTGTGGATGGGGTGCCAATCAAGCAGGCAGCTTTGCCCTGGATGGTGTCGAGCTTCTTAAGTGTTGTTGGAGCTGCACCCATCCAGGCAAGTGGAGAGTATTCCCACACACTCCTGACTTGTGCCTTGCCGATGGTGGACAGGCTTTGGGGAGTCAGGAGGTGAGTTACTCGCCTCAGGATTCCTAGCCTCTGACCTGCTCTTGTAGCCACGGTATTTATATGGCTACTCCAGTTCAGTTTCTGGTCAATGGTAACCCCCAGGATGTTGAAAGTGGGGGATTCAGCGATGGTATGCCATTGAATGTCAAGGGGAGATGGTTAGAATCTCTCTTGTTGGAGATGGTCATTGCCTGGCACTTGTGTGGCACGAATGTTATTTGCCACTTATCAGCTCAAGCCTGGATATTGTCCAGGATTTGCTGCATTTCTACACGGACTGCTTCAGTATCTGAGGAGGCGCGAAGGATGCTGAACATTGTGCAATCATCAGCAAACATCCCCACTTGTGACCTTTTAATTGAAAGAAGGTCATTGATGAAGCAACTCAAGACACTAGGACATTACCCTCAGGAACTCCTGCAGTGATGTCCTGGAGCTCAGATGATTGATCTCCAACAACCACAGTCATCTTCCTTTGTGCTAGGAATGACTCCAACCAGCAGAAAGTTTTCTCCCTGATTCCCATTGACTTCAGTTTTGATAGGGCTCCTTGATGCCATACTCGGTCAAGTGCTGCCTTGATGTCAAGGGCAGTAACTCTCATCTCTGGAGTCCAGCTCTTTTGTCCATGTTTGAATCAAAGCTGTAATGTGGTCAGGAGCTGAGTGGCCCTGGCGGAATGCAAACTGAGTGTCACTGATCAGGTTATTGCTAAGCAAGAGCCACTTGATAGCACTCTCAATGACCCTTCCAACACTTTACTGATGATTGAGAGTAGACTGATGGAGCGGTAATTGGCCGGGTTGGATTTTTCCTGCTTTTTGTGTACAGGACATACCTGGGCAATCTTTCACATGCCAGTGTTGTCGCTGTACTGGACAGCTTGGCTAGGCGCATGGCTAGTTCTGGAGAATTTGCGCAAGGGGAAGGGGAGTAAAAGAACAAAAGGGAAGGTGTGTGATGGGGCAGAGTGCAGGAGGGATTAAATGACAAAGATGTCATGAAACAAAGGCAAAAGGAGTGCTAATAGTTGAAAGAAAAGACAAAGTATTAGTCCAGAGAGAGTGTTAATGGCAGAATAATGAACAGCTCTGTCCAAAAGCAAAAACCTGCAAAACAATTTTACAACAGACACATCGTTAAAAAATAGAATAAAATGGCATAAAGTAAAATGGAATAAAGTAAAAAAAAAAAGGCAGTCATGCTCTGAAATTGTTGAACTCAATGTTGAGTTCAGAAAGCTGTAGCGTGCCTAATCGGAAGCTGAGGTGCTGTTCCTTGAGCTTGCACTGATGTTCACTGGAACGCTACAGCAGGCCAAGGACAGAAATGTTGGCTTGTGAACAGGGAGCTGAATTAAATTGGCAAGCAACCGGAAGCTCGCAGTCATGCTTGTGGACTGAGCGGAGGTTTTCCATAAAGCTGTCACCCAATCTGCGTTTGGTCTCCCCAGTGTAGAGGCACCGCATTGTGAGCAGCTAATACAGTGTACTAAATTGAAAAAAGTACCACACGGGAAGCATGGTCAGAAAAACCATGTGGGCTGCTTCCCGGCTCCAGGGGGGCAGGGGTGTTTCACATTCAAAAGCACTTCGTACCTGGATGAGGGAGCCTTTGCTGCCGACCCCACTCCCTCGCCCTCCCCCGTCATCCCCTCCTCGCGAGGCCCCTCAAGACCTGACCGATCTGAGGCCTGGCTCCAGCGATGCTCTTTGACCTCTAGGAGGGTCACCACCAGCAGCAGCCACTGCCTCCACCGTGGCGCCGCAGCTACCGGCCCTTGATTGGCCAGCAGTTCTACAAGGATAGAAGGCCCGCTGCTGTCCACTTAAGTGCCTGATTTATACTAAATGTAGTGGGCCTTCTGGAAAAGAGGTAACGCGGGGATCTCGGTGTCAGTTTCCCCCGACGTTATGACCCCACCGCCAGCATAAAATTCCCTTCTTCATGTTAGTTTTCCTCTGAATACACAACAGAAACAACCATGAGGACGGGATTATTTTTTTTTGGATTTCATTCAAGAGATTACAGTCTGAAGAAAATTCAAACACACTTTTTGGAACACCCAAAGTCGATTTTGAGGAAGTCTGAGTTGAAAGATTGCTTTGTGCATTTGCAATTTGTGTTCAGCTTCAGAGAGTACATACTTTTAAAAATGTAGCACTGAAGACATATTTTGGGACAATCGGAGAATTCCACCCTGACAAAGAGGACTGCTGTAATTATGAATGAAGGTTGCACATTTGGCTGCAAGCTAATAAAATCCTGGATGAGGATAAGGTGAATGTTTTCCTCACCATGATGGGGCCGGATGCATTTGAGGTGGTGTTTACCAATGTTGCCTAAGTGAAATAAAAACAAGAAATGCTGGAATCACTCAGCAGGTCTGGCAGCATCTGTGGAAAGAGAAGCAGAGTTAACGTTTCGAGTCAGTGACCCTTCTTCGGAACTGACAAATATTAGAAAAGTCACAGATTATAAGCAAGTGAGGTGGGGGTGGACAAGAGATAACAAAGGAGAAGGTGTAGATTGGACCAGGCCACATAGCTGACCAAAAGATCACGGAGCAAAGGCAAACAATATGTTAATGGTGTGTTGAAAGACAAAGCATTAGTACAGATTAGGTGTAAATACACTGAATATTGAACAGCAGCAAGTGCAAACCTGAAAAAAAAACAGTGGGTAAGCAAACTGAACAAACTAAGATGAAATGAAATAAATGCAAAAAAAAGATTGTAAAAAATGTAAAAAAGAATGTAAAAACAAGGAAGAAAAAATAACTAAAAATGAAAGTAAAATGGGGGGCTGTCATGCTCTGAAATTATTGAACTCGATGTTCAGTCAGGCAGGCTGTAGTGTGCCTAATCGGTAGATGAGATGCTGTTCCTCGAGCTTGCGTTGATGTTCACCGGAACACTGCAGCAATCCCAGGACAGAGATGTGAGCATGAGAGCAGGGGGGAGTGTTGAAATGGCAAGCAACCGGAAGCTCAGGGTCCTGCTTGCGGACTGAGCGGAGATGTTCCGCAAAGCGGTCACCCAGTCTGCGCTTGGTCTCCCCAATGTAGAGGAGACCACACTGTGAGCAGCGAATACAGTATACTACATTGAAAGAAGTACAAGTAAATCGCTGCTTCACCTGAAAGGAGTGTTTGGGGCCTGGGATAGTGAGGAGAGAGGAGGTAAATGGGCAGGTATTACACCTCCTGCGATTGCAGGGGAAGGTGCCCTGGGACGGGGACGAGGTGGTTGGGGTAATGGAGGAGTGGACCAGGGTGTCTTGGAGGGAACGATCCCTTCGGAATGCTGACAGGGGAAGGGAAGGGAAGATGCGACTGGTAGTGGCATCACGCTGGAGGTGGCGAAAATGGCGGAGGATGATCCTTTGGATATGGAGGCTGGTGGGATGAAAAGTGAGGACAAGGGGAACGCTGTCACGGTTCTGGGAGGGAGGGGAAGGGGTGAGGGTAGAGGTGCGGGGAATGGGTCGGACACGGTTGAGGGCCCTGTCAACCACAGTGGGGGGAAATCCTCGGTTGAGGAAAAAGGAGGTCATATCAGAAGCACCGTCATGGAAGGTAGCATCATCAGAGCAGATGCGTCGGAGACGGAGAAACTGGGAGAATGGAATGGAGTCCTTACAGGGGGTAGGGTGTGAAGAAGTGTAGTCGAGGTAGCTGTGGGAGTCGGTGGGCTTATAATGGATGTTGGTAGACAACCTATCCCCAGAGATGGAGACAGAGAAGTCGAGGAAGGGAAGGGAAGTGTCAGAGATGGACCATGTAAAGGTGAGAGAAGGGTGGAAATTGGAAGCAAAGTTGATAAAGTTTTCTAGTTCGGGGCGGGAGCAGGAAACGGCACCGATACAGTCATCAATGTACCGGAAAAAGAGTTGGGGGAAAGGGCCTGAGTAGGACTGGAACAAAGAATGCTCGACATATCCCACAAAAGGACAGGCATAACTAGGACCCATGCGGGTACCCATAGCGACACCTTTTACTTGAAGGAAGTGCTTGGAGTTGAAGGAGAAGTTGTTCAATGTGAGAACAGGTTCAGCCAGGCGGAGGAGGGTGGTGGTGGATGGGGACTGGTTGGGCCTCTGTTCCAGGAAGAAGCGGAGAGCCCTCAAACCATCCTGGTGGGGGATGGAGGTGTAGAGCGATTGGACATCCATAGTGAAGAGGAGGCGGTTGGGACCAGGAAACTGGAAATTGTCAAAATGACGTAGGGCGTCAGAAGAGTCACGGATGTAGGTGGGAAGAGACTGGACCAGCGGAGAAAAGATAGAGTCAAGATAGGAAGAAATAAGTTCAGTGGGGCAGGAGCAGGCTGACACAATGGGTCGGCCGGGACAGTCCCGTTTGTGGATTTTGGGAAGGAGGTAGAAGCGGGCTGTCCAGGGTTGTGGGACTATGAGGTTGGAAGCTGTAGAGGGAAGATCTCCAGAGGAGATGAGGTCAGTGACAGTCCTTTGGACGGTGGCTTGATGTTCGGTGGTGGGGTCATGGTCCAGAGGGAGGTAGGAAGAGGTGTCTGTGAGTTGGCGTTGAGCTTCTGCAAGGTAGAGGTCGGTACGCCATTCAACAACAGCACCACCCTTGTCTGCAGGTTTGATGACCATGTCGGGGTCAGACCTGAGAAAACGGAGTGCCTCAAGTTCAGAGAGGGACAGGTTAGAGTGAGTGAGGGGGGCAGAGAAATTGAGACGACCAATCTCTCTCCGACAGTTTTCAATGAACATTGCCTAAGTGACCCCAGTACTTTGGACTATTTGGAAATTAGTGAGATTCTGGACTCATATTATGGGACAACTAAGAATGAAATTGCACTCCAAGTTGCATTTCATGGAAGGAAGCATTTGCCAAATGAGTCTTTGCAAATTATATTCTTGAGTTAAAGAAACTATCTCGTCACTGTGGTTATTGTGCCAACTTAGGAGCCAACTTTAGAGACACGTAAATTGGAGGTCTAAAGAACAGTATAATCCAGGCAATAAGCTGATGTGGAAGGAGGTCAGCAATGGAAATGGCAGGAGGAGATTGCTGCAGATTGCAAGGAAGTTCATTTCCTAAGCCTGCAGGGGATTTCAGCAGGAACCAGGCAGCCATGTTCACAGACTCAGAGTCAGAAATTTAGATGTTATTATTCACAGGGTAGCCACCAACCATCCAAATGCTCCCATTTCCAGTCAAAGTGCTATGCCTGTGGGAAAGTCGATCATATATAGAGGGCATGCAGGAGTAGAGGAATCAGTAATGCTCTAGGCCACAGAAAAGCTCCATTTCTCAGCAATGAACCAGGTCAAGGTAATGGTAGACCTAAAGCTAGTTCAGGAGCCTGGAAGCACTCAAATACGCATATGGTAGATATGAAAACAGAAGTTGATGTTACTGAGCGGGAAGAACAAGAATTGTACTCAGAGAGCAAGAAAAACAGAATATGGAAGTTGAGAGAAAAAGGACTGAAGATATAATTCCAGTTCCAATAGTAAAAATGAAAGTCGGAGATTCACAACTTACCTTCTTCATTGATAGAGCTGCAGCAGTGTCTTCTATCTCAGAAGAAGAGTACAAGAAGTCCCTAAGTCACATTTCCTTACAGGAAACTGGTGTGAAACTGACTAGTTATTCCAATAACAGTATTCTAGTATTAAATAATGTGAGTGTTAAAGTGGGATACAATGATGCATCCTATTATCTGCTATCGGTAGTAGTAGGAGGGAACAAAGTCACCCTGATGGGAAGAAATTGGACTAACAAAATACATTTAAACTGGGCTGAGTGTTTTTACAGTAGGGATCAGTAATAATACGTCTGACATTGAGGAAGTGAAGACTACTTTATTTTTATCTGATGATATATCTTTAAATTATTTTACATACACAAATGACATGCCAGTGTCTTTCAGAGAAATTTTTGAAGAAACTCGCAAGGATGTGGTGCTCAGCAAAGGATTCAATTATGTCATGTATGGCTGGTCTAAAGAGTGTGATGATGAGAAATTGCAGGAGTATTTCACATGTAGAAATGAAGGTAGACAGAGATATTGAAAAGTTGGTGAAAAGTTGGAAAGAGTGCCTCAGAATGAGAAATGATCCAACCAAAGTTCCTTTTATTCCATGGTCAAACATAAGATTGGGTACATGTCGATTTCTTTGAAGTGGAAGGTAAAGCGTATCTTGTTTTGGTTGAGGGCTATAGGAAGTGAATAAATGTTGAGTTTATGCCCAATACCACAAGTGGCAAAATTATTGAGCTTTTGAGAAGTTGATTTGCAATTTATGGATTGTCAGAAGTGTTGGTGTCAGGTAATGGTTCACAGTTTATTTCAGAAAATATTGAAATATTTCTGAGTAAGAATGGAGTCAAACATACCCTAGTACCTCTGTATTACTCAGCATCAACTGGTGCTGCAGCAAGAAGTGTACAAATTGTGAAGATGTCTTTGCAGAAGTGTTTGCTAGGGACAAGATAGGCAGTATTCTCCATGTTTCTCTTTGACACAGGCTAAACAATTTTCCATTTTTTTACAGAATAATCTCATAGTCTACAATTGGTTGCTCATCTGACAAGTTATTATTTAAACATGCTCCTAGGACAAGGTTTAGTTTGCTTAAGCCAGACATCAATAGCAAGGTTAGAGAAAAGCAAGATAGAGTGAATATGAGTCATGATATTCGAGGCATGAAACTTAGAAAGCTCAGTGCTGGTCAGAAGATGATGTTGAACAACCACCGAGGGGATGAAAAAGAAGTATGTGTTTAGAGTTGCTGTAAAATACGAGATGTATTCACATATCTAGTGAAGAGTGGTGAGAAACTCTGTCAGTGTCATGTCGATCATTTGCTTGAAAGAGGAAATCTGACAAAGGGAGAGCATGAGAAACCTTCCATAGTCCTAATTATTTTTCCTTACTACTGACATCAAACTAACAGGTTTGTAGGACTCTGTTTTCTCTCTTGCTCCCTTCTTAAATGGTGGGGTTACATTTGCTACTTCAAAGTCTGCAGGAACCCTTACAGAATCTATAGAATTTTGAATGATAATCACAAATGCATCCACTATCTCTATAGACACCTCCTTCAATACTCTGGGATGTAGCTCATCTGGTCCAGGGGATTTAACAACTTTTAATTTTTCAAGTCCTACTTCTTTATTGATATTAATTACTTTCAGTTTCTCATTTTTACAAGTCCCTTGGTTCCCTAGTATTTCTGGGAGATTTTCTCTGTCTTCCTCCATGAAGACAAATACAAAGTAATTGTTTAGTCTCTCCGCCATTTCCTTATTCTCCACCACAAATTCTCCTGTCTCTGCCTGCAATGGACCCACATTCATCCTTCCTATTTTTTTTTCCTTTTCACATAGCTAAAGAAGCTTTTACAGTGCACCTTTATGTTTCTAGCTAGCTTAGATTCATAATCTCTTTTCCCTTTTTTTTATCAGATTCTTGGTTCTCCTTTGTTGGGCTCAAAATTGTTCTCAATCCTCAGGCTTACCATTTTTTCTGGCGACCTTATAAGCCACTTCCTTTGACCTAATGCAATCCTTAACTTATTTTTTTAGCCACGGTTGATTCACCTTCCGTGTTGTTTTTTTTGTGTCTTAGAGGAATGTATATTTATTGTAAACTGTATAATACTTCTTTAAATACTAGCCATTGCTCGTCTACCTTCAAATCTTTTAATGTATTTTCCCAATCTACCATAGCCAACCTGCCCCTCATACCTTCACAGTTTTCTTTGTTCAGATTTAAGACCCTAGTTTCAAAATGAGTATATCTCTTTCAAACTTAATTTAGAATTCTATCATGTTGTGGTCACTATTTCTTAATGGCTCCTTTACAGCCAGGTTACTAATTAGCCCTTTCTCATTGCATAATACTGAATCTAAAATAGCCCAATCCTTAGTTAGTTCTTCAATATACTGCTCCTGAAATCCATCTCGTACACACTCCAGAAATTCATCCTCCACAGCATGAGTGCTAATTAGGTTTACCCGATATGTATGTGAATTAAAATCACCCATTATTACTGTATTGCCCAAGCTACCTGCAGCTCTAATTTCCTGATTTATACCATGCCCAACATTATCACTAGTTTGGTGACCTATAAAAACCTCCCACCAATGTTTGCTACCCCTTGCTGTTTCTTAGCTCCACCCAAACTGATTCTACATCTTGCTCCTTCAATCAAAGATCCTCTCTCACTAATGTATTGATCTCATCCCTCATTAACAGCACTACCACACCTCATCCCCCTCTGCCTATCCCTCCTAAATGATGAATATCCCTAAATATTCAGATCCCGTCTTGGTCACCCTGTAACCATGTCTCAGTACTGTAAATTAAATCATACCCATTTACCTCTATTTGCGCTTTCAAATCATCTACCTTGTTGTGAATTCTGTGTGCATTCAGATAGAGTGCCCTTAACTTTGCCTTCACATTATTCCTCATTCTGATCCTATTTGATTTTTGCCTTCATCTGGTCTGCCTTCCAATTTCGCTTATTACTTCTCTACTTCCTGTTACCAGTTTTGCTTCCCTCCAATCTGAGCTCCCTCTTAGGTTCCCAACTCCCTGACAATTTACCCTGCCTCCTGTAAGGACTCCATTCAATTCTCCCAGTTTCTCCGTCTCCGACACATCTGCTCTGATGATGTTACCTTCCATGACAACACTTCTGATATGTCTTCCTTTTTCCTCAACCGAGGATTCCCCCCCACTATGGTTGACAGGGCCCTCAACCGTGTCCGGCCCATTTCCATCACCTCTACCCTCACCCCTTCCCCTCCCTCCCAGAACCGTGACAGCGTTCCCCTTGTCCTCACTTTCCACCCAAACAGCCTCCATATCCAAAGGATTATCCTCTGCCATTTCTGCCACCTCCAGCGTGATGCCACTACCAAACGCATCTTCCCCTCCCTTCCCCTGTCAGCATTCCGAAGGGACTGTTCCCTCCGTGACACCCTGGTCCACTCCTCCATTACCCCCACCACCTCATCCCCTTCCCACGGCACCTTCCCCTGCATTCGCAGGAGGTGTAATACCTGCCCATTTACTTCCTCTCTCCTCACTATCCCAGGCCCCAAACACTCCTTTCAGGTGAAGCAGCGATTTACTTGTACTTATTTCAATATAGTATACTGTATTCGCTGCTCACAATTTGGTCTTCTCTACATTGGGGAGACCAAACGCAGACTGGGTGACCGCTTTGCGGAACATCTCCGCTCAGTCCGCAAGCAGGACCCCGAGCTTCCAGTTGCTTGCCATTTCAACACTCCCCCCTGCTCTCATGCTCACATCTCTGTCCTGGGATTGCTGCAGTGTTCCAATGAACATCAACGCAAGCTCGAGGAACAGCATCTCATTTACCGATTAGGCACACTACAACCTGCCGGACTGAACATCGAGTTCAATAATTTCAGAGCATGACAGCCCCCCATTTTACTTTTATTTTCAGTTATTTTTTTCTTTTTCCTTTTTTTAATATATTTTTTTGTGTGTTTATTTTATTTTATTTCATCTCAGTTTGTTCAGTTTGCTCACCCATTGTTTTTTTTCATGTTTGTACTTGCGGCTGTTCAACTTTCAGTCTGTTAACCCCCTATCTGTACTAATGCTTTGTCTTTCAACACACAATTAACATATTGTTTGCCTTTGCTCCACGACCTTCTGGTCAGCTATCTGTGACCTTGTCCTATTTACACCTTCTCCTTTGTTATCTCTTGCCCCACCTCGCTTTACTTGCTTATAACCTTTTACGTTTCTAATATTTGCTCGTTCTGAAGAAGGGTCACTGACCTGAAACGTTAACTCTGCTTCTCTCTCCACAGATGCTGCCAGGCCTGCTGAGTATTTCCAGCATTTCTTGTTTTTATCCCTGACAATTTAGTTTAAATTCTTACCAATAGTATGAATAAATCTTGTACAGGTCCCACCTACCCCAGAACAGATCCCAATGCCTCAGAAATCTGATGCCCTCCCTCCTGCACCAATTCTCCAGCCACGTATTAAATCGCTTAATTCTATTCCTATGCTCACTAGCACTAGCTCACTAGAGTCAGGAACTTGGAAGAAGACTTTTTTTTTCTTTGGCCTCCTTGTCTCGAGAGACAATGGGTAAGCGCCTGGAGGTGGTCAGTGGTTTGTGAAGCAGCGCCTCGAGTGGCTATAAAGGCCGGTTCTAGAGCGACAGACTCTTCCACAGGCGCTGCAGATAAAATTGGTTGTCAGGGCTATTACACAGTTGGCTCTCTCCTTGCACTTCTCTCTTTTTTCCTGCCAACTGCTAAGTCTCTTTGACTCGCCACTCTTTAGCTCCGCCTTTACGGCTGTCCGCCAGCTCGGGCAATCACTGGCAACTGACCCCCGCGATTTGTGGTCAATGTCACAGGAATTCATGTCGCATTTGCAGGCGTCTTTAAAGTGGAGACATGGACGGCCGGTGGGTCTGATACCAGTGACGAGCTCGCTGTACAATGCGTCCTTGGGGATCTGGCCATCTTCCATGCAGCTCACATAGCCAAGCCATCTCAAGCGCCGTTGGCTCAGTTGGGTGTATATGCTGGGGATGCTGGTCGCCTCGAGGACTTCTGCGTTGGAGATACAGTCCTGCCACCTGATGCCAAGGACTCTCTGGAGGCAGCGAAGATGGAATCAGTTGAGACATCGCTCTTGGCTGACATACATTGACCAGGCCTTGCTGCCGTAGAGCAAGGTACTGAGGACACAAGCTTGAAACAATTGGACTTTTGTGTTCCGTGTCAATGCGCCATTCTCCCACACACTCTTGGCCAGTCTGGACATAGCAGCGGACGCCTTTCCCATGCGCTTGTTGATTTCTACATCGAGACACAGGTCACTGGTGATAGTTGAACCTCGGTAGGTGAAATCTTGAACCACTTCCAGAGCGTGGTTGCCGATATTGATGGATGGAGCATTTCTGAAGTCCTGACCCATGATGTTCGTTTTCTTGAGGCTGATGGTTAGGCCAAATTCATTGCAGGCAGCCGCAATCCTGTCGATGAGTCTCTGCAGACACTCTTCTGTGTAGGATGTTAATGCAGTATGTCAGCAAAGAGGAGTTTCCTGATGAGGACTTTCCGTACTTTGGTCTTCGCTCTAAGACGGGCAAGGTTGAACAACCTGCCCCCTGATCTTGTGTGGAGGAAAATTCCTTCTTCTGGGCACTTGAACGTGTGTGAGAGCAGCAGGGAGAAGAAGATCCCAAACAGTGTGGGTGCGAGAACACAGCCCTGTCTCACGCCACTCAGGATAGGAAAGGGATCTGATGAGGCACTGCTATGCTGAATTGTGCCTTTCATATTGTCATGGAATGAGGTGATGATACTTAGTAGCTTTGGTGGACATCCGATCTTTGCTAGTAGTCTGAAGAGACCACGTCTGCTGATGAGGTCAAAGGCTTTAGTGAAATCTAGGGGCATCTGTTGTTTGCGGCATTTCTCCTGTAGCTGATGAAGGGAGAACAGCATGTCAACGGTGGCTCTCTCAGCTCAAAAGCTGCACTGTGCCTCAGGATAGACATGCTCAGCCAGCTTCTGGAGTCTGTTTAAAATGACTTGAGCAAAGACTTTCCCCACTTTGCTGAGCAGGGAGATTCCACGGTAGTTGTTGCAGTCACCGTGGTCACATTTGTTCTTATAGAGGGTGATGATATTGGCATCGCGCATGTCCTGTGGTATTGCTCCCTCATCCCGGCACAGGCAAAGCAGTTCATGGAGTGCTGAGAGTATAGCAGGCTTGGCACTCTTGATTATTTCAGGGGTAATGCCAATCTTTCCAGGGGCTTTTCCACTGGCTAGAGAATCAACGGCATCACTGAGTTCTGATTTTGTTGGCTGTTGGTCCAGCTTATCCATGGAATAAGACTAATCAATCAATTTCACAGACCTAACCTTTAAGTGGAGTTGGTAGTCAAAGTCAACATTTAGGGTCGACACTGTCTGAGATGTTGGGAGAGCAGAGTCATGCTAAGGGAAATCGAAAAAGATACCCAGACAGAAAGAGAAAGAGGCCAGATAGGCGAATTGAAAGTATGTGGGACAGAAGAAGAAATAATTTGTTCTTTTCATTACTTTTTGTCAGATGATGATATTTTTGTTAAAGACATGCTGGGTTAAGGAAAACTTTTTTTTTAAACAAGTAAATTACTCTGGGAGTATTGGTTTTATATGTTTTTGTTGTGATAATAGTAATAACAGTCATGCACCCCAACCTGTTAAATTTCAGAGTATTGTTATTGTATTCTTGAAAATTATGTACAAGTACCATTTTACATTTACTGTATAAATTGTTTTTTTTAAGTGGGGAGGGACTGTGGTGTATTATAATATCTTTTGTATACTGCCTCTCTGCTGCCCTCTCTGTTGGGAGATGTAAATAAAGTCTCCAACGTGGCTGCTCCCATTTAAGACCTCATGTTTAATCTACTCTGAATACACAGCAACTATTTTCCCTGCCTTTGCTTTGTATCCCCTGATACTGTTACCTAACAAAAAGCTATATCTCAATCTTGAAAGCTCCAATTGTTCCAAAATCCACAATGTATTGGAGAGAGAGTTCCAGATTTCTACTACCCTTTGAGTGGACAACTGCTTCCTGAGTTTGCTCCTGAATGCTCAAGCTCTAATTTTTAGATTATCTCTCCTTATTCTTCATTTTTCATACCCCATCACAGGAAATAATTTCAATAAGACATTTTGTTAATGTCCTGGTAAGGAAGTTCAGTTTTTATAGTATCTAACTGATGGCTTTGCCTGAGAGTGTTAATAAATAGGGAGGGGCAAACAGGTGGATTGGGTCTGGGAAAAATTGAACTATTTGAAAATTCAGAATGAGGAAAGGTAACTCAGCCTCCTTGATTCCGAGTCCACGGGCTGAATTGTTACCGAGGTGGCAGGGAACAGGAGCCAGGGCGATTTTCAGTTCAGAAATTCCCCTCTAATGGGAAACTGATTAAAGTTAAGATTTTCACATGGGTGCCAGTGGGAGTGGGAACAGAGCCAGGTTAGATGAAGTGTCGGACTGATTAAACTCCTCACAGCAGCCACAGCTTCTCCTCAGGGCGAATTCTGCTGATTGTGCCAAAACCTTCCACAGCAACAGAGGGAAGCGAAATGTCGCAGGAGAGCCGAAGGCTTGGCAACCAGGGAAGGGGTGCCCCTCACTTCCTTAATGTTGACCTGGATCTAATGTTGGAGGCCACAAGGAAAGGAGGGAGCTCCTCTTCCTGGAGGGTGGCGGGAGGAGGCCACTGCATCACGTGGAGCACTAAATAGGTCACTGGGGTGTCTTCTTGCTGTCTTTGTCTACTGTTTTCCTTTAATTGCACTGTATTAATGATGGCACTTTAAGTCACACATCTGGGACTTCTTTTCCTGCTGCTGTGCGAGGAAATGTGGTATGAGGTGGTGAAAAAGATAAAGGATTCTCCACGGTGAGGGAAAAGCCTCTGGGCAGATGTGCTTTCTTCATTTGTGGTAAGTGATTAGATGTTGCATGCTGCATCTTCCATGTATGTGTACCTCCGAGTCCCTTCCTTGCCATGCCCATCAACCTGGGTGTTAAGGCCAAGGTGAGGGAGGGGGTCACAGTCGCCCCTCTTGCCCTTCCTCTCATTTGACCGCAACGGGGTTTATTCCTTTAAAACAGTGGTTGTGCTTACCACCACAGTGAGTGTTTTACCTTTTATCTTTAATGTGATCGTGAAAGAACCAATCGGACAGGTTTTATTGAGTTTAAACAGGAAAGAGGTAAGTTTATTGTACTCAACAAGCTAAATGCAATCTAAAATTATAAAAAAAACTACATATTCACGCACACATTCACACGAGGATCACACACAGAAGTAGATTACAAAGTGAAAAGTAAGTTTTTTGGTTGGATTAAAGTCCAGAATTAATAAAAGTTAAATACACAATCTGAGGTTGGATATTTTGGTGGTTTTCTGGTTGGAGATGTACTCTTGAAGTCTTTGGCTGGTGAAAATACAATTTGTGGTTGGCCCACTTTGCTCAGGGTTTTCTTGGGGGCAGAAATGTAGGTGGCTCTCTTCCCCTGGTCTCTAGCTGTAGCAGTCTGTGGGCTTGGAGTGTCCACAGTTGCAGACGGTTTTCAAACTTGATGTTTTCTGGAGAGAGAGAGAGAAAGGGAAGCAAATAGCCTTCTCTGCTGCTGCACATTCAGTTACTGCTTATCTCTTTGTGTGTAACAAAACTCCCAGTTTTTCACAGCCTGGTCATATGGCTCTCTCAATCCCCTTTGTTTTTAAGGAGGCCCAAAGTCTAAAACCCAAGACCTCTCTCAGGTGGCATTGTCAGTGTTTACCACTTGGAGGGACGTCTCCAGTCATTAATGCCTCAAGATGGCTTTGAATGTCCTGCTAACGAAGATGATCTGGATAATCTACTCAGTTCGCCAAAGCATTGTCCTGACTGGGCTTCCTGTTAAATTTGTGGCTCTGATTCAATCTCCTGGTATTTCAGATGCAAATTGCGGTGGCCATTTCGGTTGTCAGTTTAATTTTAAAGGTAACTGTAGGATTCTTTCCATTAAAATTTTAATATAAGTTTCCAACCAATGAATTAATATTTCTAATTTTGCATATAGTGTTTTCTTGACACTGGGTCAGAGGACTCAGTTGAAACATTCCAGTATCAGGAGATCTCTGACATTCATGGCATCCTCATGGGCCCTTTGCACCCCAAGTCATGCCCGGCCACCTTGTTGGACAGCCAGGGAACCTCTCTGTTCAGCGTCATCTCTCTCCTCCTCCATTTCCTCTGCATTTCTCAGCTACTGCTCCTGCTCTTCCCCCAGTGATCTGTCTCCTTTTAGGACCTCACTATCCTCAAGGTCCACACCTCTCTGGAGGACCATGCTATGGAGAATGCATAAGACCACCTCAATGACTGAGGCCCTTGCAGGAGGTAATTAGATGGCACCACCCAACCAGGCCAGGCACCAGAAGCGCATCTAGAGAAGCCCAATGGCCTGCTCAATGGTTGTCCTACTGAGCAGGTGACATTGATTGTGTCATCCCTGTGCCTCTGGCTGGGACTCCCGGAGATGGGTCAGTAGTCATCTCTTCAAGGAATATCCCTTTTCCCCTAGAATCTATCCACACACTTAGGGTATTGGAGTGAAGTTCTGAGGCAGGCTGGATTAGTGGAGGATGAAGTAATCATGGCAACTGCAAGGAAAGTGAGCACATACATGGAGGAAGCTCTTGTTGTGGTCGCAGACCAGTTGGACATTGAGGGAGTGGAAGCCCTTCCTGTAGATGAATCCCACTGGCTGGTCACTGAGTGCTTCGATGGCCAGGTGCAATTACTGGTGCCCTGTACCTGGGGGTATCCAGTGATGGAGGCAAAACCCAATGCCCTCTGTGTCTGCGAGGCCATGTCTGTCAGGAAATGAATGTGCTGTCCAGCTCTGGCAAAGGGAGCATCAGTGGTCAGTGAGATGCTGAAGTGATTTATGACTTTATCCCCTTATAGGGACTAAACCAAATCAGGAGTACATCCCTATGAATCTCCTTTAATTAAGTTCAAACCAGACAAACTCTTATAGACACTTATTTGGGTCCAAACAATTGAACTAGCTTTCCATCAAAGAAAGAAAATTAACAGAGAATATTACCATATTTCGGATAGCCTATTTTTGTAATAATTATGGCTAAGTCATCAATATCCCAGATAGTATAAGGGTCTGGGAATCTCTCTTCAACACGTATCTCACCATTTAAAGACACACAGAGAGGGGGTTCTTGTAATTGTATACAGAATACTACATGAGATGATTTATTAACTTTTATAGATTTACTAAATAATTTAACATACAAGGCACTTTTAAGTGGATAAGTATATCACAATATCAAATGTCACTCAGAGATGTAGTGCATAATCTTATTTCTAACATAGAATACAAAAGTTTAACCTTGCTAATGTTACAGCAAAATATCTTAGAATATCCATCAAAATTTAAAGTAAACTTTTATCTTAAATTCCCCGAGTAAGGCATAGGGTGAGAAATATTGTTTGAGGAATTCAAAACTTTGAATTTTTTGCTTTAGAACCTCTCATGCTTATACTGTTGCTAAGGTATCATCTGACTTTTTAGCATATGTGTGTTTTTCTTGCTTTCAAGATCCATATTTGGTAGTATCATTAACTAACTCTCCACTTAATGTTTTACTGGAAATCCTCTGTTCTTGAAGTTGTGAGCATTTATCTGGTCAAAATGTTTATAATTGGGTTTATTTGATTTCTTGTTCCTGTAAGTCCATTCCATTTATCATTTTATTTTCTATAATTGCCTTTTTTATGGTACTTTAAAGCAACCTTTTGAGCCGA
Source organism: Heterodontus francisci (assembly GCF_036365525.1). Lineage (NCBI taxonomy): Eukaryota > Metazoa > Chordata > Chondrichthyes > Heterodontiformes > Heterodontidae > Heterodontus > Heterodontus francisci. The sequence goes on from NC_090375.1 coordinate 44,072,635, forward strand.
TTTGTCTGCATCAACAACCCCTTAAGCTAATTAAGTTTATTGCTACCTCTTACTGATGTCACACAGAATATTTCAATGTGGGTGTTTATCTCCCAATTCCCTGGCAACAGAAATTCTATTCGAACAGGGACCTTGAAATTTTGAACTCTACCTTCTTAAAGGGGAATGCCAGTGAGTCTTGAAAACTGACCATTTATTCTATCTTTAATTCTAAAAGGTATAATATATTAACTATATCTAAATGCTACCTAAATAAGCCTATTTTACCTATATTCCATCACAATGCAATGGTGTGCATCCATTTTTGAGCCCCCAAGGTCCGCAGCTAATCCTTGGATGGAGTCAGAAGTGAAGACGTTCAAGGCCACAGTGACTTTAATGGCTACAGGCAGGGCACGATGACAAGTGCTGCGATATGCGCAGTCTTTGGTGACGAGGGCACAGATGTCTGTGACCATCTGCCTGGAGATTCGCAGTCTCCTGAGGCATTGGTTCTCAGTCATCTCCAGGTAACATCATAGAACGTTTAAGGCACAGAAACACGCCACTTGACCCATCGTGTCTGTGATGGCTGAAAAATGATCCACCTATTCCAATCCCACCTTCCAGCATTTGGTCCGTAGCACTGCAGCTTACAGCACTTGAGGTGCATATCCAGACTCCTTTTGAATGAGTTGAAGCACTCTGCCTCAAATACCCTTTCAGGGAATGAGTTCCAGACCATCACCACCCTCTGGGTGAAAAAGTTCTTCCTTAGCTCCCCTCTAATTTTTCTACCAATCACTTTAAATCTATGTCCCCTCATCACTGACCTCTCTGCTAAGGTGAATAGACCCTTCACCTCCACTCTATCCAGGCCCCTCAAAACTATGTACATTTCAATTAGATCTCCCCTCAGCCTTCTCTGTTCCAAGGAGAACAACCCCAGACTGTCCAATCTTTCCTCATAGCTGCATTTTTCCTGTCCTGGCAACATCCTTGTAAATCTCCACTGTACCCTCTCTAGCTCCGCCTTAGGTGATAGATCCTGTGTTGAGCCTATGGCCTCCATTGTCTTCATAGCCCTCTTTCCTCTCCCATAGCCTCCTGATGCTCGGGGATCCATCTTTCCTGTGGAGGGTGTTGCCCCTCATCACCACATGGCCCAAAATCTGACAATCGCAACCCCACTGCCAGTTGCAGCCTTCCTGGTGGACTGGTGCCTGCCCAATTGTCCTTGACAGCCTTTCCCCTGCTTTTCTGCCTGTGATGTCAAGGGGTTATGACCCTGTTCAATGCCCGAGTGCTGAGTGCCCACTCACCCCGTTCCCTGTGCCTTCGGGGGGCCCTTTAAATTCTGCCCTATAACTCTATATTTCCAAGTTAGGATGGTCTGTGAGATAGAGGAGAATATGAAGTAAATGGTTTCCCATGTGCCTGCAGCCCTTGTCCTTCTAGTTGGTAGAAGTTGCGAGTTTGGGAGGTATAGTCAAAGAAGCCTTGGTGAGTTTCTGCAGTGCATCTTGTAGAAGGTACACACTGCAGTCACAGCATGCTGGTGGTGGACAGAGCGAATGTTTAAAGCGGTGGATGGCATCCCAATTAAGGGGTTGCTTTTTCCTGGATGATGTTGAGTTTCTTGAGCATTGTTGGAGCTGCACTCATCCAGGCAAGTGGAGAGTGTTGCATCACACTTGTGCCTTTTAGATGGTGAAAATACTTTGGGGGATCAGGAGGTGAGTCACTCATGACAAAATACCCAGCCTCTGGCCTACTCTTATCGCCACAGTATATTTGTGGCTCATCCATTAAGTTTCTAGTCAATATATTGATGGTGGGGATTTCAGCAATTGTAATGCTATTAAATGTCAAGGGGAAGTAGTTAGATTCTGTCTTGTCGGAGATGATCATTGTCTGGCACTTGTGTGGTGTGAATATTACTTGCCATTTATCAACCCAAGCCTGAATGTTGTCCAGGTCCTCTTATATGCAGACATGGACTACTTCATTACCTGAGGAGTTGCAAATGAAATTGAACACTGTGTAATTGTCAGTCAACATTTCTACCTCTGATCATTTTGGAGGCAAGGCTATTGATGAAGCAGATGAAGGTAGATGGGCCTCGGACACCGCCCTGAGGAACTCCTGCAGCAATGTCCTGAGACTGGGATGATTGGCCTCCAACAACCACAACCCTCTTCCTTTGTGCTAGGCATGATTCCGGCCACTGGATTATTTTCCTTCTGATTCCCATTGATTTCAATTTTACCAGAGCTCCTTGATGCCACATTCAGTGAAATGCTGCCTTGATGTCAAGGGCAGTCACTGTCACTTCACCTCTGGCATTCATTTCTTTTTTCCATGTTTGAACCAAAGCTGTAATGTGCTCTGGAGTCAAGAGGCTCTGGCGGAACCAATGCTGAGCATTGGTGAGCAAATTATTGGTGAGTAAGTGTCGCTTAATAGCATTTGTCGACAGCACGTTCCATCACTTTGCTGATGATTGAGAGCAAGTCTTCAGCACTCTGTCAGGATCCTACTATCCATTTTTAATTGGTGATAATGTAATGCCTTACACCACCTGTAATTGTGCCATCAGTGATAACAATTTGAGATCTGAGTCTGACACACTTTGTGAACACTGAGCACCAGTGCACAGGCAGTGTACTTTACTCCCCGTAGTGTGTGGTAATACAATTTGCAATACAATCCAGTAATTGGTAATTAAATGAGAGAAGCCTGCAACATTCCAATACACACATGATGCATTAATCTCGCCACATGAAATGAGGTTTAGAGCTCTTGTATGTTGGGAATCTGAAGCTATCAGCAGCAGTGTCAGTCAGTCTTTGCTGGCAAACTGTTCACAGCTCTTAGGGGAACTTTGAAAGCATTGCTATCGCTCAGTTAAATAAAGGAAAATGACCAGAAGTAGAGATAGGCTGTTAGGAATTTTAGATGGCACCAGAGTCATCCTGCTAGCATCTGTCAACATGTCGACCATGAGTTGTGAAAACTTTGCAGAGTGAGAGATCATTTGCTGCAGGAGTTGTGACCAGGGAAGTTTGTACCAGAGGGAGTTAAACCAGAACATTTCTGCTAAACAGCAACATCTGCATGATAGGGCTACCTAAGCACACCAAACTGCTGGCTTTCCAACTGTCGAGGAATGATCAATGACACCCACATAGCCATCCAGGGCTGAGGCACAATGCAATGGCCTGCATCAATAGATACTCTTGTCAATGTGCAGCTGCTCTGTGATAACCTACTCTGTGTTTTACAGGGCAATGCCAGTCCACTGGGCAGCAAGTGTATGCTCTTATTTTGCGACAATCTGCACCAGGTTTATTTCAAGCAGAAGGGAGGCTGAAAGAATAGATCCTTAAAGATCAGCCTTGTTAATGACATCCTTGTGACATCCAATTTCATTACTGAGCATATCATTTGTATTTCGAAGCACTGCTTTAGATATCTGAACAAATCAGGGTGCATGCATTATGCTGCGGCCCTCGCTTCAGGTCTCCCAAAACTATTGTCATCTGCAGCATGCTATTGCAAGAGCTCTTATCATAGAGAAAGGAGACCAACCCAGAATCAAGGCTAACTTAGCATGCAAACACTGATAGATGTACCTGCAGAAATACCAGTGCAACCAGACTGCTACACCAAATGCATATTCAAAGTTCACTCAGTACTCAAATTTCTGCTTAAGAAACCCTCCAAAAATGTGTAACCATAAAGTGTCTCACAGCATGTTTCTCAATACTATTCTCTGCCTCTTAACAGCAATCATCAATAGCCATTGATTGCTGTCTTGACACCTATGCTGTTCAAATAATAACATACCATCAGCCAAGACAGTGGGAGAGGAGGGGGAGGAAGAGAAAATAAGGAGAGAGGATGAAGGAGAAAAGTGGAGTTGAGGTAGAAGATCAGCCATGATCATATTGAATGGTGGAGCAGGCTCGAGAGGCCATATGGTCTACACCTGCTCCTATTTCTTATGTTCTTATGAGGGCAGGAGTTCTGAGAAAGAGGAATTCAAAGCCTAGTGGGTAGGGGTATTGAGGCATGAAACAGTCATTAGGAGAGGAGAAATATAGTCACTGTACGGTGGATGGGAAAGCAGGCAGGGGGAGCTTGCAGTGAAAGGGAAACTAAAATGGGGTTGGAGTAGATCATAATCATAAGATCATAAGAACTAGGAGCAGGAGTAGGCCATCCGGCCCCTCGAGCCTGCTCCGCCATTCAATAAGATCATGGCTGATCTTTTCATGGACTCAGATCCACTTACCCGCGCTCCCACCATATCCCTTAATTCATTTATTGTTCAAAAAGATATCTACCTTAGCTTTAAAGACGTTTACTGAAGAAGCATCAATTACTTCACTGGGCAAGGAATTCCATAGATTAACAACCCTCTGGGTGAATAAGTTCCTTCTTAATTCAGTCCTAAATCTGCTCCCTCTAATCTTGAGGCTATGCCCTCTTGTCCTAGCTTCACCTGCCAGTGGAAACATCCTCTCTACTTGTATCTTATCTATTCCCTTCATGATTTTATATGTTTCTATAAGATCCCCCCTCATTCTTCTGAACTCCAATGAATATAATCCCAATCTACTCAGTCTCTCCTCATAAGCCAACCCCCTCAACTCCGGAATCAACCTAGTGATCCTCCTCTGCACCCTCTCCAGTGCCAGTAGATCCTTTCTCAAGTAAGGAGACCAAAACTGCACACAGTACTCCAGGTGCGGCCTCACCAGTACCTTATACAGCTGCAACATAACCTCTCTGCTTTTAAACTCAATCCCTTTAGCAATGAAGGACAAAATTCCATTTGCCTTCCTAATTACTTGCTGTACCTGCAGACCAACCTTCTGCGATTCATGCACAAGGACACCTAGGTCCCTCTGCATAGCAGCATGCTGCAACTTTTTACCATTCAAGTAATAATCCTTTTTCCTGTTACTCCTACCGAAATGAATGACTTCACATTTATTAACATTGTATTCCATCTGCCAGACCTTTGCCCACTCACTCAATGTATCTATGTTCCTCTGCAAAGTTTCACAGTCATCTGCACACTTTGCTCTGCCACTCATCTTAGTGTCATCTGCAAACTTTGACACCCTACATGTGGTCCCCAACTCCAAATCATCTATATAAATTGTAAATAATTGCGGTCCCAGCACCGATCCCTGAGGCACACCACTAGTGACTGATTGCCAACCAGAATAGCACTCATTTATCCCCACTCTCTGCTTCCTGTTCATCAACCAGTCCTCTATCCATGCTAATACTTTACCCCTAACGCCATGCATCCTTATCTTATGCAGCAGCCTCTTGTGCGGCACCTTGTCGAAGGCCTTTTGGAAATCTAGGTACACCACATCCACTGGGTCCCCATTGTCCACCTTGCTCGTAATGTCATCATAGAATTCCAAAAGATTTGTCAAGCATGACCTGCCCTTCATGAACCCATGCTGCGTCTGCCCAACGGGACAATTTCTATCGAGATGCCCTGCTATTTCTTCCTTGATAATAGACTCAAGCATCTTCCCCACTACAGAGGTTAAGCTAATCGGTCTACAATTCCCCATCTTTTGTCTACCTCCCTTTTTAAACAGTGGCGTCACATCTGCTGTTTTCCAATCAGCTGGGACTACCCCAGAGTCCAGCGAATTTTGGAAAATTACCGTCAGTGCACCTGCTATTTCTCCCGCCATCTCTTTTAGTACCCTGGGATGCATTCCATCCAGGGCCAGGAGACTTATCAATCCTTAGCTCCATTAGCTTGCCCAACACTACCTCTTCCGTAATAATGATTGTTCCCAGGTCCTCACCTACGTTCGTCTCTTTGTCAATTACTGGCATGTTATTAATGTCCTCCACTGAGAAGACCGATACAAAATACCTGTTCAATGCCTCGGCCATTTCATCATATCCCATAACTAAATTCCCCTTCTCATCCTCTAAAGGACCAACGTTTACTTTAGCCACTCTTTTTCGTTTTATATATTTATAGAAACTTTTGCTATCTGTCTTTATATTCTGTGCTAGTTTTTTCTCATGTTCCATCTTACTTTTCTTTATAGCTCTTTTTGTAGCTTTCTGTTGACCTTTAAAGTTTTCCCAATCTTCTAGTTTCATGCTGCTTTTGGCCACTTTGTACGCCTTCTTTTTCAATTTGATAGCCTCCCTTATTTCCTTAGACACCCATGGCAGATTACCCCTTTTCTTCCAGACCTTCCTTTTCACTGGAATATACTTTTGCTGAGCACTTTGAAAAATTGCTTTAAAAGTCCTCTGCTGCTCGTCAACTGTCCCACCATAAAATCTTTGTTTCCAGTCCACTTTAGCCAAGTCCTCCCTCATTCTATTGTAGTCCCCCTTGTTCAAGCACAGGACCCTGGTATTGGATTTTATCTTCACACTCTCCATCTGTATTCTAAATTCAACCATACTGTGATCATTCCTTCCAAGAGGATCCCTAACTATGAGGTCATTAATTATTCCTGTCTCATTACACAGTACTAGATCTAGGATAGCTTGCTCCCTCGTCGGTTCCATTACATACTGTTCAAGAAAACTATCACGGATACACTCAACTAATTCCTCCTCAAGGCTACCCTGACTGAGCTGGTTCGACCAATCTACATGTAGATTAAAATCCCCCATGATAATTGGCGTACCATTTTTACAGGCATTAGTTATTTCTTTGTTTATTGCCCACCCCAATGTGATGTTATTATTTGGTGGCCTATAGATTACGCCTATCAATGACTTTTTCTTCTTAGAGTTTCTAATTTCCACCCAAATGGATTCAACCTCATTCTCCATAGAACCTATATCATCTCTCAGCACCGCCCTGATGTCGTCCTTGAGTATCAGAGCTACACCACCTCCCTTACCTTCATGTCTGTCCTTCCGAATAGTCTGGTACCCCTGGATATTTAACTCCCGGTCGTGACCAACCTGCAACCATGACTCCGTAATGGCTACCAAATCATATTCATTCGCGATGATTTGTGCCGTTAACTCATCAACCTTGTTACGAATGCTACGAGCGTTCAGGTAAAGTGCCTTTATGCTAGCTTTCTTACCCTCATGATTTCCAACATCTCTAATAATAACTCCTGAGTTATCCTTCCTTTCTGCTTCTTTCATCGTCTGCCTTGAACTTAAACCCTCCTGCACACATGTTAGCCTGCTGCTTACCTTTTTATTTATCATACTCCCTGTCGTTTTCCCTTTCCCTTCCCCCCGAGTCACTAGTTTAAAGTCCTAGAGACCACCCTATTTATCCGTTTCGCTAGAACACTGGTTCCAGATCGGTTCAGGTGGAGACCGTCCCATCGGTACAGATCCCCCCGGTTCCAAAACTGATGCCAATGCCCTATGAAATGGAACCCCTCTTTCCCACACCACTCCCTTAGCCATGTGTTTACTTCCCTAATATTCTTATCCCTAAGCCAATTTGCACGTGGCTCGAGCAGTAATCCGGAGATTATGACCCTCGAGGACCTGTTCCTTAATTTAATTCCTAGTGCTTTATAATCCCCAAACAGGTCCTCCATCCTAGGCTTGCCTATGTTGTTAGTCCCAACGTGGACCACAACAACTGGATCCTCCCCCTCCCGCTCCAATATCCTTTCAAGCCGGTCAGAGATGTCCTGCACCCTGGCACCGGGCAGGCAACCCACCATGTGGGACTCCCGATCCGGCTTGCAAAGGATACTATCTATCCCCCTAATTATAGAATCCCCTATAACTACCACTTGTCTTTTTGCTCCCCCCTCTTGAATGGCCTTCTGCACCGTGGTGCCAAGGTCAGCTGGCTCATCCTCCCCGCAGCCCTTTTCCTCATCCACACAGGGAGCAAGTATCTCGTACCTGTTGGATAAGGTCAAAGGCTGAGGCTCCTCCACTCCTGAACTCAGGATCCCCCTACCTGCCTCACTTGCAATCACACCCTGTTGTCCCTGATCACTACCTGAATTTGAATTACTTAATCTACCAGGTGTGACTGCCTCCTGAAACAAAACGTTTAGATAACTCTCCCCCTCCCGGATGTGCCACAGTGTTTGGAGCTCAGATTCCAGATCATCAACTCTGAGCCGGAGCTCTTCCAGCAACCAACACTTGCTGCAGATGTGGTCCCTGCCGCTCACAATGGGGACAGCCAGCTCCCACATCATACAGCTACAGCACATCACCTGCCCAGCCATCTCTACTTAGTTAATTACTTTATTACTTTATATAAATTTATGAGTTAAATACTTTGATACTTCTCTGCTATGGTATTTTTCAAATAACCAATTGATAAATCAAAAAAAAGTAAAAAAAGAAAGTAAATTTTTAACCAATCACACGATACAGAAGAAATAAAAAAGCTTACCTTATCAACACACCAGAGTCCTTTTTTTTGGTTAGAGAAGGAGGGCGGGTGGGAGACACTACATGTGTCGTGTCTCGGGTTCAGCCACTGCCCAAATATATAAGTTTTTACTTACCCTGCACACCCACAGCAGCAACAGCCGGCCTTATCAACCAATCTCCGTCCTCACCTCACGCGTTGCTAAAACCCCACAGCCATTAAAGGTCAGTTAGACTTAATTATATTTTTATGTATATATTTCAGACAAAAGTCCACTCGGCTTCAAAGTCCGACGCCACTGTAAACAAGTGCTGCCTTTCAGGAGGGAAAAAAAAAGTAGCTGTTGATGGGCACCAATAGCCAGTGGGATGGAACAGGAAATACAGCTAGCTTGGGCAGTGGGAGTGGGGTGGGGGTACTGGGTCAAAACACTGCTCATCAGGAGTTTGAAATCTTATTCATCAGGAAGGGGGAGAGTTGAGGGTGTGGAAGGGAGTATTTCCTTTGTGCCCATTCCATGGCCACCTCATAAGGGGTCATTTGAACCTAATACATACAATGAGAACCTGATTGGATTAGATTGGTCTCTCCACAGATGCTGCCAGACCTGCTGAGTATTTCCAGCACTTTCTGTTTTTATTTCAGATTTTCAGCATCTGCAGTACTTTGCTTTTATTATATTGGATTAGATTGGTCTTATACACTGCCTGATTTTAGTTTCCATTGACGTCAATGCAAAGTTATATCAAGTGGAGTGTAAAATGGGCAGTCACATTTGGTTAGGTTAAAATTACGCCCACTCTTTTAAGTATATTGTCCAATCTAAATGCTCTAAAATAAGAAATAGGGGGGTAGAATGCCAGAAATGTGCTGATAGGAGGCAGATATAAGTGCAATGAGCTGTTCTATAACTTTACTGTAGCTTCTTTCTGACCTGCATTCAAATCTTCTGGAATGCATTTGACAGCAGCAAATTTGTTTTTTTCGAGGAAAGTACCTTTCTATCCAATACAAAACAGCCCTTTGTTCCCACAATTTTTGGTTTCAGCAGCTCCAATGTTGAATCACAAAAGGAGGCAGTTCAAGACCGACAAGCCTCCACTTCCATTCAACTTTGCAGCACAAATCCCTCCACTGGTCCTAAAAATACAACTGTTTCAATGACTGCCGATCAGCTGTTTAATAAGCGTGGGCAGAAGCTCACATCATTTAGGCAGCAGAAAACCTATGGAATTTCTGTAAACACCACTTGTGTCAATTAGCCAGCATTCCCACAGCTCTACGACCAAAAATGTAGCACGTGAGTTGGAGAACTCTGTTGCAAATACACCCCACTAAGTAGTACATGAAAGTGGCCCAGGTGACATCCTTCAGTGCTCCTCTCTCCAATCTGGGAATGGCAGTCCTCTGTTCGGGAAATTTCCCTGATAACCTGGCCAAGGTCAGGAGGTTAGCAGTTGCCATATGGCACATTGCAGGATATATCCAACCACTTTGTTGTCCCAATATTTTTAAATTGGTTTCACACCAGTCTCTATCTTGTTAAGCTTTAGAAACTCCAGCTGTTTTAAGAACAGATGGATGCTGTATACAGACAGAAACAATTACTCATAATTACACATTTTGTCAAGGATAAGGCTCTTTTTATAAGCTCTTTTATTATATAACAGTGAATTATTAGATTTATTTCTTTCAAACAACATCTGTGTTCTCTGAACAGTTAAATCTGCCATTTTTTTTTCTTTTGATTATCAGGTGAATTTGTTGGTTCCAGGATGGTTGCAGTAAACAGAAGTGTTCTGTACTCTATGTGCAAATGCATCACAGTATAAATAGAATCATTATTTATGAGGAACCACATGTCAGCTTAAATTCTATCGCTTCACTGCAAGATAGCCAAGCTGATTAAATCTGAAATATACATTTCTGCATGCTTTTCCTCCCTGTATCATTACTATGTTGAAACCAAGACTTATTGCATGTTGTCGTTCACTAATTATCTTCTTTCCCAGAACCTCAAAGCTTATTGGGGCTGTTTTTTTGTCCTACTATAGGTAACAAGCTGAAAATTTCAAGAGAAAGAAGTGGCGTCTGATGGTGGAAAATCCACCATTCTTGTTTACAGATGGGCCCTTTCTAGGAACTCCAACAGGAAATGTTTTATTAAAGAATCCATTTCATGTGAAGTTAATTACTCCTGTTAGAGAAACCAGGTTGAAGCCGTGTTCTCTGTGCCAAGATTTTTGTCCCCGACTTTAACTTCCCTCACCTGGCAGGAAATTAGGCGGGGCGGGGGTGGGGGGGGTGGGGGGGTGGAGCAATAGTTAAAATGACCACTACTTTCTTGCCCCCAATCTGTCCTAAGCTGGTGGGGTCCTCTTTAAATATGCAGGTCAGACTCTGATGACATCAGTCGAGCTGATCGTCGGTTTTAACCAGAGGCCTGAGGAGTGGAGAACCGGTGGCTTTGAAACTTACAATTTAAGGTGCTGCTGCAGGCCATATCAGTCTAAGCCCATTGGGTTTCTCACCCTCTCAAATAATGAGCAGCCTAGAAGAAGAACAATAAGATCCGGCAGTTCCCCTGTTTATTTTAAATTTGTCACAACCATGAAACTGATTGGGCTTCCTGCCAATGCAATCGAGTGGGTGGAGCGATCATGCATTCCCCCCACACCATGCCCCACAAGCCTCTCCACAACCCACTGAATGTTTATGAGGGCTCCCTTCCCTCCTACAATTTACAGGTTTTCATTCACCAGTTACTAATTCTATTACCTCATATTCTGTCCGACTCTTTTCAACATGGGATTGTTATGAACCTTGGGCCTTCACCTAGCTTTCTCAAAAACACTGATTAAATTTCTTATCCTGGCCTTATTCAACTGCCATCATGGTTCATTGTATGAATTGACACTGATATGAAAAATAGGAATGCATAAGCCAAGCGAGGTCAAAATCCTAGAACTCCCTCCCTAACAGCACCTTGGGTATACCTACACCACAAAAACTGCGGCGGCTCAGGAAGCTCACCACCACCTTCTCACAAGCAATTCCGGATGAGCAATAAATACTGGCCTTGCCGGCGATGCCCACATCCCATCAACAAATAAAATAACATGCAGGCTATTAGGTTGCTTGGGCCTTAAATTCCATCATAATTTTTGGTGCCTCAACATCACGTTACATCAAGTTTTTCTGCCAAAACTTGTGTGATTTCTACTAGTTTTACAAAAGAAGCTTACTACTTTTGAATTTTATGATTTATGCCACTCTCAAGTTGCTTCCACTAAAATTCCACTTAGCTCATTAACATAGCTCTGCCTTCCCATGCAAAGGACCAAAGAATGGAAGTTTCCTCCATTCATGCCAGTTTTGAAAGGGTATAAATGATCATCTAACATTTTAGACACAGTAGGACCCGAACTCACTACCTCTGCTGTTACAACAGTCTAACAGGACTGGACAGATTAGATGCAGGAAGGATGTTCCCGATGGTGGGGGAGTCCAGGACGAGGGGTTACAATCTAAGGATAAGGGGTAAGCCATTTCGGACTGAGATGAGGAGGGAGTGGTGAACCTGTGGAATTCGCTACCATGGAAAGCAGTTGAGGCCAAATCATTAAATATATTCAAGAAAAAGTTAGATATAGTTCTTAGGGCTAATGGGATCAAGGGATACGGGGAGAAAGTGGGAACAGGTTACGGAGTTTGGATGATCAGCCATGCTCGAAGGGCCGAATGGCTGACTCCTGCTCCTATTTTTCTATGTTTTCTATAAAACATTTTTAAAACAATTTTCTTTGTGATTCTCCATACTGAGTCCTGCAATGTTTTTCTTACATCTTTCATGTTTTATTATGACTTTAGAATTTGTTCGAATAAAAGGAGTAAAACTTCCAAAATTGCATTTTCATAACAAAGTGATGGAAGGTGTTGTCAACAAAGCTATCAAAAACCACTTGCTTAGCAATAACCTGCTCAGTGATGCTCAGTTTGGGTTCCGCTAGGACCACTCAGCTCCTGACCTCATTGAAGCCTTGTCCAAACATGGACAAAAAGAGCTGAACTTAAGAGGTGAGGTGAGAGTGACTGCCCTTACATGAAGCTTCATTTACCCACAGTGGGACAGTGAGATAGATGCATGGAATTTCCATTATTACCTTCTGTGCTGTTCTGTGATTAGCTGAGATCCAAGTAAAATCATAGAATGTTGCATTACAGTAACAGGCTATTTGGCCAAGTAAGTCTACATATGAGCCACCCAATCCAATCTCACTCTCCTGATTGCTTTCCATATCTTTTAATATTGCACTTTTCATCAACTATCCAACATATTTCTTAAAGAATTTATAGACATATCTTCAACCGTTAAACCATTTACCCTCTCAATTGGATGTAATAGAAGAGCAGGAGAGTTCTATTTGGTATCTTGACTCATATTTATCCCTCAACCAACATTAATAACTGATCATTTATCTCATTGCTGTTTGTAGGACCTTGCTGTGTGCAAATCTTTCCTACATTACAACAGTGACAACCGTTCAAAAGTACTTCATTAGCTGTGAAGCCCTTTGGGATGTCCTGAGGTCATGAAAAGCTCTGTATCAATGCAATTTATTTATTTCTCTTTAATAATGTCTTGTAGCAGAGTTTCATATTTTACCCATGCTCTGCACACATTTTTCCAAACTCCCATTTAACTTTTCTTTGATTGTTGTGCCCTTTCATGAAAACAATCTATCACTATTTACCTTATCAAAGCCCTTCATACCACTAGCATGGTACTCCTCAAGCATCTCAGCTCAATGCAAAGAGCCCCAGTTTCTTATGTCTCTATCTTCATATCATTATCCATCATTCCAAGTGAATTTACCCTACAGATTTCCCATTTTTTCTATAACTGAGTAACCAAAACTTTAACAATACTGCAATGCAGCCTAACTTGCAACTTACACAAGTTCAACATTATCTCCTTGCTTTTGAAAATCCTGCTTCTAAGATACAAAGTCATGGATTATTTTGCCTTATCTACCTGTGCTGCCACTTTTAATGACCTGTGTATCTGCATACTCAAGTGTCTGGAATTCCAGCTAGTATAAATGCAGGAAGTTTTCCTAATGCACAAAGTAAGTAGCATGACGTTCTGTGTGACAGGGTGCTTAACTTGAGAATTTGGTAAGTGTGGGAACTTGGTGCAGAGAAGGAGGAGGTGCCGTTCAGGTCTTTTACAGAACAAGCAGTGATCCGAGAGATGGAACCAGAGACAGTGAGACCTGAGAGCTGAAACCCAGAGGCATTAATTAGGTGAAAAGGTAGGTGATTAGTTGGTGAGTTTGAAGTTTTTTTTAATCTTTCTAAACTGGAGCAGTTGTTTAAACTGGTGCTGGGGAGATATAAGTATTGTATTAAATTTGTAGCTTAACTAATTAACCTTCTTAATATAACTACAAATTATCAGTGATATTTCTAAAATTGAAACCTAATTAATTAAATGAAACTCAATAGAGATGGCAGGGCAGGTGATGTGTTGAAAGTGGAGCATGTGGGAGCTGGTTAGCTCAGTTGGCTAGATGGCTAGTGTGTGGTTCAGAATAACTCCAACAGTGCAGTGTGATCCACTGCAACCACATCTGAAGTAAGTGTCTGCAGCTCAAGGAACTTTGGCTCAGATTTGATGAGCTGGAATCTGAGATTTGGACACTGCGATATATCAGGAGAGGGAAAGTGAACTAGACATTTTGTTCCAGGAGGCAGTCACACCCCTTCGGCTAGGTACTTCAGATTGGTCCGTGGTCAGAGACAGGAGAGTGTGACTATGAGTGAGGCAGTTATGGGGATCCAGAAGCTGGCAATGCAGGAGCCTCAGGCCTTGCACTTGTCCAACAGGTTTGAGATTCTTGCAACCTGTGTGGACAAGAGCAGGGACTGCAGGCATGATGACCAAACTGACCACACCACTGTGGTTTAGGGAGTCATTCAAATGGGAGGAATAAAAGGCAATGTAGTAGTTGTAGGGGACAGTATATTTGGGGGGATAGATTCTGTCCTCTGCAGCCGACATCGTAAGTCTGGAAGATTTGTTGCCTGCCTGGTGCCAAAGTTAAGGACATCTCCTTGGGTCTGCAGAGGAACTTAGAGTGGGAGGGGAAGGATCCAGTTGTTATGGTCCATGTGGGTACCAATGACATAGGTAGGACTAAGAAAGAGGTCCTGCTGAGGGGGTATGAGCAGGTAGAGCTAAATTAAAAAGCATAACCGCAAAGGTAATAAGTTCTGGATTACTACCTGAGCTGCAAGCAAATTGGCATAGGGTAAATAAGAGCAAAGAGTTGGTGTGGGAGAAGTTGGTTTCAATTCATGGGGCACTGGTACCAGTACTGGGGAAAGAGGGAGCATTTACCTGAACTGTGCTGGGGCCAGTATCCTGATGAATCGTATAACTAGGGTTGTAAAGTAGACTTTCAAATAAATAGTTGGGGGAAGGGACAAGGCAATAATGCAGGGTAATGATAGCCAGATTGTGACAGGAAGGGACAGAGTGTACAAACAAAAGAATGCACCAGCAAATAAGGTGACAGTAGGGAGAAATGGTAAAAAAGAATTAAAAACTCTTTATCTGAATGCCTTCAGCATTCATAACAAGGTGGATGAATTGATAGCACTAATAGAAATAAATGGGTATGACATGAGAGCCATTACAGAGACATGGATGCAAGGTGACCAAGGCTGGGAATTAAATATTCAAGAGAATTTGACATTTCAGAAAGATAGGAAGAAAGGAGAAGGAGGCTCTGTTGTTAAAGGATGAGCTCAGTACAATAGTAATAAATGATCTTGGCATGGAAGATCAAGATGTAAAATCAGTTTGGGTAGAGATACAGAATAGCATAGGAAAGAAGTCACTGGTTGGAGTAGTTTATAAACCCCCCCAACAGTAGCTACACTGTCGGACAAAATATAAATCAAGAAATAATGGGGCTTGTAGGAAAGGTACTGCAATAATTGTGGATGATTTTAATCTTCATATAGATTGGACTAATCAAATTGACAAAGGTAGCCTGGAGGATGAGTTCTTAGAGTGTATTAGGGACAGGTTTTTTTCGATCAATACATTGTGGAACCTAACCAGGAGCAGGCTATTTTAGACCTGGTAATGTGTAATGAGATAGGATTAATAAATGACCTCATA
Source organism: Heterodontus francisci (assembly GCF_036365525.1). NCBI lineage: Eukaryota > Metazoa > Chordata > Chondrichthyes > Heterodontiformes > Heterodontidae > Heterodontus > Heterodontus francisci. The sequence goes on from NC_090375.1 coordinate 44,088,186, forward strand.
GTAAAGGATTCTCTAGGCAAGAGTGTTCATAACACGATAGAATTTCACATTCAATTTGAGGTTGAGAATTTTGGGTGCCACCGCTGAAGAGTTCACCCCTCTGATTGCTGGGACCTGCCTGCCTAGCCACAGTTCATTAAAAAAAATTCTTACCGGTCCTTCAAAGGCGGCTCAATATACAGGCTCCCAGCTCGGCGAGGCAGGCCTCCATCCTTAATGGGATGACGGCCCCGGCGGTGGCCTCTTAATTGGCCGACACTGATAATGTCCCCTCCGTGCTCCCGCTGTTCACCTGCACGGGCTCAGGACCCACATTTAGTCCCGGCAGTGGGACCCTCAGCGTGCCAGTAAAATTCCGGCCAACATTTCAGGTTGATGACCATTCATCAGAACTCCGTTCATTCAGGGTCAGAGAGGAAAAGATCAGAGGGGATAGTGAATACACGATAAATGGCAAGATTGAAAGGAGGGATGGGTGTCAAAAGAAAGTGAGAAGAAGAAGGAACAAAAGAAGCAGCTGAAGGGTTTTCGAAGGTTGTGGTCCTTGAATGGAAGAGCAGTGGTTCGAGATTTTATACCTGCATTTGATGCTTTTCTGGTGGGCAAGAACTCTAGCCTCCTAGTAATATAAAAACAGTAGGTCAGCTCCTAACTTCTGATGCCTAGTTCAGGCTTTGCAACCTGGGGATACCAGCAACCACCAAGCAGCCATTAAAACCATTGTCTCTCGAGATAAGGAGGCCCAAAAGAGGTCAGCTCCTAACTTCTGATGCCTAGTTCAGGCTTTGCAACCTGGGGATACCAGCAACCACCAAGCAGCCATTAAAACTGCAATCTTGTTTTCAGTTTTCATACTCCTGGAGTCTGTGCAAAGCAATACTCTGAGGAAATTGGGACAGAAAACAATTCTCAGACCACACCTTGACTTTCAAATTAATGCCTGTGTCTCCCTTGTATCCAATGTTCAAATAGAGCGAAAACCAGGAAATACATCAGAGACAGTACTTCACTCATTCACATGTTCCTCCTAATGGTTCATCCACATATGGGCAGGTCCTGGCTTCAGTAAATGGAGGACGCAAAAATGGTGCCGGGGCACGTTCCCTGAGACATGCATAACTGAGGGAAAACCAGTAATGTGGCCTAAAAGATTCCAGGCTTTTGAGAATAAGTGAGTTACAATTATAACTACAATATTCCTAAATCTCTTCAATCTTTTATGGGCATCTACCAATCCCTCCACCCGAACACATCCCCATCCATATAACTGGCCCTGCTCCCAAATTGTTGGGTTGCATATACCAACTTGCTTGCTCAGAGATTTATTTGCCAGGTCATGACCAGTTCATAAAAGGGAAAGCCCAGTCACCTTCCCATGGCATTCAAAAGCATCATTAAAGTCATTTCACCACCATTAACATTTGGGGGTTACTATTGATCAGGAGCTTAACACCACAGCTGCCGGAGTAGGGCAGAAGCTCGATACTCTGCAACTTCAACAATACTCAAAAGGCTCACTACTCTCCAAGGCAAAGCAGATTAATTGTGTGTTTGATAATGCTCCTGTGAAGTGCCTTGGAATGTTTTACTGTGGGAAAGGTATATAAATACAAGTTGTTGTGGCACCTGTGCCACTGAACTCAATAACCACCCTTCTTCTCATTCCTCTGTCACTCACCAACAGACCAAGATGTTCAGGACCCGCCACACATCCGACAACACTTCCATCTATTTCACGGAGCTGGCACGCAAGTTGTTATCAATTAAACAACTGCAATTCCAGTTGTAGATGTACACATTTTAGCAGTATGATTCCTCATTAGCTCCTCATCCTCTATTTTATAATGTGGTTTCAGTCATACTTTGGCTAACCCAAACAAACTGCTTCACATGTCTCTGAGATCGCGCTGATTGGGATCCGATTATCCTATTCATGGACAGAGATAGCTATTGCAATAAATGAAGGGAGGATTCACCTACTTCTCCAGTTGAAGCTGTAGCAGTGATTGGGGATCCAGATGGAACACTTGAATATCTGTCTCATCACCATACGTTTGTTGAACCAATACCGTTTTGCAGTTAGTGTGTTAAGAAGCAGAGGTAGGAGAATCCATATGTTTGCCTTTCCAGCATCTGAAACTGTTTTTACAAGAGAAGATGAGTCTGCTTCTCATGTTTTCATGTACTAACACATGAGATACTAGAGGTTATGCAACCATTCTAGAGCACCATGTAATATATTTTCGTTTGAGTTTGACGTTCCCTTAATATCAATAAGTTTTATATTAAATTTTGCAATTCAAACATGTTATATCTAGACTGGAATAATCAGTTGTCCTGTAAGATGGAGTTTGGAAGCTACCAGGATCAGTTGGATGCTATTGTACTTAAAGTTATTTTGTATCTTAAACATATTCCTTTATTATTCAATCATGGATTTGAATGTACCCTGAAATAAGTACATGCACCTTACTCACTGAGTCACAACCTGCTCAGATCACTTTTAGAGGGTTTTCTTTGCTTGAGGTTTCCACATTGCAGGCACCATTCCCAGACTTTTGATAAATTGGCCCTGAGCTAAAAGTCACCCTTAGAGATGCCATAAGGATGATTGGTGGGGGAAATGGAAACATTCACATCGGTGTAGTAGAGACAGATGAGACACACTTCTGAGATTGGGGTTGAGGCACATTATTGAAGCAGAGTAGAGACAGCTTTAATCTTTATCAAATTTGTGCAGCGCTCCAATATACACAGGAGTATTTGACACTGAAACTGAGTACCAGTTTCCTGGTGTTAACAGCCCTCCCTTTGATAAGAAAAGAGAAATCACTTTAAAGAATGCTATAGTCCCTGTAATATTTATGAGTAGGGGCAATTTTCAAAAACCCTTCATCTAAAATCCACAGAAATTTACATAGGCTTGGTGTTAATATCTGAATGGAACTTTGTGAATCATCACTGTTATTACAATAATGTATTTTATGTGTGGTTCTCTGTTCATGTTTTAATAGTAGCATTTATTTTCAATGAGTCATTTCCCAAAAGACTAGATTGCAACCTAAAGGTCTAATTTTTATATAACATCACCATCTGGTTGCAAACGTGTTCACTATCATTTATTCTTCTTTTTCACAAAATGAGCTTTTGCAGTTATTACAATGTCAAACTATTCTGCAGCACCTACTGAGGACTAAATATTGGAGATGCATATTGTTTTTTATCCATTGGCTTGCTATGGCCATTGACAGTGTAAGTAAATACAATTTGCAAAGGTTGTCAGTTTGGAAAGACTGTGCTATGCATTAGAAAGCTGGTTGAGCCAAATGTTGCGATTGTCAAATAACCTGGAAATCTGTGGCCTGATAGCAAAGCAGGAAAGTCACTCCACCATAACTTTGGAAGCATTTTTGAATAATTGTTCCATTTACTTGCATTGTATCTTCAGCATGTAAAAATAATTATAGACCGTGGATCCAAAATTTCACTTTTTGGCAAAGTAAAAAGATTGTTTTGACTTTGAAATTCTAAGTGGAAAATGCAGTCTTAATTCTACTCTTCACTGTAGTGTATTTAATTTACAGTCAATTTAATTCTGCCACAGTTCTAACAATATAAAGTTTACCAGAATGAGGACAACTTCATATTCCCAACAGGATAGTAAACATGTGGAAAAGACTTTCAGAGGTGGTACTTGATTCAAGGTCAAATAGGACCTGTGTCAGAAGATTCTGATTCAAGTCTCACACCAGGACTGGAGCACAAAAATCAAGGCTGACACTCCAGCGCAGTACTGAAAGACTGCTGCATTGCTGGACGTGCTGTCTTTTGGATGAGACATTAAACCGTGGCCCTGTCTGCTCTCTCAAGTTGACATAAAAAATCCTATGGCACTATTTCAAAGAAGAGCAGGGGAGTTATCCCTGGTGTCCACACCAATATTTATCCCTCAATCAACTACACAAAAAAACAGATTATCTGGTCATTATCACAATGCTGTTTGCAGGAGCTTGATATATGCAAATTAGCTGCTATGTTTCCTACAACAGTGACAACACTTGAAAAATACTTCATTGGCTGTAAAGCAGTTTGACACAGTGATGTTGTGAAAGGTGCTATCTAAATACAAGTCTGTCTGTATGTGACCTTTAAAAAACAGTTATATCTATATCTGTTAAGAAATAAATTAAAGCTATTGAACATATTAATAGCACTGGTGAAGGCACTTAGCACTCCTTAAAGAAAGGAACCAAAAGGTATTGGGAATGAAGGCGATGGAAAGTTGATGATGGAATAATCATACATGGACCCTAAAATGTGCTGGGTTCAGTACTCAGTATTCAGTAAATGACCTTTTCTTGCTGAGAACTTTTTTATGTCCTTAAGCTCAGTGTCACAACTGGTGAGTTATTTGTGGTTTCTAAGTATGACCAAACTTTCTTTCAAAGTCTCCCCAGACAATAATGATATGATGTGCAAGCTGCTTCCATTAAGAATTATCGCACATGTTAACATCTATATAAGTGCGTAGATGTTAGGTGCAAACAGGCTTAGGATCATCTGTAATGGCTCCCAAACTAAAAATAAAAGGCACTGACAATCATTTTCCCATTAAGAATGGCCAATTTGGCAATGGATAGCCACTACCATCCACGAACTTACACCTGTGCGAGTTAGTGGTGTAGTGTATTGATTATGTTACTGAACTAGTAATCTAGAGGTTTGGCCAAATAGAATCATAGAATCAGAAAGTTTACAACACAGAAAGAGGCCACTTGGCCCATTGTGTCTGCACCGGATGATAAACGAGCCACCCAGCCTAATCCCACTTTCCAGCAATAAAATCATAGAAAAATTCATGGTCAAGAGAATGTTAATTCAAAACCCACCATGGAAACTTGAGAGCTTGGAATCAGTTTTTAAAAACTTGGAAATAAAAAGCTGTGACCACACATTTGTCAGATTCTTTTGTAGAAACTCAACTGATTCACTAATACCCTTTACCTGGTCTGGTTAATATGTGACTCAAGTTCCACACCAATATAGTGGACGAGTAACTACCCTCTGAAGCTGCCTAGCATGACACTCAGTCGAACAAGGCAAACTAGAGATGATTAATAAATGCTGACCTTGAGAGTGATGCCCATGTCCTAAAAATGGTAATAAATAATTTTAAAAATGAGAAGTGAAGATTAATATTTTAACTGTCCTTAGATATTAATTTCTTTAGAAAGCACTTATACAAGCATAATTTTGTCCACAGTTGACCTGCTCACTTTCTAGACCATATGACTCAGAGGAGGAAATGCTATCAACTGAGTAAATTTACATGCAGTCCTGAGCTTGTAACTTTTCACAATAGTCATGAAGCCATTTTATTTTGACATTCTAGTGATGTGCCTGAACTATAATGGGTTTTCTTCCACTTGCAGCATCACTGCACTTTGAGTGGTCATTATTAAAGCCTGCAAAGAAGAGCATGGTAATGGTAATAACCACTGGTAGTAATGGTAGTCGTTCTTCCGATGTGAATGTCAGAATTCCAGGAGGGACACATACATGTGACAATAATATCATGCAGACAGCTGTTTCTACACCAAAATGTGACATTTCAGATAATCCCATGGCACACTACTATACATTGGAATGTGTATTTCTTTGTTGCAGCAATGATACCAGTGTACAATGAAGGCATTGTATCCTTATAAATCTACCATTACTTTAAAAGTCTTCAGTGTAAAATTGCACGATTTAAAGTACATTTCTGAAATTTGGCTCTAATCAAGATGAAAGACGTTAAGTGCTGAAGAACTAAACATTGCTCCACTAGCTGTACTCAGTCTCAATCTTGATCGCTTCCTATTCTGAGGGACTTATCTCAACAAAGAACAAAGAACAAAGAAAATGTTTTTTTTTTACAGCACAGGAACAGGCCCTTCGGCCCTCCAAGCCTGCGCCGATCCAGATCCTCTAGCTAAACATGTCGCCTATTTTATAAGGGTCTGTATCTCTTTGCTTCCTGCCCATTCATGTATCTGTCTAGATACATCTTAAAAGATGCTATCGTGCCCGCGTCTACCACGTCTGCTGGCAACGAGTTCCAGGCACCCACCACCCTCTGCGTAAAGAAATTTCTGCGCATATCCCCCCTAAACTTTTCCCCTCTCACTTTGAACTCGTGACCCCGAGTAATTGAATCCCCCACTCTGGGAAAAAGCTTCTTGCTATCCACCCTGTCTATACCTCGCATGATTTTGTACACCTCAATCAGGTCCCCCCTCAACCTCCGTCTTTCTAATGAAAATAATCCTAATCTACTCAACCTCTCTTCATAGCTAGCGCCCTCCATACCAGGCAACATCCTGGTGAACCTCCTCTGCACTCTCTCCAAAGCATCTACATCCGTTTGGTAATGTGGCGACCAGAACTGCACGCAGTATTCCAAATGTGGCCGAACCAAAGTCTTATACAACTGTAACATGACCTGCCAACTCTTGTACTCAATACCCCGTCCGATGAAGGAAAGCATGCCGTATGCCTTCTTGACCACTCTATTGACCTGCGTTGCCACCTTCAGGGAACAATGGACCTGAACACCCAAATCTCTCTGTACATCAATTTTCCCCAGGACTTTTCCATTTACTGTGTAGTTCACTCTTGAATTGGATCTTCCAAAATGCATCACCTTGCATTTGTCCTGATTGAACTCCAATTGCCATTTCTCTGCCCAACTCTCCAATCTATCTATATTCTGCTGTATTCTCTGACAGTCCCCCTCACTATCTGCTACTCCACCAATCTTAGTGTCGTCTGCAAACTTGCTAATCAGACCACCTATACTTTCCTCCAAATCATTTATGTATATCACAAACAACAGTGGTCCCAGCACGGATCCCTGTGGAACACCACTGGTCACACGTCTCCATTTTGAGAAACTCCCTTCCACTACTACTCTCTGTCTCCTGTTGCCCAGCCAGTTCTTTATCCATCTAGCTAGTACACCCTGTACCCCATGCGACTTCACTTTCTCCATCAGCCTACCATGGGGAACCTTATCAAACGCCTTACTGAAGTCCATGTATATGACATCTACAGCCCTTCCCTCCTCAATCAACTTGGCACTTCCTCAAAGAATTCTATTAAGTTGGTAAGACATGACCTTCCCTGCACAAAACCATGTTGTCTATCACTGATAAGCTCATTTTCTTCCAAATGGGAATAGATCCTATCCCTCAGTATCTTCTCCAGCAGCTTCCCTACCACTGATGTCAGGCTCACCGGTCTATAATTACCAGGATTTTCCCTGCTACCCTTCTTAAACAAGGGGACAACATTAGCAATTCTCCAGTCCTCCGGGACCTCACCTGTGTTTAAGGATGCTGCAAAGATATCTGTTAAGGCCCCAGCTATTTCCTCTCTCGCTTCCCTCAGAAACCTGAGATAGATCCCATCCGGACCTGGGGACTTGTCCACCTTAATGCCTTTTAGAATACCCAACACTTCCTCCCTCCTTATGCCGACTTGACCGAGAGTAATCAAACATCTGTCCCTAACCTCAACATCCGTCATGTCCCTCTCCTCAGTGAATACCGATGCAAAGTATTCGTTTAAAATCACACCCATTTTGTCTGACTCCACGCATAACTTTCCTCCTTTGTCCTTGAGTGGGACAGCAAAGACTGACAGACTCGTTATGTATTTCTCACAATTTCTGTTGCTTTTCTTCAAACACTGCCAGGTCAAGTGTGCAGAGTATGCATCAGATGTGAAGAAGAATTTTATAATGTTAGCTCAGCTTAAGGTTTCACTAGACAGACACATGAGTTACAAAATTTTCACTACATTATTAAAGCCCTACCCGCAACCTGCATTCATGTTTAGCGAGGCTCCATCCCGGTATCACTAATTTATATCAAGATTTAAATCTCACTTTGTCTCAATATGTTGTTTGAGGATTGTGAATCCAAAATCTTTTGATGTTTATCCCTGTTGTGTTCTATAGTTAACAGATACTCATGAATTGACATAAAATAAAATTGGAGATTTCATTGAAAAGCTTAGCAAAGAAAGAACCATGTGACTGATAATGTCATACTCAACAACCATGAAAAGACAGGAATCCCTGAAGTGTGCCAGTCAAGGTACCCAATGTGATTGTAAGCGATGGGTCCTCTACAACCTTGCCTGGCAATGTACCACTGTGATGGAGCAGCGGGTGAAGAAGGCAACTTGTCTCAGCCTTTTGCAGAATAGGCCCCTGGCCATCACTTTATGTGAGTTTGCAGGTGTCTTGCATTGGTTGCATGTTTCGTGTTTGTTTCCTTCATGGACCTCAGTGCAGATGTGTTGATGTAACAGCAGCACAGAGTACAGCTATAAAACATGGACAGTCCTGCGCATTTGGAAAATAGATCAAAAGCTGCCAGAGTGTTGTGTATTCTTCCTCTATGATGCTCTACCAAGCTTACAATATATGTTAAGATGCATTGTAAGGCAACAATGTAAAATGAAGTATGGGCCTAACCATGGTACCTGTTCAATGTTTTCTTTTATTCTTATCTGGGATGTTGGCATCACTGACAAGGCCAGAATTTGTTGCCCATCCCTAATTGTCCTTGACAACTCAGGCGATTCTAGAAGACAGTTAAGAGTTACCCACATTGCTGTGGGTCTGGAGTCACATTTAGGCCAGACCAGGTAAGGACAGCAGATTTCCTTCCCTTAAGGACATTAGTGAACCAGCAGGGTCCTTACAACAATCACCTGGGGTAATTAGCTAGTACGAGTGAGGATGTGGCACCCGTTAATTCACAGAGAACCAAAGAAACAGAGGAGTAATTAAATGGCTAAGAATGTGCCACCTTCTCAGTGGAAACAGGAGGAGAAGGCTGTGATGATTGTGCAGTAATAAGACCCAGAGTCTAGTGGGGATGGGGGTGGGGGGGGAGGGGGCCGGGGCGAATGCCTGAAAAAAGATGTTTGAGAAATATCATACATATATGCAAGCTCGGAAGTCAGTCTCCTAGGATGTGTTGCAACTCTGAGCTCACAGTTCCCATTTACAACAACATCAGGGAAGCATTTCCTCCATTACAGGCAGCAATGGAGTGAATGGCAGCATCATCAGAATCTGAGTAAATCAGTAGTGGCCAGGAATGAGTTGTGCCTCTACTACCATGGTAAAAAATGGACTGCAAGTGTGATGGTAAGAGGGGAGGAAATAGAAAGTACCCTGAATCGCAGCTTCCAAACCGTGATGCTGATGTCTCTCAGGTCTATCAGGATATGATAGTTGCCATTCTGTCAATCAGTGGAGACACAGATCCAGAGTCAAGTGTAATGATGATGGCTTTAGTCCATTTACCTGATTCTGCCATTAATTACAGACTACAGATTACACACCAAACCTCCAGCCTTCCTACTCAGAATAGCACACCAGTGGAACATAGGGGGTTAGCTCAGGATGCCCAGTAACCAGCTCCAGTGATGCAGCCAGAAACTTCCTGGCAAGAGTAAGCCACCATGAGAGAAGGACCACCCCAATCCCATGACCTTTTTGTGATACTGGCCCTCAGGTTGCACCTAGAATAAACATTAGAAGGGTTATAGAAAGGTATGTGAAGGCATCCAGGGGAGTACGGTGGTAGAAAACAGTAAATTGCCTTGTGTACACTTATGTAATTCATTGTAATAGAATAAAGTGTGCCTCAAAATTGCTCTTTGTTATCTATGGAAAGTGTATTGATTTGACGATGATTACTGGCAAGTTCGTGTAGGAACAAAAAGGGCTGATGTATTGTTGTTGTGTAGCATTCGTAGTGGGTTGAGAGAAGGTCATTTCCATGTGAGCAAGAGGTAAGTGGGTATTGATAAACAAACGTCATTGTTCACCTGGTTTTCATCCCTGAAGAAATCAGGATGGGGGAGATGGGTGGGTAAATTTCGAAGGATAAATGCATCATGACAACCAGGTGTGAGCTGCTGGTTGAGACAAACAGTGTAAAGGAATTTATAGGAGATGACTTAATGCAGGAAAACCCACAAAAACTGTTTCTACCCAAATATTCCATCACAAAAATGTAGTTGTTTCAATTGTGCATTGCATACATGATGAAAATAAAAAGCATGTTCAACCCCAACATTTACAATTTATCTTGCGGAGGGACTAGCTTACTGCACTGCCTCACAACCCCCCCCCCCCCCCCCCCCCCACCAAATGAGTAATCACATTGGAATAACCCGGCATCATGTGGAAGAATTATACTATTGTATAGAGTCATTTAGCTCAGAAAGGGAGATTATTGGAATTTTTCTAACTGTTCTGTGAAACTTCCAGAGCATATTTTAATCCCTCGCAGAGTGTTATACAATTTTCTAAAGTAACTGAACAGCTTTTCACAAAATGAGCCAGTAATATTTTAGTAAATAGTAGCTAAAATAAATTATTGTAAGTCACGGCTCATCACCATGTGCTTCTATGAGCTTTAATACATTACAAAGGTGTTCTGTTGTGTCCTTCATGCAGTGTGTAAGTTGAAAGCTTCCTACCCATCTCAGTGAGCATACAGCACAGATTTATGCAATTGAATCTGAGCTAATAATTTTTATTTTTTCAAATCAAGTCATAACCCATCTTCAAGATTGTAAAAATGATCTGCTTAGGTGGCAGCCCATGTTTTAAGAAGATTGACTACTTGATGACCACTTGCTTTTGCTGTGTTATGTTAAAAACCAATTATCATTTGTCTCCATGAACGCTCACAGGCAGCATAGCTAAAATTTGCCAAATCGTTCTTCTGTCATGTTGTTGCATATTTCCTATCCATCTGCCAGACAACACAGGCTGTTATTTAGTTGGAAGGAAGTGATGTTACTGCTACCAGGTGCTGGTTTTATTTGTTTGTGCACCAAAAGAAGTGCATTAATTGAATGAGGAGTGCAAGAACATAAGTCAAAGTGAAATTATTAGACAAGTTAACCAGTGTATGACTGCCAATCGTCAAGCAGGCGTGGCTGCAAGTTGCAGAGGCTGTCAGCAGCTGAAGTGCAGTGGCGAAGATCTGGATCCAGTGCCAGTGAAGGTTCAATGAGTTCCGGCAAGGTGAGTCTCCTGCAACTCTCAGCTGGCAGCAATCACTCTCTCACTTCCCTAGCATTGTCCTGTACAGTACTCCTCTGATGACACACCTTGCAATTTCACACATTCCTTTCACCCCAGCCTCCTCCTCCAATCTCCATCTCAACAGACAGCATTCACACTCAACCTCATCCTTTTACCATCTCATTCTCACTCCTCACAGTCACCTGCCTCAAAGGTTTACTCTCCATCATGAGCCATCAGTTCACTCCTCATACTCTTAATTCTCCAACTTTTATCATTGAAGGGGAGACAGCCCACAACTCCAGGAGAGGCAGAGAACCAGGGTTGTGAGCCTCAGGAGTGGTCACTCTGAGCACAATGGAGGAGGAAGCCCTGAAGGTCGGCAGTGGTAAAAGTACAGGCTGTTGCCAATGGAGCAATGGAGGTGGCCCAGAGATCGTGTTTTTGGGATCCTTAATGGGGAGGGGGAGCAGCCCCAAGTCGTGGTCCACATAGGCACCAACGACATAGGTAGGAAGAGAGATGGGGATTTAAGACAGAAATTTAGGGAGCTAGGGTGGAAGCTTAGAGCAAGAACAAACAGAATTGTTATCTCTGGGTTGTTGCCCGTGCCACGTGATAGCGAAGCGAGGAATAGGGAGAGAGAGGAGTTGAACACGTGGCTGCAGGGATGGTGCAGGAGGGAGGGATTTGGTTTCCTGGATAATTGGGGCTCTTTCTGGGGTAGGTGGGACCTCTACAAACAGGATGGTCTTCACCTGAACCAGAGGGGTACCAATATCCTGGGGGGGAGGTTTGCTAGTGCTCTTCGGGGGGGTTTAAACTAATTCAGCAGGGGAATGGGAACCCAAATTGTAGTGCCAGTGTACATGATGTTGAGAGTAGTGAGGTCAGGGATATGGTTACAAGGAAGCAAGAGGGCGCTGGCAAGCAAGAACCTGGTTTAAAGTGTGTCTATTTCAACGCCAGGAGCATCCGGAATAAGGTGGGTGAGCTTGCAGCATGGGTTGGTACCTGGGATCTCGATGTAGTGGCCATTTCGGAGACATGGGTAGAGCAGGGGCAGGAATGGATGTTGCAGATTCCGGGATTTAGATGTTTCAGTAAGAACAGAGAAGATGGTAAAAGAGGGGGGGGTGTGGCATTGTTAATCAAGGAGAGTATTACAGCGACAGAAAGGACGTTTGAGGACTCGTCTACTGAGGTAGTATGGGCTGAGGTTAGAAACAGGAGAGGTGAGGTTACCCTGTTGGGAGTCTTTTATAGACCTCCGAATAGTTCCAGAGATGTAGAGGAAAGGATAGCGAAGATGATTCTCGACAGGGGTGAGAGTAACAGGGTAGTTGTTATGGGGGACTTTAACTTTCCAAATATCGACTGGAAATACTATAGTTCGAGTACTTTAGATGGGTCAGTTTTTGTCCAGTGTGTGCAGGAGGGTTTTCTGACACAGTATGTAGACAGGCCAACCAGGGGCGATGCCACATTGGATTTGGTACTGGGAAATGAACCCGGCCAGGTGTTAGATTTAGATGTAGGTGAGCACTTTGGTGACAGTGATCACAATTCGGTTAGGTTTACCTTAGCGATGGGCAGGGACAGGTATATACCTCAGGGCAAGAATTATAACTGGGGGAAAGGAAATTATGATGCGATTAGGCAAGATTTAGGATGCGTAGGATGGGGAAGGAAACTGCAGGGGATGGGAACAATCGAAATGTGGAGCTTATTCAAGGAGCAGCTACTGCGTGTCCTTGATAAGTATGTACCTGTCAGGCAGGGAGGAAGTTGTCGAGCGAGGGAGCCGTGGTTTACTAAAGAAGTTGAAGCGCTTGTCAAGAGGAAGAAGAAGGCTTATGTTAGGATGAGACGTGAAGGCTCAGTTAGGGCGCTTGAGAGCTACAAGCTAGCCAGGAAGGATCTAAAGGGAGAGCTAAGAAGAGCAAGGAGAGGACACGAGAAGTCATTGGTGGATCGGATCAGGGAAAACCCTAAGGCTTTCTATAGGTATATCAGGAATAAAAGAATGACTAGAGTTAGATTAGGGCCAATCAAGGATAGTAGCGGGAAGTTGTGTGTGGAATCAGAGGAGATAGGGGAAGTGTTAAATGAATATTTTGCGTCAGTATTTACAGTAGAGAAAGAAAATGTTGTTGAGAATACTGAGATTCAGGCTACGAGGCTAGATGGGATTGAGGTTCACAAGGAGGAGGTGTTAGCAATTTTGGAAAGTGTGAAAATAGATAAGTCCCCTGGGCCAGATGGGATTTATCCTAGGATTCTCTGGGAAGCTAGGGAGGAGATTGCAGAGCCTTTGTCCTTGATCTTTATGTCGTCATTGTCGACAGGAATAGTGCCGGAAGACTGGAGGATTGCAAATGTTGTCCCCTTGTTCAAGAAGGGGAGTAGAGACAGCCCTGGTAATTATAGACCTGTGAGCCTCACTTCGGTTGTGGGTAAAATGTTGGAAAAGGTTATAAGAGACAGGATTTATAATCATCTTGAAAAGAATAAGTACATTAGAGATAGTCAGCACGGTTTTGTGACGGGTAGGTCGTGCCTCACAAACCTTATTGAGTTTTTCGAGAAGGTGACCAAACAGGTGGATGAGGGTAAAGCAGTGGATGTGGTGTATATGGATTTCAGTAAGGCGTTTGATAAGGTTCCCCACGGTAGGCTATTGCAGAAAATACGGAAGTATGGGGTTGAAGGTGATTTAGAGCTTTGGATCAGAAATTGGCTAGCTGAAAGAAGACAGAGGGTGGTGGTTGATGGCAAATGTTCATCCTGGAGTTTAGTTACTAGTGGTGTACCGCAAGGATCTGTTTTGGGGCCATTGCTGTTTGTCATTTTTATAAATGACCTGGAAGAGGGTGTAGAAGGGTGGGTTAGTAAATTTGCAGATGACACTAAGGTCGGTGGAGTTGTGGATAGTGCCGAAGGATGTTGTAGGGTACAGAGAGACATAGATAGGCTGCAGAGCTGGGCTGAGAGATGGCAAATGGAGTTTAATGCGGAAAAGTGTGAGGTGATACACTTTGGAAGGAGTAACAGGAATGCAGAGTACTGGGCTAATGGGAAGATTCTTGTTAGTGTAGATGAGCAGAGAGATCTTGGTGTCCAGGTGCATAAATCACTGAAGGTTGCTAACCAGGTTAATAGGGCTGTCAAGAAGGCATATGGTGTGTTAGCTTTTATTAGTAGGGGGGTCGAGTTTCGGAGCCACGAGGTCATGCTGCAGCTGTACAAGACTCTGGTGAGACCGCAGCTGGAGTATTGCGTGCAGTTCTGGTCACCGCATTATAGAAAAGATGTGGAAGCTATGGAAAGGGTGCAGAGGAGATTTACTAGGATGTTGCCTGGTATGGAGGGAAGGTCTTACGAGGAAAGGCTGAGGGACTTGAGGTTGTTTTCGTTGGAGAGAAGGAGGAGGAGAGGTGACTTAATAGAGACATATAAGATAATCAGAGGGTTAGATAGGGTGGATAGTGAGCGTCTTTTTCCTCGGATGGTGATGGCAAACACGAGGGGACATAGCTTCAAGTTGAGGGGTGATAGATATAGGACAGATGTGAGAGGTAGTTTCTTTACTCAGAGAGTAGTAAGGGCGTGGAATGCCCTGCCTGCAGCAGTAGTAGATTCGCCAACTTTAAGGGCATTTAAGTGGACATTGGATAGACACATGGATGAAAATGGAATAGTGTAGGTCAGATGGTTTCACAGCTCGGCGCAACATCGAGGGCCGAAGGGCCTGTACTGCGCTGTAATATTCTAATTCTAAAAAAAAAACCTGGTGACAGCAATAGCTATCATACTGCCACTTGGCACTTAACTGTCACTCATGTTGAATCAATGGCTGGAATTTTACGCCCCCCGAACGAGTGGGCTGGTAGTGGGGTCGGGGTGTAAAATTGAGTGGGAGGCAGGGAGCAGATCCTGACCCCCTCCCACTGCTGCTGTAATTTTAAATTGGGCAGCGGCGGCTAGATGCAGCACTTAAGGGCCTCTGCCCGCCGCCACAGGTATTTTACCCTTGGTTGGCGGGCGGCTAAGGCCTCAAAAACCCCACAAGGTGAAACCAGGCCGTCTTCTTGTGGACTGGTGGGGGGCCCTCCTGATCGGGCACCCTGTGCCAAACAGAGGGCTGCCCCTGAAGCCCCAACCACCCCCAATGCACAACCCTCCCACCACCCCCTAACTAACACCCCCTTGCCTTACCAGGGCCTGACCAATTGTCCCTGGCGAGGCCCAAAAAACGTACCTCCTTTACCGGGTCGTCCTTCCTCTTCCCGCTGAAGCTGGCTGTCGTCCCAGCAGGGGCCACCACTCCTGGTGGTGCTGCTGGGTCTAAGAGCTACCGGCGAAGGAGGTGGAAGTCCCACCCAAGACCAATTAAAGGCCTGCGAAGCAAAAAATACCAGTCTGGTTCCCCAGTCCCAGTGGAGGCGGGCTCGCCACTGACTTTTTGGTCAGTGGACAGGGCCTCCCGCCCAATGGAAAATTCCAGCCAATGTCACCAATGCATTAAAGCTCATGATTTTAAGTATGTTACCTTGGAACCTATTTCACCCTCTTTCAGCACTAACTTACGTCTTCCATCTCTCACAGGTGCATTGATGTTACCGACAGAGGAGAGGAGATGAAGGATGAGAACAGGTGTACTCAGATGAGGACCAGCACTCTATGACTCACATGACTCCTGCACACACCTCCACCAGTGTGAACAAAGAACAAAGAAAATTACAGCACAGGAACAGGACCTTCGGCCCTCCAAGCCTACGCCGATCCAAATCCTCTATCTAAACCTGTCGCCTATTTTCTAAGGGTCTGTATCTCTTTACTTCCTGCCCATTCATGTATCTGTCCAGATACATCTTAAAAGACGCTATCGTGCCCGCGTCTACCACCTCCGCTGGTAATGCGTTCCATGCACCCACCACCCTCTGCGTAAAGAACTTTCCACGCATATCCCCCCTAAACTTTTCCCCTTTCACTTTGAACTCGTGTCCCCTTGTAATTGAATCCCCCACTCTGGGAAAAAGCTTCTTGCTATCCACCCTGTCTATACCTCGCATGATTTTGTACACCTCAATCAGGTCCCCCCTCAACCTCCGTCTTTCTAATGAAAATAATCCTAATCTACTCAACCTCTCTTGATAGCTAGTGCCCTCCATACCAGGCAACATCCTGGTGAACCTCCTCTGCACCCTCTCCAAAGCATCCACATCCTTTTGGTAATGTGGCGACCAGAACTGCACGCAGTATTCCAAATGTGGCCGAACCAAAGTCCTATACAACTGTAACATGACCTGCCAACTCTTGTACTCAATACTCCGTCCGATGAAGGAAAGCATGCCGTATGCCTTCTTGACCACTCTATTGACCTGTGTTGCCACCTCCAGGGAACAATGGACCTGAACACCCAAATCTCTCTGCACATCAATTTTCCCCAGGACTGTTCCATTTACTACATGCACTTTTCCATGCACTACACACATCTCATGGGTCCAGCATCTCAGACAGGTAGGATGGCATTTGGTGAGCAGCACATTGCAGCAAGCACGAGTCGGTGTTGGAGCAGGGACAGCAGTGAGAAGTCCCCATCGGAGGGTGCAGGACACTTAAAGCTCTGCTCAGCTGCACATAGATGCTGAGCCTTGGGGTTGATCAATGATAAAGGAACTTGTGGAGCAGTAACAGGAAATGTGTGTGCTTCTGTCAGAATTTCCAGAGGCACCCTTGCACAGAAAATGGAGGAGACCATTTCCAGCATGAGTGTTGTGATCTCTCAGGCATTTGTGCTGATGGCTACTTCAATTTAAAGAGTGGCCAACATCATGGAGAATCAGATGTGAAAGGCCACCAAGTGCATGCTGGGTGACACTAATGGCTTTCACACACAATATGGCTGCCAATTGACACAACATCAATCAAAGCCTCACCTTGGTGGCAGAATGCTTCACTCACATGCAGCCAAGTGCACACCCACTTTTAGTTAGCAGGGAATTGCAGGTGGACCCTGAGAGGGAAGATGGAGAAAGGGCTGATGGCAGTGGGGGCTCTTCTCAAGGTTCCACCACTTCTTGGCACTTACCCTGTCACTCTTTGACAGAGCCACACATGCTACATCCTTCCCCGATAACCGAGTCTGCACCTACATAGGCGCAGGTGGAGCAGTCTTTGCTGAAGCACTTACAAGCTCTCACGTTGATTCTGGCTAGTTTCATTCCAGTGAATGGAATGACCCACCATGATGAGGAGGTAAGCTTGTGAAAGTCATGGTTGGTTGGTTGACTGTAGGGAGGAGGTTTGTTGGTGGTAGTGGTGTTGGTTATGGTGGTTTTGGGGTGGGGTGGGGGGGGGGGTTACACTGGGGTTTTAATGGAAAGAAAAGCTTACAAGCACACTTATCAAGTAAAGCATGGCTGGAGAAGGGCATTGTGGGATTCTCTGGCAGGCAGGTCTGCACCTGCAGCTTCCAACGGCATATCATGATGCTCCTCCTCCTTCCGTGACCTTTGTTACCTCTAGACATGGCTATTCCAACATACTCCTGGCTGGTCTCCCACTTCCTACTCTCTGTAAATTTGAGGTCATCCAAAACTCTGCTGCCAGTGTCCTAACTTGCACCAAGTCCCATTCATCTATCAACCCTGTGTACGCTGACCTACATTAGCTCCCGGTCAAGCAGTATCTTGATTTTAAAAGTCACATCCTTGTTTCAAATCCCTCCATGACTTTGCCTCTCCATATCTTTGCAATCTCCTCCAACCCCGCAACCCTCCGAGATATCTGCTCTCATTTAATTATTTACATAGGATATACAGCACAAAAACAGGCCATTCTTTTTTGATTCATTCCTGGCATGTGGGCGTCACTGGCTAGGTCAGCATTTATTGCCCATCCCTAATTGCCCTTGAGAAGGTGGTGGTGAGCTGCCTTCTTGAACCACTGCAGTCCATGTGGGGTAGGTACACCCACAGTGCTGTTTGGAAGGGAGTTCCAGGATTTTGACCCAGCGACAGTGAAGGAACGGCGATATAGTTCCAAGTCGGGATGGTGTGTGACTTGGAGAGGCACTTTTAGGTTGTTTTAGGTTCATCTACTTCTGCCACATCCTCCAGTGGATGACCTTCCTGAAAAGTGGGACAGAAGCTCAAATGAACCATCCAATACAGATACCTAACTGCGAACTCAGTGATCCAACACTTTGCTGCTTACTTGCTGCTACCCCTGCCTGCCACTGCAATCTTTAGCTAGATTTGGCTTGTTAAGGCAACATGCTAATTTTCAAGCACTGTCTGCACATATTTAAGTCAGATTGACATTGGATACATTCCAATGGACATACAAATATGTCGAACCAAGAAATTTTAAGAACATCAGAAATAGGAGCAGGAGTAGACCATATGGCCTGTCGAGCCTGCTTGCCTTTCAATATGATCATGCTGATCTGTGGCCTAAATTTCACCTTACTGCACACTCCACAAATCCCTTGATTCCCTCTATCTCAGCCTTAAATGTATTCAGCATTGGAGAATCCACAACCATCTGGAGTAGATAATTCCAAAGATTCACAACCATTTGAGTGAAGAAATTTCTCCTCATCTCAGACCTATAAAATTGGCCCCTTATTCTGAGACTGTGCCCATGTTTTCTAGATTCCCCTTGCCGGGGAAACAACCTCTCAGTGTCTACCCTGTCAAGCCCCTTCAGAATCTTGTATGAGATCACCTCTTATTCTTCTAAACTCCAGAGAATATGAACCCAATTTACTCAGCTTCCCATCATAGGATAACCCTCCCAGGAACTGATCTAGTGAACCTTTGCTGTACCGCCTCCAATGCAAGCATACCGTTCCCTAAATATGGAGACCAAAACTGCACACAGTACTCCAGGTGTGGTCTCACCAAAGCCCTGTAGAATTGTAGCAGGTTTCACTCTGTAGATCATCAGTGACTGCAACTCCTTATTCTTGGGCGCAAATCTGGTGCAACTCACTGCGTGGAATTTCAGGGTCACGGACTCTATTGCACCGAGTTAACCTTCCACTTTGCAACAATGCTCTCTAATATCTAAAGTACCATAAGATTGGCTCACTTGAAGAAGATTTTTTTGGCTCATTTGTTCTCATCTAACTCTACGCCATTTTCATTGCTGCTTTTTAAATACATACCCATGTGAACATCCAAATAGGACCTTGTTTAATGGCTCTGCTTAATTGTGGAAATGCAAAACTTCCTAATACATTGTTGGATTTGTCAGTCTAGTTCAAGCACTTCAATTCTGGTTTGGGGCTCAAATCTACAATCCTTTACCTCAAAATGTAACCAAAAGAGCCAAGCTAATAATTCCCTTAGCCAACCTGACTAGGGAAATGATGCCCCAGAATATTTGTCTATTCCTCCCGCGCCCCACTCCACCACCACCCCACTACCTCCTCACTGCTAACCGCCACTCCCCCCACTCCTCCGGACCCAGCAGTGTAGTCATCAAATTCCATTTGATCATCTCACTCTTTAATTACCTCTGTAACATTCAATTCTGTTGCGAGTCAGGTATCGATTCAACTTTTGAAAGAGTTAATGGGCACGCCACTAATCATTTTTGCTCAGAGTCAATTTTCACAACACTGTAAAAAATCTTCTCATATTGAGTCTCACTTGAGGCACTTCAATAATCTTATAACTTCAACCTCTAGTTCATTAATGAAGACAATACCATTTACCCTGAAGACAGCAATCAATTTTGAAAAGTTATGAATTTCCAAACCATAGATATAAAGATTTTACAAAGTTATTTCTAGGTCACTGCAGACTGAGAAAATATTAAGGACCACCTGAGGAAAGATTTACTGTCCTTTCATATTTAATAAAGATGTGCAAGAGCCTGAAGACGCACAAAATTAGCACAGTTCTAGTTATGTCTAGGTGGGCTCACATAGAATTACACAAAATGTACAGTGCAGAAGTCGGCCATTCACCTAAACTAATCTGTGTTGGTGTTCATAACCCACACGAGACTCCTCCCATTCCATCTACCACATCTGAGCCTTTCAGATTTATTTTTTCCCTTTACTATGATGTACTCTTCTACCTTCCTTTTGAAGCATCTAAGCTATTTGTTTCAAACACTTCCTGTGGTAGCTGTGGTAATCACTCTCTGAGTATAGAAATTTCTTCTTATTTCCCTGCTGGATTTATCAGAAGCTCTCTTGCATTTATGGCCCCTAGTTTTGGATTTTGCCGCAAGTGGAAGCATTCTGTCCACACCTATCCTGTCCAACCCATTCATCATTTTAAAGATCTCTACCAGGTCTCCTCTAAGTCTTTTCTCAAAAGATAAAAACTTCATCCTGTTCAATCTTCCCCCATAGCTATAATCTCTCAGTTCTGATACCATCCTCGTCAATCTTTTCTGCACTTTCTCCAATGCTATGTCCTTTTTATAGAATGGAAACCAGAACGGTACACAGTACTCCAAGTGCAGCCTGACCAGAGTCAGTTTCATATTAAACATAACTTCACTACTTTTGAATTCTATACCCCTAGAAATAAATCTTAGTGATTAGTTAGCATTTTTAATTGCTTTATTCATCTGCTCTTAATGATTTATTTACATGTATCCCTAGATCCCTTTGCTCTTCTCCCTCATTCAGTTTCTAATTTTCAAGGTGTAAGTGATGTTTTTATTTTTCCTACCAAAGTTTATTACCTCACATTTCTCTATGTTAACACACAGTTGGCGATTAAGCCAGTCTCTTTGCAACCTTGGTGTCACACTTGACCCCGATTTAAGCTTTCAGACTCATTACTTAGACTGTCTATTTCCACCTCTATAGCATCACCCAACTTCGCCCCGTCTCAACCACTGCTAAAATCCTCATTCATGCCATTGTTAACTTTAGACTTGATTTTTCCAATATCCTCCTTACTGGTCTCCCACGTACCACCCTCCGTAAACATGAGGTCATCCAAAATTCTGCTGCCCATGTCTTAATTCACACCAGTCCAGTTCACCTATCACCCCTCTGCTCACTGACCTCGATTGGCTCCCAGTCAAGAAACACTTTGATTTGAAATTCTCATCCTTGTTTTCGAATCCCTCTATGGCCTTTTCCCAGCCTATCTCTGTAAAATCCTTTAGCCACACAACCCTCTGAGATATCTGTGCTCCTCTAATTCTGGCCCCTAGGTCATCCCTGATATTAATTGCTTCACCATCGTTGGGTGCACCTTCAGTTGCCTCGGCCCTAAGATCTGCAATTTCCTCTCAACACCTCTCCGTCTCTCCACCTCACTTTCCTCCTTTCAGAGCGTCCTTAAAACCTACTTCTTTAACCAAGCTTTTGGTCATCTGACCTAATATCTCCTCTTGAGGGTCAAAGGTGCTGAAGTTGTGGGGTGAAAGGTCCTCATTAAAGAATTGGTTTCTGGGGGGTGGGTGGGGAATAGGTTATTTTATCTATTGATAAATCCATTGGGGGCGGGGGGGTTGGAAATGGGATTGAAAGTATCACTACAGTTTTATTTTCCATTTCAGTGTGGTGGCACCTTTAAAAATTTAAATCCAACTGAAGGGCTTGAAGCCCTTTAAAAATGGCACTGGCGCCGGTGAGGTGGTGCCAGACACTGTTGCCGGGGGCGGAGCAGCCACCCTCTCTATGCCATCAGGGGCAGCTGCTCCGCTCCCTCCATATTGCGGATGCTCAGCGATGGCGCATCTGCTTGGGAAGACCGGTGAACTCAAAGCATGTCGCTGCAATTTGCGGCGCACTCATAAAACTCAGCCCCTTTTATCGAGGAATATTTAGTACCCAGACCTAGCCTTTGTTGAGCCAGGTCTCTGTTATTACCACAACATCATATTCATACATATTATGCATATTATAGTTTTTTTTGTTCACGCATGTATGATGCATACTTGGAGCAGTCAGTGAAAATGGATTCAAGGGACAATATAAATTACATTTTAGAGAAAGGAAGATTGAGAAATATGGTAGGCAAATGACGTTGATCTTTCAAAAATAGAGAGCCAAACTGCTTTTTCCTATTCGTCAAAATTCCCATATTCTCACATTCTTAAGCAACTGATATTCATCTTTGGACAGATTGGCTGCAGCTCAGTGAGTGTTAACTAGGACAGAAATTATGTACTTTCTGATGTTTAACAAATTTGTTGCAAAGTATAACTGCAATTTCTGATTATGCAGCTGTAAAGTGACATGTTGGAAATAACCGTGCTCACTGTGCAAATCTTGAAATGCTTTTGAAAATGTTTTTGAAATGAGCACTAGAAACTCTGAACAGCTGTGCACATTGAATCTGAAAACCATTTAATATCAGGCTTTTACACATCTTCCAGTGCCAGTTTTGAATGTCAATGACGAGGAGTAAGGGGGAAAGACCAAAAACTCAGTTTCTTTTCTCTCCTCCTGTTCCTAATTCGTATGTTCATATAAGCAAGGGGGTGAAGGGCTATCAATGGTAGGCAGGAATGTAGAGTTGAGGTTGCAATCAGATCAGCCATGATCTTACTGAATGGCGGAGCAGGCTCAAGGAGCCGAGTGGCCTACTCCTGCTCCTAATTCATATGTTCATACTGTAAATGGACTGAGTGGTGACCTGATCAAGGCATTTAAATTTTAACGGATTCAGTGAAATAGATACAGGGAAACCTTTAATGCTGGAGGGCATTTAGGAGGGAAATAAGGAAGAACTTTTTCACTCAATGGGTAATTGAAATCTGGAATTCTCTTTTTCAAAAGGCTGCAGATGCTAGAACAATTGAAGCTTTCAAGACTGAGATCCCTAGATTTATATTAGATAAGGGTATGAAGGGATTATGGAATGAAGGCAAGTCAATGAAGTTGAGGTACAGATCAGCCATGATCTAATTGAATTATCATGGGCAATCTTCCTCTGGCTGAAAGGCAATTTAGGAGATTGTTTTAATAAATCTATGGTTAGGTGTTTATCAAGGACTGTTGATGTTTCATAAAAGGCCATTGGAGAAGTTGTGAGAAGCAGTGCCCAGGAGATTTATGTCCCATTTCAGCAACACTAACAACAGGACACTGCCAGCTAATAAAACTGTTGTGGACTACATATTTTACACCCCTGCTCTTATGCCTTGTGTAAATGATCATTCTTCATGTGTGAATATAGACTGCACCATGAGGAGGCCTTGGAGCTGAGCCAAATTTGCCATCGCACAAGCACTTTCCAATGTAAATAAATACATTTCAAAGCACTCATACTACCAGGTTATTACAGAAACAGGAATAACTCTGTATTTTAAAGAGGACATTAATTATAGTTTGATTACCAAATATTTGACTGAAGGCTCACCTAGTTTTGAATATCTCTTGCTGCTAAGGATCAGAAACAAAGTAATTTTTTATCACCAATTATCTTCCCTCCTTTTCTGAAAGTGTTGACTCCATGTTTCCCAATTCCCAATCACAGTGGGGATTGGGAAATTCCTGGTCAAAGCACCCATTAATCATCCGTGAGCCTAAATGTGTCAGAAGTTTATTCAACAGTGATGCTTGCATTCAGGATGTAAATTCTGGATGATTTTTTTCTTCCTCGTACCAAGGGAGACAAAGCCAATTGCAGTTCCCCCAGTTGAGATCAAACTTGACCTCCATAAGCATTTTAAACTGACAGTCAACACTTTGGGAGCCAAGTGACATTTGCTGACAGAAATAAATTCAGATTGCATCACTTTCTCTCTGTCCTGCTTCAACCATAATTCAAAACAGGCACCTCTAACCTCAGCGCTGCTCCTTACATTCATTGCTGGGCTTGTAGTCTTTTCAATAGTATATGGTCACAAAATTTGGTTATGTAGTGCCAGCACTTCCAGTGCTACAAGTGCCACTTGGACTTCAAAATGGCATTCATGCCGCACACACACTTCTGGTGTGGGCCGTGTCTGGGGTCAGTTTGGCGAGATCGCTGGCGCAGGTGATGGGAAAGTGAGCTGGAAGTATGCAGAGTCAGATCGTCATGCCAATCAGCATGTAATGCTGATTTGAATGCAGCGGTGCCACTTTCAACTTCAAAGCTCCAGCTAATGGCCTCTTTTAATTTCACACAGCTGAACATGCATTCAGCCGCAGGAAGGATCCCTGCCACCCACAAGTGATATTTAAGGGGATCCTCACTCACTTTTGGATTTGATGCTGATTGATTTATACAGGCCATTGTTGAGTTCATAAAAGTGCTTGGATGTTTGTACTGCTACTTAAAGTTGCTAAAGTCTACAGGGAGTGGTGCGACACATGGTGAAGGCCTTAGTTCTGACTTCAAGATTTCTGCTTAGATGACTTGCTCCCAGACGTGAATGCAGTAATTTGTGTCATTCCAGGCTTGCAGCAATGACAGTGAGGATGACCTGAGGCAACACAAAGGAGGAAAAAGAACATTCAGTAAGGAGGTGTTCACTGAAATCTGCCATCTGTTGCACAAAGACCTGTAGCCTCAGAGCAGGGTAAGGATGGCATTGTCAGTGGCTGTGAGGTGACTGCGACCATGAAATTTTGTCATGCCAGGCTCCTTCCAGGATGGAGCAGGTGATATTTCCAACATCTTGCTGTTCGCTATCCACTGTTGTATAATGAATGTCACTGAGGCTCCGTTAGCGAGGAGAGCTGACTGCATTTCATGCCGGAGAGAAGCAGGAGAAGAACATACACCGCTTCTCCATGGTGTAAGGTGCCTTTGATTGCACACATATTGTTCTGTGGGCACCGCATGCAAATTCAGCAGCGTACCACAACCACGAAGGGATTCTGCTCCCTCATTGTCCAGCTGGTGTGCAACCATACATAATGCATCGTGCAAGTCAATGTGCAGTACTCTGGCAGCAAGCATGATGTCTTTACACTGCGGCAGTCTGCTGTACCATCAGTATTTGTACCATAATGAGAAACTGAAGGTAGCTATTGGACAAGAAGGGCTATTTGCTGACCACTTATCTCATAACATGAAGGTGAACAGCACAGTATGATTTTTTTTATTATTTGTTTCATGGGATTGCTAGTCAGGCGTTGCTGGCCAGGCCAGCATTTATTGCCTGTCCCAAATTGCCCTTGAGAAGGAGGTGATGAGCTGCCTTCTTGAACAATTGCAGTCCATGTGGGGTAGGTACACCTACAGTGCTATTAGGAAGGGAGTTCCAGGATTTTGACCCAGCGACAGTGAAGGAACGGTGATATAGTTCCAAGTCAGGATGGTGTGTGGCTTGGAGGGGAACTTGCAGGTGGTGGTGTTCCCATGTATGTGCTACCCTGTCCTTCTAGTTGGCAGAGGTCGTGGGCTTGGAAGGTGCTGTCGAAGGAGCCTTGGTGCATTGCTGCAGTGCATCTTGTAGATGGTACACACTGCTGCCACTGTGCATCAGTGGTGGAGGAAGTGAAAGTTAGTCAATGGGGTGCCAATCAAGTGGGCTGCTTTGCCCTGGATGGTGTCGAGCTCCTTGAGTGGAGAGTATTCCATCACTTGTGCCTTGTAGATGGTGGACAGTCTTTGGGGAGTTAGGAAGTGAGTTACCCGCTGCAGCATTCCGAGCCTATGACCTGCTCTTGTAGCCACGCTATTTATCTGGCTATTCCAACTCAGTTTCTGGTCAATGGTAACCCCGAGGATGTTGATAGTGGGTGGGGTGGGGGGGTGGGGTGGTGGGGGTGGTCACCGATCGTAATGCCATTGAATGTCAAGGGGAGATGGTTAGATTCTCTCTTGTTGGAGATGCTCTGCCTGGCACTTGTATGGCGCAAATGTTACTTGCCACTTATCAGCCCAAGCCTGGATATTGTCCAGGTCTTGCTGCATTTCTATACGAACTGCTACAGTATCTGAGGAATCGCGACTGGTGCTGAACATTGTGCTACCATCAGCAAACATCACCACTTCTGACCTTATGATTGAAGGAAGGTCATTGATGAAGCAGCTGAAGATGGTTGGGCCTTGGACGCTACCCTGAGGAACCCCTGCAGTGATGTCCTGGAACTGAGATGATTGACCTCCAACAACCACAGCCATCTTCCTTTGCGCTAGGTATAACTCCAACCAGTGGAGCGTTTTCCCCTGATTCCCATTGACTCCCAGTTTTGCTAGGGCTCCTTCATGCCATACTCGGTCAACTGCTGCCTTGATGTCAAGGGCAGTCACTCTCACCTCACCTCTTGAGTTGACCTCTTTTGCCCATGTTTGAACCAAGGCTGTAATGAGGTCAGGAGCTGAGTGGCCCTTGCGGAACCCAAACTGAGCACCAGTGAGCAGGTTATTGCTAAGCAAGTGCCGCTTGATAGCACTGTCGACGACACCTTCCATCACTTTACTGATGATCGAGAGCAGACTGATGGGGTAGTAATTGGCCGGGTTGGATTTGTCCTGCTTTTTGTGTATAGGACATACCTGGGCAATTTTCCACATTGCCGGGTAGATGCAAGTGTTGTAGCTGGACTGGAACAGCTTGGCTAGGGGCTCAGCAGGTTCTGGAGCACAGGTCTTCAGTACTATTTCTGGAATGTTGTAAGGGCCCATAGCCTTTGCAGTATCCAGTGCCTTCAATCGTTTCTTGATATCACATGGAATGAATCGATTTGGCTGAAGTCTGGTATCTGTGATGCTGGGACTTCAGGAGGCCGAGATCGATCATCCACTCGGCACTTCTGGCTGAAGATTGTTGCAAATGCTTCTGCCTTATCTTTCGCACTGATGTGCTGGACTCCCCCATCATTGAGGATGGGGATATTTGTGGAGCCTCCTCCTCCAGTTAGTTGTTTAATTGTCCACCACCATTCACGATTGGATGTGGCAGGACTGCAGAGTCTAGATCTGATTCATTGGTTGTCGGATCGCTTAGCTCTGTCTCTCACATGCTGCTTCTGCTGTTTGGCATGCATGTAGTCCTGGGTTGTAGCTTCACCAGGTTGACACCTCATTTTGAGCTATGCCTGGTACTGCTACTGGCATGCCCTCCTGCACTCTTCATTGAGTCAGGGTTGAACACCAGCTTGATGATAATGTCAGAGTGGGGGATATGTCATGCCATGAGGTTACAGATTGTGGTTCAATACAATTCTGCTGCTGCTGATGGTCCACAGTTCCTCATGGATGCCCAGCTTTGCATTGCCAGATCTGTTCAAAATCTATCCCATTTAGCATGGTGGTAATGCCACACAACATGATGGAGGGTATACTCAATTTGAAGACTGGGCTTCGTCTCCGCAAGGACTGTGCGATGGTCACTCCTACTGCCAAGGCCAGATCCATCTGCGGCAGGCACATTGGAGAGAATGAGAGAAAGTATGTTTTTCCCTCTTGTTGGCTCCCTCACCACCTGCTGTAGACCCAATCTAGCCATTATGTCCTTTAGGACTTGGCCAGCTCAGTCAGTAGTGGTGCAACCGAACCACTCTTGGTGATGCACATTGAAGTCCCCCACCCAGAGGGCATTCTGCACCCTTGCCCCCCTCAGTGCTTCCTCAAAGTGGTGTTCAACATGGAGTACTGATTCATCAACTGAGGTGGGGTGGGGGGGGGGGGGGGGGCGAGCGGTAGGTGGTAACCAGCATGAGGTTTCCTTCCCCATGTTTGACCTGTTGCCATGAGACTGCATGGAGGTCGGGAGTCAATGTTGAAGATTGCCAGGGCAACTCTCTCCCGACTGTATACCACTGTGCTACCACCTTTGATGGGTCTGTCCTGCCAGAACCATGCTGACACGAAATATCATTGAACAGACCACTGGGGTGCTGAGGAATGTTTTTGCTGCCTGGACTGCACTGGAGGAGCCCTACCAGAGCACATCACATGATTCGTCATGGTTTGCGTTACACAGCACAATCTTAACCACAGGAGGGAACAGCGCTTGCCACCAGGCATATGGTGATTGGCTGAGGAGGAGGAGCAGGAGGATGAGGAGGAGGAGGGGCAGGACAAGGTGGAAAGGAAGAGGCAAAAACACATCTCCAATCCAGCTGGGTTGTCCTTGATCAGCTCATCCACTTTCGGTATTAGTGAACATTAAATTCCCCATTCAACAACAGTTCATTGGAACATTGGAGCAGGAGTAGGCCATTCAGCCCATCGAGCCCCCTCCACCATTCAATTAGATCTTGGCTGATCATTTACCTCAATGCCATGAAGCCTTACTTTCTCTCTGTTACAAACCTTCACAGCATCTTCTTGGCCACAATTTTGAAATAAAAGCCACCACAATACAAACAAAACAAATGAACTTTGTAAAACAAGCTGTCTAATATTCCATACAAAAGTCAACTAATCACTCTTATGCATTCCTTAGTACCTATCTTCCTGCCTTGCCTGTCCTCGTGCGCCTACCCAGTGGCTGCAGCATGGTTGGTGGAAGGCTGCTGACTTTCACAGGTGGAGACTGCAGATGGCCTTGCAGAGCACCCTCGAGCGGTTCTAGGCCTTGAGGGCTGTACTTAGTACCGCACCATCTTTGCAAGGGGGGCAGCAGTCGGGTTTGGCTGAAAGGCAACAGCACGGGCACTGGTGGAGTGGTAGTGGTGAGAGCACAAATACTGTCAATCTGAGAGAATACAGCAGGTTCGTGACCCACAGAGTCACTGCCACTCCCCCAGGGCAGTGCCTCAGCAATCCTGGCAATCTATTGGAGCATGGATTGCTGGACTGGTCTGAGACCCTACAAGCCCCTTTGAACACTAGTATTCATAGCCATTATGGCAACAGTCTGAGCCTGCATGGCAACAAGCATGAATCTCAAGACCTCAAACTGAGCTTCCACTGCAATGCTCAGACTTTGTGTGGCTTCTGCCTATGCCACAATGGAAGCTGAGACATTGGTCATCAGATGCTCCATCATGGTTGGGTCCACAAGTGCGATCATGGAGTGGTCACCACTTTCATGCTCCATATTCCGCATGAAGCCCTGTGTCAAGTTGGAGCCGGATTCCTCCATGCTCCTTACCAGTGACAACAGGCTCTGTGGCAGGCCTACCAAAGCACCAAGCATTTCTGTGTGCAGGCCCATCAGCATTCTCCTGTATGCTGCCCTATCAAAGTTCTCATCTGAATCCGTTGCAGCAGAATCCGCCTGCAAGCTCACCCTCCGGTGAGCTGGCAATTGTGTGATCCTTTCCCCAGCCTGGCTGCAGCCCACTTATGTCCGGTGACTCACCACATGCTGATCCCAAATCTATACTACCCTCTAACGCACACGCAGTACCAGATCAAATGATGGTGCTTCTTCATCAGACATTTAATCTTCCTCGTGCCCTTCCTGGTTCGGCTGCACTGGCAGGCTAGGGGGCAGTTCTTGGGTACCTGAAAGCATAAATGCAGAAGGGGAGGTTTGTTGTGAGGGAAGTGGGATGGTGGATGGAAAGCAAGAGGTCCATGGTCACACCATCTTCAGATTGCACTTCATGCCAGTTAGTAGAATGAGGGTGAAGTGAGATTTGAGAACGTGCATAAGGCAGGAACATACTGTCACCCTGAATATCTCGCAGACGTCGGATGTAACGGCCTCAGCCACTGCTGGCTCCATGGTGTGGAGCACCGTTTCCTCCAAAGCGCTCAGGAGATGTCAGTGTCCCTGTCCCTTGACAGTTCTCTGTATTTCCTTGCATTTATGTATGATCTTGTCCTCCAAAAAAGAGGGAAGAGTATCAGTGAGTGTGTTGCCATGTGTTTGGATGATGTGACTATCATAGCTGAATAGCAGGAATTGTGTGGAAACAACAACAAGCGAGTGTGAGGCTGGCAGTATTGGTTAACATGAGTCGAGGAGACTTAGCAGTTGGCTGGAAAAAAGAAAGGAACGGAAGGAGAGAGCCAATTGTGAAACAGCCCCGACAATCAATTTTATCTGCAGTGCCTGTGGAAGTCTGCCACTCTAGAATTGGCCTTGATAGCCAGCGCAGGCACTGCTTCACAAACCACTGACCACCTCGAGGCACTTATCCATTGTCTCTCGAGACAAGGAGGCCAAAGAAGAAGAAGGGTAAGGTGGAGTACCTGAATGTTAGGCATGAGTCCTGAGTGCTGATGAGTGAATGTTGGGATTGTGCATTGAGTGGTGCATTGAACAGCATGTGACATTGGTGGTGCCATGGGCGGGAGATGTCATTGGAGGTTGTATTCACTGACCTTGGCCACCCATGTGAGGTAATTGAACTTTTTCCAGCACTGCAACCAGGTCACCGCCAGCCAGACTCCAGGAATTCATTTCCTTGGCCAACTGCTCCCATCGTCTTTGCAGGGTGTGCCTTGAGGGCCTCATGACCCTCTGTGGAAGCATAGTCTCCTCTCCAGTCAACCTCCTAGGCTAAGGCCTCCATTGCTGTACCCAAGAACCTGGGAGCCCCCTCTCTGGCCTCTTGCTCCATTACCAGTCTTTTACCCTCTATCAAACCCTCCCTGAGACTGTTCCACCAGCTGCTGTAGCCTGAGTGAACAAAGAACAAAGAAAATTACAGCACAGGAACAGGCCCTTCGGCCCTCCAAGCCTGCGCCGATCCAGATCCTCTATCTAAACATGTCGCCTATTTTCTAAGGGTCTGTATCTCTTTGCTTCCTGCCCATTCATGTATCTGTCTAGATACATCTTAAAAGACGCTATCGTGCCCGCGTCTTCCACCTCCGCTGGCAACGCGTTCCAGGCACCCTCTGCGTAAAGAACTTTCCACGCATATCGCCCCTAAACTTTTCCCCTCTCACTTTGAACTCGTGACCCCAAGTAATTGAATCCCCCACTCTGGGAAAAAGCTTCTTGCTATCCACCCTGTCTATACCTCGCATGATTTTGTACACCTCAATCAGGTCCCCCCTCAACCTTCGTCTTTCTAATGAAAATAATCCTAATCTACTCAACCTCTCTTCATAGCTAGCACCCTCCATACCAGGCAACATCCTGGTGAACCTCCTCTGCACCCTCTCCAAAGCATCTACATCCTTTTGGTAATGTGGCGACCAGAACTGCACGCAGTATTCCAAATGTGGCCGAACCAAAGTCTTATACAACTGTAACATGACCTGCCAACCCTTGTACTCAATACCCCATCCGATGAAGAAAAGCATGCCATATGCCTTCTTGACCACTCTATTGACCTGCATTGCCACCTTCAGGGAACAATGGACCTGAACACCCAAATCTCTCTGTACATCAATTTTCCCCAGGACATTTCCATTTACTGTATAGTTCACTCTTGAATTGGATCTTCCAAAATGCATCACCTTGCATTTGTCCTGATTGAACTCCATCTGCCATTTCTCTGCCCAACTCTCCAATCTATCTATATTCTGCTGTATTCTCTGACAGTCCCCTTCACTATCTGCTACTCCACCAATCTTAGTGTCGTCTGCAAACTTGCTAATCAGACCACCTATACTTTCCTCTAAATCATTTATGTATATCACAAACAACAGTGGTCCCAGCACGGATCCCTGTGGAACACCACTGGTCACATGTCTCCATTTTGAGAAACTCCCTTCCACTGCTACTCTCTGTCTCCTGTTGCCCAGCCAGTTATTTATCCATCTAGCTAGTACACCCTGGACCCCATGGCGACTTCACTTTCTCCATCAGCCTACCATGGGGAACCTTATCAAACGCCTTACTGAAGTCCATGGATATGACATCTACAGCCCTTCCCTCATCAATCAACTTTGTCACTTCCTCAAAGAATTCTATTAAGTTGGTAAGACATGACCTTCCCTGCACAAAACCATGTTGCTTATCACTGATAAGCCCATTTTCTTCCAAATGGGAATAGATCCTATCCCTCAGTATCTTCTCCAGCAGCTTCCCTACCACTGAAGTCAGGCTCACCGGTCTATAATTACCAGGATTTTCCCTGCTACCCTTCTTAAACAAGGGGACAACATTAGCAATTCTCCAGTCCTCCGGGACCTCACCCGTGTTTAAGGATGCTGCAAAGATATCTGTTAAGGCCCCAGCTATTTCCTCTCTTGCTTCCCTCAGTAACCTGAGATAGATCCCATCCGGACCTGGGGACTTGTCCACCTTAATGCCTTTTAGAATACCCAACACTTCCTCCCTCCTTATGCCGACTTGACCTAGAGTAATCAAACATCTGTCCCTAACTTCAACATCCGTCATGTCCCTCTCCTCGGTGAATACCGATGCAAAGTACTCGTTTAGAATCTCACCCATTTTCTCTGACTCCACGCATAACTTTCCTCCTGTGTCCTTGAGTGGGCCAATCCTTTCTCTAGTTACCCTCTTGCTCCTTATATATGAATAAAAGGCTTTGGGATTTTCCTTAACCCTGTTTGCTAAAGATATTTCATGACCCCTTTTAGCCCTCTTAATTCCTCGTTTCAGATTGGTCCTACATTCCCGATATTCTTTCAAAGCTTCGTCTTTCTTCAGCCTCCTAGACCTTATGTATGCTTCCTTTTTCCTCTTAGCTAGTCTCACAATTTCACCTGTCATCCATGGTTCCCTAATCTTGCCATTTCTATCCCTCATTTTCACAGGAACATGTCTCTCCTGCACGCTAATCAACCTCTCTTTAAAAGCCTCCCACATATCAAATGTGGATTTACCTTCAAACAGCTGCTCCCAATCTACATTCCCCAGCTCCTGCTGAATTTTGGTATAGTTGGCCTTCCCCCATTTTAGCACTCTTCCTTTAGGACCACTCTCGTCTTTGTCCATGAGTATTCTAAACTTACGGAATTGTGATCGCTATTCCCAAAGTAGTCCTCTACTGAAACTTCAACCACCTGGCCGGGCTCATTCCCCAACACCAAGTCCAGTATGGCCCCTTCCCGAGTTGGACTATTTACATACTGCTCTAGAAAACCCTCCTGGATGCTCCTTACAAATTCTGCTCTATCTAGACCTCTAACACTAAGTGAATCCCAGTCAATGTTGGGAAAATTAAAATCTCCTATCACCACCACCCTGTTGCTCCTACATCTTTCCATCATCTGTTTACATATTTGTACCTCTATCTCACACTCGCTGTTGGGAGGCCTGTTGTACAGCCCCAAAATTGTTACCGCACCCTTCCTGTTTCTGAGTTCTGCCCATATTGCCTCACTGCTCGAGTCCTCCATAGTGCCCTCCTTCAGCACAGCTGTGATATCCTCTTTGACCAGTAATGCAACTCCTCCATCCCTTTTACCTCCCTCACTATGCCGCCTGAAGCATCGATATCCTGGGATATTTAGTTGCCAATCATGCCCTTCCCTCAACCAAGTCTCAGTAATAGCAATAACATCATACTCCCAGGTACTAATCCAAGCCCTAAGTTCATCTGCCTTACCTACTACACTTCTTGCATTAAAACAAATGCACCTCAGACCACCAGTCCCTTTGCATTCATCATCTGCTCCCTGCCTACTCTTTCTCTTAGTCACGCTGACTTCATTATCTAGTTCCTTACAGGCTTTAGTTACTACCTCCTTACTGTCCACTGACCTCCTCATTTGGTTCCCATCCCCCTGCCACATTAGTTTAAACCCTGCAGTTCCCATTTAAGAGGTTCAGGTAGCCTTGAAGAGGTGCAAGCTAGCTATACATCATGTTAGCCATGCACACTGGGCCCCTGCTGAACATGCAGCCAGTCAGCAGTGTGCTTCACACTGGGCTGCACGTGACAATCATGTTGGCAACATGAAGTCTCCTCGCCTAATAATGGGCCCAATCTAATTTTTCCCCATGTATGTCTCAGTGAGGATTCTTCTGATTGTTGAAGAGCCACAGCATGGCTTGACGTCCTCACACAAGTTCCAGATCCCCTGTGGAGGGCATCATGCTAAAAAAAGATCTCTTGTAGCTGTAGATTGCCACTCCAAAGCCCGTGGAAACCTGTGGGCAGCTGTAAGCATGATTAATAGTGAGTGCCATTCTTTCATTGCTGACCGCAAAATCTAGGCCATATAGCTGGTGGAACAGGTTGGAAATGTGTGGGGAGAGGGAAAGTGAAGAGAGAAGGATTAAAGGCCCTTTGAGGTGACAGGTAGAATGAGAGTGATGGTATTAACTGACAGAGAGTGGGGAGGGAGAGTGACAACATTAATGGCGGGGGGGTGCGGTGGTGGGGAGTGCGATGTACATCAGGGAAGAATATCAATTTTAATTGGAGAGAAAGTACCCCAGCAACAGCAGAAAGGGTTGGAAGAGGAGATAGAACTCCATGAAAGCATGTGGAGTTGGATGAACAAATTGGGCTCAGAGGGAGTAGAATAGCTGTGGACTTGGGCATGGAGTTTGGACGTGGAACAGTGACTGTTGAGGTAACTGTTGTATAAGGATCTGAAAGGGCTAATGTTTTGGACAGCGTGTACCACTGTGATGATGATGTAAAGGATCATATGTGTAATGGGCTAGGGGAGAAGCAAGAAGCATCATGCAGTGTAAGAGCTAGACAGGTTTATGGAAAGTGTATATAATCCATGTAAATGTAATAAATGAGTTACTGTTTAGATTTACAATGACCTCGAGATCTCTGTAAACCAAGCTCAACCTAGCATCTGAAATGCTTACAAAAATATACAGCATGGTGGCAACGGTGAGCACACCCAGAAGATTTTAAGAAGCCTAACCTGGTACAGTCGTGCCAAAAGACTGCAGATCACATGGAGAAGCTGTGAAAAGCTCCAGAGCTGCTCCATAGATGAGGAAAAGACACAGAGAGTCAGTTAGTCAGCTGCACAGGTATTCAGGCTGCACCACAGAAATGTGGTGGTCTGTGCGTAAAATCCAAGTCCAGTGATCGCAGGCATTGAGTCGCAGAGCCAAGTGATGGTCAGGGATTGGGGGAGCAACCTTTAGAAAAGGGTAGAAACATTGTCTAATGGCGCACTGAGCAGGCAAAATGGAGAAAAGCCGAATCCTCACAAAGGGTGGATCTGAAGTCGGCAGCCATTATTTGAACAGACCGTGAGGGAAAAGCATGGGAAACCTCCGAAAAACATGGGAACACTTCCATAGTGAGAACGAAAATTTATTGAAGAAAGTGACCTATGGAGTTCAGGAAGGATATGGATCGAAAGTATATGATGCTTGAAAGCTTTGAGAATTTGGAAGGACCTAACCAGTTTCAGCATTGGTCTCTGTGGAGGAGAAAACTTTTAAGATACAGAATTGCTTCCCAGCTGCACAGCAAGTCTGAAACTGAACAAGTTAACACATTGCTGTACTCAATAGTACAATTGCTGATGATATGATCATAAGGTAGGGCATCAATGTTTGATGATATTTTACAAGCCTTCGATAACTATTTTAATTTAAGAATGATAAGATCTTAGAATAGAAGGGTCCAGAAACCAGGAAAATACTTTCATTAATGATTTGTGTAGACTGGCTGAAGGATGTGAATATGGAGAACTAAAGACAGAATTGATAAGAGTTGTGGGCATTGCAGATGAATCTGTATTGGAGGTCTAAAGAAGACCTCACTCTAGAGAAAGTGATACAGATTGTTAGACTGCTGAAGCAAGTCCAAATACATCTAGAAGAGATGACCAGGATGGGAGTCATTTCTCCTGTCATCAAACCATCGGAGTGGTGTTCGGGAATATTCCAGTTCCTAAACCAAAGAGTACTCTTCGCATTTGTGTAGACCTAACTTAGTTTAATAAGGCTGTCACAAAGGAAATTCATCCAATGTCCTCACTAGACAAAAGCTTGGCAAAGATATTCAAAAGCATTATATTCACGAAACCCGATGCAAATAATGGCTTTTGGCAAGTTCTATTGGATGAGAAGTCATGATTACTGACAACCCTCATCACTCCGTTTTGAAGATTTTGTTTCAATTGTTTACTATTCGGTATAACATCTGCACCTGAAATATTCCAAAGGACTATGTCAAACATTTTACAGGGCCTTAAAGGAGTAATATGCTACGGATGACATCTTAGTTCATGGTGAATCCATCGAAGAATATGACCTGAGGGTTAGAGAAGTTTTGAATCGTATACAGGAAGAAGGCCTGACACTTAATGAAAAGTGTGAATTCTCAAGAACGTCGCTTCATTTCTTAGGACACATTGTTAGTACCAAGTAGCATTGGCAGACCCGCAAAAGACAAGAGCGGGCATTTCGAAGGATCAAGGAAATGTTGGTTTCTTCAGAGATCTTAGTACATTATAACCCTTCACTTCCAACCACAATTGCAGCAGACACCTCATCTACAGGGCAAGAGGCAATCCTTTTACAAGAATAGTTGGATGGATGTAGAAGACTGATCTATTATGCATCGCGAGTATTGTTTGAGACTGAGAGAAGGTATGTTGTGTTACGACCCAGTGAGAAAGGGATCTAGGGTTCCCTCTCAGCCTTCACCTGGTCTTAACGGATCAGGGCTTTATTTTAAACAGACCATTTTTTTTAGCTCCCCCTTGGTGAATCCTTGTTCACTGCTTTCTAATTGTAAGGGAAAGAAACCAGTCAAACAGGTTTTCTTAGGTTTAAAGAAGAAAGGTTGAACTTTATTAAACTTAAATTCTAATTTAGTTAATGCCTACGGATACGTGATGTGCCTATGCTAGCATACATACACAATATGCACATGCAGATAGAGACAGAAAAGAGCAGAAGAAATAAAGTGGAAAAGTTTGAGGCAATATCTGAAGATGGTTTTGGTTACTGTTCTTGGGGCTCACTGTAGAGTACTTGATTGTAGGTAGGTCTTGCTTTTTTGTTGGGGCCCAGTATTCTTCTTAAACCTTGTTCGATGTCATAGACTTTTCTCTCTTGAGGTTCACGTTTTCAGTAGATTTGGAGTTCCTTGAGAAAGAAATGGGAGCAGACAGGAGAGGTCTTCACAGTCCAGGAGCAAACAGTCTCTCTCTCTCAAGCTGTTTGTACAATTCAAAAAAAACTCAGGTTGCCCAACAGGTTAGTTATGTCAGGTTTGACCATGTCTGTTTGTGGATTCAGCCATCTTAGCAGTCATCCTGGAATGTGAGCTTCTTCACCTTCAATGTCTGGTGATTAAAGTCCATTGTGGGTTGAATGTGTCAGGGAATGGTCCTTTGTCTCCACAAGCTCTGTCTGTTGTTATGTATAATTATTTTTTCCACCCATGGCTGATCTGTTTAACAAGTCATTTCCTCGCTCCAGCAACAGTTTCAAATCAATGTTCATATCACAAAATTAATAAGCCTCATTCTTGGCAGGTGGGGGGTCTGCATGACAGTTGTCATAGAGAAAGAAGCTCATGTGGGCTTGCAAAAAGTTCTCAGATTATATTATTGGTTTAAAAGTTGTCATTGAGACAGATCACAATCCCCTAGTTTCCTTACTGGACGAAAAGGAACTCACCAGAATGCCTCTGAGAATTCAGAGATTCTGGTTGAGGCTAATAAGATTCACATACCAAACGGTGTATGTACAAGTCAAGATGCAAACTTCTGCAGATGTTTTATCAAGAGCTACTGTTGATTATCCTGCACAACAGGATGTTAACGTCGTGGGCAAGATTGAGTCGTACTCAGCATACACTGCATCGCAATGGCCAGCAAGTACACAAAAACTCCAAGAAATTCATCAGGCTCAGACTGAGATGAGGAATGCATCTGAATACACCAATATTGCACACTAGGTTGGCCACAGCAATGACCCAGTCGTAAAGTCAAAAGAAAATTATCTTCAAGTTCAGGAAAGACTTCACTATTGTGATTCCTGTCTCACTCCGGACAGGTATCTTGGAAAGATTACATCTATATGGGTATCACGAAATGTCGAATATGGGTACAGTCATCCATCTGGTGGCCAGCGAGATCCAGAAATATAGAATAAATGATCTCTAATTGCCAGGTATGCATAGTGCACAGACCAGACCAAAGGGAATCCCTTATATTGACACCATTTTCAACCAGACTGTGGGAATGTCAAAGGATGGATCTATTTAGGTTCCATGGGAAACCCTACATGATAGTGATTGACTATTTTTCAAGATGGATTGAAGTGTAAAGGTTGTATACAATAACTACTGAATCTGTCATTCGAGTTTTACAGGAGATCTTCACAACGCATGGCATTCCTAACGAGGTTGTGTCAGATAATGGACCACATTTTTCAAATGAAGCAAATGCATGGGAACACCATCACCTGCAAATTCCCCTCCAAGTCACACACCATCCTGACTTGGAACTATATCGCCGTTCCTTCACTGTCGCTGAGTCAAAATCTTGGAACTCCCTTCCTAACAGCACTGTGGGTGTACCTACATCACATGGACTGCAGTGGTTCAAGAAGGCAGCTCACCACCACCTTCTCAAGGGCAATTAGGGGTGGGCAATAAATGCTGGCCTGGCCAGCGACGCCCACATCCCATGAATGAATAAAAAAAAACTTTACACAATTTGTGGGAAAATGTGGATTTGTATATCTTACAAGTTCCCCGAGATATCCTCAATCTAATGGTGAGGCTGAAAGAGGAGTCAGAACTATTAAAGCGTTGTTGAAGAAAACAAAGATTTTCAAACTGCACTCTTAAACTACAGATCTACTCCATTGCAATGTCGATTATCACCATCAGAGTTGTTGATGGGGAGGAAGCTCAAAACTCAAATTCCTATCTTAACCAAAAAAACTACTTCTAGGGCTAGAAGTCCAGGATTATCAGAGAGTTCAAGACAGAGAGGTCACATAGGAAACAACAAGTTCAGAATTGCAATAGGAGATATTGTATCAGAAACCTACCAAAGTTGATGGAGGATAAAAGGTATGGATATGAGACCAAGGCAGGGAAGGAGTAATTATCCAGCAAGATGAAACTCAGAGATCTTATTTAGTACATTCTCCAGAAGATACTATAAAACGAGATAGGAGAAACCTTATTCCTATTCCTCAAAGACATGAATCAATTATATATTTGGATGAACCAGATGTTGACCCTGAAGTTCAGAGAAAATCAGATACCAGAAACCTCAATGAAGGCCATCCAAGTCAATGACCAAGAGTTCAGAGAAAGACTACTGATCGTCCAAGTCCAACAAGAGTACGATCAGGGAGAGTCATGAAGCCTCCTGACAGATTGAATCTGTGATGTTAGAGACTTGGGGGGAGATGGGGTAATATGTAAATGTAAAAATGAATGTATATATGTAAAAAATAAATATGGACAAAGTCTTGAGGGGAGATGTAGTATAAGGGTCTGAAAAGGTTAATGTTTGGGGCAGTGAGAGTAACACCTCCCACTGTGATGATGATGTAAGAGATCACATGTGTAATGGGCTTGGGGAGAAGCAAGAAGCATCATGCAGAGTAAGAGCTAGACAGGTTATGGAAAGTGTACATAGTCCATGTAAATGTAATAAATGAGTTACTGTTTAGATTTACAACAACTCTGAGATCTCTGTTAACCAAGCTCAACCCAGCATCTGAAATGCTAGCAATAATATACAATAGTAACTGCGGGGAAATGATCTCTGGGTCGCTTTGTATTCTCTTTTTCAGATTAAAATCCTTTAATTGTAAAATGCAATAGTGTTTAAAATGAACAATCATTTTCAATGCATAAAAAAAATGTAAATCCTATGGGGACCCCCTAAACTCACTAGAAATGCATGGCCAATCTGAGAGTTTCAATATTTGGATTTCCTCCTTTGGGATTTCATGCATTTAGATTTTGTTTTTCTCTGATTTAGTAAGGAATATGGTGTATACCTACAGCTTAAGGTATAAAGCCTGTGTAAGTATTTGTGTTGGCATGTTATTGGATATAATCAAGGGCCTTTCAGGAGCTGTCAGCATTTTGGGGCCTTTGTCAGTTTTTATGAAGTCAATACTAAATTTCTGGGTTGACATGTTCACCGTCTGTATGGCTGAGCTACTCACTATATAAATTCAGTAAACCATTGCAGAAGGCCAGGCATTTGCTTAGTGCTGCAGATGAAATGCAGCCAAAGAATTGAGGCAAGGCTGGAAGATAAGGAAATTGAAATAATTGGAAAGGCTCTCTGAATGTGTCCAAAAATAAATGCAAAAGATAGCTTGTCATGCTGGATTTTGTTTTTGATGTGAGGTGGGAAAACAGGAAGGTGCAGCCAGAGTCAACTTTAACAACACCAGATGTCTCATAAATTATATCCTGGATTGCTGAAATCACAGGGAGACCTGGTGACATTCAACTGAACTGACTTGCTGTATCATTGTTGTTATAACTCATTTGGTAGTGCTCTCACCTGTGCGTTATAGGGCTGGATTTTATAAGCTCGTCACTTCAAAAATGGCAGCCCGCCTGCCAAAAAGCCGCCACAAGCATTACGGCTCATTTATCACTTAAATAGCCAGGGTGGGCCGCCCCCCAGCCCCTCCTCCGACCCCGATCTCGTGGAGGGGGTGAGCTGTCCGTCTCCAGCAATGGTGTCAGCTGTCTTTGCGTAAGCGCTGACGCCATTTTTAAAGGGCTGTTAGCCCTACTGGCTTATTTAAA
This sequence comes from Heterodontus francisci, assembly GCF_036365525.1. Classification (NCBI taxonomy): domain Eukaryota; kingdom Metazoa; phylum Chordata; class Chondrichthyes; order Heterodontiformes; family Heterodontidae; genus Heterodontus; species Heterodontus francisci. The sequence goes on from NC_090375.1 coordinate 44,128,709, forward strand.
TATTTAAAGATAGATTGAATGAAATTAAATAAATATATTTCTTTTATCCCTCTCCCACCTCTCTAATAACAATTAAGTTAATTATTTGCCCTTCCTCCCCAAAACAATTAGCTTTACCATCTGGCCTTGCACCCCCACATCCCCGCAAACTGCACAAGCTTTAAACTACAACCCTTTCCACCATCCCCTACATCCATGACGTTAATTTGATCCTGTTACTGCCGCCCCCCACCCCCCTCCACTGTACTGATAAACCTACCTACCACCCCCACCCCCCCCCCACCCACTCCCCACGAGTGTTGCGCTTCGTTTCCCCGGAAGGGGATCCGAAGACATGGGAGTGCCAGCCGCCGGGCCGAAGATCGAGCCGGGCCCTTCCAGTGTCGAGGTCCATGGTGGGCTTCATCTGGGGCCATCTTCAGGCGCCCCACCCCCCCACCATGGATCCTGACATCGAGGGCTCCTAAAAATCCAGCCCATAAGGTTGTGGATTTAGGTCCCAGGTCTTAGGAGGGAGTGCTGCATTGCAGAAGGTGGTGCCTTTCAGATAAGACGTTAAACTGACATGCTGTCTGCTCTGTCAGGTGGACTTAAAAGATACCATCGTACTATTTTGAAGAAGAGCAGGGGAGTTATCCCAGGAGTCCTGGACAATACTTATCCCTCTGCCAACATCACAAAAACAGATTATCTGGTTATTATCACGTTACTGTTTGTGGGAGCTTGCTGTGGGCAAATTGGCTGCTGTGCTTCTTACATTATAACAGTAACTACACTTCATCTGTACTTTATTGACTGTAAAGTGCTTGGGATGTCCTACGGTCATGAAAGGCACAATATAAATGCAAGTCTTCTTTTTTCTTTTTCTGATAGAGGTGAGGAGGCCAGAGAGAAGGGTGAACAATTTACAATAGCTGTTCCTCATGTATGGCAGCTAAATCCGGTTAAATGCTTAAACCAAGAAGAAGATTCCTGGCATATCTGACGAATTAATGGAGTAGATTTTCTTGTGTTGTACTTGGATATTAAATAATCACCTGAGTGGACCACAGAGAGAAATATTCAATTCGGAAGATCACACAACAGATCCCGCCTGATTTTCCTCTACACACTTCATCAAGGCAATTGTTCAATGTCCAAGAGCAAAAGAGGAACATCTGCCCTGTTGTTTCCAATAGAACTATGGGATGAGCATGAAGAACAAAAACAGATTATTCAAGCTATCTAGCCTATCTTTTACTTTGTTAACCATGGTAGTTTTTCATCTTTTTAATGCCAATTGTGTGGCCTTTTTTCCATATCCCTTAACATAATACTTGTCGACCAAGAAAACTAGCAGAAAAATGACAAGTAGCTTCAAAATGGCTAACAACTCAAGATTATCCCTGAATCCAGGACTATTATATGTACGTTGAAAGTGAAATAGGATATGGGATTGTCATAACATAAGCTCCAAGGATACCTAACAGTCCATTGATTGTACAGGTGAAGATTGTGGCAAATGTTACAATAATTTCCCCTTGTTAGTTGTGGAGAAACTGGTTACTATGACCATACAATAGTAGATTAAACATTGATGGTACTGTTGTCACAGTGATGCATAGGCATTATCTCCCCTGTTCTCACAGTGCACAAAGGTGCTCTTCTGTCCCCAGACCACAAATTTACACTGGCATTCTTCACCTCCATTCTCCCAGCTTATTCTGGTATTCTACCCCACTTGAGTTTCTGGCAGTTCTCTTACCCTTTCGCCTTTAGTCTAATGCGGATATGCTTCTTCCCTGAGCTCCCTCATTCCAGTTTATGTTGAACCATTTCACATCTCCACCAAGCTTACACTGATGCTCTTCAGCCCCTCCCAAAGTAGCAATTTGCTATATTCTGGGTGGGGAACTAAAACCAAGAGTGGCTCGGTAGCACCACTACTGACCGAGCTGGCCGAGTCCTAAAGGACATAGCTGCTAGACTGGGGTTGCGGCAGGTGGTGAGGGAACCAACAAGAGGGAAAAATATACTTGACCTCGTCCTCACCAATCTGCCTGCTGCAGTTGCACCTGTCCATGATGGTATTGGTAGGAGTGACCACCGCACAGTCCTTATGGAGGCGAAGTCCCGTCTTCACATTGAGGATACCCTCCATTGTGTTGTTTGGCACTACCACCATACTGAATGAGATAGAATTCGAACAGATATAGCAATGCAAAACTGGGCATCTATGAGGCACCGTGGGCCATCAGCCGCAGCAGAATTGTATTCAATCACAATCTGTAAGCTCATGGTCCGGCATATGCCCCACTCTACCATTACCATCAAGTTGGGGGATAAACCCTGGTTCAATGCAGAGTGCAGGAGGGCATGCCAGGAGCAGCATCAGGCATACTTCAAAATGAAGCGTCAACCTGGTGAAGCTACAACCCAGCACTAGAGTCATAGACTCATACAGTATAGAGATATACAGCACAGAAACAGGCCCTTCAGCCCATTGTGTCTGTGCCAGCTATCAAGCACTGAACTATTCTAATCCCATTTTCCAGCACTTGGCCTGTAGCCTTGTAAGCTATGGCGTTTCAAGTGCTCATCTAAATACTTCTTAAGTGTTGTGATGGTACCCGCCTCTACCACCGCTTCAGGCAGTGCGTTCCAGATTCCAACCACCCTCTGGGTGAAAAAAAAAATCCTCAAATCTCCTCTAAACCCCCTTTCCCTGACCTTAAATCTATGCCCCCTGGTTATTGACTCCTCCGCTAAGGGAAAAAGTTTCTTTCGATCGAACCTATCAATGCCCCTCAAAATTTTGTATACCTCAGTCATGTTCCCGATGGTGGGGGAGTCTAGAATCAGGGGTCAGAGTCTAAGGGTACAGGGTAAACTTTTCAGGATTGAGATGAGGAGAAATTTCTTCACCCAGAGAGTGGTGAGCCTGTGGAATTCACTACCACAGAAAGCAGTTGAGGCCAAAACATTGTATGGTTTCAAGAAAGAGTTAGATATAGCTCTTGGGTCTAAAGGGATCGAAGGGTATGGGGGGAAAGCGGGAACAGGCTACTGCATTGGATGATCAGCCATGATCATAATGAATGGTGGAGCAGGCTCGAAGGGCCAAATGGCCTACTCCTGCTCCTACTTTCTATGTTTCTATATCCCCCCTCAGCCTTCTCTGCTCTAAGGAAAACAACCCTAGCCTTTTCAGTCTCTCTTCATAGCTGAAATGCTCCAGCCAAGGCAACATCCTGGTGAATCTCCTCTGCACCCTCTCCAGTGCAATCACATCCTTTCTATAGTGTGCTGACCAGAACTGTACACAGTACTCCAGCTGTGGCCCAACTAGCATTTTATACAGCTCCATCATAACCTCGCTGGTCTTATTTTCTATGCCTCAGCTAATAAAGGCAAGTCTCCCATATACCTTCCTACCACCTTCTCTACCTGTGCTGCTGCTTTCAGTGATCTTTGGACAAGTACACCAAGGTCCCTCTGACCCTCTGTACTTCCTAGGGTTCTACCATCCATTGTATATTCCCTGGCCTTGTTAATCCTCCCAAAATGCATCACCTCACACTTCTCAGAATTAGATTCCATTTGCCACTGCTCCGCCCATCTTACCAGCCCATCTGTATCGTCCTGCACTTGTGTGCTAAACAACACAGGCAGCATGCGCCAGACAGAGCTAAGCAACCCCAAAACCAAAGAATCAGGTCTAAGCTCTGCAGTCCGGTGACATCCAGTCGTGAATGGTGGTGGACAGTTCAACAACTAACTGGAGGAGGTGGCTCCACAAATAACCCCATCCTCAATGATGGGGAAGCCCAGCACATCAGTGTAAAAGATAAGGCCGAAGCATTATCCTCAGCAACAATCTTCAGCCAGAAGTACCGAGTGGATGATCCATTTCGGCATCCTCCTGAAGTCCCCAGCATCACAGATGCCAGACTTCAGCCAATTTGATACATTCCATGTGATATCAAGAAACAACTGAAGGCACTGGATACTGAAAAGGCTATGAGCCCTGACAACATTCCGGCAATAGTACTGAAGACCTGTGCTCCAGAAATTGCCGTGCCCCTAGCCATGCTGTTCCAGTACAGCTACAGCACTGGCATCTACCCGACAATGTGGAAAATTGCCCAGGTATGCGGAGCTAAAGTGTGGCGAGTCGAAGAGACTTAACAGTTGGCAGGAAAAAAGACAGAGGCGCAAGGGAAGAGCCAACTGTGTCACAGCCCCAACAATCAAATTTTTCTGCAGCACCTGTGGAAGAGCCTGTCACTCTAGAATTGGCCTTTATAGCCACTCCAGGCACTGCTCCACACACCACTGACCACCTCCAGGCGCTTACCCATTGTCTCTCGAGATAAGGAGGCCAAAGAGATCATGCCCTATACACAAAAAGCAGGACAAGTCCAACCTAGCCAATTACTGCCCTATCAGTCTACTCTCAATCATCAGTAAAGTGATGGAAGGTGTCGTCGACAGTGCTATCAAGCGGCGCTTGCTTAGCAATAACCTGCTCACTGGTGCTCAGTTTGGGTTCTGCAAGAGCCACTCAGCTCCTGACCTCATTACAGCCTTGGTTCAAAAATGGACCAAAGAGCTTAACTGAAAAGGTGAGGTGAGATATCAAGGCAGCATTTGACCGAGTATGGCATTAAGAAGCCCTAGCAAAACTGGAGTCAATGGGAATCAGGAGGAAAACTCTCTGCTGGTTGGAGTCATACCTAGTGCAAAGGAAGATTGTGTGTGGTTGTGGTTGTTGAAGGTCAATCATCTCAGCTCCAGGACATCACTGCAGGAGTTCCTCAAGGTAGTGTCCTAGGCTCAACCATCTTTAGCTGCTTCATCAATGACCTTCCTTCGACCATAAGGTCAGAAGTGGGGATGTTCGCTGATGATTGCACAATGTTCAGCACTATGCACGACTTCTCAGATACTGAAGCAGTCCATGTAGGAATGCAGCAAGACCTGGACAATAACCAGGCTCAGGCTGATAAGTGGCAAGTAATATTCATGCCACACAAGTGCCAGGCAATGACAATCTCCAAGAAGAGAAAATCTAACCATCTCCCCTTGACATTCAACAGCATTACGATTGCTGAATCCCCCAGCTCCTGGGGGTTGCCATTGACCAGAAACTGAACTGGAAGGCCGTATAAATACCATGGCTACAAGAGCAGGTCAGAGGCTAGGAATCCTGTGGCAAGTAACTCAACTCCTACTCTCCAAAGTATGTCACCATCTACAAAGCACAAGTCAGGAGCGTGATGGAATAATTTCCACTTGCCTGGATGGGTGCAGCTCCAACAACACCATCCAGGACAAAGCAGCCCACTTGATTGGCAGCCCATCCACCACCGACACACAGTGGCAGCAGTGTTACCATCTACAAGATGCACTGCAGCAATGCACCAAGGCTCCTTAGACAGCACCTTCCAAACCCGCGACCTCTACCACCTAGAAGGACAAGGGCAGCAGATGCATGGCAAAACCACAACCTAAAAGTTCCCCTCCAAGCCACACACCATCCTGACTTGGAACTGTATCGCCGTTCCTTCACTGTTGCTGGGTCAAAATCCTGGAACTCCTTTCCTAACAGCACTGTGGGTTTACCTACCCCACATGGAGTGCAGTAGTTCAAGAAGGCAGTTCACCACCACCTTCTCAAGGGCAATTAGGGATGGGCAATAAACACTGGCCTAGCCAGCGATGCCCCCATCCAATGAAAGAATTTAAAAAAAAATTGAATTGGAGGTAAAACTGGCGGGATTTCTGGCAGATGATTTCATCTAGTCCCATCTCCTCCTCTAACATCCACACCAAAGGGCAGGTAGGAGCAAGAATTGCCCGTTTCACCCTCCAGTTGAAATTTTATAGCAGAGAAAAGAGAAAATGTTAATGTTTCAGGTCAACGATCTGTTCCTCTCTCCACAGATGCTGCCTGACCTGCTGAGTATTTCCAGCATTTTCTGTTTTTATTTCAGATTTCCAGCATGCACAGTAGGAGTTGAGTTACTCGCTGCAGGATTCCTAGCCTCTGACCTGCTCTTGCTGCCATGGTATTTATATGGCTACTCCAGTTCAGTTTCTGGTCAATGGCAACCCCCAGGAGCAGGGAGATTCAGCAATCGTAATGCCATTGAATGTCAAGGGGAGATGGTTAGATTTTCTCTTCTTGGAGATTGTCATCGCCTGGCACTTGTGTGGCATGAATATTACTTGCCACTTATCAGCCTGAGCCTGGTTATTATTCAGGTCTTGCTGCATTCCTACATGGACTGCTTCAGTATCTGAGAAGTCGCGATGGAACCAAGTCTAATTCTGAATTCTCCACCTGTTTGGCCCAGGATTTCAGGGCCATTGTTCTATAAACTTGCTGCATAAAGAAATTTCTCTAAATCTCTCGCCTCACTCTTTTACTAAAACACTTCCTATTATAAAATGCTGCTGTACAGTAGAGAAGAAAACATAGCAGCATATCCCCCAATAGCAGCAGAGACATGGAGGAACAGATTGGGAGGCAGATTTTGGAAAGGTGCAGAAGTAACAGGGTTGTTGTCATGGGGACTTCAACTTCCCTACTATTGATTGGAACCTCCTTAGTGCAAATAGTTTGGATGGAGCAGTTTTTGTCAGGTGTGTCCAGGAAGGTTTCCTGACTCAATATGTAGATAGGCCGCCTAGAGGGGAGGCTTTGTTGGAATTGATGCTTGGCAACGAACCAGGCCAGGTGGCAGATCTCTCGGTGGGAGAACATTTCGGTGATAGTGATCACAACTCCCTGACCTTTACTATAGTCATGGAGAGGGACAGGAGCAGATGGGATGGGAAAATATTTAATTGGGGGAGGGGGAATTACAATGCTATTAGGCAGGAACTGGGGAACATAAATTGGGAACAGATGTTCTCAGGGAAATGCACGACAGAAATGTGGAGGTTGTTTAGGGAGCACTTGCTGCGACTGCTGGATAGATTTGTCCTGATGAGGCAGGGAAGGGATGGTAGGGTGAAGGAATCTTGGATGACAAGAGATGTGGAACAGCTAGTCAAGAGGAAGAAGGAAACTTACTTAAGGTTCAGGAAGCAAGGATCAGACAGGGCTCTAGAGGGTTACAAGGTAGCCAGGAAGGAACTGAAGAATGGACTTAGGAGAGCTAGAAGGGGACATGAAAAAGTCTTGGTGGGTCGGATGAAGGAAAATCCCAAGGCGATCTACACTTATATGAGGAACAAGAGGATGGCCAGAGTGAGGGTAGGGCCGATCAGGGATAGTGGAGGGAACTTGTGCCTGGAGTCGGAGGAGGTAGGGGAGGTCCTAAATGAATACTTTGCTTCAGTATTCACTAGTGAGAGGGAACTGGTCATTCGTGAGGACAGCGTGGAACAGGCTGATATGCTTGAACAGGTTGAAGTTAAGAGGGAGGATGTGCTGGAAATTTTGAATGATATGAGGACAGATAAGTCCCCGGGGCCAGACGGGATATACCCAAGGATATTACGGGAAGCGAGGGAGGAGTTGGTGCGCCTTTGGCGATGATCTTTGCGTCTTCACTGTCCACTGGAGTAGTACCGGATGATTGGAGGGTGGCAAATGTTGTTCCCTTGTTCAAGAAAGAGAATAGGGATAACCCTGGGAATTATAGACCAGTCAGTCTTACGTCGGTAGTGGGCAAAGTGTTGGAGAGGATTCTGAGAGACAGGATTTATGATTATTTGGAAAAGCATGGTTTGATTAGAGACAGTCAGCATGGCTTTGTGAGGGGCAGATCATGCCTCACAAGCCTTATGGAATTCTTTGAAGATGTGACAAAACTCATTGATGAAGGAAGAGCAGTGGATGTGGTGTATATGGATTTTAGCAAGGCGTTTGATAAGATTCCCCATGGTAGGCTCATTCAGAAAGTGAGAAGGCATGGGATACAAGGGAAGTTGGCTGTCTGGATACAAAATTGGCTGGCCCACAGAAGTCAGAGGGTGGTAGTAGATGGAAAGTATTCAGCATGGAGCTCGGTGACCAGTGGTGTTCCACAAGGATCTGTTCTGGGACCTCTGCTCTTTGTGATTTTTATGAATGACTTGGATGAGGAAGTGGAAGGCTGGGTTAGCAAGTTTTCCGATGATACGAAGGTTGCTGGAGTTGTGGATAGTGTGGAAGGCTGTTGTAGGTTGCAAGGGGACATTGACAGGATGCAGAGCTGGGCTGAGAAGTGGCAGATGGAGTTCAACATGGAAAAGTGTGAAGTGATTCATTTTGGAAGGTCGAATTTGAATGCGGAATACAGGCTTAAAGACAGGATTCTTGGTAGTGTGGAGGAACAGAGGGATCTTGGGGTCCATGTCCATAGATCGCTCAAAGTTGCCACCCAAGTTGATAGGGTTGTTAAGAAGGTGTATGGTGTGTTGGCTTTCATTAACAGGGGGATTGAGTTTAAGAGCCACGTGGTTATGCTGCAGCTCTATAAGGCCCTTGTTCGACCACACTTGGAATATTGTGTTCAGTTCTGGTCACCTCATTATAGGAAGGATGTGGAAGCTTTAGAGAGGGTGCAGAGGAGAGTTACCAGGATGCTGCCTGGACTGGAGGGCATGTCTTAAGAAGAAAGATTGAGGGAGCTAGGGCTTTTCTCATTGGAGCGAAGAAGGATGAGAGGTGATTTGATAGAGGGGTACAAGATGATGAGAGGCATAGATAGAGTGGATAGTCAGAGACTTTTTCCCAGGGTGGAAAGGGCTATCACCAGGGGGCATAATTTTAAGGTAATTGGAGGAAGGTTTCGGGGAGATGTCAGAGGTAGGTTCTTTACACAGAGAGTGGTGGGTGCGTGGAATGCGCTGCCAACGGTGGTAGTAGAAGCAGATACATTAGGGGCATTTAAGCGACTCTTGGATAGGTACATGGATGATAGTAGAATGAAGGGTAGGTCGTTACTTAGATCTTAGAGTAGGTTAAAGGTTCGGCACAACATCATGGGCCGAAGGGCCTGTACTGTGCTGTACTGTTCTATGTTCTATGTTCTATGAATACAAAGCTAGTTGACAGACAGGAAACAAAGGATTAAGGTTACATCTACTTCATTTTATAGAATCACAGGATCACAGAATTGCTACAGCACTAAAGGAAGCCCATCGAATTGCGAATGAGCAATTCAGCTAATGCCATTCCCCTGCCTTCTTCCCATAATCCTGCACATTCTTCCTTTTCATACAACAGTCTAATTCCCTTTTGAATACTTCAGTTGAACCTGTCTCCACGACACTCTCAGGCAATGTATTCCAGACTTTAACCACTCACTGCATGTAAAAGCTTTTCCTCATGTCACTTTCACTTCTTTTGCCAATTACTTTAAATCTTCGCCCTCACGTTCTTGAACCTTTTGCTAGTGGGAACAGTTTCTCCCTATCTTCTCTGTCCAGGCCCCTCATGATTTTGAATACCGCTGTCAAATCTCCTCTCAGCCTTCTCTTCGCCAAGGAAAACTATCCTAACTTCTCCTTTCTATCTTCATAACTGAAGTTCCTCATCTTTGGAACTGTTCCTGTGAATCTTTTCTGCACTCTTTCCAATGCCTTTGCATCTTTCCTAAAGTGTGGCACCCAGAACTGGATGCAGTACTCCAGCTGAGGTCAAATTAGTATCTTATACAAGTTGAACAGAACCTCCTTGCTCTTGTACTTTATGCTATTATTAATAAAGCACAGGATACTGTATGCTTCATTGACCGCTCTCTCAACCTGTCCTGCCACCTTCAATGACTTATGCACATATACACCCAGGTCCCTCTGCTCCTGCACCCCCTTTAGAATTGTATCCTTTATTCTATATTGTCTCTCCATGTTCTTCCTACCAAATGAATCACTTCACATTTTTCTGCAATGAACGTCAGCTGCCACTTGTTCACCCATTCCACCAACTTGTCTATCTCCTTTTGAAATTCTACACTATCCTCCTCACAGTTCACAATGCTTCCAATTTCGTATCATCCACAAATTTTGAAATTGTTCCTGTACACCAAGGTTTAAGTCACTAATATCTATCAGGAACAACAAGGATCCCAACACTGATCCCTTGGGAACTCCACTGCAAACCTTCCTCCAGGCCAAAACACATCCATTAACCAATACTCTCTGTTTCCTGTCACTCAGCCACTTTCCTTTACACAATAAGTTACTTCAAAAGCTTTATTAAGCTTGTCAGACATGACTTACCTTTAGCAAGCCTATGTTGACTGCTTGAGATTATCCCATGCATCGCTAAATGCTCATTAATTTTCTCATCTAGATATTTGGGTCAAAATGGTTGACCATAATTACAGCTCAGATACAGTGAAGACTCTTAGCCTGATACAAATCCAAAGAGCAGCATGTTATATTGGTAATTTCATTTGGTTCTCTACTGGTAAATATTTTATTGATAATATTGTACAGCAGAGAGTGTCAGAACAAGGAACTACTACCCTAAGTATTGCAAACTTAAAAGGGTGAAATTGGTCTTGGGCAACAGCGCAAAACAGGCTCGTAGTGAATCGGCAGCTGTTTTTCACCATGCCCAATCTTCTTTTACTGAAGTTCACAAAACCATAGTTCAAACTCTTTTTGGTGACTCGTTTCCTAGGTTCACTATCATTTTCACCTGTTTTGAAATTTAAAAAGAATCTTGACAATATTTTACAAGTTAATGGAAAATAAATATTGGTGCAGTGAAAAATTGGTTGCTAATTTAGTACGAGCTGCTTTCGCACTGTTGGAGAAACCAATTTCACCCCCAGAGTGTTTAAAGGTTAAACTTAAACATTTTTATCCTGATAAAATAATTGGGTTGCTTTATTAAACATTTATAAATATATATTGTATTTATCTTTAAATTGGAAACAATGACAAGCAACGCATCATACTAATTGGCTATGCAGTAACTATGACAACTATAATACCTCATTAAAAAGCACAGCAGATTTCAAGCAATCAGTTTTTCTTTTTATCAATGTGCACAGCAAGTCTGTTTGTAACAGCATTTTTAAAATGTTCAACTAAGGGTCAATTTGATGCCTGATAATAGAAATAAATGTTTAAAAATAAAGTTAAGGAATGGAACGGATTATACTGATAATAGAAGCAGATCAGAAAATGAGGATGAAAATAGCTTTAAGGAGTAGTCAGCAGAAAGAGGAGACAAGAATATAAATTTGCAGATAAAGTGAGCTTTTGGTTTGCACATTGGAGTTGAATTTAATTAAAACTGTTTTTTTTGGGGGGTGTGCACTAGTGACTGTGTGTCATGGACAAGCACAATAATAATTTGAGAAAAGCAAACTCTATAAGATTACTAGGGTTGAAAAATTGGCCTGAGCTAATTACTTGTGGGGTCAATTTGATGCCAGCAATATGCTCCAAGGAGATGAAGACTTACAAGGGAAATTAAACAGATTGACTTTTCGCCACTGAAAATACCTTTTTCTTTACAGGCATAGAAGGATAGATTTTCCTCTTCTGTTGCAATGCTGGGAGGTCTTTGGTGGAGCGATACTCCGCCTCCCTCTAGTCTCCACTCCTCATCCTGATCCCATTTGCTGGGGTCAAGGTAAGGTAAGCACAAATTGGGCACTGAAGTGATGATACTGCTGGAGCACGCATGTCGGTTGGGGGTGAGGGGAAGGAACGTTGCTGGGATGTCTGCCACAGAGTAACATAGTGGAAGAAACCATTTGAAGATTAATGACATGTTTGGAAATCTCCTGCTTTGAAAAAGGCGCCAGGATCAATTGCATTAGTTGAAACAGCCCTGTACATTTTTAGAACTTCCCTCTGTCTCCTTGGAAACTATAAATATCCGAATGCCTATTGGAGCACCCTTTCAGAGCAGTAACGCTATTGAAGTGTTAATGAAGAAAAATATATTGCATGCTTTATTGCCCACATTTTTCTTGAGTGCACCTGCTGTCACATTCGGAAGAATATCCCAGAAGTGGAGAGGAATGTTGGCAGATCTATGGGGTGGCTATCTAGGCTCCCTTTCTCCATCATCCCTGCTATTGCCTGTAAACAGGCCATAATGGAGAGGAAAGTCTATATGGATTTCTCAACCATCCACAACACCATCTCCCTTTCCAATGGCAGCTTTCCATGCAAGCACAGCAGATACAACACCGACCTTTTTATCTCCTGTCTCCACACTGTCCAAGACTCCAAACACTCCTTCCAGGTGATTTTTTAAAAAATTCATTCATGGAATGTGGGTGACGCTGGCCAGGCCAGCATTTATTGCCCATCCCTAATTTCCCTTGAGAAGGTGGTGGTGAGCTGCCTTCTTGAACCGCTGCAGCCCATTTGGGGTAGGTATACCCACAGTACTGTTAGAAAGGGAGTTCCAGGATTTTGACCCAGCCACAGTGAAGGAACGGTGATATAGTTCCAAGTCAGGATGGTGTGTGACTTGGAGGGGAACTTGCAGGTGGTGGTGTTCCCATGTATTTGCAACCCTGTCCTTCTAGTTGGCAGAGGTCGTGGGCTTGGAAGGTGCTGTCGAAGGAGCCTTGGTGCATTGCTGCAGTGCATCTTGTAGATGGTACACACTGCTGCCACTGTGCATCAGTGGTGGAGGAAGTGAATGTTTGTAGATGGGGTGCCAATCAAGCGGGCTGCTTTGTCCTGGATGGTGTTGAGCTTCTTGAGTGTTGTTGGAGCTGCACCCATCCAGGCAAGTGGAGAGTATTCCATCACATTCCTGACTTGTGCCTTGTAGATGGTGGACAGGCTTTGGGGAGTCAGGAGGTGAGTTACTCACCTCAGGATTCCTAGCCTCTGACCTGCTCTTGTAGCCACGGTATTTATATGACTACGCCAGTTCAGTTTCTGGTCAATGGTAGCCCCTAAGATGTTGATAGTGAGGGATTCAGCAATCGCAATGCCAAGTGGTATTCAACATGGAGGAGTACTGAATCATCAGCTGAGGGAGGGCGATAGGTGGTAATCAGTAGGAGGTTACCTTGCCCATGCTTGACCTGATGCCATGAGACTTCATGGGGTCCAGAGTTGATGTTGAGGACTCCCAGGGCAACTCCCTCCCTACTGTATACCACTGTGTCACCACCTCTGCTGGGTCTGGTGGGTGAAGTAGTGATTTACTTGTACTTCTTACAATTTAGTATACTGTATCCACTGCTCACAATGTAGTCTACTCTACATTGGGGTGACCAAATGCAGATTGGGTGGCCACTTTGCAGAACACCTCCATTTAGTCCACAAGTGCGGCACTGAGCTTCTGGCCATCTATCATTTTAATTCTCCACCTGGCTCTCAGGGTGACCTCTCCGTCCTGCAGTATTCCAATGAAGCTCAACATAAGCTCGAGGAACAGCACCTCATCTTTCAATTTGGCACTCTACAGCCTTCCAGACTCAACATTGAGTTCAACAATTTCAGACTGTAATCTCTACTCCCCATTTTATTCCCTTTCGCTTTGCACGTTTTGGTTCCTCTCATTTTTCTCTTGTTTTTGCTTTTGGACTGTAGCTGTTCATCAGTCTGCCATTCACACCTCCTTTAGACATATCTTTTGTTTCTTTACTGGTTCCTTTACCACTCCCTTTGGACTTACACCACCAACTCTTTTGTAATTGAATCTCTCCTGTCTTCTACCCTATCACAGTCTTTCTCTTTGTTCTTTTTCCAGCCCTCCCCCGTGAACTCTGTTTCTTCACACATGCTGCCTGACCCGCTGGGCATTTCCTGCGTTGTCAGTTTTTATTTAAGCATCTCTAACTCCCTTTTCAACACTTCGGTTGATTCTACACAAATGCCCAGTGCATTTGACATTCCCAAACTATGTGGCAGGAAAATGCCAGAATGGAAAATTTTGAAACATGGGACCACAACCATTAAAGATATAGAATGATGATTGATGGAGAATGATGGCAACATCAATTTAAGGGGATCAGATCTTATCCTAAACCACAGGAAAGATGCAAGAGTCTGGACGTGGGATTAAATGACAGTCTTGTAGTTGAATCACTTCTGCAATGTTATTAATAATATGTTCCAGATGTATCAATTCATTTTCAGAATTTTGTTTAAGTGGTATTGTGCTTGGCAATATGAGTTAAAGAAGCTGTGGGTGAACATCAGTTCTTGCCTGACAATTGTTTTCAGCCCTTTCGCTTCACTTCTCACAAGACCCTGTTTGTTAGTAATACCTGGTTTCACATGTGCCAAAAGGCTCCTGGTACTCCTTCAAAGTGGCCGCTTTTCATGTGCGAGCATGACCAGGGAAAGAAACTTCAGAAGAATAGTGGAAGGCTGCGAATGCCACTAGCCGCAAACTAAAATGGGCTGGCCCTGCGTCATTTTGTGGGGTCAGTCGGATTTTGATTTTAACTTTTGAGTTCCGAGAGCTCACCTTTTGGGCAGGGCAGGAAATTACATGTTGCTGCAGAATTGAAAGCCCAGCAGCAGCATAAAATAGGCACAGCAGGGAAAATTGTTTGGGTATTGGTGATTTGGAAATTGCTAACACAGAAGTGTCAGCTTTTTTGATTTTTAAAAAAATGCAGGGTTTGGTGTTAAATTTGGAAATCAGTAGTTTGTTTTTAGATGAAAGAATTGACAGAGAATAGCTTTGCGAACAGTTCTCTCCTTGTTTTCTCACAATTAAACTTATGCCTGTTTTGCTCAGGTCTGCAGGAAAAGAAAAAGAAAACTTTCATTTATATAGCACCTTTCATGACCACAGGACATCACAAAGCACTTTACAGCCAATGAAGTACTTTTGAAGTGTAACCACTGTTGTAATGTAGGAATTACGGCAGGTAATTTGCACGCGGCAAACTCCCACAAACTGCAATGTGATAATGACCAGATAATCTGTTTTTGTGATCTTGATTGAGGGATGAATATTGGCCAGGACACCAGGGATAACTCCCCTGCTCTTCCTATTGGCCAGCTGCTGTTTTTCTCCCTTTTGGGGTGAGCAGCTGACTGGAAACACCTCAATGAGACCTGGGAGTTAAAATACTCCAAGTCTGAAATTTATGGCAGAAAGTGCATTTTGCACTGGCACTACCCCCCACCCGCCCAATACCCACTCAGGATTAAAACTCATCCTCACATTTCTGTGGCTCCACGACAACACCCACTCCAACCCTACCTCTCCCCCACACTCATAGAGTACTTAGTCCAATACTTTCATCATGTCGAGGCATTGACTTTGAAAACTATCTCTGACTCAACCTCAGCCCAGTGCAAATTACATAAAATGCCTCAGGCAGCATCCTCCCCTGAAGTGTCCCATGCTCCAATTACCAATATCTTACCCGAGGCCCATCCTTGCATTCAAACTTCTCAACAAACTTACCCCACCTTAGCAACCTTTTCTAGTTTTACCAGCATCGCCACATATACCAGCTGCTTCTCTACCTCCAGGCTACTCCTTTGGTGTCTACTGTTTAACCACTACAATCCTACCCTCTGGAAGTCCCTGCCTAGATCTCTCCACCTTGGCATCTTCCTCCCACTTTCTTAAAGTTCCTCAAAGCCTTTCCCTTAATCTAAATTGCTTTGAGATATTTCCCAGTACATGAAGAGCATTGCAGTTGTTGTTTCGAAGTGGTTTATGCTTGACCTGGAAATGCTCAAAGCCAAGACTGAATTTCGTGTTTCAAAGAACACAGAACAAAGAACAAAGAACAGTACAGCACAGGAACAGGCCATTCGGCCCTCCAAGCCTGCGCCGATCTTGATGCCTGCCTAAACTAACACCTTCTGCATTTACGGGGCCCATATCCCTCTATTCCCTTCCTATTCATGTATTTGTCAAGATGTCTCTTAAACATCGCTATCGTATCTGCTTGTATCATTCGTATCATTCATCTTGAAAAAGCACAGAGGAAAAATAAATCTTCAATGCTGAAAGAGAGCTAACTGAAAAGAATCATAGTTTAATGTGAAGTGAGTACAGTGTACAGCCTATAATATTTCCTTTGAAGCTAGTGTTATTTGAATGACTTGAATTTAAATATCTGAAAACAATATTCTGGCTTAGCAATGGCCGTGGGCATGAAGAATAAGTTCATGCTCCTATGCTTGTCATGTGCTGTAAACTAGACATAAAAATCAAGCTGCGTGAATTGGGTTTTAAAAGCATTGTGAGGAGCTGAGCATTGGCCCAATAGCAAAGCATTTCTCAACAGAAATTCAAAAAAATCAAACAGTGAGTTCCTGTCAAACTAAGGGTGCTAAAAGAAGGTGATAATGATATGGGATCCACAGTCTGTGGAGATTTGCTGTGTGAATTGCCGTCTCTGGCTTACAAGTCGGAAATTCAAGATGTAAACAGACTGTGTTCACTTGGCACGAGCTGATGTGATGTGTTGGGCTGCTAATCTGCTGCGAATTCTTTCGTCAGTGCTCAGTTTTCTGAGGTTAAACAACACTGCCATCCTAGTGGGCGGCCATTTTCTTATCAGAATTATGCTGTGGGACCCTTTAGAAAAATAATGTGATGAGGGACAAAGTCATATTCTCCCAGCTGTGTTGGACAGTGTTGTTGCTAATAGTAACAGCAGACAGTGTTCTACTGATGGCCCATTGGTAAAGTCACTATCTATTGTAGCATGATGGAATCCAATAACAGCTACTTGTATTTATATAGTGCCTTTAATGTCGAAAAAAAATGACCCAAGGAGCTTCACAGAGACGAAATCAGAAAAAAAAATCCAAATAAGAATGCATCACTGATGCTAAGTTAGCATCACAATAATTGGTTTCAGTAACTCTAGCTAGGGATGCGTTGCAATTAGCCAGTGTTTGTATTCCAAATTTCTATAGTTATCCTTGCTGGAAAGTATATGTGATGGACATCAAACAAGTCCAAGATTGGGTTTAGTTGTGATGCCCTCTTCAGTTGAATAGCCCATTAACAATGTCTGTCACACAGACAAAGTGTGGGTTTATGTGCAAGGCTACTGAGGGCTTTGAAAGAACCCTTAGGGGAAGTGGGGAGAAAGTTAGGAAAATTGTTATTAGCCGCTTAAAATGTTACATTAATCACTCCTTTTCCGCAATTCCATTTATCTCCCATTATCTCGTATCTCCTTGTGTCCGAGCCCTAAATAAGTGGTGATAGTTGGGGCAAGAGTGGTAGACATGGCAGGGGGACCTTTTCTGGGTTGCTCCTCATTAACATGTGGGAAACAGGAACAGGGTGCTGGCACAAGGGTATTCCGTATAAGCAGTTTACTGATCTGGAGGTGGAAAGTACATTGATGCAGCCACTTCACCAGTATCTTGAAGGAGATGTGAAATTTTACTGTGTGACCTGCGGTGCAACAGGCAGAACAGAGTTCAGATTTTACAGCAGCAACTAAAACTCTTTCAATTCCTTTAAGGTGAAAAAACTCACAAAAAGTCACAGGAAAAATGTCTCCAAAAGCCCTAAACATCTTTATCTGAAAGCAGCTGAGAATCCCATTTTCCTCTGTGACAACTGTTGTCTGATCACGCTTCTGTGAAGAGGCTTCGGATGTTTTGCTATGTTAAAGGTGCTATATAAATACAGTTGTAGTTGATGATGGATGGAATCAAGCTTGGTTGTGATAAATTCCCAGAAGCAAATGACCTGCTAGCACTCTGGGGTGGATTTCCGAGGGGTATTTCATCTCATTAGCATAACTTTGGTACAACATTTGAGACTTCTTTTCTGTGTTAAAGAAGCTATATAAATGCAAGCTCTTTTTGTTGAAAATCAGGGATAAAGCACAATGTTAATGGAAAAAGTGTAAAACTTTTTACATCTAATTCAGCATCTCCAGAAGCCTTTCCGATGGAAACCATTTGATAAGAACTTTACATACTTTTAATTTCAAAGACCCCTATACATATAATTTGATATTAATATTAACTTAAATGGATATTTAATAACAAGCTAAAATCAGAGAGCTAATTCATCTCTGCCAGTGAGTGTACACAGTAATCAAAGAGATATGCCCAACTTTAAATGTCAAAAGTGTTTACCCTTTTCATACATGCAATTTCATGATTTATACTGGCCTGGTGTAACATTTTGATTAAGCAAACAGTAGATTAATCTTTTGCCTGAGGCCTTCTATTAATGTTTAATGAAAGAAAAAAATATCAAAAAGTGATTTGAACCAAGTCTATTACCTGGGACATACTTACAATATACAATTATAACCACTTACGTTTGTTTGTCCTCAATGCATTCAAAATGAAATATGTTGTATATCTAGATTTGAATATGCCACTAGGTTGGGAGGCACGAAGTTGAGCGGTGCGTCTAGGAACAAGAACTTCCAAAGCAGTATAGACAGATTAAGTAACTGGGTAAAACTATGGAGTTCAAAGTGGAGAACTATAAGGTTCTGCAAAAGATAAATGGGAGTATTTTCTAAATGTGGGAAACTAGAAACTGTGGAGGAGCAAAGAAATTTGGGTGTCCATGTAGACAAATCATTAAAAGCTAGTGGACAGTGAAAAAAAAAATCAGAAGTCGAAGGGAATGTTGGCCTTTATATCAAAAGGGCTGGAATACAAAGGAGAGGAAATGATACCTCAGTTGTATAAAGCATTGGCCAGACCCCATCTGGAGAACAGCATTCAGTTCTGGGCACCATGCCTCAGGAAGTATATGGTTTGTGGGGAGATACAACACAGATTCACCAGAATGATAGTGGGGTTTAAATGGTTAAATTTGCTGATGACACAAAGATAGGTAGGAAATAAGTTGTGAAGGGGACATAAGGAGGCCACAAAGGGATATAGATAGGTTAAGTGAGTGGGCAAAGATCTGGCAAATGGAGTATAATGTGGAAAAATGTGAAATTGTCCATTTTGGCAGGAAGAATAAAAAAGCATATTATCTAAAAGATGAGAAATTACAGAGCTCTGAGATGCAGAAGGATCTGGGTGTCCGAGTGCATGAATCACAAAAGGTTAGTAAGCAGGTACAGCAAGTAATTAGGAAAGCTGATAGAATGTTGTTGTTTATTGCAAGGAGAATTGAATACAAAAGTAAGGAGGTTATGCTTCAGTTATACAGGGCATTGGTGACACCTGGAGTAATGTGGACAGTATTGGTCTGCTTATTGGCTGCCTGCAATGAATTTGGCCTAACCATCAGCCTCAAGAAAACGAACATCATGGGGCAGGACGTCAGAAATGCTCCATCCATCAATATTGGTGACCACGCTCTGGAAGTGGTTCAAGAGTTCACCTACCTAGGCTCAACTATCACCAGTAACCTGTCTCTAGATGCAGAAATCAACAAGCGCATGGGAAAGGCTTCCACTGCTATGTCCAGACTGGCCAAGAGAGTGTGGGTAAATGGCGCACTGACACGGAACACAAAAGTCCGAGTGTATCAGGCCTGTGTCCTCAGTACCTTGCTCTATGGCAGCGAGGCCTGGACAACATATGTCAGCCAAGAGCGACGTCGCAATTCATTCCATCTTCGCTGCCTCCGGAGAATACTTGGCATCAGGTGGCAGGACCGTATCTCCAACACAGAAGTCCTCGAGGCGGCCAACATCCCCAGCTTGTACACACTACTGAGTCAGCGGCGCTTGAGATGGCTTGGCCATGTGAGCCGCATGGAAGATGGCAGGATCCCCAAAGACACATTGTACAGCGAGCTCGCCACTGGTATCAGACTCACTGGCCGTCCATGTCTCCGCTTTAAAGACGTCTGCAAACGCGACATGAAATCCTGTGACATTGATCACAGGTCGTGGGAGTCAGTTGCCAGCATTCGCCAGAGCTGGCGGGCAGCCATAAAGACGGGGCTAAAATGTGGCGAGTCGAAGAGACTTAGTAGTTGGTAGGAAAAAAGACAGAGGCGCAAGGGGAGAGCCAACTGTGCAACAGCCCTGACAAGCAAATTTCTCTGCAGCACCTGTGGAAGAGCCTGTCACTCTAGAATTGGCCTTTATGGCCACTCCAGGCGCTGCTTCACAAACCAGGCGCGTATCCATTGTCTCTCGAGATAAGGAGGCCAAAGAAGAGAAGATTGGTCTGCTTATTTAAGGAAGGATGCAGTTCAGAGAATGTTTACTAGACTAATACCTGGAATGGGTGGGTTGTCTTATGAGGAAAGGTTGGACAGGCTATGCTTGATTCCACTGGAGTTTAGAAAAGTAAGAGGCGACTTGATTGAAACATATAAGATTTTGAGGGGTCTTGACAGGGTGGATGTGGAGAGGATGTTTCCTTTTGTGGGAGAATCTAGAACTAGGGGTCACTGTTTAAAAAAAGGGGTCACCCATTTAAGACAGAGATGAGGAGAATTTTTTTCTCTCAGAGGGTCATGAATCTTTGGAACTCTCTTCCTCAAAAGGTGGTGGAAGCAGAGCCTTTGAATATTTTTAAGGCAGAGGTAGACAGATTCTTGATAAGCAAGGGGGTGGAAGGTTATTGGCAGTAGGCAGGAATGTGGAGTTGAGATTACAGTCAGATCAGCCATGATCTTGTTGAATGGCGAAGCAGGCTTGAGGGGCCGAGTGGCCTCGTCCTGCTCTTAATTCGTATGTTCGTATGTAAATTATGAGGATAAGTTTCATGATCTTGGCTTGTATTCCTTTGAGTATAAAAGATTGAGAGGTGATTTAATCAAGGTGCTTAAAATGATAAAGATATTCTATAGGGTAGATAAGGAAAAATTATTTCATCTGGTGTGGGAATCCAGAACAAGGGGGACATTCTTAAAATTAGAACCAGGGCCTCCAGCAGTGGAATCAGGAAGCACTTCTTTGCACAAAGGGTATAGAATTATGGTACCATCTCTTCTGAAAGGCTATGGATGCTGGTCAATTGAAGCTGTCTAGACTGAGATTGGAAAATTTTTGTTAGGTATGGGTATAAAGGGATATGAATTAAAGGTGGGTAAATGGAATTAAGATAATCCAATGATCAGTAGTGAAAGGGAAACTAGATAAACACATGAGGGAGAAAGGAATAGAAGGATATGTTGATGGGGTCAGATGAAGAAGAGTGGGAGGAGGCTAACAGGGGGGTGGGGGGTGCATAAAGACCAGCATGGGCATGTTAGGCCAGATAGCCTGCTTCTGTGCCATAGTACTTTGTAATATTTTATAATTGAATGGTAAAGCATGTTCTAAGGATTGAATGGCATACTCCTGTTTCTATGTTCCTATGTAACACAAGATCTCAGATAATAATCTCCAACATAACAGAATTTGCAGAATTTGTCAAAGAATGTTGAGTCCTGGCAAATCTTTTGTTTCCCTGCCTCCCTCACACCCCTGGCTCCCCCACCCGCCATGGTTTGCCAATATTTGCAAAGCTGAGGATTGAAAGAGGTAAAAACACTATTTCATTATGTTTTTCTCTGAGTGAACACAAAATGTTGAAAATATCAATGTTGATTTCTCTCCCAGTTTCTTCCCTCTACCTTCACTCCCCAGAAGGTGCTCAGTTTGTATTCACTGGCTGCCCTCCAGCACCCCATTCATTTGGTTATACTTCATGTGTGAACCCACATGGTGAGCATCAGTGAACTATTCAACCATAAACAACATTGGAATCAAACCCAATCCTATCCTCACCTTGAAACCACACACATGAACTTTTCTTGTAAATATGAATCATTAATTAGAAATCAGGTGATTGAGCGTTGGACCTTTGTCTTTGTTGGTATGGTGACCTTCAACATAAAATGCTGCACTTACTAATAGAGGTTGTTGTGTCGCAAACAATTATACATGGTTCTTATAGAGCCATAGAACCATAAAAAAATTACAGCACAGAAAGAGGCCGTTCAGCCCGTCGTCTCCGCACCAGCTGAAAACATAAACTAGCCGCCCAATCTAATTCCACCTTCCAGCACCTGGTCCATAGCCTTGCAGGTTACAACACTTCAGGTGCATGTTCAGGTACCTTTTGAAAGAATTGAGGGTTTCTGCCTCCACCGCCATTCCTGGCAGATACCCACCACCCTCTGGGTGAAAAAGGCTTTCCTCATGTCCCCTCTAATCCTTCTACCAATTACCTTAAGTCTGTGCCCCCTGGTAAATTGACCTCTCTAATCGGGGAAATAGGTCCTCCCTGTCTACTCTATCTAGGCCTCTCATAATTTTGTACACTTCAATTAAGTTATCCCTCAGCCTCCTCTGTTTTAAGGAAAACAACCCGAGTCTATCCAATCTTTCTTCATAGCTGCAATTTTCAAGCCCTGACAGCATTCTTGTAAATCTCCTCTGCACTCTCTCCAGAGCAATTATGTCCTTTCTGTAACATGGCGACCAGAACTGTACACAATACTCCAACTGTGGCCAAACCAGCATTTTATCCAGTTCCAGCATGACGTCCTTGCTTTTGTCATAGAGTGATACAGCACTGAAATAGGCCCTTCGGCCCACTGAGTCTGTGCCAACCAACAACCACCCATTTACACCAACCCGACATTAATCCTGTATTCCCTACCACATCCCCACCATTCTCCTACCACCTACCTACACTAGGGGCAATTTATAATGGCCAATTTACCTATCAACCTGCAAGTCTTTGGCTGTGGGAGGAAACCAGAGCACCCAGAGGAAACCCACACGGTCACAGGGAGAACTTGCAAACTCCGTACAGGCAGTACCCAGAACAGAATCCGGGTCACTGGAGCTGTGAAGCTGTGGTGCTAACCACTGCGCCACTGTGCCACCCTAATTGTATTCTGTTCCTCAGCCAATAAAGGAAACCATTCCAATATGCCTTCTTCACTACTTTATCTGCCTGTCCTGCCACCTTTAGGGACCTGTGGACATGTACTCCAAGGTCTCTCACTTCTTCTACCCCACTCAATATCCTCCCATTTATTGTGTGTTCCCTCACTTTATTTTCCCTCCCCAAGTGCATTACCTCACATTTCTCAGGATAAAATTCTATTTGCCATTTTTCCGCCCACTCAACCACACCATTGATATAATTCTGGAGTCTACAGCTATCCTCTTCATTATCTACACAACTAATTTTTAGGTCATCAGCAAATTTCCCAATCATGCCCCCCACATTTAAGTCCAAGTCATTAATATATACCACAAACAGCAAGAGACCCAACACCAAACCCTGTGGAAATCCACTGGAAACAGCTTTTCATTCACAAAAGCATCTGTTGACTACTACCCTTTGCTTCCTGTCACTGAGCCAATTTTGGATCCAACCTGCCACATTCCCCTGTATCCCATGGGCTTTCATTTTACTGACCAGTCTGCCATGCGGGACCTTGTCAGATGCCTTACGAAAATCCATGTAGACCACATCCACTGCACTACCCTCATCGATCCTCCTTGTTACTTCCTCAAAGAATTTAATTAAGTTAGTAAGACATGACTTTCCCTTAACAAATCCATGGTGACTATCCCTAATCAGTCCGTGCCTTTCTAAGTGGCAGTTTATCCTGCCCCTCAGAATTGATTCTAATAATTTACCCACCACCGAAGTCAGACTGAGCGGCCTATAATTATTTGGCCTATCCTTCACACGCTTTTTAAACAATGGTGTAACGTTCGCAGACCTCCAATCCTCTTCAACTTGCCCATATCTAGTGAAGATTTGAAGATGATCCTCAGCGCATCTATTGTTTCCTCCCTGGTTTCCTTTAATACCCTGGGATGCAATCCATCTGGCCCTGGCAATTTATCCACTTTCTAGGATGTCACACCCTCTCATTATGCTATCGTATCTAATATTTCACACTCCTCCTTTATTACAATGTCTGCATCATCCCTCTCCTTTGTGAAGACAGAGGCAAAAAAACTCATTAAGAATCCTGCCCACATCATCTGCATCCACCTGCAAGTTCTCTTGTACATCTCTGATAGGCCCTACACTTTCCTTAGTTATCGTCTTGCGTTTTGCTCTTAATGTACTGATAAAACATCTTTGGGTTTTCCTTGATTTAACGGCTAATATTTTTTCATGTCTTCTCTGTGCCTTTCTAATTTCCTTTTTTTAACTTCACACCTGTACTTTCTGTACTCCTCTAGGCTTTCTAAAGTATTAAGTTTTTTGTGATCATCATAAGCTTTCTTTTTCTGCTTCAGCATTACCTGCAAGCCTCCAGATAACCAAGGGGCTCTAGATTTGGCCATACCACCCTTTATCTTTTTGGGGACATGCCTACTCTGTGCCTGTAGAATCTCACTTTTGAATGCCTCCCACTGGTTTGCCATTGATTTTCCTTCCAGTAGCTGTATCCAGTCACTATTGCCAGATCGCCTCTCAGTTTCGTAAAATTTGCCTTCCCCCAGTTTAGAATGTTAACTCCTGTCTTATCTTTGTCCTTTTCCATGATTATGCTAAAACTAACTGTATTATGGTCACTATCTCCCAAATAGTCACCCACTGCTGCTTCATCTACTTGCCCAGCTTCCATTACCGAAGACTAAATCTAGAATTGTGCCCCCTCTCATTGGGCTTGTTACATGCTGGCTAAAAAAGTTCTCTTGAATACAGTTCAAGAATTTTGTGCCTTCTGTGCCCTTCACACTGTTTGTATCCCACTTGATATTAGAGTAGTTGAAATCCCCAACTATTATTGCCCTATAGTTTTTACACTCAGAAATTTGCCTACATATCTGATCTTCTGTCTCCCTCTCACTATTTGGGGGTCTATAGTACACTCCTGGCAGTGTGGCTGCCCCTTTTTTATTTCTGATCTCCACCCATATGGACTCATTTGATGATTCATTTAGCATATCATCCTTCCTCACAGCTGTTATTGATTCCTTAATCAATAATGCTACACCCCTCCTTTTTTTATCCCCCTCTCTATCCCACCTGAAAACTCTATATCCAGGGATGTTGAGCTGCCATTCTTGCCCCACTTTACGCCAAGCATAAAACACTGCCCTATGCACTTTAAAATACTTACAAAAATGTCAGGAAGATATAAATCATAAAAAAGTATTGATCCAGAGACTTGGGCACATCAATTTGTCTACATTGTCAAAGGTGCTATCTTTTAGATGAGAAGTTAAACCAAGGTCCCATTTTCTCTGTCAGGTGGAAGTAAATGGTCCCAAGCACTATTCAAAGAAGAGCAGTGTCCTACTCCTCCTCACTAAGGTTCGATTGGTTTCGCAGCAGTTTAGTATTTTAATAAAACCCTTTCCCTGGTGACACTCAGCTCTATATAAAGACTGTCGTTGCTAACATTATAAAGCTCATTTTAAAGCTTGACATAATGACCAGCCAATCAGATGACCCATTTAGCCGCCACAGCTATCCTTCCTAATCACTGAGAATTTGATCTTTAAATCCTTTCAAATGACAGCAATCAGTTCAACTGCAGGGAACATGCTTCTATAGTGTAATAATATTGATTGTTACTGTTGGAGTTCAAAAGGATACAATATCTATTAGGTTGAGTAAATAACTAGTGGAAACTAGTTCCTCATTCGAGGGGAAGATAGACAGCGGTGCTTTGTAGCAAATGACGCAAACACTGAAACATGACAGTTTCGGAATGAGTCAGGCAAAGTCATCTTTTAAGTTCTGGGACGCCTTTATCCTCAAGCATTACAGGGGTTATCTTGGCCAATGGGAAAAAATAGGTGCTAAATGCTTACAGTGCTATACGATATAAGACATGCCTGTTTGTACACAATTTTGGTCCAATTGCTGATTACCATAAAATGAACTTGCCTGGAGATGCTAAACCAGAAATCTGCAGGTTTAGCACTCAAGTGCTGAGTAGACGCAGTAAATGTGGCCTCCTCTCATCCATTTTTCACTGAAGGTGTGGAGTGTACTGGTTGCCACATATTGCAGGATGGCTCAGGAACCAAGGGAAAGGGTGCACAGGAGCTCGGACATAGCTCTGAAGACCCTGGTGGGGAGGCTCAGAAGAGGAGGGATGTCCTGTACATGCAGCGATGAAGGATGTCACCTCCTGCCCCTCTCTCGCACAGTTCATGCTGCTCTGCCTGGCCTTGTCCTCCTCCCATTCTTTGCCCAGTTCAAAGGGAGCACCAAGCAAAATTCCCATGAGTAAGCATTCCGTTTCTGCTGATGACTCCTATAAAGTGGAGAAGCATAGCACTTATGGTTTTTAGGTGAAGTCCTCAGAGAATTTGTGGAATAAATGTACTTGAGTGTTAGCAAGTATTGGGAAAGTATCCCAGAAGGTCTCCCACTGTGTTTCAGAGGTTCTTTTCACAGCTCTATCAGAAATGAGCATGGAATGGTGAGCACCCCTTTAGGTAGCACTTGAAATCAACATCAATGCCGTGTTTACTACCAGACAGCTGATCACTGCTATGAGAGGGCAGTAAGACAAGTGAAAGCCACCAAGATGCCATGCAGCCTCTTTAATGGGCACTAGCAATAATTATAAGTGGCAATCAGCTCATTAATGAGTCTCCGGGCAACTGTTCCCTATACAGGCTTCAATTCCTTTATCAAGATGGTGCTTTGCATTAATTAATGGCTAAACCGGAGCCTCAGCTGAAGACCCACACAGTCAAAAATCGCCCCCTACATGCTTGCAGAATTGTGATAAAAAATGGTGCAGTTGGAAGCCACCTGGATTTTGGCTTTTGAAAGCAAACTTGAAATTCTAACTGTACGTGACTGCAATGGGGAAAAAAACTCTCTGGAAACTGCAGCTCTCAATGTTCTTTCATGCCAGTGGCTTTAGATGTCTTTTGTAGCTACAAGGAAAGAAAATGACACAATGACGTTAAAATCTACCTTTTAACTGTGATTGTGGTCACCTGTCCTAATGGCTCCTTCATTGGCTTGGTGTCAATTTTAATCTGATTATCCTCCTGCAAAGCTACTTGAGATGTTTTACTCTCTTAAAATGCAAGTTGTTGCTGTTAGCCTAGAGTTTCCTCTATAGCAAGTTTAGCACCAGAAGTGCTGGGACCTGCAATTCACAAGATAGTGTTACGACCTGGTGAGGATAGGGTCTAGGGCTCCCCTCTCAGCCTTTTACTGGTTTGGCCATAACAGGGTTTTACTTTTAAAACGTAGTGTTTTTTTGGCTTCCCCTCAGTGAGTCCTTGCTCACTACTCTCCAATTGTAATTGTAAAGGAATCAACCAGACAGGTTTTCTCAGGTTTAACATAGAAACATAGAAAATAGGAGCAGGAGTAGGCCATTCGGCCCTTCGGGCCTGCTCCACCATCCAAAAAAGATCATGGCTGATCGTCTAATTCAGTATCCTGTTCCCGCTTTCTTCCCATATCCCTTGATCCCTTTGGCATTAAGAAATATATTATCTCCTTCTTGAATATATTTAATGATTTGGCCTCCACTGACTTCTGCGTTAGAAAATTCCACAGGTTCACCACCCTCTGAGCGAATAAATTTCTCCTCATCTCAGTTCTAAATGGCATACCCTGTATCCTGAGTCTGTGACCCCTGGTTCTGGACTCCGCAGCCATCGGGAACATCCTCCCTGCATCTAGCCTGTCTAGTCCTGTTTGAATTTTATAGGTTTCTATGAGATCCCCTCTCATTCCTCTAAAATCTAGTGAATATAGGCCTAGTCAACCCAACCTCTCCTCATATGTCAATCCTGCCATCTCAGGAGTCAGCCTAGTAAATCTTCTTTGCACTCCTTCCATGGCAAGAACATCCTTCCTCAGATAAGGAGATCCAAACTGCACACAATACTCCAGATATGGTCTCACCAAGACAGTGTATAACTGCAGTAAGACATTCTTGCTCCTGTATTCAAATCCTCTTACAATGAAGGCCAAAATACCATTTGCCTTCCTAACTGCTTGCTACACCTGAATGCTTGCTTTCAGCAACTGGTGTATAAGGACACCCAGGTCTCGTTGCACCTCCCCCTTTCCCAATCTATCATCATTCAGATAATAATTTGCCTTTCTGTTCTTACAACCAAGTGGATAACCTCACATTTATCCATGTTAAATAAGAAAGGTGCAAGTTTATTAACCTTAAAACTCTAAATCAGTTAAAACTACTAAGAATACATGACGCAGCCATGCTGGCATTCATACATGATAAACACACAGTGAAGGTTTGAAGTAGTAGGTGGAATTCAGTTACTGTTGTTGGTTTGGCTGTGAAGTCTTTGATTGAAGTTATGTCTTGTAGTTCTCATTGGGGCCCAGTGCACACTTTCAAACTTGTTTTGTTGGTACCAGATGGGGCTGCAGGGGTCTTCTGTCTTGGGGCTTAAGTTACTTCCAGATCCCGAGAACTTTGTGTGAGAGAGAGACAGAGAGAGAGAGACCTTGCTTCTCTTTGGTCTTCAAAAGCAGTCTGCTCCAAAACTTTACTGTGAGCACAATTCAATCAATTCCCAGGTTAACCAACAGGTTAGTCATGTTACTAGCTGTTTGTTTGAGACAGCATCGCCTGCGAGGTTTGATGATTCTTCAATTATTCAAAGCTTACCAGACACACTCAGTGGGGTGGAATGCTGGCTCTTACACAGACAATGACTCTCAATGTCTTTTCATCATCACTATTGACAAAACCCATCCAGCTAATTGAATCAGGGAGTACTTCCATTGTCTCTCTGTACAACTGTCTCTCAGAATTCAAATGTGCAGCCATTTTTTCAGCCTCTGCTTTG
Source organism: Heterodontus francisci (assembly GCF_036365525.1). NCBI lineage: Eukaryota > Metazoa > Chordata > Chondrichthyes > Heterodontiformes > Heterodontidae > Heterodontus > Heterodontus francisci. The sequence goes on from NC_090375.1 coordinate 44,157,268, forward strand.
TGGTCTTTTTAAACAAGTTATTTTCAATGTCCAGTAAGCGTTCAAATAGTGTTCCATATGACAAAATTAATTTGTTTCCATTTGGCAGGTGTGGTTTCCGTCACATTAGGCACAACGAGGAAATTCATTTGGCACATCTTAACATACCCATTCCAGAATAAAGTTCTCTATTGTTTCTTAAATTATTCTTTTCTGTTCATATATGGAATATGAGCATTGCTGGAAAGCCAGCATTTATTGCCCATCCCTACTTGCCTTTGAGAAGGTGGCGGTGAACAAACCTGATTGGAGGCAGCAGCAGCAGCTGATAAATCAGAGCACGGGAACAGTGTAGACCTTCCATGGTGATTTCCAAAAAAAAGCAAGCAGTGAATTCAGAGGAAAGTAGTTAGGTGATTGCTTGGTCAGTTTTAAGATTTTTATTCTCTCTAAACTAGGACTGGGAAACTATAATGTACTATATCAAATGTACAGCTCAATCAGGTTAAGTATAACAGGAAGGGAATTAATGAGTATTAGCATAGAGCAGGTCTACAGGCATTAATTAAAATTAATAGGTTAGACAAGGTACTAACTAGAAAGAGCAAGTAGTGATTTTTTTTTTAGATCATGGATGGGCAGATGCTACCTGTTGCTTGCAATTCCTGCACCATGTGGGAACTTCAGGACAATCACGTGCCTTGGGAGACTATGTGTGTAGGAAATGTCTCCAGCTACTTCAGCTCCAGCTCAGGATTTCCGAGCTTGAGGGGCAGCTGGAGTCACTGTGGAGCATCTGGGAAGATAAATGCTTCCTGGATCATACACTCTAGGAGGTGCTCATATCACAGGCAGTCACAGTTCAGTAGATGGGTGACCATCCAGAAGAGTGTGAAGAGGAAGGAGGTACATGGTGCAGGAGGGAGGGCTTCAGATTCTTGGGACATTGGACCAGTTCTGGGGCAGGAGGCACCTATTCAAAAAGGATAGGCTGCAGCTCAACAGGACTGGGACCAATGTCTTCGCAGGGATGTTCATTAATGTGATTGGGGAGGGTTTAAACTAAATTGGCAGGGGATGTGCACCAGCTGATAGAAGTAGAAAAGAGGAATAAGGTGCATAAAGGAGTGAGAATGTTGCATAGTACTGGAGAAGGAAGTAGTACCATATTAGATAGGAGCAGACAAAGCAGGACTACAAGGAATACAAAGACAGGATTACAATGCATGTATGTAAATGCACAAAGTATGGTGATTAGATTGGTGAGCTACAAGCACAAATAGCTGTATGAGAATACGATGTAGTGGCAATAACAGAAGCATGGCTTAAAAATGGTGGGGACTGGGTACTTAATATTCTAGGGTACAAAGTATTCAGAAAAGATAGGGAAGGAAAAATGACAGGTGGAGTGGCAGTACTGATTAGGGAAAACATTGTAATGTTGGAAAGAAAGGATATCCTTGAGAGGGCAAAGACAGAATCCATTTGGTTAAAGTTGAGAAGCAAAAAAGGTATGATCACACAACTAGGGGAATTCTATAAGTCTCCAAAAAGTGTGTGAGAGAGATAGAGGCGGAAATCTGCAGGGAAATCACAGAGGTGTGCAAGAAATATAAAGTGGTGATACTGGGGGACTTCAGTTATCAAATATTGATTGGAATAATGTCAGAGTAAAGGGAAAGGTGGGGAGGAATTTCTGAAATGTTCAGAAGAATTCCCTTGACCAGTATGTTCTTGATCCAGCTAGGAAGGAGGCATTGCTGGATCTGGTGCTGGGGAATAAGTGCCTGTGGAAGAACCACTTGGGTAAGAGTGATTATTGTAACACAAGGTTTATATTTGCAATGGAGAAGAGAATGAAACAATCCAAAGAAGAACTTCTAAATTGGAAGAGGACTAACGTCAATGGGATAAGAGGGAATCTAGCCAGAGTAAAATGGAACCAAAGATTGACAGGAAAATCTGTAAGAATACAATGGGTGATCTTTAAGGAGAAGCTATTTCAGATACAGGCTAAGTACATTCCAAAAAAGGTGAAAGGTAAGGGAACCAAAGCCAGGGCTCCATTGATGACCAGAGAGATAGAGAATCTGATGAAACATAAAAAGAGTGTATGATACATGTCAGGTGAATTCTTCAAGCAAGAACCAGGCCAAATACAATAAGTTGAGAGGGGAAGTGAAGAGGAAAATAAGACTAGGAAAGAAACAATATGAGAATAGGGTGGCAGTTAACATAAAAGGGAACCAAAAATCTTCTACCGGCATATAAATAGAAAGTGGGTGGTAAAAGGCAGGGTGGGGCCTATTTGGGATAAAGAGGATGATGTATGCTTAGGGGACAGGGAAAGGCTAGAATACTTAACGTATTAGCATTTGTATTGGAAGAGGATGCTGATAAAATATTGGTAGAATTGGAGATGGTAGAGGTCATGGATGGGGTGAAAATTCATAGAAAAGATGCGCTAGAAAGGCTGGCTATGCTTAGAGTGGATAAGTTCCTTGGTCAGGATGGCTTGCAGCTCAGCTGGCTAAAGGAAGTGGGAGTGGGGATAATGGAAGGGCTTGCCATAATCTTCCAATCTTCCCTAGATATAGGGGAGGTGCCAGAGGATTGGAGAGTGGCAAATGTGACATATTTAAGGAAGGATATACTTGCGTTGGAGGCAGTGCAGCAAAGGTTCATTGGATTGGTCCCTGGGATAAGAGAGTTGCCCTATGATGAGAGGCTGAGTAAATTGGATCTATACTCTCTGGAGTTTAGAAGAATGAGAGGTGATCTCATTGAAACATACAAGATTATGAAGGGCTTGACAGAGTAGATACTGAGATGTTCTTTGCCCTGGCTCGGGAATCTAGAATAAGGGGACAAAGTCTCAGGATAAGGGGCTGATCATTTAGGACTGAGATGAGGAGAAATTTCTACACTCAAAGGTTTGTGAATCATTGGAATCGTCTATCTCAGGGAGTTGTGGATGCTCCATCACTGAATATATTTAAGACTGAGTTGGACAGATTTTTGGTTTCTCAGGGAATCAAGGGATATAGGGTGTGGGCAGGAAAGTGGAGTTGAAGCCCAAGATCATCCATGATCGTATTGAATGGTGGAGCAGGTTCAACTAGGATAAGGTCTACTACTGCTATTATTTCTTGGAGGTGTGGTAGATAGTGAAGATGATACCAGTCGACTGCAACAGGACATAGATAGGCAGAATGGGCAGAAATGTGGAAGATGGAATTTAATACAGAGAAGGATCAGGTGATGCATTTTGCCAGAATGGATAGGAAGAGGCAATATAGATTAAATGGCACAGTTCTAAAGTGTATACAGGGACAGAGGGACCTGGGTTCATGTGCATAGATCTTTGAAGGTGGCAGACCATATTGAGACGGTGGTTTTATAAAGCTCCGATTAGGCCACAACTAAGGTGTTGCATCTAGTTCTGGTCAACACACTTTAGGAAGGATGTGAGCATCTTTGAGAGTGCAGAGGAGATATACCAGAATGGTTCAAGAGGTGAGGGTTTTTAGCTACAAGGTTAGGTTAGAGAAGCTGGGGTTGTTCCCCTTGGAGCAAAGGAGATTGAGGGGAGATTTGTTAGAGGTGTCAAGGTTATGACAGATTTAGATAAGATCGACAAAGAAAAGGTGGTCCCATTAGCTGATGGTACAATGACTAGGGGACACAGGTTGAGGTTTTGGGCAAAAGATGCAGGAGGGATGTGAGGAAGAACTTTTATCTGCAGGGAGGGTAATGACCTGGAACGCGCTGCCTCCAATGGTGGTGGAAGAGGGGATCATGGATGACTGCAAATGGAAATTGGATGGGCACTTGAGGGAAATAAACTTGCAGGGCTACAGGGATAGAGTGGGAGAATGGAACTGATTAGATTACTTGACAGAGAGCTGGCAAAGGCTCGATGGGCCAAATTGCCTTCTTCTGTGGCATAATGATTCTATAGCCGGAATTTAACATCCACTGGGAGTGGGCAAGGACATGGTTTTGGTGGGGGGGTGGTGGTGGGGGAGGTGGTGCAAAATTAGGTGCGAGGTGGGAGGTAGGTGTCTTGCCCATTGCCGACCTGCCCTCGCTGCTATTTTACCAGCGATGGGGGAGGAGGAAAATGGCCCACCCACCCCAGGCCAATTGAGGCCCTTTAGGGCCTCTTCCCACCACCAGTGGCGAATGGGCATGTCAGCACCTGAGGAGGCTACCTGGTATTACCTGGCTGTCTCCAAGTGGGCTGGTGGAGGCCCTCCTGATCAGGTGCCCTGTGTTCCACAGAGAGCCACCCCGCAGCATGTACCACCCCTTCTAAAACTAACCCCCCACTCTGCTTTCCAACCCACCCCTACCTCGCCAGGGCCCAGCCGATTGACCCCACTTATCTCTTTGAAGGGCAACGTCGATCGTCCTCTTCTTGTTGGATGCAGTCCCAGCAGTGGCCACCGCTCCTGATGGTGCTGCTGGGACTGAGGAGCTGCCAATCCTCTGATTGGCTGGCAGCTCTTGGAGGCTGTTCTTCCTGCCTCAGAGGGGTGGAAGGCCCGCCCGAGGCCAACTAAGGGCCTAGGCCACGTAAATTCTCTGCCTGGCTCCCAGGCCTGGTATAGGCGGGCTTGCTTCTGACTTTTAAGCCGATGGGTGGGGCCTCCGTCCCAATGTAAAACTCTGGCCTGTAAGTCTAGTCTGGCCTGTTGCAGCGATCCTTCAACGCTGTCCTGAAGGACTGTTCACAAGCTAAAGTTAGAATCGACAAAGACTTTTCAGGTCCTACTCTAGGCAGACATTGGTATCTACATTTCAGCCAAAGGGGAAATGAGTACTTTTATTTTCACACATCAAATTGTTATGATATGGAATGCATTGCTTGGAAGAGTGGTGGAAGTAGATTCAATAGTATCTTTCAAAAGGGAATTGGATATAAACTTCAAAGGGAAAACTTTTCAAGACAACACGGAAAGAGCAGTGGAGTGTGACTAATTAGATAGTTCTTTCAAAAAGTCGATGGTGACCAATACAAGGATATTGCTGCCTTCTGCCTGACTACATCAATAAATGTCATGTGTATCACTACAGTGTTTCTCTTAAGTGATTTACTGCCGAGACTACTGCTCCAATGAAATGCTTCCCCAGTGGCTCGTGTATGTGCAGTGAAAAATTGTTGGCTTTCAGATGAGGCCCATGGGCATTCTTGTGGTCTGGACATTAGGGGCTGGATCTTGTGCTCAGCCTGAAGGCGGGTTACGTGGCAGCAGAGGCTGTACTTTAAATATGTTAAATACCTTTTTGCATTAATTAGAATGCAATTTGCTGGAATCTGACCAGCCATTCGCAATCTTCTGTATGACATGCGTCACTCACGTGCCTTCACTTTCCCATCCTTGTAAAGCTGGCACCGCCGAGACAAGAGTCCTCGATGCCTGCAAAGGTTCGGTAAGGTTTGCCTTGCTATCATGCAGAATTTGTTGAAACAACGGACACTGTCGCTAAGGTTAATCCTCAGAAGTGAGGAGAAGTTGGAACTATGCAAGTGGTTATTCTTGAGGGAGGGGAAAGGAGGGGAGCTTTGCATGTGCATACTGTTGGGGGTGGAAGGGGTGAACTCTGAAATTGTATATTATTGTGGGGGAGAAGGGGGTAAACTCTGCAATTGTATATTGTTGTGGGGAAGGGGGTGAACTCTGCAAGTGGATACACTGTTGGGGGAGGTGGAGGGCAGAACAGGGAAACTGTAAAGACTGCTTTTGTCGCGGGTCCAGTGCAAGCAACGTAAATGGTATTCTGTTGGTCATGATGGCTCGCTCTTATTCAAAGGTTGTGCAGGTAATGTCAGGCCATACCATAGATCTCATGCTGGAATACTGCTGAAGCGGGAATTAATACAAATCATTGCCCAGATAGGTGTACTTGACCTTTTGAAGGAATCCAAAGTTACCAGGAGCATACAGATGGGTATGATCCACCTTGTTTTCCTGGATCCCATTGCTGTGATGAGGCATCTCCTCTGGAGGCAGGCCCAAGAGGCAGGTGTGGCCCAGGAGGTAGCTCTCAAATGCGAGCAACAGCAGCTACCAAGGCACAGAGGAGTCCAGAGATGTCAATGAATCTATAGGACTCGGATGACATACCTCCAGGTGTCTGAGCATCAGTGCCGGATATGATTGCGGATGACCAGAGAGACGCCACACACCTCTGTGTACTGCTGAATGATGATTTGCAACCAATGGGCTTTGGTGGTCACCCTATGCCTCTGGCCCTCAAACTTACTGTGGTCCTAAACCTCTATTCCAGGGATCCACCAATGACATGTGTGGGTCTCTCAATTCGCAATGCACCCCTGCATCAAGGAGGTGACTGATGCTCTGTTCAGGAGAGCCGAGGACTATGTCTGCTACAGGACTGACCCTGAGAGTCAGGCTGAGAGGGCCATTTGATTTGGGGCCATTGTAGGATTCCTACAGGTCCAAGGTGTCATCGACTGCACGCATGTGGCCATCAAGGCTCCCACGGACCAACCAGTTGCCTTCATAAACAGAAAGGGGTTTCATTCCATCAATGTCTGACGAGTGTGCGACCACAGAACTTGCTTCCTACAAGTGTGTGCCCGCTTCCCGGGCAGCTGCCATGACTTGTACATACTTTGCCAGTGCCAAGTGCCACTGCTTTTCACTGCTCCCCACCCCCTCCATCACTGCCACCTCGTTCACCTTCAGGGCTGGATTCTTGAGGATCTCCGTTGATGACATGGCTTCTGACACCAGAGAGGAACCTCACCAATGATGAGGAAGAGCATTAGTACACCTGCCACAGCTCTATCGGAGCAACCATCAAGCAGGCCATTGGTATGCTGAAGATATGGTCTTGCTACCTCAATAGATTTGGTGGAGGCCTACAGTATGTAACAGACAGGGTTGGCACATCGTTGTAGTCTGCTGCGTTCTGCATAACATCGCAGTACAGAGGGGGGGAGGCCTCGCAGATGAAGAAGTATGGGAGCATGACACATCCTCCAACAATGAGGACATAGAGGAAACTTGAGAGCAAGCACACATGGGAAATCAGGGAACAGTGATGGAGGCCCAACATGGCGAGCTGCAAGCAAGGGAGATTGATAATTGGGCGCTTCCAGAAGCCTGCAACTTCAACAAATATGTTTGAAAACACAGCTCACCATCATGCATGTTGCCTGCAGTAACATCTGTCTCTCCAGCATGACTGGCAGCAACAAACTGAGCCATTGTCCATGTGACATAATTCGTGCAGCTATGCGTCATGCATATTGGCATTCCGATGATATCAGTGGTCAGATTGGCAGTTCTGTAAGGCTTATAATTAATTGAAAGACATATAATCACTCCATGGTGGAATGAGGTTTTCAGACAATAAAGGCTGATGATTGGTAGGAAGATACATTCAATTAAAGTAAACATGACATATCTGTCTCAGGCGTGAACAGCCATATGTGTCAAGTGTCTTCTAACACGTTTGTTGGTGCTCCTTCGCGATGCTACCTCTTAGCTGGTAGCTGGATTGGAGGCAGGCTGCTGATCAGGCTGCCTCTTGACAAGTGATGACTTCGGCAGTTGTCTTCTGGGTGCCTGAGGCCTGGAGGGCCCCGGCTGCCTGAAGGCCTCCTGCACTAGTGCAAGACTGTCCTGAGGCATCGCGGCTGCTGGGGCTGGACTCACTGATGGAAGGGCTGAGGAGCCGGTGTCCACTCTCGAATTGCCCGAAGAGGAAACCCCAGATGTGGAGTGCAGCCCCTACTCCTCCTTCTCAAGGCTTGTTGGAACTTCACTGCTCTCCGGAGAAGGATCAGGAGCAGGATCACTTCCCATGCTCCTGGTCCTTCTCTCACCCTGCCACTGCTGAATTGAAGTCATGGCCAAGGCAAGGGTTTGCAGGTCATGGCGCATCTGTGGAATGTGGCTCTCCAATGAGGGTTGCCACCCTCTCCATGGATGAAACCGTGAGCTCACATGCAAGGGACATGGCAGCGGTCATGGCATGGATGGACTCCTCCATCATCCATATTGCCTCTGGATTCTCAGCCAGATTTTGCCTTACCACTCCCTGCAGCTCTAGCATGCCCTGTGCTATCAACACCAGAAGTTCCTCATCAGCCTGGTGCTCAGCATGGGCCTGGCCATCCACAGTCCTCCGACCTTTTCTTTTATTTTTATTTCCAAAATATACTTTATTCATAATCTGTAAAAAATACATTACAGAACAGTTAAAAACAGCACGAAGTTGACAATACAAAGGGTGCAAAGGAGATCAGTTTCCTTCAATACAGGAGTGAGTTGCCTCACAACTCTTCCATTTCATTTTACATGCCATGTACATTTTGCAGCAAACCCATATTTTCTGGATACATCCCGAGGGGTTTTCAATGGGTCTTGCCCCTCAGTTCACCTTGGTGGGGGGACCTTACACTGTGGTCTTTCCCCATTGAGCCTTTGCCGCGGCTGCCCCAAACTTTAGTGCGTCCCTCAGCACGTAGTCCTGGACCTTGGAATGTGCCAGTCTGCAACACTCGGTCGTGGACAACTCTTTGCGCTGGAAGAGCAGCAAGTTTCAGGCAGACCAAAGGGCATCTTTCACCGAATTGATGGTCCTCCAGCAGCAGTTGATGTTTGTCTCGGTGTGCGTCCCTGGGAACAGCCCATAGAGCACAGACTCCTGGGTTACAGAGCTGCTTGGGATGAACCTCGACAAAAACCACTGCATCTCTTTCCACACCTGCTTTGAAAAGATACATTCCAGAAGGAGGTGGGCAACTGTCTCTTCCCCACCACAGCCACCTCGAGGGCATTGTGCAGAGGGGGTGAGACTCCGAGCATGCAGGAAGGATTTGACAGGGAGGGCTCTTCTCACCACCAGCCAAGCTACATCTTGGTGCTGGTTTGAAAGTTCTGGTGATGAGGCATTCTGCCAAATGACTTTGGCAGTCTGCTCGGGGAACCATCCGACAGGATCCACCATCTCCTTTTCCCTTAGGGCCTTGAGGACATTCCGTGCAGACCACTGCCTGATGGACCGGTGGTCAAAGGTGTTTTTCCGCAGAAACTTTTCCACGAAGGATAAGTGGTATAGCACAGTCCAGCTGGATGGAGCATTCCACGGCAATGTGACCAGGCCCATCCTTCGCAACACTGGGGACAGATAGAACCTCAGCACATAGTGACACTTGGTGTTTGTGTACTAGGTATCTATGCACAACTTGATGCAGCCACACACGAAGGTGGTCATCAGGATGAGGGCGACGTTGGGTACATTTTTCCTGCCCTTATCCAAAGGTTTGAACATCGTGTCCCTCCAGACCCGGTCCATTTTGGATCCCCAGATGAAGCGGAAAATGGCTCGGGTGACCGTCACGGCGCAGGAGTGGGGTATGGGGCAGACCTGCGCCACGTACAGCAACAACGTGAGCACCTCGCACCTGATTACCAAGTTCTTACCCACAATGGAGAGAGATCGCTGCTCCCAAATGCTCAGCTTATGGTGTACCCTGGCTACTCACTCCCTCCAGGTTTTGGTGCACGCCCCTGCCCTTCCGAACCATATCCCCAGCACCTTCAGATAGTCTGACCTGACGGTGAAGGGGATAAAGGATCGGTCAGCCCAGTTCCCAAAGAACATGGCCTCGCCCTTGCTGTGGTTTACTTTGGCTCCCGAGGCCAGTTTGAACTGGTCGCAGATGCTCCTCAGTCTGTGCACAGACAGCGGGTCCGAGCAGAAGACGGTGACGTCATCCGTGTACAGAGAGGTTTTAACCTGAGTGCCTCCACTGCCTGGGATTGTCACCCCTCTTATGATCGTATCCTTCTTAATAGACTCAGCAAAGGGTTCAAAGCAGCAAACAAACAAGACAGGGGAGAGAGGAAAGCCCTGTGTGCCTTCAGACTGGATTGGGCAACTCTCCAATTCCCACCCATTGATTGAGACTGCACTACTGATGTTAGTGTAGAGCAGTTTGATCCAGTTGCAGATTCCCTCCTCAAGCCCCATTTTGGAAAGCATGTCCATCATGTAGGTGTGCGATATCCTGTCAAAGGCCTTCTCCTGGTCCAGGCTGATGAGGCAGGTGCCCACCCTACTGTGCCGTACATAGACGATCGCATCCCTGAGTAGCGCGAGACTATCAGAGATCTTCCTGCCGGGTACAGTGCAGGTCTGGTCAGGGTGAATCACCAAATCCAGAGCAGATTTGACTCAACTGGCAATGACTTTGGACAGAATCTTGTAGTCTACATTAAGCAGTGAGATGGGCCGCCAATTTCTGATTTCTGCCCTCTCCCCCTTCCACTTGTAGATGAGGGTGATGACGCCTTTCCTCATGGATTCTGACATGCTGCCGGCCAGAAGCATACTCTCGTATACTTCCAGTAGGTCTGGGCTGACCCAGTCCCACAGGGCCGAATACAACTCGACCGGTAAGCCATCACTTCCGGGAATTTTACTCGTCTCGAAGGACTTGACGCCCTTTATCAGCTCATCTAGAGTTAGCGGCTTGTCCAGACTCTCCCTCATGCTGTCATCTAAGGCATCTGTGATAGATGCCAAGAAGGACTGGGAGGCTGTCTGTGGGCTTCACGTCGTACAGTCCAGCATAAAAGGATTTGCTGATCCCTAGTATGTCGGACTGCAAAGACATTACCGAGCCATCCTCTTCCTTCAGGCTTCTGATCACAGAGCTCTCTCTGTGTACCTTTTGGAAGAAGTAACGCGAGCACGTCTCATCCTGCTCAATGGAGCGGACTCTGGACCGGAAGATGATCTTGGAGGCCTCCGTGGCAAAGAGCGAGGCCTGCTGGCTCTTCACCTCTTGGAGATCCTCCTTGACCTCGATCCCCACCGACTGCAGCCGGAGCAGATTTTGCATTCATTTCTGGAGTCGGGACATTTCCCTCTGTCTCTCTCTCACCCTCTGAACCCCTTTGAAGATAAGGAACTTCTTGATGTTCTCCTTGATCGCCTCCCACCAGTGAAGTGGAGACTCAAAGAGGGGTTTCACGGTTCTCCAACCTTTGTAATCCCTTTTGAGTCCTCTGACTGTCTCAGCCTCAGCCAGCTACTCGGGCGCATGTGTGGTGCTCTCACCTGGGACGGTGCATCCTCTAAGTGTATCTCTTCCTCAGAGATTGTCGTCATTCAAACATTTGTGAGCACGCCCTGCAAGATACAATGAGAAGAACAGACATGTCGGTGTTGTGCTACACATGTCGCAATGATGACGGCATAGTATTAGCATATGAAATGTAATTTTGATTCATTCTGTGTTTTCAATAATCAGTCTCTTCAACTGGGACGCCGGGCTTGACATCTAATATGGCATATGCTCCTTGTCTCCCGGCTAATTCCAGCACCTCCTCCTCAGCCTTTGAAAGAGGCCTCAGATCAGGCATCCCACCACCAGTCCTGGACACCTTCCTGCTGTTGTGGACCCTCTTCTCCTGAAAGATCAAGAATGCAGTCACTGTTAATTTCCAAACGTCTCTGCAGCACGTGGATGCTAACATGGACCCCTATTCTGCACCTGGGGCATGTCGCTGCTCTCATAATGACTCTAACTGTCATGGGTCTAGAGTGGTCTAGGATAGAAATGAGGGGCACTAACCTCATTTATGCAATCAGTAATCTGCTATCATTATACTATGCCCTTCCTAACATTAGAATGGCTGTGTCAACTGTTAGCTTTTAAACTTGCGGGCAAGCGGATTGCAGCAAGCTATTTGGAACCACGTAACTTATCTTGGCTGAGCGTAGAAGGTCATTGACTCGTTTCCTGCACTGGACCCAATTATGAGGGTGACCCCACAGCTGCTAACCTCCTCTGCAATCTCCATTCAGGCTTGCTTGGTCAGGCAGGAAGACCTCTTCATGCCCTTGCTGGGGAAGAGGACCTACCACCTTTCCTTTGTAGCCCGGAGGCGAATAAGCAGGGAGGCATCGTTGAACCCATAGAGCCACCCTTGCTCTTATGGCTGCCATATTGGTCATGGTGCCCAGGGGGATATTTGCTGAGATGCAAAATGAATCCACAACGAAGAAGCGTTGCTGAAATGAAATGCTCGAAGGTGAGTGAATGCAGGGCTGGCAGCCTTTTAAAGATGGTGCAGGCACCTGATCCGACATCAGGTAACGCCACGCGATTGGGGAGACAGTTGCGTAATCGCAACGGCGTGGCTGCAAGGGTCACGTGCGAGACGGCCGACATTTTGCTCACCTGTCGCTGCTCCTGCTGGCGCAATTACAAAATCCAGCCCTAGGACTGCAAGGCCATGAACATCTGACTGCAGACTGCGACATCTCAGCTGCTGCCAGGGAAATCTGTCCCAGTTGACTTTTTTGCACTACAGCAAGTGCCGATTGAATGGATCTCAAGAGTGCTAACATGCTGACATAATGGATTTAACACAGCTCGACAAAGCAGTAGTGCGTGAAATTCACCCAATGTCCACAGTTGATGACAGCTTAGCGGAACTCCCTCAGAGTACCATGTTTACAAAACTCAATGCTAATAGTGGGTTTTGGCAAGTACCCGTTGATGAGACCTCAAGATTACTGATTACGTTTATAACGTCTTTCGGGCAATTTTGTGTTTATAGGTTACTGTTTGGAACAACTTTAGCACCAGAGATCTTTCTAAGGTCTATGTTTAACATCTTAGAAGGGCTCAAAGGAGTTATTTGTCACATAAATAATATCCTGATACATGGGCAGTCACCAGTGGAACATGACCAAAGAGTTTGAACGGTTTTACAGAGACTTTAAGACGCAGGAATAACTCTGGACGAGAAGTGCAAATTTTCCAAACTCTCTATTTGTTTCTTAGGACACATAGTGAGCAGATAAGGCATAATGGCAGATCCACAGATGACAAGGGCCATTACAGAATTTCCTACTCCTACTACCATTCAGCAGCTCCAGAGATTCCTGGGAATGGTAAACCAACTAGAAAAATTTTACCTCACTTAGCACAGATAACTGGTCCACTGAGGCAACTCCTCAGAAAACAGCAAGCGTGGTGTTGAAATTCCCACCAGGAGAATAAAGAGATGCTTATATCACCGGACATCTTGGCACACTACAACCCTATACTACCTACGATGATAACGGTAGATGACTCTTCAACTGATTTAGGGGCTGTTGTTTTTCAAGAGCAACCTGATGGTTCCCATAGACCAATATAATATGTGTCAAGAGCTTTGTCAGACACTGAGATGCGTTATGCAGTGATAGAAAAAGAAGCTCCAGCCGTTACTTGGGCATGTGAAAAATTTTCCAACTACATCGTTGGATTGCGTCTCGCCATCAAGACAGACCTTAAACCTTTGGTATCATTGTTCTATGAGAAGAAGATTGCAAAAATGCCTCCACAAGTACAAAGATTCCATTTAAGGTTGATGTGGTATACATTTGAGACAGGATACATCCAAAGGATGTTGCAATCGCCAGCCGATGCACTTTCTAGAGCGATGGTAGACCATCCAATAGAGCAGGATGTGAATTTTCTATGCGAGAGAGGATCATATTCCCAACATATAGCGCAACATTGCCAGTGAGCACACAGAAATTGCAGGAAATACGCCAAGCCCAAAAGTGTGACAAGGACTGCAGTCGTGTAAGGCTGTATTACATACAAAGGTAGCCACAAGAACATCCAAATGAGAGAACAATGAAAATGTTTTATGAGGATCGGAAATACTTTACCCTTGTAGACAACTTGTTAGTTTACAACGATAGACCACTCATTTCCAGTCCACTGATATCAGAGATCTTAGATCAAGGCCATTGGGTATAACCAAGTGCAGAGTGAGGGCATTGTATCGTATCCTGGAATATCTAAGGATATCAAGAACGTGATCCAAAACTGTCAGACATGCACAGTACAGAGACAAGAACAACGTGAACCTTTACTAACCGCACAGTTTCCAACCAGACCATGGCAAAGGCTGGGTTTGGTTTTATTTATGTTCGGTGGGAAATCATACATGATCATCATCGATTACTTCTCAAGGAGGATAGAAGTCAGAAGATTGCATTCTATGACAACAGAAACGATCATCAGACTCTTCAAGAGATCTTTGTGATGTACAATATTCCTGATCCAAAATAATATCAGACAATGGATCACAATTCGCGAATGAATATTTTTCTCACTTTGCGACAAAGATGGGATTTCAACATCTCACGAGTTCACCAAGATACCACAGTTGAATGTCAAGGTGGAAAGAGGTTTAAGAACCATTAAGTCATTACTAAAAATGAATGAAGAGCTTCCAATTTCACTTTTAATTCATAGATCGACGCCGCTGATGTGTGGATTATCACCAACAGAATTACTAATGGGCAGGAAGATAAGAATACAGCTTCCTATGTTGCCGAAGAACTTGCTTCCCAGATTGAATGTCCAGGACTACGAAAAGTAAGAACTTTTACAGAAGGCAACAAACCCGGAATTATAATAGAAGATTTTGAGCAAGAAACTGAACTGCTATAAAAAATGTTCAAAGAGTATGGACACATGACCTGGAAAGAGAATGTACAGAATGTACATGACAACCATCAGCGATCGTATGTTATGCACACGACTGAAGGAAATGTAAGGAGAAATAGGAGAACTATCATCCCTATTCCTCAAATGCAAAAGCTATGCCTTCATTGGGATGATCCAGGTGAAGGGGAACAAACCCAATCCGAACAGAATGCTACAATCCGTAGTTAAGAGCAACCAAGTCAGCGATCCAGACTTACAAGGAAGACTACTGATTGTCCCAGTCAGACTACAATCAGATCGGGGAGAGTTGTCAATCCAACTAACTGACTAAATCTGTGAAGTCAGAGACTTCGGGGGAGAGAGGGTAGTAGACAAATCAAGTATGTTGTCAGGCAAACCCCCCACCTACCAAGACTGAGGCACACATTATTTCGCCACTTGAACATTAAAGCTTAAATTTGCAAGCCTCTGACTGGAAAGACATTTGCATAGTACCAGACAGTGTTGAAACAAAGGTACCCTGCCCCAATACACAGAAGAGACCAGGTCAAACCAGTCAGTCACGTGACCATCTGCTGGCCAACTAGGGGAGTTTTAAATTGGAAATCAGTAAGCCGTGTGCTCCTGGAACTGAAGCAGAACCTCTCCAGTCCTGGCTCCTGTGCTTCTTCCCACAGAACTAAATCTTGTGAAAACACATGAACCTCAAAGAGAGAAAAGTCTCCTACATGAACAAGGTTTAAGAAGAACACTGGGTCCCGATGAACAGCAAGACTACCTACAATCAAGTGAGCTCGAAGCATAGTAAACAAGAAACTCTTCTGATATTGCCTCAAACCCCTCTCTACTATATTATCCTTTCCTCTTTTCTGTCCCTATTTGCATGTGTATATCGCTAGTGTGGGTGCGTCGTTTATCCATAGGCGTGAACTGTATTCGAGTTTAAGTATAAGTTTTAATAAATTTCACTTTTCTCCTTTAAACCAAACAAAACCTGATAGGAAATGAGGCTGGGCAGGTGGTTGATGTGTCAGTGGGGGAGCACTTTGGGATCAGTGACCAGTGACCATAACTCTATTAGCTTCAAGATAGTTATGGAAAAGGATAGGACTGGTCCTCAGGTTGAAGTCCTAAATTGGGGGAAGGCAAATTTCGATGGCATCAGATAGGAACTCTCAAAAGTTGAATGGGAAAGGCTGTTTACAGGTAAAGGGATGTCTGGCAAGTGGGAGGCTTTTAAAAGTGAGATGGGAAGCGTTCAGGGCTGGCATGTTCCTGTTAGATGGACGGGCAATGCTGGCAAGTTTAGGGAACCTTGGTTGACAAGGGATATTGCGGGTCTGGTCAGGACAAAGAAGGAGGCATATGTCAGGTATAGGCAGTGGGATCAAGTAAGTCCTTCGAGGAGTATAGGGGATGGAGGAGTACACTTAAGAAGGAAATTAGGAGGGCAAAAAGGGGCCAAGAGATTTCCCTGGCAGATAAAAAAAAGTAGAATCCTAAAAGATTCCATAAGCATATTAAGAGTAAAAGGGTAGCTAGGGAGAGAGTAGGTCCCCTTAAGGATCAGTGTGGCAATCTATGTGTGGAGCCACGGGAAATGGGTGAGGTCTTAAATGAATACTTCTCATCTGTATTTACAGTGGAGAAGGTCATGGAAGCTAGTGAGTTCAAGGGAGGGAACAGCGATATCCTGGAGCATATCAACATTACAAAGGAAGAGATGTTGGAGGTTTTGAAGTGCATTAAGATGGATAAATCCCCAGGGTCTGACCAGGTGTATCCTAGAATGCTATGGGAAGCAAGGGAGGAGATTGCTGGGGCCCTGGCAGAGATTTTGTATCATTGTTAGCCACAGGTGAGGTACCGGAAGACTGGAGGATAGCTAATGTTGTGCTTTTATTTAAGAAGGGCAGCAGGGATAAGCCAGGGAACTACAGGCCAGTGAGCCTTACATCATGGTGGGAAATATATTGGAAGGGATTCTGAGAGACAGGATTTATATGCATTTGGAAAGGCAAGGTCTGATTAGGGATAGTCAGAATGGCTTTGTGCGTGGGTAATCATGTCTAACGAATTTGATTGAGGTTTTTGAGGAGTTGACCAAGGGCAGGGTGATGGACGTTGTCTATGGAGGAGTTGAGAAAATTGCTGAACTGTGTGGGATCACTGAACGTGGCAAGTTTGAATTCCTAAGGCTAGTGGCCAACCATTTTTCACTTGAATCTGAAGAAGCGGAAGCAGTCTTAGAAGAAGAATGCAACAGGTATTGTTCGCAAAGATACAATTGGAACAAAGGAAACTTGAATTAGAAGACAAGGAAAGAGAAAGGGAGAGACATGAAAAAGAGAGAGAGAAACAGGAAAAAGAGAGAGAGAGGCAGGAGAGAGAGAAAGAAAGAGCCTTCCAAAAGGAATGTGAAGAAATAGAAAGACAGGAGAGGGAAAGAGAGAGACAAGAGAGAGAGAGAGAAAGAATATTCCGGAAAGAATCTGAAGCAAGAGAGCAGAAGCACCTTGAGTTAACTAGGGGGCGACAGAGTAACCCTAGTAAAAGCATGGACAATATGGAGGAGCACAATTCAAGGCTGGGTACAAGATTGCTAAAACTCGCTCAATTAATTCCAAAATTCAGTGAAGAAGATATGGAAGAGTTTTTTGTGTCCTTCAAGAAAATGGCAAGGCAGCTAAAATGGCCAGCTGAGACCTGGTCTCTTTTATTGCAAAGTAAACTAACTGGAAAAGCCCATGAGGTTTATTCCTTGTTGCCAGATGAGAGTTCATCAAATTATGAACTGACCAAAAATGCTATCCTCGGGGAATATGAATTAGTACCTGCAGCCTATCGGCAAAAGCTTAGAACCCTCAAAAAGCAGGCCAGTCAAAATTATCTGGAGTTTTAAAGAAGCAAGCAGCTGGCTTTTGACCAGTGTCTGACGGCTTTATAAATACAACTCAGCTATGAGACTGTAAGAGAAGTAGAGGAATTTAAAAACTCTCCCCCATTCTCAATAAAAACTCATGTAGAGGAGCAGTGGATTCAGAGAGCCCAGCAAGCAGCCATTCTGGCTGATGAGTTTGCTTTCATTTATAAGTCGGTTTCCCAGGGGAGAACCTTTCCTAATCACCCCCGCAAATCCAAAAAGGACAAAGGGTGGGAAGGTGAGAGGAGCCCAAGCAGTCCTTTGAGAGAAAGGAAAGCAGGAGACACAGGGGGCCCTCCTCCAGCCAGAAAGGAAGGTTCTGTGAGCAAGAGTGAGACATGGAGACCTGTGTGCTTCCATTGTAATAAGGCAGGGCATTTAAAAGCTGACTGCTGAAAACTAAAGGGGAAACTGGTAGGGTTAATCAGGGCACACCCACTCAGTGAAGACAAGGCCCTGAAGGAAAGCACAGAACAAGCTGTGGCTTTAACTGCAGTAAGAGTGCAACCTGGGAAGCTTACTATGGCTACTGCAGGAAACGTTAAAAGGATTCCTGAAGGTTATCAAGGTTTGGTGTTTGAAGGGAAAGTAACCCCATATCCCTCAAGAGGGGCTAGCAAGCCCATAGTGATTCTTAGGGACACAGGGGATACCAGATCCCTTTTACTGGGCAAAGACCTGACCTTTCCCCTGGAGAGTGCAGTGAACACCAAAATGGAGGCAGTGTATCACCTTCCCACCCTTTGTCCTTTTTGGGAGTTGTAGGGGTGATTTGGACATGGTTCTCCCCTGGGAATAAATTAAAGCAAACTCATCAGTTAGAACGGCTGCTTGCCAGGCTCGCTGGAGTGCGACCTAGCTTCGGGATCGGTGACTGTAGGGATTGTCCCTAGTTTGTCAATTGTTGGGGCTGACCTGCTCCTAGATAATGATCTGGCAGGGGTACAGTTGGTAGCTCCCCCCCCCCCGCCCAGTAGTGAAAGAAAGAACGCAGGAGGTCAGAGAGACAGGGCAGTGGCAGGAGACGGCTCCCTGCAGAGTCCCTGAATGTGTAGTGGATCAAGCCATGATCAAACCAACTCCCCCAGAGGAGCTGAATTGGCACTGCAGGCAAATGACCATGAGGTCTGCCTGTCCGAGACTTTCTTTGGAAAGTTAGGAGACCTACGGAATGAATTAAATGGATTTTCTCTCGGTGAGACTCAGTGAGCTGACCCAGTATTGTGAGAATTAGCACAGGCTGTCCAGTCTGAAAGTGAAGCAGAGGGAGACCCTGATTGCTACTATTTAAAGAATGAGGTACTGATGAGGAAATGGAGTTCTCTTCACAGACCTGAGGGCAAAGAGAGGACAGTAGTTCACCAGTTAGTGGTGCCGCAGAGGTACCAGGAGAAATATTATGAAGGGTCCACGAGACTACAGTAGCTGAACATGCCGGTATACGAAAGACAACAGTTTGATTGGCCAAAACTCCACGAAGATATGGTGGAGTACTGCAGAAGTTGCCACATGTGCCAGGTTGAGGGGAAACCCTAACCTACAGTGAAACCTGCACCCCTAAGTCCTGTACCAGTGTTAGGAGGACCCTCCAGCAGAGGGCTGGTGAACTGGGAGGGACCCCACCGAGAACAAAAGGGGACAGGCAGGCACATGGCTGGTGAAAGTTTAGAAAGAGAAGGGGAAAAAGTGACCAAGAGGGCAGGTTAAAGGAAGAATCTGAGATGAAAACCCCTACTGTATGGTCAACCGATCCTGAAAAATGGGATTGACCCCACATCCTCCTATGTGAATGCAGACTCTAGAAGCACCCCACCAGAGTTGCTAACAGCATTTACAGGAACCTGCAGAGACAAAGAGAGACCTCTAGGGACACAGAAACCGTGAGGGTGATGCCTCTCCTAGTCAAAGTGCCTCAGGAGCCTGCAGCCAAGTCTGCACAAATACCTACAGGTAGGAGCAACCCAGCGAGAACAAAGGGGAGAGTAACAAAGACTCCTCACCCACAGTCAGAGGAAAAGGGATCCACCCATCACCTGCAGTCAAAAGTCTTTGCATGACTCAGAGGGTTCAGGATTGACCCACCCACTGTTACACTCCTGAGTAAAAAATGGAAAAATTAAAACAACCCTGGCACCCAGAACAGACCAATTTTAATGAGCTTTAAGATTGGTGAATGAATGGAAATGAATGAGAGAAATGCATGGTTTTTCTTTCTGTATCTTATATTTCTCTCAAACTCTGTCATGAAATGAGTCATTTTTCTTCAAATCACTTTTCATTCCCCTAGGTGTGGATGTGTCAGGCAAACCCCCCACCTACCAAGACTGAAGCACACATTATTTCACCACATGAACATTAAAACTTAAAATTGCAAGCCCCTGACTGGAAAGACATTTGCATAGTACCAGACAGTGTTGAAACAAAGGAACCAGTCCCTGCCCCGATACACAGAAGAGACCTAGTCAAACCAGTCAGTCACGTGACCACCTGCTGGCCAACTAGGGGAGTTTTAAATTGGAAAAACAGAATTTGAAATCAGTAAGCCATGTGCTCCTGGAACTGAAGCAGAACCTCTCCAGTCCTGCCTGTCTCCATCTCTTTTCCACAGAACTGAATCTTGTGAAAACATGTGAACCTCAAAGAGAGAAAAGTCTCCTACGTGAACAAGATTTAAGAAGAACACTGGGCCCCGACGAATAGCAAGACTACTTACAATCAAGTGAGCTCGAAGTACAGTAAACAAGAAACTCTTCTGATTTTGCCTCAAATCCCTCTCTATTATATTTTCCTTTCTCTTTTCTGTCTCTATTTGCATGTGTATATCATGTGTGCATGCCAGCATGGGTGCGTCGTATATCCATAGGCTTCAACCATATTAGAGTTAAAGTCTAAGTTTTAATAAATTTCACTTTTCTCCTTTAAACCTGAGAAAACCTGGTGTATTGGTTTATTTGCTTTATAATTGGAATGCTGTGAACAAGGATTCACAAAGGGGGAGCTCAAAACACAGTGTGTTTAAAATTAAATCCTGTTACAATAAGACCAGGTAAAGACAGCAAAAGACCTGGTTGGAACAATGTAAATATATTTGATAAAATGTTGGATAAAGACTTGGGGGAGATGTAGTGTAAGGATGTAAAGGGTTAATACTGAAGACAGTGAGCGCAACCCCCCCACTGTAAAAGTGATCATGTCATTGTCACATGAGGTTAGGCTGGAGAGAAGAGAGAGCAGCACGATGGATACTAACTTAGGAGGCATGATGAGAGTGTATATAGTATTATGTAAATAATAAATAGTTCTTAGTTGGCCTTATCCTGAGTCTGAGACTTTCTCCAGAAAGTTCCTGTTACGCTACTAAATACGACAACACACAACACATAGCTAATTCCTCCTCCTGCTTTAAAGGCCAGGATGGAGGCTTTCTCTCTTGTTATGAGCCAAATAGTCCTGCAAAAAAAGAGTTGAAGTGGTATTGTATGTAGTTCTTGTACAGTGTTGTGCAGCTGTGAGTCATCTTCAATATAATGTGCATGCTGAGAGGGAGAAGCATGTAGTTGGAAGGATGGGAGAAGGTTATGTACAAGACAGGGGCTCCAGTGAGAAATATGTGAGCTGTTAGCTGTGAAGACAGACTGATGTTTATGCCTGTTGTGAGAGTATCAGCACCAGCTGACTGTATGATTATAACAAGATTTAGAGTTGGTGCAGTGACCTGCTGCATTTGGAGGAGAAACATATGGAGTGGAGAAAGAGTTTGAAGTCCTGGGGAAGGGAAAAAGATAGACTTAACAAGACATCAATCTCACCCTTGCTGCCTGTCAAGTCATTGAACTGCTTACATCACTGAAGCCAAGTCCATTGGATGATGGCCAAGACATTTCCCTCCAGACACAGTGAGTCTGTTTAGGGACCTTCCTGCCATCCAAGGGGAAGAGGACCTGCCTGTGTGCCTTTACTTGCTCTGCTAGAACTTCCACCACTATGTCACTGAACCTAAGGGCTCTTGCCTTTGGTGTGCTGCTGTGAAGAAATCAATGCATCAGTCACAATTTGCAATGGGTGAAATGACACCTCTCTTTGAAATTCCGCCCTCTAGTTGGGCAGGCTGATCATCACCACTACAAACATGTGGATAGCTCCCCAATGAGATACAAAATAGGCCTTCAACTGATTGAGTGGCCAGTGCGAACACACTACTCACAGGCAGCCCACAGTCAAAATCCACCCAATGATTTGTATCCTGTGACCTCTAGTATAGAATATATAAACATGGACATAGATTTAGAACACGATTTCCTCTCTACAGTTTGATAGATTGTCAAATCTCACCATCTGGATGTTCATGTGCAGTTTGATCACTTGGGCTTTGTACAGTTGACTAACTGGGGAATAACAGCTCAGCAAAGAATCAACACCTTCATGGGAGAACAACAGGGGAGAAAGTTGCCTCTGAAAAAGTGTCAGTTCTACCTAGTAGTTGCATTGTTTCCTTGTTGGAAAATCATACAGAATAATTAACACAAAAAAAATTTAATTTTATTTTTCAAACTGGCAGATTTCTGGTGAAAAAAATTACAAAATTAGCAATTCAACAGCACCAATTAAAGAATACATCTTTAATCCTCTCTGACTGATCCCAAATCTCCTACTGTGGTAAACAAACAGCAAACATGACAAATAAAATGACGTAAAATAAATTAACAGCTTCAATAATTAAATTTCATAAACCATAATTACAAAATAAAAAAGTGTTTTGATTTACAAAGGGGCCCGACCATTACCTAACATTTGTTATTGTGACATTAAATTGCAGGGTAGCTAATCTGTCAAAAATTATACTTACCCGCTGACTGAATCTTACAAGCATGGTCTCCAAGGTAAATGGCACTGTTGCTAAGATACAACAAACACCTCCCACTGTTCCACACAATGCCATCCTACTTGGAGCTCCAAAATACAGATAAATCCCTACCCCTCATCTGCTGCTTCCTGTCACTGCTGCCAAAATCCTCTACCACCATTGCCTCCACCTCCTGTCCTCAACTGAATGCTTTTCTGTCAACACTGTGATCACTGCACCCTCTCCCACAACAACATCCAAACAACTTGACCTGAGTCTGCCAACCTCATTCCACAGCTACGACCTAACTAGGTCTAATCTCAAAAGTCAACTCTCAAAGCCTGACAGACTCCCACATGGAGTGCAAAAGCACATATTCCAAACCGTTGCCAGAAACCTTATGCAAGTATTTCAGGACTGTTAGAATAAATACAAACCCTGCCAATCCCTTCACCACTGAACAGAACCCTCTCCCCTCCCAACATGTGGCACTGACCACCACCCAATGATCTTGAGAATGGTTTGGAATCCAGTCACCTCACAAGAGTGCATGGCCCTTATGAGGGGAGTGTCAGTGGTGGGGGAGGGTAGTCTAAATGCACAGGTATAAGATTTCTTAAGAGGGGCATTATCAGTATTACTTAAGATATTCAATACTATTTATTTTAAATAATGTAGGTTTTCCTCAGTCACTAATCTCTGCAACCCACTGCAACCAAACCCCTTCCCGCACCACCAGCCACCAAACCCTGACACTCTAAATCAAAGCTGGAGTCATACTGGTCATAGCAAGGGGAGGGGTGCCACAGCAGGGCAGGATTGCAGTCAACTGGGTAAGATCGCATCATTTAAAAAAATACTCAGCAGTGTTTGCAATACCATAGGCTTCCTAAATTCACTGCTCAGGAAAGCCTTTAAAAGTCTCCCGTCCATCCAGACTCAGACTCCTCCCCTGCCAAACCCTTACCTTGATTAGGCTCTGTGTCATCCGTACCTTCCAACCTACGCCACTCCTTCCTTAGGCATCTCACATTCCCATCCTCATGCCTTCCCCACTGCTGACCCGCCCGATGAAAACCAATCTGTAAAGACTCCCCCCATTGTAGTGCAGCAACCCCTCTCCCGATACTCCCAAACCTTGACCAATCTGCCCATGTTCCCTCCACCACAACCACATGGGTTTTACACCCGAAATCTACTCTCCCACCACTGCCATGCCTAGCATTTCTGCCCAAATCCTAAAACCCCTCTTCCACTCCTCGCACACTGCTACCTCTTCCCAATGATCTTGGAAATCATGACTGTCTCTCCTGTGCTTACACATCCTGCTTCCCACTACCTAGCTCTCCCAGACTTTTCCACTTTCCTGCCAATGCTCCCACACCTCATGATCCCACTACCAAAACCTAGGACCACTCTTCCAACACTACCAATCTACATAAACCCCACCCTCTGCTATACAGAACGTGTACAACGTACATCCTCCCAGCTTTCACTGTATGCTGAACTTTAAAGAAAAGATGAAATAAAATTAACTACATAGATAATCTAATTACTCATGGTAATTAAAACCAGTGATTTACAGTCTCCATGTAAATATTCACATAATCATATCACATGAGGCATAAATATCATTAACACTTCTGCAATATTCTATAATAAAATCAAATCACATGTGACCTATTCAATCACTGTAAATCAGAATCCCTGACGATGTATTTTACACTATTTTGTACAACACAGTGTATTGTCGGATTCACAGTGAATATTGCCACAGGAGAGCTCATATTTTGACCATGTTTCCAGTGAACTGTCCTCAAACTGTGACTTAGTTCTTTTATTCCTTTGATCTTTGATCGGCAGAAAATCAGAGAGAAATCGAGAACAGCTGTTTCTAGCCATTTACACCATTTTTCCTTTTCTCCTGTTGGGGATCCACAAACGTGTCCATTTTTGATTGATCTCAAGCCCACCTCAGTGTATTCTCCCTATTTTCAGAAACATAGCTGGTTGCTGTTTGAGTCTAGTTCAATGGCCATTTCTGATACCTTCTTTCACAAGTTTACCATATGAAAAATAATATTGCCAATATTAATGGATGAACACTTACAGATTTGTACGACATTCTTCTGATATTTTTTAAGGTGTACCCTGCTTAAAGTCATGGGCTCGTGCCTATATGAAGTAGTGGGCAGAGCAAAGTTCCACAAACACTTTAAACATTATTCCACTAATATCTCGGCTATGTGTGTAAGACAAAATTCCAATTCTGATATAATATAATAGTTGTTGCCAGAGGACACAATCACATCAAGTTTCTCACCAGAATGAATCAGCTGTGCAAGGACGAGAAAATGAATCATAGAGTCATTGTGACACAAAAGGAAGCCATTCGGCCTATCAAGTCCATGCCGGCTCTCTGTAGAATGATCCAGTCAGTCCTATTTTCCCGCTCTATCCCCATGCCCCTCAAGTGTCCATCCATGTTCTTCTGAAATCATTAATCGTCTCCACTTCACCACCCTCATAAGCAGCAAGTTCCAGGTCATTACCACTCGCTACATAAAAGAAACTCAGTGATCTCACTAGGTCCCTGGTGGAACACTGCCTCCTCCCACCTTTTCCAATTAGGGTTAATAGCGAAGAATATCCTGGACTTTTGCACTTGTAATCGCATATCTACATTGCAGGGCCCATTTATGGCACAAAATCCCGTGGCAAATATGATGTACGTGAGTCATGCCATTAATTTCTCCGCATCATTAATTTCCTAGGACTTTTAGACCGCTCTGCAATTACCCTCACCGAGACTAATAATTTAAGATAATCCTAATAGCTCCACTCCCAAATAAAATCAATAGTGTTTGGGATTTCCATTGATTAATGCCAGTGTTGAAACTGCTGCCAGTTAGCCTGAAAAATAATGGTGCTCATGACCTGGCAACGGCATAATTTATTGTTCCAAGTTTGGTTTTTAAGACCTTTCCAACATGTTTTCCAGTTGGCCTGAGCATGTTTGCTTCTATTCCAGTGACTTCAGTGGAAATAAAAATTGGGAAAAAGGTAAAATGGGCTGCTGGCTTGCTGTCACCCATTTTACACGATCACATAAACTCAAAATATACCCCAAACTGTCTGATTTATTTCAAAGCATCCATTCATCACAAGTGTTATATAGTTCCATAATGAAACCCATGTCAATCTAAGATTTAAATAACCAGGCAATGCAGTTTATCAAGCACTGAAGTGTCTTGCAACTACCATGTCATTTGATATTTCACACAAATAATTAGCTTGTGACCAATAATTTCATTATCATCCTCAAATGTTGCTTCAGAAATCTCATAACAAAAAACAAATAACAATTCAAACACAATGGTTAATGCGAAGATCCTGGGAATCTTTTAACTACAATTGAAACATCTGCGGAATGAGGCAGGAACAAATGTTCCTAACCTCTATGGTACCTGTTGTAATATGTCTTCAAGTGGATATGACAATAATTTGTATACATCATCAGACAGGATATAATATTGTCTGTCACATGACACCATTGTTGGAATGTGTTAGTTGACTAAGAAAGATGCACTAGGAAGAGCTCTCTGTCAATGTGTGTATACTATTGCAATCTTCAAATAAATTTAATTTGCCAGTCCTACCTGAGTGATTGGTGAGTTTGTGTTTGAAGGATTGAAGGAAACACAGTATTGCCTAGAAATGATAGCTCTACAGCCTGTCCCCACACCCCCTATGACTGCAGGGTCCACAGAGGTCCAAGAACTTGGCCAATGAATGGAAGGTGAGTACAGATTGGGTCGATGGCTACAGGGTTTGCCCTATCCAAGATCTGCAGCTGCCCTAATTTTCCTGTCCCTACCATCAGTGCTAGGTGCTGGCAGGAATCAGGCATACACCAGGGTTGCACCTGGAGCATTGAAATGAACTGAGACAGGAAATTCTGGTGATTCTGGGGCTGATTAGGCACAGGTAGCACACATTAGGTATTTAACTCCTGTTTAATGCCTGGCCAGAGATGGACCTGCTATCTATCACACAATACTCTCTGACCACAGTTTTGTACCAATTATTTATAGTCAAAATCCTAAATTTCTGCACATTGGCTCATGTTTAATATGTTTGGACTCAAATTTCTTTCAGCTCATTAGCACATATTCAGATTTTATTTCCTGAATTTAAATATAGAGCAGATAGAACAAAGTGCTGTCAGCTACGTCTAAATGCAGAAACATTTTCAAACAATTAGCAAAGTAATGAAAAAGCTGCAAATTCCTTTAATCATTCACTGAATAATTTACAATTTCTTCCTCCTGCACAACTTCACATGGATCTCCTTCACTTATCTATAGGAACACACGAGCAGGAGTAGGCCATTCACCCCATCGAGCCTGCCCCACCATTCAATACGATCATGGCTGATCACCCACTTCAATTCCTTTTTCCCACACTATCCCCATATCTCTTTATGTCATTGTTATTTACTTGTGCACCACACAAGTGCCAGGCAATGACCATCTCCAACAAGAGAGAATCTAACCATCTCCCCTTGACATTCAATGGCATTACCATTGCTGAATCCCCCACTATCAGCATCCTAGGGGGCTATCATTGACCAGAAAATGAACTGGAGTAGCTACATAAATACCGTGGCTACAAGAGCAGGTCAGAGGCTAGGAATCCTGCGGCGAGTAACTCACCTCCTGACTCCCCAAAGCCTGTTCACCATCTACAAGGCACAAGTCAGGAGTGTGATGGAATACTCTCCACTTGCCTGGTTGGGTGCAGCTCCAACAACACTCAAGTCGCTCAACACCATCCAGGACAAAGCAGCCCACTTGATTGGCACCCCACCTACAAACATTCACTCCCTCCACCACCGACGCACAGTGGCAGCAGTGTGTACCATCTACAAAATGCACTGCAGCAATGCACCAAGGCTCCTTAGACAGCACCTTCCAAACCCGCGACCTCTACCAACTAGAAAGACAAGGGCAGCAAATGCATGGGAACACCTGCAAGTTCCTCTCCAAGTCACACACCATCCTGACTTGGAACTGTATCACCGTTCCTTCACTGTCGCTGGGCCAAAATCCTGGAACTCCCTTCCTAACAGCACTGTGGGTGTACCTACCCCAAATGGACTGCAGTGGTTCAAGAAGGCAACTCACCACCACCTTCTCAAGGGCAATTAGGGATGGACAATAAAATGCTGGCATGGCCAGCAACGTCCACATCCCATGAATGAATTTAAAAAAAATTAGAAATCTGTCAATCTCTACTTTCAGCATATTCAATGACTCAGCTTCCACAACCCTCTGGGGTAGAGAATTTCAAAGATTCACAACCCTCTGAGTAAAGAAATTTCTACTCATCTCTGTCCTAAGTGGCTTTTCCCTTATGTTAAAATTATGTCCCCTGGTTCTAGACTCCCCAAACAGCAGAAACATCTTACCTGCATCTACCCT
Organism: Heterodontus francisci; assembly: GCF_036365525.1. Classification (NCBI taxonomy): domain Eukaryota; kingdom Metazoa; phylum Chordata; class Chondrichthyes; order Heterodontiformes; family Heterodontidae; genus Heterodontus; species Heterodontus francisci. The sequence goes on from NC_090375.1 coordinate 44,185,002, forward strand.
GTCTATCCCTTTCAGTATTTTGTAGGTTTCAAGGAGGTCACCTCTAATTCTTCGAAACTCTAGAGAATACAGGCCCAGTTTCCCCAGTCTCTCTTTATAGGACAGTCCCGCCATCCCAGGAATAAGTCTGGTGAACTTTTGTTGCACTCCCTCTGTGACAATAATATCGTTCCTAAGGTATGGGGGCAAAAACTGCACACAGTACTCCAGGTGCAGTCTAACCAAAGTTCTACACAATTGAAGCAAGGCTTTGTACTCAAATCCTCTTGTGATAAAGGCTAACATACCATTAGCCTTCCTAATTGCTTGCTGCATCTTCATGTTAGCTTTCAGTGACATATTGACGAGGACACCCAGGTCCCTTTGTACATCTACACTTTCTAATCTCCTACCATTTAAGAAATACTCTGCACATCTATTCCTCCTACCAAAATGGATAACCTCACATTTTTCTACATTATATTCCATCTGCCACGTTCTTGCTCACTCACTAAGTCTGTCCAAATCCCCTTGAAGCCGCTTTGCATCTTCCTCACAACACACATTCCCACCTAGTTTTGTGTCATCTGCGAACTTGGAAATAATACATTTGGTCCCCACATCCAAATCATTGATAGATATTGTGAACAGCTGGGGCTAGGGAAAAAGTACTAAGCAAACTATTGGGATTGAAGGCAGACAAGTCCCTAGTACCTGATGGCGTACATCCTAGGGTCTTAAAGGAAGTGCCAGCGGAGATAGTGAATTCAATGATTATAATATTCCAAAATTCCCTGGATGCAGGGAAAGTTCCAGTGGATTGGAAAAATGCTAATATAACTCCCTTATTCAAAAAGGGAGGGAGGCAGAAAGTAGGAAACTATAGACCAGTTAGTTTAACATCTGTCATTGGGAAATTGTTAGAAACCATTGTTAAGGAAGTAATAACAGGACACTTAGAAAGTCAAAACGCAATAGATCAGAGTCAGCATGGTTTTATGAAAATAAATGTTTGACTAATTTGCTAGAGTTCGTCGAAGATGTAACAAGTAAAGTGGATAATGGGGATCCTGTCGATGTAGTATATCTGGACTTCTAGAAGGCATTTGATAAGGTGCCACACAAAAGGTTAATACACAAGGTAAGATCACATGGGGTTGGGGCAATTTATTAGCTTGGATAGAGGATTGGCTAACCAACAGAAAACAGTGAGTCAGGGTAAATGGGTCCTTTTCTGGTTGGCAAGATGTAACTAGTGGGGTGCCACAGAGTTTGGTCCTTGGGCCCCAACTAATTACAATCTATATTAATGACTTGAATGCAGGGATAGAAGGTACTATAGCCAAATTTGCAGATGACACTAAAATAGGTGGGATAGTAAGTTGCAATAAAGAAATAAGAAAATTACAAATGGATATGGATAGGTGAGGTGAATGGACCAAAATTTAGCAGATGAAGTTTAACGTGGATAAGTGTGAGGTTATCCATTTTAGTTAGAAGAATAGAAAGGCAAATTATTATCTAAATGGAGAGAAACTTCAGAGTGCTTTGGTACAGAGGTATCTGGGCGTCCTCATGCATGAACTGCAGAAAACTAGTATGCAGGTGCAGCAGATAATAAGGAAGGCAAATGGAATTTTGGCATTTATTGCTAAAGGAATAGAGTATAAATGTAGGGAAGTGTTGCTGCAACTGTAAGAGGCATTAGTGAGACCGCACCTGGAGTATTGCTTACAGTTTTGGTCCCCTTACTTGAGGAGGGATGTAGTTGCACTGGAGGCAGTTCGAAGGAGGTTCACTGGATTTATTCCAGAGATGAAGGGTTTGTCTTCTGAAGAGAGATTGAGCAGTTTAGGCCTTTACTCTCTAGATCTAATTGAAGTATATAAGATGATTAAGGGGATTGACAAAGTAGACGTAGAGAGGATGTCCATTTATCATATCCTTTTGAATAGATTCTAACATGTTCCCTACTACTGATGTAAGGCTAACAGGTCTGTAGTTCTCTGTTTTCTCTCTCCCTCCATTCTTAAATAGTGGGGTAGCATTTGCTACCTTCCAATCTGCAGGAACCATTCCAGAATCTATAAAATTTTGGAAGGTGATCACTAATGCATCCATTATCACCATAGCTACCTCTTTCAGCACTCTGGGATGTGGAATATCTGGTCCTGGGGACTTATTACCCTTCAGCCCCATTAATTTATCCAATGCAACCTCTTTGCTAATACTAATTTCCTTCAATTCCTCATTCTCCCTAGCCGGTGTGTCTCCCCCCATACTTGAGCTTTCTTGTTCACCGCAATTCTCCTGATTCTTATAGTTTCTGATTCTGATATGAATTCCTAAGTGAACCTTTTGCTCTCTCAACCCACTCCTCATCTCAACTCTTACTTTATTGCTTTATAAAGAGCCTTTCTCTGACTTACAGCCCCCATGCTGTCTCTTAAAGCCACCTGTGCTCCCACTTCACCCCGCTCGCTTCCTCTGTGTCCATTCTTACTGCTTCATCTCAAGTTCTACTATCCTCCTCCCAAGTTGCCCCATGTATTTCAATTGGACCCTGCTCCTTTCTGCTCAATCAACAAGCCCAAGTGACTTCTTTCCCACTTAGGCCTTATCAATTCTCTGTGAGCTGCAGGGAAGATGGCAGGATCCCCAAGGATGCATTGTACAGCGAGCTCATCACTGGTATCAGACCCACCGGCCGTCCATGTCTCCACTTTAAAGACGTCTGCAAACGTGATATGAAGTCCTGTGACATTGACCACAAGTTGTGGGAGTCAGTTGCCAGTGATCGCCAGAGCTGGCGGAAAGCCATAAAGGCGGGGCTAAAGAATGGCAAGTCAAAGAGACTTAGCAGTTGGCAGGAAAAAAGACAGAAGTGCAAGGAGAGAGCCAACTGTGTAACAGCCCCGACAACCAATTTTATCTGCAGCGCCTGTGGAAGAGTCTGTCACTCTAGAATTGGCCTTTATAACCACTCCAGGCGCTGCTCCACAAACCACTGACCATCTCTCGAGACAAGGAGGCCAAAGAAGAATTCCCTCTCCAACCAATGAATATTCCATACTGTATATCAAGCTCTTAGGACTATTGTTCCACTCCTAACCCATGCTTCTGGGCTTCTTTAATCAATGCAGAACCATCTCTACTCCTCGCTGCCTCAGTCACTCCATTTCAACAATGACTTTGCACCCCACTTCCACCAAGTCTGTTATTATCCTACACACCAGCTTGCCTTACTCTCCTTCCCAATATCAGTCCCAAACTTTGCAGTTCTCTCCCTTCCAGCCACATCTCAGGACTTCATGCATCTCTCTGTTCAACATTAGTCCCAGGCCACAGACTTTACTGCTAACTTTGCCACAATGGTTTAATGAATGCATTATTTTAATGCAGCTGCTTATTATGAAAGGGAATTAAATCCCTGAGGAGAATATAGTCCACCAAATTACAGATGGATAAACAGGAACCGGACTGGAGACAGAGCAAGAGAGAGAGGAGCACGGTGGGAACGGAGGTTTAAAAAGTGCGTCAAAAGCCCAGAGTCGGAGACCAGAGACAGAGCGAGAGAGAGAGGAGCACGGTGGGAACGGAGGTTTAAAAAGCACGCCAGAAGCCCAGAGTCGGAGACTGGAGACAGAACAAGAGAGAGAGGAGCATGGTGGGAGCACAGTGGGAGCAGCAGGAAAAAATCAAAAAGTAACCTCAAAGTGACATCACAAACAACAGTGAGAGCAGGAAATCAGAGAGCCGTCGGGGTGAGTATACAGGTAAGCTTTTAATTTTATTTTAATTTAAATCAAACATGGCATCAAACATCACAGGCAAGCAGGTTAGGTGATTAGTTTGGGAAGAAGCTACCTGTTCGGTAAGTATCTGGTAAGTGATTAAGGTCCATTCTAATCCTAACGTTTAAATTAGTAAAGGAACTAGTGGCAAGCTTAATATATATATTTTAAAAAATTGAATAAAATAATTCAGTAGTTAATTAAAACACATTAAGGATGGCAGGACAGGTGATGCATCATGGCTGCAGCATGTGGGAGCTCCTGGATGCCAGTGTGATCCAGGGCAAACACGTCTGCAGTAAGTGTTTGCGGTTCGAAGCACTTTGGCTCTAATTCATTGAACTGGAGTCCCAGCTGCAGACACTGCGACACAGCGGGAGGGAAAAGTTACCTGGACATTTTGTACCAGGAGGCGATCACACCTCTGAGGAGAGTATGACTGCAGCTGAAGCAGGTAAGGGACACAGAGGGCAGAAGTGCAGGAGCCTCAGCCTTTGCGATTGTCCAACAGGTTTGAGGTTCTTTCAGCTTGTTTGGATGAGAGTGGGGGCTGCAGGGTGGATGTGCAACCTGACCATGGCACCATGGTACAGGAAGCCATTCAAGTGAAGGGAGAAAAAGGGAATGTAGCGGTAGTAAGGGACAGTATAGTTAGGGGGAGTGACACTGTTCTCTGCAGCAAAGAGCGAGAGTTCAGACGGCTGTGTTGCCTGCTTGGTGCTCGGGTTCGGAACATCTGCTCAGGGCTGGAGAGGAGCTTACAGTGGGAGGGGGATGATCCAGTCGTCATGGTTCATGTCGGTACCAATGACATAGGCAGGACAAGGAAAGAGGTTCTGCATAGTCAGTATGAGGAACTAGGTACTAAATTAAGAAGCAGAGCCTCAAAGGTAATAATCTCTGGATTATTGCCTGAGCCACATGCAAATTGGCATAGGGCAAATAAGATTAGAGAAATTAATGCGTGGCTCAAAGACTGGTGTGGTGGAAGTGTGTTACAGTTCGTGGGGCACTGGCACCAGTACTGCAGAAAGTGATGGCTGTACCATTGGGACAGTCTACACCTGGGGTTGGTGTGCGAGTGAACCGCTAGTAGTGAGGGTTTTAAACTGAATAGTGGGGTAAGGGATCAAATTTGGGAAGATATGGTGATTCAAGGAGTAAAGACAAGGCAAGAGAGAAAAGTATTAATATGGGAAATGATAAACAGTCTGTGACAGGAAGGAACAGAGCGAACAAATGTAAGAGTAAATCAACAGATAAGGCAAGAGGTTAAAAAAAAGGACACAACTAAAAGCTCTGTATCTGAATGCACGTAGAATTTGAAATAAAACAGATGAACTGAGAGTGCAGATGGAAATAAATAAGTACGATATGATAGCCATTACAGAGTCATGGCTGTAGAATGACATAGATAGGGACCTGAATATTGAACATGGCATTTAGGAAGGACAGGAAGCTAGGAAAAGGTGGAGAGCTGGCTCTGTTAAATAATGGTGGTATTAGCGCAATAGAGAGGGATGACCTCTGTACAGGAGACCAGGATGTAGAAGTTGTTTGGGTAAAAATGAAAAATCATAAAGGCAAGAAGTCACTTGTGGGAGGGGTGTCCAGGCCACCTAATATTAACTACACTGTCGGTGTACAAAGGAAGAAATAATGGAAGCTTGTCAGAAAGGTACAGCGATAATTATGGGGGATTTTAACCTACATATAGACTGGAGAAATTAGATGGGCAGAGGCAGCCTAGATGAGGAGTCCATAGAATGTTTTTGGGATAATTTCTTCGAACAATACATTCTGGAGCCAACCAGAGAGCAGGCTATACTAGACCTGGTATTGTGTAATGAGATAGGACTAATTAATGACCTCATAGTTAAGGCACCCCTAGGTAGCAGCGATCATAATACGATTGAATTTTACATTCAGTTTGAGGGAGAGAAGAGTGGATCCAAGACTTGTATTTTAAAGTTAAATAAGGGCAATTATGAGGGCATGAAAGCAGAGCTAGCTAAAGTAAACTGGCAAATCAGGTTAAGGGATTGGTCAATAGAGATGCAGCGGAAGGCATTTAAGGGGATATTTCAGAATACACAGAATAGCTACATTTCAACGAGAAAGAAAAATTCCAAGGGGTGGGACCCGCCATCCTTGGTTCAAGAGGCAGGGAGGAAGTTGTCGAGCAAGGGAGCCGTGCTTTACTAAAGAAGTTGAAGCGCTTGTCAAGAGGAAGAAGAAGGCTTATGTTAGGATGAGACGTGAAGGCTCAGTTAGGGCGCTTGAGAGTTACAAGCTAGCCAGGAAGAATCTAAAGGGAGAGCTAAGAAGAGCAAGGAGAGGACATGAGAAGACATTGGCGGATAGGATCAGGGAAAACCCTAAGGCTTTCTATAGGTGTATCAGGAATAAAAGAATGACTAGAGTTAGATTAGGGCGAATCAAGGATAGTAGTGGGAAGTTGTGTGTGGAATCAGAGGAGGTAGGGGAAGTGTTAAATGAATATTTTGCGTCAGTATTTACAGTAGAGAAAGAAAATGTTGTCGAGGAGAATACTGAGATTCAGGCTACTAGGCTAGATGGGATTGAGGTTCACAAGGAGGAGGTGTTAGCAATTTTGGAAAGTGTGAAAATAGATAAGTCCGCTGGGCCAGATGGGATTTATCCGAGGATTCTATGGGAAGCTAGGGAGGAGATTGCAGAGCCTTTGTCCTTGATCTTTATGTCGTCATTGTCGACAGGAATAGTGCCGGAAGACTGGAGGAGAGCAAATGTTGTCCCCTTGTTCAAGAAGGGGAGTAGAGACAGCCCTGGTAATTATAGACCTGTGAGCCTTACTTCGGTTGTGGGTAAAATGTTGGAAAAGGTTATAAGAGACAGGATTTATAATCATCTTGAAAAGAATAAGTTCATTAGCGATAGTCAGCACGGTTTTGTGACGGGTAGGTCGTGCCTCACAAACCTTATTGAGTTTTTCGAGAAGGTGATCAAACAGGTGGATGAGGGTAAAGCAGTGTATGTGGTGTACATGGATTTCAGTAAGGCGTTTGATAAGGTTCCCCATGGTAGGCTATTGCAGAAAATACGGAAGTATGGGGTTGAAGGTGATTTAGAGCTTTGGATCAGAAATTGGCTAGCTGAAAGAAGACAGAGGGTGGTGGTTGATGGCAAATGTTCATCCTGGAGTTTAGTTACTAGTGGTGTACCGCAAGGATCTGTTTTGGGGCCACTGCTGTTTGTCATTTTTATAAATGACCTGGAAGAGGGTGTAGAAGGGTGGGTTAGTAAATTTGCGGATGACACTAAGGTCGGTGGAGTTGTGGATAGTGCCGAAGGATGTTGTAGGATACATAGGCTGCAGAGCTGGGCTGAGAGATGGCAAATGGAATTTAATGCGGAAAAGTGCGAGGTGATTCACTTTGGAAGGAGTAACAGGAATGCAGAGTACTGGGCTAATGGGAAGATTCTTGGTAGTGTAGATGAACAGAGAGATCTTGGTGTCCAGGTGCATAAATCCCTGAAGGTTGCTACCTAGGTTAATAGGGCTGTTAAGAAGGCATATAGTGTGTTAGCTTTTATTAGTAGGGGGATCGAGTTTCGGAGCCACGAGGTCATGCTGCAGCTGTACAAAACTCTGTTGAGACCGCACCTGGAGTATTGCGTGCAGTTCTGTTCACCGCATTTTTGGAAGGATGTGGAAGCTATGGAAAGGGTGCAGAGGAGATTTACTAGGATGTTGCCTGGTATGGAGGGAAGGTCTTACGAGGAAAGGCTGAGGGACTTGAGGTTGTTTTCGTTGGAGAGAAGGAGGAGGAGAGGTGACTTAATAGAGACATATAAGATAATCAGAGGGTTAGATAGGGTGGATAGTGAGAGTCTTTTTCCTCGGATAGTGATGGCAAACACGAGGGGACATAGCTTTAAGTTGAGGGGTGATAGATATAGGACAGATGTCAGAGGTACTTTATTTACTCAGAGAGTAGTAGGGGTGTGGAACGCCCTGCCTGCAACAGTAGTAGACTCGCCAACTTTAAGGGCATTTAAGTGGTCATTGGATAGACATATGGATGAAAATGGAATAGTGTAGGTCAGATGGTTTCACAGGTCGGCGCAACATCGAGGGCCGAAGGGTCTGTACTGCGCTGTAATGTTCTAATTCTAATGTTCTAATGTTAAAGAAAAAGTTTATAATTGCGCAACGATGGGAGGCAGGTCAGAAGATTGGACAGAATATAAAAAACAGCAAAGAATGACTAAAAGATTAATAAGGAAGGTAAAATTAGACTATGAGAGAAAGCTAGCTAGAAATATAAAGACAGATAGTAAGAGTTTCTGTAGATATTTAAAAAAGAAAAGAGTTAACAAAGTGAGTGTTAGTCCTACAGAAAGTGAGTCTGGGGAATTAATAATGGATAATAAGAAGATGGCAGATGAATTTAACAGATATTTTGCATCGGTCTTCACTATTGAGGATACAAGTAACATCCCAGTATTAGCTGTAAGTCAGGAAATGGAAGGGAGGGAGGAACTCAAGAAAATTACAATCACCAGAGAAGTGGTACTGAACAAATTGTTGGAGCTGTGGGCTGACAAGTCTCCAGGTCCTGATGGACTTCATCCTAGGATGTTAAAAGAAATGGCTTGTGAGACAGTCGATGCGTTAGTTTTAATTTTCCAAAATTCACTAGATTCGGGGAAGGTTCCGTTTGATTGGAAAAGAGCGAATGTAACTCTTTTATTCCAAAAGGGAGGGAGACAGAAAGCAGGAAACTACAGGCCAGTTTGCTTAACATCTGTCTTTGGGAAAATGTTAGAAGCTATTATTAAATATGTTACAGCAGGGCAATTAGAAAAATTCAAGGTAATCAGGCAGATTTGACATGTCTTTCTGAAAGGGAAATCATGTTTAATCAATTTATTGGAGTTCTTTGAGGGAGTTACATGTGCTGTGGATAAAGGGGAACTGGTGAATGTATTGTACTTAGATTTCCAGAAGGCATTTGCTAAGGTGGCACATCAAAGATTATTGCAGAAGATAAAAGCTCATGGTGTAGGGGGTAACATATTGGCATGGATAGAAGATTGGTTAGCTAACAGGAAACAGAGAATAGGCATAAATGGGACATTTTCTGGTTGGCAAGATGTAACGAGTGGTTTGCCGCAGGGATCTGTGCTGGAGCCTCAACTTTTTACAATTTATATAAATGACTCAGATGATATGGTTGCTAAATTTGCTGATGACACAAAGATAGGCAGGAAAGTAACTTGTGACAAGGACATAAGGAGGCTACAAATGGATATAGATAGATTAAGTGAATGGGCAAAGACCTGGCAAATGGAATATAATGTGGGAAAGTGGGAATTGTCTATTTTGGCAGGAAGAATAAAAAAGAAGCATATTATCTAAATGGTGAGAGATTGCAGAGCTCTGAGATGCAAAGGAATCTGGGTGTCCTCGTGCATGAATCGCAAAAGGTTAGTATGCAGGTACAGCTTGTAATGAGGAAAGCTAATAGAATGTTATTGTTTATCGTATGGGGAATTGAATACAAAAGTAGGGACATTATGCTTCAGCTATACAGGGCATTGGTGAGACCACATCTGGAATACTGTGTACAGTACTGGTCTCCTTTTTTAAGGAAGGATGTAATTGCATTGGAGGCAGTAGAGAGAAGGTTTACTAGACTAATACCTAAAATGAGCAGGCTGTCTTACAGGGAAAGAATGGACAGGCTATGCTTGTATCCCCTGAAATTTAGAAGAGTAAGAGGCGGCTTGATTGAAACATATAAGATCCTGAAGGGTTTTGACAGGTTGTATGTGGAAAGGATGTTTCCCCTTGTGGGAGAATCTCGAACTAGGGGTCACTGTTTAAAATAAGGGGTCGCCCATTTAAGCCAGAGATGAGGAGTAATTTCTTCTCTCAGAGGGTCGTGAGTCCTGGAATTCTCTGCCTCAAAAGGCGATGGAAGCAGAGTCTTTGAATATTTTTAAGGCAGAGCTAGATGGAGTCTTGATAAGCAAGGGGGTTGAAAGTTATCAGGGGTAGGTGGAGTAATCATTTCAGCCGTGATCTTATTGAATGACGGAGCAGGCTCAAAGGGTTGAGTGGCCTACTCCTGCTCGTATGAAAGTTTGTGGCAATTTTCAAATGGAGGATCATGGACTGGCAATGGGGAGATAAAGACACAGATATAGAGAGAAAGAGACCTCACTTAAATGAGTTTGGTCAGTTTCAATCCTTTTTCTGGGAAGCATGAAATTATATCGTAAAGCATGCAATTACAGCATTTGTAACCCAAGTTTCAGAACTAACTGTCACTATATGACTCACTTGCTTTGCGGAAATGAGCTGGTCATGTTGTTACATTGCAGAAATAGCTGTCAATTTTATCTCCATCTCTTCGGCCAATGTATTAGGCAATTTTTTTTCATGCAAAGTGGTTTTGGTTTTGTGTCAACAGGAGCTGTAAAGTATGATACGACTGTGGAGTTACAGCTAGCACAATAAGAGATCTGAATTGCTCCGACTTGAAAGTCGGAGAGAGCTCAGGAAAACAGCCTTTATACCGTCTTTCAGAGGTTTCCACATTTTCCCTGACAAAGTTAGGGCAGGCCCTTTTTCCATCCACACCGTCCCACCCCGCCCCGCCCCTCCACTCCACTCCACTATGGACCTTCACCCCATTGAGGTTTGAGACCATGTTCAGCTGATGGAACTTCAACTGTGAAGCAGAATTTTAAACGCACACAGGCACTTTCCTGGAAAAAAGACTTATTTATATAAGGCTTTATCATATCTCTTATAAACATTGGGCTGATTTTACTAGCCCTCTAGGGATGGGTTCAGAGGCAGAGGGGAGCATAAAATGGCGTTGGAAGGTGGGGAGCGGGTGGAGTTCCCATTGCCTTCCTGACGCATGGAACTTCCTCCTCTTCAAATGGTGCCATGGGATATTTAATGTCACCTGAATAACCAAAACAGCTCTTAATGTCTCATCCAAAGCATCTATGGAGTATCAGTCTACTCTATTCTCCCAAAGTCTCGATTGGGACTTGAAATCTTTCTAACTTAGAGACAAAAGCGCAATGGAGGAAGAAAATCAGGACAATTCCTCACCATTCTCCTTAGGCAATCGAATTCATGTTATCAGGTACCTACCTTTTGTACGAGGAGTTCTCTGCTCCAGTTTGAAATAGGACCAGTTTTGTGACTCAAAGATAAAAACCTGGACCACTGTACATAGAAAATTGGAGCAGGAGTAGTCCATTCGGCCCTTCGAGCCTGCTCCGCCATTCATTATGATCATGGCTGATCATCCAACTCAGTAACCTGTTCCCGCTTTCGCCCCATACCCTTTGATCCCTTTAAACCCAAGAGCTATATCTAACTCCTTCTTGAAAACAGGCTGCCAACAAATACTGGTAAGAGAAATGAAAAAAAAAAGATGGAATAAAAATGAAAAATGTTGCAAAAGCACAGAGGGTCAGTCAGTATCTGAAAGGCAAAACAAAGTTTACATTTCTGTCGATGAGAAATCCCACCTGAAATGTTAATCTGTCAGATGCTGCCTGTTTAGCATTTCCCTTTTTAGCTCCTATGGATGACAGTTCTTATACTTAGCTGCTTCCAGCACTAACATCCCAGCTCAGTGAGGATTTAAGAAAGAGGAAACCAAGCTATTTTAGCAGCACAATAGTTTTATCAAAAAAGTAAAAGCTATAATTAAGCATTTGTTCAGACCTTAGCTGGCAGAAATGTTACTCTCTTCACAATCTGTCATGAATTATGTTGTACTCATTTCCCTAGCAGTATTTCAGAGCTGGTTACTTGCTGTATATATGACAGCAGGGATTACAATCTAATAATTGACACCAGTATCTACTTTTAGAGAAGTGCAATTACTGACAATCTGAAAATAGAAACAGAAATGCATTACAAATCAATTAACATCTGAAACAGAAATATGCGTTCAGGGTTCAGTAAGATCATTGAAAGAAAATTAAAAGTCTTAGTAGTTTCAACCTGAATGTACCCACCAAAGACAATAAAATGTTAAACTATGTAACCAAAACAGTAGAAGTCGATACAACACAAGTCAGAGGAAGCTATAATCTACCTGCAGAGTGCCCCAGTCAGGCCATCCCTTGAGTATGGTGTCTAGTTCAGATCACTGAGATACAAGGGAACCATTCAAGCTCAGCACAGAGAAGGTCCGAAGAAACATTCGGAACAAGAGTAGGCCATTCAGCCTGTCAGGCCTATTCTGGCATTCAGTTAGATCATTGCTGATTTGCACCTCAACTGAATTTTTTTGCTTTTGCTCCATATTCCTTGACACTCTTCCCTGACAAAATCTATGGATCTTAGACTTGAATGTCTTCAATTATCCTATCATCCGCTGCCTTTTGGGGGAGGGTTCCAAATTTCCACTGCCCTTTGTATGAAAAAGTGTTTCCTGGTCTGGAGGGCATTAGCTGTGAGGAGAGGTTGAATAAACGCAGATTGTTTTCACTGGAACGACGGAGGTGGAGGGGCGACATGATAGAGGTTTACAAAGTTATGAGCGGCATGGACAGAGTGGATTTTCAGAAGCTTTTTCCCAGGGTGAAAGAGTCAGTTACTAGGGGACATAGGTTTAAGGTGTGAGGGGCAGAGTTTAGAGGGGATGTGCGAGGCAAGTTCTTTACACAGAGGGTGGTGAGTGCCTGGAACTTACTGCCAGGGGAGGTGGTGGAAGTAGGTAGGATAGCGACGTTTAAGAGGCATCTTGACAAATACAAGAATAGGATGGGAATAGAGGGATACGTCCCCGGAAGTGCAGAAGGTGTTAGTTTAGGCAGGCATCAAGATCGGTGCAGGCTTGGAGGGCCGAATGGCCTGTTCCTGTGCTGTACTGTTCTTTGTTCTTTGTTGTTCTAATTTTGCTCCTGAATGGCCTAGTTTAGTCTTAAGATTATGAGGCTGATTGCTATTGTGTAAGAGAAACTCGAGAACTTTTATGCCCTGGCGTTTACCATGGCTACAAGAGCAGGTCAGAGGCTAGGAATCCTGCGGCGAGTAACTCACCTCCTGACTCCCCAAAGCGTGTCCACCATCTACAAGGCACAAGTCAGGAGTGTGAAGGAATACTCTCCACTTGCCTGGATGGGTGCAGCTCCAACAGCACTCAAGAAGCTCGACACCATCTAGGACAAAGCAACCTGCTTGATTGGCACACCATGCACAACATTCACTCCCTCCACCACCGATGCACAGTGACAGCAGTGTGTACCATCTCCAAGATGCACTACAGCAATGCACCAAGGCTCCTTAGACAGAACCTTCCAGACTCGCGACCTCTACCAACTAGAAGGACAAGGACAGCAAATGCATGAGAACACCATCACCTGCAAGTTCCCCTCCAAGTCACACACCATCCTGACTTGGAACTATATCGCCGTTCCTTCACTGTCGCTGGGTCAAAATCCTGGAACTCCCTTTCTAACAGCACTGTGGGTATACCTACCCCAAATGGACTGCAGTGGTTCAAGAAGGCAGCTCACCACCACCTTCTCAAGGAAAATTAGGGATGGGCAATAAATGCTGGCCTGGCCAGCGATGCCCACATCCCTTGAATAAATAAAAAAAAGGAGGCACCTAAGAGGAGATTGCATTGATGTAAGCAATATAGTTAAATTAATGGGAAAGTTACATTCAGAATATTACTTTAAATTAAATTGCAAGTATAGAACACAGGTTCAAACAAGTAAAAGGCAAATTTAGGATTAATTTCAGGAAACTTTGGGGCACAATAGGGTGTTAGCTTTGTTCTTCATCTAACCTATACCACAATGAAACTAGGATACAGATACTGGGTGACAAATCCTTTCACCGGCATTAACATCTCTCATTGAAGAGAATTAAACTCAGCAAGAATAAATGATGAAGTAAAAAAGCAAATGATTAAAGGCAAGGTGTATCTCTTTGATAATCATATTTTGTTATCACTGACTGGAGTCCAACCCCAGCCTTTTAACTTCAAAGTTACAAAGCATGATCGATACAAAAATGGATAAAGTGGAAATGAAAACTCTGGGAGTATTTATGAAGCAATTGGATGTTGCAAGGGAGGAGTTTTGTGTCTGTCTGGATGGATAAAAATATGGATAAAATGCTTTCCTCTGGTAATGGTTTTCCTGTCACTGGCTTTCCTGATGGCTCAATGGGTAAAAGCAATGCTTGGAGTGGAACTAAGTCATATAAGCCATCAAGATCACAGATTTGATTCCTGGTCTATGTTCAGTTAGCTGACCTTGACTGGGGCTGTCTTACTTACCTGCCTGTTGTCAAGTAAACCTGCTATGCCAAAGGAGGAATCTTTTAATTCATCGCTTGGACACCTACATTGAACTTTTAATGAAACCAAAAGAGCTGGAATCCTACAGTTAAATTTTTAAAACTCTGGCAGCCAAGATGACTACCACAATTTGTACTTGAACACCTTGCACATTCCAAAGCATTAAAAGAGGAGACGCATGTCTGAGTCTATACCCAAAACAATGATTTGCTCTATTGATTGAACTACCGGAGATTGTTTTCATTAGCAAGACATTCTAAACCATCCTGGGACACTAACATTTGTTACGACCCAGGCAGGAGGAGTGCACTGCCTTTTTTAGTTCCACTTCTCCACAGGTCACAGGCCCTGCCTGCAACAGTAGTAGACTCACCAACTTTAAGGGCATTTAAGTGGTCATTGGATAGACATATGGATGAAAATGGAATAGTGTAGGTCAGATGGTTTCACAGGTCGGTGCAACATCGAGGGCCGAAGGGCCTGTACTGCGCTGTAATGTTCTAATATATTTAAATGTTTACCTGGTTACTGATACAGCAAATCATATACTCTATTTTTATCCCAGAATAAAATACACCAACCAGGTTTCTTTAATAAACAACAAAATTATCAGTTTATTATGAACCCAGGCTTAACCAGTAATGAAGCAATGCATTAACACACTGATTGAAATATGAATGTTCCCTTTTTAAATTCCCCAATTACACTCACACACACACTGGAAAAAATACAGAAATTCACTCTGCAGAGGTCTGTTACGAAAAAAAATAACTTTGGCCAAATACTTGCTAATTCTTGATGAAAAAAAAGGACAAGATATGGAAGGATGTCAGTTGTCCTTTTTATTGGTCTGGCATCCGGGTATACGGAGACGGGTCACTGGGATTGTTTCAGATGCAGTCTGTTCTGCAGATGTTGAGAATTATTATAGTAAGCTTTCTAAAGAGAAATGTGGCATCAGGGTTTTCCGCCAGCACACACTTGAATTGGAAGTTTTTTTCCAGCTTCTCAGAAGCTAAGCAGCATCAGAGATTTTAGTTCTCCCACACTGGATCTTCGTAGTATTTCTTCAAAGAGGTAGAGAAAGAGGTGAGCTGGGTTGTTTCTTTTTCCTTAGCAGGAAAAACACCAACTGTCTTGAAACAGTTCACAATCAACTAAACTGGAAACAATGTCCAAACTCCAAACAGAGAGTCGAATTCCAGACCTTCATAAACCTTGACATGTGGCTTCTCTGTAATCATTTTTCCCCAGGTCACCAAGGGTTCTGCAGTTTACTGAGCCCAAAGCACATGACTTCCAACACAGGTGGCACAGTGGTTAGCACCGCAGCCTCACAGCAACAGGGTCCCGGGTTCAATTCTGGGTGCTGCCTGTGTGGAGTTTGCAAGTTCTCCCTGTGACCGCTTGGGTTTTCGCCGGGTGCTCTGGTTTCCTCCCACAGTCAAAGACTTGCAAGTGATAGGTAAATTGGCCATTGTAAATTGCCCCTAGTGTAAGTAGGTGGTAGGGAATATGAGATTACTGTCGGGCTAGTATAAATGGGTGGTTCTTGGTCGGCACAGACTCGGTGGGCCAAAGGGCCTGTTTCAGTGCTGTATCTATAAATAAAAAAAATAAACATCTCAAGTGTCCTTTCAGTGAACTTGATTTAAAAAAACACATCCATGGAATCTTTTCAGTTTTAACACAAGTCCTCAAAAAAACGCAATATTAAAAAAAATTGAAGCATTACACAACATTGAAAAGGTCAATCCTTCCAGGCATAAACAGTACATCCTGAGGCCTGAGAGAATGAAATTCCTGAACTTGAATGTCATTAGAAGGTTCCAGAGAAACACTGAGGCAGTCTGTTCATTGCTAGGAAAGCTGGGAGTTTCCCTGGGAAAAGACAGACAAACCAGTGACTCAAACTAGGCAGAGCCAGAAGGGTTGTCTGTTTGTCTCTCTCTCTCTTTCTCTCTCCTGAAGGCTTGGTGGGGCATGCGAAGCCTAGCTGCCAGTTGCTAAATGCAAGATAAAGACACCAAGGGAAGAAAGCCACCTACAATTCTGTCTCCCAGAAAACCCTGTTGCTGTCAAATAAGAGGAAAGACAAGATGGGAGCCTTGTGACCCCCTCCTTGCCTGGCCATAACACTGTGTTCCTGCCATCTTCTATTTTAACCTGCTCTTCTGAGAGATTGAGGCCCATCTTTATGTATCCAGATCAGGGTCAGACAATATCATCAAGCCTTGACTGCAATTTTAACTCTGCCCTGAGTGGGAAAGGCACTGTAGCTTTCCCATCAGGAAAAGACAGTGAGAAGGGAGCTTGGGACTACAAAACACAGATAAGTTTTTCCACTTAAGTTTTGGGGCCAGGAGGAGCAGGTGTATTCTACCTTCCTTCCCACAAGACCCTCACAAAATTGCTTCCTTGTCACTTACCCTATTGCTGGTGACCCTTTCTTTGATACTTTCTGTCAGTCTTCTGCTACACAAACTTCCACTCCCACCTACCAACCAGTTGCCATTTCCAAGCAGTCAGCTAACCAGCAGCATGCAGATAAGGTCCAGGCATTAAAAGCAGCCGGGCGTCATGCTGCTGACCTCACACACATTTGACACTCAGCCCTCCCCACCCCACCCCACCGCCTACCTGAATTCCTCTTACAAATAAAATCTGTGCTGTGGTCTCATATAACACATAAAGAATGATTTGTTTCCACAAATTTATGGGTACCATTTATCTTTTCACCCCTGGTATCTGGGCCTGGATCTGCTACAAACTAATGGGTCTTATAGCTAAAATGGTTCAAGTGGATGGGTTTGGTCAGTTTCAATCCTGCTCTTGGTGAAAATGACTGAAGAGCATAAAGTCTCTAAGATCAACTTATGTTAATTAAATCAGCAAGGCCACAGGAATGACTGATGTGTGAAATGATTGGGTGACAGTCTGAGGTATCTTCTAAAGCTTGTCATCAAGATATGTTGTGGGGCAGCATAGAGGTTAGTTTTGTTGCTCGTCTAACTAGTACCACTATGGAGTTAGGAGAGCTTGATACAAATACTGAATTTTTGGGCCCCCCCATCAAGGGAACTGATGTGGACGGGACCCGAAAATACCGGCACCAGCTGGTGTGTCAGTTCAAGACTTCATTTCTGGTGCAGCAATGTTCACCAGTGTGACGTAAAGCGGGACAGTAATCCTGCCCGCCTCCAGACTGAGGCCAATTAAAGTATTTAAGCAGCTCATTAAGATCTTGTTAGAGGTATCCGGTCGAGATTTTGATGAGGTGCATGGGTTAAACATGCTGTCTGTTGCTGACCAGCTGAAGGGAGGTGGATATAGAGTGGGGAACCAGTCAAAGCCACCCCAAGGAATTACCCTAGCCCCATAGGAGAGTTGGCAGGGCAGAGGGGAACCTGGCCTTTGGAAAGGAGGTGCCTTTGGTGCTGCACATGTGACAGGGAGAGTGGGCACTCAGCACTTGGGCATTGAACAGAGTCATCACTCCCACCCTGGCATCATGGGGGCAGAAGAGCAGGGGACAAGGCTATAATCACAATAAGGCAGCCACCAGTCCAAAAGGAAGGTTGCAGCTGGCAATGGGCCAGAACTGTTCGATTTTAGGCTCAGTGGTGATGAGGGGCAACACACTTCACAGGAAGGGTGAAATCCTGGGCATCAGGAGGGCACAAGAGATGAAAGAAGGTAGGAAGGCAACAAAAACCAAACCCTTGACACAGGATCTACTGTCGAAGATGGAGCTCCGTGGAGATAACTGAGATCCATTGCCACAGGAGACTGCAACTTTCCAGGCAGATGGTCACAGAGATCTGTGCCCTCACCACCGAGAACCTCATACCTTGCATCACTGCTTGCCATCAAGGTCACTGTGGCTTGAACTTCTTCGCTTCTGGCTCCTTCCGAGGATCAGCTGCAGACCTTTGCGGCATCTCGGAAATTGCAGCACACCACTGAATCTCGCAGGTCACTGATGTCCTCGTTGCCAGAGCTGGACAGTACATTCATTTCACAACAGGTGTGGCCGTGCAGACGCAGATGGCATTGGATTTCGCCACCCATTGCTGGATTCCCCCAGGTGCAGGCATCATCAATTTTACCCATGTGGCCATCAAGGCACCCAATGACTGCCCAATCAGATTCCCCAGCAGGAAATGTTTCTGATCCCTTAATGGCTAACTGGTCTGAGACCACAACAAGATCTTCCTCCATGTATGCGCTTGCTTTCCTGGCGGCTGCCATGACTCCATCTTCCTCCAGTCCACACTGCCTCTGATCTTTCCTCCCACCCCCAAAAGTGCATGGATGGATCCTAGGTGGCTACTAACCCCTCTTAAGGGTGCCTCAGGCAGAGGCACAGGGAAAATACAACCAATGTCACCTGCTCGCTCAGACAACCATTGAGCAGGCCATCGGGCTTCTGAAGATGCAATTCCAGTGCCTGGACCTTTCGGGTCCTCCGATACCCTCCTGCAAGGGTCTCGGTCATTGTCGTGGTCTGCTGCATTCTCCATAACATGGCCCTCCAGACAGGTGTGGACCTTGAAGATTGTGAGGGCCTGGAAGGAGACAGATCATTGGAGGAGGAGCAGGAGTAGGAGGTGAGAGTGTAGGAGGTGAGAGTAAAGGAGGGTGTGGAGGCAGAGAAAGATGACACTGAATGAAGAGGTGCCCCTGCTGCACAATGAAGTGGCCGGACACAACCTGGGCATGATAGGCTCATGTGGATGCCATGAACGTCAAGGATCTCCTGATTCAGGAAGGTTTCAACTGAGCCCCTCTGACTCAGGTTGAGGGACATGGCATGAAAGGGACTCTGAGATACCTGCACTACCACATGTGTGGAAGATGCAGCTGGAACATCGAATCATTTACCGCCAATAAAGGAAGCACATCTGCCCTCACACTTGAGAATCCTCTTATCGCTTTCACCACCTCATAACACTTTTCCTGTCATAGCAGCAGTAAAAGCAGTCTCCTATGTATGGCTTAAAGTGTCGTCATTTATACAGTGCAAAGACAGGCAAAGAGGAGGGCTACGATCAGGTGGGGAGGGGTCGAATGGTTCCCCTCTTTTCCCTGTCCTTCTTTGACCACAACAGGATTATTTCTTTTTGAAGTAGATATACTTGCCAATTCAGTGAGTTTTAACTGTTTTCGCACTGTGACCATAAAAAGAACCAATCAGATAAGTTTTCTTGAATTTAACAAAGAAAGAGGTTAGATTTATTTTGACTTTCGCACGCACACACTCAAAGTTCACGCATGCACACAAATAGTTTTCAGGGTAGGGGAAGGATAGTTTGGTCAAATTCGAGTCCATAGCAATAAAAAGGAGTATACAGTCTGTGGAGGTCGGTGACTTGGCTGGCTTCAGGCTGAATTCAGTGGTCATGCGACTTTCCCTTGGTGGGCCCAATGCTTCCAATTTGAAGATGTAGATGGCTGATTTGGCTGTTCTCCTGGAGACAGTAGTGCAGGGTTGATTTCATTCAAGGAATCATTTTCTGCAGCAGGGGCGTCACGGCCAGCAAACAGGGTTCAAAGTTTGCAAGATGGGTTGGAGCGAGAGAGGGAGGATGAAGGGACCCCACTCGGGTCTTCTCTCATCAGTGTCTAGCTGCAGAGTAAACAGAAACTTAAGCACACGAAAGGTGGGCCTGTCACATGACCTTCACCCATTGATTCAAGCATAGTCATTACCAGTGTATTCCCCTTGCAACTTAATTAGTCCATGTTTAGGAATCCCCGTCTCATAGCTAGGATCCCATTGTTCAAGTAATTAGGTTGAGTGGTTCGTCTCCACCAGTTGAATACCTCAGGTGATGGCCTTGATACCTTGTTAATGGGACTAGGATACGTGGTTCACTCAAATTTCCCAGGTAATTGTCCTTGATGGCTTTTTGCAGACATAGTGTCTCCATCTCAATGTATTGGAATGTGGAAGGTACAGTGATGCGAATTAGGGTAGCCATCTTTAGATGCAAGCATCGTGTCACCTTTATTCTCTGATTTTTTAAATTCACTTTGGGTTTCCAGCCAGTGGATTAAAAAACATCACTCGACAATGCACGTTTTCGTGACAGTAGACAGAGACAGTAAGAAGACATTCCAGTGACCCACTCAATGCAATGCGCAAGGCGGTGGCCTCTGCACTAGGCAACTCCTACTATGTGCTCCCTTTGTGGCCTCGGAGGAGGCGGAGGCAGTCTGCTCACTTGTCTTGGCTTGCAGCAGAGATGCATGTGGCGGTTGTCCTCATTGTCGAGCTGCCCGTGGGGGCATCTCCAGAGGCTGCTGCACCTGCTTCATTGCACGGGCATCCTCTGTCACTTGGCCCTGCTGCACAGATTGTCCCTCAGTCAGCGTGACCAATGAGGCTGAGGGTGATGTAGGCACCCCAGAAGGAGCAGCACTCTCATCCTCCTTGGTGACATCCTCAGACCTTGCCCAACTCTCCAAATACCTGGCTGAGTACACCAGTTGGGGTGCAGCTGGCAACCCCTCCAAAGATCTCTGTGCCATCAGTGCCACTGACCAGTCCGCGCGACCCAACACTTCATGCAGCCTATGGATGTCAATGCAGGTAAGCAGTGATGTCCTCTATGGCCAATGTCATTTGCCCCTATCCATTAGGAGCTGCTTGTCTCTGTAGTGACAGGTTCTCAGGGAGTGTGGAAGGTCTGGTAGGCTAAACTGCATTTGCTTTAATGCAAGAAGCCTTACAGGTAAGGCAGATGAACTCAGAGCATGTATTGTTACATGGGATTGTGATATTACAACTATTACGGAAACATGGTTGAGGGATGGGCAGGTCTGGCAGCTCAATGTTCCGGCGTACCTATCCTTCTGGCGTGACAGAGGTCAGAGATGGAGGTAAAAGAGGCGGGGGAGTTGCACTATTGATTAGGAAGGACATCACAGCAGTACTTAAAGAGGATATCCCGGGGGGAATGTCTAGCGAGGCCATATGGGTAGAACTTAGAAATAAGAAAGGGGTGATCACTTTGATGGGATTATACTATAGGCCCCCCAGTAGGCAGAGGGAAGTGGAGGAGCATATATGTAGGGAAATCCCAGATAGGTGCAGAAATTATAGGGTTGTAATAGTAGGTGATTTTAACTTCCCTAATATTGACTGGGACTGCCTTAGTGCTAAGGGATCAGATGGGGAAGAATTTGTTAAGTGTGTCCAGGATAGTTTTCTGAAGCAGTATGTGGATGGCCCTACTAGAGAAGGGGCTACACTCGACCTCCTCTTAAGAAATAAGGCTGGGCAGGTGGTTGATGTGTCAGTGGGGGAGCACTTTGGGACCAGTGACCATAACTCTATTCGCTTCAAGAAAGTTATGGAAAAGGATAGGACTGGTCCTCAGGTTGAAGTCCTAAATTGGGGGAAGGCTAATTTTGATGGCATCAGACAGGAACTCTCAAAAGTTGATTGGGAGAGGCTGTTTACAGGTAAAGGGATGTCTGGCAAGTGGGAGGCTTTTAAAAGTGAGATAGGAAGAGTTCAGGGCCGGCATGTTCCTGTTAGATTGAAGGGCGAGGCTGGCAAGTTTAGGGGACCTTGGTTGACGAGGGATATTGCGGGTCTGGTCAGGACAAAGAAGAAGGCATATGTCAGGTATATGCAGCTCGGATCGAGCGAGTCCTTTGAGGAGTATAAGGGATGTAGGAAGACACTTAAGAAGGAAATTAGGAGGGCGAAAAGGGGCCATGAGATTTCCCTGGCAGATAAGATAAAGGAGAATCCTAAAAGATTCTATAGTATATTAAAAGTAAAGGGGTAGCTAGGGAGAGAGTAGGTCCCCTTAAGGATCAGTGTGGTAATCGATGTGTGAAGCCACGGGAAATGGGTGAGGTCTTAAATGAATACTTCTCGTCTGCATTTACCGTGGAGAAGGTCATGGAAGCTAATGAGTTCAAGGGTGGCAACAGCGATATCCTGCAGCATATCAACATTACAAAGGAAGAGATGTTGGAGGTTTTGAAGTGCATTAAGATGGATAAATCCCCAGGGCCTGACCAGGTGTATCCTAGAATGTTATGGGAAGCAAGGAAGGAGATTGCTGGTGCCCTGGCAGAGATTTTTGTATCATCGTTAGCCAACGAGTGAGATACTGGAAGTCTAGAGGATAGCTAATGTTGTGCCTTTATTTAAGAAGGGCAGCAGGGATAAGCCAGGGAACTACAGGCCGGTGAGCCTTACATCAATGGTGGGAAAGATATTGGAAGGGATTCTGAGAGACAGGATTTATATGCATTTGGAAAGGCAAGGTCTGGTTAGGGATAGTCAGCATGGTTTAGTGCATGGGAAATCATGTCTCACGAATTTGATGAGTTTTGTGAGGAGGTGACCAAGAGGATTGATGAGGGCAGGGCGATAGAAGTTGTCCACATGGACTTTAGCAAGGCCTTTGACAAGGTCCCGCATGGTAGGTTGATCTGGAAGGTTTGAACACATGGGATCCAGGGTGTGCTAGCAAATTGGATACAAAATTGTCTTGGTGATAGGAGGCAGAGGGTGGTAGTGGAGGGTTGTTTTTTAGATTGGAAGCTGGTGACCAGTGGTGACCACTGGTGATATAGTGGACAGTGAAGAAGGTTGTCTAAGGTTACAACAGGATATAGATCAACTGGGAAACTGGGCAAGGGATTGGCAAATGGAATCTCATGCAGACAAGTGCGAAGTGATGCATTTTCGGAAGTTAAACCAGGGCAGGACATATACAGTGAATGGCAGGGCCCTGGGGAGTGCTGTTGAGCAGAGAGACCTTGGGGTGCAAGTACATAGTTTCCTGAAAGTGGCAACACAGGTAGACAGGGTGGTGAAAAAGACGTATGGCATGCTTGCCTTCATCGGCCGAGGCATTGAGTACAAGAGTTGGGGCGTCATGTTACAGTTGTACATAAAGTTGGTTAGGCCGCACCTGGAGTACTGTGTGCAGTTCTGGTCGCCGCACTACAGGAAAGATGTGATTAAGCTAGAGAGGGTGCAGAAAAGATTCACAAGGATGTTACCTGGTTTGGAGGGCTTGAGTTATAAAGAGAGATTAGATAGGCTGGGTCTGTTTTCCCTGGAGTGAAGGAGGCTGAGAGGGGACATGATAGAGATATATAAAATTATGAGAGGCATAGATAGGGTAGGTAGCCAGAGTCTGTTTCCCATGGTAGGGATGACTAAAACTAGAGGGCATAGATTTAAGTTGAGAGGGAGAAGGTTTAAAGGGGATCAAAGGGGTACATTTTTCACACAAAGAATAGTGTGTATCTGGAATGAGCTGCCAGAGGAGGTGGTGGAGGCAGGAACAGTAGGAACTTTTAAGAGGCATCTGGACAGGTAATTGAGTGATCAAGGCATAGAGGGATATGGAATTAATGCAGGCAGGTGGGATTAGTATAGATAGGCATTATGGTAGGCATGGATGCGGTGGGCCGAAGGGCCTGTTTCTATGCTGTACAACTCTATGACTCTATGACACTATGGTTATGAGCCATTTTGAGGGATCAGTATGTGGCTTGGGCACAAACCTTTCCCGTGTTCAGGAGCAGCATGCACCCTACGGCTCCTCAGGTGGTGTGCCTGCTGGAGGGTGGAAACTCAGAGATCTTTCCGAAGTCTTGTGGGTTGCACTCACCTTGCCAGAACATATGAGGTTGTTGGATATTTTACAGTACCGAATCCAGGTTCTTCTAATCTCGATTCTGCAGCTGACGATAAGAGCAATCTGGATCCAGGCCTCTTTGGTTTCAGCTGGTGGCCTCTTCCTGCCACCCTTTGGGAAGAAGTCCTCCCTCCTCTTTTTCATGGCTTCCAACATTAGATCCAGGTCAGCATTGATGAAGCAAGGGGCTAGCCCCGCCCTGGGTGTCAGGTGTCTGGCTCTCCTGTGACATCTTGCTTCCCTCTAGTGCTGTAGAAGGCTTTGACACAGTCTGCAGATCTCTCCCTTAGGACAACCAGCAACCTCAGTGATGGCTGCTGTGGGGAGTCTATATCAATTCTTCACTTCATCTGACCCACCTCTGTCCCCACCCCCACTGGCTCTAATGGGACAGGGAACCCGTCTCCAAATCAATTATGATCTTACCCCCATGAAAATCATGACTTTATTCAGTTTCCCATTGGAGCTGAGTTCCGAACCCGAAAACACTCCCAACTCCTGTTTCCCCCCCTTCGTGGGGAAATTTCAGCCTCGGGTGAGAAATCCTCTTAGCAGCATTAGCCTCTCTTATTAAAGAGAATTCAACGAAGCAAGAAAAAAGTGATGAATTTAAAAAGCAAAAGACCAAAACATATACATCTTTCTGATAATTGGATTTTGTTATCTCTGGCTGCTATTGTTACATAGTTAAATGAGTGGTAAATGATCGATGTCCTAGATAAATAGATGGTGAGATAGATGGATAGATTGATAGATAACAAAACATTTTCATCTGCTAATTTACCCATTCCCATTGTAAAATTGACCTATGCACATTGTAAAATAGGTGGGTAAGCAGACTTTGTTTAAAAATCCTACCATCCACTAGCTCTCCAAGGCTGATCTGGATCGATTTTTGAGTAAGTTTTGAAATGGATGGTCAATACAGGTTATAAGGCCATAACAGTATTTTCAGGTACCAATGGGTGAAGTATACTTTGTCTTAACATCTCATCACGAGGACACAATATTCATTCTCGAGGCAATATAAAAAGAGCCATGAGGCTGATCCCATGTCAAAGCTCTGAGTTATGAGAAAAGACTCGAGAAATTATATTGCAAGAGTAGAGTGAAGGCACATAGGCCAAAAAAAATGAAAGGCAAATTTCTGACTGACAATTGAGAAATTCTTCACAGAACAAGTGACCAACGTTTAGAATAGACTCACAGTAAGAGTAACAGAGGCAAAAACCCTGGAATCCTTTAAGAAATAATTGGATGCTGAACCAGGAGTATGGTAAGATATTTCTGGATAGAAAAATTATGATGAGGTGATTGGCCTTCCTAATTTATAAATATCTTGTGATCTCAACATCAGGGACCGTCACAGTTGGCTTCACTGCTCCTGGAGAAGGGAGAGGAAAAAACTGATCATTATTCCTTTTCCTGATAGCTAGTAAATGAGGTGCAACTACTAGAAAATACAGGTATTTGAATGTCAGTTAACGCCAGGATTGGGTTGATCATAATGCACCCCATGGCAGAATTGCCTGATGACATAGAATGGCTACTTCAGCGAGGTACGTCATGAGTCAATACCTTCAGGTTGGCAGAAAATTTGAAGAGGGAGTGGATAAAATAAATGGTCAAATTAGGCATGTGTGCACAAACAAATAATATGAGTTAAATTCTTCTTTTTCCCTTTTGTCCATGCCATTATGATAGATTTGCCTCCAATTTGGTTTCTGTAACTAGCTCGATCAGCACATTTGTTCAAAACTCTCTCACCAAAAGGCTCTGGAATTGTCCTGTGGGTGAGTACATTCTTTATTCTGGTTCCACAAAGAGGAATTCATCTGTTCTTTCAGATAGAGACACAATAGCAGGTCAGCATTCTGAATTCATTAGCAGTAATGTGAGAAGTTGCTATATATGAAAATGAAACGTGTGCGGGGCAGAACCTGGAAGGTGGTGTAATTTGCTTGTTCTTTTGGTTCTCGAGAAAGTGATACAGAGTTTACTCAGGTCAAAAATCCATGTCACCGGTGCATTTTTATATTTTTCTTTATGAATTGAGAACAAACCTGAAGGTTGCAATTGACATTATTACCTTCCCTAATAATAATCAACATCGAGGTGAATTTTACAGGCCCACCCTGATGTCGGGGGTCATGGAGGGGGTGGGGAGATGACGGAACATGACTCCATCAGAGGCCTGTCATAGGCTTCGACGGCAGGAAGGCCGGGCCTGATATTGCTTGTGGTGGCGAGGCCTCTTGGTGCCCCCCCACCGCTCCCCATCCCCCCCCCCCCCACAGTTTGGTGACAGGAGCAAAATTTACATATTTAAATACATTTAAATGAAGGAAATAATTACCTGCTCGGCTCCGCCTTCCATCCCACTGCGATATTGGTGCCAGAGGCCAGCACTCCCACGCCTTCAGATCCCCGTCTGGGAAACTGAGGCAGAATACTGGTGGGGAGGGGGGAGCAGATATGTTTTTCAGTGTGGGGTGGGGGGAGTGGGGGCGAGTGTATTCAAACTCATCCGATTGGTGTAGGCGTTGGTGGGAAGGGGTAAAATGCACAGATTATGAACATGGAGGGGCGGGGTGTGGGGGGGGCGGGTGCGGCAGGTCAGTGCAAAAGGTAAGTATTTTGTGGGGGAGGGGGAGAGGGAAAGGAATGAATTCTGTGGTTATTGGGGGGGGGTGGAAGAGAGGCTAGAAACATTTATTTAATTTTTTCAAAACAATTTTAAATTACCATATCTTTAAATGTTGAAATTAAATGGAAAGGCTCGAAGCCCTTTAAAAATGGCATCAGTGCCTGCATAAATGCTGCTGATGCCAGTGCTGGGGATGGACTGTCTGCCCCCTCCTTGTCATTGGAGGGGGGTGCGGTCCACCCTGGCCACTTAATTGAGCCGTCGTGTTTAATATTGCACCAGCTCTGCGATGTGCAGTCCGCGCCGGCGGACCGCCATTGTTTATGCCCTCTGCCGATTAAGGTAGTGGACATGTTAAATGCAGGCTATAGTGTCAGGCGTGGCTAGCGGTAGCACTCTCACCTCTAATTAAGAAGGTTCTGAGTTTAAGCCACACTCCAGAGACTTGAGCACATAATCTAGGGTGACACTAAATTCAGCGCTGAGGCCATGCTGTGCGATTATGCCATCTTTTAGATCTTAAACCGAAGTCCCATCAGGCCTCCCTGGTGAATGATAAAGCTCCCGCAACATTATTTGAAGAGCAGGGGAATTCTCCTAGTATCCTATCCACCATTTATCCCTCAAGCATCATCTAAAATAGATGATGTGATCACTTATTTCATTGCTGTTAGTAGAAACTTGCTGTGAACAAATTGGATGCTGTGTTCCTACATTGCAACAGTAGCTACACCTCAAAAGCACTTCATTGTCTGTAAATTATTTTGGGACATCATGAGGTCATGAAGGTGCTATCTGAGTGCAAGTCTTTCTTTAAGCAACTCTTATTTTTTGAATTATTTTCTCAGGATATGGGCAATGCTGGTCAGGCTAAATTCATATTAGCCAATCCTAAGTTGTCCTGAGAAGTTGGTGGTGTTGGTGGGACTTCTCCTTGAACAAATGCGATTCTTGTGATGATGGTTCGCCCACAATTGTGGTAGGTTCAGTGACCCAGCAACGATGAAGAGAAGACAAAATGACAAAAAGGCCCAGCGTTTCCCTTAATTATATCAGTGCAATCTGGATGAAATCAGCCAAACCAGCAAAAAAGGTAACAGATACTCAAGTGCAAGTTATATAAAACATAAGAAATAGGAACAGGTGTACGCTATACGCCCCCTCGAGCCTGCTCCGCCATTCACTAAGATCGGCTGATCTGATCTTGGCCTCAACTCCACTTTCCTGCCTATTCCTCATAACCCTTGACTCCCCTATATGTCTGCCTTGGCCTTGAATGTATGCAATCACTGAACCTCCACAGCTCTCTGGAGTAGAGAATTCCAAAGATTCACGACCCTCTGAGAGAAGAAATTCCTCCCCTTCTCCGTCTTAAATGGGCGATCCCTTATTCTGAAACTAAGCTCCCGAGTTCTAGGTCCCCCATAAGCTTCTTAGCATCTACCCTATCAAGCCCCCTCAGAATATTATACATTACATCCACATAAATTGAGTCCTCGCCATTTTTAACGCTGGTTTAAAAATCATTTCAGCCAAAGCTGACAATTGTAGCCATGTCTCCCACTCAAAATAGTGAGATCACACCTGGAGTATTGTGTACAGTTTTGGTCTCCTCATCCACGGAAGAAATAGTTGTCATAGAGGGAGTGCAATGGAGGTTCATCAGACTAGTCCCTGGGATGGCGGGATTGTCTTATGAGGAAAGATTGAGGAAACTGGGTCTGCATTCTCTAGAGTTTCAAAGGATGAGAGGCGATCTCATTGAAACTTAGAAAATTCTTACAGTGCGTGACAGAGTGGATGTAGACAGGATATTTCCCCTGGCTGGTGAATCTAGAACCAGGGGACATGGTCTCAGAATTAAGGGTAGGCCATTTAAGACTAAGATAAGGAGGAATTTCTTCACTCAGAGGGTGGCGAATTTTTAGCATTCTGTACCCTAGAGGTTGTGGAAGCTCAATCATTGAGCATGTTCATGACAAAAATCGATATATCTGGATACGATTGACAACAAGGAATATGGCAATAGTATGGGAACGAGCCATTGAGGTAGAAGATCAGCCATGATCTAATTGAATGGCAGAGCAGGCTCGACGAGCTGAATGGCCTACACCTGCCCCAATGTCCCTATGTTCCTGGAATGCCGTGTTTCGACCAGTTGAGCCCATTTACAGATGCTTGAGGAGGGTCTTCAAATTGAATTGTTTTCTTTGGTGCAACGGTACTAGTAGGGACGTTTTTAAAGTTTTTTCAAATCAAAAAAAAAGTTGTTAAGAAACTGAACATAGAACGTAGAACATAGAACAGTACAGCACAGTACAGGCCCTTCGGCCCACGTTGTTGTGCCGAACCTTTAACCTTCTCTAAGATCAAACTACCTACCTACCCTTCATTCTACTATCATCCATGTACCTATCCAAGAGTCGCTTAAATGTCCCTAATGTATCTGTTTCTACGATCACCGCTGGCAGCGCATTCCACGCACTCACCACTCTCTGTGTAAAGAACCTACCTCAGACATCTCCCCGAAACCTTCCTCCAATCACCTTAAAATTATGCCCCCTGGTGATAGCCCTTTCCGCCCTGGAAAAAAGTCTCTGGCTATCCACTCTATCGATGCCTCTCATCATCTTGTACCCCTCTATCAAGTCACCTCTCATCCTTCTTCGCTCCTATGAGAAAAGCCCTAGCTCCCTCAATCTTTCTTAGTAAGACATGCCTTCCAGTCCAGGCAGCATCCTGGTTGACTACCAATGAAATGGGTAAATGGTTCAGTATAGGTGGTACAGGTCACAGAGGAGGGAAGTAACCTTGGTGAGTTATCTTTGGAGATTCATGTCCCATGCACACCCCCTTTCAAAGAGACAGTCATTTTTGCAGAGAACAAGAGGACTTTATTTCCTCGGCTAACATAACATATTACTTAAGACCTCTCAGCTAGCCCAAACCTTTCCCCCAAAAACTGCAAAGGCTTTTCGCATGTCACTGTGCTTTCAACTAAGGGTGTTATTGGGCTAAAATTATGTTTTATTTATTAGTGATAAGCACAAGGTCACCCTGCTGATCCAGCTCAGTTTATTTTGGTTAATTTCCAGTGCTGAAATATTAATTACATTTTAGAGGGGGATGGCTGCATAATTTAATAGGATCATTTCTTTCTACAGGCTTGAAAATAAATTCGGTCATTACTGCACACAGTGAAAATGATCCAAAAATTTATATGCAACATTATTCCTCACAAATGGATACACTCTCTTTCACTCAGCTCCCCACAGGGAACAGTTACTAAAACTGTACAAATAAAAATTTCATCAAGTTCTGTTATTGGATATTATTATTGCAATAGTGTTGTAGAACCACAATTCTGCAAACTTTATCTGTATAAAACTACATTCAAATAGTTTTTTTCAAATAGAATTTTTAGTTCTCCTCTGCCTACTGAAGGTGGCAACTTGCACTGGGGTACAATTCTACAGAGTCCACCTGTCCTCCCACTGCTCAACTGACCATCTTTCACACTTCATGGCAGCAAGTAGCTTCCCTAATGTTTTTTCATCTCCTAAGAGAGACAGCAAGAAAAGTGCTTGGAATTACCAGCATGGTCCATCATATAGGAACATAGGAACAGAGGAAGATATGAACAGGAGTAGGCCATTCAGCCCCTCGAGCCTGTCCCGCCATTCAATGAGATCATGGCTGATCCACGGCCTAAGTCCATATACCTGCCTTTGGCCCATATCCCTTAATATCTTTGCTTAACAAAAATCTATCTATCTCAGATTTAAAATTAACAACTGTTCTAGCTTCAACTGCTGTTTGTGGGACCTCTACCATCCTTTGCATGAAGAAGTGCTTCCTAACATCTCTCCTGAATGGTCTGGTCCTAATTTTTAGACTATGCCCCCTAGTTTTAGAATCTCCAACCAGTGGAAATAGTTTATTTTTATCTAGCCTGTCTTTTCCAGTTAATATCTTGAAGACTTCAATCAGATCACCCCTTAACCTTCTAAATTCTAGCAAAAACAGGTCGAGTTTGTGTAATCTCTCCTCGTAACTTAACCCCTGTAGTCCAGGTATCATTCTTGTAAACCTACGTTGCACTCCCTCCAAGGCCAATATATCCTTCCTAAGTCGTGGTGCCCAGAACTGCTCACAGTACTCCAAGTGGGGTCTAACCAGGGTTTTGTACAGCTGCAGCAAAACCTCTGTGTCTTTATACTCCAATCCTCTAGATATACAGGCTAGCATTCCATTAGCCTTTTTGATATTTTCTGCACTTGCTCGTGGCATTCTAAAGATCTGTGCACCTGAATCCCCAAGTCTCTTTGGACATCCACTGTACTTAACCTCTTCCCATTTAGAAAGTACCCTGCTTTATCCTTTTTTGGTCCAAAACGGATAATCTCACCCTTTCCTGCATTGAAATCCATCTGCCACAGTTTTGCCCACTCACCTAGTCTGTCAATATCTCTTTGCAATTTTATGCTATCATCTAGACTGTCTACAATGCTGCCTAACTTTGTATCATCAGCAAATTTGGATATATGACTTACTATGCCATCATCCTAGTCGTTAATGAATAATGTGAATAATTGAGGCCCCAACACAGATCCCTGTGGGACACCACTAGTTGCATCCCACCAACTGAAGTACTTACCCATTATCCCCACTCTCTGCCACCTACCACTCAACCAACTTCCTAACGATGTCAATAATCTTCCCTCAACTCCATGGGCATCTACCTTAGTTAACAATCTCTTATGTGGGACTTTATCAAATGCCTTCTGGAAGTCCATATAAATAACACCCATAGATACTCCCCTGTCCACTATCTTAGTCACCTCTTCAAAAAATTCAATGAGATTTGTCAGGCATGACCTTCCCGTTGTGAATCCATGATGGCTGTCCCTGATTAACTGAAATGTTTCTAGGTGTTCAGTCACCCTATCCTTGATTATAGACTCCAGCAACTTGCCCACCACAGATGTCAGGCTAACTGGTCTGTAATTTCCTTTCACCCTTCTTAAAAAGTGGAGTGATATGTGCAACTTTCCAATCCAGAGGGACCACTCGTGAATCTAGGGAACTCTGAAAGACTATAGTTTTGGCATCTACAATGTGCTCCCCTACTTCCTTTAACACCCTTGGATGGAAACCGTCAGGTCCTGGGGATTTCTCACTCTTTAGTTCCATTAATTTCCTAGTTACTGATGATTTACATTACGTTAATTGTATTATGTCCCTGACCCCTATCGGCTATTAATTTTTTCGGGACTTCCGGCAAGTTATCCTTCTTTTCAACTGTAAATACTGAGGCAAAGTAATTGTTCAGCATGTCTGTCACCTGCCTAATTTGTGCATTTATACAATCTAACACCTCAGAACTGCTACCAGGGGGTCTATACACAACACCTATTACAGTTTTAGATCCTTATCTGTTCCTGGATGCTTTCCCCTCATTATATCCTCCCTCACCAATGAGATGATATTATTTCTAATCAGAATGGCTATTCTACTCCCTCTGCCATTTTCCCTGTCCCTCCTGTAAACTTTACAACCAGGTATATTTGTATATTATATATATATTTGTATATTATATATATGTGTGAGATCACAATTTTGAGGTGACAAGTCAGACTGTTATTTGTGAGACACACTCCAAATGCAGGACAGTTTAGAGATAAGCATAATAAGTTTGATTGAAAAAATTCAATGATATGGGAACAGAAATTGAGATTCTTTTCAGTAAATTCATGCTGATGAGGGTGAGCAATGTTCATGCTGAGATATGGGATATGGAACATTTTCCCAGTGTCGGAGCAACATTTCCCTGATCAAGTTAAGTGTAAAATAAAGCTTTACTTTTCTACCCAAAAGGTCTCTTACATCAGACAGAATCAGTGCAACATTGTTCCATCACTTATCTGAATTATCCTTTTGTTGTATCTATGTACCACAAATTGAGTGCTAATTATTAGTAAATTAGGAGAAATTTCATCTTGTGGGATCATATTTATTAGGAACCACATTATGGAAGCTGAATCTTAATTCATACAGGACACTGAATGCTTATCGACTGTTTAAATTTCACCAGATCACATAGCTCAAAACCTCATTAAAGGCTTGTTCCAAATATGGATATAGACGCTGAATTTGAGTGGTAAGGTGAAAGTGACTACCCTTAATATCAAGGCAGCATTCAAGTGAGTGTGTCACTAAGAGCCCTAGTAAAATTTGTCAGTGAAAATCATGGGATAATTTGTAGGTGACTGGAGTTAGACAGAGCACAAAGAAAAATGATGGTAGCTGTTGGAGTCCAATTACCTTAACTCAAGGACATAATTGAAGGAGCTCCTCAGTGCAGCCTGCTGGATTCGATTCAGCTGTTCATTAACGACCTTTCTTCTGTCATAAAGTCAGAAATAGTACCAGTTGCTTATAATTGCATAGTGTTCAGTTCCATTCACAATTCCTCCGATAATGAAACAGTTCATGCCTATATGCAGCAAGAGCGGGATAGCATCCAGGCTGAAGAAGTTTTGCTCTTCTCACCATCGGGATTTCTGTTTGTCTCTTTTACCTAAGAGTCATAGAGTCGTACAGCATAGAAACAGGCCCTTCGGCACACCGCGTCCATGCCGTCCATAATGCCTATCAATACTAATCTCACCTGCCTGCATTAATTCCATATCCCTCTATGCCGTGCTCCTTCAAGTACCTGTCCAGATGCCTCTTAAATGTTATTACTGTTCCTGCCTCCACCACCTCCTCTGGCAGCTCATTCCAGATACACACTATTCTTTGTGTGAAAAATTTACCCCTTTGATCCCCTTTAAACCTTCTCCCTCTCACCTTAAATCTATGCCCTCTTGTTTTAGTCACCCCTACCATGGGAAACAGACTCTGGCTATCTACCCTACAATGCCTCTCATGATTTTATATACCTCTATCATGTCCCCTCTCAGCCTCCTTCGCTCCAGGGAAAACAGACCCAGCCTATCCAATCTTTCTTTATAACTCAAGCCCTCCAAACCAGCCAACATCCTTGTGAATCTTTTCTGCACCCTCTCTAGCTTAATCACATCTTTCCTGTATTGCGGCGACCAGAACTGCACACGGTACTCCAAATGCGGCCTAACCAACGTCATGTACAACTGTAACATGACGTCCCAACTCTTGTACTCAATGCCTCGGCCGATGAAGGCAAGCATGCCATATGCCTTCTTCACCACCCTGTCTACGTGTGTTGCCACTTTCAGGGAACTATGTACTTGCACCCCAAGGTCTCTCTGCTCAACAACACTCCCCAGGGCCCTGCCATTCACTGTATATGTACTGCCCTGGTTTAACTTCCCAAAATGCATCACTTCACACTTGTATGCGTTAAATTCCATTTGCCGCTACCTTGCCCACTTCCCAGTTTATCTATATCCTGTTGTAACCTTAGACAACCTTCTTCACTGTCCACTATACTACTAATTTTGGTGTCATCTGCAAAATAACTAATCATGCCCTTTACATTCACATCCAAGTCATTAATATATATGACAAACAACAGAGGGCCCAGCACCGATCTCTGCGTCACACGACTGGTCACCAGTTTCCAATCTGAAAAAGAACCCTCCACTAACACCCTCTGCCTCCTATCACCAAGCCAATTTTGTATCCAATTTGCTAGCTCACCCTGGATCCCATGTGATTGAACCTTCGAGACCAGCCTACCATGCGGGACCTTGGCAAAGGCCTTGCTAAAGTCCGTGCAGACAGCGTCCATCACCCTGCCCTCGTCAATCCTCTTGGTCACCTCCTCAAAAAACTCAATCAAATTCGTGAGACATGATTTCCCACGCACAAAGCCATGCTGACTATCCCTAATCAGACTATGCCTTTCCAGATGCATATAAATCCTGTCTCTCAGAATCCCTTCCGATAACTTTCCCACCACTGATGTAAGGCTCACCAGCCTGTAGTTCCCTGGCTTATCCCTGCTGCCCTTCTTAAATAAAAGCACAACATTAGCTATCCTCCAGTCTTCCGGTACCTCATCCGTGGCTAACGATGATACAAAAATCTCTGCCAGGGCCCCAGCAATCTCGGTTACACCTGGTCAAGCCCTGGGAATTTATCCACCTTAATGCGCTTCAAAACCTCCAACACATCCTCCTTTGTAATGTTGATATGCTCCTGGATATCGGTGTTCCCTCCCTTGAACTCACTAGCTTCCATGACCTTCTCCATGGTGAATATTCATTTAAGACCTCGCCATTTCCCGTGGCTCCACACATAGATTGCCACACTGATCCTTAAGGGGACCTACTCTCTCCCTAGCTACCCTTTTTCTCTTAATATACTTATAGAATCTTTTAGGATTCTCCTTTATCATATCTGCCAGGGAAATCTCATGGCCCCTTTTTGTCCTCCGAAATTCCTTCTTAAGTGTACTCTTGCATCCCTTATACTCTTAGAAGGACTCGCTCGATCCCAGCTGCCTATACCTGACATATGCCTCCTTCTTTGTCCTGACCAGACCCTCAATATCCCTTGTCAACCAAGGTTCCCTAAACTTGCCAGTATTGCCCTTCCATCGAACAGGAACATGCCGGCCCTGAACTCTTCCCATATCATCTTTAAAAGCCTCCCACTTGCCAGACGTCTCTTTACCTGTAAACAGCCTCTCCCATTCAACTTTGGAGAGTTCCTGTCTGATGCCATCGAAATTAGCCTTCCCCCAATTTAGGACTTCAACTTGAGGACCAGTCCTATCCTTTTCCATAACTATCTTGAAGCGAATAGAGTTATGGTCACTGGTCCCAAAGTGCTCCCCCACTGACACATCAACCACCTGCCCATCCTCATTTCCTCAGAGGAGGTCGAGTGTAGCCCCTTCTCTAGTAGGGCCATCCACATACTGCTTCAGAAAACTATCTTGGACACACTTAATAAATTCTTCCCTATCTGATCCCTTAGCACTAAGGCAATCCCAGTCAATTTTAGGGAAGTTAAAATCACCAACTATTACAACCCTATAATTCCTTCACCTATCTGTGATTTCCCTACATATATGCTCCTCCACTTCCCTCTGACTATTGGGAGGCCTATAGTATAATCCCATCAAAGTGATCACCCCTTTCTTATTTCTAAGTTCTACCCATATGGCCTCGCTGGACATTCCTCCTGGGATATCCTCTCTTAGTACTGCCATGATGTCCTCCCTAATCAATAGTGCAACTCTCCCTCCTCTCTTACCTCCACCTCTGTCACGCCGGAAGGATCGGTACCCCGGAACATTGAGCTGCCAGTCCTGCCCATCCCTCAATCACGTTTCCGTAATAGCTATAATATCACAATCCCATGTACCGATCCATGCTCTGAGTTCATATGCCTTACCTGTAAGGCTTCTTGCATTAAAGTAAATGCAGTTTAGCCTACCAGACCTTCCACTCTCCCTGTCCTGCCTCTGCCCGGCCTGCCTACTGGACTTGCTTGCTTTAACCTCTGCATTTTCCTCAACCATCTCATCTGAGAGACGACTACTTTGAGTTCCACCCCACTGCAAGACTAGTTTAAACCCTTCCGAGTATTACTAGCAAACCTCCCCGCAAGGATATTGGTCCCCCTCCAGTTTAGATGCAACCTGTCCCTCTTGTACAGGTCACCTCTGCACCAGAAGAGATCCCAATGATCCAAGTAGCTGAAGCCCTCCTGCCTACACCAGCTCTTCAGCCACGCATTCATTTGCCTAATCCTCCTATTCCTACCCTTACTAGCACGTGGCACAGGGAGTAATCCTGAGATTACAACCATAGAGGTCCTGCTTTTTAACCTTCTGCCTAACTCCCTATATTCACTTTGCAGGACCTCATCGCTCTTCCTGATTATGTTGTTAGTACCAATATGGACCACGACCTCTGGCTGCTCACCCTCCCCTTTCAGAATGTCCTGCAGCCGCTCTGAGACATCCTTGACCCTAGCACCAGGCAGGCAACATACCATCCTGGAGTCTCGTTTGCGGCCACAGAAACGCCTATCTGCACCCTTTACGATACAATCCCCTATCACTATTGCTCTTCCAACCCTTTTCCTACCCTGCTGTGCAGCAGAGCCCTCCGTGGTGCCACGAACTTGGCTGTTGCTGCTTTCCCCTGGGAGGTCATCCCCCTCAACAGTATCCAAAGTGGTATGTCTGTTTGAGAGGGGGATGGCCACAGGGGACTCCTGAACTACCTGCCTGCGCCTACTACTCCGTCTGGTGGTCACCCATCTCTTTTCTGCCTGTGCAGCCATTACCTGCGGTGTGACCACCTCACTAAACGTGCTATCCACGATGTCCTCAGCATCGCGGATGCTCCACAGTGAATCCAGCCGCAGCTCCAGCTCCATAATGCGGGTAGCCAGTAGTTGCAGTTGGATACACTTCCTGCGCACATGGTCATCAGGGACACTGGAAGCGTCCCTGATTTCCCACATAGCACAGGAGGAGCATATCATGGGGCTGAGCTCTCCTGCCATGACCTACCCTTAGGTTAATTAGTTACTCCCTAAATTAAAAAATACTAATTACACTAGGGGCCTTGTTCTGCCCACTCCAATCTAAAGTCCTTAAAAAAAAACACTTAGTCGAACTCACCTTATCAGCAGAGGATTTTTTTCCAACAAAAAAACAACTTTCCCCTTATTTTTTTAAGATATTCTAACAGCTGCTACTCACCAACTGCCAAGGCGGCACAGTGGCGCAGTGGTTAGCACTGCAGCCTCACAGCTCCAGCAACCTGGGTTCAATTCTGGGTCCTGCCTGTGTGGAGTTTGCAAGTTCTCCCTGTGTCTGCGTGGGTTTCCTCCGGGTGCTCCGGTTTCCTCCCACATGCCAAAGACTTGCAGGTTGATAGCTTAATTGACCATTATAAATTGCCCCTAGTATAGGTAGGTGGTAGGGAAATGTGGGGATGTGGTAGGGATATGGGATTAGTGTAGGATTAGTATAAGTGGGCGGTTGATGGTCGGCACAGACTCGGTGGGCCGAAGGGCCTGTTTCAGTGCTGTATCTCTAAAAACTAAACCAATCACCTTGCAGCTCTCCTCTGATGTCACTGTTTGCCTTTTTTTTCAAAACTCCAGTGCGCTGGAAGAGCTCCTCTCCTCTCTGCTTCGCTCTGCTCCCGGCGTTCTCCCCACAGGTCCGCTCCGCTCCCGGAAGGTAAGAACCTTGTTATCACACATCTTCCCTTTTGTTCTTCTTCCCGCTTCCCCCCTCTCCCTTTTCACTTGCACGAAGCCTATTACATTTCTAACCTTTGCCAGATCTGATGAAAGTTCACAGACCTGAAACATTAACTCTGTTTCTTTCTCCACAGATGCTGCCAGATCTGGTGAGTATTTCCAGCATGTTCCGTTTTCATTTCAGCATCCAGGCTTGGTTGATATGTGCAGATATATTTGTGTCATGCAAACGCTGGGCAAAGACCATCTCCAACAAGAAAGAGACTAACCACCTCCCCGCCACCCCCGACATTCAGTGGCCTTACGGTTGCCAAATCCCCCACCATCAGCATCCTGGGGGTTACCTTTGACCAAAACCTCAACTGGACCAATGACATAAATTCTCTAGCTCCTACAGCAGGTAAGAGGCTGGATACCCAATACCTGACTCCCAAAGCCTCTTCGCCACTTGACACAAATAAGGAGTGTGATTAAATACTGTCCACTTGCCTGGATGGGTGTAGCTGCAAGAACACTTAAGAAGCTTGTAACCTGGAAAAACTAATCCTTGATCAACATGAAATCTAGCGGACTAAACCTTCACCCCCTCCAGTGTGTACTATCTATAGGATGCACAGTCAATGGATTTTGTCCTCGTTTAAATTCGACCAGCAAGCAGATGTAAATTTTGGTCACTGTGTCGCCAGCAGTGGTCCTACACTATTTCCTGGGAGGGTTTGCTGACAGCATTCAAGAGTGAGAGACTGAAGGTGATTGGGAGGAGGCTAAGCAGAAATTGGTAACAGTCTTCGAGATCGTTGTGGAGTCTGGAAAAACACTATCATTCCTCCCAGCTCTACATTCAGGTGAATAACTTTTAAGAAACATACCTTTTTTGTGACGGCCTCCAGTACTCCCTTTAAACACAACTGCTTGGGCTGCATGCATACTCGGTCATCCTGAATGCCACAAACTCGTTGCCAGATGTAGGTCTATAGCGGACAGGCGATCCTCTCTGCTCATATACCACCCAGGCAGTGAATGTGAAAGTCACCCCTTCCTGTGTTGGTAAAATAGCATGACCAATAATAATTTCTACTCATATATTTGAAAACAATGCAGTCAGCTTTGAGCTGATAACATTCCACATTACATAGTATACTGTTACTTGACTCACTACACCTTAACATCATTAAGCTCATAATTCTGCTGCAAAGCAAATGTATATCTTTAAGAGCATGCATGTTTAAAATGAAACAAAGCAGCCAAATTGCTTTAGGCAGCCGGGCATAATCCCTTGCAAAAGCTCTTCAGTCCTATTTACAACAAATAAGTATCAGCATATCAAAAATGATACGAGATTGAGCTGTTAGAAGTGTCATTTAAGAGACAGCTTTGTCCTATTAATGGCCTAAGTATAGATCCTACATTAAGTGGGCAACTGAAGTGTGAAAGACATTTTAAAAAGCAAAATTACAACTGTGTACCAAACAATAACAGAGGCGATTTTTTAACTTTGCATTTCAGGCAGAGAGTTTTACACAATGGACAGGATTTAGTGGAGCCAGCGGGGCTCCCGGTGCTGGCCCAAAAGGTGGTGGAAATCCCCTTTAGTCATTCAGAGTCCCCCCACGGCTCTATTTAATGACACTTGGGCAATTAACTGCCCAGTGTCGGGATCCCATGCCCCTTTAAGGACGGGGATCCTACCTCCAAGAGCTGCTGGCCAATCAGAGAGCAGGCAGCTCAGTAGTATTGACAACACTACCGGAAGTGGTGGCCACTGCCAGTACTGCAGGAGGTCTGAGAACCAGGCCCAGAGCTGGAGCCCCAGACCAAAGGTAGGTGAGTTGGGATCATAGGGGCCAGTCCGGCAGGCCCAGGCAATGGAGAGAAGGAGGGTGGGCATTGAGTGCGTGGGGGGGGTGGGGGGGATGGTTCAGGGACATGGGTTGTTTTCTGCCGGGGGCCCTCCGTCGGCCACAGATTACCCATAGAGGAGGGTCCCCTCCCCAAGCCAGCGGGAAGGTCACCTCACTTTACACGGTGACCTCCCTGTGTGGCAGAGGAACCCCCCACAACCCCCGCCACTGGCATAATGCCAGCGGCGGGGGCAAGTGGCTCTGAAGTGGCTTATAATAAGCTTCTTAAGGGCCACAATTGGCTTCTGCATGGGAAGACCGTTGTTGGCCCATCCTGCCCCCAACTTAATTGCAGTGCGACGGGAAGGTGACAGGCCCTCTGCCCCCCTCCTCCCAATGCAATTCTATGGGCCTTCCCGCCTCCTAGACCATCTCTGGAGGGCCTGTTAAATCCAGCCCAATGGCAGCATGTGATTTTGCTGGCCAGTAGCACATGATCCTGAAGGGCTCGATTCCCCCTCCACCCCATTGACTGAAGAGCAAAATTGATAAAACAGGTTGTATAATGTCACAATCAATATAACGAATACGCTTTATTTTGAGTGAAGAGATAATTTACTGTCGCACTGTACCCTGCTTTAAGTATAAGTATATCCACAAACTCTGTTCCCTAGCCATTGACTGCTATCCCTTTCCCTGCCTACTATCTGAAGCCGAACCAGGCTGTTTACAACCTTGGAATTCTGCTTAACCCTGAGTTGATCTCTCGTCCTTGGCGTGCTGGCACCTGTGCCATGCTTGTCCCCATCCCAGCAGCTATCCAGTCATGGCCAGTGTCTCACCATGTGCAAATCCAGCTTCAAAGCTATCCTCTAAAGTATGTGCATTGCTAATATCTGAGCTGGTGGCTGCAAGCATGAGAGCAAATGATAGTGTTTCTTCATTATCACTGTCTTATAGAACATAAAACATTACAGCGCAGTACAGGCCCTTCGGCCCTCGATGTTGCGCCGACCTGTGAAACCATCTGACCTACACTATTCCATTTTCATCCATATGTCTATCCAATGACCACTTAAATGCCTTTAAAGTTGGCGAGTCTACTACTGTTGCAGGCAGGGCGTTCCATGCCCCTACTACTCTCTGAGTAAAGAAACTACCTCTAACATCTGTCCTATATCTATCACCCCTCAACTTAAAGCTATGTCCCCTCGTGTTTGCCATCACCATCCGAGGAAAAAGACTCTCACTATCCACCCTATCTAACCCTCTGATTATCTTATATGTCTCTATTAAGTCACCTCTCCTCCTCCTTCTCTCTAACGAAAACAACCTCAAGTCCCTCAGCCTTTCCTCGTAAGACCTTCCCTCCATACCAGGCAACATCCTAGTAAATCTCCTCTGCACCCTCTCCAGAGCTTCCACATCCTTCCTATAATGTGGTGACCAGAACTGCACGCAATACTCCAGGTGCGGCCGCACCAGAGTTTTGTACAGCTGCAGCATGACCTCGTGGCTCCGAAACTCGATCCCCCTACTAA
This sequence comes from Heterodontus francisci, assembly GCF_036365525.1. NCBI lineage: Eukaryota > Metazoa > Chordata > Chondrichthyes > Heterodontiformes > Heterodontidae > Heterodontus > Heterodontus francisci. The sequence continues at coordinate 44,226,035 of NC_090375.1, forward strand.
TAAAAGCTAACACACCATATGCATTCTTAACAGCCCTATTAACCTGGGTGGCAACTTTCAGGGATTTATGTACCTGGACACCAAGATCTCTCTGCTCATCTACACTACCAAGAATCTTCCCATTAGCCCAGTACTCTGCATTCCTGTTACTCCTTCCAAAGTGAATCACCTCACACTTTTCCGCATTAAACTCCATTTGCCATCTCTCAGCCCAGCTCTGCAGCCTATCTATGTCCCTCTGTAACCTACAACATCCTTCGGCACTATCCACAACTCCACCGACCTTCGTGTCATCCGCAAATTTACTAACCCACCCTTCTACAAGCTCATCCAGGTCATTTATAAAAATGACAAACAGCAGTGGCCCCAAAACAGATCCTTGCGGTACACCACTAGTAACTAAACTCCAGGATGAGCATTTGCCATCAACCACCACCCTCTGTCTTCTTTCAGTTAGCCAATTTCTGATCCAAAGCACTAAATCACCTTCAATCCCATACTTCCGTATTTTCTGCAATAGCCTACCATGGGGAACCTTATCAAACGCCTTACTGAAATCCATATACACCACATCCATGGCTTTACCCTCATCCACCTGTTTGGTCACCTTCTCAAAAAACTCAATAAGGTTTGTGAGGCACGACCTACCCTTCACAAAACCGTGCTGACTATCGCTAATGAACTTATTCTTTTCAAGATGATTATAAATCCTGTCTCTTATAATCTTTTCCAACATTTTACCCACAACCGAAGTAAGGCTCACAGGTCTATAATTACCAGGGCTGTCTCTACTCCCCTTCTTGAACAAGGGGACAGCATTTGCTATCCTCCAGTCTTCCGGCACTATTCCTGTCGACAATGACGACATAAAGATCAAGGACAAAGGCTCTGCAATATCTCCTCCCTGGCTTCCCAGAGAATCCTAGGATAAATCCCATCTGGCCCAGGGGACCTATCTATTTTCACACTTTCCAAAATTGCTAACACCTCCTCCTTGTGAACCTCAATCCCTTCTAGCCTAGTAGTCTGTATCTCAGTATTCTCCTCGACAACATTTTCTTTCTCTACTGTAAATACTGACGAAAAATATTCATTTAACGCTTCCCCTATCTCCTCTGATTCCACACACAACTTCCCACTACTTTCCTTGATTGGCCCTAATCTAACTCTAGTCATTCTTTTATTCCTGATATACCTATAGAAAGCCTTAGGGTTTTCCTTGATCCTATCCGCCAATGACTTCTCGTGTCCTCTCCTCGCTCTTCTTAGCTCTCCCTTTAGGTCCTTCCTGGCTAGCTTGTAACTCTCAAGCGCCCTAACTGAGCCTTCACGTCTCATCCTAACATAAGCCTTCTTCTTCCTCTTGACAAGCGCTTCAACTTCTTTAGTAAACCACGGCTCCCTCGCTCGACAACTTCCTTCCTGCCTGACAGGTACATACTTATCAAGGACACGCAGTAGCTGCTCCTTGAATAAGCTCCACATTTCCATTGTGCCCATCCCCTGCAGTTTCCTTCCCCATCCTATGCATCCTAAATCTTGCCTAATTGCATCATAATTTCCTTTCCCCCAGCTATAATTCTTGCCCTGCAGTATATACCTGTCCCTGCCCATCGCTAAGGTAAACCTAGTTTACCAGGGACCCGGGTTCGATTCCGGGTACTGCCTGTGTGGAGTTTGCAAGTTCTCCCTGTGTCTGCGTGGGTTTTCTCCAGGTGCTCCGGTATCCTCCCACAAGCCAAAAGACTTGCAGGTTGATAGGTAAATTGGCCATTATAAATTGTCACTAGTATAGGTCGGTGGTAGGGAAATATCGGGACAGGTGGGGATGTTTGGTAGGAATATGGGATTAGTGTAGGATTAGTATAAATGGGTGGTTGATGTTCGGCACAGACTCGGTGGGCCAAAGGGCCTGTTTCAGTGCTGTATCTCTAATCTACTCTAATCTAACCGAATTATGATCACTATCACCAAACTGCTCACCTACATCTAAATCTAACACCTGGCCGGGTTCATTACCCAGTACCAAATCCAATGTGGCATCGCCCCTGGTTGGCCTGTCTACATACTGTGTCAGAAAACCCTCCTGCACACACTGGACAAAAACTGACCCATCTAAAGTACTCGAACTATCGTATTTCCAGTCAATATTTGGAAAGTTAAAGTCCCCCATAACAACTACCCTGTTACTCTCGCTCCTGTCGAGAATCATCTTCACTATCCTTTCCTCTACATCTCTGGAACTATTCGGAGGTCTATAGAAAACTCCCAACAGGGTGACCTCTCCTCTCCTGTTTCTAACCTCGGCCCATACTACCTGAGTAGACGAGTCCTCAAACGTCCTTCCTGCCGCCGTAACACTCTCCTTGATTAACAATGCCACACCCCGCCCTCTTTTACCATCTTCTCTGTTCTTACTGAAACATCTAAATCCCGGAACCTCCAACATCCATTCCTGTCCCTGCTCTACCCATGTCTCCGAAATGGCCACAACATCGAGATCCCAGGTACCAACCCATGCTGCAAGCTCACCCACCTTATTCCTTGTTCCACCTTTCGCTCTTCTACCACGACCTGGTCAGGTTGCAATTCTTGGGTATCTGAAAAATGAAAGGCACAAGGTTAGGCCAGGGGTGGCTGGAAGGGTAAAGCAAGAAGTGTTTGCTTATGTCATCTGAATCTTGTAAATCAGAAAAGGCTGTGGTATGAGAGGGAAATGGGATGTGAGAAGGAGGATTAGGCACAAGCGTACTATCATCTTCAATGGTCTCATTCATGGTTGCTCAAATGATATGACATTTAAAGATGAACTCACTGCCCTTGAACATTCATGAGAGATTATTGAACTTCATGAGGCACTGCATCCAGGTCCTCAGAGCTAGACTGCTGCTATCGCTATCTTGTCCCACTGCCTTCTCACAGTTTGTCTGGAAGACCTCCTGGCCCCTTGTGGATAGAGAGCTTCCCTTTTCCTGTTCACCTACTCCCCCAAAGCATCTAGTGCAATGTCAGAGAACTTGAAGCACTCTGTCTGTCCAGTTGCTCCATAATTCAGTGTTCTTTTTACTCACCATCTCTGCTGCAACCCGTTCCAGCACCTGCACTAGCCAGAATGCACCTCCTCTTTAAAAAGTGCAGGCTGGCTTTAAGTAGTGCAAGCTAGCTTTAAGTGGTGCTAGCAAAGCACAGACTTGGGCACCCCTGCTGAGGCATGCTGCCCGCATCAGAACAATGACTGCGGTTTAATTGCACATTGCAATATCTGCGCCTGTTTGTAGGTCCTTTCCAATTTTGTGGCCCTGGGCTCTTAACTATAAACTGATAGCATTTGTAATGTGATTACATTCCCAGAAAAGCCCCCTACTCATTCTTGGGAATGTTGGTAATGTCACATTTGATTATCAGTGATCATCTGGAGATCCCACGTGAAAATCTGTCATCGGATGTTGAAACCTGAAGGATTGGGTTAGATTCTTTGATCATTCAGCCATGGGGAAATCAAAATGCATAATTTACTTCACAGTCAAAAAGTGTTTAATTATTAATCAACTGCTTTGCATTTAGAGTTGTAAGTAACATGCACTAGATGCAGCTGGCAGAGGGGCAAAGCCACTGCACAAGGTGGAAATAATAGTTAGCAGGGATAGTGGATTAGGTGTGCCTTTCTGCAGCTGCCTCAGAAGCAACTTTGGTTAAGAAGTCATCCCCCTAGTCCCCTCATGTTGGGTGAAATGAGATGGGATGGGGCTTTTTTTTTCATTTGAGTTATGAATTAAGTTCAACCTCTTCCAGTGTTAGGACACTTTTTTGAAAAAACACTGACATTTACTAGTACATTCAAAATTAAGTTATACATAGCGTCATTTCCAGTACAGGCATATCCCATACATAACTTTAAAGATGGACTCTCTTCAGCATAGCATCTTCTGTAACTGAATTTTCCTTTTGTTTTAAATGAACCACAATGGACATTAGAAATAGATATGGGTAGAAAAGATGGCCGCCGAAGGTCAGATGACCTTGACTTGTGTATTCAAGAACTGACTCACTATCTGAAAGGACCAAAGAATACTTTGCAGACTAAGAGGTGTCATCAACACTATACTCAGCAGGTCAGGCAGCATCTGCGGAGAGAGAAGTAGAGTTAACTTTCAGGTCTGTGACCTTTAATCAGAACCATTGATTGTCTTATCCCTCTTCAGGATGAATGTCTTAGAACAATAAACAGGATAAGGATAATCAACCTAGACCTCCACCATATTTGGAAAAGGAACTGTGAGAAGTCACATGGTGGGGCAGCCATGTTGGTCTTCTTTTAAAAATCTTTAAAATACAGACTGCAGAAAAAGCAGAAGGCAGACAAGGCAGCACCATCGTGCCTTAAAAGAACTGGAGACTATAACATCTTACAGTCTCCGAACCTGTTCCTTTTCAAGTCCACCAGTACAGAAAAGCAACCTCCCTGTGATAAGTCTACAAACAACTAACTTGGTGACTTGCTGAAAATCCATCTTTTTGAGAGAATCCTGCAACAACTTCAATATACAACTCCGCTATTGAATCCACCTAAACTCCTTCTTCATCAGGCCTGCAACGCATATCTTTTCCCCCAAACAAGCCAAATCACGAGACTTATGAATTATTACTTTGCTTGTCATTTGTTAAAGTGCACTATCCTGTTTAACGGCTTTCTTTCTCAAGTGTGTGTGAGTGGTGAGTGAGTGACGTAGCGTTACATTTTTGGGGTGAACATGTGAATTTAACAGAAAGTCCTCTTTATTTCAACCCAGGAAAAGTGTGCTGCTGATTATTCAAATTAGCCATAACACAGGGGTTAAGAAAACACTCACATCTTCCTTTTCAAAACACACTGATTACGGTCAGAAAAGGGAAAAAGAACTGGGGCTATCTCAATTCTGTCCTGACAACAGATTAAGTGGCTGGGCCAAGCTATGGCAGGTGGAGTTTAATGTGGACAAGTGTGAGGTCACCCCTTTTGCAAAGGGAAATTGGAGTATTTTGTAAATAGTGAGAAACTAGAAACTGTAGAAGACCAAAGGGATTCGGGAGTCCTAGCACTCTAATTATTTAAAACTCGTGGACGGGTACATAATGCAATGAAAAAGGCTAATAGAGTATAGAGCTTGATCTCTAAGGGCTAGATTACAAAGGGGAGCAAGTTATGCTTCAGTTGTACAGAGCATTAATCAGACCCCATCTAATATACTTCATTCAGTTTTGGGCACCGCACCTTGGAGAGGGTACAGCGCAGATTCAGCACAAATGATCACGAGGCTTAGAAGTTTAAATTGTGAGTACAGTTTGAATAAAACTGGCTTGTATTCTTTTGGGTATACAAGGTTGAGGGGTTAGGGAAGGAAATCTGCTGTCCTTACCTGGTCTAGCCTACATGTGACACCAGACCCACAGCAATGTGCTTGGCTCTTAATGGTCCTCTGAAATGACCGTGCAAGTCATTCAGTTATCAAGAGCAATTAGGGATGGCCAACAAATGCTGGCCTTGCCAGCTACGCCCACATCCCATGAAAGAATAAAAGAAAATTCGATAGGATATATACAGAGATACACTTAGCTGCAGGCCATTGCTGACAAAGCAGGTGGCCCGAATTGGAACCAACAAAAGAACAGGATGTCTGTGGAGGCATGACAAATGCCGGCAGCGTGCCCACATTTTGTAGTTGAGATCCAAGGCTCAATTTCAGAGCATTCTTAAACCTCCCAGTTTGGGCAGACTTTAGAGCTGCCTTTGAGTTCAAAACCTGGGCACTGATGAATTTCAACCCCACATGGTTGACTTACTCAGTAAACCATCGAAAAGCTGCATCAATTAACTTTTTTGTAACAGGGATATTTTAGTAGTAGGAACAGGCTTTTTGGCTAACCAAGCCTTTGCCTTTTCAATCAAGGAAACCTTTCTGCAACCTCAGTGAGGGAAATTGTGTGCCATAGAGAAAACAAAGATGTTTCACCAGAATAACCGAGTGTACAATAGCAGGGAGTGAAAAATGCTCATTTATTTCAAAATACAGCTCAAAGCTCAATATAAAATCTTCTTGTCTTTGTGCAATGTTGGCTCCTTCAAATCAGTTCACAGAAGTTCACTAATACACAAGGAGATTTTTTTTTTAAAAAAAGCAAAAAGTTCACCATAAAAAAGCAAAAAAGTTAACCATAAAAATATTCCACAGCTAAATGATCAATATTTAGAAAGGCTCAACTCAATCCCCCATTTCAGCATTAATTAGCAATCACACTTTCCCACAAGATGACTGATGTGGGAAATGGGAAATAGTTCATGCTGGTTCAGCAAGGAATGCTCTTCTGACGTTTGAGGTGATGGACATCATTGGTGAAAAGTAGAAGGAGCTGTACTCTGGCTCCAGCCATGCTGTACTCGATCTAGGAGTGCTTGATGCTGACACTGAGTGCCTGAGCTGTTCCATTTTCCAGAAATGAAATTCCTACTATAAGGTTAGTAAAAACAATGTAGACAGATACAGCACTTTGCATTAATAAGTATGTATGAAATTCAAATGAAATAGCAAACCAGTCAGTTGAAACAAAACTGCAGTCAGTCTTCACTAATATTTAGGGCTGGATTTTCATAGCGTGATGGAGGCAGGATCGGACGCAGTTGTGCCAGCAATTTTGTGCTACTGTTGCCGGCATTGTGCCCGTCTGCTGCCTCTGGCCTATTTTGAGGGAGGCTGCTTCCAGGGGGTGAAGGTTACCCACCTACCAGCATCAGGTAGCCATTTAGGCCAACTAAAGTGCCCATAGAGGGCACTCTTCACACACCGCCTGGAATTTTGCAGATGGCATACAGTAATAAGTTCTTTATATTATCTGTTGCAACATAAATGAGATGCGTGGAGTCCAGTTCATTGAAGATCTATAACAGGTTTATTAACAGCTAAACTATTTTTCTACAGGACAGAGCAAGCTATTTACAAAGCCTTCATCTGGGTGTTGCAGTTGCAGAGTGACTAATAGTTTCAAGTTACATGACTACATCCTGGTACTTAGCTCATTAGCATACTGAAATCTTAAAGGGACAATACTCTTGAAGGCAATTATACAACATCCCCTTTCTTTCCAAAGTTAAGTCTCATATGCTACAAGTAAAAACACATAACATAAGATAACATCAAAATTAGTTATATGGGATATAGATTATAGAATTTACACGTATAGAAGGTTAAGAGTCCACATATCGTTTTGGTGGTTTGACAACTCTTCCAGATCTGGTTATGGTATAACCTTCTGGGAATGTGGATTTAATCCGTGCCTGTTTTTGGTTTGCAGGAAAGTTGTCAATTTGTTGGTGTTATCGTCAGAGTGTGGGCTTTCAAGTCCACTATGTACAATTGGAGTATTGCACACTTCTCTTAATTGGCTTCAGTTCCTTCTCAACATTGTTCCGTTAGATGTTGTAATCTCGTAGAATGCTATGCTCACTGCATACCTTGGATACCTCTGCTGGTGACCATGTGTTGGAACTTTATTTATTTAATTTTTGGGGGGGTTCACTTCAGAAATTTAAATACCCCGGCAGGGATGGCTGCCCTTTAAAAATGGTGTCAGCGCCTGTGTACAGGCAGCTGACGCCATTGCCAGGGACGGACAGCCTGGCCCTTCAAGTGATTGGGGTGGGGAGGGGTGGGTCGCCCCGGCTATTTAAGTGGGCCGCCACACTTGAGATCACGGCAGAACTTTGGTGTGCGGCCCGCATGGGCGGGCTGCCACTTTTGAGCTTGCTGCCGAGATTGGCGGCAGGCTCATAAAATCGAGCCTTTTGTCTTTGCACCACAGATGCCACCACATAATGAGTTCTTTATGTTGTCTGATGCAACATAAATGAGATGCGTGGAGTCCAGTTCGATGAAGATCAACAATAGGTTTATTAACGTTAAACTGTGTAGTCTATCCCAACTTCTAGTTCGGAGGTTTACTCTGGGCATTAGTGACTCAAGACTGCCAAATTATTGTTCACACATAACACGTTTATTCAGCGTTTCAAAGTCTTATCTTCAATAGAGATTATACCCACGCCTTCAGGTAAGCTAGGTTATTTAGGTTCGTCCGAGAGTCGGAACAGAGCGGATGATCAGTCCTCCCCTTCCAATCCTCCAAGTAGTTGATCAGACTACTTTGTACTGAGCTAGCCAGCATGTCGGAGAACACTTTGATATCTTTTTTTCCGTTCATGCTACCTGTATGATCAGCTCAGGATGGGCTGGACCTGACTACCCGATTGGTTGGTCAGCTGTTGCTAATGCTGCGGGCGTGCTACATCAGCCACAGTCGGGCAACCTTTCAGCGGTTTTGACATCTACTTGTTTTGGTAGTCTCATCCCTCAAATTTTGGCCACATTGAACAGTTCTCCATTCTCCAGCCCTTGTCTGATAACAAGACATTACCTCACTCCACTGACCCCCGGTCTCCAATCAACCAGCCTACATAGTGCGTCAGTGACAAACTTAGCAACAGGTAAGACATGCCTCCATCATGACCTTGCAGGTTTTAGTACATTCACTTCTCCTTCAGAAGTACTATTACACCACATTGCTGCTTCAACACATCCTATTTCCCTGCTGTGGACACTTGTTTACCACTTTTAGCTGCACATACTATCTCTCCACGTACCAGGTAACATACAGTTCACCGGTTGGATGGTGGTCGCCTACAACTATTATATACAGTACAAAGCAAACTATTTACAAAGCCTGGGTGCTACAGTTGCAGAGTGACTTATGGCTTCGAGTCACATGACTACATCCTGGTACTTAGCTGATTAGCATACTGAGGTCTTAAAGGGACATCAATCTTAAAGGCAATCCAGCATCTGGTAGCCATTTAAGCCAATTAAAGTGCCCATAGAGGGCGTTCTTCACAAGTCGTCTGGAATTTTCCAGATAGCATTTGGGCCCCCCATTGAGGCTGAAGCCTGTTGGATGTATGGAGGCAATCTCCCGGTGGTAGGGCGGTGGGCTAGCAATGCCTTCTTTAATTTCTACCCCCACTCCCTCAGCTGGGATTGCCAGAGGACCACAGCTGCAGCCACAGGCTATCCTGTGGAGGGGAAATCCCTCCACAATGTTGCCCTGGCAGCTGTGGCCATATTTTATTTTTAAACGGCGTCATGATTGGGACATTGAAACTAAAATTTAGTCCTAACTATACAGATGTAGTTATTGACTTGTGCTGCAAAGTGCTTTTATGCTGTGTTTTTTTTATTTTGCTCAGTTGATAGTATTCTTATCTTGGAACGAAGAAGTTGATTTGTTTAAACCCCAAACTATAATTTAGCCACATAATCTAGGTTGACAATCTAGTACTGTGTGAATGCTGTATTGTTGGAATATAAGGCAGAATTTCCATTCCAGGATTGGGACCCCGACATTGTGTTCACTTCCGGGTCACGACACTGCACCATGTCGGCAATGCACACACAATGCAATTTCAATATGTAAAGCAGCTAATTGGCCTAGTATCGTGTTCGTCGTCCAACTAGTGGCGGCGATCATCGGAAGGAGGTGGAACATAGGTGGCAGCCATTGCTGATGTTAACTGCTTGTCCAAAGAATGGAAGAAAGAGCAGAGCAGAGGGAAGTGTTCACAATATCGGCTAACAGGGGGACCAGGAAGGGAAGTTGGGTGATCAGCAGTTTAGTGGGAATAGGATCGAGGGAAAAAGAGGTGTGTCTCATGGACAAGATGAGCTCGGAGAGGACATGTAGGGAGACAGGAGAGAAACTAGAGTAAGATGTGAGTCCAGGGCTAAGGCAGGGGGGAGCATTAGAGGAAGTTTGGCCAGGTGGGATAGTGGAAAGGAGGGATGTGGAAGAGTCTGCTGATTGGATGGTCTCGATCTTAGTGACAAGGAAGTACAGGAGCTTCTCACACTTATTATTAGAGTTGTGGGTGGAGTGGACAGGGGAGGGAGGTTTAAGAAGATGGTTTGCAGTAGAGAGAAGAAGGCAGCCATTAAAAGGAGCTGCGTCATACAATTTCTTTCTTATTATTGTGGCTTTTGCTTTCATAATTTCAGACTTCTCTGCCACCATACATTTCCATTTGGCACAATTAAAAATGCATTCTGGGTGTCCTTTGCAATCTCCCCAACGACATAAAGAATCTTTTGTCCTATTAAATGTTGAGTGGATAGATTTGATAAGGAGCAAGGCCTCTGTTTTGAACAGGTATGGATACAATGTCACGCAGAAATATCAGGAATCAATAATAACAGGGAGAAATCCTAAAATTGATATCGCTTTGCACAGATCGTAAAAAAAAAATTTCCTTGTAGCTGGAAAGATTATTCAGTTGAAGTTTTAATATAGGCTTGTGAAAGTAATTGACGATAAAACTTTGCCTCAACCACAACCTGACCCTGGTTTTGTAATTTTTAAAATTTTATTTCACAAAATCACACAATTGTTACAGCACAAAAGGAGGCCACTCGGCCCGGTATCTGCGCTGGCTCTCCAAAAGAGCAATTTACCTCGTACCACTCCCCCACCTTCTTCCTGTAGCCCTGCACATTCTTCCTTTTCAGATAAAAATCCAATTCCCTCTTGAATGCCTCGATTGAACCTGCCTCCATCACAGTCTCAGACAGTGCATTCCAAATCCTAACCACTCGCGACATGAAAAAGTTTTTCCTCATGTCGCCATTGCTTCTTTTGCTAATTACTTGAAATCTGTGCCCTCTTGTTCTCGATCCTTCTGCCAATGGGACCAGTTTTTCCCGATCTACACTGTCCAGACGCCTTATGATTTTAAACACCTCTATCAAATCTCCTCTCAACCTTCTCTTCAAGGAAAACAGTCCCAACTTCTCCAATCTATCCAGGTAACTGAAGTTCCTCATCCCTGGAACCATTCTCGTGAATCTTTTCTGTACTCTTTCTAATGCCTTCACATCTTTTTTCAAGTCTAGAACTGGACAAAATGCTCCAGTTGAGGCTGAACTGGTGTTCTATATAAGTTTAACATAACTCCCTTGCTTTTGTAATCTCTACCCCTATTAATGAAGCCTGTATGCTCTATTAATCACTCTCTCAACCTGTTCTGCCTCTTCAATGATTTATGTACATAATCACCCAGGTCCCTCTGCTCTTGCACCCTCTTCAGAATTGCACCTTTTTTTAATATATTTTCTCTCTGTATTCTTCCCACCAAAATGAATCACTTCACACTTCCCTGCATTAAAATTCATCTGCCACTTCTGTGCCCATTAACCAAACTGTCTATGTCCTTTTGAAGTTCTACACTATCCTCCTCACAGTTCACAATGTTTCCAAGTTGTGTATCATCTGCAAATTTTGAAATTGAGTACTGTAGGGTGGGGGAAAAAAAACTGAAAAAGTGATGTCACAGGAAAGCTGTGACCTGATTGGCTGGTAGGGAATCTATACCGAATTTGAAAATAAAACTGAGAAAAATTGATTAAAACACTAATTAACTAATTAATAAATACAGTAACTAAACCAGAGGGAGTAGGTTACTGTATTTAGACAGCATTTAATATTTATTGCAGAAATCTAGCACGAGGGACCACATAGTGAAGTGTATCATAATTTAGCAAGGATTTAATAAGTATTTATTTATTTTATATCAATTAACTAATTAGTGATAGAAATGACAGTTAGAGGGGTGAAGTGCTTCACCTGTGAGATGTGGGAAGTCCGTGACGCTTCCAGCGTTCCGGGCGACTACATCTGCAGGAAGTGCACCCAGTTGCAGCTCCTCACAGACTGCATGGATCGGTTGGAGCGGCAGCTGGATGCACTTAGGAACATGCAGGTGGCGGAAAGAGTCATAGACAGGAGTTTTAGAGAAGTGGTTACACCCAAGGTGCAGGCAGATAGATGGGTGACCGCTAGAAGGGGCAGGCAGTCAGTGCAGGAATCCCCTGTGGCTATCCCCCTCTGTAACAAGTATACCGTTTTGGATTCTGTTGGGGAAAACAGCAGCAGCCAGAGCAGTGGCACCATGGTTGGCACTGTTGTTCAGCAGGGAGGGACAAAGTGCAGAAGAGAAATAGTTATAGGGGACTCTATAGTCAGGGGCACAGATAGGCGCTTCTGTGGACGTGAAAGAGACTCCAGGATGGTATGTTGCCTCCCTAGTGCCAGGGTGAAGGATGTCTCTGAACGGACAGAGGGCATTCTGAAGGGGGAAGGTGAACAGCCAGAGGTTGTGGTACACATCGGTACCAATGACATAGGCAGGAAGAGTGATGAGGTCCTGCAGGAGGAGTTTAGGGAGTTCGGGAGTAAGTTAAAAAACAGGACCTCTAGGGTTGTAAGCTCTGGATTACTCCCTGTGCCACGTGCCAGTGAGGCTAGAAATAGGAAGATAGTGCAGCTAAACACGTGGCTGAGCAGCTGGTGTAGAAGGGAGGGTTTCAGATATCTGGACCATTGGGCTCTCTTCAGGGACAGATGGGACCTGTACAAGAAGGACGGGTTGCATCTAAACTGGAAGGGCACTAATATCCTGGCTGCAAGGTTTGCTAGCGTCACTCGGGAGGGTTTAAACTAGTTTGGCAGGGGGGTGGGAACCAGAGCAGTCGGACAGCTAGTGAAGTAAATGAAGAGGACATAGTAAATAAGGCCATTAGGACTAAGGGGAAGAGCAGGCAGGGAGATGTTGCTAAGCACAGCGGGACTGGTGGTCTGAAGTGCATTTGTTTCAATGCGAGAAGTATAACAGGTAAGGCAGATGAACTTAGAGCTTGGATTAGTACTTGGAAATATGATGTTGTTGCTATTACAGTGACTGTGTTGAGGGAAGGACAGGATTGGCAGCTAAATGTTCCAGGCTTTAGAAGCTTCAGGCGGGATAGAGGGGGATGTAAAAGGGGTGGGGGAGTTGTATTACTGGTTAAGGAGAATATCACAGCTGTACTAAGGGAGGACACGTCAGAGGGGTCATTCAGCGAGGCAATATGGGTGGAGCTCAGGAATAGGAAGGGTGCAGTCATGATGTTGGGGGTTTACTACAGGCCTCCCAACAGCTAGCGGGAGGTAGAGGAGCAGATATGTAGACAGATTTTGGAAAGATGTAAAGGTAACAGGGTTGTAGTGGTGGGTGATTTTAACTTCCCCAATATTGACTGGCACTCACTTAGTGCTAGGGGCTTGGATGGGGCAAAATTTGTAAGGAGCATCCAGGAGGGCTTCTTGAAACAGTATGTCGATAGTCCAACTAGGGATGGGGCCATTCTGGACCTGGTATTGGGGAATGAGACCGGCCAGGTGGTCCAAGTTTCAGTGGGGGAGCATTTTGGGAGCAGTGACCATAATTCCATAAGTTTTAAGGTACTTGTGGATAAGGATAAGAGTAGTCCTCGGGTGAAGGTGCTAAATTGGGAGAAGACTAATTATAACAATGTTAGGCAGGAACTGAAGAATTTAGATTGGGGGCGGCTGTTTGAGGGTAAATCAACATCTGACATGTGGGAGTCTTTCAAACGTCAGCTGATTAGAATCCAGGACCAGCATGTTCCTGTGAGGAAGAAAGACAAGTTTGGCAAGTTTTGGGAAGCTTGGATAACACGGGATATTGTGAGCCCAGTCAAAAAGAAAAAGGAAGCATTTGTAAGGGCTGGAAGGCTAGGAACAGATGAAGCACTTGAGGAATATAAAGACAGTAGGAAGGAACTTAAGCAAGGAGTTAGGAGGGCTAAAAGGGGTCATGAAAAGTCATTGGTAAACAGGATTAAGGAAAATCCCAAGGCTTTTTATACACATATAAAGAGCAAGAGGGTAACCAGGGAAAGGGTTGGCCCACTCAAGGACAGAGATGGGAATCTAAGCATGGAGCCAGAGGAAATGGGCGAGGTGCTAAATGAGTACTTTGCATCAGTATTCACCAAAGAGAAGGACTTGGTGGATGATGAGCCTAGGGAAGGGAGTGCAGATAGTCTCAGTCATCTCATTATCAAAAAGGAGGAGGTGTTGGGTGTCTTGCAAAGCATTAAGGTAGATAAGTCCCCAGGGCCTGATGGGATCTACCCTAGAATACTGAGGGAGGAAAGGGAAGAAATTGCTGGGGCCTTGACAGAAATCTTTGCATCCTCATTGGCTACAGGTGAGGTCCCAGAGGACTGGAGAATAGCCAATGCTGTTCCTTTGTTTAAGAAAGGTGGCAAGGACAATCCAGGAAATTATAGGCCGGTGAGCCTTACGTCAGTGGCCGGGAAACTATTAGAGAGGATTCTTCGGGACAGGATTTACTCCCATCTGGAAACAAAAGAACTTATTAGCGAGAGACAGCATGGTTTTGTCTTACTAATTTGATTGAGTGTTTTGAGGAAGTGACGAAGATGATTGATGAGGGAAGGGCGGTGGATCTTGTCTATATGGACTTTAGTAAAGCCTTTGACAAGGTCCCGCATGGCAGACTGGTGCAAAAGGTGAAGTCACACAGGATCAGAGGTGAGCTGGCAAGCTGGATACAGAACTGGCTCGGTCATAGAAGACAGAGGGTAGCAGTGGAAGGGTGCTTTTCTGAATGGAGGGATGTGACTAGTGGTGTTCCGCAGGGATCAGTGCTGGGACCTTTGCTCTTTGTGGTATATATAAATGATTTGGAGGAAAATGTAGCTGGTCTGATTAGTAAGTTTGCGGACGACGAAGGTTGGTGGAGTTGCGGATAATGATAAGGATTGTCAGAGGATACATCAGGATATAGATTGGTTGGAGACTTGGGCGGAGAAATGGCAGATGGACTTTAATCCGGACAAATGTGAGGTAATGCATTTTGGAAGGTCTAATGCAGGTGGGAGGTATACAGTAAATGGCAGAACCCTTAGGAGTATTGACGGGCAGAGAGATCTGGGCGTACAGGTCACTGAAAGTGGCAACGCAGGTGGATAAGGTAGTCAAGAAGGCATACGGCATGCTTGCCTTCATCGGTCATGGCATAGAGTATAAAAATTGGCAAGTCATGCTGCAGCTGTACAGAACTTTAGTTAGGCCACTTAGAATATTGCGTGCAATTTTGGTTGCCACACTACTAGAAGGACGTGGAGGTTTTGGAAAGGGTACAGAGGAGGTTTGCCAGGATGTTGCCTGGTCTGGAAGGCATTAGCTATGAGGAGAGGTTGGAAAAACTCGGATTGTTTTCACTGGAACGACGGATGTGGAGGGGCGACATGATAGAGGTTTACAAAGTTATGAGCGGCATGGACAGAGTGGATAGTCAGAAGCTTTTTCCCAGGGTGGAAGAGTCAGTTACTAGCGGACATAGGTTTAAGGTGAGAGGGGCAAAGTTTAGAGGGGATGTGCGAGGCAAGTTTTTTACACAGAGTGTGGTGAGTGCCTGGAACTTGCTGCCAGGGGAGGTGGTGGAAGCAGATACGATAGCGACGTTTAAGAGACATCTTGACAAATATATGAATAGGAAGGGAATAGAGGGATATGGGCCCCGGAAGTGCAGAAGGTGTTAGTTTCGGCAGGCATCAAGATCGGTGCAGGTTTGGAGGGCCAAATGGCCTGTTCCTGTGCTGTACTGTTCTTTGTTCTTTGTACACCAAGGTCTAGGTGTAGGTTATTTAAACACAAGTTGCCATTAACAATTCCTTGCTGGCTTTCCCTAATTAACCCACAGTTGCCCAAGTGAATATTATTTTTGTCTCGAATTATTGTTTCTGGAATCTTCCCCACCACCAAGATTAAACTATAGTTGCCTGTAGCTGCTGGGCTTATCTTTACACCCTTTTTTGATCTCGGGCATAACATTTGCAATTCTCCAGTCCTCTGGCACCATCCCTGAATCTAAGGAAGACTGGAAAATTATGGCCAGTGCCTCTACAGTTTCTACTCTCACTTCCCTCTGTATCCTTGGATGCATCTCTGGTGCTTTATTATCTAACCTATCCAATACCTATCCAATACCTCTTTCTTATCAATTTTAAACCCTTCAAGTGTCTGAATTACCTCATTTTTCACTATGACCCTGCAGCATCTTCTTCTTTGGTAAAGACATGCAAAGTATTCATTTAATACCTCAGCCATTCCCCTTGCTTCCATGTGTAGATCCCCTGTGTCTCAGTATTTTGCTATTTTTATTCCCATCTCCAGCTTTCCTGATACTAAGCACTGATTCTAAAATATTGTTCCATAGTGTAGTTGTTATATTAAGATCGGGATCCTTTTTCTCAAACTGTTGCAGCCCACGTGGTGAAGGTGCTCCCACAATGTTGTCATGGTTTGATACAACCAAGTGATCACTTTTTAATTTTTAAAAAATTCTTTCATGGGATGAGAGCATTTTTGGCAATGCCAGCATTTGTTGCCCATCCCTAATTACCCTTGAAAATGTGGTGGTGAGTGCCTTCTTGAACCACTGCAGTCCACAGGGTGTAGGTACACCACAGTACTGTCAAGAAAGGATTTCCAGGTTTCTGACTCAGTGACAATGAAGGAACGGCAATATAGTTCCAAATCAGGATGGAGGGGAACTTGCTGATAGGGGTGTTCCCATGTGTTCATTGCCCTTGTCCTTCTAGGTGGTAGAGCTCATGGGTTTGGAGGATGCTGTTGAAGGAGGCTTGGCAAGTTGCTGCAGTGCATCTTGTCGATGATACACACTGCTGTCTCTGTGCACCAGTGATGGAGGGAGTTGATACTTAAGTTTGTGGATGGGGTGCCAATCAATGGGCTGCTTTGTTCTGGATGATGTTGAGTTACTTGAGTGTTCTTGGAGCTGCACTCATCCAGGCAAATGGAGAGTATTCCATCACACTCTTGTCTTGTGCTTTGAAGATGGTGGACAGGCTTTAGGGATCTACGTGCTGAGTTACTCACTGCAGAACTCCTAGCCCCTGACCTGCTTTTGTAGCCATAGTATTTTTATGGCTGGTCCAGTTAAGCTTCTGGTCAATGGCATCCTCAAGAACTTTGATGGTGGGGTATTCAGCAATGGTAATGTCAAGGGTAGATAGTTAGATGCTGTCATGTTCTAGAGATCTTCAAGGAACTGGAACCCACGTACCTCATTGTGTTGCTTCAGATAACACAAATGATGGCAGCAGTGGTGAAAAGACAAGATCTAAGCTTGAAGACCACAGGTAAACAAAAAACAATATTTAAAAGTAATACAGAAAACAGAAGAGAAAGTTTGAAGCAACAAGTGAAGAAACTTTAAAACAAGTCCGTGAAAAGAGTGAAAGAAAGCTTCATACTTTAGATGGCTGAGCAAAGCTCCATAGAATGGAAGCATGGCTGAAAATCAAGCGATCATGGTGAGTCATTGTGCCAACAATTGAGAAATCCCGGTTAAAAAAAGCCTTTGAAGAGTTAAAAAAAATTCATTTTGTAAAGGCTCCACATGAGCAAGAGGAAAAAAAAGGGAAAAACTCTGAAAACTGCATGAACTGAGAAAAAACAAATTCCGATAATGAAAAAAAGCACAGAACCACCCCCCCCCCCCCCCACCCCGGGTCTCCATTAAAGCAGTTAAGCTGAAAAAAGTCATCACACCAGTCAAATGTGAAGAAGATAAATAAACTCTAGCAAAAAAAAAGCAAAGGGTAAACCCTTGAACTTCCTATTGAACAGTTGTGTAAAAATACAAGCAAAGTGCTGAAAGAGAATAAAAAACAGAGAGCACTGACAAGTTCCTGTTACACTTCATCAAAGCAGCTAGCCTGGAAAAAAGAATTACTCAAAGGGGGAACAGCGCAGAGCTAGGAAAACAAGTATTAAGCCACAAATAGGATAGTCATATTAAGTAAAGTGCTGAAGGCACACACACAGCTGAACAAAGTTAAATACAGAGCAGAAAGCAAAAGAACAGCAAAAGGAAGGATATCAAATTTCCCAGCCTGAACTGAAAGGCCATTAATATCTTATCCGAGTTCAAACATTTTAAACAAAGAATGCAGTTATGCTTTATCGACCAAGCGGTTGCAGAACCAGAGAAGCAGGCTATGAAAATACCGATAGCAGTTGGACATGAAGGGTTATATTGAATCAATATCTCTGGCTTATCTAAAGAGGACCAAAAAGATCCTCCAAAGATATGGAAATTGCTGGAAGATCTGGTTCGGGTAAGAGTGAATTTTAGAATTAATTGCCTGGAATTGATGTCCTACAAGCAACAGCCACAGAAATCAATAGATCAATTTGTCAGTAGATGCCATAGTTAGGGTAACAAATGCGTTTTTTCAGAAACTGAGCTGTCAGAGTGAACAATGGAGCTGGTGATTGTCTCAATACCTATTGAAGTGTTTCAGTAAGACCTTTTGGGGGAAAAAAGGTCACAACATTGTTGTACTGCTGTAAGATGGCAGGAAATATGAAGCCATTGTAGCTAGTCAGCAGCATCTGCAAGCACTAGTGCAGCTGACAGTATTGGCATAGTAACCAGGTCACAAAAAGCAAGCAGGCTGTGTGGTAAGTGAGGTTTGGCCCACTCACCATGAGGTTGTCCTGCATTTCAAGATTGGTGCAAGGTATGCAGTGCAAAAGGACACTGGATCCACCTATGCAAGAAATCTGGCTCCCAAGATGCAGCCAGAAGTCACAATAGGACACAAACAAATGCACAGCAGCATGGCAACAGCAGCAAGGAAAGCACCAGAGACTGTGTAAATGCAAGCCAATCCACAGTAAAATAGACCTGAGACAAGACACAGAATGGAGCGATTCTCAGCCAGAAGACGAGCAGGAGTTTCACATTGTGAACCTGACACATTGTGCTGAATTTTACCAGCCCTCTGATGTTAGGGGTCATGGCGGAGGGGCCCGGAATATTTTTCTGGGAGAGGCCCGTCACAACCCCCAATGCCCTGAAGAATCCACCGCATTTTACTGGCGGCAGACAGGCCTCGGTGCCGTCCCCAAACCACTTGGCGGCAGAGCCTTCATTTCAATATGTTAATAACAGTTAACGCATGCAAAGAAACATACCTTGTCCCGACGGCCGTCCCATGCTGATATTCTGGCTGTTGGCCCAAACTCCCACGCCTTCAACAACAGAGGCATGGCACTAGTGGGGAGGGGGGGAGGAGTGAATTTTCAGGGGGGGCGGGGAGTGTGGAAAACTCTGTCAATTGGTGGGGGATATGGTAGGAAGGGGTTGATGCTTAAAGTTATTAAGGGTCGGGAGGAAGGTCAAAATCTGAATAACTTTTTTGGGGGGAAACGGGCTATTAATGAATCGATTATTCCTTGGGGGTGTGGCTGAGAGGAGTGAAAATGTTATTAAATGTGCAACTTTAATTTCAATGTTCATTCCCTTTAAAAATTCAAATGCTAGTGAAGGGCTTGAAACCCTTTAAAAATGGTGCTGGTGTCAGTGCAGTGGCGCCGAATGCCATTGCCGGGGATGGAGCAGCCACTACGTCATCGGGGGTGGCTGCTCTGCCCCTTCCATTTAAATGAGCCCCCACGCAAAATATTGCGGGGGCTCAGTGACACATTAGTTGCATGTGCACTGCGCCGTCTTTCAAGCTCGCCGCCGAGAATGCCAGTGAACTTGTAGAATTCAGCCCATTGTGTTGATGAAGTCAAACAATTGGAAGCTTTCCCCACTATTAATATCATGTGCACACAGTAAGTTGGCAAACACACACACAGGAGCTAGTGCAAATATCCTATCAGTCCGAATCCTGAACGATAAGTACTGGGATCATTGGAAATTAATGATAGAGAGAAACATAGAAAATAGGAGCAGGAATAGGCCATTCAGCCCTTCAGGCCTGCTCCACCATTCAAAAAAGTTCATGGCTGATCGTCTAATTCAATACCCTATTCCTGCTTTGTCCCCATATCCCTTGATCCCTTTGGCATTAAGAAATATATCTACAACTGACAACTGCAAAGTTAACTGCATACCATGGGTCACCCATCTCTTGCAGTGGCACACTAACAATGCAATGCAGCTATGGCAAGTCTGCATGGAAACCAGAAATATTTTACCTGGTAGACACGAGTGGGCCAGCAGTGGCAGGACTACTAGCTTATAAGGACCTCAACATCCACGAGGTCACCAAAGTACCCATTACAGCAGAAGGGATCAAGGGTACCTCCATTGAGTCAGTTTAGGACTTACAACAAATATACCCAGACACATTTGATACCATGGGAGATTTCAAAGGCGATGTCATATTGTACCTGAGAGGATCCACTCCATGTGTCCAATGTGCTGATGTTTGAGATTGAGTTACAGTTCTTCCAGGATCTCAGTTGTTCTGGTTTGGAGAGTAGCAGCCCCTTCTCAGAGATGCCACACGAAGGAATGAATACCAAATTCAGATGGTAAAAGTTCTTTGTCAACAGGCAGTGTTTCTTAGCACTCCAGCAACTCAGAAGAAGAGATTGGCATTGTAACCATTGAGAGGCACAGGCCGGCAGTGGGGACCATTACCAAGGGGAAATCTCCAAGGGCCGGAACCCACTCGCAGACTCTGGCCAGCATCAAATGGTGCAGTCTGGAAACCCAGCCACAGCATAACCATGCCCCGCTTTCACTGCTGTTCTCT
Source organism: Heterodontus francisci (assembly GCF_036365525.1). Classification (NCBI taxonomy): domain Eukaryota; kingdom Metazoa; phylum Chordata; class Chondrichthyes; order Heterodontiformes; family Heterodontidae; genus Heterodontus; species Heterodontus francisci. The sequence goes on from NC_090375.1 coordinate 44,246,557, forward strand.
AAAGAACTGCCAGCACCACAATGAGCCAGAATGGACAGGTACCTCCAGGAGGCTAAGTACTCCTCCCCTAACAAGTCTTTGACCTTGAGCCTAGGCCTTCAGATGCAGAGGATGAGGAGAGGCAAAGGACACACAATGTCCTGAATAGGCAGAGGAGGATTGAGTTAAAGCATTGTCTGTTGACTCTTTGAGATGAGGTGCTGGAAATTTCCAAGAATGACAAGGTCTCAAAAGTGGTCATCCTGAGAAAAGCAACAGAGTATCTTTGCAGGCTGAAGGTAGAGTGACAAAAACTGAATTCAGAGAGGGAGAAACTTCAGAAAAAAACAGCAACAGCTTAGATGCAAATTCTTAGAGATGCTGGATACACTGCTCGAAAAACAAGTGAGAATGAAGATGGTGCATGACTGACATGCAATGATAGAACAACAGGACAACAACAAACACAGTGACAACATGTCTGCAAACCAAAAACAGCCAAGGGTGAAATCCACATCCCAGAAGGTTTTACCGTAACAAGATCTGGAAGACTTGTCAAACCACCGAAACGATATATGGAATCTTAAGCTTCTGCACTCATAAATTTCACAACGCCTATCTTTATACTTGTAAATCTTATAATCTCTATCCCTGTATAACCAATTTTGATACTGTCCAATTTTATGTGTTTTTACTTATAGCGTACAAGACTTATCTTTGGAAAGAAAGGGGATGTTGTTGTATGATCACTTTAAGGGTGATGTCCCTTTAAGAACACAGTATGCTAATGAGCTAAATACCAGAATGTAGTCATGTGACCAGAAGCCATAGTCACTAGGCACAACAACACCCTGGACAAGGGTTCTGTATATAGTTTGCTCTGCATTGTGTGTATTAGTTTTCTTGTTCTTAAACCTTCTAGAGCTCTTCAAGGAACTGGAATCCACAAGATAACACAATGAAACTCAGGACAGTGTGATGCGAATGTCACTTACCAGCCCAACCCTGAATGTTGTCCAAGTTTTGTTGCGTATAGACATGGACTGCTTTAGTATCAGAGGAATTGTGAATGGTGTTGAACATTGTGCAATCATCAGCAAACATCCCCACTTCTGACCTTATGATGTAGGGAAGGTCATTGATGAAGTAGCTGAAGATGGTTGGGTCTAGGACACTGCCTTGAAGAACTCCTGCAGTAATGTCCTGGAGCTGAGATGATTGACCTCCAACAACCACAACCATCTTCTTTTGTACTAGGTAAGACTCCAACCAGTAGAGAGTTTTCCCCCGATTCCCATTCACTTCAATTTTTCTCGGATTTCTTGATGCAATTTTCAGTCAAATGGTGCCTTATTGTCAAGAGTAATCTCTCTCAGCAGTCAGTTAAGAGTCATCCATGTTGCGGTAGGACTTGAGTCACATATTAGCTAGATTGGATAAGGACAACAGGTTTGCTTACCTAAAGGACATTAGTAAACCTGTTGCATTTCAGTACAATCCAACAGCTTTGTAGTTATTTTTACGAATACCAGCTTTTTAGTTCCAGATGTTTAAAAACGAAATTCTAAATTCACCTCCTCAGGGAGACAAGGGTTGGGCAGTAACTGCCAGACTTGTCAGTGATGCCCACACCCAAAACAATTTCTTTTAAAAGTTAAGATTTTCTGAAACTAAGATCTTCCTAATTGTCTGCCTAGTTCTGCTCTTGAACTGAATGTGAAGAAGAGGTCACCAAGAAGGCTGTCTGTTCATCTGATTTTCCTTCCCTTCCAATGGGGAACATAGTGAGGTTCTGGTGGAAACCCGAAAAATCATTTGTGAAAAAACTGACGATGCAGCTATTGTTGTGATAAAAATTGCAATCCGTATGTCTTTTCTATTTGACGGTTAAAATCTAGCCTTCAAGGATGGTATTTTAGCCAATCAGATCAAAGCTGCTCCACCTTGAAAATGGATGGTGGAAGTAGGGAGGCAGGCGAATGAAAGTTTTCAAACCTAAATTGGTTTAGAATAGACAAAACCCATGGCCTATAAATCTAATCGTGCCCAAATGAAACCGATGGAGTGACCACTGGAAACTGGTCTTATTAGGTTCCGACCGGTGAGTTGCGGGCTGCAGTCACGAGCCCAGCAGTGACTCGCTGCTCCTGGGCAGCGCAACGGATGGTCAGCTCAGACACCAACCAAGGTGGCATAAAGTCTCTGGAGAGGGGTGGGGCAATTTTGTGGCGGCAGGGGTGGCAGTGCAAGCAGTGACCGTCGCTGACTGGGAAATTTAATTTGAGGCTGGGAGAAGCTCCCTTTCACAGACATTGGTTTGAATGCAAGCACCTGTGATTACTAACCAGAGCAGGCATAGCACATGCAGCAACCAATCATTAAAGAGCTTTGTGAAGGGGGCCTGAAACAGGCCCTAGGCCCACTATTTACATGTGTAAACTGCTAACACTTGTTGCAGGCATGAGCCTTGGATGCATATGCAAGGAGTCTTTAGCACTATGGCAGTCCACCATAGTACCTGTGCGTGCACACCACCTGCCATATTGACTGCTTAGATATCCATTTTGTACCTGTAAAATGGCGAGGCGCCAACAAATTTCTCAGTTCATATTTACTAGTTAGAAAAAATTATGTTAAAAAAAGCGAGGGAATAAGACAAGGGGAATACAAATGAGAATAATAAAGACAACAGGATGAACATATGTTTTATTTTGAGATAAAATTATGATTCAGGTGCTTAATAGTTTTGACTTAGGAAATAGGATTCAGCAATAAAGTTCTTTCTGGTGTTTAGGTAGATTGATTACTGTAATTGTATTATTCATTCCAGTATCACAGTATATGAGCTGAAAACAAGAAGGTAAATTTCTTTTTATTTGTTATTGGGATGTTGGCATCGCTGGCTAGGCCAGCATTTATTGCCCATCCCTAATTGCCCTCGAGAATGTGGTGATGATCTGCCTTCATGAACTGCTACAGTCCTTGGGGTGTAGGTACACCAACAGTGCTGGTAGGAAGGGAGTTCCAGGTCTTTGACCCAGTGACAGTCAAGAAACGGTGATATAGTTCCAAGTCAGGATGGTGTGTGACTTGGAGGGGAACTTGCAAGTTGTGGTGGTCCCGTGCATCTGCTGCCCTGTCCTTCTAGGTGGTAGAGTTTGCGGGTTTGGAAGGTGCTGTTGAAGGAGCCTTGGTGAGTTGCTGCAGTGCATCTTGTAGATGGTACACACTGCTGCCACTATGTGTCAATGGTGAAGGAAGTGAATGTTTAAGGTGGTGGATGCAATCAAGCAGGCTGCCTTGTCCTGGATGGTGTCGAGCTTCTTAAGTGTTGTTGGAGCTGTACCCAACCAGGCAAGTGAAGAGTATTCCATCATACTCCTGACTTGTGCCTTGTAGATGATGAACAGGCATTGGGGAGTCAGCAGCCTTTGACCTGCTCTTGTAGCCACAACATTTATGTGGCAGGTTCTGTTCAGTTTCTGGTCAATGGTGACCCCCAGGATGTTGATAGTGGGGGATTCAGTGATCGTAATGCCATTGAACGTCAAGGGGAGATGGTTAGATTGTCTCTTGCTTGAGGTGGTGTTATGACCAAGGAAGGAGGAGTGTACTGTCTTTCCTAGTTCAACTTCTCCACAGGTCACAACATATATTTAAATGTTTACCCAGTTACTGATATGGCCAATTATATCCTCTTTTTATTTCGGAATAAAATTCACTAACTAGGTTTCTTTAATAAACTACAAAAGTATTAATTTCTTAGAAAGGAAGACTTAGTCAAAAAAGATGCAAAGCTTTAATACATAGTTTGAAATATGACAGTAAATATATACATTCCCTTCTAAATACCAAAAACACACACACAGACACACATATGCACACTCACACACCAGTTAAAAGAAAAATAAAGATGCTTTGGCCAAAGTACTTGTTAATTCTGGAAGAAAAAGGATAGTATATGTTATGTTTTAGATGGCATACAGTTTGGCATCCGAGTACACGTAGATGAGTCACTGGGATCTTTTCAGAAGCAGTTCATTTAGAGGAAGTCTTCCAAATGCTTCTCAGGAGAAATGCAGCACCAGGCATTACAGCTATCACACACTGGATTTTTTGCAGGGTTTCTCAGAGATGTGGAGAAAAGGTAAGCTGGGTGTTTCTTTCAGCAGGCTACAAACCCAGCTAACTCAAAAGAGTATTCAAAAATGAAACTCACTCTTGTGCACCATAAATCTTGAGAGACACTCTCTTGTAAACAACTCCCAAAGTCAGAAGGCACCACTTGTTTACTTAGCTGAAGACATGTGACATCCAGTAAATGTTGTTTTTAAACAGAGTCCTTCCAGTGAACCTTTAAAAAAATGTCCAGCATCTATGGAATCACTTCAGTCCTCCAATGAATTCATCTCCACAATTCTAAAACACGGGTCCTCAAAAATATTAAAAAATGGAAGCACTTTCATAACAGTGGTTATTGCCTGGCACTTGTGTGGCACGAATGTTACTTGCCACTTATTAGCCCAAGCCAGGATGTTGTCCAGATCTTGCTGCATATGGACGCGGTGCGTCTTCAACATCTGAGGAGTTGCAAATGGTACTGAAAATTGTGCAATCATTAGCGAACATCCCCAATTCTGACCTTATGATGGAGAAAAGTTATTGATGAAGTAGTTGAAGATGGTTGGGCCCAGGAAACTACCGTGAGGAACTCCTGCAGTGACATCCTGGGACTGAGATGATTGACCTCTAACAACCACAGCCATCTTCCTTTGTGCTAGGTAAAACTCCAACCAGTGGAGATTTTTCCCCCCATTCTCATTGACTCCATTTTTGCTAGGGCTCCTTGATGCCATACTTGTTTAAATGCTGCCTTGATGTCAAGGGCAGTCACTCTCACCTCACCTCAGGAGCTCAGCTCTATTGTCCATGTTTGGACCAAGGCTGTAATGAGATCAGGAGCTGAGTGGCCTTGGTGAACCCAAACTGAGTGCCAGTGAGCAAGTTATTGCTGAGTTAATGCTGCTTGATAGCACAGTCGACGACCCCTTCCATCACTTTGCTGATGAGCGGGAGTGGATTGATAGGGCGGTAATTGGCCGGATTGGATTTTGTCCTGCTTTTTGTGGACAGGGCATATGTGGGCAAGTTTCCACATTGCTGGGTAGATGCCAGTGTTGTTTGCATGCACCTACTGTCCTTATTTCCCATACCAGCTGGCAGTATAAGGATTAAGATTGTGCAGTGTTGTACTTTGTCGATCTTTGTTCTTTTCTGCCTCTGTTGCACAAATACATTTTCTATCCTGCAGTTTGCCAGCATTTCATCTTTTCCTGGCTATCTTCATATAATCAACTAAATTTACCTACAATAGGAATTTATAGGGAAGCAATGGCACAAATATCCATTGCCCTGACCTTCCTATCTATCTGATCGGAGGGATATTTAGTAGCAAATGGTGTGAAAGCTTTCAAAAGCAAAAAGTATTAAATCTAGAAATCGCTTGATGAATGCTAGTTTAATTCAACTAACATTGGATAAAATAGCAATCTTACAACGGAAGCAGTGGAGAGGGATATCTGCAATACTCAGTGTGGGTGAGGTAGGATCAGCCATTCATGGAATAATATAATTCCGTACACCACTGCACTCAGTTACTGATGGCATCAAATTGCAATTCCACATTGTACTTTTCTGACAATTCCAGCACACAGATGGTCTATTGGAATGTTTGTGAAGCTGGGCAGATCAAAGGGAGCAAGGAATACAGATATCTGACCATGTAACTACAATCCATATTCACCCAAGCTCAGATGATCTCTTATTTATTCCTCAAATATTACAATTGTGGTCCTAATACTGAACAGTAATAGTGCTTTTTGCAAATAGTCCCCATCCTATTTAATATTATAGGAAAACATTTTAGGAATATTTCATGAATTGATTGGTCTTTTATCTCAAAGTAATATTTGTTTAAATGCTCCTTTTATTAAGAACTTAAGAACGTAAGAAATGGGAGCATGATTTGGCCATATGACACTTCAAGTCTGCTTTTTTTTATTCTTTCGTATCATGTGAGTCTTGCTGGCTAGGCCCCAGCATTTTTGACCATTCCTTGAGAAGGTGGATGTACCTACCCCACATGGACTGCAGCGGTTCAAGAAGGCAGCTCACCACCACCTTCTCAAGGGCAATTAGGGATGGGCAATAAATGCTGGCCTGGCCAGCGACGCCCACATCCCGTGAATGAATCAAAAAAAAGGTAGTGGTGAGCTATCTTCTTGAACTGCTGTAGTCCTTGTGGTGCAGATACACCCACAGTGCTGTTAGGAAAGGGTCCATCATTCAAAAAGATCATGGCTTATCTTCTATATCAATTTAGCTTTCCCATACTATCCCTATGGCCCTTAAATGTATCAACCTCAGTCTTGAATATACTCACCGACTGAATATCCACAAACCTTTAGAAGCAGAATAAAAGATACATATAACTGATGTCAGGTTGATAATACAATTGAGAACCAGGCTGAATAAAGAAGGTTCAGAGGGGAAGTGCAAAAACAAATAAGAGAAGCAAAGAGAAGGGACTCGTGGCTAACATAAAAGGGAATTTAAAAGTCTTACAAAGGTACATAAATTGCAAAAAGGTGATAAAGAAGGAGTGAGACTGATTAGGGACCTAAAAAGGGATTTATGCATGGAGCCAGGGGACATGGCTGAGGTACTAAATGAGTACTTTGCATCTGTCTTTATCAAGGAAGGAGAGATGCTGCCCAAGTCATGGTGAAAGAGGAGGTAGTTGAGACATGTATGGGCTAAAAATTGTTAAAGAGGAGGTATTAGATAAGCTGGCTATGTTTAAAGTTGATAAGTCAACAGGATTGGCTGAGATGCATCCAAAGATACTTAGGGAAGTAAGGGTGGAAATTGCAGAGGCACTAGCCATAATCTTCCATGCTCCTTAGATGGACTGGAGAATTGCAAATGTTACACCATTGTTCAAAAAGGGGTGTAAAGATAAACACAGCAACTACAGGCCAGTCAGTTTAAACACAGCAGAGGGAAAGCTTTTAGAAATGATAATTCGGGACAAAATTAATAGTCACTTGGACAAATGTGGATTAATTAAGGAAAGTCAGCATGGATTTGTGAAAGGCAAATTGGCTTAACTAACTTGCTTGAATTTTTTGATGAGGTAACAGATAGGGTTGATGAGAGTAATGTGGTTAATGTGGTGTACATGGACTTCCAAAAGGCATTTGATATAGTGCCACATAACAGGCTTGTCGGAAAAGTTACAGCCCATGGAATAAACGGGATAATAGCAGCATGGATATGAAATTAGCTGAGTGACAGGAAAGTAGTTGTGTACTTTTTTTCCCGAGCTGGTGGAAGGTATATAGTGAGGTTCCCCAGGGGTCAATGTTGGGTCCCGTGCTTTTTGTGATATATATTAATAATCTAGACTTGGGTGTACAGGGCACAATTTCAAAATTTGTGGATGACTCAAAATTTGGCAGTACTGTGAACTGTGAGGAGGATAGCATAATGTTCAAAAGGACATAGACAGGCTCGTGGAATGGGAGGACAAGTGGCAGATGAAATTTAACACAGAAAAGTGTGAAGTGATTAATTTTGGTAGGAAGAGGAGAGGCAATACAAATTAAAGTGTACAATTCTAAAAAGGATGCAGGAACAGAGGGACCTGGGGGTATACGTGCACAAATCATTGAAGGTTGCAGGGCAGGTTGACAAACTGTTCATAAAACATACAGGATTCTGGGCTTTACAAATAGGGGCAGAGAGTACAAAAACAAGCAAGTTATGATAAACCTGTATAAAACACTGGTTCAGCCTTAACTGAACTATTGTGTCCAGTTCTGTGCATCACACCTTTGGATGGATGTTAAGGCATTAGAGAGGGTGCAGAAAAGATTCACAGGAGTGGTTCCAGGGATGAGGAACTTCACTTACGTCGATAGATTGGAGAAGCAGCTTCTGTTCTTCTTGGTAAAGAGAAGATTAACAGCAGATTTGATAGAGGTGTTCAAAATCATCAGGGGCCTGGACAGAGTAGATAGGGAGAAACTTCCCATAGGCCAAAGGATCCACAAGCAGAGGACACTGCTTTAGGGTGATTGCCAAAAGAAGCAACATCGACATGAGGAATAACTTTTTTACGCAGCGAGTGATTAGGATATGAAATGCACTGCCTGAGAGTGTGGTGGAGGCAGATTCAGTCGAGGCCTTCAAAAGAGAACTGGATAATGATCTGAAGAGAAAAAGGTTTTCAGGGCTCCAGGGAAAAGGCAGGGTGTGGGACTAGGTGAATTACTCTTGCAGAGAGCGGGCATGGACACGATGGGTCAAATAGCCTCCTTCTGTTTTGTAACCATTCTATGGTTCTATGATTTTAGAATGGAGTACTCCCAACATTTAAAACCCTCCAAGTCAATAAGATCTGACACCTCACCCTGAGACTATGCCTTCCTAGTTCTATGTTCTCCAGACAAGGGATACAGCTTCTCAGCATCTATCTCGTCAAGTCCTTTTAGAACATTATATGTTTCAATGGGATCACCTCTCATTCTTTGAAACTCCACATAATAAAGGCCCATTCTACTCAATATGTCCTTATAGGAAGGCCCTCTAATCTCAGGAATCAATCTAGTGAACCTTTATTGCACCCCTCTAAGGCACATATATCCTTCCTTAGATAAGGAGACCAAAACTGTGCACAGTACTCTAGGTGTGGTCTCACCAAAGCCCTATATAATTGCAAGAAGATATATATATATATATATATATATATTCAACCCCTTTGTAATAAAGGTTAACATATAATTTGCTTTCCTAATTGTTTGCTGTATCTGCATGTTTACTTTCTATGATTCGTGTACAAAGACGCCCAAATTCCTCTGAATACTGTTACGACCACAGCGGGAGCAATGCACTGTCAATTCAGTCCTGTCACTCCACAGGTCGCAGCATATTATTAAGCTTCACACCCAATTGGAAAATAGCTTCGAATAACCCCAGAATGAAACAGACCAAACCAGGTATCTTTAGACAACAACAAATTAACTATTTATTTAAAAAACTAAATCTTAAACACTATTAAGATAAATCTATGTCTAAAGATCTTATAACTTATTATTTTAACCTAACTCCTGCGTTCACACACATACACTCAAAATCTAATAATTAACCGGTTTTAAAAGTGGAGTTTTTAAAAATTAGCTGTCTCTTAAGAGTTCTATATACAAATGCACGGAATGTAAGGAATAAACTAGATGAGCTGCAGGCGCATATTCAAATGGAAGATTATGATGTGGTGGCCATTGCGGAGACTTGGCTGCAGGATGGTCGGGACTGGGAATTAAATATACCTGGTTATTAAGTTTACAGGAGGGACAGGGAAAATGTCAGAGGTGGTGGAGTAGCCTTACTGATTAGAAATAATATCACCTCATTGGTGAGGGAGGATATAATGAAGGGAAAGCATCCAGTGGAGACCTTATGGGTGGAATTGAGGAACAGAAAAGGATCTAAAACTGTAATAGGTGTTGTGTATAGACCCCCTGGTAGCAGTTCTGAGGTGTTAGATTGTATCAATGCACAATTTAGGCAAGTGTGTAACAAAGACAGAGTAGTATTAATGGGGGATTTTAATTTACACATAGATTGGGAGAGGCAGACTAGCACCTGTCAGAAAGGTAGTGAATTTCTGGAATGTGTCTGGGATAGTTTCGTACAGCAATATGTCCTAGATGTAACAAGGGGACAGGCAATATTAGATTTAGTTATGAGTAATGAGCCAAATTTAATTAGTAGCCTAACTGTGCGTGAACATTTATCAAATAGTGATCACAAAATGATCGAATTCAAGGTAGCATTTGAAAGTGAAAAGCACGAATCAGCGACTAGAATTTTAGACTTGGGTAAGGCTGACTTTACCGGGATGAGACTGTCCACGGTAAACTGGGTAGATCTGTTAATGGGTCAAACGACTGAAGAACAGTGGAGAATATTTAAAGAAACATTTAACGAAATACAGAGCGAGTATATACCCTGAGAGGAAAAAGATCCACTTCACAGAAAAAACAGCCATGGACAACTAAAGAGATTAGGGATAGCATAAAACAAAAAGAAAGGGCTTACAAAAATGCAAAAAGCAGCACAGATCCGGCCAAATGGATTCGATACAAAGACCAGCAAAGGGTCACAAAGCACCTTATAAGAGCTACTAAAAGAAATTATGAAAGGAAACTTGCAAGGAACATCAAAATCAATAAGAAGAAATGTTATAGTTACATAAAGGGAAAGCGGGTGGTCAAGAGCAATGTAGGCCCACTAAAAGCTGAAAATGGAGATATTGTCATTGATAATGGGGAAATGACAGACATGTTGAACAATTACTTTGCCTCAGTATTTACAGTTGAAAAGGAGGATAACCTGCCGGAAATCCTGAAAAAATTAATAGCCGATAGGGGACAGGGACATAATACAATTAATGTAAGTAAAACATCAGTAACAAGGAAATTAATGGAACTAAAGAGTGAGAAATCCCCAGGACATGACGGTTTCCATCCGAGGGTGTTAAAGGAAGTAGGGGAGCACATTGTAGATGCCCTAACTATAGTCTTTTAGAGTTCCAGCACCTTCCTTTCTGACCTGAGCAGGTGATCCCGGGGCATTCCCAGCTGTTCCTTCTTATGCCCGGCTATTTGCCTTCCTTTCACTCTCCCACTTTCTATCCTTTTCGAGTTTATGGGGGTGACAGACAAAAGATTTTGGCTTATTCACAAGCTTGAAATCATCAGCAATTTCTGCTGCTTGCCGAGCTTTCAAAACTTATAGGTTATCTACATGAGTTCTCACCACTGAAAGAATGGAATTTTTAAATTCCTCCAAGAGAATCAACTTTCAAAGGTTCTCATATGTGGTTTCCATCTTTAATGCCCATATCGAATGGTCAAAATTAATTTGCTTCACCCTCTTAAATTCTACATACATCTGCCCAGCCAATCTCTGCAAGTTTCAAAACTTCTGATGGTAAGCTTCAGGGACTAACTCATACACAGCGAGAATAGCCTTTTTTGCCATCTCATAATCTGCAGAAGCCTCTTCAGGAAGCATGGCATAAACTTTATGAGCTCAGTCTACCAACGTGCTTTGCATAAGCAATGTCCAGCTTTCCTTCTGCCATTTCATCTGTTTGCCTATTTTTTCAAAAGATGTGAAAAATGCCTTTCAGTCCATTTCCTCAAAGTTAGGAAGAGCTAGTATAAATTTAAACTGCTTTTCACTGGGCCCTGAGCTGAATTCAGATTGAGAAGAGCAGATGTTTGACAGTGCTCTGTGTTTATCTTGCTTGCAGCACTTAAGCTTGTCTGTTTGCACAGCTGTTCAATAGTCAGTTCAATTGCTTTCTTTGCTAGAGTTATACAGAACAGAAACAGGCCCTTCCACCCATCATGTTCATGCCGGCCATCAATCACCTAACAATTTTATTCCCATTTTCCAGCACTTGGCCCATTGCCTTGTATGCTATGGCGTTTCAAGTGCTCATCTAAATACTTCTTAAATGTTGTGAGGGTTCCTGCCTCTACCACCTCTTCAGGCAGTGTGTAAGGACATCAACATTGTGACTATCCAAGAGATCACCAAGGTACCCATCACAGCAGAAAAGACCAAGGGTACCCGCATTGTGTCACAGTTCCTCCAGGATCTCAGTAGTTCTGATTTGGAGAGTATCAGCCTCTTCTCAGAGATGCTACACCAAGAGAATCAAGATCCAAAATCAGATGATGAAAGTTCTTTGTCAATGGACAATATCTCTTTGCACTCCAGCAACTCAGAAGAAGAGATTGATGTTGTAATTATGGAAAAGCAAAGGCTGGGAACAGGAAGCCTTCCCAAAGGGAAATCTCCAAGGACCGGAACCCACACGCATTTTAACCTACATATAGACTGGAAAAATCAGATGGGCAGAGGTAGCCTAGATGAGACGTACATAAAATGTTTTTGGGATAATTTCTTGGAGCAATAGGTTCTGGAGCCAACCAGAGAGCAGGCTATACTCAACCTGGTATTGTGCAATGAGGTAGGATTAATTAATGACCTCATAGTTAAAGCACCCCTAGATAGCAACGATCATAATATGATTGAATTTTAAATTCAGTTTGAGGGAGAGAAGAGTGGGTCCAAGACTAGTATTTTAAACTTAAATAAGAGGGCATGGAGCAGAGCTAGCTAAAGTGAACTGGAAAATCAGGTTAAGGGAAAGGTCAATGGAGATGCAGTGGCAAGCATTTAAGGGGATGTTTCAGAATTCACAGAATAGATACATTTCAACGAGAAAGTAACATTCCAAGGGTGGGACCCGCCATCTGTGGTTAACTAAAACAGTTAAAGATAGTATCAAACTTAAAGAAAAAGCCTATAATTGCACAAAGATGGGAGGCAATTCAGAAGATTGGACAGAATATAAAATGCAGCAAAGAATGACTAAAAGATTGATAAGGAAGGTAAAATTAGAGTACGAGAGAAAGCTAGCTAGAAATATAAAGACAGAAAGTAAGAGTTTCTATAGATATTTAAAAAAGAAAAGAGTTAACAAAGTGAGTGTTGGTCCAATAAAAAGTGAGTCTGGGGAATTAATAATGGATAATAAGGAGATGCGAGAGGAATTGAACAGATATTTTGCATCGGTCTTCATTATTGAGGATACAAGTAACATCCCAGTATTAGATGTAAATCAGGAAATGGAAGAGAGGGAGGAACTCAAGAAAATTACAATCACCAGGGAAGTGGTACTGAACAAATTGTTGCAGCTGCAGGCTGACAAGTCCCCAGGTCTTGATGGACTTCATCCTAGGGCCCTAAAAGAGGTGGTTAGTGAGATAGTTGATGCGTTAGTTTTAATTTTCCAAAATTCCCAAGATTGGAGAAAGGTTCCATTAAATTGGAAAATAGTAAATGTAACTCCTTTATTCAAAAAGAGACAGAAAGCAGGAAACTACAAGTCAGTTAGCTTAACATCTGTCTTATGGAAAATTGTGAGAAGCTATTCTTAAAGATGTTATAGCAGGGCATTTAGAAAAATTCAAGGTAATCAGGCAGAGTCAACATGGTTTGTGAAAGGGAAATCATGGTTAACCAATTTATTGGAGTTCTTTGAGGGAGTTGCATGTGCTGTGGATAAAGAGGAAGCAGTGGATGTATTGTACTTAGATTTCCAGAAGGCATTTGCTAAGGTGCCACGTCAAAGGTTATTGCACAATATAAGTGCTCATGGTTTAGGGGGTAACATATTGGCATGAATAGAAGATTGGTTAGCTCACAGGAAACAGAGAGTAGGCATAAATGGGTCATTTTCTGGTTGGCAAGATGTATCAAGTGTTTTGCTCCTGGGATCTGTGCTGGGGCATCAACTTTTTACAAATTATGTAAATGACTTAGATGAAGGGACACAAAGATAGGTAGGAAAGTAATTTGTGAAGAGGACATAAGGAGGCTATAAAGGGATATAGATAGGTTAAATGAATGGGCAAAGACCTGGCAAATGGAATATAATGTGGGAAAGTGTGAAATTGTCCACTTTGGCAGGAAAAATAAAAAGAAGCATATTATCTAAATGGTGAGAGATTGCAGAGCTCTGAGATGCAGAGGAATCTGGGTGTCCCAGTGCATGAATTGCAAAAGGTTAGTCTGCAGGTACAGCACGTAATTAGGAAAGCTAATAGAATGTTATTGTTTATCGTGAGGGGAATTGAATACGAAAGTAGGGAGGTTATGCTTCAGCTATACAGGGCATTGGTGAGACCACATCTGGAGTACTGTGTACAGTACTGGTCTCCTTAATTAAGGAAGGATGTAAATGCTTTGGAGGCAGTACAGAGAAGGTTTACTAGACTAATACCTGAAATGTCTGTGGCTTCTGTGGCTTGATTTCGGGCAGCACAGTGGCGCAGTGGTTAGCACCGCAGCCTCACAGCTCCAGGGACCCGGGTTCAATTCTGGGTACTGCCTGTGCAGAGTTTGCAAGTTCTCCCTGTGACCGCGTGGGTTTTCGCCGGGTGCTCCGGTTTCCTCCCACCGCCAAAGACTTGCAGGTGATAGGTAAATTGGCCATTGTAAATTGCCCCTAGTGTAGGTAGATGGTAGGGAATATGGGATTACTGTAGGGTTAATATAAATGGGTGGTTCTTGGTCGGCACAGACTCGGTGGGCCGAAGGGCCTGTTTCAGTGCTGTATTTCCAAAAAACATAAATAAATGTCTAATGGGCTGTCTTATGAGGAAAGGTTGTACAGGCTAGGCTTGTATCCGCTGAAATTTAGAAGAGTAAGAGGTGACTTGATTGAAACATATAAGATCCTGAGGGGTCTTGACAGGGTGGATGTGGAAAAGATGTTTCCTTTTGTGGGAGAATCTAGAACTAGGGGTCACTGTTTAAAAATAAAGGGTCACCCATTTAAGTCAGAGATGAGGAGAATTTTTTTCTCTCAGAGGGTCATGAGTCTTTGGAATTCTATTCCTCAAAAGGTGGTGGAAGCAGAGTCTGAATATTTTTAAGGCAGAGGTAGATAGATTCTTGATAAGCAAAGGGGTGGAAAATTATCAGGGTAGGTGGAAATGTGGAGTCATCAGTTCAGCCATGAACTTCTTAAATGGCAGAGCAGGCTCGAAGGGCCAAGTGGTCTACTCCTGCTCCTAATTCGTATGTTCAGTTCGTGTGTACATGAAGGCACACTTAAGGACATAAGAATATAAGGAGCAGGGACATGTGGCCCCTTGAGCTTACTTCAGCATTCAGTACGATCATGGCTGATCTTCTGCCTCAACTCAATTTTCATGCCTACTGCCTGCTCCCCATATTGCTTCATTTCCTGAGTGACCCAAAATCTGTCTACCTCAGCCTTAAATATACTCAATGATGGAGCAACCACAACCAGCTGGGATTGAGAATTCCAAAGATTCACAATCCTTTGAGTGATGAATTTTTGAAATTCTTTCATGGGATGTGAGCGTGGCTGGCAAGGCCATCCCTAATTGCCCTTGAGCCGCTTTCTTGAACCGCTGCAGTCTATCTGATGTAGGTACACCCACAGTGCTATTGAGGAAGGAGTTCCAGGTTTTGACCCAGTGACAGTGAAGGAACGGCAATATTGTTCCAAATCAGGTTGGCATATGACATGGAGAGGAACTTGCAAGTGGTGGTGTTCCCAGGCGACTGTGGTCGAGCTTTTGGGTTTGGAAGATGCTGTTGAAGGAGCCTTGGTGAGTTGCTGCAGTGCGTCTTGCAGTTGGTACACACTGCTGTCACTGTGCGTCAGTGGTGGAGGGAGTGAATGTTTGTAGGTGGGGTGCCAATCAAGCGGGCTGCTTTGTCCTGGATGGTGTTGAGCTTCTTAAGTGTTGTTGGAGCTGCATTCATCCAGGCAAGTGGAGAGTATTCCATCACACTCCTGACTTGTGCCTTATAGATGTTGGATAGGCGTTGGGGAGTCAGAAGGTGAGTTACTCGCCACAGTATTCCCAGCCTCTGACCTGCACTTGTAGCCATAATATTTATATGGTTGGTCAAGTTAAATTTCTGGTCAATGGTAACCCCAGGATATTGATGCTGGGGGATCCAGTGATGGCAATGCTGTTGAACATCAAGGGGAGATGATTAGATTCTCTCTTGTTGGAGATGGTCATTGCCCGGAACTTGTGCGGCGCATAAGTTTCTTGCCGCTTATCAGCCCAAGGCTGAATGTTGTCCAGGTCTTGTTGCATGTGGACACGGACAACTTCAGTATATGAGGAGTCACAAATGGCACTGAACACTGTGCAATCATCAGCGAACATCCCCACTTCTGACCTTATGATGGAGGGAAGGTCATCGATGAACCAGCTGAAGATAGTTGGGCCTAGGAAACTACCTTGACGAACTCCTACAATGATGTCCTGGGGCCTTGGACAACTACAACCATTTTCCTTTGTGCTAGGTATGACTGCAACCAGCAGAGAGATTTCCCCTTGATTCCCATTGTTTAGTTTAGTTTAGTTTAGAGATACAGCACTGAAACAGGCCCTTCGGCCCACCGAGTCTGTGCCGACCATCAACCACCCATTTATACTAATCCTACACTAATTCCATATTCCTACCTAATCCCCACCTGTCCCTATATTTCCCTACCCCCTACCTATACTAGGGGCAATTGCTAATGGCCAATTTACCTATCAACCTGCAAGTCTTTGGCATGTGGGAGGAAACCCGCGCAGACACAGGGAGAACTTGCAAACTCCACACAGGCAGTACCCAGAATTGAACCCGGGTCGCTGGAGCTATGAGGCTGCGGTGCTAACTACTGCGCCACTGTGCCGCCACAGTGTCTTCAATTTTGCTAGGGCTCCTTGATGTCACACATCAATCAAATGCTGCCTTGATGTCAAGGGCAGTCATTTTTACCTCATCTCTTGAATTCGGTTCTTTTGTCCATGTTTGGACCAAGGCTGTAATGAGGTCAGAACCCAAACTGAGCATCACTGAGCAGGTTACTGTTGAGTAAGTGCTGCTTGACAGCACTGTCGATGACACCTTCCATCACTTTGCTGATAATCGAGAGAAAGCTGATGGGGCAGTAATTGGCCAGATTGGATTTGTCTTGCTTTTTGTGGACAGGACACACCTGGGCAATTTTCCACATTGTTGGGTGGATGCCAGTGTTGTAGCTGTACTGGAATGACTTAGCTAGTGGCGTGGCTAGTTCTGTAGCACAAGTCTCCAGTACTATTGCTGGGATGTTGTCAGGATCCATAGACTTTTCTGTATCCAGTGCCTTCAGCCACTTCTTGATATCATGTGGAGTGAATCAGATTGGCTGAGGACTGGCATCTGTGATGCTGGGAACCTTAGAAGAATGAAATGGATCATACACTTGGCACTTCTGGCTGAAGTCAGAGCAAATGCTTCAGCCTTATTTTTTGCCCTGATGTTCTCCATCATTGAGGATGGGGATATTTGTGGAGCTTCCTCCTGCTGTCAGTTGTTTAATTGTCCACCATCATTCACGACTGGATGTGGCAGGACTGCAGAGCTTTGATCTGATCAGTTGGTTGTGGGATTGCTTGGCCCTACCTATTGCATGCTGCGTCCACCGTCTGGCATGTAAGTAATCCTGTGTTGTAGCTTCACCAGGTTGACACCTCATTTTGAGGTATGCCTGGTGCTGCTCCTGGCATGCTCTCCTGCGCAGTTTATTGAACTAGGGTTGATCCCTTGGCTTGATGGTAATGATAGAGTGAGGGATATGCCAGGTCATGAGGTTACAGATTGTATTTGATTACAATTCTGCTGCTGATGATGGTCCACAGCACCTCATGGATTCCCAGTTTTGAGTTGCCAGATCTGCGCTGAATCTATCCCATTTAGAATTTTGGTGTTGGAGGGTATTCTCAGTGTGAAGACAGGACTTTGTTTTCGCAAGGATTGTGTGGCGTTCACTCCTATCAATGCTGTTATGGACAGATGCATCTGCAACAGATAGATTGGTGAGGACGATCAAGTATGTTTTTCACTCTTGTTGGTTTCCTCACCACCTGTCACCAGCCCAGTCTGGCAGCTATGTCCGTCAGCACTCAGTCAGTACTGGTGCTACCGAGCCACTTTTGGTGATGAACATTGAAGTCCTCCACCCAGAGTACATTATGTGCCCTTGCCACCCTCAGTGCTTCTTCCAAGTGCTGTTCAACATGGAGGAGTACTGAGTCATCAGCTGAGGGTGGTAGCTGGTAATTAGCAGGAGGTTTTCTTGTCCATGTTTGACCTGATGCCATGAGACTTCATGGGGTCCAGAGGCAATATTGAGAACTCCTATGGCAATTCCCTTCCAACTGTATGCCGCTGTGTCACCACATTTGGTGAGTCTGTTCTGCCAGTGGGACAGGACATCCCATGAATGGCTACGGTGGTGTCTGGGACATTGGATGTAAGATATGTTTCTGCTAGTATGACTATGTCAGGCTGTTGCTCTCCCAATTTTGGCAACAGCTCCCAGATTTTAGTAAGGATGACTTTGCAGTGTTGATAGGGCTGGGTTTGCCATTGCCATTTCCAGTGCCTAGGTCGATGCAGGGTTTTCAGTTTGGTTTTATTCCTTTTCAGCTTTTGTATAGTGGTTGTGTACAATTTAATGGCTTGCTAAGCCATTTCAGAGGGCAGTTAAGAATCATAGATAGGCCAGGCCAGGCAAGGACGGCAGATTTCCTTCCCTAAAGGGCATTAGTGAACCAGATGGGTTTTTACGACAATCTATGGTAGTTTCATGGTCACCATTACTGAGACTTGCTTTTAATTCTAGATTTTCCGTATTAATTAAATTTAAATTCCTGCAGCTACCATGGTGGGATTTGAACCCATGACTCCAGAGTTTTAGCCTGGGTGTCTGGATTACCAGTCAAGTGACATAGCCACTACACCACCATCACACTGTGATAAATATTAAAACATTTTGTCATTTAGTAGTACAAAACTTGAGTATTGCTGAAAATAGAGACATGTTGTCGAAACTTTTCGTCTTGCACTCATCTGGACAATCCGCAAGAATAACCAATGTAAGGGAAAACAACAATTTATACAGCATGAGAAGAGAGTGCTGATTGGTTGGCTAGTGAACTCTGATTGGTAGAGGTTTTGCCATGGAGAATGCACCAGTTTATGGTGACTAATAGTTAACTGCCAGGCTTTGGTTGAAACTTAAACCAGGCGGCTTGACTCTGATTGGTCCCTCAGTGCCCTGAGGAATGAACCAGTATATGGCTGTCACTTATTTTGTTCAGCTGAAACAGGTGCAATGTTTGTACATAATCTTTCTGTATGCAAAGAACAGTGCCCTGTGCATTAATATATGTATCTTCCAGTATGTACAAATGAGAATGAGGGTACGCAACGGGCAAAGTACGAGCCGTACCTAAAACTACAAAACTCAAAACACAATGTCCAACATTAGATGTGATTCTGCGATTGGACAACATTTGCTAAATAATCCACAGTGTGCTAAGAATTACGCTGACATCTAATTTAAGATTGTCAGTAGGGCTCGCAGTGTGGCACACTTGTGCATACTGGAAGCTACATATATTAATATACATGGCCCTGTTCTTTGCAGACAGAAAGAATATGCCCAATCAGAGTTAAACTGTCTGGTTTAAATTTCAAACAAAGCCTGACAAAAACTGTCAGTCACTGTAAACTGGTCCATGCTCCATTGGTAACGCCAATGGAGGCAACGCCTCTACCAATCAGAGTTCACTTTCCAACCATTCAGCACTCTCTTCTCCTGCAGTATAAGTTGTTGTTTTCCCTTACATTGGTTATTCTTGCAGATTGTCCTGATGAGTGCAAGACGAAAAACTTCGACAAAATGTCCCTATTTTCAGCAATATTAAAACATTAGTCTTTCTGCTGGTTCCCACTTTAAAGTGGGACTGCCTTGTTTGGCTAAGATCTGACTTCAGGGGTGATTATTTATTTAAATCTTTCAAAACTCTAAGTATCGAAGATTGACACGATGAAGCTCCAAAGTA
Organism: Heterodontus francisci; assembly: GCF_036365525.1. Classification (NCBI taxonomy): domain Eukaryota; kingdom Metazoa; phylum Chordata; class Chondrichthyes; order Heterodontiformes; family Heterodontidae; genus Heterodontus; species Heterodontus francisci. The sequence continues at coordinate 44,266,113 of NC_090375.1, forward strand.
GACAATAATACAAAAAGGAGGCTGGCTCCAGATGAACGTGTATACTTGCAGGCAACATTAAAAGGGGCGGCACAGTGGGGCAGTGGTTAGCACCGCAGCCTCACAGCTGCAGCGACCCAGGTTCAAATCTGGGTACTGCCTGTGTGGAGTTTGCAAGTTCTCCCTGTGACTGCGTGGGTTTCCTCCGGGTGCTCTGGTTTCCTCCCACAGCCAAAAGACTTGCAGGTTGATAGGTGAATTGGCCATTATAAATTGCCACGAGTATAGGTAGGTGGTAGGGGAACATAGGGACAGATGGGGATGTGGTAGGAATACGGGATTAGTGCAGGATTAGTATAAATGGGTGGTTGATGGTCAGCACAGACTCAGTGGGCTGAAGGGCCTGTTTCAGTGCTGGATCTCTAAATCTAAAAAAAAAATCTAAAAGTCTAAAAAAAATCTAAATCTAAAAGGAAGCTCAGGCTTATAACCTCCTCTGTGCATCACTAAGGGTTGCAATTGTGTTGCATACCCTCAGGTTTTGACAAATGTATGTTTATTCCCTACATTTGCAATGGTGCACTCTTCTAATGGTGTCATGGATTGAATCTGATTCTGTTGCCAGTAACTGTTCAAATGATGGCATTATTATCAAAGCATTTCAAATGAAAATAGGGTTCTAATCCATGCATCAATGTAAAGTCAAGGTATTAAATCCCTTGGTATTAAGTCACTGACCCGAAACGTTAACTCTGCTTCTCTTTCCACAGATGCTGCCAGACCTGCTGAGTGATTCCAGCATTTCTTGTTTTTGTTTCAGATTTCCAGCATCCGCAGTATTTTGCTTTTATTAAATCCAGGAACTTGTCAGTTATTAATTTTTATATTTAACATGTGTCTCAGTAGCTCAGTGGCCCTGAGCCATAAAGACAAGAAAGATCTCATGGTCAGTCTACAGTATTTTACTCAATTAATTGCCTCGGCCAGGGCAGTGGTGGGATAGAACAAATGGCCTCATTAACAATGAGCTAGGAAAGTTGGCAAAGTTTTCTACACTTGGTCACTGATTAATGACAATAGGGTGTGTAGGTGTGTCTCAACATTAACTGAGGATAGGATGTGACTTAGTTGTGATGCTTTTCACAGCGAAATGTCTCATAAAGCTCACATCCAAGTATCATGGCTGAGCTACCAGAAGGCAATTCACACCTGTGGAACCATGCCACAGTATGATTGATCACTTTTAGGAGAGAAGGAAAGATAATAGAGGAGGGAATAAAACATAGATCTGATCTGTAGTGCTGTAAAGATTAATGTCTGTAACCATTACTATGCTTATTGATAGATCAGTGACAGTGAGAGGGAAAGGCTTCCTTTGAAATATTCATCAGTCCATCAGAGGAAGGAGCAGCCAATCTGTTGTGTATAAAAAGAGATGATTGGAAAATGGCAAGAGACCAGCTTTAGGTATAATAGCCCTGACTTTGCAAAGTTGTGGAGGTGATGTAGAGCCTTGTTGTTGAAATCACATTCGTGGCAAGAAAACTGGCCAGAGATCAGCAGTATGAAAATGACATGAATTGGCCCTATACCAGAGTTCATATTTTTTTCTCAGATCCAATGCAAGTCTGCCTCATATAAAATTGGTGCATAGATAACATAATGCCTGGTCTGAAATAAAAACAGAAAATGCTGGAAACACTCAGCAGGTCTGATCAGCATCTGTGAAGAGATAAAAAGAGTTAACATTTCAGGTCAATAATCTTTCATCAGAATTGGGAAAATTTAGAAATGCAATAGGTTTTAAGCAGGTGAAATGGGGGTGGCTGGCAAAAAGCAAAACCAAAGGGAAGTTCTGTGCGAGGGTGAAAGACAGGGCAGATTAAATGACAAAAGAGTTGGTGGTGCAGGGCCAAAGTGAGTGGTAATGGGACAAGTAAAGAAAAGATGTGTCTAGAGGAGATGCAAATGGCAGAATATGAACACCTGCCATCCGAAAGCAAAAGCAAGGGAAAAACAAGATTGAGACTGAAACATGCAAAGAAAAAGAAACAAAATGGGGGAAGAGATTACAGTCTGAAATTGTTGAACTCAGTGTTCCGTCCAGAAGGTTGTAAAGTGCTTAATTGAATGATGAGCTGCTGTTCCTCGAGCTAGCGATGAGCTTCATTGGAACACTGCAGTTGGCCTCCTCAAACTCAGGAACTAAATGTGCTGGCATTTGGACCAGGTAGAATGAGGGACACAACATGCAATGAAGTGGCCAGGTTCTGTATGCCACCAGGTCAAAGCACCTCATCTTGGGAAGATTTTATAGGAGCAGAAAAGGGAGATGCCACAATAGGTTCAGGATGGAAAGTCTTCTAACAGAAGTAAAAATGTCAGTATATTGGGGACGAGGATACTTTCATGCAATGTATGCCTCTGTGTTACTGAGTGAGAGCAAGTAACAGCATCAAACTATTAATAAAAGCATTGCGGTGGCATGATGCCTCTACCTATACGGCACAAATATCCTGGCTGCGAGGTTTGCTAGTGTCACTCGGGAGGGTTTAAACTAGTGTGGCAGGGGGATGGGAACCAGAACAGTAGGTCAGCAGGTGAACTAACTGAGCGGGAACTAGTGAATAAGGCCAATAAGACTGAGAGGAAGAGCAGGCAGGGAGATGTTGCTGAGCACAGTGGGACTGGTGGTCTGAAGTGCATTTGTTTCAATGCGAGAAGTATAACAGGTAAGGCAGATGAACTTAGAGCTTGGATTAGTACTTGGAAATATGATGTTGTTGCTATTACAGAGCCTTGGTTGAGGGAAGGACAGGATTGGCAGCTAAACTTTCCGGGATTTAGATACTTCAGGCGGGATAGAGGGGGATGTAAAAGGGTTGAGGGAGTTGCATTACTGGTTAAGGAAAATATCACAGCTGTACTGCGGGAGGACACCTTGGAGGGCTCATGCAGTGAGGCCATATGGGTAGAGCTCAGAAATAGGAAGTGTGCGAAGGTTTACCAGGATGTTGCCTGGTCTGGAGGGCATTAGCTATGAGGAGAGGTTGGATAAACTCGGATTGTTTTCACTGGAACGACGGAGGTGGAGGGGTGACATGATAGAGGTTTACAAAGTTATGAGTGGCATGGACAGAGTGGATAATCAGAAGCTTTTTCCCAGGGTGGAAGAGTCAGTTACTAGGGGACATAGGTTTAAGTTGCGAGGGGCAAAATTTAGAGGGGATGTGCGAGGCAAGTTTTTTACACAGAGGGTGGTGAGTGCCTGGAACTTGCTGCCGGGGGAGGTGGTGGAAGCAGGTATGACAGAGACGTTTAAGAGACATCTTGACAAATACAGGCATTGCAGCCTCACAGCTCCAGGGACCCGGGTTCAATTCTGGGTACTACCTGTGCGGAGTTTGCAAGTTTTTCCTGTGACCGTGTGGGTTTTCGCTGGGTGTTCTGGTTTCTTCCCACAGCCAAAGATTTGCAGGTGATAGATAAATTGGCTGTTGTAAATTGCCCCTAGTGTAGGTAGGTGGTAGGGAATATGGGATTACTGTAGGGTTAGTATAAATGGGTGGTTGTTGGTCGGCACAGACTCGGTGGGCCAAAGGGCCTGTTTCAGTGCTGTATCTCTAAATAAACAAAAATAAATATACGGACCCCGGAAGTGCAGAAGGTTTTAGTTTAGACAGGCATCAAGATCGGCACAGGCTTGGAGGGCCGAATGGCCTGTCCCTATGCTGTACTGTTCTTTGTTATGTATATGGGCCACTCACCCAGGTTCAGGGCAGTTATAACATCACCACCACAAGACAACAGCTAACTCAGCACAAAGCAAACTTCAAACTTTTTTTCAGTCATGAACATTTTCTCAAAATTGATGATTATGTGATAAATTATGCAGATAAGCAGAAACATTCTATTCAAATATCAGCAAGACTCTTCATAGCCTCATTTAACTTCCCAGAAAGACAAGTTGCAGTGATAGTCATGGTGACATGACAGGTGATTGAATTATTTACCAATAGATCACAAGGAGAACCCTTTACTCTTAGATACAGGTTTTACACTCGAGTAGTTTACTGTGCTTTAACAGTAATTAAAAAGCTGTGTTCCTTGTTGTTAGAACACAGAAAGTAGAAAGTGGAATGAGCTTGTCTCCTTCCTGGTGCAATGGCCTGTGGTGTTTATATGTGGAAGGTGACATTATGCCATCCTTGGATGAGCTGGTTTTTCAGTTAGTAGGGCAATGGGTGACAAAGTGAATTAGATACTAACCTTTCACAACATTTGTTGTCTCTCTCACAAGGGCTGCAGGGTAGCTAATATAGGAAAGGGAAAAATGTCACTGTGGTGCAGTAACAGATGCTCTCCTGAGTTTGGGGCTGAAGCACATTAGTGGAGCAGGGTAGCAGGAGTTTTGGTCCACAAGTAATTTTTATTTTATTTTATTGCAAAATCAAAGTGAAAGGCCAAACGTGATGGTGCAGGACATCACTGCTGTTGAAAACAATAGATGACAAGTTAAATCAGGAATTAATGGCTGAAACATTGAGCAGCTCTCATCAGGGGCTTCTGAATTGAATCATGCTCTCTGGCAACATAACTTCAGAAACAGATTTAAGGAGTACCTGGATGTATACACCTTGTTTGTAGGCTATCAGCAGGATGGAGTGGTTCTTTGTCAGAACTGTCTTATTAAGCACTCTCCCTGCCCAGAGGATCATAGAGCGATACAACACTGAAACAGGCCCTTCAGCCCACCGAGTCTGTCCTGACCAACAACCACCCATTTATACTAATACTACATTAATCCCATATTCCCTACCACCTTCCCACACTAAGGGCAATTTACAATGGCCAATTTACCTCTCAACCTGCAAGTCTTTGGCTGTGGGAGGAAACCGGAGCACCCAGCAGAAACCCACATGGTCACAGGGAGGACTTGCAAACTCCACACGAGCAGTACCCAGAACTGAACCCAGGTTGCTGGAGCTGTGAGGCTGCGTTGCTAACCACTGCACCACCCTGTGTCCTTCTTCAACACACATTCAAATATAATGAAATCTCCATTTTGCAGGTTCACATATTGTTTTGCTAAATGTTCAAGACAGAGAGGCCTCTCCTAGGAGGAATTAGATTTAGGTGAAATCCTCAAAGTGAACAGGTCAAAAAAAAGTGTTGCGAAAATATATAGCTCAGCCAAAGCAGCCATTTGCATGCTCGCACAGTTTTTCAAAAAGCACCACCATGTGTCCTCCCTGACCACAGGACTGTCATAGAGTACAGCATGACTGAGTGTAGGTTAAAGTTGAGTGGGAGGAAGAAAGACTTGGGATTAATCATTGACCATTCAAAAAAGATTCAAGTGCAGTGTCTGGAGACAACAGGCAAAGTGAATAGGATCCTGGGCCCTATTGCCTGGAATATTCAACAAGAAACTAGAGTCATGATAAAAAGGGTTAGCTAAGATTTGGTGCGACTTTTTTGGAGTACAATGTTCAATTTATGACCCCACCTCAAGCAATAAATTGAGGCTCTAGCACAAATACAGCAAAGGGTAACAGAAGGGATCCCAGTCAAAGTGCATCGAGCTAAAGAGATGGACTTAATGGCCCAGAACAGTGAAAGTATGGTGTAATGCTGATTTTTCAGTGCAAAAGATTGGTGAAATTCAAGCACAAGTGACATGGACATGTTATTGCACTTCGCCCGAGTTTCCTTGATCTTTTGCACAATTCAGCAAAACCTCTGCTGAAACCCATTAACATAGCTCTGCCCCTGCATTTCCTGCATTCAGGACAGGCGTAAATTTATGCCAAAAATTTAGACAGACCAAAGTCATATTTCGGGTGTTTAATGATGACATTTTTAAGCAATTTTTTTAAAGCAGATTCTCTTCACTGGGACCTATGTTGTAAAGGCCAGCTCAGGTCTGCAAATGAAACCCGACCCGAGCCCGACAGAACCACATCTGAACCAAGCCCGACCCGGCCCGAATCCTTGCATTTATTCCCACGCCCAACCCGACCCGACCATCAGTTAACCTAGCTTCTGTTTTTCACTTTGTTACTTATCTGCACAAGCTTAAAAAAACTGTAACTAAACAACCTTTCTAGTCCAAACAGTACATTAACATTGGAGCCACTTACCGGAGGTAGTGATAGAGTGTGTCCGAACTGGCCCAACCCGACCTGAGTCCGAATGCCGGAGCCGGAAGAGCGACCCGACCCGACCTGAACCCAACACATGTCATCAGGTCCCGTCGGGTTCGGGTCAGGTAGCCATGCTCTACTATGTTGTATTTTTGAATGCATTTTTATGACATCAGAATAAATTGCATAAAAAATTGAACAGGTTCCAAAATTATATTTTCGTAAATGTATTGTGGCTAATGTACATAAAAGGTGGTTTGATGGTTTCAAATGTTAATGTTCCTACATAAAAGAAAGACTATGGCATCAGTTTGATGCTTTTCTCGGGTCCTAATTGTTTACAACAACAATTTTCATTTCTATCATGCCTTAACACAGTAAAACTTTACAAGGCACTTCCTAAGAGCGTTGTCAGGCAAAAGGTGGCACTCAACCACATTAAGTCATATTAGGACAGGTGATCAACAGCTTAGTTAAAAAGATTGGTTTTAAGGAGACTCTTAAAGGTAGGGAGAAAGATGGAGAGGCGTTGATGAATGGAGAGCTAATGTAAGTTAGCAGGCACAGAGGTGTCGGGAGAACTAGACTTGGATTTATGGCCTAAGACAAAGTAAAAAACATTTAAAGCAGCAAGGTGAGAGGCTTAGAGAGGAAATTCCAGAGCTTAGGGTCAAGATAGCTGAAGGCACAGTAGCCAATGCCGGGGTGATGGAAACCGGGGATGCACAGGGGGCCAAAATTGGAGCAGCACAGAGATCTCGGAGAGTTTTTGGGCTGGAACTTTCTGTTCGCATTACACCATTTTTTAACGTGCGCTAATTGGATTCTCGGGTAATTTTGACAACAAGGTTGGTATTGAATTCAATAGAAATGAAAATCAGACATAATATGCAACTAATTCAATAGGGCTTGTTTTACATCATTGTTAGAAATTAAAGTCACCCACACTGTGCAATGATACAGAAGTTTCTTCATTGGTTGTGTGACAGCAGGGACTAAGTACTACCATAAACCTGACAACAACCCAACTTTAATAAACATCGGTAGGATTGCACTAGAGGTTTTTGTGATCAATTACATCGATACTTACTTAATTATGGGAGTTCCTGTAACTGTTCCTTTCTAGTGTTTCTGTAAGCATTTGAAAAGTCTAGTTATAGAATTTCTTTCATGGGGTTCCTATCAATGGGTACGGAAGCACAATGGTTAGGTTGCCGGACTAGTAATCCAAAGACCTGGACTAATGATCCAGTGATATGAGTTTAAATCCAACCACGGCAACTGAGGAATTTAAATTAACTAAATCTGGAATAATAAGCTAGTATCGGTAATGGTGACCATGAAACTACTGGATTGTCATAACAAAAAATTGACAAAAAAATCACTAATGCCCTTTGGGGAAGGAAAGCTGCTCTGCTTACCTGGTCTGGCCAATATATCACGCTAGTCCCACAGCAACGTGGTTGACTCTTAACTGTTCTATGAAATGGTCTAGCAAGCCACTCCGTTCAATAGGATGGGCAATAAATGCTGGCCTTGTCAGCAACACCAACATCCTGTGAATGATTTAAAAAATCCCACCTGAAGCTTTGCAAATACGACAACTTTGACAGTCCTGCACTGGAATACTAGTCTAGGTTCCAGGCCAATGTGTGATTGGATGCACCCAGGCACAAGTGACACGATGTGCTTGCCCTGATGCTTGTGGCCCTGCTACAATTTGCAGGGTCAGGAGGCAGGGTACAAAAAGTGGGCTTCAGTGTTTGGGAAAAGATACCGCATCACATGGCATAAGCATCCAGCCCGGATGTGGTGTGGGCCTCCTCTTCTTGAATTGCAGTGAGGTAGCCCTAATAGCAAGGAGAATACTCCTACTTTTAAAAGGAAGTAATCTCCCCGTTTGACACCACAGGCTCAGATCCCATCCTGGATTTCATTCTCTGGGGGAGGCAGTCCACCTATGCAGGAATCTCCATCTTGTCAGCCCCACCCCAATACATGTTCCCAAGTAAGGAGCTGATGGAGGACCCGTGCCTTTTTCGGTCCTATGAGAATTCCTTACAGTAGGGTATCAGTGTAATCCCAAGGTAGTTTGACCCCTCTGTGTTCAAATCCCAAGGGTGGGACTTCAGCCAGTAATTTCCTGACCCAGAAAACTAGCTAATTTGCTGGACTGTTTCCAGCTCCCTCCCATTATACTTAGATGTATAAATTCTCTCAAGCACAAAATTGTCCACAATTTATTCATGTTTTCTGTATATAGTACCCTGAAAGTTAGCAATCAATTACCTAATTCCAGCTGAAGATAATGAGGCATGTCAGAGTTGTAATATTTCACACATTAACACATTCTAGTCAAAGTTATTTTCAGAACATCATTTAGAAGGGTTAGAAGTGTTTTGTGTCTTTTTAAATTTATGCTTACTGGCAGAATGAATAATTGACCACTCTACTACTTGGTCTTGTTAAATTTTCATTAAAAGGTCATTAATTTCCATTTAAATCTGGTCCATATTACATGTCCTGTCAAATCATGATTCATATTATTATTTACAGTAACACATTATTTTAAATGCCCTTGCTATGTAACCTCAACTTTGAAATACATAAATTAAAATTTGTGTAAAATGATTGGAGACAAAAAACAGAATGTGGTATTGTTCAATTCTGATGAAAGGTAACAGACCTGAAACATTAACCCTTTCTCTCTTCACAGATGCTCCCAGACCTGCTGAGTACTTAAAGCGTTTCCTGTTTTTATTATTAATGTTTTAACATTATTCACTAGTGGAGATGACTATAAAATCTGGCAATTAAAATGCCTTTGCAGTAATTATCCTTGTACACATGTCAAGTAGATAAGAGCAAGGGCTCGGTAGAACTGACCAAAACAAAGAGGGAGGGGAATAACAGATGATGCATACTGGTTAAACATGCTCAATTATAGAACAAAAAGAGTACTAGTAAATTCAGTCACCTGGGCACAGATTTAAAAAGTGCTGGATACAAGTGAAAAAGGAGCTGGCCACTTTAAATTTCTTTTACTGTTGTCTTAAACCTTAAATCCAAGTCCTGCTCACCCATCACTTCTGTGCTTGCTGATCTACATCGGCTTCTCATTCACCAATGCCTCTCCACCTCTCTCTCCTTTTTTAAGGTTCTCTTTCAACATTTGGCCAAGCTTCTGATTGCCTGAGCTAATGCTCCCTTCTTTGGCTCAGTGACAATCTTTGTCTCATTATGCTCCTGTGAAATGCCTTGGGATGTTGTGCTTCATAAAAAGCGCTATATAAATGCAAGCTGTTACTGTTGTTGTAAATCTTTTATTTTAAATGGCATAATGCTGGTATTAAAATAAAGCCTATCAGAAAATCTAGACCTCAGTGTCACTGGGGTGGTGCAGAATCCCTATCTTTATGTCAGCACTCTGGCTAAAACAGTGCAGATGGCTGCAATGAGAATGGTTAGCAGTAACATGTTAGTACTTCAGAAACTGCAAATTCATTGGTGTCAATCTCAGCAGAAACGGCTCCTGATAACTATTTGCATAGTATTGATCGATTATATCTGCCAGAATGTCAGCTTGTTACCGTGTTTAGTAGGAAGCCAGCTCTGTCACTGAATCTACTGTAAGTGACAGGTGTATTTGCTTGTATTTGACAGGGTAGATGTGGAGAGGATTTTTCCCTTCATGGGGGGATATAGAATAAGCAGGCCTAGTTTCAGGATAAGAGGTTGCCCATTTAAGACGGATATGAGGAGGAATTTCTTCTCTCAGAGGGTCTTGAATCTTTGGAATTCACTCCCCCAGACAGCAGTGGATGCTGAGTCATTGAATATATTCAAGGCTGATTTAGACAGATTCTTGAAATATAGTGGAGTCAAGGTTTATGGGGAACAAGCAGGGGGTTAAGGCCAACATCAGATCAGCCATGATCTTAATGAATGGCGGAGCAGGCTGGAGAGGTCGTCGAGCCTACTCCCACTCCTATATGCTTATGTATCTTTTGATTTCATGTGCCTCAGCTTGATCTTGGTCCAACAGGCAGTAAAAAGGCAAATGGTATGTTGGCCTTCATAGCGAGAGGATTCGAGTACAGGAGCAAGGATGTCTTGCTGCAATTATACAGGGCCTTGGTGAGGCCACACCTGGAATATTGTGTGCAGTTTTGGTCTCCTTATCTGAGGAAGAATGTTCTTGCTATAGAGGGAGTGCAGCGAAGGTTTACCAGACTGATTCCTGGGATGGCAGGACTGATGCATGAGGAGAGATTGAGTGGGTTAGGATTATATTTGCTGGAATTCAGACGAGTGAGGGGGGATCTCATAGAAACCTATAAAATTCCAACAGGACTTGATAGGGTAGTTGCAGGAAGGATGTTCCTGATGGTGGGGGAGTCCAGAACCAGGGGTCATCGTCTCAGGATACGGGTAAACCTTTCAGGACTGAGATGAGGAGAAATTTCTTCACCCAGAGAGTGGTGAGCCTGTGGAATTCGCAACCACAGAAAGCATTTGAGGCCAAAACATTTTATGTTTTCAAGAAGGAGTTAGATATAGCTCTTGGGGTGAAAGGGATCAAAGGATATGGGGAGAAAACGAGAACAGGCTACTGAGTTGGATGATCAGCCATGATCATAATGAATGGCAGAACAGGCTCGAAGGGCCAAATGGCCTATTCCTGCTCCTATTTTCTATGTTTCTATCTTCACAGAATATGAATGTAGGATAGCAGAGAGGTTTGAGAGATTCTTTGAAACCCACTTGAAGTAGAACATAGTAGCTAAGAGCTGCAGATTCTGAGGGTAAATGTGACTGCCTTCTCCCAGAACCTCAGAGAGGTAAAGGTTGCATGTTGGCAGTAGGATTCCCAACCTTCGTGAAATGACCGGGAGTTTTCTGAAATCTGGGGGTTCCGATCCCATGTTTTGCAGCAGCCTGGGCAATAAGCAATTTAGATTTCCTGCTGCAAATAAGAGACACTAAGTGAGGAATAACGACTAATTGTTAGTCAGGTGTTGGGAGTCAGAGCATGGTTAAACTGCATTCATTTTAGACAGAATAATTTCCCATCTTTGCTACCGAAAACATCATTGGCTGCTGCCCAGACTTGTCACCTGCAAAGAGCCGCAACCAGTTAGTGGTAGTCAGGGATCGCAGACTATGAAATCTTATGAACGGGTGCCCTGCAGTCAAGGGTAGGGGGCCTTAAAATTATGGGGGGGGGTGTGGAGACCGAGGAATGGGGGCTGAGGAGAGGCTGGGGAATTGGTCTCATGGGAGAGGGAGACGGGGAAAATGGGAGCTGGGGGAAAGGGAGACTGGGGACTGGAGGCTGGTGGAAAGGGGGGGCTGGGGCATGTGGCTCAGGAGAGAGAAAGGCTAGGGAATGGGGGCTTGAGAAGAGGGAGAATGGAAAAGGGGGCTAGGGGAGAGAGAGACCGGAGAATGGGAGCTGGGGGAGAGGGAGACTGTGGAATGGGGCTGAGGAAAGACTGGTGTATGTGGCTCAGAGGAGAGAGAGAGACTGGGGAATGGAGGTTGAGAGAGAGGGGGGACTATGGAATGGGGTCTTGGGGGAGAGGGAGACAGGAAAAGGGGGCTAGAGGAGAGAGAGACTGGAGAATGGGGGCTGGGGAGAGGGAGACTAGGGAATGGGGTCAGGGGGAGAGGCAGACTGGGGTTTGGGGGAGGGAGGGACTGAGGAATGGGGGTTGTGGGAGAGGGAGACTGGGGTTTGGGGGAGAGAGGGACTGAGGAATGGGGGTTGTGGGAGAGGGAGACTGGGGTTTGGGGGAGAGAGGGACTGAGAAATGGGGCCTGGGGAGAGGGAGACTGGGGAATGGGGGCTGCAGGAGAGGGAGACTTTGAAATGGGGGCTGCTGGAGAGGGAGACTGGGGTTCGGGGGAGAGGAGGACTGGGGAATGGGGGCTTGGGGAGAGGAGGACTGGGGAATGGGGTTGGGGGAGACTGGGGAATGGAGCTTGAGGGAGAGGGAGAATAAGGAATGGGGGCTGGGGGAGAGGGAGACTGGGGAATGGGAGCTGGGAGAGCTGGAGACTGAGAAATGGGGCTTGAGGAAGGGGAAGACTGGGCAATGGGGGCTGGGGGAGCTGGAGACTGAGAAATGGGGCTTGAGGAAGGGGGAGACTGGGCAATGGGGGCTGGGGGAGCTGGAGACTGAGAAATGGGGCTTGAGGAAGGGGGAGACTGGGCAATGGGGGCTGGGGGAGCTGGAGACTGAGAAATGGGGCTTGAGGAAGGGGGAGACTGGGCAATGGGGGGCTGGGGAAGCTGGAGATTGAGAAATGGGGCTTGAGGAAGAGGGACACTGGGGAATGGGGGCTGGGGGAGCTGGAGACTGAGAAATGGGGCTTGAGGAAGAGGGACACTGGGGAATGGGGGCTCAGGGGAAAGGGAGATTGGGGATTGGAGGCTGGGAGAGAGGCAGACTGGGGAATGGGGCTCAAGGGAGAGGAAGACTGGAGAATGGGAGCTGGGGAAGAGGGAAACTGAGGAATGGGGGCTAGGGGAGAGGGAGACTGGGGACTGGGGGTTTAGAACCTCAGGGAACTGGGGAATGGGGCTTGAGGGAGAGGGGGACTGGGGAATGAGGGCTGGGGGGAGGGAGATTGGGGACTAGGGGCGTAGGAGCTCAGGGAACTGGAGAATGGGGCTTGAGGGAGAGGGAGACTGGGGAATTGGGCTAAGCCAAATATATAGGAATTGCCATATGGAAAAAAAACAAGGTCCATCTAGTTTGCCTTCTGCTGTCCTGTTAGTCGCATGTTACAATGATGATGGACTTGTTAACTAACCAGAGTGAAAATGTCTGCTGTGGCTCAGTGATGGCAGATAAACCTCACAGTTAAAAAATTGAGAGTTCAGATCCCACTCTAAACCCCTCACCACCAGTGCAATAGTAGAAAAAAGAGACTTCAGTAAGGGTGATTAGGAACTCTGAAACAAAAACAAGAAATGCTGGAGTCACTCAGCAGGTCTGGCAGCATCTGTGGAAAGAGAAGCAGAGTTAACGTTTCGGGTCAGTGACCCTTCTTCGGAACTACTCTATGGTTGAATTAGGCTTGCAAGGGATGTATGATTCTGGTGTGAGTTGTCTGATGGTAGTGATAGTGGGAGAATAGATAAACATGGAAATCAGAGAAGCATGTAAACATAAATGCAGTTATTGTGGGTGATTTTAATTTTCACATGGACTGGGAGAAGCAAAACAGCTCAGGTAGTAAAGGCAATACATTTCTACAATGTATTTGGAGCAGTTTTCTAGAATATGTTTTAGAACTGACAAGGGACAGGCCATACTTGATTTAGTGATGAATAATGAACCAGAATTGCATGAAGGTCAAAGCTAACAGCAAAGGTTATTATAAATACAACCAGGACCCCGCTATAACACGGTCCACCAGATCCATATCTCAATATACTGCGTTATAGGTGAGATCGCGATATTTCATAGCTGGTGCCTAGCGCTTAGGCTTGATCCCGCCAGTACCAGGACCAATATTGTGTACATATCCCTGCAATTTTCAGTCCTTGTGCTCTAAAATAAATAAATAAAGCAGGTGCTGAGTAAAATCAATGAAATAATTAAATGGCTGCTTTTAATTTTTCTTTTTAAAAGCGGGTTGCTGTGTTTGTTTTAGGGGGAGACTTGCAGAATGAAAATTTTGGGGTCCAAGAGTTCTGCATCACAGCAGGGCTGCAGTGTATAATATGGGAAAGAGAGTGGTAAGAGAGAATGTGGGCACAAGTGAGACTATAATGGATAATAAGAAAATGACAAACTTTAATACTGTGGAGGTAGAGGAAAAAATGTCAGCAAAACAAAGGGACCTAAAATAAATCAAAGGGCCGATCATAGTAGACTTAATTTAAGTAAAAAGGATGGTAGTGGAGAAAAGTCTCCAAGACTGAATTATTTCCACCCTGGGTACAAAAGGAAATAGGTGAAGGAATTGTAAATATGTTAGTCTTAATTTTCCAAAACTCTCTAGATTCGGTAATTGTGCCTTTGGATTGGAAAATTGCAAATGTCACTTCATTATTTAAGGAGGGAGGAAGGAAGAGACCAGGTAACTGCAGACCTATCAGTTAATATCAGTTATGGGGATGTTACTGATATCAAAAACAGTGATTTGAACACTTGGAAGTTATTCGTTCATCAAAGAGAGTCAACATGGATTTGTGACGGTTCGGTCATATCTGACTAATTTAGTTGAATTTTTTGAGGAGGTCACTAAGATGGTGGATAGGGAAGTGTCTATAAATATTGTTTATATGAATAACCAGAAGGCATTTGATAAGCTTCCACACAATAGATTATTAACAAAAATGAGAATGAATGGAATTGGAGATAAATTTATATCCTGGGTGGACAATTTGGAGGTAGAGAGAGACAGAAAGGAAGGATAACTAGTTTGTTCTCTTGAGTGGAATGATGTAACGAGTGATTTCTTTTTTGGGGCCTCAGTTTTTTATCATATATATTAATGACTTGGATGAACCAGTGGAGAGTTGTACAACTGAGTTTGCAGATGCCAATAACTTAGCTGGCACAGTACGTTTTATCAGATGGGAACAGGAAATGGTAAAGGGACATAGACAGATGAAGTGAATGGGCAAAACTATGGCAGATGGAATTAAATGTGAGGAAGTGTGAGGTCATTCACTTTGAATCAGACAAGACAATATTTTATTAATGGTGAGAGACTAGGGCCTGTGGAGGAGCAAATGGATATACATGTATCCAAATTACTATGAGCTAATCCAAAGATAGAAGAAGTAATAATAAAAGTTGGCTGATGATATGTTAACCTTCATATTACGATGGCTGAAATATAAAGGGGAGGAAGTTATGCTTCAGTTGTATAGAATTTTGATCAGACCACATCTGGAGTGTTGTGTTCTATTTTGGGCACCAAACCTCATAAAGGATAGATTGGCCTTGGAGAGAGCACAGTGTAGAATAAATTGTAGAACATGCTCAAGGGGCTGGGTGGCCTACTCCTTTTCCTATGTTCCTCTCAATATTCCCAGCATATGAAGTCCTAAGCACTATGAGCACTCTCAAAACATGTAGAACCATAGGTGTTCACAATAAATAAGGAGACCATCCATCCAATGTTGACCATGTTCTTTCGTTCATAGAATAATCAAAACTAATCCAACTGGCCTGGTCTCTCCCCATAGCTCTGTAGTTTCCTCTGGCTCAGCACTTATCTGAGCGATGGCGTGCTTGGTAGCACTTTCACCTCTGACTCATTAGGTTCTCGATTCAAGTCCCACTCTAGGACTTGAACACTAACATCAAGGCTGACACTCCAGTGCAGTACTGAGTGAGTGCTGTGCTGTCTTTCAGATGAGATGCAAAACTGAGGCCTAGCCTGCCCTATCAGCTGGACATGATTCTGAAAAAGAGCAGGGGAGCTAGCCCTGATGTCCTGGTGGATATTTATCTCTCAATTAACATCATGAAAACAGATTATTTGGTTATTATCACACTTCTTTATGTGGGAGCTTGCTATGTGCAAATTGGCTGCTGTGTTTCCTACATTACAACAGTGACTACACTTCAAAAAAAGTACTTCATTGGCTGTGAGGTGCTTTGCGACATCCAGTGGTCATGAAAGGTGCTATATAAATGCAAGTTTTTCTTTTTTCAAGCTTGAACTAAGCTCTGCCTCAACCAATTCCTGTAGCAAAGCATTCTACACGCGAACAACCTATGTGAACTGAAAGTATTCCTAAACTCTCTCATCACTCTCATGATGGCATTTTTAAATGAATGAATCCTTGTCACTGGCCTTTTAAATAGGAGAAAATAGTCTTACCCAATTCAAAACCTTTCACATTTTTTAAGAAACTTAGATTAAATATCCCCTTATCCTTTCCTGCTTCTGTGGAAATAGTCCCAGTAGTGCAAATATCTTCTAATATCTATAGTTTTCAAGCCCTGGAATCATCTTGGTGAATCAGGACATCAATGGAAAGAAAAATTGAGTGAGGTGTCTAATGGGCAGACTTGCATATCAGCTGTTTGACATGCCTGCGGAAGTTGAAATTTCCACCACTTTACTCTTATACCCAAAATGCTTTTGTTATGACTTATCTAATTATCCGTGCATTTTCAGGGAATTATGTAGTTGAATTCCCAGGTCTGTCTGGTTTAGTGTCCTTCCATTGAATGTACACACCCCAGAGGCAGACTGGTTCCTCTGAAAGGGCGCAGTATTCTTCATAATTCTCAAAGAGGAACATGGATGATAATAATAAATGGAACCATTTACCTCGTTAAGCAGCAAACTGATCAATTTCCCATATGACCGATTTTCCCCGTTACTCTCATTCACGTAAGTTAGCTGAATGTGAGTTCAGCTACTAGTTCTTAATGCTCAAGCAGTGCCCAATGTCCAGCAGTTCCAGCACTGGTGAGGAAGATCTACATTGTCCTATATGTTTGCTGCCACTGTGAAATGCCAAAATGCAAACACATTTTGCTCTGTAGGTTTCCAATGTCCTGTTTAAGGGCAAACAGATGGAAAAAAATACATTTGTGGTACTGGTTTGCTAAGCAACAAATAAATGCAGTTTGTTAAGTATTACATGATTAAATATTCATTATTCTTAATTAATTTACACAATCAGTCACCACATTAAAATATGTACATAGTTAAGTACAAAAGACCTTCAAAGAAGTAGAACTGGAAATATTGAAAAGAAGTCTCATCAATGCTCTATTTGACTTGGCTCAGTGCTAGTGTTCTTGCCTCTGAATTAGAAGGTTGTAGGTTTGAGTCTCATATCAAAGACTGGAGCATATAATTTAGGCTTTTCAAGGGCAATTAGGGTTGGGCAATAAATGCTGGCCAAGCCAGCGATGCCCATATCCCCAAACGAATAAAAAAAACAGTTGATGCTTCAGTGCAGAGCTGAGGGAGTGCTGCACTGTTGGATGGTCACAATGATGAGGTGACAAAAATTGTGAAAGCCTGGAAATAAAAATAACATTTCTGTGGACAAGACAAAGATAATCACATTGTTCAAAGGTTTAAAATTCTAAGCCAAACCTCTTTTATTTTCAAACTTATATTACTTCGCCTCTATTTTCAATGAACTTTTTTACTGATGATGTCATATGCCAACCATTACCTCTAACCATTATCTATGTAGCTTGTGACATCATTCAGTGGACCAATTTATATAAGAGATCATCAAGATCTGAGAAATGAGTTGTAATGATTTTATATGCTGGGTTTTACTGTGCATTATGTTACACCAGGTAAGATGGGGGTTCCCTCTCAGCCTTTGCCTGGTCTAATTGTAACAGGGTTTAATTTTAAAAACACCGTATTTTTAGCTCCCCCCTCAATGAATCCTTGTTCACTGCTTTCCAATTGTAAAGCAAAGACATCAGACAGGTTTCTTAGATTTAAACAAGAAAGGTGGAAGTTTATTAATCTTAAACTCTAATTTGGTTAATGACTACGAATATGCAGCGTGACCATGCTAGCATGCATACGTGATACACACACACGCAGATAGAGATAGAAAAAGTAGAAAGAATAAAGGGGAAAAGTTTGAGGCAATATCTGGTAGTTATTTATTGTCTTTTGAGTTCAATGTGGAGTCTTTGGTTGCTGGTAAGTCTTGCTGTTCGTTGGGGCCAAGTGCAAGCTTTAACTTGTTTCGATGTAAGAGTCTTCTCTCTCTTGAGGTTTAAGGGACTTCAGTGGGTCTGGTTTTTCAACTTCAGGTTTGTGAGAAAGCGAGAGAGAGCCAGCCAAGAGAGAGGCTATCTTGTTTCAGGTGCAGTTGCAATCTGTAGTCTGACTCCAAACTGTCCTGTGTCTAGTTCAAGAAGCCTGGACCAGCCGGTTAGGTATGTGACCAGCTGGCTTAACCACTCCTGCATTTGTGGATTCCAAAGCTCTCGGTGGGGTGGTATAGTGCTGTCTCCACCCCGTCAAGATGTGGATCACCATTGCCCAGCCCAATCTCTTATAATTGAATCAGTGAGCAATTAATTTGTCTCTCCAAGCACTGTCTCTTGGTATGCAAATGTCCTCCAGCCAAGTGTCTGGTGATCTTTTGTAAAACAAGTCATTTCTTCACTCCAGCAGCAGTTTAAAATGAATGTTCATATGACAAAATTAATATGCCTCAATCTTGGCAGGTGGGGGTCTTCATGACAATTAGTTCACAGAATTTAAAGACAGGGCAATTTATTTGAGTGACTATAGGAAAATTATTTCCCTTCCTTTCCTTTCAACCTGTACAATCTCAGCTCCTCCAGAACATAGCAGTGAATAGCAGCCTATGTTCAATGTTTTAGGAAATGATATAGCAGTACTAAAGATTGGCATATTTGTCTCTAAATGGACTGATACAAGATAAATTCGTAACAACATTCCATGATAGACAGTAGAGAAATAGATGTGAAATAACACATTTACATTGTGACATGTTGATGGGAAATTGACAAATCCGCAGCAAGGATGGTTTCCTAAAACTAATGACTTGCATAAGATTACAACAAGCCACTATGTTTGAATGCTTGCTTTATGGGAAATCCAGTTACAGATAATTTGGTGTTTTTTTTTCTCCAGCACATTCTGATAGATTGCAAGCTGTACTGATGTATCTCTTGATTTTATTGAATGGAGTGCTGAACTTTGTGACTTCAAATGGGAGTTGTATCACAGAGGAAAGCATGTTCAAAGCAAGTAAAAGAAAAAAACTTGCGATTATATAGTGCCTTGCATGATCTCAGGTGCTCCCAAACCACTTTACAGCCATCTGTTAGATCTTCTATGCCTACTCACCTTCTCAAGGGCACTTAGGGATGGGTAACAAATGCTGGCCTTGCCAGTGATGCCCACATCCCATGAAAGAATAAATAAGAGAGTAGCAATAAGAGACTACCAAGGCATCAGTGTAACGTCTCATCAGAATAACTGCACCTTTGACAATTCAGCAGTCCCTGAATATTGCTTTGAAGTGTCAGCTTAGATTATGTAGTCAGGTCTAAGCCCCAATCTTTGGATTCAGAAGCAAGAATGCTACAAGTGAAACAAGCTGATGCTGAACAGACCAATGGAATGGGGCCTTTACAATGGGTTTTCCCATGTGTAATTCAATCAATGTTATGAATATTATGAAAACATTTCCTTATAACCCTATTATATGCTTCTAAAACCAATATGTCAGTATAACCATCTACAGCCATGAATAAATAACTATATTCCACAGTAAAACCTGTTCTTTTTTTATCTCTCACTGTTTTAGTGGGTTAATACTGCATTTTGGGGTTGTGTCTGTCTTCTGAGTGCCAGAAGAAGACCACCAAGTTAAATTTTGGCAAGTTTTTAATGGCTACTTATGGGCCATGAGGAGCAACTGCTCCTTCAGGCTCCACAAGGAAAACCTGGGCCTCTCCTGTCCGTAGGCCTCTCCCCCTCTCCTTCCCCCGACCGTGATCATCTGCTGACTGCCCTCTTAACAGAAACCTTAATGCCAGGGACTTTACCTGCAGGTCCCCAACAGTGGCCTCCTTTTACCCAAAATCCTGCTCACGCTCACCGGCCTCCTCATCATTCCCATCGGGATTAGGAAGAAGACTGTTCCTCCTCCCCATATTGCACTCACACCCCAAATTAAAATTGGGGTTTTAGAATCTATAATTTAAGATCAAATAAGGGAGCATTTAGAATAATCAAGAGCAATAAGCATACATTTATTAAAGACATGTGCTTGCCAGATTTAATAGTGAATGGATGGATAAAGACAATACAGCAGCTCTGGTGTATATGGATTTTCAGAAGGTATTTGATAAAGTGTCTCACAAAAGTCTCATTATAAAATTCATATCGTATAAAATGAAATGGATAGAATATCAGTTGACATACAGAAAACCAAGCGTTAAGGTTGTTGCTGCTGCTTGCATTGGAGGAACAATGGAAGTGGTGTCAGTGCTTGGCCCATTTGTGTTCCCCATATATAAATGACCTAGACTAGGAGAGAGGGACGATGACACCAAAATATGATGCTGACATATGCTGCATTTGGAATTAGTGAGGAGATTTAAGATACTTCATGAGGATACAAACAGGTTAGTGGAATGGGAGACAAGTGGAAGATTCAATTTAATGTAGAAATGTAAGGTAACGCATTTTGGAAGGATACACACAGAATTGAAATAGCATTTCTTGTAAGACTTTGGGTGTGAAAGAGCAAAGAGATCTATAGATTAAGTGCTTTGTAAGTGTGAATGAATGTCAATAAATGCAAAAAAAAATGGCAATAGCAGTTGGGTTTTATAAACAGGAATACAGAGTTCAAGTACAAACACAATGATGAACACAAAAAGAAAATTAACAAAAGAAACTGGAGATCTGAAACTAATACAGAAAATTCTGGAAGTATCCAGGCACTAGATGTGTAGAAAACAGAGATTTTGATTCATTAGGTACGGTCCCTTCATCAAAAGAGCTTTGTTTTTGATGTTAAACATTCACGTGCCTGTTCTCACCACTGATTGGCCTGCTGGGTGTTTCCAGCATTTTCTATATTTGTTTGAGATTCTGACAAAGTTGCAGAAGGTAATGGTTAACTAACAGTTAGAGTTTTATATGCAGTTTTGGATGCTCCATTACAGAAAGGACATTTCAGCCATAAAGATTTATTAGATTGAACACAGGGATGATGCGAGTAGTGTGATATGAGGAGAACTGAAATATTGTGACTATTTCAATTACAGCTAAGGGGCTAAAAGGTGGTAATTAAAGGTTTTTATAATTTTTAGGAATGTTGACAGGTTGCATAGAGAAAGACTATTTCCTCTAGTTGGGGAGTTATTGACAAGAGGCCATCAGTTAACAATTGGGATGGATTCGATGAGCTCGCCACCCATCTCTGCTGCGAGCTAAAATAATGGCGGCCCACCCGTGCAGGCCGCACGCCAAAAAGCCGCCGTAATCTTAAGTATGGCGGCTAATTTAAATAGCTGGGGTGGTCCACTCCCCCCAATCACGTGGAAGGGGCAGGCTGTCCATCCCCAGCAATGGCATCAGCTGCCTGTGCGCAGTGGCTGATGCCATTTTTAAAGGGCAGTAAGCCCTGCCAGGATATTTAAATTTTTAAAGAGATATTCCCCCCAGAATTACATAAATAAAGTTCCAATACCCCTTTTTCACCACCCCCAATAACATTCAAATTAACTATTTTCCCTTCTGCTCCCCCAAAGCACTTACCTTTAACATCTGACCTTCCACCCCCAAAACTGCACAAAGTTTAAAGTACAACCCTTCCCACCATCCCGTACACCTATTACGAGTATTCGATTCCCTCTCCCCCCGCCACCAATAAACGTACCTCCCTCCTCCCTCCCCACCAGTGTGGTGCCTTGTGTCCCTGGATGGGGATCTGAAGGCCTGGGAGTGACGCCCGCCATGCTGAATACCGTAACGGGTCATGAAGAGCTACGGTAATTATGTGTGAATTCATTAACATTATTGATTAGGATATGTAAATTGTGGTCCTGTTGCCCAGTGGTGGAGGGGCCGGCTCGGAGCCAATCCACCGCCGGGACGATTGGGCTGGACCCTGCCGGCGGCGAGGTCCGTAGCGAGCCTCATCCAGAGCCATCTTGAGGCACCCCTCACTACCACACCCCACCACAGAACCTAACGTCAGGGGCTTCTTAAATTCCAGCTCAATCGTCAAGAATGAGGAGAGCGATTAGGAGAAATTTTGTTAGTCATAGAGTTATACAACACAGAAACAGGCCCTTCGGCCCATTGTGCCTGTGCCAGCCATCAAGCAACTAACTACTCTAATCCCATTTTCCAGCACTTGGTCCGCAGCCTTGTATGCTCTGGCGTTTCAAGTGGTCATCTAAATGCTTCTTAAATGTTGTGAGGGTTCCTGCCTCTAACACCTCTTCAGGCAGTGCGTCTAGATTCCAACCACCCTCTGGGTGAAATTTTTTTTCCTCAAATTCCTCTAAACCTCCTGCCCCTTACCTTAAATCTATGCCCCCTGGTTATTGACCCCTCCGCTAAGGGAAAAAGTTTCTTCCTATCTAACTTATCAATGCTCCTCATAATTTTGTATACCTCAATCATGTCCCCCCTCAGCATTTTCTGCTCTAAGGAAATAAACGCTGGCCTGTCCAGTCTCTCTTCATAGCTGAAATGCTCCAGCCCAGGCAACATCCTGGTGAATCTCCTCTGCACCCTCTCCAGTGTGATCACATCCTTCCTATAGTGTGGTGACCAGAACTGTACACAGTACTCCAGCTGTGGTCTAATAGCGTTTTATACAGCTCCATCATAACCTCCCTGCTCTTATATTCTATGCGTCGGCTAATAAAGGCAAGTATCCCATATGCCTTCCTAACTACCTTATCTACCTGTGCTACTGCCTTCAGTGATCTATGGACAAGTCTACCAAGGTTCCTCTGACCCTCTGTACTTCCTAGGGTCCTACCATCCATTGTATATTCCCTTGCCGTGACAGTCCTCCCAAAATGCATTACCTTATACTTCTCAGGATTAAATTCCATTTGCCACTGCTCCGTCCATCTTACCAGCCCATCTATATCGTCCTGTAACCTAAGGCTTTACTCCTCACTATTTACGACACCACCAATTTTCGTGTTATCTGCGAACTTACTGATCATACTTCCTATATTCACGTCCAAATCATTAATGTACACTACAAACAGCAAGGGTCCCAGCACCGATTCCTGTGGCAAACCACTGGTCACAGGCCTCCAGTCACAAAAACAAGCCTCGACCATCACCCTCTGCCTTCTGCCACTAAGCCAATTTTGGATCCAATTTACCAAATTGCCCTGGATCCCATGGGTTCTTAGCTTCTTAACCAACCTCCCATGCGGGACCTTATCAAAAGCCTTACTGAAGTCTATGTAGACAGCATCAACTTCTCTATCCTCATCTACACATCTAGTCACTGTCTCGAAAAATTCAATCAAGTTAGTTCGACACAATCTCCCCCTGACAAAGCCATGCTGACTATCCCTGATTAATCCCTGCCTCTCCAAGTGGAGATTAATCCTCTCCCTCAGAATCTTTTCCAATAGTTTCCCAACCACTGATGTTGGACTCACCAGCCTGTAATTACCTGGTTTATCCCTGCTACCCTTCTTGAATAATGGTACCACATTTGCTGTCCTCCAATCCTCTGGTTCCTCTCTTGTGGCCAGAGAGGATTTGAAAATTTGTGTTAGAGCCCCTGCAATCTCTTCCCTTGCCTCACATAACAGCCTGGGATACATCTCATCTGGGTCTGGGGATTTATCCACTTTAAAGCCCGCTAAAACAGTTAATACTTCCTCCCTTTCAATGCTAATATGTTCAAGTATATCACAATCCCCCGCCCTGATCTCTAAACCTACATCGCCCTTCTCCATAGTGAACACAGATGAAAAGTAATCATTTAAAACCTCACCTATGTCCTCCGGCTCCACACACAGATTGCCAGTTTGGTCCCTAATGGGTCCTATTCTTTTCCTGGTTATCCTCTTGCCCATAATATACTTATAAATTGCCTTGGGATTTTCCTTTATCCTGCCCGCTAGTGTTTTTTCATGTCCCCTCTTCACTCTCCCAATTAATTTTTTAAGTACCACCCTACACTTTCTATACTCCTTTAGTGCCACCGTTGTTTTCAGTGCTCTGTATCTGCCATAAGCCTCTTTTTTTCCCTGAGAAAATCCTCTATCTCGCTTGACATCCAGGGTTCCCTGGACTTGTTGGTCCTACCCTTCACCTTAACGGGTACATGTTGGCTCTGAACTCTCATTATTTCATCTTTGAATGACTCCCACTGGTCTGATGTAGACTTGTAAATACCAGGAATACATTGCCACAGGGAGTGGTTGAGATCATTTCATCTTTTCACATTTTACGTAAAGGGAATATGCTGCTGGAAGACAGCAGGCCAATGGGATTACTTTGGGATTTTTCGAGCAAAGAATTGCCCAGGCATGATGGACCAAATGGACACCTCCTTTAATGTAAGCCTTGATATTTTTTTTTTTTATTCTTTCATGGGATGTGGGCATCGCTGGCAAGGCCAATATTTGTTGCCCATCCCTAATTGCTCTTGAGAAGCTGGTGGTGAGCAGCCTTCTTGAACTGCTGCAGTCCATGTGGTGTGGGTACATCCTTAGTGCTGTTAGGGAGGGAGTTCATGGATTTTGATCCTGCTGTTCCTTGGTCACTTGGTATTACATTACCACATTGAGATTCTTTGATGACCTCACTTTTTTTTTTCACCAGCAAATTGCTGCAAATATATTCATACAAATGATGACATTTCTTAGTCATTTGTTTGGCTTAACATGAAAAACATAGAAACATAGAAAATAGGAGCAGGAGTAGGCCATTCGGCCCTTCGAGCCTGCTCTGCCATTCATCCAACTGATCATCCAACTCAGTAACCTGTTCCCGCTTTCCCCCCATATCCTTTGATCTCTATTGCCCCAAGAGCTATATCTAACTCCTTCTTGAAAACATACAATGTTTTTGCCTCAACTGCTTTCTGTGGTAGCGAATTCCATAGGCTCACCACTCTCTGGGTGAAGAAATTTCTCCCCATCTCAGTCCTGAAAGAGTTACCCCGTATCCTTAGACTATGACCCCTGGTTCTGGATTCCCCCACCATCGGGAACATCCTTCCTGCATCTACCCTGTCAAGTCCTGTTGGAATTTTATAGGTTTCTATGAGATCCCCCTCACTCTTCTGAACTCCAGTGAATAAAGTCCTAACTGATTTAATCTCTCCTCATACGTCAGTCCTGCCATCCCAGGAATCAGTCTAGTAAACCTTCGCTGCACTCCCTCTATAGCAAGAACATCCTTCCTCAGATAAGGAGACCAAAACTGCACACAATATTCCAGGTGTGGCCTCACCAAGGCCCTGTATAATTGCAGCAAGACATCCCTGCTCCTGTACTCGAATCCTCTCGCTATGAAGGCCAACATACCATTTGCCTTTTTTGCCGCCTGTTGCCCCTGCATGCTTACCTTCAGCAACTTGTGTATGAGAACACCCAGGTCTCGTTGCAAAATTCCCCTCTCTCAGTTTATAGCCGTTCAGATAATAATCTGCCTTCCTGTTTTTGCTACCAAAGTGGATAACCTCACATTTATCCACATTATACTGCATCTGCCATGCATTTGCCCACTCACTCAACTTGTTCAAATCACCGTGAAGCCTCTCTGCATCCTTCTCACAACTCACCCTCCCACCCATTTTTGTGTCCTCCTTTGTGAAGACAGACCCAAAATATGCATTTAGTTGGTCAGCCATGTCTTTGTTCCCAACAATAAATTCCCCTGTTTCTGACTGTAAGGGACCTACATTTGTCTTCACTGATCTTTTTCTCTTCACATACCTATAGAAACTTTTACAGTCAGTTTTTATGTTCCACCCAAGCTTACTCTCATACTCTATTTTCCCCTTCTGAATTAATCCCTTGGTCCTCCTTTGCTGAATTCTAAACTGCTCCCAATCCTCAGGTCTGTTGTTTTTTCTGGCAAATTTGTATGCCTCTTCCTTGGATCTAATGCTATCTCTAATTTCCCTTGTAAGCCATGGCCCTTGATTTCTCTGCCTGTCATTTTTCTTATTCTCCTTACTGTCTTTTGTTCTTGTCTTTGTTCCCCACCCCCCCACCCCCCTCCGACTCCTTGCAAAGGTTCCCATCCCCCTGCCATTTTAGTTTAAATCCTCCCCAACCACTCGAACAAATACTCCCCCGAGGACATCAGTCCCGGTCCTGCCCAGGTGTAACCTGTCCAGTTTGTACTGGTCCCACTTCCCCGAGAACTGGTCCCAATGTCCCAGGAATCTAAAATAAAAACAAGAAATGCTGGAACCACTCAGCAGATCTGGCAGCATCTGTGGAAAGAGAAGCAGAGTTACGTTTCGGATCAGTGACCCTTAACGAAACGTTAACTCTGCTTCTCTTTCCACAGATGCTGCCAGACCTGCTGAGTGGTTCCAGCATTTCTTGTTTTTATTTCAGATTTCCAGCATCCGCAGTATTTTGCTTTTATCCCAGGAATCTAAAACCCTCCCCCTCACACCATCTCTTCAGCCACGTATTCATCCAATATATACTGCTATTTCTACTCTGACTAGCACATGGCACTGGTAGTAATCCTGAGATCACTACCTTTGAGGTCCTACTTTTCAACTTACTTCTCAACTCCCTATATTCTGCTTTTAGGACCTCATCCTTTCTTTTACCTACGTCGTTTGTACCAACGTGTACCACGACCACTGGCTGTTCACCCTCCCTCTTCAGAATGTCCTGTAATTGCTCTGAGACATCCTTAACCCTAGCGTCAGGGTGGCAACATACCATCCTGGAGTCTCCTTTGCGGCCACAGAAACGCCTGTCTCTTCCCCTTACGATTGAATCCCCTATAACTATTGCATTCCCATGCTTTTTACTCCTCCCCTGTGCAGCAGAGCCAACCGTGGTGCAACGAATTGGGCTGTTGCTGCTTTCCCCTGAGAGGCCATTCCCCCCAACACTATCCAAAGCAGTATATCTGTTTTGCAAGGGAATAGCCAGCCACAGGAGATTCCTGCACTGCAGTTACAGGGATGGAATATTTTGAACTACAATGAGGACACTGGCACATCTGTTACCAAAATGAGCGGCTTGGATTAAGCAGTTGCCAGAAAATGCATTTGGTGCATGGATTTAGATTTCTATATCGGATCCAGGTACCTGACACATCAAAACCTCTGCCACGTAAAGCTCTGAATATGGATGCCCATCAAATGTATGATAAGAAATTTCTGAGGTTTGGGCTGACAACTGCTAAACGGAAAACCTGAAGATGAGATATGAGACAAGATCGCCTATCATGGGCTTCAGAGGAGCAAGCAGTTACTGCTGAAGTTCTAGCTGCAAGTAGGGTACAGTATTTGTACAGCCTGCGGATATGATATTAGTGACAATGCATTCACACATTTTATGATTTCTGAGGTTCATGAGGAATTTCTGGTACCTGCTATCCACTGACAAGGACAAGCGAGGACTGAATTGAACCTGTGTATAATGTCCCACACCCGTCCTTCCTATTTCCCACCCCGCTTTCCTTAAACAAATAGAATTATACTTGAAAGGGCTATGGGGAATGAGTAGGGGATTGGGACAAATTGGATAGCTCTTTCATAAAGCTGCCACAGGCACAACGGGCTGAATAGCCACCTTCTGTGAATCTATGATATGGCTGTCAACACTTGCTCTCAAGGCTTGTGTACGAAAAATGCCCATTTGGATGAAATTCCAGATGGCTGCAGTGCCCGGGAAACTGTAGCCAGTGTAAGACTTCCTCAGCAGAAAAGGGGAGAAAGACTAAGTCTAAACTGTGTAACTCATAATACCTTTTCTCTCGGGAGAAAATGCAGTCAAGCTGCCAGGGGCACAGAGTATGTACATTTGCAGTCTTCTTTGGATGCTCAGAAAACATTGCTGTGTCCTTCATTTTATTTGGCTGTACTGTATGTAGTAGCTCACATTTTCCACAAGTTGTCAGCAGATGAACATTTCATTGAACTCTGCTGGAGTGAGGGAGAGAGAGAGAGAGAGACTGAGAGAGAGAGAGACTGAGAGCGAGAGCGAAATGAAGCATAATGAAAAGAATCGTGACATTTACCTCTCCCTGACACTGCAGGTTTTCGTGCCTTTACCTGCAGGAAAATGTTTGTTTGATGAGTGTGTGTTTGCCTTCATCGGTCGGGGCATAGAGTATAAAAATTGGCAAGTCATGTTGCAGCTGTACAGAACCTTAGTTAGGCCACACTTAGAATATTGCGTGCAATTCTGGTCACCACCCTACCAGAAGGACGTGGAGGCTTTGGAGAGGGTACAGAGGAGGTTTACCAGGATGTTGCCTGGTCTAAAGAGCATTAGCTATGAGGAGAGGTTAGAAAAACTTGGATTGTTTTCACTGGAACGACGGAGGTGGAGGGGCGACATGATAGAGGTTTACAAAGTTATGAGCGGCATGGACAGAGTGGATAGTCAGAAGCTTTTTCCCAGGGGGGAAGAGTCAGTTACTAGGGGACATAGGTTTAAGGTGCGAGGGGCAAAGTTTAGCGGGGATGTGCGAGGCAAGTTTTTTACACAGAGGGTGGTGAGTGCCTGGAACTTGCTGCCAGGGGAGGTGGTGGAAGCAGATACGATAGCGATGTTTAAGAGACATTTTGACATATGTATGAATAGGAAGGGAATAGAGGGATATGGGCCCCGGAAGTGCAGAAGGTGTTAGTTTCGGCAGGCATCAAGATTGGTGCAGGCTTGGAGGGCCGAATGGCCTGTTCCTGTGCTGTACTGTTCTTTGTTCTTTGTCTGTGTGGTTGACAGTTCACAGTGTTAGCAAGTGCTGATCTGAACAGTATGTAAGGCATTGCCAGTAGAAAGACAACTGCTTGATTATTATGTGCCAAAAGGAGAAAAGAGAAAAAGGAAATAGCCCAACCCATGATTGATGAATGTTATCGTAAATTATTGATAATGATGATCAGCACTGATTCAGAAAATGCTGATTTGGATTAATTTGGCAAATTCATGAACCAATTCATTTTTTTCTTTTATCTTTCAATAAATTTAATAAATAGCAGTATGCATACACAGAAGGTAAAGAATTCTTTCCCTTGGTGAATGCAATGTGATTTTATTCAATCCCACTGTTAATGTCTTGTTAACAAAATGGATGCTCAATAAAGTGCATTTAGTTGATACTTAAGTCGTCAAATAGACAAACAGGCAGATAGGTACAGAAATAGATAAATAGATATATAGAGCTTTCTGAGTCCAATGCAGCTTGGTGCAATGATATCTCTATCTAATCTCTGGCAGTGTAGCAGTGAATCCCTGTGGTCACTGCTTATATTTCCCAATCCATATACTCCATCATCCCAGACTTCTTTTCTTTGCATTGAGGAGCAGAGTTCACCATGCAGGGCATCACCAACATTGAAAAGAGAAGTCAAGATAATTCAAGAAGTAATGATGTCTAGACTCTAAAGATTGAAGAAACAACTGAAGACTAGGAATAGTATACAGTTTTGAGGCTTGTGGAATGGATGAGTCAGAATGAAAGATTATATAAGACTTGTACCCTGTGTATTGGAAAATTGAGAGCACACTGACCAGCAGTGCTGAGCTCAATAGTATTAGTAAAATGGGAAAAGACAAGGGAAATTGTGATAGAGAGAGAGAGAAATTGAAGGTCGGAGATGAAACAGTGATCACCGGTCACAGACAGAAGTGAACTGGTGTTATTTTCTATTTAGATCAGTGAATTTGACGGATAAGAGAAGAGTTTGTGACAGTAACTGTAGTTATTTTAGTTCAAATGGGCATCCTATTACATTTGTCGCCCTCAAAAAAGAGTACATATTTTGCAATGCCTCCAACTTCGCAAACCAACATTGTTTGCAGTTGAGGCATATTTAACCAGGGCTTATTCATGGAACAGTGACCGACTGGCAATTTGTAACTATACATGGGACCAAATACCAATTGGGCTAATCTCTGGTGCGCTATGGTTCACATATGAAGAATGAACACTTGGATGAGGTACTGGGGGTTAAATTTGGATAACAGCCTGAAAAAAGGTGTGGATTGTGGAATGTGATTCACTCACAGAGTCATAGAGTCGTACAGCATAGAAACAGGCCCTTCGGCCCACCGCATCCATGCCGAACATAATGCCTATTTATACTAATCCCACCTGCCTGCATTAATTCCATATCCCTCTTTGCCTTGCTCATTCAAGTACCTGTTCAGATGCCTCTTAAATTTAGTTTAGTTTAGTTTAGAGATACAGCACTGAAACAGGCCCTTTGGCCCACCGAGTCTGTGCCGACCATCAACCACCCATTTATACTAATCCTACACTAATCCCATATTCCTACCACATCCCCACCTGTCCCTATATATTTCCCTACCACCTACCTATACTAGGGGCAATTTATAATGGCCAATTTACCTACCAAACTGCAAGTCTTTTGGTTGTGGGAGGAAACCGGAGCACCCGGAGAAAACCCACGCAGACACAAGAAGAAATTGCAAACTCCACACAGGCAGTACCCAGAATTGAGCCCGGGTCGCTGGAGCTGTGAGGCTGCGGTGCTAACCACTGCGCCACTGTGCCACCCATAATGTTGCGACTTTTCCTGCCTCCACCACCTCCTCAGGCAGCTCATTTCAGATACCCACTATTCTTTGAGTGAAAAATTTACTCCTTTAATCCCCTTTAAACCTCCTCCCTCTCACCTTAAATCTATGCACTCTAGTTTTAGTCACCCCTACCATGGGAAACAGACTCTGGCTATCTACCCTATCTATGCCTCTCATAATTTTATATACCTCTATCATGCCCCCTCTCAACCTCCTTCATTCCAGGGAAAACAGACCCAGCCTATCCAATCTTTCTTTATAACTCAAGCCCTCCAAACCAGGCAACATCCTTGTGAATCTTTGCTGCACCCTCTCTAGCTTAATCACATCTTTCCTGTAGTGCGGCGACCAGAACTGCACACAGTACACCAAATGCGGCCTAACCAACGTTATGTACAACTGTAACATGACGTCCCAACTCTTGTACTCAATGCCTTGGCCGATGAAGGCAAGGATGCCATACGCCTTCTTCACCACCCTGTCTACCTGTGTTGCCACTTTCAGGGAACTATGTACTTTCACCCCAAGGTCTCTCTGCTCAAGAACACTCCCCAGGGCCCTGCCATTTACTGTATATGTCCTGCCCTGGTTTAGTTTCCCAAAATGCATCACTTCACACTTGTCTGCATTAAATTCCATTTGCCACTCCCTTGCACACTTTCCCAGTTGATCTATATCCCTTTGGAACCTTAGACAACCTTTTTCACTGTCCACTATACCACCAATTTTAGTGTCATCTGCAAACTTACTAATCATGCCCTTTACATTCACATCCAAGTCATTAATATATATGATAAACAACAGAGGGCCCAGCACCGATCCCTGCGGCACACCACTGGTCACTGGCCTCCAATTTGAAAAACAACCCTCCACTACCACCCTCTGCCTCCTATCACCAAGCCAATTTTGTATCCAGTTTGCTAGCTCACCCTGGATCCCATGTGTTTGAAACTTCTGGACCAGCATACCATGCGGGACCTTGTCAAAGGCCTTGCTAAAGTCCATGTAGAGAACGTCCATCGCCCTGCTCTTGTCAATCCTCTTGGTCACTTCCTCGAAAAACTCAATCAAATTCGTGAGACACGATTTCCCACGCACAAAGCCATGCTGTCTATCCCTAATCAGACCTTGCCTTTCCAGATGCATATAAATCCTGTCTCTCAGAATCCCTTCCAATAGCTTTCGCACCACTGATGTAAGGCTCACCGGCCTGTAGTTCCCTGGTTTATCCCTGCTGCCCTTCTTAAATAAAGGCACAACATTAGCTATCCTCCAGTCTTCCGGTACCTCACCCGTGACTAATGATGATACAAAAATCTCTGCCAAGGCCCCAGCAATCTCCTCCCTTGCTTCCCATAGCATCCTAAGATACACTTAGTCAGGCCCTGGAGATTTATCCACCTTAATCCACCTCCAACACCTCCTCCTTTGTAATGTTGATATGCTCCAGGATATCGCTGTTCCCTCCCTTGAACTCATGAGCTTCCATGACCTTCTCCACGGTAAATACGGACGAGAAATATTCATTTAAGACCTCGCCCATTTCCCGTGGCTCCACACATAGGTTACCACACTGATCCTTAAGGGGACCTACTCTCTCCCTAGCTACCCTTTTACTCTTAATATAATTATAGAATCTTTTAGGATTCTCCTTTATCTTATCTGCCAGGGAAATCTCATGGCCCCTTTTTGCTCTCCTAATTTCCTTCTTAAGTGTACTCCTGCATCCCCTATACTCCTTAAGGGACTTGCTCGATCCCAGCTGCCTATACCTGACATATGCCTTCTTCTTTGTCCTGACCAGACCCTCAATATCTCTCGTCAACCAAGGTTCCCTAAACTTGCCAGCCTTGCCCTTCAACCTACCAGGAACATGCCAGCCCTGAACTCTTCCTATCTCACTTTTAAAAGCCTCCCACTTGCCAGACATCCCTTTACCTGTAAACAGTCTCTCCCATTCAACTTTTGAGAGTTCCTGTCTGATACAATTGAAATTAGCCTTCCCCCAATTTAGGACTTCAACCTGAGGACCAGTCCTATCCGTTTCCATAGCAATCTTGAAGCTAATAGAGTTATGGTCACTGGTCCCAAAGTGCTCCCCCACTGACACATCAACCACCTGCCCATCCTCATTTCCCAAGAGGAGGTCGAGTGGAGCCCCTTCTCTAGTAGGGCCATCCACATACTGCTTCAGAAAACTATCCTGGACGCACTTAACAAATTCTTCCCCATCTGATCCCTTAGCACTAAGGCAGTCCCAGTCATTATTAGGGAAGTTAAAATCACCTACTATTACAACCCTATAATTCCTACTCCTATCTGTGATTTCTCTACATATATGCTCCTCCATTTCCCTCTGACTATTGGGGGGCCTATAGTATAATCCCATCAAAGTGATCACCCCTTTCTTATTTCTAAGTTCTACCCATATGGCCTCGCTGGACATTCCCCCCGGGATATCCTGTCTAAGTACTGCCGAAATGTCCTCCCTAATCAATAATGCAAATCCCCCTCCTCTCTTACCTCCACCTCTGACACGCCGGAAAGATCGGTACCTCGGAACATTGAGCTGCCAGTCCTGCCCATCCCTCAACCACATTTCCATAATCGCTGTAATATCACAATCCCATGTACCGATCCATGCTCTGAGTTCATCTGCCTTACCTGTAAGGCTTCTTGCATTAAAGTAAATGCAGTTTAGCCTACTAGACCTTCCACTCTCCCTGTCCTGCCCCTGCTCAGCCTGCCTACTGGACTTGCTTGCTTTAACCTCTACATTTGCCTCAACTATCTCATCTGAGAGATTACTACTTTGGGTCCCACCCCACTGCAAGACTAGTTTAAACCCTCCCGAGTAGTGTTAGCAAACCTCCCCACAAGGATATTGGTCCCCCTCCAGTTTAGATGCAACCCGTCCTTCTTGTCCAGGTCACATCTGCACCAGAAGAGATCCTAATGATCCAAGTAGCTGAAGCCCTCCTGCCTACACCAGCTCTTCAGCCACGCATTCATTTGCCTAATCCTCCTATTCCTACCCTCACTAGCACGTGGCACAGGGAGTAATCCTGAGATTACAACCTAGAGGGCCTGCTTTTTAAACTTCTGCCTGACTCCCTATATTCACTTTGCAGGACCTCACCTCTTTTCCTGACTATGTCGTTAGTACCAATATGGACCACGATCTCTGGCTGCTCACCCTCCCCTTTCAGAATGTCCTGAAGCTGCTCCAAGACATCCTTGACCCTAGCGCCAGGGAGACAACATATCATCCTGGAGTCTTGTTTGTGGCCACAGAAATGCCTATCTGCACCCCTTACGATAAACTCATGTTTATTCATTGTGAAGCAGGCAGCCAAGCACATTCAATGCATGCTGCCTGCTATTTTAAATGATTGCTGCATGTACTCAGGACTCCCTGTGTTGTTTACTTACTCTACCCATCAACAGGGGACCCGACATCGTGAGTGACTAG
This sequence comes from Heterodontus francisci, assembly GCF_036365525.1. Lineage (NCBI taxonomy): Eukaryota > Metazoa > Chordata > Chondrichthyes > Heterodontiformes > Heterodontidae > Heterodontus > Heterodontus francisci. The sequence continues at coordinate 44,299,964 of NC_090375.1, forward strand.
CACTACTCAAAAGGCAGTTTGCACCTCTTTGAGGGGAGGTGCATTGCGGCTGCAAGAAGTGGTGAGAGTCATTTGAAAAGTAAACATGTGGTGTGATAATCTGAGAAATGGCTGAACATGCGTAAGAGCGTAAACTAAGGTTTTCTGAGAACGAACTGGAGATTGGTGCAAGACGTGGAGAAAAGGAAAGACATCGTGTATCTGTAGGAATGAGCAGGAGGTTCTCCAGGTATTTAGGGGCAAATTTTACACATCCCCTAATGGCGGGCGTGGGGGGTGGGGGCAGAAAATGCCTCTGCAGAGGCCCGCCATGTGTCTCAACGCTGGGAAGGCCCGGACCCATATTGCCAGCGGCGGCGAGGCCTCGTGGCAGCCCCCCCACTACTCGGTGACGGGAGCCAAATTTAGATATGTAAATTAATTTAAATAAAGGACTAAGTTACCTTCTTGGTCCCACCATCTCTCCCGGTGCATTCTTGGTGCCGTTGGCCGGCACCTCCGCGCCTTCGAATCCCTGTCCAGGGATCTGAGCTGGATCACTGGTGGGGAGGGGGGAATATGTAAGTTTTTCAGTGCAGGGGGTGGGGTAAGCGGGGTCACAGTTTTCTCATTGGTGTAGGGGTTGGTGAGAAAGGGTAAAGTGTAAAATTGATGCACTTTACGGGGGCAGGAGGGGAGGTCAGGTGCACAAGGTAAGTGTTTTGGGGGGGAAAGGACAAGTAATTAATTCTATGCTTATTGGGGTTGTGGGAAAGGGACATGATAAATTTATTTCATTTTTAAAAATCACTTCTTCTTTAAATATCCTGCTCTGCGTGGCCTTTCTTTATTTTATCAGTCATGTTTTATTCCCGGAGGAAGGCACGCACCAGACCATTCAGACTTGGAAGTAACTTGTTTCAGAACAAGATTTTAAATGATTAAAAAATTACTTCAATTCCAGCTGTAGAGTATTCAAACTTTAGGCAAGTATAGGAAAGCTCCAAAAACACATACAACTGCATTAGCAGCCAGAGAAAATAATCCAAAAACGAATTAGTAAATACATCATGATCCCTTTAAATAGTGCTGGTGGGGGATCCTATGTTCCATTTGATGTGGTGTTAAGCTATGTAAGGTTAAGAGAGTGCTTTGTCTGGAGTGTAGATTTATAAAATGGCAACACTTGCATCAAATCCGCATTGCACACTGGTTTGCATCATCATCCCTGTGCTCTACATAATGCTGGCAAGTGCCTTTAACAAAGTGATGTCCTGTGCACTCCCTGTCACTCCACACTTTCGATCCTAGCATATTTTTGTAGTGCATAAAATATGGGTGCTACATGGCCCAATTTAGCCCCACTGTACTGTAGTCAATACCTACTTAACTGTATCACAGTAGGAGTCAATTGATTCAGGAATGAGGGTGAGAATATTGGACAATAAAAGAAATAAAGGTACAAAAATTTAGATCCCAGTTTTGGGCAAATGTCAACCTTGGGGAAATTAAAATTGACTCCACACTTTATGTTGTCTGTACTCATAACTGGAACTGATAACAAAAATAGTTGGGTCATTTACATGGATGAAATAACTGATATACTCTTATATTAATTAGATGCATCCTTTTCTTGATTGAGAAATCTAGGTGAAAGCTTAAGACACAATGCGTGACATCGTCAACATAGAAATGAGCTAGATCAGGAAGGAAAGCAAGTAGTTCTCCCAGTTTCCTAACCAGCACTCTTCCCTCAAACAAAGATGGAATAACTGGTCATTCAGTGCACTGGTATATGCAAAATCGTTACCACAATGTCACCCGATCATATAAGAATGACAGATAGGAGAAGACCAACTGGTCCATGCACTACAATGCAAAATAATTTATTCCATTTGAAATGATTTGAGACATAGTGCTCGGACATGACAGGATAACGTGAAAGATCCTGAGGGAAATCAGGAAAGAAAAAGCCGAGAAAGGTTTTATTGAGAGTGAATGTGTGCCGGAGGACTGGAGAGTGGCCAAAATCAAACTCATGTTCAATAAAATGAGACAGAGCTATCCCAAGTAATTTAACATCTGTGGTAACATTTTAGAATTTATAACTGGAAATGAAATTACTAAATATTTGAATTTTGTTGAAAGAGGTGTTAAATATAACAGCCAAGATATAATGGTGAATCTATGTTAAATCTTAGTAAAATAACAGTTGGAGTATTGAGAGGTTTAGGGCTCCAGACTACAAGAAAGATGTTGAAAAATAGAAAGAGAATAGCACAGGTTCACTAGGATGCTACCTGTTATGAGAAAATACAAGGCAAAGAAAAATTGGAAAAAAATTATTTGGCTTTCATTGGAAAAGAGATTAAGAAGCAATTTGATAATATTTAACATTAGGAAGGAATGGGACAGTGTGGATGGAACCGATTGTTTCCCATGATTGAGTAGTTTAGATTCAAGGGAGCATAGATAAATGATTAAATGTATGAGATTTTAGACAAAGAGGAGGGTTGTGAAGCTGTGGAGTGCACTACCAGAGTTAATGATTAATACAGTCATGTCAATATTTAAAAATAGGTTAGCTAGATGGTTGAAGGAAAGGAGAAAAGAGGGATATAAGAACATGGTAGACAAGTGGGATTAGAACCACTACTTGTGTGGAGAATAGCTTGTTTCCATGCTGTATTTTCTAGATAACTGTAAGGTGTCAGTCTTGGTTCAGTAGTAGTATGCTCATCTCTGAGTTAGGTGTTCATGGGTTCAAGCCACACTTCAGAAACTTGAATACGTCTAGGCTAACACTTACATGCAGAATAGAGTGACTGCTGCACTGTCAGAGATACTGGGATTAAATCTAATGGGCGCGGGGATCATGATGTGTGACTACCCCATTTCCATTCAGTTTAATGCAGGCAACACCTCAACTCATTTTCGATTTCTTGTCTAATTTCATCAAAGTCAGTGTAGATATTATGCTTAGTGTGAAGAAATTTTCCCCATTCTTCTGCATCAATTCCATTATCATGATTTCAATGCTACTGTTGCACGCTTCAGCAGGGGGTCAATAGGGTGAGTGGCTAGTACCAGTTAAAGCTAGCACTGATTAAAGTTAGTTTGCACCTCTTAAAGGGAAGCTGTATTGCGGCTTGGGCAGATGCTGGGACTCATTGTACAAGTCATACTGACCTGGAAAACATTGAAGAATGGCACGAAATGGGAGAGCACAGATTCCCAAGGTTTTCCAACATGGCACTGGAGGGCTTGGTGGAGGAGTTGCAAAGAAGGAGAGATGTTCTGCATTTGCAGAGGGCGAGGAGGCCCACCAGACCTATGCTCAGAAGGCAGTGAGGGCAGATAGCTGTGGAGGTCAAAGTCAAGAGTAAAGCCTCAAGAATCTGGATGCTGTGCTGCAAGAATTCAATGACTTCACTAGAGTGGTGAAGGTCAGTGAATATATCTTCAAATGCCATATCCTACCAACTGCACCATTAGCCTCAAATACTAGTCAATTCTCCACCATCACTCATTTACCAACAATCTCTATCAATCAGTACTCAGACTTGGCACTCATATGTTACACCGCACATTCACACACCTAGCACTGTTGCATGCCTCACAGCCACATCTCACAGGTTGCACACACTGCCAGCTATTCAACCATGACTGGCACATCAAACAGATTGCATGACACTCACTGACATGCTTCCCTCTCTCTTGCAGGACAAAGCAACACACAATCAGAAGCAGGAGAAGCGAAATGGAGGGTAACAGGCATGTCTGTATGTCCAGACTCCTGTGGAAGAGACGTTAATGGCAGTGGCAGGAAACAAAGGGTAGTTGTTGATGGGTGTTTTAGCGACTGGAGGGCTGTTTCCAGTGGTGTTCCGCAGGGCTCAGTACTGGGTCCCCTACTTTTTGTGGTATATATTAACAATTTGGACGTAAATGCAGGGGGCATGATCAAGAAGTTTTCAGATGACACAAAGATTGGCCGTGTGGTAGGTAGCGAGGAGGATAGCTGTAGGCTGCTGGAAGATATTGATGGTCTGGTCAGATGGGCAGAAAAGTGGCAAATGGAATTCAACCTGGAGAAGTGTGAGGTGATGCATTTGGGGAGGTCAAACAAGGCAAAGGAATACATGATTAACGGGAAAATATTTAGAAACGTAGAGGAAGTGAGGGACCTTGGAGTGAATGTCCACAGATCCCTGAAGGTAGCAGGACAGGTCGATAAGGTGGTTAAAAAGGCAGATGGAATCCTCTCCTTTATTAGCCAAGGTATAGAATACAAGAGCAGGGAGGTTATGCTGGAATTGTATAGCTCATTGGTTAGGCCACAACTTGAGTACTGTGTGCAGTTCTGGTCACCTCATTACAGAAAGTATGTAATTGCACTAGAGAGGGTACAGAGGAGATTTACGAGGATGTTGCCAGGACTGGAAAAATGCAGCTATAAGGAAAGATTGGATAGCCTGGGGTTGTTCTCCTTGGAACAGAGAAGGCTGAAGGGAGATCTGATTGAAATGTACAAAATTGTGAGGGGCCTGGATAGAGTGGAGGTGAAAGGTCTATTTACCTTAGCAGAGAGGTCAATGACTAGGGGGCATATATTTAAAGTGATTGGTAGAAAGATTAGAGGGGAGATGAGGAAGAACGTTTTCACCCAGAGGGTGGTGGGCATCTGGAACTCACTGCCTGAAAGTGTACTTGAGGCAGAGAATCTCAACTCATTCAAAAGGAGTCTGGATATGCACCTCAAGTGCCGTAATATGCAGAGCTACGGACCAAATGTTGGAAATTGGGATTAGAATAGATGGATCGTTTTTCAGCCGGCACAGATACGATGGGTCAAGTGGCCTCTCTCTGTACCTTAAACTTTCTATGATTCAATGATTATTGGGCCACCCATTGCTTAGGCCAGGGGCAGGGCTGAAACCATCGAAGATGATGGTATCTTAGTATCTAATCCTCCTTCTCACATCTCAGCTGCTCCTCATCCCACACTCTCTTCTGATTTGCAAGCTGCAGATGGTGCAAGCATGCATCTCTTACTTCCCCCACCCACCCTCCCCTACTCCCTGCATCACTCTGTTGAGTTCCATTGCAGCCCGGGCAGCGGAAGCATTATTTCAGCACAGCAATAATCGGCTCCATCATATTTTGTGTGGCAAAATGGCTTTCATTGTACTCATGCTGCCCATGTGTGCGTGGAGTCATCAGCCATACGGTCAAGAAATAGCTTTTTTTATCATGTAGCCACCATGAACCCTGTAGTTTGCTGTGGAGGCTCAAATGTAGCTGATACAACAGACTGCCACAGATGAGGGCATCATGACTACTGCCAGGATATCAGGCACCGATCTGAATGATTCTCGGCATACCCTCACACACCAACGGGACATTGAGGAAGTGGAATTCCTTTCAGTTGTGGTAGAGGGCAAAACTGACATGCAAAGCCCGCAAAGCATGTGCCTGCAGTAAGGGGAAGCCTATATATCTAGCAAGCTGCGTGCTTGCTCCACCTACTTCTCTCTGGCAAGAGAGAAATCTCTCAATGAATACAAAGCATCAGTGACCTTGCTCATGCAACAGTGGATGGCAAACTGCAAGATGTTGCAAATCTCTCCAACTCCAGCCTGGAAGAAACCAGATGCATGGGGTTCACTGCCACTGGCAATGTGGTCCTGTCCCTGCTCTGAGGTTGCAGTTGTGGCTGGAGCAGGTGGCAGATTTCAGTGAGGACATCCTTACTGAAGCAAAGACGTCACACACATTATCTCGTGCTGAGGATCAGGTAGGAGAATTGCTGCTTGAATCGATATGCCCTCCCGCTGATAACTCTTCTTCACCCTCCTTGTCTTCCCTCTTCCAGTAGCTTGTCCTGCTCTGCATGGCCACTGTTCATTCTCCAAGTCATGCTGTATTCCAACAGGAATTTCTACTAGTGCACCAATGTCAGGGAGCAACTGGTTTGGACTGTTGTCTTGAATTCAGCCAGAATTTCTTGAGCACCAGGCACATCACTCCATATAGACTTTGGAACTTTAAAAAGCACCAAATCCTTGTAGAATCAAAGCAATGGCCAGAAGAAATCAACCAGCGATTAACCTGTAAGTAGTTGTTGATCCCTTTAAATAGAGTTGGTGGGGGGGTGGGGTGGTCCTTTCTGCTGCTGGACATGTGTTCAGCTGTGTTGGGTTAAGAGACAGTGTCAGCTGGAGCAATGGCACCCCTGGCATCAAATGAGCTGACTGACATCATGATCTGCCTGCTCTGTATACTTGCAGCGACCGTTCACTGTGCCCACACTAATGTTCTCATTAATGTGGCACCGGGTGCAATTTGCCCCAGAAGTTTGCACACACGCTCTGGATGTCATGTTGGGCACCAAATGGCACCTGTAACACCCTAACAATGGGCATTACCAGTCTGAATTTCACACTGCCCATCTTTCAGATGAGAAATTAAACCTGCTTTCTTAGGTGGATGTAATAAATCCCGTGGCATTGTTTGAAGAAGAGAAGGAAGTTCTTCCAGTATCCTGATCAATATTTCTCCTTCAACCAACATCACGGAAAAGCCGACTAACTGGTAATTTATTACATTGGTGTTTGTGGGAGCTTGCTGTGCACAAATTGGTCATGACATTTTCCTGCAATACAACAGTGACTACACTTCAAAAGTACCTTGTTGACTGTACAGTTCTTGGCACAATCCTGAAGTTGTGAAAGGCACACTAAAATGGCTCTGTAATTTCTGAGATATGATTAGGAGTATATAAGTGGAAGTTTATTCATAAGCTTTCGCTATGATAATGCTTACTAGATTTGAGTTCTTTACTTTTTGTCAATCTATCCCCACTGTTTTCTTGGCATGCATGTTCTCATCATTGCTGTTTGTAGGATCTTGATGTGCTCAAAATGACTGTCCCAATTTGTTTGCAGAGTTTCAGTGACTGCACTTCAATTATTCAGATAGGCAGCATCTCAGGACCTGATGAAGATGTGAAAGGCACTTTACAGATGCAAGTTCTTTCTTTGAAGGGTTATATCTGCAATGTTAACTACCTCTTTCAGAAACTGATTGACTTGCAGATTTTCAGCATTTTCTGTTTATATTTACAGATTTCTGTCACTCCAGTCACTGTAGTTAAACAAAAATCCTTATCACCAAACATAAAAAAGCATAATTCTATAGTAAAATACATTGCGAGTACATCTGCTATGGGGTTTGTGATCTATAGGGGGTGCTAAGAGAATCATTTTGCAGTGATTTGTTAACGATAAATAATAAGACACAAGGGTTAAGGAAATTCTGACTTTACTACTTTTCCGTGGAGGCTGACAATGTTGAAGAAATCAAAGCTTGGTTAAAGTTACCATTGAAGAAATGTTTCACAATTTCACTCACCCCTTTTCTGTTGAATTATTGATGACTTCGTGTCCTCATCGACGTGACAGTCAACATTCCTGCCTGTATAATAGGTTTGTTCTTCAGCATCAAGCAATCCCAGGTCAGATATAGCAAGAGTTAGATGCTGAGAGAAGCTCTCTGCACTGCCCTGATCATGTGCCCTGATTCCAACATCAGAAGAGCACACCTGACAGACCATTGTAACACATTCAATTTACACACCTTGTCATCTTTGCACTCTCTCAAAATGAAACTGCCAGTTAATGCTGGAGTATGGGCAGTTTTGTGCTGTGAGGCCAAACTCAGTAAGAAACTATCAGATAAGGCTGTATTAAACTAATTTTAACCTTACAGCTGTCTGAGAGAAGAACTGTTCAAACCCAAGCCCCAAAGTACAATAGCCATGTTCTAATCCCCTGTACTGTTCAACCACAAAATCCTCCCTTGCATACCACAATTATTCATGTTCAGTAGATGAAATATCCAGAGAACAATTGGTTGGGTTGAATGGGATGTAATCGGATCCACAGTCACTGAATGAATTTAATTCCATTTTTATTACATAGGATTCTGGGATTTTTTTCTGGGGCTAGCAATCTGCATCTCATTTATAATTTCAGCATTGATTTAAGGTGGCTGAACAGGTCAACATTTCCTATTGAATTGTGTGTCAATCTGGAATATTTACCAGTGATTTTGCAGATTTCATTCTATAATTCCATCCAGTCTTCCACAAAATGTGGCCGTGGGCTTCATAGAATCATACAGCAGGGAAGGAGGCCATACAGCCTATCATGCCTGTGCTGGCTCTTTGAAAGAGGTATGCAATTATCGCACACCCCTGCTCTTGCCCTGTGGCCCTGCATTTATTCTTTTTCAATTAGATATCCATTTCCTATTGAAAGGTACTCCTGAATCTGCTTCCATCATCCTTTTCAAATCATAACAACTCGCTGTGTAATTTTTTTGCCTCATTCCTCTTCTGTCTCTTTTGCCAATTGTCTTAAATATTGTGTCCTCCCGTTAACGACCCTCCACCAGTGGAAATATTTGCTCCGTATTTACTTCATCAAGACCCTTCTTAATTTTGAACACCTCAATTAAATTTCCCCTTAATCTTCGATTAACCTGTTGTTCTGAAGAGTCATATTCAACTTGAAACGTGAACTCTGTTTCTCTCTCCATAGATGCTGCCAGACCTGCTGAGCATGTCCAGCATTTTCTGTTTTCAGATTTCCAGCATCTGCAGAATTTTACTTTTATTTTACTCCCCTTAACCTTCCCTGCTCTGAGGAGAAGAACTCTAATTTCTCCAGTCTTTCCACATATCTAAAGTCCCTCATTCCTGGTACTAATTTAGTAAATCTCCATTGGAACCCCTCCAAGGCCTTGACATCCTTCAGGGCCTGTGATGCCAAGAATTGGATACAATATTCCAGTTGTGTCCTAGCCAATGATTTATAAAGGTTTAGCATAACTTCTTTGCTTTTGATTTCTCCATGTGAAAAGACAAAGATCTTTTTTTTTACAGCCTGATGAACTCGTTCTGTCACCTTCAAAGATTTGTGTACGTGAACCCCAAGGTCTCGCTACTCCCGTACCCCATTTAAAATGGTTCCATTTAGTTTCTATTTCTGGTAAAATGATCTGAAAATAATTTCAGCAGTTCTACAAGCAAATAAACGTTCAGTGACAGGATTAATGATGTCTGTAGATCACCGAACATGCCTGCACTAAAAAAGTGGCACTTCATCAAATTAATGCCAGAATCACATCGTCATAATTCAGAGGCACAGCAGTTGCTGCTGTTCTCTGCAAGTTAACACCAGCCTAGAGTTTCTGAAGCAGTTATTCCAGAAACCTTCCCGATACTTTGACAATCTCCTCGTAAAATCATGTTGTCATGCTAGACTCCCACCTGCCAAGAATGAGGCATATTAATTTTGCCATATGGATATTAAATTTCAAACTGTTGCTGAAGTGAAGAAAGGACTTGTTTTAAAAAAAAATCACCATTCCCTTGGTTGGAAAAAACTTTTTTTGCATACTAACAGCCAGTGCTTGGAAGGACAAAGGGGCTATTCCCCGCTCCAATTTAACCCAGAATGGACTTTGAGCACCAGGTATTGTGTGTAAGAAGAAACATTCCAGGGTCGGCTAAGACCAGAGAACCCACAAACAGACGTGGTCAGACCAGCCAGTAACATGACTAACCTGGTTGGCAACCTGGGTTTTTCTGAATTGTACAAACAATTTGAACTCAGAGTGTCTGTTTGCGCCTGGACTGAAAAGACATCTCCTGGCTGGCTCGCCACAGCCTCTTCTGCACTGTATTATTCTGTGATTCTGTGATTCTTCTGTCTGCTCCCATCTTTTTCTCACAGAACTCGAAATCCGCTGAAGGCACATGAACCCCAAGAGAGAAAAGTCTCCGTCAGCAAACAAGGTTCAAGAAGAATACTGGGCCCCAACGAAAAGCAAGATCTACTTACAATCAAGGACTATACAGAGAGCTCGAAGATCCGTAACAAAAACCCTCTTCAGGGATTGCCTCAAACTTTTCCACTTTATTTCTTCTGCTCTGTTCTGTTCTCTGCATATGTGTATTGCATATGCATGCTAGCAGGGGCGCTTCGTGTATCCGTGGGCATTAACCAAATTTCAGTTTAAGTTTAAGTTTAATGAATTTCAACATTTTTTTTTTAAACCTAAGAAAACCTGTCTGTTCTGGTTTCTTTGCCTTATAATTGGAAGTTAGTGAACAAGGATTCATGAAGGGGAGCTAAAAACACGGGGTGTTTAAAATTAAACCCTATTACGGTAAGACCAGGTGAAGGCTAGGAAGGAACCCTAGACCCCTTTCTCACCTGGTCGTAACTGAAATTTGGGAGCTCATCTGGGATTTTACCCACAGACAAACGAGAGAAATTGGAAGTGGGAAGCTTGATTGTTCCCAATCAAAAAAGAACAAGATTTCAATACAGGTTTTCTTCTGGTTGTGTGTTCTTGAATACTAACATGTCTGCAACTGAAGCTAGTAGCTCCCCAAGCCAGGGTGTAGTAATTTGGGATAAGTTAAAAGCACTGTCAGTGGAGGAGTTGAAGAAAATGGCTGAGCAGTGTAGGATCACTGTGCGTGCCAAGGTTAGGAAGTCTGAACTCCTAAGACCAGTGGCCAACCATCTTTCCCTTGAACCTGAAGAAGCAGAAACAGGGTTAGAAGCAGACTCTGACTGGGTATTGTTAGCAAAGATACAATTGGAACAGAGGAAACTTGAATTTAAGGAAAGGGAAAAAGAGAGAGAGACAGGAGAGGGAGAAAGAGGGTGAAGAAAAAGAAAGACAGGATTAGGAACAGGAGAGAGAGGAGAGGGAAACAGGGAGACAGGAGAGAGAAGGAGAAAGAATATTCCGGAAGGAATGTGAAGAGAGAGAGCTGAATATTCTTTCTCTTTCTAGGGGGTGACAGAGTAACCCCAGTGAAAGCATGGCCAATATGGAGGAGCGTAATTCAGGGCTGGGTACAAAATTGTTAGAACTAGTTCAACTAATCCAAAATTCAATGAGGAAGATGTGGAACTATTTTTGTGTGTTTTGAGAAACTGGCAAGGCAGCTAAAATGGCTAGCTGTGACTTGGTCTCTTTTATTACAAAGCAAGCTAACCGGAAAAGCACATGAGGTTTATTCCCTGTTGCCAGATGAGAGTTCATCAAATAATTAACTGACAAAAAATGCTATCCTCCGGGCAAATGAATTAGTACCAGAAGCCTATTGCCAAAAGTTTAGAACCCTCAAGAAGCAAGCTAATCAAACTTATCTGGAGTTTGAAAGAAGTAAGCAGCTGGCTTTTGACCAATGGCTGAGGGCTCTTAAAGTACAGCTCAGCTATGAGAATCTCAGAGAAGTAATTCTGTTAGAGGAATTTAAACACTCTCTCCCACTCTCCATAAAGACCCATGTAGAGGAGCAGCGGGTTCAGAGCGCCTGGCAAGCCGCCGTTCTAGCTGATGAGTTTGCTTTAATTTATAAGTCTGTTTCCCGGGGAGAAACTTTCCTAACCACCCCCATAAATCTGAAAAGGACAGAGGGTAGGAAGGTAATAGGAGCCCAAGAAGTCCTGTGAGAGATAGAAAAGCAAGAGACACAGGGGGTCCTCCTCTATCCAAAAAGGAAGGTGCAGTGAGCAGGAGTGAGACCTGTAGACCTGTGTGTTTCCGTTGTGATAAAGAAGGTCATCTAAAAGCTGACTGCTGGAAATTAAAGGGAAAACCTGTAGGGTTAATTAGGGCACATCCACTCAGTGAAGAAGAGACCCTGACGGAAAGCACAGGAGAACAAGCTGTGGCTTTAACTGCAGTAAAAATGAGACCCAGGAAGCTCATGGTTGCAAGTACAGGAAAATTCAGTAGGATTCCTGAAGGTTATCAGGGTTTTTTGTTTGAAGGGAAAGTAACCCCATACCCCTCGAGTGGGGCAAGCAAGTCGATAGTAATCCATGGGGACACAGGGGCCACTAGATCCCTTTTACTGGGAAAAGGCCTGACCTTTCCCCCAGAGAGTGCAGTGAACACCAGAATGGTGGTGAATGATATTGGAGGGCAGTGCATGCCTGTACCTGTAAACTAGGTACACCTGGAGTACGACCTAGTTTTGGAACCGGTGACCATAGAGATTGTCCCTAGTTTGCCTGTGTACAGGCTTGACCTGCTTCTAGGTAATGATCTGGTGGGGGTGAAGGTGATAGCCCCCTCAGTAGTGAAAGAAATACTGCAGGAGGTCAGAGAGACAAGGTAGTGGCAGGAGACGGTCCCCTGCGGTTTCCCTGCATGTGTAGTGAGTCAGGCCATGATCAAACCAGCTCTCCCAGAGGAGACTGAATTAGCACTGCAGGCATCTGCATGAGGTCTGTCTTTCTTTGGGAAGTTACAACACCCAGGAAGTGAATTAAATACATTTTCCTTAGCTGAGGCTCAGCGAGCTGACCCAGTATTGCAAGAGTTAGCACAGGCTGCCCAGTCTGAAAGTGAAACAGAGGGAGTCCCTGATTGCTACTATTTAAAGAATGAGGTACTGATGAGGAAATGGAGTTCTCCTCACAGACCTGAGAGCAAGGAGCGGATAGTAGTTCACCAGTTAGTGGTGCCGCAGAGGTACCGGAGAGAATTATTAAGAAGGGCCCATGAGACTACAGTGGCTGTACATGCTGGTATACGAAAAACCAAAGCCCGCATAAGACAACGGTTTGACTGGCCAAACCTCCACAAAGATGTGGTGCAGCACTGCAGGAGTTGCCCCATGTGCCAGATTGAGGGGAAACCCCAACCGACAGTGAAACCTGCATCCCTAAGTCCTGTACCAGTGTTAGGAGGCTCCTCCAGCAGAGTTCTGGTGAACTGTAAGGGACCCCCCCCCCTCCCCACCCCCACTGAGAACAAAAGGGGACATACAGGCACAAGGCGGGCAAAACTTTAGAAAGGGAAGGGGAAAAGGTGACCAAGAGGGCAAGTTAAAGGAAGTCCGGGAGGAATCCCAAGTAAAAACCCCTACTGTCCAGTCAGCCAACCCAGAAAAATTTGAAAAGTTAGACCCCACATCCTCCTATGTAAATGCAAACACTAGAAGCACCCCACCAGAGTTGTTCACAACATTTACAGGAACTTGCAGAGACAAATAAAGACCTCTAGGGGGCAAAGAAATTATGAGAGTGATGCCTAGCCTAGTCTAGTGCCACAGAGGAGTGCAGTAGAGTCTGCACAACTACCTGCAGGCAGGAGATTAGCAAAGAATCCTCCCCCACAGTCAGAAAAAAAGAGAACTACCCATCTCCTGAAGTCAAAAGCCTTTGCATGACTCAGCAAAACATTGAAAGAGAGTTCAGTATAGACCCGCCCACTAGTGACTCTCCTGAAAAAGAATATTCCAACTCAGGGCGAATTAAACCTAACCATCTCAAAGACACCCTTAGCAGTCGTGCAAATGGGCAAACTGAAAAAAACCTCCCCAAAGAACCACATGTTTACTGGGATGCCAAAAAGGGCAGTTTAAAGCAATACTGCTACCAAAAAAGACAGGCTGTAATACGTTTTAGGAATTATGAATGAATGGGAATGAATGAGAGAAATGCACGTTTTTTTCTGTATCTTATATTTTCTCTCGATCCTTTTAATGAAATGCACATTTCTCAAATCACATTTTAATCCACTGGGTGTGGCGGCGTCATGCTGAACCCCCACCTGCCAAGAATGAGGCATATTAATTTTGCCATATGGACATTAAATTTCAAACTGTTGCTGAAGTGAAGAAAGGACTTGTTTAAAAAATCACCAGGCCCTTGGCTGGAAGAACATTTTTTGCATACTAACAGCCAGTGTTTGAAAGGACAATGGGGCTATTCCCTGCTCCAATTTAACCCAAAATGGACTTTCAGCACCAGGTATTGTGTGTAAGAAGAGACATTCCAGGGTCAGCTAAGACCAGAGAATCCACAAACAGACGACTTAGCCATTGCTGATCCACAGAAGCAAGCAATAAAGATACGCATAGCTATTGGCAATGAAGGATTACATTGTGTTAACATATCTGGTCTTAATGACAAACGACCAATTGTACCTCAAGTTCAATTTTTGTGTACATCAACTTGAATTCATGTCTTTTAGACAGCAGCTTAGCGAATCCTTAGACCAGTTTGTCAATCATTTTCATGCCAAAGGCCAAGAGTATGATTTTACAGACACCAAACTGGCAGATTGCATCATTGACTTTGTGATTAAATCCACACAGATGGCACACTACCAAAAGGATCTTTTGGACCAACCCAAAGAATATATGGTTGACAACTTATGGAAGGATGGCCTCAAATTTGAGTCCATCATCATGGCTCAACAAAGCCTCTCAGCCTTCCCTTCTTTAAGGAAAACAGTCCCAACTTCTCCAGCCTATCTTCATAACTGAAATTTCTCATTTCTGGAACCATTCTTGTGAATCTTTTCTGCACCTGCTCCAACGCCTTCACATCCTTCCTAAAGTGCGCTGCCCAGAATTGGATGCAATACTCCAGCTGAGGCCAAACTAGTGGACATCGTTTGGACAAACCCAAAGATTACACAGCTGATGGCTTACTGAAGAATGGTCGCACATTTGAGTCCATCATCGCGGGTGAACAAAGTTTCAATCTCTCTGTATGACAAACACCATAGATTGGTTGAACAGGGTTCCCAAATCCAAGACACTTTGTACAAGGTGCGGGCTTTTCCATTTGCCTAAAGCCTGTCCAGCACTTAACTCCATATGCAAAGCATGTGGTGTCAGGGGCCACTAGAAATGGCAATGTCACAAAGCCAAGCCAGCCACTGCAAGCAAGAGTCCTGAACAATAGCAGTCGAACCGCAGGACAGTTCTGTGTCCTGACGCGCTTCACAATTTTCCATCACAACACAACTGATTCATCCATGAAGTTGTGGGTGGCACTAGCAGAAAAATCCCGAAGATCAAAGTATAAGCACAAGCAAGCGAGCGGAATAGACATTTCATATTGTCAATGTTACCGCGTGCATTAATTCAATTACTCCACTAGAAGCAGTCACATCCATTCATATCTCATGTCCAGGAAAAGAGGGCACACATTTGCTCTGGGAGAAAGCAGACCTGAGTGCCAGTGCAAACATTTTACCCCTACGTATCTTACAATGCATGTATCAGTGTGAATGGCATGCCAAGATAACTCCAACCAACTCTCACTAAGTGCTTACAAAGGGTCTCCGATCCCATGTCATGGATCCATTATGATTAAGTGCTGTTATAATTATTCTGATTGGACACCTCAACTTTTCTACGTGTTCAAACAAATGGACCTTCTATCGCTGGACTGAGAACATACGAGTTTGGAGCAGGTGTAGGCCACTCGGCCCCTCAAGCCTGCTCCACCATTCGATAAGATCATGGTTGATCTGATTGCAACCTCAACTTCATATTCCTGCCTACCCCCAATAACTTTCACCCCCTTGATTATCAAGAATCTATCAACCTCTTCCTTAAAAATATTCAAAGACTCTGCTTCCACCACCTTTTGAGAAAGAGTGTTCCAAAGATTCAAGACCCTCTGAGAGAAAAAAATTCTCCTCATCCCTGCCTTAAATGGGTGACCCTTTATTTTTAAACAGTGACATGCAGTGACCTGACCTTGATAACCATCTACAGCATTGGACAACACCAAGCAATTTCTCCCTCCAGACCTCTGACAGTGACTAGAAGGAGCATTGCAACAAAGGAGTGCAATTCAGGCTGCAGTTTCCCAGGTTTTCCAATGGTTTTCTAATTCTGCCCATTCTGTGGTCAAAAGATACAAGCTCTTTTCAACTTCTGCACGTCTTGTGATTTCAGGATTCCTAAGGATGGGAACAAGGATGAGGCACAGCCTGTTACATCTGACATATAGTGCCTCCAGTGCATGAAGTTAGAAATGTTCTTCTAGAACAACAGATGAAAACGAAAGGAATACATGACTATCACACTGGTCAGTTTAGTTACTGGTCAGCAATTTACCATTCAAAACCCTATCCCTAAGCAACTATACTTACTCGTGCTACATTGCATCGTAACAGAGGTCAAATCAGACCTGTTCATGATTCCAAGTCAATGGACGACTCCATCGCAACTCGTACAAGATCGAAGATTACATCCCAAACAAAGTCTACTTCCACGGAATCCAATTCACTAACATCTGTTCCAGTATCAGAGAACTCCTACCCAATTTCGAAATCTGGCAGAGTTATCAAACCAGCTTTACATTTTCAAATTGATGTCCTTGCATATTTTTATTGTCTTTTTTGTATTATCTCCTAATATTTCTCTGTACATGTATATAGTTAACTTCTACTTGCCTAAAAGAGATGTTCAAATGTGTAAATATGTTCCTTTTCTTTTCCTTTTGGGAAAATGGGGATGTGTGTGTACACCTTTAAGAGGTGTGGCTACAAGGTCATGTTAGTCATGTAAGAACTGTGATGTAACACAGCATATGATTCAGAGTGTTTAGCATTCCTGAAAAAATACTTGTACAGTCAACACCTTAATGTACTTGCTGCTCTATCAGTACTCAATAAAGAACCCACAATATTGTGTTACTGATCCCGTCCGGAGTGGTCAGTCTTTGTATGAAGTCTATAATAACACAAAGGTTTGAGTACCACACACCAACAACAACCTTCTGACCCAGTAGTGAGCATGCTACCACAGAGCCTTGGCTGACACCATGACTAGACTCCCAAAATTTGTGTTTTATTTCACTCACAATATAAATTGCCTGTCAAAATATTAGATTTCCCCCAAAAATATTTAATTTTGAAGACAAGATTTTTTTTTAAAATCCATTACAACTGTGGTGCTTTTATTTACAGATGGATCACTGCTGTCTGAGCTGAATGAATGATCGATTAACTTTACATTGGGAATTTAGACCAGACTAAGCAGATAAAGAATTTATATGTTGAAGGTCACCAATTCAGCAAATATCTGTATACCTTCTACCCGATCACCTCCCAATGAGCACCCAATGAAGTGTTAAGCTTAAAATATATTTGGCAGAGAGAGGTCAAATTCATCAATTCATGACTAAAATTTTATTATGGATTGTTCGAGTGAATTAAATTTTAGTTAAAAAAAATTCAAAGAGCAGAAATTGTTGACAATGTACTTTGGGTCGGTCAGCATCTGAAGGAGAAAGAGAGAGATAATGGGCTGGAAATTCCTGGAATGTTTCAGACTAACTGCAGTGTCAAGAGCTGCTCTGTGTCAGTGCTTTTCTGAGGAAATTCACACTTGATTGACTTATGCTAGTTTTTGCACCGAAGCATTGGGATGTGCAGATTTGCTCGAATGTTTGCATATCCGGTTTACCTCCATTGAAACTCTCTGCTGCTCATTTAAAAGGCTTTATCCCTCACCCATGCAAAAGAACAGCTCACGCCAATTTCCTGGATTTATGTGCTGGTACGCCCAAAAATGGGGGTGGAGCACGGTCCAAATTCACCAAGTATCTGCTCAGTTGAGTTTGTCAGAGATTGAAAGCTATTTTTCTTGCAACCTTTATCGTTGAATTTTTCTGACTGAGACTTAGCCAAATTGCAGTCAGTCTCAGTGTTCCTGACATTTTTCAGACCACCAGTCCCACCGCAAGCATTCAGAAGGACTAAGCAGCAGATTTGGCCTTCCCGATGAGCATACCCATGTTCTGCATAATAATGTGAGGGGAAGTGGGGCAGCAGAGGCAAGGGGCTCTAAGAGTGAGATTACATAACAGAGGTACTGACAATGTCAAATCACTGGTATAACAACTTAATGGCTGTAACTTTCCCTGGAGTTGCTCCCGCACTGCCAGCACTACTTTGCTGGAAAGGTGGTGGAAATCGAAAGTTTTGCTGTACTTTTGGTGAGAAGTAATGTCGGCAAAGCGTGAGAAATTCCAAAGAATTTCCCAGAAAATGTCACTCAAAAGTGGAAGTACAGCTGTAGAGATGTGAACCTCAGAAGGTAATTCTGAATATTTCAGACTTTAACAATGTTGGCAATGGCTTTTTGAACATGACTACAGGAGAAGGCAATTCAGCCCCGGTGCCTGTTCTGTCATTCAATTAGATAGCAGCTGATCTGTACCTCAACTGATCTGCATGCATATGCACACATTTTTTTAAATATTTCTTGATACCCTTACCTAACAAAAATCCAGCTATCTCAGTCTTGAAACTGTAAACAGACCCAGCATCCATAGATTTTTGGGAAATAAAATTCCAGATTTCCATTACCTTTTGTATGAGCAAGTGCTTCTTGCTTCCATTGTTAAATGGCTTGGCTCTAATTTAGGATTCAACCACCAGCTGTATAGAACCAAAGAGCGCAATTTGTGAATGGCTCGTTCAGGAGCTGAAGAGCCTTTGAGGTGGGTAAGATGAAGTCTTGAAATGAAATGCCAGTTTAGCCCACTACTAGGATCATTATGGGTCTGATTGTCACTCAACTTGCCTGCTCATTAATGAGGCTGTATGATATTTTGGTGGATAATTCTTGACCTAATGCCCTCTCCTGACAGTGATTAACTGATTGAGAATGAGCAAGTTGTTGCAGAGGATTTTGAGCATTATTTATAGGTATGTCATCTTTTTAATTATTCACTTGCTGCCGGAAGTCTGATGAAGATTTTTGAAAGACATTGGGAAACTTTCCGAATCACTTTTTCCGGACTCCACCAACACATGCTCTATAATTATTCCAGAAATTTTCTGAGGACTTCACTTAAAAAGACTGAGTGCTGTGTTTTTCTACCTTATTGGACTCACCAGGAGAAAAGGAGTGCTTGGTCATCGGCAGCTTGCTAAGAGTCCTACTTGGCCTGCAAGAGGAATGGGAGAAGGGCATGAACCAGGCAGAGTAGCACCAGCTGCTGCAAGAGACAGGGACAAGGAGCCAGACACATGATGGGGACAGTTTTTCCGTGTGGGCACAGGGCATCTCTCCACCTCTGGACTTTCTCCACCAGAACCTCCAGAGCTGAATCCGAGAACGTGTGCGCCCTCTTACTCAATCCCTGAGCCATCTCAAACTTACAGTTGTGTGTCAACCAACACACTCCACACCTTCAGTATAAGTTGGTGCCCCATAAAAATGTGTCTAATAATCACTTGAGTGCTAAACCTGCAGGTGTCTCTGCTTTAGTGCCTCCAGACCAGTTCAAAGTATGGTAATCAGCAATTAGAACAAAACATGTGTGATAAAACCAGACTTACAAACAGCTGTGTCTTATTAGCTCAGTAACTATTTAATAGCTGTTTTTGCCTTTTCACCAAAATAACATCCCAGTATCTTATAGCATTGATGGAGGATATTCATTCTGTCAGGCAGGCTCTTTGTCTGCTCTTTGAAAGAGCTATTCAGTTTAATCACACACCCTTGTTTTTTTTCACCATAAACCTGTGTCATGAAGGTGCTTTCATTATTAATATTATTTTTGAGGACTTGTGTTTAAAAGACTGGAAAATACCAGAGAAGATGCCCAGACTTTTTTAAAAAGGGTCACTGGAAGGACACTTGGGACTTTGTTGAACAACAGTGTGGATAAACTGCTTTTATTGCATGCAGTTAACGCAAGCAGCAATTGCATGACAGAAACTAAAATGGCTAATGGATTTGGAGAAGGCAATTCAGATATTACTGAATGAGTTAGATAAAATATGTGAACAGAAAAATGGCAGCTGAAACTTAATATTGACAAATGTAAAGTACCGCACATAGGAATAAATAAAATGTGAACTCCATGAATAGTATAGAAATAGCTAAAGTTGAAGCTGAAAGAGACCTAGGGGTCTATAAAAAACAACTTTTTAAAAATAAAGTAATTTAGTTCAATGCTGTTTAACACACTTTGAAATTGCAGACGGTCCATACCATGCTACTGCAGTCTGACAGACTCAACTTTAAAGATGTTCAAGCAATGCAGAGCAGCAACCAACAACATTAAAAGAGTAGAATACAAGTCACAAAATCAAGACCAAACTGTACAGTGCTTTGGTTAGACTAGTCCTTGAGTACGATTCTCAGTTTGTTGAGACACAAGTGAAATATTCAAATAGTGAAGAAAACAGTCACAAGCCTTATGAGGAAAGATTGATAAAAACCTGAGATTCTCAACCTGAAAAGCAAGCATCTGAGAGATGATTTTCTGGAGATGTTAAGACATTTAGCGGCATTATCATTGCCAAATCCCAACCATTAAAAAAATGCAGGTTACTATTGACCAGAAACATAACTGGACCAGCCAGATAAATACTGTGACTACAAAAGCAGGTCAGAGGCTGCGAATTCTGCAGCTAGTGATTCACCTCCAGACTGCCTAAAGTCTTTTCACTATTTACAAGGCACAAATCAGGAGTGTGATGAAATACTCAACACTTTCCTGGATGAGTGCAGCTCACTGGAGAAACTCAATACCATCCAGGGCAAAACAACCTGCTTAAGGGGAGCAAATGCATGGGAACTGGCAAGTTCCCCTCCAAGTCGCACACTGTTATGACTTGGAAATACATCACTGTTCCTCATCGTCACTGGGTCAAAAACCTGAAATTCCTTCTCGAACAACACTGTGGGTATACCTACACAATACAGACTGCAACGGTTCATGAAGGCTGTTCATTACCACCTTCTAAAGGGCAATTAGGGATGGGCAATAAATGCTGGGCTTGCCAGCAACATCCACATGCCATGAATGAATAAAAAATGAAACCTGGATATTAAGCGAAATAGTAAGAGTACAGCAAAAGACATTGGGGTGAATGGTATAGGTTTGGATGCAGGAAAGGGGGCAATCCAGGAAAAAAATGTAAGCTCGTCTGGACCACTCCAAATCCACCAACTTCTGCATTTCACTCCAGCACATTAGGTTGTGTGCATGCACCCCTCTCAGGAGAGGTGGGCTGTAAATTTCAATGTGTTAATCACTGAGAGTGATGTTGGCAAGGGTTTTGCAGTTTAGTTTGGCTCCCTGGGTTTCCCCGGCTTCCTGGAACTTGTCAGTGAAAGCAGGCAAGAAGACAGTGGCAATTGTGGGGGCTGAAGCCAAAACAGGGAAATGTGCCAGTAAGTACTCAGTATTCAAGGCTGCTCTCTGATCTGCTTGTGTGAAAGGCTTGCTCACAGTACTTGTGCTGAGAATTTACGCACTTTGAAGGCCTCATCTACATTTTGGAGTTTTGGTAGTCTGATCTGCACCTTGGAGCTCTGATCTATTAGATCGGTATGGGTGCCATGTATGTGTTAGTTTAAACCTCAGATGATGACCAGGGTGGCCAGCAGCAGCACCAGCAGTAGGAGGAAGTGGAGGGGCGACATGATAGAGGTTTACAAAGTTATGAGCGGCATGGACAGAGTGGATAGTCAGAAGCTTTTTCCCAGGGTGGAAGAGTCAGTTACTAGGGGACATAGATTTAAGGTGCGAGGGGCAAAGTTTAGAGGGGATGTGCGAGGCAAGTGTTTTACACAGAGGGTGGTGAGTGCCTGGAACTTGCTGCCGGGGGAGGTGGTGGAAGCAGATACGATAGTGACAAATACATGAATAGGAAGGGAATAGAGGGATATGGGCCCCGGAACTGCAGAAGGTGTTAGTTTAGGCAGGCATCAAGATCGGCACAGGCTTGGAGGGCCGAATGGCCTGTTCCTGTGCTGTACTGTTCTTTGTTCTTTGTTCTTTGAGGAAGAGCAGCAGCAGCAGTAGGAGCTGCACAAGCAGCCTACAGCTCACAGGACTGCAGTTCCTCAGGGGAGAGGGAAGCTACAGAGAGGCGCAGCTCGCAGGAGGCCACAGCCAGCACACAGGGCATACAGGCAGAGGATGAACTTCCTCAACATGTTGGATCATCAGCATTTCAGTACATTCAGGGAATCAATAGCTGATTGAAGTCAATTCACATCTTCCCATTCATCATCACACAACTGAAAAGATCACTTGGCAGCCAGCAACCAAGAATGGGCAAGATGGGAAAGTGATGCAAAGGAATATTACTTACATGGCTCAAATAGAAAACAAGAACTTAACCAATATAACAATGTCTGGCACACTGATGTGCATACTGTTGTGGAACTAAGTCTTTATTCTTCCTTTTCCTAGTTCTTCTACATGGCGCAACTCCTGCTATTTCAGCAATGGTATAAGCAGGTACTCAGATCCCTGCTCTGACTGCTGAGCTAATCCTGGTCAATGTCCTTTGGGTTTTGGAGCCTGTGAATGCCCCACAAAGACTGCTCCATCTGCACCTGTTCAGGGGCAGACTTAGCCATTGGGACTCAAGGCTACACGTGTGGTACTGACTGAGGGGGAAGAAAATGGGTGAGAGGTGGAAGCACTTTGAGCTGTATTCCTACTTTCATTTCTGCTTTCACCATCATCCCATCATCCCTCTCATAGCACAGCAGCATTTCCCTGCTAGCAATGTGCTGGAGAACACTAGCTTGCATAATGGTATGCAGATTGATGGGGTGATGAAAGGCCAAGATTAGGGTATCATTCATCCTAATTATTGTGGCATTCATGGCGAGAAAGCCATTGTTGAAGGCTTGCATGCATTCATGTGAATGCCATGCTTGATGCTCCATGGAGTTGGCCATTCTATCCACAGAAGAAGACATCATCGCCTGCGATATCACATCACCAATGCTTGAGACAAACTCCTCCAATCTCTCTGAAATTGTATCTTCTCTTAGGCAGTCCCTCAGGAACGAGGATGACTTTTTTCCACTCCAGGGTTGGTGGCTCTTAGGTCGCTGAATAGTTCAATTCTGGATTCACACACTCTGCCACAGGTGGGACAGGTGGTGTTTGGTGAGGCGAGTGAATGGGATGCTCAAATTTCTGAATGCTCTTTCCGCTGTTTGCACTTGGTCACTGCCAGGGCATGTCAACTTGTTTGAATTGGCTGGCACCTTCGCGGATGCTTCTTCTCCATTTTGGGCGGTCTCAGGCAAGAGATTCCCATGAATCAGTGGAGATGTCACATTTTTTCAGGGAAGCTTTAAGGACATCCATGTTTCCTCTGCCCTCCTGGTAGCTTCTTGCTGTGACGGAGCTCGGAGTAGAAAGCTTGTTTTGGGAGTCTTGGGTCAGGCATGCGGATGATGTGCCCCGCCCAATATAACTGACTAGCCATGACCAGTGTCTCAATACTGGGGATGTTGGTCTGAAAGAGGGCACTGATATTGGAGCAGCTGTCCAGCCACTGAATTTGCAGAATCTTGCAGAGGCACCGCTGGTGCTATCTCTCCAGGGCTTTGAGATGTCTACTGTACAGTGTCCATGTTTCTGACATATACAGGAGGGCAGGTAACACTGTGGCCCTGTAGACCATGAACTTGGTGCCAGGTTTGAGGTCTTTGTCATCAAACACAAGGAGGCCCAAAAGAAGAAAGAAGAAAGAACTCTTTACCTCAGATGACTGAAGGCTGTGCTGGCACACTGGAGGTGATGCTGAGTTTCATCGTCGATGTCTGTCCTTGCTAAAAGGAGGCTCCCTAGGTGTGTCTAGTGATCCACATTGTCCTGTGGCTCGCCGTGGATCTGGATAGTGGGGGCCAGTGTTGTGCTATAGGAGCAGGTTGGTGAAGGACCTTTGTCTTCCAGATATTTGGCCTCAGATCCATTCTTTCATACGCCTCTGTGAATGCATCGATGAGGGTTTGAAGCTCAGCCTCTGAGAGAGCGCATACGCAAGCATCGTCAGCGTACTGCAGCTCAATGAAAGAGGTTGGAGTGGCCTTGGTTCTGGATTAGATTGAATAGTTTCTCGCTCATCCAGTAGAGTAGGTCTACTCCCACAGGGAGCTTCCTCGACATTAGTGGAATGTTGTGGTGAGGAAGATGTGAAAGAGCATTGGTGCGATGACACAGCTTTGCTTGATACCAGTTTGCATTCGGATTGGGTCAGTGGCAAATCTGTTGGCAAGGATTACAGCTTGCATGTCATTGTGCAGCAGGTGGAGGATGGTGATGAATTTCTCTGGGCAGCCAAATTTGAGGAGGATGTTCCATAACCCTCCCGGATGATACAGTCGAAGGCCTTAGTGAGGTCAAAGAAGGCCGTGTTTAAAGGTTGCTGCTGCTCCTCCAATCTCTCTGCAATTATATACAGTGTGATTGGAACCCCTGGCAGTATATCACACATTCTCTGGTGCTGCTCAAGAAGTATCCTGTTCATCGAGACCCCAAGGTACAGAATCCATATCCAATTGAGCAGAGGTTGCAGAATAATGCACCCTCTGACACAGACTCCCCACTGCTGTTCCTGACTCCACCATCTGTTCCTACTTACTTGTGAAGTACGTGTCACTATCTGAAAACCCAACTATCTCTCTTAAGTTCTCCCACTGAAGTGCATGTATCTGAATAAGTCCTGTGACTGTGTACCTTCAGAGGGGGCCACGACAACAGTAGCAGCCTGGGCCACCTCCTTTGGGATGCATGAAGGCCCTGTGAAAGACAACAGCCATGAATGAGTACTGTCAATGTAAGAATGTTTGAAGTTTTCATTATGCACATGATCATATTTCACGTGCTATTGATGTCAAGACAACATGACTGAGTGTTGTATATCATGTGACTGTCTGTAATTTAATTCTGTAAGTAGATAGCTGGGAGGCCCCCATCTCCCCATTTTGGAGAGCCAGTCATACTGAGATTTTGCTGATCTCCAATGCCTCCTCCTCTGCAG
Source organism: Heterodontus francisci (assembly GCF_036365525.1). Lineage (NCBI taxonomy): Eukaryota > Metazoa > Chordata > Chondrichthyes > Heterodontiformes > Heterodontidae > Heterodontus > Heterodontus francisci. The sequence continues at coordinate 44,324,603 of NC_090375.1, forward strand.
CTGTTAGTTTCAAGATGGCTGGAGGGCCATGTCTGGTTTTCTACCTCTCCCTCATGTTCTATGCTATCCTTTGCTACAAGCAGGGAAAGAGAGACCTATGAGTGAGAATCATGGCATGTGTGAACGGATGGATGGAGAGCATTAGTTGAGGGTGACCATAAGGGAGAGGTTTTTTTTTTATTCCTTCATGGAATATGGCCGTCGCTGGCAAGGCCAGCATTTGTTGCCCATCACTAAGTGCCCTTTAAAACTGAACGGTTTGCTCAGCTATTTCAGAGGGCAGTTAAAAATCAACCACATTACTGTGCATCTGGAGTCACATGTAGGCCAGTCCAGGTAAGGATGGCTGATTTCCTTCCTTAAAGGACATTAGTGAAACAGATAGGTTTTGCATAAGGTTGAGGGTCAGTGTCAGTGGTAGATAGTTAGATGGGGATATGAGGAAGTGCATAGAAAGAGAGGGATGGGTGCATCTGCAAAGTAATTTGAGGTTTGATGTGCTGGAGTCAGCTTGAGAAGGCAGAATGAGGGAGTAAGGGGTAATATGCACATCAGGATGTTGGGCAATATGCCATTGCTCTCATCTTTCCTGCCCTGCTTAGGTCATTGCATTGGATCTAGAAGCATGACACTACCTCCTGCTGCTGATCCCTTGTGCCACCAACCATACCTTCTTGGTGTCCCCAGCCAGCCTCCTTCTCCTGTTGCTGGGTTAAAGTATATTCCTCCAGGCCCTGCCCAGCAGCACATCCAGAGAGGTGATGTTGAAACAGGGAGCAGCATTTGACCTTCTACCTTCCATGCCAACATTTCTATCTTTCTCCTTCCCATCTTCAACTGCTTCAACTTGCATGTTTGGAGTGTCCCTGTTGACATTGTGTTATGTGGTCATTATCACACCCACTGACACTAAATGATCGGAAAACCGGAAGTCATATGTCAGTGCAGTGGCTGTGTTAAAAGTGACTGATAGACGTGCTTCACATAATTCCGGGTTTCCCATACATTATCGCACCCGACCCCGCCCCGCACCCCTCCCCCACCGCCCCCCAAACCACTGCCAGTGTATCTGCACATTAAAATCCAGCCCATATATTCTAGCTAGTAAAAAATAAAATTGTTATTTGTACAAAAGTACAAAGCTGACCTCCAGGAGTGGATGAAAAAAAAACACCTTGGATCCTGTTAGGAAACAATTGGAACCTGAAATGAGGGAAATGGTAGAATATTTCTGCATGGATAGGCTCAGATAAGCAGAATCGCCTTCCTCAACTGTAACTATCTTTTGATTCAAGAAGTTCAACTACAGCGGTTATCATTGTATTTTACATCACACCAGATAGTTATCCTGAAAGACACACACTAAAACCTGTCTGCTCTGTGCCTCTATTTAATGCCCCACTCACCGATTTACCCATATCCATCTTTTAATCAATCATGTTTCAGGCTCAGAATACTTGGTATACCCATAAACAAGTACTGCATTATCAGCTGGGTTATCTGACTTGCATTAACACTCAACCCATGGAATAAAATTGCAATGACAACAGAAATAAGTTCAAACTTGTTTTGAAGGTGAAATCAATTTGAATTTAAAAGAGAGCATGTGAAGTTAATCTAAGACACACAGCATTAACATATGTGTTTGTTAACCATGACCCAGCCACCCTGATGTACAGATTAACACCTATCTCTCCATATCCTGCCTTGGCAGCACTTCACTTATTCCCTTCCTTCCAGGATCCATTAACATCAACCATCTGTTCCATTGTGAATGAGCTCCTTGAAAGAGAAGCTGACACCAGCAATCAGGTGAGCTATCTCGGCAACACCAATGCTTGTGTCTTCACATTCTCCCACCTGGAGAATATTATTATTGCAAGGCTGACAATCTGTACACAATTGTACACAATTACAGCACAGAGCTTTTCTCCATCTCGAGCGTAGAAAAGTAGATTCTGGTGTAATTTGAAATGTTCAGAGGTGACATGGGTCAAGTTTTGAATTAGCAGATAAGAACAGTAAAAGGAAATAAGAGAGGCAAAGAAGGTGTATGAGAAAAGAATGGTGGTTAATATAAAAGAGAGACTAAAGTCTTACATAAAATATAAAGTGTAAAAAATGATCAAAGGAAGGCACGGTGGATTAGGGAACGAAAAGGAAGCAAAGGTATGGCTGAGATACTAAGTGATTCCAAAGTGAAAGAAGAACTATTAAGGTGTTTAGCATATTTAATGGTAGGTAAATACCAGGCCCAGATGGAATTTATACCAGGCTTCTAAGAGAAACAAAGGAGGAAACACACTGACCATCATTTTCCAGTCCTCTCTGGCTACAGGCATAGTGTTAGAGGACAGGAGGATAGCTAATGTTTTTCTGTTGTTTAAAAAGAGAGAAAAAGTTGACTGAGTAATTACAGGCCAGTTGGCCTAACCTCGGTAGTGGGCAAATTATCAGAAAAAATTCTGAGGGACAGTACTAATCTTCATTTAGGGAGGCATAGATTAATCAAAGACAGCATAGATTTGTTAAGGGAAGGTCACATCTGACTAACCTGATTGAATTTTTTGAGGAAGTAACAAAGAGGGCAATTCATTTGATGTAGTCTACATAGATTTCAGCAAGGCTTTTAATAAAGTCCCACATGGCAGACTGGTCAGAAAAGTAAAAGTCTAAGGGATTCAAGGGAAAGTGTGAAGTTAGATCCAAAATTGGCTGTTACAGGAAGAAAAGGGTAAGAACATAAGAAATTGGAGCTGGAATAGACCATTTGGCCCTTCGAACCTGCTCTACCATTCAATAAGATCATGGATGATCTTCTACCTCAACTCCACCTTCTTGCACTATCCTTATATCCCTTAATTCCCTTAGTACCCAAAAAATCTATTGATTTCTGTCTTGAATATATTCAACGCATGAGCTCCCTGGGGTAGAGAATTCCAAAGATTCGCAACTATTTGAATGAAGAATTTTCTTTTCATCTCAGTCTAAATAGCTTACCCTCTATTGTAAGACTGTAACCCCATGTTTTAAATTCCCCAGGCAGCGGAATAATTTCCTCAGCATCTATCCTGTCAAGTCCCTTAAGAATTATATATGTTTCAGTGAGATCACCTCTCATTCTTCAAAACTCCAGGCCTAGGCCTAGTCTACACAATCTGTCCTCATAGGACAGGGTTTGGCTCGGGAGCCGCATGTGGCTCATGAAGGTCTCATGTGCGGTTCCTAGCCTTGATCGATCTAACGCATTTTTCAACTGGTTTGGAAGAAGTAAAAATGTTCATGTATGGCATATTGTCCATCTTCAAATATAGTTATCCGTGTGAACCAGGAAGGTTTGCAGTCCTGCTTGAAAATGAAAATGACAGCATACTGTTCAGATATCGAATGACTCTCCAAAGAAATTCAACAGCAGAAATTGCGTTAAAGTTAAAATTCCTTTTTTCATTTCCCATTCCATCTTCTTATTTATGCAAATATAAATATGCTCATCTCACATCTCTCTTTTTGATTATTATTGGCATTTGCGGGTCTTCAGAGATTGCATTTTGACTAAATGTAAAAAATTATTCTTCTTGTTATTAAGGTTGCCAACTCCTGTTAAAGGACAATCCCCTCATTCCAAAAACTATTCTAGTGGGCATTTGTTGCACTCCATCTAGGGCAAATATATCCTTTCTATGGTAAGAAGACCAAAACTGCACACAATACTCCAGGTGTGGCCTTACCAATACCCTGTACAATCGTAATGAGCCTTTTTTACTTTTATACTCCAATCCCTTTGTATAAAACTAATATATCATTTTCCTTCCACATTGTTTGCTGTACCTGCATGTTAACTTCCTATGATTCGTGTATAAGGACACCCAGGTCCTTCTGAATCAAAACATTTCTCAGTCTCTCACCATTCAAAAAAAAATCTGCTTTTTTATTTTTCCTACCAAAGTGGATAACTTCACACTTCATCATACTGTATTCATCAGTCATGTTCTTGACTTTTCATCCAACCTGTATCCAACTGCAGCCTCTTTTTGTCCTCCTCACTGCTTACTTTCCCCTCTAACTTTGTATCATAAGTAAACTTGGATACATTACGCTCAACCCCCTCATCTAAATCATTAATATGAATTGTAAATAGCTGAAGCTCAATTACTGATCCTTGCGATACCCCACTAGTTAAAGCATGCCAACCCAAAAACGTTCCATTTATTATTACTCTCTGTTTTCTGTCCATTAACTAATCCTCAGTTCATGCTAATACATTATCCCCAATCCCATGAGTTCCGATTTTATGTAATAACCTCCAGCATAGCACCTTATTGAATGCTTTTTGAAAATCCAATTACGCTCCATCCATTGGTTCCCCCTTAGTCCTCCTACTAGTTTCTTTTGGGCCTCCTTATCTCGAGAGACAATGGATACGCGCCTGGAGGTGGTCAGTGGTTTGTGAAGCAGCGCCTGGAGTGGCTATAAAGGCCAATTCTGGAGTGACAGGCTCTTCCACAGGTGCTGCAGAGAAATTTGTTTGTTGGGGCTGTTGCACAGTTGGCTCTCCCCTTGCGCCTCTGTCTTTTTTCCTGCCAACTACTAAGTCTCTTCGACTCGCCACAATTTAGCCCTGTCTTTATGGCTGCCCGCCAGCTCTGGCGAATGCTGGCAACTGACTCCCACGACTTGTGATCAATGTCACACGATTTCATGTCGCGTTTGCAGACGTCTTTATAACGGAGACATGGACGGCCGGTGGGTCTGATACCAGTGGCGAGCTCGCTGTACAATGTGTCTTTGGGGATCCTGCCATCTTCCATGCGGCTCACATGGCCAAGCCATCTCAAGCGCCGCTGACTCAGTAGTGTGTATAAGCTGGGGGTGTTGGCCGCTTCAAGGACTTCTGTGTTGGAGATATAGTCCTGCCACCTGATGCCAAGTATTCTCCGAAGGCAGCGAAGATGGAATGAATTGAGACGTCGCTCTTGGCTGGCATACGTTGTCCAGGCCTCGCTGCCGTAGAGCAAGGTACTGAGGACACAGGCCTGATACACTCGGACTTTTGTGTTCCGTGTCAGTGCGCCATTTTCCCACACTCTCTTGGCCAATCTGGACATAGCAGTGGAAGCCTTACCCATGCGCTTGTTGATTTCTGCATCTAGAGACAGGTTACTGGTGATAGTTGAGCCTAGGTAGGTGAACTCTTGAACCACTTCCAGAGCGTGGTCGCCAATATTGATGGATGGAGCATTTCTGACATCCTGCCCCATGATGTTCGTTTTCTTGAGGCTGATGGTTAGGCCAAATTCATTGCAGGCAGACGCAAACCTGTCGATGAGACTCTGCAGGCATTCTTCAGTGTGAGATGTTAAAGCAGCATCGTCAGCAAAGAGGAATTCTCTGATGAGGACTTTCCGTACTTTGGACTTCGCTCTTAGACGGGCAAGGTTGAACAACCTGCCCCCTGATCTTGTGTGGAGGAAAATTCCTTCTTCAGAGGATTTGAACGCATGTGAAAGCAGCAGGGAGAAGAAAATCCCAAAAAGTGTGGGTGCGAGAACACAGCCCTGTTTCACACCACTCAGGATAGGAAAGGGCTCTGATGAGGAGCCACCATGTTGAATTGTGCCTTTCATATTGTCATGGAATGAGGTGATGATACTTAGTAGCTTTGGTGGACATCCGATCTTTTCTAGTAGTCTGAAGAGACCACGTCTGCTGACGAGGTCAAAGGCTTTGGTGAGATCAATGAAAGCAATGTAGAGGGGCATCTGTTGTTCACGGCATTTCTCCTGTATCTGACGAAGGGAGAACAGCATGTCAATAGTCGATCTCTCTGCACGAAAGCCACACTGTGCCTCAGTACATACTCAAAAAGCTCTAACAGATTTGGCAAACATGATTTCATAAACCCCTGTTAACTCTGCTTAACCATGTTATAATTTTCTAAGTGCCCTGTTACCACATCCTTAATAATAGTATTTTGCCTACTAATGATGTTAGGCTAACTGGCCTATAGTTCCCCGTTCTCTCTCTTCCTCTTTTTCTTAAATAGTGGAGTTATGTCTGCTTCCTTCGAATCTAAGGAATTCTGGAAAATCAAAACCAATGCATCCACTTATCTGTAAAGCTACCTCTTTTAAAACCCTAAGATGAAGGTCATCAGGTTCAGGGGGTTTGTTGCCACTTAGTCCCATTAATTTCTCTAATATGAATTCTTATACTGATTTCTTTAAGTTCCTCATTCTCACTAGACCCTTTATTTCCGGAATGTTTTTCTGTATCCTCTACAGTGAAAACACATACAAAGGGCTGGATATGATCGCACTAGAGAGTGGACAGAGGAGATTTACGAGAATGTTGCCAGGAATGGAGAATTTTAGTTATGAGGAAAGATTGGATAAGCGGGGGCTGTTTTCTATGTTTCTTTGGGACAGAGAAGGCTGAAGGGAGATTCAGTTGATATGTATAAAATTACAAGGGGCCTAGATAGTGGATAGGAAGAGCCTATTTCCTTTAGCAGAGAGGTCAATACCCAGAGGGTAGTGGGGTCTGGAATTCACTGCCCAGAACAGTGGTAGAGGCAGAAACCCTCATTGCATTTACAAGTACTTGGATATGCATTTGAAGTGCTGTAACCTACAAGGCGACAGACCAAGAGCTGGAAACTGGGATCAGGCCAGATAGCTCTTTTTTGGCTAGCAAAGACATGACTGGCTGAATGGCCTTCTTTTGTGCCATAAATTTCTATGATTCTATGATTCTACATTGTATCTTCCTTCACAAAAGAAGAGAATCCTGCCAATGTCACAGTAAAGAACAAAGGGGTAGAGTAATTCAATAAGATTAAAATAAAGAGAATGTCCATAATAGGCGCAGATCTACTAGTCGTTATGACTGACGTGATATTTCTTTGGATTAGTGCAGCACTCAAAGTACAAAAATCACCTGGTCCAGATTGGATGCATCCTAGGTTGCTGAGGAAGTAAGGGTGAGCCTAACAAAGGCTCTGGCCACAACCTTTAAATCTTCTTTGGATAGGAATGATGCTAAAGAACTGGAGGTTTGCAAATATTGCATCTTGTCTACAAAAGCGAGAGGACAAAAACTGGCAACCTCAGGCTAGGCAGCATAGTGACAGTAGTGGGAAAACTTTTCTGTGAGAAAATGTATTGTCACTTGGAAAAACATGGGTTAATAAATGACAACCAGCATGTATTTGTTGAAGGCAAATTGTGTCTGACAAATTTGATCGAGTTCTTTAATAAAATAATGGAGAAGATTGATGAATATGGTTGATGTTGTGCATGTAGACTTTCAAAATGCATTTGATAATGCACCACATAATAGACTTTTTAGAAAAACTGAAGCCCATGAGATTAAAGGAGCAATGACAGCAGGGATATGAAATTGGCGAAGAAACAAAAAAGCAGAGTAATAGAGAATGGTTGTTTTTCCTGGACTTGGGTATGAAGGAATAATTTCAAAGCTTGCAATGAAATGTATAATAGCAGACTTCAGAAGAATATAGACAGACTAGTGAAAATCATGAAATTTAATGCAAGTAAGTGTGAAGTGATGCATTTTTGAAGGAGGAATGAGGACAGGCATGTAAACTGAAAGGTATAATTTTAATGGTAATGTAGGAACAGAGAGACCTGAAGTTTTCCATACACAAATATTTGAAAGTCGCAGGACAAGTTGATATGGCATATGGAATTTTGGGATTTCTAAATAGATGTAGAGGCTGGAATTTTACTGGGCCTGCAAGAGTGAGGTGAGAGGTGTGGCTGGGGTGGGCGATTGAAAAACACGGATGGGACACACTCACACGGAAGTCCGACCTCGTGATCTGACTTCCAAATTCTACGCCCAGAAGGAAAGATAGAAGATGGACTTCTTGGACGATGTGGCAGGACATCAATTCGGTCTGTTTAGAAGATAATCAAGAATTAATTTAAATCGAATTGATTGCAATTTTATGATGCAGTTTGCATTTATGAGTGGCGAACAGGCTTAAAGGCCCTTCAGAGCCCCAACTGGTTAAGGAGGGAGAGAAAGGGGAATGGGAGCCATTGCCAGCCAGAGGCGGTAAGCCTCTAAGGTTGCCAAGGCGCCATCACCAATGGGTGGGGGTCATGTAAGAGTACCAGTGACAGCAGGTGGGGATGGTATAAGAGTACCAGGGACAGTGGGTGGGGGGCCCTCAATGAGGGTCATGGAGGAGCAGTGGCACTTGCTTCAAGGGAGTAGCAAGGGGAAGGTCTCAGGGTAGGTGGATTGCAAAGATAGCACGAGAGAGGGAGAGAGACTACCTGACATGGGATTGATTCAGCAATACTTTGTAGCCCCCTGTGAGGAGGAGTGCACCAGATGAATGGAGGACGAGGCGCCGGTTGGTCCACAGCAGCAACAGCAGGAGCAGCAAGAGGGCCAGCTTCTGGCTGGAGATGTTGAAGAAGTGTGCAGAGGAAAGCGACGATAGCTGGCCGCTCGAAGAACGGCCTATCCGCAGGAGAGAGTCTACTGGACATGCCTCAACTATCTGCAGATGTCTGAGCAGCAGTGTCAGTGCAGACTAGGCTCTCCAGGGAGCCGGTTACTGATTTATCCACATGCTGCAGAATGGGCTGTGGGGTTCTGTACAAACCCAATGCCAGTGACCCTGAAGATCACTGTGGCTCTCAACCTCTATGCATCCAGATGTTTTCAGGGATCAACTGGGAACATGTGTGAGAGGTCTATCAGCTTCGGAGCCATCACTGGATTCCCCCAGATGCAAGGAGTCATTGACTGCATGTACATGGCCAATAAGGCTCCTATAGACCAGCCGGCGGCCTTCATGAACGATCTTCCATTCCTTCAATGTCTAACAGGTTTGTGACCACCGAAAGCAGATCCTTCAGGTATGTGCCGGGTTTCCAGGAAACAGCCACAACCCTTGCATACTTCAGCAGTCCCAGCTGCTACAGCTTTTCTGGTTCCCCGCATGCATTCAGGGATGGATTCTCGGGAATAATGAAGACATGGCTACTCACTGTGAGGGACCCTCGCACAGTAGAAGAGGAGGGATGCAATAGCTGTCACGTGTCCACCCTAACAACCATCCAGCAGGTGACTGGATTCCTGAAGGTGAGATTTAGGTACATGGACTGATCTGGTGGAGTCCTTCAGTACGTCCCAGCAAGTGTCGTTGTGGTCTGCTGTGCTCTGTACAATCTAGCCCTACAGAGGCGGGAGGCTTTGTATAATGAGGACATCACTGATTGCCACACTTCATCTGACGAGTTGGATGTGAAGGAGGCTGCTGAGTAGGCAGCCCAGGATGAGGAATCCCTTGCAATCCAAGGCAAGGGGAATTGAGAGATGTGTAAGGGAGGCATGGGACAACTTCATGCATTTGCTTTTCTGGTGACCTTTATGCCCTTTCAATATCAGTCCAATAAAGACTTACCTTAATGTGGACCTGCTGTTGCCTCATTCAGCTTGCACTCCATCGCCCAGCACCCAGGTTCACAGTGCACACTGATAAAGCTGAGGAGCTGCCCCAAATATCAACTAGCCTAACACAAGTAGTCCATTGAGGAAGCAAGGCTGCAGATGACATCTGACAAGGCAGCAAGAGATGCATGGACGACAAGCAAAAATAAGTGTGACATTGATTAATTGGCACCATTGCATAAAGGCTTAACATGCAGAAAGTCTAAACAGGAAGCCTGTGATCAGTGGTGTACCTCAGGGATCGGTGCTGGGACCCTTGCTGTTTGTAGTGTACATTAATGATTTAGATGTGAATATAGGAGGTATGATCAGTAAGTTCGCAGATGACCCGAAAATTGGTAGTGTTGTAAATAGTGAGGAGGAAATCCTTAGATTACAGGATGATATAGATGGGCTGGTAAGATGGGCGGAGCAGTAGCAACTGGAATTTAATCCTGAGAAGTGTGAGGTAATGCATTTTGGGAGGACTAACAAGGCAGGGGAATACACAATGGATGGTAGGACCCTAGGAAGTACAGAAAGTCAGAAGGACCTTGGTGTACTTGTCCATAGATCACTGAAGGCAGCAGCACAGGTAGATAAGGTGGTTAGGAAGGCATATGGGATACTTGCCTTTGTTAACTGAGGCATAGAATACAAGAGCAGGGCGGTTATGATGGAGCTATATAAAATGCTAGTTAGGCCACAGCTGGAGTACTGTGTACAGTTCTGGTCACCACATTATAGGAAGGATGTGATTGCACTGGAGAGGGTGCAGAGGAGATTCACCAGGATGTTGCCTGGGCTGGAGCATTTCAGCTATGAAGAGAGATGAAAAGGCTAGGCTTGTTTTCCTTGGAGCAGAGAAGGCTGAGTGAGGGGGGACATGATTGAGGTGTACAAGATTATGAGGGGCATTGATAGGTTTGATAAGAGGAAACTTTTTCCCTTAGCGGATGGGTCAAGAACCAGTGGGCATAGATTTAGGATAAGGGGCAGGAGATTTAGAGGAGATTTGAGGAACCATTTTTTAATCCAGTGGGTGGATGGAATATGGAACGCACTACCTGAAGAGGTGGTGGAGGCAGGAAACCTCACAACATTTAAGAAGTATTTAGATGACCACTTGAAACGCAATAGCATATAGGGCTACGGGCCAAGTGCAGGAATATGGCATTCGAATAGTTGGGTGCTGTATGGCCAGCACAGACACGATGGGCCAAAAGGCCTGTTGCTGTGCTATATAACTCTATGACTCGATGACTGATTTGTGAACCCCAAGGACATTGAGGTGCTCTTCTTATCACACTTAAGTGGGATCCTACAAGGTGTGACCCCTGCGCTTGCCCTAGGTGGAGGCAGGCTGCTGAGTGGGCTGCCCTGTGGCGTGGGATGACCTTGGTGGCTGTCCTCTGGCTGCCTGAGACTGGAGAGCCCCAGAATTCTGAGGGACTCCTGCACAGTTGAAGTACCCTCCTCTGTCATCACAACTATTGCAGATGGGGTCACTGGTAGAGAGGCTGAGGATTTTCTATCCACACTAAGAGCATTCTGACAGAAGCCCCCAGAAGCAGAAGGCAGCTGCTCCTCCTCCCTTGCAAGGCACACTTGCACCCCATGCTGACCTAAGAACCTGGGGACTCCATACGACATCCCCTTCTTGCCCTGCCACTGCTGCATAGAGCTCATGGTCAAGGTGATCACATGCAGGCCTGCACTTATTGCCAGCATTCACTGAGTGGTCTGCTGAATTAGGCTCTTCTTGAGGGTCGCCAATCTCTTGATGGAGGAAATCATGTGCACACACGCCGGAGACATGGTGGCACTCATAACCTGGATGGACTCCTCCATCATCCATGCATGGCTGCGCATAGTCTCTGGCAGCTCCACCAGATGTTCCCTCACCTCTCACTGCAGCTGTGGCAGTTGCCTTGTTGCTGATGACTCCAGCCTGGGGCTCAGCATGGGCCTCACCTCCAACAGTCCTCCGACTGTCAGCTGCCACAGCCTCTGTCAGCTGTTCAGGCCTAATTGTGATTTACTCACCAGCTTGTGACCCTGAATCTACACGTGAACGGATGCCTACTTAATGTGAGTATTTGCGCTGGTGGAGAGTGCAGGGGAAAGGTGTGATGGTGCACCCTCTGTGGATCCCTCCTCCTCCTCCTCAGAGGTAGACTGATGGCCCCCAGTCTCTGTGGCTAATCGTCCTTCAGGAATTCAGAGACCTGCATGAGAGAACACAAACATTTAGGGATTCCGGGTTCTCATCTCCTCATCCAAACCATGCCTGATGTGGAGCTTCATATGTGGACTGTGCCTCATGTGTCGCCCAGATACACCCCTGCACCTCTGTATTTGTTCACTCGCTTTCTTGCTTTGACACTCCTGTCTTGTCTTTAGCAATTGCTTGGCCACCCTGCAACCCAGCCAGTTCCAGGTGTTCCTCCTCTGCTGGGGTCACAGCATGGATATCTGGGATGCCTCCGGCAGTCTTGGCCTGTTCCTTGTCGCCCATTTCTCCCGCAAGCAGAAGGAGGAACTGCATTAGCTTTCACACAAAGACTAGCACAACACTGATGCAGGTGGTAGTCCTTTGGCCCATGAAGGGGGCCCCCGAATGGCTCCTCTCTACGTCCACTCTCAAGGGACGTGGTGGGAGTCAGCAAAGACAGAGGGCTGGCTGTCTCCAAAATGCCACCGTGCATCTGAAAGGATGTGCTGCTGTCATGGCCCCTTGCCTCCGTGTGGGTGCTAACTCTCTCCCCACTTAACTCACCATCCTGCATTGCCACATGCAAGCCTCAAAGAGGAGAGCATCATGGAGGACTCCCCTTTGAGGAGTGAAGATCCATTTGTGGCACTGCACCCATGCTCGGGGGTGGGGTGTGGGGTGACCCCACAGCTGCTGATCTCCTCTGCAATCCCCATCCAGGCTTGCTTGGTCAGGTGGGACCGTCTCTTGTCATACCTTGCAAAAAAGACCTCCTGCCTTGCCATTGCAGCCTGAAGGAGAACCTGCAAGGAGGCATCACTATACTGTGGAGCAATCCAGTGTCTTCCTGCCGTGGTGGTAGCAGACTCCCTGTCCGCTTGTTGGATCTTCATTTCAGGCACAGGGCTGCAGAGGTCTTCACTTCAGGCATGCCGTCTTCAGCACTGTTGCTGAGGCAATTCTCATCAACAAGGCTGTCGTCCAGGTCAGCGGCAGGCAACGGTGGACCTGGAAGGGACCAGGACTGGAGAAGAGCTATAAAAGAAAGAGCAGAGCTCGAGGCCTTTCACCTACCTGACGTGCAGGGCAGCGGCGGACCTGGAAGGAACAGCGCCGAGGAAGAGCGGGCCTCGAGGCCCTTCACCTACCTGACATCCAGGGCAGCGGCAGGCTCTCTGACTGTTTCTGCGTGTGCTGTGTTTGGATTAAGTGGGGAAAAAATTAATGGTGACATCACTGAATGTCTGTGCGCTGATTGGTTGGTGGGCGGCAGCTGTTATTGCCTGGGGATAGCATGTGATAGATTGGAGTTAAAAAAAGGTTCCTTTTAAATTAAAGCCCTAGGATAGCTACCTGTAAATTATTAGTAATTACTAGCTGTACTCGTGGTGTTTGCATGGAGTGAGGCTGTAAGTTGAATGAGGGTATTTTCGCTGGCTGGGGATGGTAGAAGGTGCTCTTTGGTCTCTTTTTTCTCAGCCTCAAAGGTACAGGGGATAAAAGTTGTTTGTAAATGGCTGGTAAGTTATTACACAAGCAGGTTTTCATTGTAAAGTTAAGTAATGGCAGGGCAGCTTGACCAAGCAGAATGTGCCTTCTGTGCAATGTGGGAGGTCGTGGACGTGCCATGTGACCTTGGCGAACACGTCTGCGGAAAGTGTCTCTGGTTGCAGAAGCTTGAGCTTCGGGTTTCAGAGCTCGAACGGCGGCTAGAGTCACTGTGGCGCATCCACGAGGTGGAGGACTACGTGGATGGCAGGAGGTGGTCAACCCGATGCCTAGGTGATCACAGTCAGTGGAGGGAGTGTCTGAGTGGCTGCCAGATGGACAAAGAAGCCAGGGCTGGTAGTGCAGGAGTTCCCAGAGGACATCCCACCTTCTAACCAGTATTCAGTTCTGAGTACTGATGGGAAAGAGGGTTCCTCTGGAGAATGCACTGATAGTCATAACCGGAACATCATGGGGGCTCAGCTGTGCTGGGATGGGGAAAAATGGACAAGAGAGCTATCGTGGTAGGTGATTATATGGTTAAAGGAACAGATAGGCGTTTTTGTGGTTGCAGATGTGATTCCAGGATGGTGTGTTGCCTCCCTGGTGCAAGGGTCATGGATATCACCGAGCGGTTACAGAGTATTCTGGAGGGTGAGGGTGCACAGCCGGAGGTCGTGATCCACCTTGGTACCAATGACATAGGTAGAAAGAGTGATGAGGTCCTGCAATAAGAATTTAGGGAGCTAGGTAGCAGATTAAGGAGTAGGACCTCAAAGGTTGTCATCTCTGGGTTTCTCCCGGTGCCACGGGCTAATGAGTATAGGAATAGGAGGTTAGAGCAGATGAATGCATGGCTGAAGAGATGGTGCAGAAGGGAGGGCTTTAGATTCCTGGATCACTGGGCCTGTTTCTGGCAAAGGTGGGATCTGTACAAGTTGGACGGGTTACACCTGAACCGGAACGGGACAAACATCCTTGCTGGGAGGTTTGCTAGTGCTGTTGGGGGGGGTTTAAACTAATTTGGCAGGGAGATGGGATACAGAGTGGAAGCACAGTAGGGGGTGATGTACAATCAAATATAGAAGAGAAACTGAGTCAGTCTGGAAGGCAAAGTAAATCTAGACCTGTTCAGGCCCAAGCAAATAATGCAAGGCTAGATTGTATCAATTTTAATGCAAGAAGTCTGACTAGTAAGGCAGATGAATTGAGGGTGTTGATTAACACATGGGAATATGATATTATTGCTATCACTGAGACATGATTGAGGGAAGGGCACGACTGGCAGCTCAATATCCCAGGGTATAGAATCTTCAGACGTGATAGGGGAGAGGGTAAGAGAGGAGGTAGTATTGCACTGTTGACTAAGGAGTCAATTACTGCAGTAAGGAGGTATGATATCTTAGAAGGTTCTTCCATTGAGGCCATATGGGCAGAACTTAAAAACAAAAAGGTGGCAATCACTTGGCTGGGAGTGTACTACAGGCTCCAAACAGTCAGGGAGAGATAGAGGAGCAGATATGTAGGCAAATCTCAGAGATGTACAAAAATAATAGGGTAATAATAGTAGGGGATTTCAACTTCCCCAATATTAGAGGCGATAGTATTAGTGCAAAAGGCTTAAAGGGGACGGAATTCTTCAAGTTCATTCAGGAGAGCTTTCTGAGCCGGCACATAGAGATTCCTACAAGAGGAGGGGCGGTACTGGTTCTAATCCTCGGGAATGAAGCCGGACAAGTGGTAGAAATGGCAGTGGGGGAGCATTTCGAGGATAGTGACCATAAATCTCTAAGATTTAAGGTAGTTATGGAAAAAGAAAAAGAGGGACCGGAAATAAAAGTATTGAATTGGGGGAAGGCAGATTTCAATATGAAAAAACAGGATCTGACCAAAGTGGACTGGGAGCAGCTTCTTCTAGGAAAGTCTATATCAGACCAGTGGGAGTCATTCAGAAAGGAAAGGTCCAACATGTTCCTGTAAAGGTGGAGAGTAGGACCAACAAGTCCAGGGAACCCTGGATGTCAAGGGATATAGAGGATTGAATAAGGAAAAAAAAAGGAGGCTTATGGCAGATTCAGAGTGCTGAAAACAGCGGAGACCCTAGAGGAGTGTAGAAAGTGTAGGGGATACTTAAAAAAGTAATTAGAAGAGTGAAGAGGGGGCATGAAAAAACACTGGCAGACAAAATAAAGGAAAATGCCAAGGCATTTTATAAATATATTAAGGGCAAGGGGATAACCAGGGAAAGAGTGGGGCCCATTTGGGATCAAAGAGGAAATCTATGTGTGGAGCCGGAGGACATAGGTGAGGTTTTGAATGATTACTTTTCATCTGTGGAAAGGGACGATGTAGGTGTAGTGATCAGGGAGGGGGATTGTGATATACTTGAGCAAATTAGCATTGTAAAGGAGGAAGTATTAGCTGTATTAGTGGGCTTAAAAGTGGATAAATCCCCGGGCCCAGATGAGATGTATCCCAGGCTGTTATGTGAGGCAAGGGAGGAGATAGCAGGGACTCTGACACAAATTTTCAAATCCTCTCTGGCTGCAGTAGAGGTACCAGAAGACTGGAGGACAGCGAATGTGGTACCATTATTCAAGAAGGGTAGCAGGGATAAACCTGGTAATTATAGGTTGTGAAACTATTGGAAAAAAAATCTGAGAGACAGGATTAACCTCAACTTGTAGAAGCAGGGAGTAATTTTTTTAAAACTTCATTCATGGGATGTGGGTGTCGCTGGCCAGGCCAGCATTTATTGCCCATCCCTAATTGCCCTAACTGAGTGGCTTGCTAGGCCATTTCAGAGAGCATGTAAGAGTCAACCACATTGCTGTGGGTCTGGAGTCACATGTAGGCCAGACCAGGTAAGGACAGCAGATTTCCTTCCCTAAAGGACATTAGTGAACCAGATGGGTTTTTACAGCAATCGACAATGATTTCATGGCCATCATTAGACTAGTTTTTAATTCCAGATTTATTAATTGAATTCAAATTCCACCTTCTGCTATGGTGGGATTTGAACCCATGTCCCCAGAGCATTACCCTAGGTCTCTGGTCCAGTGACAATACCACTACGCCACCGCCTCCCCAGCAATAGTCAGGGATAGTCAGCATGGCTTTGTCACGGGGAGGTTGTGTCTAACAAATTTGATTGAATTTTTTGAGGCGGTGACTAGATGTGTAGATCAGGGTAAAGCAGTTGATGTAGTCTACATGGACTTCAGTAAGGCTTTTGACAAGGTCCCGCATGTGAGATTGGTTAAGAAAGTAAGAGCCCATGGGATCCAGGATAATTTGGTAAATTGGATCCAAAATTGGCTTCGTGGAAGGAGGCAGAGGGTGATGGTCGAGGCTTGTTTTTAGCGACAGGAGGCCTGTGACCAGTGGGGTATCACAGGGTTCGGTGCTGGGACCCTTGCTGTTTGTAGTGTACATTAATGATTTAGACGTGAATATAGGAGGTATGATCAGCAAGTTCGCAGATGACACAAAAATTGGTGGTGTCGTAAATAGTGAGGAGGAAAGCCTTAGATTACAGGACGACATAGTTGGGCTGGTAAGATGGGCGGAGCAGTGACAAATGGAATTTAATCCTGAGAAGTGTGAGGTGATGCACTTTGGGAGGACTAATAAGGCAAGGGAATATACAATGGATGGTAGGACACTGGGGAGTACAGAGGGTCAGAGGGACCTTGGGGTGCTTGTCCATATATCACTGAAGGCAGCAGCACAGGTAGATAAGGTGGTTAGGAAGGCATGCGGGATATTTGCCTTTATTAGCCAAGGCTTAGAATATAAGAGCAGGGAGGTTGTGTTAGAGCTATATAAAACACTGGTTAGGCCACAGCTGAGGTACTGTGTACAGTTCTGATCACCACACTATAGGAAGGATGAGATTGCACTGGAGAGGGTGCAGAGGTGATTCACCAGGATGTTGCCTGGGCTGGAGTATTTCAGCTACAAAGAGAGACTGGATAGGCTGTGGTTGTTTTCCTTGGAGCGGAATGGCTGAGGGGGTTCTGATTGAGGTATACAAAATTATGAGGGGCATTGATAGGATAGATAGAATAAAACATTTTCCCTTAGCAGAGTGGTCAATAACCAGGGGGCATAGATTTAAGGTAAGGGGCAGGAGGTTTAGAGGGTTGTTGAGGAAAAGTTTTTTCACCCAGAGGGTGGTTGGAATCTGAACACATTACCGGAAGGGGTGCTAGAGGCAGGAACCCTCACAACATTTAAAAATTATTTAGATGGGCACTTGAAATGCCATAGCATACCAAGGCGACAGGCCAAGTGCGGGAAATGGGATTAGATTGGATGGGTGCTTGATGGTTGGCGCAGACGCGTTGGGCCTAAGGGCCTGTTTCTGTGCTATACAACTCTGACTCTAAGGCAGAACTGCATGAAGGGCTGGCAGCCCTTTAACGATGGCACCAACATCTGTCATTCAGTCAGCTGACGCAGCCATCGGCACCTCCTTGCCCACCTCCGCTCATCAATTGGCTGGGCTCTATGCCTCCATGTCATTAATTGGCCGGCCACTGTGTGATAGAGTTCGGCTGCTGCAAGTGGCTCGTGGGGCAGCAGCACCCACCTCCGGTGCCCCCACCGTGACCTGCACCGTCCAAATAAAATTCAGGCCATAGAGTGCAAAACTAAGCATTTATAAATCACTGATTAGGGATTAGTTGAAGTATTGTGTTCAATTCTGTATATCACACTTCAGGATAGATGTCAAAGCTGTAGAGTTGTTTCAGATTTACTGGAATGGTACCAGGAACAGGGCACTTCAGTTATGTGGACAGTCTAGAAAAGCTGGGATTGTTCTCCTCAGAGCAGAGAAGGATAAGGGATGATGTGATCTAGATGTTCAAAATTATGAAGCATTTTTAATAGAGTAAATAAGGAGAAACTGTTTCCAGTGGCAGGAGGTTCGGTAACCAGAAGTAATAATATTTAAGGTAATTGGCAATTAAACCAGAGGGTAATTGAGGCAAAAAAAATGCTGCAAGTTGTTATGATCTGAAATGCGCTGACCGGAAGGGTGGTGGAGGCAGATTCAATGGTAACTTTCAAAAGTGAATTGTGTATATACTTGAAAAGGGAAACTTTGTGAGGCTATGGGGAAAGAGCAGGGGCATGTGACTAATTTTAAAGCTCTTTCAAAAAGCCAGCACTGGCATGATGGGCTGAATGGCTTCCTTCTGTGCTGTATGATTCTATGATCCTATGAAACTTAATCTATAAATTTCTTGTCCATAAATTGGTCCAGATATTATCCTCAATACAGTAATACAAAGCTTGTATATGACCCATTATAATCCAACCTTAATAATGAGCTTCAACAGTTTATTGATAAATGGATGGATGCCTGGATAAGTAGAGAGATGGACAAACAGCTAGTGAGATATGTCAACAGGAGCTCAATCTCCATCACTCACTAATAAAATATTTCCTCTGTGTTTAAATTTGGTTAATAAAGACAGTTTTGTAAAATAATTATCGTTTAACTTTACACCCAGAGCAAAGTACATCCCTAAAGTCTCTTTAAGCAACTAGATTAGATTTCAACTTTGATATGAATCGCGACTGCAATGAATAATTTCAGCCCATGTTGGCAAATCCTTTCATGCACTAATAACCTGTCCAGAGTGGTAACAAATTAGCGAGCAAAGATTAATATGTTTCCTGAGGTAATGATTATTAACGTAAAAGAGATCCAGATTTATCAGCACTTAGGATATCATTTTTCTCTCAGATTTTTGTCCAGTTTTAATAAAATTCCATGATAACTTAATATTAACAGTAGAGATATTCCCAATTCCTATTCCATTGCAGTTTTGTGATTGTACTGATTATTTCCACAGCAAGCATGAAATGTTGTACTAGAACTAATATAAGGTAGCTAATGCATTTTCACTTTATTATTTAAGTTAGTGGATTGGTGGTTCAAGCCTCATTCTAGTATTTCAGCACATAATCCACGGTTCAGGGCAGTGTTGTATTGTTGGAGCTGACATCGTCCAGATGAGACATTAAACTGCGAGTCCATCTGCCTGATTAGGTGGATGGTAAAGATCGTATCGCACCATTGAAAGTAGCACAGGTAGCTTTCCCATTGTCCCTGCTAGCATTCCTTTATCATCCAACACCACTAAAAATAAATTAATTGGTCATTCATCTCATTTGCCTTTTATGGGACGGGCCTTGCTCTGTGCAAAATACCAGATGGGCTGGATTTTAACAGCCGACGGCGGGCGAGCTCAAAAAATGGTTGTCTGGGTGCGGGCCACATGGCAAAGAGCTGTCACGATCTCACACACAGCGGCTTATTTACATAGCCGGGGCAGCCCATCACCCATCACCACCCACTCCCCTCCCCCCCCCCCCCCACCCCCGCAATCTCATGGAGAGGGTGAACTGTCCGTCCCCGGCAATGGCGCCAGCTGTCTGTGCGCAGGTATGGCGCCATTTTTAAAGGGCAGCCAGCACTGCCGGTCAATTTGAATTTTTAAAGATACCCCCTCACCAAAATATATTAATAAATTTCTAACGCCCCTTTCCCACCAGTGATGACAATTACATAAATTATTTGCCCTTTCCTCCCCAAAATGCTTACCTTTTAAATCTGACCTTCCCCCCAAGACTGCACAAGGTTTAAGGTTCACCGCTTCCCACCATCCCCTGCATTTACATTTATTTGACCCCGTTTCCCTCCCCCCCGCACACTGAAAATCTTAACTCCTCCCACCCTCCCCACCAGTGTTATGCCATCTTTCCGCGGACGGGAAATTGAAGGCACAGGAGTGCCGGCTGTTGCACTGAGGATTGCAGGAGGCCGGGAAGATTGAAGGTAAGTTCAGTTAAATTTATGCATGTCATTAATTTAAATATTGAAATCCAGGTCCCGTTGCTCAGCAGCGGTGGGGGCCACCACGGAGCCTCACCGCTGCGAGCCCCATCTTTCAGCAGCCCCCCCGTCACAGAGCTCGATGTCAAGGGCTCGGTAAAATCCAGCCCAATGTGTTTGCCTACATAACTATCAGTCCATTGTATTTGAACTACATTGAGACATTTCCGAATGACTTGAGAAGGCATGATCTCAGTGTAAGTCTTTCATTTTCTTTTTCACTTTAGTGATAAGGACATTGCCTCTTGAAAACTGGACTGATACAGTTCAAATTCATTATTGTGTAAGAATTTTACAGCCAAAAGACAGAGGAGAATTCCGCCTAAGGTCTGAGCTGGATTTGAAAAGTCAGCACTGAGCCATCCTCACCTCAGTGAATGGGCATCATGAGTCACAGCAGCAGAAAAAGTGAGATTCTTAGAGAAATTGACAGGCAAGATGCTGAAAGACTATTTCCCTGAGAGTCTAGATCTATGGGTCATCATCTTAGCGTGAGGGGTTAATCATTTGGGACTGAGATGAGGAGAAATTTCTTCACTGAGAAGTTTGTGAGTCTTCGGAATTCTCTACCCCAAAGGGTCATGGATGCTCAGTTGGTGAGTTTATTCAAGACTAAGGTTGATAGATTCCACTATGGGAATCAAGGGTTATGGGGATAGAGTGGAAAAGTGAAGTTGATGATGTTCAGACATGATCTTATTGAATGGCGAAGCAGGCTCGAGGGGCTTTATGGCCTACTTCCTGCTTTTATTTCATTTGTTCTTATGCTCTTTCTGAAGTTATGTTACCAGAGGGCACCATTCAATTCAGAAGCCCCAGAGATCTGCTCAATGTTTCAGTCATTAATTCCTAATTTAACTTATCATCCATTGTTTTCAACACTAATCGTGTCCTGCACCATCGATCTTGGCCTTTTACTTTTATGTTTCAATAAAAATAAAGTTACATTGCGACTAACATTCCTTCTATACTGGTCCACCAATGTGCGTCAGGCTGAAACTGCACCAGAGTGATATCACTCTATTTCTTATACGAGCAAGTCTACTGAGTTGGTTAGCTCTTTGAAAGAGCTGGCACAGGCATGAGACCGACTGACTTCCTTCTGTGCTGTGTGATTCTATGATTCTGTGAAATAGGTTTAAGCTCTATTTTAATATAAAGATCGTTTGGAATCAAATTAATCACGCTGTTATAATCAAGGTCAGTCAGAGAGTTAAAAAGACATACTACTATAATTAAACTGGTACTGCATGACAATGTGATAGCTGACTCAACAGTTCCAGTGGTTGATTAAATCCAAAGTATAGCTTTGCTCTATTAAGAACTTTCTAGAATTGCTGTTATGGAGAAAGAAATAGCGGATCTTGTTTTCTTTCGGAAATAATTTTGAGTGATTTGTGGCAACCCAGTTGCCAGTTTGTGCAATCACAGGGTATCATATCTGCACTACAGAGAGAGCTATTGTGTGTCACACAGTGTGACAACTTTATAACAAAATACCTGGCATGGCACCACCTACAGGGGTAACAAGAACTGTAGATATTTATATTGAGCTTTGACTGAAACACATGACCCATGTACCAAACATAATAGACAATAGATACAATTGTATTCAGAACATCCTTCTGTATTTATTTATTTGGAGATACAGCACTGAAACAGGCCCTTTGAGTCTGTGCCAACCATCAACCACCCATTTATACTAATCCTACACTAATCCCATATTCCTACCACATCCCCACCTTTCCCTACCTATACTAGGGGCAATTTATAATGGCCAATTTACCTATCAACCTGCAAGTCTTTAGCTATGGAAGGAAACTGGAGCACCCAGCGAAACCCACACAGTCACAGGGAGAACTTGCAAACTCCGCACAGGCAGTACCCAGAATTGAACCCTGGTCGCTGGAGCTGTGAGGCTGCGGTGCTACCCACTGCGCCACCTTTGCTTCCACTTGCTGGTATGCTGGAAGTTAAAAGAGGTATCTGCTTAAAAGAGAACCCAGAATCAGATGATAAGTTTTGAAGAAGCTGTTGATAATTGGCTTGTCTCTTCAAATGTATTTGGTTGTGTTAATTTCTGAAACAATTTTCAACTGGCCTGGAATAATCCACTTCAAAATAATCTTTCTTTTGAGTCTTTCTTCCATTACTTCATTAAACATCTTCATTTAAAATCTTTCCCATGTCTACTTATTTCTCGGACTGGTGAAGAGCACAGCACAACTCAACTTGGGACAGTCTTTAGCTGATTGTTATGTAAAGAATAAAATCTGTCCATGGACTCGATGGCAGTGGATGGGTGCATTCCAAGATCATGTCTTCCTCCCCGACGTCATGGAATGCAAGTTTTAATGAAATATTAGGCTGCACCGAGGAGTCTTTCCCTAAGAAGACAATTTTTCTGAACAGGTAAAACTTAACTCCAAACAGCATGTAACAAAATACTTTAATATCGGAATTTTCCTGTCCAGTCAAGCAAGTAGCAGTTGCTCAGGACTGTTTCAAATGAATGCTCAGTGCTGGATTAAAATATACCAATTAATTACCAATTGCTTTGAAGCAGACATTTAATATTAGTACTTATCTAAGGCTAGGATGAAACTGCTAAGAGTGCTAATTAACTGATGATTGCAGTGACAAAGGACAACAGAGCTGAGATACTACAATTGTAAAAGGTGAAGGGGCACAATTACTGAATAATCGGAGCTGCCTAGCCGACTTGGACCTGCCCATAACTATAGGACAACTGAAGGAGAGGCAGTGGAGGGAAATGTGTCCTCACTCATGTGTGTGCATGTGTGTGTGAAATTACCTAGGAATTACTTTGCAGCAAAAAGGAAAACAAGGTTGATCTCAGCCAAATGGCTTAGCATATGTCGGCAGTGCAATGTTTGCACACACCCAACGTGACCTGACCTGACCTTGTGTGAATTTCTGGATTCAGCATATTCAGTGTGGAATGGATGAGCACCAAGGTGTTTGGTACCTACATTTAGCTGCTTGCCCATTAGAATTCCCAGAAAAGCATTAAATATCCACCGAAGTTTAAAGAGGCAACACAATAGTTCCAGAATTAAAGTTGAACCACGTCAGGCAGCAGTCGTGCAGCCAAAGCCCCCACCCGGAGTTCGCTGAAGCATTACATAGAATTTACAGTGCAGAAATAGACCATTTGGTCCAACAGGTCTATGCTGGTGCTTATTTTCAATATGAGCTTCCTCACAGCTTACTTCATCTCTATCAACATATCCTTCTAACGAGGGATGAGTGATTAATCCTGTCTTGTTGTTATCTTCCTGATTCTATGACTTAGTTAAAATAATTGCTTATCACCCTCCAGGGTTCACCTCTCAGCACCTCCCTTTCCAAATAACTCCTTTACTTACATCTTTATTTGCAGCATCTTCCAACAACTTTTTCCATGTAGTCTAGGTGCACACCCATTGGATCAGTACAAGACCTCCAGAGATTGTATCCCGGACTAGTTTGAAATTTGAGAATTTTCTCGGGGACGCAGCTCTGCACCTTAAAGAAGGTGCAATGCTGTTAATCGACATGCTGCAAAAATGCAGTGTGCACATTTGAGAAAAGTTGAAGGTGGAACTGGATGGAATGGAAAAACAAGGCATCATTCGATGAGTGCAACATTGCACAGGCTGATGCAGTTCCAAGACGACTGCGATCAAGAAGGGTGGTTCAATTTGACTATATTTAAACCTAAGGAGGTGAAACAAAGCTGCATGATACCAATGCTAGAAAAGTTAAACCCAACATTTGCTGGAGAGAAACACTTTTCCAATTTAGACGCAAAAAATGGATATTGGTCCGTACACTTGTTGAGAGAGTTGCAAGAGTTAACAAGCCAGGATATATTTCAACAGCTATGGACCAGATAATGGAACAAGTCCTGGGCTGTGTGTGTATTGTGGATAACATCGCCATAGTAAATGCGTGGAAGAAGAGCATGACATAAACCTTCACTTCTGTAGGGAATTCTGTGGCGAGTAACTCACCTCCTGACTCACCAATGCCTGTCCCATCTACAAGGCACAAGTCAGAAGTATGATGGAATACTCTCCACTTGCCTGGATGGGTGCAACTCCAACAACACTCAAGAAGCTCAACACCATCCACGACAAAGCAGCCCGCTTGATTGGCACTACATGCACAACCTTCAACATTCACTCCCTTCAACAGTGGCAGCAGTGTGTACCATCTACAAAACGCACAGCAGCAATGCACCAAGGCTCCTTCAACAGCACCTTCTAAACCCACGACATCTACCATCTAGAAGAACAAGGGCATTAGCTGCATGGGAACACCACCTGAAAATTCTCCACCAGGTCATGCACCATCCTGATTTGGAACTACATTGCCGTTCCTTCACTGTCGCTGGGTCAAAATCCTGGAGTTCTGTTCCTAACAGCACTTTGGGTGTACCTACCCCACATGGACTGCAGCAGTTCAAGAAGGCAGCTCACCACCACCTTCTCTAGGGCAATTAGGGATGGACAATAAATGCTGGCCTAGCCAGCGATGCCCACAACCCCTGAACGAATAAAAAAAATGTCATCCTTGATCACAGACCGGTTACATCAGAAACAAGGTAAAGTAAACGATGCACATGATGTGCGTGTGGGTGCAGAATTACTGCCACTATACATTGGCCGGAAGGCGAGGGTCCTACACCTGCAAGAACAGATGTGGATCCCAGCAGAGGTGTCCAAGGTGTACAAAGAACCATGTTTGTATGAAGTGACAACACCAAATGGTGCAGTATTGCAAAGGAATCAACCTCACCTCAGGAGATTTTCTGCCAGCCATGCATAAGGCGACCAACCAGCATCACCTACGCGTACCCGCATACCTTTTGCAGACAGGAGACAACAAGCGACTCATGGACAACTGAGGACAATCCTTCCAAACATAAACTTCAGGAGGAGAGACCGGACAGTTTGGGAACACACCCACATGTCATTATCACAAGGTTTGGTCGAGTCAGCCGACAACCAGTACAGTTCCAAACGTAGACAGCACCTTGAAGAGGATTGTTCCAAATGTTCTTGTTACAGTTGAATGTTTTATGTAAATAGTTTTATAGTTGTCAAATTTCTTATATCTCATAAGGGTGGCTTATTCAAGTACATATTAATGTTAAGCTATATGGGGTTGTCATTTAAGGAAAGGGGGATGTTAAAATAGTATATTTGTTAGTAAGTTAAATATAATTATTTAAATATATGTTTATGCTGATATGTATGTCATCACAGGATGCAATATCATGTGATTCGGTCCTCTTGCACAGTTCGCACCTGTAAGCTAAAGCAACAAGTCTCCATTAAAATTCCATGTTCAACCTCTATTCCTACCCTTCATTTGTATTAATCTAGAAAGAAATAATACAACATATCCTGCAGCTAAAAATTAGAAAAAAACAAAGTCATCACCTTCATCGACACGATAAGCTCCTTTCCAGTAACTCTGCCCTCTATCTCAGGATAAATAAGGCTATTCACAATCTCGGTGGCCTGTTCAGCCCTAAGCTGAACTTCTGACCCAAAATCCACTCCAATTCAAAGACTGCTATTTTCGCCTCTGTAACATTGCGCATTGGTGCCCCTAACTCAGCTGATCTGATGCTGAAACCCTCGTCCATGCCGTTCCCACTTCCAGACTCCAAACTTTCAATCCTCCACCTTAAGTAAACTTGAGCCTAACAGACAATAATATCCATATCCCATATCACATGCCCATTACCCTGGTTCTCATTGGCCGACATTGACTCCTGGTCCCCCAGCACCTCAAATGTAAAATTTTCATCCCTGTATTTAAATCTCCCCATGATCTGCATGATTTCATTTATTCCTATCACTGCGACCTCCTCTAAGCTACCTTGCCTGAAATCTCTGTTCTTCTAACTCTGGCTTTTTGTGCATACCGCTCTCCCTTATCTCCACCATTGCCATCAGCCTCCTAAGTCCAACAACCTGGGATTCTGTCCCTAAATGTCTCACATCCCCACTTCCATCTTCTCCTTTATAATGCAAATTAAAAACTTAGCTTTTTGACCAAGCTTTTGCTCACCCTAATAGTTCCATCTTTTGGCTTGGTATCTGTTTTTATTACACCTCTGTGAATTGCCTGAGGAGACTGTAGGGTCTTCCTCCATGTGCTCCATATTAAATCTTTATTGTGTAACAAAGTTATGGAGTATTGCAATTGTTGCTTCACTATGTCAATGATGTGCTCACTTATTACCCCATGTTTTCTCTTGATGTAGACTTTCCCCACATAAGTATACATGTTTTCATTCTTTCTCAATGGAGAAGGGCAGAAACTTCATGTAATGCAGAAGAACATAAGAAAATTATAGGACAAGAAAAGGCCATTTCGAACACTGAAACTTCTCTCTCTGGTATATGACTTCTCATAGGAAAGTACACATGAGATTCAGATATCACAAAAAGCAGAATTATTACCTAGCATTGATATTTCATCCAGCTATTTAAATAAATAAGAAAAAATGTAATCATCTTTTTTGTCGTACCAAATCCTGTTTTGGATCTTTTCAAAATTAATTCCTGCGATATGGGTATCACTGGCAAGGCCAGAATTTATTGCCCATCCTTAGTTGTCCTTGAGATAGTGGTGGCAAGCCTTCTTCTTGAACCGCTGCATTCCATGTGATGAAGGTATCCGACAGTACTCTTTGAATTTTGAACCAGCGACAATGAAGGAACGGCAATATACAGTGAAACCTGTCTAATTGGATGCCCCCCAAAAATGGGCAACTGCAAAAATGGAAACTTACTGAGAGACCCAAGTAACTTATGATAATATGTACAAGAGATAATCTGAAATCATAGACATTTGCAAATTACGAACTACAGACGGCCTTCAATGCTCAAAGCCCTTTTACAACTTAAACACTGCACATAGCCCCAACTTCCCATCAGTTTTCCTTCAGTCACCAGCTGCACTGAGCTTCATGGTGTAATTTCCTGTCTTGGGCCCAGTGATGTCACCACCAGCATCACAGATAGCCAGGAGCAGCTGGTGTTCGAAACACTCGAGGGTTGGCAATCGGGGGAACTCAGGAGTCAGAGGAGCTCTGGAGTAATTGGAGGAGAACTCAAGAGTTGTGGAGAGCTCAGGAGTTGGGGGGGTGGGGTAGTCAGGAGTCAGGGGGAGCTCAGGGGTTGGCAATCATGGAGGCCTCAGGTGACTACTTAATGGGGGCTGTGGAAGAGGGAGAGTGGGAAATCAGGGATGGGGAAAAGAGGGAGCCTGGTGGCACAGGGAGAGAGGGAGACTGGTGGACCAGGGCTAAGGGAATAAGGGAATGGGATTGGGGAGAGAGGGAGTCTGGGGAACAGGGGATGGGGAGAGAAATAGACTGGGGAATGGGGATGCGGCATAGATATGGAAACTGGAGAATGGGGGTTTGGCGGAGTTATGGAGAATGAAGGAATGTGGGCTTGTGTTCAGGTGTCACATGCTCAGTCACCATATGATCAGACATCACATGGTCAGATGTCATGTGATCAAACCTCCAGGATTGCCTCCAGAGTTGGCAACCCAACTCACCAGCTTCCTGAATCAAAGAAAACATGCGTGAATAGCAAGAGTGGCTGTCCTTTCCCGCCCCAGCATCATTTCCTTAAATTCTTTCAGCGGCTGCTGGCAGCTTCACTCCTCCTGACCCTGCCATCTTCTTCCTTCCCTTGGCTTCTAATGGTAGATCCACCTCTTTGAGGTGCTTTGGCTTTGCAGAGTGAAGGTGGATGGCTCTCCTGGGTCTCTGCCTCCCAAAGCGTTGGACAGGCCTGTGAGTCCCAGCTATCAGTCAGTCTTCCTGCAGACTTACTGCTCAACCAGAAAACTGCATGCTCCTTCACATAACATTACCTGTTGCGTTTTCCTTTCCAAATGCTCTCAATCCACTCTAAAACTTGTCTTTGGAAGCTTCAATGTGACCCAACATCACATTTCGCTCTTTTGCTGCCCTGTGACTGCCCTAATGCTGGTAATGCAGTTCATTACTGAAGTTACACTTTGCTTCAAGTAAAAGTGGTTTGAAAAGAAATGGGAATTTACACTGCAAAATTGTTAAATGAACAGAGTTAAATGTTGGTGTGTGGGAGGAGGATTCTTAGCACTGCTGCAGCTGATTATGTGCTAATCATAGTCTCAGCTGGTTTGGGATGGGGAACATTCATTTGCTGGGAAAATTTGTTATAGTACATAAAATGACCATTTGAAAATATGCAAGTAAAGGAAAGCTAATGTCAGTTTTAAGGTGTTCTTAATTTACAGATTACATTGTATGTCCAAGTCGAGATAGTATCTGACTTGAACAGGAACTTGGAGGTGATGGTGCACCCATGCATCTGCTGTCCTTGACCATTTAGGCGGTGACCGTCGCAGTCTTGCTAATGCTGTTGAAGAAGCCTTGATGATTTGCTCCAGTGATTTCTGTGCGTAGTACAGACTACTACCCCAGTACGTCAGTGATGGACAGACTGTGTGCTGAAAAAAGAGACATTTTGTCAAAGCTTTACACTCATCAGGACAGATGCATGAATGCCAAATTTCAAAGGGAGCAACAATTTATACTGCATGAGAAAAGAGTGCAGATTGGTTGGCAAGTCGACTCTGATTGGTCAAGACATTGCCATGGAGAATGCACCAGGTAACTGTCATCCCCCATGTTTTTCTTTAATTCCAGGAGGTGCAACATCTGGGTATGTTCCTTTTGCTTGCAGAGGACAGGTCCCTGCATATGAATATATGTAGCTTCCAGTATGCATAAGTGTGCCACATTGCAAGTCTTATTGATAATCTTAAATTGGTTGTGAGAATAATTCTTAGCACACTTGGGATTGTTCAGTAAGTGCTGTTCAATCACATCTAATGTTTAACATTGTGTTCTGTATTTTGCAAGTACTGGCTAGTTGCGTATGGTCAGTACTCTGCATATTGTGAACAGCTGAAGAGACATGCTGTTTAATGCAATCCACCAGCTGTTGGGACGTACTTGGCATCTCACTGACACTGGAATTCATATACCACATTACTCATTTGTGTAGTAAGCATAACATCTTTTTGGCTTGATGAACAGCATCCTGTTAGTGGAAAATAGCACTTGTGTTGCTAATGCATAGTAACAGTGTGAAATGGCTCGCTTCACCTGTTGCTCAAATTTCTGAGATACCCTGCCCTTCCAGGGTAATTTGAGGTGGACTGTTCATTTTCCAAGTCTGAAAGTGGCGGCCTTAGGCCCATTTATAGGTATGAGTGATACACAAGGAGCAATGAGCTGATCGGGGTAGCCATTATCCCGCAGGATAGCTTTGATGCACCCTGTTTCGGCGGCAAGCTTGCACAGTGAGCAAATGGCTCGGGACCTATTTATGAGATAGCCTATAAGGCCAATCTTAAAGTGTATGGAGCTGTTGGAATCCCAAGGCATATATTGACCAGTGAAGGTAAGCTTGCAGTAGACAACAACAGGTGAAGCTAGCCATTTCACATCTTGGCCAATATCATAGATGCCAGTCTTCAGCCAATTTGATTCACCCCACATGATATCAAGAAATGGCTGAAGGCACTGGATACAGCAAAGGCTATGGGCCCTGACAAGAGGGGAAACAAGGAAATGGCAGAGAACCTGAACAAGCATTTTGTATCTATCTTCATGGTAGAAGGCACTAAAAGCATTTCCAAAATAGCAGAAAAGTAATGGGCAAAGGGGAGAGGAAACTTGAAAAAATCTCTATTACTAGAGAAAAAGTACGAGGAAAACTAATGGCAATAAAGGCTAACAAATCCCCTGGAACATGATGGCCTGCATCCTTGGGTCTTAAAAGAAGTGGCTGCAGAGATAGTGGATGTACTGGTTGTAATCTTCCAAAATTCCCTAGATTCTGTAAAGGTCCCAGGAGATTGGAAAACCACAAAAAAAACACCTATTCAAGAAAGGAAAGGGGCAGAAAGCAGGAATCTATAGGCCAAATAGCCTACCATCTGTCATTGGGGAAATGCTGAAATCCATCATTAAGGAATTTGTAGCAGGATATTAAAAAAAAAAATCACAATACAGTCAAACAGAGTCAACATGGTTTTATGAAAGGGAAATTATTTATTAGACATAACAGGCAGAGTGGATAAAGGGGAACCAGTAGATGTAATGTATTTGTAGCTCCAAAAGGCATTCGATGAGATGCCACATAAAAGGTTACGGCACAAGATAGGAGCTCATGGTGTTGGGGGTAATATATCAGCATTTTTTTTTATTCATTCATGGGATGTGGGCGTCGCTGGCTAGGCCATCCCTAAATGGATAGAGGATTGGCTAATTGACAGGAAACAAAGAGTCAGAAAAATTTTGCAGGTATTGCCTGTCCACAAAAAAACAGGACAATCCAATCCAGCCAGTTAGTGCCTCATCAGTCTACTAACAATCATCATCAAAGTGATAGAAGGTGTCATTGACAGTGCTATCAATCGGTACTTACAGAGCAATAACCTGCTCACTGATGCCTAGTTTGGGTTCTACAGAGCCATTTGGCTCCAGACCTCATTACAGCCTTAGTCCAAAAATACACAAAGGAGCTGAACTCCAGAGGTGAGGTGAGAGTGGCTTTCCTTGACATCAAGGCAGCATTTGACCGAGTATGGCATCAAGGAGCCCTAGCATAATTGAAGTCAATGGGAATCAGGAGGAAATCTCTCCACTGGCTGGAGTCATACAAGCAAAAAGGAATATGGTTGTGGTTGTTGGAGGCCAATCATCTCAGCTCCAGAACATTGTTGCAGGAGTTCCTTAGGGTAGTGTCCTAGGCCCAACCATCTTCAGCTGCTTCATCAATGACCTTCCCTCCAACAGAAGGTTAGAAGTGGGGATATTCGCTGAGGATTGCACAGTGCTCAGTACCTTTCGTAACTCCTCAGACACTGAAGCAGTCCATGCCTACAGACCTGGACAACATCCAGGCTTGGGCAAGTTACATTCGCGCTACACAAATGCCAGGCAATCAGCATCTCCAACAAGAGAGAATCTAACCATCTCCTTTGACATTCAATCGCATTACCATCACTGAATCCCCCAACATCAACATCATGGGGGTTACCATTGACCAGAAACTGAACTGAAGAAGCCATATAAATACAGTGGCTACAAGAGCAGGTCAGAAACTGGGAATTCTGCAGCAAGTAACTCACTTACTCCCCTGTACAACATTTACAGGGCATAAGTCAGGAGTGTGATGGAATACTATCTACTTTCCTGGATGAGTGCAGCTCCAACAACAGTCACGAAGCTCAACATCATCCAGGGCAAAGCAGCCTGCTTGATTGGCACCCCATCCATCACCTTATGCATTCACTCCCTCCACCACTGGCACACAGTGGCAGTAATGTGTACCATCTACAAGTTGAACTACAGCAACTCGCCAAGGTTTTAACAGCACCTTCCAAACCCACAACCTC
Source organism: Heterodontus francisci (assembly GCF_036365525.1). Classification (NCBI taxonomy): domain Eukaryota; kingdom Metazoa; phylum Chordata; class Chondrichthyes; order Heterodontiformes; family Heterodontidae; genus Heterodontus; species Heterodontus francisci. Next base: position 44,356,177 of record NC_090375.1, read on the forward strand.
TACCATCTAGAAGAACCAGGGCAGCAGACGCATGGGAAAACCACCACCTGCAAGTTCCCCTCTAAGTCACACACAGGGATAGGCACCAGCATGTTGCACCACGGACATTTGACAAATTTCTTCACATAGCCACAGACAATCTACATATAAAGTTTATAGCTAACCTAATGCCATCAAAACACAATCTGACTTAAAACACATTTCTCCCTATTTAGTGAGATAGCATGCATTGTTTTTGTTTGTACAAGTAGTCAATTTCTGCCCACACACTTGATGTAATGATGCAGAGAATTTGGATAGATGTCCATCTGTCAGGCGTGATCTTGATCTCGTTCTCTTCCCTCTCGCTCCCCCTTCCCCTCTCTCCCATCTCTGTGTCCCTTTCTCTCTCCACTCTCTCTCTCCCGCTCTGTGACCCCCCTCCCCCACCCCGTGCGCTCCATGCACCAGGACTGGAACACATTGCTCTTTAGCACCGGCCCCACACTCTGAGAGAAACCAGGGTCTTGAGAAAACTGAGAATGTGGACTGGCTACCAAGAAAAAAACAGCTTTCTCCGCTCAAAGAAGTCTTCCCCTTTCCAATACTATCATTGCTTTCCTGTGCACTATCCTATCTGTTCTACGCATACCAACACTCTCTAGGGCTGATTCCACAAGTCAGACGTGGGCAGGGAGCAGACGAGGGAATTGCAGGCCCCATTGTCTGACATCCTAACAAGTTAACTACATGGACAGAAAATCAGGCAGGTGGTGATGTCTCAACCAACTCTCCCTGCAAGCACTCCTCTGCACTGGGAGCACCTGGCCACAGAGTTAGACCGGCAATTACCTCACTCCACGGTTCCGCCAGCACTACCTACTGCCCTGGTCCCATTGGTCTGCGTCCCCTGATTGACAGCACCAGTCTTCCCTGTGAGCCCTGGCTCCCCCATGCTCCTATTCGACGGAGGTCTGCACACAGGCAAACAATTTGCTCTTTTAATTTGTGTATTGGTGGGCCAGATACAAACCTTTGGCAGGCCAGATTCTGGCCTGCGGGTGATAGGACCTAGCCCAATGTCCCGATGATTCCAATCCTTTCTAATTACTTTAGTTCCTTGTAATTTTAAATGTCTTGCTCCAAGCCTTTAAACTTGTCTTTTAAAATAACATAGCTGCTGGGTTTAAAGGCTTGGAGCAAGACATTTAAAATTACTATGGACCTCAAAATTTTTACCATGGACATTGGTGTCTGCGTACGGACACGTTACCGACCCCTGGTCACATATCATCCTGACTTGGAAGTATATCGGCGTTCCTTCATTGTCACTGGGTCAAATTCCTGGAACTTCCTTCCTAATAGTTCTCCGTTCTCTCAGGTCTAACCCTGACATGGTCATCAAACCTGCCACTTGCCTTCCTAATAGTACTGCAGGCATACCTACACCAGATGGATGGCAGTGGTTGAAGAAGGCAGCTTACCAGCATCCTCTTAAGGGCAATTAGGGATGGACAACAAATGCTGGCCTTCCCAGCGATGCTCACATCTCATGAATGAATAAAATAAAGATTGTCAAGGGAAGGCGGTTAAGCTATAACTTGTTAGGTAGTAAACACTTCCTGTCAATTAAGCTTAACCAGAATCCAATTCTAGCCCCCCGGTTCATCACAATGTATTGACAGTGTTTCTCAATGTAGTGAGCTCTATATACAGTTGATTAAGTTTATTGTTTATTTGCATTGACTTTTCTCCTTGGGTGGTGTGTGGATCTGGAAATTCCACTTAAATAGCTCACATTTGTCTTGTTGAATCTTGTTCAGCTTCTGACTATGTTTTGAAAAAACCTTCTGGGGAATTCAGCTTATAAAAGCAAGGATGGGAAGTCACATAAAGAGTAGCAGTTTCTCGTAGGCCCTGAGGGGACAACCACTGAAGAGTTCCTGTGTAAAGTCTTGCATTTACATTGCACCTTTCATAACCTCAGGCTGTCACAAAGCACTTTGCAACCAAAGAGGTATTTTTGAAGTGTCGCCACTGATTTAATCTAGGAAATATGGCAGCTATTTGCACACAGAAAGCTCCTACACATAACAAGGATATAATTACCATATAGTCTGTTTTTTAGTGATGCTGATTGAACAATTAATATTAGACATGATGTTAAACTCCAGAAAACTTGTTATGGAAGGATAATGTTGCAGCCTATCTTTACTTAGTTTCACATTTATTGTGCAGGGCAAAAGGATTACGTACATTTAACTGCTCAATCAAAACCCTCCACCAGTCTCAGTAAGTGTCTGCTTGTAAGTGCTCAAGTAAGGCCCCAATTAACACTTTCCACCTGCAGATAATCAAACAATTGATACACAATTAACAGATTAATACGACACCAGGGAGAATGACCTGCTCTTCTGAAAATCATGGTATCTTTTACATCTACCTGAAAGGGTAGATAAAGCCTTGGTTTAAGATCTCATCCAAAAGATGGCACAAAATTCAACTGGATAGGGATGCTTCTAGTATCACTACGCAGACATCTTCTTCTTAAGCAGTCCCTCAGGAACGAGGATGATTTTCCTCTACTTCAGGGTGTGGGTCCATGGGTGACTGAATAGTCCAATTCTGGATGCGCACTCTGCCACAGGTGGAGCAGGTGGTGTTTGGTGACTTCTTTCACTGTTTGCACTTGGTCGCTGCCTGGGCATGTCGACGTTGTTCGAACTGGCTGGCACTGTCGCGGGTGATTCTTCTCCATTTTGGGCAGTCTCGGACAAGAGATTCCCATGAATCAGTGGAGATGTCACATTTTTTCATGGAGGCTGTAAGGACATCTTTGTAGTAAAACATGGCTATCTGACCCGAACCCGACCAGACCCGACGACATTTGTCGGGTTCAGGTCGGGTCGGGCCGGGTCTCTCTTCCGGGTCCAGCATTCGGGCTTGGGTCGGGTCAGGGAGGGAAGTAATCTTCAAAATTTGAACATTCAGCCAGGACGTCAAGGCGGAAATGTGCTGCCGGAACGGAAGATCACAACATTTGGACAAGGTAGAACACAATAACCTGTTTGATATAATGAACTTTATTACGGTAGTCGGGTTGGGTCGGGTCGGGCCAGGTAGGGTCGGGCCAGGTCAGGCCGGGCGCGGGAAAAAAATCAACAGACTCGGGCCCAGGTCGGGTTCGGGTTGGATGCGGTCGGGTCGGGCCCGGGCCATGTTTCAATTTCATACCTGAGCAGGTTTTTATTTCCTCTGCACTCCTGGTAGCCTCTTGCCGTGACAGAGCTGGGAGTAGAAAGCTTGTTTAGGGAGTCTTGTGTCAGGCATGCAGACGATGTTGCCCACTCAACCTTACTGACTAGCCATGACCAGTGTCTCGATACTGGAAATGTTGGCCTGAGAGAGGACACTGATATTGGAGTACCTGTCATGCCACTGAATTTGCAGGATCTTGCAGAGGCACTGCTGGTGATATCTCTCCAGGGCTTTGAGATGTCTGCTGTACAGTGTCCATGTTTCTGATACACACAGGAAGGCAGGTAACACTAGAGCCCTGTAGACCACGAGCTTGGTGCCAGGTTTGAGGTTTTTGCCATCAAACACTCTTTTCCTCATATGGTCAAATGCTGCGCTGGCACACTGGAGGCAATGTTGAGTCTCATCGTCGATGTCTGCCCTTCATGAGAGGAGGCTCCAAAAATATGAGAAGTGATCCACATTGTCTAGTGGTTCAACATGGATCTTGATAGTCAGGGACAGTGTTGCACTGCAGAAGCAGGCTGGTAGATGACCTTTGTCTTCTGGATGTTTAGCTTAATGCCCATTTTTTCATACACATCCGTGAATGCATCGATGAGAGTTTGAAGCTCGGCCTCTAAGTGTGCACATACGCAAGCATCATCAGCATACTGCAGCTCAGTGACAGGAGCACCTATAAATAAAGCCTAGGGATCAGAGTGTGGCTTAACTTACCTGGGAATTGGAGTGGAGCTGTGGGACCATTTCAGCTGCGGTGAGCCAGCGCATGCACAGTTTGAAGAAACTGAGTGAAAAAAACTGTGCCATCAAAGGAAACTAGTAAGTTGATTGGCCCGGCTTAATGTAGGGGACAGTGTGTTAATAGCCTGGACACTTTGTACCAGAAGACGGTCACACCCTTAGAAAACGGTTTTGTCTTTTGGTCAGCAGAGAGGGACAGGAAGGTGTGACTGTGAGTGAGGCAGGTAAAGGGACTGAGCAGACAGTAGTGGAGGAGCCTCAGCCTTTGCAATTGTCAACCAGGTTTGAGGTGCTTGTAACCTGTGTGGACAAAAGTGAGGGCTGCAGGGTGGATGAGCAGACTGACCATGGTACCATGGTACAGGAAGCTGTTTGATTGGGGGGAGCAAAAAGGAAAGTAGTGTTGGTAGGGGATAGTATAGTGAGGGGAATTGACACAGTTCCCTGCAGCAAAGAGCGTGAGTCCAGAAGGCTGTGTTGCCTGCCCACTGCCAGGGTTTGGGACATCTACTCAATGCTGGAGAGGAACTTAGAGTGGGAGGGGGAGGATCCAGTCGTCCTGGTCCATGTAGGTACCAACGACATAGGTAAGACCAGGAAAGAAGTTCTGTATAGTCAGTATGAGGAGCCAGGCACTAAATTAAGAAGCAGAACCTCAAAAGTAATAATCCCTGGATTATTACTCGAGCCACATGCAAATTGGCATCGGACAAATAAAATTAGAGAAATGAATGCGTGGCTCAAAGACTGGTGCAGTAGCAGTGGATTCCGGTTCATGGGGGAACGGTACTAGGGTAAGTGAAGGCTGTACCGTTAGGATAGTCTTCACCGAACCAAGCTAGGACCAATGTTCAAGTAAGCTGTATAACTGGGGAAGTAGAGAGGGTTTTACATTTTTTTAATTTGGGAAGATGTGGTAAATCAAAGATTGGAGACAAGGCAAGAGAGAAAATTCTTTGAAGATGTGAAATTCTTTGAAGATGTGACAAAACACATTGATGAAGGAAGAACAGTGGATGTGGTGTATATGGATTTTAGCAAGGCGTTTGATAAGGTTCCCCATGGTAGGCTCATTCAGAAAGTAAGGAGGCATGGGATTCAGGGTAGGTTGGCTGTCTGGATACAAAATTGGCTGGCCCACAGAAGTCAGAGGGTGGTAGTAGATGGAAAGTATTCAGCATGGAGCTCGGTAACCAGTGGTGTTCCACAAGGATCTGTTCTGGGACCTCTGCTCTTTGTGATTTTTATAAATGACTTGGATGAGGAAGTGGAAGGCTGGGTTAGCAAGTTTGCTGATGACACGAAGGTTGCTGGAGTTGTGGATAGTGTGGAAGGCTGTTGTAGGTTGCAATGGGACATTGACAGGATGCAGAGCTGGGCTGAGAAGTGGCAGATGGAGTTCAACCTGGAAAAGTGTGAAGTGATTCATTTTGGAAGGTCGAATTTGAATGCGGAATACAGGCTTAAAGACAGGATTCTTGGTAGTATGGAGGAACAGAGGGATCTTGGGGTCCATGTCCATAGATCGCTCAAAGTTGCCACCCAAGTTGATAGGGTTGTTAAGAAGGCGTATGGTGTGTTGGCTTTCATTAACAGGGGGATTGAGTTTAAGAGCCGCGAGGTTATGCTGCAGCTCTATAAGGCCCTGGTTCGACCACACTTGCAATATTGTGTTCAGTTCTGGTTGCCTCATTATAGGAAGGATGTGGAAGCTTTAGAGAGGGTGCAGAGGAGATTTACCAGGATGCTGCCTGGACTGGAGGGCATGTCCTACGAAGAACGATTGAGGGAGCTAGGGCTTTTCTCATTGGAGCGAAGAAGGATGAGAGGTGACTTGATAGAGCGGTACAAGATGATGAGAGGCATAGGTAGAGTGGATAGCAAGAGACTTTTTCCCAGGATGGAAAGGGCTATCACCAGGGGGCATAATTTTAAGGCGATTGGAGGAAGGTTTCGGGGAGATGTCAGAGGTAGTTTCTTTACACAGAGAGCGGTGGGTGCGTGGAATGCGCTGCCAGCGGTGGTAGTAGAAGCAGATACGTTAGGGGCATTTAAGCGACTCTTGGACAGGTACATGGATGATAGTAGAATGTAGGGTAGGTAGTTAGTTTGATCTTAGAGTAGGTTAAAGGTTCGGCACAACATCGTGGGCCGAAGGACCTGTACTGTGCTGTACTGTTTTATGTTCTATGTTCTATGTTCTATGTTCTAGAAAGGGATAAATATGGGTAATGTAAACAGACCATGACAGGAAGGGGCAGAGAGTACAAATCTAGGAGTAAAAATCATCAGATGAGGCTGGAGGTTACAAAAATAATAAAAGAACAAAACTAAAGTCTCTGTATCTGAATGCACGTAGCATTCAAAACATGAACTGATAGCACAAGTAGAAATAAATAAGTATGATCTGATCAGCATTACAGAGACATGGCTGCAGGATGACATAGATTGGAACCTGAATATTGAAGGGTACATGACATTTGGGAAGGACAGGAAGCTAGGAAAAGGCGGAGGGTGGCTCTGTTAATTAATGATATTATTAGCACAATAGAGAGGGATGATCTAAGTTCAGGAAACCAGGATGTGAGCAGTTGGGCAGAGATGAGAAATGATAAAGGCAGGATGTCGCTTGGTAGAGTGGTGTACAGGCCCCCTAACAGTAACTACATGGTAGGACGGGGTACAAAGGAAGAAATAATGGATGCTTGTCAGAAAGGCACGACAATAATCATGGGGGATTTTAATCTACATATAGACTGGAAAAATCAGATGGTCAAAGGTAGCCTAGATGAGGAGTTCATAGAATATTTTCGGGATAGTTTCTTCGAACAGCAAATTCTGGAAGCAAGCAGAGAGCAGGCTGTACTAGACCTGGTATTGTGCAATGAGATAGGATTAATTCATGATCTCATAGTGAAGGTGCCCCTAGACAGCAACGATCATAATATCATTGAATATTACATTCAGTTTGAGGGAGAGAAGAGTGGGCCTAAGACTAGTATTTTAAACGTAAATAAGGGCAATTATGAGGTATGAAAGTGGAGCTAGCTAAAGTGAACTGGCAAATTAGGTTAAGGGATAGGTCAATAGAGATGCAGTGGCAGACACTTAAGGGGATATTTTAGAATACAGAAAATAGATAAATTCCAACGAGAAAGAAAAATTCCAAGGGGAGAGGATCCACCATCCGTGGTTAACTAAAAAACATAAAGATAGTATCAAACTTAAAGAAGAAGCATATAATTGCACAAAGTTAGATGGCAGGTCAAAAGATTGGACAGAATATTTAAAAAAGCAAAGAATAAGAAAAAGATTAATGACGATAGAAAAATTAGAGTATGAGAGAAAGCTAGCTAGAAATGGCCGAATGGCCTCCTTCTGTGCCATAAATGACTCTATGAGCTGAATTTTATGAGGCCTCCAGTATCGGGGGTCATGGCATGCAGGCCCGGAAAATTCCAGCAGGAGAGGCCCACCACGATCCCTGACACTGGGAATGGCCCGACCCATTTTGCCGGTGGCGGCTGGACCTCAGTGTTGCCCCCTGCTGCTCGATGGCGGCACTGCACTTTACATATGATAATCGATACTTACCTTGCCTGAGTATGCATCCCACTGCTCGCCGATCCTCAGTTCTGCATTTTTTGCTGAACGGGCAGCTGCCACGTGTTGTCCCATTCATGAATGAGAGGAGCTGGTGGGACAGCAGAAGAGGCAGCAATCGGAAACAGTGCAGGTAAGTCTCTGTACATCAGGGTCTGCACTCTACATATTGGAAGGGCGGTGGGAGGGGGGATGTTATTACAGGGGTCTGCACTCTGCATATTGGAAGGGAAATGGGAGAGGGATCATGTTATTATAGGGGTTTGCACTTTGCATATTGGAAGGGTGGTGGGAGGGGGGATGTTATTACAGGGGTTTGTACTCTGCATATTGGAAGGAGGTAAGAGGGGTGTGTCATTACAGGGGTTTGCACTTTGCATATTGGAAGGGTGGTGGGAGGGGGGATGTCATTACAGGGGTTGTACTCTGCATATTGGAAGGAGGTGAGAGGGGAGATGTTATTACAGGAGTCTGCACTCTGCATGTTGGAAGGGAGGTGGGAGGGGCGATGTTATTACAGGGGTCTGCACTCTGCATATTGGAAGGGAGGTGAGAGGGGAGATGTTATTACAGGGGTCTGCACTCTGCATGTTAGAAGGGAGGTGGGAGGGGAGATGTTCTTACAGGGGTATGCACTCTGCATATTGGAAGGGAGGTGGGAGGGGCGATGTTATTACAGGGGTCTGGACTCTGCATATTGGAAGGGAGGTGGGTGGGGAGATGTTATTACAGAAGTCTGCACTCTGCATGTTGGAAGGGAAGTGGGAGAGGCGATGTTATTACAGGGGTCTGCACTCTGCATATTGGAAGGGAGGTGAGAGGGGAGATGTTATTACAGGGGTCTGCACTCTTCATAATGGAAGGGAAGTGGGAGGGGCAATGTTATTAAAGGGGTTTTCACTCTGCATATTGGAAGGGAGGTGAAGGGGATGTTATTACAGGGGTCTGCACTCTGCATATTGGAAGGGAGGTGAAGGGGATGTTATTACAGGGGTCTGCACTCTGCATATTGGAAGGGAGGTGAAGGGGATGTTATTACAGGGGTCTGCACTCTGCATATTGAAGGGAGGTGGGAGGGGTGATGTTATTACAAGGGTCTCACTCTGCATATTGGAAGGGAGGTGGGAGGGGTGATGTTATTACATCTTTGCAGGCATCAAGGGAGGTACTGCGTACCCCCCCCCCCGCCCCCCTCCTCTGTAAACAGTGGCCGCTCTGGGCCATTGTTTGTTTGTGTGTGTGAAGGATCAATGGTACTCCAGTCACCCAGTGCGTGGGAAGGGTGCCTTAAACAGTAGGCGTGTAAAAGTTACCTGGCTAGTAGGGTAATCGATGCAGCTGGTAGAATCTTAATGTGGTCATGCTGTGCCACTCTTAGTGGGAGCTAAGACAGTGTTGGAGACTGGCACATTCCAAGGTCCAGGAATATGTGCTGAGGGATGCAATAAAGCTTGGGGCAGACACTGCAAAGGCTCAATGGGGAAAGGCCATGGTGTAAGGTCCTCTCACCATAGTGAACAGAGATAAAAACAAGAAATGCTGGAAATACTCAGCAGGTCTGGCAGCATCTGTGGAGAGAGAAGCAGAGTTAACATTTCGGGTCAGTGACCCTTCTTCCGAACTGGCAAATATTAGAAATGTCAAAGGTTATAAGCAAGTAAAGCTGGGGTGGGGCAAGAGATAACAAAGGAGAAGGTGTAAATTGGACAAGTCCACAGATAAGCTGACCAGAAGGTCATGCAGCAAAGGCAAACAATATGTCAATGGTGTGTTGAAAGACAAAGCATTAGTACAGATAGGGTGTTAACGGACTGAGGATTGAACAGAGGGGCGGGAGCCCATGTAAAACCCCTTGGGCTGTATGCACCAAAATATGGTTTTGCTGTGTAATGGCAAATGTACTTTGCAGGTAAAATGGAATTGAAGGGTTGTGAGTCAACTCAGGTTCTGTATTGAAGGAAACTGATTTCTTTTCCACTTTCTGGAATGTCAACTTGGAACTGTTTGATAAAAGCAAAATACTGCAGATGCTGGAAATCTGAAATAAAAACAAGAAATTCTGGAAATACTCAGCAGGTCTGGCAGCATCTGTGGAGAGAGAAGCAGAGTTAACGTTTCAAGGATCACTGACTGAAATGTTCTCTCTCCACAGATTCTGCCAGACCTGAGTATTTCCAGAATTTCTTGTTTTTATTTTGGAGCTGTTTGAACTGTTTTGTAATGTATTTTTTTTTCAGATTTTTATGAATAAAGTATATTTTTGGAAAAAAAAGTGGGAGCTGAGGCAGGCAATGCCATGCCATGACACAAAGATGATCCATGAAAGCAACTGATGTACCTGTCAACAACAATGCCTGCCCTGTTATAAACCTCCGAAAAAGTAGGCTGATCCTACATGGTCTGATCTGCTTCCCCTGAGAATCCATATGTGGGGCAGGCTGAACCAACAGGCACGCTCCCGGTTGGGGGCAGCAACCCCCAAGGCAAGCTCGCCATTATAGAACGCTGCACACTTACAGGTCCCACATGATGTACCCGTGCATGTCAGAGCCCCAGTGTCAGAGACGCCTGCGCATGTAAAGAGAGGTGGTGACACATTTCTGTGGCCTGCTCTATGATGACTTGCAGTCCATGGGATTCGGTGGACATCCTATGCTTGTGGCCCTCATAGTGACAGTGGCTCTTAACCTTTATGCCTATTCATCATTCCAGGGGCCCACTGCAGATCTTTGTGGGGTCACACAGTCAGCAGTGCACTGCTCCATCAGGAAGGTCACCGATGCCCTGTACCATAGGACCAGTCAGTATCTCCACTTCAGGACAGTCCCTGACAGCCAGGCCCAGAGGGCCATCGGTTTTGGCTCCAAAGCGGGATAACCAAAGGTCATAGATTGTACCCATGTGGCCATCAGGGCTCTCGCCAGGCTACCAGCTTCAGGCGTTAGCATTAAGGGATCTTTCTCAATCTAGGTACAGCTGGTATTTGAACACCGGAGATGCTTTATGCAAATCTGTGTCCGCTTCAGTGGCAGCTGTCATGACGCCTGCATCCTGCGTTAGTCCCAGCTGATGCTGCTGTTCACTGAACTGGCTCAGATGGAGGGGTGGCTTCTTGGAGACAATGGATATCCCTTGCAGACATGGCTCCTGACACCAGTGAGAGACCCTACCACTACTGCAGAGGGGAGATACAACACCAGACATGGAGCTACAAGAGCTACCATTGAGCAGGCGATTGACATACGCAAAATGCGTTCTCAATGCCTGGATGGATCAGGTGATGACCTGTACCAAGAGCCGCAAAATACAGCTCCTTTCTTTGCTGCTCATTGTGTTCTGCACAACTACACACCCAATAGGGGGCAGGCTTGGCATGATGAGGAGAGATGCCAACGGGATTCCCCCTTGGACTATGAGGATGCTGAGGACTTAGAACAGGAAAGGCGCATAGGAGGAAAAGGGCACCCAGGCTCTGCTTGCAGGGCGAGCAGCGAGCTAGAGATTCACAGCAGTGGCTTATCAGACAAAGGCTCTCCGCTCCATAGGAACCAACATGAGCTCTGCAAGCCACACATCACCCTCACTCACCTGCTGTGCAGCAGTCCACATCTGCAACAACTTTGTCTAAACCATTCGAGGCAGCAGCAGACTGAGAATTGTCAATGTCACTGCATCCGTGGAGAGCACATGAGTAATGCTGGCATGGTAATGATGTTACTGCATACATTGACATTCCTGAAAGGCCAACCATGAAAAGGGATGAGACATTAGCGGTAAATGCTGACACTCATCATTCACGCAGAAAAAAGGACACACATGTTAGTGAAGAACATTTAGTGAAATGTGTATTTACATTGCAGTTACACCATGCATTCCCATTTGTGTCAATGTGTGCTTTTTAAACACTTGCAAGTGCCCCTTCTTGGTGCAACCTGAGTGCCAGCAGCCTGACTGGAGGAAGGCTGCTGATCTGATTGCCCTTTGGCTGTGGATGACTTTGGCGGTCGTCCTCTGCGTGCACGAGGCCTGGAGGACCCCGGCTGGCTGGGGGAATTCTGCATCATCGCAGAACTCTCCTCAGCTATCGCAGCTGCTGGAGCTTGACTCACAGGCGGAGGGGCAGAGGGGCTGGCGTCAACTTTGGGATCACCTTGAGGGATGACCCCAGATGTGTCGCGCTGGTTCACCTTCCCCATCTCAGGATTCCTTGGAACCCCTCCGCTCTCCAGCGAAGGACCAGGGGCAGAGACAGCCTCCATGCCCTTGGTCTCTCTCTTGCCTAGCCACTGCTGAATGCATATCATGGCTGTGGCAAGGGATTGCAGGTCAGCACGTATTAATTGATTCTGCCTCACCAAGAGGGCCACGGCTGCCTCAATGAATGATGCCAGGCGTTCATATGCCTGGAACATAGCAGCTTTCATGTCATGATGTTTAATTCAATGGTCTCTGTAGGTGCAGGGATAACTGATATGCTGGCTGCCCTTTAAATAGGGCCCCAGTACATGGCCATCAGCTGTGCCAACAGTCATGAGGGTGCCGGATGTCCCACCTCTCCCCACATAATATTGGGGGGGGAGGGGGGGTGCACGTTGCTGTCATTTTAATGAGCCCCTGTGCGATTTGCAGCGTGCTCAGAAAATTCAGCCCTATGACTCTGTAAATATTAAAACAGATAGTAAGAGTTTCGATAGATATTTAAAAAAGAAAAGAGTTAACCAAGTGAGCGCTGGTCCTATAGAATGTGACTCTAGGGAATTAATATTGGAAAATAAAGAGATGGCAGATGAATTGAACAGATATTTTGCATCGGTCTTCACTATAGAGGATACAAGTAACATCCCAGAAATAGTTACAAATCAGGAAATGGAAGGGAGGGAGGAATTCAAGAAAATTACAATCACCAGGGAAGTGGTACTGAGCAAATTGTTGGAGCTGCAGGCTAGCACGTCCCGAGGTCTTGATGGACTTCATCCTAGGATACGAAAAGAAGTGGCTATTGAGATAGTTGATGCGTTGGTTTTAATTTTCCAAAATTTCCTAGATTCAGAGAAGGTTCCATTAGATTGGAAAATAGCGAATATAACTCCTTTATTCAAAAAAGGAGACAGAAAGCAGGACACTACAGGCCAGTAAGCTTTACATCTGTCACAGGGAAAATGTTAGAAGCTATTATTAAAAATGTTAAAGCAGGGTATTTAGAAAAATTCAAGGTAATCAGGCAGAGTCAACATGGTTTTGTGAAAGGGAAATCATGTCTCACCAATTTATTGAAGTACTTCGAAGAATTGGGCGGCACAGTGGCGCAGTGGTTAGCACCGCAGCCTCACAGCTCCAGGGACCCAGGTTCGATTCTGGGTACTGCCTGTGCGGAGTTTGCAAGTTCTCCCTGTGTCTGCGTGGGTTTTCACCGGGTGCTCCAGTTTCCTCCCACAGCCAAAGACTTGCAGGTGGTAGGTAAATTGGCCTCTAGTGTAGGTAGGTAATAGGGAATATGGGATTACTGTAGGGTTAGTATAAATGGGTGGTTGTTGGTCGGCACAGACTCGGTGGGCCGAAGGGCCTGTTTCAGTGCTGTATCTCTAAATTAAAAAAAATAAGTAACATATGTTGTGGATAAAGAGGAACTAGTAGATGTACTGTACTTAGATTTCCATAAGGCATTTGACAAGGTGTCACATCAAAGGTTATTCCAGAAAATAAAAGCTCATGGTGTAGGGGGTAAAATATTGGCATGGATAGAAGATTGGCTAGCTAATAGGAAACAGACAGTAGACAAAAGTGGATCATTTTCTGGTTGGCAAGGTGTAACAAGTGGTGTGCCAAAGGGATCAGTGCTTGGGACTCAACTTTTTACAATTTATATAAATGACTTGGATAAAGGGACCAAATGTATGGTTGCTAAATTTGCTGATGGCACAAAGATAGGTAGGAAAGTATGTTGTGAAGAGGATATAAGGAGGCTACAAAGGGAAAATAGATAGGTTAAGAGAGTAGGCAAAGATTTGGCAAATAGACTGTGTTACGAAAGTACATACATTTTCTGTTAAATTGCGAGGACTTTTGTTCTCAAACTGAAAAAAGGATTCCATAGATGCTGGACTTTTTGGTTTTTTTTTGAAAAAGAGGTCTTTTGGACTTGGTTTTTAAATATGTACTGGAAGTCACCTGTCTTCAGATAGATACCCAGCAAGGGCTTTTTGCCTTGGGAGAGATTTTTACAGAGAAGTGACAGGTCAAAATTTATAGGGGTCAGGAGACTTGACTCTTGAGATATTGTTTTGGCTTTGCTTTGTACAGTCAGTTGGAGTTTTAAAAACCAGCCAGGAGAGCAGTCACCCCAGCTCAGCCTTTTCCATCTCTTTGAAAAGCCTTTCAGCTTTTCCTTCTCTTTGAGAAGTTCTAAGAAGTGATTGTAAGAAATAGAGAAATTGATGCTACATTCGTCCTGAAAGATCTGCTTGAAACCCCTGTTGCCATATTTCTCCCGAGATATTGGAAAAACATGCCAGATAAATGCTCGAGGCCGCCTGAATGAATTGGTCCAGAGGAAGATCCCAGTGACAGCCGTCTACGTGTATTTGGGATGCCAAACCAAAAATGGGACAACTGACATCTTGCCATATCGTCTCTTTTTTCTTCAAGAACAAGCAAGTATTTGGCCTAAGTATTCTCTCGTCCTTTTTTTGTAACAGTGCTCGAAAAAAATCTCTTATTTGTTTTCCAGTTAACGTGTGTGTCTCTGCCTCAGGTAAAAAGGGAACTTCCATATTTCAATCTGAGTGTTAATGCTTTGCTTCATTACTGGCTAAGTCTTGTCTTATAATTAACTGATAATTTTGTTGTTTACTAAAGAAATCTGGTTGGAGCATTTTATTCTGGGATAAAAATAGAGTCTGTGATTAACTGTATCGGTAACTGGGTAAACATTTAAATATATGTTGATACCTGTGGAGAAGTGGAACAAGAGAAAACAGTGCAGTCCTCCCGCCTCGGTCATAACAAGTATAATGTGGGAAAATGTGGAATTGTCCACTTTGGCAAGAAGAATTAAAAAAAAGCATATTACCTAAATGGTGAGAGATTGCAGAGGTATCTGGGTGCCCGAGTGCATGAATCACAAAAGATGCAGGTACTGCAAGTAATTAGGAAAACTAATAGAAAGTTATCATTTATTGCGAGGCAAATTAAATGCAAAAGTAGGGAGGTTATGATTCAGTTATACAGGGCATTGATGAGATCATGGCCGGACTTTGACGCTTGTCAAAAGAGCAGGCTGGTGGTGGGGGGGAGTGAAAATAGAGTGGGAGGCTGTGGGGGCCCTTCCCAACCTGCTCCCACCTCTGCTGCCAATTTATGCGGGACAGCGGTGGCAAGAAACGGCCCGCCCACCCCAGGCCAATTAAGGTCCTTAAGTGACCAATTAACTGCCACTTAAGGGCCTCCGCCCACCGCCATGGGTATTTTACATTTGGCTGGCGGGTGGCTGAGGCCTAACACGGCGGCCTTCTGGCGAGCTGGAGGGGGGCCCTGCTGATAAGGCCCCCTGTGCCACACGGAGTGCCACCCCCAAAGCCCTAACCATCTCCAATTCACAACATGCTTCCCGTCCCCCTAACCAACCACCCTTGCCTCACTGGAGCCCAACCAATTGTCCCCAACGAGGCCTTAAAAACTTACCTTTTCTCCCGGGCTGTCTGCCATCTTCCTCTTGCAGCTGGGTGTAGTCCCAGCAGTAGCCACCGCTCCCGGTGGCAGTGCTGGGGCTAAGACTTGCCGGCCCACTGATTGGCTGGCAGCTCCATTAGGTGGAACTTTCTGCCTCATTGAGGTGGAAGACCTGTCCAAGATCAATTAAGGGCCTGGGGATTGTAAAATCTAGTCTGGATCCCCAGGCCCGGTGGAGGCAGGCATACCATTGACCTTCCGGCAGGTGGACAGGTCCCCCCACTGCCCACCATAAAATTTCAGCCCACATCTGGAGTACTGTGTATAGTATTGGTCTCCTTATTTGGAAGGATGTAAATGGATTGGAAGCAGTTCAGAGAAGGTTTACTAGACTAATACCTAGAATGGGCGGGTTGTCTTATTTGGAAAGGTTGGACAGCCTGGGCTTGTATCCGCTGGAGTTTAGAAGAGTAAGAGGCGACTTGATTGAAAAATAAGATTCTGTTGGGTCTTGACAGGATGGATGTGGAAAGGATGTTTCCTCTTGTGTGAGAATCTAGAACTAGGGGTCACTGTTTAAAAATAAGGGGTCACCCATTTAAGACAGAGATGAGGAAAAAAAAATTCTCTCAGAGGATCGCAAGTCTTTGGAACTCTCGTCCTCAAAAGGCGATAGAAGCAGAGTCTTTGAATATTTTTAAGGTAAAGGTAGATAGATTCTTGAGAAACAAGGGGGGGTGGTGGTGGTGGTGGTGAAAGGTTATCGGGGGTAGGTGGAAATGTGCAGTTGAGGTTACAATCGGATCAGCCATGATCTTATTAAATGTTGGAGCAGGCTCGAGGGGCCGAGTGGTCTACTCCTGCTCCGAATTTGTATGTTCATATGTAATGGCTGTTGCTGTGCCTTTGCTCCTATGCGGTCCTATCGCAGTGGCTCAGTATGCTTGATGCAAAGTTGCTGACTTTCACTGGTGGAGACTCTTGGTGGCCTTGGAGGATGTGCTTGAGAAGCTCTGGGCCATGAGGACCCTGCTTTCGACTTCACCACTTCAGCATGGAGACAGCAGTCTGGGTTGGCTGGCTGAGAGGCAACAAGAAGGGCACTGACAGAGTGGTGGGAGCACGAATGCTATCCTCATCTGAGCCTGCTGCAGCAGAGCTGGTGTGTGATCTCCCCCTCCGGGGGTTCGCACATGAGCTGACCTATCTCCCTGTCCCAGCTGATGCCCATTTGTTTCCAGTGACTCACCACATGCAGATCCTGAATGTCATGCAGGCCCCCACCTGCCAAGAACGAGGCATATTAATTTCGCCACATGGACATCAAATTTCAAATTGTTGCTGGGAAGAAAAGAAGGCCTGTTACAAAGGGTTTCCAGGCCCCAGGCTGGAAGGACATTTTTACATATTAACAGACACTGCTTGGAGCAAAGTACGATTCCCTGACCCACCCAATACAGAAAGCCAGAAGTGGTTATACCAGTCACATGAGTACCCTGCAGGCCAACTTGGGGAGTTTTAAATTGTAGAGACATTGTTTGAACTGGCAGAAAGCAGTTTTGCTCCTGGACTGAGAACATCTCTCTCCTGTCTGCTCCCATCTCTTTCTCACTAGCTTTGGAATCCATTGAAGACACATGAACCCCAAGAGAGAAAAGTCTCCTACAATGAACAAGGTTTAAGAAGAATACTGGGCCCCAACAAAAAAAAAGATCTACCTACAAGCAAGGACTCTACAGTGAGCTCAAAGACCCATAACCAAAAACTCTTCAGATATTGTCTAACTACACGGCATGCGACAAACCACAGCCCGTGTGCCGAAAAAGCAGGACAATTGAATTTTATGGCCAGCACTGCCAACAATACAGCACTACCACTGTACTGTACTGAAATATCAGCCGAGAGTATGTGTTCAAGTCTCTGGAGTGGGCCTTAAAGCCCACAGGCTTCTGACTCCAAGGCAAGAGTTACTAGTGAGCCAAGTCTGACAGATGGAAGCAGTTAGCAATTTTGTGCAGAGACACAATTAACCCTAGCGGTGCCACATATAGAGAGGTATCCTCAGGGCATCCTTAAAGCCCGCCTCAGCCAATAAAGTACTTTATGAAGTTTGGTCATTGTTAGAAAATAGGCAAGTGCAGGAGTCAATTTGTACACAGGAAGATCCCATAAACAACAATGAGATAAACAACCAGTTTATCTGTTTTTAGCAGTGTTAATTGAGGGATAAACATTGGTGAGTGCTTCATGTTATTTTTCAAATAGTGCCATGGAATCTTTTACATCCACCTGAGACTTAAAATTTCATTCAAATGGGATCACCTCTAATATTGCAGCACTCCTTCAATACTGCACTGAGCTATCAGCCTAGATTAGGTTTTCAGGTTTTTAAAGCAGGGTTTTAACCTGTGATCTGCCTCAATAGAACAATGACAACCAGGTAAAGACTCTGTATATCAGAATATAAAATACTCTCTACCCCACCCAAAACCTTGTATTATCCTGGGAGAGTCAAAGATCCAGATAAAAACACAGGCCGATTTGAGGGGGAAAAGGAAAATCTGGGAAATTCCTCTCTGACTCTCCTCATTGATTGACACCAGTCCAGGAGATCATTCCGGCCCCAATAATTCTATGCTGTACTGACTTTTGGTACAAGGCGATCTCCACCCCAGCCAGAAACAAGTCCAACTCTTGCTTGAAGAAATTGAGTGAAATGGCGTCCGCCACATAGCCTGTTCCCGAGGCCCACTATTATCCAGGAAGAAAAATTGCCTGACATCGATCCTAGACCTAGCCTTGTACAAAGTTGTGACCCGTTGCCTCCCTAATTTGTTTAATTGGAACAAATTGTAAAGTTGAATACAATCGATTCCCTTCATACATTTGTAAATTTCAAACAGCTCACCCTTAAGTCTACGCTTCTCTAAAGTGCAGAGTCCCAACTCTTTCAGCCTCAGAGGTAAGTTCTACGACTGAACCAAGGTTGACACCAGTTAATTGTACACCTTCATTTATTTCCTGCTTTGAGGTGTTTTTAAATCATCAAGGTAATCTAGTTGTCACTGTCAATTTGATTGGCTGAAAATAATGTTTGAAGACAGTTTTTAAGACACTCAAAGGACAATTTAAAACAAATACCCAAAATGAGCAGTAGAAAGCAGGAAAGAAAAGAAAAAACATCATTACAATCTTTTAAATAGGGAAAAGAAAAAAAAATTGCAATATTTTAAATTTACAAAGATTAGGAACATAATATATTATGTAGAATGGGCTGTAGCCCGGAAATTTCAGAATGCAGATTAACATTGAATGATTTCAAATGTTAGTCTTACTTCAGCCATTTTAAAATAAACCTGTTAGCCTTTCTGCTAATAGAGCAGACAGGAATGTCTGACAAATGAATTAAAATGCCTGTCGACAGATATCACAGACAGTAATTTCTGTCCTTATATTTGAGAAAAAAATGAAAATAAAGAATGAAGGAAGAATAAGGAAAGAGGCAGAAAAGGTACTGTGATTGACACTTTGCATTTATTAAAGACCACTTTTCAAGGGTTTGCTTGCCAAATATGGTCTTACCTGAAGCGCAGCTTCACCTTCCGGAAGTGCATATCGGATATACAACCATGAAGGTCAGTGGGCCAGATTTGGCATCCATTCAAATTAATTTACTTGCCAGGAGCTGCAATTTGAATCTTTAGGTCAGAAAATGATGGTGAATCCTCCATGGTTCACTGACCTCCATGCCTAATCTCTAAGTATGCACTCCAAATAACCAAATTACTTTTAATGAATAAAGAGTCCTGCTTAAACTCACTCAGATCCGGGCCCATGCACTCCCAGCAGATGGGAAAGGGAAAAAAAATGTCTGGGCTAGTGGGAAAGAGCAGGGAAGTGGGAATACTTGGATGGCTCATTTGAAGTGTTGGTGCAGGCACAATGAACTGAATGGCCTCCTTCAGTTATATGATTCCATGAAGCTCCACATGCGAGGAAAAAAATAAACTTTTGTGTTTAGCTTTGTATCTGTGGTTAATAATACTGTCCTGGCATTTGAGTAGATTTTTTCCAATGACACATCATGTGACCTGACCAATTAAACTTCTGGCCAGCCAGGGAGACAGGCATTTCCCTGGGCCTGACAACAACTTAAGAGTTAATGCCTAAATCTCAGCCATCAACCATGTCAGTCCTGTGTGAGAGAACTGTCATCAACTAATGCAGAGCAAAGGAATACACAACACTGAAATGGAACCAAATGCCAAAACAGATATCAGGAATAAACACTTTGTCACTCAGCAATGGTAATACACAGTGGGAGACTTTTAAATGATACTTTGTAAGTGACAGATTATTGATATCACATCAGAATCTGAATCAAAAATCTCGCGGAAGAATATCAGCACAATGTTGGGAGGAAGAATAAGCTGTCATTAATGTATAGGTGCCAGAAGTAATTTAACGTTTAAGTTTTATTTCACAACAGACATTTTCTTGAGCCACTATTTGCTCATATTAGAATTGAAAGGTCTGTACCTATCTTTTTCCTCCCTCCCACTTTCCTGCTACCTTCATCTGGAGGCATTGGGAATGGATGTTGAAGTATTGAAGTACAGGGTTTTTTGGCTGCCAGTTGTTACCCTGCTAATGTGGCAAATTGTGTATGGCTGACTGTGGACAGTTGACGGGCTATTCATGCATATAGGACATCACAGAGAGCCCCAAGCTCTCCTCACGCATCATCTACCTACACACAACTTCCAGCAGCAGTCACTGGATAGGTATCAGATGTGGAAACCACAGGAATGCCTACCAATTCCACCACTGCAAACCTTGGCTAAATACAAAATAGGAGAATAGAAAAATAGGAGAATTGAACTCAGGAGCTCTCTGACATGTGTGCCTCAGAGGCTGACGAAGACATGCAGTTTTCTGTTAACCTTTACACAATGCTTACTTTCTTTGTTCAGATAGGCTGGGCTATTTTTCCTGAGTTGATAGTACATCTGGCTATCTCCAAGTTAGCTAGCTTGACAGGAATGGACATAACTTTGGTTGCAAAGACAGTAACAAATACATGGTAAAAAATGACAAGCTCATATTGTGGTAATATGTTCTTACAGACCAAAAAGGTTCCTGTTTAGCTTCATCATCTGTGTTGAAATATCTCATCTCAGCTAAAGTGGCAGTCAGGATTCATTGGGTATGCATTGTGTGAGAGAGAAGAAACTTCAACCAGGGGTCCGACTCTTGATGGATATCCAAAAATTCCCAATGGACATTCTTGATTTGAACAGTGAGTAACAGACAAGTTGGTGCATCTATCACTGAGCCATAATGGAAGTTGATAACTTACACTTAATGAACAGTGGCTTTAGTGAAGGATTTCTGATGAATGGGAGTTTTGACAGTACATGGTCTATATTAGCGAACACTACTGAAGGCTTTTTTTTCTTACTGTATTTTTTGAAGTTGTTACAAGAGGAGAAAATTTATGACTCCACACTTCTCATTCTTGGGAGCACTTGTGTTTACTCATGATCAGATGAATATTTTATAGTTTGTCATTAGTTAAAGCAAATTACAGAGCAAAGGGACCGTGGAGGACCATCTTCATTAGTTATAGAATGCCTATTGGGGGTGATTTCAGTCTGCTGCCACGGCTTAACAGCCAGGGGATATTGCAATAGCATGATAAGTCCTGCTCAATCTCTTCTTCCACCATATGCCAAGACAGGGCACTCAATTTTCTGCAGCTCAGAAGGGGCAAATTCAAAACTAATCTGTGGAATTAATGGGCTGAGTTTTAACTCCCAAAAACAGGTGAGTTGGGGTCATGTCAGACATCAAAATGATAAACAATCTGGAATAGGAATTGAACCCACTTCAAAACTGCCCACTTTTGGTTTTAATGGATATGGGACGAGGAGGGGACAATCAGACAGCTTGCGAGAAGGTTATTTAAGTATTATAATAAAGCTGTGTTCCTTCATTTTAACAGTCATTCTATTTTTATCTTTAGGTGGCTGGGTTTCCCAGGCCTAGGTGAACCGACAGCTTAAAGGAGGTGAGAGGGGCTAAATCCATGAGGTAAGTGACTTTACAGCACTGTCTGTGGGCCAGGTGGAGCAGGAGAGTTTCCTTTAAACCCAAAAAGCTATCCAGTAAACACCACAGACCCCTGTGATCTGTCTGCTCCCGTCTCCACCCCCATTGGCCATTATCCAGCTCCCTGACCACCATCGGACACCACACCCACCCCCCCAACCCCAATGATAGGGATCCACCAAACCACCCAGACCAACACCCTCCCGAAACACCATTGGGACCCCCACCCCCACAACACCGACCACCAGTGGAATCTGCCCCTCCCACCCCCCCCCCCCCACCCCCGTCGGAATCTGGGCCCAGACTACCATCGACTCCCCACCCCCAACCCCACAATCCAGACCCCCTCCTGCAATATGGAACCCTTACCTACAGTCTCTGTCACTCCCGCAGTACACCTACCTGCCCCCATAGGCTTCAGCCCTGTGAAGCAGACATCCTGCCAGAAAGGCCTCCAGCCAGTCAATCAGGCTGCCTGCAGACAGGAACTCCATTTAAAGCAGCCATGCAGTTAAATTGTATGGAACATTCAGGAAACCCATTCTTACAGATTTCCTCACCTTGTAACAGCACCCCATTCCTCACATAGAACTTGTCCACAGGTTAAAATCCAGGCCAATATTCCAATGAGTGAGTGGTCAGTCTAATGGAATAGACTCCCATGGGAAACAGTCCCATGGGAAATAGGTCGCTTTCAGAAAATAACATTTTGGGATACCAAATTCAGGTGATTTGAGATGTAAGTGTAAGAAGAGCTGACGACTTTTGACCTATGGTTCCCAAAGCTCTCTGCCACTGAAGCATCCCTTGTGTTATTTCTGGGCCTGTAGTACACTAATTGATAGAATCATAGAATCAGAGGATTGGTACAGCACAGAAGGAGGCCATTCAGCTCATCGTATTTGCACCGGCTCTCCAAGTGAACAATTCACTTAATGCCATTCCCCCGCCTTCTCCCCATAACCTGTACATTCTTCCTTTTCAGGTAACTGAATGCCTCAATTGAACCTGCCTCCATTGCACTCTCTCGCAGTGCATTCCAGATCTTAACCACTCGCCACATGAAAAAGCTTTTCCGCATGTCGCTATTGCTTCTTTTGCCAATTACCTTAAATCTGTACCCTCTCATTCGCGATGCTTTCATGAGTGGGAACAGTTTCTCCCTATCTGCTCTGTCAGACCCCTCATGATTTTGAATACCTATATCAGATCACCTCTCAGCCTTCTCTTCTCCAAGGAAAACAGTTCCAGCTTCTCCAACCTATCTTCGTAAATGAAATTCCTCATCCCTGGAGTCATGCTCGTGAATCTTTTCTGCACTCTCTCCAATGCCTTCACATCTTTCCTTAAAATGTGGCACCCAGAATTGGATGCAATACTCCAGCTGAGGCTAAACTAGTGTCTTATACAAGTTCAACATACTCATGCCCCTGTTATGACCAGGTGAGAAAGGGGTCCAGGGGTTCCCTCTTAGCCTTTGCCTGGTTTGACCGGAACAGGGTTTAATTTTTAAAAACACTGTATTTTTAGCTCCCACTCAGTGAATCCTTGTTCACTGCTCTCCAATTGTAAGACAAAGAAATCAACCAGACAGGTTTTCTTAGATTTAAATAAGAAAGGTGTAAGTTTATTAACCTTAAAACTCAAATTCAGTTCAAATTACTGCAAATACGCGATGCAACCACACTAGCATGCATATGCGATAAACACACATGCAGGTAGAGGCTGAAAAGGAGCAAGAATAAAGGGGACAAGTTTGAAGCAATGAGTTCAATGTAGAGTCTTTGATTGCAGTTAAATCTTGCCGTTTCGTTGGGGCCCAGTGCACGCTTTCAAACTTGTTTTGATGTAAGAGTCTTCTCTCTTGAGGTTTAAGTGACTTGAGTGGATCTGGAAATTCTTGAAAGAGAGACAGCCAGGGAGAGAGACCTTCTTTCTCTGTTGTCTTGAAAGCAGTCTCTATTTTCAAAACCGTCCTGTGAACACAATTCAAAAATCCTGGGCCAGCAGGTTAGTCATGTGACTAGTTGATTTTTAACAAACTCTCCTGCGTTTTTGTGAATTCCGTTCAGCTTAGCAGACACCCGCAGTGGAATGCTGGCCTGTTACATATTCAATATCTGGTAATCAAAATCTATTTGGGTTAATTGGATCAGGGAGCAGTTCCATTGTCTTTTCCCAAGCAACTGTCTCTTAGAATGCATTTTTTTCCAGCCACTGCTGACCTCTTTAAACAATTCATCTCTTCAGTCCAGCAACAGCTTAAAATTAATTTTTCACATGACATAATTAATATGCCCCATTCGTGACAGGTGGGGTCTTCATGACACCCCTATTAATAAAGCCCAGGATACTGTATGCTTTATTGACTGCTCTCTCAACCTGTCCTGCCACCTTCAATGACTTCTGCATATATACACCCAGGTCCCTCTGTTCCTGTACCCATTTTAGAGGTGTACCCTTTATTTTATATTGTCTCTCCATGTTCGGCCAACCAAAATGAATCACTTCACATTTCTCCGCATGGAACTTCATCTGCCACTTGTCTGCCAATTCCACCAACTTATCTATGTCCTTTTTAAGTTCTATACTACTCCTTACAGTTCACAATGCTTGCAAGTTTTGTATCATCTGCAAACTTTGAAATTGTGCCCCGTATACAAAGGTCCAGGTTATTAATATATATCAGGAAAAGCAAGGGACCCAACACTGACCCCTGGGGAACTCCACTACAAATCTTCTTACAGCCTGAAAAACCTCCATTAACCACTTCTCTCTGTTTTCTGTCACTCAGCCAATTTTGTATCCATGTTGCTACTGACCCTTGTATTCCATGAGCTATAACTTTCCTCACAAGTCTGTTGTGTGGCACTGTATCAAACGCCTTTTGGAAGTTTGAGTTTGATTGTTATGATTAGTCAACAAGTTCATTATCATGTGATGACCAGAATGGGCCTTGGTCTTATTCAGTATAGCAATTCCTATGTTCCTATGAAAGACCCTGTCAGGCATTCAATCCAAGGCCAACCAACTACAACTTCTGTATCCCCCAGATAGATGGATGGATAGAGAGAGAGGCACTCAACATTATCTAAACAAAATTAAATCTTGGTCACAAGTGATTCACTGAGTGAAATGGGAATTTTAGTTTCCCTGGAGCCATTACTGTACCCCAGAAACTGGCTCGGAAATGACAGGGGAGTGGCAATGACTCCAATTTCTCATTCAAAACAGAGCACGCCACTCTTAGTGATGTCCTGTATCACTGAGCCAATTCCTCATACATCAAACAGACTTATCTATTGTTGTTATGACAGGTTGTCTGTGTAAATAGTTCACAAAGTAAAGATGTTCAGTTCCTCAGGGGCAGGGAGTGGGTTACTGGGAGAAGCTGTCAGTCATGGTGAACAAAGGAAGTTCTGATGTTATAGAAATAGAAAGTTTTCATGGACTGAAAGTAATGTTAATGTTCAGCAGGGAGATATGGGTGAATCCTAAAATTGGAATATTTGTAATAATAAAACCCATGGGGACAATGAGGGTAATTTTCACCTTGGGGGGTGAACTGGTGGAATGGATCATCCACACTTTATAGACTCCTACTGATTTTATTTCCATTGAAGTGATTATGTCAGCTATCTCAGAGACGTTTCTTATTGGTATACAGTGACAGAAATAACATGCAAATAAGTCAACAGAAAAGGAAAAATGCAAAAATCTGATTACAGTCTGAAGACTTTGATATCCCCTCATGGGAACCCTTCACTTTGAAAATCTGCAGAATAGATAAATATTCTGGAATTCTACTCAATTAGATTTGAAGATTAGTGAGAAAGTACTCAGATACTTTTCACAGGAGAATTACCCAATATGGTACTGAGCCACAGGGGGAAGGTTCTCGGTTTGACCTCTGATCTGTGCTGACTTCACTGATCTGAGTCAACATGGGCCCGCCAAATTTAGTGCCAATCAGGCACTCAACTTGACAGCAGCGGGCCTTCCTTATGATTTAGTATCCGTCACCGGAAGTCCCGGCTTTGCAGAGCTGCCGGCCAATCAGAAGCTTGCAGCTGCACAGCCACCACAGAGGCCGTGGCTGTGGCTGTAGCTGCAGTGACCAGACACTGAGGAGGAGTGCTGGAACCAGGCTTAAGGTAGGTCAATGCGAGAGGGGTCTCACGGGTTGAGGGTCGTGGGAAGGAGGGGAATGGGGGTTGGGGAAAGGGGGTTGGCAGCAAGGGCAGGGGGGGTGGCCCTCAGCAGGCCTCTCCCTCTTCCTGATGCTGGGTCTCTTGTTCAGGCACTAACTGCCTTTGATCAAGGGACCCACTCCCACACTCCTGCAGCAAGAATCCAGCCTGCATGGTTTTTCATGTTGTGCTTCTTATGTGGCGACAGAGCTGCCTGCTGCATGGGTAATTGTGGCTGTGGCAGGAATTAATTAGGGCTTAATTACCCAATTAAGAGTCTCAATTGGCGGCCGTTCACAGGCCTTCCCGCCCTGGACTAAATTTTGGCGGAGGCGGGATGGTGGCGGGGTCCCCCACCATCAATATCCTGGAGGGTTACCATTGCCAGATACTGCAGTGGAGCAGCCATATAAATATTGTGGCTACAAGAGCAGGTCAGAAGTGAGGAATCCTGCGGTGAGTAACTCATCTCCTGACGCCCCAAAGCCGGTGCACCATAAACAAGTCACACAGCACAAGTCAGGAGTGTGATGGAATACTCTCCACTTGCCTGGATGAGTGCAGCTCCGACAACATTCAAGAAGTTCAACACCATCCAGGAAAAAAGCCCTTTTGATCTGCACCCCATCCACCACCTTAAGCATTCACTCTCTCCACCACCGGCGCACAGTGACAGTAGTGTATACTATTTATAAGAGATGCTCTGTAGCAACTTGCCAAACCTTCTTTGACAGCACTTTCCAAACCTGCGATCTTTACAACCTAGAAAGACAAGGGCAGCTGATGCATGGAAACACCACCACCTGATATTGCTCTCCAAGCCACACACCATCCTGACTTGGAAGTATATCGCCATTGTTGTTGTGGGACAACCTTAAGATGGAACCATTAAGAGCTGTAAGTGAAGATCACCAGAGGAAGTGATGCTGTGTCACATATGACCAGTCAGTTGTGGGTGGAGCCTGACAGAGTGAGACATGTTTATATGTAGCTTGTGCAATAGCTGTATGTATATATATGTTACAGTTAAAGTATAATAAACCTCATGCTTTCTTTGAATATTACTTGTAGTCCGGTGAGTCTTGCAACAGATCATACACCAAAGGAACAAGTAATATTACAATTCCTTCACTGTTTCTGGGTCAAAAATCCAGAACTCACTTTCTAACAGCACTGTGTGTGTAACTACACCACATGGACTGCAGCAGTTCAACAAGGTGATTCACCAACACCTTCTCAAGGGAAATTAGAGATGGGCAACAAATGCTGGTCTTGCCAATGATGCTCACATCCAATGAATGAAAATAATTGAATCGGATAAAAATCCTGCCTAGCTGGAAAATGCATCCTAGGTTGCTGAGTGTAGGTAGGGCGGAGATAACAGAAGCTCTGAACCACAATTTTGCAAGCGTTAGATATGCAAGTGGTGCCACAAGACTGGAGGATTACAAATGCTCCATCTCTGTTCAAAAAAGGGAGAGGGATATACCTGGTAATTACAGGCCAATCTAATGTCAGTGGTGGTAAAACTAGGGGCTGAATTTTATCAGCCCCTCGACGCCATGGGTCATTGCGGGGAGGCCCGTAATATGCTAGCAGGAGCAGCCTTCCTCGACCCACAATGCTGAGAAGTCCCAGCCAGATATTAACAGTGTGAGCCCCACGCCGCCAGGCAGTGGGACCTTCATTAAAATATTTAAATGAGCATTAATAAAATTCAAATTGATTTACCTGCTGACGACAGCCGTCCCATGCTGATTTTACGGCCATGACTCGCTGAGGCAAGACACTGGTGGGGAGGGTGGAGGAATAAAATTATCAGGGTGGCAGGGGGAGGAAGTGGGGAAAACTGTTCCTATTGGTTGTGGGGATAGTGGGAAGGGGTTGAAGGGCAAAAGTGAAGAGGTTGGGGGGGAAAGTTGGGGTTGGGAATTAAGTTCATGTTGTTTGTATTGCCCCGAAAACCAACATTGGGGGGCGGATGGGAAAGGACCTCCAGCATTTATTTCAACTTTTACACTCACTGCACAAAAATATCACTTTAATAATTAAAATTACTTCCAAGGGCTTGCAGCCCTTTACAAATGGCAACAGTGCCTGTGCGGTGCCAGGGACGCCGTTGCTGGGGACGCGGTGGCCACCCGCTCTACATCATTGGGGGCGGACCCCTCCGCCCCCTCCATTTAAATGGGCACAGCGTGGAGTGCTGATAAAATGCAGCCCTAGTAGAGATCATTGCAAAGGACAAAATTAATTCTCACTTGGAGAGGCATGGGTTAATAACAGCTAGCACAGACTTGCTAAAGGAAAATCGTATCTAACTAACCTGGTTGAGTTCTTTGATAAAGTAACAGAGAGGGTTGATGAAGGTTGTGCAGTAGGTGTCATATATATAGACTGTTATGGTCAAGTGAAGAGGGGTCGAAGGGCTTCCCACTTTGCCCTCTCCGGGTTTGACCACAACAGGTTAAATTCTTTCTTACAGTGGATGTACTGGCCAATTCAGTAAGTGTTTGATTACTTACTTGCTATGATCATAACAAGAACCAATCAGACAGATTTTCTTGAATTAACAAAGAAAGAGATTAACTTTATTATACCTAAACCAAAATAATAAAATAATAAGCAATACACCAACAGGTGGGGAACGGTAGATTGGTTGAGTTACAGTCCATAAAAAAGGTATACAGTCTGTGGAGTTTGGTGATTTGGCTTCCTTTAGCTGATTTCAACGGTCCTGAAGCTTTTAGTTTGAAAAGGTAGATGACTGGTTCGTTTAGCCTCTTGGAGCTAGTGATGCGGATGATTTCCTCCAATAAGATTTCTGATTGTAGCTGGAGTATGCAAAGGTGGTCAGTCAACAAACATGATTTGAAAGCTTTCGAGCTGGAATGGAGAGAGAGAGCGACCCCCACTTAAGGTCTGCTCATGTCAGAGTCCAGTTGCTTCTCCTCAGCTGCAGAGGAAATACCAGCTTAAAACCACAGATGGGGAGGAGCTTGTCACATGACAGTCACTCAGTGATTCAAACATAGCATTTAGCAGTATTTCTTCATCCTGCTGAGAGAACAGGTAGTTCCTTTAAACTTCCTGGGTCTTGGTTCTTGCTGGGGACTTAGCAGACATTTTGTCTCTCTCCTCGCAGTCCTTTGCAATGCAGGATACAGTTTAGCAAACTAGGTGGACATCTTAAGCTGAAAGGATGACTTTGCTGGCAGCTTGTCTTTCTAAAAAAGGCTGCATTTGCTGACAATGCAACCGTTAGGTGGAGCAGTACTTGCACATGTGCAAATGCAGCCTCATGCACTGAAACATCACTGTCTGCAACATTTTTGGCAACTGCCAGGAGTAAAGATGGCGCTGCTCAATTTATCACAAAATAAATGAAACTCAAATCCCCAGTGGCTGTGAATGCCACCTCCATCCCACCCCCAACAGTACCTCCTCCCGCACTTCTCTTCGCCGCTGTCACTTGCACCCGCCTGCTTGCCACTCACTCCCCACCTCGCCACTTCTCCTCCCCTTAGCTACTCACCGCCTCTGCCCCACTCGCCTCTCCGCTTCCTCCCCTCTGTTCTGCTCCTCGCACCCTCACACTGCTGCTCCCCACTCCTTCCCGCTTCTGCTCCCAGCTCCCGCTCTTTTCCGCTTCTGCTCCTGTTCCCCGCTTCTGCTCCCTGCTCCCTCCCGCTCACAGTCTCCCTCCCCTCCCCTGCCTATCTTGTCACTCTCTGTCCCGCTTCCTCCAAGCAGGGAAGAGAGACAGCAATTACGGGAGGGAATGGGGAGCACAGACAGAGCAGAGGGGAGAGAAGTGGCAAGACAGGGAGTGAGTGGCTGACACGTTGGGTTAAGGGGGGGGGAATGAAGCGAGGACCGAGCGGCCGACAGGTTGGCGGGGGTGGGGGGGGGGATGCGGGGAGGGTGGGGGGTTGAAGCAGGGAGTGTGTGGCTAAGGGGGGGAGAAGTGGTGAGGCGGGGAGCGAGCAGCGAGCAGATGTTGCAGTGTGCAATGACGTTTTTGCGCGCATGCACAAATTAGTCCTGGAAAGCTGGATGTTGATGTCGGCTGCGCTTGTGCAGCATCATACTGAAAGCAAGGGTCCATTCTGTGTATGTGCGAAGCTGGGAGCGGTCTGATGACATCGGCGCTGGGCTGCATTGTCAGGAGTCACTGTGTTTTAAAAATGTCTTTTTTGAAAAAATATACAAATTCAGATCTCCAGCCAGTGGATTAAAGAAAATTATCATTCAAGAAAATACAGTGGCGTAACAAGACATTCAAAATGCATTTGTTAAAAGTATCTCATAACAGACTTATTCAGAAAAATCATATAGGATATTTGGCTTTATAAATAGGGACATAGAATATATAAATATGGAAGTCATGTGAAACCTTTATATATCATTGGTTAGGCCGCAGCTAGAGTGCTGTATACAGTTCTCGGCATTTCATTTTAGAAAGGATACCAAAGTCATAGAGAGAGTAGAAAGGAAGCTCACCAGTATATTACCAGAGGTGAGGGACTTCAGTTATGTGGAAAGATTGGAAAAGTTGCGATTGCTTTCTTTAGAGCAGGGAAGGTTAAGGGGGGACCTAATAGAGATATTCAAAATTATCAGGGGTTTTCATAGAGTAAATGGGGAGAAATCTGGCAAGTCAGCTGATAGCCAGAGGCCATAGATTTACAATAATTGGCAAAAGAACTAGAAGGGAAATGAGGAGAAATGTTTTCACACAGAGGATTAAGATCAAGAACATAGTATTTCATAGCAGGCTGCACACCATAGGAACTTTCAAAAGACAATTGAACATGCGCTTGAAAAGAACTAATTTACAGAGTTACAGTGAAAAATCTAGGTGTGGTACTAATTATGCAGCTCTTTCAAAGAACCAGGAGATGGACAGTAGGTTTCCTTCTGTGCTGTAAGATTCTATGATTCTGTAATTTGTATAATTTCTATAATCTGTATAAACCATTATGACTGTGGAAATCTCTAAGAGAGAGAAATAAAAGAAAAAGTAAAGAAAAACTTGCATTTCTATAGCACCTTTCACAACCACCAGATGTCTCAATGTACTTTACTCGCAATTAAAGTGTGTTCACTATAGCAATATAGGAAACATAGCAGCCAATTTGTTCACAGCAAGCTCCCACAAAGCGTGATAAGTGTAATGAAATCCAGGTTTGTGGGACCAGTGGTGGAGCCTGTGCGAGCTGTTGTCTGAACAGATGACAAAAATTTTGGTAGGTGCACTGACCCTGGTTTCAAACCTTTTTTTTGAGACAGACCCTAACTGAAAGAGAAACTCAAACTGAAACAGAAACTGAAACTATAACAAACAGAAACTGAAACTGAAACTAAAACTTCAGGTTTCTGCGGAAACAGAAACAGGTTGGAACAAGATAAAAGTGACACAGAGCCATTCAAACTCAGATCACACTGGAGTGGAGTGTAGGTAGGCTGAAGAAAGTGAGGGCTGGATCCAGAAGCTGTTTCTATTACCTAAAGTAACTGATTAATCAGACCTGGCCATACAGGGCAAAGTTGTCACTGAAGGGCTCAGATAAAGGTAGTACCTGTGGATCCACACCATCAAGACTGTCGTGAAAGGCTGAGGAGATTCTGGAGAAGTGCACTGTTTTGGGTGAAGACCATACCATGGAGTTCGGGTTGAAGGGGAACTGCTGTCGGATGAGAATCAGTGTCTGTATTTTGGAAGATACAATATGGAGATTTGTCTGAGGAAGTTCAGAACTTTGAAGAACTTTGTGGCTGTAATTGGTGCTATATTTTCTGAGTGAACCACCCAGTAAATGCGTGAGATCTATCTTTGTTGTATCTGAAAGTTAATGTGTAATTTGTAATAGATATTGACTGTGATTTGTCTGTTAATTCATGTTTAATTTATGTTGATTTTGGTTTGATTGTTAAAGTAAAAGTTATAAAAGTGAAATCTTTTTTATTGGGATTGTTCAGTAAATTCAGTTCTTTTTATTTGTTGATCTCCACAGGGATCATAACATAAGGACAAGATAATCTGTTTTTTGTGTGATGTTGATTGCGGGATAAATATTGGCCTGGCCACCAGGGATAATTCCCTTGCTTTTCTTCGAAATAGTGCCATGGAATCTTTTACATCTATCTGAGAAGGCAGCTGGGGCCTCAGTTTAAAGTCTGACCTGAAAGATGGCACCTCTACTGGTGCAGTACTCCCTCAATACTGCACTGGAGTGTCAGCCTTGATTTTTGCACTCAAGTTTTGAAGTGGGACTTGAACTCACAGCCATCCAACTCAAAATTTGCTGATGATAGCAAACTTGGAGATATGGCAGTCAGTGGGGTTGATACCAATCGACTGCAACAGGACATAGATAGGCTAGCAGAATAGGTAGACAAGTGGCAGATGGAAATTAATACAAAGGAGTGTGAGGTGATACATTTTGGCGGAGGGGATAGGCAGTGGCAATAGGGAGAGTGTACAGGGACAGAGGGATCTGGGGTTCATGTGCATAGATCTTTGAAGGTGGCAGGATATATTGATAGAGTAGTGAGGAAAGCATATGGAATCTTGGGCTTCATAAATTGAGTGCAAAAACAGGGACGTTTTGCTGAACTTTTACAAAGCTTTATTTAGGCTACAACAAGAGTATAGTGTCCAGTTCTGGTCACCACACTTTAGGAAGGATGTGAGGGTCCTTGAGAGGGTGTAGAGGAGATTTACCAGAATGGTTCCAAGGATGAGGGATTTTAGGTACAAGGTTAGTTTGGAGAAGCTGGGGTTGTTCTCCTTGGAGAAAAGGAGATCGAGGGGAGATTTGATAGAGGTAAACAAGATTAAATGAGGTTTAGATAAGGTAGACAGAGAAAAGCCGATCCCATTAGCTGAAGGTACAAGGACTAGGGGGCACAGATTTATGGTTTTGATCAAGAGATGCAGGGGGAATGAGAGGAAGAACTTTTTTTATGCAGAGAGTGGTAATGACCTGGAATTCACTGCCTATGATGAAATCAAACCAAAATCAGCATAAGGGAAATCGGATGAACACATGAGGGAAATAAACTTGGAGGGCAATGGAGATAAAGTGAGGGAATAGGACTGATTGGATTTCTCTCCAGAGAGCTGTCATGGACTTATGGGATGAATGGCCTCCTTCTATGCTGTAATGACTCTATGACTCAGAGGCGAGGATGCTATCAACTGAGCCATGGCGGGCACCAATAAATAAAAAAAAAGACAGAAACCATTGAGAAGTGTGTAGAATTGAGTAAGCAGACGTTATTTCTCTTTTTCTCTTTCTCTCTCCATATTTAGAACTCCCTCTTCAATTGTGGTTTTCATTAATGAGTTTTAATGCAGTTTTTGTCCCAGAGACATTTCCTTACTGTTTGGCTTCCATCCACTTTGCTCTGCAAAATTACTCAAGCACGTTTAGTTAAGTGCTGCTTCTAGAGGCTGTATTCAAATAGCTTCCGGTTTTCTGATCCATTACCTTGTAAAACCACTTCTCCTAACAAACAGTCTAATTTATTTCGCCCTATTAACACCAAAGCACTCTAGAGTTAAATGAAATGTTTAATTTAAGCACAGAAACAAAATATAGTTGGTTTTATATATCAGAATACATTAACCTCTGTAACATTCTTTCTCCTTTTACTCCCAGCACACCAAGGTTACTGTTTAGAGTTTATGAAGTCCCACTTTAAAAGGGAGATGTATTTGTTTGAATTATCACGTAAACCTCAAATGCTATGAAAAGCATCTTTGGTTTTGGTAAAAATAGATAATGTCATTGACCTGGAATGGTAGTCTTACCTCTCTCTCCACAGATGCTGCCTGATCTGCTGAGTGTTTCCAATATTTTCTGTTTCTGTTTAAGATTTCCAGAATGCACAGTTGTTTGCTTTTCGGTTTCTATAGTTTAGATGTGACTTGGGATCACAAAAAAGGCCTTTTTCACCTTCTCACATCTATCAAACACTTCCACCCAGAAAGATCCTCCAGTTTCCCTCTCCAATAACATCATCTGATAGGGGCGGCACAGTGGCGCAGTGGTTAGCACTGCAGCCTCACAGCTCCAAGGACCCGGGTTCAATTCTGGGTACTGCCTGTGTGGAGTTTGCAAGTTCTCCCTGTGACCCCGTGGGTTTTCGTTGGGTGCTCCGGTTTCCTCCCACCGCCAAAGACTTACAGGTGATAGGTAAATTGGCCATTGTAAATTGCCCTTAGTGTAGGTAGGTGGTAGGGAATATGGGATTACTGTAGGATTAGTATAAATGGGTGGTTCTTGGTCAGCACAGACTCGGTGGGCCGAAGAGCCTGTTTCAGTGCTGTATCTCTAAATAAAAAATAAATAAAATAAATACTGTGTCTGGTAATTCACTCCACATGTTGAAGAGCGGAGGACTGCAGTGAGAAAGTTCGATTTGGGGGCTCCTAAATTGATTAAGTTGAGATTGTTAAACATATCATTGGATCTGCACAGGACCCATTGCAATTGCACACATTGCACGGTCCTAACACTGCTCCTGCATGTTAATCACGCTGCACAAAGAGGAACTTCCTAACATAAATCTCACATTTGCCTTATTCTATTTGGAGCCTCCCTCTTGTGCTTCTGACACAGTAGAATTGTTTTCTGTACTTTTACCATGTCATATTTCGCTGTGAAGTTCTTTCTTAGTTGCCTCTTCTAAAGAGTGAAAAGTCTATGGTCCAGAAATTGGAGCAGGCTGTGTGCATTTTACAGGTTTAAAATGCATACTTAACGATTAGTATGGCATACAGCCTACACGTGTTCACTCCATGCTGCAAGTGTCCGGCTGCCATATTGCTTTGGAGCAGTAGGCGTCTAGGAGGTGTGCTTGAAACTGGTGTTCGGCCCGTGCACACACAAATTGGGGGCCTAATATCTGTTTCAGGCCCTTTTACCAAATTGGACTGCAAATGACTACAGCATATCAAATAAAAAATTGGGCAACACATCCCCAACCTGCCAACTACGTGCCTGAGCCCATTTGCATGGCGGTGGTTAGCAAGGTGTGCACATGTCTCATCTTGGAGATGGGGATACTTCATTCACAGATTTAAATCAGGTTCCCCCTGCCCCCACCCCACTTCTCCCCCGCAACTGGAAGCCTGATTTAAATTTAGTAGCTGTCAACTAGGGGTTGGGAACCCAGAAGTGAAATAGAGCAAGAGTTGTCAGCTCCAGGAAACAGATGGGTGTATATAGTTAAGCCACAGATCAGCCATGAACTCATTGAACAGGCTCTAGGACTAAATGGCCTTAGTACTTAAAAAGCAATCCTTGTGATCCAGGAAGAGTAAGGGAGTAAGGATGGAATTTTATGGGCCCCCAGGAAATGGGATGGGAGGTGGGGGTGGGGGTGGGGGGGGGGGGGGGGGGAGGCATAAAATGGTGACAGAAATGGAGTGGGGCAGGGTCTGTTACCTTCCCGTCGCCCCACAATAAAGTCGGGGCGGGAAAGGCTGAATCTGGACTTCCTGTTCAGAGGCCAATTGAAGTCCTTAATTGGCCAATTAACAGCCACTTAAGTGTCTCTTCTGCAATTACACCAGCGACAGGGCAGGGTCGGGGGGCTCCACCACGTAGGGAGGTTGCCCAGAAAAACAAGGTGGCCTACCTACGGGTTCGGGGGCGGGGTCTCCTCCATGGGCAATCTATGGCCCACGGAGGGGTGCCGGTGGCAAAGGCTGTCCGTCCATGAACACCCCTCCTGCTGTCAACAACCACTCTCCCTCCCACCCCCTCACCAGGGCCTGCTGCACTGGCCCCGGTAACCCCACCTCAGTTACCTCGGGTCTGGGGCTCCAATGTTGGGCCAAGTCCCAAGCCTAGTGTAGTAGCGGCAGTTGCCACCGCTCCCAGTGGTGCTGCCGATATTACCGATTTGCTGGTCCTCTGATTAGCCAACAACTCTCAGAGGTGGAATCCCCATCCTTAAAGGTTTGGAGACCTCGGTACTGGGCAGTTAAGTGTGTTAAAGTGCGCCAGAGTTCTCTAAAGGGCTGAGGTGGAGTTCCCTGTGTTGGGACACCCGCCGGCTCCATTAAATTCAGCCCGAGGAGTGCACATCCCCCACCAGCCCCTCAAGGAAGACTTCGGCCTGCCTTCTGCCAATTACAGCCTCTCTTCACTACTGTGAGTCGTGACCCTCCCACAACACCGCCTCCCCCCCTGCCGTCCCCCCCACCCCAGTCCCAATCTCTCACTTGCCATTTCTGGGAACATCCTAAGCTGTTCCTGACTGCGATGCCCTGCCCAGCAGCCAGCTAACATGTTGATCTGGCCAGTTGCCGGGTAGGAAGCAGAAAAAGAAAATCATAATGAAGTCCTGTTGCTAAGTTCGGAAAGACCTCAGTGTCTCCAACCTCTCAGGGATTCCCCAACCCCACCGCACCCCACCAACCACCACCACTCTCCCAGCACCCCCACCTCCCCATAAATATTGGGCCATTAGTTCTACTTCTGCTCAATTAAAAATTGGGATCAGGGAGACATTTTGCAAAAGTTTCTGTCAAGGGATCGATATGTACAGATAAGGAAAGACATTAATCTTATCTTAGCTCATCCTTCCAGAAGGAACATACCGTTGCCCCCACCTCCCCACCTCCCCACCACTCCCCTGCCATTCATAGCTCCCAATTGTTTCTTACATGATTTTTAAAGTTTCCACCTCCACTATATCAAGTATCCAGTTCCATGTAGTAATCACCCTTAATGTGAAGAGCTCCCTGACATCAATTGCTCTGAGGACATGGGTTTAAATCCCACCACAGCAGAAGATGTAATTTGAATTCATTTAATAAATCTGGAATTAAGAGCTAGTCTAATGATGGCCATGAAAACACTGTCGATAGTCGTAACAACCCATCTGGTTCACTAATGTCCTTTAGGGACAGAAATCTGCCGTCCTTACCTGGTCTGGCCTACAAGTGACTCCAGACCCACTGCAATGTGTTTGACTCTTAAATGCCTTCTGAAATGGCCTAGCAAGCCACTCAGTTGTATTTAACACCACAAAGTCAATAAGGAATGAAACTAGATGGACCACACGGCATCAACCAAGGCACTGAAAACGACAAAGGCAAATCCAGTCCTGTCGAACTCCCTTCTTAATAGCACTGTGGGTGTGCCTATCCAACATGGACTGCAGCAGTTCAATAAGACATCTCACCGCCACCTTCTCGTGGGCAATTAGGGATGGGCAATAAATGCTGGCCTGGCCAGCGATACCCACATCCCCATAAACAAGTAAAATGTTTTTAAAAATATCCTAGATTGGCCTCTTATATTTTGACTGTACATCCCTTTAGTACATAGTTTGATTTCTGTGGATCTATCTATCCCATACTGTTTGTTCTCATTCACCTCTATAAGGTCACCTTACAGTTACCTCCCTTCGAAGCTAAAGAGCTCACGATTTCTCATTTCTCCTCATAACCCAGTTATCTGATAATAGGGAGCCTTGTGGATCTTCTCTGAATGTCTCTCATACATCTCCGTGATAGCACTCAAGAGATGTGTAGATGCACTGGGTGCAATTGAACCCACAATAGGATTGTCTCTGAAAGGAGTGGAATTGATCCATCTTTTCTTAAGCTTTTTTTGCTTTTTTGTCTTAAATACAGTGAACTAAAATAGAGAGACAGATAGCACTCTTTATAACGTGATAGTTTGAATCAATACACTTCATCTTTAAGAAGCTTCTACTGGACTCTAAAAAGGCCTTTAACTTGGATTGTCACAAGATAAAGGGGAAATTTCTTTGGCAGCTGCATCAGCTCCATTCTTAAAGATAGAAAATGTAATCAGTGATAATGATAATTGGTTTTGACTAATCATTTCTGGGAACGCTTCAGAATAATTGTAGCCTCACCACCTGAGGTGAGACTGTAATTCCACAGTGAACGATGGTGAGAAATTTATACTTGTCACATCAAGATGTGCTCGAGGACCAAGAGATATTCAACCAACTGTGACATGAAGTATATCATTCCGCTACAGCAAATAGTCTTTAAAATAGAGTTTGATTTACTCATCTTGAAGCCATCAAAAATGAAGTTGGCATTTTCCAACCATCATAGCTCTATCATGGGCTTTGAAATTGCATTGTGCAATATTTGCCAGACATTTCATTTTAAAAGCAAGAAATACGTTGCGGTAGCATTGTTATCAGATACAGCTTTCCTCTGACTATTAAGAGGACTTTCTGAAGCTCAATACTTTCATAAGGAAGTCTTTTATCTTTTACTTTAAAGAAAGTATAATCAATATATAGGTTGACGCCTCCATTAAAATGGTAGAAAAAGAATTTGATATAAACTATAATTTATCTTTAAGGGCATCTCTTTATGACTGATTTGTGCCTAAAATGAAGTATTAACTCTTGGTCCAGGCAATGTAGAATCCAGGACATTCCACTCACTGGGCTTTAATTGCCAGTTAAATTTTAATGTCGACACAAAGCCTGCTTCACCATCGACTGTTTACCAACCTAAAGAAGAAAGTAAGAATTTGCATTTATATAAAACACCTTATCATATCTCTCCGTGGTGCTTTGCTTACAACAATAACTTATAATTATATTGCCCCTTTGACGCTAGAAAACATCTCAAGGAACTTCACAGGAGCAGTACAGAACTGTGATACTGAGCCTCATAAGGAGATATTCCAGTAGATGACCAAAAGCTTGGTCAAGGAGGTGTGTTTTAAGGAGCATCTTAAAGGGGGAAAGTGAGGTAAAGAGGTAGAGAGGTTTAGGCGTGAAATTCCAGAGGTTGAGGCCTCGACAGCTGAAAGCATGACCATCAATGATGGAGCAATTTCAATCGGGGCAGCTGAAGAAGCCAGAATTAGAGGAGCACAGATATCTTGGAGGGTTAGTTTTTAGTTCAGAGATACAGCACTGAAACAGGCCCTTCGGCCCACCGAGTCTGTGCAGACCATCAACCACCCATTTATACTAATCCTACACTAATCCCATATTCCTACCACATCCCCACCTGTCCCTATATTTCCCTACCACCTACCTATACTAGGGGCAATTTATAATGGCCAATTTACCTACCAACCTGCAAGTCTTTTGGTTGTGGGAGGAAACCGGAGCACCCGGAGAAAACCCACGCAGACATAGGGAGAACTTGCAAACTCCACACAGGCAGGACCCAGAAATGAACCCGGGTCACTGGAGCTGTGAGGCTGCAGTGCTAACCACTGCACCACTGTGTTTGTTTAGAGATACAGCACTGAAACAGGCCCTTCGGCCCACCGAGTCTGTGCCGACCATCAACCACCCATTTATACTAATCCTACACTCCTACCACATTCCCACCTGTCCCTATATATTTCCCTACCACCTACCTATACTAGGGGCAATTTATAACGGCCAATTAACCTATCAACCTGCAAGTCTTTGGCATGTGGGAGGAAACCGGAGCACCCGGAGGAAACCCACGCAGACACAGGGAGAACTTGCAAACTCCGCACAGGCAGTACCCAGAATCGAACCCAGGTCCCTGGAGCTGTGAGGCTGCGGTGCTAACCACTGCGCCACTGTTCTGAGGCTGGAAAAGATTACAGAGATAGGGAGGGGTGCGGCCATGGAGGGATTTGTAAACAAGGATGAGAATTTTAAAATAGAGACTTTGCTTAATCGGGAGCCCATGTCGGCCAGCAAGCATAGGGGTGATGGATGAATGGAACTTGGGGCAAGCAAGGACACAGGCAGCAGTGAGCAAATACAATGAATTACCTTAATATGTTGTTACATAGACAAACATGGCAGCCATTTTGTTCATTGCAAGATCCCATAATAGCAACAAGATGAATGACCATTTAATCTATCTTCCTGATATTAGTTGAGGGAACAGTACTAGGTTTTTTTTATTCATTCATGGGATGTGAGCATCGCTGACAAGACCAACGTTGGCTGCTCATCTCGAACAGCCCTTGAAAACATTCACCTGAATAACTGAAAGGGATTGACAGGGTATTGGAAAGATTTAGTGAGAGAAATTGGTCATTGTTACCCCTGTTTTCTAGGAACAAAAAGGACCAATTTTGTGGGACTTACAAGTGGCTGCCAACAAAAGTTGAGTTGTTTTTCTCTAAATTTCATGTGGAGCCAGGAAGAGCAAGAGTGCTCCTCCCAGCATCAGAGCACTCCTGAGGGTCACTATCACCTGCAGTCATCTGCTCCTGTTCTTCTTTCCTCCCTCGAGACTTCCCCGAGGGGTTCTGCTGGTAAGGCAGATGACTCAATTTGCATTGCTGGACATGGGAAAGCTGGAGGCTTGACAGACGCTGGCTAGCAGCTTTCCCAAATTATTACAATGTAGCTTGAGAAGGTGGTGGTGAGCTGCCTTCTTGAATCACTGCAGTTATTGGGGTATAGGTACAGCCACAGTGCTGTTAGGAAGGGAGTTCCAGGATTTTGGCCCAGCGTCAGTGGAGGAATGGCGATATAGCTCCAAGTCAGGATGGTGTGTGGCTTGGAAGGGAACTTGCAGGTGCTGGTGCTTCCATGCATCTGCTGCCCTTGTCCTTCTAGGTGGTAGAGGTTGCGGGTTTGAAAGGTGCTGTTGAAGGAGTCCTGGTGAGTTGCTGCAGTGCCTTGACTCAGTGATAGTACTTTTGCTTCTGAGTTAGAAGGTTACGAGTTCAAGTCTCACCTCAGAGAGTTGAGCATGTAATCCAGACTGACACTTCTATGTAGCCAAGAGCAGGCATACAATTCTTCCATATCATGAACAGTGTGACATTTGGGGACCCAGCAACATCATCACCTTACATGTGTTGCTTGTTAAAGTGAATGGAGAGGGAGTAGACCCACACATTTGCACTTCAATTTCCCTGCAGCAAATCACTGCTGATGAGTATAAAAAGAGAGTTCTGCATGGGGATCACTTTCCACAAACAGGATCAACATTCCAGTAAGAGAACCTGTCATGCCACAAGTGACACCATATTACACCTTGCTCTCAGAGGTGTTAGGGCTGTGAATTAGGTCACTGCACCAACCCAGTGTTCTGCAACTTTAATGATTTGGAATTTTATCCATCATGAATGTGTTTTCAACTGCAATATTTTGGTTTCCAATAAAATATTCAGTGCAAACAAACTTTGTTCTGGAGAATTATAATTATATAATAAATTAAACATCATGAGTAGGGAATTAAAGTACTGAATAATTTACCTATAAATAATGAATTATATCTCAGTAACAAAGTGGCGAGAGTAATTGCATTTCATGAACAGTCTCTGAAACCCATTGGCCCCAATATTTACTCGGGTTCATGAAGAGAGTTGGGTGAACATTTCTGGATGGGAAATCTGAAAGAATGAGTTTCCAAAAGGTCCCGCAGAAATTAACTGCAGGGCATCTTTTAATTTTTTTCAGCATATTTCCCACCCGACAGCCAGTCTGATTGGGTGAAACTGGTTACTCTAGCAGTCTGCTGGGCAGGAAAGCAGCCGGGGATGGGATACCACATAAGTAGGAGATCATGGTGGAGAGAGGTTGAGATCGGGGGAGTCAGAGATTGCAGCAGGGGTCGGGGAGTCAGAGCTTGGGGGAGTGGGGGTAGTCAGAGATTGGGAAGAGTGGGGGGTTGGTGGGGGGGCTCAGATGATGATTGTGGAATGTGTATAGTTTGCTGGGCGTTTGCAAATGATGGTGTCATAGTGTTGTTATTAGACGAATACCAGAGACCAGGTTTAATACTGCTGTGACGTGCATTCAAGTCCCACCACAGAAGCTGGTGGAATTTAAATTTAATTAATGAATCTGGAATAAAGAGCAAGTCTCATAAATTGTGACCATGAAACCACCCTTTGTCCTGACTTGGACTATATCGCTGGGTCAAAATCCTGGAACTCCCTTCAGTACTGCGGGTCTACCTGCACAAGATGAACTGCAATGTTCAAAGAACGTGGTTCACCACCACCTTCTCAAGGGCTGTTACGGATGGGCAACAAATGCTGGCCTTTCCAGTGATGCTCACATCCCAAGAATGAATAAAAAATGTAATTCAGCTCCTTCTGCCCCACAAGCACTGCGGTAAATGCACTTACCTCATGGAACTAGCCCTTCTCACCTCCTTTTAGCTACTGGGTACCCCAAGCTCTGGAAATCCAGCCTCCTGAGATTAAAAATAAAAATCCTATTAAAATGGAGGCATACAGCTCCTTAAAAGATGTGACTGACCATCTGCCTACTGAGAGTGGATTTGTCACCTGGATCACACCCCACCTGCCTGCCTCTGTTAAATCTGAATGGGGCAGGGTGGAATTTGGTTTGGGTAAGGCTTGAGATTTAATAAATTTTTACCACCCAACTGCCCCCAACACACAAATCCTTAGGGGTTAAAAAAATCCCTCATTGGATTGCAAACGCTATAGGAAAAATTATCCATGCATCAATAAATTCTTCTCCTGTGTTTCCACCATTTTGGAAATAGTTTTTTATTCTTCGTTTTTGTGAATGTTGTGCTCATCAAAGTGAAAGATGTTAGGGCTGAGGAATGAAACATTTTTCATCTTGGGTACCCAGTGTCAACAGTTCTCCCACATTACCTACATGATGGTGAGACACAGGGTAAAGTTCTTTCTACTGTACCCCTATATCAAAAGAACACAGAAATAAAAAATGCTGGAAACCCTCAGCAGGTCAGTCAGTATCGATGGAGAGAACGGTTAAGCTAATGTTTCGGGAATGGATCTGTCATCATAACTGTTGCA
This sequence comes from Heterodontus francisci, assembly GCF_036365525.1. Taxonomy (NCBI): domain Eukaryota; kingdom Metazoa; phylum Chordata; class Chondrichthyes; order Heterodontiformes; family Heterodontidae; genus Heterodontus; species Heterodontus francisci. Next base: position 44,398,499 of record NC_090375.1, read on the forward strand.
CCAATGTAATTTTCTGTTTCCCACATCTGCCCATTCTACGGCCTCACTGAGTAAAATTTATTAAATTTATTGCCAAGTTAAGGGCAGTTTGAGCTTTGAGTCTGCGTCATCTGGGGATTGGATTGAGCCTGCCCCAACTCATTTGAGATTGGTCTTTCGCTAAGCTTTTGGCTAAACTCCTTCCAGTCTATTGGTTGTTCCAGTCAAATTGACACAGAAAAAGATTCTGTGCATTTTCAAGTAAATTCTAAACACACTACTCATCAGGGAGTAGATCCAATCCAATCAGAGGTCTTTGGATCTCCAGCACACCTGAAGACTTCTTCCAATGGTGGAATTCATAAATGCATAAAAGTAGGTTAAAAAAAAAACTCCCCTCCAATTTTCTTCCCTCATCCCTGGAAGATGTTGATCTATGTTGGGGAATTGGGTTTCCTCCAATGACTTGCTTAAGGAATCAGTCTTCATGTATGAATATGGACAGTCAAACTGAGCAGAATATTTTTAAGGCAAAGGTAGATAGATTCTTGATAAGCAAGGGAGTGAAAGGTTATTGGAGGTAGGCGGGAATGTGGAGTTGAGGTTACAATCAGATCAGCCATGATCTTATTGAATGGTGGAGCAGACTTGAGGGGCCGAGTGGCCTACTCCTGCTCTTAATTCGTATGTTCGTATGTAGACCATTCATTTAATTGAGTGTGGAGAGGAATATTCCTCACCATCCTCTCTGTCATCAGTGTCATATTCCTCATCGTGCTGAAGACCCTTATCCAATAGTGGCTCCACATGTTGTCCACATGCCAAAGAAAAGCAGCCACAGACTGATATGTTGTGCTGTAATGATCACATACCAGTGGCACATAGACAGAGTGGAAGCCTTTGTGATTCATGAAAACAGTGAAGTCATCTGAAGGAGCCTGCAGGGCAATGTGGATGCTGTCAATAATGCCCTGTATTTGGGTCGATACTACCTCGAATGCCCAAACCTGCTGCTTCAAGATGTCCATGGGAAAGGGGTGAAACTGGTTACTCTAGCAAAGATGACATCAGTCACTAGCTTAATGGAAGCATGGGCTGTAGACTGATATCCCCTATGGGAGTCTGGAAGGAGCAAGAAACAAAAACTGCATTGTAAAGCAAGCGAAACATTTCTCAAAATTTCACAGTGATTTTCCTGTCAGCAGCTGAGGCTCCCTTTACAACCCTGCTGAAAGTGACTTCACTTGTGGAAGGGAAAGGTATTTGACGTATTGAACAGGTAATTTAACCTTAATTTCTAGATGTTCATTAGGTCCCTGCCTGTTTGTGGTAGAAGTTCTGGCTGTCTAAATTAAAGCCTGCTCAACATTCAGGAGGAGCAGACAAAGAGCAGTAAATCTGCAGTCTTGCTCTCTGTATGATTTATGCTTCCCTACAGCAGGAAGACAAAAATCACCCCCATTGTAAAATCTATACTATAAAAACATTTTAAAGCTAAACTCAATTGAAACAACGATTTGACGTAAGCACTAACATTTAAAATCATAGAATTATAAAATAGAATCATAGAATCATTGAGCACAGGAGGCCATTCTGTCCATTGTGTCTTTGCCAGCTCTTTGAGAGAACTATCCTTTCAGTCCAACTCCCCTGCTCTTTCCTCATAGACCTGAAAGTTTTTGCTTTATTGGTATCTATTCACATGCTTTTCGGAATTTACTCTTGAATTTGCTTCTAGTACCATGGCAGGCAATATCGTCCAGATCATAGCAACTTGCTGTGAAAAAAGAAAAATCTCCTCATCTCTCCCCGACTCTGTTACTAATTATCTTCAAACTGTGTCCTTTGATTACCTACGCTCCAGCCAGTGAAAACAATTTCTCTCCATCTACTCTATCAAAACCCCAAATGGTGGTTCTATGCCATTACTACATCATAGAAAATGGGCATCTTTGCACAATGTAATTCTAAAAAATCTGTGTTACATGGAAGATCACCTGCGGCATCAATGACCGTAAGTCAGACACATGCTGTCATGCAATTGCAGGAACATTACGCTATGTAACCATGTATTATTCAGGTGCGAAGGTGGAGAAGTGTATTATTTGACCTGCCCCTTTAAAGGCAAGATTTTTCGGTCACGCCAGGGGTGGGAATGGAGGTGGGTGGTTGATGAAAATACCGGCATCAGCCAGTTTGCAATTTTCCTGGCGCCAGCGAGTTTCACCAGGACGGGGGAGGGTGGCCCTGAGAATCCACCCGAACCGTTAAGTGTAATTAAGATAGTTAAAGAGCTCATTAAGAGCTTGTTAAGGGCCATGTTCCGATTTTGGTGGGGCCACAGGGGCAGCATGCAGGGTTTGGGGCAGTTCAGATGCATGGAGGCAGATACACAGTGGCGAGCTAGTCATGGCTGCCCCTTCTGGCATCACAGGGACATGACAAGGGCTTTCAAACACACTTGGGGGAACCACCTTAACACAAGGAAGGCAGCAGCTGACGTGGGAGCATGACTCTCAGATTTCGAATCCAGTGATGATGAGGGGAAACATCTTTCACAGTAATGCCCTGGGCATCAGGAGGGCAGAGGAGAGGGATAAGGATAGCAAGGTAATGGAGGACATACCCTCAGCATAGGCTGTACTGCCAAAGACACAGCCACGTTGACATTGCCGAGAATCATTGCCACAGGAGACTGTGACCCTCCAGGCAGATAGTCACAGAGATTTGCGGTCATCGCAGAAGACCTCACACCTCGCAGCACTGCTCTCCATGCCCTGTCAGAAGTCATCAATATCACTATGGCCTTGAACCTCTTTGCCTCTCACTCCTTCCAAGGATCAGCTGTGAACCTGGGTGGCATCTCGCAAACAGCTACACACCACTGCATCTCACAGGTCACTGATGCCCTATTAGTGAAATCTGGATAATACATTCAATTCAAGACAAATGGAGGCACAAAAGGCAATGTGTTTTTCCTCCATAGCTGGATTCTCCTAGGTGCAGGCCACTATTAACTGCACCCTGTGGCTATCAAGGTACCGAATGAGCATCTGCAAGATTCATCAACAGGAAGGGATTCCACTCCCTCAGCGTTCTGTTGGCCTGCAACCACAACAACAGCTTCCTGCATGTGTGCATTTGCCTTCCTGGCAGCTGACATGACTCCATAGAACAGTAGAAAAATTACAGCACAGAAGGAGGCCATTCAGCCCATTGTGTCTGTGCCAGCCGAAAAAACTAGCCGCCTAATTTAATTCCACCTTCCAGCACCTGGTCCGTAGCCTTGCAGGTTACAGCACTTCAGGTGCACGTCCAGGTATTTTTTAAAAGAATTGAGGGTTTCTGCCTCCACCACCATTCCTGGCAGTGAATTCCAGACACCCATCACCCTCTGGGTGAAAAACTTTTTCCTCATGTCCCCTCTAATCCTTCTACCAATCACTTTAAATCTGTGCCACCTGGTAATTGACCTCTCCGCTAGGGGAAACAGGTCCATCCTGCCTACTCTATCTAGGCCTCATAATTTTGTACACCTCAATGAAGTCACCCCTCAGCCTCCTCTGTTCTAAGGAAAACAACCCTAGCCTATCCAATCTTCCCTCATAACTGCAACTTTCAAGCCCTGGCAACATTCTTATAAATCTCCCAGCAGTTCAGGCTGCCACAGCTCTTCACTCCAACCCCCAAACCCCATGAATGGATTCTCAGGGACAAGGGATATCCCTTGAAGAGATGGCTACTCATCCCTCTGTGACAAACTGAGACAGTGGCAGAGAGGAGCTACAACTGAAACCATCTGCCCACTAGGACAACCATTATGCAGGCCACTGGACTTCTGAAGATGTGGTGCCTGGACTGGTCAGGTGGTACCCTGTAATACACTCCTGCAAGGGTCCGGTGCATTGTTTTGGTCTGCTGCACTCTCCATAACATGACCCTCCAGAGAGGTGTGGACCTTGAAGTGGGTGAAGCGCTGGATGGACACAGCTCATTGGAGGAAGAGGAAGAGGAGGAAAATGCAGATCACAGAGGTGCCCGGCTGCACAAGGAAATGGCCAGGCCCAGCTTGGGGCTCGAAGGTCTTGTGAGAATGCCATTAATGTCAGGGACCATCTAATTCATGCACATTTTAGCTGATCCCCTCTGACCCAGGAACAATGGCATGGTCTGGAACTGACTTTGAGCTGTCTATGAGAAGACTTCCATTGAAGACACAGCCTGGAATAGATGAATCCTTACTGCCAATGAAGGATGTACACCTGCCCAGAGGTTTCACTGTCACCAATCATGGGCTCTTGCTCCCCTTCACTAATTCATCCCTCTTTTCTTTTCCCACCATTAAGGAAAGGAAGCTTACATGTCTGGTTTCATACGTCAATATTTACATGGTGCTCAAAAAGACAAAAACGACACAGATACAGGTGAAAGATACCCCAGCGATCCCCTCAGTGCTCTGCCCAACACAGTGGCCTCTGCTCTCAGCTGTGCAGTGCTCCTCTTGTAGCCTTGGAGGAGGTGGAAGCAGCCTGCTTACTTGTCTTGGCCTGCGGTTGAGATACAACTGATGGTCGTCCTCATTGTGAAAGTGCCAGTGGGGCACCACCACCACCAGTGGCTGCTGCACCTGCATCAGTGCAGGGACAGGTTCATTTACTGGGCCCTGCTGTACAGGTGGTCCCTCAGGCAGAGGGGCCAAAGAAGCTGATGACAATCATGTTGCCCCGTGAGGGGTGGCAACCTCAGCCTCCACGTGACAGCTTCAGCCCTCGTTTTTTAAAAATTCTTTCACGGTATGTAGGCATCGCTGGCAAGGTCAACATTTATTGCCCCTCCCTAACTGCCCTTGACAAGGTGGTAGTGAGCTTCCTTCTTGAAATGCTGCAGTCTATCTGGATCTGGGCACTCCCATAATGCTGGAGGTTCCAGGATTTTGATCCAGCGACAGTGAAGAAATGGCAATATAATTCTCAGTCAGAATGGTGTGTGGCTTGGATGGTGTTGAGCTTCCTGAGTGTTGTTGGAGATGTATTCATCCAGGCAAATGGAGAGCATTCCATCACACTCCTGACTTGTGTCTTGTAAACAGTGACAGGATTTGGGGTCTCATGAAGTGAGTTACTCACCACAGAATTTCCAGCCTCTGACCTGCTCTTGTAACCACAGTATTTATGTGGCTAGTCCAGTTCAGTTTCTGGTCAATAGTAACCCCGAGGATGTTGATAGTCAACATGGAGGAGTACTAATTCATCAGCTGAGGGAGGGCAGTAGGTGGCAATCAGCAGGAAGTTTCCTTGCCCATGTTTGACCTGATGCCATGAGACTTCATGGGATCCGGAGTCAATGTTGAGGACTCCCAGGCCTCTCCCTCTCGACTGTGTACCACTGGGCTGCCAACCTCTGGTGGGTCTGTACTACTGGTGGGACACGACATACCCAGGAATGGTGATAGTGTTATCTGGGATATTGGATGTAAGGTATGACTATGACAGACTGTGCCTGACTAGTCTGTGGGAGAGCTCTCCCAATTTTGCTACAACCACCAGATGTTAGTACAGAGGACTTTGCAGGGTTGACAGGGCTGGGTATGCTGTTGTTGTTGGGCTTTGCAGGGTTCACAGGGCTGTGTATGCTGTTGCTAAGTCGATGTTGGGTGTTCCGTCCAGTTTTATTCTTTTTCAACTTTTGTGTGGCGGTTTTGTGCAACTAAGTGGCTTGGTAAGCCATTTCAGAGGGCAGTTAAGAGTCAACCACATTGTTGTGGGTCTGGAGTCACATGTAAGCCAGACCAGGTTAGGACAGCAGATTTCCTTCCCTATAGGACATTAGTGAATCGGATGGGTTTTTACAACAATCGATGGTTGGCGCTCTGGGTGGCTGGAGAGAAGCACCAGTTGGGGTGCAACTGGCATTCCCTCCAAACATTCCTAAACCATCAGCACCATTGACCATTCAAAGCTGTATAGTGTGGCCCCCATTCTGTGAATATCAGTGTGCAGTTCCTGCATTCACCCAGAGTGCAGCTGTTTATTGCTCTCCATGAGGTTGGCCACTCTCTCAATGGAGAAACTCAAAGCCCTTACCCATATTGATGCACATGAGCTGGATGGACTCCTCCATTCTCAGCCCATGACCTCGCACAGCCTCAGGGAACTCCGACATGTGGGAGCACAACTGTCTATGTAGAGTGTCGTTCCTGTGTTCTCTCGAGGCCCTGCATCTGTGCACAGCTGAGCAGGGCTGTGTCTGTCCTCCATCCTCCAAGGGGGACTGCCCACTGCCTCTGCCCCAATCACCTCCTCCTGCGCACTGGTGATGGGTTCTTCATTTAGTGCCGCCCTATCTATGCGCGCAAGGACCCATCGAGGAGACTGTATCTGCATTGGTGGAGGATGCGCTTGTGAGGTGTGGTGGTGCTTGTTCTGAAGTTTTCTCTGGCCACACTTGGTTTGGTGATGGTATAGGAATTGGTCTTTGCGTCTCAATTTCACAACCTGCAGGAGACACAAGACGTGATCATTCGAACTAGCCTTTGAGAGTAGAAGCCTCTGTCGGCTTTGAGGTTTCCCAATGCAGTGGAGTCTTCGACATGCTGTTGGACAGGCTGAAGTCCAATGCACTCCCTTAATCTATTACAGTTTCTATTCACCATGGATGCACATCTCGCCTTCTCTGACTTGCTCATGATGAGCAACCCTGGCAATCTCCATGGTTCCCTCTTCCGTGCTGTGATGTGTATGAAGGGAACCCCTCTTCCTGTTTGAGTCCTTTCATGGGAATTGTGAGCCCGTTTCTCCTGCAAGGACAAAAGAGAGAGACAGATAAGGCACTGCTAGCCTCTATAGCCAATGCCAATGGCTCATTGACATAAGAAGATGGATGTATCAGTGGTGTCAGGTCTTCAATAACACTATGGCTTTGAGCCTTGTTGAGGGGTCAGTGAGTGCCCTGGGCACACATTCCTCCCAGCATGTACCCTCAGGCTACTCAATTGGAGTGTCTGCAAGAGGTTGAATACCCAATGGCCTGTCCTGATGGTCTGGTGTTGCATTCAAATAAAAACTGAAAGTGCTCGAAATACTCAACAGATCTGGCAGCACCTGTGGAGAGAGAAACAGAGTTAACATTTCAGGTCGAAGACCATCGGTTCTGATGAAAGGTCATCAACTTAAAACATCGGGCTGGATTTTATAGAGGTCTCGACGTTGGGATCTGTGGTGGGGGGGCAAGAAGATTGCCCCTGATGAGGCCTGCCGTGGACCTCGACACCGGCAGGGCCCAGCCTGATATTGCCGGCAGTGAGGCCTTGTGGCAGCCCCCCAGCGCACGGCAACGGGACCATAATTTAAATATTCAAATTCATTAACTTACTTGAGTTAATGACATTCCTGTCGTCTCCTGAAGTGCTGCCACGTTCTTCATCTCAGCAACCGGCACTGCCGTGCCTTCAGATCCATATCCAGGGAAACGAGGCACAACACCTGTGGGGAGGGGGGAGGAGGTAAGTTTCTCAGTGCGGTAGGGGGGTAAGTGGGGTCAAATTATTCTGATTGGTAGAGGGAATGGTAGGAAGGGTAAAGTTAAAAGTTTGTGAACTTTGGGGGTGGGGAAGGTCAGGTACACAAGGTAAATATTTTTGTGGGGGAGACCAAAAGGAATGAGTGTATTGTTAATGGGGGAGGGTGGTGGGAGACGGGCTGGAAATGTATGTAATTTTTAAAAATCAGTTTTATTAAACTTTCCCTTTAAACATTTAAATTAAATGTAAGGGCTGTAAACCCTTTAAAAATGGTGCCGGCACCTGCGCAATGGTGCCAGACACCATTTCCAGGGACGACTCACCCGCCCCCTCCACATCATCGGGGGAGGCAGTTCACCCCGGCCATGTAAGTGAGCTGCCAAGTATAATATCGCGGCGGCTCTGCAGAGTAAAGCCCGCAGGTGCGAGCCGACATCTTTTACGGCCACCGCCGTAATCGGCAGCGGCAACATAAAATTCAGCTCACTAACTCTGTTTCTCTCTCCCCAGATGCTGCTAGACCTGTTGAATATTTCCAGCACTTGGTTTTTATTTCAGATTTCCAGCATCCACAGTATTTTGCTTTTATTTTGGTGTTGCACTCACTTTGCCAGAGAAAATAAGGTCATTGAACCTCTTCCTGCATGTAAAGAGAAGCTTTTTATTTTGTCTAATGCAACATAAATGAGATGTGTGGAGTTCTGTTGATTGAAGATCTCAAAACAGCTTTATTAAACAGCTGACAACTATATACAGTACAGAGCTACTCTCTAGACCACTTGCCTCTTGGTGTTACAGTTACAGAGTGAGACTGGCATGTAGTCACTTGACTCAGCTCATTAGCATGCTAATACTTTAAAGGGACATCCCCCTTGTTTCCAAATATATATCTCGTATACTAAAAGAAAGAAACATATGAAATTAGATAACATCAAAATAATTACACATGGTTAGAGATTGTGAAGTTTACAGATATAGAGGCCCAAAAGCCTAAAAATCGTCTTGGTGATTTGGCACCTCTTGCTCGGGGAGTTTGCGTCTCATCTGTTGCTGTTCTTTCTGAAGCTTCTCCCTCTCTGCAATCAGGTTCTGTTGCTCTGCCCTGAACCTGCTAACCTATTCTGTTGCTGTTCTCAAAACCTTTGAGGTTTTGTCATTCTTGGAAAGTTCCAACACCTCATCTCGAATATCCAACAGACAATTCTTCAACTCATTCCTCCTCTGCCTCTTCAGGATATTGTGTGTTCTTCCCCTCTCATCATCCTCCAGGTGTGAAGGCTTGGAACTTAAGGTCGAGGACTTGTTGGGGGAAGAGTACTTGGTCTCATGGAGATGCCTGTTTATTCTGGCTTGTTGTGGTGCTGGCAGTTCTCTAGATAGCAGGAGTGAAGGTGTGGTATAGTCACTGGGTTCCCAGACTCCACCATTTGATGCTGGCCAGAGTCTGCAAGCGGGTTCTGGTTCTTGGAGATTTTTCCTTGGCAATGCTCTCATGGATAGTTATGATGTTGAGGTCCTTACACGTAGTAGCCCTGCCACTGCTAGTTTGCTCGTGTCTACTAAGTAGAACATTTGTGGTTTCCATGCCGACTTGCTGTATCTGCATTGCATTGTTAATGTGCCACTGCAAGGGATGGATGAACCATTGCAAGCAGATAACTTGGCAGTTGTCAGTTGTATAATAGACTTCCGACGACTCCGGTACACATCTTTCAGGATTCGGACTGGTAGGATATTTGCACTAGCTCCGGTGTCAATCTTGACCATGTATGCTTGCCAGCTTTCTTTCGGCACATGATGTCAATAGCCATGAAAGCTTCCAATTGTTGGACTTCATTAACGTGATGTGTCAGGTTCAGGTTTGTCTTCTGTCTGAGAATTATTTCTCTCCGAGTCTTGTCTCAGTTCCGCTTCGCTGTGAAACTCGTGTATCGTCTTGCATTTATGCAGGTCTCTGGGGCTTTCCTTTCTGCTGTTGCCGTGTTGCTGCACTTGTCTTCTGTTGGCTCGGGTCCTGCTGTGGCTTCTGGCTGCGTCTTTCGAGCCATAATTCTTGCATAAGCCAGTCCATTATCCTTTAGCTCTGCATGCCTTGCACAGGGCACGAAATGCAGGGCAATTTCTTCGTGAAAGGGACGGATCGTACTTGCCACACTGCTTGCTTGCTCTTTTCGACCTGCTTATGGTGCCGATACTGTTGGCTTCACTTAGCGCTTGCAGGTGCTGTTGTCCAGCTACAATGGATTCATATTTCTGCCATCTTCCAGCAGTGCTGTGATCTTTTTCTCCCAAGGTCTTTCTGAAATGCTTCAATGGATGTTGATACAATCACCTGCTCCATTATTCAGTCTGACAGCTCAGTTTCTGAGAAATCACATTCGTTGCCCTTACTACAGCATCTGCTGATGAACTGGTCGATTGATTTCTGTGGCTGTTGCCGAAAGGACATCAATTCCAGGTGGTGAATTCTGAAATTCACTCGTAATCAGAACTGTTCTTCCAGCATTTTCCATATCTTAGCGGGATCTTTCTGGTCCTGTTCAGATAATCCAGAGGTATTGATTCTGTGCAATCCCTCATTTCTAATCGTTATCATTATTTTTAGAGCTTGCTTCTCTGGATCTACCATTACTTGGTCTGTGAAGCATAATTGCATTCTTTGTTTCAACAGTTGGATCTCAGATAGGATATCCATGACTTTCCAGTTCATGCTGGGAAGTTTGGTATCCATTTTGTGGCTGCTCTTTTGCTTAGAACTTGCTTTATGACTCTGCACCGTTTCCTCTTTAAGAAACTCTCTTGGCTGATTTGATTGACAGCAGCAACTTGTCTGTTTATTTAGCTTTCAGCCTCTAGTCTGTCCGTTTACACAGTTGTGCAATAGGCATTCCAAGTGTGTTTTTGCTAGTTTGTTTATACAGCCATTCAATAGGCAATTCTTCAAGGTTGAGTCATTTTATGAGTTTTTTTTAAAACTCTGGGTGAGTGAATGAAAGCTCTTCACACTGGAATGATTTAATGGTTTCCATTTATAGCTTTAGCTGTGAACTGCGTGAATGAAGAATTCCCAAGCTTTCCACTGTCGGGCGCCTCCTGTAATGGTGTGGATCTGATCAGCGTGGGGGAGCATTTTGAAAGCAATCAGCCTTATACAGGGATTGGGTTTTCCATATTTTGTTCTTTACTGGGCCTTTAAAAAAAATCAACTTTTCAAGCACCTCAAAGCTTTTTTTATAAAATGTGCTTCCTGTACCGACCAGACACTGACTCGCCCACTCACAGTGATTGATTTGCAGGCTGTTTTTCAGCTCTGTCCTCTCAAGCTGGAGGAGTTTTTTTTTTTGCTTCTTTACACTGTTTGGGCCGGTGTTTCTTTTAACTTTCTCCCTTTTAGCTGTAGGTAGTTTTTAAAGCTGTTTGCATGTGGTCGTCAATCTTGGATTCTGTCTTCTCACCACCACTGCCACCATGTAATGAGAAGCTTTTTATGTTGTCTGAAACAATGTAAATGAGATGCGTGGAGTTCAGTTGATTGAAGATCTCAAAACAGCTTTATTAAACAGATAACAATTATATACAGTACAGAGCTACTATTTGCAGTACTTGCCTCCTGGTGTTACAGTTACAGAGTGAGACTGGCACATAGTGACATGACTGCAACTTGCTGATCAGCTCATTTGCATATTAAGATCTTAAAGGGACATCACTCTTAAAGGGAATCATACAACATTGCAGTGGCCCCAGTTCCTCCAGACCACACTCCATCTGTTCACTCTCTCCGCCACCTCGTCTCAGGCCTGCTAGGTTAAGTAGGATGGCCTTCTCCTGCCACTCTCTGGAAAGAGGACCTCCATCCTCACCCTCACTGCCTCAAGGAGGACCTCTAGGTTGACATCCCCAAAGTGAGGTGCAGACCTGCCCTGGGTTTCTGCCCTCTACTTCTCCTGCTCCATCATTAACAGCACCAGAGCAAATGATTCCATGAAATATAGAAACAAATAAAATAGGAGCATGAGTAGGCCATTCAGCCCTTCGGACCTGCTCCACCATTCAAAAAGGATCATGGCTGATCATCTAATTCAGTACCCTGTTCCTGCTTTCTCCCCATATCCCTTGATCCCTTTGGCATTAAGAAATATATCTATCTCCTTCGTGAATATATTTAATGACATGGCCTCCACTGCCTTCTGCGGTAGAGAATTCCACAGGTTCACCAATCTCTGAGTGAACAGATTTCTCCCCATCTCGGTGAAATGGCAACCATAGTAATGGCTGCCTTGGTGGGTTTAAATCAGGCCTGCTCTCTTTCTGTCCAGCTTCTGTTCCCACCCCCGTGGCCGTTAATTGTCTGCCCAACCCACCCACCAGCTAATTAATAGTCCGTCCCGTGAAAATCGGAGGCTCTGACTGCTTCCAACAGGGCAGGATCAGGAACTAGAAACAGTCCTGAGGTCTGTTTCAATCCCTGGAAGGAAAATCCTGCCCCAGGTTTCAGTGCTGGAAACAGCCACACTCTGAAGTTAATTAGGGATTAAGGCTAATTAAAAGGTAATTATTTTCCTGGAGATTGTCAGCAATTTGTAAATCTCATTAAAAACCAGAAGAAAATACTTTTTTCTCTTTTTTACACTTTGAAGTTTGACAAATGAAAACTAGATTTGTTTTAGATAGATTAGAAGTGATATATTTGTGAAACAGAACAATCTGAAACAGATACTGTGGCAATACATAAATGGGGCAATAACTCAGAGAACAAAGAGGGCTATAGTGTGCAGATAAATCCAGTAGCTCTTGCCAATTGCATTTCAGGTTACAACGCCAAGTTCAACTGTTGCATGAAGTGGGAACCACAGTCAAAGCTGACTCTGCCCTCAGTCGGTCACGCTGATATTCAGGGCCGGATTTTAAAGCCCGTTGGGTGAGGGGACGGGTGCACATGCGATTTGAAGATCACATTCTCGGAGGTTAGCACTGGGTGCCACCACCTCCGGAAGGTGAAACCATTTTTAAAGGGATGCCGGGAGGAAGGGAATGCAATCCTGCGCACCTCCAATTAATCGCCTGCTGAGCTCATTGTGGAGTTCATTAACAGGCTTGTTAGCTGCTGTTTGGGATTTTTAAAGGAAGGGAACAGCGAGAATGCCATGTCTGGAACACAGCAGGGTGTACAAGACGTGAACACTGAGGCGTCTATGAGGGCTAGGGGAAGGGCTGATTAAAATACCGTAGAGGCACAAAGTAAAGCTCAGCTGCTTGAAAAGTGCCACAGAGTTCCCATTGCTGGAACAGTGAGACTTGCTTTTCTTTGTGATGAGTGGCAGGAATCTGGAGAGGGATGTGAGGCTGCTGGCATCACTTGGGTAGCTGGGGTTGGCAGGGGAAGGCCTGGTAAACACGCAAACCCCAACTGAGGGAGTTCAGATGGGAACAGGCTACTCTGACATTGGACAGAGTAGCCAGGATGAGCTTCAGCAGCTGCAACCTCCTGGTGAGCAGGGGGCCAGAGGAACACAGCGGGGCTGCAAGGGAAAGAAGGTGCTACCCAACACATTGGGTCTACCCCCAAGAGTCACCACCTGCAGATGACGGAGCGCCAGTGCCAAAGGATGCTGCACCTAACCAGGCAGACGGTCTCCGTCCTGTGTGTCCTGATCCACAACGACCTGAGGCCTCACACCCTCATGACAATCCCTTACATGGAGCCATCAAGGTCACCGTCACCCTGAATTTCTCCAGGCTACTCTGACATTGGACAGAGCAGCCAGAACGAGCTTCAGCAGATGCAACCTCCTTTTCAGCAGGAGGCAAAAGGAGCACAGCAGGGGGCTGTAAGGGGAAGAACTGGATTGTTCCAGGGATCGTCTGCAGACCCAGGTAGCATCTCGCAGTCAGCAGCTCATGACATTATCAGTCAGGTCACGGATGCCATATTGCAGAGGGCAGGGGATTATCTCCACTTTGATACAGATGGTTCTGTGCCAGCACGGGGGAATTGGGTTTTGCTTCCATCACTGCATTCCCCCATGTGCAGGGCATCATCGATTGTACCCATGTGGCCATCAAGGCATCCAATGACCGGCCAGTGAAATCCATCAACAGAAAGGGGGTCCACTCCCTCAACCTCTAACTGGTCTGCGACTACAACAAGAGCCTCCTCCATGTTTGCGCTCGCTTTCCTGGCAGCTGCCATGACTCCTTCATCCTCCGCCATTCTAGGCTGCTTCGAATCTTCACTGTATTCCCCAAAGTGATGGATCCAAAGAAAGAAGGGAAATCCATTGAAGAAGTGGCTACTGACCCCTTTACAGGAGCCCCAGAGGTGAAAGAATGAATGCCACCTGCTCAGCAGGCCAGCCATTGAGCAGGCCATCAGGTTTCTAAAGATGCGATTCTGGTGCCTGGATCGATTTGGTGGTGCCCTCCATTATCCGCCTGCAAGGCTCTGCTGTGCTCTCCATAACATGGTCCTTCAGACAGGTGTAAACCTTGAGGGCAGTGATGCCCTGGAAGGATACAGCACATCAGGGAGGAGGAGGAGGCAATAGAGGAGGAGGAAGAGGAGGCAGAGGGGGATAACACTGAGCAGAGAGATGCCCCTGCTGCATAACAAAGTGGCCTCCTTCTGCCATGCTCCAGTAAGAGGAGCTCCCTCCTCTCCTTCCCGGTCTCCAGCATTAGATTCCGGTGGCATCGATGAAGCGAGGGACTGCCCTTCCCCTAGTGCCAGGCCTCCAGATCTCCTGTGACATCTTGCTTCCCTCTGGTGCTCTGAAAGGCAGATCTCTCCCTCAGGACAATAAGCAGCCTCAGTGATGGCTGCCGTGGGAGTCTACACGAGTCCCATATTTGATCTGACTCACCTCCATTCCCAGCTCTACTGGATCTTAATGGACAGGAAACCTATCTCCATACCAAATAAGGGTTTACCCATTTGAAAATCTTCATTTGAATCAGTTTCCCAGCAAAGGCAGATTTCTGACCCAGAACCCAGACCTGGTTCTTGTTATTAAAACAAGAAATGCTGGAAATACTCAGCAGGTCTGGCAGCATCTGTAGAGAGAGAAGCAGAGTTAACATTTCAAGTCCGTGACCCTTCATCAGAACTGGCAGAGGCTAGAAATGTAATAGGTTTTAAGTAAAGAAAGCGGGGGTGGGGCAAGAGATAACCAAAGAGAAGGTGTTGATAGGACAAGGTCACAGAGAATAACTGACCAGAAGGTCATGGAGCAAAGGCAAACGGTATGTTAATGGTGTGCTGAAAGACAAAGCGTTAGTGCAGAGAGGGTGTTAATTGACAGAAAAATAGAACAACCTGGCCCGAAGCACAAACATGGCACAAAATGCAGTGGGTAGGCACATGGTAAAAGAATGAATGATGAAACAAAATGAAATAAAATAAACAAAGAAAAAGGAGAAAATAGCTAAAAATAAAAAGGGGGGCCCCATCATGCTCTGAAATTATTGAACTCAATGTTCAGTCCAGCAGGCTGTAGCTTGTTCCTCGAGTTTGCGTTGATGTTCACTGGAACACTGCAGCAATCCCAGGACAAATATGTGGGCATGGGAGCGGGGAGGTGTGTTGAAATGGCCAGCAACCAGAATCTCAGCGTCATGCTTCACCTGGTTCTTGTTTCCCGCCTCCGGAACAAAAATCCTGCCCTCACTGTCTAGGTTCACATGGATAGCTGAATATGTCATGGTGGTAGGCGTTTTAGATTTAGCTTTAGCGACCTTGGTCTAGGGAGGAGACAAATGAGCAGGCGTTTCCACATCCTGTCTAGTGATTTGTTGGAAAATACACCCCAGAAGCAACTGCTAACTGTATCCGCTCCACCCTCAGCTCCAAAAATAAGAGGAGCAAATGGACTTCTTAGTCACTAAGATTGAAATAATATGTACAACTCCCTCTACCACATTCCCCAGCCTTCTCCTTGCCCACCAAGCTAAACATCCCCCAAGGTTCCACATTGCCCTACCCTTGAATGCGATATCTTTTTCCAGTTTTTTCTCCCATCTCCCCTCATGCCCTCTCTGAGGTCATCTTGTTCATAAGACTCACCTCCTACTCTCTCAACCCTATTCTCACTTAACAGCTGACCACACAACTTCCCTTCTTGGATCCCATGCCAGTTGACTTTATAAGGTTTCCCTCTCCTTTGGTACTGGTATCCCCTTTCAAAATGATCTCACGACTCAAAAAGACCCACTCACAACCCCTCTGTCTATGCAAACTGTTGCCCCCATTTCTAACCTTCCTCTCCAATGTCCTTGCACATGTTATCACCTCTGATATCAATGCCCATCTTTACTGCCAGTACATGTCTAAACACTTTCAAACAGGTTTCTATTCCTGCCCACAACACTGAAACAACCCTAATCAAAGTCACAGATGACATTCTCTGTTACTGACCCTTGTGCACCCTCTCCCCTCATCTTTCTCAAACACTCTGCTGCCTTTAACATGGTTGACTATACCATCCTCATCCGAGGCCTCTCCTCTGTTGACAGGCTGAATGGAACTGTCCTCGTCTGGTCTAACTCTTACCTATCTAACTGTGGCCAGAGCATCTCCTGCAATGATTTCTCTGTCCACTCCTGTATCATTTTTCTGGAGTTCCCCAAGGGATTCCTTGGCCTCCTCCTCATCTACATGCTGCCCTTCAGTGACATCATCAAAAGACATGACATCAGATTCCACATAGAGTCATAGAGTTATACAGCACAGAAACAGGCCCTTTGGCCCATCGTGTCTGTGCCAGCCATGAAGCACCGAACTATTCTCGTCCCGTTTTCCAGCACTTGGCCCGTAGCCTTGTATGCTATGGCGTTTCAAGTGCTTATCTAAATACTTCTTAGATGTTGTGAGGGTTCCTGCCTCTACCACCACTTCAGGCAGTGTATTCCAGATTCCAACCACCCTCTGGGTGAAAACATTTGTCCTCAAATTCTCTCTAAACCTTCTGCCCCTTACCTTAAATCTATGCCCCCTTGGTTATTGACCCCTCCAATAAGGGAAAAAGTTTCTTCCTATCTAACCTATCAATGCCCCTCATAATTTTGTACACCCCAATCATGACCCCCTCTTCCTTCTCTGCTGTAAGGAAAACAACCCTAGCCTTTTCAGTCTCTCTTCATAGCTGAAATGCTCCAGCCCAGGCAATATCCTGGTGAATCTCCTCTGCATCCTCTCCAGTGCAATCACATCCTTCCGATAGTGTGGTGCCCAGAACTGTACACAGTACTCCAGCTGTGGCCTAACTAGCGTTTTATATAGCTCCATCATAACCTTCCTGCTCTTATATTCTATGCCTCGGCTAAAAAAGGGAAGTATCCCATATGCCTTCCTAACCACCTTATCTACCTGTGCTGCTGCTTTCAATGATCTATGGACAAGTATACCAAGGTTCCTCTGACACTCTGTACTTCCTAGGGTCATACCATCCACTGCATATTCTCTTACCTTGTTAGTCCTCCCAAAATGCATCACCTCACTCTTCTCAGGATTAAATTCCATTTGCCACAACTCCGCCCATTTTACCAGCCCATCCATATCGTCCTGTAATCTAAGGCTTTCCCCCTCACTATTTACGAAACCACCAATTTTCATGTCATCTGCGAACTTACTTAACATACCTCCTATTCTTTGGGCCTCCTTATCTCGAGAGACAATGGATACGCGCCTGGAGGTGGTCAGTGGTTTGTGAAGCAGCGCCTGGAGTGGCTATAAAGGCCAATTCTGGAGTGACAGGCTCTTCCACAGGTGCTGCAGAGAAATTTGTTTGTTGGGGCTGTTGCACAGTTGGCTCTCCCCTTGCGCCTCTGTCTTTTTTCCTGCCAACTACTAAGTCTCTTCGACTCGCCACAATTTAGCCCTGTCTTTATGGCTGCCCGCCAGCTCTGGCGAATGCTGGCAACTGACTCCCACGACTTGTGATCAATGTCACACGATTTCATGTCGCGTTTGCAGACGTCTTTATAACGGAGACATGGACGGCCGGTGGGTCTGATACCAGTGGCGAGCTCGCTGTACAATGTGTCTTTGGGGATCCTGCCATCTTCCATGCGGCTCACATGGCCAATACCTCCTATATTCATGTCTAAATCATTAATGTACACGACAAACAGCAAGGGTCCCAGCACCGATCCCTGTGGTACACCACTGGTCACAGGCTTCCACTCACAAAAACAACCCTCGACCATTACCATCTGTTTCCTGCCACCAAGTCAATTTTGGATCCAATTTGCCAAATTGCCCTGGATCCCATGGGCTCTTACCTTCTTAACCAATCTCCCATTTTGATAACCTTATCAAAAGCCTTACTGAAGTCCATGTAGGCTACATCAACTGCTTTACCCTCATCTACACATCTAGTCACCTCCTCGAAAAATTCAATCAAGTTAGTTAGACACAATCTCCCCCGACAAAGCCGTGCTGACAATCCCTGATTATTCCCTGCCTTTCCAAGTGGAGATTAACTCTGTCCCTCAGAATTTTTTCCAATAGTTTCCCTATCACTGATGTTAAACTCAGCGGCCTGTAATTACCTGGTCTATCCCTGCTACCCTTCTTGAATAATGGTACCACATTCGCTGTCCTCCAGTCCTCTGGCACCTCTCCCGTGGCCAGAGAGTATCTGAAAATTTGTGTTAGAGCCCCTCCTATCACCTCCCGTGCCTCACACATCTCATCTGGGCCTGGGGATATATCCACTTTTAAGCCCGCTAAAACATCTAATACTTCCTCCCTTTCAATGTTAATATGTTCAAGTATATTGCAATCCCCCTCCCTGATCTCTACACCTACATCATCGTTCTCCACAGTGAAAACAGATGAAAAGTAATCATTTAGAACCTCACCTATGTTCTCTGGCTCCATACACAGATTGCCACTTTGGTCCCTAATGGGCCCTACTCTTTCCGCGGTTATCCTCTTGCCCTTAATATACTTATAAAACACCTTAGGATTTTTCTTTAAATTCACCACCAATGTTTTTTCATGTCCCCTCTTCCCTCTCCTAATTACTTTTTTAAGTACCCCCCTACAACTTCTATACTCCTCTAGTGACTCCACTGTTTTCAGTGCTCCGAATCTGCCATAAGCCTCCTTTTTTATCTGATCCAATACTCTATATTCCTTGACATCCAGGGTTCCCTGGACTTGATGGTCCTACCCTTCACCTTAATGGGTACATGTTGGCTCTGAACTCTCACTATTTCCTCTTGGAATGACTCCCACTGGCCTGATGTCGACTTTCCTACAAGTAGCTGCTCCCAGTCCACTTTGGCCAGATTCTGTTTTATCAAATTGAAATTGGCCTTCCCCCAATTCAGTACCTTTATTTCTGGCCCGTCTTTGACCTTTGCCATAACTACCTTAAATCTTACAGAGTTATGGTCACTATTCCCAAAATTCTCCCCCACTGATACTTCTACCACTTGTCCAGCTTCATTCCCTAGGATTAGGTTCAGTACTGCCCTTCTCTTGTAGGACTTTCTACGTACTTGCTCAAAAAGCTCTCCCGTATGCATTTTAAGATTTCCTCCCCCTTTAAGCCTTTTACACTAAGACTGTCCCAGTTGAGTTTAGGTAAGTTGAAATCCCCTACTATTATTACCCATTTATTTTTACACCTCTCTGAGATTTGTCTACATATCTGTTCCTCTATCTCTCCCTGACTGTTTGGAGGCCTGTAGTACACGCCCAGCCAAGTGATTGCCCCACTTTTGTTCTTAAGTGCTACCTGTATGATCTCATTTGAGGAACCTTCTAAGATATCATCCCTCCTTACTGCAGTAATTGACTCCTTGATCAACAGTGCAATACCACCTCCTCTTTTATACCCTCGCCGATCACGCCTGAAGATTCTATATCCTGAAATACTGAGTTGCCAGTCCTGCTCCTCCCTCAGTCATGTCTCTGTGATAGCAATAATATCATAATCCCATGTTCTAATCAATGCCCTCAATTCATCTGACTTATTGGTAAGACTGCTTGCATTAAAGTATATGCAATCCACATGTATGTTGTTGATAGCCAGCTGTATCTCCACCATTTGTTTTGATCGCTTTGTCGCCTCTGTGCTTGTTTGACACTCCTCCAATTATAAATTGAAAACATTGAAGCCATTGTTTTCAGCCGCCACCACAAACACCATTCCCTATCCATCAATTCTATCACCTTGTCTGGCTATTGTTTAACTCTGAATCAGACTATTAGCAAACTCAATGTTCCACTTGATCCCCCTGCTGCCACCTGCCCCCCACCCCGCTCAGCTGAGCTTCCAACTTCATATCCACTCCATCACAAATCTCACCTGCTTCCATCTTCATAAAATTATCGATCTGTGCTCCTGCCACATCCAATATACTGCTGAAAATCTCATCCAAGCTTTCTTCACCTCCAGACTGGACTATTCTAATACCCAGCTGGGTGGCCTCCTATCCTCCATGCTTCTGAACCTTGAGCTCATTTAAAACTCTGCTGCTCGCATCCTAACCCACACTAATTCCCACTAACCCATTACCCCCTGTGCTCACTGAACCGAATTAGCTCCCGGTCCACTAATGTCTCAAATTTAAAATTGTCATCCTTATGTTCAAATCCCTCTTTGGCCTTACCTTTCTTTATCTCTGTAACTTTGTCTGGTCCTATCACTCTCCAAGATCTCCACATTTTCCAACTCTGGCCTCTTGTACATTCTTTATTAACTTTGCCCACCATTGTCGGTCGTGCCTTCAGCCCAAAGCCCTGGAATTATCCCCCAAACCTCTCTGCTACTCCATATCTCTTTCTCATTGTTAAAAAAAAACATTTGACAATACTTATAATTATCCTCCCTTAAGGACTCCTGGCTTTGCTCAGTGTCAATTTTTATTTGATTACACTTATGTAGAACTCCTTGGGCCTTTTTACAATTTTAAGGGTTCTATATAAATACAGTTGTTGTTAATGGATGGAATCAAGCTTGGTTGTGATACACTCCCAGAGACAAATGGTCTTCCAGCACACTAAGGGTTAATTTAAGTGGGATAAGCCATCTCATTCATGAAACGTGGCACCTTTGCCACCTTCATACAGTTTGCTTCCAGTTATGTAGAGTACAATCAATATTGGCAAACGTATAATAAACAGCATGGATGTCTGCCAGGAGTAGAAAATGTGCATTTATTCTTACATTTTCCTGTATAAATTCTAAGTCTTTAGTGAAGGATTTTTTTTTTTGGTTTGGTGCTTTTGTAAGTGAAAGGTCCCATCATTCCCCAATTTGGGATTGTTGGTGTCACACAGCATTCTTCAAATGAAAAGAAAACACTTCCACTATCCTACAGCACACAGTTAAATAGGATGAAGATGAAAAGGAGCCCATTATTTTTAGTGCCTCTAATTCTCTCCTCTCCTCCGTTCTGAAGATTTTATTCTATTTCTTTGGCATTGTTTCAGTAAACAAGTAAGATTATTTCTCAACGCATAATAAAAAGTTTGTAGTTTTAAGGTAGGGCATCTCTTTGATAAGCATTTAGATAAATTTGTAAACCAATCCTAGAGAAACACATTTTGCCACAAAGCTATTATATGAAAGACACCCCAGTTGATGGTGCAGTTGCAGTAGATGGACAGTCTTTCCTCTGTCTATGTTTACATACAAACATATGAAATAGGAGCAGGAATAGGCCATTCGACCTCTTCGAGCCTGCTCTGCCATTTAATAAGATAATGGCTGATCTGATTGTGGCCTCAACTCCACTTTCCCACCTACCCCCGATACCCTTTGACTCTTTTGTTAGTCGAGAATTTATCTACTTCTGCCTTAAAAATATTCAATGACTCTGCCTCCACCGATCTCTGGGGAAGAGAGTTCCAAAGACTCACAACCCTCTGAGAGAAAACATTTCTCCTCATCTCCTCATTCCCTTCTTCTTTGGCAATCCTAGCTTGTTCAAACTCGTTAACTCCCTGCATCCACACAGATGCATTGTGGTCTTTGCTGGTTTCCTCTCAGATTGTGATATTCATCTCACATTTCTTCAGGGTGGATTTCAAACTATTTTTGCATCTCTTTATCTGGCTGCCCATACCTCTATGGCTGGATCTCAGCTTACAATAAAAGAGTTGTTTTGCCAGTTCAGAATTCTCCATTCAGCATAAATGGTCAGACGAGCAAAGTTGGGCTTTGATAACCATCATTTCAATGCATGTACAACCATTTTTTGAGTGATAAAATAACTTACTGGGTTACAGTTATTTGGAACCATAGCTCTACAGTATCTGACCAAAGTAGACCTCCATCATGTGTGACTGCTTGCAGGGGCGGCGCAGTGGTTAGCACCGCAGCCTCACAGCTCCAGCAACCTGGGTTTAATTCTGGGTACTGTCTGTGTGGAGTTTGCAAGTTCTCCCTGTGACCGTGTGGGTTTTTGCCGGGTGCTCCAGTTCCCTCCCACAGCCAAAGACTTGCAGTTTGATAGGTAAATTGGCCGTTATAAATTGCCCCTAGTATAGGTAGGGGAATTGAGGGCAGTTGGGGATGTGATAGGAATATGGGATTAATGTAGGATTAGTATAAATGGGTGGTTGATGGTTGGCACAGACTCGGTGGGCCGAAGGGCCTGTTTCAGTACTGTATCTCTAAATATAAAATATAATATAAAAATAGGAAGATTACAGTTGTGTAGCACCTTTCATGACCTAAGGACACCCTAAAATGCTTTAAGACCAATGAAGTACTTTTGAAGTCTAGTCACTGTGGTAATGTGTGGAAATGCAAATAAATGACCAGATTATTCATTTTACATGTTTGTTGAGGGGTAAAACACTGGCCAGGACATCAGGGAGAACTCCCCTGCTCTTCTTCAACTAGTACCATAGGATCTTTTATATCTACCTGAGAGGGCAGAAAAGGCTTGGTTTAATGTCTCATCTGAAAATTGACATGTCCAATGGTGCAGCACACCTTCAATACTACATTGAAATGTTAACCGAGATTATCTGTTCACATCTCTGAAGTGGGGCTAGATCCCAAAAAGCTTGTGACTCAGAGGCAAGGGTGCTACCACTGAGTCACAGTTGACACTGAAACACAGCCAAACCTCATTCTGCCCTTACCTGATATCCACACAGACACATATGTACCTCCAGTCAAAGTCACTGAATATTAAACAGGACCAGGAGCCCTCGCTGATTATTTGTCCTCCCCTACTTCGTAGCCCAGGGATACGGATACTAATCCCACCACAGCAACTGCTGCCCCAGATGAGATCAGCTAACTTTAACTACTCAGTCATTGGGGAATGCATCAACAGACTAATTGATTAGTACATAAAAGGATGAGACAAAAATGCTTACTGAACCTCTTGGGAGTAGCAGTATGAATCCCCAAAGTAGGCAACAGCAGCAAAACAAGTGAGTATGTTATTTAAATTTTCTAAATCATTGAGAGATCAATGAAAGACAGGTCGCTGTGGCAACAGAACAGAAAGAAAGAAGCTAAAGAAAAGTGTGTTCATAATAAATTTGAAGCACTGCATTATTCATACTGATACACAGGTAGCTGTTTGTGCTGGTATTTTTGAATTAAACAGAATTGATCTTCTGCTTTTATGCTCAGACATATCAATACTATTTGTACTTCCACTCCTCAGACCAGATAAATTATTGATTAACTTCAAAGGAACATGTGTTTCAATGTACAATATGTCTCTGCTGATAGCTTGCAGTTGTAACCAAGTCCTTGAATTCTTCAAGTTCAAATTTCCTTTTGATCTCGTAAGATTTGATTTAACTCTATAATTTTAGCTGCTATTGTGAGCCTAAGTAGATAAAGGTTGATAAAATAAAATTCAATAGCTCTCTCAATGGTTCCATTGCCACTGCCTCACGTGGTACTGAACCCTAAACATCAGGCATGTGCTTGCCTCAGCTAGACCTTAGCTCCAATTTTGTAAGATTCTTTTTTGATTTATTCCCTATATGAGAGTGACACAGTGACAAGGCTGTATTGGTTGCATTTATCCTTAGTTCCACTGAAAAGGTGGTTGCAGGTCTCCTTTTAGAAGAAATTGCTGGATTTATTGAATACATTTTCACATCCTGCTGAGGCAGAGTTTGACTTCATCTTAGTTGGGTGTTTAGACCAGTGCCATAACCTCTGTGCTGCTCTACCCAATGATGGCCCAGTGCAGAGGCACATCTGTACCCATAGTCCAGAGCCAAAATGAATTTTTATGATATAGGCCCCCACCCACCATTTGGGATAGGCTACAAGCACAAGAAATGCTTACCCGGAGAGCTTGGCTTCCAACAAAGGGGGATGTGCTATGCAGAATCTGGTGAGAGATCAAGCGCTGGATTTTTTCTCTGCAGGTGGGAAATAGAGGAAATAGGATTATTTCCAGAAACTATCCCCACAGGGTGGGGGGGGGGTGGTGGGTGCAAACAGTCGTTCATTGGGATTTTCACAGGGGCGCCCCCTAAATGCCCTGGAACCATCCAATTAAAGCTGGTCTGGTGGGGGTTCTCAAAGTTGGAGGGCCAATCAGAAGCCTTCCAGCTTGAGAGGAGCAGTGGGCTGTAATGGAAAGTAAGTATGAGAGAGGGCGCTTCAAAATGGAGGCAACCTCTCTCCAACTTTTTGAAAATCTTGTTTAAAAAATGGGTTTCGCTGCCAAGCCACTACAGTGGGGAAGGAACCCCTCCACAGTCTGTGGCTTCTCCTGCACCCAGGCAGGCAGGGAAGTGCTCTAAGCCTACCTCCACCCTGGCCTGTTTCCGGTTGGCCCCCTTCAGGTACCTAAATTAGCCTGAAGTAACCTGGAGGTTGACTGGAAAATTCCTGCTTTCATTGGCCTCAATTAGGCTCGCAATGAGCCTGATCGGCTACCCATTGTGTGCGGACGGTTAGCCCTGCCAGCCCCTGATCCCGCCTTCACAAAAATGGCCCATAGGTGGGCTGGAGCCAGTGAACCAGCACACTGGCCAGCAGGGCTATTTTGAGTTCCCGGTGGAGACCAAAAATCCAGCTCCAGGTCATTAAGGACTGCAGCTGATCATAAAAGGACAGTCTGTGCTGGCCTGAAAGTACCATGTTTGTGCATGATGACATAGTGGAGACATGTAAACAATTATTATGTTGATGAGTGTAGATTCTGCTGACGGAGGTACACCAAAGAAGGGTGGGCTCAATTGGGGTGGAAGGCATAGATGCAGGTAGAAAGGTCACCTCCAAAGTTAATATAGTCATCCACCTCCTTTATACCTGGCTGCAAAAGAGTAAGCAACATGCTGATATCAGGTCAAGGTGAAAGTCAATACCATTCCCATGGAGAGGTACCAATCAAGGTACTGTGCACAACCTGTGCCAATTGCACCCACCTGCTTCATGGAGAATATTTCTTGAGGGTGAAGGTGACAGGCAAGAAATAGAAAACAGATGATGAGAAGTCCAGGTTATGCTGCTCTTCTGATTTAGCAATATTTTTAGCTGGGTCAACCATGGGTACAGAGGATATTCCTGTTCCCCAATGAACTAACTGCCCAGAGATTTTCTCCGTCACACAGTGTGGGCACTATGAACAAATGCACAATGAAGGCATCATGTCTGCTTCCTTGGTAATGACCACTGGCATACATGATGAAGTTCCTGTTGTTAGATGCCAGTTAAATGCTAATTGGGTATAAAACACATCTTGTATGAGAAACCCTGATATCCACATGGGCTCCATGTGTGACTCTTTGCACTTGAGGAAGCCCTGCCATTTAGTGAAAGCTGTTTGCTCTGTGCAGCTGTGGGCTGGAATTTTACGTCACCCCAATGAGTGGGATGGTGGAGGGAGGGAGGGTGGCATAAAATGAAGCGTGAGGCACTGGGAGACCTTCCCGAACCGCTCCCGCCTCCGCCGCCACTTTCCACCAGGCGGCGGTGGCGAAAAATGGCCCTCCCGCCCCAGACCAATCAAGGCCCTTCAGTCGCCACTTAACGGCCACTTAAGGGTCTTCATCCACCTCCACACGGATTTTATGTGTGGCAAGTGGGCGTCCTTGAGCTGGGAGATGCCGCCTAACAAAACCAGGCGGCTCTCGAATGACCTGGGGTGCCCTCATTTTCGGGCACTGTGTGCCCGATGGAGAGTCGCCCCCACTACCCCAACCACCCTCAACACCCAACATGCACCCCCTTCTGCCAATTGACCACCCTTGCCCTGCCGGGGCCCGATCAATTGCCCCCAGTGAGGCAACCAAAACTTATTGGATTTCCCGGCTCCCAGGCATCTTCTGTTCATGCTGGGCTGCAGTCCCCAAATTCTTTTTGTTAGTTAATGGCATCAAGGGATAAGGAGCAAAGATGGGTAAATAGGGTTGCAGTGCAGATCAGTCTTAATCTAATTGAATAGCAGAACAGGCTTGACGGGCTGAATGGCCTATTCCTTTTGCGAAGATAGCATCATTTTCCTTTGTGTAGCAGGCACTTCAGAAGTTGGAACATAGTCCCAAGGAATAACTTCTGCAGGGTTTCCACAGAATTATGCCAATACTTAACAAGAATATCATAGCAATATATCAATATTTGTAGGAAGTCTGGGGAAATGTATTACTATCTATATCAATATCTACTTGGAATACAATGCCCGAAAGCAGATTCAATAGACTTGAAAAGGAAAAAAATTATAGCACTAATCAGTTTGTTCTTTCAAGGATATACTGAATGGCCTCCCTCTATGCTGTATAATTCTATGATTATATGATACAGTGGTTCTTGAATAGTGCATCAATATTTTCAGGGATCCCCAGCAATATGCCAATATTTGCAAAGTTCCCTGGAAATATACCAATGTTTGAAGGGGTGTTCCAGAAGTGAAGTGCGATGACATCAGTTTTGAAGGATGAAGGTATAGAGCCAGATGAAGGGATGATAGCATGCAGCAGATTGAGGAGATGTAGTTATGTCGGGAGGAGGTTGGTCAAAATGAGATTGGTGGCATAGGAGGTGGGTGGGAGACTAGAGTGATAAATTATCCTGAACGTTGTGGAGAGGTGATATAAAGGGTAAAATAGAGATAAAGTAACAGGTTGTATTGAGGATTGTGGTAGGAGATGTTGGGAGGCTGAGGCAACTAAGCAAATGTCTCAAATTTCATGATGGAAAATATCCAGTGCTGGGAATTTCCTCTGGTCTTTTCCACTGTAACTTCGACTGCAAATGGAGTTTCTGCCGCACTTCTGCTAAAGTTACAGCAGTAGAATGGGAGAGGCCCTACGAAATTCCCATTCCCAGGTGCTCCTCACTGTTCATGCTGGAGTAAATTTGTGTGGGTCAAATGTCCTTTTCCCATTCTTGGTATTTCCAACATACAAATCACTGCACTCCAAAGGTGATTCATTGTGTGAAGTGTTACTTGTGCAATACACAAGTCTTTCTTTCTCTGTAACTACAAGTATTTTTATTTCTTAATATTATAAAGTAAGTCTAGTTTTCTTACATCGAGAGGTGCTAATCCTATTAGTCCTGCTTTGGCTTGCATATCACTGTAGTAAGGCAAAATGAGTTAACATTGGACTTTCCTTCTTTTCTAAAAATGTCAGGTATCTACATGAAGGATAGAAATTTACAGCGATATATATATATATATATATATATATATATTCCTGATAGATCATGATGTGTCCCATCTGTGTTATGAATCATCCTCCCACCATCACCCCAAACAAACTATAATTCTGATATAATTTTACTGCGTTCCTGTTGTGATCAAGTCTGGCAAAACCTGTTACTGTCTCCTAGGACAAGCATCTGTTGATAAGTGATATCAGCCATTCCAGTCTGCAGTGTTGCAATTCTTCCTCAATGACTTAATGTTTTGGAGATACTCAAAGTAATCAGAAATTGCACAAAATCCTGTGGAATGATAATCTTGTTAGGAAAATGTTCATAAGGTAGCTGGTCATGAATCATGTTTATTTTTATGTAAAATATGTAAATAGTAGACAGGATTATGAAGACACTGAGACATGTAGGGGTACAGGTAGACAAAAAGCAGATATCTCTTGCTCAAAGTGACCATTCTTCATGTGGTAACCTGGACAGTAAAGGTATAATAAAAGCAAAATACTGCAGATGCTGGAAATCGGAAATAAAAACAAGAAATGCTGGAAATAGTCAGCAGGTCTGGCAGCATCTGTGGAGAGAGAAGCAGAGTTAACATAAACGTTAAAGGTATAAATTGGACTTGGGCAGCAATGCAAACAGACAATTGCAAATCAACAGTCAATACTGCACACTACTCAAAACAGGAAACCATAGGCCAGTTAGGTTAACATCTGTCATAGGGAAATTGCTAGAACCCATTATTAAGGAGGTTTTAGCAGGATACCGAGAAGATCTTAATAGGATCAGGCAGAGCCAACATGGTTTTGTGAAAGGGAATTCATGTTGAAATAATTTATTAGAGTTCTTTGAGGAAGTAACAAGCAAGGTGAATAAAGGGGAACCCGTAATTGTGGTATACTTGGATTTCCAAAAGGGATTTGATAAGGTGCCACATCAAAGGTTACTACACAAAATAAGAGCGCATGGTGGGTGGGGGTGGGCGGGGGGGGGGGGGGGGGTAGCATATTAGCATGGATAAAGGTCTGGTAGCTAACAGGAAGCAGAGAGCAGGGATAAATGGGGCATTTTCAGTTTGGCAAGCTGTAACTGATGGAGTGCCACAGGGGCCTCAACTATTTACAATCTATATCAATGACTTTGTTAAGAAGGTGCTTCTATTTTTTTGAGGATTTGTATTTTAGAATTGTGGAGATGGATTCATTGGAGAACTGAAGTAATTCCATAGATATTGGACTTCGTGTTTTTAAAAGAGCACGCCGGAAGTACACTTGAGGTCTTGTTTGAAAACAAGCTTTACTGGAAGTCACCTGCCTTAAGCTCAATAAACAACAGAAACCTTGGTGACTTGGGAGAGATGTTTACAGAGAAATTACATGTCATGATTTATGAGGGTCAGGAGGTTCTGACTTGCTGTTTGCATTCACTTCTGGGGTGTAGCTTTGGTTCAGTTGGGGTGTGGACTATGTTTGAAAGCAATTGGTGATCAACCTGCCAAGAGAAAAACATCCAGCTTGCCTCCTTTCTGCTTTAGGGCTTTAAACTAAATAGTGTGGGGGTGGGGGAGGGTTCAGTTGCATGGGAAATCAGGAAGTTAAAGGAGAAGGTAGGAGTGCAGGTTAGTGGTGAGGCTGATTGTTAGCAAACTGCAAGAAGTATACTGGTTAAACCAGAAGACAGAAATAATAAACAGGCGAATAAAGCATCAGTGCTGAGGGACAGTTTAGGGGGTAAAGCCCAAATAACAGTTCTATATACAAATGCACGGAGTGTAAGAAATAAACTAGATGAACTGCAGGCGCAAATACAAATGGAAAATTATGATGTGGTGGCTGTTGCGGAGACGTGGCTGCAGAATGGTTGGGACTGGGAACTAAATATACCTGGTTATAAAGTTTAGAGGAGGGACAGGGAAAATGGCAGAGGGGGTGGAGCAGCCTTACTGATTAGAAATAATATCACCTCATTGGTGAGGGAGGATATAATGAGGGGAAAGCATCCAGTGGAGACCTTATGGGTGGAATTGAGGAACAGAAAAGGATCTAAAACTGTAAGAGGTGTTGTGTATAGACCCCCTGGTAGCAGTTCTGAGGTGTTAGATTGTATAACTGCACAAATTAGGCAAGTGTGTAACAAAGGCAGAGTAGTATTAATGAGGGATTTTCACACACGTAGATTGGGAGAGGCAGACTAGCACCTGTCAGAAAGGTAATGAATTTCTGGAATGTGTCCGGGATAGTTTCCTACAGCAATATGTCCTAGATGTAACAAGGGGACAGGCAATATTAGATTTAGTTATGACTAATGAGCCAAATTTAATTAGTAGCCTAACTGTGCGTGAACATTTATCAAATAGTGATCACAACATGATCGAATTCAAGGTAGCATTTGAAAGTAAAAAGCATGAATCAGTTACTAGAATTTTAGACTTGGGTAAGGCTGACTTTACCGGGATGAGACAGAGACTGTCCACGGTAAACTGGGTAGATCTGTTAATGGGTCAAACGACTGAAGAACAGTGGAGAATATTTAAAGAAACATTTAACAAAATACAGACCGAGTATATACCCCTGAGAGGAAAATGCCCCACTTCACAGAAAAAACAGCCATGGACAACTAAAGAGATTAGGGATAGCATAAAACAAAAAGAAAGGGCTTACAAAAATGCAAAACGCAGCACAGATCTGGCCGAATAGGATAGATATAAAGACCAGCAAAGGGTCACAAAGCAGCTTATAAGAGCTACTAAAAGAGATTATGAAAGGAAACTTGCGACGGACATCAAGATCAATAAGAAGAAATTTTATAGGTACATAAAAGGAAAACGGGTGGGCAAGAGCAATGTAGGCCCACTAAAAGCAGAAACTGGAGATATGGTCATTGATAATGGGTAAATGGCAGACATGTTGAACAATTACTTTGCCTCAGTATTTACTGTTGAAAAGAAGGATAGCTTGCCGGAAGTCCTGAAAAAATTAATAGCCGATAGGGGACAGGGACTTAATACAATTAACGTAAGTAAATCATCAGTAACAAGGAAATTAATGGAACTAAAGAGAGAAATCCCCAGGACCTGACGTTTTCCATCCAAGGGTGTTAAAGGAAGTAGGGGAGCAGATTGTAGATGTCCTAACTATTGTCTTTCAGAGTTCCCTAGATTCAGGAGTGGTCCCTCTGGATTGGAAAGTTGCACATGTCACTCCACTTTTTAAGAAGAGTGAAAGGGGGAACCAAGGAAATTGCAGACCAGTTAGCCTGACATCTGTGGTGGGCAAGTTGCTGGAGTCTATAATCAAGGATAGGGTGACTGAACACCTAGAAAAATGCCAGTCAATCAGGGGCAGCCAGCATGGATTCATGATGGGAAGGTCATGCCTGACAAATCTCATTGAATTTTTTGAAGAGGTGACTGAGATAGTGGACAGGAGAATGTCTATGGATGTTATTTATATGGACTTCAAAAGGCATTTGATAAAGTCCCACAAAAGAGATTGTTAACTCAGGTAAAAGCCCATGGAGTTGAGGGAAAATTATTGACATGGTTAGAAAGTTGGTTGAGTGGTAGGCGGAAGAGAGTGGCGATAATGGGTAAGTACTCCGATTGGCAGGATGTAACTAGTGGTGTCCCACAGGGATATGTGTTGGGGCCTCAATTATTCACATTATTCATTAACGACTAGGATGATGGCATAGTAAGTCATATATCCAAATTTGCTGATGATACAAAGTTAGGCGGCATTGTAGACAGTCTAGATGATAGCATAAAATTGCAAGGAGATATTGACAGACTAAGTGAGTGGGCAAAATTGTGGCAGATGGAATTCAATGCGGGCAAGTGTGAGGTTATCCATTTTGGACCAAAAAAGGATAGAGCAGGGTACTTTCTGAATGGGAAGAGGTTAAGTACAGTGGATGTCCAAAAAGACTTGGGAGTTCAGGTGCACAGATCTTTAAAATGCCACGAGCAAGTGCAGAAAATAATCAAAGAGGCTAATAGAATGCTAGCCTTTATATCTAGCGGATTGGAGTATAAAGACACAGAGGTTATGCTAGAGCTGTACAAAACCCTGGTTAGACCCCACTTGGAGTATTGTGAGCAGTTCTGGGCACCACACCTTAGGAAGGATACATTGGCCTTGGAGGGAGTGCAATGTAGGTTTACAAGAATGATACCTGGACAACAGGGGTTAAGTTACGAGGAGAGATTACACAAATTAGGCCTGTTTTCGCTAGAATTTAGAAGGTTAAAGGGTGATCTGATTGAAGTCTTCAAGATATTAACAGGAAAAGACAGGCTAGATAAAGATAAACTATTTCCACTGGTTGGAGATTCTAAAACTAGGGGGCATAGTCTAAAAATTAGGACCAGACCATTCAGGAGAGATGTTAGGAAGCACTTCTTCACGCAAAGGGTGTTAGAGGTTTGGAACTCTCTCACACAAACAGCAGTTGAAGCTAGAACAGTTGTTAATTTTAAATCTGAGATAGATAGATTTTTGTTAAGCAAAGATATTAAGGGATATGGGTCAAAGACTGGTATATGGAGTTAGGCCGCGGATCAGCCATGATCTCATTGAATGGTGGGGCAGGCTCGAGGGGTTGAATGGCCTACTCCTGTTCTTATCTTCCTATGTTCCTTTGTTCCTATGCTTCTCTCTTCGTAATACCATGTTTCTCCTGAGGAGCTCCCGGAAAGCTTGTCAGATTAATTCTCAACGCCACCTGAAAAGAACTGCTCCAGAAAAGATCTCAGTGAACCGTCCAACTGTACTCGGATGCCAGACTGTATGCTATTTTGGGACACAACATGTCTCACCCATTTTCTTCAAGAATTAACAGGTATTGGCCAAATTTTTTTTTTGCAAAGGGGCTCTGCAGAGAAAACCTCTTTATTTTTTGGTTAACCGGTGTCTGTCTGTTTGTGTGTGTGTGTGTGTGTGTGTGTGTGTGAGGGACTAAAGTAAAAAGGGAACTTTCATACTTCAATCCGTATGTTAATGCTTTGCTTCATTACTGGATAAGTCTTGTTTTATAATAAAATGATAATTTTGCTGTTTATTAAAGAAACCTGGTTGGTGTATTTTATTCAGGGATAAAGAGTAGAGTAGATGATTGACCGTATTGGTTACTGGGCAAATATTTAAATATATGTTGTGAGCTGTGGTGAAGTGGAACTAGAAAAGACAGTGCACTCCTCCTGCCTCAGTCGGTAACAACTTGGATGAAGGGAGCATATGTACATTAACTAAATTTGCCGATGATGCCAAGATAGGTTGGAAAGTAAGTTGTCGAGAGGAGGTAAAGAGTCTGCAAGGGGATATAGATAGGTTAAATGAATGGGCAAAAATTTGGCAGATGGAGTATAATGTGGGAAATGCAAACTTGTCCACTTCGGTAGGAAGAATAGAAAAGCAGTATACTATTTAAATGGAGACAGATTGCAGAACTCAGAAGAAGTTATCATGCAGGTATAGCAAGTGATTAGGAAGGCAAATGAAATGTTGGCATTTAGTGCAAGAAGAATGGAATATAAAAGTAGGGAAGTTTTGCCGCAACTGTACACGGTGAGACCACATCTGGAGTACTGTGTATAATTTTGGTCTCCTTATTTGAAAAAGGATATAATTGCATGACAGACAGTTCACAGAAGGTTCACACGACTCATATAAAAGCAAAATACTGTGGATTCTAATTTCCACCCTTCACTTACCTTTACATGGTCCATCTCCGACACTTCCCTTCCCTTCCTCGACTTCTCTGTCTCCATCTCTGGGGTGTCTACTAATATCCATTATAAGCTCACCGACTCCCACAGCTACCTCGACTACGCTTCTTCACATCCTGCCTCCTGTAAGGACTCCATTCCATTCTCCCAGTTTCTCCGTCTCCGACACATCTACTCTGATGATGCTACCTTCCATGACAGTGCTTCTGATATGTCTTCCTTTTTCCTCAACTGAGAATTCCCCCCCACTGTGGTTGACAGGGTCCTCAACTGTGTCCAGTCCATTTCCCGCACCTCTACCCTCACCCCTTCCCCTCCCTCCCAGAACCGTGACAGGGTTCCCCCTGTCCTCACTTTCCACCCCATCAGCCTACATATCCAAAGGATCATCCTCCGCCATTTCTGCCACATCCAGCGTGATGCCACTACCAAACGCATCTTCCCCTCCCTTCCCCTGTCAGCATTCCGAAGGGATCGTTCCCTCCACGACACCCTGGTCCACTCCTCCAATACCCCCACCACCTCGTCCCCATTCTCATGGCACCTTCCCCTGCAATTGCAGGAGGTGTAATACCTGCCCATTTACTTCCTCTCTCCTCACTATCCAAGGCCCCAAACACTCCTTTCACGTGAAACAGCGATTTACGTATTTCTTTCAATGTAGCATACTGCATTCGCTGCTCACAATGTTGTCTCCTCTATATTGGGGAGACCAAACGCAGACTGGCTGACAGCTTTGCGGAACACATCCGCTCAGTCCGCAAGCATGGTGTCGAGCTTCCGGTTGCTTGCCATTTCAACACTCCCCCTTGCTCTCATGCTCACATCTCTGTCCTGGGATTGCTGCAGTGTTCCAGTGAATATCAACGCAAGCTCAAGGAACAGCATCTCATTTATTGATTAGGCACACGACAGCCTGCCAGACTGAACATTGAGTTCAATAATTTCAGAGCATGACGGTCTCCCCATTTTACTTTTATTTTTAGTTATTTTTTTCTTTTTTATAGATTTTTTTGTTTGTTTTTTTGTGTTTATTTTATTTTATTTCATCTTAGTTTGTTCAGTTTGCTTACCCGCTGTTTTTTTTCATGTTTGTACTTGCGGCTGTTCAATATTCAGTTCGTTAATACCCTATCTGTACTAATGCTTTGTCTTTCAACACACCATTAACATATTGTTTGCCTTTGCTCCATGACTATTTTGTGACCTTGTCCTATCTACACCTTCTCTTTTGTTATCTCTTGCCCCACCCCTGCTTTACTTGCTTATAACCTTTCACATTTCTAATATTTGCCAGTTCTGAAGGGTCACTGACCTGAAATGTTAACTCTGCTTCTCTCTCCACAGGATGCTGCCAGACCTGCTGAGTATTTCCAGCATTTCTTGCTTTCATTTCACACAACTCATTTCCTGGGATGAAGGACTTATCTTATGAAGAAAGGTTGAACAGATTGGGCAGTTACGCATTGGAAGTCAGAAGAATGAGAAGTGATCTTATTGAAACATATAAGCTCTTGAGTGCTTGATAGGGTGAATACCTGGAAAATGTTTCCTCTTTTGCGAAGAATAGAACTAGGGACACAGTTTAAAAATAGAAGGTTTCCCTTTTAAGACAGAGATGAAAGGAATTTTTTTCTCTCAGAGGGTTGTTAGTCTGTGGAATTGTCTTCCCCGGAAAACAATGGAGGCTGGGTCACTGAATTTATTCAAAGCTGAGTTAGATAGATTTATGATAGACAAGGGAGTCATGGGTTATGGGTGTAGTATAATGTACATAAGTGGTTGCTGGGGTAGATTAAGTATACAGACCTTAAGCATCATCACAGGATGTGATATCACAAGTCTTGTTGCTCTGTATTCATGTAGATACCTTAGAGATAAGACTCTTGTAAATAAACTCCTGTTACTTTTGACCCAAAGTCTACCATCCTCATTCAATACTAGCAGCACACTGACAATATAATACAATGGGGGACAGACAGGAAAGTGGAGTTGAGACCACAATCAGATCAGCCATGATCTTATCGAATGGTAGAGCAGGCTCAAAGGGCTGAATGGCCTACTCCTGCTCCTATGTTCTTTTCCACTGACTTCAATGGAAAAATCAGGCGAGATGGAAAACTGGCTGCCAATTCACTATCATTTGTTTGGCGCTGCTTGTTTTTGCTTATCCCATGAGTTAGCATTATTAGTAGTTGGGGAAGCTGGTGCATGAGGTGCCACCTTCTATTAAATAGTTGAGCATCAACTAGTCACCAAGGTCTTTTTCTGCAATAAAAGTAAATGGAATAAACCTCCAACTTACCACCCAGGCGGAAAACTGGCCACCCATTATAGACACCGTTCAATTTCATTTCTATATATCTAGCCCCATGTTTTCCACTTGTGTCTGTGTCTCACAATGCAGAGGCATTAATTATTTATGTTATTAAGATTATCAATGAATTGTCCTCAGCAGCCAAATAAAACTCAAAATTCTAGCTTTAATCCCTGTACCCTTCTGCTCTGCCCTGGCCCTATCCAGTTTTATGCTCAGCAAAATATGACAGCTCCTCTTCCATGCTAAACAAAGCTGACATTCAAAAGTTGTGACCATCTGCTTGCTAGTTGACACATTGTTTGTTTTCTTGTGTGACAAGGATGTCCTATTGTAATGTGCCTCTTAGCCAGTGCTGTACTCTTTACCTTGGTATACCATATGTCCAATCTCCCTTGATTTTGAAAGATAGGAGGAAGGGTCATCTTGGTGACCCTATCATCTTTCCAATCCGGACCTGTCCTGCTATTTTGTTTTTACATCTGCTTCAAGGATTATCTAATTTTCATATCATGTCCTTGAGCTCTCTTCTCCCCACGGAACCTTCACTTGACTGTCCTTCAATCTATGACAGAGTGGCTTGGAAGCCAAATGTAAACAGATTGTGGCTGAGGAGCCTTATGTTCAAGGTATTTAATTAGCATTGAAACACCAAGGGCAGGGGATCGTAGGTATTCCCATTGAAGCAGTAAATACAGATTCATTCTTACAGTTTCACTGACATAGAAAGAAGCTAAACTTTATAAAGGCATTTACAACTGAGGCTGGAAGAGTACACTTTCTTTCTCTAGTTCCACTTCTCCACAGGTCACAACATATATTTAAATGTTTACCCAGTTACCGATACGACCAATTATATACTCTATTTTAATTTCAGAATAAAATCCACCAACCAGGTTTCTTTAACAAACAACAACATTATTAATTTATTATAAAACAAAACATATCCATTAAAGATGCAAAGCATTAACACACACATTGAAATATGAAAGTTCCTTTTTCAAATTAGACACACATACACATGCGCGCATGCGTGCACACACACAAATGCAAGTTAAAGAAAAATACAGAAGTTATCTCTGCAGAGATCTTTTTGCAAAAAAAAAGGCAAAAAAATATTTTGGCCAAGTACTTGTTAATTCTTGAAGGAAAAGGAGAAGATATGGAATGATATCAGTTGTCCCTTTATTCTGGTGTCCCAAATACACATAGACAGCTGTCACTGGGGTCTTTCTGGAGCAGTTCTTTTCAGGCAGTGTCAAGAATTAATCTGGCAGGCTTTCCAGGAGAAATGTGGCATCAGGTGGTTTCAGTTATCACACACTAGATTTGCAGGGTTTCTCAGAGAGGTGAAAAAAATGATTGGGTGTTTCTCTCTTAGCAGGCTGACCCCAACTGACTCAAAACAATATTCAAAAATGAAGCCACGACATGTCACTTCTCCGTAAACAACTCCCATAGTCAGAAGGCACCGGCTGTTTACTTAGCTGAAGACATGTGACATTCAGTAAATGTTATATTTAAATAGAAAACTCAAGTCCTTCTGATGACCATTTCAAAAAAAAAACAAAATCCAGCATCTATGGAATCACTTCAGTCCCAAATGAATCCATCTCCAAAATCTTCAAACATGAGTCCTCAAAAAATATTTAAAAATAGAAGCACTTTCATAACAGGTGCTTTTTAAAAATTTTAACTCTTTTTCTTTCCACCTTTTCTTGCTAAATTTCTCTTCTCCTTTCCTGATGCAAATGCTTGCTGGCATAACCTAAATGCTGATTCCCATGTTCGTTTCTCAGAACTAAAACATTTTGGATCTATATAGGTGAAAGTGATTGCCCTGAATATCAAGGCAGCATTTGACCAAATGTGGCATCAAGGAGCCCTAGCCAAACTGAAGTCAATGGGAATTAGATGGAAAACTCTGCACTAGATAGAGTCATACTTAGCACAAAGGAAGATGGTTGTGGTTGTTGGAGTCCAATCATCTCAGTCCCAGGGCATCGCTGCAAGAGTTCCTCAGGGTAGTATCCAAATTGGCCTAATCTTTTTTTTTTAACCTGTTTTTTTTTGCTTCTCTCATGGCTGCGGGTGGGCGGGGAGCAGTGAGTGTCTTCTTACTTAGTTGAAAAATGACTGAATGGGATGGGCCAGCTGGTCTTTTACCGCCTGTCTTTTGCACATGTAATGCACATTAAACGTCAGCTCTCTTGCAGTTTCAAAGCAAATATTTTTTAACTGACTGAAGATAGCCATTATCTGTTTGGGATAGACAGCCAGGAATCTGATGATTATGATGTCACACTACTTGCTGTTTCTGACTAATCTCACAAGGAAAACATACATTGGGCATATCAG
The DNA here is from genome assembly GCF_036365525.1 of Heterodontus francisci. Lineage (NCBI taxonomy): Eukaryota > Metazoa > Chordata > Chondrichthyes > Heterodontiformes > Heterodontidae > Heterodontus > Heterodontus francisci. Next base: position 44,435,995 of record NC_090375.1, read on the forward strand.
ACTAGTGATTTTATAAGGACAGGTACTTACTGCATCTCTCCAATAGCTTAATGGATAGATAAATCACCAGAGTAGGATTGTGGATATACAGAACAAGATGGTTTCATATTTGATCCTACTCTATATTTAGTTAATTGATCTCTGCTGTGGTAGCAATGAGCAAACAGCAACTGGTCTCAGACCAAAACCACCTCCACCCCTCCCCCCACCCCCAAGATAGGAAGGATAAAAAAAAACGCTTCCTGTTCCTGACGGCTAACTCTGCCCGACCATTTGAGTGCTTGTGAACATCAGGTGAGGACAGGACAGGATTTGACTTTGATTGCTCATGGTTGAGTAATTGGCTTAGCCTTACTATTAGACTCAAACATGTATGAACTACAAAGGGGTTCACAACACTGGTACAAGTGCAACTTAGAAGGAGTTGGTGCTTTCAGGATGGGGAGAATGGAGGGGAGAGGTAGGAGGAGAGAAGAGAATTGTGGCGAGATGGTGGCATATTGGTAATGTCACTGTAGTAGTAATCCAGAGGCCCAGGGGACAGGGGTTTAAATCCCACCACGGCAGCTGGTGGGATTTAAATTCAATTAATTAATTTTTAAAATCTAAAATTGAAAGTAATGGTGCCATGACACTATCAACAGTTGTCATAAAAACCCATCTGGTTAACTAATGTCCTTTAGGGAAGGAAACCTGCCGTCCTTATCTGGTCTGGCCAACATGGGACTCCAGACCCACAGCAATGTGGTTGACTCTTAACTGCCTCTGAAATGGCCTAGCAAGCCACTCAGTTCAAGGGCAATTAGTGATTGACAACAAATGCTGGCCTTGCCAGTGACGCCCACATCCCATTAGAGAATTTTTTTTAAATGGGAAAAAGGACAAATATTTAATAGCAATTGAACTGAAGGAATACATTCCTCCTCTGGTTAGGTTTTTTTTTTAAATTGAACATACCGAACTCTTAAAATTTCCATGTAATTTTATCCAGCAACAAGCTGACATCACGATCCAGTGAAAACAGGCTGTTAATGATCTCTGAACTTCACAGTAAATGGAAAACATCCACTTTGAAACTTGCTTTTACTGTGTGGATGAAATGATAAAACTGTTATTGCTGGGAGCCAGATACTTGAAGACTGTCCTGTATATATATAGAAATAAAAAATTGAAACCTACAGTTCATTTTGAAGTCAGATCCAGTGAGTTGCAACAGTACTTTAATGGTTGCTGAAGAAGGATATACTCTTCAAACAATTTTCACACCAGCGATTAATTGTAGAGATCTACAAGTTTGACCTCTTGGAGGAATCAGAAAAAGGATTATTGCTGGTGAAATGGTTGAAAAATCATTTCTTCCATTTAAAAGAGTAAACTTGCTGATTTCAGTTTGCATCATAATAACATTTTATAAAAAGACATGGGGTAGTGTCCTAGGCCCAACCATTTCAGCTGCTTCATCAATGACCTTCCCTCCAACAGAAGTAGGGATGTTCACTGAAGATTGCATAGTGTTCAGCACCATTCACGGCTCCTCACATACTGAAGAAGTCTTGGTCCATATGCAGCAAAACCTGAACAACATTCAGGCTTGGGCTGATAAGTGGCAAGTAACACTCGCACCACACAACTGTCAGGCAATGATCATCTCAAACAAGGGAGAATCTAGCCATCTCCCCTTGACAAAGGCAGCAGGTACATGGGACCATCACCACCTGCAAATTTCCCCTCCAAGTCACACACCATCCTAAATTGGAACTATATTGCTGCTCCTTCATTGTTGTTGGGTCAAAGTCCTAGAACTCCCTCCCTAATAGCACTGTGGGTGTAGCTGCACCACATGGAATGCAGCAGTTCAAGAAGGTGGCTCACCACCACCTGCTCAAGGGCAATTAGGGATGGGCAATAAATGCTGGCCTAGCCAGCAACGCCTACATCTGATGAATGAATAAATAAAAAGATGGCTCCCCATGAGGGTTCTTCTGCTCATCCATCAACTGTGGTGCAAGTGCTATTGAAATGGCATAATACAACACAAACACCCTTGTAGGAATTCATCCCCATACATGCAAAATTCCAGACACTTGTCTTGGATTGATTCAGAGAAGACTTGATCAACAGATTTAAAAACGTCAGCACGTACAAGTGGATATATTGAGGTGATGGGACCAGATAGATCTAAGGCCCACCCATTTACATTGCAATAGCAGGGAATGAGGTCAGATGTTCAGAAGTTTTATTTTTTGCAGAGAGTGGTCAGGTGGTGGAACAGCATTCTTGAGATGATGCTGAGAAGTGACTCCTTCCTGTCCTTCAAGAAGGTGTTAGGACACATTTATGGAAAAACTATGAGATCATGGCAGAAGGAATTGCCCGTAATCAAAAAGTTAATGTTGGAAACACACAGCAGGTCGGGCTAGAGAGAAATTCTGAATTCTGCGGCTGTGTTCCACCAGCACAATATGCTATGTTTTGCGAGTTTATAGTCTGATACCTAGTTGGGCATTTTCATTTGGTTTCACAATGCAAGCTCAGAAAATGCTCATTGGTGGCACTTGATTGATTCATGTTGTAGTTCTTACTAGTTCCTGATTGGTAGTTTTGTGGTGACTGCTGTTTGTTGATTGGTGAATTTTCCTACCTGGCTGTATTTGATTAGATAAACATATTTGATTTAAGAGGTTCTATTTAAGCCACTTAGCAAAGCTTAATATATATTATTAATTTGTGAAACTAAAAACATTAGGAACTGGAGTAGCCCATTCAGCCCCACGAGTCTGCTCTGTCTTTCATTTAGATTATGGCTGACCTGCAGTTCAATTCCATTTTCCTACTATGGCTCCATATTCTTTGATACCCCAGTCTAACAAAATCTAACTCTCTCAGTCTTGAAAGCTCCAATTGACTGATCATTGAGGGACTTTTAGGAGAGAGAATTCCAAATTTTTACCATGTTTTGTGTGATCTTCCTGATTTCACTCTTGAATGGCCCAGCTCTAACTTTAAGATTATGTCCCCTTGTTCTTGATTCCTCACCAGAGGAAATGATTTCTTAATATCTACCTTATCAAATCCTTCCAACATTTTAAGCTCCTCAATCAGTCCACCGTTTTATCACTGATACTCAGAGGATTAAGATATGTGGCCGGGGTTTACCAGCCCTCCAGAGACGGGCTGGAAGACGTGGGGGGGGGCATCCTGATTTGGAACTATATTGTTGTACCCTAACTATCGCTGGATCAAAATCCTGGAACTCCCTCCCTAACAGCACTGTGGGTGTACCCGCACCAGATGAGCTGCAGTGGATCAAGAAGACAGCTCACCACCAACTTCTCAAGGGCAATTAGGGATGGGCAACAAATGTTGGCTTTGCCAGCGATGCCTACATCCCATGAAAGAACAAAATGGCAAGGGAAAGCTGGGGATTGGAGTGCCCACCGCTTTCCTGCTGCCATGGCAGTTTACCAGCAGCAGAGAAGGTGCATGACAGCTTTCCCGTCCACATGTCAGTTGAGCCACTTTGGCCAATTAAGGGCTTCTTCCTTCCGCCACTGGCATTTTACCAGTGGCGGGTAGGCCTTCTGCCATGTTGGGAGACCGGCCTAATGAATCCTGGTGGCCTCCTTGCAGGTTCAGTGGGGACACGTTTAGGCCCACTGAGGGAGGCCCAGCTACACTGGCCGCCCCTGCGGCAACCCCATCCCTGACCTCACCAACCACAGCCTCCCCCCACCCCCCCCCCCCGCCACTTTGCCTTGGCCTGCCTGACTGGCCCTGGAAACCCCAGACCACACTTACCGGTTCTGAGTGGGGCCTGCTCCCATGGTGCCCTCTCTGCTAGATGCAGTCCTAGCAGTGGCCACCACGCCCAGTAGTCTGCTGAGACTGATGAGCTGATGGCCCTCTGATTGGCCAGCCGCTCCTGGGGAAGGGGGTGGGGGGGTGTGCCTGTCTTTTAAAGGTACTGGAGCCCCGATGGTAATGAATTAGATCCCACAAACGGCCGAGGCAGGGTTGCCCAGCTTTCGAGCCATTTGTTAGGGTCCCTGCTACACAGCTAAAATTCCAGTCATGGTGCCTATAGATACACACCGGATCAGAGATTCTTAATTAGATACTAGTATTACAGAGACATATGGTATTTATTGGAACATAGGAGTAGGCCATTCAGCCCATCGAGCCTGCTCTGCAATTCAATACAATCATGGCTGATCATCCGCTTCAATGTCCTTTTCCCACATTATCCCCATATCCCCTTATGTCCTTGGTATTTAGTAATCTGTCAATCTCTACTTTAAACGTACTCAATGATTGAGCATCCACAGCCCTGTGGGGTAGAGAATTCCAAAGATTCACAACCCTCTAAATAAAAAAAAATTCCTCATCTCTGTCCTAAGTGGCTTCCTCCTTATTTTGAAATTGTGTCCCTTAATTCTAGTCTCCCCAACCAGGGGAAACATCTTAGCTGCATCTACCCAGTCAATCCCTTTAAGCATATTGTACGTTTCAATGAGATCACCCCTCATCCTTCAAACCTCTAGAGAATACAGGCCCAGTTTCCCAATCTCTCTTCATAGGACAGTCCTGCCATCCCAGGAACAAGTTGCACTCCCTCTATGACAATAATATCCTTCCTAAGGTAAGGGGACCAAAACTGCACACTCTAGGAGCTGTCTAACAAGGTTCTATACAATTGAAGCAAGACTTCACTACTCCTGTACACAAATCCTCTTGCGATAAAGGCTAACATACCATTAGCCTTCCTAATTGCTTGCTGCACCTGCACGCTAGCTTTCAGTGACTTATTGACAAGGATATCAGGTCCCTTTGTACATCTACACTTTCTAATCTCTTACAAAGAACAAAGAACAAAGAACAGTACAGCACAGGAACAGGCCATTCGGCCCTCCAAGCCTGCGCCGATCTTGATGCCTGCCTAAACTAAAACCTTCTATACTCTACTCCTCCTACCAAAATGGATAACCTCACAATTTCAATATTATGTTGCATCTGCTACATTCTTGCCCACTCACTAAGTCTGTTCAAATTCCTTTGAAGCCACTTTACATCTTCCTCACAACACACAAGTTGCCACCTTCCAATCTGCAGGAACTGTTCCAGAATCTACAGAATTTTGGAAGATCCTCACCAATGTATCCACTTTCTCCATGGCTACCTCTTTCAACACTCTGGGATGTAGAATATCAGGTCCTGGGGACTTAACAACCTTCAGCCCTATTAATTTCTCCAATACAACCTTCGCCAGCATTCGCCAGAGCTGGCGGGCAGCCATAAAGACAGGGCTAAATTGTGGCGAGTTGAAGAGACTTAGTAGTTGGCAGGAAAAAAAGACAGAGGCGCAAGGGGAGAGCCAACTGTGCAACAGCCCCGACAAACAAATTTCTCTGCAGCACCTGTGGAAGAGCCTGTCACTCCAGAATTGGCCTTTATAGCCACTCCAGGCGCTGCTTCACAAACCACTGACCACCTCCAGGCGCGTATCCATTGTCTCTCGAGATAAGGAGGCCCAAAAGAAAAAAAAAGAAGAAACCTTCTTACTAATACTAATTTCCTTCAATTCCTCATTCTCCCTTGTCCCTTGGATCTCTAATTCTTGGGGATTTCTTGTAAGTTTCTCAATGGATACAGACACAAAGTAATCATTTAGCTTCTCTGCCATTTCTCTATTCCCCATTATAAATTCTCCTTATGTAGAATGCACATGGCCCATTTCTAAAACTTTTTGGGAGAAATAGTGTGCAATATACTGAGAGATTTAAATTATGCTTTTCATCTAACCAGCCATCATCTCATCTCATCCCCAGTTAACTCAGCACAGACAGAAGATTGAACCTGGGAGCTTTCTAGTAACTGGATAGAATGAATAAAGAATGTTCTGCAAGCACTTAGTTTCAAAGGGAAGTTCCAATCAATTTTCCTGCACAGATTTCCTTTATCGTCAACCAAACAATTGTACCATCTTCAATTAAAGTTAGGAACATAAGAACATAGGAGCAGGATTAGGCCATTCAGCCCATTCAGCCTGCTCCGCCATTCAATTAGATCATAGCTGATCATCTACCTCAACGCCACTTTCCCGCACTATTCCCATATCCCTTGATATTATTGGTATCAAGGTATATCGATTTCTGTCTTGAACATGCTCAATGATTGAACTTCCACAGCCCTCTGGGGTAGAGAATTCCCAAGATTCACCACCCTCTGAGTAAAGAAATTCCTCCTCATCTCAATCTTAAATGGCCTGCCCCTTATTCTGAGACTATATCCCATGGTTCTAGACTCAGCAGCTAGGGGAAACATCCTATCTACATCCACCCTGTCACGTCCTGTAAGAATTTTGTAAGTTTAAATGAGATTATCTCTCATTCTTTGAAACTCTAGAGAATACAGGACCAGTTTCTGCAATCTCTCCTCATAAGGCAATCCTGCCATCCCAGGGATTGGTCTGGTGAACCTCCATTGCATTCCCTTTATTCCTTAGATGAGGAGACCAAACCTGTACACAATTCTTCAGGTGCGGTCTCACCAAGGCCCTATACAATTGCAGCAAGACATTTTTACTCCTGCACTCAAATCCCCTTGTGATGAAGGCCCAACATGTTATTTGTCTACCGAATTGTTTGCTGCACCTGTATGCTGTCTGGTGCTTCAGGAGAAAATTAGGGACCGTCTGTTGAATCATGCTGCAGGCTGCAAGAGATTAGACAATATGAAGTACTTTAGAATAGTAAAAATGATATACCATCTGATGCAGCTGTCTGCAGTCTTTCCTTGCCTGACTCATTCTGCAGGATACATGGTAACATGACTTAACATCATCTTACAGGGCAAACAGAAAATAGCTCACTAAAGTTGGGCTCAGCAATCCCAGGACAGAGAGGGATCAGGGGAGGACTTCTGCCTACCAGTCTGACCCTACCATGACCTCAGCACATTTTCCTGGATCACTCATAAATGTAGGGTGGGCTCCCACCTCTATCTTTATTCTTCGGAGGGAATCCATCACTGCCGCAGAGGGGAAAAGTCACAATGCTACAGCGGGCATTTACAGCTGGTTCGGCACAACAAAATCCCGGATAAAGTAGAGCACAAATTTGAGTAACTCTGTAACTCACTGCATAGAAATTTTAAGTCCTTGGGGGTTAAATTGGATTACATTGCACCTGTTTTTCAGGTGCTATGTGGCCTCCTAAAGCACCAAAATGGTAGGTAGGAGACACCACCCACCATATTGGGAAAGGAGTAAACAAAAGGCATTCCTTACCCATACTAGAAGAGACATATGCAAAAACGGGGCCTAACTTTTGCTTCAGTTCCTCAGAATTTGCCAGGGAATATTGCTACATGGGGCAGTGGAGATTTTGGGGGCGAGTGTGGAGCACCCAAAAGCGCATGCTAATTGAACCTAACCCCCTTCATCTCTTAACACTCTCAGATCCTTTCCAGCCCAGTCTAATACTCTTTTTTCCTCTTGCCAATTTTTTCCTCTCCTGTCCTGTCGTAAAGACATAGATAACTTCAGCAGAAGTACCGCAGAAAGCCTGGAAGAACGGTACCTATCCTGTTCACGCCATTTTTCCAGGTTTTCTGCAGCTCTTCCTGCCAAAATTAAGGTGGGAAAACTGGAGAATCCCCTGCTGAAATGAACCCTTCAATTCATTGCAGAGGTTCAATTCCATAGGCATCGTGAGGGTTCTGCACCTCACTCAGTGAGGGAGGGGCATTGCAACTGAGCCCAATCTCTTCCCAACCAAGGTATGTAAGCACACAAGTTGTAAAAAAGAAATTTACATTTCTATAGCATCTTTCACAACCTCAGGACATCACAAAATACTTTCCAACCAATGAAGTACTTTTGAAGTGGTGTGGCAGTGTAAAATAGGCAACATGGCAACCATTTTGTGCAAAGCAAGGTCCCAAAAAACAGCAATGTGATAATGACCAGATAATGTTTTTTTTCGATGATGTCGCTTGAGAAATAAATATTGGCCAGGAGACCTCCTCTGCTCTTCTTCGAATAGTGTCATGGAAACTTTTATGTCCACTTGAGAGGGCAGACAGAAGCAAGATTTGATGTCTCAACCGAAAGACTGCACCTCCAAAAGTGATAGTACAGTACTTTGCTGAAAGCATTACCTTCAAGTCTCTGGAATGCGACTGGAATGTGAACCCGTCACCTTCTGCCTCAGAGGTGAGACTGCTACCCACTGAGCCGCAGTTGACATTTAGGATGAAATCTTCTGCACTTAGTACCTACCGGACCACATGTGCACGAAGTGTCACCAGCTAGAGCAGCTCAAGCTCTGGCTTTTGGAGATTGAGTGATGGCTGGAGCCACTAATTTTCTCACTCTCCACCTGGTATTCAGTTCTGAATACTGGTGAGAGTGATGGTTCATCTGGGGAGTGCAGGCGGAGCAAAATCCATGGCATCATGGGTGGCTCAACTGCATGGTGCAGGGGGCTGAAGAGTGGAAGAGCAACAGTGGTAGGGGATTTGAAAGTGAGGGGAACACACAGGTGCTTTTATGGCCATAGACATGATTCCAGGGTGGTATGTTACCTCCCTGGTGCCTGGGTCAAGATGTCACAGAGCGGCTGCAGGACATTCTAAGAGGGGAGGGTGAACAGCCAGAGACCGTAGTCTGTTAGATTTTCCAGAGGCAGTGCGCACCCTTGCACAGAAAATGGAGTAGTCTATCTCCAGCATGATTGCCATGATGCCTCAGGCATTTGTGCTGATGGCCACCTCCATTGAAAGAGTGGCCAACCTCATGGAGAATCAAATGTGGCAGGCCACCGAGTTGATGGCCCAAACCAATGGACAGTCTGGTTGTCAGTTTAGAGAGGATGGAGAAAAGAATGGCCTTGGTGGCTGAACACCACAATGACATGCAGCCAAGAGTTCTGCTCTTGGTGCGCAGGCAGGTACAGCTGGGCCCTGAGAGGGAAGATAGGGAAAGGACTGATGGCAGTGGGGCTCTTCTCAAGGCACCCCCACTTCTCGGCCCTTGCCCTTCCCTTAAGCCGCACAAGCTGCCTCCTACCCCAATGATTGAGTCTGCCCCCACACAGATGCGGGTGGCCAATCTTTGGTGGGGCTTTCACGGGCTCCAAAACCCAGAGGATGTTGGCCATGGGCATCTCATGTGTCAGAGTATTAGACCGAGCAGCCTGCCTCTCACTCTGCTGAAGTCACAGGGGGAGCATCATGTAGAAATAATAGAAAGTGTATGAGGAAAAAATCGTATTTCCACAAAAGGAACCACTTGGCTGCTTATAACAGTGTTACTGTTCCATTGATGTTCTTTGTTTTAATGATAGTATGAGTTGATGTGAGCCACTCATTCTCATGGCCTTTCTTTTGTTGCATCCACTTTCATGCTGTTCAGTTTCGTTCCGGTGACTGGAATGATCAGCCTTAATGAGGAGGAAAGGATGTGACTGTGATAATTAGCTGAGTGACTATAGGAAGGAGGTTTTGTGGTGGGGCAGATGGTGGGTGGTCCCACAGGGGTCATAATGGAAAGTCTTGAATGTTGAATGCTGCAAGCACACTCTTCCAATGAAGCATACCTGGATAAGTCCATTCCGACTTCTCTGGCAGCCAGGCTCCTCCTCCTCCTTCCAGGATATCAAACACCCTTCACCTTCTTCTTGCTTCAGCTCCAGTTCTCTCTACAGTGCCATGTTGTGAAGGGCACAGTAGACCACAACAATCCTGGAGACCCCTTCTGCACCATATAGAAGGGCACTTACATGGGATTTAACTCCCGCATGCATGCAAACCACCTTCCCAGCCAAGGAAAAACTCCCCCCTCTTCCCGAAGTCCATGGTGAGTAAAATCAGGCGGTATGTCAAAGCGATGTTTAACCTGATCCAATCAGTTTCCCACCAGCCAAGGCAGGTTAAAATTACCCACTGTGTACTGACTCCAGACCTGCCTTGAGCCACTTCTGTGATAATTTGTGATCTGCCTGCCTTCAATTCCTGACCCAACCCACACATCCTAAATTCCCAGTGAGGTGACTATCACATCGTTCACCTTCAATCCCAACGTACTGACTCAAATTATTGTTTTGTGCAATTAATTTGTCATTTTAATACTTAATGAGAAAAATGGAGCTAGTAAGTTTTCAATGAAAAAAACACATGCACACACAAGAGGATTTTTTTTTGTTTAGCAGAACTTAAACTCCTCCAATGTTTTGCTCTCTCCTTTAGTCATTGATATTTTCTAGTGTGCAACAGGATTATGCAGAAGCAGCAGTCAATAAACGATGTCTCCTGTTTCAAATGCTTCCAAACAGCTTTCATTTCCCCTTTTCCTTCAAGGCAGAATTAAATACAAGGCCCTGAATTTACACCTTAGGGTTTACTTTAAACAAGTTAAAGCCTCATTTAAAATAGAAGAGAGAAGGTCTCAGATGAACGTGCTAAATTTTTTTGCTCTCAAGTATTATCTTGTGAATGTTTCTTCATAAATGTTGCATTATGTATGTGCAGTCTGTGAATACATCTTCTACTTATATAAAGTCTTACATCTCGCACACAGCTGCCATTCATCACCTATCACACTCCAAAGTGTCAAAAGCAAAGAAGAGAAGAAAGGAAGTAATTTCAAGCTGACTTCTTCTTAATATAGAGGTGGACCTTTACAAGAAATAAAAGTATAAATTTTTCACATACTCAAGACGTTCCAAAATGCTTCCCAGCCAATGAAGTACTTTTGGAGCGTAGTCATTATTGTAATTTAGGAAACAAAGCAGTCAATTTTCACACAAAAAACTCCCACAAAGTGCAATGTGAAACAACCAGATAATTTGTTTTTTGTGATGTTGATTGAGGGATAAATATTGGCCAGGACACCAGGGATAACTCCCCTACTCTTCAAAATGGTGCCATCAAATATTTACCATACGTGTGAGAGGGCAGCTGGGGCCCTCATCTAATCCAAATGCAGCACCTCCAACAGTGCAGCACTCCCTCAGTGCTGCACTTGAGTGTCAGCCTAGATTTTTGTCCTCAAGTGGGAGGCCACCTACAAGCTGTTGCCAGTTTCCCAACTCAGCAGAGGGCCAGTACGACACTGGGATCCGGGTGGCCTCGCCAATTTGCCTCCACGCAGGCATTTGTTTGTCCTAATTTGCTACTCGCTGTTGCGGGTAGCTGGTGTTGGTTTGACTTTGCCTCCGGCAAGATGACTTGGAGACTGAAATGCACCGAGGAACCAACCCAATGTGGCATTTTCACTTTTTGCTCCCGGTCCAGCAGGACCAGGAGGATTTCACCCACCATCTCCTTCAAGGAAAGTAACTACCTGGGTCTGTGTGGTCTGGCCTAGGGGTGACTCCAGACTCATGCTATGTGGTTCACACGTATTGCCCTCTAAAATGGTTCAGCAAGGCGCCAGCTGTACAAAAGGAATTCACTTTAGAAGGCTAAAGAGTGCCTGCTTAGAGCAGTTATAGCATTACCCACTTCCTGAGAGAACATTTTTTAAAGTTATGAAACATAGATGAAATTCAGCACCTCATATCTCTTGGCTTGAGATTGAAATGACTTTGGATCTGATCATGCTGTTACATTATAAAATAACTGATTTTTAAGTCCTATAATTTACGCTAGCTTCTTCCTCTGGAATCTCCTGGGCCAAACTCATAACACTACTCCGGCAAATATTCAGCAAGTAGCAGCATTTACAATTGCTCCATCACCAAGAAAGTCAACAGCAGCTAGCTGTACAATTATCAATTGTCTGTTTCAGTTTTCTTCTGGTTGAATGTGACATCTTTAGCATTATCTCACTGGCAGGGCTGCCCATTACTTAACCATGAGAAAAAATCTGTTAGATAAACTGAAAGGATTGCAGTAATGATTATGCCATGTAGCAGTATGGGATAGGAAATGACATTATCTTGCTACAAGTGAAAATTAAGGGGAAGTTAATTTCAGTAATTTACTGCAATACATTGCCAACAGAGGTTCAACCTAGATGCTAGCTAGTTAATCAGGTCCATGCAAGATGCTCCCAATAGTTCTTTGCTAAGCTGAATTTCTATCAGTGTGAGCTCCCTTGGGCATCAACTCAGTTCACACATGGAAAATGACACCAGACACTGCAATAAAGATGCTTTAAAGGAGCACACTGTTTGTATTATTAGGATAGAAATCTTGAACTGGAATTTTAGACCCCGATGTCACTGAGCACTGCACCCCACCCCCGCAACCACAAACATCACCACACTGGCCATATTATAGGCTGGACCTTGTTCCCTCATCGCCAAGCATGGCGGTGGGAGCAGAAAATGGCAGCCACCAACCATGGGCCCTGTGTCACCGCGATCTTGCATCCTGCGGCCACTTAGCATACTTAGCATATGGACGGCGGCCCCTCCCCCTCAATCACATGGCAGGGGGAGGCATTGGCGACACCGTTCACAGCATCACCTGATGAAGGAGCAGGCGCTGGCATCACTTTTAAAAGGCTGCTAGCCCTTACATTGTCGTACTGTTGAAATCGTCCTGGCCAGGTCAGACTGTTTCCATTGCCAGGAATTTCCCCAAAATGCCCTTTATGATTGATTATATGTAAAACAGGATCAAAAACAAAAACCTTTTTTTCAACCACTGCTTTCCCCATAAGCATTCCAGACCATTGAAGAATGACAAACCAAACCCATTTTCCCACTACACAGCATCAAAGTTTCCATTTATTTAATGAAAGCCCTCCAGTTCAGGCCTAGTCACGTAGTCACTTCACAAGAATCATTCTTGTAACATTCAGTATGCAATCAGCCACTGATTATTTGATTGAATAAAGTTACAGCGATTTATTTCTGCAATAGGTGTGCAATAAAACCTGAGCAACAACTAGCAGCAATGCTGTGGTGGAAAATTTCAAAGAAAATTACCCTTTTAAAGTTGACCCCATCCCCAATACAGTACATAGTGCAGAGCTGACCCCTTCCCCACCTCGGTGGCGTCAGCTTCCCCTGGATGGGAAAATAAAGGTGTGTGAGTGCCAAACGATGAGCTCAAGGTCAGGAACTGAAAGTAAGATCTTTGTGGGTTACATTTAAATTAATGCAAAGATCTAATTAGCATATGGAAAGCAGGGTCCCATTGCAGAGTGGCAGAGGGGATGCCACGGAGATTCCCCGCCACTGGGAAAATCGGGCCCGACAATACCGGCATCGGCTTCCGTGGTGGCTGCTGCCGCTCCAATTCTCCGCTCCACTCCCCGCCATGAAGCCAACATCGCTCTGGGAACAAAATCCAGCCTCTGTTTCTGTTATGATAATCTATGATGAATATGATAAACGATTGCTAGTGGCTTAGGCTAAACTCTCTAAACTAGTGCCCTAGTTTTCCCATTCTCCCATATTGACTGGAGTTACCCTACTGGTAACAGCTATCAGTGCTACCAGTGCAGTCGCTGTGCTGTATCATGGAGGGAAGTTTCAGGTTGTGATCAATTATCAGACCATTGAAAACCTGACATGAGGCAGCTTCCACTTACAGTTATCTTGGGCTGAATTTTTCCAGCTTGCTGCCTATCTCAGTGGCGAGCTTCAAAAACAGCGTGGTGCCCGCGCAAAATGTGCGCTCTGGAGTCGCCGCGATATTTAGCACAGTGGCTCAATTACATAGAGGGGGCAGGCAATGACATAGAGGGGGTGTGCGCTCCGTCCCCAGCAACGGCATCCAGCGCCACCACGCAGTCACCGGTGCCATTTTTAAACAGCTTCAGGCCCTTCTGTATAATTGAAATTTTTAAAGTGATAGGTTTTTAAAAAATAGAAGTAAAAATTTATTCACAATTCCAATTCCCCCTCCCACGCAACCAATGACGAATCATTTTTTTATTTGTCCTCTCCCCCCCAAAAAAGTAAACTCTCAATCCCGACCTTTCCCCCACCCTGATCATTTTTACTTTAACTTTCAACCCCTTACCACCATCCCCTCCACCAATTGCGCCCCCCCCCCACCCTGAAATCTTCACTCCTCCCCCCTCCCCACCACTGTTGCCCCTCGGATCTCCAAACAGAGATCTGAAGGCTCGGGAGTTCTGGCAGCTAGCCAGAATATCGGAGCCAGACGGCCGTAGCTACAAGGTCAGTCTTTATTCATGTAATTTAAATTAATTAACATATTTTAATTAGGCCCCCCGTCACCGAGCAGTGGTGGAGGGGAGGGCACCATGAGGCCTCACTATCGAGGCCCGTGGCAGGCCTCTCCCCTATTTTCTGAGCCCCCCACCATGACCCCCGACGTCGGGTGGCTGGTAAAATCCAGCAGCTTGTTTCACAACTGGTTTTATTGATATTAGGCAGTGCATTTTTTAATTATGCAAACTAAGTCAAAGGTCTTGATGGAGCCCAAGCTGCAAAGAGTAGGAGAGAAGATAAGATAAATCAGGAAGTATGGTCAGGTGACGACAAGTTTAAAGAATTAAAGTAGGAAGGGAAGACAGAGGAAATCTCAGAAATTCCACCAATTATAAGACCTGGTAACAAAGGCTTTGGAATGGCAGCCAATGGGCGGAATTTTACAGTGGGCAGATGGGAGTCGGACTCCGACATAAATGTTGGTGACGACTCCGCTTCTGCCCAGCCTGGGGATCCGTCCTGTGTTTTATGGATCCCCAGACTTTGATTGGCCCGAGGCAGGATTTCCACCCATTTGAGGGAGGAGGTCCCGCCTCAGTGAGCTGCCGGCCAATCAGCGGGCTGGCAGCTCTTAGTCTCAGCAGCGCCACTGGGAGCTGTGGCCACTGCTGGGACTGCAGCCCAGCCGACCTGATGGAGTCGAGAGAGTGGGTAAATTTGGGTTGCCTCACCAGGGGGATTGGTCGTGCCGTGGTGAGGCTAGGGTGGTCGATTTGGAGGAGGGGCATCTTGGATCCCGGGGGTGGCTTGGGAGGCGGGGCGGCCCTCAATCGGGCACCCTGTGCCCAACTGCCATTCCCCCCCTCGCCCCCCACCCGAGGCACGGAAAGGCCGGCAGCTATTGCTGGTCAGCCTTTCGCGTCCCCGGCACACCCGCTTGCCATGGGTAAAATACCCATGGAGACGGGCGAAGGCCCTTAAGTGGCTGTTGTGGCCACTTAAGGGTCTTGATTGGCCTTGGGTGGGCGGGCTGTTTCCTTTCCCCCGCCCCCCACGAATCTCCGTGAACTTGTTCGGAGGCAGAATCGAGGCAGGTAGGCCTCCTGGAGCCTGCTGCTGAATTTTATGTCGCCCCCATATCACCATCCGACCCGCTGGGGCGGCGTAAAATTCTGGCCAATTTTTTTTTTAATACATGCAGGAGATGTGGGCATCATTGGCTATGCCAGCATTTATTGCCGATCCCTTATTGCCTTTGAACTAAGTGGCTTGCTAGGCCATTTCAGAGGGCATTTTAGAGTCAACCACATTGCTGTGGGTCTGGAGTCATATGTCGGCCAGACCAGGTAAGGATGGCAGATTTCCTTCCCTAAAGGACATTACTGAACCAGATGGGTTGTTCCAACAATGGTTTTATGATCACCTGTGACCCTGTCCTATCAACACCTTCTCTTTGGTTATCTCTTGCCCCACCACCGCTTTATTTGCTTAAAACCTATTACATTTCCAGCCTCTGCCAGTTCTGATGAAGGGTCACTGACCTGAAACGTTAACTCTGCTTCTCTCTCCACATATGCTGCCAGACCTGCTGAGCATTTCCAGCATTTAACGTTTTTATTTCAGATTTCCAGAATCTGCAGTATTTTGCTTTTAGTTTCATGATCACCACTAGACTAGCTTTTTAATTCCAGATTTTTTATGAATTGAATTCAAATTCCACTATCTGTTGTGGTGGGCTTCAAACCCATGTCCCCGGAATATGCTGTTCAATATTTAGTCCATTAACACCTATTCTGTACTAATGCTTTGTCTTTCAACACGCCATTAACATATTGTTTGCCTTTGCTCCATGACCTTTTGGTCAGCTATGTGGTCTGGTCCGATCTACACCTCCTTTGTTATCTCTTGCCCCACCCCCACCTCACTTGCTTATAACCTGTAACTTTTCTAATATTTGTCAGTTCCGAAGAAGGATCACTGACCCGAAACGTTAACTCTGCTTCTCTCTTCACAGATGCTGCCAGACCTGCTGAGTGGTTCCAGCATTTCTTGTTTTTATCCACAGAATATTAGCCTGGGGCTTTGGGTTACTAGTCCAGTGGCATTACCACTATGCCACCGCCTCACCCTAGGTGATGACCATTGATTTCAACACAGTGGCAGGAATAAAGGCGTGCATGTAAGATTACATAAAAAGCATACAACATGGAAAAAGTTGTTTGGTGCACTAAGCTCCTTTGTCCTAACGAAACATTGTACTGGACTTGCCTATATTATTCCCCCTGGGGGAAGTAAATAACCACAAGTAAATCCTCTAACAAGATAACTGAAATTTCTCTCAGGCCATAAAGATGACTGAAAAAAACTCCAAGATATCAATTTATCCATTTATCAATCCAAATTACATATTTCCAGACTGAACAGTTACTTTCCGCAAATACTGCTTAAGGAAGTTATAAAACATTATATAAAACATTGGTTCAGCCTCAACTGGAATATTGTGTCCATTTCTGGGTACCACACTTTTGGAAGGATGTTGAGGCATTAGAAAAGGTGCAGAAAAGATTCATGAGACTGGGTTCCAGGAATGAGGAACTTCAGCTACATAGATAGATTGGAGAAGCTGGGCTGTTCTCCTTGGAGGAGAAGATTAAAACGAGATTTGATAGACATTATTATGACCAGGTGAGGAAGGGGTCTAGGATTCCCCTCTCAGCCTTTTCCTGATTTGGCCATAACAGGGTTTAATTTTTAAAACGCCGTGTTTTTAGCTTCCCCTCAGTGAATCCTTGCTCACTGCTCTCTAATTGTAATTGCAAAGATATAACCAGACAGGTTTTCTGAGATTTAAACAAGAAAGGTGTAAGTTTATTAACCTTAAAACTCGAAGTCAGTTAAAACTACTAAACATATGTGACACGACCACGCTAGCATGCATACATGATAAACATACACGCAAATAGAGACAGAGGAGGAGAAAGACTTAAAGGGGAAAGGTTTGAAGTAATAGGTGGAGTTCAGTTACTGGTTTTGGGTTGGATGTAAAGTCTTTGATTGAAGTTAAGTCTTGCAGTTCTCATTGGGGCCCAGTTCACACTTTCAAATTTGTTTCACTGGTCTTTTTTGAGACTTAAGTTACTTCCATTGGTCCCTGGAGCTTTGCAGGTGAGTGACAGAGAGAGGGAGTTCTCTCTTTTTGAAGTTCAATTGCAGTCTGTTCCTTTCTGTGTCAGGCGCAATTCAAAAAGCCCCAGGTTTGTCAGCAGGTTAGTCATGTGACTAGCTCCTTGTTTGGAACAGCCTCACCTGCGAGGTTTGTGGATTCCTCCAAGTTTACCAGACACTCTCAGTGTGGGGGGTGGGGTGCGGTGGGGGGGAGGGGGCGTGGAATCCCAGCTCTTACACAATCAATGACTCTCAATGTCTCTTGATCATTACTATTGACAAAACCCATCTGGCTAATTGAATCAGGGAGTACTCCCATTGTCTCTCCATGCAGCTGTCTTTCAGAATGCAAATGTGCAGCTATGTTTTCAGCCACTGTTCTGTGGTCTTTTAAAACAAGCTATGTTCAACTGTCCAGTAAGTGTTCAAATAATGTTCCTTATGACAAAATTAAGATTTTCCCTTTGGCAGGTATGGTTTCCGTCACAACGTGTTCAAAATCACGAGGGGTCTGTAAATGGGGAGAAACTGTTCCCATTGGCCGAAGGATCGAGAACTAGAGGACACCAATTTAAAGTGATTGGCAAAAGAAGCAACAGTGGCATCGGGAAAAGTTTCTTTATGCAGAGAGTAGTTAGGATCTAGAATGCACAGTCTGAGAGTGTGATGAAGGATGATTTAATCGAGGCCTTCAAAAGAGAATTGGATAATTATCTGAAGAGAAAACATTTGCAGGGCTACGGGGAATAGGCGGGGTAGTGGGACAAGGTGAGTTGCTCGTGCAGCGAGCTGGCAATAACATGAAGGGCTGAATGGTTCTGTGCTGTACCTACTCTATGATTCTATAAATGACACTATTGGACTACAGCCCAAGTAATTCACCCTCCATGTCTTTCTTTTATAACTTCTATTATTTTAGGTATTTTCAAAGTCACAATGGACATCTTGTGTGGCTGTGATAAAGGTAAATTATCCCTCATCATCCTTCTTGACCTGTGTGCAGCTGATGCCATGGTTGACCACACCATCCTCCTCCAATACTCTTCATTGTCATCCAGCTGTGTAAGACTGCACTCACCTGGTTCCATTATTATCTGTCTAATCATTTTTGCATGTTCCTTGAACCTCTGTGTTTGTATAAACTGCACACAAAGACTGATCACTGAAGATGGAATCAGTAACGCAATATTATGGGTTCTTTATTGAATACTGAGAGAGCAGCTAGTATATTGTTTAGTGTATTGAGATGTTTGCTGTACAGGTATATCTTCCAGACTGCCTAACACTCAGAATCACGTGGCGTGTTACATCATAGCTCTTACATGACTAACATGATCTTATAGCCACACCTCTTAAAGGTGTATACACAAAGCAGTCCCCCTTTTCCCAAAAGAAAAAGGAGCATATTTACAAATTTAAACATCTCTTTTAGGCAAGTAGAAATGAACTATATACATGTACAGAAAAGTATTAAGGGATAATACAAAAAGACAATAATAATATGCAAGAACATCAATCGTGAAAATGTAAGGCGGTTTGATAACTCTGCCAGATTTCAAAGTAGATGAGCAGTTCTCAGATACTAAAACAGATGATCGTGCATTGGATTTCACAGAAGAAGAATGTGCAGACTCTGTCTGAGATCTAGTCTTTGATCTTGTACAAGTTTCAGTGGAAACTTCCAATGAACTTGGAATAATGAGCAAGCTCTGATTTGACCTCGGTTACAATGCAGTGTAGTACTAGTTGGTGTAATTAGTTTGTAAGAACACGGTTCTGGTCGAACTTTGGATACCCTTCCATGCACCAGTGATCGGATTTGGGATGGTAACTTGCTGACCACTGGCCAATTTGGGAAATCACTCCCAGCATTATTGTCATGCATTTCTTTCATTTTCTTTCCTTGTTCTGGAAGAACACCTCTAACTTCATACACTGGATACAGTTCACACTGAAGGCACTGTATGTTGGACGAAACAGACCTCATCCTTGTTCTCACCCTTGGGAATCTTGAAACCACAAGATGCGCAAAAATTGAAAAGAGCTTCTATCGTCTGACCACAATATGGTCAGGCTTGAAGGTTGTGGTGCTGTTACTTGCTGTGGAGACTGTTGTTGTACCACTAATGAACAAGCTTGGAGGTTGTGGCACATGCTTTTGGTTTAGCCCTGCCCACAAAAGGTGGATTTGATGTGAAGAAAAATTGAAGGCCAAAAACAGTAATGGCTATTTTCCCTTGAAAAATAGCAATAGCAATTGTTCCTCCTGAAACAACAACAAAGGAATTTCCTCCATTCTGTCTTTACTGTCACCCATGGATCACAGTGTTCACCATGTTCACCATGTTCACCAATGGATCACAGTGCTCCCCGTACCGAAAATATGGCGCTTTTGTGCTCAACTCAGTAGCCCATTGCCGTGATGGTGCTGAACTGTCCGACACACCTCGCAAGAGTAACGGGATCTGTCTCCTCTGTACAGCGTTCACTCTCCCAGACTTCCTCAAGTTGCTCCCAATGTGAAAAACTGACCTGGGAATCTCCACTTCAATCGAGTCAACCATAGTCTGTAACCACTCGAGCTCACAGCCCGAAGTAAAAAGGAGCTTACCAAGTTGCTGCTAACTGCAATGCTTCGAAGGTAAAAAGCTTGGATTGATTGGGGTATTGGAGATCCGGATCGTTGCTGAGCAGATTTGAGAGAAGAAAATGTTTGCAACGTGGTCCAATCTTTGAAGAGTAAAAGAAAAATACTCTGTTCAGAATCTTCACAACATTTTTGTCTTTGGGCCTTCAGAAAAGGGGAGAAAGTAGCTTAGTGGCAATGTCACCGGACTATAAATCCAGAGCCCCAGGCTAATGCCCTGGTCACAGGTTCAAAATTCAACAAATTCAATTAATAAAAATCTGGATTTGAAAGCTCATCTCAGTAATGGTGCCATGAAACTGTCATCGATTGTCGTAAAAACCCATCTGGTTCACTAATTTCCTTTAGGGAAAAAATTCTGCTCTCCTTACCTGGTCTGGACTGCATGTGACTCCAGACCTACAGAAATGTGATGGACTCTTGACTGCCCTCTGAAATGGTGTGTTTCAACATAGCTCTTACATGATCTTATAGCCACACCTCTTAAAAGTGTGCACACACAATAATCAATGCCAAAGAATTGCCTGCAATGGCTTCTCTTCCCACTCTCACACCATTACTTATGGTGTCCCCCCAAGGATGTATTTTTTATCTCCATGCTGCTCCTTGATGACATCATATAAAAACAGAGTGTCCAGTTTTTTTTATGCATCGATGATACACAGATTCTACCTTTTCACCAACTCTCTTAACTTCTACATTGTTGGTAAATTATCAGAACACTCATCCAATATCCAATATTTGATGAGCAGAAATTTTCTCCAACTAAGTATTGGATAGACTGAGGCCATTGTCTTTGCTCCCCAAGACAAACTCCATTCTCCAGCCATCAACTCCATTCTTCTTTCTGCCAGATGTCTGAGGCTAACCCAGACTGTTCACAACCTCAGTGTCATATTTAACCCCAAGATGAGCGTCAGATCACATATCCACACCATCACTAAGACTGCCTATTTCCGCCTCCATAACAATGCCCAATTCCGCCACTGCCTCAGTCCATCTGCTGTTGAAACCTTCATCCATGCCTTTGTTACCTCTAGACTATACTATTCCAATGCTGTCCTAGTCGGCCTAGGACCTTCTACCCTCCATAAACTTGAGGTCATCCAAAACTCTGCTGCTTGCATCCTAACTCACACAAAGTCCCATTCAGCCATCACCCCTGTGTACATTGATCTACATTGACTCCCGGTTAAGCAACGCATCCATAGAACCATAGCAAATTACAGCACAAAAGGAGGCCATCCAGCCCATCATGTCTGCGCTGGCCAAAAAAAACTAGCCACCAAATCTAATCCCACCTTCCAGAACCTGGTCCATAGCCTTGCAGGTTACAGCACTTCAGGTGCATGTCCAGATACCTTCTGAGCCAGTTGAGGGTTTCTGTCTCCACCACCGTTCCTGGCAGTGAATTCCAGACACCCACCACCCTCTGGGTGAAAAAGATTTTCCTCATGTCCCCTCTAATCCTTCTATCAATCACCTGAAATCTGTGCCCCCTGGTAATTGACCTCTCCGCTAGGGGAAACAGGTTCTTCCTGTCTACTCTATCTAGGCCCCTCATAATTTTGTACAACTCAATGAAGTCACCCCTCAGCCTCCTCTGTTCTAAGGAAAACAACCCTAGCCAATCCAATCTTTCCTCATAGCTGCAACTTTCAAGCCCTGGCAACATTCTTGTAACTCACCTCTGCAGTCACTACAGAGCAATTGTGTCCTTCCTGTAATGTGGTGACCAAAACTGTATGCAATACTCCAGCTGTGGCCCTACCAGCATTTTATACAGTTCCAGCATTACATCCCTGCTTTTATATTCTATACCTTGGCTAATGAAGGAAAGCATTCCATATGCCTTCTTCACTACTTGATCTACCTGTCCTGCCACCTTTAGGAACCTGTAGACATGCACTCCAAAGTCGCTCACTTCTTCTACCCCTCTCAATATTCTCCCATTTATTGTGGATTCCCTTGCTTTGTTTGCCCTCCCTAAATGCATTACCTCACACTTCTCCGAACTGAATTCCATTTGCCACTTTTCTGCGCACTCTACCAAACTATTGATATCATTCTGGGGTCTACAGCTATCCTCTTCACTATCAACTGCATGGCCAATTTTTGTGTCATAAGCAAATTTCCCAATCATGCCTCCTATTTTTAAGTTCAAATGATTAATACATACCATAAATAGTAAGGGACCCTACACTAAACCCTGTGGAACACCACTGGAAACCGCTTTCCATTCACAAAAACATCCGTCGACTACTATCCTTTGTTTCCTGTCCTTGAGTCAATTTTGGATCAAACCTGCCACATTCCCCTGTATCCCATGGGCTTTCATTTTTTTAACCAGTCTGCCATTCAGGACCTTGTCAAATGCCTTACTAAAATCCATGTAGACCACATCCACTGCACTGCCCTCATCAATCCTCCTTGTTACTTCCTCAAAAAACTCAGTCAAGTTCGTGAGACAAGACCTTTCCGTAACAAATCCATGCTGACTTTCCCTGATTAATCTGTGCCTTTCTAAGTGGCAGCTTATCCTGTCTCTCAGAATTGATTCTAATAATTTACCCACCAACGAGGTCAGACTGACTGGCCTATAATTATTTGGCCTATCCTTCGTACCTTTCTTAAATAAGCTTTCTTTTTCTGCTTTAACTTATCCTCTATGCTTCTAGATAACCAGGGGGCTCTAGATTTGGCCATACCACTCTTTATCTTTGTGGTGATATACTTATATTGTGTCTGTCGAATCTCACTTTTGAATGCTTCCCACTGGTTTGCCACTGATTTTCCTTCAAGCATCTGTATCCAGTCCACTTTTGCCAGATCACCTCTCAGTTTTGTAAATTTTGCTTTCCCCCAATTTAGAACTTTTATTCCTGCTTTATCTTTGTTCTTTTCATGATTATGCTAAAACTAACCGAATTATGGTCACTATTGATTTTTAAATTTTCATCCGTATTTTCAAATTCCCCTATGGTCTCATCCCTGCCTATCTCTCTAATATCCTCTAGCCCCACAGCCCTCTGAGATATCAGCACTCCTTTAACTCTGGCTTCTTAAGCATCCCTGATTTTAAACGTTCCACTGTGCCTTCAGCTGCCTTGGCCCGAAGCACTGGAATTCCCTCACTAAACCTCTCCACCTTTCTGCCTCCCTTTCCTCCTTTAAGATGCTCCTTAAAACTTTGAACAAGCTTTTGGACACCTGTACTAATATTGCCTTAGCGGTTCAAGATGACAGCTCACCACTAGCTTTCAAGGGCAATTCGGGATGAGCAACAAATGCTGGCCTCGCCACCGATGCCCACACCCCATGAAATGAATAAAATAAAGCGGCTCAATGTCAGATTTTGCTTTGTAATGCTCCTGTGAAGCGCCTTGGGATGTTCTATATTGTTAAATGTGCTATACAAATACAAGTTGTTGTTGTTTCACTTGCTGTTTAACAGATATTCCTTTCTTCTGATTTGAATCTGACCCTCTCCCATTCTCTGACTCAGGAATTGATAACATTGCCTGAAAATACTTTCGCCAAACCAATTTTAGTGCAGTACATACAGTCTGCTCTACAAACTGGCAAAGTAAAGGCATTGTCTGAGACAACTGTGTCTGACAATTGGGGTGCAGGGGGTTGCATGCATCTGGTCACTTGACCCAAGGCAGCACATTAAATTAGAGCTAGAAAACCATTAAAATGATATAGGCATGCAACCTATATATATATTTATATATATCTCAACCCACAACACGAAAGCAGATTATCTGGACATTATCACTTTGCTGTTTGTGGGATCTTGCTATGTGAAAATTGCTGCATTTCTTGTGCTACAGCAATGACTATACTCCTCAAGTATTTAATTGGCTGTAAAGTGCTTTGGAACATCCTGAGGTCATGAAAGACACTATATAAATGCAAGACTTTCTTTTTTCATAATGCTCAGCTTTCTTCAATTGACCTGCTAAATAAACCAGAAAATAACCAAAAAAAGCAGCCTTTCCACTTATGCCACACACATGACTTAAAACTCTTGATGGACAGCCTTCAAACCCCATTTTGTGCTGTGTAGCTTAATTGGGAACTACATCAAAGTATCTAGTGATGCATGCATAGCTTCCCCAAGGCAAAATGTATAAGTAATGGAAAAAGTGAACTGATGTGTTTTTTTTTCTACCCAAGGCTATAAGTCTATTTCTGCTTTGAATACACAGTGAAGGAATGAAAATTTGAATTAACTGCTTAAATAGGGGGCAGCTCACTACCCAGCAGCTTTCATGGTAGACCACTGGATTCCCACTCAGAAACCAATCAAATCCCAGACTTCCTTGTTATTCAAACTACTTCCTTGTTATTCAAACTTAGTTCCAGTTAAAGGACAATATTTCACCAGCTCTCGGCAAGGTCACTAGGTGGCATATAACTATAGGGCGGCACGGTGGCGCAGTGGCTAGCACCGCAGCCTCACAGCTCCAGCGACCTGGGTTCAATTCTGGGTACTGCCTGTGTGGAGTTTGCAAGTTCTCCCTGTGTCTGCGTGGGTTTCCTCCGGGTGCTCTGGTTTCCTCCCACAGCCAAAAGACTTGCAGGTTGATAGGTAAATTGGCCATTATAAATTGCCCCTAGTATAGGTAGGTGGTAGGGGAATATAAAGACAGGTGAGGATGTATAGAGATAGGCGAGGATGTGGTAGGAATAGGGGATTAGTGTAGGATTAGTATAAATAGGTGGTTAATGGATTGCACAGACTCGGTGGGCCGAAGGGCCTGTTTCAGTGCTGTATCTCTAAATCTAAATCTAAACTAACACAAGCATACTAATTTAGAAAAGGAATGTGTAGAGTTTCTGCTTTGGGTGCAATCTAGAAATTGACTTGAAATTGCTCTGGTTAGGTTACATTTCTGCTAAAATTCACTACCATAATCACAAATGTAAAATCTTCCATAAACCAGTGCAATTGGGCAGCTTAATAGAATGTAATTGTACTTTTCTGCCCCTTTCCATTAAAAAGTATTCCTTGATGTATTTAATGGTAGTAACATGGGGCAGTTTTATTAATACAGACTGAAATGGATTGTGAGTAACCTGATTTAAAATCACTGAAAATGACTTTGAAAACCTAAACTGAACCATTTAATAGTTTTACTGCTTAGACTAGTCAGTTTCTTACTATATTAATTATGTCCTGGTATGAAAACAGTTTTAAAATGTACCTATGTGCCTGCATGCCTAAACAAATGAACACAATTTGAACAGCCTTCCCAACCAGCATAATCAGCTTAATCTTGCAATATGGACCTGGGATCGTGCTCAGATTTGTGAACAGGGCCTGAATCAGGCAACTTGAATCTTGAACCAGTGCAAAAGTTCACAGAAAGTAGTTTAGGGCATAGCACAGGAGGGATGGGCTGAATGGTCTTCTGTGTTGTATCATTCTATGATTCTATTGTGCCTTGGTATTCATCTCTTGCTTGCTTTCTTGAGAGTTAGTGATGTTCAAAATAGAAACTAGTTTTTCTGATTTTCTACCAATTTATTATAGCTTTGAGCTTCAACTGTTTCCCTTTGGTTTTTCTCTCGGGTTTTGATGCGATGAATAAAAACTGAACCGAACGAAAAATAAAACAGGTTTTTAATTCAGTAATAAACACTGATTTTAATGACAGTTACAATTTTTTCTGGACATTCAGAACCACTATTAGGCTCACTAGTCTGTAGGTCCCCGTGTTCTTTTTTTTTGAGAAGGAAAACTGAGCAACCTCCATGACTTCATGATGTCCCAACCACTGCACAAGCAATGAGGTACTTTCTGAAGTGTAGTCACTGCAGGAAATATGGCAGCCAATTTTCACACAGCAAGGTCTCACAAACAGCAATGTGACAATGATTAGGCAATCTATTTTAGTCACATTGATTGAGGGATAATTACTACCCAGGGCACCAAGGAAAACTCCACCACTCTTCTTCAAATAGAATCATGGAAACTTTTATGTCCACCTGAGAGGGCAGATGGGACCTCGATTTAATGTCACACCCAAAAGACAGCAGCTTTGATTTGATAGAGTAGATACAGAAAAACAACTTCCTCTGCTGAGGGATCATGAACAAAGCAACACGATCTTAAAATTAGAGCTAGGTCATTTAAGAGGGGAATCAAGAAGTATTTCGTCACACAATGGATAGGAGAAATATGGAATTCTCTCCTCCAAAATGTTGTTGATGATGAGACAATTGGAGCTTTGAAGACTGAGGACAAAAGATTGTTAGGTAAGCGTATCAAGGGATTTGGAGTTAAGACAAGTAAATGGAGTTGAGGTACAGATCAGCCACCATCTAATTGAATGGCAGATCAGGCTCAAGGTGCTGAATAGCCTACTCCTGTTCCTACATTCTGAATAGGACATTGGGATGTTGTTTCATTTCAGATTGCATCAGTTGATGATTATATTGACATAAAAATTTGAGAAAATATTGGAAATGAGGCTATGGCCGGAATTTGACGTTGGGCAGGAGGCCCTGTTCACCTGCCAAAAAATCGGTGGTGAGCCCGCCTCCGCCAGGCCTGGGGAGCCAGACCAGGATTTTTCGCTCCCCAGTCCTCTAATTGGTCTTGGGCAGGACTTCCACCTCCTTGAGGCAGGAAATCCTGCCTAATGGTTCTGCCGGCCAATCAGCAGTGGCCGCTGCTGGAACTACACCCAGCCATCAAAAGCAACAGGAAGAACGACCCCGGAAAAAAGGTAAGTTTTTAGGTCCTCATCAGGGACAATCGGTCGGGCCC
Source organism: Heterodontus francisci (assembly GCF_036365525.1). Lineage (NCBI taxonomy): Eukaryota > Metazoa > Chordata > Chondrichthyes > Heterodontiformes > Heterodontidae > Heterodontus > Heterodontus francisci. Next base: position 44,462,720 of record NC_090375.1, read on the forward strand.
CGGCGAGGCAATGGGGGATCGGTTAAGGGGACGGGAGAGTGCTGTGCATTGGGGGTGGTTGTGTCTTTGGGGGCAGCCATCTGTGGGGCACAGGGTACCCGATCAGGAGGGCAACCCACCAGCCTGCAAGAAGGCCATCTGTTTTCACCAGGTGAGCTTGTTGAGGCCTCAGCCGCCCGCCAACCAAGGGTAAAATACCCGTGGCAGTGGGCTGAGGCCCTTAAGTGCCGGTTAATTGGCCACGTAAGGACCTTGACTTGCCTGGGGTGGGTGGGCCGTTTCTCGCTGCCGCCACCCCACGTAAATTTGCAACGGGGGCACAAGCAGGTCGGGACCTGTCCTCCGCCACCACCCCCCCCCCACCCTCCCCCACCACCAGCCCACTCATTTGGGGGGCGTAAAATTCCGGCCCACATTTCTTCATTGCATTTATGGCTGAAGTCGTGTCTATTTTTTAATCTATTAATGCTCAACTGGATTTTTTTAGACATTAGCTAAACTTTCCATGTTTTGCTATTAATTTTCATTCTGAAATGTGAATGAATAGCCTTCATTAAGCATTATTAAACCAGTGGAAGACTAGAAATTGACTGAGCAGCAGGATGGATGGAAGTAGATACAGAATAAGTGTTGCTTTGAAATAAACATTTCTACAGCAAAAATATATTTGAACTGAGGATTAATGTATCCTGTCCTGAAGCGTGATACCTAGTAGAGAGATTGCTACACATTGGAGCTGCTGTCTTTCGGATGAGATATTAAACCAAGGCCTGTCTGCCTCCTAAGGTGGGTGTAAAAGGTCCCATAATCAATATTTATCCCTCAAGCATCATTACAAAACAGACTGTGAAGTCATTATCACATTGCTTTTTGTGGGAGCTTGCTGCACACACATAGGCTGCTGCATTTCTTACAACAGTGACTGCACTTCGAATGTACTTCATTGGCTGTAAAGCAACTTGAGACATCCTGAGGTTGTGAAAGGCACTATATAAACGTAAGTCTTTCTTTCTTTTAGTCACTTCATATTTTCTGCTACTGATTCAAGTACTGTAACCCCAAATTCAACACTGCGCAGCTGACAGGAATGGTGCCCAACAGTCAGTTAGATGCTTATAAGGGTGGATGGGAGAGTATGTTGATTGTGGAGAGGGAAAAGAGAAGCTTAAGGCAGTGAAAGCACAAGGTTTCCTTTTAACACACAGAGTGGCACACCTGTTTATTCCAGCTCAAAAGGAAACAAAACAAAACTTAAAATAGACATCCCACGAATATAGAAGCTTATGGTGTGATCTAATTGAGGTGTAAGATGAGTAAAACATTTGAGAGAGTAGATAAAGATAAATTATTTTTTCTGGTTGAGAGTGCAGAATAAAGAGGGCATAAGTATTCCTTAACTCAAAGGGTAGTGGAAATCTACAATTCTCTCCCCCCAAAAGCTGCTAAAGTTAGGTCAATTGAAAATTTCAAACCTGTGATTGATGGATTTTTGTTGGTAAAGGATATTAAGAGATATGAAACCAAGGTGAATTTATGTACAGATTTGCCCTGATCTGATTGAATGAACAAGGCTGAGGATCTGAATGGCTAACTCCTCTTCCTATGTTCCTAATTTATATTGTGCTGTTACCATGAAGTTAGATTTGGTTTACAAGAGTTAACTCACAGAAAAAAACATGGTATCAGAGATATTGTTGAGGACATATAATTTGGAATACCAGCTGTCTCAGACTCCTGCCTTTCACATAGCAGATTAGTTTGAGACAGTGGGGGTCGTACAACAGCTCCAAGAGATATTCACGCCTTTAAAGTTGGAATGGTTTTCATTCAGAAGCACCCGGCAGGAAGCTCAGCTAAACAGATAGTGTAGTTGCCATAGCATCCACATCAAGGGAGAGGTTGATTGTGCAAGTTGGAAACTTTGGCAATTCAGTGAGCCAATATTTGAAAAAGATCAGCCTTTGTCTTTTTCTCTGGAAGAGTCAGTCCAAAGTAAGTTTGTTTCTGGAACAGCCAGAGAGTGAGAGAGGACTCACTTTCCTGTCAGCCAGATGGAAGGTCTGAGAGATGCAAGGCTGAGTTATGAATACATACAGCGTAAGAAAATAGGTTCGTGCTAATCTGTCAGAGACTCCTAATTTGTAAAACGAATTAAGCTCATTATTAGGGAATATTTTGTCATTTTCCATGTCACGAGGAGTAAAAGGAAATCAATGCATCACATTTTATGTTAATTCATATATTTCACGGGAAATAAACCAGTTTATTGATTAATGAGTGACTTTATTGCACAGGAATGCTTTCAGTCTGTCTTCCAAATGTCAGGAAAATCCAGATAGCGGAGCATGCATGATCACAGCATCCAATGGATCAACAAGGAGTCTTATTGTGACAATGCCTAGGCCATGTTATCTTTCAAATAGATTTTCAACAATAAAGCTACTCCAGATATTAGGGAGTTTCAGGTAACACGGAACCCAAGAAAATGCCTCGTACAGACCCAATAGTCTCAGAGAAGCTATTAATAGCAAGATGGAACAGAGCAAGACAGAATCATAGGAAATATCTGAATTATTGGTAAAAGATAAAGAATGACCCATAAAAGATAACATAGATAGAGTAGTTTAAAAGGAAACAGTCATGAACATAAATTTAGTCGGAGCCCAAATGAAGGAACGTGCTTGCAAGTATTCTACATGGTGTTAGGATCTGTTAAAGACTTTGGGCTGCATTTCACCAGCTCGGCAGCGAGCTTCAAAGATGGCAGGGCGCATGCCCAGGAGTTTCTCTGCAGAGCTGCCATGATATTATAGGCAGCGGCTCATTTACATGGCCAGAGTGGACTGCACCACTCCACCACCACCCAACCTGCCCAGCCCCAAGGACGCAGGCGCCGCTGCCATTTTTAAAGGGTTTAGAGCCCTAAATTGTAATTTTTAAAGAAGCAGTGCATTTAAAAGTATTAAAAAGAATTTAAAATATCTTTCCAGCCTCTCTCCCATCACCCCCCCAAAAGCCTTGCATGTCATTCCTGTCCTCTCCCCCACAAAAATACTTACCTTCAGTACCTGGCCTTTCCCCTGCAAAGTTCAGAAACATTTACCCCTTCTCATCACCCACTGGACCAATCAGGTAAGTTTGACTCCACTCCCCCCCTCCCACACTGAAATACTTATCTCTTCCCTCCTCTTCATCTGTGTCCCACATCGGATCTCCGGTTGGAGATCCGACCGCACGAGCCTGCCGGCCACCGACCATAATATCTGAGCGGGATGGCTATCGGGACGAGGTAAGTAATTATTCTCTCATTTTAATGTTTTAACATATTCAAATGGATGTCTCGTCACCAAGTGGTGTGGTAGCCATCACGCGGCCTTGCCACCGTCAGTAATATGAGGCAGGGCCTTTCCGGCATCAACGCCCATGGCAGGCCTCTCCCGGAGGCATTTTCCAGGCCCCAGTCGCCACAACCACCACCCACCCCCCCCCAAGTCGGGGGGCCGGTAAATTTCAGCCCTTTGAAAGCAATGAGAGGTGATCATAACATAGTACACATAGGGCTGGAGTTTGTGCATGAGGTGGGGCTCCCGGCTCTGGACCAAAAATGTAAGGGAAATCCGCTTTTTTCTTTTCATGCCCCCACCCCCGGAGCGCTCCTCTGGTCTTTTTGAATAAAAATATTAGGAGGCGGGATCCCTGTCCCTTTAAAGACTTTAAGGCCTATCAGCCTATCCCACCCGCTCCCCCGCAACCTGTTGCAATACTCCATGCCCCCCCAGCTCAGGGTGCCTCTAAAAATCCTAGCCATAGTGTTTACATCACAGAAACAGACTTCAGCGCAATGGGTCCATGCTCGTGTTTGTACTTCACATGAGCCTCCTCCCACCCTTCTTGCCTTAGAGAGGGTGCAACGAAGGTTCACGAGATTGATTGCTGGGGTGAGATGGTTGTCTAATGAGAAGAGATTAAGTAGTATAAGTCTATATTCTCTGGAGTGTAGAAGAATGAGAGGTGATCTTATTCAAATGTATAAAATTATATCGGACTTGATAGGAATAGATGCTGAGAATCTGTTTCCACTGGCTGATGAGTCCTGAACTAGAGGTCATAGTTTCAGGATGAGGGGTCAAACAATTACAACTGAGATGAGGAGAAATGTCTTCAATCAGCAGGTTGTTAATCTTTGGATTCTCTACCCCAGAGGACTGTGGATGCTCAGACAATTAGTATATTCAAGACTGAGATTGATAGACTTTGGGGCATTAAGGGAATCATGTGACATAAAGCTAAGACGGGAGTGTGGAGTTCATATAGAAGTTCATCATTGATCTTATTGAATGGCAGAGTAGGCTCAAGGGGTTATATGGTCTACTCCTGCAGGGTTTTCAGTTCCCACACATTTGATGTACAGGGTTTCTTCAAATACAGGAGGAAAGAGGAGACTGACACACTGGATACACAGGGTTTCTTTCAAAGGGATAGAAAGAGATGAGCTGGGTTTTTCTTGGCAGGCAAAAACCAACTTTCTTTTGCAACAATTCAAAGTGAAACCAAAAATATTCCGGAAGTCAAGCCTCCTGACCTCTATAAATCTTGCCCTGTCACTTCTTTGTAAACATCTCCTCAAGTCAAAACAACAAGCTCCCTGCTGATATTTTATCTGAAAACAGGTGCCTTCCAGTAAGGGCTTGTTTACAAGCCAAGTCCAGGAAGTCTTCTGGTGACCTCTTTTAAAAAAAACACAAAGTTCAGCATCTCTTCAAGCTTCCAGATGAATCAATGTCCATAATCCAACTATAAGTCCTTAAAAACATATTTTACAGAAAACAAAGTGAAGCATTCCCATAACAATTGAAAGACTAATGTAATATTGGCCTAAAAGTGGCTGGAGTGCAAAGAGGTGAAAGTTATGTTGCAATTATGTAAAACTCTGATTAGGCCGCATTTAAATATCTGTGTTCAGTTCTGGGCATTGCATCTCAGTAGGGATATATTGGCCTTGAAGGAGGTACAGCACAAATTCAACAGAATAATGCTGGGACTAAAAGGGTTACATTATGAGGGCATATTGACAAAACTAGGCTTGCTCTCCCTTGAATATAGAAGATTAAGGGATGGTCTAATATCATGATGAAAGAATATGATAAGATTGAAAGAAAGAAATTGTTTCTCTGGTGGAACATCCAGCACAAGAAGGCATAACCTTAAAATTAGAGCTTGGTCATTCAGGGGTGATGTCAGGAAGCAGTTCTTTGACAATGGGTATTGAAAATCTGGAACTCCCTTCCCCAGTAAACAATTTAAAATTTCAAAACTGAGATTTATGGATCTTTGTTAGGCAAGACTATTGAACATTATGGAACCAAAGCGGGTAGATGCAGATAAGATACAGATCAGGGGTGATCTTTTTGACTGGCAGAACAGGTTCAAGGCTGCTGAATGGCCTACTCCTGTTCTTATCTGCCTAAGCTGCTGGGACTAACATTTAGCATTATTAAGACTGAGGTCCCTGGGGTAAGGTGTTGAAACTGAGAACTTCTGTTCAGTATCGTGCCTGCGATGCTTCATTTAAGCTTTGAAGAGAGGTTGGATAGGCTTGGGTTGTTCTCACTGGAGCAGAGAAGACTAAGGGGTGACCTGATCGAGGTGTACAAGATTATGAGGGGCATGGACAGGGTGGATAGGGAGCAGCTGTTCCCCTTAGTTGAAGGGTCAGTTACGAGGGGACACAAGTTTAAGGTGAGGGGCAGGAGATTTAAGGGGGATTTGAGGAAGAACTTTTTTACCCAGAGGGTGGTGACAGTCTGGAATGCACTGCCTGGGAGGGTGGTAGAGGCGGGTTGCCTCACATCCTTTAAAAAGTACCTGGATGAGCACTTGGCATGTCATAATATTCAAGGCTATGGGTCAAGTGCTGGCAAATGGGAGTAGGTAGACAGGTCAGGTGTCTTTAATGCATCGGTGCAGACTCGATGGGCCGAAGGGCCTCTTCAGCACTGTATTATTCTGTGATTCTATGATTCAGTAAGGCTATAACCTGAGGGATAATGCCAGAACTGACAATATTGCTTTGATAGAAACTGAGATCCTGGGTCAAGGTGTGGAAGATTGAAATCAGCAGCAGTATTATCTAATCTTTGGGTACTCTTGCATTCTTGCCTCTCGGTCAGACATTCCCAGGTTCAAGTCCCAGTCTGAGCAGTTTAATAGAAAACCTATATTGAAAATATTATTAAGGTAGGATATACTGCCTTGTCAAAGATATGTAAACTTAGCTTCCAATCTGCTTGTTCAGGTAGTCACTAAAGATCACAGGTGTGAAATTGGACTTGATAGCACTCGCTTTTTGGGCACTACAAGTGCCCTTAGAGTTCCAAAATCTGTTGGTTTTGGGATCCCTTAGCCCTATCTATAGCATGCTGCTTCTGCTGTTTAGAGGGCATGTAGACCTGTGTTGCAGTTTCACCAGGTTATCAACTCGTTTTTAGGTATGCCTGGTGCTCCTCCTGACATGCTCTCCTGCACTTCTCATTGAACTTGGGGTGGTCCCCTGGCTTGATGGTCAAAGTAGAATGAGGAATATACTGGGCCATGACATTACAGATTGTGGTGGAAGGCAATTTTTCTGCTGCTGATGGCCCATATTGCCTCAGGAATGCCCAGTTTTGAGCTCCGAGATCTGTTCTGAGTCTCCCCCATTTAGCATGGTGTTAGTGCCACATAACATGATAGAGGGTTGTAGCTGTTTTGATACAACTGAGTGATTTTCTAGGTATTTCAGAGGGCTGTTAAGGGCCAACCACATTGCTGTGGGTCCAGAGTCACATATAGGCCAGACCAGGTTAGGAGAGCAGATTTTCTTCCCTAAAGGACATTAGTGAACCAGTTGGGTTTTTATGACAATCCGGTAGTTTCATGGTCACCATTACTGATATTAGCTTTTTATTGCAGAATTTCACAATGCCATATTGCTAAACAAACTTAACCTAATCAACCTTGTGCATTCCCTTATTGCCTGTCTTCCGTGTGCCTTTTCTTGTCCAACTGCTCCTTTGCAGTGTTACCCCAGTAGTTGCAGCATGGCTGGCGGAAAGTTGCTGGCTTTCAGTGCAGGAGACTGCAGATGGCCTTGGAGCCTGGAATGCCCTATTTCAAACAACAATATCTTGGTAGGATGCCAGTAGTTTGGACTGCCTGACAGGCAGCTGCAAGGGCACTGGCAGAGTGGCAGGGTGTGATTATGAATTCTGTCATCCTGATTTTGGTCCATGGACTTTTGTTGGAAACTGCTGGTGTTGTAATAGAAGTTTAGACATTAGTCCATCAGACGCTGCATCATGGTTGGGTCCACAAGTGTGCTGATGGAGCTGGCCACCAGTTCCATGCCGGAAAAACTGGGCTCCCTGCCAAGTTGGTGCTGGAATCCTTCCATGCTCCTTGAACATACGAGCATACAAACATATGAAATAGGAGCAGGAGTAGGCCACTCGGTCCCTTGATCCTGCTCCGCCATTCAATAAGATCATGGCTGATCTGATTGTAACCGCGACTCCATATTCTCACCTACCCCCGATAACCTTGCACCCCCTTGCATATCAAGAATCTATCTAATATTTAAAGGCTCTGCTTCCACTGCCCTCTGAGAGGAAAACAATTTCTCCTCATCTCTGTCTTAAATGGGTGACCGCTTATTTTTAAATAGCGACCCCTAGTTCTAGATTGTCCTCGACTGACCTTGAACACAATCTTTCTGGCAGGCTTCCCAATGAACCAAGTATTTTGTTGTATACACCCATCGGCCTTCTGCTGTTACCTGGCACATCGGAGTCTTTATTTGCGTCAGCTGCAGTAAACTCAGGTGCAAACTTGCCCTGCGGTGAGCTAGCAACTGGGCTATCGTATCACCCTGCCCTAGCTACAGTACATTTGGGCCCTGTGTCTCATCACATGCAGATTCTGTCTCTATACTATTCTCTAAGATACAGGCAATATCATTATCTGAGCTGGTGGCTGAAAGTGTGAAATCAAGTGACAGAATGTCTTCATCTTCACTGTCTGCTTGATGTTTCACCATTGTTTGGTTAGGTTGCAGCTCTTGGATATCTGAAAGGAAAAAGAGACAAGGATTGGGTTGTGGTCAGGGAAAAGGAGAAACTTACACAATCTACAGCTTATAAGACAAAAGTGATTGTGGGATGAGAGGGAAGTAACATGTTAGAAGTGGGGAATAGGTATGAGCATAGCATCATAGATAGTTTCAGCCCCTCTGCTGGTTATGGCCTCAGACATCGCCTTACCAATAATGGCCAGCATGGTCTCCTCCATGGTGGTTTGAATATCCTTTTTCTGCTCTGGTTAGTTCCTGCTGCTTCCAGTTGTGTGTCACCTTCTCATGCAAGAGAGAGGGAAGTGTGTCATGTAATCTATTTGGGTGATGTGGCCATCATGGTTAAATAGCTGGCACTGTGTGCCACCTGTGAAATGTGGATGTAAGCTTTGCAACAGTGCTAGGTGTGTGAAGGTGAGGTGAAGCATATGCATGCCAGGCTTGAGACCTTATTGAGAGAGTTTGTTGCTAGCTGTATGATGGGGGTCTGGTGAACTGAGCAGTGGCTGACGTTCGTGGTGCAGTTGGTAGGATCTGGTGTTTGAAGATGCATTTTCTGATCATCAGTGCAAAAGATAAGGCTGAAGCATTTGCAACCACCTTCAGCAAGAAGTGCCAAGTAGTTGATCATCTCGGCCTCCTCCTGAGGTCCCCAATATCACAGATGCCAGTCTTCAGCCAATCCGATTCACTCCATGTAATATCAAAAATGGCTGAAGGCACTGGATGCTGCAAAGGTTATGGGCCCTGACAACATTCCAGCAATAGTCATAAACACTTGTGCTCCAGAACTGGCCATGCCCCTAGCCAAGCTGTTCCAGTATAGCTACAACATTGGCATCTACCCGATAACGTGGAAAACTGCCCAGGTACATCCTGTACACAAAAAGCAGGTCAAATGCAACCCAGGCAACTACCGCCCCATCACTCTACTCTCGATCATCAGCAAAGTGAGGGAAGGGGCCGTTGCCAGTGCTATCAAGCGGCACTTACTCAGCAATAACCTGCTCACTGCCGCCAGGACCACTCAGCTCCTGAACTCATTACAGTGTTGGTTCAAATATGGACAAAAGAGCTGAACTTCAGAGGTGAGGTGAGAGCGACTGACCTAGACATCAAGGCAGCAGTTGACCTGGTCTGCATCAAGGAGCCCTAGCAAAACTAGAGTCAATGGGAATTAGGGAGAAAACTCTCCACTGGTTGGAAACACAGCTGCAACAATGGTAGATCATCTCAGCACCAGGACAACACTGCAAGAGTTCCTCAGGATAGTGTACTAGGCCCACCACCTTCAGCTGCTTCATCAGTGACCTTCCCTCCATCATAAGGTCAGAAGTGAGGATGTTCACTGATGATTGCACAATGTTCAGCACCATTCGTGACTCCTCAAGTACTGAGGCAGCCTGTGTCCACATGCAACAAGACCTGGACAACATTCAAGTTTGGGCTGATATGTGGCAAGTTACATTTGCATCAAACAAGTGCCAGGCATGACCATCTCAAACAAGAGAGAATCCAACCATCTCTCCTCGATATTCAATGACATTACCATCACTGAATCCCCCACTATCAACATCCTGGGGGTTACCATGGACCAGAAACTGAACTGGGCCAGCCATATAAATGCTATGGCTACAAGAGCAGGTCAGAGACTTGGAATTCTGCAGGTGGTAACTCACCTCCTGTCTCCCCAGTACATATCTACCATCTACAAGGCACAAGTCAGGAATGTGTTGGAATACTTGCCACTTGCCTGGATGAGTGCAGCTCCAACAACACTCAAGGAGTTCGACACCATCCAAAGCAAAGCAGTCCATTTTATTGGCACCTCATCCACCACCTTCAACATTCACTCCCTTCACCACTGATGCACAGGGGCAGGTACCATCTACAACATGCACTGCAGCAACTCACCAAGGCTCCTTCAACAGCACCTTCCAAACCTAGAAGGTCAAGGGCAGCAGATGCATGGGAAGTTCACCTCTAAGCCACACACCATCCTGACCCAGAATTATATCACCATTCCTTCACTTTCGCTGGGTCAAAATCCTGGAACTCCCTTCCTAACAGCACTACGGGTGCACCAACACCACATAGACGGCAGTGGTTCCAGAAGGCAGCTCACCACCACCTTCTCAAGGGCAGTTGGGGATAGGCAATAAATTCTGGCCTAGCCAGGATGCCCACATCCCATGAAAGAATAAAAAGAAACACTCCAATGCCTGAGTTTATGCTCTACTCGAGCCTCCTCCTATCTTTCCTCATCTAAATCTATCATCATAACCCTCTATTCCATGCTCCCTTGTGATGAAACATTGGTATAATAGGCTTAATTAGGTAGAATTTACATATAATTAATATATTGTACCTTTTAGAATTAAAGATTGAATAAATGGTCAGTTTTCAAGACTCACTGAAATTCCCTTTTAAGGCCAGAGTTAAAAATCCATAAACATTCCTGTTACAATAGAATGTGAACCAGAAACACCATTTAAGTTAAAAAAAGTCCATTCCAAGGTCTCTGTTACAATGGAATTAGAAGATGAAACACACCGAGACATGCTATACGTGGTCCGTACTGATAATTATAATCTTAATTAGTTGATAATGTTAGTGATATAGACAGACTGACTTAAGAGGATGGTACATGGTACCATCAAAGGAACATCACAGATGATCAGTCACAAAATGGAATGGTACTTACAAAAACAGATGCCATGTAAAACCAATTACAAACATTTTGACCAGATAAAAGCTCACAACTTCAAGAGAAGGGAATTCTCAGCAAAGAAATTAAGTGGGAATGGTAGCTAATGATATTACCATATAACAAAAGCGGGAAAGACACACACAGAAAGGTAACACCTACATTCCAAAAGATGAGATGACATATTAGAAACAGTATAAACGTGAGCGTTTTGAATTTTAAAAAAAGAATAGAATTCCTCATCAATGCTTCTCCACCTATGGTAAGAACGGCTGACTGCATGACAAGAGAATTCTGCTTTTAACAGAGTGTTTTGTCTTGTTAAGCAGGAGGCTTACTCGGGGAATTTAAGGTAACAGTTTATTTTGAATTTTGATGGCTATTCTAAGATATTTTGCTGTAACATTATCAAGGTTGAACTTTTGGATTCTATTTTAGAAGTAAGATTATGTTTTACATCTCTTAGTAATCTTTGATATTGTAATATACTTAGGCACTTAAAGTGTATTGCATGTTAAATTTTTTAATAAATATATAAAAACTAATAAATTGTCTTATGTAGCATTCTGTATACAACTACAAGAACCCCCTCTCTGTGTCTCTTTAAGTGGGGAGATACTTATTGAAGAGAATTTCCCAGACCCTTACAATATCTGGGATATTTATGACTTAGCTATAATTATTAAAAAATAGGCTATCTGAAGGATAGGGCGGCACAGTGGCGCAGTGGTTGGCACTGCAGCCTCACAGCTCCAGCGACCTGGGTTCAATTCTGGGTACTGCCTGTGTGGAGTTTGCAAGTTCTCCCTGTGTCTGCGTGGGTTTCCTCCGGGTGCTCCGGTTTCCTCCCATATGCCAAAGACTTGCAGGTTGATAGGTAAATTGGCCATTAGCAATTTCCCCTAGTATAGGTAGGTGGTAGGAAAATATAGGGATAGGTGGGGATGTGGTAGGGATATGGAATTAGTATAGGATTAGTATAAATGGGTGGTTGATGGTCGGCACAGACTCAGTGGGCCGAAGGGCCTGTTTCAGTGCTGTATCTCTAAAAAAAAAGTAATATTCTCCGTTAGGTTTTTTTTCTTTGAGGGAAGACTAGTTCAGTTCTTCAGACCCAAACAAGTGTCTGTAGGAATCTGTCTAGTTTGAGCTTAATTAAAGGAGACTCATAGGGATGTATGCTTAATTTGGTTTAGTCCCCATTTGGGGTTAAAGTCATAAATCACTTCATCCTCCCATGCTTGTCTAGCTTCCCCTTATATAATTTACGTCAACCACTCCCTTGGTAGCGAGTTCCACATTTTCATTACTCTTTGGGTAAAGAAGTTTCTTCTGAATTCCCTATTGGATTTCTTGGTTAGATTTTGCCGGGTTATATTGGCCAATGGGTGAAAACAGGGACTAAGTGAAAGTCTGGATTCAGCGCACAGTTTTGGCCCTTTTTGCTGATTCAGTCTTGAAAGTCTATAACATTTCCCAATGTGTTTCAGAGGTCCTCTTCAGAAGCAATGAACATGAAAAGCTGAGTATCCCTTTAAGTAGCACTTGAAATTGACATCAATGCCAAATTTACTCCCAAACAATTGTTTGCTGTTAGGAGATGGTGTTAATTTGAAGTGCTAATATGTTCTGGCTTCAACAAAACCACTTCTGTAGTGAATTAAAATTGTTTCCCACCTTATTTGGCTCATTCCTGTGCCAAATTGAGAGACAGGGAGTAAGACAGAAACTAAGAAGAAAGTTAATAAAACAAACACAATGGGCTGGCTTTTAAGAAGTCCTCGACGTCATGATTGGTGGGGGCGAGGGGGTGGGGGTGTCTGAAGATGGCTCCAGATGAGGCCCTCCACGGACCTTGATGCTGGCAGGGCCTGGCCACATCCTCCCGGCGGCAGTGAGTCTCCGTGGCAGCCCCCCCGCCACAGGGCAACAGAACCACAATTTAAATATGCATATCAATAACATTAATAAATTTAAATACACTTACCTCCAATCTTGAGGACCCGCCACGATCTTTGGCATAGCAGCCGGCACTCCCGCGCCTTCAAATCCCCATTTGGGGAAACGAGGCGCCACACTGGTGGGGAGGGGGAGGAGGTAAGTTTGTCAGTGGGGGACAGGGTCAAATAAACATAATGGGTGTAGAGGATGGTGGGAAGGGTAGAACATTAAACTATTTTGTGGGGGAAGGTCAGATGTAAAATGTAAATGTTTGGGGGGGGGGGGGGAAATACAAATAGCTATTGTAATTGACATTGCGCGGGGATGGGTAGGAAAGAGGAATAAGAAATTTATTTATTTAATTTTGTGGATCTTCCTTTAAAAATGTAAATATGCTGGCAAGGCTGGCTGCCCTTTAAAATTGGTGCCAGCGCCTGCGCACAGGCAGCTGACGCCATTACCAGGGACGGACAGCACCCCACCCCCCCAAGTGATTTAGGGGAGTGGGCTGCCCTGGCTATTTAAATGAGCCACTGCACTTAAGATCACGACAGCCCTTTGGCGCGCGGCCTGCACAGGCGGGTTGCCATTTTTTGACCTCACCGCTGAGATCGGCAGTAGGCTCTTAAAATCCAGCCCAATATCACAATTCAGAGTATGCACTCAATGTATTCATACGTTACCTGAAACATGAGAGTCCTAAACACACTGGCTGAAAATTTCATATAATACAAACTAATATCTGCAAACATGAACATAAGCTACAGGATGATTTGCATATACATTAGAAAATTGTGAAATCCTTATTAAAGATCAGCTCATGGAACATCTGAATCATAAAACATAATCAATATGGGTTCATGAAGGGGAAAGTGGAATTTACTGCTTTTCTTCATTGGTGTGACAAAAGTGCTTTCCAGGGACAAGGCAGTAGATGCAGTGTGCTTGGATGTCAGTTCGGCCTTTGTTCCTCTCAAAATGCTGGTACTGAAAATAAAGAAAGTGGGCATCAGTGGAAACATTATACAATGTATATGTAATTGGTTGACCAAGAGAACCCAGAGGGATGTGGTACAGGAATTGTCATCAGCCTGCAAGAACATTACCAGTGGGATCCCAGAGGTTTTGGGACCTCTTTTGTTTAATATCTTTCTGATTGGTCTGGACTTAGAAGTCACAAGCACAATGGTTAAATTTACAAAGCAAATGGTGGTGGCAGATTGCAATGCTGAGCAGGATAAGTTAGGGGAGGATATGAATATACTTGGTAATGGGTTATATAGCTAATCAATAAAAATGAAAGAGATCTGGGATCCTGATGGACAATAAATTAAAGCTACTCCAACAGTGGCAGTCATTAAAGTAAATCAGATTTTGGGAAGTATTAAAAAGTCAATATTGAACTAAAATAGTGATCATCCTGCACTTTATAAATCACTGGTGTGACCACACTTAGAATACTGTGTACATTCTGATCCAGATCGTGCAAATGATATATTGCAGCTATTGAAAGGATACAGAAAAGGGCAACCAGAATGATTGAGGGGCTGGAGGGATTGGATTCTGATGAGTGATTACATAAATTGGGCATGATGCCACTGGAAAAGAGAAGGCTGAGAGATAGTAATATGATTGTTTAGTTTAGAAATCTAAAGGAACTGTAATATAGATCATTACAAGCTACCTCGCCTTGCTCTGAACAGTAGAACCAGAGGACTGGGCTTGAAGGGTGGATGTGAAAAGAGGGAGGTGGAGGGAGAGATGGTGGGGGTGGTGCTGGTTGGGTGAATTAAAAGCTAATCTGTGGAAGTGATGGGCTGAATTTTCCCGGTTGGAGTGCGACCCCGACGTCGGCCTCAATTCGGGTCAATGGTGGGACATTGGTCGCCAACTTCCCAGACGTGGCCAATTAAGAAGCCGCCTCAGGGAGTCCTGTCCAATTAAAGACAGCATGCAGACCAGGGAAGCGGATGCCCAATAAGAGGACCTATAGTGATGTCAGGCCAGCAGCCCCAGGGGGAGAGGTGAGCATTGCTGGAGAAGAGGGAGATCCAGAGGGTGCCTCAAAATCGAGGTGCTCAGGAAGGCCTCCTTCTTCACCTGAAATAAAAAAAGGCACAGTACTGTGTGGGGCCCCAAGGTGGAGGAATAACCCATCCGGAAGAATACCTGTGGCCACTTATTGATCCCTATGAGCCTAGTGGACCCTGATGCATCAGGGCCCGTTACCCTCTCGACAAGAGACTGCATCCAAGAAGCTGATGTGCTCAGCATTTGATGCAGGGCCACTCTGTTTGCGGGAAAATGGTGTCATCTTTAGAAAATAGCCCATAAGAGGGGCCTTAATTGGCCTAATTTGTTGCCTGCCTCCACGGACTGGCTGCTGCCTTTGTTCCCAGCCTGCCCCGGAGCTGGGAAGTCATCAGGGAGCCATTCCAATGTGGTTTCCCCAATTTTCATGCACCCCCCCCAACCCCCACCTGCCCCCCACCCCACCTGCACCCCTCCTCCATCCCTCCAACCCATCTCCATGGGGCCAGGAAAGGTCAGCCCAATATTTCAGTGAGCATGTAGTCAATACACTGAACATGCTTGCTAGGGAAATGCAAATTAGCTAGCTTTCTGGGAAAGAGGGAGCTGGTCCATTGGATGGGCAACACTTAAACCAGGCTAGGATCAGTATCCTCGTAAATCGTACAGCTAGGTCTGTGGATAGGGCTTTAAATTAAAAGATGGGGTGGAGTCAGGCGAAGGGAAATTTAAAAATCTAAAGACAAAAGTCGAAGCAATAGAGCAGTGTAGCGATTTGGGTAAAGACAAGCAGAGTGGGACAAGAAGGGACAGAGATTTTACTGGTAACAGTGCATCCCTGCAAATCCCTGAACCCCCTTACTCACTAAACAGCCACCCTCCAACCCCACCTCACTGGGGCCTGCCAGTCTGACCCTGACAACCCTATCTCAATTACCTTAAGTCTGGGCTCCCTTGCTGGGCCTGGATCCAAGGCCTCTTGCAGCACCGGCAGTGGCCACTGCTACGAGTAGTGATGCTGATACCACTAAGTTACCAGCTCGCTGATTGGCCAGCAGTTCTTGGAGGTGGGATCCCCGTCTTTAAAGGGACAGGGATCCTGGTGCTGGGCTGTTAATTGGCCTGGAGCCATAGAATCACTCCGGGGAGGAGGGGGAGCTCCAGCTGGCTGAGGCAGGATAACCGCCTGCCCCCCCACACCCCCAACCCCCCTGCCATTTCGATCTGGTGCGGGAGCCCCACCGTGAGCACAAAATTCATCCCAAAGAGTGCCACAAAACGCTGCTGAGTGTAGTTTATAGGGCCCTTAATAATAGTTATACCATTGGGCAGATCATTAAGCAAGAAATAATTGGAGCTTGTAACAAAGGCAATGTCATAATTGTGGGAATTTAATCTTCATATAGAATGGACAATCAAATTGGCAAAAGTAGTCTGGAAGATGAAATTGTAGAATGTTTCCACAACAGTTTCCTGGAACAATACATTGTGGAACCAACTAGGGATAAAGCTATTTTAGATACAGTATTGTGCAATGAGGCAGGTTTAATTAGCAATCTCATAGTAAAAGATCCTCTGAGAAAGAGTGATCATAATATAATTGCATTCCATCTGAATTTTGAAAATGACATCGTCCAGTCCCAAACAAAAGCCAATAACATAGGTTTGAGGGGAGAGCTGGCAAAAGTTGATTGGGTAAATAGACTAAAAGGTATGGCAGTGAATAAACAGTGGGAAACATTTAACCGAACAATTTAAAATGTTCAACTACAATGCATGCCATTAAAAAATAAAAAGTCAGCAAGAAAGATCCATCTGTGGCTTACTTGGGAAGTTAAGGATAGTATTAGATTAAAAGAAGAGGCCTATAATGTTGCAAAGAATAGCAGTAAGCCTCAGAATTGGGAATGTTTTTGAAACCAGCAAAGGGCAACCAAACAGTTGATAAAAAAAGGAATAAATAGAATATGAGAGTAAACTAGCTAGGAATATACAAACAGATTGTAAGAGCTTTTACAATCATATGAAAAGGAGGAGGGCAGCTAAATTAAACGTTTGTCCTTTAGAGGCAGAGACAGGAGAAATTATAATAGAGAATGAGGAAATGGCAGAGATGTTAAACATGCATTTTGCATCTGTCTTCACAGTAGAAGACACAAATTATATTCCAGAAACAGCAGGTAACCAAGGGGCTAATAAGAGAGAGACAGGAGTGTAAAGTAATTAATATCAGCAGAGAAAAAGTATTGGAGAAACTTAAGAGACTAAAATCCAAAAAATCCCGAGGCCTACATCCAAGTGTTCTAAAAGAGATAACTACAGAGATAGTGTATGCAAGGGTCATGATTTACAAAATTACCTAGATTCTAGCAGCTCACTGTCATATTTCCGAGTCCCATGCAGCCAGACCCTGCCTCAAAATAGAAAGAAAGGCTATTTTTCTCATTGATGATCAAAGTCCAGAAAGTCTATCTTATCTTTAAATAGGCATTCATCCAGACAGAAGATAAATGCCAATTGTCACACTCACACAATACAAACCCGAGGGCTGGATTTTACCATGGACGTACAAGTCGGTGACAAACCCGCTTCCGCCTAGCCTGGGGATCCAACCCGCATTTGACGGGTCCCCGGGCTTTAATTGTCCCGAGGCGGGACTTCCACCCGCTTGAGGGAGGAGGTCCCGCCTCAGTGAGCTGCCAGCCAATCAGCGGGCCGGCAGCTCTTAGTCCCAGCAGCACCACCGGGAGCGGTGGCCTGCAGCCCAGCTGGCCGAGGAGGATGCCATGGAGCCAGGATCCAAGTTAGGTTGCCGATACCTTGCCGAGGGAATCGGGTGCGCCCCGGTGAGGCAAGGGTGGTCGTTTGGGGAGAAAGGGGGCATCTGGGATCCTTTATCAGGGTTCTAGTAGATTGTCTCCACCCTTACCTGGAACTCAGGGGTGGGTTGGGAGGCGGGGGCGGCCCTCAATCGGGCACCCTGTGCCCAACTGCCATGGCACCCCCTGGTGCACAAAAAGGCCGGCAGCTACCCGTGGAGGCAGGCGAGGGCCCTTAAGTGCCAGTTAAGTGGCCACTTAAGGGCCTTGATTGGCCTCAGGCGGGTGGGCTTTTCCCCTCCCCGCCACCCCGCCCGTCTGCCGTAAAGTTGTCCAGAGGCGGGAATGGGGCAGGAGGGTCTCCTGGCGTCTCCTGCTCAATTTTTCGCTGCTACCATCCGCCCCAATGCCACCATCCAACCCACTGGGGCGGTGTAAAATTCAGCCCATGATCTATAAATATGAACTTATGAAGCATTTGTAAAAGAGAGTCATCTTGGGGTCCATTAAATTCATTAACTGTTCAGCAGATCCTCCTTGATTCAGGCTCAACAGGCAGAGCCCAACTTAAAGAGAATAGCACAAATGGCCTAATCTGAGGCAGAGGCAGAAGGGCTTCCTGAATGCTATTACTTGGAAAATAGGTAGTGATGAGAAAGTGGAGACCTCCTCAGCTTCCTGCAGAGGAGGAATAGACAGTGATCCACCAAATTTTAGTTCCTCCTGGCTATCGAAGGGAAATCTTAAGGATTGTTCATGAAATCCCAATGTCTGGGCATGTGAGTATCCAAAAGACCCAGGCCCCGATAAGCCAGCCTTTTCATTGGTCTCACCTCCACCAGGATATGGTTAAATTCTTTAGGACCTGTCAGGTTACTGGGAAACCACGAAACCACAACCTGTAATCAAGCCTGCCCCACGAGTACCTATATCTGCTTTTGACAAATCCTTTAGCAGGGTTCTGGTAGATTGTGTCAAACCTTACCTAGAACCAGGATGGTTTTCAACATCTCTTAACTGTCATGGACTTGGCCAGCCAATTCCCAGAGGCCATACCCCTGAGAAAAATCAGAACAAAAGCCATGGTCGAGGGGCTGACCCAGTTTTTTTCACCCACTATGGACTGCCTAAAGAGATCTAAACGGATCAAGGATCAACTTTTATGTCCCATGTATTGCAAAAGGTTATGCATGGCCTTGGCATCAAACAGTTAAAATCCTCGGTAGACCACCCACAGTCACAAGGAGCTCTGGAACAGTTTCACAAAACCCTGAAAACCATGATCAGAGCCTACTGCTGTGAGTACCCCCACAATTGTGAAAACGGGTTAGTTTTTCTGCTGTTAGCCACTAGGGATTCACCCAATGAATCGCCAGGCTTCAGTCCATTCAAACTAATCGACAGCCATGAGGAAAGTGCCCCCTTTAGGTTGATCAAAGAAAACTTTCTGGATCAATGGGAGGAAATCTCGACCAGGATCCTGTTCTCCTCCCGACGTCGGGCTCCGGGGTGTGGAGGACCGGAAGAACGGAACGGCAGTGGCCCTCCACGGAACCCAACGGCGTGATTGCCGGGCCCTATCATCCCGGCGGCGGGAAAGCTCCGTGCTGGGCCCTCTGCCACTCTGCGACTGGACCCAATTTACATATTTAAATTACCTGTTTGCATGAATTAAAATGGAAACCGGAGCGATCTTATCTGTAGTTCTGGATCTTCAATGCAACTAGCAGCACTCACGCACCTTCACTTTCCCATCCAGAGAAAGCTGACACTACCAAGATGGGTAAGGAAGTAGCTCTGCATTTGTAGTGTAGTGCGGGGGTGATTGTGGGGGGTGGGGGGGGGGTAGTGCCGGGGGGTAAAGGGTCAACTCTGCATTGGCAGTGGTGTAGTTGGGGAGTGGGAGGGGTGGAGGTCGAACGGGGGCAACTCTGCAATTTCTAGGCAGGGCTGACAGCCCTTGAAAAATGGCACCAGCGCTTGCGCAGACACAGTTGACACCATTCACGGAGTTGCCGCGCCTCCCCACCACATGATTGAGGGGGGGACAGGCGCCCTGCATATGATAATGTGTCGCTGGGATCAAGATAGCGGCAGCATGGCAGTGTGCAGCTTATGCATGCTGGCTGCCATTTTTTCCCCCATCGCCACCCCTGGTGGCAGGATAACAAGATTCAGCCACTCATTACTGAATTGTGTCAGCCTTCCACAAGCGACTCTCTAAAGCATGTGCTGTGGCTCAGGAACACATTAAAGCCTCCCAGCAGAACATGAAAAGGCAGGCAGGTAGACATGTTGAGGCTTGAACATTCAAACCAAGGGATCAGGTCCTGGTGTTGTTGCCGTTACCGGATGAAATCCTGAAAGCTCGTGTTACAGCCACGTGGTGAGGGGTGTGGGTGGTTCCCACTGCTTGACTCCTACCTTACCGCAGCAAGTGTTTTTTGTTAATGGGGTTTAACCCTTTTGCCTTTTATTTGTAAAATAAACAGACTGCAACATGTTTTCTTGTAGGTTTAAAACAGAAAATCAATTTTTGATCAATATGCCTTTCCCGAACTTGTCGCAATCGCATCCACTCATGCATTCACTTGCACACGTGCACACACACACACACACACAAACACACACACACACACACACACACAAACACACACACACACGCACATGACAGTCAAAGAGGAAAAAGGGTAAGTGGTTGTAAGTGGGGTAGGTTTCGGGGGGTCATGGTAAACCTGCTGAATTCTCTCGGAAATCAAGTTCTCATTGGTTGTAGGCCTGAGGTGTTTGTAGGTTTCTCTCTTGGTTCAAATTTTAGTTGAAGACGGTGGATCACTTCTAATTCAGTACTGCATAAGTAAAGATGTAGAATTCTACAGCAGGGTGCTTCCCTTCTGGCTTGCTGGATTTCTCTCAGCCCCTTAGCTGGAAACAAGCTTCTTGGATGCTTCATTCTGGGTCTCTCTCTCTCTCTCTCTAGGGCTGTCCTGATAAATGGGCTCAAGTCCAAGACGAGATTCAATACATGTTAGACAATGACATAATCAACACTAGTCAAAGCAGCTGGAGTTTGCCTATTGTATTGGTTCCTAAGCTGGATGGTTCTAAGAGACTCTGAATTGATTATTGGAAAGTTAATGCTGTGAGTCTAACCTTGCTGCACACCAGGGAGTGGTCGGTGTCGCAGTCCGCACTGTGGAAGCTGCGTGTGATTTGAACACTGTTTAAGGCGGCTCGCCTTGTGACAATGAGGTCTAGCTGGTGCCAACGACGTGATCTTGGGTGCCTCCATGAAACCTGGTGACAGGGTTTAGTGTGAAAGAACGAGTTGGTGATGCAGAGGTTATGATAGGTACACAACTCAAGCAGTCTCTGCCCGTTCTCATTCATCCTTCCAACGCCATAGCGCCCAAGGCAGGAGGGCCATGAGTCATGGTCGGCCCCAACCCTGGCATTAAAGTCCCCCAGCAGGAATAGGAATAGGAATAGGAATAGACTCAGACCAAAGAAGTTGCATCATTCCAAGCAGAAGGGCCACCCGCGCATCAACACGAGCAGAATTTCTCACCCACAGCTGTTACAAAAATTTCTAAATTCACTTGTAACAGCCCTTCAAAACACTCCCACAGGGGATGCTGAGACCAAGTGGGCCCACATCAGAGACGCCATCTATGAGTCAGCTTTGACCACCTACGGCAAAAGTGCGAAGAGAAATGCAGACTGGTTTCAATCTCATAATGAAGAGCTGGAACCTGTCATAGCCGCTAAGCGCATTGCACTTTTGAACTACAAGAAAGCCCCCAGCGATTTAACATCCACAGCACTTAAAGCAGCCAGAAGTACTGCACAAAGAACAGCTAGGCGTTGCGCAAACGACTACTGGCAACACCTATGCAGTCATATTCAGCTGGCCTCAGACACCGGAAACATCAGAGGAATGTATGATGGCATGAAGAGAGCTCTTGGGCCAACCATCAAGAAGATCACCCCCCTCAAATCTAAATCGGGGGACATAATCACTGACCAACGCAAACAGATGGACCGCTGGGTTGAGCACTACCTAGAACTGTACTCCAGGGAGAATGCTGTCACTGAGACTGCCCTCAATGCAGCCCAGCCTCTACCAGTCATGGATGAGCTGGACATACAGCCAACCAAATCGGAACTCAGTGATGCCATTGATTCCCTAGCCAGCGGAAAAGCCCCTGGGAAGGACAGCATTACCCCTGAAATAATCAAGAGTGCCAAGCCTGCTATACTCTCAGCACTACATGAACTGCTATGCCTGTGCTGGGACGAGGGAGCAGTACCCCAGGACATGCGCGATGCCAACATCATCACCCTCTATAAAAACAAAGGTGACCGCGGTGACTGCAACAACTACCGTGGAATCTCCCTGCTCAGCATAGTGGGGAAAGTCTTTGCTCGAGTCGCTCTGAACAGGCTCCAGAAGCTGGCCGAGCGCGTCTACCCTGAGGCACAGTGTGGCTTTCGTGCAGAGAGATCGACTATTGACATGCTGTTCTCCCTTCGTCAGATACAGGAGAAATGCCGTGAACAACAGATGCCCCTCTACATTGCTTTCATTGATCTCACCAAAGCCTTTGACCTCGTCAGCAGACGTGGTCTCTTCAGACTACTAGAAAAGATCGGATGTCCACCAAAGCTACTAAGTATCATCACCTCATTCCATGACAATATGAAAGGCACAATTCAACATGGTGGCTCCTCATCAGAGCCCTTTCCTATCCTGAGTGGTGTGAAACAGGGCTGTGTTCTCGCACCCACACTTTTTGGGATTTTCTTCTCCCTGCTGCTTTCACATGCGTTCAAATCCTCTGAAGAAGGAATTTTCCTCCACACAAGATCAGGGGGCAGGTTGTTCAACCTTGCCCGCCTAAGAGCGAAGTCCAAAGTACGGAAAGTCCTCATCAGAGAACTCCTCTTTGCTGACGATGCTGCTTTAACATCTCACACTGAAGAATGCCTGCAGAGTCTCATCGACAGGTTTGCGTCTGCCTGCAATGAATTTGGCCTAACCATCAGCCTCAAGAAAACGAACATCATGGGGCAGGATGTCAGAAATGCTCCATCCATCAATATTGGCGACCACGCTCTGGAAGTGGTTCAAGAGTTCACCTACCTAGGCTCAACTATCACCAGTAACCTGTCTCTAGATGCAGAAATCAACAAGCGCATGGGTAAGGCTTCCACTGCTATGTTCAGACTGGCCAAGAGAGTGTGGGAAAATGGCGCACTGACACGGAACACAAAAGTCCGAGTGTATCAGGCCTGTGTCCTCAGTACCTTGCTCTACGGCAGCGAGGCCTGGACAACGTATGCCAGCCAAGAGCGACGTCTCAATTCATTCCATCTTCGCTGCCTTCGGAGAATACTTGGCATCAGGTGGCAGGACTATATCTCCAACACAGAAGTCCTTGAAGCGGCCAACATCCCCAGCTTATACACACTACTGAGTCAGCGGCGCTTGAGATGGCTTGGCCATGTGAGCCGCATGGAAGATGGCAGGATCCCCAAAGACACATTGTACAGCGAGCTCGCCACTGGTATCAGACCCACCGGCCGTCCATGTCTCCGTTATAAAGACGTCTGCAAACGCGACATGAAATCGTGTGACATTGATCACAAGTCGTGGGAGTCAGTTGCCAGCATTCGCCAGAGCTGGCGGGCAGCCATAAAGACAGGGCTAAATTGTGGCGAGTCGAAGAGACTTAGTAGTTGGCAGGAAAAAAGACAGAGGCGCAAGGGGAGAGCCAACTGTGCAACAGCCCCAACAAACAAATTTCTCTGCAGCACCTGTGGAAGAGCCTGTCACTCCAGAATTGGCCTTTATAGCCACTCCAGGCGCTGCTTCACAAACCACTGACCACCTCCAGGCGCGTATCCATTGTCTCTCGAGATAAGGAGGCCCAAAAGAAAATGCTGTGACCCGAACCGATTCACACCCAATTCCTCGCATTGAGGATTGTATCGAGCGGGTCAGCAACTCCACTTACATCAGTAAAATTGATCTATTAAAATGGTACTGGCGACTCCCCATGACCACCCAAGCTAAGGAAATCTCAGCTTTTGTAATGCCAGATGGCCTATACCAATGTAAAGTCATGCCATTCGGTTTAAAGAATGCCCCAAAAACATTTCAAAGATTGATGTATCAAGTGGTGACTGCCTTAAGCAACTTTTTTGTATACATTGATGATCTGCTGCGCTATAACAACACCAGGGAAGACCACCTAACTCGTTTAAGGGTATTATTCAAAGGTTTACAAAGCACCTACAGTGGTAAATTTAGCCAAAGTGACTTACTTGGGACATGATTGTAGGTCATGTCGGGTGTTGCCAAGGGCAGCAAAAGTACAAGCCCTGATGGAGAGATAATATGATTCCTGACGTTGTGCAGATTCTATAGAAAATTCATCCTTAATTTCAGCACCCTAGCTACACTGTTGACCGATTTCTTAAAGATAAATGTCAAGATAGTGTGGTCAGAACTGTGCCAGACATCTTTTGAGAAATTGAATGCTATTCTAACAAATGAAGCTGTGTTAGCAGCCCCAAACTTTAACCGATCATTCAAGGTGGCTATTGACATGAGTGATGTGGGAGTAGGAACCGTCTTACTGCAGGAAGGTGACTTGAGTATCGAGAGACCAATTGGCTATTTTTCCAAAGAGTTAAATAAGCATCAGTGAAAATATTCCACAGTAGAAAATGAGGCTTTGGAACTTCTGTTAGCCCTTCAACATTTTGAGGTCTATATCAGTAATAGACACAGGGCACCATTAACATACACTGATCATAATCCACTAACTTTCCTGGAGAAATTTAAAGTCAACAACCTTCTATGATGTAAAAAATAAAATATCAAGGAATTAATTTTTTCCCTTTTAGCGGGAAGGTGTCACGCTCGTGAAATATGAACTTTAAATATGAACTTAGGAAGTATAGACCTGAATGGACACTTTATTGTATAACAAAATGGAGTTGAGAAGTCAGGTGACTTTTTCTTTCCTGCCAATATACATGGAACTACAAGAACCAGAACTAATTTTCATGTCTGGACAAGACTGGGCGAAATCAGTAAAATGCAAATGATCTTTCTGAACATATCTTTGAGAAGTCATTAAAATGCAAATGATCCTTCCTGAGGTAATGGCTGCATTTTTCCAGCTATTTTAAAAAACTGAATTCACAATACCGTTGCAGTCTCTTCAACTCCAAACTTGAAATCCAGAAAATGGGTGTGAAAAGCTTTATTATATCAGGATGATATATGGATAAGTGACACTTGGAATCCATTGGCTGATAATGGCCTAACTATCAGAAAATATTTATGAGGACAATGAAAAGAGATGCTCTGGTCACATGACAGAAACTAAGTTTCTGATAAGGGGTTTTAGTAAGGCATATTCTGGGCAGACAGAGACAGCAAAAATTGTCTATGTCAATAAAGAGAAAAGACTCTGCCTAAGACCACCAACTTTAAGCCACCAGCTGTAGTCAGAGACTTAAGTTGGCCCTGACTTCTCCACTTGAGGAACCATACCAGGTCTTTGCTATTGAACCTTGACTGGAGTAAAACAAGAGAAATCTGCTACTGCAAACATAAAACAACAGAGAATCTGTCCTCTTAGACCTCCAGCGCTTTTCTTCAGTGAACAAAGAAAAGGATTACAGGCCTAGATCATTTCAAGTCTTCAGCCCGGGGAAAAGCAACTGTAACAGAGAACTCATGAAATCATAAGACTTAAACGCATGCTACTTTTATAATCATCATATTTTGTTGAGTGTGTGCATCTGTATGAGTGTGTGAGTAGATTTAGTTGTGTATATTCAGGTGTTGAACAATAAACATTTATCCTTTTTTTTTCTTATGAGAAAACCAGTCATTTGCCTGTTCCTGACAATTAAAACATTCAGGAGCTAAAACAATTTTAAACATGCTGCCTTCGGTCAGTCGAGAGGTGAAAAGGGGGAGCCATACATTGTTTTCTATTTATAATGATATAAATATATAACATAACACATATCTCAATGAAAATAATTACAAACCACAAAAGTTGTCACATAAGTTATATGTTGAGAGAGCTTCTACAATAAAGATGCCAATGTTGCTAATTTTCGCATAGGGGTTGAGAGATAAAGGAAACAAGGAGAAAAAAAACATGACTAGGTTTACCTGGGTTGAGGTGGATTTTCCCAAATCTCCACATCACATTACAAGTATTGATTGTCAATTCCATTTGCATTATGAGATTGTCGGAGATTTTCGCATAGTTGACACTATTTGATCGAGTTGATCCGACCAAGTGAATTGATTATAATTGTAGGCCACAACAAAACAGTAGCCCTGTATCTCCTGATAATGACAGTAATGATCAATGAATCACTCAATAACTTAAATACAGGAGATAAGAGCATTCTTCAAGCATTCTAATAGAATGAAAACTGCTGATAGACTGGAAAAGTTTAGAATAGGTTTACAAAAACACTTCATAGCCAGAACTTAAAACCGGGCACATAAAGCAGAAAAACTGTAGGAGTGTAAATCTGAAGCAAAAAGCAGAAAACATGGGAAACACTTATTCAGCAGTTCAGTGGAGAGAACCTTTCAATCGTGGACCCTTTACCAGAACTGACTGACTTGCTGAATCTATCCAGCATTTTCTGGTTTTGTTTAAAATTGTGAGGACAAGCTGATAAAACTGTAAAAAAAAATGAGATCCTAAGTTTTATAATTAGGGACATTCAGTACAAAAGAGGTCATGTTATACCTACATAAAACATTGGTTAGACCACGGTTAGAATATTGCTGCCTTTGTAGCGGAGATACAGAGAGACAGAGACATGATGGTGTATGACTTTAGGAAGGATATCAAAGCCATGGTGATGGAAAAGGGTTTCACTAATGTGATAACAAGAATGAGAAGTTTAAAGTTTAAAGGGAGATTAGAAAATCTTGGGCTGTTTGCATCAGCACAGAAAAGATCAAGAGGAGTGTTCAAAATGATCAAATGCTTTGACGAGGAAATATTTGGATGCTCAGTGAGTTGGTGACTAGAGGGCATAAGATAATTAGGTTAACAATGAAGAGAGGGGTTAGAATTTTTTTTTGCGCACCAGGTTGTTATGGCAGAGAACATCTGACTAAAAAGCATAATGGAAACTGTATCTATAAAAAATTTCAAAAGACAAGTGGATAAATATATGAAAAAAGACAGGATATGTAGAGAGAGCAGAAAGCAATGGAAAGTTTGTTCAGAGTCAGCACAACCTTCCTTTTCTGCTGTAAGACCCAATGGTCCTGATTTTAATTCTGCAATGTGCTGGGAGCATGAGGCATCTGATGGCATGTGTGAAACCAACATGTGTGTACAACGTGTCTGTCAGTGGCTTTTTAACTCAACCACCTCATTATAATTTAAAGAAAAATATTTTATATTTATATATTTTAAATAACTTTTCACAATACTAGATGTCCCAAAGGACTTTACAGTCAATGTTGTACATTTGAAGTATGGACACTGGTGTCATGTAGGAAATGTGACAGCCAATTTGCACACAGCAAGCTCCCACAAACAGCAATGTGATAATGAGCAGGTAATCTATTTCTGTGATGTTGATTGATGGATTAATATTGGCAAGGACACTGGGGGTCCCCCACTTTTTCGAAATAGTGCCATGGGATATTTTACATTCACCTGAGAAGGCAAATGGGGCCTCAGTTTAACACCTCATCCAAAAGGTAGCATGGAAAATAATACAGCACTCCACAGGAGTCTCAGCCTTGATTTTGTGCTCAAGTCCTGGAGTGGGACTTAAACTCACAATCTATTGAGAGGCAGGAGTGCAACCAACTGAACCACACTTGACACGATCGGGTAACATTTACCGGGATCATTGCAAACCTGACATCAGGCTGATTTCCGAGACCCAAACCCACTCGATAAAGCAAGGTGCCCTTCGGTGAAATTTTATGGGCGGCGGCTAATTAGCAGGAAGGACGTGGATACAGCATCGCCCACTGCAAGGGCAGCTGGCAGTCTTCACTGTGTCATCAGTGAGAACGCTCCTGAGGACCAAGCAGCAGGAGCAGCAGGGACACAATGGAGGCACCATCATAATCAGAGGAGAGGCTGCCACTACATTAGTCCTAGCGCTATCAGAGACATCAGTCTCCAGGAAATCCTCATTCAATGGCAAGCCTCTCATATGGCAAGACATCAGCCTTGTCATTTTTCTATCAGTAAGCTTAAAAAATTCCTAAAATCTGCCACAGCTCTGATCTCCCATGGTACAGCAGCCTTCTCTGTGTTGCCAGGGTGCTGGTACAAGTGTGGTGGAGGAGATCCTGTATGACACCAGCAGAATTGCCTTTGATTTTAGTTAGAGATACAGCACTGAAACAGGCCCTTCGGCCCACTGAGTCTGTGCTGACCAACAACCACCCATTTATACTAATCCCATATTCCTTACCACATCCCCACCATTCTCCTACCACCTACCTACACTAAGGACAACTTACAATGGCCAATTTACCTATCAACCTGCAAGTCTTTGGCTGTGGGAGGAAACTGGAGCACCCGGCGGAAACCCACACGGTCACAGGGAGAACTTGCAAACTCCGCATAGGCAGCACATAGAACTGAACCCAGGTCGCTGGAGCTGTGAGGCTGCAGTGCAAACCATTGCACCACTGTGCTGTGCCTTTTGTTAGGAAAATTGCTGATAATTGCACCCTCAACAACCTTAATTGACTTCCTGCCGCTGTTACGACCAGATGAGATAGGTGTCTCGGGGTCCCTTTCAGTTTTCACCTGGTGTTACTGAAACAGGATTTAATTTTTGAACACTTCCCCTTGGTGAATCCTTGTTCACCGCTTTCCAATTCTAAGGCAAAGAAATGAGCACAAACAGGCTTTTTGGGTTTAAAGAAGAAAAGTGAAATTTATTAAAACTTAAACTTAACCTCTAATTAGGTTAACGTCTACGGATACATGCCATGCCCCATGCTGGCATGCATACGCGATATGCACATGCAAATAGAGACAGAAAAGAGCAGCAGAAAAATTAGAGAGGTTTGAGGAAATCTCTGAAGAGGGGTTTTTGTTACTATGCTTTGAGCTCGCTGTAGTCCTTGCTTCTAGGTAGATCTTGCTTTTCGGTGGGGCCCAGTATTCTTCTTAAACCTTGTTCACTGTAGGAGACTTTTCTCTCTTGGGATTTATATGTCTTCAATGGATTCCGAAGCTGGTGAGAGTGAGATGAGAGCAGACAGGAGAGGCAGCAAGCCAGCCAAGAGAAGTCTTGTCAGTCCAGGAGCAAACAGCTTTCTGAGTTCAAATTGTGTTTCTCCAATTTAAAACTCTCCTCGTTGGCCAGCAGGTGGTCAAGTGACCGACTGGTGTGACCAGGTCTCTTCTGTGTATTGGGGCAGGGACTGGTTCTTTTATTCCAACACGGTCTGCTAGTATGCAAAAAATGTCTTTCCAGCCAGGGGCTTGGCAACTCCTTGTAATAGACCTTCTTTTCTTTCCAGCAACAATTTTAAAATTTAATGTCCATGTGGCGAAATATATGTGCTCATTCTTGGCAGGTGGGGGCCTGCATGACACTGCATTCACACTGGTTGACAGCATCAATCCCAGCCCACTCCAGGACAGGTGGCCGGAGCTGGGTACACATCAGTAAACTGCCCCAACACATTTTTTCAAAGTTTCCCAGCAATCCCCTCCCCACCTCCAAATCCATCTCCAAGGGGATGGGAAAATTCCCTCCCTTTTTTACTTCTGGGTATTCCATCCAATCAGTGGCAGTGACAATCTCAACTCCAGTATTTAAAGGGACATGCCAAATATGTAAGTTAAAGGAAATTGGAGTAGGGAAGAAAAGAGAAACAAGTAACAGAATGGATGGGCAAAGGCTGCAAATCATTTAAGTGACGCTTCCTGGGATGTGCTGAGGGAGTAATAAAAACAGAAAGTGCTGGAAATACTGAACAGGTCTGGCAGCATCTGTGGAGAGAGAAGCAGAGTTAATGTTTCAGGTCTGTGTGTTTTCTGGTCTGTGTGTGATACTCATAGTTTGGTGGGACCAGTAAGGAAGATAGTTAGGTTTTCACCTGGTGACTCACACCTTACAAGTGAGCAAGAGCAGGAGACAGGGAGAAACCATGTTGGAGAGCACAGCCTTCTTAAAGCTCTGTTCTGGTGGACATAGATGCAGTACCTCAGGGGCCATCAATGCAGAGAAGAATCATTGAGCAGCAGCAGGTCATTTGCGATGTACCTACAGACCTTCAAAGTGGAATCACAATGCTTGCACTAAGAGTGGAGGAGTCCACAGCAAGCATGAGGGGTGATGATATGTTTTTCCATGGATAGAGTGGCAAGCTCCATGACCCCTCCTACATTCCAATCAAATGAGTTTATGCAAGCCTTCAGCACCACCATGCAGACTCTGGATGTCAACACGCCTGCCACTTTAAAGAAGTTGACAGATACCTTAACTTTGGCCTTCCAGGGCCACCATAATCTGTTCCAAAGTGTTCTCCAGCACAATGGTAGCAGTGGTAGCATGGCTGGACCATAAGGAGGATGATGTCAAAAGGCCTCATGGAGGTGTGGACTCCACTCAAAAGCACTTCCACATCTCAGCCGCAAGCCCCCCTTCTCAGTCTGCAGCCCACATGCTGTCTTCATCAACCTCCTCCTGTTCTTTTCCCTCCTCTCCACTGTATCGTCCAAGGAGGATCTGAGCTCTTAACTTGTTCCTCCTGCAGGTCCAGCACTTGCTATTGCACAATTTTATGCAGCAAAGTAAACCACAAATATTCTGAAGACCCTGTCTGGTGTGCACTGAAGGGTGCCTCTAGATCTGTCCAGGCACCTGAAATATAGCTTCAGCATGTTAATGGCCTGTTAACCACACATCTGGTGGTGATATGGCATTGATTGTAAATTTGTTGAGCTTCAGTGGTTGAATTTCTCATGAATGTTAAGAACCAAGTTTGTAATGGATATCCCTTGTTGTCGAGCAGCCATCCCTTAAGGCTGATTCCAGTTAAGAAGAGATCAGGGAGCTTCAACTGCTGCAGGATGAAAGCATCATGGCAGCTGCCTGGAAATCTTGCATATATCAGCATGAAGATCTTTTTGCAGTTGCACACCAGCCGCACGTTGATAAAGTGGAAGCATTTGAGGTTGATGAATACTCCAGGTTGTTCTGGGGGTGCAGTGCACCTGTGGAAAGCCAGTTAGAGCCACAAAGCCAAGCATACATTCATTCTGACTGGTATCAGTGACAAAGCTGATATAAGTGCCGGACATGGCAAATAACCCATCTTCTGCATTTGTGGGCATCCGACTTGAAGATCCTGCATTTGACTGCGACAGAGCCATAGAACCATAGAAAAGGTACAGCACAGAAGGAGGCCAGTCAGTTCATCGTGTCTGCGTCGGCCGAATAAACTATCTGCCCAAATTATCCCACCTTCCAGTATCTGGTCCATGGCCCTGCAGGTAACAGCACCTCAGGTACCTGTCCAGGTACCTTTTAAAAGAATTGAGGGTCTTGTTAGCGGGGATGAATCTGGAAGAATCACTCGACACTCAGGTCTGCTCCAAACGTCAAAGAGATTATTAGGTTACGCCGGCGGGGAGCAGGTCACTGGGCAGTCCAGATGCCTCTCAACAGTCTCTGCCTCCACCATCATTTCTGGCAGCATAGAACCATAGAAAAAGTACAACACAGAAGGAGGAAGGATCCGGAGGCAAACATATTGAGGGCAGTGGTGACTTAGACATCCACTGGAAACATGTGGCCACCAATTCCAACAGGCAGCTGGTCTGCCACCATCTGAAATGACATCCTGAGCCTCCTGAAACATGTTGAGACATGTCAAGGAACCTGTCCTCTGCCTGTCGTGTCTCCTGCAAGCTACACTTCACTGCTGGTCCTCTTTCTGCTTGACCTCTTTCTGCTGTGCAGCTACAGGTCTGTGAGCAGCAAGCTGCTCTAGGTGCTATTGCTGGTCCTGTTGCTGCTCATCTGAGCTTCAATCTAAGGCAGCAGAAGCAGCAACCATCTTGATGTGATAAACCAAACATCCAAAATGTAGAAAGTAACCTCTAAATTGCACAAAGTCATTACTGCACAGAAGGATGCCATTAGGTCCATCAAATCCATGCTGGCTCTCTGGAGAGCAATCCAATCAGTCCCATTTTCCTGCTCTATCCCTGTAGCCCCGTAAGTTTATTTCCCTCAATTGCCCATCCAACTTCCTTTTGAAATATTTCATCATCTTCACTTCCAACACCCTCGTAGGCAACGAGTTCCAGAGCACTGTCCCTCACTGCATAAAAAAGTTCTTCTTCACATCCCCCTGTATGCCTTGCCCAAAACCTTAAATCTGTTTCCCCTAGTCCTTGTACCATCAGCTAATGGGAACTGATTTTCTTTGTCTCCGTTCTCTAAAGCTGTCATAATCTTGTACACCTCTATCAACCCTCCCCTCAATCTCCTTTTGCTCCAAGGGGAACAACCCCAGCTTCTCCAACTTAACCTTGTAACTAAAAATCCCTCATGGAATCATTCTGGTAAATCTTCTCTGCATCTTTTCAAGGACCCTCACATCCTTCCTAAAGTGTGGTGACCAGAACCGAATGCCGGACTCTAGTTGTGGCCTAACCAGAGCTTTATAAAGGTTTAATATGACTTCCCTGCTTTTGCACTCAATACCCCTATTTATGAAGCCCAAGATCATATATGCTTTGCCAATTACTCTCTCACTATGATCTGCCACCTTCAAAGATCTATGTGCAACCATTACCACCCCCCCACACGCCACCAGATCTTTCTGTCCCTGCACACTGTTTAGATCTGTGCCATTAAGTCTCTATTGCCTCTCCCGATCTCACACTTCTCCGTATTAAATTTCATCTGCCACTTGTCTGCTCATTCTGCTAGCCTATCCTGTTGTGGTTGATTGGTATCATCCTCACTGTTTGCCACACCTCCAAGTTTGGTATCATTGGCAAATTTTGAAATTTTACTCTGTATTCCAATATCCAAGTCATTTATATATATCAAAAATGCAGTGAACCTAGAACTGAACCTTGGGGGATACCACTGTCTACCATCCTCCAGTCTAAAGAATAACCATTTACCACGGCTTGCTGTTTTCTGTCCTTAAGCCAATTTTATATCCAAGCTGACCCTGGCCCTCCTATTCCATGAGCCTCAGTTTTGTTACTCAGCCTTTTACATGGTACTTTGTCAATCTGTTTCTTAAAATCCATATAGACAACATCCATACAGGACAACCTTCTCCATACTGTCGAGAAACCCTTTCCCACCAGCAGGTAAGAAAGCAATTGTGAGTGCTGAGTATTTATTGGCATCTTTGTCCTAGAATGAGTCAGCTGTGTCAATATCACTGCCTTGCTTTCACTGGTGAGCTTCAGGAAGCCTGGGAAACCCATGGGCCCAACATTAAAGTGAATGCAATGTGTCAATATCGCTCTAATTGAGCAACTAGCATATGGGAATCTCCCGCCGCACTGTAAATTTTGCCAGTTTTAAATCCCCAACTGCTCCCAAACCCACTCATTCTTTCAGATCAAAATTCAGCCCAATGATTCTAATTATAACTGAAACATTATAAGACTGACCGATCCAAATAATTAATTCATTATTCCTCAGATTTTTAGATGGTATTTTTCATCCTCTTATTTGTGGCTTCTTCTATGCTGATTTAATTGAAGAATTGCAGAGCACTCAATCTTCTGCAAAGATCTCTGATGTCCCTACTATGTGACAACACTGCTGAACTTTCTTTTGTTCAATTATTTACATTCTGGTGTCACCTTTAAGTAGATGCTGACCATCTCTTGGAAGAAGAAGCTCGACCACAGGATGTACTGCAGCAACTCACCAGGTTTACTGTGACAGCACCTCCCACCCCTTAGACCTCTACCACCAAGAAGAATAAGAACAACATCATCACATGAATACCATCCCATCCAAATTGTACTCAAAGTCACATACCACCTTAGACATTTACTCCCTCTACCGTGGCTCACAGTAGCAGCGGTGTTTACCATATACAAGATGCACTGCAGCAACTTGCCAAGGCTCCTTCAACAGCACGTTCCAAACCCACTACCTCTACCACCTAGAAAGGTCAGGGCAGCAGGTGTACAGGAACACCACCACTTGCAAGCTCCCCTACAAGCCACACGCCATCCTGACTTGGAATTATATCGCTGTTCCTTCACTGTTACTGGGTCAAAAACCTGGAAGCCCCTTCCAAACAGCACTGTGGGTGTACCTACACCAGATGGACAGCAGTTATTCAAGAATGTGGCTCGCCACAACCTTCTCAAGGGTAATTAGGGATGGGCAACAAATGCAGGCCTTGCCAGCGATGCTCACAACAACCAAAAGAATTTTAAAAAACTCAGACTTTGATATATATCACCATTCCTTCATTACTGTAGGGCCAAAATCCTGGAAGTCCTTACCTAACACCATCATGGGACCACCATCAACATAGTTAATGAAAAAGGGCTACTGCTATTTTCTCAGTGCAAGGAAGTATTAACAATAAGTGCAGCCTTGCCAGCATTGCCAACATCCTGTGAACAAATAAGATAATTGTGTAAAGAGATGACTGAACTGAGGATGCAACCCAACAATCAGTTATGGCAACCATCCTTCCTAATAACAAGCAATATTTAAGACGCTATGAGGACTTTAGTATACAAGCCTCTTATTTTTCACATCACAATTTGGTGGGACATACCTCCCAGTTAAAAAATACATTAAAGTGATTGAGTGAGACTAAGTAAAGTGGGAAGAGGCTCATGTGGAGCATAACCAACAGCATAGACCTGTTGGGCCAAATGGCCTGCCACTTTGCTGCAAATTCTATGTATTGTAAAATAAAGAGCGAACTTGATTGACATAGCATCTATCTGGTGTATTTCCCCCTACTGGAATCGTGTCAGAATTCCATGCTTCCTGACCAAAATTTCTAACCTAATCTCTGGCATAACCGATAGATCCTTAGTCCTCAAAGAATTTCAGAGTCGACTAAAAAATGTACTGACCATGCTAAATAACATTTGGAAGTCGTAGGCAGATTGTGAAGAAAACAAAAAGTCATGAATTTATAAGCAATTATGGAAATCCTGTATACAACAAAATCTTACTATATATGAATAAGCAATTCATAAGTGTGCTCTTTTACAGTGTTGGTTGTGGGATGAATGTTGTTGAGAGCGTTGGGAGGAGTCCATGCTCTTTTTTCCAAATAGTGCCATAGGATCTTTAAAGTCTACTTGAATCTCCAAAACAGTGAGATGCAGCTTCAAGTTAACATTTCACTTAAAGGATAGCATATCTGAGATGAGAAAGGAAAAAGAGGGCAAAATTCTTATGGGGTAGACTTGATATTATTGGTAGAGGTCCAATTAATACAGGCAGTGATGAGCATGATTATACCTTATGCCAAACTAACATTTAATAAATAGCTCAATGACAGTCACCACCTCTATACATAAATGCAATGCTCAATGTGGATGTTCCCCTATTCAGTCCCTGGATTACAATGAGTTGAGCTATTTCAGCTTGTGATAACAGGGGTGCTACATTTGGTCTTAGTGGTCCTGGACTGTAAAGAGTAAAAATCAGTCAGGGTTCCCATTCTTGTGGCTGACTTTTGTGGAGGTGACAGAGGAGCTGAAAGTGGGAGGTGAAACCACTTTGGCCAACAGTGGGACACGGGGAGGCATATTGCCAGTGGTGGGCAATTAAGAGGCCACTGCTGGGGTCGCTGTTAGATTACTGATGATGGCCTGGCCCAATCAGAGGACTGGCAGTTCAGCAGTCTCAGCTACGCCACGGTCAGCAGTGGCCATTGCTGAGCTGCACCTGTAGGGGGAGGGTGCCTCAATGGCCGATGCCCTCAAAGAGAGGTAAGTGTGGTTGAGGGATGCCGAGGCCAGACAGGCACCCTCTCCCTGCAGGTGGGGTGGGGCGGAGAGTAAGGTTGTGGAGCACTGGTGGCCCTATTGCCGCAAGGGTGGCATTGCTGCAGGGGGGACACTCCATGGGCCATGGCCCATAAATGAGTACCAGAACCTGCTGGGAGGCCACCAGGTTTCACTGGATGCTCTCTCCAAGCGGCAGCGCCTCCCCCCCCCACCCCCACCCCCATCCCCAAAATGGGAAAGTTGCTGGTGGAGATGGAATGTGACCCTTGAGTGGCCACTTAAGTAGTTTAATTGGTCTACCATCAGGTGGAAAATCTGCCAACCTTCCCACCGCTGGCAAAATGGCATTGCAAAATGGCACCCCTTTGATGCCTTCCTGCACCTTTTTGCCAGCCTTCTCAGCTCCCTGGTGATCACCAAAAGCCTAAAAAATTTCTGCCTTGATTTCTATTTAGATTCAGTGTGAACATCGTTCGAATGGTATTGGGCTTAGCTCGATGTCACCCAGAGTTCAATTTTGAAATCCCATTGAATTAGACAGCAAAAAACATTACATTGTGAGAATTTGGAAAGGTAAAATAATGCAGTGAGAGATGCTTTAGTGCTGATATTAAAATAAATTGTCACAGTAATGAGCATTGAATATTTTTGAGACTGAGAATTAAAGGGAATTGTCAATGTAGTTTAAATATAACTGTCTTGAGATTGGAGTTAAAGTACATTATCAGGGCAGTGGCAAGTGGGCTCTATAATACATCTGCTACATATAGTAAATGGCTTAAATCAGCACTTGATGCTTTACTTCATTGAATGTTTCGTACAATTCCTCTTGCATCTAGGAGCAACAGAAGTTTTTTTTTTCCTTATTTCTGTTCTACCCTTCAAACTCCACCTTATGCCCTTCATGATACTTGCATTGAAATTTGTTGAATCTATGTAATTTCAATGTTGGATAAATCCATGTATCGCCTGGAAGTGGAACTTGATGGCTCATCTATAGGATTTATGTGCCGGCTTAAGACTGTAAAAGGTAGATAAATTAATCTTATTAATATAAAAAGAGCTGCGTACTATTTCTGGTGTTGGGGTTAAAATAAAACTGCATGCTGGAAATCAGACAATGATAGAAAAAGACTGCAGGTCTCCTGATATGAGGGTCTACCACACCTGGTAGCAACTCCAAAGGAACTTCATAGGATTCACTAAAGCCAGTGACTGAGGCAGACTTAGTTAAGTTGGGTCTTCCCTCTGCCATAGGCGGACATGCCTTCAGCTGCCTAGGTCCTAAGCTCTGTAATTCCCTTCCTAAACCTCTCTGCCTCTCTGCCTCTTGAGCATTTGGTGACCTCTCCTAATATCTCCTTATGTAGCTTGGTGTCAAATTTTATTTGATAAAGCTCCTGTCAAGTGCCTTGGGATGCTTTACCGTATCAAAGGTGCAAATGGAAGTTGCTGTTGCAATGAAAGATAGGGTAAAATTGTAGGTGGGATCATTTCTTACAAATAATGTGGTCAAGTTGGAAAAGTTCCTTTTATGCAGTTTGCAGGAGCACTTTCAACCTCTGAACTCCTCCCCCTGCTCACACAAAGAGCTATTCTCTTCTTCTATCGCACCATCAAAAAATTCACAGAGGCTCCCTCCCTCACCAATATGCCTCTATTTACAGACGTGCCCTTCTTTTCTTTTCTCATACTATTCTCACAGTTACCACCAGCTCTAACAACTACCTGACACTGTTACTTTGCTCTCTGGTAGTTGTATAGAAATTCCTCATCTGTCCAAAATGATTACAAAACAGCTACTATAGTGCGAGTTCATGTTCATGTTCACATACAATGCATATGAATGCTGAATGTCTGGTTGAAGAAGGAACGGTGGCTGGGACTGAGGGAGAGCTGTCTGTTTTTCTTTGAATAGTTTGCGCACTTTGTTGAACTAGTTGGTAGATTTGAGCTATATGAGTAGCTAGCTGCCCAGAGTTCTGCCTTCTCTCCACCTTGATTTTTATTGGGCGATGTGCTTCCTGTCCCTCTTAGTTAAAGTACTTCTAGGCCTGACTGTCAGTTCTAATAAAGAGTCCAGCTGAAACATGAATCCTGATCTGTTTCTTTCATTTGTTATAACACCTGTGTCAGCCTTGCCTCAGTGGCAGCCTCTATATCAGAAGGCTATGGGTTCAAGCCACACTCCACAGATTTGAGCAAATAATCAGTGCAGTGCAGTAATGAGTGTTGTGGGACAACCTTAAGAAGGGACCACCTGAAGGAGCTGTAAGTGAAGATCACCAGAGGAAGTGATGTTGTGTCACACATGACCAGGGAGTTGTGTGTGTGAGCAGACAATAGATCACACACCAAAGAAACAGATAATATTATATGGTGACAGTGGTGGGATATATTTTTTCCACAGACCACCAAATAGTACATCGTAACAATGTTTGATTATTTTCTGAAGAGTACACTAGAGAGAATAAAGAACAGCGGGCTGCCTGCCTGGACTGGCTGAGGATCTGGCAAGAGAGCAGTTAGCAGGAGACTCCACATCACTACAGAGAGCTAGGCTACAGACAGGACTCCAGAAGGTGTTGAAACTCCATGAGTACAGCAGGCAATTTGCCAGGAGATCGGAGCTTTCACCTAATCTGGCAGTGGGTCAAAAAATTTGAAAAGCAGTAGCTGAGGCCATTACTGTTTTGGTTTTTCCCATTTTTTTACTTCATGGCTGGGGCTTAAGCTGAAAAGAGATGGAAGAACTCAACAGCAACACTGGAGGTCCACGGCACAGTGAAAAAAACTGGTTTTGGCAACTGCTGGTACTGCAAGGTACAACTAGCTGCAGAAAAAAAAAGACTCCAATTTAAAAAAAGCCCTCAGTTTAAAAAAAAATCTAACAGCTGTGTAAACAATGAGCTGATCTCTTGGTTGAAAAAAAAAGCTGTGTAAACAAAGAAAGCTGAAGTCTCTCACTCTTAAAGGGGCAGGCCTGTATATTTAATGTTTGGAAGGTAAGGACTACCCTGCCCAGTCATCACCTCTCTAAGTTTTCCACAGTAAAGGATATACTTCTGTCTAAACAAGGGTAGATGAAGACATCGTATGACAGGCAAGCAGGACCAGAATTTGTTTTGCTACAAGTAGGGCAGAAGGCCCTCAATCATGTATCGGGAACTTGGTATCCTGCAGAGGTTGCTAGGTTATGCAACCAGCCCAGATCGTACAAGGTCCAGACACCCAATATTCTTAGATGGAACAAAGCCAGCTCATAAATGTACAATAACAGTACATGTGACAGCCCTGTGGCATTGTGGGCACATTCAAAGACAAAGTCTGAGGATGAACTTACAGCGGCTATGAGCACAGAGGAAGAATATTCCAACCAGATTATGGGTCATCAGAGTCTCAGAAGAGTCATAAAAATGAGCTCAGCTCTGGAAAAAAGTTTACGGTAACCAAGATCAGGATGCATAAACAAACCTCCTATGTTTTAGAGTGTGAAACCTACTCACTTGTAAATAATAATTTGTTTTGATCAGGCATAGCTAGTTCGAATGACAACATCATTGTTTATTGTACATATGTTTCTATCTTTGTAAAAAGGATGATGTTGTGTGATGACCTTCAGAAGGGACCACCTTCAGAAGAGACCACTTTAAGGAGCTGTAAGTGAGGATTACCAGAGGAAGTGATGTCACATCACACATGACCAGAGATGTGTGGGTGTGGCCTGACAGAGTGAGATGTGTTTAGATGTGCTTGTGTATATATATGTTCTAGTTTAAAGTATAATAAAGTATGATAAAAACGCACGTTTCCTTTGGATATTACCTGTAGAGCCGTGAGTCTTACAATAGATCACACACCAAAGGAACAGGTAGTATTACACTGAGGAAGTGCTGCAATGTCAGAGGTGCTGTCTTTTGGGATAAAATGTTAAACCAAGGTCCCATCTGCCCTCTTAGGTATATGTGAAAGCTTCCATACCACTATTTTGAACAAGAGCAGAGGAGTACTTCTGGTGCTCTGACCAGCATTTATCGAAAACAAAGAATCTGCTCATTTATTTTATTGCTGTCTGCGGGAGATTACTATTCATAGATTGCTGCCATGTTTCCTACATTACAACATTGAATACATTGTGAAAGGACTCAATTGACAGTAAATTACTTTGGAATGTCCTGACTTTGTGAATGGTGCTTTATATTGAGAGCATTTCTAGAATTTCCTATTTTTAATTTGTAGTGTCCAGTGGAGTAATCACCTGCAGGAGTGTTGCATGAATAGTGTGGTCTTCAACCAACATTTAATAATAAAATCCTGAACTGGACTAACCAGTGACAATAAATGTTATTTGCAACTCAAAGAACAAGTGAGTTGCGATGTTCTTCGAAGGGCATATGAACATACAAACATACGAAATAGGAACAGGAGTAGGCCACTTGGTCCCTCAAGCCTGCTCCACCATTCAACAAGATCATGGCTGATCTGATTGTAACCTCAATTCCACATCCCCGCCTACCTCCGATAACCCTTTACCTTAAAAATATTCAAAGACTCTGCTTCCACTGCCTTTTGAGGAAGAGAGTACCAAAGACTCTTGACCCACTGAGAGAAAACATTTCTCCTCATCTCTGTCTTAAATGGGTGACCCCTTATTTTTAAACATTGACCCCTAGTTCTAGATTCTCCAGCAAAAGGAAACATCCTTTTCACATCCACATCCACCCTGTCAAGACCCCTCAGGATCTTATATGTTTCAATCAAGTTGCCTCTTACTCTTTTAAAAAAACTCCAGCAGAGACAAGCCCAGTCTGTCCAACCTTTCCTCATAAGACAACCCATCCATTCCAGGCATTAGTCTAGTAAACCTTCTCTGAACTGCTTCCAACGCATTTACACCCTTCCTTCAATAAGGAGACCAATACTGTATACAGTACTCCAGATGTGGTTTCAGCAATGCCCTGAATAACTGAAGCATAACCTCCCTATTTTTGTATTCAATTCTCCTCACAATAAATGATAACATTCTATTAGCTTTCCTAATTACGTGCTGTACCTGCATACTAACCTTTTGCGATTCATGCACTAGGATACCCAGATCCCTCTGCATTTCAGAGCTCTGTAATCTCTCACCATTTAGATAATATACTTCTTTTTTATTCTTCCTACCAAACTGGACAATATCACACTTTCCCACATTATACTCCATTTGCCAGATCTTTGCTCAACCACATAACCTATCTATATCTTTAGCATTAGAATGCTGGGTAGTCACTGAACTATATTGCATTAATTATTGTTTTCATATTAGCAGTGTTGATTGACCAGGACTTGTCAACTGACTGGTTTTATTATTGCCCGGCAACATTTGTTTTTATCTTAAGACTGCTTATTTCAATAATTTTTTTTGCCTGATATTGCCATGACTTTGGCATCTATTTACAATGGTGGGATTAAACACAGAGAAGCAGCTACAGCAAGAGTTGAAAGGTCAGAGGTGAACATTTGTTCACATTTTAGCTGTCAGCCTCATCGTGTCCAATTCCAACCCATTGACAGCAGGAATCCTTATACAGAACAACATGTGAGACATTGATTGACTGTAACTTTTATTTAACCTCTGCATGGAAGATGAACTAAAACCAAAGTGAAACAATACTCAGGTTTTATCTTCATTCCTTCCTGAATGCATGCAGTCTTCCTCATCTATCTTTGAGATTGACTGATACATTTCCCCCGCCCCCGCCAGTCTCTCATGGTTAATTCCACTGGTGAAAAAGGAATACGTGGTAAATTCTAAATTTGCACAGAAACAGAGAAACATCAAAGTCTTTGAGTTTTGTATTAATTCTTCTTGACTGGATAATTTTATCTGAAATTCTTGTAAAGATGATATTTTTCAGTTTATGTAGTTTACAGTTATCAACAGGAATTGTAAGAAAAGATAAGGCAATCAATGCAGCCCTGCATAACTAAAAATGGTATCCCAAATCTGCAATGTGATGTACAGTTCGAATATTCACAAGCATTCTTCTTAATATGATCTCCAAGGACCTGGTAGACATTTCATCTAGCCTGTCATGTTTTGTTTTTATTATTCAACACAGCTAGCTTGCTAGTACATAGATAGTTACATAAAATGTACAGCACAGAAACAGGCCATTCGGCCAATTGGACTAAGGTGGTGTTTATGCTCCATATGAGCCTCCTCCCACCATCTTCAGCCAATGCTGCCAGGCTATCCTTCTATTCCTTTCTCACTCATGTGCATATCTAGCTTCCTCTTAAATGCATTTATGCTATTTGCCTCAAGTACTCCTTCGAAAACGAGTTCCACATTCTTACCATTCATTGTGTAAGACGTACCTCCTGAATTCCCTATTGGATTTATTTGTAACTATCTTATATTTATGACCTCTAGCTTTGGATTCCCCTCACCAGCATTCTTCCAATCATCAGTAAGTAGATGGAGAGTTTAGGCAGATGAGGTAACACAATAACTGCCTTCTCCACAAGGGTGGCTGCTGCAAGGATAATGGCCAAGCACCTCCTGTGGCCCAATGTTTCAATCCTGGTCTGTGCTTCGTTAGCTGATCTCAAAGATTCGTTATCTTTCATTCAGCATGACAAATAGCTCTACTGTCCCCAGGCCTGAGAAGAGAAAAAATAGCCAAAAAGCACATTTCTGATCATCTAGTGACCCTGCTAGGACACCTACGTCTGCTGATACAGCTCAGTTGTGTCATCTGTCCAATATTTATTGTCAAGAGCCATTGATCAAGACTATGAGCACTTATATGAGGTAGCAGAACGTGACACAGAATACAATATTAGATGATTCGCTGCTGTGTTGTGCCTGTCCATCCTTCCTTCCTCTCCTAAAGTTAAGTGACCAGGCAACAGTGTTAAGACTCATATATAAAGAATAAGTACTTGGGGCGAGATACTGGAATGTGCCCCAGGGCAGGTGGCACCATACCCCAATATACATTCGTAGCTCTAGTAGATTTGGGGAGAAAAAAAAAACATATATATGTGGTAAATTTTCAACTTGCTACCTTGGGTCATGGATCTGCCACTTGAATTATCATTGATTTCAATTTAAGTTTAAATTAGGCAGTTTTATATAATGGACAGCTGATCCACACCATCAGTTTTACACCCGGGCAGCAAGTTCAAAGCCGGCACCATAATAATTTGGCCACACAGATGAACTTCCTTTTGATCTTGTACTGATTCACATTGTGCCAGAACACTAACAGAAAGTGATGTCTGCAAACTGCCAGTCTCTTGTCAGTCTCAGGCGAGCCTGTTCTTTTGTCCCTTAAACTGTTGTCAGAGAAACGAATGATTGTGAGTGAATCAGATAGATATCTCCATACCTAATTACAACAGACTCTGAGTCATCTGTGATCTTCACAATCTTTAAAAGTTCAAATAGTTTGTTCTTCATACAGAGCTTTGAAGTGAAGATCAGTCCGTCTTAGCTCTTTAGATCTGCAGTTATTGAAAGGATTGTGGCAAAATCCCAGTCATCTTGTATGATTGCAGCATTAGTAAGACATATCAGAAAATATTATGCAACAGACCTGTATATTATCTGGTGTTGGTGTGATTTAGTTTCTGCTTTACATCAATCATAGAATCATAGGAATCTACAGCACAGAAGACGGTCATCCAGCCCATCGTGTCTGTGCCGGCCGAGAAGCAGCCATTCAGCCTAAACACCTTTTCCAGCTCTTGGTCCGTAGCCGTAGAAATTTTTAAATGTTATGAGGGTTTCTGCCTGCACTACCCTTTCAGGCAGTGAGTTCCAGATCCACACCACCCTCTGGGTGAAAGAACTTCCTGTCGAATCCTGCCTAAACCTCCTGCCTTTGCTCTAAACCTATGCCCCCTGGTTATGGACCCCTCAACCAAGGGAAGTAGGGACTTCCTATCCACTCTAACTAGACCACTCATAATTTTAAACACTTCAATTAGTTCTTCCCTCAGCCTTCTCTGTCCAAAGAAAACAACTCCACTTATCTAATCTTTCCTCATAATTAAAATTCTCCAGTCCTGGCAACATCCTCGTAAATCTCTTCTGTACTCTCTCTAGTGCAATCACATCTTTCCTATAGTGTGGTGAACAGAACTGCACGCAGTACTCCAGC
Source organism: Heterodontus francisci (assembly GCF_036365525.1). Classification (NCBI taxonomy): domain Eukaryota; kingdom Metazoa; phylum Chordata; class Chondrichthyes; order Heterodontiformes; family Heterodontidae; genus Heterodontus; species Heterodontus francisci. The sequence continues at coordinate 44,506,495 of NC_090375.1, forward strand.
TGTAGCCTAGCCGGTGTTTTATACAGTTCCAGCTTAACCTTCCTACTCTTATTATTCTATGCCTTGGCTAATAAAGGCAAATATCCCATTTGCTTTCTTTACTACTTTATCTACCTGTCCAGCCACCTTCAAGATCTGTGGACATGCACTCCAACATCCCTCTACTCCTCCACACTTCTCAGTATTGTACGTTTTATTGTGTATTCCTTTGCCTTATTAGCCTTCTCCAAATGCATCACCTCATACTTCTCCAGATTGAACTCCATTTGCCACTGTTCCACCACTTGACTAGGCAATTGATATCTTCCTTCTTCATTACCAACCACGTGGCCTTCAATGCACCTGGTTCATGTAGTTGAGGTGTAAATGTCTGTGAATCAGTGTTAGGCTCAAGGAAACCTCGAACTGCTTCAAATGTGCATTGGTTGCAATATACCTACCCAGTTATTAACTAATGATAAATTTCACAATTAACATACATCTAGAGAAACAAGCCATGGGTACAAATGGAAGAAAATCCATAAATAAAATACTGAAGTAGCCATCAAATCACAATTTTAAAATCTGTAGTTGACAAGGAAGAAAGAGAAACATGCTTTTATATAGTAACTCTCATGACCTCAATAAATTCAAAGCAATTTGCAACCAATTAAGTACTATTGAAGTGCAGTCACTGTTGTAATCTTGGAAACACAGCACCTAATTCTGACAGACAGCAATGTGATAACAATCAGTTAACCTGTTTTGGTGATATTGTCTAGGAATAAATATTGGCCTGTAGAACTCCCCTGCTCTCCTTCAAAATAGTCCTATGGGATCCTTTATGTCCACCTGAGAGTGCAGGCATGTCCTCGGTTTAATGTCTGATTCGCAAGGCAGACCCTCCAACAGTGTGGGGCTCCCTCAGTTGTCCACTGAAGTATCAACCTGGATTTTGTGATCAAGTCTCTGGAAAGGGACTTAAGCCCACCACAACTGTCTAATTCAAAACTGAAAGTGCTACCATGGAGACACAGCTAACATACTATAAAACAATGGACTGGATTTTGCAATCAGCGGCAAAGCAACAGTGTTCACTGCTGAGGTTGAAGAAAGCTTCCTACAAACATTAGCGATCACTGGGGTGTGGATTTCTTCTTTGATAACGGCAGTTTAAATCTGACTCCAAGTCAAGGGGATCTTCAGGTGTCCAGCAGCAATAGGGATGTCAGCAAGCTGGGCAAGCTATAAAACACACTGAAGTATAGACTTAGACCTTGGTGTACAGGGCACAATTTCAAAATTTGCAGATGACATGAAACTTGGAAGCATTGTGAACTGTGAGGAGTATGGTGCAGAACTTCAAAAGGACATAGACAAGCTGGTTGAATGAGCAGACAAATGGCAGATGAAGTTCAATGCGGAAAAATGTTAAAGTGGTTCATTTTGGTAGGGAGAACAAGCAAAGAAAATATAAAATAAAGGGAACAACTCTAAAGGGGGTGCAGGAACAAAGGGACCTGGGTGCATATGTGCATAAGTCATTGAAGGTGGCAGGACAGGTTGAAAGAGTGGTCAATAAGCATACAGTATCCTAGACTTTATTAATAGGAGTATAGAGTACAAGAGCAAGGAGGTTATGTTGAACTTGTATAAGATCCTAGCTCAGCCTCAGCTGGAGTATTGTGTCCAGTGAGGGCACCAGATTTAATGAAAGATGTGAAGGCATTGGAGAGAGTGCAGAAAAGATTCACAAAAATGGTTCATTTACAAAGATAGATTGGAGAAGTTGGGACTGTTTTCCTTAGGGAAGAGAAGGCTGAGAGATTTGATAGAGGTATTCAAAATCATGAGGAGTTTACACAGAGTAGATAGGGAGAAACTGTTAACACTCGTGAAAGGATCAAGAACGAGAGGACACAGATTTAAGGTAATTGGCAAAAGAAGCAATGGCGGCCCGAGGAAAAGCTTTTACATGTGGTGAGTGGTTAGGATCTGGAATGCACTGCCAAAGAGTGGGTTGGAGGCAGGTTCAATTGAGGCATTCAAAAAAGAATTAGGTAGTTACCTAAAAAGGAAGAATATACAGGATTGTGGGGAGAAAGTGGGGGACTGGCACTAAGTGAATTGCTCACTCGGAGAATTGGTGCAGACACGATGGGTTGAATAGCCTGCTACTGTGCTGTAATGTTTCTGTGATTCACTTCTAATTCAAATTTTCAGATAGCAAAATAAATGATTACGTTTGGATTAAGATAGAAGCTAAAATATAAGAACATAAGAAGTAGGAGCAGGAGTTGGCCATTTGGTCTGTTGAGCCTGTTCTGCCATTCAATAAGACATGGCTGATCTTCTTGTCATGGGTTTCATTGTGTTATCTTAAGCAACACAATGAGGTGCATGGATTCCAGTTTGTTGAAGATCTCTAGAAGGTTCATTAACGGCTAAACTAGTATATACAATACAGAGAAAACTATTTGCAGAACTTTTGTTTAGGGTGTTCCAGTGCAGAGAGACGATGGCTTCCAGTTGCATAGTACTTCGTTCATTAGCATACTGAGTTCTTCAAGGGACATCACTCTTAAAGCGATCACACAACACTTCTAAATCAACTCTACCTTCCCACACTATCCCCATAATCCCTTAATTCCCTTAGTACCCAAAAACCTATTGACCTCTCTCTTGAATACACTCAATAAGTGAGCATCCACAACCCTCTGGAGTAGAGAATTCCAAAGATTTACAACCCTTTGAGTGAAGAAATTTCACCTCATCTTAGTCCTAAATGGCCAACCCATTATTCTGAGACTGTGACCTGTGTTCTAGATTCCCTAGCTAAGGGAAACATTTTTTCAGCATCTACCCTGTCAAGCCCCTGCAGAATTTTATATGTTTCAATTAGATCACCTTTCATTCTTCTAAACTTCAGAAAACATAGACCTAGTCCACTCAATCTGTCCTCATAGGACAACCCCCTCATTCCAGGAATCAGTCAAGTGAACCTTCATTCGGTAAGGAGACCAAAACTGCACACACTCCAGATATGGCCTCACTAATGCATGTCTAACTGTAGGCAGACTTCTTTACACTTTTACTTCAATCCCTTTATAATAAAAGCTAACTTAGCATTTGTCTTCCACTTGCTTGCTGGGCCAGAGTGCTCTAAATGGCTGAGACAGTGTTGCCCCCGGCTTTCTGTCAACCCAACAAAATCCAGCCCCAAGGTCCCTCTGAATGCAAATATTTCCCAGTCTCTCACCTGCTTCTTTACTTTTTTTTTTACCAAAGTGGTAACTTCATAATTTGCCACATTGTATTCCATCTTCCACTTCCTTGCCCCCTCACCCAACCTGTCTATATCCTTCTGCAGCTTCCTTGCACCCTTCTCACTGCTTACTTTCCCACCTAACTTTATATCATCAGCAAACTTGGATATGTTACACTCAGCTCCCTCATCTACATTACTAATATAAGTTGCAAATAGCTGAGGCCCAAGTACTGGTCTTTGCAGTACACTGCTAGTTACAGCCTGCCAACAGGACAAAGTTCCATTTATTCCTACTATCTGCTTTCTATACATTAACCAATCCTCAATCCATGCTGATATATTACCCTCATGCCCTTGAGTCCTAATTTTTTGTAATAACCTTATTGAATGCTTTTTGAAAATCAGGGTTATGTTTGCTACCTTCCAATCCTTGGGAACTGTTCAAGAATCTAAAGAATTCTGGAAGATCAAAACCAATGCATCTGCTGTCTCTGCAGATGCCTATTTTATAAAACCCTAGGATGCAGGTCGTCGGTTTCAGGGGATTTATCTCCACTTTATTCCAATATATTCTCTGGTACTAGTTCTTTTACTGATTTCTTTAAATTCTTCATTCTTGCTACACCCTTAGTGCCCCATTATTTCCAGAATGTTTTTTGTGTTTTCTACCATGAAGGCAAATTATTTGTTTAATGTCTCTTCCATTTCCTTTATCACTTTGATCTGAAACATTGACTCTGTTCCTCTGTCCATGGATGCTGCCCCACCTTCTGGGTGTTTCCAGCACTTTCTGTTATGGTTTTAGATTTCCAGTATTCGCAGTATTTTGTTTTTATTCCTTTATCATTTTACCTATCTCTGCCTCTTATGGGCCCATATTTACTTTCATTAGTCTCTTCCTATTTACATATCGATAGAAACATTAACAATCTTGTTTTTTGTCTCTTGCTACTCTACTCTCACATTCTCTTTTCTCTTTCCTGATCAACTTCTTGGTCCTCCTTTGTTGAATTCTAAAATCATCCCAATTCTCAGGCTTACTACTCTTTTTGGAAAAACTATGAGCCTCTTTTTTAGATCTAATATTATTTTTAACTCCTCTTGTTAGCTACAGTTGGAAGCGGGGTGGAGGGGGGGATTTCAACAGTGCATAGATGATCATAGAATCACTGACAGCAAGTTCTGGATTTCTGCAATGCTCTGCGTTTGTGCGGACTTCTGAAGTTGGTGTCAGTTTCAGCGGAGTAATGATGGTGAATGCTAACAGTTTTGCTGCCATTACCACCGCAAAGTACGGGCCAATTCTTCTGAAACTTACAAACCTACAGTACAGAAAGAGACCATTTGATTTATTGTGTCTTTGCTGGACCAATCCAAAATTAACTTCAATGCCCCACAGTCTGTTCAAGGCTCTGTGTCTTTTACTTCAAAGACTTATCTATTTTCTCCATTGAAAATTGCAATGGCATTCTCCTCTTTGAGATGAGATTGCAAAAAATCAATGCCAAAATCAAAAAAAACATGCATTGCTGCAAATATGCTGCAGCTCAGTCAGTCAGTGAAAGAAAAAAAGGTCAGTTAATATTTTAAACCTTCTGACGATGAGTCACCACCTGAAATGTTAACTTGAAAGAATAAAACATTGGATTTCATATTTTGAGAATTGAAGATGCATAATAAGCGCTACAGGTATACAGTAAATTGCTACAAGTTTGGGAGAGATGTAATGTTTTAAAAGTCTAAAAATTAATTTTAGAAAAGACCTGGAGTGGATGAGAGTTCCAAGTGTGAATAGTTGATAGAAAAAAAAATGTACTGCTTGAGAGTCTTAGCGCAACATTAGGCATGGAACAATTATTGAGAGTGAGGGACCTTCTGAGATTATAAAGCCAAAGGGAAAGAATAAACTAGTTAGTGACTTGAGGGCAGTTCAAAAGTCAGAGATAGAGTCAGCAAATTTCTAAATTAGAAACCCTGGACTCAGAATATCAGTGTGGAAATGTTAGTTTCAAGGATGATATGCTGAGGTTCTATTTCTTTACCAAATGAGATTGCCGGATAGAAGAGACATATAAATCAAAAGCTGGAAGGACAGTCGAAATTTGTTCTTCGAAGCTGTAATAAGGTAAGAAAGATGTCAACAGATCAAAGTGATTTTCTGATCACATTTTTTTGACTCAGTGATTTATGAGCAGTCTGCATAAATTGCTCCGACCATAGAGTCCAATGTATTTGAATGAGAAGGTATATTTGATTGTGTGGTTGATTGAGAGGATAATATTTCTGAATGTATGGGAAAAAAATACAATTGATTTGATTTTATTGATTTTTTTTTTCTTGGATAATAACTTCTTTGATATTCACCCCTTTTCCCCTTCAAAATGTCTCCCTGGCCCATGTACATTTCAAAAGACTGTAGAGCTGCTCACAGTCCCTTGTCAAATTTGCTTTGTGATTGACAACTGGATGCTTGCATGAGACTTGTCCAGTATGAATGGTCCTTGGGTTTTCCATCCATTTCTCACAGGAATTGACAAGTCTCAATTCAGCATGTTCCCAAGGTGGTGCATCTGGGTTTGGGAAGTTACTCTGTAGAGTTATACACTTCTATATACTTAATTGGAATGAGCCAAGTATAAACAATATCATGTTGCTCTGAATTGATCTCTAGGATGGTCCCAAGTTGCAAAATAAATAGGGATGCTCTGGGACATACTAGTTCCTTCCTATAGCTAACATAAGTGGAGTGGCCCTGCGGGAAAAGGCGATCCTAAATGACAAGTTTTTGTTGGACAGAAAATGAGAAGTTTATGTTTAAGGTAGGACATATATTTCTGACTTTTACATAGAGAGAATAGAAAATTGAGTATTTTTTGAAGAGCAAGTCCTCTACTTAGATTGTCCCTCTCCTTTAAGAATATATGGAGAGTTTAGCTTGAGCAATTGTGTAAGTACATCATCTTAGACTAATGAGCATCACCAAATGAGTAATATAGCAACTGGCTTTTAATATGCAATAAGAATAAAACTACATACAAGTGGCACAAAGTTAAAATTGTAAGAGGAAGGAACACAGTAGAACCTTGGGCTCCAAACTAAATATGAAGTTGTGATCTAATTGAATGGAGGAACAGTCTCGAGGGGCTGAATGATCCACTTCTGTTCCTACAGGTACAATCTTCTCTTAGATGATTCTCAGACGTCGGGAGCATATGCGGGTCCTGAACCCAACAGTGTCGAAGCCCACCCACTTGCGTGATCTTTCCGCAGGTAGACAATTAACAGGCTGCTTCCGGGAGCCTCGTCCAATTAGTGATCCACAGGTGGGAAGTCCAATCGAAGCAGCCCAGGCTGTGGGCAGGCGATGGCCCCATTGAGAGAGGTGGGTGTTGCCAATGTAGACGAGAGACCGCGAGGGCGTCTCAAGATGGGGACACCCTTTGAAAATTCCTTCGATTGTTGAAAGTGAGGCTGGCCACAGCTTCCAGGCCAGCATTGTGGATGGGAAGCCCCTCCACAGGATGGCCTGTAGCTGCAGCTGATTTTCTGGCATCCGCGACTCCGATGGTGGGGAATTAAAGAAGGCCTCACTGGCCCTCAGGCCTGCTGCTGGGAAGCCGCCTCCAGACAACTGGCGGGCTTCAGCCTCAGCGAGGGCCCCATCTGCCATCAGGAAGATCCTGGTGGTATCACCAATTTGCCCTAAGTGGACACCTACTTAATAATAATTAGCTACCAGCAATCACCAGGGTGGTAGCCAATGCCAGACAGACCCTGCATCTGGCAATATTGCTCAGAGGTAGGAACACATCAGGAAGTTGTCCCAACATGAGATTTCCTGATTTTTCTCCTGGTCCGACCTCCAAATCCATCTCCACGAGAAGATTCTGCCCTATGTTCTTTTGTAACATGCTGTGCTGTATTGGTCTCTCTAAGGAGCATTAATTTGTAAATATCATGCCAAGGCAACTAATCAATGTTAAGGAACACAAGATACAAGATCCAATAGGTATATTGCAATCATGATGTACTTTTGGAAGAGTGGTACTTTGTTCAAGACATTAAATGGATTCGGTAAAGTTTGTGTTCGGGCAAGAGCTGTAAATTTTCTTTTCCAATGACCGCTGGGAGAAAAACAGGCGCAATGTAAAATGTTCCATTTCTATGACAACCCATTTAATTCTGATACAGCAAACCTTGAGATTGACAGGCTATTTGTCAGTAATAGAAATTGTTAATGCTATATAATGCAGAATAGACTCGATCTCATAACTAAAGCCTCTTGCATGACCACAGCAGTCTCTCAATCCCAACCAAATCGAGCTCCTCCATTTAACCCAAGAGAGTAAACTGTGTGCTCACAGATATACATATATTGTACACAGTGCACTGAGGAAGTAATGGACACAGTTGATCAGGATAAAATTAGGAAGTCAGAGGAAGATGATTACCATCTGAAAGCTGGCAGGCAATGGAGTGCTGCTTAGAAATGGCCCCAGAAGTTCCAGTCGTAAAGGTAATCTACCAAGTCCCAGTCACTCATCACACTTGTGTTTACTGACTCATGCCACCTGGATTTTTAAAATTTTCATCCTTGTTTTCAAATCCCTCCATTGTCTCACTTCTTTCTATTTCTGAAACCTCCTCCAGCCTTACAATCCTCCAAGATCTATGTCCTCCTGCCTTTTGTGCATCTCCAATTTTCTTTGCTCTACCATTGCTGTGCCTTCAGCTGCCAAGATCCTAAGAACATAAGAAATAGGAGTATGTGCGATGGAATACTCTCCACTTGCCTGGATAGGTGCAGCTCCAGTGTGGAGGGCTGTTGTAGGTTGCAACGGGACATTGACAGGATGCAGAGCTGGGCTGAGAAGTGGCAGATGGAGTTCAACCTGGAAAAGTGTGAAGTGATTCATTTTGGAAGGTCGAATTTGAATGCAGAATACAGGCTTAAAGACAGGATTCTTGGCAGTGTGGAGGAACAGAGGGATCTTGGGGTCCATGTCCATAGATCCCTCAAAGTTGCCACCCAAGTTGATAGGGTTGTTAAGAAGGCGTATGGGGTGTTGGCTTTCATTAACATGGGGATTGAGTTTAAGAGCTGCGAGGTTATGCTGCAGCTCTATAAAGCCCTGGTTAGAGCACACTTGGAATATTGTGTTCAGTTCTGGTCGCCTCATTATAGGAAGGATGTGGAAGCTTTAGAGAGGGTGCAGAGGAGATTTACCAGGATGCTGCCTGGACTGGAGGGCATGTCTTATGAAGAAAGGTTGAGGGAGCTAGGGCTTTTCTCATTGGAGCGAAGAAGGATGAGAGATGACTTGATAGAGGTGTACAAGATGATGAGAGGCATAGATACAGTGGAAAGGGCTATCACCAGGGGGCATAATTTTAAGGTGATTGGAGGAAGGTTTCGGGGAGATGTCAGAGGTAGGTTCTTTACACAGAGAGTGGTGGGTGCATGGAATGCGCTGCCAGCGGTGGTAGTAGAAGCAGATACATTAGGGACATTTAAGCGACTCTTGGATAGGTACATGGATGGTAGTAGAATGAAGGGTATGTAGGTAGTTTGATCTTAGAGTAGGTTAAAGGGTCGGCACAACATTGTGGGCCAAAGGGCCTGTCCTGTGCTGTACTGTTCTATGTTCTATGTTCTATGTTCTAACACTCAAGAAGCTCGACACCATCCAGGACAAAGCAGCCCGCTTGATTGGCACACTGTCCATAAACATTCACTCCCTCCACCACCGACGCACAGTGGCAGCAATGTGCACCATCTACAAAATACACTGCAGCAATGCACCAAGGGTCCTTAGACAGCATCTTCCAAATCCGCAACCTCTACCACCTAGAAGGACAGGGGCAGCAGATACTTGGGCACACCACCACCTGCAGGTTCCCCTCCAAGCCCCACACCATCCTGACTTGGAACTATATCGCCATTCCTTCACTGTCTCTGGGTCATAATCCTGGAGCTCCTTTCCTAATAACACTGTGGATGTACCTACCCAATATGGACTGCAGCGTTTCAAGAAGGCAGCTCACCACCACCTTCTCATGGGCAATTCGGGATGGGCAACAAATGCTGGCCTACCGGAGATGCCCACATCCCATGAAACAAAGAACAAAAAAGCAGTAGATCATACAGCACATTGAGCCTGCTCCACCATTCAATATAATCATGGCTGATCTTCTGCTTAACTCCACTCTCCTGCCCGATCCTCATATCCCTTGATTCCCTGAGAGACCAAAAATCTGACTATCTCATCCTTAAATGTATTCAATGATGGAACATCCACAACTCTCTGGGATAGAGAATTTCAAAGATTCACAACCCTTTGAATGAAGTAATTTCTTCTCCTCTCAGTCCTCAATGATCAACTCCTATCCTGAGACTCTGTCCCCGTGTTCTAGATTCCCTAGCCAGGGGAACCAACCTCTCAGTGTCTATCCTGTGAAGCCCCTTCAGAATCTTGTATGTTTCAAGCAGATCACCTCTCATTCTTCTAAACTCCAGAAAATATAGACCCAATTTATTCAGCCTCTCCTCATAGGACAACCCTCTCATCCCAGTGATCAACCTGAGCTCTGGAAGTCCCTCCCTAATCCTATCCTCCTCTCTATCTTTCTCTTTCCTCCTTTAAGACACTTCTTAAAACCTACATATTTGACTAAACTTTTGGTCATCTGTCCGAACATCTCCTCATGTAGGTCAGTATCAAATTTCATTTTCTAACACTCCTGTGAAGCACCTTGGGAAATTTTATTTGTTAAAGACACTATATAAATGCAAGTTGGTGTTGTTATTATTGGAGGGGTTTGATTACCATTGCAGTGCCACCAAATTCCATCCTTAGGAGTAAAACTTCCACTTGCCTTATTTTTTTGCCCTTTCACAGGCCTGGATGTCAATCCGACATCTGCTAGATGATAAGGGCATGTGCAGCTAAAGAACCCTTGTTGGTGTGATGTGCCCACACCAGCTAAACCATCGTCCCTATCTACTGAATTACAGGCTGGGATCTGCAGCCTCATTGACAATTGAATAGAAGTTACTAAACAGTATAAGCGAAATTGGGCTTTATGTGGTAGCTGCGGCTCAGTTGGTAGCACTTTTGTTTCTGCTTTAGAAGGTTGGTGGTTCAAGTTCCACTTAAGAACTTGAACATAATGGAAAATCAATGATGACGCTTCAGTGCAGTAGTGAGGGAGTACTGCACTGTTAATAGTACCATCATTTGGATGAGATGTTAAACCAATTCCCTCTCTGTTCTCTCAGGTAGATGTAAATGATTTTGAAGAAGAGTAGGGGAGTTGTCCCTAGTTCCCTGGCTGATATTTATTCCTTAACCAATACCATAAAAACAGATTATCTGCTCATTATTACATTACTGTTTGTGAGAGCTTGCTGTGTGCAGATTTGTTGCCGAGTTTCCTGCATTACAACAGCAACTACACTTCAAAAGTATTTCATTGGCTGTAAAGCACTTTGAGACATCTGGTGGTCATGAAAGGCACTATATAAATGCAAATCTTTCTGATCAGATTTAATACAACAATTGATATTTCTAAATCACCTTATAAGATAGAAGCACTTCACAGAGACAAAATCAAACAGTGGATGCTGGGTCAAAGAACGAGAGATTAGAAGGGGGCACTAAAAGTTTGTTTAAAGAGGTGGGTTTTAAGGAGGATCTTAAAGGAGGGATGTGAGAGGGGTGGCAGGGTTTAGGAAGAGAATTCCAGAGCCCAGGGCCTCAGAGGCTGCAAACATTTTCAATAAGGTGGGGTGGAGGAAATAACTTTGAAAGGAATAAGCAAAATATGTATGTAAATAATGAAGGTTTATAACTGCCTTCATAAAGCACAATGTGAAATATGGCTTTTGTGCAGCTTTAGCTGCATCTTCAGTGTCCTCTCCTCCTTCCTCATGGAACTTTGTGATTCAAGTATAGAAGATGTTTCCCATCAATACACAAAGAAAGCATTACACTCGAACTGCAGTATGGTGAGACTGATATTTCAAGTTTTTACTGAGCTTATCCTAATTTTGGAATTTGTTTTTTGAGGGTAATAATCAGATTTAATAAGATTTGAGCCTAAACTTTTCTAAGCTTTCTGATTTTAGGCTTAAACCTTATTCTTGCTAGGAAAGAACTGAAAAATATGTCTTAATGGTTAAAAAGAGTCATCTAAATCTGTCTACTTAAATGGAATAAATTGAATGGCTCAAACCAGTAAGATGCGAAGAAAAACAAGTAGCACACAATCAATGAGAGCCTTAAACCTTGTTGAAACTTGAGTGATTTAGGAGAGGAAATAACTGTACATTACAGACAGCCAGAGTCAATCACGATTTAAAAACCAAGCAAGGCAATTAGAGTTTTCCTTCTTACAATTAGCCGACACTTGTCTGACTGAGGTACCTACTAAGTCAATATGATTTGGTGTGGGTCTCTTTGTGTTACCAGACTGCTCAGATGCAGTAGAGAGTAAACATACAGAAGTTTCCACAACAATGGTTTAATTCAGCTGCATTGATCCAGCTGGAGCACTCCTTCCGTACCAGTGTGAGTAGAGGAAGATGAAGAAGTGTTAAGTACCTTTGGGGGACTAAGAATTAAGCTTCTGTATCATTTAACCACTACTTTTCCCTTATCATCTCTCCTACTTTTTCCAATCTTGATGGGGTCCTGCACTGTAGGACTTGTTCCTTTACCTAGGCTTCTCAAATTCAAATTGGTACAAAACAGTGCTGCAGGATTGGGATTGGTCAAGCAGAGAAACTGGACTGCACGCAAAACACCAGAACTAGCTCATAGACAGATGTAAGGTACATTTATATGATCTATACTTCATTATTCAACCAATAAATTATAGATCAATTGCATTGTAGTTGGACACACATCAAATATTTATGCAATACTTGCATTCTTTTTAGCTGTGATAATACCAAATCTTATATTGCAGATGACTAACGCAACAATAGATAATTCGGAACAAATTTAGCTCAAATATTTCATGGTTAATGATAATGTGCAGCTCCCCAAAGAATATTCAAATATAAATCAACACTGATGCAGTCAATCATGGGCTGAATATTCAAAAAGTGATTCCATTTTGTTTCACTTGCAGGGATGGGTGAAAAGCCTTGCGTGATTTATTAATAACCACTCTACCTTAATTATAATTAAGGTATTTAGCTGAAAAGCCACATACTGTTGGAATCAGTTTATACACATGCCCAGCAGGGCTGTCCTGTTATCCTGCTGTTCTGAAGCATTTTATGCAAATGTTCTTGCTCCTTTCCCCAGCGTGTTGAGTATCTGTTAAACCATTCTTTTTCATCCAATTCCACACAATTTCATCAGATTAGCCCATTTGAAGAGTTTTCCAAAATGTTAAGAGTTATCTTTATTGTGAACGCTATTCCCTTTCTAAATTGGATTAAGAATTCTTGGGGACTTCAGCATTAGGGGTCCCACCGACAACATTACAACAGTGACTACACTTCAAAAGTACTTCATTGACTGGAAAGTCCTTTGGAATATCCTAAGCTCATGAAAGTCACTATAAATGCAAGTTTCTCTTCTGTCTTTCACTAAAATACAAATATATAGTAATATGCTGGCCTGTACGACATTTTGCGCAGGCACGATGTATCAAGTGGCCTCTTTCTGTGCCATAATCTTATGACATAATTCTATGACAATTGCACATTTCATTAAGAATAAAGCAAGTCATACCACAACATACTAAGCTTAATTAAAACAATAATCATATCAATATATTATGCTTTATGAAACATATGTGCATGGGTCCCCTTTGGGTACAGCCCCCATCTTCTTCTTCTTTGGCCTCCTTGACTCGAGAGACAATGGGTAAGCACCTGAAGGTGGTCAGTGGTTTGTGAAGCAGTGCCTGGAGTGGCTATAAAAGCCAATTCTAGAGTGACAGACTCTTCCACAGGTGCTATAGATAAGATTGGTTGTTGGGGCTGTTACACAGTTGGCTCTCCCCTTGCGCTTCTGTCTTTTTTCCTGCCAACTGCTAAGTCTCTTCGACTCGCCACACTTTAGCCCTGCCTTTATGGCTGCCCGCCAGCTCTGGCGATCGCTGGCAACTGACTCCAACGACTTGTGATCAATGTCACAGGACTTCATGTCGAGTTTGCAGACGTCTTTAAAGCGGAGACATGGACGGCCGGTGGGTCTGATACCAGTGACGAGCTCGCTGTAGAATGTGTCCCTGGGGATCCTGCCATCTTCCATGTGACTTATAGAGGGTGATGATATTGGCATCACGCATGTCCTGTGGTACTGCTCCCTTGTGCCAGCACAGGCAAAGCAGTTCGTACAGTGCTGAAAGTATAGCAGGCTTGGCACTCTTGATTATTTCAGGGGTAATGCCGTCCTTCCCAGGGGCTTTTCCACGAGCTAGAGAATCAATGGCATCACTGAGTTCCGATTTTGTTGGCTGTACGTCTAGCTCATCCATGACTGTCAGAGACTGGGCTGCATTGAGGGCGGTCTCAGTGACAACATTTTCCCTGGAGTACGGTTCTAGGAAGTGCTCCACCCAGCAGTCCATTTGCTTGCGTTGGTCAGTGATTGTGTCCCCTGATTTAGATTTGAGGGGGGCGATCTTCTTGATGGTTGGCCCAAAAGCTCTCTTAATGCCATCATACATTCCTCTGATGTTTCCGTTGTCAGAGGCCAGCTGGATATGACTGCATAGGTGTTGCCAGTAGTCATTTTCGCAGCACCTGGCTGTTCTTTGTGCAGCGCTTCTGGCTGCTTTAACTGTTACGGATGTTAACTCGCTGGGGCTTTCTTGTAGTTCAGCAGTGCAATGCGCTTAGCGGCTATGACAGGTTCCAGCTCTTCAAAGTGAGATTGAAACCAGTCTGCATTCCGCTTCACACGTTTGCCAAAGGTGGTCATTGCTGAGTCATAGATGACGTCTCTGATGTGGGCCCACTTGGTCTCTGCATTCCCTGTAGGAGTGTTTTGAATGGCTATTTCAAGTGAATTTCGAAACTTATGTAACAGCTGTGGATGAGAAATTCTGCTAGTGTTGATGCGCGGGCGGCCTCCAGCTTGGAGTGATGCAGCTTCTTTGGTTTGAGTTTAACCTTGCTGCACACCAGGGAGTGGTCGGTGTCACTGTCCGCACTGTGGAAGTTGCGTTTGATTTGAACGCTGTTTAAAGAAGCTCGCCTTGTGATGATGAGGTCCAGCTGGTGCCAACGGCGTGATCTTGGGTGCCTCCAAGAAAGCTGGTGATAGAGTTTAGTGTGAAAGAACGAGTTGGTGATGCAGAGGTTATGATAGGTACACAACTCAAGCAGTCTCTGTCCATTCTCATTCATCCTTCCAATGCCATAGCACCCAAGGCAGGAGGGCCATGAGTCATGGACGGCCCCAACACTGGCATTAAAGTCCCCCGGCAGGAACAGGTGTTCGGTGTTGGGGATGCTACTAATTATATCATGGAGTTCCTCGTAGAACTGGTCTTTAGCTTCATGTGGGGAGCAGAGTGTTGGAGCATAGATGTTGAGTAGGTGTACTGGACCAGAGGCAGTGAACAGTCGGATGGACAGTATGCGTTCCGAGCCATTTGAGGGTGGCTCTATCATGCCGAGCAAAGAGTTTCTGATGGCGAAGCCCACTCCATGCTCTCTTGGTTCTTCAGGATCCCTACCCTGCCAGAAGAAGGTGTAGTCTTGCTCTCTTAGAGATCTGCGCACAGGGAGGCGTATCTCCTGAAGTGCTGCAATGTCCACATTGAGTCTACTGAGCTCGTTGTTAATGATGGCGGTCTTCCGAGAATCGTTGATTTGTGTAAGGTCTTCCGACAGGCCAGGACACATAGTTCTGACTTTCCAGCTTGCAAAACGAAGGGCTGGTACCTTCTTTCCTTTTTTCGTCGTGCTGTTTGGTGCAGTGTTACAGTCCACTTATCGGGCAATGACCCTGAGCTCCAAGCACACATTGAAGCAGGTGGACCGTGGCGGGACAGAACCTTACTGACCGGGGGCTGCCCGGTTTGAGGCAATCGGTAGCTGTCCAATGAAACCTCTCCCTCCGACAAAGGCAACCCGTGGCGCAAAATCTCGACGCCAATTGAGCTGGACTTATAACCCGTAACTGCTGCCTTCCGTGTTGTTTCAGTCACTGTGAGGCGCTATGGAGTGACCTCTCCATGGCACATGCCTGGGCCGATGTATGGAGGCTGTGAGTTGCCCAAGCGTCAAAACCCCCTCTCGGCCTTCCTGGTGGGGTCCAAAGGAGTGCAGAGGAACTGCCGGAAACATGCCAAAGGTGACACATGACCGCCTTCAGGGTTCCGCTCCGGATTTTCTGTTCGGGCTTACTCCCTGAGCCTTGGTCTCTCCTGAGATGCCCACAAGGCAGTGGAGTTGATAGGGCCCCTGCTCAGGGATAGGTGGATGCCGGTGGGAGGAGGTGTGGGGAAGGGGGTGCAGGGGGGAAGGGGGTGCGAGGGGAGGGGTGTGGTGGGAAGGGGTGCAGGGAAGGGGAAGCGAGGGGGAGCAGGGAAGGGGGCTGAAGGGGGGGTAGGGGAGGGGGTGCAGGGGAAGGGGCTGCGAGGGGAAGATGGTGCGAGGGGGGAGCTGGGAAGGGGGTGCGAGGGGAACTTGTATATTTGTAAACTATACTGTAACATCGAAGGACAGGAAGACCACATGGCTGTGTTCGGGGAGCCCGTCCACCAGAGCAGCGATGGACAACCCTGAGGTCCACATACACTCCAGGAAGCCGGATTTATTGGTGAATGCCTGAAAGATGAAGGAGCGAGGTCGTTGCTCCCGAGCCGGTGGGAAACTCACTTGTCCGTCCAGAGTGTCGAGCGTGAAGGGCAGCGCGGCCATGCCGGGCTCCAGGGAGGAGACTGCTCTGAGTGAGTGAGGATCACTAGTGGACAATGATGGGAGCTGATGAAAATATAGTCAAATATACATCAAATATAGTCCTGGCATATTCTGCAGCCCGATGTTTTGGTGATTAGTTTTATTTAGACCACAGAAGTTATGAAGTCAGTGAAATATAAAGTGATATTTTCTCTGGGTCTAGTTGAGCTGAAATAGACCCATGTATTAATCCTAGCCTGCCCCTTATCTTTCCTTCCTTCCACAGTCTACAGGTTTTTAATAATCTCAAAATATCATGAATAATTATTCCATTCATTTGTGTCATCCTTCCTGTTTAAATACTTATTTTTGCCCTACCAATTTGCTCTTCCCCTTATCTCATGCCCTCCTGAATGCATTGCATCCTTGCTGTGGTATTTATGACTATTTTCCCCTTTCCTCATTAAAATATTGTTTTTTTTATATTCAATTACAGGATGTAAGCTTCACTGGCAAGGCCAGCATTTGTTGCCCAGCCCTGATACAACTGGGTTGCTTGCTAGGGGCCATTTCAGAGGGCAATTAAGAGTCAACCACATTGCTGTTGGTTTGGAATCACATGCAGGCCAGACCAGGAAAGAACAACAGGTTTCCTTCCCTGAAGAACATTAATGAACCAAGTGGGTTTTTACAACAATCCAGTTCATACGAACATACGAATATATGAATTAGGAGCAGGACTTGGCCACTCAGCCCCTCGAGCCTGCTCCACGATTCAGGGATTTATGATTACTTGGAAAAGCATGGTTTGATTAGAGTTTGATTAGAGCAGGTCATGCCTCACAAGCCTTATTGAATTCTTTGAAGATGTGACAAAACACATTGATGAAGGATGTGGTGTATATGGATTTTAGCAAGGCGTTTGATAAGGTTCCCCATGGTCGGCTCATTCAGAAAGTAAGGAGGCATGGGATACAGGGAAAGTTGGCTGTCTGGATACAAAATTGGCTGGCCCACAGAAGTCAGAGGGTGGTAGTAGATGGAAAGTATTCAGCATGGAGCTCTGTGACCAGTGGTGTTCCGCAGGGATCTGTTCTGGGACCTCTGCTCTTTGTGATTTTTATAAATGACTTGGATGAGGAAGTGGAAGGCTGGGTTAGCAAGTTTGCCGATGACACGAAGGTTGCTGGAGTTGTGGAAAGTGTGGAAGGCTGTTGTAGGTTGCAACGGAACATTGACTGGATGCAGAGCTGGGCTGAGAAGTGGCAGATGGAGTTCAACCTGGAAAAGTGTAAAGTGATTCATTTTGGAAGGTCGAATTTGAATGCGGAATACAGGCTTAAAGACAGGATTCTTGGTAGTGTGGAGGAACAGAGGGATCTTGGGGTCCATGTCCATAGATCGCTCAAAGTTGCCACCCAAGTTGATAGGGTTGTTAAGAAGGCGTATGGTGTGTTGGCTTTCATTAACAGGGGGATTGAGTTTAAGAGCCGCGAGGTTATGCTGCAGCTCTATAAGGCCCTGGTTCGACCACACTTGGAATATTGTGTTCAGTTCTGGCCGCCTCATTATAGGAAGGATGTGGAAGCTTTAGATAGGGTGCAGAGGAGATTTACCGGGATGCTGCCTGGACTGGAAGGCATGTCTTACGAAGAAAGATTGAGGGAGCTAGGGCTTTTCTCATTGGAGCGAAGAAGGATGAGAGGTGACTTGATAGAGGGGTACAAGATGATGAGAGGCATAGACAGAGTGGATAGTCAGAGACTTTTTCCCAGGGTGGAAAGGGCTATCACCAGGGGGCATAATTTTAGGGTGATTGGAGGAAGGTTTCGGGGAGATGTCAGAGGTAGGTTCTTTACACAGAGAATGGTGGGTGCGTGGAATGCGCTGCCAGCGGTGGTAGTAGAAGCAGATACATTAGGAGCATTTAAGCGACTCTTGGATAGGTACATGGATGATAGTAGAATGAAGGGTAGGTAGTTACTTAGATCTTGAGTAGGTTAAAGGTTTGGCACAACATCGTGGGCCGAAGGGCCTGTACTGTGCTGTACTGTTCTATGTTCTATGTTCTAAGAACATCGCTGATCTAATTGTAACCTCAACTCCACATTCCCACCTACCCCCAAAACCGTTTCACCCCCTTGCTGATCAAAAATCTATCTCCCTCTACCTTAAAAATATTCAAATACTCTGCTTCCACCGCCTTTTGAGGAAGAGAGTTCCAAAGACTTACGACCCTCTGAGAGAAAAATTTTCTCTTCATCTCTGTCTTAAATGGGCGACCCTTAAGCCGTGACCCCTAGTTCTAGATTCTCCCACATCCACCCCGTCAAGACCCCTCAGAATTTTATATGTTTCAATTAAGTCATCATGATCACCATTACTGAGACTTGCTTTTTAAAAAAAAATTCTAGATTTATTAAATTTAAAGTCCACCACCTACCATAGTAGGATTTGAACTTGCGTCTCTAGATTATTAGCTCATTAACATTACCACTATGATGCCATTGACTTCAACACTAAATATCCCACCACAGCCCAAGGTGCAATCAGCCAACTCCACACTGACCAGGGATGCAGTCTGGAGCTTGCACAGTCCATACAGTTAAACTACTGGAAAACCTCACTGAGCTATCAAAAAGGATCTTCTGTTCTTTCTCACACTTCAAAAAAAATCTGTAATGCCTTTTATTTTCTTACACCTCTGGTCATGTTAACCTAGAATGGTCATTTCCAAAAGCAATTTGTGGCAGTTGTAGTCAATAGCAGAGAGTGTCTTATTAATCCCTTCTATTTATGAAAATATTTTATAATTTACTCTTACAGTCGTGGAAGATCTGATCTGAATCTTCAAAATGTTAGGGTTGGTAGAAGGATGAGAGGTGTGAGGATGAAGGATCAGCAGTGGAGATGCTGGGGATAATTTTCCCTTTCACTGCCTGGCCAGTTACCATGCTCACTTGGTGGATGACCCACTCCGCCAGGTTACCACCCAGGTGGCGAAGGTACAAATGATCCCGTGTGCATTTGGAAAAAAACAAAACGCTCTTGGACCACAATAGTATTGGCCGATCATCTCAACCATATTTCTGATATATTCAGTGAAGTGCACAGACTTGAGCACAGGATGCAATTCCTCTTTTGATTAAAAAAAACAGGAGAATGTCCCTATTTTTCATCACTATCAAACTGCTGACAAACTCCCAATATGCAAATGATACCATTTAAAGTTGCACATTCTTGCAAGTTTGTTAATTATGTAGAAAAAAGAGGCCTTTTCATTAAAAGGGGAATTTCATTCCTGCTGTGATCGGACAGACCCATTCTATTCTTAAAAGCAAAATACTGCGGATGCTGGAAATCTGAAATAAAAACAAGAAATGCTGGAACCACTCAGCAGGTCTGGCAGCATCTGTGAAAAGAGAAGCAGAGTTAACGTTTCGGGTCAGTGACCCTTCTTCGGAACGTTAACTCTGTTTCTCTTTTCACAGATGCTGCCAGACCTGCTGAGTGGTTCCAGCATTTCTTGTTTTTATTTCCCATTCTATTATTGTTTGAAATCATGCTGTGCAATATTAGTTAAAAAAAAGTGCATGAACTCCTTAGTGTGACATTCCTTCATCTGTTATTTCAGTGAAGGCATTAGGCAATTTATTTTAACAGAAAAACAGAAAATGCTGCAATACACAGTAGGTCCACTGGCATCCGGAAAATAAAAATCCTCCATCCCATCAAACTCTTTAGTAGCAGAAACTAATCCTGAAATGCGAGTCCATCTTTCCTCATTTCCTCTGTCAGACCTACTGTGCACTTCTAGCATTTTCTACTCTATGCTGCCTTGATCAGTCGTTGCACTCTCAACTTTGAGTCAGAAGTTCCACTCCTGTTGTTGGGTGGGCAGTGATTTCAGAGGGCAGTTTAGAGTCAAGGCTGGAATCACAGTAAGCCAGACCAGCAAAGGATGATAGATTTCCTTCCCTAAAGGACATTAGTGAACTGGATGGGTTTTTAATGACTATCAACAATAGTTTCATTACACCATTATTGAGACTAGCTGTCAATTGCAAATCTTTATTAATTAAAGATGCAGGCAGATAGATGGGTGACTGCTAGAAGGGGCAGGCAGTCAGTGCAGGAATCCCCTGTGGCTATCCCCCTTTCTAACAAGTATACCGTTTTGGATACTGTTGGGGGGGATGGCCTATCAGTGGCAGTGGCACCACGGCCGGCACTGTTGTTTAGCAGGGAGGGACAAAGCGCAGAAGAGCAATAGTTACAGGGGACTCTATAGTCAGGGGCACAGATAGGCGCTTCTGTGGACGTGAAAGAGACTCCAGGATGGTATGTTGACTCCCTGGTGCCAGGGTCAAGGATGTCTCTAAACGGACAGGGGGCATTCTGAAGGGGGAGGGTGAACAGCCAGAGGTTGTGGTACACATCGGTACCAACGACATAGGCAGGAAGAGTGATGAGGTCCTGCAGAGTTTAGGGAGTTAGGTAGAAAGTTAAAAGACAGGACCTCTAGGGTTGTAATCTCGGGATTACTCCCTGTGCCACGTGCCAGTGAGGCTAGAAATAGGAAGATAGTGCAGCTAAACACGTGGCTGAACAGCTGGTGTAGAAGGGAGGGTTTCAGATATCTGGACCATTGGGATCTCTTCAGGGACAGATGGGACCTATACAAGAAGGACGGGTTGCATCTAAACTGGAGGGGCACAAATATCCTGGCTGCGAGGTTTGCTAGCGTCACTCGAGAGGGTTTAAACTAGTGTGGCAGGGGGGGTGGGAACCAGAGCAGTAGGACAGCAAGTGAAATAAATGAGGGGGGACTAGTAAATAAGGCCAGTAAGACTAAGAGGAAGAGCAGGCAGGGAGATGTTGCAGAGTACAGCGGGACTGGTGGTCTGAAGTGCATTTGTTTCAATGCGAGAAGTATAACAGGTAAGGCAGATGAACTTAGAGCTTGGGTTAGTACTTGGAACTATGATATTGTTGCTATTACAGAGATTTGGTTGAGGGAAGGACCGGATTGGCAGCTAAATGTTCCAGGATTTAGAAGCTTCAGGCGGGATAGAGGGGGATGTAAAAGGGGTGGGGGAGTTGCATTACTGGTTAAGGAGAATATCACAGCTGTACTGCGGGAGAACACCTCAGAGGGGTCATGCAGCGAGGCAATATGGGTGGAGTTCAGGAATAGGAAGGGTGCAGTCACGATGTTGGGGGTTTACTACAGGCCTCCCAACAGCCAGCGGGAGGTAGAGGAGCAGATATGTAGACAGATTTTGGAAAGATGTAAAGGTAACAGGGTTGTAGTGGTGGGTGATTTTAACTTCCCCTATATTGACTGGGACTCACTTAGTGCTCGGAGCTTGGATGGGGCAGAATTTGTAAGGAGCGTCCAGGAGGGCAACCAGGGAAAGGGTTGGCCCACTCAAGGACAGAGAAGGGAATCTATGTGTGGAGCCAGAGGAAATGGGCGAGGTACTAAATGAGTACTTTGCATCAGTATTCACCAAGGAGAAGGACTTGGTGGATGATGAGCCGAGGGAAGGGAATGTAGATAGTCTCAGTCATCTCATTATCGAAAAGGAGGAGGTGTTGGGTGTCTTGCAAAGCATTAAGGTAGATAAGTCCCCAGGGCCTGATGGGATCTACCCCAGAATACTGAGGGAGGCAAGGGAAGAAATTGCTGGGGCCTTGACAGAAATCTTTGCATCCTCATTGGCTACAGGTGAGGTCCCAGAGAACTGGAGAATAGCCAATGTCGTTCCTTTGTTTAAGATGGGTAGCAAGGATAATCCAGGAAATTATACGCTGGTGAGCCTTACGTCAGCGGTGGGGAAATTATTAGAGAGGATTTTTCGGGACAGGATTTACTCCCATTTGGTAACAAATGGACATATTAGTGAGAGGCAGCATGGTTTTGTGAAGGGAAGGTCGTGTCTTATTAATTTGATTGAGTTTTTTGAGGAAGTGACGAAGATGATTGATGAAGGAAGGACAGTGGATGTTATCTATATGGACTTCAGTAAAGCCTTTGACAAGATCCCTCATGGCAGACTGATACAAAAGGTGAAGTCACATGGGATCAGAGGGGAGCTGGCAAGATGGATACAGAACTGGCTCGGTCATAGAAGACAGAGAGTAGCAGTGGAAGGGTGCTTTTCTGAATGGAGGGATGTGACTAGTGGTGTTCCGCAGGGATCAGTGCTGGGACCTTTGCTGTTTGCAGTATATATAAATGATTTGGAGGAAAATGTAGCTGGTCTGATTAGTACGTTTGCGGACGACACAAAGGTTGGTGGAGTTGCGGACAGTGATGAGGATTGTCAGAGGATACAGCAGGATATAGATCGGTTGGAGACTTGGGCGGAGAAATGGCAGATGGAGTTTAATCTGGACAAATGTGAGGTCATGCATTTTGGAAGGTCTAATGCAGGTGGGAAGTATACAGTAAATGGCAGAACCCTTAGGAGTATTGACAGGCAGAGAGATCTGGGCGAACAGGTCCAAAGGTCACTGAAAGTGGCAATGCAGGTGGATAAGGTAGTCAAGAAGGCATACGGCATGCTTGCCTTCATCGGTCGGGGCATAGAGTATAAAAATAGGCAAGTCATGCTGCAGCTGTACAGAACTTTAGTTAGGCCACACTTAGAATATTGCGTGCAATTCTGGTCGCCACACTACCAGAAGGACATGGAGGCTTTGGAGCAGGTACAGAGGAGGTTTACCAGGATGTTGCCTGGTCTGGAGGACATTAGCGATGAGGAGAGGTTGGATAAACTCGGATTGTTTTCACTGGAACGACGGAGGTGGAGGGGCGACATGATAGAGGTTTACAAATTTATGAGCGGCATGGACAGAGTGGATAGTCAGAAGATTTTTCCCAGGGTGGAAGGGTAAGTTACTGGGGGACATAGGTTTAAGATGAGGGGGGCAAAGTTTAGAGGGGATGTGCGAGGCAAGTTCTTTACACAGAGGGTGGTGAGTGCCTGGAACTTGTTGCCGGGGGAGGTGGTGGAAGCAGGTACCGTAGAGACGTTTAAGAGGCATCTTGACAAATGCATGAATAGGATGGGAATAGAGGGATACGGACCCCGGAAGTGCAGAAGGTTTTAGTTTAGGCAGGCATCAAGATCGGCGCAGGCTTGGAGGGCCAAATGGCCTGTTCCTGTGCTGTACTGTTCTTTGTTCTTTGTTCTAAATTTCAACTCCACTAGTTGTAATGGTGGGATTTGAACCTGTGTCTCCAAAGCATTAAATGTACTAATGCAGCAGCATTACCACTGCTCCACCATCTCCCTTTTGTTCCTGTAAGACAAGGCCTGTGTGGTTCCTTTCAGGCTACAGCACAGCCACACATCCATGTAGCTTAGCAGGAACATTGCTGATGGGATTTTAAACTGTGGCCCTGTCTACCCTCTCAGGTGGATCCCATAGCTCTATTTGAAGAAAGGTAGGCAAGTTTTTCTCGCATCCTGACCAATGTTTTATGGGACCTTGCCGTGTACAATTGTGGTTGCTTTGTTTCATTACAACAGCAACTGCACTTCAAAAGTATTTCATTGGCTATAGGTGCTATGACATAATGGCCAGATAATCTGTTTTAGTGATGTTGTTTGAAGAATAAATGTTGTCCAAGACACCAGAGAGAACTATCCTGCTCTTCTTTGCAATAGAGCCTGAGAGAGCAGACAGCACCTCTGACAATGCAGCATTCCCTCCATACTGTGCTGGAGATTCAGCCGAGATCGTGTATTCAATTCTCCAAAGTGAGACTTGAACCAAAAACATTCCGACTCGGAGGTGAAAATGCTCCACTGTGTTTAGCTGACACCTACTTTCATTTTAGCATACAGCTGAAGAAGGTTGGAGATGGCACCATCTGTGAGGTGTCGAATAAAGTTTCCCCTGTCACAGTTCTTGAATACCTCAAGCAGTATCACAGCAAATAGTTTGCTGAACAGGGTTGGGGCAAGAACACAACTTTGTTTGATGCTGTTAGTGATTACAAATGGTGATGACATATGACCCTACTACTAGGGCATCATACCGAAATATAATTGCTGGACACCGTTAACAAATCTACTAAGTAATTTGAACTATATGCAGGTCTCTCACAGTGCATCACGATTCACAGTATCAAGTGCCCTTGTCAAGTCAACAAAAATACATATGCAGATCTGTTGCTCCTCTCTGCACTTTTCCTAGATATGGCAGACTGAAAAAATTAGGATGGATATTCAGCAACCGGCCTGAAAGCTGCATTGCCTTTCATGGAGAAGTTTTTTTTCCACTGATTATTCGTTCAGTCAACAGAGCATAATGCAGAAAAATGTTTGACCCGCTACAAATGAAGTGAAATTGTGCGTTGACTATCACAGCTTGAGTGGTCACCTTTTGCAATTGTAGAGCTACGTATTGTTGCCAGCTTTGATATCTTACGGAGAAGTTGCAAGTTCTCTGATCTTGGCTGATCGGTGACATGCTCCATGACTGAGCTTTTTTTAAATTCTTTCATGGGGTGTGACCGTCGCTGGCAAGGCCAGCTTTTGTTCCCATCCCTACTTGCCCATGAGAAGGTGGTGGTGAGCCGCTGTCTTGAACCGCTGCAGTCTGTCTGGTATAGGTACACCAACAGTGCTGTTAGGAAGGGAGTTCCAGGTTTTTGACCCAGCGACAGTGAAGGAACGGTGATATAGTTGCGATTACAGAGACTTGGTTGAGGGAAGGGCAGGATTGGCAGCTCAATGTTCCAGGCTTTAGAAGCTTCAGGCGGGATAGAGGGGGATGTAAAAGGGGTGGGGGAGTGGCATTACTGGTTAAGGAGAATATCACATCTGTACTGCGGGAGGACACCTCAGAGGGGTCATGCAGCGAGGCAATATGGGTGGAGCTCAGGAATAGGTAGGGTGCAGTCACGATGTTGGGGGTTTACTACAGGCCTCCCAAAAGCCAGCGGGAGGTAGAGGAGCAGATATGTAGACAGATTTTGGAAAGATGTAAAGGTAACAGGGTTGTGGTGGTGGGTGATTTTAACTTCCCCTATATTGACTGGGACTCACTTAGTGCTAGGGGCTTGGATGGGGCAGAATTTGTGAGGAGCATCCAGGAGGGCTTCTTGAAACAGTATGTACATAGTCCAACTAGGGATGGGGCCATTCTGGGCCTGGTATTGGGGAATGAGCCCGGCCAGGTGGTCAAAGTTTCAGTGGGGGAGCATTTCGGGAGCAGAGACCATAATTCCATAAGTTTTAAGGTACTTGTGGATAAAGATAAGAGTAGTCCTCGGGTGAAAGTGCTAAATTGGGGGAAGGCTAATTATAACAATATTAGGCAGGAAATTAAGAATTTAGATTGGGGCCGGCTGTTTGAGGGTAAATCAACATCTGACATGTGGGAGTCTTTCAAACGTCAGCTGATTAGAATCCAGGACTAGCATGTTCCTGTGAGGAAGAAAGACAAGTTTGGCAAGTTTCGGGAAGCTTGGATAACACGGTATATTGTGAGCCTAGTCAAAAAGAAAAAGGAAGCATTTGTAAGGGCTGGAAGGCTAGGAACTGATGAAGCACTTAACGAATATAAAGACAGTAGGAAGGAACTTAAGCAAGGAGTCAGGAGGGCTAAAAGGGGTCATGAAAAGTCGTTGGCAAACAGGATTAAGGAAATTCCCAAGGCTTTTTATCCATATATAAAGAGCAATAGGGTAACCAGGGAAAGGGTTGGCCCACTCAAGGACAGAGATGGGAATCTATGTGTGGAGCCAGAGGAAATGGGCAAGGTGCTAAATGTGTACTTTGCATCAGTATTCACCAAAGAGAAGGACTTGGTGGATGATGAGCCTAGGGAAGGGAGTGCAGATAGTCTCAGTCATCTCATTATCAAAAATGAGGAGGTGTTGGGTGTCTTGCAAAGCATTAAGGTAGATAAGTCCCCAGGGCCTGATGGGATCTACCCCAGAATACTGAGGGAGGCAAGGGAAGAAATTGCTGGAGCCTTGACAGAAATCTTTGCATCCTCATTGGCTACAGGTGAGGTCCCAGAGGACTAGAGAATAGCCAATGTTGTGCCTTTGTTTAAGAAGGGTGGCAAGG
This sequence comes from Heterodontus francisci, assembly GCF_036365525.1. Classification (NCBI taxonomy): domain Eukaryota; kingdom Metazoa; phylum Chordata; class Chondrichthyes; order Heterodontiformes; family Heterodontidae; genus Heterodontus; species Heterodontus francisci. The sequence goes on from NC_090375.1 coordinate 44,532,707, forward strand.
ATAATCCAGGAAATTATAGGCCGGTGAGCCTTACGTCAGTGGTAGGGAAACTATTAGAGAGGATTATTCGGGACAGGATTTACTCCCATTTGGAAACAAACTGACTTATTAGCGAGAGACAGCATGGTTTTGTGAAGGGGAGGTCGTGTCTTACTAATTTGATTGAGTTTTTTGAGGAAGCAACGAAGATGATTGATGAAGGAAGGGCAGTGGATGTTATCTATATGGACTTCAGTAAAGCATTTGACAAGGTCCCGCATGGCAGACTGGTACAAAAGGTGAAGTCACATGGGATCAGAGGTGAGCTGGCAAGATGGATACAGAACTGGCTCGGTCATAGAAGACAGAGGGTATCAGTGGATGGGTGTTTTTCTGAATGGAGGGATGTGACTAGTGGTGTTCCGCAGGGATCAGTGCTGGGACCTTTGCTGTTTGTAGTATATATAAATGATTTGGAGGAAAATGTAGCTGGTCTGATTAGGAAGTTTGCGGACGACACAAAGGTTGGTGGAGTTGCGGATAATGATGAAGATTGTCAGAGGATACAGCAGGATATAGATCAGTTGGAGACTTGGGCGGAGAAATGGCAGATGGAGTTTAATCCGGACAAATGTGAGGCATTTTGGAAGGTCTAATGCAGGTGGGAGGTATACCATAAATGGCAAAACCCTTAGGAGTATTGACAGGCAGAGAGATCTGGGCGTACAGGTTCACAGGTCACTGAAAGTGGCAACGCAGGTGGATAAGGTAGTCAAGAAGGCATATGGCATGCTTGCCTTCATCAGTCGGGGCATAGAGTATAAAAATTGGCAAGTCCTGTTGCAGCTGTACAGAACCTTAGTTAGGCCAGACTTAGAATATTGCGTGCAATTCTGGTCGCCACATTACCAGAAGGATGTGGAGGCTTTGGAGAGGGTACAGAGGAGGTTTACCAGGATGTTGCCTGGTCTGGAGGGCATTAGCTATGAGGAGAGGTTGGAAAAAGCCAGATTGTTTTCACTGGAACAACGGAGGTGGAGGGGCGACATGATAGAGGTTTACAAAGTTATAAGCGGCATGGACAGAGTGGATAGTCAGAAGCTTTTTCCCAGGGTGGAAGAGTCATTTCTGGGGGATATAGGTTTAAGGTGCGAGGGGCAAAGTTTAGAGGGGATGTGCGAGGCAAGTTTTTTACGCAGAGGGTGGTGAGTGCCTGGAACTTGCTGCCAGGGAAGGTGGTGGAAGCAGATACGATAGCGACGTTTAAGAGACATCTTGACAAGTATATGAATAGGAAGGGAATAGAGGGATATGTGCCCCGGAAGTGCAGAAGTTGTTAGTTTAGGCAGGCATCAAGATCGGCGCAGGCTTGGAGGGCCGAATGGCCTGTTCCTGTGCTATACTGTTCTTTGTTCTTTGTTCCAAGTCAGGATGATGTGTGGCCTGGAGGGGAACTTGCAAAACCATGCATCTGCTGCCCTTCTCCTTCTAGGTGGTAGAGGTCGCGGTTTGGTACACACCAGAAGATTATCTCTTGGTTAGTTTGCTTATCCGAGTCGGGCCACTGATGCTCCAATTGAAGTGGGAGGATATAAAAAAGTAACCAGAGTTCCTGTTACATACCAATTTGCAGATGTCAGGTGAGGTCTTCTGTGGTGGAATAGCCTGTCAACTGCTCGCTGTCTAACTTTTTTATTCGTTCGTGGGATGTGGGCATCATTGTCTAGGCCAGCATTTATTGCCCATCCCTAATTGCCCTTGAGAAGGTGGTGGTGAGCCACGTCTAGGCTCGCGGATGAAGATTGACCACCGAGTTACCTGACATGAGTAGTTCACTCCTTTAGTCTATCAACCTGTTACTTCAAACACATGTTATAAAGTAAAACCTTTACCTCATCCCATATGAAGCTCAAGGAGATTATGAGGGAGTGAGACCAATGGTAGTGCTTCTCCCACCCTGGATAACAGCAGCTGACTCAGCACAGACTATGGACAGAAACCCTCCTGTAAAAATATCATCTGAACTCTTGGATCAAGTAGTGGCTTGAATCATATCCAACTGCATTACTTGTCAATCAATTTGTTGATGAAGCTCAGAGTTTATCAATGAATCCAGTGTCTGAAATTATATGAAGAAGAGCTCAGTTTCAAACAGACAGCTGATTCCTGTGATTGAAACATTTTCTTCAAACGGAAACGCTGTTGTGTCACATGAATCACATTCCAGTGATATCAGATTCCATTTTATAGCAGGTTACAGAGGAATAGAATGCCCTTATGAGACTTGAAATGTTTATTATAAATACTGCTTATTGCAAGTCTTATCATCTGCAATGCAATACAAACAACAAACAACAGTACAGCACAGGAACAGGCCATTCGGCCCTCCAAGCCTGCGCCGATCTTGATGCCTGCCTAAACTAACAACTTCTGCAATTCCGGGGCACATATCCCTCTATTCCCTTCCTATTCATGTATTTGTCAAGATGTGTCTTAAACGTCGCTATCGTATCTGCTTCCACCACCTCCCCTGGCAGCAAGTTCCAGGCACTCACCACCCTCTGTGTAAAAAACTTGCCTCGCACATCCGCTCTGAACTTTGCCCCTCGCACCTTAAACCTATGTCCCCTAGTAACTGACTCTTCCACCATGGGAAAAAGCTTCTGACTATCCACTCTGTCCATGCCGCTCATAACTTTGTCAACCTCTAGCATGTCGCCCCTCCACCTCCGTCGTTCCAGTGAAAACAATCTGGCTTTTTCCAACCTCTCCTCATAGCTAATGCCCTCCAGACCAGGCAACATCCTGGTAAACCTCCTCTGTACCCTCTCCAAAGCCTCCACGTCCTTCTGGTAATGTGGCGACCAGAATTGCACGCAATATTCTAAGTCTGGCCTAACTAAGGTTCTGTACAGCTGCAACATGACTTGCCAATTTTTATACTCTATGCCCCGACTGATGAAGGCAAGCATGCTATATGCCTTCTTGACTACCTTATCCACCTGCGTTGCCACTTTCAGTGACCTGTGGACCTGTACGCCCAGATCTCTCTGCCTGTCAATACTCCTAAGGGTTTTGCCATTTACTGTATACCTCCCACCTGCATTAGACCTTCCAAAATGCCTCACATTTGTCCGGATTAAACTCCATGTGCCATTTCTCCGCCCAAGTCTCCAACTGATCTATATCCTGCTGTATCCTCTGACAATCCTCATCATTATCCGCAACTCCACCAACCTTTGTGTCATCCACAAACTTAGTAATCAGACTCGCTACATTTTCCTCCAAATCATTTATATATACTACAAACAGCAAAGGTCCCAGCACTGATCCCTGCGGAACACCACTAGTCACATTCCTCCATTCAGAAAAACACCCATCCACTGATACCCTCTGTCTTCTATGACCGAGCCAGTTCTGTATCCATCTTGCCAGCTCACCTCTGATCCCGTGTGACTTCACCTTTTGTACCAGTCTGCCATGCGGGACCTTGTCAAAGGCTTTACTAAAGTCCATATAGATAACATCCACTGCCCTTCCTTTATCAATCATCTTCGTCACTTCCTCAAAAAACTCAATCAAATTAGTAAGACACGACCTCCCCTTCACAAAACCATGCTGTCTCTCGCAAATAAGTTTGTTTGTTTCCAAATGGGAGTAAATCCTGTCCCGAATAATCTTCTCTAATAGTTTCCCTACCACTGACGTAAGGCTCACCGGCCTATAATTTCCTGGATTATCCTTGCCACCCTTCTTAAACAAAGGCACAACATTGGCTATTTTCCAGTCCTCTGGGACCTCACCTGTAGCCAATGAGGATGCAATGATTCCTGTCAAGGCCCCAGCAATTTCTTCCCTTGCCTCCCTCAGTATTCTAGGGTCGATCCCATCAGGCCCTGGGGACTTATCTACCTTAATGCTTTGCAAGACACCCAACACCTCCTTTTTGATAATGAGATGACTGAGACTATCTGCACTCCCTTCCCTCGGCTCATCATCCACCAAGTCCTTCTCTTTGGTGAATACTGATGCAAAGTACTCATTAGCACCTCGCCCATTTCCTCTGGCTCCACACATAGATTTCCACTCCCATCTCTGTCCTTGAGTGGGCCTTGTATCACCTTGTGAATTTGTACTGCAGAACCTAATGTCAAACTTAGAATCAGTGCCCCGAGATTGGGATGGGGGTGGGGGGGGGGGTGGGGGTTGGTGGGAGAAAATAGCTTGGGGCTCCTGCTCCCCATCTCTGAGCAGTGACCCCTGTTGAACTGTGGTATATGCATGTGTGAGTGAGAGAATGAATGGGGTCATTTTGACTTTGTGCAATAGTGTGAAATGGGTAAAAGTGAATCAGAAGCCAGTTTTCCATCATTGCACAATTACCCCCAATAGGTGTGACAACAAATTGTGATTCCCGCAATGGTCAAATAGCCTGCTAACACCATTAATGCTCATATGTGGCTAATATGTTTCCATAGTTATAATAGTTTCCATGGAACAGCAGTCCAGCTGAAAAGTTAGCGCCTTTAGGAGATTACACAAGTAAATTGGCAACAAAAAGGGAATCTCTGGGAGTAGCTCACTCCTCTAGTCTATGAACCTGTTACTTCAAACTCGTTTTAAAATAAAACCTTTACCTCATCCCATATGAAGCTCCATTTAAACAAAACAGGAGCTCAGATTGGGGCAAAAGGAAAGAGTAGTAGAAAGCAGCCTGTCGAGTTTGTATAAATGAGGTTGTGCTCAGTGACTTTGCCCTTAGTTTCGCACTGCAGGATGAATCCTGCCTCACTTCAGCCAAAGCACTTAGTTGCAGCCAGCCAGAGGGAAATACCAGGCAGAAACCCCTCCCCAGCGGGTGTAGGCTGCTGTAAAGGAAATGCAGCACAGACCTGCTTTTTAATGGTATTGTCTTTCTCAGTGGAGTGGAAAATAACGTCATCCCATCAGCAGCTAAAGGGCAGCGCATCACGCCTCAAAGCGAAATAGAACAGAGAAATTTTTTTTTCTTCTTAAAATTACCTGCCTGAGTGTTTCACTCACAGTAGCTAGCAGTTTGTGATTATCTTTAAAGGTTTCTTTTTATTGATTTGAGTACGTGTGCAGTACTTGTGTGTCTATAAATCTTTATATATAGGCCAGTTGATATTGTCAAAGTATTGCCTGCAAACCAGAATAAAGATTGTCCCTCTGTTCCTGTAACAGTCTCTGCTTGTCACCCCCTCTCAATGCCTTTTGTATCTCTATTTATCTTGGAGCCTTTTTCTAGCTTTGCTTGTCTATTTGTAAACTTTCCCTTTAGCTTTTCTCCCTTCAGTGTCTCAGAAGCTCAGTTTCTTCCTTAGCAGTGAGTATTTGTAAACTTGGATTTACAACCCTCCTTGGAATTTACATGGGCATCATTTCAAAATACCCATTTTTTTAATGTACTGCATTTACTTACTTAAAAAAGTGTTGTCCAGAGGATATTGGTGACACTAGCAAGGCCACATTTATTGCTCATCCCTATTGCTCTGAAAAAGCGGGCTTAATCTTTGATCCTACTCACTGATGCTCAGTTTGGGTTCCGCCAGGGCCACTCAGTTCCTGACCTCTTTACAGTCTTTGTCCACACATGGATAAAAGAGCTGAACTCAAAGGGTGATGTGAGAGTGACTGCCCTTGACATCAAGGCAGCATTTGACCGAGTAGGGCATCAATGAGCCCGAGCAAAACTGGAGTCAATGGGAATCAGGGGGAAAACTCGCCGCTGGTTGGAGTCATACCGAGCATAAAGGAAGATGGTTGTGGTTGTTGGAGGTTAATCATCTCAGTCCCAGGACATCACTGCAGGAGTTCCTTAGGGTAGTGTCCTAGGCCCAACCATCTTCAGCTGCTTCATCAATGATCTTCCCCCCCATCATAAGGTCAGAAGTAGGGATGTTCACTGATGATTGCACAATATTCAGCACCATTTGCGACTCCTCAGATAATGGTGCAGCCCGTGTCCAGACGCAGCAAGACTTGGACAACATCCAAGCTTGGGCTAATAAGTGGCAAGTAAGTGGCATTCGCACCACACAAGTGCCAGGCAATGTCCATCACCAACAAGAGAGAGCCTAACCACCTCCCCTTGATGTTCAATGGCATTGTCATCGCTGAATCCCTCATTATCAACATCCTGGGGGGTTACCAATGACCAGAAACTGAATTGGACCAGCCACATAAATACTGTGGCTACAGCAGCAAGTCAGAGGCTGGGAATTCTGTGGCAAGTAACTCACTTCCTGACTCCCCGATGCCTGTCCACCATCCACAAGATACAAGTCATGAGTGTAATGGAATACTCTCCACTTGCCTGAATGGGTGCAGCTCCAACAACACGCAAGAAGCTCAACACCATGCATGGCAAGGCAACCGCGTGATTGGAACCCCCATGCACAAACATTCATTCCCACCGACTACAAGATGCATTGCAGAAATCTCACCAAGTCTCCTTCAACAGCACCTTCCAAACCGCGACCTTTACCAACTAGAACAAGGACAGCAGATGCATGGGAACACAACCACCTGCAAGTTCCCCTCCAAGTCACACAGCATCCTGTCTTGGAACTATATCATCGTTCCTTCACTGTTGCTGGATCAAAATCCTGGAACTCCCTTCCTAACAGCACTGTGGGTGTACCAACACCCCAAGGACAGCAACGGATCAAGAAGGTAGCTCACCACCACCTTCTCAACCGCAGTTAGGGATGGGCAATAAATGCTGGCCTAGCCAGCGACCCCCACATCCCATGAAAGAATAATCAAAAAATCTGCAATCCTTGTGGTGTTGGTGGTCTCACAATGGCGTTAGGTAGGGAATTCCAGGATATTGACCGAGCAGAGATGAAGAGAACAACAATATATGTTGAAGGCAAGATAGTGTGTTACTTCGAGAGGAACATGAAGGTGATGGTGTTCGCATGACATTGCTGCTCTTCTCCTCTGTTGTAGAAGCCACAGAGCTGGAAGCTACTGTGGATGAGACCTCTGGCAATATTTTAATAAGGAGTAACCCAATATATCTAATATTGCTGAAGTATCAGGTGTTACCTGGGCAAATGACAGAGAAAGAGCGAGAGTAGACAGAGCAACTGCATGAGCCTGGCATCATCTGACGTTAGTAAAGTATTTTTGTATTTGATAGATTTTTATTGGGTTGATACCTGAATAATAACACAAAACGACACCATCTATCACTCCTCTGCAGAAGATAAGCGACAATCAGACTTCAACCGGTGTTTACAAGGAAATGGTAACAACAACAGAGTTTTAACCAGTCCACACATAGTTCTGACATTTGACTCTACTCCTAAACATTGTAAAGACTGAGTGTTGTCTCCAGATCACCAGCTGTAGGGAACAAACCAACCCTAACATGCACTACTTATCATTTGACAGGAAAAAGTTTGTACCAAATGGATTCACTGGAGCTTTTACAGAGATATGGCACCTTCCTGTTCTCCAAACTGCACAATACAATGTGAATCATCCCATTATGTTGTCATGGGAGCTTAAAGCTACTTGTACCAGTATAAAGCCTGCCAGTGAATGATATTTTACCATGTCAAATCCATATGGAAAATCGCAATTCCTTAAAGAGGGTGGAAGAAATTTTTCTGACCTGTGCCTTGTGTCCTCCTACAAACATAAAATCTTAGTCTCCCCTTTGGCAATCTTTAAGTTTGGCTTGTGGAGGGAGAAAAGCCACACTGTGATCAATATAGATTGAGTTCATCAATTCCTGTCTGATACACGATTTTTCCTGAACTGCTGGGGCAATGCAAAAGTCACGAGAAAGGAATTCACTCAAAGATGGATGATATAGGGTGCAAGGATAAATAAATGGGGTTAGTTTTATGAGACCACAAGTAGGCATATCGGAAAATTGGTCACATGTCGCCCACAATTTTTGGAAAATTAGGTGCAGTACATGATTGAATTTCTGATATGTGCTCATGGTGGACAAGGCTACCCACTTTGATGACTCATCAAATTACCACTTTTTTGTGAAAATGTATTTTGTTTACCATTTTGGGCAGGGGCAACAGGAACCCTGCAGAGCCTTTCATTGGCAGAATAAATGGGCTTTCTTACAGTACAGAGGAGATTTTTCAGCTCATTGTGCCTGTACCAGCTCTGAAAAGCTCTCCAATTAGTCTCACTGCCATGCTCTTTCCCCATGGCCCTGCATTTTTCTTTTCCTTTTGACAATATATCTATAATGTCTTTTTGAAAGTTACTGTTGATTTTGCTCCCACCACCTTTGCAGACATTGCATTCCAGATCATAATGATTTGCTGTGTGAAAAAATTATCCTTATCTCTTCTTGAGTCTATGATGTAGTAGGACTAGTCAAAGACCCTACTTGTTAGGTGCAGTTCAGTGCTTTTTGTATTATTGTTCTGTCATTGGGCTGAATTTTATAAGCCCACCGCCGAAATCGCACGCCAAAGAGACGCCTCGATTCCAAGCGCGCAGCTCATTTAAAAAGCCAGGGCGGGCTGCCCCCTCACCCCCGATCACATGGAGGGATGGGCTGTCTGACCTGTCAATGGCGTCAGCTGCCTGTGCTCAGGCGTTGGCGCATTTTTTTAAAGGGCTGTCAGCCCTACCGTGAAATTTAAATATTTAAAGTTAAATGGAATTTAAAAAAAATAAATACATCTCCTTTGTCCCTCTCCCACCCCCCAACAATAATTAAATTAATTATTTTCCCTTCTCCCCATCCAAAATACTTACCTTTACCATCTGACCATCCCCCCTCAAACGGCACAAACTTTCGCCTACAACCCTTCCCACCATCCCCAACATCAATGGTGCTAATTTCCCCCCACATTGATAAACTTACCTCTCCCCTTCTCCCAACAAGTGTTCTGCTTCTTCTCCCTGGATGGGGATCCAAAGGCGCGGCAGTACCTGCCGCAGGGGTGTAGGGACATCAGGAGGCGACGTGAAATTAATTAATTCAGGTATTTTAATTTATTAAAATATTTAAATTGCGGTCCCGTTGCTGAGTGATGGGGGGGTGGGGGGGTGCCGTCACGAGTCTTCGCTGCCACCGGTAATAACAGGCCGAGCCCTGCCCGCATCGATGTCTGTGACTTGCCTCATCCGGGGCCATCTTCAGGCCCCCCGGCAGCACCCCCTCCCCTCCACGCCACAGAGCCTGATGTCGAGGGCTCCTTAAAATCCATTCCATTGTGATTGCAATGAGCTCCGGCCCAAGTTTTATTCTACTGGACTGGATTTTATGGACTTTCCTGAGGCAGGGTTTGAGGTGTGGGGGCCCCATAGAATTGCAACGGGTGGCGGGAGTATGTGGACAAGCAATTTTGCCGGGGGCAGGATTGACCGATGATAGCCTACCCACCCAGAGGCCAATTGAATTCCTTAAATGGCCTATTATTGGCCACTTAAGGGCCTCTTCCTGCCACCACTGGTATCTAACCAGTGGCGGGGTGGGGTGGGGGGGTGGTGCCTCCACCATGCGGGGAGGACATCTTGTAAAATGAGGACTTCTCCTTGTGGGCTTGAGAGGGTATCCCTCCTTTTTGGGAAATCTGTAGCCCACAGAGGACCCCTGCTGGCAAAGCCTCCACCTCCATGGACCACCTTTTACTAGACTTCACGCTCACCCTCTCAACACCTCCCACCCTTCGCTGGGGCCTTCTGGACTGGTCCCAGCGACCCCGCTTTACTTACTTGAGGTCCAGGTTTCCAGCACTGAGCCTGGGTCCAAGGTCTCTGCAGTACCCACAGTGGCCACCGCTAGCGGTGGCTCTGCCGATTCTGCTGAGCTGCTGGCTTTGTGATTGGCCGGCAGCTCTTTGAGGCGGGATCCCCATCTTTAAAGGAACAGGGATCCCTGCCGGGGCACTTAGGCAGAAAAACACTGGAGGATCACTCCGGGGTGGCAAGAAAAGGCTGAGGCGGTGCTCCCTCCACCTTTTCAGCCCAGCGCCAGGAGCCCCCCCTCCTTCACAAAATCCACTGTGTGCAAATAAATGGAAGAGATATTTTTCAAATAATCTTTAAAAAGTCAAATTGGGATTTTTCTGTCAACTGATAAAACCCTAAGTTATTTTTTAAAAAAAGGAAGCCAGATGAATGCTGATGGGCTATTTGATATTTTTGTAACCTTTTGAGTTGATTATCACAATCAGACAACACAGCAGGAACATATTTGACAAAAACCCATTCTTGAAAGTGGCCGCATAATGAGACTCTCATGTTATTTGTGAAACATTAATGTTCTTTTCTCAGAAATAAGAGAACAGACGTATTTACTCCTTAAAGAGGTACAGTAGCATAGTGGTTAAATTACTGGATGAGGAAATCCAGGGATCCAGACTAAATATCCAAAGACATAAGTACAAACCTCACTATAGCAATTAGGGAACTTAAATTCAACCAGCTAAATAATATGTCTCATCATAAAACCTGGTTCACTCATGCCTTTTAGGGATGGAAACCTGCTGTCCGTACCTGGTCTGGGCTATATGTGATTCCAGACCAACAGGAAAGTAGTTGACTCTTGCCGACTGCCAAAATGGTCGAGCAAGTCCCTTATTTGTATTCAAGAAGGTGTCTCACCACCACCTTCTCAAGGGCAATTAGAGATGGGCAATAAATATTGGCCAAATCCTGTAAATAAGTTTAAAAAAAGCCAACGGTGCAGTAAAAAAAGTAGGCACGAAGGGAACCATAAAATCTACTCCTTAGTAAGGAGTGCTATTTTCTGGCAGCCATTTTAGGCCAGTCTGAAGTGGTCTTACTAAAAAGGAGACTAGAATTAAGTTTTGTCACTGATGGTCTAGTCCCACTGCTGGAGCCGAAAGCAGGAGCTGACCAAGCTCGGGAAAGCAGTTGGATCCTGGGGTGGCATTTTGCTGGGGGAAGCCAATTAAGAGGTCGTCTAGGCCACCGTCCAAGAGATTTCAGCCCAATCAGAGGGCCAGTAGCTCAGCAGCCTCAGCAGCACCAGTGTTATCGGTCGCCATTGCTGCACCACCATGGAGAGGACACCTCAATGGTGGGATGTCCTCGAAGATAGGTACATTTAGTTCAGGGAATCTGGGGCCAGCAGGCAGGCCCCAGCGATCAGGGTTGGAGAGGGGATGGGTCATGGTGCATCAGTGGCGCTGTTGTTGTGGGGGAGGCCATAGTGGCTGGGGCATTCTCTGTTGGCCATGAAGCACCAATTATGGAGGGAGTACCCTCCCAGAACCCAATGGGAAGTAGCCAGGGTTTACATGACAGACTCTCCACATGGCAGCAGGCCCTCCTGATGTAGGCATACTGCTCGTGGGGGTGGGAGGAGGTCCTTAACTGGGCACTTAAGTGGTTCTATTGGCCACCTGGTGGGCAGCCGCACCATCAAGGTTCCTGCTGTGGGCTATATGCTATGGCAGAGGGAAGACGTCAGGCTCCCCTCCCATCGCCTTCACCCGTCATATTGCCAGCATTCCCGCCTTTCAGCCCTTCTTCAGTGGGCCAGGAAAATTCATCCCACAGTTTTATTAAAATATTATAATGAATTTAAATGAAACGCAGTGTAATTTTTCAATTTCTTAGGCCAGAATTCGGCTGGGTTTAAGGTAAGTGTTCTTGAAGTGTCTGCAGATTTTGGGGCCAGAATCTTACACCCCCCCACCCCCCTCCACAGGAGAGGGCTGGTGGCGGGGGCAGGGTGGTGGGTAAAACTGAGTGGGAGGTGGGGGGACAGCTCGTTCCTGATTCCGTCCCACCCCCTCTGCAATTTTACCGGGGGTGGGGGGGGTGGCGGTGGCGGGAAATGGCCAATTGACTGCCGCTTACGGGCCTTCTCCCACCGCTGCTGGTATTTTACCAGTGGACGGCAGGCACCTCAGGCCCCCAGAATGACACCAGGTAAAAACTGGCGGCCTCCTTGTGGGCTGGGTGGGGGCCCTCCTAATCGGGCACCCTGTGCCCTATGGAGGGCACCCCCAAAGCCACATCTGCCCCCACTGAAATAAAGTTGTCAACCCCACCCTCGACAGACCTCCATTGCCTCGCTGGAGCCCCGCCGATTGTCCCCAGCGAGGTCCTAAAACCTACCTCTCTTCCGGGGCCAACATCCATAATTCTGTCGATGGCTGGGTGCAGTCCCAGCAGTGTCCACCAATCCCGATAGCGCTGCTGGGACTAAGAGCTGCCGGCCTGCTGATTGGCTGGCAGCTCTTGGCGGCAGACTTCCTGCCTCAAGGAGGTGGAATCTAGCCCAAGTCCAATTAAGGGCCTGGAGAGCATAAAATACTGGTGTGGCTCCCCAAGCCCAGTGGAGTCGGGCTCGCCCCTGACTTTTGAGCCCATGGGGCCAACACAAAAGAAGCCCTGGCCTCTTATTTAAATTTCCTGAATTTTTACATTTTAGTTGTGGTCGAACTAATAATTTTTTTGAGAGATGTTTTCATTTCTTTTTCCTTTTCCTCGCAGAATATAATGTGTGAATTTAGCCTAAAATAGCCAACTATTTTCCATTGCTTCATGGGAAGGAAACTGATGTATTTGCAAGACCTCAACATAACTGGAAGAAAGGAGCTTTTACAATATGGACTTTTGCAGAAGCTCAAGGAGTGACAAAACATCAAGGTTAAGAGTTCCTTGCAATTGATAAGACAAGCTGGTGACGGGGCTTAGATTTGCGGTCAGCAGCGAAGGAAGCTCACCATTTAGTTTTGTTTTGACTGACTTTGGAGTACAGACTTTCTCAACTCAGGTATCTGTTCCAGCATGGCATCCTCCACAGAGCATTTGTGGCATCTGTGAGCAGGCCAAGAAACAGCGAGGCTCTTCAAACAATCAGATTAAGGTATCATCACTGAGACATGCAGAGACCAGGCCAGGAAGTATAAAGCAAGAAATATAAATTAGAGCTCAATGATGTATTGAAAACAAAATCAAGATTGAGAAATGCAGATGGGATTAGGGGAGAGAGATAAGAAAGATAGAAAAAGCAAAACAATTATTTTGATTTTTATTTATTTCAAAATCATCGACATTAATTTTATTCTGAGGGAATGAGACTCGACACTTGTAAAATTAATATATCCAAGTAATATTCGGCAGTACTTATCACTTATTAAAAACCTACTTAGTCCTGAATGCACCAGCTCTAACTTTTCAGGTTTTGCACTGGAGTGCTGACTTGGGTTGCATTAGAGTGCTAAAGTGGGAGTTTTGTGACTTAGGGAGTTCGGTGAGGAGGGAGCAAGGAGCTCCTTTCATTTCCTACCTGTCCTCAAAGAGCGTGAGGGGAGCCGAGAGTTTCCACAGAGCACAGCTGACTGATGAGTAAGTCATGGTGGGTATTTTTCAAGCTGGATTGAATTGTAAGTCATTGTTTTCGCAGAATTGGTTGATTTTTTTTTATAATAGTCTTCTAAAGTTTTAAATTTAAAGGGTTTAGTCATGGCAGGAGAGCTTAAAGCCGTGGTTTGCTCCTCTTGCTGCATGTGGGAATCCGGGAACATTTCCAGTCCCTGGGACCAGCATGTGTGCAGGAGGTGTGTCCAGCTGCAGCTCCTGGAAGCTCAGGTTTCAGAGCTGGCACGGCGGCTGGAAACACTGTGGAGCATCCGCGAGTCTGAGAGCATCGTGGATAGCACATATAGAGAGGTGGTCACACCTCAGCTGAAGGGACTTGAGGAAGGAAGGGAATGGGTGACCACCAGGCAGTCCAAGAGAATCAGGCAGATAGTTCAGGAGTCCCCTGGGGTCCCGCTTGCAAATCGGTATTCCATTTTGGAGGCTGATGAGGCTGGTTCCTCCAGGGAGCGCGGACAGAGCCAAGCTTCTGGTACCACAAGCAGCCTGTCTGCACAGGAAGGGGGAAAGAGAGGAAGAGCAATAGTAATAGGGGATTCTATAGTCAGGGGAACAGATAGGTGCTACTGCGGCCATCAACGTGACTCCAGGATGGTGTGTTGCCTTCCTGGTGCCAGGGTCCGGGATGTCACTGAACGGCTGCAGGGCATCCTAAAGGGGGAGGGTGATAAGGCAGAGGTCATGGTACATGTTAGTACCAATGACATAGGTAGAAAGAGGGATGAGGTCTTGCATCAAGACTTCAGGGAGTTAGGCAGCAGACTAAAAAGCAGGACCTCTCGGGTTGTAATCTCTGGATTACTCCCAGTGCCACATGCTAGCGAGTATAGAAATAGGAGAATAGCACAGATGAATGCATGGCTTAAGAGTTGGTGCAGGAGGGAGGGTTTTAGATTCCTGGACCACTGGGACCGTTTCTGGGGAAGGTGGGGCCTGTACAAGCGGGACGGTCTACATCTGAACCAGAGGGGGACTAACATCCTTGCAGGTGGGTTTGCTAGCGCTGTTGGGAGGAGTTTAAACTAATTTGGCAGGGGGAGGGGATGCAGACTCCTAGCAGAATAGGGACACAGCTAAACACAGGAAAGCAAACAAGTCAGAGGGAATACAACAGAAGTAAGTTTCAAGGGAGTAAGACCAGGATGGATGGCCTCTACTTTAATGCCAGGAGTATGACAGATAAAAAGGATGAGCTAAGGGCAAGGATTGACATGGGGAATTGTGATATAGTAGCCATAATGGATACATGGTCGAGGGAGGGGCAGGATTGGCAGCTCAATATCCTGGGATATAGAATATTCAGGCGTGACAGAGGAGGGGGCAAAAGAGGAAGGGGCATTGCAATATTAGTTAAGGAGTCAGTTACTGCAGTAAGGTGAGATGAAATCTTGGAGGGGGCATCAAATGAAGCTTTATGGGTAGAGTTTAGGAATAAACAAGGGATAGCCACATTGCTAAGTGTTTATTACAGACCCCCAGATAGTCAGCGGGAAATTGAGGAGCAAATATGTGCGCAATTCACAGAGGTGTGTAAAAATAATAATAGGGTAATTATATTAGGTGATTTCAACTTTCCGAACATTAATTGGAATAGTCATCGTGTTAAGGGCTTAGATGGAGTGGAGTTTTTAAAATGTATACAGGAGAACTTTTTAGCTCAATATGTAGAGGATCCAACAAGGCAGGGTGCAGTGCTGGACCTAATTCTGGGGAATGAAGCCGGACAGTTGGTTGATGTGTTGGTGGGGGTGCATTTTGGCGATAGCGACCACAACATGGTACAATTTAAGCTTGTTATGGAGAAAGAAATAGACAAGTTGCAAAAAAGGGTTTTGGATTGGGGGAGAGCGAATTATAGTAAAATAAGTCAGGATCTGGCCAAGGTAGACTGGAAAGAGTTACTTTTCACGAAATCTACAGAAGAGCAGTGGGGGGCATTCAAAAAGGAAATGGGGAGGGTACAGGCCCAACATGTTCCCTCTAAGGTAATAGGTAAGAGCAACAAGCCCAGAGAACCATAGATGACCAGAAACATTCAGGGTACGATGAGAAGGAAAAGAGAGGCTTTTAGCAAATACAAGGAGAGCAAATCAACAGATGAATTAGTGGAGTACAGAAAGTGTAGGATGGAGCTTAAGAAAGCAATTAGGAGAGCAAAGAGGGGATATGAGAAAGCTCTGGCTGGTAAAAGTAGAGAAAATCCCAAGATATTCTATAAGTATATCAATGGGAAGAGGATAACCAGGGAAAGAGTAGGACCCATTAGAGACCAAGAGGGAAATCTGTGGGTGGAGCCAGAGGTCATTGGTAGGGTGTTGAATGAATACTTCACATCTGTCTTCACCCAAGAGAATGAGGATGTTGATACGGAACTCAGAGAGAGAGACTGTGAGGTTCTTGAGCAAATTGTCATGGGGAATGACAAGGCATTGGAGGTTTTGGCAGGCTTAAAAGTGGACAAGTCTCCAGGTCCAGATGATTTGTGTCCCAGGACGCTGTGGGAGACGAGGGTGGAGATTGCAGGGGCTCTGATCCTAATTTTTAATTCCTCTCTGGCCACGGGGGAGGTGCCAGAGGACTGGAGAACAGCTAATGTGGTCCCACTATTTAAGAAAGGTTGTAGAGATAAGCCAGGGAACAATAGATCAGTGAGTCTCACGTCAGTGGTAGGGAAACTACTGGAGAAAATTCTGAAGGAGAGAATCTATCTCCACTTGGAGAGGCAAAATTTGATTATTAATAGTCAGCATGGCTTTGTCGGAGGGAGGTCATGCCTAACAAATTTGATTGAATTTTTTGAGCATGTGATCAGGTGTATAGTTGAGGGTAGTGCAGTTGATGTAGTTTACATGGATTTCAGCAAAGCCTTTGGCAAGGTCCCACATGGGAGACTTATCAAGAAAACAAATGCAAATGGGTTACAGGGTAACTTGATAAGGTTGATTCAAAGTTGGCTTAGCTGCAGGAGACAGAGAGTGATGACAGACGGTTGTTTTAGTGACTGGAAGCCAGTGTTCAGTGGCGTACCACAGGGATCTGTGCTGGGTCCCCTATTGTTTTTCATTTATATAAACGACATAGATGACTATGTTGGGGATAGGATCAGTAAGTTCGCGGATGACACAAAGATTGGCTGAGTGGTTAATAGTGAGGTTGAGCGTCTTGGGTTACAGGAAGATATAGACGGATGGTCAAATGGGCAGAAATGTGGCAGATGGAATTTAACGCTGAAAAGTGTGAGGTGATACACTTTGAAGGAGCAATGTGACATGAAAGTATTCAATGAATGGCCTGACACTGGGAAGTTCTGAGGAACAAAGGGACCTTGGCGTGTTTTTCCATAGATCTCTGAAGGCAGAAGGGCAGTTTAATAGGGTGGTGAAAAGGCATATGGGACACTTGCCTTTATCAATCGAGGCATAAATTACAAAAGCAGGGAGGTCATGTTGGAGTTGTATAGAACTTTGGTAAGGCCACAGCTGGAGTATTGTGTGCAATTCTGGTCGCCATATTATAGGAAGGATGTGATTGCACTGGAGGGGGTGCAGAGGCGATTCACCAGGATGTTGCCTGGGATGGAACATTTAAGCTACGAAGAGAGGCTGGATAGGCTTGGGTTGTTTTCGCTGGAGCAGAGAAGACTGAGGGGTGACCTGATCGAGGTGTACAAGATTATGAGGGGCATGGACAGGTGGATAGGGAGCAGCTGTTCCCCTTAGTTGAAGGGTCAGTTACGCGGGGACACAAGTTTAAGGTGAGGGGCAGGAGGTTTAAGGGGGATTTGAGGAAGATCTTTTTTACCCAGAGGATGGTGACGGTCTGGAATGCACTGCCTGGGAGGGTGGTAGAGGCGGGTTGCCTCACATCCTTTAAAAAGTACCTGGATGAGCACTTGGCACGTCATAACATTCAAGGCTATGGGTCAAGTGCTGGCAAATGGGATTAGGTAGACAGGTCAGATGTCTTTAATGCATCGGTGCAGACTCGATGGGCCGAAGGGCCTCTTCTGCACTGTATTATTCTGTGATTCTGTGATTCAGCCGACTTTAGTGGGGAATGCGTGCTCAAGTGCAGAAAGTCATTTCAGTGCTGAGTCTATCAGCGATGATTGCAATAGGGTACCATGTCGCGTAGCGAGGTATCTCTGACAGCAACTTCCAGATTTCTGTGATTAATTGCATATGTACAAATGCCAGAAGTTGCTGTCTGATTTACCCCATAGTAATGATGAGCCCTGATAGCCTCACTGTTACTATCACTGCCAAGTTCGGGCCAATATTTCATGTCGCTACCAGAATTGCACACAATACTCCAGTGATGAGGAACAAATGAAAGAAGAAAGATTAGCAAACACCAAAGCTAGACAGACCACTATCTGACAATTAGAGCTACAGGCTCTTTCAAACCTATCTGGCAATGACCAAGAAGAACTGGCTCTGCAAGCTACTGATTAGCATGGAATCAGTTGCAGACCTATTTCATCTGTTGCAAGGATCCTGGCAGCCATTCTGTATGTTAATAGCTGATGTTATATCATGAGAGCTAGATTGTGTTGGTGTTGTCATGTGTGAAGTTGTTTGAAGACAACTAAGACTTCAACAGCAAGATGCAGATGGAACGTATTCCCAATTGGACTAGAGCACATGGTAGGCAATGAAAGAGCTGCAATGTTGCTTGAGGACTTGGCATGTACCAGCAAAACGTGTTTACTTGCGACATCTACCTGGTAATTGGTGCTATTATTTGGACCCCGGCCCCAATAAACCAGCACTTGTGTTGGCCTCACCTCTACCAAGATGCGTTTAAATTCTGTACAACCTGCCATATCTGGAAGGTTGTTAGAAAACCACAACCTGCAATCAAGGTTGCACCACTAATACCTATACCTTTTGGTGACTCCTTTGGCAGAGTTCTGGTAGATTGATTAGAGCCCTTACCTAGAACTTGGACAGGTTTTCAATATATCTTAACTATCATGGACTTGGCTACCCAATTCCCAGAGGCCATATCCCTGAGAAAAATTACAGCAAAAGCCAGGGTTGAGGGGCTGACCCAGTTTTCATCCACTGTGGACTGCCGAAAGAGATCAAATCGGATCAAGGATAAAATTCTATGTCCAGGGTATTCCAAGAGAATATGCATGATGTCAACATCAAACAGCTAAAATCCACAGCATACCACCCACAGTCACAAGGAGCTCTGGAACGGTTTCACCAATCCCTGAAAACCATGATCAGAGCCTACTGCTGTGAGTACTCCCATGATTGGGACAAGGGGTTAGCTTTTCTGCTGTTCTCCATTAGGGATTCACCCAATGAATTGATAGGCTTCAGTCCATTTGAATTGGTCTACGGGCATGAGTTAAGGGGCCCCCTTAAGCTGATCAAGGAAAAATTTCCAGATCAAAGGAAGGAAACCTCGTTACTGACTTATGTTTCAGCCTTCCGCAAGCGACTCTTTAAACCCTGTGCTGTGACTAAGGAACACCTTTAAGCCTCCCAGCAGATCATGAAAAGGCAGGCAGACAGACATGCTGAGGCTTGGATGTTTAAACCAGGGGATCAGGTCCTGATGCTGTTGCTGTTGCTGTTACCGGGTGAACCCCTGAAAGCCAGGTTTAGTGCCGCATACTGCATGGAGAAAAAGATCAGTGAGGTCAACTATCGGATCAACACCCCCAATCAGAGAAAGAAACAATGGCTGTGCCACATAAATATGGGAAAGAAATTTTATAATCGGGAATCAGACAAGTCGGTGAATGTCTGGCAGGTTGTGAGGACAGCTGAGCATGGAAACAATAGTGAGGAGGAGTTAGGGGAAGAATGGAACCAGGAAAATTCTCAGATTGAAACCTCTACTGTGAAACGAGCCAATACAGAAGTCTTGATTATTTAAATGACGAGCAGGGAAAAGGCATAACAAAACTGCTAAGAGAGTTTGGGAAAATGTGTCAGGACAAACTAGGTTGCATTTACTTGGCCATTTGGCCATTCATGATGTAGATGCAGGGGAGATCCCACCTATTTAGCAGAACCCACTCTGACTGAGCCCCAAGAAATTAGCTTGAGTCCGAGAGGAGATTCAATCTATGCTATACAATGACCGAATCAAGACTAGTCAAAGAAGCTGGAGTTCTCCAATTGTATTAGTTTCCAAACCAGACAGTTCTAAGAGACTCTGCATTGACTACTGGCAAGTTAATGTAGTGACCCGAGCTGATTCATACCCGATTCCTCGCATTGAAGATTATATTGAACAGGTGGGCAACTTCGCTTACATCAGTAAAATTGATTTATTAAAAGGGTAATGGCAAGTCCCCATGACCACCCAAGCTAACAAAATCTCAGCTTTTGTAACACCAGATGGCCTATTTCAATGCAAAGTTATGCCATTCGGTTTAAAGAACACCTCAGCAACCTTTCAAAGATTGATGAATCAAGTGGTGGCTGTCTTAACCAATTGTGTCATATACCTTGATGGCTTGTTGGTCCCTAACAACACCTAAATCATTTAAGGGCATTATTCAAAGGTCTACAAAGACCTATTGGCAAATTTATCCAAAAGGAGTTTGCTAATGCCAAAGTAACTTACTTATGCCATGCTTTTGGTCAAGGTCAGGTGTTGCCAAGGGCAGCAAAAGTATAAGCGCTGATACATTTCCCATTCCTAAGACAAAGAGAGGGATAATGTGATTCCTGGGGATGTGCAGATTCGAAAGAAAATTTGTCCCTAATTTCAGCAATCGAGTTGCACCATTGACTGACTTATTTCAGAAAAATGTTATGATAGTGTGGTCAGAACTGTGCCAGATGACTTTCGAGAAATTCATGGGTATTCTAGCAAATGAATCTGTGTTAGCAGCCCCAAACTATAACAAATCATTCAAGATGGCTATTGGCGCAAGCGATGTGGATGTAGAAGCCATCTGACTCCAGGAAGATGGCTCAGGTATCGAGAGACTAATTGGCTATTTTTTCCCAAAAAATTAAATAAACATCAGCGGAAATATTCCACAACAGAAAAGGAGGCTCTGGCACTTCTGTTAGCCCTTCAACATTTTGAGCTTTACGTCAATGATGGACACAGGAAACTATTAATAGACACTGACCACAATCCATTAATCTTCTTAGAGAAATTCAAAATCAACAACGCCAGGCTGTTCAAATGGAGTTTACTCCTACAGCCGTCTAACTTAAAAATCGTGCACATTGCTGGAAAAAATAATGTAATTGTTGTATATTCACAGAGTAAATCTACACAAGGTCTTTACTGGGAGTAGCCACGTTGAAACTTTTATTTACACCTCCCCACAGAGAAGGCAGCAGAGAGGCAGTATAGCCGGATACAAATGCTTAGCTATCACAACAAAATCAGCCAGTTCAATACAGTACTCTAGACACCCTCCCCACTTAAAACACAACTTATACATTAAAAGTTTAAACTGTACTTGTGCATAATTTCTCAGAATACAATAACAATACTCTGAAATTTAATAGGTTTGGTTGGATGCTTGTTGTTATTGTAATCACAACTATCAGTTCCAGAGTAATTTACAGGTAAAAAAAAATGTTTTTCCTTAACACCCATATGTTATTAAGAAAATACAGAGATACAGATACAGAGTGCAGAGAGTCTGTGAGGAAGGAAGGTTAGACAGTTGACAGGGCAAAGTTGCAGCCAGTATGATGGGTTGAAGTGTGTCTATTTTAACACAAGAAGTGTCAGGAATAAGGGTGATGAACTTAGAGCATGGATCAGTACTTGGAGCTACGATGTTGTGGCCATTACGGAGACGTGGATATCACAAGGGCAGGAATGGATGTTGGATGTTCCGGGGTTTAGATGTTTCAAAAGGAATAGGGAGGGAGGTAAAAGAGGTGGGGGAGTGGCATTGTTAATCAGGGACAGTATCACAGCTGCAGAAAGGGAGGTCGTCGAGGAGGGTTTGTCCACTGAGTCATTATGGGTGGAAGTCAGAAACAGGAAAGGAGCAGTCAATTTGTTGGGAGTTTTCTATAGACCCCCCAATAGCAGCTGAGACATGGAGGAACAGATTGGGAGGCAGATTTTGGAAAGGTGCAGAAGTAACAGGGTTGTTGTCATGGGTGACTTCAACTTCCCTACTATTGATTGGAACCTCCTTAGTGCAAATAGTTTGGATGGAGCAGTTTTTGTCAGGTGTGTCCAGGAAGGTTTTCTGACTCAATATGTAGATAGGCCGACTAGAGGGGAGGCGATGTTGGACTTGGTGCTTGGTAACGAACCAGGCCAGGTGGCAGATCTCTCGGTGGGAGAGCATTTCGGTGATAGTGATCACAACTCCCTGACCTTTACTATAGTCATGGAGAGGGACAGGAGCAGACGGGATGGGAAAATATTTAATTGGGGGAGGGGGAATTACAATGCTATTAGGCAGGAACTGGGGAGCATAAATTGGGAACAGATGTTCTCAGGGAAATGCACGACAGAAATGTGGAGGTTGTTTAGGGAGCACTTGCTGCGACTGCTGGATAGGTTTGTCCCGATGAGGCAGGGAAGGGATGGTAGGGTGAAGGAACCTTGGATGACAAGAGATGTGGATCAGCTAGTCAAGAAGAAGAAGGAAGCTTACTTAAGGTTGAGGAAGCAAGGATCAGACAGGGCTCTAGAGGGTTACAAGATAGCCAGGAAGGAACTGAAGAATGGACTTAGGAGAGCTAGAAGCGGACATGAAAAAGTCTTGGCGGGTAGGATTAAGGAAAATCCCAAGGCGTTCCACACTTATGTGAGGAACAAGAGGATGGCCAGAGTGAGGGTAGGGCCAATCAGAGATAGTGGAGGGAACTTGTGCCTGGAGTCGGAGGAGGTAGGGGAGGTCCTAAATGAATACTTTGCTTCAGTATTCATTAGTGAGAGGAACCTGGTCGTTTGTGAGGACAGCATGGAACAGGCTGATATGCTTGAACAGGTTGAGGTTAAGAGGGAGGATGTGCTGGAAATTTTGAATGATATGAGGACAGATAAGTCCCTGGGGCCAGACGGGATATACCCAAGGATATTACAGGAAGCGAGGGAAGAGATTGCCGCGCCTTTGGCGATGATCTTTGCATCTTCACTGTCCACTGGAGTAGTACCGGATGATTGGAGGGTGGCAAATGTTGTTCCGTTGTTCAAGAAAGGGAATAGGGATAACCCTGGGAATTATAGACCAGTCAGTCTTACGTCGGTAGTGGGCAAAGTATTGGAGAGGATTCTGAGGGACAGGATTTATGATTATTTGGAAAAGCATGGTTTGATTAGAGACAGTCAGCATGGCTTTGTGAGGGGCAGGTCATGCCTCACAAGCCTTATTGAATTCTTTGAAGATGTGACAAAACACATTGATGAAGGAAGAGCAGTGGATGTGGTGTATTTGGATTTTAGCAAGGCGTTTGATAAGGTTCCCCATGGTAGGCTCATTCAGAAAGTAAGGAGGCATGGGATACAGGGAAAGTTGGCTGTCTGGATACAAAATTGGCTGGCCCATAGAAGTCAGAGGGTGGTAGTAGATGGAAAGTATTCAGCATGGAGTTCGGTGACCAGTGGTGTTCCACAAGGATCTGTTCTGGGACCTCTGCTCTTTGTGATTTTTATAAATGACTTGGATGAGGAAGTGGAAGGCTGGGTTAGCAAGTTTGCCGATGACACGAAGGTTGCTGGAGTTGTGGATAGTGTGGAAGGCTGTTGTAGGTTGCAACGCAACATTGACTGGATGCAGAGCTGGGCTGAGAAGTGGCAGATGGAGTTCAACCTGGAAAAGTGTAAAGTGATTCATTTTGGAAGGTCGAATTTGAATGCGGAATACAGGCTTAAAGACAGGATTCTTGGTAGTGTGGAGGAACAGAGGGATCTTGGGGTCCATGTCCATAGATCGCTCAAAGTTGCCACCCAAGTTGATAGGGTTGTTAAGAAGGCATATGGTGTGTTGGCTTTCATTAACAGGGGGATTGAGTTTAAGAGCCGCGAGGTTATGCTGCAGCTCTATAAGGCCCTGGTTCGACCACACTTGGAATATTGTGTTCAGTTCTGGTCGCCTCATTATAGGAAGGATGTGGAAGCTTTAGAGAGGGTGCAGAGGAGATTTACCAGAATGCTGCCTGGACTGGAGGGCATGTCCTACGAAGAAAGATTGAGGGAGCAAGGGCTTTTCTCATTGGAGCGAAGAAGGATGAGTGGTGACTTGATAGAGGGGGACAAGATGATGAGAGGCATAGATAGAGTGGATAGTCAGAGACTTTTTCCCAGGGTGGAAAGGGCTATCACCAGGGGGCATAATTTTAGGGTAATTGTAGGAAGGTTTCGGGGAGATGTCAGAGGTAGGTTCTTTACACAGAGAGTGGTGGGTGCGTGGAATGCGCTGCCAGCGGTGGTAGTAGAAGCAGATACATTAGGGGCATTTAAGCGACTCCTGGATAGGTACATGGATGATAGTAGAATGAAGGGTAGGTAGTTACTTAGATCTTAGAGTAGATTAAAGGTTCGGCACAACATCGTGGGCCGAAGGGCCTGTACTGTGCTGTACTGTTCTATGTTCTATGTTCTAAAAATATCATTATTTGTCTAAAAGTAAGGAAAAGAACCACTCATTTCTTTTTCTGTCCTACATACTTTCAATTAACCTATCTGGCTTCTTTCCCTTTCTGTCTGAATATCTTCTTGCATTTCCATTAGCTTGATTCTGCTATCCCAACATCTCAGACTGTGTTGACCCTGAACACTTTGATTACCAACTCCACTGAATGAATGGGACTGTGAAATTAACTGATGAGTCGTTATCAAAGACCCTGACTCAGTTTGTTATACCAGTGGATTCTGTGATACTGGCAAACTTTCAGTTTCTTTGTGACTTTCACTTTCATTTTGACTATTGTTTGTCATTTATATAAATGACATAGATGACTATGTGGGGGGTAGGATCAGTAAGTTTGCGGATGTCACAAAGATTGGCCGAGTGGTTAACAGTGAGGTGGAGTGTCTTAGGTTACAGAAAGATATAGACGGGATGGTCAAATGGGCAGAAAAGTGGCAGATGGAAGTTAACGTTGAAAAGTGTGAGGTGATACACTTTGGAAGGAGTAATGTGACACGAAAGTATTCAATGAATGGCCTGACACTGGGAAGTTCCGAGGAACAAAGGGACCTTAGAGTGTTTGTCCATAGATCTCTGAAAGCAGAAGAGCAGGTTAATAGGGTGGTGAAAAAGGCATATGGGACACTTGCCTTTATCAATCGAGGCATAGATTACAAAAGCAGGGAGGTCATGTTGGAGTTGTACAGAATTTTTGTAAGGCCACAGCTGGAGTATTGTGTGCAATTTTGGTCGCCACTTTATAGGAAGGATGTGATTGCATTGGAGAGGGTGCAGAGGCGATTCACCAGGATGTTGCCTGGGATGGAACAGTTAAGCTATGAAGAGAGGTTGGATAGGCTTGGGTTGTTTTCGCTGGAGCAGAGAAGACTGAGGGCCGACCTGATCGAGGTGTACAAGATTATGAGGAGCATGGACAGGGTGGACAGCTGGTCCCCTTAGTTGAAGAGTCAGTTACGAGGGGTCACAAGTTTAAGGTGAGGGGCGGGAGGTTGAAGGGGGATTTGAGGAAGATCTTTTTTACCCAGAGGGTGGTGACAGTCTGGAATGCCCTGCCTGGGAGGATGGTAGAGGTGGGTTGCCTCCCTTCCTTTAAAAAGTAACTGGATGAGCACTTGGCACGTCATAACATTCAAGGCTGTGGGCCAAGTGCTGGCAAATGGGATTAGGTGGACAGGTCAGGTGTCTTTAATGCATTGGTGCAGACTCAATGGGCCGAAGGGCCTCTTCTGCACTGTATTATTCTGTGATTCTGTGATTCTGACTTTCTCTTGGGACTGCAGGAACTTGGAAGATAGGAGGCTACCCATGCTTTTCCTTTGTCAGATTTCCTCTTTTAAGCAAATGATCTACATGACACTGATAGAGTCTCTCTACAATTCTCAGAAGATATGTGAATGCACTTAGTCTTTTTCCAACAACTCCAAACACATACTTCTCCCCAACACCTCCATGGTTTTTCATCATGATCTTCTAACCTGCACTTTACTCTCGAGGTTTCATGTAAAACGGGAAAGGAAACCAAACCATGGTTTACAAGGGAAAATAGAGATAGCACTAGATCCAAGAAAGAGGCATATAAATTTGCCAGGAAAAACAACAGACCTGAGGATTAGGAGCAGTTTAGAATTCGGCAAAGGAGGACCAAGGGATTGATTAAGAAGGGGAAAATAGAATACGACAGCAAGCTTGCGCGGAACATAAAAACTAACTGTAAAAGTTTCTATAGGTATGTGAAGAGAAAAAGATTGGTGAAGACAAATGTAGGTCCCTTACAGACAGAAACAGGGCAATTTATTATGGGGAGAAAGAAATGGCTAACCAACTAAATGCATACTTTGGTTCTGTCTTCACAAAAGAGGACACAAATATCATACCAGAAATGTTGGGGAACACAGGGCTTCGTGAGAGAGAGAAACTGAAAGGAATCAGTATTAGTAGAGAAATGGTGTTGGGGAAATTGATGGGATTAAAGGCCAATAAATCCCCAAGGCCTGATGGTATGCATCCCAGAGTACTTAGGGAAGTGACCCTCGAAATAGTGGATGCATTGGTGGTCATCTTCCAAGATTCTATAGACTCTGGAACAGTTCCTACAGATTGGAGGGTAGCTAATGTAACCCCACTATTTAAAAAGGGAGGTCGAGAGAAAGCAGGGAATTATAGACCAGTCAGCCTGACGTCGGTAGTGGGGAAAATTCCAGAATCCATTATCAAAGATCTTTTATCAGAGCACTTAGAGAACAGTGGTAGAATCGGGCAGGGTCAGCATGGATTTACAAAAGGGAAATCATGCTTGACAAATCTACTAGAATTCTTCGAAGCTGTAACTTGTAGAGTTGATGAGGGGGAGCCAGTGGATGTGGTTTATTTGGAGTTTCAGAAGGCTTTTGACAAAGTCCCACATAAGAGATTAGAATGTAAAATTAAAGCGCATGGGATTGGGGGTCGTGTATTGCGATGGATAGAAAATTGGTTGGCAGACAGCAAACAAAGAGTGGGGATAAATGGGTCTTTTCCGAATGGCAGGCAGTGAATCCTGGGGTACCGCAGGGATCGGTGCTAGGACACCAGCTATTCACAATATATATTAATGATTTAGATGAGGGAACTAAATGTAATATCTCCAAATTTGCAGATGTCACAAAACTGGGTGGGAGGGTGAATTGTGAGGAGGATGCAGAGAGGCTTCACGGTGATTTGGGCAAGTTGAGTGAGTGGGCTAATGCATGGCAGATGCAGTATAATGTGGATAAGTGTGAGGTTATCCACTTTGGTAGCAAAAACAGGAAGGCAGATTATTATCTGAATGGCTATAAACTGAGAGAGGGAATATGCAGCGAGACCTGGGCGTTCTCGTACATCAGTCACTGAAGGTAAGCATGCAGGTGCAACAGGCGGTAAAAAAGGCAAGTGGTGTGTTGGCCTTCATAGTGAGAGGATTCGAGTACAGGAGCAGGGATGTCTTCTGGCAATTATACAGGGCCTTGGTGAGGCCACACCTGGAGTATTGTGTGCAGTTTTGGTCTCCTTATCTGAGGAAGGATGTTCTTGCTATAGAGGGAGTGCAGCGAAGGTTTACCAGACTGATTCCTGGGATGGTGGGACTGACGCACGAGGAGAGATTGAGTCGGTTAGGATTATATTCGCTGAGCTCAGAAGAGTGAGGGGGGATCTCATAGAAACCTATAAAATTTGAACAGGACTTGACAGGGTAGATGCAGGAAGGATGTTCCCACTAGTGGGAGAGTCCAGAACCAGGGGTCATAGTCTAAGAATATGGGGTAAACCTCGGGACTGAGATGAGGAGAAATTGCTTCACCCAGAGAGTGGTGAGCCTGTGGAATTCGCTACCACAGAAAGTAGTTGAGGCCAAAACATTGTATGTTTTCAAGAAGGAGTTAGATATAGCTCTTGGGTCTAAAGGGATCAAAGGGTATGGGGTGAAAGCGGGAACAGGTTACTGAGTTGGATTATCAGCCATGATCATAATGAATGGTGGAGCAGGCTTGAAGGGCCAAATGGCCTACTTCTGTTCCTATTTTCTATGTTTCTACGCCTCGAGTATCATGACTCATCTTTACTCTGTCTTGCTAGTCTCTTACTTTGAAATTGACGTCAGGCTTAAACAAACAAAACCTTGTCCTAGGAGGGTGCTTAAACACTAACTCATAAGGTGACCAACCTGTTGTAGACTGTGGGGTTATTCTGTAAAAGGACAGAAAATTGCCCAGCCTGTGTCAAAGAGAAACATGGAAATTACTGTCTAGCTTGTCACCTGGCAAATACTTTTGCAAAGATCTCTCCACAATTTGTACACTTCTTTCTGCAGCACCATTCGATGCTGAGTGATATGGTAGCATTAGAGTATGTTTGACTCCATTCGAACTCAGAAATATTTCAAACTTTTCCAAAGTAAACTGACACCAACATTTCTGGCAATCCGTAAATTGAAAACCAACTTCTCAAAACGTCAGTAGTTTTGCCACATATGGGGCTGGATTCGATAGAGCCCTCGACGATGGGATCTGTGGCAGGAGGGTTTGAAGATGGCCCTGGATGAGGCCCGCTACTGACTTAGATGGCTGGCAGGGCCAGGCCCGATATTGCCAGCGGCGGAAAGGCCTCATGCCCGCCAACCCCCGCACCACCCCCCCCCCCCCCCACACCGGCTGCTTGGCGACTGGACCGCAATTTAAATATTTAAATAAATTAAAATCCCTGCATTAATTACTCTCCCGTCGCCTCCTGAAGTCCCACCACGATCTTCATCCTGGAAGCTGGCACTGCCGCGCCTTTGGATCCCTGTCTGGGGAAATGAGGCATAACACTGGTGGGGAAGGGGGCAGAGGTAAGTTTCTCAGTGCAGAAGGCGGGGAGGGCCGGGGTCAAATTAACATCATGCGTGTCGGAGATGGTGGGAAGGGTTATAGTTTAATGTTTGTGCAGTTGAGGTTGGGGGGACGGTCAGATGGTAAAGGTAAATGTTTTGGGGGGAAAAGGGCAAATAATTAATTTAATTGTTCTTGGTAGAGGGAGCGGGGCAAAAGAGAGGTTTTTTTTAATGCCATATATTTAAATTTGCCAGTAGGGTTAATAGCCCTTTAAAAATGGCGTCAACGCCTGCGCACAGGCAGCTGATGCCATTGCCGGGGATGGACAGCCCGCCAGGGCTATTTAAATGAGCTACTATACTTGGAATCGCATTGGCTCTTTGGCGTGCGGCCCACATGGGCAGGCCGCCATTTTTCTTCACTCCCTGCCAATTTCGGTGACTTATAGAATTCAGCTTGTGGTGTTGGGCATAGACTCAACATTTATCCACTTGCTATCGCTTTCGACCAAAACAAGATACTCTTTCCCTTCCACTTCAAACAAATCGACATGTACTCATTCCCCAGGTTTCCTTGGGTTGGATTTTAAGGAGTTCTCGACATCGGGATCTGTGGTGGGGGATGCCTGAAGGTGGCCCCGGATGAGTCCGCCACGGACCTCGGCGCCAGCAGGGCCCGGCCCAGCCCAATCCTCCTAAAGGTGGCAAAGCATCGTAGTGACTGACAGCCCATTAAAATTGGTGTCTGCGCGTGCACACAGGCAGCTGACACCATTGCCGGGGACGGACAGCCCGCCCCCTCCATGTGATCGGGTGTTGGGGGGGGCGGGGGGGTGGGGGTGTGGCCTGCCCCAGCAATTTAAATGAGCCGCCGCGTTTGGAATCACAGCAGCTCTTTGGTGTGCAGCCCCTTGTGTCTGACCATGGAATGAAAGGAACCTTGGTTGGATCATTTCTCATTCTGAGACACACTTCATGTCTTTTCACCAACTTGACAATATCTCTATTTACCTTTGAATATCAAAAATAGCTTCCTGCTACAGCTTTCATACAGATTATTCCTATGTGCTCTTGATGATGTTCCTCTGACAATCTCTTCCTAAATTTCAGTGGAATAATTACTCTTAAACCCCATAGGAAACAGCCTTGATCTACAGTCAGTTCACTTCTACGTGTGAAATACTCCTGCAATTTCTCATCATCACACTCTTTAGACCAGCCATACATAACATAATTGAATGTTTTACTGAGCACCACATCATAGAGTCATAGAGTCATAGAGAGATACAGCACTGAAACAGGCCCTTCGGCCCACCGAGTCTGTGCCGACCAACAACCACCCAATTATACTAATCCAACATTAATCCCATATTTCCTACCACATCCCCACCATTCTCCTACCACCTACCCACACGAGGGGCAATTTACAATGTATCAGCCTGCAAGTCTTTGGCTGTGGGAGGAAACCGGAGCACCCGGCGGAAACCCACGCGGTCACGGAGAGAACTTGCAAACTTCACACAGGCAGTTTTTTTTTGCCAGTTTCTTCAGAAATTTCTCTGGCAGACATTGGCATGTCATTTGTGTATGTGAAGTAATTCACAGGTAATTAATTGTCTAAAATTGAATCAGTCTTTAGTTCCTCAATGTCAAATGTAATCTTACTGGTCTCTATTGCAAATAAATCAGCCTTAAGCGTATTTACTTAAGAAAATGTTTTCCTATCAGGGAGACCTTGTTCCATCCTACTACTTACAATAGCAAGTAATAGGATACATCATCGTATTTAACCCTAACACTAACTTCACCAAATACTGGAATACTGTTTGTGGAATAATGAGTCAGTGTCACACCAGTTTTTCAAAAGGGAATGTGACTTCGGGACTTTTGTACTCTCCTTCCGAGTTAACAGACACTGCTGTAGCTGGATCAACTATGAAGATAAGTTGTGAATCTCCGAATTTCATTTTTAGTGTGGGCACTGGAATTACATTTTTAGTCCTTTTACTGTCATCGTCCATGTGCTATTTTCCTTACTGACTGAGTACAACTCTTGATCTTCCTGCTCACTAACATTAATATCTGTTTCCGTATCTATTACATACACACTCAAGGACTTCCAGCAGCCTGAACTAGCTTTAGGTCTACCATGACCTCGACCTGGTGCATTGCTGCGACCTGGAGCTATTCCATGACCTGGAATTCCTTTACTCCTGCCTGCCATCTGGATAGGATCGACTCTCCCACAGGCATAGCATTTTGATTGGAAATAGGGGCATTTAGATGGTTGGTGGCTACCCTTGCAACAGTAGCATCTAAATTTCTGACTCTGAGTCTGTGAACTTGGCTACCATGCCCTGGTTCCTGCTGAAGTCCAGTGGACCTCCCCTGCCAGCTCAGGAAAAGGAATTCCTTGCAATTTGCAACACTTTCTTCCTGTCATTTCCATGGCTATGGCCTCATCGCAGGCCTCCTTCCACATCAGCTTATTGCCTTTAGTCAAAAGCTTGGCCGGTGTTTTACTGTTCTTCAGACCTCCAATGAATGTGTCTCGAAGCTTGACTTCTAAGTTCGTGCTATGACCACAGTATTTATTTTATTTATTTAGAGATACAGCACTGAAACAGGCCCTTCGGCCCACCGAGTCTGTGCCGACCATCAACTACCCATTTATACTAATCCTACACTAATCCCATATTCCTACCACATCCCCACCTGTCCCTATATTCCCCTACCACCTACCTATACTAGGGGCAATTTATAATGGCCAATTTACCTATCAACCTGCAAGTCTTTTGGAGGTGGGAGGAAACCAGAGCACCTGCTGGAAACCCACACAGACACAGGGAGAACTTGCAAACTCCACACAGGCAGTATCCAGAACTGAACCCAGGTTGCTGGAGCTGTGAGGCTGCGGTGCTAACCACTGCGCCACTGTGCCGCCCAAAAGTAGTGAGAGAGTTTCTTTAATTCAACAATATAATCAGCAATACACTGAGTTGGCAATTGCTCCCTTCCACGAAATGCAATTTGCAGTGTAATTTAATTCCTAGTCATGCCATGAGTCCAGAAACTCACTCATTTCAGAATAGTCCAAAGTACTGGGGTCTTGCGGGCAAGCATTTTGCCCCATCATGGTAAGGAAAACATTCACTTTATCATCTTCCCCGATTTTAATAGCTTTCAGCCAAATGTGTAACCTTCATTTATAATTACACCAGTTCTTTCTGTTGGGGTTGAATTCACCCATTGCCTCAAAATACAAAATTCAGCCCTATTTGTGTATCTGTATGAGTGTGAGAGTGGGTGAATGGGGGACACTCAGGAAAGTGCTGCTGAGGCCACAACCAGATCAGCCATGATCTTATTGAATGACAGAGCAGGCACAAAGGACCAAATAGCCTACTTCTGCTCCTAAATCCTATGTTCCTATGTTGTTGTGCAAATTTTGGATGTTGAAGAATAAACATTTATCTTTCTTTTAAACCTACGGGAAAACTTGTCATTTGTCTGTCCTTGATAATTAAAGCAATATTTTAAAAACATGCTGTCTTTGGTCAGTCAAGAGGTGAAAAAGGGGAAACCATTTCTGTTATCTCTCACCTGTCCATAACAGGTGATTAAAAGTACAATTTGAAACAAGGTTATTGAATGAAGGAAAGAGGCATGCAGAAGAATTCTGGGGATAGAATTCCATGAAGCAAGGGCATAGTGACTGAGAAAACAGTCTCTGTGGATATGAGGGTTGCTGGACTATTCTGGCAAACTTGCTTTGTTCGGTAGAAGGTCCTACATTCTGGAGAAACTAGGTGCAGCAAAATTACTAGTGATTTTCTTTGGTCTGGTTGTCAGTTACTTTATCTTGTTGATGGTTGCTGTAATGACATTGTAAGGCTAATTATTTGGCTTTGCTCTGCCTGAGGGAACTTCAACTGCTGAGACAACATATCAGCAATTCAGACATGCACAGTGTGCAGAGTTTTTTGACCATTATTTAGTGGATGGAAAATCGTGTGCCTAAATTGTGCTCTTGGCTGGCAGTGGGAAGTCAGAAAGTTACTCTACATATGTAATTACAGCACCATCGACATA
This sequence comes from Heterodontus francisci, assembly GCF_036365525.1. Taxonomy (NCBI): domain Eukaryota; kingdom Metazoa; phylum Chordata; class Chondrichthyes; order Heterodontiformes; family Heterodontidae; genus Heterodontus; species Heterodontus francisci. Next base: position 44,565,088 of record NC_090375.1, read on the forward strand.
CCTGTGCACACTAAGAGGAAAATTTCTTGTTGATTTTCCAATCTCAATTCAAGAACAGGAAGATGCTATAAAATACAAAAACTAATTATGGCTAATCCATGACACATTGTAATGGTCCCAGATCACTCAATCCTGATTCCAGTGTGTACAATTGAAGCAGTCAACTTATTCTCCACCTTTTACATGCATTTTCCATACAATGTGAGGAGTCTTCATGTTGAGGGATGAAAACATTCTCATTTCATCTAGTCTTAGTGCCAAGCACTGCCAGATCAGATATAAAATGGGATATATACAGAGTTAAGTTTCTCTTGATCTGTCCTCACAGTGTGTCTCAAGCCTAATTTCAGAAGTGCAATTCTTACTATACTATTTTAAGATTTATCTACTTCACAACCAGCAAAAAAAAAGGGAGCGAAGGATAGACTAATTAATTACAGGCCAGTCAGTCTACCTCAGTAGTGGGCACACTTTTGGAATCTATTCTGAGAGACAGGATAAACTGTCACTTAGAAAGGCACAGGTTAATCAAGGATAGTCAGCATGGATTTGTTAACGGAAGATCTTATTTGACCAACTTGATCGAATATAGATGAGGGTAGTGCAGTTGATGTGGCCTACATGGATTTTAGCAAGGCGCTTGACAAGATCCCACATGGCAGACTGGTTAAAAAAATAAAATCCCATGGGATCCAGGGAAATGCAGCAAGGTGGATACAAATTTGGCTCAGTGGCAGGAAACAAAGGGTAATTGTTGACAGGTGTTTTAGCGACTGGAGGGTTCTTTCAAGAGGCATTCCGCAGGGCTCTGTACTGGGTCCCCTGATTTTTGTGGTATATATTAACGATTTAAACGTAAATGTATGGGGCATGATCAAGACGTTTGCAGATGACACAAAGATTGGCCGTGTGGTAGATAGCGAGGAGGATATCTGTAGGCTGCAAAGATATTGATGGTCTGGTCAGACGTGCAGAAAAGTGGCAAATGGAATTCAACTTGGAGAAGTGTGAGGTGATGCATTTGGGGAGGTCTAACAAGGCAAAGGGATACATGATTAATGGGAAAATACTGATAAGTGTAGAGGAAGTGAGGGACCTTGGAGTGAATGTCCACTGATCCCTGCAGGTAGCAGGACAGGTCGATAAGGTGGTTTAGAAGGCATTTGGTATCCTTTCCTTTATTAGCCAAGGTATAGAATATAAGAGCAGGGAGGTTATGCTGGAACTGTATTACAAGGGGACACGAGTTCAAAGTGAAAGGGGAAAAGTTTAGGGGGGATATGCGTGGAAAGTTCTTTACGCAGAGGGTGGTGGGTGCATGGAACGCATTACCAGCGGAGGTGGTAGACGCAGGCACGATAGCGTCTTTTAAGATGTATCTAGACAGATACATGAATGGGCAGGAAGTAAAGAGATACAGACCCTTAGAAAATAGGCGACAGGTTTAGATAGAGGATTTGGATCGGCGTAGGCTTGGAGGGCCGAAGGGCCTGTTCCTGTGCTGTAATTTTCTTTGTTCTTTGTTCTTTGTATAACTCATTGGTTAGGCCACAACTTGAGAACAGTGTGTAGTTCTGGTCATCTCATTACAGAAAGGATGTAATTGCACTAGAGAGGGTACAGAGGAGATTTATGAGGGTGTTGCCAGGACTAGAAAAATGCAGCTATGAGGAAAGATTGGATAGCCTGGGGTTGTTCTCCTTAGAACAAAGAAAGCTGAGAGGAGATTTGATTGAGATGTACCAAATCTTGAGGGGCCTGGATAGAGCGGACGTGAAGGGTCTATTCACATTAGCAGAGAGGTCAGTAACAAGAGGGCATAGATTTAAAGTGATTGGTAGAAAAATTAGAGGGGAGATGAGGAAAATCTTTTTCACTCAGAGGATGGTGGGGGTCTGGATCTCATTGCCTGAAAGGGTAAATGAGGCAGAGACCCTCAACTCATTCAAAAGCAGTCTGGTTATGCATCTCAAGTGCCGTAATTTGCAGGGCTACAGACCAAACAGAAGATGGGATTAGAATAGGTGGATCGTATTTTGGCTGGCACATACAAGATGGGCCAAGTGGCCTATTTCTGTGCCTTAAACCTTCTATGATTCTATCCTTGACCTTTCTCAATGAGATTGCAATTACTGCCAAACTGGGGCAGTTTTGTGCCATGTACCAATCCCCACTGAGAATGAACTGAGATGCTCCTTTATTTTTCAATTTTTTTTGCGGGTTATATTCCTTTCTTGGCGTTTCTTGTCAGACTTGTTATTTCAGTTCCAATCAACACGAACATAACCCAGTTACCTGATCTACAAAATATTGAGGTTCCAAATATAGCATAACTTCAGGGGACAATGAGGAAAAAAATCCCAGGAAGATACTTGTAGTTAGTTATCCTGGAAAGTAAACTTAACACATCAATGCCAATGGCACAAAACATGTATATTTCAAAAAGATTCTACGATCTCTCTATAGGGTATTAATTTTACTGTTTGACAAAGTGAAGAAACTACTGAGCTCTATAATGGAATCCTGGAAGCTAAGAATAGGGATATATTCTAAATTAATTATTCGAAAATGAGTAAGTGTTACTTGCAATCTTTGACTCTGAAATGGCACAGTTGGGAAGCACTGTCCCCTCTGCATAGGACGTTTGAGCCAATTAATGGATATGATCACATAATCTCGTCTAATACTTCAGTGCAGTACTGACAGAGTGCTATATTTTCTGATGTGCCATCTTCAGAAAAGACATTAAGCTGAGATGGATGGATGCCTACTCAGGTGGATGTTACAGATCCGAAGGCACTATTGAAAGAAGAGCAGGGAATTCTCCTGGTATCTTAGCTATGATCGCTCCCTCAAATAATAACAATGAAAACATACCTGGTCCTTTGGGACCTTGCTGTGTATAATTTAGCACTTGTGTTTTCCTATGCAACAGCAGTGATTACAATTTAAAAATATTCCATATTATAATTATAAGGCACTTTGTGATGCCCTAAACATGTGAAAGGCAAAAGAGAAAAACAATATCTTTCTTTTATTTCTTTTCTATTCCAGGTACTTTGTAGTTACCTTTTTTCCTTTGCTGCATCATGAATCAACTCAGGAATCAGACAGGGAGCGAGCTTATGTGAAAACTACGGACAACATTTCAGACTTTGTATTGTATATAGCTTTGCCCTGTTGCTACAAATCCCAGATGATCCATGTCTTTGGATAGATGTTAGTAAAAAAAAACATGGACAGCTTATTTAGACTTGAGGAAGAAAGTAAGAAGGACAGTTAAACTTCAGTAGTGGGGAAATTTATGGAAACAATAATTTGAGACAAAATTAATAGTCACTTGGACAAATGTGGGTTAATTAAGGAAAGCCAGAACAAATTTGTTCAGGGAAAATCGTGTTTAACTAATTTTCTGGAGTTTTTTGAAGAGGTAACAGAGAGGGTCGATGAAGGCAATATTGCTGATGTGGTGTACATGGACTTCCAAAAGGTATTTGATACAGTGCTGCACAACAGACTTGTAAGCAAAGTTATAGCTCATGGAATAAAAGGGACAGTAGCAACATGGATGTGAAATTGGCAGGAAACAGAGAGTAGTGGTTAATGGATGTTTTTCAGACTGGAAGAAGGTTTGTAGTGGAGTTCCCAGGGGTCAGTGTTGGGACCTTTGCTCTTCCTGATATATATGAATGACTTAGACCTTGGTGTATAGGGCATAATTTCAAAATTTGCAGGTGACACGAAACTTGGAAGCATTGTGAACTGTGAGGAAGATAGTGTGGAACTTCAAAAGGACATAGACAAGTTGGTGGAATGGACGGACCAGTGGCAGATGATGTTCACTGTGAAGAAATGTAAAGTTATTCATTTTGGTAGGAAGAACATGGAGAGACAATATAAGATAAAGGGCACAACTCTAAAGGGGGTGCAGGAGCAGAGGACCTGGGTGCATATGTGCATAAGTCATTGAAGGTGGCAGGACAGCTTGAGAGCGCATTTAATAAAGCATACAGTATCCTAGGCTTTATTAATAGGGACACAAAGTACAACAGCAAGGAGGTTATGTTAAACTTTGACAAAACACTGGAGTATTGCATCCAGTTCTGGGCGCTGCATTTCAGGAAAGATATGAAGGCATTGGGGAGGGTGCAGAAAAGAGTCATATGAATGGTTCTAGGGATGAGAAACTTTATTTACGAAGATAGAGTGGAGAAATTGGGACCCTTTTCCTTGGAGAAGGAAAGGCTGAGAGGAGATTTGATAGAGGTGTTCAAAATCATGAGAGGTCCAGACAGAGTAGATAGGGAAAAGCTATTCCCACTCATGAAAGGATCAAGAACAAGAAAGCACAGATTTAAGATAATTGGCAAAAGAGGTAATAGCGACATGAGGAAAAACATTTTCACGCAGCTAGTGGCTAGGATCTGGAATGCACTGCCTGAGAGTGTGGTGGAGGCAGAATCAATCGAAGCATCCAAGAGGAAATTAGATAGTTATCTGAAAAGGAAGAATGTGTATGGTTATGGGGAGAAGACGGGGGACTGGCACGAAGTGGATTGCTCGCTCGGAGAGCTGGTGCAGACAGGATGGGCCAAATGGCCTCCTTCTGTGCTGTAATAATTCTGTAATTCTGTGATTCTGGATATACAAATACTTAAGTCACTTCTTGTGACAAAGAGAATCCTGCCTTAAAGAGGTAGCAAAGTGTTTGCAATGATGAAGCCCTGCTAACACAGTGGGCAGGATTTTCTCATGGACTTCGGGACATTCTTTTGGGCCTCCTTATCTCGAGAGACAATGGATACGCGCCTGGAGGTGGTCAGTGGTTTGTGAAGCAGCGCCTGGAGTGGCTATAAAGGCCAATTCTGGAGTGACAGGCTCTTCCACAGGTGCTGCAGAGAAATTTGTTTGTTGGGGCTGTTGCACAGTTGGCTCTCCCCTTGCGCCTCTGTCTTTTTTCCTGCCAACTACTAAGTCTCTTCGACTCGCCACAATTTAGCCCTGTCTTTATGGCTGCCCGCCAGCTCTGGCGAATGCTGGCAACTGACTCCCACGACTTGTGATCAATGTCACACGATTTCATGTCGCGTTTGCAGTCGTCTTTATAGCGGAGACATGGACGGCCGGTGGGTCTGATACCAGTGGCGAGCTTTCTGTACAATGTGTCTTTGGGGATCCTGCCATCTTCCATGCGGCTCACATGGCCAAGCCATCTCAAGCGCCGCTGACTCAGTAGTGTGTATAAGCTGGGGGTGTTGGCCGCTTCAAGGACTTCTGTGTTGGAGATATAGTCCTGCCACCTGATGCCAAGTATTCTCCGAAGGCAGCGAAGATGGAATGAATTGAGACGTCGCTCTTGGCTGGCATACAAACATACAAACATATGAACACAAAAACAAGAAATGCTGGAACCAATCAGCAGGTCTGGCAGCATCTGTGAAAAGAGAAGCAGAGTTAACGTTTCGGGTCAGTGACCCTTCTTCAAACCCTTTTACAAACATATGAATTAGGAGCAGGAGTAGGCCACTCGGCCTTTGAGCCTGCTCCGCCATTCAATAAGTTCATGGCTGAACTGATTATTCTACACTTCCATCTACCCCCGATAACCTTCCACCCCCTTGCTTACCAAGAATCTTACCCTGACATTGGCACCAAATGGAGGTTCTCAGCCTGCACTCGCCCAGATCCAGACCAGCAGCACTATTTTCCTGAGGCGGCCTCATAATTGGCTGCCTCCACAGTCGCCATCCTATTAAGTATGGGCAGGAAAGGCATTTCCTAACAATCTAACTCGAGGGATTTCCCCTTCAATCCAACGGGCCTGCCACCTTTCCCCCTCTTAAACATTTAATTATTTTTCGCCTTTGAAGGTACCTCCATTTTGAGGTGCCCCCAAGTTCTCAGACCAGCCTCAAGAGTGCCCATCTCTCCCAGTGAATCTGCCGAGGCTCTAGAGTTGCTGGTCCTGTGATTGGGTCAGCAGCATTGGGAGCACGCCAGTCATCCTTGCTCCATGAAGGTGACCTCCCTGTGGCAGTCCGGGGGTGGGTGGAGACGGCGAACAGAGCCAGAGGCCCCACCCTCAAAATGCCAGCAGTGCCGCAATATTGCTCTCAATTGGGGCCTTAACTATTCAAATTGCCTGACTGCTTCCATGCAGTGGACAGGCGAACAACTTCTCAGGCCACCTCTGAGAAACTTCCCTGGTGGCGGGAATGCATCGGGAAGCCATCCCAATACGGCACCCCCCCCTATTTTCCCGGCCTCCACCGCCTCCACCCCCATGGTCAGAAAAATTCAGCCCGATAATTCTAAATCAATATCTTGCCATAAACACACTCTCCTAAGACTTCTCCTTTGTGTGCAAACACATTTATGTCTGCTGAGTTGAACAGAATTTGGCATATATTGATTATGCTTAGACTGCTTAGAAACTCAAGGACTCCATGGTATTGATTCTTTTTTTTTAAACTTTGATTAAAAACCAAGGGCCTGGCTGCAACATTCATTTGCATCGGATTTTAGTGCAATAATCCAAACTTCAGTAATGGGTTGCTAGCCATCAGCTGCGGACAGCCACTTCTTTATCGTAACATCTTTTAGCTCCCCTTATGACTTGTGACTGCCTTTGGACTCTATATTGTGTGTTTTATTATGTTTTGTCCTACGGTTGGTCAACATGAAAATTAAGCCAAAAGAAGAAATCTGGTGTATTCCGCAGAGACAAACAAATTAATAAACTTTCTGCAAGGTTGTTGGCATCCCTCATAGCATTTTCAGGAGTTGATTATTTTCAGAAGGATCTAGAATCATTTTCAGAAGGCACTTCATATGATGTCACATAAGAGAATTATCACAAAAAATAAGCACACCATGTGGAAGATTGGGATAGATTTTAATTTTGAATAGATTTTTAAGATTTTTAATAACTATGATCAAAGTTCATTGACCTGAAAAGATGCTTTCTGACCTGCTGAGTATTTCCAACATTTTCAGTTTTTATTTCAAATTTCCAGAAGCTGTAGTATTTTACTTTCCTATTGGATTTTAATTTTCACCATCAAGTGTTTAGTTGGCCATGGCAGATCAGCAACCCATCATACATCCCACTGGAATTTCCTTCCCATTGACTTCAATGAACAGGATAATTGAGCAAAGTCGACAATGGGAAGTTGGTCTTTCATTGCCTTTTACTGCCAGGTGAATATTAAAATCTACCTCATGCATTTTTTGGATAGAGAGATGATGAAGGTTCAAACACCAATGGATAGGGGTAAATGGCTGTTTTACAGATGTTATGGACAGATGAGAGATGATAGGGATGGCTCCCCTTTTCACCTCTCGACTGACCGAAGAGAGGGTGTTTTTTAAAAAAAGTGTTTCAACCCGAGTGCTTTAATTGTCAAGAACAGACAAATGGCAGGTTTTCTTGTAAGTTTTAAAAGAAAGATAAATGTTTATTATTCAACACCTGAAGTATATGCAACTACACCCACTCTCACACTCTTACAGATAAACACACACTCCAGAAGAGATAGACATTATAAAGTAACATGCATTTAGGTCTTATGACTTTTTAAGAGATCTCTGTTGCACTTGCAGGGTGAAGAGTTGAAACAGCGCAGGCCTGTAAACTTTTCCTTATTCACTGAAGAAAAAACTTGGAGGATGAATGCACTGTTGCAGATTTCTCTTGTTTTACTCCAGTCAAAGCTCCATGGCAAAACCCTGGTAAGATTTCTCAGGTGGGGAGTTCAAGTCCAATTCCATGCCTACATGTAGCCTAAAAGCTGGTAGTGTTAGGCAGGGTCCTTTCTCTTTGACGACATAAGATGTTTCACTCTCTGTCTTTTGTCTGCCCAGAAAATACCTTCATTAAAACTCATCAGAAAGCTAGTTTCTGTCATGTGACCAGAGTTTCTCTTCCATTGAATTCATAAATAGTTTCTGATGGTTAGGCCATTGTCAGACAAGAGTTCGGGTGTCACTCAATCACGTACCAGCTTGATAAAATAAAGCTTCACACACCCATTCTCTAGAGTTCGAGCTTGGAGTCAAAATGTCTGCCACAGTATTGTTAACTCAATTGGTTGAAGAGATTACCATAGAAAAGTCCAAGCATCTTGATAACTTCTCAAAGATATGTTCATAAAGATCATTTGTATTTTAATAACTTTGACAAGACTTGTCCAGACATGAAAATTAGCTCAGGGTTAGAACAAAGAACAAAGAACAGTACAGCACAGGAACAGGCCATTTGGCCCTCCAAGCCTGCGCCGATCTTGATGCCTGTCAAAACTAAAACCTTCTGCACTTCCGGGGACCGTATCCCTCTATTCCCATCCTATTCATGTATTTGTCAAGATGCCTCTTAAATGTCGCTATCGTACCTGCTTCCACCACCTCCCCCGGCAGCAAGTTCCAGGCACTCACCACCCTCTGTGTAAAGAACTTGCCTCGCACATCCCCTCTAAACATTGCCCCTCTCACCTTAAACCTATGTCCCCTAGTAACTGACTCTTCCACCCTGGGAAAAAGCTTCTGACCATCTACTCTGCCCATGCCGCTCATAGCTTTGTAAACCTCTATCATGTCTCCCCTCCACCTCCGTCGTTCCAGTGAAAACAATCCAAGTTTATCCAACCTCTCCTCACAGCTAATGCCCTTCAGACCAGTCAACATCCTAGTAAACCTCCTCTGTACCCTCTCCAAAGCCTCCACGTCCTTCTGGTAGTGTGGTGATCAGAATTGCACGCAATATTCTAAGTGTGGCCTAACTAAAGTTCTGTAGAGCTGCAGCATGACTTGCCAATTTTTATACTCTATGCCCCGACTGATGAAGGCAAGCAAGCCGTATGTCTTCTTGACTATCTTATCAACCTGCGTTGCAACTTTCAGTGACCTGTGGACCTGTACGCCCAGATCTCTCTGCCTGTCAGTACTCCGAAGGGTTCTTGAGGTTTCTTGTATATTGGCAGGAAAGAAAAGACCTCTCAACACCATTTTGTTTTACAGGAAAAGTGTCTATTTCAGGTTTATTTTAGAAGTTCATTTTATAGTTCACAAGTTCGTATTGCTAGAGCATGACACAGATTTGTAAAATATAAGTAGAACATAACAGTCTAGATAGTTTTGCACTTATATAAATAATTTGGGCACAGGCACAAGACACAGTGGTGCAGTGGTTAGCACTGCAGCCTCACAGCTCCAGCAACCCAGGTTCAGTTCTGGGTACTGCCTGTGTGGAGTTTGCAAGTTCGCCCTGTGACCACATGGGTTTCTGCTGAGTGCTCCGGTTTCCTCCCACAGCCAAAGACTTGCAGGTTGATAGGTAAATTGGCCATTGTAAATTGTCCCTAGTGTGGGGATGTGGTAGGAAATATAGGGTTAATGTAGGATTAGTATAAATGAGTCGAAGAGACTTAGTAGTTGGCAGGAAAAAAGACAGAGGCGCAAGGGGAGAGCCAACTGTGCAACAGCCCCGACAAACAAATTTCTCTGCAGCACCTGTGGAAGAGCCTGTCACTCCAGAATTGGCCTTTATAGCCACTCCAGGCGCTGCTTCACAAACCACTGACCACCTCCAGGCGCATATCCATTGTCTCTCGAGATAAGGAGGCCCAAAAGAAAGAAAAAAAGAAAAGAAAGAAGTATAAATGGGTGGTTGTTGGTCAGCACAGACTCAGTGGGCTGAAGGGCCTGTTTCAGTGCTGTATCTCTAAATAAATAAAAGAAGAAACTTGTGTTTATATGGCACCTTTCACAATCTCAAGACATCCCAAATTGATTTCCAGCCAAATAAATACTTTTTTAAAAGTGTAGTTACTGTTGTAGAGAATCATCTGCAATGGCGTATCTTCCTGCTCCCACACTGTTACCATTTTCTCTACCACTTTAGACTTCATTACCACATACTCATAATAATGACTCATAATAATAGTTAATCACCACTAGTTTGGACTCTTCTGATGGAAGTGGGCCTAAGAAGTCAACTGCTACAACCTTCCATGGTCCAGTGGGTAACAGTGTATTGCGTACTGGTTCTGACGGATTGGGTCTGCTGACAAGTTGATATCCATGACATGTTATGACAAACTGCTCCACATCTTTCTCCATCCCTGGCCAACATACTTTGGTTTGTAAGTTTTGCTTAGTACTAACCACTCCCAAGTGACCCTCATGAGCTAGCATCACCAGTCTAATCCTAAGCTTTTGTGGCAAAACAAATCTGTTGCCTCTGAGAACACACTTCCCAATTATACACAGTTCGTATAACAATGTATGCTTTGAATGGGCAATTCTCCCAATTTCCAGCTTGGATTCTCTGTCTGATGTCATCTAATTCTGGACCTTTGTCTGACTCTCTTTCAATCTCTTTAGTTGTCATTGCTCTTGTATCAGTAAAGTCCACAATGAGTGACAAAGGTTGTCATCTTCCTTGAATCAGGATGAAGCTCCAGCTGGTGGTATCCCCATATTTAGTCTTATTTCAAGAATACCTTGCTTGTTGACAACTCTTGAAAGACTTCATCCAAAGTGGGAATTGGGTGACGTTCTCTCACTACCACTTCATTCACCTGTCGCATAGCAACACTGAGCCTAATATCACTATATGGTTTAGGCACTACCACAAGAGGGCTCACCACTGTGTTGGTCCTTCAACTGGCTTTTTGATATCGTGGTCAACCAGTTCCTTGATCTTTGTCTCAACTTTCCCTCTCAGACCAAAAGGTGTTCCATGTACAGGCTGAGCTACAGGATTTATGTTCTTGTCAATTGTTAATCGCACTTGACTGTTGGTCAATTCCTTGAAACACAGGTCCAAACTCCTCTTGAAGTTCTGCATAGGATTTCACAGAATTCACTTTCAATCCAATGTGTAGCACCCCCAAGGCTTAGGCAGTTTCTCTACTCAGAAGAGGCTCACCATCCTCCTCAATCACTATGAATTCTGCCTCCACACTCCGATCTCCAGCTCTCACACTCACAGTAAAGCATCCAACAGTTTACAGTGGGGTGTTAGATGTGTAGGGATAAAACTTTTTGAGACATTTTAGAGATGTGCACTTGATTCTCTTTATCTTTAGTTCCTCCCACAGTGCTCTGCTGATGACATTACTGTCACTGCCTGAATCTACAATAATGTTCACTCCAACACCCACTACAATTAATGGCACTTTCTCCTGGTTACTCCCTTTGACAGAAAACATGCATCCATGATTGCTATTCGTGTCCTCACTCTCTGCATCTTCAACTCGCCTCTCAGTTGTAAGACTTTCGTCTCTCTTTCCTTTACATGGTTTGCCAGGCTTCCCACTCTGTTCAGCTCTGTTTCTGCATTTCTTGGCAAAATGGTCTTTGATCCCACATTTTCTGCATATCTTCCCCCTGGCAGGGCAGGAATCATCTCTTCCATAGTGCGCCAAGTTGTCACATCTGAAACAGTCCCTTTCAGACATTTGTTGTTTACATTTACACGTACCTGGATTCTGTTGCTTCACTCAGTTAACCTCAGATTTTGTCATGCCAATGACAGAAGTGGGACCAAGTTTCAGCTGTGAACTTGTCCATCCACTGCTTCCAATGCAGCTGCCATTTTCAAAGTGTCATCCAATGTTAATTCATCTCCTCTTCCCAGCAGCGTGTGTCTCACATATCTGACTTGCAATGTTGGACCAGCTGATCCATTATCTGGCTATTCAGATCCATCGCAACATAATTGCATCCATCGAATGCCTGCCTCAAACAGATCACAAATTGGGTTACTGTTTGCCCCTCTTTCTGTCTCATCTGATGAAAAACATGTTTTTGGAATGTGGCATTTGGTGTCATCACATAATGGTCCTTCAAAGCTTTCATTGCACATTCATAATCCACCTTTTCTCCCATGTCAGGCAATGTTCTGAAAGTCTCCCTCACTGACGCACCCACACTGCACAGCAATAAGGCCTGTTGCTAAGCTTTCTGCACCTCCATCACCCCATCAAAAAACAAACGGCGACTGTCAGCATATGCTTCAAATTCCTCCAGCCATACTTTCCATTTCAGGCTGAAGGTACTGGCATCACCCGTCAGATAAAACAGCTCAATTCCCCAGACTGCAGTCATATCAGCTCTTGCAAATGCCATGACACAATCCCAAATATCTTCATATTTACTTCTGTACATTTTTCATATCCTCAATGCCAATGTCACATCTCAGGTTGAAAGTATCACACTTAAGTCACAAATTTAACTTTAACACATATTTAGCAAGGTTTTAATAGAGACTCCTGCTTACTGCAGCTACATGTGCTAGCTGGCCTTATAACAACCCCCAGGTCAGGTGATCTTTTCATAGCACAGAGAGTTCCTTTCAGTTTCTCTTCCAAGTATCATATAGTCTCTCATACTCAAGCCAACACATGCAATCAGCTGTCATGCCGGGTGTGGGGGCGGGGGGTCTGATGCCTTCCTGTTGCCTTGCCATTTTACTAATAGCAGGAAAGATAACACATCGGCTGCCCACCGGGTGTCCAATTGAGCCACTTAAGTGGCCAGTTAAGGCCCACTTCCTGCCTCTGTGGGCATTTTGCCCACATTGGTGGGAGTTTGGTCGCCACATGGGAAACCAGTGAAACCTGACGGCCTTCCAGTAGACTCTGGGTGGAGGACTTCCCTTAGATACACTCCATGGCCCAAGGAGGGGTCACCCAATGGCAATTGCGCTGCCTGCCCTCAGCGATCTCCCCCAAACCCCTGGGACCTGCCAACCCAGGGCTTAGCTTACCCCTCTTTGAGGGCGCCTTGCCCATTGAAGTACCCTCATCCTGCAGCTGCAGCCTCCACAATGGTCATCACTAGTAGTGGCGCTGCTGAGGTGGATGAGCTGTCGGCCCTCTGTTTAGGCTGGCAGCTCTTGGGGATAGGCCGCCGACTTTAATTGCAACGGCAGCCCCAGCAGCGGTTACTTAATTGGCTGCCACAGTAATATAGCTCCCTGAGTCCCTCTTCTGGCCTAAGTGAGTCACCTCCCGCTTTCGGCCCGATAGCGGAGGTCAGCCATTTCTGTCAAATTCTGCTGTTGTCCGCAAACTTTGGCAGGACATTTGACCAAAGGGGTCACTGCATCTGAACCTAAAAGATGGTGCTCAATCAGGAACGAGTTCCCTCATTGCTTTTTCCTCCTTCATAACATAAGGATACTAACGACAATTGTAGCATCCATCACAACATTGGTATTGTGATCAGAACATTTAGAATTTTAGTGGAGCATTAAGTAAAGCAAAGACTTGTTTGACATGAATCCAGTCTTCCCCATGCACAGTGCAATCCTACTAATTTACAGTACGTATTAGGATTCACCAACTATCATTTTGCCTCATATTGTCTATAAATCATAAAGCTCTTCCAATTGATGATCCGATATAGGTTTCAGAAATTCTGTCCTTTGTGGATACTGCAGAGTACTCTGACATTTTAATAAATGCAAATGCTCATTTTGCAGAAATAATAGGGTAAATGATAGTGAAGATGTTTGTAACCAGATGGTAATAGATAAGGGATTAGACCTTAAGGCTGGTAATCTAATCTGTAGGGAGATGATTCATTGAAAAGAAACATCATTGTGAGAACATGAATTATCCTTTAAATTGCTACAAAGAACCATAAGTCAAATAGCTTATTGTAACACATAATGAATAGCCCATGGCTCATTTGACTACATGCATTAGAATTTACATAGGTTTGTATGTATCTGAATGTTAACCTCCAGCCTGGCCATAAAAACAGTCTGAAGTGTGCACTTAGCCTCTTAGTTGGAAGTAATTATGACAGTAAAAATGTGTCCGCCCCTTTTTGTGTCTGTTTTGTTGTTTTTCCCTAATTTCTCTCTTCTTCCACAGCAGCTACTAACGCTTGCTAGGGCACAGTTTCCTTATAGTAACACACCCAAGTCCCTTTCTTCATTCATGGTCCTAGATAGTAAGTGTTTGGTGGGCTTTTCAACCACTAAGGCAATGCCTCTGAGTTTTACTTCAGAGAAAACACTGGATAGCGTGAAACCCTGCTTTCCCTTACAAACCCAAGGACACTTGGGCCAATTAGATCATTTTTCTCTTGCTTTTCTTTTCTTGTCTGGATTTGTTTTTCAGCAAAGGACGTAAAGTCCTGTGAAGTTAGTTTCTGCCACATTGCCTTTGAGTTTAAAGAGGTTAAGGACAAATGATCTAGAAATATGAGTTCAAATCACACTATGGAAGCTGGGGAATTTAAATTCAATTAACTAAATAAATCTGGAATAAAAAAACTTGCATCGCTCATCAGTGAAAAGAGTTTGACTTTTCATCAGAACTGGAAGATGATAGAAAGTTTTTAAGCAGAGCCAGGGAAAAGGGCTTCCTATGGTAGAGGAATGTGGTGGAAGAAATGCAGATAGACCTCTGGCCTTAACATTGAGTTGAACAAATTTGGAACTTAACCACTGCTCCGATTTTCTCTCAGATTGCAAATCCTGGCAATGGAAGCGTTCTGCACCAGAGCCATTGGAACTGGAGGATGTCGGGGCTTGTACTTATGGTGGAAATCCACCAGCTGGTGAGGAGGTCTTCATCCTTGGGGTATAGCTGTGTTTCTTCTGCCACATCGCTGCACCACAGCAGCTTTCTTCTCTTTGTCAGATTTTTCATGCTTCCCTCACTCTCGCTTATTCATCTGTAACTAATTACACCTCCTCCGGACCTATTTTTTTGTTTCTTTACCTGTCCCATGAACAGTGCATTTTGCCTTGTACAATCGGCCCTTTGTCATTTAACCGCTCCTACCCTCTACCCTAGAACAGACCTTTCCTTTTGTTCTTTCCCTGTTCCCTGTCTCTACACTTTCTTAAAAGCTATTCATCTCCAACATTGTCCAATGCTGAAGAAAGGCCATCAACCTGAATCATTAATACTGATTTAATCTGATTTTGGGACTGTTTCATTCTCACATATCAAATGTAGAGCACTTGCTCATCTTGGTGGGAGTGAATTGGATGCTGTACTCGATAAATAAATAAACGACTCAGAGAAGTGGTGAGTGTTAAATTGGCTAACCCCTGAAAACAGGCATGGGATTTGCTCTATACCATTAACCCACACCCATTCATTAAGTCGGTACTGCCTGCTGTTTCATATGATTGCTGTGTGCAGCCAGTACTAACTTTGCTGTTCATTGGCTGCAAGTATCACAAGAGATCCCAATAATGTGGGTAATTAGAATTACTGAAAGCCAGCCTGAACCTGTTAAAGGGCATTGTGACATGAAGTAGCGGTGGGAGTACTTTGTGAACTGAATCTGTGACGTAAAAGATTGAAGAATGGCTGAACATATGAAAGAGCATGCACCAAGGTTTTCTGATAATGTACTGGAGGTCTTGGTGCAAGACAATGTAGCGAAGGAGAGATATCCTGTATCCACAGGGGTGCAGGAGGCCCTCGAGACACATGGTCAGAAAACCAGGGTCAATGCCAGGAATGTAACTCTGAAAGAATGGATGCAGTGCAGTACAAGAAGAAGTTTAATGATCTGACACAAGGCTGATGGGTATACACAACCAAATGCCTGGTGCAGTGGAATGTTTGTGCATAATGCAAAAAGCATGGAGAAGTTTATCTCCAACTTGGCATAGAACTTTGTGCAGAGCTTGGAGCCCAACCATTCAAACAAGGAACTCCTCCTGTTCCTCATGCTTCTCAGCTTCTCACTTGATAGGTGGGGGAAAGAGCTGTTCCCTCATAATGGCAAGGTTGTGCGGCATATTATTAAATATCTTGATACCCACTCAGCTGAATACATCAGGGCTCCTCCAGAGAAGTCCGGTCATTCGAAGTGTTGCACACCAATAGTGTGCTCTGTAATATTTCTTGAGGCAGCATGGCTCTCATTGTAGGCCTGCTGTGCACATGGGAGTGGCTTCCTGACCAGAGTCTGAGCCATGTCATGAGTAGATAACCCTTGTTGCCCAGTAGCCAGCCTCTGACTTGCCGTGGTGGTTCAAATATAGGTGGAACAGAGGACAGCAGCAAAATGAAAGAATTACGACTGCTGCAAAGATAACAGGTATTCACCAGTGTAATGTGTTGCCTGTGGTCCAATATCAGCTGCACATTGTGGGAGTGGAGTCCTTTGGTTGTTGAAAATGGCCAAGCTCAAATGAGGAGTATGCAAGGCAACGCGCATGCAGTCAGTGGCACCCTACACCATGGGGAAAGCTGCAATCATGCAAAACCCAGTGCTTGCTCATCCTACTTGTCTCTGATAAGAAGGAATGAGGTAAATGTGTTTCTCTTTGTATAGCGCCTCAGTGACCTCTTTTTGCAGCAGTGCACTGCAAACTGCGAGCCCAAGCCTGAATCTTGTCCAGGTCTTGTTGCATGTGGGCGTGGGCTGCTTCAGTATCTGAGGAGTTGCAAATGGTGCTGAACATTGTGCAATCATCAATGAACATCCCCACTTCTGACCTTATGATGGAAGGAAGGTCACTGATGAAGCAGCTGCAGATGGTTGGGCCTAGGACACTATCCTGAGGAACTCCCGTAGCCATATCCTGGGACTGAGATGATTGGCCTCCAACCATCTTCCTTTGTACTAGGCATGACTCCAAACAGTACAGACAACCCCCCGCCACCCCCGATTCCCATTGACTTCAATTTTGCTAGGGCTTCTTGATGCCACATTCAGTGAAATGCTGCCTTCAAGTCACTCTCACCTCACCTCTTGAATTCATCTCTTTAATCCTCATTTGGACCAAGGCTGTCTTGAGGTCTGGATCCAGGTGCCCCTGGCAGAACCCAGACTGAGCATTGGTGAGCAGGTTGTTGCTGTTTAAGTGCCACTTGATGGCACTGTCAATGACCCCTTCCATCACTTTGCTGTTGATAGAGAGTAGACTGATGAGAACATAATTTATTTTATTATTTTTATTTTAGAGATACAGCATTGAAACAGGCCCTTTGGCCCACCAAGTCTGTGCCAACCATCAACCACCCATTTATACTAATCCTACATTAATCCCATGTTCCTACCACATCTCCATCTTCCCTTAATTCCCCTACCTATACTAGGGACAATTTACAATAGCCAATTTACCTATCAACCTGCAAGTCTTTGGCTGTGGGAGGAAACTGGAGCACCCGGCAAAACCCACACGGTCACAGGGAGAACTTGCAAACTCTGCACAGGCAGTACCCAGAATTGGACATGGGTCGCTGGAGCTGTGAGGCTGCAGTGCTAACCACCGCGCCACTGTGCTGCCCACAATTGGCTAATTGGATTTGGTCTGCTTTTTGAGGACAGGACTACCTGGGCAATTTTCCACATTGTCGGGTAGACGCCGGTGTTGTAGCTATACTGGAACAGCTTAGCTAGGGGCACGGTTAGTTCTGCAGCATGAGTCTTCAGTACTACTTTTAGGATGTTTTCGGGATCCATAGCCTTTGCTGTATACAATGCCTTCAACCATTTCTTGATATCACGTGGAGTCAATCGAATTGGCTGAAGACTGGCATCTGTTATGCTGGGAACTTTAGGAGGCTGAGATGGATCATCAACTCGACACCTCTGGCAGAAGATGGTTGCAAATGCCCTGTCTTTTGCACGGATGTTCTGGGCACCCCCATCATTGAGGATAGGGATCTTTGTGGAGCCTCCTCCTCTGGTTAGTTGTTTAATTGTCCACCACCATTCAGGATTGAATGTGACAGGACTGCAGAGCTTTGTTCTGATCTGTTGGTTGTGAGATCACTTAGTTCTGTCTCTTCTGCTGTCTAGCATTCATGTAGTCCTATGTGAGGGATATGCTGGGCATGATGTTACAGATTATGGTTGAACACAATTCTGCTGTTGTTGATGGCATACAGCACCTCATGGATGCCCAATTTTGAGTTGTTAGATCTGTTCTGAATCTATCTCATTTAACACAGTTGTAGTGGCACCCTGTCAACCCTGCAAAGTCCTTATTATTAACATCTGGGGGCTTGTGCAAAAATTGGGAGAGTTATACGACAGACTAGTCAAGCAATAGCCTGGCATGGTCATACTCACGAAATGATACATTGCAGACCATGTCCCAGACACCACCATCACCATCCCTGGATATGTCCTGTCCCACCACTAGGACAGACTCACCAGAGGTGGTGGCCCAGTGGTCTATAGTCGGGAAGGAGTTGCCCAGGGAGTCCTCAACATTAACTCCAGACCCCATGAAGTCTCATGGCATCAGGTCAAACATGGGCAATGAAACCTCCTGCTGATTACCACCTACCACCCCCCTTGTCTGATAAATCAGTGCTTCTCCATGTTGAACACGAATTGGAAGAAGCACTGAGGATAGCAAGGGCTCAAAACCTATTCTGGGTGGAGGACTTCAATGTCCAACACCAAGAGTGGCTCGATAGCACCACTACTAACCGAGCTGGCAGAGTCCTAAAGGACATAGCTGCGAGACTGGGTCTGCAGCAGGTGGTAAGGGAGCCAACAAGAGGGAAAAACCTACCTGACCACGTCTTCACTAATCTACCTGCCGCAGATGCATCTGTCCATGACAGTATTAGTAGGAGTGATCAACATACAGTCCTTGTGGAGACAAAGTCCTGACTTCACACTGAGGGTACCCACCATCGAGTTGTGTGGCACTACCACCGTGCTAAATGGGATAGATTTCAAACAGATCTAGCAACTTAAAACTAGATATCCATGAGGCACTGTGGGCCATCAGCAGCAGCAGAATTGTACTCAACCACAATCTGTAATCTCTTGGCCCGGCATATCCCCCACTCTACCATTACCATCAAGCCAGGAGACCAACCCTGGTTCAATGAAGATTGCAGGAGGGCATGCCAGGAGCAGCACCAGGCATACCTCAAAATGAAGTGTCAGCCTGGTGAAGCTACAACACAGGACTACTAGCATGCCAAACAGCAGAAGATAGACAGGGCTAAGTGAACCCACAACCAAAGGATCAGATCTAAGCTCTGCAGTCCTGCCACATCCAGCCGTGAATGGTGGTGGACAATTCAACAACTGACAGGATTCCACAAATATTCCCATCCAAAATGATGGGGGAGCCCAGCACATCAGTGCAAAAGATAAGGATGAAGCATTTGAAACAAGCTTCAGCCAGAAGTGCAGAGTGGATGATCCATCTCGGCCTCCTCCTGAAGTCCCCAGCATCACTGATGCCAGTCTTCAGCGAATCCGATTTACTCCACATGATGTCAAGAAACGGCTGAAGGCACTGGATACTGCAAAGGATATGGGCCCTGACAACATTCCGGCAATAGAACTGAAAACTTGTGCTCCAGAACGAGCCACGCCCCTCGCCAAGCTGTTCCAGTACAGCTACAACACGGCATCTACCCAGCAATGTGGAAAATTGCCCAGGGTATGTCCTGTGCACAAAGAACAGAACAAAACCGATTTGGCCAATAGCTGCCCTATCAGTCTACTCCCGATCATCAGAAATATGATGGAAGGGATCATCGACAGTGCTATCAAGTGGCACTTGTGCAGCAATAACCTGCTCATTGATGCTCAGTTTGTGTTCCGCCAGGGCCACTCAGCTCCTGACCTAATTACAGCCTTGGTTCAAACATGGACAAAAGTGCTGACGTGAGGTGAGAGTGTTTGCTCTTGACATCAAGGCAGTATTTGACTGAGAATGGCATCAAGGAGCCCCAGCGAAACTGGAGTTGTTGCGAATCGGGGGGGAAACTCTCTGCTGGTTGGAGTCATACCTAGCATAAAGGAAGATGGTTGTGGTTGTCAAGGACAATCATCTCAGTCCCAGGACATTGCTGCAAGAGTTCCTCAGGGTAGTGTCCTAGGCCCAACCATCTTCAGCTGCTTCATCAATGACCTTCCCTCCATCATAAGATCAGAAGTGGGAATGTTCGCTGATGATTGCCCGATGTTCAGCACCATTTGCAACTCCTCAGATACTGAAGCAGCTCATGCCCATATGCAGCAAGACCTGGACAGCATCCAGGCTTGGGCTGAGAAGTGGCAAGTAACATTCACGCCCCACAAGTACCAGTCAATGACCATCTCAAACAAGAGAGAATGAACCTTGATTTTCAATGGCATTACCATCACTGAATCCCCCACTATCAATATCCTGGGGGTCACCATTCACCAGAAACTGAATTGGACCAGCCACATAAATGCTGTGCTTACAGGAGCAGGTCAGAGGCTGGGAATTCTGCGGTGAGTAACTCATCTCCTGACTCCCCAATGCCATCATCTACAAGGCACAAGTCAGGAATGTGACGGAATACTCTCCAATTGCCTGGATGGGTGCAACTCCAACAACACTCAAGGAGCTTGACACCATCCTGAACAAAGCAGCCCGCTTGATTGACACCCCATCCACCACCTTCAATATTGATTCCCTCCAATGCTGAAGCACAGTGGCAACAGTGTGTACCATTTACAAGATGCACTGCAGAAACTCACCAAGGCTTCTTAGACAGTACCTTCCAAACCCGTGACCTCTACCACTGAGAAGAACAAGGGCAGCAGATGCATGGGAACACCACCACCTGCAAGTTCCTACCCCCAGCCACATACCATCCTGACTTGTAACTTTATGACCATTCCTTCACTGTCACTGGGTCAAAATCCTGGCACTCCCTTCCTAACAGCACTATTAGTGTACCTACACCGCAAGGACTGCAGCAATTCAAGAAGGCAGCTCATCACCTCTTTCTCAAGGGCAATTAGGGATGGGCAATAAATGCTGGCATAGCCAACAATATCCACATCTCCCGAATGTATAAAAAAAAAGATGGATGGTTTCCTCAGTGTGAAGTCAGGTCTTTGCCTTCATGAGGACTGTGCAGTGGTCGTTCCTACCAATACTTTTTAAAATTTATTCATAGGATGTGGCAGTCACTGGCAAGGGTAGCATTTGTTGCCCATCCCTCTTTGCCCTTGCTAGGCCATTTCAGAGGGAAGTTAAGAGTCAACCACATTGCTGTTGGTCTGGAGTCACATGTAGGCCAGACCAGGTAAGGATGGCAGATTTCCTTCCTTAAATTGCATTAGTGAACCAGACGGGTTTTTTGACGACAATCAATTACTGAGACTTTCAATTCCAGATTTGTATTAAATAACTGAATTTATTATGTTCAATTATTTAAATTCTACCAGCTGCCTATGGTGTGATTTGAACCCATGTTCCCAAGGCATTAGCCTGGACATTTGGATTAATATTTCAGTGGCATTACCACATACATCACCGTCCCCTCGATGGACAGATAAATCTGTGACACGTAGATTGGTGGCAGTGAGGTCAAGCAGGTTTTTCCCTCTTGTTGGTTCCTTCACCACCTGCCACAGGCCCAGTCTGGCAGCTATGTTTTTCAGAACTCGACCAGCTCGGTCAATAGTGGTGCTAACAAGCACACTTAGAGATGTGCATTGAAGTCCCCCACCCAGAGTACATTCTGTACCCTTTAAGTAGCACTGGTGAGGAGGAGGGGGTCCTTTCTTCCATTTAATGGCATGTTCGGCTGTACAAGATTAAATCAGCATTGGCTGGAATTGGGATTTGTAAAATGGCAATGGTAGCTTCAAAGCAGTGTTGCACACTCATTTGCATCATCATCGCGCTGCTCTGAATGCTGCTCGTATGCACAAAGCCCTTTACCAAGATGGGCATTTCCTGTCGGAACTGTGCGCACATCTAGGATCCCATATTCAAGCAGCTAATGCAGCTGTACATTGCTTAAAGGATGGGCTCTTTAGGGCTCAATTTAGCCCCTGGATTTCTGCTTCAAATGTCCATCCATTACTGTTATTGATTTCTGTACCATAGCTGGTCATTTTTCCAACTCAATAGACCAAATCTTGCTGCAGAACTTAACAATGCACACCATTGTTAATGCACAAATTGACCAACAAATTCTAGGGATTATGAGATGAGTTGCGATTCTACAGAACTTGCTGGTCAATTTGTACCACTCCCTTGTTTGTTTTGCACAAAATAGCATCTTGCCCTTCACCTTCCCATTGTATTTCAGAACTTGCTGAATTTCCACATTGATTGATCATTAAATTCATGGCAGAAAATTAAGGCTGGCAATTAAGAGCATAAGTACTCTTTTAACAATGTGGTAATTGTTAATTCGACCTCTCTGGTCCAGAAAGGGAATAACTTAAACAGTGCTGTCTCATTTCTGCATGTAGTAAATTGTTTTTAAAGATTTGAAATTTCAAATTTCACATTTTTTCTTACTTTTGCTGTCTCTTCGCCCCATCTCTCTCTCTTAATATAATCTTTCTTCCCCCCACCCCCGCCCCCCTACCTTATTCTAATTCACCTGCTCTAATTCACCCTTCCTCCCCTTTGTAGTTCTCTTTCTTTCTCAATCCTTAAATTACATGGTTAAGGAGATAGACTCATAATAATGCCATTCACAGATGCCCCATTGCCCTCACTCATTACCAGCTCACATTTCCAGCGAGTATTTTCAAGCTGAAGGGTTCAGGAATAAGTTTAACTAACAGCGAACATCACAAAGATGCTCCACTCCAGCAAGGTTTAGCCCGACATTTCTCATTTATTAGAATTTCCACTACATAATACAACTAGAAAGAATGAAGAATTTGCATTCAAATACAGATGACTCCTTTTAATCCACTGTCACTTAATGCAAATTATCAGATAATTTTTTAAAATTTTGTGCTTTATGCTGCTTAATTAAAATTATTGAATAATTCAATGGTTTTAGGGCAATAAGTAGACAGCCTCATCAAATTCCAAGGACTATCTCATCTTTGCTCATCCGTGCAAGCTTATGAGAATATGGAAGGGAGATAAACATGACTGACTCTTCGGCAGTGAATTTCTGGGAGCATTTGCAGCATTCCCGTAGATTTTCTGGGAATTTTGTGGTTCTCCCACCAAATTTATGGCGGACAAGTGGGAGAACCTCCACATAAATTTACCACACAATACCCTTAGGGAAACTAGCAGTGAGTAATAAAAACTGCCCAACTCCCAAAATCAAATTAACAAAAGGTACAGCAATGTTATTCATAAGTTGCTGAGTTACATTCAGGCCACTGTAACTGGGACCAAAGTCACTTCACTAATTTTGTTCCCCTCCAGTTCACCTGCTTTTCATCTCATGCTCAAGTATATTTCTCTGGACACCTCCACTCTCTAGTACCCATTGTTCTTGCTTGAACCTAGACAGTAAAGGGTGAGTTTTAACTCCAAACAACTGCTGGGTAGGGATGAGGTGGGAGATTAAGGTGTTAAAAATCTGCATTCCGAAACCAAATCGCCCCCATCCCACCCGCTTCCTCTTTTAATGGAGGTGGGACGAGGGCGGACAACTAACCAACTCCCAGGAGGTAGGTAGGCACTTTAAATATTCTAATGAGGCTGTGAGTCTCATTCTTATGCATCATTTTGAATTTAATTCATGAAACCTTGCAGCCAAACCCACGTGAATGCCTTTCTACTCACCTGCTGGATCCAGTGTGCCTTTCTGAATAAACCACATGACTAAAGACCCCGACACCATCCTTCTGATTTTTGATCTTCCCCACTTTTCCCCCACTAAGGCCTCTGACAACCCTCCTCAGGCCTCTGGCCCTCCACCCCAGGACCCCGGGATTTGCTCATGGTGTGGGCCTATCTTGTCCTGTGGCCTCTTCCAGACTGCTCCTGTCCTACAGAAGCCAAGCCTGTCAATCAGTCTGGCTTCCAGGCAGGGAACCTGTCAGTGACATCACACAATATAGTGGTGGAGCTCCAACTTCGGGGTTATCTGAGCTCAGCCGAAGCCACCCCTACTGCCGGCAGATCAGTTAAGTTAAAATTCAGCCCTAAGTGTCAAAGGTTAAACAACAATGTGAGACCATCACAGATGAACTCAACCTTGTTCTCACGATTTTTGCACAGGCATTTTCAATCGCATCACTAAAAGATGGCTTTGCACAGCCAATGAAGTATTTTTGAAGTGTAGTCACTGTTGAACTGTAGGGAAACACATGCCAATTTGCAATCAGCAAGGTTCCACAAACAGCAATGAAATAAGGAACCAGATAATCAAATGAAGCATATGAGAAGCTTGAGCAACAGCACCTCACATTTTGTTTGGACATTTTACAGCCTTCCAGATTCAATATTGAGTTCACCAATTTCAGATCATAACCACTGCTCCCTTGTTTTTTGGACAGCAGTTGCTGGTAATGGTTCTGCTGTTGTTATTTACAAATCCTCCAGACCTATCATTTGTTTCTTTTCTTGTTGCATGACCATCTCTTTTTGCCTCGCACCATCGCCCTTTTTGCCATTTAATTATTTCTGCCTTTCACTCCATCACAGACCTTTCCTTTTGTTCTTTCCTCCATTGTCCCCTCTCCCTGCCTGTGTACTTGCTTAAAATCTATTATATCTTGAACTTTTTCTAGTTCTGATGAAAGGACTTTGACCTGAAACATTAAATCTGTTTCTCTTTCCACAGACCTTCAGAGTATTTCCAGCATTTTCTATTTTTATTTATTTATTATGCAGTATTTTGCTTTTGGACCAGATAGTCTGTTTTTAGCAATCTCTGTTGACAGTTGTTGCAGCACTCCTTCAACACTCTGATGTCAACTTAGACAATGTGCTCAAGTCACTGGCATGGGGCTTGCATTCATGATCTTCGAAGTTAGTTCTATCGTTAAATTAAGGCTTACAGCCAGATAGCAATTGTGATTTGTAACCATGATTTTTTTTCTCTCCCACCCCAAGCACTAAGCCAAGAGTACTGCGATCATCTCTACTGCCTTTAGTGTAGACAAGGCATAAAACCTGAAGCCTTCAGATAATGTGTTTGACTTAGTTGCCATCACTTTTGCCTCTTAACCAGAAGGCAATAGGTTTGACCTCCATTAAGGACTTGTGAAAAAAAATGGAAACTGATACCAGGGCAGTACTGAGAGAGCTAATTTGATGGAAGTGCTGTCATTCAAATGAGACATTAAACCTTGGACCCTTTTGCTTACAAAGGCAAATGTAAAAGATCACATGATACAATTTGAAAATGAGCAGAGAATTCTCCTGGTTTCCTAGCCCAACATTCTTCCCTAAACCTTCTTTCTTCTTTTGGGCCTCCTTATCTCGAGAGACAATGGATACGCGCCTGGAGGTGGTCAGTGGTTTGTGAAGCAGCGCCTGGAGTGGCTATAAAGGCCAATTCTGGAGTGACAGGCTCTTCCACAGGTGCTGCAGAGAAATTTGTTTGTTGGGGCTGTTGCACAGTTGGCTCTCCCCTTGCGCCTCTGTCTTTTTTCCTGCCAACTACTAAGTCTCTTCGACTCGCCACAATTTAGCCCTGTCTTTATGGCTGCCCGCCAGCTCTGGCGAATGCTGGCAACTGACTCCCACGACTTGTGATCAATGTCACACGATTTCATGTCTCGTTTGCAGACGTCTTTATAACGGAGACATGGTTCCCTAAACCAACAGTAGCCAAAACAGGTAACTTGTTAATTCATTTGCCATTCCTAGAACTTTGTTGCATATAAATCAGCTGCTAAATATGCCTATGTTACAAGAGTGATTGCTCTCCAAAAATATTCCGTTGGCTGTAAAGTACTTTGGGATGTTTGAGGATGTGATATGTTACAAATTTAAGTCTGCTGCAGATAGTTTCTTGAACTCAATGGCATCAGTCACTCCCTTAAGAAATTTGAGTATATTATTTCTATTGGAGTAGACTCACACTGATTTGAACCTACCTTCATTTCTCAACTGAGCAATACATTTACCCAGTAAGCCACTGGGAGAGTTTTCCAATTTATTTTGCATTTAAACATCTGTGAAGTTGAAGTATGGGGAATTATAAAAATAGCACCAACATGGATATCATAAATTTAGGCCTTTTAACTCATCCTTAGCCACAATATGGTTTAAAAGTGGAAGATGTGATGATAATTTGATTTTATATTTGTGCCAAGAATTATTTATCTGTGCTCAAGAAAGGCAAGAGACCTACATTGTATTGTTTCTTCACTGCTTTCCCCCACCACCCTCCCCCCGCCAAGAAATTCCCACTCTAATTATATTGCTGATGCAGTCATTGATGTACTGACCACTGACAAAAAGTGTCACTTTCATGAATTACTACACACAGGAAAACCAATCAAATTTATTCACCTCCATTATAACAGCATCTGACCGGAGATATTGCTTTGGTTGCTATGGTTAAGGCAGGACCTCAAGTTACAGTAAATGTCACAATTAGGATTAAATTTCAGTCATTGTTCTCTAACCACTTTGCAGACTGCGTCTTGACAGTTGTCATTTGTCTGCAGATTACCACATGCCAATTAATCAGGAGCAAGTTAATCTTCAGCTTCAATGAAGCTGAGAAATAGAGTTAGAATATAACACTGGCTGCTTTGTGTTAAATACAGCTATCACACTAGGAACAATTTTACAGCTGTGGATTCCTGACAGAAAGGCCTTGCACACCAGGAGCTCATATTGTGAAATTGTGGTTGTGTCCCCATGAATTTCCATCCAATTGATGGAAAATTGCACAAGAGCGTGGCAGCAATTTGTTGTCGTGTTCTCTTTACTGGGAAGGCTCCCCACCAGGATTGCGCACAGATAAAATTGAACTTGTTGGCTGCTATGTGCTCCGTACAGGTATCTCACCCATAATAATGCATTCCATACAGGATAGCACACAGCCTGCAGTGTGGTGCATAGAGTATTATACAATCCACATTGTTTCACATCCTGTACAGAACATGCTGTGGACTGTGCTCTATGCTACATGGAACATACTGCTAACTGTGTTATCCTGTATGGAGCACACTGCAGACTGTCCAGATAGTATATAACCAGCAGTGCATTACATACATATAATCTGTGGTATGTTGCATGTAGGATGATTGATCCTTCAGTGGGTTGCTTAAAGAATAATACAAGATACAGTGGGTGAGAAACTGGGCTTGTGAGCACCTGTTTTTTGGGTGCTATGCATGCCCTTCGAGCTCCAAAATGCTTTCTTGTAGTGCATGCACAAACTTGTGGGGAGAATTGTTCCAGGTGCTGTATTGTTGCAGGCGTTAGCATCCACTGTCCACCAGAAGTATGCAGAGTGAGAAAATCATGAAGTCAATGCTGAATTGCCACCAACAGTGTCATTTTGGAGCTCAAAGCTCCAGCCAACATTGGTCTCATGTTCTGCAGCAGGAAGGAACCCCATTAACACCATTTAAAGGGATCATCAACTACTTGCAGGTTAGTTACTAGTTGATTTATTTTGGCTGTTGCTGACTTCAGAACTTCTACACAAACCAGGTGCTCTCAAACATGGATGCACTAGTATACTGGAATACAGCATGGTTTGGAGAATGAACAGAGGCCACATAGAGCAGAAAAAGCTGCTAGAAGATAGAGGAGGAGGTGGAGAAGGACTCTCAGCAGTAGGCCATACCCACCCATGGTGTTTAGGGAACAATGGTCCAATCTGAACCTCAATGAGGAACGATATGTGAGACGTCTGCTCTTCAATAAGGAGGTCCTCACTGAACTTTGCCACCTGTTGCAGCCACAACAGTAGCCTTAGAGCAGGACAAGGACTGCATTGCCAGTGGCTGTGAAGGTGACTGTGGAGATGAACTTTTATATGTCTGACTCCTTCCAGTTTGTGAAAAGTCACTGTCGCTCTCTATTCAAAGAGAGCTGAATACATTTCATTCTCTCTTGCCAGAGACGAGCAGGCAGAGCAAGCACATGGCTTTGCTATAATTGCAGGTTTCCCCATACTGCAGGGTGCCATTGACTGCACGCACATCGCTTTGTGGGCACCACACGTCAACACTGACCAAAGCAAAACTGAAAGGGATTCCACTCCCTCAACACCCAACTAGTGTTTGACTACTGGCAGCGAATCATGCAGATCAATGCCTGCTATCCTAGCAGCAATCATGATGCCATCATTCTGCAGAGGTCCACTGTGCCAGCTACATCTGACATGCCATAGCAAACTGAAGAGTGATGACTGCAGATACCACCCCTAATTTCTCTTCTGAGATATGTGCAGTGTCACTATCTGCACTGGTGGCTGCTAGTGTGAAGTCAAGTAATGGTGCTGTGTCTTCAACATCATTGTCTTCTTGTGATTCCGCCACTGCCTGGCTTTGATGCATCCTTTGAATAGCTGAAAAGAAAAAGGCCCAAGATTAAGGTACAGGGAAGAGGGGAAAGTAAGAGTGCATGCTTACACCATCTGCAACTTGCAAATCAATAGGAAGTTTGGGATGAGGTGGAAGTGAGATATGATAAGGAGGGTTAGGAGGATCCCATCGTCTTCAATGGTTTCAGACCTACAGTTTGCTACGGTCTCAGGAATGGCAGTTCCAATAACGGCCAGCACTGTCTCCTGCACAGGGTCAAGACATCCGGGCAGGCTTGCACTCCTCCAATTAGCTCCTGTTGCCTCCAGTTGTGTACCATCTTGTCCTCCGAGAGAGAGGGAAGTGTGTCAGTGATTGTGGTGGAATTTGTTTGGTGAATGAGGCTGTTAAGTTTGAACAGTTGGTAGTGCGTACAACCTGTAAGATGTGGGTCAAGGCGTGCAGCATTGCTATATATGTAACGTATATATGTATCTATGAACATCAGGTATGAGGCCTGATTGATAGAGATTATTGGTAGGTGAGTGATGAGGGTGTGTCATTTGAGCAGTACTGACGCTAATGGTGCAGTTGTTAGGATATGGCATTTGAAAATTTATTTACTGTCTTTGAACACTCGTGTGTAGTCATTGAATTTCTTGCAGTGCTCCATCTAGGTCTCGCAATTTGATTACTGCCATTGAACTCCACAGCTATTTGAGCCCACTGCCTTTTGACCATGCATCTGGATACAGGACATCTCTTCTCCTTTCCACCTCCTTCACCAAGACTTCCAGTGCAGGGTCTAAAAACTTTGGAGTGCGCGCTCTCCCCTGTTATGCCATTCCTCACTCTCTGCTAGGTTAGTTCTCTTCAAACACGATTCCCAGCACATTCTCCAGCCACAATGTACCACCCTTTTGAGAGGTACAGGCTAACTAACCACTCACAATATTGTTCACCTCCTGATGCATCCAGCCATAGAAAATTGTGGCTAATTTTGGCCGGATGCAGTGATCAGTCAAATGACTATGAAGTTTGCGTGCTGCTTGCATCACAGTCAACCGATATGGTCAGAGTAATCGCACATCATGATCCATGCGTCTATTTTAGGGAGCTATTCAATATAGTCCCCAGTGTGTTCCATAAAGGATAAAGTCCAGTCTGCAATGTGTTACAGGATAACACAGAATGTCTGTTTAGATTTATATACTGAACTTTAATGACTGCTGAAGTGGGAGCTTCAATTGTTTCCCTTAGAATTTTATTAGCAATTTTTCAGAGTGAAAAGAGTGAACCAATCCAAAAGCAAACTCAAGCATCACATCTTTTATATGGGTTTTTTTGGAGATAGAACAATAGAAAGATCATAGAAGGGGTAAAGATACACTCAGCAACTACAGGCCTGTCAGTTTAACTTCAGTGGTGGGGAAACTTCGAGAAACAATAATTCGGGTCAAAATTAATAGGCAAGTGGACAAATGTGGGTTAATTAAGGAAAGTCAGAATAGACTTTCAAGGGAAAATCGTGTTTAACTAACTTTCTAGAGTTTATTGAAGAGGTAACAGAGAGGGTTGATGAGGGCAATGCTGTTAATGTGGTGTACACGGACTTCCAAAAGGCATTTGATACAGTGCCGCACAACAGACTTGTAAGCAAATGTATTGCTCATGCAATAAATGGGATGGTAGCAACATAGATACGAAATTGGCTGAGTGACAGGAAACAGAGAGTAGTGATTCATGGATGTTTTTCAGGCTGGAGGAAAGTTAGTAGTGGAGTTCTCCAGGGGTCAGTGTTTTTATTTAGAGATACAGCACTGAAACAGGCCCTTCGGCTCACCGAGTCTGTGCCGACCATCAACCACCCATTTATACGAATCCTATATTCCTACCACATCCCCACCTATACTAGGAGCAATTTATAATGGCCAATTTACCTATCAACCTGCAAGTCTTTGGCTGTGGGAGAAACCGGAGCACCCGGCGAAAACCCACATGGTTCACAGGGAGAACTTGCAAACTCCACACAGGCAGTACCCAGAATTGAATCCAGGTCGCTGGAGCTGTGAGGCTGCGGTGCTAACCACTGCGCCACTGTGCCGCCCAAGTGTTGGAACCCATGCTTTTCCTGATGTATATTAATGACCTAGGGCTTGGTGTACACGGCAAAATTTCAAAATTTGCAGATGATAAGAAACTTGGAAGCATTGTAAACTGTGAGGAGGATAATGTAGAACTTCAAAAGGACACAGATAAGTTGTTGGAATGAGTGGACAAGTGGTAAATGAAGTTCAATGCAGAGAAATGTGAAGTGATTCATTTGGTAGGAAGAACATGGAGAGACAATATAAGATAAAGGGTACAATTCTAAAGTGGGTGTAGGAGCAAAGGGACCTGGGTGTATATGTGCATAAGTCATTGAAGGTGGCAGAACAGGTTGAGAGTGCAGTTAAATATCCACACAGTATCCTATGCTTTATTGATAGGAATATAGAGCACAAGATCAAGGAGGGTGTGTTGAACTTGTATACAACACTAGTTTGGCCTCAACTGGAGTATTGTGTCCATTTCTGGGTGCTGCATTTTAGGAAAGATGTGAAAGCATTGGGGAGAGTACAGAAAAGATTCAGAAGAATGGTTGCAGGGATGAGGAACTTCAGTTATGAAGATAGATTGGCGAAGTTGGGACTGTTTTCCTTAGAGAAGAGAAGGCTGAGAGGAGATTTGATAGAGGTATTCAAAATCATGAGGAGTCTGGACAGAGTAGGCAGGGAGAAACTGTTCCCACTCATGAAAGGATCGAGAACGAGAAGGCATAGATTTAAAGTAATTGGCAAGTGAAGCAAAAGCGACATGAGGGAGAAAAAAAAATCACACCGTGAGTGGTTACGGTCTGGGAATGGACTGTCTGAGAGTGTGGTACAGGTAGGTTCAATCAAGGCATTTAAAAGGGAATTAGACTGTTATCTGAAAAGGAAGAATGTTCAGGGTTACGGAGAGAAGGCGGGGGAATGGCACTAGGTGAATTGCACATTTAGAGAGCCAGTTTAGACACAATGGGCTGAACGGCCTCCTTCTGTGCTGTAATAATTCTGTGATTCTGTGTACATGATTCTCCAGTGAACCAATCTGGCCTGTCTTAAAAGCATCATATTGATATAGTATCATTCATTTATATTCTACTCAAAACATATTAGCTCCCTTTTAATGAAATAAAAGTCTATTTAATTTAGGAGATATATTCCACAGATTTGACTTAATATCTAGTGAGATCAAATGAAGACCTAGCAAAATTGTACTGGGAAAATTAATTTTGTTCCAATAACAAGTTCTTGGTCCACCAACCTTGGAAATCTGGCTCAAGTTCAAACAACTCTTGTGGTGATACCTCCAACCCATGATCATGTAACAGACTGACATCCTAATTATGATGAAGCCAGGACTCAGGCCTTCTTCATTTGGTCCATCATTTTACTGAGTCCGAAAGGAGAAAATGCATTTACCTTCTGCAGGCTGCCAAACAGGTGCATCAGCCTTCTGGGAACTTAAAGCTAAACTGAACTGCTAATTTTCATAGCAGTTACTTTAATTCAATATGTAGAAGTTCACCTAACTAGCACCAAATCAATCCTGTACACTTGACAATTCTTTAATTTTTTCTAATTTGTGACTTATTTTCCTTACAAAGGAATGATGTCCCATACAACATTCTCGTAGTCAAACATTCCCAACCACCTGACCTATGATGTTCTGGAATAATTACTAGGAGGCATGCAAAAAAGGTGGGGTTGCTGTTTCTTATTTCTTTCCTTCTCAAAGGAGAAGAACCTCTCTAAACAGACCGTCCGAGATTCAGCAAGCACAAGCAGCTTGGATCACTGAAGCACAAGGGAAATATAATAACACTTGAAGTGATGCAGAGTAGAGGTTTGTGGCTAATCCCTAGTGTGAGGACTATGTTATGAGGAAAGGTTGGGAAAGTGACCTTGAAAGGATACAAATGAGAAAGGACCTTACATTGTTATATAAGATACTAAATGGGATAGCAAAGGTTAATCATGTAACATAATTAAAATCAAAGTCAAGGGGAAGTGGATACAGACTGATAGGCAAATTCTGCATTGATATCAAAAAAAATGTGCAGATGATACATTATATGAGATATAGTTAATTCTTCAGAAGACCAAAGAATGTTGCAAAGAGATATTGATATGTTAGGGGAATGGGCTAATAAGTGGCAGATGGAATTCAATGTCAGTAAGTATGTACTTTTGGAAAAAGAAATCAGCAGTAATTATACGCTGAGTGGAAGTAGGCTAGGTGCAACAGCAAAGGGATTTGCAGTACAGAATATAGAAGTCAATAGGTAATGATGAGGAATATAAAATCTTAATAAGACCTTAGTTAGAGGGCTGTGAAACATCATTGGCCTCAACGCTATATTGAAGCTTTAGAAAGTGTTCAATGATGTCTGACATGAGGAAATGCAAATACAAAGAAAGGCTTGAAAAATAGAAGCTCTTTTGTTCGAATACAGATTATTTGGCAATATGAAAGAAGTGTTTAATATTATGAAGGAGTGGGACACGATTGGTAGCAATAGATTGTTTCTAGCAGTTGAAGGGTCTAGAATGAGAGGCAATAAATATAAAATATAAGATAAATGTAAAGTATTTAGAATAGAGAGCAAGAGAAATTTCTTCACAAAGTTATGACGCTGTGAAATTCATTTCGAGAGTTAGTGCTTGAGGCAGAAACTATGTCAACATGCAAGAAATTAGAAATGGAGGTAGATGAAGGAAAAAGATGAAGGAATATAGGAACAGGATGGAAAATCTGATGAGGACAGTTTACTATTTATTTATGTTAAGGATACATGCTGCCATGCCTAGCTGGGCCTAATAGGGCCTAATATATGTTTCTGTGTTTTAACTTCTATGTATCTCCTCACACCAAAAGAGACGAATACATGGAATGGCTTAGTGGATCAGGTTGTGGAGTTCTTGAGACACTCAAGGAGTTAAACTATGCAATGGAGACAATCATATATTTGTACCAGGAATGGCGCAGTGGTTAGCACCACAGCCTCATAGCTCCAGCAACCTGGGTTCAGTTCAGTTCTGGGTACTGCCTGTGCAGAGCTTGCAAGTTCTCCATGTGGGTTTCTGCCAGGTGCTCTGGTTTCCTCCCACAGCCAAAGACTTGCAGGTTGATAAGTAAATTGGCCATGGTAAATTGCTCCTAGTATAAGTGGTAGGAGAATTATGGGGATGTGGTAGGGAATATGGGATTAATGTAGGATTAGTATAAATGGGTTGTTGTGGGTCAGCACTGACTCGGTGCTGTTTCAGTGCTGTATCTATCTATATATGGGAGAAGGAGTTAGAATGATCTTCCTCATCTCTACTTATTTTTGTAATCACTACTACACTGATCATTGGTCCTGTGAACATCACTTCCCTGTTAAAGCTTTCCAACCTACACACTTCCCCTCTTTCCAACATGTGTTGAAGTCAAGACTCATTTCATTGTCTCCTATTCGAACCAATCCTTTCCTAAAAGCTTAAAATGGTGGCACTCCTTACCTCATGTTTCTCTCACCATCTGAAGGTTTTTAAGCTCAATCTTAAGGTTAGATAACCACAATGCCTTGAACAATCTATCTCTTGCTGTTATCTACCTTGCTGGTATCATACATTAGGCATTCACCTAGATTTTTTAATAATTAAGGAAACAACTGAACCTAACAGAAGTGTGACAACACTTAAGTGCACCATACCACCAGCAGTAACCATTTTTCTTGATCACAGTGTCTAAGACATAACCTTCTACCTCTTGACAGGTTACTCTATTGTTCAGACATGAGAATTGCAAGAAATTTGGAGACAACACTTAAAGCCCAAATTAAACATAAACGTCTTTAGTAGGTTGGGTAGAAAAAGCAGTTAGCAATACAATACACCTGTTAGACAGAGACTGCTGGAGTTGTGTACCTACCACAACCTCTGCATCACCAACTCGTTC
Source organism: Heterodontus francisci (assembly GCF_036365525.1). Classification (NCBI taxonomy): domain Eukaryota; kingdom Metazoa; phylum Chordata; class Chondrichthyes; order Heterodontiformes; family Heterodontidae; genus Heterodontus; species Heterodontus francisci. The sequence goes on from NC_090375.1 coordinate 44,599,261, forward strand.
TTTCATACTAAACCCTGTCACCAGGTTTCATGGCGCCACCCAAGATCACATCGTTGGCACCAGCTGGACCTCATCATCACAAGGCGAGCCTCTATAAACTGTGTTCAAATCATGTGCAGCTTCCACAGTGCGGACTGCGACACTGACCACTCCCTGGCGTGCAGCAAAGTTAAACTCAAACCAAAGAAGCTACATCACTCCAAGCAGAAGGGCCGCCTGTGCATCAACACTAACAGAATTTCTTATCCACAGCTGTTACATAAGTTTCTAAATTCACTTGAAAAAGCCCTTCAAAACACTCCTGCAGAGGATGCAGAGACGAAGTGGGCCCACATCAGAGACGCCATCTATGACTCAGCAATGACCACCTTTGGCAAGCGTAAGAAGCAGAATGCAGACTGGTTTCAATCTCACTTTGAAGAGCTGGAACCTGTCATAGCTGCTAAGTGCACTGCACTGTTGAACTACAAGAAAGCCCCCAGCGACTTAACATCCGTAGCACTTAAAGTGGCCAGAAGGGCTGCACAACGAACAGCCAGGCGCTGTGCAAATGACTACTGACAACTCCTATGCAGTCATATCCAGCTGGCCTCTGACATCAGAAACATCAGAGGAATGTATGATGGCATTAAGACAGCTTTTGGGCCAACCATCAAGAAGATCACCCCCCCTCAAGTCTAAATCAGGGGACTTGATCACTGACCAATGCAAACAAATGGACCGCTGGGTGGAGCACTACCTAGAACTGTACTCCAGGGAGAATGCTGTCACTGAGACTGCCCTCAATGCAGCCCAGCCTCTACCAGTCATGGATGAGCTGGACGTACAGCCAACAAAATCGGAACTCAGTGATACCATTGATTCTCTAGCCAGTGGAAAAGCCCCTGGAAAGGATGGCATTACCCCTGAAATAATCAAGTGTGTCAAGCCTGCTATACTCTCAGCACTCAATGAATTGCTTTGCCCATGCTGGGATGAGGGAGCAGTACCACAGGACATGCGTGATGCCAATATCATCACCCTCTATAAGAACAAGGGTGACCACGGTGTCTGCAACAACTACTGTGAATCTCCCTGCTCAACATAGTGGGGAAAGTCTTCGCTCAAGTCATTTTAAACAGACTCCAGAAGCTGGCTGAATGTGTCTACCCTGAGGCACAGTGTGGCTTTCGAGCAGAGAGATCCACCATTGACATGCTATTCTCCCTTCGCCAGCTACAGGAGAAATGCTACAAACAATAGATGCTCCTCTACGTTGCTTTCATAGATCTCACCAAATCCTTTGACCTCATCAGCAGACGTGGTCTCTTCAGACTACTAGCAAAGATCAGATGTCCACCAAAGCTACTAAGTATCATCATCTCATTCCATGACAGTATGAAAGGCACAATTCAGCATAGCGGTACCTCATCAGACCCCTTTCCTATCCTGAGTGGTGTGAAACAGGGCTGTGTTCTCGCTCCTACACTGTTTGGGATCTTCTTCTCACTGTTGCTCTCACATGTGTTCAAGTCTTCAGAAGAAGGAATATTCCTCCACACAAGATCAGATGGCAGGTTGTTAAACCTTGCACTTCTTAGAGCGAAGACCAAAGTACGGAAAGTCCTCATCAGGGAACTCCTCTTTGCTGACGATGCTGCATTAACATCCCACACAGAAGATAGTCTGCAGAGACTCATCGACAAGATTGCGGCTGCCTGCAATGAATTTGGCCTAACCATCAGCCTCAAGAAAACGAACATCATGGGACAGGAGGTCAGAAATGCTCTATCCATCAATATCGGTGAACACGCTCTGGAAGTGGTTCAAGAGTTCACCTCCCTAGGCTCAACTGTCACCAGAAACTCTCTCAACAAGCGCATGGGGAAGGCGTCTGCTGCTATGTCCAGACTGGTCAAGAGGGTGTGGGAAAATGGCGCACTGATTTGGAACACAAAAGTCCGAGTGTTTCAAGCCTGTGTCCTCAGTACCTTGCTCTACAGCAGTGAGGCCTGGACAACGTATGTCAGCCAAGAACAACATCTCAACTCATTCCATCTTCGCTGCCTCCATAGAATCCTTGACATCAGGTGGCAGGACCGTATCTCCAACGCAGAAGTCCTCGAGGCGGCCAACATCCCTAGCATATACACCCTACTGCCAGTGGCATTTCAGACGGCTTGGCCATTTGAGCCGCATGGAAGATGGCAGGATCCCCAAGGACGTATTGTACAGAGAGCTCGTCACTGGTATCAGACCCACCGACCGTGCATGTCTCCACTTTAAAGACATCTGCAAACGCGACATGAAGTCTTGTGACATTGACCACAAGTCGTGGGAGTCAGTTGCCAATGATCGCCAGAGCTGATGGACAGCCATAAAGACGGGGCTAACGAGTGGAGAGCCGAAGAGACTTAGCAGTTGGCAGGAAAAAAGACAGAAGCGCAAGGAGAGAGCCAACTGTGTAACAGCCCCGACAACCAATTTTACCTGCAGCGCCTTTGAAAAGTCTATCACTCTAGAATTGGCCTTTATAGCCACTCCAGGCGGGGCTCCACAAACCACTGACCATCTCTAGGCACTTACCCATTGTCTCTCGAGACAAGGAGGCCAAAGAAGAAGAAGAAGACACCCATTAGCCACAAATACATTACAAGGAGTTATACATCCAGTGAGAGGTCACTTCCCATTGATCATACTCTTCAGTAAATGACCAAATTGCTTGGCTGCAGCACCAACTCATTCTTTACAATGGCGTGTATACCTTTCTTTCCAAGGTGGGCAGGATATGAGGTGTCTAATTCTTCATTCAAACTACAATATTAGAGATTGCTTTGACAGTAAGCATATGTTTACATTTCTATCAGTAATTTCATCACCCCTTGTGGATGTTACAGATGCCTTCAGGATCTTTATCAGCAAACACAATTGCAGCTTCCTTTCCTGGTCACACACACATTTTAAAACCAGAGGACAATTAAACAATCTAAGTCCCTTAAATTACTGACCTTACAAACTGTCAGTTGGTGAATTAAAGACAGGGTTTATCTGATAAAGCAGATAAAAAGCACATAGCATCTTGTGAAGTTAGTTTCTCTGCATTTCAAAAGAAGGCAAACTGTGATATCATCAATCAACATCAGTTCATATCGCTGTCTCGCAGAATTTCAGAACACTTTGGACCACTTAGGCCAGCTGAATTAGCATTTTTTAAAACATGCAATCTTTTATCTTCATGTTTCCAGACACCATGTTTTTCTGTACATTAAGCTTCTCCAGTGTTCTAACTTGACATTAAAGCAAAACATAGCTTTGAAGTATGTCTGTTTATTATCTTTGGCTTGATTTTTACGACTTTTCTGCTTTTTGCTAAATATTCTCTAACCTTAAAGTGCTTTTTCGCCATTGACTCTGTTGCAGTTACTGCAATGAAAACATGTTTGAGGTGTTAACAGGTTATTTGAGTTCAAAAGCCTTTTTGGCCTTTGCAATGCATGTCAGTCAGATTCGGTCAGTTGTCTGTACCCATGTATACAGCATAGCTTCCTATATTTCATTTAAACTATCGATGCTCTTGGGTTGGATAGCCTCGCAAATCTCAACCACAAATTTAACTTAAAGTTACAGATTCTTACACAGTGTGTGCAGAAAGCGAATGACTTCTCTAATGTCTTTGTGGATATGCTCACGGAGAAGTTGCTAAATGCAGGATTAAGATGCTTAACTGTTACAATAATATTTCTCTAGATGCCAAAAAGAAATTGAAGAGATTATAACAGTGAAGAACTGCTCAAGGCCCAGGAATTCAAAAATAAATCAACTAATACTATCCAGTGGCTATGATTATGATTCACAGAATTGCAATCAAAAACAAACTTACCACATCAAATTGATTTGTTTTGCTTTTCTTCTTGGCTTTAATTGCTTCTAAAAATTAACTTGTTTTTCCAAACCTGAAGCTTTTATTGGAGGATACTAAATAAAGTCAATATTCATCATAACATCTTTTTGATGTTAAATTAATGTTTGAATATTAGGCCAACTATTGCTGAAATCTTTGTTACTTCTATGTCATTTTTATCATGAGCACTCCCATTAAGAGTAGATAGAATCAGTCATGAGAGATTGCCGATATGTTTTTTAGCTAAAATATCTGGATAAGGAATAACTTTCACTCATTCTAACCAAAGAGAAAGTTGTATTTTCATAATGATTTATCACTCCTTCAGAAACATACAATTAGTTTGAAGTGTTGTTATGACTGTTGTTATGAAGGCAATCATGATAGCCATTACAGGCACAAGAAGTTCCCACAAAGAGCAATGAGCTGAATGACAAATTACTCTGTCTTTTTTGGTGATGTTGGTAGGGGTAAGAATGTTGGTTTAGACACTATTCTGTTTAACATCATTTAGCTTCAGCGATGCGTCCCTTGAAGCACTTATGGAAGCCGCCCGCAAAAGGAGGCAGGCCCTCTTTCCAGTGGATGGGAGAAGGAGGTCAGCAAGTGTTACCAAGAAGGCATGGCTGGAAGTGGCAGGCATCATGAGCAGCCGAGGTATCATTGCCAGAACCTGGATCCAGTGCAGGAAAAGATTTAATGACCTGCTATGGTCTGGAAAGGTGAGTAATATTTACAGTTAGCAAACAGAAACCCAGTATCAATTGAAAGTCACCCATGAAATCTGAGGCCAGGAGGTGTCCAGTTATCATGCACCTGAGACCCATGCTCAGGGATGGATGAATGTTGCATTGAAGTGGCTGCATGGCCACCTCGCCATGCCATCCCAGTGGTTCTGTGCTACGTGTTTACAGTACCCCAAAGTGATCAGCACATATGTGCCATGAGACAATACTGACATTGTCTATGCTCTTGCTGTCACAAAAACGTGCTAGGTTGAAGGATTTTTTTTTTTAACTGGTGGAGATGAACTGCTCAAACCTTGCAAGCTTCAAACTCTGTCAGCTGACTGTGCTCAATGACTTAAGCCTGAGGGGGAGCTAGAAAGACAACTTTCTGGAATGAACAGACAGAAACCTCCTTTAGCTACACAGTTTAGAGAGCTTTCTGGAAAGTGGAGATCTCTCTCGAAGGGAATTCAGTCCATTGCTGTCTCTCAGAGAACCACTAAACCAGCGTTCACCTCTTCAAACCAGAAGCTGGAGAAGCACTGAATCAACGTCCATGTCATCAAACCGGAAACATTAGGACCACCGAAGCCAGCTGAGTCACCAACCTCCACAGACTGTCTACTCCTTTTATTTCTCTGGACTCTAATTCGATCAATCTATCCTTCCCCACTCTGTGCCCTATTTATATGTGTGTGTGTGTGTGTGTTTGTGAAAGTTGAAACGTATTTTGTTATTTTTACTTAGATCGGTTTAAGTACAATAAAGTTAACCTCTTTCTCTGGTTAAACTAAAGAAACCCTGTCCAATTGGCTCTATTTATGATCAAGGCACATAAACAAGTAAACACTCACTGAATTGGCAAGTATATCCACTTAAAAAGAAATAAATCTGTTGTGATCAAACAAGGAGAGGGAAAAGAGTGGAGCCCTTCAACCCCTCCTCACCTGATTGTAACAATGCTTGTAGGACAAGCTCACTCAGAATGTCAGCGAGCACTAATGCACCGGAGGTGGAGTTGTTGTTATCACCATGGTGACACCAATGGAGGAAGAGGCCATACACATCAGATGGGTTTCTGCAGGGCAGCCTGTTGCTGAGGGTGAGGCATGTATAGAAAGTATGGAGAGTGTGTAAAGATATGGTTGCATCCAACATTCCCTATACCATGTCTGACTTGTGGGGCCTGTGTGGGCCTTTGCCACCACTGGAAGTTCATAACCCCAGGAAGGCAAGAGGCCTCGGTTGAAGGACCACATGTTTCACTTTAATATATTTTCTCCACCAGACTCAACAGCAGATGAGGGACAGACCAAGAATGCAGAGACACTTGAAAGTTTGTAGGATGCAATGCCATGTGAAGACGCTGCATCACTTCATTCCTGTTCACCCTCCACCAGCGCAGAAACACACATATCGGTGGGCTCTGTTGTGTACGTTGAGCAGTTGGCACAATCTGGTGAGCACTTCACTGACTCATGAGAGGAAGTAGTGGAGGCAATGACAGTGGTGACCACTTCCCATTGGAGGAGTGAGGAGAGGCCCAATGAATGTAGCTGCATGCAGATGGAAAGCCTCAGGTGTCAGCACCAAAGCAGCAGAGGCTCCAGATTATGCATCAAATGTGTAAAGATCTGTTGGAGTTTCCAGAGGCAGTGAAGTCCCATGTGAAAATGATGGAGAAGTCCATCCATGACGTGGGTGGCTCCATTTCTCTTGCATGGCATCCTCCATTGCGAGGGTGGCAACTCTCATGGAGAGACACATGGAGCATAGAGTCAATGCAGGGGTTGGGAACAGACATCCATAGAATGGCCTCATCCATTACATCAATGGAGCAATGCAAGGGTGAGATGGGCCAGTCATGCATCTCCCCGTTGCCAGCAGCTCAACAACTCCACCGATCACAGAAGTGAATGTGAGGCCTCAAAGGGAAGAAGAGGGGCAGGCTTTAGGCAATGAGGGATTCTCTCAGGGTGCTGCCACAACTGAAGACATATTTTTAGCCCCATTGATGGTGATACACTCACTTGATCCTACTCTGATTACTGAGGTGGCCTCTGCACAAATGCAGGTGGTCTTAAATGTGCCGGGCGCCAGTAGGATTCAGCTACCCCGAGGATGCAGACCACAGCCATCTAATGCACCGGAACAGGAAGGGCCTCAGCCTGCCTCCACATCAATTCGAGGCACAAGGGGAGCACCTGTAGAAGTTACAGTAAGCATGTACCTAAATGCATGGACTAGCACTTGTGATATTGTTCTGTGACATGCAAACTGTGGGTAATGTAAAGTGAGGGTTAAAATTGGTGAAATGCAACCTCCAATGAATTGTGGTTTAATTTCAATGCAACAGTTGATATTTACCAGATGTCAAATCCAATGACAGGATGGTCTGTAAAGGTGAGGGATTCGTGAGTGCCTGTTTTGATGAAGGTCTTTGCGCATACTGGTCATGGGAACACAGAGATGCAGAGGGTCTCTGATGACAGGTCAGCAAGGACACCTCTGGGAGAGAAATTCTTGGTTTAGCGTTGTTAATCTGTTAATTGTGTATCAATTGTTTGATTATATGCAGGTGGAGGGTGTTAATTGGGGTCTTACTTGAGCACTTATAAACAGACACTTATTGAGACTGGTGAAGGGTTTTGAGTGAGGAGCTGCATGTTTTAAATCATTTTACTCTGTAAAATAAATGTGAAACTGAGTAAAGATAAGCTCCAGCATTATCCTTCAATAACAAACTTTCCAGAGTTTAACAGCGTGCCCCTCCACTTGTCCTCAAGTAAAAAGTCTGCAGAACTTACAGAGTTGCAAATCTTCCTGCCATGTCTGTCAGTATTTTGTGCCCTGGTCCCATCCCGGTTCCACTTTCATCAGCTGGCACCTGTTGATGCGCCTCATGATCATCCTCCTCCTCTGAGTGTCTTCCTCTGGCTCCAGAACTACTCCCCTCTGGAGCGCCAGGTTGTACAGTGCGCAGCAGATGATAATGATGCAGGAATTTCTTGAGAATCCGTATTGAAGGGTTCCCCAGATCTATCGTGGCATCGAAATCTCATCTTCAGCAGGCCATTGGCCTGCTGGATGGTAGCCCTTGTAGTCATATGGCAGTGGTTATATGTAGCCACTGCCTGTGTATTGGGGTTATGTAAGAGGGGTCAGAAGCCATGACTTCAGAGGATACACATTGTCCCCCAGGACCCAGCCATGAAGGTGCTTGGAAAGGCACCTGGCTGCTGTGAGGGAGCCTTGATGGCTACATGAATACAATCAATGACTCCATACCCCTGGGTAAAACCAGCCATGGCCCCACAGCCGACTGACTGGCCTGATCCGTAGTGAACTTAATATATTGGCCAGCCTGATGGTACATGGCACCCATGATCTCCTTTATGCAGTGATGAGCTGCTGACTGAGACATGCCACAGAGATCCGCCGATGATCCCTGGGATAATCGCTGATGAAAAAATAGAATGCCAATGTCACCTTTCAGATGACAGGCTGCCACTTCCCATTGGCCTCAACTCTTGTTCCATCATTTTGCCTAGATCTTCCACCACCTCCCTGGAGAGGTACAGGTAAGGCAGTTGTAGTCTACATGGACTTCAGTAAGGCTTTTGATAAGGTCCCACGAGGGAGATTGGGATCCAGGGCAATTTGGCAAATTGGATCCAAAACTGGCTGAGTGGCAGGAGACAGAGGATGATAGTTGAGGGTTGTTTTTGCGTGTGGAAGCCTGTGACCAGTGGTGTGCCGCAGGGATCAGTGTTGGGACCCTTGCTGTTTGTAGTGCACATTAATGATTTAGACGTGAATATAGGAGGTATGATCAGTAAGTTCGCAGATGACACGAAAATTGGTGGTGTCATAAATAATGAGGAGGAAAACCTTAGATTACAGGACGATATAGATGGGTTGGTAAGATGGGCAGAGCAGTGGAAAATGGAATTTAATCCTGAGAAGTGCGAGGTGATGCATTTTGGGAGGACTAACAAGGCAAGGAAATTTACAATGGGTGGTAGGACCCTAGGAAGTACAGAGTGTCAGAGCGACCTTGGTGTACTTGTCCATAGATCACTGAAGGCAGCAGCACAGGTAGATAATATGGTTAGGAAGGCATACGGGATACTTGCCTTTATTAACCGAGGCATAGAATATTTCAGCAGGGAGGTTATGATGGAGCTGTATAAAATGCCAGTTAGGCTACAGCTGGTGTACTGTGTGCAGTTCTGGTCACCATACTATAGGAAGGATGCAATTGCACTGGAGAGTGTGCAGAGGAGATTCACCAGGATGTTGCCTGGGCTGGAGAATTTCAGCTATGAAGAGAGACCGGGATCGGCTAGGGTTGTTTTTCTTAGAGAAGAGAAGGCTGAGGGGGAACCTGATTGAGATATACAAAATTATGAGGGCCATTGATAGGATAGATAGGAAGGAGTTTTTTCCCTTAGTGGAGGGATCAATAACCAGGGGGCATAGATTTAAGGTAAGGGCAGGAGGTTTAGAGGGGATTTGAGGAAAAAAAATTTCACTCAGAGGGTGGTTGGAATCTGGAACATACTATCTGAAGTGGTGGTAGAGGCAGGAACCCTCACAACATTAAAGAAGTATTTAGATGAGCACTTGAAATGCCATAGCATACAAGGCTATTGGCCACATGCTGGAAAATGGGATTGGAATAGATAGGAGCTTGATGGCTGGCACAGACAAGATGGGCTGAAGAGCTTGTTTCTGTGCTATATAACTCAATAACTCTATGACTCTATGAGTCTGCATAGGCATTGGTGCTCAGATATCTCAATAAATCTGAGCCTCTGCCAGTGTACCCCTTGAGCTAGGTAGCTCCGCCTTTGACCAGGCTGCCCTTGTGGCCCCATGTGCCATCCTTGTCTACCTCCAATGGCTTCCTCAAACAACTGGAGCTTCCCTGGACACTGCACAACTGGTCCATGTGGCTGATTGCTGATCTCTGGGCCACTCTCCTCCTCACTGGAGGAGTCAGAGTCTGAAAACACTAATTCCATCACAGAGGAAGCCTCTACCTCCAGTGGCTGCTTAGGACTTGGGAGACACCTTTCCAGCAGCAGAATATCACTTTGTTCCCACCCTCTGCAGAGTCTCCAAACTAATAGCTTGGCTTGGTTGAGGAAAAAAGGTGCAGACAGGTTCACAGACCTTCCATTTATCCTCACAACTCTACTGGTGCAGATAACTCACCTTGTTGCAGTATGTGAGCCTCGGAGCCTCCACCCTTCCAATTCACTGCTGGTAAGATTAAAACCACCAGGGAAAATCCTGCTGTCTTGGCTCCTTTAGGGTCTTAAATGCCTGCCCGCCTTCTATCAGTCAGCCAGTGACCCCCATGCCGGTCGCTTTTGGAAAAATTAGCCGATGGCAAGACCACATTGGGCTGCCTCCCTGACATGGGAAAATGCTATTTTACTGGCTCCCCCACCTCTATTGCCACCTCCATGGTGCAGGTAAAGTCCTGGCCTTTGTTTCTTTTCGAATTAGAATCCTCTAAACAGCAATCATATCACCGCTCAGTTAGATCTTTGGCAGGGATAGGTACCAACATGTTGCACCACGGACATTTGACAAACTTATTCACTCAGCTACAGACATGGGGCAAATAATCTGTACATAAAATGTATAGCTAACCTAATGCCATCAAAACACAGTCTGATTTAAAATACATTTCTCCCTATAAATAAAGTAGCTAAGCATACAAATATCACTGGAAAGCAGCACAATTGTATCAGCGAGCCATGAAGCAAAACAGTATACAATGCGAATGCGAATTATTTTTGTTAACAGAATAGACCAAGTATGCCATGTGATTACATTGCGTTAACATATAGCCAGCCAACTAAACCAGACTCAGGAGCCTGTTCACCGTCCGTAATTGGGCAGTGTACCTGGAGCCAGCCTCTTAATTGGTCACCTTCACGAAAATTTCCCAGGCAGGTGTCCTGATCGCCAGAGCAGGGTTGGAACCCAGAAATTCCGACCCTTGATTATTGACATTTCAGGTCAACGACCTTTCATCAGAGCTAGAAGAGGCTCGAGATGTGATATTGCTCACTGGGCTGTTCACTTGCTTATTTGAAATTGCTGTAGTGAATGATAAACACCCGGTGTCTAGTCTCTTCTTTGGGTACAATTGGGAAATTGGGCCCAATGCACGCTTGAAATTCTACTGGTTAGGTTACAATTCATTTAGCTACAAAATAAAATCATCCATGAACCAGTGCAGTCGACCAGCATAACAGAACACAATAATTTTGTTTGCCATTAAAAAGTATTCCTTGATACCTTTAAGTAACTTGTGCAGCTTTATAAATACAGCAGAAAACTGAAAAAAATAAACATTTTTAATAAGAGTCCAGCCCTCCTTCTGATTTAAAATAATTGAAGATGACTTTGGCAAACTACACTGAACAATTTAATATTTTCATCGGTGTACACTGCTCAATTCCTATGTAAATTAAATAATTTTAGAGATGGAATCTTTTAAACTGTGTGGAATATTGCCTAAGAAAATGACTGCAATTTGAATCCCAAACCAGTGTAGTTGCTAGAATCTTGCAATTCAATTTGGTTGTCTGGCCAGTTTTGTGAGCAGGGCCTGATTCAGACGGATTGTCTCTTGAAGCAGTGTATAAAATTGCGGAAAACAAAAACTTTGGTCGTTTTAACATACTCACATTTAAAATTCCATGATCTTTTGCGTTGGTTCGGGAGATACCGCCCAGATTGTGCCAGATATAACTGGCGGAAACTCAACGCCAGTTAATATATCTATTAATATAATAATAGGTGACGTCATATTTCTGATATTTACTGCCTTTGGACTGAGCATGACCGGTTTACCAAAGAGGCAGCAGAGGTAGTTTAGATGGTATTTGGGGGTGGGGCTGTGATTAAACGGCTGAATATTCGCAAAACTTCTTTCTATTGGAGAGGAGCAGAACCGAATCAGTTCTGAACTGGCAAGCATCTGAGACTGAGTGAACCTGTCGGTTCTGCCCACAGGTGCTGACTGACAGGCTGCCGGCTACCAACTTCTGTTGCTGTCTTCCCATTTCTGAAACTGCTGTTGGAACATCCCCGGGTTAAGTACAGTCAGATAGAAGACATATATGTATGTATATATATATATATATATATATGTATATATTCCAGGAGTTGAGGGGTGTGAAAGGGAACTGGAGGAGATGGCAGTGAATGAGCAGGCTGTGAGTTTCAATGAGAATTTACTGTGCCGCTTCATGTTCTAGGACTGAGCCCAATGCCCCAATGATCCCAATCCTTTGTAATTAACTTTGCTCCTGGTAATTTTAAATATCTTGCTCCAAACCTTTAACCTTGTGTTTTAAAATAAACTAGTCCACACGAACCTCTTTTTTTTTACCAGGAACACTGGTGTCCGCATACAGACATGTTGCCGATCCCTGATCTCTGGGTATGTTCTCACTGTAAAATTCAAAGTTGAAAGGTGATATGATTGCTGTTTTGGGGATTCTAAAGGGACTAGATAATGACAAGCTGTTTCACCTTGTCCAAACCCATAGAACCAGAAGACGCAGCCTACATTTGAAGGGAAGTAAATTCAATATTCATCTGTGGAAATATTATATGAGTGAGTGGTAAACTTATAGAACAGGCTTCCTGGGAAAAAGTAATGGGCAGATGTCAGAAGCAGATAGTGTTGATTCCTGAATTTCAAAATTCGATAGTAATTTTCAGACAATAATATTCTGGGATACTGTATATGAGTAATTTGAGACATGACATTTGATAAGAATAGCATGGTTGGGAGGAACAGATGACTTTGGAACTTTCGTTCTCAAAGCTTTCTACCATTGGTGGTTTGTTCACCTCATGTCTGGTTTTGTTGCAGACTAATTTATAGAGATTGATCACCAATAGTTAATAACTTCATTATCATTGTACATGCGACTACCATAATAGTAAAAGGCAAACTAGATGGACCTTGATCTTTTTTCATCCAGCAATTCCTCTGCTCCCTGATGGTTCTGTAATACAAATCTGTGATATGGACCATTAAACAGTAATTAAATTCACTACCATATTTGTATACCATTAAAATAATGGTACAATGTGATCTCTTTTTGCAAGGGCTTCGACACTCTGATGACTGAATAATTGATTATTTACTTTTAGGAATATGCTCGCCTGATCAGAACACCGATATTACAATTAGTCAGCTTACATTTCTTAAAGCTTACGGGGTAATTTTGACTTTGTGCGATGGTGTAAAACAAATGTTAGCAAGTTGGCAGTCCATTTTAGGTCTCTCCAATTTTTGAATTGACTTCAGTGGAACTGAAATCAGGAGAGATGGAAAACAGTCGACCAATTCATGACCACCTGTTTTACACCATCACACAGAGTCAAAATTCGGCCACCCTCTGGCACTAAGTGCAATGTAATGTTGAAAGGTGAAAGACATCTTACAGATGCCTTCGTAAAGTGTGGAATACAATTAAAGGATTGGGCAAGGCCAGGATCTTACAAACAGTTGGTGTCACTAAATAAAATGAGTAAGACACAAGATTAGAAAGTATGTTGTATGCAATTAGTTACAATTTGAAATGGAGTGATATTGTTATGTAGGTGTAGTATAAGGGTCTGAAAGGGTTAATGATTCAGACAATGTAAGGAATACCTCCCACCATGATGATGTAAGAGGTCACATGTGAGAGACTGGCGGGAGATGCAGCGTGGCTTCAGAGAAGACATACAGACTGGTGTGAAGCTGTACATAGTTAGAATGTAATTAATGTTCAAAGTACTGAAGACTCAGCAATCGCTCTAAGCTAGACTAGTTATATAAAGGTGGCAGCAGACAAACCAAATATACAATAGTAGGTGCCCAGACCACAGTTTCAGTTTAATATCTTAAACAAAGGACAGTACATCTGATTACATGGCACCCCCTCAGTACTACAGTTGCGTGCTCAGCTAAGATTGTGCATTCAATTCTGGATTGGGGTTTGAGGTGAAGATGCTGTTATTGAAATGAAGCTGACATCCAATATGAATGCTCAAATCTTATAGGTGTTAAATTAGAGACACTTTTATACATGGAAACTGGAACTGGTTTGAGGGTGTCTAATATATTTTGTTTCAGATATTGGAATTAAAGACATAAGTTACATCACTTAAGCATGGTGACTTCTTTAAGATGAAAGTTTTTTTTCTAGTAATGTTAAATCGACTGAGAAGTGAGAATAGCTTAATACAATTTCATAAGAACATAAGAAAATAAGAAATAGGAGCAGAAGTAGGCTATTCAGCCCCTCAAACCTGGTTTACCATTCAATAAGATCATGCCTGATCTGATTGTAGCCTCAACTTCACTTTTCTGCCTGAACCCTATATTTAGCCCATGACCCTTGACTCTCTTGTAAATCTCTAACTCAGCCTTGAATATATTAAATGACCCATCCTCCACTACTCTCTGGGGAAGAGAATTCCAAAGATTAACAACCATCTGAGAGAAGAAATTCTTCCTTATCTTCATCTTAAATGGGAGATCCCCTTATTCTAAAACTGTGCCCCTAGTTCTAGACTCCCCCACAAAGGGAAACATCCTCTCAGCATCTACCATGTCAAGCCCCCTCAGAATCTTATACGTTTCAATAAGATCATCTCTCATTCTTCTAAACTCCAATGAGTATAGGTGCAACCTGCTCAAACTTTCCTCATAAGGCAACTCCTTCATCGCAGGAATCAGCCTAATGAACATTCTCTGAACTGCCTCCAAGTAATTATATCCCTCTTAAATAAGGAGACCAAAACTATACGCAGTACTCTCGGTGTGGTCTCAACAAAGCCCTCTACAGTTGTAACAAGACTTCCCGACATTTATACTCCACCCCCTTGCAATAAAGGTCAGCATTCCATTTGCCTTCCTAATTACTTGCTGTACTTGCATGCTACCTTTGTGATTCATGTACGAGGACACCCAGATCCCTCTGTAATGCAACATTCTGCAGTCATTCTCCATTTAAATAATATTTTGCTTTTCTATTCTTCCAATCAAGGTGGATAACCTCACAATTTCTCACATTATACCCCATCTGCCAAGTTTTTGCTCACTTGCTTAATCTATCTATATCCCTTTGCAGACTTTTTGCGTCCTCCTCACAACTTGCTTTCCCATCTATCTTTGCATCGTCAGCAAATTTGGTTAAAATACACTCTGTCCCTTCATCCAAGTCAATAATATAGATTGTAAAAATTGTTGAGGCCTGTGGTAGTGACCCCCTGGGGAGGCAGTGGCGTAGTGGTAGTGTCACTGGACTAATAACCCAGACCCCCCAGGCTAATGCTCTGGGGACATGGGTTTGAATCCCACCATGGCAGATGGTGAAATTTGAACTCAGTTAATAAATCTGGAATTAAAAGCTAGTCTAATGGCAAACATGAAACCATTGATGATTGTTGTGAAACACCCATCTGGCTCACTAATGTCCGTCAGGGAAGGAAATCTGCCATCCTCACCTGATTTGGCCTACATGTGACTCCAGACCCACAGCAATGTGGTTGACTTTTAAATGCTCTCTGAAATAGCATAGCAAGCCACTCAGTTCAAGGCCAGTCAGGGATGGGAACAAATGCTGGCCTAGCCAGCGACACCCACATCCCATGAATGAATAAAATAAATTCCACTAGTTACAGTTTACCAACCTGAAAATCACCCATTTATCCTGACTCTCATTCCTGTTACTTAGCCAATTCTCTATCCATGCTGCTTGTCTGTACAAGGGTGAGGGCTGGTGAGGGTCAGAGAGCAGCGACGGCTGGTGAATGGCAAGGGACGGGGAATGGCGAGGGTTGGTGTAATGTAGTGCAGTGCTTTAAGAAACCATACCTTTAAGAGATCAGGCCACTGATGCAACTGATGACATCATCTGACATACATAAGGAGGAGACACCATTTTGAGACTCACTCAGCACGTGGCTTTACAGAGAACAGACACACACTAGCAAGGAAAGACCTATACCTGGAATTATGAAATGCAAGGAAGTAAGACCATAAATAATGTTTGTTGAATCCGAATATAAAGCCTGTGGTTGTTATTTAATGTCAACAACACAATACTACATTTGGGGAGTGGCGAGGGCCAAGGCTGGAGTCCAGTAACCCAGATCTGCAGGCCAGAAACATCAAGAGCCAACTGTCTGTGTAGCAGTAGGCTGCACATATTGTTTGATGGGTAAATCTTAAAATGAGGCGTGGGGTGTATGTGCAGGGAGCTGGGCCGGGGTGGGTCCTCTTTACTCTGGGGGGTTTGGGTTTGGGTTCAGGTTCAGCGGTTGGCTGGTGGTGGAATCGGGCACGGTTTCCATGAGGAAGGGAGACTGGTGACCTAGCATGGGCTCGGGGTGAAGAGAAGCCCGAGAGCCAGGGGAGGGAGGGAGAGTCAAATTGTTACAGTGCAAGATTGTTTTGAATATAGGTAAATTAGTTCAATGCTGAGTTGATTTTTTTTGAAGAAGTTTAATGTTGAGGTGAGTTTTTACTGAGGGGGTTTAATGTTGAGGGGGGGGGAGGGGGCGACTATTGACAGGGTTAAAAGAAGTTGAACATTAAGAATAACAATCATTGGCACCTTAAAACCAATCAGATGGAGCTCATTAGCTGTGGTTGGCAGTTTGTCTAGGAGAGGGAAAACTCTGATTTCAAGCCTACCTGTGCCTACAGATGGGGCTTTTAAGCCAGAGACTAGGAAAAAGAAATCCTGATGTAAAACCTACAGCTTCGTGGTTGCCATGGTCGTCTCAGCCCACTGAGCCACTGTGGAGAGCCTAAAGAGTGAGGTCAGTCAGTGCGAACTGAACTTCGCTTTAAACCGACTAAGCGCAGGCAGGAAGAATAAGGCCTACAGCGATGGGGGAAAAGCGATAACGGCAAGTGCAAGATGGCAATGGCGGCTAAGAAGTATGGTCGTCTGCCTGTTGACCTGGAAACAACATTATCGTTCGGCAGCACTCTGATCGACCAAGTAGCCTTTTCTAGGGATAGCACTGCTTGCTCCAAATGGAGAAGCGTCTAGAAAAGGTGACCCAAATGTTGCTTGTCATAAACTTACCCGGTTGGCTTACCAGGGTCAACAGGCATCTCTCAAGCATCTCACAAATGAAAGAAGTAACAAAAAAGAGCCAAATCATTCTGAAATTTGTGTGTTGGAATGTTTGCACAATGACTGATGCAGATGACGGCACAGTGGTGCAGTGGTTAGCACCGCAGCTTCACAGCTCCAGCGACCCAGGTTCGGTTCTGGGTACAGCCGATGCGGAGTTTGCAAGTTTTCCCTGTGACCATGTGGGTTTCTGCCAGGTGCTCCGGTTTCCTCCCACAGCCAAAGACTTACAGGTTGATAGGTAAATTGGCCATTGTAAATTGCCCCTAGTGTAGGTAGGTGGTAGGAGAATGGTGGGGATTTGGTAGGGAATATGGGATTAATGTAGGATTAGCATAAATGGGTGGTTGTTGGTCGGCACAGACTCTGGGCTGAAGGGCCTGTTTCAATGCTGTATCTCTCCATGACAACATGTGCCCTACAAGTTAATCTGTGTTTGTTGCTAGAGAACTAGCTTGGCTTGACGTTGATATTGTAGCACTCAACAAATTTCACTTCACAGAACAAGGTCCATTGACAGAACATGGAGCAGACTACACTCTTTATTGGCCAGGGAAGTGCAAGGAGGAACGATGCCTATCTGGTGTCAGGCTTATGATAATACAATTCTAAGCAAGCTCCACAACCTTCCCATTGGTCATTCTGATCATCTCATGTCCCTTCGATTGCTGATTCAAAGCAACCAGTTTGCCATCATCATCAGTGTATATGCCCCCATGCTACAAGCTAATCTCATAGAGTCATTTGCAACACAGAAGGAGGTCATTCGGCCCATTGAGTCCATGTCAGTTCTGCACAGAACTGTGCAGTCAGTCTCACTCCCCGGCTTGATCCTCTGCGAGTCTATTTCTCTCAGGTGCCATCCAACTTCCTCTTGAGGTCATTGATCATCTCTGCTTCTACCACCCTTGTGGGCAGCAAGTTCCATGTCATTACCACCCGCTGCATAAAAAATGCTTCCTCATATTCCCGCTGCATCTTTTGCCCAAAACTTTCAATCTGTGTCCCCTCATCCTAGTACTATTTGATAATGAAAATAGTTTGTCCTTATCTGTCTTGTGAAAGAAGGCTTTTGCCGCGATCTGCATAACCTGTTTCATAAGACCAACGCCAATGATAAGCTCATCATACTGAGGGATTTTAATGCAAGAGTTGTCCGAATCCAAGAATTCTGGAAAGGCGTGCTAGATGGGCATGGCATTGGCAATTGCAATGACAATGGTCATTTGCTTCTGAAATTCTGTACCGAGTATAAACTCATCATCACCATTACCCTGTTGCAGCAGAAGGTCAGATTTACAACCCATTGGAGACGTCCACGTTCCAATCGCTGGCACCTATTGAATTACATCCTAATCTGCCAATGAGGTATTAGAGATTTACTTCACACTAGAGTCATGCCCAGTGCCAACTGTTCCAGAGACCACAGACTGGTCAGAGGAAAGGTAGATTTCAAAATTAAGCCTCCTCCCACGAGAAAGTGTCTAGCAACGAAGAAACTCCAAGTTCACCGATTAGGTCTGGCGGAGGTTAATGCAGAACTTGAGAGCAAATTGGAAATTAAACTTAATGATAGCATGTTCCCAGAGGCTGAAACGGCCACAGGTGAACAGTGGAAGCAGCTGCAATTGGTTCTTCAGAAAACAACTGCGGAAGTGGTCAGTTACTCACTGAGAAAGAACAGGGACTGGTTCGACAAAAACGACTCCAGAATCCAAGATTTGCTCTAAAAGAATCTTTCCTGCTATGAAACTTTTTGCGAGACCAGGTGACCAATCTGCAAAAGCCACTCAGAGGGAAGCCTGCAGTACCCTACAAATCAAACTTCAAGTCATTCAAAATAACTGATAGCAAGCACTGGCAGAAAAGACACAGAGTTACACAGACACTGGCGACATGAGATCTTTTTACAAGTCCTTGAAGACCATTTACAGACCATCCCACCTGACACAGGCACCACTGTGATCTTCCGACCAGTGAAGAGATAGTGAGTGCTATAGCACTATTGAAATTCCGCAAGGTCCCGAGAATCAACGGTATTCCAGCAGAGGTCCACAAGCAGAGAGGTAGCACACTTCACGACAACCTCACAGAGCTGTTTACGGCTTGCTGGGAGAAAGGGACATTGCCACAGGACCTTTGAGATGCAGCGATTGTTGCCTTCTACAAAAGCAAGGTGGGAATGTTAGACTGTTCAAATTACAGAGGGGTTATCTTGGTCGCCATTGCACGTAAAATCTTAGCAAGGTTACTTCTAAACAGACTTATACAAACAATCGCTGAGGAAACTCTCCCTGAGAGACATTGTGGAATTAGGCCAATCAGAGGAACCACGGATTTGGTCTTTGAACTGTGACAGATCCAAGATAAATGCAGGGCACAGAACATGGGCCTGTATGTTTTCTTCATAGACCTCACAACAGCCTTCAATACCATCAGCCAGGATAGACTGTGGGAAATACTGTCTAGACTGGGTTACCCACCTAAGTTCCTGGAGATACTCTAACAGCTGCACATAGGACAGAAAGGTCAGGTGAAACTGAATGGAGCTCTCTCTGACAGCTTCCCCATCACCAATGGTGTAAAAGAAGAGGGTGCATCAACCCTCTTTTCCATCTTCTTCAGCATGATGCTTCAGGAGGCCAAGGAAGAGTTGACAGAGGATTTTACATCGGCTTCCAAACAGATGGCTGTCTTTTCAATCTATGACAACTCTTGGCGCTTACAAAGACCACAGAAGTGCATATCTTGGAACTTACTTTTTGCTGATGATTGTGCCCTTGTAGTCCACACGCAGGAAGCACTACAGCTCATCATGAAGCATTTCTATGAAACAGCAAAGGCATTTGGCCTTGCCATCAGCCTGAAGAAAACAGAAATGCTATTCTAATATCCATCCCATGAAAATTACAATCCACCACACATCAATATCGATGACAGAAGTCTCAATACTGATCAATTCACATATCTGGGCAGCGTTATTTCAAATGATGCCTCCATCAGCAAAAACATTGAAAATCACTTGTCCAAAGCCAACAGCTCTTTTGGTCACCTCTAAACGAGTCTGGAAAAATCACTCCTTGCGCATTTCCATAAAAATGGTGTACAGAACTGTTATCATTACCCTCTAGTATGCTCAGAATCTTTGATCCTGTAAACAAATTAAGCTACTTGAACACTTCCATCAATGCTGTGTGTGCTCCATCATGAATATCAAATGGCAGGATTACGTTATAAATATCGAAGTCCTTAGAAGAGCGAATTTACCCAGCATTGGAGCATTCTCCTGCAATGACAGCTGTGCTGCACAGCATGGAGGACACAAGAATGCCAAAAGCATTGCTGTATGGAGAACTCGAGAAGCGGAATTGAGGTGCTCCATGAAAACGTTTCAATGACGAAACAATTCTCCTTGGTTGACATTAAACAACAGACGTGGGAGCAGGAAGCTGCTAACCGGAACAACTGGCGCTCAAAAATCAGGAAGGTTACACGTAGGTTTGAGTTGCAAAGTTGCAGCAGAGAAACATCAACAACAGAAGGAAGCTGTATGAGCCTGGGCTCCATCTTCCATACTAATACATTACTCCCAACACCAGGTGCTCTTATCTTGTGTAGTAACCTTTTAAGTGGCACTTTTCAAATGTCTTTTGGAAATCCAAATACATTACACCTTCTGGTTTCCTCTTTATCCACACTGCTTGTTGCATCCTCAAAGAACTCTAATTAATTTGTCAAACATGATTTCCCTTTCATTAAACCATGCCAATGCTGTTTGATTGTATTATGGCTTTGTAAATGTCCTGCTGATCTTCCTTAATAATAGATTTCAGCAATGGCAGATGTTAGGGTAACTGACCTATATTTTCCTACTGTCTGTCTCCTTTCTTTCTTGACAGAAGGAAGCTGTGTCAGCCTGGGCTCCATCTCCCATACTAATACATTACCCCCAACACCAGGTGCTCTTATCTTGTGTAGTAACCTTTTAAGTGGCACTTTTCAAATGTCTTTCATAAATCCAAATACATTACATCTTCTGCTTTCTTCTTTTTCCACCCTGCTTGTTGCATCCTCAAAGATCTCTAATTAATTTGTCAAACATGATTTCCCTTTCACTAAACCATGCCAACGCTGCTTGATTGTATTATGACTTTGTAAATGTCCTGCTACTACTTCCTTAATAATAGATTTCAGCAATGACAGATGTTAGGGTAACTGACCTACATTTTCCTACTGTCTGTCTCCTTCCTTTGTTGAATAGGGGTGTAACATTTGCAGTTTTCCAATCTGCTCGGACCTTTCCAGAATCTAGGGAACTTTGGAAGATTACAACCAATGCATCCACTCTCTCTGCAGCCACTTATTTTAAGAACCTCTGATGCAGGCCATCAGGTCCAGGGGAACTGTCAGCCTTTAGTCCCATTAGTTTTCCTAAGACTTTCTCTGGGGATGGCGATTGTTTCAATTCTTGCCTCCGTTTTGCCCCTTGATTTTCTAGTATTCTTGGGATGCTTTTAGTGTCTTCTACCATGAATACAGATACAAAATACTTGTTCAAAGTCTATGCTAATTCCTTGTTACCCAATATTAATTCCCCAGTCTCATCCTCTAAGGGACCAACCTCTACTTTAAATACACTCTTCCTTTTTATATAATAGTGAAAGCTCTTACTATCTGTTTTTATGTTTCTTGCTAGTTTACTCTCATTTTTTATTTCTCCCTCTTTTTTAGACACCATTTGCTGGTTTTTAAAAATCTTCCCAATCTTCTGGCCTACCACTAATCGTCACAGTATTGTGTGCCCTTTATTTCAGTTTGATACCTTCCATTTGTTAATACCAATTGTTAACTTCCTCAGTTATCTAAGGATGGTTCATCCTTCTCATACAGTCTTTCTTTATTAATGGAATATATCTGTTCAGAATTATGAAATATCTCCTTAAATGTCTGCTCCTACTTATCTTACATTTTACCCTATTTTCCCTGTCACCTTTAGCCAACTTTGTCTTCATACCTTTTTTATTGCTGTTAATTAAGTTTAAGACACTAGTTTCAGATGCAAGATTCTCACCCAGAAACTGAATATGAAATTCACCATGTTATGATCACTCTTCCCTCGAGGATCCTTTACTATAATATTAATTAATTCTGTTTCATTACACATTACCATGCATTAAATAGCTGTTCCCTGGTTGGTTCCACAATGTATTGTTCCAAGAATCTGTCCCAAATACACTCTAAGAACCCATCCTCAAGGCTACCTTTGCCAATTTGATTTGTCCAATCCATATGAAGACTAAAATCACCCCAAATTATTGCAAAACCTTTCTTAAAAGGCCCCATTATTTCTCAATTTATATTTTGTCCTACAGTGTAGCTACTGTGAGGGGGCTGATAAACTACTCCCATCAGTGACATTTTTCCTTTGTTATTTCTTATTTCCACCCAAACTGCTTCTACATCATGATCTTCTTATTTCTCTCTACTGTGCTGATCTCACTCTTTATTGACTACTCCAACTCCCTTTCCTTTCTTCCTATCCTTTAAAAATGTCAAATACCCTTGAATATTCAGTTCCCAGCCTTGCTCAGCTTGCAACCACATCTCTGTAATGGCTAACAGATCATACTCATTTATAAGAACATAGGTACATAAGAACTGGGAGCAGGAGCAGGCAATTCAGCCCCTCGAGTCTGCTCCGCCATTCAATACAATCATAGCTGATCTCATCTAGGCCTCAACACCACTTTCCTGCCCCTTCTCCATAACCCTTCAACCCATTACTAATTAAAAATCTGTCTATCTCCTCCTTAAATTTACTCAATGTCCCAGTATCCACCGCACTCTGGGGTAGTAAATTCCACAGAGCAATGACCCTTTGAGAGAAGTAATTTCTCCTCATCTCTGTTTTAAATCTGCTACCCCTTATCCTAAAGCTATGACATCTCATTCTAGATTGTCCCACCTGAGGAAACATCTTCTCTACATCTACTTTGTCAATCTCCTTAATTATCTTATATACCTCAATTAGATTTCCTCTCATTCTTTTAAACTCTCGAGAGTAAAGGCCTAAACTGCTCAATCTTTCTTCATAAGTCAAACCCCTCATCTCTGGAATCAATCTAGTGAACTTCCTCTGAACTGCCTCCAATGCTACTACATCCCTCCTCAAGGGTACCAAAACTGAATGCAATACGCCAGGTGCGGTCTCACAAATGCCTTGTACAGTTGCAGCAATACTTCCCTACATCTTTCATACTCTATTCCTTTAGCAATAAATGCCAAAATTCCATTTGCCTTCCTTATTACCTGCTGCACCTGCATACTGGTTTTCTGAGATGCATGCACGAGGACACCCAGATCCCTCTGTACCGAAGCACTCTGAAGTTTCTCTCCATTTAGATAATAATTTGCCTTTTTATTCTTCCGTCCAAAATGGATAACCTCACACTTATCCATGTTAAACTCCATCTGCCAAATTTTGGCCCATTCACCTAACCCATCCATATCCATTTGTAAATTTCTTATTTCTTTATTGTACCTTACTATCCCACATATTTTAGCGTCATTCTGCAAATTTAGCTATACTACCTTCTATCCTGCATCCAAGTCATTAATATAGATTGTAAGTAGTTGGGGCCCGAGGACCAAACCCTGTGGCACCCCATTAGTTACATCTTGCAAACCAGAAAAGGACCCATTTATCTCGACTCTCTGTTTTCTGTTGGTTAGCCAATCCTCTATCCAAGCTAATAAATAGCCCCTAACCCCATGTGATCTTACCTTGTGTATTTACCTTTTGTGAGGCACCTTATCAAATGCCTTCTGGAAGTCCAGATATACAACATCCACAGGATCCCCATTATCTACTTTACTTGTTACATCTTTGAAGAACTCAAGCAAATTAGTCAAACACGATTTACCCTTCATAAAACCATGTTGACTCTGATGGATTGCGTTTTGACTTTCCAAATATCCTGTTATTACTTCCTTAATAATGGATTCTAACAATTTCCCAACAATAGATGTTAAACTAACTGGTCTATAGTTTCCTACTTTCTGCCTCCCTCCCTTTTTGAATAAGGGAGTTATATTAGCATTTTTCCAATCCACTGGAACCTTTCCCGCATCCAGGGAATTTTGGAATATTATAACCCATGGATCCATTATCTCTGCTGCCACTTCCTTTAAGACCCTAGGATGTAGGCCTTCAGGCCCTGGGGACTTGTCTGCCTTCAATCCCAATAGTTTTCTCAGTACTTTCTCCCTAGTGATGATGATTGTTCTAAGTTCCTCCCTTTCTATAATCTCTGCATTACCTATTAGTATTGGGATGGTACTAGTGTCCTCCACCATGAAAACTGAGGCAAAATACTGATTTAGTGTCTCCGTCATTTCTGTGTTCCCCAATATTCACTCCCCAGTCACATTCTCCAAGGGACCAACATTCACTTTAGCTGCTTGCTTCCCTTTTATATACTTATAAAAGCTTTTGCTATCCGCTTTTTCATATTTTGTGCTAGTTTTCTTTCATAATTTACCTTTGCTCTTTTTATTACTTTTTAGTAACCCTTTGTTGATCTTTAAAAGTTTCCCAATATTCCAGCCTGCCACTGGCCATGGCAATATGCCATAGTTTTTGTCTTTATGTTATCCTTAACGTCCTTGCTTAGCCATGGATGTTTATTCCCCCTCTTACAATCTTTCTTTCTCTCTGGAATATATTTTAGTTGGGAGGAATTGAATATCTCCTTAAACATCTGCCACTGCTCATCAACTGTCCTACCTTTTAGTCTTTCTGCCCAGTCCACTTGGGCCAAATCTGTCCTCATGCCTATGTAATTACCTTTGTTGAAGTCCAGAACGCTAGTGTGGGATTCAAGTTTCTCGCCCTCAAACTGAATTTGAAATTCTATCATGCTATGGTACCCGAGAGGATCCTTAACTATGAGATCATTAATTAATCCCACCTCATTACTTAATACCAATTCTAGAATTGCCTGCTCCCTGGTTGATTCCACAACATATTGCTCCAAAAAACAATCTTTAATACATTCAATGAACTCTCAAAGAACAAAGAACAAAGAACCGCACAGCACAGGAACAGGCCATTCGGCCCTCCAAGCCTGTGTCGATCTTCATGCCTGCCTAAACTAAAAGCTTCTGCACTTCTGGGGTCCGTATCCCTCTATTCCCATCCTTTTCATGTATTTGTCAAGATGCCTGTTAAACGTCTCTATGGTACCTCCCCCGGCAACAAGTTCCAGGCACTCACCATCCTCTGTGTAAAGAACTTGCCTCGCACATCCCCTCTGAACTTTGCCCCTCTCACCTTAAACCTATTAGAATTAGAATTAGAACATTACAGCGCAGTACAGGCCCTTCGGCCCTCGATGTTGCATCGACCTGTGAAACCATCTGACCTACACTATTCCATTTTCATCCATATGTCTATCCAATGACCACTTAAATGCCCTTAAAGTTGGCTGTTGCCGGCAGGGCGTTCCACGCCCCTACTACTCTCTGAGTAAAGAAACTACCTCTAACATCTGTCCTATATCTATCACCCCTCAACTTAAAGCTATGTCCCCTCGTGTTTGCCATCACCATCCGAGGAAAAAGACTCTCACTATCCACCCTATCTAACCCTCTGATTATCTTATATGTCTCTATTAAGGCACCTCTCCTCCTCCTTCCCTCCAACGAAAACAACCTCAAGTCCCTCAGCCTTTCCTCGTAAGACCTTCCCTCCATACCAGGCAACATCCTAGTAAATCTCCTCTGCACCCTTTCCAAAGCTTCCACATCCTTCCTATAATGCGGTAACTTACTCTTCCACCCTGGGAAAAAGCTTCTGACAATCCATTCTGTCCATGCTGCTTATAACTTTGTAAACCTCTATCATGTCGCCCCTCCACCTCTGTCGTTCCAGTGAAAACAATCTGAGTCTATCGATCCTCTCCTCATAGCTAATGCCCTCCAGACCAGGCAACATCCTGGTAAACCTCTTCTGTACCCTCTCCAAAGCCTCCACATCCTTCTGGTAGTGTGGCGACCAGAATTGCACACAATATTCTAAATATGGCCTAACTAAAGTTCTGTACAGCTGCAGCATGACTTGCCAGTTTTTATACTCTATGCCCTCACCTTTGAAGGCAAGCATGCCATATGCCTTCTTGACTACCTTATCCACCTGCGTTGCCACTTTCAGTGACCTGTGGACCTGTACGCCCAGATCTCTCTGCCTGTCAATACTCCTAAGGGTTCTGCCATTTACTGTATACTTCCCACCTGCATTAGACCTTCCAAACTGCATTATCTCACATTTGTCCAGATTAAACTCCATCTGCCATTTATCCGCCCAAGTCTCTAACCGATCTATATCCTGCTGTATCCTTTGACAATCCTCATCACTGTCCGCAACTCCACCAACCTTTGTGTCGTCCGCAAACGTACTAATCAGACCAGCTACATTTTCCTCCAAATCATTTATATATACTACAAACAGCAAAGGTCCCAGCACTGATCCCTGCGGAACACCACTAGTCACATCCCTCCATTCAGAAAAGCACCCTTCCACTGCTACCCTCTGTCTTCTATGACCGAGCCAGTTCTGTATCCATCTTGCCAGCTCCTCTCTGATCCCGTGTGACTTCACCTTTTGTACCAGTCAGCCATGAGGGACCTTGTCAAAGGCTTTACTGAAGTCCATATAGATAACATCCACTGCCCTTCATCAATCATCTTCGTCACTTCCTCAAAAAACTCAATCAAATTAGTAAGACACGACCTCCCCTTCACAAAACCATGCTGCCTCTTGCTAATAAGTCCATTTGTTTCCAAATGGGAGTAAATCCTGTCCCGATGAATCCTCTCTAATAGTTTCCCTACCACTGACGTAAGGCTCACCAGCCTATAATTTGCTGGATTATCCTTGCTACCCTTCTTCAACAAAGGAACAACATTGGCTATTCTCCAGTCCTCTGGGACCTCACCTGTAGCCAATGAGGATGCAAAGATTTCTGTCAAGGCCCCAGCAGTTTCTTCCCTTGCCTCCCTCAGTATTCGGGGGTAGATCCCATCAGTCCCTGGGGACTTATCTACCTGAATGCTTTGCAAGACACCCAACACCTCCTCCTTTTTGATAATGAGATGACTGAGACTATCTACACTCCCTTCCCTAGGCTCATCATCCACCAAGTCCTTCTCCTTGGTGAATACTGATGCAAAGTACTCATTTAGCACCTCGCCCAGTTCCTCTGGCTCCACACATAGATTCCCTTCTCTGTCCTTGAGTGGGTCCACCATTTCCCTGGTCACCCTCGTGCTCTTTATATAAAAAGCCTTGGGATTTTCCTTAATCCTGTTTGCCAATGACTTCTCATAACCCCTTTTAGCCCTCCTGACTCCTTGCTTAAGTTCCTTCCTATTGTCTTTATATTCCTCAAGGGATTCGTCTGGTCCTAGCCTTCCAGTCCTTACGAATGCTTCCTTTTTCTTTTTGACTCGGCACACAATATCCTGCATTATCCAAGATTCCCGAAACTTGACAAACTTATCCTTCTTCCTCACAGGAAAATGCTGGTCCTGGATTCTAATCAACTGACATTTGAAAGACTCCCACATGTCAGATGTTGATTTATCCTCAAATAGCCGCCCCCAATCTAAATTCTTCAGTTCCTGCCTAATATTGTTATAATTAGCCTTCCCCCAATTTAGCACCTTCACCCGAGGACTACTCTTATCCTTATCCACAAGTACTTTAAAACTTATGGAATTATGGTCACTGTTCCCGAAATGTTCCCCTACTGAAACTTTAACCAGCTGGCTGGGCTCATTCCCCAATACCAGGTCCAGTACGGCCCCATCCCTAGTTGGACTATCTCCATATTGTTTCAAGAAGCCCTCCTGGATGCTCCTTATAAATTCTGCCCCATCGAAGCTCCTAGCACTAAGTGAGTCCCAGTAAATATAGGGGAAGTTAAAATCACCCACCACTACAACCCTGTTACCTTTACATCTTTCCAAAATCTGTCTACATATCTGCTCCTCTACCTCCCGCTGGCTGTTGGGAGGCCTGTAGTAAACCCCCAACATCATGACTGCACCCTTCCTATTCCTGAGCTCCACCCATATTGCCTCGCTGCATGACCCCTCCGAGGTGTCCTCTCGCAGTACAGCTGTGATATTCTCCTTAACCAGTAATGCAACTCCCCCACCCCTTTTACATCCCCCTCTATCCCACCTGAAGCTTCTAAATCCTGGAACATTTAGCTGCCAATCCTGTCCTTCCCTCAACCAAGTCTCTGTAATAGCAACAACATCATAGTTCCAAGTACTAATCCAAGCTCTAAGTTCATCTGCCTTGCCTGTTATACTTCTCGCATTGAAACAAATGCACTTCAGACTACCAGTCCCGCTGTGCTCCGCAACATCTCCCTGCCTGCTCTTCCTCTTAGTCTTACTCTCCCTCAAGGCTACCCTTGCCAATTTGATTAATACAGTCTATATGCATATTAAAATCACTCATGTTTATTGCAGTACCTTTCTTACAAGCCCCCAGTATTTCCTGGTTTATACTGTGCCCCACTGCGGAACTACTGTTTGGGGACCTATAGATTACTCCCACCCGGGACTTCTTTCCCTTGCTATTTCTTATTTCTACCTGGACTGATTCTACATCTTGATCTCCAGTGCCTATATAATTTCTCACTACAACACTGATCTCTTCTTTTACTATAAAAGCTATACCACCTCCTTTTCCTTCCTGCCTCTCCTTCTGAAATACTGAGTATCTTTGGATATTCAGTTCCCTGCAACCATGTCTCAGTAATCGCCACTAAATCATACCCATTCGTCTCTATTTGCGCTGTTAACTGATTTATTCCGAATGCTTCGTGCATTCAGAGACAAAGCCTTTAAGTTTGTTCTATTCTCAAATTTCCCTACTCTTGCACAATTCCTTGGTGCAATATGACGTTCACATGTTCTGTCCCTACCTTTTTTTTTCTGGTAACAATCAGCCTCATCACTAACCTGGACTCATACTTTGTCCTTTAGCTTTGAGTTCCTATTTTTCCATGCAACTGAACCCTCCCCCCGCCCCACCCCGCTCCCCCTACACTATTTAGTTTAAAGCCCTATCTACAGCCCTAGTTATGTGATTCACCAGAACTCTGGTACCAGCATGATTCAGGTGGAGCCCATCCCATCAGAACAGCTTCCTCCTTCCCCAGTACTGGAGCCAATGTCCCATGAATTCGAACCCATTTCTCCCACACCAATCTTTGAGCCATGCATTTACCTCTTTAATCTTATTGACCCTGTGCCAATTAGCTCGTGACTCAGGTAGTAATCTGGAGATTGTTACCTTTTTGGTTCTGCTTTTTACTTTAGCTCCTAGCTGCTCATATTTCCTCAGCAGAACCTCTATCCTCATTCTACCTATATCGTTGGTACCTACGTGGACCACAACAACTGGATCTTTACCCTTCCACTCCAAGTTCCTCTGCAGCTCAGATGGAATATCCTGAACCCTGGCACCAGGTAGGCAACACAACCTTTGGGACTCTCGATCCTGGCCGTAGAGAACAGTGTCTATGCCCCTAACTATACTATCCCTGATTACAACTACATTTCTCTTTTCTCCCCACACTTGAAAGGCTCCCTGTACCATGGTGCTATGGTCAGTTTGCCAATTCTCGCTACAGTGCCTGCTCTCATCCACACAGGGAGCAAAAGTCTCGAACCTGTTGGACATAGACAAGGGCTGAGGCTCCTACAATACTACCTCCTGGATCCCTCTACCTGCCTCACTCATAGTCACACCCTCCTGTCCTTGACCACTGACCAAATTCGAGGTAGTTAATCTAAAGGTTGTGACTGTCTCCTGAAACATAACGTCCAGGTAACTCTCCCCCTCCCTGATGTATCGCAGTGTCTGAAGCTCAGGCTCAGCTCATCAACTCTGAGCCGGAGTTCCTCGAGCAGCCAACACATGCTATAAATGTGGTCACTAGGAACCACAATGGGGTCCACCAGCTCCCACATCATGCAGGTACAACACATCGCCTGGCCCTGCATCTCTATTTAATTTGTTTTAAAAAAAATTTCCAACTGGTCTTTAGTTTTTAAGCTGTAATGTATTTCTCCTATTCACCTTTAATCTGAAATCAACTTAGAATAGGTAATTCAAATTCGCAGTTACTTACCAACCAATGAACTTACGATTTTCCTGTGATGTCACTCTTTGTTTTTTTCACTCTGTTTTTACTCCCTTAAATTACCCAAGAATTAGATTATTTACACCAGGAACCTTCATTCCCTAAAAAAAAACTACCTACTATATTAAAAAAGAACTGTAGACCTTTCTCTTTACTTTAGTTACTTACCCAGCTATTTATTCCCTAACAGCTGATACTCAGCAACCAATCACCTTGCAGCTTTCCTGTGATGTCACTGTTGACTTTTTTCCAAAACTCTGGCGTGCCTGGAATGCTCCCGGAAGGTAAGTCCAGCTTGCTGAGTGAACTCTCGCTCTCTCTCCCGGTCTCTTTATGCTCCAGCTCCGCTCTCGCTGTTTCCCACTCTCTGAGTGAACTCTCGCTCTCTCTCCCGGTCTCTTTATGATCCAGCTCCACTCTCGCTGTTTCCTGCTCTCTGAGCCAATTACTTCTATTTGTGCCATCAATTCATCTATCTTGTTACACATGCTGTGTGCATTCAGATAAAGAGCCTTTAATTATGTCTTTTTACTATTTTTTTCCCTACTCTGACCCTATTTGCTGGTGCATTCTTATGTTAGTACACTCTGTCCCTTCCTGTCACACTCTGGTTGTCACTGGCCATATTACTACCCTGACTATTACCTTGTTCTTTCTCTTTAACTTTCCAAATGCCACCTCATCTGAAACATCATCCCCTCCCCACCCCACCCCACCCCACCCCACCCCACCCCACTCCACCCCATGATTTAGTTTAAAGCCCTCTCTACAGAATAGTGTGTGACTTGGAGGGGAACTTGCAGATGGTTGTGTTCCCATGCATCTGTACATTCTGAAAGGGGAGGATGAACAGCCAGTGGTCATGGTACACATTGGTACAAACGACATAGGTAAAAAAAAAAGATGAGGTCCTAAAGGCAGAATATAGGGAGCTAGGAAGTAAGTTGAAAAGTAGGACCTCAAATGTAGTGATCTCAGGATTACTACCAGTGCCATGTGCTAGTCAGAGTAGAAATAGCAGGATATATCGGATGAATACGTGGCTGAAGAGATGGTGTGAGGGGGAGGGTTTTAGATTCCTGGGGCATTGGGATCAGTTCTGGGGAGGTGGCACCAGTGCAAACTGGATGGTTACACCTGGGCAGGACCGGGACTGATGTCCTAGGGAGAGTATTTGCTAGAGTGGTTGGGGAGGGTTTAAAATAAAATGGTAGGGGGATGGGAACCTTTGCAAGGAGTCAGAAGAGGGGGGGAATCAAAGACAAGAACATAAGACAGTAATGGGAATAAGAAAAGTGATAGGCAGAGAAATCAAGGGCCAGAATCAAACATGGACACAGTGAAAAATATTGGGAAGAGGATTAGTAATGTTAAAAAGACAAGCCTTAAGGCTTTGTGCCTTAACACGCGGCGCATTCACAATAAAGTGGATGAATTAATCGCGCAAATAGATGTAAACGGGTATGATATAGTCAGGATTACGGAGACATGGCTGCAAGGTGACCAGGGATGGGAAATGAACATCCAGGGATATTCAGTATTTAGGAAGGACAGACAAAAAGCAAAAGGTGGTGGAGTTGCATTGCTGGTTAAAGAGGAAATTAGCGCAATAGTGAGGAAGGATATTAGCTCTGACGATGTGGAATCTATGGGTAGAGCTGAGAAACACTAAGGGGCAAAAAATATTAGTGGGGGTTGTACATAGACCCCCAAACTGTAGTGGAGATGTTGGGAATGGCATTAAACAGGAAATTAGAGATGCATGCGATAAAGGAACATCTGCAATTATGGGTGACTTTAATCTGCAGATAGACTGGGCAAATCAAATTGGTCACAATACTGTAGAGGAGGAATTCTTTGAGTGTATACTGGATGGTTTTCTGGACCAATACATTGAGGAAACAACTAGAGAACAGGCCATCCCAGACTGGTTATTGTGTAATGAGAGAGGAATAGCTGACAATCTAGTGGTGCGAGACCCCTTGGGGACGAGCGACCATAATATGATAGAATTCTTCATCAAGATGGAGAGTGAAGTAGTTGATTCTGAGACTAGCGTCCTGAATCTTAGTAAAGGAACCTACGAGGGTATGAGACACGAGTTGGCCATTTCGGATTGGGAAACGTTACTTAAAGGGATGATGGTGGATAGGCAATGGCAAACATTTAAAGAGCGCATGGATGAACTGCAACAATTGTTTATCCCTGTCTGGTGCAAAATTAAAATGGGAAAGGGAGCCAAACCATGGCTTACAAGGGGAATTAGAGATGGCATTCGATCCGAAGAAGAGGCATATAAATTTGCCAGGAAAAACAACAGACCTGAAGATTGGGAGCAGTTTAGAATTCAGCAAAGGAGGACCAAGGAATTGATTAAGAAGGGGAAAATAGAGTACGAGAGCAAGCTTGCGCGTAACATGAAAACTGACTGTAAAAGTTTCTATCGGTATGTGAAGAGAAAAAGATTGGTGAAGACAAATGTAGGTCCCTTACAGTCAGAAACAGGGTAATTTATTATGGGGAATAAAGAAATGGCTAACCAACTAAATGCATACTTTGGTTCTGTCTTCACAAAGGAGGACACAAATATCATACCAGAAATGCTAGGGAACACAGGGCTTAGTGAGAGAGGAACTGAAAGCAATCAGTATTAGTAGAGAAATGGTGTTGGGGAAATTGATGGGATTGAAGGCCGATAAATCCCCAGGGCCTGATGGTATGCATCCCAGAGTACTTAAGGAAGTGGCCCGAGAAATGATGGATGCAGTGGTGGTCATCTTCCAAGATTCTATAGACTCTGGAACAGTTCCTACAGATTGGAGGGTAGCTAATGTATCCCCACTATTTAAAAAGCGAGGTAGCGAGAAAGCAGGGAATTATAGACAAGTCAACCTGATGTCGGTAGTGGAGAAAATTCTAGAGTCTATTATAAAGGATGTGATAGCAGAGCACTTGGAGAACAGTGGTAGAATCGGACAGAGTCAGCATGGGTTTACGAAAGGGAAATCATGCTTGACAAATCTACTCGAATTCTTCGGGGATGTAGCTTGTCGAGTTGATGAGGGGGAGCCAGTGGATGTGGGTTATTTGAGCTTTCAGAAGGCTTTCGACAAAGTCCCACATAAGAGATTAGCATGCAAAATTAAAGCACATGGGATTGCGGGTAGTGTATTGCGATGGATAGAAAATTGGTTGGCAGACAGGAAACAAAGAGTAGGCATAAATAGGTCTTTTTCCGAATGGCAGGCAGTGACTAGTGGGGTACCGCAGGGATTGGTGCTAGGACCTCAGCTATTCACAATATACATTAATGATTTAGATGAGGGAACTAAATGTAATATCTCCAAATTTGCAGATGACACAAAACTGGGTGGGAGGGTGAGTTGTGAGGAGGATGCAGAGAGGCTTCAGGGTGATTTGGACAAGTTGAGTGAGTGGGCTAATGCATGGCAGATGCAGTATAATGTGGATAAATGTGAGGTTATCCATTTTGGTAGCAAAAACAGGAACGCAGATTATTATCTGAACGGCTATAAACTGAGAGAGGGGAATATGCAGCGAGACCTGGGTGTTCTCGTACACCAGTCGTTGAAGGTAAGCATGCAGGTCCAACAGGCGGTAAAAAAGGGAAATGGTGTGTTGGCCTTCATAGCGAGAGGATTCGAGTACACAAAAAGGGATGTCTTGCTGCAATTATACAGGGCCTTGGTGAGGCCACACCTGGAATATTGTGTGCAGTTTTGGTCTCCTTATCTGAGGAAGGATATTCTTGCTATCGAGGGAGTACAGTGAAGGTTTACCAGACTGATTCTTGGGATGGCGGGACTGACATATGAGGAGAGATTGAGTCGGTTAGGATTATATTCGCTGGAGTTCAGAAGAGTGAGGGGAGAAATCTCATAGAAACTTAGGAAGTTCTAACAGGACTTCACAGGGTCGATGCAGGAAGGATGTTCCCGAAGGTGGGGGAGTCCAGAACCAGGGGTCATAGTCTAGGGGTACGGCATAAACCATTCAGGACTGAGATAAGAAGAAATCTCTTCATCCAGAGAGTGGTGTGCCTGTGAAATTCGCTACCACAGAAAGCAGTTGAGGCGAAAACATTGAATGTTTTCAAGAAGGAGTTAGATATAGCTCTTGGGTCTAACGGGATCAAAGGGTATGACGCGAACGCAGGAACAGGCTACTGAGTTGGATGATCAGCCATGATCATAATGAATGGCGGAGCAGACTTGGAGGGCTAAATGGCCTATTCCTGCTCCTATTTTCTATGTTTCTATGTTTCTACCTGCTGCCCTTGTTCTTCTTGATGGTAGAGGTCATGGGTTTGGAAGGTGCTGTTGAAGGAGCCTTGGCAAATTGCTGCAATTCATC
Source organism: Heterodontus francisci (assembly GCF_036365525.1). Lineage (NCBI taxonomy): Eukaryota > Metazoa > Chordata > Chondrichthyes > Heterodontiformes > Heterodontidae > Heterodontus > Heterodontus francisci. The sequence continues at coordinate 44,633,645 of NC_090375.1, forward strand.
TCGTCGACAGAATGCATTACTGCCACAGTGTGCCAATGGTGGAGGGAGTGAATGTTTAAGGTGGTGAATATGGTGACGATCAAGTGAGCTGATTTGTCCTGGATGGTATTGAACTTCTTGAGTGTTGTTGGAACTGCACTCATCGAGGCAAGTGGCGAGCATTCCATCACACTCTGAATTTGTGTTTTGTAGATGGTGAGCAGACTTAAGTGAGTCAGAAGGTGATTTACTCGCCACAGAATTCTCAGCTTCTGATCTGCTCTTGTAGCAGAGCAATTTTGTGGCTGGTCCAGTTCAGTTTCTGGTCAATGGTGACCCCAGGATGCTGATAGTGTAAGATTCGGCGATAGTAATGCCATTGAATGTCAAAGGGAGGTCGTTAGATTCTCTCTTTTTGGAGATGATCAGTGCCTCGCACTTGTTTGGTGTGAATGTTACTTGCCACTTATCAGCCCAAGACTGAATGTTGTCCAGGTCTTGCTGCACGCAGGCATGGACTGCTTCCAAATCTGAAGAGTTGGGAATGGTACAAGAACACTGTGCAGCCCTCAGCAAATATCTCCACTTCTGATACTATATTGGAGGGAAAGTCAGCTGAAGATGTTTGGGCTGGGATATTACCCTAAGGATCTCTTGCAACGAAGTGCTGGGGTTACAGTATTTTTAAGCAGGCCATTTGCTTGAATCATGCTGTGTAATATTAGTAACAAAAGCTATTTTTAATAAACAAACTCTCACAATAAACAAACCAACACCTTTCTTAAAATTGGTATTTCATATAATAACATTGATTATTGATATCAAACCAGTATCAGTTGAATTAGCAAGCATGCAGGTGTATTTTAGGCCTCATTTAATTTTGGGATTGCAGTTATTTTTGCTATTATAACTGCAAATCTGATCTCACCAAATTCATTCATCCCAAGTGTAATAATCAGCAGGCTAGTCATGTAAATTATCAATTAAGCCAATTATTATAAGTAAAAATAAACCCACTGATTAATTTTTCATTGTCTGTGTGCAATACATTGCAGTTACTTTAATTATTATTTCCTTCCTGTAAGAGCAGCATTTAGTTACAAATCATCCATGTACACTCTGGCCTATATGAAATTGCTGTCATTTATAGAACTGATGCAATCTATTAAGGTTGACTGTTAACAGTCGTACTCAGGTAGGCTACAAAACAGCTGTTGAAAGAAGTGGTAAAATATCACAATGCTGCAATAGACATCGGGCTGGATTTTACCTTAGGCAGAGGGGATTTCGCCACCGACGTAAAATCCGTCCCGCATTTTACAGGTCCCCGGGCTTTAATTCTCCCGAGGTGGGACTTTCACCCGCCTGAGGGAAGAGGTCCCGCCTCAGTGAGCTGCCTGTCAGCTGCCGGCCAATCAGCTGGCTGGCAGCTCTTAGTCCCAGCAGTGCCACTGGGAGTGGTGGCCACTGCTGGGACTGCAGCCCAGCCGACCAGATGGATCGATAAGGGAAGGTAAGTTGGGCATGTTTGACCAGGAAGATCGGTCCTTCCCTGGTGAAGCTGCAGTGTGGTTTGGGGGGAGGGGGTGTCTTAGGTCCTGGAGGTGGGTTGGGAGGTGGGGACGGCCCTCAATCGGGCACCTGTGCCCGACTGCCATGTCGTCCACCACCCGCACCCCCCCCCCCCCCAATCCCCACCCCGGGGCGCGGAAAGGCCCTTAATTGGCCTCGGGCAGGCGGGCTGTTCCCCCCCAACCCCCACCCCGATTGCCGTAAAGTCAACCGGAGGCGGGAGCGGGGTGGGTAGGCCTCATGGAGCCTCCAGCTCAATTTTATGTCACCCTCATGCCACCATCCAGCCCGCTGGGGCGGCGTAAAATTCAGTCCATAGTTTTAAGGTTAGTTTGAAATACGTTGTTGGGGTAAAGCAGAGGGAACTTTATTTTGCATTTAATCTATACTGCAGCTGATTTAAAAGTTCTCGTTGCTGATTTTAGATCTCCAAAATGTGAAAGTGCTGTTGGTCAAAAATATTAGCATTAAAAATGATTTGTAAAAATTCCTAGAAGTCTCCTGTGCCTGCTAACTGTAAAGGTCCTGCATAAAATGAATTTATAGCAGTCTCAGTGCAGTTCCAAGTGGGTGTCGACCAATAGAAAATTTCACTTGGAGACACTGTGAGGAAGTTTCACAAATTGGCACTTCTGAAGTGCTGAGACCACATATTGGAAATGTAGTGAATGGAAGATTGCAAAACATTTGAGGACCTTCATGCCCAAATTTCCAGTATGCACTCTGGGTCTCCACCCCAGGGATGCTAATTGATAAAATCTACTCCTAAATTCCCAAACCCCCTCCACCCCCATGCCACTTATTTAAAAACGGAGATTGTTTTAAAGTGCAGTTCATGCAACCTTTAAATTTGTAGTGCAGTGTCGCTTTAATATTCCTTTGTCATGAAATATCACCTTCAAGTTCTGTGTCTGTGTTATCAATGCCCATGGAGCAGCTCATTGACTGATCGAGTGCACCTTACCGAAACAGCAACAACAGATAAAATGAATGAGGGGATAAATTAATGAATGAAGCGGTTATTGAACCATTGAATGAATTAACACCGAAAAAATTGCTGCTTGTCAATACATGTAGCATTAATATCAGCACTGTCGTGTATGGGTTTGCTCATGGCAGTTCAATAAAACTTAGTTTGTAAAATACACTGTGTCAGTCTGACAGATAACACAGAAATACCAGTTATAATCCAGTCAGTTCTTTTATCTGCAGGATGAATTTACTGCAGTGAGTGGCCGTAAAAAGGAATAGGAGCTAGATAGCAAGTACTGCTTTATGCTACTTCTAGAATATATTTCACATTGTAAATATATGAGAAGATCACCTCAGATGTTCGTGTTAGATGGCTTAATGGGTAAATGCACTGCCTGAGTGCAGCTTTCTATCATGAAGCGCAAGAAAGCTGCAGGTCCGATCTATGCTCTATGTTCAGTTGCCGACCCCAGCCAGCAAAGCTGTACTGGGCTGAAATGGGGCTCAGTACCTGTGGGCTAGGGAAGGGGGAGAAAAAACAACAATCAGGTTCTTCCTCTTGATCACTTTTATACAGCAGTCACTGGCTGTCGCTCCTCATATGTGACCACCTTTAATTAAGTTAAAGCACTTCTTCCTGAAATTACAAAGACATGTGACCCACTCAATACACAGGCAACTAGAATTCAAGCATGGGCAGACTTTCCCCAGCAACCAAGTGAACCAGTGAGTCTTACCAGCAAGCCTTTGTGTGTGTGTGTGCGCGCGCGCCTGTGTGTGGGGGGCGGTGCAGGGTGGACCTTAGAAGAACTGCTGAGATCTCCGACATAAGATGCAGCTTGGTGCTGTTAGTCATATTCAAGTTGCCAGTGCACCACCCATAGGTTGAACAACACAGACCAGACACTTGGAATTCTCATCCAAGTTGGCTTAGCTAACTTCTGCTGAGATGGCTGATTGTGGTGCTAAATTTGGCCTCAGCACCCCTGGACTAGAATGGGGAAAAATCAGCCAGAGTTCCTACTCTTGATGACTGTCCAGTGAGTCTTATTTATGTGAATGTGTGTGAGTGTGTGTGCCTGTGTATGTGGGGCGGTGGGGGAAGTAGTGCAGGGTGGACCTTAGAAGAACTGTGATTCTCCAACATGAGGATCGAATAGCTTGCTGACATTTAGGGTAAATTTTCTGATTGTATGATTCTAACAGGGAGACTTGCCTGCTGAAGCCTGCTCCCCATAATTTTTCATCTATTCATTTTAATGGATGAAAAAGAACAGTAATCAGCAACAATGTCTTGCATTGGTGACTATGCCTGCACCCTGAAACTCTGGAATTTTCTCCCTAAACCTTTATGCCTCTTTACCTTTCTCTCTTCCTTTGACACTCCTTAAAATATACCTCTTTGACAAAACTTTTGATCATTTGTCCAAATATCTCTCTGTGTCTCACTGTCAAATTTTATTTGATAGAGCTCCCATGAAGCGCCTTAGGGCATTTTACTATGTTGGAGACACTATATAAATGCAATTTGCTGTTGCTGTTCTTCTCCCCAGAGTAGTGATCATTCACAATCTCAGCCCTTTAATATCTAAGCCACACAAAAATGGCACAGACGGAGCTGTACACAACAATGGAACAGGCTAGAAAAGAGTAAAATTGGAGTGGACAATTTGTACAGCTAACTTGTGGGCAGTTTTGTGTAGTGGAACACCCAAAGGGATCCTGATTTTGATTGTATCAAACTGTAGAATGGACAATGGGAAAATAAAATGACACAAGCTATGTTAAGTGCTCAGAAGCTCTTGGTCCCAAAATCTGATGATTCTCCAGCAACTGCCAACAAATTCATCTGCAAAAAGGGGCCCTCTGCAGTCAACCACCTCATGTAATGAGAAAAATGTCCTGTTCAAAATTGTCAGCTTGCAACCTAATCATCATTCATAATGTAATGCTTCACAGTTCCTTAACTACTCTTCCAGGCTCCTCAGATGCTTCAAAGTCCTTTGAGATGTGAGTGCGTTTCTTTGCCTTATCATAAATTACAACAAAGTTTGATATTTATGTTTATTCAACAAATCAAAAAAAATCTTCAGTTTGCTCTCATTGCTTTTTAATTAGCTATTTAATTTCCTTTATTACAAGTCAACAGTTGTGAGAAGTTGAACAGTTGTAAACTAATTAATATTTGAGTCATTGAATTACTGATTAACATTCCCTTTGATGTTATGAATTTTGCGAATTGTTCATTGCTCCATGTTAATAATGTGCTGCCGTATAAACTTAGACACCGTTGACAAACCAGGTTCCAAGGGACATACAGGAAGTGTAACTTACTTGCAGTTAGAAATTGCTGGAATGCTACCCTGCTGTTTGAACTAATGTAGTGACTGTTCACCCTTGTGGTTCAAAGAGTAGCCAAACGGGTTTCATCACTTTGATTACTTGTGCAAGTCACAACCTTGTGACAGAGGAGAGGGAGCCCAATTCCAAACTGAATCCATTTTTTTATCAAACCTGGCAGTGTTTGGAATTTGACACTGAGTGTAGAATATAGAAAAGTGTTTTATACTGACATCTCCCACTTGAATGAGCACAAATATTCACTGTTCTGAGTCTCATACATTATATAAACATGTTTGCTGTCTGTCATAGTCATGAATAAATAATATCACAGCAATATCTGCAGCGTTTTCCATAACAAACAATGGTAACTCAAGAATGTGTACTTTTTATAGTACTGTTCACATAGCATGTCATCTTAAGGTGTTTTCTGGGATGACCATGGCACTCAAGCAGGAAGAGGAAGAGATATGGGGGAGGTAGCTGAAAGTACAGTCAAAAATGAATGGTTTTATAAAGGCTTTTAAAGTCTTCAGAGAGGTGACAAGGCACAGAAATTTAATGAGTCACAGGAGTAATAGCTGAGGGCTCTGCTACCAATGGTATTGGGGAGGGGAGGAAAGTAGAGGAGAGGAGATGAGTGTATAGTAGACAGGGGTAGGAAGAATGGAGGGTACATGCTTAAGAAGTAATGAGGCATTGAGGACTGAGGACAGAATATTAGGTTTTCTACAATTCATATTGAAACCTACAAAACACTTAAAGGGATAGACAGGCTAGATGCAGCTAAGATGTTTCCCCTGGTTGGGGAGTCTAGAACCAGGGAACACAATTTCAAAATAAGGGGGAAGCCAATTTGGACAGATGAAGAGAAATTTCTTTACTCAGAGGGTTGTGAATCTTTGAAATTCTGTACCCCAGAGGGCTGTGGAAGCTCAGTCATTGAGTATGTTTAAAGCAGAGATTGACAGATTTCTAAATACAAATTACATAAGGGGATATGAGGATAGTGTGGGAGAAAGGCATTGAAGTGGATGATCAGCCATGATCATATTGAATGGTGAGGCAGGCTCGATGGGCTGAATGGCCTACTCCTGCTCCTATGTTCCTGTATATATATTGTTATTGAAAACAAAGATAAAGTTCTAAGATCGCAGGACACCACCAAAGTTAGAGAGAGAACTAGGTAAATGAGGAAATAATAATGAAGTGGCTGCAAGTTTTGGGTCTAAGATTTGTTACAGCCAGGTGAGAAAGGTGTCTAGGTGTTCCTTTTAGTCTTCACCTGGCCTTATTGTAACAGGGTTTAATTTTAAACACACTGTGTTTTGAGCTCCACCTTTTGTGAATCCTTGTTCACAGCTTTCCAATTATAAGGCAAAGAAATGAGCACACCAGATTTTCTTTAGGTTTAAAGAAGAAAAGTGAAGTTTATTAAACCTTAAACTTAAACTCTAATACGATTAATGCCGACAGATATATGACAGGCTCACGCTAGCATGCACATGCGATACACACATACAAATAGGGGAAGAAAAGAGCAGAAGAAAAATAAAATGGAGAGGTTTGAGGCAGTCTCTAAAAGGGGGTTTCTTGTTACTGTTTCTGTGTTTCCAGCTGGTTGTAGAGTCCTTGATTGTAGACAGCTCTTGCTTTTCGTTGGGGCTCAGTATTCTTCTTAAACCTTGTTCACTGTAGGAGACTTTTCTCTCTTGGGGTTCTTATGTCTTCAATGGTTTCTGAAGCTGGTGAGAGCGAGATGAGAGCAGACTGGAGAGAGGTATTCTCCGTCCAGGAGCTAACAGCCTTCTGAGTTCAAAATCCCTGCTGGAAGTTCAAATTCAAAAAACTCCAACAATCAGTCAGTCATGTGATCAAACTGGCCCGACTATGTTTGTTTGTGTACTCGGCCATCTTAGTAGTTAACCTGGAATGCTTCAATGTCTGGTAATCAAAAGTCCATTGTGGATTAAATTGTAGCAGGGAATAACTCCTTTGCCCTTTGAAGTAGTTGTCTGTTGATATGCTAATGTCTCTCTCCAGCCAAAGTCTCCAATTTTTTTTGTTTAAAACAAGTTCTTTTCTCCATCATCAGCAGTTTAATAACCACGTTCATGTGGCAAATTAATCTTCCTCATTCTTGGCAGGTTTGCCTGATAAGCTTAAATATGGTAGGAGGACAAACATTCTGGGGAGGGAAGTTCTATGGTATTGCAGTACTGGGAAAGAATTGTTGTGTATTGTTGTAGTGTAGACAAATGTTGTCTGAAGAAGTCTCGGGTTCTTTGTAGGGCTAAAGAATATGTCATTTATTATATACAGATATAACTGTTTACACTCTCCACATGCTTGTCTAGCCAGCACACCTCATGCTACATTTAGCTTCTTTTTAGCCTAATACCCATATGAATATTACATTATCATCACTGCAGTGGAAGGGGTTTACTCTCACTCGCTCAAACATTAACCCTTACAGGCAATACTACTACAAGGAGGAGTTTGAACTGAAGACAGTATGATAAGGCTTCATTTCAACAGAGGGAAAATGTAGGGAGAAAAAGGAGGTTGTAGATTGATATACTTTGAGATTAGAAGGAATGTGAGTCGGAAGATTATATTAATATTCAAATAAAAGAATTAATAAATAGAGAAAGACAAGAATGGCTGAAAGGGAGAGAGAACAGAAGCTAGAGTTAAATGAAAGATTGGTTATTAGAAAATGGGCCAGACTTTGTGGTGGTAATGATGGCAAAACTGTTAGAGTTCATCATCATTGCTCCATTGAAATTGACAGCAACTTCTGGCATCAGCACATGCATAATGCAGGAATCCAAAACTTGTTGATGATTTTATGCTTCTCCAGAGGGTGCAGTGTTGAGCCCCCCCCACCCCCACCCGACCTCGCAGACTGCAACCAATGGGAAATCTGTGAGTTGATGAGAACTTTCATTCTTTCACTTGCCTACATACAAGATGTGCGACGGTGAAAAATTATCGACAAAAACTGAAGGTTTACCTTTTTCTAAAAAAGTGAACAGTGTTCCAAAATGGCCACCAAAGGAAAAATACTTGCCCTTTGTATATTCAAACTGGCTGATAGGGACAAAAGAAAATCTGCAAAGTTAAGAGGTGTCAATTGCACCTATCCTACACCTATTCCACAAATATTCCAGAATTGAATGGGTTCTTCTGAAACAAACAAGATGTGAAGTGAAAATATTATAACTGATTATTCTCACCTTGAACCCATCAAGAGACCTTTTCAAATTGAATGAGTTCTTCTGAAAAAGAAGGTGTTAAGTAGCCATGTCCTGGGCCATAGTGTGATCACCATGAGGGAGAGACCAAAGCATCTCCTACCGGGAGGCAAGTTGTAACACATCTTTACCTTAAAAGGCATCCTAGAGAGAGAGAGAGAGAGAGAAAGACACCCAGAAAGCAGCATCCAAGGAGCTTGTTTCCAGCAAACCAGAAGGGACATGCCTTGCTGTGCAATTCTACATCTACACTTTATATGATAGTGAATTAGAAGTGATCCACTGTCCTTCAACTGAATTTTCAACCAAGAGAGAAATCTACAAACACCTCAAGCCTGCACGAATGAGAAATTGACTTTCAAAGAATTCAACAGGTTTACCGTGACCCCCAAAACCTACCCCCCCACCCTGCTTATAATTGCTTACCCTTTTTTTCCTCTGTCTCTTCTTGTGTGTGTGTGTGTGTGTGTGCGTGTGTGTGCGTGTGTATGTGCGCAAGTGAATGTGTGAGTGGATGTGGTTGCAACAATATCAGGTTAAGGCGTATTGATCAATTAATAATTGATTTTCTGTTTGAACCTACAAGAAAACCTGTTGCTGTCTGTTTATTTGACAAATAAAACACCAAAGGGTTAACCCCTAATAACAAAACACACTTGCTGCAGTCAGGTGGGAGTTGAACAGTGGGAACCACCCAAATCACACCACATGGCTATATAAATTGGGGGCTCGAAGCCAGAATCTGAACCACTAGACTATTGAGAGATTTGGAAAATGGGACAAAAATTGACCTCTAAACTGTGTAAAAGCAAACAAACAGGTTTTCTTATATTATTCTCTTTTTCTCTATGGGGCTAGACATAAAAAAGATGGCTACATTTAATGCTAAGGAGTTTGTAGAGCAGAGAGAGATATCCCATGATAAGTTAAACAAATTATGTATTGAAGATTTAAAAAGCTTAGTTACAGAGGTAGGAATCGCTTTCAAACAAAAAACAAAGAAACATGAACTGGTGAAGAGCCATTTTAAACTTGCCCTGAACCAAAAGAAGAAAGACTAGAATCAGAGTCTGAAAAAATAACTCCAGCTAGAATCCAGTTGCAGTTAAGAAGGGGGGAGATGCAGTTTCAAAAGGAAAAGAAAGATATGCTTTTAGCAGGAAAAGGAAGAAAGGGTGTTTCAGCTTCGAAAGGGAAGAGAAAAAACAGAGTTTCAGCTGAAGCAAGATGAAAGCGAGACAAAACAGCTTGAGTTAACAAGGCTGCATACCCAAAACAAGAATGCTACCAGCTACTCAGACCTTATCCCCAGTGCAGAGCAAAACTTTGATGTACTGAGACACTCCGGATCAGTGCCAAAACTTAAGGAGGTGTGGGTTGAGTCATATTTTATCTCATTTGAGAAAATAGCTACCAGGCTAAAATAGCCAAAAAAATTTTGAACGCTCCTCTTGCATGGGTAGGGCTCATGAAGCTTTTTCTCTGTTTTCAGAGGGAGGTTCCTCTGATTATGAACAAACTAAAACTGAAATTCTGAAGGCATATGAACGATGTACTGGAAGCATATAGACAGAAATTCAGACACACCCAGAAAAGACCCACACAGACTTATATTGAATTTGAAAGAATCAAACATATGGGGCTGAATTTTACGAGTGCGCCACCGATTGCGGTGGCAGGTTTTGAAGATGGTGGTCTACCCGCGCAGATCGCCCGTCGCTGAGCCACTGTTACATTCAATGCGGCAGCTCATTAACGTCATGGCGATGCGCCGCACCCCACCACCACCAAATTACATGGCGAGAATTACGGTGCCCTGATGGATGTCGGCTCAGCTGAGGAGCAGGTGTTGGGGCCCTATTTAAAGCACCCCAGCACCTGCTTCCTGACAGCTGCCAAATAAATACTTATTTCACTATAGAAGTCTGGGGATGCTAGCAATCTTGCAGCAAAGCAGCAAGTGCTGGAGAAGCTCAGTAGGTCTGGCAGCATCTGTGGAGAGAGAAGCTGAGTTAACTTACAGGTCTGTGACCAAGGTGATCACATACTAACTGTACGTTGAGCGAGTGGAAGCCTCTATGGTTTACTTATGCAACTGGTTGCCCGGCGGGAGCCTTGATGGCCATATGGGTGCAGTCTATGACCCCTTGCATCTGTGGGAATCCCGCAATGGAGCCAAAAGCGATGGCCATCTGGGCCTGGCTCCCAGGGTCCATCATGAAGCAGGCATAGTCACTGGCCCTCCAGCACAGGGCATCGGTGACCTCCCTGATGCAGCGGTGCAATGCTGACTGTGTGACCCTGCAAAGGACTCCGGTAGGCCCCTGAACTGATGCAGAGGCGTAAAAGTTTACAGCCGCTGTCACTTTGAGAGGAAAAGGAATAGGATGTCCACCGAAACCCATGGGCTGCAGGTCATCATTGAGCAGGGCACAGCGATGTATCGCCACCTCTCTCAATATCCGCAGTCGCCTCTGACACTGGGCGCTCTGACATCTGCAGATATGTCATGTGGGACCTGTAGCTATGTGGCGATCTGTAGTGGTGAGCTCTTCTTGGGAGCTGCTACTGCTCATGACCAAGGGCCTCTACGTGGGATGCACCTGCCTGCTGCACATGTGGATTCTCACTAGAAACAGATTAAATAATATAGGATGAACAATCCCCAGCTCCAAGTTACAATTAAACTTGGTTCCTTCACTTCTTCAAAGGTTTCTAACAGGGCAGCCATTGTTGTTGTCTGATGTATCAGGTCCTTTCAGGCATCAACTATGTGGAGTAGCATGGCATTGCCCATCTTAGCTCCCACTAAGAATGGCACAGCATGACCACATTCAGATTGTAACAGCTGCATCAAGTGCCCCACCAGCCAGATAACCTTTACACACCTATCGTTTCTGGCACCCTCCCCACACACAGGAGTGCCATTGCTCCTTCACTGACACAAACAAACAGTGGCACAGAGTGGCCACCATTTACGGAGAGAGGGTACGCAGAAGCTCCCTTCATGCCTGCAGAGCTGTGCCCCCAGTAATACCATCCCCCCTCCCACCACCCTTCAAATATGCAGAGCTGAGACCCCGGTATATCCAGACGTACCTGCACTGTGAGTGAGTACTCCTACTTCTGATGTCACATCGGCTTCTCTCATTCATGAATGGGATGGCACATGACAGCTGCCCGTTCAGTGAAAAATGTGGAACTGTGGAGCAACAGGCAGCGGGGTGCATAATCAGGCAAAGTAAGTAGCGCTTTACATATGGTATTTGGGGAGCCACCGCTGAACAGCGTGGGGGACTGCTCCGAGGTCCTGCCACGCCAGTTAAATGGGGTGGGGCCTTGCCGGCATCGGGGAGCATGGCAGGCCTCTCCCGGAAGTATTTTCTGGGCCCCCCGCCACAACCCCCGACATCGGTGGAGGGGGGGGCGGGGTCAGTAAAATTCAGCCCATGGATTTGATCACTGGATACAATACCTCAAGCTAGAACACTCATGTGAAAATTTGAGAGAAGTGTTGCTGCAGGAAGAATTTAAAAATAGCATCACAAGTAGTATAAGAACCCACATTGAAGAACAAAGAATTACCAGAGTAAGAGAAGCAGCAATTTGGCTCACAATTATGAGTTAATTCACAAATCCCTAACTCAGAATAAATTTGGGTCTCGTATGTCTTACATGCAAGGCAGAGATAGCAAGAATGCAGATGAAGCAGAACTTGGCTCGAGAGAAAAGGAGAGGAAGGAAGGAAAACCAGAGCAATCTCCAACTTTTAAAAGATGGAACCCAGGTGATAAACCAGTCGGGGTCCGCCTAATATGTTTCCAGTGAGGCAAATCTGGGTATATCCTGACAAATTGTTGGGATGCCAAAAATCCAACAGGAGGTGCTGCAGTCAAGCCAGGGTCTGTGGCTATGATAATGGTAAGCCTGTGGTCTGATATAACTCAAGAGCAAAGTACATACCAGAACTTTTTACACAAAGGAAAAATGACTCCTTTTGTGTCCCAGGCACCAGGCAAGGAGATAACCATCCTTAGTGACACCACTGGTTTTCAAACCTTACTGACAGCCACATTTACAGAAATGCCACCCAAAAGCCGAACAAATACCACAGAATTAGTAAAAGAGCATACTGGCAAATGTTTAAAGGTTCCCTTAGTTTAAGTTTACCTGCAGACTAAGTTGATCTCTGGTGTAGTGACAGTCGGGGACATTCTGAGTTTACCCATGCAGGGGGTAGACCGATTGTTGGGCAATGACTTGGCAGGAAGCCCAGAACAGTCCACAGAGACTGGAGAAACTGAGGTGAACAAGCAAAACTCTGTATAGCGGCAGAGGGCTGAGAAAGTCCCAGAAATCCCACCGGGGGTGATAGAGTCAGTGAAATTTAAAGAGGCCAAGATGGAGCCAGAAAAAATTAAAGGAGCTAAGATAAAAATGGCAAAGGTTAAAGGAAAAACACCAGAGAAATGGTTAGCTGAAACCTTTTTTTAAAGATTTAAATAAGGATAAGAAAAGTTCCCAAGCAGGAAAGACAAGAGTGAGGGAGATGCCTCACCTAGTTGAAATGCCACAGGGGAGTGCAGTGGAAACTGGACTACCATCTGTGAGCAGTAATGTCCCAGAGAACATGGAGTATGTTAGGGGAAAAAACTATCTCCGAAGTAAAAGAAAAAGGGAAAGTAAAATACCCTAAAGTAAACCACACTTGTGAAAATCACAAGAAAACTAAAAGTGAGGTCAGTGTGAATCTACCCGCTGAAGTATCAAGTGATCAGGTTCCAAATCCAAAACTAATTAAGCCCAACAATTTGGATTCAGAACTCAGCAAGAACAAGGGGCAGGGGGAAATCCCTGACACCTTGCAGGTGCTAAAAGACAATTTATCACCCACAAAATAATAACTATTAATGTGCCAGTACCTGAATGGTTAAAGCCATGTATTGTGGAAGCAATAGTTAATAGGTTGAAGTTTTTACAGACAGGGAAATGTGCAAGCAACCCAGAACCATACAGTAATGGAAATTTGCATGCTTCAAGCTTCGCTAACAACTACATTTTTACTGAGATGAATGTTTCCAAAGTAGTACAAATTGATGCTTGAGAAACTTCAACCCCATTTGCCAATGCATAACTAAAAGAAATGCTATTTTTAATGGTACCTCATCTGAAGGAAGGATGATGAAAAAACATAAACTTGAACATGAAATGGCTGTTATAAACAATGCCAGCTGTAGCAGTTATAAGATTGAGGGATGAATGAAATGAAAGTGCAGTAGTGTGAATTTTTATCTTCTTCCTTGCTAAACCCAAAAAGCAAACAACTTAAAAAAAATGAAATCTGAGGAATTTCATTTATTATCTATTTTGAGAGAGGTGTTACACATACAAGAAGTGCAAAAGGTTATGACCAAAAACTGAAGAGTTATAAACACAGACTTTGTGTTTTTTAAAAATTGACCTTTCGTTTAAAGAGTGAACAATGTGCTCCAAAATGGCCATTGAAGAAAAAGGGCTTGACCTTTGTATTTTCAAACTGTCTGACAGGCACAAAGGAAAATCTTCAAATCTAACAGGTGTCAACTGCTCCCATCCTACACCCATCCTAAAATAATCCAGAAATGAATGGGTTTTGCTGAAACAAAGAAGGTTTGAAGTTGCCACAACCTGGGTCATTGTGCGATTACCACAGGGGAGAGACCAAAGCCGCGCCTACCAGGAGGCGAGATGCAGCACATCTTTACCTTAAAAGCAGCCTAGAGAGAGAGAAAGAGGGACACCCAGAAAGCAGCATCCAAGAAACCTGTTTCCAGCAAACCAGAAGAAATGCATCCTGCTGTAGAAGTCTACATCTACACTTTATAGAGCAGTGAATTAGAAATGATCCACTGTCCTTCAACTGAACTTTCAACCAAGAAAGAAATCTCCAAACACCTAAGGCTTGCAACGAGAACTAGACTTCCAAGAGAATCCAACAGGCTTACTGTGATCCCCTCCTCTAAACCTACACCCCCACTTATAATCGCTTACCCTTTTCTCCTCTCCATCTCTTCTTGTGTCTGTATGTGTGAGCGAATGCCTGAGTGGAGGTGGTTGCAATAATATTGAGTTAAGGCATATTGCTCAATAAATAATTGATCTGTGTTGAATCTACAAGAAAATCTGTCGCTGCATGCTTATTTGACAAATAAAACACCAAGGGTTTAAACACTAATAACAAAACACACTTTCTGCAGTAGGTGGGAGTTGCACAGTGGGAACCACCCAAACCTCACCGCGTGGCCATAACCAGTTTTCTTTGAATATTATTTGTAGTCTTGTGAATCTTACAATAATTCACATATCAAAGGGTCAATTCATATTACATGGTGGCAACTTGTGGAATATATTTTTTCTGAAGACCACAAAATATCATATGGTGGCAATGTCTGGGATTTTTTTCCTGAAGACCACCAAATATTACATCATGGTAACGTTTAATTTTTTCTGAAGAACATCAAGTTGCCTACCTGGAGTGGCTGAAGATCTGGCAGGAGAGCAGTTAACAGGAGATCCTACAACACTACAGTGAGCTAGGAGCACTTGCAGGACACTGAGAGGTGTTAAAGCTTCATGAGTGCTGCAGGCAATCTGTCAGGGGATCGGAGCTTTCAACTAATCTGGCAATGGGTCAAAACAATCTGAAAAGCAGTAGCTAAAGCCATTACTGTTTTAGTTTTCCTGGTTTCTTGCTTAGTGGACATGGCCTAAATCAAAAAGAGCAGGAAGAACTCGACAGTGCCACTGGAGGTTTGGCACAAAGTAAAAGGCTGGTTGCGGCAGGTGTTGGTACTGCAAGCTGCAGCTCTCTTTAAAAAACACTGCTCTCTGAGTTTAAAAACAGCTGTGTAAACAACAAGCTGATCTCTCAGTTTAAAAAAAAAAGCTGTGTAATCAATGAAAGCTGGAGTCTCTCAGTCTTAAAAGGGGCAGGCCTTCAAAAATAAGAATCTTTCTTAAAAAGGAAACAAAATAAAAGTGTGCCTGTGGAAAAATCTGTACAAAGTCCTATATTTATCAAAAGCTTTCAGCTATCCAGTGAGAGATTGGAAGATGTTGGGCATAGAGTCTGAATTTAAACTGTTTTGACATAGGTTGGAACAGTGTTTCCTAGAACAAGTGTTATTAACAAAATAAATACCTATCAGAAAAATCAAGTCAGCCAGTCAGCCTCCTTATTAGTTTGAGGTCATTGCATTCTACAAGCTAAGGCACTTGCACCCTTCAACAAATGTAATAGTTCAGGAATGCCAGCTACTTAAGCTCCTTTGTCACTCTTTGGAATACCAATCCATTCAGGGAATAGAGGAAAGAAGGGGGAGGAGAGTGAAGGGAAATACACATACTGATGGAAAACCCCTCACCTAAAAAAAAAAGTCTCTCTTTGGGGAGGGATGGTAACTGATTCTTATGGGAGTTAAAGGGGAGAGATTTGAAACAAAACTCATCACTACCCAAGTTTTCATAGTACGAAGAAGGGTCACTGACCCGAAACGTTAACTCTGCTTCTCTTTTCACAGATGCTGCCAGACCTGCTGAGTGGTTCCAGCATTTCTTGTTTTTATTTCATAGTACAACTTTGGTTTAATAGTGGCAACTCTGACCAATCTAAGGCAACATTCCAGACCCCGAGCAATCCAGATGCTTTATCCAACGTGTCAGAAATGTTATCAGTTATTATAAATGCACTTTTAAACAGAATAGCTCATGAAATATATTTTTCATAAATACACATCGCCATAGCTACAGATACTGCCTCAGAGGAATGTCACTTGATGTGAATATCAACCACAGTCACAGTCTATACACTTATTAGGCTCATTCATCATCTTCAGTATCCTCTTCCCCATCATCCTTTTGGGTCCTTGGCACAGTGGCGCAGTGGTTAGCACCACAGCCTCACAGCTCCAGCGACCCGGGTTCAGTTCTGGGTACTGCCTGTGCGGAGTTTGCAAGTTCTCCTTGTGACCATGTGGGTTTCCGCCAGGTGCTCCGGTTTCCTCCCACAGCCAAAGACTTGCAGGTTGATAGGTAAATTTGCCATTGTAAATTGCTCCTAGTGTAGGTAGGTGGTAGGAGAATGGTGGGGATGTGGTAGGGAATATGGGATTAATGTAGGATTAGTATAAATGGGTGGTTGTTGGTCAGCACAGACTCGGTGGGCCGAAGGGCCTGTTTCAGTGCTGAATCTCTAAATAAATAAACAAGAAATGACTGAACCAGAGAAACAACCTATCAAGTTTATGATTGCATTGGGCAATGAGGGCTTGTAACAGATCAATGCATCAGGATTGCTAGCTGAGGATTAGAAGGACCCTAGAAAGCTATGGACGTTCCTGGAGCAGCAACTGAAGATGAAGGCAAATTTCTGAGTACATAGGCTTGAGTTTATGACCTACCAGCAAAGGACAGGATGTTTACACAGGATGTTTGAAGCAATTAAGTAGTCAGTTGTACAATCCCGGAATAATAGTCAATTATCCCATCTGGCCATATGGTCCCTCACAACTACAGTGTTTCTTCTAAGATTGTTAATGCATTCTAATGCTAAATCTACTAATGTTGACCCTTTAGCCCCACTTCAAAATGTCAGTATGTGAGTTTGTGGCAGTGAATGTAAGATCAACTGAGGGTGTCTCTTCACCTTCACTGTCTTCTTCCTCTTTGTCCTCTGATTGATGCTACGTGAGTGTATCTGTTTTTCTGCGCAAAATATGTTTAAAAAAATTATAGTTGGATTGTGGGCACTGATTCATCTGGAATCTGTATTTTAAAACTAAAGAGGTTGAACTTTGGGTGTTTTTTTTAAAAAGGAAATTCAACAAAAGGTTGACCAGTAAACAAATTTTTACCGGAAAGCACATGATTTCAGGTAAACATAGCAGGGGGGTTGTGTTATGACAAGACAGGATTTGTGATGGTTTAGTTTCATTTTGAACTGTTAAAAGCCAGCTGGGTTTTGGACTAAAAGAGGCAGTTGGAGATCTGCATTTTGACCTGCCAGGATCACAAGAAAGTCCAGACAACTGTTACCTCTCTTTGAAGAATCCTTGCTCTTGAAAAGCAAAAGCCTGTATGAAGTTGTACTGTTACCTCCTATATTTTGAAGAACTCCTGGAATGTTTGCAGACACCTTGCATCTTTAAAAGAACTTTGCATCGAATGTGTGAGAACGGAAACCTTTGTTGCTGCACACCTAATGGAAGACCTATGTGAAGCATTCTGTAGTTGAATTTCTTTGAACGACTACCCAAAACAGACTGTTCATTAACATCGCCTGGAAAGATTCCTAGTGGCAGCCCCCTATTCAACATTGGGCCACCTCGTTAAAACAAAGGACTTCCATATCTTCTATGCAATCTAAGTTTTTTTTTTTAATTCCTTCGAAACAGCTGTCAACAAAAATCCCTTTATTCCCCGGTTAACCAGTTTTTGAATGTATGTGCGTGTGTGTCAGGGTTAGGATACAATAATAAGAGACTTTAATATTTCAATTTGTGTATATATTTACTTCATTACTTGGTTTATAATAAATGGATAATTTTGTTGTTTATTAAAGAAACCTGGTTGGTTTGCTTTATTCTGGGGACAGAGTATCTGATTGATTATTTCGGTAAGTGGAAAAATATATTGATATGCTGTGACCTGTGGAGAAGTGGGACTGAATTAACTGTGCACTCCTTCTGCCTTGGTTGTAACACTGGAAAGGCTCCAGTTCTTGGGTATCTGAAATGAAAAAGGGTCAAGAGTTGGATTGTATTGATAGAGCAGAGAAAGGAAGAAGTGCTTGCTTAGAGCTTCTGTAGCTTCTGAGTCAGAAGAGATTGTAGGATTAGGGAGAAGTCGGAAGAGAAAAGGAGGATTAGATGAGCAAAAACCCTCATCATCAATATCTCCGTCCCTGTCAGTGGCCACACCCTCAGCAATCCCCTTCCCATGCTGGACAACGCTTTCTTCTCCATGAGGGTTAAAACATGCAGGCGCCCTTGTCCTCTTCCAATTCATTCCTGCTGCCTCCTGTTAGCTGCCACTTCTTCTTGCAACAAAAAGGAAGTGTGTCTTTGAGTTTTGTGCAATATATTTGGGTGATGTAGCTGTCATGGATGAATAGCTGCCACTGTTTGTGAACCGTGTGTTGTGGATGTGAGGCTTATAACAGTGTTAATTGTGTGACGATGACATAAGGCATATGAATTGAAGGATTGAGTACTGATTAATAGACATTGTTGGTAGGTGGGTGAATTGAGCAGTGGATGAGGCTATTGGTGCAGTTGATAGGATATATCATTTGAAGATCAACTAACCCATCTTGACAACTTGTGTTAATCAAGAAACTTCTTTCTGCACTGCACCCACGTTCTTGGAGCTATACACCTGGCATTGACCTCTGCCACGACTCCTTCCCATTGCCTCTTGAGCCTGTGTCATGAGGTCCTCCTGCCCCACTGTGGATAGAGGATGTCACTCCTTCGCTTCACATCCAGCACCAAGGCCTCCAGTGCATTGCCAGAAAACTTTGGTGCACCTGCTGCCTCACAGCTTCAGCCATTTTGACAAAAATCTTCAAAATCATTTAACTTCCTGACGCCCCGTCTTGCAGCCACAATGTATCTCCCTGTTAAGAGGTGCAGACTGCTGTTAGTGCTAGCCACCCGCAGTATCAGGCCACTTGCTGATGTATGCAGCCACTGAACAGTGTGAGTGGTGCTGGCTGTGTGCAGCAATTATGGAAATCAGCAGGCAGCACTAATTTAATATCCTGCCTGCAGTGCAATGAACGGGCATGGGTTAATCACACACTGCAATCCCTGTGCCCAATTTTGGGTTTTATCCAACTTAATCGCTTATAAGTGCATAATATGGGCCATTTTCAAGCTTCAGTGGGGACACAAAACTGGAGGTATTGAATTGATTTTGAGGTCAATGGAAAAGATGATAGAGCAATGTGGGTAATGGGCAACCAATTCGATGTTGCCAATACATTCAGTCCCAGCTTAACATAATAGTTACTCCTAGTAGGTCAGTTAGTGTCTGTGAAAAAAGGAGATAAATTAACATTTTGTGTTACCCGCAACATTAACCAGTCTATCTCCAGATGCTAACTGACTCGCTGTACACTTCCAATATTTTCTGCTGTCTTTTGCACCTTTTTTGTCAGGTCTACAAAGGTAAGTTTGTTAGGGACTGTGACATAGGGAACATAGGAACAGCAGTAAGTCATTTAATTCCTCAAGCTTATTCCGCCACTCAATGAGATCACTGGCCTTTGCCCCATATCCCTTAACACAAATCTATCAATCTCAGTTTTAAAATTAACAATTGAGCTAGCATCAACTACTTTTTATGGAAGAGAGTTACAACTTCTACCAGGCTTTGTTTATAAAATTATTTCCTAATTTCACTCTAGAAAGGTGTGGCTCTAAACTTAGACTAAACCTCTTAGTCCTAGACTCCCCAACCAACAGAAATAGTTTATCTCAATCTACCCTATCTGTTCCTCTTAACATCTTGAAAACTTTGATAAAATCACCCCTTAACCTTACAATTTCCAGGAAATACAACACTAGTTTGTGTAATCTCCCCTCATAAATTAACCCTTGGAGTCCAGGTATCATTCAAGTAAATTTATGCTGCATTCCCTCCAAGGGCAAAATATCCTTCCTAAAGTGTGGTGCCCAGAACTGAACACAGTACTCCAGATGTGGTCTAACCAGGGCTTTGTATAGCTGAAGACTATGGGACTACAGTACAGTGTTTTTAGAGTGAAAAACCTGGCTTTTCACCCTCTTGGCGTAGTTCCTGTATTTTATGCATTAACTATATGTGTTGCTCTTTCATATGCTGGTCCTAAATTTGTTGATATAATTTGTTATGCAAGAGGTGGCTTAGCATATGTTGTGTAATTGCTAAATGTATCACAATGTCCATTCAGGACAGAGCAGAAATGAAACAATGAAAATATGGGATCATTGGATGCTTTGGATGAAGCAGCTGGTGGAAATTATTGATAAGGACATAAGAACATAAGTTAGAAGTTAGAATATTACAGCGCAGTACAGGCCCTTCGGCCCTCGATGTTGCGCCGATCATCTGACCTACACTATTCCATTTACATCCATATGTCTATCCAATGACCACTTAAATGCCCTTAAAGTTGGCGAGTCTACTACTGTTGCAGGCAGGGCGTTCCACGCCCCTACTACTCTCTGCGTAAAGAAACTACCTCTGACATCTGTCCTATATCTTTCACCCCTCAACTTAAAGCTATGTCCCCTCGTGTTTGCCATCCTCATCCGAGGAAAAAGACTCTCACTATCCACCCTATCTAACCCTCTGATTATCTTGTATGTCTCTATTAAGTCACCTCTCCTCCTCCTTCTCTCTAACGAAAACAACCCCAAGTCCCTCAGCCTTTCCTCGTAAGACCTTCTTTCCATACCAGGCAACATCCTAGTAAATCTCCTCTGCACCCTTTCCAAAGCTTCGACATCCTTCCTATAATGCGGTGACCAGAACTGCACGCAATACTCCAGGTGCGGCCTCACCAGAGTTTTGTACAGCTGCATCATGACCCCGTGGCTCTGAAACTCGATCCCCCTACTAATAAAGGCTAACACACCATATGCCTTCTTAACAGCCCTATTAACCTGGGTAGCAACTTTCAGGGATTTATGTACCTGGATACCAAGATCTCTCTGCTCATCTACACTACCAAGAATCTTCCCATTAGCCCAGTACTCTGCATTGCTGTTACTCCTTCCAAAGTGAATCACCTCACACTTCTCCGCATTAAACTCCATTTGCCATCTCTCAGCCCAGCTCTGCAGCCTATCTATGTCCCTCTGTACCCTACAACACCCTTCGACACTATCCACAACTCCACCGACCTTCGTGTCATCCGCAAATTTACTAACCCACCCTTCTACACCCTCATCCAGGTCGTTTATAAAAAAGACAAACAGCAGTGGCCCCAAAACAGAACCTTGCGGTACACCACTAGTAACTAAACTCCAGGATGAACATTTGCCATCAACCACCACCCTCTGTCTTCTTTCAGCTAGCCAATTTCTGATCCAAAGCTCTAAATCACCTTCAACCCCATACTTGCGTATTTTCTGCAATAGCCTACCGTGGGGAACCTTATCAAACGCCTTACTGAAATCCATATACACCACATCCACTGCTTTACCCTCATCCACCTGTTTGGTCACCTTCTCGAAAAACTCAATAAGGTTTGTGAGGCACGACCTACCTTTCACAAAACCGTGCTGACTATCGCAAATGAACTTATTCTTTTCAAGATGATTATAAATCCTGTCTCTTATAACCTTTTCCAACATTTTACCCACAACCGAAGTAAGGCTCACAGGTCTATAATTACCAGGGCTGTCTCTACTCCCCTTCTTGAACAAGGGGACAACATTTGCTATCCTCCAGTCCTCCGGCACTACTCCTGTCGACAATGACGACTTGAAGATCAACAACAACGGCTCTGCAATCTCCTCCCTGGCTTCCCAGAGAATCCTAGGATAAATCCCATCTGGCCCAGGGGACTTATCTATTTTCACTCTTTCCAAAATTGCTAACACCTCCTCCTTGTGAATCTCAATCCCATCTAGCCTAGTAGCCTGAATCTCAGTATTCTCCTCGGCAACATTTTCTTTCTCTACTGTAAATACTGACGAAAAATATTCATTTAACGCTTCCCCTATCTCCTCTGATTCCGCACACAACCTCCCACTACTATCCTTGATTGGCCCTGTTCTAACTCTTATCATTCGTTTATTCCTGATATACCTATAGAAAGCCTTAGGGTTTTCTTTGATCCTATCCGCCAATGACTTCTCGTGTCCTCTCCTTGCTCTTCTTAGCCCTCCCTTTAGATCCTTCCTGGCTAGCTTGTAACTCTCAAGCGCCCTAACTGAGCCTTCACGTCTCATCCTAACATAAGCCGCCCTCTTCCTCTTGACAAGCGCTTCAACTTCTTGAGTAAACCACGGCTCCCTTGCTCGACAACTTCCTCCCTGCCTGACAGGTACATACCTATCAAGGACACGCATTAGCTGCTCCTTGAATAAACTCCACATTTCGTTTGTGCCCATCCCCTGCAGTTTCCTTCCCCATCCTACACATCCTAAATCTTGCCGAATCGCGTCATAATTTCCTTTCCCCCAGCTATAATTCTTGCCCTGCGGTATATACCTGTCCCTGCCCATCGCTAAGGTAAACCTAACCGAATTGTGATCACTATCGCCAAAGTGCTCACCTACATCTAAATCGAACACCTGGCCGGGTTCATTACCCAGTACCAAATCCAATGTGGCATCGCCCCTGGTTGGCCTGTCCACATACTGTGTCAGAAAACCCTCCTGCACACACTGGACAAAAACAGACCCATCTAAAGTACTCGAACTATAGTATTTCCAGTCAATATTTGGAAAGTTAAAGTCCCCCATAACCACTACCCTGTTACTCTCGCTCCTGTCGAGAATCATCTTCGCTATCCTTTCCTCTACATCTCTGGAACTATTCGGAGGTCTATAGAAAACTCCCAACAGGGTGACCTCTCCTCTCCTGTTTCTAACCTCGGCCCATACTACCTCAGTAGACGAGTCCTCAAACGTCCTTTCTGCCGCTGTAATACTTTCCTTGATTAACAATGCCACACCCCCCCCTCTTTTACCCTCTTCTCTGTTCTTTCTGAAACATCTAAATCCCGGAACCTGCAACATCCATTCCTGCCCCTGCTCTACCCATGTCTCCGAAATGGCCACAACATCAGGATCCCAGGTACCAACCCATGCTGCAAGCTCACCCACCTTATTCCGGATGCTCCTGGCGTTGAAGTAGACACACTTTAAACCAAGTTCTTGCTTGCCAGTGCCCTCTTGCGTCCCTGTAACCTTATCCCCTACCTCACTACTCTCAACAGCCTGTACACTGGCACTGCAATTTAGGTTCCCATTCCCCTGCTGATTTAGTTTAAACCCCCCCGAAGAGCACTAACAAATCTCCCCCCCAGGATATTGGTACCCCTCTGGTTCAGGTGAAGGCCATCCTGTTTGTAGAGGTCCCACCTACCCCAGAAAGAGCCCCAATTATCCAGGAAACCAAAACCCTCCCTCCTACACCATCCCTGCAGCCACGTGTTCAACTCCTCTCTCTCCCTATTCCTCTCTTCGCTAGCACGTGGCACAGGCAACAACCCAGAGATAACAACTCTGGTTGTTCTCGCTCTAAGCTTCCACCCTAGCTCCCTGAATTTCTGCCTTAAATCCCCATCTCTCTTCCTACCTATGTCGTTGGTGCCTATGTGGACCACGACTTGGGGGTGCACCCCCTCCCCCTTAAGGATCCCAAAAACACGATCGGAGACATCACGTACCCTGGCACCTGGGAGGCAACACACCAACCGTGAGTCTCTCTCGTTCCCACAGAACCTCCTATCTGTTCCCCTAACTATGGAGTCCCCAATGACTAATGCTCTGCTCCTCTTCCCTTTTCCCTTCTGAGCAACAGGGACAGACTCTGTGCCAGAGACCTGCACCCCATTGCTTACCCCTGGTAAGTCGTCCCCCCCAACAGTATCCAAAATGGTATACCTGTTGTTGAGGGAAACGGCCACAGGGGATCCCTGCACTGCCTGCTGGTTCCCTTTCCTTCCCCTGACGGTAACCCATCTACCTACTTCTTTTACCTGAGGTGTGACTGCCTCCTGTCAATAAACCCCTCCGCCTCCCGAATGATCCGAAGTTCATCCAGCTCCAGCTCCAGTTCAGAAATAGGAGCAGGAGTAGACCATTCAGCCCTTCGAGCCTGCTCTGCCATTTAGTCTGATCATGGCTGATCTACCTCAGCTACACCTTCCTGCTCTAAGCCTATGTCCATTGATTTCCTTATTATCAATAATCTGGCATTCTCTGACTTGAATATACTCAATGACTGAGCATCCAGTATTCTTTAGGGTAGAGAATTCCAAAGATTCATAACCCTTTGAGTCAAGATATTTCTCATCTCACTCCTAAAAAGCTGACCCTGTGTTCTGATTATGTGACTTCTAGACTACCAAATCAGGGGAAACATCCTCCCAGCATTTACCCTGTCAAGCCTCTTAAGAATTTTATATGTTTTAATTAGATCGCCTTTCATTCTTCTAACTCTAGGGAATATAGGCCTAGTCTACTCAATCTCTTCAGAGGACAATCCCCTCATCCCAGGAATCAGTCTAGTGAATACGCTCTCTGACAACAGTATAGGTTTCCTTAGGTATGGAAACCAAATATGTACACAGTACTGATGCAGCTTCCTAATTTGACACAATAAATTGGTAAGGTTCAAACACTCATTTCACTCAGGCATCACACACCAGCATAAAGAAAACCAGGAGAGCATTAATGCATCTTTCTTGACAGTAATAAAACCTATTGAAAGAGTAACTTATAACATTTGATAGCAGTGGGGTTTTAACATGTTGGAAAACAAAAGAAACTGAATCCACACTTGAACAGTTGACTAAATTGGCATTTAACTAAAGAGCTCAGTATGTACTGTATGTAAAATAAAACAGGTAATTAATTACACCAAGGGGAACTTTAACATCAATGTACTAACTTCTGCTTAGCAGTAATCCAGTATGAAAACTGTGGGTGGTCAACTTTTATATTGCAGACCTTTCCCTTTCAAAATAACTACCAATACCAATCAATTCTATTGGTGGAAATCAAAAGTCTGCACTGTCAGACACAGCTAACTTCTATAATAAAAGCGAAATACTGCGGTGCTGGAAATCTGAAATAAAAACAAGAAATGCTGGAAACACTCAGCAGGTCTGGCAGCATCTGTGGAGAGAGAAGCAGAGTTAACGTTTCAGGTCAGTGACCCTTCTTCAGAACAGCTAACTTCTATGAAGACTGATATCTAGTTTAACACATGTATGGGTAAAACACGATTGCACCCACTTTTGCGTGTGGGCCTCATTTCCATGAAGCAGTTGAGCTGTGGAGAATGCATCTCGCCCAGTGACCTGCCACTGAAACTCAGCCCACTGCAGCAGCTCTTAGATAAGGCCAGATTGGGCGGTGGTGGGGGTTTATTCAGTGAGTGGGGGAGATTGGGACTAAGACCATGGAAACAGAGAAATTGGGCCTCAGGCCAGGATAGACAGAAATTTGGCCTCAGATTGGAGAGGGAGAGAGATTAGACTTCAGGCCAGGCATGGTGAGAGATTGGGCCCCAGGGCAGGGAATCGTATTTTCGTATGTTCTTCTGTAGGAGAGATTGGGCCTTAGGCTGGGACAGGGGGATGAGGGGATGGGACAGGAGAGATTGAGCCACAGGCCTGGGATGGGGAGAGACGTGGGGAGTGATTGGGCCCCAGGCCAGGGAGACTGAGAGATTGGGCCTCCGGCCAGGATGGGGGTGAGGGAATGGGACAGGGGAGATTTAGGCCTCAGGCTGGGAGGGAAGCACAGCTCACTGATTTAGATAAATTGTTCTTCACTTTCAATAAGGCTAGTGTGTGATTCTGCCACCAGTTCAGCCTCCTTTCCCAATATGGTAGTTGTGAACTTTAGCCACAAATATGTACGACCATACAAATTAGGAGCAGAAGTAGGCCATTCGGCCCCTCGAACCTGTCTGCCATTCAACGTATTCATATCCTTTCATAAATAAAGAGACCAAAATTGCATCCAGTATTGTAGATGTGGTCTCACCAATGCCCTGTATAACTGAAGCACAACATTCTTAATTTTATTTTCAATTCCTAACATTCCATTAGCCTTTTTCAGTACTTGCTGTACCTGCATATTAACTTTTTATGAATCATGCACCATAACATCTAGATCCCTCTGCACCTCGGAATTCTGCAGTCGTTCTCCATTTAATTAATACCTTACTTTTTTATTCTTCCTGCCAAAATGAACAACTTCACATTTTCTCACATTATACTCCATCTGCCAGATTTTTGCCCACTCAACCAACTATATTGGTCTGCAACCTCCTTAGCTGAGCATTCTTTCCTGCCATTTTGGGCGCTTAGTAGGCTGCTTAGTTCCCCAGAAATGGTTGTTAAATTAATGCCCAAATTAATACACCATAATGCTTTGGTTTATTTTTCAAACACGCAATAAAAACATTGTCCACTCGCTCCTTATCTGTGAGGGTATTTGTCCTCCTTTCATGATAGGCTAGGTTTTAGACATAATTACAGAGGAATGTACCTCTTTGATGAGTTGTAGGATGTGATGGTGGTTTTCTGTTCTATTATAGGGTATGTTTTGTGTTGAGAATGAGTGGAGGGCAATTGCTGGCAACTCCATCTTACATTCCCTAATACTTCTGAACTCAGGAAGCATTACATAGGAAATAGCAATTTACTGACCCAAATTAGATGTTTTGGACCAATTGGCTGAGCCTATAGTTCAAAACAGAACACACAGTTGAGCCTGTCCAGCTCCTTCTTAAAATCGCAGTCGTTATCAGGCTTTTTAGGCACTTAATTCCAAACATTCATCATCTTCCATGTGAAGCAGTTGTATCTGTCCTGTCCATTCACCGTCCTTTTTCAGAGCTTCAGCCTGTTCTCCCCTAAATCGCATGGAGTTGTTAGGATCTGATATACACTGTATGAAAGGGTAGTCAAAGCAAATTCAATAGTAATTTTCAAAAGGAAATTGGATATCCACTTGCAAAGGAAAAAATTTGCAGAACTCTGGAGAAAGCATAGGGTAGTGAGACTAATTTGATAGTTCTTTTAAAGAGTCCACACAGGCATGATAGGCTGAATGGCTTCCTTCTGTGCTGCGTGATTTTCCATGTCGTTCTTGTAATGTGGTAAATAGTTTCTCAAGGCTCAATTTGTTGATACCGTTAAGGATCTTGAGTCCTTGATGAAAATTCTCTGAGTCTTTTCTCATCTCTTTCCTGCTCAGGTGTCTGTTTGCCACACTTTTTCCAATCATCCTGTTCTTCCTGTAAACTGGCCAATCAGAACTCACACAATACTCCAGATAAAAATGTATCAAACACTCAGTATCACATCCTATCATTTCTGTTCTGCTCCATACTCTGTTTAACCTAAGATCCCGTTTGCCTTGTTTGTGGCTTTGTGTGTGAGAAAATTGATTTGACAAAGACCAGAAAAGAGCAAATTGCTTCTGTCCCACAGAATCGGAATCATAGCATGGTTACAGCAAAGAAGGAGGCCATTCAGTTTTTAGCTCCGTTCTTGGGCACCATTTATAATTGTCAATTATGTACTGATTTAAGAAAAAAATGTGTTTTTTGTTGCTTATCAAGGTTAGGGATGTTAATAATGATGGGTGTTACACTTTTGTCAACTATTATCAGTAATGAGTTCTCACGGGGTACAACCAAATGCCCAAGTGTAAAGTAAAAACTCCTTTCAATGCGCTTGTATATTGTGCTAATGTTACCCAATCCCAAAGCGCAGACCTTACACAGCTAGCTGCGAGTAAACTATAAAATTACCAGGACCAGGGGGTGCTAAGACTTTTATATTTGGATTTTAGCTGGCTGCAAAAACTCACTTTGGGAATTTAGAGGCACTGGAGCAAGTCTTTCTCAGTTTTTAAGCACCACTACTCTGCCCCAATAATGTCCTTCCATTGAATGCCTGGAGAGCATTGCCTTCTACACCATTGGGAATTTTTCCACTTTTCATTACCTCTTCATGGTCTCACAGAATGACCTTGTTCGTTTAGTGCAAATTCTGTGCTTTGGACTAATGGGAATTACATTGAAACTACCCAAACTCATTTCATTTTCTATCTTTAGAACCAACAGGCAAAAAAGAAAACTTTCTTTCATTTAGTCTGGACTAAATTGAAACCCAGGTGTCAAAACTGAAATGATAGCAGAGTTGATTTTATCTCCCATGTTGTTTTTGGTAGGGTATCAGTTAATATTCTGACCGCCAATGGCAGAATGAACCCACTGCGATTTTAACTGTCAGGACTCATTAACACGCTGACAGCCAACATCCTACCTGGAATGCCATTGACACTCAGGTAAGTGTGGGGGCCGTGTACCATGTCATCTCTGTTAGGCCCGGAGGAGCATTCCTGCTTCCATTGGCCCCACAAAGCAGAGTACCTGTTGTGCATCGATCCTCTTCTGACAGGCCTTTACCTGGCTGGAAATCTGTGGTAGCTTCCATGCTCAAGCTGGAGTTAAAATTGGTATCAGAACCTGATCTGCACATTCAAAGAAAGACATCACAAGTTTGGGGGAGGTGGGGAAGGAGTGGCGGTGGCTTAGTCGCTTGCCCAGAGATGCCTCGAAAACACAGCAATGGCAGGACCCAGGTGGAGCATCATTGTGTGACTCAAGTAGATTCTAACTGCTTACCTCCCTGGTTCCTGATAGGGTTAAAAGGGTTAAAGTGCACCATCCACTTTTCTGATATTGCACTTCTTAGATGCAACAATTTCATACAATGTTTTATTGTGATTCTTCTTCTTCTTTGGCCTTGTTGTTTTGAGAGACAATGGGTAAGCACCTGGAGGTGGTCAGTGGTTTGTGGAGCAGCGCCTGGAGTGGCTATAAAGGCCAATTCTAGAGTGACAGACTCTTCCACAGGTGCTGCAGAGAAAATTGGCTGTCGGGGCTGTTACACAGTTGGCTCTCCCCTTGAGCTTCTGTCTTTTATCTTGCCAACTGCTAAGTGTCTTCGACTCGAAGTCTCATGGCATCAGGTCAAATGTGGTCAAGGAAACTTCCTGCAGATTAGCACCTACTGCCCTCCCTCAGCTGATGAATCAGTGCTCCTCCATGTTGGAGAGTGACAAGGGCACAGAATGTATGCTGGGTGGGGAACTTCAATGTCCATGACCGAGTGGCTCAGTAGAACCACTACTGACCGAGTTAGCCAAGTCCTGAAGGACATGTCTGCCAGACAGGGCCTGTGGGAGGTGGTGAGGAAACCAAAAAAAGGGAAAAATCTACTTGAACTCGTCCTCACCAATTTACCTGTCACAGATGCATCTGTCCATGACTGTATTGGCAGGAGTGACCATCGCACAATCCTTGTGAAAATGAAGTCCCATCTTCACACTGAGGATACCCTCCATCGTGTTGTGTGACACTGCCACCTGTGCTAAATGGGATAGATTCAGAACAGATCTGGCAGCTGAAAACTGGTCATCCATGAGGAGCTGTGGACCACTAACAGCAGCAGAATTGTATTCAACCACAATTTGCAACCTCATGGCCCGGTATATCCTTCACTGTAACATTACCATCAAGTCAAGGAATCAACCATGGTTCAATGAGGAGTGCAGGAGAGTGTGCCAGGAGCAGCACCAGGCATACCTAAAAATGAGGAGTCAACCTGGTCAAGCTACAACACAGGACCCATATGCATACCAAGCAGTGGAAGCAGCATGTGATAGACAGAGCTAAGAGATCCCACAACCAACGGATCAGATCTAAGCTCTGCAGTTCTGCCATATCTAGTAATGAATGGTGGTGGACAATTAAACAACTCACAGGATGAGGGTCCACAAACATCCCCATCCTCAATGATGGGGACCCCAGCACATCCGTGCAAGAGACAAGCCTGAAGCATTTGCAACCACCTTCAGCCAGGAATGCCGAGAGAATGATCCATCTCAGCCTCCTCCTGAAGTCCAGGCATCACAGATGTCAGTTTTCAGCCAATTCGATTCACTTCACGTGATATCAAGAAAAGGCTGAAGGCATTGGATACTGCAAAGGCTATGGGCCCTGACAACATTCCGACTGTAGTACTGAAGACATGTGCTCCAGAACTAGTCGCACCCCTAGCCAAGCTGTTCCAATACAAATACAAGACTGGCACTTAAATAACAATTTGGAAAATTGTCCAGGTATGCCCTCTCCGCAAAGAGCAGGACAAATACAATCCGGCCAATTACCACCCCATCAGTCTACTCTCGATCATCAGCAAGTGATGAAAATTGTTGACGATAGTGCTATCAAGCGGCATTTGTTCAGCAATAAACTGCTCAGTGACGCTCAGTTTTTGTTCTACCAGGGCCACTCGGCTCCAGACCTCATTACAGCCTTGGTTCAAACATGGACAAAAGAGCTGAATTCAAGAGGTGAGGTGAGAGTGCATGCCCTTGGCTTGAAAGCAGCATTTGACTGAGTGTGGCATCAAGGAGCCCGAGCCAAATTGAAGTCATTGGGAATTGGGGGAAATCTCTCCACTAATTGGAGTCATAGCTCGCACAAAGGAAGATGGTTGTAGTTGTTGGAGGCCAATCATCTCAGTCCAGGTCATCACTGCAGGATTCCTCAGGGTAGTGCCCTAGGCTCAAACATCATCTGCTGCTTCACTTTGACCTTCCCTTCATCATAAGGTCAGAAGTGGGGATGCATGCTGATGATTGTACGATGTTTAGTCCCATTTGCAACTCCTCAGATATTGAAGCAGCCTGGGCCCACATACAGCAAGTCTTGGACAACATTCAGCCTTGGGCTGATAAGTGGCAAGTAATATGCATGCCACCCAGTGCCAGGCAATGCCCATCTCCAACAAGAGAAAAACAAACATTCTGCTCTCGACAGTCAATGGCATAACCATCACTGAACCTCCCACTATCAACATCCTGGGGGGTCACCATTGAACAGAAACTAAACTGGAGCAGCCACATAAATACTGTGGCTACAAGAACAGGTCAGAAGCTGGGAATTCTGTGATGAGTAACCTGTGTCCTGACTCACCAAAGTCTGTCCACCATCTACAAGGCACAAGTCAGAAATGTGATGGAATACTCTCCACTTGCATGGATGAGAGCAGCTCCAACAACTCACAGGAAACTCAACACCATCCAGGACAAAAACAGCCCACCTGATTAGCACCTCATCCACTACCTCAAACATTCACTCCCTCCACCACTGACACACAGTGGCAGCAGTGTATACCATATCCAAGATGCACGGCAGCAACTCACCACGCCTCCTTTGACAGCACATTCCAAACCTGTGACCTCTTCCACCTAGAAAGACAAGGGCATCATGGGAACACCATCATCTGCAAGTTCTTCTCCAAGCCACACACCATCCTGACTTGGAATTATATCACTGTTCTTTCACTGTCACTAGATCAAAATCCTGGAACACCCTCCCTAACAGCGCTGTGGGTGTATCCGTACCAGATGGTCAGCAGCGGTTCAAGACGGCCGCTTAGCAAACCCTTCTCAAGGAGAATTAGGGATTGGCAACAAATGCTGGCTTTACCAGCAATGCCCACATCCCATGAAAATAATTAAGAAAACCCCTACCATTGACCTGGCTATAAATGACCAACTCAGCAGAGATCAAAGCCTGTGAATGTTCAGCTCTATATAACTTACTGAGGGATCCCACAC
Source organism: Heterodontus francisci (assembly GCF_036365525.1). Classification (NCBI taxonomy): domain Eukaryota; kingdom Metazoa; phylum Chordata; class Chondrichthyes; order Heterodontiformes; family Heterodontidae; genus Heterodontus; species Heterodontus francisci. The sequence continues at coordinate 44,665,179 of NC_090375.1, forward strand.
TGACAGCTGCATTTAACAGCCTTACAGCATTGTGGGTGTACCTACATCATATGGACTTCAGCAGTTCAAGAGTGTGGCTCACCACCACCTTCTCAAGAACAATTAGGGGTGGACAATAAATGCTGGCCTTGCCAGCAACGCTCACATCCCATGAATGAATAATAAAAAAAAATTACTGCACTATTTGAAGAGATGAACAAATGTTATTTTGAAGTTCAGAGTTTCATTGCATTGTTTAGATATAGAAGGATATACAGAGGTGGGTCATTGCATTTTATAAATTTGGAAGTATATACTGACTCTTGTTTTTCTATCAATGGAATGAGGTTAATTGTTAGAGATACAGAACCAGATTGTGTGGGTCCTCTGAGAGCAGTGATTTGGTAGACAGAAAGTTAAGTGCAAAAAGGTAGGTTTGAGATATGACATGGTAACTGTTTTCCAGTGTTTGAAGAAACTATAATACTAATCTATAATATTTTATATAGTAACACATTATGATAAGGTTAATGGCTATAATTTATAATACAAAAATCAGCTAGCCAACATATTAGAAGTTACACTGATATGCTGATAGCTGACATTATGAGATGAAGCAGAAATACTTCATTATGTTACATGGGATCATCATTATCAGTATATGGCTTGGATTTCAGTTACAGTAGTGCATTATTTGTGGTGAATTGTACCACAACGTCGCTTTTAACATTGAATTCAACACCCAGGGATATAAATCCTGACTTTCTGGAGTTCAACCTGATATGAAATGTTAAGAATGTAAGTGCATTTCCCTCTGCTGGGTTAGTAGGTAAATGAACTGCCCTGTGTGGAGTTGAGCCATGCAGGGTACTGCAGCTCACCATATGAGCTGGTCAGGGCTGTAGTTGGAGTCTTGTAGTTTGCCTGAGCACTCCTTGGCTACGGAAGGGAAAAATCCACATTGTACCTGTCATGATTGCCTGTATGGGCTTTTGTATTCAAGAATATATGGTTCTGGAAGTGAAACTGGAAGTAGCTTTGTGCATTGGGGAAAGCACCTGACCTGGGGGTTGTTGTAAGGTCAGATAGGCTTTGTAACCACAGTGAGCAGCAGTAAGCAAGAACTCGACAGAAGTTTTTTTTTAAGCTTGTTAAATCTTTGTTAAAGTTAAGTCTGTGACTTCAAGTGTAATTCTTAAGCCTGAGATGTGACATTGGCAACCAGGATATAAAAAGGAAACAATAAATTCGGAGATATTTAGCATTTTATCATGGCATTTGCTGGAGCTGATATGTCTGCAGTCTAGGAAATTGATCCGTTTGATCCGTCGGGTGATGCCTGTACCATCAGCGTGAAATGGAAAGTGTGGCTGGAGGAGTTTGAAACATGCTGATAGTCGTGGTTTGTTTTTGGACAGGGTGATGGAGGTGCAGAAAGCAGAGCAACGGGCCTTATTGCTGTTCAATGGGGGTGCGCCAGTTAGGGAGACTTTCAAGACGTTGCCTGACACGAGAGAAAAGGCAGATTATGAACATGTAGTGAAAGCTTTGAAGGACCATTATGTGGTGATGTCAAGTGCCACATTCCAAAGGCATGTTTTCCGTCAAATGAGACAGAAAGAGGGGGAAACAGTAGCAATTATTTTGTGATGGATCTGAATAACCAGACAATGGATCAGGTGGTCCAACATTGCAAGTCGGATAAGTCTACTGGAAAGCGGAGATGACTTAACGTTGAATGACACTTTAAAAATGGCGGCTGCATTGGAATCAGTGGATGGACAAGTTCACAGCAGGAAACTTGATCCCATTTCCACTATTGGCACAACAAAATCTGAGGTTAACAGAGTGACACAATGGAATCCAGGTATGTGTAAATGTAAGCAGCAAAAGTCTGAGAGAGTGTTTCAGATGTGGCAGCTTGGGGCACTATGGAAGAGATGATTGCTGCCCAGCCAAGGGGAAGATATGCAGTAAATATAGGGCAGAGACCATTTTGCCAAGAAGTGCAGAAGCAAAGCTGAACAAAGCAGAAAGCCTGGCAAACCATATAAAGGGAAGAGAGATGGAAGTTGTACAACTGTGAGAGGAGTTGAAGAAGATGCAGTGAGTGAGGACACAAATACCAATCATGGATACATGTTTTCTGTCAATGGAAGCATGAGAAAGTTCCATTGATTGTCGTGGGTGTTGAAATGAACATTATTGCAGATTCACGCAGTAACAGTAATGTCATCAGCAGAGCACTGTGGGAGGAACTAAAGACAAACAGAATCAAGTGCACATCTTGAAAGTGTGTCAAAAAGCTTTATCCCTACACATTTAAAACCCCACTTCAAACTGTTGGATGCTTCATTGTGAGTGTGAGAGCTGGAGATCGGAGTGTGGAGGCAGAATTCGTAGTGATTGAGGAAGATGGTGAACCTCTTCTAAGTAGAGAAACTGTCCAAGCCTTGAGGGTGCTACACATTGGATTGAAAGTGAATTCTGTGAAATCCTATGTGGAGCTTTGAGAGGAGTTTGGACCAGTGTTTCAAAGAATTAGGAAGTTGCAAAACCGCCAAGTGAGATTAACAATGGACGAGAATGTGAAGCCTGTAGCTCAGCCTGTACGTAGAACACCTTTTGGTCTGAGAGGGAAAGTTGAGGCAAAGATCAAGGAACTGGTTGACCAAGACATCAGAGAGACAGTTGAAGGACAAACACACACATCTTCATTAGAGAAGGAAGCTGAACCATTTGTGCGGTTTGTGGCGGTTCATGCTACACCCACAGCAATGACAACTACAGAGACTGAAAGAGAGTCAGACAAAGATCCAGAATTGAATGACATCAGTCAGAGAATCCAAGCTGGAAATTGGGAGAATTGCCCATTCATGAGCATACGTTGTTATGCAAGATGAACTGCGCACAACTGAGAAATTTATACGTAGAGGCAACAGACTTATAGTGCCACAAAAGCTTAGGCCTAGACTGGTGATGCTAGCTCATGAGGGTGACTTGGGAGTGGTTGGTACTAAGCAAAACTTATGAACCAAGTTATGGCAGCCAGGGATGGAGAAAGATGTGGAGCAGTTTGTCAAAACATGTCATGGACATCAACTTGTCAGTAGACCCAATCCACCAAAACCAATATGCAGCACCCTGTTACCAGCTGGACCATGGAAGGATGTAGCAGTTGACTTCTTAGGCCCGTGTCCATCAGGAGAATCCATACTAGTAGTGATTGTCTTTTACGGCCGTAATTACTAATATGTGGTAATGAAGTCTACAATGGCAGAGAAAATGGTGCTTGCTCAGGCTGAGGGTAAAGACTGGAAGGAGATGTTGTTGTCATATGTGGCCATGTATAGAGCAACTACACACACAATGATGGGAAAGAGCCCAGCTGAGTCGTTATTTGCATGCAAAATATGCACCAAGTTACCAGAGCTGAGGGTCATTAGAGTTGATCATGATGCTGAGAAGTTTTATGCAGACTGCAGAAGGAGAGCTAGACAGTCTGATGTGATGCCAGGTGATGAAGTATTTCTGAGACGGGAGAGTCCAAGTCAGATGGATACACCATATATCCCACCGTACACTGTTATTGCCAAGAAGGGAAACAGTGTAACTGTGCAGTTCCCAGAAGGAGTACTGTAGGACTGAAACTTTTCATGCGTAAAGTGTATTATGGTGACAAAGACACAACAGCAGATAAACCAGATGTAGGAGCTGAGGTGAAGCTGACACTCAGCAATTCAGATGTCCAAGCCAGTGATGCTGTTGACAAGCAGACAATTTGCTATCCAGAGGGAGAAACATTGGTTCCAGAGGGGCCGACGACACTTCCTAATCCTGATGTGGTGACCATAGTTCCTGAGACAACAGGAAGACCACGGCATGAGAGGGGAATACCAAAACGATAAGAAGATTATGTGTTATGATGATACTCAAAAATCATTGACATGTTTTAGTCTGATAAGGGAGGAATGTTATGTGTGGGCTTGGGTATTAGAGAATATATAGTACTTGGAAGTGAAACTGAAAGTAGTTTTGTGCTTTGGGAAAAACACCTGACCTAGGGGTTATTGTAAGTTCAGATAGGCTTTGTAGCCACAACGAGCAGCAGTAAGCAAGAACTCTACAGAAGTCTTTTTATTAAAGCTTGTTCAATCTTTGTTAAAGTTAAATCTGTGACCTCAAGTGTGATTTTCCAGCCTGAGATGTGGCAGGACTGAATGTTAGTCATATCATAAGATTCATATTTATATATTTGCACAAAATAATTATAAGACTCATTTTACTAAGTATCAAATATTAAAATACTGTTTCAAATATTATTTACAAGGCACACACTTAACCCACCTCATCACAGATCGAAATGTTCGGTGAATTAAAGATGAATAAAGATGACCTTTCTTTTGTGGCTTCAGTCTTGACAGGTCAGGAGTAAAGTCCAATCCTGCTAATCCAACACCAGGAATGGACAGGGAGTATGGACATATCTCCTGCTGCATTAGCCTACTGGTGAAAGTAACTCTATTTAACAATGCTTTCCTACTTAACCTTCTGAATGATATCTTAGACCAGCGGTTTTAAAACCTTTTTTGTTGAAGGGCCCTTTTTCAAATGGATTAGTAATCACGAACCCCCAATCTAAATTCTAATACATGTATTATTCACAATAGAAATGTGCTGCATATATAGAGTGATTTCATAATACTTTTAAGAAAACAGGTAATTACTTACAGTAGCAATTTGAGGGCATTTTACCAATGTAGACAGTGATTAGAGAGACCAGACAAACCAAAGATAAATGATAAATGTAACTCCACTAACATTCTAGTGTATGCTAACTGAACTGCTTTTAATGTGATTGAAGATTGACTGTTAATGGTATACATACTCAATCAGATCACAGTGAAACAGGGCAACTTATAGCTACCAGGAAAAGAAGCTCAATAATTTCCATCTTTGCTGCCTGTGGTGCATCATGGGTATATTCAGGCAGGACAAAATCACAAATGTGGCAGTCCTCTCAAAGGCAGAGCTCCCAAGTGTGTTGGCACTAATCAAACAGAGGCAGTTTCAGTGGATCAGACACGACCGCAGGATGGAAAACGGTCGCATCCCCAAGGACCTCCTGTATGGTGAGGTAGCTGGTGCCAGATGACCAGTGGGGTGCCCAAATCTCCACTTCAAGGATGCTTGCAAGTGTGACATGAAGGCCCTAAATGTCGACTATCGCACCTGGGAGTCACTAACTGCCGAAAGAGGGAAATGGCAACACATCCTGTGGACTAGTATGCACAAGCACAACGATCAGTTGCTACAACAGTTTGGCAACACGTGCCAACGTCGAAAAGAACAACTCACAGCGTCACTTGGTAGCTTCACACGCAGCACTAGTGGCAGAACCTGTCTCTCAAGGATTAGCCTTCACAGCCATCAGCAAAGGTGCACCAAGATAAGATACCCCACCTAAATGGATTGTTTGCTGTGTGTCCATCATCTTTCATTAGATGGAAGGATGCCAACCAACACATCACAGATCACATCCAATACAAACAGCGATTGGCCCAAACAGTATTAATGGCAGTCGCTCCATATTTAGCTGTTTAAAAGATGCAAAGCAGGTTACTATTTTATTTTTTTTAATTATTTCCCATAAATATAGATGTTTCCTTCCCTCCAATATACCATGACCATGCTCACTTAAACATGACAGCCTTGGGAATAGTTTACAGACCTGTGCAAGCACAGCCCAGTTTCTCAGTAAAATAAAAATAAAATACAGCAGATACTGGAAATCTGAAATAAAAATAGAAAGTGCTGGAAATACTCAGCAGGTCAGGTAGCATCTGTGGAGAGAGAAGCAGAGTTAATGTTTCAGGTTCTGATGAAAGGTCACAGACCTGAAACATTAACTCTGTTTCTCCCTCCACAGGTGCTGCCTGAGCTGCTGAGTAATTCCAGCACATTTTGTTTTTATTCCAGTTTCTAAGTGGTATTTAATCATGCAAGGAATTTACATTATTGAAACACGGCAGAAGATGTGTACAAGTCAAACTGGCAGCCTTTGGTTAGCACCGCAGCCTCATAGCTCCAGCGACCTGGGTTCAATTCTGGGTACTGCCTGTGTGGAGTTTGCAAGTTCTCCCTGTGTGTGCGTGGGTTTCCTCCGGGTGCTCCGGTTTCCTCCCACATGCCAAAGACTTGCAGGTTGATAGGTAAATTGGCCAATATAAATTGCCCCTAGTATAGGTAGGTGGTAGGGAAATATAGGGACAGGTGGGGATGTGGTAGGAATATGGAATTAGTGTAGGATTAGTATAAATGGGTGGTTGATGTTCGGCACAGACTCGGTGGGCCAAAGGGCCTGTTTCAGTGCTGTATCTCTAAACTAAACTAAACTAACAAGAGATTGATATAAACAGAAAATGCAGGAAATACTTAACAGGCCAGACAACATTATAATGGCACATGCTCACTGCATGCATCCCAATGCACCCGAGTATCACAACAGCAGCTGGTCTCCCACCCTCCCGAAGAATGCAAATATGAGACTGACTGCTGAAAACCATGGCAGCCGAGGCTTCCATCATCAAAGAATGCCAAGTATTTTGGAGGTTCGGGAATGGACATCTTGTCAGCTACTCATGCGGAACTGACACGAACTATCGTTAGTTTACACAAAGCGAGTGGCTGGTCTTTTCTTTCTTCCCTTTTTCCTCTTGTGTTTTTCTCTCACCCACTGGAGAAATTATTTTGTGGATCCCTTGGAAGGTCTGTATGGACCCCAGGGTTTCATGGACCCCAGTTTGTGAACCACTGTCTTAGACAATCAGCCAGCAGGGTGAATAATAGCAGACGAAAGTGTGAAAGAAATTCTATGTAGTTCTTTTGAACACCTATATTTTACTCTAAAGGAATACTTTATAGATAAGACAGTGCTTTTTATTGTTACAATTTTAGGTCAAGTATGCCTCTAAGCCTTCAATGCAGAGTGCAGTCTGACCTTTTATTTGCAGAACATAGGTTTCATTGGTGGTGATGCAAAATGGACACAATTACATCAGTCGCCCGTTATGTGCCCAGTCCAAAATTCAGTTCCATTGAAGTCAATGTGTTGGACAATTGATGTGATCCTAATCATTTTGCATTCCCGCCCAAGTCAAATTTCATTACTTTTCTCTCCCACCAACTGGGCAATAAGGATCATACAGAAAATGAGTTTGAGCAATTTTAATAGGTTCCTAATCAGCATTGGCTGACTGTACAATAATGCCACTGAGCTAGAAATTTCATGCAAAGATCACATGGATACTTGGGTGGGAGAATGTAAGAACGTTATAAAAGCAAAATATCACAGATGCTTGGAATCTGAAATAGGAATAGAAAATGCTGGAAGTAACAGATCAGACACATCTGAGGAGAGGGAACAGAATTAATGTTTCAGATGAAAGGCTATCGACCTGAAACATTGGATGGTATTTTAATATAACAGATCCGCTTGTACTGTGGAGGATGGCAGCCGGTCGGGAACCTGTTTGTCACTGAAACGGGCTTTGCCATGACTGCTTAATTCAACCATCACATTCCCATCCCACTTCCAGGTTTCGCGACCAATCCAGGCATGTTGGAGATTGCATCTGTCAAAGAAAGGATTTCTAGTTCAAGGGGTCAGAGTTGCTGAACTGCACATTTCTTCATGAGGCTTCAGCAACTACAGGAATAGAAAGGAAATGTGGGAAGGCTGGGCCCCCAGGTCTCTGGCTCTTACCAGGAGGTTCTGCTGCAAGATCTGAGGGACTGAAGTGAAGTGTGGTTCCCATGGATGGGAGGAAAAGATCAGCCTCTCAAACCAAGTGACTGAGGAAGTGAACAACAAGGGTGCTGTTGTTCAAACCTGGATACAGTACCCCAAGAAGTTGAATAACCTCATAAGGGCAAGAAAGTTAAGTGGCATCCCTCTTTCAGGTACCAACCCCAACATTCTCCTGAACAACATTTCTCAGACCAACACACATTGCAGCTCCACTCATTCTCCTCTCTCGAGGCACCTCCTCACATGTTCATCTGAATAGCCAACACTGGCACTCAACCTCATCTTATTGACATCTCCCACCCATTCCTCACAGTCACCCTCTGCAATTGTTGTCATTCCTTCATCTCCAAACAATCCACTTCTCACACTCATAACTCTATGACTTCTCTCCTTGCAGGAAAAGAGAGCACACAACTGCAAGTTGAAACAAAGAACCAGAGGGGCCTTCCCTGTGATAGCTACCTTGACTGTCACTGACAATGTATGCCCACAGGCTCCACAGTGAAGGAGATCTTGCTGCAGGAGGCTGCAGATGTCAGCAATGACCTGTTAGGAAAGCATTAGCCTCAGTAGTAACTGGTGCTCAGATATGTCAAGAAAGCTATTCTTCTGCCTGTAGACTTTGTGTTCGGGATATCGCCTCCTTTAAACTGAATCTCTGTGACCTTTCCCACTGTGCTGTGCAGTGGCATGTGGCTGAGGAGAAAGCACTGCTGCTGCTCTGTTGCTGTTGGTGTTGGTATTACTGCTCCTCTTGTTCCTCACCAGCTGCTGTTCCTATGCTGCAGAGAAGGCTGACAACAGGAAAGCTTTGAACAATGTGTGTAAAGCCCAAGGTAGGTACATTGGAAATCACCTGTGAAAAGGTGAAATCTAGCTCTCTGAGCAAATGCTGTGAGCATAGCAGTTCACATAGGCAGCCCAGCAGCTATGCAGTTTCACTGTTTAAAGTCTTTCCAGCCTGTCAGTTTGATTAAACAATGGTTCTATTGTTGTCTCTCATCTTGTTGAGCCTGATGAGTTCCACACAGCCCAAGAACTATTCGCTCGCTGATAAAGCCAGAATCCCACGTTAAATTCACAATTAGTTGACTATTTAAGTCTTTAAATGATTGACCTCACAGCCCCGTGGGGATTTCCTGCTTTCCTCCAAATGATTTCCACTTAAACCCAGAAGCTCTCAAACCAGTGGCACTTTTCTAAACTTTATCACTCCACCCACACTCGAACCCACCACCGCACCCCACCACCCCCCCACATCCCCCCGCCCCCCACAACACCTTGGCAGTTAAAGTTCTTCCCATTAACTCTATTTCTCTCTCTATACAGATTCTGCCTGTCCTGCTGAGTATTTCCAGCTTTCTGTTTTGATGTAAGGATGTTATGCTGGTAAGGAGGAAGGTACTCATTTTGGGCATATTAGAGATAGTTTTGTTCAACACTTGATATATTTAGCCAGATGTTGGCAATGGGTGCATGGAATGCAAGGTGTTTCTTTTCCCAGCACTAACATCCTTGAAGAATATGAAGGAAAAAGTGCATTTTACACTAAGCCACACTGATGGATTTGAGCATTCTTTCTACAAGTGCACTTTGCATCAGTATTGTACTCATTCAGAAGGAGTACTGTGTACTCCCACAGTACTGTGAGGAAGGGAGTTCCAGGATTTTGATCCAGTGACAGTGAAGGAACGGCAATATAGTTCCAACTCAGGATGGTGTGTGGCTTGGAGGGGAACTTGCAGGTGGTAGTGTTCCCATGCATCTGCTGCCCGTGTCCTTCTAGGCAGTAGAGATCATGAGTTTGGAAGCTGCTGTTGAAGGAGGCTTGGTGAGTTGCCTACTCTGTTTCCTGTTAGCTAACCAATTCTCTATCCATGCTAATATGTTACCCCCAATGCCATGAGCTCTTATTTTGCTTAGTAGACTTTTATGTGGTACCTTGCCACATGCCTTCTGGAAATCCAAGTACATCCATCCACAGGTTCCCCTTTATCCACATTGTTTGTTACTTCCTCAAAGAACTCCAATAAATAAATTTGAATACACAATGGATGGTAGGACCCTAGGAAGTACAGAAAGTCAGAAGGACCTTGGTGTACTAGTCCATAGATCATTGAAGGCAGCAGCACAGGTAGATAAGGTGGTTAGGAAGGTATATGGGATACATGCCTTTATTAGCCGAGGCATAGAATACAAGAGCAGGGAGGTTATGATGGAGCTATATAAAACACTAGTTAGGCCACAGCTGGAGTACTGTGTACAGTTCTGGGCACCACAATATAGGAAGGATGTGATTGCACTGGAGAGGGTGCAGAGGAGATTCACCAGGATGTTGCCTGGGCTGGAGCATTTCAGCTATGAAGAGAGACTGAAAAGGTTAGAGTTGTTTTCCTTGGAGCAGAGAAGGCTGAGGTGGGACATGATTGAGATGTACAACATTATGAGGGCATTGATAGGTTAGATAGGAGGAAACTTTTTTCTCTTAGCAGAGGGGTCAAGAACCAGGGGGCATAGATTTAAGGTAAGGGGCAGGAGGTTTAGAGGAGATTTGAGGAAACATTTTTTCACCCAGAGGGTGGTTGGAATCTGGAACGCACTGCCTGAAGAGGTGGTAGAGGCAGGAACCCTCACAACATTTAAGAAGTATTTAGATGAGCACTTGAAACACCTCAGCATACAGGGCTATGGGCCAAGTGCAGGAATATGGGATTAGAATAGTTGGCCGGCACAGACAAGATGGGCCGAAGGGCCTGTTTCTGTGCTGTATAACTCTATGACTCTAAATTAGTCAAACATGATTTCCCTTTCATAAAACAATGTTGACTCTGTCTGATAATACTGAGATATTCTAAGTGCCCCTGTATAACCTCATTAACAATAGATCCCAGCATTTTCCTGGCCTGCTGTTTCCTGCTTTCTGTATTCCTCCATTCTTGAATAGAGGAGTCACATTAACAATTTTTCAATGTGATGGGAACTTTCCTGAATCTAGGGAATTTTGGAAAATTAAAACCAATCTCCAGAGAATAAAGGCCCAGTCTATTTACTATCTCAGCAGTCACTTCTTTTAAGACCCTAGGATGAAATCCATAAGGACTTGGGGACTTGTCAGCTTTTAGTTCTAGTAATTTTTTTCAGTACCCTTTCCCTGATGATTGTAATTGTTTTAAGTTCTTCCCTCCCTTTTACCTCGTGATTCACAATTACTTCTGGGGTGTTATTTGTTTCCTCTACAGTGAAGGCATGCAAAATATCTTTTCAAGTCATCCAGCATCTCCTTATTTTTCATTATTAATTCCCCAGACTCACTCTGCAGAGGACCAATGCTCACTTTACTTACTCTTTTCCTTTTTAAATACCTGTAGAAACTCTTACTATCTGGATTATATTTTGAGCTAGCTTTCTCTCATACTTTAATTTCTCCCTCCTAATCAACCTTTTAGTTATCTTTGTTGTTCTTCCATTAATACATAACAAAATAAGAACCTAAGAAATAGGAGCAGGAGTAGTTCATTCAGCCCATCAAGCCTGCTCCGCCATACAACGAGATCATGACTGATCTTCTACTTCAACACAATTTTTCTGCGTTATCCCTGTATCAGTCTTGAATATACACAATGACTGAGTCTCCACAGCCCTCTGGGGCAGAGAATTCCAAAGATTCACCATGCTCTGAGTAAAGAAATTCCTCCTGATCTCAGACCTGAATAGCCAACCCCTTATTCTCAGGTTGTGTCCCCTTGCTTCCCCAGCCAGGGGAAACATCCTTCCCATATCTACTCTGTCACGTCCTGTAAGAATTTTGTATGTTTGATTGAGATCACCTCTCATTCTTCTAAACTCCAGAGAATAAAGGCCCAGTCTATTTAATCTTTCCTCAAAGGACAATCTCTCCATCCCAGAAATTAGTTTGGAGAACTTTCGTTGCACTCACTCTATGGCAAGTATAACTTTGCTTAGGTAAGGAGACCAAAACTGCATACAAAACTCCAGGTGGGTCACACCAAGGCTCAAAATAATTGCAATGAGACATCTTTACTACAATACTCTAATCCCCTTGTAATAAAGGCCAGCACACTATTTGCTTTTTAAATTGCTTGCTGTCTCTGCATGTTAGCTTTCAGTGAATCATAGAGTCATAGAGTTATACAGCACAGAAACAGGCCTTCGGCCCATCGTGTCTGTGCCAGCATCAAGCACCTAACTATTCTAGTCCCATTTTCCAGCACTTGGCCCGTAGCCTTGTATGCTACGGCGTTTCAAGTGCTCATCGAAATACTTCTTAAATGTGAGGGTGCCTGCCTCTACCACCCCTTCAGGCATGTATTCCAGATTCCAACCACCCTCTGGGTGAAAAAAAATGTCCTCAAATCTCCTCTAAACCTCCTTCCCCTTACCTTAAATCTATGCCCCCCTGGTTGTGGACCCCTCCGCTAAGGGAAAAAGTCTCTTCCTATCTAACCTATCAATGCCCCTCATAATTCAGTATACCTTAATCAGGTCCCCCCTCTTCCTTCTCTGTTGTAAGGAAAACAACCCTAGCCTTTTCAGTCTCTCTTCACAGCTGAAATGCTCCAGCCCAGGCAACGTCCTGGCGAATCTCCTCTGCAACCTTTCCAGTGTAATCACATCCTTCCTATAGTGTGGTGCCCAGAACTGTACACAGTACTCCAGCTGTGGCCTAAGTAGCATTTTATACAGCTCCATCATAACCATCCTGCTCTTATATTCTATGCCTCGGCTAAAAAAGGGAAGTATCCCATATGCCTTCCTAACCACCTTATCGACCTATGCTGCTGCCTTCAGTGTTCTATGGACAAGTACACCAAGGTCCCTCTGACTCTCTGTACTTCCTAGGGTCCTACCATCCATTGTATATTCCCTTGCCTTGTTAGTCCTCCCAAAATGCATCACCTCACACATCTCAGTATTAAATTCCATTTGCCACAGCTCCGCTCATCTTACCAGCCCATCTATATTGTCCTGTAATCTAAAGCTTTCCTCCTCACTTTTTACAACACCACCAATTTTCGTGTCATCTGCGAACTTACTTATCATACCTCCTACATTCACGTCTAAATCATTAATGTACACAACAAACAGTAAGGGTCCCAGCACCGATCCATGTGGTACACCACTGGTCACAGGTTTCCACTCACAAAAACAACCCTCGACCATTACCCTGTTTCCTGCCACCAAGCCAATTTTGGATCCAATTTGCCAAATTGCCCTGGATCCCATGGGCTCTTACCTTTTTAACCATCTCCCATGAAGGATCTTATCAAAAGCCTTACTAAAGTCCATGTAGACTACATCAACTGCTTTACCCTCATCTACACATCTAGTCACCTCCTCGAAAAATTCAATCAAGTTAGTTAGACATGATCTCCCCCTGATTATCCCTGATTATTCCCTGTATCTCCAAGCGGAGATTAATCCTGTCCCTCAGATTTTTTTCCAATAGTTTCCCAACCATTGTTGTTAGACTCACTGGCCTGTAATTACCTGTTACCCTTCTTGACTAATGGTACCACATTTGCTGTCCTCCAGTCCTCTGGCACCTCTCCCTTGGCCAGAGAGGATTTGAAAATTTGTGTTAGAGCCCCTGCTATCACCTCACATGCCTCACATAACAGCCTGGGATACATCACATCTGGGCCTGGGGGTTTATCCACTTTCAAGCCCGCTAAAACATCTAATACTTCCTCCCTTTCAATGTTAATATGTTCAAGTATATCGCAATCCCCCTGCCTGATCACTACACCTACATCGTCGTTCTGCACAGTGAAAACAGATGAAAAGTAATCATTTAAAACCTCACCTATGTCCTCCAGCTCCAAACACAGATTGCCACTTTGGTCCCTAATGGGCCCTACTCTTTCCCTGGTTATCCTCTTGCCCTTAATATACTTATAAAACGCCTTAGGATTTTCCTTTATCTTGCCCACCAATGTTTTTTCATGTCCCCTCTTCACTCTCCTAGTTACTTTTTTAAGTACCCCCTAATACTTTCTATACTCCTCTAATGCCTCCACTGTTCTCAGCGCTCCGAATCTGCCATAAGCCTCTTTTTTTTTCCTGATCCAATACTCTATATCCCTTGACATCCAGGGTTCCCTGGACTTGACGGTCCTAACTTCACCTTAACAGGTACATGTTGGCTCTGAACCCTCCCTATTTCCTCTTTGAATGACTCCCACTGGCCTGATGTAGACTTTCCTACAAGTAGCTGCTCCCAGTCCACTTTGGCCAGATCCTGTTTTATCATATTGAAATCAGCCTTCCCCCAATTCAGTACCTTTATTTCTGGCCCTTCTTTGTCCTTTTCTGTAACTACTTTAAATCTTACAGAGTTATGGTCACTATCCCTGAAATGCTCCCCCACTGATACTTCTACCACTTGTCCAGCTTCATTAGGTCCAGTACTGCCCCTTCTCTTGTTGGACTTTCTACGTGCTGGCTCCAAAAGTTCTCCTGTATGCATTTAAAGAATTACTCCCCATTGAAGCCTTTTGCACTAAGACTATCACAGTTGATATTAGGTAAGTTTGAAATCCCCTACAATAATTACCCTATTATTTTTACACCTCTCTGAGATTTGCCTACATATCTGTTCTTCTATCTCTCCCTGACTGTTTGGAGGCCTGCAGTACATGCCCAGCCAAGTGATTGCCCCCTTTTTGTTCTTAAGTTCTACCCATATGGCCTCATTTGAGGAACCTTCTAAGATATCATCCCTCCTTACTGCAGTAATTGACTCCTTGATCAACAGTGCAATGCCACCTCCTCTTTTATCCCCTCCCCTATCACGCCTCAAGATTCTATACCCTGGAATATTGAGTTACAAGTCCTGCCCCTCCCTCAGCCATGTCTCTGTGATGGCAATAATATCATAATCCCATGTGCTAATCAATGCCCTCAATTCATCTGCCTTATTAGTAAGACTCCTTGCATTAAAGTAAATGCAATCCAGCCTTGCATTTTTCACTTGTGCCTTAACAGGTCTATATTTGCCCTGCCTTCCAGACTGACTCAGTTTCTCTTCTATATTTGGCTGTGCCTCACCCCCTACTGTAACTCCACTCTGTATCCCATCCCCCTGCCAAATTAGTTTAACCCCCACCGCCCCAAAAGCACTAGAAAACCTCCCAGCAAGGATGTTGGTCCCATTCCGGTTCAGGTGCAACCCGTCCAACTTGTACAGGTCCCACCTTTGCCAGAAACAGACCCAGTGATCCAGGAATCTAAAGCCCTCCCTCCTGCACCATCTCCTCAGTCACGCATTCATCTGCTTTCTCCTCCTATTCCTATACTTGCTAGCACATGGCACAGGGAGTAATCCAGACATTACAACCTTTGAGGTCCTGCTTTTCAATCTGCTACCTAGCTCCCTAAATTCTTGTTGCAGGACCTCATCCCTCTTTCTACCTAGGTCGTTGGTACCAATGTATATAACGACCTCTTACCGCTCCCCCTCCCCCTTCAGAATGTCCTGCAGCCGCTCTGTGACATCCTTGACCCTAGCACCAGGGAGGCAACATACCATCCTGGTGTCTTGTTTGCAGCCACAGAAATGCCTATCTGCATCCCTTACGATAGAATCCCCTATCACTATAGCTCTTCCACCCTTTTTCCTGCCCTGCTGTGCAGCAGAGCCCTCTGTGGTGCCACAAGCTTGGCTGTTGTCGCTTTCCCCTGGGGGTCATCCCCCCAACAGTATCCAAAGCGGTATATCTGTTTGAGAGGGGGATGTCCACAGGGGACTGCTGCACTACCTGCCTGCGCCTACTACTATGTCTGGTGGTCACCCATCCCTTTTCTGCCCGTGCAGCCATTACCTGCAGTGTGACCACCTCGCTAAACGTGCTATCCATGATGTTCTCAGCATCGCGGATGCTCCACGGTGAACCCACCCACAGCTCCAGCTCCGTAATGTGGGTAGCCAGTAGCTGCAGATGGATATGCTTCCTGCACACATGGTCGTCAAGGACACTGGAACTGTCCCTGATTTTCCACATAGCACAGGAGGAGCATTTCACGGGACTGAGCTATCCTACCATGACTTACCCTTAGATTAATTAATTACTCCCTTCATTAAAAAATACTAATTACACTAGGGGCCTTGTTCGACCCACTACAATCTAAAGTCCTGAATAAGTTACACTGAATTTTGAAAAAAACACTTTAGTATTACTCACCTTATCACCAGAGGTTTTTTTTCAACAAAAAAAAAGTTCCCCTTATTTTTTAAGCTATTTAAATGCACTAACAGCTGCTACTCACCCAACCAATCACCTTGCAGATTTCCCGTGATGTCACTGTAAGTTTTTTTTTTCAACTCTCAGCATGCGCCGAGAGAGAGAGCAGGTCCGCCAGCCGCCCCACTCCTGTCTTAAGGTAAGTGAACAAAGACACCCAAGTCCTTTTGAAGTTCAACACTTAACAGCCTCTCGCCATTGAAGAAATACTCTATATTTCTGTTTTACCTACCAAAGTGGATAATCTCACATTTCTCCACATTGTATTCCATCTGCCAAATTTTTGCCCACTCGCTTAGCCTCTCCAAACTCCTTGAAGCGTCTTTGCATCCTCCTCACAACTCACGCTTCCATCTGGTTTTGTGTCATCTGCAAACTTGGAAATACTATATTTAATCCCCGCATCCAAATCATTGATATGGATTGTGAATAGCTGGGGCCCAAACACTCAACCTTGTGGTAAACCAATAGTCACAGCCTGCCTATCTGAAAATTACTCATTTATTCTTACCCTCTGTTTTCTGTCTGTTAACCAGTTCTCAATCCATGCCAGTATATTTCCCCAATCCCACGTGCTCAATTTTGTTGACGAATCTCTTGTGTGGGACATTATCAAAAGCTTTCTGAAAATCTAAATATACCAGATCCAGCAGTCCCCCTTATCAACTTCAACAGTTTCAACATGATTGCCCTTTCATAAATCCATGTTGACTCCATCCAATCTTGCCATTATTTTCGAAGTGTCCTGTTATCACATCCTTTATTATAGATTCTAGCATTTTCCCTATGACTGATGTCAGAGTAACAGGTCTGTAGTTCCCCAATACAACCAACTTATGAGAGCACAACAGGGTAGGCAGTGGCATAGTGGTATTATCACTGGACTAGTAACCCAGAGACCCAGGGTATTTCTCTGGGGACATGGGTTCGAATCCCACCACAGCAGAAGGTGGAATTTGAATTTAATTAATAAATCTGGAATTAAAAGCTAGTCTAATGATGGCCATGAAACCATTGTCGATTGTTGTAAAAACCCATCTGGTTCACTAATGTCCTTTAGAGAAGGAAAATTTGCTGTCCTTACCTGGTCTGCCCTACATGTGACACCAGACCCACAGCAATGTGGTTAACTCTTACATGCCCTCTGAAATGGCACTCAGTTGTACCTAACCACTACGAAGTCAATATAAAGAAATGAAACCGGACAGACCACCCGGCATCGACCTAGACACCGGAAACGACAACGGCAAACCCAGCCCTGTCGACCCTGCAAAGTCTTCCTTACTAACATCTGGGGGCTTGTGCCAAAGTTGGGAGAGCTGTCCCACAGACTAGTCAAGCAACAGCCTGACATAGTCATACTCACTGAATCATACCTTACAGACAATGTCGCAGACACTGCCATCACCATCCCTGGGTATGTCCTGTCCCACCGGTAGGACAGGCTCACCAGAGGTGGTGGCACAGTGGTATATAGTAGGGAGGGAGTTGCCCTGGGAGTCCTCAATATCACCTGCAGACCCCATGAAGTCTCATGGCATCAGGTCAAACATGGGCAAGGTATCCTCCTACTGATTACCACCTACCGCCCTCCCTCAGCTGATGACTCAGTACTCCTCAATGTTGAACACCACTTGGAAGAAGCACTGAGGGTGGCAAGGGCACAAAATGTACTCTGGGTGGGGGACTTCAACGTCCATCACCAAGAGTGGCTCGGTAGCATCACTACTGACCGAGCTGGCCGAGTCCTAAAGGACATAGCTGCGAGACTGCCTGGCCGAGTCCGAAAGGACATAGCTGCGAGACTGGGTCTGTGGCAGGTGATGGGGGAACCAACATGAGGGAAAAACATACTTGACCTTGTCCTCACCAGTCTGCCTGCCGCAGATGCTTCTGTCCATGACTGTATTGGTAGGAGTGACCACCGCACAGTCTTTGTGGAGACGAAGTCCCGCCTTCATATTAAGGATACCGTCCATCGTGTTGTGTGGCACTATCACTGTGCTAAATGGAATTGATTTCGAACAGATCTAGCAATGCAAAACTGGACATCCATGAGGCACTGTGGGCCATCAGCAGCAGCAGAATTGTACTCAACCACAATCTGTAACCTCATGGCCTGGCATATCCCCCACTCTACCATTACCATCAAGCCAAGAGACCAACCCTGGTTCAATGAAGAGTGCAGGACGGCATGCCAGGAGCAGCACCAGGCATACCTCAAAATGAGGTGTCAACCTGGTGAAGCTACAACACAGGACTATCTGTGTGCCAAACTGCGTAAGCAGCATGCGATAGACAGAGCTAAGCGATCCCATAACCAACAAATCAGATCTAAGCTCTGCAGACCTGCCACATCCAGCTGTGAATGGTGGTGGACAATTAAACAACTAACTGGAGGAGGTGGCTCCACAAATATCTCCATCCTCAATGATGGGGGAGCCTAGTACATCAGTGCGAAAGATAAGGCTGAAGCATTTGCAGCAATATTCAGCCAGACGTGCCGAGTTGATGATCCATCTCGGCCTCCTCCTAAAGTCCCCAGCATCACAGACGCCAGACTTCAGCCAAATCGATTCACTCCGCGTGATATCAAGAAACGACTGAAGACACTAGATACTGCAAAAGCCATGGGCCCTGACAACATTCCAGCAATTGTACTGAAGACCTGTGCTCCAGAACTTCCCGTGCCCCTAGCCAAGCTGTTCCAATACAGCTACAACACTGGCATCTACCCTGCACTGTAGAAAATTGCCCAGGTATGTCCTGTACGCAAAAAGCAGGACAAGTCCAACCCGGCCAATTACCACCCCATCAGCCGACTCTCAATCATCAGTAAATTGATGGAAGGTGTTATCAACAGTGCCATCAAGCGGCACTTGCTTAGCAATAACTTGCTCAGTGATGCTCAGTTTGGGTTCCGCCAGGGCCACTCAGTTCCTGACCTCATTACAGCCTTGGTTCAAACATGGACAAAAGAGCTGAACTCAAGAGGTGAGGTGAGAGTGACTGCCCTTGACATCAAGGCAACATTTGACCGAGTATGGCATCAAGGAGCCCTCGCAAAACTGAGGTCAATGGGAATCAGGGGGAAAACCCTCCGCTGGCTGGAGTCACACCTAGCACAAAGGAAGATGGTTGTGGTTGTTGGAGGTCAATCATCTGAGCTCCAGGACATCACTGCAGGAGTTCCTCAGAGTAGTGTCCTTGGCCCAATCATCTTCAGCTGCTTCATCAATGACCTACCTTCAATCATAAGGTCAGAAGTGGGGATGTTCGCTGATGGTTACACAATATTCAGCACCATTCGTGACTCCTCAGATACTGAAGTAGTCCATGTAGAAATGCAGCAAGACCTGGACAATATCCAGGCTTGGGCTGATAAGTGGCAAGTAGCATGCGCGCCACACAACTGCCAGGCAATGACCATCTCCAACAAGAGAATCTAACCATCTCCCCTTGACATTCAACAGCATTACCATCGCTGAAACGCCCACTATCAACATCTTAGGGGCTACCATCGACCAGAAACTGAACTGGAGTAGCCATATAAATACGTGGCTTCAAGAGCAGGTCAGAGGCTAGGAATCCTGCGGCGAGTAACTCACCTCCTGACTCCCCAAAGCTTGTCCACCATCTACAAGGCATAAGTCAGGAGTGTGATGGAATACTCTCCACTTGCCTGGATGGGTGCAGCTCCAACAACACTCAAGAAGCTCGACACCATCCAGGACAAAGCAGCCCGTTTGATTGGCACCCCATCTGCAAACATTCACTCCCTCCACCACCGACGCACAGTGGCAGCAGTGTGTACCATCTACAAGATGCACTGCAGCAATGCACCAAGGCTCCTTAGACAGCACCTTCCAAACCCGCGACCTCTACCAACTAGAAGGACAAGGGCAGCAAATGCATGGGAACACCACCACCTGCAAGTTCCCTTCCAAGTCACACACCATCCTGACTTGGAACTATATCGCCGTTCCTTCACTGTCGCTGGGTCAAAATCTTGGAATTCCCTTCCTAACAGCACTGTGGGTGTACCTACCCCAAATGGACTGCAGCGGTTCAAGAAGGCAGCTCACCACCACCTTCTCAAGGGCAATTAGGGTTGGGCAATAAATGCTTGCCTGGCCAGCGACGCCCACATCCCTGAATGAATAAAAAAAACCAACTTCCTATCAAGTCCATCATCTGGCATCCTGTCCCACAGACTTCGATCTTATAAATATTGGGATACAGTGTTTGAGAAATATGAGACACGACATGTGCTAAGTGTAGCATGTTTGGGAGGGAAAAGATGAATTTGGTTCTGTCATGCTCGGCCCCCACCTGCCAAGGCACATTAATTTTGTCATGAACATTGATTTTAAACTGTTACTGGACTGAAGAAAGGACTTGTTAAACAGATCAGCTGTGGCTAGAAAATACATTTGCATATTAACAGATAATGATTTGAAGGACAAAGGACAATTCCCTGACATTTCAACCCACAATAGACCTTGATCACCAGGTATTGTGTGTAAGAGGAGCATTCCAGAGACTGCTAAAGTGATACAATCCAAGATGTGGTCAGACCAGTTAGTCATATGATTAACCTGCTTGGCAACCTGGGGTTTTCTGAATTGTACAAACAGTTTGAACTCAAAGACTTTTTGCTCCTGGACTGAGAAGATCTCTCCTGTCTGCTCCCATCTCTTTCTCACAAGTCTCTGAATCCACTGAAGACACATGAACCCCAAGAGAGAAAAGTCTCCTACAGCAAACAAGGTTTTAGAAGAATACTGTGCCCCAACAAAAAGCAAGATCTACCTACAATCAAGGACTCTACAGTGAGCTCGAAGAACTGTAGCAAAAACTCTTCAGATATTCCTCAAACTTTTCGACTTTATTTTTCTGCTGTTCTTTTCTGTCTCTATTTGTCTGTATCACGTATGCATGTTAGCGTGTGTGCATTGTGTATCCGCAGGTATCAACTGAATTAAAGTTTAAGTTGAATAAATTTCAACTTTTCTTCTTTAAACTTAAGAAAGCCTGTTTGTGCTGGTTTCTTTGCCTCATAATTGGAAAGCGGTGAACAAGGATTCGGCAAGTGTTGCTAAAAACACAGTGTGTTTAAAATTAAACCCTGTTACGGTAAGACCAGGTGAAGGCTGAGAGGGACCACTGGATACCTTTCTCACCTGGTCGTAACAGTTCTATGATCACCAAAGCTGTCCACTACTGGTGTTTTCCTTGTGTCGTTTTTGGAACTGTTGTAGACAAATTGATAATGATTGATTGCTATGGTTAGTTGCCAACTCCATTATACTTGTATCATGCAGCTGCCAGGATGGTCGATGGCAGACTAAATTGACGTTGGTCTTTTTTAATATACCGATTCTTATGTTTCTACAAAATGATCCTGCTGCTTGAAAGTTCACATTTATAACCTTGACAGGGCTGTCTTCATCACCTAGCTTGGTTACCTTCTCAAAATATTCAGCTAAGTATCAAAAGCCTTTTAAAGGAGTTGTAGTCACTGAAAGATTGTTTCCACTGGCCAGAGAATCTAAAACACGGGAGCACAGTTTCAGGATAAGGGGCCGATCATTTAGGGCTGAGTTGAGGAGAAATTACCTCACTCTTGTGAATCTTTGGAATTCTCTACACGAGAGAGTAGTGGATGCTCTATCATTGAATACATTCAAGGCTGGGATAGACAGATTTTTTGTCCCTCAGGGAATCAAGGAATATGGCGATTGGCGGGAAAATGGAGTTGACGCCTAATCACCCATGATCGTATTGAATGGCAGAGCAGGCTCGATGGGCCATATGGTCTACTCTTGCTCAAATTTCTTATGTTCTTGTAGCCTGTACTCTATCCAGGTGTTTATAGAGAATGTATCTATTGATTCCATCTAACAACTTTCCAACAGCTGAAGTTAAGCTAATGGTGCTATAATGTCCTGGATCTGACTTGGTACCTGTTTTAACTTTTGGAACTGCACTAGTCTCCTGGTATTCCATGGAGACAGTCCACATTGTTAGTCAGCGATTAAATCTATAAACCCTCGGGACTCACATTCCCATTTCTTTAAGCACCCTGGGGTGAATTCCATCAGGCCCAGAAACCCTATCAG
Organism: Heterodontus francisci; assembly: GCF_036365525.1. Taxonomy (NCBI): domain Eukaryota; kingdom Metazoa; phylum Chordata; class Chondrichthyes; order Heterodontiformes; family Heterodontidae; genus Heterodontus; species Heterodontus francisci. Next base: position 44,687,351 of record NC_090375.1, read on the forward strand.
GTTTGAGACCCCTTATTCTATTCTGCATTATATGCGTATCCACTTTGATATTTTCAATTTTAGTCCTCCCTGTACATTGTATTCTTGGTAACTGAGCATCATTGACTGGAGGGAAGACTGACACAAAGCAGCCATTTAAAGGATGATAATTTTGAAATTAACACACTAAGGTGTGAGGAGCCATGCAGTTTGGAAAGGATGTGATGATAAGAATGTGGGACGCAGTGAGGTGTGGCATTTAGAGAATAAGTGGAAGATAATGGAGGGTTAAGATGAGGGAGCTAAGAAGGAGGGTGTTGGAAGTGTCAAACCTTGAGGTGATAAATGCATGGATTTATATCTTGGCAGTGAAAGGAGAGCAATAAGGTTGGAGGCAGGAAAAGTTGCAGAAATGCAAGGCAATGGCATTGATAACCAAGAGGCTGTGAATGAGAAAGTGGAATGTACTAATACTTTAATGCCTTCATAAGCTAGAGTCACAAAGCACAATTTCAACTCATTTAAGTGGAGGAGATCCTGGGACAGAGTGGAGGAGGAAATTGGTCCCAGTTTCTGCACTGAACGAGGAGAGACAACTGAAAATAACAGTCTGTACTGCAATGGGAATTGTATAGCTAACAGTACATTGATTGCACTATGGTAAGAGCAGGTCTTCCTTTAACAGTGATGTGGGAGTGTGATCCACTCTGCTGGATGAGCCTTGTCAGGTTCCAGAATAGATTGTGCACTTACCACCTCAGTACTAGTGTAATGCTTTATCTCTTTCACTTGTCTGAACCATTAACTGAGCCATTGTGTATGTCACAGGGCAATTATAGCTGCCCGTGAAAAATGGTCGTAACAGTGCTGCTGTGCTGCAATAACAAGTATCCTGCCGTCTTTTCTGGTAGGAGCCATGGTGCATCACCTCAGTCAGCAATGTGATTCATCATATCGCTGTCAATTTTTGAATTCAAATTTGTTCCATGGAAGGCACCACCCTCCACTAAGATCATTCCCTGAATGAGATTTTTGCACAGGTTCATATGGAGCAGATGTATTGGAATGAAGTTAACATGGGCGCTTCACCATCAACACATCTATTTTCACAGAGAGGGATCTTTGTTTTGATAGCATTACAGAGAACAGCAGCGGTGGACTTTTATCTTTTACTTGCTCAATCTCTATTGAACAATACCTATCCATTTTCAGGTTCTAAAAACATCCATAGGCAGATCATACAGCAGCACTTTAGCAAATTTTTCTGTGACCAGAGTATCCTTTATTCTTTCACTAAATAGTAATAAGTACTTTACATTGGTCTTTACTAACGTGATGGATATCAGAATAAGGTGAACCCTGAAGTGCTTGTGAGTGAGATGAATGGCATTATGATAGTTCAAAGGAAAATTTGAGAGAAGTTAGTAAAGCTGAAAGAAGACAGAGCATTGGGGCCTGATGGGATACATTGTAGGATGCTGAAGAATTTGAGGGAGCAAATTGCAACAGTCGAGAAATTATAGGGCGAAATCTTGGCAGTCCCTGGAGACAGCTTCACAAGCGGTTGGGAGGGGTGTGGGTAGTGCTGGGAAAGTATTGCAAAACCTCATTGGAATGGCTTCCCGAAGTTGTCCCTCCTTCGGATGGGTTTTCTGGGGCAGGCTGCTAAGGGAATCGGCAGCCAATCACTCCAATTAAGGTCCCAATCAAGAACCATTATCCCATGCCAGTGGAACTTTCCTGGCATTGGATGGAGCCCAACTGAGACTGGAACCTAGAAACTATGTGGAGGTGATCTCCTGCGACAGATCAGAGGGCCATCGGAGACTCATCTGATGTGTGGAGTGCAGACACCAGCGGGGTCAGGATGCTAAAATGGTCCTGACCATCGATTATTTTCTATGTCAGGAAGATTCACTGAATGCCTCCACTTTATGTTAGGTGCTGTCTGGGTAGGTTTACAGTTAGGCCTAGGTCATTTTAACTCCCAGGTTTCATTTAAATAATTCATGTCTGACTCCCTACTAAAAATTAGGGTAACAACATCTTGAACAGCGGGCAGGATTGGGAATTACATTGGGAACTGGTTACCATCAGGAGCCCAAGGAAATGGTCTTTGGCATAAGTTAGCACTGGGATGGGAGGTTGTCCAAGGATATGCTGCTGCTGAGTGGGAGAGGCTAGGCTGGGAGTGGAGAGGTCAACATCTCCTTGCGATGCCTGGGGAAGTACTCCAGCTCCTGGCCATATGGGATCCTGACATAAATTCAAAATATAAAAGTTACCTGGGCCATCCGCTGATTCCCATCAGACTTGGTTAGAAGAGGGTGTGGATTTTGAATCTCAGCAAAGTGCACTGTACTGCACAGCACTTTCTGGCACAGACACAATGGGCTAAGAGACTTCTTTCTGTGCCTTAAATGTTCTTTGATTCTATGATTCTACAAGCCTCACAATCCTAGGAGTTTATGATTTATTCATTCACAGGATGTGGATGTTGGTGGAAAGACCAGCATTTATTGCCTATCCCTAATTGTCCTTGAGAAGGTGGTGTTGAGCTACCTTCATGGCTTGCGAGGCCATTTCCCAGGGCATTTAAGAGTCAACCACATTGATATGCATTTGAAGTCATATATAGGCCAGAATGGGTAAGGACAGCAGGTTTATTTCCCTGAAGGACATTAATGAACCAGCTGTTTTTTTTACAACAATCTGCATGATGTTCACAATTACTGATGCAAGTTTGTTATTCCAGATTTATTTAACTAACTGAATTCAATTCACAAACTGCATGATGGATATCAAACTCACATCTCCAGATTATTAGTCCAGAACTCTGAATTACTAATCCAATAACACAGCTATACAGGCATTAGTGAGACCACATCTGGAGTACTGTGTACAGTATTGGTCACCTTATTTAAGGAAGGATGTAAATGCATTGGAAGCAATTCAGAGAATGTTTACTAGACTAATACCTGGAATGGGTGGGTTGTCCTATGAGGAAAGGTTGGACAGAGTAGGCTTGTATCTGCTGAAATTTAGAAGACTAAGAGGTGACTAGATTGAAACATATAAGATCCTGAGGGGTCTTGACAGGGTGGATGTGGAAAGGATGTTTCCTCTTGTGGGAGAATCTAGAACTAGGAGCCACTGTTTAAAAATAAGGGTCACCCATTTAAGACAGAGATGAGGAGAATTTTTTTTTTCTCTCAGAGAGTCATGAAATTCATACAATGCATTTCTTTTGCCTCTTTCCCACCCCCCAATAACAAATAAATTAATTATTTGCCCTTTCCCCCAAAACACTTACCTTTTCATCTGACCTCCCTCCCTCCCCTCCCCTCCCAAAAATGCATCAACTTTAAACGATAACCCTTCCCACAATCCCCTACACTCATGACGTTAATTTGACACCATTCTCCTCTCTTCCGCACTGATAAACTTAACTCCTCCCTACTCCCCTCCAGTGTTGCACCTCGCTTCCCTGGACGGAGATCCGAAAGCACGGGAATGCTGGCCGATGGGCCAAAGATCGCACCAGGATCTCAAGATTAATGGTAAATACATGCAAATCTATTAATATACTTTATTTGCATATGATGACTGTGCTCCCGCCGAGGTCTGTGGCGCTCCTCCTCCAGGGCCATCTTCAGGCCACCCCCCCACCACAGATCCTGACGTCGAGACCTCCTCAAAATCCAGCCCAATGACTTCAGTCTTTTCTCTGTATTTAAGGTGGAGGAAATTTCTGCTCATCCAGCGTTGGATATCGGATAAGCAATGTGATAAATCAGAAACAGTGGAGGGGTCAAGAGAGGTGGCAGTGAGATAGAGCTAAGTGTTGTCAGTGTCATGTGGAACATGATCTTGTGTTTTCAGATGATATCACCGAAGGGCAGCATGTAGATAAAAAAAATAAAAGGACGCCAAATATAGATCCCCGGGGGACTCCAGAGGTAACCGTGCAGGACTGGGAAGAGAAGTCATTGCAGGTGATTCTCTGGCTATGATATGGTAGATTGGAATGGAATCAGAAAAGAACAGTTCCAGCTGGATGAGGGAGTAGAGGGAGGAGGATGATGTGGTGTCTTGTGTCGAAGGCTGAACATAGGTTGAGAAGGATGAGGAAGGGTAGTATACCATGGTCACAGTCACATAGAATGTAATTTGTACTTAATCAAAAGTACTAAGTTGGCCGTACAGCATTTTTGGTCCCTCGCAGGTTGTGAAAGGTGTGAAATAAATGCAAATATTTTCTTTTTCTTTCAAAAACATGGGCTGTTTTTTAAGAGCTCCTCCTGCTCCGCTGCTACAACCAAATCAGAAATCCCAGTATGCAAGTAAATGAAATTTCTCATGCACTTCCGTTGAAGGTATGACAGTGGAGAGGCAGCAGCTCTAAGGAAATTCCTGGCCAAGGATTCCTCAACCTTGAATGAAGGCAAATGAGAGGGGACACTAAAGTGTCTTGATGTAAGGCACTGGGTGGAGCAGAAAAGTTTCATCTGAACATTATTTAAATTTAAACGATGACAGAATGACAAGGGGATATAGATATAAATTCTTAAAGGGCAAGCTTAGGCCTGATGTCAGGAAGTGCTTCTTCATGCAAGAAAACGATTTATACTTAGAATAGTCTTTCAGATAGGTATCAGGACCTAACATACACCTGTAAAGAAGAAACCCACAGGCTTTGGGTGAGTATCCTTGCAACCTGCTCAGGTGAGGTTAAAATCATGGATGACAGGATACTGGCAGCTTCAGGGCGGGTAAGTAACTTGGACATTTTAAGTACCTACCCCTGCAGTTTTCACCAGGCGGGTTGGTTAAAATCACACCCTGTGTCTTACTAATGTTAGCTATTTCTGTTAGACATAAAGGTCATGTGTGAAACACATTTGTTCAGTGTTAACCCAAACCCCACAGGGAAGATGGCCACTGAGCAGGTTTGCCTAGCATTTTGTAACTATGGCAGTCTCACTCCAAGCAACCACAAGACGGGTGCTATGGGAATTGATGCAGGGGGAAGCATTCTCATAAAGCTGAGGTGTGTTATTTGGGAAAGTAAAGGAAGAAAAGGAAGACTTGCTTTCATTTGGCATCTTGCCACATCTCTCAGAAACATCTCAAATCTCAATTTCAACTATATTGAATTACTTTGAAGTGCGATCAACTGTTGATATGTAGCCAATGTTACTTTCCATCAAATTGTGCAATACACCACTGGGAGTATTTAATGCTGACATTGGATGCCTGAAATGAAAAAAAGTTCTATTTCCCAGATTACACACATTGATGAGCACAACTTAAAAAAAAATACAATCATATTACTGAAAAAAAAACTCAAGCCTTGTCAATTGAAGTGCCAAGGAGTTAAAGGCAGTGATAGAGAGAGAACAGCTGTTCTATATCCTGATGATAAGACAAACACTCGGCAACATATTGTCTGCAACAAGACAATTACAGCCATGCATCACATATATTTATGATTATGTCATGGGGTGTCATCACGGTAACCATTATGATTCAAATTAATTACCTTTGTTTGAAAAACTTGTGCCATCTGTAGTGAATAATAACAAATCATTAAGTTTCTTACCCCAAATGTAATGGAGGCAGAAACAGTAACAACTAATAAATGAAAGAGGTTTTTTGAATTCACAACGCATAAAACTTCGAATTAATATGGACAGATTAAGCATCATTGGGAATTTCAATTAAAAAGATGAAAAGTTTATTTAACACACAATCATTTGACAATTGGTGTGGACTAAAGGCATTATATTATAGGGGCGGCACAGTGGCGCAGTGGTTAGCACCGCAGCCTCACAGCTCCAGCGACCCGGGTTCAATTCTGAGTACTGCCTGTGTGGAGTTTGCAAGTTCTCCCTGTGTCTGCGTGGGTTTCCTCCGGGTGCTCCAGTTTCCTCCCACAGCCAAAAGACTTGCAGGTTGATAGGTAAATTGGCCATCATAAATTGCTCTTAGTATAGGTGGGTGGTAGGGAAATATAAGGACGGGTGAGGATGTGGTAGGAATATGGGATTAGTGTAGGATTAGTATAAATGGGTGGTTAATGGTCGACACAGACTCGGTGGGCTGAAGGGCCTGTTTCAGTGCTGTATATCTAAATCTAAAAACTAGACCCACTAATAATTTTGGTTGTGTGCATTGGTTTGCATTGCACTATGGTTAGGTATCAGCCTTGGCTTAGTGGTAATACCCTCACTTTTACGTCAGCAAGTTGTAAATTCAAACCCCACTCAAAAGACTTGAGCATATAATCTAGGCTGATATTTCAGTATGATATTGATGGTGTACTGCACTAATGGAAGGGCTGCCTTTGAAAGGAAATATTAAACTGAGCCCTATTTGCCCTCTTAGTGGGCATAAAAGATCCCAGGGCACTATTCCCAAGAGTAGGCTACTTCTCCCCAGTGTCCTACTCAATATTTATCCGTCAACCAACATCATGAAAGCAGAATAGCTGGTCATTAACCCCATTGCTATTTGCGGGATCTTGCTGTGTGCCAATTGACTGTCATGTTTTCTACATGACTACACTTCAAAAATAGTCTGTTGGCTATGAAGTGCCTTGAAAGTCCGGAGATCATGGAATAATGCTAGAAAAGTTAAAGTTCTTTATTTCTTTGCAAATTAGACAGTAAATAATTAGAAGACTGAGCAACAGTAGTCATTTTTTGTTTTGTTTTTCTAGTAATTGTAAGAGCTGAAGATATGAACTAAGTCTTTTTCCAAGCTTAGCGTTTGTAAATAAATAAGTACAAAATTAAAACAGAAATAAAATATGAGCCTTTTCAATCTCAAGTGTCAACTGTCACTTAGAAGGTGACTTTAACTCTAGCTGCTCACAGGGTTGCCAAACTAATTTTGGATATATTGTTAGAAGTTCCATCACATAATCTTATTGCCCCAATTGCCTGGCCAAGGCAAACAACATTCCAATATTTCATGATCAATAAATGAAAGTGCTCAAAGAAAATGAGAAAACCTGAAATTTTTTGCAATGCCCTACGCATTTCCTCATGCTCGCAGCAGTGTCCAGGTGATGAATCTTTCATTCCTGAAGACCCCAGGACAATCCTGGAGGGTTGCAATTCTACTCGTCCTTCAGAAGCTATGCGACTGGGTTGTTAAATTGCCTCAGGTGACTTACATGGCCACGTCCTGACTGTTTCGCAGCAATCCTGATTTCAACCTTCTCTTCTGAGGGGGTGGGAAAGGCATCGGCCTGAAACCATTGGAGTTCTGCTTTAAATCTGCAGATCGGGGTTTGATAACTGCAATTTTAATTCAGGCTTGAGCTGGGATGCTGCTGAGGCTTTTGCATGAGGTGAAGACAGTGTGCGAAGGATCTGGGGCAAGAAGGGGCTATTGGGCTTCACAAAGCATGTTTAGTCCACCCCTAACCCTATTACATCCTTTCCTCTCTCTGGATCTCCCGGCACCCAACTCACGCAATATCCTTTCCACGACATGTTACTGGCGAGCCTTACTTTGAAGCCAATCTGCAGCGCCTCCCCTGCTCCCACTTGCCTGTGAGCTGCCATGAGGGAGGGTTTGACATTTATCCCACCTCTCACTGCCCAGAATTCCACTTCTTGGTTAAAATTCATCTTTAGGAACTTCACATTTATACTTCCAATTTGTATTCGACTCTGGTAGGCACCACACTTCGGGTTAAAATCAGCCCCACAGAGGACAGAATAGTCCGCAAGGTAGATACAGATGAGGAAAGCCATTAGACTGCTCCATCTAGAAACATCTACAGCCCCGAATTATAGCATTCAACTGCCTCTTAAATGAATTCAACATTTTTGCCACCATTGCACTACTTGAAAACCCATTCAAGTATTGATTAGTAAAATGAATTTGTAAAATTAGCCTGTCACTAATCTGAAGCTATGGGCTCCTCTTTATTGTCAGTATCCTTTGAAGTACTGCTTCAGATTACCTTTTCTTGACTGTTTTGTATATTATATATCTCCATAATGTCGCCTCTCAGTTGTCCCCTTTCAAAGTTGAACAGCTGGATTTTCCCCCAATATTTCCTCAGAGTTTAGTCTACAGACACTTGAATGCTTTTTTCTGTATCACTTCTTTGAATATCGGTATGGTACACCAAAACCAAACACTATACTCAAAATGTGGTGCAACCAGAGTACTGTACTACGTACTATTTTGGAGTTAAATGCTTCAATTTATGATTTACTGATTGACTGAAAAAATTCAGCTTTCTATTTATTTTCTTTCACAGTGACTGGATATGTTATGTGTTAATTCCATAAGCACCTTTAGATATCTTTCAACTACACTCTTGGCTAGTTCGACATCATTCATCCTGTGTGCTTATTGCTCATTTTTTTCTTCTATGCTGCATTAGCCTCCTCGTATTTGTATTGCATTTTCTACCCATTTACAGATTTTATCTACTTCAAACTGGAGGTACTTCACTGTCTCATCACTTTAATTGGGCTGGATATTTCCAACTGCTTCAAAGGTGGCGAGACGCACGCGTGGGATTTGCCCTGCGAAGCCGCCGCGATATTTAGTGCGGCGGCTCATTTACATGGAGCGGGCGCAACGCCCGCCCCTGATGACATCGAGGGGGTGTGTGCTCCATCCCCAGCAACGGCGTCTGGCGTCACTGCGCAGGCGCCATTTTTAAAAGCCCTTCAGATCTATTTTAATTTTTAAAGGTGCAGGTCTGTAAAACATAAAATTAAAACTTTATCAGCAGTTTCAATCCCCTCTCTCACCTCCCAATGACTAATCAATCGATAAATTGTCCTCTTCCCCCCCCAAAAAGTAAAATTTCAATCCCAAACGTTCCCCCCGAAACTTTACGAACTTCCACCTTCAACCTCTTCCCACCATCCCCTCAACCAATAGCAAGAGTTTTCCCCGCTCACCCACCCCCCCCACCCCGCCCTGAAAACTTCATTCCTCCCCGCTCCCCACCAGTGGTCTTCCTTGGATCTCCAAACGGAGATCCGAAGGCACATGAGTTCCGGCAACTGACAGGAATATCGGAGTGGGACGGCTGTCGCGACGAGGTAAGTATTTATGCATTAATTAACATTTATTAAAAAATTTAAATTAAGTTTCCGTCATTGAGCGGCAGGGGGGCCACCACGAGGCCTCGCTGTCACCAGTAATATGGGACGGAGCCTTCACGGTGTCGAGGCCCGTGCGGGCCTGTCCTGGAGGTATTTTCCGGGCCACCCCTGCCATGACCCCCAGTGTCAGGCGGCTGGTAAAATCCAGCCCACGTTAGTCTGTAAATAGAGTCATAGAGTCATAGGGTTATACAACACAGAAAAATGCCCTTCGGCCCATCGTGTCCATGCCGGCTATCAAGCACCTATCCATTCTGATCCCATTTTCCAGCACTTGCCCATAGTGTTGTATGCTATGGTGTTTCAAGTGCTCATCTAAATACTTCTTAAATGTTGTGAGGGTTCCTGCCTCTACCACCCCTTGAGGTAGTGTGTTCCAGATTGCAACCACCCTCTGAGTGAAAAACTTTTTCCTCAAATCCCCTCTAAACCTCCTGCCCCTTACCTTAAATCTATGCCCCCTGGTTATTGACACCTCCACTAAGGGAATCTGACCAATTCATATTCATTTCCATGATGACTTGTTCATTTCTCGACAAATAGGCACATTAACTATTGTGCATCAATGAATTTGATTCTTTAATCATTTGGTATATTTTGAGTTAGTCAGAATAAATAAAAGTTTCTGTTTCTGCAAAACAGATATACTGCTTTGGATACTATTGGGGGGAATGGCCTCTCAGTGGAAAGCAGTAACAGCCCAATTCGTTGCACCACAGTTGGCTCTGCTGCACAGGGGAGGAGTAAAATGTGTGGGAATGCAATAGTTATCGGGGATTCAATTGTAAGGGGAATAGATCGGTGTTCCTGTGGCCACAAAAGAGACTCCAGGATGGTATGTTGCCTCACTGGTGCTCGGGTCAAGGATGTCTCAGAGCGGTTACAAGTCTTTCTGAAGGAGGATGGTGAACAGCCAGTGGTCGTGGTACATATTGGTCCAAAGGCATAGGTAAAAAAAAAGGATGCTGTCCTAAAAGCAGAATATAGGGAGCTAGGAAATAAGTTGAAAAGTAGGACTTTAAAGGTAGTGATCTCAGCATTACTACCAGTGCCACATGCTAGTCAGAGTAGAAATAGCAGGATATATCGGATGAAGAGATGGTGTGAGGGGGAGGGTTTTAGATTCCTGGGGCATTGGGACCGGTTCTGGGAGAGGTGGGATTAGTACAAACTGGATGGGTTACACCTGGGCAGGACTGGGACTGATGTCCTGGGGGGGGGGGTGGTATTTGCTAGAGTGGTTGGGGAGAGTTTAAACTAAAATGGCAGGGGGATGGGAACCTTTGAAAGGAGTCAGAGGAGGGGGATCAAAGACAGGAACAAAAGACAGTAAGGGGAATAAGAAAAGTGACAGGCAGAGCAATCAAGGGCCAGAATCAAACCGGGACACAGTAAAAAATATTGGGATGAGGACAAGTAATGTGAAAAAGATAAGCCTTAAGGCTTTGTGCCTTAACGCGTGGAGCATTCGCAATAAAGTGGATGAATTAATCACGCAAATAGATGTAAACGGGTATGATATAGTTGGGATTATGGAGACATGGCTGCAAGGTGACCAGGGATATGAAATGAATATCCAGGGATATTCAGTATTTCGGAAAGACAGACAAAAAGCAAAAGGCGGTGGAGTTGCATTGCTGGTTAAAGAGGAAATTAATGCAATAGTGAGGAAAGGTATTAGCTCTGACGATGTGGAATCTGTATGGGTAGAGCTGAGAAACACTAAGGGGCAAAAAACGTTAGTGGGGGTTGTATATCCCCAAACTGTAGTGGTGATGTTGGGAATGGCATTAAACAGGAAATTAGAGATACATGCGATAAAGGAACATCTGTAATTATGGTTGACTTTAATCTGCATATAGATTGGGCAAATCAAATTAGTCACAATACCGTAGAGGAGGAATTCTTGGAGTGTATACGGGATGGTTTTCTGGACCAATACGCTGAGGAACCAACTAGAGAACAGGCCATCCTAGACTGGGTATTGTGTAATGAGAGAGGAATAATTGACAATCTAGTGGTGCGAGACCCCTTGGGGACAAGCGACCATAATATGATAGAATTCTTCATCAAGGTGGAGAGTGACGTAGTTGATTCTGAGACAAGGGTCCTGAATCTTAGTAAAAGAAACAATGAAGGTATGAGGTGCGAGTTGGCCATGACGGATTGGGAAACCTTACTTAAAGGGATGACAGTGGATAGGCAATGGCAAACATTTAAAGAGCGTATGGATGAGTGGCAACAATTGTTTATCCATGTCTGGCGTAAAAGTAAAACGGGAAAGGTAGCCAAACCATGGCTTACAAGGGAAATTAGAGATAGCATTAGATCCAAGGAAAAGGTGTATAAATTTGCCAGGAAAAACAACGGACCTGAGGATTGGGAACAGTTTAGAATTCAGCAAAGGAGGACCAAGGGATTGATTAAGAAGGGGAAAATAGAGTACGAGAGCAAGCTTGCGCGGAACATAAAAACTAACTGTAAAAGTTTCCATAGGTATGTGAAGAGAAAAAGATTGGTGAAGACAAATGTAGGTCCCTTACAGTCAGAAACAGGGAAATTTATTATGGGGAATAAAGAAATGGCTGACCAACTAAATGCATACTTTGGTTCTGTCTTCACAAAGGAGGACACAAATATCATACCAGAAATGTTCGGGAACACAGGGCTTAGTGAGCGAGAGGAACTGAAAGCAATCAGTATTAGTAGAGAAATGGTGTTGGGGAAATTGATGGGACTGAAGACCGATAAATCCCCAGGGCCTGATGGTATGCATCCCAGAGTACTTAAGGAAGTGGCCCTAGAAATAGTGGAAGCATTGGTGGTCATCTTCCAAGATTCTAGAGACTCTGGAACAGTTCCTACAGATTGGAGGGTAGCTAATGTAACCCCACTATTTAAAAAGGGAGGTCGAAAGAAAGCAGGGAATTATAGACCAGTCAGCCTGACCTCGGTAGTGGGGAAAATTCTGGAGTCCATTATCAAAGATTTTTTAGCAGAGCACTTGGAGAACAGGGGTAAAATCGGACAGAGTCAGCATTGATTTATGAAAGGGAAATCATGCTTGACAAATCTACTAGAATTCTTCGAGGATTTAACTTGTAGAGTTAATGAGGGGGAGCCAGTGGATGTGGTTTATTTGGACTTTCAGAAGGCTTTCGGCAAAGTCCCAAATAAGAGATTAGCATGTAAAATTAAAGTGCATGGAATTGGGGGTAGTGTAATGCAATGGATAGAAAATTAGTTGGCAGACAGGAATCAATGATAAATGGGCCTTTTTCTGAATGGCAGGCATTGATATGTGGGGTACCACAGGGATCGGTGCTAGGACCCCAGCTATTCGCAATGTACATTCATGATTTAGATGAGGGAACTAGATGTAATATCTCCAAATTTGCAGATGACACAAAACTGGGTCAGAGGGTACGTTGTGAGGAGGATGCAGAGAGGCTTCACGATGATTGGACAAGTTGAGTGAGTGGGCTAATGCATGGCAGTTGCAGTATAATGTGGATAAATGTGAGGTTATCCACTTTGGTAGCAAAAACAAGAAGGCAGATTATTATCTGAATGGCTATAAACTGAGAGAGGGGAATATGCAGCGAGACCTGGGTGTTCTCGTACATCGGTTGCTAAAGGTAAGCATGCAGGTGCAACAGGTGGTAAAAAAGGCCTTCATAGCGAGAGGATTCGAGTGTAGAAGCATGTCTTGTTGCAAATATCCCGAGCCTTGGTGAGGCCACACCTGGAATATTGTGTGCAGTTTTGGTCTCCTTATCTGAGGAAGGATGTTCTTGCTATAGAGGGAGTGCAGAGAAGGTTTACCAGACTGATTCCTGGGATTGCGGGACTGACATATGAGGAGAGATTGAGTCGGGAAGGATTATATTCGCTGGAGTTCAAAAGAGTGAGGGGGGATTTCATAGAAACCTATAAAATTCTAACGGGACTGGACAGGGTAGATGCAGGAAGGATGTTCCCGATGGTGGGGGAGCCCAGAACCAGGGGTCATAGTCTAAGGATACAGGTAAACCTTTCAGGACTGAGATGAGGAGAAATTTCTTCACCCAGAGAGTGGTGAGTCTGTGGAATTCGTTACCACAGAAGGCGGTTGAGGACAAAACAGTGAATGTTTTCAAAAAGGAGTTAGATATAGCACCTGGGTCTAAAGGGATCAAAGGGTAGGGGACAAAAACCGGAACAGTCTACTGAGTTGGATGATCAGCCATGATCATAATGAATGGTGGAGTAGGCTCAAAGGGCCGAATGGCCTACTCCTATTCCTATTTTCTATGTTTCCATGTTTCTGTGATAATCCAAAGTTTCTGAGGATCTCAAACCGTCCTTTGGCAATTAATCGAAACTACTGAGAATTTTCTCGATAAGTATGTTTCTGGCCCAACACAGCTGGATCTGGCTGTAGGAAATGAGGAGGGTCAAGTGGATCAAGTGACAATAGGGGAACATTTAGGGTACAGTGATCACAGTATCATAATATCATAAGGGTTGGGTTGGCTATGGAAAAGGACAAGGGCGGCACAGTGGCACAGTGGTTAGCACCGCAGCCTCACAGCTCTAGAGACCCGGGTTCGATTCTGGGTACTGCCTGTGCGGAGTTTGCAAGTTCTCCCTGTGTCTGCGTGGGTTTTCGCCGGGTGCTCCGGTTTCCTCCCACATCCAAAAGACTTGCAGGTGATAGGTAAATTGGCCGTTGTAAATTGCCCCTAGTGTAGGGAGGTAACAGGGAATATGGGATTACTGTAGGGTTAGTATAAATGGGTGATTGATGGTCGGCACAGACTCGGTGGGCCGAAGGGCCTGTTTCAGTGCTGTATCTCTAAATAAATAAATAAAAATAATAAATACTTCAATGAGAACAGATCTGGCCCAGTTGATTGGCAGACAGAACTATAACAGAACAATGGGCTGCCTTTAAAGAGGAGATAGTTCAGATATGGTCAAGGTACATTCCCACGAGGGGCAAAGATAGAAAAAACACAGCCAGAGCTCCTGGCAGAATGAAAGAGACAGAGAGTATGATGAAGCAGAAAAGAGTAAATATGACAGATATCAGATGGATAATATAATTGAGATTCAGGCTGAATATAGAAAGTTCAGAAGGGAAGTGAAGAAAGAAATAAGAGAAACAAATATAGTGTATGAGAAGAGACTGACAGTTAAGATAAAACGGAATCCTAAACTCTTCTACAGGCATGTAGATATTAAAAGGGTGGCAAAAGGAGGAGTGGAGTCGATTAGAGACCAAAAATGAGATTTATGGTTGGAGGCAGTGGGCATGGTTGAGGTACTAAATGAGTAGTTTGCATCTGTCATTAACAAAGTTGTAGTAAAAGAGGACGTAGTTGAGACACTGAATGGGCTAAAATAAATAAAGAGGAGGTATTAGAAAGGCAGGCTATATTTAAATTTGATAAGTCACCAGGACCAGATGAAGTGCCTCCAAGGATACTGAGGGAAGTAAGGGTACAAGTTGCAGAGGTACAGTCCATAATCTTCCAGAGCTCGTTAGATGCAGGGGTGGTGCCAGAGGACTAGAGAATTTCACCCTTGTTCAAAAAAGGGTGTCAGGATAAGTCAGGAACAATAGGCCAGTCAGTTTAACTTCGATGGTGGATGAGTTTTTAGAAATGATAATTCAGGACATAATTATCAGTCACTCGGATAAACGTGGATTAATTAAGAAAAGCCAGCATGGATTTGTTAAGGGCAAATCATATTTATCTAACTTGACTGAGCTTTATGATGAGGTAACAGAGAGGGTTGATGAGGGTAATGCAGTAGATGTGGTGTATATGGATGTGTATACATTGGAGAAGCTGAGTGCTGTTCTTCTTAGACAAGGGAAGATTAAGAAGAGATTTGACAGAGGTGTTCAAGTACAGAGGACCAAGTACATAGTGTCACGACCGACCGCTCCATTCAAAGCCCCCAATCAAAATATACGATTCTGATTGCGGTGGGAGAAACGCACTGTTAATTCAATCCCATCCCTCCACAGATCGTCTAACATATCATTTTAAACTTTCCAAATTGTAGAACGACCCAGCCAAATTGTACCATCTACTAACCCCTTGAACGAGGCTAACCAAGCCTTCAACAAATTAACTGTTTAATTTAAAAAACTAAATTCTTAAACATGATAAAGATATAAACAACATTTAAAATAGAAAAAATTAGTGTCCTTGCAAATTTTATAATCCAGTGTTGCTTGAAGTACTCACAGCCGTCCGATGGGGAAAAAAGGTTCTTCCGCAGTAGAACAGTCCGTAGTCTAATTCCAGCAGTAAGTGATGCTTTCCTTCCTTCAGTGAATTTCAACAATTACCGACTTGCAAAACACCTTTGAAATGAATTAATTTGGCTTTAGAATTTTTGAGGGATAAATGATTGTCACAGTCTAACTTCCCTTCCTTCACTTTAAATTACCAGAGATCTCTGTTTTGGCTTGACTGTTTTTTTTTTAGAATTTTGAGAGATAATAATAATTCAACAGACAAAATTCTCTTCCTTCAGATTAAATGGCAGAGAGCTCTTCTTTCAGGTGCTAACACTAGATGTCTGTGTTCTCTTAGAACAGACTGTCTTCAACTAAAAGGCCAGTTCAAAATTGAATTGTCACAAATGTATCACTTGATACTCAGTCTAAGTGGCTGTATCCAAGGTAATGAGAATGCACCCTTTGAAGCTCAGTCTCCAAATGGCTATATCCAATGGCAACCAAAATGCATTTTCTCTAACTCTTGATGCTTGCTGGTTCTAAAAGCAGTAAGACTCCTTTTCCAGCCTTAAAGACACACCACATATTGGCCATGTGAGCCGCATGGAAGATGGCAGGATCCCCAAAGACACATTGTACAGCGAGCTCGCCACTGGTATCAGACCCACCGGCCGTCCATGTCTCCGTTATAAAGACGTCTGCAAACGCGACATGAAATCGTGTGACATTGATCACAAGTCGTGGGAGTCAGTTGCCAGCATTCGCCAGAGCTGGCGGGCAGCCATAAAGACAGGGCTAAATTGTGGCGAGTCGAAGAGACTTAGTAGTTGGCAGGAAAAAAGACAGAGGCGCAAGGGGAGAGCCAACTGTGCAACAGCCCCAACAAACAAATTTCTCTGCAGCACCTGTGGAAGAGCCTGTCACTCCAGAATTGGCCTTTATAGCCACTCCAGGCGCTGCTTCACAAACCACTGACCACCTCCAGGCGCATATCCATTGTCTCTCGAGATAAGGAGGCCCAAAAGAAAGAAAAAAGAAAGAACATATTCCCCAGAGAAAATAAACAAAGTGATTCCTAACAACGCAGCAGCCCACTGCCAACATCAGAGTGCACCAAGCTGCGCACATGCGCAGTTACATCTTGCCAGGACTTAGCGGCGCATGCATGGGATGACATCATCATGCAGCGCTAACGTCATTGCATATCCACGCCAGGTCCATCTTCGCGCATGCACGATTAAGTGTCATTGGGTATCCAGCCCCTCACTCGGCTGGAGCTCTCCCCCTCGCTCCAGGCCTCGATGCTTCCTCCTCTCAGCCGTTGTTCCAGACCTTGCTGTTCCCTTCTATTCCCTTGGCTGATTGTTTCTTGCTTTGCGCAACCACGCTGTCTGGCCGCTTGCTCCCTGCCCCCCCCTCCAGCTGCTAGAACGAGGCCGCGCCGCTTCCCTCCTCTCGGCCACTCGCTCCTATGTCGCCCCATCACCACTTGTTTCTTCAGGTGGCACATGGAGACTGATGAAATGGGGAAGGGAGAGGAGGGAAGCAGCGTGGCCCAGTGCTCGCAGCTGGGGAGCAAGCAGCCAACCGGAGAGCAAGGTGGCGCGAGCGGAAAACAATTGTCCAGTGAAGTGGGGAGGGGCAGCAGCGAGGTCCGGAGAGAGCGGCTGATGGGGGGGAAATGGCCGGTAGGGAGGAGTGGGAGCAAGCAATTTGCCAAGAGGGGAGAGCAACCATTGGGGCGGGAGCTAGTAGCTGCGTTTGGGTGAAATCAGTCCTGGTCAGTCATATAAACAAATCACAATAATGAATTGGCAGCACATTTTATACTTTGCCCGATTTTCGATCAGGGTGACAATTCATTATCTTCCACTGGAAATTCAATCATAAAATTCCTTTTGTATTTAATAGGATTACTGGAATATTAAATGGATCTGAGGATTACTGTTAGTATCCAAGAACTACCTAGTAGCATATTGCCAGGCTTCCACCCAACTTAATGCAAGGTTAGTTTGCTGGAACGATCTAGCCATGAGCATTTCCTGTGATAAATTGAGCAGCGCCATCTTTAATCCTGGCAGCTGAATAACTAAAAAAAGGAGAAAACAAGCCATGCATTTCCTCATGGTTTTTGTGATCATACTAGCAGGGCATCTCGCTCACTATCTCCTCTGCTGCTCAGGTAGGAGATAGGGATTTGCAGGCATTTGTCAATTTATAGAAACTTCCCTTAACAATTAACCTCAAACTGAGCTGAAGATGCACCTATTTCGATCACTTCCTCACAAAGACTAAGCAATGACTTTAAAGAGATAGATCAGGTCAAGCAGAGCTCCAACTTAGCAGCTAAGCATCAGAGTCATGCACATGAACCCAAATTTACTGGTACATACCACAGGACGTTATCTAATGTATGAATGATGCTTTTGCTAGTGTTAGATTATAGAAGCATGGCAATTCAACTGACCTCCAGTTCACCCTGGGCAAAATGAATAAAGTAACAGATTTCCCCTTCCTGGATGCTATTTGCTGAGTGTCTTTTTTTTCCAGGCAAGTTATTTGGCATTGTGAGGAGGGAAGATGACATTAGGCAGACCACACATGAGCAAGAGCAGTACTTTATTCCAGTAATCCACAGTTGCTTGCCACATATCATATTTGTCCCACAAGCCACACTGTAACCAAATCTATGAATACTGTTATATTAGTCATGAATATGATCTGACTGCAGAAGGAAAATAAAGATGGATATCATTTGACAGGGAAGGAAGAGAAAATACTGCCTTTAATGGAGCAAGGTTTTGTGCTTTGAATGGTGGAAATGCATGTTTGCTGTGTAACACAGATAATGTGTGGAAAATGAATTAATATTATATATGCAATATTAAGTATTCCAGAAAAATTACTTCAGTTTACTTTTAACAGTTTTTGATCATTTTCCCTCTCACTTAAAATCCCTTTGCTAATTGATAGATTCCATTCTCTCATTGATGGTGGTGGTGGGCAGTGGGCAGCCAAGTGAACTGCTTCCAATGAGGGGGAATCATTTTAATCCAACTCAGTGAATGGGAAATACACAAGATCAGCTGGAATATCCGATTATCAACCCACCCAACATCACTCTGACATCATTTTGGGATTTAAACTGATATCTCCAAAGCATTGATCTGGGCTGCGGGGTTACTAGTCCAGTGACATTATCACTATGCTACCATCCAGTACTGTGACTACCTGTACATCCCCAAAGGAAGGGAGAGTGGAGACCATGCTTTCCAGCATTGGTGGTGAACGGCCTATTGCTTTGAATGCTTTTTATTGAAATCATCAAGGAGCCTATTAAATTTAGACTGAATGCAGGAAAAGGGAATGTAAGTGCACAATTAACAAGCCTCTGGTGAGACTAGAAATAAGTATAATTGGGCTTGTGGAAAAGACTCCCAGGAGAAACAACCGATACTATGTCAATCAATATTCTCATAAAAAGTTGAATGCATATCTGGTTGGCTGTGGAATTAAACTTTATTGAAATTAAAAAGACTGATCCAGGAGAGACAGATGACATTGAAACCAAATAAGAACAAAAGGGCCTAAATGTAATGGTTTTAAAATGGGTGCAACAATTCAGCAGGGCAGAGGCCCATGCACAATCTGCATGGGAGTTCAAGCCACTGCTAAATTGGTCAGGATCTTTTATCTTAGTTGACCCTGGGAGTTGCGCGAAATGAGTGCAGCCTTCATTTTAATAATGAAATTAAACTCCCGCACCAATTTCAGGCATGGACTCTTAAATTTGTTTGGACTAATCAGAGCTCTTCGTGGAGTAGTTAGGAGCAGCTGTGGGTTGCTGTCAGCCAACTCTTGGTCCCTCCTGATCACTTTCCCGCTCCAGGTTTACCTGTCAGCTTTCGAGGCGAGTGAAATTGATTAGGCTCCAACAAGCAAGCTGCATTGGGCTGCCTGGTTGGGACCCACAGATTCTCTAAATTATGATGATGAGTTCGAAGGATGAATTTCATTTGATTCTCCAGTCTTTCTATTCTGTTGCTGCCTGCTGCTGAAATCGTGCTTCATTTGGGTCACAAATGATCTTTGGCCGTAAAGAGATTTGTAAAGAACTTTGATGCAGTTATTAAAAATACATTACTCTTTAGTGAGATAAGGTGAGATCAGAAAAACAACCAAATATCAGATGAGTTGGGTTGTAGTGTAGAAGATTGTCCACAGATGGGTACCAGCACAGAGACCTAGCAAAACATACATGTACCTGTGAGGCAGGGAGGAAGTTGTCGAGCGAGGGAGCCGTGGTTTACTAAAGAAGTTGAAGCGCTTGTCAAGAGGAAGAAGAAGGCTTATGTTAGGATGAGACGTGAAGGCTCAGTTAGGGCGCTTGAGAGTTACAAGCTAGCCAGGAAGGATCTAAAGGGAGAGCTAAGAAGAGCAAGGAGAGGACACGAGAAGTCATTGGCGGATAGGATCAGGGAAAACCCTAAGGCTTTCTATAGGTATATCAGGAATAAAAGAATGACTAGAGTTAGATTAGGGCCAATCAAGGATAGTAGTGGGAAGTTGTGTGTGGAATCAGAGGAGGTAGGGGAAGTGTTAAATGAATATTTTGCGTCAGTATTTACAGTAGAGAAAGAAAATGTTGTCGAGGAGAATACTAAGATTCAGGCTACTAGGCTAGATGGGATTGAGGTTCACAAGGAGGAGGTGTTATCAATTTTGGAAAGTGTGAAAATAATAAGTCCCCTGGGCCAGATGGGATTTATCCTAGGATTCTCTGGGAAGCTAGGGAGGAGATTGCAGAGCCTTTGTCCTTGATCTTTATGTCGTCATTGTCGACAGGAATAGTGCCGGAAGACTGGAGGAAAGCAAATGTTGTCCCTTTGTTCAAGAAGGGGAGTAGAGACAGCCCTGGTAATTATAGACCTGTGAGCCTTACTTCGGTTGTGGGTAAAATGTTGCAAAAGGTTATAAGAGACAGGATTTATAATCATCTTGAAAAGAATAAGTTCATTAGCGATAGTCAGCACGGTTTTGTGACGGGTAGGTCGTGCCTCACAAACCTTATTGAGTTTTTCGAGAAGGTGACCAAACAGGTGGATGAGGGTAAAGCAGTGGATGTGGTGTATATGGATTTCAGTAAGGCATTTGATAAGGTTCCCCATGGTAGGCTATTGCAGAAAATACGGAAGTATGGGGTTGAAGGTGATTTAGAGCTTTGGATCAGAAATTGGCTAGCTGAAAGAAGACAGAGGGTGGTGGTTGATGGCAAATGTTCATCCTGGAGTTTAGTTACTAGTGGTGTACCGCAAGGATCTGTTTTGGGGCCACTGCTGTTTGTCATTTTTATAAATGACCTGGAAGAGGGTGTAGAAGGGTGGGTTAGTAAATTTGCGGATGACACTAAGGTCGGTGGAGTTGTGGATAGTGCCGAAGGATATTGTAGGGTACAGAGGGACATAGATAGGCTGCAGAGCTGGGCTGAGAGATGGCAAATGGAATTTAATGCGGAAAAGTGTGAGGTGATTCACTTTGGAAGGAGTAACAGGAATGCAGAGTACTGGGCTAATGGGAAGATTCTTGGTAGTGTAGATGAACAGAGAGATCTTGGTGTCCAGGTGCATAAATCCCTGAAGGTTGCTACCCAGGTTCATAGGGCTGTTAAGAAGGCATATGGTGTGTTAGCTTTTATTAGTAGGGGGATCGAGTTTCGGAGCCACGAGGTCATGCTGCAGCTGTACAAAACTCTGGTGAGACCGCACCTGGAGTATTGCGTGCAGTTCTGGTCACCGCATTATAGGAAGGATGTGGAAGCTATGGAAAGGGTGCAGAGGAGATTTACTAGGATGTTGCCTGGTATGGAGGGAAGGTCTTACGAGGAAAGGCTGAGGGACTTGAGGTTGTTTTCGTTGGAGGGAAGGAGGAGGAGAGGTGACTTAATAGAGACATATAAGATAATCAGAGGGTTGGATAGGGTGGATAGTGAGAGTCTTTTTCCTCGGATGGTGATGACAAACACGAGGGGACATAGCTTTAAGTTGATGGGTGATAGATATAGGACAGATGTCAGAGGTAGTTTCTTTACTCAGAGAGTAGTAGGGGCGTGGAACGCCCTGCCTGCAACAGTAGTAGACTCGCCAACTTTAAGGGCATTTAAGTGGTCATTGGATAGACATATGGATGAAAATGGAATAGTGTAGGTCAGATGGTTTCACAGGTCGGCGCAACATCGAGGGCCGAAGGGCCTGTACTGCGCTGTAATGTTCTAATTCTAATTCTAAAAAAAAAAATTCTAATTCTAATACATGTGAACAAAAGCAAAATTAGTAGCATTGATATAAGTGAAATGGGACTTCTAGACAGGTTTAAAGTGGTCAAAACAAATATATCTCAAAGGATAAATGGCATGAAAAGGACTAGGGAGAAGATTTATCAAGCATTGATATTCACTATGAGGGGAGGACTAGAAACCAGGAGTTAACAGCAGATTGGAAACAGGAGAATGCAATGCTCATATTCAAAAGGTTGAAAGTTAAGACCAACACAGCTTCCTGTACTAGCACACATTGAACCTCCTGATGTCTGCAGGGAAAACATTCTGGATGTTTTCAGGTATGTGGATATGTACCTCAAGTGCTGTAACCTGCAGGGCTACAGACCAAATGCTGGAAGGTGGGGTAAGGCTGGGTGGCTCATTTTCCGACCGGCACAGACACGATAGGCCAAGTTGCCTTCTTCTGTGCCATAAACTTTCTATGATGATTTCTATGGTTCTCTTCAAAGAACACCACTGGCTAACGAAGCACTCCCATTGATACAGGACCTCAAAAAAAGCTTTGCACACCTGCCTGAAATCTCGTAGCTCCTACTGGAACACACTCCACACCCTACAAACTGACAGCCCTACCTCTCAATGGTGCACCTGCTGGTTGACTGCTAACATCACCAACTGCAACCTGGTAACTGACTCTAATGGTGAAGTCCCAGGTTTCAACCTCTCACAGAAAATCTAGACAACCCTCAACCGCTTGAGGACGCCCCACAAGTGGAACATGAAGACCAGCTCGAAATGTGACCGTGGCTATCCAAGTCATACCATTGTCCACATATTAAATTCTTGTCCTGAGAGATCCATTCCTGGTGGTATCAAAACCATCCACACTGCATCAGCTGAAGCTGTTAATGGATTGTTAACTTTGACATTGAACTATAACTGCTTCCCCAGATATACGAATACATATATATTCAATAATGGTGACAAAACAGAAGCAGGCAACAAAAGACCCATTAGTCTGAATTCAATTCCATGTAAAATAATGCAACCAGTTATCAGGAGTAAACTTGAAGGCTATCCATACAAGAATAATGCAGTGAATAGCAGTCAGCGTGGCTTCAGAAGAGAGGATCCTGCCCTATCAAGTTTGTCAACTTTTTTGAAGCGGTGACAACGTGGGTAGCCTGTGTTATGATCAATAAGTTAATTTACTTTGACTTTAAAAAGGCTTTTGATAAAGTCAACAGGGTTGAAATTGGTATACAGGTGAGATTCATTGCAGGGTAGAGGATAATAGATTTTTCATAATCAGGCAGGTACAAAACAGGCTTAGAGTCATGGAGTCATTGAGTCGTACAGCATAGAAACAGGCCCTTCGGCCCGCCGCATCCATGCCGACCATAATGCCTATCTATACTAATCCCACCTGCCTGCATTAATTCCATATCCCTCTATGCCTTACTCATTCAAGTACCTGTCCAGATGCCTCTTAAATGTTGCTACTGTTCCTGCCTCCACCACCTCCTCAGGCAGCTCATTCTAGATACCCACTATTATTTGTGTGAAAAATTTACCCCTTTGATCCCCTTTAAACATCCTCCCGCTCACCTTAAATCTATGCCCTCTAGTTTCAGTCACCCCTACCATGGGAAACAGACTCTGGCTATCTACCCTATCGATGCCTCTCATAATTTTATATACCTCTATCATGTCCCCTCTCAGCCGCCTTTGCTCCAGGGAAAACAGACCCAGCCTATCCAATCTCTCTTTATAACTCAAGCCCTCCAAACCAGGCAACATCCTTGTGAATCTTTTTTGCACCCTCTCTAGCTTAATCACATCTTTCCTGTAGTGTGACGACCAGAACTGCACACAGTACTCCAAATGCGGCCTAACCAACGTTATGTACAACTGTAACATGGCGTCTCAACTCTTGTACTCAATGCCTCGGCCGATGAAGGCAAGTATGCCATTAGCCTTCTTCACCACCCTGTCTACCTGTGTTGCCGCTTTCAGGGAATTATGTACTTGCATCCCAAGGTCTCTCTGCTCAAAGGCACTCCTTAGGGCCCTGCTATTCATTGTATATATCCTGCCCTGGTTAAACTTCCCAAAATGAACAAGAACAAAGAACAAAGAACAGTACAGCACAGGAACAGGCCATTCGGCCCTCCAAGCCTGCGCCGATCTTGATGCCTGCCTAAACTAAAAACCTTCTGCACTTCCGGGGACCGTATCCCTCTATTCCCATCCTATTCATGTATTTGTCAAGATGCCTCTTAAACTTCATTATCGTACCTGCTTCCACCACCTCCCCCGGCAGCATGTTCCAGGCACTCACCACCCTCTGTGTAAAAAACTTGCCTCGCACATCCCCTCTAAACTATGCCCCTCTCACCTTAAACCTATGCCCCCTCGTAACTGACTCTTCCACCCTGGGAAAAAGCTTCTGACTATCCACTCTGTCCATGCCGCTTATAACTTTGTAAACCTCTATCATGTCGCTCCACCACCTCCGTCGTTCCAGTGAAAACAATCCGAGTTTATCCAACCTCTCCGCATAGCTAATGCCCTCCAGACCAGGCAACATCCTGGTAAACCTCTTCTGTACCCTCTCCAAAGCCTCCACGTCCTCTGGTAGTGTGGCGACCAGAATTGCACGCAATGTTCTAAGTGTGGCCGAACTAAAGTTCTGTACAGCTGCAGCATGACTTGCCAATTTTTATACTCTATGCCCCGACCGATGAAGGCAAGCATGCCGTATGCCTTCTTGACTACCTTATCCACCTGTGTTGCCACTTTCAGTGACCTGTGGACCTGTACGCCCAGATCTCTCTGCCTGTCAATACTCCTAAGGGTTCTGCCATTTACTGTAAACTTCCCACCTGCATTAGACCTTCCAAAATGCATTACCTCACATTTGTCCGGATTAAACTCCATCTGCCATTTCTCCGCCCAAGTCTCCAACCGATCTATATCCTGCTGTATCCTCTGACAATCCTCATCACTATCTGCAACTCCACCAACCTTTGTGTCGTCCGCAAACTTACTAATCAGACCAGCTACATTTTCCTCCAAATCATTTATATATACTACAAAGAGCAATGGTCCCAGTACTGATCCCTGCAGAACACCACTAGTCACATCCCTCCATTCAGAAAAGCACCCTTCCACTGCTACCCTCTGTCTTCTATGACAGAGCCAATTCTGTATCCATCTTGCCAGCTCACCTCTGATCCCGTGTGACTTCACCTTTTGTACCAGTCTGCCATGAGGGACCTTGTCAAAGGCTTTACTGAAGTCCATATAGATAACATCCATTGCCCTTCCTTCATCAATCATCTTTGTCACTTCCTCAAAAAACTCAATCAAATTAGTGAGACACGACCTCCCCTTCACAAAACCATGCTGCCTCTCGCTAATAAGTTTGTTTGTTTCCAAATGGGAGTAAATCCTGTCCCGAAGAATCCTGTCTAATAATTTCCCTACCATTGATGTAAGGCTCACCGACCTATAAATTCCTGGATTATCCTTGCTACCCTTCTTCAACAAGGGAACAACATTGGCTATTCTCCAGTCCTCTGGGACCTCACCTGTAGCCAATGAGGATGCAAAGATTTCTGTCAAGGCCCCAGCAATTTCTTCCCTTGCCTCCCTTAGTATTCTGGGGTAGAAATGCATCACTTCGCACTTGTTTGCATTAAATTCCATTTGCCAATCCCTTGCCCACTTTCTCAGTTGATCTATATCCTGTTGTAACCTTAGACAACCTTCTTCACTGTCCACTGTAGCACCAATTTTGGTGTCATCTGCAAACTTACTAATCATGCCCCTTATATTCATATCCAATTCATTAATATATATGACAAACAACAGAGGGCCCAGCACCGATCCCTACGGCACACCACTGGTCACCGGCCTCCAATCTGAAAAACAACCTTCCACTATCACCTCCGATCACCAAGCCAATTTTGCATTCAATTGGCGAGCTCACCCTGGATCCCATGTGTTCGAACCTTCTGGACCAGCCTACCATGCGGGACCTTGTCAAAGGCCTTGCTAAAGTCCATGTAGATAATGTCCATCACCCTGCCCTCGTCAATCCTCTTGGTCACCTCCTCGAAAAACTCAATCAAATTCGTGAGACATGATTTCCCATGCACAAAGCCATGCTGACTCTCCCTAATCAGACCATGCCTTTCCAGATGCATATAAATCCTGTCTCTCAGAATCCCTTCCAATAACTTTCCCACCACTGATGTAAGGCTCACCGGCCTATAGTTCCCTGGCTTATCCCTGCTGCCCTTCTTAAATAAAGGCACAACCTTAGTTATCCTCCAGTCTTCCGGTACCTCACCCGTGGCTAACAATGAGACAAAAATCTCTGCCAGGGCCCCAGCAATCTCATGCCTTGCTTCCCATAGCATCCTAGGATACACCTGGTCAGGGCCTGGGGCTTTATCCACCTTAATGCACTTCAAAACCTCCGGCACCTCCTTCTTTGTAATGTTGATATGCTCCAGGATATTGCTGTTCCCTTCCTTGAACTCACTAGCTTCCATGACCTTCTCCATGGTAAATACAGACAAGAAGTATTTATTTAAGACCTCGCCCATTTCCCGTGGCTCCACACATAAATTACCACAATGATCCTTAAGGGGACCTACTCTCTCCCTCGCTATCCTTTTAATCTTAATATACTTATAGAATCTTTTAGGATTCTCCTTTTTCTTGTCTGCCAGGGAAATCTCATGACCCCTTTTCGCTCTCCTAATTTCCTTTTAAGTGTAGTCCTACATCCCCTATACTCCTCAAAGCGCTCGCTTGATCCCAGCTGCCTGAACCTGACATATGCCTCCTTCTTTGTCCTGACCAGACTCTCAATATCCCTCGTCAACCAACGTTCCCTAAACTTGCCAGCCTTGCCCTTCCACCTAACAGGAACATGCCGGCCCTGAACTCTTCCGATCTCGCTTTTAAAAGCCTCCCACTTGCCAGACATTCCTTTACCTGTAAACAGCCTCTCCCATTCAACCTTTGAGAGTTTCTGTCTGATGCCATTGAAATTAGCCTTCCCCCAATTTAGGACTTCAACCTGAGGACCAGTCCGATCCTTTTCCATAACTATCTTGAAGCTAATAGAGTTATGGTCACTGGTCCCAAAGTGCTCCCCCACTGACACATCAACCACCTGCCCAGCCTCATTTCCTAAGAGGAGGTTGAGTGTAGCCCCTTCTCCAGTAGGGCCATCCACATACTGCTTCAGAAAACTATCCTGGACACACTTAACAAATTCTTCCCCAACTGATCCCTCAGAACTAAGGCACCCCCAGTCAATATTACGGAAGTTAAAATCACTTACTATTACAACCCTATAATTCCTACACCTATCTGTGATTTCCCTACATATATGCTCCTCCAATTCCCTCTGACTATTGGGGGCCTATAGTATAATCCCATCAAAGTGATCACCCTTACTTATTTCTAAGTTCTACCCATATGGCCTCGCTGGACATACATAGAACATAGAACATAGAACAGTACAGCACAGTACAGGCCCTTCAGCCCACGATGTTGTGCCAAACCTTTAACCTACTCAAGATCTAAGTAACTACCTACCCTTCATTCTACTATCATCCATGTACCTATCCAAGAGTTGCTTAAATGCCCCTAATGTATCTGCTTCTACGACCACCGCTGGCAGCGCATTCCACGCACCCACCACTCTCTGTACAAAGAACCTACCTCTGACATCTCCCCGAAACCTTCCTCCAATCACCCTAAAATTATGCCCCCTGGTGATAGCCCTTTCCACCCTGGGAAAAAGTCTCTCTGACTATCCACTCTATCTATACCACTCATCATCTTGTACCCCTCGATCAAGTCACCTCTCATCCTTCTTCGCTCCAATGAGAAAAGCCCTAGCTCCCTCAATCTTTCTTCGTAGGACATGCCCTCCAGTCCAGGCAGCATCCTGGTAAATCTCCTCTGCACCCTCTCTAAAGCTTCCACATCCTTCCTATAATGAGGCGACCAGAACTGAACACAATATTCCAAGTGTGGTCGAACCAGGCCTTTATAGAGCTGCAGCATAACCTCGCTGCTCTTAAACTCAATCCTCCTGTTAATGAAAGCCAACACACCATACGCCTTCTTAACAACCCTATCAACTTGGGTGGCAACTTTGAGCGATCTATGGACATGGACCCCAAGATCCCTCTGTTCCTCCACACTACCAAGAGTCCTGTCTTTAAGCCTGTATTCCGCATTCAAATTCGACCTTCCAAAATGAATCACTTAACACTTTTCCAGGTTGAACTCCATCTGCCACTTCTCAGCCCAGTTCTGCATCCTGTCAATGTCCCGTTGCAACCGACAACAGCCTTCCACACTATCCACAACTCCAGCAACCTTCGTGTCATCGGCAAACTTGCTAACCCAGCCTTCCACTTCCTCATCCAAGTCATTCATAAAAATCACAAAGAGCAGAGGTCCCAGAACAGATCCTTGTGGAACACCACTGGTCACCAAGCTCCATGCTGAATACGCTCCATCTACTACCACCCTCTGACTTCTATGGGCCAGCCAATTTTGTATCCAGACAGCCAACTTTCCCTGTATCCCATGCCTCCTTACTTTCTGAATGAGCCTACCATGGGGAACCTTATCAAACGCCTTGCTAAAATCCATATACACCACACCCACTGCTCTTCCTTCATCAATGTGTTTTGTCACATCTTCAAAGAATTCAATAAGGCTTGTGAGGCATGACCTGCCCCTCACAAAGCCATGCTGACTGTCTCTAATCAAACTATGCTTTTCCAAATAATCATAAATCCTGTCTCTCAGAATCCTCTCCAATACTTTGCCCACTACCGACGTAAGACTGACTGGTCTATAATTCCCAGGGTTATCCCTATTCCCTTTCTTGAACAAGGGAACAACATTTGCCACCCTCCAATCATCTGGTACTACTCCAGTGGACAGTGAAGATGCAAAGATCATCGCCAAAGGCACGGCAATCTCTTCCCTCGCTTCCCGTAATATCCTTGGGTATATCCCATCTGGCCCCGGGGACTTATCTGTCCTCATATCATTCAAAATTTCCAGCACATCCACCCTCTTAACCTCAACCTGTTCAAGCATATCAGCCTGTTCCACGCTGTCCTCACAAACGACCAGGTTCCTCTCACTAGTGAATACTGAAGCCAAGTATTCATTTAGGACCTCCTCTACCTCCTCCGACTCCAGGCACAAGTTCCCTCCACTATCCCTGATTGGCCCTCCCCTCACTCTGGCCATCCTCTTGTTCCTCACATAAGTGTCGAACGCCTTGGGATTTTCCTTAATCCTCCCTGCCAAGACTTTTTCATGTCCCCTTCTAGCTCTCCTAAGTCCATTCTTCAGTTCCTTCCTGGCTACCTTGTAACCCTCTAGAGCACTATCTGATCCTTGCTTCCTCAACCTTAAGTAAGCTTCCTTCTTCCTCTTGACTAGCTGTTCCACATCTCTTGTCATCCAAGGTTCCTTCACCCTACCATCCCTTCCCTGCCTCATCGGGACAAACCTATCCAGCAGTCGCAGCAAGTGCTCCCTAAACAACCTCCACATTTCTGTCGTGCTTTTCCCTGAGAACATCTGTTCCCAATTTATGCTCCCCAGTTCCTGCCTAATAGCATTGTAATTCCCCCTCCCATAATTAAATATTTCCCATCCCGTCTGCTCCTGTTCCTCTCCATGGCTATAGTAAAGGTCAGGGAGTTGTGATCACTATCACCGAAATGTTCCCCCACCGAGAGATCTGCCACCTGGCTTGGTTCGTTGCCAAGCACCAAGTCCAACATAGTCTCCCCTCCAGTCGGCCTATCTACATATTGAGTCAGAAAACCTTCCTGGACACACCTGACAAAAACTGCTCCATCCAAACTATTTGCACTAAGGAGGTTCCAATCAATAGTAGGGAAGTTGAAGTCACCCATGACGTCAGTATTTACAGTAGAGAAAGAAAATGTTGTCGAGGAGAATACTGAGATTCAGGCTACTAGTCTAGATGGGATTGAGGTTCACAAGGAGGAGGTGTTATCAATTTTGGAAAGTGTGAAAATAGATAAGTCCCCTGGGCCAGATGGGATTTATCCTAGGATTCTCTGGGAAGCCAGGGAGGAGATTGCAGAGCCTTTGTCCTTGATCTTTATGTCGTCATTGTCGACAGGAATAGTGCCGGAAGACTGGAGGATAGCAAATGTTGTCCCTTTGTTCAAGAAGGGGAGTAGAGACAGCCCTGGTAATTATAGACCTGTGAGCCTTACTTCGGTTGTGGGTAAAATGTTGCAAAAGGTTACAAGAGACAGGATTTATAATCATCTTGAAAAGAATAATTTCATTGGCGATAGTCAGCACGGTTTTGTGAAGGGTAGGTCGTGCCTCACAAACCTTATTGAGTTTTTCGAGAAGGTGACCAAACAGGTGGATGAGGGTAAAGCAGTGGATGTGGTGTATATGGATTTCAGTAAGGCGTTTGATAAGGTTCCCCACGGTAGGCTATTGCAGAAAATACGGAAGTATGGGGTTGAAGGTGATTTAGAGCTTTGGATCAGAAATTGGCTAGCTGAAAGAAGACAGAGGGTGGTGGTTGATGGCAAATGTTCATCCTGGAGTTTAGTTACTAGTGGTGTACCGCAAGGATCTGTTTTGGGGCCACTGCTGTTTGTCATTTTTATAAATGACCTGGAAGAGGGTGGAGAAGGGTGGGTTAGTAAATTTGCGGATGACACGAAGGTCGGTGGAGTTGTGGATAGTGCTGAAGGATGTTGTAGGGTACAGAGGGACATAGACAGGCTGCAGAGCTGGGCTGAGAGATGGCAAATGGAGTTTAATGCGCAAAAGTGTGAGGTGATTCACTTTGGAAGGAGTAACAGGAATGCAGAGTACTGGGCTAATGGGAAGATTCTTGGTAGTGTAGATGAACAGAGAGATCTTGGTGTCCAGGTACATAAATCCCTGAAAGTTGCTACCCAGGTTAATAGGGCTGTTAAGAAGGCATATGGTGTGTTAGCTTTTATTAGTAGGGGGATCGAGTTTCGGAGCCACGAGGTCATGCTGCAGCTGTTCAAAACTCTGGTGAGACCGCACCTGGAGTATTGCGTGCAGTTCTGGTCACCGCATTATAGGAAGGATGTGGAAGCTTTGGAAAGGGTGCAAAGGAGATTTACTAGGATGTTGCCTGGTATGGAGGGAAGGTCTTACGAGGAAAGGCTGAGGAACTTGAGGTTGTTTTCGTTGGAGAGAAGGAGGAGGAGAGGTGACTTAATAGTGACATATAAGATAATCAGTGGGTTAGATAGGGTGGATAGTGAGAGTCTTTTTCCTCGGATGGTGATGGCAAACACAAGGGGACATAGCTTTAAGTTGAGGGGTGATAGATATAGGACAGATGTTAGAGGTTGTTTCTTTACTCAGAGAGTAGTAGGGGCGTGGAACGCCCTGCCTGCAACAGTAGTAGACTCGCCAACTTTAAGGGCATTTAAGTGGTCATTGGATAGACATATGGATGAAAATGGAATAGTGTAGGTCAGATGGTTTCACAGGTCGGCGCAACATCGAGGGCCGAAGGGCCTGTACTGCGCTGTAATGTTCTAAAAAAAAAAACAACCCTGTTACTTCTGCACCTTTCCAAAATCTGCCTCCCAATCTGTTCCTCCATGTCTCTGCTGCTATTGGGGGGTCTATAGAAAACTCCCAACAAAGTGACTGCTCCTTTCCTGTTTCTGACTTCCACCCATAATGACTCAGTGGACAAACCCTCCTCGACAACCTCCCTTTCTGCAGCTGTGATACTATCCCTGATTAACAATGCCACTCCCCCACCTCTTTTACCTCCCTCCCTATTCGTTTTGAAACATCTAAACCCTGGAACATCCAACATCCATTCCTGCCCTTGTGATATCCACGTCTCCGTAATGGCCACAACAATGTAGCTCGAAGTACTGATCCATGCTCTAAGTTCATCACCCTTATTCCTGACACTTCTTGCGTTAAAATAGACACACTTCAACCCATCATACTGGCTCCAACTTTGCCCTGTCAACTGTCTAACCTTCCTCACAGACTCTCTGCACTCTGTATCTGCCTGTTCAACAGCTACCCCATCCACTGATCCGTAGCTCCGGTTCCCATCCCCCTGCCAAACTAGTTTAAACCCTCCCGAAAAGCACTAGCAAACCTCCCTCCCAGGATATTGGTGCCCCTCTAGTTCAGATGCAACCCGTCCTTCTTGTACAGGTCCCACCTTCCCCAGTAGGTATCCCAATGATCCACATATCTGAATCCCTCCCTCCTACACCAGTTCTGTAGCCATGTGTTCAGCTGCACTCGCTCCCTGTTTCTAGCCTCACTAGCACGTGGCACCGGTAACAATCCTGAGATTACTACTCTGCTCGTCCTGCCTTTCAGCTTCCAACCTAACTCCCTATATTCGCTTCTCAGGTCCTCATCCCTTTTCCTAGCTATGTCATTGGTACCGATATGTACCATGACCTCTGGCTGCTCCCCCTCCCCCTTAAGAATCCTATAGACTCGATCCGAGACATCCCTGACCCTGGCACCCGGGAGGCAACATACCATCCGGGAGTCTCGTTCGCGACCACAGAATCTCCTGTCTGTTCCTCTAACCATTGAATCTCCTATCACTATCGCTCTCCTATTCTCCCCCCTTCCCTTCTGAGCCACCGGGATATCCTCTTTAAGTACTGCCGTGATGTCCTCCCTAATCAATAGCGCAACTCCCCCTCCTCTCTTACCTCCATCTCTGTGACACCAGAAGCATCTGTACCCCGGAACATTGAGCTGCCAGTCCTGCCCATCCCTCAGCCACCTTTCCGTAATAGCTATAATATCACAATCCCATGTACTGATCTATGCTCTGAGTTCATCTGCCTTACCTGTAAGGCTTCTTGCATTAAAGACCATCCACACTCCCTGTCCTGCCCCTGCCCAGCCTGCCTACTGGACTTGCTTGCTAACGGCTTTAGGCTTCCGATTTATTATCACCTGTTTTAACTCAGCGAAAAAGACCAATTTCACTCCGAACCTCTTATTTAAAAATGAAATTTACCATTTGACATAAATTAATTATGTTTTTCGGATGTTAATGTGGTGCATATTTAAAATGATATAATGTCGTCATTGTGATCATGAGAATCTCTGCAGGCAAAAATTAATTACTGTGGTTAACTTAATGAGCTGCTACACCAGGAATTCCAAAAGACTTTAAGAACATTTCACATGAAAAGCTATTCAAAGCTGTGGGGCTCCAAAGTAACTTTTGGAAATTGATAAATTGATTGAGGGGTAGAAAGCAATGGGAACTTGTTAGATTGGGGTGGAGGGAAGTATTAAATGGGATGCAATGGGCTCACTATTCCTAATAAACACCAATGTATTTTGAAACTCAATGCAACGTTATCAAACTCACAGATGATATCAAACTAGAAGAGCTAGTGGAATTGAAGGCAGCACACAGAAAAGGCTGGAAAACATATAGATCCAGATAGAAAAAGAATCAATGAGCATTTATATAGGTTTCCCTCAGGGAATAAATGGGAGGGAGAAACTGCATGATGAGATAGCCTTTATTTGCTGCCAAGTCATAAAATTAACATTGCCAATTGGCTCCATGTTAAAGAAAACATTCATTTTTTTGTATTTCGGTCTGGTTAGACCCCATTCTGAGTGCTGCATTCAACTCTAGGCATCATACCTGAGGAAGAATACATTGGTCTTTGAGTAGGGTGCATTGAACAGTCATGAAATGATACTGGAGGTTATAGGGTTAAGTTATGAAGGCAAGTTGTTTCAATTCTCTTATGTAAAGAAGATTAAGGGGTGATCTAATTTACGTGTTTAAGAAAATTAAAAGAATTGATAGATAGATAAATAGAGAGAAACTATTTCTTCCAGGATTGGGTGGGATGGCTGTGGGGAAGGGGTGTGAGGAGTGTAGTATAAGGGTCTGAAAGGGTTAATGTTTGAGACAGTGAGAGTAATCCCTCCCACTGTAGTGGTGATGATATAATAATATCGGTACATGGGTATTAGGCTTGGAAGAAGCTAGAAGCATCATGAGAGGTGCTAGCTGGACATGCTTAATGAGAGTATAAATAGTTATGAATATAAAATGAATGGGAGGAGGCGGTCACCAGACTCGTAACCCAGAACCCCAGGCTAATTTTCTGGGGATATGGGTTTGAATCCCCCTCCGGCAGATGGTGGAATTTGATTTCACTTAATAAATCTTGAAATAAAAAGCTCGTCTAGCGGTGACCATGAAACCAATTGTAGTAAAAACTGATTCACGAATATCATTTAAGGAAGGAAATCTGCCATCCTTACCTGCTCTGGCCTACATGTGACTCCAGATCCACAGAAACTCTTAAATGCCCTCTGAAATGGGCTCACAAGCCATTCAGTTGTATCAAACTGCTACAAAGTCTAAGATAATTAATGAAACCGGACAGACCATCTGGCATCGACCTTGGCATCGGAAACAACAATGGCAAACCCAGCCCTGTCGACCCTGCAAAATCCTCCTTACTAACATCTGGGGGCTTGTGCCAAAATTGGGAGAGCTGTCCCACAGACTAGTCAAGCAACAGCCTGACATAGTCATAATTACGGAATCATACTTTGCAGACAATGTCCCAGACACCACCATCACCATCCCTAAAATGGCAGTACAGTGGTTATAACAGTCGGGAGGGAGTTGCCCTGTAGTCTTCAACATTGACTCTGGACCCGATGAAGTCTCTTGGCATCAGGTCAAACATGGGCAAGGAAACCTTCTGCTGATTAACACCTACTGCAACCCCCCCCTCAGCTGATGAATCAGTACTCCTCCATGTTGAACGCCACTTGGAGGAAGCACCGAGGGTGGCAAGGGCACAGAATGTACTCTGCGTGGAGGACTTCAATGTCTGTCACCAAGAGTGGCTCAGTTGCACCACTACTGAGCGAGCTGGCCGAGTCCAAAAGGACATAGCTGCTAGACTAGGTCTACGGCAGGTGGTGAGGGAACCAACAAGAGGGAAAAACCTACTTGACCTCGTCCTCACCAATCTACTTGTTGCAGATGTATCTGTCCATGACAGTATTAATAGGAGTGACCACTGTACAGTTTTTATGGAGACAAAGTCCCATCTTCACACTGAGGGTACCCACCATCGTATTGTGTGGCACTACCACCATGCTAAATGGGATAGATTTCGAACATCCATGAGGCGCTGTGGGCCAGCAGCAGCAGCAGAATTGTATTCAACCACAATCTGTAACCTCATGGCTGAGCATATCCCCCACTCTACCATTACCATCAAGCCAGGGAACCAACCCTGGTTCAATGAAGAGTATAGTAGGTCATGCCAGGAGGAGCACAAGGTATATCTAAAAATGAGGTGTCAGCCTGGTGAAGCTACAGCACAGGACTACTTGCATGCCAAACAGCGGAAGCAGCATGTAATAGACAGGGATCTAATCCTGCAACCAACGGATCAGATCTAAGCTCTGCAGTCCTGTCACATCCAGTCGTGAGTGGTGGTGGACAATTAAACAACTGACAGGAAGCGGCTCCACAATATCCCCATCCTTGACGATGGGACAGCTCAGCACATCAGTGCAAAAGACAAGGCTGAAGCATTTGCATCCATCTTCAGCCAGAAGTGCCAAGTGGATGATGCATTTCGGCCTCCTCCAAAGGTCCCCAGTCTTCAGCCAATCCGACTCACTCCACGTGATATCAAGAAAGGACTGAAGGCACTAGATAGTGCAAAGGCTATGGTCCCTGACAACATTCCGGTAATAGAACTGAAGACTTGTGCTCCAGAACTTGCCATGCCCCTAGCCAAGCTGTTCCAGTACAGCTAAAACACTGGCATCTACCCGGCAATGTGGAAAATTGCCCAGGTATGTCCTGTGCACAAAAAGCAGGACAAATCCAACCCGGCCAATTACCGCCCCATCAGTCTGCTGTCAATGATCAACAAAGTGATGGAAGGTGTCGTCGGAGGTGCTATCAAGCGGCACTTGCTCAGCAATAACCTGCTCATTGATGCTCAGTTTGGGTTCTGCCACGGCTACTCAGCTGCTGGCTTCATTACAGCCTTGATCCAAACATGGACAAAGAGCTGAAGTAAAGAGGTGAGGTGAGAATTTTTGCCCTTGATATCAAGACAGCATTTGACTGAGTATGGCAGTCCCAGGACATCACTGCAGGGGTTTCTCAGGGTAGTGTCCTATGCACAACCATCTTCAGCTGCTTCAAAAATGACCTTCCCATGATCATAAGGTCAGAAGTAGGGATGCTCACTGATGATTGCATAATGTTCTGTACCATTCGCAACTCCTCAAATACTGAAGCAACCCATGTCCACATGCAGCAAGACCTAGACTGCATCCAGGCTTGGGCTGATAAGTGGCAAGTAACATTTGTGCCACACAAGTGCCAGGCAATGACCATCTCCAATGAGAGAGAATCTAACCATCCCCCTTGATGTTGAATGTCATTACCAACGCTGAATTCCCCCATTACCCCCACTATCAACCTCCTGGGGGTTACCATTGGCCAGAAACTGAACTTGACCAGCCACATAAATTCTGTGGCTACAGGAACAGGTCAGAGGCTGGGAATTCTGTGGTGAGTAACTCACGTCCTATCTCTCCAGTGCCTGTCCACCATCTACAAGGCACAAGCAAGGTGTGTGATGGAATACTTGCCTGGATGGGTGCAGCTCCAACAACAGTCAAGAAGCTTGACACCATCCAGGACGAAACAGCCCATCCACCAACATTCACTCTCTCCACCACCGACGCACAGTTGCACAGTGTGTACCATCTACAAGATGCACTGCAGCAACTCACCAAGACTCCTACGACAGCAACTTCCAAACCCCCGACCTCTACCACCTAGAAGGACAAGAGCAGCAGATGCATGGAACACCACCACCTGCAAGTTTCCCTCCAAGTCACACACCATCCTGACTTGGAACTATATCGTCGTCCCTTCACTTTCACGAGGTCAAAATCCTAGAACTCCTTTCCTAACAGCACTGTGGGTGTGCCTACACCCCAAGGACAGCAGCGGTTCAAGAAGGCAGCTCACCACCACCTTCTCAAGGGCAATTAGGGATGGGCAATCAATGCTAGCCTAGCCAGTGATGCCCACATCCCACGAATGAATAAAAAAAGTTACTATTTAACTATACCAAGACTCTGAGACATCTATAAACATTGAACAAAGAACAAAGAACAGTACTGCACAGGAACAGGCCATTCGGCCCTCCAAGCCTGCGCCAATCTTGATGCCTGCCTAAACTAACACCTTCGGCCTTCCGGGGCCCATATCCCTCTATTCCCTTTCTATTCATGTATTTGTCAAGATGTCTCTTAAACTTCGCTATCGTATCTGCTTCCACCACCTCCTCTGGCAGCAAGTTCCAGGCACCCACCACCCTCTGTGTAAAAGACTTGCCTCGCACATCCCCTCTAAACTTTGCCCCTCGCACCTTAAACCTATGTCCCCCAGTAACTGACTCTTCCACCCTGGGAAAAAGCTTCTGAGTATCCACTCTGTCCATGCTGCTCATAACTTTGTAAACCTCTATCATGTCGCCCCTCCACCTCCATCGTTCCAGTGAAAACAATCCGAGTTTTTCCAACCTCTCCTCATAGCTAATGCCCTCCAGACCAGGCAACCTCCTGGTAAACCGCCTCTGTACCCTCTCCAAAGCCTCCACTTCCTTCTGGTAGTGTGGCAACCAGAATTGCACGCAATATTCTAAGTGTGGCCTAACTAAGGTTCTGTACAGCTGCAACATGACTTGCCAATTTTTATACTCTATGCCCCGACCGATGAAGGCAAGCATGCCGTATGCCTTCTTGACTACCTTATCCACCTGCGTTGCCACTTTCAGTGACCTGTGGACTTGTACGCCCAGATCACTCTGCCTGTCAATACTCCAAAGCGTTCTGCCATTTACTGCATACCTCCCACCTGCATTAGACCTTCCAAAATGCATTACTTCACATTTGTCTGGATTAAACTCCATCTGCCATTTCTCCGCCCAAGTCTCCAACCGATCTATATCCTGCTGTATCCTCTGACAATCCTCATCATTATCCGCAACTCCACCAACCTTTGTGTCGTCCGCAAACTTACTAATCAGACCAGCTACATTTTCCTCCAAATCATTTATATATACTGCAAGCAGCAAAGGTCCCAGCACTGATCCCTGCGGAACACCACTAGTCACATCCCTCCATTCAGAAAAACACCCATCCACTGATCCCCTCAGTCTTCTATGACCGAGCCAGTTCTGTATCCATCTTGCCAGCTCACCTCTGATCCCGTGTGATTTCACCTTTTGTACCAGTCTGCCATGCGGGACCTTGTCAAAGGCTTTACTAAAGTCCATACAGACAACATCCACTGCCCTTCCTTCATCAATCATCTTCGTCACTTCCTCAAAAAACTCCATCAAATTAGAAAGACATGACCTCCCCTTCACAAAACCATGCTGTCTCTCGCTAATATGTTCGTTTGCTTCCAAATGGGAGTAAATCCTGTCCCGATGAACTCTCTAATAGTTTCCCTACCACTGACGTAAGGCTCACGGCCTATAATTTCCTGGATTATCCTTACCACCCTTCTTAAACAAAGGAACAACGTTGGCTATTCTCCAGTCCTCTGGGACCTCATCTGTAGCCAATGAGGATGCAAAGATTTCTGTCAAGGCCCCAGCAATTTCTTCCCTTGCCTCCCTCAGTATTCTAGGGTAGATCCCATCAGGCACTGGGGACCTTAATGCTTTG
Source organism: Heterodontus francisci (assembly GCF_036365525.1). Lineage (NCBI taxonomy): Eukaryota > Metazoa > Chordata > Chondrichthyes > Heterodontiformes > Heterodontidae > Heterodontus > Heterodontus francisci. The sequence continues at coordinate 44,725,845 of NC_090375.1, forward strand.
CAAGACACCCAACACCTCCTCCTTTTTGATAATGAGATGACTGAGACTATCTGCACTCCCTTCCCTAGGCTCATCATCCACCAAGTCCTTCTCCTTGGTGAATACTGATGCAAAGTACTCATTTAGCACCTCGCCCATTTCCTCTGGCTCCATGCATAGATCCCCATCTCTGTCCTTGAGTGGGCCAACCCGTTCCCTGGTTACCCTCTTGCTCTTTATATATGTCTAAAAAGCCTTGGGAGTTTCCTTAATCCTGTTTGCCAATGACTTTTCATGACCCCTTTTAGCCCTCCTAACTCCTTGCTTAAGTTCCTTCCTACTGTCTTTATATTCCTCAAGTGCTTCATCTGTTCCTAGCCTTCCAGCCCTTACAAATGCTTCCTTTTTCTTTTTGACTCGGCTCACAATATCCCGCGTTATCCAAAGTTCCCGAAACTTGCCAAACTTGTCTTTCTTCCTCACAGGAACATGCTGGTCCTGGATTCTAATCAGCTGACGTTTGAAAGACGCTCACATGTCTGATGTTGATTTACCCTCAAACAGCCGCCCCCAATCTAAATTCTTCAGCTCCTGCCTAATATTGTTATAATTAGCCTTCCCCCAATTTAGCACCTTCACCCAAGGACTACTCTTATCCTTATCCACAAGTTCCTTAAAACTTATGGAATTATGGTCACTGCTCCCGAAATGCTCCCCCACTGAAACTTCGACCACCTGGCCGGGCTCATTCCCCAATACCAGGTCCAGAATGGCCCCATCCCTAGTTGGACTATCTACATACTGTTTCAAGAAGCCCTCCTGGATGCTCCTCACAAACTCTGCCCCATCCAAGCCCCTAGCACTAAGTGAGTCCCAGTCAATATAGGTGGTTAAAATCACCCACCACTACAACCCTGTTACCTTTACATCTTTCCAAAATCTGTCTACATATCTGCTCCTCTACCTCCCGCTGGCTGTTGGGAGGCCTGTAGTAAACCCCCAACATCGTGACTGCACCCTTTCTATTCTGAGCTCCACCCATATTGCCTCGCTGCATGACCCCTCTGAGGTGTCCTCCCGCAGTACAGCTGTGATATTCTCCTTAACAAGTAATGCAACTCCCCCACCCCTTTTCCATCCCCTTCTATCCCGCCTGAAGCTTCTAAAGCCTGGAACATTTAGCTGCCAATCCTGCCCTTCCCTCAACCAAGTCTCTGTGATAGCAACAACATCATATTTCCAAGTACTAATCCAAGCTCTATGTTCATCTGCCTTATCTGTTATACTTCTCGCATTGAAACAAATGCACTTCAGACCACCACTGTGCACAGCAACATCTCCCTGCCTGCTCTTCCTCTTAGTCCTACTGGCCTTATTTACTATGTCCTCCTCATTTATTTCACTCGCTGTCCTACTGCTCTGATTCCCACCCCCTGCCACACTAGTTTAAACCCTCCCGAGTGGCGCTAGCAAACCTTGCAGCCAGGATATTAGTGCCCCTCCAGTTTAGATGCAACCCGTCCTTCTTGTACAGGTCCCATCTGTCCCTGAAGAGAGCCTTCTGGAAGTCTAAGTACAATACATCCACCGGTTCCCCTTTATCCACAGCACATGTAACTCCCTCAAAGAACTCCAATAAATTGGTTAAACATGAAATACGCTAACAACAATACACAACAAGGAGTGTGGTATGTGGAAATCCAGAGCAATGGAACATTACCTTAAGCATTAGGCTGTTCGGGATGATATCAGGAAGCAGTTCTTCACAAAAAGGGTAGTGGAAATGTGGAACTCTCTCCCACAAAAAGCTGTTGAGGGTAGGTCAATGGAAAATTTCAATATTCTTGTTAGGCAGGGTTTACAGAACCAAGGTGGGTGGATGGAGTTAAGATACACATCAACCATGATTTAATATAATGGTGGTCCAAGCTCAAAGGGCGGAATGGCCTTCTCCTGTTCCTGTTGCTAAATGAAAATTAGGCACTTTCTCTAACAATCTGCTGATCTGCAGCACTCCTTTTACATCTGGTGGCAAGTTGAAACTCGACACCATTTTGTTATTCTGGACTCTCTCATGTTCTCATCAAAAAGATCTCATTCTAGTTAATTTGATTAGAATGCAAATCTCAATTATTTTTTGTCACTTTTCCCTTGCTAATTACTTCAGTTGCTAATTATATTAAAAATATGATTCAGTTCACCAACTTTATTTCAAATTGGTTCTTTTAATTAAATGTATACATTGCAACTGTCGGGTTTATTTTCCACTTCAAAGTGATTTTCATGTGTGAAATATGGCTTATTCAATTCACGTTTTACTGCCACCTTTCTTAAAAAAATAAAATTGGCCTTTCCGAGTAAATTAATCATGTTTTTAGGATGTTAATGTAGCTCGTATTTCAAACAGTATAATGCCGCCTTTGTAATCATGAGAATCTCTGCAGACTAGAATTAATTACCAAAGCTGAATAGAAAAAATGTAGGTCTTCAGGGACAGCTGAAAACTGTAAGGATGTCAACAAGCTACAGTTAGAACAGATTCATTCTGACATCTTCTGGAGACTTTTTTTAAATTAATTTTCTGGGTTCCCCTTTTAATATTTATCCTAGGATTCTCTGGGAAGCCAGGGAGGAGATTGCAGAGCCTTTGTCCTTGATCTTTATGTCGTCATTGTCGACAGGAATAGTGCCGGAAGACTGGAGGATAGCAAATGTTGTCCCCTTGTTCAAGAAGGGGAGTAGAGACAGCCCTGGTAATTATAGACCTGTGAGCCTTACTTCGGTTGTGGGTAAAATGTTGGAAAAGGTTATAAGAGATAGGATTTATCATCTTGAAAAGAATAAGTTCATTAGCGATAGTCAGCACGGTTTTGTGAAGGGTAGGTCGTGCCTCACAAACCTTATTGAGTTTTTTGAGAAGGTGACCAAACAAGTGGATGAGGGTAAAGCCATGGATGTGGTGTATATGGATTTCAGTAAGGCGTTTGATAAAGTTCCCCATGGTAGGCTATTGCAGAAAATACGGAAGTATGGGATTGAAGGTGATTTAGTGCTTTGGATCAGAAATTGGCTAGCTGAAAGAAGACAGAGGGTGGTGGTTGATGGCAAATGTTCATCCTGAAGTTTAGTTACTAGTGGTGTACCGCAAGGATCTGTTTTGGGGCCACTGCTGTTTGTCATTTTTATAAATGACCTGGATGAGGGTGTAGAAGGGTGGGTTAGTAAATTTGCGGATGACACGAAGGTCGGTGGAGTTGTGGATAGTGCCGAAGGATGTTGTAGGTTACAGAGGGACATAGATAGGCTGCAGAGCTGGGCTGAGAGATGGCAAATGGAGTTTAATGCGGAAAAGTGTGAGGTGATTCACTTTGGAAGGAGTAACAGGAATGCAGAGTACTGGGCTAATGGGAAGATTCTTGGTAGTGCAGATGAGCAGAGAGATCTTGGTGTCCAGGTACATAAATCCCTGAAAGTTGCCACCCAGGTTAATAGGGCTGTTAAGAAGGCATATGGTGTGTTAGCTTTTATTAGTAGGGGGATCGAGTTTCGGAGCCACGAGGTCATGCTGCAGCTGTACAGAGCTCTGGTGCGGCCGCACCTGGTGTATTGCGTGCAGTTCTGGTCATCGCATTATAGGAAGGATGTGGAAACTCTGGAGAGGGTGCAGAGGAGATTTACTAGGATGTTGCCTGGTATGGAGGGAAGGTCTTACGAGGAAAGGCTGAGGGACTTGAGGTTGTTTTCGTTAGAGAGAAGGAGGAGGAGAGATGACTTAATAGAGACATATAAGATAATCAGAGGGTTAGATAGGGTGGATAGTGAGAGTCTTTTTCCTCGGATGATGATGGCAAACATGAGGGGACATAGCTTTAAGTTGAGGGGTGAAAGATATAGGACAGATGTCAGAGATAGTTTCTTTACTCAGAGAGTAGTAGGGGCGTGGAACTCCCTGCCTGCAACAGCAGTAGACTCGCCAACTTTAAGGGCATTTAAGAGGTCATTGGATAGACATATGGATGAAAATGGAATAGTGTAGGTCAGATGGTTTCACAGGTCGGCGCAACATCGAGGGCCGAAGGGCCTGTACTGCGCTGTAATGTTCTATGTTCTATGTTCCATGTTCTATTTCTTCACCCTTCTTCCAAGGGTGTCCTCCAACCAGTTGAATGGAGAGAAAAAGTCCAAGGACTCCTTCATGCCTCTGTCACTAGGGGCCTTCAGAGGTCTTTCTTCTCCTCCAGCTCTGTTTCAATGATCGTCATTGGTTAGTGTAACCTTGCTCAGATTGATTTACCCAATATTATTGCAATAACAGCCAGATTTAGCCCAGGATGTGTAGAGACCCATTTCTTAATTTTCTTTGGGGTGGAGATCATTATGCTTATCAGGGTAAGGGTTCTTAATATAAAAGCAAAATACTGCGGATGCTGGAAATCTGAAATAAAAACAAGAAATGCTGGAACCACTCAGCAGGTCTGGCAGCATCTGTGGAGAGAGAAGCAGAGTTAACGTTTCAGGTCAGTGACCCTTCTTCAGAAAACATTAACTCTGCTTCTCTCTCCACAGATGCTGATCGACCTGTTGAGTATTTCCAGCATTTCTTGTTTTTATTTCAGCGTTCTTCATGCTGAGGATTGGAATTCTTTTCTAATTTTTACACCAGCGTGGTTAGGTCTGGTATAACATGGATTGCGTGCAACACAAAGAGTCCTCCACCCTGGGTCAATTATGTGTCTTAAATAGCATTGTTGTTTCTGAGTCAGAAGGTTGTAGGTTCAAGTCCCACTTAAGAGACTTGAGCACATGATCTAGGCTAACACTTCAGTCATGTACTTAAGTAGTGTTGCACTGTCAGAGTTGGCTTTGAGTCAGACAGTTGTGGTTTCACATCCCACTCCAGAGACTTGAGTACAAAATCCAGACTATCATTCCAGTACAGCACTGAGAGAGTTCTGCACTGTTGGATATGCTGTTTTTTTGGATGAATCATTAAAATGAGGCCCAGTCTGTCATCTCAGGAGGATGTACAAGATCCCGTGGCACTACTCAAAGAAGAGCAGTAGAGCTCTCCACAGTATCCTGGCAAATATTTATTCCTCAATCAATAACAATAAAAAAACCTATTATCTGGTCATCACACTGATGTTTCATGAGTCTTTGCTGTGCATAAACTGATTGCCATGTTTCCCAACATTATAACAGTGGCTCCATTTCAACCGACATCATTGGCAAGAAATCACTTTGGGACATCCTAAGGTTGTGAAAAGTGCGAAACAAATGTAAGTCCTTCTTCTTCCGCTTAAATCATCAACCTCAGTTTGCAACCCTCTGATTGCAATAGCACGAAATTCCATTTTTTTACGCCAACCATCCATTAAGACTGACAGTTCTGTGACTATGAACACTGAATAATAGCTAGTTTGTGATATAGATTCTTGCCAACAAGTATTTGGGTTGATACTGCCTTAACCTCAGTCTTAGCCCAGGTCTTAATTAGCATATTGGAAGATTGTCCCCATAGCACATTAATTGGCACTAGATTGTCAATTATTTGCAAAGAGGCCACCTGGATGGTTAGTTAAAAAAACTGAAAAATTCACACTGGTGTAGTATAAGCTCCTGAAGTTGCAACTAAAACATATTATTGGCTCTAAACAGAGGCAGCATTCCCCATGTACCCAGAAACTGCCAATGCCACATCTGACTTTGGAGTTCTTGATGTTGAAATTGGATGGCGTGTGTTGCTGACCCTTGCATAAAATAATACAAAGAAAAAAATTAACTAATACTTGTTGTGGGACAACATTAAGAGCATACCACCTTAAAGATCTGTAAGTGAAGATCACCGGAGGAATTGATTTCATGTCACACATGAGCAGGTAGTTATGGGTGGACCCGGCAGAGGGAAACGTGTTTAGGTGTGCTCGTGAAATAGCTGTTTGTGCATATATATATATATGTGTTCTAGTTAAAGTATAGTAAAATCAATGTTTTCTTTGAATATTACTTGCAGTTCTGTGAGTCTTAACAATAGTTGACATTCCAAAGGATCAAGTAATATTATCTGGTGGCAGCAGAGGGATATATTTCTTCTGAAGACCACGAAATATTATATGGTCGCAACATGTGGGATATATGTTTTCTGACGATCACTAAAAATTACATTGTGGCAAAGTTTGATTTTTTTTTCTGAAGGACACACCAACAAAGAGCAAACAAAGAACAGCAAGCTGCCTACCTGGAGTGAATGAAGAGACTGGACAGCAGTCAGCAGGAGACCCCATAACACCGCGGAGAGCAAGACTACAGACAGGACCTGAGGTGGTGTTGAAACTATGTGAGTACAGCAGACAATATATCAGGGGACTGGAACTTTCACCTATCTGGCAGTGGATCAAAAAATTTGAAAAGCTATAACTTGTTTTAGCTTTCCCTTTTATCTTGCCTCGTAAGCGGGGCCGAAGCTAAAAAGTGTGTGAAGAACTTGACAGCACTACTAGAGGTCCAGCACAAAGCAAAAGGTTGGTTGTGACAAAAAAAACTGATCTGTTGAAAAAAAAAGTCAGCTCACAGTTAAAAAAAAAGCAAACCAGCCTGTATAAGCACAGCTGTCTTTATAATAAACCAATGTAGTCACTCACTCTTAAAAGGGGTAGGCCGGCAAAAACAAATCTGTCATAAAAAGGAAAAAGAAAGTGTGCCTGAGAAAAGGAAAACCTGTGAAAAAGCCTATATTTATAAAAAGCAGGATCATTAATAAAATTGCTTTCAGCTATCCAGTTATGGACTGGAAGGCATCAGACTAGTGCCTGAATTTAAACTGTCCTGACAGCAATTGGTGCTTTGCTTCCTGGATCAAGAACTGAGCAAACCAGCGAAACAAGCTACCAAAATTAAGATTGCACTGGGCAATGAAGGCCTCCAATGGATCAAAATGTCAGGACTGTCAGCTGAAGATCAGAAGGACCTAGCAAGATATGGACATTCCTGGAAAAGCAACTCAAAGTGAAGGTAAATTTCCAAGTACATAGGCTTGAGTTTATGACCTCGCGGCAAAGGCAAGATGAGTCCATTGACCTGTTTTTTTTTCCACAGGATGTGACCATCGCTGGCTAGGCCAGCATTTATTGCCCATCCCTAATTGCCCTTAAGAAGGTGGGGGTGAGCTGCCTTCTTGAATCACTGCAGTCCATGTGGGGTAGGTACATATACAGTGCTATTAGGAAGGGAGTTTCAGGATTTTGACCCAGTGACAGTGAAGGAACGATGATATAGTTCCAAGTCAGGATGGTGTGTGACTCAGAGGGGAACTTGCAGGTGGTGGCATCTGCTGCCCTTGTCCTTCTAGTTGGTAGAGGTTGCGGGTTTGGAAGGTGCTGCTGAAGAAGCCGTGATGAGTTGCTGCAGTGCATCTTGTAGATGGTACACACTGCTGCTACTGTGCATCGGTGGTGGAGGGACTGAATGTTAAAGGTGGTGGATGAGATGCTGATCGAACGAGCTGCTTTGCCCTGGATGGTACCAAGCTTCTTGAGTGTTGTTCAAGCTGCACTCATCCAGGCAAGTGATCAATATTCCAACACACTCCTGACTTGTGCCTTACAGATGTTGGACAGGGTTTGGGGAGTCAGGAAATGAGTTACTCGCCACAGAATTCCCAGCCTGTGGCCAGCTCTTGTAGCCACAGTACTTACATGGCTGGTCCAGTTCAGTTTCTGGTCAATGGTAATCCCTAGGCTGTTGATCGTAGCGGATTCAGCAATGGCAATGACATTGAATGTCAAGAGCAGATGGTTGGATTCTCTTTTGTTGGAGATGGTCATTGCCGCAGATGCAGTACTCAATGGTGTAAGGAAATTTGATTCCATCTTGGCTGGGCACCAACGGTTCCAAGCATTGGGAGAGGCTATGACAATTAGTATGGTAACCAAGGCTGAGAAGTCTGCTAAGCCTGGTGGCAAATGTGGCTTGTCTCGACCAATTTGCAGTTGTCCTGTACACCAGGGCCAGGGTAAAGCTTGTGGCATGCGGGGACATTGGGCAAGGCAGTGCAGAAGGCCGAGCTCAGATACTGCACACAGGACTGGTAGCAGATCACTTGTAATGGGAGCACACAGGACTGGTAGCAGATCACTTGTAATGGGAACGTCTGCAAGACAATATGGCAAATGCAATAAAGGGTATGCTGACACAAAATAAAAGCCCAAGCAGGTTCATCAGGTCAGCAGAGAGACAGATTGCCAGGAGAACACAGATGAAGAGTGCACTCATGTGAACAGCAAGCAAGCATTCCACATAGTCAATTTGGATCAACATGTCGATGCTATTACGCAATCTGAGGCATTTACCATGATCGGGATTATATATCTGCAGAAGAGTGGCAAGCATAAGCTCAGAGGGAAATTCGACACTGGAGCAAGTACAAGAATTCTGCTCCTCATGTATGAAGGATGTATGTATAGTTACATGGATTTCCATTATTTTGTATTAAAACTTGGGATTCTATATTCTTAAAAACTGAAAAGGATTTCAGTGGACATTGAGACATCTAGCTAAACATTATAGATGTTTTTGGAAGGAAGGCAGGGTCATCGAGAGGTTCCTGGTTTTGACCAGTAAAAAAATACTGAAAACCAGGTAATTTCAAGGAAACCAACAGGGGATTTGACCTCAAAGCTACCCTTTCTGTGACAAGAGAGAATTTATTCCTTGACATGTGACTTGTTTCTGGAAGGTTTTGGTTTCATTTTGGACTGTTTAAAAACCAGTGGGTTTGGACAAAAGTAAGCAAGTGGAATTTGATTTTGACCTGCCAGGAGATCAGAAGAAGAGCCAGACAAGTATTATCTCTCTGTAAAGAATCCTTGCTCTTGAAAACCAAAAACTTGTATGAGGTGGTACTGTTGCCTTTTGCATTTTTGAAGAAACCCTGAATTTGCATAAATCTTGCATCTTTATAAAAGGACTTTTGTATCGAATATGAGAACTGACACCTGTTGATACACCCCTGATGGAAGACCTATGTGAAGCCGGCTACAGTTGAATTTCTTTAAATGTATCCAACTATTTGACTTTGGGACACCTCACCAAACCAAAGAAATTCGTGGCAGTCGAAGTTTTTTAAAATTCTTTTTATTCCTATGAAACAGCTGTAAACCAAAATCCCTTTTTTCCTGGTTAACCGTGTGCATGAGGGCTAGGGAAAAATGAGGAGCTTTAATATCTCAATTCATGTATAGATTTACTTAATTATTGGCTAAGACTTTGTTTTATAATAAACAGTTAATTTTGTTGTTGATTGAAGAAACCTGGTTGGTGTGCTTTATTCTGGGGACAAATTGGCTGTTTCGGGAAGTGGGAAAATTTATTGATATGCTATGACCTGTGGAGAAGTCGGACTGAATTAACAGTACACTCCTCCCGCCTTGGTCGTAACAGTATGAAGGACATGTATCTAAAGAAATGGGGATCTATGGTGCAATCCACCATAGTTAGGCTGACTGCCTGCAATGGTTCTCCAATCAAGTGCCTTGGAACAATAACCTTACAGTGCAGCTTTGGAAGCTCTGAATGGCTACCACAATTTTTTTATATTGTAACTGGACCCGCTGTTGCAGGACTTCCAGTATGCCACCGTTTATGAATCATCACAATATTTGAGGTCAGCACCACACTGAAAGGTATGGACAGACGCAACACAGAGTCCATTGAGTCGTTTAGACACCTGAAATTACTTTACCCAGACAGGTTTGACGCAATCGGCAATTTGAAGGGTGATGCCATATTGCATGTGAGGGAGGATGCAGTTCCTACTATCAACACACCAAGGAAGTGCAGCATTCACATTCAACTGAAACATAAAGTGGAGCCAGGTTAGATAGAGCTCAACGGAGTCATCCGCCGAGTGCATCAGCATTCTGATTGCGTGCTGAAGAAAGATAGCAATCTCCGGATTTGCTTAGACTCGCGATGAATGAATGTATCCCTCAAGAGATGCCTGCATAAAATCCCAACCCTGGAGCAGCAGAATCCTAAGTTTACCTGTGCTAAGTATTTTTCAAAGCTCAACACGAAACATGGCTACTGTCAGTCCACTTAACTAAGAAGTCTAAGCTACTTGCAGCTTTGAGAATGCCATTCTGGAAATACTGTTTTAGATGGTTACCATTCAGCCTGTGTGTTACCCAGGACATTTTCCAACAATACATGGGCAAGATAACAAAAAATGTATCTGTATAGCTACCGATATTGCAGTGATGGGGCAGGCCAAGGCAGAGCATGACAAAAATTTGCATTTTCTAAAGTCAAAAAGAAAAAGGAAGCATTTATAAGGGCTGGAAGGCTAGGAACAGATGAAGCACTTGAGGAATATAAAGACAGTAGGAAGGAACTTAAGCAAGAAGTTAGGAGGGCTAAAAGGGGTCATGAAAAGACATTGGCAAACAGGATTAAGGAAAATCCCAAGGCTTTTTATGCATATATAAAGAGCAAGAGGGTAACCAGGGAAAGGGTTGGCCCACTCAAGGACAGAGATGGGAATCTATGCGTGGAGCCAGAGGAAATGGGCGAGGTGCTAAATGAGTACTTTGCATCAGTATTCACCAAGGAGAAGGACTTGGTGGATGATGAGCCGAGGGAAGGGAGTGCAGATAGTCTCAGTCATCTCATTATCAAAAAGGAGGAGATGTTGGGTGTCTTGCAAAGCATTAAGGTAGATAAGTCCCCCGTGCCTGATGGGATCTACCCTAGAATACTGAGGGAGGCAAGGGAAGAAATTGCTGGGGCCTTGACAGAAATCTTTGCATCCTCATTGGCTACAGATGAGGTCCCAGAGGACTGGAGAATAGCCAATGTTGTTCCTTTGTTTAAGAAGGGTGGTAAGGATAATCCAGGAAATTATAGGCCGGTGAGCCTTACGTCAGTGGTAGGGAAACTATTAGAGAGGATTCCTCGGGACAGGATTTACTCCCATTTGGAAACAAACAAACTTATTAGCGAGAGACAGTATGGTTTTGTGAAGGGGAGGTCGTGTCTTACTAATTTGATGGAGTTTTTTGAGGAAGTGACGAAGATGATTGATGAGGGAAGGGCGGTGGATCTTGTCTATATGGACTTTAGTAAAGCCTTTGACAAGGTCCCGCATGGCAGACTGGTGCAAAAGGTGAAGTCACACGGGATCAGAGGTGAGCTGGCATGATGGATACAGAACTGGCTCAGTCACAGAAGACAGAGGGTAGCAATGGATGGGTGTTTTTCTGAATGGAGGGATGTGACTAGTGGTGTTCCGCAGGGATCAGTGCTGGGACCTTTGCTGTTTGCAGTATATATAAATGATTTGGAGGAAAATGTAGCTGGTCTGATTAGTAAGTTTGCGGATGACACAAAGGTTGGTGGAGTTGCGGATAATGATGAGGATTGTCAGAGGATACAGCAGGATATAGATCGGTTGGAGACTTGGGCGGAGAAATGGCAGATGGAGTTTAATCCAGACAAATGTGAGGTAATGCATTTTGGAAGGTCTAATGCAGGTGGGAGGTATACAGTAAATGGCAGAACGCTTTGGAGTATTGACAGGCAGAGAGATCTGGGCGTACAGGTCCACAGGTCACTGAAAGTGGCAACACAGGTGGATAAGGTAGTCAAGAAGGCATACGGCATGCTTGCCTTCATCAGTTGGGGCATAGAGTATAAAAATTGGCAAGTCATGTTGCAGCTGTACAGAACCTTAGTTAGGCCACACTTAGAATATTGCGTGCAATTCTGGTCGCCACACTACCAGAAGGACGTGGAGGCTTTGGAGAGGGTACAGAAGATGTTTACCAGGATGTTGCCTGGTCTGGAGGGCATTAGCTATGAGGAGAGGTTGGAAAAACTGGGATTGTTTTCAATGGAATGACGGAGGTGGAGGGGCGACATGATAGAGGTTTACAAAGTTATGAGCGGCATGGACAGAGTGGATAGTCAGAAGCTTTTTCCCAGGGTGGAAGAGTCAGTTACTAGGGGACATAGGTTTAAGGTGCGAGGGGCAAAGTTTAGAGGGGATGTGCGAGGCAAGTTTTTTTACACAGAGGATGGTGAGTGCCTGGAACTTGCTGCCAGGGGAGGTGGTGGAAGCAGATACGATAGAGACGTTTAAGAGACATCTTGACAAATATATGAATCGGAAGGGAATAGAGGGAATTGGGCCCTGGAAGTGCAGAAGGTGTTAGTTTCCGCAGGCATCAAGATCGGCGCAGGCTTGGAGGGCCGAATGGCCTGTTCCTGTGCTGTACTGTTCTTTGTTCTTTGTTCTTTGTTCTAACGCTGGTTGCTCATTGTGAGGGTCTTGTGTTTAATAGCAAGATGTGCCGGGTCAACATTGGGCACATCAACTTCTTTGGGTCAATATATTCCGCCACAGGAATATTCCCGGGCACCACTTATGGAACTGCTGTGTAAAGATACCCCTTATTTGTGGCAGGAAGACTACCAGCAGGTGTTTGAGTCCTTACAGTTGTCTCCATCAAGACAGTGTGCTACAGTATTACGGTCTGACCAAAGAGACCTCGCTCGAGGTCGACGTGTCCCAGAAGAGATTCGGCACCTTTGCATCAAAGAGTTTGTTACAAGCCCAATCCAATTACTCAAACATCGATCATGGTTTTTGGTTTTCTGCTTTTTAGTATCATTAAGTTTCACACCTACTTGTTTGGAATGCATTTACCGTGGAGACTGATCACAAGCTACTTGAAACCATATGGCATAAACCACTCAAGATTACACCTCCGTGGTTGCAGAGATTTTGGTGAAGGTCCAGGGCTGCAATTGTGACATCCGATATAAACCTGGCAGCAAAATGGTCACATCGGATACCCTGAGCAGGTTGCCTAACCTGAATAAAGATGCCAATGTCTCGCTGGATTTGCATGTCCACAGTTTTGATACTGATATTGAAGATGTCCTACAATTCGACCTCATGAGTTTTGGGCCTCACAAATGTGAGCAACCAAGAGATGAGATGGCATGTGACCCTACCCTACTGTTGTTGTGGAAGGTGATTGTGGAAGGATAGCCTGACACCATACAGGAAGTAATCGAATGTCTATGCTGTTTCGGCCCGTATCAGGACAAGCTCGGTTATATCACAGGGAGTGATTTTCAAAGGGAAAAAGTCCTCATACCGGAAGCTCTGCATTCTGATATCCTAGCCCAAAGGCATTTGGGTATAGAATGTACCAGACGGCTTGCCAGAGAGACGGTCTACTGGCCAGGAATCAACAGTGATATTGAGACGGTGGTGAAATCCTGTGAGGCATGTCAAAGTTGTCAGCCAAATCAACAGAAGGCACCCTTGATCCCACATAAACACCTTCACATGCATGAACTAAGATCGGCACAGATTTATTTCATGCTCAAGGTGATAATTGCCTCCTTGTTATGGATTACTTCACCAAGTTTCCGATCATCAGGCAGCTGTGAGATACGTCAAGTGCAGTGTTTGCTGATATGGTCAGTGCTCTGTTCAGCTTATTTGGTGTGCCGGAAAAAATCATCTCTGATAATGGGCCACAGTATGCAGGAAGATCATTCCAAGACGTGTGTGCCAGGTGGGGAGTCCATCATGTGACATCATCACCACATTATCCAAAGTCCAAAGGCATGGCTGAGCGCATGGTGGTCACAATCAAATTACTAATTTTAAAGAGTAGGCAGACAGGACAAGATTTCAAGGTTGCGATGCTGCACCTCTGAGCTACTCCATCGGACATGGGCTTATCGTCGCCTGCAGTGTTGATGTTTGGAAGGCAGGTAAGAACTACCCTGCCCAGTCATCATCTCTCTAAGTTTTTCACAGTAAAGGATAGATGTCTTTCTAAACAAGAGAAGATGAAGGCATCGCACAACAGGCACACAGGACCAGAATTGGCTCAATTTCGATTAGGACAGAAGGTCAGAGTCTTCAATCATGCACCAGGAATGTGGTATCGTGCAGAGGTTGCTGGGATATGTGACCAGCCAAGATCGTATGAGGCGCAGACACCCAGTGGTACAATTCTGTGGCGGAACCAAAGTCAATTCAGACAGCTGTACGACAACACTACATGTGACGAGCCTGTAACATTGCATACACGTTCAAAGACAAAATTTGAAGATGAACAGAGGCTACGAGCCCAGAGGAAGAACATGCTAACCAGAGAGCTGAGTCTTAGAGGAATCCTCAAGATGAGTTCAGCTCTGGTAAGATGTTCACGATGACAAGATTGGAATGAATAAGCAAACCTCCGTTATGTTTCAGGGAGTGTTAAATTTGCTTACCTGTAAATAACGTTTTGTTTTAATCATGTATAGTTAGCCTGAACTGCAACATATTGTTTATTTTACATTTTTTTTAAAAGGGGGATATTGTGGGATGTCATAAGAGCAGACCATCTTTAAGAGCTGTAAGTGAAGATCATCAGAGGAAGTGATGTCATGTCACACATGGCCAGCTAGTTTTGGGACGTGTTTAGGTGTCCTTGTGCAATAATAAAATCCATGTTTTCTTTGAATATTACTTGGAGTCCTGTGAGTCTTGCAATTGTTACATACCAAAGGATCAAGTAATATAAACAACACTGTTTGCGATAGGAGACTTCCATCTGAGATAAAGAGGTCTAATCTTTCTAGCCTGGGCTGAATTTACCCCTAGATGCTTGATGTAAAAGTGGGTTTAAAAGCAGAAAACTTTTAAGTATTCCATTCCTTGGCACTGATGTGAACTTGAGAAAGTCAACAATTCAGCAGAAATAAAGCACTCAGCTACTTACAGTGTGCACAGTGTAATGAGCAGAGAAGGTTTAACCATCTGCACAACTTTTATTGGAGCCTTTCTTGTTCTGAGAGGCTAAAGTGGAAGTGGGGCACTGAGCAGATGATCCCACAGTTGGTGTTGCACCTCCACGTGGTTCTTGGCATTGAATGATCAGATTCATTATAGGGAGCAATATGGATTGAAGACAGGTCACATGTTTCTACTGGTTCCAGAAGAAAACACACCAATTTATTATGGTTGCTGCTGTGTGATCAGCTGCTCATTCTCTTTGGCTTCTTTGTCTCGAGAGACAATGGGTAAGTGCCTAGAGGTGGTCAGTGGTTTGTGGAGCAGCGCCTGGAGTGTCTATAAAGGCCAATTCTAGAATGACAGACTCTTCTACAGGCACTGCAGATAAAATTGGTTGTCAGGGCTGTTACTCAGTTGGCTCTCTCCTTGCACTTCTGTCTTTTATCCTGCCAAATTCTAAGTCTCTTTGGCTCGCCACTCTGGCGATCACTGGCAATTGACTCCCACGACTTGTGATCAATGTCACAGGACTTCATGTCTCATTTGCAGACGTCTTTAAAGCGGAGACATGGATGGCCGATGGGTCTGATCCCAGAGACAAGCTCGCTGTACAGTGCGTCTTTGGGGATCCTGCCATCTTCCATGCGGCTCACCTGGCCAAGCCATCTCAAGCGTCGCTGGCTCAGTAGGGTGTATATGCTGGGGATGTTGGCCTCCTTGAGGACTTCTGTGTTGGAGATACGGTCCTGCCACCTGATGCCAAGGATTCTCCGGAGGCAGCGAAGATGGAATGAATTGAGACGTCGCTCTTGGCTAACGTACGTTGTCCAGGCCTCGCTGCCGTAGAGCAAGGTACTGAGGACACAGGCTTGATACACTTGGACTTTTGTGTTCTGTGTCAGTGCGCGATTTTCCCACACTCTCTTGGCCAGTCTGGACATAGCAGAGGAAGCCTTTCTGATGGGCTTGTTGAATTCTGCATCGAGAGACAGGTTACTGGTGATAGTTGAGCCTAGGTAGGTGAACTCTTGAACCACTTCCAGAGTGTGGTCGCCGATATTTATGGATGGGGAATTTCTGACGTCCTGTCCCATGATGTTCGTTTTCTTGAGGCTGATGGTTAGGCCAAATTCGGTGCAGGCAGCCGCAGTCCTGTCGATGAGTCTATGCAGACACTGTTCAGTGTGAGATGTTAATGCAGCATCGTCAGCAAAGAGGAGTTCCCTGATGAGGACTTTCCGTACTCTGGTCTTCGCTCTTAGATGGGCAAGGTTGAACAACCTGCCACCTGATCTTATGTGGAGGAGCTGGAATTGATTACTCTAGTAACGAATATGACACTTTTAGTGCATCTGCAAGCATCTGATTAGATAATATTAGTGATGTCTCCTGTGGAATGTTAAAAGTTAAGGGCAATTGTGACTTTAAGAGCAATGGACAGAATGATGCCTGTGGTGGATGCAGTCTGTAGATTAGTTGCAGTATGTCGCATAACTCAGTGATAGCTTTTTTGATCATGTAACACCTCCAGAGACACTACTCCTCTGAAAAACACAATTATGTCCTTCCATCAGTATATTTTGCTATGAAGGGACTTGTGGGTTTGAACTGTGTTCTTCTGATGCTGCCTGACCAGTCTGGAATCCCTTCTGTGGCTATAAAGCACTTTGGGGCATACTGAGGTTGTAACAGGCACTATATAAATGCTTTATTATTCCTCCTCTTCTTTCTTTATTATTCCTCTTCTTTTTCTGCCAATAAACAAATATGCAAAGGAATTTGCAAAGAGAAACCCATTGTGTCTTGTGTTAAATGCAAAGAAAAATCAAGAGCAAAATTAGCTGTCTCGCTGTATATAGCACATAGTAGTTGCAAGCAGGAAAAAAAACCTCTTCAACCGATTGAAAAATAGACTTTTAATTTGTTCTGCAAACATTGATGCTATATTCTTTAAACCTTCTTCCAATTTCTACTGAGCACTTGGTAACCCTGGATGCTGTTGGAAAGATCAAAGGAATGATGTGAAGATTAAATTTATGTTTTAATATGTTTTATTTATTTTAATGAATTTATTTTGTTGCATAAATACTATATGTGTATATACACTGAAACAATTGCAACTCCAGCTGTTTGAAACAAAGATGTAATGGGATCTCAGAAATACAATTACACTCCACTAACAGAGATAACACAGCATACAAATATTTAAAGTGCTCATGAAGGACAAATTAGACAGAAAAAGAAAATTATAGGATTATGAGGAAACAGCAGGGAAGTGGGACTAATTGGTTATCTCTTTCAAAGAGCTGGCACAGAACCATGGGAATGGTGCCCAGCAGTCAATGGGCTGAGATTCTTTCGACATTGCATTGAGAAATGGGAGAGTTGGAGAGTCCCTCAATGTTAAGGATGGGAAGGGCTGGGAATTCACTGAAGGAGGTCATTTAGCCTATCATACTTGAGCCTGCTCTTTGAAAGAATAATCCAATTAGTCCCACTCCCCTGCTCTTTCCTCATGGCCTTGCAATTTTTTTTCCAATTCAAGTACTTATCCCATTCCCTTTTCAATGTTATCAAATCTGCTTCCACTACCCTTTAAGGCAATGCAATCCAAATTGCTGCTTAAAAAAGGTTTGTCCTCATGTCACCTCTGGTTCTTTTGCCAATTATCTTAAATCTGTGTCCTAAGTTACTGTCCCTTCTGCCACTGGAAATAATTTCTTCTTACTTACTCTATGAAAATCCTTCATCTTTTTAACACCTATAAATCACCCTTTAACCTTCTCTGCTCTAAGGACAACAGCCCTAGCTTCTCCACTTTCTCTATGTAACTGAAATCCTGCATCTCTATTATCATTCTAGTAAATCACCGTTGCATCCTCACTAAGGCCTTGACATTCTTCTTAAAATTTAGTGCCAGAATTGAACTCCATACTCTAGCTATGGACTAACAAAGGTTTTTAAAAGGTTTAGTACAACTTCCTTGCTTTTATACTCTAGGTCTGGTTATAAAGCCAAGGATCCAGTATGTTTTTTTAACAACCTTCACAACTTGTCCTGCTATCTTCAAAGATTTGTGAACATACCCCTCAGGTCTCCCTGTTTCTGCACCCCTTTAACATTGTATCATTCAGTTTATATCGACCCTCCTCATTCTTCTCATCAAAATACGTCGCTTCATACTCGGCATTAAATTGCATCTGCCACTTGTCCGCCCATTTTACCAATATGGATTGGTATGTCCTCCTCTAGTCTGTTACTACCCTCTTCATTATTTACTACTATCATGCTAGGCCCACACCTGCCAAGAATGAGGCAAATTGGTTTTGCCGTGAACATTGATTTGAACTGTTGCTGGAGTGAAGAAAGGACTTGTTAAACAGATCAGCCATGGCTGGAAGAGACAGTTGCATATTAACAAATGGTGATTAAAAGGACAAAGGGCCATTCCCTGACACATTCAACCCACAATGGACCTTGATCACCAGGTATTGTGTGTCGGAGAAGCGTTCCAGAGACTGCTAAGGTCATCCAATCCAAGACGTGATCAGAACAGTTAGTCACATGACTGGCCTGCTTGGCAACCTGGGGTTTTCTGAATTGTACAAACAGTTTGAACTCAGACAGTGTCTGTTTATTCCTGGACTGAGAAAATCTCTCCTGTCAGCTCTCATCTCTTTCTCACAAGCCTCTGAATCCACTGAAGACACATGAACCCCAAGAGAGAAAAGTCTCCTACAGGTAACAAGGTTTAAGAAGAATACTGGACCCCAACGAAAAGCAAGATCTACCTACAATCAAGGACTCTATAGTGTGCTCGAAGAACTGTAACAAACCGTATCTTCAGATATTGCCTCAAATGTTTCCACTTTATTTTTCTTCTGCTGTTTTCTGTCTCTGTTTGCATATGTGTATCGCATGTGCATGCTAGCGTGGGCGCATTGTGTATCTGTAGGCATCAACTGAATTAGAGTTTAAGTTTAAGTTGAATAAATTTCAACTTTTCTTCTTTCAATCTAAGAAAACCTGTATGTACTGGTTTCTTTGCCTTATAATTGGAAAGCAGTGAACAAGGATTCACCAAGGGGGAGCTAAAAACACAGTGGCCAGGATTTCACTTTGGGCGGACAGGAGCCGGCCACCCGACTGAAAAGTCGGTGGCAAACCCACTTCTGCCTCACCTGGGGATCGGGCCCGCATTTTACGGGTCCCCAGGCTTTAATTGTTTCATGATGGGACTTTCAGCTGCTTGAGGGAGGAAGTTCCATCTCATTGAGCTACACTCCCCCCCACCACCCACCCCCACCGAGACAATCAGAAGCTGCCTGCTTTTCGGAGGCACTTTTCGGAGGCACTCCCGGCTCCAGGACGCCCACTTGCCACATGTAAAATTCGCGTGCAGGTGGGCGAAGGCCCTTCAGTGGCCACTAAAGAGCCTTGATTTGCCTGGGGCGTACGGGTCGTTTTTCGCACCCCCCCCGGCCCTACGTAAAGGTGGGGGGCAGAGACAGGAGGGGGTCGGGAAAGCCTCCCGGAGCCTCCCGCTCCATTTCCCACCACCCTCCCCGCCACCATCCGGCTCATTGCGTTAAATTCCGGCCAGTGTGTTTTAAAATTAAACCCTGTTACAGTAAGACTAGGTGAAGTCTGAAAGGGAACCCTAGACCTCTTTCTCACCTGGTCATAACAACTACATTTACAAGTTCTGTGTCATCTGCAAACTTTGAAATTATGCCCTATATACCCAAGGTCAGGTCACTAACATGTATCAAAAAGAGCAGTGGTCTTAATTCTGACCCTATTATATGGAAGCACCACAGTATACTTCCCTCCAGTCTGCAAAATAACCATTTACCACTACTCTCTGCTTTCTGTCTCTTTTCACCCAGAGGCTGGTCAGGGTCTGGAACTCATTCCCTCAAAGGGTAGTAGAGGCAGATACCCTCATTAGATCTAAAATATACTTGGATATGCACCTGATGTGCCATAACTTTCAGGGCTATGGAACAAATGATGGAAAGTGGCACTAGTATGGATAGCTCTTTTGCAGCCAGCACAGACATGATGGGCCAAATAGCTTCTGCCTGTGCCATAAATATTCAAAGTTTTGTATCCACTCTGCCACTGCCTCTTTCATTACCTACAATTTTGCTAACAGGTGGTGCTTTATAAAATGCCTTTTGAAAGTCCATATACACAACATCAACCCTAATACCCTCATCAACCCTCTCCATTACTTCATCAAACATTTCAATAAGTTTGTCAAACATGAGTTGCCTTGAACAAATCTGCCGTGACTGTCATTTTAACCATTATTTTTCCAAGTGACTATTTTGGCTCAGATTATTGTCTCTAAAAGTTTCCACACCAATGTTAGTTAGATACAGTTGCCAGGATTATCCCTCTCCCCTTTTATAAACAGTGATGTAGCATTTGCAATCCTCCAGTCCTCTGGCACCACTCCCATATTTAGGAGGAGTTCTAAGATTGTGGTCAGAGCCTCGACTATCTCCATCCTTATTTCTCTCAGTAAACTAGAATGCATCCCATCTAGTCTTGTGACTCTTCTACTTAGAGCACTGTCAATTTTTAAGGACCTCTTCTTTATTTTTATCCTACCCAATTTCTATACTACCTCACCCTTTACTGTAACAAGAACTGTGTCCAGGATGGGGAGGGTTGGGGCTTCCATGAACAATAATGGAAAGGATGACGTGAGCTCAGGATTCCATTTGCATGATAAGAGGTTGGAAAGGGCAGGGATTCCTTTTCTGCAATTGAAGGCTGTGGCTGGATAAGCTCAGAAAATCCTTGAAGGGCCAGGGGGAGCTGGAAGTATGCAGCAGGGCAGTCAGTATCTAAAGTAAAAAGAAAGGGTATGAAGTTTCAAATATGTATTTTTCATCAAAACTGATGAAAGTTCTGGCTGACCTGTGGTGCCATTGCCAGATTTATCACAACCACAATAGTAGGGTGTGTAATTTGAAAGGGCAAATGGAATACCATGAGGATCATACATACCGAGGACGAGTAAATGCAGATTAAAGAAGCACATGACCTTAACTGGAGAAAATATTGACTGATATCTGCAAGAAAAAACATACAGTACAATGCCTGATGGGATAATAAAGTGAAGGAAACTGAACAGTAAAGGAACCTGTAAAAAGAACTGCAGAAACAAGGCAATCAGAGGGACAAAAAGGGATCTGGATAACAAGCATTGCAAATAGAAGCCAAACGCGACGGTAAGACATTTTTCCAGTATTATACTGCAACAGGATTATTGAAGGTGAACTGAGATCCCTTAAGAATGTAAATAGTATTGCAGCTAAAAATGGTTGACATATTAAATTAGTACTCGAAGTATTCACTAGAGAAGCCATTAGTATTATGCTACCTATCAAAGGAGGTTCTATAGCTAAACTTTGTCTAATGACTTTGATAATCACGTTCTGGACATCTAGACAGGCTTAAAGGGCTCAAAACCAATAAACCCCCAAGGATGTATGATATGTACCTGAGGGTGTGATGTAAGACAAGTGAAGAAATCTACAAGTTATGGGTGTCATCATGATGAAACAAATCCAGGTAGCTATAGGTCAATTATCCTCAAATCAGTAAGTGCACTTCTCAAGGGCAAATAGGGATGGGCAATAAATGTTGGCCTAGTCAGCAGCACCCACATCCCATGCACAAATAAAAAAAGAAATGGTATTGATCTTTAGGAGGAAAGTTGAGGATTACCTAAATTAAAATCACTTAGTAACAGTTTCAGAGGTTGTTGAACTAACAAAGACCACAGCCTATCCAATTTGCCTTCGACCATCCTGATTATTGTCTGAGACAATGATAATAGAGTTGAGAATTGCTGAAAACAGAGACATGTTGTCGGAGCTTTTCGTCTTGCACATATCAGGACAATACGCAAGAATAACCAATGTAAGAGAAAACAACAACTTGTACTGCATGAGAAGAAAGTGCTGATTGGTAGAGGCATTGCTATGGAGAATGCACCAGGTTATGGTGACCGACAGTTAACTGCCAAACTTTGTTTGAAATTTAAACCAGGCAGCTTGACTCTGATCGGTCAAAGCATTGCCCTGAGGAATGAAGCAACAAATGGCTGTCACTTATTTTGTTCAGCTGAATCAGCTGCAATGTGTGGACATGTTCTTTCTGTCTGCAAAGAACAGGGCTCTGTGTATTAATATATGTAGCTTCCAGTACGCACCACACTGCGAGTCCTAGTGACAATCTTAAATTGGTTGACAGCATAGTTCTGAGCACACTAAGGCATATTTAGCAAATTTTGTCTAATTGCGGAATCACATCTAATGTTGGACACTGTGTTTTGAGTTTTGCAAGCACGTGCTGATTGAGTACGGACTGTACCTTGCCCATCGCGAACAGCAGAAGGGACATGTTGTTAGATACGATCCGCCAGCCTTTGGGACACACGGCCTCGATACCTAGCGTCACAGTGACATTGAAATTCATATATCACATTTGTGTGATAGGTAGGATGTCTTTTTGGCTTGACGGCAGCATCCTGTTAGTGGTGAACACCACATGTGTTGCTACTCAATAGTAGCAGCATGAAACAGCTAGCTTT
This sequence comes from Heterodontus francisci, assembly GCF_036365525.1. Lineage (NCBI taxonomy): Eukaryota > Metazoa > Chordata > Chondrichthyes > Heterodontiformes > Heterodontidae > Heterodontus > Heterodontus francisci. The sequence continues at coordinate 44,748,236 of NC_090375.1, forward strand.
ATCTGTTGCTCAGATTTTTGGGATACATTACCCTTTGATGGTAATTTGAGGTAGACTGGGCACTTTTAATTTTTATTCATTTGTGGGATGTGGGCATCGCTGACTAGGCCAGCATTTATTGCCCATCCTTAATTGTCCTTGAACTGAATGGCTTGCTGGGCCATTTTAGAGGGCATTTAAGAGTCAACCACATTCCTGTGGGTCTGGAGTTACATGTAGGCCAGACCAGATCAGGACAGCAGATTTCCTTTCCTAAAGGACATCAGGGCTAAAAATTACGGCCTAGGCCCATTCATAAGTTTGTGCGACATGCAGCGAGAAATGATCTGATCAGGGTAACCATTGTCATGCAAGATGTCTTTGTTCGCCCTATTGCAGCATTGGCTTACATGGTGAGCAAATGGTTTGGGCCTTATTTATGAGGTTGCCAGTAAGACCAATCTTATAGAGTGTGGAAATGTAAGAATCCCAACGCGTGTATTGACCAGTGAAGGTAGGTAGATGAAAAACTTCGACAACATGTCTCTATTTTCAGCAATTCTCTAGTTCTGTACTATCAAACAACTATTTGATAATAGAGCTGTTGCATAATCATAGCAATCAATCTCCATCAATTAGTCGATAACAATCCAGGAATGACATGAGAAAAACTCCAGTGGTGGAGAGCTTTGGGAACCATAGGTCCAATATCACCATTATTCTCGCAAGCATGTTAAGTGTAGCACATGTCATGACTCATTTCAGAAGATGCATCCTGCCTAACCAATCTCCTGGACTTGTTTTTGTAGAAATTACCTTCTAAGAGGACAGTGGGGATATCCTGTGATGTAGTTGTTTTAAATTTGTTCTTAGGATATGGGCATCGCTGACAAGGCCAGCATTTATTGCCCATCCCGAATTGCCCTTGAGGAGGTCGTGGTGAGCTGCCTACTTGAACCGCTGCAGTCCATGTTGGGTAGGTACACCCACAGTGCTGTTAGGAAGGGAGTTCCAGGATTTTGGTCCAGCGACATTGAGGGAACGGTGATATAGTTCCAAGTCAGGATGGTGTGTGATTTGGAGGAGAACTTGCAGGTGGTGGTGTTCCCATGTAACTGCTGCCCTTGTCCTTCTAGGTGGTAGAGGTCGCGGGTTTGGAAGGTGCTGTCGAAGGAGCATTGGTGTGTTGCTGCAGTGCATCTTGTAGATAGTACATACCACTGCCACTGTGCATCGGTGGTGAAGGGAGTGAATGTTTGTGAATGGGGTGCCAATCAAGTGGGCTGCTTTGTCCTGGATGGTGTCAAACTTCTTAAGTGTTGTTGGGGCTGCACCCATCCAGGCAAGTGGAGAGTATTCCATCACACTCCTGACTTGTACCTTGTGGATGGTGTACAGGCTTTGGGGAGTCAGGAGGTAAGTTACCCACTGCAGAATTCCCAGCCTCTGACCTACTCTTGTAGCCACAATATTTACTCCAGTTCAGTTTCTGGTCAATGGTAACCCCTATGATATTGATAGTGGTGAATTGTAATGCCGTTGACTATCAAGGGGAGATGGTAAGATTCTCTCTTGTTGAAGATGGTCATTGCCTGGCACTTGTGTGGTGTGAATGTTACTTGCCACTTATCAGTCCATGCCTGGATATTGTCCAGGTCTTGCTGCATTTCTTCTTGGACTGCTTCAGTATCTGCAGAGTCACGAATGGTGCTGAACATTGTGCAATCATGAGCAAACATCCCCACTTCCAATCTTATGACGGAAGGAAGGTCATTAATGAAGCAGCAGAAGATGGTTGGGCCTAGGACACTACCCTGAGGAACTCCTGCAGTGATGTCCGAGAGCTGAGATGATTGACTGCCAATAACCACAGCCGTCTTCCTTTGTGCTAGAAATGACTCCAACCAGCGGAGAGTTTTCCCCCTGATTCCTATTGACTCAAGTTGACTCCAGTTTTGATCGGTCTTCTTGATGCCATACTCGGTCAAATGCTACCTTGATGTCAAGGGCAGTCATTCTCACCTCACCTCTTGAGTTCAGCTCTTTTTTTGCATTTTTGAACTAAGACTGTAATGAGGTCAGGAGTTGAGTGGCTCTGGTGGAACCCAAACTGAGTGTCACTGAGCAGGTTATTGCAAAGCAAAACTGCTTGGTAGCACTGTTGATGACACCTTCTATCACTTTACTGATGATTCAGAGTAGACTGATGAGGCAGTAATTGGCCGAGTTGGATTTGTCCTGCTTATTGTGTACAGGACATACCTGGGCAATTTTTCACATTACTGGGCAGATGCCAGTGTTGTAGCTGTACTGAAACAGCTTGGCTAGGGGTGCGGCAAGTTCTGGAGCACATGTCTTCAGTACTATAGCCAGAATATTGTCAAGGTCCATAGTCTTTGCAGTATCCAGTGCCTTCAGTCGTCTGGGTGTTCAGGTCCATTGTTCCCTGAAGGTGGCAACGCAGGTCAATAGAGTGGTCAAGAAGGCATACGGCATGCTTTCCTTCATCGGACGAGGTATTGAGTACAAGGGTTGGCAGGTCATGTTACAGTTGTATAAGACTTTGGTTCGGCCACATTTGGAATACTGCGTGCAGTTCTGGTCGCCACATTACCAAAAGGGTGTAGATGCTTTGGAGAGGGTGCAGAGGAGGTTCACCAGGATGTTGCCTGGCATGGAGGGCGCTAGCTATGAAGAGAGGTTGAGTAGATTAGGATTATTTTCATTAGAAAGACGAAGGTTGAGGGGGGACCTGATTGAGGTGTACAAAATCATGAGAGGTATAGACAGGGTGGATAGCAAGAAGCTTTTTCCCAGAGTGGGGGATTCAATTACTAGGGGTCACGAGTTCAAAGTGAGGGGGGAAAAGTTTAGGGGGGATATGCGTGGAAAGTTCTTTACGCAGAGGGTGGTGGGTGCCTGGAACGCGTTGCCAGCGGAGGTGGTAGACGCGGGCACGATAGCGACTTTTAAGATGTATCTAGACAGATACATGAATGGGCAGGAAGCAAAGAGATACAGACCCTTAGAAAATAGGCGACATGTTTAGATAGAGGATCTGGATCGGCGCAGGGTTGGAGGGCCAAAGGGCCTGTTCCTGTGCTGTAATTTTCTTTGTTCTTTTTTCTCTTTGTTCTTTGTCTCTTGATATCACGCGGAGTGAATCGAGTTGGCATGCCTAGTATAGCTAGTATATGGAGGCTTTCAGAAAGCCTTTTATCAAACCGCACATGGAAGGTTATGGATGTTCTAGATAAATCAGAAGTGGGTAATGAATTGGCTGAAAGACAGGAAACAGTCGGCACTAATTAGGGGAATGATGCCAGGCTGGGGTGATGTATTGAGTGAAATGCCACAGGGACTGGTTCTGAGTAGCCCCTGCAGTTTTTATTCCACACAGATGACCCAGATTCACAAAAAACATTAAAATATTGTCAAATTCACAAATGATGCCAAACTAGGTAGAGCAGTGAAGCCACTGAAGGCTGGGACATATCTGCAAATGGTCAGAATAATGACAAGTGAAACTCAATGCAAGTATGAATATTGTCCGATAGATTGAAAATATTTTTGTTTACATTTGTTCTTGGGATGTGGGCATTACAGACAGAGGCAACCTTATTTCACCAAGAATGTACTGGCGGAGCTTCTTCGTGAACTTGAGGAGAAACATTTTCACGCAGCGAGTGGTTAAGGTCTGGAATGTGCTGCCTCAGAACATGGTGCAGGCAAGTTCAATTGACCAAATCTTTCTTCTTTGGCCTCCTTGTCTCAAAAGACAATGGGTAAGAGCCTGGAGGCGGTCAGTGGTTTGTGAAGCAGTGTCTGGAGTGGCTATAAAGGCCAATTCTAAAGTGACAGACTCTTCCACAGGTGCTGCAGATAAAATTGGTTGTAGAGGCTGTTACACAAGAGTTGGCTCTCTCCTTGCGCTTCTGTCTTTTTTCCTGCCAACTGCTAAGTCTCTTCTACTCGCCACGCTGTACCCCCCACCTCTGTGGTTGCCCGCCAGCTCTGGCGATTGCTGGCAACTGACTCCCACAACTTGTGATCAATGTCACAGGACTTCATGTCACGTTTGCAGACGTCCTTAAAGCGGAGACAAGGACGGCTGGTGGGTCTGATACCAGTGACGAGCTCGCTGTACAACATGTCCTTGGGGATCCTGTCATCTTCCATGAGGCTCACATGGCCAAGCCATCTCAGGCGCCGCCAGCTTAGTAGGGTGTATATGCTGGGGATGTTGGCCGCCTCGAGGACTTCTGTGTTGGAGGTACGGTCCTGCCACCTGATGCCAAGGATTCTCCAGAGGCAGCGAAGATGGAATGAATTGAGACGTCGCTCTTGGCTAACGTACGTTGTCCAGGCTTCGCTGCCGTAGAGCAAGGTACTGAGGACACAGGCTTGATACACTTGGACTTTTGTGTTCTGTGTCAGTGCGCCATTTTCCCACACTCTCTTGGCCAGTCTGGACATAGCAGAGGAAGCCTTTCCCATGCGCTTGTTGAATTCTGCATCGAGAGACAGGTTACTGGTGATAGTTGAGCCTAGGTAGGTGAACTCTTGAACCACTTCCAGAGTGTGGTCGCCGATATTTATGGATGGGGCATTTCTGACGTCCTGTCCCATGATGTTCGTTTTCTTGAGGCTGATGGTTAGGCCAAATTCGGTGCAGGCAGCCGCAGTCCTGTCGATGAGTCTATGCAGACACTGTTCAGTGTGAGATGTTAATGCAGCATCGTCAGCAAAGAGGAGTTCCCTGATGAGGACTTTCCGTACTCTGGTCTTCGCTCTTAGATAGGCAAGGCTGAACAACCTGCCACCTGATCTTATGTGGAGGAAAATTCCTTCTTTTGAAGACTTGAACGCATGTAGGAGCAGCAGGGAGAAGAAGATCCCAAACATTGTAGGCGCGAGAACACAGTCCTGTTTCACGCCACTCAGGATAGGAAAGGGGTCTGATGAGGCGCCGCTGAATGGTGCCTTTCATATTGTCATGGAATGAGGTGATGAAACTTAGTAGCTTTGGTGGGCATCCGATCTTTTCTACTAGTCTGAAGAGACCACATCTGCTGACGAGGTCAAAGGTTTTGGTGAGATCAATGAAAGCAACGTAGAGGGGCATTGTTGTTCACGGCATTTCTCCTGCAGCTGGCGAAGGGAGAACAGCATGTCGATGGTGGATCTCTATGCTCGAAAGCCACACTGTGCCTCAGGGTAGACACGCTCAGCCAGCTTCTGGAGTCTGTTTAATGCATTCAAAAGGGAATTAGACAGTTATATGAAAAGGAAGAATGTGCAGGGTTATGAAGAGAAGGCAGGGGAATGGAACTGAGGCAGTTACACTTTCAGAGAACCAGTGTAGACATGATGGGCGAAATGGCCTCATTCTGCGCTGTAACAATTCTGTGATTCTGTGCACTGCTGCATTCCTTATAATGACAGTGCTCCCATGATCATGTTCGGTAGAGATTTCCAGACTTTTGACCTAGCGATGATAAAGGAGCAGTTACATATTTGTAAGTGAGGACTGTGTGTGAACTTGGTGAGGAATTCAGAGGTGTTGGCATTCCCACTATGTTACCATTTTGATGGTAGAGGTCACAGGGCTGTGAATTGCTGGTGAATTACTGTAGTATAGATAGTATACTATTGCTATGGGCTGGATGTTGTTGGGTTTGTTGAACATTGTTGTGGCTGCACCTACCCAGGCAAATGGTGAGTATTCCATCACAGTCCTAAACAGAGCTTTGTAAATGATGGAAAGGCTCTGACCTTCAAGCACATCCCCAAAATCTCTCAAGCAAAATTGACAGGTGATGAAAGCAGATACAGGTGTTGTGATGTAGAATTACTCGCACCTACTACTTCTGATGCAGGTAGCATGCAAACTTTGTGCTACCTACTAAAATAAATGATTGCAGGATGCTGTTAAGTGGCTGCATGCCTGAGCAGGGGATGCAAAATCATGACAGGCTATCACGTTAAAGATAACCTGCACTACTTAAAGCCAGCGTGCACATCTTAAAGAGGAGGTCTGTTGTTACTAGAGCACATGCTGAAAGTCATTCCAAAAGCGATTTTGATGTGGGGAACACCCAAAAACAGCACAACATGACAGAGAGTGGGCTCCAAGATTTCCAGTGGTTCAGTGAAAGCCTTGGTGCAGGAGGGTGAGAGGAGGAGAGAGCTGATTTATCTACATGGGGTTAGGAGGCCCTCCGGTCAAACATTGCAGAAGCAGTAAAAAACCTGGCTTACAATGTTGCAAAAAATAATAGCAAGTCTGAGGATTGGGAATGTTTCAGAAACCAACAAAGGGACACCAAACAGTTGATAAAAAGGGAAAAAATAGAATATCAGAGTAAACTAGCCAGCAATATAAAAGTAGATTGTAAGAGCTTTTATAAGTACGTAGAAAGGAAAAGAGTAGCTAAAGTAGACTTTGGTCCCTTAGAGGCAGAGACAGGAGAATTCATCATGAAGAATGAGGAAATGGCAGAGGCATTGAACAAATATTTTGTGTCGGTCTTCACAGTAGAAGGCACAAATTCCATACCAGAAATAGGCAGTAACCTAGGGGCTAAAAAGAGTGATGAAATTAAAGAAATTGATATCAGTCGAGAAAAAGTATTGGAGAAACTTGAGGGACAAAAATCTGACAAGTCCCCGGGAGCAGATGGCCTACAACATAGGGTTTTAAAAGAGATAGCTACAGAGCTGATGGATGATTTTCCAGAATTCCTTAGATTCAAGAATGGTCCTATCAGATTGGAAGTTGTCAAATGTTACACCGCTTTTTAACAAAGGAGGTAGAGAGAAAACAGGTAACTACAGGCCAGTTAGCCTAACATCAGTCATTGGGAAGCTACTGGAAACTATTATTAAGGAAGTCTTAACATTGCACTTGGAAAAGCATAGTATGATTAGAACAAGTCAGCATGGTTTTACTAAAGAGAGATCCTGTTTGACAAATTTATTAGAGCTTTTTAAGGATGTAACTAGTAAGGTAAAGGGGAACCAGTAGACGTATTATATCTGGATTTCCAAAAGGCATTTGGTAAGGTGTCACATAAAAGATTAATAGACAAGATGAGGGTTCATGGTTTTGGGGGTAATATATCAGTGTGGATGGAGGATTGGTTAACAGATAGTAAGCAGAGAGTGGGCATAAATGGGGCATTTTCAAGTTGTCAGGCAGTGAATAGTGGGGTGCCACAAGGATCAGTGCTGGGACCTCAGCTATTTACACTCTATATTAATGACTTGGATGAAGAGACAGAGCATAATGTATCTATGTTTGCTGATGACACAAAGCTCGGTGGAAAGGTAAGCTGCAGAGAGGACATAGAGAGGCTTCAAAGAGATATAGACAGATTAAGTGAGTCGGCAACAAGATGGCAAATGGAGTATAATGTAGGGAAGTGTGAAGTTGTTCACTTTAGTTGTAAAAATAGAAAAGCAAAGTAGTTTTAAAAGGTGTGAAACTGGTAAGTGTTGATGTTCAGAGAGACTTGGGAGTACTCGTACAAGGAATGTACAAAGTTAACATGCAAGTGCAGCAGGCTATTAAGAAGGCAAATGGCATGTTGGCCTTTATTGCAAGGGGATTGGAGTACAGGAATAATGAAGTCTGACTAAAATTGTACAGGGCTTTGGTGAGACCGCAGCTGGAATACTGTGTTCAGTTTTGGTGTCCACATTTAAGAAAGGATATACTTGAGCTGGAGGTGGTGCAGCGAAGATTTACTAAATTGGTCCCTGGGATGAGGGGGTTGTCGTATAATGAGAGGCTGAGTAAATTGGGCCTATATTCCCTGGAGTGTAGAAGAATGAGAGGCGATCTAATTGAGACATGCAAGATTCTGAAAGGGCTTGATAGGGTAGAAGCTGAGAGATTGTTTCTAATGGTCGGGGAATCTAGAACATGGCGACACAGTCTCAGGATAAGGGGCCGATCATTCAGGACTGAGCTGAGGAGAAATTACTACACTCAAAGGGTTGTGAATCTTTGGAATTCTCTACCCCAGAGGGTTGTGTATACTCCATCATTGAACACAGTTAAGGCTGGGATAGATAGATTTTTGGTCTCACACGGAATCAATGCATATGCGGAGCAGGCAGGAAAGTGGAATTGAAGCCCAGGATCAACTATGATCATATTGAATGGCGGAGCAGGCTCAATGGGCCATATGGTCCACTTCTGCTTCTATTTCGTGTGTTCTTGTGATCAGATAGCTGTGGTGATCTATGCAAGGAGTCAAGCTGTGAGCACCTGGATGCAGTGCTGCAAAACATTCAATGACCTCACACGAGGGGTGAAAGTCTTTGAATGTATCTTCAAACGCCATATCCTAACAACTACACCATGAGCCTTACACAGTGCTCAATGCACCACACCCCCATCACCCAACTACCATAAATCTCGATCACTGACAACTGATAGCCAATACCCATAACATCACCTCATCCTCACACACTTAACATTCTTGAAAGCCTTACACCCACATCACCAGCTTGCATACATTGCCAGCTATTCAACCATACAGCCACATCACCGAAGCAGACTGTACCAAACTCACTGACACATTGCCTGTCTCTTGCAGGACAAGTTGGGGTATTACCGGAAGTGGAAGGAGCTAACCGACGAGGTACAGGCATGATTGCATGTCCTTAGCCTGATGGAGGAGACAGTGGTCACCAACATTGGGGTGGGCGTCGCTGAGGCTGTGGCTAGTGGTGGGGCTAAAACTATCGAAGATGACAGTACCCTTATACCTAATCCTCCTCTCACATCCCACTTCTCCCTCTTCTCACAATTTCTTCTGATTTACAAGCAGAAGATGGTGTAAGCATGCACTTCTTGCTTTCCACCCCTCCCCTCACCACAACTATACCCTTGTGCCTTTATCCTTTTGGACACACAAGAATTTCTACCTGGCCAAACAGTGGTGGAAGAGCAAGAGGTGGAAAAGCAGGAAGACAGTGAGGTCTTCAATTCGATTCACACCGCATGATATCAAGAAACAACTGAAGGCACTGCTTCCTACAAAGGCTATGGGTCCTGACAACATTCCGGCAATAGTACTGAAGACCAGTGCTTCTGACCTGGCTGTGCCCCTAGCCAAGCTGTTCCAGTACAGCTACAACACTGGCATCTATCCGACAATGTGAAAATTGCCCAGGTATGTCCTGTTGACAAAAAGCAAGACAAATCCAACCCGGCCAATTACTGCCCTTCAGTCTACTCTGGATCATCAGTAAAATGAGGGAAGGTGTCATCAACAGTGCCATCAAGCAACACTTGATTAGCAATAACCTGCTCAGTGACTCTCAGTTTGGGTTCTGCCAGGGCCACTCAGCTCCTGACTTCATTACAGCCTTGGTTCAAACATGGACAAAAGAGCTGAACTCAAGAGGTGACATGAGAGTGACTGCCCTTGACATCAAGGCAGCATTTGACCGAGTCAAGCATCAAGGAGCACGAACAAAACTGAAGTCAATGGGAATCGGGGGAAAACTCTCCGCTGATTGGAGTCATACCTGACACAAAAGAAGATGGCTGCGGTTGTTGGAGGTCAATCATCTGAGCTCCAGGACATCACTGCAGGAGTTCCTCAGAGTAGTGTCCCAGGCCCAACCATCTTCAGCTGTTTCATCAATGACCTTCCTTCAATCATAAGGTCAGAAATGGGGATGTTCGCTGATGATTGCACAATGTTCAGCACCATTTCCCACTCCTCAGATACTGAAGCAGTCCGTGTAGAAATGCAGCAAGACCTGGACAATATTCAGGCTTGATTTGATAAGTGGCAAGTAACGTTCGTGCCACACAAGTGCCAGGCAATGACCATCTCCAGCAAGAGCGAATCTAACCATCTCCCCTTGACATTCAATGGCATTACCAATGGCATCACCAGTATCAAACATCCTAGGGGCTACTATTGACCAGAAACTGAACTGGAGTAACCATATAAATACCATGGCTACTAGAGCAGGTCAGAGGCTGGGAATCCTGCGGTGAGTAACTCATCTCCTGACTCCCCAAAGTCTGTCCACCATCTACAAGTCACAAGTCAGGAGTGTGATGGAATACTCTCCACTTGTCTGGATGGTTGCAGCTCCAACAATACTCAAGAAGCTTGACACCACCCCAGAACAAAGTAACCCACTGATTCGCACCCCATCCACAAACATTCACTTCCTCCATCACCGACGCACAGTGGCAGCAGTGTGTACCATCTACAAGATGCACTGCAGCAATGCACTAAGGCTCCTTCGACAGCACCTTGCAAACCCACAACCTCTATCACCTAGAAGGACAAGGGAAGCATGGGAACACCATCACCTGCAAGTTCCCCTCCAAGCCACACACCATCCTGACTTGGAACTATATCGTCATTCCTTCACTGTCACTCGGTCAAAATCCTGCAACTCCCTTCCTAACAGCACTGTGGGTGTACCTACCCCACATGGACTGCAGCAGTTCAAGAAGACAGCTCAGCACCATTTTCTCAAGGGCAAATAGGGATGGGCAATGAATGCTGGCCTAGCCAACAACGCCCACATCCCATGAAAGAATTTTTAAAAACCTGCAGGGCTACGGACCAAATGCTGAAAGGTGGGATTAGGCTGGGTGGCTCGTTTTTTGGCCGGCGATGGGCCAAATGGCCTCTTTATGTACCATAGATGTTCTATGATTCTATTTCTAGAAATAGAATCTAATTCTAAGGAGCCAGATTTTGTGGTCCAAGTCTTCAATAACTGTAACTCATCTTCCCAGTTTCTGCTTGATGCCTGATCCTTCTTGTAAAGCACTTTGCTGTTTTAAAGAATTTTTTTTCAGTTAATTGATCATGTTAAGATGACTGCAGTAGACTCATCATTGGTCTCAATGTCTCTGAACCAGGGAGAGGAATAATTTGCCGGATTTGTGCTCTTGGTTGCGATGCAGTGATTAATTGTCTTTGTGGGTTGTTTGTGTGTGTTGTGTATGTTTGCATGCTCGTGAATGCTCACATGTTGGACTTATTTTAGAAAAATTTACCCAAGTTACGAGAGAATATTCTGCACTTGTGAAAAAGTACCCTAGCAAGAATTCAGTAGCCTTAAGGAAAATCGGAGAGAAAAAACAACTCTTTGACCCAGAAAACTTAGTAGCGAAGGGCAAATTTATTTTAAATACATTTTATGCAGGAGACAAACTTGTCTGTGAGACTTCAAGAACTTTACTGCTGTATGTCTCACTGTGCTTTCATGAGATAACATCACAGTTCTTACTGTATCTGTGAATTGTGGATTGTTGCAAAATGCAAAATTCAACAGAGCTCTAATTGATGTATTAGGACTCATATTGTTGAGCATCAAGTGAAGTCTCCTTTTCCAGGAACCCAGCCAGCTTGCTTGTCAATGCTCTGAAAATTGGGGTAAATTTGCAAACCAAAATGTTTAGTGATGTTTCTTCATTAAAGTTGTGAAGCTCCATAATGTTCATTTTCTAATTTAAATTACTTTCAGCAGGTCTGTCATTTTAATTAATGTTTTGTATCAAATTCAACACCTTATTTTGGTATATTGTTAAAGAACCTACACTACGTAGCATGTGTTTGATACTTCCGCTGTGTTGAATCGAGGATAATAGATAGCTAGAAGCTAGTTGCCAGGGAGTAACACATCAAAAGATTCAGATGATGACCTAAACCATTAGTGTGGAGCTTGAGCAGTGTGCTGACATTTTCCAAACATGTTTGAGATGTTTTATTGAGCAACTTGACTAAAGTGTCAGTGCCATATTACAAGATGCCACCAAGACAAGCTAAATCAGGAAGTATTGCTTGGATGACATTAAGCTTGAGTTTTAAAAGCCTGCAGATTGAAGGAAGAGGGGATGACTGGGGAAAATTAAGGACTTTTACGATTTGAGGTCTGGGGGAATATTGGTTAGAGTGTGATGGATCATCATTTCAAACAATTAGAACACAGGAGGAGGAAGAGGTGCAGGATGGTACATTTAAGGAACAAGGGAGCAAAGTAAAAAGTTAAAATAGACAGACAAGTTGGGGCAACATGATTTCAAGATCCAGTGCCCCAATGGGAGTGGGGCTCACAGGGAGTGAATCTTGGGGAACTGCAGGCACACAAGCTCAAAAGTGCCATTCTCTGCTCATGCTGGAAATACATATTCACTTCTAGGTAAGGTGAAGGCTGGATCAATTTACTATTAGCCATGAAGATTTTTTCCTGTATCCATTATTATTTTGAAGTACATTGCTAAACATTAATGGTATGTTAGAATGGTGACCATTTCCAGATTAACTCTGGTGGGAATGGCTGCAAACTCTGCCAAGACCTAGATATGCTAGGCCCAGGCGTGCAGCAATTTTCCAGATTTTCTGTGGCCTTACTTGAGGTGGAGGCTCCAACCACCCTTGACAAAGGTAATGACATGACGAGGGTAGGGCTAAGATGAGGGATTCTCACTGCTGTGAGTTCCCGTCCTCTCGTCCTTACAGGAACTCAGCTTACGTTTGGATGCATGGTTGCTGTTGGGGGCATGGGCATTTGCAGGAGGGGAAAAGGAGGACTGGCACTAATTTCCTTTAGCAAAGCAAATCTGCCGTCCTTACCCAGTCTGGCCTACATGTGACTCCAGAACCTAAGGCAACGTGGTTGACTCTTAATTGCCTGCTTGCCAGCCACTCAGATATACAAAACCGCTATGGAAAATTCAAATAAGAATAAAACAGGATGGACCACCCAGCATTCACCTAGGCATCAATGCGGCAAAGGCACACCCAGCCAAATCGACACTGCAAAGTCCTCCTCAATGGGGACTTGTGCCAAAATTAGGAGAGCTTTCCCACAAACAAGCCAAGGAACACCAAATAGTCATACTCACCGAATCATACCTTACCACCAATGTCCCAGATTTCTTCACCATCATCCCTGGGTATGTCCTATCCCACCAGCAGCAGACTGACCAGCAGTGGCAGCACAGTGCTATACAATCAGGAGAGAGTTGCCCTCAGAGTTCTCAATATTGACTCCAGACCCCATGAAGACTTATGACACCAGGTCAAACATGGGTAAGGAAACCTCCTTCTGATTACAGCCTACTGCCCTCTCTCAGCTGATGAATCAGTACTCCTACATGTTGAACACCACTTGGAAGAGACACTGAAGGTAGTAATGGGACTTCAATGTCCAGCACCAATAATGGCTCAGTAACACTACTGCTGACCGAGCTGGCCTCATCCTTACCAATCTACCTGTTGCAGATGCATCTGTCCATGACAGGATTGGTAGGAGTGATCACCACACAGTCCTTGTGAAGATACGACATAGGCATCTTCCCAGCAATGTGGAAAATTGCCCAGGTATGTCCTGTACACAAGAAACAGGACAAGTCCAACCAGGCCAATTTCCGCCCATTCAGCCGACTCTCAATCATCAGTAAAGTGATGGAAGGTGTCATCGACAGTGCTATCAAGTGGCATTTGCTTAGCAATAACCTGCTCAGTGACGCTCAGTTTGTGTTCCGCCAGGGCCACTCAGCTCCTGACCTCATTACAGCCTTGGTTCAAACATGCAAAAAAAGAGCTGAACTCAAGAGATGAAGTGAGAGTGACTGCCCTTGACATCAAGGCAGCATTTGACCAAGTATGGCATCAAGGAGCCCGAGCAAAACTGGAGTCACTGGAAATCTGGGGGAAAACTCTCCGCTGGTTGGAGTCATACCTGACACAAAGGAAGATGGTTGTGGTTATTGGAGGTCAATCATCTCAGCTCAAGGACATCACTGCAGGGGTTCCTCAGGGTAGTGTCCAAGGCCCAACCTTTTCAGCTGCTTTATCAATGACCTTCCTTCAATCATCAGGTCAGAAGTGGGGATGTTCGCTGATATTCACAATATTCAGTATCATTCGCGACTCCTCAGGTACTGAAGCAGTATGTGTAAAAATGCAACAAGACATGGACAATATCCAGGCTTGGGTTGCTAAGTGGCAAGTAACATTCACGCCACACAAGTGCCAGGCAATGATATTCTCCAGCAAGAGAGAATTTAACCATTTCCCCTTGACATTCAATGGTATTACGATCGCTAAATCCCCCACTATCAACATCTTGGGGGTTTCCATTGACCAGAAACTGAATTGGAGTAGTCATATAAATACTTTAGCTACAAGAACAGATTAGAGGTTGGGAATTCTGTGGCAAGTAACTCATTTCCTGATTTCCCAAAGCCTGTCCAGCATCTATTAGGCACAAGTTAGGAGTGTGATGGAATATTCTCCACTTTCCTACATGGGTGCAGCTCTAACAACACCGTAGAAGCTTGACACCATCCAGGACAAAGCAGCCTGCTTGATCAGCACCCTATCCCTCACCTTAAATATTCACTTCATCCACCACCAGTGCACATGTGTACCATCTACAAGGTGCACTGCAGCAACTTGCCAAGCCTCCTTTGACAGAACCTTTTAAACCCACGACCTCTACCACCTGGAAATACAAGGGTAGCAGACACATGGGAACACTACCACCTGCACGTTTCCCTCCAACCCTTTAAGCAGTTGGAAAAATTTAAATAAAAATCAAGTTTAAAAGCTTTGTTTGTCTGTTCTCCTATTCTCATTCATTCTTCTGTTACTATTTCTGTAACTTTGAATTTGCTATAATTTAATTTTTCTCTCACAATGGTTCTGTTGGAAAATGAATTGCCCTTTGAAAAACTTGTCAATAGCTCCCTCATGGCTCAATAGTGCAATTGCAACTTGCCAGAGTCAAATTGATGGCGCAGACCAAGAAAATCCCAGATTGAAAGCCTGCTATGTAGATTTAACTGATTTCAGGCAGAGGACTACTTGACAGCACTAAAACTGGCTACAATGTCCTTTGGAGCTACAGGAGGAAAGAATCAAGCACTTTTGATCACTATCCAGTGACCCCTGCTGTAATGGGTGTGCATATGGATGACGATACTCATGATCTAGGCTTGCACTGAATGAATACTTGGATGAGGTACTGAGAAAATGGCTAGTGTCTGTGGAATTGAACCTTAGTTTGAATCATGGCAAAAAGGAAGAAACCTGTTAAGGGGATTTAAAAAGAAAAAATACAATTATTAATTTGGCCAGTGAAAAAATATTGCCATCCATATTACCAAAGTTTGAGCATCTTTTCAAAATATTGCCCACCAATGTAGTGCGTGGAGTGAGAGCCAAGCCTCAAGTGATCTGAATCAATCCATGTTGAGCTTTTTTTTTATTTGTTCGTGTAATAAGGGCATTAATGGCTAGGCCAGCATTTATTGCCCATCCCTAATTGCCCTTGAGAAGCAGGTAGTGAGCTGCCCTCATGAACCGCTGCAGTCCTTGGGTGTAGGCACATGCCCACAGTGCTGTTAGGAAGGGAGATTCAGGATTTTGACCCAGCGACAATGAAGGAACAGTGCTATAGTTCCAAGTCAGGATGGTGTGTGGCTTGGATGGGAACTTACAGATGGTGGTGTTCCCATGCATCTGCTGCCCTTGTCCGTCTAGGTGGTAGAGGTAGAGGGTTGGAAGGTGCTGTCGAAGGAGCCCTGATGAGTTGCTGCAGTTCATCTTGTATATGATACACACTACTGCCACTGTCCATCGCTGGTGGAGGGAGTGAATGTTAAAGGTGGTGGATGAGGTGCCAACCAAGTGGGCTGCTTTGTCCTGGATGGTATTGAGCTTCTTGAGTGTTGTTGGAGCTGCATCCATCCAAGCAAGTGGAGAGTATTCCATCACACTCCTGACTTGTGCCTTGTAGCATGTGAGATGCTCTTGCACTTCTCAAACATGTGACCTCTACCACCAGAAGGACAAGGGCAGCAGCTGCAAGGGATACCACTACCTGCAAGTTCCCTTGAAAGTCAGAAACCATTCTGATTTGAAACTATATCGCCATTCCTCAGTTGCTGAGTCAATCACCTGGAACTCTCTATCAAAACAGCACTGTAGGAATACCTTCCCCACATGGTCTGCAGTGGTTCAAGAAGGCAGCCCCTTCTCAAGGGCAATGAAGAGTGACACCCAATCCCAAGAATGAATAAAAACTCTACTGAACCTTGACACAGTGTAAAAGTTCACAGAAAACACAAATGTAAGTGGTATTGGCCGTAATTCACTTAGGTTTAAAATTCCCTGATCTTTTGCACTAATTTGGCTGTTTCTGCCCAGATTGTACTGTAATCAAGCAGAAACTCAACCCCATTGGGTACACAATTGGATACACAGGGGCTGGCGCATTTGTAAAGGGCTGTCAGCTCTACCAGGACATTTAAATATTTAAAGTGACACTGATTTAAAATAAATAAATACATCTCTTTTGCCCCTCTTTTTATTTAAATTAATTATTTACCTTTCCCCCCCAACAAAAAACACTTACCTTCACAATCTGACCTTCCTCCCACAAACTGCACAAATTTTAAACTATAATCCTTCCCAACATCTCCTACACCCATGACATTCATTTGACTCCATTTCCCCTCCCCTTCCCACACTGAGAAACTTACCTCCTCCCCATCCCCACCAATGTTTCACCTTGATTCCCCAGATGGGGATCTGAAGGCACGTCAGTGCCGGCCGCCGGGGTGAAGATTGTGGCGGGACATCAGGAGGCGTTGGGAGACACTTTTATTCAGGTAAGTTAATTTATTTAAATATTTAAATGATGGTCCTATCAGTGAGATGTTTTGGGGGGGGGGTGCCGCCACGAGGCTTCACTGCCGCCGGCAATATCAGACCAGGCCCTGCTGGTGTCGAGGTCCATGGCAGGCCTCATCAATCTTCATGTTTCCCCCTCACCCCCCCGCCACAGATCCCAGCGTTGAGGGCTCTATAAAATCCAGCCCACTGTCTCTGCTGACCTTAGCAATCTCCAGGTGAAAGATGACGGTAGTCCCTGGGGAACAGCAGTAAGCATCCTTTATGGCTGCATGAAAGGAGAGGGCCTAGTAATGTACTCTTCTCCCTCCATATAGGCACCACACACTTATCGTTGGTCTTGGCTGATGCCTAAAAATAAATTCCTCTTCAGGGTTCTTCTGCCGCTTTTAAATCCCCTCTGCCTGTTCAGGTGCCGCAGCAGCCATGTTGCTGCCTCACTGTTGGAGTTTTCCTCCATGACAGCAGTAGGCTGGAGCTCTGACCTTTCATGACCAATGAGGCCCAGAAAAATAGGCCTGGGTACTACAGGGCAGTCAAGGCAGCGGGCAGAAGCTATACCCCATTGTAAAGCCGTGACCAGGTGGAGATTCCCACCAAGTGTTTTTTTTTGGGGGGGGGAAGAGAATTCAAGAAGCTCCTGGCATAGTGACTGAACAACAATATTCCAATATCAAAGCGAAAGGACTGAAAGGCAAACAGTGGACTGGATTTGGAGGCTGCAAGCATAGTAAATGGAAAAGACCACAAAAGGAGGATGGAGCAATGCTTGTAAGGATTTGAAACAACACTTACTTTACAAGGTGCTTTGCTTTTCTGATACAGCAAGCTTAGATAAAAGAGTGCATTTTCTCAGTATTTTGCTCAGATGGTGGAACTGTAGCACTGTGATTCTTTTATTGACATAAGCTGACCATGCTAGACCTTTCAACATTGGCTGTCATTTTGTAATGAAGGTGAGCTCCCATTCTGGATTGCACCTGGTGCCAAAAGGGTGAGAATCAGGAAATCCACATGCCACAATTAAAGGGATGCAGCTACGTAATGGTGAATGGCCATATATGGGGACAAATTCCCTTTCAGCATTTCCAAAGAATGCATGGGGCAAAAGCTACTGGACGAAAAAAGTAATGTGGAATTTGTCAATGACTGATGGGAGTGCTACAGCACATGAAGAGGGCCATGCTTCAGCAAGAGATGGATACAATGAGCATTCCCACCATTTGGCACAGCAGCAACCCTTCCATAGTGCAAAATGCTTTATGTACACGACCTGATAGATCTGTGAACAGAAAAAATGATTGCACCCCTTAAGGAAGTTGCAGTGGTTAATGGCTCAAGTTCATAGTTCATACTGCAAAGTACTGCCACATAACCTGTTCCATATTTACTACTGGTCTACATTAAATCCTGACAGAAAAAATGACAGATCTTACAGTGCTTAATATGTGTAATGATACTGCAGTACACACTGCTGCAGAGGATTACATGCAAAGAGAGCTGAATGTCTACAAAAATATGAGAAAGTCCATTGCAATGGACACATTTTCAAGCTCTTGCCAGTACGGCAAGAGCTGCTTCCATACTCAACCACACAAACATCACAGAGAAGGAGCAGAATCCTAATACATGGATGGCCACAGAGCTGCTATCAATGTCCTCTGAACTTGGGAAAATGGCAGAAGTGCAATGACATTGGGACAATGGGAAACCATATCATGTTCCTAAGGCCAGTCAATATTCGCAGCAGGCATAATTGATTGTAGCACTTTGAAACATCTTGAGCACATGTTCCTGATGCAGGTTACAGTGAACCTTTATGAATATAACTGCTGGGTTTTCACATCAAAAGGTAGTTTCAATAAACAGATATAGTTTGATAATGTTACTTGTATGACACATCAAAAATATCATGGCACCGTGGCTGGCTCTGCTGTTCAGAGGGGCAGGAAAAAGAGTGGAAGGGCTATAGTCATAGGGGATTCGATTGTAAGGGGAGTAGATAGGCGGGTCTGTGGTCGAAAACGAGACTCCCGAATGGTATGTTGCCTCCCAGGTGCACGGGTCAGGGATGTCTCAGATCGGCTGCAGAATATTCTGAAGGGGGAGGGTGAACAGCCAGTTGTCGTTGTGCACATAGGCACCAATGATATAGGTAAAAAACGGGATGAGGTCCTACAAGCAGAATTTAGGGAGTTAGGAGCCAAGTTAAAAAGTAGGACCTCAGAGGTAGTAATCTCAGGATTGCTACCAGTGCCACGTGATAGTCAGAGTAGAAATGAAAGAATAGTCAGGATGAATGCGTGGCTTGAGAGATGGTGCAGGAGGGAGGGGTTCAGATTTTTGGGACATTGGGACCGGTTCTGGGGGAGGTGGGACTATTACAAATTGGACGGTCTACACCTGGGCCGGACTGGAACCAATGTCCTTGGGGGTGCTTTTGCTAACGCTGTTGGGGAGGGTTTAAACTAATGTGGCAGGGGGATGGGAACCAAAAAAGGTCAGTGGAGAGTAAGGATGTAGTAACTAAAGCCTGTAAGGAACTAGATAATGAAGTCAGCGTGACGAAGGGAAAGAGTAGGCAGGGAGCAGATGATGAAAGCAAAGGGACTGGTGGTCTGAGGTGTATTTGTTTTAATGCAAGAAGTGTAATAGGTAAGGCAGATAAACTTAGGGCTTGGATTAGTACCTGGGAGTATGATGTTATTGCTATTACTGAGATTTGGTTAAGGGAAGGGCATGATTGGCAACTAAATATCCCAGGATATCGATGCTTCAGGCGGGATAGAGAGGGAGGGAAAAGGGGTGGAGGAGTTGCATTACTGGTCAAAGAGGATATCACAGCTGTGCTGAAGGAAGGCACTATGGAGGACTCGAGCTGTGAGGCAATATGGGCAGAACTCAGAAATAGGAAGGGTGCGGTAACAATGTTGGGGCTGTACTACAGGCCTCCCAACAGCGAGCGTGAGATAGAGGTACAAGTATGTAAACAGATTATGGAAAGCTGTAGGAGCAACAGGGTGGTGGTGATAGGAGATTTTAATTTTCCCAACATTGACTGGGATTCACTTAGTGTTAGAGGTCTCGATGGAGCAGAATTTGTAAGGAGCATCCAGGAGGGTTTTCTAGAGCAGTATGTAAATAGTCCAACTCGGGAAGGGGCCATACTGGACCTGGTGTTGGGGAATGAGCCGGGCCAGGTGGTTGACGTTTCAGTAGGGGACTACTTTGGGAATAGTGATCACAATTCCGTAAGTTTTAGAATACTCATGGACAAAGACGAGAGTGGTCCTAAAGGAAGAGTGCTAAATTGGGGGAAGGCCAACTATACCAAAATTCGGCAGGAGCTGGGGAATGTAGATTGGGAGCAGCTGTTTGAAGGTAAATCCACTTTTGAAATATGGGAGGCTTTTAAAGAGAGGTTGATTAGCGTGCAGGAGAGACATGTTCCTGTGAAAATGAGGGGTAGAAATGGCAAGATTAGGGAACCATGGATGACAGGTGAAATTGTGAGACTAGCTAAGAGGAAAAAGCAAGCATACATAAGGTCTAGGCGGCTGAAGAAAGACGAAGCTTTGAAAGAATATCGGGATTGTAGGCGCAATCTGAAACGAGGAATTAAGAGCGCTAAAAGGGGTCATGAAATATCTTTAGCAAATAGGGTTAAGGAAAATCCCAAAGCCTTTTATTCATATATAAGGAGCAAGAGGGCAACTAGAGAAAGGATTGGCCCACTCAAGGACAAAGGAGGAAAGTTATGCGTGGAGTCAGAGAAAATGGGTGAGATTCTAAATGAGTACTTTGCATCGGTATTCACCGAGGAGAGGGACATGACGAATGTTGAGGTTAGGGACAGATGTTTGATTACTCTAGGTCAAGTCGGCATAAGGAGGGAGGAAGTGTTGGGTATTCCAAAAGGCATTAAGGTGGACAAGTCCCCAGGTCCGGATGGGATCTATCCCAGGTTTCTGAGGGAAGTGAGAGAGGAAATAGTTGGGGCCTTAACAGATATCTTTGCAACATCCTTAAACACGGGTGAGGTCCCGGAGGACTGGAGAATTGCTAATGTTGTCCCCTTGTTTAAGAAGGGTAGCAGGGATAATCCAGGTAATTATAGACCGGTGAGCCTGACATCAGTGGTAGGGAAGCTGCTGGAGAAGATACTGAGGGATAGGATCTATTCCCATCTGGAAGAAAATGGGCTTATCAGTGATAGGCAACATGGTTTTGTGCAGGGAAGGTCATGTCTTACCAACTTAATAGAATTCTTTGAGGAAGTGACAAAGTTGATTGATGAGGGAAGGGCTGTAGATGTCGTATACATGGACTTCAGTAAGGCGTTTGATAAGGTTCCCCATGGTAGGCTGATGGAGAAAGTGAAGGCGCATGGGGTCCAAGGTGTACTAGCTAGATGGATAAAGAACTGGCTGGGCAACAGGAGACAGAGAGTAGCAGTGGAAGGGAGTTTCTCAAAATGGAGACGTGTGACCAGTGGTGTTCCACAGGGATCCGTGCTGGGACCACTGTTGTTTGTGATATACATAAATGATTTGGAGGAAAGTATAGGTGGTCTGATTAGCAAGTTTGCAGACGACACTAAGATTGGTGGAGTAGCAGATAGTGAAGGGGACTGTCAGAGAATACAGCAGAATATAGATAGACTGGAGAGTTGGGCAGAGAAATGGCAGATGGAGTTCAATCAGGGTAAATGCGAGGTGATGCATTTTGGAAGATCCAATTCAAGAGTGAACTATACAGTAAATGGAAAAGTCCTGGGGAAAATTGATGTACAGCGAGATTTGGGTGTTCAGGTCCATTGTTCCCTGAAGGTGGCAACGCAGGTCAATAGAGTGGTCAAGAAGGCATACGGCATGCTTTCCTTCATCGGACGGGGTATTGAGTACAAGAGTTGGCAGGTCATGTTACAGTTGTATAGGACTTTGGTTCGGCCACATTTGGAATACTGCGTGCAGTTCTGGTCGCCACATTACCAAAAGGATGTGGATGCTTTGGAGAGGGTGCAGAGGAGGATCACCAGGATGTTGCCTGGTATGGAGGGCGCTAGCTATGAAGAGAGGTTGAGTAGATTAGGATTATTTTCATTAGAAAGACGGAGGTTGAGGGGGGACCTGATTGAGGTGTACAAAATCATGAGAGGTATAGACAGGGTGGATAGCAAGAAGCTTTTTCCCAGAGTGGGGGATTCAATTACAAGGGGACACGAGTTCAAAGTGAAAGGGGAAAAGTTTAGGGGGGATATGCGTGGAAAGTTCTTTACGCAGAGGGTGGTGGGTGCATTGAACGCATTGCCAGCGGAGGTGGTAGACGCGGGCACGATAGCGTCTTTTAAGATGTATCTCGACAGATACATGAATGGGCAGGAAGTAAAGAGATACGGACCCTTAGAAAATAGGCGACAGGTTTAGAAAGAGGATCTGGATCGGTGCAGGCTTGGAAGGCAGAAGGGCCTGTTCCTGTGCTGTAATTTTCTTTGTTCTTTGTTCTTTGTTCATCACAGGATTGAATTATTGACAAAAGACTGAAGAATTTTGAAAGTTGAAAGAGTTGTAAGTGTTTTAGTAGACTCATTACTCAACAAGTTCAAGCAAAGCAGAGCAGCAGTCAACTAAGACAATAGAATATTGGATTATATAGCCAAAATACTAGAATATAAGTCAGAGGAAGCTGTGATTAAGCTGGTTAAACCAGACCCTAATACTGCATCCAGTTCTCGTCTTCAAAAAACAAGGAAGGCATTCAATCACTGGAGGCAGTGCAGAGAAAAGCCATGAGGCTAATTCCAGTGTCAGGGTTCAGAGTATTAAATGAAAAATTGGAGATAATTGAGCTTTTCAGCCTGCAAAGGATATATCTGTACAGGAAAGGTTAATGGATGATACTGCTACAAGTTAAACTGTGGGCGTAGGATAATGGGGCATAGGTTCAAACTGCTGAAAAGGTAACTTTAGGATTGATATCAGGAGGTTCTGCTTCATGCACAAAGTGATCACACTTGGAATAGACTGTCAGGCAGACTGGTGGAGGTGAAAACCCTGCTATCATTTAAGGAACAACTCAATACTCAATATAGCAAGGGGAGAATGCTTGGTTCCATGAATGGTAAAAATTAAGATGGACCGAATGGCCTTCTTCATCCTTTTTAGAATCCCATGATCTTGTGAAAGGAGGCACCTAAGAGCAGAATTTATAGAGGTAGAGATATATTAAATGGCATAGAAAAGTGAAATCCAGAGCTCCAGTTCAAGGTAAGCCAAGACTGTAAAACAAGATGGGAATAGGCTGGTGCAAGTCAATTCAGCAAAGATATCTCGAAGAACTTTCGCAGGCACAAAGTCAACAGCACTTACAATTACAGTTGTGGAGGCAATAGTCTTGGGTTTGTCCAAAATCCAGTTGAATAATGTGATGGAAGGACTTTAATATTCCTTTTAATGGATGAGCTGAGATGAACTGTTTTGCTATTTTGCAAGCCTGTCTTATGCAGTGGATGTGGTGAGGTGATCTGCAGACCCACCTGTTTACAGTTTTTCTCTCGTAAAACAAACACCCTGTAATACCCCTCAACCAGTTCGGTGATGTTTTTGTGTACACCACCAGATATTTTATTGATGTGTCAGCACTGGCACATTGGTCACAGTATAAGGATTTAAGGTTGAAGTCTGAATTCTAGGATATTTTTATTACCTACAAATCTAAATCAAAATGATATTCACAGCATTGTAAAAAGTAATAAGTACAAGGCAGTTAAAGGCAGTAACCTCGTTTCAGGGTTCACACAGTTTGTGCAAGCCACTTGAGCTTTTCCATTGCAGTTAATGACCCCTTTTGAAAGCACTCAATTGTATTATTACCTTGTAATTCTCTTTCAGATATCTTATGTTCTCCATGTAAATTATGGTGAGAGAGATGTTGAAATTTTATTAACTGATCATAACTTTGAGACATAAGACTTATCTGCTAACATCCACACTGTGTTTCAATACACAACAGCATTCTTGTTCATGATCACTATCCAGTGCCCCTTCCTAAGTTGTGTACCATTGTGAATGGCAGGAGAAGACACTTATATCCTTGTTGATTGGTTTGTGTAAAATTTCTTTGTGCATTGTTAATGTAGTCATTAATCCACCTGTTTTAAAATTACCCACACAATGTTGCCTTTTCTAATTAGCCCTCTTCCCATACGAATACTTATTGTTGCTTGTGCTTTTCATATCGAAATAGCGAGTCTAGTCCAAAGGACTTTTTGGGGTCATATTAACCAGTGCTGGTGCGAATGGTGACTGTTGGTGATGCTAACATGCTGCATTTAAAAGTTAGATACTGCTTGGGCAGGTATCTCCACTATCTGTAATACAGCATTACATTCTGAATACTGTAACTCAGAAAAAATGTATAAGCCTTGGAGAGGGTGCAGTACAAGATTCACCAGACAGATACTGGGGTTTAAAGGCATAAATTGTGATGACAGATTGCAAAAATTTGGCTAGTATTCTGTTGAGTATAGAGCGTTATGGGATGATCTGATCAAAGTATATCAAATGATTAAAGGATTTGATAGGGTAGATCAAGATAGTCTGTTTTCTCCGGTGAGAATAAAAGGGGGCCCTAATCTTAAAATTATTCATTCAAGGTCAGCTGTGTAATCAAAAATCACTTCTTCACACCAAGGGTAGTAGAAAGCTGGAACTCGCTCCCCCAAAAGGCTATATATTCTGGGTCTATTGAAGCTTTTAAGACTGAAATTGTTGGATTTTTGTTAGGTAAGGGTATCATGGAACAAAAGCAGGTAAATGGGGTTGAGATACAGATTAACCATTATCCAATTGAACCAAGAACAAAGAACAGTACAGCACAGGAACAGGCCATTCGGCCCTCCAGGCCTGCGCCGATCTTGATGCCTGCCTCAACTAAATCCTTCTGCACTTCCGGGGTCCGTATCCCTCTATTCCCATCATGTATTTGTCAAGATGCCGCTTAAACGTCTCTATGGTACCTGCTTCCACCACCTCCCCCGGCACAAGTTCCAGGCACTCACCACCCTCTGTGTAAAGAACTTGCCTCGCACATCCCCTCTAAACTTTGCCCCTCTCACCTTAAACCTATGTCCCCTCGTAACTGACTCTTCCACCCTGGGAAAAAGCTTCTGACTATCCACTCTGTCCATGCCGCTTATAACTTTGTAAACCTCTATCATGTCGCCCCTCCACCTCCGTTGTTCCATTGAAAACAATCTGAGTTTATCCAACCTCTCCTCATAGCTAATGCCCTCCAGACCAGGCAACATCCTGGTAAACCTCTTCTGTACCCTCTCCAAAGCCTCCACGTCCTTCTGGTAGTGTGGTGACCAGAATTGCAAGCAATATTCCAAGTGTGGCCTAACTAAAGTACTGTACAGCTGCAGTATGACTTGCCAATTTTTATACTCTATGCCCCGACCGATGAAGGCAAGTATGCCTTCTTGACTACCTTATCCACCTGCCTTGCCACTTTCAGTGACCTGTGGACCTGTACGCCCAGATCTCTCTGCCTGTCAATACTCCTAAGGATTCTGCCATTTACTGTATACTTCCCTTGAATGGCATAACAGGCTTGAGAGTTGAGTGGCCTCCTCCCATTGTTATATTCCTAATATAAACTTAATATAAATCACAAACCACTGACCACCTCTAGACGCTTACCCATTGTCTCTTGAGACAAGGAGGCCAAAGAAGAAGAAGAATATAAAGAGGAACATCAAGTGGAGCTGATTGCATGCCTGTAATACAGGAATGTCCAACCGTCTCGTTTGGGGGGACACATTACAATTTTTGTCCCATATAGGGGGACAGTGAGCAAATTTCAAAAGGATAAAGGCATCAAAATTCTATTTTACTATTATTCAAAACAACAAAAAATGTGCATTTTAGTGAACAAGCTTTAAATAAGAAGACTAACTTATTAACGTCACTGTGTTGAACACTGATTTAGTGAGATACGTGGCATTGCTTTTGCTTCCACAAGTAGTCAATGGGCTGAATTTTACACCCCCCTAAGAGTGGGATGGTGGTGGGGGTGGGTGGCGTAAAATGGAGCAGGAGGCTCGGAGGGCCCTCCCTGACCCACTGCCGCCGCCACTTCACGCAAGGCGGCAGTGGCAGAAACAGTCCGCCCGCCCCAGGCCAATCAAGGCCCTTAAATGGCCACTTAAGTGCCGTTGACCGCCTCCACGCAGATTTTACACGTGGCAAGTGTGTGTCCTAGACTTGAGAAAAGCCGCCTGACAAAAGCAGGCGGCTTTCTGACGGTCTGGAGGAACCTCATGATCAGGCAAGCTGTGCCCGACGGAGGGCTGCCCCCGATGTCCCAACGACCCCCAACACGCACCCCCGTCCTGCCATTTGACCACCCGTACCTCAGCGGGGCCTGACCGATCACCCCAGCGAGGCAATAAAAATTACCTGCAATCCGGGGTTCCCAGACATCTTCTCCGCTCCCGGTGGCGCGGCTGGGACAGAGAGCTGCCGACCCGCTGATTGGCCGGCAGCTCTATTAAGCGGGACTTCCTGCCTCAAGCGGGTGGAAGTTACACCTCAGACTAATTAAAGCCCAGGAACCCACAAAATGGGGCTCAGATCCCCAGGACAGGTGGCAGCCAGTTCTGCACCGACTTTTCAGTCGGTGGACGGCTCCCATCCGCCTGAGGTAAAATCCCGGCCAATGTCTGCCCACACACTTGATGTAGCAATGCAGAATATTCCAGATAGATGTCCGTCTGTCAGGAGTGATTGTGATTGCTCTCTCCCTGTCTGTGTGTCTGTCTGTCTCTCTCCCTTCCTCTCTGTATCTGTCTCTTTCTTCCTCTCTCTGTTTCTGTCTCTCTCCTTCCCTCCCACCGGGCCTAGGCCACAAGTCTTGGGCTCATCTTCATTTTAATCAGCGTTCTGTTGGTTCCTCAGGCTGACCGCGACTACCATCTCTGTTTTCACCTGCTTCACTCATTAACCTCCGGTGTCGTACCGCTGGGCCACAGCGGTGCTCTCTGGGAGTTGTCAGCCCGGATTACAGTTCCATCCATAGGGACCGGGAAGCAGGGAGGCTACATTTCCCAACAGGCATTTCCCAACTCACTGAGAACAGCAGGGGCAGCTGATTGTCAGTCATAGAAATCTTTGGCAGGCCCGAAGAAATTTCTTATCGCCGAAGCTTAAAGCAAACAGCCGAGGGCAAGAACCATGTAGCAAGAAGGGGGAATGGCTGAGTACAGTTTACATCTGTGGGCCAGATGGAAAACTTTAGCCTGGCTGATTCTGGCCCATGGGTTGTATGTTGGACAACCCTGCAGTAACAGAACCCACCCGATTTTCCAGCCATCTATTTAAACATAGAAAATCAGGTGGACTCATTTACAAGCATGTAATCCTCCCCACCCAATTTTCCTCTTTGCAGTCTGTTGAAGTGATTATTAAACACCCAAGCCAAAAAAGCAAAAAAATGCTCCAATGCCTTCATATTATAGTCCTCTGTCCTCTATTCAAACAGAGCAGTTAACCTAGTTGACATAAATTAACATGGTTTATTCAACTATTACAACAGCAGACAGAGAAATGTCATATGAGCATGTTAAATGTTTGCCCACTGTCCACTCATATGTCTGACTAAAATACCTATATCAGTATCATAATAAGAAAGGCACTTGTCACAATTCTCTTGGTTGCTTTAGAGGGAAGAAGTGTTGGAAGGACCATGCATCATTTGCAGCATAATAATGTCAAGCCCAAGTGACACGATGAAGGATACAGGAATATTTAGGAAGAGACAAACGTTGTTAAGCGTATCAGGACCATTCACTTTTGATAGATCAGCCCCACCCACATACCTGCCTTCCCACCAATTCTTTAATCTCTTCTTTCTGTAAATGTATCGAATGTCTTGAACCTATTCATACCATGCCCTTCAATGAATTTGGGTGTCATAATTCACCTGATTTCGCTTCTTACTCCTAGGGCTGAATTTTATTGGGGCGCCGCGCTGATTCAGCCCTAGGAGTAAGAAGCGAAATCAGGTGAATTATGATACCCAAATTCATTGAAGGGTCATGCTACATGGATATTAATCGCGATGGCTCATTTCCATAGAGGCTGCACGCCGCCCCCCCCCCCACCCCCCCGCCATATTACGTGGGAAGAGGCAGGACATTCGGCGCCGCGAGAGAGATCTTGACAGTTGTGCAGCAGGTGCTGGGGCCCTATGTTGAGCGCCTCAGCACCAGCTTTCTGGCAGCTGTCAAAGAATACTTACCTGACTGCTGAAGAGTGGGGCTGCTGTCAATCTGGCAGCAAAACAGAAACTGCTACAGAAATCCAGCAGGTCAGGCAGCATCTGTGGAGAGAGAAGCAGAGTTAACTTGTCCAAGTGCACAGACCTGAAAGTTAACTCTGCTTCTCTCTCCACAGATGCTGCCTGACTTGTTCGGTTTCTCCAGCACTTTCTGCTTTGCTGTCACATACTTACCCTGCTGTGTCCCAGTGTTCTATGAAGTTGCGATCCTCTTCTTCCACTCGAGTGTAACATTCCTTCTTGTAGGCGTGCCGCCCCTGGGTGAATAATCTTAATTTTGCACATTCCATGACGTGAGACTTAAATATACCATAAAAGGCAAATACACAACAGAAATAAAACCATAATTGAAGAATAATTATCTACTATGAGCATTTAATCATCTGACTGTGAAAAGGCGCAGACTAATATGCATTTGGAATTTGTATTCATTTCTCTGCTAACTGTTACATGAAAATACATGTAACTGCAATTATACCATCTTCTAGAATTGCCAATGTATGGAATAACATCATTACCATGCCACTATCACTTATGTGTGCCTCCACGGATGCAGTAATATTGATAATGGCTCAGTATTCTGTTGCTAGTAATGGTGGACGCAAAGATGTTGCAGATACGGACTGCTGCACAACAGGTGAATGAGGGTGCTGTGTGGAGCAATGACGCGCTGCCGTGTATCCCTAGCTCACTGCTCACCGTGCATGCAGTGCCTGGATATTCTCTGTCCTCCCATGTGCCTTCCATGCTGCAAGACCTCAGCGTCATCATCGTCCGAGGATGAGTCTTGCTCATGTCTCTCCTCATCCTGCAAGGCCTCCTCCCTATTGACTGTGTAGTTGTGCAGAGCACAGCAACGATGCGAGCTACCCTTTCCAGCCTGTACTGCAGGGCACCACCCGATCTATCCAGGCAGCGGAATTGGATTTTAAGCATGCCGATTGCCTGCTCAATGGTGGCTCTTGTAGCTCCATGGCTGGCATTGTATTGCTCTTCTGCAGCAGTGCTGGGGTGTCTCACCAGTATCAGGAGCCATGTCTGCAAGGGGTAACCCATGTCTCCAAGAAGCCACCCCTCCATCTGAGCCATTTCAGTGAACAGCAACGGCAACTGCGACTGACACGGGATGAAGGCGTCATGGCAGCTGCCTGGAAAGTGGGCACAGATTTGCATGAATCGCTTCCGGTGATCACATACGAGCTGTACATTGATTGAGTGGAAGCCCTAATGGTTTACATATTCAGCTAGATGCCTGGTGGGAGCCTTGATGGCCACATGGGTGCAGTTTATAACCCCTTGCACCTGTAGGAAACCCGTGAAGTAGCCAAAACCGGTGACCCTCTCGGCTTGGCTTCCAGGGTCCTTTGTGAAGCGGATGTAGTCACCACCCCTCAGGAACAGGACATCAGTGACCTCCCTGATGTAGCAGTGCACTGCTGACTGTGTGACCCCACAAAGGTCTCTGGTGGGCCCCTGAAATGATGCAGAGTCGTAAAAATTGAGAGCTGCTGTCACTTTGAGGGCCACAGGCATAGGATGTCCCCCAAAGCCCCTGAGCTGCAGGTCATCATTCAGCAGAGCACAGAGATGTGGCACTGCCTCTCTCAACATCCGCAGTCCCCTCTGACACTGGTGCTCTGATATCTGCAGGTATGTCATGCGGGACCTGCAATGTGTAGTGATCTGTAGTGGTGAGCTCTCCTTGGGTGCTGCTGCTCATGACCGGGGGTCTCTATGTGTGCTGCATCTGTCTGTTGCTTTTGCCTGCGGTGCATATGGATCCTCTCAAGAAGCGCATCAATGAATATAAGTTTAAACATCCCCATCTTCAAGTTACAATTCAACTCGGTTCCTTCAATGCTTCGAAGGTTCCTGACAGGGCAGAGATTGATGTTGAGTGGTACATCAGGTGCTTTCATGCAGCAGCTTTGTGGTATGGCATAACATTGCCCGTCTTAGCTCCCACTAAGAGTGGCACTACATGACCACATAAAGGTTGAAGATTGAACTGCATAGATTGACCCACAAGACATATAAGCTTCACACACCTACCATCTCTGGCACTTTTCCACCATACAGGGTGACTTGAGTGCCATTGCTCCTTCAATGACAGAGGCAGTCAATGGCACAGAGCTACCAACCATTACAAAGGGCGGAATCGCAGTGGCTCCCTTTGGTAATGCAGAGTGAGACCCCTGAATATCTCCCCTCCCTTCTCCCTTCCAGTATGCAGAGTGAGACCTCTGAATATCCCCCCTCCCTCCTCCCGTTAAGAATGCAGAGTTTGACCCCTGAATATCCCCCTCTCTCCTCCCTTTAAGTAGGCAGAGTTAGACCCCTGAATATCCCCCCTCCCTCCTCCCTTCCGTTATGCAGAGTGAGACCCCTGAATAATAGAACTTACCTTTGCTGGCAACAACTTCTGCCTCTGAGGACCCGCTGGCTTTTCAAATCGTGAATGGCTTGGCACATGGCGACCGCCCATTCAGCGAAAAATCCGCTGGCTGCAGGCTGCATAATCAGCAAAGGTAAGTACCGTTTATCGTTTACCATATGCTAATTGTGGTGCCGCCGCTGTGTGGTGTCGAGGGGCGTTTGGATTAATACCCTCACATAGTTTCTCCTTCCATTGGTTTCAAAGCTCGATTATTCATTTTCAAACCCTTCCATTGTTTTGTCTCTTCCTAGCTAAGTGATCTCCTCCAACTTCATATCCCAGTAAGTGGCCTCTGTTCCTTTAACTGTGGCTCACTGCTCCTCCTCTTCTTCCAACAGTGCTTCTACCATTGATGGCTGATCCTTCAGTCATTAAATCCATGCCATCTGCAACACTCGATCTAACCACCAGTCCCACCACTCAATTCTTTCTAAAACTTTTTCTTCAATAATATTTCCAGTCCATAATCTTTATTTCTTCCTAATGTTCCTCATTGTTAATTGGTCTTATGCTTTGTGAGGGCCCACTGCACAATTACAAGTTGTACTTCTTTTAATCTTGGAAACATCAATTAGATTTTCCTAAATCTCTTTTTTTTCCCAAAAGAAAATAAATCCAATGCACCATATATATCATCCTGTAATTGGTTTGACAAACCTATTGTCTGCAAGTGTTTCTCATGGAGACAGTGCCTCTTTAATCTTTTGTTCCTACCAAAGATAAATTGCATAAAATAAATTTTAATTAACCATCGACACAGCTCTTTAAGTTGTTTTTTTGATTCCGGCATTATGCATTTTCTTTTGAATTTAATGTTTGATTATTCCTGATATGAATAGCAGGAGGCCAAATAAGTTGCCTAAAACTGTCAGTTCATTTATCTTTACAAGAAAAGATGTCCCAATCAGATATCACGGGATGAAGCATTAATTATTTTACAATTAATTGGCAATAGAAGTTTTTAATCAACTGCAGCTGCAATCTGTTAAGTGTTGAACAATAGCTAATTATTCCCCGATATTTCCACACCTTTCCCATTTCTCTGCTGCTAAAGTAAAGTAAAGTAAAAGTAAAGTAAATATAGTGTCAAAAGCTGCTCCAAGTGTAATGTAATGCAGAGACAATTGCATTACTACAGTGCAAGGTAAGCAGGTAGATTATCCGATGATGAAGAGGAACTGCAATTAAGATTAATTACTCATTGTATAGAACAGTGGTGTAATTATTATCCATTACCAAGATACGTTTTTCATTATAAGGAAGAGATGCATGAAATAGCAGTAGATATGTACATACTTCACTGGTGTCTAGGTCCCCTCACAGCTTGTGGATTACATTGCATGTGTATCATTATAAAATATCTCATCTGCTTCCCTGAGTTTATAAAGATCTCATTCAGTTCTTAATCTGTGATGGCTACAATTAGAGTATTACAATTGACCATAATATCCTTGGGATAGGAAAGGGAAAATCAGCCTGGGTTCCTGGTTGTGATAGTGCAACTGTGAGTGAGTGTGTGACAGTGACATAATTTTGATGCCTTACATGTTCCAATAGCCTGTCATTGTATTGGCAACTTCAGTGAAGTACACAAAGGTGGCCAGCAGCTGTGGAAGTGTACCCCAGAAAGGAGCTAACACAGAGTCACAGAATAGTATAGCACAGAAGGAGGCCATTTGGCCCATCGAGTCTACGCAGGTTCTTTTGAAGACCAATCCTTTTATTTCGACTTGCGCGCTCTTTCCCCATATCCATGCAATGTTTTTCTCCTTCAAGTATTTATCCAATTTCCTTTTGAAGGCTACTATTGTATCTGTATCCAACACCCTATCAGGCAGCACATTCCAAATCCTAACGACTTGTTATGCTAAAAAGCCTTTTTGCATGTTGCCTGTGTGTATGAAAGGGGTAAAGAAATGTTGCAAGAACATTTTCATAAATACGTAAATGCCTTGCAGATGGCCTATCCAGATGGATTCCTCACTAGTGAAACAGCCAATGAATTTACTCATGTTCTGGCAGATATCTTTAAGGGAATCTTGGGAAATTGGAATGATACACTTGGATTCGAAAAGGACAAAGATAATACAAACATGTAAAAAAAACTTACAAAAAATAATCCTGGGAAACACAGGCCAGTGAGCCATTCATCTGCAGAAGATGGGCAAGGTCCTCAGTACCTTGCTCTACGGCAGCGAGGCCTGGACAACGTATGCCAGCCAAGAGCGACGTCTCAATTCATTCCATCTTCGCTGCCTTCGGAGAATTCTTGGCATCAGGTGGCAGGACTATATCTCCAACACAGAAGTCCTTGAAGCGGCCAACACCCCCAGCTTATACACACTACTGAGTCAGCGGCGCTTGAGATGGCTTGGCCATGTGAGCCGCATGGAAGATGGCAGGATCCCCAAAGACACATTGTACAGCGAGCTCGCCACTGGTATCAGACCCACCGGCCGTCCATGTCTCCGTTATAAAGACGTCTGCAAATGCGACATGAAATCGTGTGACATTGATCACAAGTCGTGGGAGTCAGTTGCCAGCATTCGCCAGAGCTGGCGGGCAGCCATAAAGACAGGGCTAAATTGTGGCGAGTCGAAGAGACTTAGTAGTTGGCAGGAAAAAAGACAGAGGCGCAAGGGGAGAGCCAACTGTGCAACAGCCCCAACAAACAAATTTCTCTGCAGCACCTGTGGAAGAGCCTGTCACTCCAGAATTGGCCTTTATAGCCACTCCAGGCGCTGCTTCACAAACCACTGACCACCTCCAGGCGCGTATCCATTGTCTCTCGAGATAAGGAGGCCCAAAAGAAAGAAGTATCATTATAAAATATCTCATCTGCTTCCCTGAGTTTATAAAGATCTCATTCAGTTCTTAGTCTGTGATGGCTACAATTAGAGTATTACAATTGACCATAATATCCTTGGGATAGGAAAGGGAAAATCAGCCTGGGTTCCTGGTTGTGATAGTGCAACTGTGAGTGAGTGTGTGACAGTGACATAATTTTGATGCCTTACATGTTCCAATAGCCTGTCATTGTATTGGCAACTTCAGTGAAGTACACAAAGGTGGCCAGCAGCTGTGGAAGTGTACCCCAGAAAGGAGCTAACACAGAGTCACAGAATAGTATAGCACAGAAGGAGGCCATTTGGCCCATCGAGTCTACGCAGGTTCTTTTGAAGACCAATCCTTTTATTTCGACTTGCGCGCTCTTTCCCCATATCCATGCAATGTTTTTCTCCTTCAAGTATTTATCCAATTTCCTTTTGAAGGCTACTATTGTATCTGTATCCAACACCCTATCAGGCAGCACATTCCAAATCCTAACGACTTGTTATGCTAAAAAGCCTTTTTGCATGTTGCCTGTGTGTATGAAAGGGGTAAAGAAATGTTGCAAGAACATTTTCATAAATACGTAAATGCCTTGCAGATGGCCTATCCAGATGGATTCCTCACTAGTGAAACAGCCAATGAATTTACTCATGTTCTGGCAGATATCTTTAAGGGAATCTTGGGAAATTGGAATGATACACTTGGATTCGAAAAGGACAAAGATAATACAAACATGTAAAAAAAACTTACAAAAAATAATCCTGGGAAACACAGGCCAGTGAGCCATTCATCTGCAGAAGATGGGCTTTTAGAGATTATCCTAAAGATGGGGATAGTGATAAGAGGGTCAGTGCGATATTCTTTGTGGGGGAAGTGTGGAAATATCTCCTACAAATCTTTGGAGTTCTTCAAAGGATTAATGAAGTTGAAAGGGCAACAATATTTATGCAGTTGCTAAAACCATGGCAGGGATTTTCCTGGCATGAGGTAAGTCCGGACATTGGGACCCAGTGTAAGTCCCAAGCCCGAGCGGGTGGGCAGCAGGACCGCAACGACAATCTACCTGGCAACCAGTTAAGAGGTCAACAACAAACCTGCCATCAAATTAAGGACAGTGGTCTGGCTGTGCACACTGTCGACCCAATCAGAGGGCCATCTGCTCTGCAGCCTCCAGCAGTGCCACCAATAGAGGTGGCCGCTGCTGAGGCTACAAGGAGAACGAGGGCCCAGCTCCAATTTGAGGCACCCATGAAAGGGATGCAAGAAATTAGTTAGCTGTGCCAGGGCTAGGTAAGTCCCAGTAAAAGGAGGTGTAGCCCCTCCGGCGTCGGGGCTGTGGGGGTGGCCATTGCTGCCGGGGATTGCCTCATTAGGTCATGGAGCCTCCGGAAACCCAGGCGCCTCCCCTCCCCTCACCCCGGAAAGCTGCTGGGAGGTTGCCTCCACGCAGCTGGCAGCCTTCCCATGTGGTGGTGGGCTGCTCATCCACCAGCAAAATGCTGGCAGCCTGGGAAAATGGCCATCACTTGTCCCTTTAATAACATAAATTGGCCACCAAGGGCAGCATGTGCTTGGGAACACCATCTCTTTTGAGTTCAACTCCAAGACACACACCACCTGACTTGGACGCATATCACGTTTTTTCATTGTCACCAACTCAGAATCAACATTGTCGAGGTCCTTTCATGGACTGATGCGGTTCGAGAAGAAAGCCCACCACCACGTCCTTCTCAAAGCCAACTAGGGATGGGCAATAAAAATTATGTTCTAGCTCGTGACACCCAAGAATAAATTCTAATTAAAAAAAATTGACTTTGCTACCAGCTCATAACATAAAATCAAAGTATGGTACCCATCACTTCCTATCCATTAATTTTAATAAGCAGGCACCAGTGCCCCCACTTTCTGTAGCGAGTTTAATGGGCAATTAATGTGGAAATCTAACAAGTTCTTAAAAATAATGGGGAGGTTAAGGGCAAGATGCCATTTGGGTAAAGCATTACTTTAATAACAGTGTGTGTCCTTAACACGCACCCAATCAATTTGATCCATCAGTTACTGAGATCATATTTTGGTACTGAAAATTACTCCTCATGAGGTTTTGTGTTGGTGTCAGTTGTGGCTCAGTCGTAGCATTCTTGGCTCTGAGTCAGAATGTTTGTGGGTTCAGGTTCCTCTCCAACACTAGAGTTCTTGGGATTAGACTGAAACTTCAGTGCAGTACTGAGAGAATGCTGTGTGATGGAATATAGGTATAATAGGCTGAATTAAATAGAATTTAGAAATAGTTAAAATATTATATGTTTTTAAATTAAAGATTCAATGAATGGTCAGTTTTTAGAACTCACTGACATTCCCCTTTAAGAAGGTAGAGTTAGAAAATTTCAAGGTCCCTGTTATGAACCAGAAACAAGTTGGGAAATCCATTTGTGTCTCTGTTGTCAGGGGCTTGGAAGATCAACAAACACATTGAAATATCCTGTCAATAAGAGGTAGCAATATACTTAATTGGTTTGTGCAGACAGGTCACCTCCGGAGATTGCTTTGGGGTGCCATGGAAAGGGCAATTAACAATAAATGGAATGGAATAACAGGAACAAGAGAGGTTAAGTAAACACAATTATAAACATTTTGACCACATAAATGCTCACAACTTCAAAAGCAAAGGAAGTCCAGTAAAACATTAAGTGGAAAATGGTAATTAAAGATAATGGGTGGCACAGTGGCGCAGTGGATAGCACCACAGCCTCACAGCTCCAGGGAACCGGGTTCGATTCTGGGTACTGCCTGTGCGAAGTTTGCAAGTTCTCCCTGTGTCTGCGTGGGTTTTCGCCGGGTGCTCCGGTTTCCTCCCACATCCAAAGACTTGCAGGTGATAGGTAAATTGGCCATTGTAAATTGCCGCTAGTGTAGGGAGGTGATAGGGAATATGGGATTACTGTCGGGTTAGTATAAATGGGTGGTTGTTGGTCAGCACAGACTCGGTGGGCCGAAGGGCCTGTTTCAGTGTTGTATCTCTAAAAAAAAAATATGGATTTTAAACACATACAGGAAGGTCATATCTAAATGCTGGAAGTCAGATGACACTTCAGAAACAGTAGAAACATGAGAGTTTTTGAAGCAATGCTTAGATGTGTTGAATCCTCAAACAACATTTCTCAACTAAGGGGAATTTAAGGTAAAAAGTTTACTTTAAATTTTAATGGATATTCTGGATATTCGAAGATATTTTGCTGTAACATTAGCAAGGTTAAACTTTTGGATTCTATGTTAGAAGTAATATTATGTGTTACATCTTTTAGTAATATTTGATATTTTGATATACTTATCCACTGAGAAGTGTATTGCATGTTAAATTCTTCAATACATTTATAAAAGTTAATAAATCGTCTCCTGTAACATTCTGTATACAACTACAAAGAACGCCCTCGCTGTGTCTCTTTAAGTGGAGAGATATGTATTGAAGAGAGTTCCCTGACCCTTATAATATCTGGGATATTTATGACTTAGCCATAATTATTAAAATAGGCTGTCTGAAAGATGGTAATATTCTCTGTTGGTTTTCTTTCTGTGAGAGAAAGCTAGTACAATTCTTTGGAATTGACACAATAAGTGTCTATGAGAATTTGTCTGATTTGAACTTGATTAAAGGAGATTCATAGGGACGTACTCCTGATTTGATTTAGTCCCTATTAGGGGTTAAAGTCATAAATCACTTCAGCTGCATTGTTAGTTGCTCTGAAAGTCAGTACCGCCATCAATGCAGCATTCTCTCAGCTTACTGTTCTTATAAAAATAATGCTTCCAACAAATAGGACCTCATTGTTTTAAGAACTTGCTGGATTTGCACATTAATTGACCATTAAACTCACCGCAGAAGATGATAGAAGCACAATGTAAGTACCCTTGTAATAATGTGATAATTGTTAATAAAATGCCAATTAATATCTCTGGCCCAGAACAATTTAAACTATGCATCACATTCTTTCAGCTGATAAGTTGTTCTCAGAGATTTTTAAAATTGCAAATTTTAAATGTTTAAATTTTTTTCTTACTTTTCCTTTCTGTCTCTTTTCTCTCTCTCTTCATCCAATCTTTCCTCCCCTTCTTTTGTGTCTCTGTAACTGACTTGACTTGAATTCTCCTTCTCCCTCTTAATTCTGTTTCTTTCTTAATCTTTAATCTCATAGGCCAAGGAGATACACCATTGATCCCACCTTTTACAAAGGTACCAGATGCCTCATTGCCCACACCATGCCATTATCAGCTCACACTTCCAGCAAGTTATG
Organism: Heterodontus francisci; assembly: GCF_036365525.1. Lineage (NCBI taxonomy): Eukaryota > Metazoa > Chordata > Chondrichthyes > Heterodontiformes > Heterodontidae > Heterodontus > Heterodontus francisci. The sequence continues at coordinate 44,785,807 of NC_090375.1, forward strand.
GTGAAAAAGCACCTTGAGCTGAAGGACACAGTCTAGTTAATGGTATATGTCGCAAGATGCCTTTCTCCTGCATGATTTGGCCTTCTAAAACAGAAGCTTATTCATTTTCAGTCACAAAGTTCACCATAGAAATTTCAAAGTAAAGTGTTAAAACATAAAAAGTAGTTCTATCATTGTTATTCATTGAAGAGATCAATCACAATAACTGACACTACCTTATATAACAATGAAGAATTTAGGCTGATGATCTTTGAAATTCCTCAGGTTATTTTTTTGTGAATAAATAGATTCAGACCATTCAGGTTTGAAAAAGGGATGCAGAGCGAGGATTAAGTTAAAAGTGCTTCTGGGGGCTTGTGAGATATATTAAACCACTGAAAATAATGTACTGCGGAAACCTGCACTTGTAAAAAAATTAGTGGCCATATGCGCTTGTACTACACAATGCAAGTTATCAAGGCTACTGATTACATTTTACAACAAATTAAATAACCTTTAAATTCCTAAACACAGAACATGATATATTACTTAACATCTTAGATGCTTTGAGGCAAGTCTAAGATAAGTCTCTTGGATATCTTAGACATTTTTTTTATTTTAGGATTTGAAATATAACAGATATAAAACTGGAGTGTCAAACATCGCACAGTCAGTTCCACAAATTAAAAATGGCCTACCAACCAGCTCCTGATTGAAGATTAAACATTACAGTCTTGAATTTGACTTCATAGCATTTTTTTTTCGTTCCTGGGATGTGGGCGTCGATGGCTCGGCCAGCATATATTGCCCATCATTAATTGCCCTTGAGAAGGTGGTGGTGAGCTGCCTTCTTGAACCGTTGTAGTCCATGTGGGGTAGGTACACATATAGTGCTGTTAGGAAGGAAGTTCCAGGATTTTGACCCAGCCACAGTGAAGGAACGGCGATATAGTTCCTAGTCAGGATGTTGTGTGACCTGGAGGGGGACTTGAAGGTGGTGGCGCTCCCATGCATCTGCTGCCCTTGTCCTTCTAGGTGGTAGAGGTCACAGGTTTGGAAGGTGCTGTCTAAGGAGCCTTGGTGCGTTGCTGCAGTGCATCTTGTAGATAGTACACACTGCTGCCACTGTGCGTCGGTGGTGGAGGGAGTGAATGTTTATGGATGGGGTGCCAATCAAGTGGGCTGCTTTGTCCTGGATGGTGCGAGCTTCTTGAGTGTTGTTGGAGCAGCACCCATCCAGGCAAGTGGAGAGTATTCCATCACACTCCTGACTTGTGCCTTGTAGATGGCAGACAGTGGACAGGCTTTGGGGAGACAGGATGCGAGTTACTCGCCGCAGAATTCCCAGCCTCTGACCTGCTCTTGTAGCCACAGCATTTATGTTGCTGCTCCAGTTCGGTCACTGGTCAATGGTAACCTCCAGAATGTTGATAGTGGAGGATTCAGTGATCTTAATGCCATTGAATGTCAAGGGGAGATGGTTAGCTTCTCTCTTGTTGAAAATGATCATTGCCTGACACTTGTGTGGTGTTATCACTATATCGCCATTCTTTCACTGTCTCTGGGTCAAAGTTTTGGAACTCCCTTCCGAACAGTGCTGTAGGTGTACCTACCCCACATGGACTGCAGCTGTTCAAGAAGGCAGGTCAAGGGCAATTAGGAATGGACAATAAATGCTGTGATATCCAGTGATGCCCACATCCCACGAACAATAAAAAAAAGTCCAGAAAGTACTTGTAACTTTTTTTTCCTCCCTGCAGATAACTGACACTGAGAATAAAGAGGAGAAACAATTCTGCAAGAGGGTCTTCTACTCTGCAAAGAAGGGCTTTGATGCCCACCTGAATGCGATTGAGCATGGCAGGGGAGACTGGTTGCCTCATCAGAGGTGCTGCCCTCATGGGCAATGATGAGGCATGTGTGGGAGGAGGTGGTTGAGACACTAAGTGCCTCATCCATAGCTGCAGACAAAGCCAGCCAGTGCCAGAAGGCATTCAATGACCTGGCAAGATTTGAGAAAGTAAGAACTTGTTTTCCATTACTTTCTGCAATGCCCAATCTGTTGGATTCAGGCAAAGCAACTGGAAAACCCTTCCTTCCAATAGATACATGGCAGTAGCTACTGCAATTGGTTGCAATACTTTTTGATTTTTTTTCTTTTGGTTTTTCAGGGCAAGAATGTGCCCAATGCCAGGAGATGGTAAAGAGTAGTGGTGGTTACCCAAACCACCAGGCATTGATCACCACCAGCAAAAGCTGGTGGAGCTTTTGAATCATTGTGGCTGTGGTGATAGCAGAGCGAATGGGTAGAGTTCACAACTCAGTGAGCACCTTCCCTTTGGACATTTCTCAACTCTTCCATACAGGACAGTGAAATAGGGTTGTCACCCACAACCACCAACCACCCCCCCCCACCCCCCCGCCCCCCCACCAATCCCTCCCCTCCCTCCTCCTTGGCAAGAGCATACCTTACTAACCTGATGCCAGAGTCTGCTTTGGTGATTTGCAGAAGCATTACACAGGTGACAGTGCCCATGTTAGCAGTTGACTGATGCCTTGGAGGAGTTGGAAGGGGATGACTCAAAGGAGGTGGTTGTGGAGGAGGGAAATAAGCCCTTTGGCCTCCAACAATAACATAATCAACCTTGCTGACCTGTAGTCAGAATTTTCTGCAATGATCTGCTTTAGTATTGCACAGGCAACGGCTCAAGTGCAGTAGCTGACAGTTAGGTTCCCTGCAAGAGGTCAATGAAGAAGAGGTCAGGGCACCAATTCTGTTTTTCAAGCCTTGGAAGACAGTTTGGATGACATGATGACTCGTGGTTTCCAGTGTCTCAATATGGCCTTGCTGCCCCTGTTCCACCCATCAGGATGATGGTGCCATCTTTCAGATGAGACATGAAAATATCTGCCTCTCAGCGGAAAAGATCCCAAGACTTTATTTCAAAGAAGAGCAGGGGAATTCTCTCCAGTGGCCTGGCCAATATTTATCTCTCAACCAACATCAAAAAGACAGATTATCTGATCATTATCTCATTGCTGTTTAAGGGAGCTAGCTGTGTGCAGATTGGCTGCCATGTTACCTACAACACTACCTGCACTTCAAAAGTGTTCCATTGGCTGCAAAGCACTTTGGGACATCTAGAGTTCATGAACCATGCTACATTAATGCAAGTTGTTTCTTTTTATCTTTTCCTACTTTAATTTCTAATCGCACTATATAAATGACAATCTTGTATAACAATTTGAAATGAATTTAAAAGTTCAGATCTTATCCCTTTGAAGTGTTCTTTCCTATTGCTCATCAAACTTCCATTAAAAGTAATTGTGAGCATTCGTAACATCATCTGCGACTCTTTTTCCTGTAAATAAAAGAATGCCGACATTGCTTGGAGGAGGCGACAATCAGAAGATTCAGACCTCTGGCATTAGGATAACATCATTGTCATCTGAAAAGACCTTATAGTTCCTCAATTTTGACATCTCCATTAATTATTGATGTACCAAATACTTGTGAATTCAGAGAGTCTCTCAATGCTTACATGCATCATGAATTTAGACAGCCTTTCTCTTCATTGATGTTTCTATTAAACAATGAATTTAGACAGTCTCTCACTGTATTGATGTGCTGAACACTTTGGAATTCAGACATCCTATCGCTTTTCTCATGTCTCTCCGGAAACATTTATGGGAATATGCATCAGCCTTTTCTCTCTAATTTGGAAAAAAATACTTATTTTGTCATTAAATGTGTTGTCACAGTTTAGGATTTTGGATGAGTTAAACAACGCCATTATCTCCTCAGATTCAATGTATGGGTGTCGATGTGTATGTAGATAGTTTGTTGGGGTAAAGGCCAAGAGCCAGAATGTCTGGGAATTTGTTCCACTGACTTAATTGGAACCCACTTACAGAAATATGGAGCAAAGAAAGAGGACATTCAGCCCATCATGCCTGTGCTGACTCTTTGAATGAGCTATCCAAGTATCCAACTCAACTATCCAAGAGGTCAGTGACTAGGGGGCATAGATTTAAAGTGATTGGTAGAAGGATGAGAGGGGAAATTTCTTTTCACTCAGAGAGTCGTGGGGGTCTGGAACCCATTTTCTGAAAGAGTGGTAGAGGCAGAAAACCTCATCTCATTTTAAAGGTTCCTGGATGTGCACCTGTAGCGCCGTAACCTGCAGGGCTACAGACCAAATGCAGGAAAGTGGGATTAGGCTGGGTGGCTTTTTTTTCAGCCGGCGCAGGCACAATGGACCAAGTGGCCTCTTTCTGTGCCATAAATTTCTATGATTCTAGTCTCCCTTTCCCTGCAAACATTTCCTTTTCAAGTATATATCCAATTCCCTTTTGAAAGTTACTATTGAATCAGCTTCCTACAGCCTTTTAGGTAATGCATTCTAAATCAGAAATATTTGCTGCATAAACATTATTTTCTTCATCTCCCCCCACCTCCAATTCTTGTACCAATTATCTGAAATCTGCATCCTCTGGTTACTGACTCTTCTACCAATGGAAACCGTTTCTCTCTATCTACTCTATCAAAACCCCTCATCATTTTGCACACCTCTACTAAATCGTTACATAACCTTCATTGTTCTTAAGAAGAGCAATCCCAGCTTCTTTAGTCTCTTCACATAAATTAAGACCCTCACCCTGGTAGCATTCTAGTAAATCTCCTCTGCACCCTCTCAAGGCCTTGAAAGCCTTCCTGTCCAGAATTCTCTGTAACCTCCTCCAGTTATACAGTTCTCTAAAAACTGAGTTCCTCCAATTTTGACTTCTTGCTGTTGGAATTTGGGGTAACGGAGTTAATTAACCTTTAACCCCTTCATGCTCAAGTTCTGAAATGATTCAAAGTCACCTTATTGGTGATCGTGTTTGTACTTTATTCAGTATAAGTGAGATTTGACACATGCTAATGTTTGAGCAGTAATATCAAAGTGCAACAGCATTACCATTACTCCCTGGGTAGAAGCGCGATCTCCACGTAACTACTCCCTGGTTATGCTCCAGGTACTGTCGATTTAGTCAATGTTGCAAAAGATGTGCTGCATCCATCTGTCCTCCAAGCCAGGTCAGTGTCTCATGATTCATGATTTTTTTCCTACTCTCGGACCCTTATCACCACATTGACATTTCAATGCTGGAGCCTGGCTAAAGAGAGAAAACATGATAGCCTTGGTGCCCAGGTATTGTGCCTCGGCTTTACCCACAGCTGGGCCTCTTAGATTCTGCTAAGGTGTTTATCTTTCAGTTCTCATGCAGCAGGCTGATTGTTTGGTTGTGCACTCTGCTAGATTTCTGCTGAAGCTTACCTGTTTACGATTTGGTCAATGAAGGCCCAAACCCCAATTCCTCATCAAGTCACCATTCAGCCACTTTTACCCAGGGAGTGTTACAAGCAGGAATAAAACAAAAAGTTCAGCATAAGATTCAGTGTAACAATGAAATTAAAGAAGTATACAGTCGTATTTAAGTAGGTTCTCATTAATTAGTAAGAAAACCCATGTCGGGATTTCCCAGGATTCTTACATTGTGCATCCTTGATTTTGTTCATTCTACCATTTCTGTTGGTGGCCATGCCCCCTGATGTCTATGCTCTAAGGTCTGGAATTCCTTCCTTAAACCATTCAATCTCTCTACTCCTCCTCCTTTAAGGTGCTCCTTCAAACCCACCTCTTTGAACAAACTTTTGGTTACCTGTCCTAATATCTCCTTACGTGGCTCGGTGTCACATTTTGCCTGATAAAGCTCCTGTGATATTTTACTATGTTAAAGGTGCTATATAAATTCAACTTGTTGTGTAACAGCCCTGTTACAAAGCCATCAAGTCAACATTATCAATGCCATTGGACTTCAGCTAAAATATATTTTATTATGAAGGTGTGGGAGCATTGGGAACACAGGGTATGACAGTATTGGGAAGACAGATTTTGTCACTGTGAGGTAGAGGAGGACAAAGAGAATGGGATTGAACTGTCCTGGGACCCCTTTGAGCCATCAAGCCTCATCCAAACCTCATTCCCTCATCAGCCTCATCCATGGCCCTTCTTGGGCTATCGTGTTTTCCCTTAGTGACTTACTTGGTGCATGTGAGTGCATTTTCTGACATATAATAAGCATAATTTGTCACAAGCAAACAAAAATGACCTCATGTAAAGAAAAAGCTCATTCTTTGAAAATGTTAAAGTTTTTAAAAAAACAAAATTACCAAAAAACTCTTAAAATGATTTGCTGTCTTTCTCAGAACAGAAGATAAATTTAATTGAATTTGGAGCTAAAATGAAGGTAGATGGGGATTGTTGTGATTATTATGGATAGTAACCAATATGGAGGAAACCAACATTTTAAATTAGTCTTCAAAATGCTTTTAAACAACTTGGAAAACCCAACTGAAATCCTCTTCTATTTTTCCACTGAGAGTAATCAATATATTCTCTATAAAATATAATTATTTTGAATTTTAAATGCAAGGTCTTGTCTAACTGTAGGAGAGCCAGATATTGAGCTGTTGATAACAGAAAATGAACAGTTGTTAATAGTCCACATGTGAACGATGACTGAGAAACAGTTTCAAAATTCACTCTCCAGTTTGCTTCTAATTTTGGAAAAGGGGAAAAAAGGCACAAATACTGAAAGAGTAAAACATGCTGGGAGATTCTGCACTCTGCACATGCTCAGAATCCACAGATGTTATTGGCAAATCCCTTCAACTGTTCTGAGGAAAAATATTCTGTCAAACTCTTGCCTTTTGAGACTGGTTGAGGCCTTAAAAAGACCTGAACTAAAGTACTGAGGCAGACAAAATGCAAGTTAATGATTATAAAATATTTTGACATTTTAATTCTATTCACAACCTTATCATCAGGTGGCAAGACCGCATCTCCAACACAGAAGTCCGCGAGGCGGCAAACATCCCCAGCTTATACACACTACTGAGTCAGCAGCGCTTGAGATGTCTTGGCCATGTGAGCCGCATGGAAGATGGCAGCATCCCCAAGGACACATTGTACAGAGAGCTCGCCACTGGCCGTCCATGTCTCCGCTTTAAAGACATCTGCAAATGCGATTTGAAGTCCTGTAACATTGATCACAAGTCGTGGGAGTCAGTTGCCAGCGATCGCCAGAGCTAGCGGGCAGCCATAAAGGCGGGGCTAAAGTGTGGCGAGTCAAAGAGACTTAGCAGTTGGCAGGAAAAAAGACAGAAGCGCAAGGGGAGAGCCAACTGTGTAACAGCCCCGACAACCAATTTTTTTCTGCAGCACCTGTGGAAGAGTCTGTCTCTCTAGTATTGGCCTTTATAGCCACTCCAGGCGCTGCTCCACAAACCACTGACCACCTCCAGGCGCTTACCCATTGTCTCCCGAGACAAGGAGGCCAAAGAAGAAGAAAGAAGAAGATCATTAATAAGGGAAATTTCAATTAATGAGAAAAAAGTGACAGATTTTTTTTTCAAAATATGTTTTTATTGATTTTATTTTATTTTATTGGAAAGTTCTACTGACTAGTCATTCAGAATTGATTCCTTGGGAGTTTTCTCAATGAGATTATAATAATTCCTTTTATAGGCTGGAATTTTACATAGGGTGGGAGGACCTGCCGACCGGTTGAAAAGTCGGTGGCGAGTCCGCCTCTGCCGGGGCCTGGGGAGTTATGCCAGGATTTTTCTCTCCCCAGGTCCTTAATGGGTCTTGGGTGGGACTTTCACTGCCTTGAGGCAGGAAGTCCTGTCTAATGGAGCTGCCGGCCAATGCTGGGACTGTACCCAGCTTCAGCAGGAAGAGGAAGGGCAAGAACACATGAAAGAACACATAAAATAGGAGCAGAAGTAGGCCAGATGACCCATCAAGCCTTCCCTGCTATTCAATATGATCATGTCTGATCTTGGGCTTCAATTCCACTTTCCTGCCTGCTCCCCATATCCCTTGATTCCCTGCGAGACCAGAAATCTGTCTATCCCAGCCTAAAATGCATTCAACGATGGAGCATCCATAACCCTCTGGGGTAGAAAATTCCAAAGATTCACAACCCTTTGAGTGTAGGAATTTATCCTCATCTCAGTCCTGAATGATCGGTCCCTTATCCTGAGACTGTGCCCCTGTGTTCTAGATTCCCCGACCAACAGAAACAATCTCTCAGCTTCTACCCTATCAAGCCCTTTCAGAATCTTGTTTGGGTCGATTAGATTGCCTCTCATTCTTCTACACTGCACAGAATATAAGCCCAATTTACTCAGCCTCTTATCATAGGACAACCCACTCATCCCAGGGACCAATTTAGTAAAGCTTTAGTAAAGGACAGCTCCCAAATGATGGTAAGTTTTTGGGGGCCTTGCCGGGGACAATCGGCCTGGCTCTGGTGAAGCAAGGGTGGGGGTGGCGATCGGTTTAGGGGGGGATGGGGGGGCATGTTGTGCGTTGGGGGCAGTTGGAGCTTCGGGGGCAGCCCTCTGTAGGGCACAGCGTGCCCAATCAGAAAGACCCCCACCAGCCAGCATAAAGGTCACCTGGTTTTACCAGGTGGGATTCTTGGGGCTTTTGCCATACGCCCGCCATGGGTAAAATACCAGCGGCGGTGGGAGATGGCCCTTAAATGGCAGCTAATTGGCCACTTAAGGGCCTTGATTAGCCTGGGGCGGGCGGGCAGGTGGGCAGTTTCTTGCCGCCGCTGCCCCACGTAAAATTGCAACGGAGGCGGGGAGGCGTCAGGAAAGGCACCCCCGCCCCACCGAGTTCCACATAATTTTCCCCCACCGCTACCAGCCTGCTCGTTGGGGGGGCCTTAAAATTCCGGCCATAATTCCTTGTTTGTTTCTCACTGAGAATTCCCTAGCTACTTTCAATGTATAAATTCACCAAACATAATGCTGATTAGCTGTAGTTGAACTTTGAGCCAGTCAACAAAGCATTTGGGTAAAACATAACAGCAAAATCATGTTGCAACAGGAAGTGCTACACAATAGGATATGTGTACGCATGCAAAACTTTTCATATACGAAATCGACGTAACATCATGATAACTTTGTTTAGTGTGACAGGAATCCTTACTGTTGCCTATCTTTCCATGTTTTTGTTGGATTCAAACATCTTTCTCCACTTTATCTGGAAAGGATTCAGAAAAGGAGAACAGAAAGAACTCCAGGATTTAGATCTCCGAACTGTGAAGGAAATTTATCCAAAATTTTAAACATTTTGAGATTAATAGTGTCACTGCAGTCAGATCCTTTTCAGCAATAGCAAATGAGCAACTTCAGAGGATATCATTGAAATACCCAGAAAGAAAAATTAAAAATACACCTTCCTCACATTCAAAGTCAAGAATTTAAACAATAAATGTCTAGCCGTGAAAACTATTAATTCAGCTGAAGCTTTAAAAGAAATTTGGATCAGTTCCTAATTTGGCAGGTGGTGGAGGGACCAGGGTTTGAGAGAGAAAAACAATGAAAGATAGAACGTTGGGAACAATTTGCTCTCATAGCTATGCAAAGTGACATTATTAAAAGATACATGTAAAATTCCTCTGGCCAACATTTCTAAATACATCATGAATGGGTTCATTTAGATTCTGTTTCAGATGCTGCAACAAGAAGAAATACTGATGCTGAAATAGGTTCCAGAGGGCAGGATAAAGTGGATGGGTTGATTGTCCTTTGTTTTTGAATTCTTCGGCATCCTCCTCTTACACATTGATTTCTTTTCGTTCATTTCACAATACTCAATCATCCAATCAGTGTCCTTTTCTTCTGACTACATTCAGCTCCAATTCTGCCAGATGTAGATGTTGTGGAAAATCAGTTACATTAGACAAAATTACAAATCCTACACCAAACCAATCATGTTCAATAGTAAAGCAGCTGGTTAAAATGGACTCTGTTACTACTTTAATTGGATGATTGGCAACAATTGCAAGCAAATTGATTTACTGTAGAACTCCACTCACTACAGTTTGAGATATGCAGATTAATTAATAACATTACTTATGTGCCAGGAGTGGGTGCAGCATCCTGGAGAGGATCAGGTGCAGCATGTTGACAGGGTTAGATGCAGGCCCCATAGTAGAATCAGGGGCAGCAACCCCAATAGGAACAGGCATAGCAACCCTGATTAGATCAGGTGTAGAAACCCAGTAGGAGCAGGTGTAGAGCCACAGATAGAAATAGGTGCAGAAGCCACAATGGGAACAACTCTCTACTGCCAATTGGAACAGGTGTAGAACCGTTGATAGGAACAGGTGCAGAACCACAGATAGAAAAATGGCTGGCTGGCAGAAAACAGACAGTATGCATAAATGGGTCCTTTTCTGATTGGCAGAATGTGACCAGTGGAGTCCCGCAGGTGTTTGTGTTGGGGCCTCAACATTTTACAATTTATATCAATGACTTAGATGAGGGGAGCGATGGCATGGTAGCTAAATTTGCAGATGACATAAAGATAGGTAGGAAAGTATGTTGTGAAGAGGACATAAGGAGCTTGAAGATTGATATAGATAGAGTGAGTAGGTGGGCTAAAATCTGGCAGATGGAGTATAATGTGGGAAAATGTGAAATTGTCCACTTTGTCAGGAAGAATAAAAAAGAAGCATATTATCTAAATGGTGAGAGATTGCAGAGCTCTGAGGTGCAGAGAGATCTGGGTGAAAGCTAATAGAATGTTATTGTTTATCGCGAGGGGAATTGAATACAAAAGTAGGGAGGTTATGCTTCAGCTATACAGGGCATTGGTGAGACCACATCTGGAATATTTTGTCAAGTACTGGACTCCGTATTTAAGGAAGGATGTAAATGTGTTGGAGGCAGTACAGAGAAGGTTTACTAGATGAATACCTGGAATGAGTGGCCTGTCTTATGAGGAAAGGTTGGACAGGCTAGGCTTGTATCTGCTGGAATTTAGGAGAGTCAGAGGTGACTTGATTGAAACATATAAGATCCTGAGGGGTCTTGACAGGGTGGATGTGGAAAGGATGTTTTCACTTGTGGGAGAATCTCGATCTAGGGTCCCTGTTTAAAAATAAGGGGTCGCCCATTGAAGACAGAGATGAGGAGAATTTTTTTCTCTCAGTCTTTGGAATTCTCTTCCTCAAAAGGCAGTGGAAGCAGAGTCTTTGAATATTTTTAAGGCAGAGGTAGTTAGATTCTCGATAAGCAAGGGGGTGGAAGGTTATCGGGGGTAGGTGGAAATGTGAAGTAATCAGTTCATCATGAACTTATTGAATTGTGGAGCAGGAGCGAGGGATTGAGTGGCCTACTCCTCCTGCTCTGAATTCGTATGTTTATGTGTACTTAAATGGAGAATGACTGCAGAACTCCCAGATGCAGAGGCATCTAGGTGTTCTAGTGCATGAGTCACAAGACGCTGGTATACAGGTACAGCAAGTAATAAAGAAGGCTAATGGAATGCTATCCTTTATTACACGAGGAATTGAAAATAAAAGTAAAGATGTTATGCTTCATTTATACAGGGCATTGGTGAGACTACATCTCGAAAACTGTATGCTTATTTAAGGAAGGTTGTAAATGCGTTGCTTGAGATGGCTTGGCCATGTGAGCTGCATGGAAGATGGCAGGATCCCCAAGGACACATTGTACAACAAGCTCGTCACTGGTATCAGCCCCACCAGCCGTCCATGTCTCCGCTTTAAAGACGTCTGCAAACGTGACATGAAGTCCTGTGACATTGATTACAAGTCGTGGGAGTCAGTTGCCAGCGATCGCCAGAGCTGGCGGGCAGCCATAAAGGCAGGGATAAAGTGTGGCGAGTCAAAGAGACTTAGCAGTTGGCAGGAAAAAAGACAGAAGCGCAAGGGGAGAGCCAACTGTGTAACAGCCCTGACAACCAATTTTATCTGCAGCACCTGTGTAAGAGTCTGTCACTCTAGAATTGGCCTTGAGAGCCACTCCAGGCGCTGCATCACAAACCACTGACCACCTCCAGGCACTCTCTCGAGACAAGGAGGCCAAAGAATAAGAAGAAGAAATGCATGGGTGATGAGTCAGAGGAGGTTTACTAGATTGATACCTAGAATGAGCGGGTTGTCTTCTGAGGAAAGGTTGGACAGACTGGGCTTGTTTTCACTGGAGTTTGGAAGAGTGAGGGGAGACTTGATTGAAGTATGTAAGATCCTGAACGGTCTTGACAAGATGAATGTGGAAAGGATGTTTCCTCTTGTGGGGAAGTCCAGAGCTAGGGGGCACTGTTTTAAAATTAGGGACTGCCTCTCAGAGCATTGTCCTTCTTTGGAACTCTCTGCCTCAGAAGGTGGTGGACGCAGGGTCATTGAGTAAATTTAAGGCAGGGGTAGATAGATTCTTTTTAGGCAAGGGAATCAAAGGTTATCCGAGCTCGATGAGAGTGTGGAATTCCAGACACAAACAGATCATTTATATTCATTTTATTGAATGGCGGAGCAGGCTAGAGGGGCCAAATGGCCAACTTCTGCTCCTAATTTGTATGCTCGTATATTCGCATGAACAGGTGTAGAACCCATCTTAGGAACAAGTGTAGCACTGCTGATAGGAACAGGTGTAGAACCCATGATAGAAACATGTCTAACACTGCTGAAAGGAACAGGTGTAGAACCCATGATAGAAACACGTATAGTACTGCTGAAAGGAACAGGTGTAGAACTGCCAATAGAAACTGATGTAGAACCCATGATAGGAACAGGTGTAGCACCACCAACAGGACCAGGCGTGAAACCTGATAGGAACAAGTGTAGCACCAGCAATAGGAACAGGCGTGAAATCTGATAGGAACAAGTGTAGCACCAGCAATAGGAACAGGCGTGAAACCTGATAGGAACAAGTGTAGCACCAGCAATAGGAACAGGTGTAGAATCCGATAGGAACAGATGTTGCACCACCAACAGGAACAGGCGTGAAACCTGATAGGAACAAGTGTAGCACCAGCAAAAGGAACAGGTGTAGAATCCGATAGGAACAGATGTTGCACCACCAATAGGAACAGGTGTAGCATCACCAATAGGAACAGGTGTAGCACCACCAATAGGAACAGGCAAAGCACTTGATAGGAACAGGTGTATCACCCACTAGGAACAGGTTCATAACTAAATAGGAATATGTGTAGCACCACCAATAGGAACAGGTGCAGTACCTGATAGGAATAGATGTAGCACCCAATAAGAACAAGTGTAGCACAGTGGTTAGCACCGCAGCCTCACAGCTCCATGGACCAAGGTTCAATTCTGGGTACTGCCTGTGTGGAGTTTGCAAGTTCTCCCTGTGTCTGCGTGGGTTTCCACCGGGTGCTCCGGTTTCCTCCCACATGCCAAAGACTTGCAGGTTGATAGGTTAATTGGCCATTATAAATTACCCCTAGTATAGGTAGGTGGTAGGGAAATATAGGGACAGGTGGGGATGTGGTAGGAATATGGGATTAGTGTAGGATTAGTATAAATGGGTGGTTAATGGTCAGCACAGACTCGGTGGGCCGAAGGGCCTGTTTCAGTGCTGTATCTCTAAATCTAAATCTAAATCACTGCCAATAGGAACAGGTGTAGCAACCAATAGGAAGAGGTGTAGGACAGCCAGTAGGAGCAGTTGTAGCACCACCACTAGGAACAGGCATAACACCTGATAGGTACAGGTATAGCACCCAGTAGGAGCAGGTGTAACACCGCCAATAGGAACAGGTGTAGCACCTGATAGGAACAGGTCTATCATCCAATAGGAAGGGATAGCACCACCAATAGGAACAGGCATAGTACCTGTTAGAAAGACTCATATCACCCAATAGGAGCAGGTGTAGCACCGCCAATAAGAACAGGTGTATCATCCGATAGGAACAGCTGTATCACTCGCTAAGAACAGGTGTATCACCCGCTAGAAACAGCTGTATCACCCGCTAGGAACAGGTGTATCATCCGATAGGAACAGGTGTAGCACCCGATAGGAACAGCTCTATCACCCAATAGGAACAGCTGTATCACCCACTAGGAACAGGTGTAGCACCCGATAGGAACAGGTGTATCACCCGATAGGAACAGCTCTATCACCCGATAGGAACAGGTGTATCATCCGATAGGAACAAATGTAACACCGCCAATAGGAACAGGTGTAGCACCCATTAGGAGCAGGTGTAGCACCCGATAAGAACAGCTGTATCACCCACTAGGAACAGGTGTAGCACCCGATAGGAACAGCTCTATCACCCGATAGGAACAGGTGTATCATCCGATAAGAACAAATGTAACACCGCCAATAGGAACAGGTGTAGCACCCATTAGGAACAGGTGTATCACCCGATAGGAACAGCTCTATCACCCGATAGGAACAGGTGTATCACACGATAGGAACAGCTCTATCACCCGATAGGAACAGGTGTATCATCTGATAGGAACAAATGTAACACCGCCAATAGGAACAGGTGTAGCACCCATTAGGAGCAGGTGTAGCACCCGATAAGAACAGGTGTATCACCCAATAGGAACAGCTGTATCACCCGATAGGAACAGGCATATCATCCGATAGGAACAAGTGTAGCACCTGATAGGAACAGATGTAGCACCGCCAATAGGAACAGGTGTAGCACCACCAACAGGAATAGGCATAGCACCTGATAGGAACAGGTGTATCTCCCAATAGGAACAGGTGTAGCAGCACCAGTAGAAACAGGAATAGCACCCGATAGGAACAGATGTATCACCCAATAGGAACAGGTGTAGCACTGCTGCTAGGAACAGGTGTAGCACCCATTAGGAGCAGGTGTAGCACCGCCAATAGGAACAGGCATAGCATCTGATAGCAACAAGTGTAGCACCCGATAGGGACAGTTGTAACAACGCCAATAAGAACAGGTGTAGAACCCGATAGGAACAGTTGTAGCACCGCCAATAGGAACAGGTGTAGAACCCGATAGAAACAAGTGTTGTGCTGCCAATAGGAACAGGTGTAGCCCCTCCAATAGGAACAAGCATAGCACCGCCAATAGGAACAGGTGTAGCGCCCAATAGGAACAGGTGTAGCGCCCAATAAGGGCAGGTGTATCACACTATAGGAACAGGTGTATCACCCATTATGAATAGCATCTGATAGGAACAGGTGTAATCCCGCCAATAGGAACAAGTGTAGTACTGCCAATAGGAACCGGTGTAGAACCCGATAGGAACAGCTGTAGCTCCGCCAATAGGAGCAGGTGTAGCATCACCAATAGGGACAGGGCACCGCCAATAGGGACAGGCATAGCCCCACCAATAGAGACATGTGTCGCCCTGCCAATCAGAATAAGTGTAGAACCCGATAGGAACAGGTGTAGCATCAGCAATAGGAACAGGTGTAGCACCCATTATGGGCAGGTGTAGGACCTCGATAGGAAAGGTGTAACACCCCTACACAGAGATGTTGAACTGATTTTTGAAATCCAGGTTGAAAGACTCAATGGGAACTACAATTTGCATATTCAAATTTTGAGGAAAGTGGGAACAAAGCAGAGAGGTAACAAGTAGTGAGAGAGATTGGAGGAGGAGGGAGACAAACAGCTACATTTCATTATTCCAACATACTATAACCAATTGTACAGTGAATCCTGGAGTGTAGCAATGAAACAAAGCATATAAAATAAAACCTATTAAGAAGTTGCCTGCTGCAGCTCCTGAAGTTCCTCCTTGTATGGAAAAAGCTGATAAAGAGGGACTGGTGCTTAATTTGGACAGAAGTATATCACAAACAAATCTCAACATATAATCCAGTTTATTATAATCAATTTCCACTGCAGTTTCTCTTGTAGTTTCAGTTCTATTTTCACTATAAGATGATTTTCTTCTCCTTTGCTACCAGAGAAGGTGTAAAGCAGAATAAAAAGGGATTGGGAAACTATGCTTCACTTGCTCTGCAACCAGTGGAAATAGTCTTTTACTGTTCACTCAACAAAGCCCTTCCTAGTTTTGAAAACCTCTAATGAATCTCCTTTTAGTCTTCTGAGCTTCAGTGGAAATAGCCCCGTAATGAAGTCACTCCTTACATCTATTGTTTTGCATCCCTGCTTTAGCCCCGGTGGATCTATGCCATTGATTCCCTGTAGCTTTAAAATTACACATCTAACTGTAGCCTTACCATTGCCTCCTACAAATTTATCATTGTTCCTTTGGAAAGAAAGAAAATAGTAGCATTCATATAGTGCCCTGCACAAACTCAGAATATCCCAAAGTATTTTGCAGCTAATTAAATACTTTGTCACTTTATGCTCCATTAATAAATTTGTATTGTATTGTAATGACCAGGTGAGGAGGGGGTCCCAGTCTTCCCTCTTATTTGATCGCAACAGGGTTTATTCCTTTTTTAAACAGTGGTTGTGCTTACCACCTCAGAGTGTTTACCTTTTAGTTTAGTTTAGAGATACAGCACTGAAACAGGCCCTTCGGCCTACCGAGTCTGTGCCGACCATCAACCACCCATTTATACTAATCCTACACTAATTCCATATTCCTACCACATCCCCACCTGTCCCTATATTTCCCTACCACCTACCTATACTAGGGGCAATTTATAATGGCCAATTTACCTATCAACCTGCAAGTCTTTTTGGAATGTTGGAGGAAACCGGAGCACCCGGAGGAAACCCACACAGACACAGCGAGAACTTGCAAACTCCACACAGGCAGTACCCAGAATTGAACCCAGGTCGCTGGAGCTGTGAGGCTGCGGTGCTAACCACTGCGCCACTGTGCCGCCTTGAATGTGATTGTGAAAGAACAAATCAGACATGTTTTCTTGAGTTTAAACAAGAAAGAGGTGAGTTTATTACACTTAACAATCTAAAACCAATCTAGAAAAAATAGCAAGTTTACGCTACACATTCACACACACATTCACACGAGACTCACACACACACAAATAGATTACAGAGGGAAAAGTAGATTTTGTGGTTGGATTAGAGTCCAGAATAAATGGAAATTAAATACACAATCTGTGAAGTTGGTTGATTCGATGGTCTTCCGGATGAAGTTGTATTCTTGAAGACCTTGGCTACTCAAAGTGTACTTTGTGGCTGGCCCACTTGGCTCAAGGCTTTCTTGGAGGCAGACTTGTAGGTGGCTCTCTTTCCCTGGTCTCTGTCTGTAGCTATCTGTAGGTTTGGAGGGTCCACAGTCGCAGACGGGGTTCAAACTTATGTTATCTGGAGGGAGAGAGCGAGAGACAGAGAAAGGTGCACAGCCTTCCTGTTGCTGCACAGTCTGAGTTACTGCCCCTGTCTTTCATGGACAGATGGTCACATGAAGGCCTCCATGTA
This sequence comes from Heterodontus francisci, assembly GCF_036365525.1. Lineage (NCBI taxonomy): Eukaryota > Metazoa > Chordata > Chondrichthyes > Heterodontiformes > Heterodontidae > Heterodontus > Heterodontus francisci. The sequence continues at coordinate 44,803,035 of NC_090375.1, forward strand.
TTCACTGGAACCTTCAAATGATATTCAAGATTAAGAATTGGCTCCCCAGTCCCCAGGTTGCCAATATTTATACTTGGAGGGGGTTTGCTCTTTCAAAGTGAAGGTGTTAGGATTGCGTTGAATGTCTTGCTAATGAAGCAATCTTAGATAATTCAATCACTGCGAGCAAGCCATTGTTCTGGGTCCATACAGTCCAGAACTCTGTCTCCGGGTGGGTCTTTGGAATGTTTCAGATGCAAATTACAATGGCCATCCTGGCTGCTAGTTTTGTAAAAATCAACTGAAGGATTTTTTCCATTAAAAGGTAACCGATGAATTAATGATCCCTCATTTGGCATATCGTGTTTTCTTGACAGTATGGTGACTTCCAACTTTGCCATCATCTTTCTGCCCTACAACCAATTCTGCACACCTCCAGGATCTTCATTCCAATGGGAATTCCTCCATCAGTGCATCTTCTGATACTGCTCCCTACACATAGCTTCTGGATTTCACCTGTCTGTTACACCTGTCTTCGAACTTGGGCAATGGTTTGTTGATGCTCCATACTGACTCCACCTTAATATATCAACTTTAACTCAGTGCAAGGCTTATGATTCAACTCTAGACCCTCTCCTAATGTCTCCTCTCTGTTCCTCATTCACTACTAAGATAAAGCCATCCCAATTAATGCTACAGAACCTGACCTAAAGCTTTAGACATGTCCATTTGCATGCACACTTTGGCTGCTGCTCCGGATGTGAGCCCATCACTTCCAATTCTGCTTTATTATTTTTCTCCCTCTGTTTTCTTTTCTCCCTCTTAGTTTTCCTGTAGCTTCCCTCTGTGCCTCTCTTTGCATTCTCCGAAGGGCTCATCGAGGCACTTCTCGCTGCCCCCTCACAATCAGCAACCCCAACTGGCCCATCCTAATCTCTCACTGACCTTCCTGCCCACCAAGCTGGCTGGGAGTTGATCTTGCCAATCTCCTCCTTGTCCAACTCATCCCTCCCAGTGCTGATCCTACGGACTCTGCCAGTGTATCTTCTTTCACTGTGTCTCTCCTAATCTCCTTCCACTCATGAACAAAGTTCTTCCTATTCATGAGCTAGGATGTGTTATTGTCGAATAAGTTCTGTTAATGGATGTTAAATACCTAGTAGTTGAAGGTAAGAGAGTGAACAGGTGTTGGGTGTTGATTAGTTAATTGTACTCAAACGTATACACAAAGAAGAGCAAGCCAGCACTGGCTGGGTATTGTGAGGAGTGGTGAAGTAAGCTCTGTAGTAAGCAATAAACAGTCTCCATCAAAGCATCCTAGTCTCAGTGTCTTCTTCACAAACAGGCTTGGAAATTTCTCTAACATTGGTAGCAGAGGATGGTTGCCTGAAAGTAAAAATTGGAGACGAAGATTTGTTTTCAGACAGGAGATTAGAATTGGAATTTTTTTTTTTGAAAAGGCTGTATTTGAAGAAAGCTGACTGAAACCAGGTGTAAGGTGTCGGGATATGATTTTCTATTGCTGTTTTGTAAAGCCAACCTTACGATCAATGGAAGAATAAAGTTTATCTATGGACTTTACCAAAAAGGAAGCAAGGAATTGCCCTTGCACTCTCATTTCCTGCCAGAAGCAAGATCAGGGGCAACGTGTTCTCGGAGCTAGAGGCTCATCATTTGGTCAATGAGGAAGGTTTGGACAATCACTTAAAACTTATGGATAAAATTTATATGAAAGATGACTTATTGAGTGCCTATGAGGCATGGTCAGGCTTTGATAAATTTAGAAAAATGGGTGGTTCTTCCATAGAAGAATATATTATGAAGTTTAACTGACTATATGCAAGGTTGCAGCGATTCTACTTGGAAATTCCTAGATCAGTACTTGCCTTCAAATTGCTGGGTTGTGCTAGGATATCGAAAATGAATAGGCTCTTGGTATAACCGGAGTTATATTCAAAGAAAGAGATATGCTTTTTGATCAGATGTCTGAAAACATTTTTGGGAAAACATTCCTTTCCGTCTGCTTTCATGGCACAAATGGGATCTTCAGCGATGACACCAAAGGTTGAGGATACAATGCTAGCAGCATTTCGAGGGCCATTCAAATATGGGGCTCAAACATCAGTACAAAAGAAAAATCACACACAAACAGACGGCAGGAATTGGGCAATTATGGCAGAAGGATAAACCCCAGGAATAACCAAGAGGTGGTCAGCAAGTGTTTCTGATGTGACTCAAAGCTTCATTATGCGTTGCATTGTCCAAAAAGGAATGACAGGGTTTTTGAGATGACACATGATGTGGTAGGTTCGGAAGGTGAGGATGATGCTACTGATCAATCAGAAGGAATTGTACTGGTCACAAGAAGCCTCAATCCGGTAATGAGTGTCCTAGGCGCAGATTCATTCAATTGCGCAGTACTAGACAGTGGGTGTACTTCCACGGTATGTGTAGTGGACTGGTTAAGATGTTACATGGATTCTTTAAGTAAGGAAGACCGAAGTAAGGTCAAAAAATATGACAGTTCTACCTGTTTCAGGTTTGGGGATGACAAAACGTTGAAATCACTAAAAAGAGTGGTAATTTCATGTAAAATAGCAGGGGTAAACCATTTTATTAGTATGGATGCAGTATCCAGTGAAATACCTTTGCTGTTAAGTAAACCGTCTATAAAAAAGGCTCGGATGAAATTGAATATAAAACATGATAAGTCTTTGGGAAATCTGTAGCTTTGCAGTTTACACAATCGGGACATTATTGTCTTCCTTTAGTGAGACCTAACATCTTTAAGCAGGATGTTAAAGAGGTATTAATGGCTTCCGGGGGTAGGGATTTAAAGGAGAAAATTATTTCAAAACTACATCTACAGTTTGCACATCCATCTTGTCATAGGTTGAAGATTCTGTTAAAAGATGTAAGGGTAATAGATGATGATTACACTAAACTAATCAAGGATATCAGTGAAAAATGTGATATCTGTAAAAAATACAGGAGGATACCATCGCGACCCGCAGTGAGTCTCCCATTGGCAACGGACTTTAATGAAACCGTAGCAATGGACTTGAAGGTATGGGATGAAGACAAAAACATTTTTCTTCTACACTTTATAGACATAGCGACTAGGTTCATTCTGTCAACGTTAATTTATAGTAAAGACGAAAAAGTAATAGTGGACAAGATAATGGAAAGGTGGATTGGAACGGGACTGGGAGTGCCGACTAGATTTCTAACTAACAATGGAGGAGAAGTTGCCAATGTTTAGGAGTATGTGTGAAAATATGAATATTGCAGCAATGCACATGGCAGCAGAAAGTCCTTTTAGTAATGGGATTTGTGAGAGAAATCATGCCATGATTGACGAAATGCTCTGAAAAATTTTAGCCAAGCAACCAAATTGTAAATTGACTACTCTGGTGTGGGCGGTATTGCAAGAAACATGCTTCAAATGCTTGGGGGCTGTAGCCCCCATCAATTAGTTTATGGCAGGAATCCAAAAATAACTTCAATAATGTGGGATTATCCTCCGGCTTTAGAGGGGATTACAATTAGTTCAATTTTTGCGGAATATTTGAATGCCATGCATGCAGGGATAAGAGTATTTATTAAAGTGGAGGTTTCAGAAAAAATCAGGAGAGCATTGAGGTATCGGATCAGGCCATCAGAAAAGTATTTTAATACTGGGGACATGGTATATTACAAAAGAAAAGGGCAGAAAAAATGGAGAGGCCCAGGAAAAGTTGTGGCACTGATGGCAAAACGGTAATTTTGCAACATGGCAGCCAAACCGTTCGAGTACATTCCTCGCGGCTTATTGGCACTGATTATACATTGACAGAATCTGAACAAATGATGGACACGGATGATGTACCATATACTTCACATGCACATATGTCGGACATGTACGAGCAACAGATTGTGGCAGATAACGGGCTAACTGAGAGTGGACCAAGTGATAGTGAAGATCCAGATAAGGCCATTTATCCCAAAGGTCAACTACCAAAAGTTGGGACTAGAGTGAAGTATATGCCAGAAGGGACCAGTGAATGGAGGGAAGCCACCATTATAGGAAGGGCAGGGAAGGCCACAGGGAAATACAAACATTGGCTGAATATGCAAGACAACGGACAGGATATCAGACCTACAGATTGGCAGAAGGAAGTGAAAATGTGGAAGGCCAGAAAACGTACTGTAAGTTCAGACAATGGGCCTGAAGATGATAGTCCAAGGAAAAGGTCACGAACGTGTGAAAGGAAGTCTGGTTGTAGGAGGGACAGATCGAGTAATAGCAGTCCAGAAAGGGATGGGAAATCTAGTAGACAACGTGGTTTCCCAAGAGCAAGGACCAGAGAGCAGGTGAGGAGCATTACAAGTGTTATGTGACTGTTTCTATTTTTCTTTGCAAAAAGTGCTTTAAGAGCTGATATTTGAATTGTGGACTGAGTGAAGTGTACACAGACTTGTGCAAGGCACCTGTTTCCAAACAGCTCAACAGGGAAATGACAGGAAGATTTATGACTGTCACATCACTTGATTGTGGGTTTTAGTTTCACTTCGCATTGTGAAAAAAGTGTGGGTTGGACCAGCAGCATTCAGTGAGCTGGCTGGGACCTGTTTGCAGTCCAGAGAACAAGACCTACTCTCTGTAAACGACTTGCCTCTCCTGGGAAAAGAAATCCGACATTTGAGGTGGTGGCTGTGGTCTGCCTGGATAGAGGAAAAGACCCCTGGGAGGGAGAGAAAAGATCAGGAAAAGAGGATTTACTGCTCTCTGTGGAGGAAAACTGCTTTGCAAAGAGGGAGCCCTGCATTTTAAAAGTAGCAGAGTCCTATTGCTTCTAGTCTCTGCAAAATCCTGCCTCAAGAGTGATTCTTGTTACCTCTTGTGTTTTGGGAGATCCTGAAATCACAAGAATGCTTCTATTGCTGGACTGCTACTTCAAAACCCAAGTTGCCACACCCTTTTGCTGAAAAATCTGTGTGACGTCTGCTACAAATGAATTGCCCTGAACGCCTACCCATCACACTCTGTTCAACAACCTCACCTGGAGAGACTTCGAGTGGCATCCGACTATTCGAGTCTGGGACACCTCACGACATGGAAATATCCTACCAGACCTTGACAAATCAATTATTTTATTATTCCTAAGAAACAGTTGTAAACCGAAAAAGCCTTTTCTCCCCCGGTTAACTGCTTTTTTTTGAATGTATGTGTGTGTGCATGAGAGTTAGGAAGAATAAGAAGTTTTAAAAGATTCTTTTTCACATATAGAGTTATCTCATTATTGTTTAAGACTTAGTTGATTAATAAATAGTTAATTTTGTTGTTGTTTAAAGAAACCTGGTTTGGTGTGCTTTATTCTGGGGGACAAACAGAGTGTTTAATTTGGCTACTTTCTGGTAGGTGGGAATCTTTACTAATATGCTATGACCTGTGGAGTAGTGGGACTGAATTAACAGTACATTACTTTCACCTTGGTTATAACATATTAATTGGGGGCTCTTGTCGGGATCGCTTCCAATGCTAATTGTGTTAATTGTGCGGGGAGTAATAATTTGAAAGAAAAAATAAAAGAATAAAAGAACCAGCTTTTCTTGTATAATAGGGTAAAGGCTATACCATTGGAATGGCATTAGCAGGTACTACAGTTTTTTTTCTGGGAAAGGAGAATGTGTCCCTCAGTTTCTTGACAACTTTAACCAAGATTAAACTAAATGAATTGGCAGCACAATTGAGGTTCGAATTGACATCAGTTGCTAAAAAGCAGAGATAATTGATGCAATAGTTTAACATTCAAAATTGGAAGAAGAGGAAGAAGAAAAAGAAAACAAACCAGAGGGTGATGCAGTGGGAGTGGCTAAGATTCAGTTAGAAATGGAAAAACTTAGGCTTCAACAGGAAAAAGAATAGAAAAAACTTGAGGCTGAGAAATAATTGACAATGAAAAAACACAAATTTGAGAAGGAGAAGAAAGGAAATTCAAATTAAGAGAGATGAAACTAAGACAAAGTGGTAGTCTGGACTCCAGGGAAAATTCTGTTCAGGAAGAATCTGAATCCAGCCTAGGACCCAGAGAAAAGCTGTTTAAATTTATACAAACTCTCCCGAAGTTTGAGGAAAGGGACATAGAAGCATTTTTCATATATTTTGAAAAAATAGCCAAACAAATGAAATGGCCAAGGGAAAGCTAGACCCTGCTTATGCAAAGCAGGTTGACAGGCAGACCTCATGAAATTTATGCCATGCTTCCTGAAGAGGCTTCTTCAGATTACAAGATGGCAAAAAAGGCTACTCTTACTACATCTGAGTTAGTCTCTGGAGCTTAGCAACAGAAGTTTTGGAACCTCCAGAGATTGGCTGGGCAGAGTTATGTAGAATTTGAGAGGGTGAAGCAAATTAATTTTGCTTGTTAGATATGGGCAGTAAAGATGGAAGCCATGTATGAGAACCTTAGAGAACTGATTCTCTTGGAAGAGTTTAAAATTCAATCCCTCCAGTAGTGAGACCTCATGTAGAGAACCAGAAGATTTCAAAATCCAGGTAAGCAGTGGAAATCGTTGATGATTTTGAGCTTATGAATAAGCCAAAACCTTTTGTCCATCACCCCCACAAACCTGAGAAGGATAGAAAGTGGGAGAGTGAAAGGAAGGCAAGTAGCCAGGGGCAAGAAGGAACAACTGGGAATGCCTAGGGATCCCCTCCTCAGGCCAGAATGGAAGGTGCTGAGGGTAGAAGTGAGGTCTGCAAGCCGAAGTGCTATCATTGCCACACGGTGGAACAGCTTTGTTCAGAATACTGGAAGTTGCGATGTAAACCCATGGGACTTGTTGGGGTACACAGCAGTGAAAGGGGCTCTGACTGTAAGTACAGCAGACCAGGCTGTAGCTTTAATGGCAGCTGTAAATCCAGATACAAAAACTAAAGTAAGTGTAGATGTTGAGAATAAGATACCTGAAAGTTATAATTAATTCTTGTCAAAAGGAAAAGTAACTCCATATCCCTCAAGTAAGGCAGGCAAACCTATAGTTAAACTTAGGGGTACAGGAGTGACCCTAACTCTTTTGCTGGGGAAAGGTATAACATTTACACCAGAGAACGCACTGAACGCTAATATTTTTGTTCAAGGCATTGGCAGTGAGTATATACCCATACCTTTGTATCAAGTGCACCTGGAGTGTGACCTAATGTCTATGACAGTAACAGTAAGAGTAGTCCATAGTTTGCCAGTAGAGGGAATTGACCTACTCCTAGGGAATGATTTTGCTGGAGCAAGAGTATCAGTTTCTCCTGTAATCACAGAGAAACCGAGTGAAGTTAAAGAAACAGAACAATTACAGGAACAAGTTCCAGGAATATTTCCTGCATGTGTAGTAACCTGAGCAATGGCTAAACAGGTTGCATTGTCGGAGGTAAAATTGGCACCACAAACAGGTAGCCGAGTATCTGAAACTTTCCTTGGGGATTTAGATAATCCAAATGAGATGTTTAACAAATTTTCTATAATTGCAGCACAGCATGCTGATCCAGAGTTACATAGAACAGCACAGTCTGCTCTGACAGAAGCTGAGGCAAAAGGAGTTCCAGAAGGCTATTATGTTGAATGCAGGGTTCTTAGGAGGAAATGGAGACTGCCTCATAGACCTACGGATGAAGAATGGACGGTTGTTCAACAGGTAGTGGAACCACCTAAATATCGCCAGGAATTGTTAAGGTTAGCACATGACATTCCTCTAGCAGGTTACATAGGGATCCAGAAGACCAAATCACGTATAAGTCAACATTATTACTGGCCAGACCTTACAAAGGATGTGAGGCAGTTTTGTAGGACATGCGAAATGTACGAAATGGTGGGAAAACCACAATCTACCATAAAACTGGCACCCCTACTTTCCATACCAGTTATTGAGGAACCATTTAGTGGTAGGGTGTTGGTAGACTGTGTAGGACCCTTGCCAAAAACAAAAGCAGAACATCAATATATACTCACGTTCATGGATATGGCTACTTGATTTCCAGAGGTCATTCCCTTGAGGACAAGTCCTGCTAAAGTAGTAGTAGAGAAGTTAATCCAATTCTTTACAAGATATGGATTACCACTTGAAGATCAATCGGATCAAGGTTCTAATTTCATGTCTAAGATATTTCAAGAAGTCATGGGTAATTTGGGTATCAAACAGTTAAAAGCTTCAGCATATCACCCACAGACACAGGGAGCTTTAGAGATAGCATCAAACTCTCATAACCATGATTAGAGCATTCTGTCACAAATATCCCCATGAGTGGGATAAAGGGCTAGACTTTCTTTTATTTGCCACTAAAGATTCACCAAATGAGTCGACAGGTTTTAGTCCTTTCGAATTGGTTTACGGACATGAAATAAGAGGTCCTCCAAAACGCATCAAAGACAGGTTCTTAGAACAAAGGAATGGATCTTTGATACTAGACTATGTATCTCTGTTCTGGGAAAGGCTCACGAAAGCTTGCAATGTGGCTCAGGAACACCTTAAAGCATCCCAAGCTAATATGAAAAAATGGGCAGACAAGAACGCAAAGATCCAAAATTTTCAACCGGGGATGAAGTATTAGTATTATTACCTTTACAGGGTAAACCATTAAAAGCACAATTCAGTGGTCTGTATAAAGTGATCAAAAGAGTGGGTAAGGTAAATTAAATAATTGACACCCCCGATCTCCGGAAAAAGAATCGGCTGTGTCATATCAATATATTAAAGCAATATTATTGCAGGGAGGAGGATAAGCCAGTACAGGTAGGTCAGGTAATGGGGACTGTTGAGAAGGAAAGGAATAGTGAGGATAAGGCAGAAGGAGGCCTAGACAATTCTCAGATTGAACCTCTTACTATCCGGTTAGCTAATACAGAATGGCTCTGAAAAGTGGACCACATGCTTTTGTACTTAGATGCAGAACAACAAGAAGACTGAACAAGGCTACTCACAGCCTTTAAAAGAGTCTGCAGGGATAAACTGGGATGTAAAACCTTAGCCACGCATGATGTGGATGTAGGGAGAATCCATTACTTTTAAACAGCATCCTTACCACTTAAGTCCAGACCAGCTGGCCCAAGTAAACGCAGAAATCCAATACATGCTGAAAAACAATTTAATTGAACATGGTCAAAGCAGCTGGAGTTCACCAATGATATTATTGCCTAAACCTGATAGGTCAACTTGACTTTGCATAGACTACAGAAAAGTAATGAAGGCAGACTCCTACCCAATTCCTCATTTAGAAGACTGTATTGACAGAGTGGGCACTGCCAGGTTTCTTACAAAGATAGATTTGTTAAAGGGATACTGGCAAGTTCCTTTGACATCTCGAGCTAAAGAAATATCAGCCTTTCTCATATCAGACAGTCTTTATCAGTGCCGAGTGATGCCATTCAGGCACAGTGGCGCAGTGGTTAGCACCGCAGCCTCACAGCTCCAGCGACCTGGGTTCAATTCTGGGTACTGCCTGTGTGGAGTTTGCAAGTCCTCCCTGTGTCTGCGTGGGTTTTCTCCAGGTGCTCCGGTTTCCTCCCACAAGCCAAAAGACTTGCAGGTTGGTAGGTAAATTGGCCATTATAAATTGCCCCTAGTATAGGTAGGTGGTAGGGAAATATAGGAACAGGTGGGGATGTGGTCGGAATATGGGATTAGTGTAGGATTAGTATAAATGGGTGGTTGATGGTCGGCACAGACTCGGTGGACCGAAGGGCCTGTTTCAGTGCTGTATCTCTAAAACTCAAAAAAAACTTAAAAATGCCCCAGCAACTTTTCAGAGACTAATGAATCTTGGACACCTCACCGACCTGGAAATATCTTACCCCTTGACAACCCAATTATTTTATTATTCCTAAGAAATACATACATATATTTCATACATATATCTTATTGTTTTATCTCATTGACATTATTGTTTAAGACTTAGTTAATGAATAAATAGTTAATTTTGTTGCTCTTTAAAGAAACATGGTTTGGTGTGCTTTAATCTGGGAGAGAAAAGAGTGTTTAATTTGCCTACTTTCCAGGATGAACCATTAAAAGCACAATTCAGTGGGAAACGTTACTAATATGCTGTGACCTGGGGAGTATTGGGACAGAATTAACAATGCATTACTCCTGCCTTGGTCGTAACACAAGAAGTAGGAGCCCTTATGATAGAGAAGCTCTAGTGGCTACTAACAAGTTAGATGGTAAGTTGGTAAAGGGTGCCAAGCAAAAAGAGCTTGACAGTTGGAGTGAGTTTGGTGTATACATGGAGGTGCCAGATAGACCAGCATTATCCCATAGATGGATCTGTACAGAGAACATACTTCCCGATGGTATGTATAAAGCTAAGGCCAGACTTGTAGCTCAGGGATTTGAGGAACGACTAGGCAACCAAGAAGTTAGAGTGGACTCCCCAACAGCAGGAAAAACAAGTTTGAGAATTTTCCTAGCCCTTTTAGCGAAACATTCATGGGAGTGTAAGTCCTTGGACATCAAAGCAAAATTTTTGCAAGGGAAGAAATTTCAAAGTGAAGTAATTTTAAAGCCACCAAAAGAAGCTGAAGATATAGAGGAGAAATTATGGAATCTAAACAAGTGTGTTCATGAGCTAAATGATGCATCCAGGGTGTGGTATTTTTTAGTTAGGTCCGTCCTACTAGAAGCTGGTTGTATTCAGCTAAAAGCGGGTCCGGCAATGTTTTATTGGTACTATGAAGAAAAACTAGTCGGCATTTTCTTGATGCACGTAGACAATTTTCTGTGGGGAGGATCTGCGGCATTTGAGAAATTTGTAGTATATAAAGTTCGACAGGAATTTAAAATTGGAAGTCAGGCTTCTGAAGCTTTTAAATATATAGGGTTGAATATTAGGCACACTAAGTTTGGGGTAACCCTAAATCAACAGACTTACCTGGGGAATGCTAATAGGATCCCGATAAATCAAACCAGATCCTCATAAAAGGAAGACTGCAACCCAAGGAAGAAGCAGACCAGTTAAGGAGCTTAATCGGACAATTGAACACAAATTAGGCCAGATGCTTGCTCTAATGTATTAGAATTGAGCACCATACTGAAACATGCTACAACTGGAGAACTGTTGAAAGCAAATAAGACATTGAAGGGACTGAGTATTGACAAATGTACACTCAAGTTTGCAGCATTGGGTGACCCAGAAGAAATAAAATTAGTCATTTTTAGTGATGCCTCACTAACGGTTATAACCGACGGTTATTCGAGCGCAGCAGAGTTCATTATATTTTTGGTGGGAAGAAAAGATAAATGTTGTTCATTAGCCTGGGAATCGAAGAAAATAAAGAGGATAATTAGAAGCACCTTAGCTGCTGAGACACTTGCACTGATAGAAGCGATAGATATGCCTATGTACTTATCGAGTATTTTAAAGGAACCATTATATAAGGGGCAATCAGAGAAAAATTTTCCTATAGAATTCCTTTCCTTTCTTTTCCTTTTTGGCCTCCTTGTCCCAAGAGACAATGGGTAAGTGCCTAGAGGTGGTCAGTGGTTTGTGGAGCAGCGCCTGGAGTGGTTATAAAGGCCAATTCTAGAGTGACAGACTCTTCCACAGGCGCTGCAGGTAAAATTGGTTGTCGGGGCTGTTACACAGTTGGCTCTCTCCTTACACTGCTGTCTCTTTTCCTGCCAACTGCTGAGTCTCTTCGACTCGCCTCTCTTTAGCACAGCCTTTATGGCTGTCCGCTAGCTCTGGCAATCACTGGCAACTGGCTCCCACGACTTGTGGTCAATGTCACAAGACTTCATGTCGCATTCGCAAACGTCTTCAAAGCGGAGACATGGACGGCTGGTGGGTCCAATACCAGTGACGAGCTCTCTGTACAATCCATCCTTGGGAATCCTGCCATCTTCCGTGCGGCTCACATGGCCAAGCCATCTCAAGCGCTGCTGGCTCAGTATGGTGTATATGCTGGGGATGTTGGCTGCCTCGAGGACTTCTGCATTGGAGATATAGTCCTGCCACCTGATGCCAAGGATTCTCCGGAGACAGCGAAGATGGAATGTGGTGAGATGTTGCTCTTGGCTGACATACGTTGTCCAGGCCTCACTGCCATAGAGCAAGGTATTGAGGACACAGGCTTGAAACACTCAGACTTTTGTGTTCCGTGTCAGTGAGCCATTTTCCCACACCCTCTTGGCCAGTCTGGACATAGCAGCAGACGCCTTTCCCATGCACTTGTTTATTTCTGCATCAGGAGACAGGTTGCTGGTGATGGTTGAGCCCAGGTAGGTGAACTCTTGAACCACTTCCAGAGTGTGGTTGCCAATATTGATGAATGGAGCATTTCTGATGTCCTGTCCTATGATGTTCGTTTTCTTGAAACTGATGGTTAGGCCAAATTCGTTGCAGGCAGCTGCAAGCCTGTCGATGAGTCTCTGCAGACACTCTTCAGTGTGGGATGGTAATGCGGCATTGTCAGCAAAGAGGGCATCTTGTGTTATGATGTGTTAGGAAAATGTGGAAATTTTTTATGTTAGATCGCTTTGTAATTCTTTAACAATTTTTTTTGTTAAAAAAGTGGGGAATATAAAGTATGTTAATGGATGGTGCTGTTGAAGGTTGATGGTATAATAATGGAATTAAAAAAATGTATCATTATTTTGTCTCTCTTTTTCATTTTATAGATATGTATTTAAGTTAAAGAAAAGAGACTGTTAGTGTCTAGTAAGTTCTTTTTATGGATGTTAAATACTTAGTAGTTGAAGGTAATAGGGTGAACAAGTGTTGGGTATTGATTTGTTAATTGTAATCAAATGTATATATAAATAAGTGCCAGACAACACTGGCTGGGTGTTGCTGGGAGTGCAGAAGTAAACTCTTTGGGAAGCAACAAACAGTCTCCAGCAAAGCATCCTAGTCTCAGTTTCTTCTTCACAAACAGGCTTGGAAGTTTCTCTAACAATATGGGTCATTGCATCGACATCATGGTCTTAATGGAAACCTGGCTAAGGGGTGATGACACCTTCACCCTAACTGAAGCTTCCCCACCTGGCTATACCTTTCACCACTTGCCTCACCCAAATCGTCATGGTGGCAGTGTGGCTCTTATAACCAAATCACACTTTGGTCTGTCACCTTATATCTCTGGCACTTTCTCACTCACCTTGTTCCACCCCTCTCACCTCTCTTTTAAAATCCTGGTTCTCTACCATGCCAATTTTCAGAATGAGCTATCGTCACTGCTTTCATCCCTTGGCCTCTGTACCGAGCGACTTTTCATCCAGTGATTTAAAACTCCATCTTAATTCATCATGTTCTCTCTCCTCTGAGTTCACTGCCTCCTATCCTCCCTTGATCCCACCCTTCATGTAAACTTCCCAACCCATATTTATGGCCACCTGCTTGACCTTGCCATCTCACATGGCCTTGCTATTTCCATAGGATCATTCAGAGAAAAGACAATCTCTCATGAATTCCTTGCATCACTCTCCAACCACATTGATCTTTACCCTCCAAACCCTACCTCCTTCTGTATCAGAAAACAAAACTTTCTCCAATTCACTTACAACTGCACTCTCAAAATCCCGACTGTCTAGCCTTTGGCCATCGGTTCACCGACATTCCTGTAGCTACCAATCTGTTCAATCACACCCTCACCTCCACCTTTGATGTCCTCATCCCCATCAAAACCATTACCCTCTCTCACCCCGGCCACTTCCACTTGTATGGTCCTCATCTCTGTTCTCTTAAGTCTAAGGGACGCAAACTTGAACGACAATGGCAGACAACTGATTTAGCCGTTCACCACCAGATCTGCCTGGACCACATAAAGCACTATCAGGCCCTGCTCTTGTCTGCAAATATTTTCATTATTCCAGGATCATCCTGGAAAAGATAACCAACAATTTATTTTCTCTACTGTAAACAGGTATCTTAAACCACTCTCCCCCGAACTGTGCACCCACACCTCCAGCAACAAGTGCATGGAGCTCTTGGATTTCTTTGTCACCAAGATTGAGACCAGCCAATCAGCTGCCTTGGCCACTTACTCTGCCACGTCTTTACCAAGGAAGAAGCTGCTACCCAGGCCATGGTGAAAGAGAAGGTAATTAATACACTAGAAGGATTTAAAATTGATAAGGAGGAGGCATTACATAAGCTGTCTATACTTCAAGTTGATAAAGTACCAGGACCGGATGAGATGCATCCAAGGATACTGAGGGAAGTGAGAGTGGAAATTGCAGAGGCACTGGCCATAATTTTCCAGTATTCCTTAGGCTCAGGGATGTTTCCAGAGTACTGGAGAATTGCAAATGTTACACCTTTGTTCAAAAAAGGATGTAAAGATAAGCCCAACAACTATAGGCTAGTCACTTTAAATTCAGTTGTGGGGAAACTTCTGGAAACAATAATTTGGGACAAAATTAATAAGCACATGGACAAATGTGGATTAATTCAGGAAAGCCAGCATGGATTTGTTGAGGGAAAATCATGTTTAACTAACTTTCTGGAGTTTTTTGAAGCGGTAACCGAGAGGGTTGATGAGGGCAATGTTGTTGATGTGGTGTGCATGGACTTCCAAAAGGCATTTGATACAGTGCTACATAACAGACTTGTGAGCAAACCTGTGGCTCATGGAATAAAAGGGATAGTAGCAACATGGATGTGAAATTGGCTGAGTGACAGGAAACAGACAGTGGTGGGTAATGGATATTTTACGGGCTGGAGGAAGGTTTGTAGTGGAGTTCCCCAGGGGTCAGTGTTGGTACCCTTGCTCTTCCTGATATATGTTATTGACTCAGACCTTGGTGTACAGGACATAATTTCAAAATTTGCAGATGATATGAAACTTGGAAGCATTGTGAACTCTGAGAGGGATAGTATAGAACTTGAAAAGGACGTGGGAAAGCTGGTGAAATGGGCAGACAAGTGGCAGATGACGTTCAATGTGGAGAAATATGAAGTGATTCATTTTGGTAGGAAGAACATGGAGAGACAATAAATAATAAAGGGCACAACTCTAAAGGGGGTGCAGGAACAGTGGAACCTGTGTGTATATGTACATAAGAAGAAACACCTTTCCACATCCATCCTGCCAAGACCCCTCAGAATCTTATATGTTTCAATCAAGTCGCCTCTTATTCTACTAAATTTCAGTGGATACAAGCCTAGCCTGTCCAACCTTTCCTCATTAGACAACCTGCCCATTCCAGGTATTAGTCTAGTAAACTTTCTATGAAATGCGTCCAATGCATTTACATCCTTCCTTAAATAAGAAGACCAATATTGTAGCACATAAAACATTCATTGATCACTATTCTCTGTTTCCTGTCACTCAGCCAATTTTGTATCCATGTTGCTACTGTCTGTTTTATTTCATGTGCCATAACTTTGCTCACAAGTATGTTGTGTAGCACTGTATCAATGCTTATGCACATATTGGTTTTGTGAAAGAGAAATCATGTTTAATCAATTTATTAGAGTTTTTTGAAGAAGTAACATGTGTTGTGGATAAAGGAGAACCTGTGGATGTACTGTACTTAGCTTTCCAGAAGGCATTTCATAACCACATCAATGGTTATTGCAGAAAATAAAAGCTCATGGTGTAGTGGGTAACATAATGGCATGGATTGAAGATTGGCTAGCTAACAGGAAACAGAGAGCAGACAGAAATGGGACATTCTCTGGTTGGCAAGATGTAACAAGTGATGTGTCAAAGGGATCAGTGCTGGGCCCTCAACTTTTTACAATTTATATAAATGACTTGGATGATGGCACCAAAAGTATGGTTGTTAAATTTGCTGATGACACAAAGGTAGGTAGGAAAGTAAGTTGTGAAGAGGACATAAGGAGGCTGCAAAGGGATATAGATAGGCTAGGTGAGTGGGCAAAGATCTGGCAAATGCAGTATAATGTGGGAGAATGTGAAATTGTCCATTTTGGCAGGAAGAATAAAAAATAAGCATATTATCTAAATGGAGTGAGGTTGCAGAGCTCTGAGATGCAAAGGGATCTGGGTGTCCTAGTGTCTGAATCACAGAAGGCTAGTATGCAGGTACATCAAGTAATTAGGAAAGCTAATAGAATGTTATCGTTTATTGCAAGGGGAATTGAATACAAAAGTAGGGAGGTTATGCTTCAGCTGTACAGGGCATTGGTGAGACCACATCTGGAGTATTACGTGCAGTATTGGTCTCCTTATTTAAGGAAGGATGCAAATGCGTTGGGAGCAGTTCACAGAAGGTTTACTAAACTAATACCTGGAATGGGCAGGTTGTCTTATAAGGAAAGGCTTATAATGGACAGGCGAGGCTTGTATCCTCTGGAGTTTAGAAGAGTAAGAGGCGACTTGATTGAAACATTAAGATTCTGAGGGGTCTTGACAGGGTGGATGTGGAAAGAATCTTGTGGGAAAATCTAGAACTAGGTGTTACTGTTTAAAAATAAGGGGTTGCCCATTTAAGACAGAGATGAGCAGAATCTTTTTCTCTCAGAGGGTCATGAGTCTTTGGAACTCTCTTCCTCAAAAGGCAGTGGAAGCAGAGTCTTTGAATATTTTTAAGGCAGAGGTAGATAGATTCTTGATAAGCAAGGGGGTGAAAGGTTATCTGGGTAGGCGGGAATGTGGAGTTGAGGTTACAATCAGATCAGCCATGATCATATTGAATGGCGGAGCAGGCTCGAGGGGCAGAGTGGCCTACTCCTGCTCCTAATTCATATGTACGTCATTAAAGGTGGCAGGACAGGTTGAAAGAATGGTCAATAAAGCAAACAGTATCCTAGGCTTTATTAATAGCGACATAAAGTAAAGAACAAGGAGGTTATGTTGAACTTGTATAAGACACTAGTTCGGCCTCAGCTGAAGTATTGCATCCAGTTCTGGGAGCCGCATTTAAGGAAAGATGTGAAGGCCTTGGAGAGAGTGCAGAAAAGATTCATGAGAATGGTTCCAGGGATGAGGAACAACATTTACGAAGATAGGTTGGAGAAGTTAGAATTGTTTTCCTTGGAGAAGAGAAGGCTGAGAGGTGATTTGATAGCGGTATTCAAAATCATGAGGTGTCTGGACAGAGTAAATAGGGAGAAACTGTTCCCACTTGTGAACGGATCGAGAACGAGTGGGCACAGATTTAAGGAAATTGGCAAAAGATGCAATGATGACAAGAGGAAAAGTTTTTCCATGCAGCGAGTGGTTAGGATCTGGAATGCACTGCCAGAGAGTGTGGTGGGGGCATTCAAAAGGGAATTAGGTGGTTACCAGAAAAGGAAGAATGTACAGGATTATCAGGAGAAGGCAAGGGAATGGCATTAGGTGATTGCTCACTCAGAGAGCCAGTGCAGACACGATGGGTCGAAATGGCCTCCTTCTCTGCTGTAACAAGTGTGTGATTCTGTGATTCCTTCTCCTCCACTAGCCCACCGGGGCAAACGTCCTCTAAGGCTCCTCCATACCCTAGCCATGAAATTGTATCTTTCTCTACTTTCTCTCCTATCCCCCTTCATGCTCTCACCAAGCTCATCTTGTCCGTAAGACCCAGCTCCTCTTCGCACAATGCTATTCCCACTAAACTACTGACCATCCAGTTTCCCCCTATGGTCCCTATGTTAGCTGACATTGTTCATGATTCTCTTTCCTCAGGTTTTGTTCCTCCCTTCTTCATGTCCATGTCATCACCGACTCCACAAGAAAAACAACCCTGGACCCCACTGCCCTTGCAAACTACCGATCCATCTCCAACCTCCCTTTCCTCCATCA
This sequence comes from Heterodontus francisci, assembly GCF_036365525.1. Classification (NCBI taxonomy): domain Eukaryota; kingdom Metazoa; phylum Chordata; class Chondrichthyes; order Heterodontiformes; family Heterodontidae; genus Heterodontus; species Heterodontus francisci. The sequence continues at coordinate 44,820,734 of NC_090375.1, forward strand.
AGTTCTTGACTGTCTTGTCGCCCCCCACCCCCCGATTCGTACCCACTTTTCCTAGAATGCCATGTTTGAATCCCTCCAATCAACGCCTGCCACAGTATCAAATCAGTTCTTATCAAAGATCTATCCTTGATCCCCTCCTATTTCTCATTTACAAGCTACACCTTGGTGACATAATCTGAAAACACAGTGACAGTTTCTACATGTACGCTGACGACACCCAGCTCTACCTCACCACCAACTCTTTCGACCTCTCTACTGTCTCTAAATAGGCAGCCTGCTTGTCCAACATCCAATGCTGGATGAGCAGAAATTTCCTCCAATTAAATATTTAAGTCATTGACTTCCGTCCCCATTACAGACTCAGCACCAAATCTATTGCTCTCTGTGCTAGCTGTCTGAGGCTGAACCAGACTGTTCATTACCTCTGTGTCATACTTGACCCCGAGATGAGCTTTCAAGCACATATCTGCATCCACTAATACTGCATATTTCCACCTTCATAACATTTCCTGACTCTGTCCCTGCCTCAGCTTTTCTACTATGGAAACCCTTATTCATGCTTTTATCATCTCCAGACATTCTAATGCATTTCTGGCTGTCCTCCCACATTCTACCCTCTATAAACTTGAAGTCATCCAAATCTCTGCTGTCCATGAACTAACTCACACCAAAACCCATTCACCCATCACCACTATGCTTGCTGACCTACATTGGCTCCCAGTCAAGCACCTCCTCAATTTTTAAAAATTCTCATCCTTGTTTTCAAATCCTCCCATGGCCTGGGCCCACCCTATTTCTGTAATCTCCTCCAGTCCTCCAACCCTCTGAGGTATTTGCACTCCTCCATTTCTGGCCTCTTGAGCATCCCCGATTTTAATCACTTCACCATTGGTGGCCATGCCTTCAGCTGCCTTGGCCCTAAGCTCTGGAATTCCTTCCCCGCCGTTCTATCTCGTTTCCTCCTTTAAGACACTCCTTAAAACCTCTTTGACCAAGATTTTGGTCATTTGCCCTAATATCTCCTTACATGCCTCGCTGTCATGCTTTGTTTTATAGTGCCTCTGTGAAGTGCCTTGGGATGTTTTGTTACATTAAAGGCACTATATAAATACAAGTTGTTGTACTAAACCACCCCCCCCACCCCCAAAAGTACAACTGGCCTTATCTATTGACTTGTCAACTGTACTTGCACTTTCAGTGAATTATATTGTTGAGCCCTATGGAATCACCATTCATTTACATCCTTCAGAGAAAAAGATTCAGTTTACCAAATCTTGGAATCAAGAAGCATTTCAGAGTGCAAAATTAGCAATAGCTCAGTGGTAGCACTTTCACCACTGATTCAGGAGGTTTTTGGTTCAAATCCCATGCCAGAGACTTGAGCACATGGCTATGTTAGCATTCCAGCATAGAACTCGGACTGCTGCACTGTCGGAAGTGCAGTATTTTGGTTGAAATGTTAATCTAAGGCTCTATCACACCTCTTTGGTGGATATAAAAGATTCCATAGTACTTGTGGTAGACTCCTTGTTTTTTGGGTGTATTCAAGCTGCAAATGATTTCATCATCTTCTGTGGATCCTCTCAATATGTTTGTATCTGATGCCAGAGTGGCATGGATGTCTATAAAACTGGCAGTTCATGTTGGTGTTTGGGGAACTTCTGCAGCTGTGCCACCTCTGACCTTCCTCTGGGCACAACGGATGTTGCGAGTTTGACACAGCTGGCCCTCAAAACATGTTGAACCAGATTTCAATGCCTCCCTCTATGCTGGCTGGTCAGCTGCAGAGTTTTCCCAAGAGAGGTGGCCTCCATAGTACTATTATTATGAATACTAATAACAGAGGAGTTTTCCCAACTGCCCCAGCTAACATTAATCTTTCAATGCAACACGTAAAGCAGATGATCTACTACAGTCGAAGTACATTCCCATGAGGGGGAAAAGTAGGACAAACAAAGCTAGAGCTTCCTGGATGATGAATAGAAAGTAAGACGAAGCTGAAAAAGGGTGCATATGACAGATGTCAGGTTGATAATGCAAGTGAGAACTTAGCTGAATATAGAATGTTCAGAGGGGAAGCAATAAAAGAAATAAAAGCAGCAAAGGGAGAGTATGAGAAGAGACTGGCAGAAAACATAAAGGGGAATCCAAAAGTTTTCTATATAAATAGTAAGAGTGGCAAAAGAAGGAGTCCACAAAAAGCACGACAAATTCAACTTGGCCAATTATCGCCCTATCAGTCTACTCTCAATCATCAACAAAGTGATGGAAGGTGTTGTTGACTGCTATCAAGTTGCACTTGCTCAGCAATAACCTGCTCACTGACATTCAGTTTGGGTTCTGCCAGGACCACTCAGCTCCTGACCTCAATAGAGCATTGGTCCAAACATGGACAAAAGATCTGAACACAAGAGGTGAGGTGAGAATGACTGCCCTTGACATCAAGGCCGCATTTGACTGTGCATGGCGTCAAGGAGCCCATGCAAAACTGGAGTCAATGGGGATCAGGGGGAAGACTCTCCACTGGTTGGAGTCATATGTTTCCTCCCACATGCCAAAGACTTGCAGGTTGATAGGTTAATTGGCCATTATAAATTGCCCCTAGTATAGGTAGGTGGTAGGGAAATATAGGGACAGGTGGGGATGTGGTAGGAATATGGGATTAGTGTAGGATTAGTATAAATGGGTGGTTGATGGTCGGCACAGACTCGGTGGGCCGAAGGGCCTGTTTCAGTGCTGTATATCGAAACTAAACCACACTAAACTAATACCTAGTACAAAGTAAGATGGTTGTGGTTGTTGGAGGTCATTTCAGTCCCAGGACATCACTACAGAAGTTCTTCAGGGTAGTGTCCTAGGCCCAATCATCTTCAACTGCTTCATCAATGACCTTCCCTCCATCATAAGGTCAGAAGTGGGGATGTTCACTGATGATTGTACAATATTCAGCACTATTTGCAACTCCTCAGATACTGAGGCAGCCTGTGTTTATATGCAGCAAGACCTGGACAACTTTCAAGCTTGGGCTGTGAAGTGGTAAGTTACATTTGCGCCACACAAGTGCCAGGCATCTCCCCTTGACATTACCATCACTGAATCCCCCATTATCAACATCCTGGGGGTTACCATTGACCAGAACCAGCAGCAGCCATATTAGTGCTGTAGCTACAAAAGCAGGTCAGAGGCTGGGAATTCTGTCGCAAGTAACTCACCTCCTGACTCTCCAATGTGAATCGGATCATTATGTATCAATTGTTTGATTATATGCGGCTGGAGGATTTTAATTCAGGTATTACTTGAGCACTTGTAAGCAGACACTTACAGAGACTGGTTAAGGGTTTGAGTGAGGAACTACATGGTTGTAATCATTTCACTCCGTACAATAAATGTGAAACTGAGTAAAGATAGGCTCCAGCATTATCCTTCCAAACAAACTTTCTGGAGTTTAACATGGTGGCAGAGGATGGTTGCCTAAAGCTGAAGGTTCGAAACTAGGAATTTTTTTTTTACATAGAAAACTAGAATCTCATGGGCTATTGTGGAAAGCAAGTGTAAATTGTCAGGGCATAATTACCCTCCGATTTTCTCTGAGTCTGAACCATATGACCAGTGGAATATGTGGACGTGGGTTACATTTCTACCGAAGAGGAAGCAAGTTATGGCCTTGGCATAGTCACTTTCTACCAAAAGTTAAGGCAGTAGTAAAAGTGTGTTGTGAACTGGATGCTTGTCAGTTGGATACTGATGAAGGGTTAGATCTTCTGTTAGAATTTTTGAATGAAATTTATAAAAAAAAGATGTCCTATTGAATGCATTTGCGGCATGGTCAGACTTCGATAGATTTCGGAAAACCAATGGTTATTCAAAGGAGTATTATATCATGGATTGTAACAGACTGTATAGAAGATTGAGGAAATTCAATCTGGAAATGCCTGGTTCAGTGCTAGCATTTAAATAGCTAGATTGTGTTAGGCTGTCACATATGGATAGGTTCCTGGTTCTAACTGGGGTACAGTTCTTGGACAAAGACTCCTTGTTGTATCAAATGTTTGCTGTCTTAAAGAAATTCCTGGGGAAACAGTCATTTCCGGCAGCCCTGGTAGAACAAACAGGCCATTCTGCGGTGACACAAAAAATTGAGGACTCAATGTTTACTAGATTTCGAAATGGTCCACATACTGAAAGCAAGCATAAGTACAATGGAAGAGTTAAAGACAGGAGGAATGAGGATGAAAGCACCTTTAGCAAGTCTGACTATTACAGTGGAAGACAGAATGGGAACAGCAATCATAGTTGAATGAATCCCAGGAATGCTCAAGCAACAGTTAATAGTGACTCTAGATGTGACTGAAAGTATCAGGATGCAATAAACTGCTCTAAGCGGAGGGGCAGAGCCCTCGAAATAACAGATGACACAGAGAATTCTGAGGTAGAAGAGGAGGATACTGATGAATCTGAATGAAAGAGTTTTAGTCCTGTGAGGAATGTGTCAGTTGGGGATTTGTTCAACTGTGCTATATTGGATAATGCTTGCATGTCGACAGTATGTGGAACTGATCGGTTGCAATGTTATCTGGATTCACTTAGTAGTGAGGATCGATGGAAAGTTAAGGAGTATTAAAATGTACAACCAGCTTTAGGTTTGGTGATGACAACACATTGATGTCACTGAAGAGAGTAGTAATTCCATGTAAAATAACTGGAGTAAGCCACTTTATCAGTACTGATATAGTCTTTAGTGAGATACATTTACTGTTGAGTAAGCCTTCAATGAAAAAGGCACAAATAAAACTTGATGTGGAGCATGATAAGGCAATTGTTTTTGGAAAGTGAGTGAATTTGCTGTTTACCCAGTCAGGACATTGGTGTATAACCTTAACAAAACCTGATGTTTCTAGTCAGAGTGTTAGAGAAGTATTAATGGAATCAGGCATTAAGAATCAGAGATAAAAAGCAAATTGTCTTAAAGTTACACAGACAATTTGCTCACCCTTCTTGTCAGAGTTTAAAAACCCTGCTAAAGGATGCGGGTGTGATTGATGAAGAGTTTACGAAGATAATAGAAGAGACTAGTGAAAAGTGTGAAATCTGTAAAAGATATCAGAGGATACTATCATGTCCGATTGTCAGTCATCCATTGACACGAGACTTTAACGAGGTAGTTGCCATTGATTTAAAGATGTGGGACAAAGACAAGAATATTGTCATTCTACATTGTGTAGACCTAGCAACTAGATTTTGTATTTCTAAAATAATCAATAACAAGGACAAAAGTGTGATTATAGGCAAAATTATGGGGAAATGGATAGGGACTGGACTTGGGGAACCAGCTAAGTATTTGACTGATAATGGAGGGGAATTTGCCAATGATGAGTTCAGAAACATGTGTGAAAACATGAATATTATGGATATGAATACTGCAGCTGAAAATCCTTTCAGCAATGGGCTCTGTGAAAAGAATCATGCAGTGGTTGATGAAATGCTGCATAAAATATTACCTGACCAGCAAAACTGCAAGTTGACAACTGCCTTGGCATGGGCAGTTCATGCGAAGGATTCACTTCAGGTCATTGGAGGATACAGTTCCTATCAATTGGTCTATGGACGGAATCACAAATTGCATTCTGTGCTGTGTGACAGTCTTCCTGCTTGAGAAGGTACCACAATTAGTTCCATTTTTTCTGTACATTTGAATGCTTTACATTCACGGAGATAGGTTTTCATCAAAGCTGAGGTCTCTGAAAAAATTTGCAGAGTTCTGAGGCATTGTATAAAGCCACCTGAGGTGGAATTTAGTTCAGGAGATTTGATGTATGATAAAAGAAAGGGTCATAGGGAATGGAAGGGCCCTGGTAAAATAATCAGTCATGATTATAAGAAAGTAGTTATCAAGTATGGAAATCAAACTGTTAAGGGTTCATTCATCACGATTGATCAGGATTGATTTCAAAATCTCAGAATCTGAGCAGTTGATTGAGGGAAACGATGCACCTTGTACCTCAGATACTCATGTGTTTTGTGATGAAGGTCCTGAGGAACAGAATGAGGTAGATAAAGTGTTAGATAGTAATGTGAGGGATCATGATGCTCAAGAAAGAGCTATCACATTCAAAGGACAATTGCCCCAATAAGGGACTCGGGTAACATATATTCCAGAAGGGGCTTATAGATGGAGGGATGCAACAATTGTGGGATGTGCAGGAAAATCTACAGGCAAATTTAAATATTGGTTAAATGTCTCAGATGATGGTCAAAAAACAAGGTTCATGGACTGGTAGAATGGGATGAAAGAGTAGCGGGTAAGAAAGCACAGTGCAAGTTCTATTAATGGGTCTGGAAGTGACTCTTGCAAAAAGAAGTGATCACATCCTGGAGAAAGAGCCTCTGATAATGTGAGAGGGAGATCTTCGAGCAGTAGTCCTGAAAGACATTAAAGTGCTCATAGAGGCTGTAGTTTGAGCAGATTCCACAATGAAACAAAGGCTAGAGAGCAGTATCGGAATCGAACTAAAAGCAGAAGTCCTCATAACCGTGAGGTTTTAGTGGCCGCCAATAAACTTGAGGATTATGTCATGCTAGGCCCCCACCTGCCAAGAATGAGGTGCATTATTTTGTCGTGAACATTGACTTTAAACTGTTACTGGAGTGAAGAAAGGGCTTGTTAAACAGATCAGCCGTGGCTGGAAAAGACATTTGCATATTAACAGATGGTGACTGGAAGCACAAAGGATCACAAAGCTCTGGAGCTTTTCACAGCCTCTTCTCCAGTTGTGCAGTCTTGGTACAGTTTTGGCGCCATTTTTTTCAAGTCAGCCTTCTTCAAAGTATTTTTTCAGAATTTTCTGTGTGTTGTATGGCAAGAACCACCGTTGTTCACCATGTTGTATGTTTGTTCAGTCCAGCTAGGAGAGATTACTGAGTCTTCGGTAAGTTTTAACCATAACTACTTTATTACATATTAGCCAACTATATACAGCTTTATACAAGTATGTCTAACTTCACTGACGCCATGCTGCTTTTCCTTCAAGTCGCTCTCACGTAATCTCACATCATTATTGTGAAAGATATTACTCAGACTGTCCCAAACATTAACCCTTTCAAACCCTTATAGTACACCTTTCACTCACCCATGTGGCCAAAATTCCTCTAATGTTCCCCTCTGCCCTAGCCCTGAACTTGCATCTTTCTCTCATTTCTCTCTTATCTCTTCTCATGCCCTCTCTGAGCTCATCCTGTCCATGAGACCCACCTCTTGCTCCTTCAATCCTACTTCCACTAAACTGCTGACCACCCAACTGACACATTCAACCCACAATGGACCTTGATCACCAGGTATTGTGTGTAAGAGGAGCATTTCAGAGACTGCTAAGGCGGTACAATCCAAGACGTGGTCAGACATGACTAACCTGCTTGGCAACCTGGGGTTTTTCTGAATTGTACAAACTGAACTAAGAAAGTCTGTTTGCTCCTGGACTGATAAGATCTATCCTGTCTGCTCCCATCTCTTTCCCACAAGCCTCTGAATCCACTGAAGACACATGAACCCCAAGAGAGAAATGTCTCCTATAGCGAACAAGTTTTAAGAAGAATACTGGGCCCCAACGAAAAGCAAGGACTCCACAGTGAGCTCGGAGAACCGTAACAAACACTCTTCAGATATTGCCTCTAACTTTTCAATTTTATTTCTTCTGCTCTTTTCTGTCTCTATTTGCATGTGTGTATCGCGTATGCATGCTAGTGTGGGCTCGTCATTAATCTGTAGGCGCCAACTGAATTCGAGTTTAAGTTTAATAAATTTCAACGTTTCTTCTTTAAACCTAAGAAGGCCTGTTTGTGCTTGTTTCTTTGCCTGATAATTAGAAAGCGGTGAACAAGCATTTACCAAAGGGGATCTAAAAACACGGTGTGTTTAAAATTCAACCCTGTTACCGTAAGACCAGGTGAAGGCTGAAAGGGAACCCTAGACCTCTTTCTCACCTGGTCAGAACAATAAACTAATAAGAGAAGCAAAACATAAGGAATTAAAGAGTTGGAGAGAATTTGGAGTTTATTCTGAGGTACCAGATAGGGGACAGCCAGCCTTGTGCCATAAATGGATTTGTACTGATAAAGCCATTCCCGATGGAACTTATAAGGCTCAAGTGAGGCTAGTTGTGGGGGGTTTTGAAGAGCGCCTGGGTGATACCAATTTTACAGTGGACTCTCCTACAACTGAAAAACTAATCTTGAAAATCGTTTTCGTTCTTTTGGCCACATATTCATGGGAGAGTAGATCATAAATAGATGTAATAGATGTAATAGATAAATAGAAATAGATGGGGCGGCACAGTGGCGCAGTGGTTAGCACAGCAGCCTCACAGCTCCAGTGACCCAGGTTCAATTCTGGGTACTGCCTGTGTGGAGTTTGTAAGTTCTCCCTGTGTCTGCGTGGGTTTCCTTCGGGTGCTCCAGTTTCCTCCCACATGCCAAAGACTTGCAGGTTGATAGGTAAATTGGCCATTATAAATTGCCCCTAGTGTAGGTAGGTGGTAGGGAAATATAGGGACAGGTGGGGATATGGTAGGAATATGGAATTAGTGTAGGATTAGTATAAATGGGTGGTTGATGGTCGGCGCAGACTCGGTGGGCCGAAGGGCCTGTTTCAGTGCTGTATCTCTAAATAAAATAAAAATAAATAAATGCCGCATTTTGTCAGGGTGATACTCTTCAGAGTGGCAGTGAGGCGGTGGCATAATGGTATTATCACTGGACTAGTAACCCAGAGACCCAGGGTATTGCTCTGGAGACATGGGTTCGAATCCCACCACAGCAGAAGGTGGAATTTGAATTTAATTAATATATCTGGAATTAAAAGCTAGTCTAATGATGGCCATGAAACCATTGTTGATTGTTGTAAAAACCCATCTGATTCACTAATGTCCTTTAGGGAAGGAAATCTGCTGTCCTTACCTGGTCTGGCCTACATGTGACTCCAGACCCACAGCAATGTGGTTAACTCTTACATGCCCTCTGAAATGGCCTAGCAAGCCACTCAGTTGTACCTAACCGCTACGAAGTCAACCTCACGTGGACTGCAGCAGTTCAAGAAGGTAGCTCACCACTAACTTCTCAAGGGCAATTAGGGATGGGCAATAAATGCTGGCCTAGCCAGCGATGCCCACATTAATGAATTGGAGGAAGGTTTAGGGGAGATGTCAGAGGTAGGTTCTTTACACAGAGAGTGGTGGGTGCGTGGAATGCACTGCCAGTGGTGGTAGTAGAAGCAGATACATTAGGGACATTTAAGCGACTCTTGGATAGGTACATGGATGATAGTAGAATGAAGGGTATGTAGGTAGTTTGATCTTAGAGTAGGTTAAAGGGTCGGCACAACATCGTGGGCCGAAAGGCCTGTACTGTGCTGTACTGTTCTATGTTCTATAACCCTGCATATTCTTCCTTTTCATATAACTGTCTAATTCCCTTTTGAATGCTTCAATTGAACCTCCCTCTGCCATGTTCTCAGGCAGCACATTCCAGACCTTAACCACTCGTTGCGTGAAAAAGTTTTTCCTTATGTCACTTTTGCTTCTCTTCCCAAATACTTTAAATCTGTGCCCTCTCGTTCTAGATCCTTTCACAAGTGGGAACAGTTTGTCTCTATCGACTCTGTCCAGACCCCTCATGATTTTGAATTCCTCTATCAAATTACCACTTAACCTTCTCTTCTCCAAGGAAAGCAGTCCTAACTTCTCCAATCTATCTCTATAACTGAAATTCCTCATCCCTGGAATCATCCTTGTGAATCTTTTCTGTACTCTGTTCAGCTGAGGCTGGAGTATTATACAAGTGTCTTATACATTTTCAACATACCTTCCTTGCTCTTATACTCTATGCCCCTATTAATAAAGCCCAGGATACTGTAAGCTTTATTAACTGCTGTCTCAACCTGTCCTGTCACCTTCAATGACTTATGCACATATACACCCAGGTCCCTCTGCTCCTGCACCCCCTTTAGAATTGTACCCTTTATTCTATATTGTATCACTTCACATTTCTCTGCATTGAACTTCATCTGCCACCTGTCTGCCCATTCCACTAACTTGTCTCTGTCCTTTTGAAATTTTGCACTATCTTCCTTACAGTTCACAATGCTTCCAAGTTTCACATCAGCTGCAAATTTTGAAATTGTGCCCTGTATGCCAAGGTTTAAGTCATTAATATATATCAGGAAAAGCAAGGGGCCCAGCACTGATTCCTGGAGTATTCCACTAAAAACCTTCCTTCAGCCCAAAAAACATCCATTAACCACGACTCTTTGTTTCCTGTCATTCAGTCAGTGATGCAGCGGTGCACTGCTGATTGTGAGACCTCACAAAGGTCTCTGGTGGGCCCCTGAAAAGCTGCATAGGCCTCAAGCTTGAGAACCGCTGCCACAATGAAGACCAAAGGCACAGGATGTTCACCAAAGCCCGTGGGCTGCAGGTCATTGTTGAGCAGGGCGCAGCGACGTGTCACCACCCTCTCTAAATGTGCAATCACCTTTGACACTGGTGCTCAGACATCCGATGGCATGTCATATGTGGCCTGTAGCTGCACGGCTACTGTAATAGCGAGCTCCCCTTGAGGTCTGCTGCTCACGACCAGGGGCCTCTGCGTGGACCGCACCAGTATGTTGATTTTGCCTCCGGCGCATACGGATCTTCAGGAGAAGCGGATCACACTATGTAGGATCAGCCTTACCCATTTCTATGTGATAAATGAAGTTGTATCCTTCATTTATTCAAAGGTTCTTAACAGGGCAGGGATTGGTGTTGACGGATACATCAGGATCAACTATGTGGTGTGGCATTACCCATCTTGGCTAACACTTAGAGTGGCACAACATGACCACATCAAGATCATACCAGCTGCATCGATTGCGCTCACCATCTATATAACCTTAATGCTCCTACCCTTTCTGGTACCCTCCCCACACATAGGGTGACTAGCGTGCCATTGCTTCTTCACAAAAAAAAAACACAAATGCAGAGTGTACACTTTAAAGACCAAGGGTACACAGTACTTCCTGTCATCCCTGCAGAGCTTTCCCTCCAGTACTCCCAGACCCCCTCCCTCCTCTCTTCCAGAATGCAGAGCTGAGACCCCTGTAATCCCCCCCTCCCTTCTCCCTTCCAGAATGCAGAGCTGAGACCCCTGTAATCCCCCCTCCCTTCCAGAATGTAGAATTGAGACCCCTGTAACCCCTCTCCCTCCTCCCTTCCAGAATGCAGAGCTGAGACCCCTGTAAATCTGCACTTACCTTCACTGTTCAGTACTCTTGCTTCTGATGTCCCGTCTGGTTTTCTGTTCATGAATGGGACGGCATGTGACGGCCTCCCATTCTACGTAAAATGTGGAAGATGAGGAAGTGCAGAGCGAGAGGATGCGGGATGCATAATCTGCAGAAGTTGCATTTTACAAATTCTAATAGAGATACTGCTGCCAGTAATATGCGACGGGGCCTTTTCGATGTTGCGCATCGAGGTGGGCCTCTCCGCGCAGAATTTTACCGGCTCCCGCGCTACAACCCGCGTCGTCGAGGGGTTGGTAAAATTCAGCCATGTATTGCCGTTTCATCACTGTTGCTGGGTCAAAATTCTGGAACTTTCTTCCTAACAGCACAGTTGGCGTATCTACACCACATGGACTGCAGTGGTTCAAGAAGACGGCTCACCACTACCTTCTCAAGGGCAATGAAGAATGGGCAATAAATGCTGGCCTTGCCAGTGACACCCACATCCTGTGAAAGAATAAAAATAAAGAGTCCACACCTGGAATAAGATAGAGTGTATTAAGTTGAGTTGCTTGAGCACAGCGCAAGGAGAAAGTAGAAACATAGAAACACAGAAAATAGGAGCAGGAGTAGGTCATTCGGCCCTTCGGGTCTGCTCCACCATTCAAAAAAGATCATGGCTGATCGTCTAATTCAGTATACCCCGTATCCTGGGACTTGGACCCCTGGTTCTTGACTCCCCAGCCATCAGGAACATCCTCCCTGCATCTAGCCTGTCTAGTCCTGTTAGAATTTATAGGTTTCTATGAGATTCCCTCTCATTCTTCTAAACTCTAGTGAATATAGGCCTAGTCGACCCAATCTCTCTTAATACATCAATCCTGCCATCCCAGGAATCGGCCTAGTAAGTCTTTTTTGCACTCCCTCCAAGGCAAGAACATCCTTCCTCAGATAAGGAGACCAAAACTGCACACAATGCTCCAGATGTGGTCTCACCAAAGCCCAGTATAATTGTAGTAAGACATCCTTGCTCCTGTACTCAAATCCTTTTGCAATGAAGGCCAACATACCATTCGCCTTCCTAACTGCTTGCTGCACCTGAATGCTTGCTTTCAGCGACTAATGTACAAGGACACCCAGGTCTCGTTGCACCTCCCCCTTTCCCAATCTATCACCATTCAGATAATAATCTGCCTTTCTGTTTTTACAACCAAAGTGGATAACCTCACATTTATCCACGTTATACTGCATCTGCCATGCATTTGCCCACTCACCCAACTTGTCCAAATCACATTGGAGCCACTTTGCATCCTCCTCACAGCTCACATGCACCCACCACCCCCCCCAGCTTTGTGTCATCTGCAAACTTGAAAATGTTACATTTAGTTTCCTCACCCAAGTCATTAATATATATTATGAGTAGCTGGGACCCAAGCACTGATTCCTGCGGTACACCACTAGTCATTGCCTGTCACCCGGAAAAAGACCCGTTTATTCCTACTCTCTGTTTCCTGTCTATCAACCAATTCTCAATCCATGCCAGTATATTACCACCAATCCCATGTGCTTTAATTTTGCACACTGACCTTTTATGTGGGCCCTTATCAAAAGCCTTCTGAAAATCCAAATACACCACATCCACTGGTTCTGCGTTATCTAATCGACTAGTTACATCCTCAAAAAACTCCAGTAGATTTGTTAAGCATGATTTCCCTTTCATAAACCCATGCTGACTTTGTCCAATCCCGTTTATACTTTCCAGGTGTTCTGCTATCACATCCTTTCTCATAGACTCAAGCATTTTCCCCACTACTGATGTAAGGCTAACTGGTCTGCAATTTCCTGTTTTTTCTCTCCCTCCTTTTTTAAATAGTGGGATTACATTTGCCACCCTCCAATCTGTAGGAACTGCTCCAGAGTCTATAGAATTTTGGAAAATGGCCACCAATGCATCTACTATTTCCAGGGTCACTTCCTTTAGTACTCTGGGATGTAGATTATCAGACCCTGGGGATTTGTCAGCCTTTAACTCCATTAATTTCCCTAGCACTATTTTTTACTATTACTGATTTCCTTCAGTTCCTCCCTCTCATTAGAGCCTTGGTTCCCTAACATTTCTGGGAGGTTATTTGTGTCCTCCTTTGTGAAGTCAGAACCAAAGTATGTGTTTAATTGTTCTGCCATTTCTTTTTTCCCAATTATAATTTCCCCCATTTCTGACTGTAAGGGACCTACATTTGACTTCACTAATCTTTTCCTCTTCACATATTTATAGAAGCTTTTACAGTCTGTTTTTATGTTCCCCGCAAGTTTACTCTCGTACTCTATTTCCCCCCGCTTAATCAACCTCTTTGTCTTCCTTTGCTGAATTCGAAACTGCTCCCAATCTTCAGACTTGCTGGTTTTTCTGGCAATTCTATATGCCTCCTCTTTGGATCTAATACTATCCCTAATTTCTTCTGTAAGCCACAGTTGAGCTTTTATTTTATTTTATCCGGTTTTATTTTTTGCGCCAGACAGGAATGAATCAAAGTAGAGTAAGGCTCAAGAGCCAAACATGGAAGGAAGAGGATATATTTTTGTGGTCCTGATGACCTTGAGCTTGGTGGCCATGGAAATTTTGCTGGTTCTATGAAACGTGCAATAGATGGGCAGAAGCCATTTTAACAGAACATACAGGCTCAGTAAATGGCTCATGTGCAGATCCTGTTCCATTTCATTTCTGGCCCTGGCAGCTGTGCTTGGCAAATGAACTCATCTATTAAATAAATAAAAGCAAAATACTGTGGATGCTGGAAATCTGGAATAAAAACTGAAAGTGCTGGAAATACTCAGTAGATCTGGCATCATCTGTGGAGAGAGAAAAACAGAGATAACATTTCAGGTCAATGACCTTTCATCAGAACTCATTTATCAATCCTAAAGTTGAATGAGGATATCTGACTGCTTAAGACCTACACTCACAGTGAACACCCAGAATTCCTGCTTCTACATCAGAAACACATAGATATCCACCTCTCCAATCATGAACATTCAAACCTCTTGTCTCTCCATAAAGAATACTCCAGTCCTTGATGGCATCACCAAGATTATCTAGACCTTCTGTTTCTCCATCAACAACACTAAAACACCTTATCTTCTATCAGGAACACTGACTCTACATCTTCATCAAGAACAACAGATCTCATGACTCTCCATTAAAGACCAGCTAGACCTCTTGCCTTTCCATAAGGAACATCCAAGCTTCCTGCCTATCTATGAAGAACACCTAATCCTCCAGCCTCTCCATTAAGAACATACAAATGCCAACCTCTCCATCAAGGATAACTAGATCCTATCACTCTACAATTAAGAATGTCCAAACTCCATGCCTCTCCATCAAGCATACTCAGGCCCCTTATTTTTCCATCAGGTCTACTCAGACCTCCTGCCTCTCCATCAACAACATTCAGATCTTCCAGCTCTCCATCAAGAACACGGGAATGTCCTGCTCATCTGTCAGGAGCACACAGGTCTCCTGTTTTCCAGCAAAAATGCTGTGAACTACAGATTGCTTAATAAAGTTAGAGGCAGAACACTTTTTCATTGTAAACAATTTTCAATTGCAATAATAGAAGGGACCCACTGTCAAAATCTTTAAAAGAAAGTTCTTCCAGATTCAATGAGCTTCCTTTTGAAAAAAATTGTACTCAGAAAGAAGTAAGTTTCTCAGACCTAATTAACTACAAAAGTGATTTAGTTGTGGCTGATTGAAAATATATGATGCTTAAGGAATCCAATCAAGCTCGGAATTAAAATAAACTACACTGAATATTTAATTATTGTAAGTTAACTAGTAGATAAGATGGATAAAGCTTTGGTTTGAATGTTTAATTTTGGCTCTGAGCTATTCACTGTATTAAATTCTCCATTGCCTTCATACGGCTTCATTATTGTGTTTTGCCTGCAGTCAGTGTGTTATTTTGCCAGCTATTTATTACGGTATTTTGCGTCTAAAATCAAAAAGTAGTACTTGAAACTTAAAATTACAGGTTAAATCTATTGTTTGGATTCATTTCACATACTCTAAAACCTTTTTTTTTAAAATTAATTGCACTGTAAAAACGATTTATCATTTTTATTTATAGTAAGAGCAGAAGATTATGATAATACATTTAAAAAAGTCTCATTAAAACAACCTCATATGCAATTAAATTAAGCACAATGTGAGCCCTCTTCAATTACCATGCTCCAACAGTACTGCAATAAAGTATTTATAGATGAAACAGCCTTTCTGTTGGGTTGTTTCATTGTTGTTTAATTGACAGCCCATTAAAAAGACAGGTGATGGAGTTCCTTTCTACCGGCTGTGCTCACACACTATTTAATTAAAAACGAGAGAGGGAAAAAAAGAGCAATAGCTATCACCCAATTACGAATTATTTTCTTATGCATTTCAATTAGGTCATACTCCCCCTTCATTGCAAGACAGCTAATCAAGCAATAAGACACATCATGAACATCAAAGAAACAGTTTGATACTAAGGTGGAAGGATTGAAGCTTCCATCTGGACACTAGAAAACTGGGACTCCCTCCCCGGAACGACGGCAGATGTTAGGTCAGTTGAAATTTCCAAGATTGATAGAATTTTATGTTAAATTATCAAGGCATATGGAGCAAAGACAGGTAAATAGAATTTGGGTGTAGAGCAGCCATGATCTAGTGGTATGGCAGTACAAGTTCAGGGGGCTGAATGGCCTACTCCTGATCCTACGGTGATCTGGGATAGGCCAATTGGCCTTCCTTATCTTTTTCTGTCTTGTAATATTGGGTGGAATCCTATGACTGCTGTGACATTCCTGAAGGATGTTCCCGATGGTGGGGGAGTCCAGAACCTGGGGTCATAGTCTAAGGATCCGGGTTAAACCTTTCAGGACCGAGATGAGGAGAAATTTCTTCACCCAGAGAGTGGTGAGCCTATGGAATTCGCTACCACGGAAAGCAGTTGAGGCCAAAACATTGTATGTTTTCAAGAAGGAGTTAGATATAGCGCTTGGGGCGAAAGGGATCAAAGGGTATGGGGCGAAAGCGAGAACAGGTTACTGAGTTGGATGATCAGCCATGATCATAATCAATGGTGGATCAGGTTTGAATTGCCGAATCCCCTACTCCTGCTCCTATTTTCTATGTTTCTATTCCCAACGGAGGGACCGGAAGTTGTCGTAACTTCCGCTTCTGCCTCAAATCCCGTTCCCTACATGATTTTGTATTTAAATTAGCCATGCGGCAATGGGCATGAAGGACACCTGAGATTATGAGGTTGGGGCGGCTTTTCATTGGTGGAACCCGCTTTCATTGCCCCAAGCACCATGATCGTCACAGATATAAAACATTCTGTGTTTGCAGCCTCAAGTATCAGCAGCCTTCCTTTCATGTAAGTATCTTCGGACTAACTTAAATTACTTAAATCACTGTACTGATCTAATCCACCCACCATCCCCGCAGCCGACAAAATGCATGTTCACCATCAACAGCAACCATTCAACAACCTGGATGTTCCACTCTACCCTCCCCTGTTCCTCCATGCATTCAATCAGACTGGCCTTTATTCCCCAACTACCCTCCCCTGCTCCTCCATGTCGCCATCATCCCCTGAGATGATTCACCCTTACTGGTACTGAGCCTGGAGGGAAACATCCATTCCAATGCTGGCGTGGAGGGAAACATCCATTCCAATGCTGGCTTTGGTTTAGCAGTTAAAGAGAGAAGAGCGCAGACCTGAGATTCAACTGTACAAATCCGACTGCTGCACGCCATGTTGAAACATTTGTGAACTGGTGTCATGGGAATAATGCTCGTCATTCACTTAATCTGGCAGGTAGGACTAAATTGCAACTATGAATATGGCAAAGAGTATTCATGTTATTTAAATAAATGAAAAGTTGCAATCCACCACTGCACTGGGGGAACCCCGGAACGCTGCAAATCCACCACCAACTTAATTCTTCTAAAATATCCTGCGGTCTCGAATCCGCCTAATTATATCACCCCACAGGCCACCAAATGCGTCATGGCGGACAGCATAAAATTCTCCTCATTGTCTTTATTTGATTATAAGCCATTTAAAATTAGCAAAGATTTTTGAAGCTGTTGCCTTCTAAACCCATGCTCTTCTTTCCAGAAACTCCATGTTTGAATCCTTCCGATCAGGTTTCCTCCCCTGCCACAGTACCAAAACAGCCTTTATCAAAGTCATGAATAACATTCATGGCAAAAGTAAACTATCTCTCCTTGTCTTTCTCAACCGGTCTGCAGCTTTTGGTACAGTTGACCACACCATCCTCCTCCAATGCCTCTATACGATCATCCAGCTGAATCAGACTGCACTCACCTATTCTATTCTTATCTTTCCAGTCACAGTCAAAGAACCACCTGCAATAGGTTCTCTTCCCAATCCTGCATTCCGCACTGTTACCTCTGGTGTCCCGCAAAGATGTATCAATGGACCCTGCTATTTCTCATCTACATGCTGCCTCAACAACATCATCCAAAAACAAATTTACGCTCATGGAGGAATCTAGAACTAGGGGGCACACTTTCAAAATAAGGGGTCTCCCATTTAAGAAGAAGATGAGAAGGCATTTTTTCACTCAGAGGGTCATTAATCTTCGGAATTCTCTTCCGGAGAGAGCAGTTGAGGCTGGGTCATTGAATATATTCAAGGCTGAATTAGACAGATTTTTTGATCAACAAGGGACTAAAGGGTTATGGGAGGTCAGGAGGAAAGTGGAGTTAAGGCCACAATCAGATTAGTAGTGGTCTTATAGAATGGCAGAGCAGGCTCAAGGGGCCGAAGTACCTACTGTTGGTCCTATACTTATGATCCTATGAACACCCAGCCCTATATCATCACCGCTGTCATGACCCCTTCACTGTCTCTAAAAGGTCAGACTACTTGTCTGACATCCAGTACTGGATGATCAGAAATTTATTCCAACTAAATATGAGGAAGCCCAAAGCCATTAGCCAGAATTTCAGGATGAGGCAGGGGTTCCGCCCACCGGCTGGAAAGATTGGAGCGTGCGACCTCTGCCAGCCCTGGAAGCCACGACCGCATTTAACGGTCCTCAGGCAATTAATTGCCTTCAGTCGTGTCTTCCGCTCTTTAAGGCAGGATGTCCTGCCTCCTACAGTTACCAGCCAATCAGAGGGCTGGCAACTCTTCAGTCCCCGCGGCATCACCGGGAGCAACAACCACTGCTGGGACAGTGAGAAGAGACACTATGGATGCTGGCCTTGGGATAGATAGGTGGGGTTGGGTCTCACCTGTGCCAATCAGCCAGGCCCCAGCGAGGGTGGGTAGGTCAATTGAGAGGGCAGTGTGGCCTGTGTCACTGGGTGGGCCGTCCGATCAGGAGGGGCCACCCCCCCCAGCCCACAAGGAGGCTGCCAGGTATTACTGGGCGGCCTCCTCAGGTAGCGAAATGCCCTTCCGTTGACGGTAAAACACCAGCAGCAGCGGGCAGATGCCATTAATTGGCCACTTAAGGGCCTCAATTGGCCTAAGGGCAGGCAGGCTCTCTGCCACTTCTCCCGCAGGTAGGTGAAGGGTAGGTCACCCTGCCACCCTATGATTTTACTCCCTCCCCACCTCACAGCCTGCTCTTGTTGGGTTGGGGAGGGGTGCATAAAATTCTGGCCTTGTCTTTTGTCCCTGCCACAAACTCCATTCCCTAACCACCATCTCCATCCCCCTTCCTGCCGATTGTCTGGGGCTGAACCAGATTGTTCACAATCTTGGTGTCATATTGGTCGCCGAGATGAACCTGCAACCACTTATCTATGTCATCATTAAGGCTGACTATTTCCATCTCCATAACATCACCGAATCCCTCCCTCCTCAGCTCACCTGCTGTTGAAACCCTAATCCATGACTTTATTACCTCCATGCCTGTCTATTCCAATGTACTCCTGACCAACCTCCCACATTCTACCCTCCGTAAACATTAGGTCATCCAAAACTCTGCTTCCTGTGCCCTAGCTCAAACCAAATCCGGTTCACCGAACACATCTATGCTCATTGACTTGCATTAGCTTCCGGTTAAGCAACACCTCAATTTTAAAATTCTCATGCTTGTTTTGAAATCCCTTTATGGTGTCACAGTGCCTATCCCTGTAATATCCTCCAGCCCCATAACCCTTCAAGCTATCTGCACTCCTTTAATTTTGGCCTCTTCAGCATCCCCAATTTTAATCAGTCCACCATTGGAGACCATGCCTTCAGCTGCCAAGCCCTGAACTCTGGAATTCCCTCCCTAAAGCTCTCCATCCCCCTATATCTCTCTTTCCTCCTTTTGTGTAGTAGTAACCTGCCCAAAGGTGGGTCTTTTGCTCATTTCTTCATGCCTCACTGTCCAGGGCTTTCCTCTTCAATTGCTCATAAGAGACTCCCATTTTTTAACTTCCATGAGAAATCAGCAATATGACTAGGGCAAAAGTACATGAGATAGTTTCCTGTTGCCTTCCTCATGTCTGCTTTTAAAGGAAGCACAACGCCTCTTCCCAAAGGATCCTTTGCCTGTAAACAGCCGTTGTCCCTCGAGGTTCCAGCGCTTCTGCCATTGCCACCGAAAATTCAGTGGTTCTGCCATTGGCCATGGCTCGTAATCCTGAGCATGGGACCCTTAACTGGGCCTGAGGCGACTTGCACCCTCTGAAGTCTCAAATGACCATGCTATTCTAAAAACTGCCTCTCTGACAAAGCTTTTTGTCATTTACCCTAAAATCTTCTTATGTAGCTCAGCATCAAATTTTGTTTGATAATGTACCTGTGATGTGCCTTGGGATGTTTTAATGCATTAAAGGTGCTTTAACTATAAGTTGTTATTTTGTTATTGTTCTACCAAATCACTGCTCACTGAACTTGATACAAGCTTTCAACGAGCAGCTGGATGCTTAGAAACTTAATTAATAGCATTACAAATAGTTTCACATGGCTGACCAAAAGTTTTAACATAATTGACAAACACCAAAAATCTTCCTCATGAATAGCTTTCAGATTTTTTTTCATCATTAGCTGGATAATCACTAACATCCCTTTTACCCTTAGGCCAGAATGAAAATTGGCTTATTCTTTTTTGTTTAGCGAGCTCTACAATTATTGTAGCAAGAGTCCTGCACTGATGATCTATAAAAGTTATCATTCGATAATCACTACACACATGAATGCCACTAGCCTTGTACAATACCACAGATTTCTAAACAAAATCATAAAATTTTGGAAACACTTAGCAGGTCAGGCAGTATCAGTAGAGTAAACGGTCAAGTTAACATTTCACCTGTGGACCCTTCATGTTCTGACCAGGTGAGAAAGAGGTCGAGGGTTCCTTTTCCGCCTTCACCTGGTCTTGCTGTAACAGGGTTTAATTTTAAACACACCGTGTTTTTAGCCCCCCCCTTGGTGAATCCTTGCTCACTGCTTTTCAATTATAAGGTCAAGAAACCGGCACAAACAGGATTTCTTAGATTTAAAGAAGAAAAGTTGAAATTTATTAAACTTGAACTTAAACTCTAATTTGGTTACGCCTACAGATACATGCCACGCCCACGCTAGCATGCATACGCAATACACACATGCAAACAGAGACAGAAAAGAGCAGAAGAAAAATAAAGTGGAAAAGTTTCAGGCAATATCCGAAGAGTTGTTGTTACGGTTCTTCAAACTCACTGTAAATCGTTGATTGTAGGTAGATCTTGCTTTTCATTGAACAAAAGAACAAAGAACAAAGAACAGTACAGCACAGGAACAGGCCATTCGGCCCTCCAAGCCTGTGCCGATCTTGATGCCTGCCGAAACTAACACCTTCTGCACATACGGGGCCCATATCCCTCTATTCCCTTCCTATTCATATATTTGTCAAGATGTCTCTTAAACGTCGCTATCGTATCTGCTTCCACCACATCCTCTGGCAGCAAGTTCCAGGCACTCACCACCCTCTGTGTAAAAAATTTGCCTCGCACATCCCCTCTAAACTTTGCCCCTCGCACCTTAAACCTATGTCCCCGAGTAACTGACACTTCCACCCTGGGAAATAGCTTCTGACTATCCACTCTGTCCATGCCGCTCATAACTTTGTAAACCTCTAGCATGTCGCCCCTCCACCTCCGTCGTTCCAGTGAAAACAATCCGAGTTTATCCAACCTCTCCTCATAGCTAATGCCCTCCAGACCAGGCAACACCCTGGTAAACTGCCTCTGTACCCTCTCCAAAGCCTCCACTTCCTTCTGGTAGTGTGGCGACCAGAATTGCACGCAATATTCTAAGTGTGGCCTAACTAAGGTTCTGTACAGCTGCAACATGACTTGCCTATTTTTATACTCTATGCCCCGACCGATGAAGGCAAGCATGCCGTATGCCTTCTTGACTACCTTATCCACCTGCGTTGCCACTTTCAGTGACCTGTGGACCTGTACGCCCAGATCTCTCTGCCTGTCAATACTCCTAAGGGTTCTGCCATTTACTGTATACCTCCCACCTGCATTAAACCTTCCAAAATGCATTACCTCACATTTGTCTGGATTAAACTCCATCTGCCATTTCTCCGCCCATGTCTCCAACTGATCTATATCCTGCTGTATCCTGTGACAATCCTCATCATTATCCGTAACTCCACCAACCTTTGTGTCGTCCGCAAACTTACTAATCAGACCAGCTACATTTTCCTCCAAATCATTTATATATACTACAAACAGCAAAGGTCCCAGCACTGATCCCTGCGGAACACCATTAGTCACAGCCCTCCATTCAGAAAAACACCCATCCACTGTTCCCCTCTGTCTTCTGTGACTGAGCCAGTTCTGTATCCATCTTGCCAGCTCACCTCTGATCCCATGTGACTTCACCTTTTGTACTAGTCTGCCATGCGGGACCTTGTCAAAGGCTTTACTAAAGTCCATATAGATAACATCCACCGCCCTTCCCTCATCAATCATCTTCGTCACTTCCTCAAAAAACTCAATCAAATTAGTAAGACACGACCTCCCCTTCACAAAATCATGCTGTCTCTCGCTAATAAGTTTGTTTGTTTCCAAATGGGAGTAAATCCTGTCCTGAAGAATCCTCTCTAATAGTTTCCCCACCACTGACGTAAGGCTCACTGGCCTATAATTTCCTGGATTATCCTTACCACCCTTCTTAAACAAAGGAACAACATTGGCTATTCTCCAGTCCTCTGGGACCTCATCTGTAGCCAATGAGGATGCAAAGATTTCTGTCAAGGCCCCAGCAATTTCTTCCCTTGCCTCCCTCAGTATTCCAGGGTAGATCCCATCAGGCCCTGGGGACTTATCTACCTTAATGCTTTGCAAGACACCCAACACCTCCTCCTTTTTGATAATGAGATGACTGAGACTATCTGCACTCCCTTCCCTGGGCTCATCATCTGCCAAGTCCTTCTCCTTGGTGAATATGGATGCAAAGTACTCATTTAGCACGTCACCCATTTCCTCTGGCTCCACGCATAGATTCCCATCTCTGTCCTTGAATGGGCCAACCCTTTCCCTGGTACCCTCTTACTCTTTATATATGTATAAAAAGCCTTGGAATTTTCCTTAATCCTGTTTGCCAATTACTTTTCATGACCCCTTTTAGCCCTCCTAACTCCTTGCTTAAGTTGGGGCCTAGTATTCTTCTTCAACCTTGTTAACTGTAGGAGACTTTTCTCTCTTGGGGTTCGTGTAACTTCAATGGGTTTTGGAGTTCCGTGTGAAAGAGATGGGAGCAGACAGGAGAGGCTGTGGCGAGCCAGCTAGGAGAGGGGTTTTCAATCCGGGAGCAAACAGCTTTCTGTAGACTCTCAGTTCAAACTATACAATTCAGAAAACCCCAGGTTGTCAATCAGGTTAGTCATGTGATTAACTGGTCTGACCATGTCTTGGCTCTGTGTGTCGTATGTCACGGAATGGTCCGTTGCCCTTTCCAAGCACTGTCTGTTAATATGCAAATATTTTCTTTTTCCAGCCAAGGTCAGGCAGTCCTTGTAACAGGCCTTCTCTTCTTCCCACCTGAGCCACATAAGAACTTGAAACTTAATGTACATGTGGCAAAATTAATATGCCTCATTCTTGCCAGGTGGGGGCCTGCATGACAACCCTTCACCAGAACTGGAAGATATCACCAATGAACAGCATTAAAAAAAGAACATAGGAACATAGGGCTGAATTTCAATTGCTTGCCGCGCTCCGCAGCGGCACGCTTTCAACTTGGTGGCCTTCCGACACAGAAGTGCTGCTGAGCAGCTCCTGTGATATTACACGTGGGGGCTCATTTAAATAAAGGGGACGGAGCGGCCGCCCCCGATGACGTATGGGGGCAGCCACTGCATCCCCGGCAACAGCGTCCGGCGCCACTGCACAGGTGCCGGAGCCATTTTTAAAGGGCTTTAAGCACTTAGGAGAAATTTTAATATTTAAAGGAACGTTATTCATAAATTTTTAGAAACAATTAATAAAGATGTGGAGGGT
The DNA here is from genome assembly GCF_036365525.1 of Heterodontus francisci. Lineage (NCBI taxonomy): Eukaryota > Metazoa > Chordata > Chondrichthyes > Heterodontiformes > Heterodontidae > Heterodontus > Heterodontus francisci. Next base: position 44,844,490 of record NC_090375.1, read on the forward strand.
CTTCCCCAAAGCGCCCTCCCCAACCTCCCTCCCCCATAGCCATTTAAATGACACATAATGTCAGAAAAAACTTTATTCCCTTCCCGGACTTTCCCCCCCCAACCTTCTAACATTTGGCCTCTAACCCTTTCCCACCATTCACGCAACCATCACATTTATTTTCCCCGCTCCCCCATCCCTTCCGCCCTGAAAATGTTATTCCTCCCCCAACCCCACCAGGTTCTCGCCTCGGAACTCGGTGCTAAGTTCCTAAGGCACGCAGAGCACGAATGGCGGCTGTAAAATCGGCATGGGACGGCCACTGCCTGCAGGTAAGCGCATTTACATATTAGTAATGCTAAATTGCATATGGAGATGAAGGGGTGAGCTTGGCTTTTTACCTTAAAATGAGCAAAAAGGGCTTAGATTTAAACCCATTGGCAAAATCCAACACAAGGCACAGTGTATATGAAACAGACTTGATACCTTTATAAATTTAATAATGTAAGAGATTTAACAGGCAGTTGGCTATTTGCACATACAACCTTGAAGAATGTGAAAATATTTCCAAGACAGAAGCTAGCACTGGTATTATTATAATATGATAGCTACGGACCTGTACAGCACAGAAAACTGAGTTCTTAACAGAGAAAACCAGGTTGGGTGAACCAACTTGGATTCCATTAAAACAGAGGATAAAGATGCTTAAGAAACATGCTGCCTGATCCATATAGTAACCTTTTTATTGAACAGGGCACCAGTATAAGTGGAAACATAACCTGGCCTGCCAAAGGGTCTATACCTGAAATGTTAACCTATCTTTATCTTTTCAGATACAACAGACCTGCTCTATATTTCCAGAAGATCCTTGACCTTTCTGTGAATTATTTTCTGAAATATTCACTAAATACTTTACTTCTTGATTGTTTTCCCTTCATGAAGCTTTTTTTTTAAATTCCAGTTTGGTTTCCTCATGATAAATTGGCTTGGTAGCGGTAGCACTGTCCCCTCTCAATCAGAATGTTGAGAATTCAAGTCGCACTCCAGGATTGAAATGTAAATTCTAGGCTAACACTTCAGTAAAGTGCTGAGGGAGTTCTGTGATGTCTTCGGGTCAGATGTTAAACAGAGGTTCCTCTGCCTGTTTCAGTGAGCGGTGTTAAGAGATCCCATGACTCTATCAGAATCAGAGCAGGGAGTTTTCTGGCCAACATTTAACCCTTAACTAACATTTATCCCTTACTAACAATACAACAAGCACATTTATTGGTATTTGCTGTTTGTGAGGCCTTACTGTGCACAAATTTGCTGTTACATTTACATATATAAGAATATCCTTAGGGCATGAAAGCTGCTATGTAGAAGCAAATTATTTTTTATCTTTCCCTCTTTCTCTCCTTCTCTCCCTTTCCCTTCCTTCTTTGCAGCTGCACAGGGAGTAAATATCCTTGAATGGAATTGCACAGTACTGACAGAATCCATTGTTGGAAATGTAGTTTGCCTGTAATGTGACAGAGCTTTAAATTTTGATTCAATGTATTTGGGTAAACCCTGCACTGTTGGATTAGGCAGTGTTGAGCCTCAGCATTGTTTGCTTTGCCTTGAGTACATAGTTTAAGCTGGTTCTCCAGTGCAGTACTGAGCAAGTGTTGCATTCTCAATAATGGTGATTTTCAAAAAGAAAAATGATGTCTCCTTGTTCAGGCAGACTGTAAAGATCTGATAGCCTTATTCAAAGAAGAGTAGTGAATTATTCCAGAATATAAACAGAAAATGCGAGAAGTACTCAGCATGTCAGGCAGCATTTGTGGAGTGAGAACAACAGGTAATGTTTCAGGTGGGTGCCTGAAATGTAAGCTCTGCTTCTCTATCTTTTTTTAAATTCATTCCTGCGATGTGACCATTGCTGGCTATGCCTATCCTTAATTGCCATTGAGAAGGTGGTGGTGAGCTGCCTTCTTGAACCGCTGCAGTCCATGTGGGATAGGAATACCCACAGTGTTGTTGGGAAGGGAGTTCCAGGATTTTCACCAAGTGCCAGTGAAGGAATGGCGATAGTTCCAAGTCAGGATGGTGTGTGGCTTGGAGAGGAAGTTGCAGGTGGTGGTGTTCCCATGCACCTGCTTCCCTTGTCCTTTTAGCTGGTAGAAGTCGCGGGTTTGTAAGGTACTCACTAAGGAGCCTTGGTGCGTTGTTGCAATGCATCTGTAGATGGTACACACTGCTGCCAATGTGCGTCGGTGATGGAGGGAGTGAATGTTTGTGGATGGAATGCCAATCAAGTGGACTGCTTTGTCCTCGATGATGTCGAGCTTCTTGAGTGTTGTTGGAGCTGTACTCATCCAGGCATGTGGAGAGTATTCCATCACACTCCTGACTTGTGCCTTGTAGATGGTGGACAGGCTTTGTGGAGTCAGGAGGTGAGTTAGTCGCCACAGGATTCCTAGTCTCTGACCTGCTCTTGTAGCCATGGTATTTATATGGAGATTCCAGTTCAATGGTAACCCCCAGGATGTTGATAGTGGGTGGTTCAGCAATTGTAATGCCATTGAATTTCAAGGGGAGATGGTTAGATTCTCTCTTGTTCGAGATAGTCATTGCCTGGCACTTGTGTGGCATGAATGTTACTTGCCACTTATCAACCCAAGTCTCGATATTGTCCAGGTCTTGCTGCATTTCTACATGGACTGCTTCAGTATCTGAGGAGTTGTGAATGGTTCTGAACATTGTGCAATCATCAGCAAACATCCCCACTTCTGGCTTTATGATTGAAGGAAGCTCATTAATGAAGCAGCTGAAGGTGGTTGGGCCTAGGACACTACCCTGAGGAACTCCTGCAGTGATGTCCTGGAGCTGGGATGATTGACCTCCAACAACTACAACCATCTAACTTTGCACTAGGTATGACTCCAACCAGCGGAGGGTTTGCCCCCTGATTCCCATTGACTCTAGTTTTGCTAGGGGACCTTGATGCCAAACTTGGTCAAATACTACCTTGATGTTAAGGGCAGTCACTCTCACCTCACCTCTTGAGTTCAACTCTTTTGTCCATGTTTGGACTAAAGCTGTAATGAAGTCAGGAATTGAGTGGCCCTGGCGGAACCCAAACTGAGCGTCACTGAGCAGGTTAATGCTGACCAAGTGCCACTTGATATCACTACCATCTTTCATCACTTTACTGATGATTGAGAGTAGGCTGATGTGGGGGTAATTGGCTGGGTTGGATTTGTCCTGCTTTTTGTGTACAGGACATACCTGGGCAATTTTCCACATTGCTGGGTAGATGCCAGTGTTGTAGCTGTACTGGAATAGCTTGGCTAGGGGTGTGGCAAGTTATGAAGCACAAGTCTTCAGTACTATTGCCGGATTGTTGTCAGGGCCCATAGCCTTTGCAATATCCAGTGCCTTCAGCCGTTTCTTGATATCCACAGATGCTGCTTGACTTTGCCTGCCCTGCTGTGTATGTCCAGAATTTTCTGTTTATATTTCAGATTCCCAGCATCCATCGTGTTTTGCTTTTGTATTAGAGTTCTTCCAGAGTCCTCATTAATATACATCCGTCAACAACAGCATTAAACAAGTTAGGTGGTCACTCATTAATGTTGTTTTGGAACATTGCAGATGCTAAAAGGCTGCCACATTGGAATTCTTTTTGTTCCTTCAGAAGCTCAGTGGCACTTGGAATGTGCACACCAATTGGGTAAGCTGCAAAACTTAATGAAAGCCGTTTCGTAGACAGCAATTGGATATTTTTTCTGAAATTTCTCAACATTAACAGCCTTGGATGCTACATAAGCTCCAATTCAAAGTATAGTTCTAGTTGTGTTTAGTGCTGAAATGGAAGAGATCAGCAATGCACTTCAGCATAAATATGCTGCAAGTTCGATAGCTATCAAATATCTCCCGAGACCTTAATCATCCAGAGACTGAACTGCACAACCATTGCCCAATTATTGCTACCTAACGTCACACCAGATCAAGACAAAGCCATCACCTGTTCGTGTCAAAACCTACAAGTAGTCTGGAAAGATCGACAAGCAGCATTACCATTACAGTGCTCAAAAGGGCTATCGAAGTAGTAAGTAAGATACAGTGGGCCTGATTTCAACTCTGTGCATATGGATGGCTTTTGAGTGAGTTAAAATCTCACCCACAGTCTCTGCCTGGCCTTTCCCATACTGGACAATAAAAGACTAAGGTCCGTCTAGTTTGCCTTCTACCATCCTGTTACCAAATAAATTGCTAGGGCAAGCTAACTTTTAAAGGCAGGAGTGCACCAAAAGGACGATGGAATTTTGTCCCCGTCGGTCTCTGGTTGATATATCAAAGATGAAGTGCAGTGAACATGATACCTTGCTATAGTTATACATTTACTTAAGAACGTAACAAGTATGGGAAAACACAAGACGATTGGGCACATTTAGCTCATTCCTCCCACAGACCATGTGCTTTTACCTTATCATGAACTCTTCCATTTAATCTTCTGAAGTAAAGTACTCTCTCTTCCCAATTGCAATCAAGCAAAATTCTAATATATTTATTGACTTCCACTGTTCAGCACAGGTCAGCTGCCTAACAGGCTGTGACTAGTGAGGTACCGCAAGGCACAGTGCTTGGGCCCCAGTTATTCACAATCTATATCAATGATTTGGATGCGGGGATTAAATGTAATATTTCCAAGTTTGCAGATGACAGAAAACTAGGTGGAAGTGTGCGTTGTGAGGAGGATGCAAAGATACTTCAAGAGGATTTGGAGAGACTAAGTGAGTGGGCATAAATTTGCCAGATGGAATACAATGTGGAAAAATGTGAGGTTATCCACTTTGGTAGGAAAAACAGATTATTTCTTAAATGGTGAGAGGCTGGCAAGTGTTGAACTGCAAAGGGACTTGGGTGTCCTTGTTCATGATTCACTGAAAGCTAATGTACAGGTACAGCAAGTAATTAATAAAGAAAATGGTATGTTGGCCTTTTTTACAAGGGGATTTGAGAATAAGAGTAAAGATATTTTGCTGCAATTATATAGAGCCTTGGTGAGACCACACCTGGAGTATTGTGTGCAGTTTTGGTCTGTTTACCTAAGGAAAGATATACTTGCCATAGAGGGAGTGCAACAAAGGTTCACCAAGTTAATTCCTAGGATGGAAGGATCATCCTATGAGGAAAGATTAAATAGATTGGGCCTTTATTCTCTGGAGTTTAGACAAATGAGAGGTGATCTCATTCAAACATACAAAATTCTTACATGGCTCGACAGGGTAGATGCAGGAAGTATGTTTCTCCTGCTAGGGAGTCAAGAACCAGTGGACACAGTCTCAGAATAAGGGGCAAGCCATTTAGGACTGAGATGTTTGGAATTCTCTGCCTCAGAGGACAGTGGAGGCTCAGTCATTGAGTATGTTCAAGATTAAGATCAATAGAATTCTAAATAGTAAAAACATCAAGGGATATGGGAATAGTGCAGGAAAATAGTGTTGAAGTAGAAAATCAGCCATGATCTCATTAAATGGTGGAGCAGGCTTGAAGGGCTGAATGGCCAACTCCTGCTCCTATTATGTTCTTATGTATCAGACACCGCCAGCACCATCATGTTAGTCATTTCAGTCTATTACTATCCTCAATACCACAGGCTCATACCCAGCCAGATAATCATCAATATGCTTACTATTTCCTGGAACGTTGTGTGTTTGATTGCTCAATGCATTTTTGGACAACCTGAGTATTAGCCGAGGGAATTTAGTACTAGAATGTTTCTCCCTATTTATACAGATAGTATTTATCTGTTGCAAATTTTCTTTAGCCTCATCCATCTTTTTGGGAGACAGAATCTGAAGGGCAAATAAGAATAATGCTCAACAGCACCTGCCTTCATTGGATTTGAAACATCAGGGAGGATTGCTTTTTGAAATCCCGACTAGCTGCAGTTATTCATTTAAACAGCAACAGGTCATACAATAGTTTGCCGGTTCTATCACTGGTGAAGGTAGATCAATTCTGAAGTGAACTCTGAAATAACATTGTCATTACAGCAGATCTTTCATAAAAATAGATTGCAGAGGAGGTCACAGTTTCTGCAAAGCATCTGAGAGAGACTGAGAACAGGAGATATATGGAAAAGCAACAATATCAAGCAGCTGGGAAAGGAGAGATGTGGGCCTCACTGGCAAGGCATTTATTGCCGATTCCTAATTTTACTTCTTAATCTGCTGCAGTCCTTTGTGGTAGCAGTTTTATACAACTGTGTGACTTGCTAGGCCATTTCAGAGAGTAGTTAAGAGCTAACCACATTGCTGGGTCTGGATTCACATATAGGCCAGACCGAGTAAGGACAACAGATTTCATTCCCTGGTGAACTGGGTCGAATTTTTTATATGACAATACATAGTTTCTTGTTCACCATTACTGATATTAGCTTTTTAATCCAGATTAATTTAATTAGCTGAATTTAAATTCACCAGCTGCAATGTTGGGATTTGAACATTCTGGATCATTAATCCAGGTCTCTGGATTACAGAACAACTATGCAATCAATAAATAGAAGCAGATCAGAAGAGTCAGGGTGTGAAATGAAGATACACACAGCAGGAGAGCCAGAGAATAAAATTATAGATATTGTTGAGACCGAGGTGGGAGGAGTGCACTGTTAATTCAGTCCCACTTCTCCACAGGTCACAACATATTCTTTAAAGGTTTCCCACTTGTTGAAACAATCAATTGCATACACTATTTTTCCCCAGAATAGAACACACTGACCAGGTTTCTTTACTGAACAACAACATTGGCAGCTTATTATAAAACAATGAAGTAAAACAATAGCACATAGATCAAATTTTTGAATATCCAACATTAAAGTTTAAAAAGTCCTCTTTTCTACCTTAACCAATTTTTAAAGTCCCTTTTTTCCTTAGTCCTTTCACACTCGCACTCACACATCCATATATATTCCTATACATAAATTGGTTAACCAGAAAAATAAAAAGGATATTTAATTCAGAGTCCGTTACAAACAAAAATAGCTTGGGTAGATTACCTGCTCCTTTTTTGAAGTAAACAGCAGATATGTTGTTCCAAACTGGCACACAGTCCAACCTTCGAGCACATGCAGATGTGTTACTATCAGAACAGTTGTCTTCAGGCAGCATTGAAAGTAAATTAGCAGGCCTTCTTGAAATAAGAAACAAAATGAATTCACAGTGTACTTCACAGGATCCATCAGAGATATTGGAAAACGAAGCAGGGTTGTGGTCTTCTGTTCTTTCTTGACTTCTTCTTCAGGCTTGACACACTCATTGACTAACAACCAAACAGCTTGGCAGTGTTTGCCCACCCAGATGTTATGTGCCTGTGACTGGGCTTGTCCAATCAAAGGATAGTTGTCAATTTTCTGCCCCTGTTGCTTATGGCCCCTGCCCTAAGGGTGGCACAGTGGCGTAGTGGCTAGCACCACAGTCTCACAGCTTCAGCAACCTGGGTTCAGTTCTGGGTACTGCCTGTGTGGAGTTTGCAAGTTCTCCCTGTGACTGTGTGGGTTTCCAGCGGGTGCTCTGGTTTCCTCCCACCTCCAAAAGACTTGCAGGTTGATAGGTAAATTGGCCATTATAAATTGCCCCTAGTGTAGGTAGGTGGTAGGAGAGTTGTGGGGATGTGGTAGGGAATATGGGATTAATGTAGGATTGATATAAATGGGTGGTTGATGGTTGACACAGACTTGGTGGGCTGAAGGACCTGTTTCAATGCTGTATCACTCTAAGAATCTAAGCTTAGTCCAAGCTAGTTAGTAAACAGTAATGCTGTTGCCAATCCAGCCCTTACTGTCCCCTTGATATTAAAATATTTATTAGCTTAACTATAAATTCATTTATAAAAATATTTTTAACAAAACAGAGTCACTTTCATAACAATATATATAGAGAGAAATGGGAATAGACTGAAGTCAAATAACAAGAGAAAGAGAAATAAGCAGAAATAAATCACATTTAAACCTAAAGAGTTCAGTGATAGAGAAAGAGAGAAGCAGATGGAAGTGAGTAAGTAGACCTGGATGATGAGATAAGAAAAAAAATGTATTTTTTTTTAGAGATACAGCACTGAAACAGGCCCTTCGGCCCACCGAGTCTGTATTGACCATCAACCACCCATTTATACTAATTCTACATTAATTCCATATTCGCTACCACATCACCACAATTCTCCTACCACCTACCTACACTAGGGGCAATTTACAATGGCCAATTTACCTATCAACCTGCAAGTCTTTGGCTATGGAAGGAAACTGGAGCACCCAGCAGAAACCCACGCAGTCACAGGGAGAACTTGCAAACTCCACACAGGCAGTACCCAGAACCAAGCCCGGGTCGCTGGAGCTGTGAGGCTGTGGTGCTAACCACTGCACCACCCTATTTATACAGCACCTTATTACATCTCTCAGAAATAACCTAAAAGACCTCACAAACAATGAATTATTTTGACAGTCACATTACTAGCTGATGGAGAAAATAAAAGAGACAGGCAGAATGAGAGAAAATAGTAGATACAGAAAATGAGATGACAGAAACATATATTGCAGGTTGAGAATCAGATGTTGCGAAGAAAACAGAGAGAGAGAAAAAATTTGAAAACCTAAGGAATCAAGGAACAAGAAAAACATGCAGATAGAAAGAAAAAGACTTTTAGTGGTAGAGCTGGAGAACCGAGGGATTGGGAAGAAAAAGATGCATATGAGTATAAGGTGGAGAATTCGGAGAGTAGTTGAAAGGAGAGAGTGATTCACTAGGGCAAAAAAGAAGCTGGTTTCAGAGGAATTAAGAGAGAGCTGGAATCACAGCAGGTAATGTGGTATATCCACTTTTGAAAAACCACTGAAATTGCATTGTTTTATATTTGCCAAGCAAACAAAAAAGGGGAGAATATTAAAACTTCCCATTGGTTGGGAACAGAGTGAATGAGTAGTTAAAATCTTAGATCAGAGGAGCTAAAATCCTGGGTTAGTGGGAATGAAAATGACTCCAATATCCACTCTGTGCCCACTAATCAACAATTTTAATGCCAACTGTTGACCCTTTTTCTCTGTAGGGTATCAACTGGCGTGACGGACAAAGATACACTAAAACCAAAGTCTCGTACAACTTCACTTTATTAGTACTAAAATCACTGAAAGCATACAAATGCTTACAACAGATTTATTTAGACACCAAATAAGTACAAGTCTCACTTCTTGTACAAGATACTACCCGTCAACACAGAGGTGATCAGTCTGTTGTCACAGTTGATCACTGAGCCTCCAGACTCAGGGTCCTGCCTTCGAGAGTTGTTCCCGGGTTCTCGCCAAAAATACCCTCACGTGTTAACCCTTATATATTTTTTGAAGGCTCCTTGCTCAACCCATGACTCACATGATCTTAACAAGAAATGCTGGAACCACTCAGCAGGTCTGGCAGCATCCGTGAAAAGAGAAGCAGAGTTAACGTTTCGGGTCAGTGACCCTTCTTCGGAACTGACAAATATTAGAAAAGTCACAGGTTATAAGCAAGTGAGGTGGGGGTGGGGCAAGAGATAACAAAGGAGGTGTAGATTGGACCAGGCCACATAGCTGACCAAAAGTTCACGGAGCAAAGGCAAACAATATGTTAATGGTGTGTTGAAAGACAAAGCATTAGTACAGACTAAGTGTTAATGCACTGAATATTGAACAACAGCAAATGCAAACCTGAAAAAAAAACAGTGGGTAAGCAAACTGAAGAAACTAAGATGAAATGAAATAAATGCAAAAAAAAAAGATTGTAAAAAATGTAAAAAAGAATGTAAAAAAAAAGGAATAAAAATAACTAAAAATGAAAGTAAAATGGGGGGCTGTCATGCTCCGAAATTATTGAACTCAATGTTCAGTCCGGCAGGCTGTAGTGTGCCTAATCGGTAGATGAGATGCTGTTCCTCGAGCTTGCGTTGATGTTCACTGAAACACTGCAGCAATCCCAGGACAGAGATGTGAGCATGAGAGCAGGGGGGAGTGTTGAAATGGCAAGCAACTGGAAGCTCGGGGTCCTGCTTGCGGACTGAGGGGAGATGTTCCGCAAAGCGGTCACCCAGTCTACGCTTGGTCTCCCCAATGTAGAGAAGACCACACTGTGAGCAACGAATACAGTATACTACATTGAAAGAAGTACAAGTAAACCGTTGCTTCACCTGAAAGGAGTGTTTGGGGCCTGGGATAGTAAGGAGAGAGGAAGTAAATGGGCAGGTATTACACCTCCTGCGATTGCAGGGGAAGGTGGTGGGGGTAATGGAGGAGTGGACCAGGGTGTCGCGGAGGGAACGATCCCTTCGCAATGCTGACAGGGGAAGGGAGCGGAAGATGCGACTGGTAGTGGCATCACGCTGGAGGTGGCGGAAATGGCGGAGGATGATCCTTTGGATATGGAGGCTGATGGGGTGGAAAGTGAGGACAAGGGGAACCCTGTCACAGTTCTGGGAGGGAGGGGAAGGGGTGAGGGTAGAGGTGCGGGGAATGGGCTGGAGACGGTTGAGGGTCCTGTCAACCACAGTGGGGGGAAATCCTCGGTTGAGGAAAAAGGTCATATCAGAAGCACCGTCATGGAAGGTAGCATCATCAGGGCAGATGCGTCAGAGACGGAGAAACTGGGAGAATGGAATGGAGTCCTTACAGGAGGTAAGGTGTGAAGAAGTGTAGTTGAGGTAGCTGTGGGAGTCGGTGGGCTTATAATGGATATTAGTAGACAACCTATCCCCAGAGATGGAGACAGAGAAGTCGAGGAAGGGAAGTGTCAGAGATGGACCATGTAAAGGTGAGAGAAGGGTGGAAATTGGAAGCAAAGTTGATAAAGTTTTCCAGTTCGGGGCGGGAGCAGGAAACGGCACCGATACAGTCATCAATGTACCGGAAAAAGAGTTGGGGGAGGGGGCCTGAGTAGGACTGGAACTGCACAAATCTTCAAGCATTATCTCATCTTTGGCAAGCATTAGCCATTTAGCCACCTGGACAAAAGCCCAGACTTGCTTACAATAGCCACCATTCGTTTCCCCTATATCAGTTCTTCTTTTACCTATTCTTGTTCAACAGTCTGGTCTAATGGTCACATATCCCTAACCACAAGCTTCAACATTTCTGTTAGCTTACGTCAGCAAGTTCTGCGCTTATCTTTAACTGCCTTAGAGCATGCTGGGTATAAAGTGTTACTTGACCAACTTTTCAGGGCCTACACAATGGTTTTGACAGCAGATGAAGTATTTTAACTAGGGGGCTGAGCAGGAAGCAGGCTAAAGCAGGTCAGTAGCTCATCAAAAGGACAAAGATGCCCTCCAAATAAATAAGAAAAAGTCCTTAAAGGGCCAGGGTGAGCAGGAGTGATCTTCTGTACCCCAGAAGGAAAGTCGTGGATTGTACATCCACAGACACCATCACCACGCACACCCCTATCACACCCATCCCACCTTCCCTCCCAAAAAACCTTGCTGAAACACTTTTTCCAAGATTGTCTGATCTTCCCTAGCCAGCAATGCTTTGCAATCTCTTCCAGCCTGTTCTGGGTAGGAAGTGCACCAGCAGCATTTAAATAAAGCCGGGAGCTAAAATATCGCGAGCCTGAAACTTAAGTCAATGATGCTGGTCTCTAATCAATACGCACAAGCCCCACATCCTGCCGTCCTAAAACCCACTCTAGATTAAAATTATGCAATAGAATTTCTACTGAAGGAGGAGCAGGGATGTGGTTCTTCTGATTGTCTGCTATAACTTAGGGCGGCACAGTGGCGCAGTGGTTAGCACCGCAGCCTCACAGCTCCAGAGACCCGGGTTCAATTCTGGGTGCTGCCTGTGTGGAGTTTGCAAGTTCTCCCTGTGTCTGTGTGGGTTTCCTCCAAGTGCTCCGGTTTCCTCCCACATGCCAAAAGACTTGCAGGTTGATAGGTAAATTGGCCATTATAAATTGCTCCTAGTATAGGTAGGTGGTAGGGAAATATAGGGACAGGTGGGGATGTGGTAGGAATATGGAATTAGGGTAGGATTAGTATAAATGGGTGGCCGATGGTCGGCACAGACTCGGTGGGCCGAAGGACCTGTTTCAGTGCTGTATCTCGAACTAACTAACTAACTAACTCTGCTGGAAGATCCGCAAAAACTATACAGAAACAGTGTAAATGCTGTTTCTCCAGAATTTCTGCATGCGCAAGATGGATGCTGTATTTGCAAACAGTCATCAGTTCATTGCATGTGAACTATTTTGAGGCATTTCTAAGAAGCGTGATAAATTCAAGGTTTTCTTCTCTGATGGGAGAAACCCCCGAACGATGCGGCCAAACAAAAAATCGAGGGGTGATGTTACCACCATTATTCCATGGCATAGGCTGTGTAAGCCATGATTATCTCTCTCTCCTGACATCCCAGTCATGTGAAACGTGAGTTTAGTGATGCTTCTTGATTTATTCCAGTCACTCACCTAGTCCTCTCAAACCTGGTGGTGTCTTGAACTGTGGGCCTTGGCCCTTCACTTCAGTTTCTCAATTTAAAAGAAAAGTCTTGGATTAGGGAAGGAAAACTCCACTGAACTACTCTCTGTTGATCACTATCTAATGCGTCCCTGTGTGCATATTGATTAGTGACAGGTTCAAATTTGTCTGCAATGTCCTCGAAATTGAATCGTCCCTGAACTCTCACGATTAAGGGTCAAGCATGAATAACTGTTCGATGGGCAAGGTATCAAAGGGTGACCATTGAACTGTACCCCAACCAGGGAATCCATGCCTTGAGGAGAGGAGAGAATGAATGGAAAAACAGGGAGCATGGACAGTAAAAATAAATTTAAGAGGTGCAGACTCAGAGTAAGAGAAAAATATAGGTGGACAGGTCAAGGGAGAAAGAAAGAGCAGAATGAAAGTCAGAGTCAGAGCAAGATGAAGAGAGAGAAGTGGATTTAGACAATTTGAGAGGGAAAATAAAGAAATCTGGGACTGCAGTCTTTCGTTTAAGATTTTCTCATCCATTGAAGAAAAAGAATCACCTAGGAGCAAAGAACGGGGAGATAATCAATACTCTATAATCCAATAAAAAACTGAACATGCAGACAGGTTGGGATGTGAAATTAATGATAGACAGCAAAAGATAATGAAATATCAGTTAATGTGAAGTGGAATTGACTGAAAGTGCAGAATGGATCAAAGTGTACAAGCAAAGAGCACACAATGTAAAGGCTTTTGTGCAGTTTATCACTTAATTAAAAATCTAATTAGTTCCAAGTAAAATGATATTCAGTTAAAATGATTTATCACAATTGACCCGTGATCTCTGGTGATTAATGTTCTATATATTCATTATAATTTATTGCAATTTAAATTCTAACTAATTTGAATGGCATTGTATTGAATATGATTCAATTACTGCAGTGATTAATTAACTGTAGTTATTCACGTCAATCTATTTTTAACATATGAGTGATTGTAAAGAACATTGTGCGATACTTCCTGAAATTAATCATACACATACTTTAGTTAACTGTGATAAGAAAAATACTGTTAAAATTATGCAATGGCTTTGAGGAACTCGATGGTACACTGACGTTTCATCTCTGGAAGCTGAATTCAAATCCAGCCTGAATAGATAGGGTGAAAGCCTTGTCTGTGGACAGGCTATCAAGATTCTGTTGGATTTAAGATACTCAGTATCCTACCCTTATATTAAAGACATTTGGACTGATATGGTCTGATTAATAATCTTTATTCATAAACACACTGATACATTAGAGTGATCATATTTTCTAAAACAAATCTGAGAACACCCAACCTGACACTCTCCCACACCATTCAAGGCTGCAGAGCGTATTCTAATCTGGCTCCTGAAATATCCACATGACCGGCTCCAGCCGTCACTCATTAGTCCTGTTCCTAAGACATTTTGTTTCCAGGACTAATTTCACTTCATCTGAATTTCACAGGAAAACTGTGCATGATCTGGGGACTCAGTTATGGGCGGGTGGGGGTTTGTGGAGATGGGGGTGTGGAGGACTTCACTATGCCGACAGATGCCATCTCTGTGCAAATTAAAGTCCCTCAGTGAGTCCACCCCTTCTACTGGTTAAAAACAGGAGATTGACAACTCTCCCACCAATTTACATAGGATTAGAAAGAATATACGGCACAGGGGAGGCGGTGGCGTAATGGTATTATCACTGGACGAGTAACCCAGAGACCCAGGGTATTCCTCTGGGGACATGGGTTCGAATCCCACCACAGCAGAAGGTGGAATTTGAACTTAATAAAAATCTGGAATTAAAACTGGTCTAATGATGGCCATGAAACCATTGTCGATTGTTGTAAAAACCCATCTGGTTCACTAATGTCCTTGAGAGAAGAAAATCTGCTGTCCTTACCTGGTCTGGCCTACATGTGACTCCAGACCCACAGCAATGTGGTTAACTCTTACATGCCCTCTGAAATGGCCTAGCAAGCCACTCAGTTGTAACTAACCGCTACAAAGCCTAGAGAAAGGAATGAAACCGGATGGACCACCCGGCATCAACCTAGGCACCGGAAACAACAACGGCAAACCCAGCCCTGTCGACCCTGCAAAGTCCTCCTTACTTACATCTGGGGGCTTGTGCCAAAGTTGGGAGAGGTGTCCCACAGACTAGTCAAGCAACAGCCTGACATAGTCGTACACACGGAATCATACCTTCCAGACAATGTCCCAGACACTGACATCACCATCCCCGGGTACATCCTGTCCCACCGGCAGGACAGACCCACCAGAGGTGGTGGCACAGTGGTAGACAGTAGGGAGGAAGTTGCCCTGGGAGTCCTCAACATCGACTCCGGACCTCATGAAGTCTCATGGCATTAGGTCAAATATGGGCAAGGTAACCTCCTACTGATTACCACCTACCGCCCTCCCTCAGCTGATGACTCAGTACTCCTCCATGATGAACACCACTTGGAGGAAGCACTGAGGGTGGCAAGGGCACAAAATGTACTCTGGGTGGGGGACTTCAATGTCCATCACCATGAGTGGCTCGGTAGCACCACTACTGACCGAGCTGGCCAAGTCCTAAAGGACATGGCTGCTAGACTGGGTCTACGGCAGGTGGTGGGGGAACCAACACAAGGGAACAACATACTCGACCTCGTCCTCACCAATCTGCCTGCCTCAGATGCATCTGTCCATGACAGTATTGGTAGGAGTGACCACCGCACAGTCCTTGTGGAGACGAAGTCCCGCCTTCACATTGAGGATACCGTCCATCGTGTTGTGTGGCACTATCACCGTGCTGAATGGGATAGATTTCGAACGGATCTAGCAATGCAAAACTGGGCATCCATGAGGCGCTGTGGGCCATCAGCAGTAGCAGAATTGTACTCAACCACAATCTGTAACCTCATGGCCCGGCATATCCCCCACTCTACCATTACCATCAAGCCAGGAAACCAACCCTGGTTCAATGAAGAGTGCAGGAGGGCATGCCAGGAGCAGCACCAGGCATATCTCAAAATGAGGTGTCAATCTGGTGAAGCTACAATACAGGACTATCTGCGTGTCAAACTACGTAAGCAGCATGCGATAGACAGAGCTAAGCGATCCCATAACCAACGGATCAGATCTAGACTCTGCAGTCCTGCCACATCCAGCCGTGAATGGTGGTGGACAATTAAACAACTAACTGGAGGAGGTGGCTCCACAAATATCCCCATCCTCAATGATGGTGGAGCCCAGCACATCAGTGCGAAAGATAAGGCTGAAGCATTTGCAACAATCATCAGCCAGAAGTACCGAGTTGATGATCCATCTCGGCCTCCTCCTGAAGTCCCCAGCATCACAGATACCAGACTTCAGCCAATTCGATTCACTCCGCGTGATATCAAGAAACGACTGAAGGCACTGGATACTGCAAAGGCTATGGGCCCTGTCAATATTCCATCAATAGTACTGAAGACCTGTACTCCAGAACTTGCCGCACCCCTAGCCAAGCTGTTCCAGTACAGCTACAACACTGGCATCTACCCTGCAATGTGGGAAATTGTCCAGGTATGTCCTGTACACAAAAAGTAGGGCAAGCCCAACCCGGCCAATTACCGCCCCATCAGCCTACTCTCAATCATCAGTAAAGTGATGGAAGGTGTCATCAACAGTGCCATCAAGCAGTACTTGCTCAGCAATAACCTGCTCAGTGATGCTCAGTTTAGGTTCCGCCAGGGCCACTCAGCTCCTGACCTCATCACAGCCTTGGTTCAAACATGGACAAAAGAGCTCAACTCAAGAGGTGAGGTGAGAGAGACTGCCCTTGACATCAAGGCAGCATTTGACCGAGTATGGCACCAAGGAGCCCTAGCAAAACTGAGGTCAATGGGAATCAGGGGGAAAACCCTCCGCTGGCTGGAGTCATACCTAGCGCAAAGGAAGATGGTTGTGGTTGTTGGAGGCCAATCATCTGAGCTCCAGGACATCGCTGCAGGAGTTCCTCAGGGTAGTGTCCTAGGCCCAACCATCTTCAGCTGCTTCTCAATGACCTTCCTTCAAACATAAGGTCAGAAGTGGGGATGTTCGCTGATGATTGCACAATATTCAGCACCATTCGCGACTCCTCAGATACTGAAGCAGTCTGTGTAGAAATGCAGCAAGACCTGGACAATATCCAGGCTTGGGCTGATAAGTGGCAAGTAACATTCATGCCACACAAGTGCCAGGCAATGACCATCTCCAACAAGAGAGAATCTAACCATCTCCCCTTGACATTCAACGGCATTACCATCGCTGAATCCCCCACTATCAACATCCTAGGGGTTACCATTGACCGAAAACTGAACTGGAGTAGTCATATAAATACCGTGGCTACAAGAGCAGGTCAGAGGCTAGGAATCCTGAGGCGAGTAACTCACCTCCTGACTCCCCAAAGCCTGTCCACAATCTACAAGGCACAAGTCAGGAATGTGATGGAATACTGTCCACTTGCCTGGATGGGTGCAGCTCCAACAACACTCAGGAAGCTCGACACCATCCAGGACAAAGCAGCCTGCTTGATTGGCACCCCATCTACAAACATTCACTCCCTCCACCACCGATGCACAGTGGCAGCATTGTGTACCATTTACAAGATGCACTGCAGCAATGCACCAAGGCTCCTTAGACAGCACCTTCCAAACCCGCGATCCCTACCAACTAGAAGGACAAGGGCAGCAAATACATGGGAACACCACCATCTGCAAGTTCCCCTCCAAGTCACAGACCATCCTGACTTGGAACTATATCGCCATTCCTTCACTGTCGCTGGGTCAAAATCCTGGAACTCCCTTCCGAACAGCACTGTGGGTGTACCTACCCCACATGGACTGCAGTGGTTCAAGAAGGCAGCTCACCACCACCTTCTCAAGGGCAATTAGGGTCGGGCAATAAATGCTGGACTGGCCAGCGACGCCCACATCCCGTGAATGAATTTTAAAAAAAGAAACAGGTCATTCAGCCCAACCAGTCCATGCTGCTGCTTATGCTTCACTCCAGCCTCCTCCCATCTTTCCTCATCTAAATCTATCAGCAAAATCCTCTAATCCCTTCTCCCTCATCTACTTGTCTAGCCTCCCCTTAAATTCATCTGTACTATTCACTTCAACCTTATGGTTGTAAGTTCCACATTCTCACCACTCTTTGCGAAAAAAAACTTTCTTCTGAATTCCCTATTGGATACCTTGGTGACTATCTTATGTTGAAGGCCTTTAGTTTTGCTGTTCCACACAAGTGGAAACATTCTCACTTGATACACGCTATCAAAACTTTAATAATTTCAAGATCTCTATTAGGTCACCCCTCTGCCTTATTTTTTAAAGAGAAAAGAGACCCATCCTGTTCATCCTTTCCTGATATGTATACCTTCACATTTCTGGTATCATCTTTGTAAACTTTCTCTGTGCCCTCTCCAGTGCCTCCATATCCTTTTTATAATAAGTACTCTATGCAGTACTCTAAGTGTGGTGTCCTCCAACTGAGCCATTGGACTGAATTTTGTTGAGCTCCTGACATCGGGCTCTGTGGTGGGGGGGCCGGAAGATCTCAGCGGCAGCAGCCCACCATGGAGCCCGATGCTTGGGTTGCCAGGAACAATTTTGCTGGCAGCATCCTCCCCATGTTTGGCGATGGGACCTGATTTTACATATGCAAACAGCCTCTCTGCATATATTGTTATGCATCCCAGTGCGATTCAACCATCAGTTTACGACCTTTCGCTTGATGTGCCTTCACTTTCATGTCCCATAAAACCTGGCGCCACTGATGCAAGAGTCCTCAGTGCCTGTGAAGGTCACTTAGTACTGTCCTGCTCTCCTGTACTTTGTGAAGCTGAGTTAAATTGCCTGATGGGGGTCTGAACTATGCATCCATGATGGTGGGGACCCCGTACCCTTGTTCCATAAAGGGGCCACTCTGCGCCTATGAATGTCTGGGGGGGTGGGGGTAGCGGGATCACCCTGCATTCGGGCAATGATGTTTGGGGGATGGGGGGACCAAAGGAAGTGGATGAGCCCTTTATGTAGGGTGGAGGGCACAAATGTAAACGTTATAAGCTCCTGTTGCCAGTGCTCCAATGCAGGCTACTGGAATGATATTACAATGGTCAGGCTGGCTCTCTCTATTTAAAGCTAAGATGGGCAATGGCATGCCATACAGCTCATGCTGGACACAGTTGTAGCACAAATTTACATAACTCTGCCCAGATGGGTACCATTGACCTTGTGAAGAAACCGAGTTGACCTCAAGCATAGAGATGGGGATGGTCCACCCTGTCTTTCTGGATTCTCGTGCCATGATGAGGCATATCTGCCGGAGGCTGAACCAAGATGCAGATGCCTCTTGTGGAAGGTCCCAGACGTGAGCAGCAGCAGTCACCTAGGTGCATTCTAGCCCAGAGATGCCAGCGGGTCTATAGGATCTGGATGACTTACCTGCAGATGTCAGACCACCAGTGTTCGAGACAACTGCGGATGTCCAGAGAGACGTTGACACATTCTGCCCAGTGCTAAATAATGGCCTGCAGCCACTGGGCTTTGGTGGTGAACCTATGCCTGTGGCCCTCAAAGTGCAGTGGCTAAACTTCTATGCCTCCACCTCATCCCAGGGATCCACCGGCGGCTTGTGTGCGCTTTCGCAGTAGTACACCGCTATATCAGAGAGGTCACCGATGACTTGAACAGGAGGGCCGGTGACTATTTGCACTTCAGGACAGACCCTGAGAGTCAGATCGAGAGGGTCACTGGATTTGGGGCCATTGAGGGATTCCCACAGGCGCAAGGGGTCATCGACTGCATGCATGTGACCATCAAGGTTCCAATGGAACAACCAGCCGGATACCTCAATAGTAAGAGCTTCTACTTGCTCAATGTGCAGCTAATATGCGACCACAGGAAGTGCTTCCTGCAAGTGTGTGCCCACTTTCCAAGAAGCTGCCATGACTCCTTCATCCTGTGCCAGTCCCAGGTAGATGAAATCATGCACTTATAAGTCTGAGACATGGCAGCTGTCATGGCCTGGATGGACTCCCCTACCGTCCTCTCAAGGTTGCACATGGCCTGTGGCATCTCCACCAGATGCTGCTTTATCTCTCCCTGCAACTCCAGCATGCACTTTGCTGCTGACAACAGAGGCTCGTCATCAGCCTGGGGCTCAGCATGGGCCTAGCCATCCACAGTCCTCCGACTATTGAGGCCTCAGCTGTCTCAGTCTCAGCCAGCTGTTCGGGCGCGTGTGTGTTCTCACCAGTGACCCACTGTCTAATACCGATTGATTACCCACTGAGGTCAGTGTATCTGCACTGGTGGAATCCCTTGGAGTTGAATCTCGGTGCCCATTCCCTATGGCTGAGGGAAAGGCAGCTGGTGCTGATGTTGCTACTGCTGCTGCTGGTGCTGTTGGTGTTGCTACTCCTCTTGCTTTTTGTCAGAGGTGCAAAGTAGAGCTGCCGTGGTGAAGGCTGGCAGCAGGGAAGGTGAGTCAAGTGCAAAATAGGTGACGTGCCTTCCAAGAAATTGGAAATCACCTGTCGAGCAATGAAAGCCCTCTCTGTGTCGGATGCTGTGAGCAGCAGCCTCTCACCTGACCATGCTGCAGTCCTTCAGTTTCACTGATCAAAGTGTCCCAGCCTGTCAGTTGCACTGAAGTAGCAATCCCTGCTGCGCATTTGCCTCAGTGACCCTCGCGAGTTCTACACAGCTCAGGAAATAGAGGTCAGCTGGCTATCAAAACCAGAGTCCCTGGTTACAACACAACTTAATGAGCTATTTGAATATTTTAATTACTTACCCGACATCTGCACGGGGTGGCGGGGGTCGGGGGGGTCCAGGTGGTTCCCCTCTCGCCTTCAAACCTGCCCAGGTGAAACCCAGGAGAGGTAGGATGATCTTGCCCCACCCCCACTTTCCTTGCTTATAACCTTTTACATTTCTAATATGTGCTAGTTCTGAAGAAGGGTCACTGACCTGAAACGTTAACTCTGCTTCTCTCTCCACAGATGCTGCCAGACCTGCTGAGTATTTCCAGCATTTCTTGTTTTTATTTCAGATTTCCAGCATCTGCAGTATTTTGCTTTTATTATAGAGGTAGGATGATGTTGGGCTCTCGACCTGATGTTACTTTTAGGGGATTTAATTGCTGGCACACGCCCAAACCCACCTTTTCTTGCCTCAGCTACATTTCCCTGCTGCCCCACTTCAGCACAGCATGGGAGCAGTTTATTGAGCTCTACCTTGCACCTCTGACAAAGAGCAAAAGGAGTAGGAGCACCAACAGTACTTGTAGCAGGAGAGCAACACCAGCACCAGCTGCCTCCCCTTGCCTCAGAAAATTCCCCCTATTCAATCTAGAGTCCATTTACTATTATTCCATCATCAACTACCCTGTTCCTCCCCAATACCTGCTAATTGCTTCAGGACTAATGAGTTCCTTCCCCAACCTCTGAAAAAAATCAAATAGTGCTATTATTATCTCTTTAATTTAAATCCCTTATTAACAAATTAGCCTTTGTTAATAGAGGCATGGAGTACAAAAGCAATACATTATGCTTAACTTTTATAAAACACTGGTTATGCCTCAGCTGAAATATTGTGTTTAATTCTGGGCACGATACTAATTGTGATGACCATCTTGGCTGCTAGTTTTTTAAAAGTTAAATGTAAGATTTCAGCTTTTCTTTTTAAATATTTAATGTAGGTTTCCAACTGATAAATTAAAAATTCTTATTCTGCATAGCATGTTTTCTTGATAACAGCAAAGTGTTATGATCTGGAAATGAGCTGCCTAAAAGGGTGGTGGAAGCACATTCAATAATAACTTTCAAAAGGGAATTGGATAATTACTTGAAGGAAAAAAGAATTATGCAGAGAGAACAGGGAAGTGGGACTTATTGGATAGTTCTACCAAAGAGCTCGCAGAGGCACGATGGGTGTTTGTGGCGTGTGTATTTTCACTCAGCTTTTTGAGGATTGGACTGGCTCTGAGTGTATTATATGTGATAGAGGCATTGTTTCAACTCCCACATGAAGAATGGGCATTTTGGGAAATTAGCGTGGAGTCTGTGCTCTGAATGTACCCCATGATATGTACTCAAGTTACTCTACTTATTCAATATTGATGTTTAAGAAAGCAACAATATTGTTTTCACAGCTTTAAAAATTGGATCTGGAACATCTTTTCATGTAGTGAAAACTATCCTTGTCCGTTCAGCATTGATTTGCATTCCTATTTTAAAGTCCATAAAAATATCTGGTCTTTTGCCCTTTTCACCCTCTTAGCTGCAGCATCAAGGTGAAAATCTATCAGATAGTGACAGGGTGGGTGCTAGCATGGTGGACTAAAGTGGATGAGACAGAAATATGTTGGGGAGGGAGGGCTGGAGAGTACATCTTTGGTAATCTCCATACAATTTTATGGAGGACGACTGTGCAGTAAGGAGCATGTCTTTTAGTTGTCAGGTGTCATGTAGTGCCTTTGTGGGTGCCATCAATCAATGCTGGCAGGTACAGGAAAATTACTTTGCATTCACAGACCACCTGATGTTTTCTTTGCATATGGAAACATTTTTGTGCTCTAGCAAGGAAACCATTAATATCTAATGATTTGTTACTTGGGGTCGGGCGGTTGTAAGAGGCAGAAATTTAATATTGCAAGCAATAACATTTCTTTTTCTTCTTTTTTCATTTTGACTAATTTTCTTAGCTGGTTACATCAGTCCACATTTTCCCCAGGGCAGTAGCCGTCCTCCAGGTACTGAAAGAAACCCAGAAAAATCTGATTTGAATGTAAAGTGAAGGGCAGAATTCAGGAATGAAAGGGAACACAGTTGATACTGCTGACACCAGGAACCATGCAAAAAGGACTTGGATTTGTTCCATATTTTCCTGTCTATGCATATTTGAAGTTTTTGTTGGGATTCTTTTTGTCTACCACACATCTATAATAATATTCCCACTTCCTATCAATAGCTGCATCTTGCCTTTAAGGTAAAGGAGATAAAGAAAGAAAGGCTTGTGTTTTTATTGCACCTTTCATGACCTTAGGATTTCCAAAAGTGCTTCGCAGTCAATGAAGTACGTTTTGAATTGTCGTCATTATTATAATGTAGAAAGTATGGCAGCCAATTAGTGCATAGCATGCTCCCACAAACAGAAATCTGCTCATGATCAGATAATCTGCTTTGATGGTGTTGATTGAAGGATCAATATTGGCAGAAAGCTTCTCTGTTCTTCTTTGAAACAGTGCCATAGGATCTTTTATGTCCACCAGAGAGGTCAGGCAAGGTCTCAGTTAATGTCCCATCCAAAGCACAGCAACTCCAACAGTACAGCATGCCCTCAGTGCTGCACTGAGGAGTCAGCCTAGATTTTGTGCTCAAGTCTCTGAAGTGGGACTTGAGCCCACAACCTTTTAACTCAGATGGGAGAGTGCTACTACTGAATCACAGCTGACATGTCAAAGGACTCCAAACAGTAAAGATATTGTTTAAGAGGTAAGGGTTATATAACCATTTGATGAAGGGGAGAGAGATAGTATGGTGGAAGAGTTTAGGGACAATGTTGTAGAACATGGGGTTCAAACAGCTAAAGGTGAAGCAAAGAAAGAGCAGATACCAAGAAGAGCCAATGCTGCAATCTGATATGCAGGGTCATAGGAAGTTGCAGAGGTAAACAGGAGTGAGCCTGTGCTGTGACGTATCAATGAGGACAGGGATTGTTTGGGAGGTAGGAGACAGAGAGTAAGGATAAAAAGTTTGTGCATTGATTATCAGGATGTGATAAGTGTTGTATGATTGCCTTAAGAGTGATATCCCTTCAAGATCCTAGTATGCTAATGAGCTAAGTACCATGGTGTAATAATGTGACTACAAGCCAAAGTCACTCGGCAATTGTAACACCCAGACATAGGTTCTGTTAATAGTCTGCTCCATACTGTATGTAATATTTTAGCTATTAATAAACCTGTCAGAGATCTTTAACTAACTGGACTCCATGCCATTTATGTTGCACCAGACAACATAAAGAACTCATTACAACAAGTGGTGTTTCCAGGGATTTGTGTTGGGCCTCAGCTTTTCACTGTATATATTCATAATTTGGATGAAGGAATAGAGAGTTGACTGTTCAAGTTTTCAGATGGTAATAAAGCCTAAAATTTCAGTGATGCTTTTCTCATTTAACATGCATAACATGGGAGTCAAAGTGTCCAATATGGCCGTGCATAAGCTGGCAGTGTGCCACCTGTTCTATTGGTATAGCCATCCAAGACCATTCCTGAAACAGGTGTTAGGGCCTTTGCGCATGCAATAATGAGCCTAACTCCTGTTTTCTGCATCCTTTAATTTGGTTCACCCTGAATGCAGTCCTGATTTGGGTACAATCTTTCAGGCACCTAATAAAGCAGAAAAATTACTAATTGGTTTGCAGGCCTTATTAGTATAGTACTGATGAGTTTTGGACACCATTCATGCCCATAAAGGTTGCTCAAACACAGCCAAGGATCTCAAGAGACTCCAGTGGGATGAGGTGTTTGTGAGTGGGATGAGAGCTGGCTGGCATTTTTAACATGGAGTCAGAAGGTACACTCCAGCTCCTCCTGGCTCCACAATAAGGTAAGTAAAAAAAACTTTAACTTGTCTTTCGAGTGGCAGCCTTCAGTGATCACTTTAACGACTCTGGTTTAACTGCTGAGTGCCGGACAAAACTGACAACAGCAGGCACAGTGGGTAATACAGTCATTCACAGTCCAATTTTGCAAAGGGGCCTGAAACAGGCTTTACATTACTAGGAATAAAGCATTGGTTTGAAAGTTGTGCACTGTATTAATAAACACTTTGGTTAATTGAGCTGACAATGGAATTTTATGTCAGTACATTGGAGCCTTCATTACTAATATCATTCAGTATCAACTCAGTTGGGCCCTGAATGGTTCAATGCATTGATGTACTGGATTTATTTAGTTCTGAGCTGGTTACTCCAGTTTCTCTCAAAAGCATGCACCTAATGCTAAAGACTGAGTTGCGTTTCTAATAAAAACACTGATGTTGTAATTATTTACGAACCTGGAGCCATTTTTCCTTTCCGTGGACTACTTTATTAACAAAATATTAATGTGCAGTGTGAACACTTTAAAAATTCAGAGGGAAGTAGCTTCTAAAGTCAACCGCAAAAATAAAATGGGGGTGGGTGATGGTGAGATAAAAGGAGAATAAGGCAAAGCAAAAACTTGAAATAAAAACAGAAAATTTCAATAGTGCACAACAATGGTAAAGATCAGCTTTGAGAAAAAAATCAATGGATATGTCCATGGTAGAGATCCTTCCTCAGAATTTGAGTGAAGGGCTAATCCATTCAGAGTATATAATCAAATGTACACCTTCCTGGGATATTACAAAAGCTGAACAACCTTCAGAGCAATAGAGCTAACCTAAAACTGAGTTAGACATTTTGATGTTCTTCCTTATTTAGCTCTAAAATAAATTAATAGAGTAAAAACAACCACAGGTGCTTACTTCTATCTGTAAATTATAATTATGATAATAGAGACCCAAGACCTGAAATTCCACACAGCCAATTGTGTCACATTTGCACCAATGAACAGTTGATTTTCTGCAGAGGTGAATCCAGCATAACTCACAGGGTGAACCATATAAATATACATTAGTGGTTCTTGAGTACAAATCTCATTTAAAATAGGAATAATATGCTGGGGATGTTTGGAAATGAGATTACAGGCTTTAAAAAGTCAAGTCTGGCTGAAGATTGCAGAAGCAAGGTTGGGGTGTAGCCAAGTACTTGCTTTGCTCTGCTGACTGTTAGATATTGGACGGATCATGTGTGATTTAGTCCCAGAACATGTTTCCCCAAAGTATCTTCCACTGGATGATCAGGCAAAGACAGCCACAGAAAGAACAAATAGATTGTGAAGAGGGGAAAAGCAAAAATGAACTATTTCAAATGTGAAAAACCAGCAAAACCTCTTTGAGGGGGTTCCGCAAAGGAGAAACAGAAAATATTGAGGGGTCTCCATGGGAGAAAACTACAAAAATCTGACTTGCACCTTGTGGAGGGAGGTGGTCCTGGAACTGTGCCAACCCTGTCTACCATCCGAACTATAAACCAGTGCCCAAAGAAATTCAATTATAGTAGGCGTAGGGCAGGAGGTGGCGTAGTGGTATTATCACTGGACTAATAACCCAGAGACCCAGGGTATTTCTCTGGGGACATGAGTTTGAATCCCACCAGAGCAGAAGGTGAAATTTGAATTTAATTAATAAATCTGGAATTAAAAGCTAGTCTAATGATGGCCATGAAACCATTGTCAATTGTTGTAAAAACCCATCTGGTTCACTAATGTCCTTGAGAGAAGGAAATCTGCTGTCCTTACCTGGTCTGCCCTACATGTGACTCCAGACCCAAAGCAATGTGGTTAACTCTTACATGCCCGCTGAAATGGCCTAGCAAGCCACTCAGTTGTACCGAACCATGACAGAGTCAATAAAAAGGAATTAAACCAGACGGACCAGCCGGCATTGACCTAGGCACCGGAAACAACAACGGTAAACCCAGCCCTGTCGACCCTGCAAAGTCCTCCTTACTAACATCTGGGGGCTTGTGCCAAAGTTGGGAGAGCTAGCCCACAGACTAGTCAAGCAACAGCCTGACATAGTCATACTCACTGAATCATACCTTACAGACAATGTCCCAGACACTGCCATCACCATTCCCGGGTACGTCCTGTCCCGCCGGCAGGACAGACCCACCAGAGGTGGTGGCACAGTGGTATACAGTAGGGAGGGATGTTCCCTGGGAGTCCTCAACATCGACTCTGGACCCCATGAAGTCTCATGGCATCAGTTCAAACATGGACAAGATTGGGGCGGCACAGTGGCACAGTGGTTAGCACTGCAGCCTCACAGCTCCAGGGACCCGGGTTCGATTCCGGGTACTGCCTGTGTGGAGTTTGCAAGTTCTCCCTGTGTCTGCGTGGGTTTTCTCCGGGTGCTCCGGTTTCCTCCCACAAGCCAAAAGACTTGCAGGTTGATAGGTAAATTGGCCATTATAAAATTGTCACTAGTATAGGTAGGTGGTAGGGAAATATAGGGACAGGTGGGGATGTGGTAGGAATATGGAATTAGTGTAGGATTAGTATAAATGGGTGGTTGATGTTCGGCACGGACTCGGTGGGCCGAAAGGCCTGTTTCAGTGCTGTATCTCTAATCTAATCTAATCTATAACCTCCTACTGATTACCACCTACCGCCCTCCCTCAGCTGATGATTCAGTACTCCTCCATGTTGAACACCACTTGGAGGAAGCACTGAGGGTGGCAAGGGATCAAAATGTACTCTGGGTGGGGGAATTCAACGTCCATCACCAAGAGTGGCTCAATAGCACCACTACTGACCCAGCTGGCCGAGTTCTAAAGGACAAGGCTGCTAGACTGGGTCTGCGGCAGGTGGTGGGGGAACCAACAGGAAGGAAAAACATACTTGACCTCGTCCTCACCAATCTGCCTGCCGCAGATGCTTCTGTCCATGACTGTATTGGTAGGACTGACCACCGCACAGTCCTTGTGGCGACGATGTCCTGCCTTCACATTGAGGATACCGTCTATCATGTTGTGTGGCACTATTACCGTGCTAAATGGGATAGATTTCGAACAGCAATGCAAAACTGGGCATCCATGAGGCACTGTGGGCCATCAGCAGCAGCAGAATTGTACTCAACCACAATCTGTAACCTCATGGCCCGGCATATCCCCCACTCTACCATTACTATCAAACCAGGAGACCAACCCTGGTTCAATGAAGAGTGCAGGATGGCATGCCAGGAGCAGCACCAGGCATACCTCAAAATGAGGTGTCAACCTGGTGAAGCTACAACACAGGACTATCTGCGTGCCAAACTGTGTAAGCAGCATGCGATAGACAGAGCTAAGCCATCCCATAACCAACGGATCAGATCTAAGCTCTGCAGTCGTGCCACATCCAGCCATGAATGGTGGTGGACACTTAAACAACTAACTGGAGGAGGTGGCTCCACAAATATCCCCATCCTCAATGATGGGGGAGCCCAGCACATCAGTGCGAAAGATAAGGCTGAAGCATCTGCAAAATCATCAGCCAGAAGTGCCGAGTTGATGATCCATCTCGGCCTCCTCCTCAAGTCCCAGCATCACAGATACCAGACTTCAGCCAATTCGATTCACTCTGCATGATATCAAGAAACGACTGAAGGCACTGGATATTGCAAAAGCTATGGGCCATGACAATATTCCGGCAATAGTACTGAAGACCTGTGCTCCACAACTTGCTGCGTCCCTAGCCAAGCTGTTCCAGTACAGCTACAACACTGGCATCTACCCTGCAATGTGGAAAATTGCCCAGGTATGTCCTGTACACAAAAAGCAGGACAAGTCCAACCCGGCCAATTACTGCCCCATCAGCCGACTCCCAATCATCAGTAAAGTGATGGAAGGTGTCATCAACAGTGCCAATAAGCGGCACTTGCTTCGCCATAACATGCTCAGTGACGCTCAGTTTGGGTTCCGCCAGGGCCACTCAGCTCCTGACCTCATTACAGCCTTGGTTCAAACATGGACAAAGAGCTGAACTGAAGAGGTGAGGTGAGAGTGACTGCCCTTGACATCAAGGCAGCATTTGACCGAATTTGGCATCAAGGAGCCCTCGCAAAACTGAGGTCAATGGGAATCAGGGGAAAACCCTCCGCTGGCTGGAATCATGCCTAGCGCAAAGGAAGATGGTTGTGGTTTTTGGAGGTCAATCATCTGAGCTCCAGGACATCACTGCAGGAGTTCCTCAGGGTAATGTCCTAGGCACAACCATCTTCAGCTGCTTCATCAATGACCTTCCTTCAATCATAAGGTCAGAAGTGGGAATGTTCGCTGATGATTGCACAATGTTCAGCACCATTCGTGACTCCTCAGATACTGAGGCAGTCTGTGTAGAAATGCAGCAAGACTTGGACGATATCCAGGCTTGGGCTGATAAGTGGCAAGTAACATTTGCGCCACACAAGTGCCAGGCAATGACCATCTCCAAAAGAGAATCTAACCATCTCCCCTTTATATTCAACAGCATTACCATCGCTGAATCCCCCACTATCAACATCAACACCATTGACCATAAACTGAACTGGAGTAGCCATATAAATACCGTGGCTACAAGAGCAGGTCAGAGGCTAGGAATCCTATGGCTTTTTGAACCAGCACATTGAAAGCCCTGCCAGACAAGGGGCGGTACTGGATCTATTCCTAGGGAATGAAGCTGGACTAGTGGAGAAGCGTCAGTGGGGAAGCATTTCAGGGATAGTTACCATAACTCCATAAGATTTAAAGTAGTTATGGAAAAGGACAAAGATGGACTGGAAATAAAGGTACTGAATTGGTGGAAGGTTGATTTCAATGTGATAAAACAGGATCTGGTCAAAATGGACTGGGAGCAGCTACTTGTAGGGAAGTCTGTATCAGACCAGTGGGAGCCATTTAAGAAGGAAATAGTGAGAGTTCAGAGCCAACATGTTGCCGTAAAGGTGAAGGGTAGGACTAATAAGCCTAGGGAACCCTGGATGTCAAGGAATATAGAGGATTGGATGAGGAAACAAAAAGGAGGCTTATGGCAAATTCAGAGCGCTGAAAAGAGTGGAGGCACTCGAGGAGTATAGAAAGTGTAGGGGGTACTTAAAAAAGTAATTAGGAGAGCGAAGAGGGGCCGTGAAAAAACACTGGCAGGCAAGATAAAGGAAAATCACAAGGTGTTTTATCAGTATATTAAGGGCAACAGGATAAGGTGACTAGATGTGTAGATGAAGGTAAATCAGTTGATGTAGTCTACATGGACTTCAGTAAGGTTTTTGATAAGGTCCCGCATGGGAGATTGGTTAAGAAGATAAGAGCCCATGGGATTCAGGGCAATTTGGCAAATTGGATCCAAAATTGGCTTTGTGGCAGGAGGCAGAGGGTGATGGTCGAGGTTTGTTTTTGCGATTGGAAGCCTGTGACCAGTGGTGTACCGCAGTGATCAGTGCTGGGACCCTTACTGTTTGTAGTGTACACTAATGATTTTGATTTGAATATAGGAGGTATGATCAGTAAGTTCATAGGTGACACGAAAATTGCTGGTGTCGTAAATAGTGAGGAGGAAAGCCTTAGATTGCAGGACAACATAAATGGGCTGGTAAGACCGGCAGAGCAGTGGCAAATGGAATTTAATCCTGAGAAGTGTGAGGTGATGCATTTTGGGAGGACTTACAAGGCAAGGGAATATACAATGGATGGTAGGACTCTAGGAAGTACAAAGGGTCAGAGGGACCTTGGTGTACTTGTCCATAGATCACTGAAGGCAGCAGCACCGGCAGATAAGATGGTTAGGAAGGCATATGGGATACGTGCCTTTTTTAGCCGAGGCATAGAATATAAGGGTAGGGAGGTTATGATGGAGCTGTATAAAACACTAGTTAGGCCACAGCTGGAGTACTGTGTACAGTTCTGGTCACCACACTATAGGAAGGATGTGATTGCACTGAAGAGGGTGCCGAGGAGATTCACCAGGATGTTGTCTGGGCTGGAGCATTTCAGCTATGAAGAGAGACTGGATAGGCTAGGGTTGTTTTCCTTAGAGCAGAGAAGGCTGAGTGGGGACCTGATTGAGGTATATAAAATTATAAGGAGCATAGATAGGGTAGATAGTGTTATAACCGACCGCTCCACTCAAAGCCCCCAATCAAAATATACAATTCTGATTGTGGTGGAACCAATGCACTGTTAATTCAGTCCCATTGCTCCACAGATCAGCTTACATATCATTTAAAAATTTCCAAGTTAAAGAAAGACCCAGCCAAATTGTACCATCTATTAACCCCCGAATGAGGCTAACCAAACCAGGTGTCTTTCAATTAACAAATTAACTCTTTAATTAGAAGAACTAAATTCTTAAACACTATGAAGATATAAACAACATTTAAATAGAAAAATTAGAGTCCTTGCAAATTTACAGACCAATGTTGCTTGAAGTCCTCATAGAATGTTGCCGGAAGTCCTCATAGAATGTTGCTTTCCTTCTGCAGCGAATTTCAACAATTAACAACTTGCAAACACTTTCAACAGAATCAATCTGACCTGAGAGTTTTTGAGGAATAAAAGATTGTCACAGTCTAACTTCCCTTTCTTCAATTTAAATTACCAGAGATCTCTGTTTTGGCTTGACTTTTTCTTAGAATTTTGAGAGATAATAATAAAACAAACTAAATTCCTATTCCTTCAGTTTAAATGGTTGAGAGCTCTTTTTCCAGCTGCTGACATCACAACTGTTTCTTCTGTCTGTGTCTGTGTTCTGTTGGAACAAACTGTCTTCACCAAATGCCAGTTCAAAATTGAATCGCATGAGACTCACTCCCAGTGATTATATCTATGGTAATGAGAATGCACCCTTTGAATCGCAGTCTCCAAATTGCTGTTTCTAAGGCAACGAAAATGCACCTTCCTATAACTCCTAACGCTTGCTGGTTCTTAAAACAATACTGATCCTTTGCAAGCCTTAAAGCAAAATGCATATTCCCGAAAACAACTACAGGACCATGACAATAGGAAGAAACGTTTTCCTTAGTGGAGGTGTCAATAACCAGGGGGCATAGATTTAAGATAAGGGGCAGAAAGTTTAGAGGGGATTTGAGGGAAAAAAAATTCATCCAGAGGGTGCTTGGAATCTCAAACACACTGCCTGAAGGGCGGGAACCCTCACAACATTTAAGAAGTATTTAGAAGAGCACTTGAAACATCATAGCATACAAGGCTATAGACCAAGTGGTGAAAAATGGGATTAGAATAGATAGGTGCTTGATGGTTGGCATGGATATGATCGGCCAAAGTGCCTGTTTCTGTGCTGCATAACTCTATGACTATGATTCCATGACTCCACAGATGCTGCCTGACCTTCTGAGTATTTCCATCATTTTCTGGTTTTGTTTCTGATTTCCAGCATCTGCAGTATTTTGCTTTTGTGTTGAGGCAATTAATTACCCAATTAAGGGCCACTTCCTGTCCCTACTGACATTTTACCGGTGTCGGCAGGGGCCTTCACTGCATGTGGAGACAGCCAGGTAAACTCTGCCGGCCTCCCAGTGGGTTCCTGGGGGGGGGCACTCCTGGATGGGTGCTCCATGGCCAATGGAAGTGTCCCCAGTGGAAATGACAGTCTCCACACTCAAGGCACTGCCTCCAGAATAACCAGGCCCCCCCCCCACTCATCAAGGCCTGCCTACTGAGCACTGTCTTACTCAAAAAAACTTGCTTGTGTTCAAGGATGCCTCGACATTGATTGGGCCAGTAGCTGTGGGTGGTGGACTGCCATCCTTAATTGGACGACGGCCCCAGTAATTGGAAACTGCTGGTAAAATGCTGCCCCAGGGTCCTGCCGCCCACTGGAATGGGATTGGCTCCCGCTTTTGGCCCCAATGGGGGGACTTGATCTTGTCGGGAAATTTCAGCCTAGTAAGTTCATTTCTGCTTCTTCTGGATTTTGTTGCATTTAAGGGAGAACGTGCGCTTATATCATACATTTTATATGTGGACATTGGAGTCATAGAAGAAACAGTGCATTTATTTTGTACTGACTTGATCATCAGGTGATTCTTATTGGCTTAGTGATGTAGGAGATGTCATCACCATAATAACTAAGGTCACTTCCCCAGCAATGTCCATGTTCAAACCTTTTTGTGTGGTAAAGTTGTGCACGGCACAGCACAGCAGGCTACAAGTCTTTTTTTCCCAAAAGTATACTTCATTCATAAAAAATTCTAATAAATACATTACAAAACAGTTCAAATTTGACATTTCAGAAAGTGCAATAGAGATCACATTCCTTCAATACAGAACATGAGGTGTCTCATAACTCTTGCCATTTCATTTTGTGTACAATATACATTGGCATTACATAGCAAAACTCATTTTTTGGTGCATACAGCCCGAGGGGTTTTACACGGTTTCCAGCCCCTCGGTATACTATGGCAGGAGGTTCTTACACAGTGGACTTTCCCCATTGAGCCTTTGTGGCAGCTGCCCCAAGCTTTAGTGCATCCCTCAGCACGTAGTCCTGGACCTTGGAATGTGCCAGTCTGCAAAACTCGGTCGTGAACAACTCTTTGCACTGGCAGACCAGCAAGTTTCGGGCAGACCAAAGAGCATCTTTCACCAAGTTGATGGTCCTCAGGCAGCAGTTGATTTTTATCTCTGTGTGCATCCCTGGGAACAACTCTGTCAACCACATCAGCAGCAGCAAAGCCCCTCCAGATCTATCAAGGCAACAAAAGCACCTCTTTAAGACTTTGGTGAACCTCTTGATGATCACTCTGGTAGACACATGTACTCATTGCAATGTTCCTCCATTGCCGACCGTGCAACTCTGAGAGCCGGCATTATTTATAGAATCATAGAATTGTTACAGTGCAGAAAGAGGCCATTTGGCCCATTGTGTCCACACCAGCTCTCTGAAAGAGCAGTTCACTCAGTTCCATTCTCCGCCTTCTCCCCATAACCCTGCACATCTTCCTTTTCATTTAAAGGTCTAATTCCCTTTTCAATGCTTCAATTGAACCTGCCTCCACCATGTTCTCAGCCAGTGCATTCCAGACCTTAACCACTCGCTGCATGAAAAAGATTTTCCTTATGTCATTTTTGCTTCTCTTACCAAATGCTTTAAATCTGTGCCCTCTCGCTCTTGATCCTTTCATAAGTGGGAACAGTGTCTCGCTATCTACTCTCTCCAGACCCCTCATAATTTTGAATACCTGTATCAAATCACCTCTCAGCCTTCTCTTCTACAAGGAAAACAGTCCTAACTTCCCCAATCTATCTTCATAACTGAACTTCCTCATCCCTGGAATCTTTTCTTACTCTCTCTAATGGCCTCACATCTTTCCGAAAGTGCGGTGCCCAGAACTAGACACAATACTCCAGCTGAGGCTGAACTAGTGTCTTATACAAGTTCAACATAACCTCCTTGCTCTTGTACTCTATGCCCCCTATTAATAAAATCCGGGGCACTGTATGCTTTAGTTACTGCTCTCTCAACCTGTCCTGCCACCTTCAATGACTTCTACACATATACACCTAAGTCCTTCTGCTCCTGCACCCCGTTTAGAATTATACCCTTTTTTTGTTGTTTCTCTGTGTTCTTCCTACCAAAATGGATCACTTCACATTTCTCTGCATTGAACTTCATCTGCCACCTGTCTGCCCATTCCACCAACTTGTCTATGTCCTTTTGGAGTTCTACACTATCCTCCTCACAGTCCATAATGCTTCCAAATTTTGTATCATCTGCAAACTTTGAAATCATGCCCTTGTCCAGACTGGCCAAGAGAGTGTGGGAAAATGACGCACTGACACAGAACACAAAAGTCCGAGTGTATCAGGCCTGTGTCCTCAGTACCTTGCTGTATGGCAGCGAGGCCTGGACAACGTATGTCAGCCAAGAGCGACGTCTCAATTCATTCCATCTTCGCTGCCTCCGGAGAATACTTGGCATCAGGTGGCAGGACCATATCTCCAACACAGAAGTCCTCGAGGCGGCCAACATCCCCAGCTTATACACACTATTGAGTCAGTGGCGCTTGAGATGGCTTGGCCTTGTGAGCCGCATGGAAGATGGTAGGATCCCCAAGGACACTTGTACAGCGAGCTCGCCACTGGTATCAGACCCACCAGCCGTCCATGTCTCTGCTTTAAAGACGTCTGCAAACGCGACATGAAATCCTGTGACATTGATCACAAGTCATGGGAGTCAGTTGCCAGCGTCCGCCAGAGCTGGCGGGCAGCCATAAAGGCGGGACTAAAGTGTGGCGAGTCGAAGAGACTTAGTAGTTGGCAGGAAAAAAGACAGAGGCGCAAGGGGAGAGCCAACTGTGTAACAGCCCCGACAAACAACTTTCTCTGCAGCACCTGTGGAAGAGCCTGTCACTCTAGAATTGGCCTTTATAGCCACTCCAGGCACTGCTTCACAAACCACTGACCACCTCCAGGCGCTTATCCATTGTCTCTCAAGATAAGGAGGCCAAAGAAGACACCAAGGTCTAGGTCATTAATATATATCAGGAAAAGCAAGTGGGGATGCACCTACTGCTACTGTTGACATGATTTTGGTCGAACAAACTAATCTGCATGGCGACTTAATAACCCACTTTTCTGTTGTTTAGTTTTGTTTGTGTGAATTGTCTCCAACAAAATGGGTCAGGGTTAAAATGGACTACAGAAGCAGTAGGAATTGAATGGGCTTCTGTTATCCATAAAGAAGTTCAGTAATCTGCCTTTAAGCTAGTTTAGTTTTTTGGTGGTGTAAAAATTCCACTGCAATGAAAGAGAGCCAGGGTGTAAATGTGAAATTCAGTGAGGGTCAGGAAGACAGCCATTTTTCGAAAGGAAAAGATTATATTTTGTTTACATTTTGTTTAAGTACGATAACTAACCAAGGATCTGTTTCTTCCCCTCCTAAAAACCTTTCTTTTAAAACATGCCAAAATAAATCAACAGCCTTGAAAGCCTGACTTCAGTTCTGCTGGTACTGTGTGCACAGACTTAAGTGTTAATTATAAACTGAAAAAGCATGTTTGTTCTGGTCAAGCCACAGTTCAGAAAGCTATCAAGTGGTAATGGGGAGAAAAAAAGATTTTACACACACTCAACACACAAATAGCAGACTCCCCATAGACAACAACAGCATTGAAAACTAAGTAATAAAACATAATTTGAACAGCTAGAATGATGAGCCTGTACATTTACAGTGATCTCCACTGAATATTGTGCTTACTTAAAGTTACTTGACACAAAAGTTGTTATATAAACCAGTTATTGATCTTGTGCAGAACTTTGATTTTCCATTTATTGCATCTTAATAACCTACCATCAAATGATAAATGAATTACAACTTGGTTTATTATAGTAGATACCAGGTATAGTAGCATAGTTTATGTTACTGGAGTAGTAATGTAGAGGTCTAGACTAATGATCCAGAGAAAGGGGCCCGATTTTAACTCTGCAAGTGGATGAGTTTTGAATGGGCTAAAATCTCACCCAATATGATTTCAAATCCCACCACGGCAGCTGTGGAAATTTAAATTCAATTAATTAAATGAAATCTGGAATAAAAAACTATCAGTAACGGTGACCATGAAACTACCAGATTGTTGTAAAAACCCATCTCATCCATAAATGTGCTTTGGGGAAGGAAATATGCCGTCTTTTCTTGGTCTGGTCTACATGTGACTCCATACCCACATAGTTGACTTTCAACTGCCCTCTAAAATGGCCGAGAAAGCCATTCAGTTGTCAAGAAGGTGGCTTACCGCCACCTTCTCAAGGGCAATTAAAGATAGGCAAGAAATGCTGGCTTTGCCAGTGATACCCACAACCCATGAGTAAATTTTTAAAAATTATAAATTAAAAACACAATCTTGTAGTCTGTCTAATTACATATTTGCCTAAATGCCACATTGATATCGCACCTCTATTTTTTTTATTTGTTCAGGGGATGTGGGCATCGTTGGCTAGGCCAGCATTTATTACCCATCTCTATTTGCCCTTGAGAAAGTGGCGGTGAGTTAAGGGACTATCTCCAGTTCTCACTTAACTGGTATCATTACAATCATAACACTTGCTATGTGTGAGTATCCTATCATCCTCAATAACACGTAAACTATTCCCTCTTTAAAATTTTCACAATTTCATGACAAAATTAAACATGCTATCGAGCTGCACTGGCTGATAACTGGAAGTGAGGTGCCACCATTCATAAATCCTGAAACCGCCAGATGTTCTTGTATGTAGCTTAAGCTGGAAACTTAAATATGGATCTCTACTTGTATGAATTGCAAGCATAGAATAATAATTTCCCCTAGTCCCATGAGCAAATCTCAAATATCGACAGCTTAGGATAGTGTTTAATATAACAGGTTAACAACTTGGTATAGTAAAGGAGTATCATTGGTTAATTAGTCTCGGAAGCTACAGTGATTGCTGAGAGAGAGAATGTGCATTATAGCATGCATGCTGACAGGGAGATTGAGACTGACCTTTAAACCTGAGACATTTCTGTGCAAAATAGCCAGCTTGATCAAGATAAGGTATGAAAGCAGAACAGCAGAACCAAAGGAAACTGGCATAGATATAACTAACCACAAGACTAGCTAAACCTAGTTAGAGATAAATAGGGAGCTTAACTTAGATGGACCTTATAAATCACATGACTTTGATAATGAAAGGGTGAAAAGTATTCTCTTGGGCAGATAATTATAGAACTGCCATAGGAACAAAGTTCAAGCCTAGTGGAAAAGTGCTGGGAAGTAGCTTGAGCAGAATACTATAAGAAAAACAAGAAGACATAAGAGATGGGTCCTTTTGTCTAACAGTTTAAGTTAGTTTGAGACAAAGATGCAAAACCTAGATCATAACGTATGAACAAAAGTAGATGTGTTATAGTAAAACTATGTAATATACCATGCATCTTCCTGGGGTATTTTTGATCAAGAATGGCCTGAATTGGCCCTTGCATCTTGATGGGTATCTTAGTTATAAGTATAATAGATGTCGTTGATTACTTGTAATCACGTTATCTGTCCAATAAATATTGAAAGTTTACTTGGCTCTAAATTCCAAGTCTTTCTTTGGACTGGACTGGAAATCCTACATGACATCGGTCCATTATAAAGGTCAATCATGGCAGAAGCAAGCTAACTGTTCAGATTGAGATTTATGCACACTCTCAATAGAACTGCAAACTAAATGCTGATTTTAATGGGGAAGAAAATGCAATCATGGAAAGGGTTGGAGAGTTCTTCGATAAGTATGTTGTTCACCTTTGCAGGACTGTCTTTCAGACAGAAGAGTTTTAACAATTAGTTGAGTAAATTAGGTGAACACTATTTGGTTCTCAACATGGGTTGTCACATAACAATCGTCACTTCTAAATAAATCACCCATAACAGCAAATCAATAATTTTAGCTGCATCAGAGTAAACAAGGAGTGACTGTTCAGTGTAATTAAGGTAACTGGAGTTGATATGTTAAGTACTGGAGAATATGAACATCGTTGTGATCAGGAAAACCGAAATAAAGTACAATATATTAGCAAAATTATTCTTTTGGATGATTCATTTCAAATTAATATGGTGCCCCCAAACTCTTGGGAGATTTAAGGTGACCCTGCTTTGTCTCATACCTTTGTATGCATAAGTGTAAGACTTGAGTTTATTCGCTTTTGCTCAATTCCAAGAATTATGAGAATAATGGGACACACTTAAATATCTGAGTCAAATATTAAACTTTATTAGGTTACCCAGACATAAAAATCATGCAATACAATGGTCTACCATGGACTACTTAGCACCTGCAATAATATGTTCGCAATATGGTACAAGAAGTTATAAATACAATTACCTGTAATGGTCACCTCACATTGATTGTAGTGTTACAGAGTCATAGAGTTATTTATGATACAGAAGAAGGCCATTTGGCCCATCAAGTCCATGTCGGCTCTCCACAGAACGATACAGTCAGTTCTACTCACTGGCTCGATCCCCATAGTCTGTAGGCTGCAGCAATGAGATTCCTATAACAACCTGTCATGCATGAAAGGAGATGTGATGAAATAAAAAATGAAGTGGAGGCTTATGAAGTTAAAAGGCCAACTGTTAAAAGTAAACCACAAGAACTTGGATACTTGAATCACAGTCAAAATGGAATAATGACCATGTGACCCCTCCTGTACTGGAAATCCACAAACTTTTCCGCAAAGATGGAGCTAATTAGCTTCATCTGAAATAGCTCTGGGGAAAACCCCTTTGAAATTGAAAGGAGCTATTGCATATTAATGACTATGATTGACATGAATGAACTAACAGAGGATGCTGGAGACAGTCTAACTCATAGCCAAACCAAGATGAATAAGGTGTGAAGAAGCAATGCCAGAATAGAATGATTCCCATTCAAATATCAAACAATGGCCATGGTTATCTTCCTGGCCCATTGTGCATTCACAACAGGTCAGAGGACCATGCATCTCCTAACAGAAACTCCAATGTGATAGATTTTGACCTAAAAAAGGTAGCTCTCTGGAGACAGAGAGGGGAGATCAAGCCAACATCACAAAAAGCCTGTGAGAAGAATCCTGCTGACCAAGAACAGCCACCACAGCAAAGACATCACAAAGTGACGTTGAGACTAATTATCTATGAAGGTCAAAAAAAATTACACACCATCAGCTTTGGGCTGTATTACAACGACTAGAGCTCTACATCTATTGTTCAAGATGGCTCCTGGGCTGGAAGCTCCCTAGGAAGCTCCCTTGCTGTTCAACTCTATCCATGGCCATCTGCTCCCATCCCTAACGTTTTCTCCCCCAATCTGCCCTCTTAAACTGTTTAAATTCCCCTGGCTCTTTAAATCAGTTCATTTTAGCCCTATCTAAAAGTTAACAGTTAGTTTAGTGTATGTTACCTGGGCCCACTGCCCTCCCCCAGCCACACCTGCTCTTTGTTTTCTCAATGAAATTGATCCGGATGAAACTGACGAGCACAGCTGCCGATACTTCAATCTCCGACCCTGCTGTCTTCACAGTCCAGAGTGTCTGCAGCCACGGCATGCGGTAAGTCCATTGAGGTGAAGAAGGAGCTGCGGGACCCGAGGGAAGTCCTGTGAAAAGGTGCCCCGAACACCCAAAACATCCACGAACGGCCCCCCCGGCCGCAACTTCAAAGCGCCCGCGGGAGATGGCTCGGAGAGCATCTGCAGCGCACTGTCGGCAATGCTGCATGCCTTTATTTAAACCACTGCAAAAAAAAAAACCCTTAGCAAATGTAATCACCTCTAAGTCTGCCAAATGATGCTTCACCTCCCGAAGGACGTGGATGAGCTTTCCGGACGTCGATGGTGGGCACTGAGGAAATGGCTTATTACCTGCACCAGATTCCACCCCCCCTCCCCCCCCCTTTACCCCCCTTCCACCCCCCCCACCCCCGTCCCCTTCCCTGCTCCACCCTCTCAGCTCACCCCCTCACAACCCCGTCCCAGCCCGCCCCCCCCTCGCACCATCTTCACCCCGCACCCCCTTCCCCTGCACCCCCCCCCACCCCCTCCCTCTACCCCTCCCCCTTGCATCCCCTCCTCCCACCGGCACCATCCTACACCTGTGTAGGGGCCCCAACAACCCCACTGCCTTGTGGGCGTCTCGGGAGAGACCAAGGCTAAGGGAGTAAACCCTAACAGAAAATCCGGAGCGGAACCCCGTAGGCGGTCATGTGTCACCTTTGGCATGTTTCCGGCAGTTCCTGCAGCCATACTGGTGTCAAACGTCGTGTCCTGAACTCCTTTGGACCCCACCAGAAAGGCCGAGAGGGGGGTTTTGACGACTGGGCAACTCTCAACCTCCATAAATTTGCCCAGGCATGCGCCATGGAGAGGTCACTCCATAGTTGCCTCACAGCGACTAAAACAACACGGAAGGCAGCAGTTACGGGTTATAAGTCCAGATAAATTGGCGTAGAAATTGGGCGCCACGGGTTGCCTTTGTCGGTGGGAGAGGTCATTGCACCTCACTGGACAGCTACCGCCCGCCTCAAACCGGGCAGCCCCCGGTCAATAAGGTTCTGTCCCGCCACAGTCTGCCTGCTTCAATGGGTGCTTGGAGCTCAGGGTCATTGCCCGAAAGGTGGACTGATACACCGCACCAAACAACATGAAAAAAGGAAAGAAGGTACCAGCCCTTCGCTTTGCAAGCTGGAATGTCAGAACTATGTGTCCTGGCCTGTCGGAAGACCTTACACAAATCAACGATTCTCGGAAGACCGCCATCATTAACAACGAGCTCAGTAGATTCAATGTGGACATTGCAGCACTTCAGGAGACTCGCCTCCCCGCGAGTGGCTCTCTAGCAGAGCAAGACTACACCTTCTTCTGGCAGGGCAGGGATCCTGAAGAACCAAGACAGCATGGAGTGGGCTTCGCCATCAGAAACTCCTTGCTCAGCATGATAGAGCCTCCCTCAAATGGCTCGGAACGCATACTGTCCATCCGACTGCTCACCACCTCTGGTCCAGTACACCTACTCAGCATCTATGCTCCAACACTCTGCTCCGCACCTGAAGCTAAAGAACAGTTCTATGAACAACTCCATAACATCATTAGCAGCATCCCCAACACCGAACACCTATTCCTGCTGGGGGACTTTAATGCCAGGGTTGGGGCCGACCATGACTCATGGCCCTCCTGCTTTGGGCGCTATGGCGTTGGAAGGATGAATGAGAACGGGCAGAGACTGCTTGAGTTGTGTACCTATCATAACCTCTGCATCACCAACTTGTTCTTTCACACTAAACCCTGTCACCAGGTTTCATGGAGGCACCCAAGATCACGTCGTTGGCACCAGCTAGACCTCATTGTCACAAGGCGAGCCGCCTTAAACAGTGTTCAAATCACACGCAGCTTCCACAGTGCGGACTGCGACACCGACCACTCCCTGGTGTGCAGCAAGGTTAGACTCAGACCAAAGAAGTTGCATCATTCCAAGCAGAAGGGCCACCCGCGCATCAACACGAGCAGAATTTCTCACCCACAGCTGTTACAAAAATTTCTAAATTCACTTGTAACAGCCCTTCAAAACACTCCCACAGGGGATGCTGAGACCAAGTGGGCCCACATCAGAGACGCCATCTATGAGTCAGCTTTGACCACCTACGGCAAAAGTGCGAAGAGAAATGCAGACTGGTTTCAATCTCATAATGAAGAGCTGGAACCTGTCATAGCCGCTAAGCGCATTGCACTTTTGAACTACAAGAAAGCCCCCATCGATTTAACATCCGCAGCACTTAAAGCAGCCAGAAGTACTGCACAAAGAACAGCTAGGCGTTGCGCAAACGACTACTGGCAACACCTATGCAGTCATATTCAGCTGGCCTCAGACACCGGAAACATCAGAGGAATGTATGATGGCATGAAGAGAGCTCTTGGGCCAACCATCAAGAAGATCACCCCCCTCAAATCTAAATCGGGGGACATAATCACTGACCAACGCAAACAGATGGACCGCTGGGTTGAGCACTACCTAGAACTGTACTCCAGGGAGAATGCTGTCACTGAGACTGCCCTCAATGCAGCCCAGCCTCTACCAGTCATGGATGAGCTGGACATACAGCCAACCAAATCGGAACTCAGTGATGCCATTAATTCCCTAGCCAGCGGAAAAGCCCCTGGGAAGGACAGCATTACCCCTGAAATAATCAAGAGTGCCAAGCCTGCTATACTCTCAGCACTACATGAACTGCTATGCCTGTGCTGGGACGAGGGAGCAGTACCCCAGGACATGCGCGATGCCAACATCATCACCCTCTATAAAAACAAAGGTGACCGCGGTGACTGCAACAACTACCGTGGAATCTCCCTGCTCAGCATAGTGGGGAAAGTCTTTGCTCGAGTCGCTCTGAACAGGCTCCAGAAGCTGGCCGAGCGCGTCTACCCTGAGGCACAGTGTGGCTTTCGTGCAGAGAGATCGACTATTGACATGCTGTTCTCCCTTCGTCAGATACAGGAGAAATGCCGTGAACAACAGATGCCCCTCTACATTGCTTTCATTGATCTCACCAAAGCCTTTGACCTCGTCAGCAGACGTGGTCTCTTCAGACTACTAGAAAAGATCGGATGTCCACCAAAGCTACTAAGTATCATCACCTCATTCCATGACAATATGAAAGGCACAATTCAACATGGTGGCTCCTCATCAGAGCCCTTTCCTATCCTGAGTGGTGTGAAACAGGGCTGTGTTCTCGCACCCACACTTTTTGGGATTTTCTTCTCCCTGCTGCTTTCACATGCGTTCAAATCCTCTGAAGAAGGAATTTTCCTCCACACAAGATCAGGGGGCAGGTTGTTCAACCTTGCCCGTCTAAGAGCGAAGTCCAAAGTACGGAAAGTCCTCATCAGAGAACTCCTCTTTGC
Source organism: Heterodontus francisci (assembly GCF_036365525.1). Taxonomy (NCBI): domain Eukaryota; kingdom Metazoa; phylum Chordata; class Chondrichthyes; order Heterodontiformes; family Heterodontidae; genus Heterodontus; species Heterodontus francisci. Next base: position 44,886,958 of record NC_090375.1, read on the forward strand.
TGACGATGCTGCTTTAACATCTCACACTGAAGAATGCCTGCAGAGTCTCATCGACAGGTTTGCGTCTGCCTGCAATGAATTTGGCCTAACCATCAGCCTCAAGAAAACGAACATCATGGGGCAGGATGTCAGAAATGCTCCATCCATCAATATTGGCGACCACGCTCTGGAAGTGGTTCAAGAGTTCACCTACCTAGGCTCAACTATCACCAGTAACCTGTCTCTAGATGCAGAAATCAACAAGCGCATGGGTAAGGCTTCCACTGCTATGTCCAGACTGGCCAAGAGAGTGTGGGAAAATGGCGCACTGACACGGAACACAAAAGTCCGAGTGTATCAGGCCTGTGTCCTCAGTACCTTGCTCTACGGCAGCGAGGCCTGGACAACGTATGCCAGCCAAGAGCGACGTCTCAATTCATTCCATCTTCGCTGCCTTCGGAGAATACTTGGCATCAGGTGGCAGGACTATATCTCCAACACAGAACTCCTTGAAGCGGCCAACACCCCCAGCTTATACACACTACTGAGTCAGCGGCGCTTGAGATGGCTTGGCCATGTGAGCCGCATGGAAGATGGCAGGATCCCCAAAGACACATTGTACAGCGAGCTCGCCACTGGTATCAGACCCACCGGCCGTCCATGTCTCCGTTATAAAGACGTCTGCAAACGCGACATGAAATCGTGTGACATTGATCACAAGTCGTGGGAGTCAGTTGCCAGCATTCGCCAGAGCTGGCGGGCAGCCATAAAGACAGGGCTAAATTGTGGCGAGTCGAAGAGACTTAGTAGTTGGCAGGAAAAAAGACAGAGGCGCAAGGGGAGAGCCAACTGTGCAACAGCCCCAACAAACAAATTTCTCTGCAGCACCTGTGGAAGAGCCTGTCACTCCAGAATTGGCCTTTATAGCCACTCCAGGCGCTGCTTCACAAACCACTGACCACCTCCAGGCGCGTATCCATTGTCTCTCGAGATAAGGAGGCCAAAAGAAAGAAGAAGAAGAGCTCTACAATTCCTCCACAAGTTCAAGACTGCAAATAACCAGGCCTGCAACCTTTTAAAAGAGACTTGTCCTCCCAAGAAGACTCAGTAATCTTCTGTAAACCACAAACACTTAACTCACTTGGGAATTTAAACTGCCTCTTACTCTTTTCTATCTATGTTTGTTTGTGCATGTATGTATGGGTGAATGTGTGTGTGAGTGAGGTTGTGAACATTTCGGGATTTGTTTAGAAATGTAAATAGTTTTTTTATACTTATGGGAAAACCAGTCATTTGTCTATTTATTTGGCCCTAAAGACACTTAGTGCCTAAAGCATCATTTTAACAAAACACAATTACGGTCAGTTGGGAGGTGAACAACCATACCCCTTACCACCTGTCCATAACAAACCACTTTTTATTTCAATAACTGACCAGATGATACACTGACAAGACCTCACTGTCCAGTAAAAGTCTTTTGTAATATAAATTATCCAATGGAGCAATGAGTTATTTGTTTGAACCTTGGGATTAAAACTGCCTTTATGTCATCCATCCTTCTCCAGCTTCTTGAGCTTTCACACATGCATTTTGTTTTTGATCAACCAAGCTATTCGGCTGTTACCAATCATAATGGCTACCCAGTCCAAATGTTCTCTGATCTTATCAGACCATTGAAACCATACTAAGCATAATGACGTAACACAGCTTTGAAGTATAGTTGTCTGTTGTTTTCTTTAGCTGTATTTTGTGACAGTGGATCTCATATCCCAACATTCCATGGCCTGGAGAATCTTGTTTTCCCTTATCTGTGAAAAGGCAGCTTGCAAGTCATTTTACTTTCAAAAAGCTTTTGGTCTTGCAAAGCATGCTGGTGAATTTAGTCAAGTTTCTGTACAACTGGCTACAGTAAACAGCACATGGCATCTCATCTAAACTGTTCGTGCTCCTGGGTTGGACAGCTTTCACAAGTCTCAACCATAAGTTCTGACATTAGCCAAGAATAATAGTTTCTTACATATTGCAGTTTCTTACATGAGACAGCATGAGAAAACACTACTTTTCATTTTAAACCAGATCAATAACAGTTTCATCTTCTCAAATATGATTTCCCACTGTTTTTATTAACGATTTAGTTGATGGGATACAGAGCCACAGAGCCTCAGATCGAAGTTTGCCAATGACACAAAGATCGGCGGCATTGTAAGCAGTGTAGATTGAAGTATAACATTACAAAGAGATATGAATAACCTAAGCAAATGGGCAAAAACTGTGGTAAATGAATTTCAATATAGGCAAGTGTGAGGTCATGCACTTTGGACATAAAAATGATTGATCAGAATACTTTCTAAATGATGAAAAGCTAGAAGCATGGAGTTTTGGGGTTGTTACGACCAGGTGAGAAAGGGGTCAAAGGGTTCCCTCTCAGCCATTGCCTGGTTTAACCGTAACAGGGTTTCATTTTAAAAACACTGTGTTTTAGCTCCCCCCCTCAGTGAATCCTTGTTCACTGTTTTCCAATTGTAAGGCAAAAAAATCAATTAGACAGGTTTTCTTAGATTTAAATTTTAGATTTTTTTGAGTGGCACAGTGGCGCAGTGGTTAGCATCGCAGCCTCACAGCTCCAGCAACCCAAATTCAGTTCTGGGTATTGCCTGTGCGGAGTTTGCAAGTTCTCCCTGTGACTGCGTGGGTTTCTGTCAGGTGCTCCGGTTTCATCCCACAGTCAAAGACTTGCAGGTTGATAGGTAAATTTGCCATTGTAAATTGCCCCCCGTGTAGGTAGGTGGTAGGAGAATTGAGGGAAGGTGGGGATGTGGTAGGGAATATGGGATTAATGTAGGATTAGTATAAATGGGTGGTTGATGGTCAGCACAGACTCGGTGGGCTGAAGGGCCTGTTTCAGTGCTGTATCCTCTATGACTCTAAACAAAAAAGGTGGAAGTTTATTAACCTTAAACTCTAAATCAGTTAACAACTACGAGTACGTGACCTGACCACGCTAGCATGCATACACGATAAACACACACGCAGATAGAGACAGCAAAAGTAGAAAGAATAAAGGGGAGAAGTTTGAGACAATAACTGGGTTGCAATTACAGTCCTTTCAGCTTGATGTGGAGTCCTTGGTCACTGTTAAGTCTTGCCATTGGTTGGAGCCCAGTGCGCACTTTAACTTGTTTCGATGTAGGAGTCTTTTCTCTCTTGAGGTTTAAGCAACCTCAGTGGGTCTGGAGGTTTGCGAGAAAGCAAGAGTGAGCCAGCCAGGAGAGAGGCTCTCTTGTTCAGGTTCAGTTGCAATCTGCAGTCTGTCTTCTAACTGTCCTGCATGCAGTTCAAAAGCCTGGACCAGCAACAGTGTAAAATTAATGTTCATATGACAAAATTAATATGCCTCATTCTTGGTAGGTGGGGTCTTTATGGCACCTCCACACCCGACGGAATGAAATGCGATTTTCTTTTTAAAAGAGCATTTCATTAAAAGGGACTAGAGGGAAGATAAATACAGGAAAACACATATGCATCTCTTTCATTCATTCAGAAATCCTAACAGTTGTTAAAGCCTGTCTTTTCTTGGTATTAGTGCTGCTTTAAACTGCCCTTTATGGCATCCCAATAAACATGTGGTTTTTGGGAAGTTGTTCAGTTTGCACATTTCCATGACTGCCCAGGGTGTATTTGTTCTTGTTGAGGTCTGCAGGGGAAGGGATAGATTTAATTAGTCCCAGATGGGAGTCTGCTCATGGGCATCGACAATGGATTGTTCTTCTCTGAACTCTCTTTCAGTGTTTTGATGAGTCATCTAAGGGCTTTTCACCTTAGGGAATGGTTCCGTTTTCCCCTGACTGTGGGGAAGGATTACTTGCTAATCTTCCCTTTGTCCACTGGGACACTCCTGCTTGCAGGTATTTGTCCAGATGCTGCTGCACTCCGTTGTGGCACTTCGCCTAGGTGAGGTATCATGCTCACAGTTTCTCTGCCCTCTTGAGGATTTTCTTTGTCTCTGCAGGTTCCTATAAATGCTGTTAGCAACTCTGGTGGGGTGCTTCTAGTGTGGGGTTTAACTTCTCAAATATTTTGGGGTTGGCTGACAGGACAGTAGGAGTTTCCATTAGGCATTCCTCCCGGACTTCCTTTAGCCTGCCCTCTTGGTCCCTTTTTTTTACTTTTCTTTTTTAGATATTAGAAATTAGAACATTACAGCGCAGTACAGGCCCTTCGGCCCTCGATGTTGCGCCGACCTGTGAAACCATCTGACCTACACTATTCCATTTTCATCCATGTGTCTATCCAATGTCCACTTAAATGCCCTTTCCAAACTTTTGCCAGCCTTATGCCTGCCTGTCCCCTTTTGTTCTCGGCGGGGGTCCTTTATAGTTCATCAGCCCTCTGCTGGAGGGTCCTCCAAACACCGATACAGGACTAGGGGTGCAGATTTCATGGTAGATTGGGGTTTCCCCTCAACCTGGCACATGTGGCAACCCCTACAGTATTCCGCCAGATCTTTGTGGAGTTTTGGCCAGTCAAACTGTTGTCTTATACGGGCTTTGGTTTTTCAAATCTAAGTGATTGATGACAACGCTACGTCATCAGGATGCGCCGCGGTGCGCACATGCGCACACGGTCTCAGGCCCTCTGCGCATGCGCTGCGGTCCGGATTGCCAGGACCAGTTTGCGCATGCGCAGATGATGTCATCGTGTAATGTCATCTTCCTCGGGGAACACGCCAGGTTGGCCTTTGCGCATGCGCAAACTGGTCCTGGCAATCCGGACCGCAGCGCATGCGCAGATGACCGGAGCCCGTGTGCGCATGTGTGTCAATCTTCCGAAAGCTTCGGCGCGAGTTTTTGAAAATGGAAGGAGGAGAGGTTTCGTCGGGCATTTTATCTCAATTATTTAGTTATTTTGGACATTTGCTTCATTTTTATTAGACAGAGGAGATTGTTCCAAGGTAAGTTGCTCTGAAAATACATTTCAAGGGAAGGGAGGGGGGAAGGGAGGGAGGGGAGGGGAGGGAGGGAAGGGAGGGGGGAAGGGAGGGAAGGGAGGGGGGAAAGGAAGGGAGGGAGGGACGGGGGGGAAGGGAGAGGGGAAGGGAGGTCGGGAGGGGGGGGGAGCAGCGGAGCGGAAGGGGAGTGCCTTTTTCTGTGCATGCGCCATAAACACAAGGACTGGCTGATGAGATGGAGCCAATTAATTTGCCCAACAATTGCCCGGAAGCACCTTCAGATGGAGGTGGCCACGCGCTGGACATCAGTCGCGTGCCACAATCCATAGATCCTGAGCGTTTCACCCCCTGGCCTAATGATCTGATGGACCATACATACGCCTGCCTGTTCAAAGCTCCACTTCCCCCACCTGCGGTACCCTCTCCTTGCTGTTCAGTTACACAGTCACCTGTTCCTGCACCCATCCAAGCAGTGCACATGGACACACAGTCACCTGTTCCTGCACCCATCCAAGCAGTGCACGTGGACACACAGCCACATGTTTCCCCATCCGCCCTTGAAACAACCATGCAGAGCCTTGTGAGACTCCGCAATTGCCAGCTGCTGCCTGTCAAGCAGAGAAGGCGTCCAAAGGGGTCGAGCACTTGGGGAACATTCAGCAAGAAGAGACTGAGCACTAAAAGAAACAAGCATGCCGTGTCCAGTGGTAGCACAAATGTGAATGCTCTTGCTGCGTACACAACTGGTAAGGTGGGAGTGCAGCCACACCATTCTCCATCCTCAGTGTTGCTTTAAGGCAAAGGTAGATAAGAGTGAAAGAAATGGAAGATGATGCTGATAGTAGTAGGTAGGATTAAATGGGAATGGATGGGAAGACGCACGAGTAGCATAACCACTAGCAGGGAACAGCTGGGCTAAATGGCCTGCTTTATGTTCATAGTCCAAAAGAAATGTGCTTCTTTTTCCAGCACCCTCACATCATTCATGTTTTCCCTGAGAGCAGCATTGAACCATCACGAGATAGGGGCAGTTACATCATCCTGACTCCTACAGCTGAGGTGGGTACGAAGTGATTCATTGGCCTATACTGCAGAGCATAAAGCATGCGCAACAGTAACTTCATTGGAGGGAGGGATGCTCTGACACTGATGTTCTTTCATTATTTCCTTTCATGTAAAATGTGCCCTTGAGAAAACAATCCTTGACACTTAAGGACGGCATTCCAGCAAAGGAGGCAGTGCAGGAGATGACGCAAGGATGTGATGATTCCTGCATCTGAGGTGGGTAATAAGTGCTTCATTGGCGACGTTATCAATTGGTGCCTTCACTGCAGAACTTAAAAAGGTGTGCACAACAGTAATTTCAGCGGATGGACGGAGGCAAGCTCTGACTCTGATTTGCTTTTCTTCTTTTCATGTAAAACATGCCGTCGAGAAAACAATCCTCGAGACTTACGGTCAGCATTCAAGCAATGAAGGCAACTGGATCATGCTGCGGAGCTCATCACGATGTGGAAAGGAACATTGCATTTATGGATGTATTGGGAATGCACATTGGGATGCGCTTGGGGAACATTCACCAAGAATAGACTGAGCTCAGACTCTTGTGACTTTGCCTTCTTCACATGGACAATACAATAGTGGAATAGAGAGCCAAGCATTCATTCACCACATGGCTCTCCAGGAACAATCTCTTTAGCTGTGCATAGCAGAGACTCGGCCTGTCTGTCTAACGGGAATGCTGGACACAACACTCATGTATCCATGCACAGCAGTTCCTCGGATACTTAACGAACTTAATAAAACTTTTCAATAATTAAACCCAGAATTGTTGAGGTTTTGTTTTGCATGCTATTTCCCCGACTTTGCAACTGCACTTCAGATATTCAACTATGGTGGAGGGGTGGAGGTAGGGGGGTGGAGGGGTGGAGGCAGGGGGGTAGAGGGAGAGGGGTGGGTGAAGAGGGGGAGGGGTGGGGAGAGCAGGGAGGGGTGGGGAGAGAGAGCATGCAAAATGCAGGGACCAGACAGTTGCAATGCCTGAAGTACTGTGGAGAAGGGGAGAAAGCAACTGGATTGGGCATCCGCAGCTGGAGGGAACGGCTGAATGGAGAGGGCCGGAAGCGAGAGGCCGTAGAGAGCCGCGGGGAGCGAGCGTGCGAAGACCTTGGTGTCACCGGGTCCAGGGACTGGCCAGTAAGTCTTTTGCTGTTGTGTTTATGGCGCATGCACAGAAAAAGGCACTCCTCTTCCGCACCGCTGCTCCCCCCCCCCCCCCACTCTCTCCCCTTCCCCCCCTCCCTCTCCCCCTCCCCCCCACTTCCCCCAGCTCTCCCCTCCCCCCTTCTTTACCCCTCCCCCCCTCCCTCGCCCTCTTTCTCCCCCCTCTCCCTCTTTCTCCCCCCCTCCCGCTCCCTCTTTCTCCCCCCCCCTCTTTCTCCCCCCGTCCCTCTCCCCCTCTCCCTCTCCCCCCCTCCCTCTCCCTCTTTCTCTCCCCCTTCCCTCTTTCTCCCTCCCTCTCCCTCTTTCTCCCCCCTCCCTCTTTCTCCCCCCCTCCCTCTTTCTCCCCCACTCTTTCTCCCTCCCCTCCCTCTTTCTCCCTCCCCTCCCTCTTTCTCCCTCCCTCTCCCTCCCTCTCCCTCTTTCTCCCTCCCTCTCCTCTCCCTCCCTCTCCCTCTTTCTCCCTCCCTCTCCCTCTTCCTCCCTCTCCCTCTCTCTCCCCCCCTCCCTCTCCCTCTCTCTCCCCCCTCCCTCTCCCTCTCTCCCCCCCTCCCTCTTTCTCCCCCCCTCCCTCTCCCTCTTTCTCCCCCCCTCCCTCTCCCTCTTCCTCCCCCCTCCCTCTCCCTCTTCCTCTTTCTCCCCCTTCCTCTTTCTCCCCCTCTTCCTCTTTCTCCCCCATCCCTTTCTCTCCCCCCACTTCTCTCTCCCCCCTTCTCTCCCCCCCTCCCCCCCTTCTCTCTCCCCCCCTTCTCTTCTCTACCCCCCTTCTCTTCTCTCCCCCCTTCTCTTCTCTCCCCCCCCCCCTTCTCTTCTCTCCCCCCCACTTCTCTTCTCTCCCCCCACCCCCCTTCTCTTCTCTCCCCGCACCCACCACCCCCCCCCCCCGGCACCACTACCGCTGGTCTCCCCACGCTGCTCTCCCCGCTCCCCGCGCTGCTCTCCCCGGCCCCCGCGCTGCTCTCCCCGGCCCGCTCCACTCTCTCACTCCGGCCATTGTATTCTGCCACGTGTTTGTTAGGTTTCATCTCTGTGATTCTTTGAGCAGCGCCATCTTTAGTCCTGGCAGCTGCTACAGTCGCAAGCTGTGACGTTTTCGTGGCACATGCTGTATTTGCGCATGTGCCAAAACAGCGCCACCTACCGATCGCGTTGTCAACAATTGCGGTCTTTTCAAATACTGACACGCACAGCCACTGTAATCTCATGGGCCATTCTTAATATTTCTCTCTGGTACCTCTGCGGCACCACTAACTGGTGAACCACTGTCCACTCCTTGCTCTCAGGTCTGTAAAGAGAATTCCATTTCCTCATCAGTTCCTCATTCCTTAATTAGTAGCAATCAGGGACTCCATCTGCTTCACTTTCAGACTGGGCAGCCTGTGCTAACTCTCTCAATACTGGGTCAGCTCGCTGAGCCACAGCGAGGGAAGATGTATTTAACTCATTCCCTGGGTCTTCTAACTTTCCAAAGAAAGTCTCAGATAGACAGACCTCATGGTCATCTGCCCACCGTGCCAATTTAGTCTCCTCTGGAGGAGCAGGTTTGATCCTGGCCTGATTCATTATCCATTCAGGGAAAATGCATGGGACCGTCTCCTGCCACTGCCCTGTCTCTCTGACCTCCTGCAGTCTTTCTTTCAATACTGGGGGGGTTACCACCTTCACTCGTGCCAGATCATTACCTAGGAGCAGATCAACCCCGTCCACAGGCAAACTAGGGACAAACCCTACGGTCACCAGTCCTGAAGCTAGGTCGCACGCCAGGTGCCCTCCAATACCATTTTTTTTTATTATTCATTCACGGGATGTTGGCGACGCTGGCCAGGCCAGCATTTATTGCCCATCCCTAATTGCCCTTGAGAAGGTGGTGGTGAGCTGCCTTCTTGAACCACTGCAGTCCATTTGGGGTAGGTATACCCACAGTGCTGTGAGGAAGGGAGTTCCAGGATTTTGACCCAGCGACAGTGAAGGAATGGTGATACAGTTCCAAGTCAGGATGGTGTGTGACTTGGAATGGAAGTTGCAGGTGGTGGTGTTCCCATGAATTTGCTGCCCTTGTCCTTCTAGTTGGTAGAAGTCACGGGTTTGGAAGGTGCTGCCAAAGGAGCCTTAGTGCATTGCTGCAGTGCATCTTCTAAATGGTACACACTGCTGCCACTGTGTGTCGGTGGTGGAGGGAGTGAATGTTTGTAGATAGGGTGCCAATCAAGCGGGCTGCTTTGTACTGGATGGTGTCGAGCTTTTTGAGTGTTGTTGGAGCTGCACCCATCCAGGCAAGTGGAAAGTATTCCATCACACTGCTGACTTGTGCCTTGTAGATGGTGGACAGGCTTTGGGGAGTCAGGAGGTGAATTACTCGACTCAGGATCCCTAGCCTCTGACCTGCTCTTGTAGCCACGGTATTTATATGGCTACTCCAGTTCAGTTTATGGTCAATGGTAGCCCCTAGGATGTTGATAGTGGGGGATTCAGCGATGGTAATGCTGTTGAATGTCAAGGGGAGATGGTTAGATTCTCTCTTGTTGGAGATGGTCATTGCCTGGCACTTGTGTGGCGCGAATGTTACTTGCCACTTATCAGCCCAAGCCTGGATATTGTCCAGGTCTTGCTGCATTTCTACACGGACTGCTTCAGTATCTGAGGAGTCACGAATGGTGCTGAACATTGTGCAATCATCAGCAAACATCCCCACTTCTGACCTTATGATTGAAGGAAGGTCATTGATGAAGCAGCTGAAGATGGTTTGGCCCAGGACACTACCCTGAGGAACTCCTGCAGTAATGTCCTGGAGCTCAGATGATTGACCTTCAACAACCACAACCATCTTTCTTTGCGCTAGGTATGACTCCAGCCAGCGGAGGGTTTTCCCCCTGATTCCCATTGACCTCAGTTTTGCTAGGGCTCCTTGATGCCATACTTGGTCAAATGCTGCCTTGATGTCAAGGGCAGTCACTCTCACCTCACCTCTTGAGTTCAGCTCTTTTGTCCATGTTTGAACCGAGGCTGTAATGAGGTCAGGAGCTGAGTGGCCCTGGCGAAACTCAAACCATTCACCACCATTCTAGTGTTCACTGCACTCTCTGGGGAAAAAGTCAGGCCTTTTCACAGTAAAGGGGGTCAAGTGGCCCCTGTATCCCTGAGGATTACTATGGGCTTGCTCGCTCCACCCGAGGGCTATGGCATTACTCTCGCTTCAGACAGAAAACCCTGATAACCTTGAGGAATCCTATTAAATTTTTCTGCACTTGCAGCTGTGAGCTTCCTGGTTCTCACTCTTACTGCAGTTAAGATGACAGCTTGTTCTGCTGTGCTTTCCATTAGTGTCCCGTCTTCACTGGGCGGGTGTGCCCTGATCAACCCTACAGGTTTTCCCTTTATTTTCCAGCAGTCAGCTTTTAGATGAGCTGCCTTATTACAATGGAAGCACACAGGTCTCTGGGTCTCACTCCTGCTCACAGCACCTTCTTTTTTGGCTAGAGGAGGGCCCCCTGTGTCTCCTGTTTTTCTTTCTCTCCCAGAACTGCTTGGGCTCCTGTCACCTTCCCACCCTTTGTCCTTTTCTGATTTGTGGGAGTGATTAGGAAAGGTTCTCCCCTGGGAAATCGACTTATAAATTAAAGCAAACTCATCAGCCAGACCGGCCACTTGCCAGGCTCCCTGAACCCACTGCTCCTCTACATGGGTCTTTATGGAGAGTGGGAGAGAGTGTTTTTAATTCCACTAACAGAAGTACTTCTCTGAGATTCTCATAGCTGAGCTGTATTTTAAGAGCCCTCAGCTACTGGTCAAAAGCCAGCTGCTTACTTCTTTCAAACTCCAGGTAAGTTTGTTCAGCTTGCTTCTTGAGGGTTCTAAACTTTAAGCGATAGGCTTTGGGTACTAATTCATAAGCCCTGAGGATAGCATTTTTTGTCAGTTCATAATTTGATGCGCTCTCATCTGGCAACAAGGAATAAACTTTATGGGCTTTTCTAGTTAGCTTCCTTTATAATAAAAGAGGCCAGATCTCAGCTAGCCATTTCAGCTGCCTTACCAGTTTCTCAAAAGACGCAAAAGCTGCTTCTACGTCTCCCTCATTGAATTTTTGGAATTATTTTATTTATTTATTTTTTTTAAATTTTAGTAGTTGAGATAGTTTTAACAATTCTGTATCCAGCCCTGAATTATGCTCCTCATGTTGGCCATGCTTTCACTGGGGTTACTCTGTCACCCCCTAGTTAACTCAAGCCACCTTAGCTCTCGTTCTTCGCATTCTTTCTGGCAGATTCTTTTTCTCTAGTTCTCTCTCCTCCCTATCTTTGTCTTCACATTCCTTCTGGAAGGCTCTTTCTTTCTCTCTCTCCTGTCTCTCTCTTTCTTTCTCCTGTCTTCTAATTCAAGATTCCTTTTTTCCAATTGTATTTTTGCCAGCAATACCCTGTCAGGGTCTACTTATAACCCTTTTTCTGCTTCTTCAGATTCAAGGGAAAAATGGTTGGCCACTAGTCTTAGGAGTTCAGAATTTCTAGCCTTGCCACGTACAGTGAACCCATACTGCTCAGCCATTTTCCTCAACTCTTGCATAGTCAGTGCTTTTAACTTATCCCAAGTTACTTCATCCTGGCTTGGGGAGCTACTCGCTTCAGTCGCAGTTATTCAAGTTAGTATTCAAGCACACACAACCACAAGAAAACTGGTATTGAAATGGTTTCTCTCTTTGATTGGGATCAATTTGGCTTCTCACTTCCAATTTCTCTTGTTTGTCTGTGGGACAATTCCGGATGCTAGCACCCAAATTTCTGTTAGGTGAGAAAGGGGTCTAGGGGTTCCCTCTCAGCCTTTTCCTGGTTTAATCGTGATGGGGTTTAATTTTAAAAACACCATGTTTTAGCTCCCCCCTCAGTGAATCCTTGTTCACTGCTTTCCAATTGTAAGGCAAAAAAATCAATCAGACAGGTTTTATTAGATTTAAACAAGTAAGGTGGAAGTTTATTAACCTTAAACTCTAATTCAGTTAACGACTACGAGTACGTGACCTGACCACGCTAGCATGCATACGTGATAAACACATACGCAGATAGAGACAGCAAAGGTAGAAAGAATAAAGGGGAAAAGTTTGAGGCAATAGCTGGGTTGTAATTACAGTCCTTTGAGTTTGATGTGGAGTCTTTGGTTGCAGTTAAGTCTTGCCATTGGTTGGAGCCCAGTGTACTCTTAAACTTGTTTCGATGTTGGAGTTTTTTTCTCTCGAGGTTTAAGCAACCTCAGTGGGTCTGGAGGTTTGCGAGAAAGCAAGAAAGAGCCAGCCAAGAGAGAAGCTGTCATGTTCCAGGTTCAGTTGCAATCTGCAGTCTGTCTTCTAACTGTCCTGAATGTAGTTCAAAAGGCCTGGGCCAGCAACAGTGTAAAATTAATGTTCAGATGACAAAATTATTATGCCTCATTCTTGGCAGGTGGGGCTCTTCATGGCAGGGGTCCATGTACATATATCATCATAATGTCATGGACATGTACAGAAAATAATCAAGAAGCCTAATGGAATGCTGGACTTTATATCTGGAGGATTAGAATACAAAAGGTTAGAAGTCATCTTTCAGCTATGCAAAGTCCTGATTAGGCCACACCTGGAGTATTGTGTTCGGTTCTGGGCACCATATTTTAGGAAGGATATATTTGCCTTGGAGGGAGGGCAGTGTAAATTTACTAGAATGGTACCTGGACTCCAAGAGTTAAACTACAAGGAGATGTTACATAAATAAGGGTTGTGTTCCCTGGAATTTAGGTGATTAAGGAGATCAAGATATTAAGTGGAACTAATAGGGTAGATGGAGAATAACTATTTTTGTTGTTTGGGGAATCTAGGACTATGCGACATAGCCTAAAAATTAGAGCCAGGCCTTCCAAAGTGAAATTAGGAAACACTCTACATACAAAGGGTGATAGCATTTTGGAGCATTCTTCTGCAAATAACATTTGTTGCTAGACCAAGTGTTAATTTTAGATCTGAGAGTGATAGATTTCTATTAACAAAAAGGCACTAAGGGATTTGTGGCAAATGCTGGTAGATGGAGATAGGTCACAGATCAACGATGATCATATTGAATGGTGGAATGGACTCAAAGTGTTAAATGGCCTACTCCTGTTCCTGTGTTCCTCTGTTCCTACCAAATTTACCAAGATATGAAGGGTGACGTTCGTATGATTGTAATTAATCAACTATTCATGTTAACAGATTTGCATTACTTAACAATGCAAGTTCTTCAATTGTGGAACCTCCTACTTGTATAATTATTCAGAGAACCTGTAATTCATTTAAGATGGCAATATTAGAAATTGGGAAAGCTTTAGTGCCTTCACTAACAGTGCTTGTAATTAAAGATGAGTAACCTAGATCCATTTACGCTGAAATGTATTTGGCAGAATACAAACACGCTTGATTTTGCAAATTATACCTACGACTTTAAGGAATTAGGATCTTTGTGCTAGGCTATTTCAGTACTGCAGTCAAGTGTCAGTCTGGATTTTGCATTCAAGTCTCTGATAGCGAGACTTGAAACAATGACCTTGTGACTCAGAGGTGAGAGTAATATCACTGACCGCAGCTGAGACCAAGCTTGACATGCATTATGAGATTGCACCAGTAGTTTTTAAACTATCAGCTGTAACTATAACAAAAGAACATGTAACCCAGTGTATAAACATTTTTATACTGCTGTGATTCAAGAAATTGTGCCTTAATTTAATCAGGAAAACAGAGGTGGAGATTTAGATGAATCACAAACATCAATTTTGAACCAAAACATAGTAAAAGATATGGGAGAATAGTTAGATATAGGAGCTACAGAGGAACTGCAATCAATTGGGCATTGCGTCATTATAGGAGCATGGTGAGGAAATGCAGAAACAACTGAAAGGTCTGCTGAATGGGATGAACAAAGTGATATAAGTGAAAAATTGAAAGTGCTGTTATCAGTAAGATAGCGGTTGCTACGTACAAGGTGAAGGATTAAGATCAATGAAGTAATTAATTTAATCAATGCAGAATATCAAGACTAGAATGTGTCAAAGACAACTATGTGTGCTAAGTATGTAGGGTTTTGTATTGAGTAAGATCCAATGGGATTCTTTGTTATTAAGAATTTTTTAAAACTGTAATTTTGTGAAGGAAAGCCATTTAATCTGTCGACTTCCAGGCAGTAAACTTCAGGATTGGTATCAAGTGAGACATTAGAAAACCGAGAAAGCAGGGGTTAATATGTTTTATGTAATACCTGTTGTGATGGCAGCACTGCAGTTAGAGGGGCATAAATCTGTGGAAGCTTTTAAAGTCGAGTTGGTAGGAGTGATTGAGTCTTATAACTGTTCAAATACATTGGAGGAATATGTGAATTATCCAAGAACTCCAGTAAGGGTAGGAGAGTTTGAAAGCTTTAGTAAGCTAAATAGACATAGTTGCTTGCTGATAATCACAGCTATATTCAAGTTGTTATGAACAGGCAGTTAAATATAATTATTTTCCCTCTGATCAAATTTCCTTGTTTTTTCAACCACCTGTCCATAACTAGATTAGTGATTGAATTTCTTTCCCTCCCTTAAAACCTAATAATAAATGACTGCTTCAATAACATGGATTTTAAAGTTAAAACAAAAATGTAAGGTTTATTAACACGTTCTTAAACTCGGGAAGAAGTTTAACTTCGTCACACACGCTTACAAACATTCAGGGAAAGGCATAAAAAAAGGCAAGGACATTTATTAAATAGAAACGTATCTTAACCACTAGTTAATATAGAATTCATTTAAAACTAGTGTCTATGAATATCAAAAAAGGTCCAAAGATTGGAGATCCTGATCAGAAATGTCGAATAGAGGAAGAGCTGTTGGCGATATCTCTTCTCTTGCAAATTCCTTTTTCTTCGCACTCTGAAAGGTAATAATGGCGACCACTAAATTGCTGAAGTCACCTTATTTTAGATGGAGAGGAAACGGGTAGAAATCAAACCTTTTCTGCAGTTACTGCAGCTTGTGTTTGGCTTGGTTTGTTTCTTCCTAGATTTTTCAAAGAATGGCTTCTCCTTAATTTTTCTTCTTGGAAAAGCCTTAGAGAGAAAAGTCAATGCAGCTTGAAGACGGGCAGTGGCTTCTTTCAGGGAGATGTGCCTTTAGTACATGGCAGCTGTATAATGGAGGACAGGCTGCACTCATGAATGGTTTCGGTTTCGAATCCACACAGGTTGGATAAGGATCTCCTGGGTCTTAAAGCTAGACTCTTCTCAAGTGGCTGTCCCACCTGACCTCTCTCCTCCATTTTCACCATCAGAACACAGAAGTACAAACTTAAAACATGCTGTATAAAATGGCGGTTGACATTAATACTCAAATGCACAACATAATTCACAAGAGGGGTCTGCATTCATTCGTGACAAAGTTAGCATTCAAAATTTAGTGTGTCTGGAGCCTCAAGCCTTCCTTGCAACTGACTGGAAGCCCTAAACAGCATCAATCCAACAGACAGCATTGCTAAAGCAGATCCATTTTGAAGGATCTGTGAACAGACTCAGTTCTGGAGCAGCAAAGGAAAAGAAAAACTATTTTAAAAATATACCTTGCCCCTCTGAGAAAGGTCAGGTTGCACTAAGTGCTAAAGCAGTGCAAATAACAACTATATGTATCCTGGCTTGAATTATAGATTATATAAGGTTTACATTATGAAAACATTGTGAAGTTTACATTACCGATGCAAATGCTTTGTGATTGCACCAAAACTTAAACACTCACTTTACTATTCAAGTCCCCAATAAGTTGTTGTGTAAGAAGCCACTTCTTAACTAAAGAGCAATACTGCCTTAATCATCTGGGAATTGTTCTCGAGTCACTGCTGTGTATAATCACCAGTATGTGTCCCTCAAATGATCATCTTCTTCATTCCATGTCTACTCTCAGGAACGTACACAATGCAACCCAAATGAACCACATTTATGTGTCATGTATTTGATCTATTGTCACATTGAATGCAGCGATTTATTTTGCTCATTGTAAAACCTTGCTTCTTCTACTGACTAAATTATTCCTGTGGTGTTCTGCTGCAACAAACAGTTTATTCACTGTAATGATTTATTGTATGTGCCTTGGTATGTTTAATCTACAACTCCATTGTAGAATTTTGACCCTTTGACTGTATTTGCTGCTTCTGCTGGTAAAGGAAATAGTGACACAGTGGAACATCCATCTATATCAAATAAAGCAAGATCTTACATCCCCGGGTTCAGCAATTTTGTAATTCTACAGCCATGACAGATTTCACTTCATTAAGCGCCAGAAAAATGGAAATGGAAATACCTTTGACCATCTTCTAAATTTGTGAAAGATCAGCAGTAAATCTCTGATAAAAGAAATCAGATGTATATTCACATGTTTTCTCTCAGTCTAGCAAAAGAGCTCCATGAAACTAAGGAAATAAAATGCTGAAATAAAACTTGCCATATTCATTAACTTAGTTATGTCGAGATTTTTTTTTAAATTGAAAAGCAAAGGTGAAATGCCAAGGCCCACAAAGCATAGCAACATGTAGGTTGGCAGGAGTAAAAACACTTGCATTCATATAGAGCCTTATCATGTCTCTCAGAAATCTCAACAGGAGTTTCTATGTAAGTAAATAGTTCAAAATGTAGTGACTGTTGCTTTTCCTTCTTGCAACAATCTGATTGTGCTCAAATAACATCTTTGCAAAGATAATTTATTGGATCCAAGCTTTGTCTTGTGGGATCTGTGTAATTCAGAAGCTGCACAGTGCTGAGTACCGAAGGACCTCAGAGTTGTAAGAACACCTCTGATAGCTTTGGTTCATAACTGTCACTGATCATTTTGAGTGATTAGAGTATGTCAGGCCTGGAATGATAAAGTTGGTGCAAATCCTTCCAGCAGCAGTATTCTCTCCTTTCATTGCACTGACATTGGGTTCAGAGCAGCACAGCAAATGATGCAGCTCAGCACATCCTTTGCCTTCTAATTGTATTATTCAATGTCAGCAGCAAACCAGAGGGGAGATGAGGAGAAATGTTTTTAATGTAGCAAGTTGTTATGATCTGGAAAGCACTGCATGAAAGGATGGTAACTTTCAAAGGGAATTGGATATAAACTTGAGAAGGAAAAACTTGAAGCAGCAAAGGGAAAGAGCAGGGGAGAGGGACTAATTAGATAGCTTTTTCAAAGAGCAAACACAGGCATGATGGGCCAGATGGTCTCCTTCTGTGCTGCAAGATTCTATGATTCTATGAAACTTTGGACTCTGGTTACCTTGTGCGCTAAGAGTGCAGCTCTTAATTACGTTAGGCAAGAAGCTATCTTTTTTTTTTATTGGTTCCTGGGATGTGGGCATCGCTGTCTAGGCCAGCATTTATTGCCCATCTCTAATTGCCCTTGAGAAGGTGGTCGTGAACTGCCTTCTTGAACCGCTGCAGTCCATGTGGGGTAGGTACACCAACAGTACTGTTAGGAAGGGAGTTCCAGGATTTTGACCCAGTGATAGTGAAGGAACGGCGATATAGTTTCAAGTCATGATGTTTGTGGCTTGGAAGGGAACTTGCAGGTGGTGGTGTTTCCATGCATTTGCTGCCCTTGTCCTTCTAGGTAGTAGAGGCCACGGGTTTGGAAGGTGCTGTCTAAGGAGTCTTGGTGCATTGCTGCAGTACATCTTGTAGATGGTACTACCACTGTGCATTGGTGGTGGAGGGATCGAATGTTTGTGGATGGGGTGCCAGTCAAGTGGGCTGCTTTGTTCTAGATGGTGTCAAGCTTCTTGAGTGTTGTTGGAGCTGCACCCATCCAGGCAAGTGGAGAGTATTCCATCATACTCCTGACTTATGTCTTGTAGATGGTGGACAGGCTTTGGGGAGTCAGGAGGTGAGTTCGTCGCTGCAGGATTCCTAGCCTCTGACCTGATCTTGTAGCCACAGTATTTATATGGCTACTCCAGTTCAGTTTCTGGTCAATGGTAACCCCCAGATGTTGATAGTTTATCTTATGATACAAGGTGACTGTTAAGACCAAATGTTTAATGGTCTCTGTTCTACAATTGATAAGGCCAAGATGTTCAGCCATAAGAAAGATATCACTGACCCTACAATCTACATAGTCTGCAGCCGTTTTAAATATAGTAGCGCAGTGTACTTAGTAATTAAATAAAAGCTGTCAGCAATATCACAAGAATAAGGCAGCATTCACAATCATTTATAAACATGAATGGGTACAGTAGTATAGTGGTTATGATATTGGACTAATAATTCAGATGAGAGTCATGCTCATGAGAAGTGTAGCAACGAAAATACAGAACCAAACTGAAGAGTTATAAAAAAAATTGTAACAATTTTAAAGCGACTGGTACATATGCTGTCAACAAAATGGAGGACAAGACACATGACTCTTAGCATCTCTTGCACTCAAATCCATCCGTGCCTATTAAGACTGAAAACCAATTAAACCCTGTTTGCATGGAAATGCAACAGATAATTTGTTATAACGATGCTTCTATATTTTTTGTTCAGTATTTTTTTAAGGACTCATGTATGTTATAATTATGGACATTTTTTTATTTGGGAAAACTGAAAAGGATTTCGTGGCTGTTTTCCTCACTGTGGTTATTGAAAGGACACTGAGAGGTTGTGTTTGAAAACAACATTTACTGGAAGTCGCCTGTCTTCAGATAAGTACCCGGCAGGGGCTTTTTGACCTGGGGGAGATGTTTACTGTGAAGCTTTATAGAGGGTCAGGAGGTTTGGCTCTTGCGATTTCGCTTTGGATAGTCATTTGGGGTGTGGAGTGCTTTGAAAGGAGTTTTAAATCAATGTGTCAAGGCCAAAAACCCCAGCTCAGCCTTTCCATCTTTTTGAAAAGCCTGCCAGCTTTTCCATCTCTTTGAGAAGCTCTTAGAAGAGAGTGTAAGAAATAGAGAAATTAATGCTGCGTTCCTCCTGAAAGGCCTGCCAGAAACCCCTGTTGCCGCATTTCTCCTGGAAAGCCTGCCAAACTGATTTTCAATGTCACCTGAAAAGAACTGTTCTAGAAAGATCACCAGCGACAGCCATCTACCGTATTTGGGATGACTGACATCTTTCCATATTTTCTTTTCTTCTTCAAGCATTAGCAAGTATTTGACCAAAGTATTCTTTTTTACACTTTTTTTTTGTAGCAGAGCTCCAAAGAGAAAATCTCTATTTTTTCAGTTAACCAGTGTGTGTGTGTGTGTCTGTGTGTGAGGGGAAAGGGAACTTTCATATTTCACTCTATGTGTGAATGCTTTGCTTCGTTACTGGTTATGTCGTGTTTTATAATAAACTGATAATTTTGTTATTTATTAAAGAAACCTGGTTGGTGTATCTTATTCTGGGATAAAGAGTAGAGTATATGATTGACCATATCGGTAACTGGGTAAACATTTAAATATATGTTGTGATCTGTGGAGAAGTGGAACTAGAAAAGACAGTGCATTCTTCCCTCCTTGGTTGTAACATAATCACACCTGGATGTAAGCTATACTCAAAAGCAATGATAAAAGACCTTTCTCATATTACTCATCTCTGAATAACCTCCATTACAATGGAGTGTGAATGGGGGTGAAAGGTTATCGGGGGTAGACAGGAATGTGGAGCTGAGGTTACAATTAGATCAGCCATGATCTTGTTGAATGGTGGAAAAGGCTCGAGGGGCCAAGTGGCCTACTCCTGCTCCTAATTCATATGTTCTTATGTTTGTATGTTCACCCTCATCTCCTCAGAGTGGGGCCATCATCAAGGCCATTTATACAGCCCAGCTAGGGCTGAAACCTGATGTCATATGGGTGAAACCAACTCTTGTAAAATTCACCTTAAAAGGTGCAATATCCTGGTTACTATACTCTTTGTACTGAGTAAAGATAGTAGTTTGTGGGCTATGGGTAACTGGAGTTTATTGACAAACATCTATCATCTATGGCTGCCACTACAATACTCCTCACATGAGGTTCTGTACAATTCATGACATCACATCCTGTAATAATGCTTGCAGTCTATTGACATATCTACCTAGCAACAACCAACATCACATTATACTACATCTCCCCCCAAGTCTCTGACTTCCTTCATCAGGTTAAGTAACACTGTGGTGTTTTCACGTCTCTGCCGCAACGTGTTCTCCTTTCACTTGAAGATGTTTGGATTTAAAGTCTCTTAGTTCTTGCTCCTCACTTTCTTGTATTTGAGTGGAACTATTCAATGACTCTAGTTCTCTATCTCGGTTGTCTTCTGGATTGTCTGCTGATTGTTGTGTCACCGGTTTGTCAACTTTCTCTGATGGCTGATTCTCTTGCATTTCTGTGGAACTGGTACTAATGATCTTCTGTTCCTTCTTAACATCCCCTTGTCAGTCTGGACAACATATGATCTTGTATATGATGATTTCTCTATCACGTCTCCGTATCTATTCTGGTCTTTAACCCAAACCGATTCTCCAGGTTGGATGTCTGACAGATTTCTCACTCTGCAACTTCTATCACAATTCTCAGCTTGGATTGGCTGCTCTCTATCCTCTCTCTCCCACACCTTTTCCAAGTCTTCTGCACTAATTTGTGGCTTTAGTGTATTTGGGAGAATAGGAAGTTGTGTCTTCAACCTTCACATTAACAATTTGCATAGGGCTAACCCATTCTGAAATGATCAATAGCTGAACGGTGCCAGTTGAAAATCTTCATATTTCTTCAATAACATCTTTACAGTTCGTACATCTGTCTCTGCTTCTCTATTGGCCTGAGGGTACCTTGGTGAACTGGTGAAACAAAACTGTATGTTTCAGTAAACTCTTTGAAACTTTTGTTTGCAAATTGCAGCCCTTTATCACAATATTTGGAAAGCCGTGTGTAGCAAAAGTTTCTCTTAAAGATTTGATCACAGCCTCTGGCCTCTGGCCATGTAGTAGTTTAAATTCGACCCATCTCGAGTAATATTCAACAACAAAAAGGAACATCTTCCCTTTATGCTCAAAGAGGTCCATTCCTACTTGCTGCCATGGTCTGGACAGAAATGAAGATGACATAAGTGGCTCTCTCACCTCCTGTCTGGTAGTAACACATGTGATGATCTGGATACCATTTCTTCAATATCTTTTGATATCTCCACTTGCCTGGATGGGTGCAGCTCCAACAACACATACAAAGCTCAACACCATCCAGGACAAAGCAGCCCACTTGATTGGCACCCCATCTACCACCTTCAACAGTCACTCCCTTCACCATCGACACACAGTGACAGCAGCATGTACCACACACAAGATACACTGTAGCAACTCACCAAGGTTCCTTCAACAACACCTTGCGAACCCGTGACCTCTACCATCTAGAAGGACAAGGGTAGCTGATGCATGGGACCACCACCAGCAGCAAGTTCCCCTCCAAGCCACACACTATCCTGACTTAGAACTATATCGCCATTCCTTTACTGGTGCTGGGTCAAAATCTGGGAATTCCCTTCCTAACAGCACTGTGGGTGTACCTACACCCCAAGGACTGCAGCAGTTCAAGACGGCAGCTCACCACCACCTTCTCAAAGGCAATTAGGGATTGGCAATAAATGCTGGCCTTGCCAGTGATGCCCACATCCCATGAACAAATTTAAAAAAATCCCAGGCCACCATACTGAGTTTCGGGCTCTTGCTTTACCAAGAAGTCTTGGTTCAATTATATAGAGCATTGGTGAGGCCACACCTAGAATAGTGTGTGCAGTTTTGGTACCCTTGCCTGAGGAAGGACATACTTGCCATAGAGGGAGTGCAGCGTAGGTTCACCAGACTGGTTCCTGGGATGGTGGGATTGTCCTATAAGAAGAGATTGAGGAGACTGGGCCTGTATTCTCCGGAGTTTAGAAGAATGAGAGGCGATCTCATAGAAACTTACAAAATTCTTAAAGGGATAGACAGAGTAGATGCAAAATAGATGTTTTCCCTGGCTGTGGGGTGTAGAACCAAGGGATACCATCTCAGAACAAAGGGCAAGCCATTTAGGACTGAGATAAGGAGGAACTTCTTCACTCCATGGTGGTGCATTTTTGGAATTCTCTGCCCAGAGGGTGGTGGAAGCTCAGTAAAATAAGTTCAAGGCAGAGATCGATAGATTTCTAGTTGCTAATGACATCAAGGGATATGAGGATAGTGTGGGAACATGGCATTGAGGTAGACGATCAGCCATGATCTAGAAAGGCAGAACAGGCTCAAAGGACTGAATGGCCTACTCCTGCTCCTATGTTCCTTTGTTCTTATGTTCCTATTTAGTGATCCCTAAATGGGATCCAATCTTAAAGCTCTTGGGATAACCAATCTTTCATCGTAGACTAGCAAAATCATCCACATTACTCAGATGACCTGTCTGCTCATGATACTTCCCTAAAACCAGGTTATGTGACATATATGCTGGCCAACCATTTTGACAATAGTCTCTTATTCTATCACTTGCCTTGTCTTTTTTCTGCAAGTTTCTGATGTCACTCTATTTTTTAGCTGTTGCCAGTAAATTCTTGGCTGTTGTGAAAGCAAAGACTTCTACTTTAATTTTAATTTGCTCCTTCTTTTTCTCCTAAGAAAGGAGTTTCAATTGTTTGCTCACCTTGCACCCAGTTTATTCGCTTGTTTAAAGCATTTGCTTCTTGCTGTGACAGATCAACTGGAAATGTCCCTTTTTTTTTACATGGGAAACATTCCGCCTCCCTGGCTTGGCAATTTTCCCACCAATGTCTCTCTCAGCGACACCTATTATAATTCAGGACTACTGCCTCTAGATGCCTTTCCCACTTTTTGGGCTTTTTGGTGCCATTCCATTCCGTTTTTTCACAAACTCCTCTGAGTCTAATGTCTTCGAGATTGGACTCTCCCCATCCCCTCAGACTATGAGTCAGTTATATTTTCTAACCTCCCACTGTCTGTTTAGCTGAAAGGCTTTTTGTAAACCCAAGTCTTCCCTCAAGTGCCTCTGATCTGACAACGCATCGTCTATAAACCCGACTACGATTCTATCTCGAATCAATTCCTCACACAAGCTTCCCTACGCGCAATCATCAGAAATCTTGTATAGATCAAAAATAAATGATTTGATGCTTTCCCCTTTTCTCTGCACACTCCCCCATGGCGTATAACAATGTACTGGCCTGCTCTTTGCCAGGTCTCTGTAGTAAACCTGGTGCAGAAGGTACCTCTCATACCCCCCGGACCCATTTCGGCCATGCCTCAGCTTGGTTCGCACCTGCTACCCGCTTAAAGGCCTTTGGCAAGGGCAATGAATTCAAAATTTACCAAATTTTCCATCTTTTTCTGTTTTATGAATTTTTTTTTATGATATAATTTCTTCCCTTCTGCAATCACTTTTCTGCTGCTACCACGTAATATCCAGGTAACTATACCCTTTGTACTGAATAATGATAGTAATCTGTGGGTTAGGGTTACTAGAGTTTATTTACAAATGTCTATCATCTATGGCTACCACTACAATACTCCTCAGAAAAGGCTCTGTACAATCCGTGACATTACATCCTGTAATGATGCTTACCATCTGTTTACATATCTACCCAGCAACAACCTATCTCACATTATAATGTTACGAGTGCTTCCATTTATTTTGGTAAATTTTGAAGATTTGTGTTTCAAAACTGAAAAGGTTCCATAGATGCTGGAACGCTGTATGTGTTTTTTTAAGGGAGGTCACCAGAAGGTTTTTGGAAACAAACAATTATTGGAAGGCACCTGTCTGCAGATAATTACCTAGCAGGGGTTAGAAACATAGAAAACATAGTAAAATAGGAGCAGGAATATGCCATTCGGCCCTTCAAGCCTGCTCTGCCATTCAATACGATCATGGCTGATCATCCAAACTCAGTAACCTGTTCCCACTTTCTCCCTGTATCCCTTGATTCCATTAGCCCAAAGAGCTATTTGACTTAGGGAAAGATGTTTGCGGAGAAGTGACAGGTCAAGATTTATAAAGGTCAGTAGGCTTGTCTTTTGTGACTTTGTTAATGGTTTTGCTTTGGACAATGAGTTTGATATGGACAATGGTCGAAAAGGCAACTGGTAAAAACTTGCCAAGAAGAACAAACCACCCGAACTCAGTCTGTTCCAGCAGTTTGGAAAAAGTTTGCCAGTTTTCCATCTCTCAAGGAGCTGAAAAGCAAGTATAAGAAGAAGGCTGAAATTGTGGCTGCATTCTTCCTATAAGGGCCTATGCCTGAAGCCTCTGTTGCTGCAGTTCCTGGAAGCCTACCCAAACTGATCTTCAGCATTGCCTGAAAAGAATTGTTCTAAGAAGATCCCAATGACAGCCGTCCTTATGCATTTGGGATGCCAAACAAAAACAAAAGCCATCTTTCCATATCTTCTCTTTCTTCTTTAAGAATTAGCAAGTATTTAACACATTTTTTGGCTTTTTTGTAATAGAGCTCTAAAATGCAAATCCCTTTATTTTTACGGTTGACTAGTGTGTGTGTGTGTGACTGTAAAGGGCTAAGGTAAAAAGGGAACTTTAATATTTCAATCTGTGTGTTTATGATTTACTTCATTACTGGTTAAGATTTGTTTTATAATAAACTGAGAATTTTGATATTTATTAAAGAAACCTGGTTGGTGTGTTTTATTCTGGGATAAAAGTAGAGTCTATGATTGACCGTATCGCTAAGTGGGAAAAATATACGTTGTGACCCATGGAGAAGTGGGACGAGAATAAACAGTGCACTCCTCTTGCCTCAGTCATAACAATATTACAAAAGATAATCATTTTGAGGAACAAAGGGGGAGTCTTTTCAGGACAGGACTAGATACAACAACATCAGTCCTCAGCCACATGGCGGAAGAAAAAGCCATCTTGAATTCCAGCAAGGCTGAGAGAGAAAGAAAGAGAGAGAAGTTCCAGCCAATACAATTGAACTCTGTTGAGACAAGTTGGAAACTATCTACAGCACAGACATAAAAGTGCCTTTGTAGAAACGATTCTTCTCCCGGTAAGAATTGACCGAAGACATCAGCACCATCTTCAATCCAAAGTAAAGCACCAAGAGACTGCAACAGTCCAAGAATTACCAGAAAACCAGCAAACAGACCTGTAACCTTGAAATTCACCTCCTGAGGGGATCCCGCAGGTTATTCCTAAAACAACAGAATTTTACAACTTGTACTCTGAGCACCGCTTTACCCTATGCTTTTCTATCTACTCTTGAGAGTGCATGTGAGAATGATTGCGTGCGTGAGTCCTGTTGCAAACATTTTCGGAGAATGAGTATTGTTTAATAAATATTTAGTCTGCTGTTTTAAACCTACAAGTAATTCTGTCATTGTCTGTTTATTTGGCAAATAAACACAAGAGTTTAAAACACTAGTATCAAAAACACTTGCTGTGGTTTTGTGGAAAGTGAACAATGGAAACCAGCCATGCCATCACCCACCTGGCCGTAACATGAACTTTAGTTCAAATTCCAACACAGCAGTTGGAGAATTTGAATTTAATTTAAAAATAAAAATCTAGAAAGAAATAAAATGCTTGTTTCAGTAAAAGTGATGTTGAAGCTGTGTTACAGTTGTGAAAACCTAACGAGCAGAAGCCATTCAGTTGCTTTAACCTGCTACAAAAGAAGAATTGCAACAGTTCAAGAAAATAGCCATCACCATCTTCAGGGTATCTATGGGTAGGGAATAAATGCTGTCTTTATAAGTGATGCAGATTTCTTGAGAATGAGTAAAAGAAAAGCTATAATTTTGTTTTTGTCAAATTTGTTATTAAAAATTGCACTTTTGGCTACTGTTGAAATGCAATGAGCTGGATTTTAAAGCCTCTCTGCCATTGGGAACGTTGATAATGAAGATCGATGTGGCAGAGGCCTGCCACCGATCCTGACGGTGACAAGCCCTGTGCCGATCTCGGCGGCGAGGCCTCGTGATGACTGCCCTGCCGCTCGGCAACAGGATCACCATTTCAATATGCAAACTAATTTAACATGATTTAATGGAGATGCCAGGGCTTACTGCCAAGAGTATGGATTTGATAGATTGAAAGGAGAATTAATCATTGGAGGCAGAGAAGGGTGTTTGCCATGGTGATTTTTCACCAAGCATCAATAGTTAGTGTTGCCATCTGTGTCTCTTATCTGGGAGTCACCAGGTTTTGAGAAATAATCTCCCAGGCATTCCTGTTAACAACCACATGCCTTTCTGCTTTCATTTCTTGCCCCCACCATCTTACCTGCCTCGCTGGTAATTCAGGTTCTGCAGTTTTAGCTGTCTATCTTCTGTTGATCTCAGCCATTCATTGTCTCCCATTTAAAAGAAAGGCCTAAGCCTTCGTCATAGTTGCTTCTTCCTGAAGTGTCAGTGATGAAGCAGGACCAACCACCAAGAAGTTAGTATGAATTCCAATTGCGACTGTCAAGCAAACAGCAACATCCTTCAAACTTCAAGCAAAAGCAGAAAACACTCAACGCGTCAGGCAGTCCCTGTGAAGAAAAGGAAGTGTTATCAGGCAGAGCCTACACTTCATCCGACCTTGAAAATATTCAGATGACCACTTGTACGAAGTAAGCTTAGATGGAGTGAGAGGAAGGTGGTGAAGGTGTGGCGGAGGTGGGGGAAAACAGAGTACAAAATGAGCTGCTAAATTGATTGAATGGAGGACAGGAGATGGTTGACTGTCAGAACTGATAATGGATAATACAAAAAGGGGCATGATGATAGATTTACAGACATCAAAGACATATACAAGATTTGACAATATATGAACTGTTAAAGCAGATTGGATACTACATCCATCCTTCATTACCAGAACCCAGTGTCAGAGAAAAAAATGAGAGCTGTAGTTAAGGTCTGAAGTTGTTGAAGTAAGTATTAAAGACAGATAGCTGCACAGTCCCTAGTAGAAAGGTATGGTGCTGTTCCTCGAGACTGCACTTACAATGGATTCTCTTCCTTCTTTTGCAACATTGCCTTTGGTGTCCCCCAAGGATCTATCCTTGGCCCCCTCCTATTTGTCCTCTACATGCTGCCCCTTGGCAACATCATCTGAAAGCTCAGAGTTAATTTTCACATGTATGCTGATGACACTCAGCTCTACCTTACCACCGCTTCTCTTGATTCCTCCACTCTTGCTAAATTATCAGACTTCTTATCTGACATCCAGTACTAGATGAGCAGAAATTTCCTGCAATTAAATATTGGGAAGACTGAAGCCATCGTTTATTTATTTATTTATTTTATTTTTTATTTATTTATTTTTTATTTAGAGATACAGCACTGAAACAGGCCCTTCGGCCCACCGAGTCTGTGCCGACCAACAACCACCCATTTGTACTAACCCTACAGTCATCCCATATTCCCTACCACCTACCTACACTAGGGGCAATTTACAACGGCCAATTTACCTATCACCTGCAAGTCTTTGACTGTGGGAGGAAACCAGAGTACCCGGCGGAAACCCACGCAGTCACAGGGAGAACTTGCAAACTCCGCACTCCAAATGCCGTTCCCAAACTACTGATTCCATCCCCCTCCCTGACAACAGTTTGAGATTAAGCCAGCTTTTTTGTAACTTTTGTGTTACATTTACCTCGAGATGAGCTTCTGGCCTCACATTTGCACCATCACTAAGACGGCTTATTTCCACCTCTATGACATCACGCGACTTCACTGCTATCTCAGCTCATCTGCTGTTGAAACCCTCATTCATGCCTTTGTTACGTCTAGACTTGACTATTCCATGCACTCCTGGCTGGAATCCCACATTCTACCCTCCATAAACTTGAGGTCATCCAAAATTCTGCTGCCCGTCTCTTAAGTAGCATCATGTTCCATTCACCTATCATCCCTGTGCTTGCTGACCTACATTGGCTCCTGGTCAAGCAAGGCCTTGATTTTAAAATTTTTATCCTTGTTTTCAAATCCCTCATGGCCTCACCCCTCCCTATCTCTGTAATCTCCTCCAGCCCCAAAACCCTCTGAGATGTCTGCACTCCTCAAATTCTTGCCTCTTGAGCACCCCGATTTTAATCACTCTACCATTGTGGCTGCGCTTTCCATTGTCTAGGCCCTCAGCTCTGGAATATCTTCCCTACACCTCTCAGCTTCTTGACCTCGCATTCCTCCTTTAAAACATTGCTTAAAATCTTTGAGCAAGCTTTTGGTCATCTAACCTAATCTTTCCTGCCGAGTCTCAGTGTATTTTGTTTCATAATGCTCCTGTGGATGTTTTATTACACCAAAGGTGCTATAGAAATATAAGTTGTTATCTCCTCCCTCCAACTTAGTGAACTTGCTTTAATAATTCACACATTCTCTAGATCTGGTATAATTATTTTATTTCTCTAATTTCTCTCATAATGTCTCATTTTGTCTCATGCTACATTGTGTGATCAATGTAGGGAAGTTATTGGAATCTATCACCAGGGACAGAATGACTGGGGACTTGGAAAAGTATGAGCTGCTCAAAGAGAGTCATCATGGATTAGAAACATAGAAACATAGAAACATAGAAAAATAGCAGCAGGAGTAGGCCATTCAACCCTTCAAGCCTACTCCGCCATTCAATACAATCATGGCTGATCATCCAAACTCAGTAACCTGTTCCCGCTTTGCCCCCGTATCCCTTGATCCCTTTAGCCCGAAGAACGATATCTCTTTCTTGAATATATTTAATGATTTGGCCTTGACTGCCTTCCATGGTTGAGAATTCCACAGGTTTACCACTCTCTGGATGAAGAAATCTCTCCCCATCTCAGTCCTAAATGGCTTACCCCTTATCCTTAGACTGTGAGCCCTGGTTCTGGACTCCCCCGCCATTGGGAACATCCTTCCTGCATCCAGTCTGTCCAGTCCTGATAGAATTTTGTAGGTTTCTGTGGGATCCCCTCTCATTCTTCTAGACTCTAGCGAATACAAGCCTAATCAACCCAATCTCTCTTCATACGTCAGTTCTGCCATCCCAGGAATCAGTCTAGTGAACCATTTCTCCAGCCAAGCATTCATCTGGTCTATTCTCTTGTTCCTATACTCACTAACACGTGGCACAGTAAGTAATACTGAGATTACTACCTTTGAGGTCCTGCTTTTTAATTTAGCTCCTAACTCCTTAAATTCATCTTGCAGGACCTCATCCCTTTTTCTACCTATGTCATTGGTACTGACAGGTACTACGACCACTGGCTGTTCACCCTCCCCCTTCAGAATGTCCTGCAGCCGCTCTGAGACATACTTGACCCTAGCACCAGGGAGGCAACATACCATCCTGGAGTCTAGTTTGCGGCCACAGAAATGTCTGTCTGTTCCCCTTACAATTCAATCTCCTATCACTATGGCTCTCCCAGTCTTTTTCCTCCCCTGCTGTGCAGCAGAGTCATCCATGGTGCCACGAACTTGGCTGTTGCTGCTTTCCCCTGGGAGGCCATCCGCCCCAACAGTATCCAAAGCAGTATATCTGTTTGAAAGGGGGATAGCCACAGGGGACTCCTGCACTACCTGCCTGCACCTACTACTCTGTCTGGTGGTCACCCATCCCTTTTCTGTCTGTGCAGCCATTACCTGCCATATGACCACCTCGCTAAACGTGCTATCCACGAAGTCCTCGGCATCACAGATGCTCCACAGTGAATCCACCCACAGCTCCAGCTCGGTAATGCAGGTAGCCAGTAGCTGCAGATGGATACACTTCCTGCACACATGGTCGTCAGGGATACTGGAAGCATCCCCGATTTCCCACATAGCACAAGAGGAGCATATCATGGGTGTGAACTCTCCTGCCATGACTTACCTTTAGATTACTTCGTTACTCCCTTTAATTAAAAAAATACCTATTACGCTAGGGGCTTTGTTCTACTCCAAACACTACCCACTACAATCTAAAGTCATTAATAAACTACAGTAATAAAAAAAACACACTTTAGTAGTACTAACCTTATTACTTATACAGTAGGTTTAAAAAAAAACTTTCCCCTGATTTTTTTAAAGCTATTTCCAGGCACGAACAGCTGTTACTCACCAACCAATCACCTTGCAGCTTTCCTGTGATGTCACTGTTGACTTTTTGTCCAAACTCCAACATCCCTGGACTACTCTCACACAGGTCCACTCCTCTCCGCTCCGCTCTTGGAAGGTAAGTGACTAGGCCTCGATCCTGAGTCTCAATTTATTCTCTTTTCTCGCTCGGCATTCTCCCAATAGGTCCGCTTCACTCCGCTCCTGGAAGGTAAGTGATTAATGAAGGGTAACTGACTATTCTAATTATATTTTTTGAGGTCACTAACATGGTGGATAGCAGAATGGCTTTAGTTGTCTATATGGACTTCTAGAAAGCATTTGAGAGCACAAATAAAAATAAAAGCATATGAAATTCAGATGGTAGGGAATATGGGATTAATGTAGGATTAGTATAAATGGGTGGTTGATGGTCAGCACGGACTCGGTGGGCTGAAGGGCCTGTTTCAGTGCTGTATTTCTCTATGACTCTATGAAATTGAAGGTAATCTTGTGACATATCAAAGAATTTGATGAAGCAATAGAGATTGTACATCCAGGTTTGCCAACAACACTAAGTTTAACAACACATTATGGTTCAGTAGATGGAAGTTGGGCTTACAAAGGAACATGAAATCATGGCAGATGGAGTTCAATGTGGGGAAATGTGAGGCTATCCAATTTCTATCCAAGAAAGCCAAATTGGAATATTTTCTTATGGCAAGAGACTAAAAACTGTGGAGAAGCTAAGGGATTTAGGTGTTCATGTACACAAGTCACTAAAAGCCACTGCACAGGAATAAAAAATGGTCCCATTGTCTAATGGAGTGTTGGCTTTATTAAGGAGGGCCGAAAGAGAGGTGTCCTGCTTCAGTTTTACAGAGCTTTTATCAAATCCCATCAAAACAAAGCTGCATTCAGTTTTTGTGATTGCATCTCAGAAAGGATATATTGATCTTAGATGGGATACAACGCAAATTCATCAGAATAATACCAGGCATAAAAGGTTAAATTACAAGGACAGATTGCATCAACTTGGCTTGCATCCAATTGTGTTCAGAAGATTGTGGATGATCTGATCAAGCTATTTAAAATGATAAAGGGAATCAATAAGATTGATCAAAGGAACTACTTCCTTTCGTAGAGGAATGTAAGGTAAGAGCTAGACCATCTAGAAGTGAATGCACTTTTGCACACAAAAAATATTGGGAATCTGGAACTCTCTCACCCAAAATGCTATTGACTTTGGATCAGTTGAAATTTTTAAGATTGAAATCGATAGATTTTTATTAGGTAAGGGCACCAAGGGATACAGATCAAAGACAATGAAAGAGTTGATGTACAGATAAGATATCATAGTGTTATGACTGAGATGGGAGGAGTGCACTGTCTTTTCTGGTCCCACTTCTCCACAGGTCACAACATATATTTTAAAAATGTTTACCCAGTTACCGTTTCGATCAATCATATACTCTACTCTTTATCCCAGAATAAAATACTCTAACTAGGTTTCTTTAATAAATGACAAAATTATCAGTTTATAATCAAACAAGACTTATCCAGTAAAGAAACAAATCATTAACACACAATTTGAAATATGAAAGTTCCCTTTTTAAATTCCCCACCCACACACACTCTGAAAAAAATACAGAAAGTCTCTGCAGCGATCTGTTACAAAAAAAGACAAAAAAAAATACTTTGGTCAAATAATTGCGAATTCTTGAAGAGTAAAGAGAAGATATGGAAGGAAGTCAGTGTCCCTTTGGGTCTAGCATCAGGTTTTACAAAGACAGGTCACTGGGATCTTTTCTAAAGCAGTTCTTTTCAGGCGGCGTTGAGAATTAATTGGCAGGTTTTTCCAGCTTCTCAGAAGAGATGCAGCACCAGGGATTTTAGCTCTCCCACACTGGATCTTTGCAAGGTTTCTTCAAAGAAGTAGAAAAAGAGGTGAGTTGTCTGTTTTTTCCTTGGCTAGCTGATCTCCAACTGTCTTCAAAACAGTTCACACCCCAACTGAACTGAAAACAATATCCAAACCGCAAACAGAAGGTCAACCTCTTGACCTCTATAAACCTTGACATGTGGCTTCTCTGTAAACATCTTCCACAGGTCATTTATTAAGCTTAAAGTACATGTTTTCCAGCACAGGTTGTTTTCAAACAACATCTCAGTTTCCTTTCATTGAACTGTCAACGACAAAACAAAGTTCAGCATTTATGAAATCTTCAGCCTTCCAATGAATCCACCTCTGCAATTTAAATATGAGTCCTCAAAAAATACTCAACAAAAAATATAGAAGCACTTTTGTAACAAGAGATATAATCTGATTAAATGACAGAATACCCTTGAGGGGCTGTATGGTCTACTCATGTTCTCATGTTCCAGGAATACATACAACCAGAGCTTGAAACCCTAGCCATATTGTGAAAAATTGGGAGCCACATTAGCCTTGAACAAGCAGCAAGAGGCTTATCAATGCTCTATGTTGGTAAGCTGCACAGTCCAGCGTCCCTAAGCCTTTCTGCTTGTTAATCTATTCTTAAACTATCTGGACTTAGATATATGTGAAGGGAGAGTGAATAAACAGATTTCTTAGCAATTATATGGGGGACTTTTAGCATAGGGATGCATTTATGCATGTGTCGGAGTTGTACCAATTAACCAAACTCAGTAGGAGAAAAGATAGGATAAACCAAGGTTTAGTTGTTACCTGATGGCAAGCGAGTCTAATGATCACCATGAAACCATTGTCGATTGTTGTAAAAACCCATCTGGTTCACTAATGTCCTTTAGGGAAGGAAATCTGCTGTCCTTACCTGGTCTGGCCTACATGTGACTCCAGATCCATATCAATGTGGTTGACTCTTAACTGCCCTCTGAAATGGCCGTGCAAGCCATTCAGTTGTCAAGGGATTCAGCTGTCAAGGGATGGGCAACAAATGCTGGCCTAGTCAGTGACGCCCACATCCCACAAACGAATAAAAAAAAGCCTACTCAACAGCTGTGAAAACACTTTAATCAAATGCCTGTGAAACACTAAGGGATCTCCTGAGAGCTGCAAGAACATAAATGTAAGTAATTTATTTTTTATGCAAATATTACCTTAATAGCAGGTATGACAAAATATGCTTATCTATCCAGGCTGCAAAACCAGTTACACAGGGGGAAACATTTGCTGCTGAAACTCCAGATGATACACACACCATTCAAAGCAGTCTGCTGTTTTTCTATGCTGTGGCAGGAAGATGCTGGAAATCCAATCAAATATTTTATGCTCAGCTGTGCTGCTCATCGTGTTGCTTGTATAGAGCTCCTGATACGTGTTGTCCAAACTGGTGGCAATTCAAACCCTTACTTGTCAGTTGACCATTTGGTGACTGTCCTCTTTGTGGAAAGTAAACAAAATCTCCTTGGAGTTGAATTGACTCTAAGATGATGTACTTGGCATGAGAAAATTGGAACCAAGCCATCCCCTTGCTTAGCAATCTAGGATCTGCCGCAGGCAAGTCTGTAGCATTCCAGAGCTCTGCACAGCGCCTGAGGCAGGCAGGTGTGTAGTACTCCAGGGCACTGCCCAGTTCCTGAAGCCAACTTGTCTGTAGTACCCCAGGGCATTTTTGATGATTGACCAGCAGCTTGATTAATAGGGCCTGGAAAGATAAAGCTATCCCTAGGACTCCAGATAACAACAGTAATCCAGTGCACTGACAGATAGGATTCTCATGGTTGAACAAGCAGCAAGAAGCTTATCAATGTTCTATGTTGGTAAGCTGCACAGTCCAGGCTCCCTAAGCCTTTCTCCTTGCTAATCTATTCTTAAACTATCTGGACTTAGATAAATGTAGTCTAGATGTGAAGGGAGAGTGAATAAACAGATTTCTTAGCAATTATAGGGGGACTTTTAGCATATGGATGCATTTATGCATGTGTCGGAGTTGTACCAATTAACCAAACTCAATAGGAGAAAAGATAAGATAAACAAAGATTTAGTTGTTACCTGATGGCAAGTCTGTTTTTTTTAAGTCTGCAGCTCATAGTAGTAAACTGAAAAATCAGGAGCTTCTGGAGGCCCTCCATTTCCTAAGCCAAGTAGCTAGCCTTTATTTATGAGCCTAAGCAGTGAGCGTTGTCAAGCTAATTCACATTGTAGGGTATTTAAGATCAATTTGATTCTGTGCTCATTGACAGAGAATGGTGGCATAGTGGTAATTATGTCACTTAACTAATAACCCAGAGGCCCAGGCTAATGCTCTGGGGACATGGATTCAAATCTCACCATGGCATCCGGTGGAATTTAAATTTAATTAATTCAGAAAGACATGGAATTGAAAGCTAGTCTCAGTAATGGTGACATGAACCATCATCAATTGTTGTAAAAGCCCATTTGGTTCATCAATGTCCTTTAGGGAAGGAAATCTACCATCCTTACCTGGTCTGGCCTACAGGTGACTCCAGACCTACAGCAATGTGGTTGACTCTTAACTGCCTCTGAAATGGCCTAGTAAGCCAATCAGTTGTCAAGGGCAATTCGGGATGGGCAACAAATGTTGGCCTTGTCAGCAGCACACACATTCAATGAAAGAATAAAAAAAAGGTCTGCAGGTCAATACTTGTCAACAGAAGTATTGGAGCAATCAGGGACTGGGACACTGGCTCATGTTTCTCCGTCCATTCAGCTATGCTAACTAATTAACATTAAAAAAAATGTTACTCCCACCCGGGCAAGTGTGAACAGAAAAAAAGTATGTGAATTATAATAAAGTGAAAACATAGGGACAGTTGCAAGAAGTAGGATATGAGTTTAAAAATGGTGAAACTTAATTTTTAAAGAATGGAGAAGGGGAAGAAATGAACATGAAAAGAAAGAAGGGATACCAGACTGGACAAAAGCAAAATCTTTGCATTTGCATGTAAAATTCTGTTTTAGGTGTTTAAGTTAGTAGTTTAGGGTTAATATTACAATGACACAACCACTTCTGATGTTTAAGTAGCTTTATTCATGTAATATTAATATCCATTTCAATATTGCATTGGAATGAAACAAAAGGAGTTGGCCCAGTGTACAAGAACTTTCTTGAAGTGCAGGCAGTTTGAAAGTTAAAATCTAGCTTCTGGTGCAGCCTTTTTGAAAGCATCATCAGATCTCAGTGAGAAACAGATTAAACTCATTGAGAATAATTTGATTTTGAGCAAAAGTGTGAAATAGGGTATATTGGGTCCGTCGCCTATTACCCATTTCTCCCAATATTCACTTAGATTGAAGACAATGGAACTGAAAATGGAGAGAGATGTATAAACGGGCAGCTGATCCATTTTTTTCTTTAAACCTAAGAAAACCTGTTTGGCTAGTTTCTTTGCCTTATAATTGGAAGTTAGTAAACAACGATTCACTAGGGTGGAGCTAAAAAAACGGTGTATTGAAAATTAAACCCTGTTACGGTTAAGACCAGGTGAAGGCTGAGAAGGAACCCTAGACCCCTTTCTCACATGGTCGTAACATTATTCTTATGTACATACATACGTCAGTTTAGGATTAATATGTTTAAGATCTTTGTTTTCTTTTGACTTATAGATAGAACAAAGAACAGTACAGCACAGGAACAGGCCATTCGGCCCTCCAAGCCTGCACCGATCTTAATGCCTGCCTAAACTAAAACGTTCTGCACTTCCGGAGACCGTATCCCTCTATTCCCATCCTATTCATGTATTTGGCAAGATGCCTCTTAAACGTCATTATCGTACCTGCTTCCACCATCTCCCCTGGCAGCAAGTTCCAGGCACTCACCACCCTCTGTGTAAACAACTTGCCTCGCACATCCCCTCTAAACTTTGCCCCTCTCACCTTAAACCTATGTCCCCTAGTAACTGACTCTTCCACCCTGGGAAAAAGCTTCTGACTATCCACTCTGTCCATGCCGCTCATAACTTTGTAAACCTCTATCATGTCACCCCTCCACCTCCGTCGTTCCAGTGAAAACAATCCGAGTTTATCCAACCTCTCCTCATAGCTAATGCCCTCCAGACCAGGCAACATCCTCTTCTGTACCCTCTCCAAAGCCTCCACGTCCTTCTGGTAGTGTGGCGATCAGAATTGCACGCAATATTCTAAGTGTGGCCTAACTAAAGTTCTGTACAGCTGCAGCATGACTTGCCAATTTTTATACTCTATGCCCCGACCGATGAAGGCAAGCATGCGTATGCCTTCTTGATTACCTTATCCACCTGCGTTGCCACTTTTAGTGACCTGTGGACCTGTACGCCCAGATCTCTCTGCCTGTCAATATTCCTAAGGGTTCTGCCATTTACTGTATACTTCCCACCTGCATTAGATCGTCCAAAATGCATTACCTCACATTTGTCCGGAATAAACTCCATCTGCCATTTCTCCAACCAAGTCTCCAACCGATCTATATCCTGCTGTATCCTCTGACAATCCTCATCACTATCCGCAACTCCACCAACCTTTGTGTCATCCGCACACTTACTAATCAGACCAGCTACATTTTCCTCCAAATCATTTATATATACTACAAACAGCAAAGGTCCCAGCACTGATCCCTGCAGAACACCACTAGTCACATCCCTCCATTCAGAAAAGCACCCTTCCACTGCTACTCTCTGTCTTCTATGACTGAGCCAGTTCTGTATCCATCTTGCCAGCTCACCTCTGATCCTGTGTGACTTCACCTTTTGTACCAGTCTGCCATGCGGGACCTTGTCAAAGACATTACTGAAGTCCATATAGATAACATCCACTGCCCTTCCTTCATCAATCATCTTTGTCACTTCCTCAAAAAACTCAATCAAATTAGTGAGACACGACCTCCCCTTCACAAAACCATGCTGCCTCTCGCTAATAAGTTCGTTTGTTTCCAAATGGGAGTAAATCCTGTCCCGAAGAATCCTCTCTAATAATTTCCCTACCACTGGCGTAAGGCTCACCGGCCTATAATTTCCTGGATTATCCTTGCTACCCTTCTTAAACAAAGGAACAACATTGGCTATTCTCCAGTCCTCTGGGACCTCACCTGTAGCCAATGAGGATGCAAAGATTTCTGTCAAGGCCCCAGCAATTTCTTCCCTTGCCTCCCTTAGTATTCTGGGGTAGATCCCATCAGGCCCTGGGGACTTATCTACCTTAATGCTTTGCAAGACACCCAACACCTCCTCCTTTTTGATAATGAGATGACTGAGACTATCTACACTCCCTTCCTAGGGCTCATCATCCACCAAGTCCTTCTCTTTGGTGAATACTGATGCAAAGTACTCATTTAGCACCTCGCCCATTTCCTCTGGCTCCACACATAGATTCCCTTCTCTGTCCTTGAGTGGGCCAACCCTTTCCCTAGTTACCCTCTTGCTCTTTAAAGCCTTGGGATTACCCTTAATCCTGTTTGCCAATGACTTTTCATGACCCCTTTTAGCCCTCCTGACTCCTTGCTTAAGTTCCTTCCTACTGTCTTTATATTCCTCAAGTGCTTCACCTGTTCCTAGCCTTCCAGCCCTTACGAATGCTTCCTTTTTCTTTTTGACTAGGCTCACAATATCCCGCGTTATCCAACCTTCCCGAAACTTGCCAAACTTATCCTTCTTCCTCACAGGAACATGCTGGTCCTGGATTCTAATCAACTGACATTTGAAAGACTCCCACATGTCAGATGTTGATTTACCCTCAAACAGCCGCCCCCAATCTAAATTCTTCAGTTCCTGCCTAATATTGTTATAATTAACCTTCCCCCAATTTAGCACCTTCACCCGAGGACTACTTTTATCCTTATCCACAAGTATCTTAAAACTTATGGAATTATGGTCACTGTTCCCGAAATGCTCCCCTACTGAAACTTCGACCACCTGGCTGGGCTCATTCCCCAATATCAGGTCCAGTACGGCCCCATCCCTAGTTGGACTATCTACATATTGTTTCAAGAAGCCCTCCTGGATGCTCCTTACAAATTCTGCCCCATCTCAGCCCCTGGCACTAAGTGAGTCCCAGTCAATATAGGGGAAGTTAAAATCACCCACCACTACAACCCTGTTACCTTTACATCTTTCCAAAATCTGTCTACATATCTGCTCCTCTACCTCCCGCTGGCTGTTGGGAGGCCTGTACAAAACCCCCAACATCGTGACTGCACCCTTCATAAATTGAGCTCCACCCATGTTGCCTCGCTGCTCGACCCCTCCGAGGTGTCCTCCCGCAGTACAGCTGTGATATTCTCCTTAACAAGTAATGCAACTCCCCCACCCCTTTTACATCCCCCTCTATCCCGCATGAAGCTTCTAAATCCTGGAATATTTAGCTGCCAATCCTGTCCTTCCCTCAACCAAGTCTCTGTAATAGCAACAACATCATATTTCCAAGTACTAATCCAAGCTCTAAGTTCATCTGCCATACCTGTTATACTTCTCGCATTGAAACAAATGCACTTCAGACCACCAGTCCCGCTATGGTCCGCAACATCTCCCTGCCTGCTCTTCCTCTTAGTCTTACAAAAAGCTTATATATTTCTACTGTAGCTATAAATAATGAATTGGTTAAGTTGTTCACTGCCAGGATGCTTTGGAGTTTAATGTTATCAGTTTAAATTTAGCTGACTGTACTGTTTATTTGTTAATTGAAATACAGAATGTGATAACTTAAGGCTGTTGACTAAACTTTCTCAATACATTACGAAACAACAGTCTTGAGATAGGAAGTGGGACAATGAGACCAACATGATTATTTACATGGTTAATGATAAACAAGATTGGCCAGCTGGAGTTTGTGAGGAACCACCTCATTTCTGGGGGTCTTGTTCACAATAATACTATCATTACATAATGAACTATGTAGGACAGCATGCATGATTAGAGTGCTATAAAGATCTTGAACTTGCTTCATAATTTGTAGAGTAAGGCAGGAACAAAAGGATCAATAAAGGTTATGACTCTCTACCCAGATGAAAATTGGATAATTTCTTTATTTCTCTGTGACTATTGCTTAAACATTAAGTGCATCTTTAAAAGCAGCTTTATGCAATTCCTTCCAATGTGTTTTTTCTTTTGCATCCATTTACTGTGTAACTGTGTAAGAGTTACCAATCTTATCTGCAGCACATGTGGAAGAGTCTGTCACTCTAGAATTGGCCTTTATAGCCGCTCCAGGCACTGCTTCACAAACCACTCACCACCTCCAGGCGCTTACCCATTGTCTCTCGAGACCAGGAGGCCAAAGAATATCCACCCTATATTGACAAATATGCTTTTAATGAGTTTTTCTGCACTCTCAATAATTCATTTTATCTCTTGTTTCACCTATGTAACAATGCAAAATCTAATGACATTGGGGTGACTGATGCTAAACATTATTTTAACTTTATAATTTCCACCAAGCTCACAACAAATATGTCCTTTTCCAGGGAACTGGAGAGAAAGGTTTGGATTTTTATAGTACCTTCAACAACCTCAGGACATCCTAAGTGGTTTACAGACAGTTCAATACGATTGAAGATTAGTTACTGCTGTAGGAGCAAATGGCAGCCAGTTTGCATACTGCAAGGTTCCAGACAGCAATGTGGTAATACTCAGATCATCTGTTTCAATGAGGTTGGTTGCAGGATAAATATTAGTGAGGGCAGCAGGGAGATCATCTATGCTGTTCTTTGAAATAGTACCCTGGGATATTTTACGTCCAGCTGAGATGGAAGACAAGGCTTTGGTTTAAGGTCTCATATGAAGATGGCAACTCTGACAGTGCAGCACTTCCTCAGTGCTACAATGAACTATCAGCCTAAATTTCGTGCTCAGGTCTCTGGACTTGGCCCGATAACCTTTTGACACCGAGGCAAGTGTGATACCACTGAGCATTGGATGACACCACACGCTGTTAGCTTTGGAATCTGTACTCAGATCTCACCCAGCCTGTTGTGATGAATACTTCTCAGCCTATAATATTGCTATGTTGAATGATTTTGGGTAGTCTCAGTCCAATTCCCAGTGAGCATGGATCCACACACAAAACTCCCCTTCTTCTGCACTAAACCATTAAACTCACTCAAAGAAGTCAAATGATGGCTGATACTGGGGAAAGGAAATTAGGCTGAGGTTAGTCCAAGGCACATTTTTGGGACACAATTGAGTGAGCTTTATGCAGCATCTATTATCTTAAATTTACACAAAATGAACCAAAAATAGTCTGAACATATTTCTGTGTTTTTGCTGCTAAATCCCACAATAAGTAACAGGCTGCAGTAGGCCCATGAACCAACATCTCCTCTTATGGAGAACTTTTGTGCAATTCCATTTGAAGTTAGGGAAATTAAAATACCAATAGTTATTGCCTCACGTATTTAGATTTTATTCTAGATTTCCTTTTCAGGTTCAGCATCACAGAGGCTGAGCCCTCAAACAATATAACCCAGATTGTGCCTTTACCTGCTTGATATCAAGGTCACTTATAGTCAGCCTAGGGATTGAACAGGAATCCTTTGTTTTGTATTTCAGCTTACTGGTTATATTATGCACGCTTAGCTGATTTCCTCAACTTTGGAAGGCAGTGAATTCACTGGACTATACTTTAGGCTATAAACATCCAAATAAATTTATTAAACAGTAAATGGATAAATGAAGAGGAATAATGATGTGCTGTGGATATTTCCCTGAATATCAGCCTTTAGATGGCAGTTTATTGTTGACTGTTTACCTCTCTGCCAATCTATCTCTGGCTGATGGCTTCAGATCGACAACCCAATATGAATAAGAAAGGTTTAGAAATTCTTTTCAAATAAATGACTGGAACAAAATTAATTTAAGCATGTATCTCTGAACACAAAAAGAGATGCCAACAAAACATAGATACAAATAAAACACACAGATGCTTATATTTGAATAACATGGCTTGATTCATCACTTGGACACCGGGCCAGACATAATAGCTGTGGATTTCTTAGTGCTAGTCTTCATAGAATCATAGAATGGTTACAGCACAGAAGGAGGCCATTTGGACTGTCATTCCCAGGCTGGCTCTCTGAAAGAGCAGCTCAGCTAGTTCCATTCCCCAGACCTTCCCTGTAGCCCTGCATTTTTTTTTCTCTTCAGGTGCTTATCCAGTTCACTTCTAAAAGTCATGATTGAATCTGCCTCCACCACACTCTCAAGCAGTGCATCCTTGATCCAAACTACTGGCTACATAAAAAAGTTTTTCCTCATGTCACCATTGTTTCTTTTTCCAATCATCTTTAATCAGTGTCCTCTGGTTCTTGACCCTTTTGCCAATGGGAACACTTTTTCTCTATCTACACTGTCTAGATCCCTCATGATTTTGAACACTTCTATCAAATCTCCTCTCATCTTTCTCTTCTCGAAGGAAAACAGCCTCAGCTTCTTCAATCTATCCTTGCAAGTGAAGTTCCTCATCCCTGGAACCATTTCATAAATCTTTTCTGTACACTCTCCAATGCCTTCACATCCTTCTTTTTAAAAATGTATTCATTTATTCATGGGATGTGGGCATCGCTTGCTAGGACAACATTTATTGCCCATCCCAAATTGCCCTTGAGAAGGTGGTGGTGAGTTGTCTTCTTGAACTGCTGCAGTCCATGTGGGGTAGGTATACTCACAGTGCTGTTAGAAACGGATTTCCAGGATTTTGACCCAGCGACAGGAACAGTGATTTAGTTCCAAGTCAGGATGGTGTGTGACTTGGAGGGGAACTTGGAGGTGGTGTTCCCATGCATCTACTGCCCTTGTCCTTCTAGGTGATAGAGGTCACGGGTTTGGAATGTGCTGTCTAAGGAGCCTTGGTGCATTGCTGCAGTGCATCTTGTAAATGGTACACACTGCTGCCACTGTGCATCGGTGGTAGAGGGAGTGAATGCTCGTAGATGGGGTGCCAAACAAGCGGGCTGCTTTGTCCTGGATGGTGTTGAGCTTCTTGAGTGTTGTTGGAGCTGCACCCATCCAGGCATGTCGAGAGTATTCTATCACACTCCTGATTTGTACCTTGTACATGGTGGACAGGCTTTGGGGAAGTCAGGAGGTGAGTTACTTGCCGCAGGATTCCTGGCCTCTCACCTGCTCTTGCAGGCACGGTATTTATATGGCTACTGCAGTTCAGTTTCTGGCCAATGGTAACCCCCAGGATGTTGATAGTGAGGGATTCAGTGATCATAATGCCATTGAATGTCAAGGGGAGATGGTTAGATTCTCTCTTGTTGGAGATGGTCATTGCCTAGCACTTGTGTGGTGTGAATGTTACTTGCCACTTATCAGCCCAAGCCTGGATATTGTCCAGGTCTTGCTGAATTTCTACACAGACTGCTTCAGTATCTGAGGAGTCGTTAATGGTGTTGAACATTGTGCAATCATCAGCGAACATCCCCACTTCTGACCTTATGATTGAGGGAAGGTCATTGATGAAGCAGCTGAAGATAGTTGGGCCTAGGACACTATCCTGAGGAACTCCTGCAGTGATGACCTGGAGCAGTGCAGTGTACAGAATTGTACTTCAGCTGATGCTAACCCAAAGTTTTATAAAAGGCTCATCATAACTTCTTTGCTTTATGGGGTAGTGGAGTTTGGGGAGGGAGCAGGAAAATAGTGGGGAGGTGTGCCGTGACAGCTCCCCAATGCATTCCTACTACTAGGGAAGTTTCCCGGGACGTGGACGGAAATGCGGATTGGATGCCTGCTTCAAGATAGGGCAACCAATCTGGATATTTAAGGCCCTAATCAATGCTCATTTAGAATGACCGCCAGCATTTTGCCATTGGTGGAGTAGCCCCACCCCTTCCATCACCA
The DNA here is from genome assembly GCF_036365525.1 of Heterodontus francisci. Taxonomy (NCBI): domain Eukaryota; kingdom Metazoa; phylum Chordata; class Chondrichthyes; order Heterodontiformes; family Heterodontidae; genus Heterodontus; species Heterodontus francisci. The sequence goes on from NC_090375.1 coordinate 44,929,856, forward strand.
CCATGTGTGGAGCCCGCCAGTCTATTGGACAGTCTCCCCTGTGGCGGTCTGGGGAGGTCATCAGAGCCCAGTTCCCCTAAAGAGGGGTCCGTAGGCTGCAAAGTCTGCAATCATGGCCCAAATGCTGCCCAGCAGAGCGGTTTTCCCTCCAATAGGAGGGGTCTGCCTACACCTTCAACGATTTCTGCGCAGGTCTCTCTGTTCCTGCATCCCCTTAAGAATTGTACCCTTTGTTCTTCTGATCAAAATGTATCACTTTTACCTGCTCAACTGATTTAATACAGATCCAAGCAAAGTTCACAGGGTCAGATTTGTTTTTTTTAATGTTAGCATTGTCTGATCCTTCCTGTAATTTTCATGGGTAGCCTGAGATCCTGAACATGGTTGTGATGTTTAACCGCTAATGTGGAGCAAGACTTTTAATATATTATGGATAAATTGTGAGATACATGCTCACAGATAAACATAGTTTAGCTTGTCAACGTTATAAGAACATAAGAAATAGGAGCAGGAGTAGGCCATTTGGCCCCATGAGCTAGCTCCGCCATTCAATAAGATCATGGCTGATCTCATTGTGACCTTAACTCCACTTTCCTGCCTGCCCCCCATAAGCCTTGACTCCCTTGTAAGTCAAAAATCTGTCTAACTCAGCCTTGAATATATTCAATGACCCAGCCCCCACTGCGCTCTGCAGAAGAGAATTCCAAAGAAGAATAACCCTCAGAGGGAAGAAATTCTTCCTCATCTCCATCTTAAATGTGAGATCCTTTTTGTTTTGAAACTGTGCCCCCTTATTCTAGAATCCCCCATGAGGGGAAATATTCTCTCAGCATCTCCCCTGTCAAGCCCCTTCAGAATCTTACATGTTTCAATAAGATCACCTGTCATTCTTCTAAACTCCAATGAGTATAGGCCCATTCTGCTCAATCGTTCTTCATAAGATAACCCCTTCATCCCAGGTATCAACCTTCTCTGAACTGCTTCCAATGCAAGTATATCCCTTGTTAAGTAAGGAGACCTTAACTGCATGCAGTACGCTAGGTGTGGTCTTCTCAATGCCTTGTACAGTTGCAGCAACACTTCCCTACTTTTGTACTCCATCCCTCTTGCAATAAAGGCCAACATTCCATATGCCTTTCTAAAAACTTGCTATACCTGTATGCTAACATTTTGTGATTCATCTCTCTGTACTGTAGCATTCTGAAGTCTTTCTCCAATGAAATAATATTCTGCTTTTCTATTCTTCCTGCCAAAGTCGAAAACCACACATTTTTCCAATTTATACTCCATCTGCCAAATATTTCCCACTCACTTAACCTATCTATATCCTTTTTCAGACTCTATGCCCAGAGTTTTATGCAACCACCACCTCCCTTTCCCCCACACCTTCAGGAGTGAGCTGGGAGGCAGGGGAGGGGCCGTAAAATCGTGTGGGATGGCAGGGGGTGGCATGTTCATCGCCTACCCACCCCTGCTGGTATTTTACTAGTGGTGGGGGATGTGGTGGGCGGCCCACCTGTCCTTAGGCCAATTGAGGCCCTTAAGTGGGCACTTTGCCACCTGGGGAGGCCACCCAGTAAATCCTGGCAGCCTGATTGTGGGCTGGAGGAGTTCCCTGCTGATTGGGCACCCTATGACCCATGGATGGTCCCCACAGAGGCACAGAGCACTCCCACTGGAACACCCACCCCTGCCCTTCCAATCAAACCCCCTCGTTCTTGCGGGGGCCTGGCTGATTGGCTGTGGCGAGCCTCAAGTTCACTTACCGTATACTCTAGACCTCTATCACTGGCTGGGTCCAGAGCCAGGTGCAGTCCCAGCAGTGGCCACCGCTCACAGTGGCCCTCTGATTGGCTGGCAGCTCTTGGAGGTGGAACATCCTGCCTCAGAGGAGCAGAAGTCAAGACCTCACGCAATTAATTGCCTTAGCCACGCAAAATAGCATCATGGCTTTCAGGGCCATTGGAGGCCAGCTTGCCCTGGCTTCTTGTTAAATTCCAACCTTTGTGTCATCCTCACAACCTGCTTTCCTAACTATGTTTGCATTGTCAGAAAGTCTGGCTACAATACACTCGGTCCCTTCATCCATGTCATTAATATAGACTGTAAACAGTTGAGGGCCCAGCACCAATCTCTGTGGCACCCCACAGTTTGCCAACCTGAAACTAACCCATTATCCTCACACCCTGTTTCCTACAAGGTAACCAATCCTCTAACCATGCTAATATATCACCCTCAACACCTTGGGCTCTTATCTTGTGCAGTAACCTTTAATATGGTACCTTATCGAATTCCTTTTGGAAATCCAAATACGCTACGGCTGGAATTTAATGCCTTCCAGCAGTAGGCTAGGAGGCGGGGGGGTGAGGGGGAAGAAAAAATCAGGTAGGAGGCGGTTGTAGGGGGGGGGGGGGGGAGGTGGGGGGGCGGCGGGGGTGTTGTGTTGCCATGCCTAATGCCTACCCACCCCTGCTGTCATTTTACCAGTGCAGGGAAGGTGGTAAATGGCCTACTCACCCTGAGGCCAATTGAGGCTCTTAAGTGGCCAATTAAGTGGCCTGCTTCCCACCACCAGTGGTATTTTACCAACAGTGGATGGGCACTTCAGCACCTGAGGAGGCCACCTTGTAATACATGGCGGCCTCCTTGCTGGCTGGGGGCCCCCCGATCGGCCACCCCTTACCCTATGGAGGGTGCCCCCAGTAGCATGGGCTGGTCCCGCTAAAATAACCACTCCGCCCTACACTCTGACTCACTCCCACTACCACCCCCCCACCTCCTCCCACCTGCAGGGGCTTAGCCAATTGCCTCCGGCAAGGCCCGACCGCCACTTACCTTTTTGGAGGCTGACATCTATGGTCCTCTTCTTGGGTGCAGTCCCAGCAGTGACCACCGCTCCCAGTGGCGCTGCTGTGACTGAAGAGTTGCTGACTCTTTGATTGGCCAACAGCTCTTGAAGGTGGTTCTTTGTGCCTCAGAGGGGTGAAAGCCCCGAGTGAAGCCAATTAAGGGCCTCAGCCACGCAAAATAGCAGTGTGGCTTCCAGACCCAGCAGAGGCAGGCCAGCTGGAGGGTGGGACGACCGCCTCACCGTTAATTTCTAGCCTACATCTACTGGTTCCTTTACATCCACTGTGCTTGTTACATCCTCAAAGAACTCTAATAAATTTGTCAAATGTGATTTTCCTCTCACAAAACCATGTTGAATCTGTTTGATTGTATTATGATCTTCTAAATGTCCTGCTGCTACTTCCTTAATAATGTATTCCAGAATTTTCCCAATGACTGATGATAGACTAACAGGCCTATAGTTTCCTGCTTTCTGCCTCCCTCTTTTCATGAATATGGGTGTTACATTTGTAGTTTTCCAATCCTCTGGGACCTTTCCAGAATCTAGAGAATTTTGGAAGATTACAAATTTTGCATCCACTATGTCTGCAGTCATTTCTTTTAAGACCCTAGGATGCAGGCCATCAGGTAGAGGGGACCTGTCAGCCTTTATTCCCTTTAGTTTTCCTGGTACTTTTTCTCTAGTGATGGTGATTGTCTCAAGTTCTTCCCTCCCTTTTGCCCCTTGATGTTCCACTATTCTTGGGATATTATTTGTGTCTTCTTCCATGAAGACAGATACAAATTACATGTTCAAAGTCTCTTCCATTTCCTTGCTTCCCAGTATTAATTCCTCAGTCTCATCCTCCAAGGGACCAACCTTTACTTTAGCTCCTCACTTCCTTTTTATATTTTTGTAGAAGCTCTTACTTTCTGTTTTTATCTGTCTTTCTTATTTATTTTAATATTCTAATTTTTGTCTCTTTATTATCTTTTTATCATCTTTTCCTGGTTTCTAAAATTTTCCCAATCTTCTGGTCTACAACTAACCTTCACAAAATTGTATGCCTTTTCTTTCAATTTGATACCATCCTTTAACTTCCATAGTTCACCATGGATGGCGCAGCCATTTTGTAGAGTTTCTCAATTTTTCTCAGTCTTTCTCAATTGTATATATCTTTGTTGAGAGTTATGAAGTATCTCCTTCAATGTTTGCCACTGCTTATTTACTATGCCACCTTTTCACCTATTTTCCCAGTCCACTGTAGCCAACTCTGTCTTCATACTTTAGTAATTGCCTTTATTTAAGTTTAAGACAGTAGTTTCAGACCCAGGATTCTCGCCCTCAAACTGAATGTTATGATCACTCTTGCCTACAGCATCCTTTACCATGAGATCATTAGTTAACCATGTCTCATTACACATTGCCAGTTCTAAATAGTCTGTCCCCAGTTGGTTCCAAAATGTATTGTTCTAAGAAACTGTCCCGAATACACTGTATGAACTCATCCCCAAGGCTACCTTTGTCAATTTGATTTATCCAATCGATATGATGATCAAAATCACCCATGATTATTGCAGTACTTTTCTTACAATCCCTCATTATTTTTTGATTATCTACTCTGTCCTACCATGTAGCTACTGTAAGATGGCCCATAAACTACTCCCACCACTAACTTCTTTCTCTTGCTATTTCTTATCTCTGCCCAAACTGATTTTACATCTTGATCTTCCACACCAAGATCATCTCTCACTACTATACTGATCTCATACTTTATTAACAGAGCCACCACCTCCTTTTCCTTTCTTCCTATCATTATGAAATGTCAAATATCCTTGAATATTGAGTTCCCAGCCTTGGTCACTCTCCAACTATGTCTCTGTAATGGCTATCATATCGTACCCATTTACTTCTATTTGTCTCAGCAACTCATCCATCTTGATATGAATGCTGTGTGCATTGAGATAGAGAGCCTTTAATTCTGTTTTTTAACAGTTGTTCCTTCTCTGACCCGATTTGCTCGTGCACTTTTGCATTTGTATGCTCTGTCCCTTCTTGTCGCACTCTGGTTATCATTTCCCGTATTGCTATTACCTGTCCTTTCATGTTAAATTTCTAAATCTCCTCTCACATGAACCCCTCCCTCTCCTCCCGCCCCACTATTTAGTTTAAAACATTGTTACAGCCCTGGGTATACAATTTGCCAGGACACTGGTCCCAGCGTGGATCAAGTGAAGTCCATCCCAACAGTACAGCTCTCTCTTTCCCCAGTACTGGTGCCAGTGCCCCCATTAATTGAAACCCATTTCTCCTACACCAGTCTTTGAGCCACGCATTCAACTTGCTGATTTTATTTATCCTATGCCAATTTTCTCATGGCTCAGGTAGTAATTCAGAGATTATTACCTTTGTGGTTCTAATTTTTTAATTTAGCCCTGGCCACTCATGCTTCCTTAGCAGAACCTATTTTTTAGTCCTACCTATGTTGCTGCCACCTATGTGGACCACAACAACTGGATCCTTCCCCTCCCACTCCAAGTTCCTCTCCAGCCTCAAAGAGATGTTCTTAGCCCTGGCACTAGGCAGGCAACACAGCTTTCGGGACTCACGCTCTCAGCTGTAGAGAACAGCATCTATCAACATAAATATACTGTTCGCTACTACAACATTCCTTTTTACTCCACCTACTTGAATGGCCCCCTGTACCCCAGTGCTGTGGTCAGTTTGCATATCCTTCTTGCAGCCCCTGCTCTCGTCCACACAGGCTGCAAGAATTTTGAACCTGTTCGACAAGTGCAAGTGCTAAGGCTCCACCAGTGCTATCTTCTTTGTCCCCATACCTGCCTCACTCATAGTCACACCCTCCTGTTCCTGACCACTGACCAAATCTGAAGTACCTTACGTAAGGGGTGTGACTGCCTTCTGGAACAAAGTGTCAAAGTAACTTTCTCCCTCGCTGATACATCATAGTGTCCTAAGCTTTGACTCCGGTTCACCAACTCTGAGCCAAAGTTCCTTGAGCTGCAGACACTTTCTGCAGATGTGGTTGCAGTGGATCAAACTGGTGTCCACCAGCTCCCACATGCTACAACTGCAACACATCACCTGCCCTGCCATCTTTATTGTTTTTGTTTAACTAATTCGGGTTTCAAGTTTAGAAATATAACTCAATGATAATTTGTAGCTATATTAAGTAGTTTAACTAGTTAAGCTATAAAGTTAATACAATACTTGTATCTCCCAGTACTAGTTCAAACTATTGCCTCAGAAAATAAAAGATATCTGAAAGCTCACCAATGAACCACCTACCTGCTTACCTAATTAATGCCCCTGGACTTCAGCTTTCAGGTCTTGTTGTGTCCCGCTCCCTCTCTCAGACCACTTCTTGCTCTGTAAAAGACTAGAACAGCACCTCTTCCCTATGTGTATTGAATTCCCACACTCACCAAATTCCTGATTTAAGGAATCTGTTGAAGCAGGACTCTGTCGAACTGGACTTCGTGCTATATGATCTCTTTCAATTACTCACTTACAATTGTTATATACTCTATTCTCAGTTCTATTATTGTGAGGGCAATTTTAACCCTACCCACCCTGCAGGCAGGTCTGCAGTTAATATTGGCCAGGTTATTTATCTACCCTCAATATAGAGATCTCACTTACTGCAATTTTTATGCAGGCTTCTGGACGGTCAACTTGACTGCCCAAAGCTGACATGGTCTTTTTTAAAATATATCCTTCCCCGTGGATGTCCAGAAGCTGTAATGACTGGCCTTCAATGACGACAACCATCTTACTGTGTTTCAGATATAACTATATTGAATTGAAGGTTTTCCCTTTGACATCATCAACTTCAGTCTTTCTTGAACTACTTGTTGCCTTACTCGGTTGAAAGCTGCTACTGTTGAGTTTCATACATGGGAAATTAAATTCATGGAATTTTCTATGACTTCTTGTAATAACAATCTCAGTGCCAACAAGATATTTATTCATCTTTTTCTGTATTTAGCTAATTAACTTAATCTGAAAAGCCCTCAGGCTAGCAGATGGACTGTCCATTGCACTGAAGCACAATTTTGGACACATTTTGGCTCCAATACAGAAAACAGATGCTGTCAGACCTGCCAAGATTTTCCAGCACTTTCTGTTTTTATTACAGAAAACAGGGATGTGGAGATGACTGAATCATAAATTGCCTTTGGAGGCCAGGGAGTATTTTTACATAACTTTTCTCAGTAGTTTAAATAGGTGGTAAAGTGGATAGATAAAATTTTGCAAGGTAAGGGTATCAAACGATATGGAGCAAAGGCAGGAAAATAGAGTTGAGGTGCAGATCAGCCATGATCTATTTGAATGGTGGAGCAAGGCAACAGGGCTGAATGGCCTACTCATGTGCGTAATGTTTTGTACGTTCCTAGATTTTACAAGATTTGTTGAAGGAGCAGGCTTGACTTGCTATGTTACCTTTCTTCGTCCATGCTTTTATACTTTCCAACCCAAGTAATGTCACATAGACTATATCTAAAACCATTAAGCAGGAGTCATACCTATTTCGCCAGTTAATAGATCAATTTTCACTGATGCAGGTTTGGAGGGTATGAAATATGAAATTGACATTGAACTCAGAAATCATTATCTTTAAAGGTGTGTCACTCTAGCTTTCAACAGATTAAACTGTAGATGATGAATAACACAATAAAAAGAAAAGCATTGTTGGAACCCTATTCCAACAGTCTCATTCAAAATTATGAAATGAATCATCCAGTCGGCTCAAACTGCAACTAGCCATAGCTCCATTAGGATGTAGCTCTACTGTCACTTACTTCACCACATCCAAATTACATTTTCCTTTTGTCAGTGGATTGATCTCAACATTCAGAAACAATTTTTTACAAAGTGCCATTGGATAATAACACAGTAGGTGTCACTTCAGTGTATCTGTTCTCATTTCTGTTTTTTGTTCAGCCTCTGCTAGACATTTTATTTTATAGGCAGGCTGACATTTAGGATGGCGCCCAAGATGTAGCATACAAAGCGATTCTAGATCATTCATATTGTTTTTTTGTCCTCCGTGGAAAGCAAGGCCCTTTTATTGCCTGAAAAGCTTTAGATTCCTCTCAGTTTTGGAATTGAAAAAAAAAATGATTTAGATGATGAAAATAGAGATCCCAGAGATAAAAGTTGAAAGAGTCTCAGATATTAAAGAGGCAGGTCATGCAAGTGGAGGTTCATGATGCTTTTTTTTCAATTTATTGGGAACTTTACATTAAATTTACGTTAAAGAGCTAAGGCAGAATGCCAACTAGGTTGTGAACAATTTGAAACTAGACACCAGGCTTGGGTTTTTAATGCCCATAGATTGTAAATGGAAGGAAAGGTGTTTCACAGTCCTGGCATCCCAGGAAAGAATGCGAGAGTAGGGATGAATTCAACATAAGGAACATGCAAGGAAGAGTATGCAAGATAACAAGCTGGAGCTTAGAAGATGGCTGTAGAACAGGCACAGAGAATGAAATACTGCATGCAACATTCTGCAATTGTGCTAGAATCATGAGACTGGCATGTGCGGATCATGTACCACTGTTGATTAATGTAAATTTAATGGTAAATTGGTGTCCTGGAATTTTTATGAAATTACCTTCAATTATTAAAGAGAAATATCAGTTCTTTCTCTTGAAAATTTTGCCTCTGCACATTCACATCTCTCAGGAAATAAATTGCATTGACTCCATGCCCTGTAACTTTTTTTTAATCTTGTATTGGAAACAGAAAGGTCAATTAATCAACTGACTTTTCTCATGTATCAATCTATGTAAAAGTTTTGAAATCTTCCATTTCACTTCAGCTGTCACATTCCAGAAATCTACTTTAGATGTCACAAGTGTATCCAAAGAGAATTCCAATGGTACAATTGCACTTCCCCATGACTGAGTCCCAAAATTAAATGAGCTGACCAGAGCAGAGAAGGTAAGTTTCTCACCATACTCTCCCTTAATTGCTTTCCCACTGCGAGCATCATACTCAAATATTGAATTAGTGACTTTGCAGCAAAACTCTGAGAAAGATGCAGACCACTACAGTGGCATCTTTAATTGTTCCACACATCCTAACAACATTCAGAAGTTCCACCGACAAGGCTGATGGAAAATCAGACTTCTGTCCTTGAGGCTTTATGTGATAGATAGGAGTGCGTGATGGCCCGGCCCATACAGGCTGTGTAGAGGCCAGTATAGCTCATCTTTCTTTGCATATAAACTCCCATCAGACTCCCTTCTGAATACCCCTCTCTCTCTAGTTTCTCTCCCATGTTATACCACGCTGCCCCTAGTTCATCTCATCCATCAGAATCAACTTTAATTTACTTCGTGTCATTTCCACTAAATTGCTAACCATCCAACTTTCCTTCCTGGCTCACATACTAACTGATGTTAAAACTGGTGTTTACTTTTCAGGGGATGTCCCTCTTCCTTTTAAAACTGCCAACATTTCCAACCTCCTGCTTCTATACTCTTGTAACGAACTACTCCATCTCCAGCTTCATGTTTAAATCCTTTCATGGCTTTGCCCTTGCTGTTTCTGCAACCTTCTCTAGTCCTACAAGTGCATCAGAACTCTCCATCATCTTACTCAAATCACATATGCATCCCCCACCATCCGCCCCCTCCCCCCCGCCACCCCCCCCCCCCCCCGCATCCCCACCCCCCCACCTCCCTCTCCTGTCTTTGCTAGCCACGCCTTCAGCTGCCTAGGCCCCATACTCTTGAATTCTCTCCCTAAACCTCTCACCTTGCTGTTCTCTAAGAGTGTTGTGTAGTCATTATGTTACTGGACTAGTCTTCAGCAGGCCCAGACTAATCACTCAACAGGATGTGAGTTCAAATCTCACAATGGAAGTTTGAGAAATTAAATTCAATTTAAAAAGTTTGCAAATAAAATCTGGTAGTATAGTAGTAACTGTGATCATGAAGCTGTCAATTTGTTGCAAAAACACTACTGGTTGACAAATGTTCTTTAGGGAAGGAAACCTGCTGCCCTTACTTGTTCTTCCCTATATATGGCTCCATAACTGCCCTTTAAAATGGCCTAACAACTGACTCAGTTCTCCCAGACCTCAAGAAGAAGGCCCATCACCATCTTCTTAGGGCATCTATGAATGGACAATAAAGGCCAGACTTGCCAGCAACAGTCACATCCAGAGAATGAATTCAACAGAAGACCTTCCTTAAAATCCAAGCTTTTGCTCACCCCTCTTCTATTATTACTTTAACTTCTACCTAAAACAGAACCTAGATGATTTTCCTCCCCTTCCTAACAGAAGATTTGTGAGATCAATTGTACCACCCGTCACTACTCTGAATAAGAACAGCTAATTAAGCACACAACAAGGACCAAATCTGGTCTGTATAGTTCAGTTGCATAGAAAGGGCAGGGTATTTAGCAACAAAACCATCAACAAAGCCCATTGGGTGTTCTTTAATGTATCTATCGGTAACTATTACTCCTTCCTGTCATATTCAGGCTTTTATGATCTTTGCTGATGAGATGTGCATAAGTGCTTTGTTAAATCCTCTAGATTCCTTAACATCATCGCTACTTGTTTTTGAACATATCAACACTTACATATTCAGTCCTTTTTTCTTGCACACATGCATATTAATTACTTCTAATCTCTCAGTTAAATGTGAATTGCAGTTCATGCTGTGACTTCTCTGGACGTCATAACCTCCCTAGATTATTTTTCAGGTTTCTTTTCCCTAATTTCAGCTTCTCCAGGAAAATAGGAGGATACAAACATACGAATTAGGAACAGGAGTAGGCCATTTGGCCCCTCGAGCCTGCTCTGCCATTCAATAAGATCATGGCTGAACTGATTGTAACCTCGGCTCCACATTCCCACCTACCCCTGATAACCTTTCGCCCCCTTGGTCATCAAGAATCTATCTACCGCTGCCTTAAAAATATTTAATGACTCTGCTTCCACCGCCTTTTGAGGAAGAGAGTTCCAAATCCTCACAACCCTCGAGAGAAAATATTTCTCCTCATCTCTGTCTTAAATGGGCATGCGCTAATTTTTATATAGTGATCCCTAGTTCTAGATTCTCCCACAAAGGGAAATGTCCTTTCTACATCCACCCTGTCAAAGCCTCTTAGGATCTTATATGTTTCAATCAAGTTGCCTCTTACTCTTCTAAACTCTAGCAGATACAAGCCTAGCCTGTCCAAACTTTCCTCATAAGACAACCCGCCCATTCCAGGCATTAGTCTAGTAAATCTTCTCTGAACTGCTTCCAACGTATTTACATCCTTCCTTAAATAAGGAGACCAATACTGTACAAAGTACTCCAGATGTGGTTTCACCAATGCCCTGCATAACTGAAGCATAACCTCCCTACTTTTGTATTCAATTTTCCTCACAATAAACAATAACATTTTATTAGCTTTCCTACTTACTTGCTCAACCTGCATACTAACATTTTGTGAGTCATGCTCTAGGACCAGATCCCTCTGCATCTCAAAGCTCGGCAATCTCTCACCATTTCGATAATATGCTTCTTTTTTATTCTTCCTGCCAAAATGGACAATTTCACATTTTTCCATATTATACTCCATTTGCTTGATCTTTGCCCACTCACTTAATCTATCTATATTCCTTTGTCCCTTATCTTGTCCCATATATCCCTTATGTCCTCTTCACAAGTTGCTTTCCTACCTATCTTTGTGTCATCAGCAAATTTAGCTACCATACCTTCTGTCCCTTCATAAAATAAAAATTCTCGACATTAGAACTCTGCATAAAACCTGGAGATACGGCCTTTATAGTCACTGATAACAGAAACCTTTAAATAAAGATCTGTTAAATTAAAAGTTAGTAATATACCCGTCTAAGTGTAGTGCTTCCGATCACAAGTCATCCTGTTTCCGCACACCACCCCTCCCAGACGTATTGAGCAGTTTACTGAAACCTTACCCCAGCTGATTAGATAAAATCACGTATTGGGGTTTGAGATGTGACGTGGGGTTTCTCACCCGTGTTACTGTGTTACAGCCTCTGTCCCGTCATCATTTATATAAATTGTAAAAAGTTGAGGCCCCAGTACTGATCCTTGCGGCACACCACTCGTTATATCAGGGTTCTCCAACCTGTTGAGCGGAGGGCCGCATTGCGATTTTTGCTCGGCCCAAAGGGCCGGTGAGCAAATTCCGAAAGATAAATGCATTAAAAATTTATCTTACTCATAAAAACAACAACAAATGTGTGGTTTTGTGAAGAAGCTTTAAATAAGAAGACTAATTTATTGACTTACTTCCTCGTCACTATATTGAAAATTGATTTTGTGACATACTTGGCATTGTTTTTGCTTGTATAAGGAGTCAATCCCTGCCCGCACACTTGGGGCTGGATTTTACCAGCCCTTTGGCATCATGGATCATGGCAGGGAGGCCCGTAAAATGCTTGCGGAGGGAGTGATCTGCCATGACCCACGATGCCGAGAAGGCCCCGCCGGATGCTATCGGCGGCAGCAAGGCCTCAGTGTGGCCTTCATTAAAATATTTAAATGTGGGCAATAAAAATGCTAATTAACTTACCTGCTCCTGGCAGCCATCCCACATCAATTTTACAGCCGCCGGCCGCAACACCCATACCTTCGAATCTACGTACGGAATTCCGAGGCATGACAGTGGTGGGGAGGGGGCGGTGTCAAATTATCAGGGCCGGGGGGAGCGGGAAAAACCTTTCTGATTGGCTGTGGGGATAGTGGGAAGGGGTTTAGGGTCAAAGGGAATAAAGTTGGGGGGGAAAGGTCGTTACTGATAACTAATCTTTTTGGGATGGTAGGCCAAAAAACTATTTATGCATTGAGGGCGTGAGGGGTGGGAGAGGGGATTGCAGGTGTGGAAAAATCTTTATTTAATTTTTTATAGACCAGCACCTTTAAAAATTTCAATTCCGCCTGAAGGGCTTGCAGATCTTTAAAAATGGTGCCGGCGCCTGTGCAGTGGCACCGGACACTGTTGCTGGGGTCGCCGCCGCCCCCTCTACATCATCGGGCGTGGCTGCTCTGTCCCCTCCATTTAAATGAGCCCCTGTGCATAATATCAAGGGGGCTCTGTGGCGGCGCTTCCATCTCGGAAGGCTGCCGACTTCACAGGGTGCCACCACAGAGCGTGGGGCACTGATAAAATTCATCCCTTGATGTAGCGATGCAGAGTATTCTGGACAGATATTCATCTATCAGGAGTGATCTTGATCGCTCTCTCTGTATCTCTCTCTCCCTGTGTTTCCCCCTCTCTGTGTTGTTCCCCCATTCCCCCCTCCCTCTGTCCCCCCCCACTCTGTTTTTTCCCTCTCTCTCACTCTGTTTTGCCTCCTCTCTCTCTCTTTTTCAGTTCCCTCTCTCTCTGTTTCCCCACTCTCTGTTTCCCCCTCTCTGTCCCCCCCTCTCTCTCTCTGTTCCCCATCTCTCTCTCTGTTCTCCCCCTCTCTCTCTCTGTTCCCCTCTCTCTCTTTGTGTCCGCCTCTTTCTCTCTGCCCCCCTCTCTTCTCTGTTCCCCTCCCTCTTTTTGTTTCCCCCTCTTTGTCTCTCCCCTCTTTCTCTCCCTCTGTTCCCCTCTCTCTGTGTTTTCCCCTCTTTCTCTCTCTCTGTTTCCTCCGTCCCCACCCCCCCCCCCCCACCCCCCACCCCCCACCATCTCTCTCTCTCTCTCTCTCTCTCCTTTCTGACAGTTGCACTGAGCGGGAGCGCTCGGCACAGCAGTTTTGTAGTTGGTCAGTTTATTTAAAAACATCGCACTGAGTTTCACAGCTCAGCTGCTGAAGCAGGAATGTGCTTTCCAACATTGGACAGATTCAGGGGTTTGCAGCGGGTTGTTAAAAAAAGTCGGAAAACCCCGAATCTGTCAAAGTTGGGAAGCACAATCCTGCTTCAGCAGCTGAGCTGTGAAACTGACAGTGCGATGTTTGTAAAAGGCCAGTCTGCAAGAAGAAGACAAAGGGAAATTTCCCATCTCCAGTCACGGAGCCCTGGTGATAACGAGGAACAGCCCCAGGTACAGTTTGCATGCATGGGCCGGATGGAAACCTTTGGTGGGCCAGATCCTGACCCGCGAGCCGTATGTTGGACAACCCTGCATTTTATCTTGCCAACCAGAAAATCCTTCGTGAGCACCGAGGTCTCCCTCTTCTCCATCAATGCTCATCTCTCCTGCTGGGGCTGCCAGCTGGACATTACTGTGAGCTCTGCTATTGGGCATCCCACTTCCCTGGGTCATCTGCTGTCCTTTAGTGGATGGGGCTCCTGGAGGCACCTTCTTAATTGGCGATGGCCAGTTTGCCCATTCTCCCTGCAGTCCTTGTTCTCATCAACACAAGCAGCAAGTACAACTTACTTGTTCAACAAAGACAAAGGCCATGGCTGCTCCAACACTACATTCTTAGATCCCCATACCTGCTTGACTTGCAGTCACACCCTCCTCCCTGACCATTGACCAACTCTAAAGTACTACTTAACCTAAGGGGTATGACTGCCTCCCAGAACAAAGTGTCCAGGTGTATCTTCAGTCCACCACCGTGCTGCTCCAGGCTCTGCTACTGCTGATGCCACGCACTGCTAATTTATCCTCAGTCCTCTCCAGCAGTACTCTGGGCTCTGCTGCTGCCACTGGGTTCTTTGCATATCCTCAGACCTCTCCCATGCTGCTCCAGGCTCTACTGATGATGCAACGCTGTTTATATATCCTCAGTCCGCTCCTGCGCTGCTCCAATCATTGTTCTGTTCCTCTCCATTCAGTGATTTCCCACAACAGCCCAACCAAGATGAGGAACTCACTGGGCTGCATTTTTAAAGCCCGATGGTGAAATAGGAGAAGGGCAGAAAATTTTGCAGCCCGCATGCGCGGGGTCCACGCCACGGAGCCGTCACGATTCCAAGCACGGCGACTCATTAGCATGGCTGGGGTGACCGCCCCCCTCCCCTGATAATGTGGAGGGGCGGGTGAGCCATCCCTGGCAACGGCACCAATGCGCAGGCACGGCGCCATTTTTAAAGGGCTTGCAGCCATCAATGAGCATTTAAATTTTAAAGGAACAGTGACTTTCAAGTTTTAAAAAATAAATAAAATAAGCTTTCCATGCCCTCTCCCACCACCCTCCCCCCCCCCCCCACCCCCCCACTCCCCCACTCCCCCATGACATTCCACATCAATTGGAAGTAGGGTAATAATAATAATTGTTAAAGGAAAATAAAAAAACACGGTTTCTTGTGTGATAGGGTAAAGTCTACACCACTGGAGGTCTGTAGCAGTTGCTAAAACTTTTCTGGGGAAGGAGGATGTCTGCCTCAATGACTTGCATGGCTTAACCAAGGTTAAACTAATGACATTAGCAGCACAATTGGAGTTAGAATTGAAATCAGGTGCTAAAAAAGCAGAGATAATTGAAGTAATTGAAATTGGAAGAAGAAGAAAGTAAATCAGAGGATATTGCAGTTAACTTAGCTAAAATTCAGTTACAAATGAAAAAAACTTGAGCAGGAACAGGAAATAGAAAAACCTAATCTTCAACAGGAAAGGGAAAAAGAAATAGAAATAAGAAAACTTGAACAGGGAAAAGCACTAAGAAAACTTGAGCAGTAACAGGAAATTAAAAAAAAACTTAAATTTGAGTTTGAAAAAGAAATGACATTGAAAAACTTGAATTTAAGGAAAAGGAGAAGGAAAGAGCAAAAGAAGGAGCGGGAAAGGAATTTAAATTAAGAGCGATGGAACTAAGACGTCAGTGGAGATTCTGGTCAGGAAGAATCTGAGACCAGCCCAAGACCCAGCAAAAAGCTGTTTACATTTATACAATAAAAGCAAAATACTGCGGATGCTGGAAATCTGAAATAAAAACAAGAAATGCTGGAACCACTCAGCAGGTCTGGCAGCATCTGTGGAAAGAGAAGCAGAGTTAACGTTTCGGGTCAGTTCCGAAGAAGGGTCACTGACCCGAAACGTTAACTCTGCTTCTCTTTCCACAGATGCTGCCAGACCTGCTGAGTGGTTCCAGCATTTCTTGTTTTTATAACATTTATACAAGCTCTCCCTAAGTTTGAGGAAAGGGATATAGAGGCATTTTTCATTTCTTTTGAAAAGATAGCCAAACGACTGAAATGGCCAAAGAAAAACTGGACACTGCTTATGCAAAGCAGGTTGATGGGCAGAGCTCATGAAGTTTATGCCATGCTTTCTGAGGAGGCTTCTGCAGATTATGAGAACCTGCATATGAGTTAGTCCCTGAAGCTTACCGACAGAAATTTTGGAGCTACCAGAGATTGACTGGGCAGACGTATATAGAATATGAGAGGGTAAAGCAAATTAATTTTGGTCATTGGATATGGGCACTAAAGATGGAAGCCATGTATGAGAACCTTAGAGAAGTAATTGTCCTGGAAGAATTTAAAAATTCACTCGCTCCAGTAGTGAGAACTCATGTAGAGAACCAGAAGGTTTCAAGAGCCAGACAGGCAGCAAAAATTGCTGATGATTTTGAGCTTGTGTATAAGCTTGTGTCCGTCACCCCCACAAACCCGAGAAAGATATAAGGTGGGAGAGTGAAAGGAAGGCAAGTAGCTGGGGACAAGGAGGGACAGCTGGGAACACCCCAGGATCCCTGCCCCAGGATCCCCTCCTCAGGCCACAAAAGAAGGTGCTGAAGGTGGAAGTGAGGTCCACAAGCTCAAGTATTATCATTATCGCTAGGTGGGAAATCTTCGTTCAGAATGCTGGCAGTTGCAAGGTAAACACATGGGACTTGGGGTACACAAATTCAATGCAGAGAAAGGGGCTCTGACTGAGTATACAGCAGATCAAGGTGCAGCTTTGACCGCAGCTGTGAAGCCAAAATCAAAAACCAAAGTGTAGGGGTTGAGAATAAGATACCAGAAAGTTATAGGAAATTCTTGTTGAGAGGAAAAGTAACTCCTTAGCCCTCAAGTGAGGCAGGCAAACCTATAGTTATACTTACGGATACAGGAGCAAGCCAAATTCTTTTGCTGGGGAAAGGTATAACATTTCTACCAGATAGCGCACTGAATGCTAAAGTTTTAGTGAATGGCATTGGTGGGGAGTATATACTCATACCCTTGTATCAAGCGCACCTAGAGTGTGACCAATGTCTTGAATGATAACTGTAGGAGTTGTCCATAGTTTGTCAGTAGATGGAATTGACCTACTCCGGGGGAATGATTTGGCTGGAGCAAAAGTATTAGTTTCTCCTGTAGACACAGAGAAACCAAGTGAAGTTAAAGAACAGAACAGTTACAGGGAAAGGTTCCAGGAATTTTTCCTTCATGTGTAGTAATGCAAGCAATGGCTAAACAAGTTCCATTGTCGGAAATAAAATTTGAACCACAGACAGATAGCCGAATATCTGAAACTATTTTGGGGGATTTAGATATCCAAATGAAATGATTAATAAATCTTCTCTGATCATAGCTCAGCAAGCTGATCCAGAGTTAAATAAAGTGGCACAATCAGCTCTGACAGAAGCTGAGGCAAAAGGAGTTCTAGAAGGCTAATATGTTAAAGATGGGGTTCTGATGAAGAAGTGGAGATTGCCTCATAGACCTGTGGATGAAGAGTGGACTGTTTTTCAACAGGTAGTGGTACCGTCTAAGTATCGCTGGGAATTAGTGAGGTTAGCACACGGAAATCCCATATGACATATGGGGATCCGGAAGACCAAATCACATATAAGTCAGCATTATTACTGGCTAGGTCTTTTCAAGGACGTTGTGCAGTTTTGTAAAACATGCCAAAAGTATCAGATTGTAGAAAAACTGCAACCTGCCATAAAAGCGGCACCTCTAATTCCCATACCAGTTATTGGGGAAGCATTTAACAGGGTGTTGGTAGACTGCGTAGGACATTTACAGAAAACAAAAGCGTGACACCAATATATATTCACTATCATGGATATGGCAACTTGATTCCCAGAGGTCATTCCCTTGAGGACAATTACTACTAAAGTAGTAGTAGAAAAGTTAACCTAATTCTTTACTAGATATGGATTACCAATGGAAATTCAGTTGGATCAAAGTTCCAATTTCATGTCTGAACTATTTCAAGAAGTTATGGGTAATTTGAGTACAATGCAGTTAAAAGTCTTCAACATACCACCCACAGACACAGGGAGCTTTAGAAAGATACTATCAAACAGTCAAAACAATAACCAAGGCATACTGTCATGAATATCCCTATGATTGGGATAAAGGGCAAGATTATTTGCTACTAGAGATGCACCTAATGGGTCTACAGGTTTTAGTCCTTTTTAATTAGTTTACGGACATGAGATAAGAGGTCCTCTAAAACTAATTAAAGAAAAGTTTTTGGAACAGAGGGATGAATCTTCTGTACTAGATTATGTATTCGTGTTCTGGGAACAAATCACAAGAGATTGCAATGTGTCGCAGGAACACCTTAAAGCATCCCAAACTGTGAAAAAATGGGCAGACAAGCATGCTAAGACCCGAACATTTCAACCAGGGGATGAAGTATTAGGATAATTACTTTTACAGGATGAACCATTAAAGGCACGGTTTCGTGGTCCATATAAAGTGGTCAAAATAATTGTTAAGGTAAATCATTTGATTGAGACCCCAGATCACTGGAAAAAGAGTTAACTGTGTTATATCAATATGTTAAAACACTATTATCGCTGGGTGGAGGATAAGCAAGCACAGTTATGTCAGGTAGTAGGTACTGTGAAGAATGAAAGGGATAGTTAGGATGAGGGAGAAGGAGGCCTAAACAATTCTCAAATTGAACCTCCTACTATCCGGTTAGTTAATACTGAATTTCTAGGAAGGTTGGACACTATGCTTTCATATTTAGATGCAGAATAAGGAGAAGACCTTACAAGGCTACTCACAGCATTTAAAAGAGTCTGTAGGGATAAGCCAAGATGTACAACCTTGGCCACACATGATGTGGATGTAGGGGAATCCGTTCCTGTAAAACAGCATCCAGCCAAACAGGCCCAAGCAAAAGCAAAAATTCAATGCATGCTGGAAAACCACTTAATTGAACCCAGTCAAAGCAGCTAGAGCTCACCAATAGTATTAATGCCTAAACCTGATGGTTCAACTAGACTTTGCATAGACTACAGAAAAGTTATTGCAGTAACAAAGCAAATTCCTACGCAATCCCTCGCTTGGAAGATTATTGACAGAGTGGCAGTGTCATGTTTCTTACAAAGATAGATTTGTTGAAGGGATACTGGCAAGTTCCTTTAACACCTCAAGTTGAAGAAATATCAGCTTTTGCCACACTGGATGTGTTTTTCCAGTGCCAAGCGATACCATACAGGCTAAGTGGGTGTGAGAAACTTCTCAGGGACTAATGAACCCAGTGGTAGCCAGTGTTCCTAACTGTGTAATTTACCTAGGTGATGTACTGGTCTATAATGACAGTTGGAAGGAACTGTTGGGGAGTTCTGTGTGGAAGGTTGCAATTGGCTGGTTTGGATAACATTTGTGGAAAATTTAAAACCCAGAATGCAAGAATATTCCGATGGAGTTTACTGTTGCAGGCCTATCACTTAAAGATTGTCCACATTTCAGGAAAAAAAATAAAGTTATTGCAGATGCTTTGTCACAAATCTAACTCTTTTTGAGTCATTTGAGTAAAGATGGTGCAAAGCGAAATTATATTTCTTTTCTTTTTGCAGCGGCAACAGGAGAGTGAGGTGGCAGCTGGGTAAGTGAGTTTACAACTTATATAAACTTACCTTTTTGTTTCAGCAGTTTCTTTTTGCAGCGGCGACAGGGAGAGCGAGGTGGCAGCTGGGTAAGTGAGTTTACAACTTATATAAACTTACCTTTTTGTTTCGGCAGTTTCTTTTTGCAGAGGCGACAGGGAGAGCAAGGTGGCAGCTGGGGAAGTAAGTCCTATATATTTGGGAGTGCAGATAAGGTAAGGCTTTTTCTATTTTTTTTTTCATGTGATTGGTAAAAACTTTTCGTTCATTTTTCATTTATCTAAGTTAAGACTAAGTTAAGCTTAAGATTAAAAATGGCAGGAGATCTCAGACCCGTGTTATGCTCCTCTTGCTCAATGTGGGAGCTCAGGGACACGGCTGATGTCCCTGACTCCTTCACATGCAGAAAGTGTGTCCAGCTGCAGCTCTTGTTAGACCGCATGACGGCTCTGGAGCTGCGGATGGACTCACTTTGGAGCATCCGCGATGCTGAGGAGGTCGTGGATAGCACGTTTAGCGAATTGGTCACACCGCAGATTAGGATTGCTGAGGGAGAAAGGGAATGGGTGACCAAAAGGCAGAGAAAGAGCAGGAAGGCAGCGCAGGTGTCCCCTGCGGTCATCTCCCTCCACAACAGATATACCGTTTTGGATACTGTTGAGGGAGATGGCTCACCAGGGGAAAGCAGCAGTAGCCAGGTCCATGGCACCGTGGCTGGCTCTGCTGTTCGGAAGGGTGGAAAAAAGAGTGGAAGGGCTATAGTCATAGGGGATTCGATTGTAAGGGGAGTAGATAGGCGGTTCTGTGGTCGAAAACGAGACTCCCGAATGGTATGTTGCCTCCCAGGTGCACGGGTCAGGGATGTCTCAGATCGGCTGCAGAACATTCTGAAGGGGGAGGGTGAACAGCCAGTTGTCGTTGTGCACATAGGCACCAATGATATAGGTAAAAAACGGGATGAGGTCCAACAAGCAGAATTTAGGGAGTTAGGAGCCAAGTTAAAAAGTAGGACCTCAGAGGTAGTAATCTCAGGATTGCTACCAGTGCCACGTGATAGTCAGAGTAGAAATGAAAGAATAGTCAGGATGAATGCGTGGCTTGAGAGATGGTGCAGGAGGGAGGGGTTCAGATTTTTGGGACATTGGGACCGGTTCTGGGGTAGGTGGGACTATTACAAATTGGACGGTCTACACCTGGGCCAGACTGGAACCAATGTCCTTGGGGGTGCTTTTGCTAAAGCTGTTGGGGAGGGTTTAAACTAATGTGGCGGGGGATGGGAACCAAATGAGGAGGTCAGTGGACAGTAAGGAGGTAGTAACTAAAGCCTGTAAGGAACTAGATAATGAAGTCAGCGTGACTAAGGGAAAGAGTAGGCAGGGAGCAGATGATGTACGCAAAGGGACTGGTGGTCTGAGGTGCATTTGTTTTAATGCAAGAAGTGTAGTAGGTAAGGCAGATGAACTTAGGGCTTGGATTAGTACTTGGGAGTATGATGTTATTGCTATTACTGAGACTTGGTTAAGGGAAGGGCATGATTGGCAACTAAATATCCCAGGATATCGATGCTTCAGGCGGGATAGAGAGGGAGGTAAAAGGGGTGGAGGAGTTGCATTACTGGTCAAAGAGGATATCACAGCTGTGCTGAAGGAGGGCACAATGGAGGACTCGAGCAGTGAGGCAATATGGGCAGAACTCAGAAATAGGAAGGGTGCGGTAACAATATTGGAGCTGTACTATAGGCCTCCCAACAGTGAGCGTGAGATAGAGGTACAAATATGTAAACAGATTATGGAACGATGGAGGAGCAACAGGGTGGTGGTGATAGGAGATTTTTATTTTCCTAACATTGACTGGGATTCACTTAGTGTTAGAGGTCTAGATGGAGCAGAATTTGTAAGGAGCATCCAGGAGGGTTTTCTAGAGCAGTATGTAAATAGTCCAACTCGGGAAGGGGCCATACTGGACCTGGTGTTGGGGAATGAGCCCGGCCAGGTGGTTGAAGTTTCAGTAGGGGACTACTTTGGAAATAGTGATCACAATTCTGTAAGTTTTAGAATACTCATGGACAAAGACGAGAGTGGTCCGAAAGGAAGAGTGCTAAATTGGGGGAAGGCCAACTATACCAAAATTCGGCATGAGCTGGGGAATGTAGATTGGGAGCAGCTGTTTGAAGGTAAATCCACATTTGATATGTGGGTGGCTCTTAAAGAGAGGTTGATTAGCGTGCAGGAGAGACATGTTCCTGTGAAAATGAGGGATAGCAATGGCAAGATTAGGGAACCATGGATGACAGGTGAAATTGTGAGACTAGCTCAGAGGAAAAAGGAAGCATACATAAGGTCTAGGAGGCTGAAGAAAGACGAAGCTTTGAAAGAATATCGGGAATGTAGGACCAATCTGAAACGCGGAATTAAGAGGGCTAAAAGGGGTCATGAAATATCTTTAGCAAACAGGGTTAAGGAAAATCCCAAAGCCTTTTATTCATATATAAGGAGAAAGAGGGTAACTAGAGAAAGGATTGGCCCACTCAAGGACAAAGGAGGAAAGTTATGCGTGGAGTCAGAGAAAATGGGTGAGATTTTAAACGAGTACTTTGCATCGGTATTCACCGAGGAGAGGGACATGACGGATGTTGAGGTTAGGGACAGATGTTTGATTACTCTCGGTCAGGTCGGCATAAGGAGGGAGGAAGTGTTAGGTATTCTAAAAGGCATTAAGGTGGACAAGTCCCCAGGTCCGGATGGGATCTATCCCAGGTTACTGAGGGAAGCGAGAGAGGAAATAGCTGGGGCCTTAACAGATATCTTTGCAGCATCCGTAAACACGGGTGAGGTCCCGGAGGACTGGAGAATTGCTAATGTTGTCCCCTTGTTTAAGAAGGGTAGCAGGGAAAATCCAGGTAATTATAGACCGGTGAGCCTGACGTCAGTGGTAGGGAAGCTGCTGGAGAAGATACTGAGGGATAGGATCTATTCCCATTTGGAAGAAAATGAGCTTATCAGTGATAGGCAACATGGTTTTGTGCAGGGAAGGTCATGTCTTACCAACGTAATAGAATTCTTTGAGGAAGTGACAAAGTTGATTGATGAGGGAAGGGCTGTAGATGTCATATACATGGACTTCAGTAAGGCGTTTGATAAGGTTCCCCATGGTAGGCTGATGGAGAAAGTGAAGTCGCATGGGGTCCAGGGTGTACTAGCTAGATGGATAAAGAACTGGCTGGGCAACAGGAGACAGAGAGTAGTAGTGGAAGGGTGTTTCTCAAAATGGAGACGTGTGACCAGTGGTGTTCCACAGGGATCCATGCTGGGACCACTGTTGTTTGTGATATACATAAATGATTTGGAGGAAAGTATAGGTGGTCTGATTAGCAAGTTTGCAGACGACACTAAGATTGGTGGAGTAGCAGATAGTGAAGGGGACTGTCAGAGAATACAGCAGAATATAGATAGATTGGAGAGTTGGGCAGAGAAATGGCAGATGGAGTTCAATCAGGGCAAATGCGAGGTGATGCATTTTGGAAGATCCAATTCAAGAGTGAACTATACAGTAAATGGAAAAGTCCTGGGGAAAATTGATGTCCAGAGAGATTTGGGTGTTCAGGTCCATTGTTCCCTGAAGGTGGCAACGCAGGTCAATAGAGTGGTCAAGAAGGCATACGGCATGCTTTCCTTCATCGGACGGGGTATTGAGTACAAGAGTTGGCAGGTCATGTTACAGTTGTATAGGACTTTGGTTCGGCCACATTTGGAATACTGCGTGCAGTTCTGGTCGCCACATTACCAAAAGGATGTAGATGCTTTGGAGAGGGTACAGAGGAGGTTCACCAGGATGTTGCCTGGCATGGAGGGCACTAGCTATGAAGAGAGGTTGAGTAGATTAGGATTATTTTCATTAGAAAGACGGAGGTTGAGGGAGGACCTGATTGAGGTGTACAAAATCATGAGAGGTATAGACAGGGTGGATGCAAGAAGATTTTTCCCAGAGTGGGGGATTCAATTACTAGGGGTCACGAGTTCAAAGTGAGAGGGGAAAAGTTTAGGGGGGATATGCGTGGAAAGTTCTTTACGCAGAGGGTGGTGGGTGCCTGGAACGCGTTGCCAGCGGAGGTGGTAGACGCGGGCACGATAGCGTCTTTTAAGATATATATAGACAGATACATGAATGGGCAGGAAGCAAGGAGATACAGACCCTCAGAGAATAGGCGACATGTTTAGATAGAGGATCTGGATCGGCGCAGGCTTGGAGGGCCGAAGGGCCTGTTCCTGTGCTGTAATTTTCTTTGTTCTTTGTTCTTTGTTCTTATATTAACTACAAGTAAAGAATAAATGGGGGCATGAGTGTGAGAATGTGTTTAAAATGTTTTCAACTTCCCTTTTTGTATTACTTTGTAATGAAATGCATTCAAAAATGGCGGTTCCTTTCTCCAAGGGTAGCGACGTTACAAGGTTTCCATATTTTTTGTTAAAATTTGAGAATCTATATTTTAAAAACTGAAAATGATTTCATGGGCATTGAATCATATTAAGATTGCTCAACTTTGTGGGTGTTTTTTTGCAAAGGAAGTTCAAAAAAAGGTTGACCAGTAATCAAGTACTGGAAAGCGTGTATATATTTACTTCATTATTGGTTAAGACTTGGTTTATAATAAATGGATAATTTTGTTGTTTATTAAAGAAGCTTGATTGGTGTGATTTGTTCTGGGGACAAATAGAGTATCTAATTGACTGTTTCGGGAAGTGGGAAAATTGAAATATATGTTGTGATCTGTGAAGAAGTGGGACTGAATTAACAGTACACTCCTTCGGCCTCAGTCGTAACAACTACTCTACTCATCTTACCTGCAAAATCATTGTTGCTGGTTGGTTGGTTCAGATCACAGCCATGCCTTCACTTTTCCCTGAGCTCAACTTGCACTTCCCTCCCTGCCAAACTTCTGCAAAGCCTGGTCTGTTGGAACTGGATGAGGGTGAATATTTAGACTGGTAGATTAGGTGCCAATCATGCCAACTGCTTTGTCGGAGATGGTTTTGAGCTTAAATGTTGCTGCAGCTTCATTCACAGTGGCAAGTGGAGATTATTCCATCACATTCCTTGTAGATGGTGGAAAAGCTTTGGAGAGTCAACAAAATACCAAGCCCCTGAACTGTTCTCACAGCCATGGCATTTATATGAATGGCCCAATTATGTTTTGAAGAAATTATGACCTCAGGATGTTGATGGTGAGATACTTAATGATGGTAATTAAAAGTCCAGGAAAGTTGGTAAAAGCGATGAAGCCATTGAATCTGCTGAATAAGGCAATATTCTTAAATATAAACAGGCAGTAAACTGATACTGCAGACCTCCCTGGTGCTAGTCAGGCTCAAATATGGAGAGTTATGCAGATTTTGATGGGCATTGACAATGCTGTAAACAGGAATAGGCACCAACATGTTGCACCATGGACATTTGACAAAATTATTGACTCAGCCATGGACATGGGTGCAATTAATCTGTAATAAACTGCATAGCAATCTAATGCCATCAAAACACAGTCCAAGTTAAAGCACATTTCTCCCTAGTTAGTGAGATACCTGGCATTGACTACTTGTGCAAGCAAAAACAATGTCTGCCTGCACACTTGATGAGCAATGCAGAGAATTTGGATAGATGTCCATCTGTCAACAGTAATGTTGATGTCTTTCTCTCTCCATCCCTCTCCCTCTCTCCTCACTGTGTCCAACCCTCTCCCCTCGATGTCCACTTCTCTCTCCTCCCACAGTTTACCACTCCCTCTCCCTCCTCTCTCCCCTCTGTGTCCTCCTTGTACTCCCCTTTGTGTGTCCCTCTCTCTTCCCCAATCTCCTCTCTTACTCTACCCTCCGCTCCCCCTCCCTCTGTCCCCCTACCTGTCCCCTCTCCCCTTCCCTCTGGCCCCTCCCTCCTCTATCCCGCTTCTCACTCTCTCCCCCCCTCTCTCTATCCCCTTTCTCTCTCACTCCCCTCTCTCTCTAGCCCCCCTTCTCTCTCCCACCTCTTTCTCTCCCCCTCCCTCCCCAACTCTTTCTCTCCCCCTCCCTCCCCAACTCTTTCTCTATCCCCTCTTTCTCTCCCCACTCTCTCCCCCTCTCCCTTTCTCTCTCCCCTACTGTCTCTCTTTCTCTCCCCCCTCCCTCTCTCCCCATCTCTCTCCCCTCTCTCTCCCCTCGCTCTTCCCATCTGCCTATAAAAAAAATCTTGCTCTGGCTCAAAGCAGTCTTCCCTTTCCAGTTCTATCATTTTATCCTGTGCACTATCCTATCTGTTCAGGCACAGGCAGGGAGCATCTGACTGACAGTGCCAGTCTTCCCAGCGAATCCAGCCTCCCCCGCACTCTTGGATGGAGATCAGTGAGCAGGCAAGCCATTCATGCTTTTGATTGGTGGGCTGGATACAAAATTTGGAAACACAAGTTAAAATGCTTGGAGCAAAACATTTAAAATTACAACAAACCTCAAAATTGTTACCATGGACACTGGTGTCCGTGTACAGATACACTGCCAACCCCTGGCTGTACAGGTGTTACTTATTTTGAACAGGTCTTCCTGAAAGAGATCGCAGTATCCACCATTTCTCACTTAGCCTTCTATACCATGGGCTGAATTTTACCAGCCCCTTCTGTGGCGGGGGGCCTATAAAATACTAGCGGGAGTGGCCCACCACGACGCACGATGCCGAGAAGGCCCGGCCAGATATTAGCGGCGGTGAGGCCTCAATGCGGCCCCCTGCCGCATGGCGGTGGGACCTACATTAAACTATTCAAAGTAGCTAAATTAAAATGCTAATGAACTTATCTGCCGTCACTGGCTGTCCCATGCTGATTTTACGGCCAACTGGCCGCAAATCGCGTGCCTTCAGAACTCCGGAAAACCATTCCTAGTGGTTGTGGGGATGGTGGAAGGGGTCAAAGATATTGAATTTTGGGGAGGAAAATTCAGAATTTCAAAGTATATTTTTTGGGGGGATAGGTCAATTTATGTGTTGAGGACTCAATGGCAGGGTGGGAGAGGGGATGCAATGTTGAAATAAACTTTTATTGAATTTTTTCATCACTCTGGCACCTTTAAATATATAAATCTAACATGAAGGGCTTGAAGCCCTTCAAAAATGATGCTGGCGCCTGTGCGGTGGCACCAGTTGCCGTTGCTGGGGACGCGGCTGCCGCCCGCTCTACATCATCGGAGGCGGTCGCTCTGCCCCCTCCTTTTAAATATCGTTGGGGGCTATGTGGCGGCACTTCCGTGTCGGAAGGCTGCCAACTTCACAGCGCAACGCCGCAAAGTGCGACACGCTGATAAAATTCAGCCCCATGTCTGTTGTTTGTGGAGCACTGTGTGCTGTTGCTGTGGTAACCAGACATGTGCAGTGGGAAGAAAATTCCAATTGGCCCACCTTTAAAAGAAGACTTCAGTTTTGCCTCTCTAGCCTTTCCCCCAATACATTTCATCTGATTGCATTGAATATATTGCAACAGCATACATTCCTGAAGTAACATGGGGCTTAACTATCCAAACCTTCTCCTGTTTGCTGGAGTACATGATTTGAACATATTCATACTTGCACTCTCCAGGAACATAAATACTGAAGCTTGGGAAGAGTGAGTACTGTACCACCTTGCTGCGATTATCATTGAGTCACCATCTGCATAATGCTTTGCACTGACACTAATTTCTAAGCTTCATAAACTTACCAGATAATTACACAAGAAATGCCACTCATACATTCTCCCATAGTCATTCCCTGTTGAACTAGCCATCAACGGCAGCAATAAAGAGAGAGAGACAATATAATATACCACAGTCTGCATTGTACATCCTGAGATAAGAATTACGTTGATAATTGAGAAAAGGTCAGATGAAAAATAAGAGCTACCATGAACTGAGCAGCTTTCATTCCCTATGTGGGCATGACAGAACATGCCGACTGTTTCAATTCCAACATCAGTTTTTTCTTCATCCATTTGCTGCAGAAAAGCTCAACAGCAACTATCATCCTTTCAATGACCCTGTCACCAATTAACAGGAGACTTAAATGAAAGACTCAAAGTGGTCTCCATGCTCCCAATCAAAGTCGTTTCCGGTGGATTCAGGATTCAGATCGAATCGCCTTCATCTGCAGTAATTCTATTCCAGATTCTGACCTTTTCTCAAGCATCAACTTAATTCTGTTTCATTATCTCTGCCTATTCCTTTCGTTAAAGATAAAATATAACAGGGCTCCGAAATTCCTTGGCTGTTACAGTGGGATTGTGTCCAACACTCTCCTCCGGTGCTAAACCTACTGCAATTTGTGGGTCAGTGGGAAGGCAGCTCATTAGCATTGGGCAGGAAGACAAAGCGGCACTTTGGACATTTCTCTGGCATTTGCCTACTGCATGCTTGGCATTGCTCCACGCATGGAGCAGGGCTGCCCAAATCTCCTCCCCTGACTGCAACAATCATCCAATTTTTGCCCTTGCTTTGGGGAGCCACTAGTCAAACAATTTTCCAAAATAGTCTTGGCTATTATTTAGAGTTCCAGGTCACTTGTACGGCATGGATCCCATTAGAGGAGCCCTGATACACCTTTGTGTGGGGTAGTACATCTCATTCACTTTAGGCATGCCAGACACTGCACAAGTGCTCGGCACTAACGGATTCAAGAGAGCGGGAATTTCCACCTCTGGGAATTGGAGCCCCTGGCCCCACCACCTGCCATCATTGACCATATCAGGGATGTTCTGCACCTTATAATTCACTGAATAAAGGCCTGACATGTTGCAAACCTAATGCAACTGGGCCCCCACTGTTTCCATGGAGGATCCGCTCGTCTCAGAGTTATGGGAGGAAACTGGTGGCATCCCCACAGAAATTCAGGGCTTTGGAATTTATTGGAAACAATATTTATATAATGAAGGAGGTTCAACAAGAAGAGCAGGGGGGGTGGGGGTTCTCCTGGTGTGCTGGCCAATAGTCATCCTTCCACCAAAATTTAAATTTTGCCCACTTCCTATTAACGACAATTGACTTTAACATAGTAAGACATAAAGAAAGAAGGACTTGCATTTATATTGTGTCTTTCACAACTTCAGGATGCCCCAAAGAGCTTTACAGCCAATGAATTAGAATCACAGAGTGATGCAACACAGAATGAGGCTACTTGGCCCATCGTGCCAGTGCTGGCTCTTTGATAGAGCTTTCCAAATAATTCCATTCTTCTCCTTTTTTTCTGATTGCCCTGCAATTTTTCTTTTCTTCAGGTATTTGTACAATTCTCTCTTAAATGTTACTACTAATTTGATTCCACCACCCTATCAGATAGTGCATTCCAGATCACAACAACTTGCTGCACAAAAAAACACTTCCTCCTGTTGCCTCTGTTCCTTTTCCCATCAATTAAATGTGTGTCCTCTCGTTGCTGACCGTTTTGACACTGGAAACAGTTTCTCCTTATGTACTCTATCAAAACAAGTTTTGATTTTGAATTCTGCTAACAAATCTCCTTTTAACCTTCTCTGCTCGAAGGAGAACAATCCAAGCTTCTTCAGTCTCACCACATAGCTGAAGTCCCTCATGCCTGATACCATTTTAGTAAATCACACCTGCACCCTCTCCAAGGTCTTGACATCCTTCCTAAAGTGTTATGCCCAGAACTAACTAAACACACTAACCCACTTGAAGCCAGTGTTTTACAAAGGATTTGCATATCTTCCTTGCTTTTGTACTCTATTCCTTTATTAATAAGTGTACTACAGGCCTCCAAACAGTCAAGGAGAGATAGAGGAGCAGATATGTAGGCAAATCTCAGAGAGGTGTAAAAATAATAGGGTAATAATAGTAGGGGATTTCAACTTACCCAATATCAACTGGGAGAGTCTTAGTGCAAAAGGCTTAAAGGGGGCGGAATTCTTAAAATGCATACAGGCAAGCTTTTTGAGCCAGTACGTAGGAAGTCTTACAAGAGAAGGGGCAGTACTGGACCTAATCTTAGGGAATGAAGATTTAAGGTAGTTATGGAAAAGGACAAAGATGGACCAGAAATAAAAGTACTGAATTGGGGGAAGGCCAATTTCAATATGATAAAAAAGGATCTGGCCAAAGTAGACTGGGAGCAGCTACTTGTAGGAAAGTCTACATCAGACCAGTGGGAGTCATTCAAAGAGTAAATAGTGAGAGTTCAGGGCCAACATGTTCCCATTAAGGTGAAGGGTAGGGCCAACAAGTCCAGGGAACCCTGGATGTCAAGGGATATAGAGGATTGGATCAGGAAAAAAAAAGGAGGCTTATGGCAGATTCAGAGCGCTGAAAACAGCGGAGGCACGTGAGGACTATAGAAAGTGTAGGGGGGTACTTAAAAACGTAATTAGGAAAGAGAAGAGGGGACATGAAAAAACACTGGCGGGCAAGAAAAAGGAAAATCCTAAGGCGTTTTATAAGTATATTAAGGGCACAAGTATAACCAGGGAAAGAGTAGGGCCCGTTCGGGATTAAAGTGGCAATCTGTGTGTGGAGCCGGAAGACAAAGGTGAGGTATTAAATGATTATTTTTCATCTGTGTTCACAATGGAGAAGGACGACGTAGGTGTAGAGATAAGGGACGGGGGATTGTGATATACTCGAACATATTAGCGTTGAAAGGGAGGAAGTATTAACTGTTTTAGCGGGCTTAAATGTGGATAAATTCCCAGGCCCAGATGAGATATATCCCAGGCTATTATGTGAGGCAAGGGAGGAGATAACAGGGGCTCTGGAACAAATTTTCAAATTCTCTCTGGCCACAGGAGAGGTACCAGAGGACTGGAGGACAGCGAATGTAGTACCATTATTCAAGAAGGATAGCAGGGATAAACCAGGTAATTACAGGCCAGTGAGTCCAACATCAGTGGTAGGAAACTATTGGAAACATTTCTGAGGGACAGGATTAATCTCCACTTGGAGAGGCAGGGGTTAATCAGGAATAATCAGCATGGCTTTGTCAGGGGAAGATCGTATCTAACTAACTTGATTGAATTTTTAAGTGAAAGTGACGAGATGTGTAGATGAGGGTAAAGCAGTTGATGTACTCTACATGGACTTCAGTAAGGCTTTTGATAAGGTCCCGCATGGGAGATTGGTCAAGAAGGTAAGAGCCCGTGGGATCCAGGGCAATTTGGCAAATTGGATCCAAAATTGGTTTAGTGGCAGGAGGCAGAGGATGATGATCGAGGGTTGTTTTTGCGAGTGGAAGCCTGTGACCAGGCATCAGGGATCAGTGCTGGGACCCTTGCTGTTTGTAGTGTACATTAATGATTTAGATGTGAATATAGGAGGTATGATCAGTAAGTTTGCAGATGACACGAAAATTGGTGGTGTCGTAAATAGTGAGCAGGAAAGCTTTAGACTACAGGACAATATAGATGGGCTGGTAAGATGGGCAGAGCAGTGGCAAATGGAATTTAATCCTGAGAAGTGTGAGGTGATGCATTTTGGGAGGACTAACAAGGCAAGGGAATATACATTGGATGGTAGGACCATAGGAAGTACAGAGGGTCAGAGGGACCTTGGTGTACTTGTCCATAGATCACTGAAGGCAGCAGCACAGGTAGATAAGGTGGTTAGGAAGGCATATGGGATACTTGCCTTTATCAGGCAAGACATAGAATATAAGAGCAGGGAGGTTATGATGGAAATGTATAAAACGCTAGTTAGGCCACAGCTGGAGTACTGTGTACAGTTCTGGGCATCACACTATAGAAAGGATGTGATTACCCTGGAGAGGGTGCAGAGGAGATTCACCAAGATGTTGCCTGGGCTGGAGCATTTCAGCTGTGAAGAGAGACTGAAAAGGCTCTGGGTGTTTTCCTTAGAGCAGAGAAGGCTGAGGGGGGACATGATTGAGGTACACAAAGTTATGAGGAGCATTGATAGGTTAGATAGGAAGAAACTTTTTCCCTTAGCAGAGGGGTCAATAACCAGGGGGCATAGATTTAAGGTAAGGGGAAGGAGGTTTAGAGGGAATTTGAGGACAAATGTTTTCACTCAGAGGATGGTTGGAATCTGGAATGCACTGCCTGAAGTGGTGGTAGAGGCAGGAACCCTCACAACATTTAACAAGTATTTAGATGAGCACTTAAAACGCCATAGCATACGATGCTACAGGCCAAGTGCTGGAAAATGGTATTAGAATAGTTAGGTGCTTGATGGCCAGCACAGACACGATGGGCCGAAGGGCCTGTTTCTGTGCTGTATAACTCTATGAGTCTAATAAAGACATGGAACCCTGCTGTATGTTTTTTTTTAAACGGCCTTCTCAACTTGTCTTACCACCATCAAAGATGGGCGGCACAGTGGCGCAGTGGTTAGCACACAGCCTCACAGCTCCAGTGACCCAGGTTCGATTCTGGGTACTGCCTGTGTGGAGTTTGCAAGTTCTCCCTGTGACCGTGTGGGTTTTCGCCGGGTGCTCCGGTTTCCTCCCACAGCCAAAGACTTGCAGGTTGATAGGTAAATTGGCCATTATAAATTGCTCCCAGCATAGGTAGGTGGTAGGGGAATTGAGGGAAGGTGGGGATGTGGTAGGGAATATGGGATTAATATAGGATTAGTATAAATGGGTGGTTGATGGTTGGCACAGACGTGGTGGGCCAAAGGGCCTGTTTCAGTGCTGTATCTCTAAAAAAAAAATTTGTGAACATACACTTCCAGGATTCTGGGTTCCTGCAGCCCCTTTAAAATTGTACCATTTAGTTCATATTGCCTGTGCTCATTCTTCCTACCAAAATGTATCACTTCACTCTTCTTTGTATTTAATTTCATCTGTCATATGTCTGCCCATTTCACCAATCTATCTGTGTTCTCCTGTCATCTTTTACTATCCTCCTCATTGTTTATGACGTCTCCGAGTCTCTTTCATGGTGTTGGGCGTTGCTGGCAAGGCCGGCACTTGTTGCTAGGCCTTTTCAGTTAAGATTACAAGAACACAAGAAATAGGAGCAGAAGTAGACCATATGACCCGTCGAGCCTGCTCCGCCATTCAATACGATCACGGCTGATCTCAGGCTTCAATTCCACTTTCCTGCCCGCTCTCCATATCCCTTGATTTGCTGCAAGACCAAAGATCTATCTATCCCAGCCTTAAATGTATTCAATGATGGAATATCCACAACCCTCTAGGGTAGGGAATTCCAAAGATTCACAACCCGTTGAATGTAGTAATTTTTCCTTATCTCAGTCCTGAATGATCGGTCCCTTATCCTGAGACTGTGCACCCGCATTCTAGATTCCCCAACCAGCAGAAATAATCTCTCAGCTTCTACCCTCTCAAGATTTAAGAGTCAACCACATTGCTGTGGGTCTGGGGATTTGTGTAGGCCAGAGCAAGTAAAAACAGCAGATTTCCTTCCCTAAAGGACATTAGAGAACCAGATGTATTTTTACAACAATCGATGATAGTTTCATGACACCATTACTGAGACTCACTATTAATTCCAGATGTTTGTTAATTAATTGAATTTAAATTCTACCAGCTGCCGTGGTAGCTACACCACCATCTCCCCTTAAGTCCAGGTCATTAAAATATCGCAGCAGAAAGAGCAGCTGTGCTAATAGCAACCTCTGGGGAACACCAATGTGTATCTCCCTCCAGTCTGAAAAGCAACCATGCACCTGTCCTTTAGTTTCATCACTGTTGTAATGTAGGAAAGTTGACAGCTAATGTGTACATAGCAAGGTCTCACAGAGAGCAATGAGGTAATGATCAGATAATCTGCTTTAGTGATGTTAGTTGAGGGAGAAATATTAGCCAGGACAGCAGGAGGAGCTCTCCTGCTTGTCTTCAAAAATAATGCATTGGGGTGTTTTGTGACCACCTGTGAGGGCAGAAGGGGCCTCAGTTTACCATCTTAATTGAAAAATGGCACCTCCAACCATGCAGCATTCCCACAGTACTGCACTGAAGTGTCAGTAACGTTTTAACAAACATGCTAAATTCTGTTGGAAGGGCACTGAAATAAAACTGGCGAAGGGCTGATTAAGGTCTTTAGATTATCCAGGTTCACATAGAAAGAATGACCCTTTGGGAATGCTGAAAAGCTGCTCGCACCTGAGAAACCATGCCAGCAGCAGTGACCAGATAAACGCAGGAAAGCAGATTCGGAATAAAAATGAGGGAAGCCTTGCTTTAAGCATACAACACCTGCAAAACTATTCCTGTAAGTCACTCACTAGCATGCCCAGGGTTGCTTTATGTTTTTATTGCTGTCACAAAGTGGGATTGCACAGATTACCATAAGCAACCACCAAGGTACAAAAGAAAACCACAAGTGCTGGGAATCTGGAATTAAAAACAGAACATTCGGAAATAGACAGCAGGTTAATTAGTATCTAAAAGAGGAAGAAAGAAAGTAATGTTTCAGGTAACAAGGGCTGAATTTTGCGGGGTAGGTCGCAATCCTGATGTTGGCCTCCATTCCATGTCAGAAACCTGGAAGTGACTGTGGCAAGATGTGACTATCAAATGAAAAGAAACGTGGTAGTGGTAGGGGATAGGAAAGAGTGAAGAATAGATACTGTTCCCCTGCAGCCGAGATCAGGAGTTCCAAAGGTTATGTTGCCTGCCTGGCACCAGGGTTCAGCACATCTCCCCGCAGCTAGAGAAAAATTTGGGGTAGTAGGGGGAAGATTCAGATAGCATGGTCCACGTAAGAACCAATGATATTAGTAGCAATAAGAATGAGGTTTTGTGGAGGGAATTTGAGCAATTTGGTTCAAATTAATAAGCAGAACCTCAAGTGTAATAATCTTTGGATTAATACATACGCATTTGGCATGGGACCAAACAGATTGGAGAATTAAACACATGGCTCAAAAGAGTGGCCTACATCCTACAGTTCTAAAAGTGGTAGCTGCAGAGATAGTGGATGCACTGGTTATGATTTTCCAAAATTCCCTAGATTTAAGAATGGTCCCAGCAGTTGGAAATTAACAAATGTAACTCCTCCATTCAGGAAGGAGGGTAACTACAGGCCAGTTAGCCTGACATCAGTCATCAGGAAAATGTTGGAATCTATTATCAAGGAAGTCTGAACAATGTACTTAGAAAATTATAGGATAATTAGACAGAGTCAATATGGTTTTATGAAAGGGAAATCATGTTTGTCAAATTTATTAGAGGTTTTGAGGATATAATTAGTAGGGTACATAAAATGGAGCCATCAGTTGCAGCATACTTGGATTTTAAAAAAAAATTCTATAAGGTGCAGACAAAAGGTTAATACTCAAGATAAGGGTTCTTGGAACTCGGGAAATGTATTAGCATGGATGGAGGATTGGTTAACCAACAGGAAGCATAGACCAGGAATAAACAGGTAATTTTCAAGTTGGCTGTAACTAGCAGATAGCCACAAGGATTAGTGCTGGGGCCTCAGCTATTTACATAAAAATATAAGAAATAAGAGCATGAGTAGGCCATTCGGCCACTCGAGCCTGTTCCGCCATTCAATAAGATCATAGCTGACCTGATTGTGTGGCCTTAACTCCACTCACTTTCCTGCCTGCCCCCATACCTCTTGACTCCCTTGTAAATCAAAAATCTGTCTACAATTGATATTAATGACAGACAAAGAGACTGAGAGTAATGTATCCAAGTTTGCTAATGATACAAAGCTACGTGGAAATGTAAGCTCTGAGGAGAACACAAAGAAGCTTCAAAGAGATATAGACAGGTTAAGTGAATGGGCAACAAGGTGACAGATGGAGTATAATATGGGGAAGTGTGAAGTTATTCACTTTGGCATAAAGAGCAAAAAAGCAGAATATATTTTAAAAGGCGTGTAACTTCTAAATGTTGATGTTCAGAAAGACTTGGGTGTACTCCTACAAGGAGCACAGAAGGTTAGCATGGAGATACAGCAAGCGATTAGGAAAGTTTATTTTTTAAAAATTCTTTCGCAGGATGTGGGCGTCGCTGGCTAGGCCATCATTTATTGCCCATCCAAAATGGCACGTTGGTCTTGATTGCAAGGGAATTGGTGTACAAGAATAAGGAAGTCTTGCTACAATTGTATAGGGCTTTGATGAGATCAAACCTGGCGTACTGTGAGCAGTTTTAATCTTCATACCTTTCAAAAGATATATTTGCCTACGAGGCGGTACAGCGAAGATTCGCTAAATTATTTAGAGATACAGCACTGAAACAGGCCCTTCGGCCCACCTAGTCTGTGCCGACCAACAACCACCCATTTATGCTAACCCTACAGTAATCCCATGTTCCCTACCTACACTAGGGGCAATTTATAACAGCCAATTTACCTATCACCTGCAAGTCTTTGGATGTGGGAGGAAACCGGAGCACCCAGAGAAAACCCACGCAGACACAGGGAGAACTTGCAAACTCCACACAGGCAGTACCCAGCATCGAACCCGGGTCCCTGGAGCTGTGAGGCTGCGGTGCTAACCACTGCGCCACTGTGCCTCCCTAGTTCCTGGGCTGAGATGGTTACCCTATGATGAGAAGCTGAGAAAATTGGATCTATACTCTCTGGAGATTAGAAGAATGAAAGGTGATCTCATTGAAACATACAAGATTCTGAATGGGGTTGGACATAGTAGATACTGAGAGGTTGTTGCCCCTGGCTGGGGTATCTAGAACAGGGGGAACAGTCTCAGGATACGGGGTCAATCATTTAGGATTGAGACGAGAAGAAATTTCTTCATTCAGAGGTTGTGAATCTTTGAATTGTCTCCCCAGAGGTTTGTGGATGTTCCATCATTGAGTATATTTAAGATATATTCATAGTATATTCACTAATCTAGTGAACCTTCGCTGTACCGCCTCCAAGGCAAATATATCCTTCCATATCCTTATCGTACACCAGGTGTGATCACATCAAAGCCCTATACAATTGTAGCAAGACTTCTTTATTCTTTTACACCAATCCCCTTGCAATAAAGGCCAACGTGCCATTTGGAATGGGCAATAAATGCTGGCCTAGCCAGCGACATCCATATCCTGTGAGGAATTTTTCAAAAATTAACTTTCTTAATTGCTTGCTGTATCTGCTTGCTAACTTTCTGTGTTCACAGATTTTTGGTAACTCAGGGAATCAAGGGACATGCAGAGCAGGCAGGAAAGTGGAGTTGAGGCACAAGATCAGCCATGATCATATTGAATGGTGAAGCAGGCTCAAGGGACAATATGGTCTACTTCTGCTCCTATTTCTTATCTTCTTATGTTCAAGCAGACTGTCTTCAGCATTATCTCAGCCTTGAATAATGCTTAGAATGAAATCAAAGACAAGGAATGGGAGAAAAATACTTTGATAAGGAATTTTACTCTCAATAAAAGTATCTTCTGGCCGAATATGTTCCACTGGTTCAAAAGAAGTAACAAGAAAGACAACTCTTTTTAATCTTTCTCAACCATATAAAATAGAACAGTAGCTGGAACTGAGCCATCAATGTCTGGGTTTGAATCTGGGTCTATACAGAGTTTGCAGACTTCAGGCTGTGGAGCTGCTCTAAGTGCTGTAAGTGGCTAGAGAAAGGAAATAATTGGCCATGATTTCCACTTCTGATCACTTGGAAAATTGCCCTATTGGAAAGCATGATAATGTGTGCATTTGTTGAGGTCAGGCTTAAAATCTGATGCCCTCCAGGAATGAATAGCCTGCCAACACTCACCATTTAGATTCTTATATGAAGTGTAGCCACCTGGATGTTTCAGCATTCCTCATCAGGGGGCTTGGAAGGTAACTGTTGGCTGCCATGCCTGTGGAATCTTATCCTAACATAGAGTCAATACATTCAGGAGAGGAGGAGGAGAGAAATATGTTGAGAAGCAATCATTATTATTTCACTCTCTGAATTATTTCTTGTAAAAATAACTAATGGTATAAAACTTCAAACCCTCAAACAGCAGCAAATATAGGATTTGAGCTCTTCCCTTGCTCTTTCGTGTGGTTTGCATATAAAAATGTGGTTCTGGGCCACTCCAGACAGAGTGTCACAACAAAACTAGCAAAGGCAGCCCCAGCATGGGCAAACAATAGGGGTCCTTCCATGCCATCTCAGAACTGATCAAATTGGACCCAAAATCACATTACAGGCTTTGTAAAACGATATTGCATTTTTAATGAATATTTTTAAAAATCTGTTAACCTTAATTTAAATTTCTTTTTAAAGTTCTGACTACATACTACTGTATTTTTTAAGTGATGACATATAGAATAACATGTTTCATCCTTAAGTAAGGAGTAACAGAGATTTATCTCTTCACTTAATCTATTAAATACTTAGTCGAACAGACAAAGGTACGAATTAGGAGCGGAAGAAGGCAATTCGGCTCCTTCGAGCCTGCTCCACCGTTTAATAAGATCATAGCCGATCTGATTGTGGCCTCGACTCTACTTTCCCACCTACCCCCCAATACCCTTCGACTCTATTGTTAGTCAAGAAATTACAGGTAAGTTAGCTGTAACATCTGTCTTAGGGAAACTGTTGGAAGCTTTTATTAAAGACTTTATAGCAGGGCGCTTAGAAAAATTCAAGATAATCAGGCAGAGTCAACATGGTTTTGTGAAAGGGAAATCGTGTTTAACCAATTTATTGGAGTTCTTTGAAGAAGTAACATGTGCTGTGGATAAAGGGGAACCAATGAATGTACTGTACTTAGATTTCCAGAAGGCATTTGATAAGGTGCCACATCAAAGTTTATTGCAGAAAATAAAAGCTCATGGTATAGGGGGTAACATTTTGGTATGTATAGAAGATTGGCTAGCTAACAGGAAACAGAGAATAGGCATAAATGGGTAATTTTCGGGTTGGCAAGATGTAATGAGTAGTGTACCGCAGGGATCAGTGCTGGGGCCTCAACTTTTAAAATTTATATAAATGACTTGGATGAAGGAACTGAAGGTATGGTTGCTAAATTTGCTGATGACACAAAGATAGGTAGGAAAGTAAGTTGTGAAGAGGACGTAAGGAGGCTACAAAGGGATATAGATAGGTTAAGTGAGTGGGCAAAGGTCTAGCAAAGGGAGTATAATGTGAGAAAATGCGAAATTGTCCATTTTGGCAGGAAGAATAAAAAGCATATTATCTAAATGGTGAGAGATTTCAGAGTTCTGAGATGCAGAGGAATCTGGGAGTTCTCGTGCATGAATTGCAAAAGGTTAGAATGCAGACTCAGCAAGTAATTAGGAAAGCTAACAGAATTTTATTGCTTATTGCGAGGGGAATTAAATACAAAAGTAAGGAGGTTATGCTTCAGTTATATAGGGCATTGGTGAGACCACATCCGGAGTACTGTGTACAGCATTGGTCTCCTTATTTAAGGAAGGATGTAAATGCATTGGAAGCAGTCCAGAGAATGTTTACTGGACTAATACCTGGAATGAGTGGGTTGTCTTATGAGGAAAGGTTGGACAGGCTAGGCTGATATCTGCTGGAGTTTAAAAGAGTAAGAGGCGACCTGATTGAAACACATAAACTCCTGGGGGGTCTTGACAGGATGAATGTGGAAAGGATGTTTCCTCCTGTGGGCGAACCTAGAACTAGGGGTCACTGTTTAAAAATAAGAGGTCACCCATTTAAGACAGAGATGAGGAGAATTTTTTCTCTCAGAGGGCAGTGAGTCTTTGGAACTCTCTTCCTCAAAAGGTGGTGGAAGCAAAGTCTTTAAGTATTTTTAAGGGAAAGGTAGATAGATTGTTGATAAACAAGGGGGTGAAAGGTTATCGGAGGAAGGCGGGAATGTGGAGTCGAGGTTACAATCAGATCAGTCATGATCTTGTTGAGTGACGGAGCAGACTCAAGGAGCCGAGTGCCTGCTCCTGCTCCTAATTTGTATGTTTGTATGTTCGTAAGAATTTATCTACCTCTGCCTTAAAAATATTCAATGAACCTGCCTCCATCACTCTCTGGGGAAGAGAGTTTCAAAGGCTCACAACCATTCAAAGAAAAAAAATTCTCCTCATCTCAATCTTAAATGGACAAACCCTTATCTTTAAACAGTGACCCCTAGTTCTAGTCTCTCCCACAAGGGGAAACATCCTTTCAACCTCCACCCTGTCAAGTCCCCTAAGGATCTTACATGTTTCAATAAAATTACCTATCTTTCTTCTAAACTCCAATGGATACAGACCCAACCTGTCCAACCTTTTTTCATAAGATAACCCCTCCCCCTCCATCCCAAGTATCAGTCGAGTGAACCTTCTCTGAACTGCCTCTAATGCATTTCTAACCTTTCTTAAATAAGGAGACCTAAACTGTACGCAGTTCTCCAGTTGTGGTCTCACTAATACCCTACCCAACTGTAGCAAAACAACCCTACTTTTATATTCCAGCCCCCTTGCAATAAACAACAACATTCCATTTGCCTTCCTAATCACTTGCTCTGTCGGCATATCAATCTTTTGTGATGCATGCACCAGGACACCCAGATCCCTCTGTACCTCAGAGTTCTGCAATCTCTCTCCATTTAAATAATATGATGCTTTACTATTCTTCCTGCCAAAATAGGTAACTTCACATTTTCCCACATTGTACTCCATTTGTCCAATTTTTGCCCACTCACTTAAACTATCTATAACCCTTTGCAGACTTCTTATGTCCTCTTCACAACTTACTTTCCTGCCTATCTTTGTGTCATCAGCAAATTTAGCAACCATGCATTCGGTCTCTTCATCCAACTCATTGATATAAATTATAAATAGTTTAAGACCCAGCACTGATCCCTGTGGCACTCCACTCGTCACTACTTGCCAACCCGAAAATTATTAATTTATGTCTACTCTCTGTTTCCTGTTAGCTAACCAATCCTCTATCCTATTAATATGTTACACCATCAGCTCTTATTTTGTTTAATAACCTTTGATGTCACACCTTGTCAAATACCTTCTAGAAATCCAAGTACACCACATCCCCTGGTTCCCCTTTATCCACATTGTTTGTTACTTCCTCAAAGAACTTCAATAAATTAGTCAAACATGATTTCCTTTTCATAAAACTATCTTGACTGCTGCCTGATTACATTGAGATTTTCTAAGTGCCCTGCTATAACCTCCTTAATAATAGATTCTAGCAGTTTCCCTATGACAGATGTTAAGCTAACTGGCCTGTAGTTTCCTGCTTTCTGTTTCCCTTCTTTCTTGAATAGAGGAGTCGCATTCACTATTTTCAAATCTAATGGGGCCTTTCCAGACTCTAGACAATTTTGGAAAATTAAAACCAATGCATCTACTGTCTCAGCAATCACTTATTTTAAGTCCCTGGGATGAAGTCCATCAGGACCTGGTGACTTGTCAGCTTTTAGTTCTAATAATTTTTCAGTACCCTTTCCCTAGATATTATAATTATTTTAAGTTCTTCCCTCTCTTTCATCTCCTGAGTCATAATTATTTCTGGGATGTTATTTGTATCCTCTACAGTAAAGACAGATGCAAAATATCTGTTCAATTTATCTGCCATCTCCTTATTTTCCATTATTAATTCCCCAGACTCACTCTCTAGAGGACCAATGCTCACTTTACTTATTCTTTTCCTTTTTAATTACTTGTAAACATTCTTGCTATCTATTTTTATATTTTTAGCTTTCTCTTGTACTCCCTCCTTATTAACCTTTTTGACATTTTTTGCTATTATTTATATTCTGTCTAAACTTCTGACCTACCACTCATCTTCACTGAATTATACGCTTTTTCTTTCAATTTGATACTGTCTTTAACTTCCTTAGTTGGCCCGGATGGAGCATACTTCCCTTAGAGTCTTTCTTTCTCACTGGAATGTATCTTTTCTGAGTATTCTGAAATATCTCCTGAAATGTCTGCCACTGCATCTCTACTGACCTATCTCTTAACTTAATTTTCTAGTTTAATTTCGCCAGCTCTGCCTTTGTGCCCTCATAATTGCCCTTATTTAAGTTTAAAACACTCGTCTTAGATTCGTCCTTCTCTCCCTCAAACTGAATGTGAAATTTGACCATATTATGATCACTGCTACCTAGCAGCACCTTCACTATTAATTAATCCTGTCTCATTGCACAGTACCAGATCTAGTATAGCCTGCTCTCTGGTTGGCTTTAGAATGTGCTGCTCCAAGATACTGTCCTGAAAACACTCTATGAACTCATCATTCAGGCTACCTTTGCCAATCTGATTCATCCAATCTATATGTAGATTAAAATCACCCATGATTATCATTACACCTTTCTCACAAATCCTCATTATTTAATCCCGTACACCCCACCCTAAAGCTTGGCTACAGTTATGGGGCCTATAAACCACTCCCATAAGTAACTTCTTATCTTTACTGTTTCTCATCTCTACCCAAACTGATTCTACATCTCGATCTCCAGAAGTAAGGTCATCTCTCTCTATTGTACCAATATCATTCTTAATTAGCAGAGCTACCCCTCCACCTTTTCCTAGCTTTCTGTCCTTCCTAAATGTCCTGTACCCTTGAATCTTCATCTCCAGGCTGGCAACCGTGACTCTGTAATGGCAATCAGATCATAAGTATTTATTACTA
The DNA here is from genome assembly GCF_036365525.1 of Heterodontus francisci. Classification (NCBI taxonomy): domain Eukaryota; kingdom Metazoa; phylum Chordata; class Chondrichthyes; order Heterodontiformes; family Heterodontidae; genus Heterodontus; species Heterodontus francisci. Next base: position 44,971,923 of record NC_090375.1, read on the forward strand.
TTTGCGCTGCTTTGTTATGAATGCTATTCGTGGGTGTGGGGTTAATTTTGACTTTATGCGATAGTGTAATGCATCTGGTAGCGAGTCAGCAGCCCATTTTATATCTTTTGTGATTTCTGTTTATGTTGACGAGTGAATTGATCAATTTGACCAGGATAGTCTCACTGCAGTGCAGAACCTGAACTGAAGGCACTCAAGCAGGAAGTTGTGGGTGAGGTGAGCATGGATCTGGGAGATGACAATGTATTCAAGGGCCTGAGAATGGAAGGGAAGGTTAGAATGAAGTAGTGATGGGGCAGACAGAAGGCAGCTATGACAACAGTGTTGAAGGGAGGAGAAATGATGCATTGAGTAAAGGGAGCAGGCAGGGATTATTGGAGGATGGGAACGTAGTAAACCAATTAGGAGTGGGGTGGGGAGGAAATCCAGTGAGCAGAAGCAGGGAGTCATGGAAGAGATGAAGGATGAGTGTAGCGAGGGTAGGGGAAGATGGAGAGAAGACGTAAAGTGATATCACTAAGACTCATAGAATCACAGAATTATTACAGCACAGAAGGAGGTAATTCAGCCCATCATGTCTGTACTGGCTCTCCAAATCAGCAATTCACTTAGTACCAGTCCCCCGACTTCTTCCCATAACCCTGTATATGTTCTCCCTTTTCAGGGAACTATCTAATTCCCTTTGAGTGCCTCGATTGATCCTGTCTCCACTGCACTCTAAGGCAGTGCATTCCAGATCCAAACCACTCGCTTTGTGAAAAATCTTTTCCTCATTTTGCCATTGCTTCTTTGCCAATTACCTTAATTCTGTGCCCTCTTGTTCTTGATCCTTTCGCGAGGGGAAGCAGTTTCTCTCTATCTACTCTGTCCAGACCCCTCATGATTTTGAACTCCTTTGTCAAATCTCCTCTCAGCCTTCTCTTCTCCAAGGAAAACACCTCCAACTTCTCCAATCTATCTTTGTAAATGAAGTTCCTCATCCCTGGAACCATTCTCATGAATCTTTTCTGCATTCTCTCCAATGCCTTTAAATCTTTCCTTAAATGCTGGGCCCAGAAATGGACGCAATACTCCAATTGAAGCCAAACCAGTGTTTTATACAAGTTCAACATAACCTCCTTGCTCTTGTACTCTATGCCCCTATTAATTAAGCCCAGGATACTGTATACTTTATTGTCTGCACTCTCAACATGTCCTACCACCTTCAATGACTTATGCACATATCGCTCAGATCCCTGTGTTCCTGCACCCCTTTTAGAGTTGGACCCTTTATTTTATATTGTCTCTGCATGTTCTGCCTACAAAAATGAATCACTTTACATTTCTCCGCATTGAAGTTTATCTGCCACTTGTCCGCCCATTCCACTAGCTAGTCTTTTGAAGTTCTATACCAGGGTTGTTTAACCTTTACGAGCAGAGGGCTGCTTTACGATTTTTCTCAGCACAGGAGACTGGTGGGCAAATTTTGAAAGACAAAGGCATTAAAAATTCATCTTACTAATAAAAAAAACAATAAAAGTGCATTATTGTGAAGAAGCTTTAAATGAGAAAACTAATTTATTCACTTACTTTCTTGTGACTATATTGAAAACTGATTTAGTGACATACCTGGCATTGTTTTTGCTTGTATAAGTAGTCAATCTCTGCCCGCACACTTGATGTTGTGATGCAGAGTATTCTGGATAGATATCCATCTGTCAGGAGTGATCTTGATCTCTCTCTCTCTCTCTGTCTCTCTCTCTCCCTGTGTTCGCCTATCTCTGTGTTGTTCCCCCCCAACCCGTGTCGTCCTCTTTCTGTGTTCGCCTGCATCCTCCAGTCTCTCTGTCCCCCTACCCCTTTGTTCCCCCTCTCTCTCTGCTTTCCCTCTCTCTCTGTTTGCCCCCTCTCTCTCCCTCTGTTCCTGCTTTCTCTGTTCCCCTCTCTCTTTGTTCCCCCCTCTCTCTATTCCCCTCTCTTTCTGTCCCCCCCCTCTCTTCTCTGTCCCCTCTCTCTGTTTTCCCCCTCTTTCTCTGTTTCCCCTTTCTCTCTTTGTTTTGCCCTCTCTCTCTTCCCCTCTCTCTTTGTCTCTCCCTCTCTCTTTTCCCCTCTCTCTGTTTCCCCCCTCTCTGTTCCCCTCTCTCTCTGTCCCCCCCTCTCTCTGTCCCCCCTCTCTGTTTTCCCCTCTCGCTCTCTGCTTTCCCCCTCTTTCTCTGCTTCTCCTCTCTTTGTTTCCCCCTCTCTTTATTTCCCCCTCTCTCTGTTCCCCCCTCTCTCTGTTCCCCCCTCTCTCTGTTCCCCCCTCTCTCTGTTCCCCTCATCTCTCTGTTTCCCCCATCTCTCTGTTCCCTCTCTCTCTGTTTTCCCCTCTCTCTCTGTTTTCCGCTTTCTCTCTGTTCCCCCTCTCTGTTTTTCCCCTCTCTCTGTTCCCCTCTCTCTTTGTTTCCCCCCTCTCTCTGATATCCTCTCTCTTTGATTCCGCCTCTCCCTGTTCCCCTCTCTCTCTGTTCCCCTCTCTCTTTGTTCCCCTCTCTCTTTGTTTACCCCTCTCTCTGTTCCCCTCTCTTTTTGTTCCCCTCTCTTTTTGTTCCCCTCTCTCTTTGTTTTCCCCCTCTCTCTGTTTCCCCCATCTCTCTCTGTTCCCCCCTCTCTCTTTGTTTCCTCCTCTCTCTGTTCCCCTCTCTCTCTGTTCCCCTCTCTCTCTGTTCCCCTCTCTGTTTCTGCTTCAGCAGCTGAGCTGTGAAACTGACAGTGCGATGTTTTTAAAAGGCCACTCTGCAAGAAGAAGACAAAGGGAAATTTCCCATCTCCAGTCACGGAGCGCAGGGAAGGATGAGGGACAACCCCAGGTACTGTTTGCATCCGTGGGCTGGATGGGAACCTTTGGCAGGCCAGATCCTGGCCCGTGGGCCATATGTTGGGCAATCCTGTTCTACACTATCCTCCTGACAGTTCACAATGTTTCCAAGTTTCATATCATCTGCAAATTTTGAAATTATGCTCTGTACACCAAGGTCTAAATTATTAATATATATCAGGAAGAGCAAGGATCCCTGCACAGACCCCTGGGGAGCTCCACTACAAACCTTCCTCCAGTTCAAAAAAATCCATTAACCACGACAACACTCAATATGAACGCATGGCCCCGAGCTTCCGGTTGGTTGCCATTTCAACACCCCTGTCCTGCTCTCATGCCCACATGTCTGTCCTTAGCTGCTCCATTGTTCCAGTGAACATCAATGCAAGCTCGAGGAGCAGCACCTGATGTTTGGATTAGGCACTCTACAGCCTTGCGGACTGAGAATAGAGTTCAATCATTTCAGAGCATGACTGGCCTTTTTATATATTTTTTTTATTTTATTGTATTTATTTTTTAACCATGTGGTTGTTTTTCATGTAGTCAGAGCTGCTCATTATTCTGCTGTTAGCACTCTCTCTGGACTCTTTCACAAGCATTAACACACTCTTTGCCTTTGTCCCAGGACAACTTTGTTATTTAATCTCTCCTGCCCTCTGCCCTATCACATAACCTTCTCTTTTGTTATTTTCCTTTCCAACCACTCCCTCCCCATTTCACTTGCTTAAAACCTAATTCTTTTCTAACCTTTGCCAGTTCTGATGAAAGGTCACAGACCTGAAACGTTAACTCTGCTTCTCTCTCCACAGATGCTGCCTGACCTGCTGAGTATTTCCAGCACTTTCTGTTTTTATTCCATTAACCACTACTTTCTGTTTCCTGTCACTCAGGCAATTTTGTATCTATGGTGTTACTGTCCCTTTTATTCCATGACCTTTGCTCACAGGTCTGTTGTGTGGCATGGTATCAAATGCCTTTTGGAAGTCCATATACTCCACATCAACAGCATTGCCCTCATCAAGTCTCTTGGTTATCCCTTCAAACACTCCATAAAGTTAGTTAAACATGATTTTCCCTTAACAAATCCATGCTGGCTTTCCTTAGTTAACCCGCATTTGTCCATGTGATTATTAATTCTGTTCCAAGTTATTGTTTCTACAGGTTTCCCCACCACCAATGTTAAACTGTCTGGCCTGTAAATACTGGGCTTATCTTTACATTCTTTTTTGAACAAGGAAGTAAATGTTCAATTCTCCATCCTCTGTCACCATCCCTGAGTCTAAGAAAGACTGAAAAATTATGGTCAATGCCTCCACAATTTCCACTCTCACTTCCCTCAGTATCCTTGGATGCATCTCATTCAGTCCTGGTGCCTTATCTACTTTAAGTCTAGACAGCTTATCTAATACCTCCTCCTTATCAGTTTTAAATCCTTCCAGTGTATTAATTACCTCCTCTTTCACCTTGATCTGAGTAGATGCTTCTTCTTTGTTAAGGACAGATGCAAGTATTCATCTAATACCTTAGCTATTACCTCTGCCTCCATGTGTAAATCCCCCTTTTGATCCCTAATCAACCCTACTCCACCCTTTTACCATTTTTAAGGCAATAAAAGCCTTCAGGATTCTCTTTTATGTTAGCTGTCAGTCTCTTTTCATACTCTTATATGGGTCTGGGAGGCAACCATGCAATGCAGCGTCGTAAGCTGAGTTTGGCCTTACCCAATATCTACGATCATTGAACAGGAACAGGAGTACTTCCCTAACCTAAGGTGTGCTGAAGCTAATTGTGGCAGCCCACTCCAGCTAAAATCAGAAAACTAAGCACAGAGGAAGCTGGGCTTTCTTTGTCAGCATGAGTCACCATCTATCACTTGGTGCATTCAGACATTAGACTATTAAGGAGGTCAAGTTGTTATAATTTAGTAGTTCAGCCATCCACACGGGCCCTTCACTTCGCTGACATCAGTCCATTCCTTGCACACTCTTCTCCCTTTCTCCTCCATTAGCGGCCTCTTTTTTTTAGCTGCTGGCACCTGGTGCTTTGCAATTTCCAGCCCTGAGGTATATCCACCTCCCTGTCAGCTTTCAAATACCTCCGAAAAATCTTTCTCTTCAACTGTGCTTTCCATTTGTACCCCCAACTTCTTTCTTTTCTATTTGTTGTGCCCTTTCTCTCCATTATTAAAGAAAATAACACTGAATGATCCTCCAGTATTCCATTTAGATAGTCTGGGGTCTGCAACACAGTTGTGTTGATGATTGAGGTTTCATTTTGAGGATTACTCCTCCCAAGAATTGATTTTCAATCAGAAAGCTGTTCACAGAAAATTGTTTCTCTTATCCAATCAGAAAACTGGGATGCTGATTAAAATGTGTAATTATTCTTTGTGACTGACAGCATGTGGTTAAGAAGGCATATGGAATCCTTTCCTTTATTAGCCGAGGTATAGAAGATAAGAGCAAGGAGGTTATGCTGGAACTGTATAACTCATTGCTGAGGCAACAACTTGAGTACTGTGTGCTGTTCAGGTCACCTCATTACAGACAGGATGTAATTTCACGAGAGAGGGTACAGAGGAGATTTATGACGATGTTGCCAGAACTGGAAAAATGCAGCTATGAGAAAAGATTGGATAGGCTGGGGTTGTTCTCCTTGGAACATAGAAGGCTGAGGGGAGATCTGATTGAAATGTACAAAATTTTGAGAGGCCTGGATAAAGTGGAGTTGAAGGGTCTATTTACCTTAGCAGAGAGGTCAGTGATGAGGGGGCATAGATTTAAAGTGATTAGTAGAAAAATTTGAGGGGAGATGAGGAAAAGCTTTTTCACCCAGATGGTGGTGGGGGTCTGGAACTCACTGCCTGAAAGGGTAGTTGAGGTAGAAACTTTCAACTCATTCAAAGGAGTCTGGATATGCACCTCAAGTGCCCTAATCTGCTGGAAACTGGGATTACGAACATACGAATTAGGAGCAGGAAGAGGCCACTCGGACCCTCGAGCCAGCTCCGCCATTCAATAAGTTCATGGTTGAACTGATTTCTGCACATTTCCACCTACCCCCGATAGCCTTCCACCCCCTTGCTTATCAAGAATCTACCTCTGCCTTAAAAATATTCAAAGATTCTGCTTCCACCGCCTTTTGAGGAAGAGAGTTCCAAAGACTGACAACCCTCTGAGAGAAAAAAATTCTCCTCATCTCTGTCTTAAATGAGTTACCCATTATTTTTAAACAGTGACCCCTAATTCTAGATTCGAGATTCTCTCACAAAGGGATTAGAATGGGTGGATCGTTTTTCGGCCGGCACAAACACGACAGACCAAGTGGCCCCTTTCTGTGCCTTAAACTTTGTATGATTCTATGATTAAGCATGCACAGAGCTTCCTACTTGTAAGTCCTATTCTATTTCTGTAGTATTGCAATAGAATGAGGGAAAAAAAAATAAACTCCATTTGGAAGTTGCATTCTGGCAGTTGTAGTCCTCCAGTGTGACAGATGGTTGACATCCTTCCATCTACGAAAGATGATGGACATGCAGCAAACAATCCATTTAAGTGGGGTGTCTTCTCTTGGTGCACCTTTGCTAATGGCTGTGAAGGCCAATCCTTGAGAAGCAGATTCTTCCACAAATGCTGCACGTGAAGCTTCCAAATGACGTTGTGAGTTGCTATTTTTGATGTTGATGCCTATTGCCAAGCTGCTGTAGCAACTGGTCATCATAATATTGCACACCAGTCTACAGGATGTGTCGCCATTTCCCTCTTTCACCAGCTAGTGACTCCCAGGTGTGATAGTCGACATATAGGGCCTTCATTTCACACTTGTATTCTTGAAATGGAGCTTGGGCGCCCCACTGGTCATGTGGGGACTTGGCTACCTTACCATGCAGAAGATCTTTAGGTATGTAACAGTCTTCCATCCTGCAGACATATCTGATCCCCCAAAGCCAATTAGTGCCAACATACTTGGAGCTCTGCTTTTGAGAGGGCTGCTACATTTGTGATTTTATCCTGCCAGGATATACTCATAAAACACTGCAGACAGTGACGATGGAAATTATTCAGTTTCTTTTCCTGGTAGCTGTAAGTTGCCCAGGTTTCACAGCCATACAGCAAGGTGCTGCAAACACAGGCCTGATAAACCATCAGCTTGATCCTAAGGGTCAGCTTGGTGTAATCCCATGCATGTTTTGCAAGTCGGCCAAAGGTGGTAGCTGCTTTCTCTATGTGTGCATTGAGCCAAGGGACAAATCGTCTATCACCTGTAACACTGGTATGTTATTGGAGTCTCCTACTGAGATGAGCCTTCTCACTCAGGGACCTGAGAAAGCAGCTGAATTCAAGTCCTGCACTTATTAGAGACAATGTGCAACCCACAGATTTACTGTGTGAATTGTCATACAGAAGCTTTTTAATTTTTTGGAATCCATCCAAAAAAAATTTTTTTGGAGAAACTGGAAAGCTGCTACCTTAAAAGACAGTTGAAAGGCAAAAGCAGAATATTACCTGCCATTTTCCTTTTATTAATAGACAAAATGAAATCATCGCTCAAATGGATTAAAATCTGTAGTATAATGGCCAATTATTTTCTCGGAGCTGCCCTTGCTCTGTCACTGGAAGTGCAGGTGCAAAATTACATATACGTGCATATATGGGGTTTCCACCATACTTCCATTGGTGAAGCAAGAGCACTTCTGGGGAAATTCCTAGCCAATGATTCAGTCATGATGAATCTACACTGGGACTGAATTTGATAGATCTACAGTATTGACTATTTTACATTACTTGAACCACAAGATTGGTTCAGTGAATTGCATCCTTGTCCTTGGAGCAGAAGGTTGCACATTTGAGCCAAATGATTACAGCAGTCAAAGAACAAAGAACAAAGAACAGCACAGGAACAGGCCATTCGGCCCTCCAAGCCTGCGCCGATCTTGATGCCTGCCTAAACTAACACCTTCTGCACTTCCGGGGCCAATATCCCTCTATTCCCTTCCTATTCATACTTTATTCATTCCTATTAACTTTGTAAACCTCTATCATGTCACCCCTCTACCTCTGTCGTTCCAGTGAAAACAATCCGAGTTTTTCCAACCTCTCCTCATAGCTAATGCCCTCCAGACCAGGCAACATCCTCGTGCAGTTCTGGTCACCGCATTATAGGAAGGATGTGGAAGCTTTGGAAAGGGTGCAGAGGAGATTTACTAGGATGTTGCCTGGTATGGAGGGAAGGTCTTACGAGGAAAGGCTGAGGGACTTGAGGTTGTTTTCGTTGGAGAGAAGGAGGAGGAGAGGTGACTTAATAGAGACATATAAGATAATCAGAGGGTTAGATAGGGTGGATAGTGAGAGTCTTTTTCCTCGGATGGTGATGGCAAACACGAGGGGACATAGCTTTAAGTTGAGGGGTGATAGATATAGGACAGATGTTAGAGGTAGTTTCTTTACTCAGAGAGTAGTAGGGGCGTGGAACGCCCTGCCTGCAACAGTAGTAGACTCGCCAACTTTAAGGGCATTTAAGTGGTCATTGGATAGACATATGGATGAAAATGGAATAGTGTAGGTCAGATGGTTTCACAGGTCGGCGCAACATCGAGGGCCGAAGGGCCTGTACTGCGCTGTAATGTTCTAATGTTCTAATGTTCTAAACCTCCTCTGTACCCTCTCCAAAGCTTCCATGTCCTTCTGGTAGTGTGGCGACCAGAATTGCACGCAATATTCTAAGTGTGGCCTAACTAAGGTTCTGTACAGCTGCAACATGACTTCCAATTTTTATACTCTATGCCCCGACCGATGAAGGCAAGCATGCCGTATGCCTTCTTGACTACCTTATCCACCTGCGTTGCCACTTTCAGTGACCTGTAGTCCTGTACGCCCAGATCTCTCTGCCTGTCAATACTCCTAAGGGTTCTGCCATATACTGTATACCTCCCACCTGCATTAGACCTTCCAAAATGCATTACCTCACATTTGTCCGGATTAAACTCCATCTGCCATTTCTCCGCCCAAGTCTCCAACCGATCTATATCCTGCTGTATCCTCTGACAATCCTCATCATTATCTGCAACTCCACCAACCTTTGTATCGTCCGCAAACTTACTAATCAGACCAGCTACATTTTCCTCCAAATCATTTATATATACTACAAACAGCAAAGGTCCCAGCACTGATCCCTGCGGAACACCACTAGTCACATTCCTCCATTCAGAAAAACACCCTTCCACTGCTACCCTCTGTCTTCTATGACCGAGCCAGTTCTGTATCCATCTTGCCAGCTCACCTCTGATCCCGTGTGACTTCACCTTTTGTACCAATCTGCCATGCGCGACCTTGTCAAAGGCTTTACTAAAGTCCACATAGATACCATCCACTGCCCTTCCTTCATCAATCATCTTCGTCACTTCCTCAAAAAACTCAATCAAATTAGTAAGACACGACCTCCCCTTCACAAAACCATGCTGTCTCTTGCTAATAAGTTCATTTGTTTCCAAATGGGAGTAAATCCTGTCCCGAATAATCCTGTCTAATAGTTTCCCTACCACTGACGTAAGGCTTACTGGCCTATAATTTCCTGGATTATCCTTGCCACCCTTCTTAAACAAAGGCACATTGGCTATTCTCCAGTCCTCTGGGACCTCACCTGTAGCCAACGAGGATGCAAAGATTTCTGTCAAGGCCCCAGCAATTTCTTCCCTTGCCTCCCTCAGTATTCCAGGGTAGATCCCATCAGGCCCTGGGGACTTATCTACCTTAATGCTTTGCAAGACACCCAACACCTCCTCATTTTTGATAATGAGATGACTGAGACTATCTGCACTCCCTTCCCTATGCTCATCATCCACCAAGTCCTTCGCTTTGGTGAATACTGATGCAAAGTACTCATTTAGCACCTTGCCCATTTCCTCTGGCTCCACACATAGATTCCCATCTCTGTCCTTGAGTGGGCCAACCCGTTCCCTGGTTACCCTCTTGCTCTTTATATACGTATAAAAAGCCTTGGGATTTTCCTTAATCCTGTTTGCCAATGACTTTTCATGACCCCTTTTAGCCCTCCTAACTCCTTGCTTAAGTTCCTTCCTACTGTCTTTATATTCCTCAAGTGCTTCATCTGTTCCTTGCCTTCCGGCCCTTACAAATGCTTCCTTTTTCTTTTTCACTCGGGTCACAATATCCCGTGTTATGCAAGCTTCCCGAAACTTGCCTCCTATGAGGTCGTTCTTCCTCACAGGAACATGCTGGTCCTGGACTCTAATCTGCTGACGTTTGAAAGACTCCCACATGTCAGATGTTGATTTACCCTCAAACAGCCGCCCCCAATCTAAATTCTTCAGTTCCTGTCTAATATTGTTATAATTAGCCTTCCCCCAATTTAGCACCTTCACCCGAGGACTACTCGTATCCTTATCCACAAGTAACTTAAAACTTATGGAATTGTGGTCACTGCTCCCGAAATGCTCCCCCACTGAAACTTCGACCACCTGGCTGGGCTCATTCCCTAATACCAGGTCCAGAACGGCCCCATCCCTAGTTGGACTATCTACATATTGTTTCAAGAAGCCCTCCTGGATGCTCCTCACAAATTCTGCCCCATTCAAGCCCCTAGCACTAAGTGAGTCCCAGTCAATACTGGGGAAGTTAAAATCACCCACCACCACAACCCTGTTACCTTTACATCGTGCCAAAATCTGTCTATATATCTGCTCCTCTACCTCCCGCTGGCTGTTGGGAGGCCTGTAGTAAACCGCCAACATCGTGACTGCACCCTTCCTATTCCTGAGCTCCACCCATATTGCCTCGCTGCATGACCCCTCTGAGGTGTCCTCCCGCAGTACAGCTGTGATATTTTCCTTAACAAGTAATGCAACTCCCCCACCCCTTTTACATCCCCCTCAATCCCGCCTGAAGCTTCTAAAGCTTGGAACATTTAGCTGCCAATCCTGCCCTTCCCTCAACCAAGTCTCTGTAATAGCAACAACATCATATTTCCAAATACTAATCCAAGTTCTAAGTTTATCTGCCTTACCTGTTATACTTCTCGCATTGAAACAAATGCACTTCAGACCACCAGTCCCGCTGTGCTCAGCAACATCTCCCTGCCTGCTCTTCCTCTTAGTCCTAATGGCCTTATTTACTATGTCCTCCTCATTTACTTCACTAGCTGTCCGACTGCTCTGGTTCCCACCCCCCTGCCAAACTAGTTTAAACCCTCCCGAGTGACGCTAGCAAACCTTGCAGCCAGAATATTAGTGCCCTTCCAGTTTAGATGCAACCCGTCCTTCTTGTACAGGTCCCATCTGTCCCTGAAGAGAGCCCAATGGTCCAGATTTCTGAAACCCTCCCTTCTACACCAGCTGCTCAGCCACATGTTTAGCTGCACTATCTTCCTATTCCTAGCTTCACTGGCACGTGGGACAGGGAGTAATCCAGAGATTACAACCCTAGAGGTCCTGTTTTTTAACTTACTACCTAACTCCCTAAACTCCCCCTGCAGGACCTCATCACTCTTCCTGCCTATGTCATTGGTACCGATGTGTACCACAACCTCTGGCTGTTCACCCTCCCCCTACAGAATGCCCCTGTCCGTTCAGAGACATCCTTGACCCTGGCACTAGGGAGGCAACATGCCATCCTGGAGTCTCTTTCACGTCCACAGAAGCGCCTATCTGTGCCCCTGACTATAGAGTCCCCTATAACTATTGCTCTTCTGTGCTTTGTCCCTCCCTGCTGAACAACAGTGCCAGCCATGCTGCCACTGCTCTGGCTGCTGCTGTTGTTTTCCCCTGATAGGCTATCCCCCCCAACAGTATCCAAAATGGTATACTTGTTAGAGAGGGGGATAGCCACAGGGGATTCCTGCACTGACTGCCTGCCCCTTCTAGCGGTCACCCATCTATCTGCCTGCACTTTGGGTGTAACCACTTCTCTAAAACTCCTGTCTATGATGCTTTCCACCACCTGTTTGCTCCTAAGTGCATCCAGTTGCCGCTCCAACCGATCCATGCAGTCTGTGAGGAGCTGCAACTGGGTACACTTCCTGCAGATGTAGTCGCCCGGAACGCTGGAAGCGGCACGGACTTCCCACATCTCACAGGTGAAACACTTCACCCCTTTAACTGTCTTTTCTAGCACTAATTAGTTAATTAATATAAAATAAATAAATACTTATTAAATCCTTACTAAATTATGATACACTTAACTATATGGTCCCTAGTGCTAGATTTCTACAATAAATACTAAATGCTATCTAAATACAATGATCTCCTCCTCTGGTTTAGTTACTCTACTTATTAATTAGTTAATTAGTGCTTTAATCAATTTTTATCAGTTTTATTTTCAAATTCGGTACAGATTCCCTACCAGCCAATCAGGTCACAGCTTTCCTGTGACATCACTTTTTCAGTTTTTTTTCCCCACCCGAGGTAACTTACCGCTCTGGAACTCCGCCCTCAGAGTCTGCTCCGAAAATCCCCGAGGTAAGTTTTTTTATACTTACCGCTCTGGAACTCCACCCTCCGAGTCTGCTACGAAAATCCCCGAGGTACGTTTTTATACTTACCGCTCTGGAACTTCGCCCTCAGAGTCTGCTCCGAGAATTCCTTGAGGTAAGTATTTTATACTTACCGCTCTGGAACTCCGCCCTCCGAGTCTGCTCCGAGAATCCCCGAGGTAAGTTTTTTATACTTACCACTCCGGAACTCCGCCCTCAGAGTCTGCTCCGAGAATCCCCGAGGTAAGTTTTTTATACTTACCGCTCTGGAACTCCGCCCTCAGAGTCTGCTCCGAAAATCCCCGAGGTAAGTTTTTTATACTTATCGCTCTGGAACTCCGCCCTCAGAGTCTGCTCCGAGAATCCCCGAGGTACGTTTTTTATACTTACCGCTCTGGAACTCCGCCCTCCGAGTCTGCTCCGAAAATCCCCGAGGTAAGTTTTTTATACTTATCGCTCTGGAACTCCGCCCTCAGAGTCTGCTCCGAGAATCCCCGAGGTACGTTTTTTATACTTACCGCTCTGGAACTCCGCCCTCCGAGTCTGCTCCGAAAATCCCCGAAGTAAGTTTTTTATACTTACCAATCTGGAACTCCGCCCTCCGAGTCTGTTCCGAGAATCCCCGAGGTAAGTTTTTTTATACTTACCAGTCTGGAACTCCGCCCTTCGAGTCTGCTCCGAGAATCCCCGAGGTAAGTTTTTTTATACTTACCAGTCTGGAACTCCGCCCTCCGAGTCTGCTCCGAAAATCCCCGAGGTAAGTTTTTTATACTTACCAATCTGGAACTCCGCCCTCCGAGTCTGTTCCGAGAATCCCCGAGGTAAGTTTTTTTATACTTACCAGTCTGGAACTCCGCCCTTCGAGTCTGTTCCGAGAATCCCCGAGGTAAGTTTTTTTATACTTACCAGTCTGGAACTCCGCCCTCAGAGTCTGCTCCGAGAATCCCCGAGGTACGTTTTTTATACTTACCACTCCGGAACTCCGCCCTCCGAGTCTGCTCCGAGAATCCCCGAGGTAAGTATTTTATACTTACTGGTCTGGAACTCCGCCCTCCGAGTCTGCTCCGAGAATCCCCGAGGTAAGTTTTTTTATACTTACCAGTCTGGAACTCCGCCCTCCGAGTCTGCTCCGAGAATCCCCGAGGTAAGTTTTTTATACTTACCACTCCGGAACTCCGCCCTCCGAGTCTGCTCCGAGAATCCCCGAGGTAAGTTTTTTTATACTTACCAGTCTGGAACTTCGCCCTCAGAGTCTGCTCCGAGAATTCCTTGAGGTAAGTTTTTTATACTTACCGCTCTGGAACTCCGCCCTCTGAGTCTGCTCCGAGAATCCCCGAGGTACGTTTTTTATACTTACCACTCCGGAACTCCGCCCTCAGAGTCTGCTCCGAGAATCCCCGAGGTAAGTTTTTTATACTTACCGCTCTGGAACTCCGCCCTCAGAGTCTGCTCCGAGAATCCCCGAGGTACGTTTTTTATACTTACCGCTCTGGAACTCCGCCCTCCGAGTCTGCTCCGAAAATCCCCGAGGTACGTTTTTTTATACTTACCGCTCTGGAACTCCGCCCTCCGATGCTGCTCCGAAAATCCCCGAGGTAAGTTTTTTATACTTATCGCTCTGGAACTCCGCCCTCAGAGTCTGCTCCGAGAATCCCCGAGGTACGTTTTTTATACTTACCGCTCTGGAACTCCGCCCTCCGAGTCTGCTCCGAAAATCCCCGAGGTAAGTTTTTTATACTTATCGCTCTGGAACTCCGCCCTCAGAGTCTGCTCCGAGAATCCCCGAGGTACGTTTTTTATACTTACCGCTCTGGAACTCCGCCCTCCGAGTCTGCTCCGAAAATCCCCGAGGTAAGTTTTTTATACTTATCGCTCTGGAACTCCGCCCTCAGAGTCTGCTCCGAGAATCCCCGAGGTACGTTTTTTATACTTACCGCTCTGGAACTCCGCCCTCCGAGTCTGCTCCGAAAATCCCCGAGGTAAGTTTTTTTATACTTACCAGTCTGGAACTCCGCCCTTCGAGTCTGTTCCGAGAATCCCCGAGGTAAGTTTTTTTATACTTACCAGTCTGGAACTCCGCCCTTCGAGTCTGCTCCGAGAATCCCCGAGGTAAGTTTTTTTATACTTACCAGTCTGGAACTCCGCCCTCAGAGTCTGCTCCGAAAATCCCCGAGGTAAGTTTTTTATACTTACCAATCTGGAACTCCGCCCTACGAGTCTGTTCCGAGAATCCCCGAGGTAAGTTTTTTTATACTTACCAGTCTGGAACTCCGCCCTTCGAGTCTGTTCCGAGAATCGCCGAGGTAAGTTTTTTTATACTTACCAGTCTGGAACTCCGCCCTCAGAGTCTGCTCCGAGAATCCCCGAGGTACGTTTTTTATACTTACCACTCCGGAACTCCGCCCTCCGAGTCTGCTCCGAGAATCCCCGAGGTAAGTATTTTATACTTACTGGTCTGGAACTCCGCCCTCCGAGTCTGCTCCGAGAATCCCCGAGGTAAGTTTTTTTATACTTACCAGTCTGGAACTCCGCCCTCCGAGTCTGCTCCGAGAATCCCCGAGGTAAGTTTTTTATACTTACCACTCCGGAACTCCGCCCTCCGAGTCTGCTCCGTGAATCCCCGAGGTAAGTTTTTTATACTTACTGGTCTGGAACTCCGCCCTCCGAGTCTGCTCTGAGAATCCCCGAGGTAAGTTTTTTTATACTTACCAGTATGGAACTCCGCCCTCCGAGTCTGCTCCGAGAATCCCCGAGGTAAGTTTTTTATACTTACCAATCTGGAACTCAGCCCTCCGAGTCTGCTCCGAGAATCCCCGAGGTAAGTTTTTTATACTTACCGGTCTGGAACTCCGCCCTCCGAGTCTGCTCTGAGAATCCCCGAGGTAAGTTTTTTTATACTTACCAGTCTGGAACTCCGCCCTCCGAGTCTGCTCCGAGAATCCCCGAGGTAAGTTTTTTATACTTACCAATCTGGAACTCAGCCCTCCGAGTCTGCTCCGAGAATCCCCGAGGTAAGTTTTTTTATACTTACCACTCCGGAACTCCGCCCTCTGAGTCTGCTCCGAGAATCCCCGAGGTAAGTTTTTTATACTTACCGGTCTGGAACTCCGCCCTCCGAGTCTGCTCCGAGAATCCCCGAGGTAAGTTTTTTATACTTACCGCTCTGGAACTTCGCCCTCAGAGTCTGCTCCGAGAATTCCTTGAGGTAAGTTTTTTATACTTACCGCTCTGGAACTCCGCCCTCAGAGTCTGCTCCGAGAATTCCTTGAGGTAAGTTTTTTATACTTACCGCTCTGGAACTCCGCCCTCAGAGTCTGCTCCGAGAATCCCCGAGGTAAGTTTTTTATACTTACCGCTCTGGAACTCCGCCCTCAGAGTCTGCTCCGAGAATCCCCGAGGTAAGTTTTTTATACTTACCGCTCTGGAACTCCGCCCTCAGAGTCTGCTCCGAGAATCCCCGAGGTAAGTTTTTTATACTTACCGCTCTGGAACTCCGCCCTCAGAGTCTGCTCTGAGAATCCCCGAGGTAAGTTTTTTATACTTACCGCTCTGGAACTCTGCCCTCCGGGTCTGCTCCGGGAAGTCAAGGCTAACCTTTCACTGCAAAACTAAGGGAAGATTCTAACTTGTTGGAGATCCTGTCCATTGCATGAGGTATTAAAGTGATATTCTGCCTGTTCAGGTGGATGTTAAATATCCCATAATTGAAGAAGAGCGAGGCCAATTTCTTGGCCAATTACTTTTCTCAAAAGTAAAGACCAAAAAAAAATGGCATAATCATTCATCTCATTACTGTCCATGGTGAAGAATGCTACTGTTTTTAGTGATATATCAATAGTTGCAACATTGTAAAAAGTAATTCAATGCTTTGGAGATATTTCAATGTGATAAGAAAAGGAAATCTTTGCAATTATATAGCACATCTCCCATATATTTCTAAACACTTGGTATGCAATAATTTTAGGGTACAATGCAATGGAACATAATAAATGTTAGGCAGCCAAGTGGCTGTGGTGTTGAATGAGTAATCGAGCAAATCCCACCATGGCAAATTATGAACTTGAATTAAATAAACCTGGTAATTTGTGGAATGGCACCAGGAACATGACCATGAAAGCTGCCAGATTGTTTTAAAAATCCAACTGATTCACTAATGTCCTTCAGGGAAGAGAACTGTGCCACTCCCACCTAGTTTGTGCTACATGTGACTCCACTCTCATACTATCTGGTTGACACTTAATGTCTTGTTCGTGTTGCCTGCATTCCAAAAACAACAACATATATTTGTATAGTACAAATAGCAATAAAACGTTCCAAGGTGCTTCACAGAAACATTATGAAACAAAAAGCGACCCCGAGCCACATAAGGGGATGTTAGGTCAGATGACCAAATGCTTGGCCAAAGAGGTAAGTTTTACTTAGTGTTTGAAAGAAGGAAAGTATAGAGGCATAGAGGTGTAGGGAGGATATTCCAGAGCTTAGGGCCTAGGCAAAGGAAGGTACAGCCACCAATGGTGAACCAATTAAAATCAAGGATGCACAAGAGACCAGAATTAGATTAGCACAGATATGGAGGAGAGTTGCGGGGCTGGAGGAGATTACAGAGATAGGGAGGGGACGAGGTCATGGAGGGATTTGAAAACAAGGATGAGAATTTTAAAATCAAGACGTTGCTTGACCTGGAGTCAGTGAGTACAGTGGTGATGGGTGAATGGGACTTGACGCGGGTTAAGATACAAGCTGCAGAGTTTTGGATGACCTCAAGTTTACAGCAGGTAGCATGTGGGAGACCAGCCAGGAGTGCATTGGAATATTCAAGTCTAGAAGTAACAAAGGTATGAATGAGGATTTCAGCAGCAGATGCGGTGAGACAGAGGTGAAGTTGAATGATGTAATGGAGGGAAAATAGATGGTCTTAGTAATGAAGCAAATATGTTATCTGAAGCTAATATCGGGGTCAAATATGAAACCAAGGTTGCAAACAGACTGGTTTAGTTTCAGACTGTTGCCAGAGGGGTGGAGTTGGTATCTTGGGAATGGAGTCTGGAACATGGGCTGAAAACAATGGCTTCAGTCTTCACAATATTTAATTGGAGGAAATTTCTGCTCATCCGGGACTGGATGTCGGATAAGCAGTCTGATACTTTAGCAACATTAGAGGAGTTGAGAGAGATGGTGATGAGGTACAGCTGGATGTCTTCAGCATACATGTTCCAAAGAAAACGTAAGAATTACTCTGAAGTCCCAACCAACAACAGTGAGATGTAGATCTGTTTTACTTAAGTAGTTTTGGTTGAGGGAACAGTGTTTAGCCAGGAGCCCTGGGAGAAATCAATGTGCATCTTCAAAACATGTCATGAGATTTTAACCTTTACCAAAACAGGCACACAGAGCATTGGTTTAATGTCTTATCTGAAGGATTATCCCCTTCCAACAATGTAACACTACCTCAGTAATGCACCAAAATATAAACATAACAAAATGGCAGGGTCAATGAGGGGAATAAAAACTCTGGAGAATTTCTTTCTAGGTCCCTCAGGTGATTAAAACCAGACCAGGAGGTCACATTAACCATGTGAACATGAACCGTTAATTCACCTACCTTATATATGATGTAAATTACCTGCCCAAATTCTGCAGGTATGTTTACACCCATAGCATCTGGCACAGATGTAAAAGTGGCATTAACAAAGTCAGCTACAATGTAAATGCTCCATATACCTTTTATCAATTTAATTTTGAAATTACTTTGGAAGAATTGTAATAACTTCCTCCAAAATAAAAAAACAGAAAAAGGAGTGGATCAGAAGGAAGTTTAGGTCAGGACAATTAACATTTTTTTCTCAGAATGAAAGTGTTTCAATTTCTGCATCTCTTTAATGAAAGGTACATGCTGAGTGAGTCCCTTTGCTAATGAGGCACTCTAGGATGATATATAGTAAGGGGCAGTTAGAGAGAAAAGCTATCTCTAACCTGCCCAATCATTTCTTAACCACAGGCAGAGAAGAATACCCTTAGTGCGCCAGTGTGACATTATCATTTTGCATAGCAACCATCTTTATGATCTGTCCTGATGCAGAATAGCAATTTGGGAGCCGTTCTCTTTTTACTATGGGTAGATATGTGACTGGTGCTGTGATCATGGCACCCACATGATGTCCTTGGTGAAAGAACTGAGCCATTTTGATCTAATTTGCATAATGTTAGAGAACTGTGAGCACTGAATCAGCGCTTACTGGTAACTTGCCAGTTGGGGATGACTGGATATAAAGTGTCCCCACCATGGAGCCGAGATAGAAGATCAATTTTGAAGGGGGCAGGACGGGAGTGGGCGACCGGCTGGGGACTGAAGGATTATTGTGGAGCCAGAAGGAGTGTTCATGTATTCCTCCTCCTCCTGGCCCTACCAAAATCTCAAGCACACAGTCTACAGCAGCTCCTTTAAGGATTGCCAGCTAGACCACTCTACCTTTCATAGTAAAGATGTCCAAGTGCACCATACTCTATATTGGCACTTCAGAATTACTTTGGAGTACAGTGTACATGATAGGACCCCAATCTGCATATCACAAGTGGGCTGCCACCTAAAACAGAGAGGCATTTAGGCTGCTCATCTGAAAGGCCCCAATGAAAGTGTTGATGGACAGATTGGGTGATGAGCAGGGGCGTTACGTTCAGCCCTGGGATTTTCAGAGCACTACTGCCCCATTTCAAAGTCCTGTAAAATGATTCCCTTAAGATCAATTGCTTGTGATTTTTGGCTTTTGGGCTCAACTGCACTAATTAAAACTCACTTTGCAGGAACCTAAAGTTGGCAGAGAGAGATTCAGCATAGACCCCAGAGACTTTAACTCACTCCACAAGCAATTCTTCTCATCTACAATAAGCTAACCATCCCAAACAGATACTAACATTGCATCCACCTGAGAGAAAAAACAGAGCCTTGGTTTAACATTGCATTTGAAAGGTGGAACCTCTAACAGTGCAGAACTCCCTCACTACTGGCACTGCCAGCCTGAATTTTGTCCTCAAGTGGGGCTTCAACCAACAACCTTCTAACTCAGAGGCAAAAATTCCACACTCTGAGCCATGACTAATACCACTCTTACTGCTGTCACAACCTAGAGTGTTCGCAACCTTAGCATAGTCGAGACTGAGTTGACCATTTGACCTGATATCTTTTCTTATCATAAAGACTATCTATTTCTATCTCTGTAACATTGCTTGCCTCCACCTCTGCCTCAGCTCATCTGCTGCTAAAATTCTCATCCATGGCTTTATTTCCTCCAGACTCAACTACGTCAACACGGTCATCGGTCTGCTCCAGAAGCATTTTGGGAAATGTTGATAAAAATTAATGATTGTTTTAGACTGCAAGTGAGCATGTGTCACCTACACGTGAGGTGCAAGATCAGGCACAGCTTTATTGTCAATTAAACTACCACCACTCACCGTCCAACAAAGCCATTTGAAATGGAAATTGGATGCTGTGTGACCAGTGCTCCTGTAACCATGATACAGGCTGCATCAGCCTGTTCAAAAGAGGTGAAGAGAAAATTGGAACAAGGGGAAAAAATCCACAGACAAAGCAAATATTCTTTTTATTATGGTTTCCAGATTTTGAGAAAGTTAAGCAAACATATATTTTTGCCACATCTTTTCCTTTGTGCAAAAAATAAGCTGGCTCTTTCCATAGTTCTATACATGAATTCATGAAGACTTTAGTTGAGTCATTCTGGCAGAAGTGCCATAATTTTGAGAATGTGTTGCTGTGGTAACATTTTTTTCCTAGCTTTCAAGGTGTTTCATTCTCATACATGTCTGTTAATAATGGGTAGTTTTCCTTTCATTCGGAAGTACTGGAGTGAAATTCAGTTTTAGAGGGCCATAAAATGCGTGTTAGCTGATCAAAGTTAGTGAAAGGGAATATTGAGTGGGGTGTACAATGAACGGCCAATCCGTTATGCCCCCTCTAGCTCCCCTGCAGAAGATGAATCTTACCCCCTCTCTAACTGAGCTTCCTTCAGCTAAGAAATAAAGTTCCCGATTTCCCATCACTTCTGATATGGAAAGCCAAGAGGAACAGTGGGCTGGATTTTATGGCAACGGCGGAGCTGCCAGCGCCGGGCCAAAAAGTTGGGGGAAACACGCCTCAGCCTTTTCGAGTCCCTCTGGTGCTATCTTCCACTGTTCAGGCACTTAAGTGCTGGCGCCAGGTCTCCGTGCCTTTAAAGATGGGGATCTCGCCTCCAAGAGCTGCAGGTCAATCACAGAGCAGGCAGCTCAGCAGTGCCACCTTGAGCAGTTGCCACTGCCAGTACTGCAGAGGCCTAAGACCCAGGCCCAGCACTGGAACCCTGGACCTCAGGTAAGTGAGGCGGGGTCACCAGGCCAGTGTGGAAGGCCTTAGCGAAGGGGGGCTGGGAGGGTGAGCATAACGTCCAGGAGGAGGGGTGTCCATGGAGGTGGAGGTTTTGCCAATAGATTGCCCACAGTGGAAGGACCGCCCCATACCCCCTCCCCCTCCCCACCGACCGCAGGAAAGGTGTCTTGTATTACTGGGCGCCCTCCCCACATGGTAGAGGAACACCCGCTGCTGCTTAAATCCCAACAACTGGAGGAAGAGGCCCTTAAGGAGCCATTAATAGGTCCCTTAAATGCCTCAATTGGCCTCTGGGTGGGAAGGCTGTCATCGGCCTATCTCGACCCCGTCAAAATCGCTTGGTGATGGAGAGGCGATGGGACCACCACCCCCTCGCCTCCCGTCATGTTTCTATGTGCACCATCCCCTCCTCCGACCCTACCCGACCGGGCCGATAAAATCCAGCCCAGTGTTTTGACTCCAAGATTTTGGGAAAAATTGTTTTTTTACTAAAGCTCCTCATTCTCATTTGTTCCTTCCATGACATGCACTGCACTGTACAGTTTGGTGGCTCCACTTTCAGAGTGAAGAATGAAGTGAAACAGGGTTGTGTCCTAGCTCCCACGCTGTTTGGCATCCTCTCCCTGCATCTGACATTTGCCTTCCCTATGTTGTGTGATTGCCTCTAAGAGAAATGTATCTTTAAGATCTTAGTATTCTAATGAGCTGAGTACCAGGATGCAGTCATGTGACTACATGCCAGTCTCACTCTGCCACTGTAACACCAAGAGGCAAGTTCTATAATAGTTAGCTCTGCACTAAATATAATAGTTAGCTGTTTAATAAACCTATTTGAGATCTTCAATCAACCTGAACTCCACACATCTCATTTATGTTGCATCAGGCAACATAAAAAAGCTTTATATTGTACCCTGCAGATATGGAAAGAGTTTACTTACACACTAGGTCAGATGGCAATCTATCAAGGTTGAAAGCAAAGACAAAAACATATCATGGCCTGATCAGAGAACTCCTGTACTCTGATGATGCTGCGCTAGTCATTTACATGGAAACTTAGCTACAAAGTCTCATGGACTGTTTCTCCCATGTCTGTAACCTGTTCTCCTTAACTATCTTCTTTGACCTCCTTGTCTCGAGAGCCAATGGGTAAGTGCCTAGAGGTGGTCAGTGGTTTGTGAAGCAGCGCCTGGAGTGGCTATAAAGGCCAATTCTAGAGTGACAGACTCTTATCTATAACCATCAGACCTTAACTATAAGCGTCAAGAAAACTATGGTCAGGTACTGTTGCATCTCCTCCCCTGATCACACTAAATAACACCCCACTGGAAGTGGTTAGCAAATTCTGCTACCTTGGGTTCATGGTAACAGACAATCTGTCCCATGATGCAAAGCTCGATACACGCATAGGGAAAGCAGCTACCACCTTTGGCCGACTTGTGAAATGCGCATGGGATAACACCAAGCTGACCATTAGGACCAAACTGATGGTTTATAAGGCCTGTGTTCTTAGCACCTTGCTGTATGGTTGTGAGCAGTGGGTGACTTACAGCCACCAGGAAAGGAAGCTCAATAATTTCCATCTTTGCTGTCTGTGGTGCATTATGGGTATATCCTGGCAGGACCAAATCACAAATGCAGCAGTCTTCCCAAAGGCAGAGCTCCCAAGTGTGTTGGCACTAATCAAACAGAGGCGTCTTCGGTGGATTGGGCACATCCGCAGGATGGAAGACGGTCGCATACCCAAGGACCTTCTGTATGGTGAGGTAGCCGGGGCCAGATGACCGGTGGGGCACCCAAAGCTCCACTTGCAAGCGTGACATGAAGGCCCTAAATGTCAACTATCGCACCTGGGAGTCGCTAGCTGACGAAAGAGAGAAATAGCGCCACATCCTGCGGACTGGTGTGCACTACCACAATGACCAGTTGCTACAGCAGCTTGTCAACAAGCACCAACATCAAAAACAACAACTCACAGAGTCACTTGGCAGCTTCACGTACAGCACTTGTGACAGAACCTGCCTTTCAAGAATTGGCCTTCACAGCCATCAACAAAGGTGCACTATGAGAAGACACCCCACCTAAATGGATTGTTTGCTATGTGTCCATCATCTTTCATTAGATGGAAGGATGCCAACCAACCATTCATAGCTCTGAAATGTTAATTCTGTTTTGCTCTCCAGGGGTGCTGCCTAACCTGAGTTTGTCCATATTTTCTGTTTCTACTTAAATTGCAGTATCTGCATTATTTTGTGATTGTTCAAGTGTTCTGTTTGCTTGATTTACCTTTACAGAAACTTTGCAGAACTTTTTTCTTAGAAGCTTCCCGATCACTCAGTTTACAAGTCTGACAACAAGTGTGCAACTGAGCCATGCAGATCAAGGGGGCGTGAATGATGATCCTCAGGAAGAGCTGACTTAGCAGAGCAAGCAGGACTGCCAGTAGGAACGTTACGGTTAGCCTGATTACCCTTGGGTTTGATAGGGTAGAAATGAATGAGGGTTCCCATTTCTCACTCTATTTAGTGACCACTGGTGAAAAGAGTAAATATGTAGATTCCAGGGGAGTGCAGGATTTCGCTCAGCAGTGATATCCAGCACAGTGTATTGAAATATTTGCATAACAAAATAGGAAGAATAATGAGAGAAATGAAAGAAATAAAAAGCATCTATGGGACTCAAAGAGCATGTGAACAATGTACAGATATTGGGGTTAGGTAGGTAGAAAGGAGAATGCGAATAAAATGAAAAAGCGAAGCATTCTTCATCAGGGTGCAGGATCTTGGGAGAAGAGAGCAGGTTGACACTGAATCTAGACCACCTCCTCAGCATAGTGTTCCAGCAGAGGGACCGCTACCTCAACTACCAATCTGCTCCTCAACCCTTCCATTCCCAGAAGTGCAAACACATTCATCTCACATTGCCAGCATTTCTTGCTGCAGAGAAAAATGGTGCCTGATTTTCCTCGCAGGATTGCAAAACCACGCCAGGACCGTTTCCCAGTTCCAACTCTGCCCCGGGGTAGAGTGGTGGAGGTGGTGGGGTGGGGTAAGGGGGCTGGCCTCGTGGTGGGGAGGGGGAAGCCGCACATTCCCTGATTTTCATGGAGGCGGGCTGCTAATTGGCTGGAGGGTACGTTGGATGGCCAATTATTAGCCACAGGGACTGGAATGGAGGTAGGTCTGGGAAAGTGCAGGCCCCATTTAAATAGACAACGGCAGCCATTACGGTGGCTACGTTTTTACTGAAGGAATGGATGCAGCAGTGACGGGAGAGCAAAGGCAATGGACTGGCACTTGGGGCAGGGCTGCCCTGGGGATCCTCCATGAGGCAGTGAGGGAGAGGAGAGAGGTACTCTTTCTTGAGGGTGGCTTGTGAAGGCCACGCTCCCAAACCAAGCAGGCATGGATTGAGGTTGCTGAGAACATTAGCAAATGAAGTGTGGTCAGGAAGAAATGGGTCCAGTGCTGGAAGATGTTCAATGACCTTATTCACTCTGACAAGGTGAGCACAACACTAGACCCTCAGGACAGGCCTCTGGGTATTCAAACTCCAGCAGACACACCAGCTGAGGAGTCTGAGAGTGCATGATGCTCCTCAGCATATGAGGAATGTGCGAGCTCCTTGCAGGAGTGTAATGCAGGCACCATCCGCCCAGTCCAGGTACTGGGCCCACATCTTCAGAAGCTTGATGGCCTGCTTGTTGGTGGTCCGAGTGAGCAGATGGCTTCGGTTGTAGTGCCTCTGTGGTTTTGACTCAGGGTCTCATAATGGAGTGAATAGCCATCCATCCCTTTGCCTTTTATTCCATGACATCTTTATCATTTAATCTCTTTTGTCCTCCATCCTATCACACAGCTTCCCTTTTGTTCTTCTTCCCCATCCCCCCCTTTCACTTATTCAGAGCCTATTACATTTCTAACCTTTGCCAGTTTTAGTGAACGGTCACAGACCAGAAATGTTCACTCTGTTCCTCTCTCCACAGATGCTGCAAGACCTGCTGAGTATTTACAACACTTTCAGTTTTTATTTCTTCAAGGGATAACCCTTGTTCCCTACAATCCATTCATTTCGGACTGCCGAAGGAGTCATGGCAGCTGCCAGGAAAGTGAGCACACAACTTGAGGGAGTGGAAGCCCTTCCTGTTGATGAACCTGACTGGCCAGTCACTGCCCTTGATGGCCACATGGGTGAAATTGATATACAAAAAAGAAATGTTGGAAATTCTCAGCAGGCCTGGCAGCATCTGTGGAGAGAGAAACAGAGTTAACATTTCAGGTCAGTGACCCTTCATCAGATCTGGCAAATGATAGAAATGTAATAGGTTTTAAGCAAATAAAGGGGGTGGGGCAAGAGATAACAAAAGGGAAGGTGTTGATAGGACAGAGGGTCACAGAGAATAACTGACCACAAGGTCATGGAGAAAAGGCAAACAGTATGTTAATGGTGTGCTGAAAGACAAAGCAGAGAGGGTGTTATTTGACAGAAAAATGAATAGCCCTGGCCCAAAGCACACATATGAAAAAAAAACAGTGGGTAGGCACATGGTAAAAAAAAAAATGAATGATGAAACAAACTAAAATAAAATAAACAAATAAAAAAGAAAAAAGAAAAAAATAACTAAAAATAAAAAGGGGGGGCCCATCATGTTCTGAAATTATTGAACTCAATGTTCAGTCCGGCAGGCTGTAGTGTGCCTAATCGGTAAATGAGATACTGTTCCTCGAGCTTGCGTTGATGTTCACTGGAACACTGCAGCAATCCCAGGACAGAGATGTGGACATGAGAGCAGGGGTGGGGTTTTGAAATGGCAAGCAACCGGAAGCTCAGTGTCATGCTTTCAGACTGGGCGGAGGTGTTCCGCAAAGCAGTCACCCAATCTGTGTTTGGTCTCCCCAATGTAGAGGAGACCACATTGTGAGCAGCGAATACAGTATACTAAATTGAAAGAAGTACAAGTAAATCAATGCGTCACCTGAAAGGAGTGTTTGGAGCTTTGGATAGTGAGGAGAGAGGAGGTAAAAGGGCAGATATTACAACTCCTATGAGGGAAGGTGCCGTGGGAAGGGGACGAGGTGTCGGAGGTAATGGAGAAGTGGACCAGGGTGTTGCGGAGGGAACGATCCCTTTGGAATACTGACAGGGGAAGGGAGGGGAAGATGCGTTTGGTAGTAGCATCACGCTGGACGTGGCGGAAATGGTGGAGGATGATCCTTTGGATATGGAGGCTGATGGGGTGGAAAGTGAAGACAAGGGGAACCCTGTTGTGGTTCTGGGAGGGAGGGGAAGGGGTGAGGGTAGAGGTGCGGGAAATGGGCCAGACACGGTTGAGGGCCCTGTCAACCACAGTGGGGGGGAATCCTCGGCTGAGGAAAAAGGAACTCACATCAGAAGCATTGTCGTGGAAGTTTGCATCATCAGAGTAGATGCATCAGAGATGGAGAAACTGAGAGAATGGAATGGAGTACAGAAGACAGGTTGTGAAGAAGTGTAGTCGAGGTGGCTGTGGGAATCACTGGGCTTATAATGAATATTAGTAGACAGCCTATCCCCAGAGATGAGACAGAGAAGTCGAGGAAGGGGAGGGAAGTGTCGGAGATGGACCATGTAAAGGTGAGAGATGGGTGGAAATTGGAAGCAAAGTTGATAAAAATTTCCAGTTCGGGGCGGGAGCAGGAAACGGCACCGATACAGTCATCAATGTACTGGAAAAAGAGTTGGGGGAGAGGGCCTGAATAGGACTGGAACAAGGAATGTTCGACATATCCCACAAAAAGACAGGCATAAGGATCCAGAGCTGAATAAGTTCAAGGCCCCTTTGACTTTGACGGCTACTGGCAGGGCATGGCGAGCAGTTCTGTAAGGTTTCTGCAACAAGGCCAGAAATCTCTGTGACCATCTGCCTGGAAAGGCACAGTCCCCTGTAGTACTGGTCCTCCGACATGTCTGGTAGTTCCATCTTTCGCAGTAGATCCTATGCTGAGGGTATGGCCTTACTGCCCCTTGTCCCTCTCCACTGCCCTCCTCATGCCCAGAGCTCTGCCTCTCCTGCTGAGGATGTCGCTCCTCATCGCCACTCGACCAATAATCTGAAAGTCACGCTCCCGTTGTCAGCTATTGCCTTCATTGTGCTCCTTAACCCCTTATCATTTGCCCCCACAATACCAGGAAGGTGACGACCCCCTACCCTGCCCGAGTGCATATAGAACAGGGTTGTCCAACACATGGCCCACAGGCCAGGATCCAGCCCCCCAAAGGTTTCCATCCAGCCTGCAGGTGTAAACTGTACCTCACCCTTGCCTGGGGTCCATGACTGGAGATGAGATGAGACATTGACATCTTCATACAGACTGGCTTTTAAAAAAAAATCACCTGTTGTCAGTTTCACAGCTGGCAGCTGTGCCATGAGAACGGGAACAATGGTTTCCCAACTTCGGACAGATATTGGATCTTTTCCGGCTGGTTCCAACTTTTTTTTTAAATGTCCACCAGAAAACCACAAATCTGTCCAAAGTTGGGAAACCACTGTTCCCGCTCTCAGGGGGCAGCTGTCAGCTGTGAAACTGGCAGCAGGCTATTTAAAAAAAAACTGACCAACCATCTGCTGAGCATTCCCACTCTCTGCAACTGTCAGAGAGAGAAGAGGGCGGGGAGAGAGAGAGAGAGAGTGGGGGGGACACAAAGAGAGAGCGAATGGGTACAGAGAGAGTGAGGGACAGAGAAAGGAGGGACAGAGAGAGAGAGAGAGTGACAGAGAGAGAGGGGGGACAGAGAGGGACAGGAAAATAGGGACAAAGAGAGTGAGGCAGAGAGAGGGGGGGACAGAGAGAGAGAGGGGGACAGAGACAAAGGGGGACAGAGAGGGGTCAGGGAGCGAGAGAGTGAACAGAGAGAAAGAGAGGTGGGGACAGAGATAGAGAGAGTGAGAGAGGGGATGGACATAGAGTGAGGGGGGGGGACAGAGAGAGAGAGAAAGAGGTGGCAGAGTGAAGGGGGATAGATAGAGAGGGGGTGGAGAGAAAGGGGGACAGACAGAGGGGGCAGGGAAAGAGAGGGTGAACAGAGAGAAACTCTCTGAGACTCGGTGGGCTGAAGAGCCTGTTTCAGTGCTGTATCTCTAAATCTAAATCTAAAATCTAAAGTGGGGACAGAGAGAGAGAGGAGGCAGAGAGAGAGAGAGGGATGGACAGAGAGTGAGACAGAGGGGTGACAGAGAGAGAGAGAGACAGTGGGGCACAGAGAAGGAGAAGGAGACAAAGACAGAGAGAAAAAGAGGAACAAAGGGGGGGACAGAGAGAGAGAGGGAGAGGGAAAGAAAGGGGAACAGAGAGGAAGAGAGGTGGGGACAGAGAGAGAGAGAGAGAGGGGGGACAAAGAGAGAGAGAGAAAGAGGGACAGAGAGGGAGAGCAGGACAGAGAGAGGGGAGACAGAGAGAGACAGAGTGGGACAGAGATGGAGCAGGGGTGGGGGTACAGAGACAGAGAGAGAAATGGGGCTACAAAGAGGGAGAGAAAGGGGGACAGAGAGAGAGAGGGGGGACAAAGAGAGAGAAAAAGAGGGCCTGAAAGAGAGTGGAGCGGGACAGAGAAAAAGGGGGGCAGAGAGAGAATAAGAGGGGCAGAGAGAGGACAGAGAGAGAGATAGGGGGACAGTGAGAAAGTGGGGGACAGAGTAAGAGTGAGAGAGTGGGGACAGAGAGAAAGAGGGAGAGGGAGGGGGAAACAGACAAAGAGAGAGAGGAGGGGCACAGACAGAGGGAGACAGAGAGAAGGGGGAAACAAAGAGAGAAAAAGAGGGACAGAGAGAGAGTGAAGGGGACAGAGAGAGAAGGGGGGCAGAGACATTATAAGAGGGACAGAGAGAGAGGGGGACAGACAGAAAGAGAGCAAGAGAGAGACAGAGAGCGAGAGGGGACAGAGAGAGAGAGAGATAAAGAGAGAGAGAAGAGGGACACAGAGAGAAGGGGACAGACGGGGGGGGGGGGACAAAGTGAGAGAGAAAGAGGGACACAGAGAGAAAGGGGGGACAAAGAGAGAGAGAGAGGAGCACAGAGACAGAGAGGGGGGAACAGAGAGAGAGGGGGCTACAGAGAGGGAGAGACAGAGGGACAGAGAGAAAGTGGGGGACAGAGAGAGGGGGGGGCAGAAAGAGAGGGTGACAGAGAGAGGGGGGACAGAGGGAGTTGAGGGACAAGAAGAGAGAGAAAGGGGAGACAGAGAGAGAGAGGGGGATAGAGAGAGAGGGAGACAAAGACAGAGGGGCAGAGAAGGAGAGATAAGTGGAGACAAAGAGAGAGGGCTACAGAGAGAGAGAGAAAGGGGGACAAAGAGAGAGAGGAACAGAGAGAAACAGAGCGAGGGGGTGACAAAGAGAGAAAGGGGGAACAGGGGGGACAGAGAGAGAAAGGACGACATGGGGGGATACAACACAGATGGGGGGAACACACAGAGGGGAAACATGGGGGAGAGAGAGCGAAAAACAGAGAGAGAGGGCGAGAGAGTGATCAAGATCACTCCAGACCGAATGACATCTACCTGGAATCTTATTATGGTTGTACAGGGCTTTGGTGAGACCGCCCCTGGAATACTGTGTGCAATTTTGGTCTCCACATTTAAGAAACGAGGCAGTGCAGCGAAGATTCACTAGGTTAGCCCCTGGGTTGAGGGGGTTGTCCTATGATGAGAGGCTGAGTAAATTGGGCCGATATTCTCTGGAGTTTAGAAGAATAAGAGGCGATCTAAATGATACATACAAGATTCTGAAAGGCTTGATAGGGTAGAAGCTGAGAGATGTTCCCACTGGTCAGGGAATCTAGAACACAGGGACACAGTTTCAGGATAAGGGGTCAATCATTCAGGATTGAGATGAGAAGAAATTACTTCCTTCAAAGGGTTGTGAATCTTTGGAATTCTCTACCCCAGAGGATTGTGGATGCTCCATCATTGAATACATTTAAGGCTGGGATAGATAGATTTTTGGTCTCTCAGGGAATCAAGGGATATGGGAAGCAGGCAGGAAAGTGTAATTGAAGTCTAAGATTAACCATGATTGTACAGAATGGTGGAGCAGGCTCGATGGGCCATATGGTCTACTTCTGCTCCTATTTCTTGTGTTCTTTTGGAATACCCTGCATCGCTAAAAGTGTGCGGGAAAATATTGATTTCTTCTGCACGCAAAAATTGCCAGGTATCACACTAAATCAGTGTCCAACATAGTGAAGAGAAAGTAAGTCAATAAATTAGTCTTCTAATTTAAAGCTTCTTCACAAAAATGAACATTTGTTGGTGTTTTGATTAGTAGTAAGATAAATTTTTAATGCCTTTTTCTTTCTTAAATTGTCACACCAGCCCCCTATGTAAGACAAAAATTGTAATATGGCCCCCCACGTGAAAAGGTTGGACAATCCTGATTTATATCATACCTTTCATGAACACCAGATGTCTCAAAGAGTTTACAGCTAACAAAGTACTTTTTTAAAGTGTATTTGCTGTTGTAATGCAGGAATGATGGCACCTATGTGCCAATGGCTGAGTGTCCCTCTTAGCCATGCTCCCTTTTATGCGCCCACTTAAGTTGATGGTGCGGCGACAACTGGTTCCCCGCTGTATTGCCATGCACCATGCACAGTGTGCAACCCGTGCGTCCCCACCAAAATACAAAGCTGGTCCTTAACGAGCTTGTTAGCTACTTTAATTGGCTTCGTTGCAGAATTGGGAGCATTGCTGGGACTCGTTGTGTCCCATCCTGATGAAACTCGCCGGCGGAACCTAAAACTCCTGCCCATGGGAGTTATAATTAAGACTCTCATGCCTCCTGAAACCCATGAGTTCAAATATTGGCTGGCAGGAATTGTGAGGAATGAGGTGGTAAGTACCAACAAGTGAAATTAAAACAGAATCTATTAAAAACAACTTGGAGCTATCCTTGATTAAGGATGAAATGAAATGAGAGGCTTAATACTGGTATAAATAGAGGATGCATAATATGTCCGGAACTCACGTCTGAAATATTGATTTACTGGAGGAATGAACATTCCTATTGCCTTTTCTTACTTTTTAATCTTATGTTCAACAACCTCAAGTAAATAGATGATGTAAGGATTTGCAGATTAAAATCAGTGGAGATAGTCCTGAAGACAAATTACCAACTCTTGCAGATATTGCAGAAAGCAGAAACTGCAAATATGCTTAACAACAACTTACATAGCAGTTCTAATGTAGAAAACCTTCCCAAGATATTTTACAGAGGTGTAAGGAAATAACTGCTTAGCCAAAGAAGGGGTCAGTAGGAAGGTGACCAAAAGATGAGTGGAAAAGGTGGGTTTTAAAGAGAGCCTTAAAGAACAATTTTCTTTTAATTGGGGCAGGCATTGTGCTTACAGGTGGTGAATTAGGTGGGGAATCATCCAGCCACCCCAAGGAGTGAGACCCAGGAGATTTTAACTCCTAAGCTTCTTTAA
Organism: Heterodontus francisci; assembly: GCF_036365525.1. Taxonomy (NCBI): domain Eukaryota; kingdom Metazoa; phylum Chordata; class Chondrichthyes; order Heterodontiformes; family Heterodontidae; genus Heterodontus; species Heterodontus francisci. Next base: position 45,003,085 of record NC_090375.1, read on the forward strand.
CATATACTGGCACTAATTGTTACTTGAAGCTGGCAGGAATAACATCACAACTGGTGGGAGAGAAAGTTGGGAGTGAATCAAGACACTCAGAAGAACCCACGAACAACAGACGCCAGCAACATCCACAAATATTATTGGTGAGGTGAAGAGATAGGAATATTGGAGCGATTAAAATCGGGGATGCTCAAAAGTCGAGAATTAGAGGAGCGCGGTAATCTTAGAGTGTTGTTGGACTGAAGGAGGATACAGGGGTAGAGAGGGGCGAGGCCATAGATGGATTTGGAAGCAAGGATGAGAATTTTTAAAATCAAGACATTGCTTGATGGGGAGCCAATGTAAATCAATGAACACAGGGGTGATAGATGAGCGGGATTTGGTGCAAATTAAGGCACAGGCAACAGAGTTTTGTATCACCTCAAGCTTACCGAGGGTAGAATGTGGGGGACCAGCCAGGAGTCAGTTGGAATAGTCAAGTCTAGAGGTAACAAAGGCTTTAGTGCACTGCCTGAAAGGAGTTGAAAGCATTCAGTTGTAACTTGCAAAAGGGTATTGATATATACTTGAAAAATTTGAAGGGCTATAGGGTAGATTGGTGGAATTGGATTAATAGGATAGCTCTTTCAAATAGCATGATGAGCTAAATGGCCTCTTTTTATGCTGCATGATTCTGTGTGCTACACATTACCATGATCTTATAGCTCTGTGGCTTGTGTATATGATTGGCTTGCCCTTAATTGAAGTCTATGTTACTCACATGAAAGTCAATAACGGTAGCTTCATTCACAAGTGCTGTGTAGTGGCATTATTGGATATCATTGATTAATTATTCAGTAGTCAACGACCTGGGGTACAATCTTGATCTTCTGATAGCAAACCAACTTCATTAATTCTGGGATACCAATTTGCCAATTCAAATAAACCAGCAACCGTTTATAATGCACTATTTAAAAAAAATCTCCACATTGAGTGAAATGATGATCACAAACCAAAGGCAGAGTGATCTAAAAGAAAGGTCACAGTTGTGATGGGAGTGCAGACAATTGCTTCATAAATATTTGTAAAATCATGCAGAATACCAATTTGTGCTTAATAATTCACAAACAGGTTCTGTTTTGAAGATGGACTGCAATGTCATACATACTAATAAATAATGCTTCAGAAGCTCTACATGTGCAACAGCAAACTCATCGCCTTAGTTAATACGAACATAAAACATTAGTAGCTGACAGTATTATCACAGTCTTAGTGGAATGATAGCTTCATAACCTGTACTAAACTGATATCTTCCTGATAATATTGGTGCTATGATTTGAATCTATATACAATCTAGTCTTGGGATGAAGTGAATAGCTTTTTCTGAGATTCAGCATAGGTACAATGAGTTAATGGACTCCTGCTGTGCTGTAAAATTCTGATTCTTATGTTTAGCATGTCCAACACACTTCAAAGAATCGTGGCTGAAACGAGCACATTGTCACACTTGCAAAGTATGCATCACATTTGCACATAATTGTCTCACGTATTGCAAAACAGTAACAAAACAGTCACAACCAAAAATCTTTTCAAGCAAGCATTAAAAAAAGAGAAAGAAAGGCAACCATTTCCTGCATGCTTTACTGACCCTGCTAACCTGGCCTTTCTCAAAGGCAAGAGTCCAAGATTTTCAAACAGCTGCAAGCTAGACAAACATCTCGCAGCAACAACAGTTACTCTTTAATTGACATCAAAGTGCGCCTGGTTAGAGAACTTCCACAGGAAGTACATAAGAACATAGGGAATAGGAGCAGGGGTAGGCCATTTGGCCCCTCGAGCCTGCTCCACTATTCAACTAGATCATCTTGTACCTCAACGCCATTTTCCTACACTATCCTCATAGCTCTTGATATCATTAATATCAAAAAATCTATCAATCTCTGTCTCAAATGGACTCAATGACTGAGCCTCCACAGCCCTCGGGGATAGAGAATTCCAAAGATTCACCACCCTCTGAGTGAAGAAATTCCTCCTCATCTCAGTCTGAAATGGCCTACCTCTTATTCTGAGACTGTGCCCCTAGTTCTAGCTCCCCTAACTAGGGGAAACATCCTTCCTGCATCCACCCTGTCGAGCATTGTAAGAATTTTGTATGCTTCAATGAGATTACCTCTCATTCTTCTAAACTCTAGAGAATACAGGCCCAGTCTCCAAAATTTCTCTTCATAGGACAATCCCGCCATCCCAGGAATCAGTCTGGTGAACCTTTGTTACACTCCCTCTATGGCAAGCATATCCTTCCTTAGGTAAGGAGACCAAAACTGTACACAATACTCCAATTGTGGTCTCACCAAGGCTCTGCGCAATTGCAGCAAGACTTCTTTACTCTTGTATTCAAATCCTCTGGCAATAAAGGCCAACATACCATTTGCCTTCCCAATTGCTTGCTGTACCTGCATGTTAGCTTTCAGTGACTTATGAACAAGAACACCCAGGTTTCTTTGGACATCAACACATCCCAATCTCTCACCTTTTAAGAAATAATCTGCATTTTTTTTTCCTACCAAAATGGATAACTTCACACTTTTACACATTATATTCCATCATGATCTTGCCCATTCAGTCTGTTTAAATCTCCTTGAAGCCTCTTTGCATCCTCCTCACCACTCACATTCCCATCTAGTTTTGTGTCATCAGCAAACTTGGAAATATTACTTTTGGTCCCCACATCAAAATCATTGATAAAGATTGTGAATAGCTGGAGCCCAAGCATTGATCCTTTTGGTGCCCCACGAGTCACAGCCTGCCAACCTGAGAATGACTCGCCTATTCCTATTCTCTGTTTTCTGTCCGTTAAACAATTCTCAATCCATGCCAGTATAACCCCATGTGCTCTAATTTTGCTGACTAACCTTTTGTGTGGGACCTTATTGAAAGCCTTCTGAAAATCCAAATACATCACATCCATTGGTTCGCCCTTATCTATTCTGCTAGTTACATCCTCAAAAAACTCAAAAAGATTTGTCAAATATGATTTCCCTTTCATAAATCCATGTTGACTCTGCCCAATTCTACCATTATTTTCTAAGTGTCCAGTTATTACATCCTTTGTAATAGATTCTAGTATTTTCCTTACTACTGATGTCAGCTGATGAAGTAGCTAAGCAGCTGCCTTAAAGGGCAGTCTATGTTCATCACAGCTCCACATTTGTAACTCTAATTGAAAGTGAGTCCAGACCGCAGACCACTGCTGTCCATCCCACAGGAGACTGGTCAGTTATAATAATTGTATAAAGACAAATTGTCATAGGGAGTGACAAGGTATTGGAGGTTTTAGAAGGCTTAAAAGTGGACAAATCTCCAGGTCCGGACGATTTGTGTCCCAGGATGCTATGGGAGGTGAGGGTGGAGATTGCAGGGGCTCTGACCCTAATTTTTAATTCCTTTCTGGCCACAGGGGCGGTGCCAGAAGACTGGAGAACAGCTAATGTGGTCCCACTATTTAAGAAAGGTTGTAGAGATAAGCCAGGGAACTACAGACCAGTGAGTCTCACGTCAGTGGTAGGGAAACTATTGGAGAAAATTCTGAAGGAGAGAATCTATCTCTACTCGGAGAGGCAAAATTTGATTAGCAATAGTCAGCATGGCTTTGTCAGAGGGAGGTCATGCCTAACAAATTCGATTTAATTTTTTGAGCGTGTGACCAGGTGTGTAGATGAGGGTAGTGCAGTTGATGTTGTTTACATGGATTTCAGCAAAGCCTTTGACGGGGTCCCACATGGGAGACTTATCAAGAAAGCAAATGCACATGGGATACAAGGTAACTTGATAAGGTGGATTCAAAATTGGCTTAGCTGTAGGAGACAGAGAGTGATGATGGCTGTTTTAGTGACTGGAAGCCAGTGTCCAGTGGCGTACCACAGAGATCTGTGCTGGGTCCCCTATTGTTTGTCATTTACATAAACGACATAGATGACTATGTAGGGGGTAGGATCAGTAAGTTCGTGGATGACACAAAGATTGGCCGAGTGGTTAACAGTGAGGTGGGGTGTCTTAGGTTACAGGAAGATAGAGACAGGATGGTCAAATGGGCAGAAAAGTGGCAGATGGAATTTAACGTTGAAAAGTGTGAGGTGATGCACTTTGGAAGGAGTAATGTGACACGGAAGTATTCAATGAATGGCCTGACACTGGGAAGTTCCGAGGAACAAAGGGACCTTGGTGTGTTTCTCCATAGATCTCTGAAGGCAGAAGGGCATGTTAATAGGGTGGTGAAAAAGGCATATGGGACACTTGCCTTTATCAATCGAGGCATAGATTACGAAAGCAGGGAGGTCATGTTGGAGTTGTACAGAACTTTGGTAAGGCCACAGCTGGAGTACTGTGTGCAATTCTGGTCGCCACATTATAGGAAGGATGTGATTGCATTGGAGGGGGTGCAGAGGCGATTCACCAGGATGTTGCCTGGGATGGAACATTTAAGCTATGAAGAGAGGTTGGATAGGCTTGGGTTGTTTTTGCTGGAGCAGAGAAGACTGAGGGGTGACCTGATCGAGGTGTACAAGATTATGAGGGGCATGGACAGGGTGGATAGGGAGCAGCTGTTCCCCTTAGTTGAAGGGTCAGTTACGAGGGGTCACAAGTTTAAGGTGAGTGGCGGGAGGTTTAAGGGGGACTTGAGGAAGAACTTTTTTACCCAGAGGGTGGTGACGATCTGGAATGCCCTGCCTGGGAGGGTGGTAGATGCAGGTTGCCTCACATCCTTTAAAAAGTACCTGGATGAGCTCTTGGCACGTCATAACATTCAAGGCTATGGGCCAAGTGCTGGCAAATGGGATTAGGTAGACAGGTCAGGTGTTTTAATGTATTGGTGCAGACTCGATGGGCCGAAGGGCCTCTTCTGCACTGTATTATTCTGTGATTCTGTGACAGAAAAAAAGCTGTTGGGACAAACAGCCAGTCGCATTTCCATTCATCAGTACCACCTATCATATCTCTCGAACCATCTCACTCCAGGAACATATATAGTTCCCTCTGAACATATTTATACTTTCTACTGCAATGGCTTTTCTCTGGAAATTTATTCCACAAGTTTATTACTAATTGCACGATCTAAGATGGGGCTGAACCATACAGACCTGGGAGGTGGCAGGTGCAATCACCAGCCTTTGTTGAGTTAGCTGGTCTCATCTATGGTGCCAGTTGGATTCTTGCTGTTTGTCTCTGCAGGGTAGGAAGGCTAAAAATGAACCACTGCTGGTCATTATCCAGTGAGCCAGGTGAAAAGTATACATGTGGAAAATGGATGTGGACAGGATTGGCAGTGAATGATTCTCAATCATTGTCTGTGCTCACACTGAAAAAATGGTCATTCAGCAAGGTACTGTCTTGTATTGACACCCTTGGAAGTATTCCGCAGCACCTTTGGGACAGCGGTAGATAAAACTGGAGGGCAGAGAAGAAGAGTATCAAAATAAAGCTTTTAAAACAAACAATAAACATGAAGCCTGGTGACATCAGAGTGCAGATGAGTGCCATGCAGGTAAGTGATAGAACAGCGAAGCCCACACTCCAATGGTCATGCATCAGTTAAACGGTTGACTTAAAGAACATTGTGACACTAATGTGCATTAAGAAGGATGTTGTGAAGAACTGATTCAATTGGATCCATAAAGTTCCCTGAGCTGCACTACACATGGACTGTTCGTATATTCCAGTTAAATGAGCTGTGCAGGATATATTCACATCTAATGCTTGAATTAAATATATGAATAAGTACATAGATATATTCTGCTTTTAAAATACAGCCTATATAAAGAGGGAACAAGGTCACTGCAGTGACACACACGCACTATCTATACATGTAGTTCATTATGTGTGTCATCAAATATCTACCATTTGGTCAACAAATGATTCATGTCATATTGAATTACACTCCTGTTCTCCTGCAGTGGCTTTTCATATTTCCTTGACACCTCAATTCATTAAAGGAGCTGAGATGAAACATGCAACTGAAATCTTTTGTTTAATAATCCACAAGCTCGTATCCTCTGGAACCTGCTTAATTTTCCTCCCTTAACAGAAGGTTGTTCCACTTGAGCACCTACCCTAATTACTGCTGCCTCCCTTCTGGCGCAAACCTATTGCACACAGCACATGCATATTTGATTAAAGGTCATGCAAGCCTCCCATTCACCCAGCAATGAGAGCAAGTAAACCTGAAGGCAATGAAAGGTAGATTAGATAACATTACCCAATTAATGTTTGAGGCACAATAACCTGTGACCCAGAACAAATATCATAGCCTATTGCATGAGAATAGGAATAATATGCTAATTATACAGCCTGTTTTTTCTAAAAAAAACAAATGTAGCTGGATGTTAAAGGAGGAAATAGAGCAGAACCACTGCATGATAAGAGGTGTCATTTAGAAAGAGGTTATAATCATTACGTTGATTCTCTCTCTTCGTAATGGATCTTCAATCCATTAGTTTATTTGTTAGAGACAACATTGGTGTCCTAAACTACACATATAGATAATATATAATGAGGAGCTGTGGGGATGATTTCTATCCAAAGAATGGGCTGATTTTATAATACAAGAATTGTGGAGTTGCAAGTGAGCTATCAAATGAGTGTCAATCCCCAAGTCCCTCAAAGAGCATTCAGTTTATCACACAATTTTCTGAGACATATCAACAACTTTCCAGCAAAAAATTTGCCTACATAAAACTAGTCAGTATGTAAGCAGCCACACAGTGTCATTTTTTCCCTAGTTACTGTTGTATGTTTGGCTAGTACGCTGCAACCTTAACATACTTAGTTATTCTCGCTTTGAGAGATTCCTTAGTCTTGAGTACTTTGAACATTAACAATCCATTACATTATAACTATGTACTGCTTCACACCAGTCTGTGTGACTCCTCTAAAGCCATGCCGCATCTCTCTCCAAATCTCTCTTGGCGCAGTGGTTAGCACCACAGCCTCACAGCTCCTGCGACCCAGGTTTGGTTTAGGTACTGCCTGTACGGAGTTTGCAAGTTCTCCCTGTGACTGTGTGGGTTTCTGCCGGGTGCTCCGGTTCCCTCCCACAGCCAAAGACTTGCAGGTTGATAGGTAAATTGGCCATTGTAAATTGCCCCTAGTGTAGGTAGGTGGTAGAAGAATTGAGGGAAGGTAGGGATTATGGGATTAATGTAGGATTAATATAAATGGGTGGCTGATGGTCAGCACAGACTCGGTGGGCTGAAGGGCCTGTTTCAGTGCTGTATCACTCTATGATGTGATCTCTTACGTCATCATGGTGGGAGATATTTTTTTACAATTTCTCAATATTAACCCTTTCAGACCCTTATACTACATTTACTACCTCGAATTAAACTTAGACTGTCCTGTAGGCTCAGGAAAGCTCCTGCCTCCCTCGGACAACTGGTCTTGGTAATTTTCGGCTCACGGTTAAGTGATTATGGAATATATTCTAAATTTATTCCAATAAAACTACTCAAAATAAAAAGAATATTAAATGTAAACAGCTAAATATCTAAAACATCATTTTATAGAAAAACTTTATATTAAAGACGTTACCCATGCTCACCCTTTCATTCTTTTTCATCTCATTCCCGCTTTTTCCTCCTTTAGTTTAAATGTTCGACCTATAGGAACCTTTATTGTTTACTTTTAAGTTTAAAGGGATTAACTTATTCTCTTCTGTCCCTGTCCAGCTATCCATTTTGAAGTATAAACAAGAAAAGGAACATTTTCATTCAAGGCAGTATCCAGCCAATTGAAACCCCAGATTGACATACCAACTTTCCTTCTATTTCACTCCTGATCTTTGGCCACTCAGTACAGAGCTAGGTGGGAAAGTTGGAGGTCATCCTTTTCGCTCTGCTCCTGGGTTTGGCCAAGACGGTCATCCACATGCCCAGGTTGGATACAGTCGGTCTGGCTACATGCCTCTCTTCCACTGTTTTGTCCGTGGTTGAGTGGGAGAAAGATCATATGGTGTCCACTGGTACACTTGAGGCCTTCCATGACTGGTGTACATCGCCAACATGGGCGATAATACTATTATTTAATTTTCTAAGTTTCTTTCTTTGTGTTCTATTAGTTGTGCCCCTTTAAAAGGGGACACTTTTGGTTGTTTTTGTTTAATGGCACTGAGCAACCTAATGTCTTCTTATCATTTGAAATAAGGAAAGGCAAAGCACTTTTGATGTGAAACTAAACCAGGAGTTGCCTCTGTTGTCAGCAGCTTCCACAGACTGACAGTCCCCAACAAGTAAACTCCTTCGGGGTGATTAGAGGGATAGGTGGGATGTTAAGGTATGGTTGTCACAGATTGAGTATTGGAACATGGACTGACGCGATCTGGAATTTTCATTCATCTGATGGTGAAATAGGAAGACTGGAAGCCAGATACAAAGCTTTAAAATCTCACAGCTAATATAAGGGTTTCACCTTTTGAGTTTTAACGTTTCCTTATCTGCTAATGGAAATGAATTAGAAACCATAATAATTAATGTCTCTGCATAATAAAATACAGAAATTTGAAAAAAATGATCTTCCATTTTAATAACCAGACCTTTGCTCTTCAGTTTAGAGTTCTTTATTCATAACAATACAGGGTTGATGCCTTCTACAACATGGGCCATTAAGTCAATCCTCCAAATTCGATGATAATATCAGTAACATATTGAATAATGCACATAATTAACAGGGAGACCAGACAATAACCTTGTTGGCAACTGTTTTATCAGAACATCATAACTTCATGTAAATAGGGAGAAAATTCAGTGCTATGTTGCACTGCTCACATTTAATAAAACTCAAGGTTTTATATATCTTATGAATGATTCCTCACAAAGTGTTTTTCTCACTGAAAATTATGCCATCCAATTATTTTTTTTAAGTTGAATCATGCAGGCTGTGAGGAAGCATTGACTGACAATCTGACTTACTGAGGGCTATCTGCATCTTTACAGTTTACCACTTTGTCCACTATCGTTTTAGATTAACAAAAACAGCAATAGACTGACAATTGGCTCTCAGAATATCCTTTCATCTTTTGGACCTGCGTTTGAATCCAATTTAAACTGGTGGAGTGAAGGTGTTCTCTTTCCACTGGCTGAAAGAACTCCTTTTGAAATGGCATTAATTGTTAAGAGCGTCCACAAGGAAATGAAAGGTGTCAGACTCGTACAGCTAGAATTAAGAGCTGCTGTTAGGGCAAAGTAAAGGGAGCTGAATTCAGAAGTTGACAGAAATTGTTGGTCCAAAATTATTAAGTGCTGTTGACACTAATGCCTTGAAATCAGGAGTGTTTATTTCCTTAGCGCTACCATCCCTCAACTTTGGTAAGTACAAAAACAACAGCAAATGCTATAGAGTCATAGCATAATAATGGCACAGAAGGAGGCCAGACAGCACATTAAGTCCATGTCAGCTCTGTGGAGAACAATCCAATCAGTCCTACTCCCCCACTCTATCCCAAGAGCCCTGTAAGTTTATTTCCCTCAAGTGCTCATCCAATTTCCTTTTGAAATCGTTCATCATCTCCACTTGCACCACCCTCATAGGCAGCATGTTCCAGGTCATTATCACTTGCTGTGTAAAAAGTTCTTCCTCACATTCCCCCCTGCATCTCTTGCCCAAAACCTTCAATCTGTGTCCCTTAGTCCTTGTATCATCAGGTAATGGGAATAGCTTTTTTGTCTACCCTATCCAAATCTGTGTAATCTTGTACACCTCTAGCAAATCTCCCCTCAGTCTCCTTTGCTCCAAGGAGAACAGCCCGAGCTTCTCCAACCTAACTTTATAGCTAAAATCCCTCATCCCTGGAACCATTCTAATAAATCTCCTCTGTACCCTCTCAAGGACTCTCACATCCTACCTAACGTGTGGTGACCAGAAGAACTGGACACAATATTCTAGTTGTGGCCTAACCAGAGCTTTATAAAGGTTCAGCCTAACCTCCCCGTTTTTGCTCTCAATGCTATCTATAAAGTCCAAGATCACATATGCTTTGTTAACTGCAAGGCATTTAGATATCTCCTGTATTTTTGTTATGCTGTGAGGCATTTGTTAATATTGTCTATATTTCTGTTCATAAGTAAAATGTAACCTGTTTTGGTGTGGGCCAACGTGTGGTGAAGATGTGGAGGTGAAGGACATCAGGTCGAAGGGAGAAGAATGCTGACCAAAGACATCGCTGGGGTTCCTATTGGACTTTTTAAAAATAAAAGACAATGTAAGTGAACTAGGACCCCCACATATACACACACAGACAGATGAATCAGGACATGCCACTGATGTGACAGCCAGGGCTGTTAGAACTTCAAATAGCCTGTGTACAACCACACTCAGGAACAATGGCCTTTTGAATATGTGTGAATGGTTTCCTTTTGCCTTATCATGATGCAGACATCACATCCATGGGTGGTATGCACCTAAGACCTCCACCTGCTGAGAGCAGGATATGACCATATGCAGGTGGTCTTGCAGTGTCAGGGTGGGATTGATAAGGCACTTAAACCCAAACGGATGACCCAATTCAAAACATTACCTTATATGTTGTCAGAAAGGGGTATAAAGCCAGAGCTCACAAGGACATTGTTGCTGCAGCCAGGAAGTGTGACTTGGTCAGTTACAGGAAGTCTTGCGGAAGACATCGTTCAGTGGATCTGACCACCTGGGAATGAGTTTCTGTATGCAGGTCTACTAAGCAACTGGTGTTGTAAATATATACTATTGCTTGGCGAGTAAATAAAGGTGTTCCACATAAAGTGTAAGTCTGATTTGTGTGATTGATACTCAGTACGGTGTCGGGACGTTGGAGGGAAGTGAGACCCCCTTTTTAAATGTCTTACAGCTTACTCTGTCAATGGCCGGAATTTTTCGCTTACCCGTGGCCCCGGGGCCGATCCGCCCAAAGCGGATCAGGCCCGATCCCGCTCCGCGTCACCTGGCCGACGGCATCACGCACTGATCACCTAATCAGCGGGCCCATGGCGTAACTCCGAAAGGAAATGGCACGCGCAGGTGGGAACTTCAGCATCATTGGGGGAGGGGCCACATACGCGGAAGGCTGTTTGTAAGCCCTACATAAAGGATTACTGATTTTAAACAGAGCAGGGAGTTCCCCATTTGATGTAAAGGAAGATACAACTGTCTTAAGGTCTGGAGATTTCAAAGGCTCCATATATTGAAAGAAAGAAAGACTGGGAGACAAAAATATTGCTGTTAGAGGTGATGGAAGGCAGAAGCAATCGCGTTGCCCCCGATTTTCTGACGATTCACTGCAGGTCCTCCTCCAGGCCGTTGCGAGGAGAGACATTCTGTTCAGCTCAGATGGGAGAAGAAGACCCTCTGAAGTGACCAAAAGGGCCTGGCTGGAGGTTGCAGAGGAGGTCAGCAGCTGAGGCGTTGTGAGGCGTACATGGATGCAGTGCCGCAAGCGCCTCAATGACCTGCTTTGCTCTGCCCGGGTAAGGGGCATTCCTCATTCATCTAATCGGTTATGGCTGCTGCCTTGAAATGGGACACATGATGGGCTAGTCTGAGTTAAACGCTGATGCTGTGGTGTTAAAGTTGCGCCCAACACTGTCACAGCAGTGAAATGCAACACCAACCCTTTGAGTGACAGCGTCATATGCCATTGACTATGTATAAAATAAGTATCTCTTTATTCAGGAAAAAAGAGGGTACACAATGCCCGGGAGAGGTCACGTACTGGTGGCGGCGTAGCCACCCAGGCATTCCTCACCAGGATGGAGGAGGATGCCTTAATTATAGCAGGGGAGGAAGGAGGACGCGCCGTAGCAGATGGCGAGGCCAGTGTACCTGGCCATGAGAGTGAGTGTTCCAGAATGTGGTGTAACACTTCATTATGGGGGGGTGGGGTGAACAAAGAACAAAGAACAAAGAAAATTACAGCACAGGAACAGGCCCTTCGGCCCTCCAAGCCTGCGCCGATCCAGATCCTCTATCTAAACATGTCGCCTATTTTCTTAGGGTCTGTATCTCTTTGCTTCCTGCCCATTCATGTATCTGTCCAGATACATCTTAAAAGACGCTATCGTGCCCGCGTCTACCACCTCTGCTGGCAACGCGTTCCAGGCACCCACCACCCTCTGCGTAAAGAACTTTCCACGCATATCCCCCCTAAACTTTTCCCCTCGCACTTTGAACTCGTGACCCCTATTAATTGAATCCCCCACTCTGGGAAAAAGCTTCTTGCTATCCACCCTGTCTATACCTCTCATGATTTTGTACACCTCAATCAGGTCCCCCCTCAACCTCCGTCTTTCTAATGAAAATAATCCTAATCTGCTCAACCTCTCTTCATAGCTAGCGCCCTCCATACCAGGCAACATCCTCTGCACCCTCTCCAAAGCATCTACATCCTTTTGGTAATGTGGCGACCAGAACTGCATGCAGTATTCCAAATGTGGCCAAACCAAAGTCTTATACAACTGTAACATGACCTGCCAACCCTTGTACTCAATACCCCGTCCGATGAAGGAAAGCATGCCGTATGCCTTCTTGACCACTCTATTGACCTGCGTTGCCACCTTCAGGGAACAATGGACCTGAACACCCACGTCTCTCTGTACACCAATTTTCCTCAGGACTTTTCCATTTACTGTATAGTTCACTCTTGAATTGGATCTTCCAAAATGCATCACCTCGCATTTGCCCTGATTGAACTCCATCTGCCATTTTTCTGCCCAACTCTCCAATCTATTTGTATTCTGCTGTATTCTCTGACAGTCCCCTTCACTATCTGCTACTCCACCAATCTTAGTGTCGTCTGCAAACTTGCTAATCAGACCACCTATACTTTCCTCCAAATCATTTATGTATATCACAAACAACAGTGGTCCCAGCACAGATCCCTGTGGAACACCACTGGTCACACGTCTCCATTTTGAGAAACTCCCTTCCACTGCTACTCTCTGTCTCCTGTTGCCCAGCCAGTTCTTTATCCATCTAGCTAGTACACCCTGGACCCCATGCGACTTCACTTTCTCCATCAGCCTACCATGGGGAACCTTATCAAACGCCTTACTGAAGTCCATGTATATGACATCTGCAGCCCTTCCCTCATCAATCAACTTTGTCACTTCCTCAAAGAATTCTATTAAGTTGGTACGACATGACCTTCCCTGCACAAAACCATGTTGCCTATCACTGATAAGCCCATTTTCTTCCAAATGGGAATAGATCCTATCCCTCAGTATCTGCTCCAGCAGCTTCCCTACCACTGACGTCAGGCTCACTGGTCTATAATTACCTGGATTATCCCTGCTACCCTTCTTAAACAAGGGGACAACATTAGCAATTCTCCAGTCCTCCGGGACCTCACCCGTGTTTAAGGATGCTGCAAAGATATCTGTTAAGGCCCCAGCTATTTCCTCTCTCGCTTCCCTCAGTAACCTGGGATAGATCCCATCCGGACCTGGGGACTTGTCCACCTTAATGCCTTTTAGGGGACTTGTCCACCTTAATGCCTTTTAGGGTGGTGAGGCTACGCTACTGTGCCACAGTAGGGCGGCACAGTGGCGCAGTGGTTAGCACCGCAGCCTCACAGCTCCAGGGACCCGGGTTCGATTCCGGGTACTGCCTGTGTGGAGTTTGCAAGTTCTCCCTGTGTCTGCGTGGGTTTTCTCCGGGTGCTCCGGTTTCCTCCCACAAGCCAAAAGACTTGCAGGTTGATAGGTAAATTAGCCATTATAAATTGTCACTCGTATAGGTAGGTGGTAGGGAAATATAGGGACAGGTGGGGATGTTTGGTAGGAATATGGGATTAGTGTAGGATTAGTATAAATGGGTGGTTATAAATCGGCACAGACTCGGTGGGCCGAAGGGCCTGTTTCAGTGTATCTCTAATCTAATCTATGATTTAGTGAATGTCAAATGCACTGAATGTTGCCCTCAATTGTAACATCACCCAGATGTAACCATGCTGGAGGCACAAACTTCCGCTTAACTCTGGATTGATGAAACTGATCACAATGCCTTTCCCAACAGGTGAAACCCAGCATGTGCCAGGAAGCGTTACTGTAGCCCGACCATCCACCTCTGAGGTGGAGGAGGGTGCCTCAGAGGGTGCACCGTCACATCATCGTGACACACCAAGTACCACTACACTTTGGTTGGGATGACTGTGTCTGGGAAATCAGTGTCACATACTGGTGTGAGCACAGCACAGTTTCTGGGCCAGATACCAGATGCAGAATCGGCTGATGCATCACACACTCGGAGGAGAGTGGGATGCCAGGCCAGTGCAGAGCCACAAGCTGATGATGTGCCTCTGAGACCATCCTTTCGTCGGGCGATGTTGCAGATGCAGAATGCGGTCCATGGAAATCTGGTGGAGTTGCCTGTGATGTTGCGCGCTATGACTCATACTCTGGAGACATCCATCCAGAGTATGAGTTCAGCAAACTCACAGGCATTTGAACATCTGGCTTCCTCCGTTGATAGACTGGCGGCTTCAGTGGAGGGACCAGTTCTTCATGCAATTCGGGACCTCAGAGCGAGTGTGGCCTCCCTGGACCAGAGCATCAGAGAGCATAATCTGATGCGACTGCGCCAGGTTGAGGACACTCAGCGCTCTGATGTCACCATTGAGGACCACCAGAGTCTCACGAGGGCACAGGGGCAGCAGATCGTATATGGGAGCTCCTCTCACGGCGCTTCTGATGCATCCTACAGCTCCTTGCTCTCTCCGCCAGGGACATGTGAACTGCTAAATCCCAGGGTGATAGAGGGTGCTCATGATATTTGTCATAAAAACCCTGAGATGCCAGGGCCCTCACGGCCGCAAGCATGCAGAGGACATCCGCCAAAGTCATCAAAAGCAGGGCGGCAACAAGATCAGCCACCTGCCTCTGGTCAGTCTGGTGGCGAGGGGTCGTGCAGACGAATGAGTACGCGTAAACGGATTAAGAAAACACTTTAATTTCACTACTGGTGCACTGGGTAACTTGAAGTACATTTATTTGATTTGTAAAACAATAGTGTTTGATAAATTGGAGATTTTATCATTGGACATGTCATTCCTGAAGTCACATATTACATAGTTAGTCAACTC
The DNA here is from genome assembly GCF_036365525.1 of Heterodontus francisci. Classification (NCBI taxonomy): domain Eukaryota; kingdom Metazoa; phylum Chordata; class Chondrichthyes; order Heterodontiformes; family Heterodontidae; genus Heterodontus; species Heterodontus francisci. The sequence goes on from NC_090375.1 coordinate 45,018,155, forward strand.
AAGTTGTCTCAAATGTGAGGCCACACATTTGGGTCGCATCCTCATGATGTGATGGATTGGTTATTCGTTTTGTCTCACCCCCTAAAGGTTAGAGATTTTGCACTGTCAGATCCTCGCAATGATTAATGTCATAAATCAGATTGAAATGTGTGAAGCTTTATATCATTTCAACTGAAATGCATTCCTATTAGAGATTCCCTTGTTTCTCCAGCAGTTAGAGCCAAGTTACATTCGCTTCCTCTCCATGATCATCATTAGACTGATGCCCATCTTCCTCATCAGAAACGTCATCATCATCTGATGACACATCGCGCTGACATTCATCATCCTCTAGGGCATCTCCATGTTCAATCGGCAGGTGCAAAGGCACAGCAGACGACAATGATTCTGGAAACCCTCAACAGTGCGTACTGCAGTGATCCACCAGAGCGGTCAAGACACCTAAATCTCATCTTTAGGAGTCCTATAGTTTGCTCGATTGTCACTCTGGTGGCCGCATGGCTCCCGTTGTATCGTTCCTCCGCCTCACCCCTTGGGTTCCTCACCGATGTCATGAGCCACGTCTTCAGAGGGTAACCCCTGTCGCCAAGTATCCATCCCTCCATTCTGTGTGGAGGACTGAAAATTGCAGGCACCTGTGAGTTGTGGAGAATGAAAGAATCATGACAACTACCAGGGTAACGTGCCCACAACTGCATGATTCACTTCCGATGATCACAGAGGAGCTGAACCTTTATTGAATGGAATCCCTTGCGGTTCATGAATGCCCCTGACTGTCCAGCTGGTGCTCTAAGGGCCACATGAGTACAGTCTATCATGCCTTGTACCATTTGGAAGCCAATAATGCTGAAGCCTCTGGCTCTCTCAGCCTGACTGGTGTTGTCCCTCTTGAATGTGATGAAATGGTCAGCACATTGAAACAATGCATCAGTCACAACCTTTATGCAATGGTGCGCTGCTGCTTGTGAGACACTGAACAAGTCTGCAGCTGAGGCTTGGAAGGAGCCAGACGCATAGAAGTTAAGAGCTACTGTGACCTTTAGAGCGACTGGCATTGGATGGCCACCGAGACAGTTTGATGCAACATCCACTGCCAGCATCTCGCAAAGAGATGTGACAGTCTCCCGTGACAGCCGCAGTTTTCTTCTCCACTGGCGTTCTGACAGCTGCAGGTAGTTCAGATGCGTTTGGTCTGCCCTTACAACTGGGTAGGTATGTCTCCTGACATTTGGTCTCCCTTCAACAGCACGAGGATGCACTGGTGCAGCTTGCTGTACGTTCCCCTGACCATTTGTACTTCTGTCACTCATTGAATCACTGTCCTCCTCATCTGATGATCCACCTCCAGAGTGAACAATTCCCATTGTTGAACAGCAGAACAAATGTTTTGACCACAGGTAATAGCTTCCTGCTTTTGTGACTGGCTCACTTCAGGTACTTCCTTCAGGCAATAACCAATATTACATGGGTCCCTATCAGCAGTGCATAGCATTCAGATTAAACCTTCTGCACAACCTGCAAGTTACTACCCTTGCTAGGACACACAAATAACATCAGCATGAATAAAGTTCAATAAATTCATTTTTACCTCCAACTCCCTCATGCCGCCCTTTTGAACCTGTTGGGTTCCCGACACGCCCCACCACCCGATTAACGGCCGTAAAATCAGATACGTAGCGTAAAATCTCTGTCAGTTGGATTCTGAATTACCTCTCAATTGATGTTGGTCGGGCGGCGAGCGCAAATTCGATCGCGCACGACTTCCCACGCTGGTTAAATTGCGTCAGCACATAATGACGGTGGGGACCCGGCCTGACGTCTTCACGCACCATTTTTCCCTCCGCACGACCCCGACGGGACCCGATTCTTAACAGTAAAATTCCGGCCAATATGTCCCGCCACCTTCAAAGATCAATGCACATGAACCCCCAGGTCTCTCTGTTCAGGTACATTCTATAAAACGTGCCATTTGGCCTATATTGCCTCACCCTATCCCTTTTGCCAAAATGCATCACCTCTCACTTGACTGTATCAAATTCCATCTGCCATCTATCTGCCCATTCTGCTAACCTATCTATGTCCTGTCGCAGGTGGTTCGTATTACCCTCACTGTTTGCCACTCCTCCAAGTTTGGCATCAATGGCAAATTTTGAAATTTTACTCTGGATTCTAATATCCTCGTCATTTATGTATATTAAAAAAAGTGGTTCGAGCACTGAACCTTAGGGAACACCACTGGCTGCCATCCTCCAGTCTGAAAAGCAAACAGATACTGCGAGTTGCTGTTTTCTGTCCTTAAGCCAATTTTTCTTTACACAAGCTGACACTGACCCTCCAATTCCACGAGCCTCAGTTTTGATAACCTTCTCTGTACTTGATCAAAAAATTCAATTAGGATAGTCAAGCACAATCTGCCTTTTACAAATCTGTGTTAGCTCTCCCAAATTAACTCAAATCTCTCCAAGTGCCTGCTGATTAATTCCCTGATTATTGTTTCTAAACTTTACCCACCACTGAGATTAAACCGACCGGCGTATAGTTACCAGGAATGTCCTTACACCCTTTCTTGAATAAGGATATCACATTCTCCAATCCTCTGGCACCACCCCTCCTTCTAGGAAGATTGAAAAATTATGGCAAGCCCTTCCACTATCTCCACTGCTACTCCTTTTAAAAACCTGGGATGCAAGCCATTTGGACCAGGCAACTTATCCATTGTAAGCATAGCCAGCCTTTCCAGTACATCCTGCCAATCAATTTTCACCCGATCCATTACTTTGACCATCTCTGCTTCTAATGATATTTCGTCGGGATCTTCGTTCTTAGTAAGCACCGATACAAATTATTCCAGCCGTGCCCTCTGCCTACAAGCATATATCGCCCTCTTTGTCCCTAATGGGTCCCATCCCGCCTCTTACTTCCCTCTTACTATTTACATGTCGGTAGAAAGTTTTTGGGTTCCCTTTCATTTTAACTGCCATTTTATTCTCATATTCCCTCTTTGTCAGTATTATTTTGCTCCTCACTTCTCCTCTCAACTTATTGTATTTGACCTGCTTCTCATTTGAAGAATTCACCTGGCATGCATCATACACCCTCTTTTTTGGTTTCGCCATATGTTCTATCTCCTTCATCATCCTTGGCTTTGGTTCCCTCACCTTTCACTCTTTTTGGAAAGTACCTAGCCTGTACCTGAAACATCACCCATTTTTCCCTTATAGTTCTTCCTGACAAACTTTGGTTCCGTTTTTTCCTGGTTAGATCCCCTCTCATCCCATTGAACTTAGCCCTTTTTCAATTTAGAAGTTCTACTTTAGATTGTTGCTTGCTGTTTTCCAATGTTAATCTAAACCTTATGATACAACGATCACTCTTACCCAAGTTTTCCCCCACAGACACTTGGTCCACTTGGCCCGCCTCATTCCCCAGCATCAGATCCAGCAATGCTTTCTTCCTATAATAAAAACAAGAAATGCTGGAACCACTCAGCAGGTCTGGCAGCATCTGTGAAAAGAGAAGCAGAGTTAACGTTTCGGGTCAGTGACCCTTCTTCGGAACTCAATATTGACTCAATCACTGACCCGAAACGTTAACTCTGCTTCTCTTTTCACAGATGCTGCCAGACCTGCTGAGTGGTTCCAGCATTTCTTGTTTTTATTTCATATTTCCAGCATCCGCAGTATTTTGCTTTTATTTTAATGCTATCTTCCTAGTTGGACTGAGAACATACTGGTCAAGGAAGTTCTTCTGAATGCATTTCAGAAATTCCTCCTCCTCCTTACCCTTTAATCTAAAATTAACCCAATCGATATTTGGGTAATTAAAGTCCCCCAATATCACCACTCTATAGTTCTTGTATATAAAGTCATAGAGTCGTACAGCATTGAAACAGGCCCTTCGGCCCACTGCGTCCATGCCGACCATAATGCCTATCTATACTAATCCCAACTGCCTGCATTAATTCCATATCCCTCTATGGCTTGCTTATTCAAGTACCTGTCCAGATGCCTCTTAAATGTCACTACTGTTCCTGCCTCCACCCCCTCCTCAGGCAGCTCATTCCAGATACCCACAACTCTTTGTGTGAAAAATATACCCCTTTGATCCCCTTTAAACCTCCTCCCTCTCACCTTAAATCTATGCCCTCTAGTTTTAGTCACCCCCATCCATGGGAAACAGACTCTGGCTATCTACCCTATCTATGCCTCTCATAATTTTATATACCTCTATCATGTCCCCTCTCAGCCTCCTTCGCTCCAGGGAAAACAGACCCAGCCTATCCAATCTCTCTTTATAACTCAAGCTCTCCGAACCAGGCAACATCCTTGTGAATCTTTTCTGAACCCTCTCTAGCTTAATCACATCTTTCCTGTCGTGCAGCGACCAGAACTGCATACAGTACTTCAAATGCGGCCTAACCAGCGTTATGTACAATTGTAACATGACGTCCCAACTCTTGTACTCAATGCCTCGGCCGATGAAGACAAGCATGCCATACGCCTTCTTCACAACCCTGTCGACCTGTGTTGCTACTTTCAGGGAACTATGTACTTGCACCCCAAGGTCTCTCTGCTCAACAACATTCCCCAGGGCCCTGCCATTCACTGTATACGTCCTGCCCTGATTTAACTTCCCAAAAAGCATCACTTCGCACTTGTTTGCATTAAATTCCATTTGCCAATCCCTTGCCCACTTTCTCAGTTGATCGAAATCCTGTTGTAACCTTAGACAACCTTCTTCAATTTTGGTGTCATCTGCAAACTTACTAATCATGCCCCTTACATTCACATCCAAGTCATTAATATATATGACAAACAACAGAGGGCCCAGCACCGATCCCTGCGGCACACCACTGATCACCGGCCTTCAATCTGAAAAACAACCTTCCACTACTACCTTCTGCCTCCTATCACCAAGCCAATTTTGCATCCAACTGGCTAGCTCACCCTGGACCCCATGTGTTCAAACCCTCCGGACCAGCCTACCTTGTCAAAGGCCTTGCTATAGTCCATGTTGACAACGTCCACCACCCTGCCCTCGTCAATCCTCTTGGTCACCTCCTCGAAAAACTCAATCAAATTCGTGAGACATGATTTCCCACGCACAAAGCCATGCTGACTATCCCAAATCAGACCTTGCCTTTCCAAATGCATATAAATCCTGTCTCTCAGAATCCCTGCCAATAACTTTCCCACCACTGATGTAAGGCTCACCGGCCAGTAGTTCCCTGGCTTATCCCTGCTGCCCTTCTTAAATAAAGGCACAACATTAGCTATCCTCCAATCTTCCAGTACCTCACCCGTGGCTAATGATGATATAAAAATCTATGCCAGGGTCCCAGCAATCTCCTCCCTTGCTTCCCATAGCATTCTAGGATACACCTGGTCAGGCCCTGGGGATTTATCCACCTTAATGCGTTTCAAAACCTCCAACACCTCCTCCTTTGTAATGTTGATATGCTCCAGGATATCGCTGTTCCCTCCCTTGAACTCATTAGTTTCCATGACTTGCTCCACAGTAAATACAAACGAGAAGTATTTATTTAAGACCTCGCCCATTTCCCGTGGCTCCGCACATAGATTACCACACTGATCCTTAAGGGGACCTAATCTCTCCCTAGCTACCCTTTTACTCTTAATATACTTATGGACTCTTTTAGGATTCTCCTTTATCTTATCTGCCAGGGAAATCTAATGGCCCCTTTTTGCCCTCCTAATTTCCTTCTTAAGTGTAGTCCTACATCCCCGATACTCCTCGAGGGACTCACTCGATCCCAGCTGCTTATACCTGACATATGCCTTCTTCTTTGTCCTGACCAGATCCTCAATATCCCTCGTCAACCAAGGTCCCCTACACTTGCCAGCCTTGCCCTTCAATCTAACAGAAACATGCTGGCCCTGAACTCTTCCTATCTCACTTTTAAAAGCCTCCCACTTGCCAGACATCTCTTTCCCTGTAAACAGCCTCTCCCATTCAACTTTTGAGAGTTCCTGTCTGATGCCATTGAAATTAGCTTTCCCTCAATTTAGGACTTCAACCTGACGACCAGTCCTATCCTTTTCCATAACTTTCTTGAAGCTAATAGAGTTATAGTCACTGGTCCTGAAGTGCTCCCCCACTGACACATCAACCACCTGCCCAGCCTCATTTCCTAAGAGGAGGTCGAGTGTAGCCCCTTCTCTAGTAGGGCCATCCACATACTGCTTCAGAAAACAATCCTGGACAAACTTAATAAATTCTTCCCCATCTGATCCCTTAGCACTAAGGCAGTCCCTGTCAATACTAAGGAAGTTAAAATGACCTGCTATTACAACCCTATAATTCCTACATCTATCAGTGATTTCCCTGCATATATGATCCTCCAATTCCCTCTGACTACTGGGGGGCCTATCGTATAATCCCATCAAAGTGATCACCCCTTTCTTATTTCTAAGTTCTACCCATATGACCTCGCCGAACGTTCCCCCCGGGATATCCTCTCTAAGTACTGCTGTGATGTCCTCCCTAATCAATAGTGCAACTCCCCCTCCTCTCTTACCTCCACCTCTGTCACGCCGGATGCATCGGTACCCCGGAACATTGAGCTGCCAGTACTGGCCATCCCTCAACCACGTTTCCGTAATAGCTATAATATCACAATCCCATGTACCGATTCTTGCTCTGAGATCATCTGCCTTACATGTAAGGCTTCTTGCATTAAAGTAAATGCAGTTTAGCCAACCAGACCATCCACGCTCCCTGTCCTGCCCCTGCCCGGTCTGCCTACGGGACTTGCTTGCTTGCTTTAACTTCTACATTTGCCTCAACTATCTCATCTGAGAGACTACTACTTTGGGTCCCACCCCCCGCAAGAATAGTTTAAACCTCCCGAGTAGTACTCGCAAACCTCCCCGCAAGGATATTGGTCCCCTTCTAGTTCAGATGCAACCCGTCCCCCTTGTACAGGTCACCTCTGAACCAGAGGAGATCCCAATGATCCAAGTAGCTGAAGCCCTCCTGCCTACACCAGCTCTTCAGCCACGCATTCATTTGCCTTATCCTCCTATTCCTACCCTCACTAGAATGTGGCACAGGGAGTAATCCTGAGATTACAATCCTAGAGGTCCTGCTTTTTAACCTTCATTCCTAACTCCCTATATTCACTTTGCAGGACCTGATCTCTCTCCTGCATATGTCGTTAGTACCAATATGGAACACAACCTCTGGCTGTTTACCCTCCCCTTTCAGCATGTCCTGCAGCCCTCAGAGACATCCTTGACTCTAGCACCATGGAGGCAATACACCATCCCGGAGCCTCGTTTGCGGCCACAGAAACGCCTATCTGCACCCCTTACGATAGAATCACCAATCACTATAGCTCTTCCACCCCTTTTCCTCCCCTGCTGTGCAGCAGAGCCCTCTGAGGTGCCACGAACTTGGCTGTTGCTGCTTTCCCCTGGGAGGTCATCCCCCTCAACAGTATCCAAAGCGGTATATCTGTTTGAGAGGGGGATGGCCACAGGGGACTCCTGCATTACCTGCCTGCGCCTACTACTCCGTCTGGTGGTCACCCATCCCTTTTCTGCTTGTGCAGCCATTACCTGCGGTGTGACCACCTCACTAAATGTGCTATCCACGACGTCCTCAGCATCGCGGATGCTCCACAGTGAATCCACCCACAGCTCCAGCTCCATAATGTGAGGAGCCAGTAGCTGCAGATGGATACACTTCCTGCACACTGGAAGCATCCCTGATTTCCCACATCGCGCAGGAGGAGCATATCACAGGGCTGAGCTCTCCTGTCATGACTTACCCTTAGGTTTATTAGTTACTCCCTTAATTAAAAAATACTAATTTACACTAGGGGCCTTGTTCGACCCACTCCAATCTAAAGTCCTTAGTAAGCTACACTAAATTGAAAAAAATACTTTAGTAGTACTCATCTTATCATCAGAGCTTTTTTTTCACCAAAAAAAATCTTTCCCTTTATTTTTGTGAAGATATTTCTATGCACTAACAGCAGTGACTCACCCAACCAATCACCTTGCAGCTCTCCTCTGATGTCACTATTCGCTTTTTTTTCTTTTTTTTCAAAACTCCGACGCGCTGGAAGAGTTTCTCTCCGCTCCCAGAACGTAAGAGACTGGGCCTCGATCCTCGGGCTCAATTTATAGGCTCCACTCTCGGTGTTCTCCCCACAGGTCCACTCTGCTCCACTCTTGGAAGGTAAGAGACTGGGCCTCGATCCTCGGGCTTGATTTATAGGCTCCGTTCTCGGCGTTCTCCCCACAGGTCTGCTCCGCTCCCGGAAGGTAAGAAGAAATATATCTGTGGTTTCCCTGCAGATTCGCTCCTCTATCTCTCTCTCACTATCTGAAGGCCTATAGAATACCCCCAATAGTGTGTCATCCCTTTTTTTGCTTCTCAACTCTAACCAAATGGATTCTGTCTTTGCCCATTCAAGGACATAGCCTCTTTCCAACACTACACGTCTTCCCTAATCAGTACTGCCACCCAACCTCCCTTTTTTCCTTCCTTATCTCTCACAACACTTTGCATACTTGAATATTAAGCACACAGTTCTCACCATTTCTAAACCCTGTTCCATTAATGTCACTATATCATATTCCCACATGGCTATTGATACCTGTAGCTCACCAAGTTTATTCCACACAATGTGAATTTACAAACATGCATTGTAAACCTGTCTTTATATTCCTCGTAGTCCTTCTTAGTCTTTTCCTATCTCATATGGGACTACTTCCTTCTCTAGTACTTTGCAACCTATTCCCCTTTTCTACTTCTACTCCCACCTCACTGCAAACCCTCCACAACCAGACTAGTGAACCTCCCGCGTGGACAGTGGTCCCAGTCCTGTTGAGATGGAACCCATCCCTTTTGAATACGTGGTGCATGCCCCAGAACTGCTCTCATATGAGTAGCGAATATGCAGCCCTCCCTCCTTCACCATGCCACAAGCCAGAAATTGATCCTTCCTGTCTCTTATTTCTACTCTCACTAGCATGTGGCACTGAGAGTAATTCAGAGATTACAACCTTCGAGGTTCTACTTTTTAACTTCCTCCCTCACTCCTGAAAATCTGACCTTAGGACCTCAATACCTCACTATGTCATTAATACCGATGTGTACCACAACTTCTGTCTCATTCCCTTCCCCTGCAGAATATTCTGCACCCTCTCCTTGATGTCGTAGAGTCATACAGCACAGAAACAGGCCCTTCAGCCCATCATGTCCGTGCCAGCCATCAAGCGCCTATCTATTCTAATCCCATTTTCCAGCACTTGGCCCGTAGCCTTGTATGCTATGGCGTTTCAAGTGCTCATCTAAATACTTCTTAAAGGTTGTGAGGGTTCCTGCCTCTACCACCTCTACAGGCAGTGTGCTCCAGATTCTAACCACCCTCTGGGTGAATTTTTGTTTCCCTCAAATCCCCCTAACCCTCTTGCCCCTTACTTTAAAACTATGCCTCCTGTTATTGACAGATCCGCGAAGGGAAAAAGTTTCGTCCTATCTACCCTATCTATGCCCCTCATAATTTTGTATACCTCAATCAGGTTCCCCCTCAGCCTTCTCTGCACTAAGGAAAACAACCCTAGCCTATCCAGTCTCTCTTCATAGCTGAAATGCTCCAGCCCAGGCAACATCCTGGTGAATCTCCTCTGCATCCTTACCAGTGCAATCACATCCTTCCTATAGTGTGGTGACCAGAAATGTACAGAGTACTCCAACTGTGGCCTAACTAGTGTTTTATACAGCTCTCTCTGCACTAATGCTTTGTCTTTCATCACACCATTAGCACACTCCCTTTCCTTTGCCCCATGATCCTTGTCAGTTTATCTCTCCTGCCTTCTGCCCTATCACACACCTTCCCTTTTGTTCTCTTCCCCCCACCCCTGCTTCACGTGCTTAAAACCTATTACATTTCTAACATTTGCCAGTTCTGATGAAAGATCAGAGACCTGAAACATTAACTCAGCTTCTCTCTCCACAGATGTTGCCAGACCTGCTGAGTATTTCCAGAACTTTCAATTTTTATTTCAGATTTCCAGCATCTGCCCTCCTCCTTTTACGAATGCAGAGTGAGACCCCGATAAGAAACTTACCTTCTGCCCACCGGCTTTTCCAATCGTGAATGGGACAGCACGTGATGACAGCCTGTTCATTGAAAAATCCAGAAGTGTCAGTGGAGAGGCGGCGGGCTGCATAATCAGCAAAGGTAAGTACCGTTTACCATATGCTAATTGTGGTGCTGCCACTGTGCGGCAGGGGTCGCTTCGAGGTCCCCCCGCCACTGGTAATTTGCGGCAGGCCCTTCTCGACATCACGGGTCGAGGCAGGCCTCTCTCCGCAGAATTTTACAGGTAGCCGCGCTGCGACCCGCGGTGTCGAGGAGCTCGTAAAATTCAGCCCCTGAAGTCACAGACAGTCCAGGGAAGTGAGACTAATTGAACAGCTCTTCCAAAGAACTGGGATAGGCACACGCACATAGTGGACTGAATGACTGTAAGATTCTATGCTCTAAGAATCTATGATTCTATGATTTACATACATTGATACTGGCCCTTGAAATAACGTTATGTATTAGCCTATGAATGTTTAAACAAATTGATAATTGCCTCAGTTAAAATGGTGGACAAATGAACTTGATGAAAATGCATTAAGTGGTCATATGACAATAGCATAATTTCAAGTCCACCCTTGCTACACTAGGCATATGAGGCACACACTCTTTGCTAGACTGCCATGGATTGCACACATGCACCCTCGTAAAACCAGAAGGGATTAATTCCCTATAGCATCAAGGATCAGATGCATCCCATCAGTAGACTGCATCATCTCTTCCACTCTCCTTAATCATCATTCACTTGACCACTCAGCATTGTGAAGGTCTCCTCAACTTCCATGTTAATGTGAAGTAAATATGGAGCTAAATGGTGTCGGTAGAAAATTCTGATGGTCTAATGATACCCTGAAACAGTAACGTATCAAATAAGTTGTCATTGCTTACAAAAAATGTTAGTGTCTGACGTAAGTTGTGAATGTTGCCATGTGTGTACACCTTTAAGAGGTGTGGCTACCAGAGCATGTCAGTTATGTAAGAGCTATGATGTAATACACCATGTGATTCTAAGTGTTTAGCAGTTTTGAAGTAACACTTGTACAATGAACATCTCAATGTACTAGCTGCTCTCTCAGTACTCAATAAAGAACCCACAATATTGTGTTACTAATCGCATCTAGTCTTTGTGTACAGTCCACAGCAGCACAGAGGTTCAAGGAACATGCAACATGTTGGCAATGCTGAGATTTTGGAAGACCCAAAGTGTTTTTTAGAAGATCTATTCTGAAGAGAGCACACTTCTTTTCCTCTTGGAAGATCAGACCACGTTGCAAGTCATTTTTCTCTCAAGTTTACTCAGCAATGATCTGGATCTCAAACATTCCAACTCTTCAAGCCTTCTTACCTTTGAAGCAGTTCAGTCAGCAGCAATTGGGTAAGCTTCTTTTCACTTTGGGTGGTGAAGTCGGGTGGCTTAATTAACTCGGGAATTCTGAAGTCTGTTTCTCATCAGGAGAACTTGAGGATGGCTGGACAAGTTGAATGCCGTACAGAGGTAGCAAACCCCATTACATTTGTGAGGTGCGTAGCACCGTCATGGCAGTTGGCTACTGGGTCAAGAACAAAATCGGCATATTTTCAGTTTGGGGAGCACTGCGATCCATTAGTGAACAGCGAAACGGGTGACAGTTTCTCATTGTGGTCTCAGGAGAAACAATCGTCATTGCTTTTTTTCGAAGGAAAATTGCCATTCCAGTTTTGGGCCTTTGATTTTTCTTCATGCCAAATCCACCCTTTATGGGCAAGGCTAAGCTGCAAATGGCATGCAAATTCGGCAACAGTGCCAGGACCTCCAAGCCTGCTTATCAGTGGTACTACACCTACTTATTTTTGTTGCAGAAGACAGCACCACACCATTATTTGACCTCATAGCTTATCTTTTCTTCTGTAGGTGCAATGACACATACCAGCGACACGTAAGAGCGCTAGAGAAATTCCATTAGCAATGTCTCTACTGCATCCTCCGGATTCAATGGGAGGACCATTGAACCAACACTGGTGTCCTTCTTGAAGCCAGCTCCACAAGTATTCAGGTAAAACTCCTCCAAAACCAACTTCTGTGGACTGGACGCTGTGTCCGGATGGCTGAAAACCATCAGCCCTGCTAGGTCCTGTTTTCTCAACTCTCAAATGGCCAGCATTCCAGAAGGACAAAGAAAATGCTTCAAAGGCACTCTGAAGCTCTCTTTGAAGCACGGCAGCATTGGCATTGATGACTGGCAGGAGGTTGCTACCAATTGTTCAAAATGGCGACAACTTGACCATCAAGTTGCATCATGCTTTGAGTCCAAATGCCTTATTGAGGAGGGTTATGACTGAGGTGGGAGGAGTGCACTGTTTATTCTAGTCCCACTTCTCCACAGATCACAACATATATTTAAATTTCCCCAATTACCGATACAGTCAGTCATATACTCTAGTTTGCCCCAGAATAAAACACACCAACCAGGTTTCTTTAATAAACAACAAAATTATTAGTTTATTATAAACCAAGTCTTAACCAATAATGAGGTAACACATACACATTTGAAATATTAAAGCCCCCTTATTTATCCTAGCCCTCCCAGACACACACACACACACACACACAGGCTGCTTAACCGGGAAAAAAATACAAGGGAATTTTGATTAAAGAAATAAAAGGAATGAAAAAAAAACTTAAGCTGAAAAGAAGGTATGGAAAGATATTTTGGTTTGGCGTCCCAATGTATATCAACGGCTGTCAATGGGATCTTGCTAGAACAGTTCTTTCCAGGTGATGTTGATGATCAGTTTAGGTAGGCCTTCCAAGAGTTGCAGCTACAGAGGCTCCAAATAGGTCTTACAGCAGGAATGCAGCAACAAGGTTTTCAGTTCCCACATATTTAATATGCAAAGTTTCTTTAAACATGCAGGGTTTCTTCAAATATAGGAGGAAATAGGAAACTGCCACACTGTATACAGGGATTGTTTTCAAGAAAGAGAAAACTGAGTTGTTCCTTATGGCAGTCAAAATCAACTGGCTTTTTTAACAGTTCAAATTGAAACCAAAACTTTCCAGAAGTCAAGTCTCCTAATGTCCATAAATCCTGGCCTGCCACTCCTTTGTAAACATCTCCCCAAGTCAAAAACAACCCCTGCTGGATTATTTGGAAACAGGTGCCTTCCAATAACCATTTACAGTTCAAACCCAGTACAAACTTTCTGGTGACCTCCTTTTTTGAAAAAAACTCCCAATGTTCCAGCATCTATGGAATCCTTTTCAGTTTTAAAATACAAATTCTCCAAAATTTAACAAAAAAAATGGAAGCACTCATAACATAAGGCAGAGCGGCAGCAGAGAAGGAAACAAAAGGAAGTAAATCCTGCACTCCGGATCCCACTATCTCGTGGGACATCCTTCCCCATGTGCTCAAAGGTCTGCTAGTTGAGAATCGGTCTGTTCAGTCACCTGAAGACGCACGGCAGAAACTATTGACCTTGAGTAGACATCATCCTCGAAATGACGATGCAATGACACAGAGTTATTGAAATCATGGCAACACTATTTCCTGTTATTAACTTGAAAGCATCTGACATGCTTTCAGAATTTATTCTTTTCAAGCAGAGAGTCATGCTTTGTTTCGATGACCTAACCATTGATGATCCAAAGAAGCAAGCAATAAAGATATGCACAGCCATTGACAATGAAGGACTATATCATCTTAACACATCTGGTCTTAATGACAAAGAACAGAAGGACCCTGCAAAGATTTGGTCCACCCTAGAAGACCAATTAAGCCTCAAGCTCAATTTTTTAGTGCACCAACTCGAATTCATGTCTTTCAGACAACAGCCTAGTGAATCCATAGACCAGTTTGTCATGCCGATGGCCAAGAATCCGATTTTACAGACACTGAACTGGCAGATGGCATCATTGACCTTGTGATCACATCCACACCGATGGAACTCTACCAAAAGGATCTTTTGGACAAACCCAAAGAATATACAGTTGACACCTTATTGAAGGATGGCCTCAAATTTGAGTTCATTATCGCAGGTCAACAAAGCCTTCAATCTCTATGTGTAACATATACCATAGGTGCTTTGAATAGGCATTCTAAATCCAAGGCACCATGTACAAGGTACAGTCTTTTACATTCGCCTCAAGCCTGTCCAGCACTTAACTCCATATGCAAAGCATGCGGTGTCAAGAGGTCACTGGAAATGACAATAGAGTCATAGAATCATAGAGTTATACAGCGCAGAAACAGGCCCTTTGGCCTACAATGTCACAAAGCCAAGCCAGACACTGTGGGCAAGAGACCTGAATGTCAGCAGTCGAACTACAGGACATCGTCACGCCCTGACAAGCTTTGCAATTCTCTGTCAGAACACAACCGATTCATTCATGATGTTTTGGGTGACATTAACACTACTGATCCTGAAGATCAGGGGATAAGTACAAGTGAGCGAGCAGAACAGAAATTCTATGTCGTTAATGTTACCGAACACATTGATTCAATTACTCTGCTAGAAGTTTGTATTTGTATTCCCTGTCCAGGAAAAGAGGGCACACATTTGCTCTGGGCAAAACATGGATGCCAGTGCAAATATTTTACCCCTATGCATCTTAAAACGAAGGTATCTGGGTAAATGGCATGTCGAGATAGCTCCGACCAACGCTCAGCTAACTGCTTACAGTAGGCTCCCAATCCCATGTCTCGAATCCATTACGATTAAGTGCTGTTATAATGATTCGGATTGGAAACCCCAACTCTTCTACGTTGTTCAAATGACTGGACCTGCTATCGCTGGACTGCAAACATGCAGTGACCTAACTTGATAAACATCCACAACATCAGGCAACGCCAAGCACTATCTCCCTCCAGTCCTCAGATGATGACTAGAAGGAACCTTGCAACAAAAGAGTGAAATTTAGGGGGAGATGGTAGTGTAGTAATAATGTCACTTGACTGATAACCCAGAGTCCCAGGCTTACGCTCTGGGGACATGGGTTCAAATCCCACCAAGGCAGATGGTGGAAATTGAATCCAATTAATAAATCTGGAATTTAAAAAAAGGCTTATCTAGTGGTGAACATGAAACCATTGTCTGGTTCACTAATGTCCTTGAGGGAAAAATATGTGCGTCCTTTACCTGGTCTGGTCTACCTCTGACTCCAGACTCACAGCAATGTCTCTGAAATGGCCTAGCAAGCCATTTTGTTTTATCAAACTGCTACAAAGACTCAGAAAAAGAATGAAACTGCACGGACAACCCGGCATTGACCTCGGTCCCGGAAACAATAATGGCCAACCCAGCCCTGTCGACCCTGAAAAGTCCTCCTTACTAACATCTGACAGCTTGTGCCAAAATTGGAAGAGCTGTCCCACAGACTAGTCAAGCAACAGCCTGACATAGCCATACTCACGGAATCGTACCTTGCAAACAATGTCCCAGTCACCACCATCAACATCCCTGGGTATGTCATGTCCCACTGGCAGGACAGACCCACCAAAGGTGGTGGCACAGTGGTATACAGTCAAGAGGGAGTTGCCCTGGGAGTCCTCAACATTGACAACGGACCCCATGAAGATTCACGGCATCAGGTCAAACATGGGCAAAGAAACCTCCTGCTGATCACCACCTATTGGCTCCCCTCAGCTGATGAATCAGTGCTTCTCCATGTTGATCACCAATTGGAAGAAGCATTGAGGGTAGCAATGGCACAAAATGTATTGTGGGTGCGGGACCTCAATGTCCATCACCAAGAGTGGCTCGGCAGCACCACTACTGACTGAGCTGGCTGGGTCGTAAAGGACATAGCTGTGAGACTGGGTTTGGGGCAGGTGGTGAGGAACAAGCAAGAGGGAAAAACCTCATCCTCACCAATCCACCTGTTGCAGATGCATCTGTCCAGGACAGTATTGGTGGGAGTTACCACCACAAAGTCCTTGTGGAGACAAAGTACCGTCATTACACTGAGGATACCCACCATCGTCTTGTGTGGCACTACCACCGTGCTAAATGGGATAGATTTCAAACAGATCTAGCAATGCCAAAATGGGCATCCATGAGGCGCTGTGGGACATCAGCAGTAGCAGAATTGTATCCAACCACAATCTGTAACTTCATGGCCCTGCATATCCCCCACTCTACCTTTACCATCAAGCCGGGGGACCAGCTTGGTTCAATGAACAGTGTAGGAGAGCATGCCAGGAACAGCTGCAGGCATACCTAAAAATGACGTGTCAGCCTGGTGAAGCTACAACACAGGACTACTTGCATGCCAAACAGCGGAAGCAGCATCCAAAAAACAGGGCTAAGCGATTCCACAACCAACAGATCAGATCTAAGCTCTGCGGTCCTGCAACATCCAGTTGTGAATGGCGGTGGATAATTAAGCAACTGACAGGAGGTGGAGCTCAATAAATTTCTCCATCCTCAATGATGGGGGAGCCCAGCACATCAGTGCAAAAGACAAGGCTGAAGCATTTGCATTTATCTTCAACCAGATGTGCTGAGTGGATGATCCATCTTGGCCTCCTGCTGAGGTCCCCAGCATCATAGATGCCAGCCTTCTGCCAATCCGATTCACTCCACGTGATATCAAGAAAAAGGATGAAGGTACAGGATACTACCAAGGATGTGGGCCCTGACAACATTCCGGCAATAGTACTGAAGACTTGTGCTCCAGAACTAGTCACACCCGTAGCCAAGCTGTTCCACTACAGGTACAATACTGGCACCTACTTGGCAATGCGGAAAATTTCCCAGGTATGTCTTCTACACAAAAAGCAGGACAAATCCAACCCGGCCCATTACCTCCCCATCAGTCTACTCTCGATCATCAGCAAAGTGATGGAACAGTGCTATCAATCAGCACTTGCTCAGCAATAACCTGCACACTAATGCTCAGTTTGGGTTCCGCCAGGGCCACTCAGCTCCTGACTTCATTACAGCCTTGGTCCACACATGGACAAAGGGCTGAACTCCAGAGCTGAAGTGAGAGTGACTGCTCTTGACATCAAGGCAGCATTTGACTGAGTATGGCATCAAGGAGCCTTGGCAAAACTGGAGTCAATGGGAATCAGGGGGAAAACTCTCTGCAGGTTGGGGTCATACCCAGCACAAGGGAAGATGGCTGTGGTTGTTGGAAGTCAATTATCTCAGTCCCACGACATCACTGCAGGAGTTCCTTAGGGTTGTGTCCTAGGCCCAACCATCTTCATCAATGACTTTCCTTCAATCATTAGGTCAGAAGTGGGTATGTTCGCTGATGATTGCACAATGTTCAGCACCATTCGCAACTCTTCAGATACTGAAGCAGTCCATATAGAAATGCAGCAAGACTTGGACAATAGCCAGGCTTGGGCTGATAAGTGGCAAGTAACATTTGCGTCACACAAGTGCCAAACAATGACCATCTCCAACAAGAGAGAATCTAACCATCTCCCCTTGACATTCAAAGGCATTACCAGCACTGAATCCCCAGTATCAACATCCTGGGTGTCATCATTGACCAGAAACTGAATTGGACCAGCCACATAAATGCTGTGGCTACAAGAGCAAGTCAGAGGCTGGGAATTCCGTGGAGAGTAACTCACCTCCTGTCTCCCCAATTCCTGTCCACCATCCACAAGGCACAAGTCAGGAATACTCTCCACTTGCCTGGATGGGTGCAGCTCCAACAACACTCAAGAAGCTCGACCCCATCCAGGACAAATCAGCCCACTTGATTGATACCCCATTCACCACTTTCAACATTCACTTCCTCCACCACAGTGCACAGTCGCAGCATGTGTACCATCTACAAGATGCACTGCAGCAACTCACCAAGGCCCCTTCGATAGCATCTTCCAAACCTGTGACCTCTACCTCCTAGACGGACAAGGGCAGCAGATGCATGGGAACACCACCACCTGCAAGTTCCACTCCAAGTCACACACCATCCTGACTTGGAACTATATCGCCATTCCTTCACTGTCACAGGTCAAAATCCTGGAACTCCCTTCTTAACAGCACTGTTGGTGTACCTACACCCCAAAGACTGCAGCGGTTGAAGAAGGAAGCTCACCACCACCTTCTCAAGGGCAATTAGGGATGGGCAATAAATGCTGGCCTAGACAGTGACACCCACATCCCATAAATGATCTTTTAAAAATGCAGGCCGTGGTTTCCCAGGTTTTCCAATGGCTTTCCAATTCTGCCCATATTGTGTCAGAAGATGGAAGCTCTTTTTAACTTCTGCACGATTTGTGGTTTCAAGATTCTTGTGGGTGAGAATGAAGATTAGGCACAGCCTGTTACATCTGACATCCAATGCAAACTATATCCCGTGCATGAAGTGAAAGATGATCTTCTCGAACAATGCTGGAAAATGAAAAAAATTCATGACAATTATGCTGGGACTGATCTTCCCAAATTCGCTATTGATCAGCAAGTCAACATTAAAAACCCTATCATTGTACATGGAGTTCTGTAATAGTCTCCAGAGTTCAACCAGAACCACATTCTTACAAAGTAAGTGCACTTACTGGAGCTACACGGTGTTGTAACTGATGTCAAATCAGAGCTGGTCATAATTCCAAGTCCATGGAAGACTCCATTGCAACTCAGACAAGATTGAAGACTATAGCCCAGGAAGAGTCTACACAGTCTTCTTCCATGAAATCCAATTCACAAACATCTGTTCCAGTATCCGAGAACTGCTACCCTGTTTTGAAACCTGGCAGAGTTATCAAACCACCTTTACATTTTTGCAATTGATGTTCTTGCATATTCTTATTATTGCTTTTGTGCAATATAGTTTTCTGTACATGTATATAATTAATTTCAATTTCAATAATCAATTTTGTAAATAGGTTCATTTTGTTTTTGGAAAAGGCGGATGTTGTGTGTGTACGCCTTCAAGAGCTGTGGCAACAATGTCCCTTAGGGAAGAAAATCTGTTGTCCTTACCTGCTCTGGCCTACATGTGACTCCAGACCCACAGCAATGTGGTTGACTCTTAAATGCCCTCTGAAATGGCCTAGCAAGCCACTCAGTTGTATCAAACCATTACAAAGTCAATAAGGAATGAAACCAAATGGACCACCTGGCATCAGCCTAGGCACCAGAAACGACAAGGACAAACCCACCCCTCTCAACCCTGCAAAGTCCTCCCTACTAACATCTTGGGGCTTGTGCCAAAGTTGGAAGAGCTGTCCCACAGACGAGTCACAGCAGCCTGACAGAGTCATACGCACGGAATCACACCTTGTGGAAAATGTTCCAGACACCACCATCAACATCCCCAGGTATGTCCTGTCCCACCGGCAGGACCCAACAGAGGTGGTGGCAGTTGGGAGGGATTTGCCCTGGGAGAGCTCAACAGCGACATTGGACTCCATGAAAACTAATGACATCAGGTCAAACATGGGCAAGGAAACCTCCTGCTGATTACTACCTAGTGCCCTCCCTCTGCTGATGTGCCAGTACACCTCCATGTTGAACACCAGTTGGAGTAAGCACTGAGGAGGGCAAGGGCGCAGAATGTACTCTGGGTGAGGGACTTCAATGTCCATCACCGAGTGGCTCGGTAGCAAGACTACTGATTGAGTTGGCTGAGTCCTAAAGGACATAGCTGCCAAACTGGGTCTGTGGCAGGTGGTGAGCAACCAACAAGAGTGAAAAATATACTTGACCTCGTCCTCACCAATCTATCTGTCACAGATGCATCTGTCCATGACATTGGTATGGAGTATTGGTAGGAGTGACCACTGTACAGCCCTTGTGGAGACAAAGTCCCGTCTTCACATTGAGGATACCCTCCATCATGTTGTGTGGCACTACCACCGTGCTAAATGGGATAGATTTTGAACAGATCTAGCAACACAAAACTGGGTGTCCATGAGACACTGTGGGCCATCAGCAGCAGCAGAATTGTACTGAACCACAATCTGCAACCTCATGGCCGGGCATAACCCCCACTCTACCATTACCATCAAGCCGGGAGACCAACCCTGGTTCAATGAAGAGTCTAGGAGACCATACCAGGAGCAGCTACAGGCATACATCAAAATGCCTAGTGAAGTTACAACACAGGACTGCTTGCATGCCAAACAGTGGAAGCAGCATCCACTAGATAGAGCTAAGAAATCCCACAACCAATGGATCAGCTCTAAGCTCTGCAGTCCTGCCACATCCAGTCGTGAATGCTGGTGGACAATTAAACAACTAACTGGAGGAGGTGGTTCCACAAATATCCCCATCCTTAATGATGGGGGAGCCGAGCACATCAGTGCAAAAGACAAGGCTGAAGCATTTGCAACTGTCTTCAGCCAAATGTGCCAAGTGAATGATCCATCTCAGCCTCTTCTTCAGGTCCCCAGCATCACAGATGCCAGACTTCAGCCAATCTGTTTCAGTTCATGTGATATCAAGAAAAGGCTGAAAGCACTGAATACTGCAAAGGCTAAGGGCCCTGACAATATTCCGGCAATAGTACTGAGGACGTGTCCTCCAGAACAAGCCGCACCCCTTTGGAAAATTGCCCAGGTATGTCCTGTACACAAAAAGCAGGACAAATCCAACACAGCCAATTACTGCCCCATCAGTCTACTCTCGGTTATCAGAAAAATGTTGGAAGGTGTCGTCAAAGGTGCCATCAAGAGACACTTGCTTAGTAATAACCTGCTCAATGACACTCAGTTTGGGTTCTGCCAGGGCCACTCAGCTCCTGACAGGATGGACAAACATGGACAAAAGAGCTGAACTCAAGAGGTGAGGTGAGAGTGACCGCCCTTGACATCAAGGCAGCATTTGACCAAGTATGGCATCAAGGAGCCCTAGCAAAACTGGAGTCAATGGAAATTAGGGGGAAAACTCTCCACTGGTTGGAGACATACCGAGCGCAAAGGGAGATGGTTGTGGTTGTTGGAGGTCAATCAACTCAGCTCCAGGACGTCACTGCAGGAGTTCCTCAGGGTAGTGTTCTATGCCCAACCATCTTCAGCTGCTTCATCAATTACCTTCCTTCAATCATAAGGTTCGCTGATGATTGCACAATGTTCAACACCATTCACAACACCTCAAATACTGAAGCAGTCTGTGCAGAAATGCAGCAAGACCTGGACAATATCCAGACTTGGGCTGATAAGTGACAAGTAACATTCACGCCACACAAGTGCCAGGCAATGGCTATCTCCAACAAGAGAGAATCTAACCATCTCCCCTTGACATTCAATGGCACTACCATCGCTGAATCCCCCACTATCAACTTCCTGGAGATTACCATTTACCATAAACTGAATTGGAGTAGCCATATAAACACCATGGCTACAAGAGCAGGTCAGAGGCTAGGAATCCTGCAGCGAATACTCACCTCCTGACTCCCCAAAGCCTGTCCACCATCTACAAGGCACAAGTCAGGAGTGTGATGGAATCGGATGGAACTTGCCTGGATGGGTGCAGCTCCAACAACACTCAAGGAGCTTGACACCATCCTGGACAAAGCAGCCCGCTTGATTGACACCCCATCCACAAACATTCATTCCCTCCATCACCGAAGCACAGTGGCAGCATTGTGTACCATCTACAAGATGCACTGCAGAAATGCACCAAGGCTCCTTCTTCAGCACCTTCCAAACCCATGACCTCTACCACCTAGAATAGCAAGGGCAGCAGATGCATGGGAACATCACCACCTGCAAGTTCCCCTCCAAGCCACACATCATCCTAACTTGGAACTATATTGCCATTCCTTAACTGTCGCTGGATCAAAATCCTGGAACTCCCTTCCGAACAGCACTGTGGGTTACTACACCCCAAGGATTGCTGCGGTTCAAGAAGGCAGCTCACCACCACCTTCTCGAGGCCAATTAGGGATGGGCAATAAATACTGTCCTAGCCAGCAATGCCTACATCCCAATGAACGAATAAAATAAAAATCATGTCAGTCATGTGAGAGTTATGATGTAATACACCATGTGATTCTGAGTGTTTAGCTGTCTTGAAGTGACACCTGTATAGTGAACATCTCAGTGTACAAGCTGCTCTCTCAATATTCAATAAAGAACTCATAATATTGTGTTACTGATGCCATCTGGAGCAGTCAGACTTTGTGTACAGTCCATAGTCATAGAGTTATACAGCACAGAAGCAGGCCCTATGGCCCATCGTGTCCGTGCCGGCCATCAAGCACCTAACTATTCTAATCCCATTTTCTAGCACTTGGCCCGTAGCCTTGTATGTTATGGCATTTCAAATGCTCATCTAAATACTTCTTAAATGTTGTGAGGGTTCCTGCCTGTACCACCCCTTCAGGCAGTGCGTTCCAGATTCCAACCACCCTCTGGGTGAAAATTTTTTCCTCAAATCCCCTCTAAACCTTCTGCCCCTTACCTTAAATCTGTGCCCCCTGGTTATTGACACCTCCGCCAAGGGAAAAAGTTTCTTCCTATCTAACCTATCAATGCCCCTTATAATTTTGTATACCTCAATCATGTCCCCCCTCAGCCTTCTCTGCTCTAAGGAAACAATCCTAGACTTTTCAATGTCTCTTCATAGCTGAAATGCTCCAGCCCAGGCAACATCCTGGTGAATCTCCTCTGCACCCTCTCCAGTGCAATCACATCCTTCCGATAGTGTGGTGCCCAGAACTGTACACAGTATTCCAGCTGTGGCCTAACTAGCATTTTATACAGCTCCATCATAACCTCCCTGCTCTTATATTCTATGCCTCGGCTGATAAAGGCAAGTATCCCATATGCCTTCCTAACCACCTTATCTACCTGTGCTGCTGCCTTCAGTGATCTATGGACAAGTACACCAAGATCCCTCTGACTGTCTGTATTTCCTAGGGTCCTGCCATGCATTGTATGTTCCCTTGCCTTGTTAGTCCTCCCAAAATGCATCACCTCACACTTCTCAGGATTAAATTCCATTTGCCACTGCTCTGCCCATCTTACCAGCCCATCTATATCGTCCTGTAATCTAAGGTTTTCCTCCTCACTATTTACGACACCATCAATTTTCGTGTCATCTGCGAACTTACTTATCATACCTCCTATATTCACATCTAAATCATTAATGTACACTACAAACAGCAAGGGTCCCAGCGCCGATCTCTGCGGTGCACCACTGGTCACAGGCGTCTACTTGCAAAAACAACCATCGACCATTACCCTTTGCCTCCTGCCACTAAGCCAATTTTGGATCCACTTTGCCAAATTTCCCTGGATCCCATGGGCTCTTACCTTCTTAACCAATCTCCCACGCAGGACCTTATCAAAAGCCTTACTGAAGTCCATATAAATCCATCAACTGCTTTACCCTCATCTACACATCTAGTCACCGCCTCGAAAAATAGTAACGCAGAGGTTCAAGGAACACGCTACAAATTTTAGCAGTGTTTCTGCTATCAAAATATCCATTAAGCTCATTAAATACATGTGCATGAGCCTATATGTGAATGAGGAGGGTTGGGGACATCCAAATAAATCAGGCTACATTGCAGTTTCCAGTGACTTGAAAAAAATCACAGCCAAATCATGTCTAAGTCTGGCTAAAGCAATGTACAATTTGCCAGCCACAATGAGAAGCATCCCTTCAGTTGAGGAGCAGAATGCACAGGAGATGTGGGCACCCAGGAGAGTTGGACAGAATTTTAATTATTCTTACCTACAAGGCCTCTTCTGTTTTCATTTCTGGAACAATAACATTTTGAAATACGGCTGGCGTATGTACAGACAAGCGAAACCTCACCTTTCTCTTTATCAAGAAATGATGCAATACAATTAGCATCACTCAAGTAAAAAGGGGCATTGGATGATTCCATAACCACCTTACACACTGATGTATGATTATAGTTGTGGTGTGTAATTATCCTGATATTTGCAAAGGGAAATGTTGATTTGATTAAAATGTATAATGACTTCAGAATATTCCTGTCGTCTGCTGAAAACCAGAACCTGATGATATAAGACTGCAGTAATGATGCCACAGAGGAGAGTAATACTCTTGAATGAACATCATCTTTTTTGGACAGCATCAAGGGACTCCAAAAAACAGGAAGGAGAAAATGTTATCTTTCTACCGAAAATAACAAAGTATGCATGATGTGAAATAACAGTCTTGGATTGAGGTAAAGGTTGTGATCTGCTGCTCATTCCAGCTTTGCTCTTGTGACTAATAACCTCATCAGATTTAAATTATGTCTTCTCATCTCATGTACAGGTACCCATTATGATACAAAGTAGTTTTTAAAAAATTATATAAGCGCAGCTAAATTTGAACGCAAGGACAAATAAATTCAAGTATAATTGATTGTCTCTAAAGAAACTTGAAAGCAAGTGTCTAACCACATCCTCATGACATTCAATAACATTATCATCTCGTATTGCTAGTTAGGCCACAGCTAGAGTACTGTGTACAGTTCAGGTCACCACACTATCGGAAGGATGTGATTGCACTGGAGAGGGTGCAAAGGAGATTCACCAGGATGTTGCCTGAGCTGGAGCATTTCAGCTATGAAGAGAGACTGAAAAGGCTGGGGTTGTTTCCTTAGAACAGAGAAGGCTGAGGGGGGACATGATTGAGGTATACAAAATTATGAGGGGCATTGATAGGTTAGAAAGGAAGAAACTTTTTCCCTTAGCAGAGGGGTCAATAACCAGGGGGCATAGTTTTAAGGTAAGGGACAGGAGGTTTAGAGGGGTTTTGAGGAAAAGAATTTTCACCCAGAGGGTGGTTGGAATCTGGAACGCACTGCCTGAAGGGGGTGGTACAGGCAGGAACCCTCACAACATTTAAGAAGTATTTAGATGAGCACTTGAAATGCCGTAGCATACAAGGCTACGGGCCAAGTGCTGGAAAATGGGATTAGAATAGATAGGTGCTTGATGGCCGGCACAGATACGATGTGCCAAAGGGCCTGTTTCTGTACTGTATAACTCTATGACTCTATCATTGAATCTCCCACCATTAATATTCTGAGAGATCACCCTCCACTTAACTGGACTGTAGTATGTTTGGTTAGTTTAGCTAGGAGAGATTATTAAATCTTCGGTAAGTTTTAACAATAACTAGTTTATAACATATTAAGGGACTATATACAGCTTTACATAAGTATGTCTAACCCAACTGATGTCATGATGCTTCCTCTTCAAGCTTCTCTCTCATGTGATCTCTTACATCATCATAGTGGGAGGTGGTACTCATACTATCCCAGACATTTACCCTTTCAAACCCTTATACTAAAACTCCCCCCAAATCTTTGTTCTTTTTTTTACATTCATTTTGACTTTTACATACTACCCCTTCTCTCCCCAAGTCTCTAACATCACAGATTCATCTCTCCTTGATGTGTTGTTGTCGGACTCGGAAGATCAGTAGTCTTTCTTTGAACTCTTGTTTCTTGACTTGGATGTCCTTCATTGAGGTTTGTAGTATCCGGTATTTTCTAAATTTTAGGTTCAACATCTGGTTCATCCAAATGTATGACTGATTGATGTCTTTGATGAATAAAAATAAGATTTGTCCTGTTTCTTCCTAAAGTACTTTCTGAAGTATGTACTAAATAAGATCTCTGTTGATCATCATCTCTCTGGATGATTACTCTTTCTCTGCCTTGGTCTCGTACCCATACCTTTTGTCCTTCTATCAACTTGAGTAGGTTCCTGGTACGATATCTCCTCTTATAGTTATAAGCTTGTTGCTTTTGATAAGACTTTTCTGTGTCTTGAACTCTCTGATAATTCTAGAATTCTAGCCCTGGAATTAATTTTTTTGGGTAAGATGGAAAGTTTTGTTCTGAGCTTCCTTCCCATCAACAGTTCTGATGGTGCTAATTCACAATGGACTTGCTTCATTATTGGGTGTGGTAGCTTCCTAGGAATGAAAATACATACAGGTTTAGCATCTTTTCACAAGTTAATACTACAGTCAGTCTTATGTCTTCCTAAACCAGGAATGTTGGAAAGTTTTTTTGGAAGTGACTCGTGGATTCTTGCTGCTTACCTCCTTCCACTTTCCTGATAAGATGAAGTTTTATACAAGCTCTTCTACTTAAAAGAGAGCATTCTTGATTCTGTAGAACATACAGTGTTTCCAATATCTGCTTTCCCTTGTCCTGGAGTATTGCCTGTCGCAATCCCTTGACGTTCAGTTCAATCCCTCCTGGACCATGTAACTGAATTTCTATTGGTTGCAGACAATATGTTGTTAACCACAGTTCATTGTCTGATAATACTGTTATACTTGCTCCAGTATCTAGTTTAAAGTTGGTGATATATCCATTGACATATATATCTGCATTCCAGAATGTATGATTAGAGCCATTGATCTTACCAAGGAAGTTTTCTGATTTCTCTTCTGATGGAGATTGTTCAACTTCATGAATAGCTCTATGCGTGAAGACTTTTCCTTTAGAAAGTAGTGGTTTTACTTTGGCACATCTCCCCAAAATGGCCAACCTTCTTACTGTGAAAGCATTCTGCTTTGTTTGCAGGACACTGTTCACCCTCTGGGTCTTTTGGGGGTTTTATGGCATCTTACACTTTCCCTCCCAAGTGTACCTTCTTTTCTGGTGCTTCTTTTACAGTCCTGTTTCTAAAGAACTGTATTGTCACTGGAGGTTTCCTGAACCAAGGTTTTTCTTCACCTCTCAGGATTGCTCTGTTCTGCTTATGGACCTCTGCTTGTCTCACCAGCTGTATTGCTTTGTCTAGGGTGAGGTCTTCCTTGGACTGCAGTAAATCTGATAGGGATTCATCAGCAATACCTACTACAATGAGGTCTTGTATTAATTCTGCTTTTAGGTCTCCATATTCCCATCATTCAACCAGCCTGTAAAGGTCATTAATAAAAGTATGTATTGGTTCACCTGGTTTCTGGACCCTTGTCTTGAATTTGGCCCTTTGTAGATTTTTTTTTTTCTCCTCAGGTTAAAGTAATTATCAAAGGCTTTTAAGATTTCTTCAAATTTATCTAATATCTCACTAATTCCTTATCTTGTAATAACATCATCTACTATTTCTCCGATGGAATAAAGTAATATGCTGACTTGTTCTACTTCAGACTTGCTGTCTAATTTTGAAGCAATTCTGTATCTCAAAAATCTTTTTCTCTAAAATGGCCAGTTTTGAGTTTGATTTGGTCCTTCCACGTAGCCAAACCTCTCTGGTAGCGTAAATTTAAGATCTATGGCTTTCCTAAGCTTTCTAGATAGTTTATTTGCTGTTTTAAATTTTCTCTCTGGTATTGGAAGCTTTTCCATGCTGTTCAGCCTCATACTGACTCCTGCTGTGCTCTCTGTCTTTCCCTGAGCCACCTGGACTATCGAGTATTTGCAGCTGTTTTAAAAAAAACTTTTCTCTGCCTTGCGATTGCCACATGTAACGGCACCGACCTCAGATCCACTCTTGCCAGACATTTGGTTTTCCCAGTGCTGCCTGCCTAATGCACCGTTAAGAATAATTTTCTACCTTTTTTAAGGTTGCTCACCAGATCTCCAACAATTGCGTGGTTCTCCACCTCAAAGCCTGCAATTGCTGGACTGGGATTTTTTTTCACAGACCACCATGCCTCTGTGGTGCAGCCTGAATGCCTCTGCAAACCAACTCCCTGACTCTCCTTGCCTCCACTTCGTCCACAGAGCAGCTCTGGAGGTCCTCACAGCCTCTTCTCGAGTTCTGCAGTTTTGGTGTCACATTTTTCAGGTTTGACTTTCCAACCTTCTTTTCAAAATTTTCTGGGTGTTGTATGGCAAGAACCACCACTGTTCATCAAATTGTATGTTTATTGCATGTTTGGTTAGTCTAGCTAGGAGAGATTACTGAGTCTTCAGTAAATTTTAACAATAACTAGTTTATTACATATTAAGGGACTATATAGCTTTACATAAGTATGTCTAACCCAACTGATGTCGTGATGCTTCCCCTTCAAGTCTCTCTCTCATGTCATCTCTTATATCATCATACTGGGAGGTATTACTCACAATGTCCCAGACATTAACCCTTTCATACCCCTATACTACACAGACTAATTGCATAAATTCTGTGCTACTACAGCAGGTCAGAGGCTGGCCATTCAAGGGAAAGGAAGAACTTGCATTTATGTCACATCTTCCATGAGAGGATTGTGATAATGACCAGAAAATCTGTTTTTGGTGTTGTCGGTTGGGGGATTAATATTAGCTAGGATACAAGGGATAACTCCCCTGTTCTTTTTTGAAATCATATTGTAAGATCTTCCACTTCTCACTGACAAAGCACGTGGGGCCTTTGTTTAATGTCTCATCTGAAAAACAGCACCTCTGACAGTCAGCAGTCCCCCAGTACTACAGTGGAGTGTCATCATGGATTATGTGCTCAAGTTTCAGGAAAGGGGTTAGAACCGTACCTACTGTTGAGTCAAGGCTGAAATCTGCAGCAAAAGTGGGTCACTACCTGACTTCCCAAAGCCTCTCTACCACCTGCAAGGCACAGGACAAGAATGTGATGAAATACTCTCTACTTGCCTGGATTGGTGCAGCAGCAACAACACTCAAGAAGCTTGACAACAACCCGAATAAGGCAATTTGCTTGATCAGCAGTCCATTCACCACCTTAAACATCCACTGCCTTCACCACCAGTGCGCCGTGGCTGCAGTAACTCATTGAAACTTCTTCGACAGCATCACCAAAACCCGTGACCTCCACCAGCTGGAAGGACAGAGGTAGCAGGTGCAAGGGAACAGTATCACTCAAGTCACACACTATCCTGACTTGGATTTATATCACCTTCAAAGTTGCTGGGTAAAAATGCTGGAACTGCCTACCTAACAGCATTTTGGGAGTACATACACCTCACGGACTGCAGCAGTTCAAGTAGAAAGCTCATGGCAAGCTGCTCAAAGGAAATTAGGGATGAATAATAAATGCTAGCCTTGGCCGAGAACAAAATTTTAAAAATTAAGGAAACTTTGCTTTACTCCATTTGGTTTTCCTCTCCCCTTTCTCTGTACTCTTTGTTCACGGCAATCACCTGTTAGCCTTGGCTCTCTGGTAGATTTCTTACCTGTGATTTGGAAGGTTATCGAATGAAATCCCACTCCAGAGACTTGAGCGCATAATCTAGGCTCACACTTCAGTGCAGTATTGAGGAGAGCTGCATTGCCAAAGTTATCATCTTTTGGATGAGATATTAAACCAAGGCCCCATCTATCCTCTCAGGTGGGCGTAGAAGATTCTACTTGAGGAAGCGCCATTGTGTTTTCCTCATGTCCTGGCCAATATTTATCAGTCAACCAATATCACTAATCTGGTCATTTGCTCATTGTTCTTAGCTGAACCTTGCTATGTGCAAATTGGCTGTGTTCCCTTACATTACAAGAGCAAATACCCATCAAAAGTAGTTAATTTGCTGTAAAACATTATACAGATAATCCTTTCTTCCTTCCTACTATATTCCCACCTCTGCATCACTCTTATGTGTTTTTTTCTTTCTTGCTTTTGTTTCAGAGTCTCTTTTAATTGTCCCTCTCCTTCTTCCTTGCTTCCCTCCTCTGTGGTTTGCCTGCATTCACACTAGATCACAGAAACGTAGAAAATAGGAGCAGGAGTAGGCCATTCGGCCCTTTGAGCCTGCTCCGCCATTCGTTATGATCATGGCTGATCATCCAACTCAGTAACTTGTTCCCGCTTTTGTCCCATATCCTTTGATCCCTTTAGACCCAAGAGCTATATCTAACTCCTTCTTAAAAACATACGATGTTTTGGCCTCAACTGCTTTCTGTGGTAGCGAATTCCACAGACTCACCACTCTCTGTGTGAAGAAATTTCTCCTCATCTCAGTTCTGAAAGGTTTACCCCATATCCTTAGACTATGACCCCTGGTTCTGGACTCCCCCACCATCAGGATCATCCTTCCTGCATCTACCCTGTCAAGTCCTGCTAGAATTTTATAGGTTTCTATGAGATCCCCCCTCACTCTTCTGAACTCCAGCGAATATAATCCTAACTGACTCAATCTCTCCTCATACATCAGTCCCGCCAGGAATCAGTCTGGTAAACCTTCGCTGTACTCCCTCTATAGCAAGAACATCCTTCCTCAGATAAGGAGACCAAAACTGCACACAACATTCCAGGTGTGGCCTCACCAAGGCCCTGTATAATTGCAGCAAGACATCCCTGCTCCTGTACTCGAATCTTCTCACTATGAAAGCCGACATACCATTTGCCTTTGTTACCGCCTGTTGGACCTGCATGCTTACCTTCAGCAACTGGTGTACAAGAACACCCAGGTCTCGCTGCATATTCCCCTCTCTCAGTTTATAACCGTTCAGATAATAATCTACCTTCCTGTTTTTCAGCTCAGTGGTTTTGCAGCATCTCTATCTCTAACGTATGCCAAACTATTTTAGAAGGTTTATAATCACGATTCTCCAAAAGGTGAGTTCCGGATCTCAGTTGTGCTGACTATAACTCCATTCCTTTAATCGTAAACTTCACTCAAAAAAAGAAAATGTACAGTAAATACTTTTGTAGGTGTTTGGTGTTAGAATAAATAGCTACATTTTAAAAGCTTAGTATTGAAAAGTGACCAAATGAAAAAATCAGATGGTCAAAGTCAGCCAGTCTGAACTTTCAAATGTAGACAGTCTAAGCTTTAATATTGCAGGATACGGTCCTCAGCAGGTTTTTCTCAAATTGCTCTCTCCGTTATTTTGGTACAGAAGTTAACATGTTTAAAGTGGTTAATGATTGCACTAAAACAAAGGACAGGAATTTCAGATGAACATACTAAAAGGCTTTAACTTTCAGAGGTGACAGAAAATGGGTGGTAGTAGATGAGCTCCCTAACATTCCTTTTCTTTGGCTTCAGTGGAAAGGACAATAGTATGGGGTATATAGTGGGTGGCCGATCCACCTCCACCCTTATTCCATCATTGCCGAATATTAAATTCAGCTATCATATTTATACATTGTTATCGACATCATAATTTCAGGGCCCTAATTTCCACCAGGAGGCCAAATTAGAAATGATTTGGAATAGAAAATATTGAACCATATTATCTTGTAAAACGTAAGCATATCACGTGAGGTGAGTTGTACGATAGCAGACAGAAAGCTTAACTGGTAACTAATATGGAATCCTGCTCCTGGGCTGCCTATAAATAAGGTTATTTGTCAGTAAATTCTATGACCCAATCTCCCACCATTACCTCAGTGGAAGAATAGCCAGAGAAATATTGCAAACAACTATTTATGTCATTTTTCCAGGATGCCTGTCAATTGTGCACTGGATTTACAGTGAGAGATGGGCAATCCCCAGGGAGATTGTATTCTCCTGTTCTGTAACATAGGCACCATGTGGTTCTTAACCAATATATCTTCAACAATATTAGCCAATGAAATAGCAAGCATGCCACCATGAAGTTCTGTATTTGACAGGTTATAATACACTTGATTTCTTCCCAGGGATTCAGTGTGGAGAGAATTTCATTGTTCTATTCAATGAGCAAGATCATCAATGATGCACCGTCAACTGCTGTATGTAAAAGGGAAAATTACTATAATTCATCAGGATTTAAAACAAAATACCAGTGGGCTTTAAAAGTGACAAGATACTGCTGCCCAGAGAAACCAAAGTGGAGGAATAGGTCTTTAAATGCAGTCCTACATGCTATTACTGTACATCTAAAAAGTGCATGTGTGGATTTTGAAAATTGAATGCTAAATTAGGTAAGACATTAAACAAGGGAATTAAAGTGAAGGAAGGATTGCCTGAAAAACAGGAATAGCTAGCAACATAAACAAGAAAATAAAACAAAGCCGAATGAAATAAATAGCCGTTCAGACATGTCCAAGAAGCAAAGTTTTCTCCATTGTAAATGTGCTCTCAGATGTCTGTGTGTGAAAAGCATTAAAGAAATACAGGTTGTCATTGAATGGGACTTTACTAGCTTAGTATAATTTCAAGATATATTATTAGCATTTAATATTTAGTACACAAAGTCCATTTTTTATTTGCTGTGAAGTGTCACCCTCTCTGATTACCTGTTTTGTTGTATCAAATAACATTCGCGCCACACAAGTTCCAGGCAATGACCATCTCCAACAAGAGAGAATCTAACCATCTCCCCATGACATTCAATGGCATGACGATTGCTGAATCCCCCACGATCAACATCCTAGGGGTTACCATTGACCAGAAACTGAACTGGAGTAGCCATATAAATACCGTGGCTACATGAGCAGATCAGAGGCTAGGAATCCAGCGGCGAGTAACTCACCTCCTGATTCCCCAAAGCCTGTCCATCATCGACAAGGCACAAGTCAGGAGTGTGATGGAACACTCTCCACTTGCCTGGATGGGTGCAACTCCAACAACACTCAAGAAGCTAGAACCATCCAGGACAAAGCAGCCCGCTTCATTGGCACCCCATCTACAAACATTCACTCCCTCCACCACCGACGCACAGTGGCAGCAGTGTGTACCATCTACAAGGTGCACCGCAGCAACGCACCAAGGCTCCTTAGACAGCAACTTCCAAACCCGCGACCTCTACCAACTGGAAGGACAAGGGCAGCAAATGCATGGGAACACCACCACCTGCAAGTTCCCCTCCAAGTCACACAACATCCTGACTTGGAACTATATCGCCATTTCTTCACTGTCGCTGGGTCAAAATCCTGGAACTCCCTTCCTAGCAGCACTGTGGGTGTACCTACCTCACATGGACTGCAGCAGTTCAAGAAGGCAGCTCACCACCACCTTCTGAAGGGCAATTAGGGATGGGCAATAAATGCTGGCATAGCCAGTGACGCCCACATCCCATGAATGAATTTTTTAAAAAGACTGAATATTAAACAAAGTCTATAGTTGACTGAACCTCTGACAGCTGTCAGGCTACGTAATAGAAGGGTAGTAATGACCATTACTGTACAAATTCTTCTCTGACCTATTTTAACAGGAGTTAATGCATTCAACATTACAAATTTGCCCTTATGGCACCTTTAATATCGAAAAATATCCCAAAGCACTTCACAGTTAGGAGTAAGGAAAGCCGACACTGAGCTAGGAAATGAGAAATTAAGAGGGATGACCAAAACCTGTGTCATAGGTCTGGAGGATATAAAAGGAGAAAAGGAGAGAGGGAATTGCAGAGAGTAGAACCCAGTGGCTGAGGCTCTGTCGCCATGAAGAGAGAGGGAGAAGCACAGAAGGCTGGAGAGAGCAGAATAGACTGTCTGAAGCATTAATATAGGATTGATGGAAATTGCAGAGTAGGGGGCAAAATGAGACCACAAAAGGATTTGACGATAATACTTAGGATTTTAAATGTAATTCGTTGGGGGAACTAGTGCAGGTCAGTGATGGATGAGTGATGTGGGACTTAATGTAACAGCTGAAGTTTTGGATAAGTTGTGGTTTCTGAAGGAAGGAAGGTATCCATCAATGAGTATACTGGAATACTGGAATGCCAGGGTTGGGGCCGACCATGACTCATGGCCCTCCTGCCTTGGGCGCTATGGCGTTGGAAGGATGAATGAGAACGGGCAGAGACTGCTTGAGTTGTGTACCTATCATAACCTCTGCATCACCAACTCGTTCTTTCATACTAAACCTTGTCACCAGGTTTCATGGAGGCACCCAAGATCACGTCGTTGGCACCAGCCCGACCTCATTGTCACAAGGCGAGCCGCCTTAAACAGTGTTCAAATCACACGCAGCTTCCACAGCGTGGACTGCGACACTGACCACTCCCTGGTGTGCAGCAAGGTTAGACTCAGACCAAAGAAGTTGCATCATTCCAAGCAGAAGGGCCACCCGCGCATCAACACGAGCAGAATTTCTCATCCACAGCTGTTACAAAAATGTTTTAATTCACTTGTAACAGCCCTTCAAAACACTCCCACAGGGGATGCTGAGACCAAGTGGGCCCACATCAGAGACGTCAACTATGAGTCAGCTTTGACCATCTACGGCAAACGTGCAAAGAGGAATGCAGACTGGTTTCAATCTCATATTGAAGAGCTGGAACCTGTCATAGCCGCTAAGCGCATTGCACTGTTGAACTACAAGAAAGCCCCCAGCGAGTTAACATCCGTAGCACTTAAAGCAGCCAGAAGCACTGCACAAAGAACAGCCAGGTGCTGCGCAAATGACTACTGGCAACACCTATGCAGTCATATTCAGCTGGCCTCAGACACCGGAAACATCAGAGGAATGTATGATGGCATTAAGAGAGCTTTTGGGCCAATCATCAAGAAGATCGCCCCCCTCAAATCTAAATCAGGTGACATAATCAATGACCAACGCAAACAAATGGACCGCTGGCTTGAGCACTACCTAGAACTGTACTCCAGGGAGAATGTTGTCACTGAGACTGCCCTCAATGCAGCCCAGCCTCTACCAGTCATGGATGAGCTGGACATACAGCCAACAAAATCGGAACTCAGTGATGCCATTGATTCTCTAGCCAGCGGAAAAGCCCCTGGGAAGGACAGCATTACCCCTGAAATAATCAAGAGTGCCAAGCCTGCTATACTCTCAGCACTACATGAACTGCTTTGCCTGTGCTGGGACGAGGGAGCAGTACCTCAGGACATGTGCGATGCCAACATCATCACCCTCTATAAAAACAAAGGTGACCGCGGTGACTGCAACAACAACCGTGGAATCTCCCTGCTCAGCATAGTGGGGAAAGTCTTTGCTCGAGTCGCTTTAAACAGGCTCCAGAAGCTGGCTGAGCGCGTCTACCCTGAGGCACAGTGTGGCTTTCGTGCAGAGAGATCGACCATTGACATGCTGTTCTCCCTTCGTCAGATACAGGAGAAATGCCGCGAACAACAGATGCCCCTTTAAATTGCTTTCATTGATCTCACCAAAGCCTTTGACCTCGTCAGCAGACGTGGTCTCTTCAGACTACGAGAAAAGATTGGATGTCCACCAAAGCTACTAAGTATCCACCTCATTCCATGACAATATGAAAGGCACAATTCAACAGAGCGACAACTCATCAGACCCCTTTCCTATCCTGAGTGGCGTGAAACAGGGCTGTGTTCTCGCACCCACACCTTTTGGGATTTTCTTCTCCCTGTTGCTCTCACATGCGTTCAAGTCTTCAGAAGAAGGAATTTTCCTCGACACAAGATCAGGGTTGTTCAACCTTGCCCGTCTAAGAGCGAAGTCCAAAGTACGGAAAGTCCTCATCAGGGAACTCCTCTTTGCTGACGATGCTGCTTTAACATCTCACACTGAGGAGTGTCTGCAGAGTCTCATCAACAGGTTTGCGGCTGCCTGCAACGTATTTGGCCTAACCATCAGCCTCAAGAAAACGAACATCATGGGACAGGACGTCAGAAATGCTCCATCCATCAATATTGGTGACCACGCTCTGGAAGTGGTTCAAGAGTTCACCTACCTAGGCTCAACTATCACCAGTAACCTGTCTCTAGATGCAGAAATCAACAAGCGCATGGGAAAGGCTTCCACTGCTATGTCCAGACTGGCCAAGAGAGTGTGGGAAAATGGCGCACTGACACGGAACACTAAAGCCCGAGTGTATCAAGCCTGTGTCCTCAGTACCTTGCTCTATGGCAGAGAGGCCTGGACAACGTATGTCAACCAAGAGCGACGTCTCAATTCATTCCATCTTCGCTGCCTCCGGAGAATACTTGGCATCAGGTGGCAGGACCGTATCTCCAACACAGAAGTCCTCGAGGCGGCCAACATCCCCAGCCTATACACACTACTGAGTCAGCGGCGCTTGAGATGGCTTGGCCATGTGAGCCGCATGGAAGATGGCAGGATCCCCAAGGACACATTGTACAGCGAGCTCGCCACTGGTATCAGACCCACCGGTCGTCCATGTTTCCGCTTTAAAGACGTCTGCAAACGCGACATGAAGTCCTGTGACATTGATCACAAGTCGTGGGAGTCAGTTGCCAGCGTTCGCCAGAGCTGGCGGGCAGCCATAAAGGCGGGGCTAAAGTGTGGCGAGTCGAAGAGACTTCGCAGTTGGCAGGAAAAAAGACTGAAGCGCAAGGGGAGAGCCAACTGTGTAACAGCCCCGACAAACAAATCTTTCTGCAGCACCTGTGGAAGAGACTGTCACTCTAGAATTGGCCTTTATAGCCACTCCAGGCGCTACTCCACACACCACTGACCACCTCCAGGCACCCACCCATTGTCTCTCGAGATAAAGAGGTCAAAGAAGATGCCTAGAGGCAGAGGCAGCTAGTGTTACAGTAGTGATAGTGAGCAGTTTTTATGATGGAAATTATATGGAGTCTGGAACTAAGCTCATGGTCAAATAGAATGCCAAGATTGCAAACTGTTGAGACTATAGCTAGTGAGGGGGATAGAGTCAGTGAAAAGGCAGTGGACTTTGTGACAGTGGCTGATGACAACAGCTTCAGTCTTCTGATTGTTATTTGGAGGAAGTTATAAACTCATCCAATACTGAAAGTCAGGCAAGCAATCTGACAGCTCAAGAGAGGTGGTGGAGAGGGATGGCTGGGTGTCTTCAAAGTACATGTGGAAGCTGACCCCAATATTGGCAAGGGTCAGCATGTGAACAAAAAAGAACAGGGAGCTCAGCAAAGATGATTTGTGCACCTTTGGAGTGACAATTCAGAAGTGAAAAGACAAGCCATCATGAGAGATGCAAGTGCAGTCCCATGGAGCTAGTTAATGGAGGATTTGTTACAGAAGGCTTGAAAGAAGATGGCATGATCCACCAAGTTGAACAATGCAGACAGGTTGAGATGTATGATTTGGAATAATGCAGCATGGTCAGAATCACCGAGGATGTAAATTGGTTTGGGCTGTTTTGGTGCTGTGAGAAGGGCAGATGCCAGGCTGGAGGGATTCAAAGATTCAAATGGAGACCACTAAAATAAAAGCAAAATACTGCAGATGCTGGAAATCTGAAATTAAAACAGAAAGTGCTGGAAAAACTCAGCAGGTCTGGCAGCATCTGTGGAGAGAGAAGCAGAGTTACCACTTCAGGTCAGTGATCCTTCTTCAGAACTGGCATAACTTTTACATAAGAAATGTAAAAGATTTTAAGCAAGTAAAGTGGGGGTGGAGCAAGAGATAACAAAAGAGAAGGTATTGATAGGACAAGATCACAGAATAGCTGACTAGAAGGTCATGGAGCAAAGGCAAACAATATGTTAATGGTGTGCTGAAAGACAAAGCATTAGTACAGATAAGGTGTTGTAGGACTGAAAACTGAACAGCCACAAGCAAAAACATGAAAAAAACGGTGGGTAGGCACAGTAAAAACAAACTGAACAAGCTAAAATAAAACAAACACAAAAAATAAAATAAAAAATAAAAAATAAAAAAAACGAAAGATAAAAGTAAAATGGGGGGCACATAATGCTCTGAAATTATTGAACTCAATGTTCAGTCTGGCAGGTTGTAGCATGCAGCCTACAGCCTGCCGGACTGAACATTGAGTTCAATAATTTCAGAGCATGACGGGCCTCCCATTTTACTTTTATCTTTAGTTATTTTTTCTTTTTTCTTTTATTTGTTGCGTTTATATTATTTTAGTATGTTCAGTTTGTTTCTACTGTGCCTACCCACTATTTTTTCATGTTTGTGCTTGTGGCTGTTCAGTTTTCAGTCCATTAACACCCTCTCTGTACTAATGCTTTGTCTTTCAGCACTCCATCAACATATTGTTTGCCTTTGCTCCATGACCTTCTGGTCAGCTATTCTGTGATCTTGTCCGATCAATACCTTCTCTTTTGTTATCTCTTGCACAAACCCGCTTTACTTGCTTAAAATCTTTTACATTTCTTATATCTGCCAGTTCTGAAGAAAGGTCACTGACCTGAAACGTTAACTCTGCTTCGCTCTCCACAGAGGCTACCAGACCTGCTGAGTTTTTCCAGCACATTCTGTTTTATTTCAAATGGAGACCAATGGAAGAGATTGGGTGTGGAGTTGAGAGAACAACTTTGCAAGGCAATTGAGGCAGAGATTTCATAATGAATAGTGAGCCAAAGATGAGGTATTTGTACGAGATTTATGATTTCTACTTGACAATGAGTGTTTATTTTTCCTTTCAGAGTCTTAAAAGAACTTCTTGTTATATTGCCTTTGGGATTGCACAATTTTAAGTAATTTTGAATGGATGTTGGAAATTAATTAGTTCCCTTATCTTTGTCCGACCTCCATGGTATTTTTCCTTTCTTTGCTGGTTTTACAGATTCCAGTTCTTTTCATTTCGAATGTAACCCCAGATACATCATGGTAATTTGTGATCTGAAACCTTTTACAGTAATCTCAAGTGGCAGTGCATTCTACATTAATCGGACAAAAATACACAATTGCATCTGTCTCTGTGTCCCAGATCCCATGGCAGCCTGGAGAGAAGTGAATAGAGAGTTTAAACAGAGAACATTTTTATTTTGACGTAGTTCCAAGAGATATATGGGTGAGTCAAATGAATTCAAACAAAACCTTAAAACTGAGTTTTGATGAAGTGTTACACTCCAACATTAAATTTCCTTTTCACCTTATAGATGTTGATCAATCTGCGTGGCAAACCTTTTAAGGTTAATCGTAACTTGACAGTGTAAAATGTATATCAGCTTGACTACACATTAAAGTCAAGAGAAAGGAAGATCAGAAGAAACATTTAATGGGTAGCCAATGCAAAATCCTACCTTTACACAATAGCCCAAGTAAACCTAATTTGGTGTCAGCCATGGCTCTCTTGGTAGCACTCTTGTCTCTGACTCAGAAGGTTCTGGATTCAAGTCTCACTCCAGGACCTAAGCACAAAAATCAAGGCTCACACTCCAATGCAGTACTCTTTGCTACACTATCTGAGGTGTCATCTTTCAGATGACATGTTAAACTGAGTCCCTGTCTGTCCTCTCAGGTGGACGTAAAAGATATTATGGCACTATTTTGAAGAACAGGAGTGCTCTTTCCAGTGTCTTTTTTATCTCTAAATCAACATTACAAAAATAGATTGTCTGATCATTATGACATTGCTGTTTGTGGGTGCTTGCTATGTGAAAATTGACTGCTGTGTTTCCTACATTACAACAGTGTCTACACTTGAAAAAGTACATCATTGGCTGTAAAGCACTTTGAGATGTCCAGAAGTCGTGAAAGACACAATATAAATGCAAATATTTATTTCTTTTTAAAAAACCTTTAAATCACAAGGTTAGAAATTACTAGTGACCATTATAACTAATGCTTGATATGTATGCATTTGGCACCTTTAACATTTAAAAAACTTTACAGAAGTGCAGTCAGACAAAAATGGTCAAATAAATAGAGATATTAGGAGGAACGATGAAAACATTGGTCAAAAAGATGGGGTTTGCCATATTGGGTAACAGGAAGGAGGAAGCAGCCTCCTACTTAACAGGTGGTCTCAACTTTAATGACAAAGAAGTCCAGGAGCTTCTCGCACTTATTGTTGGAGGTGAGTGTGGAGGGAACAGGGGAGAGGAGTGGAAAAAGATAGTTGATAGTAGAGAAAATTTATATTTGGTCTCCAAAATGATCCTGGAGTAGTGAGAAGAGATAGCTTGATGTGGTACAGCCAAATCTGGTAGTAGATTGATAAACCAGTTGCATGTCAGATATACTCAAGCACTTAGACTTGAGGGAGTGAAGATGGGAGTTATATACTAAGAGTATCAATCAGTATGGAAGATAGAGACGTAGGAACATAGAAGCAGGAGTAGGCCATTCAGCCCATCGAGCCTGCTTCGCCATTCAATACGATCATGGATGATCATCCACTTGACTACGAAAGCTTTTTCTGGGGACAAGGACATCAAAGGTGGATATGAAGGAGTAAACAATCTTCCTCTGCAGTACAAGTTGTTTAAGGCCACTTGATAATTTAGATCTTAATCAGCTTGCTAATGCCAGTTTGTTTAGTCATTTATTTGCCTGAATGAAGCCCACTCCACATTGTTCAGAAAAGCTGTGAAGATGATTGATATATTTTTTATTTTATTTATTTAGAGATACAGCACTGAAACAGGCCCTTCGGTCCACCGAGTCTGTGCCGACCATCAACCACCCATTTATACTAATCCTACACTAATTCCATATTCCTACCACATCCCCATCTGTCCCTATATTTCCCTACCACCTACCTATACTAGGGGCAATTTATAATGGCCAATTTACCTACCAACCTGCAAGCCTTTGGCATGTGGGAGGAAACCGGAGCACCCGGAGGAAACCCACGCAG
Organism: Heterodontus francisci; assembly: GCF_036365525.1. Taxonomy (NCBI): domain Eukaryota; kingdom Metazoa; phylum Chordata; class Chondrichthyes; order Heterodontiformes; family Heterodontidae; genus Heterodontus; species Heterodontus francisci. The sequence goes on from NC_090375.1 coordinate 45,058,447, forward strand.
ACACAGGGAGAACTTGCAAACTCCACACAGGCAGTACCCAGAATTGAACCCGGGTCCCTGGAGCTGTGAGCTGTGAGAATATTAACTGGCACACTGATGTGGATGGAATAGTTATTCTATTGTTGTGAGCACCATTCATTAGAGACTTTTATATTGCAGACTGGGCCATCAGCCTAAGAAGACTATTCTTTTGAATTTACATTGAAGTCAAGCTACTGAAATGTAAAGGTGAAACATTAGCAAAACCTCAATTGGAGTAGTGTGTGCACTTCTAGGCTGCATATTATGGGGATAATTTTAACCTTACCTACCTAGCAGAAAACTGGACGTGCTGTCAAATTGCCTAGGTTACTTACCTGCTACTGGGAGTTGACTAGTCAGGATTTTGACCTCCTCTACTGAGCAGGCAATGTGGAAAATGGCCTAAAGCTGACAAGGTCCTTGTTAGCATATGCATGCTGTGTCTCAATGACATCATCTGGACCCTATTGCAATTTTACCAGTCTAAGTGAGAGGCAGCAGTGGGTCAATAACCAGAGGTCATAGATGTAAAATCATTGACAAAAAATCTAGAGAGGAGATGAGGAGAATTTCTTTCACTCGGCGAGCTGTCAGGATCTAAAATGTTCTACTTGGAAAGATGGTGGAAGATGACTCCATGGCTGGAATTTTACACCGCCCCAGCGGGTCAAATGGTGGTGTGGGGGCGATGTAAAATTGAGCGACATGCTTGGGAGGCCTCACCGCCCCGATTCTGCCTTCGACCAACTTTATGTTGGTCCGGCAGGGGGCTGGGGGGCGGGGGGGGGTGGTGGTGGGGGGTGGCGGTGAGAGACGGCACGCCCGCCCGCCCGATGCCAATCAAGACCCTTAAGTGGCCACTTAACGGCCACTTAAGGGCCCTCACCCGCCTCCACGGGTATTTTACCCATGACAAGCGGGCGTGCCGGGGACGTGAAAGGCCGCCCAGCTACAGCTGCCGGTGGGGGGGGGGCCTGGAAATCGGGCACAGGGTGCCTAAATGAGGGCCGCCCCCACCTTCCACCTCAACCCTGGGAACTAGGACGTTCCCCCACCAAATGACGACCCTAGCCTCACCAGGGCATGACCAATTCCCCTGGCAAGGATGCCCGAACCTACCTTCTGTCTCAGTTCCATTGCGTCCTCCTTAGTCAGCTGGGCTGCAGTCTCAGCAGTGGCCACCACTCCCGGTGACGCTGCTGAGACTAAGAGCTGCCGGCCCGCTGATTGGCCGGCAGCTCACTGAGGTGGGACCTCCTCCCTCAAGTGGGTGGAAGTCCCGCCTCGGGCCAATTAAAGCCTGAGGATCCGTAAAATACGGGACGGATCTGCAGGCTGGGCGGGAACGGGATCGGCACCGACTTTTACGTCGGAGTCCGGCTCCCGTCCGCCCAGTGTAAAATTCCAGCCCATAAATAATTTCAAAAGGGAGTTGGTCAGATAATTGAGGATGAGGAACTTACAGAGTTATGGAAAGTCAGGGGTGTGGGACTAAGCACGATTGATCTTTCAGAAGGCCAGCACATGCATGAAAGGCTGAGTAGCCACCGTCTGTGCTGTACGTTTCTATGATTCTAAGACCTTCTTCACAAAGTTGAATGGTGAGCAAAGTGAAATCCTGAATGAGATAAACAGCAAAGTTTCATAAAGAAAAAGAGAGTTGCATTTATATAACCTCTTTCATAATCCCAAAGCACTTCACAGAAGCACAGAATTGTCACAGCACAGAAGATCGTAATTCGGCCCATCGTGTCTGCACCAGCTCTCCGAATGAGCAATTCACCCTAGTGCCATTCCCCTGCCTTCTCTCCCTGCACATTCTTCCTTTTCAGATAACAGCCTAATTTCCATTTCAATTCCTCAATTGAACCTGCTTCCACCACAGTCTCTGGCAGAGAATTCTAGATTCGAGCCACTGGCTGCGTGAAAAAGATTTTCCTCATGTCGACATTGCTTCTTTTCCCAATTAATTTAAATCTTTGCCTTCTTATTCTAGATCCTTTCACGAGTCGGGAAGGTTTTTCCCATCTACTCTGTCCAGACCCCTCATGATTTTGAATACCTCTATCACATCTCCTCTCGGACTTCTCCAAGGAAAACAGTCCCAACTTCTGCAATCTATCTTCATAAGTGAAGTTCCTCATCCATGGAATCATTCTCGTGAATCTTTTTTGCATTTTTTCGAATGCCCTCGCGTCTTTCCTAAAGTGCACTGGACATAATACTCCAGTTGAGGCAAAATTAGTTTTTATACAAGTGTAACATAACCTCCTTGCCCTTGTACTCTACTCCCCGAATAATAAAGCCGAGGATACTGTATGCTTTATTAACTGCTCTCTCAACCTGTCCTGCACCTTCAATGACTTATGCACATATACACCGAGGTCCCTCTGCTCCTGCACCCGCTTTAGAATTGTACCCTTTATTCTATATTGTCTCTTCATGTTCTTCCTACCAAAATGAATCACTTCACACATCTCTGCATTGTACTTCATCTGCCACTTGTTGGCCCATTCCACTATCTTGTCTACGTCCTTTTGAAGTTCTATACTATTTTCCTCACAGTTCACAAAGCTTCCAAGTTTTGTATTGTCATGCTAGGCCCCCACCTGCCAAGAATGAGGCACATTAATTTTGTCATGAACATTGATATTAAATTGTTACTGGAGTGAAGAAAGGACTTAATAAACAGATCAGACGTGGCTGGAAAAGATATTTGCATATTAACAGACGGTGATTGTGCCCTGACACATTCAACCCACAGTGGACCTTGATCACCAGGTATTGTGTGTAAGAGGAGCATTCCAGAGACTGCGAAGGTGATATAATCCAAGACATGGTCAGACCAGTTAGTCACATGACTAACCTTTTTGGCAACCTGGGTTTTACTGAATTGTACAAATAGTTTGAACTCAGAATATCTATTTGCTCCTGGACTGAGAAGATCACTCCTGTCTGCTCCCATCTCTTTCTCACAAGCCTCTGAATCCACTGAAGACACACAGACCCCCAAGAGAGAAAAGTCTCCAAAAGCGAACAAGGTTTAAGAAGAATAGTGGGCCCCAACAAAATGCAAGATCTATCTACAATCACGAACTCTACAGTGAGCTTGAAGAATCGTAACAAAAATTCTTCAGATATTGCCTCAAACATTTCCACTTTATTTTTCTTCTGCTCTTCTCTGTCTCTATTTGCATGTGCGCATCACATATGTATGCTAGTGTGGGCATATCGTGTATCCGTAGGCCTCGACTGAATTAGAGTTTAAGTTCAAGTTTAATAAATTTCAACTTTTCTTCTTTAAACCTAAGAAAGTCTGTTTGTACTGGTTTCTTTGCCTTATAATTTGAAAGCAGTGAACAAGGATTCACCAAGGGGGGAGCTAAAAACATGATGTATTTAAAATTAAACCCTGTTACGGTAAGACCAGGTGAAGGCTGAGAGGAATCCCTAGACACCTTTCTCACCTGGTCATAACAGTATCATCTACAAATTTTGAAATTGTGCCTGGTACACCAAGGTCTAGGTCATCAATATATAACAGGAAGAGCAAGGGTCCAAACACTGACCCCTGGGGAACTCCACTACAAACCTTCCTCCAGTCTGAAAAACATCTGTTAACCACTACTCTCTGTTTCTTATCATTAGCCAATTTCGTATCCATGTTGCAACTGTTCCTTTTATTCCATGAGTTATAACTTTGCTCACAAGTCTGTTGTGTGGCACTGCATCAAATTCCTTTTGAAAGTCCATGTACACCACATCAACAGAATTATCTTCATCAACCTGTGCTGGAATATAGGTATAATAGGGTTAATTAGGTAGCATTTAGATATTGTTAATCTATTATACCTTTTAGAATTAAAGATTGAATAAATGGTCAGTTTTCAGAACCCAGAATTCCCTTTTAAGAAGGTAGAGTTAAATATTTCAAGGTCCCTGTTAGAATAGAATTTCTGTTGCCAGGGAATTGGAAGATAAACACACACATTGAAGTATCCTGTGTGACATCAGTAAGAGGTAGCAATAAACTTAATTAGTTTATGGGGTTGTTGATGCAGACAAATTGTCTCCGGAGGTTGCTTTAAGGTACCATAAAAAGGGCAATTATAGATAATAAAACAATAAATGAAAATGGACTTACAGGAACAAGTAAACACAATTATAAACATTGTGACCTGATAAAGGCTCACAACTTCAAAAAAAAGGGGGTTTCCAGTAAAACATTAAGTTCATGATACTACCAAATATGGATCTTGAAAGCAAGAAAAACACACAGAAAGGTAGCACCTATATGCTAAGAGGTCATATGCCACCTTAGAAATAATATAAAAATCAGAGGTTTTGAAAGCAAAGATTAGAAGCGTTGAAACCTCAAACAACACTTCTCAATTAAGGGGCATTTAAGGTAAAAAGTTTACTTTAAATTTTGATGGATATTCTAAGATAATTTTGCTGTAACACTGGCAAGGTTAAACTTTTGGATTCTATGTTAGAAATAAGAATATGTGTTACATCTCTCAGTAATATTTGATATTAGGATTAGAATTAGAACATGACAGCGCAGTACAGGCCCTTCGGCCCTCGATGTTGCGCCGACCTGTGAAACCATCTGACCTACACTATTCCATTTTCATCCATATGTCTATCCAATGACCACTTAAATGCCCTTAAAGTTGGCGAGTCTACTATTGTTGCAGGCAGGGCGTTCCACGCCCCTACTACTCTCTGAGTAAAGAAACTACCTCTGACATCTGTCCTATTTCTATCACCCCTCAACTTAAAGCTATGTCCCCTCGTGTTTGCCATCATCATCCGAGGAAAAAGACTCTCACTATCCACCCTATCTAACCCACTGATTATCTTATATGTCTCTATTAAGTCACCTCTCCTCCTCCTTCTCTCCAACGAAAACAACCTCAAGTCCCCCAGCCTTTCCTCGTAAGACCTTCCCTCCATACCAGGCAACATCCTAGTAAATCTCCTCTGCACCCTTTCCATAGCTTCCACATCCTTCCTATAATGCGGTGACCAGAACTGCACGCAATACTCCAGGTGCAGTCTCACCAGAGTTTTGTACAGCTGCAGCATGACCTCGTGGCTCCGAAACTCGATCCCCCTACTAATAAAAGCTAACACACCATATGCCTTCTTAACAGCCCTATTAACCTGGGTAGCAACCTTCAGGGATTTATGTACCTGGACACCAAGATCTCTCTGCTCATCTACACTACCAAGAATCTTCCCATTAGCCCAGTACTCTGCATTCCTGTTACTCCTTCCAAAGTGAATCACCTCACACTTTTCTGCATTAAACTCCATTTGCCATCTCTCAGCCCAGCTCTGCAGCCTACCTATGTCCCTCTGTACCCTACAACATCCTTCGGAACTATCCACAACTCCACCGACCTTCGTGTCATCCGCAAATTTACGAACCCACCCTTCTACACCCTCTTCCAGGTCATTTATAAAAATGACAAACAGCAGTGGCCCCAAAACAGATCCTTGCGGGACACCACTAGTAACTGAACTCCAGGATGAACATTTGCCATCAACCACCACCCTCTGTCTTCTTTCAGCTTGCCAATTTCTGATCCAAAGCTCTAAGTCACCTTCAACCCCATACTTCCGTATTTTCTGCAATAGCCTACCGTGGGGAACCTTATCAAACGCCTTACTGAAATCCATATCGACCACATCCACTGCTTTACCCTCATCCACCTGTTTGGTCACCTTCTCGAAAAACTCAATAAGGTTTGTGAGGCACGACCTACCCTTCACAAAACCGTGCTGACTATCGCTAATGAACTTATTCTTCTCTCGATGATTATAAATCCTGTCTCTTATAACCTTTTCCAACATTTTGCCCACAACCGAAGTAAGGCTCACAGGTCTATAATTACCAGGGCTGTCTCTACTCCCCTCTTGAACAGGGGGACAACATTTGCTATCCTCCAGTCTTCCGGCACTATTCCTGTCGACAATGACGACATAAAGATCAAGGACAGAGGCTCTGCAATCTCCTCCCTTGCTTCCCAGAGAATCCTAGGATAAATCCCATCTGGCCCAGGGGACTTATCTATTTTCACACTTTCCAAAATTGCTAACACCTCCTCCTTGTGAACCTCAATCCCATCTAGCCTAGTAGCCTGAATCTCAGTATTCTCCTCGACAACATTTTCTTTCTCTACTGTAAATACTGACGCAAAATATTCATTTAACGCTTCCCCTATCTCCTCTGATTCCACACACAACTTCCCACTACTATCCTTGATTGGCCCTAATCTAACTCTAGTCATTCTTTTATTCCTGATATACCTATGGAAAGCCTTAGGGTTTTCCCTGATCCTATCCGCCAATGACTTCTCGTGTCCTCTCCTTGCTCTTCTTATCTCTCCCTTTAGATCCTTCCTGGCTAGCTTGTAACTCTCAAGCGCCCTAACTGAGCCTTCACGTCTCATCCTAACATAAGCCGCCCTCTTCCTCTTGACAAGCGCTTCAACTTCTTTAGCAAACCACGGCTCCCTCGCTCGACAACTTCCTCCCTGCCTGACAGGTACATACTTATCAAGGACACGCAGTAGCTGCTCCTTGAATAAGCTCCACATTTCGATTGTTCCCATCCCCTGCAGTTTCCTTCCCCATCCTACGCATCCTAAATCTTGCCTAATCGCATCATAATTTCCTTTCCCCCAGCTATAATTCTTGCCCTGCGGTATATACCTGTCCCTGCCCATCGCTAAGGTAAACCTAACCGAATTGTGATCACTATCACCAAAGTGCTCACCTACATCTAAATCTAACACCTGGCCGGGTTCATTACCCAGTACCAAATCCAATGTGGCATCGCCCCTGGTTGGCCTGTCTACATTCTGTGTCAGAAATCCCTCCTGAATATTGTGATATACTTATTCACTTCAGACATTTATTGCATGTTAAATTCTTTAATAAATACATAAAAGTTAATACATAGTCTCATATAGCATTCTGTAGACAACTACAAGAACCCCCTCTCTGTTTCTCTTTTAGTGGAGAGATACATATTGAAGAGAGTTTCCCAGACCCTTATAATATCTGGGATATTTATGATGTGGCCATAATATTAAAAATAGGCTATCCGAAAGATGGTAATATTCTCTGTTGGTTTCCTTTCTTTGAGGGAAAGCTAGTACAATTCTTTGGACCCAAATAAGTGTCTGAGAATTTGTCTGGTTTGAACTTGATTAAAGGGAGTTCAAAGGGATGTACTCCTGATTTGGTTAGTCCCTGTAAGGGGTTAAAGTCATAAATCACTTCAAACCCTTTCTGTTCCCTCTTCACACAACTCAACAGATTAGTAAACATGATCTTCTCTTATCAAATCCATGCTGGCTTTCCTCAATTAACCCACATTTGTCCAAGTGACTATAAATGTCCTGAATTATTGTTTCTAGAAGTTTCCCCACCACCAAAGTTAAACTGACTGACCTGTAGTTGCTGGACTTATCTTTACACCCTTTTTTGAACAAGGGTATAACATTTGAAATTCACTTTACTGCCAATTAAATACTTTTAAAGTGTATTCTCATGTAGGAAATGCAACAGCAAGTTGTACATACATGGTCCTGCAAACAGTAATGAATTAACTAATAATGACAGTGCTGTTTTAGTTCTAAGGTAAGCTTTATCATTGGATGACTGCTTCACAGGAGCTAAGCAGTAGGTTTAAAGAAGAATCAGAGGAAGTTCTTACACTTTGATAGAGGACATTTTTGGAGTAGAGACTATAGGAACTTGTTTTTATGGAATCTTGTGGGAGGGAGTTGGTTTCTGTCAGACTGATGAGAGAAACAGTGCCCGTGAAATTGGGCTCAGTAGAGCTGCTTATGCCAGTGGAAAAGACATAGGCCACTTCCTGCACAGCCTGCAAGACACCTCGTGCTGGAAAGGGCACTAGTGTGGACTTGACATGCATATATCAGAAGTATCAGGTTCTCCTGTATGCCACCCCATCAAAGTCCTTATCTGAGTCCTCGACAGTTGAAGTCATCTGTGACCTCAACCTCTGGTGAACTGGCATATAAGCTATCCTTTCCTTCTGGCCTGACTGCAGTCCACTTGTACCCGGTGACTCACCATGTGCCGATCCAGACTCTACACTGGCCTTTATATTTCGCGCAGTGCCAGTATCTGAGCAGTTGCCTACAAGTGTCAGATCAATTGGTGGTGCTTCTTCATGAGAAGTCTGGTACAGCTCTCTCTCTCTTCCTCCTGCAGCTTATGGGGCTGGCCAGCTGGCAGTCGTTGAGTATCTGAAAGCATAAAATCAGAAGGGGACTGTTGGGGTGATGGAAAGTCGGATGGGGTGTAAAGCAAAAGGTCTATAGGCACACGATCTGCAGCTTGCACATCATGCCAGATTGCAGGATGTGAGTGAGCTGGAATTAAGAAGGAGAAGAAGACAGTAATATACGGTCATCCTTATTGCTCTCAGAGACAACTGATGCCACAGGCTGTTTCGCAGCCAGCACGCATCTTTTCCTCTGTGAGGCTCAGGAGAGCTGTTTCCGCTTTGCTCCCTTCTATTGCGGTCAACCTTGTCCTGCAAGAAAGAGGGCAGAATGTCAGTGATTGTATTACACTGTGTTTGCATAATGTAGATATGTAGAGGCAGCAAGAGATGAGTGTAAGGCTCGCATCTTTGAAGTGTGTGTGAGAGTGAGGTGGACTATTTGAATGTTTGGCATGAGTCGTGAGTGCTAAGGGCTGCTGATGGGTGAGTGATGGGGGTTTGGTGCATTGAGCAGTGGTTGTGCAGTGGGTGTGAGATGTCTTGTGAAGATGCATTCACTCACCTTGATCACCCACATGGGGTTATTAGACTTCTTCTGGCACTGCTGCCAGGTCCTTGGGCCAGACTCTGGGAGTTGACTTCCTTGGCCACCTCTACCTTTACCTTTGGAGGGGGCCCCTCATGGCTCCCTGTGGAAACAAGCAGTCTTCTCCAGTTTACCTCCATGGCAAAGGCCTCCAACACTGCACCTGTGAATCGCTGTACCCTCTCTCTGACCTGGTACTATATTTCCCTTCTCTCCAAATAGCGGAGGCGGTGACGTAGTGGTATTGTCACTGGACTAGTAACCCAGAGATCTAGGGTATTGCTCTCGGGACATGGGTTTGAATCCCACCACAGCAGAAGGTGGAATTTGAATTCAATTAAATAAACCTGGAATTTAAAGCTAGTCTGACGATAGCCATGAAACCATTGTTGCATAAACCTATCTGGTTCACTAATGTCCTTTAGGGAAGGAAATCTGCTGTCCTTACCTGGTCTGGCATATATGTGACTCCAGACCCACAACAATGTAGTTGAATCTTACATGCCCTCTGAAATGGCCTAACAAGCCACTCAGTTGTACCTAACCACTGCAAAGTCAATAAAAAAGAATGAAACCGAATGGACTACCTGGCATTGGCCGAGGGACCGGAAATGACAACGGCAGCCCCAGCCCTGTTGACCCTGCAAAGTCCTCCTTACTAACATCTGGGAGCTTGTGCCAAAGTAGGGAGAGCTGTCCCACAGACTAGTCAAGCAACAGCCATACTTACGGAATCATACCTTATAGACAGTGTCCCAGACAATGCCATCACCATTCCCCAGTATGTCCTGTCCCACCGGCAGGACAAACCCGGCAGAGGTGGTGGCACAATGATATACAGTAGGGAGGGAGTTGACCTTGGAGTCCTCAACATCGACTCCAGACCCCATGAAGTCTAATGGCATCAGGCCAAACATAGACAAGGAAACCTTCTGCTGATTACCACCTACTGCCCTCCGTCAGCTGATGAGTCAGTACTCCTCCATGTTGAACACCACTTGGATGAAGCACTGAGGTGGCAAGGGCACAGAATGTACTCTGGGTGGGGGACTTCAATGTCCATCACCAAGAGTGGCTCGGTAGCACCACTACTGATCGAGTTGGCCGAGTCCTAAAGGATAAAGCTGCTAGATCAGGTATGCGGCGAGTGGCGAGGGAATGGACAAGAGGGAAAAACATACTTGACCTCATCCTCACTAATCTGCCTGCCGCAGATGCATCTTTCCATGACAGTATTGGTAGGAGTAACCACGGCACAGTTCTTGTGGAGACGAAGTCCTCCTTCACATTGAGGATACCCTCCATCGTGTTGTGTGGCACTACCACCGTGCTAAATGGGATAGATTTCAAACAGATCTAGCAATGCAAAACTGGGCATCCATGAGGCGCTGTGGGCCATCAGCAGCAGCAGAATTGTACTAAACCACAATCTGTAACTTCATGGCCTGGCATATCCCCCACTCTACCGTTACCATCAAGCCAGGAGACCAACCCTGGTTCAATGAAGAGTGCAGGAGCAGCACCAGGCATACCTCAAAATGAGGTGTCAACCTGGTGAAGCTGCAGCACAGGATTACTTGCATGCCAAACTGTGTAAGCAGCATGCGATAGACAGATCTAAGTGATCCCATAACCAATGGATCAGATCTAAGCTCTGCCACATCCAGTCGTGAATGGTGGTGAACAATTAAACAACTAACTGGAGGAGGTGGCTCCACAAATAGCCCCATCCTCAATGATGGGGGAGCCCAGCACATCAGTGCGGAAGATAAGGCTGAAGCATTTGCAAAAATCTTCAGCCAAAAGTGCCGAGTTGATGATCCATCTCGGCCTCTTTCTGAAGTCCCCAGCATCACAGATGCCAGACTTCAATCAATTCGATTCACTCTGCGTGATATCAAGAAACGACTGAAGCCGCTGGATACTGCAAAGGCTAAGGGTCCTGACAATATTCCGGCAATAGTATTGAAGACCTGTGCTCCAGAACTTGCCACACCTCTAGCCAAGCTGTTCCAGTACAGCTACAACACTGGCATCTACCCGGCAATGTGGAAAATTGCCCAGATATATCCTGTCCACAAAAAGCAGGACAAGTCCAAACTGTCCAATTACTGCCCCATCAGTCTACTCTCAATCATCAGTAAAGTGATGGAAGATTTCATCAACAGTAGCAGCAAGCGGCACTTGCTCAGCAATTATCTGTGCCAGGCAATGACCATCTCCAACAAGAGAGAATCTAACCATCTCCCCTTGACATTCAATGGCATTACAATCGCTGAATTCCCCACTATCAACATCATAGGGGCTATCATTGACCAGAAACTGAACTGGAGTATTCATATAAATACCGTTGGCTACAAGAGCAGGGCAGAGGCTAGGAATCCTGCAGTGGGTAACTCACCTCCTGACTCCCCAAAGTTGTCCACCATCTACAGGCACAAGTCAGGAGTGTGGTGGAATACTCTCCACTTGCCTGGATGGATGCAGCTCCAAAAACACTCAAAAAGCTCAACCCCATCCAGGCAAAGCAGCCTGCTTGACTGGCACCCCACTCACAAACATTCACTTCCTCCACCACCAACGTATAGTGACAGCAGTCTGTACAATCTACAAGATGCACTGCAGTAATGCACCAAGGCTCCTTAGATAGCACCTTCCAAACCCACAGCCTCTACCAACTAGGAGAACAAGGGCAGAAAATGCATGGGAACACCACCACCTGCAAGTTCCCGTCCAAGTCACACACCATCCTGACTTGGAACTATATCGCCGTTCCTTCACTGTCGCTGGGTCAAAATCCTGGAACTCCCTTCCAACAGCATTGTGGGTGTACCTACCTCATATGGACTGCAGCGGTTCAAGAAGGCAGCTCACCACCACCTTCTCAAGGGCAATTAGGTATGGGCAATAAATGCTGTCCTAGCCAGCAACGCCCACATCCCCTGAATGAATAATAAAAAAATTGCAGCACTGACAATCAGCAGCAGTCTCCATTCTTTCTGTGCAGCTTCCCTTTAAGTGGGACAGACTGGCTGGCTTTAGCCATGCCAGTGGGGCACTTGGCGCCGGGCCAAAAAGGCAAGAGGAACTCTGACTTGGCCTTTCAGAGACCACCCCACCCCCTGGCATGATTCTACAGTGCTCAGCCACTTTACTGCCTGGGGGCAGGATCCCCATCCCTATAAAGATGGGGATCCCGCCTCCAAGAGGGTCAGTAGTTCAGTAATATTGGTACCACCACTGGGAGTGATGGCCACTGCCAGTACTACAGGAGGCCTGGGGCCAGGCCCATCGCTGGAAATCTGGAGAGAAGGTAAGTGAGCCAGGGTCGCCGGGGACCTATGAGGGTGGAGGGGGGTGAGCGATGAGTGCAGGGGGGTGGTTGTTATGGGAGGTTGGGTGTTTGCCGATGGGGGCCCTCTGTGGCCCACAGATTGCCCATGGATGAAGCCCCCCTCCCAAGCCCTTAGGGAGGTGGCCTCGTTTCGCTGGGCAAACTCCCCACATGGGGGAAGACCCCCTCTCCCCACTGCTGGCTTAATTCCAATGGCAGTGGGAAGAGGCCCTTAATTGACTAATAATTGACCACTTAAAGGGGCATCAATTGGATCTGGGCAGGAAAGCCACTTTGGCATTTCCAGCCCCCGACTTAATTGTGGAGCAACAGAAAGGCAACGGGCTCTCTGCCCCCTGCCACAATTCTATGGCCCCGCCACTGCCTCCAAGCCTATCTCCGCAGGGACCGTGAAATCCAGCCCACGGTCTTTAAGAGTAGGAGGATAGTTGGAACACGTGCAAGCCTTGTACGCTGTTAGGTCCGCTATTGGTTGTACAGCCAGTCGGTAGTGTGTGTCATGCTAGGCAGCAAGCTGAAATCATGCAAATAAGGAGGAGGCATGAAATTTGCGAACTGCCTGCCTCAACAGGAATGGACAAGGGCAGATCACGAATCACAACCACTACCCCGGAAATAGTGCTGATGAATCTTTCGTCCACTAATTCAAAATACTTTTTTTCTATGAATTCTGTATTAATTCCCTTTTTTCAATGATGGAAATCCTTCAGGAAAGGAAACCTGCTGTCCTTAGTCTGACTAATGTAAATGTGACTCCAGCCCCAGGCCAAAGTGGTTGATTCTTAACTGCCCTCTGAAGGGACCTAGCAAGTCACCCACCTGCAAAGAATAAGGAGAATCGGATTGGAGCAGTTCAACGAGATGGCCCACTGTCACCTTCTCAGGGCAATTAGGGATTGGCCTTGCCAGCGATGCCCACATCCCAAGAATAGAAGGAAAATCCTGCTCCCATCTCAAATAAAACCTTTTTTAAAAAATGGTGAAGTACAAATTGCAAGGCAGTCACATTTTCTGGAGTGTTTTCTTTTGTATTTATCGTCTTATGCCTGAAATTTCCTTGTCAGTTTTCTGAAATTGGTGGAACCCCTGAGAGAAATTGCTTAGGAATACCTATTTATATAGTTTCTCCAGGGATTGCACTGATCATCTGCCAAAGCTACAGCCAGAATTCGGGAGAAACGCATGGAAAGTCTGCTCCATAATTTGAATAAGGTAATGGTAAATTCTCCAGCTGGTCACCGAGTTGGTTGAGAGACTTCTGTGAGGTTGAGAGAAACCTGCTCCACAGTGCCAACAAGTGGCAAAAGCTTGCAATGACATCGTGCCGTTGTCACAGTAAAACTGAATGGTTTCCATAGCAATGGCGGTGGTTAAAATGAACACTATAAAATAGGTGAATCAAAAACAGTGACAGTAAGAACTACAGTTTGTGGTAGTGCACGTCCTATGCAGGACTTAATAATAACATGGGTCTCTAAAAGGACAATTCTTTTGTGCCAGGAAATTAATCTAATATTAGACAAAATGCAATTCCTACTGATCTATTGCCACTGATGTCAATAATAAAGTACAGTCCCTTTAAACTTTGATAATATATTGTAATCATTGCAGGTAGTTTCGGGGAAAATACATTGTTGTTAAATCATGTACTGTAAAGGCAGTGTAAGACAGCATCATGTAAATGTTAATGACTCCCAGTAGTTCTATAAATCATAACAGGTTCATTTTTAGCATAAGTTACAATTTTTTTGAGTAATCGTCAGTTATGCTGTGTTGAAGGTAATTAAACCCACTTCAAATGTAACTTATAGCAAAATGTTTGCACAGGAAAATAATGTAAAAAATGGCCTATTTCAGTCAAGTTGTCCCCGAATAACTAGCTTAATTGATGTGTTTAGTTATTGCAGACCAATACACTATGGCTCAGTTTAATTCAATGTGAAAAATGGGGCTGACTTTATTAACTAAAGAGCCATCCCATTGGAAGCAGCTGCATGTTATAGATTCATAAGCAGGTTTGACTGGATTTAGAATTTGCCCAGTTGCTCCATTTGTGTATTCTCACTCCTACTGTTTGCGTGGTAACTGTAGCCCCGCCCCCAACCCCTCCCCCTCCATCTCCAAAAGCATTGACTGTTATTGATGTACAGTTTCACAGATGAAAGTCACTTTCCAACGTCTCATTCAAATGGAGATTTCTGGAGTGCCTGTCTTAATGGTGAATGCTGGCAGGGTTTTCAAATCCGGGGCATGTTCCTGACATCTCAGTGTTCACATGCATGGCCTTCCAGCAGGGATCACTGACCAGCAATCACAGATGAGAACTCGGGGAAACTTTCCCTTTCCGGACCAAGGTGGTAGGTGTGGGGTGGGGTGGGGGTGATGGGCATTGGTACCGTAGCCTGGATAAATTTGGTAAATCAACATATTCTAGCAAGAGGTTCTGTAATGCTGATCTATAAGGAAAAGGCCATGGATGGGGCATTGAGAGTAACTAGCTGGTGACCTAAGCGCATTGCACTTTTGAACTACAAGAAAGCCCCCAGCGATTTAACATCCGCAGCACTTAAAGCAGCCAGAAGTACTGCACAAAGAACAGCTAGGCGTTGCGCAAACGACTACTGGCAACACCTATGCAGTCATATTCAGCTGGCCTCAGACACCGGAAACATCAGAGGAATGTATGATGGCATGAAGAGAGCTCTTGGGCCAACCATCAAGAAGATCACCCCCCTCAAATCTAAATCGGGGGACATAATCACTGACCAACGCAAACAGATGGACCGCTGGGTTGAGCACTACCTAGAACTGTACTCCAGGGAGAATGCTGTCACTGAGACTGCCCTCAATGCAGCCCAGCCTCTACCAGTCATGGATGAGCTGGACATACAGCCAACCAAATCGGAACTCAGTGATGCCATTGATTCCCTAGCCAGCGGAAAAGCCCCTGGGAAGGACAGCATTACCCCTGAAATAATCAAGAGTGCCAAGCCTGCTATACTCTCAGCACTACATGAACTGCTATGCCTGTGCTGGGATGAGGGAGCAGTACCCCAGGACATGCGCGATGCCAACATCATCACCCTCTATAAAAACAAAGGTGACCGCGGTGACTGCAACAACTACCGTGGAATCTCCCTGCTCAGCATAGTGGGGAAAGTCTTTGCTCGAGTCGCTCTGAACAGGCTCCAGAAGCTGGCCGAGCGCGTCTACCCTGAGGCACAGTGTGGCTTTCGTGCAGAGAGATCGACCATTGACATGCTGTTCTCCCTTCGTCAGATACAGGAGAAATGCCGTGAACAACAGATGCCCCTCTACATTGCTTTCATTGATCTCACCAAAGCCTTTGACCTCATCAGCAGACGTGGTCTCTTCAGACTACTAGAAAAGATCGGATGTCCACCAAAGCTACTAAGTATCATCACCTCATTCCATGACAATATGAAAGGCACAATTCAACATGGTGGCTCCTCATCAGAGCCCTTTCCTATCCTGAGTGGTGTGAAACAGGGCTGTGTTCTCGCACCCACACTTTTTGGGATTTTCTTCTCCCTGCTGCTTTCACATGCGTTCAAATCCTCTGAAGAAGGAATTTTCCTCCACACAAGATCAGGGGGCAGGTTGTTCAACCTTGCCCGTCTAAGAGCGAAGTCCAAAGTACGGAAAGTCCTCATCAGAGAACTCCTCTTTGCTGACGATGCTGCTTTAACATCTCACACTGAAGAATGCCTGCAGAGTCTCATCGACAGGTTTGCGTCTGCCTGCAATGAATTTGGCCTAACCATCAGCCTCAAGAAAACGAACATCATGGGGCAGGATGTCAGAAATGCTCCATCCATCAATATTGGCGACCACGCTCTGGAAGTGGTTCAAGAGTTCACCTACCTAGGCTCAACTATCACCAGTAACCTGTCTCTAGATGCAGAAATCAACAAGCGCATGGGTAAGGCTTCCACTGCTATGTCCAGACTGGCCAAGAGAGTGTGGGAAAATGGCGCACTGACACGGAACACAAAAGTCCGAGTGTATCAGGCCTGTGTCCTCAGTACCTTGCTCTACGGCAGCGAGGCCTGGACAACGTATGCCAGCCAAGAGCGACGTCTCAATTCATTCCATCTTCGCTGCCTTCGGAGAATACTTGGCATCAGGTGGCAGGACTATATCTCCAACACAGAAGTCCTTGAAGCGGCCAACACCCCCAGCTTATACACACTACTGAGTCAGCGGCGCTTGAGATGCCTTGGCCATGTGAGCCGCATGGAAGATGGCAGGATCCCCAAAGACACATTGTACAGCGAGCTCGCCACTGGTATCAGACCCACCGGCCGTCCATGTCTCCGCTATAAAGACGTCTGCAAACGCGACATGAAATCGTGTGACATTGATCACAAGTCGTGGGAGTCAGTTGCCAGCATTCGCCAGAGCTGGCGGGCAGCCATAAAGACAGGGCTAAATTGTGGCGAGTCGAAGAGACTTAGTAGTTGGCAGGAAAAAAGACAGAGGCGCAAGGGGAGAGCCAACTGTGCAACAGCCCCAACAAACAAATTTCTCTGCAGCACCTGTGGAAGAGCCTGTCACTCCAGAATTGGCCTTTATAGCCACTCCAGGCGCTGCTTCACAAACCACTGACCACCTCCAGGCGCGTATCCATTGTCTCTCGAGATAAGGAGGCCCAAAAGAAAAGAAGAAAAAAAAAAGAGCTGGTGATTAACTCACCAGCACCACCTCGAGTTCAATCGTCATGAAGCAAGGGTCCAGTACTTGGTTGCATGATACTTGATGGTGGAATCACATCCACATCTTTGATCTTCTTTCCCTTCATTCTTTCTTCATAATTTTTCATCCCTATCCCAGCAAAGACTGCCATATTTTTTGTCACCTCATTTGACACTCCCTTTAATTTTCTCCATCTTCTTAAATTTTACTTGCATCTAATTTTTCACTCTGGCCATTAAAGCTTTCTCAGCACATGTCCAAATCTATATCTGGAGCTGCTGATAATGAGTTGATTTAGGAAATTTAGGTGCAAACATCACAATTTCATTTATGTCAGTGCAAAACCCATTTTTAACCATCTGGGTCTAAACTGCCCCCTTATTAGAAAATCCTCCTTAGAAGATTTGAAAGTAAATTTTTCTCATGAAATGAGTTTGAGTAATATTAATTCAGCTCCCAATGTGCATGGGTTCCACAGGATAAAGTTGTCCCTAATTTCGCACTACTTGATAACCTGACTCAATGGGGCTGGTGTGAGCAATTCAAAAAATGTCACACTATTGCAATGAAGGATTCTTCTGAAATTGGGAATAAGACACTTTGCTACTGTATAGTAAATGAAGCTTTGTTCTGTTCTACATAGCAAAATAATTTTGATGCTGACACAGGCAACTCCAAATAGATAATTTTCCATTTCACAGAACTAATCTTTCTCTCTCCTTGATCAGCACATTTTCAAAACAAATGTGGAAAATAATCACATTTATTTTTATGTGCGATGTGAATAAAGCTTCTGCAAAAGTAGATTTTAGTCACTTTTCAATGAAAAGTCATATTAAGTAGAACTGAAAAAAGGGAAATAATTACTTAATTCACACTGCTCTGCAACAGAAAATCCTTTGAGCAACAAATTGCATTTACAAAGCACTTTAACATAGAAGGGCTTCTGAAGATACTTCACAGAGGAGTACACAGACAAAGACAGATGTGCAAATTGTCTGCCGCATCTCTCACATTACAATGGTGGCCGCAATTCAAAAGTATTTAATTGGCCATAAAGGTCAGGAAAGTTGCTACATAAATGCAAGTTCTTTCTTTTGTTTTAAGAGAGGACAGGAGGGCAGTGAACGTTGAGGAGAGAGGGCAAAGTCAGTTGAGGTGGAGGTTAAATTCACCAAGGATGAGAAGTCATTTGATGCAGAGGCTGAAGGAGGAAAGGAGTGAGAAACCCAGTATGGTGAGGGTGGGTGGTGGAGAACAAAGATTTTTTAAAAAAGCAAGAGGGGTGGAACACAATGAGGTGCTAAAATGTAGAGGAGAAAATGGCAAAGCGATTGAGAGATTCCAAGGGAAAAAAAGGGAAATAGAAGTTCTGATGAAAGGTCATTGGCCTGAAACTTTGGACTGAATTTTATCATGGGCTTTGGGAACAAGTGGGGATCTTGAGCCTGCAGATATTGGCAATGACACTGGCGAAGCAATCTTCCCGGAGTTGGCCTCCTAATTGGCCGCCTCCGCATTCGCCATCCTATTAAGGACGGCGAGAGGGTTCTTGATGCTGCAGGCCCAATCAGAGGGTCAGCAGCCCCCCTGAGAGAGTTGGGCGCTGCTGAGGCAGGTTGAGGAGCATGAGGACGCATCAACATGGAGGCTCCCTCGCTGGGCTGCACAGCAGTGAAGAAAGAAACAAAATTAAGGCCGGCAAGTCCATTGGGAAGGAGGAGAAATGCCTCCACTGGATCAGGATCAGCCTTTGGCTCCAATGACGCCTCAACCTGCCACAGGGAGGCCACCTCCATTGAACTAGCAGCCTCCACACAAAGTGGGCTGGATTTTAAGATCCCACCGCCACTCTCAAAAAAGAGCAGGTCAGAGGCTGGGAATTCTGCAGCAAGTAACTGATCTCATGTCTTCCCAAAGCCTGTCACCATTTACAAGGCACAAATCAGGGGTTTGATGAATACTCTCCACTTGCCTAGATGGGTGCAGCTCCAACAACACTCAAGCAGCTCGACACCATCCAGGACAAAGCAGCCCACTTGATTGGGACCCTGTCCACCACCTTCAACATTCAGTCCCTCTACCACCGACGCACAGTGGCAACAGTGTGTACCATCTACAAGATGCACTGCAGCAACTCACCAAGGCTCCTTCGACAGCAACTTCCAAACCCATGACCTCTACCACCTAGAAGGACAAGGGCAGCAACTGCATGGGACCACCTGCAAGTTCCCCTCCAAGCCACACACCATCCTCATTTGGAACTATATTGCCATTTCCTCACTGTCGCTGGGTCAAAATCCTGGAACTCCCTTCCTAACAGCATTTTATTTTTTTTATTTAGAGATACAGCACTGATACAGGCCCTTCGGCCCACCGAGTCTGTGCCGACCAATAACCACCCATTTATACTAACCCTACAGTAATCCCATATTCCCTACCACCTACCTACACTAGGGGCAATTTACAATGGCGAATTTACCTATCATCTGCAAGTTTTTGGCTGTGGGAGGAAACCAGAGCACCCGGCGAAAACCCATGCAGTCACAGGGAGAACTTGCAAACTCCGCACTGGCAGTACCCAGAATCAAACCCGGGTCCCTGGAGCTGTCTGGCTGCAGTGCTAACCACTGCGCCACTGTGCCGCATTGTTGGCGTACCTACCCACAAGGACTGCAGCAGTTCAAGATGGCAGCTCACCACCACCTTCTCAAGGGCAATTAGGGATGGGTAACAAATGCTGTCCTAGCTGGTGATGCCCACATCCAACGACTGAATCATAAAAAGGTGCTGGTGCCCTTTTTAAAGTGCAGCCACCCCATGCCGGCATATTTAAACTTTTAAAGGCACACTGCCCCAAAATATATCAAATTAACTTCTAATGCCCCTTTCCCACCCCCCAATAACAATTTCATTAACTATTAGCTCTTTCCCCTCCAAACATTTACCTTTTAAATCTGACCTCCCCCCACCACAGACTGCACAAAGTTTAAAGTTCACCCCTTCCCACCATGCCCTGCACCCGTTATGTTTATTTGACCTGTTTCCCCTCCCCCACACTGAAAGTCTTAATTCATCCTCTCCCCACCAGTGTCACGCCTGCTTTCCCCATATGTGGAATTGAAGGCATGGGAGTGCTACCTGCCATAGCTGAAGATTGTGGTGGGCCAGAAGATTGATAGTAAATATATTTAAATGAATTTATTTTATTGATTTAAATATTGAAATTGAGGTCCCATCGCCCAGCAGCGAGGAGCCCGCCAGGAACCTTGATGCCGCCGGGAGGATCGGGCCGGGCTCTCCCAACGTCAAGCACCATGGCGGGCCTCCATCGGAACAATCTTCCGGCTCCCCCTGCCACGGAGCTCAACGTTGTGAGCTCGGCAAAATCCAGCCCAGTGTAGGGTGCTGTTCCACAGGCTGCAAAAAGCTGGCAAGGCCGCAAAATCGACCTGCATTGGGGCCTTAACCAGCATAATTGGCTGCCTGCCTGCATGGAAAGGGCAGCCACTCTGATTCCCAGCCTCCCTGGGAAAGATCCCCTGAGGTGAGCGTGTTTCAGGAGCTGTTCTGACGTGACTACCCCCCACCCCCCCGCCATTTTCCCGGCTTCCCTGCCTCCAAACCTGCCATCACGGGGGTGAGAAAATTCAGCCCTTGACCTCTGTTTCTCTCTCCACAGATACTGCATGTCCTGCTGAGCATTTCCAGAATTTTCTATTTATTGATAAGAGATGGAAGTAATGGGTTTCGATTTGCAGCAGCCAAAATGCACATATAAATGGACACAAAGGGAATTCAATTTACCTAGACATGGCAGAGATTATATCGTAAATGGAGGACAGAATAGAGACAATATAAGAGTGTCAAAAATTAAAGTCTGACGTTTTGTGGTGAGATGAAGTTGACTTGTAGAACGAGTGGAGTCAGCTTAGAATGTTGAACAATGAATGTCCCGATTCAGAGGCAGGTCTGAGTAGGAGATGAATCAGGAATGGTTTGAAGAGGTAGAAAAGAAGATCTGTGGGCTATTGCTGGAAGTTGTCGAGTGGAAACAGAGGGCCAGGAAGGATTCAAGCTTGAGCCAGCAGAGCTTGAGTCAGGCACCCAGAGGAGCAGCATAGTAGTCTCAGTGTTAGTAGTGTTTACCAGTGGATTTGGCATACATGCAGAGGAGTGAGAAACTGCGGGACCAAGAGCACTGAATTTCAAGGAGCCGGGGAGGATGAAAAAAAAATACACAGGATCAGTGCAAATAAAATTCGCAAAGGATTAAATAGTCTCAACTCTATCACAAAATGAAGTCTGAAAATGATGGAAATGATAGAAGATTACTGATCCAGCTATTTATATTTAGCAACTGTCTGCAACAGCTCTTAAATTTAAATAATCTTGAAGACAAACATGAGTTTACAGTGAGATAACAGTCTTAGCCTGCGGTATTGATATTTGTGGTTCAAATGCAATATCGTAGAATGATGTTAATGAGTTTATGATTGTTCACTTGTTTTATTCTTTCCTGTTCCCCCACATAAAAGAGTAAGAAGAAAAAAACTGCATGGTGTACTGTGCAGAGAACAGCCTCATTAGCAAATAGACAGTTTGGGTTCTACCATTGTCAGTTGTGGCCTCCAATTCATCAATGAACACCTTTGATGCACAATAAAGGCATATCTTTAGATACTTCCTAAAAGCCTGAAATGGGAAAATAAGTGCATACTAATTAATCAAACCTGGTAAATTTCCCCAAAGCATCGGGAGAGAAGAATTTGGAAATTTGCATCAAGGGATATGCAAATAAGCATGCTCCAGTGTTCACCAATTGATGTTGTATGATGTTTTAAAAGTTGCACCAGTAATGCAAATCACATTAACAAAATTATTGGTCTAGATTTTTTTAGCATCTATCCTGGATTAAAAAAAATTAAAGGTTCCCTGGTTCTATTGCATGAAATGGTTCTCAGTGAATTGAGTTTGAACCATCTTAACCCAATGAACTGAGATTAGGCAGTTTCAAAGCTGTTGATAATGGTATTATGCCAATCTGTTTTGATAAATGATAATTTTCTTGCTCCCCTGGCTGGAAATCTGAAAGACATTTAAAACAGGGTGACTGCCAGCAGGTTAAGATGATCGCCTAGCTTGCTACACTGTATCCTACATTGCAAAGGACTGTGAGGAGGGAGACAAAATGTCTGCATTTCCCAGCATGAACCAAGACCCAGAAAGTTTAAAGGAACTACTTGTTCTCTCAGCAAGTGGCGAAATACTGCTCACTGCTATGTTTGAATGACTGAGTGCCCATCCCCATCTGTGGTTTTAAGCTGGTGTTTTTCTCTGCAGCAGAGGAGAAGCAACTGGTCTCTTACATGAGCAGACCCTAAGTGGGGGTTCCTCTTTCTCTCAATTCCAGCTTGAAAGTTTTCAAATCGTGCCTGTTGACTGACCATTTTGGCATATTCTGGCCACAAACAGAAACCCCGTTGGAGGAAATCATCCGCATCGCTGCCTCCAAAGAGACTCACTGAACCAGCCATCTACCTCTTCAAATTAAAAGCCTCATGAGCACTGAATTCAGCTAGAAGCCAGCCGAACCACCAAACTCCACAGACTGTATACCTTTTTTATGGACTCTAACTCAACCAATTTACCTTTCCTCACTCTGTAACCTATGTGTGTGTGTGTAAACCTCTAGTGTGTGTGTGTGAGAGTAAAAGTTGGCATGTTTTTTATTATTTTATTAGTTCGGTTTAGGTACAATAAAGTTAACTTCTTTCTTTTTAAACTCAAAATATCCGTCTGATTGGTTCTTGTTATGATCATAGCAAGTAAGTAATCAAGTACTTACTGAATTGGCCAGGACATCCACTTTGAGAAAGAATTAAACTGTGTGGTCAAACAAGAAATGGGAAAAGAGGGAAGCCCTTCAACCCCTCCTCACTTTACCATAAAATGGGAACAAGTGTACAAGACAAATGACCATAACTTGGCACAGCTGAAATAATGCAGAAGAATGGCTCATACAGGAAATGGAAAATGTTATACAGGGAGTTGGGAGGGGTCCATGAATGTAACTGGGGCAGAGGAGAAAAGTCTTAATTTCATGTCCAGTGTGTCAGGCAAGCCCCACCTACCAAGACTGAGGCACACATTATTTTGCCACATGAACATTAAAACTTAAAATTGCAAGCTGTGACCAGAAAGTCATTTCCATGGTAATAGACAATGTTGAAACAATGGGGATCCATCAGTTGCTTCCCCAATACACAGAAGTGGTCAGGCCAGTTTTAGTTAACTGGCTGTTGCAGAAAAATTTAAACCTGCAACCAAGGATGTGAAGAGAATGTTCCATATAAGGAACTAGTCACATGACTAACCTGCAGGGCAACCTGGGAGGCTTTTTTTAAATTTGAACTCCCATCAAAGGGATTTGAAGAGACAAGGCCATGTGCTCATGGAGTCAGCACCTCTCCTGGAACTGAAGCAAGAATTACAGCCTCGACTGTCTGCCTTCTTCATCTCTTCCCCAGAACTGAATCTTGTGAAAACACTTGAAACTCAAAGAGAGAAGGGTTTGCCCCGTGAACAAAGTTTTAAGAAGATTACTGATCCACAACGAATCGCAAGGCAATATCTTCAATCAAGGATAATAGCAAGCTCAAGAAACCAGTAATAAGATCTTGCCTCAAACTGTTCTTCTGTTCACCATGGTGAATTGTGAAACTGAATTTAGTGGGGTAGATTTTCTTCTGCTTTTTTCTATTCCTATCTGCATGTTTATATTGTGTGTGCATGCTAGCGTGAGCGCGTCATATATCCGTAGACGTGAACCGTATTAGAGTTTAAGGTTTTAACAAATTTTCTCTTTCTGCTTTAAACCAAAGAAAGCCTGTGTGTGCTCAGTTCTTTGCCTTATAATTAGAAACTGTGAACAAGGATTCACAATAAGGGGAGCTTTAAAACACAGTGTGTTTAAAATTAAACCCTGTTACAATAAAACCAGGTAAAGACAGCAAAAGACCCCTAGACTTTGCTCACTTGGTTGTAACAAGTGAAACAGGCAACTTTAATGGATCACTTTTTTAATTCAGCCACCAAATTCACAGATTTATTGAAATATAGTTTGTGACTGGAAGTAAAACTAAAGTCGCCAATCGGCTGCACATTATAGAAACTTCCCAATTTTCATTGCTCTTAATTTCATTTGAAATGAAAATCTGAAAGTTTCTATGACAAGCAGTTTCTATAATGATCTGTGCTGTCAAAACTGTAGTGTTTGTTTTTCACACATGAAGCAAGTTGAAAATCTACCCCCCTGAATTCATTTTCACAATTCACCATGATGAGAATTGAATGTATGACCTCTGGCTTGCTAGTGTAGTAATATAATTACTACAATGCTGCACCATTAATATAGAGACAGGTCAAGCTGTTTTTTTTAACAGAATAGTAGAACATTCTGGACATTGGAACATGTTAATACAGTTGGTTCAAGCCCTATTCCAAAGCTTGAAGATATTGTATAAACTGACAATCCAGGCAATAGTGAGAGACTGCTACTATCTTCAAAATGAGATATTGAACTAAAATCTCATTTGCCTGTTCAGCTGGACTTGAAAGATCCCAAAGCATTAGCTTTCTGAAGAATGGCAGGACTGGCTGACCAAAAGTTGTCCCTCAGCCAACACCACTGAAAACAGTCATTCCAGTAATTCATCATGTTTGCTGTTGGTGGTACCTTGCTATGTGAAAATCAGCGACCTACAAACTAACAGTAACTACATTTCAAAATAGCTTTTAAGTTGCTGAGAAGCATTTTGGAACATTCTGAGACACTTTGGGACACCCTGAATTAAATGACATCATACAAATCTATGTACTCAAGAACATAATGTTACAGCCAGGTGGTAAGGGATGTGGATGGTTCCTACTGCTCACCTCCCAACTGACAGCAATCGTGTTTTTGTTACTGGTAATTGAACCCCTTGTGTTTTATTTGCCAAATAAACAGAGAGTGACAGGTTTTCTTGTATGTTTAAAACAGAAGATTAACTATCTATCTATTGAACAGCTCCAGGGACCCGGGTTCAATTCTGGGTACTGCCTGTGCGGGGTTTGCAAGTTCTCCCTGTGACCGCGTGGGTTTTCGCCGGGTGCTCCAGTTTCCTCCCACAGCCAAAAACTTGCAGGTGGTAGGTAAATTGGCCATTGTAAATTGCCCCTAGTGTAGGTAAGTGGTAGGGAATATGGGATTACTGTAGGGTTAATATAAATGGGTGGTTGTTGGTCGGCACAGACTCGGTGGGCCGAAGGGCCTGTTTCAGTGCTGTATCTCTAAATAAATTAAATAAAATGTTCACAACACCACTCACACACATTCACACTCACATTCACTCGCAAGTGAAGATAGATAGAAGGTAAAGGGTTAGAATTAAAGGTGTGGTAGGTGTTAGTGGCTTCCTGTTGAATTTTCCAAGTAGGGCAGTATTTTTAAAGATGCAGGCCTGGGTTATTTGTAGTCTTGGCTTGTTGAGGTGTTATAGATTTCTGGTGGTTCAGATTTCAGATTGGAGGTGGTGGTCACTTTTAGTTCTCTGCTGTACCAAGTTGAAGTATAGAATTAGCAGCAGGACTCCTTCCTTGCCTGGCTGGGAGTCTTTTCATAGAAACTGGCTGTACTGCTTCTGTGATGTTCTTGCAATCTCTCTCTCTCTCTCTCTCCCCCTCCAGAGTTACATTTTAAGGTAAAAATATCTCACATTAGTTTTTGTTCGGTGATGCTGATCTCTTTCCCATGTTGTGACCACACAATGGGCCAAGATATGATGAAAGGCCACAGACCTGAAATGTTAACTCTGCTTCTCTCTCAATAGATGCTACCAAAACCTGCTAAGTATTTCCAGCACTTTCTGTTTTTATTTATGATAACCATGAACATCATTTGGTGTTTAAATGGGAATCATTCTGTTATGATGTGGCTACTTCACACCTTCTTTGTTTCAGAAGAACCCATTCAATTCAGGGATGTCTCTTGATGTTTTCAGGATGGGTGTAATTGACACCTCTTAGGTTGGAATGTATCCTTTTGTCTTTAACAGACAGCAAGGCAATGTTTGAATACACAGATCACGTTGTCTGACCTTTGGTAGCCATGTTTTGCACTATTTGTTTAAAAGGTAAAGTCAATTTTAAAGAATCCACCTTAAATAAAGTTTGCATCTTAAAAATTGGAATATGATATGGCTTTATTGGGTATGACAATAAGAAATAGGAGCAGGAGTAGATTATTCGGCCCCTTCATTCATTTACAGCACGAGGCCAAATAATGATACTTTCAACAGTATTATGGCCTTACCTCACCAAAAAAGAGCCTTCTGAGTAATTCTAATACTCCAAGACACACTGTGCACTGACTCCTCAATCCCCCAAATCCCTAGACTATCGGCTTACATTAAATTTTAATTCTACAATTATTTTCATCCTTATGATTACAGCCATGCCTCAGATCGCAGAGAATCTCATAACCAGACTTACATTCATTCGCATAACCACAGCGCCTGATTCAAACTCATCCCCTGACCACTGGACTTGTACAGGCTCAGACTCAACCACATTTTTCAACACCAACATTTCCTTGTACCAGATATATTCATTCCTGACTCATACAATGAAATTCTTTATTAATGCACAATTGTGACTTGACTGTTGGATTTTGAGACAAGTTGGCAAAACCAAGAAAAGATGGCTGTTCTCACTGTGACTGATCTATATCTGCTCCACAGACAAGTTACAATTGAATATTTGTACAATTATAAAAACAAAATTACTTCATAATTGATTTCTTATTTGCTGAAGACTCAGTACAACTTAGATTTCTTAGGGGTTCTGCCAGTTGTAAGTTTGGTGTAGAACTGAAATATACAGATGGTACAAATTAGATGAATCAATTCCAATAGCACATCCACCTCCCCAAGACACTTGCATTATCAAAAACTGTGTGGCAGTTGCATTCCTGTAGGGCCTGGGGCTATCCTGGTGTTGACATACTTTGCTCCTGCAACCTCAAAATATGAAATAAAGAAATAATTACAACATAGAGTCAGTAAACAAAGATGAAGAGGCCTTTTGAGGATAGTATTCAACAATTTACAAACACTGAAAGCTGGATCTGAGGCTTAAGGGAGTAACAATCCAATATTTCCACTTGCTGAGGGAAATCATTAACAACTAGAAGAAAGAAAGCATGCTCTTTCTAAGGGAAAGGGAAAAAAATGAATTTGAGATTAAGGAGGTAAAATTTGTTTGTGGAGACATAAATATCTGGGAGATGATTGTTTTGTTTCAAAATATGGAGGATGTGTTTTTCAAAGCTATATTTTGAATATTCAGCATACTTTTTACCTTCCAGTACACAAAGGACCCAATAATACAATGCAGATGCTCAGGAAATCAAGTGTTCAGTCCTGCAATGTGACCATTCGGAGTCTGTGCACATATTAGGCAAAGGCACAACGGAGGGGGCTTTCCATAATCAACTGGAGTGCCTGAACAGAATTCTAATTACCCAGTGCACATTTAGAATTGTCACTGAGGAGAAGACCCTAATTAACATAGCTTTTTATGCCCCGCTTCTGTCCTCGCTCCCTCTCCTGGCACGTGAAAATTCTGGCTCCTGGTCCAACAGTGCCTCGATTTTAAAATTCTCAGACTCATGTTCGAATCCTCCACATGTTTGCTCCTCTCTATTTCTGTAACTTTCTCCAGGCCTACAACCCTCTGAGAACACTGTCATCCTCCAAATCTGGCCTTACTGCATCCCCAATTTTCATTGATCCACCATTGCTGGCCATGCCTTCAGTCATCTAGGCCCTAATCTCTGGAGTTCCCTCCCTAAACCTCTCCACCTCTTGACCTCTCAACCACTCTCTCCTTTATTAAGATATCCTTTAAATCCTACTTTAACCAAGCATTTTAGTTCCCTGTCCTAATGTCTCATTCTTTGGATCAATGTCAATTTTTGTCTGATTAAGCTGAAGCACTTTGAAACAGATTACTACGTTATGTATAAATGCAAGCAGTTGTTGCTCTCATTCTGCTCCATGGGCAGTGGCACTTTTTACTGCTTGATGGCACCCAAAATTCCAAACACTGGCATTCTCAATCTCCCATCAGCTCATTCAAGTGGGTTAACTCTGCGTTATTGGGTTATCTCAGCTCAATCCTGCATGGTGGTCCTTGGCATTTCCAAGTATGTGACCTCATTCCATTGGGTGAAGTCAGCAGTTTCTGCCACACACATAGCAGCTGAACAGCATCTGGACTGTTGGTACCCATTGGGACTGTAATATTAGCCTTAGTACATTAGCTAATTTCTTCTCCAACAGAAATTTTTAAAGGTACAGGCCAAGATATTCAATGGTGCTGCACCCATTTTTCAAACGCAAAATGAGCACCGAAGCCTCCAATCTGGTGGGCAGGGTGTATATGCATATTAGTGTGCTGTTATAGTGGTAAAGACGGAATAAAAGAGAGACTTGCAGAAAGAAGGAGAAAAAAAGACTTGAAAAAGAGATGGAGATAGATACATAGGTGACAACAGCAGAAAGAAAGAGTGGCAGTTAAAGAGAGGGAGAGAGAAAAAAATTAGAGTGGTAGAGAAACTGAAGTCTTGCTTCAATTGTATAGAACCTTGGTTAGACTGCACCTGGAGTACTGTGTGCAGTTTTGGTCCCCTTACCTTAGGAAGGATATTATTGCCATAGAGGGAGTGCAACGAAGGTTCACCAGACTTGTTCTCGAGATGGCAGGACTGTCCAATGAAGAGAGATTGGGGAAACTGGGCCTGTATTCTCTCGAGTTTCAAAGAAGGAGAGGTGATCTCATTGAAACCTACAAAATACTTAAAGGGATAGACAGGGTAGATGCAGCTAAGATGTTTCCCCTGGTTGGGGTGTCTAGAACCAGGGGACACAATATCAAAATAAGGGGGAAACCACTTCGGACAGAGATAAGGAGAAATTTCTTTACTCAGAGGGTGTGAATCTTTGGAATTCTCTATCCCAGAGGGCGGTGGAAGCTCAGTCATTGAGTATGTTTAAAGTCGAGATTGACAGATTTCTAAATACCAAAGACATAAGGGGATATGGGGATAGTGTGGGAAAAAAGGCATTGAAGTGGATGATCAGCCATGGTCGTATTGAGCGGCAGAGCAGGCTCGATGGGCTGAATGGCCTACTCCTGTTCCTATGTTCCTGTGAGAGTGAAATCAAAGCAATTTTTATAATATTGTCAATGATTGACAGATGGGAATCAGAAAGCAGTAGTTAATTATTACATGATTAATCCTTTCAGTTCAGGTAAAGTCTGTGCTTCGGAATATTCTAGATTAATTTTAAGAAAAGCAACTTTGAGCAGCACGTAACCCAGGCTGTCCCTTCTCCCAGCAGAAGAAAGGGACCTATTGAAATGAAATAAAAATACATTTTTTATTTAGTGTTTAATTAAAATTATTTAAAATACTTAATCCATATCATAAGTTTGAACCTTGTTCATAATGAGCTAAATTCAAATCTCTGTGGGTTTCATTTTCTTTCTTCTATTTTTAGTGCACTGGGTAATGAGTCTGTAGAAACTCCTGTCGGTGTCGTTTTAATACAGAGTTCACCACTTCAAAATAATTTCATGATTGCATTGTCAGGAACATTTACTCAAAAATGGGCCAGAAATAGATAAAATTAAGTTCACTGGTGTTTTTGGTGGACTTTCAATGTTTTAAATGTTTATTGTATAAAAATATACTTTAAAACGTCACAATATAATGACGGCCCGTATTAGTTCATCATCTAAGATAGGCCTAGGTTCCTGTCCAGTGGGAATAACCAAATAATCAGGATTATAAATTGATAATATAAAAGGCTCTAGATCTTTGAGGATTGATGGTGCAATAGATTAGCGTGCTGCCCTTTTAACTTCTCCCCAGTTTGTTCTGAGTTGATTGATCCCATCCAGGTCAGCCATAAAGACACAAATAATAACAATTTGTATTTATATAGTGTTATAAATGTAGTAAAATGCCCAGGTTGCTTCACAGGAGCAGTATAAAACCAAATTTGAACGCAAGCCACACGAGGAGTTATTAAGCCAGATGATCAAAAACTTGGTGAAAGGTAGGTTTTGAGCTTTTTCTTAAAAGAGGAAAGAGGATGGAAATGTTTAAGGAGGGAATTTCAGAGCTTAAGGCCTTGGCAGCTGAAGGCATGGTCACCAATGGTGGAACGATTAAAATCGGGGATGCGGAAGAGGCCGAAATGAGAGGAACGCAGATGTCTTGGAGGTCTGTGGGGTTTTGAGGAGATGACAGAGATAGGGAGCAACAAGACCATAGGGGGATTTGAAATCAAAGATTGGAATTTTAAAATTGAGGCATTGCTTAACTGATGCCAGCACAGTTCAGCGAGCACAACGGTCCTGGGTGAACAGGACTTTTTACGAGTTAAGACACGGGTAGCAGAGGTTTAGATGACCTCAAGTTGTTTATGGCGATTGAACGTGGGAGGCTGGCCAGGAGTGCATGAGAATAGTCAGGTCTAGAGCTAACTAAGACATAAGTGAGCTGAACATCTGAAGGAAGGAAGGGAAACTTCCCACACAACCCCATTTCCTGACTGTTATGCAGTGACTTTGTGGAAAGTACATAGGCTGGATTTTGGTGCAGGCTGTGGGACACTGATGTTGGAATCAAACAGGGGTGCCAAGCCCCCACTTGCCGGGAGCAAGACTGACAGATCAATCTTCCTGATGATTGGTGGCCTCCTAATTGGCCTCCTCCATGCTTGCCATCCAACTAAGGACAGCAGGCAGGCTCTTGATGCTGCCAGCCCATTCAAAGGGCTGACAGCTCTGGAGACTTGGCAGTCCTACCAGGTGAGGTGGGCACTGCTGTGGCAGGTCAGTGACCACAAGGTGCCTCAACATGGAAGTGCCCTCGCTGGCCTGCACAGCAATAAGCAAATGAAAAGGATTCAGACTGTAGGAATATATGGTTGGAAGCAAACTCCTCTGCTGGGTTAGTCTCAACCACGATTGTGGCCTTTTATGCATGCAGGCCACTCTTAGCGGCATGGAGCCTCCAGCTCTGATGTCCCCCCCAATAGCCTGCCGCAGGGAGGCCACCTCCAATGAGCTGGCAGCCTCTGCATGAAGCTAAGTGGCTGCACCACCAACAGCAGATTGCTGGTGAGGCCGCAAAATCAGCCCAAATTGGGGCTTTAACTATTCTAATTGGCTGCCTGCCTCCGTGGAGTGGGCAACCGATCTACTTCCCAGTCCACCCATGGAAACTTTACCGGCAGCAGGAATACATCATGGAGCCATCCCGATATGACTCCACCATATTTTCCCTTGCCCCTCCCCTCTCCCCGCCTCCAAGTCCATCATGTGTCTGAATGCAGAATAATAACAGATGTCATTAGTCTGCTGACATCCAATGGATGAAGAGTTTTGCCGACAACTCTCAGTGGTTGCACTCTAACCTCCAAATAGAATGCCGTGGGTTCAAGACCCACTCCAGAGACTTAACCACAAAATCTTGGCAACACTTCAGTGCAGTACTGAGGGATTGCTTCACTGTTGGAGGTGCCGACTTTCAGATGCGACGTTAAACCAAGGTCCCGACTGCCCTTTCATGTGGACATAAAAGATCCTGTGAAACTATTTGAAGGAAGGGCATGGGAGCTGTTGGTTGTATCCTGGACAATATTTACCCCTCAACCAACATCTTTAAAAGAAACAGGATATCTGGCAACTGTCATGTTGCTGTTTGTTGGACCTTGCTGTGTGAAAATTGGTTGCCGAGTTTCCGACATAACACAAGTGGCTGGGCTTCAAAAGTACTAAATTGGCTATAAAAGTGTTTTGGAACATCCTGAGGTTGTGAAAGCACATCTTTTCTTCTTTCACAAGCCATGCTGATCACTGAAATTGAGGATGTGTTGCCGTCAACAGAGGGGAAACCACGGGTGGAAGGTTGGGTTAACCGACAAGGCTTTCTGCTGGCAGTGTTTATTCAGAAAACCAGCCTTCACTGTCTTGGCTTGTACATGGGGAAAAAATTAATACCTGTGAGACTACTCCACAGCATGATTCAGTCCCCTCTGGTGGGGAGCAAACTGAAGAAAGATTTTCCTTTTATTATTCTTTATGAAGTGAAACACCAGCAAAAATTATCAAGTGCACATTACCTTCAGAGGTGAACTAAGCCAGTTTCTATATTATAAATGCAATTATGACCAATATATGTGGATAAATAATATCAAATGAAACACAGTTTCAATATGTGCACATTGCTTCAGCTGGTATTATTTTAGTTGTGTGTCAAGCTCTCAGTTAGTGGCAATTAAGATTCCATCTGAACTCAATAATAGATACTCCACCCATGGCTAGTAAAAGTTTTAAGCACCCATGTGCTTGAATCATGATAAGCACAGCTATTGTTACATAATTACAGCCTTTATTGGATTGTGCTCTGCAGAACTCACCGCTTATTTTTAAAACCCACTAAAAACCACTCTGATTCATTTTGGAAGCAGGAAAGTAATATGCATCATTATAGCTTATGTCATATTGTCATGGATTTTACCACAATTACAGCTAACTGCTGGCCCCAAAGTAGGCATAATTTGTGGTTTATTTCATTAATGTTGTAGAAATTGTCACAACACACCGAAATGTTCCTTTTCAAGTTGAAAGGAAAGTAATAGTGACATTTCCCTCTGTTAAGGTATCAGATGACAGAGTTTTAATCTGCTACTCACAGTGCAGCAGCACAACTGTTATCTGCCTGCTTTGAGCAGCTGCTTCCTTTGCTATGTTACATCCTATTTAATACAAAGAACATTTCACTATGGTTGCATTTGGTTTGATGGCACTGTTTACAATGAACATATTACCCAATTATAACAAATATTGTATTCATTTATGGCTAGGCCTTACACACGAACATACGAATTAGGAATGGGAGTGGGCTACTCGGCCCCTCGAGCCTGCTCCGCCATTCAACAAGACCATGGTTGATCTGATAGTAACCTCAACTCCACATTCCCGCCTACCTCAAGTAAACTTTCACCTCATTGCGTATCAAGAATCTATGTTGGCCTCAAAAATATTCAAAGACTCTGCTTCCACAGTCTTAGGAAGAAGAGAGTTCCGAAGACTCACAACCCTCTGAGAGAAAAAAATTCTCCTCATCTCTGCCTTAAATGGGCGACCCCTTATTTTTAAACAGTGACACCTAGTTCTAGATTCTCCCACAAGAGGAAACATCCTTTCCACATCCACCCTGTCAAGACCACTCAGGATCTTATATGTTTCAATCAAGGCACCTCTTACTCTTCTAAACTCCAGCAGATACAAGCCTAGCCTGTCCAACCATTCCTCAGAAGACACCCCACCCATTCCAGGTATTAGTCTAGTAAACTTTCTCTGAACTGATTCCAATGCATTTACATCGTTCCTTACTGTACACAGTACTCCAGATGTGGTCTCACCAATGGCCTGAATAGCTGAAGCATAACCTCCCTACTTTTGTATTCAATTCACTTCGCAATAAATGATAACATTCTATTAGCTTTCTTAATTACTTGCTGTACCTGCACACTAACCTTCTGCAATTCATGTACTAGGCCTTCTAAAGTTTAATCAAGTCAACCCCAATAATTATCTCTTGTCTATCTACTCTGCTCCCCACAACCACACCCACCATACCTGAACGTGGAGCCAGCAGTTGCTCCTCCTCAGTGCCAAAGACTGTTAATTCGAGTTAAATGCACATACAAGGATCTCCTCAGAGTATTGTCTCAGAAAGAAGAAACCATTTTAGATCTTTAACTATCAGCACTTGGTTAGAACAAATCTTCTTTGGGTGCAGGCCTTCCCATGGCTCTTCTCCCCACTCCTACGGCATTAGCTAAATCAGTTCCCAGGATTTGCTTTGCCTCATTCTCCTGCTGTCCCTCCTGTTGCGACTGTTCCTCATTAGAAATTATGAGAAATCTTTTGATGCCTGACAAAAGACTATTTGTTATTGTCAGTCACAGACTGTTTAATTTGACAACCTGTTGAAGATTCTCATCAGTTCTCTTATTAAATTCCCACAGAGATAGTGAGGCTTCAATGAGCAGGAATGCATTGCAGGATGCTTTATCCATTTAATTGAAGTATTTTATGTGCAGGTGTCACTACAGATCATTTAGTGCATTGGGTGATAATTTTAAATTTGTGAATGGAATTTTTAGATTAAATGAAAATCTACTCTATGAAATATGCAAAATATACATTAACAACAGCGTGTAAATATAACACTTAGCTGAATTTGTGAGATCATTAAACCTTACCCTGCAGTGGAGAGAGGAGCTGGGGGTACACACACTCCCTGTTTCACATCTTTCCATGGGACCCTACTTTAAAATCAGTCCAGCTTCAAATAGTGCAGCTGTGTCCTGGTAAGTATTTCTGCCATTCCTCCAAATATAGGTCCCAGGCTTCCATGACGCAGTGCATCAGTTGCTGGTGAGTTTTGTACTTAATTCAATATTGTCCAACAATATTATAATGAACTGAACCTGCAATTTCCAACAGGGTCTGTGTCGCGGCAGTAATGGGAGCTGTTGATCCTGCTCCGGCAGACTCTTGGGGAGTGTGGCAATGCATTCCTGCAAGTTATTATTTTTTTATCATTCAGATGATGCATGATGCAAGTGTATGATTTACATGAACTTTAACAGATCAGCAGGAAAGACCTTTATTTATATTGGATCCCTTCCTCTCGGAAGGAATGCTTAATTGTTATAATCAAAGTAAGCGACCAAGGAGTGCAACTTGCTGCCCAGCTCAAGCTCCAAGCTGCTGTGCCACCTGGGCCAACAGCCTAAAGGACATGATACTAATGTGTGTCCACTTATCCTATAGAGTGTGTTGTGTTGGATTTACTGATGTCAGCAGTTCACTCTAATACATTTTCATGAGCCTGCACTAGCCCCTGAGTAAAATTATTAACAGTTACCATCATTCGCATTATGTCACTGTACTTGCTGATAATCTGAAAAAGGGGGCATGTGTCAATTTGATGGGGCAAATTTATTAATTTAAATAGACATAAAATGTGTTCTTATCAGCTGAAGCTCCACCCTGTCCAGTTTGCACTTTGTGTCCAGATTATTCAATAGCCTAAGCAATAAGAACAGGAAAATCTGACCCCTGACCTTTCCATAGCTCAGTTGGGAAATGCTATCTAATGTGGAGCTCGGCTACATCATCCAGGAACATTCCAGTTCTGAATCCTGTTCTGAGCTTGGTTAGCTGATCTCAGCTGGGATCGTGGTTGACACGCTACAGGCTTTATTTTGTAGTCCCGTCGCCGGGAGCAGCGGTGGGTGCAGAAAATGGAGGCTGCCCCACACGGGACCCACGCTACTCCGATTCTTTTTTAAAAGGCTGCCAGCCCTGCAGAGTTGCCCCCGTGCCACCCCATCCATAAGATAATGCAGACTTGACCCTTCCCCCCCTATAATCTATACACAGAATTCAGAGCTGACCCTTTCACCCCCCATTGCCAATTTATACACAGAATACAGAGTTGACGCATTCCCCTGCTCTTTGGCACCAGCTTCTTGTGGCTGGGAAGGTGAGGCACATGAATGCTGTGCGTCGAGCTCAAGATCGGGAACGGATGGGAAGATTGCAGTGGAAGACATTGAAATTTATGCACAGAGGTATTTTAAATATTTAAACCAGGGTCCCTTCGCAAAGTGGCAGAGGTGCCGTCACAGAGCTTCCCAGCCCCTGGAAGATCGGGCCTGGAAATCCCGGCATCGCGTTCTGTGGCGGCCGTTGTTACTCTGATTCTGCCCCGCCGCTACCCCACCCTGCATGGAATCCAATGTCAGGCCGAGCACAAGATCCGGCCCGGACAACTGGCCTCAGCAGCCCTGCTAGGGAAGAGAAAGATTAGCCAGATTATCCACTCCTGATTATGATCTAGTAACTCAGAATTATACAGTACAGAAGAAGACCATTTGGTCCATCATGATTGGGCTTGAAGCAACAACAAAGAGCTATCTAATTAGTTGCCACCCCTAACCTTGGTGGAAAATAGATGATTATGTGGATATTGGGTAAGGCTAGGATTATATCTAAACTGTGATACTCTCCATGTTCAAACATTCTGCTGAGATTTGCTGACTACGCTCATAAGCAGAAAATAGCCATCAGGTGACATACTCGACAACAGTTGGTGTCCACGAGAGCAATCACAGCATTGTGTCAGAATAGAAAGAAGCTAACTGGAAGCATTTAAAGAAGCTTTAACACATAGAGTAGGATAAGGAAGCAGATGATCTTGAGATATTGAATTTTTAAATATTTCATGTTTGTAATGACAATTATGCTCTCACCAATAAGTGCTTCTTCAAAATAAGGAAATGAGAAAAACAAATGGATGCATCTGCCCACTGGATGGATAATTGAGGACACAACATAAGGATAAAACCTCTATCCTAGTAATGTCATAGTGCTGCCTATTGGTGTGTGACTGTAAGGTATTCTTTTATATGTCCTTTTTATGCTGCTCTTTTGACTGTTTTTTTAATTAATGAGTTGCCCCATGTATCTTTCCAATGACAGCAATAAATAACCTGATCATCAGTCTGGAGGCTTTCCCAGTTGTCGGCAAGTGAAGAAAAATTAAGAGTTTTTATCAGGATCCTGTACCCTTCAATGACTCTCAAGCTCATTCAACTGTGAGGATCAGCGTGATCTATGACTGGGACAAATTGTAGAATCACGACTTCAAAGCTGAAATGACAAAGCGTCAATGCTGCTCTTTTCAGGGTCAAACATCACAACTTTCTCTATAGAAAACCAAGATCCATGTTTTATTGATACCATGGGGCTGGATTTTAAGCAGCCCTCAACGTCGAGATCTGTGGCGGGAAAGGGGGGGCACGAAGATGGCTCCAGATGAGGCCTGCCATGGACCTCGACACAGGCAGGGCCCGGCCCAATGCTCCCGGCGGCAGCGAGACACTATGGCGGCTCACCCTGCTGCACGGTGACGGGACCACAATCACCATATTCAAATTAATAAAATAAATGGATTTACATATACTTACCTCAGATCTTGAGGGCCCACTGTGATCTTTGGCATGGCAGCCAGCTCTCCCGCACCTTTGGATCCCCGTCCAGTGAAACGAGGCACAACACTGGTGGGGAGGGGGGAGGAGATAAGTTTATCATTGCAGGGGATGGTGGGGACGGGGTCAAATATACATCATGGGCGTAGGGGTTGGTGGGAAGGGTTGTACTTGAAAGTTTGTGCAGATGGGGGTGGGAAGGTCAGATGATAAAGGTAAGTGTTTTGGGTGGGGGGGAGGAAAGGACAAATAGTTAGTGTAACTTTTATTGGGGGTGTGGGAGAAGGGCAAAAGAAATGTATTTATTTAATTTTATTAAATACGTCTTTAAATATTTGAAGCAACCGGCACAGCTGACTGCCCTTTAAAAATGGCATCTGTACCTGCGCACAGGCAGCTAACACCATTGCCAGGGACGGACGGCCCACCCACTCCATGTGATTGAGGAGAGCGGGCTGCCCCGGCTATTTAAATGAGCCGTCCCGCTTAAGATTGTGGGGGCTGTTTGGTTTGCGGCCACCATTATTTGAGCTCGCCACTGAGATCGGTGGTAAGCTCTTAAATTTCAGCCCCATGAATGAGGATTCAATTGATCAGCATTCTAAGTGGGGCTTCACAGTTGGATTATTATTCTGGAGTTATCTTGTTCAGACTTGGGAATGAGGGAATCATTTCTGAAAGATTCATGTATGGTTGTTTCCCTCCCTCCAGGGATTGACTGATTTGGATAGAATTCATAATGGTGCAAACTGTGCCCAAGTTTTAGTGAAGGTATCTTAATGATCTCAATGTTTTGTTCGAATTTCCCATTTTTGTTTTACATTTCCTCAGCTGTATTCACCATCTCTATGTAGCGGGAGGAAACCACTGGAACAGCATAAATTGTGCATCACACGTGGAACAACCGCATGTTTTGCAATACAATGATGTACCTTTAGTGTATTTTTTATTTGTTGAACAGAGCATTCTTCAGACCAGGCAAAAGGTCATTGGGACCAACAAGCCTGTCGCTTAATCATTCATTGTAATCCAAATGCAATTGAGGCAGTTTTCATCTTGAGACAGAGAACCTGAACATCCTGGACTTTATGGCATGTTTAGGGTGCATTTGGATTAAATGGAGACTAGGGTCAGTGGAGATTGTGGTGGGTTCCACATATGCCAGGTCTATGCCTAGTAGATTTACAGATGGCAAT
The DNA here is from genome assembly GCF_036365525.1 of Heterodontus francisci. NCBI lineage: Eukaryota > Metazoa > Chordata > Chondrichthyes > Heterodontiformes > Heterodontidae > Heterodontus > Heterodontus francisci. The sequence continues at coordinate 45,096,779 of NC_090375.1, forward strand.
TAGCTCAGTGGTCTGAAATTGGTGGAACCCATCCACATTAAATATAGTCTCTGATGTCAGAGGGCCATATGTTCAACCGTCTAAAGCTTATGTTCTCAAGTTCTCTTTCTAAAGTTCTCCATCTCCTCCTCTTCCTTCCAGACCCCCTTTAAAACACATCTCCTGGACCAAGCTTTTCATCACCCCTCCTAATATCTGCGTCATTGGCTTGATAGCAATTTCTGTCTGATAACGCTCCTGTGAGGCATTTTGAGACTTGTTCTATCTTTAAGATGCTATATAAATGCGAATTGTTATTGTAATCATTTTCGCTGACTTCTATTTATGTTTCTTCATGCTGTGACTGCTCATGATGAGTTTGTGGTACTGGTATGGACAGGTCACAGAAGCCAAAGTATGAAAGAAATGAGCACGGGGTCACAGTCTCAGAATAAGGGGTTGACCATTTAGGACTAAGATGAGGAGAAATGGAGCTTGTAACAAAGGCAATGTATTAATTGTGGGGACTTTAATCTTCAGATTAGTCTGAACAAATTAAATTGGCAAATGCAATCTGGAAGAATGTTTTCATGACAGTTTCCTGGAACAATATCTGGTGGAACCAACTATGGATAAAGCTGTCTTAGATCTAGTATTGTGCAATGAGGCAGGTTTAATCAGTCATCTCACAGGAAGAGATCTTCTGGAAAAAGTGATCATAATACAGTTGAATTCCATATTAAGTGACATACTCCAATCCCAAACAAAAATCTTAAACAAAGCCAACTACATAGACAAGAGAGGAGAGCTGGCTAAGGTTGATTGGGTAAATAGACTAAAAAGTATGGTGGTAAATAAACAGTGGGAAACATTTAAAGAAAGGCATGTGGCATGCTTTCCTTCATCGGTCGGGGCATAGGTTCTGTACAGCTTCAGCATGACCTGTCGACCTGTACGCCCAGATCTCTCTGCCTGTCAATACTCCTAATGGTTCTGCCATCTACTGTATACTCCCCACCTGTATTAGATCTTCCAAAATGCATTACCGCACATTTGTCCGGATTAAACTCCATCTGCTATTTCTCCGCCCAAGTCTCCAACCGATCTATATCCTGCTGTATTCTCTGACAAACCTCATCACTATCCGCAACTCCACCAACCTTTGTGTCGTCCACAAACCTACTAATCAGGCCAGCTACATTTTCCTCCAAACCATTTATATATACTATATATATATATATAAACAACAAAGATCCCAGCACTGATCCCTGCGGAACACCACTAGTCACAGCCCTCCATTCAGAAAAGCACTCTTCCACTGCTACCCTCTGTCTTCTATGACCGAGCCAGTTCTGTATCCATCTTACCAGCTCATCTCTGATCCCGTGTGACTTCACCTTTTGTACCAATTTGCCATGAGGAACCTTGTCAAAGGCTTTACTGAAGTCCATACAGACAACATCCACTGCCCTTCCTTCATCAATCATCTTCGTCACTTCCTCAAAAAACTCAATCAAATTAGTAAGACACGACCTCCCCTTCACAAAACCATGCTGCCTCTCGCTAATAATGTTCATTTGTTTCCAAATGGGAGTAAATCCTGTCCTGAAGAATCCACTGTAATAATTTCCCTACCACTGACGTAAGGCTTACCAGCCTATAATTTCCTGGATTATCCTTGCTACCCTTCTTAAACAAAGGAACAACATTGGCTATTCTCCAGTCCTCTGGGACCTCCCTGTAGCCAATGAGGAGACAAAGATTTCTGTCAAGGCCCCAGCAATTTCTTCCTTTGCCTCCCTCAGTATTCTGGGGTAGATCCCATCAGGCCCTGGGGACTTATCGACCTTAATGCTTTGCAAGATTCCCAGCATCTCCTCCTTTTTGATAACGACATGACCCAGACTATCTACACTCCCCTCACTAGACTCATCATCCACCAAGTCCTTCTCTTTGGTAATACTGATGCAAAGTACTCATTTAGTACCTCACCCATTTCCTCTGGCTCCACACATAGATTCCCTCCTCTGTCCTTGAGTGGGCCAACCCTTTTCCTGGTTACCCTCTTGCTCTTTATATACGTATAAAAAGCCTTGGGATTCCCCTTAATCCTGTTTGCCAATGACTTTTCATGATCCCTTTTAGCCCTCCTGACTCCTTGCTTAAGTTCCTTCCTACTGTCTTTATATTCCTCAAGGGCTTCGTCTGTTCCCAGCCTTCCAGCCCTTACAAATGTTTCCTTTTTCTTTTTGACTAGGCTCATAATATCCCTCGTTATCCAAGGTTCCCGAAACTTGCCAAACTTATCCTTCTTCCTCACACTGAACTAGTGTCTTATACAAATTCAACATAATTTCCTTGCTCTTGTACTCTATACCCCTATTAATAAAGCCCAGGATACTGTATGCTTTATTAACCGCAGTCTCAATCTGCCCAGCCATCTTCAATGACTTATGCACATATACATCAAGGTCCCTCTGTTCCTGCACCCTCTTTAGAATTGTTCCCTTTATTTTATATTGTCTTTCCATGTTCTTCCTACCAAAATGAATCACTTCACATTTCTCTGCATTGAACTTCATCTGCTAACTGTCTGCCCATTCCACAAACTTGTCTATGTCCTTTTGAAGTTCTACACTATCCTCCTCGCAGTTCACAATGCTTCCAATTTTTGTATCACCTGCAAACTTTGAAGTTGTGCCCTGTTCACCAAGGTCTAGGTCATTAATATATATCAGGAAAAGCAAGGAACCCAATTCTGATCCCTGGGGAACTCCACTACAAACCTTCCTCCAGCCCACGAAACATCCATTAACCAATATTCTTTGTTTCCTGTCACTCAGCCAATTTCATATCCATGTTGCTACCATCCCTTTTATTCCATGAGCAAAATGTTTGCTCACAAGTCTGTTGTGTGGCACTGTATCAAACGCCTTTTGAAAGTCCATGTACACAACATCAACAGCATTGCCCTCATCAACTCTTTCTTTTACCTCCTCAAAAACTCCAGCAACTCCACTTAAACATGATTTTCCCTTAAAAACTCCATGCTGGCTTTCCTTAATTAACTTGCATTTGTCCATGTGACTATTGATTTTGTCCCAAATTATTTTTTCTAGAAGTTTTCCACCACCGAGGTTTAATTGACTGGCCTGTAGTTGCTGGGCTTATTTTTACACCCTTTTTTGAACAAGGGTGTGACATTTGCAATTCTCCAGTCTTCTGGCACCACCCCAGAGTCGAAGAAAGACTGAGAAATTATGGCCAGTGCCTCTGCAATTCCCATCCTCACTTCCCTAAGTATCCTTGGATGCATCTCATCCAGCCCTGGTGTCTTATCCACTTTAAGTACAGACAGCCTAACTAATCCTTCCTCTTTATCAATTCTAACCCCTCTACTGTCTGACTTACGTCCTCTTTCAACATTGCCCGGGTTGCATTTTCTTCCTTGGTTAAATAATCCTCAGTGTGCTAAGAATTATGCTGACAACCAATTTAAGATTGTCAGGAGGGCTCGCAGTGTGACGCATTTGTGCGTACTGGAAGCTACATTTATTAATACACAGGGCCCTGTTCTTTGCAGATAGAAAGAACATGTACAAACATTGTGCCTGTTTCAGTTAAACAAAATAAATAGCAGCCATTCGCTGGTTTATTCCTCAGGGCAATGCCTTGGCCAATCAGAGTCAAGTTGCTGGTTTAAAGTTCAAACAAAGCTTGGCAGTTAACTGTCAGTCACCATAAACTGGTGCATTCTCCATGGCAACGCCTCTACCAATCAGAGTTCACTTGCCAACACTCTCTTCTCATACAGTATAAAGTCATTGTTTTCCCTTACATTGGTATTCTTGTGGATTATCCTGATGAGTGCAAGACAAAAAGCTTTGATAACATGTCTCTATTTTCAGCAACACTCAAGTTCTGTACCACCAAATGACTATTTATAATTAATCTCAGTAGAGAAAAATTATGGGAGAAACTTAAGGGACCAATAGCTGACAAATCTCTAGGACCTGATGGCTTACATCCAAGGGTTCTAAAAGAGGTAGCTGCAGAGATAGTAAATGCACCAGTTATGATTTTCCAAAATTCCCTGATTCTAGAATGGTCCCAGCGGATTGTAAGTTAGCAAATGTAACTCTGCTATTCAAGAAAGGAGGGAGAGAGAAAACAGGGAACTACAGACCAGTCAGCCTGACATCAGTTGCCAGGACAATGCTGGAATCTATTATAAAGGAAGACTTAACAATGCACTTAGAAATAATAGTATGATCAGACAAAGATTTGCAGCCTGTCCTTCAGCGCTCTGTCTTCTACACCTTGAGGTAAGTGTTTTCTCCCTACTTGTTTGGGCCAGTATTTTTTTAACCTTCTCTCTTTTAGCTGTAGGAAGGTCGTCTTCTCAACACAGCTGTCACCATATAATGAATTATTTTTATGTTGTCTGATACGACATAAATGAGATGCGTGGGGTCCAGTTGGTTGAAGATCTCACACAGGTTTATTAGAGCTAAACTACTATACAGTACAGAGCTAACTATTTACAAAACCTCACTCTAGGTGTTACAGTCACAGATTGAGTCAGACTGCATCCTGGTACTCAGCTTATTAGCATACTAAGATCTTAAAAGCACATTATTCTTCAAGGCAATCACGCAATACGTAGGGCTGAATTTTATCAGCCCCTCAACGCCGTGGGTTGTGGTGGGGAGTCCCGTAAAATGCTAGTGGGAGCGGCCTGCCCAGACCCACAGCGCCGAGAAGGCCCCACCAGATATTAGCAGCGACTTGGCAGCAGGGCCTTCATTAAAATATTAAAATGAGGATAATTAACATTCAAATTAACTTAACAGCCGACGGCAGCCATTCCACACCGATTTTATGGCTAGCCGCCTGCGGCTCACACACCTTCGGAACTCTGTTGGAGTTCCGGAGGCGAGACACTGGTGCAGAGGAGGGATTATAATAAAATTATCAGGGCGGGGAGTGGGGGTGATGGGGATCAGGTAAAACACTTTTTATTGGTTGCAGGGATGGTGGGAAGGGGTTGAGGGTCAAAGGGAACACATTTCGCAGGGGTAAAGCTTGGGAAATAAATTAAAGTTTTTTCTGAGGGGAGAGGGCAATTTATTTATAGATTACCCATTGCGGGGTGCGAGATTGGATTTTAAATTGTATTAAAATTTTATTTTTATTTCCCGGACACTGGAACCTTTAAAAATTTAAATGTCACTGAAGGGCTTGAAGCCCTTTAAAAATGGCAGCGGATGCCGTTGCCGGGGATGCAGCAGCTGACGCCCCCTCTAGGTCATTGGGGGTGCACGCTCCTTCCCTCCATTTAAATCAGCCCCTGCATGTAATATCACGGGGGCAGTGTGGCGGCACTTCCGTATCGGAAAGCCGCCGCTTTCACAGTTAAGCGCCGATAAAATTCAGCCTATAGTATCACTCCTGTCTCATAGCCCATCTGTGCTGGTCACTCTGAGGCACTGTACATGTGCAGCATCACACGACTGGGATAGCATGATGAGGTGGCCATTCAACCATCTCAATCCAGCATTCACCCATGACTGAGCATGGGGCTTGAGTGCATGTGAGCTGGATGCCTCAATGTGGAAATTGGTGCCTGGTGGTGCCCATGCATGGGTCTGTCACTTGGCCTCACATTTTATGGGTGCCTTTTAATTCATGCTGGGATTCCAGTTTGGAACTCTAAATGCCACTCACCTTTTCAGACCGCAGTAGATCATTAAATCTCTTTCTGCACTGGATTCTGGTTATTGCAATGTGCCCTTGGCCGATTACAATGTCTGGCACCTGTAGCCATACCTTCTTGGTGAAGCTTGCTGGCCTCCTTCTCCTGTCTGCTGGAAACAGGAGCTGGCTCCTTTCTCTGATTGCTTGCAAAAATGCCTGTAGGAAGGCATCGTTGAATTATGGAGTAACCCTTCCTCTTTGGACGCCATTCTTCTGCTGCTTTCTTTGCTGTTGACCCCCTCCTTCTTGCCTGTGTTTTCAGCCTACCTGACTGCTGTACCTGTACTTGCTCCCAGCTCTAGGACCCACCCACTCCCATTGATTGGCTGGTCCCGAGTCTGCAGGCCCTTAATTGGCTCTTGCTGGTCAAATCCCATAGGAAGTCCCGCAGGCCTATCTGTTCATGCCGCCGAACCGTATTTCAGGCCAACATCGGGCTGTCCGTCTGATCAGTAAAATCGTCTTATAATTGGCTCCTGCCTGAGTAAAGAAGAAAGATCATGCCCAGGATTCCAAGCCTGATTGCTGTTCACGGAACCCCAACTGGAAAGTGTGCAGGTTGTGTGAGGATACAATTGAGCTTAGCCATAACTGAACAGCCTGCTGATTCTTTACTGGGTGAGGTATCATAAATGCTGACTTGCTCAAAACATTGTGGAGCAGGACTGAGGCGTACCATGCAGCCAGATCAAACACTTTGACGTCTTGTTTTAAACCTACCCTCTATCTCTGCCTTTCATTCTCAGTCTGTCTTTTCTCTTCCTTGAGCTTACTTTCCAATCCTATTCACTTTATGTGGTAGAAATTACAGTCAGCACTATTAGCAGACAAAATACTTATAACTCATAAGACATCCGTTTGTTCATTATTTTAATGTAGGCCATAACCTGTTTATATTTTTATGGGTGAGTACTTCCATTAAAACAGTTGCATAGGGACTGTTAAGCAGTCACTGTTCATGTTAACGGTGCTTTCCAGTTTTATATCATTTAGGATCCCACTTGATGTATCACCAAGTCTCCAACTTGTAATCGGAACAGACATTGTGAGCGTTTGGATACAGGAGCGATCAGACACCACCACTGTTCAAATCTTTCCTAAGTGCTTACACACACCCCTGTCTACTCTTTCAAATAAACTGGAATGAGTTCATTCAAATTCAATTCACAGCCCACAATTGGAAATAAGCAATTCAAAGTACATGAAAGTGTAAATGATAAAGAAATTTGATTTGGCACCAGATCGGATAACCAGCCAGTGATGCAGGTTCTGATATGGACCATTTTCCGTTCATTGGGAACTCAATAATGGCATGGCTCTGTGGAATGCAAGAAATTGAATCAGGCAAGAAGCACCCACAATCTAAGCAAAGGCAGTCAACTGAGATTGTGGGTGTACTGCCATTCATTTTGAGGTTTTGAAGATCATTCAGAACTTGCAGCACCAGCTTGAGTTAGTATTTTCAGGTGAGAATTGAGGAATATTGGAAGGATAATAAGAGGCAGTTTGACCATTAGGACTACACACCATTACAAATTACCGGTTAGAATATTGGAATAAATTTCCTATTTCTCTGCTCACAGTAGTATGTACTGTAAAATCGGAAACTCTCAACTCATGATTATTTGGGAATTAACTTCATTGGACAAAACTATTTTTACTATTTTGGTAACTAGATGGTATGAATGTAAACTCATCATCAAAAGAACGAAGAGAGAGGTTAATCACATTTTTTTGATGCAAAGGGTGGTTAGGACATCAAATGTTTTGCCAGGAACAATAATGAAGCAGTAAAAATCATAATTTTTAAAGGAGAAGTTGTTAAATGTCTGAAGAAAGAAAAACTTAAAATGATACCGGAATAGGCCTAAAATGATACATTTTTCTGAGAGCCAGCACAGATATGATGGTCTCAAATGCCCTGTAAAATTCCTGGAGCCCTGCTCCAAATCAAAATTGTGACACAGCATTACATAGGGCCGCCAAATAGGAAGAATATTAACTCTATTGCATATCATGAGAATGGGTTCATTTTAATAATCAGTATGGGTGGCTTATGTCTATAAATGTACCTGCCCTGAGTGCCAAATGAAAAATTATAGTAGCACACTGCTGCTTAAATGGAAACAGTGAGACTTCTTTATTGGGCTAAAAAGGGTATTACATTTTTAAAAAATCTTTTTTCTCTAAAGGGAAACAGGGAACTACAATTGATCAATAAACTTTGGTCCGTAAGTTATTTGGACAAATCAGAAGAATCGTTGTAGAATTACCATCTACTCCCAACACGCATGGGAACCATTGGGCCCAAGAGTAGTATGCTGCCCAGAATTCCCACAGTAGCCTAGGAGTGTTGCTCAGATGCACATTCAACATACTGCTGGAACTTAGGGGGGAATGTTAAAAATTGCCTCTCCCCATCCCCTACCCAAATCCCTGTCCCCTTCCAGCCTCATCTTAATTTGCAAAAGAGAGAAAATAGGACAAAAATCTGAAGGATCCAGGTCCCTCCTGATTTGCACCCACTTCCACCACAGGAATTTCAGGTCTTATGATTCGATCATGAGGGAGGATAACCATAGAGGCTGGTTTTGGAGAGTCTCCTCAGAAGAAAATCAAATATTTCACTTTATACTTTATCAATTCATTTCTGTCAGCATTTTATAATTTATTTTTTGAATACTAGCTAATAAAAGTAGGAGATCAACAATGTGAGAGACCAAGGTTTTTTTTTAATTCATTCATGGGATTTGGGCGTCGCTGGCTAGGACAGCATTTATTGCCCTTGAGAAGGTGGTGGTAAGCTGCCTTCTTGAACTGCTACAGTCCAAGTGGGGTAGGTACACCCACAGTGCTGTTAGGAAGGGAGTTCCAGGATTTTATCCAGTGACAGTGAAGGAATGGCGATATAGTTCCAAGTCAGGATGGTGTGTGGCTTGGAGGGAAACTTGGTGTTCCCAAGCGTTTGCTGCCCTTGTCCTTCTAGGTGGTAGAGGTCACAGGTTTGGAAAGTGCTGTCTAAGGCGCCTTGGTGCGTTACTGCAATGCATCTTGTAGATGGTACACACTGCTGCCACTGTGCGTCGTTGGTGGAGGGAGTGAATGTTTGTGGGTGGGGTGCTAATGAAGTGGACTGCTTTGCCCTGGATGGTGTTGAGCTTCTTGAGTGTTGTTGGAGCTGCACTTATCCAGGCAAGTGGAGAGTATTCCATCACGCTCCTGATCTGTGCCTTGTAGATGATGGACAGGTTTTGGGGAGTCAGGAGGTGAGTTACTCACTGCAGGATTCCTAACCTCTGACCTGCTCTTGTAGCCATGGTATTTATATGGCTTCTCCAGTTCAATTTCCGGTCAATGATAACCCCCAGGATGTTGATAGTGGGGGATTCAGCGATCGTTATGCCATTGAATGTCAAGTGGAGCTGGTTAGATTCTCTCTTGTTGGAAATGGTCATTGCCTGGCACTTATGCAGTGAGAATGTTATTTGTCACTTATCAGCCCAAGCCTGGATATTGTCCAGGTCTTGCTGAATTTCTCTACAGACTGCTTTAGTATCTGAGGACTCGTGAAAACGGTGCTGAACATTGTGCAATCATCAGTGAACATCCCCACTTCTGCCCATATGATTGAACGGAGGTCAGTGATGAAGCAGCTGAAGATGGTTGGACCTAGGACAATACGCTGAGGAACTCCTGCAATGATGTCCATGAGCTGAGATGATTGACCTCCAACGACCACAACAATATTCCTTTGTTCTAGGTATGACTCCAACCAGGGGAGTTGGTTCCCCCTGATTCCCATTGACTCCAGTTTTGCTGGGGCTCCTTAATGCCATACTTGGTCAAATGCTGCCTTGATGTCAAGGGCAGTCACACTCACCTCACCTCCTGAGTTCAGCTCTTTTGTCCATGTTGAACCGAGGTTGTAATGAGGTCAGGAGCTGAGTGCTCCTGACAGAACCCAAACTGAGCGTCACTGAGTAGGTTATTGCTCAACAAGTGTCACTTGATAGCACTCTCGATGACACCTTCCATCACTTTACTGATGGTAGAGAGTAGACTAATGGGACAGTAATTGGCCTGGTTGGATTTGACCTGCTTTTTGTGCACAGGACATACCTAGGCAAAATCACTTGAACGTTATGATCTTTCATTCACTCAGCCATAGTTTTTAAAAAACTCATAAAACCACTCAAACAAGAAGAAGTGCCTATTGAACAGCTGTATAAACGAACTCTAGCAGAAAAAAAGCACTTAAAATGCCTATTTCGCAACTGTGTAAACATACAGACTAAAGTGCTGGAAGCTAGATAAACAGACAAACACTGCTAAACACCTGCTCCTGTCAATCAAAGCAGCCAAGAGAATTTTTTAAAGGGGAACCAGTACAGATTCATAGAATAAGTATGAAAGCAAGTTTTAAAACAAAAGAACAGCAGGAAGATGGATACCAAATTTCCCAGCATGAACTGGATATCCATCGTTATCCTATCCGAGTTCCAGTTTTTCAAACAAAGAATGCTTTACAGACCAAGTCATTGTAGAACCAACAAAACAAGCTGTGAAAATACTAATAGCAGTTGGCATTGAGGGATTACATAGAATTAATACCTCTCCTTATCTGAAGAGGGCCAGAAAGATTCCACAAAGATATGGAAAGTGCTAGAAGTTCAGCTCTGACTGAAAGGAAATTTTACAATTCACCACCTGGAATTGATGTCCTACAGGCAACTGCCACGGGAATCGATAGATAAGTTCATCAGTAGATGCCGTAGTAAGGGCAATGAATGCGACTTCTCAGAAGTTGAGCTGTCAGACCGAATAATGGAGCTGGTGATTGTATCAACACTTATTGAAGCATTTCAGAAGGACCTCTTGGGGGAACAAGAAAGATTAATGCTGGAAGATGGCAGGAAATATGAAGCCATTGTTTCTGGACAATAGCATCTGCAAGCACAAGATGCAGCCAACAGTATTGGAATGATAAACAAGTTGTAAAGAGCAACAGATATTGAATGCAGAGAGGGAGAAACTTCAAAAAGCCCAGCACCAGATGAGACACAAATTCCCTGAGCAAGAGGCGATATATGGACTTTTGAGCCTCTATATTTGTAAAGTTCATAATCTCTATCCATGTGTAAATAATGTTGATGTTATTTAATGTTAAGTATTTTTACCTTTGGTATATGAGACTTATCTTTGGAAAGAAAGGGGATTTTGTGTGATTGCTTTTAAGTGTAATATACCTTTAAGATCTTAGTATGCTAATAAACTGAGTACCAGGATGCAGTCATGTGACTACAAGTCTGACTCGCTCTGTAACTGTAACACCTAGAGTGAGGTTCTGTAAATAGTTAGTTCTGAACTGTATAATAGTTTAGCTCTAATAAACCTGTTTGAGATCTTCAACCAACTGGACTCCACGCATCTCATTTATGTTGCATCGGACAACATAATAAGAAGTCATTACACTGCATCTGTCTGTGTTTTCAGGAGAAGCGTCTTCATAATGTCAGGGAGCATCAGCGAACAAGAGGTGGAAAGCCTTTCGTCATCGTGGTGACACCAATGAGGGAGCAGACATGGACATCGAATGGGTCATGGCAGACAGCCTGTTGTTGAGGGTGAGGCAGGTGTGGAAGCCATGGAAAGTGAGTAAAGTGATGGTTGCATCCAACATTCCCTAGACCATTTGTGGCCTGTGTGGGTCTTTAATGCCACTGGAAACTCCTGACCAAGGCGAAGTGCCAGCGTTTGGTTGAAAGATCAGCCATTTCATTTCAATCATTTCTCTGCACCAGGTACATCAGCAGATGAGAAACATACCAGGACTCCTGCTACACTGAAAAGCTCACAGAATCCAATATCACCTCAAGATACTGCGTCACAACACACCCTCCACCAGTGCAGAAATCCTCAAATTGGGAGGCCCTGTTGCACATATAGAACGTGTGGCACAATCTGGTGAGCATTGCAGAGATGCATAAGAGGAGGTAACGGAGGCAGACAGCTGCATTCATTTCTCTCGAGGAAAAGTGAAGAGAGGACCAGCGATGCTCAGTTTCATGCAGATGGCAAGCCTCGGGTGCCATCAGAAAAGCAGCAAATGCTTCAGCAGCAGCATCAAATGTGTGAACATTTGTCGGAGTTTCCAGAAGCAGTGAAATCCCATGTGCAAACAATGCAGTAGATCATGCATGTCATGAGTGGCTCCATATATCTGAAATGTGAATGAATGCCATCCTCCATTGAGCGAGTGGTGACCCTCATGGAGAGGTGCATGGAGCATAGCATCAAGTGGATGCAGGGAGTGCGCAGAGACGTTCATAACATGGCCTGATCCCTGAGATCTATGGAGCGATGGGTGGGCAAGATGGGCCAGCCACAAATTTCTCTGTTGCCAGGAGCTGAACCACTCCAAGCAACCATGGGAGTGCATGTGAGATCTGAAAGGGCAAGGTGGGGGCAGGCTGAAGGCAATGGGACTCCTCTCAAGGCTCTTTGATAGCTGAAGGCAGATCTTCAGCCCCTTTGATGGTGACACCAACACTGCATGGAGGTCTGATGACTGAATTGGCCCCTGCACAGATACGGGTGGCCCCGAATGTGTTGGGCCCCAGTAGCATTCAGGCACCCAGAGGACACAGGCCATGAACATCGAATGCAATGGAGCATGAAAGGCAGCAACCTGCCTCCACATCAACTCCAGGTGCAGGGAGAGCACCCCGTAGAAATGACTGTAAGCGAGCACGTAAATGCATGGATAGCATAGCATAACTGGCAGATAATAATTTGTTTACTGCAGAAGAATTTAATGGTTAATAGAGTTAAATGTCTTGACATTGAATGTATAACGACTTGCGTATTTATTTTTATGCAGACGTTGATAGTGGCCAATTGTGGAATCAAATAGATAGATGGTATGTATACAGTGAGTGCCTCAAGAGTGTCTGTGTTGGCAGAAGACCATGACATATAGTGCTGACGGGTACAGAGAGATGTTAAGGGTCTCTCATGAAAGGTCAGCAATGCTGCCTCTGGGAGAGAACTTCTTGGTTCAGTGACAGCTTGCACGTGTCCTCATGCGAAGCGTCTGCCGATCAGAGAGTTGTGAATCTCTCTGGCACATGTGGTACTGTCCTGTGTGCTGGGCCCTTCGGCACTATCTTCATCGATTGACACCTGTTGAGGTGCCTCATGCTTATCCTCCTCCGCTGAGGATGCGGCTCACTCAGTTGGCTGAATTTTACAGACCACCCCTGACGTTGGGGTTTGTGGCGAGAGGGAGAGGGCCACCACCCACCAGGAAGGCCCGGCCTGATATTGCTGGCAGTGGCAAGGCCTCATGGCGGCACCCCCGCTGCTCAGTGATAGGACTGCCATTTAAATGTTTAAATTAATTAAAATCAATGCATTAATGAGACCTACGTTCCCACTGTCTGTCTCGGTGCAATCTTTGTGCCGCAAGCTGGCACTCTTTGGATCCCCATCTGGAGAACTGAGGTGGAACACTGGTGAGGACGGGGGAGGAGGTAAGTGGGGCGGGATGGGGGTAGCGGGGGGAAGTGGGGTGAAAGTAATATCATTGGTGTAGGGGATTGTGGGAAGGGTTATACTTCAAAGTTTATGTACTTTGGATGGGGGGGAAGGTCTGGTGGACAAGGTAAGTGTTTTGGGGCGGTGAGGGCAAGTAATTCATTTAATTGTTATTGGGGGGTGGGAGAGGGATTGAATAAATGTAGTTAGTTTTTTTATTAAATGTCTCATCAAATATTTAAATGGAATGGCAGGGCTTGAAACCCTCTAAAAATGACGACAGCGCTTGTGCACAGGCAGCTGATGCCATTGCCAGGGACAGACAGCCCACCCCCTCCACTACATCGGGGGGAGGGGGCCCGCCCCAGCTATTTAAATGAGCTGCCGCGCTTAATATTGCTGCGGCTCCAAGACGTGCCGCCCGTGCAGGTGGGTGCCGTTGTTTTCTCCTCCCACCGATTTCAGCAGCGGGAGTGTAAATTTCAGTCCAGTGTCTTCCTCTGGCTCCAGTGCTACTCTCCTCAGGACTACCAGGTTGTGCATTGTAGGTGTACCTACACCCCAAGGTCTGCAGCTGTTCAAAAAAGCAGCTCACCACCACCTTCTCAAGGGCAATTAGGGATGGGCAATAAATGCTGGCCTAGCCAGTGACACCCACATCCCACAAACGAATAAAAGAAATGACCAGCAGATGCCAATGATGCAAAATACTCTTGAGGGGCACGTATTGCTGTGCTCCCCAGATCTATCGAGGTATCTAAACCTCATCTTTAAAAAGCAATGGCCTGATCAACAGTGGCCCTTGTAATCATGTGGCAGCAGTTGTATCTGCCCTCTGCCTATGTGTTGGTGTTGCATACAGGGGGCAGAAGCCACGATTTCATTGGATAAGAGCCACTAAGACTCTCAGGTGGCCTGAAGAGCTGAGGCAATTGGGACTTTCTAAGAGTACAGGAATCATGATAGCCTCCTGGGAACCATACACGCGCCTGCATGATCTGCTTATGGTGGTCGAAGCAACTTGAACGTTGAGGGAATGGAACCCCTTCCTGATCACAAGGGCAACTGGCTACTCTGAGGGAGCCTTGATGACCACATGAGTACAGTCAATGAGCCCCTGCACCTGGGGAAATCCAGCCATGGCCCTGGAGCCAACTGCTATCTCAGGTGACTGGCCTGATCAGTTGTGAACTTGGTATAGTGGCCAGCCTGACAATACATGGCATTCATGACCTTCTTTATGCAGCAATGGGCCACTGACTGAGAGATGCCACATAGATTACTAGACGATACCTGAAACAAGCCACAGGCAAAAAAGTTGAGTGCCAATATCACCTTTAAGGTTACAGGCATTGGGTGTCCACCATTGGCATCAACTGCTCTTCAAGTATACTGCACAGCTCCGCCACCACCTCCCTGGAGATGCAGTCTTCTAAGACATTTGTGCTTGGGCATCTCGATGAAGCTGAGCATCTGATGGTACACCCTTTGAGCTGGCCTTCTGCGACCACGAGGCTGCCCTCTTGCCCCCATGCATCTTCCTTGGCCACATCAAATGAGTTCCTCAAGCTGTAGGAACTCCCCTGACCACTGCATAGCTGCTCCATGTGGCTGTATCCCCATCTCTGTGCCACTCTCCTCCTCACTGGAGGAGTCAAAGTCTAAAAGCATAGACCCCATAGCCAAATGAAGCCTCCACTGCGATCAGCCACTCAAGAACCTTGTTCTGCCTCTAGTGGCTGCCGTGAACCTGGGAGACATCTTTCCAGTAGCAGCACTTCACTTTGGGCCTACCCTCTGCAATGCCTCCAAACCTTATTTCTTCAAGCCACAGCCTGCAGACAGCTTCAAACTATGGCTGCCAATTCCCTCCACCATTCAACTACCACTCAGATCTCACCTTGTTTGAATAGGCAAGGCTCTGAGTTTCCATGGATCATTTGTAACATTGGTAAAATCAGAAAAAGGTAGGAAAATTCCTGACAACTGACTGTTTACCGATCTTAATTATCTGCCCGCTGCCAATCTGTCAGCCACTGATCTGTCCCGCCATCAACAACTGGTGAAATTGGTTAGAGGCAGGAAGACATCAAGGAGCCAGTCCAACGAGGGCCCATGGCATTTTAACGGCCCCACCGCCTCCATTCCCGCATCCACGGGGCTGGTAGAATTCTGCCCTTACTGTCTCTTACCTGATGTCAGAAGGCTCACCATAAGACAAGCATCCAATCTGGAACATTCTTGGCCCATATGAAGGAATAGAAAACTTAAATAAAAGAAAAATTAAAGTAGGGTTAGAGGAACTAAAGAATGAACAAGATAAAATCACAGATAATGAAGTATTAAATAATTAATTCACCATTAATTTTTATAAGAAATAGACATTTCACTGGAGGATGAGCTTAAAAAGAACAGTGTTGTGCCTAATCTGCACTTACTCTTAAAGAATCCACGGAAGCTGCTTGGTGAAAGGTATATCAATACTTTATTCACACACTACATCATCAAGTACAAGCTCTCACTAACTTGCACAGCTTCAAAACTCATCAAAGTACAAGCTCTCACTACTTGTACAGTATACTACCTGTCAAGGCATGAGGTGATCAGTCTCCGACTTGCAGCTGCTCTTCTGTTCTCTGAGCCCTTGGCTCAGGGATATCTTCTCGAGTGTTCTTCCCTGGGGTTCTCGTGCCTTCCACAGTTTCAGTCAGGGGTTAAATCTTGTTTCCAAGACCCTTCCCTCTTACTTACTCATAGGGGTCTGGTATAATGACATAATGATAAATCCTTATTTGGCTCAGTGAGAACCTGGTTTGCACTTTTTCATTTCTTTACAGTTTTCCACTGTCTACTGTGAGTCCATAGCGACACCTTTATCTGGTACGTGCAAGGACACTGAGTCTGCTAGCATCTTTGCTGTTCCCCTTTCTACCCAACCTCTCTATGTTTCAACACACTGTGTAATTATGTGTAACTAGCCCTTTGTTTCAACTAAGTCCTTATATGTTTTTACAGTATGTGTTTTTACTGGGTCTACAACAGTAATACAGTTGGGGTAGAAAGGTTGAAAGTAATTGACAAACTAACAAAACTGAAAGGGCAGCACAGTGGCGCAGTGGTTAGCACCGCAGCCTCACAGCTCCAGGGACCCGGGTTCAATTCTGGGTACTGCCTGTGCAGAGTTTGCAAGTTCTCCCTGTGACCGCGTGGGTTTTCGCCGGGTGCTCCGGTTTCCTCCCACAGCCAAAGACATGCAGGTGATAGGTAAATTGGCCGTTGTAAATTGCCCCTAGTGTAGGTAGGTGATATGGAATTACTGTAGGGTTAGGAGAAATGGGTGGTTGTTGATCGACACAGACTCGGTGGGCCGAAGGGCCTGTTTTAGTGCTGTATCTGTAAATAACTTATGAGGATATGACTCCAGGCCCACATGGTATGTACTCAAGAAGACTAAAGAAGAAACAACAGTGACACTAGTGTGTATATATATATATATAAATTCCACAGAATAGGGGATAGTGACAAAGGACTGGTGGACAGCTAGTGTTATTCCTAGACACAAAATTGTTGTAGAACAAAATAACAACTATTTACATAGTGCCTGCAATATAATAAAACATTCCAGGGCATTTCACAAGAGCATTATAAAACAAAATATGATCCCGAGCCACATAGAGAGATGTTAGGCCAGTTGGTCAAAAGCTTGGTCAAAGAGCTAGGTTTTCAAGAGTGTTTTAAAGTAGCAAAGCAAGGTGGAGAGGTAGAGAGGTGTAGGGAGAATATTCCAGAGTTTAGGGCCTAAGCCTATGGAGGAGCGATTAAAATTGGGGGTACACAAGGGCGAGAATTAGAAGACACAGATATCTCAGAGGGTTTGGGGGCTGGAAATGATTACAGAGATAGGGAGGGGTGAGGCCATGGAGGGATTTTAAAACAAGGATGAGAACTTGAAAATCAAGACATTGCTTGACAGGGAGCCAATGTAGATCAGCAAGCACAGGCGTGATAGGAGAATGGGACTTGGTGTGAGTTAAGACACGGGCAGCAGAGTTTTGGTTGACCTCAAGTTTATGGAGAGTAGAATGTGGGAGACCAGCCAGAAGTGCGTTGGAATTGTCAAGTCTAGAGGTAACAAAGGAATGAATGGGAACCTGGGCACTATAAACTTGTCATTTTAATGTCAGGGATAGGAAAGATACCAGAATCTATCCGGATCTTCTATTAGTTCATCTAGAGACAGAAGATATAATGAAAATAGCCTGGATTGGGAAAGACTAATGCTGGAATTTTACATTTTACACCACCCCAGCGAGCCAAATGGTGGTGGGTGAGGGGGGCCCTGACAATTGGGCACAGGGTGCCTGATTGAGGGCCACCCCCGCTTCCTCAACCACCCCCAGGACCCAAGACACCCCCCCACTTCTCCCCAAATGACCACCCTTGCCTATCCGGGTCTCGACCGATTACCCAGGCGAGGCAACCGAAACTAAACTGCAGTCCTGGCTCCATGTCCTCGGCTCCATGTCCTCGGCTGGGCTTCAGTCCCAGCAGTGGCCAGCGTTCCTGGTGGAAGTCCCGCCTCAGAGCAATTAAACAATAAAGGGAGACATAAAATACGGGACTGATCCCCGGGCTAGGTGGAAGCTGGTTCACTATTGACTTTTACGTCGGTGGCCAGCTCCCATCCGCCTGACGTAAAATCCAGCCCTAAGTCACACTTAATTAACCTGATTAACAATTAAATTGTCTGAAGAGATATGAGAAAGTGCAGACGAGAGTAATGCAGCAGATTTTATAAACTTGAATTTTCAAAAGGTCTTCAATAAAGTACCACACGTTAAGCTCATAACAAAGGTTAGGGCATGTGGACTCAGGGGAGAAATAGCAGAAGGGATTACATATTGCCTAAAAAAAAACCAGAGAGTTTTTTCAGACTGGGGGAAGATAGAAAGCAGTGTTCCACAAGGATCTATGCTGGGAACACAGTTATTCATAATTTACATTCAATGGTTGGATTTAGTAACGCAAAATCAAAATCTGCAGATGATACCAAACTGGGAGGATAACTAACACTGAGGAAAAATGCAACATAATGCAAGAAGAAATTAGAAAATTTGCAGACTGAGCAGTTAAATTGCAAATAATATATTTTAACATAGATAAATGTGCGGTAATGCACTCTGTTAGAAAAAATAGGAACATCACCTATAGCTTAGAAAATAAGAAACTGAATGGAGTAGAAAAGCAAAGGGATCCAGGGATACAGGTGAACAAATCCTTAAAAGCAGTATCACAGATCAGCAAAGGAATTAAAAATGCTAAATAAAAAAGCACAGGGACTTATTTCTAGGCGTATAGAATTCAAAAGTAATGACGGGCCCTGGTCAGGGCATACTATGGGCTGAATTCTGTGGCACCGGCGGGGCTCACAGCACTGGGCTGAAAAGGCAGGGAAATCCCGCTTCGGCCATATAGAGTCCCCCAGCATGATTCTATAGCGCCAGGATCCCCATCGCTTTAAAGACCAGGATCCCGTCTCCATGTGCTGCCGACCTTCTAGTATCGCAGTGACAACAGGAGCAGTGGCCATTTATTTATTTTTTTATTTAGAGATACAGCACTGAAACAGGCCCTTCGGCCCACCGAGTCTGTGCCAACCAACAACCACCCATTTATACTAACCCTACAATAATCCCATATTCCCTGCCACCTACCTACACTAGGGGCAATTTACAATGGCCAATTTACCTATCACCTGCAAGTCTTTGGCTGTGGGAGGAAACCAGAGCACCCGATGAAAACCCACGCCGTCACAGGGAGAACTTGCAAACTCCGCACAGGCAGTAACCAGAATTGAACCCGGGTCCCTGGAGCTGTGAGGCTGTGGTGCTAACCACTGCGCCACTGTGCCACCCATTTAACAGCTCAGTCTGCAAATTTTCCAATGTATTCTTGCATTAAATTGCATTACTGCACCAAACCTTGGACCCAGGCCCAGTGTAGGAGACCGGAACCTGAGGTAAGTGAGGCGAGGTCACCGGGGCCAATCCAGCAAGCCCTGGCCATGGGGGGCGGTGGGGGGTGCGGGGTGCGTGAGGGTAGGCGCTGTGTACAGGGGGAGTGGACTCCAGGGTGGTGGGTTGTTTGCTGGTGGGGCCCCTCCATGGGCCACAGATGGCCGATGGTGGAGGGCCCACCACCCCCAAACTAGCAGAGATGTCATCTCATTTGACTGGATGACATCCCTGCATGGCTAAAGCTGTTTGACGGGGTGACGAGGCCCTTAACTGGCTGTTAATTGGCCTTTTAAAGGCCTCAAATCGCCTCTGGCAGGGTTGCGGTGTGACAGAAAGGCGACGGGCTCTCCATGCCGCCACCCTGCCCAGCTCCCATCGCTATTCTATGGGCCTCTCCCGCCTCCTAGCCTGTCTCCTGGGAGCCCATAAAATTCAGTCCCATGGTGGGAATTTAGCTTCCATAGCACTGCTAGAGACCGCACTACAGAAAGCTAGCGTCTATTTGCTGGAGTGTGCTGTGCTGCAGCCTCTTTGTGCGTGACATGCGCCCTCTTGAGAAGGGTACTCGTATGGGCATCCCCTGTGTGCACCAGAAGCAAATGTTTTGGCACTATGGTTTGATCTGCGACCTAACTCCATATACTTGGCTTTACCTTATATCGCTTAATACCTTTGGTGATAAAAATCTATCAATCTGAGATCTAAAATTAACAATTGATCCAGCACCAAATGACATTTTGCAGAAGACAGTTCCAAACTTTTACCACTCTTTGTATGTAGAAGTGTTTCCTAATTTCACTTCTGAAATTTCTGGCTCTAATTTTTAAACCATGCCCCCTACTCCTTGCAGGTAGCTGAACCTGCACCTCCTCTCTTATACGCTTAACTCTAAATTCCGACCTGAACCAGTCTGGGTGGAGAAAATGGTCAAGGCTCACAACTCAGTACTCTCGGTATTCTTTTACCAGTTCATCGTACCACCGATAACTTACAAGTGAAATCAAGACTCACAAACACTGTTGCTTAATTTCCAAACTGCACTCACCCTGTTGATCACTCAGAGGAGTATGTTCCCATCTGTGTAAATGATCAAGTCCACCTGCGGTTGGCTTTGCAAGTCACCACTCTTGTCCCTGAACATACATTTTTCTTATAGTACAAAAATCATACCCATGACAATGATTGATGCAAAACCCCTCCTGCCTTTGATTGTAACTTCTTAAATCTTGCAACAATTTTACATCTGGGGTTGCGAATAGTACATTAACATATGAAGGTGCTTTGATGGGGAAGATTCTGGCTTATCAGCATTGTTACGACCAGATGAGAAAGGGGTCTAGGGTTCCCTCTCAGCCTTCACCTGGTCTTACCATAACAGGGTTTAATTTTTAAAACACTGTGCTTTTAACTCCCATTTTGTGAATCCTTGTTCACTAACTTCCCATTATAAGGCAAAGAAACTAGCCAAACAGGTTTTCTTAGGTTTAAAGAAAAAAGGTTGAACTTTATTTAAACTTAAACTCTAATTCGGTTAACGCCTACGTATACATGATGCGCCCACACTAGCATGCATATGTGATACATACATGCAGATAGAGACAGAAAAGGACAGAAGAAAAATAAAGTGGAAAGGTTTGAGGCAATCTCTGAAGAGGGTTTTTGATACAGCTCTTTGAGCTCACTGTAGAGTCCTTGGTTGTAGGTGGATCTTGCTATTTGTTAGGGCCCAGTATTTTTCGTAAACCTTGTTCACTGCAGGAGACCTTTCTCTCTTGGGGATTATGTGTCTTCAGTGGATTTGGAGTTACATGAGAAAGAGAAAGAGAGGGAGAGTCAGACCCGAGAAGTCTTCTTCAGTCCAGGAGCATACTGCAGTCTCTCAGTTCTAACAGTTTGCACAATTCAGAAAAAACAGGTTGCCAAGCAGACTAGTCACAAGACCAGCTGGGCTGGCCACGTCTGTTTGTGGATTCGGTCATCCCAGCAGTCATCCTGAAATTTGAGCTCCCTCACCTTCAATGTCTGGTGCTCATAGTCAATTGTGGGTTAAATTGGATAAGGGAAGTAACCCCTTTTGTATCCACAAGCACTGTCTGTTAATATACAAATGTCTTTCCAGCCAACGACCTGGTGATTTTTTAAACAAGTCCTTTCTTCACTTCAGCAACAGTTTTCAAATCAATGTTCATATGACAAAAGTGATATGCCTCATTCTTGGCAGGTGGGGGCCTAGCATGACAGCATCATCAGATTCATGCATGAGTTTCACCCGAATGAAACAGTTTTTAGGATTAGCATTTCCAAGGGATGTGGGTGTCCACCCAGACGTACTGGAACCAACAGCTTGTTGGCTTGTAACTGCTATTTACAGTTTGGTTACATGAGTTCAATGGTTGAGATAAATCACTAGACCTGGATAGATGCATACCCTTGTGTGGTCTGATTGCATCAGCTATCTCTTGACTAGTATATACATGAAGTCACTCCATTGCATCTGTGTTTTATTTCAATTCCCAGTTTGTTTCTTTTCAAAAGTTGAGTTACAAAGTCTTGTGGGATCGTTGGATGCGGATCTTGGGCAATTTCTCACAACTGTCCATTACAAATGGCCTTTTTGCAGTACCATTGCTTGAACTTTAAATGTTGGGTCCCTTTAAGTTGAATGTGTTCTTGCTGAAGGACCAACTACATCCTAGACTCCCCAACTAGTTTATCTATCTTATCTGTTCCTCTAAATATATTGAAAACTATGATCAAATTACACTAGGGCATTCTAGGGAATACAACTCTAGCTTTTTGTAATCTTGCCTCGTAATTTAATCTTTGGAGTCCAGGTATCATTTTGCTAAATCCATGCTGCACTCCTTCCAAGGCCAATATATCCTTCCTAAGGGGTGATGCCCAGAACTTTTCACAGTACTCCAGAGGTGTTGTCTAACCAGGATTTTGTATAGCTGAAATATGACTGCTACTCCCTTGTATTTTGATAAGGCTTTTGATAAGGTCCCGCATGGGAGGTTGGTTAAGAAGGTAAGACCACATGGAATCCTGGGCAATTTGGCAAATTGTATCCAAAATTGGCTTAGTGACAGGAGGCAGAGGGTAATAGTCGAGGATTGTTTTTGTGAGTGGAAGCCTGTGAGCAGTAGGGTACCGCAGGGATTGGTGCTGGGACCCTTGCTGCTTGTTGTGTACATTAATGAGTTAGACGTGAATATAGGAGGTATGATCAGTAAATTCTCAGATGACACAAAAATTGGTGGTGTCATAAATAGTGAGGAGGAAAGCCTTAGATTACAGGACGATATAGATGGGCTGATAAAGTGGGCGGAGCAGTGGCAAATGGAATTTAATCCTGAGAAGTATGAGGTGATGCATTTTGGGAGGACAAAAAAGGCAAGGGAATATACAATGGATGGTTGGACCCTAGGAAATATAGAGGGACTTTGGTGTACTTGTCCATAGATCACTGAAGGCAGCAGCACAGGTAGATAAGGTGGTTAGGAAGGCTTGTGGGATACTTGCCTTTATTAGTCAAGGCATAGAATATAAGAACAGGGAGTTTATGATGGAGCTGTATAAAATGCTAGTTAGGCCACAGCTGGAGTACTGTGTACAGTTCTGGTCACCACACTATAGGAAGGATGAGATTACACTGGAGAGGGTGCAGAGGAGATTCACCAGGATGTTGCCTGGGCTGGAGCATTTCAGCTATGCAGAGAGACTGAAAAGGCTAGGGTTGTTTTCCTCAGAGCAGAGAAGGCTGAGGGGTGACATGATTGAGGTATACAAAATTATGAGGGACATTGATAGGATAGATAGTAAGAAATGTTTTCCCTTAACGGAGGGGTCAATAACCAGGGGACATAGATTTAAGGTAAGGGGTAGGAGGTTTAGAGGGGATTTGAGGAAAATGTTTTCACCCAGAGGGTGGTTGGAATCTGGAACACACTGCCTGAAGGGGTGTTAGAGGCAAGAACCCTCACAGCATTTAAAAAGTATTTAGATGAGCACTTGAAACGTCATAGCATACAAGGCTACGGGCCAAGTGCTGGAAAATGGGCTTAGAATAGTTAGGTGCTTGATGGCCAGCACAGACACGATGGGCCGAAGGACCTGTTTCTGTGCTGTATAACTCTATGATTCTATGCCTCTAGCCCTATAGATATAAAGGCGAACATTCCATTAGCCTTTTTGATTATTTTCTGTACCTGTTCATAATGATGAGAAATATCTCTTCTGCAGGTCCAAAGAGATACAGAAGTCTTCTCCACTGCTGCTTTTGCTTTGCTCCCTTCTATTGTGTGCCATCTTTTCCTGCAAGAGAGAGTAGCAATGTGACTGGGTGATGTGCTAACAATTGCTGAATAGCTCTAGATATGTGGAAATGGCAGAGATGGGTATGAGGCTGACAGCATTGATAGGTGTGTGAGGGTAAGATGGAGTATGTAGATGTTAGGTGTGAGTGCCAAGGAGAGCTGTTGAGTATTACATTGACTTGTATGAGAGGCTGGTGGTGTCGTGGGTAGGAGATGTAATGTGAAGATATATTCACTAACATGACCACCTGCATGAGGCCATTAGACTTCTTGTGGCACTGCTGCCAGATCCTCAGAGTTAGATTTTTTTTAATTCATTCACGGGATGTGGGTGTCGCTGGCCAGGCCAGCATTTATTCCCCATCACTAATTGCCCTTCAGAAGGTGGTGGTGAGCTGCCTTCTTGAACCGCTGCAGTCCATGTGGGGTAGGTACACCCACAGTGCTGTTAGGAAGGGAGTTCCAGGATTTTGACCCAGCGACAGTGAAGGAACGGCGATATAGTTTCAAGTCAGGATGGTGTGTGACTTGGAGGGGAACTTGCAGATGGTGGTGTTCCCATGTGTTTGCTGCCCTTGTCCTTCTAGTTGGTAGAGGTCGCGGGTTTGGAAGGTGCTGTCTAAGGAGCCTTGGTGCATTGCTGCAGTGCATCTTGTGGATGGTACACACTGCTGCCACTGTGCGTCGGTGGTGGAGGGAGTGAATGTTTGTAGATGGGGTGCCAATGAAGCGTGCTGCTTTGTCCTGGATGGTGTCGAGCTTCTTGAGTGTTGTTGGAGCAGCACCCATCCAGGCAAGTGGAGAGTGTTCCATCACACTCCTGACTTGTGCCTTATAGATTGTGGAGAGGCTTTGGGGAGTCAGGAGGTGAGTTACTCGCCTCAGGATTCCTAGCCTCTGACCTGCTCTTGTAACCACGGTATTTATATGGCTACTCCAGTTCAGCTTTCGGTCAATGGTAGCCCCTAGGATGTTGATAGTGGGGGATTCAGTGATGGTAATGCCGTTGAATGTCAAGGGGAGATGGTTAGATTCTCTCTTGTTGGAGATGGTCATTGCCTGGCACTTGTGTGGCGTGAATGTTACTTGCCACTTATTAGCCCAAGCCTGGATATTGTCCAGGTCTTGCTGCATTTCTACACAGACTGCTTCAGTATCTGAGGAGTCGCGAATGGTGCTGAACATTGTGCAATCATTAGCGAACATCCCGACTTCTGACCTTATGATTGAAGGAAGGTCATTGATGAAGCAGCTGAAGATGGTTGGGCCTAGGACACTACCCTGACGTACTCCTGCAGGAATGTCCTGGAGCTCAGATGATTGACCTCCAACAACTACAACCATCTTCCTTTGCGCTAGGTATGACTCCAGCCAGCGGAGGGTTTTCCCCCTGATTCCCATTGACCTCAGTTTTGCTAGGGCTCCTTGATGCCATACTCGGTCAAATGCTGCCTTGATGTCAAGGGCAGTCACTCACACCTCACCTCTTGAGTTCAGCTCTTTTGTCCATGTTTGAACCGAGGCTGTAATGAAGTCAGGAGCTGAATGGCCCTGGCGGAACCATCTGCAAGGAAGGCAGAATCATCCTTCCTTTTGAGTGTGGCCCTTGAGGATCCCCTGGCCCACCTACAGAAACATGGCATCTCCCCTCCTGCCCAACTCCACCACTAGTATTTCCAGTTCCACATCTGTCACCCTGGAACCCTCCCTCTGCCCAGCTGTTTCATTTTCTATATTTTAAATTGCAGCAATATTATTCAGTGCAGCTTCCTTTAAAGAGGAACAGACTATCTTTAAGAGCATAAGGCTGGCTGCACCACATGCTATTAGCATATGCTGCTCAATCCCTTGCAGAGGGCAGAGGCATCCAATAGTGTGACAGATGCTGGGCCCTATGCTTCAGTCATGGAAATGAGGGGGCAGCACCAAATTTACATACTACCCACTACAATCGAACCAGCGTGGGCAGGTCATGAATCACACCCGAAAAACAGGGTAAGCCAATGTTTAGCCCATAGAGTTCTGTGCATATTTCTTGTCTCCAGCCTATAAGAAGGACATAGAAGCACTGGAGAAAGTGCAGTAAAAGTTTTACAAGGATGGTACCGGAACTTAGAGATTGAAATTATCAGGAACGATTGAACAGGTTGGGTCTTTTCTCTTTCGAAAACAGAAGACTTAGCGGTGATGTGATGCAGATCTTTTAAAATTATGAAAATGTGTTGGACAGGATAAATATGGAATGTTTCCACTTGTAGGATAATCCAAAACTAGGGGCCATAAATACAAGGCAGTTATGAATAAATCTGATAGGGAAATAGGAAGGAATTTCTTTACCCAGAAGGTGGTTAGAATGTTGAACTAATTACCACAGGAAGTGGATGAGGCAAATAGCTTAGATGCTTCAAAAGGAAACTAGATGAATACATGAGAGAGAAGGAAATAGAAAGATATGCTGAAAGGCTGAGATAAGACAAATGGAATGGGAGGAGATGCATGCGGAGTATAAATGCCAGCACAGGCTAGTTGGGCAGAAAGGCCTGCTTCTGTGCTGTCTATTCTATGTAATTCAATGTAAATGGTTCAGTTGCATTTTTTTCTTTATCAACAAAATCATTGGCTAAGACAGGTGCTTTAATTTTTTTTTTTAAAAAGGTAAGTATTGAGGCATCATTATACCTTGACTATTGCAAATCAACTGTGAGAATAAGGAAAAAAAACCATAAGGCATTAAAATTCATGGAATGACATTATAGCAAAACCTTGCAGCATTGCCTGTTGCAAGTTCTTCGTGACCTTTCCCACAACTCCCTGTTGTAGAATGAGCACTGCCGAGGCTCCATCTTTGTTGCCTGCTGTGAATTTGACCTGATAGTGTGGTGCCTGCATCACTAAACAGTAATCTAGGCTAACAGCCCAAAATAACAGAATGCACATCATTTATATTGTGAAGCTGAGGATGTGTGGGCTGGTGGGGGGTACGGGAAGTGTTTCGGGGAGGGCAGGGGAGAAGTGGGATCCTTCAGATCTGATTGTCCAAAGGTCTTACTGGCCATGGACATTAATTAGAGTTCTTATTCTTGATGCTTTCCAACACAGGCAGTAAATGTTACATTTAAATATTAAAATTCCCTTCCAGTTCTGTTCATTCCTTCTTCCCTTCAGTAATCTAAAGGTATAGTACATTTTGAATTCAACCTGAGTTTAACTGTTCCCTTTTTTACCATAGCCACTCACGTACACACACACACACACTGGTTAACCAGAAAAATAAAAGGGATTTTTGTTCAGAGCTGTTACAGACGAAAAAAAAAACACTTGGACTGAATACTTGCTCATTTTTAAAGAAAACAGCAGGTGAGATATGTTGTGTTTCAATACTAGCGTACAGTCCGGCCTCCAAGTACACGTAGATGTGTCACTGGGATCTTTTAGAACAATTCTTTTCAAGCGGCATTGAGAATTAATTTAGCAGGCTTTTCTTCCAAGACAGGAGACACGATGAGTTGACACAGTGGACTTCAGGGTCTTTTAGAGAGGTGCTGGAGAGCTGAGCTGGGTTGTGGTCTTCTAATCATCCTGGGGAATTGTCTTCTTCTGCAGACTTGACTCTTTAAACATTCAGCAAGAATCTGGTCTCTTCCTCCATGACACTTCTTCAGTAGGCTTGTCCTGTCAAGGGACACCCGAGTGTCAGTCTCTGCCCACATCTTTCCCCAATTACCAAGGTTTCTGTTCTATTTTTAACTTAAGTCATGTGACAACCAGTGAACTTGTTGCTAAACTAATTCTTGCACTGTCCTCTTGATGGTCCTTATGAAAAAAAAACTGGTCCAACATTTCTTCAGTTTGATTATGAATTTCTAAAAAAAATATTTTTAACAAAACAGAAGCACTTTCATAACACTGTGGGGTTCCTCTGTGTGTTGTTCTTCAAGCCTCAGTTAACAGGCTTGCATCAAACAGCCACCTCCACTATTTTAATACAGTGGTTAGCCTGTTTAAAATAAACAAATTAACAGTTGTGCTAAAATTGCACCGGAAAAAATTCAGGGAATAGATTTTACAAATAGGTGTCCCAGACATAAATTTGAATTCTGATGTAAAGGTAGCAAACCAAGTATGATTTTACATTCAATAAAATGTCAACCCTTCGTTTAAATAAGTTAACAAGTGTACTAAAAACTGAAATTAAACCTCTGAATCGATTATATAATACTGCCATGAGTGATAGAGTTGTTGGGTTGAGATATTGAGGAAGTTGTGCCTGTCAAGGCCAGACCTTTCAGCCAGAGCAAAATGTTGATGGTGAAGACTTATGCCAAGTTGAAAAAAATAACTTGCATTTAGATAGCACCTTTCATGACCTCAGCTTTACAGCCAAAGAAGTATTTTTGAAGTGTAGCCAAGTAATGTAGGAAACACGGCAGTCAATTTGTGCTCAGCATGCTCCCACAAACAGCAGTTAAATAAATCACCAGAACATCAGTTTTAGGTGTTGTTTGAGGGATAACTGTTGGCCAAGACTCTGGAAGAAACCCTGCTCTTCTTCGAATTGTGCCTTGGGATCTTTTATATTCAACTGAGAAGGCAGACAAGGCCTAGACTTTCTGACTAAGAAACAAGTGTACTGCCACTGAGTCAAGGCTGACAGTCTGAAGCATCAAAGAGAACAAAATTAACATAATGCATCATTTTAAATGTAAAAACCCAAACTTTTCTAGAGGAATGTACTCAACCCCCCTAGAAAACAGTACCAATTTTATGCCTTCAGTTTTTTGATTTCCCTCTCAGGATTTTATATATTTATGTTTTTCTTTTCCTTCTTCAAGTGAAGGAATGTGTCTTCCGACAGTTTACAGTACAAAGCAGGTGTAACTAATAGCTTTCACATGTCAGAGCTGATCTTGAGTTGTTAGAATCTCTCTGTTTTTTTCAAAACTGCTGGCCCAGTTTTTGCTATTTTTTCAGGTTGACATATATGAAGTAAAATAGAATTTTTAAAAATTGCAGTATATATTAGCAGTAGGAAAATATCATAGTGAAGCATTGGACTGGGAACATGTGAGTTTTTATTTTGCAGTCTCCTAACCAATACAATAAAGGACAAAATCCTTTCAGCCATGATGCTCCTTTTTTATTTACAATTTACTACAAAAACAAATGCAGATGTACTTCAAATAAGCAATCACAGGAATGGGACATTCTGAGATATTGATAGCAACAACAACTTGTGTTAATGTAGCACCTTCAATGCAAGAAATAGCCCAAAGGTGCTTTGTAAATAGACGTAAGGAAATCGGACACCAAACCAGTAAGGGAGAGATTAGGAGGGGTGGCTGGGTGGATGACAGGGGTCTGGAGAAGGTTTTTAATCCTGGGGAGTGAGGTGGAAAGGCAGAGATGTTAAGGGAAGTGATTTCCAAAAGTGTAGGACCAAGTCAATTGAAACCTCTGCTACCAATATTGGAGCAAAGGCAGAGGGGATATATTGAACGTCAGTCAGTAAAACAGAATATTCGGGAGGGGTTATGCTGCAGGTAAGGTGCAGCAAAGGCCATGGAGGGATATATAGATGGACACAAGGATCTTAAATGGGGGGACTGGGAGCCAGTGTAGGTCAGTGAGGATGAGAAGGATTTAGCATGGGACAGAATGTGAATTGCAGAGTTTTGAAATAACTGGACATTATGAAGGGTGAATGATGAGAGTCAAGTCTGGCAAAGATGTCATTAGAGTAGTCATGTCTGGAGGTACTGAAGGCATGTATAAGCTGTAAGGTATTATATAAACACAATTTCTTTCTTCAAAGCACTTCACATATGATTAATTATTTTAAGATCCAATAACTATGGTTAGGTGGCCAAGAGTAGCACCCATTTTGTGGACAGGCAGACCAAACATAGCAAAGAAGAATGACCAGTTAACCAAGGTTGATTGGGGGCAGGCTAGTTGGTGATTATGCTATATATGCTAGAGAAATAATGAATCAGAGGCCAAATCGACAGTCAAACACTGGTCAGGCAGGTAGGCCCAGCCTCTAGAGACAAGGTCAGCTACTATGTTACTGAGGAAATCAAACAGGGTGGATATGAGTGTGTTATTCATGAATCGAGGTTTGAAAATGGTTGGGCAAGGCGGAGACTCAGAAATGGGAAAGAGTGGGCCCTTAATAAATAGAAAATCAAGGAATCAGGAACATCCTAAAACTGGGCTAAAAACATGGTGAATGGATTGGGACATTCACACCACAGCATCCACTGGTGATGGGAGTCCTGCAACTACAATGTCACAGGCACATAGGCACCCCAATTCTAATAACGATAACTTCTCATTTTACCATTATAAAATGCTAGTAGATTGGCATTGGGCTTTGCCGTGATACAATGAGGTAAGATTATATGGACATGAAATGAGTAATATAGATAATATTTTTAATGTAGAATGAATTGATTGATGATGGAGTTCCATAACACAGCGACAAGGTCAAGTAGAGTCTTCAGGTGAAGCAGGTCAGAGGATGATTGGATCAGGGCATGCAGAAATGTTTCAGTTCCCATTTTAAAGTTATACATTCTGTCTGTGATATTTATAATTCCATTATAAATTTCTTTGTCCATATTTGTATTGGAAATTGCCCAGGCATCCTTGTCACCCTGTAGTTACATCCACCTGTCAGTGACAGCTTTACAGCACTTCAACTAGTGAGAGGGTGTAATTACAATATCACAATTTTGCATTGGCAGTTTCCAATATTAATGTGGGCATAGTTATTTATAATGAAAAAAGTTGGCAAGAATCATAGAACTATAGAAAGTTCACAGCACAGAAAGAGGCCACTTGGCCCATCATGTCTGTGCCAGCCAAAAAATGTTCCACCCATTCTAATCCCACCTTCCAGCATTTGGTCTGTAGCCTTGCAGATTACGGC
Source organism: Heterodontus francisci (assembly GCF_036365525.1). Classification (NCBI taxonomy): domain Eukaryota; kingdom Metazoa; phylum Chordata; class Chondrichthyes; order Heterodontiformes; family Heterodontidae; genus Heterodontus; species Heterodontus francisci. The sequence continues at coordinate 45,127,318 of NC_090375.1, forward strand.
ACTTGAGGTGCATATCCAGACTTCATTTGAAAACGTTGAGGGTTTCTGCCTCAACTACCCTATCAGGCAGCGAGTTCCAGATTCCCACCACCTTCTGGGTGAAAAAAACTTTTCCTCATCTCCCCTCTAATCTTTCTACCAATCACTTTAAATCTATGCCCTCTCATCACTGACCTCTCTGCTAAGGTAAATAGACCTTTCACCTCCACTCTATCCAGGCCCCTCACAATTTTGTACATTTCAATCAAATCTCCCCTCAGCCTTCTCTGTTCCAAGGAGAACAACCCCAGCCTATCCAATCTTTCCTCATAGCTGCATTTTTCCAGTTCTGGCAACATCGTCGTAAATCACCTCTGTACCCTCTCGAATGCAATTACATCCTTTCTGTAAAGATATGGCCAGAACTGCTCACAGTACTCAAGTTGTGGCCTAGCCAATGATTCATACAGTTGCGCTTAACCTCCCTGCTCTTATATTCTATACCTCGGCTAATAAAGGAAAGGATTCTATATGCCTTCTTAACCACCTTATCGACCTGTCCTGCTAACTTCAGGGATCTCTGGATATTTACTCCAAGGTCCCTCACTTCCTCTGTACATCTCAGTATTTTCTCATTTATCGTATATTCCCTTGCCTTGTTTGATCTCCCCAAATGCATCACCTCACCTTTCTTCAAGTTGAATTCCATTTGCCACTTTTCTGCCCATCTGCCAGACCATCAACATCTTCCTGCAAAGAAGGTCGCAGAGACATAAGAGGTAGAAATTGGTACTTGCTGTTCCCCAGATGGAAATTAAGGCAAAAAAGATAAATTTTGGAGTGCAACGTCCCACGCTCGATGAGTGCCCTATTGATGTAGGCAGTTTCACAGACATTCCAGGTAGCCGCCTAAAACAGGCATTAGGCCACTTATGTATGTAAAATTGGTTGCTGAACAGCAGAGTAGGTACCAGGTCTGCTTTGATTAGGATTCTTCAGCCGCTTATGCAGCAACCAATGACAGGCAAATATATATTTCTTTTAAAAGTGCCAGTAATCGTTGCCGTGGAACTAGGAGCAGCAGCAGTTCTTCCCTGACTCCATCTCATTCACAATTGCCTTTCCCTACACACCTGACTGTTCCATTCCCCACCACTGCTAGAGACTTTACTTTAGGTCCCTGCTGGCAAGGCAAGCTGCCCGATATTGATTTCATCAACTGGGCGAGATGCTTGCGGATGCATGCCATGATTGGGGCACACGTTGTCAGCACACCAAAAATGGGCCATAACCAATTTCCACACCAAGATTTTCTAATATATTATACTAGTCCTCTTATCACTTATCTGCAAATATTTGAAAAGAATAATGTTACAAGTACCACCACCTGGCTGAACTTGTTCTCACATTGAACAACTTTTCCTTTGACTTCATTCACTTCCTCAAAATAAAAGGTGTTGCTTTGGGAACCTATATGGATCCTTGAAATGCCTGCCTTTTTGTGGGATATATAGAACATTTTTTTTTCCAATCCTACTCAAGTAATCTCCATCACCTGTTCTTCCAGTACATTGAGTACTATGTCATTCTTCTCACTCTGAACTGGAAATTTTCATCAACCTGCTACCAATTTCTACCTCACCCTTTCCCTCACATGGTTGCTCTCCTGTCATTCCCTTCCTTTCCTTGACTTCTCCATCTCCATTTCTGGGGATAAGCTGACAACCAATGTCGATTTTTAGCTCACCGACTCCCACAGTTACCTCAATTGCACTTTCTCCCATCCCACTTCTCCATTTCTCCCAGTTTCTCTGTCACCATTTTTAAAAATATGTATTCATGGGATGTGGGTATCACTGGTTATGCCAGCATTTATTGCCCATCCCTAATTGCTCTTGAGGTGGTGGTGAGCTGCATTCTTGAACCACTTCTGTCCATGTGAGGTAGGTACACCCACAGTGCTGTTAGGAAGGGAGTTCCAGGATTTTGACCCAGCAACAGTGAAGGAACAGCGATATAGTTCCAAGCCAGGATGATGCATGACTTGGAGGGGAACTTGCAGGTGATGGTGGTCCCATGCAATGGCTGCCCTTGTCCTTCTAGGTGGTAGGGTTGTGGGTTTGAAAGGTGCTGTCTAAGGAGACTTGGTGTGTTGCTGCAGTGCATTTTCTGGATGGTACACACTGCTACCACTATGTGTCAGTGGTGGAGGGAGTGAATGTTTGTAGATGGGGTGCCAATCAAGCGGGCTGCTTTGTCTTGGATGGTGTCGAGCTTCTTGAGTGTTGTTGAAGCTGCAACCATCCGGGCAAGTGGAGAGTATTCCATCACACTCCTGACTTGTGCCTTGTAGATGGTGGACAGGTTTTGGGGCTTCAGGAGGTGAGTTATTCGCCGCAGGATTCCTAGCCTCTGACCTGCTCTTGTAGCCATGGTATTTATATGACTACTCCAGTTCAGTTTCAGGTCAATGGTAACCCCCATGATGTTGATAGCGGGAATTCAGCGATGGTAATGCCATTGCATCTGCTCTGACAATGGCAACTTCCACACTAGTGCTTCCGATATGTCTTCCTTTTTCCTCAACCGAGGATTGTTCTGCATTGTGATTGACAAAGCTCCCGACTGTGTGCGTCCCATTTCCAACATCTACCCTAAACCTTTCCCTCCCTCCCAGACCTACAATGGGGTCCCCATTGTCCCCACCAGCCTCCACATTCAACAGATCATCCTCCACTATTTCCGCCACTTCCAGGATAATGCCACCAACAACCATAATCCTCTCCCCTCTCAGCATTCTGAAGAGACCATTCCTCCAAATCATCCTGATCCACTCTTCAATCACCCCCTATACCCACTCCCCTTCTCACAGAACCTTCTCTTGCAAGTGCAGGAGATGCAACACCTTCCGTTTTACTTCCTCCCTTCTCACTATCCAGGGCACAAAATGCACCTTCCAGGTGATTTATTTGTACATCTGTCAATTTAGTATTATGTATTCACTGCTCATGATGTGGTCTCCTCCAGACTAGGAGGCCAAATGCAGATTGGGTGATTGCTTTGCTGAACACCTCCATTCAGTCTGCAATTGTGGCCCAGAGCTTCCAGTTGCATGCTGTTTTAATTCTCTGCCCCACTCACACTCAGACCTCTCTGTCATCAGCCTCCTATATTGTTCCAATGAAGCTCAATTCAAGCTCGAGGAATAGCACCTCATTTTTCGATTATGGACTTTACAACCTTCCGGACTCAACACTGAGTTCAATAATTTCAGATCATAACCACTGCTCCCATTTTTTCAGACAGCAGGTGCTGATAATGGTTCTGCTGTTTGTTTCTTAACTGGTCCCATTACCACCCACGTTTGACTTACACCATCATCCCTTTGTTATTTAATTTCTCCTGCCCTCCACTCTATCATAGTCCTTCCCTTTTGTTCTTTCCTCCTCTCCTTGCTTTTCCCCTGGCTTAACTTGTTTATAAACTGTTAAATTGATAACTTTTCCCAGTTCTGACAAAGTATCATCGACATGAAACATTAAGCCTGTTTCTCTCTCCACCGATCCTGCCTGACCAGTTGAGTATTTCCAACATTTTCTGTTTTTATGTCAGGTTTATCAACACAGGTGATGGTGCAATCTTTTGTACAATCCACTCACTCTGTAGCAACATTTACTTCTGGGAAAACTCCAGTGCAGCATAACCTTCTAGAAAACTCCTCTCCAGTTATCAAAAGCAATGAAGCAAATTCCTGCAGAATGTAGTTGGCCATGACATCACATTCTCTGTCCACTAGCAATGAATCATCTATAACTGAAAATGTCTTCTTCTTTCAGAAGCTTGTATCAGCCCCATTCTCGTGAGCATGCCAAATTAAATGTATGTTTAAAATTCCGTCTGAATTAATGCTCGTGGTAGATTCCATTTCTAAATCGAGCCTTGTAGTTCTGAAAGTGGAGTAGATCCCTTGAGAGAATGTTATAGTGTTATAGAACCTAAAGGTTCTGTCATACGTCTCCTGCAGTTCAAACACTATATCAGTGGATGCTACTTCAAGCATTGCTGACATCCCGCAGACAAAAATCTACTGCCAACTTCAAATATGTCAACTCCGACTCTCTGATATAACTTATTATGGAATGATGCCAAATGTTTAGGCATATGACTCCAGAAGTGTGTTGATGAGTTTACCACCAAGCATTAACCAGACCATAGAATAATTCAGCTTCAATTAACATCGATCAAACATTGGAACATAGGATTGTACATGTGGGTTATTGTGCTCCACCTGGCTTGTTCCATTGTCTACAAAATATTCTCATACCCTGCTGTCAAATGTTTCACCAGATACTTAACCAACATTCTCTTGAATTTGCTGGTACAATCAGCCCCCTATTGTCATACTGTCCTCTGTATCAGATAGTTAAATCTGAACTGTCATGACACCTTTCCCCTTCTAAGTTTGAGGAAATACCTTTAAACTATGTTAAACATTGGCATCAATCAGATCGATAGTGTTTTGGATCTTGAATATTCCACAAGATCATCTCAGGGCCCTTTCTTCTTCTGTATAAATAATCCCAATTTTTACAGCTCTCCTCAAAACTCAGGTACCTAACGCTAATTATTTTTAGTTGCCTGAATAACTTATTCTTTCTGATGAATTTTCCTTGTGCATTGTGTCAAACAGAAATTAAAGAATAGCAAATTATATATTTCTGCTACAGAATTATGTCTTCTGTTAATGGGTTCAGCAATACATTACTTAATTCAATAGAAAGAACATCAGTGCATTGCAGTCCTGATTAAGTCTGACACCAAGGCCTAAAGTTCAATTGTTGGAAATCAAAACATTCTCCATGCCAAACAGTTTAAATTTTCTGTCTTTTCATTGCGTGAAATTTATTTTTCTCTCTTGAACACTTAATTTCCAGCAAGTATTTCTCTCTTACTTCCTCTCATTAATTCTTTTTCTGCTTCCTTTGCTATCTCTGTGTGCCTTTTTCTCAATATCTTTCTGTCTCTCCCCTTATATCTCTTATGATCTTACTGTCTCTGTTCTAGTATGTCTATCCCCATTTCTCCCCATCTCTCTTTTGTATATCCACAGAAACATGGACCGAACGGGCTGAATTTTAACATTTTTAAAATTCTGCGGGAAGAGGCCCGCCTCGACCCGTGGCTTTGAGAAGAGCCCGCCACATATTACCAGAGGCAAGGGGACCTCAGTGCGGTCCCCCCATCCCCCCCAATCCCGCTTGGCAGCGGGCCCGTCATCAACATATGTAGATTGACATTAAATATATTCAAATTAACTAAAGATCAGGTGTTCGAAATATCATTTGACGGTCATTTCGGGCAATGAAATGACCATCGGGGGAGTTGGGGAAGGGCCTCCATCACTTAATTTTATATTTAATAAAAATCATTAATGTTTTCCCTTTAAAAATTAAAATGAATTGTAAGGGCTTAACGGCCTTTAAAAATGGCAGCAGACACCCCCTCTACATCATTGGGGGGAGGGGGGCCGCTCTGCCCCCTCTATTTAAATGAGCCCCTGCGCATATTATCGCAGGGGCTCGGCGGATGCCGCTGAATGCGGGCATGCCGCTGTGTTTAAAGGGTGAATAAAAAGCCCAAATAAAATTCAGCCCAATGTCTTTTGTCCCTTAATGACTTACTTAAACTTTTAAATAACGCATTAACAAAATTCACTAACTTTTGGATAGGATATTGGAACTAAGCCCATTTGCCTGTGGGCCCTAAAAGGTCCCATGACACTAATGAAAGAAAGGCAAAGAGCTGTCCTGGTCACATTCCCCTCTCAACTATCACCCCCACCAAAAACAAATGATCTGATCATTCATTTATTCATATAGAAAGTAGTATAGTAAGTTCTCCCAGTGACATGCTTTGCATTTATTCTCAATCAACACTATCAAAAGCAAAATAACTCATTTATCACACTTACTGTTAGTAGGATCTTGCTGTGCACAAATTGGCTATTACGTTTGCCTATCAAACAACATTAACTACTTCAAAAAAATTAATTAGTGAAATAGGCTGTGAAACACTTGAGGATGTCCAAATGCAAGCTTCTTCTTTCTTATAATCTGTTTTCTGTTAATAATATGATTATCGAAAAAAAATGAACAGAGAAAATCTTGCTCAGGATTAAAATTTAATAAATGGACCGCAATGAATTACTATAGTAATCAAAATCTCTTCAGCACTGATAATCTTTTTAAAAATCAAATCCTTTCTTTTTTACTCATTCAGTAGTCTGAGTAATGTACTACACCGTTTAGCAGTTAGCTGTACTTGCAGTGAAGTGGGTTATCCGGGAGTAAGTGCATTTATAGCTCACTTCAATCACAGTAATCTGCCCCTTGAAATTTTCCTGGAATTCTTCTACGTCTTTTAGAAGATTAGGGCTTTCAACATTTGAAGTGCCCTTATCAGTCAGCCGCAGTGATGGCTTGTGGGATGGTTGACTGCACAGCAAAAGCCATCGCATTGAAGAATTAAAAAAAACTCCTCTGTTCCCAAGCGCTGGGCTTTTCTTAACAAGCAGTCTGCTTTGAGCAGGGCCATTTTTGTGACAAAAAGTTTTGAGCATGCTTGGCTAAAAGAGGAATATATCTCAATTAATCATGAGTTTTGACTCTCATGATCAGTTTGCTTTGTGCTCCGCACAAGCACCCGTGTTATGTTTAACAGTCTGTATGCTGAATAAATAGGACAGATGGTCAGATGAATGTAACAGAAAGAAAAGGGAAGGAATGATTCAAGGCACTGCTCCCTGTGTTTAGGTCACTCTTGTTCTCCCATATTTTAGCAAGTCATGGAATCGTTTATGGCACAGAAGGAAGCCATTCGGCCCATCGAGTCTATGCCGGCTCTCCGCAGAGTTATTCAGTCAGTCCCACTCCCCTGCTCAATCCCTGTAGCCCTGCAAGTTTATTTCCTTCAAATGACCATGTAATTTCCTTTTGAAGTCATTGATTGTCTCCGCTTCCACCACCCTTGTGGGTAGTGAGTTCCAGGTCATTACCACCCACTGCGTTAAAAAGGATCTTCCTCACATTCCCCCTGCATCTCTTGCCCAAAACCTTCAATCTGTGTCCGCTAGTCCTTGTATCATTAGTTAATGGGAACAGTCTAACTTATCTAAGCCTGTCATAATCTTGTACATTTCTATTAAGTCTCCCCTAAATCTTCATTGTTCTAAGGAAAACAGCCCCAGTTTTTCCAACCTAACCTTGTAACTAAAATCCCTTATCCTTGCAATCATTCTGGTGAGTATCCTCAGCACCCTCTCAAGGACCCTCACATCCTTCCTAAAGTGTGGTGACCAGCACTGGACACAATACTCCAGTTGGGGCCTAACCAGAGCTTTTTAAATGTTCAGCATAACTTCGCTATTTTTGTAATCAATGCCTCTGTTTATGAAGCCCAAGATCCCATGTGCTTTACTAACCACTCTCTCAATATGTCCTGCCACCTTCAAAGATCCATGCACATGCACCCCCAGGTCCCTCTGTTCCTGGGCACTCTTTAGAACTGTGCCATTAAGTATTTTTTTGCCTCTCCCTAGTCCTTCTGGCAAAATGCATCACCTCACACTTTTCAGTATTAAATTCCATCTGCCACCTCTCTGCCCTTTCTGATAGCTTATTGATGTCCTGTTGTAGGCAGTTTATATCATCCTCACTGTTTGCCACACCTCGAAGTTTGGTGTCATTAGCTTTTCATCAGTGCTGTTTTCCTTTTTTCGGTCCTTCCTTTACCCTCTTTCTTTCTCTCTTACCTTTCAAACTTCTTTTTCTCCTTATTTGTCATTTATGCTTTCATTTTTTGTTTGGTAATGTAATAAAGAAGTGCTTTTATATGCATGGTGCCTTGTCATGCCAAAGCACCTCAGCTGGCTCTGCATAAATTAGGTTAGATTTTGACTTCTATCTCTGTATGGAAACCTTTTGTCACTGCGACAATTTTCTGTTCATTTAAAATGATGGTTGGGAAATCGTGTGGTTCACATGGTTGAATTTCCGATATGTGCCAGAGGTGACAAAGCTCCCTCTCGGGCATGCAAAGTTTGAGAATTATCTCTCAGAACAATATTTGTAGTTCATTGATTGTTGTTAATGTAGTCAAAATTCTCTCATAATTTCTTGTTAACTGCATTTGCCCCTCTTTTCTGTTGCCATAATGGTTTACCTTCAGATGGGGAAGAAGAGTTGGGATTTATTCAGTGGCTCTCACTTTGTTTTGCTTGTTACAGCTCTACTGATTATAATGACAGATCAATGTCATTATCTCTCATGACCATATCACAAGTTGGGTGATGGGTGGAAGATCAGTTGATAGCCAAACTTAGGTCACAGTAGATTTTCCAAGTCCTCGTGCACAACAAGATACCTGGCCCATGGCAAGCATCGGTCAGTGGATTGAAAATTGTGGCAGTGCACCCATGATTTTTCTGATCAGTACTCGCAGGGGTCTAGGTATCCCACCGCAAAACAAAGATTGGGAACATCTACCTTGCTTTATTTATAACATATTGTTTACACTCTATCAAATTTTCAGATTCTTTTTCTGTCTAGAACAAATGTATTCAGTGCATAAGTATTGTCTGTAAAGTATAATGTGTTGGTTAGGCATTGTGTCTATGAGGGGAGGTGGTGACTGTCAATTTTATCCTGCTGCCTTGAAAACAATGGAAACATAGATATGCGTGGAAATTGCATCTTATGAAAGGCAAGATGAAACCGTTTTGTGGCCTTTTATGCTTTTCATTGTTTGACAACTGATAGGCACTGACTCAAACATTGTAACCAACCGACTGTTGGAGAAAATAGGTACAAATAAAAAGTGGTATGATATTTCTGTGCAACATACTGGTGAGACCTAATCTGGAGAAGTGCAAGGTTGAAAAAGTTCAATGTCAACAGTCTAAAGAGAAGTTAATTAAAGGAGGATCTTGATAGAAAATATTGAATGGTTCAGGAATAATAAATTCATAATTATTAATCATATTATTTTAACAAAAGCCAAAGGGTAAATTAGGCCCCAGCTAGTCACAGTTCATATTAATGACCTGGGTGAGGGAACTAAATGTAACATTTCCAAGTTTGCAGATGACACAAAGCTGGAGGTGGACTGTGAGCTGGGAGGAGGATGCAAAGTGGCTCCAATGATTTGGACAAGTTGGGTGAGTGGGTAAATGCATGGCAGATGCAGTATAACGTGGATAAATGTGAGGTTATCCACTTTGGTTGTAAAAACAGAAAGGCAGATTATTAACTGAATGGTGATAGATTGGGAAAGGGGGAGGTGCAATGAGACCTGGGTGTCCTTGAACACCAGTCACTGAAAGCAAGCATTCAGGTGCAGCAAGCAGTTAGGAAGGCGAATGGCATGTTGGCCTTCATTGCAAGAGGATTTGAGTACAGGAGCAAGGATTGTTTTACTCCAGTTATACAGGGCCTTGGTGAGACCACATCTGGAGTATTATGTGCAGTTTTGGTCTCCTTATCTGAGGAAGGATGTTCTTGCCATGGAGGAAGAGCAAAGAACAAAGTGATTCCTGGGATGGCAGGATTCACGTATGAGGAGAGATTGGGTCGACAGGCCTATATTCACTAGAGTTTAGAAGAATGAGAGGGGATCTCACAGAAACATATAAAATTCTAAGAGGACTAGACAAGCTAGATGCAGGGAGGATGTTCCCAGTGGCTAGGGAGTACAGAACCAGGGGTCACAGTCTCAGGATACAGTATATGCCATTTAGAACCGAGATGAGGAGAAATTTCTTCACTCAAAGTGTGGTGAACCTGTGGAATTCTCTATCGCAAAAGGCAGTGTGAAGGCCAAGTATTTAAATATATTCAAGAAGGAGATAGATATATTTCTTAATCCCAATGGGATCAAGGGATATGGGGAGAAAGCAGGAACAGGGCATTGAATTAGACAATCAACCAGGACCTTTTTTGAATGGTGGAGTAGGCCCGAATGGCCGAATGGCCTACTCCTACTCCTATTTTCTATGTTTCTACGTTTCTATGATATCAAAAGGAGCTTCTCCTTGCAATGGGTAATAAAGGACTGGATGAATTCGCGAGGCAGGGTGGCTGAGAGAAAAGGGCAAACTTCCTCACCAGCTCTCTTAGTAAGCTGGTGTAATATGGGTCGGGGGGAAGATGGTGTGGAAACAGGGGAGGAAAGAAGAAAATCGTTCAGGGAGCATATGTAAATTCAGTCAGACCTGTGCATATTGTCTGTCGCTGATGAATAAAAGAGCTTGTGAGCCAGTTACTTATGACATTCAAATGTTATGATCTATTGTTCCACAAAGCTGGTTTACGATTCTTTTGGCCCTGAATTCCTTCTTCTTAGGTGCTGAATGTTACTGGAGTACAATACCACAGGCATCAACAACCCTTCATCAAATCATTCATTCATCATGTAGTGTAACTTAGCTGGTTATTCCAACATTGAAGCATGAAAGCTGATCCTGTCCTCACCCAGCGTCCACTCCCAACACATCCCATGATCCATCACATCCCTCACTCTACCATTATCATCAAGTCAAGGGACCAACCTGATTAAATGAGAATTGTAGGACAGCACGGTAGGAGAGCACCAGGCATACCTAAAAAATGAGGTACCAAACTGGTGAGGCTACGACACAGGACTACATTCATGCTAAACTGCAGAATCAGCATTCAATGGACAGAGCCAATTGATCCAACAACCAATGGACCAGATCAAACCTCAGTAGTCCTGCCATATACAGTCATGAATGGTGGTGGACAATTAAACAACTAAAGGGAGGAGGGGGCTCCAGGAACATTCCCATCCTCCAAGATGATGCAGCCTAGCACATGAGTGCCAAAGACTTTTGAAGCATTTGCAGCCATCTTCAGCCAGAAGTACTGTGTGATGATCCATCTCGGCCTCCCACTGAGATCCCCACAATCACAGTAGTCATTCTTCAGCCACTTTGATTTATTCCACATGATATCAAGAAACGGCTGAGCAAACTGGATATAGTAAATGCTGTGGGCCCCAACAACATCCCTAATGCAGTGCTGAAGACTTGTGCTCTAGAACTAGCTGTGGTTCTAGCTAGCCAAGTTGTTCCAGTACAGTTACATCACTGGCATCCACCTGACAAAGCAAATACAGCCAGTTACCACCCCATCAGCCTACTCTCAATCATCAGTAAAGAGATGGAAGGTATTGTTGACAGTGCTATCAAGTGGTACTTACCAATAATTTGCTTACCAATTCTCAGTTTGGATTCTGCTAGGTCTACTCAGCTCCAGACATCAACATAGTCCAAACACGGACAAAATAGCTGAATTCCAGAGGTGAGATGAGAGTGACTGGCCTTGGCATCAAGGCAGCATTTGACCACTTGTGACATCAAGGAGCCCTCGTAACTGAAGTCAATGGGAATCAGGGGGAGTACTCTTCACTGGCTGGAGTCATACCTAGCACGAAGAAAAGTAGTTGTGCTTATTAGAGACCAATCATCTCAGCTCCATGACTTTACTACAGGATTTCCATGTGGTGGTGTCCTGGGGCCAGCTTTCTTCAGCTGCTTCATTAATAACATTCTCCCATAATAAGGTAAGAAGTGGGGATGCTCGCTGATGGTTTCATAGTGTTCAGTTCCATTTGCAACTCCTCAGATAATGAAGCATTTCTTGCCCACTTTCAGGCTTTAACTGATAAGTGGCAAGTAACATCTGCACCACATGCATACCAGGCAATGACTATCTTCAATAAGAAAAAGTCTAACCACCTCCCTTTGACATTCAATGACATGACCATTGTTGAACTCCCACCATCAACATCCTGGAACTCTCTACCTGACAGTACCTTCAACACATGGACAGCAGCGATTCAAGAAATCTGCTCACTGCCAGTTTCTCAAGTGCATCCAGGGTTTGACAATAACTGTGGGCCTTGCTAGCAATGCACACATCTCATAAAGGAGTAAAAAGACACTTTATGACAGAGGACCCCTAATCGTGATCTGGAGGAGCAACCCTGGGTGATCTGTCCAGTGCCCAGGGGTGTGCATCACAATTAACAGAGACATATCTGCAACCTCAGGTGAGATCAGCATAGGTCAAGAGAGTTAGTTTGAACCAACAATTATGCCCCTGGCTTCCAGAAAGTGGATATTTTGTGGATTCAATTCCAATCTAGAATTACCAGATTTAAGAAGATCTCTTCTTCAGAGGATCACAGAATCGTTACAGTGCAGAAAGAGGCCATTGGGCCTCTCGTGTCTGCACTGCTCTCTGAAAGAGCAATTCCCTCAGTTCCATTCCCCCACCTTCTCCTCATAACCCTGCACATTCTTTCTTTTCAAAAACTGTCTAATTCCCTCTTGAATGCTTCAATTGAACCTGCCTTCACCACGTTCTCAGGCAACGTATTCCAGAACTTAGCCACTCGCTGCATGAAAAATATTTTCCTCATGTCACTTTTGCTTCTCTTAACAAATACTTTAAATCTGTGCCCTCTTTTTCTCAATCCTTTCACGAGTGGAAACAATTTCTCTCTATCATTATTCTGTTGTAAATACTCTCTCTGGACCAATGCTTTGTCTTTCACCACAAGCATTAACACACTCTTTGCCTTTGTCCCAGGACAGTTTTGTTATTTAACCTCTCCTGCCCTCTGCCCTATAACACACCTCCCCTTTTGTTCTCTTCCCCACCATACACCCAACCCCCTTCACTTGCTGAAAACCTAATTATTTTCTAACCTTTGCCAGTTCTGAAACTTTAATTCTGCTTCTCTCTCCACAGATGCTGCCTGACCTGCTGAGTATTTCCAGCACTTTCTGTTTTTATTTCTCTCTACCTACTCTGTCCAGACCCCTCATGATTTTGAATACCTCTATCAAATCACCTCTCAGCCTTCTCCTTTCCAAGGCAAATAGTCCTAACTTCTCCAATCTATCTTCATAACTGAAACTCCTCATCCCTGGAACCATTCTCATGAATCTTTTCTGTACTCTCTCCAATGCCCTTACGTCTTTCCTAAGGTGCGGCGCCCAGAACTGGAAGCAATACTCCAGCTGAGGTCGGACTAGTTTCTTATACAAGTTCAACATAACTTCCTTGCTCTTGTACTCTATGACCCTATTAATAAAACCCAGGACACTGTATGCTTTATTAACCGCTCTCTCATCCTGTCCCACCACCTTCAATGACTTATGCACATATGCACCTAGGTCCCTTTGCTCCTGCACCCCCTTTAGAATTGTACCCTTTATTTTATGTTGTCTCTCCATGTTCTTCTTACCAAAATGAATCACTTCACATTTCTTTGCATTGAACTTTATCTGCCACCTGTCTGCCCATTCCACCAACTTGTCTACGTCATTTTGAAGTTCTTTTTTTAACTGGCGCTTCCCAACTATTGTCAGAGTACCTTACCCCAGTAAATGTTCTGTATCCATAATAATTAGTAACACAGTGTACATGTTACAGTAGTTTTTAAGCTCAGTTGTTTGCTCAAGTAGTAGAAAATAACAAATGGTTTGCAATGACTCTGCTTTACTATACTAAGAATGATATTCTTATGCATCATCTATGGAAGCTACTTGGCCTGACTATCAAAGGTTTCAGAGGTTGTCTGATTTGAGATAGGATAACAAAGAACAAAGAATAGTACAGCACAGGAACAGGCCATTCGGCCCTCCAAGCCTGCGCCGATCTTGATGCCTGCCTAAACTAAAACTAACATTTTGAAGCAGTGACTGAGACAAATTAAATTTAAATCAATGCCTATTAATCTTAAAAAGGAAACATGTCAAGCAGACACAAATTTGAACAAATCCTAAAAAAAGTTTGTATTTGAATTGATTGGCTTGTCCTCTTCCTCAGATTTTAGACACCGACAATCGACATATGATCTCTAACAATTGTATTAAGTTATGCTGGGACATGATCACTGCAAATTTGATTTTTAAACCATTTTTTGTGTAGCTAAATGAAAGGTGCCAATATAATATGAATCAGGACAAAAGTGCTTCACTTCTGTCAAGTCCTTCTCCTGAGACTTGTTTCAAGGTCAATATTTAAGCATTTTATTTAGTTTCTAGAAAATGCTAAACAAAATAAAATGCTTGATCTCAAGTCACTTAAAAACTGTGACAGTCAATAATTAATGATGAAAGATGATTTTAAGTTATTTAATGTTCAAAGAGAGGCAAATTTTAAATTGCTGTTGTGCTTGCATAAAAGTATGGGAAAATACATCTGTGACTGTCCATGGATTTTGTTGTGATTTCCATGATATTTCATATTTGTTTTACTGCAACTATGCCACAATTTCCCCAAAATTTACATTGAAAAGTTTTAGACCTATGAGGCCAAAGGAACAAAAGAAACAGTGGTGCAGAATTGGACACTGGGCCTGGCCAGATGGATGAAAGTGGTACTTTCTGTCCTGCATAGTCATACGTTCACATGACACTGCTGTAGTAGGAGTGCTGCTTTTCTAAGCTCAGAGTCCAAGGATGTGTTGTCAAGTCTTCGAACCTGTTATTTCATCTGAAAGCACTGGTAATCTTCCCAGTTCAAGTTTGTAGCTAATGTATTATTTTCTCTCTACTTGATGGATTTTCTTGTACTATATTTTCTTTGTGAGTTTGCAAGAAAAGTTTGGATGATAGCATTCTGATACTTTGCTGAATAATAAAGAACCATAATGTGGAGGATAACTCATTAAGCCACAAGTGTTAATTCCCTCTGTCCTCTCTAAATGATGCTTATATTCCCACCAAGGGTGCATTTCTGCTATTGGATGTTTACACCCCTTTTCTCTTTCTTTTGCTACTCCTAATGCTGACTTTAGCTCTTGCATTTTGTGTGTTGGTCTCTTTCTCTCCATCTCCCTAACACATTATCACAGTCTCTATTTCTCTGCATATTTTCCATCATTTGCTGATAGCAATAAAATCAGTGTGAATGTAAAGTGGGGAGATTTTTCTTTATAGTCACACTATTACATTAACATTAGAAATAGAGAACATGGTGCCCCTGCCTTTTATCTCTTCCTGCATCTGTCTAACTGTTCCTGTGAGGCCAATGTTAAGCCTCCATCACCAAGCGAGAATGATGTGTGGGAAGAGTTAAGATCAGGCCAGGTCCACTCCAAGCCTGCACTGCCAAAGCCAAAGGTTGGCCAGGGCATCCGCTCTAGATAAAGAAGGCCTAATTTAAATCTTAAAACCACAACCCAATGTCATTGGTTCCGGGTCAGCGTTTTAACTTTTGAATACAGGACGCCTGCTCGAGGCCAACTTTGACAGCTGAACCATGGCAGAAGGTACTGGCTGGCCAGAAGAAACCAAAGAAAGTTTAAAAAAAATTACTTTTCTGTGAAATTTTTATGATACCAGGAGGAACAGGAGTGTTCCTCCAGGGCCCCGCATAGAGGCCTTTGGCATCTCCAGACCCAGCCTTGCCTCTCTCCCTCAGCACTCGCATCAGCTGCCAAAACCCTTGACCAACCCTGAGGTTATGCCAAGGACTATTCCTGTGTTCTATGGATCCTAACTTGCTTGTTATTCCCATCAGTCTTGCTGGTTTTAGGAGGGAGCTTGTCCAGGATTATTTAAAAGAAGCCCAGGGGAAGTTTTCCCTCTGATCCACAACTATAGAATTGTCTCTCTATGTTCTTCCTACCAAGATGAATCACAGAATCACAGAATCGTTACAGCGCAGAAGGAGGCCATTAGGCCCATCATGTCCACACCGGCTCTCTGAAAGAGCAACTGCCTCAGTTCCATTCCCCTGCCTTCTCCCCGTCACCCTGCACATTCTTCCTTTTCATATAACTGTCAAATTCCTTTTTGAATGCTTCAATTAAGCCTGCCTCCACCATGTTCTCAGGCGGCGCATTCCAGACCTTAACCACTCGTTGTGTGAAAAAGTTTTTCCTCATGTCACTTTTGATTCTCTTACCAAATACTTTAAACCTATGTCTTCTCATTCTCGATCTTTTCACGAGTGGGAACAGTTTCTCTCTATCTACTCTGTGCAGACCCCTCATGATTCTGAATACCTCCATCAAATCACCTCTCAGCCTTCTCTTCTCCAAGGAAAACAGTCCTAATTTCTCCAATTTATCTTCATAACTGAAATTTCTTATCCCTGGAACCATTCTCGTGAACCTTTTCTGTACTCTCTCCAATACCCTCACGTCTTTCCTCAAGTGCGGGGCCCAGAATGGGACGCAATACTCCAGCTGGGGCCGAACTAGTGTCTTATACAAGTTCAACATAATTTCCTTGCTCTTGTACTCTACGCCCCTATTAATAAAGCCCAGAATACTGAATGCATTATTAACCACTCTCTCAACCTGTCCTGCCTCTTTCAATGACTTATGCACATATACACCTAGGTTCCTCTGCTTCTGCACCCCCTTTAGAATTGGACCCATTATTCTATATACTAGTCTTAAACAAGACTGCCAGTTAAAATCAACCCCTATATCTCACTCCCTCTCTGTGTTTCTCTGTCAGTAAGTATCCCTATCTGTGTCTTCTGTTCTCTGTATCTGCCTCTCTCAGTTTCTGCCTTTCTTTGTAACTGCCTCTTGTTTCTTCATATGTCCCTGCCTGTCTGGGTATCTGCCTATCTCTGTAGCCATATTTCTCTTACTCTTTCTGTCCTTCACTATCTCCTTCTCTTTGCATATCTTTGCAATTCTCTCTATGTATCTCTGAAAATGGGAGAAATAGGAGAAAGAGAGAAAACGTAAAATGAAAATGCATCGGGTCTGAAATAAAACACGAAACGTTGGACCTGTTCTCCAGGAAAATCAGCCATAGTGAGTCTGCCAGTCTTGTAAAGAGATAAATATAGATAGTCACAATGAGTACAAACCCTTGACCAGCACAGGGGTCCAAGTCCAAGTCCGAATTGTTAACCTGGCTCCCCATCTTCTCTGGGTCTGCTTCTTTATCTTTCTCACTCACCCTCTTCTGTTGCTAGCTATCCTTCTACCTGACCGGACTTGTATCCCAGGATCTGTACCTGCCTCTCTTTGTATCTTTTGTATCTCCCTTTCTCTCTCTTCCTGGCTCTTGCTGACCTATTTTCTTTATTTTTTGTCTCTGTAGCTGAACAAAGATCAGCAGCAAAATAGTTCACTCTCCTGCATTATTACCCCTTTTGCTTCACTGATTACCTCAATGCAAAAGCAGCCTGCATAAGACTTTCATAAAAGGGCAGACATATGTATATAGGGCCTGATATTTAATTCCAATGTTGGGTGTTCAGGTGTTAAAAAAGCTGCCATAATTTCTCCCTTGATTGACAGGAGACAAATATTTGCAGAACCACAGTCTGTCCTTCTTGCAGCCACTTTTCAATTCCAAAATGATTTTATCAATTCAAAATCAGCTTTCTGTCTAGCAGAACTGATTTAAGTGGGGTCATCAGTATGATTGCAGCAATAAAGCTTAAACAACGTTTGAAAGCAGAATGGTAAGAGCTGGAGTTGCTTCATATCTAATCAGATGACCTATTTGGAATAGCTAGTTGTCTTCATTACCACTGCCACCTCCCATAGATGCTAACAATATGTACAATGGTGTCCAGCAACCATGGGTACTTTCAAGCCACTCATTGCCCCTTCCATCATTTGTCTCCTCTGTCTCTTCAGTCAAAAAGGGCCAATTTTATGCCAATAACCTGCCAAAAATGGTATGAAATATTTGAGACATTGACTTGTAGGAATGGTGGTTCCTTAAGTGTGTGCAGCCTTCCAGTACCTCACTCAAACCTAGATAATAAGCGTCAGCAGGAAACTTTAACACAGTGGAGCCAGATGGGGGGAGGGGAGGGAGGGGTGGGGCACAACAAACTCTTTTCCATTCCCACTTGATGCTAACATATGCACACTTTTCAACCAGCCTGACAAATTGCACTTCCAGAGCATAGTAAAATATCCCAAAGCACTTCACAGGAGCACATACTGACAAAAAATTGACACTGAGCCAAAGAAGGAGACCTTGGAACAGGTGACCAAAGGCTTGGTTAAAGAGGTAAATATTAAGTATTAAGGAGTGTATTAAAGAAAGAAGTTTAACCTCGGTGGTGGGGAACCTTCTAGAAATTATAATTCAGGACAAAATTAATAGTCACTTGGGCAAATGCGGATTAATTAGAGAAAGCCAGTACAGATTTGTGAAGGGCAAATCATCTATAACGAACTTGCTGGAGTTTTTTGATGAGGTAACAGAGAAGGTTGATCAGGGTAGTGTTGTTGATGTGGTGTACATGGACTTCCAAAAAGCATTTGATAAAGCGCCACACAACAGACTTGTGAGAAAAGTTATAATTCATGGAATAAAAGGGACAGTAGACGAAATTGGCTAGGTGACAGGAAATGGAGAGTAGTGATTACTGGATGTTTTTCAGACTGGAGGAGGGTTTGTAGTGGAGTTCCCCAAGCGTCGGTTTTAGGACCCTTGCTCTTCCTGATATATATTAATGACCTAGACATTGGTGTACAGGACACAATTTCAAAATTTGCAAATGATATGAAACTTGGAAACATTGCGAACTGTGAGGGGGATAGTGTAGAACTTCAAAAGGACATAAACAGGTTGGTGGAATGGGCAGACAAGTGGCAGATGAAATTTAATGCCGAGTAGTGTGAAGTGATTCATTTTGGTAGGAGGGATGCAGAGAGACATGATAAAATAAAGGGTACAATTCTAAAGGGGTGCAGGAGCAGAGGGACCTGGGTGTATGCGTGCATAAATCATTGAAGATGGCAGGACAGGTTGAGAGAGCTGTTAATAGAGCATACAGCATCCTAGACTTCATTAATAGCGGCGTAGATTACAAAATCACGGAAGTTAAACTTGTATAGAAGACCGGTGCAGCCTCAATTGGAGTATTTTGTCCAGTTCTGGGTGCCATACTTTAGGAAAGATGTAAAGATATTAGAGCGAGTGCAGAAAAGGTTCATGAGAATGGTTCCAGGGATGAGGAACTTCAGTAACAAGGATAGAGTGGAGACGCTGGGACTATTTTCCTTGAGAAGAGAAGTTTGAAAAGAGATTTGATAGAGGTGTTCAAAATCATGAGGGGTCTGGACAGAGTAGATAGGGAGAAACTGTTCCCATTTGTGGAAGGATCGAGAACAAGAGGGCACAGATTTAAGGTAATTGGCAAATGAAACAATGGCGACATGAGGAAAATCTTTTGCACACAGCGAGTGGTTAGGATCTGGAATACACTACCTGAGACTCTGGTGGAGGTAGATTCAATTGAGGCATTCAAGAATGAATTGGATTGTTATCTGGAAAGGAAGAATGTGCAGGGCTGCAGGGAGAAGGTGGGGGAGTGGCACTCGGTAAATTGCTCTTTCACAGACACAATGGATCAAATGGCCTCTTGCTGTGCTGTAACAATTCTGTCATTCTGTGTTTTTGTGAAAGAGCACTGGAGAGGCAGAGACATTTGGGGAGAGAAATCCATATCTTAGCACCAAGGCAGTTGAAGTATAGATAATATGTTAAACCTATGGACTCCTAGATGATTCGATACTATATATGATGTAATTTATTTATTCATGGAGGTAACCCACAAAATATGTTCTTTAACAAAGGAAGAAGTCACCTCTGACTATCTCCTTTTTTACATGCTTGGGAGAAATTACAACAAAGTATCCAGAAAATGTATCACCTTATTCGCAAACAGAATTATGAGCTTCAACAATTATCCAATGATTAAAACATTTTTCTTAAAGTCATTTAAGCCAAGAACTCGCTTATAGCAGAAAGGATTTGTGACAAAATCTCACTGTTAACCGAAACAAAATTTAATTATGCACTGTGTATCACTCTGATCTGGCCTACACCATTCAGAATAGTTTAAGCGACAATGGTTTCTACTGTAACATTCTATACTGGCTCAATAGTCATTACATTACTACACTGAGTCATGTGTTTCACAGTTTCATTAAATATTCCTTAATATATTACTGTAACTAATTTCTGAAAATGGAACTCATTATTTTAATTATCATACCACTAATTACATCTCTCTCCTGTTAATGAAAAGTCATTTTTTCCTTAGTTCCATTCGTCTGAATATTTGCCAGTCAAAGATTTAGAGCAAGAAATTAGTCTTGTTAGTGTCTTTTTTTGAGGTGGTAAGATTGCCTTACATCTCCAAAATGGCATCCGCGATGCACACGCACACTTTTGGGCCGAATTGCGCCAGGCTCCATATTGATAAAGTGCGTGCAGTGAACAGCCATTGAAAGTATACACAGCAGACAGGACAATACTCTTTTGATGTCGGTGGTGCCATTTTGAAGATCAACTCTCTAGCTCATGCCCTTGCATTAAGCTCGCACAGCTAAATGTGCATTCAGCAGCAGGAAAGGCAGTCCTCCAGCACTGTTTTAAGGAATCATCAACAAATCACAGAATCACAAAATCGTTAGAGTGCAGAAGGAGGCCATTCGGCTGCACCAGCTCTCCGAATGAACAATTCACCGAATGCATTCCCCCTGCTTCTCCCCGTAACCCTGCACATTCTTCCTTTTCCAATTACAGTCTATTTCCCTTTTGAATGCCTGATTGAACCTGCCTCCACCACACTCTCAGACAGTGCATTCCAAATCCTAACCACTGGCTGCGTGAAGAAGTTTATCCTCATGTTGCTTTTGATTCTTTTGCCAATTACTTTAAATCTGTGCCCTCTCGTTCTTGATCCTTTCACGAAGGGGAACAATTTTTCTCTATCCACTCTGTTTTGACCCCTCATGATTTTGAATACCTCTATCAAAACTCCTCTCAACCTTCTCTTCTCCAAGGAAAAAGTTCCAACTTCCCCAATCTATCTTCATAGCTGAATTTCTCAACCCTGGAACCATTCTCGTGAATCCTTTATGTACTTAAGTGTGAAAATAGATAAGTCCCCTGGGCCAGATGGGATTTATCCTAGGATTCTCTGGGAAGCCAGGGAGGAGATTGCAGAGCCTTTGTCCTTGATCTTTATGTCGTCATTGTCGACAGGAATAGTGCCGGAAGACTGGAGGAAAGCAAATGTTGTCCCCTTGTTCAAGAAGGGGAGTAGAGACAGCCCTGGTAATTATAGACCTGTGAGCCTTACTTCGGTTGTGGGTAAAATGTTGGAAAAGATTATAAGAGATAGGATTTATAATCATCTTGAAAAGAATAAGTTCATTAGCGATAGTCAGCACGGTTTTGTGAAGGGTAGGTCGTGCCTCACAAACCTTATTGAGTTTTTCGAGAAGGTGACCAAACAGGTGGATGAGGGTAAAGCAGTGGATGTGGTGTATATGGATTTCAGTAAGGCGTTTGATAAGGTTCCCCATGGTAGGCTATTGCAGAAAATACGGAAGTATGGGGTTGAAGGTGATTTAGAGCTTTGGATCAGAAATTGGCTAGCTGAAAGAAGACAGAGGGTGGTGGTTGATGGCAAATGTTCATCCTGGAGTTTAATTACTAGTGGTGTACCGCAAGGATCTGTTTTGGGGCCACTGCTGTTTGTCATTTTTATAAATGACCTGGATGAGGGTGTAGAAGGGTGGGTTAGTAAATTTGCGGATGACACGAAGGTCGGTGGAGTTGTGGATAGTGCCGAAGGATGTTGTAGGGTATAGAGGGACATAGATAGGCTGCAGAGCTGGGCTGAGAGATGGCAAATGGAGTTTAATGCAGAAAAGTGTGAGGTGATTCACTTTGGAAGGAGTAACAGGAATGCAGAGTACTGGGCTAATGGGAAGATTCTTGGTAGTGTAGATGAGCAGAGAGATCTTGGTGTCCAGGTACATAAATCCCTGAAAGTTGCTACCCAGGTTAATAGGGCTGTTAAGAAGGCATATGGTGTGTTAGCTTTTATTAGTAGGGGGATCGCGTTTCGGAGCCACGAGGTCATGCTGCAGCTGTACAAAACTCTGGTGAGGCCGCACCTGGAGTATTGCGTGCAGTTCTGGTCACCGCATTATAGGAAGGATGTGGAAGCTTTGGAAAGGGTGCAGAGGAGATTTACTAGGATGTTGCCTGGTATGGAGGGAAGGTCTTACGAGGAAAGGCTGAGGGACTTGAGGTTGTTTTCGTTGGAGAGAAGGAGGAGGAGAGGTGACTTAATAGAGACATATAAGATAATCAGAGGGGTCGATAGGGTGGATAGTGAGAGTCTTTTTCCTCGGATGGTGATGGCAAACACGAGGGGACATAGCTTTAAGTTGAGGGGTGATAGATATAGGACAGATGTTAGAGGTAGTTTCTTTACTCAGAGAGTAGTAGGGGCGTGGAACGCCCTGCCTGCAACAGTAGTAGACTCGCCAACTTTAAGGGCATTTAAGTGGTCATTGGATAGACATATGGATGAAAATGGAATAGTGTAGGTCAGATGGTTTCACAGGTCGGTGCAACATCGAGGGCCGAAGGGCCTGTACTGCGCTGTAATGTTCTAATTCTACTCTCTCCAATACCTTCACATCTTTCCTAAAGTCCGGTGCACAGAACTGGGCATAATACTCCAGCTGAGGCCGAACTAGTGTCTTATACTAGTTCAACATAACCTCCTTGCTATTGTATGCTATGCCCCTATTAATAAACCCCAGGATACTGTATGCTTTATTAACCACTCTCTCAACCCGTCCTGCCACCTTCAATGATTTATGCGAATATAGCCCCAGGTCTCTCTCCTTTCCACCCCCGTAATGGCAGAACAGCACAGAAGGAGGCCATTCAGCCCATCAAGTCCATACTTACTCTCTGTAGAGCAATCCAATTCGTCCCATTCTCCGGCTCCATCTCCGAAGCCCTGTAAGTTTATTTCCCTCAAGTGCCTGTCAAATTTCCTTTTGAAATCATTCATCATCTCAGCTTTCACCACCCTCATAGGCAGTGAGTTCCAGGTTATTACCACTCACTGTGTGAAAAAGTTCTTCCTCACATTCCCCTGCATCTCTTGCCCAAAACCTTAAATCTGCATCCCCTCATTCTTGTACGATCAGCCTATAGGAACAGCTTTTCTTTGACTACTTTATCCAAACCTGTCAGAATCTTGTATATCTTTATCAAATCTCCCAGCAATTTCCCTTACTCCAAGGCAAGCAACCCCAGATTTTCCAACCTCACCTTGTAGCTAAAATCCCTCATCCCCGGAACCATTCTTGTAAATCTCCTACGCACCCTTTCACAAACACATCCTTCCTAAAGTGTGGTGACCAGAACTGGATGCAATACACTTGCTATGGCTGAACCATAGCATTATAAAGATTCAGCATAATCTCCCTGGTTTTGTATTTAATACCTCTATTTATGAAGCCCAAGTTCCCAGCTGCTTTGCTAACTACTCTATTAATATGTCGTGCCACCTTTATAGATCTATGCACATGAACTCCCAGGTCCCTCTGTCCCTGTACACTCTGTAGTACTGTACCATTTAGTCTATATCGCCTTTCCCTACCTCTTTTGCCCAAATTTATCACCTCCCATTTCTCTGTATTAAATTCCATCTTCCACTTATCTGCCCATTCTGTTAGCTTATCTATGTCTTGTTGCAGTTGATTGGTATCATCATTACTCACAGTTACACCTCCCAGTTTGGTATCATCTGCAAATTTTTAAATTTTACTCTGTATTCTAATGTCCAAGTCATTTATCTATATCAAAAAAAATCAGTGGTCCTAGCTCTGAACCTTGGAACACCGCCTTTCTACCACCCTCCAGTCTGAAAAAAAAAACATTTACCAGACTCACTGTTTACTCTCTGTTATGCCGAGTGAAAACATATCATATTCCTAACTTTTAGGATATGAGCTTTATTCAACATAGACTCTTTGAAATTGACTTTTCCTTTAAAAAAGTGGACTGCAAAGATGGCCACCGAAGGTCAGATGACTTGGCCTGTGTATTCAAAAACTACCTCACTGACTCAAAAAGACAAACGGATACATTCCAGACTAAGAGGTGTTAACTACACCCAACCTAAAACCATTGAGAGACATTCCTGAATTGAATGGATTTCTTCTGAGACAAAGAAGTTGTGAAGTAATCACATCATAACAGAATGGTACGACATGAATAAATAACCTGGTCCATTATGTGGCTTCACCAGGGGAGAAGGCCAAGTGTCAACTAACAGAAGTGCTAATGTGATGGATTTTAATATTAAGAGGTAGCCCTCTGGAGAGAGAGAGTAGATCAAGCAACATCAAAGCTGTGGCTGTGGAAGGATCCAGCTAGGCAAGAAGAAGTCATCTTGCTGCTAATTCTGCACTTCAACTTGCTGCAACAGAGAACTGAAAGTGACCACCACGTCCAGTCTGAAGTCTTACCCACTAGAAATCTACAACACCTCCACAAGTTCAAGACTACAAACACCCAGGTCTGCACGTTTAAAACAGACTGTCATCCTTAGAAGATTCAACAGGTTTACAGTAAACTACAAACACCAACCACACCTTGAAATCTTACCCTTTAGCCTTCTATCTTCTCTTGAGAGTGCATGCAAGAGTGAATGCATGTGTGAATGATGTTGCAAACATTTTGAGGAATGAATATTGTTTAATAAATAGTTAATCTGTTTTAAACCTACAAGAAAACCTGTCATTTGTCTGTTTATTTGACCCTAGAAAAACACTCAGAGACAAACTCATTATTTTAGCCAAAACACAATTTTTATTTAGAGATACAGCACGGAAACAGGCCCTTCGGCCCACCAAGTCTGTGCCGACCATCAACCACCCATTTATACTAATCCTACATTAATCCCATATTCCTACCACATCCCCACCTTCCCTCAATTCCCCTACCACTTACCTATACTAGGAGCAATTTATAATGGCCAATTTACCTATCAACCTGCAAGTTTTTGGCTGTGGGAGGAAACTGGAGCACCTGGCGAAAATCCACATGGTCACAGGGAGAACTTGCAAACTCCACACAGGCAGTACCCAGAATCGAACCTGGGTCGCTAGAGCTGTGAGGCTGCAGTACTAACCACTACGCCACTGTGCTGCCCATTATGACCACGAATGTGGTCAGTTGGGAGGTGAGCAGTGGGAACCTCCCAAACTCCTTACCACATGTCCATAACATGTCCTGTAGCCAGTTTTTTTATCCAAGCTGATACTGACCCTTCTAATTCAATGAGCCTTAACTTTGGTAACCAGATTTTTTTGTGGTACTTTGTCAAAGCATTTCTTAAAATCCATATATACAACATTCATTTCTTTCTCTTCATCAACCTTTACTGTTACCTCACCAAAAAAAAATAACTCAAGTAGTCAAGCATGATTTATTTATTTATTTATTTTTATTTAGAGATACAGCACTGAAACAGGCCCTTCGGCCCACCGAGTCTGTGCCGACCATCAACCACCCATTTATACTAATCCTACACTAATTCCATATCCCTACCACATCCCCACCTGTCCCCTATATTTCCCTACCACCTACCTACACTAGGGGCAATTTATAATGGCCAATTTACCTATCAACCTGCAAGTCTTTGGCATGTGGGAGGAAACCAGAGCACCCGGAGGAAACCCACACAGACACAGGGAGAACTTGCAAACTCCACACAGGCAGTACCCAGAATTGAACCCGGGTCGCTGGAGCTGTGAGGCTGCGGTGCTAACCACTGCGCCACTGTGCCTGGTTTCCAGGCAAAGGCAAGTGCAATGGTGATATGGTAGGGTTAAGAGGGCGAATGCTGTCTTCCTGAGAGAGGACAGCATGTTCATGCACCTTGGAGCCACTGCCACTTCCCCGTAATCAGTGATCCTGGTAATCCATTGGAGGACAGGTTGCTAAATTGCTGTGAGATGCTGAAAGCCCCTTTACATGCTGTAACCAACAGCCATGAAGACAGCAGTCTGAATTTGCAGGACACCAAGCTGATCTTCCACTGCAATAGAAGATGCAGCATCGGCCAGCAGATGCTTCAACATGGTTGGGTCCACAGGTGTCCAAACAGAGGAAAGTGTGTCATTGAGTGTCATGCAATCTGTTTTGGCTGATGTAGCTGTCATTGTTGAATAGACAGCAGTGTGCAAGCTGTGAGATGTGGGTCTGAGGCTCACAATAGTGCTAAGTGTGTGAGGGTGAGCACATCAATGTTTGGGATGAGTCCTGATCGATAGAGATTGTAGATGGGTGAGTTAAAGGGGTGTGATGAATTGAGCAGTGCCCAAGGCTAGTGGTACAGTTGGTAGAATATGGCATTTGAAAATGCACTCACTGACCTTGACCACTCGTGTGAGGTCATTAAACTGCTAACTGCACTGCATCCAGGTTCTCGGGGCTTGACTTCTGCCATTGACCTCCATGACTATCTAATTGCATTACCTTTTGAGTGTGTGTCTGGAGGGCCTCCTGGCCCCCTGTGGCTACAAGACATCTCTCTTACTTTCCACTTCCTCCGCCAAGGCCTCCAGTGTAACATCTGGAAACTTTGGAAACTGCACTTGCCTCTGTTTTGCCATTCTTCACTGTTTTCCAGGTCAGATTAACTTCCTTCATGCCTGCCAGAACCTGCTTCAGCCATAATGCACTTCCCCTTTATGAGATGCAGGTTAACTTTAAGTGGTGCCAGCATGCTACGATTTTGGCCCTTTGTTGATGCATGCCACCAATGAACAACATCGTTAGTACTGGCTGAAGTCAGCATTCAAATAAGCAGGCAGCACAAAGTTGGCATGCTGCCTGCATTGCATTCAAAGGGATTGCATCGTGATTCCTGTGCCCATTTTCGGGGGCTATCCAATTTAGCCCCCTTAGGTCCTGAATTTGTGCTGTGGAATATTAATACATAAACATTTGCTTAAATGTTACATTCCCAGCAAATATGGGCTTGGGACCACCAGTAGCACAGGTGGGCTTAAACCAGGAACTCAGGGGCTGACCTCACCAGAAGAAATGATCGCAGAATGCCTGTTCTGGATTGCAGTTAGCTGGGGAAATCTAGCCAAGCAGCAGCTATAAAGGACCTGCTGCATTTCATTAAAGTAGAGGACAGCTTTTGCTTGGCCACAAAATCACTGCATAATCATTGCATTATCATGATTGCTGGGGTACACTATCAGCCTACAAAGAGATGCAGGGCAAAGAGGATGTGCACGATAATGGAGGTAGGTCCTCAGAGCAGGACAGCATCCACCTGTTAAAACAAGCTGTTCAGATGGAGAGGGCAGAGAAAGCAAATGTAGCCAGAATTGGAAGAAAAATATTGATAAAGTTTTCAAGTATCAGGAGGAGTGCCAAGATAGGTATTCCCACCATTGGACAGACTATTAGGATTGGGGCATAGCATTCACTACACTAACAAAGTGTGTGGTCCGCTGCCATCTCAGGAATCTGGCATGCAAAGCATGAAAAACCTGTCATTTTTTCTACCCAGTTGTTTATTAAATAAAGCTACAGGACACACACAGTAAGAGTGAAATTGGTCTTCACTAATAGCACAGAACAAATGATAATGAACCAAAAGCACATTTTACTCTCGCTTGATTTTCTTTCAAATCAGGTGGGGTGTGAAACAGGCTGATAATTTGTTATCTCCCATTTTATACTACTGCCAAAGACATATTTCACCCCAAATTTCTATGAAGCACTTAACTACTTTGAACTAAATGTTGAGAGCTGTGTTCTGTACAAACACTGCCAATGCAACTCCATTGTAACAGTTGTCTGTGCTTTTAGGAAAAAGCTGCACAAAGCCATTAATACTAAGCTTACTAAAGTAGTTCATCATCCATTGAACCATTTAATTTTATATCAAGATCCTCCTTTAGACTGGTCTGGCTTTTTGAATGCGCCCAACTCCCCTCTTTTCCCATAGCTGAAATATTTTGGCATCTAATCACAGTCTGAAGGTATTTCCTCTCAAAACTCTTGTAACATGCCTTTCTTTACTTTCTAGAGGGTCTTTCTCAGTTAATCCAAATGGCACCAAAATCTGAGATAGTGCACTGAGGCTGTTTCACAAACTCCAACTAGCAAAAACACCAACAGAGAGCCTGGGTACTTTGAGGCTGCAGTAATAAGTCAGGAGAAGTACAATGGGGTGGCAGTGAGGGCACAGAAATCAACTGGTGTGAATTACAGTGCTGAGAGTTCATCTGCTCATGGGTCAGAGATTGGTGAGATGAGATGAGGTTTTGACACTGTGCTGAGGATGCTCCGGGGGTTGTTACAGGATATGCGGCTGCGCGCCTCCAACTCCTTCATGGCACTGCAGCAAATCCTGCAGAACATAGCAACTCCATAGGCATCTGCAAGGGCAGTTCCCACAGATAGAGGCCCAGATAACAATAGCTGGAATTTTAAGGGACTGTTTGAGATGGGAATGGAGATCCAAGTCCGGCGGGGGTGGAGGGGAAGCATAAAATAGGGATGGAAGATGTCGGACCAGAAGTCTGATATCTTGACGTCTTTTCCGGATTTTACCATCGGCATCCAACATGGAGGGCGGACTTCATACATCCACGAGGCAGGAAGGCAATTAAGGTATTTAAGAGCCCAATAGACAGCAATTTTATTTATTGTACAAAGCTGTTACTTAGTGCCCAGGAAACATGAATCACACTAACAAGACGATTAAAATTAAAAATCTCCAGAGTTCTGCCCTATTGATTGCAAGTGGTGACAACTAACTATGCAACGAGCTAGCAGTCAAACAAAGTGATGGTATTTTGTTGATCGATTACATGTACAGAATCTTGGTCTAGCAATGCAAGCTGGAGAATGCTGCAGTTGCTGGCAGGTTCCATATTGATTACAAGCCGGAACAAGTATCTACATGAACTCTTCTGAGTCACAGATATTCAAGGATCAAATTAACTCCAGATTTCACACACTGAGGTGATCAATGTGCACAAATTCTGCAGGACAGTGCATGTATAGCCCTTGTACCTGGATACGGAACCCTTCCCCTGCCCTCTCCTAGCTCTTCTGACACTTATTAAATGCCACAGGGGAGGAAATACCATTGGAATCTACATATCCAATATGGGTGCTCTAGTTTTGACATCGTCCCAAATGCCAGGGACATTTGAGTATTTACAATGAGAGGCAACACTGTTTATATTTACCACTGAGTCCCTGGCAGTTGGTGGGGGAAGCGGGACAGCAGGATTGTGGAGCAGCAGCTCTGTCTGGGGTGACAGGGGTGTGGTGCAGGCTGAAATAAAAACAAAAAATGCTGGAAATACTCAGCAGGTCTGGCAAAATCTGTGGCGAGGGAAGCAGAGTTAATGTTTCAGGTCAGTGACCTTTCATCAGAACTAGCAAAGGTTAGAAATGTAATAAATTCTAAGCAAATAAGGTGTGGGCGGGGCAAAATATAACAAAAGAGAAGATATTGATAGGACAGAGGGTCACAGAGAATAACTGACAAGAAGGTCATGGAGCAAAGGCAAAGGCAAAGAGTGTGTCAATGGTATAATGACAAACAAAGTATTAGTGCAGAAAGGATGTTAAATGACAGAATAATGAACAACCTGGCCAAAATGACAAACATGAAAATAAACTGTGGGCAGGCACATGGTAAAAAAATAAATGATGAAACAAACTAAAATAAAATAAAAAGAAAAAAAAAAGAAAACAAAAAATAAAAAAGGGGAGCCAGTCATGCTCCGAAATTATTGAACTCAATGTTCAGTTCGGTAGGCTGTAGCGTGCCTAATCGGTAAATGAGATGCTGTTCCTCAAGCTTGCGTTGATGTTCACTGGAAAATTGCAGCAATCCCAGGACTGAGATGTGCGCACGAGCGCAGGGGAGTATGTTGAAAAGTGACAGGAAGCTCGGGGTCATGTTTTCGGACTGAGCGAAGGTGCTCTGCAAAACCGTCAATCAATCTGCGTTTGGTCTCCCCAGTGCTTCACCTGAAAGGAGTGTTTGGGGCCCTGGATAGCGAGGAGAGAGGAGGTAAATGTGCAGGTATTACACCTCCTACGATTGCATGGGAATGTACAGTGAGAAGGGGATGAGGTGTCAGAGGTAATGGAGGAGTGGACCAGGGTGTCGCGGAGCGACCAAACCCTTCGGAATGCTGACAAGGGAGAGGAGGGGAAGATGTGTTTGGTAGTGACATCACACTGGATGTGGCGGAAAGGGCGGATGATGATCCTTTGGATGTGGAGGCTGGTGGGGTGGAAAGTGATGACTAGGGGAACCCTGTCATGGTTCTGGGAGGGAGAGGAAGGGGTGAGGTATAGGTGCAGGAAATGGGCCAGACACGGTTGAGAGCCCTGTCAACCACAGTGGGGGGGAATCCACGGTGGAGGAAAAAGGAAGACATATCAGAAGTGCTAGTGTGGAAGGTTGCGTCATCAGAGCAGAAGCGTCGGAGAGGGAGAAACTGGGAGAATGAAATGGAGACCTTACAGGAGGCAGGGTGTGAAGAGGTGTAGTCAAGGTAGCTGTGGGAGTCGATGGGCTTATAATAATAAATATTAGTAGACAGCCTATCCCCAGAGATAGAGACAGCGAATTCGAGGAAGGGAAGGGAAGTGTCGGAGATGGACCATGTAAGGGTTAGAGAAGGGTGGAAATTGGAAACAAAGCTGATAATGTTTTCCAGTTCGGGGTGGGAGCAAGAAACGACACCATTACAGTTATCAATGTACCTCTCTATACCTCCATCCCCCACCAGAACGGTTTGAGGGCACTCCACCTCTTCCTTGAACAGAGGCCCAACCAATCCCCATCCACCACCACCCTCCTCCACCCGACTGAACTTGTTCTAACATTGAACAACTTCTCCTTCAACGCCACTCACCTTCTTCAAGTAAAAGATGTTACTATGGGTACCTACGTGTCCTAGTTATGCCTGTCTTTTTGTGGGATATGTCGAACATTCCTTTCTCCAGTCCTACTCAGGGCCCCTCCCTTTATGGTACATTGAAGAATGTATCGGCGCCGTTTCCTGCTCCTGCCCCGAACTGGAAAACTTTATCAACTTTGCTTCCATTTTCAACCCTTCTCTCACCTTTATATGTTTCATCTCTGACACTTCCCTTCTCTTCCTCGACCCCTCTGTCTCCATCTCTGGGGATAGGCTGTCTACTAAAATTTATTATAAACCCACCGACTCCCACGTTTACCTTGACTACACCTCTTCACACCCTGCCTCCTGTAAGGACTCCATTTCATTCTCCCAGTTTCTCCGTCTCTGACGCATCTGCTCTGATGATGCAACTTTACACAATAGCGCTTTTGACATATCTTCCTTTTTTCTCAACTGAGGATTCCCCCCCACTGTGGTTGACAAGGCCCTCAACCGTGTCCGGCCCATTCCCCGCACCTCTACTCTCACCCCTACCCCTCTCGCCCAGAGTACGACAGGCTTCCCCTTGTCCTCACATCCCACCCTACCAGCCTCCACAGCCAAACGATCATCCTTCGCCATTTCCACCACATCCAGCATGATGCCACTACCATCTTCCTCTCCTCTCTCCTGTCAGCATTCCGAAGGGATCGTTCCCTCCACCACACCCTGGTCCACTCCTCCACGCTCCTCCATTACCCCCGACACCTTGTCCCCTTCCCAGGGCACCTTCCCATGAAATTGCAGGAGCTGTAATACCTGCACATTTACCTCCTCTCTCCTCACTATCCAAGGCCCCAAACATTCCTTTCAGGTGAAGCAGCGATTTACTTGTACTTCTTTCAATGTAGTATACTGTATTCACTGCTCACAATGTGGTCTCCTCTACACTGGGGAGACCAAATGCAGATTGGGTGACAGCTTTGCAAAACACCTTCGCTCAGTCCGAAAACGTGACCCCAAGCTTCCTGCCATTTCAACATACTCCCATGCTCTCATGTTCACATCTCTGTCCTGGGCTTGCTACAGTGTTCCAGTGAACATCAGTGCAAGCTCGAGGAACAGCATCTCATTTACCCATGAGGCATGCTACAGCCTGCCGGACCGAACATTGAGTTCGATAATTTCAGAGCATGACTGGCCCCCATTTTTTATTCTTATTTCTTATATGTTTTATTTTTATTTTGTTTTAGTTTGTTTCATCATTAATTTTTTCTTACCATGTGCCTGCCCACAGCTTTTTTCATGTTTGTGCTTTTGACCAGGGCTGTTCATTATTCTGTCATTTCACACCCTCTCTGCACTAACGCTTTGTCTTTCACCACACCATTAAAACACTCTTTGCCTTTGCTCCATGACCAGTTATTCTCTGTGACCCTCTGTCCAATCAACACCATCCCTTTTGTTATCTTTTGCCCCACCCCCGCTTTATTTGCTTAAAACCTATTACATTTCTAATCTCTGCCAGTTCTGATGAAAGGTCACTGACCTGAAACGTTAACTCTGCTTCTCTCTCCACGATGCTGCCAGACCTGCTGAGTATTTCCAGCACTTTTTGTTTTTATTTCAGATTAACAGCATCTGCAGTATTTTGCTTTTATTATTGTGGTGCAGGCTAGTTTGATCTATTTTTGCAATTGAAAGGTTTTGCGTGCAGGCCACTCTATTATCCCTAGGCCACTCTCCTAATGGCAACAAAGGAGGCTCACTGCAAGGGGCGAAGGTTTTGGGTGGGTCTTGCAGGACGGAATGGGGAGATAGGTGGGATGCCCGAAGCAGGGGAGGACCACATTTTTCTTGTGTGGTTCAGTGGAACGTTCCTAGTCCTTCCGTCTCCACAGGGAAATGAAAGCAAAAAGAACTCTAAATAACCTCCTGTGGCTCTGGATTCCCTCCCAACTGTCTTCCCTTTTGGCAAAGCCACAACAGCTTCCCTGCTCGGGTCAGAGTTCAAACTGTAGTCGGGGTCTGATTAAATCATCAGATCCTGAACTGCATATTAAAAAAGGGTCCCACTCGATTTGACCAGGTGCCTGGCATACATTCAGAAGAGTTAGTTAAAATCAGGATTGGCGCATATTAGGCAGGAATTTTTTTTTGACAGGTGAATCATTTTAACCGCCCACCTACCTGGTATCCACCCGGTGGGTCGGGCAAAAATCACCCCAATGTTTCAGCTACCTTAACAGATCGAGGTGCCTTATTGTGCAACAGTACAAGAATGTTCCAGATCATCATTTGCTGGATGCTGTATCACATTACTCTGCAGAGGCCTGAGGTTGAATAATGTGCACGCCAAGCCCCAATTCAGACAAAAGCAGGTTGTAGATACTGAGCAAGGGGGATTCCTGGCAGAACCATGAATGTAGCAAGAAAGGAACTTCCACTACTCGCTCACCGAGCTGGGTCTCTAAAGAAGTGTCCTGTCTGCATGCACTTTATCATGTGGCACACAACACCAAACACATACCAACTTTTCCTCTGATCAGCGACCACCAATATCCATGTTTTGCTGAGCTGCTGCTTTATTCTGTGAGAGAATAAAAGGATGATTTTATAAAGGCTGACAACAAGCAGAAAGTTTCGCCTCTGGGCCGCTTACACTTGGAAATTGTGGATATACATCACATGGTGATCTGACCATTAATTTTAAGGAGACAGAAAATCATGAGCAATGCACTCACCATTTCCCCATATGCAGGAGTTGTGAACAAGGCTCCCTACTCATAGCACTCAATTGCAGTATGGTCCCAAAATGTGGACATGGGTCAAATAAAGAACCACACACTCTCCCATCTTGATTCATGCATCCATCATGTTAGTGTCTTTTCTCTCATTGCGTTTTTTCGGTTCTGGTTTATGTCTTCTAACTTATTCTCCAGTGAAAGACGCAAGTCTTACTGACCGCAGCATTTTGGCGGAAGATGCTTGCGAGTCAGTCAACCTTGTTGTACTAGGCCATGAAGTTGCTTCTGTCACATCTGCAGCCAGTGCTGCCACCTTCTAGCATGTCCATTATCATTTGTTCACTGGGGAGGTAGTGGGAGATCAAGGTGTCGCATTGCCTTGAGACAGCTGCCTCTGGCACACCTATTATATCCAAATCCATGCTGTTGACTGCCAACTCAACATCCCCACTGAGAGCAGAGCTACAGGCAGCAATAAATTCAATGAAGCTTTGCCTCAAGGTTTTCCTAGACTGATCCATAACTATGTTGAAAACGAACACAATTGTCTATTGCAAATTGGATCCCGAGGGCTATATAGCAGCAAACTGTAAACTCACAAGAGATGGCTAGGCCTCAGGGCTCTGTCAATGAGATATCTGTCACAGGCATCTTTGGAGTTGCTTTGCATTTACACCTACATTGCACATAGCTATGGACTCCTCCACACTTCTAGACAGACCTTGCAGGGAATCTTGGACAGACTCAAATTACTGCAGTTAGTGACCCTCTTGAGAAAAAAATTCTATTTTAATTCATAGCCCCTTTGAGATTCAAATCCCAAGGTTCCTAAGTGATGATGGACAGAAGTTTTACAAAGAGGTTTTCGGCTCCCCCACTGCCATCTCCATCTGCCCCTCCTCAGGTAGGCTTTGTCACTGAGGTGCATCCCCTTGAATCTCATTATCTAAACCTCTTTTTTAAATTCGTTCAGGGAGTATGGGCATCGCTGCCTAGGCCAGCAGTTATTGCTCATCCCGAATTACCCTTGTCATGAAGACCCCACCTGCCAAGAATGAGGCATATTAATTTCATCAAATGAACATTAATTTTAAACTGTTGCTGTACTGAACAGATGACCTGTTTAAAGAGATAACAGCAGTGGGAACATTTGCATTCTAAGAGACAGTTGCCTGGAGAGACAGTGGAACTGCTCCCTGACCCAATTAACCCAAATGGATTTTGATCACCAGACATTGAATGTGTAACAAGCCAGCATTCCATCAACCCCTCCCCCACTCCACTGAGGGTGTCTGCTAAGATGGAAAATCCACAAAAAAACACAGGAGAGTTTGTTGAAAAAAAAATCTAGTCACATGACTAACCTGCTGGCCCAGGGTTTTTGAATTGTGTTGACACAGTTTTGAAGAGAGAGACTGCAACTGAATTTGAAGAAGGAGCCTCTCTCCCTTGCTCTCCCTCTCAAATTTCCAGATCCACTGAAGCCACTTAAACCTCAAGAGAGAAGACTCCTACATAGAAACAAGTTTGAAAGCGTGCTCTGAGCCCCAATGAAACAGCAAGATTTAACGGCAATCAAAGATTCGGCAATCAACTCAAAAGACAGTAAATGAACTCCAGTTATTGCTTCGAACTTTTCCGCTTTAGTCTTCTCCTTTTCTGTCTCTACCTGCGTGCGTGTCTATCGAGTATGCATGCTAGTGTGGTTGTGTCGCATATTCATAGTAGCTTTTACCAAATTAGAGTTTTAAGGTTAATACCTTTCTTGTTTAAATCTAAGAAAGCCTGTCTGGTTGATTTCTTTGCCTTACAATTGGAGAGCAGTGAACAAGGATTCACTGAGGGGGGAGCTTAAAAACATGGTGTTTTGAAAAATTAAACCCTGTTATGGTCAAACCAGGCAAAGGCTGAGAGGGAACCCCTAGACCTCTTTTTCACCTGGTCATAACACCCTCGAGTAGGTGGTGGTGAGCTGCCTTCCTGAACTGCTGTAGTCCTTGGGGTGTAGTTACACCCACAGTGCTATTAGGAAGGGAGTGCCAGGATCTTGACCCAACGACAGTGAAGGGATGGCAATATAGTTCCAAGTCAGGATGGTCTGTGGCTTGCAGGTGTTAGTATTCCCATCCATCTTCTGCCTTTGTATTTCTAGGTGGTAGAGGTCGTGGGTTTGGAAGCTGCTGCCTAAGGAGCCTTGGTGAGTTGCTGCAGTGCATCTTGTAGATGGTACACATTGCTGCCACTCTGTGTCAGTTGTGGTGGGAGTGAATGTTGAAGATGGTGAATGGGGTGCCAATCAAGTAGTCAGCTTTGTACTGGATGGTGTTGAGCTTCTTGAGTGTTGTTGGAGCTGCACCCATCCAGGCAATTGGAGAGTATTCCATCACACTTATGACTTGTGCCTTGTAGATGGTGGACAGGAATTGGAGAGACAGGACATGAGTTACTTGCAACAGAATTCCCAGCATCTGACCTGCTCTTTTAGCCACAGCATTTATGCCGGTCGAGTTCAGTTTCTGGTCAATGATGACCCCCAGGATGTTGATAGTGAATGAATTCAGCAATGGTAATGCCATTGAACGTCAAGGGGAGATGGTTAGATTCTCTCTTATTTGAGATCATCATTGCCTTGCACTCGTGTGGCACGAATGTTACTTGCCACTTATCAGTCCAAGCCTGGATGTTGTCCAGGTTTTGCTGCATATGGACGTGGGCTGCTTCAGTATCTCAGAAGTCACGAATGGTGCTGAACATTTTGTAATCATCAGCGAACATCCCCACTTCTGACCTTATGATGGAGGGAAGGTCATTGATGAAGAAGCTGAAGATGATTTGGCCTAGGACACTACTCTGAGGAACTCCTGCAGTGATGGCCTGGGACTGAGATGATTGATGTGCCCGCATTGCTTGCACTCGGTGGACTGAGTACTGAGATGTGCTGGAATCTTGAACAACACTGGGAGTGGCACCAGTTTCTGGCAGAATGTTGTACTGTATAGCAATATACTGTAAGACAACCTATGGTTATACCCATGTAATAACAGGCCAAATCTTCCTGGGAAAATAATGACCTGTTTTTTTTTTTTAGAACATTACAGCGCAGTACAGGCCCTTCGGCCCTCGATGTTGCGCCAACCTGTGAAACCATCTGACCTACACTATTCCATTTTCATCCATATGTCTATCCAATGACCACTTAAATGCCCTTAAAGTTGGCGAGTCTACTACTGTTGCAGGCAGGGTGTTCCACGCCCCTACTACTCTCTGCGTAAAGAAACTACCTCTGACATCTGTCCTATATCTTTCACCCCTCAACTTAAAGCTATGTCCCCTCGTGTTTGCCATCATCATCCGAGGAAAAAGACTCTCACTATCCACCCTATCTAACCCTCTGATTATCTTGTATGTCTCTATTAAGTCACCTCTCCTCCTCCTTCTCTCCAACGAAAGCAACCCCAAGTCCCTCAGCCTTTCCTCGTAAGACCTTCCCTCCATACCAGGCAACATCCTAGTAAATCTCCTCTGCACCCTTTCCAAAGCTTCCACATCCTTCCTATAATGCGGTGACCATAACTGCACGCAATACTCCAGGTGCGGCCTCACCAGAGTTTTGTACAGCTGCATCATGACCTCGTGGCTCCGAAACTCGATCCCCCTACTAATAAAAGCTAACACACCATATGCCTTCTTAACAGCCCTATTAACCTGGGTAGCAACTTTCAGGGATTTATGTACCTGGACACCAAGATCTCTCTGCTCATCTACACTACCAAGAATCTTCCCATTAGCCCAGTACTCTGCATTGCTGTTACTCCTTCCAAAGTGAATCACCTCACACTTCTCCGCATTAAACTCCATTTGCCATCTCTCAGCCCAGCTCTGCAGCCTATCTATGTCCCTCTGTACCCTACAACACCCTTCGACACTATCCACAACTCCACCGACCTTCGTGTCATCCGCAAATTTACTAACCCACCCTTCTACACCCTCATCCAGGTCATTTATAAAAATGACAAACAGCAGTGGCCCCAAAACAGAACCTTGCGGTACACCACTAGTAACTAAACTCCAGGATGAACATTTGCCATCAACCACCACCCTCTGTCTTCTTTCAGCTAGCCAATTTCTGATCCAAAGCTCTAAATCACCTTCAACCCCATACTTCTGTATTTTCTGCAATAGCCTACCGTGGGGAACCTTATCAAACGCCTTACTGAAATCCATATACACCACATCCACGGCTTTACCCTCATCCACCTGTTTGGTCACCTTCTCGAATGCACACTATTATTAATGTGCAAATTGGCTAGTAAGTTCAGGGAAATAAGAGATACACCTTAAGTTATGAATTTCCAGAACTTGCTGGTCAATTTCCATTGCTCTTTCATTCGTCTTACACAAAATAGCATTGTGCCCTTAGAGTCCCTGTTATTTTTTACAAACCTATTGGATTTGCAAATTAATTGCCCGTTAAACTTGTCACTGAAAGTTCGGACTCATAACTAATGCTATAAGTACCTTACATGCTAATTGTTATTGCAATGCCAATCAATTCCTCTGGCACAGAAAGGGACCAATATTAAATTGTTGAGTTTCATTCCTGCACATGGTAAATTGTTGTTCGAGATCTTCAACAAATTACAATTTTATATGCCTTTCTGTCTTTTATTCTAGTCTTTCTTAATCCAATCTTTCTATTTCTTTCTGTATCTTTTTTGACTAATTCACCCACCCTTATTCACCCTTTTATGTCATTCCTGTTTATTTCTCAATCCTATAATCGCATTGGTTAAGCAGATGCTCTGCTGGTCCCTTTGTTCACTGAGATTCCAGATGACCTTGCTCTTGCCATTATTAGCTCAGAACTCCAGCAAGATATGGCACAAATTATATTCGAGTTGAAGCATGCAGGAAAAAGTGGAACTGA
Source organism: Heterodontus francisci (assembly GCF_036365525.1). Lineage (NCBI taxonomy): Eukaryota > Metazoa > Chordata > Chondrichthyes > Heterodontiformes > Heterodontidae > Heterodontus > Heterodontus francisci. The sequence continues at coordinate 45,165,781 of NC_090375.1, forward strand.
TGGAGCACACTGCAAGATGTCCCACTTCAGTAAGATTTGTCCCAGTAAGTGATAAATGAATAGAAAGTGAAGAACAAAACAACAGAAGCATAGAACTAGCCCTCAGTTGGGAGATAGCCTCCAGATTTGATTTGTCTGACTCTCTACGTGCCCCTAGCTTATGATGGTCAGTTTGGCCTCCTCCAATAATGACAGCAGCATTAGTTTAGCAAAGCTGCTGTCCCACAAACAGGATTCCCCTGGCAGACCTATCATTTCAGCCTGTTCCTGGTCCACTGAACTGATTTCTTCCTATATCAATTGTATTTTTTCTCCTCTTGTTTAGACTCTTCCCATCTATATCAGTGATTCTTCTGATGCCCTCAGTCACTTTCATAGTTTTTAATTTCCTGGCCCTAATTATCTCCGCTTCACCATGACATCCAATCCCTCTACACCTCCATCCCTCACCAGGACAGTCTGAGGGATCTCCACTTCTTCCTGAACAGAGGCCCAACTAGTCTCTGTCTACCACCACCCTCCTCTGCCTGGCTGAACTTGTTCCCACATTGAACAGCTTTTCCTTTAACTTCATTCACTTCCTCCAAATAAAAGGTGTTGCTGTGGATACCCGCATGGGTCCTAGCTAAGCTTGCCTTTTTGTGGGATATGTGGAGCATTCCTTGTTCCAATACTACATAGGCCCCCTCCCTCACTTCTTTTTCCAGTACATTGATGACTGTGTCAGTGCCACTTCCTGCTCTCACTCTGAACTGGAAAATTCATCAACTTTGCTTCCAATTTCCACCCTTCTCTCACTTTCATATGGTCTATTTACAACTCTTCCCTTCTCTTCATTGACTTCTCTGTCTCCATTTGTGGGGATAGGCTATCAACCAATATTCACGATAAGCCCACTGACTCCCATAGCTACCTCGACAACAATTCCTCACACCCTGGTTCCTGTAAGGACTCAATTCCATTCTCCCAGTTTCCCAGCCTCAACAGTGAGAGGGGTAAGTTGCATCCTCAAGGAGTGCACTGTTGTGTGGTAAGCATTGAAAGAACTGTTAGTGCCTGAGTGCTTGTCATGGGGAATGGTACAGTAACAGATTAAGGTGAAACAGGGTTTGCAAAATGCACATCTGGACTGGTTACTTGGTATAAGCACTTTCACGTTAGCTTACCTTCATAGCTTTCTTCAAGTCTTCTTTTTCAATTTAGGCCCAGGCTTTGGGGTAAGAGTACATTTATTCATGCAGCGATCTTCTCCTAGGCATTGTATGCATAACTGATTGTGGCTGTGGCACTATTTGTTTCACATGTTACATACCCAAACTCCTCATTCACTTCACCTTTCTCCAACTCCTACTCTGCTACTTTAAGAAGATTCTGAGGATGTTCAAATATCTCCAGCTGCACTCCCAAAGTCCAGCCAGGCATAGCCCTCAATGCAGTGGGAGCTTGACATGAATACAGTGAAAGCTGTATAAACGGACACTTACAAAAAATGGACAGCTACAAAAGTGGATACTTATTGAGAGGCTCAAATAACTTACATTGTAAAATATACAAGAGCCACCATGATACTCGTAAATTACAAACTAAGGACAACTTTTCAATGCACCAAGCCCTTTTATAAAGGGGGCACAGCTTGGGATCACACTTTAAAATGTTCAAAGTACACACTGTACAGGAGTCTGACGATCGTGATGATCAATGGATTTTTTCTGGATTCCTTTTTGTCCATTCCGGCGTTGGGAATTGAATCGACCCTTCAGTCACTGTCTGTACTTTCAAAAGCAACCTTGTTGGTGACATACACCAGAAGAAGAGCACAATCCTGATCCCAGGCAGACTCAGAAGATGCTCACACATTGGACCCCATGCAGATCCCAAAGATGCGCATACTGGCAACCTCACACAAACCTAGAAAATGTGCACGCACCCAATCGATATGATGCGATTGTCTGTCCTCTGAGAATATTAGGAACAGGTTCCACTATGAACATCGATTTTGTTGCTTTATCTGCTTTCAAACTTCAGTTCTTAGCATTGTTGCTGTTGATTATGTGCTGATCATAATCTCCGCTGGTTCTTCAGGATTATTGGGAAAACATTTTGCAGTACATGCAATGACCAATTTAAAAATAAGGCCACTTGCAAAAGTAGGACAGATAATGTCAGTCCTTTCGGTGATCATGACTTACAGGTTTCACTGTATATAAATTGAGGCCCCACTAGAGTTCAGACTGAAAGGGCACAGAGGAATAATTGGACAGAAATTCCAAAGTCTCCATTTCCACTCCTAAATACCACAGTGGGAACTATTACCCTTAACTGCTATAGGCTTATTCAGGGGAGGAGGGCAGAAAATTGGAGGGTAAGAGAAAGGAACTTATTAGTGGGGCATTCAGGGACACCAACCTTTCCTACAGATGCCGCTTGCAGTGAAATTTTGCCTTTTTAAAGAAAATTTCTCATTCGTTCACAGGATATGGGTGTCACTGGTAAGGCCAGCATTTATTGCCCATCCTTGAGACGCTGATGGTGAGCTGCCATCCAACTGAGTGGCTTACTAGGCTATTTTAGAGTCATTTAAGAATCCACCACATTGGTCTGGAGTCAGATATAGGCGAGACCAGGTAAGGACAGTAGATTTCCTTCTCTAAACAGCTTTAGTAAACCAGATGGGTTTTTACAACAATCCACCAGTTTCATGGTCAGCATTACTGATACTAGTTTTTATTCCAGATTTTTATTCAATTGATTGAATTTAAATTCCCCAGCTGCTATGGCAAAGACTTGACCTCATATGTCACCAGATCATTAGTCCAGGCCTTTGGGTTACTAGTCCAGTAACATGACCACTATGCTGCCATTCCCATATTCTTTTTCTAAAATGAAGTGTGCAATGGCAGATGCCCCCTTCTCAAGCTGTTACATGCCTGAACATTTCCAGGTTGTTTGTCGACAACTGGTAATGAGATGCAGTCTGTGCATTGACAAAGAGAATATTCAGTATCTCTCATGGGGTAGAATGCTCCTTTACTGCCTCAAAAGAAGAAATGCAAGTTGCTTCTCCTGACTGTGCAGCACACTGTGGAGCTGGTGCAGTAAAATCAGGGCATAAATTATCCAGAACTATATCTCTTCTGGATAAAACAAATGGGAAAATCAATGACAGTATTCTGTCAGATGGCATTATCCTGTAATAAGCTACTTGCAGTCATTGTTGTTTCTCTGGCATCCCACACAAGACTAGAATGTACTTACTTTAACATATATCACAGTGTATTAATTTGTGACTCTTTGTTCAGAATTGTTACAGCACGGGTGCAGGTTTTCTTTGTGTTTTTTTTTTGACTTTTTGATGAATGTTGGAGCTTAGGTATGTCAGTGCTGGAGAATGAAACACTTTTACATTTTCAAGTGTCCAATTTCAGCATTGAGCATCCCACAGGGTCACAAAACCAGTCTGCAGAGTAAATCACCCTATGTCCCAGTAATGGGAGATGACTTCTATGTTTGTTCTTTATAGGCATAGTAACAGAATCAGCGCTCAGGATGAGAACAAGAAATCTTAACCTTTCCCCACATCTGCCTTAACTCCATCCTCAGAGAGTGAGTGAGATCTTAATTCTGCACGACAGGTCTCCCTAATGGAGATTACCAACTCAGGAACAGTTTGTGCTTTCACAACTACTTTAAAACTACTCAAATTTACTTCATGCAGCAGATACTTTTTAAAAAAAAGTCTCAGTAGCCTAGACAGGATTTGAACTAGGTCCCAACAAGGAAGGGACAATGTATTAAAGCATTGTACTATTCAACCTGAAATATTTTCTTTCTTTTCTTAAAGTATTCAATACTGTTGATCTGTTCAGCAACATGGAATTCTGGGAACAATTAAGAGAATGACGGACATGTTACACATTATAAGATATGGGTTTGTGCATGTGAATATACAGTCGATCTCAGTCATGATGTCCAGAGGATATACTGAACAGATGTCAGGTAGTTTCTTTACTTCCAGCCTTTCTGCCATCTCTCCTCTCTGAGAAAGGAAGAAAATGTCTCCAAACTTTGGTGCTGAGGGGAAGGAAATACACCTTCACAACTCTCCAATTAAAGGCTTCCAGATTTAATACTGAGCTCAACAATTTCAGATCATTACCTCTGCTCCCATTTTTTCTGGACAGCAACTGGTGATGATGACTCTGCAATTCCCATTTGCACCAGTACATCATTTGAGTTTTTTATTTTTCCCATTACCATCCCCTTTTGCCTTGTACCATCATCGCTTTTGTCATTTAATTCAGTCCTGCCTTCAACTCTATAACAGATCTTCCTTTTTGTTCTGTCCTCCCCTCTCCCTCTCCCTGCCTCTGTACTTACTTAAGACCTATTACATATCTAAATATTTTTCACTTCTGATGAAATGTCATCGAACTGAAATGTTGGGGGGAATTTTATGCAGTCCGCTCTGGCGGTTTTTGTGGCGTGCGGGGTGATATAATTAGGCAGGAGGCGTTTTTTCAGATTCCCGACAATGCGATACGTCAGAGAAATTAAGTCAGTGGCGGGTTTGTGGCCACAGTGTAGTGGCGGGTTGCAGCTTTGCATTCATTTAAATATCAGTAATACACATTATCCTACGCATAGTTCGGATTTATTCCTACCTGCCAGATTAACTGAACTGCGAGCGATATTCCAATGCCACCCAGTTCAAGAATGTTTCAACGTGGCGTGCAACAGTTGGATCTGTGCAGTTGAGTCTCAGGTCTGTGCTCGTCTCACTTTAATTCAGCTGCTAAACTAAAAGCAGCATTGCAATGGATGTTTGCTTCCTGGCTTGGCGCCAGCAACAGGGATTCATCTCAGGGGATGGTGGCAATGGCATGGACAGGAGCTACATGGAGGAGCAGGGAAGAGTAGTCAGGGAAGGAAGTACAGGGTGGATAGTGTGCATTGGGAAGCAGGGCAGGGTAGAGTGGAGCATCCAGGTTGTTGAATGGTTGATGTTGACGGTGAAGATGCATTTTGTCGGCTGCCGGGGTGGCGAGTGGAATAGATCAGTACAGTGTGAAGATATTTGGCAAGGGCCTAAAGGGAGGGAACAGTGCTGTCGATGTCAGGGAGCAGTGGGGAAAATTTAGGGTACTAGTAGGCAGAGGCAATGGTCACAGTCAAGGGGAGCAAATGGATTCTATAGAGGGGGAAGGTCAGGAGTATACAATAACTTCATATGGAGGGGAACGGGACTCGCAACAATTGTCAGTTTGGTATGAGGACTTTCAAGGGTAAGAGTTGTCATGTCGATGTAACGGGAGTAGAAATGGGTGGAGGGATGGCATGAATACATTAATGATTACACTATGCACGGTAATGGGGGGGATGCTCAACGGTAATGGAGGGAAGGATAACGGTAACATTGGGTGGGTCAAGGGTGCTGGGTTCAAGCTGGAAAGTTGCAGGAGGAGGCTGGAAGGTGGGAAGACATGCCCTGAATTCCACATGCACCATCTTTTCCAATGATAATGGAAACCACATTGACACTCAAGGATTGCAAGGAGAGTGGGAGGAGGCAAACGATAGTGGATGTGCAATTTGAAGGCAGATATAAGGGAGGTGATCATTGCCTCTATGTTTCAACTCACTAGCAACAAAGGGCTGAATCGCCACACTCTGCTTATTTATTGTTCAGAAAAGCCACAGCGACATAGACCTCACACACCCAATTTGTCGAGTACCACGGGAAGTAGAACAAAGAGAGAGACTAATGAGGGCTCTTTTCCCTCAACTAATGATGCCTGAGCACCAGCAACAGGCAGAACAGGAAGGTGAGGATGCTCTGAATGATAACATAGAGGAACAGCCTTATCTAAGACAGGCACTGGCATGTCATCGCATGCTCAGGTCAAGGACAAATTACCTTCAAATGTCAGAGAGGCAATGTCAGAGACGCCTAAGGATGTCAGGTGAAATGGTCACAGAAATTTGTAGGATCCTGCACCATGACCTGCAGCCACTCGACTTCAGTGGGAATCCCATGTTAGTTGCCCTCAAGGTGACTGCTGTACTCAAAGTTTTCTCCAGTGGCTCCTTCCAGGGATCCACGGGTGACGTATGTGGCATGTTCCAGCCTGCGACTCACAGGTGGATCAAAGAGGTGACCAATTCCCTTTTTTGATATGCCAATGATTTCATCTACTTACCTGTAGACTAAGCATGGGCGGCACAGTGGCGCAGTGGTTAGCACCGCAGCCTCACAGCTCCAGGGACCCAGGTTCGATTCTGGGTACTGCCTGTGTGGAGTTTGCAAGTTCTCCCTGTGTCTGCGTGGGTTTTCGCCGGGTGCTCCGGTTTCCTCCCACATCCAAAGACTTGCAGGTGATAGGTAAATTGGCCGTTGTAAATTGCCCTTAGTATTGGGTATTCGAGGAACCAGCCGAAGTGGACGGATGGATCCTGGGTGACAAGGGTTACCCCCTTTGTACATGGTTGATGATTCCAATATGTCATCTCCAAAGAGTTGCTGAAGAGAGTTACAATATCGCTCACACATCCACCAGAGCTATCATTGAACACACCACTGGCATGCTGAAAATGCAATATTTTTGCCTTAACCGGTCTGGAGGGGCTCTTCAGTATGTGCCACAGAGGGTGTCACTAATAATCATTGTCTGCTGTGCCTTGCACAACCTTGCAATTAGACGCAGCAACATTCTGCAAGTGGAGGAACAGGAAGAACACCAGTCCTCCTCAGATAAGGAGGACTGTGAAGAGGGTGAGGAGGAAGACAACAATGACAATGATGTCTTCAACGATGTGAGGGCCGTGGAGAGACATGCAAGGGACATCAGGGAGAAGCTCATTTGTGCACGTTTCAGCCAACAATAAGCCACATCATCAAGGAATGTTAGAAGGTGAAGCCTAACAATTCCCCACAGAAATTTCATTGTGCATGAGATCTTATTCATCACTGCAGTCTTAACGAAGCGTTGCTGCACTTTCATGTGATGGGCATTTGAAATCATCTATGGGCTATGATCAATGCAACTGCACACCACTGCAAGCAGTATTAAGTTATAACTGTAGAAAACAAAAGTAAGGCATGACAGTATTGGAAAAAGTTATCAATAGAAAAACATTGAAGAAAAAAGGGTCAAATTCCAATGAGATATGGACACTCAACATTTCCTGAGATGCTATGCAAGCTTCATTGTGTTCCTGCCATAGATCTCCAAAAGACTTCTTTGTATTCATCTGCATCCAAGCAAAACATTTCTGAGTGTGGATCAAATTTTGCATGAAATAAAAATGTTTTAATACATCTTTGCAATCGTGATAATTTGTACAGGACCCATGCCACCTTCGTGATCAAAATTGTTTCAATTTCCTTTTTTTCCCACTCCGTCTATGTGCTATCCTGTCATTCGCAGCTGAGTGGAAGCAGTCTGCTCAGTGTGCTGCCCCATTGCAGTGGATGACCATGGCGGGCGTCCTCGGGATGAACGGGGCCTTGATGGTTCCATCCTACTGGGGGTGTACAGCCATGTACTTGAGTATGTCCCATGTGCTCACCTGCTGGAGTTAAGGGGGTCAATATCGGGTGGAGAACGAGACGTCACCTACCCTGGGGGTGTCCGAAGAGGAAGGCCCTGGGAAGCTGGCATGCGCTCATCCTCCATCTGGGTGCACGATGGTGCCTGCCTGTCTCCTTGAGGGGAAGGAACACCTGGAGGGAGATCCAGGTTCCTCATCCCCCTCTTGCTTAGACTCTGCTGCATGGAGCCCACAGCAACAGCAATGGAGTGCAGGTCAGATCTCAAATAACTCGAGTGCTCAACTAGACTCACCACGGAGCTCACCAAACTCTCCACTGAGGAAGCCACATGCTCAAATGCCTGGGATGTGGCAGACATCATGGCTTGCATGGACTCCTCCATGGCACCCACAAAGCCACACATGACCTGAGGCATCTCAACATATTTTCCACGTGGCTTTGCTGCACATCCAGCAGACTTCTCATCGCAATAAGCAAAGGATCTTCATGAGCGTGGGGCTGAGCAGGGGCCTTGTCTCCTCTGATTGCCAGGGGACCCAGCTGGTACATGCTCCCTCCCTCAGCTGCTGGGAGTGACAGTGTCGTGCACACCAGCTTGTGACCCAGATTCTAATCTTAAACCCACCGCAGACCGTGTGGATGTATCTACACTGGTGGAGCTAGAAGAGGAGGCAGGTGACGGTGCACCCTCTGGGGCATTGGCTTCTTCTTGCTCCCCAGAGGAGGATTCTTGAGCCACATGGCATTCTACTACTCAAGTGTGGAGACACAAACAGAGGCTCTTTAAGCACGTGCTTCACATGAGTTCAAACAATTTCCTTCAGTTTCCACTTATGGCTGCAAGAGCAGAGATTCATTCTTCATTCTTACGTCTTGTGGCTCCTGCCCTCACCATCTCCACTCACCCTGGCTCCCTCCTCTCACGCGATCTTCAAAGCCTCTTCCTTAGCCGTGGTCAGCAGCCTGATGTCAGGGACCCCTCCTCCCATCTTAGCCTGCTCACGCTGGCCGTGGCTTTATTTCTCCTGCAATAGACAGTGCAGATTTAATGACATGGCAAATGATGCATCACAACTATTGCATATATGCATCAACATCACTCATTCTGCATTGGCTTTCGCACGACACATCCAATCACATAAACAATGTCAATCTTCATCATTTAGTAGATGGCACCAAGGCTGCTCATGCATTCGACTGCATTCCATGCATAACTTGTGCCTTAAAGACACCTAGCCATGGAAGAAATCAATGGAGCAGCCTCGCCAGGACCACTTATCCTTGCTCATCTGAGCAAGTCATTGATCCGCTTGCGGCACTGTACTCATGTTATAAGAGTTAATCCCATGGTTTGAGACCTCCTCTGCTACCTCCATCCAAGTTGCCTTGGTGAGGCGGGTGGGTCTTCTGACTTCATCTGCAGGGAAGAAGACCTCCTGCCTTTCCTCAAGGCCTGGAGGAGAGCCTGCAGGGAGGCATCACTGAAAAGTGGGGGGGTGGGGGGGATGCTGCCTGCTGGCTGCCATATCATTCACTTTGGCTGCAGGGAAAATAAATGATATGAAGTTGGTGGTGAGTTTCACAAAATAAGGCAGGCAAAAGCATTTTGATTTAAGTGAAAGCTTCAACTAAGTTATTCTGAAGATACTTACATGAAAGGAAGGCTGCTGCTCCTTGAGGCTGCAAACACAGAATGTTTATATCTGTGGTGATCATGGTGCTTGGGGCAGTGATGGCAGATTCTACCAATGAAAGGCTGCCCCTATCACCTGTTCCCTGTGCCTGTCGCCACATGGCTAATATGAATACAAAATCGCGTTGGAAATGGAATTTGCAGCGGGACTGGACGTTATGATAACGTCCGGTCCCACTGTCGGGAACGCAGCAGCGATGATAAGATTCCACCCGTTAACTCTGTTGTCTCTCCACAGATGCTGGTAGAGCTGCTGAGTATTTCCAGCATTTTTTGTTTGCATCTCCTATTAAAATATTCAGCTATATTTGTAATTCTGTAATGTTTTTTTTCCCTAACAATATATCATAAGTATATTAATTTATGATTCTTTGTTATTATTATTATTGCATGGTGTATGACCCAAGAAATTATTCCAATAGTTTATCACTCTCTCAGATAAGAGCTTCCATTTAAATTTACATTCTATTCATTTAAATTTATGTTTTATGGTCTTACTTTTCTGGTTTAATATGAATTAATATTCTAGGTTTACCTTGTCTGTGACAATTAATATTTTATGCATTTGTGTCATCTTGGCACAATTACCAGAAAGCATTTGATGAAGTAAAAAGAAAGGATTTAAGTTATATAATGATAGCACCTCTTACGATCTCAGAAATGTCCCAAAGCATTTTACAGCCAATGAAATACTTCTGATGAGTAGTTGCTGCTGTAATTTTCTTACGATCCAATTAGGGGCCATTAACTTTTAAAAAGAAAGCCAAATACCTAGTTATTAGAGAAAAAATTATGCTACAACATTTCACAGTTTAAACAAAAATAAATACTATACAAGTGTTAAACAAAGCAAAACATTACTAACATAACACTCCAATTTTTGGAAGCACTTATACTTTAAACCTAAAATCTCAACTGAACACTCCTGTTTGTCTGTTACATCCACCCCAATAGTTCCCTTATATATTACAGGATCTTGGTGGTTTATTCACTTCTTCTGTGACTAATCCAAAGTGTACCACAGCTCTTAGAAATTTGCTTTGATTTCTTAGTTTCTCAGCTATCTTCTGAAGTTTAAGATCAATTCCTGATCCTGCACTTGCTAGCCTGAGCATGGGCATGCCTCAAAACAGAAACACCCCCGGTTCCCAATGGTGTCTTTGCTTCTGAGTCCAACTGACTTCCAAAAGCCAACTGTTTTCTCTGTGACCAATGCTTCAAAACACCAACAGGCACCCCTGTATCATCTCGTTTCATAGCAATTAGTCCCAGACAGCAATGTAAGTTGATTATTTTCAACTCCAAATCTTATCTTTGTTCTGGGAAATCATATGAATAATTTAAACCCTGATTGAGGCAGCTGCAGACACTGCCTCAATCAAGAAGTTTAGAGAGATTCCCATTGTTTTGGGTCTTCACACATCTCTATTCCCATTTGGAAGAAAATGGGCTTATCAGTGATAGGCAACATGGTTTTGTACAGGGAAGGTCATGTCTTACCAACTTAATAGAATTCTTTGAGGAAGTGACTAAGTTGATTGATGAGGGAAGGGCTGTAGATGTCGTATACATGAACTTCAGTAAGGCGTTTGATAAGGTTCCCCATGGTAGGCTGATGGAGAAAGTGAAGGCTCATGGGGTCCAAGGTGTACTAGCTAGATGGATAAAGAACTGGCTGGGTAAAGAAGGCATATGGTGTGTTAGCTTTTATTAGTAGGGGGATCGAGTTTAGGAGCCACGAGGTCATGCTGCAGCTGTACAGAACTCTGGTGCGGCCGCACCTGGAGTATTGCGTGCAGTTCTGGTCACCGCATTATAGGAAGGATGTGGAAGCTTTGGAAAAGGTGCAGAGGAGATTTACTAGGATGTTGCCTGGTATGGAGGGAAGGTCTTACGAGGAAAGGCTGAGGGACTTGAGGTTGTTTTCGTTGGAGAGAAGGAGGAGAAGAGGTGACTTAATAGAGAAATATAAGATAATCAGAGGGTTGGACAGGGTGGATAGTGAGAGCCTTTTTCCTCGGATTGTGATGGCAAACACGAGGGGACATAGCTTTAAGTTGAGGGGTGATAGATATAGGACAGATGTCAGAGGTAGTTTCTTTACACAGAGAGTAGTAGGGGTGTGGAACACCCTGCCTGCAACAGTAGTAGACTCGCCAACTTTAAGGGCATTTAAGTGGTCATTGGATAGACATATGGATGAAAATGGAATAGTGTAGGTCAGATGGTTTCAAAGGTCGGCGCAACATCGAGAGCTGAAGGGCCTGTACTGCGCTGTAATGTTCTAATGTTCTAAAAAAAAACAGGAGACAGAGGGTAGCAGTGGAAGGGAGTTTCTCCAAATGGAGACGTGTATCCAGTGGTGTTCCACAGGGATCCGTGCTGGGACCACTATTGTTTGTGATATACATAAATGATTTGGAGGAAAGTATAGGTGGTCTGATTAGCAAGTTTGCAGACGACACTAAGATTGGTGGAGTAGCAGATAGTGAAGGGGACTGTCAGAGAATACAGCAGAATATAGATAGACTGGAGAGTTGGGCATAGAAATGGCAGATGGAGTTCAATCAGGGCAAATGCGAGGTGATGCATTTTGGAAGATCCAATTCAAGAGTGAACTATACAGTAAATGGAAAAGTCCTGGGGAAAATTGATGTACAGCGAGATTTGGGTGTTCAGGTCCATTGTTCCCTGAAGGTGGCAACGCAGGTCAATAGAGTGGTCAAGAAGGCATACGGCATGCTTTCCTTCATCGGACGGGGTATTGAGTACAAGAGTTGGCAGGTCATGTTACAGTTTGATAGGACTTTGGTTCGGCCACATTTGGAATACTGCGTGCAGTTCTGGTCGCCACATTACCAAAAGGATGTGGATGCTTTGGAGAGGGTGCAGAGGAGGTTCACCAGGATGTTGCCTGGTATGGAGGGCGCTAGCTATGAAGAGAGGTTGAGTAGATTAGAATTATTTTCATTAGAAAGACGGAGGTTGAGGGGGGACCTGATTGAGGTGTACAAAATCATGAGAGGTATAGACAGGGTGGATAGCAAGAAGCTTTTTCCCAGAGTGGGGGATTCAATTACAAGGGGACACAAGTTCAAAGTGAAAGGGGAAAATTTTAGGGGGGATATGCGTGGAAAGTTCTTTATGCAGAGGGTGGTGGGTGCATGGAACGCATTGCCAGCGGAGGTGGTAGACGCGGGCACGATAGCATCTTTTAAGATGTATCTAGACAGATACATGAATGGGCAGGAAGTAAAGAGATACAGACCCTTCGAAAATAGGCGACAGGTTTAGATAGAGGATTTGGATCGGCATAGGCTTGGAGGGCCGAAGGGCCTGTTCCTGTGCTGTAATTTTCTTTGTTCTTTGTTCTAACTCTGCCTCTGCAAACTCATGGAGAGATGTTTAAACTTTAAATCTTGGGTGGTGTGCAACTTCTTGAAATTCTTACAGCTGCACATTTAATTCCCCAAAACTAAAGTGACTTCTAAAATATTAATACAAACCATGAACTGGATGATCATAACAATGTAGGGAAATGCAGCAGCCAATTTACTTACAGCTAGGTCTCACAAACCAGCAATGAGATAAGGATCAGCTAATTTGTCTTTAGTGGTATTGGATGAAAAATAAATATTAGTCAGGACACTGGGGAGAACAACTCTTGATCTAAAGGTACTGCATAGTGGGTACTCGGAAAGAGAGAATATTGTTGACTTTATTTATTTAGAGATACAGCACTGAAACAGGCCCTTCAGCCCACCGAGTCTGTGCCGACCATTAACCACCCATTTATACTAATCCTACACTAATCCCATATTCCTACCACATCCTCACCTGTCCCTATATTCCCCTACCACCTACCTATACTAGGGGCAATTTATAATGGCCAATTTACCTATCAACCTGCAAGTCTTTTGGCTGTGGGAGGAAACCGGAGCACCCGGAGGAAACCCACGCAGACACAGGGAGAACTTGCAAACTCCACACAGGCAGTACCCAGAATTGAACCCAGGTCGCTGGAGCTGTGAGGCTGCGGTGCTAACCACTGCGCCACTGTGCCGCCCATTGAATTAGTGAAAAACTGCTATAGTGGATAAAGAATTGACTGCAGTCCAGTAGGCAGATTATTATTATCAATGACTGTGGATCTGTTTGGAGACCGGTAACAAGAGCTGCCTGGAGGGGACAGCATTAGAGCCTTTTCTCTTTACTATCTATAATAATGATGTAGATGAAGGTGCTGGGAGAATGATCTGCAAACTTGCAGATGTTATGAAGGGAGTTTCAGGATTGTAACGGAGACTAAACTACTAGAAGGAGGTCTTGATACATTGGGCTTACATTTAGCAAATAATACTCAACATAGATGAGTGCAGTGACATGTGTGCAGGACCGACAGTAAACATACATACAAGAGAGAGAGAATTGAAGACAATGGTGAAAATGAAAAGATGTTAGTGTCATAGTTCATAACTTTCCAAAGGTTCACAATGCAGATGCAACCAATGGAGAGAAAACTATACCTAAAGCAAATTTGGTACTGGGTTGCATTCACAGAACTCGACATTGCAAACTAAAACATACCATTTTGTCCTTGTGCAAGACCTTGCTTCAACTTCATTTAGAACATTGTCCAGTCACTCACATGCGATATCGAAGATGAAGGCTACAAGAATGTTTCACAGTACTAAACACCTTAGCTATCCAGATAGACTTAAGAAACTGGCTCTATATACTTTAGGTAAGCATTGACTTACATGCAATTCAAACTAAAGTCTATAAAATAATGGCTAGACTGGATTGAGTGAATGCTGACAAATTATGTCTATTTAGATGGGTTGGGAAGACCAGGGTGTTGTAAGACTTAACCTTTTACCCTTGGCTGGTTATTGTACGGTTCAAACAAAACAATTACAAGAAATAAGGAGTCAACACTCAAAGCTCACATTAAACACTAAAGACATAACTAGGTTCGGTAAAAATACTAGTTAACAATACAATACACCCATTAGCAATATACATGTTAGTCACAAAAATGTTACAAGGAATCATACATACACGATCACCTAGTGAGCGGTCACCTCCCTGACGATCATTCTCTTCAGTAGCTGACCAAGCTACCCAACCTAAGCACCGAATCACTATTTGCAACAATTATTATACCTTTCTTTCCAAGGTGGTCAGGATGTTTCATGGACAAGATTGTACTGACCTATCAAAATCCACCTTAAGCTACAATTGTCCAATAAGATGTCTAATTCTTTGTTCGCACTGCCTTGACAATTAGCATGTGTTTACATTCCCTTCAGTAATTTCATCACCCCTCATTGATGTTAAAGATACCTTCAAGATCTTTATCAGTAAATACAGTAGCAACTTCCTTTCCTGGTCTCTCTCACACACACACATACACACACACACACACACACTTTAAAACCACATGACAATTAAACAATCCAAGTCCCTTAAATTACTGACTTCTTACAAACTGTTGCTTGGAGATTTTCTAATTTCTCTGTATTTCAAAAGAAGTCAAACTCTAATGCCATCAAGCAATGTCAGTTTGTGTCACTCTCTCGCAGCTTTTCAAAAACACTTTGGAACACTTAGGCCAGCTGAATTAGCATTTTTAACACATACCCAGTCATGTTAATCTCTTATCTTTGTGTTTCCAGACACCATAGATGGATTTTGTGCCCATGGAGGGGCTCCCGGGACTGGGCTGAATTGGCAGGGGGAATCCTGCCTCAGCCAGCTGGAGTACCGCCCCCCCACCCGGAGCAATTCTATGGTGCTGGGCCAATTAACAACCCAGCACTGGGATCCCCATACCTTTAAAGACAGGGGAGCTGCCAGCCAATCAGAGGTCTGGCAGCTCAGTAGTATCAGTTGTGCAACCAGGAGTGGTGGACATCGCGGGAACTGCAAGAGGTCTTAGATCCAGAGCCAGCATCCGAAGGTAAGTGAGGCAGCGTTGCAGGGTCCCAGTAAAGGGTTGATCGGTGGCCGTTTGGTGCAGGGGGAGGGGGTTTTTTAAAATTAGAATTAGAACATTACAGCGCAGTACAGGCCCTTCGGCCCTCGATGTTGCGCCGACCATCTGACCTACATTATTCCATTTTCATCCATATGTCTATCCAATGACCACTTAAATGCCCTTAAAGTTGGCGAGTCTACTACTGTTGCAGGCAGGGCGTTCCACGCCCCTACTACTCTCTGCGTAAAGAAACTACCTCTGACATCTGTCCTATATCTTTCACCCCTCAACTTAAAGCTATGTCCCCTCGTGTTTGCCATCATCATCCGAGGAAAAAGGCTCTCACTATCCACCCTATCTAACCCTCTGATTATCTTGTATGTCTCTATTAAGTCACCTCTCCTCCTCCTTCTCTCTAACGAAAACAACCCCAAGTCCCTCAGCCTTTCCTCGTAAGACCTTCCCTCCATACCAGGCAACATCCTAGTAAATCTCCTCTGCACCCTTTCCAAAGCTTCCACATCCTTCCTATAATGCGGTGACCATAACTGCACACAATACTCAAGGTGCGGCCTCACCAGAGTTTTGTACAGCTGCATCATGACCTCGTGGCTCCGAAACTCGATCCCCCTACTAATAAAAGCTAACTCACCATATGCCTTCTTAACAGCCCTATTAACCTGGGTAGCAACTTTCAGGGATTTATGTACCTGGACACCAAGATCTCTCTGCTCATCTACACTAACAAGAATCTTCCCATTAGCCCAGTACTCTGCATTGCTGTTACTCCTTCCAAAGTGAATCACCTCACACTTCTCCGCATTAAACTCCATTTGCCATCTCTCAGCCCAGCTCTGCAGCCTATCTATGTCCTGCTGTACCCTACAACACCCTTCGACACTATCCACAACTCCACCGACCTTCGTGTCATCCGCAAATTTACTAACCCACCCTTCTACACCCTCATCCAGGTCATTTATAAAAATGACAAACAGCAGTGGCCCCAAAACAGAACCTTGCGGTACACCACTAGTAACTAAACTCCAGGATGAACATTTGCCATCAACCACCACCCTCTGTCTTCTTTCAGCTAGCCAATTTCTGATCCAAAGCTCTAAATCACCTTCAACCCCATACTTCCGTATTTTCTGCAATAGCCTACCGTGGGGAACCTTATCAAACGCCTTACTGAAATTCATATACACCACATCCACGGCTTTACCCTCATCCACCTGTTTGGTCACCTTCTCGAAAAACTCAATAAGGTTTGTGAGGCACGACCTACCTTTCACAAAACCGTGCTGACTATCGCAAATGAACTTATTCTTTTCAAGATTATTATAAATCCTATCTCTTATAACCTTTTCCAACATTTTACTCACAACCGAAGTAAGGCTCACAGGTCTATAATTACCAGGGCTGTCTCTACTCCCCTTCTTGAACAAGGGAACAACATTTGCTATCCTCCAGTCTTCCGGCACTACTCCTGTCGACAATGACGACATAAAGATCAACAACAACGGCTCTGCAATCTCCTCCCTGGCTTCCCAGAGAATCCTAGGATAAATCCCATTTGGCCCAGGGGACTTATCTATTTTCACTCTTTCCAAAATTGCTGACACCTCCTCCTTGTGAATCTCAATCCCATCTAGCCTAGTAGGCTGTATCTCAGTACTCTCCTCGACAACATTTTCTTTCTCTACTGTAAATACTGACGAAAAATATTCATTTAACACTTCCCCTATCTCCTCTGATTCAGCACACAACTTCCCACTACTATCCTTGATTGGCCCTGTTCTAACTCTTATCATTCTTTTATTCCTGATATACCGATAGAAAGCCTTAGGGTTTTCTTTGATCCTATCCGCCAATGACTTCTCGTGTCCTCTCCTTGCTCTTCTTAGCCCTCCCTTTAGATCCTTCCTGGCTAGCTTGTAACTCTCAAGCGCCCTGAGCCTTCACGTCTCATCCTAACATAAGCCGCCCTCTTCTTTCTCTTGACAAGCGCTTCAACTTCTTGAGTAAACCACGGCTCCCTCGCTCGACAACTTCCTCCCTGCCTGACAGGTACATACCTATCAAGGACACGCATTAGCTGCTCCTTGAATAAGCTCCACATTTCATTTGTGCCCATCCCCTGCAGTTTCCTTCCCCATCCTACACATCCTAAATCTTGCCTAATCGCGTCATAATTTCCTTTCCCCCAGCTATAATTCTTGCCCTGCGGTATATACCTGTCCCTGCCCATCGCTAAGGTAAACCTAACCGAATTGTGATCACTATCGCCAAAGTGCTCACCTACATCTAAATCGAACACCTGGCCGGGTTCATTACCCAGTACCAAATCCAATGTGGCATCGCCCCTGGTTGGCCTGTCCACATACTGTGTCAGAAAACCCTCCTGCACACACTGGACAAAAACCGACCCATCTAAAGTACTCGAACTATAGTATTTCCAGTCAATATTTGGAAAGTTAAAGTCCCCCATAACCATTACCCTGTTACTCTCGCTCCTGTCGAGAATCATCTTCGCTATCCTTTCCTCTACATCTCTGGAACTATTCGGAGGTCTATAGAAAACTCCCAACAGGGTGACCTCTCCTCTCCTGTTTCTAACCTCGGCCCATACTACCTCAGTAGACGAGTCCTCAAACGTCCTTTCTGCCGCTGTAATACTTTCCTTGATTAACAATGCCACACCCCCCCCCCCTTTTACCCTCTTCTCTGTTCTTACTGAAACATCTAAATCCCGGAACCTGCAACATCCATTCCTGCCCCTGCTCTACCCATGTCTCTGAAATGGCCACAACATCAGGATCCCAGGTTTTAGGTTGGTTTTCCCAACAAAGGCCCTCCGTGGGCCACAGATTGCCCAGAGGAGTACCCCCCCCCCCCCCCACCATAAGCCCGCATGGAGGTCACCGGACCTTCGCACATGGCAGAGACGCCCCCTGCTGCTGGTTAAATCCCAGCAGTGGCAGGAAGAGGCCCTTAAGTGGCCATTAGGTCACTCAAAGGCCTCAACTGACCTTGGCACGAAGGCCGTCGTCGGTCTATCCCATTCCTGACAAAATTGTGTTGGGTAGGCAACAGGCTCTCCACCCTCAGCCTCCTGTCACAAGTCTATGGCCCCCCACCTCTGAACCCATCTCGGGGGCCCCATGAACCCATGTTTTAGTGGATATGTGAAGCTTCTCCAAAGTTCTAATTTGGCATCAAAGTGAAACATAGCTTTGAAATATATCTCTTTATTGGTCTCAACTCGATTTTTATAACTTTTATGCTTGTAACTAAACATTCAATAGCCTTAGAGTATTTTTCTGCAGTGACTCTTTTATCTATAAGTAACACAGCTTGCAGCTGTTAACAGGTTACTTTAGCTTGAAAAGACCTTTTGGCCTTGGAAATGCATGCTGGTCAGGTCAGTCAGTTTTCTGTACACCTGTATGCAGCATAACCTTTTGTACTTTATTTGAACTATCAATGCACCTGGGTTGGATACCCTCGCAAGTATCAATCACAAATTTTGATTAAAGTAATCTTACCCTCTCTTGCAGTGGCATGCATATAAATTACAGTAAGTGAGAAATAATTTAAATGTTAGGTGTTTTTTCTTTTCTCAAAGAATAGGAGATATGTGGAACACCAGGTCTGTGCAGTGAATGTTGCTTCACTGAGTACCTTTTCTAATTTGTCATTTTTGTATGCTTGTGTGTAGTTCTTAGGGATGCTTCTTGAGTCAGCAGGTTGCAGGGTTAAGCCTCACACCTGAACCTCTGCCCCTAACTGAGGCTGAAATTCCAGTGGAGTACTGAATAGTTGGAGGTGCTGTCATTTGGATGAGTGATTATACTAAGATCCCATTTGTCTGCTTGATGGATTTTTAAGATCTTGAGGCACTATACGAAGCATAGCGTAGAAATATGCCAACCAACACCCCTCCCTTCAACCAACACCACTGAATAAAGCAATTAACGGATCATTTATTGAAGCACTTTGAGACATTTCTGCAAGGTATTTTAGAAACAATTTTTTTTTAAACTTCTATTCATTAAGCTCAAGCTTCACTGGTCTTTCACAGTCTCACCTGTGAAAAATGGTTATTTCAGTGGGATGCTGGAGTGCAGATGAGACCAAGGAACCAAATCCCACAATGAGTCAGCACCCAAAGGAGAGGGAGGAAGGGGAGGATAAAATTGGACTATGAGATCATCTGATAAAACCATTTATTCTTGAAGGCATCAAAATCTGTAGCACAACTGTAATCTGTTAAATAATTGAAAGAGTCATATTGGAAGGTTTACACTCTCTGCCTAATGTGTTTCCATTTCCAAGACATCACTGTCATAGATACAGATCTTTCAGGATTACCCATCAGTTTCTTCCATTTACATATATTATTTTTGAGTGCATATTTAGGCATTTAAGATCAATAAATACCACAAAGTTAAATGTTGACACAAGTGAATGAGAAATAATGCCAGTTCAGTTCATCTTGTCAAGCATCAGGAATTATAAAGCCTGATAAAGGGAAATGCTACACTTCATTGACATGAGCAGAAGTACAGAGAATGCCGAGATTGCTTGGCTTTGATCAGCAAAATGGTAAGCATTAGAAAAATCAGTTTTCAGTTATGGTTCCATTTTCAAATTATATTTGCTGGGATGTCATTGTTATAAAAGCTCAAGGATAGGTGTTCTCTTGAAGAATTCCTTGAAGACATTTATGATTTTTTTTTGAGAGATGTTTTATTTGTTGACGGGATGTGGGCATCACTATCAAGGCCAGTATTTATTGCCCATCCCTAATTACCCTTGAAAAAGTGGTGGTGAGCTGCCTTCTTGAAACTCTTCAGATTTGAAGGAGAACTTTCAAGTGATGTTGTTCCCCTTGCACCTGCCGTCATGGTGCTTCTAGGCTGTAGAGATCATGAGTTTTGAAGGTGTTGTCATAGGAGCCTTAATAAGTTGCTGCAGTGCATCTTATTGATGGTACACACTGTAGCCATGGTGCACTGGTGGAGGGAATGAATATTTAAGGTTGTGGATGGGGTGCCAATTGAGTGGGTTGCTTTGTCCAGGATGACGACAAGTTTTGAGAGTGCTATTGGAGCCGCACTCATCCAGGCAAGTGGAGAGTATTCCATCTCCTGACTTGTGTCTTGTAGATAGGGAAAAAGATTTTGGGGAGGCAGGAGGGGAGTTACTCATTGCTGAGTACCCAGCATGTATCCTGCTTTTCCAGCCATAGTATTTACGGTGCTCATCCAGCTAAGTTTCTAGGCTATGGTGATCCCCAGGATGTTGTTAGTGGAGGGAATGTCAAAAGGAGGTGGTGAGATTCTCTCTTGCTGGAGATGGGCATTGCCTGGCACTTGTGAATGTTACTTGCCACATATCAGCCCAAGGCGGATACTGTACAGGCCTTGCTGTGTCATTTCCTTCTTCCCCATTAGTCAAAGTGAAAGTGAAGGTAGTTGACACTGGATGGTCTAAAGTGATAAAGAAAATATTAGAAAGGCTGACTGTACTTAAAGTTGACTCACCAGGACTGGATCAGATGCATCCAAGGATACGGAGGGGAAATATGGGTGAAAATTGCAGAAGTGCTGGCAATCTTCCAATCCTCCTTAGAAACAAGGGTGGGTCCAGAGGCCAGGAGAAATGCAAATATTATACCCTTTTTCAGAAAAGGTACAACTACAGTCCAGTTTACAAACTATAAACTAGGATAAAAATTGTCACTTGGACAAATGTGGATTAATTAAAGAAAGCCAGTGTGGATTTGTTAAAGGAAAATCATGGTTAACTAACTTGCTTCAGTTTAGATGAGGTAACACAGTTGATGGTATGGAGGTTGATGTGGTGTACATGGACTTCGACAAGGCATTTGATAAAGTGCCACCTAAAAGGCTGGTCAGCAAAATTAGAGCCCATGGAATAAAAAGGGACAGTGGCAGCATGGATATAAAAGTTGGCTGAGTGACAGAAAAGAGAATAGTTGTGAAGTCATTTCAGAATAGAAGTTATACAATGGGGTACATATTAATGACCTAGACTCGTGTATAGGGCACAATTTAAAAATTTGCTCAAGACAAAAAACTTAAATATAGTGAACTGTGAGGAGGATAGTGATATTCTTCAAGAGGACATAGATGGGCTGGTGGAAAGGGCAGATACGTGGCAATAAAATTTAATGCAGAGATGTGTGAAGTGATACATTTTGGTTGGAAGAGTAAGGAGAGGCAATATAAAATAAATACAATTTTTAAAGGGGTGTAGGAGTAATGGGACCTGTTTGAAAGATGACAGTGCAGGTTGAGAAAGTTGTTAATAAGGCATATGAGATCCACTGCTTCATAAATAGAGGCTTAGGGTATGAAAGCAAAAAAGTTACTGTCAACCTTTCAAAAAACTCTGGTTCAACAACTGGAGTATTGTCCCATTCTAAGGAAGGATGAAGGCATTGAAGAGGGTGCAGAAAAGATTTAAGTGAATGATTCCGGGGATGAGGAGCTTCAGTTACGTGGATAGATTGGAGAAGCTGGGGTTGTTCTTTTGCAAGAAGCAGGGGTTGAGAGGAGATTTGATAGTGTTCAAAAACATGAGATGTCTAGATAGAGTAGAGAGAGAAACTCCTTCCATTGGTGGAAGGATCCAGAACCAGAGGACAAGCTGATTGACAAAAGAACTAGAGATTACTTTTTTTTTTAAATGCAGAGTGGTTGGGATCTGAAATGCACAGCCTGAGTGTGGTGGAGCCAAATTTAGTTATGGCTTTCAAAAGGGAATTGGATAATTCAGAAGATAAAGTATTTGCAGAGTTATGAGGAAAGGGCAAGGGATTAGGACTTGCTGCGTTGCTCTTCCAGAGAACCTCCTTCTGTGCTGTAACCATCCTATGATTCCATTCTATTATAATTTCACCTTTCTCTGCCTCTAATGAGGCAGTGCTTTCTTTCATTAACCTGTTCCTATTTAAATAGCTATAGAAACATTTAGAATCTGTGTCTCTTGTTAGTCTACTTCCATTCTCTTTCCTGATCAAGATCTTGGTCCTCCTTTACTGAATTCTAAAATCCTCTCAATCCTCAGGCTTACTACTCTTTTTAGTAACATAAGCCTTTGATCTAATGCTATCTTTAACTGCTTGTTATCTACAGTTGAACCACTTTTTCCATGGAATTTTTGTGGCTTAAAATAATGTTTGCCATTGTTTGTCTATCATATTTTAATGATGTTTCCTAATCTACCTTAGTCAACGCATCCCTCATGCCTATGTAGTTAGTTTTGTTTTGATTTGAAGACCTTGATCTTAAATTAGCCTAAATCACCTTATCGTGTAGGGTGCCTGGCTCTTTAAATAAGACTAGTGGTGAATCCCTCCGGAAGCTATAGGAATGTTTGTAAATTGTGTATCAAATCAGCTAGAAATGCTAAAATAAAAAGAAATGCTGCAAATATTCAGCAGGTCTGGCAGCAGCTGTGGAGAGAGAAGCAGAGTTCACATTTCAGGTTAGTGACCCTTCATCAGAACAGCCAGAAAGGTTGTTGGATGACAATCTCATCAGTTGGGAAGCTTCTGGTGCATGCCTGAGCTAGCACTCTTTCCAACATGGGGGTGGCTATGCTCAAAGCACAGTGTGCCCTACTAGGCAGGCCTCTGGCTTTTGTAGTGCTGTCTCCACTGATGCAACAGAGCCAAATTTCTTGCCCCTCATCTCCACCTGAGGGGGCAGACAGGTCCTTGGTTTAACGTCTCATCCAAAAGATATTGAAGTGTCAGCTCAGATGATGTGCTCATGTCCCTGGAACAGGACTTCAACCCATCACCTTCTTACCCCAAGGCAAGAATACAACCACTGAACCAAGGCTGAAACCTTTGAGATAAATGTCCCACTTGCAGGAGAAATCATTGATGCAGAAGTTGAATATTCAGCATCAAGTTCAAATTCATAACAGTAGAGAAAGAATTGGACTATTATAGTAGCTTATATGTTGGTGGAACTGTTTGTTTTACTTACATCAACATATTAGAATTAGAATATTACAGCACAGTACAGGCCCTTCGGCCCTCGATGTTGCGCCGATCATCTGACCTACACTATTCCATTTACATCCATATGTCTATCCAATGACCACTTAAATGCCCTTAAAGTTGGCGAGTCTACTACTGTTGCAGGCAGGGCGTTCCACGCCCCTACTACTCTCTGCGTAAAGAAACTACCTCTGACATCTGTCCTATATCTTTCACCCCTCAACTTAAAGCTATGTCCCCTCGTGTTTGCCATCCTCATCCGAGGAAAAAGACTCTCACTATCCACCCTATCTAACCCTCTGATTATCTTGTATGTCTCTATTAAGTCACCTCTCCTCCTCCTTCTCTCCAACGAAAACAACCCCAAGTCCCTCAGCCTTTCCTCGTAAGACCTTCCTTCCATACCAGGCAACATCCTAGTAAATCTCCTCTGCACCCTTTCCAAAGCTTCGACATCCTTCCTATAATGCGGTGACCAGAACTGCACGCAATACTCCAGGTGCGGCCTCACCAGAGTTTTGTACAGCTGCATCATGACCCCGTGGCTCTGAAACTCGATCCCCCTACTAATAAAGGCTAACACACCATATGCCTTCTTAACAGCCCTATTAACCTGGGTAGCAACTTTCAGGGATTTATGTACCTGGATACCAAGATCTCTCTGCTCATCTACACGACCAAGAATCTTCCCATTAGCCCAGTACTCTGCATTGCTGTTACTCCTTCCAAAGTGAATCACCTCACACTTCTCCGCATTAAACTCCATTTGCCATCTCTCAGCCCAGCTCTGCAGCCTATCTATGTCCCTCTGTACCCTACAACACCCTTCGACACTATCCACAACTCCACCGACCTTAGTGTCATCCGCAAATTTACTAACCCACCCTTCTACACCCTCATCCAGGTCATTTATAAAAATGACAAACAGCAGTGGCCCCAAAACAGAACCTTGCGGTACACCACTAGTAACTAAACTCCAGGATGAACATTTGCCATCAACCACCACCCTCTGTCTTCTTTCAGCTAGCCAATTTCTGATCCAAAGCTCTAAATCACCTTCAACCCCATACTTGTGTATTTTCTACAATAGCCTACCGTGGGGAACCTTATCAAACGCCTTACTGAAATCCATATACACCACATCCACGGCTTTACCCTCATCCACCTGTTTGGTCACCTTCTCGAAAAACTCAATAAGGTTTGTGAGGCACGACCTACCTTTCACAAAACCGTGCTGACTATCGCTAATGAACTTATTCTTTTCAAGATGATTATAAATCCTGTCTCATAACCTTTTCCAACATTTTACCCACAACCGAAGTAAGGCTCACAGGTCTATAATTACCAGGGCTGTCTCTACTCCCCTTCTTGAACAAGGGGACAACATTTGCTATCCTCCAGTCCTCCGGCACTACTCCTGTCGACAATGACGACATAAAGATCAACAACAACGGCTCTGCAATCTCCTCCCTGGCTTCCCATAGAATCCTAGGATAAATCCCATCTGGCCCAGGGGACTTATCTATTTTCACTCTTTCCAAAATTGCTAACACCTCCTCCTTGTGAATCTCAATCCCATCTAGCCTAGTAGGCTGTATCTCAGTAATCTCCTCGGCAACATTTTCTTTCTCTACTGTAAATACTGACGAAAAATATTCATTTAACGCTTCCCCTATCTCCTCTGATTCCGCACACAACTTCCCACTACTATCCTTGATTGGCCCTGTTCTAACTCTTATCATTCGTTTATTCCTGATATACCTATAGAAAGCCTTAGGGTTTTCTTTGATCCTATCCGCCAATGACTTCTCGTGTCCTCTCCTTGCTCTTCTTAGCCCTCCCTTTAGATCCTTCCTGGCTAGCTTGTAACTCTCAAGCGCCCTAACTGAGCCTTCACGTCTCATCCTAACATAAGCCGCCCTCTTCCTCTTGACAAGCGCTTCAACTTCTTGAGTAAACCACGGCTCCCTTGCTCGACAACTTCCTCCCTGCCTGACAGGTACATACTTATCAAGGACACGCATTAGCTGCTCCTTGAATAAGCTCCACATTTCGTTTGTGCCCATCCCCTGCAGTTTCCTTCCCCATCCTACACATCCTAAATCTTGCCTAATCGCGTCATAATTTCCTTTCCCCCAGCTATAATTCTTGCCCTGCGGTATATACCTGTCCCTGCCCATCGCTAAGGTAAACCTAACCGAATTGTGATCACTATCGCCAAAGTGCTCACCTACATCTAAATCGAACACCTGGCCGGGTTCATTACCCAGTACCAAATCCAATGTGGCATCGCCCCTGGTTGGCCTGTCCACATACTGTGTCAGAAAACCCTCCTCTGCACACTGGACAAAAACAGACCCATCTAAAGTACTCGAACTATAGTATTTCCAGTCAATATTTGGAAAGTTAAAGTCCCCCATAACCACTACCCTGTTACTCTCGCTCCTGTCGAGAATCATCTTCGCTATCCTTTCCTCTACATCTCTGGAACTATTCGGAGGTCTATAGCAAACTCCCAACAGGGTGACCTCTCCTCTCCTGTTTCTAACCTCGGCCCATACTACCTCAGTAGACGAGTCCTCAAACGTCCTTTCTGCCGCTGTAATACTTTCCTTGATTAACAATGCCACACCCCCCCCCCCTCTTTTACCCTCTTCTCTGTTCTTTCTGAAACATCTAAATCCCGGAACCTGCAACATCCATTCCTGCCCCTGCTCTACCCATGTCTCCGAAATGGCCACAACATCAGGATCCCAGGTACCAACCCATGCTGCAAGCTCACCCACCTTATTCCGGATGCTCCTGGCGTTGAAGAATATGATCCTGTAAACAGCATGTAACAGTGAAAATTCAGCAAATCTGCATTCTTTTTGCAGAACTTCTGTCTATGGGAACTTGGGTCAGAGATTGGGAGGTGACTTTATTCAATTCTCTGGCATGACCGGAGTGAAGCCTTTCTCAATTTGTCCAACTGAGTGTTATTACATTATTGTAACAGCAACCAATGGACATAAAAGATTCAATGAAACTATTCAAAGAATTGCAGAAAAATCTGTGTTCTGACCATCATTTCTGCCTCAACCATTATCATTTATATTTCTTTAGTGGCAACCTTCTGATTGAATCAAAAGATTTAGTTGCCCCTTTTGAAAGGGGAACTGCTAATACACTAGCCAATTAAATTAAGACGACATTTTTGGGGGTGAGGCACCTATTGGTTGGGGAAGGCCTCAACTGTACCAGTAGACACTGTTCTCCTTCTCCAGGGCCACCTAGGTGTGGATGTAGCCATGGAGTAGGGGCAGACAGTAGGGTCAAACCACTCAACCACCTGCTGCCTAGATCCTGTTGGTGGCATCCTTGGCCAGGCACAGGAACAGTTTCACAAGGAGGTCCACTGACTAGCCCACTCCTCTGTGCTGGGTAGCCAAAAGTCAGCATGGGACTGAAATGCAACTAGAACTTGAGGAGCAGCCCCTCAATGAAAGTGGGACTGCGACCTCACATCCTACATAGATCTAAACCATGAACTCCTGCAGGTCTCAAATTGTGGGTGATCCATTTGTCCGTGAATTGGCTTAACAGGCCATTGCATGGGACTGCTGCATGCAACACCCCTGATGTAAATCCCAAAAGGACAAGGGGAGGAATTCCATTTAAACAGCCTCCAACTGGGATCCCTACTTCCTTCAGATGGCAGAATGGAACACAATGGCATGTCCAGACAAGGGTGAGGAAGTGAAGGGTGTGCAGGAGCAGCCCATGCAGGAACACCTCAATACCCATGTGCAATTGGGGCCAAGCAGCACCTTTTAAAGATTCTCTATGGCTTTGGCCATGAGCTGGACAGCACCCAAGGATGTTTGTCAGGCCAGCTGTTCTGCTGTCACCCAGCCCACTTGTCCACCATCCAATACCTCCCAGACTTTGGTCACTTTGGCAGCTGAAGCCCTCTCCTCCCACACAAATCCATACTGATGGGTATGTGGATTCCTGAGCAGTGGCTCCTGGAGGATAGCCACCACCCCTGACTGGGGAGAGCTCTGGCTGGAGGTGTTCATGTTCCAGACCCCAATTAGTTCTGTCCCTACCCACCAGGAGTCCAGACATTTCTCAGAGTTGTACCTGGTGGAGGACACTGGAGTAGACCTGCTGGTATTTGCATATCCTCTGCAGTCAATGGGATCCTTGACCATGAGCATATCAGCATAAACAGAAGAACAGTCCTGCTCTTATTTCCAGCCCCCAAAGTGAAAAATTCAGCCTTTTGCATCTTTCTTCAAGGTAGAAGACAAAAAGGAAGGTTCTAGATAAGAGAAACTTGAACAAAAATCAGTATTACAAAAATAGTACTGGAGAAATTAATGGGATTAAGTGGTGACAAATCCCCTGGACCTGAAAACAACCTGTGTCCTAGGGCAGCTGCAGCGATAGTGCATACATGGGTTTTGTTCTTCCAGAATTCCTCAGATTCTAGAATAGTTCACAAGGATTGGAAGGTAGAAAACATGACCATTTAAGAAAGGAGGAAGACAGAAAATGGGGAGCTGTAGGCTAGTTAACCTATCAGCAGTAAATAAAATGCTAGATTCCTTATTAGGGAAGTGATAAGGCACATTAAGCAGAGTCAGTTTCATGAAAGAGGTTCTGATTAACACATTTGACAGTTTTGAGGACCGAATTCAATTAATATGGAATTGAAAAACTAGTCTAATTATGACCATGAAACCATTGTTGATTTTTGTAAAAACCCATCTTTAGGGAAGGAAATCTGCTGCCCTTACCTGGTCTGGCCTACATGTGACTCCAGACCCACAGCAATGTGGTTAACTATTAACTACCCTCTGAAATGGTCTGGCAGGCCATTCAGTTCAAGGGCAATTAGGGATGAGCAATAAATGCTAGCCTTGCCAGTGATGCCCACAGCCCACAAACAAAGATAAAAGCTAGTAGGATGGATAAGGGAGAAAAACTAGTGAATGTATAATATTTGGATTTTCAAAAAGAATTCAGTAAAGTGCCACACAAGAGGTTATATCAAACTTAGGACTCAAGGGGTTAGGGCAATATATTAGCATGGATTGAAGATTGGTTAATGGATTGGTTAATTGGCAGCAAAGTGGCGCAGTGGTTAGCACCACAGCCTCACAGCTCCAGGGACCCGGGTTCAATTCTGGGTACTGCCTGTGTGGAGTTTGCAAGTTCTCCTTGTGACCGCGTGGGTTTTTGCTGGGTGCTCTGGTTTCCTCCCAAAGACTTGCAGGTGATAGGTAAATTGGCTATCGTAAATTGCCCCTAGTGTAGGTAGGTGGTAGGGAATATGGGATTACTGTAGGGTTAGTATAAATGGGTGGTTCTTGGTCAGCACAGACTCTGGGCCGAAGGGCCGTATCTCTAAATAAATAAAATAAATCAGAAGTCGGTATAAAAAAAAAGAGAGGACTTTTTGGCAGACTAAATAGTGCATCACAAGGATCAGTACTTGGGCCTCAGCTATTCACAATCTATCTTAATGATTTAGATGAGCAGACTGTGTATCATATCCAAGTTTGCTGTCAATACAAAGTTAAGTGGGAAAGTAAGCAGTGAGGAGGAAGCAAAGAGGTTGCAGATGGATATAGACAGGTCAGATGAGTGGGCAAGAACATGACAAATTGTAAAGTTACCATTTTGGCAGAAAGAATAAAAGAGAATTTTTTTTGAATGAGGAGACTGGGAAATGCTTGCATTTAGAGGAATTTGGGTGTTATGACTGAGGCTGGAGGAATGCACTGTCTTTTTCTAGTTCCACTTCAAATGTTTCACCCAATTACCATTTATGGCAAATTTTATACTATTAGTTTCAGAATAAAATCCACCAAGCAGGTTTCTTTAATAACCAAAAAAATGTTAATTTCAGGAAACAAGACTTATTTAATACAAATATAAAGCTCAACAGGTTGAAATATGAAAGTTCCAATCTAAATTAACACACTGGTTAAAAGAAAAAAGTTCTCTACAGAAATCCCTTTACAAAAAGGAAAAAAAAAAAAAAAATTTAGCCAAATACTTGTTAATTATTGAAAGAAAAAAAGATA
Organism: Heterodontus francisci; assembly: GCF_036365525.1. Classification (NCBI taxonomy): domain Eukaryota; kingdom Metazoa; phylum Chordata; class Chondrichthyes; order Heterodontiformes; family Heterodontidae; genus Heterodontus; species Heterodontus francisci. The sequence goes on from NC_090375.1 coordinate 45,195,118, forward strand.
TGATGTGCAATGTTCTCCACTGGTCCCATTAGTCTGGCGTCCAGATGCTCAGATGGCCGTCAATGGGATCTTTTTGAAGCAGTTCTTTTCAGGCGACGTCGAGGATTAGTCTGGCAGACTTTATTAATGCATCATCAATTTCTGCTGTCCACACTGGATTCAGTTTCTCAGAGGCAGAGAAAGGATGACCTGATCATTTCTTAACAGGCTGATCCCAACTGACAAAACAATATCTAAAATGAAACCAAATCTTGACAGAGCACTTCTCTTGAAACAACTCCTAATCACCAAGGCTCTTGCTGTTTACTTAGCTTAAGACATGTGACTTTGAGTAAGGGTTTGTTTTTAAACATAATCTCAAGTCCTTCCAGTGACTTTTTCTTTTTAAAAAAAGTCTAGCATCTATGGAATTTAAATCAAATAAATCTATTTCTACAATTTTTAAACACTAGTCCTTAAAAAAAAATTAAAAATGGAAGCACTTTCATACACCTCCATCCTTGGAATGAAATTCCATTTTTAAAATACATTTCATTGCAAAGAGTGGGGGAAAAAAATGAAAAATTAAAACACATTTTCACACTCATTCTCTTTACCTGTAATGAATATATTTATGCCCTGTACCATTTTTGAACTCATACCTCAAAGCAAGATTAAATTCTAGACAAAGCATCAGCAATTACATTATTTTTTCCTGCAATGTGGATAACCTAAGTGATAGGGTTGCAATAGTAAACTCCATCAAAATAGTCTAGCATTCTGGATTTTGAATTTTTACACAAAGGCTAGTGGGTTGTGGGTCCCAACTCAACCCTCAATTTCTCCCCATCTTAAATGGGAGACCCCCTCATTAAGCTGTGCCCCCTAGGTTTAGACTCCAAGGGCAAATGTCCTTTCAGTATCCACCCTGTCAAGTCCCTCACAATCTTGTATGTTTCAATATCATCTATGATCCTTTAAAATCCAATGAGGACAGATCCAACCTTCCCTCACAAGCTAACCCACCCATCCCAGCAATCAGTCAAGTTAACCGTCTCTGAACTGATTCCAATGCAATTATCTCCTTTAAATAAAAAAGACCATAACTGTACACAACACTCTAGATGTGATCTCACCAATGCCCTGTATAACTGTGGCAAAATATCCTTACTTTTTAATTCCATTCCCCTTGCAATAAACATTGCATTTGTGCTCTTAATCACTTGCTGTACCTGCATACAAACTTGCTTTTAGTGTACTGGGACAGATCACTCGGCACTTAAGTGTTGCTTTTCGATTTTTCTGGCCAAAGTAGAAAAGTTCACTTTCCCATATTGCACTCCATCTGCCAAATCTTTCCCTACTCACTTAACTTATTGATATTCTTTTGCAGACTCATGTCCTCTTCACAACTTACTTTCCTACCTATCTTTGCTAAATTTGCTGGTAACAACTATTCCTTCAGTCCTTTCAACCAAATCATTGATAGAATGTAAAAATGGATGCCCCAGCATGGATCCTGTGGTACTCCACATTGTCAAGCTTGCCAACCTGAAAATGACCCATTTATGCCAACTCTCCATTTCCTGTGAGCTAACCAATCTATCTAAGCTAATATGCTACCCCCTATACCAGGGGTGCTTTTGTTTAGCTACCATTGAGGTGACACCTTGTCAAATGCCTTCTGGAAATCCAATTACACCACATACACAGGTTCCCCTTTATCCACATTGTACTTTGAGGAAGTAACAATAAATTAGTTAAACATGATTTCCCTTTCACAAAACCATGTTGACTCTGCTTGAGCAGAGATTTTCTAAATGACCTGCTATAACCATCTTATTAGATTCCAGCATTTGCCCTATGACAGATGTTAAACTATGTATTTCTGTATTGCCTCCTTTAGAGTCAGAGTCAAACAGCATAGAAACAGGCCCTTCAGCCCACGCCGACCATAATGCCCATCTGTACTAATCCCACCTGCCTGCATTAATTCCATATCCCTCTATGCCTTGCTCATTCAAGTACCTGTCCAGATGCCTCTTATATGTCGCTACTGTTCCTGCCTCCACCACCTCCTCAGGCAACTCATTCCAGATACCCACTATTCTTTGTGAAAAATTTATCCCTTTGATCCCCTTTAAACCTCCGCCCTCTCACCTCAAATCTATGTCCTCTAGTTTTAGTCACCCCTACCATGGGAAACAGACTCTGGCTATCTACCCTATCTATGCCTCTCAATTTTATATACCTCTATCATGTTTCCCCTCAGCCTCCTTCGCTCCAGAGAAAACAGACCCAGCCTATCCAATCTCTCTCACTCAAGCCCTCCAAACCAGTCAACATCCTTGTGAATCTTTTCAGCATAGCTTAATCATCTTTACTGTTGTGTGGCAACCAGAACTGCGCACAGTACTCCAAATGCAGCCTTACCAACGTTATGTACAACATGACATCCCAACTCTTGCACTCAATGCCTCGGCCGATGAAGGCAAGCATGCCATACGCCTTCTTCACCACCCCGTCTACCTGCGTTGCCACTTTCAGGGAACTATGTACTTGCACCCCAAGGTCTCTCTGCTCAACACTCCCCAGGGCCCTGCCATTCACTGTATATGTCCTGCCCTGGTTTAACTTCCCAAAATGCATCACTTCACACTTGTCTGTTAAATTCCATTTGCCACTCCCTTGCACACTTTCCCAGTTGATCTATATCCTGTTGTAACCTTAGACAACCTTCTTCACTGTCCACTATACCACCAATTTTGCTGGTATCTGCAAACTTACTTATCATGCCCCCTACATTCACATCCAAGTCATTAATATATATGACCGAGGGCCCAGCACCGATCCCTGAGGCACACCACTGGTCACTGGCTGCCAATTGGAAAAACAACCCTTCACTATCACCCTCAGCCTCCCATCACCAAGCCAATTTTGTATCCAATTTGCTAGCTCATCCTGATCCCATGTGTTCGAACCTTCTGGACCAGCCTATGCGGGACTTTGTCAAAGGCCTTGCTAAAGTCCACGTAGATAACGTCCATCACCCTGCCCTCGTCAATCCTCTTGGTCACCTCCTCAAAAAACTCAAATTCGAGAGACATGATTTCCCACGCACAAAGCCATGCTGACTATCCCTAATCAGACCTTACCTTTCCAAATGCATACAAATCTCGTCTCAGAATCCCTTCTAATAACTTTCCCACCACTGATGTAAGGCTCACCAGCCTGTCGTTCCCTGACTTATCCCTGCTGCCCTTCTTAAATAAAGGCACAACATTAGCTACCCTCCAGTCTTCATGTACTTCACCCATGGTTAACGATGATACAAAAATCTATGCCAGGGCCCCAGCAATCTCCTCCCTTGCTTCATATAGTCTCCTAGGATACACCTGGTCAGGCCCTGGGAATTTATCCATCTTAATGCGCTTGAAAACCTCCTTTGTAATGTTATGTTCCAGGACATCGCTGTTCCTTCCCTTGAACATGAGCTTCCATGACCTTCTCCGCAGTAAATAGAGAAGTATTCATTTAAGACCTCGCCCATTTCCCATGGCTCCACACAGATTACCACACTGATCCTTAAGGGGACCTACTCTCTCCCTAGCTACCCTTTTACTCTTAATATACTTATAGAATCTTTTAGGATTCTCCTTCATCTTATCTGCCAGGGAAATCTCATGGCCCCTTTTTGCCCTCCTAATTTCCTTCTTAAGTGTAGTCCTACATCCCCTATACTCTGAGGAACTCGCTTGATCCCAGCTGCCTATACTTGACATATGCTTCCTTCTTTGACCTTCCTTCAGACCCTCAATATCCCTCGTCAACCAAGGTTCCCTAAACTTGCCAGCCATGCCTTTCCATCCAACAGGAACATGCTGGCCCTGAACTCTTCCCATCTCACTTTTAAAAGCCTCCCACTTGCCAGACGTCCCTTTACTGTAAGCAGCTTCTCCCATTCAACTTGAGAGTTCCTGTCTGATCCATCAAAAGTAGCCTTCCCCCAATTTAGGACTTCAACCTGAGGACCAGTCCTATCCTTTACCATAACTATCTTGAAGCTATCTCTAAAATCTCTTTTTAAAAAAAAAAGAGATGGTCACTGATCCCAAAGTGCTCCCCCACTGACTCAACCACCTGTCCAGCCTCATTTCCTAAGAGGAAGTCGAGTGTAGCCCCTTCTCTCGTAGGGCCATCCACATACGGCTTCAGAAAACTATCCTGGACACACTTAAATTCTTCCCCATCTGATCCCTTCACACTAAGGCAGTCCCAGTCAATATTAGGGAAGTTAAAAATCACCTATTACAACCCTTTTATTCCTACACCTATCTGATTTCCCTACATATATGCTCCTCCACTTCCCTGACTATTGGGGGGCCTATAGTATAATCCCAAAGTAATCACCACTTTCTTATTTCTAAGTTCTACTGTGCGGGACGTTTCCCCCAGGATATCCTCCAAGTACTGCCGTGATGTCCTCCCTAATCAATAGGGGAGGCAGTGGCATACTGGTACTGTCACTGGACTAGTAACCCAGAGACCCAGGTATTGCTCTGGGGACATGGGTTCAAATCCCAACACAGCAGAAGGTAGAATTTGAATTCAATTAATAAATCTGGAATTTAAAGCTAGTCTAATGATGGCCATGAAACCATTGTTGATGGTTGTAAAAACCCATCTGGTTCACATATGTCCTTTAGGGAAGGAAATCTGCTGTCCTTGCCTGGTCTGGCCTACATGTGACTTCAGATCCACAGCAATGTGGTTGACTCTTACATACCCTTGAAATGGCTTAGCAAGCCACTCAGTTCAAGGGCAATTAGGGGTGTGTAATAAATGCTGGCCTGGCCTGCAATGCCCACATCCCATGAATTAAAAAAAACTCCCCCTCTGTCATGCTGGAAGCATCAGTACCCCAGAACATCAGTACCCCAGCTGCCTGTCCTGCCCATCCCTCAACCACATTTCAGTTATAGCTATAATATCACAATCCCATGTACCGATCCATGCTCAGAGTTCATCTGCCTTACCTGTAAGGCTTCTTGCATTAAAGTAAGTGCAGTTTAGCCTACCACGCTCCCTGTCCTACCCCTGCCCGGCCTGTCTATTGGACTTGATTGCTTTAACCTCTACATTTGCCTCAACTATCTCATCTGAGACTACGACTACTTTGGGTCCCACTGCCTGCCAGACTAGTATAAACCCTCCCGAATAGTACTAGCAAACCTCCCCACAGGGATATTGGTCCCCTTCCAGTTCAGATGCAACCAGTCCTTCTTGTACAGGTCACCTCTGCACCAGAAGAGATCCCAATGATACAAGTAGCTGAAGCCCTCCTGCCTACACCAGCTCTTCAGCTACGCATTTATTTGCCTTATCCTCCTATTCCTACCCTCACTAGCAAGTGGCACAAGGAGTAATCCTAGAGATCGTGCTTTTTAACCTTCTGCCTAACTCCCTCTATTCACTTTGCAGGACCTCATCTGTCTTCCTGCTTATGTCATTAGTACCAACATGGACCATGACCTCCAGCTGCTCAGCCTCCCCTTTCAGAATGTCCTGCAGCTGCTCAGAGACATCCTTGACCTTAGCACCAGGGAGGCAACATACTATCCTGGAGTCTCGTGTGCGGCCACAGAAACACCTATCTGCACCACTCATGATAGAATCCCCCATCACTTTTGCTCTTCCACCCCTTTTCCTCCCCTGCTGTGCAGCAGAGTCCTCTGTGGTACCATGAACTTGGCTGTTACAGCTTTCCCCTGAGGTCATCCCCCCCCCCCCCTCCCAACAGTATCCAAAGCAGTATATCTGTTGGAGAGAGGGATGGCCTCAGGGGACTCCTGCACTACCTGCCTGCACCTACTACTCTGTCTGGTGGTCACCCATCTCTTCTGCCTGTGCAGCCATTACCTGCAGTGTGACCACCTCACTAAACGTGCTATCCACGACATCGTGGAAGCTCCACAGTGAATCCACCCACAGCTCCAGCTCCATAATGCTGGTGGCCAGTAGCTGCAGTTGGATATACCTCCTGCACACATGGTCACCAGGGACACTGGAAGCATCTGACTTCCCACATAGCGCATATCATGGGGCTGAGCTCTCCTGCCATGACTTACCCTTAGATTAATTAGTTATTCTCCGAATTAAAAAATACTAATTACACTAGGGACCCACTCCAATCTAAAGTCCTTTAAAAAAAAACACTTCAGTAGTACTCACCTTATCAGCAGAGGATATTTTTTCAAAAAACTTCCCTTTAAGATACTCTACTCCACAACTGAGCCTCGATCCTTGGGTTGGACTTATAGGCTTCACTGTTCTCCCCACAGGTCCGCTCTGCTCCCAGAAGCTATAGCAGTTACATTTGCCATCTTCCAATCTGATGGGACCTTTCCAAAATGCTCAATTTTGGAAAATTAAAACCAATGCATTCACTTCTTTTATGACCCTAGGATGAAGTCCAATCAGGACCTAGGAACTTGTCAACTTTTAGTTCTAATAATTCTCAGTACCCTTTCCCTGGTGATGGTAATTGTTTTAAGTTCCTCTCTCCCTTTCAACTCTTGATTCAATTATTGCTGAGGTTCTGTTTCCTCTCGTGAATGAAGTAGCCAAAAATCTGTTCAATTCCTCTGCCATTTCCTTATTTCCCATTAATTCCAAGCTCACTGGAGGACCACTCACTTTTTTTAAATAGCTGTAGAAAGTCTATCAAATTTTATATTTCTAGCTAGCTCCCATACTAATTTCTATTATTCTTCCAGTCATACTTTGCTTTTCTTTAATATTCTGTCCAATCTTCTGACTTGCCACTACTGAATTTCTTTTTTCCATTTGATACTATCTTTAACTTCCTTTATTTGTCATGGATAGTGTCCTTCCCCTAGAGTCTCTCTGGAATGTATCTTTGCTGAGTTATGAAATATCTTTAAATGTCTGCCACTGCATCTCTAATGACCTATCCCTTAACCTAATTTCCAGTTTACTTCAGCCAACTGTCCTCAAACCCTCAATTACCCTTTAAGTTTAAAAAAAAAGTCTTAGATCCACTCTTCTCACCCTCAAACTGAATGTGAAATTCAATCATGTTATGATCACTGCTACCTAGGGGCATCTTTACTATGATGTCATTAATTTATCCTGTCTCGTTACACATTACCAGATCTAGAATAGCCTGCTCTCTGGTTGGCTTTAGAATGTACTGCTCTAAGAAACTGTCCTGAACAAATTGTTGGAGCTGTGGGCTGACAAGGTCTTGATGGACTTCACTGTTAAAAGTGGCTAGAGATAGTTGATGCATTACTTTTAATTTTCCAAAATTCCCTAGATTCAGGGAAGATTCCTTTAGATTGGAAAATAGTGAATGTATCTCCTTTATTCAAAAAGGGAGGGAGACAGAAAGCAGGAAACTACAGGCCAATTAGCTTAAAATCTGTCATTGGGAAAATGTTAGAAGCTATTAAAGAGGTTACAGCATAGCATTTAGAAAATTTCAAGGCAATCAGGCAGAATCAACATGGTTTTGTTAAAGGTAAATCATGTTTAACTAATTTATTGGAGTTCTTTGAGGAAGTTACATGTGCTGAGGATAAAAAGGGATGTATTGTACTTAGCTTTCCAGAAGGCATTTGATTTGGTGCCACAAATGTTTATTTTTTTATTTTTTTTTAATTTAGATACACAGCACTGAAACAGGCCCTTCGGCCCACTGAGTCTGTGCCGACCAAGAACCTTGCAGAAGATAAAAGCTAGTGGTTGGGGGGGGTGGGGGAAGAAGGGAGGAGATTAACATGGATGGAGGATTGGTTAGCTAACAGGAACCAAAGTAGGCATGAATGGATAATTTTCTGGTTGGTAATATGTAACAAGTGGTGTACCACAGGGATTGTGCTGGGGCCTCAACTTCTTACAATTTATATAAACAACTTAGGAGGGACTGAAGGTATGGTTGCTAAATTTGCTGATGACAAAGATAGGTAGGAAAGTAACTTGAAGAGGACATAAAGAGATAGAGGTTAAGTGAATGGGCAAAGACCTGGTAAATGCAGTATAATGTGGGACACTGAAGTTGTCCACTTTGGCAGGAAGAATAAAAAAAGCATATTATCTAAATGGAGAAAGATTGCAGAGCTGAGATGAAAAGGAATCTGGTGTCCTAGTGCATGAAATCACAAAAGGTTAATATGCAGGTACAACACATAATTAGGAAATCTAATAGAATGCAATTGTTTATCACAAGGGGAATTGAATACAAAACAAGGGAGGTTATGCTTCAGCCACATCTGGAGTACTGTGTACAGTACTTCTTCATTGGCCTCCTTATCTCGAGAGACAATGGGTAAGCGCCTGGAGGTGGTCAGCGGCATGTGGAGCAGTGCCTGAAGTGGCTATAAAGGCCAATTGTAGTGTGACAGGCTCTTCCACAGGTGCTGCAGAAAAATTTGTTTGTTGGGGCTGTTACACAGTTGGCTCTCCCCTTGCGCTTTTGTCTTTTTCCTGCCAACTGCTAAGTCTCTTCGACTTGCCACACTTTAGCCCCGCCTTTATGGCTGCCCGCCAGCTCTGGCAAACGCTGACAACTGACTCCCACGACTTGTGATCAATGTCACAGGACTTCATGTTGCGTTTGCAGATGTCTTTAAAGCGGAGACATGGACAGCCGGTGGGTCTGATACCAGTGGCAAGCTCGCTGTACAATGTGTCCTTGGGGATCCTGCCATCTTCCATGCGGCTCACATGGCCAAGCCATCTCAAGCGCCGCTGACTCAGTAGTGTGTATAAGCTGGGGATGTTTGGCCATCGAGGACTTCTGTGTTGGAGATACGGTCCTGCCACCTGATGCCAAGTATTCTCCGGAGGCAGTGAAGATGGAATGAATTGAGATGTCGCTCTTGGCTGACATACGTTGTCCAGGCCTTGCTGCCATAGAGCAAGGTACTGAGGGCACAGGCTTGATACACTCGGACTTTTGTGTTCCGTGTCAGTGCGCCATCTTCCCACACTCTCTTGGCCAGCCTGGACATAGCAGTGGAAGCCTTTCCCATGCGCTTGTTGATTTCTGCATCTAGAGACAGGTTACTGGTAATAGTCGAGCCTAGGTAGGTGAACTCTTGAACCACTTCCAGAGCGTGGTCGCCAATATTGATGGATGGAGCATTTCTGACATCCTGCCCCATGGATGTTCATTTTCTTGAGGCTGATGGTTAGGCCAAATTCATTGCAGGCAGCCACAAACCTGTCGATGACACTCTGCAGGCATTCTTCAGTGTGAGATGTTAAAGCAGCGTCAGCAAAGAGGAGTTCTCTGATGAGGACTTTCCGTACTTTGGTCTTCGCACTTAGACGGGCAAGGTTGAACAACCTGCCCCCTGATCTTGTGTGGAGGAAAATTCCTTCTTCAGAAGACTTGAATGCATGTGAAAGCAGCAGGGAGAAGAAAATCCCAAAAAGTGTGGGTGTGAGAACACAGCCCTGTTTCACGCCACTCAGGATAGGAAAGGGGTCTGATGAGGTGCCGCCATATTGTCATGGAATGAGGTGATGTTACTTAGTAGCTTTGGTGGACATCCAATCTTTTCTAGTAGTCTGAAGAGACGTCTGCCGACGAGGTCAAAGGCTTTGGTGAGATCAATGAAAGCAATGTAGAGGGGCATCTGTTGTTCACGGCATTTCTCCTGTATCTGATGAAGGGAGAACAGCATGTCAACGGTCGATCTCTCTGCACGAAAGCCACACTGTGCCTCAGGGTAGACGCGCTCGGCCAGCTTCTGGAGCCTATTTAGAGCGACTCGAGCAAAGACTTTCCCCACTATGCTGAGCAGGGAGATTCCACAGTAGTTGTTGAAGTCACCACGGTCAGCTTTGTTTTTATAGAGGGTGATGATATTGGCATCGCACATGTCCTGAGGTACTGCTCCCTCATCCGAACACAGGCATAGCAGTTCATGTAGTGCTGAGAGTATAGCAGGCTTGGCACTCTTGATTATTTCAGGGATAATGCTGGCAGTATTGGTCTCCCTATTTAAGGAAGGATGTAAATGCACTGGAGGCAATACAGAGAAGGTTTACTAGACTAATACCTGGAATAGGTGGACTGTCTTACGAGGAGAGATTGGACAGGCTAGGGTTGTATCCGCTGGAGTTTAGGAATAAGAGGTGGCTTGATTGAAACAAGATTGAGGGGTCTGGACAGGGCAAATGTGGAAAGGATGTTTCCCTTTGTGGGAGAAACTCAAACTAGGGGTCACCCATTTAAGACAAATGAGAAATTTTTTGAGGGTCGTGAGTCTTTGGAATTCTCAGTGTGGAATCAGTCTGAATATTTTTAAGGCAGAGATAGATTCTTGATAAGAAAGGGGATGGAATGTTATTGGGGTAGGTGGAAATGTGGAGTAATCAGTTCAGCAATTAACTTATTGAATGGCAAAGCAGGCCTGAGTAGCCTACTCTTGCTTCTAATTCATATGTTCGTATAATACTTGAACTCATCTTCCAGGTTACTTTTGCCAATCTATGATTAAAAATCAGCCATAAAATGTTCACTGTACCTTTCTCACAAGCCCCCATTATTTCCTGTATACATCCTACAGTATGGCTACTGTTAAGGGGTCTATAAACTGCCCCAAGTGGCTTCCTACCTTTACTATTTATTTCAACCCAAACAGTGTACATCTTGTTTTTTTTTTTTTTTAGAAAAAAGGTGACCTCTATTGTACTACTTCATTAGTAGAGCTACCCCTCCACCTTTTCCTAGTTTCTTGTCCTTCCAGAATGTCATGCATCCTTGAATATTCAGGCCCCAGCCTTGGTCATCTTGCAGCTATGTCTTGGTAAAGGCCAATTTATGAACTGGTTTTGTTATGAATGCTATGTGCAAATAGAAAAAAGGCAGAACTAAAGGCTCTATTTATGCAACCTCTAGCCTCAGCCACATACACACTTAATTTTGTACATTTGGTCCCTTCCTGCTATGCTCTGATCATTATTTCCCTTATTGCTACTTTGCTCTTTCCTGGTCATCTTTATCATATCTTCCCACTTGATCCTTTGCCCCCACTATTTAGTTTAAAGCCCTGTCTACCACTTGAGTTACTGGTCTTAGCATGGTTCAGGTGAAGACCATCCCAATGGTACAGCTCCCACCTTCCCACTACTGGTGGGAGCTGTACCATGAATCGAAACCCATTTTTCCTACACCAATCTTGAAGCCATGCATTTAACACTAATCTTATTTACTCCACTCCAATTTTCTCATGGCTCAAGTAATAATCTAGAGACTACTACCTTTGAGGTTCTGCTTTTTAAATTTAGCCCAGAGCTGCTCATACTCTATGCAGAATGTCTTTCCTAGTCCTATCTAGGTCATCCCTGACTGATTCCTGGAATGGCAGGACTGATGTCTGAAGAGATATTGGATCTATTAGACTTGTATTTGCTAGGGTTAAGAATGAGAAGAGATCAGAAACCTACAAAATTTTAACAGAACTGGACAGACTAAACATAGGAAGGATGTTCCTAATAGTGGGAAGTGCAGGACGAGGGGTCACAATCTAAGGATAAAGGGGCAAGCTATTTAGGACTGAGATGAGGAGGGATTTCTTCACCCAGAGAGTGGTGAACTGTGGAATTCTCTACCACAGAAAGCAGTTGAGGCCATATCATTAAAGAAATTCAGGAAAGAAAAGAAAAAGAGTTAGATATAGTTCTTTGGCCTAAAGGAATCAAGGGATACAGGGAGAAAGTGGGAACAGGTTACTGAGTTTGGATGGTCAACCATGATTGTATTGAATGGCAGTGCAGGCTTGAAGGGCTGAATTATGTTTGTTTCTATTGGTTTGCCATGTCTCCGCTTTAAAGACATCTGCAAACGTGACATGAAGTCCTGTGACATTGATCACAAGTCGTGGGAGTCAGTTGGCAGTGTTCGCCAGAGCTGGCGGGCAGCCATAAAGGCAGGGCTAAAGCGTGGCGAGTCGAAGAGACTCAGCAGTTGGCAGGAAAAAAAGACAGAGGCGCAAGGGGAGAGCCAACTGTGAAACAGCCCCAACAAACAAATTTTTCTGCAGCACCTGTGGAAGAGCCTGTCACTCTAGAATTGGCCTTTATAGCCACTCCAGGTGCTGCTCCACACACCACTGACCACCTCCAGGCACTTACCCATTGTCTCTCGAGATAAGGAGGCCAAAGAAGGTATTGGTTCCTCTCCAGCCCTGAGCAGATGTCCTAAACCCTGGCACTGGCAGGCAACACAGCCTTCTGGACTCTTGGCTGCAGATACTAGCATCTACCCCACTGACTATACTGTCCCCTACCAATACATTCCTATTTATTCCCCCTGCTTGAATGGCTTCCTGTACCATGGTGCCATGGTCAGTTTGCTCATCCACCTTGCAACCCCACCTCATCCATACAAGTTGATAGACCCTCAAATCTGTTGGACAATTGCAAGGGGTGAAGCCCCTCCACTTCTGCCTTCTCAATCCCCTGACCTGCCTCACACAGTTACATCCTCTTATCACTGACCAAATCAGAAGACCTTATCCTATGGAGTGTAACTGCCTTCTGGAACAGAGTGTCCAGGTAACTTTCCTTCTCCTCTCTTCCCACCCCCCCTCCAATTCTTTGGGGTGTCTGTAGCTCAGCCTCCAGCTCATGGACTCTGAGCTGAAGCTCCTCGAGCCACAGACATTGTTGCTGTGAATCACTGGTCTTGACAAGCTCCCACATACTGCTGTTGCCACATGTCACCTGTCACATCATCTTTATTAGGTTTTAAAGAACTAATTTACTTTTTTTTTTTAGTTAATGCCTCTCCTCACCAGCACTTACTGCTCTAATTTAAACCTTGGTAATGCAATAAAGATTACCACTTAAAAATAAAAGAACCAGCTTACCTCCCTTCTGCTTGCCAGTCTTAAATATGTAGCTACATATTTTACATAATTTAAATTTTACTTTTCTAATTTCAGGTTATTAACACACCCCAACAGCAGTGTACTAAACTAGTCATTTACCAGATACTCCCTAACAGCAGTTACCCAATCACCTTTCCTGTGATTTTTTTTTTTTTTTAAATATAGTTCATTGGATGTGAGCATCACTGGCTAGGCCAGCATTTATTGCCATCCCCAATTGTCCTCAAGATGAGGAGCTGCCTTGAACTGCTGCAGTCCACTGGGGTGTAGATACATCCAGTGCTCTTAGGAAGAGAGTTCCAGGATTTTGACCTGGTGACAGTGAAGGAACAGTGATATAGTTCTAAGTTAGGATAGTGTGGCTTGGAGGGGAACTTGCAGGTGGTGGTGTTCCCATGCATCTGCTGTCCTGGTCCTTCTAGGTGGTAGAGGTTGCAGATTTGGAAGGTGTTGTCTAAGAAGTCTTGGTGAGCTGCTGCAGTGCATCTTGTAGACAGTACACTACTGCCTTTGTGTTTGTGGTGAATGTTGAAGGTGGTGGATGGGGTGCCAATCTAGCAGGCTGCTTTGTCCTGAATGGTGTTGAGCTTTGAGTGTTGTTGGAGCTGCAGGTAAGTGGAGAGTATTCCATCACAGTCCTGATGTGTACCTTGTAGATGGACAGGCTTTGGAGAGTCAGGTGGCAAGTTACTCACTGAAGGATTCCTAGCCTCTGACCTGCTCTTGTAGCCATGGTATTTATATGGCTACTCCAGTTCAGTTTCTGGAAAATGTTAACCCCAAAATGCTGATAGTGGGGGATTCAGCAATAGCAATGCCATTGATCATCAAGGGGAGGTAGTTAAACCCTCTTGTCTGAGATAGTCATTGTCTGGCATGAATGTTACTTGCCACTTATCAGCCCAAGCCTAGAAGTTTCCCAGGTTTTGCTGCATCTGGACACTGGCTGCTTCATTATCTGAAGTGGTGAATAGTATTGAACATTGTTTAAACATCAGCAAACATCCCCAATTCTGACCTAATGATTGAAGGAAGGTCTTTGATGAAGCAGCTGAAGATGGTTGGGCCTAGGGCACTACCTTGAGGAACTCCTACAGTGATGTCCTAGGACAGATAATTGACCAACAACCACAACCATCTTTGTTTGTGCTAGGTATGACTGATTAGTGGAGGGTTTCTCCCAATTCCCATTGGCTCTAATTTTGCTAGGGCTCCTTGAAGCCACCTTCAGTAAAATGTTGCCTTGATGTCAAGGACAGTCACTCCCACCTCCGTGGAGTTCAGCTCTTGTCCTTGTTTGAACCAAGGCTGCAATGTGGTCAGGAGCTGAGTGACCCTGGTGGAATACAAACTGAGCATCAGTGATCAGGTTATTGCTGAGCAAGTGCCACTTGATAGCACCATTGATTATCCCTTCCATCACTTTACTGATAAAGCAGGATAAATCCAACCTGGCCAATTACTGCCCTATGTACAAGACATACTTGGGCAATTTTCCACATTGCCCGTGTTGTAGCTGTGTTGTCACTGTTGAATTGGTTTTTCAAATGCAGTGTGTGCTGACTCCTGAAGCAGTCTACGTACTCCCATGCAGGTCTGACTGCTCTCAGCTCATGAAGGTCACTGAACTAGTTTTCCAGTGGCTGAGGCTAATGCCCTGGGGATATGGGTTCAAATCCCACCATGGCAGCTGGTCAAATTTACATTCAAATAATTAACATCTGGAATTGAAAGCTAGTCTCAGCAGTGGTGCCATGAAATCATCATGCATTGTCAAACACCTGTGTGGTTCACCAATATCCTTTAGGGAAGGAAATCTGCCATCCTTACCTGGTCTGGCCGATATTTGACTCCAGACCCATTGATGTGGTTGACTCTTATCTACCCTCTAGTGAATGAAATGGCCTAGCAAGCCTGTTGTTAAAGACTATTAGGGATGGGCAACAAATGCTGGCCTTGTCAGAAACACCCACATCTCATGAAAGAATAAAAAAAAACTCCCATTCCCTTCAAAGGGTGGCCCTTGAGGGCCTCCTGGATCCCCATGGAAAAAAACAACTCCTCTTGACCACTTCCATGACTAAGACCTACATTGCAGCATCTGTCAACCTAGGATATGGAGATTTGTGGACCCTGAAACCTGTTGTCAGTATGAACTTTCCAGGAGCCCCAACAGCTTAAAGCTCCTTTGCAAAGCAAAAATTACATACATTTGTTATTAAAAAAAAATGAATCTCACAGCATGGTATCTTGATGAGATTGCCATGGAAATCAAACTGCAAACAAATTTTATAACTGTACAAAAATTCAATGGAGGTACTTTGAACACCTGAGTAACCATTAACCATCAGTTTAGACACGCACAGCAGAAAATCCCTTCTGGCTTCCCTGTTGCTAGAAAGATGCATGTTTACTGTACCTTTAATGGATCTCAATAGCGCTACTTACTTTCCTGGCCTAAGCTCCACCATCTTCATGATTATCTCATTCCTTCTCAGTGAAAATTGTCCCTGTATGGAATCAGAGCACAACACTTCTCCACAGGTTGGCAATTATTTTGTTACTTTGGAAAAAGGTTCATCAGAGTCTGTATGGGAATAAAAAAAAAAAAAAGGTGAAACTTGCTGGGTGTGGATCCTTTGTTAGAAGGATTTAGGTACAAGGGTGATTCTGCATGCTGTGCTCTCAGCAGGGATGTTCTGACAGGGCAGCTCAGACAGAGCTATAACAACTTCAGCCAGCACATTATTTTTACTTATTCATTCACTTATGTGGTTGTCACTGGTTAGGCCAGCATGTATTGCCCATCCCCAATTGCCCTCAAGGTGGTGGGGAGCTTCCTTCTTGAACTGCTGCAGTCCTTGGGTGTAGGTACACCTACAGTGCTGTTAGGAAGAGTTCCAGGATTTTGACCCAATGGACAGAAGGAATGGTGGTGATGTAGTCCCAAGTCAGGATGGCGTGGCTTGGAGGGGAACTTGCAGGTGGTGTTCCTATGCATCTGCCGCCCTTGTCCTTCTAGGTGGTAGAGGTTGTGGGTTTGGAAGATGCTGTCAAAGGAGCCTTAGTGTGCTGCTGTAGCTCATTTTGTAGATGGCACACAGTCACAGTCAGTGAAGGGAATGAATGTTGAAGGTGGTGGATGGGGTGCCAATTAAGCAGGCTGTTTTGTTCTAGATGGTGTCAAGCTTCTAGTGTTGTTGGAACTGCACTCATCCAGGCAAGTGGAGAGTATTCCATCCTTCATGACTTGTGCCTTGTAGATGGTGGACAAGCACTGGGGAGTCAGGAGGGGACTTACCACAGAATTCCCAACCTCTGACCTGCTCTGGTCACCACAGTACGCATGGCTGTTCCAGTTCAGTTTCTGATCAATGGTAACCCTCAGGATGTTGATAGTGGGGGAACTCAGCAATAGTAATGCTGTTGATTATTAAGGGGAGGTGGTTAGATTCTCTTGTTTGAGATAGTCATTGGGATGGAGATATTGACCTCCAATTCACAACCATCTTCCTTTGTGCTAGGTATGACTCCAACCAGTGGAGTTTTCCCCAATTCCCATTGGCAGTTTTGTTAGGGCTCCTTGATGTCAAGGGCAGTCATTCTCATTACAACTCTGGAGTTCAACTTCTTTGTCCATGTTTGGACAAAGGCTGTAATGAGATCAGGACCTGAGTGGGCTTGGCAGAACCTAAACTGAGCAGTGATCAGGTTATTGCTGAGCAAGTGCCACTTGATAGCACAGTCAATGACCCCTTCCAACACATTGCTGATGATTGAGGGCAGACTGATAGGGTAGTAATTGGCTAGGTTGGATTGGTCCTGCTTTGTGTAGTAGATATACCTGGGCAATTTTCCACAATGAAAGAAAGATGCCAGTGTTGTAGCTATACTGCAACAGCTTGGCTAGGGGCACAAGTCTTCACTACCATTGCTGGAATGTTGTCAGGGCCCATAGCCTTTGCAGTATCCAGTGCCTTCAGTCGTTTCTTGATATCATGTGGAGTGAATCAGATTGGCAGAAGGCCAACATCTGAGATGCTGGGGACCTCAGAAGGCCAGGATGGATCATCCATTCAGCACTTCTGGTTGAAGATGAATACAAATGCTTCAGCCTAGTCTTTCGCACTGATGTGCTGGACTCCCCCATCATTGAGGGTGGGGATATTTGTGGGCCACCTCCTCCTGTCAGTTGTTTAATGGTCCACCATTCATGGCTGGATGTGGCAGGACTGCAGAGTTTGGATCTGATCGGAGTTATGGATTGCTTAGTCCTGTCTATGACATGCTGCTTCTGTAGTTTGGCATGCAAGTAGCCCTATGCTATAGCTTTATCAGGCTGACCTCTTTTTAGGAATGCAAGCTGTTCCTGGCATGCCCTCCTGCACTCTTCATTGAACTAGTGTTGGTCCCCTAGCTTGATGGTAATGGTAGAGTGGTGGATATGCTGGGCTATGACGTTACAGATTGTGGTTGAATACAATTCTGCTGCTGATGGCTCCTTAGAGCAGGCATTGCATCATGTAATCAGCCCTACAGACCCTTGGTTCATTGTTACTGTTGTAGTGTTAAAAAAGTACAGCAATGTTACTTATCATAAAAAGGTCCTACAAGCAGCAATGACCAGATCATCTATTTTCTGATATTGGTTGAGAAATAAATATTGGGCAGGAAACAAGTGAGAACACTCCAAATATTGCCTTGGGATCTTTAGGGCTAAAAATTCATTATGGCTTATTTTCAGGGGCAGTTGTCACACTTCATGACCTGCCTGTACCCATTGTTGTTGAGGCAGGTAGCATGCAAACTTGGTGCTTCTTCCTAATTTGAGTTGATAGTAGCATTGATTCAAGCAAGGCCATCACCAAAATACTCAGCAGGGGGCTGAGCAACATGCACTGAACTGGTTGTGTACCCATTTGCTCCCCATGAAGCAATCTGCCCCTCTTAAAAGGGGAGCTGCACACTGGCAGGGAGTTGCTGCTGGCTGTCTGCACTGACACTGGCTATATTTAGGAACAGCAGAAATGGAACACCAGGGAAGGAGGGCTCCTACGTTCATGGATACTGCACTGGAGGCTGTTGTCATGGAGGTGGACAGGAGGAGGAAGATTATGCTTCTGCAGGGGAGAGGGGCCAGGAGACCCTCAAGGTCCATTCTGTAAAGGGAGTGGGAGCAGTTGGTCAGGAAGGTTAATGCAAAGCGTTTGGCCTGGAGGACCTGGCAGCAGTGATACAAGACCTTTAATAACCTCACCCAGGTGGTCAAGGTCAGTGAATTCCCATGGTTTGTATTGGCTTCAAAAGTTAGAGTTTTGATCCCAGCAGTTGTGATAGAATTGTGCCCAATGTCATCCAACACCAAAATCTATGGGTGTTGACCTGTTACCGAGTAAGGTAGTTCATCCAAAAACTTGTTTGAAAGAATCCTTTTGGAATCTCGGCCATTTGTTCAGAGTGTTCTTGACCCTCACCCTACCCAACATTTTCCTTAAAAAGGTTGATAGAAGTTCCATTCTTTAAGTCAATACAGAAACTCTCAGAAAAAGGTGGAAATCAAATGTAAATGCTATTTCCTTAAGGATGCCATCAATCTCCTGCTAGAGTTATGGGAATAAGGAATTTTGGAACCATTAATTGGTGTGAATGGGAGGATTCATCTTGGATAGTCGCATGAAGCAGGACTAGCAAATCTGCTGTTAGTTATACAGTCTACCTGATTCAAAACACGATTCACTATCACCAGTTTTGCACTACTGCCATGACGAGTTTCATTTCATTGATTCTTGCTGTTAGCAGTAGGTGTACTTTGATGTCAAATTGAAGTAAGATATTGGCAAAGTAGAGTAGTTACCCAGACACCAGTCCCAGGCATTACATTTCTATGTGTCTCCAGTGTAGACTCATCTTGAGAGTATTTTTAATTTCAATTTAAAAAGTAGCTTAATGGAGAGCTGCAAGGTATCTTGTTAAATAAGATCAATAATACCAGTGACTTGAATTTAGTGTTGCTAAAAGAAATAAAAGCACCAACTTGCATTTATATAGCACCTTGGACAATGTCAGGACATTACAAAAGGCTTCACAGCCAAAGAATTGTATGGATCGAAGGAGACTAGAATCAAAAGAACACAGGACACATGTTGGCATACAGAGATGGACAAGGCTGAAAATGGAAAAAAAAAAAAAAGAGATCTGTAGCCAAGGAAGAGAATTTAAAATTGAAATATGTGGAGCCAGTGGTTCAATGAAAGAGGAGAATAGGAAAACTTTGGACAGGATGTGGTAAAGTTCTGGAGTTTATATAGGGTGAAGCATGTGACTAGTGCATTGAATAAATATGAGGTTTATGGAAGTGTAGATGTTGGTTTCATCAGCAATGGAATCAAACAATATCTGTAGGAGTATCTACTGGAGTAAACAGCATCTGCTGACACATGGGGCTGGATTTAGTTCTCCCCAGGCATCAGGGTCTGTGGCTGGGGGTGGCCTGAAGATGCCACTGGGAGGGCTGCCATGCACCCTGATGCCAGGAGGACCCATCTGAAATTACTGGCATTGATGAGGCCTCATGACAGCCCCCCTGTCACTTGGTGACAGAGTATCCATTTGCATAATTAAATAAACAAAAATTAATGAATGATACTCATGTCACTGCCTGAGTTCACACTTGGATCTTTGGGCCAGTGGCTGGTATTCCTTTTGATCCCTTTCTGGTACAAATGAGGTGTCGCACTAGTGGTGACACAGAAGGAGGTAGGTTTCTCAGTACAGGAGTGGGGAGAATAGTATCAAAGTAACATCACTGGTGTAGGAGATGGTGGGAAGGATTTGAGGTTAAAGCTTATGCAGTTTGGGGGCAGGGGGGCAGGTCAGATTGTAAAGGTAAGTGTTTTTGGGGAATAAAATTAATAATTTTATGGTTAGAGGGAAGAGGGGCAAAATAAGTGTCTAATTTTTTTATTCACTATCTTTAAATATTTTAATCTCCCCATCAGGCTGACAGCCCTTTGAAAATGGCATCAATGCCTGTGCACAGAAAGCTGACACCATTGCTGGGAATGGACAGCCCACCCCCTCCACATGATCGGGGGCCCGCCCCAGCTACTTAAGTGAGCTGCCGCACAGAATATTGCAGCGGCTCTGACATGCAGCCTTTGAGGTTTCCCACTGTTCATTTACTGCCATACCATTTATTCTATTTTCCCAATTTATCTTAGCCAGTTCTCCCCTCATGCCTATGTAATTGACTTTAAATTCAAGATTCTTGTTTGTGATTGGAGCGTGTCACTTTCAAACTCAACATGGAATTCAATGGTATTATGATCACTGTTTCCCAATGGATCTTTTACTATGACATTGTAATGAAGCAGGGTTAATAAGCAAAGTACTAGATTGAAGAGTTGTATCCACAATGTTTTTGGGACAGTTTCTTGGAGCAATACATTCTACAAACTCATCTTGTAGACCACTCCTGTTAATTTAATTGTCCCAATCTACAAGATTAAAGTCTCCCACAATTACTACATTGCCTTTGTTACAAGTTCCAATATTTTCTTGTTTAATGCTCTGTCCAATGGTATATCTACAGTTAGGAAGCCTATAAACTATTCAGTGTTCTGATTCCACTTCATGATCTTCAGGCCAGATACTTCCTCAATAATGCCAAGTCATGCTTTACCAGTTCTACTGCTCCTCCATTGTTATTCTGACTGTCCTTCTGACATTGTGTACCCTGAAATATTTATTTCCCAGCCTAGATCACCATGTAACCATGTCTGTGACAGCAACTAGATCTAGATTATGTACCTCTTTGTGCCACGAGTTCATCAATCTTATTGCAGATGCTTTGCACATTATAGAAACTTTAATTTCATTTTTTGCTTCTATTCCTTTCAATGACTTATTTGCTGATGTACAATTTCTGTTAAACTGTCCCATTCTGCTGGTCTTTACCCACAATGCTATACTGCTCCAATGCCTTGGCCTCTGGTCTTATCTGCTGACTTGAGTTTGTACACTGTCCCTTGTCACAACCTGATCATTATCCTTATTGCAGTCTTGCTCTCTTGTCTTCTCTAAATTATTTTTCCTCACTTGATCCCTTACCCCATTATTTAGTTTAAAACCCTCTCTACTGTCCAGATATGGTTCAGAGCAATAGTCCCAGCTGAGTTCAGATGTAGACCATCCCAATATACTGCTCCCACTTTCCTCAGTACTTATTTCCTCAGTGTTATTGTTGCCATAACAAAAACTTGGCTTAAAGTGGGGCAAGAATGGTAGCTCAACATCCCTGGATACAGTTTTCAGGAGATAGAGGGGGGATTTAAAAAAGGAGGAGCTTAAGGAATCAATAACAGCTGTGAGGGATATGCTAAATGAATCAAATGAGGTCATATGGGTGAAAATCAGAAATAAAAAGACAGCCACACTACTATGTGTACTTATAGACTCCCAAATAGTGAGGGAGATAAAGGAACAACTATGTCAGCAAATTTCTGTGTAAAAATAATAAGGCAATAATAGTAGGGGATTTTGACTGGGATACAAACAGTGTTAAGGGCAGAGGGGATAAAATTCTTGAACTGCATTAAAGAGCACTTCAGCCAGCACATAACAAGCCCAATGAGGGGGTGCAACTCTAGATCGTCTTTGGTAATGAAGCTGGGAAAGTAGTAGCAGCAGTGGGTGACCATTTGAGAGAGTGATCATAGTTTTAGCATAATCATGGAAACGGACAAAGATAGGACAGTAGTTAAAGTTCTAAATTGGGGGAAGGCAAATTTTACAAAGCAGAGGGGTGATCTGGCAAAAGTGGACTGGACACAGCTATTGGAAAGAAAAAAAGTGGAAAAAACAGTGGGAGGCATTCAAAAAAAATTCTATTGGCAGTGTAGGCATTCCCGACAAAGATAAAGGGGCATATGGTCAAATCTAGAGCCCCTGGTTATCTGGAGGCTTACAGGGCATGTTGAAGCAGAAAAAAAAACTTGACAATCACAAAAATAAACTTAATACTTTAGAAAGCCTAGCATATAGAAAGTGCAAGGGGTGAAATAAAAAAGGAAATTAGAAAAGCAAAGATGACATGAAAAAAATATTGGCAGACAAAAATCAAGGAAAACCCAAAGATGTTTTCAGTACATTAACAGCAAGAGGATAACTAAGGAGTAAGGACTATCAGATGTACAAGGGAGCTTGCACGGATGCAGATGATGTGGGCAAGGTTCTTAATGAGTTTTTTGCCTCAGGTCTTTAAAGGAGAGGGAAGATGCAGACTTTGTAGTAAAAGAGGAGCGTGAAGTATTAGATAGCATGAGGGGGAAGTGCTAGAGGGTCTGACATCCTTGAAAGTGGATAAATCATCAGGGGCAGATAGATTGCATCCCAGGTTGTTAAAGGAAGTCAAAGGAAGAAAAGCAGATGCACTGAGGATCATCTTCAAATCCTCACTGGATACAGACAAGGTGCCAGAGGATGTTAGTCTGCAAACAATATACCATTGTTTAAAAAGGGTGTGAGGGATAAGCCAAATAATTATAGGCTGGTCAGTCTGACCTCATTGGTGGTTAAATTAGAATCAGTTCTGAGGGACAAGATAAACTGCCACTTAGAAAGGCACAGACTGATCAGGGATAGTTAGCATGGATTTGTTAAGGAAAGGTCATGGCTTACTAACTTAATTCAGTTTTTTGAGGAAGTAACAAGGAGGATTGATGAGGGTAGTGCAGTGGATGTGGTCTACATGGATTTTAGTAAGGCACCCGACAAGGTCCCACATGGCAGACTGGTCAGTAAAATGAAAGCCCATGGGATACAGGGGAATGATGGCAGGAAGCAAAGGGTAGTAGTCAGCAGATGTTTGAGAATGGAAAGCCATTTCCAGTGGTGGTCCATCGGGCTCAGTGTTGGTTCCCTTGCTATTTGTGGTATAATGACATAAATGCAAGAGGTATGATTGGGAAATTTGCTGATGCCAAAAATTGGTCATGTAGTTGATAGTGAAGTAGACTCCAGAATGTTATCAATGGTTTGATTGAGTGGGCAGAAAAGTGGCAAATGGAATTCACTCCAGAGAAGCGTGAGTTAATGCACTTGGGGAGGACAAATAAAGCAAGGGAACACAATAAACAGGAGGATATTAAGGGGGTAGAAGTAGTGAGATACCTTGGAGTGCATGTCCCTAAAGGTGGCAGGACAGGTAGATAAAGTGGTGAAGGCAGCATATAGAATGCTTTCCTTTATTGGCAGAAGTATAAAATAAAAAAAGCAGGGATGTAAAGCTGGAATTATATGAAACACTGGCTTCCTGCCAGTGATCTTCACAATCTTCATTGCTACCTTAAATCAATTGTCTTATTTCCCTTTAATTTACTCAATCTTCCCCTGCATGATCCCTCCCCCTCTATTTAGTTTAAAGCCCTCTACTTCCCTAGTTATACCAGTCCCAACATAGTTCAGGTGAAGCCCATCCCAATGGTACAGCCTTCTCACTGGTGCAAGTGCCCTACAAACCAGAACCCACTTCTCCCACAACAGTCTTTGATCTACACATTCATTTTTCTAATCTTATTTACCCTATGCCAATTTACACATGGCTCAGGTAATACAGATATTGCTACCAGAGGTTCTGCTTTTTACTTGAGCCTAGCTCCTCACTCTTTGCAGAACCTCTTTCCTAGTCCGATCTGTCATTGGTACCTACATGGATTATAACAACTGGATTTCCCCCCACTGCAGGTTCCTCTCCAGCCCTAAGCAGAGGGTCCTGAACCCTGGCAACAGGCAGGCAACAGAGCCTTCTGGATTTGCACTCAGCTGTAGAGAATAATGTCTATCCCCTGACTATACTGTCTCTTACTACCAATACATTCCCATTAACTCCCCCAACTTAAATGGCTTCCTATACTACAGTGTTATGGTCAGTCTACTAATCCACACTACAGCCCTCATTCTTGTCCATACAAGCTACAAGGACCTCAAACTTGTTACTCAATTGTAAAGGCTAAGGCACCTTCATTCCCACATTCTCAATCCCCTCACCTGCCTGACTCAGTCACACGCTACTATCCCTGACCAAATCAGATGACCCTATACAAAAGAGTTTCTCCACCTTCCAGAAAAAAAAAGTGTCCAGGTAACTTTCCCCCTCCCTGCTGCATGTGTCTGTAGCTCAGCCTTCAGTTCACTGACAGAGCCAAAGCTAATCAAGCAAGACACTTACTGCAGACATGTTACCATGGATCACACTGGTATACACAAGCTCCCACATAATGCAACCACAACTTATCAACTGCCATCATCTGTATAATATGGCAATTTATTTTTCTTAATTTATAACTTATACTACTCAGTCCCACTTCTAATAAGCTTTACTACTACTGATAAACCTTACAACTAATAGCTTACTAATAAATCACCTAAATCTCAAGATTCTTATGGTTACTATTCCAATTAATGTTCCTTAGTTTAGGGAAGAGAAAAAATTCACCAACCACTTACCTACTATGCCAGAATGTCACACATAATTCTGCTTTTCCCCTCTGCACTGAATTCCCACATGAATCAAATTTCCTACATCACACTCCAACAAAATCTCCTCACTTTGTATAGTGTGCTGCCCAGCTTTTATAGAACCTCTGGTGAGTCACTTGCTAGCTAGCTAGCTAAGCTTCCTGCTAGTAATTAGCAACTATTGAACCAACTAATTTCAGCTGATTGACAGATAACTGCCACTGCCAGGCAGCTGGCTGTTTAACAAGGCAATTTAACTAACGAGAAGTTTGAAAATTCTATGTCAAAGCCTGACTCTTAATCTGAATTAAACTTGAGAAAAACTTACCACATGAACCAAATTCCCACCTTCACACTCTGACTACGCCTCAGTCCAGTGAAGTCTCTACTCCATGCGTCTCTCACTGCACTCACCTGGTTTCAGTCTCAACTAACCAGATGTAGCCAGAAAATTACCTGCAATGGCTTCCCTTCCCGCTCTCCCACCATTACCCCTGGTGTCCCCAAGGATCTATCCTTGGCTCCCCCTTATTCCTACATACTGCTCTTTGGCAACATCACCTGAAAACACAGCATCAGCTTTCACATGTGTGCTGACAGCACAAAACTTTAACACACTGCCATCACTCTTGACCCCTCCATTGTCTCTAAATTTCCAGATTGCTGTCTGATATTCAGTATGGGATGAACAGAAATTTCCTCCAACTAAATATGGGGAAGACCGAAGCCACTGTCTTTGCTCCCCATCATAAATTCCATTCCCTACCCATTGGCTGCATCACACTCGCTGATAACTGAGGCTGAACCAGACCGCTCGCAAACTTTGTGCCATGTTTGACTCCAAGATAAGCTCCGATCACATATCCACACCATCACTTAGACCACCTATTTCTACCTTCGTAAAATCCCTTGACTCCGCCCCTGCCTCAGCTCATCTGCTGCTGAAACCTTCATCCGTACATTTGTTACCTTTAGCCTTGATGATTCCAATGCTGGGCAGCCTCCCATTTTCTACCATCCACAAACTTTAGGTCATCCAAAAATCTGCACCAAGTCCCATTCACCCATGATAGGGCTTTAAACTAAATAGTGGGGGAGAGGGTTCAGTTTCATGGAAAATGAGGATGCCAAAGCTAAAGGAGAAGGTATGAGTGCAGGTCAGTGATGAGGCTGATTGTTACCAGAATATAAACGGTAGGGACAGAGCTAAACATCATATTGCACCAAGGAATCGTACAAGAGTAGGGAAATTTGATAATAGAACATACTTAAAGGCTTTTTATCTGAATGCATGAAGCATTTGAAATAAAATTAATGAGTTAACACCGCAAATAGAGACAAATGGGTATGATTTCTTTATTTTCTTTAGAGATACAGCACGGAAACAGGCCCTTCGGCCCACCGAGTCTGTGCCAACCAACAACCACCCATTTATACTAACCCTACAGTAATCCCATATTCCCTATCACCTCCCTATACTAGGGGCAATTTACAACAGCCAATTTACCTACCACCTGCAAGTCTTTGGATGTGGCAGGAAACCGGAGCACCCGGCGAAAACCCACACAGACACAGGGAGAACTTGCAAACTCCGCACAGGCAGTACCCAGAATCGAACCCGGGTCCCTGGAGCTGTGAGGCTGCGGTGCTAACCACTGCGCCACTGTGCCGCCCATTTAGTGGCAATTACGGAGACGTGGTTGCAGGGAAACCAGGTTTGGGAATTGAATATCCAAGGGTACTCAGTATTTCGGAAGGATAGGCAGGAAGGAAAAGGAGATGGTGTAGCTTTGTTAGTAAAAGGAAGAGGTCAGTGCTGTCGTGAGAAACGATATACGCACTGGAGATCAAGGCGTAGAATCAGTCTGGGTAGAAATAAGAAATAGCAAGGGAAAGAAGACCCTGGTGGGAGTATTCTATCGGTCCCCAAACAGTAGTTCTGCAGTGGGGCACAGTAGAAACCAGGAAATACTAGGGGCTTGTAAGAAAGGTACGGCAATAATCATCGGTGATTTTAATATGCATATAGACTGGATTAATCATATTGGCAATGGGAGCCTCGAGGGAGAGTTCATTGAATGTATTAGAGATTGTTTTTTGGAGCAATATGTTGTGTAACCAACCAGGGAGCAGGCTATTCTAGATTTGGAATTGCATAATGAGGTGGGATTAATGAATGATCTCATAGTTAAGGATCCTCTAGGGAAGAGTGATCATTGCATGCTAGAATTTCAAATTCAGTTTGAGGGCGAGAAATTGGAGTCCCACACTAGTGTTCTGGGGTTAAACAAAGGTAATTACATAGGCACGAGGAAGATTTGGCCCTAGTGGATTGGGCAGGAAGACTAAAAGATAGGACAGTTGATGAGCAGTGGCAGATGTTTAAGGAGATATTCAATTCCTCCCAACTAAAATATATTCCAGAGAGGAAGAAAAATAGTAAGAGAGGAAAAAGCATCCATGGCTAAGCAAGGAAGTTAGGGGTAACATAAAGACAAAAACTAAGGCATACCATATTGCAAAGGCCAGTGGCAGGCTGGAAGATTAGGAAACTTTTAAAGATCAACAAAGGGTTACTAAAAAAGGTAATAAAAAGAGCAAAGGTAAATTATGAAAGAAAATGAGTACAAAATATAAAAACATAGCAAAAGCTTCTATAAGTAAATAAAAGGGAAGAGAGTAGCTAAAGTGAAAGTTGGTCCCTTGGAGGATGAGACTGGGGAGTTAATGGTGTGAAATACAGAAATGGTGGAGACACTAAATCAGTATTTTGCCTCAGTTTTCACAATGGAGGACACTAGTACCATCCCAACAGTAACAAGTAATGCAAAGGTTATAGGAAGGGAGGAACTTAGAACGATCATAATCACTAGGGAAAAAGTACTGAGCAAACTATTGGGATTGAAGGCAGCCAAGTCCCGAGGGCCTGATGGCCTACATCCTAGGGTCTTAAAGGAAGTGGCAGCGGAGATAGTGACTCCATTGGTTATAATATTCCAAAATTCCCTGGATGCGGGAAAGGTTCCAGTGGATTAGAAAAATGCTAATATAACTTACTTATTCAAAAAAGGAGGGAGGCAGAAAGTAGGAAACTATAGACCAGTTAGTTTAACATCTGTCATTGGGAAATTGATAGAATCCATTTTTAAGGAAGTAATAACAGGACATTCAGAAAGTCTGTCACCACCCCCCTGACCCCTCACCCCGGCATGTGAGGAGTCCATCAGCTTCATCGAGGCAGCCTCCCCGCGGCTTGCCAAGAAGGGGTGGCATTCCTTTTTGAAGGCTCGATTGCCCAGGGAGGGGCCCACTGGCAGCAATGGCCGTCTCCGTGATCCCAATGCCGCACTGGATGGTGCACCCCTTTAATCACCAGGACCTCCCTGGCCCTGGCACAGACATGAAAGTTTCCACTTGCCTGCGAATGCCTCTCTTTCCCCTTGCCACCTCTATCAGTGGCAGTGCCAAGGCTGCAGAGCTGCTGGCCCAGTCATAGGGCCGGCAGCTCGGAGAAGCACGCCACTATCCTTAATTAGTGGCGGCCTCTTAATTGGACACCATCAATGAAATAGCCTCCAGGATCCTGCTGCACGCCAGCACAGGCTCAGGACACGCATTTCATCATGATGTCAGGTTTTCACTCTCGCCAGTAGAATTCCTACCATAGTGTAATCTGGTGAGCACTTGCTTCAGCTTTTCTGTAATTTTGTGCCAGCATAAGAATTATAAAGTTTAAATCAGCTATATTCAAGAATTATGCCTGAGAAATTCAATGTCATGACTCCCAGGTAGGCAGTGGCGTAATGGTATCATCACTGGACTAGTAACCCAGAGACCCAGGGTATTTCTCTGGGGACATGGGTTCGAATCCCACCACAGCAGAAGATGGCATTTGAATTTAATTAATAAATCTGGAATTAAAAGCTAGTCTAATGATCGAATGAAACCATTGTCGATTGTTGTAAAAACCCATCTGGTTCACTAATGTCCTTGAGGGAAGGAAATCTGTTGTCCATACCTGGATTGGCCTACATGTGACTCCAGACCCACATTGCTTACATGCCTTCTGAAATGGCCTAGCAAGCCACTCAGTTGTACCTAACCGCTACGAGGTCAATAAAAAGGAATGAAACCGGACAGACCACCCGGCATCGACCTAGGCACCGGAAACGACAATGGCAAACCCAGCACTATCGACCCTGCAAAGTCCTCCTTACTAACATCTGGGGGCTTGTGCCAAAGTTGGGAGAGCTGTCCCACAGACGAGTCAAGCAACAGCCTGACATAGTCATACTCACGGAATCATACCTTACAGACAATGTCCCAGACACTGCCATCACCATCCCCAGGTATGTCCTGTCCCACCAGCAGGACAGACCCACCAGAGGTGATGGCACAGTGGTATACAGTGGGGAGGGAGTTGGCCCTGGGAGTCCGCAACATCGACACCGGACGCCATGAGGTCTCATGGCATCAGGTCAAACATGGGCAAAGTACCGTCCTACTGATTAGCACCTAACGCCCTCCCTCAGCTGATGACTCAGTACTCCTCCATGTTGAACACCATTTGGAGGAAGCACTTTTTTTTTTAGAATTAGAACATTACAGCGCAGTACAGGCCCTTCGGCCCTCGATGTTGCGCCGACCTGTGAAACCATCTGACCTACACTATTCCATTTTCATCCATGTGTCTATCCAATGTCCACTTAAATGCCCTTAAAGTTGGCGAATCTACTACTGCTGCAGGCAGGGCGTTCCACGCCCTTACTACTCTCTGAGTAAAGAAACTACCTCTCACATCTGTCCTATATCTTTCACCCCTCAACTTAAAGCTATGTCCCCTCGTGTTTGCCATCACCATCCGAGGAAAAAGACGCTCACTATCCACCCTATCTAACCCTCTGATTATCTTATATGTCTCTATTAAGTCACCTCTCCTCCTCCTACTCTCCAACGAAAACAACCTCAAGTCCCTCAGCCTTTCCTCGTAAGACCTTCCCTCCATACCAGGCAACATCCTAGTAAATCTCCTCTGCACCCTTTCCATAGCTTCCACATCCTTCCTATAATGCGGTGACCAGAACTGCACGCAATACTCCAGGTGCGGTCTCACCAGAGTTTTGTACAGCTGCAGCATGACCTCGTGGCTCCGAAACTCGACCCCCCTACTAATAAAAGCTAACACACCATATGCCTTCTTAACAGCCCTATTAACCTGGGTAGCAACTTTCAGGGATTTATGCACCTGGACACCAAGATCTCTCTGTTCATCTACACTACCAAGAATCTTCCCATTAGCCCAGTACTCTGCATTCCTGTTACTCCTTCCAAAGTGAATCACCTCACACTTTTCCGCATTAAACTCCATTTGCCATCTCTCAGCCCAGCTCTGCAGCCTATCTATGTCTCTCTGTACCCTACCACATCCTTCGGCATTATCCACAACTCCACCAACCTTAGTGTCATCTGCAAATTTACTAACCC
The DNA here is from genome assembly GCF_036365525.1 of Heterodontus francisci. NCBI lineage: Eukaryota > Metazoa > Chordata > Chondrichthyes > Heterodontiformes > Heterodontidae > Heterodontus > Heterodontus francisci. The sequence continues at coordinate 45,225,024 of NC_090375.1, forward strand.
ACCCTTCTACACCCTCTTCCAGGTCATTTATAAAAATGACAAACAGCAGTGGCCCCAAAACAGATCCTTGCGGTATACCACTAGTAACTAAACTCCAGGATGAACATTTGCCATCAACCACCACCCTCTGTCTTCTTTCAGCTAGCCAATTTCTGATCCAAAGCTCTAAATCACCTTCAACCCCATACTTCCGTATTTTCTGCAATAGCCTACCGTGGGGAACCTTATCAAACGCCTTACTGAAATCCATATACACCACATCCACTGCTTTACCCTCATCCACCTGTTTGGTCACATTCACGACCTACCCGTCACAAAACCGTGCTGACTATCTCTAATGTACTTATTCTTTTCAAGATGATCATAAATCCTGTCTCTTATAACCTTTTCCAACATTTTACCCACAACCGAAGTAAGGCTCACAGGTCTATAATTACCAGGGCTGTCTCTACTCCCCTTCTTGAACAAGGGGACAACATTTGCAATCCTCCAGTCTTCCGGCACTATTCCTGTCGACAATGACGACATAAAGATCAAGGACAAAGGCTCTGCAATCTCCTCCCTAGCTTCCCAGAGAATCCTAGGATAAATCCCATCTGGCCCAGGGGACTTATCTATTTTCACTCTTTCCAAAATTGCTAACACCTCCTCCTTGTGAACCTCAATCCCATCTAGCCTCGTAGCCTGAATCTCCGTATTCTGAACAACATTTTCTTTCTCTACTGTAAATACTGACGCAAAATATTCATTTAACACTTCCCCTATCTCCTCTGATTCCACACACAACTTCCCACTACTATCCTTGATTGGCCCTAATCTAACTCTAGTCATTCTTTTATTCCTGATATACCTATAGAAAGCCTTAGGGTTTTCCCTGATCCGATCCACCAATGACTTCTCGTGTCCTCTCCTTGCTCTTCTTAGCTCTCCCTTTAGATCCTTCCTGGCTAGCTTGTAGCTCTCAAGCGCCCTAACTGAGCCTTCACGTCTCATCCTAACATAAGCCTTCTTCTTCCTCTTGACAAGTGCTTTAGTAAACCACGGCTGAGGGTGGTAAGGGCACAAAATGTACTCTGGGTGGGGGACTTCAATGTTCATCACCAAGAGTGGCTCGGTAGCACCACTACTGACCGAGCACTAAAGGACATAGCTGCTAGACTGGGTCTGCGGCAGGTGATGAGGAAACCAACACAAGGGAAAAACATAATTGACCTCGTCCTCATCAATCTGCCTGCTGCAGATGCATCTGTCCATGACAGTATTGGTACGAGTGACCACCCCACAGTCCTTGTGGAGACGAAGTCCCGCCTTCACATTGAGGATACCGTCCGTCGTGTTGTGTGGCACCAGCACCATGCTAAATGGGATAGATCTCGAACAGATCCAGCAATAAAAAACTGGGCATCCATGAGGCGCTGTACGCCATCAGCAGCAGAATTGTACTCAACCACAATGGTCCGGCATATTCCCCACTCTACCTTTACCATCAAGCCAGGAGACCAACCCTGGTTCAATGAAGAGTGCAGGAGGGCATGCCAGGAGCAGCACCAGGCATACCTCAAAATGAGGTGTCAACCTGGTGAAGCTACAACACAGGAATATCTGCATGCCAAACTGCGTAAGCAGCATGCGATAGACAGAGCTAAGCGATCCCATAACCAACGGATCAGATCTAAGCTCTGCAGTCCTGCCACATCCAGCCGTGAATGGTGGTGGACAATTAAACACATAACTGGAGGAGGTGGCTCCCCAAATATCCCCATCCTCAACGATGGGGGAGCCCAGCAAATCAGTGCGAAAGATAAGGCTGAAGCATTTGCAACAATCTTCAGCCAGAAGCGCCGAGTTGATGATTCATCTCGGCCTCCTCCTGAAGTCCCCAGCATCACAGATGCCAGACCTCAGCCGATTCGATTCACTCTGCGTGATATCAAGAAATGACTGAAGGCACTGGTACTGCAAAAGCTATGGGCCCTGACAATATTCCGGCAATAGTACTGAAGACCTGTGCTCCAGAATTTGCCGCGCCCCTAGCCAAGCTGTTCCAGTACAGCTACAACACTGGCATCTACCCAGCAATGTGGAAAATTGCCCAGGTATGTCCTGTACACAAAAAGCGGGACAAGTCCAACCCGGCCAATTTCCGCCCCATCAGCCTACTCTCAATCATCAGTAAAGTGATGGAAGGTGTCATCAACAGTGCCATCAAGCGGCACTTGCTTAGCAATAACCTGCTCAGTGACGCTCAGTTTGGCTTCCGCCAGGGCCACTCAGCTCCTGACCTCATTACAGCCTTGGTTCAAACATGGGCAAATGAGCTGAACTCAAGAGGAGAGGTGAGAGTGACAGCCCTTGACATCAAGGCAGCATTTGACCGAATATGGCATCAAGGAGCCCTAGCAAAACTGAGGCAATGGGAATCACAGGGAAAACCCTCCGCTGGCTGGAGTCATACCTCGTGCAAAGGAAGATGGTTGTGGTTGTTGGAGGTCAATCATCTCAGCTCCAAGACATCACTGCAGGAATTCCTCAGAGTAGTGTCCCAGGCCCAACCATCTTCAGCTGCTTCATCAATGGCCTACCTTCAATCATAAGGTCAGAAGTGGGGATGTTCGCTGATGATTGCACAATGTTCACACCATTCATGACTCCTCAGATACTGAAGCAGTCCGTATAGAAATGCAACAAGACCTGGACAATATCCAGGCTTGGGCTGATAAGTGGCAAGTAACATTCGTGCCACACAAGTGCCAGGCAATGACTATCTCCAACAAGAGACAATCTAACCATCTCCCCTTGACATTCAACCATTATTACCATCATTCAGCATTACCATCGCTGAATCCCCCACTATCCACATCCTAGGGGCCACCATTGACCAGAAACTGAACTGGAATAGCCATATAAATACCGTGGCTGCAAGACCAGGTCAGAGGCTGGGAATCCTGAGGCGAGTAACTCACCTCCTGACTCCCCAAGGCCTGTCCACCATCTACAAGGCACAAGTCAGGAGTGTGATGGAATACTCTCCACTTGCCTGGATGGGTGCAGCTCCAACAACACTCAAGAAGCTCAACACCATCCAGGACAAAGCAGCCCGCTTGATTGGCACTCCATCAACAAACATTCACTCCCTCCACCACCGACGCATAGTGGCAGCAGTGTGTACCATCTACAAGATGCACTGCAGCAATGCACCAAGGCTCCTTAGACAGCACCTTCCAAACCCGCGACCTCTACCAACTAGAAGGACAAGGGCAGCAAATGCATGGGAACACCACCACCTGCAAGTTCCCCTCCAAGTCACACACCATCCTGACTTGGAACTATATCGCCGTTCCTTCACTGTCGCTGGGTCAAAATCCTGGAACTCCCTTCCTAACAGCACTGTGGGTGTACCTACCCCAAATGGACTGCAGTGGTTCAAGAAGGCAGCTCACCACCACCTTCTCAAGGGCAATTAGGGATGGGCAATAAATGCTGGCCTAGCCAGCGACGCCCACATCCCTGAATGAATAAAAAAAAGAGTTAAACAGGCACCTTAGCCTCCAATTGGTGGGTGGAAAGCATGTGCTCAGTACATTAATTATTTTGCTTTGGTATTTACCAGGGAGATAGAACAGGTCGGCATGAAATTGAACGATGAGATGAATGAGATAAGCGCATTTAAAACATTTAAAATAAAAGAAGGGGATGTGTTGAATAAACTAAACAAACCCAAAGAGGATGAAGCCTGTGGTCCGGATGGATTGCATCCATGCATTTTCAAAGAATCTCGGGAAGAGATAGCACAGGCATTACTACACTTATTTATTAATTTGTTAGAAAAAAGGTGTAGTCCCAGATAGCTAATGTAATTCCTATGTCCCTATATTTAAGGAGGAAGACAGAACATGCCCAGGGAATTATAGACAGTTATTATAATATCGATAGGAAAAATAATGGAATCCCTACTAAAGGAAAAAATGGAAGAATATCTAGAAAAGAAAAATATAACAATGAACAGTCAGCATGGATTTCGAAAGGGAGAATCTTGCTTGACCAACCTTATTGAATTTTTTTGAGGACATAACAGAGAGGGTGGACAATTTAATATAGTAGATGTAATTTATCTGGATTTTCAAAAGGCCTGTGATAGTGTGCCAGTAATAGACTAATGAATAAGGCCATAAAATGCAGAGTCAGGGAACAAGTGACAGAATGGATAGCCAGCTGGCCTCAAGAAAGAAAGCAGAGAGTGGAAGAAAAGGGTAGTTATTCAGATTGGCAGAAGGTGGGAAGTGGTGTTCCACAAAGATCAGTGCTGGGACCACTGCTGTTCACAATTTATATTAATGATTTGGATGTTGGAAACAAAAACACAATTTCTAAGTTTGTCGATGATACAAAATTGGGGAGGATAGTCAATACTGAGGAGGACTGCAACAAATTACAGAAGGACATTAATAAATTTGCAGAATGGGCAAATAATTGGCAAATGAAAATAAATGTGAGGTAGTACATTTTGGTTGGACGAATAGACTTACTTAGAAGTTGTGAGTCTAGGGGAGAGGAACAAAGGGATCTTGAAGTACAAATACACAATTCCACAAAAATTGTGCCACGGGTTAGCAAAAACATTGAAAAAAAGCAAACCAATCACTCGGCTTTATTTCTAGAGACATAGAATTGAACAGGAGGGATGTTATGCTAAACCTGTATCAAACCTTGATTAAATCATACTTAGAGTACTTGCACACAGTTCTGGTCACCATATTATAAAAAGGATATTGAGACATTGAAAAGGGTGCAGAGAAGATTTACAAGGATAATACAAGAAATGTGTGGGTATGTATATCAGGAAAGGATGAACAGGCTGGGTCTCTTTTGAAAAAAGTAGCTGAGGGGTGACAGAGGAGTCTTTAAAATTATGAAATGTTTTGATAAGGTGGATACAGAGAGAATGTTTCCTCTTGTAGGGAAAAGCCTAACTAGAGGCCATCAATATATGATAGAGAAAGGATTGGCCCACTCAAGGACAAAGGAGGAAAGTTATGCGTGGAGTCAGAGAAAATGGGTGAGATTCTAAACGAGTACTTTGCATCGGTATTCACCGAGGAGAGGGACATGATGGATGTTGAGGTTAGGGACAGATGTTTGATTACTCTAGGTCAAGTCGGCATAAGGATGGAGGAAGTGTTGGGTATTCTAAAAGGCATTAAGGTGGACAAGTCCCCAGGTCCGGATGGGATCTATCCCAGGTTTCTGAGGGAAGCGAGAGAGGAAATAGCTGTGGCCTTAACAGATATCTTTGCAGCATCCTTAAACACTGGTGAGGTCCCGGAGGACTGGAGAATTGCTAATGTTGTCCCCTTGTTTAAGAAGGGTAGCAGGGATAATCCAGGTAATTATAGACCGGTGAGCCTGACGTCAGTGGTAGGGAAGCTGCTGGAGAAGATACTGAGGGATAGGATCTATTCCCATTTGGAAGAAAATGGGCTTATCAGTGATAGGCAACATGGTTTTGTGCAGGGAAGGTCATGTCTTATCAACTTAATAGAATTCTTTGAGGAAGTGACAAAGTTGATTGATGAGGGAAGGGCTGTAGATGTCATATACATGGACTTCAGTAAGGCGTTTGATAAGGTTCCCCATGGTAGGCTGATGGAGAAAGTGAAGGCGCATGGGGTCCAGGGTGTACTAGCTAGATGGATAAAGAACTGGCTGGGCAACAGGAGACAGAGAGTAGCAGTGGAAGGGCGTTTCTCAAAATGGAGACGTGTGACCAGTGGTGTTCCACAGGGATCCGTGTTGGGACCACTGTTGTTTGTGATCTACATAAATGATTTGGAGGAAAGTATAGGTGGTCTGATTAGCAAGTTTGCAGATGACACTAAGATTGGTGGAGTAGCAGATAGTGAAGGGGACTGTCAGAGAATACAGCAGAATATAGATAGATTGGAGAGTTGGGCAGAGAAATGGCAGATGGAGTTCAATCCGGGCAAATGCGAGGTGATGCATTTTGGAAGATCCAATTCAAGAGTGAACTATACAATAAATGGAAAAGTCCTGGGGAAAATTGATGTACAGAGAGATTTGAGTGTTCAGGTCCATTGTTCCCTGAAGGTGGCAACGCAGGTCAATAGAGTGGTCAAGGCGGCATACGGCATGCTTTCCTTCATCGGACGGGGTATTGAGTACAAGGGTTGGCAGGTCATGTTACAGTTGTATAAGACTTTGGTTCGGCCACATTTGGAATACTGCGTGCAGTTCTGGTCGCCACATTACCAAAAGGGTGTAGATGCTTTGGAGAGGGTGCAAAGGAGGTTCACCAGGATGTTGCCTGGTATGGAGGGCGCTAGCTATGAAGAGAGGTTGAGTAGATTAGAATTATTTTCATTAGAAAGACGGAGGTTGAGGGGGGACCTGATTGAGGTGTACAAAATCATGAGAGGTATAGACAGGGTGGATAGCAAGAAGCTTTTTCCCAGAGTGGGGGATTCAATTACTAGGGGTCACGAGTTCAAAGTGAGAGGGGAAAAGTTTAGGGGGGATATGCGTGGAAAGTTCTTTACACAGAGGGTGGTGGGTGCCTGGAACGCATTGCCAGCGGAGGTGGTAGACATGGGCACGATAGCGTCTTTTAAGATGTATCTAGACAGATACATGAATGGGCAGGAAGCAAAGAGATACAGACCCTTAGAAAATAGGCGACAGGTTTAGATAGAGGATCTGGATCAGCGCAGGCTTGGAGGGCATAAGGGCCTGTTCCTGTGCTGTAATTTTCTTTGTTCTTTGTTCTTTGATAGTCAAATCCAATAAGGAATTCAGAAGAAACTTCCTTACCCAAAAAATGGTTAGAATGTGGAATGTGCTACCAGCGAATAGTATAGATAAATTTAAGGGGAAGCTAGACAAGCATATGAGGGATAAGGGGATAGAGGGTTATGCTGATAGATTTAAATGAAGAAAGATGCGAGGAGGATCCAGTGGAGCATAAAACACTGCATGGACTGGTTAAGCCAAATGGCCAGTTTCTGTGCCATATGTTCTATATAATCCTATGTAAGCCAAAGGTGCGCAGCCCACCTTATCGGTATTGCCAAAAAAAGTAGGCATTAGGCCCTATGCTGAGCTCATGTGGTGGGGGGAGGGAAGGGGGTTGCTGATTTTCTGGTGCCAGCAACTTTTGGGGGGCTAAGGACGGTAGGGAATGGTTGGGAAGAAGGACAATGGTGGTAGCAGCAGCACATCAGCCTTTGCAGAAGAGGAAGAAGTAGATCGTGGGTGGATGAAAATCACTCAGATAGGCCAATTAGCTATTCCAGTGATGTTATGAGGAGGTCCTTCATTTCTATAAATTTGGAACCTGAATGAGCCTAGTACATAGTGAAGATTTCAGCATGCTCAATGCATTTGGATGTGTTGAGTACCCTGGGCACATTTAAGGCCAAGGGTATCCGGTCTAATTATACAGGTGCCCACTTTCACTTGATCAGCCACTAATGATCAGGTGCCATTTTCACTGGACAGATCTCTTTTTCATTTGTGTCTTCTAATGGAATGTAAAATTCAAATGACTATTCCCATGAAAAGTATTCCCTATTGTTGGGCTGCCTGGGCGCCACCACAGTGAACCCTAATCCTGCAGGATTTTTTCTTCTCAGGGAGTTGGCTTCTGTAATCTGGGCAGATTGATCAGATGAAGGGTGGGTCGGCAGACTGGTTTGGGTGATCTATTATTATTTTATTTTTGCTTAATATTATTTTCTCCCTTGCTCTCTGGCAGATGACGACTCATACTGGGATATGGTACCATTAGCCCTGCCAGTACCTGTTACCTCACAGGATCCTCCATATGTGAACCTAGCCCATGAGTAAAGCAAGGCTAAACCTTCCCCCACTACCACCAGCCCTCACTCCCTAATGTTTCCAGCCAAAATCACTGCATAACAACCAGAAGCATGAACTCTGGTAGTTATTTCCTTCAAAGATGAGCTCAATTACCAAGTATTCCTACCACCATCCTGACTAAGATACTGAGAACCAAATCTAGGATCTTCCTGTTCTATAGTACTGAGTACCACATCAGGTAGTGCTTTTACCATGGGGTAGCTCTGGTGTTCCATCTTCTCAGCTACCTCTACTGATAGATTGAAAGAAACAGAATTCATGACAAACAGAAAAGAGGCCTGCAGGGCATTTTTGCCTGCATTTAATTTAAGCCCTTCCCTGAGGCTGATTTTGCACAGGACCACTTTCCTGTATTCTGTAAATGATTTGCAACAACGTGAATTAGTTGTTGTTTCTGGACGGATGCCATAAAAGTAATTATCTCCTCAAAAATGTTTCTACCACTCATTTTTTCATCTCTGGGGGCAGGCAGAGTTGAGGGTTGCTGGGCATTACCATTTGTTACTGCTAAAGATGTGTCTACCCCAAATTACCTTTGATCTGTCTACAGAATGCTTTATCACATCAGTTTATTCAAACTGTAAAGACAAATGAAGTAATGCCATAAATAAAAAATAAACTTTAAAGAAAGTTTTAAAAGCACTCACAAATATTTTGCGTTCATTTGGGATTCCTTCATGGTATTGTGACTTACATAAGATAACTTACATGGGATAACATGAGGAGTGTTATAGGTTTAAAAGCATAACACAGCTGTTGGAAAACAGAGACACAAGTACTTAGGTGATTCAAAAATAAAATAAGTGGTCAGGTCCCTAGTAGCTCTGCTGGTTAAAGACTTTGAAGAGCTGAGACCCAGCCGGTAAGGTATGAGATTTGATCCCTAGCCTCTGCTGAATTAACTGGGGAGGCAGCCTAATTTGCCATGGGGAAGGGAAACGTAGACAGAAGAATGGCCATCTGCTGTGACTACTACCATCAACTTTTATATGTCTGTTTCATGGTAAAACATATCTATCTGTGATTGCTTTACAAAGCCATCTAAATGTTCATCAAAGACAGAGCCAATTAAAACTTCAATCTTATTTTAAAACTGAGAAACAATCTTATTCGATTATCAAGGCATTGACAAGACTGTACCTGCAAAGTTCCTTCCCCCGTTAACTATCCAGCATCCCCTGCTGAAAACAGCCGTGTGTGGATATTGGGCAAAAATAGGATTGCACTGGGCTGGGATGTGGCTGTGGTTACTTTAGAGTATGGTAGTTTGGTGGTTATGCGATTAGACCAGCAACACAGAGGTTGAATTTAAATCCCAGCATGGCAAGTTGTGATCTGGTAATTTGGGAGCTAATACAAGAAACTAACCATGAAAATTACCAGATTGTCATAAAACCTAACTGGTTCACCAAAGTCCTTCAGGAAAGGGAACCGGATACTGTTGTCTGACCAACATGGGACTCCAGTCCCACACTACAGGTTGACTCCAAATGCCCTCAGAGCAGCTAGGGATGGGCACTAACTACCGCCTTGTTTGTTCTTGTGATATGGACAACACTAACAAATACATTTTTAAAAGCTCCTTAGGGTGGTTATAGATATTTTAACATTGAATTATCATGGTGATTCTCCCAATCCTCAGCCATGGAAATCCTGAAGAAATAGCATAAGCACCACTTTTCCCATTTCTCTGAGATTTCCAAGGATTTTCTGACAAATTTACAATAGATCATCAGGAGAACTCTGGTGGAAATTAATGACATTTATTTCTTGTACACATTTTGTTGCTACCTTACTCCCTCCTATGCTGAGACTAGAGTTATGTTTTTATCTCATTTGAAGCACTCTCCTTAGAATCAGTCATCAACATTTTACAGCACAGAAGGAGGTCATTTGCCTATTACACCTGCCCTGGCTCTCTAAACTACACTTAGTCCCATTTCCCTGAAAGTTCTTGTTAAAAGGTGTCTATGGGTGCCCTTTCAGCCTGATCTTACTGTAAACATGATTTGATTTTAAACACACTGTGTTTTGAGCTCCCCCTTGGTGAATCCTTATTCACCGCTTTCCAATTATGAGCACAACCAGGCTTTCTTAGGTTTAAAGAAGAGAAGTGAAATTTATTAAAACTTAACCTTAACCTCTAATTCGGTTAAAGCCTACGGATGCACGCCGCGTCCCACGCTAGCATGCATAGGTGATACGGAAAAAAGCAGAAGAAAAATAAAGCAACGAAGTTTGAGGCAATCTCTGAAGGGGGTTTGTTACTGTGCCTCGAGCCCACTGTAGTCCTTGCTTGTAGGTAGATCTTGCTTTTTGTTGGGGTCCAGTATTCTTCTTAAACATTGTTCACTGTAGGAAACTTTTCTCTCTTAGGATCATTTGTCTTTAATGGATTCCGAAGCTGGTGAGAGAGATGGGTGCAGACAGGAGAGGCGGCGGCAAGCCAGCCACGAGAGGTCTTTTCAGTTCAGGAGCAAACAGCTTTCTGTCTTCAAACACTGTTTCTCCAATTTAAAAAAACTCCCCTAGTTGGCCAGCAGGTGGACACATAACTGACTGGTTTGACCAGGTCTCTTCTGTGTATTGGGAGCATCTGAGCAGTCAACCTGGAATGCTAGATTCTCCACCTTCAAGGTCTGGTAATCAAAAGTCCATTGCGGATTAAATTGGCGGAGGGAGTGGCCCCTTTTTTTTCCCAAGCACGGTCTGTTTCTATGCAAATGTCTTTCCAGTCAAGGGTCTGGTGTTTTTTTTAAAGCAAGTTCTTTCTTTACTCCTGTAACAGTTCAGAAAATCAATGTTCACGTGGCAAAATTAATGTGTCTCATTCTTGGTAGGTGGGGGGGGGCCTGCATGACAATATTTATACATTTCTTTTTTAAAAACAATTGTGGATTTTGCTTCATCCATTGCTACTGGTAGGGCAATTCATAACTTAACAAAATCTGCATTAAAAATTCTCCACATCTTTTGGTGATGGTCTTAAAGATAAGCCCTCTAGTTACCGACTCATCAACTGGTAGAAATAACTTTTCTCAATTTATTTTATCAAAACCCCTCTTCATTTTTTGAACATCTCTACCAGATCTCCTCTCATTCTTTCCTGTTGCAGTGAAAAGTGCCCTTGGGCTGGATTTTTAGGCCATGATGGGGGGAAGTGTATATAAGCAGAATTTCGCGCTGCCGTCTGGCATGCTGGTTTGCCGGCATTTCCCGGAGGTGGGTTGGGGACAGCAGGACTAACCGCCCACAAGTGATGGGTAGCCAATTTAGGCTCTTTAAAGGCCCATTGTCAGAGACCCCTGGAGGCAGCCTCCCAGTGACAGACCAGGAGACCAGCGCTCCATGGGGGGCTTGGAAGCCCTCCCCACTTGCTTGGTTGCAGCTGCAGGCACAATGGTGACCTGGCTGCAAATGGCATTTTTTGATTTTAAATTTAAAACGTTGGAGAGAGGGTGGCTTCATCTTGAGGTGCCCTCTCTCTTACTTACCTGAAAAGGTAGCCTGCTGCTTCTTCAGTGCAGTAGGGGCTCCGATTGGCACTCCAGCTTCGAGAGCCCACTGACCGTCCTTAATTGTACAGACAGCTGCCCTCTTGCCACTAATTGGCCAATTCAGAGAAAATCACTGCTAGGTGACTGTTTCCCCAACCGTGCAGGGTTCTGACCCCCATTTGACCCCAACATCGGGGTCCTTATCCAAAGGGCTAAATCCTGCCCCTAGTTTCTATTCATAATTAAAGCTATGTGTTCCTAAAATTTTTCACGGAATCTCTTCTGTGTCCTCTCGATATACTTAGCAGCCTTTCTAATGTATTGTACCCAAGACTGGGCACATTATTCTAGCTGGGAATAACCAATGACCTGTATAGGTTTAGCCTCTTAGTTTTTGTACACTTTGCCCCTCTTTTATAAAATCAAGGAACCCGTATGTTCTTCACCCCACCTCTCCAACTTTTTCAATGATGCCTTTAATTCATGTAAATGTCCTCTTTTTCCTAATTGTTCACCACCTTGAGATGTTTGCCTTGGTTTGGGATGTTTTACAAATGTAAATAGTACAAATTCAGGTGTGAAATATTTCTTACCAATGTTGCTAATGCAGACGGAATAGTCTTGTTGTTGAGTGGTGACACCCTCACCAAACCGAGGAGCTCATTTTATTTTTGTCCAGAATATATGTAAAAGTTCCTGGTAAAGGTTTCTTTTTAGCCAGTGGAGGAAATTACTCTCAGACTCTCCAAAGCAAATATTGCATCAACAGCAAAATGAGGAAGGCTCATTATTTGGGGAGAGTTCGTGCAAATTTAATCCAAGGGAGAAATGGGAAAGTGACAAAATACCTCCCTATATCTGTAATTTTTAATCTCTATCTCAGAGTAGAGAAAGAGAGTAGAAAAAGAAGGCAGAAGGAGAAATAAAAAAGAGAAATACAGAAAAAGGCAGCTCGTAAAAAACAGAAAATAAAGTTAGAGACTGACAATGTAACTGGACAGAGAAAAGAGAAAAAGAACAACTGGAGGGATAGTGAAATGAGATTGAAGAAGGACGCAGCAAGGGAGAGAAAGAAAAAAGAAAGAGAACACAGAAAGAACCATAAAGTTAAAAAATCACTAAATTGTAATAGAGAAAATAAAGAAAGGATAAAGGTGATGAGAGTGGGAGGGAGAAAGGACAAAAAGCAAAAAAGAAAAAGGAAGAAAATGTAATGAGAGAGTGAGACAGAGGATCAAATGGGTGAGGGCAAAAAAAGAAAAAGAAGGGTAAGAGAGTGTGTGTTGTATATTAGCTTTGCCTGCTGCCACCTTAATATATTTAGTCATTTGGCAGTGCAGAACTTGAGAATTGCATGTTGTCGAAGCTTTTCGTCTTGCACTCATCAGGACAATACGCAAGAATAGCCAATGTAAGGGAAAAAAACAACTTATACTGCAGGAGAAGAGAGTACTGATTGGTTGACAAGTGAACTCTGATTGGTAGAGGCGTTGCCTTGGAGAATGCACCAGTTTATGTTGACTGACAGTTAACTGCCAAGCTTTGTTTGAAATTTAAATCAGGCAGCTTGACTCTGATTAGTCAAGCAATTGCCCTGAGGAATGAACCAGCAAATGGCTGTCACTTATTTTGTTCAGCTGAAACAGGTGCAATGTGTGTACATGTTCTTTCTGTCTGCAAAGAACAGGGCCCTGTGTATTAATATATGTAGCTTCCAGTACGCACAAATGCGCCACACTGTGAGCCCTACTGACAATGTTAAATTGATTGTTGTAGTTTTCCCTTACATTGGTTATTCTTACATCTTCTTTTTCTTCTTCTTCTTTGGCCTCCTTGTCTCGAGAGACAATGGGTAAGCGCCTGGAGGTGGTCAGGCGCTGATTCTTACGTATTGTCCTGATAAGTGCAAGACGAAAAGATTCGACAGCATGCCTCTATTTTCAACAATTCTCAACTTATTATATTTGGTTAAACTAGCTTAGAGAGATTACTGAGTCTTCAGTGCTTTGAACATTAACTCTTTATTACATTCTAACTATGTACAGCTTCACACCAGTCTGTATGACTCCTCTGAAGCCATGCTGCATCTCCCTCCAGACTCCCACATGTGACCTTTTACATCATCATGGTGGGAGGCATTCATTACACTGTCTCATCATTAACCCTTTCAGACCCTTATTCTACAGAGAGGATAGAATGTTTCTTCTTTGTTCTCATCCAAAGAAAAACAATGATGAAAAGAGGACAGAGAGTGGTGGAAGTACGGAAAGAGAAAGAGAATAGTCAGGGAAAGGAGAAAAAGAGGCTAGGGAGAGACAGTGGTGAGGATGAGAGGGAGAAAAGTGGTCAGACAGAATGGAGAGAAATTAAAACAGACCGGATTAGTTGAAACATTTGGGTCTGAGATTCCCTCAGGGTTCTATCTGTCTCACCATAACCGATGCAATAGAACACCTATTCACTACATTTCTGAAGAGGCTGCCCTGCCTTCCTGCTGGAGTTATGATAAGAGACTGGAATTTCAGAGCCTTGATGTTTTTCTTTAGGTAAATATCTTTATTATTATTCCTTGTAATTGTCCAAATTTATGCTCCAACCAGAAACGAGAAATTAGATCATTAAGTTTCTGCACAGTGATTACATCTTGTGCCCGCAGCTGCACTTTGTCACAAAATGTAAAGTCAATGTCATGATTGAAAATGTGAAAGAAATGTTATGAATTCTTTAAGGCATGATTATATACATATAAATTATGCTGATGACAATTGGCAATGGAATAAATACATCTATGAAAGCACTGGATCACAAGTGATTGTTCAGCCTATTCTTAACCAAAATCTCACCATGAATTCCACAATTTTATTAAATGCTATTAAACAAATCTACATCATCACAGTCAAAGCTCATTAAAGGGAAATTTAGCTCTATTTAAATTGAAAAGAATGGTAAAGTTCAAACATTTTTCTTTATAATGAAAATTCTTTGATTGCATATTTGAACTTTATGCAGATGGGGGTTTTGAAATTCACCCTCTGGATTTTTTTTATTCTTTCATGGAATATGGACGTCATTGGCAAGGATGTTAGAAATGATTGGTCGTAAGCCCTCCTTAAGATTCAAGGCCAACACTTTTCTATATTACATTTCCCTTTAACTTTTAAGAAAGTTATCCACAGTAACACATAACCTACCTTAGCCATGCATTCGCAGTTAGAGTCACAGGGGACTCTTACGCTTAAGGTATAGCTCTGTGAAAATTAGGAGAACATATAGATATAACTTAGTCTGGTCTTCACTACTGAGGATTGTCAAGGCGAGAGACATGACTTGAAAAATCTTCCTTTCATTCCTCTGCAGTGTAGATACTAGTTGAAATATGGTTGCTTTTAATGCTCAATTGATTATTAGTAACGTCCTATATTTTAAAAAAAGGCTGCGAACAGCCTTCTCCGATAGAGGCGCGATTAACATCCAACAAAACTGATGCAGCAGGTCCCCACCCCCAGCTGTCCCCACAAGAAGCCGACAATTCGAGATCATGAAAACAAACAGTTACACATGTTTTGTATCTCAAAAGCAAAACTTATATTTATGCAGCTCCTTCATGACATCTCAAAGTACTTCAAAGCCAATGAAATACTTTTGAAGTGGACTCACTTTTGTAATATAGGCAGCAGCCAATTAATGCAGAGTAAGGTCCTACAACAGCAATGAGATAAATTACCTGATGATCAATTTTTATTTTTGTGGCTAAGTTCATGGGTAAATGTTAACCAGGAGAACACTGCAACTCTTGTTTCAGTACTGTTGTGTGATCTTTTACATACACCTGATATGGTAGACAAGGCCTCAGTTTAATATTCCACCCAAAAGACAGCACCTGTGACACTGCAGCACTGCTGCAGTACACACTGAAGTGTCAAAGCGAGATTATGTACTCAGATCTCTAGGGCTGGATTTTACCAGCCCCTCGACATTGGGGGTTTGGGGGTAGTGGGGGGGAGGGAGAAGAAAGATGGTAAGGTCTGCATTTGTAAATCACCCAGTCTATCCAAGGATGGATTCCAGGCCTCTCTGCACCATCAGACTTAATGACCTCTTCTCTACTCATCCCACAGCTTAGCTCTATTGGAATTATAGAGCCAACATTCCTTCATTTGCAGAGTTAAAAAAAACATAAGTACATGAGAAGATGCAGAAGGAAATTGGTGAAGCATCACTAGAGCGATTTGGGTGGCATGTTAACCCAGGAAAGGTTGATTCGTTACTTTAAAAATGATGTATTTTGGTTCATTTTAGGAATGTTTATATTTCAAAATGAATAGATTTCTTAACTTGTATAATACAGGAAAGCAAAGTGATGTTTGGCTATTCCTTAGAGCAACCAGAATATGCTTTCCTACATTACAACAGTAATTAAACTTAAAAGAAGTAGTTTATTGGCTGTAAAGCATTTTAGGACATGCAGAGGACGTGAAAGGCACCATGTAAATGCAAGTTTTTTTTCGGAAGTTCCCTCCCAACCCCTCCCTTGCAGTCAGTTTACAAAGGCCAAACAAATCCCAATGCTTTCAACAGTGACCCTCTTCTCCTCTGCGAGGCAATATGGGTGGAGCTCAGGAATAGGAAGGGTGCAGTCATGATGTTGGGGGTTTTCTACAGGCCTCCCAACAGCCAGCGGGAGGTAGAGGAGCAGATATGTAGACAGATTTTGGAAAGATATAAAGGTAACAGGGTTGGAGTGGTGGGTGATTTTAACTTCCCCTATATTGACTGGGACTCACTTAGTGCTAGGGGCTTAGATGGGGCAGAATTTGTAAGCAGCATCCAGGTGGGCTTCTTGAAACAATATGTAGATAGTCCAACTAGGGATGGGGCCGTACTGGACCTGGTATTGGGGAATGAGCCCGGCCAGGTGGTCGAAGATTCAGTAGGGGAGCATTTCGGGAGCAGTGACCATAATTCCATAAGTTTTAAGGTACTTGTGGATAAGGATAAGAGTAGTCCTCGGGTGAAGGTGCTAAATTGGGGGAAGGCTAATTATAACAATATTAGGCAGGAACTGAAGAATTTAGATTGGGGGCGGCTATTTGAGGGTAAATCAACATCTGACATGTGGGAGTCTTTCAAATGTCAGTTGATTAGAATCCAGGACCAGCATGTTCCTGTGAGGAAGAAGGATAAGTTTGGCAAGTTTCGGGAACCTTGGATAACGCGGGAAAGGGTTGGCCCACTCAAGCACAGGGAAGGGAATCTATGTGTGGAGCCAGAGGAAATGGACGAGGTAATAAATAAGTACTTTGCATCAGTATTCACCAAAGAGAAGGTCTTGGTGGATGATGAGCCTAGGGAAGGGAGTGTAGATAGTCTCAGTCATCTCATTATCAAAAAGGAGGAGGTGTTGGGTGTCTTGCAAAGCATTAAGGTAGATAAGTCCCCAGGGCCTGATGGGATCTACCCCAGAATACTAAGGGAGGCAAGGGAAGAAATTGCTGGGGCCGTGACATAAATCTTTGCATCCTCATTGGCTACAGGTGAGGTCCCAGAGGACTGGAGAATAGCCAATGTTGTTTCTTTGTTTAAGAAGGGTAGCAAGGATAATCCAGGAAATTATAGGCCGGTGAGCCTTACATCAGTGGTAGGGAAATTATTAGAGAGGATTCTTCGGGACAAGATTTACTCCCATTTGGAAACAAACAAACTTATTAGCGAGAGGCAGCATGGTTTTGTGAAGGGGAGGTCGTGTCTCACTAACTTGATTGAGTTTTTTGAGGAAGTGACAAAGATGATTGATGAAGGAAGGGCAGTGGATGTTATCTATATGGACTTCACTAAAGCCTTTGACAAGGTCCCGCATGGCAGACTGGTACAAAAGGTGAAGTCACACGGGATCAGAGGTGGCTGGCAAGATGGATACAGAACTGGCTCTATCATAGAAGACAGAGGGTAGCAGTGGAAGGGTGCTTTTCTGAATGGAGGGATGTGACTAGTGGTGTTCCGTAGGGATCAGTGCTGGGACCTTTGCTCTTTGTGGTATATATAAATGATTTGGAGGAAAATGTAGCTGGTCTGATTAGTAAGTTTGCGGACGACTAAAAGGTTGGTGGAGTTGCGGATAGTGATGAGGATTGTCAGAGGATACAGCAGGATGTAGATCGGTTGGAGACTTGGGCGGAGAAATAGCAGATGGAGTTTAATCAGGACAAATGTGAGGTAATGCATTTTGGAAGATCTAATACAGGTTGGAAGTATGCAGTAAATGGCAGAACCCTTAGGAGTATTGACAAGCAGAGAGATCTGGGCGTACAGGTCCACAGGTCACTGAAAGTGGCAACGCAGGTGGATAAGGTAGTCAAGAAGGCATACGGCATGCTTGCCTTCATCGGTCGGGGCATAGAGTAAAAAAATTGGCAAGTCATGCTGCAGCTGTACAGAACTTTAGTTAGGCCACACTTAGAATATTGCGTGCAATTCTGGTTGCCACACTACGAGAAGGACGTGGAGGCTTTGGAGAGGGTACAGAAGAGGTTTACCAGGATGTTGCCTGGTCTGGAGGGCATTAGCTATGAGGAGAAGTTGGATAAACTCGGATTGTTTTCACTGGAACGACGGAGGTGGAGGGGCGACATGATAGAGGTTTACACAGGGCGGCACAGTGGCGCAGTGGTTAGCACCACAGCCTCACAGCTTCAGGGACCCGGGTTCGATTCCAGGTACTGCCTGTGTGGAGTTTGCAAGTTCTACCTGTGTCTGCGTGGGTTTTCTCCGGGTGCTCCGGTTTCCTCCCACAAGCCAAAAGACTTGCAGGTTGATAGGTAAATTGGCCATTATAAATTGTCACTAGTGTAGGTAGGTGGTAGGGAAATATAGGGACAGGTGGGGATGTTTGGTAGGAATATGGGATTAGTGTAGGATTAGTATAAATGGGTGGTTGATGTTCGGCACAGACTCGGTGGGCCGAAGGGCCTGTTTCAGTGCTGTATCTCTAATCTAATCTAATCTAAAAGTTATGAGCGGCATGGACAGAGTGGATAGTCAGAAGCTTTTCCCCAGGATGGAAGAGTCAGTTACTAGGGAACATAGGTTTAAGGTGAGAGGGGAAAAGTTTAGAGGGGATGTGCGAGGCAAGTTCTTTACACAGAGGGTGGTGAGTGCCTGGAACTTGCTGCCAGGGGAGGTGGTGGAAGCAGGTATGATAATGACGTTTAAGAGGCATCTTGACAAATACATGAATAGGATGGGAATAGAGGGATATGGTCCCCGGAAGTGCAAAAGGTGTTAGTTTGGGCAGGCTTGGAGGGCCGAATGGCCTGTTCCTGTGCTGTACTGTTCTTTGTTCTTTGTTCTTTTGTCTGGCAGCATTTGTGGAGAAACAGTTAACATTTCAGGTCAATGTTATTTCAGTTCTGATAATTTGTTGATAATGATAGTCTTGTCCATCTTCCCCATCAATTCAACTTTGTTCTCCCTCCAAAACAGTTAATCCAGTACTCTTCTTCCATTCTCCTTGGCACTCTCCTCTCTCCTTTGAAGTTTATTCTGACAATATTTGTCCCCTCCCTGTTCATATGAGAATCCATTATCCCTCAATTATAGCTGATATTCTTCTTTCTCCATCCACCTTTATGTTCTCCCTTCCCCAAGCAACATTCCTGTTTTTGCACCTTCCCTCACCCATTCATTGTCATCCGTTTCTCACTTTTTTATTTTTTTATTTTTATTTAGAGATACAGCACTGAAACAGGCCCTTCGGCCCACCGGGTCTGTGCCGACCATCAACCACCCATTTATACTAATCCTACACTAATCCCATATTCCTACCATATCCCCACCTGTCCCTATATTCCCCTGCCACCTACCTATACGCGGGGCAATTTATAATGGCCAATTTACCTATCAACCTGCAAGTCTTTGGTGGTGGGAGGAAACCGGAGCACCCGGCGAAAACCCACGCAGACACATTTTACTGTACTTTATTTTCCCATTCTCTTTTACTGCCATTTGTTTCTGCTTTCATTGCCATCTATTCCCTTTCATTGCTTTCCAATTCTCCCTTTCACTGCCATCCATTTCATCTTTCATTTTTACTCATTATTCTCTTTATTTTTATCTATTTGCACTTCCCTTTATCCTATTCATTCCCCCCACCACATTTTTCACTACTATGCATACCCCTCTTCACTAACATCATTCTCTCCTCACACTTCTACCCAACCCACCAGATTGGGAACTGCGTCCTGTAAGAGTTCATCCCTACAATATGGAGAGGTCACAATCCTAGCCGTTAGTGTTTGGAACTACATAGGAAAGAGATAGGGACCTGTTTCAGTGCATGAGCTATCAAATCCAAGAGGAGCTAGACTGGGGACAGGTGCTCCTCTGCATTGGTTTTTGTCTGTAAACATTGACAGACCGAGCCACAAAAAGCTGACGTGTCAGCAGGAATTACTGGGTTGAATTTAATTGTCCCACCACATGCGGGCTGCATGCTGCCATGCTGCCGCGATCTAGTGCGCAGCGGCCCATCTGCATATGCTGGGTGCCCGCTCCCCTAATCATGTGGCGGGGATGGGCTCTGCAAAACCACCAACTGTGTCAGCTGCCTCTGCACAGGTGCTGGCACCATTTTTAAAGGGCTGCTAGGCCTGTGGTGAAGATGAAAGTTGTCCCTGTACCCACACCCCCCCAACAAATATAAAATTTGACCCACCCACCCACCCGAACTACACCAGAAAAGCCTAGCTGAACCCTTTTCCATCCCAACTGTACTAAGTGCAGAGTTGACCCCTTTCATTCCCCCAACTGACCTAAGTGAAGAATTCAACCCTTCTCCACCCCCAATAGGGGGGTAGGTAAATTGACCATTATAAATTGCCCCTAGTATAGGTAGGTGGTAGGGGAATATAGGGATAGGGGACAGGTGAGGATGTGGTAGGAATATGGGATTAGTGTAGGATTAGTATAAATGGGTGGTTAATGGTCGGCACAGACTCGGTGGGCCGAAGGGCATGTTTCAGTGCTGTATCTCTAAATCAAAAAAAATCTAAATAAATCTAAATCAATACATTGAAAATGCAGAGTTGACCACTTCCCACCACCCCCGCCACCCCCACCCCACTTCACTACACTGCAGAGTTCCCATCTTCCCCACCTCGGTGGTGCCAGCTTCTCCTGGATGGGAGTGCCAGCAGTCGCTCAGAAGATCGTGGACAGCCAGCGAGATCACGGTGAGAGGTATGTAAATTTATGCATTTCCTTCATTTAAATATGTAAAGTTGGGTCCCATTACCGGGGGTGGGGGGCCACCATGGGGCCTCACCGTCGCCGGGATGTTTGGGCCCGACAAGCCCAAGATTGGGCTTCGTGGCGGGCCACTGCCGGTGCAATCTTCCGGCACCCCCACCGCCACGGAGCCCAATGTTGGAACTACAACAAAATCCTGGCTGCTGACTCTAGGCAGGTAACAAAGCAATGTAGGTGGTGTTCTGCCTGGCTGGAACTCAAACCGCCCCAGTTACTGGTTTCAAATTAACAGTTGTAAAGTAAATACAACTTGAAAGACAGACAAGGAAATTTGAAGAAGGGTCAATACTAACTCTGGTAGCACAGTTCTCCAGTGCATTGTTTAAAGAGAATTTGAGGCCCAAGTGTAATCAAAAAGCTACTTAGTTTGATAAGTGCCTTAAGATCAGCATGCAGCATTCACCAGGATCTGAACTGCTTTCAAAATGTTGCTTTGCCATCTGTTCTTCTCAGGTAATGACTTTTCAGGACATATGGCCACAGAGCAATACAAGGTCTGATGAAGAGATTTGAGAAATGTAAATCAGGGCCCTAGGTGTCTCTGAGTCTTCCGAGCTTTGACATACTGCCTATGCAGGGTTACTGAAGGGAATACTGATGCCTAAAGCAAAGGCAGTTTGAATGCTGATAAGGGCATATTATATGAAGGTCCTGTATTTGCATTGTTCCCTCATGTTTCATTCAATTTATTGCCAAAGGGCTGAAGCTAAAAGCAGTGTTTCACCATTGCTGCAAATAGCTCTCCCAGAAGTTAAAGGGGAATCGCATTCTACCGATTTACCACATAGTTGTAAATGTCAAGAAAGTGAATACCTGCACACTAATTAGGGTATCTCAATCCTCTCTTATTGATGCCTTTTATGATTTATTAGTAAATGCTGGGGGATTAAAGAAAGAACTTGCATTTGTATGTATTTAAGTGTTAACCTTGGCTCAGAGGTAGCACTATCACCTCGAAGTCAGTGGGTTGTGTGTTCAAGTCCTGATCCTGAGACTTGAGCACATAATTTAGGCTAACATCTTGTCGGTGGTGCTATCTATCAGATGAGATGTTAAGCCAAGATCCTGTCTGCCCTCTCAGGTGAACATAAAGGATTCTATGGCATTATTTGAAGGGGTACAGGGAGCTCTCCCTGGTGTCCTGGTCAATATTTACCCACAACGAACATCACCTCAAACAAAGGATCTGGTCATTTGTTTCATTGCTGCTTGCTGGACCTTGCTGTACACTAATTGCCGAATTTCCTGCATTAACTAGACCCGTTAAATTGAAGCATTCTGCCTACTCAATTGAACATAAAAGATCGCATATTCCCTATTCAAAAGAGAGCAGGGTAGTTCTCCATTGCGCTGGCCAACATTTATTCCTCAAGTACCAATGACTAAAAGCAGATTATCTGTTCATTTATCTCAATGCCATTTGTGGCTCTGGGAAAATTGCCTACATTACAACAGAAATTACACTGCAAGGTACTTGTCCGAGCAGCAGTTTGGAATATCTTGATGAGATGAAAGGCTGTATGATAATGCAAGTACTTTCCTTTATACTGCAGCTGCCTGTACTATAGTCTATAGCTGACACAACCATCAAGTGGAGTGTGTTTCAGTGGTTTTAACAGTTTTTAAGTAAGTACAGAACCAGGGTAAAGGCAGGGGATGCAAGCAAGACAAGAACAAAGGAGAAGGCTTGTGATTGGGTGGAGGGCAAAAAGGATTAAATGCCAAAAGGAATGATGGTACAAGTCAAAGGGGGATGGTAATAGGATCAGTAGAGAAACAAAAGATGGGCCCAGAAGAGGTGATAATGATTACAGTTGAACCATTACCAACTTTGACTGTCTGAGAAAATGGAAGCAGTGGTTATGATCTAAAGTTGTTGAATTCAATGTTGAGACCAGAAGGCTGCAAAGTACCTAATCAAAAGATAACAGCACTGATGCCGCTTTTTTATTTGTCTCATTTCCAGCATTTTTTGTTTTTATGTCAGCTTATTAAAGCTTGCTAACAAAAAAAAATCATAAACTGATCCTCTATCCCCTCACTATCATTATTAGCTGAGACCTTCTGCTATTTGAAATTATTTCCCAGCCACTGCATACTGTAGATGGGAATTCTGTTTAGAACAGGAGTTCTCACCCACAGTATACAGTAGTCAGAATCACTTCAAATTCGGGCAGCAGTGATATTAAGTAGTGAAGGGAAAGGTGGTGAAAAATGATGGGGAAAGAATCAGAGCCATGTTTGGTGCTTTGGGCATGGGGGAGGAAGATTGCTGGAATTAACTGAAGGAAAGAGTGCATTGACTAGGTGTGGAGCAGGGAGGAAATGTAACAGCTTCAGCTGTTGGATTGGGGAAAAGAGGGTCAGGAACGAGAAAGGTAGGAGGAGAGCATCACTGTGTGTGCGTGCAAGTTGAATGAGGTACAGTATCTTTGTGAATTGCATCCAAATGGGCTACGGTGTGACTGTGATTTTGAGGCATGGGTGAGGAGGCTCAAAGATTGCATGTGACATTTCTTGGGTTAATGATGACATTAAAAATACAGAAGGAATTTTGTTTTTCCTTTTTTGGAGAGGGATTAAAAATCTATGAATTGCGAAGCATTAAATTGTATAGAATTAACCAGAATGTACCATTTTTCATCTCAATATCTACAGTCCTCTATAAATGTGTCTCTTGTTCCTTCAGAATTAAAGCTCCTTTAAAGCTTTTTTTCCCCAGTGTAAATGAAGCATGTTCAGTAAACCCACAGCTTAATTTACAAAGGCCATGCAACTATATGTTTTCACGTGTAGTCAGGACAATTCTTCAAAAATCGTCTTCTTGGGGGTGATGCCAGCTTCTTTCGATCAATTGGTAAGGTTTTGCTTCTCTTTATTACCGTCCCCTTTTTACAACCATTTGAACCTGGGGGAATGGCCGTTCCCCAAGGCAAAGGTCAAAAATATCAGAGCCTATGGTTCAAGTGATTCAAAAATATATTTGACTTCAAAGGAAAGGTGCTGTTTTAACTCAGTCATTAACCCACTGAAGCAAGTCAAGAATTTCACTAACATAGATACACACAGGAACATTTGGTTAATTCCAAGCCTCCATGCCCCCATGGAGAGCAGTGAGTTCATCTTGATAAGTCATACATTTCAACACCAAGTCTGATTAGCAAGGAAAGTAATTTATCAGAAGATGTGATTATATTGAAGCCTAGGCCTATGATCTGGACGCAGCAATTGAAATGATGTAAATGTTTCCCACAGGAAATGGAGGCCGATAGAAGAAGAGAACAGCTAGTATAAGTACAGAGATATGATATGAGTATTGTAACCAATGCTAAAAAAAACATACAACATTCCAGGCATCCATTGGGCACATTAATTATTCAATAAGCAGCCCTCACGTCCCAGTAAAATGGTGTTCCTCATGTTTATTCAGTGAAAGTCAACTCACTGCATATCTAATCTAGCAGGAGCCTGAAGTGTATCCTCTATTTACGACTCACTGAGAGAAATAACAGCAGGGAATCAAAACTGATGGACTATAAGAGACTGCTGGTGATGTTATCGTTATGAACCCTTAATGTGCGCTTATCAAATTTGTCTATTTTAACTTGCCAATAATTTCTAGACTAGTATGACACCATATTAAAGGAAATTATATCACAATGGGGTTCTAATTGGCTTTTCTTTAAACTACAAAAGGAAACTTGCACTTCTTTGTTTATCTATTACATCTCAAACATCTTCACAGGCAATGAATTGTTATGAAGGACTGGGAATAGTTTCATTGTCAGCAAACATAGCATCCATTTTGCACACAGCAAGATCCCACATGAAACATTGAGATAACTGACCAGTTAATTTGTTTCTGGAATGTTGGTTGGTAGACAAATGTTGGTCAGGACATCAGAAAAACACACTTATCTTCCAGAAATATTGCCCTAAGATCTTGAAGATCCACCAGAATAGGCAGGCAAAGCCGCAGTTTATAATCACAGATGAAAGTCAGCAGTCCTACACTGCTTGGCTGGAGAAACAGTTGAGATGCATTCAAGTGTTGGAGTGGGGTCTGAACCTACAATTATTTGACTCAGAATTGAGAGTACTACCCATTGACCCAAACTGCAATTACTACAAGTACCATCAATACAACGCATGCTGGACCCTGTCAGATGTGGTAAATATTTCCTTTTTTGTTCTTCTATCTACACTGCTTTACATGTTCTTCCTCCTCCAGGCATCTATACAGGATTGAAATTAACATTTCTTGCATCATTTATTACTCTAAAGCATTCTTTCCTCGTTCCTCAGAACAGGGTGTTGGTTCTCACATTTAGCTGGAGTTGGGTGGGCAGTGGGTAAAGCAATCGCAGCAATGCTTGATGGTTCTGACTGGTTTGAATAATTTTCATGGTCAAGTCTCATTTGCACATTTGTCAAGCTGCGAGCATTCATGCACCACGGAAATTAGTGGCACGTTTTTTCTTTCTGGCATTTTCAAACCTGCAGCAGTTCTTGAAATGACTATTGGTTCAATTGTTCAATGTCAGTTGCACTACAAATGGTGTAGGAGCCCTATTTCAATATTTTAAAAAGGCTTCTGTATTATTATGAGTGAGAGCACTAGCTGCCCAAAGTGACTTTCAACTGACTCACAAATGGGCAGCAGGATTTAAAAACAAAAAATGTTGGCTCTCCACCACCCATTTTTCAGAGAGGTAGGCAGATAAAAAAAAAAATCATCCCTTATATCTCCTTTATTAAAAATTAGAAGGATCTCTTGTGTTAATGATGAGATTTGTTTCTAATTTTACACTCTCAAGGAACTCTAAGTTGAGATACATAGAGCCTCCGACCATCTGACTCAAAAGCGAGAGTTACAGCAACTAAGCCAAGCAGTGATTACTGCAAGTAATCAATTGCTATTTTTAAATCCAAACTTGGTATCACTTAATCATGACCTCTTTATCTGCTTTCTCTTCTCCCCTGCTCTTCACTATGGGCCGTGGCTTTTCACTTGGATTTCTCAATTTATGAGCTGATCAGAACCAACTACATCTTCATCTTTGAGGAGTTACCTACATCCAACCGAAGGAGTTTTACATACTCAGAGGTGCCATCTTTCAGATGAGATGTTAAAGCAAGATGTCTTCCCTCTCAGGTGGACATAAAAGATTCAACGGTGTATTCGAAGAAGAGCAGGAGAAAGTTCTGGTGCCTTGGCTAATATTTACCACTGAATCAACATCTAAAAATTAAATGGTCAGGTCATTTATTTCATTGCTGTTTGTGGGGCCTTGCTCTGTGCAAACTGACTGCTGTTTTCCCTACATTAAAACAGTGACTACAGCTCAAAAGTAGCTGTAAAACACTTCGAGATGTCCTGAAGTTGTGAAAAGCACTCTTTTCTGGAGATATCTTCACATCTTATTTTTGTCTATAGCACATTCAGATACTAAATATACTAGATCAGAGAGTCTAGAAATGGGGTGGATTATCAAATATGCTATGGTAAATATTTCTTCCAGTCACCTCTGGCTCGAGAATGGACAGCTGATTACAGATCAGGCTTGAATAATCACAACTTGGATTTTTTTTATATATATATATATATGCAATTACTTTTGGGGTCATAGTGGAATTTGACAGAGATTTTTCTTGTTGAAGTCTTACCTTTATCTCATGTACAGATTAAATAAATTGGGGAGGGTGGTATTGAGTACTTGAGCACCAATGCAGTGTTTGTGAAATTCAGTACATTCATGTTCCCATTCTGCTGAGCTCCTAGGCACAGCCACTATTGTGATGTCAAATGGAGGTCAGGTACTTACCCGGAGGAGGAAAAATCAAACTATTTTCAGTAGCCGCTGTTTATAACTCCTGCGAGCTAAGCAAAACTGAGGCCTAAAAACAGCTGTCATTGTTACCCTTGACAACAGTTGAGAAGCAGCCTGATGAGATTTAAGCAGAGGGAGAGGGAAAAATATTTTTTTTAATAAAGCGAGGTATATAACTCTAGCTAAAGGTAGGTGGGGGACAACCCTGGAGAAAACAAACAGTAATTGGTCACTTCGGAGGTTTATTCTTGATGAGTTGAATAGCTTTTTAATCCTTCATACTTATTTGAAAATAGAAAACAGAAAACATGTAAGAATACTTTCCATCAAAGACACAATAATATTTTTAAATGAACTGACAAATGTGTGGGAGGTTGAGAATGTGACTCAGCCTTGGCCTAGAATTTCTTGTATGTCCAAGATGGTTGGTCAAGATATGTTTTATTCGAAATTCAAGTACTGAGATTTCCTTACTATTCTGGTTTTAAAAAAAAGGACAGCAAGAGATTATAAAATGCAGCTGAGGGGGCTTGATATTTCCTAACACCATCCAGAGATAATTTGAAACAATTTATCACTCAGAGATAATACAATCTCTGTACTTTCAAAAGGAACCTTTCAATCTCTGATAAGTCTCTGATTAATCTCCTGTTGTGACGTGCCCAAATTCTGCCAGGTAAAGTAGATAAAACCAGGTTGATATTTATGTAGGGGAGGAGTGAATCATTTTACAGATCTCACTGTAAACACAATGATTATTACATATATAGCTGTGGCAGTTTTAAACACTCCATAAGAAAGCCAAGAACGAGCTTAGAGCAGTTAGATGAAAATATTGTCACGCTCACACGAGAAATTATGAACTATATAGTGAACTTGTGAAACAAACCCAAACAGACTTGAAGCATGCCAAAGTGGCCCCGATTCAAACTGACCAATCAGGGGAAAGGATTGTGACCCGTGAGTGAAGCGGCTGTGTATTCTGGAACAATCGGAATCAGTGTTGGTTTTAATTTAGTTATTAATTAAAAAGGTGAGAATCTATTTCAATGAAGAAGGACACTGCCTAACATTACCATCTTTAAACTACTTGTAGGCAGGGACTGGAGTTGGCCTTGACCTCCCCAGCTGAAAGATCAAACCAAGCTTTCACCTTTGAACTGTGACTGAGATATAATAAGAAGTCTGCAACAATACATCTGTCCTCCTGAACCTTCCGAGTTTTTTTTTCTTCAGTGAACCAGAAAAAAGGACAATTCAGGCCTGCATCGTTTCAAGTCTTCACACTGGGGAAAAAGCCAGCTTTACAGCAAACTCTTTTTAAAAACCATCAGACCGAAACACATGTTATCTTTTAATCTCTATCTTCTTGTGCGTGTGCATCTTTATGCAGGTGAAATTGCATATATTTTTGGGTGTTGTATAATGAACATTACCTTTCTTTTAAATTTATGAGAAAACCTGTCACTTGTCCGTTTGTAGACCATTAAAATGCTCAGGGGTTAAAACATGTTTAAGGCCATTCTGTCTTCAGTTGGACATATTCCACCTGTCCATAACAATATGCTTTCACTTAACACTCCATTTTAGAAAAATGTTTCAGAGGAGCAAATGGGATAGATTCAGAATAGGTCTAGCAACTCAAAATTGGGCATCCATGGTATTATGGGTCATTAGCAGCAACAGAATTGTATTCCACAACAACCTATAACCTCATGGCCTGGTATATCCCTCACTCTACCAATACCATCAAGCCAGGGGACCATTGAAAAGAGCATGCCAGGAGGAGCACCAGGTGTACCTAAAAATGAGGTGCCAACCTGTTGAAGCTAGAATACATGTGTATTAAACAGCGGAAGCAGTATACTATAGACAATGCTAAGTGATCCCACAACCAACCCACCAGATTAAAGCTCTGCAGATCTGTCATATACCATTGTGAATGGTGGTGGATAAATAAACAACTAACAGGAGAAGGAGACTCCATGAATATCCCCATCATCAATGATGGTGGAGGCCAGCACATTTGTAACCATCTTTAGCTAGAAGTCTCCACCATCATCCAATTTGATTCATTCCTTGTGAGGTCAAAAATTAGCTGAGAGCAATGGATACAGCAAAGGTTATGGGCCCAACAATGTCCTGGCTGTAATGCTGAAGACTTGTGCTCCAGAACTAGCTGTGCCTCTAGCCAAGCTGTTCCAGAAGAGCTACAAAACTGGCATCTACTGGACAAAGTGGAAAATTGTCCAGGGATGCCCTGCCCACAAAAAGCAGGGCAAAGCATTTACTCACCAATATTTGATTTGGATTCCACCAGGACCCCTCCGCTCCAAACCTCATTAGTCTTGGTCCAAACATGGACAAAAGAGCTGAATTCCAGGAAATGAGGGGACAGTAACTGCCCTAACAATAAGGTAGTGTTTGACTGAGGCATCAAGGATCCCTAGTGAAATTAAAATCTATGGGATCCAGGTGGAAAACTTCTCAATGACTGGTGTCATACCTAGCACAAAGGAAGCTGGTTGTAGTTGTTGCAGCCAATCATTTCAGCCCCAGCATATAACTGCAGAATTTCCTCAGGGCTGTGTCCTGAGCCCTAACAACTTCAGCTGCGTCAGCTACTATCTTTCTTCCAACATAAGGTCATAAGGGGATGTTCGCTAATTATTGCACAGTGTTCAGTTCCTTTAGCAATTCATCAGATAATGAAGCAGTCTGTGACCACTGGCAGCAAGACTTGAGCAACATCCAGGTTTAGGCTAATAAATAGCAAATAATATTCACACTGTCCATGTGCCAGGCAATGTACATTTCCAACAAGAGAGAGTCTCTTGACATTCAATGGGATTACCAGCAGTGAATCTCCACCATCAATATTCTGGGGGTCACAATTGGCCAGAAATGTAGATGGACCAGCCACATAAATGCTTTGGCTATAAGAACAGGTTAGAAGTAGGATATCCTGCAAGTGACTCCCCAAAGCTTTCTCCCCACCTACAAGGCACACGTCAGGAATATTCTCTACTTGCCTGGATGAATGCAGCTCCAATAAAATCAAGAAGCTCAACACCATCCAAGACACAGCAGCCCGCTTGATTGACAGCCCATCCACCACATCGAACATTTGCTCCCCCCACCACTGGCTCAATGTGGCTGCATTGTACACCATCTACAAACTGCTCAGCAGCAACTCACCAAGGCTCTTCAACAGAATCTCCCAAACTCCTGACTGCTATCACCAGGGCTGCAGGTGGATGGGAACACCACCACTTCCAAAGCACACACTAGCTTAATTTGGGAATCTATTGTTGCCATTCCTTCATGATCGCTGGGCCAAAACCCCTGAACTCCTATCTCAATAGCATGGTGGGCATACTTTTACCACACTTCAGCAGTTCAAAAAGGCAAATTATCACCACCTTCTCAAGAGCAATTACGGATGAGCAATAAATACTGAACTTGCCAGCCATGGACACAGCTGTGAATAAATACATTTTTAAAAAGTGAACATTTGGCGGAAATAGAGAATTAGGAGAATGGCTAAAGGCATAGAAAATTACACAGGTTCTAAGAAGGTGCTTAAAGGCAGGGTTAGAGGAAGCAGTGGGGAGGGTTTTACAGGAAATTCCAAAATGTAAGGCTTAAATACATGAAAACTCTATTGCTGGTTTTGGAAAAGATGCACAGGTGGTAAGATTTAGAGGAACAAGGGGAATAAAATTGGAAGGAAAGATCTTTCAACACCAATAGAGTTCTGTGGTAAATGGCTCCATTAAAAGAGCTGATGAAGGAACTTCATGCAGTCACATGAAGCTAAGATTGATCATCACAGTTTCAACTCAAAGGGGTTTAATTCCATCTGGAGTGAGAACACATACTAATTGTCCATTAAGGTGTAGTTATTTTGTTAGTTGCAACTGAGTTTGCACCAACTTTTGGCTGTACTCCAATAGTTATTCACGCAACAAAATTGACCTATCACACATTAACACACTGAGCCAGTTTTATTAATCTGCTGGCTTAAGTGCCTGTTGGAAGAAACTTGCAAATTCACTCATTTTCTACTTTGCATTAATTTCATACAATTGACCCTGGCATAAAAAGGGAGAAGGCAGGTGTTAAACAGAACATCGAGCAAGAGTTATTCTTGTAGCTGGTCCTTCAGCAAGACACATTCAACTTAAAGGGAGCCAACATTTAAAGTTCAAGCGGAGGTACTACAAAAAGATCGTTTGTAATGGACAATTGTCAGAAATTGGCCAAGTTTCATATCGCAGGATCCCACGAGACTTTGTAACTCAACTTAAAAAAACAAGCTGAGAATTGAAATGAAACACAGACACAATGGAATGACTTCGTGAATATACTAGTCAAGAGATAGCTAATGCAATCAGACCACACAATGGTATGCGTCCATCCAGGTTTAAGTGACTTACCTCAACCATTGAACTCATGTCTCTCTTGGCATTTCTTCCCGGACAAGATTTTGGGAAAGTTGTACTCATCAGTGGCAGGCCTGCTGGTGGCTAGTCAGGCTTATCCATGACCGGCAGATTGTCCCACAGTGGGTTCAGGTGTAGGCACTGCTGGCGTCAAATGGCTCTATCCTTCTCCTCCTTTTCTCTTTCATGCTGGTTCTTCTCAAAGGTGTTTGTAGCCCTCCTGCATCTCCAGGCATCATGATCTATGGCCTGCGCTTCCCACTGGTGACAGTCGATGTGGCACACAGAGAGGGACGTCTTCAGGGAGTCCTTGAAACATTTGCGTGGGGCCTCTCTGATCCTTTTACCCATGGTCAGCTCTCCATACAACACTATCTTGGGCAGGCGACTGTCATCCATCCTTGCAATGTGATCTGCCCAACGCAGTTGGCTTTGCTGGAGGATGGCCTTGGTGCTGGTGATGTTGGCTGTTTCCAGGACTTCAATTGTTTATGATGCGGTCCTGCCAGTGGATCTTGAGGATGCTGCGGAGGCAGCGCAGATGGAAGCACTCTAGAAAGCGTACGTGACGGTGGTAAAGGACCTGTGACTCGACGCCATACAGGAGGGTGCTGAGGAATACAGCTTTGTACACTGTGTGTTTGGTCTGTGCTCTGAGGCTGTGTTTGCTCCACACTTGTTTATAGAGTCTGTCGAATGTGCTGTTTGCTTTTGAGAGCCTATTGTCCGCTTCCTTGTCTATGGTGGCATCAAATGAGATGATGCTCCCCAAATAGGTAAATTGCTCGACAGCATTCAGCTTAGTTCCCTCGATGACAATGCTTGGTGGTCTATATTCTTCTTGGGGTGCAGGCTGATGCAGGACTTCAGGTTCCTTTAAACTGATTTTTAATCCGAATAGTCCGCCTCAGAAATATATGTTGTTATACATTGTAGGTCTGACTAACTGCACTCGTGTAGCCAAACTGTAAATAGCACTTACAAGCCAACAAGCTGTGGGTTCCAGTATGTCTGGGTGGACATCCACATCCATTGGAAATGCTAATCCCAAAAATGTTTCATTAGGATGAAACTCATTCACCAATCTGATGATGCTGATAAGCCAGAATCTTCCCATTGAACTACCTTCATATGTTAGTGGGCTATTCACAAACCCAATGTAGAATTGTTGCAAGATTTAAGAAATTACAATCAAAGGCGGGAGAGGTGTGCTTCAATCATAGTCACGGGTGTGATTTTTGTACTATAAGAAATGTGTGTTCAGGGAAAAGAGCTGTGTCTTGTAAAGGGACCGCGGGTGGGATTGATCATCCACACAGATGGGAATGTACTCCTCTGAGTGATCGACAGGGTGAGTGCAGTTTGGAAATTAAGGAGCAGTGTTTTTGAGTGTTGATTGAACAGGAAGGGAGCAAGGTACTGATGTTTGTAAGTTATCGGTGGTACAATAAACTGTTAAAAGAATACCGAGTATACTGAGTTGGGAGCCTTGACCATTTTCACCACCCAGACAGGTTCAGGTTGGACTTTAGAGTTAAAAGGGGAGGAGCAGGTTCACCTACCTACAGGTTTAGTGGTGCCTAATGTGGGGCTTGATAGGGAAAAATGGAAGATAGTATAATGCATTTTTGGGTAAGAAATTACTTTTGAAAGAGGGATGGGTACCAGTCAACACAGCTGCATCCGACCCTCTAAAAGAAGCTGATGAGTGTGATGAAACTCCCAAGGCCAAGAGGAAGCCAAAATGGATACATTGTGTTTGTTTGTTGGCATAGAGGTGAAAAATGCAGCAGTTTGTGCAGAAACATCTGTGATATGAAGAAAGGCTGCAGGAAAAGAATGCAGTCATAGCCAGATTGATGAAAGAATTGTCAGAGGCTAGACAGGAGAGAGAAGAAGAAAGAAAAAAGATGGAGACAAGGTGCATCTACATAGAAGTACAAGCCATTGATTTGCAAAACCAGTGCAGACAACTGCGGGAAGAAGTGTATATTGAACGGGAAGAAAATAGTCGAGGGTCTCAGGAGTGTAGTGACTTAAAGGTGGCGTTCCAGGTGCTGTGAGAGCAGCACAAGGAACTCAAGAACTGTACTGATCATTCAGCATGCATGGAAGAAAGCACAAGCTACAGAGACAGAGAGATATTGTCTATTCTATGGCAGAGTCCATGGAAGAAGGGAATGCATTAGATAAATGGGGTGAGAATATAGACAAGGTAGTTCTGGAAGGTGAAGAGAAAGGTGGGGGTAATATAGGGCGAGGTGTAATGTGCCCGGTACAGCACACAAAATGAAACTAGTGGCTGGGGGGATTCAAATTATGATGAAGCTTATACCCCGTCACAATTAAGGGAAGCAGCAAGGGATTTAGGCACCCTAGGATGGGGAGGAGGTGGCGTAGTGGTATTATCACTGGACTAGTAACCCAAAGACCCAGGGTATTGATCTGGAGACATGGGATCGAATCCCACCACAGCGAAAGGTGAAATTAGAATTTAATTAATAAATCTGGAATTAAAAGCTAGTCTAATGATGGTCATGAAACCATTGTCGATTGTTGTAAAAACCCATCTGGTTCACTAACGTCCTTTAGAGAAGGAAATCTGCTGTCCTTACATGGTCTGACCTACATGTGACTCCAGACTCACAGCAATGTTACATGCCCTCTGAAATGGCCTAGCAAGCCACTCAGTTGTACCTAACCGCGACAAAGTCAATAAAAAGGAAGGAAACCGACAGACCACCCGGCATCGACCTAGGCACCGAAAACGACAATGGCAAACCCATCCCTGTCGACCCTGCAAAGTTCTCCTTACTAACATCTGGGGGCTTGTGCCAAAGTTGGAAGAGTTGTCCCACAGACTAGTCAAGCAACAGCCTGACATAGTAATACTCACGGAATCATACCTTACAGACAATGTCCCAGACACTGCCATCACTATCCCTGGGTATGTCCTGTCCCACCGGCAGGACAGACCCAGCAGAGGTGGCGGGACAGTGGTCTACAGTAGGGAGGGAGTTGCCCTGGGAGTCCTCAACATCGACTCTGGACCCCATGAAGTCTCATGGCATCAGGTCAAACATGGGCAAGGTAACCTCCTACTGATTAGCACCTAACGCGCTCCCTCAGCTGATAAGTCAGTACTCCTCCATGTTGAACATCACTTGGAGGAAGTACTGAGGCTGGCAAGGGCATAAAATGTACTCTGGGTGGGGGACTTCAATGTCCATCACCAAAAGTAGCTCGGTACCACCACTACTGACCGAGCTGGCCGAGTACTAAAGGACATAATGCTAGACTGGGTCTGCGGCAGGTGGTGGGGGAACCAACACGAGGGAAAAACATACTTGACCTTGTCCTCACCAATCTGCCTGCCTCAGATGCTTCTGTCCATGACCGTATTGGTAGGAGTGGCCACTGCACAGTCGTTGTGGAGACGAAGTCCCACCTTCACATTGAGTATACCGTCCATTGTGTTGTGTGGCACTATCACCGTGCTAAATGGGATAGATTGCGAACAGATCTAGCAATGCAAAACTGGGCATCCATGAGGCGCTGTGGGCCATCAGCAGCAGCAGAATTGTACTCAACCACAATCTGCAACTTCATGGCCCGGCATATCCCCCACTCTACCATTACGATCAAGCCAGGAGACCAACCCTGGTTCAATGAAGGGTGCAGGAGGGCATGCCAGGAGCAGCACCAGGCAGACCTCAAAATGAGGGGTCAACCTGGTGCAGCTACAACCCAGGACTACTTGCATGCCAAACTGCATAAGCAGCATGCAATAGACAGAGCTAAGCGATCCCATAACCAACGGATCAGATCTAAGCTCTGCAGTCCTACCACATCCAACCGTGAATGGTGGAGGACAATTAAACAACGAACTGGAGGAGGTGGCTCCACAAATATCCCCATCCTCAATGATGATGGAGCCCAGCACAACAATGCGAAAGATAAGTCTGAAGTATTTGCAACAATCTTCAGCCAGAAGTGCCGAGTTGATGATTCATTTCGGCCCCCTCCTGAAGACCCCAGCATTACAGATGCCAGACTTCAGCCAAGTCGATTCACTCCCCGTGATATCAAGAAATGACTGAAGGCACTGGATACTGCAAAGGCTATGGGCCCTGACAATATTCCGGCAATAGTACCTGTGCTCCAGAACTTGCCACACCCCCAGCCAAGCTGTTCAGTATAGCTACAACACTGGCATCTATCCGGCAATGTGGAAAATTGCCCAGGTATGTCCTGTACACAAAAGGCAGGACAAGTCCAACCCGGCCAATTACCGCTCCATCAGTCTACTCTCAATCATCAGTAAAGTGATGGAAGGTGTCATCAACAGTGCCATCAAGCGGCACTTGCATAGCAATAACTTGCTCATTGACGCTCAGTTTGGGTTCCGCCAGGGTCACTCAGCTCCTGACCTCATTACAGCCTTGGTTCAAACATGGACAAAAGAGCTGAACTCAAGAGGTGAGGGGAGAGTGACTGCCCTTGACATCAAGGCAGCATTTGACCTAGTATGGCATCAACGAGCCCGAGCAAAACTGGAGTCAATGGGAATCGGGGGGAAAACTCTCTGTTTGTTGGATTCATACCTAGCCCAAAGGAAGATGCCTGTGGTTGTTGGAGGTCAATCATTTGAGCTCCAGGACATCACTGCAGGAGTTCCTCAGGGTAGTGTCCTAGTCCCAACCATCTTCAGCTGCTTCATCAATGACCTTCCTTCAATCATAAGGTCTGAATTGCGGATGTTCGCTGATGATTGCACAATGTTCAGCACCATTCGTGACTCCTCAAATACTGATGCAGTCAGTGTAGAAATGCAGCAAGACCTGGGCAATATTCAGGCTTGGGCTGATAAGTGGCAAGTAACATTCGCGCCACACAAGTGCCAGGCAATGACCATCTCCAACAAGAGAGAATCTAACCATCTCCCTTTGACATTCAATGGCATTACCATCGCTGAATCCCCTACTATCAACATCCTAGGGGCCACCATTGACCAGAAACTGAACTGGTGTAGCCATATAAATACTGTGGCTACAAGAGCAGGTCAGAGGCTAGGAATCCTGCGGCGAATAACTCACCTCCTGACTCCCCAACGCCTGTCCACCATCTACATGGCACAAGTCAGGAGTGTGATGGAATACTCTTCACTTGCCTGGATGGGTGCAGCTCCAACAACACTCAAGAAGCTCGACACCATCCAGAACAAAGCAGCCCGCTTGATTGGCACCCCATCCACAAACATTCACTCCCTCCACCATCGACGCACAGTGGCAGCAGTGTGTACCATCTACAAGATGCACTGCAGCAATGCACCAAGGCTCCTTCGACAGCACCTTCCAAACCCACGACCTCGGCCTCCTCGAAGGACAAGAGCAACAGATGCATGGGAACACCACCACTGCAAGTTCCCGTTCAAGTCACACACCATCCTGACTTGGAACTATATCGCCGTTCCTTCACTGTCGCTGGGTCAAAATCCTGGAACTTCCTTCCTAACAGCACTGTGGGTGTACCTACCTCACATGGACTGCAGAGGTTCAAGAAGGCAGCTCACCCTACCTTCTCAAGGGCAATTAGGGATGGGCAATAAATGCTGGCCTGGCCAGTGTTTCCTACATCCATGAATGAATAAAAAAAACTGTAATGTTTGATTGATCTGGGTTTGATTCTATTAGTCTGTCCAGTGTTCACTCTGTTTGATTGTGTTACGAGGGTTTCCATTTTTTTGTTAAAACTTGAGAATCTATATTTTTAAACTGGAGGCTGAACTTTGTGGTTGTTTTTTGAAAGAAGTTACCAGAAGTTTTGGACTCAATGTAAACAAGCTTTACTGGAAAGCATCTGTTTGCAAAGAACCCAGCAGGGGGTTAAGTTTTGACCCTGAAAGAGCTATTTGCAAGGAAATGACAAACCAAGATTTATGGTTGTCATATGACTTGCCTCTGGAAAGGTTTTTGTTTCATTTTGAACTGTTTAAAAAGCCAATGGGTGTTGACCAAGGACAGAAAGATGTTTTCTTTCTGACCTGCCAGGAGAAGGCTGCTGATATCTCTCTCTCTTTGAAGAATCCCTTCACTTTTAAAGAATTCCTGTATCAAGTTATACTGTTGCCTCCTGTATTTGAAGAAATCCTGAATGTTTGCAGAAACCTTGCATCTTTGAAAGAACTTTGCAACAAATGTGTGAGAATTGAAACCTTCCTCCAGCCCAAAAATCATCCATTTAACACTACCCTAGTCAGAGTAGAAATGAAAGAATAGTCGGGATGAATGCGTGGCTTGAGAGATGGTGCAGGTGGGAGGGGTTCAGATTTTTGGGACATTGGGACCGGTTCTGGGGGAGGTGGGACTATTACAAATTGGATGGTCTATACCTGGGCCGGACTGGAACCAATGTCCTTGGGGGTGCTTTTGCTAACGCTGTTGGGGAGGGTTTAAACTAATGTGGCAGGGGGATGGGAACCAAATGAGGAGGTCAGTAGACAGTAAGGAGGTAGTAACAAAAGCCTGTAAGGAACTAGATAATGAAGTCAGCGTGACTAAGGGGAAGAGTAGGCAGGGAGCAGATGATGAACGCAAAGGGACTGGTGGTCTGAGGTGCATTTGTTTTAATGCAAGAAGTGTAGTAGGTAAGGCAGATGAACTTAGGGCTTGGATTAGTACCTGGGAGTATGATGATATTGCTATTACTGAGACTTGGTTGAGGGAAGGGCACGATTGGCAACTAAATATCCCAGGATATCGATGCTTCAGGCGGGATAGAGAGGGAGGTAAAAGGGGTGGAGGAGTTGCATTACTGGTCAAAGAGGATATCACAGCTGTGCTGAAGGAGGGCACTATGGAGGACTCGAGCAGTGAGGCAATATGGGCAGAACTCAGAAATAGGAAGGGTGCGGTAACAATGTTGGGGCTGTACTACAGGCCTCCCGAGCGTGAGATAGAGGTACAAATATGTAAACAGATTATGGAAAGATGTAGGAGCAACAGGGTGGTGGTGATAGGAGATTTTAATTTTCCCAACATTGACTGGGATTCACTTAGCGTTAGAGGTCTAGATGGAGCAGAATTTGTAAGGAGCATCCAGGAGGGTTTTCTAGAGCAGTATGTAAATAGTCCAACTCGGGAAGGGGCCATATTGGACCTAGTGTTGGGGAATGAGCCCGGCCAGGTGGTTGAAGTTTCTTTGACTGCCTCAGACCTTTTGTGGTGCCCTTGCATGCTGGATGAGGCCTCCGGCTGGACACAGCTGGCATCCACTCTACTCTGTGCCATCAGCGACACTGAGCGGTCCATGCTACAGAGAGTGTCCCTCTTTCTGTGCACGTTGTAATGACCAGGTGCGAAAGGTGTCTGGGCTCCCTCTCAGCCTTCATCTGGTCTTACCGTAACAGGGTATAATTTTAAACACACCATGTTTTTAGCTCCCCTTTGGTGAATCCTTGTTCACTGCTTTCCAATTATAAGGCATTTATTAAACATGAGCTTAAACTCTAATTCGGTTGATGCCTACGTATATACAATGTGCCCATGCTAGCATGCATGCGTGATACACACATGCAAATAGAGACAGAAAAGAGCAGAAGAAAAATAAAGTGACAAGTTTGAGGCAATATCTGAAGAGTTTTTGTTACGGTTCTTCGAGCTCACCGTAGAGTCCTTGATTGTAAGTAGATCTTACTTTTCGTTGGGGCCCAGTATTCTTCTTAAACCTTGTTCGCTGCAGGAGACTTTTCTCTCTTGGGGATTCATGTGACTTCAGTGGATTTCGAGGCTTGTGAGAAAGAGATGGGTGCATGCAAACAGGAGAGGTTGTGGCAAGTCAGCCAGGAGAGATCTTCACAATCCAGGAGCATTCTGCTTTCTGCCCAAACTGTTTGTACAAATTCAAAAAAACTCATGTTGCTCAGCAGGTTAGTCATGTGACTTGCTGGTTTGACCATGTCCGTTTGTGTATTCGGCCATCTTAGCAGTCAACCTGGAATGTGAGCACCCCCACCTTCAACATCTGGTGATCAAAAGTCACTTGTGGGGTTTGAATGTGTCAGGGAATGGTCCTTTGTCCTTTCTAAGCACTATTTGTTAATATGCAAATTTCTTTCCAGCCAAGCTTCCATTGTGGGTTAAATGTGTCAGAGAATGGCTGCTTTGTCCTTCCAAACACTGTCTGTAATATGCAAATGTCTTTCCAGCCTAGATCTGGCATTTTCAAAGCAAGGCCTTTCTTCACTTCAACAACAGTTTGAAATTTAATGTCCATGTGGCAAAATTAATATGCCTCATGCATGGCAGGTGGAGCCTGCATGAAAATGTGCTGCTCCTGCAAGCACTCAGAATGGTGCTGCATATGGCTGTCTCTGAGTTTGGCCATTTTCTCAAAGGAGGAGCTCATGCATTCAAAACCCTAGGTCATAATGGAGTACATGCACTTCATAGACTCTTCCATTGTCTATCCATGGCTCCACAATGTCTCAGGGATCTGCAACATTCGGGAACTCATCTGTCTCTGATGCTCCAGGAAGACCCGTCTTGTTTGTGACACCTGAGGCCTAGCACCTTTGTCTAGTGGAGCTTAGCTGTGCCTGACATCCGTCCTCTGAGGGGGACTGTCCACAGCTGACTCTACCTCACTCTCCTCCTGCCCACTCATGATGTGAGCACCTAGTTCACCCTCCTGCTTTGCCAGATCCAGGACCCAAGAGGTGAAGGCCTTAAGAGGTTTTCACTTTCCCTTCCTGGATGAGCCACTTGTGGCACTTTATCCAGGTCCTTGGTGTGACCCATGGCTGCTGACGTCCTTTGCAATCGACAGACAGGCT
Organism: Heterodontus francisci; assembly: GCF_036365525.1. NCBI lineage: Eukaryota > Metazoa > Chordata > Chondrichthyes > Heterodontiformes > Heterodontidae > Heterodontus > Heterodontus francisci. The sequence goes on from NC_090375.1 coordinate 45,264,826, forward strand.
TGCTTGCGCAGGTTCCCAGGTCTCCTCTTGGGAATAGTCTATGCCTCTTTTCCTTGACAGCTTGTAGAAACACCTGGAAGGAGGCATCGGTGAAGCATGGGGCCGCCCGGGGTCTACTTTCTGCCATGACTCCTATGACAGCAGACAGCAAGTTTGAAGGCAGAGCTGCCAGCCCTTTAAAAATGGCGTCAGCAGGTGCCATGATGTCAGCTGACGCCGGCGTCTCTGCCGCTGCCACGCCACTGACCATATAATTGGTTGGCCCCACACTTCATTTCCCTTAATTGATGGCCACCGCTGCACCGCGTATGGCCGACCGCTCCTGACCCTGACATGGCACGCACCCACTTCCAGTCCCAGTAGTGGAACCATTGTCTGCCAAACTAAATCTGGCCCAAAATTATGACACAGAAAATAGAGAAAAGAGACAATGAAATGAGATGAGATCAGGTAAAATATTCAAATTTTATACAAAACGTTGTTGATCTTAGCAGTGTGCAGGAAGCATTACTGTAACAAAACTGCTCCTGATGTTTGCCTAACTCCACTGCAGTATTAGTGCTTTTTTCAGTGTCACATTGTGTGAGCCAAAGGCCTGCAAAACTGGTCAATCCAAGGAGACAGGAGCTTTACTGAATCAGCAAAGTGTTAAGAAAGCGTGTTTAGTCATTTTTGAGGCATTTCTTATTGAGCTTTAGGAGATGGTTTGGAATATTAATCTGATGGCAAGGTACAGGATTTCTTTGTAAATTTTTTATAGCCTCTACATGTGCATTCAGATGTGACAGGCAGCAGCTGGACAAGAGGATAAAAGTAGCGAAGGAGCAGTTTAGTTTGGATGTCAAGAACACAATACTGAACAGATGGAACAGGATGCTAGAAAAAATGGTTCAAGTCGGGATACTGGATTTATTTAGCCAACAGCTAAATCCTGTGAAGGCCAAATATTATGATTGGTTATCTGGAAGAATGGGATCAAATGGATTGAAGGGCCTTCCACAACCAAACTTACCTCGTGATCTTGTGTGTTGTAGATCCATTCCTTCAGCTTACCACAAATATTCTACAGATTTCAGTTTGTGCTTTGTTCAATAAATACCCAAAGTGGTGTGGTAAGATAATGGCTGCTTTTATTGCAATTCTCTAGAACATCCCCTTTTAGATATAATGAGCAATATAGGGAAACCCTGTAGTGTAATTGTTGCAATATGCTTACTCCGATCAGGGAACCCTTTAGTATTAAATTTACAATGTTAAGTAACATTTGCCATTTAGAACAGAGTAACTGGGATCTCATCACCATCTATCAAGATACTGGAAGCATAATTTTCATTATGCCAAATATTAAAACAGCATGTGCGTGTATTTTGTGCCTCATTGTATTAGTGCTGTTTAAGAGTTTTGTGAATTATCTTGTGGTGTTATAGGTCATCATTTAATGTCATCTACATTTAATTTGCTGACTCTCTGCCATTCAAGAAGAAGCAGATTGAAACAGAATGTTATGTTTTAACTCTGCATCTTCAGAATACTCGTGTATTTAAAAAAAATTCTTGCCAATTTTCTGTCATCTTCTGAATGCACTCTTTGCTGGGTTATGGTTTGCGCTCTAATACCTCACCTGCATAGTTATTCTTCACAATGAACATAGTCAGGATATTTGATCATCAAACCTAATTATTTCTACTTGCACTTCCAGCGGGCATTCACTTGATGACATTCAGGAGTGCAGGCTTTGATCACTTTTCCTCTTCCTAATCCAAGGAAATTGAGGTCAGTTGAACAGCTCACCTGACTGAGGTCAGCTAACTCCGCATAAAATCAAGGAACCTTCTAGGTTTGTCCGAGTCACTGTTAAAAGCTATTGAGTTATCAGTGGTGCAATGGATATTCATCTTCCTCCCTGCATCCAAATGGGATCAGCAGACCTTTCCGTATTCTAACATATTCTTTCCCAAGCCTTCAAACCAATGCAAACCCTTACCTGCTGCAGTTTCTGCTTCCTCCTAATATCTCCAGGCTTATTAAAACTACATTTTGGTGTCATCACCATTTGAATTATCTTGTCCACTCTTTTCAACCTTAGTGATGCACAATGGACTGTGACACTTCAACGAAGTTCTTCAAAAGAAAATGCACTAGAACTGAGTTTCATATGATGTATGATGTATCCTTGTTCTGTTACCTCTGCCGTCACCATAATGATACCAGTAACACAAGACGTGGCTGTGGGTTTGTAAAGATTCTGTGGGGCTAATTGGAAAGCCCACCCATCAGCAGTACACATTGAAATATTGCATATACATAGTCTGTGATTATCCAATATCTGCTGCCTGCAAGCAGGGTTCACCATTGCCAGTCCATACTCAGAAAACTAGCCCAAATGTCCAGGTCAATGTGCATGTTTCAGCAGGAATCTCTGGACCAAGAGCAGGAATCTTGGCTGACTTTTACAATCTCTAGCCTATGGACTTCTTCAGTCCCATCATAAATGTTGGAGCAAAATTGAAAAATTGGTCTTCAACTGCTAAAAAGCAAAGCCCTGATTTCCAGCTAAATGAAGCCTGGAAGTGTAAAGGCTGAGATGATTTTATCCTTAATGTCGCTAGATCAATCATTGGTTATTTTTCTCGTTAAATGATCATAAGTTCTCACATCAGGCATTTCCATAGTGAGTCGTGAGTGAATTAAAGAATTTCTCTGTGATGCAGCAAGAGTTAAAGGGAAAGAGAGGAGCCAGAAGATCAGTGTATTATTGTTGTTGCAACGACGTCATGGAAATGTGGAGGAAAGCGTGTGATTTCACACATCACTGCACTCTGTACAAATGGCAAAAAGTGTTTCTTCTTTTAATGGACTCTGATAGTTAGACTCCATAGCCTTGAAATTCTGAAACCCCAAATTTAAGAACATAATAAACAGTAGCAGATGTAGGCCATTTGGCCCCTCGAGCCTGATCTGCCATTCAATAAGATCATGGTTGATCTGATTGAGGACTCAACTCCACTTTCCTGCTGGCCCCCATAACACTTTACCCCCTTGTACAGCAAAGATCTGTCTAACTCAGCCTTGAGTATATTCAAGGACCCAGCCTCCACTGCTCAGGGGTATAGAATTTCAAAGATTAATGACACTCTGAGATAAAATTCCTCTTCATCTTTGTATTAAATGGGAGATCCGAGATTTATACAATTACTAGATTCCCCCATGAGGGGAAACATCCTCTCAGCATCTACCCTGTTCAGCCCCCTCAGAATCTTATGTGTTTCAATAAGATCACCTCTCATTCTTCTAAACGCCAATGAGTATAGATCGAACCTACTCAACCTTTCCTCATAAGGTAACCCCTTCATTCCAGGAATCAACCGAGTGAACCTTCTGTGAACTGCCTCCAAGCAAGTATATCCCTCCTTAAATCTTCTTCTTCTGCTTTGGCCTCCTTGTCTCGGGAGACAATGAGTAAGTGCCTGGAGGTGGTCAGTGCTTTGTGGAGCAGCGCCTGGAGTGGCTATAAAGGCCAATACTAGAGTGACAGACTCTTCCACAGGTGCTGCAGAAAAAATTGGTTGTCGGGGCTGTTACACAGTTGGCTCTCCCCTTGTGCTTCTGTCTTTTTTCCTGCCAACTGTGAAGTCTCTTCGACACGCCACACTTTAGCCCCGCCTTTATGGCTGCCCGCCAGCTCTGGCGATCGCTGGCAACTGACTCCCATGACTTGTGATCAATGTTACAGGACATCATGCCGCGTTTGCAGATGTCTTTAAAGCGGAGACATGGACAGCCGGTAGGTCTGATACCAGTGGTGAGCTCGCTGTACAATGTGTCCTTGGGGATCCTGCCATCTTCCATGCGGCTTACATGGCCAAGCCATCTCAAGCGCCGCTGGCTCAGTAGTGTGTATAAGCTGGGGATGTTGGCCGCCTCGAGGACTTCTGTGTTGGAGATGCTGTCCTGCCACCTGATGCCAAGGATTCTCTGGAGGCAGCAAAGATGGAATGAATTGAGACGTCGCTCTTGGCTGACATACGTTGTCCAGGCCTCTCTGCCATAGAGCAAGGTACTGAGGACACAGGCTTGATACACTCGGACTTTTGTGTTCCGTGTCAGTGCGCCATTTTCCCACACTCTCTTGGCCAGTCTGGACATAGCAGTGGAAGCCTTTCCCATGCGCTTGTTGATTTCTGCATCGAGAGACAGGTTACTGGTGATAGTTGACCCTAGGTAGGTGAACTCTTGAACCACTTCCTGAGCATGGTCACCGATATTGATGGATGGAACATTTCTGACGTCCTGTCCCATGATGTTTGTTTTCTTGAGGCTGATGGTTAGGCCAAATTCGTTGCAGGCAGCTGCAAACCTGCCGATGAGACTCTGCAGACACTCTTCAGTGTAGGTGCGAGAACACAGCCCTGTTTCATGCCACTCAGGATATGAAAGTGGTCTGATGAGGTGCCGCTATAAGTAAGGAGACCTAAACTGTACACAGTACTCTAGATGTGGTCTCGCCAATGACCTGTACAGTTGCAACAAGACTTCTCTGCTTTTATACTCCATCCCCTTTGCAATAAAGGCTAACATTCCATTTTCCTTCCTAATAACTTGCTGCACCCTCGTGATAACTTTTTGTGATTCATGTACAAGGACACCCAGATCCCTCTGTACCACAGAATTCTGCAGTCTCTGGCCATTTAAATAATATTCTGCCTTTTTAGTCTTCCTGCCAAAGTGGACAACCTCACATTTTCCCACATTATACTCCATCTGCCAAATTTTTGACCACTATTTAACCTATCTATTTCCCTTTGCAGACTCTTAGGGCTGAATTTTACTAGCCCTCCGACGTGGGGGGTCATGGCAGGGGGGCCCAGAAAATTCTTCTGGGAGAGGCCCGTCTTGACCCCCAATGCTGAGAAGGCCCCGCTGCATTTTACCGGCAGCGGCAAGGCCTCGGTTCAACCCCACCCCACCCCCCCCCCGTCTGTCACATGGTGTCGGAGCCTTCATTTGCATATTAAAATTAATTCAAATGTCTGTTAATGAACATACGTGGTCTGTACGGCCATCCCATGCTGATATTCTGGCCAATGGCTGGAAGTCCCGTAACTTCATGTTCCCGTTTGGGGAAATGAGGCAAGTGACTGGTGGGGAGCAGGGAGGAGCGTAATTTTCAGGTCAGGGTGGGGGAGTGGAGAAAACTGATTCCATTTGCTGAGGGGATGGTGGGAAGGGGTTGAAGCGCAAAGATCATAAAGTTTGGGGGTGAAAGGTCGGGACCAGCAAAAATGATTTTTTTTAGGGGGGAGAGGGATATAAATTTATTGTTTGATGATTACGGGGTGGGGGGAGGAGTGGAAGAAATTCTTTGGTGTAAACTTTACTGCTTTTATTCAAATTAAAGGTAATGTTCCCTTTAAACATTCAAATGATCTGTCAGGGCCTGAAGCCCTTTATAAATGGCGCCAGCACCTGCGCGGTGGCCCCGGACACCATTGCCAGGGATGGAGCGGCCGCCCCCTTTACGTCAACTGGTGGAATTTAAATTCAATTAATTAATAAAAATCTAGAATTGAAAGCTAGACTCGGTAATGGTGCCATGTAACTACCATCGATTGTTGTAAAAACCCATCTGGTTCATTAATGTGCTTTAGGGAAGGAAATCTGCTGCCCTAATGGTCTGACCTACATGTAACTCCAGAGCCACAGCAATGTGGTTGACTCTTAAATGCCCTCTGAAATGGCCTAGCAGGTCCCTCCGTTGTCAAGGCAAATTAGGAATGGGCAAACAAATGCTGGCCTTGCCACATCCCATGAAAGAATATTAAATTCCACCTGCCACCTCTCTGCTCATTCTGTTAGCCTATCTATGTCCTGTTGCAGGCAGTTCATATCATTCTTACTGTTTGTCACACTTCCAAGTTTGGTATCATTGGCAAATTTTGAAATTCTACTCTGTATTCCAAGATGCAAGTCATTTATATATAGCAAAAAAGACAGTGGTCCCAGCACTGACCCTTGGGGGAACACCACTGTCTACCATCCTCCAGTCTGAAAAACAGCCATTTACTATGACTTGCTGTTTTCTGTACTTGAGTAAATTTTTTATCCACTTGGTCATTCCAGCCCTGATGAGATGTCCTTAACCCTAGCAATGGACAGGCAACACAGCCTTCGGGACTCATGCAATCAGCTGCAAAGAACAGTATCTATCCCCCTAAGTATACTGTCCCCTTCTACGACTACAACATTCCGTTTTACTCCTCCCACTTTAATGGCCCCCTGCACCATGGTGCTATGGTCAGTTTGCTCATCCTCCCTGTGGCCCCTGCTCACATCCACACAGGCTGCAAGAGCCTAGAACCTGTTGGACAAGTGCAAGGGCTGAGGCTCCTCCTTCTGGAACCCCATACCTGCCTCACCCGTAGTCACACTCTCCTCTCCCTGACGACGGACAAAATCTGAAGTACCGAACCTAAGGGGTATGACTGCCTCCTGGAACAAAGTATCCAGGTAACTTTCTCTCTCCCTGGTGTCCAAACCTCGGATTCCAGCTCATCAACTGTGAGCTGAATTTCTTTGAGCTGCAGACACTTACTGCAGATGTAGTTGCACTGGATCGCACTGGTGTCCACCAGCTCCCACATGCTACAGCTGCAACACATCACTTACCCTACCATCTTTATTGTATTTTGTTTAACTAAAAAGTGTTTCACATTTAGAAATATCACTCAATGATAATTTGTAGCTATATTAAGTAGTTTAACCAGCTAAGTTATAAATTGAATACAATACTTATGTCTCCCTGGTACCAGTTCAAACTACTGTCCCAGTTTAGAGAAAATAAAAGAAACCTTAAAACTCACCAATGGATCACCTACCTTCTTACCTAATTAATGCCCCCGGACTCTCAGCTCTCGCTGTCTCCCGCTCCATTTCTCAGACCACTCCTTGTTCAGCAAAAAACTAGAACAGTACCTCTTCCCTCACTGTGTGGAATTTGCACACTCACCAAATTCTTGACTCAAGCACTCTGTTGAAGCAGGACTTAATTGAACTGGATGTCATCCAACTAACTCCCTTGCTATCAAAAATGTTCTGCATTGGGACTTCCATCCACTTTTTAAAAATTTGTTCTTTGATGTGAGCATTGCTGGCAAGGCCAGCATTTGTTGCCCATCACTAATTGCTCCTGAGAAGATGGTGGTGAGCCTCCTTCTTGAACTGCTGCATCCATGTGGTGTAGGGACTCCCTTAGTGTTGTTGGGAAGAGTCATAGAGTCATTTACGGTACAGAAGGAGGACATTCAGCCCATCAAGTCGATCCAGTCCACGGAACTATGCAGTCAGTCCCACCCCTGGCTCGATCCCCATAGCCCTGCAAGTCTATTTCTCTCAGGTGGCCATCCAACTTCCTCATGAGACATCATGGGGTCCAGAGTCAGTGTTGAGGACTCCCAGGGTCACTCCTTTCTGACTATATACCACTGTCCCCCCATCTCTGGTGCCAGTGGGACAGGACATACCCAGGGATAGTGATGGATGAGTCCAGGACATTGGCTGTAAGGTATGATTTGGTGAGTATGACTATGTCAGGCTTGACTAGTTTGTGGCACAGCGCTCTCAATTTTTGTACAAGTCCTCAAATGTTAGTGAGGAAGACATTGCAGTTTGCCTGGGCAAATGGTGCCTTTGTTGTTTCTGGTGCCTAGGTTGATGCTGTGTGGTCCATCCAGTTTTATTTATTTTTTGACTTTTCTATAGCAGTTTGGTAGGCCATTTCAGAAGGCAGTGGATCTGGAGTCGCATGTATGCCAGACCAGGCAAGGACAGCAGATTTCCTTCCCTAAAGAACATTAGTGAACCAAATGGGTTTTTACAACAATCCAATAGTTTCATGGTCACCATTACTGAGGCTAGCTTTTTATTCCAGATTTATTCATGGAATTTAAATTCCACCAACAGCCATGGTGATATTTGAACTCGCGTCTCTTGTGCATCTGTCCGGGCCTCTGGGTTACTAGCCCAGTGACAGCATGCTATCATTCCATTTGTCTATCCGTGATCTGAAATCTTGAGGGATGGATTAATTTGCATTGTATCCATTATTGATTACATTTAAGGCTGGGATAGACAAATGTTTGGTCTCTCAGGGAATCGAGGGATCTGACGAGTGAGCGGGAAAATGGAGTTGAATCCTAAGATGAGCCATGATGGTTTTGAATGGTGGAGCAGACTCGATGGCCCACATGGTCTACTCCTGCTTCTAATTCTTGTGTCCTTTTGTTAATTGGGATGGCGGAATACTGGAGGTGTAGCTTGTTTAAAGGCCACACATCAGTTAGGCCTAACTGTAGAAAGGTAAAACATTTTTCTTAATCCTGCTCCCTTGCTGTTGTGGCGCTCTCCAAATGGCACTCAATCTCTCGGAAATTGAATGTTGTTGGCAAAGGGGATTGCTTGGGTCCCTATCTGGTACTTATGCAGTGAGAGTGCCTGCTAATTACTACAGGTTATATGCTGGGTAGAACTGGCAACATTTCCAAGTGAGTTCAGTCAGCTTCCAAAGGTGGCATCGTGATTGTGAGATAGGGGCATGGGTTAAAGAATCACTTCTTCCCAACGTTAGATTGTTTTAATGAGGTTAGGAAGGACTGGAAACCCAGGAGAAACAGGCTCTTCCCAAATCCACCAATTCTGCTACCAAAACAGACTGAAATTTCTAGGTTATTCTCCCCTTCTGTCCTGAAGAGTATAGTCCACAACTTCCAAACACCCTGAGTTATGCCAAGTATCTGTAAACCTAGATACAGCAGCTGTTCGACTATTAGACATGACAGCCAAGATTGATCTTGTCCTCACATGACATCTACGCTCATGCAGTTTCCAGTGGCAATTAAGAACAGAAGCCCCATATGAAATTTTCACTCACTGCCTTTGGTCATTAAAACCATTTGTGCCATCCAACTAATGTGCTGGATCGCCTAATAATACAGACTGGGAATCAAAACTTCCCGTTCTGAATGGCTCATGAAAAGAGTAGCCTCATAATGATGCTTTACAGCACCTTGGGAATACTCATTCCCTAGACACCCATTACATTGCTTGAAGTATTCCCGGTGAAATTAGGTGGGAGGGGACATTCCCAGATCTGACCTCACTTTTTCCTTTCTTAGCTTCCAAAGGCTGTCCTTTTTGTGAGGGGGTTGGGGGGGATGGGAGGGGGTTGAGGAGGGTGTCTAAAGAAAGTGGCAGTAGGCCTTAGTCCTGGTACTCCCCTCCCCCAGACTAGCAGATTTGAAGGGCCTAGGCAGTGATAGAAGTGAGGATAATAATGACGTAAATATGACGTCCTCCCCTACAATCTTCATGCCTGCCAACAGCATCCACAAGTCAATAGGCCAACAGCCTGTCCAAAGTTGCAGGCCTGTCAGACACCTGGGGCTGAATTTTAACAGCCCTCTAGGGATAGGCAAACTTGTTATATTATTTGTTCCTTCAGTGCGTGAATTATTATAAGATTCACAGGAATATAAATAATGTACGAAGACTATGTGGATCTTTATTGCAACTTAAACTGGAACACATATACAAGCAACTAATACAGGAGCACACCTACGCATGCCTTACCCTACCGATCTACACCCACAGCTCTCTAGTCATGTGTGGCATGCCATCACTTCCTTCAGTGACTCTCCATTTACAGTCTCTTAGTGATCCCACAACACCCCCCTTTTTCCCTGCTTGGACTTTTGTTGTGTGTTGGCATAACTTTTATTGTGTTTGCCATCCTCTCTTGCAGATGTTCTCTCTGCATGTGATCAGCCATCATTCCTGTGTGCAGTATCTTGAGCTCAGCCTTCTGCATTGCCTTGCCTAATGTCTTTGTATGCCATAAGTTTTGCACTGGTCCTGGTACCCTAGACAACTGCAAATTGGGTGAGTCAGACCACATTTGCCACAAGGCTTAGCAGACTTCTGAGCTTTGGTTACCATACCAATTGTTGTAGCCACCCCAAAGCTTGTAACTGTTGGCTCCTAGCAAGTCTTTTTGAAAGGCTTATTGGGGTTATCACGCTTACCATTTCCATAATCCGTATGGACAATTAAATATCTATGAAGTCACCTTCCTGAGCTTTGTCTTAGCACCTTGAAACAAACTGGTCAATGGACTCATCCTGCCTTTGCTGGTAGGTCATAAGCTCAAGTCTATGCAATCGGAAATTGACCTTTACCTTGAGTTGATCTTCCAGGAATGCCCACAGCTTGCTAGCGGTCATTTGATCTTCAGCTGACAATCCCGATGTATTGATCCATTTCAGGTCCTTATTGCCCAGTGCGATCTTGGTTTTTACAGACTGTTTCTCTGATTCACTCACTTCTTGATCCAGGCAACACAGTTCCATCCATTGGCAAAACAGTTTGATTTCAGACACTATGGTTGGGATTTTGTTGAGGCAGCAAGCTCCTGGCGCCAGGCTAAAAAGGTGGGGGGAGTCCTGCCTCTGTTGCTCTGGAGGTGAGGTTTCCAGCACCAGGATCTCCATCCCTTTAAAGTCATGCCTCCAAGAGCTGCCAGCCAATCACAGGGCCAGCAGCTCAGTGCTATCAGCAGCTCCAGGAGCAGTGACCGCTGCCGGTTTTATAGAGGCCTTGGACCCAGGCCCAGTGCTGGAAACTCAGACTTCAGGTAAGTGAGGTGGGGTCACTGTGGCCAGTCTGGAAGGTCCTGGTGAGGGGAGGTGGTGAGGGGGTGTATGGGTGGGCATGAATTCCAGGGGGAGAGGATCCATGGAGGTGTATGTTTTACTGGCAAGGGTTCTCCATGGACCACAGATTGCTCACGGAGGAGGGACCCCACGCCTGCTCCTGGCAAAATCACTTGGAGCAGCAATGAGCTGTCCCCATCACCTGTCATGAATCTATGGTGCCCTAGTCTTCTGGGGGGGAGCCCATAAAATCCAGCCCTATGTCTGATGCCTTCCAATCCATAACTGGATATTGTTACGATCGAGGCTGGAGGAGTGCACTGTCATCCTTTAGTTCTACTTCTCCACGGATCACAAAATATATTTAAATGTTTACCCAGTTACCGATATGGCCAATTATATTTTCTATTTTATTTCGGCATAAAATCTACCAACCAAGTTTCTTGAATAAAGTACTAAATTATTAATCTATTATAAAATAACACTCATTCAGTAAAGAGGCAAAGTATCAACACACAGATTGAAATATGCAAGTTCCCTTTTTAAATTACAGACACACTCCAGTGAAAGAAGGAAAAAAAGGACGTTTTCTCTGCAGAGATCTTTTTTAGAAAAAGACCAAAAAAAACTTTGGCCAAATACTTGTTAATTCTTGAAGGCAAAGGAGAAGATATGGAATGATATCAGTTGTCCCTTTATTCTGGCTTTCCGAATACGCGTAGACGGCTGAACCTAGGATCTTTTTGGAGCAGTTCTCTTTAGGCCATGTTGAGGATTAGTCTGGCAGGCTTTCCAGGAGAAATGCAGCATCAGAGGTTTCAGCTATCACACACTGGATTCTCAGGGTTTCTCAGAGAGGTGCAGAAAGGATGAAATGTTCTTTTTTAGGAGGCTAACCCCCAACTGACTCAAAACAATCCAAACCGAAACCAACTCTTGATCACCATAAATCTTGACATGTCATTTCTCTGTAAACAATTACCCCAGTCACCAAGGCTCCTGTGTTTATTTAGCTTAAGACATGTGACATCCAGTAAGAGTTGTTTTTAAACAAAGTTCCCCAAGTCCTTCCAATGATCTCTTTAAAAAAAAAACTAAGTCCAGCATCTATGTAATCTCTTCAGTCCGCCAAAGGAATCCATTTCCCATAATTTTAAAACACGAGTCCTCATAAAATATTAAAAAAGGAAGTACTTTCATAACAATACTTGAATGCCATTTTCATGATGATCTTGCTTCTTTACAAACTTAGGCTTTTTTACTGGTTTTCGTCTTATCAGGCAAATTTTTTCCACAGACTTTTATTTTGTCTTTCACACAGCTTGTCTCTCTCTGTGCAGAGTGTTGCAGCTTTCAGTAACCAGCAGTTGCCACAGCCAGTCTTTTACTCTGTGTTGGAGACTTCCAGTGGTGCTGTTGAGCTCTTCCTGCTCTTTTAGCTTTGGCCCTGCCCCCGATGCTGTCAGCCCATGAAAACTGATGCAGTAACGGCTGCACTGCTTTTTCTCACAATTTCTAGCCCACTGCCAAATCAGTTGAGAACTCCGATCTCATGGCGATATGCCTTATTTTCTCAGAGTTTCAATACCTATCAGGTTTTTTGTCTGTAGTCCCAGCTCTCTGCATTGTTGTGGGGTCTTCTGCCAACTGTACACCTGAGGAATCTTCAGCCACTCCAGGTCAGCAATCCACTGTCACTTTGTTCTCTTTCGGCGTGTTTCAGAACTTCCAAGAAGCTGTCACTCTATTGAACTTGGTGTTCTTCAGAAAATCCCACCACTGCCACTATATTATATTATTTGTTCATTTCGTGTATGAATTATTATAAGATTTACATGAATACACATAATACATGAATGCATGGATCTTATTGTAACTTAAACTGGAACACATCTACACACAACTAATAGGGTCTAGTGAGAAGGAGGAACTGTATGAAATCAGTATTAGTAGGGAAATGGTGTTTGGTAAATTGATGGGATTGAAGGCCGATAAATCCCCAGGGCCTGATAATCTACAACCCAGAGTATTTAAGGAAGTGGCCCTAGAAATAGTAAATGCATTGCTGGTCATTTTTCAAAATTCTATAGACTCTGGAACAATTCCAACGGATTGGAGGGTAGCTAATGCAACCCCACTATTTAAAAAAGGAGGTAGAGAGAAAAGAGGGAATTGTAGACCGGTTAGCCTGACATCAGTAGTGGGGAAAATGCTAGAGTCCATTATAAAAGATGTAATAGCAGAGCACTTGGAAAGCAGTGACAGGATCGGACAAAGTCAAAATGAATTTTCAAAAGGGAAATCATGCTTGGCAAATCTACTGGAATTTTTTGAGGATGTAACTAGTAGAATAGATCAGGGAGCACCAGTGGATGTGATGTATTTGGACTTTCAGAAGGCTTTCGATAAGGTCCCACATAAGAAATAAGTGTGCAAAATTAAAGCACATGGGATTGGGGGTAAGGTACTGACATGGATAGAGAACTGGTTGGCAGACAGGAAACAAACAGTAGGAATAAACGGGTCTTTTTCCTTGTGGCAAGCAGTGACTAGTGGGGTATAACAGGGATCAGTGATAGGACCACAGCTATTCACAATATATATTATAGATATAGATGAGGGAATTAAATGTAATATATCCAAGTTTGCAGACGACACAAAGCTGGGTGGGAGTGTGAGCTATGAGGAGGATGCAGAGAAGCTCCAGTGTGATTTGGACAGGTTAAGTGAGTGGTCAAATACATGGCAGTTGCAGTATAATGTGGATAAATGTGAGGTTATCCACTTTGGAGGCAAAAACAGAAAGGCAGATTATTATCTGAACGGCTATAGATTGGGAAAGGAGGAGGTGCAGCGAGACCTGGGTGTCCTTGTGCACCAGTCACTGAAAGTAAGCATGCAGGTGCAGCAGGCAGTTAAGAAGGCAAATGGTATGTTGGCCGATAGCGAGAGGATTCGAGTACAGGAGCAGGAATGTCTTGCTGCAATTATACAAAGTCTTGGTGAGACGACACCTTGAGTATTGTGTGCAGTTTTGGTCTCCTTGTCTGAGGAAGGATGTTCTTGCTATAGAGGGACTGCAGCGAAGGTTCACCAGACTGATTCCTGGGATGACAGGAGTGACGTATGAAGAGAGATTGGGTCGATTAGGCTTGTATTCACTAGAGTTTAGAAGAATGGGAGGGGATCTCATAGAAACCTACAAAATTCTAACAGGCTAGATGCAGGGAGGATGTTCCTAATGGTGGGGAAGTCCAGGGCCAGGGGTCACAGTCTGAGGATAAGGGGTAAGCCATTTAGGACTCAGATGAGGAGAGATTTCTTCACCCAGAGAGTGGTGAACCAGTGGAATTCTCTACCAAGGAAAGCAGTTGAGGCCAAATCATTAAATATATTCAAGAAAGAGTTAGATATAGTTCCTCGGGATCAAGGGATACGGGCAGAAAGAGGGAACAGGGTACTGAGTTTGGATTATCAGCCATGATCATATTGAATGGCGGAGCAGACTCGAAGGGCTGAATGGCCTACTCCTGCTCCTATTTTTCTATGTTTCTAATACAGGAGCACACCTACACATGCCTTACTCTATCTGTCTACACCCACAGCTCTCTGGTCATGTGTGACGTGACATCACTTTCTTTGGTAACTCTCCACTTATAGTCTCTTCAAGTGATCCCACAAAAAGAACGGTGGGGTGGTAACCATAAAGTTGTGAGGGAAGGCAGTGGATGGAGTGTTCATTGCCTTCCTCATGCTATTGAATATAGTCTGGGGAGGGGTGGTTTAAGGACTTCCTGCCCAGAGGCCAACTAAAGCTCTTAAGTGGCCACCACCCCCTGCCCTCAACAACCCACCCCTCACTGGGACTTGTCTGACTGGCCCCGGGGAGGCCGTTCCCACTTACCTGCAGTCTGGGGCTCAATGGCTGCTCCTGGTCGGTGGCTGCTGCAATTCCAGTAGTGGCCACCACTGCTGATGTTACTGCTGGGACTGCTGAGCTGCCGGCCCTCTGATCATCTGGCAGCTCTTGGAGGCAGGATCTGTGTCATTGAAGGGCCAGGGACCCCAACACCGGGCAGTTAATTGCCCTACCACTCTGAACTACAGCCAGGGTCATCCACACGGTAGAGGCAGGGTTCCCTTTTCTGGCTGGCATCAGGACCACTGCTGACTGCATAAAACTCATCCCCTGTATTCTGTGCCCTTCCTGCCCCAACCCTACCTTTCTCAGGCCTGTCAGGGGAAAATGCACTGAGTCATTGCTAAAGTGAATTTTTGTTTTGAAGACTCGGCTCCCCAATGTCGGCATCTGTTCAGCAGAGAGAGTTCCTGAGCTTCCACGCAAACTGTTTCCTGGACTCAAGCTTCCAGCCGATGTTATCAAGTGAATGGAGCTGTTGTCTTATCCATTGTCCACTCAATGTACACTGCAGATAGTTTAGTTTAGTTTAGTTTAGAAATACAGCACTGAAACAGGCCCTTCGGCCCACCGAGTCTGTGCCGACCATCAACCACCCATTTATACTAATCCTACACTAATCCCATATTCCTACCAATCATCCCCACCTGTCCCTATATTTCCCTACCACCTACCTATACTAGGGGCAATTTATAATGGCCAATTTACCTACCAACCTGGGAGGAAACCGGAGCACCCGGAGAAAACCCACGCAGACACAGGGAGAACTTGCAAACTCCACACAGGCAGTACCCAGAATTGAACCCGGGTCGCTGGAGCTGTGAGGCTGCAGTGCTAACCACTGTGCCACTGTGCCGCCCCAGATAAAAACCTGTTAACATTTAGTTCAGCTGCCCATATTTCCCTTACTCCCAGATACCTGAAGGAGCTCTCACACTTCAGTTTGTCACTGGGTGCCACACTAGACAACTTCAAAAGTATAACTCAATCACTGGTGCTTTCAACAGGATGAGTGAAACATCAGGAGGCTGGGACAGTGGGGAGGGGGTAGTGTGGGTAGGTGGAGTTGGGAATCTGCATCCAATGGACAGTGCAATCCCTGAACAATAAAGCTTTTTTTTCCTCCATCCAATTATGGTGTCCTGCTTATAAGTGTCATTGATTTTTGACAATTTCTCTTACACACAACAGGAGTGCATAATTCAGAGAATCTGTCTTTACTGCCAAAACTCATTTATTTTTGGGAAAATGCTGTTTTATATTTCCAGTAATTGGACGGCTTAAATAACACTAAGTCATGACAGCATTACTTACTAGCCTGTAACTGAATATTCTTAAGGGTAAACCTTTAAATTTGCAACATGAATTTAAACTTTTGTTTTGAATTGTAAACTTAATGGAAATTTTAAAAAATGGTTTAATTATAAATCAGAGTCAAAGGGTCTTTTTCCTTCCCAATGTTTAATGGATTTTTCCCATTGTACATTACAATGGAATCTCAAAGGTCTGTTCACTGATTAAAAATTGGAGCTTTCATTAACTAACTTTCTTTTTTGGCCTTCAGTTCACAGTACTGCTGCTATTAGCAACCTTGACTTCAGCAATGCTCAGTAAATGAAATAGTGATGATGCCTTCACAAGCGTACGAACTCTCCAAAGCTCAAAGATTCTGTGTTTTTTTTTTGAATTGTAGGAATATTAGGAATAGGAGTAGGCCATTCGTCCCCTTGAGCCTGTTCCAACATTCAATTAGGCTATGACTGATCTGTACCTCAGCCCTACTTTACCCATGTTTAGTCCATATCATTTACATAATAAAAAAATTACAAATCGCAGTCTCAAAAATTTCATTCCACAGCCTTTTAGGGGATAACATTTGGATTTCTGCTACCCTTTGTGCGAAGTAGTGCTTCCTGATATCACTCCTGAATGGCTTGGTTCTAATTTTAATATTCTTCCTCCTTGTTCTGCATTCACACCAGAGAAAATAGTTTCTCTTTATTGAATCCTTTATTAAACACCTTGATTAGATCACCTCTCCTCAATATTCTAAATTTAAAATATATAAATTGTGTTTATACAATCTTTCTTCAAATGTTAACACGTTAAGCCCCCGTAACATTCTGGTTAATCTGCCTTAGAGCACCCCTAATGGCATTCAAATGAGCAGATGCAACTTGATGCAGTACGCATGGCCAATGTTCTTTCAACAAACTTTGTCACCCACTTGGGTGCTGTTCAGGTGATGTGTGTTCTGCATCACATGACTTGAATCCACCTTTACTTTTAGTTCTAGGTAATTTTGATAAACCATATGTTCATGCCAGAGCAAGCCCATCCCTTTCTAGGGCCTAGCACGAAGGAAGATAGTGTGGAGGGGATAGTACTAGAAATCATATTAACAGGCCCACTAATAGCCACCGGCAGTGGCCATTCTTGTCATGATCCAAAAAATATTAGCCAGTCTAGAAATTCCAGTTCAGAACGTGAATCAGAGCAGGCCTAAGGCTTACATTTTACAGGTAGAAAAATCAGGCAGCAGTCATCGTATGTTCCTCTCACCTCATTTGCACACAATTTCCATGCTTGCTCTCACTCTAATTATGTGCATCATCGCCCTCCTCCCTTGGAAATCCCCAGCATATTGGCGGTAAAGTAAGGGGTTATGAAGCCCTTTTATTTTGGGTTTCAAAGAGTAGGGCTCATGGGATTCAGGATAATATATTAGCATGGGTTGAGAATTGGTTAACAGATAAAAAACAGAATGTAGGAATTAATTGGTAATTTTTGGGATGGCAGTGTGTATCGAATGGCATGGCAAAAGAATCAGTGCTTGTGTCTCAGCTATTTACAACCTATATCAATGACTTAGATGAGTGTAATATATACAAGATTGGTAATGATACTAAGATAGGTGAGAAAGCAAACTATGAGAAGGATGCAAAGAGGCTGCCAAGAGTTATAAACCAGTTAAGTGATTGGGCAAGAAGGTGGCAGAAGGAGTATAACATGGGGAAGTGTGAAATTATCCACTTTGGCAAGAAGCGTAAAAACGTTGAATTTTTTTTAAAAGGTGTGAGACTAGTTAATGTTGGTTTTCAGAGGGATTTGAGTATCCTTGCAATTGAATCACAGAAAGTTAACATACACACATATAAACATATAAACTAGGAGCAGGATTAGGCTATTTGGCCCCTCGTGCCTCCTCCGCCATTCTCTAAGATCATGGCTGATCTATTTGTCGACTTAACTCCACTTTCCTGCCTACCCCCAATATCCTTTGACTCCCTTGCTTGTCAAGAATCCGTCTACCTCTGACTTAATGACCCTGCCTCCACTGCTCTCTGGGGAAGAGAGTTCCACAGACTCATAACACACTGAGAGAAAAAAAATTCTTTTCACTTCTGTCTTAAATGGGAGACCCCTTATTTTTAAACTGTGGCCCCTAGTTTTAGTCTCTTCCACAAGGGGAAATATCCTTTCAACATACACCTTGTCAAGTTCTCTCTGGATCTTATATGTTTGAATAAGATCACCTCTCATCCTTCTAAACTCTAATGAATACAACCAACCTGTCCAACCTGTCCTCATAACATAACTCTCTCATCCCAGGAATCAGCCAAGTGAACCTCCTAGAAATGGCACACACAGGGATTGAACATGCAAGTACAGCAAGCAATCAGGAAGGCAAATGGTATGTCAGCATTTCTGTAAGGTGGTTGGAGAAGGGGCTTTTGTGAGACCACACAGTTTTGCTTTCCTTAACTTTTTATTATCGTTCATTCAAGGGATGTGGGCATCACTGGCTAGGCCAGTATTTATTGCCCAGCACAAATTGCCCTTCAGAAGGTGGTGGTGAGCTGCCTTCTTGAACTGCTGCAGTCCATGAGGGATAGATGCACCCAGAATGCTGTAAGGAAGGGAGTTCCAGGATTTTGACCCACCAACAGTGAAGGAACAGTGATATAGTTCCAAGTCAGGATGGTGTGTGGCTTGGAGGGGAGCTTGCAGGTGGTGGTGTTCCCATGCATCTGCTGCTCTTGTCCTTTGAGGTGGTAGAGGTTGCAGGTTTGGAAGGTGCTGTTTAAGGAGCATTGGTGCATTGCTGTAGGGCATTTTATAGATGGTACACACTGCTGCCACTGTACGTCGGTGGTGGAGGGAGTGAATGTTTGTTGATGGGGTGCCAATCAAGTGGTCTGCTTTGTCCTGGATGCAGTTGAGCTTCTTGAGCGTTGTTGGAGCTGCACCCATCCAGGCAAGTGGACAGTATTCCATCACACTCCTGACCTGAGCCTTGTAGATGGTGAACAGGCATTGAGGAGTCAGGAAATGAGTTACTCGCCACAAGACTCCTAGCCTCTGACCTGCTCTTGTAGACAGGGTATTTATATGGCTACTCCAGTGCAGTTTCTGGTCAATGATAACCCCCAGGATGTTGATAGTGGGGGATTCAGCAATTGTAATGCCATTGAATGTCAAGGGGAGATGGTTAGATTCTCTCTTGCTGGAGATGGTCATTGCCTAGCACTTGTGTGGCACTTGTGAATGTAACTTGCCACATCAGCCCAAGTCTGGATATTGTCCAGGTCTTGCTGCATTTCTATATGGACTGCTTCAGTATCTGAAGAGTGCGAATGGTGCTGAACATTGTGCAATCATCAGCGAAGAACCCCACTTCTGACCTTATGATGGAGGGAACGTCATTGATGAAGCAGCTGAAGATGGTTGGACTAGGACATTACCCTGAGGAACTCCTAGGGATGTCCTGGAGCTGAGATTATTAACCTCCAACAACCACAACCATCTTCTTTTGCGCTAGATATGACTCCAACCAGTGGAGAGTTATCCCCCTTATTCACATTGACTCCAGTTTTGCTAGGGCTCCTTCAAGGGCAGTCACTCTCACCTCATTTCTTGAGTTCAGCTCTTGTGTCCAAGTTTGAACCAAGGCTGTAATGAGGTCAAGAGCTGAGTGGCCCTGTCAGAACTCAAACTAAGCGTCACTGAGCAGGTTATTGCTAAGCAAGTACCACTTGATAGCACTTTCGATGACACCTTCCATCACTTTACTGATAATTGAGAGTAGACTGATGGGGCAGTACTTGGCTGGATTGGATGTGTCCTGCTTTTTGTGTACGGAACATACCTGGGCAATTTTCCACATTGCCAAGTTGATTCCAGTGTTGTAGCTGTACTGGAACACTTGGTTAGGGGGCGCCACAAGTTCTGGAGCACAGGTCTTCGGTACTATTGCCGGAATATTTTCAGGGCCCATAGTCTTTGCAGTATCCAATGCCTTCAGTCGTTTCTTGATATCACGTGGAGTGAATTGAATGTGCTGAAGTCTGGCATCTGTGATGCTGGGGACTTCAGGAGGAAGCCGAGATGGATCATCCACTCGGCACTTCTGGCTGAAAGATTGTTCCAAATGCTTCAGCCTTATCTTTTGCACTGATGTGCTGGACTCCCCCATCATTGAGGATGGAGATATTTGTGGAGCCACCTCCTCCATTTAGTTGGTTAACTGTCCAGCACCATTCACAACTGGATGTGGCAAGACTGCAGAGCTTAGATCTGATCTGTTGGTTGTGTGATCACTTAGCTCTGTCTATCGCAAGCTGCGTACGCTGTTTGGCACGCAAGTAATCCTGGGTTGTAACTTCACCAGGTTGACACCTCATTTTGAGGTCTGTCTGGTGCTGCTCCTGGCATGCCCTCCTGCACTCTTCATAGAACCAGGTTTGATCCCCCGGCTTGATGGTAATGGTAGAGTGGGGGATATGCTGGGCCATGAGGTTACAGATTGTGGTTGAGTCCAATTCTGCTGCTGCTGATGGCCCACAGCGCCTCATGGATGCCCAGTTTTACATTGCTAGATCTGTTCAAAATCTATCCCATTTAGCACGGTGGTAGTGCCACACGACATGATGGAGGGTAACCTCAATGTGGAGACGGGACTTTGTCTCCACAAAGGCTGTGTAGTAATCACTCCTACTAAGTCACTCTTGGTGATGGACATTGAAGTCCCCCACCCAGAGTACATTCTGCACCCTTGCCATCCTCAGTGCTTCCTCCAAAAGCTGTTCAACGTGAAGTAGTACTGACTCATCAGCTGAGGGGGAGCCATAGCTGGTAGTCAGCAGGAGGATTCCTTGACCATGTTTGACCTGATGCCATAAGACTTCATGGGGTCCAGAGTCAATGTTGAGGACTCCCAGGGCAACTCCCTCCCAATTGTAAACCACTGTGCCGTCACTTCTGCTAGGTCTGTCCTGCCGGTTGAACAGGACATACCCAGGGATGGTGATTGCAGTGTCTAGGACATTGTCTGTAAGGTATGATTCCATGAGTATGACTATGTCAGGCTGTTGCTTGACTAGTCTGTGGGACAGCTCTCCCAACTTTGGCATAAGCCCCCAGATGTTCATAAGGAGGACTTTGCAGGGTCGACAGGGCTGGGTTTGCTGTTGTCGTTTCCAGTGCCAAGGTAGATGCCGGGTTGTCCATCCGGTTTCATTCCTTATTGACTTTGCAGTAGCTTGATACAACTGAGTGGCTTACTAGGCCATTTCAGAGGGCATTTAAGAGTTAACCACATTGCTGTAGACCAGACCAGGTAAGGATAGCAAATTTCCTTCCCAAAAGGACATTAGTGAACCAAGTTAACTAAGTACGAATATACCAGTCTTAGAGTTGGTACAATGAAGGTTCACAAGATTATATCCTGGGATGACAGAGCTTTCCTATGAGGAGAGATTGAGTAGAATGGGTGTATATATGCTCTGGAGTTTAGAAGGATGAGAGGTGGTCTCATTGAAATGACAAAGTAGATGCTGAGAGGCTATTTCCTCTGTCTGAGAAGTCTAAAACTAGGAGTCAGAGCCTCAGGATAAGGGTGAGCAATTTAGGACTGAAATGAGAAGAAATGTGTTCACTCAAAGCATTGTGAATCTTTGGAATTCTCGACCCCAGAGAGCTGTGGATGCTCAGTCATTGCGTCATTCAATACAGAGTTCGATAGATTTTGGAGTGCTAAGGAAATCAAGGGATATGAGGATAGTGTGGGAAGGTGGAGTTGAAGTGAAGATCAGCCATGAGTTTGTTGAATGGCAGAGCAGGCTCGAAGGGCAAAAGGCCTACTCCTGCTCATGTTTCTTATGTTCTTAAAACAGAAGAAAATCAACTATTAAACATGAAGCTTCTTGTACAATCTTTCAATTTGCCCAACAACAGACCATGTACAATCTACACTGTCATGAATTCTACCCCATCTATTTATTCTTAATCAGAGTTTCTGTAGACCTCTCCCCCTCAGAGAGTGGATTCAAAAAAAACAAAATACCTATCTGAACATTGTTTATCTTTGACTGCTTCTCTTCCTTGGCATGGCATATCCAAACAGCTCAGGAACCATTATATTTCAAACACAGTATTCAATCGCCTCTATCTGACAGACAAGCAGACTCCTGGTGGGACCACTCACTGTTCTATTAGCAGTTAAAAATAGATTGGCTCAAATAGCATGACTTGTGCAGATGACAATGAGTTTCTCATCATTACTAGAATTCTGAGATGAAGCGAACCAGAAACAGAAACCATTTCTCTGCCATTAGTTCTCTATGAATAACAATTCTTTACCCATGTCAAATATTTTGATGCAATGCTGGAAGACTACAGCAAATGGTAAGAGGATTACAATGATTACACCAGAGGTATATATGTCTACAATTAATAGCAAGACCCCACATCCATTAAAGAATGCATTGACAGTCCACAGTTATTATCACAAAGTGACTAGTGTGCATGCATATTTATTGACTGAAGTCGTAATGTGCTTCTTTTGACTAATGCTGTTACTCTGCTGTTTATTTCCAAAATGGTTTTCCAACTTATACACATGAATAACTTTGAATTAATCGAAAACATCTCTACCATAACAGAATGGCCTGACAAAACTTAGAACACTTCAACCATTACGGTTGACTTCAAATAAAAATTTAATCAGATGTGTTATGAATTGATCGACACAGCATGTGGCAAAAAAGCAATATTTTAGTCAGAAGACAACTTCATAGAGGAGGCTGTAATACTTTTTATTGTCAGTGGGAGAATTAGAATAAAAGTATGTTGGGCACAGTAACATTATTTTTAAAAAGCTGTCAAACTTAATTCAACTTTGTGCATTAAGCTTGACAATAAAATGGAAAGATGCCATTGCTGCATAATTTTCCATGCCTCAATGGCAATACTAAATAAAAGTTTCTTAAGAGTAAGGCCTATCTAAAGATATATGTACAATTGACAGTCTCCTATGTCATTGAACACGAGGAGACAAAGTCAAATGCAGTTTTCAGGTGAAGCAGGGTTAGAGGGCAAGGAATAATTGAACCAGAATGCACAAACGTAATTTGATTTGCATCTTACAGTGGTACCGTCCATCCTTATTTTGATTTTATGCATTAATCTTGATATTATTTATAACTAAATAGCAAAATTCATTGGAATTTAAGAATCTGGTTGGAACACAGAAACTTATTTGCTCTACAGCTGAGGAACTGGGAGATGCAAAACCGAGACAGTACAGCACCACCATTCCGGAGAGCTTGCAACTAGAGTGCGGCATATTTATAGAGGCATTTTTTTGGTCGGCCCAATGTCTGGCATGCATGGATGCCCAATATCATATTTGATAGCTTCCAAGCCAAACTACTGATAAATCTACACAAACAGTTTCTATTTGATTGATATGGAGTGTACTTTTCTTCCACCTGTGGGAACATACCAGTTATTTAAGTTTAGAGAGGTTGGCTGGAAGTTGGAAAGAGCCAAAGCATTAGAGACCTACTTTCATGGTTCAAAATTCATTCTGGGGATGTGGCAAGGCCAGTATTTTTAGGTCATCCCTAATTGCATTGGATACAACTGAATGGCTTACTAGGCCTCATTGGTGAGGAAATGGAATTACATACAGGCCAGACAAGGTAACAACGACAGACTTCTTTCTCCAAAGGAAATGAGATAAGTTTTAATAACAATCCAACAACCTCATGATCACTTCTACTGTACCAGCATTTTGCTTCCAGATATATTTTTGGATTGAATTCAGGTTCTCAAAATGCTTGTGATGGCATTTGAACTCACGCTTTCAGGATCATTAGTTCAGGCCTCTAAGTTACTAGCATAGTAACATAACCACTATACTACTGTAAATCATGTACAAGTCTCTGATGTAATCCTTTTATGCAGTAGGACTGCCACTGTTTGATCACTTCGTACCATCCTACCTATTAGGACATTTGGGTTGCACGGTTATCTGAAGTCAGGAATTGCAGCCCCAATGGCAGGTCCACCCATCCAGTTTTCATTAATGATCCAAGCTGGCTGATGGATCAACAGTTCCCTGGAGTATTGAGCATTTGCCTGGCTTAGTTATAAAATGTCCAAAAGCAAAGTACTGCAGATGCCGGAATCTGAAATAAAAACAAAAAAAAACAAATAATAAAGTAATCCAGATAAAATGCAGATTCATTGAAGAAACCATGAAGAAAAACAAAATTTCCTTTAAGCGCAATCTCTGCGCAGATATTATCCAATTTATTTCCATTAAACTAAACTCCTGGCTTATATATGTTGCATGTGTCCGGGGGTGAGTGGAATTACACAAAAGCTGCAGTGCACTGTAGGTGACATGAGTGACTTTGCACTGTTCAGTTCTGCAGCCTGTCTCATTAATCATCCATTGATAGCCACCATCACCCACAAACCCCCCAAACCAAGTCACAAATGAAAAGCATCAGCATTTCTTAATAGACTATTCTTAAAAGGTGACGAAGGTGTCATCGTCTCTCTATAGCACAGGTATGCTTTTGAATTTATTGAATAAGATTGCTGTTAACTATCAAATGCACTTTGCCTTGCTCTCGCACAAATGCATTGGGCATGTGTTTCACAGGTTACAGCACTGAAAAACAGGTCATTTCACAGTAATTTATCCCTACGTATTGATTGTTGGATCAATTAGTAATGGTTCAAAAATGAATTTCTGAGCCAAACAATTACAACCAAGAACTAAATGGGCCTGATTTTCCTCTGTTTCAGCATAGCATCGTCCCAGGTAGAGCAACAGCCATTTTTGTAGTCCCAAGTCATAAATGAGGGATTAGTGCAGGCAAAGAGGGAAGAAAAATAAAGTACAGCTTGCAGGCCCCAGTGCCAGACTAAGGGTCTTTTGGTTGCTGTTGGAGATCAGCAGTCAGGCGCCCGTGAGTCTGAAAATTATTGTTAACCTGAAAAATAAAAATAGCCACTGACCTTCAGGTCCTGCTATAAGGTTCCTACTCTTATAGGGTCATCAATGCGACACCAATTTTTTTTGTTGGAAATGGCTGCCAACCAATGAGGGAAGAGGAATTTGAGGAGGGTAGCCCAGGATCATCCCTCCTGCTTCATATACATGTTATCATTGAACTGTTGTAGCCACAAGCCTGGCTTCTCTCTCCCTTACCAGATATCTGGTGCTGAATTTTACCAGCCCCAAGGTGGCAGGAACAGAGATGGGGTTGGGGGAGGTGGCGGGGGCAGTGAAATGGTGGGCAATTGCATCGGGACAGCTCCCTGATGTTGTCCCGCCACCGGGGAAATTTCCCAGCAGCGGGCAGGATGCGGTTCAGCCAATTTGCATGATTAAGCCTCAATTGGGGCAATTAAGCAGGTTCACTGACATTTTGCTGATGGTGGGTTGGTCTCCGCTGCAAGGGGAGGATGCCAGCTTCGTGGAAGGAGTCTCCCTGCGATAGCCCGGGGGGCCACCAGTAAGGCCCTACCAAATTCATAGTCTTGAAAAGTGCATCATGGTCTGTGAAATCTCGGGTCCTCCGTGAAATCAGCTATTTTGTGAATTTTGTGCATTTTACTGATTGGCACAAGGCTGAACTCACTGGTAGATGAGGGACGGCTTCCGGTGATGTTTTGAGAGAAGCAGTCTCAAGTATTAGCATCTAAGTGAGAATGTCAGAATGAGCAAATCAAAAACTGCAACAGCCATTACTGCAGTACATTGAATGAAAGAATGTGGAAGGCAAACTCTGCATGCCAATGGTAGAATACTGTTTTGTACAAGCTGCAATGTTTCATTTGATCACACATGGTGGGCAATGGTTCAGCGCCACTAGAGTCCAAAAGTCATCACAGCAGAAAGAGAACATCCAATTGCTGAAAAACAAACGTGCGAAAAAGCCAGGTCCTCCTGGTGAAACTCAAACTGAGCATCAGTAAGCAGGTTATTGCTGAGTAAGTGCTGTTTGATAGCACTGTCGACAACACCTTCTATCACTTTGCTGAAGATTGAGAGTAGACTGATGGTGTGATAATTGTCTGGATTTGATTTGGCCTGTGCTTTGTGGACAGGACAAGCCTGGGCAAACTTCCACATTATCGGGTAGATGCCAGTGTTGTAGCTGTACTAAACAGCTTGGCTAGGGGCATGACTAGGTCTGGAGCACAAGTCATCAGTACTATAGCCAAGATGTTGTCAGGCCCCATAGCTTAACATCAATGGCCCATCAGGAAGACAATTCTGCCTTGATGGTCAGCATATGTTTTCTCTTAGCTCAAGAATCCAGGGATCCAGATAGCTTTAAGAAAAGCAAAGCAACAAACTGGGGATAATGTAAGACTGTGCAGTGGGCCACTTGCAGGAATTCACCAAAATATCTGCGCTAACTAAATGGATGTTTTGTGGTCCATCCTGGTCATCAAGGTGGCTGCAGAGACATCTGCGATGGGTGCTTCCATGACAGAGGATCTTAGGGCAATCTATGGGCTAAATTTTTTGCCGCCCCGCGGGTCAGTTGGTGGTGTGGGGGTGACATAAAATTGAGCAGGAGGCCTACCCACCCCGCTCCCACCTCCGGTTGACTTTACGGCAGTCAGGGGTTGGGGGGTGGTGGGGGAGGTGGGGGGGAAATGGCCCGCCCACCCGAGGCCAATCAATACCCTTAAGTGGCCACTTAACGACCA
This sequence comes from Heterodontus francisci, assembly GCF_036365525.1. NCBI lineage: Eukaryota > Metazoa > Chordata > Chondrichthyes > Heterodontiformes > Heterodontidae > Heterodontus > Heterodontus francisci. The sequence goes on from NC_090375.1 coordinate 45,291,469, forward strand.
CTTAAGGGCCTGGGCCCGCCTCCACGGGTATTTTACCCGTGGCGTGGGTGTGCTGGGGATGTGACAGGCCGCCCAACAATAACTGTCGGCCTTTCCGGGCCCTGGGGGGGGGCCATGGCTGTCGGGCACAGGGTGCTTGATTGAGGGCCGCCCCCACCTCCCAACCCACCCCCGGTACCCAAGACGCCCCTCCCCCCCCCCCCAAACGACCACTGCAGCCTCACCAGGGAAGGACCGAGCCCCATGGTGAGGCAAGCCCAACTTACTTCACCTCTAGGATCCATGGCGTCAGCTGGGCTGCAGTCCCTGCAGTGGCCACAGCTCCTGGTGACGCTCTTGGGACTAAGAGCTGTCGGCCCACTGATTGGCCAGCAGCTCACTGAGGTGGGACCTCCTCCCTCAAGTGGGTGGAAGTCCTGCCTCGGGACAATTAAAGCTTGGGGACCCGTAAAATAAGGGACGGATCCCCGGGCTAGGCGGAAGCAGGTTCGTCACCGACTTTTATGTCGGTGGCGAATTCCCTGCTGCTTAAATTAAAATCCAGCTCAATGTTTCGTTCATGGATGTTCAACTTTATTTTATTTGTTCATGGGAGGTGAGTGTCACTGGCTAAGACAGCATTTATTGCCCATCCTTAAATGCCCTTCAGAAGGTGGTGGTGAGCCGCCTTCTTGAACCACTGCAGTCCATGTTAGATATAGTTCTTAGGGCTAAAGGGATCAAGGGATATGGGGAGAAAGCGAGAATGGGGTACTGAGTTTGGATGATCAACCATGATAGTATTGAATGGCAGTGCAGGCTTGAAGGGCCGAATGGCCTACTCCTGCTCTTATTTCTTTTTTCTATGTAGGGTAGGTATACCCACAGTGCTGTTAGGAAGAGAGTGCCAGGATTATGACCCAGTGACAATGAAGGAGCACCGATATAGTTCCAAGTCAGGATGGTGTGTGGTTTAGAGGGGAACTTGCAGGTCATAGTGTTCCCATGCATCTGCTGCCCTTGTCGTTCTAGGTGGTAGAGGTCATGGGTTTGCAAGGTGCTGCCTAAGGAGCTTTGGTGCATTGCTGCAGTGCATCTTGCAGATAGTACACACTGCTGCCACTGTGCGTTGGTGGTGGAGGGAGTAAATTTTTGTGGATAGTGTTACGAGAGATTCCATTTTTTGTTAAAACGTGAGTATCTATATTTTGAAAATATGGACAGGATTTCATGTACTTGAATCATCTGGAGAATGCTGAACATCGTGGATTTTTTTTAAAAAAACGTCAACAAAAGGGTTGACCAGTAAACAAGTACTGGAAAACATGTAATTTCAAGTAAACAGAGCAGGTGTTCTAACCTGAAGGGACACATGTTTACAAGGAAATGACAGACCACAATATATGGCTGTCACAGGATTGTTGCTGAACTGTTTTTGGTTTCATTTTGAACTGTTAAAAGCCAGCTGGGTTTTGGACTAAAGGAGGCAGTTAGAGATCTGCATATCGACCTGCCAGGATCAGAAGAAAATCCAGACAACTGTTACCTCTCTTTGAAGAATCTTTGCTCTTGAAAAGCAAAAGCCTGTATGAAGGTGGCTAAATTTGCAGATGACACAAAGATAGGTAGGAAAATATGTTGTGAAGAGGACATAAGGAGGTTGCAGACCAAAATAGATAGTTTGAGTAAGTGGGCAAAAATCTGGCAGATGGAGTATATTGTGGGAAATGTGAAGCTGTTCACTTTGGTAGGAAGAATAAAAAAGCAGAGTATTTCTTAAACGGGGAATGACTGCAAAATTCCAAGGTGCAGAGGGATCTAGGTGTTTTAGTGCATGAGTCACAAAAGGTTTGTGTGCAGGTACATCAAGTAGTAAAGAAGGCTAATGGAATGCTATCCTTTATTACGAGAAGAATTGAAAATAAAATAAGGATGTTATGCTGCAGTTATACAGGGCATTTGTGAGACCACATCTCGAATACTGTGTGCAGTTTTGGTCTCCTTATTTAAGGAAGGATATAAATGCATTGGAGGTGGTTCAGAAGAGGTTTACTGGATTGGTACCTGATTCCTCTTATGAGGAAAGGTTGGACATTCTGGGTTTGTATTTACTGGAGTTTAGAAGAGTGAGGGGAGAGTTGATTGAAGTATATAAGATCCTGAAAGGTCTTGAGAGGGTGAACATGGAGGGGATGTTTCCTCTTGTGGGTGAGTCCAGAACTAGGAGGCACTGTTTGAAAATTAGGGGTTTCTCATTTAGGACAGAGACAAGGAGAATTTTTTTCACTCAGAGGTTGTGCAACTTTGGAATTCTCTGTTTCAGAAGATGGTGGAGGCGGGTTATTGAATATTTTTAAGGTGGAGGTAGATAGAATCTTGTTAGTCAAGGGAATCAAAGTGTGAAATTCAAGACAGAAACAGATCAGCCATGCTGTTATTAAATGGCGGAGCAGGCTTGACGGGCTGAATGACCTTTTCCTTCTGCTCCTAATTCATATGGTCGTATGGTCATTTGGTAAGTTGTACTGTTGCCTCCTGAATGTTTGCAGCTACATTGCATCTTTAAAAGAACTGTGCATCGAACATGTGAGAACTGAAACCTTTGTTGCTGCACACCTGATGGGAGACCTATGTGAAGCCTTCTGTAGTTGAACTTCTTTGAACGTCTACCCAAAAACAGACTGTTCATCATCATCACCTGAAAAGATTCCTAGTGGCAGCCACCTAGTCGACTTTGGGACACCTCGCCAAAGCAAAGAACTTCCATCTCGTCTTTTCAGTATGAGTGTTTTTTTAATCCTTCTATTTCTTTGTAACTACTGTAAACAAAAATCTCCTTTTTTCCAGGTTAATTGGTTGTGTAGTGTGTGAGGGCTAGGATACAAAAATAAGGGGCTTTAATATTTCAGTTTGCGCATAAATTTACTTCATTACTGGTTATGACTTGGTTTACAGTAAACTGATAATTTTGTTGTTTATTAAGAAACCTGGTTGGTGTGCTTTATTCTGGGGACAAACTGTTTCGGTAAGTGGGAAAATATATTGATATGTTGTGACCTGTGGAGAAGTGGGACGAATTAATGGTACACTCCTCCCACCTCGGTCATAACAACGGGGTGCCAATCAAATGGTCTGCTTTGTCCTGGATGGCGATGAGCTTCTTGACTGTTCTTGGAGCTACACCCATCCAGGCAAGTGGAGAGTATTCCATCACACTCCTGACTTGTGCCTTGTAGATGTTGGCAGGCTTTGGGGAGTCAGGAGGTGAGTTACTCGTCACAGGATTCCTAGCCTCTGACTTGCTCTTGTGGCCATAGTATTTATATGGCTACTCCAGTTCAGTTTCTGGTCAATGGTAACCCCCAGGATGTCGATAGTGGGGGATTCAGCAATCGTAATGCCATTTAATGTCAAGGGGAGATGGTTAGGTTCTTTCTTGTTTGAGATAGTCATTGCCTGGCACTTGTGTGGCACGAATGTTACTTGCCACTTATCAGACCAAGCCTGGATATTGTCCAGCTCTTGCTGCATTTCTACACAGACTGCTTCAGTATCTGAGGAGTTGTGAATGGTGCTGAACATTATGCAATCATCAGTGAACATCTCCACTTCAGACCTTATGATTGAAGGAAGGTCATTGATGAATCAGCTGGTTGGCCTAGGACACTACCCTGAGGAACTCCTGCAGTGATGTCCTGGAGTTGGGATGATTGATCTCCAACAACCACAACCATCCTCCTTTGCCATAGATATGACTCCAACCTGTGGAGAGTTTTCCCCCTGATTCCCATTGACCAGTTTTGCTAGGGCTCCTTGATGCCATACTCAGTCAAATGCTGCCTTGATGTCAAGGGCAGTCACTCTCACGTCACCTAGTATGCTGTTATAGAAATGCCAGCTGAAGAAGGCAGTCTCTTATAGCCTCCAAGAAATTGGCAATGGGATAAAGACAAGTATCTCTTAGGACTTCAATGATCTTATTGATATCATGAGATCTGCTGCCCCATCGATTAGTGGCATGGCATGAGTGTGATTGGATGGTCATGCTGTCTGTCAGTATAGCAGCAAAAGCATGACCTCCTGCCGGGAAACCTCAACAGAAAGAAGTCAGGCTAACCTAGCAGCAATGCATTCCACTGCAGCTCTAACTCAGTTCCAACAGGCTGATTTGGATACACATTAGCCAATGTCTTCTCACACTCCTGCCACTCAAGTAGGATGTAGAAGGAGTGCAAGATTAGGGTCAAGAGTTCACATTTCACACACTGGCACCAAGGAAAAGCACAATGGTAAGGTAGTATAGACTGATGCTCACACTTTTGATTAACATTGTGGTCAACTAAAATTGTTTGGCTTCAAACTCCAACACTGCTTTTTCTTGATTTAAATACTTCTGACGTGTATATGGTCAGCCTTTCCATTTGGAATATCTCTCCTGACTCCTGACCACTGACTCTTCCACAATCAGGGTGCATCAGCATAATTGTTCTTGTGAAGAGTAACGCCCATTGGGTAGGACACTACCCGAATTTAAAAAAATTAGGAAAGAGTTTAAGTGAGAGCCATTGGAAATACAGGAAAAGCAGATCTATTAGAATCACTGAGGTAGGCTTTCACTTTCGCTGCCTTGGTATCAATCTGGTAAAGTTATTTTTCTGCTTTAAGGAACCCACCTCATTTTTATTTCATTGTAATCAATAAATTAAAATCTCTCTGGTTCTATAAAGTGTGTGATCCATATTACAGTCCAGGCGGTGAAGATGAAAACTTTCCCTTTATCTTCTATATTATAACCCTTGTGGATGGAGACAGCCTCATCTCCATATTCTTGATGATTGCTCAGCTCTTCACAAGAGCCTGACCTTGTTACTGTGTAAGAAAATGCAAATGTGCTGATTATTATTACTTGTTGGCCCGCCTGGCCTTCATATTTGCTAATGATAATCTCCCTTTGCACCAATGGCTAACCAGGCTCTTCCCTCTTTGAGGTTGCCTGAATAGAATTCAATAATTGAGGTTCTCTTTCTTTTTAGTGTCTGCCTTCTGCTTGCAGCACAGCTGTGTACTGCACATTTGAAAAAATATTATCTGCAGCTGGTCTACTTTTATCTCTCATTGTTTCTGCCAGGCTATTTACCAATTACACTGTCAATCACATTGAGTCTAGGGGAAAAGATTGTGCGTTAAAACATTTTTTTCTTCAGAATGCTACAATTCGTGTTGTCATTGGAATCCTCAAAGGAAGAGCCCTTAATTCGTCCATCCCAACAGAAAACATTTTTGAATTGTCGGTGAGCTTTTTGTAAATAACAAAGGGAATGGAATTGGACTTGGTAGCACCCGTTTTTTTGGGAGCTATGAGGCCCCTTAAGATTCCAAAATGACGTCCACAGTGTGTGTGCATAAGAACAAAGAACAATACAGCAAAGGAACAGGCCATTCGACCCTCCAAGCCTGCGCCGATCATGATGCCTGTCTAAACTGAAACCTTCTGCACTTCTGGGATCCGTATCCCTCTATTCCCATCCTAGTCATGTATTTGTCAAGATGCTTCTTAAACGTCGCTATCGTACCTGCTTCCACCATCTCCTCCAGCAGCAAATTCCAGGCACTCACCACCCTCTGTGTAAAAAAACTTGCCTCGCACATCCTCTCTAAACTTTGCCCCTCGCACCTTAAACCTATATCCCCTAGTAACTGACTCTTCCACCCTGGGAAAAAGCTTCTGACTATCCACTCTGTCCATGCCACTCATAACTTTGTAAACCTCAATGAGGTCGCCCCTCCACCTCCGTCGTTCCAGTGAAAACAATCCGAGTTTATCCAACCTCTCCTTATAGCTAATACCCTCCAGACCAGGCAATATCCTGGTAAACCTCTTCTGTACCCTCTCCAAAGCCTCCACATACTTCTGGTCGTGGGGCAACCAGAATTGTACGCAATATTCCAAGTGTGGCTTAACTACGGTTCTGTACAGCTGCAGCATGACTTGTCAATTTTTATACTCAATGCCCCGACCAATGAAGGCAAGCATGCCGTATGCCTTCTTGTCTACCTTATCCAACTGCGTTGCCACTTTCAGTGACCTGTGGACCTGTACGCCCAGATCTCTCTGCCTGTCAATACTCTAAGGGTTCTGCCATTTACTGTATACTTCCCACCTGTATTAGACCTTCCAAAATACATTACCTCACATTTTGTCCGGATTAAACTCCATTTGCCATTTCTCCGCCCAAGTCTCCAACCGATCTATATCCTGCTGTATCCTCTGACAATCCTCATCACTGTCCGCAACTCCACCAACCTTTGTGTCGTCCGCAAACTTAATAGTCAGACCAGCTACATTTTCCTCCAAATCATTTATATGTACTACAAACAGCAAAGGTCCCAGCACTGATCCCTGTGGAACACCACGAGTCACAGCCCACCATTCAGAAAAGCACCCTTCCACTGCTACCCTCTGTCTTCTATGACCGAGCCAGTTCTGTATCCATCTTTACAGCTCACCTCTGATCCCGTGTGACTTCACCTTTTGTACCAGTCTGCCATGGGGGACCTTGTCAAAGGCTTTACTGAAGTCTATGTAGACAACATTCACTGCCCTTCCTTCATCAATCATCTTCGTTACTTCCTCAAAAAACTCGATCAAGTTGGTGAGACACGACCTCCCCTTCACAAAACCATGCTGCCTCTCGCTAATAAGTCCATTTGTTTCCAAATGGGAGTAAATCCTGTCCCAAAGAATCCTCTCCAATAATTACCCTACCACTGACGTAAGCCTCACCGGCCTGTAATTTCCTGGATTATCCTTGCTACCCTTCTTAAACAAAGGAACAACATTGGCTATCCTTTGACATGAAGTGCGCTGGATGCCATATTGGTAAAGAGGTTAGTGTGCGCATGTGGAGTAGGGAGATCTTGATATCACATTGATTTGATGTCAGCCCTGCCACTTTGGGCCTCCTCTCTCCAGCCTATGCCCTCTGTTAACCTTGCATGGCTGAACACAACGATAAGAAGATCAAACCCCCAACCAGCACAATTTGAAGCGATAAAAACAGAAAGTGCTGGAAATACTCAACAGGTCTGGCAGCATCTGTAGAGAGAGAAACAGAGGTAACATTTCAGGTCTGTGACCTTTTATCAGACGGTTCTGATGACGTCTCATGAAAGATCACAGACCTGAAACGTTTACTCTATTCCTCTCTCTACAGATGCTTCCAGACCTGTGGAGTATTTCCAGCACTTTCTGTTTTTATTTCAGATTATAGCATCCACAGTATTTTGCTTCTATTTAAAGGGATCCTCAACTAGTTATAGGTTCATTGTTAATGTATTTCTTCTGGCTGTTGCTGCAATTCTATGAGATTTGGGTGCTTTCTATACTTGGATAAAGTTTCACTGGTGGACAGGGAGTGGTGCAATAGAAGCTCTAATATTTTTCTGCGCACTTCTGCACAAACCAGTTGCTTACACAGAAAGGTGGACTAGTTGGCCTTCTTCTTGACATTGAGCATGGCTAGGAGAATAAGCAGAGGCAAAACATAGCAAGACAAGCTGCTAGAAGAGGGAGGAGGATTGGGAGAAGGGCTCTCAGCAGGAGGCCATATCTGCAGAGGTTGTTTAGGGAGAAATTCTCATACCTCAACTTCAGCGATAATCAATGTTTGTAAAAGTCTGCACTTCCCTAAAGAGGTCGTCACTGAAATCTTGCATCTGCTGCAGTCACAACTCCAACCTCAGCAGGGCAAGGACCGCATTGCCAGTGGTTGTGAAGGTGACCATGGTTATTGTTACGACCAAGTGAGGAAGGAGTCTTAGACTTCCCTCTTGTCCCTTCTCTGGTTTGGCTGAAACAGGATTTATCTTTTTAAACACAGTGGTTTTAGCTGACCACCTCAGCGAACCCTTGCTCACTGCACTCTAATCAAAATTGCAAATGAACCAATCAGACAGGTTTTCTTGGGTTTAAACAAAAGAGATGTAAGTTTATTAACTTTATCACTCTAACCCAGTTAAAATCACTAAAATACACAACATATCCATACTCACATGCACACTAGAGGCTCACACACATACAAATAGATACAGAGGGGAAGAAAGAATTGGGAGGTTGAAGTAGACTTGGCAATAAATGGAATGCAGATATTGTCCTTAGTGTCCATGATGTAATGCCCTTGACTGAAGTTAAAGTCTGGGAGTCCTTGCTGGGGCAATGTGTACAATGTCAGGTTTGCTTCTTTGGTACCAGAAGGCTGAAGGTAGGTTTCAACTGTCTTTTTAGTGGTCTTCTGTAAAGTTCTGCAGTCTTGAAGTTTAAAAGCTTCCACCATGGTTGCCCTAGAACTTTGCAGGATAGGGAGACAGAGAGAGAGACTTTTCTCTGCCAGTCCAGTTGCAGTCTTTTGTTCAATCTGAGGCCCAATTCAAAAAAACCTCAGCCGGTAGGTCATGTGACCATCTTTGTTTGAAATTACAGTTCCTGGAGGGGTGTTGGAATTTAGAGTCTTTCAGACCTACTCAGTGGGAGTGGAGTTTGGCTCTTACAAAGAGAAATGGGTGTCGATGTCTTTCTTTTAAATTTTTTATTTATTTAGACATACTGCACTGAAACAGGCCCTTCAGCCCACCGAGTCTGTGCCGACCAACAACCACCCATTTATACTAATCCTACATTTACCCCATATTCCCAACCACATCCCCACCATTCTCCTACCACCTACCTACACTAGGGGCAATTTACAATGGCCAATTTACCTATCAACCTGCAAGTCTTTGGCTGTGGGAGGAAACCGGAGCACCTGGTGGAAACTCACGCGGTCACAGGGAGAACTTGCAAACTCCGCACAGGCAGTACCCAGAACCGAACCCGGGTTGCTGGAGCTGTGAGGCTGCAGTGCTAACCACTGCGCCACTATGCCGCTTGTGACTACTCTTAGTGGCAAAAAATCTCACTAATTGAATTGGGAGCACTCCCATTGTTTCAGCGAGAAATCTGTCTCTTAGTCATCCCTTGTCTTCTCAGAATGCAAATGTGCGACCATCTTTTTAGCTGTTCAGTTCTGTTTTTTTTTATAAAGTCACTTGTAGTGTCCAGTAAAAGATACAAGCAGTGTCCTATCTGATGAAGTTAATATGTTTCCATTTGGCAGGTGTGGTTTCTCTCACACAATGTACTTTTATGCATCTGGTTCCTTCCAAGCTGCTACTAGAGATGTTAGCAACATCCCACTCTTTGCAGTGCACTGCTGCCTAAAGGAGATCACTGAGGTTCTCTATGCAAAGAGAGATTGCTTCGCCTCATTCCCTCTTGTCAGAGAGAAGCAGGTGGAGTAAGCATGAAGGCTTGTAAAGATTGCATGCTACCCCATGGCAAAGGGTTCCATTGTCTGCACATACATTAGTAAGATTGTTAGGTTACTAAAACGATGACTAACCAGAATACTAATTGATAAAATCTAGCTAAATCTAGATAAAAACTAACAACTGACCTATTATTATAAACTAGCATTTAGTTTTATAATAACCCTTCTTTGTAGTATGTTAAAGTGGGAAAGCTGAGGAAATAGGACACAATATAGACAAGATGTCAAGGTAGAAGAATTCTGGGAGATTTGTGTTTTAAAATTCTTACTTACAGTAAAATGGTGAGACCTTGAGAGGAGACAGCGAAAACAACTTCTGTGGGAACAAAAATTTTGATTTGTCTCACAATGAGATCAACAATCACTGTTATGAAAGTTCTTCCAGTTTGAATATTTTTGAAGACTCATGTCTTAAAATTATGAAAATTGACTCCTTTGGAGGACTGAAGTGATTCCATAGATGCTGGACTTTCTTTTTTTTAAAAGCTTACTGGAAGGACTTTGGAACTTTGCTTAAAACCACTTACTGGAAGTCACATGTCTTCAGCTAAGTAAATAGCAGGTGCCTTCTGACTATGGGAGTTGTTTACAGAGAAGTGACATGCCAGGATCTATGGTGGTCAAAAGTTGGTTTCGGTTCAGATATTGTTTTAATTCAGTTGGGTTTTCAGCCTGCTGAGCGAAGCACCTAGCTCATCATTTCTCCACCTCTGAGAAACCCTGAGAATCCAGTGTGAGCTGAAACCCCTGATGCTGCATTTCTCCTGGAAAGCCAGCCGACTAATTCTTTACATCACCTGAAGAGAACTGCTCCAAAAAGAACGCACTGATAGCCATTTACGTATATTTGGGATGCCGGAAAAGGGACAGCTGATATCATTCCATATCTTATCCTTTTCCTTCAAGAATTAACAAGTATTTGTCCAAAGTATTTTTGTCTTTTTTGATAATGCGATCTCTACAGAGAAAACTTCTTTATTTATCCTTTAACTGGAGTGTGTGTGTGTGTGTGAGTGTTGGGCTAAGTTAGAAGGGAACTTTTATATTTCAATATGTGTGTTAATGCTTTGCATCTTTACTGGATACATCTTGCTTTATAATAAATTGATAATTTTGTTCGTTATTAAATAAACCTTGTTGGTGGATTTCAATCTGAAATAAAAATAGAGTATTCAATATTGGTAACTAGATAAAAATTTAAATATATGTTGTGACCTGTGGAGAATTGGAACTAGAGAACGGCAGTGCACTCCTCCTGCCTTGGTCATAATATATAATTGGAGACTCTGTATGGTATAATCCAAAGCCGCTGATGTGCAATTGTAAGTGGGTAATAATAATTCACAGAATCACAGAATAATACAGTGCAGAAGAGGTCCTTTGGCCCATTGAGTCTGCACCGATGCATTAAAGACACCTGACCTGGCTACCTAATCCCATTTGCCAGCACTTGGCCCATAGCCTTGAATGTTATGATGTGCCAAGTGCTCATCCAGGTACTTTTTAAAGGATGTGAGGCAACCCGCCTCTACCACCCTCCCAGGCAGGGCATTCCAGACCGTCACCACCCTCTGGGTAAAAGAATTCTTCCTCAAATCCCCCTTAAACCTCCCGCCCCTCACCTTAAACTTGTTGCCCCTCGTAGCTGACCCTTCAACTAAGGGGAACAGCTGCTCCCTATCCACCCTGTCCATGCCCCTCATAATCTTGTACACCTCGATCAGGTCACCCCTCAGTCTTCTCTGCTCCAGTGAAAACAACTCAAGCCTATCCAACCTCTCTTCATAGCTTAAATGTTCCATCCCAGGCAACATCCTGGTGAATTGCCTCTGCACCCCCTCCAATGCAATCACATCCTTCCTATAATGTGGTGACCAGAATTGCACACAGTACTCCAGCTGTGGCCTTACCAAAGTTCTGTACAACTCCAACATGACCTCCCTGCTTTTGTAATCTATGCCTCGATTGATAAAGGCAAGTGTCCAATTTGCCTTTTTCACCATCCCATTAACCTGCCCTTCTGCCTTCAGAGATCTATGGACAAACACGCCAAGGTCCCTTTGTTCCTCGGAACTTCCCAGTATCAGGCCATTCATTGAATACTTCCGTGTCACATTATTCCTTCCAAAGTGTATCACCTCACACTTTTCAGGGTTAAATTCCATCTGCCACTTTTCTGCCCATTTGACCATCCCGTCTACATCTTCCTGTAACCTAAGACACTCCACCTCACTGTTAACCACTCGGTCAATCTTTGTCTCATCTGCAAACCTACTGATCCTACCCGCCACATAGTCATCTATGCCGTTTATTTAAATGACAAACAATAGGGGAACCAGCACAGATCCCTGCAGTACGCCACTGGACACTGGCTTCCAGTCACAAAAACAGCCGTCTGTCATCACTCTCTGTCTCCTACAGCTAAGCCAATTTTGAATCCACCTTATCATGTATCCCATGTGCATTTGCTTTCTTGATAAGTCTCCCATGTGGGACCTTGTCAAAGGCTTTGCTGAAATCCATGTAAACTACATCAACTGCACTACCCTCATCTACACACCTGGTCACATGCTCAAAAAATTCAATCAAATTTGTCAGGCATGACCTCCCTCTGACAAAGCCATGCTGACTATTCCTAATCAAATTTTGCCTCTCCAAGTGGAGATAGATTCTCTCCTTCAGAATTTTCTCCAATAGTTTCCCTACCACTGAAGTGAGACTCACTGATCTGCAGTTCCCTGGCTTATCTCTGCAACCTTTCTTAAATAGTGGGACCACACCAGCTGTTCTCTAGTCCTCTGGCACCTCCCCCCGTGGCCAGAGAGGTATTAAAAATTAGGGTCAGAGCCCCTGCAATCTCTACCCTTGCCTCCCACAGCATCCTGGGACACAAATCGTCCGGACCTGGAGATTTGTCCACTTTTAAGCCTTCGAAAACCACCAATACCTTGTCACTCCCTATGATAATTTGCTCAAGACCCTCACAGTCTCTCTCTCAGTTCCATATCTACATCCTCATTCTCTTGGATGAAGACAGATGTGAAGTATTCGTTCAACACCCGACCAATGTCCTCTGGCTCCACTCACAAATTGCCCCCTTGGTCCCTAATGGGTCCTACTCTTTCCCTGGTTATCCTCTTCCCATTGATATACTTATAGAATATCTTGGGATTTTCCCTACTTTTACCAGCCAGAGCTTTCTCATGTCCCCTCTTTGCTCCTCTAATTGCTTTCTTGAGCTCCATCCTACACTTTCTGTACTCCACTAATGCTTCCAATGATTTTCTCTCCTTGTATTTGCGAAAAGCCTCTCTTTTCCTTTTCATCGTACCCTGAATGTTTCTAGTCAACTATGGTTCTCTGGGCTTGTTGCTCTTACCTATTACCTTGGAGGGAACATGTTGGGCCTGTACCCTCCCCATTTCCTTTTTGAAATGCCCCCCACTTCTCTTCTGTAGATTTCCCAACAAGTAACTCTTTCCAGTCTACCTTGGCCAGATCCTGCCTTATTTTACTAAAATTCGCTCTCCCCCAATCCAAAACCTTTTTTTGCAACTTGTCTATTTCTTTCTCCATAACAAGCTTAAATTGTACCATGTTGTGGTCGCTATCACCAAAATGCTCTCCCACCAACACATCAACCACCTGTCCGGCTTCATTCCCCAAAATTAGGTCCAGCACTGCACCCTCCCTTGTTGGATCCTCTACATATTGAGTTAAAAAATTCTCCTGTAAATATTTTAAGAACTCCACTCCATCTAAGCCCTTAACACAATGACTATCCCAATTAATATTGGGAAAGTTGAAATCACCTAATATAATTACCCTATTATTTTTACACACCTCTGCAAATTGCGCACATATTTGCTCCTCAATGTCCCACTGACTATCTGGGGGTCTATAATAAACACCTAGCAATGTGGCTGTCCCTTTTTTATTCCTAAACTCTACCCATAAAGCTTCATTTGATGCCCCCTCCAAGATATCATCTCTCCTTACTGCAGTAACTGACTCCTTAACTAATATTGCAATGCCCCCTCCTCTTTTACCCTCTCCTCTGTCTCGCCTGAAGATTCTATATCCCGGGATATTGAGCTGCCAATCCTGCCCCTCCCTCAACCATGTCTCCGTGATGGCTACTATATCATAATTCCATGTGTCAATCCTTGCCCTTAACTCATCTGTTTTACCTGCAATACTCCTGGCATTAAAGTAGAGGCCATCCATCTTGGTCTTACTCCCTTGAAACCTACTTCCGCTGTATTCCCTCTGACTTGTTCGCTTTCCTATGTTTAGCTGTCTCCCTATTCTGCTAGGAGTCTGTATCCCCTCCCCCTGCCAAATTAGTTTAAACTCTTCCCAACAGCACTAGCAAACGGGCCAGCAAAGATGTTAGTCCCCCTCTGGTTCAGATGTAGACCATCCCGCTTGTACAGGTCCCACCTTCCCCAGAAATGGTCCCAGTGATCCAGGAATCTAAAACCCTCCCTCCTGCACCAACTCTTAAGCCACGCATTCATTTGTGCTATTCTCCTATTTTTATACTCGCTAGCACGTGGCACTGGGAGTAATCCAGAGATTACAACCCGAGAGGTCCTGGTTTTTAGTCTACTGCCTTACTCCCTGAATTCTTGATGCAAGACCTCATCCCTCTTTCTACCTATCTCATTGGTACCAACCTGTACCATGACCTCTGCCTCATCACCCTCCCCATTCAGGATGCCCTGCAGCCGTTCAGTGACATCCCGGACCCTGGTACCAGGGAGGCAACACACCATCCTGGAGTCAAGTTGACGGCCACAGTAGCGCCTATCTGTTCCCCTGACTATAGAATCCCCTATTACTATTGCTCTTCCTCTCTTTCCCCCTTCCTGTACAGACAGGCTGCTTGCGGTGCCAGAAGCTTGGCTCTGTCCGCACTCCCTAGAGGAACCAGCCTCATCAACCTCCAAAATGGAATACCGATATACAAGCGGGACCCCAGGGGACTCCTGAACTACCTGCCTGTTCCTCTTGGACTGCCTGGTGGTCACCCATTCCCTTCCTTCAAGTCCCTTCAGCTGCGGTGTGACCACCTCTCTATATGTGCTATCCACAATGCTCTCAGACTCGCGGATGCTCCACAGAGTTTCCAGTCGCCGTTCCAGCTCTGAAACCCGAGCTTCCAGGAGCTGCAGCTGGACACACTTCCTGCACACATGCTGGTCCCAGGGACTGGAAATGTTCGCGGATTCCCACATGCAGCAAGAGGAGCAAACCACGGCTTTAAGCTCTCCTGCCAAGACTAAACCCTTTAAATTTACAACTTTAAAAGACTATTATAATTTTTAAAAATCAGCTAAGCCTTGCGAAAACAATGACTTACAATTCAATCCAGTTTGAAAAATACCCATCAGGACTTACTCACCAGTCAGCTGTGCTCTTTGGAAACTCTCGGCTCCCCTCACTGAGGACAGGGAAGAAATGAAAGGAGCTCCTCACTCCCTCCTCACTGAACTCCCTCAGTCACAAAACTTCCACTTTAGCACTCTAATGCAACCCAAGTCAGCACTCCAGTGCAAACACTCCAATGAAAAGAGGAAAAGGAAATCACTAGGTTTCTTGTGCATTAGAGTAAAGTTTACACTACCAGAAATGATTTGTTAGTTGCTACGACCTTTCTGGGGAGGTAGGACTTATCCCTGAGTGACTTGAAAAACTTAACCAAGGCTAGGCTAGAAAAATTGGCATAAAAGTTTGTGTTAGAGTTAAAACCAGGGGCTAAGAAAGCGACACAATTCAAGCAATAGCATAGCATTTGAAATTGGAAGAAGAAAAAAGCAATTCAGGTGATAATTCAGTTGAATTAGCTAGAATTCAGTTACAGATGAGGCAGCTTGTATAGGAAAGAGAATTGGAAACAAAAACACTTGAGCTTGAACAGGAAAAAGAAATAAAAAATCTTGAACTACAAATTCAAAAGGAAAGAGAAGAGAGGCAGGAGAGAGAAAATGGAGAGAGAGAAAGAGAAAAAGAGGAAACGGAGTAAGAAAGGGTGTTCAAACTAAAAAAGTTAGAACAAAGAAAAAAGGGTGGCCTTGACCTCAATGAAAATTCTGGTGAGTAAAGAACTGACTCTAGCCCAGGTCTCAGTGGAGAGCTGTTCATATTTGTCGAGGTCATCCTGAAATTTCTTTTAAAATGATAGCTAGACAGATGAAGTGGCCAAAGGAAAGCCCAATACTGCTTATACAAAGCAGGTTGATGGAGAGATCATGAGACTTATGCCATGCTTTCTCAGGAGGCTGCTGCAGATTATGAAATGACAAAAAAGCCTATTCCCACTGCTTATGGTGTAGTCCCTAAAGCTTACAGGTAGAAAATTCAGAACCTCCAGAAACAGCCTGGGCAAACTTACATAGAATTTGAGAGGGTAAAGTAAATTAAATCTGATCGTTGGATGCAGGCACTAAAGGTAGAGGTCACGTTTGAGACCCTTAGGGAAATAATTCTTCTAGAAGAATATAAAAATCGTCTCCCTCTATTAGTAAGAACACATGTAGAGAACCAGAAGGTTTCAGCAGCTAAACAGGTATCTGAGATCGCTGATGATTATGAGCTTGTTTACAAGCCCAAACTCTTTTTCCGTCATCCCCACAAACCGGAGAAGGATAGAAGGTGGGAGAGTGAAAGGAAGGCAAGTAGCTGGGGACAAGAAGGGACAGCTGGGAATGCCCCGAGAACTCCTCCTCAGACCAGAAAGGAAGATGCTGATGGTTTCCATTGCCACAAGGTGGGACACCTTTGTGCAGAATTCTGGAAGTTGCGGGGTAAACCCACGGGGCTTATTGGGGTACAAGGCCAATGTAGAGAAAGGGGCCCTGACTGACAGTATGACAGAGCAAGCTGCAGCTCTGACTGCAGTTGAAAGGCCAAGTACAAAAGCCGCTGTGACTGCGAGAGATGTGGACAAGATACCAAGGTTGTAGGGAATTCTTATTAAAAGGAAAAGTAACTCCTTATCCCTCAAGTGAGGCAGGTAAACCTATAGTTATACTTAGAGATACAGGAGCCACCCAAACTCTTTTGCTGAGGAAAGGCATAACTTTTCCATGAGAGAGCACACTGAATGCCAAGACTTTAGTGAATGGTATCGGCGAGGATTATATACAAAGAGCAAAGAACAAAGAACAAAGAACAGTACAGCACAGGAACAGGCCATTCGGCCCTCCAAGCCTGCACCGATCTTGATGCCTGCCTAAGCTAACACCTTCTGCACTTCCGGGGTCCGTATCCCTCTATTCCCATCCTATTCATGTATTTGTCAAGATGCCTCTTAAACGTCTCTATGGTACCTGCTTCCACCACCTCCCCCGGCAACAAGTTCCAGGCACTCACCACCCTCTGTATAAAGAATTTGCCTCGCACATCCCATCTACACTTTTCCCCTCTCACCTTAAACCTATGTCCCCTAGTAACTGACTCTTTCACCTGGTAAAAAGCTTCTGACTATCCACTCTGTCCATGACGCTTATAACTTTGTAAAACTCTATCATGTCGTCCCTCCACCTCTGTCGTTCCAGTGAAAACAATCCGAGTTTATCCAACCTCTCCTCATAGCTAATGCCCTCCAGACCAGGCAACAACCTGGTAAACATCTTCTGCACCCTTTCCAAAGCCTCCACGTCCTTCTGTTAGTGTGGCGACCAGAACTGCACGCAATATTCTAAGTGTGGCCTAACTAAAGTTCTGTACAGCTGCAGCATGACTTGGCTATTTTTATACTCTATGCCCCGACCGATGAAGGCAAGCATGCCGTATGCCTTCTTGACTACCTTATCCACCTGCGTTGCCACTTTCAGTGACCTGTGGACCTGTACGCCCAGATTTCTCTGCCTGTCAATACTGCTAAGGGTTTTGCCATTTATGGTATACCTCCCACCTGCATTAGACCTTCCAAAATGCATTACCTCACATTTGTCCGGATTAAACTCCATCTGCCATTTCTCTGCCCAAGTCTCCAACCGATCTATATCCTGCTGTATCCTCTGACAATCCTCATCACTGTCCGCAACTCCACCAACCTTTGTGTCGTCCGCAAACTTACTAATCAGACCAGCGAAATTTTCCTCCAAATCATTTATATATACTACAAACAGCAAAGGTCCCAGCACTGATCCCTGCGGAACACCACTAGTCACATCCCTTCATTCAGAAAAGCACCCTTCCACTGCTACCCTCTGTCTTCTGTGACCGAGTCAGTTCTGTATCCATCTTGCCAGCTCCCCTCTGATCCCATGTGACTTCACCTTTTGTATCAGTCTGCCATGAGGGACCTTGTCAAAGGCTTTACTGAAGTCCATATAGATTACATCCACTGCCCTTCCTTCATCAATCATCTTCGTCACCTCCTCAAAAAACTCAATCAAATTAGTGAGACACGACCTCCACTTCACAAAACCATGCTGCCTCTCGCTAATAAGTTCATTTGTTTCCAAACGGGAGTAAATCCTGTCCTGAAGAATCCTCTCTAATAATTTCCCTACCATTGACGTAAGGCTCACCGGCCTATAATTTCCTGGATTATCCTTGCTACCCTTCTTAAACAAAGGAACAACATTGGCTATTCTCCAGTCCTCTGGGACCTCACCTGTAGCCAATGAGGATGCAAAGATTTCTGTCAAGGCCCCAGCAATTTCTTCCCTTGCCTCCCTCAGTATTCTGGGGTAGATCCCATCAGGCCCTGGGGACTTATCTACCTTAATGCTTTGCAAGACACCCAACACCTCCTCCTTTTTGATAATGAGATGACTGAGACTATCTACACTCCCTTCCCTATGCTCATCATCCACCAAGTCCTTCTCCTTGGTGAATACTGATGCAAAGTACCCATTTATTACCTCGCCCATTTCCTCTGGCTCCACACATAGATTCCATTCTCTGTTCTTGAGTGGGCCAACCCTTTCCCTGGTTACCCTCTTGCTCTTTATATACGTACAAAAAGCCTTGGGATTCTCCTTAATCCTGTTTGCCAATGACTTCTCATAACCCCTTTTAGCCCTCCTGACTCCTTGCTTAAGTTCCTTCCTACTCTCTTTATATTCCTCAAGGGATTCGTCTGTTGCTCACCTTCCAGCCCTTACGAATGCTTCCTTTTTCTTTTTGACGAGGCTCATAATATCTCGCGTTATCCAAGATTCCCGAAACTTGCCAAACTTATCCTTCTTCCTCACAGGAACATGCTGGTCCTGGATGCTAATCAACTGACATTTGAAAGACTCCCATATGTCAGATGTTGATTTACCCTCAAACAGCCGTCCCCAATCTAAACCTTAAAACTTATGGAATTATGGTCACTGTTCCCGAAATGCTCCCCTACTGAAACTTCGACCACCTGGCCGGTCTCATTCCCCAATACCAGGTCCAGTACGGCCCCATCCATAGTTGGCCTATCTACGTATTGTTTCAAGAAGCCCTCATGGATGCTCCTTACAAATTCTGCCCCATCCAAGCCCCTAGCACGAAGTGAGTGCCGGTCAATATAGGGGAAGTTAAAATCACCCACCACTACAACCCTGTTACCTTTACATCTTTCCAAAATCTGTCTACATATCTGCTGCTCTACCTCCCGCTGGCTGTTGGGAGGCCTGTAGTAAACCCCCAACATCGTGACTGCACCCTTCCTATTCCTGAGCTCCACCTATATTGCCTCGCTGCATGACCCCTCCAAGGTGTCCTCTCGCAGTACAGCTGTGATATTCTCCTTAACCAGTAATGCAACTCCCCCACCCCTTTTACATCCCCCTCTATCCCGCCTGAAGCTTCTAAATCCTGGAACATTTAGCTGCCAATCCTGTCCTTCCCTCAACCAAGTCTCTGTAATAGCAACAACATCATAGTTCCAAGTACTAATCCAAGCTCTAAGTTCACCTGCCTTACCTGTTATACTTCTTGCATTGAAACAAATGCACTTCAGACCACCAGTCCCGCTGTTCTCCGCAACATCTCCCTGCCTGCTCTTCCTCTTAGTCTTACTGGCCTTATTTACTAGTTCCCCTTCATTTATTTCACTTGCTGTCCTACTGCTCTGGTTCCCAGCCCCCTGCCACACTTGTTTAAACCCTCCCGAGTGACGCTAGCAAACCTTGCAGCCAGGATATTTGTGCCCCTCCAGTTTAGATGCAACCCGTCCTTCTTGTACAGGTCCCATCTGTCCCTGAAGAGATCCCAATGGTCCAGATATCTGAAACCCTCCCTTCTACACCAGCTGTTCAGCCACGTGTTTAGCTGCACTATCTTCCTATTTCTAGCCTCACTGGCACGTGGCACAGGGAGTAATCCCGAGATTACAACCCTAGAGGTCCTGTTTTTTAACTTTCTCCCTAACTTCCGAAACTCCCCCTGCAGGACCTCATCACTCTTCCTGCCTATGTCATTGGTACCGATGTGTACCGCAACCTTTGGCTGGTCACCCTCCCCCTTCAGAATGCCCCCTGTCCGTTCAGAGACATCCTTGACCCTGGCACCAGGGAGGCAACATACCATCCTGGAGTCTCTTTCACGTCCACAGAAGCGCCTATCTGTGCCCCTGACTATAGAGTCCCCTATAACAATTGCTCTTCTGCGCTTTGTCCCTCCCTGCTGAACAACAGTGCCAACCATGGTGCCACTGCTCTGGCTGCTGCTGCTTTCCCCTGATAGGCCATCCCCCCCAACAGTATCCAAAATGGTATACTTGTTAGAGAGGGGATAGCCACAGGAGATTCCTGCACTGACTGCCTGCCCCTTCTAGCGGTCACCCATCTATCTGACTGCACCTTGGGTGTAACCACTTCTCTAAAACTCCTGTCTATGACGCTTTCCACCGCCTGCATGCTCCTAAGTGCATCCAGTTGCCTCTCCAACCGATCCATGCGGTCTCTGAAGAGCTGCAACTGGGTACACTTCCTGCAGATGTAGTCGCCCGGAACGCTGGAAGCGGCACGGACTTTCCACATCTCACAGGTGAAGCACTTCACCCCTTTAACTGTCTTTTCTCGCACTAATTAGTTAATTATTATAAAATAAATAAATACTTATTAAATCCTTCCTAAATTATGATACACTTAACTATGTGGTCCCTCGTGCTAGATTTCTACAATAAATACGAAATGCTGACTAAATACAGTAATCTCCTCCTCTGGTTTAGTTACTCTACTTATTAATTAGTTAATTAGTGTTTTAATCAATTTTTATCAGTTTTATTTTCAAATTCGGTACAGATTCCCTACCAGCCAATCAGGTCACAGCTTTCCTGTGACGTCACTTTTTCAGTTTTTTTTCCCCACCCGAGGTAACTTACCGCTCTGGAACTCCACCCTCCGAGTCTGCTCCGAGAATCTCCGAGGTAAGTTTTTTTATACTTGCCGCTCTGGAACTCCGCCCTCCGAGTCTGCTCCGAGAATCCCCGAGGTACGTTTTTTTATACTTACCAGTCTGGAACTCCGCCCTCCCAGAATCCCCGAGGTAAGTTTTTTATACTTACCGCTCTGGAACCCCGCCCTCCGAGTCTGCACTTACCTTTGTATCGGGTGCACCTGGAGTGTGACCAAATGTCTGGAACGGTAACCATAGGAGTTGTCCATAGTTTGCCTGTAGACGGATTTGACCAACTCCTGGGGAATGATTTGGCAGAAACAAAGGTAGTAGCTTCTCCAGTAGTCATGGAAAAGCCAAGTGAAGTCAGAGACAGAGCAGTTGCAGGAAAAGTTTCCAGAAATTTTTCCTTCATGTGTTGTGAACCGAGCAATGGCTAAACAAGTTCCATTGTCAGAGGTCAATTTGGCACCATAGACAGATAGCCAAATATTTGAAACTTTTTGTGGGGATCTGGATAATCCAAACGAAATGTTCAGTAAGTCTTCTCTGATCAAGGCTCAGGAAGCCGATCCAGAGTTAAGTAAAGTGGCACAATCGGCTCTAACTGAAACTGAAGTAAAGGGAGTTCCGGAAGACTACTATATTAAAAATGGGATTCTGATGAGGATGTGGAGACCTCCTCACATACCTGTGGACAAGGAATGGATGGTAGTTCACCAGATAGTGTTACCGCCCAAGTATCGCTGGGAAATATTAAGGGTAGCCCATGAAATTCCTATAGCGGGATATGTGGGGATTCAGAAGTCCCAATCACATCACATATAGGTCAGCATTTTTACTGGCAATGTCTTTACCAGTTTTGTAAAATGTGCCCTGCATGCCAGATTGTGGGAAAACTGCAATCTGTCATAAAACCGACACCTCTAATTCCCATACCATTTTTTAGGGAACCACTTAGTAGGGTGTTGGTAGACTGTGTGGGACCTTTACCAAAAACAAAAGCGGGACATCAATATATACTCACTATTATTGATATGGCTACTCGGTTCCCAGAGGCCATTCCCTTGAGAACAATTTCTGCTAAGGTAGCGATAGAAAAGTTAACCCCCAGTTCTTCACTATATATGGATTACCGATTGAGATCCAGTTGGATCAAGGTTCCAAGTTTACGTCTAAAACTTTTCAGCAAGTTATGAGTAATCTGGGTATAACACATTTAAAGTCCTCAGCATACCACCCACAGACACAAGGGGCTTTAGAATGGAACCATCAGGCCCTCAAAACAATGATCAGGGCATGTTGTCATGAATGGGACAAAGGGATGGAATTTATTTTTTTTGCCATGAGGGATTCACCGAATGAGTCCACCGGTTTTAGTCCTTTTGAATTAGTTCATGGACATGAGGTCCTCTAAAATTAATCAAAGAAACGTTTTTAGAACAATTTGACTCGGAATAGTCAGCATGGCTTTGTCAGAGGGAGGTCATGCCGAACAAATTTGATTGAATTTTTTGAGCATGTGACCAGGTGTGTAGATGAGGGTAGTGCAGTTGATGTAGTTTACATGGATTTCAGCAAAGCCTTTGACAAGGTCCCACATGGGAGACTTATCAAGAAACCAAATGCACATGGGATACAAGGTAACTTGATAAGGTGGATTCAAAATTGGCTTAGCTGTAGGAGACAGAGAGTGATGACAGACGGCTGTTTTTGTGACTGGAAGCCAGTGTCCAGTGGCGTACCACAGGGATCTGTGCTGAGTCCCCTATTGTTTGTCATTTATATAAACGACATAGATGACTATGTGGGGGGTAGGATCAGTAAGTTCGCAGATGACACAAAGATTGGCCGAGTGGTTAACAGTGAGGTGGAGTGTCTTAGGTTACAGGGAGATATAGATGTGATGGTCAAATAGGCAGAAAAGTGGCAGATGGAATTTAACCCTGAAAAGTGTAAGGTGATGCACCTTGGAAGGAGTAATTTGACATGGAAGTATTCAATGAATGGCCTGACATTGGGAAGTTCCGAGGAACAAAGGGACCTTGGTGTGTTTGTCCATAGATCTCTGAAGGCTGAAGGGCAGGTTAATAGGGTGGTGAAAAAGGCATATGGGACACTTGCCTTTATCAATCGAGGCATAGATTACAAAAGCAGGGAGGTCATGTTGGAGTTGTACAGAACTTTGGTAAGACCACAGCTGGAGTACTGTGTGCAATTCTGGTCACCACATTATAGAAAGGATGTGATTGCATTGGAGGGGGTGCAGAGGCGATTCACTAGGATGTTGCCTGGGATGGAACATTTAAGCTATGAAGAGAGGTTGGATAGGCTTAGGTTGTTTTTGCTGGAGCAGGGAAGACTGAGGGGTGACCTGATCGAGGTGTACAAGATTATGAGGGGCATGGACAGGGTGGATAGGGAGCAGCTGTTCCCCTTAGTTGGAAGGTCAGTTACGAGGGGTCACAAGTTTAAGGTGAGGGACGGGAGGTTAAAGGGGGATTTGAGGAAGAAATTTTTTACCCAGAGGGTGGTGACGGTCTGGAATGCCCTGCCTGGGAGGGTGGTAGAGGCGGGTTGCCTCACATCCTTTAAAAAGTACCTGGATGAGCACTTGGCACGTCACAACATTCCAAGGGCCAAGTGTTGGCAAATGGGATTAGGTAGACAGGTCAAGTGTTTTAATGCATCGGTGCAGACTCAATGGGCTGAAGGGCCTCTTCTGCACTGTATTATTCTGTGATTCTGTGAACAGAACGATGAATCTCCTATGTTAGATTATGTATCCATGTTCCGGGAGCAGCTCACAAGAGACTCCAAGGTATCTCAGGAACACCTGAAAGCTTCCCAAACAAATGTGAAGAAATGGGCAGACAAGCATGCCAAGACTCAAACATTTCAACAAGGTGATGAGGTCTTAGTATTGCTGACTTTGCAGGGTGAACCGCTGAAAGCACGGTTCGGTGGACCATATAGAGTAGTCAAATGAAGTGATGAAGTAAATTATTTGATTGACACCCCAGATCGCTGAAAAAAGAATCAGCTGTGTCACATCAATATGTTGAAACAATATCACCACCAGGAGGTGGATAAACAAGAACAGGTATGTCAGGTAGTAGGGACAGTGAAGGATGAAAGGGATAGTGCAGATAAAGCAGAGGGAGGCCCAGACAATTCTCAAATTGGACCTCCTACTATCCAGTTAGCTAATACTGAATTGTTAGGGAGTTTAGACACTATGCTTTTATATTAGGTGCAGAACAACAAAATGATCTAATAAGGCTACTCACAGCATTTAACAGAGTCTGTAGGGATAAACCAGGATGTACAACCTTAGCCATAAATGTGTGGCTATAAAGGAATCCTGTCCTATCAAACAGCATCCTTATTACTTAAGTCCAGAGAAACAGGCCCGGGTGAAAGCAGAAATCCAATACATGTTGGAAAAACACCTTAACAGAACGCAGTCAAAGCAGCTGGAGTTCCCCAGTCATGTTCAGCCTAATGGTTCAACTAGATTTTGCATAGACTACAGAAAGGTTAATGCAGCAACAAAGCAACAATCCTACCCAATTCCTCGCTTGGAACACTATATTGACATGGTTAGCAGTGCCACATTTTTTTCAAAAACAGCTGTGTTAAAGGGATACTGGCAGCTTCCCTTAATATCCCAACTAAAGAAATATCTGCCTTTGTCACACCAGTCTTTTACAATATTGAGTGATGCCATTTGGGCTAAAAAAAAATGCCCCAGCAACTTTTCAGAGACTAATGAACCAAATGGTAGCCAGTGTTCCTAACTGTGATGTTTACCTTCATGTTGTGCTGGTATACAGTGACACTTGGAAGGACCACTTGGAGCAACTAGAAGCTCTATTTAAAAAATTAAAGTCAGCTGATTTGGTGATAAACCTTGCCAAAAATGAATTTGCAAAAGCATGGATAACCTACCGAGGGCATATAGTAGGGCACTGATAAGTGTTGCCAAGAAGAGCAAAAGTACAAGAATTGATGGAGTTTCCTGCCCATAAGACGAAATGAGAATTCATGAGGTTTTTGGGGATGTGTGGTTTCTCATGCATGCTTATGCCAAATTTTAGCACTATAGCTGCTCCACTGATGGATCTGCTGCAAAAAATGTAAGCCAATGTAGTGTGGTCAGGAGAGTGCCAAGCATCACTTGAGAGGCTGAAAGCCATTTTGATTACTGAACCAGTGTTGGTTGCCCCAAATTTCAGTAAGCCCTTCAAGGTAGCAATTGATGCTGGTGACCTGGGAGTCGGTGCAGTCAGGCCAGTGGGATACTTTTCCAAAAAGCTAGATCGACACCAAAAGAGGTACTTTACAGTGGAAAAAGAAACTCTGGGCTTACTATTAGCTCTTAAGCATTTTGAAATATATGTCCACCATGACTACAGAGGGACATCGGTATATATGGATCATAACCCCGTACCTTTTGTGGACCAACTTAAAAACCAGAATGCCAGACTATTTTGATGAAGTTTACTATTGCAGCCCTATCACTTAAAGATTATCCACATTGCGGGGAAAAATAATGTAATTGCTGAAGCTTTGTCGAGAATTTAACTTTACTTTGAGCTATCTAAGTGCAAAGATGGTACAAAGTACAGTGGCACAATGGTTAGCACCACAGCCTCACAGCTCCAGTGACCCAGGTTCAATTCTGGGTACTGCCTGTGTGGAGTTTGCAAGTTCTCCCTGTGTCTGCGTGGGTTTCCTCCGGGTGCTCCGGTTTCCTCCCACATGCCAAAGACTTGCAGGTTGATAGGTAAATTGGCCAGTAGCAATTGCCCCTAGTATAGGTAGGTGGTAGGGAAATATAGGGATAGGTGGGGATGTGGTAGGAATATGGAATTAGTGTAGGATTAGTACAGATGGGTGGTTGATGGTCGGCACAGACTCGGTGGGCCGAAGGGCCTGTTTCAGTGCTGTACCTCTAAACTAAACAGTATTAGTTATAGGTAAAGAGTGAATGAGAATGAGTGTGGAAATGTGTTTTAATTTTTTTCATCTTTTGTTCTCCACTCTTTGTAATGAAATGCATTTAAAATGGCATTTCATTTCTCCAAGGATGTAGGTGCTATGAGAGTACTTCCATTTTTTAATATTTTTGTGAGGACTCATGTTTTAAAATTGTGGAAATGGATTCAGTTGGAGGACTGAAGTGATTTCAGAGATGCTGGACTTTCTATTTTTAAAACGTCATTGGAAGGACTTTGGAACTTTGTTTAAATCAGTTACTGGAAGTCACATGTCTTCAGCTAAGTAAACAGCAGGTGCCTTCTGACTATGGGAGTTGTTTACAGAGAAGTGACATGCCAAGACTTATGGTGGTCAAAATTTGGTTTCGGTTTGGATATTGTTTTGAGTCAGTTGGGTTTGCAGCCTGCTGAGAGAAGCACCCAGCTCATTTCTCCACCTCTCAGAAAACCTGAGAATCCAGTGTGTGATAGCTGAAACCTCTGATACAGCATTTGTCCTGGAAAGCCTGCCAGATTAATCCTTGATGTCACCTGTTGAGAACTGCCCCAAAAAGATCCCAGTGACAGCCATCTATGCATATTTGGGAGGCCAGAAATGGGACAACTGATATCATTCCATATCTTATCCTTTTCCTTCACGAATTAACAAGTATTTGTCCAAAGGTTTTTTTTTGTCTTTTTTGGTAAAGCAATCTCTGCAGAGAAAACCTCTATTTTTTTTAACCAGTGTTTATGTGCATGTGTGTGTGTGTGTCTGTGTATGTGAGTCTGTGTATGTGTTGGGTTAAGTTAGAAGGGAACTTTTATATTTCAATCTGTGTGGTAATGCTTTATATCTTTACTGAATATGCCTTGTTTTACAATAAATTGAGAATTTTCTTGTTTATTAAAGAAACCTGGTTGGTGGATTTTATTCTGAAATAAAAATAGAGTATATAATTGGCCATATTGGTACCTGGGTCAACATTTATATATATGCTGTGACCTGTGGAGCAGTGGAACTAGAGAAAGGCAGTGCACGTCACCTGCCTTGGTCGTAGCACAATGAAATGTAAAAATATTGAGAGGAAGTAGTCAAATCCAAAAGGTTAGCAACAGCCAAAGAATGATCCTTGATTCATTAAGAAAGATTTCAAACACAAAGCGAAAGATGATTGGGGGAGGGGAAGGTTAATTGGAAAGCAGCCAGGATAAAAGAAGCCTTGAATTTTTCCCTGGATCGCAGAGAATTTTTTAACAAGAGACGAGAGACTGACCAGAAAACCTGAAGACCAGAAGCTGCAAGAGAAAGAGTTGTTCACACTGCCATCCAGTCTCTAATACAGGTAGCATCTGTGTGAGACTGTTAATCAATGTCTGAGTTTGTGACTGTGGTTTTATCTGAAAACTTAATAAAATTGTCCTTACCTTTATCTCAATAAAGTCGGTTCACAATAAAGCTTTGTCTGCCAAGTCTGTTCCTGGCGTAGAAGGGGGCATCAAACCCCCACTATCTTATCTAATCTTACACATTCCTTTTTATGTGCCCATGTCAACCCATGTACCTAAAAGGATTTCACATACTCAACCTGCAGTTGGTATGTGCCTCATATCCTGGCAGCAGTCATGATACAAGATTCTGAAGGGGTTTGACAGGGTAGACACTGAGAGGTTGTTTCCCCTGGCTGGGGGAATCTAGAACACAGGGCATGGTCTCAGGATAAGGGGCTGATCATTTAGGACTGAGATGAGGAGAAATTCCTTCACTCAAAGTGTTGTGAATCTTCGGCATTCTCTACCCCAGAGGATTGTGAATGCTCCATCATTTAATATATTTACGGCTGAGATAGACAGATTTTTGGTCTGTCAAGGAATTAAGGAATATGGGGAGCAGGCAGGAAAGTGGAGCTGAAGCTGAAGATCAGCCATGATCGTATTGAATGGTGGAGCAGTCTTGATGGCCTGTATTACTTTATTGCTGCTCCGATTTCACATATTTTTATGATGCGTTCATTCTGTGGTAGTCCTCTGTGCCAGCTGTATTTCAATTAGTATGGCAAACCAAAGGGTGTTTACTGGGCTACAGATTCAACCACGGACAGTATAGCTCATGATCCTGGTACACAACCCGCACACACATGCACAGCAGGCATGCAATGAGAGACATTCTGACATAAGAGCTCTGATAGAGAAGACCATTGATATCCTGAAGCAATGATGCTACTATCTGGGCCACTCTGAAGGAGCCTTGCAGCACTTGGCTGAGAAAGTCTCAAGATTTGTCAAGACATGCTGTGTGCTGCGCAATCTTCCCATTCTGAGGGAACAGCCCTTGCCACCACCTGTCAGGCAAGAGGTTAAGATGCAGGAACCCGATGAGGAGGAGGTGGATGAGGAGTAAGCTGAGGAGGAGGAAGAGGAAGTGAGGCTGCAATCTTGACAGCCATTTTCTACCCAGGCTGTACATGGACAAATAATTCAAGACTGAGACCAGGAACCTCAAGCCCAATTCCGCATTCACCAACTCCTTACTCTGGTACCCAACATCACATTGTCCTCTTGCCCACAATACAAAAATAAATGCTAACACAAAATAGACATTGCAATACAAATTTATAAATTAAATCATGGCATATTGCAAAAAAAAAGTAGTCACATTTGTGCATTTGCTTAGTGCCTCTTCTGTATACCTTTGCCAAGTCTAGTGTTCCTACGAGGTGCTACGCCAGTGGCTGCAGCATGGCTGGTGGAAGGCTGTTGACTTTTAGTGGAGGAGATTGGCCTTTGAGGGTGACCATTAGCAGCTCTGGGCCTAGAAATCCAGGCTTCAGATTCTACCATCCCAGCCTGCGCTGGCGGGCAACAGCAAGGGCACTGGCGGCATGGCAGGGGTACGAGTATGAAAGCTGTCATCCTGGGAAAGGACAGCATGCTCGTGCTCCTTGGAACTACTGCTATTTCCCGGGATGGCACCTCAGCAATTCTAGTAATCTGCTGGAAAACAGATTGCTGGAGTGTTGTGACATTCTGGCAGCCCCTTTGAACACAAGTGTCCAGAGCCATCATGGCAATAGTCTGAGCTTCCACTGCAGCACTCAGACGTCAGAGTGGCTGCTGCTTGTTCTGCAATGGGAAACTGAGACATCAAACACTGCACCAGTGCCACCTCCACAAATATGTTGATGGAGGTGGACACCACTTCCATGCTAGAAAGGACTGATGCCAAGCTTAGCGCAAAGCCCTGTGTCAAGCTGGATCCGGACTCCTCCATGTTCCTTGACATTGAACACAGGCATCCTGGTAGGCATCCCAATGCACCAAGAATTTCGGTCTGTACATCCATCAGCCTTCTTCTGTAATAAAAACAGAAAATCCTAGAAATATTCAGCAGGCCAGGCAGCATCTAAGGAAAGGGAAACAAAGTTAATGTTTCAGGTGGATGACCTTTCATTATCAGAACTGAAATAACATTGACCTGAAATGTTAACTGTTTCTCCACAAATGCTGCCAGACAAAAGAACAAAGAACAAAGAACAGTACAGCACAGGAACAGGCCATTCGGCCCTCCAAGCCTGCATCGATCTTGATGCCTGCCTAAACTAAAACCTTCTGCACTTCCAGGGACCGTATCCCTCTATTCCCATCCTATTCATGTATTTGTCAAGATGCCTCTTAAATGTCTCTATGGTACCTGCTTCCACCACCTCCCCTGGCAGCAAGTTCCAGGCACTCCCCACCCTCTGTGTAAAAAACTTGCCTCGCACATCCCCTCTAAACTTTGCCCCTTGCACCTTAAACCTATGTCCCCTAGTAACTGACTCTTCCAAACTGGGAAAAAGCTTCTGACGATCCACTCTGTCCATGCCGCTTATAACTTTGTAAACCTTTATCATGTCACCCCTCCACCTCCGTCATTCCAGTGAAAACAATCCGAGTTTATCCAACCTCTCCTCATAGCTAATGCCCTCCAGACCAGGCAACATCCTGGTAAACCTCTTCTGTACCCTCTCCAAAGCCTCCACGTCCTTCTGGTAGTGTGGCGACCAGAATTGCAGACAAAATTCTCAGTGTGGCCGAACTAAAGTTCTGTACAGCTGCAGCATGACTTGCCAATTTTTATACTCTATGCCCCGACCGATGAAGGCAAGGATGCCGTATACCTTCTTGACTACCTTATCCACCTGCGTTGCCACTTTCAGTGACCTGTGGACCTGTACGCCCAGATCTCTCTGCCTGTCAATACTCCTAAGGGTTCTGCCATTTACTGTATACTTCCCACCTGCATTAGACTTTCCAAAATGCATTACCTCACATTTGTCTGAATTAAACTCCATCTGCCATTTCTCCGCCCAAGTCTCCAACCGATCTATATCCTGCTGTATCCTCTGACAATCCTCATCACTGTCCGCAACTCCACCAAACTTTTAGTCGTCCGCAAACTTACTAATCAGACCAGCTACATTTTCCTCCAAATCATTTATATATACTACAAACAGCAAAGGTCCCAGCACTGATCCCTGCGGAACACCACTAGTTACATCCCTCCATTCAGAAAAGCACCCTTCCACTGCTACCCTCTGTCTTCTATGACCAAGCCAGTTCTGTATCCATCTTGCCAGCTCCCCTCTGATCCCATGTGACTTCACCTTTTGTACCAGTCTGCCATGAGGGACCTTGTCAAAGGCTTTACTGAAGTCCATATAGATTACATCCACTGCCCTTCCTTCATCAATCATCTTCGTCACTTCCTCAAAAAACTCAATCAAATTAGTGAGACACGACCTCCCCTTCACAAAACCATGCTGCCTCTTGCTAATAAGTCCATTTGTTTCCAAATGGGAGTAAATCCTGTCCCGAAGAATCCTCTCTAATAATTTCCCTACCACTGACATAAGGCTCACCGGCCTATAATTTCCTGGATAATCCTTACCACCCTTCTTAAACAAAGGAACAACATTGGCTATTCTCCAGTCCTCTGGGCCCTCACCTGTAGCCAATGAGGATGCAAAGATTTCTGTCAAGGCCCCAGCAATTTCTTCCCTTGCCTCCCTCAGTATTCTGGGGTAGATCCCATCAGGCCCTGGGGACTTATCTACCTTAATGCTTTGCAAGACACCCAACACCTCCTCCTTTTTGATAATGAGATGACTGAGACTATCTACACTCCCTTCCCTATGCTCATCATCCACCAAGTCCTTCTCCTTGGTGAATACTGACGCAAAGTACTCATTTAGTACCTTGCCCATTTCCTCTGGCTCCACACATAGATTCCCTTCTCTGTCCTCGACTGGGCCAACCCTTTCCCTGGTTACCCTCTTGCTCTTTATATATGTATAAAAAGCCTTGGGATTTTCCTTAATCCTGTTTGCCAATGACTTCTCATAACCCCTTTTAGCGCTACTGACTCCTTGCTTAAGTTCCTTCCTACTGTCTTTATATTCCTCAAGGGATTCGTCTGTTCCTAGCCTTCCAGCCCTTATAAATGCTTCCTTTTTCTTTTTGACGAGGCTCACAATATCCCGCGTTATTCAAGGTTCCCGAAACTTGCCAAACTTATCCTTCTTCCTCACAGGAACATGCTGGTCCTGGATTCTAATCAACTGACGTTTGAAAGACTCCCACATGGCAGATTTTGATTTACCCTCAAACAGCCGTCCCCAATCTAAATTCTTCAGTTCCTGCCTAATATTGTTATAATTAGCCTTCCCCCAATTTAGTACCTTCACCCGAGGACTACTCTTATCCTTATCCACAAGTACCTTAAAACTTATGGAATTATGGTCACTGTTCCCGAAATGCTCCCCTACTGAAACTTTGACCACCTGGCCGGGCTCATTCCCCAAAACCAGGTCCAGTACAGCCCCATCCCTAGTTGGACTATCTACATATTGTTTCATGAAGCCCTCCTGGATGCTCCTTACAAATTCTACGCCATCGAAGCCCCTAGCACTAAGTGAGGCCTGCTGAATATTTCCAGCACCTTCTGTTTTTATTTTAGATTTCCAGCAACTGCAGTATTTTACTTTTGTTTTAATCTTCTTCTGTAGCCTGGCTCATTGAAATCCTCATTCAAGTTCTCTGCAGCATAACTTGTGTGTGACCTGGCCCTTTGGTGAGCTGACACTTGTGCTCTCCTTTCCCCCTGCACTGGCTGTAGTGTCCAGTGACTAATCACTCGCAGATTCCCCCTGTATGCAATCCTCTAAATTATGCCCATTGTCTGTGTCTGAGCTGGTGGTTGTGACTGTGAAATCGAGTGATGGTGTGTCTTCATCTTCACTATCTTACTGCTGTTCCACCATTGTCTGGGCTGGTTGAGTATCTGAAATGAAAAAGGGGACAAGGATTGGTTTATGGTGAGGGGAGAGGAGAAATTAAGAAGTGCATGTTTATACCATTTGCATCTTGTAAATCAGGAGAGACAGAGGGTTGATGAAGAAATGGGATGTGGAAAGGAGGATTAGATATTAGGACAGTATCATATTCAATGTCTTCAGCCCCACTGGCTGTCTTGGCCATGGCCTCAGTGATGGCACTTCCGATAATGGTCAGCACCATCTCCTCCATGGGTTTTAGAACATGTAGCTCACTTTTCTCCTTTGGTTAGTTCCTGCTGTCTCCAGTTGTCTACCACTTTTTCCTTCAAGAGAGTGGGAAGTGTGTCAGTAAGCATTGTGTAATCTGTTTTGGTGATGTGGCTGTCTTGATTGAATAGCTGGCAGTGTGTGTAATCTGTGAGAGAGGTGTTTGAGGTTTTCAGCAGTGAAAAGTATATGAGAGTGAGATGAAACATATGAATCTTAGGTATGAGTACTCATTGATAGAGATTGTTGGTAGATGAGTGATGATGTGGTAAATTGAGCAGTGGCTGAGGCTAGTGGTGCAGTTGGTAAGATATGACACTTGAAGATGCATTCACTAACTTTGACGACTCGTGTGAGATCATTAAACTTTTTCCGTCACTACATACAGGTCCTTGGGGCTATACTCCTGGCACAGACCTGCAGCTATCTGCTCCAACTGCCTTTTCATCATATACCTGATCGGCCTCCTGCCCTCCTAAGGATACAGGATGCCTCTCCTTCTTTTCACCTCCTCCACCAAGACAGCCAGTGTAGCGTCCGAAAACCCGAGTGCCTGCTATTTCCCATAGTCTGCCATTCTTCATCTTTCCCAGGTCAGATTCACTTGTCGAATGACATCCAGCACCTGCTCCAACCACAATGCACTTCACCTTCAGATGCTGATGTGTGCAACTAATGAATAGTGTGGGGAGAGCTAGTTGCATGCATAAGCCATTATAATAAGCAGACAACACAAAGTTGGCATGATGTCTGCATTCCACTCGATTAATGCAGGTTATTCATGCATCATCATCCCTATAATCAATCTTAGGGGCGAATCAGTTTAACCCCCATTGCGTTTTACCTTCTGTATTTGTCTTGCAAAGGTTTATGGCAAAAGTTAAAACTGATCTGTTTAAAACATTTTCTGTCTGTAAATTTCTCTCTTTCCCTCTCGACCTTGCTGCTGATCTATCTTCAAAATGCTTTTTCTAAACCACTGTGCCTCTATATCAGGGAGGCTCCCACAATCACAAGCTAATTACTGGCCTATCAGCCTATTCTCAATCTTCAACAATGGGATAGAAAGAGTTGTCAACAGTGCTATCAAGTGGCACTCACCAAGAACCAACTCGCCAATGCTCAGTTTGGGTTCCAGCACCACCATTTGATTCCAAATATGAACAGAGCTAAATTTCAGAAGTGAACTGAGAGTGATTGCTCTTGATATTAAGGCAGCATTTGACTGAGGGTAGCATCCAGGAGCCTAGTAAAAGTGAAATCAATGGGTCTCAGGGATAAAACTCTCCAGGGGCTGGAGCCATACTCAACACAAAGGAAGATGGTTGTGGTTATTGAAAACCAGTTCAGCAAAGTAGTGTCCTAGGCCCACCCATCTTCAGCTGCTTCAATGATCATCCCGCTATCTAAGGTCAGAAGGGGGGCTATTACTTTTTGATTGCATTATATTCTGTTCCATTCACAATTCCTCAGATAATGAAACAGTCCATGCATGCAGCAAGACCTGGACAACATTCAGGCTTGGGTTGATAAGGGGCAAGTAAAATATATAAATCACACAAGTCCCAGGCAATGGCCATATATAACAATAGAAAACCTATCCACCTCCCTGGTACATGTACATTGAATGGCATCACTATCAACAAGTTCTCTACCATTAATATTTGGGGTCGGGGTATGTGGGGTTGGGGGGCGGGGGGGGTGGTGGTGTTGATGGGAGGGTAGGAGGGGCAGACATTTCATCATTGGCCAGAAGTTGACAAGTACCATAGCCACTAGAGCAAATCAGAGGCTGGGTATTCTCCTAGAATGGCTCAACTCCTGACTCCCCAAAGCCTTTTCATCACGTACAAGACACAAGTCAAGAACACAGTGAAATACCTTCCACTTGCCTGGATGGGTGCAGCTGCAACAACACTCACAGAATCTCATTACCATCCAGGAAAAAACAAACCATTTGATTGGCAACCCATCCACTAGCTGAGACATCTACACCCTTCATTACCTGTGTATCATAGCTGCAGTGTGTATTAGTGACAGGATACAGCTTACCAAGGCTAATTTGACAGCTTGGTTAGTTCACACTTGGAGTGCTGTGCACAATTCTGGTGTCCATAAAACAGAAAGGATATTCTCAGCATTAGATAAAGTGCAGAAAAGAATGATGTATATGGCACCAGAACTGAGTGGATGCAACCATCAGGAAAGTTTGAGGAAGCTGGGACCCTTTTCGCTGGAAAAGAGAAAACTAAGTGAGGACATTCTTTAAAATTGTGAGGGGGTTCAATTAGTTGGATGTAGACAAACTGAGGAATTGTGAATGGAATTGAACATTGTGCACATTCCCACTTCTGACTTTATATTGAAGGTCATTGAGGAAGCAGCTGAAGATGGTTAGGTCGAGGACACAACCCTAAAGAACTCCTGCAGCAAAGTCCTGGAGCTGAGATGATTGGCCTCCAACAACCACAACCATCTGCCTTTGTGCTAGGCATAATTCCAGCCAGTGGAGAGTTTTCTCGCTGATTCCCATTAAGTTCAATTTTACTAAAGCTCCTTGCTCCCAAAATCAGCCAAATGCTGCCTTGATGTCAAGGGCAGTCACTCTGGTATCTCTTCGGGTATTCAGCTGTTTTTTCTTGTTTTATCGAAGGCTGCAATGATGTCTGGAGCATTATTGCCCTAGTAGAACCCAAACAGGACATAAGTGATGAGGTTATTGGTGCATGAGTGCCGCTTCATAGCACTGTCGATGACACCTTCCATCACTTTCCTGATACTTAAGAGTAGGCTAAGGGGTTATAATTGGCCAGATTGGATTTGTCCTGCTTTTGGGGACAACTTTCCACTTTTTTAGTCAATACAAGTGTTATATTTGTTACAGCTGAAACAGCTTGACAAAAGGCTAATTTTGGAGCACAAGTATTTAATACTACAGCTGAGTTGCTGTCAGGGTCCAAAGCCTTTGCTATATCCAGTGTCTTCAGCCATTTATTGGTATCTCATTAATTGGATCAAATTGCCTGAAGACTGGTAGCTGTGGTGATGGGGACCTCAGGAGGAGGCTGAGATCGTTCATCCACTTGGCATTTCTGACTGAAGATGGCTGTGAACATTTCAACCTTGCCTTTTTCACTCAATGTGCTGTGCTTCACCATCATTGAGGATGGGGATGTTCATGGAGGCTCCTCCACTAGTTGTTTAATTGCTCACCACCATTCATAATTTGATGTGGCAAGACTGCAGAGCTTTGACCTGATTCGTTGGTTGTGGGATTACTTAGCTATGTCGACAGCATGCTTCATCAGCTGTTTGGCATTCATGTAATCCTATGTTGTAGCTTCACCAGATTGGCACTTTTTCAAGTATGTCTGGTGCTACTCTTGGCATACTCTTCTATATTTCTCATTGAACCAGGGTTTGTAGAATGAAGGATATGTGGTGTAATGCTATTCTGCTGTTGGTCCACATTGCGTCATGGATGCCTAATTTTGAGCTGCTAGATCTGCTCTGCATCTATCTCATTTAGCATGGTGATAGTGCCACACAAAACAATTTCGGATGTCCTCAGTGTGAAGATGGGACTTTGTCTCCACAAGGACTGTGCAGTCACTCCTACCAACGCTGTCGTATACTGATGCATCTGCGGCAGGTAGATTGGTGTGAACAAGTTCAAGTATATTTTTCCCTCATACTTGTTCTCTCAAAACCTGCCGCCAGCCCAACCTGACAGCTATGTCCTTTAGGGCTCGGTTAGTACTGGTGCTACTGAGCCACTCTTGGTGATGGATATTGAAGACCCCACCCAGAGTAGACTCTATCTTGCTACCTCAGGGTTTCTAAGTGTTTAAAACATGTTCAACATGGATGAGTACAGATTCATCAGCTGAGGGAGGACAGTAGGTGATAATCAGCAAGAGGATTCCTTGCCCACTTAATGACATGAGACTCTATGGGGTCAGGAGCCAATGTTGAGGATTCCTAGGGACACTCCCTTCTGACTGTGTACAACTGTGCCATCACCTCTGGTGGTTCTGTCCAGTGTTAGAGGTGTTAAGACTGAGGCGGGAGGAGTGCATTGTTTATTCCAGTTCCACTTCTCCACAGGTCACGACATATATTTAAATTTTCCCGCTTACTGAGACGGTCAATCATATACTCTATTTTTCCTAGAATAAAACACACCAACCAGGTTTCTTTAATAAACAACAAAATTATCAGTTTATTGCAAAACAAGTTTTAACCAGTAATGAAGCACCTTGGTGGCTGCTACTGCTCGGTTCCATGAGCTTCCACTTGGGCTGTGCCTGCCTATTGTTTCTGCCTGTGCCGGATATGGCTCCTCATGGCACTTGGATTAAGAAAGACAGGGTGGACCAACCCCATCTGCAGGTGAACTCGGTTCCTTCAGTAGGTACCTATCAGGGCAGAGAGTGATGTAAATTGGTGCTTCAGCTGCGTTCCATCATTGAAATGGCAAGGCATGACATTGCCCATCTTAGCTTTGCATAAAAGCAGGGCAGCATGAGCACTGTCATGGTTATTGACCTTGCCTGAATGGGACCATGGACAACATGACCTTCAACCCCTACCATTTTGGCCCCTATCCCACACAAAGGGATCATGGAGGGATATTGCTCCCCTCTCCCCCAAACAGCGTTGGCTGATTGCAGGGACAGCCCCCTTCACATGCAACCTCCCCCCAACCACCCCCCCCACCCAAATGTTAGCGGGCGCAGAGCGGCCCCCTTTATGGAAGAAGGGCATGGGGTACCTCCCTTCTTACATGCAGAGTTTAAGCCCAAACATTGCGGTCCTGCACCCACCCACACAGGATCTGAGGACTGATGTATCGGTGTTGCCAGCTTTTCACGGATGTGAACGTGAAGGCACATGAGTGCCGCACATTCGGATGAAGATCGCAACCTGCTGCCTGAATCACAGCGGTCTGCATATTAATGAATGGTTAGTGCCCATATGCATATACAAATCTGGTCCCGTCACCGAGTGGCAGGGGGCTGACATGAGGCCTTGCTGCCACTGCCAAGATCGGGACGGGCCCTGCCGGCGTCGGGGTCAGTGGCGGGCCTCATCCAGGGCAATCTTTATGCCCTCCCCTTGCCACGGATCCTGACGTCGAGGCCTCTATAAAATCCAGCCCATTAGCTGAATCCCCAGTGGCAAACAAAAGAAATTCTAGCCCTTTATCCCAATCATGCAGATGTTCATGACAGTAGGCTCTGATAATCATTTTGTGGGTCTGAAGGTACCTTTCTAAAGCTCCCTGTGTCTGTGGGTGATATGCTGAAGACTTTAACTGTATTATACCCAAATTACCCATAACGTCCTGAAAAAGTTTAGACATAAATTTGAACCGGGATCGACTGAATCTCAATCAGTAATCCATATATAGTGAAGAACTTGGTTAACATCTGCACCACTACATTAGCAGAAATTGTTCTCAAGGGAATGGCCTCTGGGAACCGAGTAGCCATATCCATGATATTGAGTATATATTGGTGCACCACTTCTGTTTTCGGTGAGGATCTTACATAGTCTACCAACACCCTACTACATTGTTCCCCATAAACTGGTATGGGAATTGGAGGTGCCGGATTTATGGCAGGTTGCGTTTTCTCACAATCTGGCACGCATGGCATGTTTTACAAAACTGCACCACATCCTTGTAAAAACCTAGCCAGTAAAGATGTCAACTTATACGTGAATTGGTCTTCCAGTTCCCCATATGTCCCACTCTAGGAATTTCATGCATTAATAGTTCCCGGCAATACTTTGGCGGTACCACTATCTGATGAATAACCATCCATTATTCATCTGCAGGCCTATGAGGAGATCTCCACTTCCTCATCAGACCTAATTTTTCATGTAATAGCCTTCTGGAACTCCTTTTGCCTCAGCTTCTGTTTGAGCTGACTATGCCACTTTATTTAACTCTGGATCAGCTTGCTGAGCCATGATAAGAGAAGACTTATTAAACATTTCCTTTGGATTATCCAAATCCCCAAAGAAAGTTTCAGATATTCGACTATCTGTCTCTGATGACAACTGTACCTTTGACAATGGAACTTGTTTAGCCATTGCTTGGCTTATTACACATGAAG
This sequence comes from Heterodontus francisci, assembly GCF_036365525.1. Taxonomy (NCBI): domain Eukaryota; kingdom Metazoa; phylum Chordata; class Chondrichthyes; order Heterodontiformes; family Heterodontidae; genus Heterodontus; species Heterodontus francisci. Next base: position 45,329,835 of record NC_090375.1, read on the forward strand.
GAAAAATTCCTGCAACCTTTTCCTGTAACTGTTCTGTCTCTTTAACTTCACTTGGTTTTTCCGTGACTACTGGAGAAGCTACTACTTTCACTCCAGCCAAATCATTCCCCAGGAGTAGGTCAACTCCGTCTACTGGCAAACTATGGACAACTCCTTCAGTTACCATTCCAGACATTGGTCACACTCTAGGTACACCTGATACAAAGGTACAGGTTTATACTCCCTGCCAATACCATTCACTAAAACTTTAGCATTCAGTGCACTCTCTGGTGGAAATGTTATGCCTTTCCCCAGTAAAAGAGTTTGAGTGTCTCCTTTATCCCTAAGTATAACTATAGGTTTGCCTGCCTCACTTGAGGGATAAGGAGTTAATTTGACAAGAATGCCCTAAAACTCTCAGGTAGCTTAATCACAACCCCTGCACTCACACTGGTTTTTGTATTTGACCTTACAGCTGCAGTCAGAGCTACAGCCTGATCTGCTGTACTCTCGGTCAGGGCCCCTTTCTCTGCATTGGCTTTGTATATCACAATAAGTCCCTTGGGTTTACCCAGCAACTTCCAGCATTCTGCATGAAGAGGTCCCAACTTGTGACAATGGTAACAATTAGGCTTTCAGACCTCACTTCCACCCTCAGTATCTTCCTTTCTGGCCTGTGGAAAAGATCCTGGGTCCTAACCAGCTGTCCTTTCTTGGCCCCAGCTACTTGCCTTCCTTTCACTCTCCCATCTTCTATCCTTCTTGGGTTTGTGGGGGTGATGGACAAAGAATTTGGGCTTATAAACAGACTCATATTCATCATCAATTTCCACTGCCTGTCTGGCCCTTGAAACCTTCTGGTTCTCTACATGGGTTCTTTCAAATGGAGGAAGTGAATTTTTAAATTCTTCCAGGAGAATTAGTTCCCTAAGATTCTCATACATGGTCTCTATCTTTAGTGCCCATATCCAATGATCAAAATTAACTTGCTTTACTCACTCAAATTCTATATCAGTCTGCCCAGATTATCTCCAGAGGTTCTAGAATTTCTGTCGGTAAGCTTCAAGGACTAACTCATACACAGTGATAATAGCATTTTTTGCCATCTCATAATCTGCAGAAGCCTCCTCAGAAAGCATGGAATAATATTCATGAGCTCTGCCGATCAACCTGCTTTGCATAAGCAGTGTCCAGGTTTCCATTGACCACCACATCTGTTTGGCTATCTTTTCAAAAGAAATAAACTATGCCTCTACATCCCTTTCCTCAAACTGAGGGATGGTTTGTACAAATTTAAATAGATCTCCACTTGGTACTGAGCTGAAGTAAGATCTTTCCTCACCAGAACTTTCCTTGGAGCCAAGGCCAATCTTTTGACTCAGTTCCAGCTTTTTAACTTAGAATTCCCTTCCTGTATTTCTCTTTCTCTTCGAATTCTAGTTCAAGTTTGTTCATCGTCAATTCTTTTTCAAGCTCAAGTTTTTTCAATTCTTTTTCCTGCTCAAGTTTTCGCATTTCAATTTCTTTTCTTTTTCTTTGTCAAGTTCAAGCTGTTTCATCTGTAACTGAATTTTAGCTCATTCAACTGCACTACCCTCTGGTTTGCTTTCTTCTTCGACCAATTGCAAAGGTTATGCTATTACTTCAATTATATCTGCTTTCTTAACTCCTGGTTTTATTTCTAATCCCAATTTTGCTGCCAATGCTTCAGTGTAACCTTGGTTAAGTTCATTAAATCATGCAGAGATACATACTCTGTCCCCCAAAAAGTTTCAGCAACTGTTAAAGACATTCTGGTGGTGTAGACTTTATTACACAAGAAACCTGGTTCTTTTTATTTTTCCTTTTTTAATTATTATTACCTCATTCACAATTGTCAGTTGCTGACGTTTTGTCTATCCCGCAAAGAGCCCCCAATTGTGTTACGAACAAGATGGGAGGAGTGCACTGTTTATTCCAGTTCCACTTCTCCACAGGTCACAACATATATTTAAATTTTCCTACTTACCACTCCGGTCAATCATATACTCTATTTTTCCCAGAATAAAACACACCAACCAGGTTTCTTTAATAAACAACAAAATTATAAGTTTATTATAGAACAAGTCTTAACCTGAAATGAACCAAAGCATAAACACACAGTATAACAGTTTCCTTTTTAACACACACACACACACACACACACACACACACACACACACACACACACACACACACACACACACACACACACACACACACACACACACACACACACACACACACACACACACACACACACACACACACACACACCTTAACCAGAAAAATAAAAGGGCTTTTGGTTTTCCAGCTCTGTTACAAAAAAAAAGACAAAGAGAAACACCTAAGCTGAATACTTGCTCGTTCTTGAAGAAAAAAGAAAAGACATGGAAAGATGTCCTTTGTTTTCATTTGGCGTCCCAATTGCATACAGATGGCTGTCACTGGAATCTTCCTCGAACAGATCTTTCCAGGTGATGGTGAAGATCAGTTTGGTTCGGATTTCCAAGAAGTGCAGCTCCAGAAGCTTCAGACAGGCCTTAAAGCAGAAATGTGGCAATAGGGGTTTCAGTTCCCACACATGTGATATGCAGTGTTTCTTCAAATACAGGAGGAAAGAGGCGACAGACACACTGGATATGGAGGGTTTCTTTCCAACAGAGAGGAAAAGATGATCTGGGTTTCTTAGCAAGCAACAACCAACTGTTTTTTTTTCAACAATTCTAAGTGAAACCAAATACATTCCAGAAGTCAAGCCTCCTGACCTCTATAAATCTTGATCTGTCACTTCTCTGTAAGCACCTTCTCCAAGTCAAGACAAGAAGACCCTGCTGGTATTTTCTATGAAATCAGGTGTCTTCCAGTAAGGGCTTGTTTACAAGCCAAGTCCAGGAAGCTTTCTTGTGACCTCTTTTTAAAAACACAAAGTTTGCATCTCTTCAAGCTTCTAGATGAATCAATGTCCATAATTCAACTATAAGTCCTTAAAAACAGATTTTTAAAAATAGGAGCCAACTGTCCTAATTTTGGCACAAGTCTCCAGATGTTGGTGAGGAGGACTTTGCAGAGTTGACTGTGCTGTGTGTGCCTTTCTCATTTCCGAATTTGATGCCTCATTTGATGTCGTGTATTCTGTCCAGTTTGATTCTTATTATAGTTTATCGTAATTGTTTGATACCATTAAAAGTGTTTTCCATAGACAGTCGGATTAAATATTTTGAATGAGCTCCGGGTATCAAGAATGGCACCATTTGGAACCTTACCCAAACTATAACACAGAGACAATTCACCCCAACTGGTCTAAGCCAATATTATACGCCCCATGAACCTCTTCCCACTCTAATTACCTCTTCCCATCCTGCCCATATATCCCTCTGTTCCATTATGTATCATCCATACAGCAAGCCTTCTCTTACGTGCATCAATGCTATATATGATGATGACTCCATGCGTTTCAGTAAGCCCTGGACAATGTTCAGACTTGGGCTGATGAGTGGCAAGTAATCTTGGTGCCATACAAGTGCCAGGCAATGTCCATTTCCAACAGGAGAGAGTCTAACCAACTTCCTTTGACATTCAATGGCATTACCATTGTTGAATTCCCCACTGTCAACGTCCTAGGGTTCACCATTGACCAGTAACTTAACTGGAGGAACTATATAAGTCCTATGGCTATCAAAGTAGATTAGTAGCTGAGTGAGGCAAGTGACTCTCAGCATGACTCCTCAAAGCCTTTCCACCACCTACAAGGCACAAGTTAGGAGTGTGATTAAATACTCTCCACTTGCCTGGATGAGTACTGCTCCAACAACACTCAAGAAGCTCAACAACATTCAGAACAAAGCAGTTTGCTTGATTATCACCCATCACCCCCTTAAACACTCAATTCCCTCCAATATAAGTGTCAACACAGCTGTGGTGTGTACCATCTACAAAATGAACTGCGGCAACTCGACAAAGGTTCTTCAACAGCACCTTTGCAAATCCATGATCTCTACTACCTAGGAGGACAAGGACAGCAGGCATATGGGAGCACCACCACCTTCAAATTCTCCTCCAAGTCACACACCATCCTGACTTGGAACTATATCATCATTTCTTCATTGTCACTGGGTCAATATCTAGGAACTCCTCATCTAACAGCACTGTGGGAGTACCTTCACCAAAGGGACTGCAGCGGTTCAAGAAGGCGGTTCACCACCATCTTATCAAGTGAATTAGGGATGGGCAATAAATGCTGTCTTTGCCAGTGATTCATTCCTATGAATGTATTAAAAAATGAGGGATCTAGTCTTCTGATACAGCATTCAAAGGCAGTTGAAAGGCGTCAATAAAGAGGTGTTAAAGTGTAAGGTTATTGAAAATATGTCATAATTTGAGATTGACAGTCATATTATTTGGATAGAAAACTGGTTCTGCCTCATAGGGTTATTATCAACTAAAGTAGACCTGAATGGATCTAGGTTACAAGTGGAGTCTCTAAATGGTTGTATGTTGACATTATTGCTGTTAAGAACTTTCACTAATTGTTTGCATTTAGATGACGGCTTTAATGCAGCCATTCATAAATTTCAAATAACACAAAAATGTAAAGGGTTGAAATTTGAAAACAAAAAAATAGGTTGCAGGGCAATTTCGATCAGTTAGAGGAATGGGTCTATGTGTGGCAGATGTCCTTTAATGGGAGTAATTGAAGATTTATGTATTTAGGTCCAGAAATTTGAAGCTTGTGTGCACAATCTAGGAGTATCATCTAAAGGTAGAGTAGCTTGAGGGATCAGAGATGACAAATCATTGAATATGATGGCAAAGATGACAAAGCAATGTAACAATGCCATTAAGAATAGTAATATTATTTTAATCAAAACTTGTGACTGAGACTTGCAAAGCTATCCAACCCAGGAGCATTGATAGTTTAAAAGAACTACAGAATGCTGTAGGCAGATGTACAGAAACTGACCAAAACTTACCAGCATGCTTTGCAGAGCTAAAAGGCTTTTCAAAGTGAAATAAAATGCTAAAAATTGTTGTCTGCTTTTTCACAGATAAATGAGATAGAAACATAGAAAAATAGGAGGAGGAGTAGGCCATTTGGCCCTGCGAGCCTCCACCACAATTCAATACGATCATGGCTGATCATCCAAACTCAGCACCCTGTTCCCACTTTCTCACCGTATCCCTTGATCCCTTTGGCCCTAAGAACTATATCTAACTCTTTCTTGAACATATTTAATGATTTGGCCTCAACTGCTTTCTGTGATAGAGAATTCCACAGGTTATCCACTCCCTAGGTGAAGAAATCCCTCCTCATCTCAGTCCTAAATGGCTTACCTCTTATCCTTAGACTGTAACCCCTGGTCCTGGACTCCTCCGCCATTGGGAACATCCTTCCTGCATCTAGTCTGTCCAGTCCTGTTAAAATTTTATAGGTTTCTATGAGATGACCTCTCATTCTTCACTGGAAGGTGATAAAAAAACAACACTTTCAGGCATGGTATATCTGGCCGAGAGGCCCAGGGGTCATAAAATAGGACTGAAACCAGCAAACAATCAAACTTCAAACTTACATTTTCCTTTGATGCAAAGTTAGAATCTTATGTTTTGAAAAGTCTAATAAGAAATGATACTGAGCAGAAAGAAAACAGAGAAACAATATCTGCTTCCAGGGGATTATAAAACCCAACCACAGAGATCAGCTAATTTTGATTTTGTGAAAGGGAAATCATATTTAAGCAATTTATTAGAGTTCTTTGAAGAAGTAACAAGTGCTGTGGATAAAGTGAAACCGGTGGATGTGCTGTACTTAGATTTCCAGGAGGCATTTGATAAGGTGCCACATCAAAGGTTATTGTGGAAAGTAAAAACTCACGGTGTAAGGGGTAAAAGTAACATATTGGCATGGATTGAAGATTGGCTGGCTAACAGGAAACAGAGAGTAAGCATAAATAGCTCATTTTCTGGTTGGCAAGATACAATGAGTGGTGTATCGCAGGGAAACCTTTTACAGTTTATGTAAATGTTTTGGATGAAGGGATAAAGGCATGGTTGCTAAATTTGCTGATGACACAAAGATAGGTAGGAAAGTAAGTTGTGAAGAGGACAAAAGGAGGCTACAAAGGGATATAGATAGTGTCACAAAAGGTTTTATTTTAAAATCTTGGACTTCTATGTGTTTCAAAAAAACTGAAAAAAAGGATTTTACTCAGTGAAAGACACCTGCAAAATACTTGGAATTCCTGCAATGTTTTGACAGGAAGTTCAGAACCAGAGTGAACTTTATAGGTGTTTTGAAAGAGAGTTAAACTTGTAAAAGGACAGGAAGGTCAGCAGTTTCAATGAAATCACAAGGGTTTGATCTTTCTTCAGAGCAGCTTTTGAAGCGCGGCAGACACTGGGCTGCATTTTAAGAGTCCGCTGCCAAAGTAGGCAGTGGACGTAACAAAATGTGGCCTGCGCACATGAGCACCACGTCACAGAGCTGCCGCGATTTCAAACACGGCGGCTCATTTGCATGGCCGCGGTGTCTGCCCCTCACAATACTGTGGAGGGGGTGGGCGAGACACCGCAGTCAACGGCATACGGCGCCAATGCACAGGCACTGGTGCCATTTTTAAAAAGCTTACAGCCCTCAATGCACATTTAAAATTTAAAGGGCCAGGTAAGTTAAAGTTTCGCAAAACACAATTAAATGACCTTCCCATGCATTTTCCCACCCCCCCCATAGCATTTCCAAACATTCCTGCTCTGTTGCCCCCCGGCTTTCCTATGTTGAGAATTTGACCTTCCCCCCACCCCCCTCCCACCCACCGCACAAAGTTCGGCAGTCTTGGCCTTTACCCCTTCCCATCATCCCTCCCCCCACCGACCCTGTTCCCCCCTTCCCACACTGAGAAAAAAACCTCCTTCTCCTTCCCCACAGGTGTTGCACCATGTTTCCCCGAACGGGGCCTCAAAGGCGTGGCATTGTCGGTCACCAGAATGAAAATCAGTGCGGCAATTAAGGAAGCAATGGGCCTTCGTTAAATTAGGTATGTGAATTGATTTACATATTGAAATGGGGGTCCCGTCGCTGAGTGGCGTGGCAGCCGCCATGAGGCCTCGCCGCCGCCACTGAGATTGGTATGAGACCTGCCACTGTCGGAGTCAGTGGTGGTCCTCCGCCTTACCGATCTCCATTGCGCTCCCGCCACCATTCCCGATGGCAGAGGTGCTTTAAAATCCAGCACACTGTGTCTGGATATGTGACCACGTTCAGGAAGGTTCTTTTTTCACTTTGGATCCTTTGAAAGCCTGTGAATTGGACAAATGGCTGGCATTTGAAATCTTTGCTTGACCTGCCTGCAGCCAGAGAGAAAAGACCCAGAAAAGTGTTACCTCTCTCTATAAAGGAGACTCGCATCTCTTGAAAAGGAATCCTGCATTGGAACAGTGGCAGATTCCTGTTGCCTCCGGTTTCTGAAGAATTTCTGCATCGAGTGAGCTTCCTGCTGCCTCCTGTGTTCTTAGAAATACTGAAATCTGAAGAATTCTTTTACTGCTAGATTGCTGCTTCAAAACCCAAGCAGATCTGTTGCTACACACCTGATGGAAGACCTATGTGAAGCCTGCTGCAGTTAAATTGCCATGAACACCTACCCATCAAAGACTGTTCATCAACCTTGCCTGGAGAGACTTCAAGTGGCATCTGATTATTCGACTGTGGGGCACCTCATCGTATCGAAAACATCCTACCAGAATGTGAACCTCAATTATTTTTTATTATTCCTTCTATTCCGAAGAAACAGTTGTAATGCAAAGTACCCTTTTGAAACTGGTTCACCATTTCTGTTTGAATGTATGTGTGTGTGCATGATGGTTAAGGGATTAAGGAGTTTTCTCATCTATATAGACTTATCTTGCTAACAGTTAAGACCTATTATTTCTTTTCTAATGAATAGTTAATGTTGTTGTTGTTTAAAGAAACTGGTTTGGTGTGCTTTATTCTGGCGGGAAAAATATAGTGTTTAATTTGGCTAGTCTTCGGTAAGGTGGGAAACTTTATTTGATATGCTATGACCTGTGGCATAGTGGGACTGAATTAACAGGGCATTACTCCTGCCTTGGTCATAACAATAGGTTAAGTGAGTGGACAAAGATCTGGCAAATGGTGTATAATGTGGGAAAATGTGAAATTGTCCATTTTGGCAGGAAGAATAACAAAAAAGCATATTATCTAAATGGGGAAAGATTGTAGAGCTCTGAGGTGCAGAGGGATCAGGGTGTCATAGTGCATGAATCGCAAAGGGTTAGTTTACAGGTTCAGCAAGTAATTAAGAAAGCTAACAGAATGCTATTGTTTATTGCGAGGGGAATTGAATACAAAATTAGGGAGGTTATGCTTCAGTTATACAGGGCATTGGTGAGAGATTACATCTGGAGTACTATGTAATGTTACATCAATGTGCTTTGTTGAATGATAATTTTCTTTCATCCATTGACTGGAGGTATGAATTTGTATTTTTTTAAAGTCATTTTTAAAAAGATATTTAAAAAAGATGACTTTGCTGGCAGCTTAGGACGGTCACCTAGTTTACAACATAGTATCCTACATGCCTGGACTGTGAGGAGGGAGTCAATATGTCTGCTAATTTCCGAGCAAGAATCAAGACCCAGGAAGTTTAAGGGAACTGTTTATTCTCTTTCTTTTATCAAGAAGAAGAAATATTGTTAACTGCTGTGTTTGAATCACTGAGTGACAATCATGTGACAAGTCCCTCCCCATCTATGGTTTCAAGCTGGTGTTTTCTTTGCAACAGAGGAGAAGCAACTGGACTCTGACATGTGCAGACACAGGTTGGGGTCTCTCTCTCTCTCCATTCCAGATTGAAAGCTTTCAAATCCTGCTTGTTGACTGACCACCTTTGCATACTCTGGTTACAATCAGAAACCCCATTGAAGGAAATCATCCACATCACTGTCTCCAAGAGGCCAACCGAACCAATTATTTACCTCTTCAAACTAAAAGCTTCAGGACCACCAATTCAGCTAGAAGCTAGCTGAATCACCAGACTGTATGCCTTTTTTATGGACTCTAACTCAGCCAATCTACCTTTCCCCACTCTGTAACCTATTTATGTGTGTGTGTAAACCTGTAGTGTGTGTGGTGTGAGTGAAAGTTGGCACGTTGTTTATTATTTTTATTAGTTAGGTTTAGGTACAAAAAAGTTAACCTCTTTCTTTGTTAAGTCAAGAAAACCTGTTCAACTAGTTCTTGTTATGATCATAGTAACTAATCAAACACCTACTGAATTGGCCAGTAGATCCACTTTAAGAAACAATTAAACCCATTGTGGTCAAACAAGGAGAGGGAAAAGAGAACCTTCAACCCCTGCTCACTTGACCATAACAGTACAGTATTGGTCTCCTTATTTAAGGAAGGATGTAAATGTGTTGCAAGCATCTCAGAGAAGGTTTACTAGGCTAATATTTGGAATGGGTGGATTGTCTTATGAGGAAAGGTTGGACAGGTTAGGCTTGTATCTGCTGGAGTTCAGAAGAATAAGAGGCGACTTGATTGAAACATATAAGATCCTGAGGAGTCTTGACAGGGTGGATGTGGAAAGGATATTTTCCCTTGTGGGAGAATCTAGAACTAGGGGTCACTATTTAAAAATAAGGGGTAGCCCATTTAAGACAGAGATGAGGAGAATTTTTTTCTCAGAGGGTCTTGAGTCTTTGGAACTTTCTTCCTCAAAAGGCAGTGGAAGCAGAGTCTTTAAATATTTTTAAGGCAGAGATAGATAAATTCTTGATAAGCAAGGAGGTGAAAGGTTATCGGGGTAGGAGGGAATGTGGAGTCGAGGTTACAATCAGATCAGACATGATTTTATTGAATGGCAGGGCAAGCTCGAGGGACCAAATGGCCTCCCCCGTTCCTAATTTGTATGTTCGTATGCACATAAATGGTGTGAAGTTTATTTGGAGGCTGTGAGATGATGATACAAGCTGACATTGATTGATAATGTCAGGGTTTGTCTTCTTTTGAAATATAGACCATCTAATTCCACAAGCAAGCTTTACTGAAAAGGTTTAAGAAACATGAAATTGGTCAAGGCAGGATTTGACCTCATAGTTCAAACAAGGAACCCAAAATTTCATTGTAGCTTAAGGTGGATTTTGATAGGGCAGTACAATGCTGTCAACAAAACATCCATGCCCACCTTTAAAAGAAAGGTATAAAGATCATTGTAAAGAATGATTTGATGCTCCAGTTGCTGTCAGTTGCTGAAGATTATGGTCAACAGGAGGTTACCACTTATCGTGTCATCGTATGTATAACTTCTTGTATTGTATTTGTGACTAATGGGTGTATGTATTGCTAACTGGTATTCCTACAAAATCTAGTAAAGATGTTAGTGTTTAACTTGAGCTTTGAGTGTTGTCGCCTTATTTCTCGTAATTCTCTTGTTCAGACAATAGAATAACCTGTCAACAATAGACAAGGGTTACAATTTATAAACAGGGACAAGGGTTATGATTTATAGAAGGCAAATGACGTTTTGCTTTGTATTGGTAGAACAATGCAAAATAAAACTTAAGAATGCTATGCAGGACAAGCTTACTTGAAGTATTATTTCTAGTTTAGACCCTCAAACATGGCAGGTAGTATCAGAACCATGAAAAACATGCAGAGGACTACAACCACAACAGCTAATACCTCATCTTAAGGTTAGTATAGGCTCAAGGAGAGCAAGATATTTTCATTACTGACAGGCTTAGATAAGTTATACAAAGAAAACTGCTCCCATTAACCTGATGGTGCAAGGACTAGGGGTCACAGATTTAAGGTTTTGGGCAAGAGATACAGCAGGAATGTGAGAAAAAACTTTTTTGTGCAGTGCGTGGTAATGACCTGGAACTAGCTGCCCACAAGGGTGGTGGAAGTGGAGACAATCAATGATTTCAAAAGGAAATTGGATGGCCTTGCAGGGCTATGGGCATTGATTGAGGAAGTGGAGCCAGTGTGATGAATGGCCTCCCTGTATGCTGTAAATGTATGACTCTATGGGCTGTATTTTAAAAGCCTGACGCCGACATTGCCAGAAACGTTTGTGGCCCGCACACAGGGGGCCCACGTCGTGGAAATGCAGCGATTCCAAATGCGGCAGCTGATTAGCATGGCTGGGATGACCAACCCCCCTGTTGACGTAGAGGGGGCGGGCGAGCCGTCCCCAGCAACTGTGTCCGCGCCAATGTGCAGGTGCCGGCACCATTTATAAAGGGCTTCGAGCCCTTAATGACAAGTGCATTTTTTAAAGGGCCAGTTTGAAAAAATGAATGCAAAAGGTCTTTCCATGCCCTCTCTCACCAATCCCCCCCAACCCCTGCCCCAATGGCAGGAAACATCATTCCTGCTCTTTCCCCCCCACCGGAACACCTACCGTTATTAAATGAACTTCCCCCTGCAAAAGGTCATACCCCTTGTCCTTTACCCCTTCCCATCACCTTCCCAACCAATCCAAAGTGTTTAACTCCACTCCCCCACGGAGAAAATCACCTCCTCCCCCCTCCCCACACGTGTCGCACCTCGTTTTCCCGAACGGGGATTCGAAGGCACGCCATTGTCAGCCGCTGGAATGAAGATCCCAATCTGCTGGAAGAATTGCTGCGGCCTGCATATCAACTAAAGGTAAGTTCTCATTAGCATATTATAATGCTGGTGTGTCACTGAGCGGCAAGGCGGATGCCACAAGGCCCTGCCGCCGCCGCCGAGATTGGGACAGGGCCTGCCGGTGTTGGGGTTGGTGGTGGACCTCATCCGTTGCTAGCTTCATTCCCCACCCCACCCCCCACCCCACTATTCTTCCCGGCGTAGAAGAGCCTTTAAACTCCAGCCCTATGACTCTATTACAGAAGCGTAGGATTTAAGGAGATATGGTTGACAGTTTTAAAATGATAAACAGATTTGATTCTGTCCCGTTGAACAAGTCTAACTGATGAATAAGGATGGAAGAATTAGAGGGAATGCACATAAAGTATGCAGACAAACTGTTAGGTTAAATGTTTATAAGTATTTTTACAGAGAATTATTGGTTTCTGGAACAAATTACCAAAACACACATCAAATGTTACTTCACTGTAGCCTCTCAAAAGGAAGATAACGTTCCTGAGATGAAGACATTTCCAGTTATGGTGGGTAAGTCAAAGTACAACTAAGAATAATATAATTTATGAGCTACAGCCCTCTCTTTGGTTTCTGTTTGATTTCTTTAGGGTTTCAGAGAAGCACTATTTCACACAAAGAATAGTAGAAATCTGGAACCCACTTCCTCAAAAGGATATGAATGCTGATCAATTGAAATTTTCAAGACTGAGATCGATAGATTTTTGTTAGGTAAGTGTGCCACGGGATATGGAACAGAGAGGTGGGTAAATGGAGTTGAGGTGCAGATCAGCTATGATCAAACTGAACAGGCTTGAGGAGATAAGGGGCCTGTTCCAATGCTTCAATGTTCCTATGCTTCCCAGAGTGTTTTCTAAATTGCTCTGTTTTCTTCTCCACCCAAAGGATTGCAAAAATGGGCCAGAGGTGTGGCTGTGGGTCAATGGTGTATAATTTGCCCCGTGTATGTATTGGATGAGGTTTAATGAATTGAATGCTTATTTTTCTCATCTGTCTTTTCATGTTTCTATATCTCTGATTCATGCCACCTGTTCCAAGGTACATCCACATCTAACAAAAAGTCTGTCTGACACACATTAGTTCAAACCTACATTTAATGGCTAACCAACATGTGTGCCTTCCAATTCTTAACTTCCACTGTACATCCCTTAGTACAGATGCTGCTTCAATCCTTATGTTTTTCCTCAGTGTTAGGAAGGTGCAGGGTGACTGGTTTGTGCATTAGTCAAGGTGCCTTTTTGAACTGTGGTGCTCGCCTTAGGTCACCCAAATCTTAGGTGCTGGCTGCATCTTCTGTGCTATTGCAAGGCAAACATAGTTCTGCTCTTCCCTCTGTTGTGCAGATATCGGAAGAGGTTTGTGACAGGCACTGTTCCAAAAGACAAATCTGACTGTCACTGGCTCTGTATGACCACTGACCTGTGGGAAAACAAATCAAATGATGAGGCTGTTCAATCTCTGAAAAATGGCCTGGTGCCGATAGCCTATATTTTCAGAGCCTTTATCGCAGTAGCATAGCATCCTCTTCAAAGCTGGAATGTTTTTTTTTATTAATTCACAGGATGTGGGCGTCACTGGCAAGGCCAGCATTATTGCCCATCCCTAATTGCCCTTGAGAAGGTGGTGGTGAGCTGCCTTCTTGAACCGCTGCAGTCCTTGTGGGGTAGGTACACCCACAGTGCTGATAGGGAGGGAGGTCCAGGATTTTGACCCAAGGACCGTGAAGGAGTGGTGATATAGCTCAAAGTCAGGATGGTGTGTGGCTTAGAGGGGAACCTGGAGGTGGTGGTAATCCCATGCTTCTGCTTCCCTTGTTCTTCTAGGTGGTAGAGGTTACAGGTTTGGAAGGTGCTATCATAGTAGCCTTGACGAGTTGCTGCAGTGAATCTTATAGATGGTACACACTGCTGCTATTGTGTGCTGGTGGTAGAATCCATGATACCGTTGGGCAAAGTTTCCACAATATCCCCATTGTGTGAGGATAGGTTTGATACTACTATAACTGCCCCATTGTCAGATATAGCTTGACAAGTCTAAGCATATTATATTTATATATAACATATATATTATATATATAAATAATATATGCAAAATATATACATATGCATAGATATAGGGAACTGTAGGGTGACAAAGTACATTCATAGTCTCTGGAACTATATCCCAGCATAAAACAATGTCTGAGGCAGAGAAGGGGAAAAATATCTCTTTTGAGTTGGTAGGCTTACTGTAGTTTGGAGACTGGAAAGTGGCCCTCCTCAAATGTGTTTGACTGTACCTGTATCACCCTCTTCCTCCCTGTAGCTGTAGGGTGAAGTGAATGAGCTGCAACTGATCACATCACTGTGAGCTGGCCGTCCATACCAGACCAGCAAGCCAAGCGTAAAACTACAAGAGAAAGCAAATGGAGTAAAACAATGAAAATAAAAGAAAAAACAGGAAGAAAAAATATACAAAGAGAGGCTGAGACAGGAAGAAATAAGAAGTATTCTTTCTGCAAATTCGGACATGACGGGGAGAAAAAGAAACACACAAAGAGAGTGCGAAAGCCAGGGAGCAAGAAAATCAGAAGGGAAATGGTTCATACAACACACAATTAAATCTGCTCTTCCTCTATAAAACAGCATGATGAGTGTCTGTCTCAGCTACAGTACTGAAAAGACAAGATGCATGATCCCCATACGTATGCACATAACACAGAATTACTAAGTACACAATCAAAACGCTATGCATGATTTCTCCACAGAAGATGACATATTTCGATATCTGTAACCTATTGGAAATGAATCACGGCCACAAAATGGCTCCCAAATGGACAATAAGCCATAACCTGTTGTAATGAAATTTCAAATTGTAAATGTTTTTAATGCCACAATAACCATTTAGTTGGTCTGTTGAGACATATTTCTGAAGTATGAAAACCATCAATTACTGTACTGCACAAAAACCCTTTCTGAATGTAGATCAGCATTTTTGTACCATTCAACACACATTAATTAAAGTGCCTGGCAAGCGCACTTGAAACATGTCAGACCTTTCACCTACTATGCTTTGTTCACCTTCTCTGTTGAAAATGTAGCCCTAAGCCTATCTGTTGAGGGAGTCAGCGATAAACGGTCATCAGTTCAGAACTGTTGTTAAGAGAATGTGGAAGCAAGCTGTAGAGCTATTTCTTTAAGTTAGGTGTTGTGAGAATGTGGAATGCTTTGCTACAGGGAGTTGTTGAGGCAGAGATCATTGCAATTTTAAAGAAAAATTGGGTAAAGATTTGATGGTACAGCTACAGGGAGAGTGCAAGACAGTGGATTAATTTTGGATTAGAGCTAGCACAGATATGATGAGTCAAATGCCCTGCTTTTGTGCTGTAAAGATCTGTGGTTCTACATGAGGAGGAAACCTTGCAATCCCTGAAAAGTACACAGGAGGAAAAGTGGAAGATAAGGAAGTAGAGGGAGAGGAGCCAGTTCTAGGTTAGTCAGAGCATTCATCTTCTGTTCCCTTTTATATTCCTGTAACTCTCCTAATCATTCATCAAATTACAGGGCATAATTACATTCTCAGGTTATTCCTAGTACTGAAAGTAAATAGGTCTCAGCTTCTCAGCTCCCCATACATACCTTTCTCCTTGTTCTCTCCTGAATGTGCCACAGAAACAAGAAAATGTTGGAGATGGAGCATCAAGAGAAACCTGGACCCTCTGTTTCACGCCCTGCCAGTACTTCTTCACATGCAGTCAGTCACCCGCTTCCTCTAAAGGACAAGCATAGGGAGCATTGTTTAGTTAGTCAGAGGGCAGTGCACAGGGTCATGCATAGAGCAGGAGTGTGCAGGGGAGCTGGAAGTGCAAGATGAAGAGGTCAGAAGAACAGGAGATTCAGCCCTTGGCTGAGGAATCGCAAGAGCCACTGCTAAATTCATCTGGTTCACATTTTAGGAAGATAAGGCAGTCCCCTAAAACAGATGTTAGGTACCTTTCAGCTAAGGATCCCTCTGGGTAATTTGTTTTCAATGAGCTGAGCACATGCTGGGCCTGCCCCACTCAGGATTCTTCAGTGACCACTGCAACCACCAATGAAAGGTAAAATTTTTAAAATAAAATTTTAATCTTGTATATATAATGTTGATGAAGTCCGAGGCTCTGTTTTGAACCAGCCACAGGCCCCCCAGTTGAAAGTTGATAAATTTCCTGGACTTGATGATCTACATCCCAGAGTGTTGAAAGAGGTGTCTGTAGAGATAATGGATGCTTTGGTGGTCATCTTCCAAGATTCTATAGATTTTGGAGCAGTTCGTAAAGATTGGAAGGTAACTAATGCAACCCCACTATTTAAGAAAGGAGGAAAAGAGAAAATGAGGAATGACAGACCTGTTAGCCTGATGTCAGTAGAAGGGAAAATGATAGAGGCATGCGTGTGGAAGGAGACAGGGCTCCAGCACAACACGCAGCACCGCAGGGCAAAACTGCACAAACACCGAAAAAGGGCACGCAAAGCCAGCGAGGCAGCACGGCAAGCCCACAGTCAACTATGTCAAGCTCTCCTCCTACTCCTCGTCGTCGTCGTCCAGAACCACTAAACCACGTCGACCACTGGCAACAACCATCGAGACCGAACCACATGGTTTGCGTCCACCGACATGCCACACCGAGTCTCTCTCTCTCTCTATGCCGATTCACCAGGCAATGTTTTTCAAGCTTTCCCATCTCTGCTCTACACACTCCACAGAGAGTCAACTCTGCCCCATGATCCATTCGGAGGCTAACGGCCTGGCAACAAGCAGTCCCAGCACTGACGCAGTCATTCGTTTGCAACCCACTGACAGCCATCTTGGGAAAAGCAGAGGCTGGCCGAGACCAGTGCCGGCGCGCCCGGAGGCCCACGCCAGACTGCCCCGCACGATTAAATGGAGGGACAGAGGTCGAACTCTCCCAAAGGCGGAGTAAACTCCAGGTCTGCACTTAGGGGGATGAAGAGGAGCAAAGGAACCTCTGCGACAAAACCCCAGCCGCCCTCCCGCTGGCAAAGGCGAGCGCGATTGATTGTCAAGCTACCCTCAGACAGGCGTAGCCCCGGGAGGAACCCGGGGCCGCAAAGTGCATTCAAAGTGTCGATGATCAATGTGTCCTGCAATTCACATTAATTCTCGCAGCTAGCTGCGTTCTTCATCGACGCACGAGCCGAGTGATCCACTGCTAAGAGTTGTCTTAGGTTTATGGCCCGTCCCTCGCGCGAGGGGTCGAACCCGGAACGTGCGAACGCTCCCCTCCCCAATGGGATTGGGGGAGCCCCAGCCTGGCACGGCCCTTCGGATTTCAGTCGAACAATCACAATGACCAAAGAAAAGTTTCACGCGGCCAACGCAATGTGTTTTGGCGAGCGAGGGAAAACAAGGTCTTGGAACAGATTGGGGGGCGGCGGTGAGCAGGCACCCAGAGGAAAACCAAAGTCTATGACATGTCTGTTGGTACAGTGAGAAAAGCAAAGAAGGGGGGAAAAGGTTGATGGCAGAGCAACCGACCTTCATACAGATATATATGTCAAAAACTATGCCCACAAAAGACTTGGTGCGAAATAACAAGGCTCCTTGTGAACGGTTATCTTTGTCTGTCAGGCGCACATTGTGGCGGCGTCGCCTGGTTTCCTTGGGTTGCACGACATGTATATCCTATTCTCAAACGAAAGGTGCGTGCCCAGAATCTTGTCCAATTTAGGTGACGCACGCCGGCTGGCATCACCTCTCCGTGCGAGTGCCGAAAGCTCTGGTCAACCTGTTTGGCTACGCTGGTTGTGGTTGCTCCTTACAGTGATGGGGATGAAAACCGATGTGAGTTTACAGTTGACCAGGCAACGTCAACCAAGTTGCATGCCCCCCCCAACACTGTGTGAAAGAAAAGTGCATGCCCAGGTCACTCGATTGATACGGCGAGGATTGTCCGACGTTGGAGGGCCCAGGCGGGCTAGCATTTATTAGCTGGTGTTTCAGGCTCAGTAGTTACCTCCTGTTTCTGTCCCTCATGTCAGACGGACATTCCTCTCAAGGGTTTGACCACTTGGTCGTCGGCGTATACGGTAGGACTCGTAGCGCCGTCTCCTGTGTGCTAATCTTTGTGCTGTTAGTGTGAGGCCGAGACGTCCCACTGGTCGCTACCGCAGTGGTCCGATTGTGAAGCTCCGGAGCGGGGCGTCCCGTTCCGGCCAGCTTGAGCACTCGATTTCTCTAGCACCAGAGCAAGGGCACACATGCGGTGTGTGTGTGTATGCTTTGTATTTGTTGGTTACCGTTTTTGTTGCACGAATGAAAAATTGAACCCGGTGCCAACCTCCCTGTCATGGGGAGGCCATGTGCCCCAGCTTCTCAGACACAGCCCCGCCCCTTTCCAGCGGTGTCGCGTCGAAAGGAGAGGGTCTTGGTGGCTTTACCCCGAGCGTGTTCACGACTTCCTTGGCAACCTGCGTGCAAGTGCTTTCGGCTCCGTGTGTTTCCCTTTGCAGCACTTTGGCGCGCACACACACATATAAACGGACCAGAGAGCAACACACTGAAGTGCAGGGTCGGGCGGCACCCACAAAAACCAAGTCTTGTTGTAAACGGTGAGGCAGAATCAAGAGATCAGCAAGACTTGTCCTTAAAAGGTGTGCTTGCGTATGTGAACCCGAAGTGTCGGTTGGTCTCAGTTGTGCCCGGCAAGGTGGGCTGCTTTGCCCTTGGCTCCTTGTTCCGTCAACCCGCGCGCACCCGGTTTTTGTCGGCTTGGCTCCCTGTCTTGTCAGCTGCCGTTGGATAATTGGACACTTAGAAAATATTTTTTTATTATTATTTGTTCATGGGATGTAGGCATTGCTGGCCAGGCCAGCATTTATTGCCCATCCTGAATTGCCCATGAGGAGGTGGTGGCGAGCTGCCTTCTTGACCATGCAGTCCATGTGGGGTAGGTGCATCAACTGTTAGGAAGGAAGTTCCAGGATTTTGACCCAGCGACAGTGAAGGCACAGTGATATAGCTACAAGTCAGGATGGTGTGTGGCCTGGAGGGGAACTTGCCGGTGGTGGTGTTCCCATGCATCTGCTGCCCTTGTCCTTCAAGGTGGTAGAGGTCATGTGTTTGGAAGGTGCTGTCTAAGGAGCCTTGGTGCATTGCTGCAGTGCATTTTGTAGAGGGTACACGCTGCTGCCACAATGTGCCGCTGGTGGAAGGGGTGCCAATCAAATGGGCTGCTTTGTCCTGGATGGTGTCTTGTGTTGTTGGAGCTGCAACCATCCAAGCAAGTGGAGAGTATTCCATCACACGCCTGACTTTTATAATTCATTCATGGCATGTGAACATCGCTGGCTAGGCCAGTATTTATTGCCCATCCCTAATTGCCCTTGAACTGAGTGGCTTGCTATGCCATCTCAGATGGCATTTAAGATTCAACCACATTGCTGTGGACCTTGAGTCACATGTTGGCCAGAGCAGGTAAGGAGAGCAGATTTCCTTCCCTCGAGGGCATCAGTGAATCAGATGGGATTTTACAACAATGGTTTCATGGCCACCATTAGACTGGCATTGAATTCAAATTTCACCATCTGCTGTGGTGGGATTTGAACCCATGTCCCCAGAGCACTAGCCTGGGTCTCTGGGCTACTAGTCCAGTGACATTACCACTACTCAACCGCTGCCCCTCTTGTGCATTGTAGATGGTGGACAAGCATTGGGAGACAGGAGGTGAGTTACTCGCCGCAGAATTCCCAGCCTCTGACCTGCTTTTCTAGCCACAGTATTGACGTAGCTGGTCCAGTTCAGGTTCTGGTCAATGGTGACCCCAGGATGTTGATAGTGGGGGATTCACTGATGGTGATGCCATTGAACATCAAGGGAGTTGGTTAGATTCTCTCTTGTTTGAGATGGTCATCGTCTGGCACTTGTCTGGTGCAAATGTTACTTGCCACTTATCAGCCCAAGCCGGAACATTGTCCAGGTCTTGCTGCATCTGGACACAGGCTGCTTCAGTGTCTGAGGAGTCATGAATGGTGCTGAACATTGTGCAATCATCAGCGAACATCCACACTTCTGAACTTATGATGGAGGAAAGTTTGCTGATGACACAAAAGTAGGTGGGAATATACGTTTAGAGATACAGCACTGAAACAGGCCCTTTGGCCCACCGAATCTGTGCCGACCATCAACCACCCATATATACTAATCCTACACTAATTCCATATTCCTACCACATCCCCACCCGTCCCTATATTTCCCTACCACCTATCTATACTAGGGGCAATTTATAATGGCCAATTTACCTACCAACCTGCAAGTCTTTTGGCTTGTGGGAGGAAACCGGAGCACCCGGAGAAAACCCCACGCAGACACAGGGAGAACTTGAAAACTCCACACAGGCAGTACCCAGAATTGAACCCGGGTCGCTGGAGCTGTGAGGCTGCGGTGCTAACCACTGCGCCACTGTGCCGCCGTTGTAAGGTGAATACAAAGCGACTTCAAGGGAATTTAGCAGGCTAATTGAGTGGACAAGAACATGGTAGATGGAATAGGATGTGGAAAATGTGAAGTTATCCACTTTGGTTGGAAAAGCAGAAATGCAGAATATTACTTAAATGGTGAGAGATTAGGAAGTGTTGATGTCCAAAGGGACCTGGGTGTCCCTGTTCATAAGTCACTGAAAGCTAGCATGCAGGTGCTGCAAACAGTTAGGAAGGCAAGTGGTATGTTGGCCTTTATTGCAAGAGGATTTGAGCACAGGAGTAAATACGTCTTGCTGCAATTGTATAGAACCCTGGTGAGATTGCACCTGGACTATTGTGCACAGTTTTGGTCTCCTTACCTAAGAAAGGATATACTTGCCATTGAGGGAGGGCAACGAAAGTTCACCAGACTGATTCCTGGAATGGCAGGATTGTCCTATGAGGAGAAATTGAGGAGACTGGGCCTGTATGCTCTAGAATTCAGAAGAATAAGAGGTGATCTCCTTGAGGGATACAAAAGTCATACAGGGCTCGATAGGGTAGATGCAAAAAGGATGTTTCCTTTGGCTGTGGGGGGGAGGGGGGGTCTAGAACCAGGGGACACAGTCTCAGAATAAGAGGTAGGCCATTTTCTGTGATGAGATGAGGAGAAATTTCTTCACACAGAGGCTGGTGAATCTTTGGAATTGTCTACCCCAGTGGGCTATGGAGATTCAGTCGTCATTTATTATGTTCAAGACAGAGATCAATAAGATATTAAAGATATCAAGGGATATGGGGATAGTGTGGGAAAATGGCATTGAGATAGAAGATTAGCCAGGATCTAGTTGAATGGCAGAGCAGGCTGGAGGGGCCGAATGACCTACTCCTGCTCCTATTTTCTATTTTCCTATGCCCTTGCAGTGCTGAGTATTGGCCCGAAGACAGGTCCAGATGAATTTCAAACACATCAGATGGTCATTTCTCACTGCTGTTATTGTCACTTGCCATAGGCAAAAGCAAAATACTGCAGATGGTGAAAATCTGAAATAAAACCAGAAAATGTTGTAAATAGTCAATGGATTAAACATCCACTCTCTTCGTCACCAGTGCAGCGTGCACCATCTATAAGATTCACAGCAGCATGGCCAATGTCTCCTTGATAGCACCGTCGAAATCCACGACCTCTACCACCTACAAGGGCAACAGGCACATGGAGCACCATCACTTGAAAGTTCCCCTCCAAGCCACACACCACGCCGATTTGGAAATATATTGTTGTTCCTTCACTGTCACTGGGTCAAAATCCTGCAACTCCCTCCCCAACAGCACTGTTGGTGTACCTACACCACAACGACTGGTTCAAGAAGGCAGCTCACCACCAACTTCTCAAGGGGGATTAGGGATGGGAAATAAATCCTGGCCTTGTCAGTGATGCTCACAACTCATGAATGAATAAAAAAAGGTCTGGCAACATCTGTGGAGACAGAGACAAAGTTAATGTTTCAGATCAATGACCTTTTGTCAGAACCTAGTTCTAATGTAAGGTCTTGAAATTTTCCGTCGAATTTTTACTTATCGGACCAGCCAGGGAGTGTGGAGAGGGGAGGTGGGGTGGTGAGTGCGGTGAGGTCAGAAAGGCACAGCGAGCCCAGAAGGTGGGATTCCCCGTACACTGTGGAGTTTTAACCCTTCGGTTCCCTGCGCAAAAGCCAAGACTGATTGGCATGCTTGGTTTCTAGTTGGGTGGGAATTTGGTTGGTGAAGGCAGCAGGACAGTGAGGTGTATCGGGGTGCAGTCTGGGGGGCAACAGTGGAGGGGATGAGAGGGGGCATATTGGGGAGGCATGGGGTTGAATGAGGTAGGGGCAGGTGGGGTGATTGCGGTTGGGATTTGAGGGGGTCAATTGCACAAGCTGTTAATCTCAGGGTCCAGAGGTTGGAGGCCTTGATGGGAGGGCGGTTGGGGAGAAATTGGAATCAGACACATGGGGCGGTGGGGCAGGTGGGAGTCTGAGTGGATTGGAGGCCTGGTGTGTGGTGAGGTCGGCGACCTTGAGGAGGGGGGATAATCAGAAGCCTGGTTGGAGGATTCAAGGCCTGACGGGGGCCGAAGGCAGGATTGGCAGTCTCATGGGGCAGCTCAAGAGTGTTGGAGCATGCCCGATCATGGGGGTTCCTCAGTCAAACACAGTGGATCACAGAGTTAAGTGTAAAGATCCACCAAATCCTCACTTGGATGTAGCTTCTGAGGTACAGGAAAACCAGCCAACCAGAGTTAAGGTTCTGAAGCTGAATGACAATGATGCTCACAGCCTCATTGTAATATTTGTTGTACCAATCTATCTCCTTGGAGTGGGTGAACTGCCCGCCCACCTTCTGACCTCAGTTAAAGGGCAGGTTGGAAGCGGCTTTGCGTCAGGTATCTGATTCTTAAGACATTAACACCTCCCCCTCCCTGCACCCAATCCAAATCCAGCTGTTTTTTAGGTTAAAGCTCCGCCCCGCTAAACATCTTTCTCTCTCCACAGATGCTGCCTTACCTGCTGAGTATTTTCAGCATTTTCTGCTTTTACTTGCTGTACACAAATTAGCTGCTGTGTTACCTGTAGTACAGCAGTGACTATAATTCCAAAATGCCTCATTGTCTGCAAGGTGCTTTGCAAGATCCTGAGGTTGTGAAAGGCCCTATATAAATACAAGTTCTTTATTTCAATCATAATGCATTAGACACTGGGGAGAGATATTGCAATCAACTCTTTTCAATACATAGAAATTAGTTGAAGCACGGCCAATTGTTCTGCCGGGGTTTTAGAAATATCTAGCTGAGAAAACTGTCCTTGCTCTGGTTGCTGTTATACTGTGACTAGTCTGAAGCAGAACCAGTCTACAGTGGTGCTTCATATTCTCTTTTGGCTTCTTGGATATGTCAGTGGACACCAGGGCCAAAGGATCAGTCTAAAGAGAATATTTCTTGATATGCTTTGTGAAGTAATGGTACTAAATATCCATTTGCTATATACAGCACATATAAAAAGCAGTACTGGGATCCCTATTAAAGTTCTCCATCAATCCAGCTAGGCCAAAGACTCAGAAGAATCAGCATTCTGCTGAAGCTTGACATTTCCATTCTCTGTCTTGGCCTATTCAAACTAAATTAGGTGTCAAATTCAAGGCAATTATCTTACATGAAACTCATGTGTACCGTGCAACAGACAGTGATAGACAGAACTCAGTTCAGGTTTGACCTTTAATGATGGGAAAAAGCCTCCATTTGCTTCTCCTGGGCCTGAACTGAGCCCACGGCCGTTCAGTGAGCATCTGCACCTGGCATGTATTATTCAGCTTTTGACACGTGCCCTCTAGTTACTTTTTAAAGATATGATTCATGCATTTCATTTTTAACAGAAATTCATTTCAGAACCTTTTCATTATTTAAACACTCACATTGTTCTGAGGGATAACTGATCGATGGAAGAATGTCAGACAGCTCCCTCATTGAATTGCAGGGGTCGATGACAAAATCACTCACTGGTAGTTCTGCATCAGAGATTTAATGCCCACCAAACTTAGCTTTGAATTGGCTGGGAAAGGGGTCTTCGAATCCAGTTCTCAGCCAATAAAATCATTTCAGCTGAAAGTTGCTCACACCTCCAATGTGAGGCAAAGGGTTACAGCAACTTAAATATCTGAAAGTTAAGCAAGTGTTACGCCCAGGTGAGAAGGGGTCTAGGGGTTCCCTCTCAGCCTTTGCCTGGCTTAACCTTAACAGGGTTTAATTTTAGAAACACTGTTTTTAGTTCCCCCTCAGTGAGTCCTTGTTCACTGCTCCAATTGTAAGGCAAAGAAATCAGACAGGTTTCCTTTGATTTAAACAAGAAAGGTGGAAGTTTATTAATCTTAAACTCTAATCCAATTAACAACTACGAATATACAACACGACCACGCTAGTATGCATACGCACACACAGATAGAGACAGAAAAAGTATAAAAGAATAAAGCAGAAAAGTTTGAGGCAATATCAGGATTATAATTACAGTCCTTTGAGTTCAATGTGGAGTCTTTGGTTGCCGGTAAGTCCTACAATTTGTTGGGGCCTAGTGCATGCTTCAGCTTGTTTCAATCTCGGAGTCTTTTCTCTCTTGAGGTTTGCATGTTTTCTGTGGGTCTAGTGGCTTCAGAGAAAGCGGGAGAGAGTGAGAGAGAGAGAGAGAGGAGAGAGAGAGAACCAGAAGAGAGGCTTCTTTGTTCCAGCTTCAGTTGCAAACTACAGTCTCAATTCAAATTGTCCTGTCTCTCATTCAAAGTCTGGATCAGCTGGTTAGTCATGTGACCAACTGGTTGAACCAGTCCTGTCTTTTGTGGATTGTATCATTTTAGCAGTCCCGGGAAGGCTCTTCCTTACACCTTCAATGTCTGGTGATCAAAATCCATCTGGGTTAATTGGCCCAGGGAGTAGTTCTTTGTCTCCACAAGCACCGTCCCTTAGTATGCAAATGTCCTCCAGTCAAAGGTCTGGTGATCTCTTTAGCAAGTCATTTCTTCCTCCAGTAACAGTTTAAAATCAATGTTCATATGACAAAATTAATATGCCTCATTCTTGGCAGGTAGGGGTCTGCATGACAAAAGATAAAACAATATTCTTGGATAGACAAGATAAAATTAAATATAAAATTGAAAACAGAAAATAGATGAAATTCCTCTTCAACAAAAGGGCGGCAACACCTCCTTTCCTCCAGTGTTAATGGTCCATTGATGAAGTCAAAGAAATGAGCTGTTTCAACATAAATGAGCAATAGATTCCATTTCATTCTTAGGATGCAATTATTAAAACTATTTTTTTTGGATATGAGCATATCATATAAAAACATCTCAAAGCTCTTCACATTTACTTCACAATTAATTTCTTCACGGTGATTGTTCATGAATTGACAGTCATTCTGAACAACAGGATCCCACAAACAGAGGATTAAATGAATAACTAGCCATTCTATTTTAGTAGCATTGAGAGTGAGGCATGTTGAGGAGTATACTGGAAGAATTCTCTGTTCTCTTTTTAAACAGTGTATCATGAGTTCTGGAGAAGTACTTATATTAACATAATTCTCCTGGCACGAGGCTTTGCTTGATGAGAGTGTAGATTGAGAATTGGGGTACTGCATCCAGAGCCTGTATGATTTTTTTTTTGCCTGTTAAAATGAATGAATGAAAAATTGCATGAACCCTGAACCAGGCAATCACACCTCCATGACAGATTACCCAAAATGTGCTTCCATTAGAAGAAAAATGCATCAGGGTTGCTAACTTATAAAATTGACTCTGAGATCTTTAATGTGCAACTGAACTGAAACATTAAGAAGCAACGAAATACAGAGAAAGCTATGGGCCCCGACAACATCCAACCTGTAATTATAAAGAATTGCGGACTAAAGCTCGCCACCCACCCAGACACGATGTTCCAATCCAGCTGTTACACAGGCATTGGCTTGACAATATGGACATTTACCAGGTACGTCCTATACTCAATAAGCAAATTTGTCCTGGCCAATGACTATCATATCAGTGTCCTCAGCTAACTGATTGAAGGAGTTGTCAGTAGTTCCTTTCACCAGAAATATCAGGCTCCATACCTCATCACAACCTGAAACTGGGCGAGAGCTGAATTCTGGAAGAAAGATTATAGTTATCACCTTTTGGTATCAAGTTGTGAGTGTGCCACCAAGGAGCATTAGAAAAACTGAGGTCAGTGGGTTAACCCCTCCAGTGGCTGGAGTCATGTCTGACATGGAAGAAAATGGCCCTGGTTGTTAGAAGCCAATCAGTTCCAGGAAGTTGTGGGAGTATTCCTTGGCCCAAGCATCATCAGTTTCTTTACCAATGACCTTCCATCCATCACAAGGTCAGGAGTGGGGCTCTTTACTGTTGACTTCATGGTGTTTCCTTGCATTTACAACGCCTCCTCTAATAAAGCAGCCTATGCTGACCTACACCAGGACCTGGGCAGATAAGTGAAGGGAACATTCGCATCTCATAACTGCTAGGCAATGATCACTTCCAACAAAGTAAAAGTCTAACCTGGCCTTTAATTGCAGTATTATTCCAAAGTCTGCCATCATCAACATTTTAGGCTTTATCAGTGATCAGAGTAGAATGTAACCAGTCATATCAACATTTTGACTGCACAAGCAGAGCATTGGCTGGGTACCCTGCAATGAGTGTTTCACCTCCTGTCATCTTAAAGCTTTAACAATGCTTGAATTGGTTTTGTGGGGAAATGCTGACCATTTGCACTGCAGTAACTTTTCAATCTATAGCAATAGCATTTCCCAGCCACATCTCATTGACTCTGATTGGGGCTTGATGGTACCTCATTAAATCAATGTTTAACTCCAGGTAGTGAATGTGGAAGCTATTTTCCATCGGGACAGTACTGCACCTGAGCCAGTTTCTGTCCTCCCACATGCACATTCTTCTAGTAGAGGACTCTAGATATTGATCAGTAGCAGGAATCCCAGCTGCTTTACCCTTTGTGCTCCATCATCACTGGTGAGACTAGGAATCCAGCCCAGGATTTTCTTGATCTGCATGGCTCAGTAAAACATAGAATTTACTCAGGTACACTTTTGGATTAATCTATAAGAAATTTTTGAACTTATAATTTTAAAGAAAGAGTTGATAAAAGTCAGAGGCAGGTACTAAGCTACCAGCTGTGTCAATCTCCAATGGTACAGAAACATCGAGATGTAAGGCAGGGGCCTTCGTACTTAGCTGCTGAAGCTCTTTCCATTACAACTTGATACAAAATCTTTACTATTAATTTTAAATTGCTTTGTTTCCTTTATAACTGAGAAGCAGCTGGTGACATTTAACCCTGAGTTTAAAATGATTAATTGAATGAATGAGTGCTGTAAAATTGTTAATTGTGCTTGGATACTTGCAGGCATTGTTCAGTTAGTAGCACTCTGACCTCTGAATCAAAAGGTTAAGTGTTCAAATCCCACTTGAGAGAGTTGTACACAAAAATCTATGCTGATGCTCCAGTATAGTACTGAGAGAATGCTGCACTGTCAGATGAGCTGTTAAACTGAAGCCTCATCGACTCTCTCAAGTGAATGTAAAAGATTTCAAAGAACAGCAGCAGAGAGTTATTTATTCCTCAATCAGAATCACTACAGTAACAGATGATCTGATCATTATCACATTGCTGTTTGTGGGAACTTGCTGTGTGAAAATTGACTCCTGTGTTTCCTACATTACAACTGTGATTGTACTTCATTGACTGTGAAGCACCTTGTACATAAATCTTTTTTGCATTCCCTCTTCCAAGTTATAGGATGTTTTTTGTGGACAAACATTTTTTTCATCCTGCACTTGACGCTATTTATTATGGTACATTATGTCAATGCTGAAAATGCTGCAAAACACGATTGAATTTCTTTGTCAGCAAAAAGAACTTTGCCTTTCAAAACAGAAAATAAAAGGAATGTATGCTTATAAATCAATGGTTAGGCCTAAGCTGGAGTATTGTATCCAATTTTGAGCATAGTACTTCAGGAGGAATGACAAGGTACAAAGGAGAT
The DNA here is from genome assembly GCF_036365525.1 of Heterodontus francisci. Lineage (NCBI taxonomy): Eukaryota > Metazoa > Chordata > Chondrichthyes > Heterodontiformes > Heterodontidae > Heterodontus > Heterodontus francisci. The sequence goes on from NC_090375.1 coordinate 45,357,515, forward strand.
TTACCTGAATTATATCAGAAATGAAGGGCTGCAGTTATGTGGAGAGGCTGGGATTGTTCTCTTTGGAGCAAAGAATTTTAAATGGAGATTTAATAGAGATTTCCAAAATTGGGGTTTTTGTAGAGTAAATAAGAAGAAACTGTTTTTATTGGCGAGACGGTCAGTATTCACAGGACAGAGATTTAAGATGATTGGCAAAAGAACCAGAGGGGAGATGAGAAGTTTTTTTTTTAGGCAAAGAGTTATGATCGAGAATGCACTGCTTGAAAGGGTTTGGGTTCCGCCGGGGCCACTCAGCTCCAGACGTCATTATAACCTTGGTTCAAACATGGGCAAAAGAGCTGAACTCAAGAGGTGAGGTGAGAATGAATGCCCTTGACATCAAGGAACCCCAGCAAAACTGGACTAAATGGGAATCAGGGGGGAAACTGTCTTCTGGTTGAAGTCATACCTCGCGCAAAGGAAGATGGTTGTGGTTGTTGGAGGTCAATCATCTCAGCTCCAGGAGATCATTGCAGGAGTTCCTCAGGGTAGTGTCCTGGGCCCAACCATCTTCAGCTGCTTCATCAATGACCTTCCTTCAATCATAAGGTTAGAAGTGGGGATGTTCACTGATGATTGCACATCAGTTACTGAAGCAGTCCGTGTAGTAATGCAGCAAGACTTGGACAATATCCAGGCTTGGGCTGATAATTGGCAAGTAACATTTGTGCCACACAAGTGCCAGGCAATGACCATCTCCAACAAGAGAGAATCTAACCATTTCCCCTTGATATTCAATGGCATTACCATCTTTGAATCCCCCACTATCAACATCCTGGGGCTAACTATTGACTAGAAACTGAACTGGAGTAGCCATATAAACACCATGGCTACAAGTGCAGGTCAGAGGCTAGGAATCCTGCAGTGAGTAAGTCACCTCCTGACTCCCCAAAGCCTGTCTACCATCTACAAGGCACAGGTCAGGAGTGTGATGGAATACTCTCCACTTGCCTGGATGGGTGCAGCTCCAACAACACTCAAGAAGCTCGACACCATCCAGGACAAAGCAGCCGCTTGATTGGCAACCCATCCACAACCTTCAACATTCACTCCCTCCACCACCAACGCACAGTGGCAGCAATGTGTACTATCTACAAGATGCACTGCAGCAATGCACCAAGGCTCCTTAGACAGCACCTTCCAATCCCGCGACCTCGACCAACTAGAAGGACAAGGACAACGGTTGCATGGGAACATCACCACCTGCAAGTTCCCCTCCAAGCCACACACCATTGTGACTTGGAACTATATCACCACTCCTTCACTGTCACTGGGTCAAAATCCTGGAACTCCTTTCCTAACAGTACTGTGGGTATACTTACCCCAGAGGTTTAAGAAGACGGCATACCACCACCCTCTGAAGGGCAATTAGGGATGGCCAATAAGTGCCGGTCTAGCTAGCGATGACCACATCCCATGAACACATTAAAAAAAATTGATGTATTCTCCCAGACAGCAAACCAGTAAGTAAAAACTAGTGATTCCCTTCACTTCTAATTTTAAATTTTCATAGATAACAAAATAAAAGTTCGGGACATACACATGGGATTAAACAAACATAAACATAAACAAACAAAAAACGCATTAGTTTTTTTAAATGTGGATTTTCTTATGATGATGTAGAATTTTGACATTCCACAAATATAAAATTACCCTTTCAGGGCCAGTGAGGTTGTTTAATTATGAATTTAATTCAGTCGTCAAAAACCCAGTTACACCTCATTCAACAAGGTATAACTTTTTCAAGTGATTTTACAGCAAGAATAAGAGCCTCAAAGAAGTTCTCACCAGTTCTGTGATTTCCAATTGATTGCATTTGAGAGGGACCTCAACAGCGCACTCTCTGGAGAAGAGTAGAATCACTGACAGAAACGTCTGGATTTCCATGTTTCAATGCTCATGTGTGGACTCATGAAGCTGCTTTCAGTTTCAGAAGAGAAGGACAGCAAGCGCTGACAGTTTCACCTTTATTACTACACAAAATCTAGGCCTATGGTTCTATAGGGTTTGCGAACCTTACAACTTTCTATCAGAGAATCAGCAGTCAGGACCTCAATTCTTACGGAGTATAACAGGACAGCAAACAGTACCAGCCTCCGGATGCAACTCAGTCTTGAAGGTCACATTTGCATAACACTTACTGTTGAGCACTTAACTGATAGGGAACGACTACAATTCAGATAGATATATATGTACCAATACCATCAGTGCTGGGGGAAGACTTATGAATAAAACTTATTGCACAGCCTGGCAGATTTATGTATTTGGTTTTACATTTCTTGGTTATTTATTGTGCACGTTATAATTCATCAGATTTTACAGTAGATTTTAGGCCAGGCTATAATGTAATAGCAGGCATTAGAGATGCATTTAGTGCAGGTTGTAAAGTATCAAAGCAAATGATCTAAATCTGATTTCAAATTGTAAATGTGTATAATACTGGAGCATGATATGAAAGCAGCAGAAGATTATTTTAAAAGTATGTACTGATAAAAGAAAATGCTGGAAATATACTCCAGTTGACTTGATATCCGAAAGACAAAAATAATGTAACATTTGATTCATCAAGTGACTCCTTTCTACCTGAAACTGTAGAGTCATACAGCACTGAAACAGGCCATTTGGCCCACTGAGTCCGTGCTGACCAACAACCACCCATTTATACTAATCCTACATTAACTCCATATTCCCTACCACATCCCCACAATTCTCCTACCACCTACCTACACTAGGGGCAATTTACAATGGCCAAGTTACCTATCAACTTGCAAGTCTTTTGGCTGTGGGAGGAAACCAGAGCACCTGGTAGAAACCCATGCAGTCACAGAGAGAACTTGCAAACTCAACCCAGGTCACTGGAGTTGTGAGGCTGCAGTGCTAACCACTGCACCACTCTTGTAAATCCTGACTGTAATCAGTCTCTTTCAGATACTGACTGACCTGCTGTGTATTGTATAACTTTCTGTTCTCATTTCATATTGGCTGATCTGCCATGTCATTGGTCATAGTTTGGGATTTGTGGCATTGTTCGAATATTTAAGTGCTAAATGTTGGGGGGATGGGGGAGGGAGCATTCTTAACCTAGATTGTCTGCTTAAGCCTTTTCCAATTCTTCATTTGAGGAAATGGCCTAAATGGACACATCCGAGGGAAATTAGAAGTTAATCATTACTTGGTAAACCCTTGGTTCCTGCTCGTGGAGAGAATCTAATTTTTCAAGATCAGAGAAACTGCATAAATTTGGATTCTTTTTCGCTTCCAAAAAAATACTATTGCTATTTTGAATAATTGATAATTGATGGATGTATGCTATAAGCAAAATCGTGATGGATTTTTTTCAAAATTATTTGCAAGGCTGGTTAAGACTGGCATTTATTGCCCATCCCTAGTTGCCCATGAGAAGATGGTGGTGGGCCTCTTCTTGAGCTGCTGCAATCCATGTGGTGAAGGTAGTCCCATAATACTGTTAGATCGGGAGTTCCAGAATTTTAAGAGCATAAGAAATGGAAGCAGGAATAGGCTATATGGCCCACTGAGCCTGCTCTGTCATTCAATACAATCACGACTGAGATTCTGCATCAACTACACTTTCCCACTGTATCCCTATATCCCTTGATTCCTTAGTCCCAAAAATAGATTGATCTCAATCTTGAATATACACATTGAATGAGCATCCATAATGCTCCAATGTAGAGAATTCCAAAGATTCACAACTATAGGAGTGAAGAAATTTCTCCTTATCTCAGTCCTAAATGGTTGACCCCTTATCCTGAGACTGTAACCTCTAGTTCTAAATTTTGACCCAGTAATGATTACCTTCGGGAGCTGAGAGCAGTCAAACGTGCAAGGAAGCACCTAGAATCAGGAGAGAATAAATACAGCACCAGGCTCGGGGCCTTCAGTTACCTTCAGGAGAGGAGTGGAGTTGGTCCTGTGAGGGAGCACCTAGAACCAGGAGAGAATAAATACAGAGCCAGGCTCGGGGCCTTCACTTACCTTCAGGAGAGGCGTGGGGTTGGACCTACGAGGGAGCACCTCTTCAGCAGTTGGCCCGTGCTGACTGAGTTTGAAAAAAATTCAGTGACACATAGGAAAGCTGTACGATGATTGGTTTGTGAGTAACTGCTGTTAGGGAGTATCTGTAAATAGCTAGGTTGGTACACTATTGTTAGTGTGTGTGTTAATAGCTACAAATTAGAGAAAAACTGAAAATTAAAATTTATGTAACTACCTTATAATTAATTAAGGCACACAAGCATAAGGGAAGTAAGAAGCTGGTGAATCTACCATTCTGTTTTATTTTAAGCGGTAAGGTTTATTGTATTACCAAGGTTTAAATTGGCATAGTAAGTGTTGGTGAGGAGACCCATTAACTAAAACATTAATTAAGTAAATAATTAATTAGTTATTTAAAATACAATAAGGATGACAGGGCAGGTGATGTGTTGCAGCTGCAGTATTTGTGAGCTTGGAGACACCAGTGCGATCAATGGCAACCACACCTGCAGTAAGAGTCTGCGGCCCGAGGAACTTCAGTTCAGCGTTCATGAGCTAGAGGCTGAGCTGCAGACACTGCGACACATCAGGGAGGGGGGAAAGTTACCTGGACGCTTTGTACCAGGAGGCACTCACATCCCATAAGATAGGGTCTTCTGATCTGGTCCATGGTCAGGGACAGGAGGGTGTGACTGTGAGTGAGGCAGTTATAGGGATCTAGAACGTAGAAGTGGAGGAGTCTCGGCCTTTGCAATTGTCTAACAGGTTTGAGGTTCTCTCGACGTGTATGGATGAAAGTGGGGGTTGCAAGGTGGATGAGCATATTGAGCATGGCACTATGGTACAGGAACCCATTCAAGTGGGGAGAGTAAATAGGAATGTACTGGTAGTAGGGGATAGCACAGTCACTGTTCTCTGCAGCCAAGAGCGAGAGTCCAGATGGCTGTGTTGCCTGCCTGGTGCCAGGGTGTGGGAAGTCTGTTCTGGGCTGGAGAGGAACTTACAGTGGGAGGGGGAGGATCGAGTGGTTGTGGTCCATGTAGGTACCAACGACATAGGTGAAACTAGGAAAGAGGCTCTCTTGAGGGAGTATGAGCAGCTAGAGTCTAAATTAAAAATAAGAACCTCAAAGGTAATAATCTCTGGGTTATCACCTGAACCACATGCATAATGGCAAAGGGCAAATAAGATTAGAGAAATGAATGCGTGGCTCAAAGACTGATTTGGTATACGTGGGTTCCGGTTCATGGGAGAAAGGCACTAGTACTGGGGAAAGTGGGGGCTGTTCCATTGGGACGGTCTACACCTGAACCATGCTGGGACCATTGTTCTCACGAGCTGCATAACTAGGGAAGTAAAGAGGGTTTTAAACTGGGGCATGGGATCAAATTTGGGAAGATGTGGTAAATCAAGGAGTAGAGACATGGCAAGAGAAAAAGGTATTAATAGTTGTTTGGTAATACAGAACTTGAATAGAGACATTTTGCAGAAGCTTTTCATCTTGCACTCATCACGACAATTCTGAAGAATACCAATGTAAGGGAAACAACAAACTTATCCTGTATGATGTCATGCAGGCCCCCACTTGCCAAGAATGAGGCACATTAATTTCACCACATGAACATTAAATTTCAAATTGTTGTTTGGAAGAAGAGAAGGCTTGTTACAAGGCCCATGGCTGGAAATACATTTTTGCATATTAACAGACAGTGCTTGGAGACAAAGGAGCTGTACCCTACTCTAATTCAATCCACAAAGCCAGAAGTGGTTATACCAGTCGGTCACATGACTATCCTGCTTGCCAACGTGGGGAGTTTTAAATTTTAGAGACAGTGTTTGAACTGGCAGAAAGCTGTTTGCTCCGGCATTGAAAAGAGCTCTCCTGGCTATCTCACCACAACCTCTCCTGTCTGCTCCCATTTCTTTCTCACGGAACTCAAAAAACCAACTGAAGACACAGGAACCCCAAGACAAAAAAGTCTCCTACAGTGAACAAGATTTATGAAGAATACAGGTCTCCAACGAAAAGCAAGAATTACCTACAAGCAATAACCACCTGAAAAAGGACTACAGTGAGCTCAAAGCACAGTAACAAGAAACTCTTCAGATATTGCCTCAAACCTTTCCACTTTATTTTTCTTCTGCTCTTTTCTTTCTCGATTTGCATGTATGTATCATGTATGCATGCTGGTGTGGGCGTGACATGTATCCGTAGGCATCAACTGAATTAGAGTTTAAGTTTAATAAAATGTCACTTTTCTTCTTTAAACCTAAGAAAGCCTGTTTGTGCTCGTTTCTTTGCCTTATAATTGGAAAGTGGTGAACAAGGATTCACCAAGGGGGAGCTCAAAACACGGTGTGTTTAAAATTAAAACCCTGTTACAGTAAGACCAGGTGAAGGCTGAAAGCGAACCCTATACCTCTTTCTCACCTGGTCGTAACAATGAGAAGTGAGTGTTGATTGATTGGCAAGTGGACTCTGATTGGTAGTGGTATCACCATGGAGAATACACCAGTTTATGGTGACTGCCAAGCTTTGTTTGAAATTTACACCAGGCAGCTTGGCTCTGATTGGTCAAGGGATTTCCCTGAGGAATGAACCAACGAATGGCTGTCACTTATTTTGTTCAGCTGAAACAAGTGCAATGTGTGTACATGTTTTTTCTGTCTACAAAGAACAGGGCCCTATGTATTAATATATGTAGCGTCCATTAGAGCCCGACTGACAATCTTAAATTGGTTGTCAGCATAATTCTCAGTACACTAAGGGATTATTTAGCAAATTTTGTCCAATCGTGGAATCACATCTAATGTTGGACACTGTGCTTTGAGTTTTGCAAGCTCGGGCTGGTTTGGTACGGCCCGTACCTTGCCATTATGAACAGTGGAATGAACATGTTGTTTGATATGATCCGCCAGTCTTTGGGACGTACAGCCTATGTACCTACCATCACACTGGCACTGAAATTTATATATCACATTACTTATTTGTGTGGTAGACAGAACTTTTTTTGGCTTGACTGCAGCATCCTATTAGTGATGAACACCACTCGTGTTGCTACTGCATAGTAGCAGCATGAAACAGTTAGCTTCACCTTTTGCTCAATTCTTTTTCGGACACCATAAACTGGTGTATTTTCCGTGGGAATGCCTCTACCAATCAGAGTCCACTTGCCAACCAACCAGCACTCTCTTCTCATACAGTATAAATTTGTTGTTTCCCTTACATTAGCATTCTTGCGAATTGTCCTGATGAGTGCAAGATGAAAAGCTTCGACAAAATGTCTCTATTTTCAGTGATCATAATATGATTGAATGTTACATGTAGTTTGAGGGAGAGAAGAATGGGTCTAAGACTGGTATTTTAAACTTAAAAAAGGGCAGTAATGAGGGCATGAAAGCAGAGCTAGCTAAAGTGAACTGGCATATTAGGTTAAGGGATGGGATGCAGTGGCAGACATTTAAGGGGATATTTCAAAATTCACAGAATAGATATATTCCAATGAGAAAGAAAAATTCCAAGGGAATGACCCAACTTCCGTGGTTAACTAAAAAAGTTAGAGAGTGTCATCTTAGAGAATATAATTGCACAAAGAGGGATGGCAGGTTAGAAGATTGGACAGAAAATTTTAAAAAGCAAGGAATGCCTAAAAGATTAATAAAGAGGGAAAAATTAGAGTACAAGAGAAAGCTAGCTAGAAATATAGAACAGATAGTAAGAGTTTCTATAGATATTTTAAAAAAGAAAAGAGTTAACAAAGTGAGTCCTATAGAAAGTGAATCTGGGAAATTAATAATGGAAAAAAGGAGACGACAGATGAATTGAACAGATATTTTGCATCGGTCTTCACTATAGAGGAAACAAGTAACTTTGCAGAAATAGCTGCAAATGGGAAAATGGAAGGGAGGGAGGAACTCAAGAAAATTACAATCACCAGGGAAGTGGTACTGAGCAAATTGTTGGAGCTGCGAGCTGACAAGTCCCCAGGTCCTGATGGACTTCATCCCAGGGCGTTAAAAGAAGTGGCTAATGAGATAGTCAATGCATTGGTGTTAAGTTTTCAAAATTCGCTCCATTCTGGAAAGGTTCCATCAGACTGAAAAATAGCAAATCTAACCCCTCTATTCAAGAGGGGGTGGTGGTGGTGGGGGAAGCAGAAAACAGGTAACTATAGGCCAGTTAGCTTAACTTTGGTCATGCGGAAAGTGTTAGAATTGATCATTAAGGAGGCTATAGCTGGGCACTTAGAAAAACTCAAGGTAATCAGGAATAGTCAACATGGCTTTGAGAAAGGGAGATCATGTTTAACCAATTTATTGGAGTTTTTTGAAGGAGTAACATGTGCAGTGGATAAAGGGGAGCCCGTTGATGTACTGTACTTGGATTTCCAGAAGGCATTTGACAAGGTGACACATAAAAGGTTATTGCATGAAATAGGAGCTCATGGTGTAAGGGGTAACATATGAGCATGGATGGAAGATTGGCTGGTTGGCAGAAAACAAAGAATATGCATAAATGGGTCCTTTTCTGATTGGCAGGATGTGACAAGTGGAGTCCCACAGGGATCTGTGCTGGGGCCTCAACTTTTACAATTTATATCAATGACTTAGATGAGGGGAGCATGGCATGGTAGATACATTTGCAGATGATACAAAGATAGGTAAGAAAGTATGTTGTGAATATGACATAAGGAGCTTACAGACCCATATAGATAGATTGAGTGAGTGGGCAAAAATCTGGCAGATGGAGTATAATGTGGGAAAATGTGAATTTGTTCACTTTGGCAGGAAGAGTAAAAAAGCCGAGTATTACTTAAACGGTGAACGACTGCAGAACTCTGAGGTGCAGAGGAATCTACTTGTCCTCGTGCATGAGTCACAAAGAGTTAGTAAACGGGTACAGCAAGTAATAATGAAGGCTAACGGAATGCTATCCTTTATTACGAGAGGACTTGAAAATAAAAGTAAGGATGTTATGCTTCTGTTATACAGGGCATTGGTGAGACCACATCTCAAATACTGTGTGCAGTTTTGGTCTCTTTATTTAGGAAGAATGTGAATGCGTTGCAGGCAGTTCCGAGGAGATTTTCTAGATTGATACCTGGAATGAGTGTGTTGGCTTATGAGGAAAGGTTGCACAGACTAGACATGTTTTCACTGGAGTTTTGAAGAGTGAGAGGAGACTTGATTGAAGTACATAAGATCCTGAACGGCCTTGACAGGGTGGATGTGGAAAGGATGTTTCCTCTTGTGGGAGAATCCAGAACTAGGGGGCACTGTTTTAAAATTAGGGGTTTCCCTTTTTGGACAGAGTCTAGGAGAATTTTTCTCTCTGAGGGTTGTGCGACTTTAGACTCTCAGAAGGTGGTGGAGGTGGAATCATTGAATATTTTCTTGTTAGGCAAGGGAATCAAAAGTTTTCAGGGGTAGATGGGAGTGTGGAATTCAAGATGCAAACAGATCAGCCATGATCTTATTGAATGGTGGAGCGGGCTCAAGGGGCCGAATGGCCTACCTCTGCTCCTAATTCGTATGTTTGTACGTTAGAAGCTATTATTAAATACGTTATAGCAGAACACTTAGAAAAATTCAAGGTAATCAGGCAGAATTAACATGGTTTTGTGAAAGTGAAATCATGTTTAACTAATAATTACGACCAGGTGAGAAAGGTGTCTAGGGGTCTTTCTCAGCCTTCAACTGGTCTTATTGTAACAGGATTTAATTTTTTAAACACATTATGTTTTGAGCTCCCCCTTGGTGAATCCTTGTTCACTGCTTTCCAATTATAAGGCAAAGAAATGAGCACAAACAGGCCTTCATAGGTTAAAGAAGAAAAGTGAAATTTATTAAAACTTAAACTCTAATTCGGTTTATGCCTACGGATCCACTCTGCGCCCCACGCCAGCATGCATACACGATATGCACATGCAAATAGAGACAGAAAAGAGCAGAAGAAAAAATAAAGTGGAGAGGTTTGAGGCAATAACAGAAGAGTTTCTTGTTACTGTGATTCGAGCTCACTGTAGTCCTTTTGTAGGTAGTTCTTATTTGTAGGTAATTCTTGCTTTTTGTTGGGGCCCAGTATTCTTCTTCAACCTTGTTCACTGTAGGAGACTTTTCTGTCTTGGGGTTCCTGTGTCTTCAGTGGATTCCATAACTGGTGAGAATGAGATGAGAGCAAACATGAGAGAGGTCTTTTCAGTCCAGGAACAAACCGATTTATGAGTTCAAATTCTGTGTGGCAAGTTCAAATTCAAAAAACTCCAACAGCCAGTTAGTCATGTGATTAAACTGGTCTGACTAGGTCTTTTGTGTATTGGGGGAGCAGGCACCGGTTCCTTTGTTCCAACACTGTCTGCTAATATGCAAAAAAAGGTCTTTCTGGCGAGGGGCCTGGTAATTCCTTGTGATCGGCCCTCTTTTCTTCCCAGCAACAAAACTTTAAATTTAATCTTCATATGGCAAAATTATGCATCTCATTCTTGGCAGGTAGGGGCTTGTATGACACCTCCACACCCAGGGGAATGAAATGCGATTTGAAAAAAAAACCCGGCGCATTTCATTAAAAGGTTTGAGAGAAATATAAGATACAAAAAGTAAAACCATGCATTTCTCCCTTTCATGTCCATTCATTCATCAATCTTAAAGCCTATTAGAATTGTCTTTCCTTGGTGCCAGTGCTGCTTTAATTTCCCCTTTTTTTGGCTTCCCAGTAGCCTTGTGGTTCTTTGGGGAAGCTTTTCTTCAGTTTGCCCATGATGACCTAGGGTTTTGTTTCTGTTGAAGTCATTCCTTTTTTTCCAGGAGAAATAGTAGTGGGCGGGTCTATCCTGAACACACTCTCAGTGCTTTGCTGAGTCACGAAAAGGCTTTTGCCTTCAGGGGTTGGGTGGTTCCCTTTTCCTCTGACTGTGGGGGAGAATTCTTTGTCAATCTCTGGGACACCCCTACCTGCAGGTATGTGTGCAGATTTGACTCCACTCTCCTGTGGCACTTCGACTAGGTGAGGTATTACTCTCATAGTTTCTGTGCCCCTAGAGGTCTCTCTCTTTGTCTCTGCAGGTTCCTGTAAATGCTGTTAGCAACTCTGGTGGGCTGCTTCTAGAGGCTGCATTTACATAGGAGGAGGTGGGGTCTAACTTTTCACACTTTCCGGGGTTGGCTGACCGGACAGTAGGGGTTTTCATCCAGGATTCTTCCCAGACTTCTTTTAACATGCCCGCTTGGTCACTTTTTCCTCTTCTCTTTCTAAACTTTTGCCAGCCGTATGCTTGCCTATCCCCTTTCATTCTCAGCGGGCGTTTGCTTACAGTTCACCAGCTCTCTGCTGGAGGGTCCTCCAAACACAGGCACAGGACTTAGTTTTCATTATAGGTTGGGTTTTCCCCTCAACCTGACACATGTGCAACTCCTGCAGTACTCCATCACATCTTCGTGGAGTTTTGGCCAGTCAAACTGATGTCTTATGCGGGCTTTGGTTTTTTGTATACCGACATGTGTAGCCACTGTAGTCTTGTGGGTCCTTCTTAATATTTCTCCCCTGTAGTCTGTGGTGCCACTAACTGGTGAACTACTGTCCACTCCTTGCCCTCAGGCCTGTGAGGAGAACTCCATTTCTTCATCAGTACCTCATTTTTTAAATAGTAGCAATCAGGGACTCCCTTTGCTTCACTTTCAGACTGGGCAGCCCGTGCTAACTCTCGCAATACTGGGACGTTTCACTGAGCCTCACCTAGGGAAAATCTAGTTAATTCATTCCCTGAGTCTCCTAACTTTCCAAAGAAAGTCTCAGACAGGCAGACCTCATGGTCATCTGCCTGCAGTGGCAATGCAGTCTCCTCTGGGGAGCTGGTTTGATCATGGCCTCACTCATTACACATTCAGGGAAACTGCAGGGAACCGTCTCCTGCCACGACCCTGTCTTTCTGACTTCCTGAAGTCCTTCTTTCTCTACTGCAGGGGCTACCACCTTCACCCCCACCAGATCATTACCTAGGAGCAGGTCAATCCCCTCCACAGGCAAACTAGGGACAATCCCTACAGTCACCGGTCCAAAACTAGTCCCAAAACTAGGTCATACTCCAAGTGCACCTGGTGTACAGGTACAGGCATACACTGCCCTTCAATACCATTCACCACCATTTTGGTGTTCACTGCACTCTCAGAGGGAAAGGTCAGGTCTTTTCCCAGTAAAAGGGATTTAGCGTCCCCGGTGTTCCCGTGGATTACTATGGGCTTGCTTGCCCCACTTGAGGGGTATGGGGTTACTTTCCCTTCAGACATAAAACCCTGATAACCTATTAGCTCTTCCTGCACTGACCATAGTAAGCTTCCTGGGTTTCACTCTTACTGCAGTTAAAGCCACAACTTGCTCTGTGTGTTCCATCAGGGTCCTGTCTTCACTGAGCAGGTGTGTCTGATTAACCCTACTGGTTTCCCCTTTAGTTTCCAGCAGTCAGCTTTTAAATGCCCTGCCTTATTACAATGGAAGCACACAGGTCTCCGGATCTCACTCTTGCTCACAGCATGTTCCTTTTCAGCTGGAGGAGGGCCTCCTGTGGCTCCTGCTTTCCGTTCTTTCCCAGGACAGCCTGGGCGGAGATCACCTTCCCACCCTTTTTCCTTTTCGGATTTGTGGGCGTGATTAGGAAAGGTTCTCCCCTGGGAAATCGACTTATAAATTAAAGCAAACGCATCGGCCAGAAGGGCCGCTTGCTGGGCTGTCTGGACCCGTTGCTCCTCTACATGTGTCTTTATTGAGAGTGGGAGAGAGTGTTTAAGTTCCTTTAATAGAATTACTTCTCTGAGAGCCTCATAGCTGAGCTGTATTTTAAGACCCCTCAGCCACTGGTCAAAAGCCAGCTGCTTACTTCTTTCAAACTCCAAATAATTTTGATTAGCCTGTTTTTTGAGGGTTCGAAATGTTTGGCGGTAGGCTTCAGGTATTAATTCATGTTACTTAGAGCAATATGTTGCAGAACCTACCAGGGAACAGGCTATTTTAGATTTGGTATTGTGTAATGAGGTAGGATTAATAAGAGATCACATAGTTATGGATCCTTTAGGGGTAAGCGATCATAAAATGGTAGAATTTCAAATTCAGTTTGAGGATGAGCAACTCGGGTCTCAAACCAGCGTCTTCAACTTAAACAAGGGCAATTACAGAAGTATGAAGAAAGAGTTGTCTAAAGCGGGCTGGGAAGATAGACTACAGGGGATGTCAGTAGATGAGCAGTGGCAGACTTTTAAGCAGATATTTCATAACACTCAGCAAACATTTATTCCAGTCAGAAGGAAGGACTCAAAAAGAACAATGAACCACCCATGGATAACAAAGGAAGTTAAGGAGAGTATCAAATCAAAAGCAAAGACGTACATTGCGGCGAAAACGAGTGGTAGGTCAGAGGATTGGGAAGTTATTAGAAACCAGCAGCGGATAACTAAAAAACTAATAAAGAGGGAGAAAATTGATTGAGAGTAAATTGGCAAGAAATGTAAAAATGAATAGTAAGAGCTTCTATGGGTATATTTAAAGGAAGAGAGTAGCTAAAGAAAGTGTGAGGCCATTAGAGGATGAGAATGGGGAATTAATAACAGGGAACAGGGAAATGGCAGATAATTTAAACCAATATTTTGCACCAGTCTTCACGGTGGAGGACTCTATAAACATCCCGACAATAATAAGCAAGGTGTAAACGGGAGGAAGGAACATGTAACAATCTCTATCATGAGAGAAAAAGTGCTGGACAAACTGATGGGACGAGAGGTAGACAAGTCGCCAGGACCTGATAGCCTGCACCCAAGGGTTTTAAAAGAAGTGGCTGCAGAGATAGTGGAGGCATTGGTCATAATATACCAAAATTCATTGGATTCCGGTAGGGTGCCAGTGGATTGGAAAACCGTTAATGTGACACCCCTATTCAAGAAAGGAGGGAGGCAGAAAGCAGGAAACTATAGACCAGTTAGATTAACATCTTTTCTTTCTTTTCTTTTGGGCCTCCTTATCTCGAGATTAACATCAGTCACTGGGAAAATGCTTGAGTCCATTATCAAGGAAGAAATAGCAGGACATTTAGAAAGACATAATGCAATCAAACAGAGTCAACATGGTTTCATGAAATAGTTTCATGTTTGACAAATTTGTTAGAGTTCTTTGAGGATATAACAAGCAGAGTGAATAAAGGGGAACTAGTAGATGTTTTGTATTTGGATTTTCAGAAGGCGTTTGATAAGGTACCACATAAAAGGTTATTGCACAAAATAGGAGCTCAGGGTATTGGGGGTAATGTGTTGGCATGGATTGAGGATTGGTGAACACACACAATGCAGAGAGTCAGGATCAATGGGTCTTTTTCACGTTGGAAAGCATAACTAGTGGGGTGCCACAAGGATCGGACCTAGGGCCTCAGCTATTTACTATCTACATGAATGACTTAAAAGGAAGGGACAGAATGTAGTGTGTCCAAATTTTCTGACAATACAAAAATAGGTGGGCAGGCATGATGTGATGAAGACACAAAGAATCTGCAAAGGGATATAGATAGGTTAAGTGAGTGGGCAAAAATTTGGCAGATGGTGTTCAATGTGGGAAAGTGTGAGGTCATCCACTTTGGTAGGAAGAATAAAAAGGCAGATTATTATTTAGATGGGGAAAGACTACAAAATACTGCAATACAGAGGGATCTGGGTGTTCTTGTACATGAAACACAAAAGATTAGCATGCAGGTGCAGCAAGTAATTAGGAAGGCAAATGGAATTTTGGCCTTTTTTGCTTAGGGTTAGAGTTTAAAAATAGGGAAGTCCTGTTACAACTGTACAGGTTGCTGGTGAGGCCTCACCTGGAGTACTGCGTGCAGTTTTGGTCCCCGTATTTAAAGAAAGATATACTAGCATTGAAGGCAGTTCAGAAAAGGTTCACTCGGCTGATTCCTGGGATGAAGGGGTTGTCTTATCAAGAGCGGCTAAACAGGTTAGGCCTTTATTCATTTGGAGTTTAGAAGAATGAGAGGTGATCTTATCGAAACATATAAGATTTTAAGGAGACTTAACAGGGTAGATGTTGAAAATATGTTTCCACTGGCGGGGGAATCTCGAACTAGGGGACATAGTTACCGAATAAACGGGCACACATTTAAAACTGAGATGCAAAGAAATTTCTTCTCTCAGAGGGTGGTGAATCTCTGGAATTCTCTGCCTCAGAGAGTTGTGGAGGCTAGGTCACTAAATGTATTTAAGGAGGAGGTAGATAGATTTTTGAAATCTCTGGAGTCGAGGGTTAGGCAGAGCAGGCCCGAAAGAGAAATTGAGGACTGGGACAGATCAGCCATGATCTTATTGAATGGCGGGGCAGGCTTGAGGGGCTGAATGGCCTACTCCTGCTCCTATTTCTTATGCTCTTATGTTCCCGAGGATAACATTTTGGTCAGTTCATAATGTGATGAACTCTCATTTGGCAACAAGGAATAAACCTTATGGGCTTTTCCAGTTAGCGTGCTTTGTATTAAAAGAGACCAGGTCTCAGCTGGCCATTTTAGCTGCCTTGCCAGGTTCTCAAAAGACACAAATAAAGCTTCCACATCTTCCTCATTGAATTTTGGAATTAATTGAATAAGCTTTTGCAATTTTGAACCCAGCCCTGAATTCTGCTCCTCCATATTGGCCATGCTTTCCCTGGGATTATTCTGTTGCCCCCTAGCTAACTCAAGCTGCTTTAGCTCTCTCTCCTCGGATCCTTTCTGGAAAAGTCTTTCACTCTCACTCTCTCACTCTCTCACTCTCTCACTCTCTCACTCTCTCACTCTCTCTCTCACTCTCACTCTCACTCTCACTCTCACTCTCTCACTCTCTCACTCTCTCACTCTCTCACTCTCACTCTCACTCTCACTCTCACTCTCACTCTCACTCTCACTCTCACTCTCTCACTCTCACTCTCACTCTCTCACTCTCACTCTCTCACTCTCACTCTCTCACTCTCACACTCTCACTCTCACTCTCACTCTCACTCTCACTCTCTCACTCTCACTCTCACTCTCACTCTCACTCTCACTCTCACTCTCACTCTCACTCTCTCACTCTCACTCTCACTCTCACTCTCTCACTCTCACTCTCACTCTCACTCTCTCACTCTCACTCTCACTCTCACTCTCTCACTCTCACTCTCACTCTCACTCTCACTCTCACTCTCACTCTCACTCTCACTCTCTCACTCTCACTCTCACTCTCTCACTCTCACTCTCACTCTCACTCTCTCACTCTCACTCTCACTCTCACTCTCACTCTCACTCTCACTCTCACTCTCACTCTCACTCTCTCACTCTCACTCTCACTCTTTCTCTTTGTTTCTCCTGCCTTCCTGTTTCTTCAAATTCCTTCTGGAAGGCTCTCTCTGTCTCCCTCTCCTGCTTCTCTCTCTCTTTTTCTCTTTCCTTTAATTCAAGTTTCCTCTGTTCCAATTGTATCTTTGCTCACAATGCCCTGTCAGATTCTGCTTCTAATCCTGTTTCTTGTACTTCCGATTCAAGGGAAAAATGTGCCATAGCCTTAGGAATCCAGACATCCTAGTCTTGCCACATAATGATCCCACATTGTTCAGCCATTTTTCTCAACTCCTCCATAGACAGTGCTTTTAACTTACCCCAAGTTACTTCACCCTGGCTGAGAGAGCTACTAGCTTCAGTTGAAGACATGTTAGTATTCAATCAAACACAAGCACAAGAAAACCTTGTTTTAATCTTGCTCTTTTTTGATTGAAAACAATTTGGTTTCCGACTTCCAATTTCTTGCGTTTGTCCATGGATAAAATTCCGGATGCTAGCACCCAAATTTCTTTTATGACCAGGTGAGAAAGGTGTCTAGGGGTCTTTCTCAGCCTTCGACTGGTCTTATTGGAACAGGGTTTATGTGTTTTAACACACTGTGTTTTGAGCTCCTGCTTGGTGAATCCTTGATCACCACTTTCCAATTATAAGGCAAAGAAATGAGGACAAACAGGCCGCCTTCGGTCTAAAGAAGAAAAGTGAAATTTATTAAAACTTAAACTCTAATTCAGTTAATGCCTATGGATACACGCCGCACCCCACGCCAGCATGCATATGCGATACCCATATGCAAATAGAGATAGAAAAGAGCAGAAGAAAAAATAGAAAGGTTTGAGGCAATATCAGAAGAGCTTCTTGATACTGTGCTTCGAACTCACTGTAGTCCTTTTTTAGGTAATTCTTGCTTTTCGTTGGGGCCCAGTATTCTTCTTCAACCTTGTTCACTCTCGGAGACTTTTCTCTCTTGGGGTTCGGGTGTCTTCAATGGATTCCAAAGCTGTGAGAAAGAGATGAGAGCAGACAGGAGAGAGGTCTTTTCAGTCCAGGAACAAACAGCTTTCTGAGTTCAAATTCTGTGTGGCAAGTTCACATTCAAAAAACTCCAACAGCCAGTTAGTCATGTGACTAAACTGATCTGACCATGTCTGTTGTATGTTGGGGGAGCAGGGACTGGTTCCTCTGTTCCAACATTGTCTGCTAATATGGAAAAAAGGTCTTTCTGGTGAGGGGCCTGGCAATTCCTTGTGATAGGCCCTCTTTTCTTCCCAGCAACAATTTTATGTTTAGTGTCCATGTGGCGAAATTATGTGCCTCATTCTTGGCAGGCGGGGGCCTGCATGACACAATTTATTGGAGTTCTTTGAAGAAGTAACATGTGCTGTGGATAAAGGGGAACTTGTGGATGTACTATACTTAGATTTCCAGAAGACATTTGATAAGTTTCCACATCAAAGGTTATTGCAGAAAATAAAAACTCATGGTGTAGGGGGTAACATATTGGCATGGATAGAAGATTGGCCAGCTTACAGGAAGCAGATGTGGTCTCTCCAATGCCCTGTATAACTGTAGCGTAACCTCGCTACTTTTATGTTCAATTCGCCTCGCAATAAATGATAGCATACTATTAGCTTTCCTAATTACGTGCTGTAGCTGCATAGTAACCTTTTGTGATTCATGTACTAAGACAGATCCCTCTGCATATCAGACCTCTGCATCTCTCAACAATTAGATAATATGTTTCTTGTTTACTCTTCCTGCCAAAATGGACAATATCACATTTTCCCACATTATACTCCATTTTCCAGATCTTTTCCCATTCACTTATCCTATCTATATCCATATCTAAAGATATATATCTATATAAACAGAGAGTAGGCTTAAATGGGTAATTTTCTGGTTGGCAAGATGCAACAAGTGGTGTGCCACAGGGATCAGTGCTGGGGCCTCAACTTTTTACAATTTATGTAAATAGCTTGGATGAAGGGACCAATGGTATGGTTGCTAAATTTGCTGATGACACAAAGATAGGTAGGAAAGTAAGTTGTGAAGAGGACATAAGGAGGCTACAAAGGGATATAGATGGGCTAAGTGAGTGGGCAAAGATCTGGCAAATGGAGTATAATGTGGGAAAATATGAAATTGTCCATTTTGGCAGGGAAAATAAAAAAAAAAAGCATACTATCTAATTGGTGAGAGATTGCAGAGCTCTGAGATGCAGAGGGATCTGGGTATCCTGGTGCATGAGTCGCAAAAGATTAGTATGCAGCTACAGCAAATAATTAAAAAAGCTAATAGAATGTTATCATTTATTGCGAGGGAATTGAATACAAAAGTAGCGAGGTTATGCTACAGTTATACAGGGCATTGGAGAGACCACATCTGGAGTACTGTGTACAGTATTAGTCACCTTATTTAAGGAAGGATGTAAATGCATTGGAAGAAATTCAGAGAAGGTTTACTAGACAAATACTTGTAATGGGCGAGTTATCTTAGAGGAAAGGTTGGATAGGCTATGCTTGTATCTGCTGGAGTTTAGAAGAGTAAGAGGTGACTAAAACATATAAGATCCTGAGGGATTTTGACAGGGTAGATGCGGTAAGGATGTTTCCGCTTATGGGAGAATCTAGAACTAGGGGTCTAGAACATTGTTTGAAAAAAAGGGCTTTCCCATTTAAGACAGTGATGAGGAGAAATCTTTCTCACAGAGGGTCGTTAGTCTTTGGAACGCTTTTCCTCAAAAAGCGGTGGAAGTGGAGTCTTTAAACATTTTAAGGCAGAGGCAGATAGATTATTGATAAACAAGTGGTGAAATGTTGTCAGGGGTAGGCAGGAATGTAGAATTGAGGTTACAATCAGAGCAACCATGATCTTGTTGAATGGCGGAGTAGACTCGAGGGGCCAAGTGGCCGACTCCTGCTCCTAATTCATATGTTCGTATGTACTTAGGAACAGCAACTTATATCCCTGCTTCCTAGCACAGGTGCACTGATTCCTATCTGGAGGCACAGCTACTGCTACTATTGAGATCAATTATTTTAGCCTAGATGAATTTGACAAAGCTTTTTTCTGCTTGATATTAAAATCTCATCCTCATTTTCAAATTCCTCCAAGATCTCATCTCTACTGTTAAGGATAGGCAGTAAGTGGTGTGGGTGGCTTCCATTTTTCACCTCCCAACTGACCACAATTATGTTTTGTTAAAAATTATGTATTAGTCCCTCAGTGTTTTTAGGGGCAAATAAACAGGCAAATGACAGGTTTTCTCATAGGTTAAAACAAAGGAAGATAACTGTTTATTTTTCAATAATTCACAAAATGGTCGCAACCTTCACCCACTGTCGCATTCACACACACATGCATACACAAAAACAAAGAGAAGAGGGTAGGATGCAATTAAAGTCCAAGGTGATATCAGAGTTCATGGTGTACAGAATACTGTTGAGTTTACATGGGTGGAAAGATTTTTAAAAGGTGCAGTCTTGAACTTACTGAGGTGTTGTTGAGTTCTAGTGGTTATACTCAGCCCAAAGTAGGTGGTGTGAATTTGGTTTAGCTTCAAAGATGGAGAGTCTCAAAGTCACTTTGTAATTTTTTTGATCCAGTGGTTTATCAGTTCTCGTTCAGCAGGGTTCTTCTGTTCAGCTGGACCTCTCACAGCCTCAGGCTGGAAACTGGTTTTCTGTGGTCCTTCCTTGATCTGTCTCTCTCTCTCTCCAAAGGGTTATCTATTAAGGTCAAAATCCATCACATTTGAGTTTTTGTTTGGTGACACATGGCCCTCTCCCATGGTATAACCATACGATGGACCAGGATATGGAAACTGCGGCTATATATTAATTTCTGAATGGGGACCACTCTGTTATCATGGTGCTACTTTACAACTATTCATTTTTGTTTGGGCTGTGAGTCAGTCTGTCTCCTACCAGAGATCAAGGAGCGTCACTGGAACCAGGCCTCAGGTAGGTTAGGGCAGGAGGGGTCTCGCGGAATGGGGGTCATAGAGAACAGGGGGAGGGGAGTCAGCAGCAAGGTCAGGGGGTGCCCTCAGTGGGCCCCGCCCTTCCCGATGCCAGGTCCCTTTTTTAGCCACTGTGCCTTCCAACTGGAGCTGGGAAGGAACCCGCTTGGTTTTCCATGCCCTGCTTCCAGTGTGGTAACAGGGCGGCCTCTCGCAAAACTAATTGGGGCTGTGGCAGGAAGAGGCCCTTAATTGGGGTTAATTGCCTGAATTGGTGTCGGGGCAAGAAAGCTGTTCATAGGGCTTCCAACCATGGACTAAATTTTGGCGAAGTCAGGATGGTGGCGGGAACCCCCCGCCACCATCCCACCCGATTTTAAGCTCTCCCCGCCTCCAAACAAGCGGTGGAGGAGAGCATGAAATTCCCCTCCTTTTGTCAGAACTGAACGTAGTTAGAGATGCAACAGTTCTTAAGCAAGTACAGGGGCGGGGAAAAGAGGAAGAGGAGGAAAGAACAAAAGGGAAGGTCTGTGATCGGGTGAAAGGCTGGAGAGATTAAATGATCAAAGGGATGATGGTCAATGGGTCAAGTGAAGAAATAAAAGATAGGTCCAGAGGAGTAGTAAATGGAATAACAGCACCTCCTGTCCAAAAGCATGGGAGCAGTCGTTATGATCTGAAATTGTTGAATTGTTGAATTCAATGTTGAGTTTGGAAGGCTGGAAAGTGCCTAATTGAAAGATAAGGGTCTCGCCCTCAAGCATAAGTTCAGCTTCATTAGAAAAGTGTGGGAGGCCAAAGACAGAGACGTCACAGTAAGAGTGGAATGGAGAATTAAAATGGTAAGAGATAGGAAGCTCAAGATCCCCCTTGCAGTCTGAAAGGAGGAGTTCAGCAAAGCAGTCACCCAATCTGCATTTGGACTCCCCAGTGTAGTGTAGACCATAACGTGGGCAGCGAATGCAGTATGCTAAACTGTAAGAAGTGCAAGTAAATTATTTTTTCACCTAGAAGGGGCAGTTGGAGCCTTAGACGGTGGGGAGGAAGGAGGTGAAAGTGCAGGCGCTGCATCTCTTGCACTTGCATGGTAAAGTGCCGTGGAAAATGTTGATAGTGATTGAAGAGTTAATGAGGGTGTCGCAAAAGGAATGATCCCTTCAGAATGCTGGAAGGGAAGGTAGGTTTGACGATGGCAATATGCTGGAGGTGGTGGAAATGGCAGAGAATGATCTGTTGAAAGAGGATGCTGGTGGGGTGAAAAGTGAGGGCAAGGGGAACCTACAGTTGGCCAGACTTGAAGTTACGGCACATTTTGGACCCAGGAATTGGTGAAAGAGCTGGGGAGGGAGAATTTGGAGACATGATGCCACCACTCAGAAAGTATCCTTGTTTTCTTAGTCTCATTGTTACTGTTATTCACTCAGTAACATAGAGGTGTGTATGGCACAACATCTGAATAGTAGACATTTTCAACTAACAACTGTTAGAAGATATTGCATCCTGAACCCATTGTAATTTGTTTGCTTTTCCTCATGATTGAGGGTCTTCTCAAGATGAGGCCACAACATCCAGTGGCAGACATAATTCACTAAACAGTACTGCCAACCTCTCAGCAGAAATTGTAGTGCGCCATGGAGCAAATGACAATTTCATGAACAAAACAGTAGTGGTCTGAACACTGAGACACTAGGAGGCCGAGGAGTCTTAGTAGATTCAACACTATGCATATCTTACCAATGGAGCATCGGAAAAGAGGGATGCTAATCAGCCCCTTGAGCCAGTTTCACCTTTCAATTCGTTTCATGACCTGCAAGTTCCCCTCCAAGTCACACACCAGCCTAACTTGGAAATATATCGCTGTTCCTTCACTATTGCTGGATCAAATGCTGGAACTCCCTCCCTAACAGCACTGTGAGTGTACCTACACCAGATGGAATGCAGCAGTTCAAGAAGGCAGCTCACCACCACCTTCTCCAGGGCAATTAGGGATGGGCAACAAATGCAGGCCTTGCCAGCAACGTGCACATCCCGGGAATGAATAGAAAAAAATTCATTCGCTCATCGCTGATCTATATCCCAACTTAACTTAACCTGTCTTTCTTCCATATCCCTTGATACCGTTCCCAACACAAATCTACATAACGCAGAGGAGCAATCAACAAAGCCTATTTAATGTTGAATTGCTGAGCTAAGATAGTTGAATATAGGTTGTAATGATCCAGTGTTACAGTGCTCTCTGCTATTTGCACCTTGAATACTGTGTCTATTGCTGGTTGCCAAACACAAGACACTACAGAGAGGAGCTATGAGACTTATCCTGGCATCAAGTCTCTGATAAGGGAAGGTTGGAAAGAACTGCACTTTTCAGTCTGGGAAGATGGCATCTGAGATGTAATCTTATAGATTCAAAATCCTGGAACTCTCTTCCTAACAGCACGGTGGGTGCACCTACCCCAAATGGACTGCAGCAGTTCAAGAAGGCAGCTCACCACCACCTTCTCAAGGGAAATTAGGGATGGGCAATAAATGCCGGCCTGGCCAGCGTCACCAACATCCCATGAATGAATAAAAAAAAATAATCAAAGGAAATAGAAAAGATGAGTCTAGAATACAGATTTAAATTAAATAACAGGAATAAATGGTGGGAGAAGCATAAGTTCAAACTAGCAAGAGGTAATCTTATATCAGGGAATTCTTCTTTAAGCAGAGCAATCAACACAGAAAGAGCTTTGGAGGCAAAAATCCTGGATCATTTAAGATACAATTGGATGTTGAAATAGGAGTTCAGATCTTTTTATATGAATGCATTAAGATGGGCTGAATGGTCTTCCTCATCAAAAATAATTTTATAATTTTATGATCAGCATTTCCAACAGACATTTAGTTTTATGAATACACCTTCAGTGGACCAGATTAGCAGTGTGCCCAATTATATGGGCACAGTGAGGGGGTACATCAGGGTGGGGGCTGGATTCCCAAAGAACATGGGCCGGAATTTTACAATTGTGGGGGTGGCCCTGCCCACCGGCTAAAAAAATCAAGGGAGAGCCCACCTCCGCTGGTCCTGGAAGCCATGCTACAATTTTGCATGGCCCAATCCCTTAATTGGCCTCGGTCAGGACTTCCGCTCCTCTGAGGCAGAAGGTCCCGCCTACGAGCTGCCAGCCAATCAGAGGGTCGGCAGCTCCTCAGTCCCAGCAGCGCCACTGGGAGTGGTGGCCACTGCTAGAATTGTACCCGTCAAGAAGAGGACAATGGACATTGCCCTTCAAAAAGGTAAGTGGGATTTGGGTTCTACTGGAAACAATCATTGAGCCCGAGGGAGGGGGTTGGGAGTCAGAGAGTAGGGCAGGGGGTGTAGATTTAGTGGGGGAAACCCATGCTGCTGGTGTCCTCAGTGGGGCACAGGGTGTCCGATCGGGAGGGCCCACCCTCCCCACCCTCCCCACCCCCCTCACCACCCCCCAGCCTTCAAGGAGGCCATCAGGTATTACTGGGAGGCCTCCTCAGGTGCTGTATGCCCTTCCACCACTGGTAAGATATGTGGCTGTTAAATTCTGGTCCTAGAATTCAAGGTGACAACAGATTGACACAATTGCCATACTACAATGAATTTTCACCGGTTAACATACAACCTCCTATTTTCTGACATACGTATGTACAAAGTATCAATTAATGTTGTAACTTTTATATTGCAGATATGTATTCTTTTGAAATCTTTCAAAATAAATGCTTGTAAATGAGATAGGACAACAGTTATCAATATCTCTGTGACCTCTGGCTATCTTCTTTGTGCTTTGGAACTGATGGTTAGAAAGAAAACCTGTTCTATCAAACTCTCCTTCTTGTAACATTTTGAAGTTCTGCACTCGCAATGTCCTAAATAAGAACAAGCTTTTCTCTGACTGTGAAAGGTATTGAGAAGGCATTGTGAATATAATGAGTAGGCAGTAAGTGCAGCTCATGTAAGAAGGTGCTTCAAGGCAAAAACATACCTCAGTGACTTAGATATACTTAAACTGCTCTTAACTTCAGAAAAACACAACTTGCCTTTTTCTTCCACACTGTAAGATGGTCAAATACCTGTGGCTGAATTTTCACCTCTGGGTTGGGAAACAGGAGCCGGGACTGTTTCCAGGTCCTGAATACACCAGAGTGGGGGCAACAGTCAACCATTGGAATTTTGACCGGATGCCACCTTAAATGGCATGGAGACAGGTTCCCTGTCTAATTGAGGGCAGCAGATGGGTTCTTGAAGCTGTAGGGCCAATTAGAGGCCTTCCAGCTTCAGAGGAGCACCTGGCTGCAGTAAATTGTAAGTAACTGAGAGGATGCTTCAACGGGAGGGTGCGCTGTCTTCCACTTTAAAAAAACATTAATTAAACAATAGAGAAAGCAACCAGGCCACCACTGTGGGCAGGGGAGGGGGGTGGTGGGGGAAGCCCCTCTACAGGGTGACCTTTGGCTGTACCTCCACCCAGGCAGGAAGGATCTGCAGGCCTGACTGGAGTACTGGCACTCCAGCCTGCTGCTGGGTGCCCACCTCCAGGGAGTTAAACCGCATCCCCATCACGTCAGGAAACTGGAAGCCACTGGAAAATCCCAGTCAGCCTCTTTAATTCTTGGTTAACAAGGCTCTTGATGAGCTTAATTACCTGCATGCCAGGTGGGGATAGGCAGCCATGACAGGCCCCAAACCCACAGCGGGAACGGGGTTTGGAAGCCAGCCTGCCAGCCAACCTCGTAATTTTTGGGTCCCTTCTGCCTCCATTCCAGACCTTGGTGGGGCCTGAAAATTCATCCCGTGGTTTGTAACATCATACCAGGTATTTAAATATTCAATTGATTGTTCCAACCAGGTGAGATAGGGGTCTAGGGGTTCCCTCTCAGCCTTTGGTCTAACCGTAACAAGGTTTAATTTTAAAAACACTGTTTTTAGCCACTCCCTCCTCAGTGAGTCCTTGTTCACTGCTTTCCAATTGTAATCCAAAGAAATCAGACAGATTTTCTTAGAGTTAAACAAGAAAGGTGGAAGTTTATTAATCTTAAACTCTAATTCGGTTAACGACTACGAGTATGTGTTGCGACCCCTATAGCATACATATGCGATAAACACACACGCAGATAGAGACAGAAAAAGTGGAAAAGAATAAAGGGAAAAAGTTTGAGGCAATATCTGGTAGTTATTTACGGTCCTTTAAGTTCAATGTGGAGTCTTTGGTTGCCGGTAAGTCTTGCTGTTTGTTGGGGTCCAGTACATGCTTCAACTTGTTTTGATGTAGGAGTCTTTTCTCTCTTGAGGTTTACGTGTCTTCACTGGGTCTGCAGGCCTGTGAGAAAGTGAGAGAGACAGCCAGGAGAGAGGTTGTCTTGTTCCAGGTCCAGTTACAATCTGCAGTCTGACTCCAAACTGTCCTGTGTATAGTTCAAAAAGCCTGGACCAGCAGGTTAGTCATGTGACGAACTGGTTTAACCACTTCTGTGTATGTGGATTCCAAAGCTCTCCATGGGGGGAGGGAAGGTGTAATGCTGTCTCCCACCCAGACAAGATGTGGATCACCATTGCCCAGACCAGTCTTTGTTAATTGAATCAGTGAGCAATTCTTTTGTCTCTCCAAGCACTGTCTGTTAGCATGCAAATGTCCCCCAGCCAAGTGTCTGGTGATCTCTTTTTAAACAAGTAATTTCTTCACTCCAGCAACAGTTTAAAATTAATGTTTATATGATGAAATTAATATGCCTCATTCTTGGCAGATGGGGGTCTTCATGACATCATATACAGTTTAGTCTCTTATCCTTTCCTGTCGACACACTCAGTTATCTGTTATGCTGCAAGCACTCCTATCTATATACTCATTTGTATTTAATGCACTCCTGCTTGCCTATTTATCCTGTATATAAAACACTGCTATTAATCTACCATCTTACATGTAAAACACTTCTTACCCTGTATACAATGTACTCTCAGCTATCTGTCGTTTTATCGGTAACACATTGCTAGCTTTCTGCTGTTCTAAGCATAGCACATTCTTTTCAATCCATTATGTTGTACATGCACCCAGCAATCCTGTAGGTATCATACTGCAGTCTATCAATTATCCTGTATGTAACACACTCCCAGCTATCTGTTGCACCATATGTAACACGTTCCCAGCTATCTGTCACCCTGTATGGAACACACTCCCAGCTAGCTGTTATTCTGTATATAACACACAACAATGTGCATTAACACATTCCCTAGCTATCTGTTATTGCGTATGTAACACATTCCCAAGCTATCTGTTATTGTTTATGTAACCCACCCCTTATACTCTCAGCACTACATGAACTGCTATGCCTGTGTTGGGACGAGGGAGCAGTACCCCAGGACATGCGCAATGCCAACATCATCACCCTCTTATAAAAACAAAGGTGACCGCGGTGACTGCAACAACTACCGTGGAATCTCCCTGCTCAGCATAGTGGGGAAAGTCTTTGCTCGAGTCGCTCTGAACAGTCTCCAGAAGCTGGCCGAGCGCGTCTACCCTGAGGCACAGTGTGGCTTTCGTGCAGAGAGATCGACCATTGACATGCTGTTCTCCCTTCGTCAGATACAGGAGAAATGCCGTGAACAACAGATGCCCCTCTACATTGCTTTCATTGATCTCACCAAAGCCTTTGACCTCGTCAGCAGACGTGGTCTCTTCAGACTACTAGAAAAGATCGGATGTCCACCAAAGCTACGAAGTATCATCACCTCATTCCATGACAATATGAAAGGCACAATTCAACATGGTGGCTCCTCATCAGAGCCCTTTCCTATCCTGAGTGGTGTGAAACAGGGCTGTGTTCTCGCACCCACACTTTTTGGGATTTTCTTCTCCCTGCTGCTTTCACATGCGTTCAAATCCTCTGAAGAAGGAATTTTCCTCCACACAAGATCAGGGGGCAGGTTGTTCAACCTTGCCCGTCTAAGAGCGAAGTCCAAAGTACGGAAAGTCCTCATCAGAGAACTCCTCTTTGCTGACGATGCTGCTTTAACATCTCACACTGAAGAATGCCTGCAGAGTCTCATCGACAGGTTTGCGTCTGCCTGCAATGAATTTGGCCTAACCATCAGCCTCAAGAAAACGAACATCATGGGGCAGGATGTCAGAAATGCTCCATCCATCAATATTGGCGACCACGCTCTGGAAGTGGTTCAAGAGTTCACCTACCTAGGCTCAACTATCACCAGTAACCTGTCTCTAGATGCAGAAATCAACAAGCGCATGGGTAAGGCTTCCACTGCTATGTCCAGACTGGCCAAGAGAGTGTGGGAAAATGGCGCACTGACACGGAACACAAAAGTCCGAGTGTATCAGGCCTGTGTCCTCAGTACCTTGCTCTATGGCAGCGAGGCCTGGACAACGTATGCCAGCCAAGAGCGACGTCTCAATTCATTCCATCTTCGCTGCCTTCGGAGAATACTTGGCATCAGGTGGCAGGACTATATCTCCAACACAGAAGTCCTTGAAGCGGCCAACACCCCCAGCTTATACACACTACTGAGTCATCGGCGCTTGAGATGGCTTGGCCATGTGAGCCGCATGGAAGATGGCAGGATCCCCAAAGACACATTGTACAGCGAGCTCGCCACTGGTATCAGACCCACCGGCCGTCCATGTCTCCGCTATAAAGACGTCTGCAAACGCGACATGAAATCGTGTGACATTGATCACAAGTCGTGGGAGTCAGTTGCCAGCATTCGCCAGAGCTGGCGGGCAGCCATAAAGACAGGGCTAAATTGTGGCGAGTCGAAGAGACTTAGTAGTTGGCAGGAAAAAAGACAGAGGCGCAAGGGGAGAGCCAACTGTGCAACAGCCCCGACAAACAAATTTCTCTGCAGCACCTGTGGAAGAGCCTGTCACTCCAGAATTGGCCTTTATAGCCACTCCAGGCGCTGCTTCACAAACCACTGACCACCTCCAGGCGCGTATCCATTGTCTCTCGAGATAAGGAGGCCCAAAAGAAAGAAAAAAGAAAGAACTCTTCGAATTATGTTATCCTTTAGCTTATTCTTTAAACACCATTAAGCGCTGAGCTCAGGAAAGAAATACATTGTAAGGAGCAATTCATGAGATTTTCAAGAGCCTGAGGCTGTGTGAAGTAAATGGAAAATGTCACATGATACAGGTCGAAGGCTTCTGTGTAACAAATGGAGGCCACTGAAAAGATCCAAAATATATATTCTGTGCGCAGATTTGGAACCAAGCTCACTTTTTACCTACCACTGGAATGTAAAGGATATAGAGCAGAATTTTGAGCCCCAAAAAGGGTAGGATTAGGTTGGGTGGGATGATAAAACATTTTAAATTTCAAACACAAACCCAACCTGCCCATTTCTAGTTTTAATGAAAGCAGGATGGTGGGAAGGCAACCAACCCACTCTCAGGAGGCGGTTTGCTCATTTAAATATTTTGATTGAGACTGCGTGTCTCAGATTTTATCTCCCTTCCAGGTTTAACCCTGGCCAGACTGCTTGAGAAAGCCAGCAGCTAAAGGGAGGTGAGGACTGGAGTACTGCTTGGAAGAGGCGTACTTTTCTGATACTGCTTGTGGACCAGGAGGAGCAGGAGTGCTTCTGTACCTGTGATCAGACCCCTTGCCCCAGTGATCATCGATCCCGACTCCCCAAAGATGAGATTACCTCCTTATGATTACAGACCCCCCCCCCCCCACCCCATGATCGCTGACCACCCACCACCACCTCCCCACCCCACCTACCATGATTGGATACACACCACCCCCTGCAATTTTATTTAAAATGACTGTTTTCTCCAGGTAGTCTCTGTCATGCATGGGTTAGAATAATCTCTCACACAACTGACAACAGGAGCAGTTTCAGTGAGCTATTAAAACAAGATGGAGCTAGGTACATATTTGAATAGAAAGGCACCTGAAAATTGAAACTTTCCAATCATTCATGAAATAGATATTAAAAGCACTGAAAAGTAAACATGCACAGACATAAAGCAATTTATTTTCTTTTCCAATTTTCTCCCCTCTTCTTTTGAAAACACTGATTTATGATGGGGTTCGAGTTCACAGAAGCCAGTCATTCTCTGGTATCTCATCCAAGTAGCCATTCTTCATGGGCGAGACCAGACACTGAATGCAAAAGTGTGTCTGTAAGCCCTCAAAAAGGTAAGACATCTTTGAATTGAAAGAGCAGTTGCTTTGTGCTAAGCTCCCCTGCTGGCTCAGTTAGTAAACGGATTAAGCAGTGTGAACTGTGCTGTAAAGATCAAAGTGCTCCAGTTTTATTCACTGTTCTCTGCTAAATTTCACAGGTGCCCATGCCAATGTCAGGCCTTTTAAGAGTGCAGCTTATCAGGAAATCGCAGGGGTTGCTGTTCGCGATTTTCCATCTGTGATATCCGTGCGCCCGATGAGCAGACTGGCCATGGCACTGTGGTACAGGAAGCCATGCAAGTGGGGGGAGCAAAAAGGAATGTAGTAGTAGGGGATAGTATAGTTAGAGGGATTGACATTGCTCTGTGCAGCAGAGAGCGTGAGTCCAGAAAGCTGTGTTGCCTGCCCAGTGCCAGGGTTCTGGACATCTGCTCAGGGCTGGACAGGAACTTGGAGTGGGAGGAGGAGGATCCAGTTGTCGTGGTCCATGTAGGTACCAACAACATAGGCAGGACTAGGAAAGAGGTTCTGCTTAGACAGTATGAAGAGCAGAACCTCAAAGGTAATAACCTCTGGATTGTTACCTGAGCCATGTGCCGAGTGAATATAAGATTAGTGAAATGAACACGTGGCTCAAAGACTGGTGTGGGAGAAGTACGTTTCAGTTTATGGGGCATTGGCACCAATACTGGGGAAAGTGGGGGCTGTACTGTTGGGACGGTCTGCACCTGAACCATGCTGGGACAAGTGTTCTAGCAATCTGTATAACTAGGGAAGTAGAGAGGGCTTTAAACTAAACTGTGGGGGGTTGCGGTTGGGTGGTGGTGGAGGGAGGGATCAAGCCTGGGTAGATGTAGCAAATCAAGGGGTAGATTCAAGGCAGGAGAGCAGAATAGTAATATGGGAAATGAAGATCAGAGAATGGCAGGAAGGGACAGAGAGAAAAAAAACCTAAGAACACACCAAAAGTCAAAACTAGATGTTAAAAAGCTAATAAAAAGACAAAACTAAAGGCTCTGTATCTGAATCACACGTAGCATTCATGACAAAGTAGATGAGCTGATAGTGCACATTGTAGTAAATAAATATGATCTGATAGCCATTACAGAGACATGGCTGCAGGGTGACAAGGATTGGGTCCTGAATATTGAGGGGTATATGACATTCAAGAAGAATAGAAGCTAAGTAAAGGTGGAGGGGTAGCACTGTTAATCAAGGATGGCATTGGTGCAATTGTTAGAGATGACTTTGGTTCAAGAGATCAGGAGGTAGAATCAGTTTGGGTGGAGATGAGGAATAATAGAGGAAAGAAGTCACTAGTGGGAATGGTCTACAGGCCCCCTAATAGTAACTACAATGTAGGACTATATATATTGGAAAAGTTCCATCAGACTGGAAAGTATAACCCCTCTATTCACGAAAAGGAGGAAGCAGAAAACAGGTAACTATAGGCCAGTTAGCTTGACATCTGTCAGGGAGAAGGTGTTAGAATTGATTATAAAGGAGGCTATAGCTGGGCACTTAGAAAAACTCAAGGTAATCAGGAATAGTCAGCATGGTTTTGTGAAAGGGAAAACGTGTTTGACCAATTTATAGGAGTTCTTTGAAGGAGTAACATGTGCCATGGATAAAGGGGTGCCCATTGACGTACTGTACTTGAATTTCCAGAAGACATTTGACAAGGTGCTACATAAAGGGTTATTGCACAAAGTAGAAGCTAATGGTGTAGTGGGTAACATATTAGCATGGATAGAAGATTGGCTGCCTGGCAGAAAACAAAGAGTATGATGGGTCCTTTTCTGATTGGAAGGAGATGACGAGTGGAGTCCCGCAGGGGTCTGTGCTGGGGCCTCAACTTTTACAATTTATATCAATGACTTAGATGAGGAGGGCGATGGGATGGTAGCTAAATTTGCAGATGACACAAAGTTAGGTAAGAAAGTATGTTGTGAAGAGGACATAAGGAGGTTGCAGACTGATATAGATAAGTTGAGTGAGTGGGCAAAAATCTGGCAGATAGATTTATGTGGGAAAATGTGAAGTTGTTCACTTTGGCAGGAAGAATAAAAAAGCAGAGTATTACTTAAATAGAGAATGACTGCAGAGTTCCAAGGGGCAGAGGGATATAGGTGTTCTAGTGCATGAGTCACGAAAAGTTAGTATGCAGGTGCAGCAAGTAATAAAGAAGGCTAATGGAATGCTATCCTCTATTACAAGAGGAATTGAAAATAAAAGTAAGGATGTTATGCTTCAGTTATACAGAGCAGTGGTGAGACCACATCTCGAACACTGTGTGCCGTTTTGGTCTCCTTATTTAAGCAAGGATGTAAATGCATTGGTGACGGTTCAGAGGAGGTTTACTAGATTTTACCTGGAATGAGCGAGTTGTCTTATGAGGAAAGGTTGGACTGACTGGGCTTGTTTTCACTGGAGTTTAGAAGAGTGAGGGGAGACTTGATTGAAGTATACAAGATCCTAAATGGTCTTGACAAGATGGATGTGAAAAGGGTTTTTCCTCTTGTGGGAGAGTCCAGAACGAGGGAGCACTGTTTGATAATTAGAGGTCACCCTTTCAGAACAGAGACGGGGAGAATTTCTTTCTCTGAGGGTTGTGCGACTTTGGAACTCTCTGCCTCAGATGGCGGTGGAGGCGGGGAAATGGAATATTTCTAAGGCGGAGGTAGATAGATTTTTGTTAGGCAAGGGAATCAGTGATTATCGGGGGTAGATGGGAGTGTAGAATTCGAGACACAAACAGATCAGCTACAATCTTATTGAATGGTGGGGTAATCTCGAAGGGCCGAATGGCTTATTTCTGCTCCTAATTCGTATGTTCATATTTTTGTATGTGTCTAATTTTGCTTTGTAATGCTCAAGTGAAGCTCCTTGCGATGTTTTATTACATTAAAGGTGCTATATAAATATAAGTTGTTGTTGTTGCCACTAGATAATATCAGGTACCACACATATAACTGATATTTTTCCCTTTGCTCACTACGGTAAGTTGATGTAGTTCACCTCCGTGTCCAAGGGCTTTGCTGCTCTCCTGGCTGAGATATACTAACTGGGCTTGGAGAGTGTATATTTTGCTTCGATTCTTACCCACAAGGGATAAATTTGTTCGGTTATAGTGGTATAAATGGCACAATCTGATTACCTTGGCATTTGGTGTCATATTTGATTCTGAGATCAGCTTCCGACCAGATTTCCAGCATTACTATGACCATCTCTGGAACATTGCCCAACTCCACCCTGCCTCAGTTCATTTGCCACTGAAACCCTCATCTGTGCCTTTGTAGTCTCTAGACTTGACTATTCCAAAGCACTCCTGACTGGCCAGGCTCGTACATTCTTCATAAATTTGAGATAAGCCAAAACTTGCTGCCAGTGTCCTAACGCATGCCAAATCCCATTCACCCATCACTCCAGTGCTCGCTGGCCTACATTGGCTACATTGGTTAAACAATGTCTCGATTTTAAATTTCACATTCTTGTTTTCAAATCCCTCTCTGGCCTTGCACCACCCTATATTTATAATCTCCTCCAGCCCACAACCAGCCAAGATATCTGTGCTCCTCCAGTTCTGGCCTCTCAAGCACCCAATTTTAATCACTGCACCACTGACGGCTGTGCCATCAGATGCCAAGACCCTAAGCCATAGCATTCACTCCCTAAATCTCTCTGCCTCTCTTTCCTCCTTTAAGACACTCCTTAACACCTACCTCTTTGACCAAGGTTTTGGTCATCTACCCTAATACCTGATGTGGCTCAGTGCCAAATTTTGTTTGATAGTATTCTTGTAAAGCACTTGGGATGTTTTACTCTGTTAAAGGTGCTAGCTAAATGCAAGTTGTTCTTCTTCTTTATCATTTTTGAAGGATTACATTTTTCACTGTAAGTTTGATGCATTTGATGAATTATTCTTAGCCTTTCAGAGACATGGGTTAACCAAATATTTTAGCAAAATGATTAATCCTCCCAAAAAAACTATTTGTAACTTAGCCTGTAGCTGGGTGGTAATAGGATTAAATTCGTTTTATCATTTGTTGTTGGATCTCAGACTGGTCATGTATTGTCAAGTACAATATTGTCATTCGCTGTCTTTGGTGTACCTGCCTCCAGGCCAACTCATGGGATTAGAGGGAAAGTTGTTCACTGAATATAAAAGCATAGGGCAGCTAAATGAAGGCTGCTGTTGTACCAACACAATATTGTGACCTCCAACTAAAGTTTGGTTGGATGCAGCTCAGTTCCTGGTGGACATGGGTCTACAGCACTAAACTGTCTCCAGTTTGGCATTAGAATAATAGAACCTTAAAGCGCAGAAAGAGGCCATTTGGCCCATCATGCCTGTGTAGGTTCTTTGAAACAGTTATCCAATTTCCATGTTCTTTCCATGTAGCCCTGCAAATATTTCCTTTTCAAGTATATATCCACAGTCTGACATCACACTCTAAAATGTTCCAAGTGCGTACTGATCTGAGTCTGAAGATTGTGATGACTGATGGATTGCTGCTGGATTCATTTTTGTGCATGTCTGTGTCAGGGTTTGAATCAACTCTTCAGCCACTTTCCTTGCTTCCAAAAACAAACCTTGTTGATAATACATGCCAGAAGAAGTGCAGGCATATGATGCCGTTATCTGTTCTCTGAGAGTTGTTAGGTGCAGGCTCTACTATACAGGTACTATACTTGGCACATCAGTTTTATTGTTATATCTGCTTCTAAACTTAAGCTCTACGCATTACTGCAGCTGATAACCAGAGTTCATGGATTTAAAATCATTGACAAAAGATCTAGAGGGGAGATGAGCAGAATTTCTTTCACTCAGAGTTGTTGGGATCTGGAACACTCTACCTGAAAGGGTGGTGGAAGCTGATTCCATAAATAATTTTAAAAGCAAGTTGAACAGTTACTTGAGGATGAGGAACTTAGAGTTACGGAGAAAAGCCGGTGGTGGGGGGCGAGGGGGGAGGGAGGCGACTAAGCACAAATGCATAGGCATGACTGGTTGAATGGTCCCTTTCTGTGCTGTAAGTTTCTATAATTATGTCTTGATCATAATCTCAGCCGTTGCTTCAAGATTGTTGTGCATTTTTTTTTAAAGTAAATACAATGACCATTTTGAAAATAAGGACACCTGCAAAAAAAAGACAACTGATGCCGATCCCTTAGGTGTCTGTAATTTACAGGTTTCACTGTATCTTAAATCTGTGCCTTCTGGTCACTGACCCTTCAGCCAGTGATAACAGTTTCTCCCTATCTAGTCTATCAAAACCCATTAAATTTTACTCAGGGATCTGCGGACAACTGCTCTGGGAAAAGGAAAATGCTTCCCTTTTGTAATTGGAAATGCTTTTTTGAGACTATTTTTGAGTCAGGTTATTTGGTAAAATGGACTTTACTCTGCGTTTAACCAAACAATGCCTGCCATAAAAGTGCTTGGTACTGACATAAGGGAATAACTTTATTGTCCCAGTGCAGAGCTTCCTACTCCCAACCAAAATAGGACCTTCCTGCTCCACTCTGACTTTTTTTTCCATTTTGCACATCATGAATCCTGTGGCACCTCCAAGTGAGGTTCCTAATTTCTGACCAAATTAAGCGAGCTAGATAAAAATTGCCAAAAGGATTGGAAGAGTAATATTGTGCTGTATTCTAAAGTCTTCATTAAATAATAACTGCAGGTGTTACGTTTGGATTCAATACAAACACTATCTATTGTTTTACTTATTTACATTGTATGATTTCAGGTACAAGTCTTTTCTCTTTCTCCAAAAATATACTTAACTCATGAAAAATTGCAAAATATACATAAAACAGTTGAAAACAGTTAAAATTTGACATTTCAGAAAGTACAATGGGGATCAGATTCCTTCGATACAGAAACATGACAACTCACAATTCGTGCAACCATTTTATATGCAATGTACATTTGCACTACACAGCAAAAACATTATAAGTGCATACCGCCCGAGGGGTTTTACATAGGTTCCAGCCCCTTGGTAAACTATAGCAGGAGGATCTTACACAGTAGCCTTTCCCCGTTGAGCCTTTGCAGTGGTTGCCCCAAGCTTTAGTGTGTCCCTCAGCACATAGTCCTGGACCTTGGAATGTGCCAGTCTGCAACACTTAGTCATGGATAACTCTGCACTGGAAGACCAGCAAGTTTCAGGCAGACCAAAGTGTGTCTTTCACTGAGTTGATGATCCTCCAGCTGCAGTTGATTTTTATCTTGGTGTGCATCCCTGGGAGCAGCCCATAGTGCACTGAGTCCTGTGTTACAGAGCTGCTCGGGATGAACCTCGATAAAAACCACTGCATCTCTTTCCACACCTGCTTTGCAAAGAAACATTCCAGAAGGAGGTGGACAGTGGTCTCTTCTCCATGAAAGCCATCTCGAGGGCAGCGTGCGGAGGTGGTGAGACTCTGGGCATGCAGGAAGGATCTAATGGGGAGGGCCCTTTTTTACCACCAACCAAGCTACACCTTGGTGCTTGTTTGAAAGTTCTGGTGATGAGGCATTCTGCCAAATGACTTTGACAGTCTGCTCAGGGAACCATCCAACAGGATTCACCATCTCCTTTTCCCATAAGGCCTTGAGGACATTCCGTGCAGACTAATGCCTGATGGACTTGTTTTTCTGCACAAATTTTTTCACAAAGGATAGGTAGTACAACACAGTCCAACTGAATGGAGTGTTCCATGGCAATGTGGCCAGACCCATCCTTCGCAACACCGGGGACAGATAGAACCTCAGCACGTAATGATACTTGGTGTTTGCGCACTCTGGTTCTACGCACCACTTGAAGCAGCCGCACACAAAGGTGGCCATCAGGATGAGGGCAACGTTGGGTACTTTTTTTCCTCCTTTATCCAGTGGTTTGAACACCGTGTCCCTGCGAACACGGTCCATTTTCGATCTCCAGATAAAGCGGAAGATGGCTCGGGTGACCGCCATGGCACAGGAGTGGGGTATGGATCAGACCTGCGCCATGTAGAGTAACAATGTCAGCACCTCACACCTGATGACCAGCTTCTTACCCCCAATGGAGAGAGAACGCTGCTCGCATATGCCAAGTTTCTGTTTTATCATGGCTACTCGCTCCTTTCAGGTTTTGACGCAAGCCCTGACCCCTCCGAACCATGTCGCTCTTTGGTTTGTAACTGTTCTCTGTAAAGCCATGTGCTGAGTGAACTCTCAAAATGGGGTCTCCTTATATATGTCTGATGATGTCATCAGTTGCATCAGTGGCCTGATCTCTTAAAGGTACAGTTTCTTAAAGATGAAGTCACCACTGCAATACAGTACAGGAAAGGTTAAAAGCAATAAATTGCAGCTCAAGCCCAGAGGTTGAGCCAGAATATTTTACTATTGGTATCCGAGAGATGAGAAATGAAAGGAGGAATACACAATTGTTCCTATCTGGTGGTCACGATACTTTTGAAGGATTTTGGACTTTTCCTTATGGAATTTCAATGCCTGCTTTTAAGACAGCCCAAAAAAATGGACTTGAAACCATGCATTATTTGTAACAGAGCAAAATCTTGGTGTAAGTATGAACAAGATAGGAAGACAGAATTGTTAAAAAATTTGGCCAAAATCAGAATGCATGGTGGTCTTTGCTTCCTGCCCTGAATGTTGAAGAGAAAAAGTGTTGCAGACTAACTGATAGCTTGCTGGTTTCTTCAAGGACAATCTTGTTCAAAACTGGCTGCACTCTCTAAGGACACTGACTGCTAACAAGGACAGATAAACAAAGACAACGAAAGATAAGCAGAGAATAACAAAGACAGCTGTCTACTGGTGTTTGGAAGCTGTGAGAAAACTGTTGTAAACACCAGTGTGTTCTTCCCAGCAACAAACATGGAAAGGAAGTCATAGAAGCAGCCATTTTACAATAATTTCTAAGAGATCAGAAGAAAATAAAGAAGTTGTCGCCGACTATTTAACCCCTCATTTCCTGGAACAGACAAACTGATCATTCTGAGTTTTGAACTGAACTACCTGGATAAGGTTATCTGGCATCTTTATCTTAAAAACTGTCTTGTCTTAATGTCAATAAAATTATTTAGAAAATGTTTGTCTCAGGTTGATTTTGTACCCTAAAAAAAAGTACCTTACACTTTCCTGCTTTGGAAAGTCTGGAGTTTCTGAGTCTATCTTCATTCGGTTTGTACATGATCCAGATGCCTTCCCCTCCATAACCTGGAATTATTAGCAGCACCTCTATTGTTACCGCAACTCAGGTCAGCTAATCCAACATAAGCCATGAAATAAAACTATGGCTTTCCTAGTCAGAACCACTGCAGGCAAGCCTTTGGGGGAAGACCGATTCCACTGGAGTGATGATGGTGCTTTTTTTTATTTTTTATTTCCTCGACTTAAATTAAAATTCTTCTCCACCAAGCTCATAGAGATCATAGCTGACAACTATCCAAGAAAGAAATAAAATTATTAAATAAGGAAAATTTGCATATCTGATGGATGATCCATTTGTGGAGTTACTGGTACAAAATGAATTTGTTTCAACTTGTGCAATGAGTTTTTATCACATTTATTTAATAAAGCATGGAACACCATTCTTAGCATGGCAGCATAAACTTCAATACAGATTATCATCAGGTGGCAACATGGAACTCAGTAAGTCTATATAAGTGGTTTATAAGTTTTTCCAAATCCATTTCAATTTTTTTATATACTATTTCCTTATCCAAGTTGCATCAATCATTACATTTGTCTGTATAAATGTAATTTGTAATGTAACCTTGGGACATTTATGATCTAATGTAAAATATTTTGAATTAGCAGAAGCTGTCGCAGAGACTGGATGTATTTGCTGGATTGAAATCCTGTCTACTATAATGCTACTGACTGAAAGGAGCCAAACCGTAGTTCCAGATAGAAACATGATATGGATTCTCTAGAACTACTATGATCCAATTGAATAATATTCATAGCTTTCTTAACATAGCTTCACACTAAAAGCACAGCATAGCTAATGTTCTGTTTATTTTACTGGAACTACTCACCATAACCCCCACCATACCACCCCTACCAACCGCCCTCCACCGCCCCCCCCCCCCCCCCCCACAACACCTCCACACCTCCAATGGTAGCTGTAGCTTCAACAGTTGCTCAGTGATGGTGCTTACTCCTGAGGCATTGAAATCCAATTGAAAGACAGTCTAGAGACACCATCCTCACACAATTTGCATGACAATGTGCAACCACCTGGCTGAAACATCACCTCATCTTCTGTGCATGAGGATAAAAATGTTGCACAATTGTTCATAGGAACATACAAGTTGCTAGATAGAAAAAGGCCAGGCTTCATCTAGTTCACCTTTTATCATCCTTTATAGTCACATATTACAATGGTAACAAAGTTGTAGATTAATCATCTCTATCTCTATCTCTATCAATCTATATCTCTCTCTCAATCTCTCTCTATCTCTCTCTATCTCTCTCAATCTCTATCTCTCTCTATCTCTATCTCTCTCTATCTCTCTCTATCTCTCTCTATCTCTCTCTATCTCTCTCTATCTCTATCTCTCTCTATCTCTCTCTATCTCTCTCTATCTCTATCTCTCTCTATCTCTATCTATCTCTATCTCTATCTCTCTCTCTCTCTCTCTCTCTCTCTCTATCTCTCTATCTCTCTATCTCTCTATCTCTCTATCTCTCTATCTCTCTATCTCTCTATCTCTCTATCTCTCTATCTCTCTATCTCTCTATCTCTCTATCTCTCTATCTCTCTATCTCTCTATCTCTCTATCTCTCTATCTCTCTATCTCTCTATCTCTCTATCTCTCTATCTCTCTATCTCTCTATCTCTCTATCTCTCTATCTCTCTATCTCTCTATCTCTCTATCTCTCTATCTCTCTATCTCTCTATCTCTCTATCTCTCTATCTCTCTATCTCTCTATCTCTCTATCTCTCTATCTCTCTATCTCTCTATCTCTCTATCTCTCTATCTCTCTATCTCTCTATCTCTCTATCTCTCTATCTCTCACCCCAATAAGGATGAAAATCCCAGTGATGGAGAGCTTTAGTTCAGGAAAATTAGGAACCAAGGAATGAGAACAGGCTATTTATCTCATTCCCGCCAAAAATAAAATTAACTTTGGATGCACTCAAACTACTGTCAATTCTATTCAGAGGATTAGAAGATGGAGATGATGTGGCAATACATCCAAATTCATCCAACTAATCTATAAAGAACTTTGATTCTGCTCATTGCAGCATCTGGGGAAATATTCAACTTTGCTGCCTGAGTGGTAACCTGGAAAAGTGGATCATCCCCCACCTGCCCGATTGTGGGCTCGATAGTGGATGAGCAATCTGCCCTGGCAGATTACTACCCAGGTGTTGAAATTGAAAATTACCCTCTTTTTCACTTAAATATTTCTAGGTTTTGCCTCTACTACCCTACTTTGCCTATAATTATTGATCATTCTTTAGGGATAATGTTACAGCTTCATGTTCCTGCTTGGAGGGGGAGGCTTGCTCACTCGGAACATACATCAGAATTTCATGAAGGCATTTTCCGACTAGTTAAACTAATGGTCAACTAATGAATCAAGTGTGCCGCCCTCATAAATTACCATTATGTGCTTCGAAAAAGTGAGGTCACCCAGTGATGGCACAATGTAAAAAAAAAAAAATCATTCTTTTTGTACAAGTCACTTGGAGACATTATAAATTATCCTTTCACAAGTTTGGCCAAGTACCAGCTTGGACCAGTTGCAGTAATGAGTCAGAAGTTTATGAGTTCCAGCTCCATTTCAGGGACTTGGCAGTTAAGTACTGAGGGAGTACTGCATTGTGTCTTTTGGATGAGAAATTAAAAATTATTTTCATTTAGATGGATGTAAGGGTTATTGGTTGAAAAAGAGCAGGGGAGTTCTCCTGATATCCCAGTCAACACCCATTCCTCTACTAATACCACAAATTGCTATTTGTGGGATCTTGCTGTGTGGAAGTTGGCTGCCATGTTTGCCTACAAAACACCAGTAATTGCATTTCAAAAATAAATGATTGCCTATGAAGCACTTTGGTGTGTCCTAAAGATGTGAAAGGCATTACAAAATACAATTTTATTTATTTGCACTTCCTTATCATAACCTCATAGAAATTACAGAATAGAAAGAGACCATTTGGCCCAGTGCCTGTGGCTAAGCTCACTCTTCAACTGAAGCTATCATGTCGTCTTCTCACCATCTAACTTGAAATCAAGTTCTGGATTTAGCTTTTCTGCACCGTTCAAAATGTTATGGTGTATTTATTTAAGTCTGAGCTGAGCTTCTCTCTCAGGGGTTCGAATGTAAATCCCCTAAAGCACTTTTTGAATCGAATTTGACACAATGCTGAAGTTACACACCATATGGTGTCAAACCAAAACTGTGTGAGACTGCCGCTTCCAGCATTTCACGCATTGTTTCTTTCAGGAATCAGGTTGTGCCTTGACTCGAGATTTACATTGCAGCCTTAAAGTCATTGCAAAAAAGAAAATACTTCATAGCAACACTAAAGTTGTAGTTTAAATCCAGCCTTGTATACTTTAGTAATCTCCTTTCATGGCTGAAAGTCCCAGGTTTTTGCAGTCTGCTCGCATAACTCAAGACATCTGATTACAGCGATCAGTCCTGTATCTTCTCTTCGATAACATATGGCATTAAGGCATTAACCAATTGTGCCATAGAAGTTGCTGTTCATGTGTTTTCCATCCCCCAGTTATAAAGGTAATGCCTCATGAAAGGAAGTAGTGACTGGAATGGTTTCCTGTAAGAGCTCCTAGCAAGAGGATTATGTTTTTAGAAAATTCATAAACCACAATTATTGTTGTGCTACATCAGATAAAGGATGAGGAAGCCTAGCAGTGGGGAGGGAGAAAAAGGGAAGAGAGTGCGAGAAAAGATCAAATCAACAAAATAAAAGGGGGAGTAAATTTTCATTTTCAGCAGTGCCAACAAGGAGTTTTGTGTTCTGGGAGACATATTGCCCTACTCTGCCAGAAAATCATGAGTCTCACGCACTCAAATTCTTGCTATTTGCTCTTGGCGCATAAAACTAACACTCAGTTTTTCTTAAAGAGCGACTGTAATTGGTTCAAAAAAGTTTTAATACTGAATTTTCAGGCAAAGTTATGGCTGCATTTTTAGGGATCTTAATAATGCCATGTATTAAAATGAGTTCTGATATATAGATCCTTTAAGGTCTTGGAAAGTTCAATACCTGTGTATTTTGTGGTGGACTTGCATTTTGAAGGCTCTCTCATATGTTGTTCTTGCCACTCCACAAGATTTTAAAACATATGTTTAGTATCAAGTAATCATTACTTCTTGATTTATCTCACCTTCTATTAATTTCAACCTGTTCCATTAGTCTTGCCCCTTCCCTTAGACTTCTCAATTTTAACCATTTTGGGGTTTGAGATGCATTTGCATATCCAATGCTTGCTGGTTTATCACACTGGAGCTATTTGAGACCTTC
This sequence comes from Heterodontus francisci, assembly GCF_036365525.1. Lineage (NCBI taxonomy): Eukaryota > Metazoa > Chordata > Chondrichthyes > Heterodontiformes > Heterodontidae > Heterodontus > Heterodontus francisci. The sequence continues at coordinate 45,399,478 of NC_090375.1, forward strand.
CATCTTTTAAAATACAGCAGTTTCATTCTGTTTTAACAGGTCGGTCATCCATGGTTGGTGGGTGGGTGAGTTATGGAAGGACAACTGACCCTTTGATGTTGGTACTTTTCTAGAAACTAGAGGATCTATCATAGTATTGCTTATGGTGCATCAGGGGGTTTTATAAGATAAAGGATACTATGTGAAATTGCATAACCAGGGACATTGGCTTATCAACATTGGGGTTGGTCTTGGAATCTGATAATATGAGGATGTGACTCAGGGTCTAGCACTTTAAGGTGGACTCCCAAGGTCTTGGAAACACTGGGAGAAGGCTCCCAGGGTTACAGTAACATTAGGGAGAAAGGTACTAGGACTACTGGAGTTACATATTCACTCCCTCCACCACCAGTGCCCTGCGGCTGCAGTGTGTACCATCTACAAGATTCACAGCAGTAACTTGCCAAGGCTTCTTCAACAGTGCCTCTACCACATAGAAGAACAAGGGCAGCAGACGCTTGGGAACGCCAGCACCTGCAAGTTTCCCTCCAAGTCACACACCATCCTGACTTGGAAATATATCACTGTTCCTTCATTGTCACTGCATTAAAATCCTGGAATTTCCTCCCTGACAACACTATGGGAGTACCTTGACCACACAGACAGCAACAGTTCAAGAAGGCGGCTCACCACCCCCTATTTAATGGAACTTAGGGATGGGCAATAAATGCTGTCTTTGCAGCAATGTGTGAATGAATAAAAAGAAACCTGGGGATCACTGTGAAGTAGATCCTGGGCGTATTGGATTTTGGATTGCGTGTTTATGGATTTAGTAAGCATTAGCAATGCACTTTAGAAGAAAAGAAAGATTTGCATCCATATCGTAATTTTCATAACTTCCATATGTTACAAAGCATTTTGTAGCCAAGACTAATTTTTTTGAAGTGTAGTCACTGTTGTAGAAAACATGGCAGTCAATTTGTGCACAGCAAGCTCCCACACACAGCAATGTGGTAATGATCAGATAATCTGTTTTAGAGATGTTGGTTGAGGGATAAATATTGGCCATGACACTGGGGAGAACTCCCCTGCTCTTCTTCAAAGTTTCGAAATAATGAGATTGGGTTTAGAGTAGGGAAGAAAGCCTGAGGGGGAAGATCCTGATGTCCACGGGACCTGAAAGGGGTTTTTGTGCAATCATAGAGTAGAATCATAGAAGCATGGGAGATTGCTGGGATCTGACTGTATTAATCGAATATCCTTTTTGAAGAAGGGGACCCATGGGAAGAGGATCAAAATTGCTATTAGCCCCTTTCCCTCTGCCCCAACCTGCCCACTGCCTTAGATGTCCCAGCATGTCAGATACTCCTCCACCACTTCCCAACTATGAATGATTGATTGAATCCCTGCAGCCACCCCAAGCACTTACTCCTTCCGCCAGGGATCCACATAGAAGACTTCACACACAACAGCCAGTTGTTGTTGTGCACATAGGCACCAATGATATTGGTAAAAAACGGGATGAGGTCCTACAAGCAGAATCTAGGGAGTTAGGAACCAAGTTTAAAAAGTAGGACTTCAGAGGTAGTAATCTCAGGATTGCTACCAGTGCCACGTGATAGTCAGAGTAGAAATGAAAGAATAGTCAGGATGAATGCGTGGCTTGAGAGATGGTGCAGGAGGGAGGGGTTCAGATTTTTCGGACATTGGGACCGGTTCTGGGGGAGGTGGGACTATTACAAATTGGACAGTCTACACCTGGGCCAGACTGGAACCAATGTCCTTGGGGGTGCTTTTGCTAACGTTGTTGGGGAGGGTTTAAACTAATGTGGCAGGGGGATGGGAACCAAATGAGGTCAGTGGACAGTAAGGAGGTAGTAACTAAAGCCTGTAAGGAACTAGATAATGAAGTCAGCATGACTAAGGGGAAGAGTAGGCAGGGAGCAGATGATGAAAGCAAAGGGACTGGTGGTCTGAGGTGCATTTGTTTTAATGCAAGAAGTGTAGTAGGTAAGGCAGATGAACTTAGGGCTTGGATTAGTACCTGGGAGTATGATGTTATTGCTATTACTGAGACTTGGTTAAGGGAAGGGCATGATTGGCAACTAAATATCCCAGGATATCGATGCTTCAGGCGGGATAGAGAGGGAGGTAAAAGGGGTGGAGGAGTTGCATTACTGGTCAAAGAGGATATCACAGCTGTGCTGAAGGAAGGCACTGTGGAGGACTCGAGCTGTGAGGCAATATGGGCAGAACTCAGAAATAGGAAGGGTGCGGTAACAATGTTGGGGCTGTACTACAGGCCTCCCAACAGCGAGCGTGAGATAGAGGTACAAATATGTAAACAGATTATGGAAAGATGTAGGAGCAACAGGGTGGTGGTGATAGGAGATTTTAATTTTCCCAACATTGACTGGGATTCACTTAGTGTTAGAGGTCTAGATGGAGCAGAATTTGTAAGGAGCATCCAGGAGGGTTTTCTAGAGCAGTATGTAAATAGTCCAACTCGGGAAGGGGCCAAACTGGACCTGGTGTTGGGGAATGAGCCCGGCCAGGTGGTTGAAGTTTCAGTAGGGGACTACTTTGGGAATAGTGATCACAATTCCGTAAGTTTTAGAATACTCATGGACAAAGACGAGAGTGGTCCTAAAGGAAGGGTGCTAAATTGGGGGAAGGCCAACTATACCAAATTTCGGCAGGAGCTGGGGAATGTAGATTGGGAGCAGCTGTTTGAAGGTAAATCCACATTTGATATGTGGGAGGCTTTTAAAGAGAGGTTGATTAGCGTGCAGGAGAGACATGTTACTGTGAAAATGAGGGATAGAAATGGCAAGATTAGGGAACCATGGATGACAGGTGAAATTGTGAGACTAGCTAAGAGGAAAAAGGAAGCATACATAAGGTCTAGGCGGCTGAAGAAAGACGAAGCTTTGGAAGAATATCGGGAATGTAGGACCAATCTGAAACGAGGAATTAAGAGGGCTAAAAGGGGTCATGAAATATCTTTAGCAAACAGGGTTAAGGAAAATCCCAAAGCCTTTTATTCATATATAAGGAGCAAGAGGGTAACTAGAGAAAGGATTGGCCCACTCAAGGACAAAGGAGGAAAGTTATGCGTGGAGTCAGAGAAAATGGGTGAGATTCTAAACGAGTACTTTGCATCGGTATTCACCGAGGAGAGGGACATGACGGATGTTGAGGTTAGGGACAGATGTTTGATTACTCTCGGTCAAGTCGGCATAAGGAGGGAGGAAGTGTTGGGTATTCTAAAAGGCATTAAGGTGGACAAGTCCCCAGGTCCGGATGGGATCTATCCCAGGTTTCTGAGGGAAGCGAGAGAGGAAATAGCTGGGGCCTTAACAGATATCTTTGCAGCATCTTTAAACATGGGTGAGGTCCTGGAGGACTGGAGAATTGCTAATGTTGTCCCCTTGTTTAAGAAGGGTAGCAGGGATAATCCAGGTAATTATAGACCGGTGAGCCTGACGTCAGTGGTAGGGAAGCTGCTGGAGAAGATACTGAGAGATAGGATCTATTCCCATTTGGAAGAAAATGGGCTTATCAGTGATAGGCAACATGGTTTTGTGCAGGGAAGGTCATGTCTTACCAACTTAATAGAATTCTTTGAGGAAGTGACAAAGTTGATTGATGAGGGAAGGGCTGTAGATGTCATATACATGGACTTCAGTAAGGCGTTTGATAAGGTTCCCTATGGTAGGCTGATGGAGAAAGTGAAGTCGCATGGGATCCAGGGTGTACTAGCTAGATGGATAAAGAACTGGCTGGGCAACAGAGACAGAGAGTAGCAGTGGAAGGGAGTTTCTCAAAATGGAGACGTGTGACCAGTGGTGTTCCACAGGGATCCATGCTGGGACCACTGTTGTTTGTGATCTACATAAATGATTTGGAGGAAAGTATAGGTGGTCTGATTAGCAAGTTTGCAGACGACACTAAGATTGTTGGAGTAACAGATAGTGAAGGGGACAGTCAGAGAATACAGCAGAATATAGATAGATTGGAGAGTTGGGCAGAGAAATGGCAGATGGAGTTCAATCAGGGCAAATGCGAGGTGATGCATTTTGGAAGATCCAATTCAAGAGTGAACTATACAATAAATGGAAAAGTCCTGGGGAAAATTGATGTACAGAGAGATTTGTGTGTTCAGGTCCATTGTTCCCTGAAGGTGGCAACGCAGGTAAATAGAGTGGTCAAGAAGGCATACGGCATGCTTTCCTTCATCGGACGGGGTATTGAGTACAAGAGTTGGCAGGTCATGTTACAGTTGTATAGGACTTTGGTTCGGCCACATTTGGAATACTGCGTGCAGTTCTGGTCACCACATTACCAAAAGGATGTGGATGCTTTGGAGAGGGTGCAGAGGAGGTTCACCAGGATGTTGCCTGGTATGGAGGGTGCTAGCTATGAAGAGAGGTTAAAGGTTAAGTAGATTAGGATTATTTTCATTAGAAAGACGGAGGTTGAGGGGGGACCTGATTGAGGTGTACAAAATCATGAGGGGTATAGACAGGGTGGATAGCAAGAAGCTTTTTCCCAGAGTGGGGGATTCAAATACTAGGGGTCACGAGTTCAAAGTGAGAGGTGAAAAGTTTAGAGGGGATATGCGTGGAAAGTTCTTTACGCAGAGGGTGGTGGGTGCTTGGAACGCGTTGCCAGCGGAGGTGGTAGATACGAACACGATAGCGTCTTTTAAGATGTATCTAGACAGATACATGAATGGGCAGGAAGCAAAGAGATACAGACCCTTAGAAAATAGGCGACAGGTTTAGGTAGATGATCTGGATCGGCGCAGGCTTGGAGGGCCGAAGGGCCTGTTCCTGTGCTGTAATTTTCTTCTTTATTCTTAATACACCAGTACTAAGCAGATGCATGATGGAAAATACATTAACATCACTAACACATGAGCCAAAGTTAGCAAATAAACTGGTTGCACTGACTTTGAATTTTGCCCACTAAAAAGGCATATGGGATCCTTGATTTTACATAGGACAATCAAGTATAAAAGCAAGAAAGTTATGCAAAACCTATATAAAACACTGGTTAGACCCCAGCTAGAATGGCCAATTCTGGGCACCTCACTTTAGGAAGGATGTCAAGGCCTTAGAGAGAGTGCAGAGGAGATTTATGAGAATGGTACCAGTGATGAATGACGTCAGTGATGTAGAGAAGCTAGAGCAACTGGGCTTGTCCGCTTAGAGTGGAGAAGATTAAGAGATTTGTTAGAGTTATTCAAAATCAAAGGACAGGTGTTTCCACTTGGTTCAGTGGTAATTGGCAAAAATTGGCCAGACTTCTTTTGGGCCTCCTTATCTCGAGAGACAATGGATACGCGCCTGGAGGTGGTCAGTGGTTTGTGAAGCAGCGCCTGGAGTGGCTATAAAGGCCAATTCTGGAGTGACAGGCTCTTCCACAGGTGCTGCAGAGAAATTTGTTTGTTGGGGCTGTTGCACAGTTGGCTCTCCCCTTGCGCCTCTGTCTTTTTTCCTGCCAACTACTAAGTCTCTTCGACTCGCCACAATTTAGCCCTGTCTTTATGGCTGCCCGCCAGCTCTGGCGAATGCTGGCAACTGACTCCCACGACTTGTGATCAATGTCACACGATTTCATGTCGCGTTTGCAGACGTCTTTATAACGGAGACATGGACGGCCGGTGGGTCTGATACCAGTGGCGAGCTCGCTGTACAATGTGTCTTTGGGGATCCTGCCATCTTCCATGCGGCTCACATGGCCAAGCCATCTCAAGCGCCGATGACTCAGTAGTGTGTATAAGCTGGGGATGTTGGCCGCTTCAAGGACTTCTGTGTTGGAGATATAGTCCTGCCACCTGATGCCAAGTATTCTCCGAAGGCAGCGAAGATGGAATGAATTGAGACGTCGCTCTTGGCTGGCATACGTTGTCCAGGCCTCGCTGCCGTAGAGCAAGGTACTGAGGACACAGGCCTGATACACTCGGACTTTTGTGTTCCGTGTCAGTGCGCCATTTTCCCACACTCTCTTGGCCAGTCTGAACATAGCAGTGGAAGCCTTACCCATGCGCTTGTTGATTTCTGCATCTAGAGACAGGTTACTGGTGATAGTTGAGCCTAGGTAGGTGAACTCTTGAACCACTTCCAGAGCGTGGTCGCCAATATTGATGGATGGAGCATTTCTGACATCCTGCCCCATGATGTTCGTTTTCTTGAGGCTGATGGTTAGGCCAAATTCATTGCAGGCAGACGCAAACCTGTCGATGAGACTCTGCAGGCATTCTTCAGTGTGAGATGTTAAAGCAGCATCGTCAGCAAAGAGGAGTTCTCTGATGAGGACTTTCCGTACTTTGGACTTCGCTCTTAGACGGGCAAGGTTGAACAACCTGCCCCCTGATCTTGTGTGGAGGAAAATTCCTTCTTCAGAGGATTTGAACGCATGTGAAAGCAGCAGGGAGAAGAAAATCCCAAAAAGTGTGGGTGCGAGAACACAGCCCTGTTTCACACCACTCAGGATAGGAAAGGGCTCTGATGAGGAGCCACCATGTTGAATTGTGCCTTTCATATTGTCATGGAATGAGGTGATGATACTTAGTAGCTTTGGTGGACATCCGATCTTTTCTAGTAGTCTGAAGAGACCACGTCTGCTGACGAGGTCAAAGGCTTTGGTGAGATCAATGAAAGCAATGTAGAGGGGCATCTGTTGTTCACGGCATTTCTCCTGTATCTGACGAAGGGAGAACAGCATGTCAATAGTCGATCTCTCTGCACGAAAGCCACACTGTGCCTCAGGGTAGACGCGCTCGGCCAGCTTCTGGAGCCTGTTCAGAGCGACTCGAGCAAAGACTTTCCCCACTATGCTGAGCAGGGAGATTCCACGGTAGTTGTTGCAGTCACCGCGGTCACCTTTGTTTTTATAGAGGGTGATGATGTTGGCATCGCGCATGTCCTGGGGTACTGCTCCCTCGTCCCAGCACAGGCATAGCAGTTCATGTAGTGCTGAGAGTATAGCAGGCTTGGCACTCTTGATTATTTCAGGGGTAATGCTGTCCTTCCCAGGGGCTTTTCCGCTGGCTAGGGAATCAATGGCATCACTGAGTTCCGATTTGGTTGGCTGTATGTCCAGCTCATCCATGACTGGTAGAGGCTGGGCTGCATTGAGGGCAGTCTCAGTGACAGCATTCTCCCTGGAGTACAGTTCTAGGTACAGTGATGTAGAGAAGCTAGAGCAACTGGGCTTGTCCGCTTAGAGTGGAGAAGATTAAGAGATTTGTTAGAGTTATTCAAAATCAAAGGACAGGTGTTTCCACTTGGTTCAGTGGTAATTGGCAAAAATTGGCCAGACTAGTACCAAAGATCGAGGAATTTCAAGCGCAAATTACATCCAGTGCAAATCAAGGTTATGTGATCTTCTGCGCTAGTTCTTAAAAAAATCACACTGGAGGTCACACCACCCACAAAACAGGCCATGCCCCAGTCTGAAGTTATCACAATTGTGAGTTTCCACTAATAGTGCTTGTTTGTGGGCCTTCGAGGAAGCTCTTAAATTAAACATTTAATTTTTTAAATTTTCTTAGAAACGGACTATTGTTTACCAATGTGACTAGAAAATTTGTTCTGTATAGTTTTTTAAAAGTCATTTAAGTTATTTAAAATCAGATTCCTCACAAGTGGTGGACTAGAGGCCCTGATTAAAAATGTGATTTTCTTTTTCAGCTATATTAATAAAGCCACACCAGGTTACCACTCTTAAATATATAAAATAATAACTTTTAATACAAAGATATGTTTTTAAAAATGACATGCTAAAACGCTGTTTAATTGCATTGGTTCATGGCAGATTTAAAGTTTGATGATGTGAAAATGAATTTGAGCAGAAACTTGAGGGGGAAAAAAAAAACTTTTCTCAAATTAGCACACCTTTGAGTGCAATTTGCCCGCATTAAAAATTGTGTCAAGAGTGGAAACTTCAGGCCCATGAATAGTTTTGAATCATGCAAATAGGGAAAAACTTTCCAGTGGCAGATGACACAGTAACCAGGGAACATAGATCTAAGGTAATTGGGAAAAGAACTAGAGGAGATATGAGTGAAGAAAATGATGCAGTGACTTGTTATGATCTGGAATGCACTACCTGAAAGCAGATTCAATAATAACTTTCAAAAAAGAATGAGTACTTGAACAGGAAAAATTTGAAGGTCTTTGGGGATAGTGCACGGGAGTGGGCTACGAACATACGAATTAGGAGCAGGAGTAGGGCACTTGGCCTGCTCCACCATCCAATATGTTCATGGCTGAACTGATTACTCCACATTTCTACCTACCCCCGATAACCTTTCACCCCCTTGCTCATCAAGAATCTATCTACCTCTGCCTTAAAAATATTCAAAGACTCTGCTTCCACCGCCTTTTGAGGAAGAGAATTCCGAAGACTCACGACCCTCAGAGAGAAAAAAATTCTCCTCATCTCTGTCTTAAATGGGTGACCCCTTATTTTTAAACAGTAATCCCTAGTTCTAGATTCTTCCAGAAGGCGAAACATCCTTTCCACATCCACCCTGTCAAGACCCCTCAGGATCTTATATGTTTCAATCAAGTTGCCTCTTACTCTTCTAAATTCCAGCTGATACAAGCCTCGCCTGTCCAATCTTTCCTTGTCAGACAGCCCACCCATTCCAAGTATTAGTCCAGTAAACCTTCTCTGTACTGCTTCCAATGCATTTACATCTTTCCTTAAATAAGGAAACCAGTACTGTACACAGTACTCCAGATGTGGTCTCACCAATGCCGAGTACAACTGAACACGAACCTCCCTACTTTTTGGATTCAATTCCCCTCTCTTTAAACTATAACATTCTATTAGCTTTCCTAATTACCTGCTGTACCTGCATACAAATCTTTTGCGATTCATGCCTAGGACACCCAGATCTCTACATCTCAGAGCTCTGCAATCTCGCACTATTTAGATAATATGCTTCTTTTTTATTCATCCTGTCAAAGTGGACAAATTCCCACTTTCCCACATTATACTCTAATTGCCAGGTCTTTGCCGACTCACTTAACCTATCTATATCCCTTTGTCGCCGCCTTATATCCTCTTCACAAGTTACTTTTCTACCTATCTTTGTGTCATCAGCAAATTTAGCAACCATACCTTCTGTCCCTTCAGCTAAGTCATTGATATAAATTGTAAACAGTTTAGGCCCCAGCACAGATCCCTGTGGCATACCACTCATTACATCTTGCCAACCAGAAAATGACCCATTTATGCCTACTCTCTGTTTCCTGTCAAAGCTAGTCAATCTTCTATCCATACGAATATGTTAACCCCTACACCATGAGCATTTATTTTCTGCAATAACCTTTGATGTGGCACCTGATCACATGCCTTCTGGAAATCTAAGTAGTGTACATCTACCAGTTTCCCTTTATCCACAACACATGTAACTCCTTCATAGAACTCCAATAAATTGGTTAAACATGATTTCCCTTTCACAAAATCATGTTGAATCTGCCTGATTACTTTGAATTTTTCTAAATGCCCTGCTATAACGTCTTTTTATAATAACATTTTCCCGAAGACAGATGTTAAGCTAACTGGCCTGTAGTTTCCTGCTTTCTGTCTCCCTCCGTTTTTAAATAAATGAATGGGATTTTTTTTTCAGAGCTGGCACAGGCATTAAGGGTCATATGGGCTCCTGTGCTGTATCTCTCTATGATTCTATGATTCTAAACTGCTTCCTGATCGTGTACAACAAGGTGGCAGCACAATAAAAGAAAGGATGCTTATTAGTTGAACAAGTGCCAGGGATTGTGAGGGAAAAGGTGCTTTCAACCACTTTCTCTGGTCATGTGTACGGCTGGGGGTTCCTTCAAGCACTATACTAATTGAATCTTCCTGGCTGGACTTGTATTTTTTAAATAAATTTCTCTTGATCATCATCTGCATTCTGCTCAGGACTTGATTCTGAACTGGCATTCTTCTCAAGGAGAGTATCCAATCAAAAATTAAGGTGTACAAAGTGGCAAAAACGAGTGGTAGGCCAGAGGATTGGGAATTTTTTAGGAACCAGCAGTGGATGACTAAAAAGCTAATAAAGAGGGAGAAAATTGATTATGTAAGTAAATCGGCAAGAAATATAAAAACAAACAGCAAAAGCTTCTACGGGTATATAAAAAGAGAATAGCTAAAGTGAGCGTGGGACCCTTGGACGTTGCGACTGGAGAATTGATTACAGGGAACAGGGAAATGACAGATAACTTCAACCAATATTTTGCATCGGTCTTCACGGTGGAAGACACTATAAACATCCCACAGATATCAGATCAGCAAGGAGCTAGTGGGAGGAAAGATCTTGTAACAGTCTCTATCAGGAGGGACAAAGTATTTGACAAACTAATGGGACTAACGCAGACAAGTCGCCAGGACCTGATGGCCTGCATCCAAAGGTTTTAAAGGAAGTGGCTGGAGAGATAGTGGAGGCATTGGTCGAAATATTCCAGAACTCACTGGATTCCAGGAGGGTCCCAGCAGATTGGAAAATGGCTAATGTGATGCCCCTGTTCAAGGAGGGAGGGAGACAAAAGCAGGAATCTATAGGCCAGTCAGCCTAACATTGGGAAAATGCTAGAGTCCGTTATTAAGGAAGAAATAGCAAGACATTTAGAAAAGCTTAATGCAATCAAACAGTGTCAACATGGTTTTGTGAAAGGGAAATCATGTTTGACAAATTTGCTAGAGTTCTTTGAGGATATAACAAGCAGAGTTGATGAAGGGGAACCGGTAAATGTAGTGTATTTGGATTTCCAGAAGGCATTCGATAAGGTGCCACATAAAATATTATTTCACAAGATAGGAGCTCATGGTCTTGAGGGTAATGTATTAGCATGGATTGAGGATTCATTAACTCACAGAAGACAGAAAGTCGGGATTAATGGGTCTTTTTCAGGTTGGAAAGATATAACTAATGGAGTGCCACAAGGATCAGTCCTAGAGCCTCAATTATTTACTATCTATGTTAATGACTTGGAGGAAGGGGCAGAGTGTAATATATCCAAATGTGCTGATGATACAAAAATAGGTGGGAGGGCATGTTGTGATGAGGACATAAGGAATCTGCAAAGGGAAATAGGTAGGTTGAGTGAGTGGGCAAAAACTTGGCAAATGGAGATTAATGTAAGAAAGTGTGAGTCATGCACTTTGGTAGGAAGAATCAAAAGGCAGACTATTATTTAAATGGAGAGAGACTTTTAAAAAAGTGCAGCACAGAGGGATCTGGGTGTTCTCTTGCATGAAACACAAAAAGTTAGCATGCCATTGCAGCAAGTAATTGAGAAGGCAAATGGAATGTTGGCCTTTATTGCTAGGGGGTTGGAGTTTAAAAATAGGGAAGTCATGTTACAACTACAGAGGGTGTTGGTGAGGCCGCCCCTGGAGTACTGCATACAGTTTTGGTCCTCATATTTAAAAAAGGATATACTGGCATTGGAGGCAGTTCAAAAGAGATTCACTAGGCTGATTCCTGGGATGAAGGGGTTGACTTATCAAGAACGGCTAAACAGGTTAGGCCTTTATTCATTACAGTTTAGAAGAATGAGGGGTGACCTTATTGAAACGTACAAGATTCTGAGGGAGCTTGACAGGGTAGATGTTGAGAAGATGTTTTCACTAGTGGGGGAATCTTGAACTAGGGGACATAGTTACAGAATAAGGGGACACTCATTTAAAACTGAGATGCGAAGGAATTTCTTCTCTCAGGAGGTAGTGAATGTCTGGAATTCTCTACCCCAGAGAGTTGTGGAGGCTAGATCACTGAAAATATTTAAAGAGGAGGTAGATAAATTTTTGAAATATCAGGGAGTTGAGGGTTATGAGGAGCTGGCACAAAAGAGGAGTTGAGGTCTGGGGCAGATCAGCCATGATCTTGTTGAATGGCGGGGCAGACTTAAGGACTGAATGGCGTACTCCTCCTATTTCTTATGTTCTTATGTTCTCCATGGTTAGCTCTATTTGTGTTGCAAAGTTGTGGAGTATGTAGCAATGATGATGATCTTGAAAAACCCTGGGGAGGCTGTACTATAAAGTGCCCCTGAACTGTCAAAACATTTAAGGCTTCAGTGTCCCTGGGCTAGGAAGGAGCCAAATTAGTCACAGTTCCCTGTATTGATTGATGATTGTCTATTGGCATCTTCCAGTCAAATAAGACCAGGATCATGCCTGACTATGATGATGTATATCATGAAATAGCCTGTTGCCATTTGTTACCTGGACTGACACATTTACCAAATTAATGGTGAGAGGAATTTCAGCAGAGCCATTGAGGGCTCATACATTTGTCTTTCCATTGGGAAATCTCAAGGCCATGAAGATAGTCACCTGGGCAGCTGATACCAAAGAAAATATATGCCAGTGTGAGTCAACATCTTCAGGGCAGGAGAGAAAAACAATAAATGACGTGCTGTTCCCTTACTACAGAGCCATGATCCGCATACACTATCGTCCCCTATTATTTTCTTTCAGCTCAACAGAGTAAATATATAGTCAGTGATCTGCCAAATTTCTCCAAGAGACAGCAGGTCATTATGCATGTCTAGTCATTTTAGTGAAAATGCATTTTCTGTTTCCCCCCCCACCCTGCCCCATCCACTCCATGCCCCATTCAGACCTAATTATTGTTTAATTGAATGATTAACTGGGCTGCATTACAGAGATTCACCAAACAGCTGTACTTATGGGGAATTCATAGAACTCCCATTCCAGACTTAATCCTGATCCAAGTTTAATGACTTCTGGCACTCTCACTTTTGCTTTTATTCATCAGGATCTGGAGGCCCTAATTTCCCCTGGTTTTTGATGTTTCTATTCAGATGCAGAGTGTGAATGGATCACCCACAATAAGCAAATTACATCAGTAAGCAGATGCTGATGCAGACAGTGTTTGTAATTGAAAACAATGGGAGAATGACAACTGATGAAAAATGAGGGCACTGCAGTATAAAATAATGCAGGAAGATTTTTATGGGCATTTTCTTTCCTTTTTTTCAATGTTCTCCTCTCTCTTCCTGACTCTCACTGAGGTAGCTCTCCAGGGACACCCTCCAGGCTTCAATGTCTTGTCCAAATACCCACTATAGATGTATAAACTGAGGCAGGACCTTTGTGTCCTGTGACCTTTACCACTGAGAAGGACAAGGCAGCTATGTCCTCTCCAGACACTTACTACTGTCACTGTGTCAAAAGAAAAAAGAAACTAAAAGAAAGACTTGCATTTATAAAGCACACTTTATGAATACAGGACGTCCCAAAGCACTTTACAGCCAATTATGTACTTTTTTGAATTGTCCTATTGTAATATAAAAAATGCAGCAGTGAATTTGTACTGAGCAAGCTCCCACAAACAGCAAACAGATAATGACCAGATATTCTTTTCTTTAGTGATGTTGGTTGAGGAATAAATACTGGCCAGGACACTGGTCTTTTTTTGCTCTTGCTCTTTTTTGACATAGTACCTTTGGATCTTTTACGTCCATCTGACAGGGCAGACGTTATTTGTTCTTGCCTTTTTACAGGAAATTTTAGAGAGAAAGAAAGAAACCACAAAAGAAACCTGCATTACTTTTCAATTGTGCCTTCAGATGGCTGGAGCTGTTTTGATATTGCCGCCAGCAGTGAGTGCTGACACCTTACGATGCCCCACAGTGGCAGAAGGCACTCCAATTGGGCTGATAAACAAGACTGTGACAAATAATGATGACATGGTTGCCAGAATAAAAGACATGACTCAGCCTGATTCCTAACAGCATATAGAAGCCTCCCAGCAACCTTGACAAATGGCCATCATCTGACAGTGCACATCAGCGGCTGAACTTTAATTCATCATGAGGTGGGTGCCCAGTACCTGAAATGCAGCTGAAACCCGAAAGAAACATTCCAATTTCAGATCCATGAAATTCTAGACAAAAAGAGCTAGTGAGGAAATGGTTCTCTAAATTTTGATAGGTCTATAGCCTCTGGGTAACATTTTATATATGTGAATACCAGAAACCTCACCAGGCTTGAAAATGGGAGGTTCAAGTGCTATTAACATTTTAAAATTACTTCTAGATACATTTATTGGACTCGGTAGAAAAATATAAAGATTTAGATTTAGAGATACAGCACTGAAACATTTATTTAATTACCTGTTATCCAACTAACTTATTTATGCCATAATTTCCTCTGGCTCCAGGATGTAAATATGCCATTGCAATGGAGCAATCTCCAGGAAATTCTTGCCCAATGCATTCCCCATGAAACCAGATTGGACCAAACTGAAAGAAAGATAGAGAGGTGGATGGTTTAGGGAGGGAATTCTAGAGCTTAGGTCCTTGGCAGCTAAGGCACAGCCACCCATAGCGGAGTGATCAAAATCCGGATGCTCAAGGGTCCAGAGTTGAAGAAGTGAACAGATCTTGGACGGTGACAGGGCTTGAGGAGATTACAGAGATAGGGAGGGGCGAGGCAATTGAAAGATTTGAAAACAAGGATGAGAATTTTAAAATTGAGTTGTTGCTTAACCAGTAGCCAATGTAGGTCAGTGAGCACATGGATGATGGGGGAATGGGACTTGGTGCGAGCAAGGACATGGATAGCAGAGTTTTGGATAATAAGTTTATGGAGGATAGAATGTGGGACGCCAGCCAGGAGTGCATTGAAATAGTCAAGTCTAGTGGTAACAAAGGCATAGATGAGGATTTCAGCATAGATGAGCTGAGGCAGGGGAGGAGTTGGGCTGTGTTACGGAGGTGGGTCTTAGTGATGTGGATATGTGTCAGAAGTCAAATATGACACCAAGATTGTGGACAGTCTGGTTCAGCCTCAGACAGTTGCCAGGGAGAGGGATGGAGTTAATGACTAGGGAGTGGAGTTTGCAGCGGGGAGCGAAGATAATGGTTTCGGTCTTCTCAATAATTAGTTGGATGAAATTTCTGCTCATCCAGTACCAGATGTGGGACAAACACTCTGACAATTTCCAGACAGTGTAGATGTGGAGAGAGGTGTAGTGAGGTAGAGCTGGGGGTCATCAATGTACATCTGGAAACTGAAGCTTTGTTTTTGGGTGATGTCACCAAGGGGCAGCATGTGAATGAGAAATAGGAGGAACCCAAAGATAAATCCTTGTGTAACACTAGTGCTTCTGATTCTCTCCTCACAACATTGCTGATGCACAAATATAAAAGCTTTAGAAAATAAATAAAACTATGACCCTTACTGCAGTTTTTAGCTGAATAACATTTTATTTCTTCCTTAGTACCCTGATATTTTGGAATTGTTGTCTCTTGTTTAGATTTGTCCTCATTACTGAGAGAATGTGTGGAAATGCCATTTGATAGAAGCTGTTTTAAAATGTGCTTCGTGGAAAAATCCGTCTTTAAAACATAAGCCTCAATAGCTCACAAAAATGTATTTCAGTTCATCAAGCATATTCTTTCCATAACGTAAGCAAAACTTATGTATCCTGGACTCCCCATCCACTTGATCTCCTGAGGGAAGCTGTGTATAAATATTCCCCGATCAGCAAAAGTAAACAAGTAAAATTTGAGAATATTTATTCATCCACAATCACCAATTACTTATAGCTGTCTTATATAATGGAAATAAAAAAGGAGTTAATTGGCTTAAAGAACACCGTCAAAGATGGGTTTCCAGCCAATCTAAAACCTTGACTAACGTTCTTGATTTGGTTATGTCAAAGGAGTGACAATCAATTTTTGACATGTTAAAGCGTATCAAAATTCCTTGTCCATGGCATTTTGTAACATAACAACCCGAAAAAGCATGTTTCCTTGCAAAATCTATTCTCTTCCTCAAGTCTTTGACTTCTTGCAGCATATAAGTCCATAGATACTGGTTCTCACTGAAATTATCATTATTCATGTCAGTGTTGTGGAGGCATCACAATGATTCTCTCCTCACATACACATGCTTCCAGCAGGGAGACTTGATAGCAATTTTCCTCATTATAATCTGGGAGTACATTAATAACAGCCAGGGATTGAATTTAGGATCTCCATGGTCTATATAACTGGTCAACTACCCTTGAACCATTTTCAGATCTAGATTTTGAAGGAACAAGTAGGAACATAGGATCATAGCCATAAATCAATTAGATCATGGCTGATCTGCACCTCAACTCTATTTTTACACCTTTGCTCCATATACCTTGATAATCTTGCATAACAAAAATCTATCTAGTTTAATATTGAAATCTCCAAATGTCCCAGCATCCACAGTTTTTTGGGGCAAGGGCTCGAAATATCTATCACCCGTTGTGTGAAAAAGTCTTTTTCCTGAAAGGCCCAGCTCTAATTTTAAGATGATGTTCCTCTTCACTTTTTTTAGTTTAGAGATACAGCACTGAAACAGGCCCTTCGGCCCACCGAGTCTGTGCTGACCATCAACCACCCATTTATACTAATCCTACACTAAGCCCATATTCCTACCACATCCCCACCTGTCCCTATATATTTCCCTACCACCTACCTATACTGGGGGCAATTTATAATGGCCAATTAACCTATCAACCTGCAAGTCTTTGGCATGTGGGAGGAAACCGGAGCACCCGGAGGAAACCCACGCAGACACAGGGAGAACTTGCAAACTCCGCACAGGCAGTACCCAGAATCGAACCCGGGTCCCTGGAGCTGTGAGGCTGCGGTGCTAACCACTGCGCCACTGTTCAGGCTCAACAAAGGCTGCCAATGCTTTGAGATGCTTTTTCAACCTTTCCAAAGGATGAAAGAATTTTTCACTCCTATTCTGCTTTCTTTAAATTTTTTGCATCTCCTTGGGGTGAAAATTTATTTTGGTGGTTTGGGGGGGTGGTGAGGGGGTCATGCAAAATGGGTAAACGCAAAGTGGCAGCTCAGTATATACTCCGTCCAATATCTGTTTCAAGAGCACTTCAACTCCATTACTATTCACCTATGGCATTTGTGTTATTAGGTTGGCTGTCATGGAATCTTTGGGAACTTGAACCTCCACCTTTATTAATCCTCTGACAAAGCTGTGTCACTTAGGGGATTAGGCCTTCCTACATTGAACCTCTTGCTCATCAAAACCGAGCAGATCATAGAAGCATGCAATACATTAGGAGGTTATTCAGCCCATCATGACTGTGCCAGCTCTTTGAAAGTGCTATCCAATTAGCCCTACTCTGTAGTGTTGTGCTGTGTTCTTAAATCTTATTTAAATGACAAACGCAGGCTTTACATTCAGACTCAAAGCAAACACTATTTATTGTCTTACTTATATACATTGCATTGATTTAGGTATAGGTCTTTTCTTGCTGATATGTGTCTGCTCACTGTAAAGCCATGTGTTGAGTGTGTCTCAAAATAGTGCCCCCTTACATATGCCTGAAGATGTCATCAATTGTACCAGTGGCTGCTCTCTTAAAGGTATGGTTTCTTAAAGGTGAGCTCACAGGAAAATAGTCTTGCTTGTACTGTGTCTTGATTGAACTGCCCGCTGATGGATACCTTCAGTGAGTGCCTCATACTAGAGGTCATGTGACTACGGCAAGCCAGAAGGCACATTAGTACATTTCTATCCCAAACATCCCCCTTTTCATGCAAAAAAATTGCATGCATTATCATTTACACTGTGAGTTACCCACTGTGCACACAACTGCTCTCATGCATTAGCAATTTGTTATTCTCGCCAGTCTCTGCACATACATTGCACACACAGGGCTGGATTTTAACAAGCCCTTGACGTCGTGATCCGTGGTGGTGGGGGGGGGGGGCCTGAAGATGGCTCCAAATGAGGCCCGCCACGAACCTCAACGCTGCCAGGGCGCAGCCCGATTCTCACAGCAGCGGCAAGGTTCCGTGGCAGCCCACCTGCCACTGGGCGAGGGGGCTACAATTTAAATATGTAAATCAATAAAATTAATAAATTTAAATACACTTACCTGAGATCTTGGGGGCCTGCCGCAATCTTCAGCGTGGTAGACGGCACTCTCGCGCCTTCAGATTCCTGTCCGGGGAAACGAGACGCCACGCTGGTGGGGAGGGGGGAGGAGGTAAGTTTATCAGTGCAGGAGTGGCAAACGGGGTAAAATACGCCAAATATGTATAGGGGATGGTGGGAAGGGTTAAACATTAAACATTGTGCAGTTTGAAAGTGGAAGGTCAGATGCTGTGGAGCAGATAGTAGCAGCTTGAGGAAAATGCTTTAAAGTGGCTTGGGGTCAGACTCAACTGTCACTTTGTCTCTTCCAAGTAGGTATTGATGAAAATGTTCACAAGCAAAGACAATGGCCAGGTGCTCTTTCTTGATCTGAGTGTAGCATCGCTCCATTTGCATTAACACCTGGATGCAAATATAATAGATTGTTCTTACTGCATTAGGGTTACTCCAAGTCCTGTCACACTGGTGTCACTCTGCAGGGTAACTTCATCTTTTACGTCCTAGTATTTCAGCACTGGTGTTGCCATCACTAGTTGCTTGATTTTAGTCTATGCTGCTTCTTATTCTGTGCCTCAAGCACAACCATCTGTATCTCCTGAACAGCGTCCAGAATAGAGAGGATTCGAAGACGTGGGAATGCCGGTCACTGGAATCAATATCCCTCCAGGACAGACGGCATGAGCACAACGGTCATTAATTCAGGTATGTAAGTTATTTTACATATGTAAATTGGGCTCCTGTCGCCAAGCGGCAGGGAGGCCGCCACGAGGCTTCACTGCCACCAGCAATATGGGGCCGTGCCTTCCCGATGTCGAGGTCAATGGCAGGCCTCTCCCAGAGGCATTTCCCCCTGCCCCCACCTGGCATGACCCCCAATGCGGGGGTCTATAAAACTCAGCCCATAGTATCTAATCTCTCTAACAATTCAGTATTAGCTAACCGATAGTAGGAGGTACAATTTGAGAATTGTCTAGGCCTCCTTCTACCTCATCCTCACTATCCCTTTCAACCTTCACTGTCCCTATTACCTGACAAATCTGTGCTTGCTTATCCAACTCCCGGCAGTGGTGTTGTTTCAATGTACACAGCCGATTCTTTTTCTGGTGATCTGGGGTGTTAATCAAATAGTTTCCATCCTTTTGACCACTCTATATGGTCCACTGAACCGTACCTTCAGTGGTTCACCCAGAAATAATTTATGAATGTAACCCCTTATAGGGACTAAACCAAATCAGGAGTACATTCCTATGAATCTCCTTTAATCAAGTTCAAACCAGACAAATTCTCATAGACACTTTTATTTGGGTCCAAAGTATTGTACTAACTTTCCCTCAAAAAAAGAAAGAAAACCAACAGAGAATATTACCATCTTTCGGATAGCCTATTTTTAATAATTATGACTAAGTCATAAATATCCCAGCTATTATATGGGTCTGAGAACTCTGTCAAGTGAGGCAGGCAAAACTGGCGTTATACTTAGGGATAAAGGAGACAACAAAACTCAGACATTTCAGACAATAGGTCACACTCCAGGTGCACCCGATACAAAGGTACAGGTATATAATTCCTGCTGATACCATTCACTAAAACGCATTCAATGCGCTCTCTGGTGGAAAAGTTTTGCTTTTCTGCAGCAAAAGAGTTTGGTTGTCTGCTTTATCGCTAAGCATAACTCTAGGTTTACCTGCCTCATTGGGGGGACTGTTCCTTTTGACAAGAATTCCCTATAACTCTCTGGTATCCTGTTCATGTCTCCTTCACTCACATTGCTTTTTGTATTTGGCCTTACAGCCACAGTTGGAGCTATAGCCTGATCTGTTGTACTCTCGGTCAGGACCCCTTTCACTGCATTTGGCATTGTGCACCCCACAACTTCCAGCATTCTGCACGAAGGTATCCTACCTTGTGGCAATGGAAACACAGGCTTTTGGACCTCACTTCCACCTTCAGTATCTTCATTTCTGACCTTAGAAGGAGATCCACGGGCATTCCCAGCTATCACTTCTTGTCCCTGGTTACTAGCCTTCATTTCCCCCTCCCACCTTCTATCCTTCTCGGGTTTGTCAGGGTGATGGACAAAGGCTTATAAACATGCTCATGATCATCAGTGATCTCAGCTGCTTGTCTGGCTGTTGAAACCTTTTGGTTCTTTACATGGGTTCTTACTAACGAAGGCAGTGATTTTTTAAAATTCTTCCAAGAGAATTATTTCTCTAAGGGTCTCATATGTAGCCTCTACCTTTAGTGCCCATATCCAACAATCGAAGTTAATTTGCTTCACCCTTTCAAATTCTATACAAGTCGGCCCAGGCTGTCTCAGGAGGTTCCAAAATTTCTGCTCGTAAACTTCAGGGACTAACTCATAGCAGCAAGAATATCTTTTTTTGCCATCTCATAACCACATAAGCCTCCTCAGAAAGCATGGCATAAACTTCATGAGCTGTGCCATCAACCTGTTTTGCATAAGCAGTGTCCAGCTTTCCTTCAGCCACTTTGTCTGTCTAGCTACCTTTTCAAAAGAAATGAAAAATGCCTCTACATCCCTTTCCTCATACTTCAAGAGAGCTTGTACAAATTTAAACAGCTCTCCACTGGGTCCTGGGCTGGAGTCAGTTCATTCCTCACCAAAATTTTCATCAAGGTCAAGGCCACCCTGTTTTCTTAGTTCTAGCTATTTTAATTCAAATACCCTTTCTTGCTCCCTTTCTTCTTTTTCTCTTTCTCTCTTTTTCTCTCTCCTGCCTTTCTTCTCTTTCTTTTGAAATTGTAGTTCAAGATTTTTTAATCTCTTTTTCCTGTTCAAG
Organism: Heterodontus francisci; assembly: GCF_036365525.1. Lineage (NCBI taxonomy): Eukaryota > Metazoa > Chordata > Chondrichthyes > Heterodontiformes > Heterodontidae > Heterodontus > Heterodontus francisci. Next base: position 45,420,198 of record NC_090375.1, read on the forward strand.
CTCAAGTTTCTTCATTCCCACTTCTCTTTCCTGTTCAAGCTGCTTTGCCTGGAACTGAATCCGAGCTAGTTCAACTGAATTATCATCTGAATTGCCTTTTCCTTCTTTCAATTTCAAATGCTGTGCTATTACTTCAATTATGTCTGCTTTCTTAGCTCCTGGTTTTAACTCTAACTCCATCTTTGCTGCCAATTCCTTTAGTGTAGCTGCGGTTAAGATTTGCAAATCACTCGGGGATAAGTCCTTGCTACTCAGAAAGGTCATAGCAATTGACAAAGAAATTCTGGTCATGTAAACTTCGCTCTAAAGCACAAGAAACTTGGTGTTTTCCTTTTCCCCTTTCCAATTATTATCACCCCAATTACAATTGCACATCATTGACTTTGGGTTACCCCAGATGAGCCCCCAATTATCTGTTCTGACCAAGGCGGGGGGAATGCACTGTCTTTCTCTAGTTCCAGCTCTGCATAGGTCACAACTTATATTGAAATGTGCACACATTTCTCGATGTGGCCAATTATATACTTCATCTATTTTAATTTCAGAATAAAATCCACCAACCAGGTTTCTTTAATAATCAACAAAAGCATTAATTTATTATAAAACAAGACTTAGCCAATAAAGATGCAAAGCTTTAACACATAGTTTGAAATATGACAGTAAATATATATATATTCCCTTCACACACACAAACACAGATACAGACACACACTGGTTGAAGGGAAAATAAACATGCTTTGGCCAACTTATTTGTTAATTATTGCAGAAAAAGGATAAGATGCATTATGTTCCAGATGGCATGCAGTGTGGAATCTACGCACATGTAGACGGGTCACAGGGATCTTTTCAGAAGTAATTCGTTCAGAAGAATTTGAGAGAAACTCTTCCAAAAGCTTCTCGGGAGAAATGTGGCATCAGGCATTATAGCTATCACACACTGGATATTTTGCAGTGTTTCTCAGAGAAGTGGAGAAAAGATTAGCTGGGTGTTTCATTCTGCAGGCTACAAACCCAGCTGACTCAAAACATTGTTCAAAAATGAAACCACTCTTGAATACCATAAATCTTGACAGGTCACTTCTCTTGTCAACAACTCCCATAGTCAGAAGACACCTGTTGTTTACTTAGCTGAAGACATGTGACATCCAGCAACTGTTGTTTTTTTTCTTCCAGTGACCCTTTAAAAAAGAAAGTCCAGCATCAATAGAATCAATTCAGTCCTGCAATGAATCCATCTCCACAATTGTAAAACACGAGTCCTCAAAAAAAATTTTAAAAATGGAAGCACTTTTATAACACCATCTATGATCTGGAACTCCAGATCTTCGTTCTTGTAATTGTATTGGTCTCTCAGAGTAATTTGTCCTCTCTACACTGGTATGGTGCCATTATAAAGCCTCAACCTTATTTTCGAGGGATCCATTCTTGGATTGCCATGTTGAACCACTTCGCACAGGTCTGTGAAGGTCATGATGTTGCATGACACACCAGTGTCTATCTGACACTTTATATTGACTTGATTTTCTCCTTCTGCAGTCATCATTCCAACTGTTACAAACCATTTACCAGCTATCGACCTGACTGAACTAACCTGTTGTATGGTGTATAGTGATCTGTCAGAATCTTCGGCTGATATCGCTTCAGTGGCCATCTGTACTTGCTTGTTGTGCTTCCTTCTAGCCAAACACTTGTGTGCAAAATGATTCAGCTTCTTGCAGTGAGAACACTGCTTTTCCCACTCTAGAAATGCTTTCTTTTTCCTCTGTGTTGTCCTCCACAGTCCTCCCTTTGTCCGTCATCTTTCTGCCCTTTCAGCCTGGAATGTCTATCAGCATAATGCAAGGCCTATTTTGTTCTGCCATGAATATGCTCTAGCTGCTGATTTACAACTTCAGTGCTTCTGCACATGTCGATCGCTTTCCTGAGAGTAAGGTTCTCCTCTCTCAGTAGATGTGCTGTCACTGCAGGATCTTGTATGCCTAATATAATCCTGCCTTTAATTAGATAATCTTTTAGTTGCACAAATTCACAGGATTCTACGAGCTGTGTTAATGCAGTCACATATTTTGCACCTTAGGCCCTGATATTGAACATATACCGTTCATAAGTTACGTTCACTTGGGTGTCAAAGCATGCTTTCAAGGCTTTCAAACTGTCTGCTGTCATTTTATTTGTTTGCTTTTCAGAGAGATTTAGGGTAGAATACAGTGTTGTGACAGAGGTGGGAGGAGTGCACTGTCTAAACTAGTCCCACTTCTACAACAGGGCGCAACATGTATTTAAAAATGTTTACCCACTTACCAATTTGGTCAATCATGTACTCTACTCTTTATCCCAGAATAAAATGCATCAACCAAGTTTCTTTAATAAACAACAAAATGATAAATTTATTATAAAACAAGACTTATCCAGTAAAGAAGCAAAGCATTAGCACACAGATTGAAATATAAAAGTTCCCTTTTAAAATACCCCACACACAAACTCACACCCACTGGAAAAAATATAACAATTCTCTCTGCAGAGCTCTGTTATGATAAAAGACAAAAAACAAGAATACTCTGGCCAAATACTGGCTAATTCTTGAAGAAAAAAAGAGATGTGCAAGGATGTCAGTTGTTCCTTTTGGTCTGGCATCCGGGTATACGGTGATGGGTCACTGGGATTTTTTCAGAAGCAGTTCATTCTGGAGGTGCTGAGAAATAGTCTGGTAGGCTTTCCAGGAGAAATGCAGCATCAGGAGCTTCCGCTATCACACTCTGGTTTCACAGGGTTTTTTCAAAGACAGGAGGAGAGAGGAGCTGACACACTGGATGTCTCAGGATCTCTTAGAGAGGTGCAGGAAAAATGAGCTGGGGTTTCTTTCTTGGCAGATTGATTTTCAACTGCTTTTCAAACATAGTCCACACACCAACTGAACCAAAACAATATCTTAGAAGCAAAACCACAAACAACCAGTCAGAACCTCCTGACCCTCATAAATCTTGACATGTCATTTCCTCTGTAGACATCTGCCCCAGGTCACCAAGGTTTCTGTTATTTATTGAGCTTAAGGCATATGACTTCCACTAAAAGGTTGTTTTCAAACAAAACCTCTCAATGACCCTTGTAAAAAAAAAAAAAATGTCAATGAAGTCTTTTCAACAAAAACAGTCCAGCATCTATGAAATCTTCAACCTTCCAAAACATGAATCCATTTCCACAATTTAAGTATGAATCCTCAAAAGTATTTAACAAAAAATGGAAACACTTACATAACAACAGTTTGTAACAGTCTCTTCCCAATGGTATTAAAAGTGTAACTACTTGTAACCATTCTGGTTTGTTAATTAAATCTGTTGCAATTTTGTAATTTTGCCATTGTGAGTGGAAAAACTGCCAGTTCTGCTTCATATCACCTTTCATTTGACCGGCGCTGGGAGTGAAAGATTTGCAGCATTGTGTCTTGCTCAGTGCTTTCTGCACTTCTTTTTTACTTTTCTATGTTCCTCTTTTAGTAGTTGTTCTATACAGCTCTTCAACACTCAATCTCAGCTCCACTCTGACACCATGTTACGAGCTCACAGGACAACAGTCTTGCTTGTACTATGTCTTTATTGAACTGCCTGCTGATGGATGCTTGCAGTGAGTGCCTCATGGTAGAGGTCATATGATTATGGTAAACCAGAAGGCACATTAGTACAGTATTGTATTTCTATCCCAGTCACATTTGCACCACATTACAACTTCCATCATAATTTAAATATTACAATGAAATTTAGCAGGGAGCTTCCTGTCTCAATTTCATTAACTTCCTAAAATGCATGTGTATGAAAATGTGATGTTACAGCACTCCATCCAATTTATCATCACATTCACCCAGCTTACAGTATCTCATCAGACAAACCAAATATATACCCAACTCTCTACATTTACAAAGGCGCTGGAGGTGCCTATCTCAGGAAGAGGAGGAAACATTTTGGAAAAGAACCATGGCAGGTTCAAAAATTATTTGTGAACTTTTTGCATTCATGGGTTTATGATCGGATCTGAGGCCCTCGCTGTAACTATTAGCCAGTGATCCATTATTTTGAAAATATTGGAATATGGCAATCAGAAAGTTCCTGGGACATCGAATATTCTATTCCTTTGCCCTTCAGCAAAACCACCAGAAAGGAACCTTAACAAGTGGGGGAGTGAATTTTCCCAAGCCCTTAGTGGTGAGTCTGGACGTGTGGGGGGGGGGGGGGTGAGTCTAGCAAATTCTGAGAAAAATGCAAAAATGCGTCAGGTTGGTTTGCCGATGTGTTTCCACCTCCAGCCGCTTTTCCCAGGGGTGGGCTGAGTCCAATGTCAGCAACCTGGGTGTCAGCAGTGGGAAGCCAATTAAGGTGGTTCAGGAAGCAATTAGCAGCAATTTTCCCACCACAGTGCAATTTTTCCAGCACCGTATAGGCTCCATGCTGTATCTACACCCTGTCAACTCAGAGGATACGAAGACACAGTGGGAAGTCATTGAGGTGCAGCTTTGATACTGAACGGAGTTATAGCCTCCATATCTAAGGAAGGATATACTGCATTGGAGGTGGTAGAGCAAAAGTTCATTTTATTGGTTCCTGGGATGAGTGGGTTGTCCTATGATGAGAGGCTAAATGCGTTGGGCTTACATTCTCTGGAGTTCAGAGGAATGAAAGATGATCTCATTGAAAAATACAACATTCTAAAGGGTTTGACAGGGCAGACACTGAGGTTGTTTCCGCTGGCTGGGGAATCTAGAACATCGGGGTACAGTCTCAGCATAAGGAGTCGATCACTGAGGACTGAGATGAAGAGAAATATCTTCACTCAGAGCATTGTTAATCTGTGGAAATGTCTACCCCAGATAGTTGCAGATGCACCATCATTGAGTACATTCAAGGCTGAGATAGACAGATTCTTGAGGCTGGATTTTTGCCCCTGTATGGGAGCAGGATCGGAGATGGACGTGCAGGCAGGTAATTTTGCGCTGCCGGCCGGCGTGCCGGTTTAGCAGCGCCATTCTGCTTCCAAGCCACTTTTGGGAAGGCCAGGTCGGAGGTAGAATGGCTAGCCACCTGCAAGTGGTGGGTAGCTTTTTTTTTTATTCATTTATGGGATTTGGGCATCGCTGGCCAGGCCAGCATTTATTGCCCATCCCAAATTGCCCTTGAGAAGGTGGTGGTGAGCTGCCTTCTTGAACCGATGCAGTCCATTTGGGGTAGGTACACCCACAGTGCTGTTAGGAAGGGAGTTCCAGGATTTTGACCCAGTGACAGTGAAGGAACGGCGATATAGTTCCAAGTCAGGATGGTGTGTGACTTGGAGGGGAACTTGCAGGTGGTAGTGATCCCATGCATTTGCTGCCCTTGTCCTTCCAGTTGGTAGAAGTCGCGGGTTTGGAAGGTACTGTCTAAGGAGCCTTGGTGCATTGCTGCAGTGCATCTTGTAGATGGTACACACTGCTGCCACTGTGCGTCGATGATGGAGGGAGTGAATGTTTGTAGATGGTGTGCCAATCAAGTGGGCTGCTTTGTCCTGGATGGTGTTGAGCTTCTTGAGTGTTGTTGAAGCTGCACCCATCCAGGCAAATGGAGAGTATTCCATCACACTCCTGACTTGTGCCTTGTAGATGGTGGACAGGCTTTGGGGAGTCAGGAGGTGAGTTACACGCCTCAGGATTCCTAGCCTCTGACCTGCTCTTGCAGCCACAGTATTTATATGGCTACTCCAGTTCAGTTTCTGATCAATGGTAGCCCCTAGGATGTTGATAGTGGGGGATTCAGCGATGGATGATGCCGTTGAATGTCAAGTGGAGATGGTTAGATTGTCTCTTGTTGGAGATGGTCATTGCCTCGCACTTGTGTGGCGCGAATGTTACTTACCACTTATCAGCCCAAGCCTGGATATTGTTTACATGGACTGCATCAGTATCTGAGGAGTCACGAATGGTGCTGAATGTTGTGCAATCATCAGCGAACATCCCCACTTCTGACCTTATGATTGAAGGAAGGTCATTGATGAAGCAGCTGAAGATGGTTGGGCCTAGGACACTACTCTGAGGAACTCCTGCAGTGATGTCCTGGAGCTCAGATGATTGACCTCCAACAACCACAACCATCTTCCTTTGTGCTTGGTGTGACTCCAGTCAGTGGAGGGTTTTCCCCCTGATTCCCATTGACCTCAGTTTTGCTAGGGCTCCTTGATGCCATACTCGGTCAAATACTGCCTTGATATCAAGGGCAGTCACTCTCACCTCACCTCTTGAGTTCAGCTTTTTTGTCCATGTTTGAACCAAGGCTATAATGAGTTCAGGAGCTGAGTGGCCCTGGCGGAACCCAAACTGAGCGTCACTGAGCAGGTTATTGCTAAGCAAGTGCCGCTTGATGGCACTGTCGATGACACGTTCCATCACTCTACTGATGATTGAGAGTAGGCTGATGGGGCGGTAATTGGCCGGGTTGGATTTGTCCTGCTTTTTGTGTTCAGGACATACCTGGGCAATTTTCCACATTGCAGGGTAGATGCCAGTGTTGTAGCTATACTGAATAGCTTGGCTAGGGGCGTGGTAAGTTCTGAAGTGCAGATCTTCAGTACTATTGCCAGAATATTGTCAGGGCCCATAGCCTTTGCATTATCCAGTGCCGTCAGCCGTTTCTTGATATCACGCAGTGTGAATTGAATTGGCAGAGTTCTGGCATCTGTGATGCTGGGGACTTCAGGAGGAGCCTGAGATGGTTCATCAACTCGGCACTTCTGGCTGAAGAGTGTTGCAAATGCTTCAGCCTTATCTTTCGCACTGTTGTGCTGGGCTCCCCCATCATTGAGGATGGAGATATATGTGGAGTCACCTCCTCCAGTTAATTGTTTAATTGTCCATGGCTGGATGTGGCAGGACTGCTGAGCTTAGATCTGCTCCGTTGGTTACGGGATCGCTTAGCTCTGTCTATCGCACGCTGCTTACGCAGTTTGGCACGCAGATAGTCCTGTGTTGTAGCTTCACCAGGTTGACGCCTCATTTTGAGCTTGTTAAGGTGATTTAAAAACTATTAAGGCCATTGATCAGAGGCCGACCAGAATTTTCTCGTCAGGCTGCCGACCCCTGCAGGATTGGCATCACGGCATTTGCCTGGAGGCAACCTCCCAGTGGCAGACCGGGAGACCAGCGCTCCAGGATGACTCTAAAGCAAGGCGCCCCCTGAGTGCAGGGCTTCCTAGATTGCACTCTTGGCACCTGGGCTCCTGTGGCAGAAGTTGTGGCCTCTATCACAAGCTCTTCACATCATCAAGTTCTCCTTGATAGATCACATGCCACAATGCTACCCCACCCACTTTCGCACTGTGGCCCACAACATTCACTGATGTTACATCCAGGCCACTCCTCCTGGTGATTGTGCACTGGGGCAATAAGAGCTACTTGAGACTTATCACTTATACAATGCAAATGGTTTCATTCCAATAAAGCATATCAAGTTGACATTGGCAAACCATAAGCCACCCAATTGAATACTATGGTGGAGCTACACCCATTTCCACATTCTCTTACTTGAACTTCTGTGGCTGGAGCAGATGTGGAGACAGCCTGCTAGGTTCTGTGCTCTGATGAATTGTCTATGAGGGCCTGCTTCAGTGCAAGTGAATCCTCTGTCATGGGGGCAAGATACAATATTTGTGACTCTGTCAATGGAACTGAGGTGGAGGCTATATGCCGTAAGATGCCTTGAGGACAGCCTCCATTGCCATGACCCCTGCCTCCCTCTACCCTTTCAGGTTCCACCTGCATGTCCCTGCTCACCAAGAGCAGGAGACTCCCTGGCAGCATTTCCATGCATTTATGAGTGATCACTGCAACCGAGCGATCAGTGCTGCTGAAGGTTGCAGATATAGTATGAAGGCCACTCTACTGGTCGTGCATCCACACGTTGGCCTACCACTTATGACTCTCCATGAGGGAAGGCACTCTTTCAATGGAGAAGGTCATGCACTCGTATGCCTGAGACATAGCGGCACTCATGACATGGATGGACTCCTCCATTTTCTGCCCAAGCACAGCACCAGGAAACTCTGACAGATGGTCGCACATCTCTGAAGGCAGAAGGGCAGGTTAATAGGGTGGTGAAAAAGGCATATGGGACACTTGCCTTTATCAATCGAGGCATAGATTACAAAAGCAGGGAGGTCATGTTGGAGTTGTGCAGAACATTTGTAAGGTCACAGCTGGAGTACTGTGTGCAATTCTGGTTGCCACATTATAGGAAGGATGTAATTGCACTGGAGGGGGTGCAGAAGCGATTCACCAGGATGTTGCCTGGGATGGAAGATTTAAGTTATGAAGAGAGGTTGGATAGGCTTGGGTTGCTTTCACTGGAGCAGCGAAGACTGAGGGGTGACCTGATCGAGGTGTACAAGATTATGAGGGGCATGGACAGGGTGGATAGGGAGCAGCTGTTCCCCTTAGTTGAAGGGTCAGTTATGAGGGGTCACGAGTTTAAGGTGAGGGGTGGGAGGTTTAAGGGGGATTTGAGGAAGAACTTTTTTACCCAGAGGGTGGTGACAGTCTGGAATGCCCTGTCTGGGAGGGTGGTAGAGGCAGGTTGCCTCACATCCTTTAAAAAGTACCTGGATGAGCACTTGGCACGTCATAACATTCAAGGCTATGGGCCAAGTGCTGACAAATGGGAGTAGGTAGACAGGTCAGGTGTTTTAATGCATCGGTGCAGACTCGATGGGCTGAAGGGCCTCTTCTGCACTGTATTATTTTGTGATTCTGTGATCTCTTTCTGCTGCTCCACAAGCACTAGCTTCATGCATGATCCCCGAGGCTCAGCATCTCTGTCGAGCTGAGCATGGCTGGAACAGTCCTCACTTCACCGATGTGTCTCCCCACAGTTGCCACGGCGTCCCTCACCTGCTCCTGCCACCCTTTCTATTGGCATTCCACCTTGCCAGACCTCAGAAGGTCATTGAAGCACTTCCGACACTGTTTCCACATCCTTCTGACAACACATCAGCTGCTGACCCTCCTGTGTGACATCCAGTCATGCCTACTTGATCATGCCGTCTGGCTTCCTCCTCCTGATTTCAGGAAACAGGACACACCTCCATGCCCTCACAGCCTCCAACAACACCACCACCCTGTCTTCCCTGTCTCTCTTCCATTTTGGTCTGCCCTCTTGCAAACCTATCTCTTCAACAGCACTCTCAAAGCAGCCACACTGCAGGCAGCCGGCCACCCTTTAAAGCTCACCCACTGATTCATCCTCTGCCTCCTCCACCCACCCACTGTCCCTAATTGGATCATGGTCCCAGAAGCTGGTTTGTAATTGGCTGCCTTCGGAAGATTGGACCAGAAGGCCCGCTGCCGGTGTGAACGAGGTCGGGACCTGAAAATTGTCCTGACTGCCCAAAATTTTCTAAGTCTGGAAATTCTGCCCCTTGTTTCTTTGTTTAATTGTTGCAAAGAATGACTTTATTCTGTAGCTGCTAGTCCTCCATTTATGATAGAAGAATGTCATGCAGGCCCCCACCTACCAAGAATGAGGCACATTAGTTTCGCCACATGAACATTGATTTTAAACTGTTACTGGAGTAAAGAAAAACTTGTTTTAAAAAAAAAACAGGTCCTTGACTGGAAAGACATTTGCAGAGTAACAGACAGTACTTGGAAAGGACAAAGGGGCAACTCCCTGCTCCAATTTAATCCACAATTGACTTTTGATTACCCGACATTGAAGGTGGAGAAGCTCGCATTCCATGTTGACTGCTAAGATGGCCAAATACACAAACAGACGTGGTCAGACCAGTCTAGTCACATGACTAACTGGCTGCTGGAGTTTTTTGAATTTCAACTTGCCACAGAGTTGTAAAACTCAACTCAACTCGGATGAGAGTTGTTAAACTCTCATCTCACTCTCACCAGCTTCAGAAACCATTGAAGACACATGAACACCAAGAGAGAAAAGTCTCCTACAGTGAATAAGGTTTAAAAAGAATACTGGGCCTCAACGAAAAGCAGGACTACCTACAATCAAGGACTCTACAGCGAGCTCGAAGCACAATAAAAAAATCCTCTTCAGAGATTGCCTCAAACCTCTCCGCTATTTTTCTTCTGCTCTTTTCTGTCCCAATTTGCATGTGCGTATCGTGTATGCATGCTAGTGTAGGGCACGGCGTGTATCTGTAGACGTTAACCAAATTAGAGTTTAAATTTAAATTCTAATAAATTTCACTTTTCTTCTTTAAACCTAAGAAAGCCTATTTGTGCTCGTTTCTTTGCCTTATAATTGGAAAGTGATGAACAAGTATTCACCAAGGAGGAGCTCAAAAAGGAGGTTTAAAAAAGTTAAACCCTGTTACAACCAGACCAGGTGAAGGATGAAAAACACCCCATGACACTTTTCTCACGTGGTCGTAATAAGAACATATTACTAAAGAATTCTGGCTACTTGTGTCATCTAAGTAATGTAATGTTGTAGACTTTATGATGTAAATTACATGATATAGTGCTCTGAAAAGTGCTTTCACTGCACAAGCGACAAGTGGTTAAACAGACACATTTCTGAACAGGTACAGAAATTGTCACTTATTAGACAAATATATCATGCTACAGTTCACTTCCTGAGTTAGGATTGACTGATAGGTGAATAATGGTCTCTAATAATATGCAGGAGCTTCTGTCATTACACATATATGATTCCAGTAGCCCATAGGAACTTACGAATTATTTTTTAAAGCAATTTAATTCACTCTGACAGATGACTCCTAAAAGCTACTAACTCAAGTAACTTCTCATCTGCTGGATTCCACCCCAGGCCAAACTTTCTCAAACTGTAGCCTGCCATACTGAAGAGCCTAGTGTCTTTTCTTCATTCCTTGATCTTCCTCGGTAATTATTAATCACAACCTTCAAAACCTTTGTGAGACACGTTACTAGTGTTCTGAAAATATTCCATCTGATTTCCATTGGGCCTTTCTTTGAAAAAAAACTCAAAACATCAATATAATTTTTAAAAGCCTTGCTGGCTGAGTATCATTTGTGTGTTATTTTGTTACTTGGATGAAGTATGAGTAAGGTCAGGGGAAGTTTGCAGCAACCTTGGCTCAGAGCTGACATGGCATTGCTTCAAATATAGTAGGTGACCAGTGGCAAGCATGCTGGAGGCTTACCTTTCTCCTCTTATCAGCTGCATTACGAAGAGGAGCTGTAGCCTCAAGATTCTAGCACAGCATTGATGTTAACAGTTCCTGATATAATTGCTGCAATTCTCTTTCACAAAATAGCGTTCTGCATTTTAACACATTTTTTAAAAAAGAGAAATGTGTTATTCCAATTTTTTGGCCTGCCAATGTTGTGCTTCATTCTGTATCTAAAAGGGCAAGTGACAGGATTTTTCCTTTAACCAGTATGTAACAACCGATTGGCCTTCAGTCACGCAGCATCCCCACCCCAACTGTATCCACGTTGAGAAGCACCATGCTTATTGCTTTCTTTCTCCCTCTCCAATGACCACATTGGCAGGGGTTGGGGGGGTGTTGCTGCTGGTGGTTAATGTAACGTTCGCTACATTCTTGGGAAAGAATTCACTCAGAGAAAGTGGAAAGACTTTTCATGCTACTGATCATTATCCTAAGGAAATGTGATGAAATCCTTCACCTCCGTAAACAATACATTAGTGTCCTGATGTATGCAGCTGTCCACAGCAGCCTGCCTAATTTGACAGATATCACTGAGTCAGCCTGAAGGAGACTGTGGCATAGAAGTTTGAGACAGTATTGACTTTTGTCTCCATAGGCAAAAGCTTCCCGATAGTGAGCATATATATATAAATCATAACAACTTGCTGAGTAAAAAAAAAATCCTTATCTCCTCTCGATTTTTGCCAATTATCTTTAGGTAAGGAGACTGAAACTGCACACAGTACTCTAGGTGTGGCCCCACCAATGGCCTGTATAATTGTAGTAAGATTTATTTATTCTTATACTCCAAGCCCTTTGTCACAAAAGTGAACATACTATTTGCTTTCCTAATTGCTTGCTGTACTTGCATGTTAACATTCTCTGATTCATACACAAGTACACTCAGATTTCTCTGAATGAAAACATTTCTCAGTCTCTCACCATTCAAAAATATCTTGCTTTTTTACTTTTCATTCTGAAGTGGATAACTTCACACCTCACTACATTGTATTCCATCTGCCATATTCTTGCCCACTTACCTAACCTGTCTATATCCCTTTGCAGCCTCTTTGCTTCCTCCTCACCGCTTACTTTCCCACCCGACTTTCTATCGTCAGCAAACGTGGATACGTTACACTCAGTCCCCTCATCTAAGTCATTAATATAGATTGTAAATAGCTGAGGTTCAAGTGCTGCCCCTGTTAGTTATAGCCTGATAACCTGAAAATGGCTCATTTATTACTACTCTGTGTTCTGTCCATTAACCAATTCTCAGTCCATGCTAATATATTACCCCAATCCCATGAGTCCTAATTTTGCATAATAACCTTTTGTGCTGCACCTTATCAAATGTTTTTTGAAAATGCAAATATACTACATCCACTGGTTCATCCTTAGCCATCCTACTAGATACATTCTCAAAAAGCAGTTTTGTCAAATAGGATTTCCCTTTCATGAATTTGTCCTGTAGAGTCAGCTGTGGTTCAGTGGTAGCACTCTCGTCTCTAAGTCAGAAGGTTTTGGGATCAAGTTTAATTTCAGGCGTTGAGCATAGCAATCAAGGCTGACACTCCAGTGCAGTACTAAGGAACTGCTGAAGGTGCTACCTTTCAGATGAGACATTAAACCGAGGCCCTGTCTGCCCCCTCAGGTGGAGTAAAAGATCCCATGGAAGAGCAGGGGAGTGATCCCTGGTGTCCTGGCCAATATTTATCCATCAATCAACATCACAAAAACAGATTAGATGGAATTTATCACATTGCTGTTTGTGGGAGCTTCTTGTGTGCAAATTGGCTGCCATGTTTCCTATATTACAATTCAGAAGTACTTCATTGGCTGTAAAATGCTTTGAAATGTCTAGTCATCATGAAAGGTGCTATATAAATGCAAGTCTTTTTTTGGCTCTGTTTAATCATATTATTACATTCTAAGTGCCCTGTTACTACATTCCTAATAATAGATACTAGCAATTTGCTTAATACTAGTGTTCGGCTAACTGGCCTATAATTCACTGTCTTGTCGCTTCCTCCTTTCTTAAAGAGAGGTGTAATGTTTGCCACCTTCCAATCCTTGCAAACTGTTCTAGAATCTAAGGAATTCTGGAATATCAAAACTAATGTATCCTCTATCTCTGCAGCTACCTCTTTAAAATCCTAAGCTGGAGATTGTCAGGTCCAGGGAATTTGTCGCCACATAGTCCCATTAATTTCTCCAGTACTATTTCCCATTATAATTTCACTTGTCTTTGCCTCTAATACGCCCATGTTACTTTTGCTAATTTCTTCCTATTTACATACCTCTAGAAATATTTACAATCTGTTTTTATATCTCTTGTGAGTCTACTCTCATATTTTCTCTTCCCTCATCGATTTCATGTTCCTCCTTTTCTGAATTCTAAAATCCTCCCAATCCTCAGGCTTATTTCTCTTTTGGCAACATTATAAGCCTTTTCCTTTGATCAAATACTATCTATCTCCTCTTGTTAGTCATGGTTGGAACTTTATTTCCAAGAAGTTTTTGTGCCTTCAAGGAATGTACATTTGTTGAAAACAAATCAGGAATGCGATGGAATACTCTCCACTTTCCTGGATGGATGCAGCTCCAACAACACTCAAGAAGCTCAACACCATCCAGGACAAAGCAGCCCGTTTGATTGGCACCCCATCCACAAACATTCACTCCCTCCGCCACTGACAGTGGCAGCAGTGTGTACCATCTACAAGATGCACTGCAGCAATGCACCAAAGCTCCTTAGAGAGCACCTTCCAAACCCACGACCTCTACCACCTAGAAGGGCAAGGGCAGCAGATGGACGGGAACACCACCACCTGCAACTTCCCCTCCAAGCCACACACCATGCTGGCTTGGAACTATACTGCCTTTCCTTCACTGTTGGTGGGTCAAAATCCTGGAACTCCCTTTCTAAGCACTTTTGGTGTACCTACCCAACATGGACTACAGCGGTTCAAGAAGGCATCTCACCACCACCTTCTCAAGGAAAATTAGGGATGGGCAATAAATGCTGGCCCAGCCAGCGACGCCCACATCCCATGAATGAATGAAAAAAATTCCTGTTCAGGGGCCTATAAACAGCTCCCATCAATGTTTTCTGCCCTTTTTCACTTTTTATCACATTTAGCAGAAGTAGATCTTGTCAACAATATTATCTGATTAGATTTCCACTGTATTCATTATACTCTAATATAATACTGTTGATGGCAGGATCCCCAAAGACACATTGTACAGCGAGCTCGCCACTGGTATCAGACCCACCGGCCGTCCATGTCTCCGTTATAAAGACGTCTGCAAACGTGACATGAAATCGTGTGACATTGATCACAAGTCGTGGGAGTCAGTTGCCAGCATTCGCCAGAGCTGGCGGGCAGCCATAAAGACAGGGCTAAATTGTGGCGAGTCGAAGATACTTAGTAGTTGGCAGGAAAAAAGACAGAGGCGCAAGGGGAGAGCCAACTGTGCAACAGCCCCAACAAACAAATTTCTCTGCAGCACCTGTGGAAGAGCCTGTCACTCCAGAATTGGCCTTTATAGCCACTCCAGGCGCTGCTTCACAAACCACTGACCACCTCCAGGCGCGTATCCATTGTCTCTCGAGATAAGGAGGCCCAAAAGAAATACTGTTAGCACTTTAATTGACAATTGTATTGGCGCAATATGGGGCTCACTGGAGAAAGTTTTGCTGAACAGTTTTCTGGAGGAGGGGTGAACAACAACAGATTGCCTAATTATTTGCCAGAGGAAAATAACTTGGATGAGCCGTAACAATGAACTTATGGACATGCGCAGTCTGCCCCAGATGTGTGTCTTCAAAATGAATCAACCAAATGTTTTCTGCTGATTTTTGATTTGTTGAATTAACCTTTAAAAGATGTTGGAAGATTAAGGATATCATTAATCAAAGCAAAAATAGAATCCAAAAGGGAGATTAAGTCCATTGTAATTATTATTTATTGGTGAAATTAGTCAACTGATATCCTAATTAAAAGGAGACGCAGAGGCTATAGATGTCCTTATTTAAAGGGGCGGTATAGAGTGTACTGATTTGCCTCAATAATCCTGAATGCTAGAAAGGAAAGATGCTTGTGTAACCACTTACTGTGCCACTACTAAATTAAGACTTCTTTGGAGTAGACATTTTTGGATTGAAGTTAAATGTACAATATTAGTAACTAACACCTTCACCTTCATATGAAATTTCTCTGTGCTATTTTAGCAACCTTGTTATCCTGTTTAAAATAAACTGGTTAACAACTTGGTGAAGGTAACAGGCAGGAAATTTCACAGGAACATTTACTGATACTGTCAGAGCAATTTCAACCCATTTTGTGCAACATCATAAATGGCAAACGCTACCTACGATCTACCATTCATAATGCCACAGCAAGTTACCCATTGGAAAGAATAACACAGAGTGACGGAGAGACATGGTTATTCATTTCGTTCATCCTCAAAAGTGTTACTGACCAACTCACAGATCAATGACATGACGGAGATCGCTAAAGAGGGTATAGAGGAAGTTTACCAGGTATGAGGAACTTCAGCTTTGTGGAGAGATTGGAGAAGCTGGGATTGTTCTCCCTAGAGCAATAAAGATTAAGGGGAGTCCTAATGGAGGTATTCAAAATTATGAGGAGTTTTGATAGGACAAGTAGTGAGAAACAGCTTCCTTTGACAAGTGGATTGGGAACCAAAAGCCACATATTTAAAGTAATTGGCAAAAGAACAATAAGGAAAATGAGGAGAACTATTTTCACACAGCAGGCTGTTGAAATCTGGATTGCACAACCTGAAAGGGTGGTAGAATCAGATTCATATGTATTTGAAGAGGACTAATTTGCAGGGTTGCAGATAAAAAGCTAAGGTGTGGGGTAAGTTGAACAGCTCTTTCAAAGAGCCAGCCAGTGAGGCATGACTGGCCAAATAACCTTCTTCTAAGCTGTTATATTCAATGATTCTACCCTGAGAAGACTTTTTTTTTATGTGGTTATAACTGGAAACCCATTTTATTAAGAAAACTAGTCTGAAATTACTCAAACTAATTTCACTCAAGATCCTCAATAGATCTCTGAGTGAATTTCTTCAACCCACGTTTCTGGACTTCATTAGTGCACAGATCAAAATAGAAATAACAGCAAGAGAAGAAATAGCAGAAGCTCTGACCATTATTTTCCAATCCTCTCTGGCTGCAGGTGTAGTGCAAGGGGACTGGAGGACCCCCACTAACATTGTACCATTGCTTAAAAGGGAGAAAGGATTAGACCAATTAATTACAGGCCAGTCAGCCTAATCTTGGTGGTGGGAAAATTATTGGAAAAAATTCTGAGGGACAGGATAAATCTTCATTTAGAAAGACATGGATTAATGAAAGACAATCAGTGCATATTTGTTCAGGGAAAGTAGTGGCAGACTAATATGATTGAATTTTTTGAGGAGGTAACGAGGAGGGTCGATAAGGGTAGTGTGCATCATGTAGTCTATATGGATTTTAGCAAGGCTTTTGATAAGGTCCCACATGATCTCATTGAATGGCGGGACAGGCTCGAGGGGCTGAATGGCCTACTCCTGTTCCTATCTTCCGATATTCCTATGTTCCTACATGGCAGACTGGTCATGAAAATAAAAGCCCATGGGATCCAAGGCAAAGTGACAGTTTGGATCCAAAATTGCGTCAGAGGCAGGAAGAAAAGTGGAATGTTCGATGGGTTTTTTTGTAACTGTAAGGCTGTTTCCAGTGGGGTTCTGCAGAGCTCAGTACTAGGTTGCTTGATTTTTTGTAGTAATGTATCAATGTTTTGGACTTGAATGTAGGGGGTATGATTAAGAAGTTTGCAAATGATACAAAAATTGGCCTTGTGGTTGATAATGAAGAAGAAAACTGTAGACTGTGAGAAGACTGTGGGGACGGCACAGTGGTGCAGTGGTTAGCACCGCAGCCTCACAGCTCCAGCGACCCGGGTTCAGTTCTGGATCCTACATGTGCGGAGTTGGCAAGTTCTCCCTGTGACTGTGTGGGTTTCTGCCGGGTGATCCGGTTTCCTCCCACAGCCAAAGACTTTCAGGTTGATGGGTAAATTAGCCATTGTAAATTGCCCCTAGTGTAGGTAGGTGGTAGGAGAATTGAGGGAAGGTGGGGATGTGGTAGGAAATATGGGATTAATATAGGATTAGGATAAATGGGTGGTTGATGGCTGGCACAGACTCAGTGAGCTGAAGGGCCTGTTTCAGTGCTGTATGACTCTATATCAGTGGACTAGTCAGGTGGGCAGAACAGCGGCAAATGGAATTCAATCCAGAAAAGTGTGAAGTAATGCTTTTGGAGAAAGCTAACAAAGCAAGGGGATACACAATAAATGGTAAGATACTGAGATGTGTAGAAGAACACAGGGATCTTGCAGGCATAGAATATAAGAGCTGGGAGGTCATGCTGGAACTGTGTAAAACACTAGTTAGGCCACATGTGGAGTACTGCTTGCAGTTCTGGTCACCACAATATAGGAAAGATGTGATTGCACTAGAGAGGGTACAGAGGGGGTTGACGAGGATTGCCCTAATTGGAGAATTTTAGTTCTGAGAAAAGATAGGATAGGTTAGGATTGTTTTCTTTGGAACAAAGGAGGCTAAGGCGAGACCTAATTGAAGTGTGTAAAATGATGAGCGGTCTAGATAGAGTGGATAGGAATGCCCTATTCCCCTTGGTTGAGCAGCATAGATTTAGGGTAAGAGACAGAAGGTTTAGAGGGTATTCGAGGGGAAATATTTTTACCCAGAGGGCAGTAGGGATCTGGAAATCACTGCCTGAAAGGGCAGTAGAGGCAGAAACCCTTATAACATTTAAAAAGTACTTGGATATGCACTTGAAGTGCCATAAACCTCAAGCTGAATGGGTCAAATGACCTCCTTCCATCCTGTAAATTTCTATGATTCTAGCACTTTGCAAGGATACACTCCACATTGCTCTTTAGGTATTATTTAACTAATTTAGAAAATTATGTTTCTTTGGTTTAATTGTTTTCAATATCTGTAGCAGAATTTCAAAGATTTCAGGAAGCATATAAAGATTGACTAGGCATGGAAAGTGGTTCACGGTTGGTCAGTTGAATAACTATTACACCCCCGATGATTATCATCTGAACAGCATGTGTGGCAACCTGAGATCTTTCATTGGCATGACATCAGCTACATATCCTAAGAGGCCTACTTAAGAGGCTTCATTAATTGTGTACATTATGATGGGTTATTAACCCATGAACTGTACACAAGGGAATGACCTGCAGGCTCTGGACCTTTTTGATTATTTTAAGAGCTTTCTTAAAAATAGTTATATATCCATAATACATAAAATTCAAAAGAATTATTTTTTCCCATTTAACTGACATTTATAAATGGATGGCAGGGAAGGCAGGGAGTGGGGAAGTGTTTGTGATTTAGATCTTTAATATAAGGGGAGTTTGGGCAGTCACTGTTGTCTGTCCTGAAATCATTTTTCAGTTGTCTACACAACATAACAGGAATTCAAAACCTAAGCTCAACATCACCTAATCGCTACTTCCTGATTCATTTCAACCTTCTTTCCTATGCTTTTTAGCCTTGGGACTTCAACCAGCTCTTCTCAATAAACATAGTACATCTCTCCATCAGGCCATGCAGAAACATATGATTGCAGAAGCATCATCATCATTATCTGTACATTTAATCAGGTTCTTTAATTCATTGGAGGCATAGAACAATAGAATTTGACAATCGAGAAAGAAGCCAGTCAGTCCATCATATTTTAAAAAAATTCATTCATGGGATGTGGGTAGCACTGGCATTTATTGCCCACCCTAATTGCCTTTGGTGGTGGTGGTCTTGAACCACAGCGGTCCTTCTGGGGTAGGTACATCCATAGTGCTGTTAGGAAGGGAGTTCCAGGATTTTGACCCAGCGACAGCGAAGGAGCGGCGATATAGTTCCAAGTCAGGATGGTGTGTGACTTGGAGGGGAACTTGCAGGTGGTGCTCCCATGCATTTGCTGCCCTTGTCCTTCTAAATGGTAGAGGTCGCAGGTTTGGAAGATGCTGTCTAAGGAGCCTTGGTGCGTTGTTGCAGTGCATCTTGTAGATGGTACACACTGCTGCCACTGTGCGTCGATGGTGGAGGGAATGAATGTTTGTGGATAGGGTGCCAATCAAGCGGGCTGCTTTGTCCTGGATGGTGTCGAGCTTCTTGAGTGTTGTCGAAGCTGCACCCATCCAGGCAAGTGGAGAGTATTCCATCACACTCCTGACTTGTGCCTTGTAGATGGTTGACAGGCTATTAAGGCTATTACAGTTCAGATCTTGGTCAATGGTAACCCCCAGGATGTTGATAGTGGAGGATTCAGCGATCATAATGCCATTAAATGTCAAGGGGAGATGGTTAAATTCTCTTTTGTTGGAGATGGTCATTGCCTAGCACTTGTGAGGCCCGAATATTACTTGCCATTTATCATCCCAAGCTTGGATATTGTCCAAGTCTTGCTGCATTTCTACACGGACTGCTTCTGTATCTGAAGTGTCGTGAATGGTGCTGAACATTGTGCAATCATCAGTGAACATCCCCACTTCTGATCTTATGATTGAAGGAAAGTCATCGATGAAGCAGCTGAAGATGATTGCGCCTAGGACACTACCCTGAGGAACTGCTGCAGTGAAGTCCTGGAGCTCAGATGATTGACCTCCAACAACCACAAACATCTTCCTTTGTGTCAGATATGACTCCAACCTGTGGAGAGTTTTCCCCCTGATTCCTATTGACCCCGGTTTTGCTGGGGCTCCTTGATGCCATACTCGGTCAAATGCTGACTTGATGTCAAGGGCAGTCACTCTCACCTCATGTCTTGAGTTCAGCTTTTTTGTCCATGTTTGAGCCAAGGCTGTAATGTGGTCAAGAGCTGAGTGGCCCTCGCGGAATCCAAACTGAGCATCAGTGAGCAGGTCATTGCTAAGCAAGTGCCACTTGATAGCACTATCGACGACACCTTCCATCACTTTACTGATGATTGAGAGTAGACTGATGGTGCGGTAATTGGCCGAGTTGGACTTGTCCTGCTTTTTGTGTACAGGACATAGCTGGGCAATTTTCCACATTGCCGGGTAAATGTCAGTGCTGTAGCTGTACTGGAACAGCTTGGCTAGGGGCGTGGCAAGTTCTGGAGCATAGGTCTTCATTACTATTGAAGAAATGCTGTCAGGGCCCATAGTTTTGGCAATTTCCAGTGCCTTCAGACATTTCTTGATATCAAGCGGAGTGAATTGAATTGGCTGAAGTCTGGCATCTGTGATGCTGGGGACCTCAGGAGGAGGCCGAGGTGGATCATCAACTCGGCACTTCTGGCTGAAGATTGTTGCAAATGCTTCAGCCTTATCATGAACAAATTGTTGGAGCTGCGGGCTAACAAATTCCCGGATCCTGATGCACTTCATTCTAGGATGTTAATAGAAGTGGCTAGTGAGATAGTTGTTCCGTTAGTTTCCGAGATTCGGGGAATATTCCATTATAATGGAAAATAACGAATGTAACTCCTTTATTCAAAAAGGGAGGGAGACAGAAAGCGGGAAACTACAGACCAGTTAGCTTAACATCTGACTTAGGGAATATGTTAGAAGCTATTATTAAAGATGTTATGGCAGGGCTGTTAGAAAAATTCAAGGTAATCAGGCAGAGTCAAGATGGTTTTGTGAAAGGGAAATCATGTTTAACCAATTCATTGGAGTTCAATGAAGGAGTTACATGTGCTGTGGATAAAGGGGAACTGATAGATGTATTGTACTTGTATTTCCAGAAGGCATTTGATCAGGTGCCACATCAAAGGTTATTGCAGAAAAAAATGTTCATGGTGTGGAGGGTAACATATTGGCATGGATAGAGATTGGTTAGCTAATAGGAAACAGGAAGCAGGCATAAATGGGTCATTTTCTGGTTGGCAAGATGTAATGAGTGGTGTCCCACAGGGATCAGTGCTCAAGACCTCCACATTTTACAATTTATATAAATGACTTAGATGAGGGAACGGAGGTATGGTTGCTAAATTTGCTGATGATGCAAAAATAGGTAGGAAAATAGCTTGTGAAGACAACATAAGGAGGCTACAAAGGGATATAGATAGGGTAAGTGAGTGGGCAAAGACTGGCAAATGGAGTATAAGGTGGGAAAGTGTCAAATTGTCTACTTTGGCAGGAAGAATAAAAAAGGAGCATATTATATAAATGGGGAGAGATTGCAGAGCTCTGAGATGCAGAGGGATCCGGGTGTCCTCGTGCATAACTTTCAAAAGGTTAGTATGCAGGTACAGCAGGTAATTAGGAAAGATAATAGAATGTTATCATTTATCACGAGGGGAATCGAATATAAAGGTTGGGAGGTTATGCTTCCGCTGTATAGGGCATTGATGAGACCACATCTGGAGTACTGTGCACAGTACTGGTCTCCTTATTTAAGGAAGGACGTAAATGCATTGGAGGCAGTACAGAGAAGGTTTACTTGACTAATACTTGGAATGGGCAGGCTGTCTTATGAGGAAAGATTGGACATGCTGGGCTGGTATCCACTGAAATTTAGAAGAGTAAGAGGTGAATTGATTGAAATACATAAGATCCTGAGGGTTCTTGACAGGGTGGATGTGGAAAGGATATTGCCCCTTGTGGGAGAATCTAGAACTAGGGGTCACTGTTTAAAAATAAGGTGTCACCCAACAAAGACAGAGATGAGGAGAAATTTCTTCTCTCGGGGGGTCGTGAGTCTTTGGAATTCTTTTCCTCAAAAGGTGGTAGAAACGGAGTCTTTGAATATTTTTAAGGCAGAGGTCGATAGATTCTTGATAAGCAAGGGGGTGGAAGGTTATTGGGGCAAGGTGGAACTGTGGAAATAAGCTATGAACTTATTGAATGGTGGAGCAGGCTCAAAGGGCTGAGTGGCCTACTCCTACTCCTAATTCGTATGTTCATATCTATCTTTTGCACTGATGTGCTCGGCTTCCCCATCATAGAGGATCAGGATATTTGTAGAGCCACGTCCTCCAGTTAGTTGTTTAATTGTCCACCACGATTCACGACTGGTTGTGGCAGGACTGCAGAGCTTAGATCTGATCCGTTGATTATGGGATCGCTTAGCTCTGTCTATCGCATGCTGCTTATGCAGTTTGGCACGCAAGTAGTCCTGGGTTGTAGCTTCACCAGGTGGACACCTCATTTTGAGGTATGCCTGCACTCGTCATTTGAACCAGTGTTGGACTCCCGGCTTGATGGTAATGGTAGAGTGGGGGATATGCTAGGCCATGAGGTTACAGATTGTGGTTGAGTACAATTTTGCTGCTGCTGATGGCCCACAGCGCTTCATGGATGCCGAGTTTTGCATTGCTAGATCTGTTCGAAATCTATCCCATTTAACACGGTGGTAATGCCACACAACATGATGGAGGGTATCCTCAATGTGAAGGTGGGACTTTGTCTCCACAAGGACTGTGCAGAGGTCACTCCTACCAATACTTTCATGGACAGGTGCATCTGCGGCAGGCAGATTGAGGTCAAGTATGTTTTTCCTTCTTGTTGGTTTCCTCACCGTCTGCTGCAGACCCAGTCTAGCAGCCATTTCCTTTAGGACTCGGCCAGTAGTGGTGCTACTGAGCCACTCTTGGTGATGGACATTGAAGTCCTCCAACCAGACTTCATTCTGAGCCCTAGCTACCCTCAGTGCTTCCTCCAAGTGGTGTTCAATCTGGAGGAGTACTGATTCATCAGCTGAGGGAGGGCAGTAGATGGTAATCAGCAGGAGGTTTCCTTGCCCATGATGCCTGATGCCATGAGACTGCATGGGGTCTGGAGTTGATATTGAGAACTCCCAGGACAATTCTCTCCTGACTGTATACCACTGTGCCACCACCTCTGCTTGGTCTGTCCTGCAAGTGGGACAGGACATACCCGGGGATGGTGATCGGGACATTGCCTTTAAGGAATGATTCCGTGAGTATGACTGTGTCAGGCTGTTGCTTGACTAGTCTTTGGGACAGCTCTCCCAACTTTGGCATAAGCCCCCCGATGTTAGTAAGGAGGACTTTGCAGGGTTGACAGGGCTGGATTTGCCGTTGTCATTTCCGATGCCTAGAGTTGATGTCGGGTGGTCTGTCCAGTTTTATTCCTTATTGACTTGGTAGCGGTTAGATACAGCTGAGTGGCTTGCTAGGTCATTTCAGAGGACATTGAAGAGTCAACCACATTGCTATGGGTCTGGAATCACATGTAGGCCAGACCAGGTAAGGACGACAGATTTCCTTCCCTAAAGGACATTAGTGAACCAAATGGATTTTTACAACAATCGACAATGGATTCATGGTCACTATTAGACTAGCTTTTTAATTTCCAGTTTAATTGAATTCAAATTTCACCTTCTGCCATGGTGGGATTGAACCCCATGTCCCAGAGCAATACCCTGGGTCATTGGGTTACTCGTGCAGTGACAATACCACTATGCCACCGCCTCCTCTGTGCAAACTATTCGCTAAACAATCCAAAGCTAACTGATTGACCTGTTTCATTCTTATAGTCCTGTATTATCTTCTACTTTAAATATTTATCCAATTTTCCCTTAAAAAAACGCAATGGTCTCTACCTCAACCAGTCCTTGTGGCAAATGAATGTGGTAGCATAGTGGTCATGTTATTGGACTAATAATCCAGAGGCCAAAACAAGAAATGCTGGATTCACTCAGCAGGTCTGGCAGCATCTGTGGAAAGAGAAGCAGAGTTAACGTTTTGGGTCAGTTTCGGGAGTTCCGAAGAAGGGTCACTGACCCGAAACGTTAACTCTGCTTCTCTTTCCACAGATGCTGCCAGACCTGCTGAGTGAATCCAGCATTTCTTGTTTTTGTTTCAGATTTCCAGCATCCGCAGTATTTTGCTTTTATAATAATCCAGAGGCCTGGATTAATGATCTGAAGGTATGGGGCAGAATTTTACCAGCCTCCAGGTGGTGCACTGGGAAGGGGGGGCTGATAAAAAAAAAAAGTCGGAAGCAGCGTCAGGATGGCTCCCTGACACAGTTACACCACCAAGGAAGTTCCCCAGTGGCGGGATGTGAGGTTGTGTGCTCCAAGGAGGAGAATAGATGAATTACATATTTGAAGGCCCCATTAAGGGCCATTTCAAGGAGCCATCAGCATTTTGCTGATGGCAGGACAACTGCACCCCACCTTCACCACCGCCACCACACGGTGAGACCGCCAGCTTAACAGAGGTGGCCTCCTTGCATCACCCTGAAGGCCATCGGAGCAGGAGGTTCCATGGCCCAAAGAGAGGGTTACGGGCCAGGAAGGCAGCCCTCGCGGCCCCAACGATCACCTCGGAGGGATTTACCTCTGACCTTCATCCCCTGAATTTTCTCCTATTTAACTACTTACCTGTAGGACCCCTGAGGTCGTCTAACTGCCTCAGTCACATCCACCTCTCCCAGTGGTGCTACTGGGGCGTTAGAGCTGCCGGCCCTATGTGATCAGGCCAGCAGTGTCAGGAGCCCACCCGTCATCCTTAATTGAACAGCAGGACCAAGCCTGTTCCACTGCTGGTAAATGTTGGCTCAGGACCTGCTCTTTGCCCTGACATCAGGGTCCCGAAGCCTGCATTAAAATTCAGCCAATGAGTTCAAATCCCACAATGGCAGTTGGGGAATTTAATTTCAGTTAATTAAATAAATCTAGAATAAAAAGCTGGTATCAGTAAAGGTGACCATGAAACTATTGGATTGTTGTAAAAAAACCATCAGGTTCACTGATGTCCTTTACAGAAGGATCTTCCCAGCTGCAATGAATACCATAGACTAGTGTGCTCTGGACTAGCTACTACCTGGCTATTATTTATCCTTTAATGTAATAGCAAAACCTTTTGTTAACTTTTCCGATGCACTATTGAATTTTGTACCTTTTGCAGACTTTTCTGTAAATTCTCCACCTCTTTCTCCTTGCCGTGGATTGGCATAAGTTATTCACAATTTGCTTCATTATAATTCACAGCAAACCCTACCAATCGTCTATCATAATTGAAGGTGCTAGGGCCTAGACAGAGTCTGCTCTGATTAACAGTGGTTCTCTGTCCAGGAAACGCTCCAGCATTTGGCAGAATATTATGGACATCCCTCAGTTGTAGCTCTGAGCCTACTGTCACGATCAGGCGAAAAAAGAGTCTAGGGGTCTGTTACTATCTTCACCTGGTCTTATTGTAACAGGGTTTAATTTTAAACACACTGTGTTTTGAGCTCCCCTTTGTGAATTCTTGTTCACAACTTTCCAATTATAAGGCAAAGAAATATGCACAAACAGGCTTTCTTTGGTTTAAAGAAGAAAAGTGAAATTTATTAAACTTACTTAAACTCTAATACGGTTCACACCTACGGATATACGACGCGCCCACGCTATCATGCACATGCAATATACACATGCAGATAGGGACAGAAAAGAGAAGAAAATATAAAGTGGAACAGTTTGAGGCAATATCTTGTTACTGTGCTTCGCTCATGGTATAGTCCTTTTGTAGGTAATTCTTGCGTTTCATTGGAGCCCAGTATTTTGCTTAAACCTTGTTCACATAGAAAACATTTCTCTCTTTGAGGTTCACGTGTCTTCACAAGATTCAGTTTCCTGAGAGCTGAGCAGGCAGACAGGACAGGAGGTCATTCTTGCTTCAGTTCCAGGAGCACATGGCGTTCTGAGTTCAAATTTTGTTTTTCTAGTTTAAAACTCCCCTAGATGGCCAGCAGATGGTCATATGACTGACTGGTTTGACCAGGTCTCTTTTGTGTATTGGGGCGGGGACTGGTTCTTTTGTTTCAATACTGTCTGGTACTATGCAAATGTCCTTCCAGCCAGGGGCTTGCAATTTTAAGTTTCTCGAATTATTCTAAAATTTTATTTTCTGAAACAAATTTATGTAATTTTCTTTTAAATTAATCAATACTAACTGTTTGCACCATCTCCCTAAGGAACTTGTTCCATAGATTGATCACTTTCTTCTTGAAATATTGGCCTCCATATTTGGGCTGGTGTAAGAATTCTGGATGGGAAACGTGGAAGACTTTTTCAAACTTTTGCAAAAGATTTCCCACCCAACAGCTTGCCTGATTGACAGACTTGGCTGTCTGTCGGGCGGGAGAGTCTGCAGCACTAGGAGGCAGCCAAGGAGCAGAAAACGGGTAGGAAGAGCAAGGAGAGATCACACCGGGGGTTGTCTAGTGGTGCTGGGGTGGGAGGGAGAATCTTGGCTGGAGAAGGGGGAGGCATATCATGGTTAGGGGTGGGAGATAATGGTCAGGAGGAGCAGATGGTGGTCAGAGGTGAGAGATAGTGATCGGTGGGGTGGGTAGATGGTGGTCGAGGGGGTTGGGTTGCGGTGAGGGGGAGAGAGCACCTAGGTCGAGGGTGATCACATGGTTGCCAATCATGGAACTAGGAGCAGGTAGGCTTGTTGGGCTGGGGAGGCACTCCTGCTCCTTCTAGCCTACAAGTATTGTTGTAAAGGCCTTATTGATCCAATCCTCTCACCTCATTTTACCTGTCATGTTTGCTGAAGCCCGAAAACCTGTCCAAAATGGGTTAAAAATATAAAGCTTGTTAAAATGGAGGCATGCAGTCTCCCTAAAAGCTGTTACCAACAAACCCAACACACGAGAGCAGATTGGTCATCCGTCCCCATCCCCAATCCCCAATCCGGTAAATCTGCAAGCCATTCTCAATGTGTTTTGGCCAACATTCCTCAATCAACCAGCACTATAAAACAAACAGATTATTTATCTGATTACTGTTTGCAGAAACTTGATGTGTTCAAATTGACTTGCCCTCAAAACAACTCTTACTCAAAGTAATTAATGGTACTGAAAGTGCTTTGAAGTACTACTGAATGATGTAATAATGTGTAGTTCCTTGGTCTGACTTCTCAACAACTCAGATCTTGGCTGTCTCACCATTTGCTCCTGCTGGTGTCTCCCAGTAGGCGTCATTCGCAGTCTGCTGCTTTCTCTGCTGTCTATCTGGCTCCACCCACCATATATCTGGTTCACTTGCCCTTTGTCTAATTCTGAGATAGTCTTTGTACATGCACAATACATCTCTATCCCATAATGTTCATATTTATTAATTTACCATCAATATCCATTTCTTCAAGTAGCTTAGTTGAGTGCTATTGCTGTTGCCCTGCTTCTCTTTGTCCTTTTCTGTCCTATAAAGAGAGTCTTTCAGCCTGACCAACCATTGAAAGCTCGCAACCAAATCATAAATCTATTTTCTTTCTTCAGATGCAATTCATCTCTACCATTTTCTGTTGATATTTTAGTGAATAGTTTTAGTGCCTGTTTTTGTCTTATAGTCACTTTCTATACCATGGAACTGTTTTTTATTTCAATTCATTCTTGGGGACACAGTCTCAGGATAAGGGAACAATCATTTAGGACTGAGATAAGGAGAAATCTCTTTTCTCGAAGGGTTGTGGAGGCTCCACCATTGAATATATTTAAAGCTGGGACAGACAGATTTTTGGTCTCTCAGCGATTCAAGGGATATGGGAAAGTGGAGTTGAATCCCAAGATCAGCCATAATCGTATTGAATGGTAGAATAGACTCGACGGGCCATATGGTCTATTCCTGCTCCTATTTCTTATGTTCTTATGTGGACATTGCTGACGAGGCTGAAATTTATTGCTTATCCCTAGTTCCCCTTGGCATGGTGGTGGTGGGCCTTCCTCTTGAACTGCTGAAGTCCATGTGGTGAAGGTGCTCCCACGTTCCTGTTAGGTAGGGAGTTTCAGGAGAGCTCCAGGCATACGTCATGAGCCAAAGACCTGAGCCATCAGCTGGGACTTTACAACGCCACTGTGGTTACCAGGAAAAGAGTTGTTCGTCATCATCATTGAGAGGACTCTGCTGGAACATTTACCACTCTTGTGTGCTCACCACCTCCTCTTGCTTAGCTGAGGCCACTAAACACTTCACCTTCACCGCATAATCAGTTCTAATCACTTCGAGGCACTCACACAAATAGAAATATAGCCACTTAACCATACACAATGTATAACACATATTGATTTCCACATTACACTACTCAGCAGCAACAAGGGATTGATAGCAGTGCCAAAGTGTCAGCAGAAATTGCGTCACAATTTTCTAGCCCTTGTCCGATAAAAATAACACTAACGGCAGACATATCAATACCTATCAGGAGTAATGAATTAATAAATGTCACAAGAGAATGAGAATTTGGTTATTGTTCGCGCTAGCTTCCTGAAAGCCCTGCTCATTATTCTACTGTGCGGACTGGTCAGATAAAATAATTTAATCAATCAAACCTCACAAACCTCAAATGGATCTCTTGGCCAGCAGCCAGTGTACAGTCTTCATCTGTCATTCAGTCATTTTACAGACTGCTTGGGTCCTCAATTTTTGTTGTTTATCAGATGATCTGAGCTCACCAATTCTGTGCTCCCATATTTTTCTCTTCTTCCCCACCCCCACCCCTTCACTTTCATAGAATCATAGAATGGTTATAGCACAGAAGAAGGTCATTCAGCCCTTTCTGTCTATGCTGACTCTCTGCAAGAGCAACTCACCCCCTAGTCCCACTCCCCTGCTTTTTCCCCATAGCCCCGCAATTTTTTTCTCGTCATATAATTATCTAGTTCTCTTTTGAAGGCATTGATTGAATCTGCCTCCACCACACTCTCAGGCAGTACATTCCAGATCCTACCGCTCGCTGCAAGGAGAACAGATTCAGCTCTCCAACCTATCCATGTCCCTCCCCATAAATAATTTTCTCCACTCCAGGACAGCAATGACTTAGATTGGAATGACTTCTCACAATAGCTTGCAGCCCTCACCCATGTGCCAATTGTTTGTGTGTAACTAGATGGGCCAGCCTTGATTTCCATGGCCAACCACAGGTTGCGGTGGTGTAAGTCGGTTGGCCAGCATTAGAAAATGGGAAGGAATGCCATCCACATCGTGCCAGAGCATCGCTTGGGTGGCTCGGGACCTTGATCTCAATCAGGGAGGCACTTCATTTATATCGTCCTTTGGAAGCAAGACTGCCTTCATGCCATTACTTGAAGCTTGCAGGCCATCATTTCTAAAGGATGCCTTTGTGAAATGGACATCCAGAGTTGCCGGGGTACACATTATGTACATTATAGTTTAGTATAGCATTTGTAGCTAATTGAGTCTGATGAAAACCTGTTACATATTTCCAGCTTTGATTTTTATGCTAGATTCTTTTTTAGGTTGCAGCATCCCAGACAGTACCCATATCTGATGTCTTGTTCCCTATGTCTAAGAGAGTGCTTTAACTTGCCTAAATAGGTAGGTAATTTGTAAAATTCTCAAGGATGGAACAAAGAACCGCATTGATTTATTTCAGTTCACCGCTTTTATCATATGCCTGAGCTTCCTTTATTTCAGATCAAATTGAACACTTCACTAAATTGTGACTTAGACTTTAACTGCCAAGCACATGTATTCAACTTTACTGTAACTATTAAGGTTAACCAACTCCTCAAGTAGAAAATAACAAATAAGGGCAATTGCTGCACAAAACTATAATACACCTATTGGGGCTGAAAAACCACAGTGTCTTCAGGAACCATGGCCGCAATAGGAGCAACTGGAGGCAGAATCTGGTACAGAGCCTGGTTCCGCTGGTTCGTCACTCTATTTATTCATACCAGATTTTGAAGGGGTGTGGACGGGTGGTTCCTATGGTAAGGCCCCTTTAAATTGATAACATAGAAGGAGGTGATAATAGTAAGCTGATGCCACCTGCTAGAATTCCCACCAGATCCCAGCCCTCCCTGCAAGAATACAGTACTTTCAAGAAGGAAGAAATGGGGGCCACAAGATTCTGAAAGGCTAGCTTCCTTACAGCAGTTGGTCACAAAGCAATTCGCTGCCGTCAGGATAATGACATCTGGAGGGTGGACTAATTTTTAGATTTTCATGCATCTTCTGAAAGATCTGCTGGCATATGTCCCCAATACCTGGCCAATCCTACTATTTAACGCCAGCCTTCAGCGCTTTCCCCATTAAGTTTGTACTCGTGTTCCTTGTATGCCATTCTAAAAATGTATTACCTCACACTTCTCCACATTAAATCACATCTATCAATTGTCTGCTCATTCTGCTTAACAATCTGTGTCCTCCTGAAGCATTTTATTGACATACTCACTGCATATCAAATCCCCTACTGTTGATTTTGATACTGTGCAGTCCAAATCATCTATGTATACTAAGAAAAATGGCCCCAGCACTAACTCCTTGAGTATATCACTTCCAAACCTTCTCCAATTCAAACAACACCTTAGAGAAAATATTTGTTCGCCTAGCATCGCTTGAGGTGATGCTACACAGATGTACGTCCATTCCCCAGGGGCAGACACTGCCACCGACTGCTACTTGCATGGTCCACATCAGTTCTTCATTAATATCATTGAAGAAACCAATGTGTACCATGCAGATAGTGGCCAACAGCGCTATCTGGCCCCAGGGAATCAATGTAGTATGCATAGCGGTGCTGGAAGCAGCACGGCACAAACACATTTTTCTCCCCTTATATCTCAATCTTCAGTCTGTCGGCCAACTTCTATCCATGTTGCTATATTTTCCCTTGTACCATACACTGTATTTTTGTAACAAATTGTGCGTGAATATCTTCTAAAAAAAATCTGTAGACATGACATCTAATGCATTCTCTTTACCACTTCAAAAAATTCTGTTAGATTTGTCACAATATACCTTTAACAAACCTATGCTTACTGTCCTTGATTAAGCCACACATTTCTAAATGCTCCTCAATGTTATTTCAAATGATACATTCTAAGAGTTTTCCCAAAGCTCTTTTTTTTTCCAATTCTCAAACTGCCATGGCAGAATTTGAATTTACTTTCTCTGGATTATTAGTCCAGGCCAGTAGATTACTAGTCCAGTCTCAGAACTAGTACACAACCCAAGTGGACTAATTGATCTATATCTGTGATAGCAGCTATGATTACAGAGCATTCACAGCTGGCAACATCAACATAAGATATTATGGCTGAATTTATGAAAATACTCTACCACCAAGGAGCCTTGTCTGCTTGCTGTATATATTAGGAAATTTCTGGCACACAGCCCATGATTTTCAGGTTACCAGAGACTAAGAAATTAACGGGAAAATAATTTTAACTTTAAGTGATTGTATTAAACAGGCAATCTTAGATCAGTTTCCCATTATACCCCTCTTCCCACTCTTCTTTAAATCAGGAGAGGTGTATAATGGGCAGCTGATCCAATATTGTCTGTTTTACACCATTGCCAAGATCGGTTTTATCTGTCTCTGTCTAATGTCTGTGCTAGCTATGTAAAGACGGTAATCTAATGGTTGCTGTGTCCTTTTGAACTCTGACAGTAACAATTGGTATCATTACTGTGGGTTGTGCTGGACCAAGATAGAACTGGTCACTCCAGGGACCAGAAAGCAAAATCTAACAGTTTGGCACAGAACCAAAGCTCAAGTGCTTTTACTGACATGTGAAAAGTTCCTAATTCTCTCCTCTAGCTATGAAACATTGCAGCGGTGTGAAAGAACACAACCATATAAAACGCAGAATTTTTGAACATGTGGGTTTTTAAGGACTTAAAATTTATAAACAGGCCACAGTTCAATAACCATAAATAAGAGACAGAATAAATTGAACATACCCTCAAAAAATGTAATTGGAAAATCCTGCTCCTCGAAAGCTCCATGGCCATGGTTTCGAATTTCTCAAAGAACGAGACTCTGTGGATGGCAAAAGTGATCAAACAACAAGATTGATCCGTCAGTGATGGGAATGTCAAGGTAACAACTGACCTTTCATAAAAATCATGATTTTACTGGAAGCCTTGTGGAAAAAAACATCTTTTATTTTCAATGCCACTGGGTTGAAGGTTTATAGTATTCTTTTAAGCCTGGATTGGGTAGTCTAAAGCTTGTGTTTTATAGAAAACTGATTTTTTAAAAATCAAGAAAACCATTCATGTTTGTTTTCCAAGTCCACTGTTCATTTCAGATCCTAAAATGAATTCTCTTCATAAAAAGCCTGCTTGTGCACCTGGTGCTCTGTTGTATTCCGACAAGGGTTAGTTATTACTTTGAGAAAGATATGCGCAGTCAAGTGTTGAAAAGACTTTCTGGTGTGGGTTTGACTGGAACTGAAAAATGTACGTGAACTGGATGGAATAAATTAACAATTGAATTTTCACCATCCATTTCAAAAGGATTTTGAATTTTTTTACAATTTTTCAATTTTTCAACTTTTTAAAAATAATCTATTACAATTATTTTCCTCTTTTTCCTCCTTCACCCCATTTCACTCTCCCTGTTGCCTTTTACCATTTTTCCTCATTCTTCTACAGACAGGGTGATTTGTCCAGAACTACAGTACAACAGCGTTGTATCTGTGGAGCAGTGCACAATTTTGGGCGTCTTTTCCAATCCCCCAACCCACCCTTTCCTGAGACCGAACATAGCACTGCTGCATATTGTTCTCTTTAGCATCTGAGCAAAGACGAGTGAGACTTCACTATAGACAATCAAAGCCAGGATGCAAACATCCAGAATGAATTGGTTTGGAAGGGGAATAAAAAAAATTGCAGGTCTCCTGTGTGAACACCATCAGACTTCAGTCACGCCCTGTGTTCACTGCCTGCAGCGTGAGCTTTCTGCCTGCGATCGGGAGACCCCGCCCATAGTGTGCCATGGCGGTGCTTCTCCACTGCCCCGACATGAATTGACTCTGCTCGCCTTTCCTGAGCCCAATTCCACCTGATTCTTGCTCTTTCTCGCTGACAACCATCAATATAACAACCCCCTTTCGTGTACTCCCACACTCTTGAGCACTGAATTCAGTGAATGGTCATCGGACCTGACAGTGCTGTGCCATCGCCGCTACCTCCAATAGACTTCAAAGAGAGAATTTGGTGTTCCCAATGAATGTCATTGCTGAGCCTCTCTGCTGTATTGTTACTATGATGCATTCTGCTACCTCCATGCTATGGTCTTCAACTGTACCTCAAAGCTACTGAATGTGGGTGGTGTTCCAGAACTCGAAAAGCTTCAGAAACCACAAGCTGTCACCATATTGTGTTATTGTCTTCTTCAGCAATAAGGAATCAGACAATCTCAAGTTGATAGAGTGAATAGAGGATTGGTTTACAGACAGGAAGCAAAGAGTGGGCATAAATGGGCATTTTCAAGTTGGCAGTGAATAGTGGAGTGCCGCCAAGATCAGTGCTGGGGCCTCAACTGTTTACAATCTATATTAATGACTTAGGTGAAGAGACATCGAGTAATGTATCTAAGTTTGCTGATGATGCAAAGGCAAATGGAAAGGTAAGCTATGGGGAGGACACAGAGAGGCTGCAAAGAGATATAGGCAGGTTAAATGAGATGGCAGATGGAATATAATGTAAGGTAGTGTCAGGTTATTCACTTTGGTCATAAGAATAGAAAAGCAGAATATTTTTTGAAAGGTGTGAAACTTGTAAGTGTTGATGTTCAAAGAAACTTGGGTGTGCTTGTTCAAGGAATGCAATAAGTTAGCATGCAGGTACACCAAGCAATTAGAAAGGCAAATGGCATGTTGGCCTTTATTGCAAAGGGATTGGAGTACAAGAATAAAGAAATTTTGCTACAATTGTACAGGGTTTTGGTGAGACCACATCTGGAGTACTGTGTGCAGTTTTGGTCTCCACATTTAAAAAAGGATATACTTGCATTGGAGGCGGTACAGCAAAGGTTCACCAATTCGGTCCCTGGGATGAGAGGGCTGTCCTATGATGAGAGGCTGAATAAATCGGACCTATACTCTCTGGAGTTTAGAAGAATGAGAGGTGGTCTCATTGAAACATACAAGATTCTGAAGGCGCTGGATAGGGTAGACACTGCAAGATTGTTTCTGCTGGTCGGGGAATCTAAAACATGGATACACATTCTCAGTTTAAGGGGCTGCTCATTTAGGCCTGAGATGAGGAGTAATTACTTCACTCAAAGGGTTGTGAATCTTTGGAATTCTTTACCCCAGAGGGCTCTGGATGCTCCATTGTTGAATATATTTAAGGTTGGGATAGCCAGATTTTTGGTCTGTCAGGGAATCAAGAGATATGGCGAGTGGGCAAGCAAGTGGAGTTAAAGCCAAAGATTATATTGAATGGTGGAGCAGGCTCGATGGGCCATATGGTCTACTCCTATTTCTTGTGTTCTTGCGTTCTTGTGTTGAAAGGAAATCAAGGGTGGGTTCTTTATTATTAATTAACAGGTTTACAAGAGAGTTCTTTAATACACGTGTGACCAAATGACTAACACAACTCCAACTAAGTTAGCACATGTTGGTTTATGTCACTTCCTGTGTGAAGTACTCAGTTTGTTAAAAGCGGTATCACAACACTAGATATGCAGTCTCAAGAATGACTTGTCTCAGAAAGGGGTACTGATGACTGAAGCAGCTAAACTGGTCGGAAACCGACAACAATGGAGTGAATTAATTGGGTCCCATCATCATTTCTGAGCTGGCGGAAGGGAATTTAGTAGAAGTATTCATTGGTCTTATCTCCAAATGAAGAATGGCCATTTATGATAATACACCAGAAGATGCCTAATCCCCTGATGAGCCATACCTTAGTGAGTAAGTAAGGACCTTCAGGAAAGAAGAAAGCTGCACAAGAACAACAATCCTGTCCTCATGTAATATATAATTGTGTACATGGAAAGAGAAGAGTTCAGAGAATGATGTTAATTGTGAGGTTTTATCTTTTGTAGGGACCAAAGTCTATGCCATAATGGAGATATTTGAGACTGTAAAAGAGTTTGCAATTGTTGTGTGGTTCGGGATCAATGACCTAGACAATAGCCAGTTGGAGGACTATGGTGGAGGAGATAACTTTCTGAGATTCCTTGTTGTTAGTGCATACTAAGAATATTTAACAACAAAGTTTAGGAATATGGATTTCTCAGTTGAGCAATGACATCTGAACTACTGCCAATACTGTCATGGGATGATGAAATGGTGAAACCATGGTTAGCATCAATGCTAAGTTGGAAAGGCAGTGCAAGGAAAAAGGAATGGAATCTTTGAAGACTTAGAATTGAGATAGTTGATGGTCAAGATCTAAAACAGAGGTGTTAAAACTGCCTCCATGGATCACATACAATTACTGAGCCCTGGCAATCTGGCCCTTGAAGCCCAAGGAACTCAGACTTTCTGAACTCATTGATAAATTTTGATGGGGTGAAAGGGCTGGAGGTGCAGATACTTCTTCCCCCTGCTGCCTCTGTCGTTACATTACTTTTGGGGATGGGTTTCGCAGGATGACAGGCTCTCCAGAAATCCGAAGAAATCCAGGTTCCGAAGAAGGGTCACTGACCCGAAACGTTAACTCTGCTTCTCTTTCCACAGATGCTGCCAGACCTGCTGAGTGATTCCAGCATTTCTTGTTTTTGTCTCCTGAAATCCCATCGGTTAACTATATCATATGGCCAGCAGTGCGCACATTAACCCCAATGGAAAATAAAAATTAGGTGTGGTTGAAAACAGGCTGCCGATTCGCTATGACCCATTTCGCATTACTGGTGAAGACCAATTTAACCCCCAATAATTTCAATTAGAAACATTTAAACCACTATGGGTATGCAGAAACATAGTAAATGGTATGGGAAGCAACAACTAACTTAAAAATGGGTATAAGGATTGCTTCAATTAACGGGCGTAGCATTAAATCGACTACGCGATGTGTTTCAACCTTGGATTACCTCGCCAAGGTCAAAGCCAACCTACTGTTTGTGCAGGAGTGTGGAATACCACACCTCAGCACCGACAGGCAATGGTTGCGATGGTGGTCCCACAGGCCATCAATCTGGTCAGGGGGTAATGATTCGCGTTCCTCTGGCCTGGGTATTCTGCTGAGGGGAGGTAACTTCACCATCTCTGAAGTTAAGGAGGTGGTAGGTGGTCGCCTCCTCGTAGCAGATGTAATGTATAACAATGTTCTGCTCCGGTTGATCAATGTGTACGCCCCGGTTCAATGCAGCAAGCGGCTGACCGTCTTCCAGCAGCTCCCACTGCTGCTGGCGATGTCCAGGCCGGCCATTCTAGGCGATGACTTCAACTGCATCATCGATGCAGCTGGACAATCCGGCAGTGACGACAGCAAATTGGACGCTTCGTCCAGATTGCTAATGGAAACAGTAAAAGATGCCAAACTGCACGACGTCTTCAGCAAACCTGCAGACGGAGCGCAGCGTAGATACACATGGTCAAGATCGGACAGGATTGACTTCCTGTTTTTGTCCCGTGCTGTCACGGTCAGATCCACCGACGTCAAGCCGGTGTTCTTCTTCGATCATTGCCTCTTACTGGCTGACTGTCACTTACAGGATGACCTGTGGGTTGGCAGGAGGACGTGGAAGCTCAATGCTCCACTGCTAACCCGAGAGAACGTTGAGGAACTCAAAAGGGATTACAAAGGTTGGAGAACCGTGAAACCCCTCTTTGAGTCTCCAGTTCACTGGTGGGAGGCGATCAAGGAGAACATCAAGAGGTTCTTTATCTTCAAAGGTGTTCAGAGGGTGAGAGAGAGACAGAGAGAAATGTCCCGACTCCAGAAAAGTATGCAAAATCTGCTCAGGCTGCAGTCAATGGGGGTCGAGGTCAAGGAGAACCTCCTTGAGGTGAAGAGCCAGCAGGCCTCGCTCTTTGCCACGGAGGCCTCTAAGATCATTTTCCGGTCCAGAGTCTGCTCCATTGAGCAGGATGAAACGTGCTCGCGTTACTTCTTCCAAAAGGTACACAGAGAGAACTCTGTGATCAGCAGCCTGAAGGAAGAGGATGGCTCGGTAACTTCTTCGCAGTCCTACATACTAAGGATCAGCAAATCCTTTTATGCTGGGCTGTATGACGCGAAGCCCACAGATAGCAGAGCCTCCCAGTCCTTCCTGTCATCTATCACAGAGGTCTTAGCATGAGGGAGAGACTGGACAAGCCGCTAACTCTGGACGAGCTGACAAAGGCCGTCAAGTCCTTCGAGACGAGTAAAACTCCCGGAGCGATGGCTTACCGGTGGAGTTGTATTCAGCCCTGTGGGACTGGGTCAGCCCGGACCTGCTGCAAGTATACAAGAGTATGCTCCTGGCCGGCAGCATGTCAGAATCCATGAGGAAAGGCATCATCACCCTCATCTACAAGCAGAAGGGGAAGAGGGCAGAAATCGGAAATTGGCGGCCCATCTCACTGCTTAATGTTGACTACAAGATTCTGTCAAAAGTCATAGCCAGTCAAGTCAAGTTTGCTCTGGAGTTGGTGATTCGCCCTGATCAGACCTGTACTGTACCCGGCAGGAAGATCTCTGATAGTCTCGCGCTACTCAGGGATACGATCGCCTATGTATGGGACAGGAGGGTGGACACCTGCCTCATCAGCCTGGACCAGGAGAAGGCTTTTGACAGGATATCGCACACCTACATGATGGACATGCTCTCCAAAATGGGGTTTGGGGAGGGAATCTGCAATTGGATCAAATTGCTCCACACAAACATCTCAATCAATGGGTGGGAATCAGAAACTTTCCCAATCCAATCTGGAGTCAGACAGGGCTGTCCTCTCTCCCTTGTCTTGTTTGTTTGCTGTATTGAACCCTTTGTTGAGTCAATTAGGAAAGATGCGATCGTAAGAGGGGTGACAATCCTAGGCAGTGGAGGCACTCAGGTTAAAACCTCGCTGTACATGGATGACGTCTCCGTCTTCTGCTCGGATCTGCTGTCTGTGCGCAGACTGATGAGCATCTGAGACCAGTTCGAACTGGCCTCGGGAGCCAAAGTTAACCATGGCAAGAGCAAGGCCATGTTCTTTGGGAACTGGGCTGACCGATCCTTTGTCCCCTTCACCGTCAGGTCAGACTATCTGAAGGTGCTGGGGATATGGTTCGGAAGGGCCGGGGCGTGCACCAAAACCTGGAAGGAGCGAGTAGCCTGGGTACAACATAAGCTGAGCATGAGGGAGCAGCGATCTCTCTCCATTGTGGGTAAGAACCTGATCATCAGGTGCGAGGTGCTCACGTTGTTGCTGTACGTGGCGCAGGTCTGGCCCATACCCCACTCCTGTGCCATGGCGGTCATCTGAGCCATTTTCCACATCATCTGGGGATCCAAAATGGACCAGGTCCGGAGGGACACGATGTTCAAACCTCCGGATAAGGGTGGGAAAAATGTACCCAACGTGGTCCTCATTCTGATGACTACCTTCGTGTGTGGCTGCATCAAGCTGTGTGTAGACCTCCAGTACGCAAACTCCAAGTGTCACTACATGCTGAGGTTCTATCTGTCCCCGGTGTTGTGAAGGATGGGCCTGGTCGCATTGTCGCGAAACGCTCCATCCAGTTGGACTGTATCGTACCACCTATCCTTCGTGGAAAAGTTTCTGCGGAAAAAAACCTTTGACCACCAATCCATCAGGCAGTGGTCTGCACGGAATGTCCTCAAGGCCCTACGGGAAAAGGAGATGGTGGATCCTGTTGGATGGTTCCCCGAGCAGACTGCCAAAGTCATTTGGCGGAATGCCTCATCACCAGAACTTTCAAACAAGCACCAAGATGTAGCTTTGTTGGTGGTGAGAAGAGCCCTCCCCATCAGATCCTTCCTGTACACCCGAAGTCTCACCCCCTCCGCACAATGCCCTCGAGGTGGCTGTGGTGGGGAAGAGACGTTGCCCACCTCCTTCTGGAATGTGTCTTTGCAAAGCATGCGTGGAAAGAGTTGCAGTGGTTTTTGTCGAGGTTCATCCCAAGCAGCTCTGTAACACAGGAGTCTGTGCTCTATGGGCTGTTCCCAGGGACGCTCACCGAGATAAACATCAACTGTTGCTGGAGGACTATCAATTCGGTGAAAGACGCCCTTTGGTCTGCCCGAAACTTGTTGGTTTTCCAGCGCAAAGAGTTGTCCACGACCAAATGTTGCAGACTAGCACATTCCAAGGTCCAGGACTACGTGCTGAGGGACGCACTAAAGCTTGGG
Organism: Heterodontus francisci; assembly: GCF_036365525.1. Classification (NCBI taxonomy): domain Eukaryota; kingdom Metazoa; phylum Chordata; class Chondrichthyes; order Heterodontiformes; family Heterodontidae; genus Heterodontus; species Heterodontus francisci. Next base: position 45,459,442 of record NC_090375.1, read on the forward strand.
GCAGCCGCAGCAAAGGCACAATGGGGAAAAGACCACTGTGTCAGGTCCCTCCACCAAGCTGAACTGAGGGGCTGGATCCCTGGAAAACCCCTCGGGCTGTATCCAGAAAATTTTTGTTTGCTGTAAAATGTATATGGCATCAGAAATGAAATGAAAGGGTTGTGAGGCAACTCACTCCTGTATTGAATGAAACTGATCTCCTTTGCACCCTTTGTATTGTTTGACTTGGTGCTGTTTGGAACTGTTTTGTAATATACTTTTTACAGATTTTTATGAATAAAGTATATTTTGGAAATTAAAAAAAGTGAAAGAACTGCCAGGCTCTGATTGGCCAACAGCACTCAGCAGGGGGACCTCCATTTCTGGGGTCCTTAATACCCAGAGAAGGCCTGCTGCTGTCCACTTAAGTGCCTAATTAGCACATAATGTGGTGGGGCTTCCCAAAAGAAGGTGGCGCGGGGTTCTCGCTGGCTCTTCAGCCGGTGGCCGAGATCCCTGTCACCCACATAAAATTACCGCCCCCCCCCCCCCCCCACTATTTCAGGTTGATGATCATTGCTGGTGAAATATCAGAGAACCATGAAACTGCTTCAGGATGAGGGATAGGACAGTGCAGGATGTTATGGGTATATAGTACTTAACAGTGTATTTATCCTAATGGAATTCTACAGAAAACAGTGGGAGCATTCATTAATCGTAGAATCATAGAGTACAGAAGGAGGCCATTCAGCCCATTATGGCTGTGTTGGTTCTTTGAAAGGTTACCCCCACTCCGCTGTTCTTTCCCCATAGCCCTGCAATTTTTCCTTTTCAAGTATGTATCAAATTTATTTTTGGAGGTTACTACTGAATCTGCTTCCACCATCCTTCCAGCCAATGCCAACCAGATCACAGCAACTCATGGTTCATCTTGCCTCTGATTCTTTTGCCAATTATCTTAAATCTGCCCTCTGGTTACCTACCCTCCTGCCATTGAAAACAGTTTCTCCTTATATATTATCAAAAAACCTTCATAATTTTGAACACCTCTGTTAACTCTCCCCTTAATAAGAGAAATTAGTGCAAAGGTCCCATTTCTTTGAGCACCTACAGGTGAATGCTGTTAGAGCCTGCAGTTTAATTCATCTTGAGACCCCTTATTCCGCCCAAGGCTATATTGCATCCATTTTCACACTTTCAGCTGTAGCATTTACCCTGCAATATATTCTTGGTAACTCAGTAGCATCTTCTGTCATGAAAACTGTTGTAAAGAAGCCATTTAAAACCTCTGCCATATCCTGGGAGTCCACCTGAATCTGCCCTGAAGAATCCTTCAACAGCCCTATACAGTCCTATATGGCTCTCTGACTCCTAATATAATTGAAAAAGACTTTGCTATTGCTACCACAGCTATCCAGTATCTTTTTCTCCAATGTCCTTTGGCTGCTGTGACAGCAGCTTTTGCTGTCTTTAGCTAAGATCTGTACTTACTGCTGTTCTCCTGAGAACTAATTTCTTAAAGCCTGAATGCAGTACAGCTTTTCTGCCAAGCACAGGGTTTGAGGATGATGAGACATTGTTAAAGGTTAAAGGTGTCAAAGGAAGGTAAGATATTATGGCAACATTTTATAATAAGAGGGTGATACGTTGTGGAATAGATTACCAGGGAGGTGATGTAGCAACAAATTTTACATTGTGAAACATCCCAAGATGCTACACAGGAGCATTATCAGACAGAATTTGACACTGAGTCACATAAGGGGATAATAGGACAATGATTAAAAGCTTGGTTAAAGAGCTAGTTTTTAATGAGCATCTTAAAGAATAACAGAGAGGTAGAGAGGAGGGCGGTTTAGTGAGGAATTTCCAGAGCTTTGGGGGAGGAAGGCACGACCACCAGTAGTGCGGCATTGAAAATCAGGGGTAGAACCACAGAAAAACTACTGCACAGAAGGTGGCCATTCAGCCTATCGTGTCTGCGCCAGCCAAAAATGTTAGCTGCCCAATCTTCCAGCACCTGGTCCATAGCCTTGCAGGTTACAGCACTTCAGGTGCAGGTTCAGGTACCTTTTCAATGAGTTGAGGGTTTCTGCCTCCACCACCATTCATGGTAGTGAATTTCAGACACCCATCATTCTCTGGGTGAAAAGGGTTTTCCTCATGTCCCCTCTAATCCGTCTACCAATCACCTTAAATCTGTGCCCCCTGGTAATTGACTTCCTGTCTACTCTATCTAGGCCCCTCATAATTTTGTACAGCTCAATTAAGTCACCCCTCAGCCTCCTCTGTTCTAAGGAAAATAACCCTAGCCTATCTAATCTTTCCTCATAGCTGCAATTTTCAAGCTCTGGCAACATTCTTGTAAATCTCCTTTGTACTCGCTACAGAGTAATTATGTCCTTCCTGCAATGTGGTGACCAGAACTGTACGCAATACTCCAGCTGTGGCCTAACCAACATTTTATACAGTTTCAGCATTACAACCCTTTTGTATTCTATACCTCAGCCAGCAAAGGAAATCATTCCATATGCCTTCTTCACCACTCTACCTACCTGTTCTGCCACCTTCAGGGACCTGTGGATATGCTCTCCAAGGTCTCTCTCTTCTTCTACCCCTCTCAATATCCTCCCATTTATTGTCTATTCCCTTGCTGTGTTTGCTGTCCCTAAATGCATTACCTCACACTTCTCCGGACTGAATTCCATTTGCCACTTTTCCGCCCACTTAACCAAACCATTGATATCATTCTGGAGTCTACAACTACCCTCTTCACTATCAACTAGATGGACAATTTTTGTGACATCAGCAAATTTCCCAATCAACCCTCCCAGATTTAAGTCCAAATCATTAATATATGCCACAAACAGCAAGGGACCCAACACTGAGCCCTGTGGAACGCCACTGGAAACCGCTTTCCATTCACAAAGACATCCATCGACTACTACACTTTGTTTCCTGTCACTGAGACAATTTTGGATCCAACCTGCCACATTCCCTTGTATCCCATGGGCTTTCATTTTTCTAACCAGTCTACCATGCAAGACCTTGTCAAATGCCTTACTAAAATCCATGTAGACCACATCCACTGCACTACCCTCAGCAATCCTCCTTGTTACTTCCTCAAAAAACTCAATCAAGTTAGTGAGACATGACTGTCCCTGAACAAATCCATGCTGACTATCCCTGATTAATCCGTGCCTTCCTAAGTGACAGTTTATCCTGTCTTTCAGAATTGAATGCAATAATTTACCCACCACCGAAGTTAGACTGACTGGCCTATAACTATTTGGCCTATCCCTTGCACCCATTTTAAACAATGGTACCACATTCGCAGACCTTCAATCCTCTGGCACCTCACCCACATCCAGTGAGGAGTAGAAGATGATCCTCAGCACATCTGTTATTTCCTCCCTGGCTTCCTATAACAACCCGGGATGCAATCCTTCGGCCCTGGCGATTTATCCACTTTCAAGGTTGTCAGACCCTCTAGTACTTCCTCTCTTATATCTAATATTTCACACTCCTCCTCTTTTACTACAATGTCTGCATCATCCCTCTCCTTTGTGAAGACAGAGGCAAAAACCTCATTCAGAACCCTGCCCACATCTTCTACATCCACGTATAAGTTCCCTTGTACATGTCTGATAGGCCCTACCCTTTCCTTCGGTATCCTCTTTCTCTTAATGTACTGACATCTTTGGGTTTTCCTTGATTTTAGTTGGATGTGCAAATGGCTAAAACTGGAGGAGTACAGAGATCTCAGAGGGTGGTAGGGCCAGAGATATTTGTAAAGATATAGAGGGAGGAGGTCAAGGATGAATTTGAAAACAAGGATAAGAATTTTTAAATCGAGACGTTGCCAGCCGGAAGCCAACAGGGGTGATGGGTGACAGGCCTTGGTGTGAATTAGGACAGTGGATGCAAGGCCATTTATTCTAGAATGATGAACCCTATGGCTGGTTTGGAAGAGTTGAGTGGATGGGCCAATAGCCTTTTCCTGTCTAAAGCCTAAAGTTTCTGTAAAATAAAAATTGAGGAAGTAGGTCAACATTAATAGCCAGAATAAAAAGTTTGAGAGACAACAAAAAAACCAAGTTTATAGATATTTATATATTTGACATATTGACAGGACTTAATAATTAATTTATGATGTTAAGAAACTGCACAGAATATTAGGATTTTTTTTCTGGTACTTAGAATGTGGACAATGCTGAATTTATTGCCCATGCCCTGTTGCACTGTTTGGGTAACTTGAGATGTCTTCAGAGGACAATAAAAGTCCACCATGTAGTGTCGACCAGGCTGGGTAAGAGTGACAGGTTCCCAATCAAGAAGAACATTCATGATTCAGTTGAATATTTATGAAAATCCAACAGCTTTCATAGACAGTTGTTCATTTAGAGATTGTTGAATACAATTTTACAACTTTCTCTGGGGGATGTAGAACTCATGGCCTTTGGATTACATTTTTAGTACCATAACCAATACACTAGTGCACCCCATTTGAAAATAAACACCAGCAAATTCTGCAGGGGAGCCTCAGATTGTCTGACACAATTTTGGTAGAGGATTGGTAGAAACATCAAAGGAACAGTGTAAATGGCTAAATCTGTAATTTTTCCATTGGGTTTCCCAGTGACCTTCCACCAAGTTACAGTGGGAGATTAGGGAACCACCCACCGCCCCACAGTGAAATTCAAGTTTTTATGCGTGGCCATGCTTTGTGATAAATCTTGTCCCAGCAGACTCTCCCTTTCACATATGCACTGTCACTGGGTGACGCAGTGGTTAGCACTGCAGCTTCACAGCTTCAGCGACCTGGGTTCAGTTCTGGATACTGCCTGTGCGGAGTTTGCAAGTTCTCCCTGTGACTGTGTGGGTTTCTGCCGGGTGCTCTGGTTTCCACCCACAGCCAAAGACTTGCAGGGTTGATAGGCAAATTGGCCATTGTAAATTGCCCCTAGTGTAGGTAGGTGGTATGAGAATTGAGGGAAGGTGGGGATGTGGTAGGGAATATGATGTAGGGTTAGTATAAATGGGTGGTTGTTGATCGGCAGGGACTCGGTGGGCCAAAGGGCCTGTTTCAGTGCTGTATCGCTCTATGACTACCAGTGATATTGTAATGGTGAAGCACTTCGTTTAAGTCTACGATTTACTTTTCAGGATCAAACAGCTCACCAAATGGTATTCATCAATGTCATTTAGTTGGGCTGTTGTCAATCTCAGTAACAGACATATTGGCAGGTACAGTGTAAGAGCAGGTTCTTACAAGTCATACTAAAAATAAAGATATATTACCCAAATATAGACAGTAACAGTATCACTTTTGTCTCCGCCTAATGGATGATCTAGAATTACCCCCAAACTGACAACTCCTTATTTAGTTGGTTATCAATCTTATTGCTTCAAAGTTTACTCCAAATCACTTAACTGATGATGAAAAATGAGTCTATTACCTGAATTATTGATTCTGAGTCTTAATAATGTTCCAACAAAAGCCACATGAAAGCCTTGAAAAAGAAAGTTCAACTTTAAATTGGTTGAAGAGGCAGGAGGCGAGGGACGTCATTAGACAGAAAGACAGATTCCAATTTATCACCATAAAGCCGTCTGGTTCTCCAAAAACTAGATGATACTTTACACACATTGCCCAGTTCCCTTTGACCCAAATGAGCCATAATAAGCCTGCCACAGAGGTAAGTGCTTAATCATACTACACACATCTTATCCATTGTCACAGCAAATGCCATCCATCTTTTATGTCTATAGGATTGAACTTGGGTTACAGGTGTAAGTGAATCACCCTAAACCTCATCTAGTTTTATGGAAGTGAAATAAGGTTGATCTATTCTCCTGAATAATATCCTGAGGAACTTGAGCATTGACATCCATGTAGAGCAACATGGCCAGCTTTAAGGATCCAGTATCAACCCTGGATTTAATGGGCTCAGTTATAGCTCCCAGATGGTTTAATAGGTAAATTAAATTTTCAATATGTCCCTGAGACATTCAGCTTAGACGGTCACAGTTTTGATCCTCCCTCTGTGTAGGGTTGAAAGAATGCTTGACTAGCCTCCCAACTGACAAGGAAACATTGAGCCTCCACTTCTCTGAGTTTTCCCAGCTGAGCCCGTCCTATCCACTTACCTTATGCCGGGGATCCTTACTACAATTCCCTGACGCCAGCCTATGAACCGCCTGATTTTGACGGCCAGGCTGTCACTTCACACTGACTTCCCAATTGTTTTGGTTGAGAAGTAAGCATGTTAATGAGACTCACACAGAAGTTGGTACAATCGGCCAAGCCTCCTTGCTATTGCTCCCAGACAGTCTGGCTGCTCGCGAGGCCACTGGGAGCTGCTTTAAGTCATCATGTCCTGTGTCTTGTAGGAAAATAAAAATAAAATTACGACAAATTTTTTCTTAAAGATGATTCCTCTTTGAATAATATAGTTGTTTATTTTGAATTCACAGGGCTCCATATTCTACTCTCGAATGCAGATGCTCCATGTGGAGATCACTCTTCTGATTTCAGACAGTATCTGAAAGCAAAGATGTAATCTGAGAATCCTATGGAGTAAAATGATTTGCAGTGATAGTGCTGGGTATCCAGGAGCCAATGTAGGTCAGTGAGCACCGGGTGAATGGAACTTGGTGTGAGTTAGGATACGGGCAGCAGGGTCTAGGATGAGATCAAGTTTATGCAGGGCAAATCAGAGACACCAGTCGTGGCGGTGGCTAAAAGAGAGAGAGAGTGAGAGAGAGTGGGGTAACAACACAGACCTGATCAGAGACACCAGTAGCAATGGCATAGGAAAAAAAGAGAGAGAGGGCTAGATTTTAAGAGCCTGCCGCCGATCTCAGCGGTGTCCTCAAAAAATGGCAGCCTGCACATGCAGAGCGCACACCAAAAAGTCGCCACAATCTCAAGCGCAATCTCAATCTAATGTGGTACTTTGACAAAGGCTTTCTTAAAATCCATATATACAACATCCATTGCTTTCTTTTCATCAACCTTCTCTGTTATATCATCAAAAAATTCAATTAGTCAAACATGATCTGCCTTTAACAAATCTGTGCTGGCTCTCCTTAATTAACTCAAAACTCTCGAAATCCCGATTGATTTTTCTCTGATTATCATCTCTAAAACCTGACCCACCACTGATGTTAAACTGACTGGCCTATAGATGCTAGGAATGTCCTTACACCCCTTCTTGAATAAGGGTGTCAATATGCCACTCTCCAATCCTCTGGCAATCTTCCCCAGGGGGAGGTCAAAGTACTACATTGGATCCAGGGCAATTTGGCAAATTGGATCCAAAATTGGCTTAGTGGCACGAAACAGAGGGTAATGGTCGAGGGATGTTTTTGCGAGTGGAAGCCCGTGACCAGTGGTGTACCACAGGGATCGGTGCTGGGACCCTTGCTGTTTGTAGTGTATATTAATAATTTAGACGTGAATATAGGAGGTATGATAAGTAAGTTTACAGATGACACGAAAATTGGTGGTGTTGTAAATAGTGAGGAGGAAAGCCTTAGATCTTAGATTACAGGATGATATAGATGGGCTGGTAAGGTGGGCGGAGCAGTGGCAAATGGAATTTAATCCTGAGAAGTGTGAGGTGATGCATTTTGGGAGGACTAACAAAGCAAGGGAATATATAATGGATGGTAGGACCCGAGGAAGTACAGAAGGTCAGAGGGACCTTGGTGTACTTGTCTATAGATCACTGAATCACAGGTAGATAAAGTGGTTAGGAAGACATATGGGATACTTGCCTTTAGCTGAGGCATAGAATATAAGAGCAGGGAGGTTATGATGGAGCTGTATAAAACGCTATTTAGGCCACAGCTGGAGTACTGTGTACAGTCCTGGGCACCACACTATAGGAAAGGTGTGATTGCACTGGAGAGGGTGCAGAGGAGATTCACCAGGATGTTGCCTCGGCTGGAGCATTTCAGCTATGAAGAGAGGCTGAAAAGGCTAGAGTTGTTTTCCTTAGAGCAGAGAAGGCTGAGGGGGGACATGATTGAGGTATACAAAATTATGAGGGACATTGATAGGTTAGATAGGAAGAGACTTTTTCCCTTAGCAGAAGGGTCAATAACCGGGAGTCATAGATTTAAGGTAAAGGGAAGGATGTTTAGAGGGGAATTGAGGAAAAAAATTTCACCGGAATCTGGAATGCACTGCCTGAAGAGGTAGTAGAGGCAGGAACACTCACAACATTTAAGAAGTATTTAGATGAGCACTTGAAACATCATAGCACACAAGGTTACAGGCCAAGTGCTGGAAAATAGGATTAGAATAGTTAGGGGCTTGATGGCTGGCAAGGACATGATGGGCCGAAGGGCCTGTTTCTGTGCTGTATAACTCTATGACTCTATGAGTTTATGACACTACATAAAAGACCGGTTAACAAAATTGAGGCTCATGAATAGGATGGTTAGTGTCAGCTTTGATATAAATTGGCTTAAGCACCAAAAACAGCGAGTCGTGGTAAATGGCTGTTTTTCAGACTGGAGGATAGTAAACAGTGGTGTTCCCCAAGGGTCAGTGTTAGGACCACTGCTTTTTTTGATATATGTAAATGACTTGAATCTTGGAATACAGACTAAAATTTCAAAATTTGCAGATGATACCAAACTTGGAGATGTGGCAGACAGTGTGGATAATATCAATCGATTGCAACAGGACTAGGCTAGCAGAATGGGTGAAGTGGCAGATGGAATTTAATACAGAGAGGTATAAGGCGATACATTTTGGCAGATGGGGAGAGGCAATATAGACTATTATGGCATAGTTCTAAGGAGTGTACAGGGTCAGAGGGACCTAGGGGATTATGTACACAGATCTTTGAATGTGGCAGGATATATTGAGAGACTAGTTTGCAAAGCAATTGTGATCTTGGGCTTCATAAATAGAGATATTGAGTACAAAAGCAAGAAGGTTCCACTGAACCTTGATAAAGCTCTGGTTAGGCAACAAGAATATTGCGTCCAATTCTGGTCACCAGACTTTAGGAAGGATGTAAGGGTCCTTGATAGGGTGAAGAGGAGATTTACCAGAAAAGTTCCAGGGATGGGGGATTTTTAGATAACAGGTTAGATTGGAGAAGCTGGGGTTGTTCTCCCTGGAGCAAAGGAGATTGAGGGGAGATTTGATAGCAGTGTACAAGATTATGACACATTTAGTTAGGGTAGACAAAAAAATTCTGTTCTAATTAGCTGATGATACAAGGACTAGGGAACACAAATTGAATGTTTTGGGCAAGAGCTGCAGGGGGATTTGTGGAAGAATTTCTTTATGCAGCGAGTGGCAATGACCTGGAATTCACAGCTTATGAGGGTGGTAGAAATGGAGATGATGAATGGTTTCAAAAGCAAATTGGATGGGAACTTGAGGGAAATAAACTTACAGGGCTACGGGGATAGAGCAGGGGAACAGGAATGATTGAATTGCTCTACAGAGAGCTGGTATTGACACTGTAGGCCGAATGGCCTCCTTCTGTGCTGTAATGACTCTATGACTAATATAGGATGCCTATAAGCAAAGAGACCATTGGAATAGTTGAGACTGGCAGTAAAGGAAAAGCATGTATAATGGTTCCAGCAGCAGACTGGATGGAGCAGGGGCAGAGACAGGCAAAGCTGTGGAAATGGAAGTAAGTGTTTTTTGTGATGGAGCGAATATGGGGTGAGGAGCTCAGCTTTGGGTGAAATAGGACACTGAGGTTGCAAACATTCTGCGTCACTGACCAAGGAAGGATTGAAATCGGTGGATTCAAAAGACCTCAGCGGATCTCACGCCAGTGATGGAAAAGCATCATAGGTGCCTATTATGGACAGGCTTAGTGATTGTATACCACTTTAAGAAATAGTTGGAGGCAGCATTTTACATTCGCTTTTGCATGGCTGCTATTTCTGAAGGTGCCTGCCATAAACCACAGGAGAAAGTGGCTGAGAGGAGAGACCCTAGGAAACTAGCTACAAAACAGAAAACCGAGTAGGGGTCGTTACTAAGACAGAAAAATGATGCTGCATGATAGCATAGCAGTCTGAGTCTCCACTGTAGCACTCAGACATTGGCTGCTGCTTGTGCTGTAATAGAAGCTATGACATTGGTCAGCAGACCCTGCATCATGGTCGGGTCCACAAGTATGCGAATGGAATTGGCCACCACTTCCACTCTGGAGAGATGGGATCCAAGCTCTGCGCAAAGCCCTGTGCCAAATTGGTGCTGGACCCCTCCATGCTCCTTGACATTGACTGCAGGCTTTCTGGCAGGCTTTCCAATGCACCAGTATGTTGTGCGTACCCAACAGCATCTTCTGTAGCCTTCCCCATCTAAACGCTTATCTGAGTTCTCTGCAGCAGAACTTGTGTGTGGCCCCACCCTCCGGCTGTCCTTGTCCCTTGTCTTAGCTACAGTACATTCATGCCTGGTGTCTCATTATGTGCAAATTCCACCTCTATTCTATAATCTAAAGTATGCGCAGTGTCAGTGTCTAATCTGGTGGTGTGAGTGTGAAATCGATTAATAGTGCATCCTCATCATTGATGCCTTCTTGCTTTTCTTGCACTGCCTGGCCAGATTATACTTCTTAAGTATCTAAAAAGAGAAAGGCAGAAGAAAGGTTGTAATGTAGAAAGGGTGTGGGGGTGAAAGGAAGAGGTGCATGCTTACACCATCTGCAGCTTCTAAATCAGAAGAGTTTGTGGGATGAGGGGGAGTGAATTGTGAGAAGGAGGATAGTTTCTTCGATAGTTTCAGCCTCACCACTGACCACAGTCACAGCAATGGCTGTCCCAATAATGGTCTGTACCATCTCCTCCATGGGCGTTAGGACAAGCAGATGAGCCTGTCCCTCTCTGCTTGGCTCTTGGTTGTGCACCAGCTTGGCATGCAAGAGAGAGGGAAATGTTTCTGTAAGTGTCGTGCAATCTTTTTGGCTGATATAGCTGTCATGGTTGAATAGCTGGTAGTGTGTACAAGCTGTGAGATGTGACTGTAAGGCTTGCAGAAGTGTTAAATGGATGAGGGTGCAGTGGGTATATGAATGTTAGGTATGAGTTCTGATTGGTAGAAATTATTGGTAGCTGATTGATTTGGGTATGGTAAATTAAGTAGTGTCTAAGATTAGAATATGGCATTTGAAGATGCATTCACTGACCTTGACCACTCATGTAAGGCTATTGAACTTTTTACAGCATTGCATCAGGTCCTCAGGACATCTCTCCTCCTCTGCACTTCCTCCACTCAGGCCTCCAGTGCAATGTCCAAAAACTTTGGAGCCTGCTCTCTCCCATATAGTGTTATTTCCCTGTGTTTCTCAGTCAAATTAAATTCCTACATGACTGTCAGTGCCTGCTCCAGCCACAATGCACCTCCCCTTTAAGAGGTGCAGGCTGGCTTTGAGCAGTTCAGGCTAGCTTTAAATGGTGCGAGCCACTCACAATATTGGCCCCTTGCTGATGAGTCCGGCCAATAACAGTGCAGTTAGCGTTGGTTAGATGCTGAAATCATTGAAATGAGCAAGCAGCACAAAGTCGGCATGCTTCCAGCATTGCAATCAACATGTGTAGGCTAATCGTGCATCACAATCCCTATTTCTGTTTTCTGGGGCTCAGTGTCTAAATTGGGTAGAGGAGTGGAAGATCTGGGGATACAGATGCACAAAACCTGTACTAATGCTTTGTCTTTCAACACACCATTAACATATTGTTTGCCTTTGCTCCATGACCTTTTGGTCAGCTATGTGGCCTTGTCCAATCGACACCTTCTCCTTTGTTATCTCTTGCCCCACCCCCACCTCACTTGCTTGTAACCTGTGACTTTTCTAATATTTGTCAGTTCCGAAGAAGGGTCACTGACCCGAAACATTAACTCTGCTTCTCTTTTCACAGATGCTGCCAGACCTGCTGAGTGGTTCCAGCATTTCTTGTTTTTATTTCAGATTTCCAGCATCCGCAGTATTTTGCTTTTACAAAATACTAATAGTAGTGATGCAAGTTACTGAGGTCTTAAAAAAAAAATCAAAGCACTGGAATTCATTTCCAGAGGGGTAGAAATGAAAAGCAGAGAATTTATGTGATACTTGTGTAGAACCTTGGTTAGCCAACATTTGGAGTACTGTGAACAGTTCTGGGCTTCATATTGTTAAAAAAGAAATAGAAGCACTGGAGAAGGTGTAATAAAGATTTACTAGAATGATAGAGATCTTTTAGATTATAAAAGGTTTTGATAGGGTAGACATAGGGAAAATGTTTCCAGTTGAGGGGAAGACCAGACTTAGGGTCTATGAATATAAGATAGTCATTAATACATCTAATAGGGAATTCCAGAGAAACGTCTTTACCCAGAGAGTGGTTAGAACATGGACTTGCGTCCAGCATAGGTGCATTTTAGTGGAAGCTAGATAGACACATGAGGGAGAAAGGAATAGAAGGATGTGGGTTAAATAAAGAAGGGTGAAAAGCAGCCTATGTGGAGCATAAGCACCAGCAGGGACCTGTTTCTGTGCTGTAAATACTATGTAATTCTATGTTATTTTACAACAAGTCTCTGAACCAAAAGCTACTTCTCTGGTTTCCGTGCTGTAGCTACATCAAACCCATTCACATGAATGCTGTTGTGTAAAGGTGCTGTGAAGGAATTCCTGTGCCATTCCAGTTCATATCCTTTTTTAAAAAAAAAATTAATTGACTCATATCTGCACAAGAAAAAATAGGTTGTCCATGTTGCCCAATGAACAGATATAATATAATGCTCCTCTCCCACACAGCCACAGCCATTTTCACAATGTTATTCAAGGCTTTCAGGTGGATTTCCTTCCACCAATTCCCTCACCCTCTCCTGTAGGTACTGGCACACTGGTGTACAGTTCCATAAATGTAGTACCAAAATCATCATTGAGTGAAGGCAGGTAGTTTAATGAGAAGGGTGCATTTTAGCCAAGCTTAAGAACCACATGTATATGTTTTGCACCACAACATCACTCGATTGCTATAAGTGCCAGAAACTCTGGCTATCTTTTTTTCCTTTTGCTCGCACTGAGGCTACTCATAGAATCTCTAAAGGTTGTCATCAGTTAACTAATGGATTGCACTGGAATCTTCCGACTTGTACACAGTACACTTAAACAGTTTAACCATTGAGAGGGTCAAGGGAGCTTCATTTGAAAAGGGTCTAACCCCTAACAGTGCAAAGTATGCACTGCAATAATCTTGATGACCGTAGTGGCTATGCATGTACTGGAATATCGAAGCCTTCATTTGCCTTCTTTCTATCAGTGATTATTTTCATCCTTTCTCTGCAGTTCAGCACTCCAGGCCTATCTCAGGAGGGCACTAAAACTGATGAACATGGAGGAATGGAATGAAGCACATCGAGATGAGATAATTAGTTATCTGTTACCTACTGTAGATGAAGCAAATGTGCCCTTCCCCCTAAGAATGGTGGTTCTGCAATGCCAATAAAAGCTAATTACAGCTGAGGACATTGCCATTACTGTGTGTGATTTCTCTACACATTGGCAGCCGTTGTGTGTCATTAGGGCACCATTATCAATAAACAAAAGATCATTCATGGATCATTTACTTGGCAAGAGAAATAATTAGATGTTGCTAGTCTGGGATGCTAGTTTGTGAGGGGAGAACAGGCTAATTATAAAGGGGAAGGCATTACTTTCTATAACATCAATAAAAAAAATACATGTAGCTGTGGGTATTTGAGAAGTTAAATTATGTGCATCATTGGCTGTGATTATTCAACAAGTTTTGTTGTTAATTCAAGGGTGTGTTAGTCAATTTTTCCCCTTGCTAGCCTCATTGTCCTGATATCTTGGGACCAGGTAGCTAATACATCTGAGAAACTTAACAAATGTATGATTCTAACAGGCCAAGTGCTGCACTGGGAATACAAATGCATAAAATTTGCTTTTCCGTCATCCAACAAGTAAAAACACCTTTAATCCAGAGGTGTAATTGAAATTGGACATATCGTGATCACCAAAACACTGGGAAAACTCTCAGAATCCCCTATGATAAAAAAAAACAACTTGGCTTATTCAGGACAACATAGAGAAACTAATATATATATATATATATATATATATATATCTTTAAAACATTGCTTACTCCTCCCATTTCAATTTTGAGTGCACCAACCAGAAATAAGCAGTAGCCTCAGATGTAAATCAGGGTCAAAAGATGATGTTAGGAATTTGACACCATTATGGTCTCTATTTGTATTGCTACATCCATTCCTCAATCTTACTCTTAACTAAAATACTGATAAGTTTTGAGAGACAAAACGTTTGTAGTGCCTGTAGAACATTCTGAGCCCTGGCAGGGATTCGGGCAATGCATGTTTTACATCATGTGGTCTTTCTGGCAATTCTACTTTGGTACGAAGGGGGGAGGGAGCTGGAAGAAGGAGCAGACAGCTGCGCCCAGACAAAGAGGAAATAGATGGAGGTGTTCTCACAGGAATTCATTTGCTCCCAATATAGGACAATATGCCTTCACTTCATGGAGGGATAGTGCATAAATGGACTACACCAAGCCCGAAAGAGGAGTTGAGGCCTGGGACAGATCAGCCATGATCTTATTGAATAGTGGGGCAGGCTTGAGGGGCTGAATGGTCTACTCCTGCTCCTACTTCTTGTGTTCTTGTGTACACTTCTCTAGAAGCTATTACAGAGTTGTGCCATCTTCTGCAACAAACATTGCAGCCGACTGCCAGACCTCGCTCAGCATTGCATGTTATAGTCACGGTCACTTCAGTCCTCAGCTTTTCTGCTCCTTTCAGGCTGCCACTGGGACTATCAGTAATATCAGTCAGTCTGCAGTCATGCCTGTATTAAGCAGGTAACTGATGCCATGTTTGTGAAAACAAACACTTTCATCACATTTCCCATGGACGTCCAGAAGCAGCAGGATAGAGCTCTGGGGTTTGTACAGATTACAGGATTTTCACCAGTCCAGGGCCTTATTTATTGCATCTGCATCGGCCTAAGTGCTCCTACAGATGACCCCACGACCTTCATGAATTGCAAGGATTTCAGTTCTATTGATGTGCAACTGGTGTGCGTTCACCAGCAGCATATCATGAAGGTTTGTGTTAGCTTTCCTGGCAGCTGCCATGATGCTTTAGTATTATGCCAAATCTTCATTCCCCCATCTCCCTCCCCACTCTTTATCTCTGTGCAGCAAATGAGAGGTTGGCTGCTTGTGGACAAGGGCTGCCACCTGGCTCCTCTCGGGAATACAAATCTGATGGCCGAACTGCACTACAATGAGACCCATGGCTTAACTGAAGCCCTTTTTGAGCAGAGTCTGCACTTCTCAAACAACAATTCTGCTGCCTAGTCAGGTCTGTTGATTTCCAGCAATACAGCCCACAATAGTGCTTTTCTCAGCAGCAGTTCATTGAAAAGGACTTCAGCTGAACAATGCATCCTCCTTGTATTAAGAAGCATGTATCACATCATTTCTAGTCCTTCTCCCCTCAAATAAACTGGATCTAATAAGAGACCAACATTGTTAATTATATCACCAGCTACTTCAGCAACACACTCCACGTACAAAGATGTCAAGGAGAATTATAATTGCCATGCTTGATAGCAATTCCTAATATTAATTATTGCCATAGTGGGAGTCCCTAGTGCTTTTCTTAAACACTCTGTTTCCTATCCAGTGCTCTTACAAGGTGCTCCCCCTATGGCCGCGGCATGGGCTATGGTTTGTGGTCAGCAACTTCTAGGAGCTTGGATCTCCGAGCTCTTGCTGAGGCTGCAGCAGCTCTGTGTCTACTAGGGAATTCTAGACCAGTCAGCTTTCTGGCACCAATGTAGAAGAGTCATCATGGTCCAGACATAGGGTCACCTTGAGAGATGCTGCTATGTTCCATTCCCATTGCAGGATTGCCTGTGATATTGGGTTGCAGCTCAGCACTCACATTCATCTATGGGAGAGCCAATTGTGGGAACACTATACTCCAATTGGAGTGTCCATCCACTGGTCTCAGTCTTTCCAAGACAGTGGAGATGTTGGAACTTAGAGCCTGAATGTCCCAGTATGCACATCTCTTAAAGATGCAGTTAGTGATTCCAGAGACTCCTGTACTGGGAGCCTATTTGCAGCATCCCCTGAGGTAACCATAGATTCCATACCTAACTTGAGTAAACCCACACAAAGTGATAGTACATTCCTCCACAATTTCCATACTGTGGAAGCTCCCTAACAGACAGGCCAGTACATCGAGCAATTGGTGGTGCACAGAAAACATCCTTCTTTTAAATGCTGGTCCCCTGAATAAAATTCAGGAGAGGTGTAAAACGAGCTACCAGTACACTATCACCCATTCTGCAGCATCGCACAAGACAAGATCTACCCTCTCCTGTTTATACTCTCTCTTCTCTTCTGTTCAGCACAACTTTATTCCTGCAAGAGTTTGTGTGTCATTAAGGCGAGGCCGCAGTGCAGAGCCCACTCAGTGCAGAGCCCAGTCAGTGCAGAGCCTTCTCAATGTGGAGTTGGCTCAATGCAGAGCCACCTCAGTGCAGAATTCTCTCAGTGCAGAGCTGCCTCAGCGCAGAGCCCACTCAATGCAGAACTGCCTCAGTATGGCGGCCAATCAGTACAGACCTGCCTCAGTCCGGAGCGCACAGTGCAGAGGCGCCTCATTGCAGAGCTACCTCAGTACAGAGCTACTTCAGTGCAGAGTTGCTTCATTGAGGAGATGCTTCAATGCGGAGCCCACTTTGTGCAGAGCACACTCAGTGTGGAGCTGCCTCTGTGCAGTGCTGACTCAGTATGGAGCAAAGGCTGCAAAAAGATATCGACAGGTTAAGTGAATGGGCAACAAGATGGCAAATGAATAATAATGTAGGGAAGTGTGAAGTTGTTCAATCTGGTTGTAAAAATAGAAAAGCAGAATATTTTTTAAAAGGTGCGAAACTGGTAAGTGTTGATGTTCAGAGAGACTGGGGGGTACTCGTACAGGAATGCACAAAGTTAACATGCAGGTACAGCAGGCTGTTAGGAAGGCAAATGGCATGTTGGCCTTTATTGTAAGGGGATTAGAGTACAGGAATAAAGAAGTCTGTAGGCCCTGAAAGGTTTGTCAAGGAACGCTTTATATCCAGAATGCTCTAAGGCAGATAAAGATAAGTGCAGAACTTGCTGAAGTAACATATCGAAGCTTGTGGTAAGGGATATGTGACCAATAGACTAGACTATTGAACAAGAATAGATAAAAGAGGTACAGATATAGGGGAATGAATGGTGGTTATTGTAAACAAGTCTGGACTTCTGTCCAGGTGGCTAAATGGCTAATGCTTGCCAAAGATGAGATAATGCTTGAAGATTTGTGCAAAACAAGATCATATGAGTCATGGGTTGAGCAAAGAGCCTTCAAAGAATATATAAGGGTTAACACTGGAGGGTATTCTCGAAGGCAAGAACCCAGGAACAACGGCAACACAGTGGCGCAGTGGTTAGTACTGCAGCCTCACAGCTCCAGCGACCCGGGTTCAATTCTGGGTACTGCCTGTGTGGAGTTTGCAAGTTCTCCCTGTGTCTGCGTGGGTTTTCTCTGGGTGCTCCGGTTTCCTCCCACAAGCCAAAAGACTTGCCAGTTGATAGGTAAATTGGCCATTATAAATTGCCCCTAGTATAGGTAGGTGGTAGGGAAATATAGGGATAGGTGGGGATGTAGTAGGAATATGGAATTAGTGCAGGATTAGTATAAATGGGTGGTTTATGGTTGGCACAGACTCGGTGGGCCGAAGGGCCTGTTTCAGTGCTGTATAACTAAACTAAACTAAACTCTCAAAGGCAGGACCCTGAGTCTGGAGGCTGGATAAACCGTGACAAGAGACTGATCACCTCTGTGTTGACAGGTAGTATCTTGTACAAGAAGTGCGACTTGTACTTATTTGGTGTCTAAATAAACCATTGTAAGCATTTGTATGCTTTAAGTGATTCTAGTACTGATAAAGTGACTTTGATTTTAGTGTATCTTTGTCTGTCACGTCAGTTAATACGCTACAGAGAAAAAGGGTCAACGAGTCATACTAAAATTGTACAGGGCTTTGGTGAGACCATACCTGGAATACTGTGTGCAGCTTTGGTCTCCACATTTAAGAAAGGATATATTTGCATTGGAGGCAGTGAAGCAAAGATTTATTAAATTGGTCCCTGGGATGAGGAGGTTGTCTGATAATAAAAGGCTGAGTAAATTGGGCCTAAATTCTCTGGAGTTTAGAAGAATGAGAGGTGATCTAATTGAGACATACAAGATTCTGAAAGGGCTTGATAGGGTGGTAGCTGAGAGATTGTTCCCACTGGTCGGGGAATCTAGAACACGGGGACACATTCAGAAGGTTGAAACTCTCAACTGATTTAAAAGGTACCTGGACATGCACCTGAAGTGCTGTAATTTGCAAGGCTACGGACCAGGTGCTGAAAGGTGGGATTAGATTGGGTGGCTAGATTTTTCAGCCTGTGCAGACACGATGGCTGAATGGCCTCCTTCTGTGCTGTAATTTTTCTATGGTTCTAAGATAAGGGACTGAGATGAGGAGAAATTATCACACTCAAAGGGTTGTGAATCTTTGGAATTCCCTACCCCAGAGGGTTGTGGATGCTCCATCATTGAATACATTTAAGGCTGGTATTTTGGTCTTGCAGGGAATCAAGGGATCTGGGGAGTGGGCAGGAAAGTGGAATTGAAGCCCAAGATCAGCCATGATCATATTGAATGGCGGAGCAGGCTTGATGGGCCATATGGTCTACTTCTGCTCCTATTTCTTGTGATCTTGTGGAGCTGCCTCAGTGCAGAGCCCATTCAGTGCGATCTCGCCTCAGTGCGAAGCCACCTCCGAGGTAAAGCTGCCATAGTGTGGGGTCGTCTCTATGCAGAACTGCTTCAGTATTGCGCTGCCTCACTGTGGCTCTGTCCCAAATTCAATTTAGTTATAAATAACAACTTAATTTATGTGATTGACTGCACAGGCTACGAGAACCCTTTAATTTTTAAATTACCCGACTGCCATAGAAATCTTGAATTGCTAAGGATGCACAGGCATTCCTAGCATTCAGCACTGCTTGGCACATGCAGCAGTAAATATATCAGTAGGTATAACTCATTCTCATCACTCACATTTCATTACTGCATGTCCACATTTGAATCGAAGCATTGTCAGTTCCGGTGGAAAAATCACAGAATTGATGGAAGATAACGGGGAGCAGCTCCAAGGAATTTCAATCTGCTGAACTTATCCTGTAGATTCTACATAAAATGTGTTTGAACTATGGTACACAAGTTGCAAGATCACTAGAAAGATTCCTATTTATCACCAAATTGGCAGTTTCACTCAAAAAGTCCAGATCGCGACTCATGTTGGAAATAGGCAGCCCAGATGGATATTTGAATTTGTTGTCCCTGGCGATTTGAAGAAGCAGAGTGTAGCCATGAGTAGAAATCTTTCAGAGTAGAAAGAGGTTATGAGTTAGACCCTTTCTTTTTTTATTAGCATGGATTTGCTGGGCTGAATGGCCTCCTTCTGTGCTGTAATGACTCCATGGCGCTGACTTGGACTTTGCAACTCCAACTTTGAGGTTGGAGTTGAGACCCACTCCTTTGGCAGAGTAAAGAAAATGTTATTCTTCACCTGACTTGGAGTGCTTGATGCTGACACTGGGATTGTTCCCACATTCCTCATCTTAATCTGTTCAAAAAAGTAATAAAAAGTGGGACAGGTTTTAATTTTCAGGCAGTGACCAATGGAGTGAGCTGGCTTCCCACTTTTGCCGGGGTGAAGTGGCCAGAACCATTTTGAGGCCTTGGGCTTGTTTAAATAGAACTGTGAGTTGCCCACCCCAAATAATCCTCCTAATGCAGTTCATCAGAATCAAATCAGCACTATATCAGGCAGCCCAGACATGGGAGGTGGGAAGATTCACAATCATGAATGATTATGAGCCTGGGCGGCAGTTGTCCAGATTATATTTGTGGGGCCTGGGGAAGTGTTCCTACAAATGACAATTGGGGTCCTACATGCATCATTGGACCATAATTTGTATATTAAAAGTCCCTGTTGTCCAAAGCAGGCCAATGCTTCAGCCGTCCAATGGTAGGCCTCTTTATAATAATGGAGGGGTTGGAGGTTGGCAAAAATAGGCACTAAATCTATGCACCCCATTTTGAGGCCATTAGAACTTCACTAATGTCGATTTTTGCCAAGTTAAAATTGGCCTCAGTGTTTGTATTTTGATAAATCCTTTCATTGCAAGTTATGTATGTTTCAGTTATCAGTCAGAATTCTTCACAATTAAAGATTTGGTTATACAAATGAATAATTTTATCGGTTCCTCTCTCAGAAAGAAACACTTTAAAAAAAAAAATTCATCTCTGTTAACAATTAATTGATTTTCCTCTATATTAAAGTTTTGATAGCTACATCATAATAAATGGCATTTAACAAGGTACACTTCAACTAGTTTCTGTTATCTTGGATTTGGACTGGATTTAAAATGATGGACATCAACTAGGATTAAGACATTATGGAAGGAATTTTAATAGAATGTGTGTCTTTGATCGCTCCAGCAGTTTAGATTTGCAAATTAGCTGCCTAAGGCAATCTGGAGAAGCAGAGTGTAACCACAACTGGAAACGTTCACAAACTGGAAAGAGATTATGAGCAGGATTCTTGCTAATTTGATTATGTATTAATGATTTGGGTTAGGGTATCAGAGCAAAATATTGAGGAAGAGAAAATATAAAGATATGCAACACAATTCAGATGGATTTATTTGTTTTAGGTAACTGGGCTAATAGATTACATAGTATTGCATAGTATGTACAGCACAGAACAGATCATTCAACCCAGCATGTCCATGCTAATGTTTATGATTCACATGTGCCTCCTCCCACCCTAATTCATCGAACACCATCAGCATATCATTCTACTCCTTTCTTCCTCATGTGCTTATTTAGCTTCCTCATAAATGCATAGCTTCCCCTTAAATGCTTAGACAATAAAGTTGAATGTGAATATGTCAAAATAATGAATCTGGAAGAAAGCACATTAATGAACAAGTTAAATAAGATTGCCAAACCTCCTGGATTATCTGGGAGTCACCAGAATTGAGATTTACTCTCCTCGGAATTGTTGCCAGCAACCCAGAAGAAAAGCACACACACTTTGTGGAATTTTGTACCTCAGTTACATTTACTCATAATTCCCTTCCCTGCCATCATACCTGGCACTCTAGGAGTCTGCTTGTCTTTTCTCTCAGCCTATAGCTCCCATTTTAAGAAGCGGGCTGAAATTGCTTCATAGCTGCTCCCACCTCATAACTCCTGTCACCATAACTTCCCTCGAATATTGACTCCTATATCTACTTTCAGCCTGCAAATTTGCCATTTATGGCTAGCAACTGCTTCTGCAGGTTGTGGAGTGGGAAAAGGCACCATGAAAATTAATATGCTGCCTGCTTTCCGTTTTAAGAATTTGAACTCGCTCTCTGCCTATTAACTAGCCTGCAAGATTCTGGATCAGCATCAGTAATCAAATCAAATAAGGAGAAGTGGATAATGGATCCTTTAAATGTGATCCTCTCTCCAGTGACTGAAGGACGGAGACAAGCCACCAGCTGGTGACAGATCTGCAGTTCATGTTGGCCTGTGCAGTGCGCTGTTGGATAATGTGTGTTGCATTATGTACAGCTTTGATGCTTCTCCCAGAGGACTGAGCTGCATTGACCTGAAGCTTCTATACTATAGTGGGGTGTGACAGTCAGTGATTTGAATTACATTTGGTTTTGGTGTTCATCATTAGTTTTATAATTTGCTGTGTATTGTAAATTAGAAGTTACTTATTTACAATGATGGTTTTGTAGAATCAGTGACATTTACTTGGTGTTTCTCATTATGATCACTATTGTAGAAATATCACAGGAGTAGTTTTTATTTAAACATAACTTACCCTTAAATCTTTCTATTATTTTGCACTCTTCTTTCATCTATAAATTATGTCATAATTTGGGATATTTCAATTGTGCTAAACAAAAAGACAGAAATATTGTATTCAGCCCCTGGTGATACTGAACAGAGGTAAATGCAATAACATTTGCAAACAATGATCACGTGACAGATGTTGGGAAATTGTGCTCTCCATCCCCAAAGGAGCAACAATTTTTCAGCACCCAAAAAAAAACAACCCACTGCTTTTTTTTTCCTTACTCTGAAATGAGGGCCTAGGAATTGGTTGGCACAATGCTTGACTTACAGACATAAAACAGGTACCAATGCATCCAATATTGTGGACTGAGTGTCCAACACTGTAAGTTCACTTCCCACCATGATAAAAACAGTAGATTAGTCATTGTAGGCCCACATCTGAAACAAGTGTATACCCCTTTCCATATACGAATAAGAGACATAAAGCCTAATTGATGCCCGTTTGCAAAATTGGTCTGCCCTGAATACAGATGATGCTGAGCCAGCTGCATTCAGTACATTAAAAAGACCACTGGAAGCTGCCACCAAGAGGAGAGGTTAGTTAAAGATACATACCTAAATGTGGAGCTGGGAGAAACTGCTCGTGCCCCACCTTCTCGATTGCCCCCTCTGACCCAATCACTTTCCCCCCGCTGACCGCACCCCTCCTAATCACTCCCTCCCAATTGCACCTGCCCCTTTGGTTGATTCCTCTCATATGATTACCTTCCTATCTCCCCATCACTTACTTCCTCTCCAAATCGTCTCTGCCCCACCCAGCCAGGACCCATCTAAGGGCCACGACAAGCAACGCAGAGGCCAGAAAGCTAATGTTGATTCACCGGCGATCTGCCGAGAAACACCAAATAGCTGTCTGCAGCTTGCTAATCTCATTTAGATGAGGCCTGAGGCCGAATATTGGGTCGGCCTTTACCCATTTCAGCACTGCAATCGTTTCTTGCACCCTGTCAGTCCGAACCACTTTTTCAGCCAAGTAGTGTTCTTATAGGTTTTATGAATTAAACCATCAGACAATATACACCTAATCAAATGTCTCACGATCAAATCTCATCCAACCAGGATTGGCAAACCTACTTTAAATGGATCACTGTGCTTATCAGGCCATATAGGATAAAGTGATGAAACTATGAGCACAAAAAATAGTTGTTAGCTGGAGTAAAAATGCAACTATTGTACTGGGTTGCATTAACAAGGGGATAGAATACAAATCAAAAGGGCTTTGTTGTTGGCATTGGTAAGACTCCATCTGGAGTACTGTAAGTAGTTCCTCCCAGCTCATTATAGCAAGAATATTATTGTTTTTGAGAGAATACAGAGATGCTGGCAGCAAGGATAATTCCAGCTATTAAAAATGTAAATTAACTTGAGGGATTAAGGAAGCTGACTTGGATAAGTGATGACTTTCAGATAGTCTAATTGACATCTTTAACGTTATGAAGGAAATTGAGAAAACAGATCCAGACAAATTGTTCATCTGGCAAAGAATTCAAATACTGGGACACAGGCTAGAAATGGGGAAGTTAAGGTTAAGGGAAGTCAGGTGCTGGTTTTCACCCCAATGGGGAAAGGGTTGTGGAATAAGTCACCATGGAAGGGGACTGTACAAGTTGATTCAGCAGGTAAGTACATGTATTTCTGGCGAGAAGGTGGAGCAAGGGATATGGTGAGAAGGCAGAAACTAGCACCTACCCCCACACCACTATTCCTTGCCTCACTTCCACAACCCCTCACTCCCATTCCACAAATTCAAACTTCAGTTCAGATCAGGATCATTGGAACTTTAAAACCCAAATTATTCTAGGAGTTGATTAAATTTAAGTAACTACATTCATTCACTTATCTGGGTCAAACAGTCCACAAGAGCAGAAGCATCACAGTGCTGTGGAACACTACTCTTTAGAGGTTCTTGTTAAGGCTGCATAAGCAGAGCTGTAGATTGCACTTGACCAGTGCCCTACTGTCTAACCTTGGAGTGTTTCGTGCAGCACAGTGTAGAGAAAATACTCAGTTTCCAAGCATTGTCATCCATCATGTTGACAGGCATGTATATACACTCAAAACATTAAAAAAAAATCACTGATGTAATGTTATCCAGACTGTTAAAATCCCTTTTGTTTTTTAAATAGAAAATATTTGAATTCTGTCTCTCCTCTTAAGGACTAGGCGTATCTAGTTGTGGGCAAGGCTTTCTATGATTCAAGAAATATCAACACTCATGGTTTTCATGCATACATTAAAACTATTACATCAGTTTCAGTTAAACTATTGAATGCAATGCTAATGTACTTAAAAGACCAGACTAAAGGCGGCTTTCTTACTCGATGCAACATTCTGCCACTGAGTTCCTTGTCTAGTGGAGGCAAGATTCTGATCTGAGATCAGCTTTTTTCCTGTTGTTCAACTATTGCAGTTCATCAGACCCTGCGTAATCATAAATTGTCCCAAACATCACCAGCTCCCGAGCTGTGGTCTGTCATAGCTCTCTAGCCTTTGAGTCAGAAGGTTTTGGGCTCAAATCTAAGCATGTAATGTAGGCTGACACTCTGGACTGAATTCTGTGGGGCAGGGCTGAAAAGTTGGGGGTGGAGTGCCTGCTGTCATGGCATCGTGGCAGAGAAAGTAGAGGATGGCCTTCCTGCCCAGAGGCCAATTATGACACTTAAATGGCCAGTTAAGGACCTCTTCCTGCCATTGTTGGCATTATACCAGCATGGGTGGACCTTCTGCCAAGTGGAGAAATTGCCTGGTAAAGTCTGGCAGTCTCCCTGTGGGCTCGGTGGGGGGAGGGCCCTCCTTATTGGGCACCCTGTGGCTATTGGAGGGGCTCCCTGACAGCAATGGCTGATTCTGCAGCAACATCCCCCTGCCCTCACCAACCACCTCACTGGGGCCTGTCTGACTGGCCCTGACAACCCCCAAAGCCCAGTTACTTCACTGTGATGGCGGTGTCCGTCATTGCGTCTCTCAGCTGGGTGCAGTTCCAGCTGTGGCCATTACTACCAGTGGTGCTGCTGGGACGGAAAAGCTGCCGGCCCTCTGATTGGCTGGCAGCTCTTGGAGATGGGCTCTTGTCCCTTAAAGGGACGGGAACCCCAGCACCAACCTATTAGCTGCTAGATTGGCATAGAATCCAGCTGAAGCTCCCCAAATGGCCGAGATGGGGCTGCCCCAAGCTTTCTAGCTCATTGCCAGGGCCACCGCTGCCCTGACAAAATCCAGGCCTCTGGTGTAGCATTGAGGGGGAGTGCTGCACTATTGAAAGTGCCATCTTACAAATGAAACATATAACTGAGGCCCTGTCCACTCTCTCAGGTGGATGTAGAAGATTCCAAAGTGTATTTGAAGAAGAGCACTGGAGTTAACCCTGGTCCTGACCAATATTGCTCCCTCAAGCAACATTACTGAAACAAATTATTTTGTCATTATCACATTAAGATTTGTGGGACAATGTGGGACCTGGCTGTCATGTTCCTTACATTATAACAGTGATAACGCTTCAAAAGTACCTCAATGGCTGTAAAGCTTTTTGCGATGTGCTGAAGTCATGAAAGTCACCAGACCTTACTAAAGTGTACAATTCCTCGAAATGCCTGTTAGATATGTTCATTTTTCTGCCCTTTTTTCCACAGTCTAAACCTGTACATTTCCTTGAAATTTGGATATTTACAACAAAGTAAATCAAAACGTATCTGCAAGAATGCTGTACAAAAATTCATACAAGCAAGAGAAAGCAGCTTGCCTTTACATAGCACTTTATATGTCCTAAAGTGTCTTATATTTAATTAATTATTTTTGAACTGTAGTCATTATTGTAATGTTGGAAAACATGTCAGCCAATTTGTGCACAAAAAGTTTCCACAAGCGGCAATAAGATGAATGACCAGTTAATCCCATTTTGGTAATATTTGTTGAGGGATAAATAGTTGATAGACCACCAAATAAACTCTGCTGTTCCTCAGACATGTGCCATGGGATGTCTTGCATCCACGGAAACAGTCTAACTTCAACTGGAAGATGTTTATCAGAATGCAGCACTGCTGCACTGCAGTTATCAACCCAGATTAAGTCCTGGAGCAGGCAGTGAACCATGGGTCTCTGGCTCAGAGGCAAGTAAGTAATGACTGATTGATGGAGCTCCATAGAAAATTCTGTGGTGGTCTGAGCAATGCTTGAGTTTTATGCTGCGGAGCATCTCTCATCATGTCCTGTTAAGCTGTGCAACAGCAGACAGCAATGAGGTCTAGGAAGCTCTATCTCAAAGCTTTCTCAATCTGATCTCTTGGATTGTTGAATCCTGACCAGAGAGGCTCTAGTACATTAAAGGACAAGGTCTCTATAGCCCCAGCCAGAGCACTAATGAGGCAGTGAGGTCAATTTTAAACCACATGGCAGAATCCAGTCAGGTAGTACTTATAATTGACCATGTGACATATCTGCCGATGTACAACCTGGACCCTACTATCTTTCATTTTAACTCACTTTTCTGAGCAGGTGGAAAATGAATCTACGTGGAGCTGGTGGGATCCTTCCTTAAGTATGAGGTTCAATAATGTCACTGGCACTGACCACAATTTTACCTCCAACCTGAGCAGAGAAAGCCCCGAGGCTTTTCCACCAGGTGAGCTCAAGTCAAAAAAGGATCAGAAGCAGAAGAAGTCATTTAAAATATGTTTTTCACCATCCTTTGTAAGGCCAGGAGGAGCAGGAGTGCTCCCCTGAGCCCCACAATGAAAGTTTAGGGCTCTCCTATCCCAAGCTCCCCTTCTTCCCTGCAGCGAGATTCTCCCAGAACATTTACCTCAATGCCAGTAGGCAGCCATTTTCCTCTCATTCTGGGAGGGAAATCAGCCAGCAGTTAGTGAGACCCGATGGTTAAGATCGTCATGGCAGCTGGCTGCGAATGTAACTGAGGTCAGCAGGTTCACCGGCAGTAAACCCCATCCCAGAAATTTAGGTAAATCCAATTTCCCTTTAAAAATGTGTGGTATTTGCAACTGCTGTTAGATCTGAGAATACTCATCACCTTGATACAAGTAGGAATTTATTTCAAAGTCATTTTTAAATAAAGTCAAGTATAGAATTTTTAGGAACACAAGAAATATTAATTGGCCCAACTTCTCATGGATTTGCTCACCTTCTCACTGTGTCTCTCAATCCCTTCTCTCCCTAGGAATGCTTAGAATCAGATAAAGTTTGATAAAGAAGGAGGGCATTTCACCAGTCAGAATACTGTGCATCATGCTGTTATCTTGCAGTATTCCAATGAGCTATCAGACAAAGAAACAGTAATAATAAAGGATAGCATTAGCCCAGAGACCAGGGAGGCCCATAGCTACATAACCCTCTCTCCCTCTATGGCCTAAAGCCTCAGAATTTCAACAATGCTTCCTTCATATCTTGTTATGGTAGTGAATTGCAAGGTGAGCCTCTATATTCACATTTGTTCGTGTCTTCCACCTTTTCCTGTAAGTGATTACAAATTTGAAATTGTGATGAGCATAAGCAGTAGCACTTAAATGGCCGGCTTACATCCTAACCTTTATAAGTCCACAAACATGCACGTATATTTTGTTAGAATTATTGTTTATAGGCACAGCATTAGTTAGATATTTCCACACAATTTACAAAGACTGTACTGGATCAATATGGGCGATATGAGTAATATGGACAATATGTGCATGTGTAAAGGAGTTAAACAGCTTTCTGAGGGCTTTATAAGCTATCTCTGTAAAGCCGTACGAAGTTACAAGTAAACCCTTTGTAGAATCATACATGGAGAAATTTTTGGAGCTGCTCCACTGGCCTTAGATCACTGGGAACCCTGTTTGGGCCTCTAAATGGGATGCTCAGCACACTTCTGGTGAAGTAATGCAGACGGAATGGGAGCAGCTCCAAGGAATTTCTTGGCCATGCGATCACAGAATGTTACAGCACAGAAGGAGGCCACTTGATCTATCACAGTCTGTCAGTTCTCTAAAAGAGCTGTCTCTTAATTAATCCCTTTCACCTATCCTCTTTCTGAACCCTTTGA
The DNA here is from genome assembly GCF_036365525.1 of Heterodontus francisci. Taxonomy (NCBI): domain Eukaryota; kingdom Metazoa; phylum Chordata; class Chondrichthyes; order Heterodontiformes; family Heterodontidae; genus Heterodontus; species Heterodontus francisci. The sequence goes on from NC_090375.1 coordinate 45,487,482, forward strand.
AAGTTTTATTTTTCAAATATTTATCCACTTTCATTTTAATGATGATTATTAATTCTGATTCCAATATTGTGTTTGACAGGACATTCCATGCCCTAAAAATTTTCTGCTTGAAAAAATTCTTCCATTTTGTTCCTTCATTCTTTTGGTGGTGATCTTAAATTTATGCCCTCCGTTTACCAACTCACCAACCAGTGGATATAGTTTTGCCTGATTTTTAAAATCCCTTATAAATGTAGACATCTTTGTGGCATACACGCTAGGACAACATCATTAAATAATGCAGTGCTAAAGGGAAAGAAGGAAATTACCTCCATATAAAAGAGGGAATAAGTTCCTTTCACTATTGCGATTGCAAGAACTAAGACATCAGAGGCTTGTACAATAAAGGCTACAATTCGGGATAAGCAAAGATAGCAAGCAAAGTTACAATGTAACAAGAGATAAGGTCCCCATCATTGTTCAACAATCTGTTCAATTATCTGAGGCTCATAAAAGACCCAATAAAGTTGAAACCAGCAAGAACTAGATAATGAAAGAAAATGGAATAAAAAGAGATAGAAAGTTTCACTCAGTGGAAACTTTGGCTATCTTCAAGGGGAGGTAAGGTCAACAGGCTTGGATAAGTAATGGTCAAGATTTCCTCTAAGCTAGTTACACATAAATTTTAGACATAGGTGTTACGATCCAGTGAGGAAGGTGTCTAGGGGTCCCTCAGCCTTCACCTGCTCTTACAGGGTTTAATTTTTAAAACACTGTTTTTAGCTCCCCCTTGGTGAATCCTTGCTCAACGCTTTCCAATTATAAAGCAAAGAAACCAGCACAAACAGGTTTTCTTAGGTTTAAAGAAGAAAAGTTGAAATGTATTAAATGTGAACTTAAACTCTAATTCGGTAGACGCCTACGGATACACGACGCGCCCATGCCAGCATGCATACATGATACACTCATGCAAATAGAGACAGAAAAGAGCAGAAGGAAAAAAATAAAGTGGAAAAGTTTGATGCAATATCTGAAGAATTTTTGTTACGGTTCTTTGAGCTCACTGTAGAGTCCTTGATTGTAGGTAGATCTTGCTTTTTGTTGGGGCCCAGTATTTTTCTTAAACCTTTTTCACTGTAAGAGACTTTGCTCTCTTGGGGTTCATGTGTCTTCAGTGGATTCAGAGGCTTGTGAGAAAGAGATGGGAGCAGACAGCAGAGAGATCTTCTCAGTGGAGGAGCAAACAGTCTTTCTGAGTTCAAGTTTTCTGGGGCTAGTTCAAAAGACCCTGGAGATGACAGTTAGTCATGTAACCAGCTGGTCTCACCTGTCCTAGATTGTATCATCTTAGCAGTCTCCGGAATGCTCCACTTATACACAATACCTGATGATCAAGGTCCATTGTCATAGAGTCATAGAGTTATACAGCAAAGAAACAGACCCTTTGGCCCATTGTGTCTGTGCTGGCCATCAAGCACCTATCTATTCCAATCCCATTTTTCAGTACTTGGCCAGTAGCCTTGTATGCTATGGAGTTTCAAGTGCTCATCTAGATACTTCTTAAATGTTGTGAGGGTTCCTGCCTCTACCACCTCTTCAGGACGGTGTGTTCCAGATTTCAACCACCCTCTGGGTGAAAAAGATTTTTCCTCAAATCCCCTCTAAACCTCCTGCCACTTACCTTAAATCTATGCCCCCTGGTTATTGACACCACCGCTAAGGGAAAACGTTTCTTCCTATCTACCTATGCCCCTCATAATTTTGTATAACTCAATCAGGTCTCCCATCAGCCTTCTCTGCTCTAAGGAAAACAACCCTAGCCTTTTATAGAGTCATAGAGAGATACAGCACTGAAGCAGGCCCTTCAGTCTCTATTCACAGCTGAAATGCTCCAGCCCAGGCAACATACTGGTGAATCTCCTCTGTACTCTCTCCAGTGCAATCACATCCTTCCTATAGTGTGGCCTAACTAGTGTTTTATACAGTTCCATCATAACCTCCTTGCTCTTATATTCTATGCCTCAGCTAATAAAGGCAAATATCCCATATGCCTTCCAAACCACCTTATCTACCTGTGCTGCTGCCTTCAGTAATCTATGGACAAGTACACCCTGGTCCCTCTGACCCTCTGTACTTTCTAGGGTCCAACCATCCATTGTATATTCCCTTGCCTTGTTAGTCCTCCCAAAATGCATCACCTCACACCTCTCAGGATTAAATTCCATTTGTCACTGCTCTGCCCATCTTACCAGCCCACCTATATTGTCCTGTAATCTAAGGCTTTCCTCCTCACTATTTACAACACCATCAATTTTCATGTCATCTGCAAACTTACTTAACATACCTCCTGTTATCATGTCTAATCCGTGCAGTACACCACTGGTCACAGGCTTCCAATCACAAAAATAACCCTCGATCCTCACTCTCTGCCTCCGACCACTAAGCCAATTTTGGATCCAATTTGCCAAATTGCCCTGGGTCTCATGAGCTCTTACCTTCTTATCCAATCTCCCATGCGGGACCTTATTAAAAGCCTTACTGAAGTCCATGTAGACTATATCAACTGTTTGACCCTCATCTACACATTGAGTCACCTCCTTGAAAAATTCAGTCAAGTTTGTTAGACGCAATTTCCCCCTGATAAAACCATGCTGATTATCCTTGATTATCCCTGACTCTCCAAGTGGACATTAATCCTGCCCCTCAGAAATGCTTCCAGTAGTTTCCCAACCACTGATGTTAGACTCACCGGCCTGTAATTACCTGGCTTATCCCTGCTACCCTTCTTGAATAATGGTACCACATTCGCTGTCCTCCAGTCCTCAGGCACCTTCCCTGTGGCAGAGAGGTTTTGAAAATTTGTGTCAGGGCCCCTGCTATTGCCTCCCTTGCCTCACCTAACAGCCTGGGATACATCTCATCTGGGCCTGGGGATTTATCAATTTTTAAGCATGCTAAAACTGCTAATACCTCCTCCCTTTCAATGCTAATTTGTTCAAGTATATCACAATCTCTCTCCCTGATCTCTATACCTATATTGTCCTTCTCCATAGTGAACACAGATGAAAAGTAATCATGTAAAACCTCACCTACGTCCTCCGGCTCCACTAAGATTGCCACTTTGGTACCTAATGGGCCCTACTCTTTCCCTGGTTATCCTCTTGCCTTTAATATACTTATAAAACATCTTGGGATTTTCCTTTATCTTGCCTGCCAGTGTTTTTTCATGTCCCCACTTCACTCTCCTAATTACTTTTTTAAGTACCCCCCTACACTTTCTATACTCCTCTAGGGCCTCTGTTAATTTCAGGCCCTGAATCTGCCATAAGCCTCCTTTTTTTCCTGATCCAATCCTCTGTATCCCTGGACATTCAGGTTTCCCTGGACTTGTTGGCCCTACCCTACACCTTAACGGGAACATGTTGGCCTTTAAATCTCACTATTTCCTTTTTGAATGACTCCCACTGGTCTGATGTAGACTTTCCTACAAGTAGCTGCTCCCAGTCCACTTTGGCCAGATCCTGTCTTATCATATTGAAATCAGTCTTCCTCCAATTCAGTACCTTTATTTATGGTCCCTCTTTGTCCTTTTCCATAACTACCTTAAATCTTCCAGAGTTATGGTCACTATCCCCGAAATCCTCCCCCACTGACACTTCTACCACTTGTCTGGCTTCATTCCCTAAGATTAGATCCAGTACCACCCCTGCTTTTGTAGGACTTGCTATGTGCTGGCTCAGAAAGCTCTCTTGGATGCACTTTAAGAATTTCACCCCCTTTAAGCCTTTTGCACTAAGACTATCCCAGTTAATATTGGGGAAGTTGAAATCCCCTACTATTATTGCCCTATTATTTTTACACTTCTCTGAGATTTGCCTGCATATCTGCTCCTCTATCTCTCCCTGACTATTTGGAGGTCTGTAGTACACTCCCAGCCAAGTGATTGCCCCCTTTTTCTTTTTAAATTCTACCCATATGGCCTCATTTGAGGAACCTTCTAAGATATCATCCCTCCTTACCGCAGTAATTGACTCCTTGATCAATAGTGCAATGCCACCTCCACTTTTACACCCCACCCCATCACGCCTGAAGATTCTATATCCTGGAATATTGAGCTGCCACTCCTGCTCTTCCCTCAACCATGTCTCTGTGATAGCAATAATATCATATTCCCATGTGTTAATCAATGCCCTCAATTCATCTGCCTTACTTGTAAGACTCCTTGCGTTAAAATATATGCAATCCAGCCTTGCATTATTCGCTTGTGCCTTAACAGGTCTATATTTGCTCTGCCTTCCAGACTGACTTAATTTCTCTTCTATATTTGACTGTGCATCACCCCCTACTGTACCTCCACTCTGTATCCCATCCCCCTGCCAAATTAGTTTAAAGCCCCCCACCCCCTCCCCAACAGCAACAGCAAACCTCCCAGCAATGATGTGGGTTGAATATGTCAGGGAATGGTCCTTTGTCCCTCCAAACACTGTCTGTTAATATACAAATGTCTTTTTCCAGCCACGGCTGATCTGTTTAACAAGTCATTATGTCGCTCCAGCAATAGTTTAAAATCAATGTTCATGACAAAATTAATGTGCCTCATTCTTGGGAGGTGGGCGCCTAGCATTACACCTCCACACCCAATAGAATGAAATGCGCTTTGAGAAAAGTGCATTTCATTAAAAGGGGTGAGAGAAAATATAAGATCTCCCCTTTGTCCTCTGGGACACTTCTACCTGCAGGCATTTGTGCAGATTCTACTGTACTCCCCATGTGGCATCACCCTCATGGTTTCTCTGCCCTCTCGAGATCTTTCTTTGTCTCTGCAGGTTCCTGTAAATGCAATTAGTAACTCTGGTGGGGTGCTTCTAGTGTCTGCATTTACGTAGGGGTATGTGGAGTCTAAATTTTCACATTTTTCAGGGTTGGCTGACCAGACAGTAGGGGTTTTCATTTGGGATTCCTCCTGGACTTCCATTAAGCTGCCCTCTTGGTCACTTTTTCTCCTTCCCTGTCTAACCTTTTGCCAGCCTTGTGCCTACCTGTCCCTTTTTGTTCTCGGCAGGGGTTCCTTACAGTTCACCAGCCCTCGGTTGGAGGGTCCACCTAACACCTACCGATACAGGACTTAGGGGTGCAGATTTCACTGTAGGTTGAGGTGTCCTCTCAAACTGGCACATGTGGCAACTGCTGCAGTACTCTAACACATCTTTGTGGAGTTATGGCCAGTCAAACTGCTGTCTTATGCGGGCTTTGGTCTTTCGTATACTGGCACGTGCAGCCACTGCAGTCTTGTGGGCTTAATATTTCTCTCCGGTACCTCTGTGGCACCACTAACTGGTGAACTACTGCCCACTCCTTGCTCTCAGGTCTGTGAGAAGAACTGCATTTCCTCATCAGTACCTCATTCTTTAAATAGTAGCAATCAGGGACTCCCTCTGCTTCACTTTCAGACTGGGCAGCCTGTGCCAACTCTCACAATACTGAACCTCAGCTAGGGAAAATCCATTTAATTCATTCCCTGGGTCTCCTAACTTTCCAAAGAAAGTCTCAGACAGACAGAGCTGGTCATCTGCCTGCCATGCCAATTCAGTCTCCTCTGGGGGAGCTGGTTTGATCATGGCCTGATCCACTACACATTCAGGGAAACTGCAGGAAATCGTCTCCTGCCACGGCCCTGTCTCTCTGGCCTCCTGTGGTGTTTCTTTCACTAGTGGGGGAGCTACCTCCTTTACCCCCACCAGATCATTACCTAGGTGTAGGTCAACCCTGTCCACAGGCAAACTAGGGGCAATCCCTACGGTCACAGGTCCTGAAACTAGGTCGCACTCCAGGTGCATCCAGTGTACAGGTACAGGCATACATTGCCTTCCAATACTATTCACCACTATTCTGGTATTCACTGCACTCTTTGGGGAACAAAGGGCAGGACTTCTCCCAGTAAAAGGGATCTAGTGGCTCCTGTGTCCCTGAGAATCACTATGGGCTTGTTTGCCCCACTCGAGGGGTATGGGGTTACTTTCCTTTCAGGCACAAAACCCTGATAACCTTCAGGAATCCTATTACATTTTCCTGTACTTGCAGTCGTAATCTTCCTGGGTCTCACACTTACTGTAGTTAAAGCCACTGCTTGTTCTGCTGTACTTTCCATCAGGATCTCTTCTTCACTGAGCGGGTGTGCTCAGATTAACCCTACAGATTTTCCCTTTAGTTTCCAGCAGTCAGCTTTTAAATGCCCTGCTTTATTACAATGGAAGCACACGGGTCTCCAGGTCTCACTCTTGCTCACAGCACCTTCTTTTTTGGCTAGAGGAGGGCCCCCTGTGTCTCCTGCTTTCCTTTCTTTCCCAGAACTGCTTGGGCTCCTATCACCTTTCCAAGCTTTGTCCTTTTTGGATTTGTGGGGTTGACTAGGAAAGGTTCAGCCCTGGGGAACTGACATAAATTAGATATAGTTAATATATTATACCTTTTAGAATTAAAGATTGAATAGTCAGTTTTCAAGACTCATTGACATTCCTCTTTAAGAAGGTAGAATTAAAACATTTCAAGTCTTTCAAGGTCCCTGGTGCAATAGAATATGAATCAGAAATCACTTTTAAGTTGGGAAATCCATTTTGGCATCTCTGTTACCAGGGACTTGGAGGATAAACAGACACATTGAAATATCTTGTGTGACATCAGTAAAAGGTAGCCGTAAATTTAATTAATTGATGGTGCTGGTAAATGTAGGCAGATTGACCCACAAAGAGGGTTCATCTACCACAAAACACAATTATGGATAATAAAACAATAAAATGGAATAGTACTTACAGGAACAAGAGGTCAACTAAATACAATGATAAATATTTTGACCAGATAAATGCTCACAACTTCAAGAGCAGGGTGTTTCCAGTAAGACATTAAGTGGAGATGTTAGTTAATGATACTACTAAATATTGATCTTTAAAGCAAGAAAAATACACACAGAAAGGTAACACCTATATGCTAAAAGGTCATATGACACCTTAGAAACAGTATAAACATGAGGGGATCTGAAGCAAAAATTAGAAGTGTTGAATTCCTCAAACAATACTTCTCACCCCATGGCTTACTCGAGGAATTTAAGGTAAAAGTTTACTTTAAAGTTTGATGAATATTCTAAGATACTTTGCTGTAACATTAGCAAGGTTAAACTTTTAGATTCTATGTTAGAAATAAGATTATGTGTTACATCTCTTAGTAATAGTTGATATTGTGATAAACTTATCCACTTAAAAGTGTTTTGCATGTTAAATTCTTTAATAAATATATGAAAGTTAATAAATTGTCTCATATAGCATTCGATGCACAACTACAAGAACCCCCTTTCTGTGTCTCTTAAGGTGGAGAGATACATATTGAAGAGAGTTTCCCAGGCCCTTATAATATCTGGGATATTTATGACTTAGTCATAATTATTAAAAATAGGCTATCGGAATGATGGTAATATTCTCTGTTAGATTTCTTTCTTTGAGGGACAGCTAGTTCAATTCTTTGGACCCAAATAAGTGTCTTTAAGAATTTGTCTGGTTTGAACTTAATTAAAGGAGATTCATTGGGATGTACTCCTAAATTGGTTTAGTCCCTATAAGGGGTTAAAGTCATAAATTACTTCACATGTGGCTTCAGTGGATTCAGAGGCTTGTGAGAAAGAGATGGGAGGACACAGGAGAGATCTTCTCAGTCCAAGAGCAAGCAGTCTTTCTGAGTTCAAACTCTCTGGGGCGAGTTCAAAAGACCCTGGAGCAGCCAGTTCATCATGTGACCAACTAGTCGAACCAGTCCTGGATTGTATCAACTTAGCAGTCTCTTGAATGCTCCTCCTACACACAATACCTGGTGATCAAGGTCCATTGTGGCTTGAATTTCTCAGGAAATGGTCCTTTGTCCTTCCAAGTACTGTCTGTTAATATGCAAATATCTTTTTCCAGCCATGGCTGATCTGTTTAACAAGCCATTTTCTTGCTCCAGCAACAGTTTAAAATCAATGAACATGACAAAATTAATGTGTCTCATTTTTGGCAGGTGGGGGCCTAGCATGATGGAGGACTGACGTGTACTGCTTTATATAATCTTAATATCAATTTTTTGAAACAATAATAAATGAAGTTAATTGTCAGACATGTTACTGTCTCTAGTTTTTTGACTCTGTTATGAAAAAGATTTTCGGCGAAACATTTGGCCACCTGTCCTATGTCTCCTTCTTTGTTTCGGTGCCAATTTGTTTGTCTGATAATGCTCCTGTGAAACATCTTGGGATGATTTTATTGCCTCCATTTTTTTCTTAAGGGAAAATCATGTTTGACTAAGTTGAAGTTATTTGAGGAGGTAACAGAAAGGGTTGATGAGGGCACTGCAGTTGAAGTGGTGCACATGGACTTTCAAAAGGCATTTGATACAGTGCCATACAACAGACTTGTGAACAAAGTTTTAGCTCATGGAATAAAAGGGACACGAATAAGCAACATGAATATGGAATTGGCTGGGTGACAGGAAATGACACCATCACTACGTAAAGTATGGAAATCATCTCCACTGGTGAGGGCAGGATTGGATGCAACTGTGATAACCCCCACAGTCAAATAGTGACTACTGGCAAAGAAATTACATAACTTGACTGGGTACTGGAAGGCCTCCCAAACATTATCCCAGCAAGAAGTCGCATCTTCAGGAAAGGAAGAGGGGAGAAAAGGCAGTTGTCAATGAAAAAATGTACCCTGCTTTATTCTGTGTAATGCTGAAAAATTAAGTATGGCTCTTTAAATATATTTGTACTTTGTGTCACTTTTTCTGCTGACAAATCTCTGTCTCAATATGCTGACAGTTCTGAAAGAATACTTCCTGTCATGGGAATAGATTGATGAACTGCAGTGGAGGGATCAGCACAGTTTGAAGCTATAGAAAGGGAAAAATGTGTGAATGCTCCAAATGTAAAAGAACAATAAGTGCCAGTCAGCACCTGAGAGAGAGAATGACAGGTTAATTTTTCATAACATGACCTCTTCATCAAATGTGGCATAGTCAGGCTGGAGAGACCATTTTATAAAACAAGGTGGGAGAACAAAGAACAGCACATAGCACTGAAGAGAAAGATAGAATGTGCATTTATATAGTGCCATGCATGACCTCAGACATTCCACTTCTCTCTCTTTGTTGTAAATGTTGCTAATAATTTACATTTCAGCCAAACATTTGATCACCTGTCCTATGTCTCCTTCTTTGTTTCGGTGCTAGGTTTTTTGTCTGATAATGCTCCTTTGAAGCATCTTGGGATGTTCTGTTGCCTTCCTTTTTCTCTGAAGGGAAAATCATGTTTGACTAACATTTGGAGTTTTTTGAGGAGGTAACAGAGAGGATTGATGAGGGCAATGCAATTTAGGTGGTAGAACCATCGAACCACAGAGAAAGTACAGCACAGTGTCTGCGCTAGCTGAATAAACAATCCACCCAAACTAATCCCACCTTCCAGCACCTGGTCCATAGCCCTGCAGGTTACAGCACCTCAGGTACATGTCCAGGTACCTTTTAAAAGAATTGAGGGTTTCTGCCTCCACCACCATTCCTGGCAGTGAATTCCAGACACTCACCACCCTCTGGGTGAAAAGGTTTCCCCTCATGTTCCCTCTAATCCTTCTACCAATCACCTTAAATCTGTTCCACCTGGTAACTGACCCCCCCCACCAGGGAAACAGGTCCTTCCTGTCCACTCTATGTAGCCCCCTCATAATTTTGTACACCTCAATCAAGTCACTCCTCGGCCTCCTCAGTTCCAAGGAAAACAACCCGAGCATATCTAACCTTTCCTCACCGCTGCAACCTTCAAGCCCTGGCAACATTCTTGTAAATCTCCTCTGTATTCTCTCCAGAGCAATTATGTCCTTTCTGTAAGGTGGTGACCAGAGCTTTTTTTAAAATTCATTCATGGGATGTGGGTGTCGCTGGCCAGGCCAGCATTTATTACCCATCCCTAATTGCCCTTGAGAAGGTGGTGGTGAGCTGCTTTCTTGAACCGCTGCAGTCCATGTGGGGTAGGTACACCCACAGTGCTGTTACGAAGGGAGTTCCAAGATTTTGACCCAGCGACAGTGAAGGAATGGCGATATAGTTTCAAGTCAGGATGGTGTGTGGCTTGGAAGGGAACTTGCAGGTGGTGATGTTCCCATGCATTTGTTGCCCTTGTCCTTCTAGTTGGTAGAGGTCGTGGGTTTGGAAGGTGCTGTCTAAGGAGCCTTGGTGCGTTGCTGCAGTGCATCTTGTAGATGGTACACACTGCTGCCACTGTGCGTCGGTGGTGCAGGGAGTGAATGTTTGTAGATAGGGTGCCAATCAAGCGGGCTGCTTTGTCCTGGATGGTGTCGAGCTTCTTGAGTGTTGTTGGAGCAGCACCCATCCAGGCAAGTGGAGAGTATTCCATCACACTCCTGACTTGTGCCTTGTAGATGGTGGACAGGCTTTGGGGAGTCAGGAGGTGAGTTACTCGCCTCAGGTTTCCGAGCCTCTGACCTGCTCTTGTAGCCACGGTATTTATATGGCTACTCCAGTTCAGTTTCTGATCAATGGTATCCCCTAGGATGTTGATAGTGGGGGATTCAGCGATGGTAATGCCGTTGAATGTCAAGGGGAGATGATTAGATTTTCTCTTGTTGGAGATGGTCATTGCCTGGCACTTGTGTGGCGTTAATGTTACTTGCCACTTATCAGCCCAAGGCTGGATATCGTTCAGGTCTTGCTGCATTTCTACACGGACTGCTTCAGTATCTGAGGAGTTGTGAATGGTGCTGAACATTGTGCAATCATCAGCGAACATCCCCACTTCTGACCTGATGATTGAAGGAAGGTCATTGATGAAGCAGCTGAAGATGGTTGGGCCTAGGACACTACCCTGAGGAATTCCTGCAGTGATGTCCTGGAGCTGAGATGATTGACCTCCAACAACCACAACCATCTTCCTTTGTGCTAGGTATGACTCCAACCAGGGGAGGGTTTCCCCCCTGATTCCCATTGACCTCAGTTTTGCTAGGGCTCCTTGATGCCATACTCGGTCAAATACTGCCTTGATATCAAGGGCAGTCACTCTCACCTCATGTCTTGAGTTCAGCTTCTTTGTCCATGTTTGAACCAAGGCTGTAATGAGGTCAGGAGCTGGGTGGCCCTGGCGGAACCCAAACTGAGCATCACTGAGCGGGTTATTGATAAGCAAGTGCTGCTTGATGGCACTGTTGATGACACCTTCCATCACTTTACTGATGATTGTGAGTAGACTGATGGGGTGGTAATTGGTCAGGTTGGACTTGTCCTGCTTTTTGTGCACAGGACATACCTGAGCAATTTTGCACATTGCTGGGTAGATGCCAGTGTTGTAGCTGTACTGGAACAGCTTGGCTAGGAGTGCAGCAAGCTCTGGAGCACAGGTCTTCAGTACTATTGCCAGAATATTGTCAGGGCCCATAGCCTTTGCAGTGCCGTCAGCCGTTTCTTGATATCACACGGAGTGAATCGAATTGGCTGAAGTCTGGCATCTATGATACTGGGGACTTCAGGAGGAGGCTGAGATGGATCATCAACTCGGCACTTCTGGCTGAAGATTGTTGCAAATGCTTCAGCCTTATCTTTCGCACTGTTGTGCTGGGCTCCCCCATCATTGAGGATGGGGATATTTATGGAGCCACTTCCTCCAGTTAGTTGTTTAATTGTCCACCACCATTCTCGGCTGGATGTGGCAGGACTGCAGATCTTAGATCTAATCCGTTGGTTATGGGATCGCATAGCTCTGTCTAGCGCATGCTGCTTACGCAGTTTGGCACGCAGATAGTCCTGTGTTGTAGCTTCACCGGGTTGACACCTCATTTTGAGGTATGCCTGGTGCTACTCCTGGCATGACCTCTGCACTCTTTATTGAACCAGGGTTGGTCTCCTGGCTTGATGGTAAAGGTAGAGTGGGGGATATGCCAGGCCATGAGGTAACAGATTGTGATTGAATACAATTCTGCTGCTCCTGATGACCTGCAGCACCTCATGGATGCCCAGTTTTGCTTTGCTAGATCTGTTCAAAATCTATCCCATTTAGCACGGTGGTAGTGCCACACAAAACGATGGAGGGTATCCTCAATGTGAAGGCGGGACATCGTCTCCACAAGGACTGTGCAGTGGTCACTCCTACCCATACTGTCATGGACAGAAGCATCTGCGGCAGGCAGATTGGTGAGGACGAGGTCAAGTATGTTTTCCCCTCGTGTTGGTTCCCTCACCACCTGCCGCATACCCAGTCTAGCAGATATGTCCTTTAGGACTCAGCCAGCTCGGTCAGTAGTGATGCTACTGAGCCACTCTTGGTGATGGACATTGAAGTCCCCCACCCAGAGTACATTTTGCACCCTCGCCACCCTCAGTGCTTCCTCCAAGTGCTGTTCAACATGGAGGAGTACTGAGTCATCAGCTGAGGGAGGGCAGTAGGTGGTAATCAGCAGGAGGTTTCCTTGTCCATGTTTGACCTGATGCCATGAGACTTCATGGGGTCCAGAGTTGATGTTGAGGACTCCCAGGGCAACTCCCTCCCTTCTGTATACCACTGTGCCACCACCTCTGCTGGGTCTGTCCTGCCGGTGGGACAGGGCATACCCGGGGATGGTGATGGCAGTGTCTGGAACATTGACTGTAAGGTATGATTCCATGAGTATGACTATGTCAGGCTTTTGCTTGACTAGTCTGTGGGACAGCTCTCCCAACTTTGGCACAAGCCCCCAGATGTTAGTAAGGAGGACTTTGCAGGGTCGAAACGGCTGGGTTTGCCGTTGTCGTTTCCGGTCCCTAGGTCGATGCTGGGTGGTCCATCCGGTTTAATTCCTTTTTATTGACTTTGTAGCGGTTAGATACAACTGCACGCAATACTCCAGCTGTGGCCTAACCAATGTTTTATACAGTTCCAGCATCACATCCATGCTTATGTACTCTATACCCTGGCCAATAAAGAAAAGCAATCCATTTGCCTTGTTCACCACTCTATCCGCCTTTCCTGCCACCTTCAGGGACCTGTGGACATGCACTCCAAGGTCTCTTACTTCTTCCATCCTTCTCAATATCCTCCCGTTTATTGTATATTCCCTCACTTTATTTGCCCTCCCCAAATGCAATCCCTCACACTACTCTGGATTGAATTCCATTTTCCACTTTTCCACCCACTTAACCAAAACATTGATATCATTCTGGAGTCCACAGTGTCCATGGACTTTCAAAAGGCATTGGATACAATGCCACACAACAGGATTGTGAGCAAAGTTATAGCTCATAAAAGGGATGGTAGCAACATGAATATGGAATTGGCTGAGTGACAGGAAACAAAGAATAGTGTTTAGTGGATGTTTTTCAGATTGGAGGTAGGTTTGTAGTGGAATTCCCCAGGGATCAATGTTGGGACCCTTGTTTTTTCTGATATATATTAATGACTTCAGGCACAATTTCAAAGTTTGCCGATGATATGAAACTTGGAAGCATTGTGAACTGTCAGGAGGATAGTATATGGATAGTATCTGCAAATGGAAATAGACAAGTTGGTGGAATGGGCGGATAGGTGGCAGATGAAGTTCAATGCAGAGAAATGTGAAGTGATTCATTTTGGTAGGAAGCATGGAGAGACGAAATAAAATAAAGGGTACAATTCTAAAGGGGGTGCAGGAGCACAGGGACCTGGGTGTATCTGTGCATAAGTCATTGAAGGTGGCAGGACAGATTGAGAGAGCGGTTAATAAAGCATACAGTATGCTAGGCTCTATTAATAGGGAGATAGAGTACAAGAGCAAGGAAGTTATGTTGAACTTATACAAGACACTAGTTCAGCCTCAGCTGTAGTATTGCGTCCAGTTCTGGGTACCACACTTTAGGAAGGATGCGAGGGCATTGGAGAGAGTGCAGAAAAGATTTATGAGAATGGTTCCAGAGATGAAGAACTTCAGTTATGAAGATAGATTGGAGAAGTTAGGACTGTTTTCCTTGGAGAAGAGAACACTGAGAGGTGACTTGATAGAGGTATTCAAAATCATGAAGGATCTGGACAGACTAGATAGAGAGAAACTGTTCCCACACGTGAAAGGATCGAGAACGAGAGGGCAAAGGTTTAACGTAATGGGTATGTCATGCAGACCCCCCCACCAGCCAAGAATGAGGCATATTAATTTTGTCAGATGAACATTGATTTTAAACTGTTGCTGGAGCGAGGAAATTACTTGTTAAACAAATCAGCCGTGGCAGGAAAAAACATTTGCATACTAACGGACAGTGCTTCGAGTGACAAAGGGGCTATTCCCTGCTCCAATTTAACCACAATGGATTTGGAGTACCAGGCATTTTGTGTAAGAAGAGGCATTCCAGGGTCGGCTAAGACTAGAGAATCCACAAACAGATGTGCTCAGACCAGCTCTCTGCTCTAAGGAAAATAACCCCAGCCTATCCAGTCTCTCTTCATAGCTGAAAGGCTCCAGTCCAGGCAGCATCCTGGTGAATCTCCACTGCACCCTCTCCAGTGCAATCACATCCTTCCTATAGTCTGGTGACCAGAACTGTACACAGTACTCCAGCTGTGGCCTAACTAGCGTTTTATACAGCTCCATCATAACCTCCTTGCTCTTATATTCTATGCCTCGGCTAATAAAGGCAAGTATCCCATATGCCTTCCTAACCACTTTATCTATCTGTACTGCTGTCTTCAGTGATCTATAGACAAGTACACCAAGCTTCCTCTGACACTCTACTTCCTAGGGTCTTACCATCCATTGTATATTCCCTTGCCTTATTAGTCCTCCCAAAATGCATCACCTCACACTTCTCAGGATTAAACACCATTTGCCACTGCTTTGCCCATCTCACCAGCCCATCTATATCGTCCTGTAATCTAAGGCTTTTCTCCTCACTATTTACAACACCGCTAATTTTCATGTGACCTGCGAACTTACTGATCATACCTCCTATATTCACGTCTAAATTGTTAATGCACACTACAAACAGCAAGGGTCCCAGCACCGATCCCTGCGGTACACCACTGATCACAGGTTTCCAATCGCAAAAACAACTCTCGACCATCACCCTCTGCCTCCTGCCACTAAGCCAATTTTGGATCCAATTTGCAAATTGCCTTGGATCCCATGGGCTCTTACCTTCTTAACCAATCTCTCATGCAGGACCTTATCAAAAGCCTTACTGAAGTCTATGTAGACTACATCAACTGCTTTAACCTCATCTACACATCTAGTCACCACCTCGAAAAATTCAATCAAGTTAGTTAGACACGATCTCCCCTGACAAAGCCATGCTGACTATCCCTGATTAATCCCTGCCTCTCCAAGTGGAGATTAATCCTATCCCTCAGAATTTTTTCCAATAGTTTCCCAACCACTGATGTTAGACTCACCGCCCTATAATTACCTGGTTTATCCTTACTACCCTTCTTGAATAATGGTACCACATTTGCTGTCCTCCAATCCTCTGGTACCTCTCCTGTGGCCAGAGAGGATTTGAAAATTTGTGTCAGGGCCCCTGCTATCTCCTCCCTTGCCTCACACAACAGATTGGGATACATCTCATCTGGGCCTGGGGTTTTATCCACTTTATGCCCACTAAAACAGCTAAAACTTCCTCCCTTTCAATGCTAATATGTTCAAGTATATCACAGTCCCCCTCCCTGATCTCTACACCTACATCGTCCTTCTCCCTAGTGAACACAGATGAAAAGTAAAAACAAGAAATGCTGGAACCACTCAGCAGGTCTGGCAGCATCTGTGAAAAGAGAAGCAGAGTTAACGTTTCGGGTCAGTGACCCTTCATCGGAACTCTTTTATTATACAAATGAAAAGTAATCATTTAAAACCTCACCAATGTCCTCCAGCTCCACACACCGATTGCCACTTTGGTCCTTAATGGGCGCTACACTTTCTCTGGTTATCCTCTTGCCCTTAACTTTTATACTATACTTTTAAAACGTCTTGGGATTTTCCTTTATCTTGCCTGCCAGTGTTTTTTCATGTCCCCACTTCATTCCTCTAATTACTTTTTTCAGTAACCCTTTACACTTCCTATACTCCTCTAGTGCCTCTGCTGTTTTCAGCGCTCTGTATCTGCCATAAACCTCCTTTTTTTCCCCTTATCCAATACTCTGTAATCCCTTGACATCCAGGGTTCCCTGGACTTGTTGGTCCTACCCTTCACCTTAACGGGAACATGTTGGCTCTGAACTCTCATTCTTTCCTCTTTAAATCACTCCCACTGGTCTGATGTAGACTTTCCGACAAGTAGCTGCTCCCAGTCCACTTTGGCCAGAACCTGTTTTATCATATTGAAATCAGCCTTGCCCCAATTCAGTACCTTTATTTCCGGTCCCACTTTATCCTTTTCCATAACTACCTTAAATCTTACAGAGTTATGGTCACTATCCCTGAAATCCTCCCCCACTGACACTTCTACCACTTGTCCGGCTTCATTCCCTAGGATTCGATTCAGTACTGCCCCTTCTGTTGTAGAACTTTCTATGTACTGGCTCAAAAAGCTCTCCTGTATGCATTTTAAGAATTCCACCCCCTTTAAGCCTTTTGCACTGAGACTATCCCAGTTGATATTAGGTAAATTGAAATCCCCTACTATTATTACCCTATTATTTTTACACCTCTCTGAGATTTGACTACACATCTGCTCCTCTATCTCTCCCTGACTGTTTGAAGGCCTGTAGTACACTCCCAGCCAAGTGATTGCCCCCTTTTTGTTTTTAAGTTCTACCCATATGGCCTCATTTGAGGAACCTTCTAAGATATCACCCCTCCTTGCTGCAGTAATTGACTCCTTGATCAACAGTGCAATGTCACCTCCTCTTTTACCCCCCTCCCCACCACCCCTGTCTTGCCTGAAGATTCTATACCCTGGAATATTGAGTTACAAGTCCTGCCCCTCCCTCAACCATGTCTCTGTGTTAGCAATAATATCATAATGCCATGTGCTAATCAATGCCCTCAATTTATTTGCCTTATTAGTAAGACTCCTTGCATTAAAATAGATGCAATCCAGCCTTGCATTTTTCACTTGCGCCTTAACAGGTCTATATTTGCTCTGCCTTCCAAACTGACTCAGTTTCTCTTCTATATTTGACTGTGCATCACCCCCTGTACCTCACTCTGTATCCCATCCCCCTGTCAAATTAGTTTAAACCCTCCCCAACAGCACTAGCAAACCTCCCCGCAAGGATGTTGGTCCTGTTCTGGTTCAGGTGCAACCTGTCCAACTTGTACAGGTCCCATCTTTGCCAGAAACAGACCCAGTGATCCAGGAAACTAAAGCCCTCTCTCCTGCACCATCTCTACAGCCATGCATTCATCTGCTCTATCCTCCTATTCCTATACTCACTAGCATGTGGCACCGGGAGCAATCCAGATATTACAACCTTTGAGGTCCTGCTTTTTAATCTGCTACCTAGCTCCCTAAATTCTTGTTGTAGGACCTCATCCCTCTTTATACCTATGTTGTTGATGCCAATGTGTACCACGACCTCTGATTGTTCACCCTACCCCTTCAGAATGTCCTGTAGCCGCTCTGTGACATCCTTGACCTGAGCACCAGGGAGGCAACATACCATCCTGGAGTCACGTTTGCGGCCACAGAAATGCCTATCAGTACCCCTTACGATAGAATCCCCTATCACTATAGTTCTTCCACTACTTTTCCTCCCGTCCTGTGCAGCTGAGCCACTTGTGGTACCACTGACTTGGCTCTTGCTGCATTCCCCTGAGAAGCTATCTCCTCCAATAGTATTCAAAGCGGAAAATCTGTTAGAAAGTGAGATGGACCCAGGGGACTCCTGCACTACCTGCCTAGTTCTTCTACTCTGTCTGGCGGTCACCCATTCCCTTTCTGACTGAGCAGTCTTTACCTGCGGTCTGACCACCTCCAGGTACGTGCTATCCACGATGATCTCAGCCTCGCGTCTGCTCCACAGTGTCTCCAGCCGCCGCTCCAGATCTGAAACGCGGATTTCGAGTAGCTGCAGTTGGAGACACTTCCTGCACACATGTTTGCCCTGGACACTTCCCTGACTTCCCACATTGCACAGGAGGAGCATTCCACACTGCCGAGCTGCCCTGCCATGACTGACCCTTAATTTATCCCCTTAAATTACACAAAAATTATATTATTTTCAGTAGGGACCTTTATTCTCTAAAAATAAAGCACAACCTACTATATTAAAAAAACTGTAGACCTTTCTCTTTCCTTTTAGTTACTTACCCAGCTATTTAGAGTTATTCCCTAACAGCAGTTACTCACCAACCAATCACCTTGCAGCTTTCCTGTGATGTCACTGCTCACTTTGTTTTCAAACTCCGGCACGCCTGGACTCCTCTCCTTTCCGCTCCCGGAAGGTAAGTGAGTGGGCCTCGATCCTCGGGCTCAATTTATCAGCTACGCTCTCTGTGTTTTCCCCACAGGTCCTCTCCCCTCCACTCCGCTCCCGGAAGGTAAGTGAGTGGGCCTCGTTACTCGGGCTCAATTTATCATCTCCGCATTCGGTGTCTTCCCCAGAGGTTGTTCCTCTCTGCTCCTCTCCCGGAAGGTAAGTACATTGTACAAAGAGTTTGAACTGAGAAAGACTGGTTGCTCCTGGAGTGAGAAGACCTCTCCCATCTTTATCTCACTAGCCTCTAGATCCACTGAGGATGAACTTCAAGAGCGAAAAGTCTCCTACGTCGAACAAGATTTAAGAATACTGGGCCCCAACAAAAAGCAAGACCTACCTACAATCAAGGACTTTACAGCGAGCTCGAAGAATAGTATCCAAAACCATCTTTAGATATTGCCTCAAATATTTCTACATGCTAGCATGGGTACATCGCATATCTGTAGCTGTTAACCGAATTAGAGTTGAAGTTTAATAAAGCTCAACCTTTTTTCTTTAACCCTAAGAAAACCTGTTTGGCTAGTTTATTTGCCTTAGTTAGGGAAGTTAATGAACAAGGATTCACTGAGGGGGAGTGAACAAAAAAAGCAGTGTGTTTAAAATTAAGCCCTGTCGCGGTAAGACCAGGTGAAGGCTGAGAGGGAACCAGAGACCCCTTTCTCACCTGGTCGTAACAGAAATTCGGTGACGACTGTCCTGGATTTTACCCACAAACAAATGAGAGAAATTGGAAGTGGGAAGCCAAATTGCTCCCAATCAAATAAGAGAACGGATTTCATAGAATCATAGAAATTTTAAGGCACAGAAAGAGGCCACTTGGCCCATCGTGTCTGTGCCAGCCAAAAAATGATCCACCAATTCTAATCCCACCTTCCAGCATTTGGTCCGTAGCCCTGCAGCTTACAGCACTTGAGGTGCATATCCTTCGGAATGCGTTGAGGATCTTTGCCTTGACTACCCTTTCAGGCAGTGAGTTCCAGACCATCACTACCCTCTGGGTGAAAAAATCTTTCCTCATCTCCCCTCTAATTTTTCTACCAATCACTTTTAATCTATGCCCCCTTGTCACTGACCTCTCTGCTAAGGTGAATAGACCCTTCACCTCCGCTCTATTCAGGCCCCTCGCAATTTTGTACATTTCAATCAGATCTCCTCTCAGCCTCCTTTGTGCAAGGAGAACAACCCCAGCCTATCCAATCTTTCCTCAAAGCTGCATTTTTCCAGTGCTGGCAACGTTCTCGTAAATCTCCTCTGTACCCTCTCTTGTGCAATTACATCCTTTCTGTAATGAGGTGACCAGAACTGCACACAGTACTCAAGTTGTGGCCAAACCAATGAGTTATAGAGTTCCAGCATAACCTCTCTGCTCTTATATTCTATACCTCGGCTAATAAAGGATAGGATTCCATATGCCTTCTTAACCACCTTATCGACCTGTCCTGCTACCTTCAGTGATCTGTGCACATTCACTCCAAGGTCCCTTACTTCCTCTACACTTCCCAGTATTTTCCCATTAATCATGCATTCCTATGCCTTGTTTGACCTCCCCAAAGGCATCACCTCACACTTCTCCAAGTTGAATTCCGTTTGCCACTTTTCTGCCCATCTGACCAGACCATCAATATCTCCCTGCAGCCTACAGCTATCCTCCTCACTATCTACCACACAGCCAATCAATGTGTCATCTGCAAACTTCTTGATCATGCCTCCTACATTTATGTCCAAATCATTAATATACACCACAAAAAGCAGGGGATCAAGTACTGAGCCCTGCAGAATGCAACTGGAAACAACCCTCCAGTCGCTAAAACAGCCATCAACAATTACCCTTTGTTTCCTACCACTGAGCCAATTTTGTATCCACCTTGCTGCATTTCCCTGGATCCCATGAGATTTTATTTTTTTAACCAGTCTGCCATGTGGGACCTTGTCAAAAGCCTTGCAAAAATCCATGCAGACCACATGGACTACCTCATCTAACTTCCTTCTTATTTCTTCAAAAAATTCAATCAAGTTGGTCAAACAAGATCTTTCCTTAACAAATCCATGCTGACTATCCTTTCTAAGTGACAGTTTATCCTATCACTCAGAATAGATTCCAATAATTTGCCCACTACTGACTGGCCTGTAATTATTCAGTCTATCCTTCACTCCCTTTTTAAACAGAGGTACAGCGTTAACAATTCTCCAGTCCTTTGGCACCACACCTGTATCCAGTGAGGACTGGAAAATGATGGTCAGACCCTCTGCTATTTCCTCTCTTGCTCCTTTGAACAGCCTAGGATACATTTCATCTGGCCCTGCTGATTTATCAACTTTCAAGGATGCTAATCCCATTAATACTTCCTCTCTCCTTATGTTTATCACATCCAATACTCCACACTCCTCCTTAACTACAATATCTGCATCGTCCCCCTCTTTTTTGAAGACAGACGCAAAATATTCATTAAAAACCATACCAATATCTTCTGTTCCTACACATAGGTTACCATTTAGGTCTTTTATGGTCCCTACTCTCTCCTTAGTTATCCTCTTAATCTTAATGTATTGATAAAACATCTTTGGGTTCAGCTTGATTTTGCTTGCCAATATTCTTTCATGCCCTCTCTTTGCTTTCCTAATTTCTTTTTTGATTTCACCCCTTCACTTTCTATACTCCTCTCGGCTTTCTGTCGTATTGAGTTCTCGTGTCAGACCTAAGCTTTCCTTTTCTTCCTTTTCTTACCCTGCACGCTCCTTGACATCCATGGGGCTCTAGATTTGGCCGCCTCACCCTTTTTCTATGTGGGAACATGTTTACTCTGAGCCCCTTAAATCTCTCCTTTGAATGCCTCCCACTGCTCTGACACTGATTTACCTTCAAGTAGCTGTTTCCAGTCCACTTTCGCTAAATCACACCTCGGTTTAGTAAAATTGGCCTTGCCCCAATTGAGAACTCTAACTCCTGTTCTATCTCTGTCCTTTTCCATAATTATGTTAAAACTGACTGAATTATGATCACAACCACCAAAATGTTCTTCCACTGTCACTCCTTCCACCTGCCCATCTTCATTTCTTAAAACTAAGTCTAAAACTGCACCCTCTCTTGTTGGACTTGCTACATACTGGCCAAAAAACTTCTCCTGAATGCACCTCAAGAATTTTGCTTCCTCAATTCCTTTCACACTAAAACTATCCTCGTTAATATTGGGGTAATTAAAATCCCCTACTATTACTGCCATATTGTTTTTGCACTACTCAGAGGTTTTCCTACATATTTACTCTTCCATCTCTCTCTGACTGTTTGGGGGTCTATAGTACACTCCCAGCAGTATGATTGCCCCATTTTTGTTCCTTAGCTCAATCCATATGGCCTCCTTTGATGAACCTTCCAACATATCATCTCTCCTCACAGCTGTAATAGTTTCCTTGACCAAAATTGCCATTCCCCCTCCTTTCTTATCCCCCTCCCTATCGCGTCTGAAAACCCTGTAACCAGGAACGTTGAACTGCCGGTCCTGTCTGTCCTTAAGCCATGTTTCTGTAATATCTATGATATTATACTGCCCTGTGTCTATCTGTGCCCTCAGCTCATCTGCTTCATTTACTCTACTCCTTGCATTGAAGTAGATAGCCTTGAGCACGGCCAAACTCTTTTTTTTAAATTTTCTAACCCTCGTTTCCTCTGTCTTCCAGATTCATCCGTTAACTTTCTGCCTTCCATTTTAATTTCTGATTTTGTCCCAGCTGAGTCTACCCTCAGGTCCCCATCCCCCTGCCAAACTAGTTTAAACCCTTGCCAACAGCACGAGCTAAACATCCCGCAAGGAACTCAGTCCCGGCTTTGTTCAGGTGCAAGCCGTCCTGTATGTACAAGTCCCATCTCCCCCAAAGCCGGTCCCAATGTCCCAGGAATCTAAAGCCCTCCCTCCTGCACCATCTTTCCAGCCACGCATTCATCTATCTTATCCTTCTATTTCTATACTCAGTAGTGCGTGACACTGGGAGTAATCCAGAGATTACTACTTTTGAGGTCCCGCTTGCTAATTTCTCACCTAGCTCCCTAAATCTGACTGCAAGACCACATCCCTCTTTCTACCTATGTCGTTGGTTCCGATATGGGCCACGACTGCTTTGGACTCACCCTCCCCTTTCAGGATGCTCTGCAGCCGCTCAATAACATCCTTGACCCTGGCACCAGGGGGGCAACATACCATCCTGGATTCACGTCTGCGGCCACAGAAATGCCTGTCTGTTCCCCTGACTATTGAATCACCTATCACTATGACTCTTCCAGTCTTCCCTGTACCCGGCTGTGCAGCTGAGCCACCCGCGTTGCCATGGACCTGGCTCTGGTTGCACTCCCCAGGTGAAGCATCCCTTTCCTCAGTATTCAGAATTGAATACCTGCTGCACTCAGGGATCTCCTGCACTACCTGCCTGATTCTTTTTGACTGTCTGGTGTTCACCCATTCCTTCTCTCCACTTAAGCTGTGGGGTGACCACATATATAAACGTGCTATCCACGTGGCTCTCATCCTCATGAATGCACCACAATGTCGCCAGCTGCTGCTCAAGTGCCAAAACCTGGAGCTCACGCTGCTTCAATTGATGACACTTCCTGCACAAATGGTTCTCCAGGATACAGGAAACATCCTGGAGATCCCACCTGGCACAGGAGGTGCACTTTCAAGGTTGAAGCAACCCCGACATTCCTTTATTTTACAGTTGACCCTTGCTACTGCTAAAAAAAACCTTACCAATACTACAACAGGTTTGAATTATTAATAAAACCTTACTAGTACTAATAAATCCTACTAAAAATTAATACAGTTCACTAGTTTAAAAAAACCTTTCTCAAAAAAAAAGCTACTCACTTGTTCCTTAGTATTATCAATATTACTATTATTGTTATTACACGCACCCTAACAGTAATGCACCAACCTAGCTATTTACTGATACTCCCTAACAGCAGACACTCACCAACCAACCACTTTGCAGCTTTCCTGTGATGTCACTGTTCACTTTGTTTTCAAACTCTGGCGTGCCTAGACTCCTTTTTGCTGCTCTCCGGAAGGTAAATGCTCTGGGCCGTGATCCTCTGGCTTTATTTATCCGCTCCTCGCTCCATGTTGTTCCCACAGGTCCGCTCCTTTCCGCTGCTCTCTCAGAAGGTAAGTGCTGTAGGCCATGATCCTCGGGCTTTATTTATCTGCTCTCGCTCCGTGTTCTTCCTGCAGGGTCGCTCCTCTCCGTTGCTCTCCCGGAAGATATGTGCAGTTTCAAAACAGGGTTTCTTGTGGTTTTGTGTGCTTGAATACTAACCTGTCTGCAACTGAAGCTCCCCAAGCCAGGGTGAAGTAACTTAGGATAAGTTAAAAGCACTGTCGATGGAGGAGCTGAGAAAAATGGCTGAGCAGTGTGGGATCACTGTACATAGCAAGGCTCGAAAATCTGAACTCCTAAGACTAGTGAATAACCATGAATCTGTAGAAGCAGACCTAGACAAGGTATTGTTAGCAAAGATACAATTGGAAGAGAGGATACTTGAATTTGAACAAAGGGAAAAAGATAGAGAGAGGCAGGAGAGGGAGAAAGAAAGAGCCTTCCAGAAGGAAAGTGAAGACAAAGAGGGAGGAGAGAGAGAGAGAAGGAACCTTCCAGAAAGAATGCGAAGAGAGAGAGCTGAAGTGGCTTGAATTAACTAGGGCATGACAGAGTAACCCCAGTGAAAGCATGGGCCAATATGGAGGAGCATAATTCAGGTCTGGGTACAGAATTGTTAACACTATCTCAACTAATCTCAAAATTCAATGAGGGAGATGTAGAAGTATTTTTGTGTCTCTTGAGAAACTGGCAAGGCAGCTAAAATGGCCACCTGAGATTTGGCCTCTTTTATAACAAAGCAAGCTAACTGGAAAAACCCATGAGGTTTATTCCCTGTTGCCAGATGAGAGTTCAACAAATTACGAACTGATAAAAAATGCTATCTTCGGGACATATGAATTAATACCCGACGTCTACTGCCAAAAGTTTAGAACCCTCAAAAAGCAATCTAATCAAACTTATCTGGAGTTTGAAAGAAGTAAACAGCTGGCTTTTGACCAGTGGCTGAGGGCTCTTAAAGTACAGCTCAGTTATGAGAATTTAAACACTCTCTCCCACTCCCACTAAGACCCATTTAGAGGAGCAGCGGGTTCAGGGAGCCTGGCAAACAGCCATTCTGGCTGATGAGTTTGCTTTAATTCATAAGTCAGTTTCCCAGGGGATAACCTTTCCTAATCACCCCTACAAATCCAAAAAGGACAAAGGGTGGAAAGGTGATAGAAGCCCAAGCAGTCCTGGGAGAGAAAGAAAAGCAGGAGACACAGGGACCTTGCTCCAGCCAAGAAGGAAGGTGCTGTGAGCAGGAGTGAGACCCGGAGACCTGTGTGCTTCCATTGTAATAAGGCAGGTCATCTAAAAGCTGACTGCTGGAAACTAAAGGGAAAGCCTGTAAGGTTAATCAGGGCACATCCGCTCAGTGAAGAAGGAATCCTGGAGGAGGGCACAACAGAGCAAGCTGTAGCTTTAATTGCAGTAAGAGTGCAACCAAGGAAGTTTACTACTGCAAGTGCAGGAAAAGTTAATAGAATCCCTGAAGGTTATCAGGGTTTTGTGTCTGAAGGGAAAGTAACCCCATACCCCTCGAGTGGGGCAAGCATGTCCATAGAAATTCTCAGGGACACAGGGCCACTAGATTCCTTTTACTGGGAAAGGACTGACCTTTCCCCCAGAGAATGCAGTGAACACCAGAATGGTGATGAATGATATTGGAGGGCAGTGTATGCCTGTACCTGTACACCGGGTGCACCTGGAGTGCGACCTAGTTTCGGGACTGGTGACTGAAGGGATTGTCCTTAGTTTGCCTATGGAAGGGGTGGACCTGCTCCTAAGTAATGATCTGGTGGGGGTGAAGGTGATAGCACCCCCAGTCGTGAACGAAAGACCACAGGAGGTCAGAGAGACAGGGCAGTGGCAGAAGATGGTGCCCTGCAGTTTCCCTGAATGTGTAATGAGTGAGGCGATGATCAAACCAGCTCCCCCAGAGGAGACTGAATTGGCACTGCAGGCAGATGACCATGAGGTCTGTCTATCTGAGACTTTCTTTGGGAAGTTGGAAGACCCGGGGAGTGAATTAAATAAAATTTCCCTAGCTGAGGCTCAGCGAGCTGACCCAGTATTGCAAGAGTTAGCACAGGCTGCCCAGTCTGAAAGTGAAGCAGAGGGAGTCCCTGATTGCTACTATTTAAAGAATGAGGTACTAATGAGGAAATGGAGTTCTCCTCACAGACTTGAGAGTAAGGGGTGGACAGTAGTTCACCAGTCAGTGGTGCCGCAGAGGTACCGGGGAGAAATATTAAGGAGGGCCCACGAGACTGCAGTGGCTGTACATGCTGTTATACGAAAGATGAAGGCCTGCATAGGACAGCAGTTTGACTGGCCATAACTCCACAAAGATATGGTGGAGTACTGCAGGAGTTGCCACATGTGCCAGGTTGAGGGAAAACCCCATCCTACAGTAAAACCTGCACCCCAAAGTCCTGTACCACTGTTAGGAAGACTTCCGAGCTGAGGGCTGGTGAACTGTAAAAGCCCTCCACTGAGAACAAAAGGGGACAAGGCTGGCAAAAGGTTAGAAAGGGAAGGGAAAAAAGTGATCAAGAGGGCAGGTTACAGGAAGTCCAGGAGAAATCCCGGATAAAAACCCCAACTTTCCATCAGCCAACCCTGAACGATTTGAAAAGATAGACCCCACTTCCTCCTATGTAAATGCAGACACTAGAAGCACCCCACCAGAGTTGCTAACAGCATTTACAGGAACCTGCAGAGACAAAGAAAGACCTCTATGGGGCAGAGAAACTGTGAGGGGTGATGCCTCGCCTAGTCAAAGTGCTACAGGGGCTTGCAGTAGAGTCTGCACAAATGCCTGCAGGTAGAAGTGTCCGAGAGGACAAAGGGGAGATTAGCAAGTATCCTCCCCCACAATCAGAATAAAAGAGAACCACCCATCTCCTGAAGTCAAAAGCCTTTGCATGACTCAGCAAAGCACTGAAAGAGAGTTCAGGATAGACCCACCACTACTGACTCTCCTTAAAAAAAAAACTGAACTCAGGGCTAATTAAACCTAATCATCTCAAAGACACCCTAGGCAGTCATGGAAATTAGCAAACTGAAGAAAATCCTCGCCAAAGAACCACATGTTTAGTGGAATGCCAAAAAAGGGCAGCTTAAACCACCACTGTTACCAAGAAAAGACAGGCTGAATTAGGTTTGAGGATTTATGAATGAATGTGAATGAATGAGAGAGAGAGAGATACATTTTTTTTCCTATATGTTATATTTTCTCTCCCAACCCTTTTTAATGTAATGTGTTTTTCTCAAATCGTATTTCATTCTGCTGGGTGTGGAGGTGTCATGCCGGAGTGACGAAATGACTTGTTAAACAGATCAGCTGTGGCTGGAAAAAGTATTTGCATACTAAGAGACAGTGCTTGGAGTGACAAAGGAACTATTAACTTCTCCAATTTAACCCATAAATGGACTTTGAGCACTACGTATTGTGTGTAAGAAGAGACATTCCAGGGTTGGCTAAGACAAAAGAATCCACAAACAGACGTGGTCAGACTAGCTAGTCACATGACTAACCTGCTTGGCAACCTGACTTTTTCTGAATTGTACAAAGCGTTTGAACTGAGAAAGACTGTTTGCTTCTAGAGTGAGAAGACCTCTGCTCCCATTTCTTTCTCACAAGCCTCTGGACCCACTGAGGACACATGAACTTCAAGAGAGAAAAGTCTCCTACATCGAACAAGTTTTAAGAAAAATACTGGGCCCCAACAAAAAGCAAGACCTACCTCAATCAAGGACTTTACAGTGAGCTCGAAGAATAGTATCCAAAACCATCTTCAGATATTAAATCAAACTTTTCCACTTTATTTCTTCTGCTCTCTTCTGTCTCTATCTGCATGTGTGTATCGCGTATGCTTGCTAGTGTGGGTGTGTCGCATATCCGTAGGCGTTAACCGAATTGGAGTTTAAGTTTAATAGAGCTCAACCTTTTTTCTTTAAACCTAAGAAAACCTGTTTGGCTAGTTTCTTTGCCTTATAATTGGAAGTTCGTGAACATGGATTCACTGAGGGGGAGCGAAAAAGAAAACGGTGTGTTTAAAATTAAACTTTGATACAGTAAGACCAGGTGAAGGCTGAGAGGGACCCCAAAACCCCTTTCTCACCTGGTTGTAACAGGTAAGAGAAGCAAAAGTGACATGAGGAAAAACTTTTTCACGCAGCCAGTGGTTAAGGTCTGGAATGCGCTGCCTGAGAGTGCGATAGCGGCAGGTTCAATTGAAGCATTTAAAAGGGATTTAGACTGTTATATGAAAAGGAAAAATGTGCAAAGTTACGGGGAGAAGGTGGGGGGGGGGATTACACTAAGTGAATTGCTCGTTCGAACAGCTGGTCAGACACAATGGGCTGAATGGCCTCCTTCTGTGCTGTAACAATTCTGCGATTTTACTAACTTAAAGGTGCTATATAAATGCAAGTTGTTGTTGTTTTACTGTTTAACATTTACTTCTTTCCCTTTCAGATACTGACAAGACCTGTTGTGTATTTTCTCTTTATTTTTCCAATGTTAAGCATTTGGAGACTCTAATTTTGCCACATTTATCCAACATTCACGGTTATACAAATGGGCACTAGGTTTATCTTGAGGACAGCTCAATGACTGAACTTGCCCTTCATGAAACTGTCTACTTAATGGACCTTTTCATTTGTGTTTTAATCTCTGCAGGTGGGAGTATGTCCACAAATTAACTGTGAGAAATGGAAATATCTTTTTGGTTGCCCTCTGCGATTAGTCTTGGCTGTAGGCCTAATTTAGAATGAGCTTCAACTGGGACTTCATCATCAGTGCACTCTGGAAGAAGTGAATTAGAGGTCAGTTCATTAATGGAGTATATTAGAACAGCCAAAGGCTAGATTTTCATCTTAAAGAAAACATAAGGGACAGGAGTTTCACTTAGGGCACAATCTGCGTTCCAAGCTCGCATTTTTGCTCAAGTTTTCACTCATACTTATTTGAATTTTGCCAGATCTAAAATCTTCTATGAACCATCACAATTGGGTAGCATTCTAGCACATAATTATATATTGATAGATTTAAGAGTGGTAACCTGGTGGACTCTTATTAATACAGCTGATAATGAGTTTATCACCAAAAATAATCATTTTTAATAAGTGTCTAGTCCACCTCTTCAGAGTAACACAATTTTAAATAACTAAACCAAATGCAAAATACCGCAGATGCTGAATATCTGAAATAAAAACAGGTAATGTTGGAAATATTCAGCAGGTCTTCTTGCAGCATCTGTGGAGAGAGAAATAGAGTTAACGTTTCAGGTTGAACCTGATGAAGGGTCATCGACTTGAAACATGCTCTCCACTGTGGCGGGTTTGGAGGTGGAGAGAGCATAAAATTGGGTGGGACGGTGGCGGGGGCTGGTTCTCAACACCAGCCCGCCTCCAACAAAATTAAGTCCAGGGCGGGAAAGCCTGTCAATGGCCTTCCTGCCCCACCGCCGATGAGGCCCTTAGCTGGGTAATTAACCCCCAGTTAAGGGCCTCTTCCCGCAGCAGCCACAATTAGCCGTACACTAGGCATCCATGTTGCCACAAGAGATGCACGACACGGAAAAGCATGCCAGCTGCTTACTGGTTCCGGGCATTGAGGGGGGTGGGGAGGGGGTGTCCCTTGTTAAAAGGCACTGAGTGCCTGAACATGGGACCTGACATCGGGACAAGCGGCCCCTTGAGGGCCACCCCCTGCCCTTGTGGCCAAACCCCACCCCCTTCCCCGTGAGCCCCACCCCATGAGACCCCTCCTGCTATGACCTATCTGATGCCTGGTTCCAGAGATGCTGCATGGCCTCTGGTGGGTGCATGTGCAGCATGATTGGCCGGCAGCTCTGCAAGGGCGGGACTTCCAGAGACGGGGTCCTTGATCCCATGGAAGGACCGACACTATTCACTTAAGTGCCTGATCGGCACTAAATTCGGTGGGCCTTCCATAGAATAGGCGACACAGGGATCTCAGCATCAGAATAAAATTCCCCCCATTAACTCTGTTTCTCTCTTCACAGAATGCTGCCTGACCTGCTGAGTATTTCCAGCATTTTCTGTTTTTATTTAAATAACTAAAAATGACTTTCAAAAAGCTAAATAGAGCCATTTACTATTTACAAATGCAAAATAGTGCAGATACTGGAAATCTGAAATTAAATCTTCTGAGTTCTGATGAAAGGTCCTGAAACGTTAATTCTGTTTCTCTCTCCACAGATGCTGCCAGACCTGCTGAGTATTTCCACCATTTACTAGTTACATTGGTGTACTGTAGTCTGTTTCTTGGTAAATGGGAAAAAAATAATATTTAATTGTTTTTAAAATGTGCCTATTAGTGCCCTGGCACCTAATAACAACAGTTTACTTTTTAGAGCCTGTTTGAAGGCCCGCGAATAGTTACAATCAACGAGAACTGCCAATGGTAATTAATTCGATCTTGGGAGGTGCTAGTTTTGTGGGTGGAACCAGATACTAGTGTAAAGGTTCTTAAAGTAGCACAAACAATCACGGAAACTCAATTTGCTCTGGATGTAAATTGCACTTGAATTTTCTCTATGTTTTGTGCTGGTTTAGCAATTTCAGGCAAATTGTTCCGAAAAACTAGCTCAACTTTGTGCAAACATTAGGTTGAGAAGTTTTTCCCAGCCTAAATAATGACCTGCTAGCATATTGCCAGAAGGCACAGTTGTAAAACATACGATTCCCATGAATTTGACTTAATAGAAGGCAGTTGCTAATATATCTGCAATAATGTTCCTTTAGTGTTTCTCTCAACCACTTAACCAGTCTAAATGTCAGAAAGTTTGCAATCCAGTGATGTAGTGTGCAATTTGCGAGGACAGCAAGTTTAAAAACAGTCTTACAAACAAACATGCACTGCTATTAACATCCACTGTGGAAAACACAAGCAGGTATAAAGAGGGGAAGGATAACCTTCAAAAATGTGAAGGAGGTGGCAAGCGAGGCATTGTATCACTCAAAAGGGGTAGTTTTAACTATAGCGATGGTGTAAATTGGGTGATATCAAACTAATTACTCATTATACAAGTCACCAGATTTACCCTTTCATTTACTATCGCCCATTTTACACTATCACTCAAAGTTAAAATGACAGATAATGGGCAGAATCTTGTTCTCAGCCCAACGTGGGGTTTTGTGGCAGGGGTCGGAGTGGGGGGGTCCGGAGAATCAGAGCGACAGCGACCACCACGCAGCCCAATGCCGGGATTACCAGGCCCGGTTTTCCCGACGGTGGGGAAGCTCCGTGGTGGCCTCTCCACTGCTCCGCGATGGGACCCTGGTTAAAATATTTAAAATACCTATCTGCATACATTACAATGTCATCCACCGCAATCTCCCCATCCGTTCCCGACCTTCAGTGCAACATGCAGCACTCATGCACCTTCGCTTTCCTGTCCAGGAGAAGCTGGCACCACCGAGGAGGGGAAGGGGTCACCATTGAATTTTGTGTATAGATGGGGGTGGGGGAGAAGGAGTCAACTCTGCATTTTGTGTATAGGAAAGGGAGAAGGGGGTAATTCTGTACTATTTTTATAGGGAAGGGAGGAGAAAGATGTCAACTCTGCATTTCTGTATAGGGAAGGGAGCAATTCTGCACTATTTGTATAGGGAAGGGGGGAAAGATGTCAACTCTGTATTTTATTGAACTGTCTGCAGGACTGGCAGCCTTTTAATAATGGTGCTGGCACCTGCTCCCACATCAGGTGACACCATGAACAATGTCGCCAATGCTGCTCCCACCACATGATTGAGGACAGCGGACGCCACGAATATGCTAAGTGGCTGCCCGCTGCAGAATCGTGGCGGCTTGGTGGCGTGGGTCCCACACGGGGTGACCACCATTTTCTGCACCCACTGCCACTCCTGGCGGTGGAGCAACAAAATGCAACCCAGTAAGTGTGATGTCAGCTGTTCAGCAGAACTGGCTCGAGGTCTAGAATAAGTTGTATGACTTGAAGAGAAACACAATTGATGATTACTGTAGTTTAGCATTCTTGAGAGTTGGCAGCAAGCTTGAGAGCTCTACTAGAGGAGAGTAGGATGCCAAGCATGAGACAAGAAAGATTATGGAGAAACCAGAAGCTTAGTCATAGGTAAATTTTTAAGAGCTTTTCAAAAAAGGCAGTATTCTCGAGGAGGTGTGTTGTGGCCTATAGATGAGTCTCGAAGGTGGAGCAGAGAGAGCTGGGATCTAATAGTAATGCAGTGTCAGAGGAGCAGAAGATGTGAGCTGGGAATCTAGCCTGAAAAGCCCATTCGGATAAAGTTGGGGCAAGATTTTAGAGGGGAATTTAAAAATACAGTACAGGATAAGAAGGAAAATAATCATCAACGATAATTGCAAAAGACCTGAAACAACTCCCTCCATGTATGAAGCTAATAGCTGATTTAGGCAGGAGGAAAGTTCTGGAAGGTTTTGGGATTTTTGAGTATGGAAATGGCTACAAACTGAATTACCATTGAAGTGCAATCACTATTGTTATGTATGCAAACATGGCAACCAATTTGCACACAGGAAGGTTCCACAAGCAATAAATGAGATAGCAAAGTCCCTCAAACAGTAAATGAGATGAATGATCCATTAATTTTTTTTTTGGCAGTATTGGTTGAGGGAAAAACGCTCACTAAAATCACCTTGAGAACTCCTGCTCTTCTTTGACGAGTAAGGGATTTTTTTATGACCAGCTGAATAAGCAGAAGGGACCTCAGTATAATGTCCGATCTCTAAGACACAGTGGGCGGCACAGTGGCGCAGTGGTTAGCACCGCAGCCTCACAGCTCCAGCGACCCGGGTTCAATTCTGGGTACTGCCTGTGTGGAGTTTGCAAGTTCTCCCTGTGTCTGCGTGGGTTTTCTCCGGGTGCTCCGGTTTCCTCCCACAAGCCAAAAAACTTGCAGGTTGGTAGGTAAATTGGCCATTATAGATTGCCCCTAAAATAGGTAGGTGGTAGGGAAATATAGGGACAGGTGGGGATGTGGTAGGAATATGGGATTAGTGTAGGATTAGTATAAATGGGTGGTTGATGGTCGGCACAGACTCGGTGGGCCGAAGGGCCTGTTTCAGTGCTGTATCTCTAAACAATCAATGAATTGAAAATCAGGCGGACTCCGCAAATGGTGGCCAATTGTTCCACCACATAATCGTGCAGGTGGCAAAATTTAAAATTACCCACAGTGCCTCCAACAATTTAGTGCTCCCTCAATACTCCCTCAGCCTACATTATGTTTAAGTCCTGAAGTGATAATTTAACTCACAGCTGTCTGACTGAGTATAGAGTATAAAATTGGGGCATAGAGTATAAAAATTGGCAAGTCATGCTGCAGCTGTACAGAACTTTAGTTAGGCCACACTTAGAATATTGAGTGCAATTCTGGTCGCCACACTACCAGAAGGACGTGGAGGCTTTGGAGAGGGTACAGAAGAGGTTTACCAGGATGTCGCCTGGTCTGGAGGGCATTAGCTATGAGGAGAGGTTGGATAAACTCGGATTGTTTTCACTGGAACGATGGAGGTGGAGGGGTGACATGATAGAGGTTTACAAAGTTATGAGCGGCATGGACAGAGTGGCTAGTCAGAAGCTTTTTCCCAGGGTGGAAGAGTCAGTTACTAGGGGGCACAGGTTTAAGGTGCGAGGGGCAAAGTTTAGAGGGGATGTGCGAGGCAAGTTCTTTTACACAGAGGGTGCTGAGTGCCTGGAACTTGCTGTCGGGGGAGGTGGTGGAAGCAGATACGATAGCGACTTTTAAGAGGCATTTTGACAAATACATGAATAGGAAGGGAATAGAGGGATACGGACCCCGGAAGTGCAGAAGGTTTTAGTTTAGGCAGGCATCAAGATCGGCGCAGGCTTGGAGGGCCGAATGGCCTGTACTGTTCTTTGTTCTTTGTTTGAGTGGCAAAAGTGCTATTAACTCAGCCAAGCTGAAACCTTTAGCTTGAAGGATTTGTCACATTAGCATGTGCATACATGAGAATTGTGCACAAAGTTATAATTAGTGCATGTAATGACAATACAGTATGCAAATAGATATACATGCTTCCATCTCATAATGTCCCATTTGCTCTCTACATAGAACAAGAAAAATCCAGTGGTCAACCAGGTGCACTGAAAAAGCACAATTCACCTGAGCTTCACCAATACTCACTACAGGAGGAATGTGAGGCAACAACCACTGGTGAGGAAGGATGACTACTGCATTTTGTAGCAAATCTTTGCTTTTCAATTTTACTATATAGTGCAAATTACTGCATGTGTTTACAATTTATGACTTTAACAAGGCTTTGATAAATTTTTAAAAATCATCTTTTTTCACTACTTAAAAATGACTGCATAATCCTTCTGGAATTTCTCTCAGCAGTACAATATCTTTAACTCACTTCTTCACTAAAAGCATTGGAGAAATGAATATCGGCCCAAAACTATTCACTCCCTTCCACCCAACCCATTCCCCCCTAAACAATTCATTATTGTAAACATTGCGTGCTATGAATGTCACACATAATCTTCACATACAACAGCTGACCTTGCCTCTTCAAACTCTCTGTCACTCTGCTGGCAGTCTCACTTACAGCCACTTCAGGGATTGGGAAAATGCAACCTGACAGCATGTCCAATGTCTCTATCAATTAAGAAGTCTTAATGGCTCTGGTCAGTCCAGTCTTGGCATTTACTTCCAGATGTGTCACCAGACAGCGCCTTGAGAGAATGTCCAGAGGCGAGAAGAAATCTGTTAAATGGAGAGTGCAAGATTTGATTTTCAATTCATAGCATGTCTGTAAAAACAGAAAGCAGAACAGAACAGCTGATCCTAGTCAGGTCACAGTCGTCTTTTCTGATTTCACTAGTGCTGTCCAACTATAATAGGTAAAGGACAAAATGATTCGAGCCAATTTTCCAGACTCATACAGCTGTTGCTGTGTCCCACCCACTGAAAGTACGAACCAGGAATTTGTAGGATTTTTCCACTTTGGCAGAAAATTGTGAACAGTGTCCAAGCGACTTTCTGATTTATTCTCAGGGTCAGTGTTAGGACCGTGTAATCTGTGCAATTGGATGAGGGCTCAAGCAGATTCAGTAATAAACAATGGTAATATCTGATCCCTTATCTTTTTTAAGAAACTATTTTTATACAACCTATTGAAAATAGACCTTTTCATAATCCTATGGGCTGAATTTATTGGAGCTGGCAGGGGTCCCGACAGCGAGACAAAATGGTAAGGGGAACCCCACAGTGGCCCTTTGGAGGCCCCCCCCCACCCCCACTGGTGCAATTCAACTGCCTCGTGCTGGGATTCCCTGTCCCTTTAAGGACAGGGATCCCACCTCCAAGAATTTCCGGTCAATCGGAGAGCCGACAGCTCAGCAGATCGGCAGCGCCACCAGGAGACCTGGAGAGAAGGTAAGTCCAGAAACTCTTGGCAATGGTGAGGAGGGTGGGCAATGAGTATGTGTGGGGTGGTAGGGAGGTGTTATGGGAGGTGGATTGTTTGTCACCAGGGGCCCTCCGTGGGTCACAGATTGCCCATGGAGGAAGCCCACCCACCACCAAGCCCACAGCGAGGTCACTTCATTTCACTGGCCGACCTCCCCGCATGAGGGAGACCTGTCCCTCCACCCACCACCCCCCGCACCCCCCCACCCCTCTCGCCACTGGCTTAATTCCAGTGGCAGTAGGAAGAAGCCCTTAAGTGGTTAATAATAGGCCATTTAAGGTCCTCAATTGACCTCTGGGTAGGAAGACCATATTTGGCCTTTCCCACCCCTAAATAAATCATGTTGCATTGAGAAGGCAACATACCATCTGCCCCCACCCCCCGTCGCAATTATATGGGCCACCCCTACTTCCTAACTCATCTTTGGGCGACCCATTCAATCCAGCCCTATGTGTGCAGATTTGACATCAGATTTAGTTGGTTGTATTTAGTATCATTGTAAGGTGAAATGTAGGAGCCCCAAACTGAATCGTTAAGAAAGGAAAGAAAGAAACAGTTGTATTTGCATAGCATCTTTCCCAATGCCGGGCCAACCCATGCACTTTACAACGAATTGAATAATTTCAATGTGTAGTTACTGTGCTAATGCAGAAAATCCATCAGACAATTTTCACACAGCAAGGTCCTGCAAACAACAATGAGATAAATGACCAGTGTTACAACTGGGGCTGGAGGAATGCACTGTCTTTCTCTAGCTCCACTTCTCCAAGGGTCACAACATATATTTAAATGTTTACCCAGTTACCGATACGGCCAATTATACACTCTATTCTTTTTCAGAATAAAGTGCACCAACCAGGTTTCTTTAATGGACAATGAAATTATCAATTTATTATAAAACAAGATGTATTCAGTAAAGATACAAAGAATTAGCACACAGATTGAAATATGAAAATTCCCTTAAATTATCCCAGCACACGCACACATATGCACATACTGGTTAAAGAAAAAACAAAGAGGTTTTCTCTGCAGAGTTCTATTTACAAAAAAGACAAAAAAATACTAAAATCTTGAAGGAAAAGGATAAGATATAGAATTATATCAGTTGTCTCCTTTTTGGCATCCCAAATACTCATAGTCGGCTGTCACTGGGATCCTTTTGGAGCAGTTCTCTTCAGGCGATGTCGAGGATTAGTCTGGCAGGCTTTCCATTTGAAATGCAGTATCATGGGTTTCAGCTATCCCACACTGGATTCTCAGGGTTTCTCAAAGAGGTGGAGAAATGATGAACTGGTCTTCTCTCTTAGCAGGCTGACCTTCAACTGACTCAAAACAATATTCAAAACAAAACCACCATAAATCTTGACATGTCACTCCTCTGTAAACAACTCCCCTATTCACCAAGGCTCCTGCTGTTTACTTAGATGAAGACGTGTGACTTCCAATAATTGTGTTTCTACACCAAGTCCCAAATCCTTCCAATGAGCTTTTTTACAAAAAAAAACAAAGTCCAGCATCAGTCCTCCAAATGAATCCATTTCCACAATTTTAAAACATGAGTCCTCACAAAATATCAAAAAATTGAGGTACTCTCATAACACCATGTAATGGTTAGATGCATTAGCCTGATTCATTTGCTAGCACTCTCACCTCTGAGTCGCAAGGTTCTGGGTACAAGTCCCATTTCAGAACTTGAGAGCAAGTCAAGGCTCACACTCCAGTGCAGTACTGAGGGAGGGCTGCACAGTCGGAGGTGCCGTCTTTCGGATGAGACATTAAATCAAGGCTCATCTTCCCTCTCCGATGGACATAAAAGATTGCATGACATTATTTTGTAGGACAACAGGGAATTATCCCCAGTGTTCTGGCCAATATTTATTCCTCAATCAACATCACAAAAACAGATTATCTGGTTATTATCACATTGCTGTTTGTGGGAGCTTGATGTGTGCAAATTGGCTGCCGCTTTTCCTACATCGCAACAGTTACTACATTTCAAAAGTATTTCATTGGCTGTAAAGCACTTTGAGCAATCTGGTGATTGTGAAAAGTTTAATATTAATGCAAGTCTTTCTTTCCTTTGTAATCCGTTTTGGAAGTTTTGGTTGAGGGATAAAGGTTAGGCAGATCACCAGGAAGAATTCCTTACTCTCCTTCAAAATGATGAGGCTGAGGTTCATCATTCCACTGTTGGAGAGCAGACAGGAAGAGATGAGTGACACCTTGAAAGCTCCTAACCATTTGCCTAACCCATCTCTCTAAGGTGGAGCATACGTTGGAACCCAGAGCCTGGGTGGCAGCAGTTTGGCTTCCATAAATCTTCAAAGACAGATGACATAGGATCATGTGTTTGAGCATGTTCCAAGGTAGAGTGCTGATGCCATGTGGGAGGACACCAAATAATGTGCCAGCATTGGCAGGTATGAAAAGAGATGGAGAAATGAAGAGCTATACTCGATCTTACTGCCCTTCTTAGATTACTGCAGCATTTTCTGCATTGAATCAAGGTCCTGGGGTAATTCTCCTGGAATTCGCACATTCAGCTACCTCTCTCCAGGACTGCTCTATGTAGTTATTTGGAATCCTGTTCTCATTCATTGGAAACAGAACTTCCCTTTATGCCCTGATCTCTTCCACTGGGGCCTCCAGGGCGACATCAGCAAACATTGAGGCAGTCTCGCAACTTATTTGGAAATATCAGATTTTTGCAGCAGTATTATGAACAGCAATCTGTCAGATGGAATGCAGCCTCCTTTAAGAAGTGCATTTGTGCTTTAAATATGCCTCCGATCCCTGGAAATCCTACCCTGAAAGTAGCTGGACGGCACATTCCGATCAAGTAGGCAGCCCACCAATCAGATACAGCTGAGGCCAGGGAATAAAAGTTGACCGGGTCCCACACTGATGCTTTTGGGCGGGTTTGACACTCACGCTGACCCGTCCAAAACCTGCTCTCAGCTAAAATTTCCTCAATATGTACCAAAAGTTAATAAGATGCTGATAGACCCATTAAGTACTTCCACCATTTGCCAATGTTATTTCAGCTCTTGCCTACTTATTCTCAA
This sequence comes from Heterodontus francisci, assembly GCF_036365525.1. NCBI lineage: Eukaryota > Metazoa > Chordata > Chondrichthyes > Heterodontiformes > Heterodontidae > Heterodontus > Heterodontus francisci. The sequence continues at coordinate 45,525,565 of NC_090375.1, forward strand.
CATGATAGAGTAGAAGCTGCTTTAAAAAAAATTGTCTCACACTAAGAAGAATATTTACACATACTTAATAAATATATCTTTGCTGTAGTTATAACATTTGTCCGATAGAACTTATTGCATATAATAATCCATCGCAAAGTCAACACTGTGGTTCACTTTTCAAAGACTTCCTGTCCGCTATGCCTTGTTGCATTTCCATTCCCTGTATTTGAAATTTGAGCTAGGAGTGAAATTCTAAAATGTGGGAAAGGATTGCCTACAACTACAGTTTGTCAAAAATTCTTTGTTGAGCAATGAGCTCTAATGCCTGCAGTCAGATCATTACCCTGGCTTGCTTCAGTTATAACTCTTGAAGAGTGTGAAGCTCAACTATGAAACTAGGCGGATGGTGCAAGTTGAGTAAACTCCTTACGTGATAGCCTTTCTCATATTTCCATCTTTAGGATGAGATGTTGAATCAAGGACACATTTGCCTCTCTGGTGTTTCAGCATTCTTTGAAAAAAGAGCAAAGAATTTACCTGGCCTCCTAGCCAACATTGCACCCTCAACCAACACCACCAAAAACAAATTTACTGATCATTCATCTCATTGCTGTTTATGGGGTCTTGTTTTATCTGAAATGGCTGCTACATTTGCCTACATAAGTCACTGCACTGCAAAGCGTTTAAGTTTTTTATGAAGTACATTGAGATTTTGCAAGATGCAATGTTATATTTTGGTTCGGTATGCTGCCACCTTATTTGGTCTAGCCAGAGAGATTCTTAGTCTGTAGTAGTTAGACATTAATCTTTGTTACAGTATAACTATTTACACTTCACACTAGTCAGTGTGACTCCTCCAAAAGCCACGCTGCATTTATTCTCAAGTCTCTCTCACATGTGATCTCTTACATCATCATAATAGAAGGTATTCTTTACACTCTCTCGCATTAACCCTTTCAGATCCTTACGTAAACATGCAATATAGCATTCTAAGCCTAGAAGACCAGTGGCAACTGTTTCTGCTATAGCTAATGACTCCTTTCTGTCATCTGAGAGCAGAGGTCAGAAACAGGTACAATGAATCACTGAGAACTACATTAGTAGTAATTGAGCAGACAATTGGTACTTTCAAGTCTCATTTTGGCAAGAGGTTCACAGTACAGGATTTTGAGATTTATAAAGGCTTACTACATTCGCCATAATTTGGCCATTTTAATGGAATTGGACCTGGTATCCAGCCACCTTTGAGCCTGATCTGAGTGAAATTCTCTGTTAATATGCTGAAGGTATATGCCTAGGGGAATTTAATTAAAATAACCACAACTTTATTTCATTTTGGGCCCTTACAGCTGGGAGAGAGGGGAGACTTTTATCCCACCATTCTTGGTTGAGTGCTCAGAAGTAAAAACAAATATGTGAACAATCCTGACCTCTGCATTAATATAAGTTATAACTTACTCCTATATATCATTCATTTTATTTGATAACCAGTTGAACAGATACTTTAAGATGGGCAGGTTATTGAAATTTCATTGCACATTTTTCATTCCTTCTGTCCATAGACTCAGTGACGTAAGGAATCACCTGCTTATTAATAGATAAAATAGTATGTAATTCAGTTTACATTCATGGTACCCATTTAAGAGCTTACAGAGTGTAGGTAGTTGTGATGGAGGGTTTACCCTTTAGCTTTATTCACGCTATGTTATCCTCACCTGTCCACTGTAAAACTCACTTTTGCTTATCAGATTATACTAACTGTATATGAGGGGAGCCAGGTGTGTACGTAGACACATGGCACTGTGTCATGTATGTATCTACATATGAGTGATGCCCCATAGAGACCAGAGTAACCATTAAGCTGGATTTTATGCAGCCAACAGGGGTCATGATGCTGGGCTCAAAAGGCAAGGGAAACATCACTTCGGAGTGATTCCCAGTTAAATTTAAAAGTGTTCAGGCAATTAACTGCTCAGTGCCAGGGTCCCTGTCCCTTTAAGGATGGGGATCCCAGCTCCAAAAGCTGCCGGCCAATCAGAGGGCTGACAGCTAAGCAGTCTCAGCTGTGCTACCAGAAGCGGTGGCCACTGCTGTAACTGTGGCAGGCACTTGAAGAAGAGCAGCCATAGAACCTAAGGTAAGTGGGGGCCAACTTGCTGGGACCACTCAGGCAGTTGAGTGGGGGCATGGCTTAGTAAGGGCAGAGGGGGTGGGTGATGACACAAGAGCGGCCTTTGCTGCCGGGGGCCCTCGATGGGCCACAGATTGCCCATGGAGGAGGATCCCCTTCCCCACCCAAGCCCACATGGAGGCTGCCTTGAGTTACTTGGCAGCCTCCTCACGCAGCGGAAGCAGCACCCCTCCCCCCAACCACCCCCACCAGCCCCGGGTAAAATGCCGGTGGTGGGGAGAGGCCCCTAAGTGGGCAATTAGTGTTTCTGAGCAGGAAGGCCTTCCTCGGCCTTCCCTACCTCAGAATAAACTCAAAGGTGTCAGGAAGACAACGTGCACTCCCCCCCTCCCTGCCTGCATTCCCATCCCTAGGAAGCCCATAAATTCAGCCTTTGTGTGCAGCAAGTATAATCTAATTGTATGCTATATCTAACTACCATTACAAACTTACCAGAGAAAAAGTCCAACTCACACTGACATAATGTGACTTTAACTCTGAACAAAATGGTGAACAATTTCAGAAGAGGCTTAGATAATCTCGGTGAGATTCATTGGAATGGAAATCATAGCATCAGTTAACATTTCCAATGCTTATGTAACTATAGCTATATGCAGAAACTGGAAGGTCCCTCTCTTGAAATTGTGAAGTCCAGCATGATCAGGTTACTAGTATAGGTTTTTTGACTGAGAAAGCTCAGTGAAGAATGCCATTGAGGAGAGCAGAAAAGGAGACAAGGTAAATCAAGAAGTCATAGGTTGATGGTCCCAACCTTGAAGGTTGTAGGAAATAACAACAATGAGAGAGGATATGGAAAAAAAAATGCAGAAAACGCTGGAAACACTCAACAGGTCAACCAGCTTCTGGATCAAAGGAAGGTAGGTTAACCTCCAGACTTTTCGTCAGAACAATGAGGGAGGTAAGAAGTTTTGGAGGAAGAATGAGTTAGTGTGGGAAGAGCCTTGCTGGTTCAAATAAATCTTGAGTTGTATTTTTAAATGACTTGGTTATTATACTCAGATAAAATCTCTGTAAGGGCTATATGAACAAAGTTGTTAGCCTGTTTGTTTAAATGAGTTAAAATAGTGCACGGATATATTGTTACTCGAGTCCATTAAACAGTCATTAAAAATAAAACTCAGTGAGTTCTAGCCTGTGGTAATGCAGGGAGGTGGAAGAGCATGTAGTGATTCGACTGATGCAGTAATGGAAAGTTGATGGGAAGCCTCGGGGCCGATATCACAGTGAATCTGAACTGACAGCTACACAATAAAGACACTCTTCTATTCCTTAAGCCCTTCACTGTAGCACAGTATTTTTCCCCTTTGAGGAACTCCTGAATAAAAGTGCCTTTTATAGTTAAAGGAACAAGACAGTGTAGTGAGTTCAGAGGTATGACACTTAAACTGGCTCACACTAGGAGTTAATGAGTCCTGAAGGAGTCTTGTCGGGCACTTATGTTGCTACTTTGTCACTGATAGCAATTCCAAAGTCTCAGCAAGTTGGTGATGTAAACTTAGATAAACTTGTCTTGCATTTCTTTGAGCATAGAAGATTGAAGGTTTGTCTTATCGAGGTATTTAAAAAGTTAAAAGGATTTGATAGGATAGAAATTATTTCCTCTGATGGGGACTCAAGAACAAGGTAGCACAATCTTAAAATTACAATGTGATTTGCTGCACCCGAACAATAAATTTTGCATACAAGAGGTAGAGAAAATGCTAGTTTCTGAGCAGACCTGAATAACACCAAGTAGCATATGATGCGGTGGCTTTAGTTACTAAGGTTTGCAATTAATTTTCTACAGCAACCAAGCAAAAGACAAAAGTGCTCAGGTCAACTAGTGATGGGCAACTAAGTGATGCCCACAATCCGAGAATGATTTTTTTTTAATTGGTCGAACAAAAGCCATGATGTCACACCCCAGTCCTGGCCAAATCCTGCTGCATTCCTAACCTGCCCCTATCTATTTTTGGACTTGAAAAAACTTGGCAACCCTGCTGAACCTAGAAAGATGACCTCTATGGCACCTAGCCAAGTTAAACAAATCTACCACTTTCTCTGTTTATGTACTGTTAGACAAACAGAAAAAGTGCTTCAAAGTGTGTTTGTGGAACTATAATAAGGTTTTCCCTGTGGCAGGGTGACATTGTATTAAGATCAGAAGCATTGCAGCATGTACAGCAGACAGGCAGTGCTGATGAGACAGGAAGGAGCACTGGACTGGTGATTAGCAAGAAAGGCAATGTGATGGGTGATAGAAAAAGAACTAATTAGGATCTGAATACGAATGAGTGGGAGAAGAATTTGGGAACATTGATGCAGTCACATGTCAGTAGGGCTCTGACACAAGCAAAAAAATGATGTGCAGGGTTATTTTAATTATTTTTCTCCCAATCTACCTTTTGAAAATGAGAAAATTCTGAGGTGAGAAAAAGCCAGTTTCCTGTCAAAGTTCGTCCCTCTAGTAGGGTAACTCTCATCGGATGTGGATGTCGCTGGCAAAGCCCGCATTTATTGTCCATTCCAAAATTACCCTTGAGAAGGTGATGGTGAACCACTTCCTGAACCACTGCAGTCCATGGTACACCCACAAAGCTGTTTGGTAGGGAGCTGCATGTATTTGGCCCAGCGATAGTGAAGGAACAGTGATATTTCCAAGCCTGGATGGTGTGCGACTTGAAGGGGAACTTGCAGCTGGTGGTGTGTGCCTGCTGCCCTTGTTCTTTTAGGCAATGGAGGTCACGGGTTTGGAAGAGGCTGTTGAAAAAGCATCTAACATATAACATCATAGCATCTAACAAAATGTTTAAATATCCCAAGTGTTTTTGCCTGTCGGGCTGATTATTCCAAATATTTATCATTCTTTAACGAAAGAAATTCATTTCATAACATCAGGTTTAAAATTATTTTTCAGCAAGTTTTCTTCATAATCTTCTGGTTCAATTTTCCTACCAAAAGTCCTACTTTATTTGGTTGAGTTCCACAGGCACTGGCCACACTCCGGTAACCCTCCCAATGAGACATTCTTCGCATGTGAAGCTAGATAGTGAAGGATCAATTGTAATTGTGAATGTAATTGGTGTGTGGTGGAGGGGGTAGAGGGGTCAAGGTGGGCAATATACTCAAAAGACATAATTAGAGCGAGGCCCAGCCAATTTTGCCTGCCCTCATTATAATGCGATTGGAGGGTCAGGGCCAGGAAGGATGCGTTTTTCGCACAAAGTGAGAAGAGGATGCCCAATAGCCTCTTGATGAAAACTTGGCTTGAGGTAGCAGAGGAAATGAGTCACAGGAGCATCACTCCCAGATCCAGTGCAGGAAGAGATTCAATGACCTCACAAGATCAGTAAAGCTGAGTACAGGTCATGACATTTGCACCTGGTCATTGTCAGTTTGCTTCCTCCCCACTGCATTGCATCCATCACCAGCAATCACAAGGGCATATTGTATTACCTCTCATGTTCACTCCTCAACCGTGTCCGGCCCATTTCCCGCACTTCTGCCCTCACCCCTTCCCCTCCCTCCCAGAACCACGACAAGGTTCCCCTTGTCCTCACTTTCCACCCCACCAGCCTACACATCCAAAGGATCATCCTCCGCCATTTCCGTCACCTCCAGCGTGATGCCACCACCAAACGCATCTTCCTCTCCTCTCCCCTGTCAGCATTCAGAAGGGATCATTCCCTCTGCGACACCCTGGTCCACTCCTCCATTACCCCCGACACCTTGTGCCCTTCCCACGGCACCTCCCCATACAATCACAGGAGGTGTAATACTAGCCCTTTTACCTCCTCTCTCCTCACTATTCAAGACCCCAAACACTCCTTTCAGGTGAATCAGTGATTTACTTGTACTTCTTTCAATTTAGTATACATTATAATGAGGGGGTTTAAACTAATTCAGCAGGGGGATGGGAACCTAAATTGTAGTTCCAGTGTGCAGGATGTTGAGAGTAGTGAGGTCAGGGATAAGGTTATAAGGACACAAGAGGGCACTGGCAAGCAAGAGCTTGGTTTAAAATGTGTCTACTTCAACGCCAGGAGCATCCGGAATAAGGTGGGTGAGCTTGCAGCATGGGTTGGTACCTGGGATCTCGATGTTGTGGCCATTTCAGAGACATGGGTAGAGCAGGGACAGGAATGGATGTTGCGGGTTCCGGGATTTAGATGTTTCACTAAGAACAGAGAAGATGGTAAAAGAGGGGGGGGTGTGGCATTGTTAATCAAGGAAAATATTACAGCGGCAGAAAGGACGTTTGAGGACTCGTCCACTGAGGTAGTCTGGGCCGAGGTTAGAAACAGGAGAGGAGAGGTCACCCTGTTGGGAGTTTTCTATAGACCTCCAAATAGTTCCAGAGATGTAGAGGAAAGGATAGCAAAGATGATTCTTGACAGGAGCGAGAGTAACAGGGTAGTGGTTATGGGGGACTTTAACTTTCCAAATATTGACTGGAAATACTATAGTTCGAGTACTTTAGATGGGTCTGTTTTTGTCCAGTGTGTGCAGGAGGGTTTTCTGACACAGTATGTAGACAGGCCAACCAGGGGCGATGCCACATTGGATTTGGTACTGGGTAATGAACCCGGCCAGGTGTTAGGTTTAGAAGTTGATGAGCACTTTGGTGATAGTGATCACAATTCGGTTAGGTTTACCTTAGTGATGGGCAGGGACAGGCATATACAGCAGGGCAAGAATTATAGCTGGGGGAAAGGAAATTATGATGCGATTAGGCAAGATTTAGGATGCGTAGGATGGGGAAGGAAACTGCAGGGGATGGGCACAATCGAAATGTGGAGCTTATTCAAGGAACAGCTACTGCGTGTCCTTGATAAGTATGTACCTGTCAGGCAGGGAGGAAGTTGTCAAGCGAGGGAGCCGTGGTTTACTAAAGAAGTTGAAGAGCTTGTCAAGAGGAAGAAGAAGGCTTATGTTAGGATGAGACGTGAAGGCTCAGTTAGGGCGCTTGAGAGTTACAAGCTAGCCAGGAAGGATCTAAAGGGAGAGATAAGAAGAGCAAGGAGAGGACACGAGAAGTCATTGGCGGATAGGATCAAAGAAAACCCTAAGGCTTTCTATAGGTATATCAGGAATAAAAGAATGACTAGAGATAGGTTAGGGCCAATCAAGGATAGTAGTGGGAAGTTGTGTGTGGAATCGGAGGAGATAGGGGAAGTGTTAAATGAATATTTTTCGTCAGTATTTACAGTGGAGAAAGAAAATGTTGTCGAGGAGAATACTGAGATACAGACTACTAGGCTAGATGGGATTGAGGTTCACAAGGAGGAGGTGTTAGCAATTTTGGAAAGTGTGAAAATAGATAAGTCCTCTGGGCCAGATGGGATTTATCCTAGGATTCTCTGGGAAGCCAGGGAGGAGATTGCAGAGCCTTTGTCCTTGATTTTTATGTCGTCATTGTCGACAGGAATAGTGCCGGAAGACTGGAGGATAGCAAATGTTGTCCCCTTGTTCAAGAAGGGGAGTAGAGACAGCCCTGGTAATTATAGACCTGTGAGCCTTACTTCGGTTGTGGGTAAAATGTTGGAAAAGGTTATAAGAGATAGGATTTATAATCATCTTGAAAAGAATAAGTTCATTAGAGATAGTCAGCACGGTTTTGTGAAGGGTAGGTCGTGCCTCACAAACCTTATTGAGTTTTTTGACAAGGTGACCAAACAGGTGGATGAGGGTAAAGCCGTGGATGTGGTCTATATGGATTTCAGTAAGGCGTCTGATAAACTTCCCCACGGTAGGCTATTGCAGAAAATAGATCAGAAAATTGGATCAGAAATTGGCTAGCTGAAAGAAGACAGAGGGTGGTGGTTGATGGTAAATGTTCATCCTGGAGTATAGTTTCTAGTGGTGTACCGCAAGGATCTGTTTTGGGGCCACTGCTGTTTGTCATTTTTATAAATGACCTGGATGAGGGTGTAGAAGGGTGGGTTGGTAAATTTGCGGATGACACAAAGGTCGGTGGAGTTGTGGATAGTGCCGAAAGATGTTGTAGGTTACAGAGGGACATAGATAGGCTGCAGAGCTGGGCTGAGAGATGGCAAATGGAGTTTAATGCGGAAAAGTGTGAGGTGATTCACTTCGGAAGGAGTAACAGGATTGCAGAATACTGGGCTAATGGGAAGATTCTTGGTAGTGTAGATGAGCAGAGAGATCTTGGTGTCCAGGTACATAAATCCCTGAAAGTTGCCACCCAGGTTAATCGAGCTGTTAAGAAGGCATATGGTGTGTTAGCTTTTATTAGTAGGGGGATCGAGTTTAGGAGCCACGAGGTCATGCTGCAGCTGTACAGAACTCTGGTGCGGCCGCACCTGGAGTATTGCGTGCAGTTCTGGTCACCGCATTATAGGAAGGATGTGGAAGCTTTGGAAAAGGTGCAGAGGAGATTTACTAGGATGTTGCCTGGTATGGAGGGAAGGTCTTATGAGGAAAGGCTGAGGGACTTGAGGTTGTTTTCGTTAGAGAGAAGGAGGAGAAGAGGTGACTTAATAGAGACATATTAGGGCGGCGCAGTGGTTAGCACTGCAGTCTCACAGCTCCAGGGACCCGGGTTCAATTCCAAGTTCTCCCTGTGTCTGCGTGGGTTTCCTCCGGGTGCTCTGGTTTCCTCCCACAAGCCAAAAGACTTGCAGGTTGGTAGGTAAATTGGCCATTATAAATTGTCACTAGTATAGGTAGGTGGTAGGGAAATATAGGGACAGGTGGGGATGTTTGGTCGGAATATGGGATTAGTGTAGGATTAGTATAAATGGGTGGTTGATGTTCGGCACAGACTCGGTGGGCCGAAGGGCCTGTTTCAGTGCTGTAAAAAAAAAAGAGAAAAAAAGAATAAGATAATCAGAGGGTTGGACAGGGTGGATAGTGAGAGCCTTTTTCCTCGGATGGTGATGGCAAACACGAGGGGACATAGCTTTAAGTTGAGGGGTGATAGATATAGGACAGATGTCAGAGGTAGTTTCTTTACACAGAGAGTAGTAGGGGCGTGGAACGCCCAGCCTGCAACAGTAGTAGACTCGCCAACTTTAAGGGCATTTAAGTGGTCATTGGATAGACATATGGATGAAAATGGAATAGTGTAGGTCAGATGGTTTCACAGGTCGGCGCAACATCGAGGGCTGAAGGGCCTGTACTGCGCTGTAATGTTCTATGTTCTATAGTATACTGTTTTCGCTGCTCACAATGCGGTCTCCTCTACATTGGGGAGACCAAACACAGATTGGGTGACTGCTTTGCAGAACACCTCTGCTCAGTCCAAAAACATGATCCCGAGCTTCTGATCGCTTGCCATTTCAACGCACTCCCCTGCTCTCATACCCACATCTCTGTCCTAGGCCTGGTGCAGTGTTCCAGTGAACATCAATGCAAACTCGAGCAACAGCACATCATTTTCTGATTAGGCACGCATTAGTACGGAGGGAGTGTTAATGACAGAATAATGAGCAGCCCTAGTGAAAAGCACAAAAATCAAAAAAACAGTTGCCAAAAGCACAAACATGAGGAAACCAGTCGGCAGGCACTGGGTAAAAAAACAAAAAAAACATGGAACAAAATAAAATCAAAATAGAAAAGGGCCAGTCAAGCTCTGAAATTATTGAACTTAATGTTCAATGACCTTTCATCAGAACTGGCAAAGGTTAGAAACAATGACTCTGCTTCTCTCTCCACAGATGCGGCCAGACCTGCTGAGTATTTCCAGCACTTTCTGTTTTTATCTCACTTACTCCTTGCTGTCTTCACTCCTTTTCTTAGCTGCATGCTCTTCTCACCTGGAGTCATTTTCAGAACCTCCTCATGGCTCCTTCCTCAATTCATACTCAAGTCCCTAAGATCTCGCTCAACACCTCCCCATCCTCCTCGCATCTTGCTTCTTCCTGCTGTCAGCTTATATACTCCATGCATATGCCCAAACACGTGTTCTTGCCACTCATAATTCTCTCTTCCCCTTCCATGGGAAAAGACAGCACACATGAGTGGCGAGTATATATAGCGATGCACAAGACATTGCAGTTGTATGCGATAGACTGGGTGGACCAGAGAGCCTTTTCCTGTTTTTTATTGTACGTATGTTTATTTGTATAACATGAGGGAGAGAAGTAAGATTTGGAGAGGAGCAGCTGACATCATGGCCTTGCAAGTAAAGCAAGAGACTATGGAAATAAGTACACATCGAGAGCAAGCCACATTGGAGGTACAGAGGGTGGTGGCTTCTCTAAGCAGTGTGAGTGCGCATCATTTGTACCCCTTCATGATCCATAGGCAAGTGTACTGTCATTCAACTTCCACATTTCAGGAGCATAGGTGACTCCAGTCCCACTCTGATGACTCACCAAAGAGTGATATGCTCTCCGAACTCTGTTGCGCAGGGCAAAGATCTGACTTCAGGGTCTTGGCCATGAAAGAAAAGATGCTTAATGCACACCAATGATTATATGATATATTGGAAGGTCTGTCAAAGACTTTGAGCACCATGTCTTAGTGTATAGAGAATACATTCATCAGGTGTGGAGTTCTGTCCATGGTATTACTATTTTGCATGCTACCTTGAAGCAGGACCCTCCCAGCAGGAGTGTGGTTCCCCAGTCTTTGCAGCTTTCATAGAAGTTCAGATAGCTAACAGACTCTTGACTCCAGTGTCTACTCCAGTTGGGAAAGAGTGATGGATAAACTGATGGATCACATGGACAGAAACTTTCATGGTATTACTCATCTATGCATGTGCATAGATCTTTGAAGGTGCCAAGACATATTGAGAGAGTGGTTAATGAAGCATTCGGGATCTTGGGCTTCATAAATAGAGGCACAGAGTACGAAAGCAGGGAAGTTTTGCTGGACCTTTAGAGAGCTCTGGTTAGGCCCCAACTGGAGTATTATGTCCAGTTTTAGACCCCACACTTCAGGAAGGATGTCAAGGTCCTTGACAGGGTGCAGAGGAGATTAACCAGAATGGTTCCAAGAATGGAAAAATTTAGTTACAAGGTTAGGTTTGAAAAGCTGGGTTTGTTCTCCTTAAAACAAAGGAGATTGAGGGGAGATTTAATAGAAGTGTACAAGATTATGACAGGCTGAGGTAAGTTAGACAAGGAAAAACTGTTCCCATTAACTGTTGGTACAAGGACTAGGGGACACAGATTGAAGGCTTCGGGCAAGAGATGCAGGGGAAATACGAAGAAGCACGTTTTTACGCAGCGGGTGGTAATGACCTGGAACTCGCTGCCCACAAGGGTGGTGGAAGTGGAGAAAATCAATGACTTCAAGAGGAAGTTGAATGGCCACCTGAGAGAAATAGACTTGCAGGGCAACGGGAATCGAGCCAGAGAGTGGGACTAGCAGCATAGCTCCGTGGAGAGCAGGCATGGATGTGATGGGCCGAATGGCCTCCTTCGGCACCATAAATGACTCTATGACTCCTGCAGTGTGCTCTCCCGTAGATCAAAGTGATGAGTGCAACCCCATGATGGTGGTACTGCAGGATGGGCAAGTGTTGCCGTCTCTCAGGATAGCAGCACATCTGCTCCCTCACATCCTCTCCCCTCAACCAATACGCGCAATAGTACTTGAAAGTTGGCCAGACCATATAGCCCCGGTAGCAACTGAAGAGCTATAGTCTGCAGATACACCCTCATGGGCACAAGTTCCCAGAAGCCATCGGCCAAGAGCATTTGGAACTTTGGTGTGCAGGATGTCTACGCAGCGGTTTATGAGTCTGCCTTGTCAGTAATTCATTGATGTAAAAGTAGGCTGAATGATTCAAATCTTATGCAATGCAGGATTAAAGGAGCGATTTCTGAGGTCACCAGGACTGATACTGCAAGGAGGATTGATTTCCATTTTAATGGAAGGGTTACTGAGCTGTTGAGCAATTAAGGCATTCTTGCAATTCTAGCTGCAAAGCTTTACACTGGCCCAGTTTCCCCTGCTTCTCCCTCACCTTCACTCATCTGTTCCTCAGCAGGTGAAGACTCTTCTTGGCCATCTGCCTCCTCCAGCTACTGTCCTCTCTGGATAATGATATTATCCAGGAAGCAAGAGGCCATTATTATGTGGGACACTTGCCGGAGCATATTGCAGGGAACTATAACAACTCTTGTTATACTTGAACTGCTCAGGCATGCTGGAGTTGCCAAGGGGTGTCATAAAGCATGGTAGAAATGGGAAAGGACTTGTTCTTAAGCAATCCTCAAAAGTCCTGTCAGGTTGGAAAAGTGGGTGAGTTATTTTACTGATGAAAGATGAATGCAACATAAAAGCTGGGAATAGAGCACAGACTTGCATGATCTTTTTGTTGTAATCACATAAAAGCTCAGGTTATTCTTGAGGTGTCCTGATAGTAGCATGAGTGCAGTTAATACTGCTTTGCACTCGGGGGAAACAAGCCATTCCAAGGCCCTCTTATTTTCACTGCCATTAATGGGAAATGATATAGAAAAATAAAAAACTTATATTTTACACCTTCAGGATGTCCAAGGACTTTCATGGTCGATGAAATATAATCACTGTTGTCATGTGGGAGCCAGTTTACGCAGATCAAACTCCCATAGCAATGTGAGAATGGTCAGATAATATATTTTTTTATTCATTCTACACTTCTCACTCAAGTGTCATGTGAATACTGGCTGAAACTTCCCCTAGCCTGGTGTTATGACCAGGTGAGGAAGGAGTCTCAGGCTCCCCTCTCACCCCTTCTCTGGTTTGGCCGTAGCAGGGTTTATCTTTTTAAATACAGTGGTTTTAACTTACCACCTCAACGAGCCCTTGCTCACTGTTCCTCGAATATAATTACAAATGAACCAATCAGACAGCTTTTCTTGGATTTAAACAAGAAAGATATGTTTATTAACTTATCTAAACCAGTTAAAATTAATAAAGTAGGCCACACTTCCACACTCGCATGCATACGAGAGGCACACACCCACACGAATAGATACAGAGGGGAAGAAAGAGTTGTGAGGTTGAAGTAAAAGTTTGTAAGAAATGAAATTCAGATACTGGGTTGTAATGTCCTTAATTGAAGTTAAAGTCTTAGAGTCCTTGCTAGGGGCCACGTGCACAATTTCAGGCTTGCTTCCCTGGTTCCAGAAGGCCGAAGGTAGGTGTCAACTGTCTTCTTGGGTGCCTGTAAAGTTCTCTAGTCTTGAGATTTAAAAGCTGCCACCATGGTTTCCCTGGAGATTTGCTGGAGGGAGAGAGACAGAGAGAGAGAAAGAGACTTTTCTCTTTCAGTTCAGTTGCAGTCTCTTTGTTTTCTGAGGCACAATCCAAAAACCTCAGTGTTACACCAGCAGGTATGTCATGCGACCATCCATTTGTTTGAAACAGAAGTCCTTGGAGGGTTGTTGAAATTTCAGTCTCTTTCAGGCATACTTGGTGAGGTTGGTTTGGCTCTTACAAAATCAAAAGGGTGTTGATTTCTTTTTATTACCCCTATTGACAAAATGAATCTCACTAATTGAATCAGTGAGCATCCCCATTACTCCAGCTAGACTGGTACTTTACTTCTGTCCCTCAGCCAGCCTTTGTCTTCTCAAAATGCAAATGTGCTCGGCCATTTTTTAACTGTTCAGTTCTGCTTTGCAAAAAGTTGTTTACAAAGTCCATTAAAAGTTTCAAGCAGTGTTCCTAATATTTCCATTTGGGCATGTGTGATTTCCGTCACACTGGGAACACTAAGACTAATAGTACCACTTTTACTGCTACCCCAGATGAAATCAGCTAACTTACTACAGGATCTTAGATCAAGCCTGGAGCATTCCTTTCCTGTAGGCCTCAGTTGTACACTGGGCAATTCTTCAGTCAACTGAATTATCAGGGCTTTGACTGCTGTCTCATTATTTTTTGCAATTAGGACCATAGGAAATAAGAGCAGGAGTAGGCCATCCACCATTCACCAGATTATGGATGATCTTCTACCTCACCACTTTCTTCTTCTTCTTCTTCTTCTTTGGCCTCCTTATCTTGAGAGACAATGGATAAGCGCCTGGAGGTGGTCAGTGGTTTGTGAAGCAGCGCCTGGAGTGGCTATAAAGGCCAATTCTAGAGTGACAGACTTTTCCACAGGTGCTGCAGATAAACTTGGTTGTCGGGGCTGTTACACAGTTGGCTCTCTCCTTGCGCTTCTGTCTTTTTTCCTGCCAACTGCTAAGTCTCTTCGACTCGCCACACTTTAGCCCCGCCTTTATGGCTGCCCGCCAGCTCTGGCAATCGCTGGCAACTGACTCCCACGACTTGTGATCAATGTCACAGGACTTCATGTCGCGTTTGCAGATGTCTTTAAAGCGGAGACATGGACGGCAGGTGGGCCTGATACCAGTGACGAGCTCGCTGTACAATGTGTCCTTGGGGATCCTGCCATCTTCCATGCGGCTCACATGGCCAAGCCATCTCAGGCGCCGCTGGCTTAGTAGGGTGTATATGCTGGGGATGTTTGCCGCCTCGAGGACTTCTGTGTTGGAGATATGGTCCTGCCACCTGATGCCAAGGATTCTCCGGAGGCAGCAAAGATGGAATGAATTGAGATGTCGCTCTTGGCTGACGTACGTTGTCCAGGCCTCGCTGCCATAGAGCAAGGTACTGAGGACACAGGCTTGATACATCGGACTTTTGTGTTCTGTGTCAGTGCGCCATTTTCCCACACTCTCTTGGCCAGAATGGACATAGCAGAGGAAGCCTTTCCCATGCGCTTGTTGATTTCTGCATCGAGAGACAGGTTACTGGTGATAGTTGAGCCTAGGTAGGTGAACTCTTGAACCACTTCCAGAGTGTGGTCGCCGATATTTATGGATGGGGCATTTTTGATGTCCTCTCCCATGATGTTCGTTTTCTTGAGGCTGATGGTTAGGCCAAATTCGGTGCAGGCAGCCGCAATCCTGTCGATGAGTCTCTGCAGACACTCTTCAGTGTGAGATGTTAATGCAGCATCGTCAGCAAAGAGGAGTTCCCTGATGAGGACTTTCCTTACTTTGGTCTTCGCTCTTAGACGGGCAAGGTTGAACAAACTGCCACCTGATCTTGTGTGGAGGAAAATTCCTTCTTCTGAAGACTTGAATGCATGTGAGAGCAGCAGGGAGAAGAAGATCCCAAACAGTGTAGGTGCGAGAACACAGCCCTGTTTCACGCCACTCAGGATAGGAAAGGGGTCTGATGAGGCACCGCTATGCTGAATTGTGCCTTCCATATCGTCATGGAATGAGGTGATGATACTTAGTAGCTTTGGTGGGCATCTAATCTTTTCTAGTAGTCTGAAGAGACCACGTCTGCTGACGAGGTCAAAAGCTTTGGTGAGATCAATGAAAGCAACGTAGAGGGGCATCTCACCACCATTTTCCGCATTATCCCTATATCCCTTGATATCTTTAATATCCAGAAATCTATTGATCTCTGTCTTGAACATACTCAATGACTGAGCCTCCACAGCCCTATTGGATGGAGAATTCCAAAGATTCACCACACTCTGAGTGAAGAAGTTCCTCCTCATCTCAGTCCTAAATGGCCTACCTCTTATTCTGAGACTGTGACCCCTGGATCTAGACCACCCTCCCCACCACCCCCACCCCCACCCCCAGCCAGGGGAAACATCCTTCCCGCATCAACCCTGTGGAGCCCTGTAAGAATTTTATATCCTTCAATGAGATCAACTCTCATTCTTCTAAACTCCAGAGAATACAGGTCCAGTCTCCTCAATCTCTCCTCATAGAACAATCCTACCATCCCAGGAATCAGTCCGGTGAACCTCCATTGCACTCCCTCTATGGCAAGTGCATCCTTCAGAAGGTAAGGACACCAAAACTGTACACAATTCTCCAGGTGCGGTCTCACCAAGGTTCTATACAATTGCAGCAAGACTTCTTTACTCCTGTACTCAAATCCTCTTGCAATAAAGGCCAAAATAGCATTTGCCTTCCTAATTGCTTGCCGCACCTGCATGTTAACTTTCAGTGACTTATGAACAAGGACACCCTTTGGACATCAACACATCCCAATCTCTCACCATTTAAGAAATATTCTTCATTTCTGATTTTCTACCAAAGTGGATAACATCACATTTTTCCACATTACATTCCATCTGCCATGTTCTTGCCCATTCACTTAGCCTGTCTAAATCCCCTTGAAGCCTCTTTGCATCCTCCTCACAACTCACATTCCCATCTAAATAAAAGCAAAATACTGCAGATGCTGGAAATCTGAAATAAAAACAAGAAATGCTGGAAATACTCAGCAGGTCTAGCAGCATCTGTGGAAAGAGAAGCAGAGTTCTGAAGAAGGCTCACTAACCTGAAACGTTAACTCTGACCTGAAACGTTAACTCTACTTCTCTCTCCACAGACCTGCTGAGTATTTCCAGCATTTCTAGTTTTTATTTCACATTCCCACCTAGTTTTGAGTTATCAGCAAACTTGGAAATATAACTTTTTTCTCCCACCTCAAAATCGTTTCTATAAATTGTGAACAGCTTGGGCCCAAACACTGATCCTTGCGGTACCCCACTAGTCAGAGCTTTCCAACTTGAGAATGACCCATTCATTCCTACTCTCTGTTTTGTGTCCATTAAGCAATTCTCAATCCATGCCAATATACTACCCCCAAACCCATGTGCTCTAATTTTGCTTACTAACCTCTTGTGTGGGACCTTATCAAAAGCCTTCTGATAATCCAAATACACCACATCCACTAGTTCCCCCTTATCTATTCTGCTAGTTACATCCTCAAAAAAACTCTAACATGTTTGTCAAACTTGATTTCCCTTTCATAAATCCATGTTGTCTCTGCCCAATCCGACCACTATTTTATGTGTCCAGTTATCACATCCTTTATAATAGATTCTAGCATTTTCCCGGTGAACATTCGAACATTCGAATTAGGAGCAGGAGTAGGCCACTCGGCCCCTCGAGCCTGCTCCACCATTCAATAAGATCATGGCTGATCTGATTATAACCTTGACTCCACATTCCAGCCTACCCCCAATAACTTTTCACCCCCTTGCTTATCAAGAATCTATCTACCTCTGGCTTAAAAATATTTAAAGACTCTGCTTCCACTGCCTTTTGAGGAAGAGTTCCAAAAACTCACAACCCTCTGAGAGCAAAGATTTCTCCTCACCTCTGTCTTAAATGGGCGACTCTTTATTTTTAAACAGTGATCCCTAGTTCGAGATTCTCCCACAAGGGGAAACATCCTTTCCACATCCACCCTGTTAAGACCCCTCAGGATCTTACATGTTTCAATCAAGTCACCTCTTGCTCTTCTAAACTCCAGCAGATACAAACCTAGCCTGTCCAACCTTTCCTCATAAGACAACCTGCTCATTCCAGGTATTAGTCCAGAGAGCTACTACTGATTCTCATATCCAAGAAGGTTATGTCTTACAAATTGGCAATGAGGATGAGATACGAGTGAAAATTATGGCACGCCCAAATCTATGGATGAATTGGTCATTAAATATGTTGCAGGGAATTTCCCCCTCTGGGAGGGGTGAATACGGGTCATTATAGATAGTAGTGGTCGCGTGTACAGGGCTGATCAGTGGATGTAGGGATCCTTTTGCAGGTTAGGAAGTCACAACAGATGTGAAAAGAAGATGCTTTTCAGGGAGGGGTAGTTATGGGTTAATCCCAGGGACTGTATCCCCGTTTGGTCACAAGAAGATGTCCCTAAGTAAGGTATGGGTTAGGTTAAGGGAAGAAATTGAGGAATTCAAGGCAAAGGCAAGTCACCGAGAAGTGGTACTGAATAGACTGCCGAAATAACTGAATGAGGAATGGGAAAGATGGAAAAAGGATAATTAAGAGTTCCAATAGGGAAAGGAAAGATGGTGCATTTAAAAACAGTACCTAGAGAGTCAGTGTATGGTTAAGAGTAGGGTAAGTGAATCCTGGAGGGAAGAAGCGTACAGCCAGAAGCAAAAGGTAAAAAAGGTTGAGGAAGATAATGAAGATGCGAAAGCATCAATCAAAATGCAGATTCAGGATGGAGAATGGAATCGCCCCAGGGAGGGATTGGTGCCATCTGGTTAATGGCATACCAGAGTCCAATTAAAAGGAAGAAAATAAAGAAGTTAAACGACCCACAGCAAAAGTTAAAATACTGTGAGAAAGGAAAAAAACAGCTAGAGTGTGTGTGTGGTGGGAAGCTTCCTGCAAATGATCTTTGAATGAAAGATCATTTTTTTCCAGTTTGTGTGAGAATGTGTGCGTGTGTGTGTGTGATTTATGTGCCTCTGGTGCACCTGAGCTCCGGGAGACCGGGAGCTGTGATGTTTTTGAGGAGGAACAGATGGAAGCAGCTGAGGACAACCCAATCCTCGCTGCCTACAAGACCCCCCCGATGTCACCCGAGCGGCACAAACCCTGCATGAAAAATCAGGAGGGGTTTCTGAGCCCAACCAACGTGAAACTGCTTGCGCACACGATGGGTATGCAGGAACATCCCGAAGGACTGGGACTAGCGAGGACAAATGGTATGGGAAGCAACAACTAATTTTTAGTAAAAAATGGGTGTAAGAATTGCTTCCATTAATGTGCGTAGCATTAAATCTACTACGCGATGTGTTTCAACCTTGGATTACCTTGCCAAGGTCAAAGCTGACCTACTGTTTCTGCAGGAGTGTGGAATACCACACCTCAGCACCTACAGGCAGTGGTCGCGATGGTGGTCCCACGGGCCATCGATCTGGTCGGGGGGTAATGACTGCCGTTCCTCCGGCCTGGGTATTCTGCTGCGGGGAGGTAACTTCACCATCTCCGAAGTTAAGGAGGTGGTGGGCGGCCGCCTCCTCGTAGCAGACATGATGTACAACAACGCTCCGCTCCGGTTGATCAACGTGTACGCCCCGGTACAACGCAGCGAGCGGCTGACCGTCTTCCAGCAGCTCCCACTGCTGCTGGCGACGTCCAGGCAGGTCATCCTAGGCGGTGACTTCAACTGCATCATCGATGCGGCTGGACGATCCGGCAGTGACGACAGCAAACTGGACGCTACATCCAGATTCCTAATAGAAACAGTTAAGGATGCCAAACTGCACGACGTCTTCAGCAAACCTGCAGACGGAGCGCAGCGCAGATACACATGGTCAAGATCGGACGGGTCTGCCCGTTCCAGGATTGACTTCCTGTTTGTGTCCCGTGCTGTCACGGTCGGATCCACCGACGTCAAGCCGGTGTTCTTCTCCGACCACTGCCTCTTACTGGCCGACTGTCACTTACAGGACGACCAGCGGGTTGGCAGAGGGACGTGGAAGCTCAATGCGACACTGCTGACCCCAGAGAACGTTGAGGAACTCAAAAGGGATTACAATGGTTGGAGGACCGTGAAACCCCTCTTTGAGTCTCCAGTTCACTGGTGGGAAGCGATTAAGGAGAACATCAAGAGGTTCTTCATCCACAAAGGTGTTCAGAAGGCGAGAGAGAGACAGAGGGAACTGTCCCGACTCCAGAAAATTATGCAAAATCTACTCCGGTTGCAGTCAATGGGGGTCGAGGTCAAGGAGGACCTCCAAGAGGTGAAGAGCCAGCAGGCCTCGCTCTTTGCCAAGGAGGCCTCCAAGATCATCTTCAGGTCCAGAGTCCGCTCCATCGAGCAGGATGAGACGTGCTTGCGTTACTTCTTCCAAAAGGTACACAGAGAGAGCTCTGTTATCAGCAGCCTGAAGGAAGAAGATGGCTCGGTAACGTCTTCGCAGTCCGACATACAAAGGATCAGCAAATCCTTTTATGCTGGGCTGTATGACGCGAAGCCCACAGACAGCAGAGCCTCCCAGTCCTTCCTGTCATCTATCACAGAGGTCTTAGATGACAGCAGGAGGGAGAGACTGGACAAGCCGCTAATTCTGGACGAGCTGACAAAGGCCGTCGAGTCTTTCGAGACGAGTAAAACTCCCGGGAGCGACGGCTTACCGGTCGAGTTGTACTCGGCCCTGTGGGACTGGGTCGGCCCGGACCTGCTGGAAGTATACGAGAGTATGCTCCTGGCCGGCAGCATGTCAGAATCCATGAGAAAAGGCATCATCACCCTCATTTACAAGCAGAAGGGGGAGAGGGCAGAAATCAGAAATTGGCGGCCCATCTCACTGCTTAATGTTGATTACAAGATTCTGTCCAAAGTCATAGCCAGTCGAGTCAAGTCTGCTCTGGAGTTGGTGATTCACCCCGATCAGACCTGTACTGTACCCGGCAGGAAGATCTCTGATAGTCTCGCGCTACTCAGGGATACGATCGCCTACGTACGGGACAGGAGGGTGGACACCTGCCTCATCAGCCTGGACCAGGAGAAGGCTTTTGACAGGATATCGCACACCTACATGATGGACGTGCTTTCCAAAATGGGGTTTGGGGAGGGAATCTGCAATTGGATCCAACTGCTCTACACAAACATCAGCAGCGCAGTCTCAATCAACGGGTGGGAATCGGAAAGTTTCCCGATCAAATCTGGAGTCAGACAGGGCTGCCCTCTGTCCCCGGTCTTGTTTGTTTGCTGTATTGAACCCTTTGCTGAGTCTATTAGGAAGGATGCGAGCATGAGAGGGGTGACAATCCCAGGCAGCGGAGGCACTCAGGTCAAAACCTCCCTGTACATGGATGACGTCGCCGTCTTCTGCTCGGATCCGCTGTCCGTGCGCAGACTGATGAGCATCTGCGACCAGTTCGAACTGGCCTCGGGAGCCAAAGTTAACCACGGCAAGAGCGAGGCCATGTTCTTTGGCAACTGGGCTGACCGATCCTTTGTCCCCTTCACCGTCAGGTCAGATTACCTGAAGGTGCTGGGGATATGGTTCGGAAGGGCCGGGGCGTGCACCAAAACATGGGAGGAGCGAGTAGCCAAGGTACGACAAAAGTTGGGCATGTGGGGGCAGCGATCTCTCTCCATTGTGGGTAAGAACCTGGTCATCAGGTGCGAGGCGCTCACGTTGTTGCTCTACGTGGCGCAGGTCTGGCCCATACCCCACTCCTGCGCCGTGGCAGTCACCCGAGCAATATTCCGCTTCGTCTGGGGATCTAAAATGGACCGGGTCCGGAGGGACACGATGTTCAAATCTCTGGATAAGGGCGGGAAAAATGTACCCAACGTGGCCCTCATCCTGATGACCACCTTCGTGTGCGGCTGCATCAAGCTGTGCGTAGATCCGCAGTACGCAAACTCCAAGTGTCACTACGTGCTGAGGTTCTATCTGTCCCCGGTGTTGCGAAGGATGGGCCTGGTCACATTGCCGCGGAACGCTCCGTGCAGTTGGGCGGTGCCGTACCACCTATCCTTCGTGGAGCAGTTTCTGCGGGAAAACACCTTTGACCACCGGTCCATCAGGCAGTGGTCTGCACGGAATGTCCTCAAGGCCCTACGGGAAAAGGAAACGGTGGATCCTGTCGGATGGTTCCCCGAGCAGACCGTCAAAGTCATTTGGCGGAATGCCTCATCACCAGAACTTTCAAACAAGCACCAAGATGTAGCTTGGCTGTTGGTGAGAAGGGCCCTCCCCGTCAGATCCTTCATGCACGCCCGAAGTCTCGCCCCCTCCGCGCAATGCCCCCGCGGTGGCTGTGGTGGGGAAGAGACGGTTGCCCACCTCCTCCTGGAATGTGTCTTTGCAAAGCAGGTGTGGAAAGAGATGCAGTGGTTTTTGTCAAGGTTCATCCCAAGCAGCTCTGTAACACAGGAGTCTGTGCTCTACGGGCTGTTCCCAGGGACGCACACCGAGACAAACATCAACTGCTGCTGGAGGGCTATCAATTCGGTGAAAGACGCCCTTTGGTCTGCCCGAAACTTGCTGGTCTTCCAGCGCAAAGAGTTGTCCACCGCCGAATGTTGCAGACTGGCACATTCCAAGGTCCAGGACTACGTGCTGAGGGACGCACTAAAGCTTGGGGCAGCCGCAGCAAAGGCTCAATGGGGAAAGACCACAGTGTAAGGTTCCCCCACCAAGCTGGACTGAGGGGCTGGATCCATGGGAAACCCCTCGAACTGTATCGTTAATATTCTCAATTGCTGTAAATGTAAAACTGTAATTGACATGACAATTGTGAAACAGAAGGGTTGGGAAGAAACTCATGACAGTATTGAAAGAAACTGATCTCTTTTGCAATGTTTGTATTTTTTGGTGTGGTTTGGAAACCGTTTGGCAATGTAATTTTTACAGATTTTTATGAATAAAGTATATTTTGGAAATAAAAAAATAAAAAAAAAATTTATGGTTCGAAGGGCCGGGGCGTGCACCAAAACATGAGAGGAGCGAGTAGCCAAGGTACGACAAAAGTTGGGCATGTGGGGGCAGCGATCTCTCTCCATTGTGGGTAAGAACCTGGTCATCAGGTGCGAGGCGCTCACGTTGTTGCTCTACGTGGCGCAGGTCTGGCCCATACCCCACTCCTGCGCCGTGGCAGTCACCCGAGCCATTTTCCGCTTCGTCTGGGGATCTAAAATGGACCGGGTCCGGAGGAACACGATGTTCAAATCTCTGGACAAGGGCGGGAAAAATGTACCCAACGTGGCCCTCATCCTGATGACCACCTTCGTGTGCGGCTGCATCAAGCTGTGTGTAGATCCGCAGTACGCAAACTCCAAGTGTCACTACGTGCTGAGGTTCTATCTGTCCCCGGTGTTGCGAAGGATGGGCCTGGTCACATTGCCGCGGAACGCTCCGTGCAGTTGGGCGGTGCCGTACCACCTATCCTTCGTGGAGCAGTTTCTGCGGGAAAACACCTTTGACCACCGGTCCATCAGGCAGTGGTCTGCACGGAATGTCCTCAAGGCCCTACGGGAAAAGGAAACGGTGGATCCTGTCGGATGGTTCCCCGAGCAGACCGTCAAAGTCATTTGGCGGAATGCCTCATCACCAGAACTTTCAAACAAGCACCAAGACGTAGCTTGGCTGGTGGTGAGAAGGGCCCTCCCCGTCAGATCCTTCATGCACACCTGAGGTCTCGCCCCCTCCGCACAGTGCCCCCGCGTTGGCTGTGGTGGGGAAGAGACGGTTGCCCACCTCCTCCTGGAATGTGTCTTTGCAAAGCAGGTGTGGAAAGAGATGCAGTGGTTTTTGTCGAGGTTCATCCCAAGCAGCTCTGTAACACAGGAGTCTGTGCTCTACGGGCTGTTCCCAGGGACGCTCACCAAGACAAACATCAACTGCTGCTGGAGGACTATCAATTCGGTGAAAGACGCCCTTTGGTCTGCCGGAAACTTGCTGGTCTTCGAGCGCAAAGAGTTGTCCACCACCGAATGTTGCAGACTGGCACATTCCAAGGTCCAGGACTACGTGCTGAGGGACGCATTAAAGCTTGGGGCAGCCGCAGCAAAGGCTCAATGGGGAAAGACCACAGTGTAAGGTCCCCCCCACCAAGCTGAACTGAGGTGCTGGATCCATGGGAAAGCCCTCAAACTGTATCGGGAAAATTTAGTGTGCTGTAAAAGGTAAAAATGTATATGGCATGACAAACGAAATGGAAGGGTTGTGAGGCAACACATGATTGTATAGAAGGAAACTGATCACCTTTGCAATGTTTGTATTTTTTGGTGCTGTTTGAAACTGTTTGACAATGTAATTTTTTACAGATTTTTATGAATAAAGTATATTTTGGAAATAAAAAAAAAATGTATGCCTTTTGGCTAAGATCAAGTGTAGTATCTATTCTTATCAGTGCTTACTTGGTTGAGAAGAGACCATGATCATTGCCTTTTGATCCTGGGTAGGCTTTGAGTAAAATGGCTATAACCAATTTTCGAGCTTCGGGCCAGGGAGTGCGCAACACCGTTTGGGTGGTCGTGAAGGACAAGGAAGGAGATGCACCGGTCGATCGCACCTTCTTCATCAAGAAAATCCTCTTCGATTGCTGTGGATTTCAAGCTACGGACGTCTTCTGCCTGCAGGATTTGCCCAGCAGTGGATACGTCGGTGTGACGGTCCGGAACGTGGCGGGATGCATCAAGTTCCTGAAGGCATTCAAGGAGAAAGGGGACCGGGCGCCACTGTCGATCCTCACAGCGGAGCCGCTCTTCACGCTTCCGTCACAACGGGACCGGGTGGTGACGATTCACCTCTACAACCCCCATGTTCCGGTGGTGGATGTACTCACCTTTCTCGCCAGGTACGGCAGCAGCACTGATGTCAAGGACCTCTTTGGGATTTGGACCAGCAAGCGGCAAGTCAAGGTGACCTTGAAGGTCGATCCCAGTGGAGCCATCATCCGTCCTCCCTCCAGCTTCGCTATCGGGGAAGTCGAGGCTTCTTGGTCTACGCTGGGCAGCCTAGAGTTTGCCGCACCTGTGGCAAATCTGGTCACATGGCAGCCAACTGCAGCACGGTTGTTTGCAAGAACTGCAAGGAGGAAGGCCATCAGACCAAGAACTGTAAGCAGACTAAGTGTTGCAACTTGTGCGGTGCGGCAGGCCACCTCTACAAAACCTGCCCCAAACGCTGCCTCAGTTATGCTCAGGCGGCAAGGTCCAAGGAAAGGCCGGGAGAAGGTTCGACGAAGGTGTCCGGTGTTCAAAAAGAGACCAGCAACCTTCTCCACAGTGAGGAACTTCAACCTGAGAAGGAGAGGAAGGGGAGGCAGCTGAAACCAGCCGCCCAGCGCCTACCCTGCACACGGAAACCCCTCCTCCACAGACAGAATCAATGGAGGAGGAGGCAGCAGATGGACAAACAGGTCAGTGGCAAGTGGTCCAGAGGAAAACCACAAAGAAAAAATATCCAAAAGCGGAACAGGCCACCACCCAAACCAGTGGCAAGAGGAGGCTACCTTCTGAAACAGATTACAACAGCTCCTCTTCACTGGACGGGGAAATGCTGGAACGACAGCCCCTTCAAAAGAGGCGGCAGAATTCCAAGGAGATGGAAGGTAAAGCATCCCAGCCCCCGGGCACTGGAAGCTGTGATGGGCCCGGCATGCCCCAACCCCAATGCGCCACACGTAACGACGTGGCCAACGCACCTCAGCTCCGGGAAGCCGGGAGCAGTGATGTTTTCGAGGAGGAACAGAGGGAAGCAGCAGAGGACAACCCAATCCTTGCTGCCTACAAGACCCCCCCCAATGTCACCCCAGTGGAACAAACCCTGCATGAAAAACCAATAGGGGTTTCTGAGCCCAACCAACGTGAAACTGCTTGCGTACACGATGGGTATGCAGAAACATCCCGAAGGACTGGGACTAGCAAGGACAAATGTTATGGGAAGGAACAGCTAACTTTAAAAAATGGGTGTAAGGATTGCTTCCATTAATGTGCGTAGCATTAAATCTACTACACGATGTGTTTCAACCTTGGATTACCTCGCCAAGGTCAAAGCTGACCTATTGTTTCTGCAGGAGTGTGGAATACCACACCTCAGCACCTACATGCAGTGGTCGCGATGGTGGCCCACGGGCCATCGAACTGGTCGGGGGTAATGATTGCCGTTGCTCCGGCCTGGGTATTCAGCTGCGGGGAGGTAACTTCACCATCTCCGAAGTTAAGGAGGTGGTGGGCGGTCGCCTCCTCGTAGCAGACGTGATGTACAACAACGCTCCGCTCCGGTTGATCAATGTGTACGCCCCGGTACAACGCAGCGAGCGGCTGACCGTCTTCCAGCAGCTCCCACTGCTGCTGGCGACGTCCAGGCCGGTCATCCTAGGCGGTGACTTCAACTGCATCATCAATGCGGCTGGACGATCTGGCAGTGACGACAGCAAACTGGACGCTACGTCCAGATTCCTAATAGAAACAGTTAAAGATGCCAAACTGCACGACGTCTTCAGCAAACCTGCAGACGGAGCGCAGCGCAGATACACATGGTCAAGATCGGACGGGTCTGCCCGTTCCAGGATTGACTTCCTGTTTGTGTCCCATGCTGTCGCGGTCGGATCCACCGACGTCAAGCCGGTGTTCTTCTCCGACCACTGCCTCTTACTGGCCGACTGTCACTTACAGGACGACCAGCGGGTTGGCAGAGGGACGTGGAAGCTCAATGCGACACTGCTGACCCCAGAGAACGTTGAGGAACTCAAAAGGGATTACAATGGTTGGAGGACCGTGAAACCCCTCTTTGAGTCTCCAGTTCACTGGTGGGAAGCGATTAAGGAGAACATCAAGAGGTTCTTCATCCACAAAGGTGTTCGGAGGGCGAGAGAGAGACAGAGGGAAATGTCCCGACTCCAGAAAAGCATGCAAAATCTGCTCCGGTTGCACTCAATGGGGGTCAAGGTCAAGGAGGACCTCCAAGAGGTGAAGAGCCAGCAGGCCTCGCTCTTTGCCAAGGATGCCTCCAAGATCATCTTCCGGTCCAGAGTCCGCTCCATCGAGCAGGATGAGACCTGCTCGCGTTACTTCTTCTAAAAGGTACACAGAGAGAGCTCTGTTATCAGCAGCCTGAACGAAGAGGATGGTTCGGTAACATCTTCGCAGTCTGACATACTAAGGATCAGCAAATCCTTTTATGCTGGGCTGTATGATGCGAAGCCCACAGACAGCAGAGCTTCCCAGTCCTTCCTGTCATCTATCACAGAGGTCTTAGATGACAGCAGGAGGGAGAGACTGGACAAGCCGCTAACTCTGGACGAGCTGACAAAGGCCGTCGAGTCCTTCAAGACGAGTAAAACTCCCGGAAGCGATGGCTTACCGGTCGACTTGTACTCAGCCCTGTGGGACTGGGTCGGCCCAGACCTGCTGGAAGTATACGAGAGTATGCTCCTGGCCGGCAGCATGTCAGAATCCATGAGGAAATGCATCATCATCCTCATTTACAAGCGGAAGAGGGAGAGGGCAGAAATCAGAAATTGACGGCCCATCTCACTGCTTAATGTTGACTACAAGATTCTGTCCAAAGTCATAGCCAGTCGAGTCAAGTCTGTTCTGGAGTTGGTGATCCACCCTGATCAGACCTGCACTGTACCCGGAAGGAAGATCTCTGATAGTCTTGCGCTACTCAGGGATACGATCGCCTACGTGCGGGACAGGAGGGTGGACACCTGCCTCATCAGCCTGGACCAGGAGAAGGCTTTTGACAGGATATCGCACACCTACATCATTTTTAGTTATTTTTTTTTCCTTTTTTTTAACATTCTTTTTTACATTTTTTACAATCTTTTTTTTTTGCATTTATTTCATTTCATCTTTGTTTGTTCAGTTTGCTTACCCACTGTTTTTTTTCAGGTTTGCACTTGCTGCTGTTCAATATTCAGTGTATTTATACCTAATCTGTGCTAATGCTTTGTCTTTCAACACACCATTAACATATTGTTTGCCTTTGCTCCGTGACCTTTTGGTCAGCTATGCGGCCTGGTCCAATCTAGACCTCCTTTGTTATCTCTTGCCCCACCCCCACCTCACTTGCTTATAACCTGTGACTTTTCTAATATTTGTCAGTTCCGAAGAAGGGTCACTGACCCGAAACGTTAACTCTGCTTCTCTTTCCACAGATGCTGCCAGACCTGCTGAGTGATTCCAGCATTTCTTGTTTTTATTACATGATGGACGTGCTTTCCAAAATGGGGTTTGGGGAGGGAATCTGCAATTGGATCAAACTGCTCTACACAAACATCAGTAGCGCAGTCTCAATCAATGGGTGGGAATCGGAAAGTTTCCCGATCCAATCTGGAGTCAGACAGGGCTGTCCTCTCTCCCCGGTCTTGTTTGTTTGCTGTATTGAACCCTTTGCTGAGTCTGTTAGGAAGGATGCGAGCATAAGAGGGGT
Organism: Heterodontus francisci; assembly: GCF_036365525.1. NCBI lineage: Eukaryota > Metazoa > Chordata > Chondrichthyes > Heterodontiformes > Heterodontidae > Heterodontus > Heterodontus francisci. The sequence goes on from NC_090375.1 coordinate 45,553,377, forward strand.
GACAATCCCAGGCAGTGGAGGCACTCAGGTTAAAACCTCCCTGTACATGGATGACGTCGTCGTCTTCTGTTCGGATCCACTGTCTGTGCGCAGACTGATGAACATCAGCAACCAGTTTGAACTGGCCTCGGGAGCCAAAGTAAACCACGGCAAGAGCGAAGCCATGTTCTTATGGAACTGGGCTGACCGATCCTTTGTCCCCTTCGCCGTCAGGTCAGACGACCTGAAGGTGCTGGGGATATGGTTCGGAAGGGCCGGGGGCGTGCACCAAAACCTGGTCGGAGCGAGTAGCCAAGGTACAACAAAAGTTGAGCATGTGGGGGCAGCGATCTCTCTCCATGGTGGGTAAGAACCTGGTCATCAGGTGTGAGGCACTCACGTTGTTGCTGTACGTGGCGCAGGTCTGGCCCATACCCCACTCCTGCACCATGGCAGTCACCAGAGCCATTTTCTGCTTCATCTGGGGATCTAAAATGGACCGGGTCCGGAGGGACATGATGTTCAAACCTCTGGATAAGGGCGGGAAAAATGTACCCAACGTGGCCCTCATCCTGATGACTACCTTATTGTGTGGCTGAATCAAGCTGTGTGTAGACCTCCAGTATGCAAACTCCAAGTGTCACTACGTGCTGAGGTTCTATCTGTCCCCGGTGTTGCGAAGGATGGGCCTGGGCACATTGCCGCGGAACGCTCCATGCAGTTGGACCGTGCCGTACCACCTATCCTTCGTGGAGCAGTTTCTGCGGGAAAACACCTTTGACCACCGGTCCATCAGGCAGTGGTCTGCACGGAATGTCCTCAAGGCCCTACGGGAAAAGGAGACGGGGGATCCTGTTGGATGGTTCCCCGAGCAGACCGCCAAAGTCATTTGGCGGAATGCCTCATCACCAGAACTTTCAAACAAGCACCAAGATGTAGCTTAGCTGGTGGTGAGAAGGGCCCTCCCCTTCAGATCCTTCCTGCACGCCCGAAGTCTCGCACCCTCCGCACAATGCCCCCGCGGTGGCTGTGGTGGGGAAGAGACGGTTGCCCACCTCCTCCTGGAATGTGTCTTTGCAAAGCAGGTGTGGAAAGAGATGCAGTGGTTTTTGTCGAGGTTCATCCCAAGCATCTCTAACACAGGAGTCTGTGCTCTACGGGCTGTTCCCAGGGACGCACACCGAGACAAACATCAACTGCTGCTGGAGGACTATCAATTCGGTTGAAGACACCCTTTGGTCTGCCCGAAAGCTGCTGGTCTTCGAGCGCAAAGAGTTGTCCACCACCGAATGTTGCAGACTGGCACATTCCAAGGTCCAGGACTACGTGCTGAGGGACGCACTAAAGCTTGGGGCAGCCGCAGCAAAGGCTCAATGGGGAAAGACCACTGTGTAAGGTCCCCCCCACCAAGCTGAATGGAGGGGCTGGATCCATGGGAAACCCCTCGAACTGTATCGGAAAAATTTTCATTTGCTGTAAAATGTAAAAATGTTAATGGCATGACAAATGAAATAGAAGGGTTGTGAGGCAACTCATGATTGTTTAGAAGGAAATGCCTTTGTACTGTTTGTATTTTTGACTTGGTGCAGTTTTAAACTGTTTGGCAATGTATTTTTTTACAGATTTTTATGAATAAAGTATATTTTGGAAATTAAAAAAAATAAATAAAAAGTGCAGCATTTGTTTTGTTTGATTGCCTGTGTGTTTTTTTTTAAATCTGTGTACGGGGAACTAAAGATTGTTGACCTTTGTGGTCTTGTTTTGGATGTTGTTTCAAGTTTGCTGTTTGTTCAATGGTTGTACACATTTGTATAATTGGTGAGATTTTGAACCACTTTAAATTTTTCCTGGGGCTGAGACCTGAGAATAGCAAAATTTGGCATTTTGTGTTTGTAAATCATTACAGGGATCCATATTTCTAGGGTGCATAGAAATATGGAAGTGTGAATGTGATTATTGGATGTGTCCATTCAGATTTAAGATTTTGCACCCAGAATTGGAATTGGGATTAGAAACAACTTCTGGCTAAAATTTACTTGTGGAACTGTGGGAAGGAAAAATGTTAGTGAAAGGTTAAAATGTGAGAGCTGTAAGTATGGTCTAAAGGGATGTGTAATTGGTGTTTAGATGTTGAAATGTTGAGCCTCAATGTTCCCTTCACCCTTTCATTATGTCGTTACAACTTTCCCATATACCAGATAAAGTGTAAAGAATTTTGCAGGAAGTAATGGGTTTGGGTGAGGACACAAATTGTGAGTTTGAGATTTTGAATCAGTACAGAATGGGATAATGTAGATAACATCAGGAATTCGAAATTGGTTGAAGTAAGGAAAAGGATAAATTAATCTATGATGGATTACGGGAGAAATGAAAAACAATTCTGCTAAAGGACCGCAAAGTTGCAGTGTTGTCTCTTTAGACACTGGTTTGAATGTTTGGAACTCCCAATTGTGGGAATCTCAGCCCTCTTTAAATCTTTTTGGTATATGAATGTTGAAGGGTTTTGTTTAACTGTGAGAGTTAACTTTTTCTTTAGTTTTATTACAGCCATTTTGAAAGGCACCTGAAGAAGCAATAGGGAAAAAAATATGGAATTTATTTTTTCTTGTTGAAAGCATGTGCTATTGTGTTCTGTGTTTAGTTAGTAATTGTTAGCCTGAATTAAATTGAGATTGTTAAATTCCAAGAACCTGAAGCCACAGTAAAATTCTGGTTATTATGATAATATGTGGGAATTTTAATTCCAGATATAAATTCACACCTATAGGACTTGGCAGGTTTGAATTTTTTTAATGTTTAATGGTGTGAATTGGAATTGGGGACATTTCAGGTGATTCTGGTTGTTTAATCACCTTGGTTGTATTAAAAATCTTTAGTTGGAAACTTTTTTTTAAAAAAGCTAAGGTTTGGAAATATTTGGAATTTAAATTTCTAAATTGATAGTTATGATTGGACAACTTAACCCATTGTGTTCTTAAGAAAACCCACAATAGATTCTTTTTTTCTCTTTTAAATAGATGATCATTATTTCCAGGTCCACATGAAGACTGCAGCAAGAGATCAAGAAGGAAAATATAAGATCTTATCTGTAGACATCCAATGTCACAACATGGTGACGATTTGAACTAAACTATTTGCCTTTCAAAGACTTGTCTTTAACCTATTTAGGGTTATCCATTATCTTTGGAGACAAGAGCTCGAGAAGGGAAGATACTTATTTCTAGAGTTCTGTCTTTAATGCAAAACCACCAAACCTGTTTCTGAGATTGGAATTGCTACAATAGATTGAGTTGCTATTTCAAGCACTCAAGAAAGAGAAAGTTTACTGAAGTTTAAAGCAATACTCAATTTTTTATTAAAAGGAACTAATGAAAAACAGTCTAGGTAGTTCCTGAGTATCACAAAATAAAGTTTATTTTGCAGAGAAATAAAATTGAAGATTGACAAAAGCTGTTTGTCCAGCAATACTGATGGGGCAATTTTGAAATGATAAAATGTCAGGCATGATATAACAGGTTATTTGTGAGAAACGAAAGGTTGTGTGAAAGAAAGAACAGAGAAACAAATTGTGCTGATGCCTGGAATCAAGTGGAAGTGTTTGAGTTCTGATTTAAAGTCTTGATGAAAATATTGTCTTGGACTCCAGGACTGATCAGTGAGATAGCATGGTAATTAATGGGATGTGTAATATTGAATGGGAGAAAGTGATTGAGGACTAGAGATAGGGCAAGGAAAATTATACCACCAAATAGGAATTGGAAAAATCATCTGGGTACAATCCAACAATCCAGTAAATCTCAGGAGTGGGAGGTCAGGAATGAGGTGATGGTATGAAAATTTGTGAAGCTGGGTATGTTTGAACCATACAGCAGAGTAAATAAGGTTATATTATATATGCGGTTCAGTTATCAAAGAAATTTAAATGGATTAGTGATAGTTAAAACTTGGATGATATGGCACCATGCTGTGCATCATGAGATAGTTTCCTGTACTATTAAATCTGACCAAAGTGGGTCTGCCAAACTGGGGTAAGCAAAAGGCATCATGTTTATATGAGAACATGATGAGAGAGGTAATATGGAGTTTTGGGAAAGGGTCATCGCATTGTTGGTGGAATGTGAGACAAATAAATTGAAATGTTTCTCTTGGAGATGTTTGTATCCTTGCCGATTAACTTTTTTAGGAATCTGTATTTGTCAGTCTGGCCATTACCCGAGGCATTGGGACCATGCAGGAGGAGATAAGTAAAGATCTCGAGACAGATACCCCTTCAAGCTTTTGATAAGATTACCTGAAAATCCAAGAATGGCTTGTATCAGAAGCTTTGTGTGGCATGATTTTGGGAGACGGAAATGAGTGTGCAGATGTGAACTGTTACATGTGAAACAACTAATATGTGGAAATGCATCGTGATTTTTCACTGAAGAACAGATCTCAGACAGGCTCAGTTACTTGACAAACAGCACAACATAAAACGGTTTTCTGATTAATGTGGCCAGCAGAGTGAGACAACATTTTAAATCACACATACTCCATAGAGAAAGTAACTTTGAAACGATCAAAATGGAATTAAGCATATTAGTAATGGTCAAAGGGAGTAAAGTTAAAGTTCAGAGGAATCTTGAATTAGGAAACTAAGAGCTGGGAAGATATAGTATTCAGTAAGAATTATCCACAAAATTGATACAGGTGAACAGAAAGCTGGAGAATCTTTTAAGTCCATGTTTAACCTATTTGAAACATATGTACTTTATATCTTGGAATTAGCAGCCCTCTTGTGGAAGTATATGGACTGTTGGTATATTTGGAGGGAGTCCTCCAGTATATTACATACCACCTTTGACAGAACACATGGTAGAATTAATGGGACGTATTAGTCAGTCCAACTACATTATTATCCCTTGGCCCAGAAACAGACAGCAACATTGATCAGGTTGTTGCAGAAGAAATGGGACAAGTCAGTGTACGTGTCTGTTACCCATGATATTTGGGTGCACATGAAGTGATTTATGACTTTAACCCCTTATGGGAACTAAACCAAATCAGGAGTACGTCCCTGTAAATCTCCTTTAATCAAGTTCAAACCAAACAAATTCTCAGACACCTATTTGGGTCCAAAGAATTGTATTAGCTTTCCCTCAAAGAAAGAAAACCAACAGAGAATATTATCATCTTTCGGATAGACTTTTTTAATATTTATAGCTAAGTCATAAATATCCCAGATATTGTAAGGGTCTGAGAAACTCTCTTCAATACGTATCTTTCCACTTAAAGAGACACAAAGAGGGGGTTCTTGTAGTTGTATACAGAATACGACATGAGACGATTTATTAACTTTTATAGATTTATTAAAGAATTTAGCATGTAATCAACTTCTTAAGTGGATAAGTATATCACAATATCAAATATTACTGAGAGATGTAACACATATTCTTATTTCTAACATAGAATCCAAAAGTTTAACCTTGCTAATGTTACAGCAAAATTATCCTAGAATATCCAGAATATCCATCAAAATTTAAAGTAAACTTTTACCTTAAATCCCCCAAGCAAGGCATGGGATAAGAAGTGTTGTTTGAGGATACAACACCCCTACTTTGCTTTCAAAAACTCTCATTTTTATACTATTTCTAAGGTGTCATCTGACTTCCAGCATTTAGATGTGACCATCAGTGTTCCTTTTAAAATCCATATTTTTTATTAACATTTCCACTTAATGTTTTACTTGAAACCCCCTGTTTTCTGAAGTTGTGAGCCTTTATCTGGTCAAAATGTTTATAATTGTGTTTACTTGACCTCTTGTTCCTGTGACTCCATTTTCTATAATTGCCTTTTTGAAGGTACCTTAAAGCAACCTCTGGAGCCAATTTGTCTGCATCAACAACCCCAGAATCTAATTAAGTTTATTGCTCCCTCTTACTGAGGTCACACATATCAATGTGTGTGTTTATCTTCCAATTCCCTGGCAACAGAAATTTTATTCTAACAGGGACCTTGAAATATTTAACTCTACCTTCTTAAAGAGGAATTTCAGTGAGGTCTGAAAACTGACCATTTATTCAATCTTTACTTCTAAAAGGCATAATACATTAACTATTTCCAAATTCTACTTCATTAAGCTTATTATATCCATATTCCATCACACACTGCCACTTGAGGGTAGAGTGTAAGAATCTGTAATATTCTTGATTGACTTGACGGTACTTTAAGCAAAGTTTATGGCTGAGATTTGCGAAAACTATTCAATCTGAGGGACATCGATAGTTCAGATAAAAGGTAAAAGTGCTTTTTGCCAGTCGTCAGGCTAATTTTTTTCCAATCAAGGCCCTTATGTGACCACTAAAAGGCTAATTAAGGGCCTTCGCCCGCCTTCACAAGGATTTTACTTGTGGCAAATGGGCGTCCTGGAGCCGTGAAAAGCTGCCTGGGAAAAGCAAGCGCCTTCCAATCGTTTCGGGGACATGGGCCCTGCTTATCGGGCACAGGGTGCCCAATGGAGGGCCGCGCCCTCTACCTCAACCAACCCCAAGACCCAACATCCCCCCCCCCCACTTTCCCCCAAACGACCACCCTTGCCTCGCCGGGGCCTAACCAATTACCCCCAGCGGGGCAACCAAAACTTGCCTGCCTTCCCGGCTCCCAAGCATCTTCTGTGCACACTGGGCTGCAGTCCCAGCAGTGGCAACTGCTCCCAGTGGCGTTGCTGGGACTAAGAGATGCCGGACCGCTGATTGGTCAGCAGCTCAATGAGGTGGGACTTCCTCCCTCAAACGGGTGGAAGTCCTGCCTTAGAACAATTAAAGCCTGGGGACCCGTAAAATATGGAAAGGATCCCCAGGCAAGCGGGTTTGCCACTGACTTGTACGTCGGAGGTTGGCTCCTGTCCGCTCACTGTAAAATTCGGGCCATTGTCTCACCAATGCCCTGTATAACTGAAGCATAACCTCCTTATTTTTGTATTCAATTCCCCTCGCAATAAACAATAACATTCTATTAGCTTCCCTAATTACTTGCTGTGTCTGCATACTAACCTTTTGGGGTTCATACACTCGGAAACCCAGATCCCTCTGCATCTCAGAGCTCTGCAATCTCTCACCATTTAGATAATATGCTTCTTTTTAATTCTGCCTGCCAAAATGGACAATTTCACATTTTCCACATTAGACACCATTTGCCAGATCTTTACCCATTCACTTAACCTATCCCTTTGTAGTCCCTTTATGTCCTCTTCACAACTTACTTTTCTACCTATCTTTGTGTCATCAGCAAATTTAGCAACCATACTTTCGGTCCCTTCATCCAAGTCATTTATATAAATTATAATAAGTTGAGACCCCAGCACTGATCTCTGTGGCCAACCAGAAAATGAGTCATTTATGCCTACTCTCTGTTCCCTGTTCATGAGCCATTCTTCTATCTATGCCAATATGTTACCCCCTACACTATGAGCTTTTATTTTCTGCAATAACCTTCGATGTGGCACCTTATCAAATACCTTCTGGAAATCTAAGTACTGTACATCCACTGGTTGCCCTTTACCCACAGCACATGCTACTTCTTCAGAGAAGTCCAATAAATTGGTAAAACATGATTTCCCTTTCACAAAACCATGTTGACTCTGCCTGTTACCTTGAATTTTTCTAAGTGTCCTGATTTAACATCCTTAATAATAGCATCTAACATTTTCCCTAAGTCAGATATTAAGCTAACTGGCCTGTCGTTTCCTGCTTTCTGTCTCCCTCCCTTTTTGAATAAAGGAGTTACTTCCACTATTTTCCAATCTAATGGAACCTTCCCCAAATCTACAGAATTTTGGAAAATTAAAACCAACGCATCAACTATCTCACTAGCCACTTCTTTTAGTACCCTAGGACGAAGTCCATCAGGATCCGGGGACTTGTCAGCCCGCAGCTCCAACAATTTGCTCAGTGGTACTTCCCTGGTAATTGCAATTTTCTTGAGTTCCTCCCTCCCTTCCATTTCCTGATTTACAGCTATTTCTGGAATGTAACTTGTATTCTCTATAGTGAAGACTGGTGCAAAATATCTGTTCAACTCATCTGCCATCTCCTTATTTTCCCTTAATAATTCCCCAGACTCACTTTCCATAGGACTGACTATACGCTTCATTCACTCCTTTTTTAAATATCTATAGAAACTCGCACTGTGTGTTTTTATATTTCTAGCTAGCTTTCTCTCATCCTCCAGGTAGGAAGAACAGGGAGCGACAATATAAAATAAAGGCTACAATTCTAAAAGAGGTGCAGGAGCAGAGGGACCTAGGTGTATATATGCATAGGTCACTGAAAGTGGCAGCACAGGTTGAGAAAGCTGTTAATAAAGTATACAGTATCCTGGGTTTTATTAATAGGGGCATAGAGTACAAGACCAAGGAAGTTACATTGACACTACTGACATAAGACACTTTTTTTCTTCTTTTTCTCTTTTTTACATTTTTTACAACCTTTTTTTTGCATTTATTTCATTTCATCTTAGTTTGTTCAGTTTGCTTACCCACTGGTTTTTTTCATGTTTGCACTTGCTGCTGTTCAGTATTCAGTCCATTAATACCTAATCTGTACTAATGCTTTGTCTTTCAACACACCATTAACATATTGTTTGCCTTTGCTCCATGACCTTTTGGTCAGCTATGTGGCCTGGTCCAATCTGCACCTTCTCCTTTGTTATCTCTTGCCCCACCCCCACCTCACTTGCTTATAACCTGTGACATTTTTAATATTTGTCAGTTCCGAAGAAGGGTCACTGACCCGAAACGTTAACACTGCTTCTCTTTCCATAGATGCTGCCAGACCTGCTGAGTGGTTCCAGCATTTCTTGTTTTTATTTCAGATTTCCAGCATCCGCAGTATTTTGCTTTTATTATTATGACATAAGACACTTGTTCGGCCTCAGCAAGTTCTGGGCGCCGCACTTTTGGAAAGATGTGACGGCATTGTCGAGAGAACAGAAAAGATTCACTGGAATGGTTCCCGGGATGAAGATCTTCAGTTATAGAGATAGATTGGAGAAGTTATGACCATTTTTCATGGAAAAGAGAGGCTGAGAGGTGATTTGATAGAGGTATTCAAAATCAGGAGGGATCTGGACAGAGTAGATAGAAACTATACCCACTTGTGAAAGGATTGAGAACGAGAGGGCACAGATTTAAAGTGTTTGGTAAGAGAAGCAAAAGTGGCATGAGGAAAAGCTTTTTCACACAGAGAGTGGTTAAGGTCTGGAATGCACTACCTGAGAATGTGGTGGAGGTCGGTTCAATTGAAGCATTCAAAATGGAATTAGACTGTTATATGAAAAGGAAGATTGTGCAGGATTACGGGGAGAAGGCGAGGGAATGGAACTGAATGAATTGCTCTTTTGGAGAGCTGGTGCCGGCACGCTGGGCCGAAGGGCCTCCTTCTGCACTGTAACAATTCTGTGATTCTGTGATTCTCTAATTTTTGTCTCCTTATTAATCTTTTAGTCATTCTTTGCCGTTCTTTATATTCTATCCAACCGTCTGCCCTGCCAACCATCTTTGTGGAATTATATGCTTTTTCTTTAAGCTTAATACTATCTTTAACTTTTATAGTTAAGCACGAATGATGGGTCCTCCCTTTTGAATTTTTCTTTCTCTTTGGAACGTATCTATTCTGCATATTCTGAAATATCCCCTTAAATGTGTGCCACTGCATCTCTATTGACCTATTCCTTAACCAGTGGCAGTGGCAGCGAGAGTCGGGATATAAAGAGCGGAGACCCGAGGCCCAAGACCAGAAGCAGCGGCAGCAAGAGCGGGAACAAGCAAGAGAAGAAAGGATATAAAGAGCGGAGACCCGGGGCCCAAGACCATAAGCAGCGGCAGCGAGAGCGGGAACAGGCGAGAGGAGCCGGGTTATAAAAGAGCCGAGGCCCGAGACCAGAAGCGGCGGCGGTGGAGAGAGCGCTCTGTTCAGTGGACCAGCTTGACCAACAGAAATCGAAGTGTGATGACACTGGAGAGTTCGTAAGTGATTGGTGGGTATTTCTTCCTGTTCATTTTTTGTTTTGGCCAAGCGATTTAAATCAGCAGACGTCATCACAGGTTAAGAGTACACTTAAATAATTCATTTTTTTTTAAATACTGAGATCCAAATTAATTAATTAAATAGAATAGAGTTGTCTGGGCAGGCGATGTGTTGCAGCTGTAGTAGGTGGGAGCTGGTGGATGCCGGTGCAATCCACAGTGACCACACCTGCAGCAAGTGTTGGCTGCTGGAGGACCTTTGACTCAGAGTTGATGAGCTGGAGTCCGAGCTGCGGACACTGCGACACATCAGGGAAGGGGAGAGTTACCTAGACACTGTGTTTCAGAAGACAATCATACCCCTTAGATTAATTACATCCAATTTGGACCATGGTCCAAATGGTATAGGACGATGTGACTACGAGTGAGGCAGGTATGGGAATCCAGAATTTAGCTTTGGAGGAGACTCAGCCAGTGCCCTTATCAATAGGTACAGGTTCTTGCTCCCAGTGTGGACAAGTGCACAGATTGCAGGGAAGAGGAGCAGCCTGACCACAGCACCATGATTCAGAGTGCCATTCAAGTAGGGGGGAAAAAATAGAAATGTTGTAGTCATAGGGGATAGTATAGTTAGGGGAACAGATTCTGTTCTCTACAGCAAAGGTAGAGAGTCCCGAAGGCTGTGTTGCTACCTGGTGCCAAGATTAAGGACATCTCCTCTGGGCTTGAGAGGAACTTGGAGTGGGAGGGAAAGTATCCAGTTGTTGTAGTCCAAATCCTGGAACTCCCTTCCTAACAGCACTGTGGGTATACCTAACCCAAATGGACTGCAGCGGTTCAAGAAGGCAGCTCACCACCACCTTCTCAAGGGCAATTAGGGATGGGCAATAAATGCTGGCCTAGCCAGCGATGCCCACATCCCTGAATGAATAAAAAAAACGTAGGTACTAACGACATAGGTAGGACTGGGAAAGAGGTTCTGCTTGGGACTATGAGCAGCTCGGGGCTAAATTAAAAAGCAGAACCACAAAGGCAATAATCTCCGGATTACTACCTGAGCCATGTGCAAATTGGCATAGGGTAAATAAGATTAGACAGGTTAATGCGTGGCTGAAAGATTGGTGAGGGAGAAATGGGTTCTAATTCATGGGACGCTGGCACCAGTACTGGAGAAAGAGAGAGGGTTTCATTGAAATGGACTTCATTTGAACCATGCTAGAAAGCAGTGTCCTGGCGAATCATATAACTAGGGTTGTAGATAAGGCTTTAAACTAAATAGTGAGAGGGAGAGTTCAATTGAAAGGAAGTTTAAAAAGTCGAAAAGTAACGAGAGAGGAGAGGTGCAGGGTAGTGAAGGGGCATACATTAATCAGAGTGTGACAGAAAGGGACAAAGAATACAAGCATAAGAGGACAGCAGAAATTAAAACCAGAGTTGGTAAAAATGGTAAAAAGTCAAAGCCTAAGGCTCTTTATCTGAATGCACGTCGCATTTGTAACAAGAAAGATGAGCTGACGGCACAGGTAGAAACAAATGAATATGATTTGATAGCTGTCACAGAGATGTGGTTGCAGGATGACCAGGACTGGAAACTCAATGTTCAAGACATTCGAGGTTCCGGAAGAATTCTTTTCTTTCTTCTTTTGGGCCTCCTTATCTCGAGAGACAATGGATACGCGCCTGGAGGTGGTCAGTGGTTTGTGAAGCAGCGCCTGGAGTGGCTATAAAGGCCAATTCTAGAGTGACAGGCTCTTCCACAGGTGCTGCAGAGAAATTTGTTTGTCGGGGCTGTTGCACAGTTGGCTCTCCCCTTGCGCCTCTGTCTTTTTTCCTGCCAACTACTAAGTCTCTTCGACTCGCCACATTTTAGCCCTGTCTTTATGGCTGCCCGCCAGCTCTGGCAAACGCTGGCAACTGACTCCCACAACTTGTGATCAATGTCACAGGATTTCATGTCGCGTTTGCAGACGTCTTTAAAGTGGAGACATGGACGGCCGGTGGGTCTGATACCAGTGGCGAGCTCGCTGTACAATGTGTCTTTGGGGTTCCTGCCATCTTCCATGCGGCTCACATGGCCAAGCCATCTCAAGCGCCGCTGGCTCAGTAGTGTGTACAAGCTGGGGATGTTGGCCGCCTCGAGGACTTCTGTGTTGGAGATACGGTCCTGCCACCTGATGCCAAGTAGTCTCCAGAGGCAGCGAAGATGGAATGAATTGAGATGTCGCTCTTGGCTGGCATACGTTGTCCAGGCCTCGCTGCCATAGAGCAAGGTACTGAGGACACAGGCCTGATACACTCAGACTTTTGTGTTCCGTGTCAGTGCGCCATTTTCCCACACTCTCTTGGCCAGTCTGGACATAGCAGTGGAAGCCTTTCCCATGCGCTTGTTGATTTCTGCATCTAGAGACAGGTTACTGGTGATAGTTGAGCCTCGGTAGGTGAACTCTTGAACCACTTCCAGAGCGTGGTCACCAATATTGATGGATGGAGCATTTCTGATGTCCTGCCCCATGATGTTCGTTTTCTTGAGGCTGATGGTTAGGCCAAATTCATTGCAGGCAGCCGTAAACCTGTCGATGAGACTCTGCAGGCACTCTTCAGTGTGAGATGTTAAAGCAGCATCGTCAGCAAAGAGGAGTTCCCTGATGAGGACTTTCCGTACTTTGGACTTCGCTCTTTGACGGGCAAGGTTGAACAACCTGCCCCCTGATCTTGTGTGGAGGAAAATTCCTTCTTCAGAGGACTTGAAAGCATGTGAAAGCAGCAAGGAGAAGAAAATCCCAAAAAGTCCGGAAGAATAGGCAGAAAGGAAAAGGAGGTGGGGTAGCTTTTTTATTAAAGGAAAGGATCAGTGCAGTTATGAGTAATGATACAGGTGTAATAGATTGTGATGTAGAATCAGTTTGGCTGGAAATAAGGAATAGCGAGGGAAAGAAATCACGGGTGGGAGTGGTCTACAGGCCCCCAAGGAGTTGCCTCTCTGTCAGACAAAATATTAATCAGGAAATAATGGAGGCGTGTAAGAAGGGCATTGCAATTATCATGGGTGATTTTAATCTGCATATAGACTGGACAAATCAAACTGGCAAGGGTAACATGGAAGACGAATTTGTAGAGTGCATCAGGAATTGTTTCTTAGAACAATACATTGCAGAACATACCCAGAAACAGTCTATTTTAGACTTGGTAATGTGTAATGAGGTCGGATTAATAAGAGATCTCGTAGTTAAGGATCCTCTGGGGGAAGCGATCATAACATGGTAGAATTTCAAACTCAGTTTGAGGGTGAGCAACTCACGTCTCAAACCAGTGTCTTCAGCTTAAACAAGGGCAGTTACAGAGGTATGAAGAAAGAGTTGTCTTAAGCGGGCTGGGAAAATAGACTACAGAGAAGGTCAATAAAGGAGCAGTGGCAGACTTTTAAGCAGATATTTCATAACACCCAGCGAACATTTATTCTAGTCAGAAGGAAGGACTCAGTGAGAATGATGAACCACCCATGGATAACAAAGGAAGTTAAGGAGAGTATCAAATCAAAAACAAAGGCGTACAAAGCGGCAAAAGCTCGTGGTAGGCCAGAGGATTGGGAAGTTATTAGAAACCAGCAGCGGATGACTAAAAATCTAATAAAGAGGGAGAACATTGAATCTGAGAGTAAATTGGCAAGAAATATAAAAACAAACAGTAAGAGCTTCTACGGGTATATAAAAAGGAAGAGAGTAGTTAAAGTAAGTGTGGGACCCTGAGAGGATGAGACTGGGGAATTAATAACAGGGAACAGGAAAATGGCAGATAATTTAAACCAATATTTTGCATCGGTCTTCACGGTGGAGGACACTATAAACATCCCAACAATAATAGATAAGCAAGGTGTAAATGGGAAGGAGGAACTTGTAACAATCTCGATCACGAGGGAAAAGGTGCTGGACAAACTGATGGGACTAAAGGCAGACAAGTTTCCAGGAGCTGATGGCCTGCACCCAAGGGTTTTAAAAGAAGTGGCTGCAGAGATAGTAGAGGCATTGGTCATAATATACCAAAACTCACTGGATTCCGGGAGGCTACCAGCAGATTGGAAAACCGCTAATGTGACGCCCCTATTCAAGAAAGGAGGGAGACAGAAGCAGAAAACTATAGATTAGTTAGCTTAACATCAGTCATTGGGAAAATGCTAGAGTCCATTATTAAGGAAGAAGTAGCAGGACATTTTGAAAAACATAATGTAATCAAACAGAGTCAACATGGTTTTATGTAAGGGAAATCATGTTTGACAAATTTGTTAGAGTTCTTTGAGGATATAACAAGCAGAGTGGATAACAGCCAGTAGTTGTAGTCTATTTGGATTTTCAGAAGGCATTCAATAAGGTGCCACATAAAAGGTTATTGCACAAAATAGGAGATCAGGGTATTGGGGGTAATGTGTTGGCATGGATTGAGGATTGGCTAACACACAGAAGGCAGAGAGTCGGGATCACTAGGTCTTTTTCAGGTTGGAAAGCCGTAACTAGTGGGGTGCAACAAGGATCGGTCCAGGGCCTCAAATATTTACTATCTATATCAGTGACTTGGAGGAGGGGACAGAGTGTAGTGTATCCACATTTGCTGATGATACAAAAATAGGTGGGAAGGCATGATGTGATGAGGACACAAAGATTCTGGAAAGGGATATAGATAGGTTAAGTGAGTGGGTAAAAACTTGGCAGATGGAGTTCAATGTGGGAAAATGTGAGGTCATCCACTTTGGTAGGAAGATCAAAAAGGCAGATTATTATTTAGATGGAGAAAGACTACAAAATACTGCAGTACAGAGGGATCTGGGTCTTCTTGTACATTAAACACAAAAAGTTAGCATGCAGGTGCAGCAAGTAATTAGAAAGATAAATGGAATGTTGGCCTTTATTGCTAGGGAGTTAGAGTTTAAAAATAGGGAAGTCTTATTACAACTGTACAGGGTGTTGGTGAGGCCGCACCTGGAGTACTGTGTACAGTTTTGGTCCCCGTATTTAAGGAAGGATATACTAGCATTGGAGGCAGTTCAGAAAAGGTTCACTAGGCTGATTCCTGGGATGAAGGGGTTGTCTTATCAAGAACGGCTAATCAGGTTAGGCCTTTACTCATTGGAGTTTAGAAGAATGAGAGGTGATCTTATTGAAACATATAAGATTTTAAGGGGACTTGACAGGGTAGATGTTGAGAATATGTTTCCACTGGTGGGGGAATCTCGAACTAGGGGACATAGTTACCGAATAAACGGGCACACATTTAAAACTGAGATGCAAAGGACTTTCTTCTCTCAGAGGGTGGTGAATCTCTGGAATTCTCTGCCTCAGAGAGTTGTGGAGGCTCGGTCACTAAATGTATTTAAGGAGGAGGTAGATAGATTTTTGAAATCTCGGGGAGTCGAGGGTTATGCGGCGCAGTCCTGAAAGAGGAGTTGGGGCCTGAGACAGATCAGCCATGATCCTATTGAATGGCAGGGCAGCCTTGAGAGGCTGAATGGCCTACTCCTGCTTTTATTTCTTCTGGTCTTATGTTCTAATTTGCCAGTTCACTTTAGCTCGCTCTGCTTTCATGTCATCATAATTGCCCTTATTTAAGTTTAAAATACTAGTCTTTGACCATTCTTTTCTCCCTCAAACTGAATGTAAAATTTAATCATATTATGATTCGGGACACCTTCAATATGAGGTCATCATTTAATCCTATCTCGTTGCACAATACCAGGTCTAGTATAGACTGCTCTCTGGTTAACTAAAGAACATGCTGTTCTAAGAAACTATCCCGAAAACATTCTATGAGCTCATCTAGGCTACCTTTGTCCATCTGATTTTTCCAGTCTATATGTAGATTAAGATCCCCCATGATTATCGCTGTACTTTTCTGACAAGCATCCACTATTTCTTCCTTTATACTCTGTCCTACAGTGTGGTTACTCTTCGGGGGCCTGTACACCACTCCCACAAGTGACTTCTCGCCTTTATCATTTCTCATCTCTCCCCAAACTGCCCTACATCCTGGTTTCCTGAACTTAGATCATCCCTCTCTAATGTGCTAATACCATCATTAATTAACAGAGCCACCCCTCCACCTTTTCCTAGCTTCCTGTCCTTCCTAAATGCCATGTACCCTTCAATATTCAGGTCCCAATCTATGTCATCCTGCAGCCATGTCTCAGTAATGGCTATCAGATAGTAGTTATTCATTTCTATTTGCACTATCAGGTCATCTGTTCTGTTTTGAATGCTACATGCATTCAGATACAGAACCTTTAGTTTTGTCCTTTTATTATTTTTTGTAATGTCTAGTCTTGACTGCTGATTTACTCTTAGATTTGTACTCCCTATGCCTTCCTGTCATGGTATGTTCATCATTTCCCATATTAATGCGTTTCTCTCTTGTCTTGTCCCCACCACATCTTCCCAAAATTGATCCCTTGCCCCACTATTTTGTTTAAAACCCTCTCTACTTCCCCAGTTAAGCGGCTTGCTAGAACACCAGCTCCAGCACGGTTCAGGTGTCGACCTTCCCAAGGGTACAGCCCTACTTTGCCCAATACTGGTGCCAGTGCTCCATGAACCGGAACCCACTTCTACCACACCAGTCTTTGAGACGCACATTCATTCCTCTAATCTTATTTGCCCTATGCCAATTTGCTGGTGGATCAGGTAATAATCCAGAGATTAAAAACAAGAAATGCTGGAATCACTCAGCAGGTCTGGCAGCATCTGTGGAAAGAGAAGCAGAGTTAACGTTTCGGGTCAGTGACCCTTCATCGGAACTGATTCAGAGATTATTACCTTTGAGATTCTGCTTCTTAATTTGGTACCTTGCTCCTCATACTGACTATGCAGACCTCCTTTCAGCCTATATCATTGACACCTACATGGACCATAACAACTGGATCCTCACCCTCCCACTGTGCAGGTGTCCCGAACCCTGGCACCGGGCAGGCACTATACTTTCCCCTACTATCACTACATTCCTTTTTGCTCCCCCCACTTGAATGGCTTCCTGGACTGCGGTACCCTGGTCAGTTAGCTCATCAACCCTGCAGCCTCCACTCTCATCCAAACAAGATGAAATAACCTCAAATCTGTTGGACAATCGCAAAGGCTGAGGCACCTGCACTCCTGCCCTCTGGGTTTCCTTACCTGCCTCAGCTGCAGCCACACTCTCCTGTCCCTGATCACTGACCAAATCAGAAGACTCAATCCTAAGGGATGTGACCGCCTCCTGGTACAAAGTGTCCAGGTAGCTTTCCCCCTCCCTGATGTGTCGCAGTGTCTGCAACTTGGCCTCCAGCTTAATGATTCTGAGCTGAAGCTCCTCTGGCACGACAGATGTGCTTGTCCTGGATCACACTGGCATCCAGGAGCTCCCACATGCTGCAGCCATGACAATTCACCTATCCTGCCATCCTTAATGTGTTTTAATTAACTACTTAATTATTTTATTCAATTATTTATTTTCCTTTTTTATATATTTTATTCACCTTACCACCAGTTCCTGTACTATTTTAAACTTTAGGAATAGAATAGGCCTTAAATACTTACCAGATACTCAGCAAATCGCTAGCTTCTTCCCCGAACTCCCAGCACTCTGTTCAAGTTGCACTCTAAATCCTCTCCTCTCCTGCTGCTTCTCTCCAAATCTCCGGGCTTTTGGTGCACTTTAAGAAGAAATGAAACCAGACATAAAGAACGTAGAGGCATAATGTCTTTCCAGAGGAATTAGAAAACTCAACTACAGAAATTTAGCTAACTTAAGTGGAATAAACGTTAAAATAAAAGCAAAATACTGCAGATGCTGGAAATATGAAACAAAAACATGAAATGCTGGAATCACTCAGCAGGTCTGGCAGCATCTGTGTCACTGACCCGAAACGTTAACCCAGTTCCGAAGAAGGGTCACTGACCCGAAACGTTAACCCAGTTCCGAAGAAGGGTCACTGACCCGAAACGTTAACCCAGTTCCGAAGAAGGGTCACTGACCCGAAACGTTAACTCTGCTTCTCTTTCCACAGATGCTGCCAGACCTGCTGAGTGATTCCAGCATTTCTTGTTTTTGGAATAAACGTTACTTTTGATAAGGTCCTGCATGGGAGATTGGGTAAGAAGTTAAGAGCCCATGGGATCCAGGGCAATTTGGCAAATTGGATCCAAAATTGGCTTGGTGGCAGGAAACAGAGGGTAATGGTCGAGGGTTGTTTTTGAAAGTGGAAACCTGTGACCAGTGGTGTACCACAGGGATCAGTGCTGGGACCCTTGCTGTTTGTAGTGTTCTTTCTTTGGGCCTCCTTATCTCGAGAGACAATGGATACGCGCCTGGAGGTGGTCAGTGGTTTGTGAAGCAGCGCCTGGAGTGGCTATAAAGGCCAATTCTGGAGTGACAGGCTCTTCCACAGGTGCTGCAGAGAAATTTGTTTGTTGGGGCTGTTGCACAGTTGGCTCTCCCCTTGCGCCTCTGTCTTTTTTCCTGCCAACTACTAAGTCTCTTCGACTCGCCACAATTTAGCCCTGTCTTTATGGCTGCCCGCCAGCTCTGGCGAATGCTGGCAACTGACTCCCACGACTTGTGATCAATGTCACACGATTTCATGTCGCGTTTGCAGACGTCTTTATAACGGAGACATGGACGGCCGGTGGGTCTGATACCAGTGGCGAGCTCGCTGTACAATGTGTCTTTGGGGATCCTGCCATCTTCCATGCGGCTCACATGGCCAAGCCATCTCAAGCGCCGCTGACTCAGTAGTGTGTATAAGCTGGGGATGTTGGCCGCTTCAAGGACTTCTGTGTTGGAGATATAGTCCTGCCACCTGATGCCAAGTATTCTCCGAAGGCAGCGAAGATGGAATGAATTGAGACGTCGCTCTTGGCTGGCATACGTTGTCCAGGCCTCGCTGCCGTAGAGCAAGGTACTGAGGACACAGGCCTGATACACTCGGACTTTTGTGTTCCGTGTCAGTGCGCCATTTTCCCACACTCTCTTGGCCAGTCTGAACATAGCAGTGGAAGCCTTACCCATGCGCTTGTTGATTTCTGCATCTAGAGACAGGTTACTGGTGATAGTTGAGCCTAGGTAGGTGAACTCTTGAACCACTTCCAGAGCGTGGTCGCCAATATTGATGGATGGAGCATTTCTGACATCCTACCCCATGATGTTCGTTTTCTTGAGGCTGATGGTTAGGCCAAATTCATTGCAGGCAGACGCAAACCTGTCGATGAGACTCTGCAGGCATTCTTCAGTGTGAGATGTTAAAGCAGCATCGTCAGCAAAGAGGAGTTCTCTGATGAGGACTTTCCGTACTTTGGACTTCGCTCTTAGACGGGCAAGGTTGAACAACCTGCCCCCTGATCTTGTGTGGAGGAAAATTCCTTCTTCAGAGGATTTGAACGCATGTGAAAGCAGCAGGGAGAAGAAAATCCCAAAAAGTGTGGGTGCGAGAACACAGCCCTGTTTCACACCACTCAGGATAGGAAAGGGCTCTGATGAGGAGCCACCATGTTGAATTGTGCCTTTCATATTGTCATGGAATGAGGTGATGATACTTAGTAGCTTTGGTGGACATCCGATCTTTTCTAGTAGTCTGAAGAGACCACGTCTGCTGACGAGGTCAAAGGCTTTGGTGAGATCAATGAAAGCAATGTAGAGGGGCATCTGTTGTTCACGGCATTTCTCCTGTATCTGACGAAGGGAGAACAGCATGTCAATAGTCGATCTCTCTGCACGAAAGCCACACTGTGCCTCAGGGTAGACGCGCTCGGCCAGCTTCTGGAGCCTGTTCAGAGCGACTCGAGCAAAGACTTTCCCCACTATGCTGAGCAGGGAGATTCCACGGTAGTTGTTGCAGTCACCGCGGTCACCTTTGTTTTTATAGAGGGTGATGATGTTGGCATCGCGCATGTCCTGGGGTACTGCTCCCTCGTCCCAGCACAGGCATAGCAGTTCATGTAGTGCTGAGAGTATAGCAGGCTTGGCACTCTTGATTATTTCAGGGGTAATGCTGTCCTTCCCAGGGGCTTTTCCGCTGGCTAGGGAATCAATGGCATCACTGAGTTCCGATTTGGTTGGCTGTATGTCCAGCTCATCCATGACTGGTAGAGGCTGGGCTGCATTGAGGGCAGTCTCAGTGACAGCATTCTCCCTGGAGTACAGTTCTAGGTAGTGCTCAACCCAGCGGTCCATCTGTTTGCATTGGTCAGTGATTATGTCCCCCGATTTAGATTTGAGGGGGGTGATCTTCTTGATGGTTGGCCCAAGAGCTCTCTTCATGCCATCATACATTCCTCTGATGTTTCCGGTGTCTGAGGCCAGCTGAATATGACTGCATAGGTGTTGCCAGTAGTCGTTTGCGCAACGCCTAGCTGTTCTTTGTGCAGTACTTCTGGCTGCTTTAAGTGCTGCGGATGTTAAATCGCTGGGGGCTTTCTTGTAGTTCAAAAGTGCAATGCGCTTAGCGGCTATGACAGGTTCCAGCTCTTCATTATGAGATTGAAACCAGTCTGCATTTCTCTTCGCACTTTTGCCGTAGGTGGTCAAAGCTGACTCATAGATGGCGTCTCTGATGTGGGCCCACTTGGTCTCAGCATCCCCTGTGGGAGTGTTTTGAAGGGCTGTTACAAGTGAATTTAGAAATTTTTGTAACAGCTGTGGGTGAGAAATTCTGCTCGTGTTGATGCGCGGGTGGCCCTTCTGCTTGGAATGATGCAACTTCTTTGGTCTGAGTCTAACCTTGCTGCACACCAGGGAGTGGTCGGTGTCGCAGTCCGCACTGTGGAAGCTGCATGTGATTTGAACACTGTTTAAGGCGGCTCGCCTCGTGACAATGAGGTCTAGCTGGTGCCAACGACGTGATCTTGGGTGCCTCCATGAAACCTGGTGACAGGGTTTAGTGTGAAAGAACGAGTTGGTGATGCAGAGGTTATCACATGTTTGTAGTGTACATTAATGATTTAGACATAAATATAGGAGGTATGATAAGTTCGCAGATGACATGAAAATTGGTGGTGTCGTAAATAGTGAGGAGGAAAGCCTTAGATTACAGGACGATATAGATGGGCTGGTAAGATGGGCGGAGCAGTGGCAAATGGAATTTAATCCTGAAAAGTGTGAGGTGATGCATTTTGGAAGGTGCTAACAAGGTAAGGGAATATGCAGTGGATGGTAGGACCCTAGGAAGTACAGAGTGTCAGAGGGACCAGGGTGTACTTGTCCATAGATCACTGAAGGCAGCAGCATAGGTAGGTAAGGTGGTTAGGAAGGCATATGGGATACTTGCCTTTATAAGCCAAGGCATAGAATATAAGAGCAGAGAGGTTATGATGGAGCTGCATAAAATGCTAGTTAGGCCACAGCTGGAGTACTGTGTACAGTTCCGGTCACCACACTATAGGAAGGATGTGATTGCACTGAAGAGGGTGCAGAGGAGATTCACCAAGATGTTGCCTGGGCTGGAGCATTTCAGCTATGAAGAGAGACTGAAAAGGCTTGTTTTCCTTAGAACAGAGAAGGATGAGAGGGACCTGATTAAGGTATACAAAATTATGAGGGGCATTGATAGGATAGATAGGAAGAGACTTTTTTCCCTTTGCGGAGGGGTCAATAACCAGGTGGCATAGATTTAAGGTAAGGAGCAGGAGGTTGAGAGGGGTTTTGAGGAAAAATATTTTCACCCAGAGGGTGGTTGGAATCTGGTATACACTGCCTGAAGATGTGGTAGAGGCAGGAACCCTCACAACATTTCAGAAGTATTTAGATGTGCATTTGAAATGCCATAGCATACAAGGCTCCGGGCCAAGTGCTGGAAAATGGAACTAGAATAGTTGGGTGCTTGATGGCCAGCACAGATACGATGGGCCGAAGGGCTTGTTTCTGTGCTCTATGACTCTACTTGGAAGCTAGTAAGAAGATAACACAAGCTGGCATTTATTGATGATGTCAGCGTTTGTCTTCTTAATAAAAGCAGAGCAGCTGATTTCACAAGCAAGTTTTACAGGAAAATGTAGAAGAAACATGGAACTTATCAAGGCAGGTTTTAATCCGAGCGGTAAAAAGTAAATTCAAAATATCATTGGACAATTGTGGTTTGAGGTGGACTTTGATAGGATAGTATTATTTTATTCATTCCTGGGATGTGGACATCACTGACTAGGCCAGCATTTATTACCCATCCCTAATTGCCCTTGGGAAGGTGGTGGTGAGCCGCCTTCTTGAACCGCTGAAGCCCATGTGGGGGAGGTACACCTAGAGTGCTATTAGGATGGGAGTTCCAGGATTTTGACCCAGCAACAGTGAAGGAACGGCGATACAGTTCCAAGTCAGAATGCTGTGTGGCTTGGAGGGGAACTTGCAGGTGGTGGTGTTCCCATGCATTTGCTGCCCTTGTCCTTCTATGTGGTAGAGGTTGTGGATTCGGAAGGTGCTGTTGAAAGAGCCTTGGTTCATTGTTGCAGTGCATCTTGTTGATGGTATACACTGCTGCTACTGTGTGTCGGTGGTGAAAGGAGTGAATGTTTGTGAATGGGGTGCCAATCAAGCAGGCTACTTTGTCCTTGATGGTGTTGAGCTTCTTGAGTGTTGTTGGAGCTGCACCCATCCAGGGAAGTGGCGAGTATTCCATTATACTCCTGACTTGTGCCTTGTAGATGGTGGACCGACTTTGGGGAGTCAGGAGGTGAGTTACTCGTCGCAGGATTCCTAGTCTCTGACCTGCTCTTGTAGCCACAGTATTTATATGGCTACTCCAGTTCAGTTTCTGATCAATGGTAACCCCTCCCAGGATGTTGATAGTGGGGTATTCAGTGATCGTAATGCCATTGAATGTCAAGGGGAGAT
Organism: Heterodontus francisci; assembly: GCF_036365525.1. Classification (NCBI taxonomy): domain Eukaryota; kingdom Metazoa; phylum Chordata; class Chondrichthyes; order Heterodontiformes; family Heterodontidae; genus Heterodontus; species Heterodontus francisci. The sequence goes on from NC_090375.1 coordinate 45,576,193, forward strand.
GGTTAGATTCTCTCTTACTGGAGATGGTCATTGCCCGGCACTTGTGTGGCGTGAATGCTGAGCAGGAGCTACACCCTGAGCTGTGTTGCTGCAGTGCGGGTTTGTGAGCTTGTCGGTGGGAGGGGCCCTAATGTTGGAGTCAGCTAATGGCGTATACGTGTGGAGAAGGCGGGAAGGAATCTGCACCAAAACAGAATGCTGCACTGATCTCTGCGTCTCAAACTACGATTGATTTTTGTTTTGCGAGCCTGGGGAAAAAATGAGTGCATCCAAATTCCCTTCAATCTCTATTTACACCATTGCTCTCCCAATGTGAGTGCTGTGATCATGTCACAGTGCTTCAGGCAGGGCCTCTAACTTGAATTGTCATTTTCAGCTGCTGATCAATGCTGTTGACTCACTATCACTGCCACCATATTGTATTATTTCTTTCTAGATTAATACACATGAAGCTGAAGGGTAGGCATAGAGGTTGAACACAGAGCTTTAATGAAGACTTGTAGTTGCTTCAACTAACACATGCTAACTCACTACAAGAAAACTGAATCACGTGCTATTGCATCACCATGTGATGACAAACATATTAGCATAAACATATATTTAAATTATTATTTTTAACATATTAACAAATACATATTAACATATTTAACATATTAACTATCACAACAGCATCCACAGATATACTATTTCAAGTAGAGGTTGCTTGAAAGTGACCAGAAATGGAAACCTGTCCATTTTCCCTCTCCCTTAATCTCGGGGTGATGATGCTAATTATAGTCACCCACCTGTTGGCTCAGTTACAATCAGCTTGCTGAGCACAGACTGGTGATGGGAGATAAGAACTGCGAGTTTGAAAGGCTCAGCACAGCACTGGATGTGGTAATTCTCTACTTAAGTTTTGGGGAAACTAATCATTAGCTATTGACAAAACTGGGCCTTCTGCTGTACCTAAGTTCAAACTTGTTATAATGAATAATGAGTATAACGGGTGATTAAAAGGCTGGAACCAAATTGAATTGCAATTTAATTCAAGTTCATGAATGTCCTCCTTCAATTACATTACACCTGGAAAATCAATTTTTTTCTATCTGTCAGGATGTGCAGTGTATTCAACACCTTAAGCATGTTGATCTCATTAAGTTTCTTTCTTGGTAGTTCTGTCTGTTGTACGTGAAGATAAGGCAGTTGAAAGGAGCTTTCAACTGGAGATAAGTTATATCTCAGCATTTATTTATCTATTGATTTCCACTATTTGCAGTATTTTGCTTTTTACTTATACTGTTTAATTTACTACCAGTTTTTTTCCATGAATGTCTGCCTTGAAGAAGTTCCATTCTCTTTCACCTTCATTTCTGTTTTTTCCTTTTTCCTTGTTCACTTTCATTTCTATTCCATACCCTTCTGGTTTTTGGTCATGTTTTTGCTAAGAATTACTTTCACAGCCACTTCTCTTTGCTCAGCTCCCACTCATTCCACAGTGACTTTGGCTCAAATTTCAACCTTTCTGCTTTGAAAATGTCCATGATCAGAACATCGCTGTGATATTCAATGTTTCTCTAACTACTGCTGTCCTCTGAAAACCATCTTCTCCCTCATGCATCAATAAATGACTTCATTGCTCTCTTCCGCACCATTGGCTCACTTTATTTTGGAGTTTAAATTCACATTATGGTTCCTGTCATCTGGATATTAAACAAAAAATTCAAACAACTCTTGCATGCTAGCTTACCTCTTGATACCTCTTTCTCTTTATTTTCCTCCAATTTCACTTCTCCTTCCCACTTCTCACACATTATGGATTTTCTCAATGTCCTCTGATCCACTCCTCTGACTCTGAATGGTCCGTCCTCATCAAGGGTCTTTGCTTCATCCCCTTACACCCAAATGTCAACCAATTTTAAGCTTGATGTGATGCTGAACTGTTCTTCCCCCACTTTTGCCTTTATGCTTCATATTTGAATCCTTCCAATCAGGTTTCTGCCCCTGCCACGGTACCAAAACAGCTCTTACCAAAGTCTCAAATGACATTCTATGTAACTGTGAAAAAAATAAACTTTCCCTTCTCTTCCATATTAGCCTTTCTGCAGCCTTTGACACAGTTGACCACACCATACTCCTCCAATGCCTCTCCACTGTCATCCAGATAGGTGGGACTGCCCTCACCTGATTCCATTCTTATATATTTAATCGAAGCTCGAGAATCACTTGCAATGATTTCTCTTCCTGCTCCTGCACTGTTACCTCTTTTGTCCCCCAAGGATCTATCCTTGTTCCCTTCCTATTTCTTACCTACATGCTGCCCCTCAGTGACATCACAGCATTAGTTTTTGCATCAAAAACAAGAAATGCTGGATTCACTCAGAAGGTCTGGCAGCATCTGTAGAAAGAGAAGCAGAGTTAACGTTTCGGGTCAGTGACCCTTCTTCGGAACTGACAAATATTAGAAAAGTCACAGATTATAAACAAGTGAGGTGGGGGTTGGGCAAGAGATAACAAAGGAGAAGGTGCAGATTGGACCAGGCCACATAGCTGACCAAAAGGTCACGGAGCAAAGGCAAACAATATGTTAATGGTGTTTTGAAAGACAAAGCATTAGTACAGATTAGGTGTGAATATACTGAATATAGAACATCAGCAAGTACAAACCTGAAGAAAAACAACCTGAAAAAAACAGTGGGTAAGCAAACTGAACAAACTAAGATGAAATGAAATAAATGCAAAAAATGTAAAAAGGAATGCAAAAAAAAGGAAGAAAAAATAACTAAAAATGACTAAAAATGAAAGTAAAGTGGGGGGCTGTCATGCTCTGAAATTATTGAACTCAATGTTCAGTCCGGCAGGCTGTAGTGTGCCTAATCGGTAGATGAGATGCTGTTCCTCGAGCTTGCGTTGATGTTCACTGGAACACTGCAGCAATCCCAGGACAGAGATGTGAGCATGAGAGCAGGGGGGAGTGTTGAAATGGCAAGCAACCGGAAGCTCAGGGTCCTGCTTGCGGACTGAGCGGAGATGTTCCGCAAAGCGGTCACCCAGTCTGCGCTTGGTCTCCCCAATGTAGAGGAGACCACACTGTGAGCAGCGAATACAGTATACTACATTGAAAGAAGTACAAGTAAATCGCTGCTTCACCTGAAAGGAGTGTTTGGGGCCTGGGATAGTGAGGAGAGAGGAGGTAAATGGGCAGGTATTACACCTCCTGCGATTGCAAGGGAAGGTGCCCTGGGACGGGGACGAGGTGGTGGGGGTAATGGAGGAGTGGACCAGGGTGTCGCGGAGGGAACGATCCCTTCGGAATGCTGACAGGGGAAGGGAGGGGAAGATGCGACTGGTAGTGGCATCACGCTGGAGGTGGCGAAAATGGCGGAGGATGATCCTTTGGATATGGAGGCTGGTGGGATGAAAAGTGAGGACAAGGGGAACCCTGTCACGGTTCTGGGAGGGAGGGGAAGGGGTGAGGGTAGAGGTGCGGGGAATGGGTCGGACACGGTTGAGGGCACTGTCAACCACAGTGGGGGGAAATCCTCGGTTGAGGAAAAAGGAGGTCATATCAGAAGCACCGTCATGGAAGGTAGCATCCGGTTGCTTGCCATTTCAACACTCCCCCCTGCTCTCATGCTCACATCTCTGTCCTGGGATTGCTGCAGTGTTCCAGTGAACATCAACGCAAGCTCGAGGAACAGCATCTCATCTACCGATTAGGCACACTACAGCCTGCCGGACTGAACATTGAGTTCAATAATTTCAGAGCATGACAGCCCCCCACTTTACTTTCATTTTTAGTCATTTTTAGTTATTTTTTCTTCCTTTTTTTTGCATTCCTTTTTACATTTTTTGCATTTATTTCATTTCATCTTAGTTTGTTCAGTTTGCTTACCCACTGTTTTTTTCAGGTTGTTTTTCTTCAGGTTTGCACTTGCTGATGTTCTATATTCAGTATATTCACACCTAATCTGTACTAATGCTTTGTCTTTCAAAACACCATTAACATATTGTTTGCCTTTGCTCCGTGACCTTTTGGTCAGCTATGTGGCCTGGTCCAATCTGCACCTTCTCCTTTGTTATCTCTTGCCCAACCCCCACCTCACTTGTTTATAATCTGTGACTTTTCTAATATTTGTCAGTTCCGAAGAAGGGTCACTGACCCGAAACGTTAACTCTGCTTCTCTTTCTACAGATGCTGCCAGACCTGCTGAGTGAATCCAGCATTTCTTGTTTTTGTTTCAGATTTCCAGCATCCGCAGTATTTTGCTTTTATTTTAGTGTTTAATTCACTGCCACTTCTCTTCCAGGAATGCCTACCTTGAAGAAGTTCTGCTCTTCTCTCCGACGGGATTTTCGTTTGTCTCTTTTACCTTGTTCACCTTCATTGCTTTCTATTTCCCTCCTGGTGTTTGATAAGGTATCTACCAAAACTCGTTTTCACAGCCACATCTCCTTCCTCAGTGACTGTCTCCGGCTCCGACTGATTCCACGTGGATTCCAACTGCAGTTTCACCCATCATGCTTTGAAACCACCCAGGATCACAGGTATCTCCGAGAAATACAACGTTCCTCGGACTGCTACTCTCGCCGCATCCTGAGATCTACACTCAGTGCTATGCGCCGCCATATGCACACACTGGACCTCTCTCTCCAGCAGCACCGTCTCACCTTATCTCAAATCTGTTCTACTCCGCAGTTTCATCTCATCTTACGTCTCATCCGACGCATTAACAAAAAACTTTTTTTCTTCCTTTCAGGTGTTAAGGAACGCAAGCTCCAGCAGCTGATGGGGACTAATGCCCCTCCAGATCCTCCTTCCGCTTCACTTCCCTCTGACCCCACCCCTTCTGATCTGACCCCTTGCCGTGTATTCACTATACCCTCTGACCTCCCCCTCTCTGATGCTGAGCGTTCTGTACTCAGCAAAGGACTCAGTTTTATCCCCTTACGCCCCCACCTCAATGAATTTCGCGCTCGGCATGACGTTGAGCTCTTCTTCCGTCGCCTCCGCCTCCGGGCTCACTTCTTTGACCAGGAGTCCTCCCCCCGACCAGCAGACCCATTCACCCGCCTCCAGCATTCTCCCTCTACCTGGACCCCTCACCCTGGCCTCTTACCCGCTCTTGATCTCTTCATTGAAAACTGTCGGCGAGACATTGGTCGTCTCAATTTCTCTGCCCCCCTCACTCACTCTAACCTGTCCCCCTCTGAACTTGAGGCACTCCGTTCTCTCAGGTCTAACCCCGACATGGTCATCAAACCTGCAGACAAGGGTGGTGCTGTTGTTGTATGGCGTACCGACCTCTACCTTGCAGAAGCTCAACGCCAACTCACAGACACCTCTTCCTACCTCCCTCTGGACCATGACCCCACCACCGAACATCAAGCCACCGTCCAAAGGACTGTCACTGACCTCATCTCCTCTGGAGATCTTCCCTCCACAGCTTCCAACCTCATAGTCCCGCAACCCCGGACAGCCCGCTTCTATCTCCTTCCCAAAATCCACAAACGGGACTGTCCCGGCAGACCCATTGTGTCAGCCTGCTCCTGCCCAACTGAACTTATTTCTTCCTATCTAGACTCTATCTTTTCTCCGCTGGTGCAGTCTCTTCCCACCTACATCCGTGACTCTTCTGACGCCCTACGTCATTTTGACAATTTCCAGTTTCCTGGTCCCAACCGCCTCCTCTTCACTATGGACGTCCAATCGCTCTACACCTCCATCCCCCACCAGGATGGTTTGAGGGCTCTCCGCTTCTTCCTGGAACAGAGGCCCAACCAGTCCCCATCCACCACCACCCTCCTCCGCCTGGCTGAACTTGTTCTCACATTGAACAACTTCTCCTTCAACTCCACGCACTTCCTTCAAGTAAAAGGTGTCGCTATGGGTACCCGCATGGGTCCTAGTTATGCCTGTCTTTTTGTGGGATATGTCGAGCATTCTTTGTTCCAGTCCTACTCAGGCCTCCTCCCCCAACTCTTTTTCCGGTACATTGACGACTGTATCGGTGCCGTTTCCTGCTCCCGCCCCGAACTAGAAAACTTTATCAACTTTGCTTCCAATTTCCACCCTTCTCTCACCTTTACATGGTCCATCTCTGACACTTCCCTTCCCTTCCTCGACTTCTCTGTCTCCATCTCTGGGGATAGGTTGTCTACCAATATCCATTATAAGCCCACTGACTCCCACAGCTACCTCGACTACACTTCTTCACACCCTACCTCCTGTAAGGACTCCATTCCATTCTCCCAGTTTCTCCGTCTCCGACGCATCTGCTCTGATGATGCTACCTTCCATGACGGTGCTTCTGATATGACCTCCTTTTTCCTCAACCGAGGATTTCCCCCCACTGTGGTTGACAGGGCCCTCAACCGTGTCCGACCCATTCCCCGCACCTCTACCCTCACCCCTTCCCCTCCCTCCCAGAACCGTGACAGGGTTCCCCTTGTCCTCACTTTTCATCCCACCAGCCTCCATATCCAAAGGATCATCCTCCGCCATTTTCGCCACCTCCAGCGTGATGCCACTACCAGTCGCATCTTCCCCTCCCTTCCCCTGTCAGCATTCCGAAGGGATCGTTCCCTCCGCGACACCCTGGTCCACTCCTCCATTACCCCCACCACCTCGTCCCCGTCCCAGGGCACCTTCCCTTGCAATCGCAGGAGGTGTAATACCTGCCCATTTACCTCCTCTCTCCTCACTATCCCAGGCCCCAAACACTCCTTTCAGGTGAAGCAGCGATTTACTTGTACTTCTTTCAATGTGGTATACTGTATTCGCTGCTCACAGTGTGGTCTCCTCTACATTGGGGAGACCAAGCGCAGACTGGGTGACCGCTTTGCGGAACATCTCCGCTCAGTCCGCAAGCAGGACCCTGAGCTTCCGGTTGCTTGCCATTTCAACACTCCCCCCTGCTCTCATGCTCACATCTCTGTCCTGGGATTGCTGCAGTGTTCCAGTGAACATCAACGCAAGCTCGAGGAACAGCATCTCATCTACCGATTAGGCACACTACAGCCTGCCGGACTGAACATTGAGTTCAATAATTTCAGAGCATGACAGCCCCCCACTTTACTTTCATTTTTAGTCATTTTTAGTTATTTTTTCTTCCTTTTTTTTGCATTCCTTTTTACATTTTTTGCATTTATTTCATTTCATCTTAGTTTGTTCAGTTTGCTTACCCACTGTTTTTTTCAGGTTGTTTTTCTTCAGGTTTGCACTTGCTGATGTTCTATATTCAGTATATTCACACCTAATCTGTACTAATGCTTTGTCTTTCAAAACACCATTAACATATTGTTTGCCTTTGCTCCGTGACCTTTTGGTCAGCTATGTGGCCTGGTCCAATCTGCACCTTCTCCTTTGTTATCTCTTGCCCAACCCCCACCTCACTTGTTTATAATCTGTGACTTTTCTAATATTTGTCAGTTCCGAAGAAGGGTCACTGACCCGAAACGTTAACTCTGCTTCTCTTTCTACAGATGCTGCCAGACCTGCTGAGTGAATCCAGCATTTCTTGTTTTTGTTTCAGATTTCCAGCATCCGCAGTATTTTGCTTTTATTTTAGTGTTTAATTCACTGCCACTTCTCTTCCAGGAATGCCTACCTTGAAGAAGTTCTGCTCTTCTCTCCGACGGGATTTTCGTTTGTCTCTTTTACCTTGTTCACCTTCATTGCTTTCTATTTCCCTCCTGGTGTTTGATAAGGTATCTACCAAAACTCGTTTTCACAGCCACATCTCCTTCCTCAGTGACTGTCTCCGGCTCCGACTGATTCCACGTGGATTCCAACTGCAGTTTCACCCATCATGCTTTGAAACCACCCAGGATCACAGGTATCTCCGAGAAATACAACGTTCCTCGGACTGCTACTCTCGCCGCATCCTGAGATCTACACTCAGTGCTATGCGCCGCCATATGCACACACTGGACCTCTCTCTCCAGCAGCACCGTCTCACCTTATCTCAAATCTGTTCTACTCCGCAGTTTCATCTCATCTTACGTCTCATCCGACGCATTAACAAAAAACTTTTTTTCTTCCTTTCAGGTGTTAAGGAACGCAAGCTCCAGCAGCTGATGGGGACTAATGCCCCTCCAGATCCTCCTTCCGCTTCACTTCCCTCTGACCCCACCCCTTCTGATCTGACCCCTTGCCGTGTATTCACTATACCCTCTGACCTCCCCCTCTCTGATGCTGAGCGTTCTGTACTCAGCAAAGGACTCAGTTTTATCCCCTTACGCCCCCACCTCAATGAATTTCGCGCTCGGCATGACGTTGAGCTCTTCTTCCGTCGCCTCCGCCTCCGGGCTCACTTCTTTGACCAGGAGTCCTCCCCCCGACCAGCAGACCCATTCACCCGCCTCCAGCATTCTCCCTCTACCTGGACCCCTCACCCTGGCCTCTTACCCGCTCTTGATCTCTTCATTGAAAACTGTCGGCGAGACATTGGTCGTCTCAATTTCTCTGCCCCCCTCACTCACTCTAACCTGTCCCCCTCTGAACTTGAGGCACTCCGTTCTCTCAGGTCTAACCCCGACATGGTCATCAAACCTGCAGACAAGGGTGGTGCTGTTGTTGTATGGCGTACCGACCTCTACCTTGCAGAAGCTCAACGCCAACTCACAGACACCTCTTCCTACCTCCCTCTGGACCATGACCCCACCACCGAACATCAAGCCACCGTCCAAAGGACTGTCACTGACCTCATCTCCTCTGGAGATCTTCCCTCCACAGCTTCCAACCTCATAGTCCCGCAACCCCGGACAGCCCGCTTCTATCTCCTTCCCAAAATCCACAAACGGGACTGTCCCGGCAGACCCATTGTGTCAGCCTGCTCCTGCCCAACTGAACTTATTTCTTCCTATCTAGACTCTATCTTTTCTCCGCTGGTGCAGTCTCTTCCCACCTACATCCGTGACTCTTCTGACGCCCTACGTCATTTTGACAATTTCCAGTTTCCTGGTCCCAACCGCCTCCTCTTCACTATGGACGTCCAATCGCTCTACACCTCCATCCCCCACCAGGATGGTTTGAGGGCTCTCCGCTTCTTCCTGGAACAGAGGCCCAACCAGTCCCCATCCACCACCACCCTCCTCCGCCTGGCTGAACTTGTTCTCACATTGAACAACTTCTCCTTCAACTCCACGCACTTCCTTCAAGTAAAAGGTGTCGCTATGGGTACCCGCATGGGTCCTAGTTATGCCTGTCTTTTTGTGGGATATGTCGAGCATTCTTTGTTCCAGTCCTACTCAGGCCTCCTCCCCCAACTCTTTTTCCGGTACATTGACGACTGTATCGGTGCCGTTTCCTGCTCCCGCCCCGAACTAGAAAACTTTATCAACTTTGCTTCCAATTTCCACCCTTCTCTCACCTTTACATGGTCCATCTCTGACACTTCCCTTCCCTTCCTCGACTTCTCTGTCTCCATCTCTGGGGATAGGTTGTCTACCAATATCCATTATAAGCCCACTGACTCCCACAGCTACCTCGACTACACTTCTTCACACCCTACCTCCTGTAAGGACTCCATTCCATTCTCCCAGTTTCTCCGTCTCCGACGCATCTGCTCTGATGATGCTACCTTCCATGACGGTGCTTCTGATATGACCTCCTTTTTCCTCAACCGAGGATTTCCCCCCACTGTGGTTGACAGGGCCCTCAACCGTGTCCGACCCATTCCCCGCACCTCTACCCTCACCCCTTCCCCTCCCTCCCAGAACCGTGACAGGGTTCCCCTTGTCCTCACTTTTCATCCCACCAGCCTCCATATCCAAAGGATCATCCTCCGCCATTTTCGCCACCTCCAGCGTGATGCCACTACCAGTCGCATCTTCCCCTCCCTTCCCCTGTCAGCATTCCGAAGGGATCGTTCCCTCCGCGACACCCTGGTCCACTCCTCCATTACCCCCACCACCTCGTCCCCGTCCCAGGGCACCTTCCCTTGCAATCGCAGGAGGTGTAATACCTGCCCATTTACCTCCTCTCTCCTCACTATCCCAGGCCCCAAACACTCCTTTCAGGTGAAGCAGCGATTTACTTGTACTTCTTTCAATGTGGTATACTGTATTCGCTGCTCACAGTGTGGTCTCCTCTACATTGGGGAGACCAAGCGCAGACTGGGTGACCGCTTTGCGGAACATCTCCGCTCAGTCCGCAAGCAGGACCCTGAGCTTCCGGTTGCTTGCCATTTCAACACTCCCCCCTGCTCTCATGCTCACATCTCTGTCCTGGGATTGCTGCAGTGTTCCAGTGAACATCAACGCAAGCTCGAGGAACAGCATCTCATCTACCGATTAGGCACACTACAGCCTGCCGGACTGAACATTGAGTTCAATAATTTCAGAGCATGACAGCCCCCCACTTTACTTTCATTTTTAGTCATTTTTAGTTATTTTTTCTTCCTTTTTTTTGCATTCCTTTTTACATTTTTTGCATTTATTTCATTTCATCTTAGTTTGTTCAGTTTGCTTACCCACTGTTTTTTTCAGGTTGTTTTTCTTCAGGTTTGCACTTGCTGATGTTCTATATTCAGTATATTCACACCTAATCTGTACTAATGCTTTGTCTTTCAAAACACCATTAACATATTGTTTGCCTTTGCTCCGTGACCTTTTGGTCAGCTATGTGGCCTGGTCCAATCTGCACCTTCTCCTTTGTTATCTCTTGCCCAACCCCCACCTCACTTGTTTATAATCTGTGACTTTTCTAATATTTGTCAGTTCCGAAGAAGGGTCACTGACCCGAAACGTTAACTCTGCTTCTCTTTCTACAGATGCTGCCAGACCTGCTGAGTGAATCCAGCATTTCTTGTTTTTGTTTCAGATTTCCAGCATCCGCAGTATTTTGCTTTTATATTAGTTTTTGCATGTAGGCTGACAACACCCAGCTCTACCTTACCACCACCTCTCTCAACTCCTCTACTGTTGCTAAACTGTCAAATTGCTTATAGCACTGGATAAGCAGAAATTTTGTCCAATTAGATATTGGAAATACTGACGCCATTGTTTTCAGTCGCCACGCCAAACTCCATTACATAGCTACTGACTCCATCCCTCTCCCAGGAAACAGTCTGAAATTAAGCCAGATAGTTCATAACCTTGGTGTTACATTTGATCCAGAGATGAGCTTCTGACCTCATATTCGTGCCTCACTAAGAACCCCAATTTCCATTGCCCGACTTCGCCCCTGTCTCAGCTTATCTGCTTTGAAACCCTCATTCGTGCCTTTGTTATTCTAGACTTGACTATTCCAATGCGCTCCTGGCACATTCTACCCTCTGTAAACTTGAGGTCATCCAATACTATACAGCCCATGTCTTAACTCGCACCAAGTCCCATTCACCTATTACCCCTGACCTCGCTGACCTACACTGGCTCCTGGTCAAGCAAAGTCTGGATTTTAAAGTTCTCATCCTTGTTTTCAAATCCCTCCATGGCCTTGCCCCACCCTATCTCTGTAACCTCCTCCAGCCCCACAATTCTCTGAGATATCTATGCTCCTCTAATTCTGGCCTCTTGAGCCCCAATTTTAATCGCTCCACCATTGGAGGCCATACCCTCAGTTGCCTAGGCCCTAAGCTCTGGAATACCCTTCTTAACCTGTCCCCATCTCCACTTCACTTTTCTCCTTTAAAACCCTCCTTAAAACCTACCTCTTTGACCAAGCTTTTGGTGATCTGACCTAATATCTCCTTATGTGGCTCGGTGTCATATTTTGTTTTACAATGCTCCTGTGAAGTGTCTTGGGAAGCTTTATTATGTGAAAGATGCTATATAAATGTAAGTTGCTGTTGTTGTACATTGGACCCTTTTCCCTGGCTCCAGAATTCACTATCCTTGTGTACCCCATCAAATGGTCTCTTGCCTTTTCTTGACCTTTTCATTGAGAAATGTCACTGTGACATTGGCATGTGTCATTTTCTCCACTCCCCTTTCTCACTATAGTTTATGTCCCTCTGAACCCCAACATCATCATCAAATTTAATGACAAAGGGGACGCCCTGTGTATGACTCCACCTATCTCCCTCTGGACTATGATCTATGATCTCCCTACCAAATAAAATTCCATTATTTCCCAGACTGTAATCAATCTCATCTCTTCTGAAGAATTTTGTCTCATTACTACAAACCTCACAGCTCCCTAACTCCATACAGGCCATTTCTATTTTCTTCCCAAGATACAAAACCAGGACTGTCCTGGTCGACAGATTGCTTCTTACTTGCTCTTGTCCCACTCAACTAATTTTCTCTGAACTTGATGGTTTTCTTTCCTCTTGCCCAATGTCTTTCCATCTACATCTGGAACTCACAGATGCCCTCTACAACTTTTACAATTTCAGTTTCACTCACCCAACTGTCTTCTTTTCACTATAAGCCTTCAGTCTTCCTCAATTGAGGATTTCCTTCTGTTGTGCTCAATAGGACAGATCTTGTCCTGTTTTCCTTGTAGGTTTTGCTGTACATAGACTTCCTGTCACACTTTTCGGTCAAACTTCTCAACCATTTAATCATAGTCAAATTTATTATTATTGCCCCAAATGTATTTTAATCTACCCAGATTCCTTTTACTTGCCTATGATTGATACCATGCCAACTAATACTTCCTCAAGAGCTGGAGCAGCCCAAGTGAGTTGAAACCAAATAAAATAATTGAATAGCACAAAGCCAGTTACAAATATGGGAAAATGTAGGCCGGAATTTTCTTGGCCCTTTGCGGACAGGCTGGGAGGTAGGAAAGCTGGCAAGATGTTGTGGGAAGGCGCCGGTAAGTTGGGGTGCCGGTAGCAGGAATGCTGGCAGCTTGGATGCCTGCTAGGAGGCCAATTGAGCCATCTAAATGGCCAATTCAGGGCCACTTCCTGCTTCTGCTCAAAGTCCTGCCGCCGTATAGGGAGACTGCTGGGTGAAACCTGCTGGCCTCCCAGCGGGTTCCAGGGGTTGGCCTCTTTTATGATGCTGGATTTTGTGCCCACAGCAGGGCTCTTGGCAGTGGGCCAATTAACAGCTTGACATCGGGATCCCCATCCCTTTAAAGACGGGGATACCACCACAAAGAGCTGCTGGCCAATCAGAGGGCCAGCTGCTCAGCAGTATCGTCAGTGCTGTGGCCACTGTTGGTACTGCAGAGACCTTGGACTGGAGCCCAGCTATGTGAGACGGGGTCGCTGGGGCCAGTCCAGAAGGCCCCGGTGAGGGTGGGATGGGAGGGGGGACATTAAGTGAAGGGGGAGGGGCTATCATGCAGTTGCAGGATTTCCCCCCCTTTAAGCCCACAGGAGGTCACCTCATTTTATTGGATGACCTCCCCATATGGCCGAGGCCCCCGTCGCCCCTGGTTAAATCCCAGCTGCGCCAGGAAGAGGCCCTTAAGTGACCATTAATAGGCCACTTATCAGCCTCAATTGACCTCTGAATGGGAAGGCTGTCGTTGACCTATCATGCCCCCAACAAAATTGCGTTGCCTCCTCCTTTCCGCGCCCCCCCGGTGGGGAGAAAGCTGCCATCTCAACAAAATTCAGCCCATAATGATTTTAAATAATACTTCTTACAATGTAGGAACATTTATGCTTCAACCTGTTGCACTCAGGTCTCTTTCTTCCGGATACAAAGCAATGTTATAATGGGCTGTTTCAGCTCTCTTTCTGCCCAGTTCCATTATCTTTGACTTGTTAATGCACCTGTCAGTCAAATAAGCACAGGATTCTGATGTACAGCCTGACCTGTGAATTACCCCAGTATCCATTTCAAGGATTGCCTTAAAGCAATACAAATCTGCATTCAGTCTTACACAGTATAATGGTCACATTATTTTAAAATAAGATATCACCTCATCTTAATCCTTTTTACCCTAACATTTCTCACCCTTCCACCCTTTTGCCTCTGCTTTGCTAGTCAATATATGTTCAGTTTAAAAAATATTTATAAAGTCTATACTTTCCCATTTTTTTCCCTTAAAAGAGAAAGTGGTAACATTTCTTCTGCTGATAATTTTAGTGAAAAATCAGAATTTTTCTGCAGGTCGCGGCACGGGGGCTGGTAAAATGCCACGAGGGAGGCCCGCTTCGACCCACAACGACGAGAAGGGCCAGCCACGTATTATCAGCGGCGGCGGGACCTTGGTGCCGCCCCCCCCCCGTCCTCCCCTCCCCCGCCACCAGGCGGCGGGCCCTTCATCTCCATCTTAAAATAAGACCTAATGAAATGCAAATTCATCTACCTTCAGGCGGCGGCCGTCCCACTCCGATATTACGGCTGCCGTTCGTGCTCCGTGTGCCTTCAGAACTCCGTACGGAGGTCCGGGCAAGAACCTGGTGGGGAGGGGGCAGTAATAAAATTGTCAGGGCATAGGGGTGGAGGAGTGGGGAGAACTCATCTTATTGGATGTGGGGATGGCGGAAAGGGGTTAGAAGCCAAATACTCAAAGGTTCGGGGGAAAGTTTGAGAGGGGAACAAATAATTTTGTGAGAATAAATGCCACTTAAGTGACCATTGGGGAGGTTGGGAAAGGGTCTCAACATCTTTATTCATTGCCAATAAAAGTTCCCAATGACTGCTCTTTTAAAAATGAAAATTACTTTGTAAGGGCTTAAAGCCCTTTAAAAATGGCGCCACGCCTGCACAGTGGCGCCAGACGCCATTGCCAGGGATGTGGCGGCCGCCCCCTTATGTCATCAGGGGAGGCCACTTCGCCCCCTCTATTTAAATGAGCCCCTGTGTGTAATATCACGGGGACTCAGGGACAGCGCATTCGCGCAGGATGCACCCCATTTTTAGAGTGCGCTGTCATGAACTGCAGCGCACTAATAAAATTCAGCCCATACACTCAAAAACTAACAGTTAACCAGTTTTAAAAGTGAAGTTTTTAAAAATTAGCTGTCTCTTAAGAATAAATAAAATAAGTAAGTTTTTGTAGGTTACATTCTTGATGGATCAAGTCTTCTAATGTGGAAATAGTCAAAGGCCACTCGAAGTCTTCATGTAGATTTGATGAAAATAGTCCTTCAGAAGATAGGCATTCAACTCTTCGGCTGCAGTAGGCATTAAACTGTTCTTTGAATGATGCGCACAGCAATGCAAATGGTTTCTTGAAAAAGGCTTTTCTTCTTTACTCAGGGAATGAACTTGGCTTGTAGCTCATTGTAGAATTTTCTGCTGAGAGGAATAGACAGCTTCTTTCTCTTCAGTTGGCTTTGCTGGAAAGTCCCTCAGAACTAACTGGTTTCAGCCAGTTTCTGCCAGTTCCACACACAGCCAAGTGGAAACATTACCATGTGACCTCTCTCGCTTCTGCTGTTGCCCAGGGTAACAAAAATGCAGCTGCTGCACACTGTGTCTCAGGAAATCCAGAACCTTCTCTCCCTTAAAGTGCACTATTTTTAACAGTCTTAAAGGCACACACACTATTTTTAATCCGAGGAGAAAAATAATAACAGGTCCATGACAGCACTCAAAGCCCAAATTAAACACTAATGTCTTTACTAGGTTTAACAGGAATACCCAATGAACAATGCAAGACACCCATTAGCAATATAACCATTCGTCAAAAATATGTTACAAGGTGCCGTTAATCGTATTTTCCAGAAATTGACTAAATTGCTTGGCTGCAGTGTCAAAGCATTTCTTCCGATGATTTTTATAACTTTCTTTCCAAGGTGGGCATGATGTTGCAATGACAGCTTCATACAAATATCTCAATGATGGGGGAGCCCAGCACATCAATGCAAAAGATAAGACTGAAGCATTTGAAACAATCTTCAGTCAGAAGTGCCGAATTGATGATCCATCTTGGCCTCCTCCTGAAGTCCCCAGCATCACAAATGCCAATCTTCAGTCAATTCGATTCACTCTGCGTGATATCAAGAAACAACTGAAGGTACTGGATACTGCAAAGGCTATGGGCCCTGACAACATTCTGGTAATAGTACTGAAGATCTGTGCTCCAAAACTTGCCATGCCTCTAGCCAAGCTGTTCCGGTACAGCTACAACACTGGTATCTACCTGACAATGTGGATAATTGCCCAGGATGTCCTGTACATAAAAACCAGGACAAATCCGACCTGGCCAATTACCGCCCCATCAGACTAAAGCAAGGTTTGCTCCTCAGGGGGAGAACAGAGTGGAAGGCTTATGCAATGGCAGCCAGATTTCCAGAGAAGGACTGGAAAGCACCTGATGTCACAGGTGAGTTCAAACTGTTTAAGCAGAGGAGTGAACTATGCTTCCTAGACCATGAGATTGTAGATGCAGAGAAGCAGGCGATAAAAAATAGGATTGCCATAGGAACTGAAGTTCTGCACAGAATCAATATCTCTGGTTTATCTGGTGCTGACCACAAGGATCCTCCATCAAAACTCTGGGCAACATTAGCAAATCAGCTTAAGATTGATGGAACTCATGCAGTATAGACAGAAAGCCGCTGAGAACTTGGACAACTTCATTAACCAATGCAGAGAAAAAACAAAAGAATGCAAGTTCTCGGATGCTGCACTCTCAGAATGAATTAGGAAATTTACTATCACCTCCACTCCTATTGAGGCATTCCAGAAAGACCTCCTGGAAAAGCCAAAGGGACACGGTTTCGTGAGCAAACTACAGGACGGACGCAGATACGAGGCACTTATTACAGAGAGACAGTGTTTGCAAGCCTTAGGGTCCGAAACGCCTGTTGGTACAATATCCAAGGCACACAGGCAGAACAAGGTGTACAGTAACTGCGGACTCTCCCACCAACCACGTAGATGCCTGGCATACGCAGGCACGTGCAAGACAAGTGGGCTTCGAGGGCACTGGTCCAAACCTGACAGACGGTCCAGCAGCATCAACATGCGGAGAAGCCAGAGTGGGCAGCGCTCAAACCACAGAACTCCGCCACCCAAAGGCAAAGGGAGGCGAAACACTTCCATGCATCACCAGAGGCATAGATCCATCCACGAAATGGGGGAACGGATGACCAAAATAGATGAGGTGGATCGAGGTGAAGACACTACAGCTGAACAGCTATTTCACATGGTCACCTTATCAGAATAGGTCCATTCTGGATGCTTTTGCAACACTCCAGATCATCTGCCCCAATAAGGCTGAATGGCATCTACTAAGAGTAAAGATTGATACAGGTGCAAGTGCCAGCACTCAACCTTTCCGCTTTCTCAAGGACATGTACCACGAGGCATTCAAGTCTATGGTTCAATCCACAAGTGTGAAGCTTACGACATATAAAGGCTTGACAATAAAGTGCCTAGGTTCCCTAAACCCGGAATGCAGATATGAAGAGTCAGCATGGTGTACTCAGATATTCTACACAGTGGATGTGTCAGGACTAGCAGTAGCAGGGCTGCCGGCGTGCAACGAACTTAACATCGTCACCATGCATGAGCTGACCCAGTCAGAAGACCACAGTAGTCAAAACAGGTGCACACCCATTGGACCAGTACAAGATCTCCAGAGGTTATACCCAGACCGGTTTGACACCATTGGGAATTTCCACAGGGATGCAATCCTACACCCTAAAGAAGGTACAACATTGTCAATCGCGAAAACGCAGCATGCACATTCTAGATAATTTAAAGATGGAACTGGATGGAATGGAAAACCAAGGCATCATTCGACAAGTGCAACATCACATGGACTGGTGCAGTTCCATCACCACTGAAATCAAGAAGAACAATTGGACTATGTTTGGAGCCGAGGAGGCTCAACACGCCTTAAAGAGATGCCACAAGAGCACAAGAACACAAGAAATAGGAGTAAGAATAGACAATATGGCCCATTGAGCCTGCTCCGCCATTCAGTACAATCATAGCTGATCTTAGGCTTCAACTCCACTTTCCTGCCCGCTCATCCTATCCTTTGATTCCCTGAGAGACCAAAAATCTGTCTATCCCAGCCTTAAATATATTCAATGATGAAGCATCCACAAACCTGTGGGGTAGAGAATTCCAAAGATTCACAACTCTTTGAGTGATGTAATTTCTCTTCATTTCAATCCTCATCTTATCCTGAAACTGTGCCCCATGTTTTAGATTCCCCAACCAGTATCTACCCTATCCAGCCCCTTCAGAAGTTTGTATGTTTCAATCAGATCGCCTCTCATTCTTCTAAACGCCAGAGAATATAGGCCCAATTTACTCAACCACTCATCATAGGGTAACCCCCTCAACCCAGGGACCAATTAAGTGAACCTTTGCTGTACCGCCTCCAATGCAAGTATATCCTTTCTTAAATGTGGAGACCAAAACTGCACATAGTACTCCAGACATGGTCTCACCAAAGCCCTGCATAATTGCAGCAAGACTTGTTTATTCCTGTACTCCAATCCCCTTGTAATAAAGACCAACATGCCATTTGCCTTCCTAATTGCCTGCAGTGCCTGCATGCTAACTTTCAGCGTTCCTTGTACAAGCACTCCCAAGTCTCTTTGAACATCAACACTTACAAGTTTCACACCTTTTAAAAACTATTCTGCTTTTCTATTCTTATGACCAAGTAAACAACTTCACACTTCCCTACATTATACTGCCATCTTGTTCCACACTCACTTAACCTGACTATATCTCTTTGCAGCCTCTTTGTGTCCTCCCCACAGCTTACCTTTCTACCTACCTTTGCATCATCAGCAAACTTAGATACATTACTTTCTGTATCTCTATCTAAGTCACTAATATAGATTGTAAATAGCTGAGGCCCCAACACTGATCCTTGCGGCACTCCACTTTTGTCTGCCAACTTGAAAATGCCCTTTGTATGACAACTCTTTGCTTCCTGTCCATTAACCAATCCTCTAGCCATGCTGATATATTACCCCCAACTACATGAACCCTTAAATAAAAACAAAAAGTGCTGAAAATATTCAGCAGGTCTGGCAGCATCTGTGGAGAGAGAAGCAAAGTTAATGTTTCAGGTCTGACCTTTCATCAGCCTTGAAACGTTAACTTTGCTTCTCTCCACAGATTCTGCCAGATTTGCTGAGTATTTCCAGCACTTTTTGTTTTTATTTCAGATTTCCAGCATTTGCAGTATTTTGCTTTTATTTCCATGAGCCCTTATCTTGCCTATGAACCTTTACTGTGGAACATTATTGAATGCCTGTTGGAAATCCAGGTATACTACATCTATTTGTTCCCCTTTATCTCCCCTACTAATTATATCCTCAAAAAATCCTAATAAATTTGTCAAACAGGATTTTCCTTTAGTAAAACCATGTTGGCTCATTCTAATCATACTATGCTTTGCTAAGTACATTGTTAAGACTTCCTTAATAATAGATTCCAGAGGCAATAGATGTCCTCATAAGATACCAACACTAAAAGAGTTAAACCCAACATTTGCTGGAGCAAAACACTTTTCCAAATTGAACGCAAAAAGTGGATATAAGTCCATACACTTGTCAAGAGAGTCGCAAGAACTAACAACATTCAGAACCTCTTTTGGAAGGTACTGTTTACCATTTGGGCTGCCGGTCAGCTAGGATATATTTCAACAGCATATCGACCGGAGAACGGAATGGGTCCCGG
Organism: Heterodontus francisci; assembly: GCF_036365525.1. Lineage (NCBI taxonomy): Eukaryota > Metazoa > Chordata > Chondrichthyes > Heterodontiformes > Heterodontidae > Heterodontus > Heterodontus francisci. Next base: position 45,595,684 of record NC_090375.1, read on the forward strand.
GCTGTGAGTGTTCTTTCTTTTGGGCCTCCTTATCTCGAGAGACAATGGATACGCGCCTGGAGGTGGTCAGTGGTTTGTGAAGCAGCGCCTGGAGTGGCTATAAAGGCCAATTCTGGAGTGACAGGCTCTTCCACAGGTGCTGCAGAGAAATTTGTTTGTTGGGGCTGTTGCACAGTTGGCTCTCCCCTTGCGCCTCTGTCTTTTTTCCTGCCAACTACTAAGTCTCTTCGACTCGCCACAATTTAGCCCTGTCTTTATGGCTGCCCGCCAGCTCTGGCGAATGCTGGCAACTGACTCCCACGACTTGTGATCAATGTCACACGATTTCATGTCGCGTTTGCAGACGTCTTTATAACGGAGACATGGACGGCCAGTGGGTCTGATACCAGTGGCGAGCTCGCTGTACAATGTGTCTTTGGGGATCCTGCCATCTTCCATGCGGCTCACATGGCCAAGCCATCTCAAGCGCCGCTGACTCAGTAGTGTGTACAAGCTGGGGATGTTGGCCGCTTCAAGGACTTCTGTGTTGGAGATATAGTCCTGCCACCTGATGCCAAGTATTCTCCGAAGGCAGCGAAGATGGAATGAATTGAGACGTCGCTCTTGGCTGGCATACGTTGTCCAGGCCTCGCTGCCGTAGAGCAAGGTACTGAGGACACAGGCCTGATACACTCGGACTTTTGTGTTCCGTGTCAGTGCGCCATTTTCCCACACTCTCTTGGCCAGTCTGAACATAGCAGTGGAAGCCTTACCCATGCGCTTGTTGATTTCTGCATCTAGAGACAGGTTACTGGTGATAGTTGAGCCTAGGTAGGTGAACTCTTGAACCACTTCCAGAGCGGACGATATCACCATAGTAGGACGCATGGAAGAAGAGCATGACACTTGTTAATGGAGACCGCCAGGCATGAAGGTTTAGTTTTCAACAGCAAAAAGTGCTCCATTAAGGCAGAGCCCTTAAATTTTTCAGTGCCATTAACTCTGGTTCAGGTATTTGCCTGGATCCTGGAAAGATCGAAGACATCCAGTCAATGCCAGCACTGCAGGACAAGGATGACCTCCAAAGGTGTCTGGGTCTATTCAACTTTCTTGCTGCATACCTACCAAACTTCTCGGAGAAGGCATCCCCACTAAGAGAATTGTTGAATTCTCGAGGCACCGCCTCGACTCTAGAAGTTACTCATCAGGAATCCGGGTTGCAAACCTGATAGTCAGATGATCTTATCAGACACTCTAAGTGGACTACCCCGTGCTGGGAAGGTGCAAGACATATCACTTGACTGCCAGATGGACAAAGTCTGTGCAAGCTTGGAGGATATTTCCAACGTACATCCCATGTGCTTCAGTCAAGAGTGAGAAACTCCAGGGGGAGACTTCTCATGACCCCATATTCTGAGCTCTGTGGTAGAACATTGTAGTGGGTTGGCCTGAGGCCATTCAGGGGATCTTTACGGATCTGAGAATTTATTGGCCTTATTGACACGAAATCGGTATATCCAATGGAGTACTATTCAAAAGACGCCACTTCAATCTGACATACTTGGACAGCTCCACCAAGGACACATGGGAATAGAGAGAATGAGATGACTTGTTTGTGAGTCAGTGTTCTGGCCTGGCATCAGCAAGGACATTGATCAGATGGAGAGATCTTGTGATGCATGTCAGGAACACCAAACTAATCAACAGAAAGAACCTCTCCAACCACATGACATGCCACCATCCTCATGGACCAAGATAGCAACAGATTTGTGCTCTGTGGGTGCCAGTGACTATCACTCCAAATTTCCTATTGTGCAGAAGCTTCAAGACACATCAAGTACAGCAGTGGCCAACACTGTTGGTGCAACCTTTAGTCTTTTTGGTGCTGCAATGGAAGTGGTATCCAACAATGGTCCACTGTACATGGGAAAACCATTCCAGGATATGTGTGAGTGATAGTCCATCAACCATATTACAACATCACTCAAATATCCTTGTTTGAATGGAGTGGCTGAACATATAGTCAGGGCAGTCAAATCGCTGATCAAAAGGTGTTCGGAAAGCAAGCAAGATATTCAAGCGTAAACAGAAAATGCTGGAAACACTCAGCAGGCCTGGCAGCATCTGTGGAGAGAGAAGCAGAGTTAACGTTTCAGGTCAGTGACCTGCTGAGTTTTTCCAGCACTTTCTGTTTTTATGTCAGATTTCCAGCATTCGCAGTATTTTGCTTTTATTTAAGATATTCAAGTGTGTTATTTCCTTTTCACATAACACCGTTAATCTCCAGATTGCCACCATCTACTGAAATTCTGTTTGGCCGACCGGTGAGAACCACACTACCAAGTTATCATCTCACCAAGTCGCCCTTGATCACAGACCGGTTACATCAGAAACAAGATAAGATGAAAGATGCACATGACGTGCATGCTGGTGCAGAATTACCGCAACTATGCATTGGTCAGAAGGTGAAGATCCTACACCCACTAGAACAGACATCAATCCCAGCAGATGTGTCAAAGGTGTGCAAAAAACCACGATCGTATGAAGTGACAGCACCAAATGGTGTAATACTGCGAAGGAATCAATCTCACCTCAGGGGATTCTCCGCTCACCGTGCACAAGACAACCAACCAGCATCACCTATGCATACCTGCGTACAATTTTCAGACATAGAAACAACAAGTATCGACAACTGAGGACAATCCTCCCAAAACACAATCTTCAGGAGAAGAGGATGAACAGTTTGAGAGCACACCCAGATGTCATTCTCACAAGGGCTGGTCAAGGCAGCCGATGACCAGTACGGTTCCAAACGTAGACAACACCTTGCAGAAGAGTGTTCCATATGTTCTTTTACAGTTGAATGTGTTATATAAATAATGCTTTAGTTGTCAAATTTCTTATATCTCATAAGGGTTGTTTATTCATATACATATTAATGTTATATGATATGGGATTGTCATTCAAGGGAAGGGGGGGTGTTGTGATAGTGTATTTGTTAGTATGTCAAATATAATTATTTAAATATATGTTTATGCTAATATGTATGTCATCACAGGAAGTGATGCAATTTCACGTGATTCAGTTCTCTTGCAGTCAGTTAGCATATATAAGCTAAAGCATCAACAAGTCTCCATCAAAGTTCTGCATTCATCCTCTATGCCTACCCTTCAGCTTCTTTCCATTAATCTAGAAAGAGATAATACAACAGATGCAGGCAGGATTGGTCTCATCTGTGGTGCCCTCCATAGTGGAATGCCAACTTTCACACATAATACCTGAGAGAGTGAAGTGCTGTTGGCAGTATGGAATATAGGAAACACAAGAACATATTGACAGGAGGAGGCCATTCAGTCCCTCGAGCCTTTTACACCAGTCAATTTGATCATGGTGGATCTGTACCTCAACTCCACTTACCTCTCTTTATCTCCTTGATACCATTACCTAACAAAAATCTATCTATCGCAGTCTTGAAAATTTAAATTGAGTAAGTATCCATAGCCTTTTGGGAACATACATGTGTGAAAACGTCATTCTTGATTTCACTCTCAAATGACCTTACTCTAATTTTAAGATTATGCCCTCTTGTTCTGGATTCCCCTACCAGATTTCTCTGTATCTACCCTATCAAATCCCTTAATCATTTTAAATACCTCAATTGGATAAGAACCAGGATAAAAGAGACCCTTCCAATTGAGTCCGTGCAGTGGAGAAGACAAAAAACAAGAAGTCAAGGAGTGAGAGAGAAGTCTGAAGACTGAAGACCAAAAGCTTCAAGAAAAGATGCATGGTCCCAAACCAGGGCTAATATGGGAAGTATGTAGCCCACGTTAGACTGTAAATCGGTGCCCAAGTTTATTGCTTTACTTTGAGTAAAGCTTAATAAACTTGTTCTGACTTTATGCTAATAGTTTCACAACTGAACTTCCTGTCATGTCCAAACCTGTTGTGAGTAATGGGTTAGCTGCTTAGTTTACAGATTACAGCTTACACCAATGCAAAAATGGATGAATGACAACTGTAACAGACTATGTTTGTGTGTCACTGTATTACTCTCAGTAAAATGGTGCAATGTTCTGAACTCTACCACTGTTTAACAGCTACTTTAATTAAAATTTAAAATTCAATGGAAAAACAGGAACTTTCCAACCCTCTGAAAGCACCCTTACATGTACAGCAATAATTTATCTTGAAGTAAGTGACTGCCTTTGGTCTCCAGTTCTTAGCATTTTATTCATTAACCTCTGTCATTATTTCTAAACACAACAGATTTAATACAGAGCTCTAAAAATAACTTTCTCCCCCCCTACGCTTTAAATTTATTAGGTTTGAAGCCATTACTTATATTTGCATAATTGACATCATTATCTGTCAGCTTGCTCGGCTCAGGCTGACAGTCATTAAAAGATCATTATAAACAGGGCTGTAATGGGTTCATGAGGCCAAATGGCTGCATTTTAATCACCAGAGAATGATAAGCTGACGGTGGCCTAAGGGAGCGGGCTCTTGTAGCTGGCAGAGTTAATGACCAAATCAGGTTAGGAAAATTCACCACCTGTGCCCGACTGTACCGTGTAATTGTGACTGCAATTTGGAGAAGCTGGAGCTGGAATAGATATGTATGTCATTACCGAAGTTGCTGTTCAGGAATGGGACAGAAACAATTGGAGCCACAGGGAGGTTGCACACCTTTATCATGAGTACAAAAGGATTTTCTCTGTTCTGCCATCTTCCCTTTGGTAAATTATTTATTATTCGCTTCTCAACTATGAATTTTTGTGCTTGTTTAAGGTACAGAATATAAGCAGCTGAAGGTGGAATTTGAATTCAATTAATAAAATTCTGGAATTAAAAGCTAGTCTAACGATGGGCGGGAAACCATTGTTGATTGTTGTAAAAACCCATCTGGTTCACTAATGTCCGTTTGGGAAGGAAATCTGCTGTCCTTCCTTGGTCTGGCCTACATGTGACTCCAGGCCCACAACAATGTGGTTGACTCTTAACTGCCCTCTGAAATGGCCGAGCACTCCACTCAGTTGTATCTAACCACTACAAAGTCAACAAGGACTAAAACCAGACAGACCACCTGGCGTTGACCTAGAAACGGAAACAACAACAGCAAACCCAGCCCTGTCGACCTGGCAAAGTTCTCCTTACTAACATGTGGGGGCTTGTGCCAAAGTTGGGAGAGCTGTCCCACAGACCAGTCAAGCAACAGCCTGACATAGTCATACTCACCGAATCATAACTCACAATGTCCCAGATACTGCCATCACCATCCCCGGCAGGACATGCTCAGCAAAGGTGTTGGCAGTGGTATACAGTCAGGAGGGAGTTGCCCTGAGAGTTCTCAACATCAACTCGAGACCCCCATGAAGTCTCATGGCATCAGGTCAACACGAGCAAGAAAACCTTATGCTGATTACCACCTACCACCCCGATTGAGCTGATGAAACAGTACTCCTCCATGTTGAACACCACTTGGAGGAAGCACTGAGGGTGACAAGGGTGCAGAATGTACTCTGGGTGGGGGACTTCAACGTCCATCACCAAGAGTGGCTCAGTAGCACTATGACTGACTGAGCTGGCCGAGTCCTAAAGGACATAGCTGCTAGACTGGGTCTGCAGCAGATGATGAAGGAACCAACAAGAGGGAAAAACATACTTGACCTTGTCCTCACCAATCTGCCTGCCGCAGATACATCTGTCCATGAAAGTATTGGTAGGAGTGACCACTGCACAGTCCTTGTGGAGACAAAGTCCCGTCTTCACATTGAGGGTACCCTCCATTGTGTTGTGTGGCACTACCACCGTGCTAAATGGGATAGATTTCGAACAGATCTAGCAATGCAAAACTGGGTATTCATGAGGCGCTGTGGACCATCAGCAGCAGCAGAATTGTACTCAACCACAATCTGTAATCTCATGACCCGGCATATCCCCCACTCTACCATTACCATCAAGCCGGGAGACCAACCCTGAACCCTGTTCAATGAAGAGTGCAGGAGGGCATGTCAGGAGCAGCACCAGGCATACCTCAAAATAATTTTCAACCTATGAAGCTACAAACCAGGACTGTATGTGCCAAACAGCATAACAAACATGTGATAGACAGAGTTAAGCAATCCCATAATCAACAGATCAGATCTAAGCTCTGCAGTCCAGTCAGAGCCCGCATTCGGAAAGAGAAAAAAGAGGTGTGACATCACAGGGAAGCAGGTAGGTGGCCAGTTAGTGAGTAGTACTGTGTCTCAACAACCGGAAGACTAAAAATAAGAAAAAAATTAAGTATTAATAATAAGGAACAAATGAGTAGCTGGTGAGTATTGTTTTATTTTGTTTAAGTAAGGTTTATTTTAACAAGTGAACTGTGTTGATTAGTAATGGATTTATCAGTACTAGTAAGGTTTTTTTTATTAGTTGTAAGGTGTTTTAATATTGGTAAGGTTTCTTTATTAGCAGTGGCAAAGGGTCAACTAATAAATAAAGGAATGGCAGGGTTAATTCAACCTCGAGAGTGCACCTCCTGTGCTATGTGGGATCCCAGGAATCTTCCTGTATCCTGGATAACCATTTGTGCAGGAAGTATCGTCAATTGCGGCAGCTTGAGCTCCAGGTTTTGGAATTTGAGTAGCAACTGGCAACACTGCGGTGCATTCATGAGGATGAGAGCTACGTGAAAAGCACACCTATAGATGTGGTCACCTCACAGCTTAACAGTATGCAGGGAGAGAGTGAATGGGTGACCATCAAGCAGTCAAAAAGAAACAGGCAGGTAGTACAGGAGACCCCTGATCACATCTCACTCTTCAACAGGTATTTTGAATACTGATGAAAGTGATGGTTTATTTGGGGAGTGCAGCCAGAGCTAAGGCCATGGCACCACATGTGGCTCAACTGCACAGGGAGGGGGTACAAGGAAGACTGGAAGATCCATAGTAATAGGTGATTCGATAGTCAGGGGTACAGACAGGTGTTTCTCTGGTGGCAGACGTGACTCCAGGATGGTGTGTTGCCTCCCTGCTGCCAGGGTCAAGGATGTCATTGAGCAGCTGCAGAGAATCCTGCAAGGGGAGGGTGAACAGCCAGCAGTCGTGGTCCACATTGGAACCAACAACATAGACAGAAAGAGGGATGTGGTCCTGCAGACAGAATTTAGGGAGCGAGGTGGAAAATTAGCAAGCAGGACCTCAAAAGTAGTCATCTCTGGATTACTCCCAGTACGTCGCACAAGTGAGTACAGGAATAGGAGGATAAGACAGATGAATGCATGGCTGGAAAGTTGGTGCAGGAGGGAGGGCTTTAGATTCTTGGGATATTGGGACTGGCTCTGGGGGAGATGAGACCTGTACAGGATGGACAGGTTGCACCTGAACAGAGCCGGGACTGAGTTCCTTGCAGGACCTTTTGCCAGTGCTGTTGGGGAGGGTTTAAATTAATTTGTCAGGAAGATAGAGATTTGAGGGTAGATTCAGTTGGGACAAAATCAGAAGTGAAAATGGAAGTCAGAAAATTAGTGGATGAGTCTAGAAGACAGAGAAAACAAAGGTTAGAAAATAAAAGAAAGTGTTTGGCAAAGTTCAAGGGCATCTATTTCAATGCGAGGAGTATAACAAATAAAGCAGATGAGCTGAGGGCACAGATAGAAACATAGCAGTGTGATATCATAGCTATCACAGAAACATGGTTTAAGGAGGGACAGGAATGGCAGCTCAATGTTCTTGGTTACAGGGATTTCAGACAAGATAGAGATGGGGATAAGAAAGAAGGGGGAATGGCAATTTTGGTCAAAGAAAAAATTACAGCTGTGAGGAGGGATGATATGTTTAAAGGATCATCAAATGAGGCCATATAGATTGAGCTAAGGAACAAAAAAGGGACAGTCACACTGCTGGGAGTGTACTATGGACCCCCAGACAGTCAGAGGGAGATAGAAGAGTAAATATGTAGGCAAATCTCTGCGAAGTGAAAAAACAATAGGGCAGTAATAGTGGGGAATTTTAACTGCCCCAATATTAACCCGGATATAGAAACATAGAAAATAGGAGCAGGAGTAGGCCATTCAGCACTTCGAGCCTGCTCCACCATTCATTATGATCATGGCTGATCATCCAATTCAGTAACTTGTTCCCGCTTTCGCCCCACGCCCTTTGATCCCTTTAGACCCAAGAGCTGTATCTAACTCCTTCTTGAAAACATACAATGTTTTGGCCTCAACTGCTTTCTGTGGTAGCGAATTCCACAGGCTCACCACTCTCCTCATCTCAGTTCTGAAAGGTTTACCCCATATCCTGAGACTATGACCCCTGGTTCTGGACTCCCCCACCTTCCTGCATTTACACTGTCAAGTCCTGTTAGAATTTTATAGGTTTCTATGAGATCCCCCCTCACTCTTCTGAATTCCAGTGAATACAATCCTAACTGACTCAATCTTTCCTCTTACATCAGTCCCTTCATCCCAGGAATCAGTTTGGTAAACATTCGCTGCACTTCCTCTATGGCAAGAACATCCTTCCTCAGATAAGGAGACCAAAAGTGTACATAATATTCCAGGTGTGGCCTCACCAAGGCCCTGCATAATTGCAGTAAGACATCCCTGCTCCTGTACTCGAATCCTCTCGCTAAGAAGGCCAACATACCATTTGCCTTTTCTACCGATTGTTGCACCTGCATGCTTACCTTCAGTGACTGGTGTACAAGAACACCCAGGTCTCGCTGCAGATTCCCCTCTCTCAGTTTATAGCCATTCAAATTATAATCTGCCTTCCTGTTTTTGCTACCAAAGTGGATAACCTCACATTTATCCACATTATACTGCATCTGCCATGCATTAGCCCACTCACTCAACTTGTCCAAATCACCCTGAAGCCTCTCTGCATTCTCCTCACAACTCACCTTCCAACCCAGTTTTGTGTTATCTGCAAATTTGGAGATATTACATTTAGTTCCCTCATCTAAATCATTAATATGTATTGTGAATAGCTGAGGTCCGAGCACCGATCCCTGCGGTACCCCACTAGTCACTGTCTGCCATTCGGAAAAAGACCCATTTATCCCTATTCTTTGTTTCCTGTCTGCCAACCAAATTTCTATCCATCGCAATACACTACCCCCAATCCCATGTGCTTTAACTTTACAGGCTAATCTCTTATGTGGGACTTTGTCGAAAGCCTTCTGAAAGTCCAAATAAACCACATCCACTGGCTCCCCCTCATCAACTCTACTAGTTACATCCTTGAAGACTTCTAGTAGATTTGTCAAGCATGATTTCCCTTTCGTAAATCCATGCTGACTCTGCCAGATTCTACCACTGTTCTCCAAGTGCTCTGCTGTAAAATCTTTGATAATGGATTCTAGAATTTTCCCCACTACCGACGTCAGGCTGACTGGTCTATAATTCCCTGCTTTCTCTCTACCTCCCTTTTTAAATAGTGGGGTTACATTAGCTATCCTCCAATCTGTAGGAACTGTTCCAGAGTCTATAGAATCTTGGAAGATGACCACCAATGCACCCACTATTTCTAGGGCCACTTCCTTGCATACTCTGGGATGCAGACCATCAGGCCCTGGGGATTTATCAGCCTTCAATCCCATCAATTTCCCCAACACCATTTCTCTACGATACTTATTTCCTTCAGTTCCTCTCTCTCACTAAGCCCTGTGTTCCCCAACATTTCTGGTATGATATTTGTGTCCTCCTTTGTGAAGACAGAACCAAAGTATGCATTTAGTTGGTCAGCCATTTCTTTGTTCCCCATAATAAATTCCCCTGTTTCTGATTGTAGGGGACCTACATTTGTCTTCAATCTTTTTCTCTTCACATACCTATAGAAGCTTTTGCAGTCAGTTTTTATGTTCCCCGCAAGCTTTCTCTCGTACTCTATTTTCCCCTTCCTAATCAATCCCTTGGCCAATTTTACTAATCTGAGGAGTGATTTAGCAAAAGTGGACTGGAAACAGCTACTTAAAGGTAAATCAGAGTCAGAGCAGTGGGAGGCATTCAAAGGGGAGATTCAAGGGGTTCAGGGTAAACATGTACCCACAAGGAAAAAGGGTGGGACAGCCAAATCTAGAGACCCCTGGATGTCAAGGAGCTTACAGGTTAATATAAGGTAGAAAAGTAAACTTATCTCCGACACTGAGAACTCAATACTACAGAAAGCTGAGAGGAGGAAAGAAAGTGGAGGGATGAACTCAAAAAGGAAAGCAAAGAAAGAGCATGAAAGAATATTGTCAAGCAAATTCAAAGTGAATCCAAAGATGTTTTATCAATACATTAAGAGTAAGAGGATAATTAAGGAAAGACCAATAAGGTAATCTATATGTAGGGCCGGAAGATGTTGGTATGGTTCTTAGTGAATACCTTGCGTCTGTGGGTGCAGGTATTGTAATTAAAGAAGAGGAGAGTGAAATATTGGATGTGATAAACATAGGGAGAGGGGAAGTATTAATGGGATTAGCATTGTTGAAAGTGGATAAATCACCAGGGCCAGATGAGATATATTCCAGGCTGTTAAAAGAAGCCAGGGAGGAAATAACGGAAGGTCTGTCCATCATTTTCCAATCCTCATCGGATACAGGTGTCGTGCAGGAGCATTGGAGAACTGCAAATGTTGTACCTTTGTTTACAAAGGGAGTGAGGGACAGACTAAGTCTGTCTCGGCCAATCAGTCTAATCTCAGTAGTGGGCAAATTATTAGAATCAGCTCTGAGAGACAGGATAAACTGTCATCTGGAAGAGCACGGATAGTCAACATGGATTTGTTAAGGGAAGATCTTGCTTGACTAACTTGATTGAATTTTATGAAGAAGTAACAAACAGGATTGATGAGGGGAGTGCAGTTGATGTGATCTACAGGGATTTTAGCGAGGCTTTTGACAAGGTCCCACATGGCAGACTGGCTAAAAAAATGGAAGCCCAAGGGATCCAGAGAAATGTAGCAAGCTGGATACAAAATTGGCACGGTGGCAGGAAATAAAATGTAATCGTTGACAGGTGTTTTTTCGACTGGAGGGCTGTTTCCGGTGGCGCTTCGCAGAGCACAGTACGAGGTCCCCTGCTTTTTGTGCTATATATTCACGATTTGGATGTAAATGATCAAGAACTTTTCAGATGACACAAAAATTGGCCATGTGGTTGATAGCAAGGAGGACAGATGTAGCCTGCAGGAAGATATCGATGGACTGGTCAGGTGGGCAGAAAAGTAGCAAATGGAATTCAACCCGGAGAAGTGTGAGGTGATGCATTTGGGGAGGTCAAACAAGGCAAAGGAATACACAATAATTGGGAGAGATGCAGAGAAAATGTAGAGGAAGTGCATGTCCACAGATCCATGAAGGTAGCTGGACAGATTGATAGGATGATTAAGAAGGCATATGGAATCCTTTCCTTTATTAGCTGAGGTATAGAATATAAGAGCAGAGAGGTTATGCTGGAACTGTATAATTCATTAGTTAGACCACAACTTGAGTACTGTGTGCAGTTCTGATCACCTCATTACAGAAAGTATGTAATTGCACTAGAGAGGATACAGAGGAGATTTACACAGATGTTGCCAGGACTGGAAAAATGCAGCTATGCAGAAAGATTGGATAGGCTGGGGTTGTTCTCCTGGGAACAGAGAAGGCTAGAGGCGATCTGATTGAAAAGTGCAAAAATGCTGCAAGGTAGGATTAGGCTGGGTGGTTCGTTTTCAGCTGGTGCAGACACGATGGGCCAAGTGGCCTCTTTCTGTCCTGTAAACCTTCAATGATTCTATGATTCCATATGTGGGTGCAATCGATGACCCCCTGGACCAGAGGCGGTAAACCCCAATGCCCTCTGTGCCCGTGCTGGCCCATCTGTGTCAAAGTGGATGTAGTCCCTTGCCTTCCGGAATAGGGCATCTGTGACCTGCCTGATGGCGTGACTACCGAGGTCCGCAGCTGATTTTTGGAACGACCAGGTTGCATAAAAATTCACAGCAACCGTGACCTTGACGGCTGCAAATAAGGGACTGCCATGGGGGGCGCGAGGCCTCAGGTCATGTTGAACAGTGCACATATGTCTGAGACCACCTGCCTGGATAAGCACAGCCTCCTACGGCACTGGCACTTGGGCATTTGCTCTTGGGCGGTATGCCCAATGTGTGGAGTTGCACCATCTTCCCCTTGCAGCCCCGATTGTGCTCCTCTGGCCTCCTCCTGTCCATGAGGTTGCATCTGCTGAAACTCATACTGGCTGCTCTATCCAATTTTAGAGTAGCCTGTTCACATATGAACTCCCTGAGCTGGCATAATTTACTTACGAGGCCTTCCCGTGCCAATCCCAGCTGCCCAAGTGATGTCAGCGGCCTCATGTCCTTCTCCAGATTTCTAGCACTCACCACTGCCGAATGCAAGTCTTTCAGTTCTAGAAATGGCTACTCTGCGGCACTTTTTAGGCAGCTGAAATTTATCCTGGGCTTCTTCATTATGTTAGACGGCCCTTCCAATAGCCACCTTGGCCCCCTGCAGTGTTCATCACATGGTGTTTTCCCCATGCAGTCCTATTACAGTCATAGAGTCACAGAGTTATACAGCACAGAAACAGACCCTTCGGCCCATCGTGTCTGTGCCGGCCATCAAGCACCTAACTATTCTAATCCCATTTTCCAGCACTTGGCCCGTAGCCTTGTATGCTATGGCATTTCAAGTGCTCATCTAAATACTTCTTAAATGTTGTGAGGATTCCTGCCTCGACAACCTCTTCAGGCAATGTGTTCCAGATTTCAACGACCCTCTGAGTGAAAAAAATTTTCCTCAAATCCCCTCTAAACCTCTTGCCACTGACCTTAAATCTATGCCCCCTGGTTATTAACACCTCCGCTAAGGGAAAAAGTTTCTTCCTATCTAACCTATCAATGCCCCTTATAATTTTATATACCTCAATCATGTCCCCCCTTAGCCTTCTCTGCTCTAAGGAAAACACCCTAGCCTTTTCAGTCTCTCTTCATAGCTGAATTGCTCCAGCCCAGACAACATCCTGGTGAATCTCATCTGCACCCTCTCCAGTGCAATCACATCCTTCCTCTAGTGTGGTGCCCAGAACTGTACACAGTACTCCAGCTGTGGCCTACCTAGCATATTGAAACTTGCAAACTGCTCCTGACAAGCCTTTCAATGAGCTCCTCAATGAGCTCAACTGCCAATTAATTGGAGGTGTCCGTACTTCCCGTTCCCTGCCTCTTGATGTCCTTTAAAAAATTGACTTGCTTTCCGGAGACAGCGGGAGCCAGTGCTGACCTCTGAGAACTCGATTTTCAAATTGTGCGCACACTCATTCCACCGGGATTTCAAAATACAGCCCCTTGTATCCAGGAATATTTAGTACCTAGTCATGCTCTTTTTAGAGCCAGGTCTCCATTATCACCACAGCATTATATTCCCACGTGGCTACCTGCGCCTGCATTCCATGCATTCATACATGTGTAGTGAATCTAATTTAGACCTTTTTGCATTCCCTCTTACTCTGACCCCACCTAATGCTTTATTATTTCTTAATCTAGCACTATCTATCTTTCTCAATTCTTTGTGCACCTTGCTTTTCCTCTCTATTGTTACATCCTGGCTCCTATCCCCCTGCCAAGTTCGTTTAAACCCTCCCCAATAGCACTAGCAAACTGCCCCACAAGGACATTGGTCCTGGCTCTGTTTAGGTGCAACCCATCTGTACAGATCCTGTCTCCCCCAGAACCTGTTCCAATGTCCCAGGAATCTAAAGCCTTCTCTCCTGCACCATTTCTCCAGCCACATACTCATCTGCTCTACCTTTCTATTTCTATTCTGACTAGCACACAGCACTGGATTAATCCAGAGAATAGTACCTCTAAACTACTCCTTGCTAGTTTCTTTCCTAGCTTCTTAAAACCTGTCTGCAGGACTTCATCCCTTTTTTTACCTATGTCGCTGTTAACAATATGAACCATGACCGCTGTCTGTTTACCTTCTCCCTCAGTGTTCTGCAGCCACTCAGTGATATCCTTGACCCTGGCACCAGTTAGGCAACATACCATCTTGGATTCATGTCAGTGGCTACAGAAATGCCTGTCTGCTCCCCTAACTTTATATAGAATCGCCTAACACTATTGCTTTTCCAATCTTCCTCCTGCCCCCCCTGTAAAGCTAAACCAGCAACGGTGCTGTGGACTTGGCTTTGGCTGTACTCCCCAGAGGAACCATCACTCTCACCAGTATTCAGCACTGAATACCAGTTGGAGAGCGAGATGCACTTGAGGACTCCTGCACTACTTGCCTGGTTCTCCTTGACTGCCTGGCGGTCATCCATTTCCACTCTGCCTGCACACACTTAAGCTGCAGGGTGGCTACATCCAGAAATATGCTATCCATAAAACTTACAACCTCTCAGTGCTGCCAGTTGCCACTGAAGCTCCGCAACCCAGAGCTCAATTTGCTCCAGCTGACAACACTTCCTGTACATGTGGTTGTCCAGGACATGAGAAGCATCCTGGAGTTCCCACATGGAACAGTGGGTGGATTTAATGGGTCCCCCGGACACTGGCTAGGAGGCCAGGGGGCCCATAGAATTGTGACAGGAGGCGGCAGGGAAAGAGGACCTGTCGCATTTCCATCGCACCGCAATAAAGTCCGGGGCGGGAGAGGCTGATGACGGCCTTCCCACCCAGTGGCCTATTGAGGCCCGTTAAAGGCCTATTATCACACTTAACGGCCTCTTCTCACTGCCACTGGAATAAAACCAGCGGTGGGGGGGGCATCCGCCATGTGAAGAGGTCACCCAGTAAAGCGAGGCCACCTCCCTGCGGGCTTGGGAGGGTGGGGTCCTCCTCCATAGGCAATCTGTGGCCATAGAGGGCCTGTGATGAAAACACCCCCCTGAACATTGCCACCCCCCCCCCCCGCCCCCCCCCCCACCTCCTGCACTCATCATCCAACCTCCCTCCCCCCCTCGCTGGGGCCTGCCAAACTGGCCCCACAGACCCCACCTCACTAACCTTTGCCTCCTGTAGTACTGGCATTGGCCACTACTTCCAATTGGGCTGCCGATACTACTGAGCTGCTGGCCATCTGATTGGCCAGCAGGCCTTGGAGGTGGGATCCCTGTCTTTCGAGACTTGGATCCAGGCACTGGGTATTTAATTGCCCAAGCGCCATTAAATAGAGCCGGGGTAGGGCTCCGAATGGCCAAAGCTGGGTTCCCACTGCCTTTTCCGCCCAATGTCGGGAGCCCTGCTGGCTCTACTAAATCCAGCCCAGGATGTGCATTCCATGGGACTGAGATAACCTCCCATGCCTTTATTTATTAGATTATTAACTGACTTAACGTAAACTTGAGACTTAACTAAAGACTCCATTCCCTGGCCACTGACTTCATCCCTCTCTCTGGCACTTATCTTATGCTGTACCATACTGTTTGAAACCTTGACGTCATCATTGACCCTACCGACCACATATTCACGGCATCACTAAGACTGCCTATTTTCATCAACATTGCCTGACTTTGGCTGTCTCAGCTCATTTGCTATTGAAATACTCATCCACGCCTTTGTTACCTCTAGACTTGACTACTCCACCACACCCCCAGCCGGCCTCCCACATTTTACCCTCAGGTTATCCAAAACTCTGCTGCTCATGTCCTTACTCGCAATAAGTCCAATTTACCCATCTCTCCTGTGCTCACTGACCTACATTAACTCCCAGTTAAGCAACACCTCCATTTTAAAATTCTCATCCTTGTTTTCAAACATCCCTATGATCTTGCCGCTCCCCACCTCTGAAATCTCCTCCAGCCGCACAACCCTCCAAGATGTCTGCACTTCACTAATTCTGGCCTCTTGAGCATCCCAATTTTAATTGCTCTACCATGGTGGCCTTGCCTTCATTGGCCTGGGCCCTTAGGTCTGGAATTCTCTCCCTAAACATCTCTGCCTGTCTACCTCTTTCCTCCTTTAAAATGCTCCTTAAAACCTAACTTTTTGACCACCTGCCCTAATATCACCTAATGTGGCTAGGTGTCAAATGTTGCTTTGTAACTGTCCTGTGAAGCACCTTGGGATGTTTTATTACATTCACGCCACTATATAAATGCAAGTTGTTGTGAATTAAGGATGGTATTAGGTAAACATGAGCATGGTCAGAATCAAGGTGTGAGTGTGTATACACATATATATTGCTAACAGCATCAACTACTGTATCTGACTGCACCCAAAGGCACACAGTTATTGTTTTGGTTTTCAAGATTAAAAATCCATCTGACAGATTGTGAGAGAGAGGAGATATGTCTTCATTTTAGATTCTATTGTATTCAGACAGCCTGGCTTATATTAATAGCAGAGCTGTGGTACCTATTACTATGTACTAGTCCTCTGCATTTAATCTAAATCAGGCTGTCTGAACACAGTGCTTTCTGAAATGAAGAGTTTTCAAATCACGTATATACTTTCGTATAAGGTCACCCCCAAATGTTACACCCAATAAGCTTGAAAAATTTGTGACTCTTGTATGAGACAAGGGTTAACATTACAGAGCTTCTATCCAACAAAATTCTCATCTTCATGTCAGCTGCCATCCACAAATCCATTTTCTTTGTTTCTCATTTCAACCAGAGCCTTCCAAGTCACTATTGCTCCATTCCGACAATGCTATAATGTTTAAATGACAGCTCTCCCTTCGGACTTCAGTCTTGGCTGCTGTTGTTATATCCTTCCCTGTATTTATTCAGCTGGGCTGACTCCAATTTTAAATCATCCATGGAGGACTGAACTGAAATTAGGAGTTGATTAGAAAAGTTGCTATTTAAGTCTTACTGTGCTGGAAGGAGCAACCCATCGACATCTGATAGGAACACATTGCTTTGTAAGCCAGCCAGAAAGGAAGCGTGTAAAATATGATCTACATATAAACTCACTATCCACATTTCCTTCAAAACAGACATAACTTTCTAGTCCTATACTCAAGTGCATGCAATCATTGCTGTACATAGTTTAGAGTCAAGTTTGAAGGATAGAAGTATCAAGCAATGTATCACTAAACCTTTAGGAATTGGCGTCAGTCTTATACCAGTTCTTTTTGTGTCTTTGTGGCCGATGAGATTGATGCTGCCAATTGCTGAAATGTATTGCCAATTGTGTGCTATCATTTGGTTTGCCTACTCTTTTAAACCTTGATGATGTCCTTTATAATACACTTTGATCTATTGCCAATGTTTCTTGATCTCAAAAAGATAGTTTACTTGATTTTTTTTAAATATGAACATTGTTGGTATTTTTCCAATACCAATTAGAAGGACTACAGTAATATAAAAGCAAAATAAAAGCAAAATACTGCGGATGCTGGAAATCTGAAATAAAAGTGCTCTGAAATGTGATCATTCAGAAGTAAAGTGAAACTTCAGAACATAGGGTTTCAAATCTGGGTCCAGGATCGTGGAGGATTCACTATGAAATCCCAGTAAGATAAACATAAGTTAATAAAATATGGTCGCCATCAGATTTCTCTATCT
Source organism: Heterodontus francisci (assembly GCF_036365525.1). NCBI lineage: Eukaryota > Metazoa > Chordata > Chondrichthyes > Heterodontiformes > Heterodontidae > Heterodontus > Heterodontus francisci. The sequence goes on from NC_090375.1 coordinate 45,613,160, forward strand.
TTCTGAATTTTGCCTGACTAACCCTTCATCTCTGTTGCTATATACGAATAAAATTGTCTACAATGAGAGCACTGTTTTCTTTTAACTTGCTGACAGCCTTTTGTGAATTAGAACAGTGGTTCCCCAGTATTTCAGCAATGTTTTCTGATGGTCTTTCTTTACTTCAATATTTTTAGAGATCCCAGGGCAGGGGGGTTGGGGCAGGGTAATATTTTCAGTAGATTACCAGGAGTGAGGAGATCTCCAGGATTGTATTTTTTTTTCAGGAATTCCTAGGTGTTCATTACTATGTTCACAGATTCTCAGGAAAGTGTTGATATTTTCAGGGATCCCTGGAAAGGTGTTAATATTTTTAGGGTTCTCAAGGAGTTTGTTAATATCTTTAGGATTCTCTGGGAGTGTTAATATGATTGTACTTGCAGACAGAAATGTTTGGCAAAAACAGCAGCTAATCTGTGTTTGCTATGTGACTGTACCATGAACATTGGATACAGTATACTAGATTGGAGGAAGTACATGTAGAATGTTAAACTAGCAGCAGTCTGTCACTGACAAACTTCAAAAAAGGAGGCCAGAGTCCAAGTATATTTGAGATTAGGAGTTGGCTGCTTTATCTCACCGAGAGTACAGAGGCATTATTCTAGGTGTTAATCAAGTTGAATATGACTAAGCCATTAATAGATATGCAAGAGCAGGATGCGATGTTAACAAGTGCTCATTAGCCTGGAGCGCAACCATCTATTGTGCCTTTGAACATGTGCACTAGTTTTTAGTCATTTGTATAAATGGGCTCTTTGAGCGATGAACAACTTTCTTTGCTCTTCCACAGTTTCCAGTTTCTCACCATTTAGAAAATATTATGATTTTTCTTTCTTGGATACAAAGTAGTTATTCTCACACCTCCTTACACTAAATTCTATTTGTCATAGATTTTTCCCACTCATTCAGTCTATGTCCCTTTGTAACTTCTTCGTTCTATACATACAACTAACTGTGCCTTCTGGCAGCGCATCTGCAAACTTGGCTATATAACTCTCTATGCCTTCATCTAAATTATTAATATATATGCTGAAACCTGAGACACCAGTACATGTCGCTTCGAGCCAATCAGATCGCAAACCTTTTCTCCCTACTCTCTGCCTCCTTCCCGCTAGTCAATAACAAACCATGTCCAATTCCATGTACTCTTATTTTGGCTGTAACAAGAGTTTAACTTGGCAAGAAAGAAGGAAGTTTGCAAGGAGAGGCATGCCAGATGTTGGGATCACATTTACAACATGTAGCTAGATAGAACTATTATAAGACTGTAGGTTTGAAAATATGTATAACATCAAATGCTTGAATATTGATAACCTCTGCATTTTATTCAAACTCCTTGGAGAATGTGTCTAATGATCATTACCTTCTTGTATTTTTTAGTCCATTAATTTTGAAACATTATTGCTTTTCCAAGTCCAATGTTAGTTAAACATCCATCTTTAGCATTTTCCAAAGTTAACAATTCGTAAGTTCAGTGTTCCTATCTAGGCTAATAATTTATTCACATCCAATAAAGACTACTACTCTCATAGAAGCAATCTGCAAATTACTGTGAACCTAAGGTTCTGGCACCAACATTCAAAGGCCATGATCAACCAAATAGAATTGGAGGTGTCTCCAAGACATAAACAAGAATATTCACAAGCTCAGTTCAGGACATGACCAGATATTATTTGTTACACATTAAAAACGGTGGCAGTGATATTGGTAGTCAGTGCAAAATACAAGGCTGAAGCAGTTGCAGCCATCTTCTGCAAGAAGTGCCAAGTGAATGATTGCCTCCTCCTGAGGTCCCCAGCATTACATGCCAGTCATCAGCCAATTCAATTCACTCCACATGTTTTCAAAAAGCAGCTGAAGGCACTGAATATTGCGAAGGCTATGGGCCCTGACAACATCGCAGCAGTAGTACTGAAGACTTGTATTCCAGTACGAGCTATGCCTCTAACCAAGCTGTTCAGTACAACTACAACACAGACACCTACCCAACAATGTGGAAAATTGCCCAGGTATGTCATCTCCACAAAAAGCAGGACAAATCCAATTGGTCCAATTACTGCCCCATCAGTTTACTCGCAACCATCAGCAAAGTGATGGAAGGGGTTGCCTGCAGTGCTATGAAGCGGCACTTACACAGCAATAACCTGCTTGCCAATGCTCAGTTTGGGTTTTTCCAGGGCCACTCGGCTCCAGACCTCATTACAGCCTTGGTCTAAACATGGACAAAAGAGCTGAATTCAAGAGGTGAGGTGAGAGTGACTGCCTTTGATATCAAGGCAGCATTTGACTGAATGTGGCATCAAGGAGCTCCAACATTGAAGTCAATAGGAATCAGGGGTAAAACTCTCCACTCAAAGGAGTCACGTCTAGCATAAAGGAAGACGGTTGTTGTTGTTGGAGGCTAATCATTTCAGCCCCAGGACATTGCTAGACCCAACCATCTTCAGCTGCTTCATCAATCACCTTCCCTCCATCATAAAGTAAGTAGTGGGGATGTTCGCTGATGATTGCACAGTGTTCTGAAACATTTACAACTCCTCAGATACTGAAGCAGTCTGTGTTTGGATGCAGCAAGACTTGAATGACAAGGGCTGATAAATGGCAAGTAATACTCACGCCACACAAGTGCCAGGCAATGACCATCTCTAACAAGAGAGAATCTAACCATCTCCCCTTGACATTCAATGGCATTACCATCGCTGAATCCCCCCCCCCATCAACATGCTGGGGGTTACCATTGACCAGAAACTGAAATGGACCAGCCATATAAATACTGTAGTTACAAGAGTAGGTCAGAGGCTGGGAATTCTGCAGTGAGTAATTCACGTTCTGATTTCCCAAAGTCTGTCCACCATCTACAAGGCACAAGGCAGGAGTGTGATGAAACATTCTTCACTTGCCTGCAGCTCCAAAAACACTCAAGAAACTCAACACCATCCAGGACAAAGTAGCCCGCTTGATTGACATGCCATCCACCACCTTAAACATTCACTCCCTCCACCAATGGCGCACAATGGCAGCAGTGTGTACCATCTACAAGTTGCACTGCAGCAACTGCCCAAGACACCATCCAGAGCACCTTCCAAACCCATGACCTCTACCACCTAGAAGGACAAGGGCAGCAAATACATGGGAACACCACCACCTGCAAGTTCCCTCCAAGCCACACACCATCCTGACTTGGAACTACACTGCCGTTCCTTCACTGTTGCTGGGTCAAAATCCTGGAACTCCCTCCCTAACAGCACTGTGGGTGTACCTACACCAGATGGACTGCAATGGTTCAAAAAGGCAGCTCACCACCACCTTCTCAAGGGCAATTTTGGATGGGCAACAAATGCTGGCCTTGTCAACGGCGCTCATATCTCATGAAAGAATTTTAAAAAAAATACAAAATGGGCAATAAGAAATCAGCAAACAGTTTTATATCTTGCACATTTTATTTTTCAAATGGAAGACCAATTTCACCAGCACTGAGTAATCTCCTGCATCTACAGGTACTGCACCATTAGGTTTTCCTCTAAATATAATGTCACCAGACACATTGAAAATAATGGACCATTTCACTGAACTGTAAGAATTGCCAATTTGCCCCATTCAGGAAAAAGAAATCACTGTCCCATGCATCCATGGAATGTGCAGATTTTGAAATAGGTACCCTGTGCCCCTCAGAGGGTCCCCCCCCAGCAGTATAATCCGCCTCCTCTGGAACACCTCCCCTCCGCCCTGCTGAATGACCCCCACCCCCACTGCCAGGGCCCAGCCGATTGGCCTCGGCGAGGCCCGAAACCCCATTCACCTTTATGGAGGCCGACGTCCATGTTCCTCTTCTGGCTGGGCACAGTCCCAGCAGTGGCTACCACACCCAGTGTTGCTGCTGGGACTGAGCAGCTGCCGGCCCGCTGATTGGCCAGCAGCTCTTGAAGGCAGGACTTCCTGCCCCAGAGGGGCACAAGTCCCACCCGAGGCCAAGTAAGGGCCTGGGCCATGTAAAATTACTGCGTGGCTTCCAGGCCTGGTGGAGGCAGGCTCGCCCCCAACCTTTTGGCCAGTGGGAAGGGCCTTCACCCTGATGTAAAATTCCAACTGTTAACTCTGTTTCTCTCTGCATAGATGCTGCCAGACCTGCTGGGCATTTCCAGCACTTTCTATTCTCATGTTTTAGTAATGCTGATTGAGGGGTAAATGTTTGCCAGGACAAATTCCTATGCTTTTTCTTTAAATAGTGCAATGGAATCTTTTATATACAACTGAGAGAAAAGATGGGTCTTAGTTTAACATCTCATATGAAAGACAGCACATCCTGCAGTGCAGCATCCCTCTGCACTGCAATAACTTGCCAGCTATGATTACGTGTTCAAATCGCTGGAATGGGGCTTGAATCCATGACCTTAACTTTCAGAACTGAGAGCACTACCACAGAGCAAAGACTGACACGAGACTCTCTAAGACTCCCTGAAAGCTTCAGGGAACCCAGTCTGAAAACTTATGATGTAAAGTATATATAAAACTGTGTTGCCTAACAACCCGATGCTGAAGGTGTTGGAAATGTTAGCTTTGCTGCAGTACTGCTTAGAGGGGAAACAAACTGACACTCAAGGCCCTTAGATTACTTTATAAGTTGAGCTCAACACCAGCAACTCTTAGCACAGCGATGCATACTCAAGAAGTGATGAGTTAGGCCCTAATGATTCAGCACTCCTGAACACCCCTCGCTTTGCACTTAAAGTTGACATTTGACTGAAAATGTGCTCAAATTCTCAAGTGGAAAGAAACATTTTCAATAAAAATTCCTCCCACTATCATTAGTGCCACTTCATTACATGTTATTGGTGCCTGGCCTGGTACTGTGGCACCAATGTAACTATTCAGCAGAAATAAAAGTCAGGAAACCACTGTCACAAATACTAATGGAGCCAAGCAATTCTCTTTTAAGTCTGATCTCACACCGTCAATTTTTGTTGCAACATTAGAAGATACTTTGAACATTTCAAGCTTATGTCTTTAATGACACTTTGTATTAAGAATCAGCTGCAGGCAGTACTGCTACAGATGCTGTTAAGGATGCTTAAATTGCACATTAGTATAAACAAGCAACTGCTAACAAGTAATTTGAATGTGTTAAATTCCAGGTCTTGCGGAAGCAAAGGTTTTTTTTGAATGAATGTGGTGTGGCATAAGAACATATTCAACACTGGTAAAATTGGTCTTTGTTATTTGTGCATAACAGACAATAGCAAATCAGCAGCCATTTTACACCCTTTACTTTTCCATTGAAGTCTGTTGTTGAGAAGTGTGAAATTGGCTTCCAATTCCCCCAATTGTCTGTTCTGCGCAAATACTGAAGAAATCAGAATCTAGGGAGAGAAAAAAGGCTAGTTGGCTCATCGTTCATGCGCAAACCTAGAATCATACAGCACTGAAGCTATACAGGGGCGGCATAGTGGCGCAGTGGTTAGCACTGCAGCCTCACAGCTCCAGTGACCCAGGTTCAGTTCTGGGTACTGCCTGTGTGGAGTTTACAAGTTCTCCCTATAACCGTGTGGGTTTCTGCTGGGTGCTCTGGTTTCCTCCCACAGGTTGATAGGTAAATTGCCCCTAGTGTTGGTAGTGGTAAGGGAAGTGGGGATGTGGTAGGGAAATCTTCTTCTTTGGCCTCCTTATCTCGAGAGACAATGGATACGCGCCTGGAGGTGGTCAGTGGTTTGTGAAGCAGCGCCTGGAGTGGCTATAAAGGCCAATTCTAGAGTGACAGGCTCTTCCACAGGTGCTGCAGAGAAATGTGTTTGTCGGGGCTGTTGCACAGTTGGCTCTCCCCTTTCGCCTCTGTCTTTTTTCCTGCCAACTACTAAGTCTCTTCGACTCACCACATTTTAGCCCCGTCTTTATGGCTGCCCGCCAGCTCTGGCGAACGCTGGCAACTGACTCCCACAACTTGTGATCAATGTCAAAGGATTTCATGTCGCGTTTGCAGACGTCTTTAAAGCTGAGACATGGATGGCCGGTGGGTCTGATACCAGTGGCGAGCTCGCTGTACAATGTGGCTTTGGGGATCCTGCCATCTTCCATGCGGCTCACATGGCCAAGCCATCTCAAGCGCCACTGACTCAGTAGTGTGTACAAGCTGGGCATGTTGGCCGCCTCGAGGACTTCTGTGTTGGAGATACGGTCCTGCCACCTGATGCCAAGTATTCTCCGGAGGCAGCAAAGATGGAATGAATTGAGACGTCGCTCTTGGCTGACATACGTTGTCCAGGCCTCGCTGCCATAGAGCAAGGTACTGAGGACACAGGCCTGATACACTCGGACTTTTGTGTTCCGTGTCAGTGCGCCATTTTCCCACACTCTCTTGGCCAGTCTAGACATAGCAGTGGAAGCCTTTCCCATGCGCTTGTTGATTTCTGCATCGAGAGACAGGTTACTGGTGATAGTTGAGCCTAGGTAGTTGAACTCTTGAACCACATCCAGAGTGTGGTCGCCAATATTGATGGATGGAGCATTTCTGACGTCCTGCCCCATGATGTTCGTTTTCTTGAGGCTGATGGTTAGGCCAAATTCATTGCAGGCAGCCGCAAACCTGTCGATGAGACTCTGCAGGCACTCTTCAGTGTGAGATGTTAAAGCAGCATCATCAGCAAAGAGCAGTTCCCTGATGAGGACTTTCCGTACTTTGGACTTCGCTCTTAGACGGGCAAGGTTGAACAACCTGCCCCCTGATCTTGTGTGGAGGAAAATTCCTTCATCAGAGGACTTGAACGCATGTGAAAGCAGCAGGGAGAAGAAAATCCCAAAAAGTGTGAGTGCAAGAACACAGCCCTGTTAGGATTAGTATAAATGGGTGGCTGATGATCAGCACAGACTCAGTGGGCTGAAGGGCCTGTTTCAGTGCTGTATCATTCTCTGAAGGAGACCTAGCTATCATGTACCAAGTATCCTAATTCTCTGAACATAGCAAACAACTTTACATATTTTTTAAAAATGAACTCTGTAACTGTGAGCAATGGTCAGTCATTTGAGAAAGTTCCAGAAATCAGAAAAAGGTAGTTGAACTGTAAGGAGGAAAAGTAGATGCATGGGCCTACAATTATTGTTGTAAATCTGAGGTGTACTGGGAGCACAGAATGAAAGAACATGAAGCTAAAATTAACAAGTCTCAAGCAAGACTTGAGGGCATTTTAATTTCCTCTAGAGTTCTGAATATATGGACCAGACTCTTGTTCAATACATTTAATACTGGCTCGATCAACACCTTTCAGAACATGGCTTGGATGAATGCCCAGTTAGGAACAGGATGGAGGATAACATGAACTGAGAAAATTGAGTTGTGGGTGGAATATGATAGTCTCAGGGCCACTGAGACTCTGAATAAAAGAGTTTCAGAAAATAAACTCTTTCCCTCAGGGATGACTGGAGAATGATTAGAAGTGGGAACTCTAATTGTTCTTCCTCTGTCTAGTTCAGGCGCAATTAGACCTCTTCATTCCCTTCCATCTCTCCTTGACCCAAACCCAGATCAACAGTACAGATCGGTGATTAAACCTATGCCTTTCTTTGCTATACTTCTCCATGCTACAACATCAGCAGGATGGAGGAATAATTAGAAGTAAGCCAACAAAATCTGGGCTGAGCAGACCACAGAAGTTAAGTGTGCAAGAGAATATGGGGTCCACTTATTCAGTGGTCGGCTGGACAACGGAAGAGAAGCAGCATGGCAAGCAGCACAGGCAGCCACAGGCAGCAGAGCCCCACAGACAGGTTGGACAAAGAGAGTGCAACCTTCAAAGGAGGATTTATAGGAAAAGGCTCAGCTTCTTCCAGGCATCGGCTGGGTACATTTGTAGAATCTCTCAATCTGCCACCCATGCCTGCATAACGCAAGTGATGGATGCCCTATATGTGAGGGCATCTTAATATGTGGAGTTGTACATGGATGCACCCAGTCAGGCCCAGAGAGCTGTCAGTTTTGCCTAAGTGGCAGGATTCCCTCAGGTGCAGCAGGTGGTAGACTGTACTCATGTGGGCATTAAGATGCCATCGGAACACCTGGGGCATTTGCGAGTAAAAAGAGCTTCCACTTCCTCAACTTGCAGCTCATCTGCGACTACTGTAAATGCTTCAGACAAGTATGCAGAAGGTTACCAGGCAGCTGCCATAACTAGTTCATTCTTAGGCAGTCTCAGGTGCCTCAACTGTTCACCCCACTACAGAGCCTCTGGGTATGGATCCTGGGTGTCAAGGGATATCCTTTGAAAGCATGGCTCCTGACGCTTGTGTGGAACTCAATGACAGAGCCAGACAAACAGTACAACTGGTGCCATGACTCCACCAAAGCAACCATTGAGGAGGTCATCGGACTTCTGGTTTCTGGTGTCTTGATCGCTCTGAGGGAGGCCTCCAATACGGACATGCAAGGGTGTCTCGCATTGTGATGGTTTGCTGCGACTTGCACAACATGGTGATGCAGTGAGGAGAGAATCTGGAGACACATGAAGGACAGGAACTCTGGTCATCCTGAGGTCCCCCCTCAGCTTTCTATGCTCTCAGAAAAACAACCCTAGCCTATCCAGTCTCTCTTCATAGCTGAAATGCTCCAGTCCAGGCAACTTCCTGGTGAATTTCCTCTGCAACCTCTCCAGTGCGATCACATCCTTCCTAATGTGTGGCGACCAGAACTGTACACAGTATCCAGCTGTGGCCTAACTAGCGTTTTATACAGCTTCATCATAACCTATTATTCTATACCTCGGCTAATAAAGGCAAGTATCCCATATGCATTCCTAACCACCTTATCTACCTGTGCTGCTGCCTTCAGTGATCTTTGGACAAGTACACCAAGGTCCCTCTGACCCTCTGTACTTCCTAGGGTGTACCATCCATTGTATATTCCCTTGCCTGTTAGTCCTCCCAAAATGCATCACCTCATACTTCTCAGGATTAAACTCCATTTGCCACTGCTCTGCCCATCTTACCAGCCCATCTATATCATCCTGTAATCTAAGGCTTTCCTCCTCACTATTTATGACACCACCAATTTTCATGCCATCTGCGAACTTACTGATCAGACCTCCTCTATTCACGTCTAAATCATTAATGTACACTACAAACAGCAAGGGTCCCAGCACTGATCCCTGTGGTACACCACTGGTCACATGCCTCCAGCCACAAAAATAACCCTCAACCATTACCAAGAAATGCTGGATTCACTCAGCAGGTCTGGCAGCATCTGTGGAAAGAGAAGCAGAGTTAACGTTTCGGGTCAGTGACCCTTCTTCGGAGTTCCGAAGAAGGGTCACTGACCCGAAACGTTAACTCTGTGTTCCGAAGAAGGGTCACTGACCCAAAACGTTAACTCTGCTTCTCTTTCCACAGATGCTGCCAGACCTGCTGAGTGAATCCAGCATTTCTTGTTTTTGTTTCAGATTTCCAGCATCCGCAGTATTTTGCTTTTACCTCAACCATTACCCTCTGCCTCCTGCCACTAAGCCAATTTTGGATCCAATGTGCCAAATTGCCCTGGATCCCATGGGCTCTTACCTTCTTAACCAATGCGGGACCTTATCAAAAACCTTACTGAAGTCCGTGTAAACTACATCAACTGCTTTACCCGCATCTACACATCGCGTCACCTCCTCGTAAAATTCAATCAAGTTTGTTAGACATGATCTCCCCTGACATAGCCATGCTGACTATCCTTGATTAATCCCTGCCTCTCCAAGCCAAGATTAATCCTATCCCTCAGACTTTTTTCCAATAGTTTCCCTACCACTGATGTTAGACTCACCAGCCTGTAATTACCTGGTTTATCCTTGCTACCCTTCTTGAATAATGGTACCACATTCACTGTCCTCCAGTCCACAGGCACCTCTCCTGTGACCAGAGAGGACTTGAAAATTTGTGTCAGAGTCCTATCACTTCCCTTGCCTCACATAACAGCCTGGGATACATCTCATCTGGGCCTGGGGATTTATCCACTTATAAACTTGCTAAAACAACTAATACCTCCTCCCTTTCAATGCTTAATTCTTCAAGCATATCACAATCCCCCTCCCTGATTTCTAAACCTACATCGTCCTTCTCCACAGTGAACACAGATGAAAAGTAATCATTTAAAACCTCACCTATGTCCTCCGGCTCCAGACACAGATTGCCAGTTTGGTCCCTAATGGGCCCTACTCTTTCCCTGGTTATCCTCTTGCCCTTAATATATTTATAAAATGCCTTGGGCTCTTCCTTTATCTTGCCCGCCAGTGTTTTTTCATGCCCCCTCTTTGCTCTCCTAATTACTTTTTTAAGTACTCCCCCTACGCTTTCTATACTCCTCTAGGGCCTCTGCTGTTCTCAGTGCTCTGAATCTGCCATAGGCCTCCTTTTTTTTTCCTTATCCAATCATCTATAACCCTTGACATCCAGCGACTTGTTGGTCCTACCCTTCACCTTAACGGGAACATGTTGGCTCTGAACTCTCATTATTTCTTTTTTGAATGACTCCCACTGGTTTGATGCAGACTTTTCTACAAGTAGCTGCTCCCAGTCCACTTTGACCAGATCCTGTATAATCATCTTGAAATCGGCCTTCCCCCAATTCAGTACCTTTATTTCCGGTCCATCGTTGTTCTTTTCCATAAACTACCTCAAATCTTACAGAGTTTTGCCCCAGTGTAGCAACAGTAGAAAACTGGGAATAAGGAAATAGCAGTGGTTGCAATTTGTGAATGATTCCTTCAAGTTCTGAATTTTTAGAACCAAATCATAATATTGTACCCAGAATGAAGACGTCTGCTTATTCGACACCACATCCATCACCCGTGTGACAAGACTGCAGCGTATACTATCCACAGGATGCATTGCAACTACTCACCAAGGTTTGTACAACAGCATCACCCGAACATACGACCTCAACTTCAACCTCAATAGTACTGAAGACCTGTGCTCCAGAACTTTCCGCGCCCCTAGCCAAGCTGTTCTAGTACAGCTACAATACTGGCATCTATCCTGCATTGTGCAAAATTGTCCAGGTATGTCCTGTGCACAAAAAGCAGGACAAGTCCAACCCGGCCAATTACCACCCCATCTGCCTACTCTCAATCATCAGTAAAGTGATGGAAGGTGTCATCAACAGTGCCATCAAGCAGCACTTGCTTAGCAATAACCTGCACAGTGATGCTCAGTTTGGGTTCCGCCAGGGCCACTCAGCTCCTGACCTCATTACAGTCTTGATTCAAACATGGACAAAAGAGCTGAATTCAAGAGGTTAGGTGAGAGTGACTGCCCTTGACATTAAGGCAGAATTTGACTGAGTATGGCATCAAGGAGCCCGAGCAAAACTGACGTCAATGGGAATCAGGGGGAAAACCCTCTGTTGGTTGGATAGCGCAAAGGAAGATGTGGTTATGGTTGTTGGAGGTCAATCGTCTGAGCTCCAGGACATAACTGTAGGAGTTCCTCAGGGTAGTGTCCTCGGCCCAACCATCTTCAGATGCTTCATCAATGACCTTCCTTCAATCATAAGGTCAGAAGTGGGGATGTTCGCTGATGATTGCACAATGTTCAGCACCATTCGTGACTCCTCAGATACTGAGGCAGTCCATGTAGAAATGCAGCAAGACTTGGATGATATCCAGGCTTGGGCTGATAAGTGGCAAGTAACATTTGCGCCACACAAGTGCCAGGCAATGGCTATCTCCAACAAGAGAGAAACTAGCCATCTCCCCTTGACATTCAATGGCACTACCATCGCTGAATCCCCCACTATCAACATCCTAGGGGCTACCATTGACCAGAAACTGAACTTAAGTAGCCATATAAATACCATAGCTACAAGAGCAGGTCAGAGGCTAGGAATCCTGCGGCGAGTAACTCACCTCCTAACTCCCCAAAGCCTGTCCACCATCTGCAAGGCACAAGTCAGGAGTGTGATGGAATACTCTCTCCACTTGCCTGGATGGGTGCAGCTCCAACAACACTCAAGAAGCTCGACACCATCCAGGACAAAGCAGCCCGCTTGATTAGCACCCCATCCACAAACATTCACTCCCTCCACCACCGACACAGCAGTGGCATCTACAAGATGCACTGCAGCAACGCACCAATGCTCCTTAACAGCACCTTCCATACATGAGACCTCTACCAACTGGAAGGACAAGGGCAGCAAATACATGGGAACACCACCACCTGCAAGTTCCCCACCAAGTCACATACCATCCTGACTTGGAACTATATTGCCGTTCCTTCACCGTCGCTGGGTCAAAATCTTGGAACTCCCTTCCTAACAGCACTATGGGTTTACCTACTCCACATGGACTGCGGTGATTCAAGAAGGCAGCTCACCGCCACCTTCTCAAGGGCAATTAGGGATGGGTAATAAATGCTGGTTGGCCAGCGACGCCCACATCCCATGAATGAATTTATAAAAACACCTCGAAGAACAAGGGCAACAGGTGCATGGGAGAGCCATCACCTCCCCTCTGAGTTACACACCATCCTGACTTAGATTTATGTTGCCATTCCTTCATCATCTCTGGGTCAAAATCATGGAACTCCCTACCTAGCCACATCGTGGACTTTCTTCTCCACATGTACTGCAGTGGTTCAAGAAAACGGCACACCAACCCCTTCTCAAGGGGAACTAAGGATAAGTATTAACTACCAGCCTGGCTAGTGGCATCAATATTTTTAAAAAGAGATTTTTTTCTTGAATCCATCACAAAAATCATGTTAAGGAAGAATCTAATTTTGCACAGTCAAGATGTAAAAAACACAACAGGTTGCCAATTAATCACGGAATCAAAAACCTTCTTTGGAGTTCGACAAAACTGCTTTGAGGATTTTAACAATCGAGGCTGAATAATTCATGGATTATTGGAATGTAATTGGGGTTTCTAATCCTGCTTACATGGCTAGAAAGAAACAGAACCAAAAGGAACATCTCTGAATTTGGCCAAGGCCCAGTTTCAACAATAGGATCATTAACTAGATACATGCTTAGCCACCTGAGGTTAGATTTCTTCTGCCTTGTTCCCAAATAGCATCCAGGTTCCAAGTACTATACAGGCTGAATTTTCTTTGGGGTGACCATAAAACAGCAAGTGGGGAGCGGGGGTTGAGAGAGGGGTGGTGAGGTGCCCATTCACCCTCCCAGCACATTGCAATTCTACCCATGACAGGGAAAGTGGAGAATGGCCTTCCCATCTAGAGTCTAATTAAGGGCCTTTTCTGGCCGCCGCTGCCATTTTTCCATGTGGGGCTATTGCCTGGTGTATCCTGGCGGCCTCCATGTGGGCTCAGGGAGTGGCCCTTCTGTTTGGGCACACTGTCGCCCAGAGAAGGACTCCCCATTGGCTCCTGCAGCAACCACCTTCTGGCCTCACCAATAACCCCCATTCCCCTTCGCTGGGCCTGCCTGACTGGTCCCAGCACCCCCAGACCCCACTTACCTGGTTGGGAGGGCAGCCTGCTCCCACTGCGTCCTCTTTTTCAGGCACAGTCCCAGTACTGGCCGCTACCCCCAGTAGTGCTGCAAAAAGGGCAATTAGGGATGGACCATAAATGCTGGTCTTGCCAGTGATGCCTACATCCCATGAATGAATAAATATAAAATTGTTTGTTTTATACAGAAATGAACTTCAGACTGGTGTAGCTGGCAAATTGGCAAATGTCCCATGCAGTGGCCTGGAAGGATCCTACTGCATAGAAACTTAATGCCATAGTGACTTTCACAGTTATTGGAAGAGCCATCCAAATCCTTGATGTTGTGATGCAGTACATGGCTGTAGCTCAGTCATTGTGACTGCATTGAAGCAGAGGCACACAGATAGGAGGGGTGTAGTCTTTAAACATGTGTATTTGACATTGCTGACAGCAAACTACTCCATGATATGTTGTTGGAACTGAAGATTTGCCTTCATAGATTGGTCCTCCTCATCCAATTCATACACCAATACGGGAAGAGCCAAATGGATTCACATCGTCCTAAAGTTGCTCAGTGCAACTTGTATTACAGCAGGACTTCCTGAGATTGCAGAAACAATTTAAGTAAGAAGACAATAGGCTGGATATTACAGACCCCCTGATGTCGGGTTTCGTGTGGGGTGGGGGTGGGGGGGGGGGGGGGACACGCGGAAAATGTCACTGGGAGAGGGCCGCCATGCACTCCGACGCTCGGTGATGGGGCCTCCATTTACATATTTAAATAAATGGAAATGAATGTATTAATATACTTACCCCGCTGCCTGCTGCAATCTTCCTGCCGCTGGCTGACACTAATGCGCCTTCAGATTACCGTCTGGGGAAACGAGGCAGAACACTTGTAGGGAGGGGGGAGGAGGTACGTTTTTCAGTGCAGAAGGAGGGCGAACAGGGTCAAAGATCATTGGGGATGGTGGGAAGAGTTTTAGGTTAACATTTATGCACTTTGTGGGGTGGCGGGGGGAAGGTCAGGTGGACAAGGTAAATGTTTTGGAGTGGGGAAGGGACAGTAATTAATTTAATTGTTATTGGGGGGTTGGAGAGGGACAGGATAAATGTATTTAGTTTTTTGTTCATTCACTTTAGTTTTAAATATTTAAATTTAACTGTAGGGCTTAAAGACCTTTAAAAATGGTGTCAGCGCCTGCGCACAGGCAGCTGACGCCATTGCCGAGGATGGACAGCCCGCCCACTTCACGTGATCAGAGGGGTGAGCAGCCCGCCCCGGCTATTTAAATGAGCCGCCGTGCTTAGGATCGCGGAGGTTCCACAACATGCGAGCCGCCATTATTTTCGACCGCCGCTGATTTCAGTGGTGCGATTGTAAAATTCAGCCCAAATATTGTAGAGAAAAAAGGAAGCAGGATAATATTCACAAAGAAATGCTCTCTGACAAAAAAAAAACTTCAAAACATTCCATGGGGCTGATTTTCACTTCAACACTTGAACAGTAAACTAGCAAAGCAGATCACCCAATTGATTCCAAAGTAGGGTAGGCCATTTCCTTCTCATGCACCCATGAAATGCATCTGTAAACCTCATTTGCCTAAATATTCTTTTGAAATGAGGCTCATACATGCATGTAGCACCATCTCTTTGTTTCCCTCAAACAGCATTGGAAATTTAGGTGCACCGTGAATCAGGACCATAATGTTGGGGGCCTGAATTTCTGCTCTGCCGACACCACTAGCGAGGTTCCACATCATAGTTGGAAAATTGGGACTTATCTCTTGTGACCACTCAATCATGGCCGTTATTCCAAACCTTCCCTTCTGTCAGAAAATAAACTGATAACATAAGCAATTTGGCCCAGCCATGTGGCTTTCTTGAGGTGCAAGACTTAGTTTGTTTTTTAATGTCTAATTTGCTTTCTTTCCATTTTAACAAGCCAACCATCTACAGTAGCTGTGCAACAGGCTTAATTTCTATTACTTCTTTGCCTGCTGCCTAACATTACTTTCTGACAGCAGATGTGACACCAGATTCACTTAAAAAGGTCAAGAGACACATCCCCATCCCATTAGACCCATTAGTTGGTTTGACTTCCAATTTCTTTCTCAACAGTTTGTTCAATTTCTTGTAATTCCATGAGTGGAGAATTATGCACTATTGCATTTCAATGGAGTTCGTCCCATAACACTTTCCCATTCGCCACAAGGAAAATCTATTCCCATGCAATTAGATACTGTTGACATTGAATGGATAAAAGATGAATTTAATCCACTGCTCCTCAATAAGTTCACCCAAAGTAAATAAAAGATACATTGCTCTTAGCTGGTAGACACTAGTATCAGGGGAAGCTTCAATGCCTTTGCTGCTCTTTATTTTAAAGGCTTGTTATTTTACTGAGACGCAGCAGGAGGCAGAGATAAATCTACAAAGACTGTTATGTCACCACAGAGTTACATATAAAAGGCCAAGAAAAATAAAACAGATGATGATTTAAAGAAATTACAATCCTGCTCATCAATCTTTGGAAGAAAATTACCTAATTAGCAACAAAAATGAACGTTGTGACCTTAGAATAAGATTAAAGGAGTATGGAATTCAGATCCCATAATCCCAAATGTGAAAGTCAAATGCATAGACCCACATCCCACAGGATTAGAAATGATGCCCGTATTATATTATGAAATGAACATTTTCTGCATTTGTATCAAATCTCTTTATCTGCTTTTTTAATGGAGTTGTTAACCTGTTTCAAAATGGTCAACCATCTCTGCTGAAATTTCTCGATAAAGGAATTTAATATGAACACAGTAAGCATTATTATGATAAAAGTATTCAGTGTAATTTCCAAGCTACAGGCCTGGAAGGTGTTGAAAATATAATCATCACACACTGCACCAATCAGAACCCTAATACAGAAGACACAGAGCATGCAATTAGATGTGCACCATAACACCTGACTTTCGAGCGGATTAAGAGGTGAGATCGACTAAATTAAGGTTACTGTGCAAGAAATACCAGGGCTAATGTTCCTGGTCCTCCTCCACTAAGATGCAGAGGGCTGGATTTATAGTTCAGGCAAGCTGGGAGCAAGGATGGACAATTGTGAGAAACCAGAAGTAAATTCAGCACATCTGTCAGTGGCTTTTTAACTGACCCACCTCATTATCCTTTTACTTCTGAGTTTCCTGTCCAATTATCGTCATGATAAAGACGTGCGAGATTTTCAATATTTAAATATCCAAATATGCAAGTTGAAAAGTTTGGCGTTGTCGTTGATACCTGTTGCTATGGTATCAAGTTTGGCGAAAAGTGCACTCCTCTCCAGTGAGACCTCCCTGGATGTGCAATTGGGGGCTGTAAGGGCCCAGAGGGAGAAACTCTTCCCTAATGACAGGAAGAAGGAGCCGACAGCTGAGACAAAGAAGGCGTGGTTGGATATTGGCAAGGAGATCAGCAGCAGGAGCATGGTGCCCCGCTCCAGGATCTAATGTCGGAAGCGATTTAATGACCTGACCTCAATAGTGCAAGAAAGGTGAGCAGAATAGCACTTTGCCCTTTATCCTGATGTGCACTTCACCCTAACCCTTCACTCTGCCTTCTCAAGCCTACTCTAGCATATCACTCATCTCGCCAACTTACCTTGCAGGTGCACTAATCCCTCTATGACTAACCACTTTCTCCCATCCCCATCTGTCCATCACTGACAATCACTCTCATCCTTTTGCAATGTCATGCCTCTCCCTCATGGTCACGCTCAACAACATTCTCCCTCCATCAAGTGAACACATGGCATTACTCTCACATATAGATCTCTTGTTCCCTCCTTGCAGAGAAAGAGCACAGAACTCTAGGGAGAGACAGAGACCTGGAGGTGGCCCTGCAGCCATCTCCATCTCCAGCCATCTCTCAATTAACATCTACAGAGGAGGAGGCACTGGATGTCAGTGGACCTTCGGCATAGCTAGCCCTCGGAGGTGGGGAGATGGGGGTCTGCCAGCTAGCTTGCGACAGAATTAAATATCAGATTTAAGCACATGGCTTACAATGCTCAGTCATGCTTACCTGGTACCCAACAGCAACTGACATATGGCCATGTGCGTAATGATAACTTCAACATCCTTACTTTCACCTTACTCATTCATGTCTTTTATCTCTCATAGAGCCTTCGCATATCCAGCAGGAAGAGGTCGATCACTAACAATCAAACTCTTCCTCAGAGGAGCTCACTCCCTCTGAGGATGCAACATCACAGGACTTATGCAGACCACACACCAGCTCAGATACTTGCACTTCCATTAGACAAGTTAGATAGTTGGGTTTATGCATAGTGTTTTTTTAATTCTTTCATGTGTGAGCCATCTTCTTGAACCACTGCAGTCCATCTGGTGCAGGTTCTCCCACAGTGCTGTTAGGAAGGGAGTTCCAGGATTTTGATCCAGTGACAGTGAAGGAATAGCAATATAGCTCCAAGTCAGGATGGTGTGTGGCTTGAAGGGGAACTTGCAGGTGGTGGTGTTCCCATGCATCTGCTGCCCTTGTCCTTCTAGGTGCGAGAGGTCACGGGTTTGGAAGGTGCTGTCGAAGGAGTCTTGGTGAGTTGTTGCAGTGCACCTTGTAGATGATACACACTGCTGCCACTGTGCGTTGATGGTGGAGTGAGTGACTATTGAACGTTATGGATGGTGTGCAAATCAAGTGGGCTGCTTTGTACTGGATGGTGTTAACCATCTTGAGTGTTGTTGGAGCGACACCCATCCAGGAAAGTGGAGAGTATTCCATCAAACTCCTGACTTGTGCCTTGTAATGGTGGACAGGTTTTCGGGAGTCACTAGTAAGCAAGAGCAGATGGTGGAGTCAGAGACAACAGTGGAGGGCACGAGTATCTCCAAGCTCTGTTCAGATAGATATAGATGCTGTACCTTGGGGGCTATTTACGAAAAGAATACTTTCTGGCCATCAGCAAAAAAACTTGCATTTATATAGTGCTTTTCACAACTACCAGATGTCTCAAAGCACTTTACAGCCAATGGTGTACTTTTGAAATTAGACAAGGATTTAACCATAGGTGACGGGAGCTGACCATGAACTGAAAAGTCAGTGGCGAACCCACTTCCACCTCACCTGGGGATTAAACCCATTTTTTGCGGGACCCCGGGCTTCAATTGTTCTGAGGCGGGACTTCCACCTGCTTGAGGCAGGAAGTCCCCTCTAATGGAGCTGCCAGCCAATCAGCTGGCCAGCAGCTCCTAGACCCAGCAGCGCCACCGGGAACAGTGGCCACTGCTGGGACTACAGCCCAGCTAGAAGTAAAGAGAACTGGAGGGAGCCTGGAAGGCAGTAAATTTTGGTTGCCTCGTCAGGGGTAATTAGTTGGGCCCTGGTGAGGCAAGGGTAGTCGGTCGGGGGGGCGGTGGGGTGTGTTGGGTGTTGGGGGTGGTTGGGATAGTGGGGACGGCCCTCCATCGGGCACAGGGTGCCTGATCACGAGGGCCCCCCCACCGGAATGTTCGCAAGCCGCCTGTTTTACGCCACCACTGCCCTGCGTAAAGTGACAGCAGAGGTGGGAGCGGGTTGGGAAGGGCTCCCAGAGCCTCCCGCTCCATTTTACATCACCTCCCCGCCACAATCCCATTCCTTGGGGTGGTGTAAAATTCATCCCATAGTCACTGTTGTAGTGCAGGAAATACAGCAGTCAACTTGCAGACATCAGGCTGCATTCAATTGGCTCCCCAGAGAGGGGCTAGGAGGTGGAGGGGTCCATAGAATTACAATGGGAGGCAGGGGCGGAGGGCCCTTTGCAACGCAGTTAAGTCGGTGATGGGAAAGGCCAAAGACAGCACACCTGCCAAGAGGACAATTGAGACCCTTAAGTGAACTATTATTAGCCACATAAGGCCCTCTTTCCACCACCACTGCGATTAAGCCAGCAGCAGGTGAGGCCTCCCCCAAGAAGGGAGATTGCCCAGTGAAACAAGGTGACTTCCCTGCGGGCTTGGGGGGACCCTTCTCTGTGGGCAATCTGTGGCCACAGAGGGCCCCCGCCAGCAAACAACTTACCTTCTGTAACACCCAACCCCTGTATTCATTGTCTACCCTACCCACCACCACCCCGCATCCTCAGCTCACTTATCTCAAAGCCCAGGTCTCCAGCACTAGGCCTGGTCCCAGGCCTCTTGTAGTACCAGCAGTGACCATTACTCTTCATGGCGCTGCCGATACAACTGAGCTGCTGGCCCTCTGGTTGGCCGGCAGCTCTTCGAGGTGGGATCCCAGCGCTGGGCACTTAAGTGCCTGATGCCATAAAATCGTGCTGGAGGAAGGTTCTGAAAGGCTGAGGCGGGATTCCCACTGCCTTTTTGGCCCTGTGCCAGAATTCCGCCAGCGCCACTAAATTTAGCCCATCAAGTTTCTACAATGTGATAATGATCAGATAATCTACTTCTGTGATATTGACTGAGGGATAAATATTTGCCAGGCCATCATAACTCTCTCGCTCTTCTTTGAAGTAGTGCCATGGGAAGCATTACATCCACCTGAGAGGGTAGACAAAGCCTTGGTTTAACATTTCATCCGAAAGGCAGCACAGCACCTCCTACAGTGCAGCAGTCCCTCAATACTGCACTGGAATGTCAGCTTTGATACTTGTGCTCAAGTCCACGAATGGGACTTGAATCCAGAACTTTATAAGTGAGAGGCAAGAATACTACCAACTGAGCCAGAGCTGACACCTAAGTAGCGAGTATGCAATGTTTGGCAGGTGTTCCAAGCCCACTGTCCGTGATTGCAGAGAGATTGGAGGGGTTCATCTCAAGCATGAGTGGCATGATGCCGCAGGCCTTTGCCATAATTTCTTTAATGGAGACAGTGGCCAAATGCGTGGACCATCAAACGCGCCAATCTAACAAGGGCATGCAGGCCTTCAACAATGGTTTGGAGACTCTAAATGCTACCTTAAATCAGATAAATCATAGCTTAGCCTTGGACTGATCTGAAGCAAAGTGTTCTCCAGTACAAGGCTAGCAGGGAAGTGCAGTTGGGCCATGAGAGGGATAATATTGAAAGGGGACACGGAAGTGGAATATCTGCTGAAAGTGCTTCCACTTCTCATCCATTGCCCCGAACCGCCACCTCAGTCAGTAAACCACATGGTGCCTCAGGTCCTGATGACTGAGTCTGCCCTACACAGGTGCAGGTGGAACAGTCTTTGGGCTCCAAGACTCAGAGAACATCAGCCAAGATCATCTCAGCAGTCAGAGAAGGGATCTGAGCAGTCTTCCACTATCTCTGCTGAAGCCACAGCAGTGGCAACATGTAGTAAATCTAGAAATGTAAGAATAAAGATTTGTAGTTGCACACGTGTATGCATATGGAGGTGTAACACATTGTTAGGTTATTAAGTTTCTCTTGTCCATTTAGACCACAAAAGTATTCTTCTTTTGCACTGCATTTCATTATTGCCCATTCTTGATTGCTAGAGGGCTTTCAGTTGTTTGATGATAAATGGGAAGACATGAATTGACAGTGAACAATGCAGGTGCTGTGAAGAGATGCTTGGTCATTTGCAGGACTGCTTTGTGTTAGTGGCATTGGATGGGGGTGGGGAGGGACTAAAATGGGTTTTGTAAGTGGCTGTTAGATGGGTGAACTGATGAAACCTACCTGAACCTCGCAGTAATGAGGGTATCCGGGCAGCATTGTCCATTGCTGACCTTCTCACCTCCCGCCTCCTTTCTTTCTCCTTGGAATCATCTGAAATAGTTCTATGCTCTGCACCTTGTTCCTCATGCAGGCCCAAACCTCATTACTGCTCAATGTTACACAGCACACCATCACCATTTTTTTCTATTCATTCATGGGATGTGGGCATCACTGGCCAAGCCAGCATTTATTGCCCATCCCTAATTGTCCTTGAGAAGGTGGTGGTGAGCTGCCTTCTTGAACCGCTGCAGTCCATGTGGGGTAGGTACACCCACAGTGATGTTAGGAAGGGAGTTCCAGGATTTTGACCCAGTGACAGTGAAGGAACGGCGATATAGTTCCAAGTCAGGATGGTGTGTGACTTGGAGGGGAACTTGTAGGTGGTGGTGTTCCCATGCATTTGCTGCCCTTGTTCTTCTAGTTGGTAGAGGTCTCATGTTTGGAAGGTTCTGTCAAAGGACCCTTGGTGCATTGTTGCAGTACATCTTTTTTTATTATTATTATTAGAGATACAGCACTGAAACAGGCCCTTCGGCCCACCGAGTCTGTGCCGACCATCAACCACCCATTTATACGAAACATCTCCGCTCAGTCCTCAAACAGGACCCTGAGCTTCCGGTTGCTTGCCATTTCCACACTCCCCCATGCTCACATCTCTGTCCTGGGATTGCTGCAGTGTTCCAGTGAACATCAAAGCAAGCTCGAGGAACAGCATCTCATCTACCGATTAGGCACACTACAGCCTGCCGGACTGAACATTGAGTTCAATAATTTCAGAGCATGACAGCCCCCCATTTTACTTTCATTTTTAGTTATTTTTTTCTTCCTTCTTTTTTACATTTTTTACAATCTTTTTTTGCATTTATTTCATTTCATCTTAGTTTGTTCAGTTTACTTACCCACTGTTTTTTTTCAGGTTTGCACTTGCTGCTGTTCAATATTCAGTGTATTAACACCTAATCTGTACTAATGCTTTGTCTTTCAACACACCATTAACATATTGTTTGCCTTTGCTCCGTGACCTTTTGGTCAGCTATGTGGCCTGGTCCAATCTAGACCTCCTTTGTTATCTCTTGCCCCACCCCCACCTCACTTGCTTATAACCTGTGACTTTTCTAATATTTGTCAGTTCCGAAGAAGGGTCACTGACCCGAAACGTTAACTCTGCTTCTCTTTTCACAGATGCTGCCAGATCTGCTGAGTGGTTCCAGCATTTCTTGTTTTTATTACCCATTTATACTAATCCTACACTAATTCCATATTCCTACCACATCCCCACCTGTCCCTATAGTTCCCTACCACCTACCTAAACTAGGGGCAATTTCTAATGGCCAATTTACCTATCAACCTGCAAGTCTTTGGCATGTGGGAGGAAACCGAAGCACCCGGAGAAAACCCACGCAGACACAGGGAGAACTTGCAAACTCCACACAGGCAGTACCCAGAATTGAACCCAGGTCGCTGGAGTTGTGAGGCTGCGGTGCTAACCACTGCGCCACTGTGCCACCCCATCTTGTAGATGGTACACACTGCAGCCACTGTGTGTCAGTGGTGGGGGGCGTGAATGTTTGTGGATGGGGTGCCAATCAAGTGGGCTGCTTTGTCCTGGATGGTGTCGAGCTTTCTGAGTGCTGATCTCCATTCTGGAGACTCTGGCTGGTGCATACTAAAGGCTGCTTCAAGATCTGTGCAGGCAGCTGAAGCACATTGGCACAGCGGTTAGCACCACAGCCTCACAGCTCCAGCGACCCGTATTTGGTTCTGGGTACTGCCTGTGCGGAGTTTGCAAGTTCTCCCTATGACCGCGTGGGTTTCTGCCGGGTGCTCCAGTTTCCCCTTACAGCCAAAAGACTTGCAGGTTGATAGGTAAATTGGCCATTCTAAATTGCCCCTAGTGTAGGTAGGTGGTAACAGAATGGTGGAGATGTGGTAGGGAATATGGGATTAATGCAGGATTAGTATAAATGGGTGGTTGTTGGTTGGCACAGACTCAGTGGGCTGAAGGGCCTGTTTCAGTGCTGTGTCTCTCTAATGTAAAATATCTGCAGCATGTTGATGACTTGATAATGACACACATGGTGGTCATATGGCATTTATTGTATTGGATTTCTGAGAGGAGTCATCAGCCACATCTTAAACAGTTATCCCTTGTCTGCAAGCAGCCAGACAGTAACTCTGCTTTGA
The DNA here is from genome assembly GCF_036365525.1 of Heterodontus francisci. NCBI lineage: Eukaryota > Metazoa > Chordata > Chondrichthyes > Heterodontiformes > Heterodontidae > Heterodontus > Heterodontus francisci. The sequence goes on from NC_090375.1 coordinate 45,636,497, forward strand.
AGTGTGAAGAGATCAGGGATTTTGGACTGCCACAGGATGAAAGCATCATGACAGCCACCCAGGAATCTTGTGCACGTCTACATAAAGATCTTTTTGTGCTTTCACCAGCTATACATTGACGGAGTGGAAGTCCTTTGGGTTGATGAATACTCCTGGGTGATCAATGGGTTCCTTAATTGTCACATGTGAACAGCCGATGACATCCTGCACCTGTGGAATGTCAGCCAGAGCCACAAACTTGAGCGCCTGCTCATTCTGACTGGCCTCATCACAGGCAACATTACCAAATTTGCCAGCCCTGGCAAACAAACCATTTGTAACCTGTTCCATGCTCCACCAACTTCCTGATCCTGCAAATGACTCCAGCAGAATCCTGGAAGGATCAGAGGTAAAGAAGTTGAGGTGGTTTTGACAGCCACTGGTACAGCATGGCCGCCGGGTCCAGCAGGCTGTAAATGTCTGCTGCCACCTGATATAACATGCTGAGCCTCCTCAGAACACTGGTATTCTGACATTTCATGAATGATTATCCCAATGTGCTTTGTTGAATGATAATTTTCCTTAATCCACTGTAGGAGATCTGAATTAATATTTTTTTTCAAAGACATAAAAAAGAACAGCTACAAGGATGACTTTGCTGGCAGCTTAGGATGGCCACCTAATTTGCAACACTGTATCCTACATTGCAAGGATTGTGAGGAGGGAGACAAAATGTCTGCTCATTTCCAAGCAAGAACCAAGACCCAGGAAGTTTAAGGGAACTACCTGTTCTTTTAGAAAGACGAAATACTGCTAACTACTATGCTTGAATGACTGAGTGACTGTCATGAAACAAGCCCTTCCCCATCTGTGGTTTTAAACTTGCGTCTTTCTGCAGCAAAGAGGAGAAGCTTCTGGACTCTGACACGTGCAGACCTAAGTGGGGTCCTTTTCTCTCTCTCTTCATTTTAGCATTGAACCTTTGAACTCTGCCTGTTGACTGACCACCTTTGCATACTCTGGCTACAATCAGAAACCCTGTTGGAGGAAATCATCTGCATTACTGTCTCCAAAAGACCAATTGAACCATTCATCTACCTTTTCAAATTAAAAGCCTCAGGACCATCAAATTCAGCTGGAGGCCAACAGAATCAGCAAACCCCATAGACTGTATATCCATTTTTTCTATGGACTCTAACTCAACCGAATTACTTTTCCCCACTCTGTAACCTCTGTATATGTGTGTAAACCTCTACTGTGTGTGTGTGTGAGTTGGCGCATAGTTTATTATTTTTATTGGTTCAGTTTAGATACAATAAAGTTAATCTCTTTCTTTGTTAACTCAAGAAAACCTGTCCAATTGGTTCTTATTATGATCATAGCAAGTAAGTAATCAAACACCTACCGAATTGGCCAGTACATCCACTTTAAAGAAGAATTAAACCTGTTGTGGTCAAACAAGGAGAGGGAAAAGAGGGAAGCCTTTTGACCCTTCCTCACTTGACCATAACATTGTACACTGTGTGTGCCCGATGTTGCCTCTTGCAAGCTGCACCTCTCTGTTGATCCCCTCTCTGCTACGGCGTTGGAGATCTGGGATCAGCAGGTTGCTGGTGCTGCTGCTGCTCCTGCTGTTCCTGCTCCTGATCATATGGTCCTTATCTGAGATCCAATCTAACAGTGTAAGCAGCACCCATGCTAACCAGAGCTCAGATCTCAGATCAGAGCTCAAGGGCAATTAGGGATGGGCAATAAATGCTGGCCTAGCCAGTGATGCCCACTAAAGGCCTGCTCGGGTCTGCAAAAAAAAAACCCGACCTGCGCCCGACAGAACCATATCCGACCCAAGCCCGACCGGGCCCGAGTCCTTCCATTTTTTCCCACGCCCAACCCGTCTATCAGTTAACTTAGCTTCCGTTTTTCACTTTGTTGCTGATCTGCACAAGCTTAAAATAACTGTAACAAAACCACCTTTCCAGTCCAAAAATTAAATTAACAGTGAAGCCACTTACCTGTGATAGAGCGTGTCTGACCCGGCCCGACCCGAGCCCGAATGCCGGACCCGGAAGTGCAACCCAACCCGAGCCGAACCCGACACATGTCATCGGGTCCCGTCGGGTTCGGGTCGGGTAGCAAGCTTTTAAGGCCCACGTCCCATGAACAGATTTTAAAAAATGCAGATCAGATCTCCAAACCTCCAAACCTAATATGTGCAAAGTGTTGAAGAAACCTCCAACGTATGTAAACTAACCTCTCAGCACAGGTACTGTGAACAAACTCTTTCACAACAAGTGGTAAGAAAGCAACTGTGACTACTGAATACTTGTTGGCACTTTTCACTGACAAGATTCAGCCCCCAGTTGTTGCTGTGTTCTCGCCTTGCCTTCACTCGCAAGTTCTGGTATGCCCGAGAAAACCCATAGAGCCAAAGTTAAAGTAAAAATCCCATTCCAAGATCAATTAAATTGAGTAATTAATATAAGTCAATTGACAACTTGCCTCTCCCGAGGTGTTTACACATATGCAGCTTAACGTGCTGGAGTGAAAAGTGGAAGTTGATGGAATGGGGCCGGGATAGATGGACTCCTCTGCAGTCAAGATAGAGAATCCAGGAGGATATATTGCCTACCTGGTGCATAGGTATAGGATATCTTAGAGGAACTGGACAGGAACTTGGAAAGAGAGGAAGAAGATCCAGTTGTCTTAGTCCACGTTGGGTCCAATGATATAGGAAAAAATGCAGTAGTTTCTGTTAAGGTGACATCAGAAGTTAGGAACTAAATTCCACATCCCATTCTACCTCTATTCTCACATGTCCCATTCTGACTCTCCACCCACTGATTGCATTCTCCCTCTCCTCACACATTCCTTTCAATCCCTCCCCACATCTGTCTCATTGTATCTCTCCTCATACATCCCACACCTGGCCTGTTAGCTCCTCTTTCCCAACACACTTACACGAGAGTAGATGAAATACAAAAGGGCTGGGGAAGAGGCACGCAGCTTGAAAGGCTATCAATCCAACAACAGCAATCCAATCAGTCCCATTCCCCCACTCTATCCCTGTAGCACTGCATGTTTATTTCCTTCAAGTGCCTATCCAATTTCCTTTTGAAATCATTCATCTTCTCTACTTCCACCACCCACATAAGCAGTGAGTTCCAGGTCATTACCACTCACTGCATAAAAAGTTCTTCCTCTCATTCCCCCTGCATCTCTTCCTCAAAAGCTTAAATCTATGTCCCCCAGACCTTGTACCATCAGCTAATGGGAGCAGCTTTTTATCTAAACATGTCATAATCTTGTACACATCTATCAAATCTCCCCTCAATCTTCTTTGCTCCAAGGAGAGCAACCCCAGCATCTCCAACTTAACCTTGTAGCCAAAATCCCTCATCCCTGGAACCATTCTGGTAAATCTCCTCTGCATCCTCTCAAATACCCTCACATTCTTCCTAAGATGTGGTGACCAAAACTGGATGCAATGCTCTAGTTGTGGCGTAACAAGAGCTTTATAAAGATTCAGCATAACCTCCCTACTTTTGTACTCTATGCCTCTATTTATAAAGCCCAAGATCCCATAGGCTTTGCCAACTCCTCTTTCAATATGTCCTGCCACCTTCAAACATCTATGTACGTGAATCCCCAAGTCCCTTTGTCCCTGAATACTCTTTAGAACTGTGCCTTTGGTCTATATTGCTCTCTCTATCACTTTTGCCAAAAGGCATCAACTCACAATTCTCTGTATTAAATTCCATCTGCCACTTGTTTGCCCATTCTGCTCACCTATCTATGTCCTTTTACAGTCGATTGGTATCATCCTCACTGTCTACTGCACCTCCAAGTTTCGTATCATCAGAAAATTTTGAAATTTTACATTGTATTCCAACATGCAAGTAATTTATATATAAATATATTAAAAAGCACTGGTCCTAGCACTGGCCCTTGGGCAACACCACTGTCTACCATCCTCTTGTCTGAAAAGTAAACATTTACCACAACTTGCTGTTTTCAGTCATTCATTCAACTTTTTATCCAATTGGACACTGACCCTCCTATTCCATGAGCCACAATTTTGTTAACCAGCCTTTCATGTGGTGCTTTTCCCGAGGCTTTCTTAATCAAAAAATTCGATCAGATTAGTCAAACACGATCTGCACTTTACAAATCTGTGCTGGCTCTCCTTAATTAACTCAAAACTCTCCAAGTGCCTGTTGATATTTTTCCCTGATTATCGTTTCTAAAACCTTACCCGACATAGAGGATTAACTGATCAGCCTGTAGTTACCAGGAATGTCCTTACACTCTTTCTTGAATAAGGGTGTCAGATTTGCCACTCTCCAATCCTCTGGAGCCTCCCCATATCAAGGGAAGATTGGAAGATTATGGCAAGCCGTTCCAGGGCAGCACAGTGGTGCAGTGGTTAGCTCTGCAGCCTCACAGCTCCAGGGACCTGGGTTCAATTCTGGTTACTGCCTATGCGGAGTTTGCAATTTCTCCCTGTGACTGTGTGGGTTTTCGCCGGGTGCTTCGGTTTTCTCCCACCGCCAAAGACTTGCAGGTGATAGGTAAATTGGCCATTGTAAATTGCCCCTAGTGTAGGTAGGTGGTAGGGAATATAGGATTACTGCAGTGTTATTCTAAATGGGTGGTTCTTGGTTGGCACAGACTCAAAGGGCCTGTTTCAGTACTGTATCTCTAAATTAAATAAATATCTACACTCCCACTTCCTTTAGCAAGCTATCTGGTTATTCGAACATTCCATTAACTTTTTATAACTGTGGCTCAATTGGTAGCCTCTTACCTCTCATCAGAAAGTTGTGGTTTCAATTCCTGCTCCAGGACTTGAAAGCAACAATCTAGGCTGATACTCTAGTGCAATGTGGAGGGAGTGCTACATTGTCACAGGTACTGTCTTTTAGATGAGACGTTAAAACGAGGTTCCATCTGTCCTCTCAGATAGAACATAGAACATAGAACAGTACAGCACAGTACAGGCCCTTCGTCCCACGATGTTGTGCCGAACCTTTAACCTACTCTAAGATCAAACTAACTACATACCCTTCATTCTACTATCATCCATGTACCTATCCAAGAGTCGCTTAAATGCCCCTAATGTATTTGCTTCTACTACCACCGCAGGCAGCGCATTCCACGCACCCACCACTCTCTGTGTAAAGAACAGAGAGATAGATGTAAAAGATCCTAGAGCTCTATTTTGAAGAAAAGCAGGGGTTTTATCCCTGGTGTCCTGGCCAATATTTATCCCTCAATGAGCATCACAAAAACAGAATAGCTCGTCATTATCACATTACTGTTTTTGGAAGCTTGCTGTGCACAAATTAACTGCCACGTTTCCTACATTATAACAGTGACTACACTTCAAAAAGTACTTAATTGGCTGTAAAGTGCTTTGGGACGTCCACCAGTCTTCAAAGGCACCATATAAATGCAAGTCTTTTTATAAAAATTGCTTATGCTGTACCCTGGCTCCAATCTCTGTTCCCTCTATGGCGTTGATCCAAAGCCAGACAGGCCCAATTACTTATCTCAGGGGGTGCTTTGTCTCAGTCATGTCTTTATATAACTCAATTTGCCTGCATAAAAAGATTAGGTATTAAGTGAATCCTTTTGTCTGCCTGCAGAAGAACGCATGTCACATCTCCAAGGATAATTAGTGCAGAATAATTGGTGATTAGTGTAACTAGATAGAAACTTTTAAAAAGCACAGAATAAGAAAAGGCTAAGGGGCCCTTTCATTCCAATGAAACATACCAGTGTATTAGAAATTCTTCTCTATTAACTTCCTCTTCTGTGGAGGGAAACTACAGGTGAATGTCTCTTTTTAGAAAAGTCCCAGCAGAAAGGCTAATAAAGCAGGACACCAATAAGTTTTAAAAGAGCACGATAAAGATTGATAGATTAAGTGAGTAGGCAAAACTGCAGCAGATAGACTTCAAAGCAGATAAGTGTGAGGTTATCCTTTTGTTATGACTAGGTGAGATAGGGGTCTCGGGGTTCCCACTCAGCCTGTGCCTGGTTTAACCGTAACAGGGTTTAGTTTTAGGAACACCATGTTTTCGCTCCCCCTCAGTGAATCCTTGTTGACCTCTTTCCAATTGTAAGGCAAAGAAATCAATTCGACAAGTTTTCTTAGATTTAAACAAGAAAGATGGAAGCTTATTAATCTTAAAATCTAATTTGGGTAATGGCTACGAATATGCGAAGCAACCACACAAGCATGTATATGTGATAAACACACACACAGAAAAAGTAGAAAAGAATAAAGGGGAAAAGTTTGAGGCAATAGATGGGTTTCTGCTTACTTAAATAAAAGCAAAATACTGCGGATGCTGGAAATCTGAAACAAAAACAAGAAATGCTGGAATCACTCAGCAGGTCTGGCAGCATCTGTGGAAAGAGAAGCAGAGTTAACGTTTCGGGTCAAACGTTTGCTCCGTGACCTTTTGGTCAGCTATGTGGCCTGGTCCTATCTGCACCTTCTCCTTTGTTATCTCTTGCCCCACCCCCACCTCACTTGCTTATAATCTGTGACTTTTCTAATATTTGTCAGTTCCGAAGAAGGGTCACTGACCCGAAACGTTAACTCTGCTTCTCTTTCCACAGATGCTGCCAGACCTGCTGAGTGATTCCAGCATTTCTTGTTTTGGTTTCTGCTTACTGTCCATTGAGTTTGATGTTGAGTCTATTGGTTGCCGCTAAGTCTTGTTGTTCTTTGGGGCCCAGGGCGGCACAGTGGCGCAGTGGTTAGCACCGCAGCCTCACAGCACCAGGGACCCGGGTTCGATTCCGGGTACTGCCTGTGTGGAGTTTGCAAGTTCTACCTGTGTCTGCGTGGGTTTTCTCCGGGTGCTCCGGTTTCCTCCCACAAGCCAAAAGACTTGCAGGTTGATAGGTAAATTGGCCATTATAAATTGTCACTAGTATAGGTAGGTGGTAGGGAAATATAGGGACAGGTGAGGATGTTTGGTAGGAATATGGGATTAGTGTAGGACTAGTATAAATGGGTGGTTGATGTTCGGCACAGACTCGGTGGGCCGAAGGGCCTGTTTCAGTGCTGTATCTCCAATCTAATCTAATCTTAACTTGTTTCAACGTAGGAGTCTTTTCTCTCCTGAGGTTTACGTGACTTCAGTGGGTCCGGAGGCTTGTGAGAAAGCGAGAAAGAGCCAGCCAGGAGAGGCTTTCTTGTTCCAGCTTCAGTTGCAAACTGCAGTCTCAACAAACTGTCCTGTGAGCACAATTCAAAACTCCCAGTTAGCCAGCTGGTTAGTCATGTGACTAGTTGGTTTAACCACTTATGCATTTGTGGATTGCAAAGCTCTCATTGGGGTGGGGTGGGGGTGTAGTGCTGTCTCTTACCCCAACAAGATGTGGATCACCATTGCCCATCCCAATCTCTGTTAATTGAATCAGTGAGCAATTCTTTTGTCTCTCCCAGCACTGTCTCTTAGTATGCAAATGTCCGCCAGCCAAGTGTCTGGTGATCTCCTTTTTGACTAGAGGAGGGCCCCCTGTGTCTCCTGCTTTTCATTCATTCCCAGGACTGCTTGGGCTTCTATCACCTTCCCACCCTCTGTCCTTTTCAGATTTGTGGAGGTGATTAGGAAAGGTTTTCCCCTGGGAAACTGACTTATAAATGAAAGCAAACTCATTAGCCAGCACTGATTTAAATTCGTCTAGCAAAATTACTTCTCTGAGATTTTCAAAGCTGAGTTGCACTTTAAGAGCCCTCAGCCACTGATCAAAACCAGCTGCTTAATTCTCTAAAACTCCAGTATGTTTGATCAGCTTGTTTCTTTATTTAGAGATACAGCACTGAAACAGGCCCTTCAGTCCACCGAGTCTGTGCCGACCAAGAACCACCCATTTATATTAACCCTACAGTAATCCCATATTCCCTACCACCTACCTACACTAGGGGAAATTTACAATGGCCATTTTACCTATCACCTGCAAGTGTTTGGCAGTGGGAGGAAACTGGAGCACCTGACGAAAACCCACACGGTCACAGGGGGAACTTGCAAACTCCGCATAGGTAGTACCCAGAATTGAACCTGGGTCCCGGGAGCTGTGAGGCTGCGGTGCTAACCACTGCCACTGTGCCACCCTAAACTTTTGGCGATAGGCTTCCGATAACTCATATGCCCCGAGGATAGCATTTTGTTTCAGTTCATAATCTGATGAACTCTCAACTGACAACAAGGAATAAACCTCTTGGACTTTTCCTACTAACTTGCTTTGTATCAGCAGAGTCCAAGCCTCAGCTGGCCACTTTAACTGCCTTGCCAGTTTCTCAAAAGACACAAAAAGCGCCTCCACATCTCCCTCATCGAATTTTGGGACCAGTTGGGAGTGTTGGACTTTAGTAAAGCCTTTGACAAGGTCCCGCATGACAGGCTGGTACAAAAGGTGAAGTCACACGAGATCAGAGGTGAGCTGGCAAGATGGTTAGAGAACTGGCTCAGTCATAGAAGACAGAGGGTAGCAGTGGAAGGGGGCTTTTCTGAATGGAGGGATGTGATTAGTGGTGTTCCGCAGGGATCAGTGCTGGGACCTTTGCTGTTTGTAGTATATATAAATCATTTGGAGGAAAATGTAGCTGGTCTGATTTGTAAGTTTGCGTACAACACAAAGGTTGGTGGAGTTGCGGACAATGATGAGGATTGTCAGAGGATACAGCAGGATATAGATCGGTTGGAGACTTGGGCAGAGAAATGGCAGATGGAGTTTAATCCGGACAAATGTGAGGTAATGCATTTTGGAAGGTCTAATGCAGGTGGGAGGTATACAGTAAATGGCAGAACCCTTAGGAGTATTGACAGGCAGAGAGATTTGGGCTTACAGGTCCACAGGTCACTGAAAGGGGCAACGTAGGTGGATAAGGTAATCAAGAAGGCATATGGCATGCTTGCCTTCATCGGTCGGGGCATAGAGTATAAAAATTGGCAAGTCATGGTGCAGCTGTACAGAACCTTAGTTCGGCAACACTTCGAATATTGCGTGCAATTCTGGTCGCCACACTACCAGAAGGACGTGGAGGCTTCGGAGAGGGTACAGAGGAGGTTTACCAGGATGTTGCCTGGTCTGGAGGGCATTAGCTATGAGGAGAGGTTGGAAAAACTCGGATTGTTTTCACTGGAACGACGGAGGTGGAGGGGCGACATGATAGAGGTTTACAAAGTTATGAGCGGCATGGACAGAATGGATAGTCAGAAGCTTTTTTCCAGGGTGGAAGAGTCAGTTACGAGGGGGACATAGGTTTAAGGTGCGAGAGGCAAAGTTTAGAGGGGATGTGTGAGGCAAGTTTTTTACACAGAGGGTGGTGAGTGCCTGGAACTTGCTGCCAGGGGAGGTGGTGGAAGCAGATACGATAGCGACGTTTAAGAGACATCTTGACAAATATATGAATAGGAAGGGAATAGAGGGATATGGGCCCCGGAAGTGCAGAAGTTGTTAGTTTAGGCAGGCATCAAGATCGGCGCAGGCTTGGAGGGCCGAATGGCCTGTTCCTGTGCTGTACTGTTCTTTGTTCTTTGTTTTAACAATTCTGTATGCAGCCCTGAATTATGCTCGTCCATATTGGCCATGCTTTCACTGGTGTTACTCTGATGCACCCTAGTTAACTTAAGCTGCCTTAGCTCTCCCTCTTCGCATTCTTTCCGGAAGGTTCTTTCTCTTTCTCTCTCCTGTCTCTCTCTTTCTTTCTCTTTCCTTGTCTTCTAATTCAAGATTGCTCTGTTCCAATTGTATCTTTGCTAACAATACCCTGTCAGAGTCTACTTCTAACCCTGTTTCTGCTTCTTCAGATTCAAGGGAAAAATCGTTGGCCACTAGTCTTAGGAGTTCAGATTTCCTAACCTTGCCACATAGAGTGATCCCACACTGCTCAGCCATTTTCCTCAACTCCTCCATCGACAGTACTTTTAACTTATCACAAGTTACTTCACCTGGGCTTGGGGAGCTACTGGTTTCAGTTGCAGACATGTTAGTATTCTAGCACAAATAACCACAAGAAAACCTGTATTAAAATCTTTTCTCTTTTAGTTTGGGATCAATTTGACTTCCCACTTCCAATTTCTCGTTTGTCTTTGAGTGAGATCCAGGATGCTGGCCCCCAAATTTCTGTTACGACCAGGTGAGTTAGGGGTCTAGGAGGTCCCTCTGAGCCTTTGCCTGGTTAACCGTGACAGGGTGTAATTTTCGAAGCACTGTGATTTAGCACCTGCTCAGTGATTCCCTGTTCACCACTTTCCAATTGTAAGGCAAAGAAATCAATTATACAGTATTTCTTAGATTTAAACAAGAAAGATGGAAGTTTATTAATCTTAAACTCTAATTCAGGTAACAACTGCAAATACACGACAGGACCACACTAGCATGTGTACGGGATAAAAACGCACGCAGATAGAGACAGGAAAAGTAGAAAAGAATAAAGGGGAAAAGTTTGTGGTAACAGATGGGTTTCTATTTACTCTTTGAGTTTGATATTGAGTCTTTGGTTGCCGGTAAGTCTTGTTGTTTGTTGGGGCCCAGTGCATGCTTTAACTTGTTTCGATGTTGGAGTCTTTTCTCTCTTGAGGCTTACGCGACTTAGAACCATAGAAAAATAGAAAAATAGGAGCAGGAGTAGGTCATTCGGCCCTTTGAGCCTGCTCCGCCATTCAATATGATCATGGCTGATCATCCAAACTCAGTAACCTGTTCCCGCTTTCTCCCGTTATCCCTTGATCCCATTAGCCCTAAGAACTATATCTAACTCTTCCGTGAATATATTTAATGATTTGGCCTCAACTGTTTTCCGTGATAGAAAATTCCACAGGTTCACCATTCTCTGGGTGAAGAAATCTCTCTTCATCTCAGTCTTAAATGGCTTACCACTTATCCTTAGACTCTGACCCCTGTTCCTGGACTCCCCCACCATCGGGAAGATCCTTCCTGCATCTAGTCTGTCCAGTCCTGTTAGAATTTTGTAGGTTTCTATGAGATCTCCTCTCATTGTTCTAAACTCTAGTGAATACAAGCCTAATTGACTTCAGTGGGTCCAGTGGCTTGTGAGAAAGTGAGAGAGAGCCAGCCAGGAGAGAATCTCTCTTGTTACAGCTTCAGTTGCAAACTGCACTCTCACCAAACTGTACTGTAAGCACAATTCAAAACTCCAAGTTAGCTAGCAGGTTTGTCATGTGACTAGCTGGTTTAACCACTTCTGCATTTGTGGATTCCAAAGCTCTCGATGGGTGGGTGTAGTATCGTTTCTTACCCCAACAAGATGTGGATTACCATTGCCCATCCCAATCTCTGTTAATTGATTCAGTGAGCAATTCTTTTGTCTCTCCCAGCACTGTCTCTTAGTATGCAAATGTCCACCAGCCAAGTGTCTGGTGATCTCTTGTAAAACAAATAATTTCTTCACTCCAGCAACAGTTTAAAATTAATGTTCATATGATTAAATTAATATGCCTCATTCTTGGCAGGTGAGGGTCTTCATGACACTTTTAGGACAGAAAGGATAAATCCAAGTTTTGTTTAAATGGTGAAAAGCTAGGAGTAGTGATGGTCCATATAAACAAATCACCAAAATGTAGTAGCCAGGTACAAAAAATAATCAAAAAGGCAAATGGAATATTAGCCTTTATAACTAAAGGACTAGAATGTAAAGGGGAGGAGGTTATACTGCAGCTATACAAAACCTTCGTAAAACCACATCTGGAACACCACGTACTGTTCTGGGCACTGCACCTTAGAAAAGATGAATTGGCCTTGGAAAGAGTGCAGTGCAGAGTCACTGCAATGTTAACAGGGATCAAAGGGTGAGATTATGAGGAGAGATTACATAAACTAAAATTGTATTCTCTGGAGTAGAGAACAATAGGGGTGATATGATTGATGTTTTTAGTACTGAGGAAGGAACTGCAAGTACAGAAAGAGATAAACATTTTCCACTGGTGGGGGAGTCGCAGACATGGAGCACAACCTGAAAAATGAAAGCCAGGCCATTCAGAAGTTAGGAAATACTTCTTTATGCAAAGGGTGATAGAATGGTTCCAGAGGGAATACAGTTACCTGGATAGACTGGTGAAGATGGGATTGTACTCTTTCGAACAGAGAAAGCTAAAAATATATTTGAGAGAGGTGTTTGAAACCATGAAGGGTTTAGATAGAGCAAATAAAGAAAAACTTTTTCCAATGGATAACAAGAGGGGACAGATTTAAGGTGATTGACAAAAGAACCAGAGGTGACATGAGAAAAAACGTTTTAATGCAATGAGTGGTTAGGATTTGGAATGGACTGCCTGATAGGGTGCCGGATATAGGTGGAATAGTAGCCTTCAAAAGGGAATTGGATAAATACTTGAAGAAGAAAAAAATTGCAAGAGATTGGGAAGAGTCGGGCATTGGAACTAACTGGAATGCTCTTCAAAAGAGCCAGCGCAGATTCGATCAGCTGAATGGTTGAATCATACTGAGCACAAAGGAAGGTGGTTGTGATTGTTGGAGGCCAATCATCTTAGCCCCATGACATCACTGCAGGAATTCCTCAGGGCAGTGTCCTAGGCACAACCATTGCAGCTGTTTCATCAATGACATCCCTCCATTATATGGTCAGAAGTGGGATGTTCACTGATGATTGAACACTGTTCAATTCAATTCACAACTCCTCAGATACTGAAGCAGACTATGCTTGCATGCAGCAAGATCTGAACAATATTCAGGCTTGGGCTGATAAGTGGCAAGAAACATTCATGCCACATGAGCATCAGGCAATTGCCATTTTCTACAAGAAAGAATCTAACCACCTCCCCTTGATATTCTATGGCAATGCCATCACTTGAATCCCCCACCATCAATAACCCAGGAATCAGCATTGACAAGCAACTTCACTGGAGCAGTCACATAATTAATGCAGCTGCAAGAACTTTTTTATTCATTCATGAGATGTGGGCGTCACTAGCTATGCCAGCATTTATTGCCCATCCCTAATTGCCCTTGAGAAGGTGGTGGTGAGCTGTCTTCTTGAACCACTGCAGTCCATGTGAGGTAGGTACACCCACAGTGCTGTTAGGAAGGGAATTCCAGGATTTTGACCCAGCGACAGTGAAGGAATGGCGATATGGTTCCAAGTCAGGATGGTGTGTGGCTTGGAGGGGAACTTGCATGTGGTAATGTTTACATGCATCTGCTGCTCTTGTCCTTCAAGGTGGTAGAGGTCGTGGGTTTGGGAAGGTGCTGTCGAAGGAGCCTTGGTGCGTTGCTGCAGTGCATCTTGTAGATGGTACACACTGCTGCCACTGTGCATTGGTGGTGGAGGGAGTGAATGTTTGTGGATGGTGTGCCAATCAAGCGGGATGCTTTGTTCTGGATGGTGTCGAACTTCTTGAGTGTTGTTGGAGTTGCACCCATCCAGGCAAGTGGAGAGTATTCCATCACACTCCTGACTTGTGCCTTGTAGATGGTGGACAGGCTTTGGGGATTCAGGAGGTGAGTTACTCGCTGCAGCATTCCTAGCCTCTGACCTGCTCTTGTAGTCACGGTATTTATATGACTACTCCAGTTCAGTTTCTGATCAATGGTAGCACCTAGGATGTTGATAGTGGGGGATTCAGTGATGATAATGCCATTGAATGGCAAGGGGAGATGGCTAGTTTCTCTCTTGTTGGAGATGGCCATTGCCTGGTAATTGTGTGGCACGAATGTCATTTGCCACTTATCAGCCCAAGCCTGGATATTGTCCAGGTCTTGCTGCATTTCTACATAGACTGCTTTAGTATTTGAGGAGTTGCGAATGGTGCTGAACATTGTGCAATCATCAGCGAACTTCCCCACTTCTGACCTTATGATTGAAGGAAGGTCATTGATGAAGCAGCTGAAGATGGTTGGGCCTCGGACACTATCTTCAGGAACTCCTGAAGTGATGTCCTGGAGCTCAGATAATTGACCTCCAACAACCACAGCCATCTTCCTTTGCGCTAGGTATGACTCCAACCAGCAGACAGTTTTCCCCCGATTCCCATTGACTCCAGTTTTGCTAGGGCTCCTTGATGCCATACTCGGTCAAATGCTGCCTTGATGTCAAGGGCAGTCACTCTCACCTCACCTCTGGAGTTCAGCTGTTTAGTCCATCTTTGAACCAAGGCTGTAATGAGGTCAGGAGCTGAGTGGGCCTGGCAGAACCCAAACTGAGCGTCACTGAGCAGGTTATTGCTAAGCAAGTGCTGCTTGATGGCACTGTTGATGACACCTTCCATCACTTTACTGATGATTGAGAGTAGGCTGATGGGGCGATAATTGGCCAGGTTGGACTTGTCCTGCTTTTTGTGTACAGGACATACCAGGGCAATTTTCCACATTGCCGGGTAGATGCCAGTGTTGTAGCTGCACTGGAACAGCTTGGCTAGGGGTGCGGCAAGTTCTGGAGCACAGGTCTTCAGTACTATTGCCGGAATATTGTCAGGGCCCATAGCCTTTGCAGTATCCAGTGCCTTCAGTCGTTTCTTGATATCACACGGAGTGAATCAAATTGGCTGAAGTCTGGCATCTGTAATGCTGGGGACTTCAGGAGGAGGCCGAGATGGATCATCAACTCGGCACTTCTGGATGAAGATTGTTGCAAATGCTTCTGCCTTATCTTTCGCACTGATGTGCTGGGCTCCCCCATCATTGAGGATGGGGATATTTGTGGAGCCACTTCCTCTAGTTAGTTGTTTAATTGTCCACCACCATTCACGACTGGATGTGGCAGGACTGCAGAGCTTAGATCTGATCCGTTAGTTATGGGATCACTTAGATCTGTCTATTGCATGCGGCTTCTGCAGTTTGGCATGCAAGTAGTCCTGGGTTGTAGCTTCACCAGGTTGACACCTCATTTTGAGGTATGCCTGGTGCTGCTCCTGACATGCCCTCCTGCACTCTTCATTGCACCAGGGTTGGTCTCCTGGCTTGATGGTAATGGTAGAGTGGGAAATATGCCGGGCCATGAGGTTACAGATTGTGGTTGAGTACAATTCTGCTGCTGCTGATGGCCCACAGCGCTTCATGGATGCCCGGTTTTTCATTGCTAGATCTGTTCGAAATCTATCCCATTTAGCACGGTGATAGTGCCACACAACACCTCAAAGTGAAGGCGGGACTTCGTCTCCACAAGGACTGTGCGGTGGTCACTCCTGCCAATACAGTCATGGACAGAAGCATCTGCAGCAAGCAGATTGGTAAGGACAAGGTCAAGTATGTTTTTCCCTCGTGTTGGTTCCCCCACCACTTGCCGTAGTCCCAGTCTAGCAGCTATGTCCTTTAGGACTCAACCAGCTCAGTCAGCAGTGGTGCTTCCGAGCCACTCTTGGTGATGGACATTGAAGATCCCACCCAGAGTACATTTTGTGCCCTTGCCACCCTCAGTGCTTCCTCCAAATGGTGTTCAACATGGAGGAGCTCTGACTTATCATCTGAGGGAGGGCGGTAGGTGGTAATCAGTAGGATGTTACCCTGCCCATGTTTGACCTGATGCCATGAGACTTCATGGGGTCCGGAGTCGATGTTGAGTACTCCCAGGGCAACTCCCGCCCTACTGTATACCACTGTTCTGCCACCTCTGGTGGGTCTGTCCTGCCGGTGGGACAGGACATACCCAGGGATAGTGACTGCAGTGTCTGGGACATTGTCTGTAAGGTATGATTCTGTAAGTATGACTATGTCAGGCTGTTGCTTGACTAGTCTGTGGGACAGCTCTCCCAACTTTGGCACAAGCCCCGAGATGTTAGTAAGGAGGACTTTGCAGGGTCGACAGGGCTGGGTTTGCCGTTGTCGTTTCCAGTGCCTAGGTCGATGCCGGGTGGTCTGTCCAGTTTCATTCCTTTTTATTGACTTCGTAGCGGTTAGGTACAACGGAGTGGCTTGCCAGGCCATTTCAAAGGGCATGTAATAGTTAACCACATTGCTGTGGGTCTGGAGTCACATGTACGCCAGACCAGATAAGGACAGCAGATTTCCTTCCCTAAAGGACATTAGTGAACCAGATGGGTTTTTACAACAACCGATAATGGTTTCATAGCCATCATTAGACTAGCTTTTAATTCCAGATTTATTAATTAAATTCAAATTTCACCTTCTGTTGTGGTGGGATTCGAACCCATGTCCCCAGAGAAATACCCTGGGTCTCTGGGTTACTAGTCCAGTGATAATACCTCTACACCACCGCCGCCCCAAAAGCTGGTCAGGGGCTGGGAATTCTGTGGCAAGTATCTCACCTGGCTCCCCAAATCCTGTTCAACATCTACAAGGCACAAGTCAGGAGTGTGATGAAATACTGTCCACTTGCCTGGATGGGTGCAGCTCCAACAACACTCAAGAAGTGCAGCACTATCCAGGACAAAGCAGCCCGCTTGATTGGCACCTCATCTACCACCGTAAACATCCACTCCCTCCACCACTGGTGCACAGTAGCAGCAATGTGTACCATATACAAGAAACACTGCAGCAACCTACCAAGCTTCCTTAGACAGCACCTTCCAACCCCGTGACTTCTAGCACCTCGAGGGCAACAGATGCATGGAACACCACCATCTGCAAGTTCCCCTCTAAGTCCATACCATCCTGATTTTCTCACATATTACCATTCCTTCATCATTGCTGGGTCAAAATTCTGGATATCCCACCCTAACAGCACTGTGAGTGTACCTACTGCACATATACTGCAGCGGTTCAAGGAGGCGGCTCACTACCACCTTCACAGAGGGCATTAGGAACAGGCGACAAATGCTGGCCTTGCCAACAATGCCCACATCCCATGAGCAAATACAAAAAAATGACTTCCTTCTGTGCTATGCTCTTCTATGATTCTAGAAGTGAGTGAATTCTCACAAAAGGCAGTAAATGCTAGCTCAGTTAATCATTTTAAAACAGAGACCGTTAGAGTTTTGCTAGACAAGATATACGATTGTTGGTATGCAGGCGGGTGAAGCCATGAACACATTGAATGGCACAGAACAGGCTCAAGGGCCTGAATGGCCAACCCGTACTCCTATTTTTTTTATTCGTTCCGATGTTCCAATGAGAGAAGACAGGTAAATCAAAAAGTAGTGGCTTGGTAATTCAAACTTGGATTTTAAAGGCCTGTTGACCATAAATTACAAAAGGGTGGGCTGTGAGGGGAATTGCTGAGGTGCATGGATGGTGAGGGGCATTTTGCATATTATATGCTGAGGTATTTACATTTGATCTCTTAATGCCGTGTTGTTTGCATTTATACAATAGAATTTACCACCAGTGGCTCATTTGTAAAAGGGTGGTAAAAGGCAGAGTGGGGCTGATTAGGGACCAGAATGGAGATTTACACATGGAGGCAGAGGGCATAGCTGAGGTTTTAAATGAATACTTTGTATCTGTCTTTACCAAGGAAGAAGATGCAATCCAGGCAATGTTGAAAGAGGAGGTAAGTCAGACACTGGAGGGTTTTAAAATTGATAACGAGTAAGTATTAGATAGGCTGTCTGTACTTAATATGGATAAAGCACCAGGTTCAGATGAGATGCATCCAAGGATACTGAGGGAAGTGAGGGTGTAAATCGCAGAAACACTGGCCATAATTTTTCAGTCTTCCTTGGACTCTGGGTGGTGCCAGAGGACTGGAGAATTGCAAACTTTACACCCTTGTTCAAAAAATGGTGCAAAGATAAACCCAGCAACTACAGGCCGGTCAATTTAACTTCGGTGGTGGGAAAACTTCTAGAAAAAATAATTTGGGGCAAACTCAATAGTCACATGGACAAATGTGAGTTAATTAAGGAAAGCCAGCATGGATTTCTTAAGGGAAAATCATGTTTAACTAACTTGCTGGAGTTTTTTGAGAATGTAACAGAGAGGATTGATGAGGGCAATGCTGTTGATGTTGTGTACATGGACTTTCAAAAGGCGTTTGATACAGTGCCACGCAAAAGTCTTGTGAGAAAACTTGTAGCTCATGGAATAAAAGATACGGTAGCAACATGGATACAAAACTGGCTGAGTGACAGGAAACAAAGAGTAGTGGTTAATGGATGTTTTTTCAGGCTGGAGGAAGGTTTGTAGTGGAGTTCCCCAGGAATCAGTGTTGGGACCCTTGCTTTTCCTGATATATATTAATGATTAGATAGGGTGGATAGTGAGAGTCTTTTTCCTCGGATGGTGATGGCAAACATGAGGGGACATAGCTTTAAGTTGAGGGGTGATAGATATAGGACAGATGTCAGAGGTAGTTTCTTTACTCAGAGAGTAGTAGGGGCGTGGAACGCCCTGCCTGCAACAGTAGTAGACTCGCCAACTTTAAGGGCATTTAAGTGGTCATTGGATAGACATATGGATGAAAATGGAACAGTGTAGGTCAGATGGTTTCACAGGTCGGCGCAACATCGAGGGCCGAAGGGCCTGTACTGCGCTGTAATGTTCTAATTCTAATTCTAATATATTATACCTTGGTGTACAGGGCACAATTTCAAGGTTTCCAGATGATACAAAACTTGGAAGCATTGTGAACTGTGAGGAGGATAGTGCAGAACTTCAAAAGGACATAGACAAGCTGGTGGAATGGACAGATAAGTGGCAGATGATGTTCAATGCAGAGAAATGTAAAGTGATTCATTTTGGTAGGAAGAACATGGAGAGACAATATAAAATAAAGGGTACAATTCTAAAGGGGGTGCAGGAGCAGAGAGACCTAGGTGTATATGTGCATAGGTCATTGAAGGTGGCAGGACACAGGTTGAGAGAGCGGTTAATAAAACATACAGTATCCTGGACCTTATTAATAGGGGCATAGAGTACAAGAGCAAGGAAGTTATGTTGAATTTGTATAAGACACTAGTTTGTCCTCAGCTGGAGTATTGCTTCCAGTTCTGGGCGCCGCACCTTAGGAAAGACATTGGAGAGAGTACAGAAAAGATTCACGGGAATGGTTCCAGGGATGTGGAATTTCAGTTATGAAGATAGACTGGAGAAGTTAGGACTGATTTCCTTGGAAAAGAGAAGGCTGACAGGTGATTTGATAGAGGTATTCAAAATCATGAGGGATCTGGACAGAGTAGATAGAGAGAAACTTTTCCCACTCATGAAAGGATTGAGAATGAGAGGATACAGATTTAAAGTATTTGGTAAGAGAAGCAAAAGTGACACGAGGAGAAACTTTTTCACGCAGTGAGTGTTTAAGGTCCAGAATGTGCTGCCTGAGAACGTGGTGGAGGCAGGTTCAATTGAAGCAGTCAAAAGGGAATTAGGCAGTTATATGAAAAGGAAGAATGTGCAGGATTATGGGGAGAAGGCGAGGGAATGGAACCGAGGGAATTGCTCTTTCAGAGAGCCAGTGCAGACACGATAGGCGGAATGGCCTCCTTCTGCACTGTAACGATTCTGTGATTCTGTCATTCTGTGATTCTGTCATTTGTGTATCTGAGGACCCTTTACTTCATCTTCATACTTATAGAATCATAGAATCAAAGAATGATTATAACACAGAAGGAGGCCATTTGGCTCATTGTGTTTGTGCTGGGCCTTTGTAAGAGCAACTCATCTAGTCCCACTCCCCAGCCTTTTGCCTGTAGTCCTGCAATTTTTTTTCTCTTCGGATAATTTTGTCCAATTTTCTTTTGAAGACCTTGATTGAATCTGCCTCCACCACACTCTCAGGCAGAGCATCTGGGTCCTAAACACTCACTGCATAAAAAATCTTTTCCTCACGTCGCCTCTGGTTCTTTTGCCAATCACCTTAAATTTGTGTCCTCTGATTCTGGGTCCTTTGGCCAACGGGAACAATTGCTCCCTTTCTACTCTGTCCAGATCCCTCATGATTTTTAACACGTCTATCAAATCTCCTTTTCATCTTCTCTTCTCCAAGGAGAACCGCCCCAACCTCTCCACATAACTGAAGTTCCTCGCCCCTGGAACCATTCTCATGAATCTTTTCTGCACCCTCTCTAATGCCTTAATGTCCTTCCTAAAGTGTAGTGCTCAGAAATGGACATAATACTCCAGTTGAGGCTGAACCAGTGTTTTATTCAGGTTTATCATAGCTTCTTTGTTCTTGTACTCTAAGCCCCTATTTATAAATCCCAGGATTCCATATGCTTTATTAACTGCTTCTCAACCTGCCCTGAAACCTTCAATGATTTGTGCACATAATCCCCTGGTCCCTCTGTTCCTGCACCCCTTTTAGAATTGTATCCTTTAATTTATATTGCCTTTCATCATTCTTCTTACCAAAATGTATCACTTCACACTTTTCTGCATACAGTTTCATCTGCCACTTGTCCACCCATTCTACCAGCCTGTCTATATCCCCTTGATGTTTATCGCCATCCTCCTCACAGTTCACAATATTTCCAAGTTTTGTGTCATCTGCAAATTTTGAAATTGTGCCCTGCATACCCAAGTCTAGGTCATTGATATATATCAAGAAAAGCAGGGGTGCGAGCACCGACCGCTGGGGAACCCCACTATATACCTTCCTCCAATTTAAAAGCAACTGTTCATCACTACTTTCTGTTTCCTGTCACTCAGCCAATTTTGTATCCATGCTGCTACTGTTCCATTTATTCCATGGGCTTTAACTTTGCTCACAAGTTCTGTGTCACTTTATCAAACAACTTTTGGAAGTCCACATACACCACATCAACCGTATTACCCTCAACAACCCTCTCCGTCATCTCATCAAAAAACTCAAGCAAGTTAGTTGCACATGATTTGCCATAAATAAATCTGTGCTGGCTTTTATTAATTAATCCATGTTTGTCCAAGTGACTGTTAATTCTGTCCCAAATTATCAATTCTAAAAGCTTTCCCAAAACCCAGGTTAAACTGTTGTTGCTGGGCTTGTCCTTACAGCCTTATTCGAACAAGGATGTAAAATTTGCAGATCTCCAGTCCTCTGGCTCCACTCCTGTATCTAAGGAGGATTGGAAGATTATAGTTAGTGCCTCTGCAATTTCCACCTTTATGTCTCTCAGTATCCTTGGATGCATCTCATTTGGTCCTGGTGACTTATCAACTTTAAGTACAGCCAACCTATCTAATACCTCGTCTTTACCAATTTTTAGCCCATTCAGTGTCTCAACTAACTCCTCTTTCACCATGACTTGGGCAGCATCTCCTTCCTTAGTAAAGACAGATGCAAAGTATTTATTAGTACCTCAGCCACGTCCCCCGCCTCCATGTGTAAGTCCTATTTTAGGTTCCTAATCAGCCCCACTCCTCCTTTTACCACCCTTTTGCTATTTTTATACCTACAGAAAACGTTTAGTTTCCCTTTTATGTTAGCTGATAGTTTCCTCTCATACTATCTTTTTGCTTTCCTTATTTGCTTTTTAACTTTTCCTTTGAACCTTCTATATTCAGCCTCATTCTCAATTGTATTAACTACCTGACATCTACTTATGCCATAATGTCAGCTGTGGCTCAGCTGGCAGCACTCTATTGGGTTCACATCTCATTCCAGTGTTTGAACACAAAAATTGAGGCTGATGTTCCATTGCAGTACTGAGGGAGTGCTGCACTCCCAAAAGTGCTGTTTTTCAGATGAGATACTCAACTAAGGGCCTGGCAAGTTAATGTAAAAAAAACCCATTGCACTGTTATGAAGAAGAGCAGGGGCATTGCCCCTGGAGTCCTGGCCAATATTTATCCTTCAATCAACACCACAAGAACAGATTATCTGGTCATTATCACATTGCTGTTTGTGGAAGCTTCTTGTGTGCATATTGGCTTTTGTGTTTCCCGCATTACAACTGCAACTACACTTCAAAAATGCTTCATTGGCTGCAAAGTGCTTTGAGATGGACTGAGGTTGTGAAAGATGCTTTATCACTGCAAGTTCCTTTCTCCTTCCAACAACTAAGTGGGGGCAATGGCAAAAGAAGCTCGAATAGTTTTTTTGGCACTCCATCAGGAAGGTCCCTGTTTGATCTCTATTTGTACTGAGTTAGTTGATCTAAGTTAGGGCAACACAAGGGTGCTATTGATCAGTAGTTGTGCTGACTTAACTGATCTGAGTTAATATATTGTATTGGTAGCTTGGGTATAAATATCTGTGTATATTAAATGCCACAAGTTGCTCATTACATGGACAATATCTTCCTTAACAATATATCCATTCAGTCATCTCTTGTATTTACCAATCAGATTTTACTTTTGTACCAGGATTACTGCAGTGACCTTTTTGGTTTCAGTTGGTACAGTCGCCCAGTGGTTATTGTACTAGACATCTAGAGGCCATGTGTTCAAAACCTATCATGGCAAGTTATATGAACATAGGAACAGGAGTAGGCCATTTAGCCCCTTGATCCTGTTTTGCATTCAATGGTATCACTGCTTATTTTTTATTCATTCAGGGATGTGGGCGTCGCTGGCCAGGCCAGCATTTATTGCCCATCCCTAATTGCCCTTGAGAAGGTGGTGGTGAGCTGCCTTCTTGAACCACTGCAGTCCATTTGGGGTAGGTATACCCACAGTGTTGTTAGGAAGGGAGTTCCAGGATTTTGACCCAGTGACAGTGAAGGAACGGCGATATAGTTCCAAGTCAGGATGGTGTGTGACTTGGAGGGGAACTTGCAGGTGGTGATGTTCCCATGCATTTGCTGCCCTTGTCCTTCTAGTTGGTAGAGGTCGCGGGTTTGGAAGGTGCTGTCGAAGGAGCCTTGGTGCATTGCTGCAGTGCATCTTGTAGATGGTACACACTGCTGCCACTGTGCGTCGGTGGTGGAGGGAGTGAATGTTTGTAGATGGGGTGCCAATCAAGCAGGCTGCTTTGTCCTGGATGGTGTCGTGCTTCTTGAGTGTTGTTGGAGCTGCACCCATCCAGGCAAGTGGAGAGTATTCCATCACACTCCTGACTTGTGCCTTGTAGATGGTGGACAGGCTTTGTTGATCTGCAACCTAACTCCATAAATCTGACTTTGCTCCATATCCCTTAATACCTTTTTTTAACAAGAATCTATCGATATCAGATTTAAAATTAATAATTGATATAGAATTGGAACAATAGTAGACCATTCAGCCCATCAAGCCTGCTCTGCATTCAATATGATCATGGCTGGTCATCCACTTCAATGCCTTTTTCCCACACTATGCTCATATCCATTTATGTCATTGGTATTTAGAAATCTGTCAATCTCTGCTTTAAACATACTCAATGACTGAGCTTCCACAGCCCTCTGGTGTAGAGAATTCCAAAGATTCACAACTCTCTGAGTAAAGAAATTTCTCCTCATCTGATTGGTGATTGGCAAAAGAACCAAAGGTGACATGAGGAAGAATGTTTTTACGCAGCAGTGGTTAGGATCTGGAATGCACTGCGTGAAAGGGTCGTGGAGGCAGATTCAATTGTGGCTTTCAAAAGGGAACTGGAAAACCACATGAAGAGAAAACAATTGCAGGACTATGAGGAAAGGGCAGGAAATGGGACTAGCTGAATTTCTCTCATAGAGAGCCAGCACGGGCTCGACAGACTGAATCATCTCCTTCTGGGCTGTAGCCATTCTATGATACCCACTGCCCTTCCCATGTCACTCTCCCTTGCAAACACAGGAGATGCAACACCTATCCTTTAACTTCCTCCCTTCCTACCATCCAAGGTCTCAAACACTCCTTCCAGAATAAACAGTGAGTTACTTATTCTATTTCAATTTAGTATCCTGCATTCGCTGCTTACGACGCAGTCTGCTTTGCATTGGAGAGATTGCAAAACAGATTGGGTGATCACTTTGCGGAACACCTCGGTTTAGTCTGCAAGCATGACCCTGAGTTTCCGGTCACCTGTCATTTTAATTCTCCACCTTTCTCCCATTCTGACCTCTCTGTCCTCGGTCTCCTATACTATTCCAATGAAATTCAACATATGCATGAGGAAGAGCACCTTATCTTTAGATTAGGTACTTTACAGCCTTCTGGACTCAACATTCAGTGCAACAATTTCAGATCATAACCACTGCTTCCTTTTTTTTGGACTGCAGCTTTTGGTAATGATTTTTCTGTTGCCATTTACAATTCCTCTAGACTCATCTTCTGTTTCTTTTATTGTGCCACTCTCTTTTGCCAGACACCATTATCCCTTTTGTCATTTAATCACTCCTGCCTTCCACCCCACCACAGACCTTCCCTTTTATTCTTTCCTCCCCTCCCACCCCTTTCTCTGTGTCTATATTTGCTTAGAACCTGTTGCATATCTAACATTTGCCAGCTTTGTTGAAAGGTCAATGATCTGAAACATTGGACTGAATTCTTGCCATGAGCATTGGGAACCCGACATTTAGAACATTTTCGGGTCCCAGCCACATGCATTTCAGGGCTCCCTCCTCCTCCCCACCCTCTCTTTTCTTTGTGGTGCTGCCTCTTGCACCCCAGGCACTGTAGCTGCACATCCACTGCAGACACAGTGCAGGCTGCCGACCTCCCTCACATGTCGGCTTCTGATTGGCCCTCCTGCCTCTGTGACCCACCCGCCATCCCTAATAGGATGGAAAATGCGGAGGTGGCCTCCAAATTGGCTTCCTCCCGTAAAATTAAGCCAGCGAGCATACTACTGAAACGTGAGGGTTTGGGACATGGAAATTCAGCCCCTGTAGTCATCTTTTTGGATAAAACATTAAACCAAAGCCCGATCTGCATTCTCAGATGGATGTGAAAGATCCCATGATGCTATTTCAAAGAAGAGCTGGGTGGTGGGTGTGGGGGGAGAGGGGGTTTCTCCCAGCCAATATTTATCCCTCAACAAACACTAGTGAAAACAGATTATCTGGTCGTTATCACATTGCTGTTTGTAGGAACTTCCTGTGCGCAAATTGGCTGCCACGTTCTCTTCATTATAACAAGACTACACTACAAAAGTATTTAATTGGTCATAAAGTGCTTTGAGACATTTTGAGACACCATATATGTTCAAGTTTTTTCTTTCATGATTTACAGCAGAGAGTAGAGAAGCAAAAGCATCACAAAAAAACAAAGGGCACAATCCAGTTTGATAGGCGAGTGCCATATATAGCCAGGAATGTGACTTTGAGTGAAGAGAAAAAGAGACCCCATTGTTTTGATAATATAATTTGCATTAATCATATTCCAATGAGTTACACTGACTTGATATACTATTAATAAAATGTTATGTACATCATTCTAGCAATAGTGCTTCGATTTGCTGTGAATTAAAACCCATTAAAGTCATAGAAATGTTATTAACTATATCTCCATATTACTTAAATTAAGTACTTGTCAAGTTATATTAATGAAATCTTCATTATATTGTGTTAAAAATACAATACTTATTGATTACATTTCCAAAACGCATTTATTAATGCTTAAAATGCCAGAACAGATCTCTGTAATACATTTTTGTTTAAATGTAATTAATTTTATTTAGCCTATATATATGCAATATTGATTAAAATTCTACAGTATAATTGTAATTAATTTTCTCAATGTCACAGTAATTGTGTGTAATATATGGTAATAATTCAATCTTTACATATCTTAATAAGTATTCTGCTGTTAGTCTATGTGGCTGGAGCCTGCAGAAAGAGATGAGAGAGTCTGTGAATTAGGATGCACAGATAGCATGTCGATGTGTGGAGAGAGCAGGTGAAAGAGTATGGAGAGAATGCATGTGAAAAAATAGAGAGAGAGCATGTGAAAGAGTGTGGAGAGAGAGCTTGTGAAAGACTATGGAGAGAAAGACTCCCGGCAAACACCTAAAAGGGGTGTTAGGTTTCTAAAATATGTTAATGAGAGCCTTATGCCAGTTAAAGGACACATTTAAAAAAAAATTGCGATGAGCGGGGCAGGTGTCACCTGATTCAGGATTCATCTCAGGATTCTTCAGCAACCTCTGTGGCTGCAAATTAAAGGTAAGCTTTTAAAAATTTAATTAAAAGCCATCTGTGGAATCAGCAGGAGCAGGAGTTTTCCCACTACTCCACAATCCTAGAGATTGCACCCTTCCTTTGTTGCCCGAAATCGGGTCCATCCTAATTTCAACTTCATTATACCTTTGTGACTCCAACCATACGAATATATGATTTAGGAGCAGGAGTCGGCCACTCGGCCCTTCGAGCCTGCTCCGCCATTCAATAAGTTCATGGCTGAACTGATTATTCCACATTTCCACCTACCCCAGATAACCTTCCACCCCCTTGCTTATCAAGAATCTATCTACCTCAATCAATCTTGCTAAAGTGCACACAGACTACTAGTTATAACACTTCACATTATGTGGTTGAGTGATGCCTTAGAAAGGGCTATGAGTAACCAAATTGATCTTTGGTTAACTCACTTATACTCAAATTCTTTTTATAGTAGTTCAAAGTATTTAAGGTGAAACTCTGCTCTTCTGAATATACAAGTTTTTTGAAAATGTGAGGAAAGTTAGATAAAGATCCTGGTCAATTTACCAAGCATTAGAGAGAGGTTTCCCAGAATGCAAAGAGATAGCATAAATCTTAAACACTAAGAAATGTACCATATATCATTTACAGTACATGTTATTTTAACTAGATCTTGTAGATGACTGAAGAACTTGTTACGGCCAAGTAAGAAGGCGGGGACACGGTCACCCCTCTTGCCCTTCCTCTTATTTGACTGCTACACGGTTTATTCCTTTTAAATAGTGGTTGTGCTTACCGCCACTGTGAGTGTTTTAACTTTTACCTTTAATGTGATCATGAAAGAACCGATTGGACAGGTTTTCTTGAGTTTAAACAAGAAAGAAGTAAGTTTATTATACTTAACACTCGAACCCCTATTGAAAAATAATTTTAAAAACTCTACACATTCACGCACGCATTCACACAAGAATCTCACACACACACATAGATGACAAAGTGGAAAGTAGGGTTTTTGGTTGGATTAAAGTACAGAATAAATAAAAGTTAAGTACACAGTTTGAGGTTGGATGATTCGGTGGTTGTCCAGCTGGAGTTGTATTCTTGAAGTCCTTGGTTGGTCAAAGTGCACTTTATGGTTGACTTGCTTTGCTCAGGCTTTTCTTGAAGGCAGAATTGTAGCTGGCTCTCTTCCCCTGGTCTCTGGCTGTAGCAGTTTGTATGCTTGAAGGGTCCACAGTCTTAGGTGGTTTTCAAACTTGATGTTTTCTGGAAAAAGAGAGAGAAAGAAAGAAAAGGAAGCACACAGCTTTCTCTGCTGCTGCAGTCTCAGTTACTGCTTGTCTTCTGTGAGTGTAACAAAACTTAACAGTTTTTTAATGATGTACAGATGGTCACATGTTTCTCTCAATCCCCTTTGTTTTTAATCAGGTCCAAAATCTAAAGCCCAAAGGCTCTCTCAGGTGGCGTTGTCAGTGTTCAGCTCCTGGAGGGACGTTTCCACTTATGAATGCCTCAAGATGACTTTGAATGTCCCGCGACCGAGGATGATCTGGATAATCTACTCTGTTAGCCAAAGCATTGTTCTGGTTGGGCTTCTTGTTAGACTTTTGTCTCCAGTTCAATCTCCTGGTATTTCAGATACAAATTGCAGTGGCCGTCTTGGCTGCTAATTTCTTAAACGTTACTGTAAGATTTTTCACATTAAAAGTCTAATGTAAGTTTCCAATATTTCTCATTTGGCATTTGGAGTTTTCTTGACAAAAGAAAATGGCAAAGAATTAGCACAGACAAATCCCAGAAGTAACCCTAATGCATCGCTGAGTAGAACATCACTGCCTGATGCCATGATTGGCATGCTGCTTAGGAAAAGTTGTATGGTCACATCACCAACAACAACTTGCATTTATAAAGTGCTTTTAATGTCGTAAAATGTCTCAATGCACTTCACAGCTGCATTAAAAACATAATTTGACACCAAATCACATAAGGAGCTATGGGCAGATGACAAAAAACTTTGTAAAAGAGACAGGTTTTAAGAAGGAAGGAAAGGTAGAGAGGCAGAGAGAATTCCCAAGCTGAGGCCCTCAGCAGCTGAAGGCACAGCAGCCAATGATGGAGCAATTAAAATCAAGGAAAGAGGCCCGAAGGAGGAGTGCAGGGACATTGGAGGGTTGTCGGTCTGGCAGAGGTTACAGAAAAAGGGAAGGGCAAGGCCATGACGGATTTGAAAACAAGGATGAGAATTTTAAAATTGAGGCATTGCTTGACTGGGAGCTAATTTAGATTAATGAGCACAGGGGTAATTGGTGAACAGGACTTAGTGCGATTTTGGATATGGGCTGCAGTATTTTGGATAGAGTAATGGAGGGTGGAAGATGGAAGAGTGGTCTGGACTGCATTGGAATAGTCAAATCTAGAGGTAACAAAGGCATGGATGAGGGTTTCCAAGAGACAGTTTAAGATTGGGAGCACACCAATGATAGACTGAATATAGACTTGGAATATAAACTCGCTAAGATTCTACTTTTGAATATTGAATCTAATTTTGTTTCCCTGTTTCTAAGCAAAACCCAGCCAAAGTAATATATTAGCATGGATAGAGGATTGGTTAATAGACAGGAAGCAAAGAATAGGCATAAATGGGGCATTTTCAAGTTGGCGGGCTGCTGCAAGGATCAGTACTGGGGTCTCAGCTATTTAAAGTCAATATTAATGACTTGGATGAAGAGACAGAGAGTAAAGTTTCTAAGTTTGCTGATGATACAAAGGTAGATGGGAATGTAAGCTGTGAGGAGGTCACAGAGAGGCTGAAAAGAGATATAAACAGAAGAAATGAGTGGGCAAGAAGGTGGCAGATGGAGTATGATATGGGGAAGTGTCAGGTTACTCACTTTGGTCATAAGAATAGAAGAGCAGGATATTTTTTAAAGGGTGTGAAACTTGTAAATGTTGATGTTCAGAGAGACTTGGGTGTGCTCGTACAAGGAACACAGAAAGTTAGCATGTGGGTACAGCAAGCAGTTTGGAAGGTAAATGGCATGTTGGCCTTTATTGCAAGGGGATCAGAATACAATAAAGAAGTCTTGTTATAATTGTATATGGCTTTGGTGAGACCACACCTGGAGTATTGTGTGCAGATTTCATCTCCATATTTAAGGAAGGATATGCTTGCATTGGAGGCAGTACAGTGAAGATTTACTATATTGGTTCCTGGGATGAGAGAGTTGTCCTATGATGAGCAGCTGAGCAAATTGGATCTGTAGTTTATTTTATTTATTTATATTTAGAGATACAGCACTGAAACAGGCCCTTCGACCCACTGAGTCTGCGCCGACCATCAACCACCCATTTATACTAATCCTATATTAATCCCATATTCCTACCACATCCCCACAATTCCCCGACCTATACTAGGGGCAATTTATAATGGCCAATTTACCTATCAACCTGCAAGTCTTCGGCTGTGGGAGGAAACTGGAGCACCCAGTGAAAACCCACACGGTCACAGGGAGAACTTGCAAACTCCGCACAGGCAGTACCCAGAATCAAACCCGGGTCGCTGGAGCTGTGGTGCTAACCATTGTGCCACTGTGCCGCCTTAATCTCTGGAGTTTAGAAGAATGAGAGGTGATCTCATTGAAACTTACAAGATTCTGAAGGGGTTTGATAGGACAGACACTGAGAGGTTGTTTCCTCTGGCTGGGGAATCTAAAACATGGGCCATTGTCTCAGGATAAGAGGACGATCATTTAAGATTGAGATGAGGAGAAACTTCTTCACTTAAAGGTTTGTGAATCTTTGGAATTCTCTACCCCAGAGGGTTCTGGATGCTCCATCGTTAAATACATTTAAGGCTGAGATAGATAGATTTTTGGTCTCTCAGGGAATCAAGGGATATGGGGAGTGGGCGGGAAAGTGGAGTTGATGCTCAAGATTAATCACGATATATTGAAGGCAGAACAGGCTCGATGGGCCACATTGTCTACTTTTACTCCTATTTCTTATGTTCCTATGTAAAGCTGGAATATTGCAAAGTTTAAAATTAAGCTACTGTTATACTGAAGAGTATTTAGATTCTGTTAACTGTTGAGAATAAACCTACTTTTACTGTACAAAGAACAAAGAACAGTACAGCACAGGAACAGGCCATTCGGCCCTCCAAGCCTGCGCCGATCTTGATGCCTGCCTAAACTAACACCCTCTGCACTTCCGGGGTCCGTATCCCTCTATTCCCTTCCTATTCATGTATTTGTCAAGATGTCTCTTAAACGTCGCTATCGTATCTGCTTCCACCACCTCCCCTGGCAGCATGTTCCAGGCACTCACCACCCTCTGTGTAAAAAACTTGCCTCGCACATCCCCTCTAAACTTTGCCCCTCGCACCTTAAACCTATGTCCCCTAGTGACTGACTCTTCCACCCTGGGAAAAAGCTTCTGACTATCCACTCTGTCCATGCCGCTCATAACTTTGTAAACCTCTATCATGTCGCCCCTCCACCTCCGTCGTTCCAGTAAAAACAATCCGAGTTTTTCCAACCTCTCCTCATAGCTAATGCCCTCCAGACCAGGCAACATCCTGGTAAACCTCCTCTGTACCCTCTCCAAAGCCTCCATGTCCTTCTGGTAGTGTGGCGACCAGAATTACACGCAATATTCGAAGTGTGGCCTAACTAAAGTTCTGTACAGCTGCAACATGACTTGTCAATTTTTATACTCTATGCCCCGACCGATGAAGGCAAGCATGCCGTATGCCTTCTTGACTACCTTTTCCACCTGCGTTGCCACTTTCAGTGACCTGTGGACCTGTACGCCCAGATCTCTCTGCCTGTCAATACTCCTAAGGGTTCTGCCATTTACTGTATACCTCCCACCTGCAATAGAACTTCCAAAATGCATTGCCTCACATTTGTCCGGATTAAACTCCATCTGCCATTTCTCCGCCCAAGTCTCCAACCGATCTATATCCTGCTGTATCCTCTGACAATCCTCATCATTATCCGCAACTCCACCAACCTTTGTGTCGTCCGCAAACTTACTAATCAGACCAGCTACATTTTCCTCCAAATCATTTATATATACTACAAACAGCAAAGATCCCAGCACTGATCCCTGCGGAACACCACTAGTCACATCCCTCCATTCAGAAAAACACCCATCCACTGATACCCTCTGTCTTCTATGACCGAGCCAGTTCTGTATCCATCTTGCCAGCTCACCTCTGATCCCGTGTGACTTCACCTTTTGTACCAGTCTGCCATGCGGGACCTTGTCAAAGGCTTTGCTAAAGTCCATATAGAAAACATCCACTGCCCTTCCTTCATCAATCATCTTCATCACTTCCTCAAAAAACTCAATCAAATTAGTAAGACACGACCTCCCCTTCACAAAACCATGCTGTCTCTCGCTAATAAGTTTGTTTGTTTCCAAATGGGAGTAAATCCTGTCCCGAATAATCCTCTCTAAAAGTTTCCCTACGTGAGGCTTACTGGCCTATAATTTCCTGGATTATCCTTGCCACCCTTCTTAAACAAAGGAACAACATTGGCTATTTTCCAGTCCTCTGGGGCCTCACCTGTAGCCAATGAGGATGCAAAGATTTCTGTCAAGGCCCCAGCAATTTCTTCCCTTGCCTCCCTCAGTATTCTAGGGTAGATCCCATCAGGCCCTGGGGACTTATCTACTTTAATGCTTTGCAAGACACCCAACACCTCCTCCTTTTTGATAATGAGATGACTGAGACTATCTACACTCCCTTCCCTAGGCTCATCATCCACCAAGTCCTTCTCTTTAGTCAATATTGATGCAAAGTACTCATTTAGCACCTCGCCCATTTCCTCTGGCTCCACACATAGATTCCCTTCTCTGTCCTTGAGTGGGCCAACCCTTTCCCTGGTTACCCTCTTGCTCTTTATATATGTATAAAAAGCCTTGGGATTTTCCTTAATCCTGTTTGCCAATGACTTTTCATGACCCCTGTTAGCCCTCCTAACTCATTGCTTAAGTTCCTTCCTACTGTCTTTATAGTCCTCAAGTGCTTCGTCTGTAATTGCCAGTATTTAACCAGATTGAACATATTCTACCAGTTGTAGTTAAAGTTTTGTTACTGATATAGCTCTGTGTCAGCCTTAATCTTTGATACCTCACAACTCAGAATTACATTGCCCTTCACTTAGTGCTGTACTGTAGTCCTGCTCTTCAGTGATCAGTGAATCAAATTCAGTGTCAATAATCAATATCTTTGCATTGGCTTATGTAGCAATTTTAAACAAGCCAGTTTAAACATTGTATTTAAAATGCTAAATTAAAACATCAGTCCCAAGTTAATAATTGGACTTGAGTACATTGGTGGAAGAAATATTTTCTGATACCTTGTTCTGCAAGTTGTCCTCTGGATGTGGATGTTGCAGGCAAGGCTACATTTACTGGCCAAGTGAGGATGGTGAGTGACTTGTAGTAGGTGGTGGTATTCCAAAAACATTGCTGCTTTTGTCAGTCCTGATGATAGAGTCTGCAGGGGAAGGAGGTCTAGTCAAATTAATCTGGATGAATTGCAGAACTGTATGCTGCAGGTCCCCAGTGCATCAGTAGTGGAAAGGACAGATATTGGCTGCAAAATATGGTGCTATATCACCCGTACCTTTGCTACTACAGGTGTTGTTTTTGGCCCCAAATGGCATCCATCCCCTGCAGACTCTATCATCAAGAGTTACAAAAGAAGCAATGTTTTTGGAATACCACCACCTACTACAAATCACTCACCATCCTCACATGGCCAGTAAATGTAGCCTTACCCGCATCATCCACAACCAGAGGAAAACTTGCAGAACAAGGTATCAGAAAACATTTCTTTCTTCCACCAATATATCCAAGTCCAATTATTAGCTTGGGACCGATGTTTCAATTTAGCATTTTAAATACAATGTTTAAAATTGCTGCAAAAACCAATGCAAAGATATGTGCACACTATTCCTTTGCAGCTCGTGTCGGATGCCATTTTGGAGATGTCAGTAGTGCAGGAGCAGAGGCTGGAAGTAAGCAGAGTGGGCGGATTGTGACTTCTGTCAGCATGTAATGCTGATTTGATACCAGTCCTGCTATTTTCAACTTTGCCGCTTCAGCTAACAGCCTCTCTTAAACATGCACAGGTGAACATGCATCCAACAGCAGGAAGGATCCCCCACCAGCCCTATTTAAAGGGATCATCGACAACTTGCAGGTTAATTGCTGGTTAAATTCTACTGGATGTCTGAGTGTGTAAAAGTGCTTGGTGATTTGCAGTGTTGTTTAACGTTGGTGCAGTCAATAGTGAGCGGTGCTGTATGTGGAGAAGGCCTTGGTTTTTGACTTCAGGTGTTCTGGTCAGACCACTTGCTCCCATTTATGGATATTACAGGTACTATCCCTCTTTGGCTGCAGCATGATAGGAAGGTGGTGCAGACGCAGCACAAAAGAGAGCGAGCTGCTCGCAGCTGGGGTTGGGGTGGGGGGAGGAGAAGGGGGAGGAGTGCTCTCAGCAAGAGGTCCTATATATGTAAGGTCTTCTGGGAGCAATTTCCTTACCTCAACCTAAGCCAGGAACAGTGTGTGCATCGACTCGGTTTTAGGTAAGAGTTACTCACGGAAATCTATCACCTCTTGCAGACAGACCCACAACATCACAGCAGAGAAAGGAGGGCACTGCCAGTGGCTGTGAAGGGGACTGTGTCCATGAATTTTTCCAGGCTGGAGCAGGCAACATCTGTAGCATCTCCCAGTTTGCTGTCCAGTACTTTATAAGGGAGGTGACTGACGGTCTTTATGCCAGGAGAGGGGAGTTCATTGTCTTCTCCCTAACCAGAGAGAAGCCAGCATGGTTTGCGCATGGCTTCATCAGGATAGTGGGCTTCCCCATGGTGCAGGATGCCCTCAACAGCACACAAGTGGCTTTGCATGCGCCACATCTAATTTCTGCGATGTACTGCAACTTCAAAGGGTTTCATACTCTAAGTATGCAGTTGGTGTGTGACCATGCTCAGCACATCATGCAGGTGAAGGCCCACTATCCTTCCAACAGTCATGATGCAGTTACTGTGCTATTCTTTCAGTATTTGAGCCACCACATTAAAGTAGAGTGTGGCTGCTAGGTGACAAGGGCTATCTGCTCTACATCTGACTCAAACCTCCACTGCACAACCAAACCCTACATAGCCAGCATGTGTATAATTGTATGATGAGAGCCATGCTGCCACACAAAACATCATACAGCAGGCCATTGGATTGCTCCAGCAATGCTTCCCCTGCCTGAACCGCTCTGGAGGAGCCTTGTAGAACCCGCCGGAGAGTGTCTCCAGATTTCTCAGGGTCTGCCTATGTCCTGAATAACCTCGTTATCGTAAGGACACAACACTTGCCGCCAGGGTAATGGTGAGGTGGAGGAAAAGAAGGAGTAGGGAGGAGGCAGCTAATATATCCCCTTTCTGGCTGGATTGTCCATGATTGCCTCATTCAACTATGGTTCCAGAGGGTACAACCCAAAATCCCCCTTCTACAACAGTCACAAACCTTAGTTTGTGGGTAGTGGGTAGGCGGTGGCGGAGTGGTATTATCACTGGACTAGTAACCCAGAGACCCAGGGTATTTCTCTGGGGACATGGGTTTGAATCCCACCACAACAGAAGGTGAAATTTGAATTTAATTAATAAATCTGGAATTAAAAGCTAGTCTAATGATGGCCATGAAACCATTGTCGATTGTTGTAAAAACCCATCTGGTTCACTAATGTCCTTTAGGGAAGGAAATCTGCTGTCCTTACCTGGTCTGGCCTACATGTGACTCCAGACCCATAGCAATGTGGTTAACTCTTACATGCCCTCTGAAATGGCCTAGCAAACCACTCTGTTGTACCTAACCGCTACGAAGTCAATAAAAAGGAATGAAACTGGATGGACCACCCGGCATCGACCTAGGCACCGGAAACGACAACGGCAAACCCAGCCCTGTCGACCCTGCAAAGTCCTCCTTACTAACATCTGGGGGCTTGTGCCAAGGTTGGGTGAGCTGTCCCGCAGCCTAGTCAAGCAACAGCCTGGGATAGTCATACTCACGGAATCATACCTTACAGACAATGTCCCAGACACTGTCATCACCATCCCCGGGTATGTTCTGTCCCACCGGCAGGACAGACCCACCAGAGGTGGCGGGACAGTGGTATCCAGTAGGGAGGGAGTTGCCCTGGGAGTCCTCAACATCGACTCCGGACACCATGAAGTCTCATGGTATCAGGTCAAACATGGGCAAGGTAACCTCCTACTGATTACCACCTACCGCCCTCCCTCAGCTGATGACTCAGCACTCCACCATGTTGAACACCACTTGGAGGAAGCACTGAGGGTGGCAAGGGCACAAAATGTACTTTGGGTGGGGGACTTCAATGTTCATCACCAAGAGTGGCTCGGTAGCACCACTACTGACCGAGCTGGCAGAGTCCTAAAGGAAATAGCTCCTGGACTGGGTCTGCGGCAGGTGGTGGGGGAAACAACACGAGGGAAAAACATACTAAGTTTGAGAATAGGTTGAGATCGTTTTGGCCCCAAGACCTCTAATCATTCGCTTTACCAGATAAAACTGCGTGTGGACGAGCACCAGCTATCCTGAGGGAAACTTCGGAGGGAACCAGCTACTAGATGGTTCGGTTAGTCTTTCGCCCATCCTCACCAATCTGCCTGCTGCAGATGCTTCTGTCCATGACTTATTGGTAGGAGTGACCACCGCACAGTCCTTGTGAAGACGAAGTCCCGCCTTCACATTGAATATACCGTCCGTCGTGTTGTGTGGCACTATCACCGTGCTAAATGGGATAGATTTCGAACAGATCTAGCAATGCAAAACTGGGCATCCATGAGGCGCTGTGGGCCATCAGCAACAGCAGAATTGTACTCAACCATAATCTGTAACCTCATGGCCCGGCATATCCCCCACTCTACCATTACCATCAAGCCAGGAGACCAACCCTGGTTCAATGAAGAGTGCAGGAGAGCATGCCAGGAGCAGCACCAGGCATACCTCAAAATGAGGTGTCAACCTGGTGAAGCTACAACACAGGACTATCTGCGTGCCAAACTGCGTAAGCAGCATGCGATAGACAGAGCTAAACGATCCCATAACCAACGGATCAGATCTAAGCTCTGCAGTCCTGCCACATCCAGCCATGAATGGTGGGGGACAATTAAACAACTAACTGGAGGAGGTGGCTCCACAAATATCCCCATCCTCAATGATGGTGGAGCCCAGCACATCAGTGTGAAAGATAAGGCTGAAGCATTTGCAACAATCTTCAGCCAGAAGTGCCGAGTTGATGATCCATCTCGGCCTCCTCCTGAGGTCCCCAGAGTCATAGATGCCAGACTTCAGCCAATTCGATACACTCCGCGTGATATCAAGAAACAACTGAAGGCACTGGATACTGCAAATGCTATGGGCCCTGACAATATTCTGGTAATAGTACTGAAGACCTGAGCTCCAGAACATGCCACGCCCCTAGCCAAGCTGTTCCAGTGCAGCTACAACCCTGCAATGTGGAAAATTGCCTAGGTATGTCCTGTACACAAAAAGCAGGACAAGTCCAACCCGGCCAATTACCGCCCCATCTGCCTATTCTCAATCATCAGTAAAGTGATGGAAGGTGTCATCAACAGTGCCATCAAGCAGCACTTGCTTAGCAATAACCTGCTCAGTGACGCTCAGTTTGGGTTCCGCCAGGGCCACTCAGCTCCTGACCTCATTACAGCCTTGGTTCAAACATGGACAAAAGAGCTGAACTCCAGAGGTGAGGTGAGAGTGGCTGCCCTTGACATCAAGGCAGCATTTGACCGAGTATGGCATCAAGGAGCCCTAGCAAAACTGAGGTCAATGGGAATTAGGGGGAAAACCCTCCGCTGGCTGGAGTCGTACCTAGCGCAAAGGAAGATGGTTGTGGTTGTTGGAGGTCAATCTTCTGAGCTCCAGGACATCACTGCAGGAGTTCCTCAGGGTAGTGTCCTAGGCCCAACCATCTTCAGCTGCTTCATCAATGACCTTCCTTCAATCATAAGGTCAGAAGTTGGGAAGTTCGCTGATGATTGCACAATGTTCAGCACCATTCGTGACTCCTCAGATACTGACGCCGTCCATGTAGAAATGCAGCAAGACCTGGACAATATCCAGGCTTGGGCTGATAAGTGGCAAGTAACATTCGCGCCACACAAGTGCCAGGCAATGACCATCTCCAACAAGTGAGAATCTAACCATCTCCCCTTGACATTCAACAGCATTACCTTTGCTGAATCCCCCACTATCAACATCCTAGGGGCTACCATTGACCAGAAACTGAACTGGAGTAGCCATATAAATACCGTGGCTACAAGAGCAGGTCAGAGGCTA
Organism: Heterodontus francisci; assembly: GCF_036365525.1. Classification (NCBI taxonomy): domain Eukaryota; kingdom Metazoa; phylum Chordata; class Chondrichthyes; order Heterodontiformes; family Heterodontidae; genus Heterodontus; species Heterodontus francisci. The sequence continues at coordinate 45,673,720 of NC_090375.1, forward strand.
GGAATCCTGAGGCGAGTAACTCACCTCCTGACTCCCCAAATCCTGTCCACCATCTTCAAGGCACAAGTCAGGAGTGTGATGGAATACTCTCCACTTGCCTGGATGGGTGCAGCTCCAACAACACTCAAGAAGCACGACACCATCCAGGACAAAGCAGCCTGCTTGATTGGCACCCCATCTACAAACATTCACTCCCTCCATCACCGACGCACAGTGGCAGCAGTGTGTACCATCTACAAGATGCACTGCAGCATTGCACCATGGCTCCTTAAACAGCATCTTCCAAACCCGCGACCTCTACCAACTAGAAGGACAAGGGCAGCAAATGCATGGGAACACCACCACCTGCAAGTTCCCCTCCAGGTCACATACCATCCTGACTTGGAACTATATCGCCGTTCCTTCATTGTCGCTGGGTCAAAATCCTGGAACTCCCTTCCTAATAGCACTGTGGGTATACCCACCCCACATGGACTGCAGCGGTTCAAGAAGGCAGCTCACCACCACCTTCTCAAGGGCAATTAGGGATGGGCAATAAATGCTGGCCGAGCCAGCGTCTCCCACATCCCATGAATGAATTCAAAAAAAAGTTTCTCTCTGTCACTGACCATCATCGTGTCCTCTTGGCCACCATGCTAAAATGAAAGCCACCACCAAACAAACATTCCAAACCAACTTTATCCAACAAACCATCCAATATTCCATACAAAAGTCAACCAATTACCATTGTGCAATCCCTTAGCTCCTGTCTTACTGTGCATGTCCTAGTCATCCTACGTAGTGCTGCCCCAGTGGCTGCAGCATGGCATGTGGAAGGTTGCTGACTTTCAAAAAGTGAGATTGCAAATAGTCTTGCAGGACTATGGGCCTGCACTTCTGGGAACGCCTGGATTCAGACTGCAGCACCTCGACATGGACAGCAGCAGTCTTGGCTGGCTGGCTGACATGCAGCAGTCAGGAGTGGCAGGGGTGGGAGGTCAAATGCTGTCATCTAGAGAGAGGGCAGCAGGTTCATGCTCCAAGAGCCACTGCCACTCCCGGGGTGGTGCCTCAACAATCCTTGTAATCTGTTGGAAGACAGATTTCTGGACTGCTGTGAGACCCTGCAAGCCCTTATGAGCACTGGTATCTGCAACCATGATAGCAGCAGTCTGAACCTGCTTCGCATCAAGCTTAGATCTCATAACCTCGGTCTAAGCTTCCACTATCGCACTCAGACATTAACTGGAAATTCAAAAAGAATTTCATTGTGCATACCTATCAGTCTTTTCCTGTACACAGCCTCATTGAAGTCTTCATCTGAGTCCTCTGTAGCAGAAACCTGTGCGATTAATCCTTCGAGTGAGCAGGCACCTGTGCTACCCTTCCCCCCATCAACCTCTATGCTACCCTCTAAAGTAAGTGGAGTGCCAGTATCTGAATTGGTGACTGTGAGTGTGAGATCCAGTGATCGTGTTTCTTCATCATCAGTGTCCTACTCCTCTTGCATTTCATGCTGTACAGCAGTTCTTGATCAGGTCGCAGGTATCTGAAAGGAGAAAGCCACAAGGATAGATTTAGGGTGAGGAAAGGGGGGGCAAAGCAAGAGGGACTTGAGGTTGTTTTCGTTGGAGTGAAGGAGGCGGAGAGGTGACTTAATAGAGACTTAATAGAGACATATAAGATAATCAGAGGGTTAGATAGGGTGGATAGTGAGAGTCTTTTTCCACGGATGGTGATGGCAAACACGAGGGGACATAGCTTTAAGTTGAGGGGTGATAGATTTAGGACAGATGTCAGAGGTAGTTTCTTTACTCAGAGAGTAGTAGGGGCGTGGAACGCCCTGCCTGCAACAGTAGTAGACTCGCCAACTTTAAGGGCATTTAATTGGTCATTGGATAGACATATGGATGAAAATGGAATAGTGTAGGTCAGATGGTTTCACAGGTCGGCGCAACATCGAGGGCCAAAGGGCCTGTACTGCGCTGTAATGTTCTAATTCTAAAACAAAAGGTGTATGCTAACACCATCTCCGGGTAGTATATAAAAACATTGTGGTAAGGGGAAGAAGTGGGATGTAAGAAGCTGGTTTAGGTAGGAACAGACTGTCATCTTCTATGGTTTCAGGCCTGTCACTGGACATGGCCTCAGTTGTGATTGCACCAATGATTGCCAGCACCATCTCCTCCATAGGATTGAGGGAATGCAGCCATGTCTGTCTGCTGCCAATTAGGTGCTGCTGCCTCCATTTGTGCCCCATCTTCTCCTGCAAGAGAGAGGTAAGTGTGTCAGTGACTGTGTTGCAATATGTTTGGCTGATGTGGCCATCATAGTTGAATAGCTGGTAGTGTGTGCAAGCTATGAGATGCGGGTGTGAGACTGGCAGCAGTGCAAAATATATGAGGGTGAGGTGAAACAATGAATGAATAATGATGGCTATCTGTTCCCATTGCCTTCTCAGTATCTGTCTGGAGGCCTCCTGGCCCCTTTTTGGTTAGAGGACCTCTCTCCTCCTGTCCACCTCCTGCACCAATGTCTCCTGTGCTGCATCAGAGAAACTTGGAGGAGGCTTGCTTCCCTGTAGTGCTATTTTCCCTCTTATTGCAGGTTAGATAGTCTTCTCCAGCCACTTCCAGCTCCAACTGCAGCCAGACTGTACCTTCCTTTTAAGTGGCGCAGGCTAGCTTCCCGTGTTGCTAGCCTCACATGAATGTGGACCACCTGCTGGGACATGCATCACAATGCTGGATGCCACTATCATTGTAATGAGCAGGCAGCACAAGCTTTACCTGCTGCCAGCTTTGGAACGAATGGGTGCAGTTTAATCATATATCCTGATTCCCCACATCTGTTATTGGGTTTTATCCTTATCCAATTCTTCCTGCATTGAGTCTAATTGCAGGGATGCCAATTGACCAAACCACCCCATCTTGGATGGTGTCGAGCTTCTTGAACAATGCTTCAACTGCACCCATCCAGCAAGAGATGGGTATTCCATTACATTAATATAGTCTACATGCTGGGATTTGTCAATGCAAAACATCCAGTACACTGGCGATACTGTGTGGGATCAGTGTCGGTCTATTGTACAAATACATCCCCACACATCCTTTGCTGATATAATACAATGTAACTCATCATTCCCTATTTCATCAACTCTTTCTACCACGGTGAAACTGTCATCTGAAACTCTGTATTCTGTCTCACCACCTTCTTCTCTGTTTTCCTGAAGTCCTTCTCTTCAATTGATTTCCCCCACACCCCAATCCTTCCATGACTTCTTTTCCCCCTCCCTCTTGTTCTATTGTCTGCCCTATAAAATGTATGAGGAGCACAACAGCAAGCTGTTGTCGGTTCCTATAATAGAGCAATTCAGAAACTATATATATTTCATTTAGGTATACTTTTATTTGAGTGATGTGTTGTGAGCTTACTTAGCAGTTTAAGGCATTCAGGAGAATTACATGCATGGTGTATAGTGAGTCTGAAATAGATCTTGAAATATAATATTTGTGTGTAACTCACCAAAACATTTCACTCACAGTAATGTGCTTGAAACTGTCAGGTTTTCTTTGTATTGACTCATTCCCATTTATCTTAATGTTTTTCTGTTTTTAAAAAACAATATGAGAAGCAACAAATGGTAGAGAGAAATGTCATCTTCCATTGCTATGGGGCAAGATGGAAGTGAGGTCTTAGTTTGCTATAGAAATATCGGGTTAGAAAATCAGAATGGAAGGTCGGTAGTGACCCATGGAATGGAGTCACCAACACTGTCAATTTCAATTTGCACATGCCTCAGTTGATCTCTGTGCCATCATGCAATAACCTGCAGGGGAATAATAGGAAAGCATGTGTCTGAACTACTTCTTCCTTCTCTTTCCCAGTTCAGTATCTTTCTCTCAGTAGAAATCTATCTCTGTCTCTGTGTCCAGCTGTCATTTCTCTCCTTTGCTTTATTGCAGTACCACTAGTGCCCCCAGTGGCTTGGAGCCCCACCTCAAGGAGTGTCTTTTCATTAAACCATAAAAACATAGAAAATTTACAGCGCAAAAAGAGGCCATTTGGAACATCGTGTCTGCACCATGAGTAGCAACAACAGGAGCTTGCATTTATGTAGCATTGTTCCAGTTTTTCACTGGAACAACGGAGGTGGAGGGGCGACATGATAGAGGTTTACAAAGTTATGAGTGGCATGGACAGAGTGGATGGTCAGAAGCTTTTTGCCAAGGTGGAAGAGTCTGTTACTAGGGGGCATAGGTTTAAGGTGCGAGGGAAAAGTTTAGAGGGGATGTGCGAAGCAAGTTCTTTACATGGAGGGTGGTGAATGCCTGGAACTTGCTGCCGGGGGAGGTGGTGGAAGCAGGTACAATAGCGACGTTTAAGAGGCATCTTGACAAATACATGAATAGGATGGGAATAGAGGGATACGGACCCCGGAAGTGCGGGAGGTTTTAGTTTAGACAGGCATCAAGATCAGCGCAGGCTTGGAGGGCCGAATGGCCTGTTCCTGTGCTGTACTGTTCTTTGTTCTTTGTTCTTTGTTAACTTTACAAAACATCCTGAGATACCCCACAGTTGGGCGTCAGACTCAAACAGGAATAGGAAGGGGATATTCGGAGAGATTATTGAAAGCACAATCAATAAGGTATATATGAGAAAAGAAAAAAACAAAGGCATGCGTTTATGTAACAACTTTCCCGACCTCAGGATATTCCCAAAGCACTTTATAGCCAACGAAGTACTTACGAAGTGTAATCATTGTTGTAGTACAGGAAATGCCACAGCCAGTTTGCACAGAGCAAATTCCCAGCATTGAAATAATGAACAGAAAATCTGTTTTAGGAGTTGGTTGAGGGACATATGTTGGACAGCATCCTGCCCTTATTCAAATAATTCCATGGAATCTTTTATGTTCACCAGGAAAAGCAGATTGTTTAACATATCATTCAAAAATATGACACCTCCGACAGTGCAGCACATCCTCAGTACTACACTGGAGTGTCAGCCTGGATTATGTGCTCCCTAGGATACTGCTGCAGGACTTCCTCAGGGTAGTGCCTCAGCCCAACTATCTTCAGCTGCTTCCCTCTAATATAAAGTCAGAAGTGGAGATGTTTTCTGAATATTGCACAATGTTAAGTAGCATCTGCAACACTCCATATACTGAAGGAGTCTGTGCCCATATGCAGCAAGACCTGGGCAATGTTCAGGTTTGGGCTGATAAGTGACAAGTAACATTTGTACCACACAAGTGCCAGGAAATTACCATTTCCAACAAATCAGAAATTAACCAACTCCCCTGGATATTCAATGGCATTACCATCACTGAATCCCCCACTATCAACATTCTGGGGACTACCATTGATCGGATACTGAACAGGACCAGCCATATAAATGTTGTACCTACAAGAGCAGATCAGAGACTGGGAATTCTCTGGTGAGTAACTCACCTCCTGACTCCCCAAAACCTGTCCACGACAAGGCACAAGTCAGGAGTGTGATGGAATACTCTTCACTTGCCTGGATGGGTGCCGCTGTAACAACACTCAAGAAGCTCGACACCATCCAAGACAAGGCAGCCCACTTGATCGGCACCCCATCCACCACCTTAGGCATTGACTCCCTCCACCACTGGCACACAGTGTCAGCATTGTTTACCGTCTACAGGATGCACTACAGCAACTCACCAAGGCTCCTTGGACAGCACCTTCCGAACCTGCGACCTCTACCATCTAGAAGGGCAAGGGCAGCAGATGCATGGGAACACCACCACCTGCAAGTTCCCCTCCAAGCACACACCATCCTGACTTGGAACTATATTGCTGTTCCTTCATTGTCATTGGGTCAAAATCATGGAACTCCCTCCCTAACAGCACTGTGGGTGTAGCTACACCCCAAGGACTGCAGCAGTTCATAAGGTGGCTCACCACCACCTTGCCAAGGGCAAGTAAGGATGGGCAATAAATGCCAGTGACGTTCCCATCCAAAGAACGGATTTAAAAAATTCTCTGGAGTGGAGCTTGAATCCACAATCTCCTAACTCAGAGGTGAGAATACTACCACTGAGCCGAAAGGTTACCTTTCTTTGTTTGCTGCGTAGCCTAGGTATAGCTTTATGAGGTGTGGATTTGCCTAGCATCTGCACCCCCTTCTCGACCTCATAAGCTGATGACCAAAGGAAAGACAAAAGCCTATTGTTCTGGGATCTATTCGATTGCAGGAGTTGCCGGAAGGTGTAACTTGAAGGAAACACCCGAATGGGACTCCATGCCAGATTTTGTCGGGTTTACTCCCTTGTCCATTAGCTCTTGATGTCTTTGATGATGATGATGATGATGACAACTGGCAGGGCCCAGATCACCACAAGGTGTGATCTTGCCCTCCAGGTGTGCAAAGGGAGCAGCTCTTGGTTGTCATTTCCAACGTACAGGTTGCCACCTCCATTCCCTGAACCCTCCAGCTACGACACAAACAGTAGGGGAGTTGATTGACGTGGTATACTTGGATTTCAGAAAGCTTTTAATGAAGTCTCCCACAAGAGGTTGGTTAGAAAAGTAAAGCACATGGGATAGGATGTAATATACTGGAATAGATTAAAGATTGGTTAACAGGCAGAAAGCAGAGTTTAGGAATAAATGGGTCATTCTCGCATTGGCATGCTGTGACTAGTGGGTACGGTAGGGATCAGTGCTTGGACCCCAGCTGTTCACAATATATATCAATGATTTGGATGGAGGGACCAAATGTAGTATTTCCAAGTTCGCAGATGACGCAAAACTAGGTGGGAAGATGCAAAGTGGCTTCAAGAGGATTTGGAAAGACTTAGTGAGTGGGCAAGAATGTGGCAGATGGAAAATAATGTGGAAAAATGTGAGGTTATCCACTTTGGTCGGAGAAACAGATGTGCAGAGTATTTCTTAAATGGTAAGAGATTAGAAAGTGCAGATGTACAAAGGGACTTGGGTTACCTTGTCAATAAGTCACTGAAAGCTAACGTGCAAGTGCAGCAAGCAATTAAAAAGGCTAATGGTATGTTAGCCTTGATTGCAAGAGGATTTGAGTACAGGAGTAGTGAAGTCTTGCTTCAATTGTATCAAACCTTGGTTAGACTGCACCTGGAGTACTGTGCGCAGTTTTGGTCTCTTTACCGTAGGAAGGATATTACTGCCATAGAGGGAGTGCAACGAAGGTTCACCAGACTTTGTCCTATGAAGAGAGATTGGGGAAACTGGGTCTGTATTGTCCAGAGTTTTGAAGAATGAGAGGTGATCTCATTGAAACCTACAAAATACTTAAAGGGATAGACAGAGTAGATGCAGCTAAGATTTTTGCCCTGGTTGGGGAGTCTAGAACCAGGTGACACAATTTCAAAATTCTCTACCCCAGAGGGCTGCGGAAGCTCAGTCATTGAGTATGCTTAAGCAGAGATTGCCAGATTTCTAAATACCAATGACATAAAGGGATATGAGGATAGTGTGGGAAAAAGGCATTGAAGTGGAAGATCAGCCATGATCATATTGAATGGCGGAGCAGGCTCGATGGGCTGAATGGCCTACTCCTGCTCCTATGTTCCTATGCCCTCATGTGATCAATTGGAGATGACTGTAGATCGCTTAGGAGTGATCTTGACTGGGATGTTCCTGCTTGGTTCACCGGGATTCTTTCCATTGATACTTACCTTCTATCTTCTTTCTTCAGCGCAGCCATGAGGTCTAATTACATAAAAATTAGGGTACATAATACGTAAATGGGAAATAGAAAATGGATGGAGATAATAGGGAGGGGTCCAGAGTTAAAGTCAGAGGTCCTGTTGTGGAGTAGTGATGACATAGGTAGGGAGAAATCAGCATGGAGCATCAACAAGCTATTGCCCAGATTCTGAGACAGCTGTAGCGAATGGCGTCCAGAAGCTGTGTGAGGGTAGAGTATTGCCGAATGCACTGATAGAGATATTTTCATCGGAAGGAAGATCCAGGAGGTGTACGGAGTCAGTTGCAGGATAGAAAACATGACGCTGTCGCTTGCCATTTCAACTCACCGCCCCCCTGCTCTCATGCCCACTTCTCTATCCTGGGCTTGCTGCAGTGTTTCAGTGAACTTCAACGCAAGCTCGAGGAACAGCACCTCATTTACCGATTAGGCACACTACAGCCTACCTAAAACTTTCCCACTTGTTCTCTATTGCCCCACCCCCACTTTATTTGCTTAAAACCTATTACATTTCTAACCTTTGCCAGTTCTGATGAAAGGTCACTGACCTGAAATGTTAACTTTGCTTCTCTCTCCACAGATGCTGCCAGACCTGCTGCGTGAAAACGTATGGGCAGGGAATCATGAATATGTTCTGATGACAGGTCATTGACCTGAAACATTAACTCTGTTTCTCTACAGATGCTGCCAGACCTGCTGAGTATTTCCAGCACTTTTTGTTTTTATTTCAGATTTTCTGCATCTGCAATATTTTGCTTTTATAATCATCAGTATGTCTCGCTTTGAAAGCTGCATGTTTTGTTTTGGCTATGACTGAGCTATTCTATCAGCCTGTCTGTACAGGGCTGTTTTTACATTGCTGACCAACATTTAATGGTGGTGAAGGTCAATGTTGTCGGAAACAGTTGAGTCTTTAAAACAGTTAACAGTTTTTGAACAAAGGGAACTTGTGTGTGCTCAAGTTTCAGTGTCTCTACCAATGTTCTGACTTCTATTCTGCAACTGTAGTACAAATTCAGAACAGCTTTATTACATTGGATCACACCTGGAGTACTGTGAGCAGTTCTGGGCACCATACCTTAGGAAGGAAAAATTGTCCTTGGAGGGAGTAGAGCGTACATTTACCAAAATGATACCTGGACTTCAACAGTTAAATTAAAAAAGATTACACAAACTAGTGGTGTATTCCCTAGCATTTAAAAGGGGTGATTTGATCAAATTTTTCAAGATATTAAGCATGTCAGGCAAACCCCACCTGCCAAGACTGAGGCACACATTATTTCGCCACATGAACATTAAAACTTTAAAAATTGCAAGCCCTGACCGGAAAGACATTTCCACGGTAGTAGACAATGTTGAAATAATGGGGATCTAGCAGTTGCTTCTTTAATACACAAAAGTGGTCAGACCAGTTTTGGACACATGACTGGCTGGCTGGAGTGTTTGAATTTGAACTTCCAACCAAAGAGGTTGAGGAGACTGTTCCAAAGAAGGAGCTAGTCACATGACTAACCTGCTGGGCAACTTGGGAGTTTTTTTGAATTTGAACTCCCAACAAAGGTTTTGAGGACAGACAAAGCCGTGTGTTCATGGAGTAAAGACCTTTTCCTGGGACTGAGAACATCTCCTTTCCTGCCTGCCTTCATCTCTTCCCACAAAACTGAATCTCATGAAAGTCAAAGAGAGAAGGGTTTACCATGTGAACAAAATTTTAAGAAGATTACTGGACCCCAACGAATCACAAGACCATAACTTCAATCAAGGACTACAGCGAGCTCGAGAAACAGTAACAAGATATTGCTTCAAACTGTTCAACTCATCTTTTCTTCTGCTCTTTTCTATTCCTATCTGCATGTTTATATCGCATGTGCATGCTAGCGTGAGCGCATTGTATATCCGTAGCATGTACCGTATTAGAGTTTAAATTTAAGGCTTTAATAAATTTCCTCTTTCTGCTTTAAATCAAAGAAAGCCTGTGTATGCTCAGTTCTTTGTCTTATAATTGGAAACTGTGAACAAGGAATCACAAAAGGAGAGCTCAAAACACAGTGTGTTTAAAATTAAACCCTGTTACAATAAGGCCAGGTAAAGACAGCCAAAGACCCCGAGACATTGCTCACCTGGTCATAATAAGCAGAACAGATAGGGTAGATAGAGAGAAACTATTTCCACTGTTAGGCAGTCTAAGACTGGGGCAAGGCCTAAAAATTAGAGCCAGACCTTTCAGGAGTGAATAGGGAAACACTTTTACACACAATTTGGGCAGAAATTAATGGGTCCCCAGGAGGTGGGCTGGGTGGTGGGGGGGCCCATAGAATAGCAACAGAAGGTAGGGGGCGGAGTTCCCATTGCCCTGCAATTAAATCGGGGACAGGAAAGGCTGAAGACGTCCTTCCCACTCAGACGTCAATTGAGGCTCTTTAAAGGCCAATTAATAGCCACTTAAGGGCCTCTTGTCACTGTCACTGGAATCACACCAGTGGCAGGGAGGCTTAGTGTGGGAGGGGCCTCCTCTGGGGACCAACTGTAGCCCATGGAGAGCTCCCAGCGGCAAAGGCCACCCCTCCGCAAACCCTCCCTGCGCTCAACGATCACCCTCCATCATCCTCGCCAGGGCCTGCCAGACTGGCCTTCGTGACTCTGTCACATTTACCTGGGGTCCAGGTCTCCAGTGCTGGTCCTGGTCCCAGGCCTGGTGTAGTACCGGCAATGGCCACCACTCTCAGTGGCACTGTTGATACTCATCGGCTGTCTCTCGATTCAAGTATGACATCTACTCAGTGTCGGATGTTTCTGCAATGGGTCTTCAGGTGATTGAATAGGCCAGTTCTCAACCCGCAGATCTTTGGGCACATGGGGCAAGACATCCCATGAGGTAGTGAAGGATTGCTTCCTTTTCTTTCCTTCTCTGCAGCTGCTCTGTCTCATCATTAAGGTATTTGGACTCAAAGCAGCTTGATGGACAAATTGTTGCCATTTTGGACAATTGGTAGCAAGCTCCTCCCAGTCCTCAATGTCAATGCTGCCGTGTTTCAAAGAGAAGCACTTTCTTTGTCCTCCTCAAAATACTGGCCATTTAAGAGTTGAGAAAACAGGACCTCGCTGGAGAGACGGTTTTCAGCCATCCAGGTGCAGTGTCCGGTCCATCAATGTTGATTTTTCAGGGGTTTTGCCTGAATGATTGTGGAACTGGCTTCAAGAAGGACACTGGCATTTATTAGACACTCCTCCCATTGAAGCCGGAGGTTACGGTGGAGGCATTGTTGATGGAATTTCTCTAGCATTCTTATATGTCACTGATACACAGTCCAGGTCTCACAGCAGTACAGGAGTGTGGTGACAACCACTGCTCTGTATACTAGGATTTTTGTTGATTTGCGGAGGTTTTTGTTGTCAAACACTCATTGCTGTAGTTTGTAGAAGGCTGAGCTGGCGCAGCTGATCTGGTATTGGATCTTCTCGACAATGGTGGCCTTTTGAGAGAGGTGGCTACCAAGGTATGCAAAGTGCTCAACATATTCCAGAGTTTCTCCTTCAACATATATGGGAGGTGGAATATTTGGCTGACCAGGTATGAGTTGATATGAGTTTTGTTTTGGCAACATTCAAGGACAGGCTGAGTCTCTTGTAAGCTGAATTAAAGAGATCAAGAGTGGCTTGCAAATCTGTTGAAGAGTGGAAGATGACACTGCAGACATCTGTAAACTGTAGATTATGTATGTCTATGGTGGTCCGTTTAGTTTTGGCACAGAGGTAACTGAGGTTAAAGTGTTTTCCATCTCGGTGGTATTAAATACTCACACCAGAGGGCACTGATCTTTGGTGAATAGCCACTGTCAGGTGGATTGTAAATAATATGGGGGCTATCACACAGCCTTGCCTGACCCATGTCTGGACTTTGAAGGCGTCTGGTTCAGCTCTCCCACTCAAGAAAGTTGCAGTCATATCATCATGGAGCAATTGTAGGATTGTGATGAAGTTTCTTGGACATCCAAATCTTTGGACCACAATCCACAGAGCCTAACAATTTACTGAGTCAAATACTTTGGTCAGGTTGATGAATGCAATGAAGAATTCCTGGTGTTGTTCTTGACATTTTTCTTGGATTTGTCTGGCAACAAAGACCATGTCAGAGGTTCCTCTGGAGGTTCTAAAGCCACCATGTGTCTCTGGGAGGATTTCCAGAGCCACAGGATGTAGACGATTCAGGAGAATGCGTGTCAGGATTTTCACTGCTATGGACAAGAGGGAAATACCTCAGTAGTTTCCGCAGAATGTTTTATCTCCCTTCTTGAAGATAGTTACAATTGTCACATTTCTGAAGTTGATGGTGGGGGGGCGGGTGGGTACAGTTCTTAAAGTATATGTACAAGCATACGATTTCGGAGCAGGAGTAGGCTGCTCGAGCCTGCTCGACCATTCAATAAGATCATGGCTGATCTGATTGTAACCTCAACTTTTTTCTCCCAAATCTGTAGGATGAGTGCATGGAGTCTTGATGTGAGCAAAAGCCCACCATCTTTGAAGATCTCAGCTGGAATACCATTGGGACTGCAGGCTATTGTTGTCTATTATCTGTTTGATTGCTTGTTGCAACTCTCCCGTTGATGGTGGTTCACCCATAGATTCTACCACAGGGTACTGGGGGGTAGCCTGGAGAGTATCAGCTTTTCTTTTTATTCATTCATGAGAAGTGGGCATCACTGGCTATGCCAGCATTTATTCCTCATCCCTAATTGCCCTTGAGAAGGTGGTGGTGAGCTGCCTTCTTGAACTGCTGCAGACCATGTGAGGTAGGTAGACCCACAGTGCTGTTAGGAAGGGAGTTCCAGGATTTTGACCCAGTGAAAGTGAAGGAACGGCGATATAGTTCCAAGTCAGGATGGTGTGTGACTTGGAGGGGAACTTGCAGGTGGTGATGTTCCCATGCATCTGCTGTTCTTGTCCTTCGAGGTGGTAGAGGTCATGGGTTTGGAAGGTGCTGTCGAAGGAGCCTTGGTGTGTTGCTGCAGTGCATCTTGTAGATGGTACACACTGCTGCCACTGTGCGTCGGTGGTGGAGGGAGTGAATGTTTGTGGATGGGGTGCAAATCAAGCGGGCTGCTTTGTCCTGGATGGTGTCAAGCTTCTTGAGTGTTGTTGGAGCTGCACCCATCCAGGCAAGTGGAGAGTATTCCATCACACTCCTGACTTGTGCCTTGTAGATGGTGGACAGGATTTGGGGAGTCAGGAGGTGAGTTACTCGCCACAGGATTCCTCGCCTCAGACCTGCTCTTGTAGCCACAGTATTTATATGGCTACTCCAGTTCAGTTTCTGGTCAATGGTAGCCCCTAGGGTGTTGATAGTGGGGGATTCAGCGATGGTAGTGCCATTGAATGTCAAGGGGAGATGGTTAGATTCTCTCTTGTTGGAGATGGTCATTGCCTGGCACTTGTGTGGCGCAAATGTTACTTGCCACTTATCAGCCCAAGCCCGGATATTGTCCAGGTCTTGCTGCATTTCTACACAGACTGCTTCAGTATTTGAGGAGTCACAAATGGTGCTGAACATTGTGCAATCATCAGCAAACATCCCCACTTCTGACCTTATGATTGAAGGAAGGTCATTGATGAAGCAGCTGGAGATGGTTGGGCCTAGGACACTACCCTGAGGAACTCCTGCAGTGATGTCCTGGAGTTCAGATGATTGACCTCCAACAACCACAACCATCTTCCTTTGTGCTAGGTATGACTCTAACCAGCAGAAGAGTTTTCCCCCTGATTTCCATTGACTCCAGTTTTGCTAGGGCTCCTTGATGCTATACTCGGTCAAATGCTGCCTTGATGTCAAGGGTAGTCACTCTCACCTCAACTGCCACAGTGGTTTCACGGTTGAGGAGTTTTTGAACCAGTGGATGTGGTATACTTCGATTTTCAGAAAGTTTTTGATAAGGTTCCACACAAAAGGTTAGTAAACAAAATTAGAGCACATGAGATTGGGGATAATGTACTAGCATGGTCTGAGACCTGGTTAATGGACAGAAAACAGAGAGTAGGAATAAATGGGTCATTTTCAGGTTGGCAGGCTGTGACTAGGGGGGTACCATAAGGATCAGTGCTTGGGCCCCAGCTATTTACAATCTATATCACTGATTTGGATGTGGGGATTAAATGTAATATTTCCAAGTTTGCAGATGATACAAAACTAGGTGGAAGTGTGAGTTGTGAGGAGGGTGAAAAGAGGCATCTAGGGGATTCGGAGAGGCTAAGCAAGCAGGAAAAAAATTGGCAGATGGAATACAATGTGGAGAAATGTAAGGTAGGAAAAACAGAAATACAGAATATTTCTTAAATGGTGAGAGGCTGAGAAGTGTTGTATTAATGGGACTTGGGTGTCCTTGTTCACGAGTCATTGAAAGCTAACAAAAGCAGACATTTAAGGTGATATTTCAGAATACACAGAATAGATATATTCCAATGAGAATGAAAAATTCCAAGGAGAGGACCCACCATCTGTGATTAACTAAAAAAATTAAAGATAGTATCAAACTTAAAGAAAAAGCATGTAATTGCACAAAGATGGATGGCAGGTCAGAAGATTGGATAGAATATAAAAAACAGCAAAGAATGACTAAAAGATTAATAAGGTGGGAAAAATTAGAGTATGAGAGAAAGCCAGCTTGAAATATAAAAACAGATTGTAAGAGTTTCTATAGATATTTAAAAAAGATAAGAGTTAACAAAGTGAGCGTTGGTCCTATAGAAAGTGAGTCTGAGGAATTAATAATGGAAAGTAAGAAGATGGCAGATAAATTGAACAGGTATTTTGCATGTGTTCACCACTAACAGGATGCTGTCATTAAGCCAAAAAGACATTCTGCCTATCACACAAATGAGTAATGTGATATATGAATTTCAATGCCAGTGTGATGCTAGATATATAGGTGGTACATCCCAAAGATCGTATCAAACAACATGTCCCTTCCGCAGTTCGCAACAGGCAAGGTACAGGCCATACCCAACCAGCCCGTGCTTACAAAACTCAAAACACAGTGTCCAACATTAGAAGTGATTTCACAATTGGACAACATTTGCTAAATAATCCTCAGTGTGCGAGGAATTATGCTGACAACCAATTTAAGATTGTCAGTGGGGCTCACAGTGTGGCTACACTGGAAGCTACAGATATTAATACACAGGGCCCTGTTCTTTGCAGACAAAAAGAACATGTACGCAAAATGCGCGTGTTTCAGCTGAACAAAATAAATGACAGCCATTCACTGATTCATTCCTCAGGGCAATGCCTTGACCAATCAAAGTCAAGCTGCCTGATTTAAATTTCAAACAAAGCTTGGCAGTTAACTGTCAGTCACCATAAATTGGTGCATTCTCCATGACAACGCCTGAACCAGAGTCCACTTGCCAACCAATCAACATTCTCTTCTCATGCAGTATAAATTAGTTGCTTTCACTTATTTTGGTATTCTTGTGAGTTGTCCCGATGAATGCATGATGAAAAGCTTCAAACAATGTCTCTGTTTTGAGTTTTTACAATTTATATAAATGACTTGGATGAAGGGACTGAAGGTATGGTTGCTAAATTTGCTGATGACACAAAGATAGGTAGGAAATAAGTTGTGAAGGGGACATAAGGAGGCTACAAAGAGATATAGATAGGTTAAGTGAGTGGGCAAAGGTCTGGCAAACGGAGTATAATGTGGGAAAATGTGAAATTGTCCATTGATTGCAGCGCTGTGAGATCTGGCTGTCCTAGTGCATTAATTGCAAAAGGTTAGTATGCAGGTACAGCACGTAATTAGGAATGCTAATAGAATGTTATTCTTTATTGCAAGAGGAATTTAGTACAAAAGCTACAGTTATACAGGACATTGGTCAGACCACATCTGGAGTACTGTGTACAGTATTGGATTCCTTATTTAAGAAAGGATGTAAATGCATTGGAAGCAGTTCAGAGAAGGTTTACTAGACTAATACCTGGAATGGGAGAGTTGTCTTATGAGAAAAGGTTGGACAGGCTAGGCTTGTATCTGCTAGAGTTTAGAAAAGTAATAGGTGACTTGACAGGGTGAGTGTGGAAAGGATGTTTCCTCTTGTAGGAGAATCTAGAACTATGGGTCACTGTTTAAAAATAAGGGGTCGCACATTTAAGACAGAGATGAGGAGAAATTTTTTTCTCTGAGGGTTGAGAGTCCTTGGAACTCTTTCTTCAAAAGGCAGTGGAAGCAGAGTTTTTGAATACTTTTAAAGCTGAGGTAGATAGATTCTTGATGAGCAAAGAGGTGAAAGGTTATTGGGGGTAGACAGGAATGTGGAGTTGAGGTTACAAAAACAGATTAGTCATGATTTTGTTGAATAGCGGAGCAGGCTCGAGGGGCCTCGAGAGGCTCCTGACTGGTATTTTTGTAATATGCAGGTACAGCAAGCAAATAAGAAGGCAAATAGTATGTTGGCCTTCATTATAAGAGATTTGAGTATCGGAGTAAAGATGTCTGACTGCAATTATATAGAGCTTTGGTGAGACCGCGCCTGCAGTACTGTGTGTAGTTTTGGTCTCCTTAGCGACCATAGAGGGAGTTCAACAAAGGTTCACCAAACTAATTCTTGGGATGGAGGGATTGTCCTATGAGGTAAGATTAAATAGATTAGCCTTTATTCTCTGGAGTTTAGAAGAATGAGAGGTGATCTCATTCAAAAATGCAAAATTCTTACCGGGCTCGACAGGGTTGATGCAGATGGGATGTTTCCCCTGGCTGGAGAGTCCAGAACCAGGGGACACTGTCTCAAGATAAGGGGTAGGCCAGTTAAGACTGAGGTAAGGGGGAATTTCTTCAATCAGAGAGTGGTGAATCTTTGGAATTCTCTGCCACAGAGGGCGGTGGAGTCTCAGTCGTTGAGCACGTTCAAGACCAAGATCGATAGATTTCTACACATTAAAAACATCAAAGGTTACGGGGATAGTGCAGGAAAATGGTGTTGCAGTAGATCAGCCATGATCTCAATGAATGATGGCGCAGACTCGAAGGGATGAATGGCCTGTTCCTGCTCCTATTTCTTGTGTGTTCTTTCTTGTGTGAAAATGGTCTTTCCAGTGTTGACAGATGGCTTTGTCATCCTTAGGAAGAGAGACACCATCCTGTGAGCAAAGGGTATTTTGTCCATTTGACCTTGGCCTATAGATGGCCCTGGGTGGCTTCAGAAAAGCTTTACATGTCATGATAGTCAGCATATTGTTAGAACTCTCCATCTTTCTCATCCCACCACTTGTCCTTTATCCTCTGGATTTGTCTTTGGGTGTCAGCCTTGAGTTGTTGGAATGCTGTCTTCTTGACTTGCGACCTTGGGTTGTTTGCCGAGCAATGAAGGCTGCTCATTTTTGTTCCAGGAGGTCACTGTTTTGTTTATGCTGGGTTGCTGGATATATTCTGTATATCTGATTTATCTCAAAGCAATGCAGATATCACACTTGTATTAGTGTATTCACAACCCTTTAAAGTATCTCAGCTTTTTCAAGATCTCAGCATAATGTCTTCTCAAAACAGTTTGTGTTTAGTAGAAGCTTCGAGCTATGTCGCTTTTGGTTTCAGTTTCAAACTCTTAAGTTCCACCCATCGGCTTAAGCAATCAAGCACAGTAAACATAGACAAATGGACTGACTAATACAATCAAACCCAGTTAAAACAAACATTACAGTCACATATTTCAGCATTGTTTTCAACGAACCAGTCCTGGTGTCGACGATGCCTGAACCGAATGATCTGGACATAGGAGTCGAGTACAGCTGACTTTACTTGTTCTCGATGTTCTGAAATTGAGTTGGATGTGTGAAGACTTTCCAGATTTGGTTGTGAGCTGCACTTTGAATTCCTGTCTTTGTTTGGGCTGCTTTAGGATTGAGGCATTGATCCTCTTCCTCTTGCACTTTTGGGTCCTGTGATGTCTTGGTGTTAGGTGATTGTTCTTCACCGATTGAACAAGTCAACGATCTATCCACCAGGTATCAGTCCCCCACATGGATCAAGTGATACAGATATCACTTGGATCTTTGAGTCGAACAACGACATAATCCAGAAGATGCCAGTGCTTTAATCTAGGATGCCTCCATGTGGTTTTGCATTTGTCCTTCTGGCAGAAGAGGGTGTTTGTTATAATGAGGCCATGCTGAGCACGCTATGTCAGCAGGAGGACACCATTGGCACCTTTTCTAGCCCCCTCCCCATTTGGGGTGAGCAGATGGTATCCTGAAGAGGACTGCTCCGTCACAGATGCTGCTGCCCAAAGACACCTCTGTCCCAACACAGGTGTCCAACGACCTTCATGCATCTGTCGCCTGTGTGCAGATTCTTGACTAGGGACTCCCAGGTTCACAGCCCTGTCCCCATAGCCAATTCTTCATCGTCACAGGATTTGGTAAATGGACCCTGGTAGAGGTCTGCTTGTGACTTTGTTTAATTTGGGGACCTTGGGCGTCATCATTGTCCACAAGAGCTTGCTGGGTTGGTGATCATATTTTGGTGACATGTCGAATCACAATAACTGGGACTGCCTTGCTGCTGCAGTCTTCTTCAGTCGTCACAGCCGGTGAGACAATCTTCCTTCACCTGTTCTGCCACTTACGACTTTTTGGACAGATTTGTTTTCTTTCTGCCACCTCTCTGATTGGTCAGCAGCTCTTGGAGGTGGTATCCCTGTCCTTAAAGGCATGGGGACTCTGGCGGCAGGCAGTTGAGGCCCTTGCACCATTGAATTGTGCCGGGGTGAGGGACTCCAAAGGGGCGAGGCAGGGATCCCCTCGCCTTTTCAGCCTAGGGTCAGGACACCTGCTGGCTCCACTAAATTCAGCCCAAAGGGTGGCAAAATCACAGAGATGGTAGAAGTTTGGAACCAGCAAATGAAAATTGCGTGATCAATTGTTAATTTTAAATCTGACACTGGTAGATTTTTGGTCAGCCAATGATATTAAAAGACATGGGGCAAAAGAGGATTTATGGAGTTGGGTCACAGATCAGCCCTGATCTCATTGATCTCAGAGCAGGCTTAATGGACTAAATGGCCTCCTCCTGTTCCCATGTTCCAGTACCTCTTCTACAGTAGAAACAAACCATCAGTCTGGTTACTGTACTATATTGTCAGCGTGCTGTTAGTATTGAATGAGGTTAGTAGACTTTGGGTCAAAGTAACAGGAGTTTATTTACAGGGGTCTTATCCCTAATGTATCTACAGGAACACTGAGCAACATGAGGTTCAGACTCATGACATCACATCCTGTGATGATGCTTAAGGTCTATATACATTATACTACAGTTACCTGGTCCTCCTTTAGGTTTTTCATAATCATAGAATAAGAATTTGGGTTCCAAAGTGAGGATCATAGCACTATAGAGAAGGCAGACTTGTTTTTTGGTGGGCAGCTATCAGGGCTTGAGCTTGTGGTATCATTGTCACAGTTAATTAATCCATTTCCGAAATTGATAAACTCTCTCGGTTCAGGATGTTTGGGCTTTTTCTGAAGCCTCAGCAGAACTCACAGAGACTGTCAGTAAGATAGAGTTTGCAGAGTGTCCCGGGACCTCCCACACACACCCTCCCTTGACATAGGACATAGGTGGAAGGCCTGCTTTTGGGGGATCTTCCCCAAAGCTTAATCAGAATTTAAGGTCAAAAGGTGACAGGGGAGGTAATAGTGAGCTTCTTTTTAGATGTCTAACGTGAAGATATATGTTCCCCATCCATCCCCATACTTTTTCTTTTGTGGGATGTGAATGTCACTGATGAGGTCAACACTTGTTGCCCATCCCTAAGTGAACTGAGTGGCTTGCTAGGCCATTTTAGAGTCAACCACATCTGAAGGCCAGCAGATTTTCTTCCCTAAAGGATATTAGTCAACCAGATTGTTTTTTGCAACAATTGACAATGGCTTCATGATCACCATTACACTAGCTTTTTAACTGTATTTAAATTTAACCATCTGCCATGGTGGGATTTGACCCCATATCCCCAGGGCATTAACCTGGGCTCTAGATTACTAGTCCAGTAACATTACCACTACACCACCACCTCCCCTAGATATGTTATTGCCAAGAGAACTAAACCGCCTTGAAAATTCATTCCTGATTCAGTTCTGTTTAGGAGGCATAGGGCACATTAAGCTCACAGAGTTAGGTACAGATAAGGGAGGCCATCTAACTGAAGCTGTAGTGTTCCACCACATCATAGCGACACCTTGTCTATTGAACAATTCCAGAATGTTCTCCCTCCCTGAACTTTAGCAGGCCAACTGAATGAGTATTAGCATCTTTCTGCAATTATTGAAGTTCTGAGTTACCTTCAAAAAAAATTGTGGGGAAGCTATATGGAGAATCATATTAAGAGGGAATTACTAACAAATGATGGAATTCTAAGTACCACCACGCACTAGCCCAGTAAGTTACCATTTTTTTCCAATGTAAGAATTAACAACTCATCCCCAGTGTACTGATCTTCAGTGGATTTAAACACACGTCATTCTGTTTCATATGAAGTAATACAATTCTTTGTGTTTGTAGATGACACTAAATAGAGTCTACAGGAGATTCCTACAAAATTTCATTTGCTGCTTATCCCAACACCTAAACATCATGACAGGTTAATTTTCTTTCCCAATGCCAAGAAGAGCAGAAGAGATCTCCCCGGAGTCCTGGCCGATATTTATCCATCAACCAATATTACTAAATGAACAATCACTTGGTTCAGTCAATGCAGCTTACATTTGTGCAAATGATACAAAATAAAGACACCCAATGCTATCCAACAGTGTTGGGTTGTCTTACTTAACTAAAACAGAATAGCCTGTTAATGCAAATAATGCAACACAGGAAATTTCTACAAATTTAATTTGATATTTTTTCTCTAAGCATCATCAAAGATACTTTGATCTTTTTTCATTTGCGTCATACTAAGATATAAGGAATGTTTATTGTAAGGCTATCTGTGAGCTGCAGATAGAATTAATTCCTGCTCATTTCCACATTCTTTTGCTAGTTTCAGTCAATGGGCTAACATCAGGAATTTTCCTCTCACATAATGAGCGAGACACTGCAAGAGATTAATCCTCTAAATGAGTTGTAAACTGTGATTAGGAGCCAGTTTCATTTCTGAATTACGTTTGGAAATTGCTGTGGAAATAGTTATTACTGAGTGAGGGAAGCTAACCTGACAGCTAGGAGCTGTAAACCATTTGCAAGGACATGGGGAGATAAAGTAAGAACAATAACTTGCCTTTACAACAGCAACTTGCATTTATATAGTTCCTTTCAACAAGGTAAAACGTCCCAAGGCACTTCACAGGAGAGTTATCAGACAAAAATTGACATCAAGCCACATAAAGAGATATTGGGAGAAGACAGTTCCCCCTTTGTTGCTATCAGGCAGCTCTTCTCTACTACTGCTCCATCAAATCACATGATAGAGGAAGACGTGGTACAGTTCCCAACTGTCTGCCTACACAAATGAATTGATACTGCCATGGTTGCCTTCTAATTCGTAAATGCAAGAACCTGCCTGAACATTAATGCCCATTTCATATGGGTGAGATTACTGCATGTGTGAAGACAGATATATTTGTGGAGTCCCCATTTAACAAACAATAACACCTGATTGCATACATGACAGAACAGGCCTAATGCAGTCTATTGGTATAGTGTTCTGCCAGAATAAGAATGTTAGAGCAATCTAAGGACAGATATTCAGCAAGTAGGAATCATGCAGTACATGGAACAATGGAATTACTACTCTCGTGACATAGAATCACTTTCGGTGAAATGATTTATACCAACAGCAGTTTCTAGGCTTTGGTATTTCATTATTCCTCTCAGCGCAAAAAAAAATCAAATGCATAAAGATAGCCAGATAAAGTATTGCCTGAACTTTCCAATGGGTCAGCCTACATTAAAAGTCATTATTACAATTTTATAGGTTCTTCTGGGGCTCAATTATTGAGTTCACAGTCTTGTGATACTAAGCAAGACAGACCAAGAAGGTCTCATCTCCTCCAGAGATCTTCCCTCTACAGTTTCCAATCTCATAGTCCCGTAACCCCGGACAGCCCGCTTTTATCTCCTTCCCACAATCTACAAACAGGACTGTCCTGGTAGATCCATCATTTCAGCATGTTCCTGCCCCACTGAACTTACTTCTTCTTGTCTTGACTCTATCTTTTCTCCCCTGGTCAAGTGTCTTCCCACCTACATCCATAACTGTTCTGACGCCCTACGTTATTTTGACAATTTCTAGTTTCCTGGCCCTAACCGCCTCCTCTTCACAATGGACGCCCAATCTACACCTCCATCCCCCACCAGGACGGTCTGAGGGCTCTCCACTTCTTCCTTGAACAGAGGCCCACCCAGTCCCCATCCACCACCACCTTCCTCTGCCTGGCTGAAATTGTTCTCACACTTAACAACTTCTCCTTCAACTTCACTCACTTCCTTCAAATAATAGATGTTGCTCTGGGTACCTGCATGGATCCTACTTATGCCTGTCTTTTTGTGGGGTATGTCAAACATTCCTTGTTCCAGTCCTACTCAGGCCCCCTTCCCAACTCTTTTTCTGGTACATTGGTGACTGTATCGGTGCCATTTCCTGCTCACACCCCGAACTGGAAAACTTCAACAACTTTGTTTCCAATTTCCACCCTTCTCTCACCTTTACATAGTCCATCTCTGACACTTCCCTTCTCTTCCTTAACTTCTCTGTCTCCATCTCTGGGGATCGGCTGTCCACTGATATTTATTATAAGCCCACCGACTCCCACGGCTACCTCAACTACACATCCTCACACCTTGCTTCCTATAGGGACTCCATTCTCCCAGTTTCTATGTCTACGATGCATCTGTTCAGTTGATGCAACTTTCCATAACAGGGTTTCTGATATGTATTTCTTTTTCTTCAACCAAGGATTCTCCCCAACTATGGTTGACAGGGCCCTCAACCATGTTTGGCCCATTTCCCACACTTCTTCCTTCACCCCTTCCCCTCCCTTCCTGAACCACGACAGGGTTCCCCTTGTCCTCACTTTCCACCCAACCAGCCTACATATCCAAAGGATCATCCTCTGCCATTTCTGCCACCTGCAGCATGATGCCACCACCAAACACATCTTCCCTTCCCCTCCCTGTCAGCATTCGAAAGGGGTCGTTCCCTCTGCACCAACCTGGTCCACTCCTCCATTACCCCCGACACCTCATCCCCTTCCCACAGCACCTTCCCATGCAATCGCAGGAGGTGTAATACTTGCCCTTTTACCTCCTCTCTCCTCACTATCCAAGGCCCCAAACACTCCTTCCAGATGAAGCAGCGATTTACTTGTACTTTCAATTTAGTATACTGTATTCTCTGCTCAAAATGCGGTCTCCACTACATTGGGGAGACCAAACGCAAATTGGGTGATCGATTTGCAGCACTCCTCCACCCAGTCCACAAGCATAATCCCTATCTTCCGGTTGCTTGCCATTTCAATTCAGCACCCTGCTCTCACACCCACATTTCTGTCTTTGGCCTGCTGTCGTGTTCCAGTGAACATCAACATAAACTCAAGGAGCAGCAGCATCTCATGTTCCGTTTAGGCACTCTACAGTCTTCTGGACTGAACATTGAGTTCAATAATTTCAGAACATGCCTGGCCTTTTTATTTATTTATTTTTTTAACCATATGCCTGCCTTAAACTTGTTTTTTCATGTTTGTGCTTTCGGACAGAGCTGTCTATTATTCTGTCATTAACACTCTCTCTGTACTAATGCTTTGTCTTTCACCACACCATTAGTAATTGCTTTGCCTTCGTCCCATGAAATCTTTGCCAGTTAATCTCTCCTGCCCTCTGTCCTATCACACACCTTCCCTTTTGTTCTCTTCCCCCCATCCCAGCTTCACGTGCTTAAAACCTATTACATTTCTAACCTTTTCCAGTTCTGATGAAAGGCCACAGACCTGAAACGTTAACTCTGCTTCTCTCTCCACAGATGCTGCCAGACCTGCTGAGTATTTCCAGCACTTTCTGTTTTTATTTCAGATTTCCAGCATTTGCAGTATTTTGCTTTTGTATTAGACCAAGGCAGCCCCAATTTGACCTCTGATTTGTACCAGGTTGTCTGATCTCAGTGTGGAACAGGGATGCTACTCTTTGCTTTCGTTTCCTCATGCCAGAATGAGAAAGTCTACAGTTTTGAGTTCTTGATTATGCTCCAGTGATATACCCTATTGAAGATGCAAGGTGTGCATGGTGGATGAGGATAGGTTCAGACATGAATATGATATCCTTCAGGGAACAGAACCTAACACCCCTGTCTGTTCTGGCCTGCATATCCAATTCCAAATGTACAGTTGGCTTTGATGCCCTCAAGGCAGCCAAGAATCGGAAATTTGCACTTTGAGCATAGAATTTTGTGCAATGAATGCACAGATCGAACATTCAGGTGCTAAAGTCAGTGCAGCTACATGACTCTCAGTCCATTGATATGTGTTCCCTTCACGCGAAGCTCTGCGCTCAGAGTTCTAATTCATTAAATCTATCTGGTGAGTCAGCCATTAGCACCATTACTCGATTGTGTACCAACTGGTGTGATAATATTTACAGTTCTCTTGGTATTGTCTGTGACAGACAATAATAAGGCAGAAATGGTGCCCGATCGGAAAAGTTACATATTTTTCAAGCAAAGTTCCTGCGGTCAGTCCTTAGCACAAGCACTGGCTTACAATTTGTACAGTCAGGGGGGTTCCTGTCAGTCTGTGAACAAGGGTAATTAAGGCTGTGGTCAGAGAGTGCTACATTGATTTTCTTTTATACATCTCTTGGTATGAATCCAGAAGCACAGGAGGCAGTACAACAATGCAGGTCGTATAAAATTCAGCTGGAAATCCACCTATAGCTGGTGAATTTCTCTACAGTGTTTAAAAGATTTCATTCTGAGCATCCAGCAGATCTAAGGGATCATTGAAGTTGAGCCGATCTACAGCTGAAGTATATGTTAGTGAGATTTGTGAGAGGAAAAAAAGAGTGCAGATGTTGCACTGCTGAGGGAGACTCTGATTTATATGTTGTTTCAGAATTCCATAATCTCCTAATGCGTTTATTTTATTGAGGTCTTGGATTTCTCCATTAGTATGTAATTGTCAGAATCTGACATTTTAATTCATGCTTTTCAGTGGCTTTGGCAATTAGCCAGCTTTGTCATTATGCTCGTATTACACATTTTCTTCACAGTGACGCATATTCGCTCTTATTTGTGAAAATTGTATTCTATTCAGATATTAGCACGAGGAGATTGTTTAATATTCATTGGACTCCAGAATCTACATGCTACAGTTCTGATATTGGAAGATAATTCCTCAACTGAACAATAACCTAATTGTTTTGTCTTTTAGTATGTTGCACTGTGAGTGCCCAATTCCAATCTCTCCAAGTCCTACTGTGCCACAACCACTTGGGTCAAATTTGTGACATGTGGGTCTTCAGGGAGCAGCGGAGAGGGGATGGGGGGGAGAATTTGTCTGTGTGCTAAGTGTAAATGCGCTTTACAAAGAATGGGTTTATGATTTTGCCACATGAGCATGGAGTAATTCTTCCCTCTTCTTTGTTACAGAGGATTCGTTTTCATCCCTAACACCATATACGTACAAAAGGATTATTCTACCTCTCACAGGCATCCTGGAAAATCATTGTCTTCAACCTTAATTGATATCAAGACATATATCTATCTTGTAGAATGGATGCTTTTAACCTCTATTGAAATGTCCTATTAGCCTGTACACCTAATGAAATATGTCAGAAGTTTGCATGATTTGACAATGTGTTATGCTCTATGACCATATTTATTACCAAATTTAACAAGACAGTTGGCACTGACAAATAGTCAATCCATGTGTATAGATCATGTTGAAGACAAATTGTCTTTATCTGTTGGATGTTGTCACTGCTATATATCTGTCAGACCTAATTCTCTAGCCATCTCATCAATCACTGACCAGGATCCAGAAGGGCAGATCACCCAGTTAAAAGCCAAGGTAATAATCTAGAAGCTGGTTGAAGTCACCTGCCAAGAATATTGTGTTTCAAACACATTTGAATTTCACTGGGGCTACATTCTATTACAAAAGTTGTGATATTTCCTTGCATTATATATTTATGGCATATTAAAACCTTGATTGAAGCTGTATTAGAAACCGCCTCAGTTCAGGCCTGGGCAGTAAGAGTAACACTTAGCCCCAGTTCTGTCTGGTTTCCATAAGCATTAAACAACCTCAGATTGGAATCTGGTCTTATATTTAGATATTTTTCTGTACTTGATTACAAATATTTATATTAATAGTTGTGTGGCAATATCTTTCAAAGTTTTATCATGATTGAGATTTTACAATGTTGGTGTTTGTTGCAGCACTGTATGTATTGCCTTCCTCTGTCTCACATAATTGTTTTGTGTACAATACTCTGTGGCTCCTACCTTTTGCCTGTGCCACCGTATCTTTCTGTTCATATTCGCATCACATGACAGGAAGAAGAGGTGCTAATGCATTCTAAGGATAATCCTAAACTATTCCTTTCTTACAAAGTATTATAAAGTATTTACAGCACAGAAACACATGCCAGTGTTTGTGCTCATGAGCCTGCAACCACCCTTCTTCCTCTAACCCCATTAATATGTCCTTCTATTCCTTTCTCCCATATGTGCTTATTTAGCTTCCCCTTAAATGCATCTATACTATACCTCAACTACTCCTTGTGGTAGTGAGTTCTGTAGCTCAACGAAGAAGGAAACAATGCTGGATCTAGTTTGAGAGAATGAAGTGGGGCAAGTGAAGCATGTTACAATGGGGGTGCATTTGGGAAACAGTGATCACAATATCATTAGGTTTAAATGAATTATGGAAAAGGACAAGAAAAAAAAACAAATTAGAAAATACTCAAATGGAGGAGGGGAAATTTCAGTAAGTTAAAAAGGGATCTGGTCCAGGTAGATTGGAATGAAAGATTGGCAGGTAAAACAGTAAATGAACAATGGGGCATGCTCAAGGATGAGCTATTTCAAGTACAGTCTATATATGAGGGAGAAAGGAAAGGCATCCAAAACCAGAGTTTCTTGAATGACTAAAGCTATAAAATGAAACAAAAAAGGTTTATAATAAATGTCAGGCTCATTATACAATAGAGAACCAAGCTGAATACAGAAAGTACAGAGGAGATCTAAAAAAAGAAAGTCTATGAGAATAGATCAGTGGGCAATATAAAACTGAGCCCAAAAATCTTTTATAAAGATATAAATAGTAAAAGAGTAGATAAAGGAAGGGTGGGACCAATTAGGGACCAAAAAGGAGATCTTCATGTGGAGGCAGAGGGAGTGGCTGAGGTACTAAATGAGTACTCAGATCAGTTTCATGAAAGAAGAGGATGCTGTCAATGTCACAGTATAGCAGGAGAGAGTTGAGAAATTGGTTGGGATAAAAATAGATAAGGAGGATGTACTTAAAAGGAGCTCAAAGTAGAAAAGTCATCTGGTCTGGATAAGATGCATCCTAGGTTGCTGAGTGAAGTAAGGATTAAAATTCCATAGGGTCTGGCCACAATCTTCCAATTGTCCTCAGATATGTGAGTGGTACAAGAGGGCTGGAAGACTGTTACACCCCTTTTCAAAAAAAGTGGAAGGGATAAACCCAGAAACTGCAGGTGGGACCTTCCCTGAAGGAAGTTTCTCAGATGGCCCGCACACTCAGATGGGAGGCTCGACTTGCCCCGTGATATTGCCATGGTGAGGCAGTCAAGAGCAGGTGGGCGGGCCTTCCACGTTGCCAGGCCAATCAGAGGGCTGGCAGATCTGCAGCCTTGGCAGCACCACCGAGAAAGGTGGCCGCTGCTGAGGAAGCAAGGGAAATGCAAGGGCGCCTCCATTTTGAGGTGGCAGGGAGTTTTATTTTGCTGGGGTCAAGCAGGCAGGCCCTGCATTCCTGCAGTGGTGGTGGGGCCGTGGGGGAAGCCTTTGACACTGGTGGCCCCATTCTGGGAAGCTGCTGGGAGACCGCTTCCAGGTAGCTGGCAACTTCCTCACATGTCAGGGGTGGGGCATTCTGACACTGGTAAAATGCTGATGGCTCAGGAAAATAGCCCTTAATTGGGCCTTAAATTATTCAAATTGGCTGCCCACCTCTGTTTGGCTGGCTGCCAAGCTGCTGCTGCTGTTCCCGCCACTGGGAAACTTCTTCATTGAAGAGTTGATCGGACGTAGCTCCCTGGCATTTTACCAGTCTGCCTGCCTCCCAGCCCGTCATCCCAGAGCAAGTAAAGTCCAGCCTACAGGCCAGCCAGCCTCACGTCAGTGCTGGTAAAATTTTTCAAGGCAGTAATCCAGGTGAAAATTAATTGGCACTGGAAAATTATGGGTTAATACATGAAAGCCAGCAGCGATTTGTTATCGGAAAATCATGCTTGACTAACTTGATTGAGGTCTTTGACGTAACAGATGTGTATATAGACTTTCAAAAGTCAATTGATAAAGTACCACATAATAAACTTGTAAATAAAATTGAAGTTCATGGGCTGCATGGATAAAACATTGGTTAAGGTACAGACTCAGAGACTAATGGTGAATTGTTGTTTATCAGACTGGTAGAAATTATACAGTGATATTCCCCATGGATTAGGGATCCTTTTTAATATCTATTAATGACTTCGACTTGGATATACAGTGCTTATTTTCAAAGTAGGAAGATGATGATCTAAAACTCAAAAATGTAGTAAGCAGTGAGGAAGATAGTATTAGACTTCAGGAGGACATTAACAGACTGGTGAAATGGGCAGACAGAAGGCAGATAAAATTTAACTCAGTGAAGTGTGAAATGATTTGGTTAAAAGAATGAGGACAGGCATTATAAACTAAATGGTACAATTTTAATGGGGATTCAGGAACAGAGACACCTGGAGATGAAGGTGGCAGGACAAGTTGTGAAGGCTGTTGGAAAGCATACAGGAGGGATCCTTGGTTTTATAAATAGAGGCATAGGCTGGGATCTAAGGTGGAGGCGGTGACCCCTCCCACCAGCTGGAAAGGCAGGATCGAACCTGCCTCCGCTGGCCCGGGAAGCCATAACTCAATTTTGTATAGCTCAGGCAATCAGTTGCCTGAGGTTGTGGCTTCTGCCCCCATAAGGCAGGATGCCTGCCTCCAAGAGCTGCCAGCCAATCAGAGGGCTGGCAGCCCTTTAGTCCTAGCTGTGCCACCGGGAGTAGTGACCATTGCTGGGACTGCACCCAGCCCCAGACCCAGCAAGCGATGGAGGCCCAGAGTTCAGGTTAGTGGGGCAGGCTCATTGGGGCAAGAAGTGGGGGTTGCGATCGGGAGGCCGTGGTGGGGGTGAATCAAGCTGGGGGGGCCCTTCCCGCAGGGGACCCCTCCAAGGAGCATAAAATGTACGAGAGGAGGGATGCATACCACCCCCTTAAAGCCTGCAGTTTGGCCTTCATACTTGGGTATGCCTGACGGCCTCGCCATGTAGCATAAGCAACCGTGGGTGCTAGTAAAATGCCAGTGGTGGCAGGAAGAGGCCCTTAAATGGCTAATTAATGGCCACTTAAGGGCCTCAATTGGCCCAAGGGTGGGCGGGCTGCCCAACATCTATCCTGCCACTAGTAAAATACCAGCAGAGACGGGTAGACGACGGGTAGAATGGCCCCCCCCCACCCCAACAACACCATTCCACCCAATTATTTTTTATTCATTCACAGGATGTGGTCATTGCTGACAAGGCCAGCATTTGTTGCCCATCCCTAATTGCCCTAGACAACTGAGTGGCTTGCTAGGCCATTACAGAGGGCAGTTAAGAGTCAACACATTGCTGTGGGTCAGCAGTCACATGTATGCCACTAAGGACGGCAGATTTCATTCCCTAAAGGACGTGAGTGAACCAGATGGGTTTTTACGACAATCAATGATAGCTTCATGGCACCATTACTGAGACTAGCCTTCAATTCCAGACTTTTATTAATTAATTGAATTTAAATTCCACCAGCTGTCATGGTGGGATTTAAACCCGTGTCCCCAGGGCATTAGCCTGGGCCTCTGGATTACCAGTTCAGTGACATTACCACTATGTCACCATTTCCTCCCGGAGGTCGTATAATTCTGGCCATAGAATGCGAGAGCAAGGGAGTTATGCTAATACATTACAAAACATTGGTTCGGCTCCAGCTGGAGTATTGTGGCAAATTCTGGGCACTATGTTTTTGGAACATACAAACATACGAATTAGGAGCAGGAGTAGGCCATTCGACCCATCGGCCTGCTCCGCCATTCAATAAGTTCATGGCTGAACTGATACTCCACATTCCCACCTACCCCCAATAACCTTCCACCCCTTGCTTATCAAGAATCTATCTACCTCTGCCTTAAAAATATTCAGAGACTCTGCTTCCACTGCCTTTTGAGAAAGAGAATTCCAAAGATTCATGACCCTCAGAGAGAAAAACTTTCTCCTCAACTTGGGTTTTTTTTTAGATTAGAGATACAGCACTGAAACAGGTCCTTCAGCCCACCGAGTCTGTGCCGAACATCAACCACCCATTTATACTAATCCTACACTAATCCCATATTCCTACCAAACATCCCCACCTGTCCCTATATTTCCCTACCACCTACCTATACTAGTGACAATTTATAATGGCCAATTTACCTATCAACCTGCAAGTCTTTTGGCTTGTGGGAGGAAACCGGAGCACCCGGAGAAAACCCACGCAGACACAGGGAGAACTTGCAAACTCCACACAGGCAGTACCCGGAATCGAACCCGGGTTCCTGGAGCTGTGAGGCTGCGGTGCTAACCACTGCGCCACTGTGCCGCAGTGGGGGCCCCCTTATTTTAAAACAGTGACCCCTAGTTTGAGATTCTCCCAGAAGGGAAAACATCCTTTCCACTTCCACCCTGTCAAGACCCCTCAGAATCTTATATGTTTCAATCAAGTCGCCTCTTACTCTTCTAAATTCCACAGATACATACCTAGCCTGTACAATCATTCATCATAAGACAGCCCACCCATTCCAGGTATTAGTCTAGTAAACCTTCTCTGTACTGCCTCCAATGCATTTACATCCTTCCTTAAATGAGGACACCAATAGTGTCCACAGTACTCCAGATCTGGTCTCACTGTATAGCTGAAGCATAACCTCCTTACTTTTGTATCCAATTCCCCTTGCGATAAATGATAACATTCTGTTAGCTTTCCTAATTACCTGCTTTACCTGCATACTAACCTTTTGCGATTCATGCACTAGGACACCCAGATCCCTCTGTGTCTCAGAACTCTGCAATCTCTCACCATTTAGACAATCTGCTTTTTTATTCTTCCTGCCAAAGTAGACAATTTCACACTTTCCCACATTATACTCCATTTGCCAGGTCTTTGCTCAATCACTTAACCTATCTATATTCCTTTGTAGCCTCCTTATGTCCCCTTCACAAGTTACTTTCCTACCTATCTTGTGTCATCAGCACATTTAGCAACTATACCTTCGGTCCCTTCTTCTAAGTCATTTATATAAATTGTAAAAGGTTGAGGCCCCAGCACAGATCCCTGTGGCACACCAGTCATTACATCTTGCCAACAGAAAATGACCCATTTATGCCTACTCTCTGTTTCCTGTTAGCTAACCAATCTTCTATTCATGCCAATATGTTACCCCCTAAACCATGAGCTTTTATTTTCTGCAATAACCTTTGTTGTGGAACCTTATCAAATGCCTTCTGGAAATCTAAGTACAATACATCCACCAGTTCCCTTTTATCCACAGCACATGTAGCTCCCTCAAAGAACTCCAATAAATTGGTTAAACATGATTTCCCTTTCAGAAAACCATGTTGATTCTGCCTGATTACCTTGAATTTTTCTAAATGTCCTGCTATAACATCTTTAATAATAGCTTCTAACCTTTTCCCTAAGACAGCTGTTAAACTAACTGGCCTGTAGCATCCTGCTTTCTGTCTCCCTGCCTTTTTGAATAAATGGGTTACGTTTGCTATTTTACAAGCTAATGGAACCTTCCCCGAATCTAGGGAATTTTGGAAAATTAAAACTAAAGCATCAACTATCTCACTAGCCGCTTCTTTTAACACCCTAGGATGAAGTCCATGAAATTCTAGGGACTTGTCAGCCCGCAGCTCCAACAATTTCTTCAGTACCACTTCCCTGGTGATTGTAATTTTCTTGAGTTCCTCCCTCCCTTCCATTGCCTGTCTTATAGCTAATACTGGGAATTTACTTGTATCCTCAATAGTGAAGACTGATGCAAAATATCTGTTCAATTCATCTGCCATCTCCTCATTATCCATTATTAATTCCCCAGACTCACTTTTTATAGGTCCAATGCTCACTTTGTTAACTCTTTTCTTTTTTAAATATCTATTGAAACTCCTACTATCTGTCTCTATATTTCTAACTAGCTTTCTCTCATACTCTAATTTTATATTCCTTATCAATCTTTTAGTCATTCTTTGCTGTTTTTTATATTCTGTCCAATCTTCTGACCTGCCTCCCATCTTTGCGCAATTACAGGCTTTTTCTTTAAGTTTGATACCATCTTTAACTGTTTTAGTTAACCACGGATGACGGGTCCCACCCTTGGAATATCTCTATTGACCTATAACTTAACCTGATTTGCCAGTTCACTTTAGCTAGCTCTGCTTTCATGCCCTCATAAATGCTCTTATTTAAGTTTAAAATACTAGTCTTGGAACCACTTTTCTCTCCCTCAAACTGAATGTAAAATTCAATCGTATTATGATCGCTGCTACCTAGAGGTGCCTTAACTGTGAAGAGGGTGCAGAGGAGATTTGCTTGAATGATACCAGGAGACAGGACTTCAGTTATGAGGAGAGACTAAAGAGTCCTGGATTGTTTTCCTTAGAGCAGAAAGGTTAAGGAAAGATTTGATAGAGGTGTTCAAAATCTTGCGTTTTGATAGAGTAAATAGGAGAAACTGTTTCTGCTGGCAGAAGGGTCAGTAAACAGAGGACACAGACTTAAGGTGATTGGCAAAGGAACCAGAGACGACATGAGGTAAAAAAAACTTTACGCAGTGAGTTGTTCTGACCTGGAATGCATTGCCCGAAAGGATGGTGAAAGCAGATTCAGCAGTAACAATAGGCCATCGACCTGAAACGTTAACTCTGTTTCTCTCTCCACAGATGCTGCCAGACTTGCTGAGTATTTCCAGTTCTTTCTGTTTTTATTTCAGATTTCCACCATCCACAGTATTAGTAACAAAATGACATTGGAAAAATAATTGAAAAGAAAACATTTGCTTGGCTGTGGGGAAAGAGCAGGGGATTGGGGCTAAGAGCCAGCACAGGCACAATGGACCAAATGTCCTTCTGTCATTCTAAGATTCTATGATATCATGTGACAGCAGAAGATGGTAGTCCTATAGCACTGTACAAAATTGCACTGTTACTCCATTACGTTAACCCTGAGATATGCTACTGCCTAAAAACATATAAACACTGAGTAAGATAGAGGAGGGACATGACCCAGGTCTTTAAACACGGAGGCTAATTGACTTGAATGTAACACTAAAGGCCAGTTTAAAAATTTCTATTCCTGACAGATTCCTGGATTTTGTTGGAGGCGACACCACTGCGCACAAAAATTTCACTAGTTCTGAGAGTGAGGTGATAGGTTTTATAGAGGAAGAAAAAGGCAAATTGTAGATTGGTTTTAGAGTTTTAATCTCAGCTCAGGGTCAAACCAGGACAGCAAGGCTGCATGCCATCAAGGTCAGCCTAACAAAAGAGCTGGTAAGGGGGATTGAATGGAGCCAAGAGGATAGGATTTTGAGTCGGAACTAAACACAATGCTTTCAGTCCTGTAATTGCCATATCTATTGTGGTTTGAGTTTGATGAGTTAAATGGCTTATCCGAGTTGCATACTGTAGCTTTGGAATTACTGTCAACAACATTATTCTAGTAATGCTAATTGTATTTCTATCAAGTTCTTCTCTATTATTTTAATGGAGATGTTAACCTATTTTAAGCATTAATTGCTCGTTCAATAGCATAATCTGCAGTTATCTCCAGTTATCTGACGATACAAAGCTAGGTGGGAATGCAAACTGTGAGGACATAAAGAGGTATAGGGGGTTAAGTGAATGGGCAACAAGGTGGCAGATGGAGTATAATGTGGGAAAGTGCGAGGTTATTCATTTTGGTAAGAAGAATAGGGGTGGTGCAGTGGTTAGCACTGCAGCCTCACAGCTCCAGTGACCTGGGTTCAGTTCTGGGTACTGCCTGTGTGAAGTTTGCAAGTTCTCCCTGTAACCGTGTGGGTTTCTGTTGGGTGCTCTGGTTTCCTCCCACAGCCAAAGACTTGCAGGTTGATAGGTAAATAGGCCATTGTGAATTGCCCCTAGTGTAGGTAGGAGAATGGTGGCGATGTGGTATGGGATTAATGTAGGATTAGTATAAATGGGTGGTTGTTGGTCAGCACAGACTCAGTGGGCCAAAGGGCCTGTTTCAGTGCTGTATCACTCTATAAAAACAGAATATTTTTTAAAAGGTGTAAAACTTTGTAAATATTGATGTTCAGAGGGACTTTGGTGTACCCATACAAGGAACACAGAAGGTTATCATGTAGCCAACGCAAGCAATTAGGAAGGCAAATGACGTGTTGGCCTTGATTGTAAGGGGATTGAAGTACAAGAATAAAGAGGTCTTGCTACAATTATACAGGGCTCTGGTGAAACCACCCATGGAGTACTGTGTGCAGTTTTGGTCTTCATATTTAAGGAAGGATATACTTGCATTGGAGGCAATACAGCAAATGTTCACTAGATTGGTCCCTGAAATGAGAAGGCTGTCCTTTGATGAGAGGCTGAGTAAATTGGGTCTATGTTCTCTGGAGTTTAGAAGAATGAGAGATGATCTCATTGAAACCTACAAGATTGTGAAGGGGTTGACAGGTTAGACACTGAGAGGTTGTTTCCCCTGGTTGGGAAATCTAGAACACGGGGGCACAGTCTCAGGATAAGGGGGACGATCATTTAGGACTGAGATGAGGAAAAATTTCTTCATTCAAAGAATTATGTGTCTTTGGAATTTTCTACCCCAGGGAGTTGTGGATGCTTCATCATTGAATATATTTAAGGCTGGGATAGACAGATATTTGGTCTCTCAGGGAATCAAGGGGCATGGGGAGCAGGCGGGAAAGTGGAGTTGAAGCCAAAGATCAGCCATGATCATGTTAAATGGCAGAGCAGACACAATGGGTCATATGGTCTACTCCTGCTCTTATTTCTTCAGTTCTTGGGTATTTCATTAATACTGGAGAAAACTGATGAAATCTCAGGCTCAGAGAGACTGCTTTTGAAGCTTTCAGCTGATCTACAGATTTTGGAGGCGGAAACAATTTTTATTTTTAATTGTAATTTTATTGGCATAGACTGGTCCCTCCCATCTCACCCAGCCAATCAGATGGCAAAGAGTCATGTCAGAAAGATAGGATCAGTGAAGATTTTGGTTCTCCAGGAAGAACAGCATGTTCAGAAAGTGCACATTAGTTAAATGTCATTGGACAAAACTTACCTATATAGAAAGTAAATCTACTCAGTATATTGCAAGTGTGTTGATTTTTTTTCTTTGCTACTGGCCCAGTAAGATGACTGATTTTCATATAGTAAACCCTGGTTTCTGGGGTGTTATTGCACAGGAAATGGATTGGCAATCCATAGCTGTGGGTCTCTGCATCTATTATATATGTTTTCCATTTCCAATGGTCCAGCAAAAGGGGTGAGAATACTTCCCTCTGAAGCAGTTGAGAGCTCCATCATAATAATCAAATGACATTGGAATAATGTAACAAAATATCCTGTATCTTTTTCAATGTTTACATTGAGTCTACACTACATCCAAAATATGCTATTTAAATAAGCATGCATGTACTGAATTGTATAAGGAGCTGGTGTTAGGTTTTCATAAACCTTGATGCCAATTGGTCTCCTACTACCATTACTGAGACTAATGAGTTTCCCAATGGGGATCTCCCTTTCTGAAGTACTTATAAAGAGTAAAAGGGTTTTCTGGACAGGTCAAGTTATTTCTGCCAACAGCAAGAGGTGGTCTGTGCCCTTCTTCCAGTACCTGCACACACATCCGTTCAGGCAGAGGTGACCATATTATGTTTTGATAGATGTAGTCGGAACATAGGAACATTAAGAACAGGAATGGGCCATTCAGCCCTCAAACCTGCTCCATAACTCAATTAGATCATAGCTGATCTGTACCTCAGCTTCAGTTACCTGCCTTTGCTCCATATCCCTTTTTTTTATATTCGTTTCATGGGATTTGGGCATCGCTGGCCAGGCCAGCATTTATTGCCCATTCCTAATTGCCCGTGAGTAGGTGGTTGTGGGCTGCCTTCTTGAACTGCTGCAGTCCATGTGGGGCAGGTACACCAACAGTGCTATTAGGAAAGGATTTACAGGATTTTGACCGGGCGACAGTGAAGGAACGGCGATATAGTCCAAATTAGGATAGCATGTGACTTGGAGGGGAACTTGCAGGTGGTGGTGTTCCCAAACATCTGCTGCCCTTGTCCTTCTAGGTGGTCGTGGGTTTGGAAGGTGCCTCCTGTGTAGCCTTGGTGCATGGCTGCAGATGGTACACACAGCTGCCACTGTGCGTCAGGAGTGAACGTTCGTGGACGAGATGCCAATCAAGCAGAAGAGGATGAGGAAATGGAAGAAATTAGATTACAGGAGCTTAGAATAAAGCATCACAGGAAATATTTATTTGCAACATGTGGTTGCCCAATCAATATGATTTGTAGACCTAGAAGTGCTTAGGTAAAAGCAAAATACTGCAGATGCTGTAAATCTGAAATAAAAACAACAAATGCTGGAAATACTCAGCAGGGAAGGCGGTGGCGTAGTGGTAATGTCACTGGACTGGTAGTACAGCGTCCAAGCTAATGCTCTGGGTACATGGGTTTGAATCCCACCATGGTAGAAGGTGTTAATAAAAAATCTGGAATTAAAAAAGCTAGTCTAATGGTGACCATGAAATCATCGTTGATTGTTGCAAAACCCATCTGGTTCATTCATATCCTTGAGGGAAACAAATCTGCTATCCTTACCTGTTATGTCCTACATGTGACTTGAGACCCACAGCAATGAGGTTGACTCTTAACTGCCCTCTGAAATGGCCTAGCAAGCCATTCAGTGCAAGGGCAATTAGGGATGGGCAATAAATGCTGGCCGAGCCTGTGATGCCCACATGCCATAAAAAAGCAGGTCTGGCAGCATCTGTGGAGAGAGAAGCAGCATTAACGTTTCAGATCTGTGACCAGCTTCTCAGCTGAGTATTTCCAGCACTTTCTGCTTTTATTTTAGGTCTTACTTAGCATTTTCTGCCAATTAGTGCCTTAGACGATTGTGGAGGTGATTGTGAAATTATGCCTGTAACTGGTGGGAAAAATGCTGCCCACTTCAACAAGGAAACAATCATTGTCACTGGCAACTAAAGTGGCCACTGCAATAATTTTTTTCTTGTCTTTGGACCTTCCAAGTAGCATCAGATTACCCTTGTCACATCAGTTAAGGCAGCGGCTTACCACTGTATAAAGATCATATTTGCTCTCTTCAGACAGGCCTAGCAGTTTATTATATATAAAAACAAGAAATGCTGTGTATACTCAGCAGGTCTGGCAGCATCTGTGGAGAGCATAGCAGAGTTTATTAGCTTCCTCAGGGAACTAACTAATTCTAAAACTAGCAGAGTTCCATAGATGGAACTCATGATGGAACCTGGGGTACCAAAAACACCATATGATAACACCACCCCCACCCCCAACCCAATTTTATGAATAGTGACGGGTTTCATTCAATTGACAAGTAGCTGGTACGCAAAGCCACTCATCTCATCCTGCACATTGATACTCATTACTCTGGAAGATGCCATTATGCTTTCATCATGTATCAGTCTATCATATCAGATCAGATGACCTAATACTATAGAATACTTGATTGGAGATCAGGGTTTTACAGTCCAGACATCATTCATGACTTTAGTGTGGTATCTGCAGACATAGAGGAAGAACAGATATAATGAGACCTATGGAACTACAAGAAATGTGATAGAGCAGACCATAGGCATTCTGAAATCTCACTTTAGATTGCTACTTCTTGAAGCTGAAGTGAATGATGAATATGAAGAAGGTCTTACAACCAGGTGAGAAATGTGTCTAGGAGTCTTTTGCTGTCTTTACCTGGTCTTATTGTGACAGGGTTTTATTTTAAACACACTGTGTTTTGAGCTCCCTTTTTGTGCATCCTTGTTCACAACTTTCCAATTATAAGGCAAAGAAATTAGCACAAACAGGCTTTCTTTGGTCTAAATAAGAAAGATTAAATTTATTAAACCTTAAACTTAAACTTTAATATGGTTCATGCCTTTGGATATACAACGCGCCCATGCTAGCATGCACATGCGATATAAACATGCAGATAGGAACAGAAAAGAGTAGAGGAAAAGATAAGTAGACCAGTATGAGGCACTATCTTGTTACTGTTTCTCGAGCTCACTGTAGTCCTTGATTGAAGATATCGTCTTGCGTTTTGTTGGAGCCCAGTAATCTTCTTCAAACCTTGTTCACGTAGGAAACCTTTGTCTCTTTGAGTTTCACATGTTTTCACAAGATTCAGTTCCATGGGAAAGATGAGGGCAGGCAGACAGGAGAGGAAATGTTCTCAGTCCATGAGCACACAGCTCTGTTTAAATCCCTTTGTCGGGAATTCAAATTTTTAAAAAAACTCCCAGCAGGTTAGTCATGTGACTAGCTCCTTATAAAGAACAGTCTCTTCAACATACTTTGTTAGAAGTTCAAATTCTCTGCAACAGCCAGTTAGTCATGTGCCTAAAACTGGTCTGACCTCTTCTGTGTATTGGGGAAGCAACCACTGGGTCCCCATTGTTTCAACATTGCCTGGTACTATGTAAATGTCCTTCCAGTCAGGGCTTGCAATTTTTAAGTTTTTGTTCATGTGATGAAATACTGTGTGCCTCAATCTTGGCAGGTGGGGGGGTTTGCCTGACAAAGGTAAAAACTGTCTTCTATACATTAGTAGTTGCGTAAGCAGGAGAGGAGATAGAACCAGAGAGACGCTCTGTAAATTTGACAGACCATATAAAATTTTCTTCCATTCCAACACCCACCTCCAACAATTTCACAAAGATATGCATTCTCCAAGGTTTCTGTAACTTGCCTCCATAATACAGAAGTAACATTGTTATACATTATCCAAGTCCACTACATTGAAAATATCCACATAGCCAAACTCTGAAGTTTAATTGGTGAAAAAAATGTTTATTTTCTAGAACAAAAAGGATCCAATAATTTCTGACTGATTAACTGCAACTATTTCTACTGCAACATGGCTTGGCGATGTGAGCCGCATGGAAGATAGCAGGATCCCCAAGGACACTTTGTACAGCGTCAGTGGTATCAGACCCATCGGCCATCCATGTCTCCACTTTAAAGATGTTTGCAAACACGACATGAAGTCCTGCAACATTGACCACAAGTCATGGGAGCCAGTTGCCAGCCATCGCCAGAACTGGCAGTCAGCTATAAAGGTGAGGCTGAAGAGAGGCAAGTCGAAGAGACTCAGCAGTTGGCAGGAAAAGAGACAGAAGTGTAAGGAGAGAGCCAACTGTGTAACAGTCCTGACAACCAACTTCACCTGCAGCCCCTTTGGAAGAGTCTGTCACTCTCAAATTGGCCTTTATAGCCACTCCAGGCGCTGCTCCACAAATCACTGACAACCTCTAGGTGCTTACCCATTGTCTCTTGAGACAAGGAGGCCAAAAAGGAAAAAAGGATTTGTTTTCTTCTTTCATGTGATGTGGGCATCGCTGGCAATGCCAGTGTTTGTTGCCCATCCCTAATTGCCCTTGAACTGAGTGGCTTGCTAAACCATTTGACAAGGTCCCTCACGGCAGACTGGTACAAAAGGTGAAGTCACACGGGATCAGAGGTGAGACGGCAAGATGGATATAGAACTGGCTCAGTCATAGAAGACAGAGGGTAGCAGTGGAAGGGTGCTTTTCTGAATGGAGGGATGTGACTAGTGGTGTTCCGCAGGGATCAGTGCTGGGACCTTTGCTGTTTGTAGTATCTATAAATAATTTGGAGGAAAATGTAGCTGGTCTGATTAGTAAGTTGGTGGACGACACAAAGGTTGGAGGAGTTGCGGATAGTGATGAGGATTGTCAGAGGATACAGCAGGATATAGATCGGTTGGAGACTTGAGCGGAGAAATGGCAGATGGAGTTTAATCTGGACAAATGTGAGGTAATGCATTTTGGAAGGTCTGCTGCAGGTGGGAAGTATACAGTAAATGGCAGAACCCTTAGGAGTATTGACAGGCAGAGAGATCTGGGCGTACAGGTCCACAGGTCACTGAAAGTGGCAACGCAGGTGGATAAGGTAGTCAAGAAGGCATACGGCATGCTTGCCTTCATCGGTCGGGGCATAGAGTATAAAAATTGGCAAGTCATGCTGCTGCTGTACAGAACTTTAGTTAGGCCACACTTAGAATATTGCGTGCAATTCTGGTCGCCACACTACCAGAAGGACGTGGAGGCTTTGGAGAGGGTACAGAAGAGGTTTACCTGGATGTTGCCTGGTCTGGAGGGCATTAGCTATGAGGAGAGGTTGGATAAACTTGGATTGTTTTCACTGGAACGACGGAGGTGGAGGGGCGACATGATAGAGGTTTACAAAGTTATGAGTGGCATGAACAGAGTGGATAGTCAGAAGCTTTTTCCCAGGGTGGAAGAGTCAGTTACTAGGAGACATAGGTTTAAGGTGAGAGGGGCAAAGTTTAGAGGGGATGTGCGAGGCAAGTTCTTTATACAGAGGGTGGTGAGTGCCTGGAACTTGCTGCTAGGGGAGGTGGTGGAAGCAGGTACGATAGCGACGTTTAAGAGGCATCTTGACAAATACATGAGTAGGATGGGAATAGAGGGATACGGTCCCCGGAAGTGCAGAAGGTTTTAGTTTAGGCAGGCATCAAGAACGGCGCAGGCTTGGAGGGCCGAATGGCCTGTTCCTGTGCTGTACTGTTC
Organism: Heterodontus francisci; assembly: GCF_036365525.1. Classification (NCBI taxonomy): domain Eukaryota; kingdom Metazoa; phylum Chordata; class Chondrichthyes; order Heterodontiformes; family Heterodontidae; genus Heterodontus; species Heterodontus francisci. Next base: position 45,714,540 of record NC_090375.1, read on the forward strand.
TTTGTTCTTTTGTTCTTTGTATTTCAGAGGGCAGTTAAAAGTCAACCACATTGCTGGAGTCACAATTAGACCAGACCAGGTAAGGATGGCAGATTTCTTTCCCTGAATGACATTAGTGACCCAAATGCACTTTTATCACAATCAATGATAGTTTCCTGGCACCATTACTGAGACTAGCTTTCAAGTCCAGATTTCAATTAACTAATTGAATTTTATTAATTAATTGAATTTAAATTCCACTAGCCATGTCTACCATGCTGTATCACCATGTCTACTATTTGTGCCAGCTACCTTAATTGCTCTAGGTCTTAAGCTCCTCCTTCTATCAGCTGCTTCCTGAGTGATGCAAGGTTGAGAGTTGCGGGGATTGGAAGATTCCCCCAGAGCCTTTGAGAATGGAGGTGACTCATGTCAGTGGAGCAGTGGGACCTATTTGCAATTGTTATCCCAATGGCATTGGGATTTCTGAGCTTAGGCCTGAAGCTTCATCAGACATACTGTCAACCATCATGAGAAACAACTAAGTCTGTTACCGCTCCTTGCAGCTCACTGCTGCAGGGCACAGGCTCAAATCTGGTCAATTTAATAACCTATCTTGGAAGTTGTTGTGGTTCAGTCTCATCTTCAAAGATTCAATTGGAGCACTGGTAGCTGCCACTCCAGAAGCCATCAATGCCCTTAGAGTTTCTTCCCGGCACTGTGTTGCCACAGAAACCTTCTGGACTTTCATTCTGTCCAGAGTGTTCAGAATGTCATGAGATGCTCCCTGCAATGTTTTGCAGATGTATGAAATGGACTTTTCCAACTGTCTAGTCATCACAATCATAAGTATGGAAACCAACTCCATTGCCAGTACATGTGATCTATGCTCCCTAGTCATAGTTTTTGGAAGGCTGAGCCCTTGGGTTCCTTAGGTGTGGATAGTTGCTTTGTCAATCTTAATACAGAATTGACTCTGTCTCCCTTTTTCACTCCCATAGTAGTTTTACTTCTTTGACATTGCCCCACATAATTAATGAGGGCTAGTCCAAGAAACGTCAGTGGGTTAGCTGTGGAATCACATTAATTGTGTGACCCACTGCTATCTCACCAATGGGATGAGAATTCAGCTTTTCACTTCCAGTGAAAATTGTTCAAAAGTAGTCGGGGTAATTTTGCAAATTGTATTCTCAGCCTCATTTGATCTAAATGTCTACAGGTCCAGCTATTTTGTGCAGAACCTCTGGACAATTTTCATGGATCAGTCTGGATGATATCCGAGATGCTTGATAATCCCATATGCAGCACAGGCTGAAAATCATCCTCAAAAACCATATGATCCAACACTCAAGAGTTGACTATATTCCAGACCATATTTGAGCCAAGCCAACTTTAAGAGTAGATTGCAATTCAGCTCCCATGTCAGCTGAATCAACATGCAGAGCAAGCTGTAAGCCAGCCCATATGTTAGTTGTGCAAACCAACAGAGCGGTTGGAAAACAGCCTTGTTATCTGAAGTAATATTGGAAAAGTTGATCTGAAAATTACCTAGAGTGAGTCACCTCTGATGGAATTGTAATTACTGGCTCTTAATTCATCGCTGCATGAGAAAATGTTAAAACAGGAGCCACAGGCAGCAATTCAGATTACATCAATAAATATTTAACCCTTAGCTCACCTTAAAGCCATTGAGCCTGAAATTATGCCATTGGATACGAGTGCAAAAATACTTAATGCATTCAGCTGAAATTCCTATCTCTGCTATTTGTGTGGCAGTGTTGCTTATTTATTTTAAACAGCTAAATTCCTCTGCACAGATAGTGGAATATCGGAGAAGTGCATAATACACTCATGCCATGGAACAGGATTTCAGGACTATTAAGTCCATAATATAACACTAATTTTTTGGGGGGGTGGAATTCTTGTCTTTGGGTTGGGACCTCTGCCTGCCCCTCCTAGCCGCTCCAGCCCAGACCCAATCTCCTGGAGCGGTACCCATGCCCTGATATTTACAGAGAGGTGGGGAGAAAGCAAAAGACACAGGAAGTGGCTGAAGAACCCGGCAAGTCCTGGGATATGGACGCCCTGGCAAATTTAATGGCACAACCATGTCATCATTTTTAAATTGACAGGCTGGCAGCAAGCTTCCAGGCAGGAAAGCAAGCATCTGGGGGCTGTCGCCAGGGATCCATGGAATGCTCCAAGGCAATTGGGTGGGGAGCAGTCTACAGAACGGGCCTTTGGGTGGTGGGGAGTGGCGGGAGAGGGAGAGGCCATCAAGGGTTGGGCGGGGGCAAGGTTGGTGATCGTTGCAGGGGCGAGAGAGTGTCTGTGAACAACAAAAGGAGGCCAAACGATTCCTGAATGGCCAGGGGGAGCACCTGTGCTCCTCCTAGCCAATAAGGAGTGTTATAAAAGGCAATTACCATCTAGAGCTGGCATCTCCCCTCTCTGTTTCACTGTTGGGAAACGCATAGGGCAGCAGTTAATTTAAATCAGCCTCCCAATTGCACTGTGACGGCCTGATTTAAATCATAGAATCCTAGAATGACAGAGCACAGAAGGAAGCCATTCAGTCCATCGTGCCTGTGCCAGATCTTTGAAAGAGCTATCCGATTAGCCCCACTCCCCTCCTCTTTCCACATAGCCCTGCAATTTCTTCCTTTTCAAGTATTTATCCAATTGTCTTTTGAAAGTCATTATTGAAGCTGTTTCCACTGCCCTTTCAGGCAGTAAATTCCTGATCATAAAAACTCACTGAGTAATGGAAACTTTCATGTTTCACATAAATTTTGTTCCTGACGTTGCCTTTGTTTTTTTTTTGACAATTACCTTAAATCTGTGTCCTCTGGTTACTGATATTTCTGCCCCGCCAAACTTTGAACACCTCTATCAAATCTCCCCTTAACCTTCTCTGCTCTAAGGAGAACAACCCATTTTATTTCTTCTTTCCATGGACCATGTCACTTAGAAAGGCACAGGTTAATCAAGGATAGTTAGCATGGATTTGTTAAGGGAAGATCTTGTTTGACCAACTTGATTGAATTTTTTGAAGAAGTAACAAGGAAGCTAGATGAGGGTAGTGTAGTTGATGTGGTCTACATGGATTTTAGCATGGCTTTTGACAAGGTCCCACATGGCAGACTGGTTACAAAAATAAGATCCCATGGGATCCAGGTAAATGCAGCAAGGTGGATACAAAATTGGCTCAGTGGCAGGAAACAAAGGGTAGTTGTTGATGGGTGATTCAGCAACTGGAGGGCTGTTTCCAGTGGTGTTCCGCAGGGCTCAGTACTGGGATCCCTGCTTTTTGTGGTATATATTAACAATTTGGATGTAAATGTAGGGGCATGATCAAGAAGTTTGCAGATAACACAAAGATTGGCCGTGTGGTAGATAGCAAGGAGGATAACTGTAAGCTGAAGGAAGATATTGATGGTCTGGTCATATGGGCAGAAAAGGGGCAAATGGAATTCAACCTGGAGAAGTGTGAGGTGATGCATTTGGGGAGGTCAAATAAGGCAAAGGAATACACGATAAATGGGAAAGTACTGAGAAGTGTAGAGGAAGTGAGGGACCTTGGAGTGAATGTGCACAGATCCCTGAAGGTAGCAGGACAGGTCGATAAGGTGGTTAAGAAGGCATATGGAATCCTTTCCTTTATTAGCCGAGGTAAAGAATATAAGAGCAAGGAGGTTATGCTGGAACTGTATAAATCATTAGTTAGGCCACAACTTGAGTACTGTGTGCAGTTCTGGTCACCTCATTACAGAAAGGATGTAATTGCACTAGAGAGGGTACAGAGGAGATTTACAAGGATATTGCCAGCACTGGAAAAATGCAGCTTTGAGGAAAGATTGGATAGGCTGGGGTTGTTCTCCTTGGAACAGAGAAGACTGAGGGGAGATCTGATTGAAATGTACAAAATTTTGAGGGGCCTGAATAGAGTGGAGGTGAAAGGTCTATTCACCTTAGCAGAGAGGTCAGTGACGAGAGGTCATAGAATCGCTGCCTGAAAGGGTAGTTGAGGCAGAGATCCTCAACTCATTCAAAAGGAGTCTGGATTATGCACCTCAAGTGCTGTAATCTGCAGGGCTGCAGACCAAATGCTGGAAGGTTGGATTAGAATAGGTGGATCGTTTTTCGGCCGGCACAGACACAATGGGCCAAGTGGCCTCTTTCTGTACCTTAACCGTTCTATGATTCTAATGTCCTGCATCTCTGATACTAATCTCATAAATCTTCTCTGTGCCCTCTCTAAGGCCTTGACGTGCTTCCTTTTTTAAAATTCTTTCATGGCATGTGGGCATTGCTGGCAAGGCTAGCATTTGTTGCCCATCCCTAATTGCCCTTGACAACTGAATGACTTGCTAGGCCATTTCAGAGGGCAGTTAACAGTCAACCACATTGCTGTAGGTCTGGAGTCACATATCGGCCAGACGAGGTAAGGATGGCAGATTTCCTTCCCTAAAGGACATCAGTGAACCAGATGGGTTTTTATGACAATCAATGATAGTTTCATGGTACCATAAAAGCTTTCACCTGCAGATTTTATTAGTTTACATTCCACCAGCTGCCATACTGGGAACTGAACCTATGCCCCCAGGGCATTAAGCTGGATTACTAGTTCAGTAGCATTACCCTACACCACCATCTCCCCTTCGTATTGTTCAGAAATGTCCACAATACTACATGTGGGCCTAACCAATATTTTGTAAAGATCTAGCATAATTTTCTTGCTCTTGTACTCTGTGCCTCTATTTATAAAGCCAAGTGGTGAGAAATCTCAATCAGTAGCGCCTGTTGGCCAAAATGACATCTGCCAGGCACGCATACCTTCGGGCCATTCTCACTGGATGCCACATTGGTGAGGGTGTTAACACAGGCATAGTGAACGGCCACCGGAAACGTGCAGAGCAGGCAGATCATGACATTGCTGCTTTGATAACAGTGGTGCCAATTTGGACCTCAACGCTCCAGCTAATGCCCTCTCTTAACCTCATACAGCTGAATATGCATTCAGAACAGCCCAACCACTGCTAATTAAAGGGATCATTAATTGCTTATAGGTTAGTTGTTGGTTGATTTATTCTGGCTGTTACTTTTATTTTGCAATTGTTTGGCATTTTTTATCATTGTTTCAAGTTATCAAACTCTAAAGGGCAGGTATTTTTATTTATTTATTCGTTCATGGGTTCTGGGCATCGTTGGCTAGGCGAGCATTTATTGCCCATCCTTAATTGCCCTTGAGAAGGTGGAGGTCATCAGCCTTCCTGAAATGCTGCAGTCCTTGGGGTGTAGGTACACCCACAGTGCTGTTAGGGAGTTCCAGAATTTTGACCCAGTGACAGTGAAGGACCAGTGATACAGTTCCAAGTCAGGATGATTTGTGGCTTGGAGGGGAACTTGCAGGTGATGATGTTCCCATGCATCTGCTGGCCTTGTCCTTCCAGGTGGAAGAGGTCACGGGTTTGGAAAGTGCCGTCGAAACAGCCTTGGTGAGTTGCTGCAGTGCATCTTGTAGATGGTACACACTGCTGCCACTGTGCGTCGATGGTGAAGGAAGTGAATATTGAAAGTGGTGGATGTGGTGCCAATCAAGCTGGCTGCTTTGTCCTGGATGGTGTCGAGCATCTTGAGTTTTGTTGGAGCTGCACCCATCCAGGGAAATGGAGAGTATTCCATCACACTCCTGACTTGTGCCTTGTAGATGGCGGACAAGCTTGGCGAGTCAGGAGGTGAGCTACTCGCCGCAGAATTCCCAGCCTATGACCTGCTCTTGTAGCCACTGTTCTTATATGCTGGTCCAGTTCAGTTTCTGGTCAATGGTAACCCCAGGATGTTGGTAATGGGGGATTCAGTGATGGTAATGCCATTGAATGTCAAGGGGAGATGGTTAGATTCTCTCTTGTTGGAGATGGTCATTGCCTGGCACTTGTGTGGCACGAATGTTACTTGCCACTTATCAGCCCAAGCCTGGATATTGTCCAGGTCTTGCTGCATCTGGACACGGGCTGCTTCAGTATCTGAGGAGTTGTGAATGGTGCTGAACATTGTGCAATCATCAGCAAACATCCCCACTTCTGAACATATGGTGGAGGGAAGGTCATTGATGAAGCAGTTGAAGATGGTTGGACCTAGGACACTACCCTGAGGAACTCCTGCAGTGATGTCTTGGCACCGAGATGATGGACCCCCAACCATCGTCCCTTGTGCTAGGTATGTCTCCAATCAGCGGAGAATTTTCCCCAATTCCCGTTGACTCCAGTTTTGCTAGGGCTCCTTGATGCCATACTTGGTCAAATGCTGCCTTGATGTGGCAGTCACTCTCACCTCACCTCTGGAGCTCAGCTCTTTTGCCCATGTTTGGACAAAGGCTATAATGAGGCCAGGAACTGAGTGGCCCTGGCGGAACCCAAACTGAGCGCCAGTGACCAGATTATTGCTGAGCAAGTGCCATTTGATAGCACTGTCGACGACACATTCCATCACTTTACTGATGATCGAGAGTAGACTGATAGGGTGGTAATTGGCCTGGTTGGATTTTTCCTACTTTTTGTGTACAGGACATACCTGGGCAATCTTTCACATTGGGAGGTAGATGCCAATGCTGTAGTTGTACTGGAACAGCTTGTCTAAGGGCATGGCAGGTTCTGGAGCACAAGTCTTCAGTTCTATTTATTATGACTGAGGTGGGAGGAGTGCATTATCTTTTCTAATTCCACTTCTCCGCAAATCATAACATGTAATTAAAGGTTTACCCAGTTACCGATATGGTCAATTATATACTCTAATCTTTATCCCAGAATAAAATAAACCAAACAGGAAAATAAAGAGAGTTTCTCTGCGGAGCTCTTCTACAAAAAAAAAACACACAAAAGGCATACTTTGGCCAAATACTTGCTAATTCTTGAAGAAAAAGATAAAATATGGAAAGATGTCAGTTGTCCCTTTTCGCCTGGGATCTTTTCTGGAGCAGTTCATTCTGGAGATGTTGAGAAGTAGTCTGGTAGGCTTTCCAGGAGAAATGTGGCATCAGGGGTTTCAGTTGTCCCACTCTGGATTCACAGGTTTTTCAAAGAGGTAGAGAAAGATAAGCTCGTGTGTTATCTCGCAGCAGGCTGACCTCCAACAGCCTTCAAACACAGTCCACACCCCAGATGAACCATATAATATCTGAGAAGTGGATCCCCAAACAGCAAGTCAGAACCTCCTGACTACTATAAATTGTGACGTCACTTCTCTGTAAACATCTCCCCTAAGTCTCCAAAATTTCTGTTGTTTATTGAGTTTAAGGCATGTGACAGCCAGTAAAGGTTTGTTTTCAAACTAGACCTTTCCGTGACCCTTGTAAAAAAAACAAATCCATGGCGTCTTTTCGGTTTTCCCTAATAAACCAATATTCATGATTTTAAAATACAAATACTCAAATATTTTTGAAAATAGAAACACTTTCATAATGTATTGCTGGAATGTTGTCAGGACCTTTGCAGTATCCAGTGCCTTCAGCTGTTTCATGTTATCATGTGGAGTGAATCGGATTGACTGAAGACTGGCATCTGTGAAGCTGGGGCCTCAGGAGGAGGCCAAGATGGATCATCCACTTGGCACTTCAGGCTGAAGACAGATGCAACTGCTTCAGCCTTGCCTTTTGGCTCCCCCATCATTGAGGATGAGGATATTTGTGGAACCTCCTCCTCCTGTTAGTTGTTGAATTGTCCACCACCATTCACGGCTGGATGTGGTAGGACTGAACAGCTTAGATCTGATCCATTGGTTGTGGAATTGCTTAGCCCTGTCTATCACGTGCTTTTTTTACTGTTTGGCATGCAAGTAGTCCTGTGTTGTAGCTTCACCAGGCTGACACCTCATTTTTTGATATGCCTGGTGTTGTTCCTGGCATGCCCTCCTGCACTTTTCATTGAACCAGGGCTGGTCCCCTGACTTCATGGTAGTGATAGAATGGGGGATATGCTGGGCCATGAGGTTACAGATTGTGATGGAATACAATTCTGCTGCTGTTGATGGTCCACAGTGCCTCATGGATGCCCAACTTTGAGTTGCTAGATTTGTTTGAAATCTATCCCATTTAGCACAGTGGTAGTGCCTCACAACATGATAGAGAGTATCCTCAATGTGAAGATGGGACTTTGTCTCCTCAAGGGTTGTGCAATGGTCACTCCTACCAATATTGTCATGGACAGATGCATCTGAATGTAGACTGGCGGGGACAAAGTCAAGCAGGTTTTTCCCTCTTGTTGATTCCCTCACCACCTGCTGCAGACCCAGTCTAGCAGCTATGTCCTTTAGGACTCAGCCAGCTAGCTCAGTAGGGGTGCTACCGAGCCACTCTTGATGATGGACATTGAAGTCCCCCACTCAGAGTGCATTCTATGCCCTTGCTACCATTAGTGCTTCTTCCAGTTGGTGTTCAACATGGAAAAGCACTGATTCATCAGCCGACGGGTTGGGGTGGGGTGGGGTGGGGGTGCAGTAGTTGGTAATAAGCAGGAGGTTTCCTTGTCCACCCTTGAGCTGATGCCATGAGACTTCATGGGGTCTGCAGTCAATGTTGAGGACTCCCAGGGCAACTCTCTCCCAACTGTCCATTGTACCGCCACCTCTGCTGGGTCTGTCCTGCCGGTAGGACAAGACATATCCAGGGATGGTGATGTTGGTGTCAGGGACATTGTCTGACTTTGTGTGGCAGGTGCTCAAGGATTTTTTGCTGACTTCATATTGTATAATATGGTATACTGGACATTGGATTGTTTCTGGGGTTAATATGCTAATCATACTATATACCTCATAACAGGAAGTGATGTAACACCACATGTGTAGATCCCTGGCGTGCAGTCTTGGAAGATGTAAGCCATAGCATTAAGATGTGTTTAGATAAAGCTTCTAATTCTTTTAACCCATCAGATGCTGTTCTGTACTAGACTAACAGTAACCAGAATATTATACAAATCAATTGCTCCCAGACAGCATGCACTAGTAGGCATTCCCCTTGGAATACAGCATGACTTGGAGAGTGAACAAAAGCCAAACAGAGCAGCACAGGCTACTGGAAGATGCAGGAGAAGAAGTGGGAAAAGGGCTCTCAGCAGGACACCATAGCTGCGCAGGGTCTCCAGAGAATAGTTCTGCTCCCTGAATCTCAGCAAGGAATAATGTGTGCGATGTTTGCACTTCAGTAGGGAACTCTTCCACCCGCTGCAGCCACACCTGCAATCTCAAAACAGGGCAAGTACCACGTTGCGAGTGGCTGTGAAGTTGACTGTAAAGATAAACTTTTTATGCTTCTGGCTCCTTCCAGACTGGAGTTGGAGGTATTTGCAATATCTTGCAGTTTTCCATCCACTGTTGTGTGAGACAGGTCACTGCGGCTCTCTATATCAAATGAGAGAAGTAGGCAGAAAGAGCACATGGCTTTGCTAGGAGAGCAGGCCTCCCCAAAGTGCAGGGTACCACTGGGTTAGGGTTAAGGTTCATCACGTTCATCGCTTTGTGGGCACCGCATGTAAAGTCCACCCTACACTGCAAAAAAAAGGGATTCGATTCCCTCAACATCCAGCTGGAGTGAGACCATAGGTAGCGAATCATGTAGGTCAATTCCCGTTATCCTGACAGCAGTCATGATGCCTTCATTCTATAGCAGTCCACTGTGCAAGCTGCATTTTGAGCCACCACAGCAAACCAGAAAGTGGCTACTGAGTGACGAGGGCTATCGGCTAACAGCATGCCTGATGATTCCTGTGTGCAAACCATACATACAATAGAAAGTTATTCTGCCACATGAAATTCGATAAACAGACCATTGATGTGCCGTAACAATGCTTCTGCTGCTTGGACTGCTCTGGAGGAGCCCTGCCTTAATTGGCAAAGCAGCTGTCAGGATTCTTCATGTTCTGCTGCATGCTGCACAACCTCGCCACCACGAGGGAACAGCCCTTGCCACCAGCTATATGACAAGCAGTTCAGGAGCATGTTGAGGAAAGGAAGGTGGAAGAGGAAGAGAGGACATAACCTAGACAGTTCCTTTCTGGCCATGCTGCCCATGAAGAACTCACCCAATGCGATACCAGTAACCAAGACCCCAATTCCCCATTCACTAACATCCCACCCCTTACCCTCCCTCTGTTCCTGGCCATCACAGCGTCTCTCAGGAAGACAGCATTTGTTCTTCCACCTTTGCCACTCTGCCAGTGCCCTGGCTGTTGCCTGAAAGTCAGCCAGCCAGCCCAGGCTGTTACTGCTCATACCACAATGGTTCTGAATGTGGAATCGAGTGATGGTGCTATGCCTTCGGCATCACTGTCTTCTTGCTGTTTCTTCACTGCCTGGTCAGGTTGCTCTTCTTGGGTATCTGAAATGAGAAAGACAGAAGGAAAGGGTTCTGATGGGGAATAGGGAAAGTAAGAGATGCATACTTACAAAATCTGCTGCATGCAAATCAGAAGAGATTGTGGGATAAGGCAGAGGTGGGATGCGAGAAGGAGGTTTAGATGTGAGGATACTGTCATCTTCGATGGTTTCAGCCCCTCCACTGGTCACAGCCCCAGCACTGGGCATCTCAGTAATGATGACCATCATCTCCTCCATAGGTTCAGGATAGGCAGGTGTGCCTGTCCTCCTCTGGTTAGCTCCTGCTGCCTTTGGTTATGCACTACTTTGTCCTGCAATGGAGAGGGAAGAGTGTCATTGATTGCAATCTGTTTGGCTGATGTGGCTGTCATGGCTGAATAGTTGGCAGTGGGTACAAGCTGCGTAATGTAGGTGTGAGGATTGCAGAAATGCTAAGTGTGTGTGATGGTGTGGTGTAGTATATGAATATCAGGTATGAGTCCTGATTGATAAGAGATTGTTGGTAGGAATGTAATGGGAGAGTGGTGAATTGAGCAGTATCTGAAGCTACTGGTGCAGTTGGTAGGATATGGCATTTGAAGATGCAATTACTGATCTTGACCATCACAGGCCGATTAGCCTAACATCAGTGCTGGGGAAACATTTAGAGGCATTAATAAGGCACTTGGAAACATATAGTTTAATAAATGAAAGCCAACAGGGATTTGTTAAAGGCAGATCATGTTTGACTAACTTGATTGAGTTCTTTGTTGAAGTAACAGAAAAGGTGGATAAGGATAGTATGGTTGATACGGTGTTTGATAAAGTTACACATAATAGATTATAGCAATAAGAAAAAGGCAATAAAGCTTTAAGAACTCACTTCTTGAAAGCTGAGAAAATGCCTTGTGTTAATTGGCCATTTCATACGAGTGAGCTGAGCGAATGGTATGTTCCCCATGGGAACATTAGGAAACGTGCTCGTCTCATCTCTGTTTATTTCCATAAATTAGAATATTCAAATAAGGCCAATGCATGGCATACTGCATTACTTGAGTGGGAATTCACTAAGCTGGAGCTCCACCTGTTTTTCTGACACTCACTTGGTCTGACCAAGTGAGGAAATTGGATATACATTTGAAAAATAAACATTTTCTGGATTGTAGGGAAAGAGTAGGGGAGCGAGAGTAATTAGATAGCTCTTTCAAAGAGCCAGCATAGGAATAATGTGCTGAATGATTTCCTTCTACACCATAAGATTCTATCATTCTGACCGAGTGAGGAAATTGGATATATACTTAAAAAGAAAAAAATTGTAGGGCTATGGGGAAAGAGCAAGTGAGTGGGACTCATTGGATATTCCTCAAAAAGCTGGCAGGGGTACGATGGGCCAAATGGATACCTTCTATGCTGTAAGATTCTTATCCCGTACCCTGTCACCCACATCATTTAGAAAACCTGCCAACTTCCCAGCAGCAGCTGGACAAAGCCAGACAGTGGCCACTGCCAAATGACTCAAACCAACGAGACATATTAAACAGCACCTACTATAAAACAATCAAAAATGGTTGGCAGATACACCACAGTAATTAAATCAAGGTTTATAATTTCGAGAAAACCCCTCGATTCAATTACAGTCGCATGTCCTGCTGTCAGCTAGCTATTACTTTCCATTTAATTATTGCATTACTGCGCTGCAGCACTGTGTGTAACTTCTTACCTTTTGTGTAAATTTTCAAATGTGTCCTAGCCTACATCACAGTACAAAAATCATCACCAATGCTACCAAAATCTGATACTTTAAAAATATAATCTAACAGCCAGTCTACATTTCGGAGTTGCAGAAGGGGGGTCAAAACAATTTTCAGGTCAAATAGGGTGATAGGGTCGAGGTGCGGGTGGTGGAATATAACTGATCAGGTCCAGAGGAGAATGGCAGGAATATAGATGAAGGGATTTGGAAGAGGAAAGGAGGAGATTGAGGCTAAGGGAGAGAATGAAAAGCAGATGTAGAAGTGATAGGAAGGAGAGAGAAGCAGGAAAGGATAGTAAAGTGCTTTGAGACAACCTAAGGCTGTGGAAGGTGCTATATAAATGCAAAGCTTTCTTTAGGGGAGGGAATATGTGAAGGGGAGAGGCGAACTGGGAAAGGGAAAGAGAACGGGAGGAAAGAGCTTTGAGGAGGAAAAAGAGCGGAAGAGAAGATGGGAAGCAGAGCGGGGAGAAGTGAGGAAGAGATATTGGAAAGGATGAGGAGTGGAGGGGCAAAGAAGGAATAAAAGGAGTTCAAAACAAGATAGGAGAGGGCGAAGATGGAGAAGGGGGTTAAGAAGGTGGCAGGGAGGGAAGAGAGAAGAATGGCGAACAAAGGCAGGGAAAATTTCTCAGCAAGGACAAGTGGCTCCAATTTTCACTTGAGACAGGGAAGGGGTCCACTACAACTCTAGCCAGTGCCTAGAATTCTGCTTTGGGAAGTGGGTGCTGGCCTGCACTTCAGCTTGTCTGATGCTTGAGTGTGGGGGGGGTAGTGAGGAAGGTCATAATTTTAGAAATGTGGGCAGATGTGTGATTTGGCATTTTACGCAGCCACAGGGTACTGAGGACGACACCAGAAATTGTGTCCCAAATGTGTGAGTTCACATGATGAGCAGTTACCTCAAGCTGTTTGGCTATTTCACCCTCAAGTTACTTTTACCTGAGGATATGGACAGAGAGAGAGAGAGAGAGGTTTGTTGACCATGACAAATCTTTTTTAAAAACAGCCATAACAGAATGTAAATCTATTCTATTTCAGCTGCTGATCTGAAAGGTTCGTCCAACAAACCTGTGAGGGGAAGAAGGATTGTGATAGTGATATTGAAAATCCTGTCAAAATATTTACTGCTGCTGTGTGGGACGCCATGCTGAGTGAGTGTGTGACAAGGAAGATGTGGTATCCTTGACAATCACAGCGACACCTAATGGCTTAATAGGGCTAAAGTGATGAAAGATAATAAGAGTAAAGTGATGAAATGTGTGCCCCATGTATTAAGTTTAATCAGTAATAGATGCTGCTAGTTGTAAATTAACATAGGCAAGGAAACCTCCTGCTGATTACCACCTACCATCCTCCCTCAGCTGTTGAATCAGTACTCCTCCATGTTGATCACCACTTGGAGGAAACATTGAGGGTGGCAAGGGCACAGAATGTACTAACAGCTGGGGGCTTGTGCCAAAGTTGGGACAGCTGTCCCACAGACTAGTCAAGCAACAGCCTGACATAGTCATACTTATGGAATCATACCTTACAGAATGTACTCTAGGTGGGGGATTTCAATATCCATCACCAAGAGTGGCTTGGTAGCACCACTACGATCGAGCTGGCCAAGTCCTAAAGGAGATAGCTGCTAGACTGGGTATGCGGCAGCTGGTGAGGGAACCAAAAAGAGGGACAAACATACTTGACCTCGTCCTCACCAATCTGCCTGTCGCAGATGCATCTGTCCATGACAGTATTGGTAGGAGTGACCACCACACAGTCCTTGTGGAGATGAAGTCGCGCCTTCACATTAGGAACCCTCCATCATATCGTGTGGCACTACCACCATGCTTAATGGGATAGATTTTGAGCAGATCTAGCAATACAAAATTGGGCACCCATGAGGCGCTGTGGGCCATCAGCATCAGCAGAATTATACTCGAACACAATCTGTAACCTCATGGCCTGGCATATTCCCCACTCTACCATTACCATCAAGCCAGGAGACCAACTCTGGTTCAATGAAGAGTGCAGGAGGGCATGCCAGGAGCAGCACCAGGCATACCTCAAAATGAGGTATCAACCTGGTGAAGCTACAACACAGGACTACTTACGTGCCAAACTGCATAAGCAGCATGCGATAGAGAGAGCTAAGTGATCTATTAACAAAAGGATCAGATCGAAGCTCTGTAGTCCTGCCACAACCAGCGTTGAATGGTGGTAGACGATTAAACAACTAACTGGAGGAGGTGGCTCCACAAATATCCCCATCTTCAATGATGGGGCAGCCCAGCACATCAGTGCGAAAGATAAGGCTGAAGCATTTGCAACAATCTTCATCCAGAAGTGCCGAGTTGATGATCCATCTCGGCCTCCTCCTGAAGTCCCCAGCATCACAGATGCCAGACTTCAACCAATTCGATTCACTCCACGTTATATCAAGAAACGACTGAAGGCACTGGATACTGCAAAGGCTATGGGCCCTGACAATATTCTGGCTATAGTACTGAAGACCTGAGCTCCAGAACTTGCCGCGCCCCTAGCCAAGCTGTTCCAGTCCAGCTACAACACTGGCATCTACCCGGCAATGTGGAAAATTGCCCAGGTATGTCCTGTACACAAAAAGCAGGACAAGTCCAACCCAGCCAATTACTACCCCATCAGTCTACTCTCAATCATCATAAAGTGATGGAAAGTGTCATCGACAGTGCTATCAAGCAGCACTTGCTTAGCAATAACCTGCTCAGTGATGCTCAGTTTGGGTTCCGCCAGGGCTACTCAGCTGCTGACCTCATTACAGCCTTGGTTCAAACATGGACAAAAGAGCTGAACTCAAGAGGTGAGGTGAGAGTGACTGCCCTTGACATCAAGGCAGCATTTTATGGGGTATAGCATCAAGGAGCCCGAGCACTGCTGGTTGGAATCATGACTAGCACAAAGGAAGATGGTTGTGGTTGTTGGAGGTCAATCATCTCACCTCCAGGACATCACAGCAGGAGTTCCTCAGGGTAATGTCCTAGGCCCAACCATCTTCAGCTACTTCATCAATGACCTTCCTTCAATCATAGGGTCAGAAATGGGGATGTTCGCTAATAATTGCACAATGTTCAGCACCATTCGCGACTCCTCAGATATTGAAGCAGTCCGTGTAGAAATGCAGCAAGACCTGGACAATATCCAGGCTTGGGCTGATAAATAACATTCACGTCACACAAGTTCCAGGCAATGACCATCTCCAATAAGAGAGAATCTAACCATCTCCTTGACATTCAATGGCATTACAATTGCTGAATCCCCCACTATCAACATCCTAGGGGTTACCATTGATCAGAAACTGAACTGGAGTAGCCATATCAATATCATGGCTACAAGAGCAGGTCAGAGGCTAGGAATCCTGCAGCGAGTAACTCACCTCCTGACTCCCCAAAGACTGTCCACCATCTACAAGCTGCAAGGCAGGCATATGATGGGTGTAACACCAACACTCAAGAAGCTCGACACCATCCCAGATAAAGCAGCGTGCTTTATCAGCACACCATTCACCACCTTAAACATTCACTCCCTCCACCACTGGCACACAGTGGCAGTAGTGTGTACTGTATACAAGATGCAATGAGTAACTCGCCAAGCCACCTTCAGCAGCATCTTCCAAACTTGCGACCTCTACCACCGTGAAGGACAAGGGCAGCAGACACGTGGGAATACCCCATCTGCAAGTTCCCCTCCAAGCCGCAGACCATCCTGACTTGGAACTATATCACAGTTCCTTCCCTGTTGCTGGATCAAAAATCTGGAACTCCCTTCCTAACTCCCTACCTACACCATGTGGACCGCAGTGGTTCAAGAAGGTGCCTCACCACCACTTCTCAAGGGCAATTAAGGAAGGGCAACAAATGCTGACCTAGCCAGCAATGCTCACATCCCATGAAAGAATAAAAAAATATAAATAGCTTAGTGAATTACCTTTTAACTTCTCAGTCGTGTTGCTGTTTTGAGACTGTTGTAAATAGCAATGATGTATTGGAGGATGTTGTTGCAACTGTGCTGTATAAGGATGGGTGATCAGCCAGGGCAGCATTTAAATATGATAAAGGCAAGGATGACAGTTTCAGCAGCTGGTAGGTTGAGGTAAGAGTCAAAATGCAGGTAACTCTACAACGGTAGAAGTAGGCAGCCTTTGAGATGGAGAAAATATGGTCTGAGTATTGTTGAAAATAGAGACATGTTGTTGAAGCTTTTCATCTTGCACTCATCAGGACAATACACAAGAATACCAATGTAAGGGAAAACAATGACTTCATTCTCTCTGCTGATTAGTTGACAAGTGAACTCTGGTACAGGCGTTGCCATGGAGAATGTACTAGTTTACAATGACTGACAGTTAACAAAATGCTTTGTTTGAAATTTCAACCAGGCAGCTTGACTCTGATTGGTCAAGGCATTGCCTTGAGAAATGAACCAGTGAATGGAAAATATTGTCTAGAAGTTCAGTTTGGACTTAAGTGGGATTATAAGTTTGTAAACAGACTCGTCCAGCCTGACACAGTGGCCAGGGAGGAGTGTGATGTCTGTAATGAGAGTTTGCGACAGGGGCTAAAGGAACGAGGCTTTGACCATCCCACTGTTTAACTGGCGGAAATTGCAGATGTAGGTAAACAGCATAGAGAGGGAGTGGAGATGTAGAGCTGGAAATTGACCCAATTGTGTAGAATGAAACTTCCATATTACTGAAGGCTACTTGGCTAATGAGGCACTGACAAGTGATTGGTACAAAATTGGTTTATTCTAACCCTTGCACATTACAATCTACAGTACTGTGGTTGTGTGGGGAGGTTTAATTTTCTTAAACACCTCCTTTCTTTCTTATGTGAATAAGGGATATGCCCCAAGAACCTAAAACATTTCTACATGGCACCCAATGAAGACCATCAAACATTTTGATGGCACGTTTGGAAAAAATCATATTTGATTCAAGAGTTGCCCTTCTGTCAGCAATGTACCATCACCTCAGACTTACCACAGCTCTGACTATACCATTCTGACATTTCTGTCTCCCATATTCACTTGTCTTTTTGGCCTCTCTGAGTGAGGTTGCCAAATCAGTGCGAATCGGTGTCAAATTTCACGATGTGTTTATACCATGCCCACTGAACTAGATTGAGACTGTCAAAACCTATTTTACTTTTGAATTTTCAATACTAATCAGAGAGGAGACTTTTATTACATCAAAGCTAGATTTAAACCCAGGTCCAGCTGAAGGACTGAGAGCAGTCAGTTACTTGTTAAAGACTTGCATTTGTCTCCACTGGGTTTTGAACTGTCCTTTGTATTGTAGCTTCGACAGAACAATCAGTATGTTCATGAATCACTGTGGAACTGAATCATGTCTGGACTTGAAAGTTCCCAGTTTAAATCTTTGATCTGCGCCAAGTTAGCTGACAACAGCTGGGGAGGCTTTAGACTTGCTTCAATTAGCCTTTCCAGCCATGGACAATGGAATATGAAAATCAGCCATACATCATCTTTCTCCAGTGACCTATTTTGGAATATGTAATTGGGGGCTGTGATTACCCTCCATAGTCAAATAGCTTGCTGACAAGTGAGTGTAAAAAGGTAATTTAATTGTGGTTGAGCCCAATCCAATCCAATCCTCACCCAATGTAAGTAATTTTGGGCAAAATTTTCAGTGGACTTTGGAGTCAGGAACGGAGGCAGGGGTGAACATAAAATTGGGATGGAACACATCGGACAGGCAGTCCAACATCGTGACATCCCATCTTGATTCTAAAGATAGCGGCAAAGATGGAGGGCGAGTTCAGACGGCAACCCAGCGGTCAGGTAATTAAGATCAGTAAGAGGCCTATTGACCGTGATTTTATTCGTGGGTTTGGATTTTGCATATGGCACACAGGTTTCACGGGGCTTCAGAGGCTCATCTCCTTCAAGAAGGTGACGTGGAAGAGGGAGATCATTGCTGGCTGCAAGGGGAGGCCATCGGGAGAGTAACCATTGACCGCCAGGCACGGTAGCGAAGGGAGGGCATTGCACATCATCTGAGGAGTGAGGGCTAGGGTCTCAGAACGACAGGGCTCATTGCAAGGGGGGGGCAACGAGAAAGTGCCACCTCATCAGAACTGACAAGTGGGGGGAAGAAGAGGCCACTGACAGGGAAGGAATTGTATTTAAGGAGCAGCCAACGATCATGGGCCTCATTTATCCAGGCTTCAGGGACCCTGTAGAAGAGGAGGCACAGCAGAGCGGGAAGGAGGTCCAGGTACCTGCAGTGGCCCCGCAACAACCCGTGAGCCCACAGGAGGGTCAGCAGCAACCTCCAGATGGTGTAGAAGAATGCAGAGGAGAAAGACAGGTGGCTCCCCCGCACAGAAGGAGGTACCCTCCAGAAAGCATCTACAAGTCAAGACTCAACAACCTTCAGATATCCAAGAGGCAGTGCCAGCAAAGACTGCACCTCTCCGGGAAGGCTGTCACTGATCTATGTGCTCTGATGCAGGACGACCCGTGCGCTAGGGGACTTGGTGGAAATCCAGTGCCAGTGATGCTGAAGGTCACCATGGTGCTGGACTTCTATGTCTCTGGATCATTCCAGGGATCTATTGGGGACATGTGTGACATCTCACAGTCAGCTGCCCATTGGTGCATCAAGTAGGTCAGCAATGCCCTTTTCAGGGGGGCCTGTGACTGCATGGATCCCAACTCTCAGGCTGAGAGGGCCATTGGGTTCGGGATCATGGCTGGATTCCCCCAGGTGAGAGTGTCATTGAACTGCATGCATGTGGCCATCAAGGCTTCTGATCACTAGCCAGCGGCCTTCTTCAACAGGAAGGCTCTCCACTCCCTCAGTGGACAACTGGTCTGTGACCACTGTAAATGGATTCTGCAGGTCTGTGCATGCTTCCAGGAAAGTTGCTACGATGCCTATATTTTGAGGCAGTCCCAGATGCCAGAACTTTTCCAAACACCCTCCTACATTTAGGGATGGATCCTTGGAAACAAGGGCGAGCCACTGAAGACATGGCTAGTGACACCATGCATGGATGCAGAGGAAAGGTACTACACCTGCTATAGGACAACACAAGCAACCATTGAGCAGGCCATTGGTCTGCTGAATCAGGTGCCTAGATCGGTCCAGGAGAGCCCTTCAGTATGCCCTGGTAAGGGTTTCAATCATCATAATGGTTTGCTGTGCATTGCACAATTTGGTGCAACATGGGGGGGAGCTAATGAGCAATGAGCCAAAGAGGACAGTGAGGAGCGCATTGCCTCCTCAGATGATATGTTGAGAGGAAAATGGGCAAGCAATGTCAAATGAAGGACCCCAGGGACAATTGGAGAGACACCATGAGATATATGCAAGTGAAGCTCATGATGCCCTTATACATTTGCATTTTCGTTGATCCTTAATGCCAGTTGTACCTTGACCAATGAAGACTTACCTTTATGCAGCCCTGTTGTCACCTTCCTTCCTTCAGGAAGCATTCATAGAACATAGAACATAGAACAGTACAGCACAGTACAGGCCCTTCGGCCCACGATGTTGTGCCGAACCTTTAACCTACTCCAAGATCAAACTAACTACCTACCCTTCATTCTACTATCATCCATGTACCTATCCAAGAGTCGCTTAAATGTCCCTAATGTATCTGCTTCTACTACCACCGCTGGCAGTGCATTCCACGCACCCACCACTCTCTGTGTAAAGAACCTACCTCTGACATCTCCCCGAAACCTTCCTCCAATCACCTTAAAATTATTCCCCCTGGGAAAAAGTCTCTGGCTATCCACTCTATCTATGCCTCTCATCATCTTGTACCCCTCTATCAAGTCACCTCTCATCCTTCTTTGCTCCAATGAGAAAAGTCCTAGCTCCCTCAATCTTTCTTCGTAAGACATGCCCTCCAGTCCAGGCAGAATCCTGGTAAATCTTCTCTGCACCCTCTCTAAAGCATCCACATCCTTCCTATAATGAGGCGACCAGAACTGAACACAATATTCCAAGTGTGGTCGAACCAGGGCCCTATAGAGCTGCAGCATAACCTCGCGGCTCTTAAACTCAATCCCCCTGTTAATGAAAGCCAACACACCATACGCCTTCTTAACAACCCTATCAACTTGGGTGGCAACTTTGAGCGATCTATGGACATGGACCCCAAGATCCCTCTGTTCCTCCACACTACCAAGAATCCTGTCTTTAAGCCTGTATTCTGCATTCAAATTCGACCTTCCAAAATGAATCACTTCACACTTTTCCAGGTTGAACTCCATCTGCCACTTCTCAGCCCAGCTCTGCATCCTGTCAATGTCCCGTTGCAATCTACAACAGCCTTCCACACAATCCACAACTCCAGCAACCTTCGTGTCATCGGCAAACTGGCTAACCCAGCCTTCCACTTCCTCATCCAAGTCATTTATAAAAATCACAAAGAGCAGAGGTCCCAGAACAGATCCTTGTGGAACACCACTGGTCACCGAGCTCCATGCTGAACACTTTCCATCTACTACCACCCTCTGTCTTCTATGGGCCAGCCAATTTTGTATCCAGACAGCCAACTTCCCCTGTATCCCATGCCTCCTCACTTTCTGAATGAGCCTACCATGGGGAACCTTATCAAACGCCTTGCTAAAATCCATATACACCACATCCACTGCTCTTCCTTCATCAATGTGTTTTGTCACATCTTCAAAGAATTCAATAAGGCTTGTGAGGCATGACCTGCCCCTCACAAAGCCATGCTGACTGTCTCTAATCAAACCATGCTTTTCCAAATAATCATAAATCCTGTCTCTCAGAATCCTCTCCAGTAATTTGCCCACCACCGACGTAAGACTGACTGGTCTATAATTCCCAGGGTTATCCCTATTCCCTTTCTTGAACCAGGGAACAACATTTGCCACCCTCCAATCATCCGGTACTACTCCAGTGGACAGTGAGGACGCAAAGATCATCGCCAAAGGCGCAGCAATCTCTTCCCTCGCTTCCCGTAATATCCTTGGGTATATCCCGTCTGGCCCCGGGGCCTTATCTGTCCTCATATCATTCAAACTTTCCAGCACATCCTCCCTCTTAACCTCAACCTGTTCGAGCATATCAGCCTGTTCCACGCTGTCCTCACAAATGACCAGGTCCCTCTCACTAGTGAATACTGAAGCAAAGTATTCATTTAGGACCTCCCCTACCTCCTCCGACTCCAGGCACAAGTTCCCTCCACTATCCCTGATCGGCCATACCCTCACTCTGGCCATCCTCTTGTTCCTCACATAGGTGTAGAAAGCCTTGGGATTTTCTTTAATCCTACCTGCCAAGACTTTTTCATGTCCCCTTCTAGCTCTCCTAAGTCCATTCTTCAGTTCCTTCCTGGCTACCTTGTAACCCTCTAGAGCCCTGTCTGATCCTTGCTTCCTCAACCTTAAGTAAGTTTCCTTCTTCCTCTTGACTAGCTGTTCCACATCTCTTGTCATCCAAGGTTCCTTCACCCTACCATCCCGTCCTTGCCTCATCGGGACAAACCTATCCAGCAGTAGCAGCAAGTGCTCCCTAAACAACCTCCACATTTCTGCCGTGCATTTGCCTGAGAACATCTGCTCCCAGTTTATGCTCCCCAGTTCCTGCCTAATAGCATTGTAATTCCCCCTCCCCCATTAAATATTTTCCCATCCCGTCTGCTCCTGTCCCTCTCCATGACTATAGTAAAGGTCAGGGAGTTGTGATCACTATCACCAAAATGCTCTCCCACCGAGAGATCTGCCACCTGGCCTGGTTCGTTGCCAAGCACCAAGTCCAACATAGCCTCCCCTCTAGTCGGCCTATCTACATATTGAGTCAGGAAACCTTCCTGGACACACCTGACAAAAACTGCTCCATCCAAACTATTTGCACTAAGGAGGTTCCAATCAATATTAGGGAAGTTGAAGTCACCCATGACAACAACCCTGTTACTTCTGCACCTTTCCAAAATCTGCCTCCAAATCTGTTCCTCCATGTCTCTGTTGCTATTGGGGGGTCTATAGAAAACTCCCAACAAAGTGACTGCTCCTTTCCTGTTTCTGACTTCCACCCATAATGACTCAGTGGACAAACCCTCCTTGACGACCTCCCTTTTCTGCAGCTGTGATACTATCCCTGATTAGCAATGCCACTCCCCCACCTCTTTTACCTCCCTCCCTATTCCTTTTGAAACATCTAAACCCCGGAACATCCAACATCCATTCCTGCCCCTGTGATATCCACGTCTCCGTAATGGCCACAACATCGTAGCTCCAAGTACTGATCCATGCTCTAAGTTCATCGCCCTTATTTCTGACACTTCTTGCGTTAAAATAGACACACTTCAACCCATCATACTGGCTGCAACTTTGTCGTGTCAATTGTCTAACCTTCCTCACAGACTCTCTGCACTCGGTATCTGCCTATTCAACAGCAACCCCATCCACTGATCCGTAGCTCCGGTTCCCATTCACTTATCATTCGCGCGGCACTGAGCTTAGCCATGCTCCAGAGTTGACCCCTCACAGCATGATGTTTTGCCTCTGTGAAGAGGCTGGGTTGAAACACAGGGCTAAAGGCCTAATGGAAGAAGAGGGAGATTGTGTATTCTTCAGAAAAACAATTTAATCAACTTTACAGCAGACGTTACCGTTTGCATCTACAGCACACAAACATCTGTGATAACTCCATGAATCAAAGTGTTCTTTATTCTTTTGCATGAACTCCTACGAGGTGCTCCCCCTGAAGTGGAGACAGGCTGCTGATCTTTCTCACCTTGGCTAGGGATGACCTCCGCTGTCGTCCTCTGGATGCCTTAGGCCTGTAAGGTCTCAGCCTGCTGAGGGCCTCCTGCACAGAAGCAGTAGCACCCTCTGTCATCAGGGATGAAGGAGGACCTGCCGCCTGCACCAGGAGCACCCTGAGAGTAGCCCCCAGCTGTGAGGGGCAGCTGCTCCTCCTTCCTAGCAAGGCAATCATTTGGCTCCCTGCTAACCTGAGGGTGTAGAGGACCTGGTGGTGACTCCAGGTTCCCCATCCTCCTCTTGCCATGCCACTGGTGCCTTGCACCCATGGTCAAGATGAGGGTAGCAGGTCTGCACGAATTTCCTGCAGACACTGAGTGCTCTACTGGATGTCGCTCTTCATCAGAGGCAGCAATCTCTCAATGGAGGACACCATTCGTGCACCAGTCAGATAAAATGCTGCGCTCAAGGCATGGATGGACTCCTCTATCATCCATACTTGGCGCACATTGCCTCTTGCACCTCTGCCAGATTTTGCCTGACCTCTTGCTGCAGCTGCAGCATTTCCTGTGAAGCTGATGGCACCAGAGCCACTTCATGAGTCTGGGTCTCAAGATGGGCCTGTCCTCCCAAAGTCCTCCGACTGTCAGAGAGCTGGGCTATCGCAGCCTCTGTCAGTTGCTTGGACACATCAGTGCTGTGGTCACCTTCCTGTGTTCCCAAATCTAACTGCGCGTGCAAACCTACCGATGTGTGAGTATCTACACTGATGGAGGGTGCAGGGGTATGAGGTGACGCTGGACCCGCTGAGGCGCCGTCCTTCCCTTTAGAGGTGACAGGCTCTCCCTTAGTCTTGGAGGCTCCTTGAGTAGGCACGCATGACCTGCATGAGAGAACAGAGACATGTAAGTGTCAAGGGCCTCCTCTCCCAATGTAGAACACACCCCGACATTGGAAAATGCTGTAGGCACCGGATGCCTGATGAACAGCATGGCTCCACCTTTTGCCCCATGATGACCTTACTCACTGTCTTGGGAAGGTGCCCTTGTCTTTCCGATCATCCTGTGGTTCAGCCAGATCCATAGCCTCCTCCTCCATTGGGGTCAAGACATGGAGAAGTGACAGCCTACCACCAGTCTTGGCCCATTCTCTGTGTTTGTGTGCAATCTTCTCCTGCGGACAGAGAGTTGGAAGCTGTTGGTCACCCAGTGATAGCAATCCCAAGATGTAGGTTGGTAATAGTCCAGCTGCCACTAATGGGGGCATACAGAAGCCTCCTGCATTCGGCCCCTTTCCAAGGACCTCATGAGGGTCTTCAATGACAAGCGGCCTCCTTTCAGGGCCCTTTCCCCATGGCGCAGTCCATGGCGCATGCATCCCCTGACCCTTCACCCACGTCTGGATGGATACTCCCTCTCCACCCAACGCACCTTCCTGCTTGGCCAGATGCAAGGCCCAAGAGGGGAAGGCATTAAGAGGTACTCATTTTCGCTGCCCAGATGATCTCATTGAGCTGCTTGTAGCACTGGATCCAGGTCCTTGGGGTTACCCCTTGGTAGCTGACCTCTTCAGCTACCTGCAGTCATGCCTGTTGATAAGGCTCCTAAATCTCTCCCCCTGTCCCTCAGAAGTAGAATCTCCTCTCCCTGATAGACTGTCGGAACACCTAGAGGGAAGCATCAGTAAAGCGTGGGGTCTACTCTCCACCATCTCTCTGCAGCCTCTATGACCTCCTCTTCTCCTATAGCTGCAGAATGCAAGATTAAGTGCAGGGCTGGCAGTCCTTTAAAAATGGCACCTGCACTTGCTGAGGCATCAGCTGATGCCGGACCCTCCGCTTCCGAATCCCACTCCAACCATGCAATTGGTCAGGTCCCGCGCCTCAAGGCCTTTAACTGGCTGCCCGCCGCTGGATTACCTGCAGCCGGTTGCACCTGCCCCCAACATGCCATTCACCCGTTTCTGGTCCAACAAAATCCAGCCCAAATTTGTGCAATAGTGCAAAATAGGTAATAGCGAATTGGCCCAATGTTTTCCATCTCTCCAGATTTTCATTTCCTGACTAAAGTCAGTTAAAAAAAATTAAAATCAATTAAGATGTATTATGCCAATTAGAATGCACCCTTATTATTGTTACGGCCAGGTGAGGAGGGGGTCTCAGGCTCCCCTCTTGCCCTTCCTCTTATTTGACTGCAACAGGGTTTATTCCTTTTTAAATAGTGGTTGTCCTTACCATCTCTGAGTGTGTTACCTTTATCCTTGACTGTGATCTTGAAAGGGCCAATCAGACAGGTTTTCTTGAGTTTAAACAAGAGGTAAGTTTATTATATTTAACACTCCAACGCGATTTAAAAATGCACTACACATTCACACACACATTCACACAAGAATCACACACACACAAATAGATTACAGAGGGAAGAATAGATGGTGGTTCGATTAAAGTCCAGAATAAATGGAACTCAAGTACAGAGTCTGTGAAGTGGGTGATCTGGTAATCTTCCGGTTGAAGCTATATCCTTGAAGTGCTCTCTGGTCAAAGTGCACTTTGAAGTTGGCCTGCTTTGCTCAAGGTTTTCTTGAAGGCAGAATTGTAGTTGGCTCTCTTCCCCTGGTCTCTGGCTGTAGCAGTCTGTCGGCTTGGAGGGTCCACAGTCGCAGACAGTTTTCAATCTTGATGTTTTCTGGCGAGAGAGAGAGAGAAAGAGATGCACACAGCTTTCTCTGTTGCTGCTCACTCAGTTACTACTTGTCTTCTCTCTGTAGAACAAAACTTCTGTTTTTTCAGAGATGGACAGACGGACACATGGTTCTCTCAATCCCCTTATTTTTTAATGAAGTCCAAAGTATAAAACCCAAAAGCTCTCTCTGGTGAGGTTGTCAGTATTTACCCCCTGGAGGGACGTCTCTGATTATGAATGCCTCAGGGTGACTTTGAATGTCCCACTAACGAGGATGTTCTGGATAATCTACTCAGTTAGCCAAAGCATTGTTCTGGCTGCGCTTCTTGTTAGACTTTTGTCTCCAGTTCAATCTCCTGGTATTTCAGATGCAAATTGCAGTGACCACCTTGGATGCTAATTTTATAAAAGTTACTGTCGGATTTTTTTCCATTAAAAGACTAATGTAAGTTTATAACTGATGAAATTAATATTTTTCATTTGGAATACAGGGTTTTCTTGATATTATACTATTGCACAGTCAAAATTATCCCCAATGTCTCCATATGCTCACTTTCTAGCTGGGGTGGCAGGGAGGTCACTGGATAGAAATAAGTACTGCAAGTTCGAGTTGACATTTAGTTCACCTAATTCAGGTGTACCAAGACCAATTGTAACCCTACCAACATCCCAGCTGAAATAAGCTAAGTCAGCTCAAACCAGATATAGAACATGAGATATTTTTAAACTGTGTGGCTCAGTTACTCCCAGATAAACCCTTAATCTGTCATTGAGAGAACTTTATAGTCACACTTTTTAAAAAATGAAAAAGATTCAGGTATTATTTGGTAGGCTCATGCCTAGTCTAGCTAGGATAGGTAAGTAGGTAGGTAGTTGATCTATATAGATAAGATAGATAGTCATAGGACAGAGAACAAGGATAGCTAGAAGGACATTATAGATAGATAGCACAGATTAACAAACAGAATAGAGTATAAAGTTAGTGAGTAGTTAGGCAAAAGTGTTAGATAAACAGCTGTAGGCGATCACAGAAGCATAGAATCTTATAGCACAGAAGAAATCCATTCACCCATCATGCTGGTGCCAGCTTTTTGGTAGAGGTATCCAGTTAGTCCCACTCTCCTGCTCTTTCCCCATAGCCTTTAAAATGTTTTGTTTTCAAGTCTGTATCCAATTCCCTTTTGAAAGTTATTATTGCATCTAGTTCCATCACTCTTTCAGGTAGTACAGTCCAAGTCATGACAACTTGGTGCTTAAAAAAAACTCACCTCACCTCTGGTTCTTTTGCCCATCGTTTGTATCATCTGATTACAGATCACCAGTGGAAGCAGTTTCTCCTTAGTTACTATATCATAATTTTGTACATCTCTGTTAAATCTGCCCCAACCTGTCTGCTCTAAGAAGAACAATCCTAGCTGCTCCAGTCTCTCTACATAAAGAAGTTCCAATTCCCTAGTTCCATTCTGGTTAAAAAAAAAGCCCATGGGATCCAGGGAAATGTAGCAAGGTGGATGCAAAATTGGCTCAGTGGCAGGAAACAAAAGGTAATTGTTGATGGGTGTTTTTGCGACGGGAGGGCTGATTCCAGCGGCATTACACCGGGCTCATTACTGAGTCCCCTGCGTTTGTGGTATATATTAACAATTTGGATGTAAATGTAGGGCGCATGGTCAAGAAGTTTGCGGATGACACAAAGGTTGGCCGTTTGGTAGATAGCAAGGAGAATAGCTGTAAGCTGCAGGAAGATATCGATGGACTGGACAGGAGGGCAGAAAAGTGGCAAATGGAATTCAACCATGAGAAGTGTGAGGTGATGCATTTGGGGAGGTCAAACAAGGCAAAGGAATACACGATTATTGGGAAAATACTGAGAGATAGTGAGGGACCTTGGAGTGAATGTCCACAGATCCCTGTAGGTAGCAGGACAGGTCGATAAGGTGGTTAAGGAGACAAATGGAATCCTTTCCTTTATTAGCCGAGGTATAGAATATAAGAGCAGGGTGGTTATGCTGCAACTGTATAAATCATTGGTTAGGCCACAACTTGACTAATGTGTGCAGTTCTGGTTACCTCGTTACAGAAAGGATGTAATTTCACGAGAGAGGGTACAGAGGAGATTAACGAGAATGTTGCCGGGACTGGATAATGCAGCTATGAGGAAAGATTGGATCGGCTGGGGTTGCTCTCCTTGGAATAGACAAGGCTGAGGGGGGGTCTGATTGAAATTTTAAAAATTGTGAGGGACCTGGATAGAGTGGAGGTGAAGGGCCTATTTACCTTCGCAGAGAGGCCAGTGACGAAGGGACATAAATTTAAAGTGATTGGTAGAAAGATTAGAGGGGAGATGAGGAAAATCTTTTTCACCCAGACGGTGGTGGGGGTCTGGAACTCACTGCTTGAAAGGGTAGTGGGTAATCCTCAACTCATTTAAAAGGTGTCTGGATTTGCACCTCAAGTGCCGTAACCTGCAGGGCTATGGACCAAATGCAGGAAGGTGGGATTAGAATAGGTGGATTGTTTTTTGGCTGATGCAGACACGATGGGCCAAGTGGCCTCTTTCTGTGCCTTAAACTTTCAATGATTAGTCTCCTCTGCTCCTGTCCAAGGCCTTGACATCTGTCCTAGAGTATCGTGCCCAGAATTGGACATAATACTCCAGCTGAGGCCTAACCAGTTAATAATGAAGGTTTAACATAATGTTTGTGCTTTAACAAACATAAAAACAAACAGATCAATGGCATGGCCAGCCTAATGATTTCTTCCCATTATAAGCTTAGTGATTTGTCGTGTGACCATTCTATACCAAATCTTCTTAATCTACAGAAGGAAGTGGGATCCCATCCCTTAAGCACAGAAAAGATACATAGAGTAGATAATAATCCTTGCGATGTCTGCTTCCTGCAAGCAGCTTTGACAAGGTTAAATTACTTCTCATTAAAAGTATTTGACATTGAAACATTGGTGCTTTAACTGGCGAGCGATATGATTCTTTTTCAAAAAAAACAAACTTTGTTTTTCACGAAGACCTGTTTTGGCATGATTTGCTTCCATGAGCATCACTTAAATCCCACAGCATGCATGTCACAACAGCTTCAATTATGAGCCTCTGATGGCTGCTGAGGCCACCGCATGCGGCTTCTTGTTCATTAAATGTTGCAGCTGAACAAGCCGCCTGCTCTTTTCCCCCCGAATCCCCCCTCCCCCTCTCTGTGTCTGCTATTAGTCTTGCATCCAATGAATCATGCTGACCTGACATACTCAGTGCTCTGCACCTGCTCACCGTTATTAGTGAAGTCACTGGAATGGTAAATAAAGCCAGTGAGCACGGGAGCTTTCCTTCGCACTTTGAAGCGGCTCACCCCTTCCGTCTCTCACGCTCCTCTGGCAGCAAATACGAAACCTTTAAAATCACCGAATATTCCACAGTAAATTTTTAAATTAGACCAGTCACTGTAACATCATAATCCTGCTTTATGGGAAGCGAGTCCCTGCAGATGTGTCTCACGTCCCAGTATACTGTGGAGTGCACAAAAGAAATGGCAAGTTGTATTCTTATTTTTCATATTTTGTCTTATTCTTATCTGATTGTAAAACTCTCAAGTTAGGGAACTATCCCTTTCATCATGAAAATACAAAGCATTTTCTATACAGATTCATGACTTAAATTGCATTGCTTTTGCCAAGTCAAAAAACAAAGGCCAGAGTAACGAAGAAGTGGGAGTGAAGTAATCATGGCTTGAGTTCCAGTGTTTTGCTTTGCTGCTGATGAAAGTTCATTGACGAATCTCAATACCTTTGTAAGCCTTGACAATGAGGGTTAGTCAGCCATGGAAGATAGAGCAGGGTAGAACAAGGGGGGAGCTGGAAGAAGGAGTGGGTATCACAGGCGAGATCCTGTCCACCCACATGTACTCTCTGCAGGGTTACTGGCAAGAACTCCATACTGATTTCCCCTCCCCTACCGAAGAATGCTCAGACCAATTGTAGCAGACCCAATCACCACTCTAAGGTGAGCTGACTAGCATAGACAGGGATCAAAGAAGGGGCCATTTCAGGCTTAGCTCACCAAGCAGTTGGGTGCTCAGACTCTACTTTCAATGTAATGTTGCTGCTGGTTTTATGGCAGAAATGGAAATGTAGGAAATCATAAAAGATTCATTATTTTGTGGCTATTACCTGGCTTATGTACAAGTGTACTGGTGCACTTATTGATTGAATTTTTCGAGAAGGTAACTAGATGTGTAGTTGAGGGTAAAGCAGTTGATGTAGTCTACATAGACTTCAGCAAGACTTTTGATAAGGTCCTGCATGGGAGATTGGTTAAGAATGCCCATGGGATCCAGGGCAATTTGGCAAACTGGATCCAAAATTGGCTTAGTGGCAGGAGGCAGAGGGTGATGGTCGAGGGTTGTTTTTGCGATTGGAAGCCTGTGACCAGCGGTGTACTTCAGGAATCAGTGCTGGGACCCTTGTAGTGTACATTAATAATTTAGACGTGAATGTAGAAGGTATGATCGGTAAGTTCACAGATGACATGAAAATTGGTGGTGTTGTAAATAGTGAGGAGGAAAGCCTTGGATTACAGGACCACAGAGATGGGCTGGTAAGATGGGCAGAGCAGTGGCAGATGGAATTTAATCCTGAGAAGTGTGAGGTGATACATTTTTGGAGGACTAACAAGGCAGGGGAATATACAATGGGTGGTAGGACCCTAGGAAGTGCAGAGGGTCAGAGGGACCTTGGTGTCCTTGTCTATAGATCACTGAAGGCAGCAGCACAGGTAGATAAGGTGGTTAGGAAGGTATATGGGATACATGCCTTTATTAGCCGAGGCATAGAATATAAGAGCAGGGAGGTTATGATGGAGCTGTATAAAACGCTAGTTAGGCCACAGCTGGAGTACTGTGTACAGTTCTGGTCACCAGACTATAGGAAGGATTCACCAGGATGTTGCTTGGGCTGGAGCATTTCAACTATGAAGAGAGGCTGGATAGGCTAGGGTTGTTTTCCTTAGAGCAGAGAAGGCTGGGGGCGGGTGGGGGGGTGGACCTGAGGTATACAAAAACATGAGTGGCATGGATAGGGTAGATAGGAAGAAACTTTTTCCCTTAGCGGAGGTGTCAATAACCAGGGGGCATAGATTTTAGGTAAGGGGCAGGAGGTTTAGAGGGGATTTGAGGAAAAATGTTTTCCCCCAGAGGGTGTTTGGAATCTGGAACACACTGCCTGAAGGGGTGGTAGGAACCCTCACAACATTTAAGAACTATCTAGATGAGCACTTGAAACGCCATAGCATACAAGGCTACGGGTCAAGTGCTGGAAAATGGGATTAGAATAGATCGGTGCTTGACGGCCGACATGGACACAGTGGGCCGAAGGCCTGTTTCTGTGCTGTATAACTCTATGACTCTATATTTCCACGAAGATCCTTGGTTTGTTTGAGGTTAACCAATTTCTGATAGTGTAGGAGCAGGGATTACTGCTCTTGGCCTCAAGGTTCCCTGGATGGCGAGATAAAAATATCAGCCATGGTTGCCACTCCTGATCACTCTCTTTAGAACGTATGTATGTTCGATATCAGGTGAGAACAGAGTTAAGTATTGCAAACCTATGGTCAAAGAACCAGTTGCATTCACTACCTGGGCTCATAAATGAAAGATGAGCACTTGAAGGAGGTTCTGAAGGGCTGTTAGTACCAATGGAGCCAGCTTCAGTCTGAGTTACAGCCTTCAGGAGAGGAGAAGAACGAAAAGAAGAAAACAGCAGGAATTTTGATGCTTTTTTTGTTTTACCATGCTACATTTCAACTGTTTTTTACTGAGCTTGTATTCCCAAGAGCAATAATCCCTGCTCCTACACTATCAGAAATTGGTTAACCTCAAACAAACCAAGGATCTTTGTGGAAATATAGAGTCATAGAGTTATACAGCACAGAAACAGGCCTTCGGCCCACTGTGTCCATGTCGGTCGTCAAGCACCGCTCTATTCTAATCCCATTTTCCAGCACTTGGCCCGTAGCCTTGAGAAAATTAATGGATAATTTAAATGTTTAAGATAATTAAAGGGTTTCATAGGGTAGATAGAGAGAAACCATTTCCTTTGCTGTAAGAATCCAGAACAAGTGGGCTTAACCTTTAAAATTAGAACTAGGATATTCTGGGATGTTGTCAGGAAACACTTCTTTGCACAAAGGGTATTGGAAATCTGGAACTCTGTCCAGCCATGAATTTAGGTCAATTCAAAACTGAGAGAGATTTTTGTTAGGTAAGGGTATTAGGGGATGTTGAACAAAGGCTAGTTAAATGGAGTTGAGGTACAGATCATCCATGATCTAACTGAATGACAGAACAGACTCAAGGGGCTAAATGGCCTACCCCTGTTTCTATATTCCTTCCTTTGTTCCTATTGCTAAATACTATTCAGCTTAAGGATTTCTGTGATAAACCTTGGAGACAGACTGTCACTCAAAGAAGAAACTACAGTCTCATTTTATAAACCTGCACTTCCGGAAGGGAGCCTTGTTATCCCTGCAACATATATCCTGAAATTTGGATCACACACAAGTTACCAATAAGCACTCCCAGCAGAAAACGCTCCCCACTGACAGCACAGACTCATAAGATTAACCATATGAACCAAGCAAAATCTTCAAGGGGACTATTTTATATTAACTCCCACTGCATGGATGAATAGTGGATAGTGTTAAAGCAGTTCAGGGATCTGCCGGTCCACTAATAGCAGCATGTGTCTGTTTCATTTCCAATTTGAGGAAACATCTATCTCCTGGGCTCATCAAAGATCATTCAGTAAGGGCTGACGGTAATTATGGGTCATTGACACTGGATCAAAAGAGAGCATGATGGCATAATCATTGAGAAGACAATGTCAACCCACCATTAAATATTCATGCTGGTAGTTTTTTTTTAAATGTTCATAATTGTAATTTTAGAACTACAGGAAAATAGAATTACACTACCCCCAACTCACCACCAACACCCCCCCTCCCCACCACCACCAACTCACCAATGGCTAAATGTGTAACGTTTCTGGCAGGCATGGTACTGAGTTATGCTTGATGATTCCTGGTCACTATGACAAAATATAAATAAGTAAGACAAGTATAATAAGAGTAATGAATAAGAGTTCCCAGATTTCCACTACCCTTTGTGTCAAGAAGTATAATAAGAATAAAACTTGACAGACCATCCAACATCCACCAAGGCACCAGATTCCGACATGACAAAGGCACACCCAGACCAGTCCTCCTCCCTAATATCTGGGGACTGTGTCAAATTGGGAGACTGGTCCACAGACAAGTCAATCAACAGCCTGACATAGTTATACTCACTGAATCATACCTTACAGCCAACGTCACAGATTCCTCCATCACCATCCCTGGGTATGTCATTTCTCACCAGCAGGACAGACCCACCAGAGGTTGCAGCACAGTGACAGACAGTCAGGATGGACTGGCCCTGGGAATCTTCAACATTGATTCTGGACCCCACAACATCTCATGTCATCAGATCCGACCTGGGCCCGGAAACCTCCTGCTGAATACCACCCACTGCCTTCCCTCAACTGATAGCTGATGAAGTTGAACACCACTTGGAAGAAGCACCGAGTTCAGCAAGGACACAAAATGTGCTCTGGGTGGGGGACGTCAGCATCTATCACCAAGAGTAGCTTGGTGCTGCACTACTGACCAAAATGACTGAGTTGTGAAGAACACAACTGCCAGACTGGGATGGCAGCAGGTGGTGAGAGAACCAATAAAAGGGAAAAAACCTATTTTATCTTGACCTCGCCAGTCTACCTGCCAGAGATGCATTGTCCATAACAGCACTGGTAGGAGTGAACTCTGCATTGTCCTTGTGGAGACAAAGTCCCATCTTCACATTGTGGACATCTTCCATTGTCTTGTGTGGTACAACCACTGTGCTAAATCGGACAAATTCAGAACATATCTAGCAACTCAAAACTGGTTATCCACGAGGCACTGTGGGCCATCATCAGAAGAACTGTTTACCACAACAGCTGCAATCTCATGGCCCAACATATCTCTCACTCTAGCATTACCATCAAGCCAGCAGACCGACCTTGGTTCAATGTGGAATGTAAAGCAGCATGCCAGGAGCAGCACCAGGCATATCTAAAAGTGAGGTAAAGACAGAAAGTGCTGGAAATACTCAGCATGTCAGGCAGCATCTGTGGAGAGAGAAACAGAGTTAACATTTCAGGTCTGTGTCATGCTATTGACAGAGCTAAATGATCCAATGGATTAGATCAAAGCTCTGCAGTCCTGCCATATTCAGTCATGAATGGTGTTGGGAAACCAAACAACTGACAGGAGAAGGAGGCTTCATGAACATCCCCATCTTCAATGATGGTAGAGCCCAGCACAGAGTGCAAAATCAAGGCTGAAGGCTGAGGGACCCACCATCACAGAGGACAGTTTTCAGCCAATTTGATTCACTCCAGGTGATAGCAAGAAATGGCTAAGTGCACTGGATACAGAAAAGGCTATGGGCCCTAACAATATTCCGGATGTAGTATTGAAGGCTTGTGCTCCAGAACTAGCCGTGCTCCTAGACAAGCTATTATAGTACAGTTACAACACTGGCATCTACCCAACAATGTGGAAAATTGCCCAGGTATGTCCTGTACACAAAAGGCAGGACAATCTAACCCGGCCATTTACCGCCCCATTAATCAACTCACAATAATCAGCAAAGTGATGGAAGGTGTCGTCGACTGTGCTATTAAGCGGCACTTACGCAGCAATAACCTGCTCACTGATGCGCCGTTTGGGTTCCACGAGGACCACTCAGCTCCTAACCTCATTACAGCCTTGGTCCAAACATGGACAATGAGCTTAATTCAAGAGGTGGGGTGAGTGGCTGCCCTCGACATCAAGGCAGCAATTGACCAAGTGTGGCACCAAGAAGCCGAAGTAAAATTGAAATTGTTGGTTATCAGGGGGAAATCTCTCCACTCGTTGGAGTTATACCTATCACAAATGAAGATGGTTGTGGTTATTGGAGGCAAATCATGTCAACCACAGCATGTCGCTCCAGGAGTTCATCAGGGCAGTGCCCTATGCCCAACCATCTTCAGCTGCTTCATCAGTGACCTTTCCTCCATTGTAAAGTCAGAAGTGGGGATGGTCACTGAAGATTGTAGTCCCATTCGCAACTCCTCACATAATGAAGCAGTCCGTGCCTGCATGCAGCAAGACCTGGACAACATTCAGGCTTGGGCTAATAAGTGGCAAATATGTTCCTTACCACACAAGTGCCCGGAAATGACCATTTCTAATGAGAGAGTCTAATCAACTCCCCTTGGCATTCAATGGCATTATCATCATCAAATACCCCATCAACATCCTAGAGGGGGTTTGTGGGGGCTGGAGAGGGTGGAGTTGGTAAGGTGGGATCACCATTGATCAGAAACTTAACTGAATCAGCACATTAATAATTTGGCTACAAGAGAAGGTCAGAGGCTGGATATTCTGTGCTGAGTGGCTGATTTCCTGACTACCCAAAGCCTTTCCGCTATCTACAAGTCACATGTCTGAAATATGGCATACGCCTAGCTGTATTTTCATAACAGGCTTTGCCATCAACTGTGGCTGCCCAGTGCTGCAATAGCTCCCCTTTGAAGCAATATGGGGGACACATCTTGAAAGTTCTCTATCGTACAGGCGGATACCTTCCTCTTTAATTATTGGAACAGACAGATGACAGAAAATTGGATGGGCACTTGAGAGAAATAAACTTGCAGGGCTACAGGGTTAGAGGAGGGGAATGGCACTGACTGCGTTGTTCTGCAGGGCCAAATGGCCTCCTTCTGTGCCATAACGTCTCTATGACTGACTCCAAATCGCATCCATATTATTGCTAATTGGTTGAAAGTTTGATGTTGACAGGGTGAACTATTAGTAAATATTAAGATAAATACAATTTTGGCTGTAGGGTGGGCAAGTAGAGTTCATTGAAAAAAAATGTGTAGTTGATGTATAGGTAATATATTAGTTTATTGTGATCTATAATGAATAGGCTTTTAATATCTGCGTATGGATCATTAACAGGTAATTAATGGTGCAGAATAGAAGATTGAGGGGATCAAGGTCACCTTAATTCACTAGTAGAGAGGACAACGTAATTCAAGAAGTTTCTTTAAGGATAAGCGTCATTTATTTGAGATTGTTAAAGCTTTCATCTCCAGAGAGTCATACAGCATAAAAGGAGACCATTTACCCCATTGTGTCTGTGACACCTCTTTGAAAGAGCTGTACAATTATTCGCTATCCTGCACTTTCCCCATAGACCTGCACATTTTTCCATTTTAAGTATTTTTTTTCTTTTCATTTCCCCACCCCTCACCACCTCTGATTTTCTCCCCTCGCGTCCTGAAGGTGTTGACTCCTGTTGGGATACAATTCCACAGGTACAGTCTTCCCTCCAGTATCTAACCAAAGATTAAAAAATGATTGAGGCAAGGTGGACTTCATTTCTGCTGTGGGTAAGGGAAGTGTGCCTGATGAAATCACATCAGGCCTGTTGGCCTAGCTCTCTTTTTAAGATTGTGCCCCCTTGTTCTGGATTCCCCTACCATAGAAAA
Organism: Heterodontus francisci; assembly: GCF_036365525.1. Classification (NCBI taxonomy): domain Eukaryota; kingdom Metazoa; phylum Chordata; class Chondrichthyes; order Heterodontiformes; family Heterodontidae; genus Heterodontus; species Heterodontus francisci. The sequence continues at coordinate 45,750,654 of NC_090375.1, forward strand.
TAACTCTACTCTATTGAATCCTTTCATCATTTTAAATGCCTCAATTGGATCACCCCTCAACCTTGTAAACTCCAAGTAATACAGGCCAAGTTTACTCAATCCCCTGATAATTTCACCCTGTAAGCCCTGGTATTGTGGTGAATCTTCACTGTTCCCACTCCAAGACCAATATATTGTTCCTAAGGCACAATGCTCAAAGCGCTGAAGTTGAGGATCTGGGCAATGGTCTGTACAACTGAAGCATCACTTCCTCCCCTTTGTATACCAACTCCCTTGAGCTAAAGGCAAAGATTCCATGAGAATTTTTGATTACGTTTTGTAACTGTGTACTAGCTTTTAGTGATTTGGGTGCAAAAGCAACATGTACCTGGAAACCCAAATAAGTTTGCATATTGAATAACGGAAATGGTATTCAAGGGATGCAATATAGACATATTATAAACATACAAAAGTACAAAGAAGGTACAACATGGAAACAGGTCATTCAGCCAACCAGTCTGTGTTGGTGTTTTCCCTCCAGGCTAGTAAATAATTCTAATTGCATTTACAGTCCCTGTTTCCATATTCCTTCAATTCCTTTTCCTTCATCCACCTATTCAATCTAGACTTGAATGTTGCCCTTGACAAGTTTCTCCCTTGACCTTTAACCCTGGAAGTAAATTCCAGAGCCTCACAGCTTCCTGTGCAAAGAATTTTCTCCTTCCCTCTCTTCTAAATCCCTCACATTTAATCTTATTTCTATGGCCCCTTGTTCTTGATCCCTCAACTAGAGGAAGCAGGCTGCTTCTATCTACTCAGTCTTATCCTTTCATAATTTTAAACACTTCTCCCCATAATCTGCAATGTTCGAATGAACAAAAGAGAGTTGATTTTCCAGGGCTAAAAATGAATTCAAGTTTAAATTTCATTTAATTCACATGGAAATTAGCCCCTCTCTGTCTAGCTTTTAATTAAATGGTAGCACGAGTAAAATGAAAGCTCGGACATCTCGTTTAATGAATCACACACCTTGCATCCATCCCAAGCAGAGTTAGAAACAATTGATTTAATAGATGGTCACAATTTAAAAAAAAATTGAAATAGGCTATGTAAGGGATGAAATTCCTGCATCAGTTGCTTCTTCTGAAATTAATGACCCACTGAGAATATTGCATTCGCAGAAATTGGCAATTAAAAGCACGGTCTGGATCGTAGGGCATGAGGGCATTCTGACAGGAATCATCTGACACTGAACCCGGGGAAGATAAGTAGCGTGAATACTGAAATTATACCAAATTCAAAGGCATGCTTTCCTGCAATTTTGTTAGCAGATTGTTAATTATGAAGAAAAAGTGACATCCTTCATCCTCTTGTTTTTCATTTAAAAAGACATTTTAGCCCCACGGACTGATTTTTCTTTCAGTCACTTTCACTCTCTCTAATTCAACTGTATATTTTTGCAAGCCTTGTGGCTACATTTAAAATGAGAAGCATCAGGAAGAGGCACACTGGCACTATGCATTCTGCCACAAAGCACCAGCTCAAGCTCACAAATTCTCTGCACCACAAGACATTGATTTCAGCCCTTCCAAGCACTCCTTCCTATAGCGAGGGAGGGAAAATGAGTCACTGACAGGCTGCTCTCACACACCTTCTATCAGCCACGACATACATCCGAGTGCAGACTGTCTATTTGTCTCTCGTCCATAAATGTTGGGTGGCATGAGGAGACCAACAGCACAAAGAATGGGAGGGGTGGGGGGAGAGGGTTATTAAAAGATTCTACCTTAATAACCTACTTTAATAAATTTTGAGAAAACAGAAATTACGTAAAGATGACACACATACTCTACAAGTGGTGTCGATGTAGCTAAGGATGAAGTTAAAGGAGGTGTTACAACCTCAGTGAAACAAAGAACTGAACCTCCAGACCAATTTAAAGAATTACACGACAAGATTTCACATTTTAAGACTTTTATTTTCATCAATAAATTAAAAGAAATCCCCCTTAACTAAATAGTACTTTGTAAGTAGCTGATACCCCACATTACAAAGAAAGGTGTTTACTTATTAAAATACTTAAAAGCTTCCCTCCACACGTTTACATTACACAGTCCTCTTTGATGGTGAAATCTTTGTGGTTAAAAGTCCCAAACTCCTCCCAGTTGCAATGGGTTGGGTCTCCCAGACCTTTTCAAAAATCAATCCTCTCTTTGCTCACTTCTCTGAGCATTCTCGACCTGGACATCCATGAATAAGGCAATTCCTGGCGATCCTGATGGTCTTCTACCTCTCTGCAAGCTTCAACATTCAAAACAGATTCAAGTCTTCGCAGCATTTTGCTATATCAGGCTTCCAAGAGCAGATGTCCCCTCTCTCTCCTGAGGTTGAACCATTGGTTGTTGTCCTGACAGCCTGATCTCAGACTGTAACTGCTGGGTTCCCTTCTTACAGCCTGTCAGCCTTCAGAAAATCTGTTAAATTTATCTGGACTCAGAAGTCAATAGCTTATTGTTCTGTTCCAATATCCAGAGTCCAGAACTCTGGTTTCACAAAGCCACCTGGGCCTTCCATTGTTCCCAGGTGTTAACAGCTACTTGGTACATTTACATCTTCAGAACAATCGACTCCTTGTTTTCTGATCCAAAAGTCTGACAGGGCGAAACCCATTGTTTCTCAGGTGTTACCCCTGCAGTCACTTTCTTTTTCAAAAAAATCTTTGCACTGTCTTGTCCTTCAGCAGAGTGGATGTGTGGTCACCTGACCTTCCAGACTCCAGCTCAAACTTTTAAAAATCACAATTTTTAAAACATAATCATGTTACAAAATCCAGTGTTCATAACAGAGGATTAATAGATTCAATGCTTAACATAACAAACTATTGCAAAGCAATAATTACAAAGCTAATGGGATTGTCATAGAATCAATATGGCACAGAAGGAGGCCATTCAGCCCATCAAGTGTGCACTTGCTCTCTGTAGAGCAATTCAGTCAGTCTCATTTCCCGCTGTATCCTTGCAGCCCTGCAGTTTATTCTCTCGAGTGCCCATCCAATTTCCTTTTTGAAATCATTCATTGTCTTTACTTCCACCATCCTTGTAGGCAGCGAGTTCGAAGTCCTATTTTCTATGTTTCTATGAGAGCGGGAACAGGTTACTGAGTTGGATGATCAGCCATGATCATGGTGAAAGGCAGATTGGGTTCGAGGGACTGAATGGCCTACTCCTGCTCCTATTTTCTATGTTTCTAAGTCATTACCACTCACTGCATAAAAAAGTTCTTCCTCACTTCCCCCCCACATCTCTTGACCAAAACCTTAAATCTGTGTCCCCTGGTCCTTGTACCATCAGCTATTGGGACCAGCTTATGCTTGTCTATCTTACATGAACCTGTCATAATCTTATATATCTCTATCAAATCTCCCCTCAACCTCCTTTGTAACAAGGAGAACAACAACAGCTTCTCCAACCTGACCTTGTTGCTAAAATCCCTCATCTCTGGAACCATTCTGGTGAATCTATTCTGCACCATCTCAAGGACCTTCACATCCTCCTAAAGTTTAGTGCTCAGAACTGGATTCAGTACTCTAGCTGTGGCCTAACCAGGGCTTCATAAAGGTTCAGCATAACTTCTCGGCTTTTGTACTCAATGCCTCTATCTATAAATCCTAAGAAGGCATATGCTTTGCTAATTACTCTCTCAATATGTCCTGCCACCTTCAAAGATTGATGCACATGAAGCTGCAGGTCCCTCTGTCACTGCACACTCTTTAGAACTGCACCATTAAGTATATATTGCCTCTTCCTATCCCTTCTGCTAAAATGCATCACCTCATACTTCTCTTATTAAATTCCATATTCCACTTGTCTGCCAATTCTGCTATCCTAAACAGGCCCCTTGGCCCAACGCGTCTGCGCTGACCATCAAGCACCCATCCAATCTAATCCCATTTTCCAGCACTTGGGCCGCAGCCTTGTATGCTGTGGCGTTTCAAGTGCTCTTCGAAATACTTCTTAAATATTGTGAGGGTTCCTGCCTTTACCACCCCTTCAGGCAGTGTGTTCCAGATTCCAACCACCCTCTGCAGGAAAAATGTTTTCACCAACTCCTCTCTAAACCTCCTGCTCCTTACCTTAAATCTATGCCCCCCTGGTCATTGACCCCTCCACTAAGGGAAAAAGTTTCTTCCAGTCTAGCCTCTCAATGTCCCTCATAATGTTGTATACCTCAATCAGGTTCCCCCTCAGCCTTCTCTGCTCCAAGGAAAACAACCCCAGCCTATCCAGTCTCTCTTCATAGCTGAAATGCTTTAGCCCAGGCAACATCCCGATGAATCTTCTGTGCACCCTCTCCAGTGCAATCACATCCTACCGATAGTGTGGTGACCAGAACTGTACACAGTACACCAGCTGTGGCCTAATCAGCATGCTTGCCTTCATCGGTCGGGGCATAGAGTATAAAAATTGGCAAGTCATGTTGCAGCTGTACAGAACCTTAGTTAGGCCACACTTAGAATATTGCGTGCAATTCTGGTCGCCACACTACCAGAAGGACGTGGAGGCTTTGGAGAGGGTACAGAGGAGGTTTACCAGGATGTTGCCTGGTCTGGAGGGCATTAGCTATGAGGAGAGGTTGGAAAAACTCAGATTGTTTTCACTGGAACGATGGAGGTGGAGGGGCGACATGATAGAGGTTTACAAAGTTATGAGCGGCATAGACAGTGTGGATAGTCAGAAGCTTTTTCCCAGGGTGGAAGAGTCAGTTACTAGGGGACATAGGTTTAAGGTGCAAGGGACAAAGTTTAGAGGGGATGTGCGAGGCAAGTTTTTTACACAGAGGATGGTGAGTGCCTGGAACTTGCTGCCAGGGGAGGTGGTGGAAGCAGATACGATAGCGACGTTTAAGAGACATCTTGACAAATATATGAATAGGAAGGGAATAGAGGGATATGGGCCCCGGAAGTGCAGAAGGTGTTAGTTTAGGCAGGCATCAAGATCGGCGCAGGCTTGGAGGGCTGAGTGGCCTGTTCCTGTGCTGTACTGTTCTTTGTTCTTTTATACAGCTCCATCATAACCTCCCTGCTCTTATATTCAATGCCTGGCTAATAAAGGCAAATATTCCATATGACTTCTAACCACCTTATCTACCTGTGCTGCTGCCTTCAGTGATCTATGGACAAGTACACCAAGGTCCCTCTGACCCTCTGTACTTCCTAGAGTCCTACCATCCATTATGTATTCCCTTGCCTTGTTAGTCCTCCAAAAATGCATCACCTCACACTTCTCAGGATTAAATTCCATCTGTCACTGCTCTGCCCATCTTACCAGGCCAACTATATATCGTCCTGTAATCTAAGGCTTTCCTCCTCACTATTTACGACCCCACCAATATTCGTGTCATCTGCGAACTTACTGATCATACCTCCTATATTCACGTCTAAATAATTAATGTACACTACAAACAGCAGGGGCCCAGCACAGATCCCTGCAGTACACCACTGGTCACAGGCCTCCATTTGCAAAAACAACCCTCGACCATCACCCTGCCACTAAGCCAATTTTGGATCCAAATTGCCAAATTGCCCTGGATCTCATGGGCTCACCTTCTTGACCAATCTCCCATGTGGGACCTTATCAAAAGTCTTACTGAAGTCCATGTAGACTACATCAACTGCTTTGCCCTCATCCACACATCTAGTCACCACCTCGAAAAATTCAATCAAGTTTGTTAGACACGATCTCCCCCTGACAAAGCCATGCTGACTATCCCTGATTAATCCCTGCCTCTCCAGGTGGAGATTAAACCTATCCCTCAGAATTGTTTCCAATAGTTTCCCTACCACTGACATTGGACTCACCGGCCTATAAATACCTGGTTTATCCCTGCTACCCTTCTGGAATAATGGTACCACATTCACTGTCCTCCAGTCCTCAGATACCTCTCCTGTGGCCAGAGAGGATTTGAAAATTTGTGTCAGAGCCCCTGCTATCTCCTCCCTTGCCTCACATAAGAGCCTGGATGCATCTCATCTGGACCTGGGGATTTATCCACCTTTAAGCCCGCTAAAACAACTAACACTTCCTCCCTTTCAATGCTAATTTGTTCAAGTATATCACAATCCCCTTTCCTGATCTCTACACCTACATCGTCCTTTTCCATAGTGAACACAGATGAAAAGTAATCATTTAAAATCTCACCTATGTTCTATGGCCCCACACACAGATTGCCACTTTGGTCCTTAATGGGCCCTACTCTTTCCCTGGTTATCCTTTTGCCCTTAATATACTTATAAAATGCCTTCGGATTTTCCTTTATCTTGTCTGCCAGTGTTTTTTCATGCCCCCCTTCACTCTCCTAATTACTTTTTTAAGTACCCCCCTACATTTTCTATACTCCTCTAGTGCCTCCACTGTTTTCAGCCCTCTGAATCTGCCATAAGCCTCCTTTTTTTTCCTTATCCAATCCTCTATATCCCTTGACATCCAGGGTTCCCTGGACTTGTTGGTCATACTCTTCACCTTTTACGGGAACATGTTGGACCTGAACCCTCACTATTTCCTTTCTGAATGACTCCCACTGGTCTGATGTAGACTTTCCTACAAGTAGCTGCTCCCAGTCCACTTTGGCCAAATACTGTTTTATCATATTGAAATCGGCCTTCCCCCAATTCAGTACTTTTATTTCCGGTCCCTCTATGTCATTTTCCATAACCACCTTAAATCTTACAGAGTTATGGTCACTATCCCTGAAATTCTCCCCCACTGCCACTTTTACCACTTGTCTGGCTTCATTCCCTAGGATTAGGTTCAGTACCGCCCCTTCTTTTGTAGGACTCTCTACGTGCTGGCTCAGAAAGCTCTCCTGAATGCACTTTAAGAATTCCGCCCCCTTCAAGCCTTTTGCACTAATACTATCGCCTCTAATATTGGGGAAGTTGAAATCCCCTACTATTATTACCCTATTATTTTTGCACATCTCTGAGATTAGCCTACATATCTGCTCCTCTAAATCTCCCTGACTGTTTGGAGGCCTGTAGTACACTCCCAGCCAAGTGATTGCCCCCTATTTGTTTTCAAGTTCTACCCATATGGCCTCATTCGAGGAACCTTCGAAGATATCATCCCTCCTTACTGCAGTAATTGACTCCTTAATCAACAGTGCAATGTCACCTTCTCTTATACACCCTCCGCTATCACGTCTGAAGATTGTATACCCTGGGATATTGAGCTGCCAGTCCTGCCCTTCCCTCAACCATGTCTCTGTGATAGCAATAATATCATATTCCCATGTGTTAATCAATGCCCTCAATTCATCTGCTTTACTAGTAAGACTACTTATGTTAAAATAGATACAATCCAGCCTTGCATTATTTGTTTGTGCCTTAACAGCTCTATATTTGCCCTGCCCTCCAGACTGACTTAGTTTCTCTTCTATATTTGATTGCAAATCACCCCCTACTGTACCTCCACTCTGTATCCCATCTTCCTGCCAAATTAGTTTAACCACCTCCCCCAAACCCCTCCCCGCCCCCCCCCCCCCCCCCCCACTGCCGCCGACAGCACCAGCAAGGATGTTGGTCCCGTTCCGGTTCAGGTGCAACCCATCCAACTTGTACAGATCCCATCTTTGCCAGAAAAAGGCCCAGTGATCCAGGAAACTAAAGCCCTCCCTTCTGCACCTCTTCAGCCATGCATTCATCTGCTCTAACCTCCTATTCCTATACTCACTTGCATGTGACACCGGAAATAATCTAGAGATTACAACCTTTGAGGTCTTGCTTTTTAATCTGTTACCTAGATCCCTAAATTCTTGTTGCAGGACCTCATCCCTCTTTATACCTATGTCATTGGTACCAGTGTGGACCACAACCTCCGGCTATGGACCCTCACCCTCTAGAATACCTTGAAATCCATGACCCTTGCACCAGGGAGGCAACATACCATTCTGGAATCACGTCTGCGACCACACAAGCACCTATCTGTTCCTCTAACCATAGACTCCCATACCACGATTGCCCTCTTGTCCATTTTTCTCCATCCTAGCACAGCTGAGTCACTCATGATGTTCCGGTTATGGCTCTGGGTGCACGCTCCAGAGGAACCCTCTTTCCCATCGGTACTCAGAACTGAATACCGGTTAGAACATGGGATGTCCTCTGGGAACTCCTGCACTACCTGCCCTGACATCTTTGTCCGTCTGGCAGCCACCCAGTCCCCCCACCAACTATGCTCACCTAATTGACCACCTCCTGCAACGTGCCATCATGTAGTCCTCCACCTCACAGATGCGCCACAGTGACCCCAGGCGCCATTCAAGCTCCGAAACCCGAAGCTCAAGCTTCTGCAACCAGAGACACTTTCCCTAGGCATGTTCACCAAGGTCACATGGCACATCCACGACTTCGCACATTGCACAGGAGGCACATTCCACTTGGCCGAGCTGCCCTGCCATTACTTAATTTTACAATGAAACTTTGTCCTGTTGCAGTCAATTGGTATCATCTTCAGTTTGCCACACCTCCAAGTTTGGTATCATTGGCAAAGAAGGGCAGAAGAATCTTGTATTTTCCCCTAATGGGGTAGCAGATCTTCTAAGATATGCCTATCAAATGAGTTGGGGTTGTGCTGATAAATTTCTTCACAAAGAATCTAATTAATTATCTGATTGGTAAAAAGATTGGAGGTTGTAGAGGTACAATAGGCTGAGATGGTCAACTAAGCCATGAGGCACAAGGAAGTGGAATTTCTGAAGAAATTTGCCCAATCTCTTGGTCTTCCTCTGAAGATCAGAGGAAACTATGGAGAAACTGTGTAAACACCCATTTACTCCATTTCTCCCGCATTTCAGCTGGTCTTTTGGCCAAGTCATAGCAGGAGGTTGGGGAATTGCCACAGATATTCATACTTTCTCGCAGGAGTAGCAGGACAGTAGTCAGGAGTAGAAACTACAGTAGCTTATATTTCCTTTCCAACAACAATAAATTGCATTTATATAGTAGCTTTAACATGGTAAAACATCCTAAGGTACATCACAGGAGTGAAATCAGACAAAAAAATTGTCACCGTGCCAAAGAAGGAGACATCAGGACAGACATCCAAAAATTTGGTCAAAGAGGTAAGTTTTAAGATCCTAAAGGAAGAGAGAGAGGTGGACAAACAGAAAGGTTTAAGGGGGGAATTCGAAAGTCTACCACCTGGATAGCTGAAGGTACAGCCACCAATGGTGGGATAAAGGAAATCAGGGATGCTGATTTCTGAGGTCAAAATTAGAGGAGCAGAGTTTCAGAGGGTTGTCGTGCTAGCAGAGGTTACACAGAGGGGTGAGACCATTGAGGAATCTGAACACAAGGATGTTAATTTTAAATTTGAAGCATTGCTGGACTAGAAGCCAATGTAGGTCAGCAACCCAGAGGCACTAAAACCAATTGTAACATCCGTAATATCACCACAGCTGAAAGCAAATAACTGTAACCTTCTGGTCTGCATAGCGCAGTGTCCCAACACAAAGCACACTTTAAAAATTGAATCATTCAGGGCTAGGGCTTCCAATAAGTCCATTTTTTTTAACTATTTCTAATTGAAGCACATTCTGGATCTACATGAGATTCCTCATGAAGCCAAATTCTGTTTTCAATTTGTCGACTAAAAGATTTGAAAGAAGCAATCAGCTCATACAAGGGCAAATTATTATTTCATTATGAATGTGAAGTGGGAGGAGGAAAGAAGTTGATGTCGTAAGTGGGAATTATAATGAGAATGTAGACTAATCCTTCTGAAAGTAGGAGGATTAAGATGTATGAAGCAGGAAATTGATACAATAAAAAGCAATGAACCAATTAATATTGCTGAGTACCTGAAAGTCTTGCAGTTGAAAATTATAATGTCATCTCCCCCTAAAGATCCAAAGTAACAGAATTAACTATGAAAACAATACTTAGCCTGCTATCATATTTACATCAGTTATGAGCTTCTTGTTCAAAACATGCATGAAAATGAGGGATATCAGTGCATGAGGAGCAGAACATCCTGGTTTTGTACCCACTGTCAGTATCAAGTATTCCCTGATCAGTAATGGTCTGGGCCAAATGTTCCACTCAAACAAATGCTCCAATGAGGCTAAGAGTTCACACCCCAACCCCATGAATTGAGCACATTATCTAGACTGTCATGTCATGATGTACTTAGGGAGAGCTATGCTGTTTGAGGTGGTGTCTTTCAGCGAGATATTCAACCAAGTCTACATGTTCAGCTGGATGCTGCAGATCCCACGGCTCCATTCAAAGAAGTGCAGAGAATGCTGCACTATCACAAGGTTTATAGCATTGGTGCATTAAAGGGGAGGCTTGATGTGTCCTGAAGGAAAAGGGAATGGATAGATAGGGTTACAGGATGGGACAAAGCAGTTAGAGTGGGAGGAGGTCGTGTGAAGTTTAAAAATCTCTACAGACCATCTGAGCTAAATGGCCTGTTTCTGTGCTGTATAGTCTATGTAATTTTATGTCAGAGGGGCTTATTTCTGTCATTATTGGAAAGGAAAACATAGTTAAAGGCAGTGCCCACCAGGCCCCAGTGCCAGCATAATTCTGAATAACCAAAAAGAGCAAAAATTTAGGGTGAATCTTCTCATCTTAGTCCCTGTCAGAATGGTGGGACCATGTTTGGGTCGGGAACTCGACTCGCTGATTTCCGTGCCCTGCCATTGCTCTTTCTCAGACCAAACTAGTTATCATTCCACTTCCAGTTTCCCCAATCAGTGAAGGTGGGCAGGATGACACTCCTAAAGCAGCAATGAAGGATCTCTATTTAAAGGGATCTCGGCAGGACTCACATGGCAGCAGTGATTTCAGGAAAAAATCCAGTGTGAGAGAGTCAAGACCTGCAGAATGAATGAAAGATGTGGAAAGGACCCGCCCCCCTCCCCCCGGTTCATTGGCTTATCCCTAGTGGTGATGATTCATGCAGTGAGGGCACGGAGAGAAGTCCTATTGCCTGCGGACAACAGGAGGAGGCCAGCCAGGCTCCCCAAGCAGGAATGGCTGTGTCACTAAGGCTATGAGCACTTAAAGTGTGGTGGAGAGGATTGGGGTCCAGTGCAGGAAAAGGTTCAATGACCTTATGACATCTGGCAAGGTGAGCATCCTGCAACTCACAGCTGGCAGCCATCACTCTCTCCTTCCTAGCAGTCTCCTGCACAGCACTCCTCTGACTGACACACCTTGATGTCACATGCATTCTTTTCGCTCCAGCCTCCTCCTGAAATCAACATCTCAACAGGCATCACTCACACTCACTCACCCTCAAACTATTGCCCTCTCGATTCGTGTCCTCACAGTCACCCCTTCAAATGTTTACCCTCCATGCTCAGCAGTCCTAACTCTGCCTTTTCTCATTGCAGGAGAAGACAGCCCACAACTCCAGGGAGAAGCAGAGGACCGGAGTTATGGGCTGCAGGAGTGGCCACCCTGACCACGATGGAGGAAGAAGTCTTTGAGATCTGCAGGGTGGAAGCAGTACAGTTTGTTGCCGACAGAGAGATGGAGGTTGCCCAGAGACAGGTGACAGCATTAGATATCACACTGCCACTTGTCACTTAACTGTCACTCATGTTGAATCGATGTCACCAAAACATGAAATCTCATAATATGCACGATATTAACTTAGAACCCTATTACACCCACTTTCAGCACTAACTCATGTCTTTCATCGCCTAGAGGTGCATTGGCAGTGCTGGCGAACGAGATGAGACAGGAACCCGAAGAGTCCTCAAAGTAGGACCGGCGCTCTGAGGTTGCACCATCACATAACTCCAGCACACCCTCCATCAGTGCAGATACACACATCTCAGTGGGTCCAGCATCTCAGATAGGATTGTACAAGGTAAACAGCACTTTGCACGTGCATGAGGCATGTGCATAAGCTTTTATGAGGGAGGCGGCGGTGTAGTGGTATTGTCACTGCACTAGTAGCCCAGAGACCCAGGGTATTTCTCTTGGGACATGGGTTCGAAACCCACCACAGCAGAAGATGGAATTTGAATTCAATTAATATGGAAAAGCCTTCTAATGATGGCCACTAAACCATTGTCGATTGTTCTAAAAACCCATCTAGTTCACAAATGTCCTTTTGGGAAGGAAATCTGCTGTCCTTACCTGGTCTGGCCTACATGTGATTCGAGACCCACAGCAATGTGGTTGACTCTTACATGTCCTCTGAAGGGGCTAGCAAGCCACTCAGAAGCATCTAACTGCTACGAAGTCAATAAAACAGAATAAAACCGGACGGACCACCCGGCATCGACCGAGGCACGGGAAACGACAACGGCAAACCCAGCCCTGTCAACCCTGCAAAGTCCTCCTTACAAATATCTGGGGGCCTGTGCCAAAGTTGGGAGAGCTGTCCGACAGACTAGTCAAGCAACAGCCTGACATAGTCATACTCACCGAATGATACCTTATAGACAATGTCCCAGACACTGCTATCACCATCCCCGGGTATGTACTGTCCCACCGGTAGGACAGACCCAGCAGAAGTGTCGGCACAGTGGTACAGTCAGGAGGGAGTTGCCCTGGGAGTCCTCAACATCGACTCCGGACCCAATTAAGTCTTATGGCATCAGGTCAAACATGGGCAAGGAAACCTCCGGCTGATTACCACCTACCACCCTCCCTCAGCTGATGAATCAGTACTCTTCCATGTTGAACACCACTTGGAGGAAGCACTAAGGGTGGCAAGGGCACAGAATGTACTCTAGGTGGGGGACTTCAATGTCCATCACCAAGAGTGGCTCGGTAGAACCACTACTGACCGAGCTGGCCGATGTCCTAAAGGACATAGCTGCTAGACTGGGTAAGCGGCAGGTGGTGAAGGAAACAAGAGAGAAAAACATACTTGACCTCGTCCTCACCAATCTGCCTGCTGCAGATGCATCTGTCCTTGACAGTATTGGCAGCAGTGACCACCACACAGTCCTTGTGGAGACGAAATCCTGCCTTCACATTGAGTCTACCCACCATCGTGTTGTGGGGCACTACCACCCGTGCTAAATGGGATAGATTTCGAACAGATTCTAACAACGCAAAACTGGGCATCCATGAGGTGCTGTGGGCCATGAGCAGCAGCAGAATTGTACTCAACCATAATCTGTAACCTCATGTTCCAGCATATTCCCCTACCGTTACCATCAAGCCAGGAGACCAACCCTGGTTCAGCGAAGAGTGCAAGAGGGCATGCCAGGAGCAGCATCAGGCATACCTCAAAATGAGGTGTCAACCTGATGAAGGTACAGCACAGGACTATTTGCTAGCCAAACAGCATGCAATAGACAGAGCTAAGTGATCCAATAACCAATGGATCAGATCTAATCTCTGCAGCCAAACAAAGAACAAACAAAGAACAAAACAGTACAGCACAGGAAAAGGCCATTCGGCCCTCCAAGCCTGCGCCAATCTTGATGCCTACTTAAACTAACACCTTCTGCACTTCGGGGGACTGTATTCCTCTATTCCCATCCTATTCATGTATTTGTCAAGATGTCTCTGAAACGTCGCTATCGTACCTGCTTCCACCACCTCCCCCGGCAGCATGTTCCAGGCACTCACCACCCTCTGTGTAAAGAACTTGCCTCGCACATCCCCTCTAAACTTTGCCCCTCACACCTTAAACCTATGCCCCCTAGTAACTGACTCTTCCACCCTGGGAAAAAGCTTCTGACTATCCACTCTGTCCATGCCACTCATAACTTTGTAAACCTCTATCATGTCGCCCCTCCACCTCCATCGTTCCAGTGAAAACAATCTGAGTTTTTCCAACCTCTCCTCATAGCTAATGCCCTCCAGACCAGGCAACATCCTGGTAAACCTCTTCTGTACCCTCTCCAAAGCCTCCACGTCCTTCTGGTAGTGTGGCGACCAGAATTGCACGCAATATTCTAAGTGTGGCCTAACTAAAGTTCTGTACAGCTGCAGCATGACTTGCCAATTTTTATACTCTATGCCCCGACCGATGAAGGCAAGCATGCCGTATGCCTTCTTGACTACCTTATCCACCTGCGTTGCCACTTTCAGTAACCTGTGGACCTGTACGCCCAGATCTCTCTACCTGTCAATACGCCTAAGGGTTCTGCCATTTCATGTATACTTCCCACCTGCATTAGACCTTCCAAAATGCATTACCTCACATTTGTCCGGATTAAACTCCATCTGCCATTTCTCCGCCCAAGTCTCCAACCGATCTATATCCTGCTGTATCCTCTGACAATCCTCATCACTATCCGCAACTCCACCAACCTTTGTGTCGTCCGCAAACTTACTAATCAGACCAGTGACATTTTCCTCCAAATCATATATATATACTACAAAGAGCAAAGGTCCCAGCACTGATCCCTGCGGAACACCACTAGTCACATCCCTCCATTCAGAAAAGCACCCTTCCACTGCTACCCTCTGTCTTCTATGACAGAGCCAGTTCTGTATCCATCTTGCCAGCTCACCTCTGATCCCGTGTGACTTCACCTTTTGTACCAGTCTGCCATGAGGGACCTTATCAAAGGCTTTACTGAAGTCCATATAGATAACATCCACTGCCCTTCCTTCATCAGTCATCTTTGTCACTTCCTCAAAAAACTCAATCAAATTAGTGAGACACAACCTCCCCTTCACAAAACCATGCTGCCTCTCGCTAATAAGTTCATTTGTTTCCAAATGGGAGTAAATCCTGTCGCGAAGAATCCTCTCTAATAATTTCCCTACCACTGACGTAAGGTTCACCGGCCTATAATTTCCTGGATTATCCTTGCTACCCTTCTTAAATAAAGGAACAACATTGGCTATTCTCCATTCCTCTGGGACCTCATCTGTAGCCAATGAGGATGCAAAGATTTCTGTCAAGGCCCCAGCAATTTCTTCCTTTGCCTCCCTCAGTATTCTGGGGTAGATTCCATCAGGCCCTGGGGACTTATCTGCTTTAATGTTTTGCAAGACACCCAACATCACCTCCTTTTTGATAATGAGATGACTGAGACTATCCACACTCCCTTCCCTAGACTCATCATCCACCAAGTCCTTCTCTTTGGTGAATACTGATGCAAAGTACTCATTTAGTACTTCGCCCATTTCCTCTGGCTCCACACATAGATTCCCTTCTCTGTCCTTGAGTGGGCCAACCCTTTCCCTAGTTACCCTCTTGTTCTTTATATATGTATAAAAAGCCTTGGGATTTTCCTTAATCCTGTTTGCCAATGACTTTTCATGACCCCTTTTAGCCCTCCTGACTCCTTGCTTAGGTTCCTTCCTACTGTCTTTATATTCCTCAAGGGATTCGTCTGTTCCTAGCCTTCCAGCCCTTACGAATGCTTCCCTTTTCCTTTTGACTAGGCTCACAATATCCCGTGTTATCCAAGGTTCCCGAAACTTGCCAAACTTATCCTTTTTCCTCACAGGAATGTGCCGGTCCTGGATTCTAATCAACTGACGTTTAAAAGACTCCCACATGTCAGATGTTGATTTACCCTAAAACAGCCGCCCCCAATCTAAATTCTTCAGTTCCTGCCTAATATTATTATAATTAGCCTTCCCCCAATTTAGCACCTTCACCCGAGGACGACTCTTATCCTTATCCACAAGTACCTTAAAACTTATGGAATTATGGTCACTGTTCCCGAAATGCTCCCCTATTGAAACTTCGACCACCTGGCCGGGCTCATTCCCCAATACCAGGTCCAGTACGGCTCCAACCCTAGTTGGACTATCTACATATTGTTTCAAGAAGCCCTCCTGGATGCCTCACTGCATGACCCCCCCCGAGGTGTCCTCCCGCAGTACAGCTGTGATATTCTCCTTAACAAGTAATGCAACTCCCCCACCCCTTTTACATCCCCCTCTATCCCGCCTGAAGCTTCTAAATCCTGGAACATTTAGCTGCCAATCCTGTCCTTCCCTCAACAGTCCTGCCACACCCAGTCATGAATGATGGTGGACGATTAAACAACTAACTGGAGGAGGTGGCTTCACAAATATCCCCATCCTCAATGAAGGGGGAGCCCAGCACATCAGTGCAAAAGATAAGGCTGAAGCATTTGCAACAATCTCCAGCCAGAGGTGCCAAGTTGATGATCCATCTCGGCCTCCTCCTGAAGTCCCCAACATCGCAGATGCCAGTTTTCAGCCAATTCGATTCACTCCGCATGATATCAAGGAACAACTGAAGGCACTGGATACTGCAAAGGCTATGGGCCCTGACAATATTCTGGCAATAGTACTGAAGATCTGTGCTCCAGAACTTGCCGCACCCCTAGCAAGCTGTTCCAGTACAGCTACAACACTGGTATCTACCCAGCAATGTGGAAAATTGCCCAGGTATCTCCTGAACAAATCCAACCCAGCCAATTACCGCCTCATCAGTCTACTCTCAATCATCAGTAAGTGATGGAAGGTATCGTCGACAGTGCTATCAAGCCGCTCTTGCATAGCAATAACCTGCTCAGTGACGCTCAGTTTGGGTTCCGCCAGGGCCACTCAGCTCCAGACCTCATTACAGCCTTGGTTCAACCATGGACAACAGAGCTGAACTCAAGAGATGTGACGAGAATGACTGCCCTTGACATCAAGCAACATTTGATCGAGAATGGCATCAAGGAGCCCTAGAAAAACTGAAGTCAATGGGAATCAGGGGGAAAACTCTACGCTGGTTGGAGTCGTACCTATCCGAAGGAAGAAAGATTCTAAGAGGGGGAAAAATATCCATGGCTAAGCAAGGAAGTTAAGGATAACATAAAGACAAAAACTAAGGCATACCATATTGCAAAGGCCAGTGGCAGGCTGGAAGATTGGGAAACCTTTAAAGATCAACAAAGGGTTACTAAAAAAGTCATAAAAAGTGCAAAGGTAAATTCTGAAAGAAAACTAGCGCAAAATATAAAAACAGATATCAAAAGCTTCTATAAGTATATAAAAGGTAAGAGAGAAGCTAAAGTGAATGTTGGTCCTTTGGAGGATGAGACTGGGGAGTTAATAGAGGGGAACACAGAAATGGCAGAGACACTAAATCAGTATTTTGCCTCAGTTTTCACGATGGAGGACATTAGTAGCAAGAAATGCAGAGGTTATAGAAAGAGAGGAACTTAGAAAAATCATTATCACTAGGCAAAATGTACTGAGCAAACTATTGGGATTGAAGGCAGACAAGTCCCCAGGGCCCCTTGGCCTACATGGTCTTACGGGAAGTGGCAGTGGGGATAGTGGATCCATTGGTTATAATATTCCAAAATTCCCTAGATGCGGGAAAGGTTCCAGTGGATTGGAAAAAAGCTAATATAAAGCCCTTATTCAAAAAGGGGGGAGGCAGAAAGTAGGAAACTATAGACCACTTAGTTTAACATCTGTCATTGGGAAATTGTTAGAATCCATTATTAAGGAAGTAAAAACAGGACATTTAGAAAGTCAAAACGCAATCCATCAGAGTCAGCGTGGTTTTATGAAGGGTAAATTGTGTTTGACTAATTTGCTAGAGTTCTTCGAAGATGTAACATGCAAAGTGAATAATGGGCACCCTGGAGATGTAGTATATCTGGATTTCCAGAAGGCATTTGATAAGGTTTCGCACAAAAGGTTAATACACAAGGTAAGATCACTTGGGGTTAGGGGCAATTTATTAGCTTGGATAGAGGATTGGCTAACCAACAGAAAACAGAGAGTCAAAATAAATGGGTCTTTTTCTGGTTGGCAAGATGTAACTAGTGGGGTGCCACAGGGTTTGGTCCTTGGGCCCCAACTATTTACAACCTATATTAATGACAGCAGGCTCAAAGGGCTGAATGGCCTACTCCTGCTCCTATTTTCTATGTTTCTATCTAAACTTCAGAATGCTTCAGTGCAGAGGGATTTGGGTGTCCTCGTGAATGATTTGCAGAAAGTTAGTATGCAGGTACAGCAGGTAATAAGGAAGCCAAATGGAATTTTGGCATTTATTGCTAAAGGAATAGAATATAAAAGTAGGGAAGTGTTGCTGCAACTGTACAACGCATTAGTGAGACCGCACCTGGAGTATTGCGTACAATTTTGGTCCCTTTATTTGAGGAGGGATGTAGTTGCATTGGAGGCAGTTCAGAGGAGGTTCACTAGATTGATTCCAGGGATGAGGAGTCTCTCTAATGAAGAGAGATTGAGCAGTTTAGGCGTTTACTCTCTGGAGTTTAGAAGAATGAGAGGAGATCTAATTGAGGTGTATAAGATGGTTAAGGGGATTGACAAAGTAGACATAGAGAGGATGTTTCCTCTTGTGGGGCAATCTAGAACAAGAGGTCATAGTTTTAGGATAAAGGATAGCAGATTTAAAACAGAGATGAGGAGAAATTACTTCTCTCAAAGGGTTGTGAGTCTGTGGAATTCACTACCCCAGAGTGTCGTGGATGCTGGGACATTGAGTAAATTTAAGGAGGAGATAGACAGATTTTTAATTAGTAAAGGGTTGAAGGGTAGGTAGAACGGGCAGGAAATTGGAGTTGAGGCCGAGATGAGATCAGCCATGATCATATTGAATGGCGGAGCAGGCTCGAGGGGCTGAATTGCCGACTCCTGCGCCTAGTTCTTATGACCTTATAATCTTCAGGACATTAGTGAACCAGATGGGTTTTTATGACAATTAGTGACAGTTTTATAGCACCATTACTGAGAATCGCTTTCAATTACAGATTTGTTTTTTCTTCATTAATTGAATTTAAATACCCCCAGCTGCAGTGGTGGGTTTTGAATCTGCATCCCATGGCATTAGCCTGGGCCTCTGAATTACTAGTCCAATGATATTACTGCTATGCAGCCATCTCCCCCTGATATCCATGAAACCATCAACTTCGCAGATGCACTGTAGTGACTCCAGCCACCTCTCAAGCTCTGAAACCCAGCGCTCGAGCAATTCTACCTGGCCAAACCTTCTGTACACATGGTCTTCGAGACCATAAGAAGCATCCAGGATTTTCCACATGGTATAGGATGTGTATTCCACGGGACGATGGTGCCCTGCCATACCTTTACTTTCTAGACTATTAAGTAGAAACACTTAACAACTACTCATCAATGAACCCATTCCCTAGTTGTGACATCACTATAGTTATTTTGCCGATGTTGCTTTTTGTTGTTGGTGATTTTGTTGGAGGCTCTCTCCCCAGCTTAAATTCCTTAGTTGCTCAGTCGCCACCCAGGTCTGTTGCCACCACTGCTGCCAGTGAGAAAATCGCAGAAAATAGAGAACTGCAGACCAGTTAGCCTAACATCAATTATTGGGAAAATGCTGGAATCTATTATTCAGGAAGTCTTAACAATGCACTTACAAAATCAACATACTTTTACAGAAGGGCAATCATGTTTGTCAAATTTATTAGAGTTTTTTGAGGATGTAAGTAGTAAGGGAGATAAGGGGGAGTAGATATAGTATACTTGGATTTCCAAAAAGTATTTGATAAGGTGCCACACTAAAGGAAATATGCAAGGTAAGATCTCATGGAGTTGGGGGTAATATATTAACATGAATGGAGGATTGGTTAACAGACAGGAAGCAGAGAGCAGGGATAAACGGGGCATTTTCAAGTTGGCAGGCTGTAACTAGTGGAGTGCTGCAAGGATCTGTGCTGGGGCCTCAACTATTTACAATTTATATAAATGACTTAGACAAGTAGACCAGGAGTAATGTATCTAAGTTTGCTGATGATGCATAAATTAGGTGAGAATGTAAGCTGTGAGGAGGACACAATGAGGCTGCAAAGAGATATAGACAAGTTAAAGTGAATGAGCAAAAAGGTGACAGATGGCGTATATTGGAGGGGAAGTGTGAGGTTATTCACCTTGAATAAGAATAGAAAAACTGAATATCTTTTTAAAAGTAAAACTGTTAAATGTTGATGTTCAGAAAGACTTGGGTGTACTTGTATAAGGAACACAAAGCCAGATTGCAGGTACAGCAAGCAATTAGGAAGGCAAATGGCATGTTGGCCTTTATTGCAAGAGGAATGGAGTACAGTGGGCGGCACAGTGGCGCAGTGGTTAGCACCGCAGCCTCACAGCTCCAGTGACCCGGGTTCAATTCTGGGTACTGCCTGTGTGGAGTTTGCAAGTTCTCCCTGTGTCTGCGTGGGTTTCCTCCGGTTGCTCCGGTTTCCTCCCACATGTCAAAGACTTGCTGGTTGATAGGTTAATTGGCCATTATAAATTGCGCCTAGTATAGGTAGGTGGTAGGGAAATATATAGGGACATGTGGGGATGTGGTAGGAATATGGAATTAGTGTAGGATTAGTATAAATGGGTGGTTGATGGTAGGCACAGACTCGGTGGGCCGAAGGGCCTGTTTCAGTGCTGTATCTCTAAACTAAACTAAACTAAGAATAAGGAAGTCATGTTATAATTGGGAAGTAAACATCTGGAGCACTGTGTACAATTTGGGTCTCCATATTTAAGGAAGGATATGCTTGCATTGGAGGTGGCACAGCAAAGGTTCACGAGATTGGTTCTTGGGATGAGGGGGTTGACCTATGATGAGAGGCTGAGTAAACTGGGCCTAGACTCTCTGGAGTTTAGAAGAATGAGAAGTGATCTCATTGAAACATACAAGATTATGAAGGGGTTTGACAGGATAGACAATCAAAGGTTGTTTCCCCTGGTTGGGAATCTAGAACACAGGGGCACAGCCTCAGGATAAGGGGTTTATCATTTAAGACTGAGATGAGGAGAAATTTCTTCACTTAGAGGGTTGTGAATCTTTGGAATTGTCCATCCCAGAGTGTGTGGATGCTCCATCATTGTATATATTTAAGATTGAGATCGATAGATTTTTGATCTCTCGGAGCCACTCGGCGGTGGAGCCTTTATTTAAATATTTAAATAAATTATAATGAATGCATAAACACTTACCTTGTCCCGACGGCAGTCCCACGCTGATATTCTGTCCAGTGGACGGAACTCCTGTGCCTTTGGATTTCCGTTCGGAGATCCAAGGCATAACACTGGTGGGGAGGGGGGGAGGAGTGACTTTTTCAGGGTGGAAGGGGGGAGTGGCAAAAACAAATGTGATTGGTTGAGAGGATGGTGGGAAGGGGTTGAAGGTTAAAGGAAAGAAAGCTGGGGGGGTGGGGGGAAGGTCGTGATCGAAAATTTACTTTGTTTGGGGGAGAGCACAAATAATAAACAGATTATTCATTGGGGGGTGGGAGAGGGGATTGGAAGTGAGAATAAAATTTTATTTTTATTTATTGGAAAACCTGTCACTTTAAAACTTTAATTGTAACTAAAGGCTTGAAGCCCTTTAAAAATGGTGCCGGCGCCGATGCTGGGGACAGAGCAGCCATCAACCCTATCATCAGGGGCAGGCATTCCGCCCTCTCCATGCAAATGAGCCGCCGCGTGAAATATCGCGGCAGCTCCACGGTGCACATCTCAGGTGTGCACCGCGCATCTTTTGAAAATTCAGCACCATATCACAGGGAAGTCTCAAAAGCAATGAAGTGGGATTACTCTCAGTGTATCCAAGGCACTTGATATAAGTTGCACAAACTTGCTGTCCTCAACAAAATCTGTGATTTTATGCTGAAAGAACTGCTCCGATCAGCACTCGTCTTTTACTTTGGCTGACCACAGGCTTGTCGGTTTCAGCCTCTATACTCTTGATTTCAGGTCAGTTTCACTCGATGATGAGTTTCCACTGTGCACTCGCCTTCTTCAACCTGGCGAGTTGCAGACCTCAGTGTGTAAGCTGTGCACTGCTGGGAAAAAAGGATACCATGCTTAAAATGCTCTTAATTGCCACCACCATCAAGTTCCCCTCCAAGCCACACATCATCCTGACTAGGAACTATATCGCCGTTCCTTCACTGTCACTGGGTCAAAATCCTGGAACTCTCTCCCGAACAGCATTGTGGGTGTGCCTACAGCAGACCACAACCTTCTCAAGGGCAATTAGCAATGGGCAAAAATGCTGGCCTTGCTCGTGGCACTCACAACACATGAAAGAATAGAAAAATTACCTCAATTGCTTTCCCACCAGACCAATGGAGGTACCCCACTGGACTCGCAACCTGCCCTGGGGAAAGCTGTAAGAGGGCAGGAGTTCTTTTCTATCATTAAACTGAGATTGGTGAGCAGTTGGCTACCAGTATTTTAACTTTAAAAACTTTCTTTTCTTGGCAGGGTTTACAACCTCTACTTGCCCCGCTGAGGGACCAACTCTATCAGCTCACTTCTGATGCTTGGCATAAAAGTCTCTTCACATAGTTGCAAGGGGATTTGGCTTGGATGCTCTAACAGAAGGAAATCAGTGATTAACCACTGCACCGCAGTAACTGAATACCAAAACTCTTGTGGGCGGGTTTGCCTCCTGTGACCCACATGATGCAGCATGCTGCTTTTATCCAGGTTTGTATTTCACCAACCAGGGAGGCTTTGGATAGGTAGTTCCCTCCTGACTGAAAACCTTACACTCTGCATTTGGCCACAATTGACAGCTCTATACCAGCAGGGCTCATATAATATTCTGGATGAGTAGGTTTTATTTTGACATGAATATAACTTATAGATAAGACGAACAGACAAAAAATATCTCCTAAAGAGTTGGGAAATAATCTCCAATTTGTTGATTATTTATAGACTGAAAATAACACTAAATGTTTTATGAAGAAAATGAGCCACGACCTACAACCATATGTTGCGTCTATTGAGAATATGTTTGAACATAACACCTCTGGCAATTTATTGTGCGAATATTTCTGGCATTGCTTTAAGGACGTGTGTCACTGCCAAAATCTGTAAACTCTTATTTTTTCTCCAAAAGTTTTCTTTTTACTGTGACATATGTGCACAGTAATACCAGAATACAGTCCATAATTCACACTTTTCTGGATAACATAGTACTCTTATGTCAGGGTATTACCTAACAGCTCTTGTGATTGAAGTGACTGAATCTTTTGGTTGAAGATTTAGCGCCCAATTTTGGGAAATTAGTTTGGCCCTGAAGCTCTCAGAAGCTCAGTGGAGCAGTCCGTCAGACTGTTGACAGATGAAGCTGTACACCCTGTCCCAAACCACAGAGCTGGGATGACTTAAACAGTTTGGACAGGTGGCCCACTTCTGTCTGGGCATATCAGGACAGCTGGAATGGAACAATTTACAGCAATGCGAGATCTTTGCATGAAAAATGGACAAGGTTTTGCATTTGCACAATCTGACTTAGCAGCCAGCAGGAAGATTGGACTGATGCCATGGCAGGCCTGAGGGCCAATGACGAAAAGAATGGAAAATTTGTAAAAAGTCTCGAAAGGATGTCTATTTTTGGCAAGGCAATCAATTTCATCCGGGATTGATTACCTCTCTCTCCAGCACAGTCTTGGACCTATACTAGCCTCACAGCTGAACTAGCATTGGGACTAACAAAGGTATGACGAGTGAAAATTCCTAGAGAAGCCTGGGACCTACCCGAAGATAGGCCTCCAAAGCATAGTGGACAAGGGTTTGGTCCATGCAGCGCCCCTTGTAGCAGCTACAGAGGCCCTGTGTCACTGTACATGTGTCCGCTGCACACAGGCCACTTCCTGTGCAGTCCACATGGCTTTCCCTGAGGATAAGGGCACACACGCGTGTACCCCCTTGCATATGTCTGGAGATGTTGATTCGGCAACATCCTGATGTCACACAGCCCAACAGGCGAATATGACACCAGAATCCCAAATTTGGGCAATGAATATCCAGGCAGCATCTATGTTATTTAATTGGTTGAGGGAAGGACAGGATTAGCAGATAAACGTTCCGGGATTTAGATGCTTCAGGCAGGATGGAGGGGGATGTAAAAGGGGTGGGGGAGCTGCATTACTGGTTAAGGAGAATATCACAGCCGTACTGTGGGAGGACACCTTGGAAGGCTCATGCAGCGAGGCAATATGGGTAGAGCTCAGGAATAGGAAGGGTGCAGTCACAATGTTGGGGGTATACTACAGGCCTTCCAACAGCCAGCGGGAGATAGAGGAACAGATATGGAGACAGATTTTGCAAAGATGTAAAAGCAACAGGGTTGTTGTGGTGGGTAATTTTAACTTCCCCTATATTGACTGGGACTCACTTAGTGCTCGGGGCTTGGATGGGGCAGAATTTGTAAGGAGCATCCAGGAGGGCTTCTTGAAACAATATGTAGATAGTCCAACTAAGGAAGGGGCCGTACTGGACCTGGTATTGGGGAATGAGCCCGGCCAGGTGGTCAAAGTTTCAGTAGGGCAGTGTTTCAGGAACAGTGACCTTAATTCCGTAAGTTTTAAGGTACTTGTGGATAAGGATAAGAGTAGTCCTCGGGTGAAGGTGCTAAATTGGGGGAAGGCTAGTTATAACAATATTAGGCAGGAACTGGAGAATTTAGATTGGGGGCGGCTGTTTGAGGGTAAATCAACATCTGACATGTGGGAGTCTTTCAAACGTTAACTGATTAGAATCCAGGACCGGCATGTTCCTGTGAGGATGAAGGATAAGTTTGTCAAGTTTCGGGAACCTTGGATAAACAGGGATATTGTGAGCCTAGTCAAAAAGAAAAAGGAAGCATTCGTAAGGGCTAGAAGGCTGGGAACAGACAAAGCCCTTGAGGAATAAAAAGAAAATAGGAAGGAACTTAAGCAAGGAGTCAGGAGGGCTAAAAGGGGTCATGAAAAGTCATTGGCAAACAGGATTCAGGAAAATCCCAAGGCTTTTTATACGTATATAAAGAGCAAGAGGGTAGCCAGGGAAAGGGTTGGCCCACTCGAGGACAGAGGAGGGAATCTATGTGCACAGCCAGAGGAAATGGGCGAGGTACTAAATGAGTACTTTGCATCAGTATTCACCAAAGAGAAGGACTTGGTGGATGATGAGTCTAGGGAAGGGAGTGTGGATAGTCTGGGTCATGTCGTTATCAAAAAGGAGGAGGTGTTGGGCGTCTGGAAAAACATTAAGGTAGATAAGTCCCCAAGGCCTGATGGGATCTACCCCAGAATACTGAGGGAGGCAAGGGAGGAAATTGCTGGGGCCTTGACAGAAATATTTGTATCTTCATTGGCTACAGATGAGGTCCCAGAGGACTGGAGAATAGCCAATGTTGTTCCTTTGTTTAAGAAGGGTAGCAAGGATAATCCAGGAAATTACAGGCCGGTGAGCCTTACGTCAGTGGTAGGGAAATTATTGGAGAGGATTCTTTGGGACAGGATTTACTCCCATTTGGAAACAAATGGACATATTAGCGAGAGACAGCATGGTTTTGTGAAGGGGAGGTTGTGTCTCATTAACTTGATCGAGTTTTTTGAGGAAGTGACGAAGATGATTGATGAAGGAAGGGCAGTGGATGTTGTCTACATGGACTTCAGTAAAGCCTTTGACAAGGCCCCGCATGGCAGACTGGTACAAAAGGTAAAGTCAAACGGGATCAGAGGTGAGCTGGAAAGATGGATACAGAACTGGCTCAGTCATAGAAGACAGAGGGTAGCAGTGGAGGGTGCTTTTCTGAATGGAGGGATGTGACTAGTGGTGTTCCGCAGGGATCAGTGCTGGCTTCTTTGCTGTTTGTCGTATATATAAATGATTTGGAGGAAAATGTAGCTGGTCTGACTAGTAAATTTGCGGACAACACAAAGGTTGGTAGAGTTGCGGATAGTGATGAGGATTGTCAAGGATACAGCAGGATATAGATCAGTTGGAGACTTGGAGGAGAAATGGCAGATGGAGTTTAATCCGGACAAATGTGAGGTAATGCATTTTGGAAGGTCTAATGCAGGTGGGAAGTATACAGTAAATGGCAGAACCCTTAGGAGTATTGACAGGCACAGAGATCTGGGCGTACAGGTCCACAGATCGCTGAAAGTGGCAATGCAGATGGATAAGGTAGTCAAAAAGGCATACGGCATGCTTGCCTTCATTGATCGAGGCATAGAGTATAAAAATTGGCAAGTCATGCTGCAGCTATACAGAACCTTAGTTAAGCCACACATGGAATATTGCGTACAATTCTGGTCGCCACACTACCAGAAGGATAGAACATAGAACAGTACAGCACAGTACAGGCCCTTCGGCCCACGATGTTGTGCCAATCCTTTAACCTACTCTAAGATCAAACTACCTACATACCCTTTATTCTACTATCATCCATGTACCTATCCAAGAGTCGCTTAAATGTCCCTAATGTATCTGCTTCTACTACCACCGCTGGCAGTGCATTCCACGCACCCACCACTCTCTGCGTAAAGAACCTACCTCTGACATCTCCCCTAAACCTTCCTCCAATCACCTTAAAATTATGCCCCCTGGTGATAGCCCTTTCCGCCCTGGGAAAATGTATCTGGCTATCCACTCTATCTATGCCTCTCATCATCTTGTACACCTCTATCAAGGCACCTCTCATCCTTTTTCGCTCCAATGAGAAAAGCCCTAGCTCCCTCAACCTTTCTTAATAAGACATGCCCTCCAGTCCAGGCAGCATCCTGGTAAATCTCCTCTGCACCCTCTCTAAAGCTTCCACATCCTTCCTATAATGAGGCAACCAGAACTGAACACAATATTCCAAGTGTGGTCTAACCAGGGCTTTATAGAGCTGCAGCATAACCTCGCGGCTCTTAAACTCAATCCCCATGTTAATGAAAGCCAACACCCCATACGCCTTCTTAACAACCCTATCAACTTGGGTGGCAACTTTGAGGGATCTATGAACATGGACCCCAAGATCCCTTTGTTCTTCCACACTGCCAAGAATCCTGTGGAGGCTTTGGAGAGGGTACAGAAGAGGTTTACCAGGATGTTGCCTGGTCTGGAGGGTATTAGTTATGAGGAGAGGTTGGATAAACTCGGATTGTTTTCACTGAACGACGGAGGTGGAGGGGCGACATGATAGAGGTTTACAAAGTTATGAGTGGCATGGACGGAGTAGATAGTCAGAAGCTTTTCCCCAGGGTGGAAGAGTCAGTTTCTAGGGGACATAGGTTTAAGGTGAGAGGGGCAAAGTTTAGAGGGGATGTGCGAGACAAGTTTTTTACACAGAGGGTGGTGAGTGCCTGGAACTTGCTGCCGGGGGAGGTGGTGGAAGCAGGTACGATAGCAACGTTTAAGAGGCATCTTGACAAATACATGAATAGGATGGGAATAGAGGGATATGGGCCCCGGAAGTGCAGAAGGTTTTAGTTTAGACAGGCATCTTGATCGGCGCAGGCTTGGAGGGCCGAATGGCCTGTTCCTGTGCTGTACTGTTCTTTGTTCTTTGTACTAAAAAAAAACACAAGAACAAAAAAATAGGAGCAGAAGTAGGCCATATGGTCCATCGAGCCTGCTCTGCCATTCAATATAATCATGGCTGATCTTGGGCTTCAATTCCACTTTCCTGCCCGCTCCTCAGATCCCTTGATTCCCTGAGAGACCAAAATTCTATCTATCCCAGCCTTAAATGTATTCAATTATGGAGCATCCACAACTCTCTGGGGTAGAGAATTCCAAAGATTCACAACCCTTTGAGTGAAGTAATTTCTCCTCATCTCAGTCCTGAGTGATTGCCCCCTTATCCTGAGACTGTGTCCCCGTGTTCTAGATTCCCTGACCAGTGGGAACAATCTCTCAGCTTCTCCCCTATTAAGCCCTTTCAGAATCTTGTATGTCTCAATTAAATCACCTCTCATTGTTCTAAACTCCAGAGAATATAGGCCCAATTTACTCAGCCTCTCATCATCAGACAACCCCCTCATCCCAGGGACCAATTTAGTAAATCTTCGCTGCACTGCCTCCAGTGTAAGTATATCCTTTTTTAAATGTGGAGACCAAAACTGCACACGATATTTCAGGTGCAGGCTCACCAAAGCCCAGTACAATTTTCGGAAGAGTTCTTTATTCCTGTACTCCAATCCCCTTGCAATAAAGGTCAACATGCCATTTGCCTTCCTAATAGCCTTCTGCACCTGCATGTTAACTTTGTGCATTCCTTGTACGAGTACCCCCAAGTCTCTCTGGACGTCAACACTTGCTAGTTTCACATCTTTCAAAAAATATTCTGATTTTCTATTTTTACGACCAAAGTGAACAACTTTACACTCCATTTGCCATCTTGTTGCCAAAACAAGTTGCAAGATGGGCCCTGCCATTGCATTATTTAAAGGGACAGGCATCCTGATTGCAGGAAGGGTAGTTTTTTGGAACTTTTTCCATTGCAAATTATCTGGAAGTATTCTGGAGTGTTTTTGGAGGCGTTTTGTTCCTGGATTTGCCAGAGAATGTTGGTGGGGAGGGGTGGGGGGGGGGCACCAGATGAGCAGATGACCTGTGCACACAAAGGGCTGAATTTTGAGAGCTCGTCATGGGTCCTGGTGATGGACTTGGAAATGGATGCCATTGCAGTATGTCACATGTGCAGCCGGCTGACCGCGATCACATGGCGGCCAGCCACTTAACATAATGGAGGTGCTTTGCAGCCCAATTGCCCAACAGTGGTGGGCTCCAAGGAGTTGATTGCGGCATTGGATGACTCCAAAGCAGTTGCTGGTCCATTTTTAAAGCACTGCCGAACCTGCTTATATTGCTGCCTTTCAGTGAGGCAGTGAACCTGGAGTGCTGCTGGACCCTGCTGATGGTGGACCTCCCCTCTGCACCACAGCTGTAGCTACTTGCTGGGACTGCAACTCCTGGACATCCCTGCACCACTGCTGTAGATGCTTGCTGGGCCTGCGATTCCTGGACTCCACTGCATGAGGACTGTCAACCGTCAGGATAGAGCTTGAGTGAACATGTCTGAGGCAAGACACTGATAGTTTAGCGATGCTTCCTGGAGATCCTACAAGGTAAAAGTGGAAGGTTCTCTTTCCAAAGGATGGCAAGAAGAGATCCTCCCACTTAACCAAGCAAGCCTGGATATAGATTAGAGGTGATCAGCAGCTATGGTATTGAAGTTCATTATAATCCTAGCCCTTTTTTGGGACCATCCTGGATCAGGCATACTCCCCAGATAATCACTCTCACTTAAGGTTGAGAAAGACAGATCTCACAGACACTTGAATGGGCCTGAAGAACTGATCTAACTCTGCCCAAAGGAAAGGAAACAGCAGAGGATATTACTGTCCTCCAGGTCGCCTATTTAACAAGTTCTGGCTCGATTATAACAACCTGGATCTTATAAGGGTCCAGGCATCTCTCCTTAATAATGTACCTCCCCACTAAAGAATGTACAGAGATGAGTTCTCGAGTTGCAATACAGAAGACTATTTGAAACAATATATTATCTGAATTATATAAAAGTTTAACAAAGTTTAATTCACATTTGATGCGTAAAACTATGGCAATGTTAATAGTTCTAGGTAAAGAAAGAATAATCTTATTCCTAGTAGGCAATTCAAGTTTTAAGTCTAAATAATGTTACAGTAAAATATTTAAGATATACAACCATACAGAGAGGGAGAACAAGGCTTCAATGTATCCATTTTGACTTTGAAACTGGCTAGCAGAGACACACAGTTGTCAGACTGATTCAGCACATGAAGGAAAGAGGAGAGCTCACTTTCTAAGTCAATTCAGAACCTGGTAGTTTCTCTCTCAAACTTCTAAAAAGCTTCAAGCCAAATTAATTCCTCAAATAAATAACAAATTGTTGATCTGCTGTGTTCATCGCTGGAAAAAAGAGTTTAATATTACAACTGCCGAGCTGAATTGTTGAACTCCTATCTCTGGAAGGACCCTTTTCTCATCGGACCTTGGAAGACTGCAAGTGAACTTTGACTGTGTTGCATCAGAAGACCATTCGTCGGAAGCGTAATTGGCAAAGTGTCACGCAAGCCCCCATCTGCCAATAATGAGATATACTAATTTTGCCACATGGACATTAAATTTCAAATTGTTGCTGAGAAGAAGAGGAGGCTTGTTACAAGGACTGACAGACCTTGGCTGGAAAAAAACATTTACATACGAACAACAATGAAGGTAGGAAAGCGTATTCCATTCCCTGCTAAGATGATACAATACACAGAGCCAAGGGTCAGACCAGTTAGTCACATGACTAACCTGCTTGGCAACCTGGGGGTTTCTGAATTGTACAGTTTGAACTGAGAGCTGGCAGAAAGCTGTTTGCTCCTTGATTGAAAAGACCTCTCCTAGTTCTGTGTATTGTATCATCTTAGCAGGAATGGAATCCAGCATGACTGGGAGATGGAGCAAAGGTAGCCAAGAGTGCAAGCTCTGTGCCATCCCCTGTGCTCAGTTGGAGCTGAGCTCCTCCATGTTCCTTGACAGTGACAGGAGGCCTGTCAATGCATCGAGCATCTCTGTGTCCATGCCCATTCAACATCCTCATGCATGCTGCCTCATCAAGGTCTTCAGCTGAGTGATCTGCAGCAGTACTCATCTGCCACCTCAGCCTCCATTCTTTACCTCTGGCTTGGCTGCTGCCCATGCCTGCCCAGTGCCTCACGGGGTGCTGATCCTAACTCTATACCAGCTTCCAAGATATGTGCAGTACCAGTATCTGAGCTGGTGGCTGTGAGTGTCAGATCTCTTCATTAATGCTGGGATGATGTTCTCTTTCCACCTCTTGGGATTCGTGTAGCTGGGTAGGTGCCAGTTCTTGTGTCTGAAAGCAGAAAATCAAAAGGGGAACATTGGTGTGAGGAAAGTAGGATGTGGTGGGAAGCAAGAAGTCTATGGTCACATCATCAACAGTTATCTTATCATGCCAAATAACAAGATGAGGGTGTGCTCGGAGTTGAGAAGGGGCAGAAGGCATAGACATGGCATCATCCTCAACATTCTGAGTGTTGTTGAATGCTACGGGCCCCGTCGCAGTTGCCCTCATGATGGGGACAACCACCTCCTCCATAGGGCTCAGGAAATCCTTGTCCCCCACCTCTGCTCTGCTCCTTTCTATTGTGTGAGAGGTGTTCAAAATCATGAAGGGTCTAGACAGATTAGATAGAGAGAAACTGTTCCCATTGGCAGAAAGGTTGAGAACCAGAGGACAACGATTTAAGGTGATTGGGAAAAGGATCGAAGGTGACACTAGGAAAAACCTTTTTACACAGCAAATAGTTATGCTCTTAAATGCTCTGTCTGTAAGGGTGGTGGAGGCAAATTCATTCATGGCTTCCAATAGTGAATTGGATAACCACCCGAAGAGAAGAAATTTTGAAGGGCTACGGGGAAAGGGCAGAAGAGTGGGTCTAGCTAAATTGGTCTTGCAGAGAGCCAGCATGGGTTTGATGGGCCGAATGGCCTCCTTCTGTGATGTAGCCATTGTATGATTCTAAGTGCCACTTGGTCCAACAAGAAAGAAGGCAGAATGCCAATGATTGTGTGGCACTGTGTTTATTGTGTAGCACTATGTTTGGATGATGTGCCTGCCATAGTTGAATAGTTGGAGATATGTGAAGGCAACAAGAGGTGGGTTTGAGGCTGGCAGCATTGGTAGATGTGTGAGCCTGAGGTGGAGCATCTGGATGTTAGTTGTGAGTCCTGAGTGCCAGAGAGTTCTGCTGGGTGTGTGCTAGCATGAGAGACTGGTGTTGTGGTGGCTATGAGATGTCATACAAAGATGCATTCACTGATCTTAACCATCCACGTGACACTGCTGCCGGGTCCTTGGGCCTACTCTGGGAGTTGACCTTCCTGACCACCTGCTCCCAATCCCTTCTGAGGGTGGTCCTTGAAGGTCACCTTGTCCCCATGCTGACCCATGACATCTCTCCTCCTGCCCACCTGCACCACTCATGCCTCCAGCACCTTATTCATCACCATGGATCCCTCTGTCTGCCCTGGTGTTCACTTTGCAATAACTTATATTGCAGCAATATTTTTGTGCAGCTTCCCTTTAAGAAGAGCAGGACCACATGGTCTGCTAACAACACTGCCTGGTCTTCTTGATGTGTGCAGAGGCTGTAGGCAGCATTCAGGAGGAGACAGAAGTGCTGGGGCCACTCAGACCAATGCCACAAACATTCAGATGATGTGGGTATACAAGTTTAAATGTTGTCCACCTCAATCTGAACCGGCGAGGGCACGTCACGATTGTAACCCCCCCATGCACAAAAGTCAGGCTAAACAAATTCTCGCCCCGTGTGTGTCAGTGGATTCAAAGTGCTCCTTCCTCACCCAACCAACAGTCTGCCCACTTTACAGTAATTTGATTGCATTTCTTTACCGTTTCCTCCTCTCCTGAAGTTACTCTCACTGGACTAAAGCTGCATGGCAATGTGGCCATTCTTATTGCATGAGCCTAAAACAGCGAACAGCATCTATTTGTCCATGGAGAACATCACAGCCAATCTTGACCTTGTCCTCACCTCACGTACACACTTATACATATTTCCAGTAGGAATGACTACATCAGGGTTGAGAAGAAACCCTGCTTCAGTTCTGCCTTCCCTAGCCCAGGAACACTGACAGCAGTTAGGTCACCCCAAGCATTGGTCTGGCTGAGAGCAACTAACTTACCATAGATGATAATAAAACCTGTAACCTTCTGATTGGCAGGGCTTTTTTTTTATTCGTTCATGAGATGTGGGCATTGCTGGCTAGGCAAGCATTTATTGCCCATCCCTAATTGCCCTTGAGAAGGTGGTGGTGAGCTGCCTTCTTGAACCGCTGCAGTCCATGTGGGGTAGGTATACCCACAGTGCTGTTAGGAAGGGAGTTCCAGGATTTTGACCCAGTGACAGTGAAGGAACGGTGATATAGTTCCAAGTCAGGATGGTGTGTGACTTGGAGGGGAACTTGCAGGTGGTTGTGTTCCCATGCATCCACTGCCCTTGTCCTTCTAGGTGGCAGAGTTTGTGGGTGCGGAAGGTGCTGTCTAGGAGGCTTGGTGCGTTGTTGCAGTGCATCTTGTAGATGGTACACACTGCTGCCACTGTACGCTAGTGGTGGAGGGAGTGAATGTTTGTAGATGGTGTGCCAATCAAGCGGGCTGCTTTGATGGCGTCGAGCTTCTTCAGTGTTGTTGGAGCTGCACCCATCCAGGCAAGTGGAGAGTATTCCATCACACTCCTGACTTGTGCCTTGTAGATGGTGGACAGGCTTTGGGGCATCAGAAGGTGAGTTACTCGCCACAGGCTTCCTAGCCTCTGACCTGATCTTGCAGCCATGGTATTTACATGGCTACTCCAGTTCAGTTTCTGATAAATGGTGACCCCCATGATGTTGATAGTGGGGGATTGAGCGATGGTAATGCCATTGAATGTCAAGGGGAGATGATTAGATTCTTTCTTGTTGGAGATGGTCATTGCCTCGCACTTGTGTGGTGCGAATGTTACTTTCCGCTTATCAGCTTAGTACTTCCTTGGGTGGTGACATCATTCACTAGGCAATTGCGGGAATAAATACAAGCAATTTTAAAGCAGAACTCATCAAACTCAAGGCAAAATACCCCATATATGTGGACCCAGTTATTAATACTTTCCATTGTTTAACTTTAAACTTTTTTGCGATTAGTGGTATGATTCCTTGACCAGCAACATAAACAAATATCCAGCGCTGACCCAGTATTATAGGTTGACAGTCGTCTACATCCCCTTTGATGGTCTGGGCATGTAGGAATCTCCCACTAGAATGCATCACTAGCTTATTCTTCCTTGGAGAACTAATGCAGCCTACTTTTTTTCCAATCTCTGCCCTAAAATTGCAAGTTCTGAACTTGAGGCCGGGAGTCTGCCAAAAGTTTCTGCAAAGGGGGAGGAGAAGATTATGTCCTAAAAAACTGCATTCAAGAATTAAAGGTTATGCCCATTACAGAGATATGCGGTAGATTTTGACTTTTGTGGTGGTGTATGATAGAGAGCTGGCAGCCCTCTTTACACCTCTCCCCATTTTGATTTCCACTCACATTCATTGTAAAAGTCAGGCAGTTCTATTAATATTGCTACAATTTCTTTCCCAACAGGTATCCATGAAATCTATTTTAAAGATGTCAAGTGATCTCCACATTAATTGTTCCTTCTGTTCTTCAAATATTGTCATATGATTTTTAACATCCACTTGAAGCACCAGATGGGGCTTTAGTTTAATGTCATTTGAAGGATAGTAGTTTTAACAATGCACTTTTTCACTGCAGCACGACGATTATCTGCTTGAACCCGAGAGTGGGGTATGAACTCACAATTTCTAGACTCATGGGTCAAATGGCTCCCAACTGAACCACACCAAAGCTCACAAGAAAAACACTCCAGGCTCATAATGACTCTGTTTGTTTCTCCAACTCCATTCTTATGCCAGTGTTATGGAAATCAACATCTAAATAGGTCGCAAGTAATTCAAGTACATATTCTATGGGTAGGAACAAACTAGGATTGATAATGAGAAGCTCAATGGTATTATTATGCTTTTAGCTTGTTAAGATGCACTTGAATTACCACTCCTCATTTGCATGGGGCAGCCAGTCATTGTACAGTACCAACACATTTATATAATCCTTTTACACATGAGGTGTTTGTTAGACTAACCAACATTAGGACATGCAATTCCTAGTGGACCCAGTTAGCATGCTAGCTGCATGAACAATGACTGCACAGTCATTATCCTGTTATAGACACTTTGCCTTGCAGTATTAGAGACTTGAGTTGTCAAATGTAATTGTGTGGAATATGTGATATGCATACAATTCTCTGTCCTGGCACTTCCAGTGTATCTATTGATTAACCTGCTGCAGTACCGAGGGTCAGTGACCCTCAGTTCATTGACATCGATTTTGTTTAAGTAAGAACAAGAAATGCTTGTATGAAATGATTCACAATTTTCCCCCATCTCTTATATTATATGTATCAACGGCACTCGAGCAAACCGATTCACTATAGGATGCCTATTCTCATTATTTTACAGTAGATGACACTACCTTGTTCAGTTCTTCGTGGGGACACTTTCAATGTGACTAATGAAGAGACAGCTAAATTCATACATCATTTTTGCAACTGAAAACCTCACAATGGTTAACTGCTCAATAAAATTGCTGTTAAATCGTGACTTAAGATTGACATCTGTATTTCTGTCTGTTTTCTCTTTTGATTTTTGCCTTGTTCTGTTGATATCCCAAAGAGGGAATCAAGCCAAATCCGCAGTGTTCAGGCCCAAAAAAGCCTCCTGATTGATCTATTTCAGTCAGAC
This sequence comes from Heterodontus francisci, assembly GCF_036365525.1. Lineage (NCBI taxonomy): Eukaryota > Metazoa > Chordata > Chondrichthyes > Heterodontiformes > Heterodontidae > Heterodontus > Heterodontus francisci. The sequence continues at coordinate 45,785,722 of NC_090375.1, forward strand.
ATAATGGGGATAACTGGTGCCTAACCCAATATTGAGGTTCACTTAAACCCCCGTTGTGGTTGACAGGGCCCTCAACCATGTCTGGCCCACTTTCTGCACCACTACCCTCACCCCTTCCCCTCCCTCCCAGAACCGCGACTGGGTTGCCCTTGTCCTCACTTTCTACCCCACCAGTCTCCACAGCCAAAGGATCAACTTCCGCCATTTCCGCCGCGTCCAGCGTGATGCCACTACCAAACTCATCTTCCCCTCCCTTCCCCTGTCAGCATTCCGAAAGGATAGTTCCCTCCGTGACACCCTGGTCCACTCCTCCATTACCCCCAACACCTCACCCCTTCCCACAGCACCTTCCCATGCAATCGCAGCAGGTGTAATACCTGCCCTTTTACCTACTCCTCACTATCCAAGGCCCCAAACACTCCTTTCAGGTGAAGCAGTGTTTTACTTGTACTTTCAATGTAGTATACTGTAATCGCTGCTCACAATGTGGTCTCCTCTACATTGGGGAGACCAAAGGCAGATTGGGTGACCGCTTTGCGGAACACCTCTGATCAATCCGAAAGCATAACCCTGAGCTTCCGGTTGCTTGCCATTTCAACACACACCCCTGCTCTCATGCCCACATATCTGTCCTGGGATTGCTGCAGTGTTTCAGTGAACATCAACGCAAACGCGAGGAACAGCATCGCATTTACCGATTAAGCACGCTACAGCCTGCCGGACTGAACATTGAGTTCAATAATTTCAGAGCATGACGGGCCCCCCCTTTTTATTTTCAGTTATTTTTCTTCTTTATTTTTTATTTCATTTTGTTTCATCATTTTTTTTACCATGTGCCTACCCACTGCTTTTTATTTGTCATGTTTGTGCTTTGGGCCAGTTTGTTCTATTTTTCTGTCAATTAGCACCCTCTCTGCACTAACGCTTTGTCTTTCAGCACACTGTCAACATACTATTTGCCTTTGCGCCATGACCTTCTGGTCAGTTTTTCTTGTGACCTTGTCCTATCAACACCTTCTCTTTGGTTACCTCTTGCCCCACCCCCACTTTATTTGCTTAAAACCTATTACATTTCTAGCCTCTGCCAGTTCTGATGAAGGGACACTGACCTGAAATGTTAACTCTGCTTCTCTCTCCACAGATGCTGCCAGACCTGCTGAGTATTTCTAGCATTTCTTGTTTTTATTTGAGGGTCACTTAAAGCAGTCTTTACTTGGGCTATGTCCAATTCACGCATCACCCCTAAGCATGCAAGTGCAACAGGCAGTAAAAAAGGCAAATGGTATGTTGGCCTTCATAGCGAGAGGATTCGAGTCCAGGAGCAGGGATGTCTTGCTGCAATTATACAGGACCTTGGTGAGGCCACACCTGGAATATTGTGTGCAGTTTTGGTCTCCTTATCTGAGGAAGGATGTTCTTGCTATAGAGGGAGTGCAGCGAAGGTTTACCAGACTGATTCCTGGGATGGTGGAACTGAGGTATGAGAGATTGAGTCGGTTAGGATTATATTCGCTGGAGTTCAGAAGAGTGAGGGGGGATCTCATAGAAACCTACAAAATTCTAACAGGACTTGACAGGGTAGATGCAGGCAGGATGTTCTTGATGGTGGGGGAGTCCAAAACCAGGGATCATAGTCTCAGGATACGGAGTAAACCTTTCAGGACTGAGATGAGAAATTACTTCACCCAGAGAATGGTGAGCCTGTGGAATTCTCTACCACAGAAAGCAGTTGAGGCCAAAACATTGTATGTTTTCAAGAAGGAGTTAGATATAGCTCTTGGGGTGAAAGGGATCAAAGGATATGGGGGGAAAGTGAGAACAGGTTACTGAGTTGGATGATCAGCCATGATCATAATGAATGGTGGAGCAGGCTCGAAGGGCCAAATGGCCTACTCCTGCTCCTATTTTCTGTGTTTCTAAGGCTGACGTCTTCGGACACATGTTGCAGTCATGCAGCTCGTTTCCACCTGTAGTTGGACTACTAATCAATTCATCCCTCAGTGCTCTTGGTTTTACGGGTCAATAGCCCCACTGTGTTTGACAAAATGCTGCTGATACGTACAGTATGAGAAGAGAGGGGGAAATGTGAATCATTTTGTACAAGCATTTCTTGTTCTTACTTATGAAGTGGATCACCACCTGCAAGTTCCCTTTCAAGTCACACACCATCCTGACTTGGAACTATATCACTGTTCCTTCACTGTCACTGGGTCAAAAACCTGGAATTCCCTCCCTGACAGCACTGTTGGTGTACGTACACCACATGTTTGCAGCAGTTCAAGAAGGTGCCTCATTACCAAGAACAACTTATATTTATATAGCGCCTGTAACATCATAAAACGTCCCAAGTTGCTTCACGGCAACCAAACAAAGTATGACATAAAAGGAGATATTAGGTCAGATCACCAAAGGCTTGGTCAAAGATGTAGGTTTTAAGGATTGTCTAAAAGGAGGAAAGTGAGGTGGAAAGGTGGAGAGGCATAGGGAAGGTATTCCAGAGCTTAGGACCTAGGCAACTGAAGGTGTGGCCACCAATTCTAGAGTGATTAAAATCAGGAAGGCCAGAATTAGTTGAGCGCAGATATCTTGGAGGGTTGTGGGGCTGGAGGAGATTAGAGAGATAGGGAGGGATGAAGCAATGGAGGGTTTTGAAAACAAGGATGCGAATTTTAAAATCAAGATGTTGCTTTACCGGGAGTCAGTGTAGGTCAGTGAGCACAGGAGTGATAGGGGAACAGAACTTGGTGGAGTTAAAATATGGGAAGCAGAGTTTTGGATGACCTCAAGTTTACAGAGAGTAGAATGTGGGAGACCAGCCAGCAGTTCTTTGGAATAATCAAGTCTAGAGGTAATGAAGGCATGAATGAGGGTTTCAGCAGCAGATAGGCTGAGACAGGTGAAGTCAGGCGACATTATGGAAATGGAAATAAACGGCCTTAGTGTTGGCACAAATATGAGGTTGGAAGCTCATCTCGGGGTCAAGTTTGACACCAAGGTTGTGAACAGTTGGCTTAATCACAGACTGTTGCCAGGGTGAGGGATGGAGTCTGTAACTAGGGAACAGAGTTTGGAGTTGGGACCAAAACCAGTGGTTTCAGTCTTCCCAATACTTAATTGGAGGAAATTTCTGCTCATCTAGTACTGTATGTTGGATTGGCAGTCTGATAACTTAGCAACAGTGGAGGAGTCAAGAGAAGTAGTGGTGAGGTAGAGCAGGTAGCGTCAGCATACATGTGAAAACGAACGCTGTGCTTTTCAGTGATGTCACCAAGGGGCAGTACGTAAATGAGAAATAGAAGGGGGTCAAGGATAGATCCTCCACTACCACATTGTCAAGGACAATTAGGGATAGGCAATAAATGCTAGCCTTGCCAGCAATGCTCACAACCCAAACAAATAAAAAGAACTCTTGCATTTAACAGTGCTCATGTGGGGAACATGTCACCGTCACAAAAGCACAAATAAATCATTGCTATGAAAGAGAAAGCCAAATGTTGGTTCTGGTTGTAGCAATAAAATTTCTATAGCCAAGGATTGACTGAATACCACAGAAGAACCTGTATCTGAACTGAGCACAGGAAAAACTTTTACAAAATGGCTTCCACATGCTTTCCATAATCTAAAATGGCGGGGTGTGGGGCATGCACCACTCAAAAGTGAAAGTTAAATGTTGTAGCACATTTAATAGATTGATGTCTTTACTATTTAGAGAAATATTTAACAATTTCAATTGTTTCCAGCCTTTTCTTTATATGTAAAAGTAAGCAAATCATTCAAGTTTAGTTGCAATAACCTGCATAAAATTTGGAAGAGGTAAGAGCCAGACTACAGATGGCAGGAAAAAAAAATGTATTAGCTGTGTGCCAAGTGCAGGTAATGGGTTAAACACAAGCTTAACAACTCTTTCCCATTCAGTCCAAGCCTCATGTGTGTTTACAATCTCAAAGTGATCTGTTCATCTAGTTTGAGCAGCAAAGAAAATCATTTCTCCATTCGTAATATCTGGAGCTCTTCACAATGGGAAAACCTCATTCTGCATAGCACAAGAATCAATCCTTCTCTTAACACAAAGGACACAAAATTCCAAGTTGACATTCTGTCCCAGAGTTGCATTGCTGAGTCAAGACCTCTGGCTGCCAATTCTCTTCAGCACCGACCCCATTGTAAATTGTAGGGTCATTGCATTCACATCCAGTAGCATTTGATGAGCACAACTCCCATTTAACGAGAGAACTGGGCTGAAGGCAGATTTAGAAATTGTCCACTGCATGCTTTAAAAATCCTAGAAAGGCTGAAGATTTACAGCAGGAGGCTTGGGAACAGCAAATAAGTATAAATTGTTTGAAAGACTAAGTGGATTGGCAGGCAGTTGTAATAAAATGCTCAAATAAGATTTTATGGCACTTTTGAAGAATATCTTCAGGTTGAAGAATAGACAGAGGCACCCAAATAAGGGAACTCGACATTTCAAGGAAACATCACACCTAGGTCACACTTGTGGTCAGTCTCCAAGAATGTATGACATCTGACTGTTGGAATTGCAGAGTCTACATGCCTCATTTGTATGAACACCATGGTAGATTTTTCTTCATTGCAGGCTTCAACAGATCATTTGGCAGTTTCACTGAAATCTGCATCAGCTTCATATCTCAGAAGCAACCAGGGACCAGTCAGTATCTCTGCCTCCACAGAAGCACAGACTGCTGCCCTAATAATAGTCGGAAGAAAATTAGACAGCATGCCTTGTAATAGTGTTCACAAAGTGGGGTGGAAGGATGCAAGCATCTGTATCTCAAGGCTTGCACTATCTGATAGCTGCCATTCGACCAATGATCACTGGACACACAGAATCAGGGCCCAGTATAATTTCATTACATAGAATCTACAGAACAGAAACAAGCTATTCAGCCCAACTGATATATGCTGGTGTTTACATGGCACACAGCCTCCTCCCACTCTATTACCTCTTCTTACCTACATTCTTCTATTCCTTTCTTCCTCATGTACGCCATCAAGTTTCCTGTTAAACAGGTCAGCAACGTTTGCTTCAACTATTCCATATGCCACAAAATTCCACATACTCATCCATACAAAAGCAAAATACTGCAAATCTGAAGTAAAAACAGAAAGGCTGCATTAGCTGACAATGCAACCACAAGGTGGCACTGTACTGGCACATGCGCAAATGTAGCCTGTTCCGCTAATACGTCACAGTCTGTGACATTCAGACAGCTGCCAGGACTAAAGATGGCACTGCTCAAATAATCACAGCAAGGCAACGTAAACCCATGGCAGCACACAATGGCCGGAGAGAGCAGGCGTGGGGAAGCGAGGAGAGAATAGGCGGGTGAAGTGGGGAGCTAGCGGGCGGGTGAAGCGGGGAGCGAGCAGCCGGAGAGATGGGGGGGGAAGCGGGGAGCGAGCGGCTGGAGAGAGCAGGCAGGGTGGGGGGGAAGCAGGGAGCAAGCGGCTGGAGAGAACGGACAGGGTGGGGGGAAGCGGGGAGCAAACGGCCGGTGTGAGTGGGGGGGGGAACGCGCGGCCAGAAGCGGGGTGGGGAGTGAGCGGTCTGCAGTCAGTGGCCGGGGGCTGCTCTCTCCCCACTTCCCCGGTTTACATGATGACATCATCTGTGCATGCGCCAAGCAGTCCTGGCAATGTGGAATGCTGTGCACGCGCAGAGAGGAGGAGACCTTTTGCGCATGTGCTCACCTTGGCGCAGCCTGATAATATCTGTGGCCAGCTGTGTTGTCAGGAATCACTTTGAAACAGAAAATGCTGGGAATAATCAGCCAGCATCTGTGGAGGGTGGAACAGAGTTCACATTTCAGTTCAACGACCACATTCCACATTCTCACCACTCTGTGAAGAAATTCCTCCTGAATTCCTTATTTGATCTGTTAATGGCTATTTTATATTTATGTCTTCTTGTTCTGGACTCATCCATAAGTGGAAACAGATTCTCCACATTTACCCTATCAAACCCAATCATAACTTAAAAAGACCTCTATCAGACATGAGAAAGACAGGTGATAACTGCATAAGCTTACCGTCTCTCAGGATATTCCTGCAGTGTCCCTGAATGTGTAGTGAATCAGGCCATAATCAAACCAGCTCCCCCAGAGGAGACTGCATTAGCATTGCAAGCAAATTACCATGAGGTCTGCTGTCCGAGACTTTCTTTGGAAAGTTAGGAGACCCAAGGAATGAATTAAATGGTCAGCGAGCCGACCCAGTATTGCAAGAGTTAGCACAGGCTGCCCAGTCTGAAAGTGAAGCAGAGGGAGTCCCTGCTTGCTACTATTTCAAGAATGAGGTACTGATAAGGAAATGGAGTTCTCCTCGCAACCTGAGGGCAAGGAGTGGACAGTAGTTCACCAGTTAATGCTGCCACAGAGGTAGCGGGGTGAAATATTAAGGAGGGCTCACGAGACTATAGTGGCTGTACATGCCAGTATACAAAAGACCAAAGCCCGCAGAAGACAGCAGTTTGACTGGCCAAAACTCCACAAAGATGTAATGCAGTACTGCAGGAGTTGCCACATGTGCCAGGTTGAGGGGAAACCCCAAACAACAGTGAAACCTGCACCCCTAAGTCCTGTACTGGTGTTAGGAGGATCCTCCAGCAGAGGACTGGTGAACTGTAAGGGACCCCTGTCGAGAACAATAGGGGACAGGCAGGCACACGGCTGGCAAAAGTTTAGAAAGAGAAGGGGGACCAAGAGGGCAGGTTACATTTAGCCTGGGAAGAATCCTGGATGAAAACACCTACTGCCTGGTCAACCAACCCGGAAAAATGGAAAACGTTAAACCCCGCATCTTCCTATGTAAATGCAGACTCTAGAAGCACCCCACCAGAGTTGCTAACAGCATTTACAGGAACCTGCAGAGACAAAGAGAGACCTCAAGGGGGCACTGAAACTGTGAGGGTGATGCTTCACTTAGTCAAAGTCCCCCAGGAGAGTGCAGCCAAGTCTGCACAAATACTTACAGGTAGGAGTGCCCCAGACAGCAGAGGGGTGAGTAACAAAGACTCCTCCCCCACAGTCAGAGGAAAAGGGAACCACCCATCCCCTGAAGCCAAAAGTCTTTGCATGACTCAGAGGGTTCAGGATAGATCCGCCCACTACTACACTCCTGAGGAAAAAAAAGGGAAAATTAAAACTGCCCTGACACCCAGAACAGACTATTTTAATGAGCTTTAAGATTGGTGAATGAATGGAAATGAATGAGAGAAATGCATGACTTTTCTTTCCGTATTATATATTTCTCTCAAACTCTGTAGTGAAATGCACCTTTTTTCTTCAAATCGCATTTCATTCCCCTGGGTGTGGAGGTGTCAGGCAAACCCCCCACCTTCCAAGACTGAGGCACACATTATTTTGCCACATGAACATTAAAACTTAAAATTGCAAGACCCTGACTGAAAAGACATTTGCATAGTACCAGATGGCGTTGAAACAAAGGAACCAATCCCTGCCCCAATACACGGAAGAGACCTGGTCAAAGCAGTCAGTCACGTGACCACCGACTAGCCAACTAGGGGAGTTTTAAATTGGAAAAACAGAATTTGAAATCAGAAAGCCGTGTGCTCCTGGAACTGAAGCAGAACCTCTCCAGTCCTGCCTGCCTCCATCTCTTTCCCATGGAACTGAATCGTGTGAAAACACGTGAACCTCAAAGAGATAAAAGTCTCCTACATGATCAAGGTTTAAGAAGAACACTGGGCCCCAATGAACAGTAAGACTACCTACAATCAAGTGAACTCAAAGCACAGTAAACAAGAAACTCTTCTGATATTGCCTCAAACTCCTCTCTACTATATTTTCCTCCTCTTTTTTGTCCCTATTTTCATGTGTGTATCGCATGTGCATGCTAATGTGGGCATGTCGTAAATCTGTAGGTGTAAACCTATTAGAGTTTAAGTTTAAGTTTTAATAAAATTTCATCATTTTTAAACCTGAGAAACCTGGTGTGTTCGTTTCTTTGCCTTATAATTGGAAAGCTGTGAACAAGGATTCACAAAAAGGGAGCTCAAAACACAGTGTGTTTAAAATTAAACCCTGTTACAATAAGACCAGGTGAAGACAGTAACAGACCCCTAAACATATTTCTCACCTGGTCATAACAATACTATTACATGCCAGGCATCCAGCTTAACCCCATATGCCACATATCAAAGTCACATTCTTTGTGGCTGTGACTCTGGTAAAGTTTCCTCCTCATGTTTCTCAACCTATGTGCAACCTTTGTCATAGTTGATGACACCATCCTCCTCCAACACCTCTCCTTTGTTGTCCTGCTGGAAGGGACTGCCCTTGGCTGGTTTCATTCCTATCCATCTATAGAGTCTGCTGAAATAGGTTCCCTTCCAGTTCCCACATTGTTAACTCTGGAGTCCTTCAATGACTTATGTTTGTTCGGTACGCTGCCACCTTACACCTTCAAGGTTCTGCAGAATATTTGACATAATTCTCTGGAATATTTCCAGTATTGACGTGATACTAAATGGAAGATGGTTAAAATAAAATATTCCAAACGGAGTAATGAAGGTTGTCAATAACCTTGACTTCTTATCCAATGGAGCTTGCCAAAAGCCACTATTCGTGTCAAGCTTCGTGAAGATAGTACATTTGGATAACTTTGCCAAACCTTCGTCCACTGAGGACATTGGATGGACTTCTTGTGCCACAGCCGTTTGGATTAGGAACTAGAACCATTCCAGAACACCACAATGTAGGCTCAGTAACAGGAGAAATCACTTCCATCCTGATCATGTCTTCTAGTTGATGTTGGACTTGCTCCATTAATGGGTGTGGAATCTTCCTAGGCTTGAAAAGACACACTGGTTTAGCATCTTTCCACAAAGTAATACTATATTCGGTCTTCAGTCTCCCTAGGCCGGTACACAATTTCGGGAATTCCTCTTGGAAGTGACTCCTGGATTTTTGTTGTTTAACTTCCTGTACTTTTTCTATAAGATGAAGGTCAATACAAGCTCTTCTACTTAAGAGTGAGAACTCCTGATTTCTTAGAACGTGCAGTGTTTCTAATATCTACTTTCCCTTGTACTGAAGTGTTGCCTGTAACTTCCCCTTTACTTCAAGTTTAACCCCTCCTTGGCCATGTAACTGAATTTCCGATGGTTGCAGAAAGTGTGTGAAAAGCCACAGCTTTTTGTCTGATAAGACCGTTACACTGGCTCTGGTATCGAGTTTGAAATTAGTGATATGTCCGTTGACATATATATGTCTGCTGACCAAAATGCCTGATTCAGATCACTGATCTCACCAGGAAAGTGTTTTGATTGCTCTGCTGCAGGAGGTTGTGTAACTTTGTTAACCAATCTATTCTTGAATGCTTTTTCTTTAGAACTTGAGGTAGTAAAGATTTTATTTTTCACATTTTACTGAAATGCCCCATTTTCCTAAAATAAAAGTATTCTGCTCTATTTGCAGGACACTGTTCATACCTGTGAATGCTTTTGGCACCACATCACTGGTAGGGTATAATGACGTCTTTTCTCCTCATCTCTGCTTAAATGGGGGACCCCTTATTTTTAAACTGTGCCCCCTAGTTTGAGTCTCAGTCATAAGGGGAAACATCCTTTCAACATCCACCCTGCCAAGTCCCTCAGGATCTTATAAGCTTCAATAAAATCACCCCTCATCCTTCTCAACTCCAATGAATACAGACCCAACCTGTAACCTTTGCTCATAAGATAATCCTCTCATCCCAGGAATCAGATGAATGAGCCTTCTCCGAACTGTTTCCAATGCAATTATATCCTTTGTTAAGTAAGGGGACCAAAACTGTACACAGTACTCCAGATGTGGTCTCACCAATGCTCTGACAACATTGCATTTACCTTCTTAATCACTTGATGTACCTGCATAGTAACTTTTTATGTTTCGTGCACTAGGACACCCAGATCACTCTGCATCTCAGAGTTCTGCAATTTCTCTCCATTTAAATAATATGTTGCTTTTCTATTTTTCTGGCCAAAATGGACAAGTTCACACTTTCCCACATTATACTCCATCTTCCAAATCTTTGTCCACTCACTTAACCTATCTATATCCCTTTGCAGACTCCTTATGTCTTCCTCACAACTTACTCTCCTACCTCTCTTTGCATTATCAACAAATTTAACAACCATACCTTCGGTCCCTTCATCCAAGTTATTGATCTGGACTGTAAGTAGTTGAGGCCCCAGCACTCATTCCTGTGGCACTCCACTAGTTACAGCTTGCCAACCTGAAACCGACCCATTTATGTCTACTCTCTGTTTCCTGTTAGCTAAACAATCCTCTATCCATGCTAATATGTTACCCCCATACCATGGGCTCTTATTTTGTTCAGTTACCTTTGATGTGGCACCTTGTCAAATGCCTTCTGAAAATCCAAGTACACCGCATCCACATGTTCCCCTTGTTTCGAGTGCTTCCATTTTTTTTGTTAAATTTTGAAGATCTGAAAAGGAGTCTATGGATGTTTTTTGTAACAAGGGTCACTGAGAGGTCTGCATTACAAACAGTTACTGGAAGGCACCTGTCTTCAAATAATTACCCAGCAGCAGTTGTTTTTGACTTGGGGAAGATGTTTACAGAGAAATGACATATCAAGATTTATAGGGGTCAGGAGGCTTGACTCCTGACATTGTTTATGGTTTCATTTTGGACAGTGAGTTGGGATATGGACAATGGTTTGAAAAGACTGTTGGAGAAAACTTGCCAAGAGAGCAATACCCAGCTCAGTCTGTTCCAGCTCTTTGGAAAAGAGAAGCCAGTTTTCCATCTCTTGAGAAGCTGAGAAACAACTGTAAGAAACTGCCTGAAACCCCTGTTACTGCATTTTCCATGGAAAGCCTACCCAAACTGATCTTCAATGTCGCCAAATGAGAACTATTCTAGGAACATCCCAGTGACAGCCGTCTATATGTATTTGGGATGCCAAACCAAAAAGGATTTCTGACATTTTTTTCATATCTTCTCCTTTTTCTTCAAGAAGTAATAAGTATTTGTGGCCATTGTATTCTCCGTTTTTTGGTTTTTTTGTACAAGACCTCTAAAGAGTAAATCTCTTTATTTTTTCAGTTAACCAGTGTGTGTGTGTGTGTGTGTGTGGCTCAGGTTAAAAGGAAACTTTTAAATTTCTATCTGTGTGTTTATGCTTTGCTTTATTACTGGTTAAGAATGTTCTATAATAAACTGATAATTTTGTTGTTTATTAAAGAAACCTGGTTGGTGCGTTTTATTCTGGGATTGACCGTATCGGTAGTGGGAAAAAATTTAAATATATGTTGTGACCTGTGGAGAAGTGGAACTAGAATAAACAGTGCACTCCTCCCACTTCAGTGGTAATTTTAATTAATTAGTCAAACAGGATTTTCCTTTCACAAAACAATGTTGACGCTGTCTGATTGCAGAGATTATCTAAAGGATCTGCTATAACCTCCTAAATAATAGTTTCCAGCATTTTCCCTATGACAGATTTTAAGCTAACTAGCCTGGAGTTTCCTGTCTTCTGTCTTTCTCCTTTCTTGAATAGCAGAGTTGTATTTGCTATTTTCCAATCTGATGAGACCTTGCCAGAATCTACAGAATTTTGGAAAATTAAAAGCCAATGCATCCACTATCTCAGCAGCCACATCTTTTAAGACCCCAGAATGAAGTCCATCAGGACCTGGGGACTTGTCAGCTTTTAGTTCCTATAATTTTCTCAGTACCCTTTCCCTGATGATGGTAATTGTTTTAAGTTCCTCACTCCCTTTCAACTCTTGATTCGCAATTATTTCTGGCATGTTATTTTTATCATCTACAGTGAAGACAGCTGCAAAAAAATCTGTTCAGTTCCTCTGCCATTTCCTTATTTTCCATTAATAATTCCCCAGAATTACTTTCTAGAGGACCAACATTCACTTAACTTACTCTTTTACTTTTTAAATACCTGTAGAAACTCTTACTATCTATTTTTATATTTCGAGCTAGATTTCTCTCATGCTCTAATTCTCTCTCATTATTCTTCCAGTCATTCTTTGTTTTTTTTTATATTCTGTCAATCTTCTGACCAGCCACTACTCTTCACTTAATTAGTCACTTTTTCTTTCAATTTGATATTATCTTTAACTTCTTAGTTAGTCATGGATGGTGCATCCTTCCACTAAAGTCTTTCTTTCTCATTGAAATGTATCTTTGCTGAGTGTTATGAAATATCTCCTTAACTGTCTGCCTTTCTATTGACCTATCCCTTAACCTAATTTCCCAGTTTACTTTAGCCAGCTCTGTCTTCAAACCTTCTGAATTACCCTTAATAAAGTTTAAAACACTTGTCTTAGATCCACTCTTCTCATCCTCAAACTGAATGCGAAATTTAATCATGTTGTGATCACTGCGACATAGGGGTGCCTTTACTATGAGGTCATTAATTAATCCTGTCACGTTACACATTACCAGAGCTAGAGTAGCCTGCTTTCTGGTTGGCTCTAGAACGTGCTGCTCTAAGAATGTGTTCCCAAAACACTCCATGAACTCATCTTCCAGGCTACCTTTGCCAATCTGATTCATCCAATCTATCTGTAGATTAAAATAACCCATGATTATCACAGTACCTTTCTCACAAGCCCCCACTGTCTCTTCCTTTCTACCCTGTCCTACAATGTGGTTACTGTTAGGGAGCCTAGAAACTACTCCCACAAGTGACTTCCCACCTTTACTATTTCCTATCTCTACCCAACTGTTTCTATATCTTGATTTTTAGAACTGTCACTTCTCTGTATTGTACTCTTCTTCTTCTTCTTCTTCTTTGGCCTCCTTGTCTCGAGAGACAATGGGTAAGCGCCTGGAGGTGGTCAGTGGTTTGTGAAGCAGCACCTGGAGTGGCTATAAAGGCCAATTCTAGAGTGACAGACTCTTCCACAGGTGCTGCAGATAAAATTGGTTGTCGGGGCTGTTACACAGTTGGCTCTCCCCTTGCGCTTTTGTCTTTTTTCCTGCCAACTGCGAAGTCTCTTTGACTCGCCACACTTTAACCCCACCTTTATGGCTGCCCGCCAGCTCTGGCGATCACTAGCAACTGATTGGAGTTATACACAGTGCAAAGGAGGATGGTTGTGGTTGTTGGATGTCAATCATTAATAGGCCTGATAAGGGCTCATGGTGTTGGGGGTAATATATTAGCGCGGATAGAGGATTGGTTAACAGACAGGAAGCAGAGAGTGGGCATAAATGGGACATTTTCAAGTTGGCAGACAGTGAATAGTGGGGTGCCACAAGGATCAGTTCTGGGGCCTCAGCTCTACATTCTATATTAATGACTTGGAGGAAGAGACAAAGAGTAATGTATCTACGTTTGCTGATGATACAAAGCTCCGTGGAAAGCTAAGCTGCGGGGAGGATGTGAAGAGGCTGCAAAGAGATAAAGACATGTTAGTGAGTGGGCAACAAGATGGCAAGTGGAGTATAATGTAGGGAAGTGTGATGTTGTTCACTTTAGTCGTAAAAATAGAAAAGCAGAATATTTTTTTAAAAGATGTGAAACTGGTAAGTGTTGATGTTCAGAGAGGCTTGGGGGTACTCTTACAAGGAACGCACAAAGTTATCATGCAGGTGCAGCAGATGTCATGCTGGGCCCCCACCTGCCAAGAATGAGGCACATTAATTTTGTGATGAACATTGATTTTAAACTGTTGCTGGAGTGAAGAAAGGACTTGTTAAACAGATCAGCCATGGCTGGAAAAGACATTTGCATATTAGCAGATGGTGATTGAAAAGACAAAGGACCATTCCCTGACACATTCAACCCACAATGGACCTTGATCACCAGATATTGTGTGTAAGAGAAGCATTCCAGAGACTGATAAGGTGATGCAATCCAAGACGTGGTCAGACCAGTTATTCACATGACTAACCTGCTTGGCAACCTGAATTGTACAAACAGTTTGAACTCAGAAAGTCAATTTGTTCCTGGACTGAGAAGATCTCTCCTGTCTGCTCCCATCTCTTTCTCACAAGCCTCTGAATACAATGAAGACACATGAACCCCAAACGAGAAAAGTCTGCTATAGTGAACAAGGTTTAAGAAGAATACTGGGCCCCAACATAAAGCAAGATCTACCTACAATCAAGGACTCGACAGTGAGCTCAAATAACCATAACAAAAACTCTTCAGATATTGTCTCAAACATTTCCACTTTATTTCTTCTGCTCTTTTCTGTCTCTATTTGCATATGTGTATCGTGCATGCATGCTAGCCTGGGCACGTCGTGTATCCATGGGAGTCAAATGAATTAGTTTAGGTTTAAGTTTATAAATTTCAACTTTTCTCTTTAAACCTAAGAAAGCCTGTTTGTGCTGGTTTCTTTGCCTTATAAATTGGAAAGTGGTGAACAAGGATTCACCAAGGGGGAGCTACAAACACGCTGTGTTTAAAATTAAACCCTGTTATGATAAGACCAGGTGAAGGCTGAGAGGGACCCCGAGACACTTTTCTCACCTGGTCGTAACACAGGCTATTAGGAAAGAAAATGGCATGTTGGCCTCTATTGTAAGGGGGTTGGAGTACAGGAATAAAGAAGTCTCACTAAAATTGTACAGGGCTTTGATAAGGCCGCACCTGGAATACTGTGTGCAGTTTTGGTGCCCACATTTAAGAAAGGATATACTTGCACTGGAGGCAGTGCAGCAAGATTTACTAAATTGGTCCCTGGGATGAGGGGGTTGTTCTATGATAAGATGCTGAGTAAATTGGTCCTATATTCTCTGGAGTTTAGAAGAATGAAAGGTGATCGTATTGAGACATACAATATTCTGAAAGGGCTCGAAAGGGTAGAAGCTGGTCAGGGAATCTAAAACGTGGGAGCACAGAGTCAGGATAAGGGGCCGATCATTCAGGACTGAGATGAGGAGAAATTACTACACTCAAAGGGTTGTGAATCTTTGGAATTCTCTAACCCAGAGGGTTGTGGATTCTCCATAGTTGAATACATTTAAGGCTGGGATAGATAGATTTTTGGTCTCGCAGGGAATCAAGGGATATGGGAAGTGGCAAGGAAAGTGGAATTGAAGCCCAAGATCAGGCATGATCATATTGAATGGTGCAGCAGGCTTGAAGGGACATATGGTCTACTTCTGCTCCTATTTCTTACGTTCTCGCTGTGTGTGGGAGTTTGCTGTGTGCAAATTGGCTGCGACAAAGTGATTAAAATTTAAAAGTGCTTCATTGGCTGTAAAGTGCTTTGAGACATCTGGTGGTTATGAAAAGCCCTATATAAATGTAAGTCTTTCTTTAATCTCCTCCAGCCCTACAACTCTCCGAGATATCTGCACTCCTTCAAGTCTGGCCTCCTGCACATCTCCAATTTTAATCCCTCCAATGCCCTCCAAGACAATGCCTTCAGCTACCTAAGCCCTAACTTCTGGAATTTCCTTACTGAACCTCTCCTCCTCTCTACCTCTCACCTCCTGTAAAATACTCCTCATAACCTACCTCTTTGACCAAGTTTTCAGTCACCTGTCCAATTGGCCTGGATTTTGAGGTCAGTGGTAAAGCTTGGCGCTGACCTCCAAGAAAGCATCGGTGACAAGTCTAGCAATCTCTGTCGTGTTAACTCTCTTTGACATGTAATTGATGGGGATTCCCAGCATCAAGCTGTAGTGATGTCATCAAGATGTCCAAGCAGCCAATCACATTAAAGAACTCTTACAGACAGCCAACCAGGAAATGAAAAGCACTAATAATCAAATCGCTTTTTAAAAGTTTTACACAGAACAAAATAAAGATTGGGACATGCACATGGGTTTAAAGTAGAAGCTGAAATATCATGAAAAAACCTTTAAAAAAGTTTTAATAATCTAGTTTAAAAAAGCTAGAATTTTTTTAATTATTCGTTCATGGGATATAGGCATCGCCGGCTAAGCCAGCATTTATTACCCATTCCTAATTGCCTTTGAGAAGGTGTTGGTGAGGCACCTTCTTGAACCACTGCAGTCCATGTGGGGTAGGTACACCCACAATGCTGTTAGGAAAGGATTTCCAGGATTTTGACCCAGTGATAGTGAAGGAATAGAGATATAGTTCCAAGTCAGGATGGTGTGTGACTTGGAGGGGAACGTGCAGGTGGTGGTGATCCTATGCAACTGCTGCCCTTGTCCTTCTGGGGGTAGAGGTCACGGGTTTGGAAGGTGCTGTCTAAGGAGCCTTGGTGCATTGCTGCAATGCATCTTGTAGATGGTACACACTGCTGCCACTGTGCGTCAGTGGTGAAGGGAGTGAATGCTTGTAGATGGGGTACCAATCCAGAGGGCTGCTTTGTCATAGTGGAGACATTTAACAACATTCCACAAAAGTAGAAAATATTTTTTTTCAGAGCCAGCTCAGTTTTCAGCTGTAGTTATTACTCAGATCGCCTTACAAGACCCAGTTACATCTCACTGACCAAGGTTTGACTTTTTACGGGGATTCTAACATTGATATGAGAGTGGAAATCAATTGATTACACTGATCACCAACTCTGGGTGAGGTTCACAGTGCAGCCTGTGATGAAGCAGTGAATGGCAGACTGTAAATTCAGGATTTCCACGTTAATCTGCACTTGTGCTAAATCCTGAAGTTGTGGTCAGATTCAGAGGGGTAATGACAGCCAATGCTGACGGGTCGCAGTCAAAAACCCTGCAAATTCCAGGCTATCGCCATATGTGGCTTGGTGTCCAATTTTGTTTAATAAGACTCCTATGAAATGTTTTGGGATCTTGTACTATGCTAAAGGCTCTACATAAATGTAAGTTGTTGCCCTTGTTGTAGAAAGTTACATTTGGCTGCCCAAACATAAACTCAGAGCAATTTGCTCACAAGGGTTACATGCACAACAATGAGATAAATGACAATTTAATCTGTTTTTGGAGGGATAAAGGTTAGCAGCACACCAGAAGATCTCACCTACTCTTCAAATAGCATCATAGAAAATTTTACATTTACCTGAACAGAAGGATAGGGCCTTGATTTAACAACTTTGACTTTATGACAGATGTGACTTACTGGTAGTACTCTTGCCTTTAAGTCAGAAGACTGTGTGTTAAAGTCCCACTTCAGAGACTTGAGAACAAAATCTAGGCTGACACTCCAGTGCAGTACTGAGGGTTTGCTGCACTGTCTCAGGTGCCGTCTGTGACAGAGATGTTAAACCTCTGTCCTCACAGATAGACGTGAAAGTTCCCATCGTGCTATTTTGAAGAACAGACGACTTCTATCTGGCAGAGACCCCGTTCAATGGGTCTCTGCCCCATTTCATTAGCTAAAATGTCGTGGTTGCTCCTGTTGGGGAAACAAAGTTGTAGTGATGGGCCGAATGGCCACTTTCTGTGCCATAAATGACTGTATGGGCTGAATTTTACAGATCCCCCCCGACATCATGGGTCGTGGCAAGGGAGGGGCCAGAAAATGCCTCTGGGAGAGGCCCTCGGGATATTGCCAGTGGCAGCGGGACCTCATGGCACCTCCTTTACCACTCGGTGATGGGAGCCTAATTTAAATATTTAAATTATTTTAAATAAATAAATTCGCTCCCACAATCTGTCCCGGTACAATAGTGGTGCCGGTGGCTAGCACTCCCGTGTCTTCGGGTCTCCGTCCGGGGATTTGAGGCGGAACGCTGGCGGGGAAGAGGGAGCAGGTAAGTTTCTCAGTGCGGGAGTGGGGCCACGGTCATCCCATTAGTATAGGGGAAGGTGGGAAGGGGTAAAGTGTAAAGTTGATGCACTTGGGAGGAGGAAAGGTCAGGTGCACAAGGTAAGTGTTTTGCAGAGAGAGGGCCGGTAATTAAATGTATGATTATTGGGAAGATGGGAGAGGGGCAAGATCAATGTATTTAATTTTTTAAAATCAATCTCTCTTTAAATAAGGGCTCAAAGGCCTTTAAAAATGTCATCACACCTGTGCAAAGGCAGCTGACGCCATTGCCGGGGACGGACCACCCGCCCCCTCCATGTCATCGGGGTGGGCAGTCCGCCCCGGCTATTTAAATGAACCGCCACATTTAATATCACAGAGGCTCAGCGACGTGCGGCCCGTATGGGCGGACTGCCATTGTTTTCGTCCACTGCTGAATGCGGAGATGGAATTATAAATTCCAGCTTTATAACTCTAAGACAATCTGATAAATTACTAATGGTTGTTCGTTATAACCAAACATTTGTTTTAATTGTTAACAAAAAAGGAACAATAACATTTCAATTTTGTACCAATTATCCTGGAACAGCTCACAAAAAAAGCCTCTCTTTTTGTTCTAGGAGTGAGATGTCGTTCACAATACAGTGATCTAAGTTTGTTGTTATTAAACTTTGCAGTCATTGAACTTTCAGCTAATTTCTTAGCTCACTCTCTGAGAATATCACTTCTCAAAGGTTTACTTTCATTATTAACTGGATTTGAGAAGTTTTTCTTTCTTATTTTGATGCAAGCCCTGTATCTGGTCAATTGTCGAGATCATCTTTCACCCCCACAAAATTGCCTGCCTGTGATCCTAATTGTTGCTGAACCCATCATTCACCCAATCATCAATCTGAGGATAAATCTCTATATCCCACTTCTACCTTCATAAACAAAAGAATCTAAAACCCTTTGCAGATTCCTGCAAATAAATATAATGCCAGAAAAGGATACAAGGTGATGTGAGATCACAGAACACCATGTACAATGTTACCTTGCTTTATCAATTCTCTAAGCAAAGATTTCTCTTCATAGAAAGTCTATATTTTCCCTCAACTGCCAAAGGTTTTCTATTCATCCTGAGTCTTCCTTGAAGTATTCCCTCAAAGAAGTGCACTTCTGCACATGTTACAAAAGAAGTTGGCAAAACTAGATTCTATGTTCTGTACCCATGGCAACTCCACTAATCTGTTGATGAAAACTTTTATCAATAGAAAAGCATTATGTCTAAATGCATGTTAGAAGCAACCAGGGATTAAAATGTGAGCAGATAGATAGATGGAATTTTAAAAAATCTAATGAAGTGAAGTAATTGATGAGAGGGATACGACTATAAGAAGATTTTAGGTCGACTGAGAAGGTAAAATCTGGAAGCAGCCAGAGGGTTGAAGGGTATGATTAGAGGTAAGATGAAAGCAATTCAAACTGAAATCTTATAAGACTGTCAAAGAAAGGTATAAGGTTAGCAATAGGGCAATGTGGAGTTGGGCCAATCATGGATCTTTGACTTTCTTACCATAGAATGATAGAAAATTGCAGCACAGAAAGAGGCCAGTTGGCCAGTGTGTCTGTACCAGCACTTTGCTAAAGCAATTTAAACAAAATCCCACTGGTCTGTGCTCTCTCAACAATGCTGTATTTTCAAATATTTATCTAATTAACCCTTAAAAGATGAAATGGTCTCTGCCTCAGCCACTCCCTGTGACAAAATAGTCCATGCTTCAACAACCCTCTGCATAAGAAAATTACTCCTTCAGTCTCTCAGAAAAAATTTAAATGCTATTCCTTCATCATTTACTCCAAATAAAGGAAATGGTCTTTCTTTATTCACTCTATCAAAACTCTTCATAATTTTAAAAGGGTCTACTAAATCTCCACTTAGCCTCTCTCCAGTGACAACATTCCTAGTATCTCAAAACACTCTTCCTAACTACACTTTCCCAAACTTGACCGATACTCGCCACAGCTTTAATGTCTTTTCTATAATGTACTTTAACTGACTTTTGTTCAGAATTATCATTATTAAATTCCTCTTCCACTCTGTGTCTTTATTTATAAAACACAATATGGGGCTGGATTTTGGCGTCAAAATTTGTGGCCCACACGGAGCCGCCACGATTGCAAACGCGGCGGCTCATTTGCATGGCCGCGGCGCACGCCACCCCCCCCCCCCACCAACACCCCCGATGATGCGGAGGGGGCGGGCTGAACAATGTCGTAAACGGCGTCAGGTGACAAATGGTCTAATGCTGGCGCCATATTTAAAGGGCAGCTAGCCCTGCATTTCCTACGATAGTGAAGTTTAACCATTTTGTCTGCACACTGCGGAATACAGAGAAACATCTTGACAACAATATCCCTGCCAATTCGAAAGATGTCAGAGGTGTGATCCAGGGTGGCCCACGGTTCAGCAATGCCTCCCTGCTCCATCTCCTATAGGCTGTGCGGGCAAGGCAGAAGTCCTTTTCCCCAGCGATAGCAAGAAGAGGCACTCCCACCTGACCAAGCAGGCCTGGATGGAGATTGCTGAGGAGGTAAGCTGTTGTGGGGTCACCTGCTGCGATTGGAAGCAGTGCTTCAAGAAGATGAACAATCTCATTCGCTTGGCAAAGGGAAGTGACACTCTTTTTTGGGGCCCCATTTGATCCGGGTTTGACCACACAGAGTGGCACATGAGTGCCACTGCCATGTCAAACACAGGGAGGCCAAGCAGGCAGGATTGATGCCACATGAGTGTCTGCATGTGTGAAAGAGTCAATCCCTCATGTGCACCCCAGAGCATGACACCTACACGACAGGCTGAGTCCGTCTAACACACTGACTGACCTCCACCTCTTGTTGTAGTGCCCCTGTTGTGCAAAGTGTCATGTATTTATGTCAATGTTTAACATCTGCATCCATTCTTTTCCAGGCAAAGAGTGCTCACACTGTGAGGGAGTCCTCCAGGACTGGAGGACGGGTGCCAGACCACTGACCCAGGCTGAGGAGGTAGTCCTCGAAATACGTGACGGTCATGGAAGTCATCCAATTTCAGAAGTGGAGCTTGGATCGAGGGTGAACATTCATCTCTTTGCCAACTGCAATGATCATTCAAAACATTTCCTTTGAGGACACAATGCTATCATATTAGTTAACCAGTGAACCTAAAACTGTGGTCTTCACATTGTATCTTGTGTGGCATCAGACGCACCGAGGTGGCATCAGAGGCCCCAAAGAGTGCCAGCACCTCTGAGGAGGAGACAATCACAGAGGGAGCAGTGTCCCATGACACTCCCACGCCTTCCACCAGCGCAGAGGCACTCACCTCTGTGGGAATGCGTTTGACTCTAGAGTCTTGGTCACAAGCTGGTGAGAGCACAACACACGCACCCGAGCAGTTGGCTAAGGCTGAGACAGCTGAGGCCTCTGACAGTCGGAGGACTGTTGGTGGCCAGGCCCATGCTGAGCCGGAGGTTGATGATGACCCGGAGGTTGATGATGACCCTCTGGTGTCGACAAGACAGAACATGCTGGAGTTACAGGGAGAGGTAAAGCAACATTTGGCGGAGATGCCACAGGCCATGCACAGCCATGAGCGGATGATGGGGGAGTCCATCCAGGCCATGACAGCTACCATGTCCCGGGCAAATGAGCACACGGCTTTCTCCATGGAGAGGATGGCGACCCTCATGGAGAGCCAGATACTACAGATGTGCACTGACCTGCAAACCATTGCTTTGGCAATGAGCTGGATGCAGCAGTGGCTAGGTGAGAGAGGGACCAGGGGCCTTGACACTGGGCTGGATTTAACTTAGGCAGATGGGAATTCGCCACCGACGTAAAAGTAAAACCCCGCTTCTGCCCGACCCGGGGATCCATCGCGTATTTTATGGGTCCCTGGGCTTTAAGTGTCCCGAGGCGGGACTTCCACCCACTTGAGGGAGGAGGTACCACCTTATTGAGCGGCCAGCCAATCAACAAGTTGGCAGCTCTTAGTCCCAGCAGCACCACCAGGAGTAGTGGCCACTGCTGGGACTGCAGCCCAGCCGACGAAAGGGATCCAGGAACGAAGGTAAGTTGGGCTTGCCTCAGGGAGATCGATCCTTCCCTGGTGAGGCTGTGTGGTTATTTGGAGGTAGAGGGGCATCTTGGGTCCTGGGGGATGGGTTGGGAGGTGGGGGCGGCCCTCAATCAGGCACCCTGTGCCCAACTGCCATGGACCCCCCCCCCCCCCCCACCGGGGTGCAGAAAAGGTGGCAGCAATTGCTAGGCGGCCTTTCACATCCCCAGCATGCCCACTTGCCATGGGTAAAATACCCGTGGAGGCGGGTGAGGGCCCTTAAGTGGCCGTTAAGTGGGCCACTTAAGGGCCTTGGTTGGCCTCAGGCGGGCGGGCGGGCCGTTTCCCTCCCCCCACCACTCCCCCCACCCCCGACCACCGTAAAGTCGACCGGAGGTGGGAGCGGGGCGGGTAGGCCTCCTGGAGCCTCACACTCAATTTTACGCAGCTCCCACGCCACCATCCGACCCCCTGAGGCTGCGTAAAATTCAGTCCAATGTCTCTGCACCTGGTCTTTCTCAGGAAAGCAGCAAAGTTCCCACAAGCCTTGAGATGAAGGAGGAGAGCTAGCAGTCCATATGTAGGGTCTCCCCTCAGGGTCATTCCAATGTGGATACTGGCTCATCAGCCCCTCCGCTGGTGACTCCAGCTCCAGCAGCCATGGCGTCTGAGAAGAGCCCTGCACTGGTGCAGGAGGCCCTCAGGCAGCCAGGGCCCTCCAGGCCTCATGCACCCAGAGGACAACCACCCAAGTCATCCAAAGCCGAAGGGCATCATGATCAGCAGCCTGCCTCCAGTCAAGCTGCTATCGTAGATATTTGCAGCGAAAGAGCATCCGCAAATGGCTAAAAATGATACAGTGACACATATGGGTTATCATGGGTGCAACATAGATGTTCTGTTAACTTCTCATTAAATGTGTTTGTCTAACAGGCGTCTCGTTTTTACTGTGTTAATGATGCATGCCAGCATGGGCCGACTATGTCTCCTCGCATAACATCATTGCCCTGGAGCAATGCCAATGTTACAGAAAAACATCATCGCCATGCCAGTATACATGATGATTTCATTGCACGGGTGCAGGCACATGGGCAATGACTCAGTCATCTGCTGCCAGTAATAGTGATGACACAGATGTCATAGATGCAGAAGACTGCCTACCAGATGCGGTACAGTGATGTGTGAGATGGGGAGCATATTCAGGTCCTTACGGAAAGTGGAAGAACTTGACAACACCTTATTGGTGTTGCCAAGCATTCCTTGCTCTTTGCTCGCCCCGTCTGGGATGCCTCCATGATCTCCGTCCTCCCATGCACATGTGCTGCTGCTCCTCTTCTGTGTCTTCATCGTGCAAGCATGTCAAAGAACAAAGAACAGTACAGAACAGGAACAGGCCATTCGGTCCTCCAAGCCTGCACCGATCTTGATGCCTGCCTAAACTAACACCTTCTGCACTTCCGGGGCCCATATCCCTCTATTCCCTTCCTATTCATATATTTGTCAAGATGTCTCTTAAACGTCGCTATCGTATCTGCTTCCACCACCTACCCTGGCAGCAAGTTCTGCTCCTGTCTCACTTTTCCTGCAAGGCCTCCCCCCTCTCTGTTGCAAAGTTGTGCAGAGTACAACACACAGCAACGATGCGCGCTACCCTTTGTAGTGAGTACTGTAGGGCCCCAACTGACCTGTGTAGGCAGCGGAAGCAAATCTTGAGCAAGCTGATGGCCTGCTCGATGATAGCTTGTGTCGAGCCATGGCAAGCTTCGTATGTCTCCTCTACATCACTGGCAGTGTTTCTCAACGGCATCAGGAGCCATGTCTGCAAGGGATAGCCCTTGTCCACAAGAAGCCACCCCTGGATCTGAGACGATGCAGTGAACAGCAGCGGCACCTGGGACTGGCACAAAATGAATGAGTTATGGCAGCTGCCTGGAAGGCAGTCACACACGTGCATGAAGCATTTTCTGTGGTCACAGACTATCTGCAGCTTGAGTGAGTAAAAGTCTTTTCTAATCAGAAATGCAGCTGGTTGTCTAACTGGAACCTTGATGGCCACATGCGTGCAGTCAGTGAACCTTTGCACCAGTGGGACTCCCGCGATTAACCCAGCTCTGACGGCCCTTCGGGACTGACTCTCAGGGTCTGTCCCGAAGCATACATATCCAGCAGCCCTCCTGTACAAGGCCTCAGTGACCTCCCTGATATAGCGGTGTATTGCTGACTGTGAAACACCACACAGGTCGCCGGTGGGTGCCTGGAATGACGCGGAGGTGCAGAAGGTAAGAATCCCGGTGGCTTTCAGGGCCACAGGCATAGGCATAGGGTGTCCAGCAAACCCCATCGGCTGCAGCTCATCATTCAGCAGTGCACAGAGATGCGTCACCGCCTCTCTGGACATTTTTAGCCCCCTCTGAAACTGGTGATTCGACTTGTGTTGATATGTCATGTGGGCCCGTAGGTGGGGCCTTAATTGGCCTAATTTGCTCTCCACCTCTGTGGCAGCCCACTCCTGAGAAACTTGCCCAGAGGCAGGACGGAGTTTGGGAGCCGACCCGACATGCAACTGTCCCCACTGTCCCACTTCCAAAGATGCCTCCATTGAATATGAACTCCCATTCCATATTTTTCCTCCCAAAATATATCACCTTTCGCTTATCTATATTACAACAACGACTGGCATTTATATAGTGCCTTTAATATTGTAAAATGAAGGGTCAGTGACATGAAACGTTGCACTGGATTTCATGCACCCACCGCCTGGAGCGGCGGCGGGCAAACAAAATGGCAGCCCACACATGCAGGCCACGCGCATCCATGCCACCGCCACAATAGGGCTTTCCAACGCTGGCACTGGCATCAGCTGCCTGTGCGCAGGCGCTGACGCCATTTTTAAAGGTCTTCAAGCCCTGCCATTCAATTTAAATATTTAAAGGAACCGGTAATAAAAAAATTAAATCCATTTAAATTGCCCCTCTCCAACCCCCGTCAATAGCCAAAAAATTAATTACTTGCCCTCTCCCCCTGAAGACTTCCCTGACCTTCCCCCCCCCCCACCCCCCACCAAATACATAAACATTTCACTCTAACCATTCCCACCATCCCCTACACCAATGCTATGGCTTTGACCCTGCTCCCCACCTCCCCCGCACTAAGAAGCTCACCTCCTCCCCACTAACCACCAGTGTTCTGCCTCGGTTCCCCAGACGGGGATCCAAAGGCGCAGGAGTGCTGGCCAGCGGCACAAATATTGTACAAGGACAGACAGCATGAACGTAAAAGTAATTAATTCAGGGATTTAAATTTATTTACATATGTTAATGGCTGTCCCTTGGCCGAGCAGCGAGGGCTGAGGCCGCCACAAGGCCTCACTGCCGCTAGCAATAGTGGGCAGGGCCTACATGGTGTCGGGGTGCATGGCAGCCCTCTCCCGGAGGTATTTTCTGGCTACCCCAGCCACGACCCCCAACCTCGGTGGGGGAGGGGGTCTGTAAAATTCAGCCCATGGAGGAAATGATTTCTAATTGCCTGGTATGTATATTGCACAGACAGGATCGGAGGGAACCCCCTATCTCGACCCAATTCCCAGCCAGACTGTGGGAACATCTGTCAATGGATCTACTCATGTTTAATGGAAAATCCTACCCGATTGTCATCGACTATTTTTCAAGGTGTATCAAGGTCAAACATTTATACATAACAACAGACAGTCAATCGAGTGTTACAAGAAATCTTTGCAACACATGGTATACTTGACCAAATAATGTCTGATAATGGACCACCATTTGCAAACGACTACTTCGTACACTTCGCAGAAAATTGGATTCCCCGAGATATCCACAATCTAATTGAGAAGCCGAGAGAGAAGTCAGAATTATCAAAGCACTGTTAAAGAAAAATGAAAGTTTTCAAATGGCACTCCTAAACTAGAAAATTACTCCATTGCTCTGTGGATTAGCACCATCAGAACTGTTGATGGGAAGGAACCTTAGAACACAACTTCCAATCATACCCAAAAGTTACTTCCAGGGCTAGAAGTGCAGTATTATCAGAGAGTTCAAGACAGAGAAAAGTCTTCCAAAAGCAAAAAGCCTCTCATTATCATAGGAAATACCATACCAGGAACCTACATAAGTTGACTGAAGGACAAAAAGTATGGTACAAGACCAAGGCAGAGAAGGAGTAATCATCTGGAGAGATGAGAATCAACAGAGATCCTATTTAGTACATACTTCAAAAGGTACTATAAGAAGAAACAGGAGGAATCTCATTCCTATTCATCAAAGACGTCAATCAGCCATACATTTGGATGAACCAAATGTTGAACATGAAATTCAGAAAGGAGTGGATACTACAAACCTCAATGAAGGCCGTCCAAGATAAGAAACAAGAGTTCAGAGAAAGACTACTAATCTTCCGCATCTGATAACAACACAGTCAGGGAGAGTTGCGAAGCCTCCTGACAGATTGAATCTGTGATATCAGAGGCTTGGAGGGTGATGGGGTACTATGTAAAAATAAAAAAGTGAATGTATAAATATATATATATATATGGATAAAGAGTTGGGGGAGATGTATAAAGGTCTGAAAGGGTTAATGATTGAGACAATGTAAGGAATACCTCCCACCATGATGATGTGAGACTTGGAGAGAGATGCAGCATGGCTTCAGAGGAGTAACACAGACTGGAGTGAAGCTGTACATAGTGAGAATGTAATAAAGAGTTAATGTTCAAAGTACAGAAGACTCAATAACCTCTCTAAGCTCGACAAACCATATGTACTAAGGTGGCATCAGGCAAACCAAATATACAACAATAATATAACGCATTCTGATGCCATAAAAATAGATGCAAAGGAAAAGAAAATACAGTTTAGCTGTCAGTAAGGAGAAATCACAAATATCACTTCAAAAAATGCCGTAAAATAACAGAAATATAACTTTGGGTCCTGCTGTGCCCAAAGTTCTAGGAATAAATTTACAGCCCATTCAGAATTGGTGCAAATGTGTGAAAGTCCTGTGCCCTAGTCTTTTGCCTGGGGCGCAGAGCTAGGTTAACAAGCAACAGAGGGTTTCAGCAGAGGTTACACTGAATGAATAACAACAACAAATTTTACAACTGAGCACAACTCAACTGAGTAGATCAAGGAAACTGGGGCATAACATGAAAACCAGCACAAATTTCATCAGCCTTTTATTGACCTCTTCAGTGCCCATGTACTGGAGATTTCAATCTGGAAACTCCTTGTGCTGTCTGATACTGCAGAGTGTGATCAGTTATTTGAACCAAGAGGTGCTCTTTTGCAGAAACTCAATTTCCCAATACTTAATGCTGGTCTGGATACACTGTAGAACTATAATGGCTCACATATTGCATGCCACACACATCTTAAGAGTTTCCTGCACTGCTATCTCTCTGTGTCTAATTTAAAAATGCAGGTAGTCTGAACACCCACTTGCAGCACACTGTTGTGAAAATCAAGCTCTGCTTCCTCACTTTAAACATCATTAATTATAGAAAAAAAAAACCTCAGTACTAAACTCCCTCTAAGACTGAATTCCCACAGAGGCTAAACTGCACATGAAGTGATTTATGACTTTAATAGGGACTAAACCAAATCAGGAGTACATCCCTATGAATCTCCTTTAATTAAGTTCAAACCAGACAAATTCTTATAGACATTTATTTGGGTCCAAAAAATTTAACAAGTCTTTTCTCAAAGAAAGAAAACTAACAGAGAATATTGCCATCTTTCGGATAGCCTTTTTTTTAAGTAATTATGGCTAAGTCATAAATATCCCAGATATTATAAGAGTCTGGGAAACTCTGTTCAATACATATCTCCCCACTTAAAGTGGCACAAAGAGGGGGTTCTTGTAGTTGTATACAGAATACTACATGCCCTTATTTCTAACATAGAATCCAAAAGTTTAACCTTGCTAATGTTACAGAAAAATATCTTAGAATATCCATCAAAATTTAAAGCAAACTTCTACCTTAAATTCCCCGAGCAAACCATAGGGTGAGAAGTATTGATGAGGATTCAACACTTCTAATTTTTGCTTCAGAAACTGTCATGTCTCTAAAGTATCATCTGACTTTTTAGCATATAGGCTTGAAGTGGAAGTTCAGCTTTGAATGAACGAGCCGGTGGTCTGTATGACAGTCAGCACTGGACATGAATCTAGAATGCAGGACGTCCTTTAGGTCACACTGGCGCACCAAGATGTAATCTATCAGGTGCCAGTATTTAGACCGGAGATGAATCCATGTGGTCTTGAAGCGATCTTTTTGTTGAAAGAAGGTGTTGGTTATGGACAGCTGCCTTGCTCTGAGAAGCGGACCTCACTCAGGGCCGCTATATCAATGTCTAGTCTGGTTAGCTCATGGGCCACCAGGGTGAAGCGTTGTTGGAGGCAGCTGCTGTCTCCAGACTCAAGCATTGTTCTCACATTCCAGCAGGCGAGTTTCCCACCTTTTGAAACGAGGTTAGCAGTTCACGTTTCCTTCTCTGTTGCAGTTTGACCGCATTAAGAGATACCTGTTGACCGCAGCAAGCCAACTGGGTGGTAGGGAGATGAGCATTTGTTTAGACCACCTTTTCTAGGCCCCTCTCCAACTTCAAAAAGGCTGCTTGGTCGCTCAGGGTGCTACCGGGTGATGATGTCATCTCTAGGTCATCATCAAAGCAAACAATATCCTGAGCTGCCTGCATGCAAGATTGGAAATGCGGCTGCCCGTGTCATCTTGCACCTGTTGTTTTCGCCCCTTTCCTGTCGTTACAGGACTTGCTGAGTTATAGTTGAGGTGGATGGATTCCCGTCCTGCCTGCGCAGTGGTGCTCTATGGTGGAGTACAGTTTGTGCTGACTGACCCCACCCTTTAAGCCTGGAGCTCATCTGTCGTGGCCCAGTGAACTGGATGGCAGCAGCGAGGTCTCCAAGCCTTAGGTTTGGATTCAGAGTTTCCCTCTCATAGGTGGTTTACTGACTAAGGCTTGAAGGGACACTCCTTCCCTTGCTATTTTATCCATAGCTGGTATACCAACAATCGTAGCCCACGCAACATGGTGTGGTACGCCTTTGGTCCAGAAAATGATGGTCACTTGAGATGCTTGGAATCCTTCTGCCCTGGCCGTTACCTTTATCAAGAAAGACATCTGCCCTAGTGGTGTCATCTTCATCATTTCTCCCCTCACTACGTTTTGCCCGTCAGCTAAGATGGTGTACCAGGGTATGGTGCTTGGAGCCAGCAGTGAGAGCTGGCTGTAATTGGATGCAGCTAACTGAAAACACAAGGGTACTACCTCTACCTGAACACCCCATACACACCATAATATATTAACAATATCTAAATTCTACCTAATTAAGCCTATTATACCTATATTCCATCACACACACTCTTATCCTAAGGTGTCAAGCTTGATACAGTGTTGGCACTCTCGTCTCTGAGTCAGAAGGTTGTGGCCTCAAATGCCACACTAGAGACTTGAGCACATAATTTAGGCTGACTATTCAGTGCAGTATTGAGGGAGCATTGCACTGTTGGAGGTGCCATCTTTCGGATGAGTTGTTAGCAAAACTTTCAGAGTTTATTGACATTGTTTTTTGAGCAAGATGTCTGTGAGGTTGTTTAGCTGGTTCAATAAAAATTGCCACACTACACACTGTTTTCATTGTCTTTTACTGGATTATTTTGTTCACACCATGACTCCCATACTTGAATGAGGTATCATCCTGGCTACAAACTATCAAATGTCTAGTAAATGGGAGATTTTCAATTACAGCCAGAAATGTGGTATAGATTGTTGACTTTAGAAATCTCACAAAAATGGGATGTTGGCAAGTTTTCATAAATACCTCATTATCACACAAATAACTTGCAAGATATATAGCACTCTTGCACACAATACAAAGAAAATCTTGTTATCTGATGGACAATTCCTCTCTTACTCCTGGTCTGTATTGCAATCTTTCTTGTCTTGGTTTTATTAGAACTGCTGTGATCTGTGCTTCTGCCCATCATCCTTTCCCAAGGTCTCATTTTACATTATTTTCCTCTTTGTACACCCTCACTCTTGGAACTTTAACTCATTCTTTCCCAAGACTTAAAGACTGTGGAACTCCTTACTACCCTTAGACTTTGATTTCTGTAGAATTTTTACACTTTAAAAATCCCAACTTCTGTCACCTCATTGCTACTTCCTGATTTGCTTTGACTCATCTTTCTAATTTTTGTTGTAGCCTGTAGCTTTTGCGGCATTTTTTTTCATTCAAACATAATCAGATGATTTTTCCCCCAGGCAGTACCAATAGCGTGGGTGGGGCTTGGGTAGGTGGGAATCAGGATAGTGTGTGGTTAATGGTCTTACGTAGTCCCTGCTGAAAATGTGCCCCACATGTATTTCCCTTGGTGGTTGCCCACGTGCATATGCTTCTTTCGAGTCCCTTCAAATATGTATGCAGCATGCTAATGGAAATCACATGCAGGCTTGTCCCCTTCTCCGATATTGGGGCAGAAGACTGATGCACTTTCATCCATTCTAAGCACGATTTAAGAGAAAGCTATTTGAAGTCTCATTTTAAAGGAACACAAAGAAAAATATTGAGTCTTTTGTGGATTTTTTATCTTTCAGGGAATGTTTTCAGCATAATTTTTTTAATATTTCTGTCAATGCTTAATGCATTTTTCCTACATTTTCTGGTTCAGGGCATGGAGGAAATGTTAGTGTCACAGCCTAATCGTTGTTCCCCATGTCACAGAGAAGCAAACTGTATAGAAACTCTTTCCAAGAGTCCTGCAGAAGTGGAAGAACCTTAAAAAGAACAAGATCTGTATCTCCCACAATCCTATCATTGATTCCATTTCAGCATCCAGCACAGTATTTAAGTGGAAGTTACCTTGAGTACAATGCTCTTTGCCAAGTCTCTGTTGGCAAACAACACACTCATATACTTTAAGTATAAGGCAATTTCATGATTTAAAAAAAAATATACAATGAGGCATCACAGTAAGACTGGAAAGCACCACAGTGCAATAGATTGTACACAACCTGAAGACACCAACTATGGCTATAGTCCCTGTCACATCTCCTTTGCGATGGACGGAAGAAACTGGTTCAGTAGGCTTTGGGTCAGATTTCAAGTTGTGCCTTCTGTGCTATGAAGCATGAAAAAACAAACTTCTTTGATATAGCACCATTCACTACCTCAGGGCATTCTAAAGCGATTTTGAAGTAAAGTAAAATTTATATAGTCTCTTTCATGAACTCAGGACATCCCAAAGCACTTCACAGTCAATTAAGTACTTTTGAAGTGTAGTTAGTCACTGTGGTAATGTAGGAAAACTCATCTGCCAAGTTGCACAGAGCATGGTCCCACAAACAGCGATGGGATGGTTGACCAGATAATCTGTGTGGGTTGAGGGATAAGCATTGACCAGGGCAACTCCCTGTTCCCCTGACCAATAGTGCCGTTTATCTTACATCCACCCAAAAGGGAAGATCAGGCTACAGTGTAACATTTCATCCAAAAGATGATACTTCTAACAATACAGTATTCCTTTAGTACTGCACTAATGTATTAGCCTAGATCATGTACCTAAGTCTCCACAGTAGATCTTGAACCCACATCCTTGGCCCAGAGGCAAGAGTACTCGTACTGAGTTAGAGTTGGCACTAATGGAATGCTGTCTTATCTTGGTCCACTGGGCAGTGCTGGCTGCTGCTCCAGCTCGACATTGATAGAAAAGTGACTAACGTTGTAATCATGTCCCAAAAAAACACCTTCCAATGGAGTTCAGAATATAAGATACGAACTGCAGATGATGCTACTGTGGTTGTGTTTGTGTCCACGTGAAAATGTGTGAAGAAGGTCAGATAAGAACTGGATGGTATTAGACTATAGGTAGGGGCAGTCTACAGGTTCACTTTCTCTTACTCCTTGATGCTTTTATAAGTAAGACTGTCCAGAGTAGCCACCTCAAAAACAGCGGCAAAGACTTGTAAGGGTAGAAATTGATCCACGCCTGTTCTCAGGTGCTAGTTAGACATTGTGCACACAGCCCGTGCCCAAACATGTGGCCACCAATAAGTAGAGCAATTGACATTAACCAGCAGGAGAACTGTTCATTGACAGCCAGCTTAATTGGGTCACTGAAAATTATGTCAATATGCTATTCAAAGGCAGCCGGCACCTCTTAAAGGAGAGGCGTACTTTGGCTGATGAACACTGGAATCTGCAGTGGAAATTTCAGACACGCCTGAAACAGCTGATGTAAGAACCTCAAGTCAACAGATGCTGCACTCGGTGTCCTGGTGAAAACCATCCACAGCCGGAGTGAGGTATTGATCTCTCTGGGGGCTCAAAGAGTCACCAGATAAGTGGCCAGGCAGCAGCGACAAGAAGTCGCAAAGGGGGTCAATGCCAGAAGTATTGCAATTATTCAAGAAGTTCAATGATCCCAGCAGTGTTGCTGAGTTAGAACTCTGAACTCAGGTCTCGTATTACTCTCTCAGAATCACAGAATCACAGAATAATACAGTGCAGAAGAGGCCCTTTGGCCCATCAAGTCTGCACCGATGCATTAAAGATACCTGACCTGTCTATCTAATCCCATTTGCCAGCACATGGCCAATAGCCTTGAATGTTATGATGTGCCAAGTGCTCATCCAGGTACTTTTTAAAGGATGTGAGGCAACCTGCCTCTGCCACCCTCCCAGGCAGTGCATTCCAGACCGTCACCACCCTCTGGGTAAAAAGGTTCTTCCTCAAATCCCCCTTTAACCTCCCGTCCCTCACCTTAAACTTGTGACCCCTCGTAACTGACCCTCCAACTAAGGGGAACAGCTGCTCCCTATCCACCCTGTCCATGCCCCTCATAATCTTGTACACCTCGATCAGGTCACCCCTCAGTCTTCTCTGCTCCAGCGAAAACAACCCAAGCCTATCCAACCTCTCTTCATAGCTTAACTGTTCCATCCCAGGCAACGTCCTGGTGAATCGCCTCTGCACCCCCTCCAGTGCAATCACATCCTTCCTATAATGCGGTGACCAGAATTGCACACAGTACTCCAGCTGTGGCCTTACCAAAGTTCTATACAACTCCAACATGACCTCCCTGCTTTTGTAATCTATGCCTCGATTGATAAAGGCAAGTGTCCCATATGCCTTTTTCACCACTCTATTAACCTGCCCTTCTGCCTTCAGAGATCTATGGACAAACACGCCAAGGTCCCTTTGTTCCTCGGAACTACCCAGTGTCAGGCCATTCATTGAATACTTCCGTGTCACATTACTCCTTCCAAAGTGTATCATCTCACACTTTTCAGGGTTAAATTCCATCTGCCACTTTTCTGCCCATTTGACCATCCCGTCTATATCTTCCTGTAACCCAAGACACTCCACCTCACTGTTAACCACTCAGCCAATCTTTGTGTCATCCGCGAACTTACTGATCCTACCCCCAACATAGTCATCAATGTCGTTTATATAAATGACAAACAATAGGGGACCCAGCACAGATCCCTGTGGTACGCCACTGGACACTGGCTTCCAGTCACTAAAACAGCCATCTGTCATCACTCTCTGTCTCCTACAGCTAAGCCAATTTTGAATCCACCTTATCAAGTTACCTTGTATCCCATGTGCATTTGCTTTCTTGATAAGTCTCCCATGTGAGACCTTGTCAAAGGCTTTGCTGAAATCCATGTAAACTACATCAACTGCACTACCCTCATCTACACACCTGGTCACATGCTCAAAAAATTCAATCAAATTTGTTAGGCATGACCTCCCTCTGACAAAGCTATGCTGACTATTCCTAATCAAATTTTGCCTCTCCAAGTGGTGATAGATTCTCTCCTTCAGAATTTTCTCCAATAGTTTCCCTACCACTGATGTAAGACTCACTGGTCTATAGTTCCCTGGTTTATCTGTACAACCTTTCTTAAATAGTGGGACCACATTAGCTGTTCTCCAGTCCTCTGGCGCCTCCCCCGTGGCCAGAGAGGAATTAAAAGTTAGGGTCAGAGCACCTGCAATCTCCGCCCTCGCCTCCCACAGCATCCTGGGACACAAATCGTCCGGACCTGGAGATTTGTCCACTTTTAAGCCTTCCAAAACCTCCAATACCTTGTCACTCCCAATGACAATTTGCTCAAGAACCTCACAGTCTCTCTCTCTCTCTAAGTTCCATATCTACATCCTCTTTCTCTTGGATGAAGACAGATGTGAAGTATTCGTTCAACACCCGACCAATGTCCTTTGGCTCCACCCACAAATTTCCCCCTTGGTCCCTAACGGGTCCTACTCTTTCCCTGGTTAATCTCTTCCTAAGATATACTAAGAATATCTTGAGATTTTCCCTACTTTTACCAGCCAGAGCTTTCTCATATCCCATCTTTGCTCTCTTAATTGCTTTCTTAAGCTCCATCCTACATTTGCTGTACTCCACTAATGCTTCCATTGATTTGCTCACGTTGTATTTGCTAAAACCCTCTCTTTTCCTTCTCATCGTACCCTGAATGTTTCTGGTCATCCATGCTTCTCTGGGCTTGTTGCTCCTACCTATTACCCTGGAGGGAACATGTTGGGCCTGTACCCTCCCCATTTCCTTTTTGAATGCCCCCTACTGCTCTTCTTCCCCTATCTACACCTTCTCCTTTGTTATCTCTTGCCCCACCCCCGCTTTACTTGCTAATAACCTTTAACATTTCTAATATTTGCCAGTTCTGAAGAAGTGTCACTGACCTGAAACGTTAACTCTGCTTCTCTCTCCACAGATGCTGCCAGACCTGCTGAGTATTTCCAGCATTTCTTGTTTTTATTATGGAATAAGAACATACTGGTCAAGGAAGTTCTCCTGAGCACATTTCGGAAATTTCTCCCCCTCGTTTGTCTTGACTCTAAAATTATCGCAATCAATATTAGGGTATTTAAAGTTCCCCAATATCACCACTCTTTAGTTCTTACACATATCGGTGATTTCCATGCAGATTTGCTCCTCTATCTCTCTTTCACTATTTGGAGGCCAACGAATAGTAGTGTGATCATCCCCTTTTTGCTTCTCAACTCTAACCAAATGGATTCTGTCTTCGCACCCTCAAGGACATCCTCCCTTTCCAACTTGACAATGATTTCCCCAATCTGCACTACCACCTCACTTCCCCTTTTTTCCTTCCCTATTTTCCCTGAACACTTTGTATCCTTGAATTGAAGGCCACAATCCTCACCATTTGTCAGCCACATTTCTGTTATTACCACTACATCATATTCCCTCATGGCAATCTGTGCTTGTAGCTCACCACCTTATTCACCACACTTTGTGCGTTTACATACATGCATCGTAACCTATAGAACAAAGAACAAAGAACAGTACAACACAGGAACAGGCCATTCGGCCTTCCAAGCCTGCGTCGATCTTGATGCCTGCCTAAACTAACACCTTCTGCACTTCCGGGGCCCATATCCCTCTATTCCCATCCTATTCATATATTTGTCAAGATGTCTCTTAAACGTCGCTACAGTATCTGCTTCCACCACCTCCCCTGGCAGCAAGTTCCAAGCACTCACCACCCTCTGTGTAAAGAACTTGCCTCGCACATCCCCTCTAAACTTTGCCCCTCGTACCTTAAACGTATATCCCCTAGTAACTGACTCTTCCACCCTGGGAAAAATCTTCTGAATATCCACTCTGTCCATGCTGCTTATAACTTTGTAAACCTCTATCATGTCGCCCCTCCACTTCCGTCGTTCCAGTGAAAACAATCCGAGTTTTTCCAAACTCTCCTCATAGCTAATGACCTCCAGACCAGACAACATCTCGTAAACCTCTTCTGTACCATCTCCAAAGCCTCCACGTCCTTCTGGTAGTGTGGCGACCAGAATTGCACGCAATATTCTAAGTGTGGCCTAACTAAGGTTCTGTACAGCTGCAACGTGACTTGCCAATTTTTATACTCTATACCCCGACTGATGAAGGCAAGCATGCCGAATGCCTTCTTGACTACCTTATCCACCTGCGTTGCCACTTTCAGTGACCTGTGGATCTGTACGCCCAGATCTCTCTGCCTGTCAATATTCCTAAGGGTTCTGTATACCTCCCACCTGCATTAGACTTTCCAAAATGCATTGCCTCACATTTGTCCGGATTAAACTCCATCTGCCATTTCTCCGCCCAAGTCTCCAACCGATCTATATCCTGCTGTATCCTCTGACAATCCTCATCATTATCCGCAACTCCACCAACCTTTGTGTCGTCCGCAAACATACTAATCAGACCAGCTACATTTTCCTCCAAATCATTTATATATACTACAAACAGCAAAGAAGCCAGCACTGATCCCTGCGGAACACCACTAGTCACATCCCTCCATTCAGAAAAACACCCATCCACTGATACCCTCTGTCTTCTATGACCGAGCCAGTTCTGTATCCATCTTGCCAGCTCACCTCTGATCCTGTGTGACTTCACCTTTTGTACCAGTCTGCCATGCGGGGCCTTGTCAAAGGCTTTACTAAAGTCCATATAGATAACATCCACTGCCCTTCCTTCATCAATTATCTTCGTCACTTCCTCAAAAAACTCAATCATATTAGTAAGACACAACCTCCCCTTCACAAAACCATGCTGTCTCTCGCTAATAAGTTTGTTTGTTTCCAAATGGGAGTAAATCCTGTCGCGAAGAATCCTCTCTAATAGTTTCCCTACCACTGACGTAAGGCTCACTGGCCTATAATTTCCTGGATTATCCTTGCCACCCTTCTTAAACAAAGGCACATTGGCTATTCTCCAGTCCTCTGGGACCTCACCTGTAGCCAATGAGGATGCAAAGATTTCTGTCAAGGCCCCAGCAATTTCTTCCCTTGCCTCCCTCAGTATTCTAGGGTAGATCCCATCAGGCCCTGGGGACCTATCTACCTTAATGCTTTGCAAGACACCCAACACCTCCTCCTTTTTGATAATGAGATGACTGAGACTATCTACACTCCCTTCCCTGGGCTCATCATCCACCAAGTCCCTCTCTTTGATGAATACTGATGCAAAGTACTCATTTAGCACCTCGCCCATTTCCTCTGGCTCCACACATAGATTCCCATCTCTGTCCTTGAGTGGGCCAACCCTTTCCCTGGTTACCCTCTTGCTCTTTATATATGTATAAAAAGCCTTGGGATTTTCCTTAATCCTGTTTGTCAATGACTTTTCATGACCCCTTTTAGCCCTCCTAACTCCTTGCTTAAGTTCCTTCCTACTGTCTTTATATTCCTCAAGTGCTTCATCTGTTCCTAGCCTTCCAGCCCTTACAAATGCTTCCTTTTTCTTTTTGACTAGGCTCACAATATCCCGTGTTATCCAAGCTTCCCGAAACTTGCCAAACTTGTCGTTCTTCCTCATAGGAACATGCTGGTCCTGGACTCTAATCTGCTGACGTTTGAAAGACTCCCACATGTCAGATGTTGATTTACCCTCAAACAGCCACCCCCAATCTAAATTCTTCAGTTCCTGCTTAATATTGTTATAATTAGCCTTCCCCCAATTTAGCACCTTCACCCGAGGACTACTCTTATCCTTATCCACAAGTACCTTAAAACTTATGGAATTATGGTCACTGCTCCCGAAATGCTCCCCCACTGAAACTTCGACCACCTGGCCGGGCTCATTCCCCGATACCAGGTCCAGAATGGCCCCATCCCTAGTTGGACTATCTACATACAATTTCAAGAAGCCCTCCTGGATGCTCCTCACAAATTCTGCCCAATCCAAGCCCCTAGCACTAAGTGAGTCCCAGTCAATATTGGGGAAGTTAAAATCACCTACCTACCACCTACCTTTACATCTTTCCAAAATCTGTCTACATATCTGCTCCTCTACCTCCCGCTGGCTGTTGGGAGGCCTGTAGTAAACCCCTAACATCGTGACTGCACCCTTCCTATTCCTGAGCTCCATCCATATTGCTTCGCTGCATGACCCCTCTGAGGTGTCCTCCCGCAGTACAGTTGTGATATTCTCCTTAACCAGTAATGTACCTCCCCCACCCCTTTTACATCCCCCTCTATCCCGCCTGAAGCTTCTAAAGCCTGGAACATTTCGCTGCCAATCCTGCCCTTCCCTCAACCAAGTCTCTGTGATAGCAACAACATCATATTTCCAAGCTCTAAGTTCATCTGCCTTACCTGTTATACTTCTCGCATTGAAACAAATGCACTTCAGACCACCAGTCCAGCTGTGCTCAGCAACATCTCCCTGCCTGCTCTTCCTCTTAGTCCTACTGGCCTTATTGCCTATGTCTTCCTCATTTATTTCACTAGCTGTCCTACTGCTCTGGTTCCCACCCCCCTGCCACACTAGTTTAAACCCTCCCGAGTGACACTAGCAAACCTTGCAGCCAGGATATTAGTGCCCTTCCAGTTTAGATGCAACCCGTCCTTCTTGTACAGGTCCCATCTGTCCCTGAAGAGAGCCCAATGGTCCAGATATCTGAAACCCTCCTTTCTACACCAGCTGCTCAGCCACGTATTTAGCTGCACTATCTTGCTATTTCTAGCCTCACTGGCACGTGGCACAGGGAGTAATCCAGAGATTACAACCCTAGAGGTCCTGTTTTTTAACTTACTACCTAACTCTCTAAACTCCCCCTGCAGGACCTCATCACTCTTCCTGCCTATGTCATTGGTACCGATGTGTACCACAACTTCTGGCTGTTCACCCTCCCCCTTCAGAATGCCCCCTGTCCGTTCAGAGACATCCTTGACCCTGGCACCAGGGAGGCAACATACCATCCTGGAGTCTCTTTCTCGTCCACAGAAGTGCCTATCTGTGCCCCTGACTATAGAGTCCCCTATAACTATTGCTCTTCTGCGCTTTGTCCCTCCCTGCTGAACAACAGTGCCAGCTGTGGTGCCACTGTTCTGGCTGCTGCTGTTTTCCCCTGATAGGCCATCCCCCCCAACAGTACCCAGAACGGTATACTTGTTAGAGAGGGGGATAGCTATCTTTGTATTCCTTGTCTTCCTTATTAGTCTGCTCCTATCAATATGGTACTACTTCTTTCTCTCATGCTATCTAACACTCTCATTTCTTTATGCATCTTATTCCTCTTTCCTACTTCTATATGCTGTTGCCCAACCCCCTGCCAATGTAGTTTAAATACTCCCCAACCACACTGGCGAACCTCCCCCGCAAGGACATTGGTCCTCGCCCTGCTGCAGTGCAACCCGTCCCTTTTGAATACATGCCTCCAGTCCCAGCACTGGTCCAATGTTCCAAGAATATGAAGCCCTTCCTCCTGCACCATGCCTCAAGCCACATATTGATCCTCCCTGTCTTCCTATTTCTACTCTCTCTAGCATGTGGCAATGGGAGTAATCCAGAGATTACTATCTTTGCGGTCCCACACTTTAACTCCCTCCCTAGCTCCTGAAAATATGACCATCGGACCTCAGTACCTGCTCTCCCTATGTCATTGGTACCAATGTGTACCACAACTTCTGCCTCACTCCCTTCCCCCTGGAGAATATTCTGCACCCTCTCCATGATGTCCTTTGCCCTGGCACCACAGAGGCAACACACCATGCAGGACTGTGATGATGCTTACAGAAATGTCTGTCTGTTCACCGAACTATGGAATCTCCTATAATGACTGCATTGCTATTCTTTACTGTTCCTGCCTGTGCAGTTCCTTGCCCATTGGTGCCTGGTCTGGACTACACTCCTTCAAGGTGTTGTCACTCCCAGCAGTGTCCAAAGCTGAATACTGGCGTGAGTTTCACACACACCCCAAAGACTTCTGCAACTCCTGCCTCTTCCTACTCTTTTCGATGGCCACCCATCTAGTATCCTGAACTCTCACTGCCTGTGGGGTAACCACCTCCTAGAACGTATGATCCAGGAAATTCTCATGCTCCCTGATGCTCTGCAGTGACTGCAGCTGCCCCTCAAGCTCACAAATCCTGAGCTTGAGCTCAAGCAGCTGAAGACATTTCCTGCACACATGGTCCCCAAAGACACATGATGTGTCCTGAAGTTCCCATATGAGGCAGGAATTGCAAGAAACAGGTCTCAGCTGCCCATCCATGATCTAAGAAAAAAATCTCTATTCCCTCTTTTATAATCTAGTTAATACCTTTTATAAATTATTAATTTTAATTAATGCCTCTAGACCTGCTCTGTACTAATACTCTTAATACTAATTCCCTTACTGTTATACTTAACCCGATTGAAATGTTATTGATTAGTTTAACCAGTTAAGATAAAAATTTAATAACATACTTTATAGTTTCACAGTCCTAGTTTAAACCACCGCCTCAGTTTTTTTTTAAATCCAATATTCACCAACTAATCACCTACCTGCTGTCCTCTGACATCACTCCTTGTTTTTTTGGAGATACACAGATCAGGTCTGCACTGTTCTCCCACTTTCTCTCTCTCTCTTTTCCTCTGCCGCTGCTGCTGGTGTCTCCGATCATGTCTGCGCTGGTCAGCAAAGCATTCTCGCATGCGTGGTGGGTCAGCATGGGCCAGAGGCATTTCTCCAGTGGTTTCAAAGCACTTCATAACATACAAGGTACAAGGGTCTGAATGGCTTCCTTTTATACTGTACGATTTTATATACCTAGTAAATGTAACCATTGGGTAACCTTACCTTGGCAGCTTCCTTAAAGTGTACCATCTTCTTCCCAAATAAAAAAGAAAATGCTGGAAATACTCAGCACGTCTGGCCGCTCGTGTGGAAAGAGAAATAGAGTCAATGTTTCAGGTCTGTGACCTTTCACCAAGGGAGATTTTCCAGCATTTTCTGCTTTTATTTCAGATTTCCAGCATCCACAGTATTTTGCTTTTGTATCTTCTTCCCAATCTGTTTCCAGGCTTTGTGTGTAGTGCACACAAGTTTGAAACTGGCAACCATCTCCTGCCATGCATATTGTCCTGACAAAGTGCCGTAGAGTGGCAAACAAAGCAACCTTTTTCCAGAAAATCCATAAACTACACCATGAGAGATAAGCTAGTCAAAAAAATTCCAATCTTTATTGAAAAAGGATTCATGCGCTTTGTATAAATCAAAAACGATGCCAGTAGATTTATCAGACATTTTACAGGAAACCAACAAAGGTGTCATTCATATAAAGTTGTTGTAAGTTGGCTTGAGCACAGAAAAACAACGTAAAGCACTCTTACTTCAGTTAGAAAAGAAAGTAAAAGAATGACAAAGAAATCATATGGTTAAAACTTGGATCATGGTTACCAAGGCCTGAAAGCAGAAGTATTGTCTAAATTACCTTAACATTTGAGCAAGCAGAATTAACACTTCATAGAAAATGCAGCAATATTATTCAAAAGGAGATGAAGCAGGTCATTGTTAGCATTTCAATTAAATAAGAAACACCACTGTTATTCTTTTATATATTGGGAGACAATTGCTGGAAATCATTGAGGTTTTTAAATTGTTTCACGAAAATCTATATTCCTCAGAATTTAAAACAAATGGAGAATTTGGACAGTTTCTTTTTAATAGGATCCAGTCTCTGCAAATAGAGAAACATTAAAATGGAGAAGTATTGAAAAGCTATTATCTTTCCTGGAATTGCAAGCCTTGAATGTAATGGGAGGA
The DNA here is from genome assembly GCF_036365525.1 of Heterodontus francisci. Classification (NCBI taxonomy): domain Eukaryota; kingdom Metazoa; phylum Chordata; class Chondrichthyes; order Heterodontiformes; family Heterodontidae; genus Heterodontus; species Heterodontus francisci. Next base: position 45,827,068 of record NC_090375.1, read on the forward strand.
AGGAAGGCGTCCAGTGATGATTGCTGCACACTTGCTTTATAAATGCTTCTTTCATGAACTGGGACCAGTTGCACTCCAAGACTGTCCAACATGTGTTTTTAAGTAGCAAGTTGTCCCATCTTTAAATCTGGCTGCAAGTATTCTGTTTGTGGCTGTTAAGGCTGTTTGGTTGATAACTAAGTAATAATTATGCATCTATACTATTAGCTAGGGAAGGAAAAAGCTCTAAACAAAAAGCAAAATACTGCAGATGCTGGAAATCTGAAATAAAAGCAGAAAGTGCTGGAAATACTAGCAGGTCTGGCAGCATCTGTGGAGAGAGAAACTGTTTTACTGGTTGCCCTTAAATTTGTCCTATTGAAAAAGGAGAAAAGGGCTAAAGCCCCAGCATGCTATGTGCATGATACAGAGTCTTTAGTTTTGTCCTTTTATTATTTTTGTAACGTCTAGCCTTGACTGTTGATTTACTCTTAGATTTGTACTCTCTATCCCTTCCTGTCACAGACTCTTTATCATTTCCAATATTCATACTTTTCTCTCTTACCTTGTCCCTACTCTTTGATTTACCACATCCTCTCAAATTTGATCCCTTGCCCCCACTATTTAGTTTAAAACCCTCTCTACTTCCCTCGTTATGCGGCTCGCTAGAACACCAGCCCCACCACAGGTCAGGTGAACACCGTCCCAATGGCACAGCCCCCGCTTTCCCCAGTATTGGTGCCAGTGCCCCACAAACTGGAACCCACTTCTATCACACCAGTCTTTGATCCACGCATTAATTTCTCTAATCATATTTGCCTATATTGGGCCTATACTCTCTAGAAGAATAAGAAATAATCTCATTGACACATACAAGATCCTGAAGGGGCTTGACAGGATAGATGCCGAGAGATTCTTTCCCCTGGTTGGGGAAGCTATAACACAGAGGCAGAGGCACAGTCTCAGGATAGGGGGTCAATCATTTAGGACTGAGATGAGGAGGCATTTCTTCACTCAGAGTGTTCTGAATCTTTGGAATTCTCTATCCCAGAGCATCGTGGATGCTCCATTGTCGAGTCTATCCAAGGCTGAAATAGATAGACTTTGGTCTCTCATGGAATCAGGGGTTATGGGGAGTAGACAGGAAAGTGGAGTTGAGGCAGATCAGCTGTTATCGTATTGAATGGCAGAGCAGGCTGGAGGAGTCTAATGTTTTACACCTGCTTCTATTCCTATGTTCTTATGAGAACTATGTCATCAACCTGAGCTGGCAGGCAGGTCCTCAGTTTAATATCGCATCCAAAATGCAGCCTCTTAGTTCTGTAATGTGAGTCTAGATGATGTGCTCAATTCCTGGAATGGGGCCTGGACCCATGACCTTCTGACCCAGAGGTAACTGTGGTACTACTGAGCCAAGTGGACACAAGGGGGTGATTCTCTGCAGAGATTGGCTGGTTTTTTTGTCGTTTTTCCAGGGTTTTCGTAGCTTTTCCAGTGAAATTACAGTGGACAAGCAGGAGTACCTGAATGAAAATTCATCCCAAAGTCAGAAAAACTATATTTTGGAAAGGGTATTGATCACACTTGATCGTGCATCATTAGAGGGGCTCAATTGGAGATTTCATTAATGAGTGACTGTCTTATGACTCTTACAGTGTGTACAAGGGACTGTCCCGTTTCCTAGTTAGGCTCACCTTCCCTGCTCTTTTTCGAAATAATGCTTTGGAACCTTTTAAATCAACCTGGGAAGGCAGACAGGGCCTTGGTTTAATGAAAGATTGCACCTCCAACAGTGCAGCACTCCTTCAGTACTGCACTGCAGCGCCAGTTTAGAGTTGGTGCTCAAACCTATTTAAAATAAAATAGATTAAGGTCTCCATTCAAATAGCAGCCAGACAATATTGGTACATACATGTTAATGTTTCTACCATTCACTCCTGAAGGAAAGCCTCACTCACCATGAACACATATCGGAATTTCTGTTGCATGATGTTCATGGTTTTTTAAAATTTAAAATAATGTTACATGGTGTAACGTTCAGGCTTGTACATTTTATGTGCCTCTTTTTAGTGATTGTGTGAATAAAATTAAGACTAACATTTCTCACAGTATGAATTATTTATTGATGGTGGCACCTCAGAGATGCCCTATTGGGTTTTTTTCCCGCAAAAGTCAAAAGGTTAATTTTGTTTTACATTTGATACAGAAAAGAAACTTTGTTTAATGTTATTAATCTTGTAGTCACTCTTCTGTATAATTTATCTTTTACTTTTCAAAGCAATAGGGATCTGGCAGTAAAACCAATTCAATTCAATTCTTTCAAGTTGGGGCTTATGTGAAATGAGTAATTAAATTTGACATGCTGAACTATACCATGCTCCTCCAATATCCCACCCCTATTGTCCAGCTCGGTGGAATTGCCCTTGCTGGGCTACACTCTAGCCAGGACATATTGGCTTCTCTTCCCACTTCTCCACAGCATAACCCTAGGAATTCCCTAAGGATTTACATCAATCCTCTCCTCTTTCTATCTACATGCTATCCCTTGGAATAATTATCCATAGACATGAAGTCAGGTTTCACATGTATACACTGATGACACCCAACTCTACCTCTTCACCACCTCTCTCAATATCCTCCAGAAGAGGCAGGAAATCTAACATCAGAAAACAATATCATATTATTAAAGGGGTACTCACATTGTTAGTAACCGGACTCAACTTTCTGTGGCGAGTTTATTGGGCAAATGCAGCAAGTTCATGAAAATTAAGGGGAGGGTAAGTGCAGGATCCCATTTTCACAAAACTGGCAGTAGAGTGGCGCAAATCGGCTTGCAACGTCTGGTGATTCGCAATTCATGGTGTATCTCAGAAAATAATAGGGCAGAAATCATAAAGAATCCTGCCCTTGAAGACCACCACCACCACCCCCACCCTCACCAACCTCCCCCCAAAGTCCATCTCGTTGTTGGGCCCTGTCTTTCTCGCCCTGGTGACCCTGATCCCACTTACCTGTGTCCCGGGGTCTCCTCCACCTTCAGCACTGCAGGCCTCCTGAAATATCGACAGTGACCACCGCTTCCAGTACTGCAGAGCTGCCGACCCTCCAAGGTGGGAGCTCAACCCTTAAAGGGACGGCGTCCTCAACAGCAAGCAGTTAATTGGCTGCCTGCTGTGAAATTGCAACGGAGGTCTGACAGAGGGTCGAGGTGGGGTCTCCCCCACCGCCTTCTGGCCAACCACTGGAAACCCTGTCGCTGGGATAAAACCCTGGCCGATAATTCTGTGATTAACATTTCAGGTTAACGACCTTTCATATATCCAGCATTTTCTGTTTATATGTGAGGAAAAAGTTTTTCAGCTTTAGACATTAGACAGTGGCGCAGTGGTTAGCACCGCAGCCTCACAGCTCCAGGGACCCGGGTTCAATTCTGGGTACTGCCTGTGCGGAGTTTGCAAGTTCTCCCTGTGTCTGCGTGGGTTTCCTCCGGGTGCTCCGGTTTCCTCCCACATGCCAAAGACTTGCAGGTTGATAGGTTAATTGCCCATTATAAATTGCCCCTAGTATAGGTAGGTGGTAGGGAAATATATAGGGACAGGTGGGGATGTGATAGGAATATGGGATTAGTGTAGGATTAGTATAAATGGGTGGTTGATGGTCGGCACAGACTCGGTGGGCCGAAGGGCCTGTTTCAGTGCTGTATCTCTAAACTAAACTAAACATTATCTGGAGTCACAAGTACAGTATCTACATTTCCAGATAATACAAAGCTAATGAAGATTGCAGACTGTAAAGCTGAACAGGATGAGCTACAGGAGGATTTGGGCAGACAAGTGGAAGATGCAACTGAATTTAGACAAATGCAAAGTTTATCACATTGGAACATAATATCCAAGAAGGGACTATGACTTAAATGAAAAGAAAGTAATGTGTATGGAAAATCAAAGAGATCTGAAAGTCCTGATTGCTATTAAATTGAAGCTATCGCTGCAATTCTCAGTGCCAGTGAGCAAAACAAATCAGACACTGGGCTGTTTAAAAGATCAATATTAAGTAGAAGTAGAGATCAGCCTGCCATTTTATAAATCGCTGGTACGGCTGCACTAATGATTATGGGCCTGATTTTGCTGAAACAATAATCGAGTCCGAATGATTCACACCATTATTATTGTGCAAATTGGCCAGAAACCTGCAGCAAGGAAGAGATGCACCATGAATTGCATACTGCCAGAAGTTGCAGACTGATTTGCACCACTCTGCCATTAGCTTCACAAAAATGGTTGTCTTGCACTGACCCTCCCCTTAATTTTCATGGACTTGTTTCATTTACACATTAAACTTTGCACAGGAAGTTAAGTCTGGTAACTAACAGCGTGAATATTCTTTCAGTGATGTGATAATTGTTAAACACTACTAATCAACCTCTTTCCCAGAAAGTGAACAATAAGTTATTATACGGATCTTGGTCTTTTCTCATCAAACAATCCCTATGTTTAGAAAATCTACCGAAATAAGACTGCCTCGCATTTCCCTATACAAAGTAAATGGGCAAACTATAACTGCCACAGAGATTTTCCAATGGACCTGTCCCATCCACTTTGAAGGAGGTCACATGTAAGTCCGTTCAGGGTCATTTTCTACCCTTGGCTGCAGTTCCAAGCTCTCCTCACCTGCCTAGGTCTCTCTGGACAGCAAAATTGTATAATAGGCAACAGACAACAGTGGTCTTGATCTACATTCTTGCAAGTATTACTTTTTCTTTCCCTTGCTCATATTTGTCAGGGAGCGTTTTGACTTTTTAAATTTTTAACACTTTTTTACTTCATAATTTATCAACCTATAATCTAAAAAAAATCTCACAAATAAATGACAACTTGCTGTAAAGCATATGCAACAGACCAACTTGACTTCCACTCTCCCAAAGTCCAACTCAACAGTCACAAACCCCTTTACAGTAGCATTCACTGCTCCAACCTCCACTCTAAGTTTGCAGACACTATGGAGGGAAATTTTATCCTGAAAGTAGGGGTCTCGACATCTGGAGAAACAGATGTCGAGATCCCCGCATCGCCTCTTCTATGTGCCAATCAGACACTTAACTGGACAGTGGTGGGCCTTCCACAGGATCAAGGACACTGGTGCCAGAAGTCCCACCCTTGTAGAGCTGCCGGCCAATCAGAGGCCAGCAGCTGCAGTGCCACTGCGGAGGAGGTTGCTACTGCTGCAAATGCACCTGCCGGAGGCTGAGGAGTGTAGCTGGAACCAGGCCTCAGGTAGGTCAGGACAGGAGGGATGTCGCAGGGTGGGAGTTGAGAGGGGGAGAGGAGTTGGCAGCAAGGGCAGCATGGTGGCCCTCTGCGGGCCCATCCCTTCCCAATGCCGGGTCCCTCATTCAGGCATGATGGAGGGCAACCATAGTTTGCATTCTTTCATGGGATATGGATGGCGCTGACAAGGCCAGCATTTGTTGCCCATCCCTCACTGCCCTTAAACTGAGTTGCTTGCTGGGCCATTCCAGTGGGCAATTAAGAGTCAACCACATCGCTGTGGGTCTGGAGCTACATGTAGGCCAGACTGGGTAAGGACGGCAGATTTAATTCCCTAAAAGCCATTAGTAAACCAGATGGGTTTTAACAACAATCAATGATAGTTTCATGGCACTATTACTGAGACTAGCATTCAATTCCAGATTTTCATTAATCAATTGAATTTAAATTCCACTAGCTGCCGTGGTTAGATTTGAACACTTGGAGCCGGAAATCAGTCTGTATGGTTTACTGTGGCGTGCTTCCTATGCGGTGACAGAGCCACCCACCGCACGGCTAATTGCGACTGAGATGGGAAAAGACCCTTAATTGGGTACGAATTGCCCAGTTAAGGGCCTCAATTGGCGGCAGGGTGGGAAGGCCATTCACAGGCCCTCTCGCCTTGGACTAAATTTTGGCAGAGGTGGGAACCATCCCCGATTTTATGCTCTCCGCGCCTCCAAACCTGCCGCAGGGGAGAGCATAAAATTCCTCCCATCTCTCTTTACATCTGCAGCCAATTCCTAGAGACACTGTTACTGTTAGTCCTGGCAGCAGCTCCTATTGAATAATTCTGTTTCTATCCGATGATTTTGCTTCATTCTAGATGGTTTTGGCGCTCCCAGTGTTTTCCTGTAGGAAATTGGAGCTCATCCAATGCTGGATGTTGAACAAGCAGTCTGACAACACAGAAGCAGTGAGAGAAATGATGGAATTGTAAAGCTGGATGTTGTCAGTGTTCATGTCAGAGCTGACCTATATAGGGCCCTATTTTAACTCTAAGTGTAAGTGAATGTGTTTTAATTGAGTTAAAATCACATCCTGTGCTTGAACTTTCCTATGGGTGTTGGGAACCAGATGTCAGGACCATTTGCGAGAACGGAGCCCACGCTTCTCAGCAGCACGCCTTCCAACTCAAGTTTATGGAAGGTGGCCTACTAATTGGCCGCCTCCACATTCACCATCCAATTCAGGATGGCAGGTGGAACAGGGACACAGTAGGGTCAATGGGAGGGCCCAAAGGAATGGCCAGCTGGCAGCCCCACTGGGAGAGGTGAGTGCTGCTGAGGAGGGAGATCCAGGGCACACCTCAAAATGAAGGTGCTCACAAAAGGGTCCAGAGGGAGTAATAAAAACCAAAGCCCAGAACAGTGAGGGTCCTCAGTGTGGAGGGGGAACACCTTTACAAGAATGCATTCGGCTATGATTACACCCCTTTGAGTATTATGTCTCCTTGATACCAGCATTTGCAGCTGCCTCTGATTTCCATCCGGTCTCCCACAGAGAAGCCGCCTCTGAAGCGTTGCCAGGGTCCCAACACAGTGGGGGGGGGGGGGGGGGGGCCTGTGTGACACCAGAAAACTTGCATCACTCCCCGAAATTTGAGGCCTTAATTACCTTGATTGTTATCTGACCTCCATTGAGCAGATTGCTGATTATGCCCCTGGGAAACTCACTAGGAGATGGGACCATGTTGGGACCACCACTGTTCTTTCTGCTACTTTCCTGGCCCCCCACCTCCAGACCTGCCTCCACGTGCTGGGAAAATTCCCCCGCCTATTTCTTTGGATGATGTGACCAAGGGGAACCATGTAAATAAGGAAGAGCAGAAGGGCAAAGGCAGATCCTCAGGGGACTCCAGAGGTAAGGGTATTGACAACGGTAAGAAAAAACACTGCTGGAGATGATTTTGGATACATAAGAATGGAACCAAGCAAGGACATTCGCAGTGACTGGTCAAAGGAAGAGATGCATTGGAGGATGATGCGTGTTCTAGAGTGTCAAAGGTTGAAGAATGGTCAAAGAGGGCAAGGAGGATGCTCACAGCATGGATGCAATCTGTGAGTTTGATTAGAGTAGTTTCAGTGCTGTGGAAGGGAGAGATTCAAACACAGAATTGTTGACAAGAGGGGCAAGCACTTTGAAGAGGAAAGGGAGGTTGGTAGTAGGTAGTAGTTTGCATGGACAGAGGGGTCCAGAGTGAATTTTCTAAGAAGTGCAATAATATAAGCAGTTTTGAAATTGAGGGGAACATACCTGAGGAGGGGGAGCTATTGACAATGTTAGCTAGCATAAAGGCAAACAAGGGAAGGTGAGTGGTCAGCAATTTAGTGGGAATGGGTTGATGAAAGCAAGAAGTGGGCTTCAAGGGTAAGATGAGCTTGATCAGGGCATAATGGAAGATAGGAGAGAAATTAGAGAAAAAAAATAGGTTGAAGACTAGAGCAGCAAGCACCCTTGAGGAGATTTAACCCGGTGAGAAAGAGGAAGGGAGGTGTAGCAGAGGCAGCCAAACATACAGGGCAAGATTTTATCCTGCACTTGGAGACAGGAATGGAGGCAGGGAGGTGCACAAAATGGCAAGGGGGGGCAGTGGCAGCGTGCCCAATGTCTTCCTGCCCCCATGTCATTTTGTGGGCGGTGGGGAAGATGGAGGATGGCCCTCCCACCAAGGCCAATTGAGTGACTTAAGTGGCCAATTAAAGGTCTCCCTGTGGCAATGGCCACACCCCAGCAACACCCTCTCCTACCCCCTCACCAGGGCCTGCCTGACTGTCCCTGGCAACCCCGACTCCACTTAACTGCGTCCCAGAATCTCTGACATCTTCGCCATAATTGGATGAAGGGACCAAGGGTATGGTTGCTAAATGTGCTGATGACACAAAGATAGGTAGGAAAGTAACTTCTGAAGAGGTCATAAGGGGGCTACAAAGGGATATCAATAGGTTAAGTGAGTGGGCAAGGATCTGGCAAATGGAGTCTAATGTGGGAAAGTGGAAAATTGCCCAATTTGGCATGAAGCATAAAGAAGAAGCATATTATCTAAATGGTGAGAGATTGCAGAGCTCTGAGACGCAGAGGAATCTGGGTGTCCTAGTGCATGAATCGCAAAAGGTTAGAATGCAGGTACAGCATGTAATTAGGAAAGCTAATAGAATGTTATTCTTTATCGCGAGGGGAATTGAATACAAAAGTAGGGAGGTTATGCTTCAGCTATGCAGGGCATTGGTGAGACTACATCTGTGTACAGTTCTGGTCTCTTTATTTAAGCAACAATGTAAATGCGTTGGAGGCAGTACAGAGCAGGTTAACTAGACGAATATCTGGAATGGGCGGGCTGTCTTACGAGGAAAGATTGAACAGGCTAGGCTTGTATCAGCTGGAATTTAGAAGAGTAAGAGGTGACTTGATTGAAAGATATAAGATCTTGAAGGGTCTTGACAAGGTGAATGTGGAAAGGATGTTTCCCCTTGTGGTAGAATCTAGAACTAGGGGTCACTGTTTAAAAATAAGGGGTCACCCATTTAAGACAGAGATGAGGAGAAAATTTTTCTCTCAGAGGGTCGTGAGTCTTAGGAATTCTCTTCCTTAAAAGACAGTGGAAGCAGAGTCTTTGAATATTTTTTGGCAGAGGTAGATAGATTCTTGATAAGCAAGGGGGTGAAAGGTTATCGGGGGTAGATGGAAATGTGGAGTCGTCAGTTCAGCCATGAACTTATTGAATGGTGGAGCAGGCTCAAAGGGCTGAGTGGCCTACTCCTGCTCCTAATTCCTATGTTCTTCTTATGTAGCTGCTTGATGATAATAAGAATGAAAAATTATTGTTAGCTGTAATTAATATAGTCAGGTTTCTAGAGGCTTACATTTGAAGAGGAAATAAAGTGTCTTTAGAGAGGCCCTGAAAGACAGAGTTCATTGTTATCTAAAACTGGTGATTCACAATGAGTATAAAATAAACATGTTTAGATAAATATTTAGTGGTCGGTTAAAGACTTTTTAATAAGGATGAGAGAAACAAACAATTTCAGACTGTTGTGCAACCAATTATATTGCTGTAACCAGATAGATTTTATTGTGGTACTTCTTTATTTGTGTATTTATTTTGTATGCTAGGTATTCTAACAACAGAGTTAAACCAAACATTTCTTGAGATTCAAGGACAGTAACAGTTCAAGAAATTGTAAACAATCTGCAGGCTTTCTATAGAATAGGTTATACTGAATCATCTATTTCTTTTTTATCATCTCAATATCACTGATCTTAGACAATGAACATTATGTTACATAGAAACATATAAAATAGGAGCAGGAGTAGGCCATTCGGCCCTTCGAGCCTGCTCCGCCATTCATTATGATCATGGCTGATCATCCAATTCAGTAACCTGTTCCTGCTTTCGCCCCATACCCTTTGATCTCTTTAGACCCAAGAGCTATATCTAACTCCTTCTTGAAAACATACAATGTTTCGGCCTCAACTGCTTTCTGTGGTAGCGAATTCCACAGGCTCACCACTCTCCGGGTGAAGAAATTTCTCCTCATCTCAGTCCTGAAAGGTTTACCCCATATCCGAAGACTATGACCCTTGGTTCTGGACCCCCGCCCCCCACCAGCAGGAACATCCTTCCTGCGTCTATCCTGTCAAGTCCTGTTAGAATTTTATAGATTTCTATGAGATTCCCCCCTCACTCTTCTGAATTCCAGCGAATATAATCCTAACCAACTCAATTTCTCCTCATACGTCAGTCCCGCCATCCCAGGAATCAGTTTGGTAAACATTCGCTGCACTCCCTCTATAGCAAGAACATCCTTCCTCAGATAAGGAGACCAAAACTGCACACAATATTCCAGGTGTGGCCTCACCAAGGCCCTGTATAATTGCAGCAAGACATCCCTGCTCCTGTACTCGAATCCTGTCGCTATGAAGACCAGCATACCATTTGCCTTTTTTACCGCCTGTTGCACCTGCATGCTTACCTTCAGCGACTGGTGTACGTGAACACCCAGATCTCGCTGCATATTCCCCTCTCTCAGTTTATAGCCATTCAAATAATTATCTGCCTTCCTGTTTTTGCTACCAAAGTGGATAACCTCACATTTATCCACATTATACTGCATCTGCCAAGCACTAACCCACACACTCAACTTGTCCAAATCACCCTGAAGCTCTCTGCATCCTCCTCACAACTCACCCTCCCGCCTAGTGTTGTGTCATCTGCAAATTTGGAGATATTACATTTAGTTCCCTCATCTAAATCATTAATGTATATTGTGAATAGCTGGGGTCCTAGCACCGATCCCTACGGTACCCCACTAGTCACTGCCTGCCATTCGGAAAAAGACCCATTTATCCCTGCTCTTTGTTTCCTGTCCGCCAACCAATTTTCTATCCATCGCAATACACTACCCCTAATCCTTTGCGCTTTAATTTTACACGCTAATCTCTTATGTGGGACTTTGTTGAAAGCTTTCTGAAAGTCCAAGTAAACCACATCCACTGGCTCCCCCTCATCAGCTCTACTACTTACATCCTCGAAGAATTCTAGTAGATTTGTCAAGCATGATTTTCCCTTTTGTAAATCCATGCTGACTGCCCGATTCTACCACTGTTCACCAAGTGCTCTGCTATAAAATCTTTGATAATGGACTCTAGAATTTTCCCCACTATCGACGTTGGGCTGACTGGTCTATAATTCCCTGCTTCCTCTCTACCTCCCTTTTTAAATAGTGGGGTTACATTAGCTACCCTCCAATCTGTAGGAACTGTTCCAGAGTCTATAGAATCTTGGAAGATGACTACCAATGCATCCACTATTTTTAGAGTTAGTGGGAGTTAAATTAATCAATCTAATAGATCTCTTTATTTGGTAACATCGAGCATAATCCATCTGTATCTGGTTTTCTTTGTCCCAAAATAGAAAAGCCAGAATTTCTGCAGCTTCATATTTGCCAGGACCTCATCAATGACTTAATGAGCTCCTTTCATTAATGCTATAACTGTTATGATAGAAAAAAATAAAAGTGCAGGTTGTATGTGCGATCAGCACCACATCATTCAAGTGGATGGTAGCTATTCTGGAAACTGCCGTGATTCATTTATCCTTGCTTAGTCAACAGTGCCACCATTATGTAAAGTAGTATCTAGACACCAACATCCATGAATTGTGCTGTAATAGAATTTGATGAAATACATGCTTCCACAAGCATACAAATGCAGCATCCACAGGCAATCTCAAGCAAAGATTCTGCTACTCGTACAATTCCACAACAGTGCCACAAATAATAGTGGTGTCCTGCATGCTTCGCAATTATACTCTCACAAGAGGAGTGACTATATAAGTGGAAGAGATCTAAGAGGAAAATGGCCCCAAGATTGTATTAAAGTGCTAGGAAGACAAATCTGATAAATCCTGATAGACATGAATCTGGGGTCTGAATACATGAAGAAAAGGTTTAACTGAATTAGAAGGAATGTCAAAGTAACATATCCACATCTTGTCTTTATTAATATTACCCATAGTAAGCATTGCACCAACCAAATATGGTGAGTTCCTTTACTGAGGAAGTAGCATGCGAAGCATAGAGTAAACCATTCTACATACACCACTATAGGGCACACATCTTGTGGGGACATAAATGGTTTGCATTGTGATAGATGTTAAAAGGTGTCCTCCAAAGCAACAAGACCACTGGAAATTGCATGCATACGATATTAGAATGCACTCTTAAAGAAATTAGGCTGACTACTTGCTGGGCATATGGTGCTCTTGAAATTTCACCGTGAAGTGCCATACTGGTAAGGCACCTACCGATTTAAAGGAACTGACCAATTTTAAAGAGTTTGCCATGGCATTTGGCCTGGAGTCTGTGGAGAAAGTAGGTAAGGAAGAGTTTTGAAATGTTCAGCAAATAATCTCAGATTATTTTTGTTATGATCCCCGCAGAGCTCAACAAGGCAAAAGAATCAAATTTACAGACCGATCCCTATAGGAAAACCAAATGGACAAGATTTCAGTTTTATGAATTTACTCCAACAATCAAACCAAAATCAACATAAATTAAATGTGAAATAACAAACAAATTATAGTCTATATATATATATATAGACTATAATTTGTTTGTTATTTCACATTTAATTTATGTTGATTTTGGTTTGATTGTTGGAGTATATATATATATAGTTTACATAATACATATTAATTATCAGATGCAACTAAGATAGATATCACAGATTTACTGGGCAGTTCTCTCAGCAAAGATGGCACCGAACAGCCACAAAGTTTCTCAAAACTCTGAATTTCTTCAGATAGATTTATAGCTCCTGTCCTCCAAGATGCAAACACTGATGTAATGCCTTCTCATTGATAGCAAGCACTGCAGTCTTTCCTTCAACGTTTCAGTCTTGTCACTTCTCGAACGTCTTTGGCCCTGCTCACAACTGTCTTGATGGCATGGTTCCACCAGTTTTTCTTTAAGTCACCGAAAGCAGCTGCCACAACTCATATTTGTCAATGGCCAACTCCCAGGATCAGCTTTCTTTCTCTGCAGCATCTCTGCCAAAAAAAGCTGCAGCCAGCTTGAACTCTGCAATCTTGAAATCTGAACTTGAATAGCTCTAGCCACATGCCTCTGATCAAATGACTTTATGGTCTCATGAACCCTGGACTCCATCACGCTTGAGCCCTTGGAAAAAGGAAAGCTTTATTGTAATAAGGTTTTCTTTACAACATTTCAGAAATACAGCAAGTTCTCAACATCATAAACATTTTAAAAATAGCTTAGTAAATAGTGTATAGGTAATGTTTTCATATTCCACAATTATTTATACATTAGCAAAATTCAACTTCATAAAATTATCATAACTTAAGGCTGTCCTTCTCTCTTACATCCCTTCTTTAAACTCTGGACAGAGCATCAGCAATGACATTGATTTTCCCTGCAACATGAACAATTTTTAATGTAAAATGCTGTAACATCAAACTCCAGCGAAATAGCCTGACTGTTACGTATACCTCAAACTGTTGTAGAGCCAGGACAAGACTTAAAGCCTCTTTCTTGATGGTCGAGTACTTTTTTTGATGCTTATTAAGCTTCCTAGAGAAATAGCTAATGGATCATTCCATACCAGCATCATCATCTTGAACAGAAATAGGCACTAACATGTTGCACCATGGCCAAAATTATTGACTCATCCAAGACATGGGGGCAATTAATATGTGCATAAAGTATATATCCAATCTAATGCCATCAAAACATAGTTCAATTTAAAACACATTTCTCCTTATAAATAAATTGGCTCAGCATACAAATATCAAAGGAGAGCAGCACAACTGTATTAGCTACCTGGCAAGCAAAATAGTATGCAATGCCAACGTGAATTACTTTTGCAATTACCTTTGCTGCTAGGTTATTTTAAAACACAAGTTTAAAGTCTTGAAGCAGGGGTGCCCAACCTTTTTGCATGGGAAGGACATATTACAATTTTTGTCTTTCATAGGGGGCCGGGAAGACAATTTTAGAATGATAAAAGCATTAAAAAATTATCTTACAATTAATCAAAACAACAACAAAGGTGCATTTTTGTGAAGAAGCTTGAAATGAGAAGACTAATTAATGACTTACTTTCTGGTCACTATGTTGGGCACTGATTTAGTGAGACACCTAGCTTATTTTGTTTGCACAAGTCATCAATGTTTGCCTGCATACTTGTTGTAGGGATGCAGAGTATTCCAGATAGATGTCCATTGTCAAAAATGATATTGATCGTCCTCTCTCCCACTTCTCTCTCTGTCTTTCTGTCTCTCTCTCTCTGTCGCTCTCTCCCCCTCCCTCACTGTGTCCCCCTCTCTGTGTTGCGCCTCCCTCTCTATGTCATCCTCCAACTCTGTTGTCCCACACCCCTGCTCTCTGGCCCCTTTCTCTCCATCTGGCTCCTCTCTCTGCCCCCTCTCTCTCTCCTCCCCCCTCTCTCTCTCCTCTCTCTCTTCCCTCTCTCCATCTCTCTCTCTCCTTACTCTCTCTTTCCCCCCACCCTCTCTCTCTCACCTCTCTCTCTCCCCTCTCTCCCTCTCTCCCCACTCACTCTCTCCCCACTCTCTCTTTCTGCCCCCTCTTCCTCCTTTCTCTCCCTCCACTCTCTCCCCTCCCTCTCCTCTCTCTCTCCCTCTCTCTCTCCTCTCTCTCCCCCCCTCTCTCTCTCCCTCCCCTCCAGTCTCTCTCTATCCCCTCTCTCCCTCTCCTCTCCTCTCCCTCTCTCCCTCACCTCTCTCCCTATCTCACCTCTCTATCCTTCTCTCTCTCTCTCCCCTCTCTCTGCCCCTTCTCTCTCTCTCTGCCCCTTCTCTTTCTGCTTCCTCTCTGTCCCTCTCTCTCTCTGCCCCCCTCGCCCTCCCCTGTCTCCCTCCCCTCTTCCTCTCTCCATCCCTCTCTCCCTCTCTCTCTCTCTCACTCTCTCTGTCCCTCTCTGATAGTTGCAGTGAGCAGGAAGTCTCAGCTTTGTGAGTGGTCCGTTTTTAAAAAAATCGCAGCTGTCAGTTTCACAGCTGACGTATGTTCAGAGCGGGAACAGTGGCTTCCGATTCAGACAAAGCGGGCTTTTTGAAAAAATCGGAACCCGCCAGAAAACCCCAAACTTTTCCCGATTTGAAGCGCTGTTCCGCTCTAAACACATCAGTTGCGAAACTGACAGCTGCAGTTTTTTTAAAAACTGGTTGAAAGGAGAAGTCAATGGGAAATTTCTCATCCCTGAAATTACCAGTCATGGACCCCAAAATGTTTACCACAGACACTGTTGTCTGTGTGCGGACACTTTGCCGACCCCTGATCTTGAAGCAGCACCTCTCTTACCCCTATGTCAGTCGTATCGAGAGCACCTTGCATAGTTTACTAAAATCTGGGGCTGCATGAACAGCTTCCTTTATCAAAATGGCCTTTAACTACTCAAATGCCATTTGCATGATTCTGACCATTTGAACTTCATGTTTCCTTTAACGGATTTGTCAATGGGGTCACTACTGTGCTGAACTAAGGGGCAAATTTCCTGTAGAGCCCACACATACACAGAAAATATAACACTTCTTCCTTTGTCTTGGGTACAGGAAAGTCTATTGTTTCCTGAACCTTGGCCTCTTGTGGAGCTACTTGGCCGTGACCCACGATATGTCCTAAATTTGTAAATTTGACCTTGGGAAACTCATACTTTGCCAGTTTTATGACAAGTTTAGCTATGTATAGCCTGTCAAATAGAGCTCTCAAATCTCAGACATGATCACTCCACATGTCGCTGTATATCAAAAAGCCATCGATGTATACAACACAGTTACTCAACGTGGCAATCACTTGATTAATTATTCTTTGAAATGTAGCCGGTGCATTTTTCATGCCAAGTGGAACGAACCATCTTGTGTCATAAAAGCAGAAATTTCTTCAGCTTGGTTAGATGAGGGGACTTGCCAATATTCCTTAATGAAATCAATCTTGCAAACAAAGGCTGAGTTTCCCACCCTATCAATTACAATCCTCAAGCCTTGGGATTGGTTAGGATTGGGGGAAGTGGTGGTGTAGTGGTAATGTCACTAGACTAGCGATGCAGGCCTCAGGCTAATGCTTTGGGGACATGGGTTTGAATCCCACCATGGCAAATGGTGGAATTTGAATTCAATTAACAAAGATGGAATTTTTAAAAAGCTAGTCTCGTGGTGATCATGAAGCCATTGTCAATGTTGTAAAAAAAACCATCTGGTTTACTAATGTCCTTGAGGGAAGGAAATCTGCCATCCTTACCTGGCCTACAAGTAAGTTCAGACCCACAGCAATGTGGTTGACTCTGACATGGCCTAGCAACCCGCTCAGTTGTAACAAACCACTACAAAGTCGAAGAAAAGGAATGAAACCAGACGGACCACCCAGCATCGACCTAGGCACTGGAAACAACAACAGCAAACCCAGCCCTTTCAACTCTGCAAAGTTCTGCTTATACATTTGACAGCTTGTGCCAAAATTGAGTGAGCTGTCCCACAGACTAGTCAAGCAACATAGTCATTCTCACGGAATCATACCTTGCAGACAATGTCCCAGACACCACCATCACTATTCCTGGGTATGTCCTGTTCCACTGGCAGGACATACCCACCAGAGGTGGCAGTACAGTGGTATCTGGTCAGGAGGGAGTTGCACTGGGAGTCCTCAACATTGAAGCCGGACCCCATGAAGTCTCTCAGTATCAGGTCAAACATGGGCAAGGAAACCTTCTGCTAATTACCACCTACCACCCCCTCCTCGACTGATGAATCTGTACTTCTCCATGAACACCAATTGGAAGAAGCACTAAGGGTGGCAAGGGCACAAAATGCACTCAGGGTGGGGGATCAAGCTGGCTGAGTCCTGAAGGACATAGCTGCTGGGCGGGGTCTGCAGCAGGTGTTAAGGGAACTAACAAGAGGGGAAAACCTACTTGACTTCGTCCTCACCAATCTACCTGTCACAGATGCATCTGTCCATGACAGTACTGGTAGGAGTGTCCACCACACAGTCCTTGTGGAGACGAAGTCCCGTCATCACACTCAGAGTACCCACCATCGTGTTGTCTGGCACTACTACCATGCTAAATGGTATAGATTTCAAACAGATCTAGCAACTCAAAAGTGACATGCTGTGGGACATTAGCAGCAGGAGAATTGTATTCAACCACCATCTGTAACCACATGGCCTGGCATATCCCCACTCTGCCTTTACCATGAAGCCAGGGGAACAAATCTGGTTCAATGAAGAGTTCAGGAGGGCATGCCAGGAGCAGCACTAGGCATAGGACAAAATTAGTTTTTTTTAAATTCATTCATGGGATGTGGGCATTTCTGTCTAGGACAGCATTTATTGCCCATCCCTAATTGCCCTTGGGAATGTGGTGGTGAGCTGCCTTCTTGAACCACTGCAGTCCTTGTGGGGTAGATGTCAGCCTGGTGAAGCTACAACACAGGACTATCTGTGTGCCAAACAACGGGAGAAGCATGTGATAGACAAACCTAAGTGATCCCACAACCAATGGACCAGATCAAAAATCTGCAGTCCTGTCACATCCAGTTGTAAATGGTGGTGGACAATTAAGCAACTGATGGGAGGCGGAGGCTCCACAATCCTCATCCTTTATGATGGGGGAGCCCAGCACATCAGTGCAAAAAGACAAGGCTGAATCATTTGCATCCATCTTCAGTCAAACGTGCCAAGTTGATGATCCATCTCGGCCTCCTCCTGAGGTCCCCAGCATCACAAATGCCAGGCTTCAGCCAATCCAATTCACTCCACGTGATATCAAGGAATGGCTGAAGGCAATGGATACTGCAAAGGCTATGGGCCCTGATAGTATTCCTGCAATAGTACTGAAGACCTGTGCTTTGGAACCAGCCACGCTCCTAGCCAAGCTGTTCCAGTACAGCTACAACACTGGCATCGACCCAGCAATGTGAAAAATTGCCCAGGTATTCCTGTACACAAAAAGCAGGACAATTCCGACCCAGCCAATTACCACCCTATCTGTCCACTCTGATCATCAGCAAAGTGATGGAAGGGGTCGTCGACAGTGCTATCAAGCGGCACTTGCGTTCGGTTGGATTCCACCAGGGCCACTCAACTCCTGATCTCATTACAGACTTGGTTCAAACATGGACAAAAGACCTGAACTCCAGAGGTGAGGTGAGAGTAACTGCCCTTGACATCAAGACAGAATTTGACCAAGTAAGGCATCAAGGAGCCCTCGCAAAACTGGATTCAATGGGAATCGGGCAAAAACTCTCCACTGGTTGGAGTCATACCTCGCACAAAAGAAGATGGTTATGGTTGTGGTCAATCATCTCAGTCCCAGGTCATCTCTGCTGGCGTTCCTCAGGGTAGTGTCCAAGGCCCAACCATCTTAAGCGGTTTCATCAATGACCTTCCCTCCATCATAAGGTCAGAGGTGGGGATGGTCGTTGATGATTGCACAATGCTCAGCACAATTTGGGCCTCCTCAGATACTGAAGCAGACCGTGCCCATATGCAACAAGACCTGGACAATATCCAGGCTTGGGCTGATAAGTGGCAAGTAACATTCGTGCCACACAAGTGCCAGGCAATGAGTATCTCAAACAAGAGAGAATCTAACCATCTCCCCTTGACATTCAATGGCATTATGATAGCTGAATTCTCCTACTATCAACATCCTGGGGGTCACCATTGACCAGAAACTGAACTGGAGCAGCCACATAAATGCTATGACTACAAGAGCAGGAGTGTGATGGAATACTCTCCACTTGCTTGGATGCGTGCAGCTCCAACAACACCTACGAATCTCGACACTATCCAGGACAAAGCACCCCACTTGATTGGCACCCCATATACAACCTTCAATATTCATTCCCTCCACCACCAACACACAGTGGCAGCAGTGTGTACCATCTACAAGATGCACTGCAGCAACTCACCAAGGATCCTTAGACAGCACCTTCCAAACCCGCAACCTCTACCAACTAGAAGGACAAGGGGAGCAGATGCATGGGAACACCACCACCTGCACGTTCCCCTCCAAGTCACACACCATCCTGACTTGGAATTATATTGCTGTTTCTTCACTGTCACTGGGTCAAAATCCTGGAACTCTCTTCCTTAACAGCGCTGTGGGTGTACCTATCCCACATGGACTGCAGCAGTTCAAGAAGGCAGCTCACCACCACCTTCTCAAGGGCAATTAGCAATGGGCAATAAATGATAGCCTAGTCAGCAACCCCCACATCCCCCAAACGAATTAAAAAATGGAGTTTGTCTTAGTTACCACATGAACCTATTGGCAATCAATGCAGAATCTTTGAGAACTGTTTAGTTTTGGTTACAAAATAGCAGAAGAACTCCAACTATTTTGACTGGGTTCAATTATATCATTATTTAACAACTGCTGAACCTGCTCCCTGATTTTGGCCAGTTTTCTGGGATTGAGTCTGTCGGGATTTTGTTTAATTCGTTTTGCTTCCTCTACAGCAACCTCATGAATAGCCAGAGAAGTACGACCTGGCTTATCTGCGTGCATAAAGTTAAACTCCATCAATAGGTCAGCTATGTCTTTCCTCTTTTGCTCGGATAGATGTTGTCGCACTTGAACCAGAGCCTCCAACAACTTTGCATTCACCAGCTTCACCACAGGGGGCTCAATTTGAGAACACAGACTCAGATTAATCATCTCGTGCATCGTGTGCACCAGTATCACCATCTACATTCTCTACCAGCTGTGCTACACCTACTGGCTGACTATGCTCATGATAATAGCATATTCACACGACACACCCTTGGACTATCGTCTGTCTGGGGTACTAATTATATAGTTCACATCACTGAGTTACTTTTTAAAACAGTATGGTACACTAAAACTAGCTTTCAATAGTTCACCAGGGAGAGGCATCAAGACCTTATCCCTAGGTTGAAAACTACATGCCTTAGCTGTTTTATCTGCTTGTGTTTTCATTACCTGCTGAGCAGCCTTGCGATGTTCTCTGGCCATCGCACAAACTCTTTAGAGCTTTTCTCAGAATGCTGACACATAGGACCGATTCTATTCTGGCAACGGGGGCCCGGCGGTGGCCGGAAGGTGAGGGGGAATGCCTCAGCCCTCCGTCGGACCCCTATTGGAATTTCACGGCAGGCAAGCAATTAACTGCTCGCCGTCAGGGATGCCATCCCTTTAAGTGACAATCTCCCACATCAACAGCTGCTGGCCAATCGGAGCAATGGCCACCGCTGTTACTGCAGGAGACCCTGCAGAGTAGAAGAGAGAAGACCCCGGAGAGGTAAGTCGAGTCAGAGTCACTGGGGCCTGTTTGGCAGGCCCCGGTGACATGTTGGGAGAGTGTTGGTGAGGGTTGGGGGAATCTTTCCAGGGGAATGGCGATCACTGCAGGGGTCCCTCTGGGGACCCTGGATCGCCCCCAAAGGGGGTACCACACCCTACCCCACTAGAAGGCCACCAGGCTTTACCTGGCAGCATCTCCCCATGGCGACAGACCCCTCCACCTCTTACAAAATTGAGGTGGAGGCAGGCAGAGGCCCTTAATTGGCCTCTTAAGGGTATCAATTGGCCTGGGCTGGGAAGGCCTTCCCCATCCTTCAGAAAATGGCAGGAGGCCCCGGAAGAGTCGGGAATGGTGCCCCCTGCTTTTTTTTAATTTCTTTCATGGGAGGTGGGTGTCGCTGGCAAGGCCAGCATTTGTTGCCCATCCCTAATTGCCTTTGAGAAGGTGGTGACGAGCTGCCATCTTGCCCGCCCCCCCCCCCACCCCAACACCTCTATGCCCATCCCCATAATCTAGGAGGGTGATTTCCTCCTCCTGTGCTAAAAAGCTTTCCTTAATGAGTTTAAGGAGGCCCCTAACCTCATGCCCATAGACCAATTCGAAGGGACTGAAACCAGTAGACTCATTTGGCGTGTTCCTAGTTGTGAATAACAAAAATGATATCCCTTTATCTCAATCCTGGGGATACTCAAAACAATAGGCCTAATCATACTCCTTAGGGTTTGGCAATATCTCTCCAATGCACCTTGGGACTGCAGGTGATAAACAGATGACCTGAGCTGCTTCAGTCCTAAATTACACATGACCTCCTGAAATGCACTTGACGTGAAATTGACCCCTAGTCAGACTGAAATTGTTTTGGTAACCCACAGCTCTTGAAAAACTGGACCAACCCCTTAGTCACAACTTTTACTGTGATCGTCTTCAATGATACTGCCTCTGGAAATCACGTGGACAAATCCATGATGGTCAGGAGTTAATTATGACCCAACTTAGTTGTAGGTAAGGATCCAAAACAATCCACAAAAACCCTACTAAACAGTTCATCGAATTCATGTAGTGCTATAAATGGGGCTGGCTTAATTGAAAGCTGTGGCTTCCCAAACATCTGACATGTGTGACATGTCTTACCGAAGGCAACCACATCCCTGTGCAGCTTCAGCCAGTAAAAATGCCTGAATACGCAAAATTGGAGGAGTAGAAAACAGTGAGGATGATACGAACCGCCTGCAACAGGACATAGATGGGCTAGCAGAATGGGCTGACATGTGGCAGATGGAATTTAATACAGACAAGTGTGAGGTAATGCATTTTGGCAGAAGCGATATGGTGAGGCAATGTAGACTTGATGGCACAGTTCTATAGAGTGTGGAGGAACAGAGACACCTGGGGGTGCATATGCATAGTCCTTTGAAAATGGCAGCACAGATTGAGAGAGTAGTTAGCAAAGTATATGAGATCTTGGGCTTCATAAATAGAGACATGGGACTGGATTTAAACGGTGGCGACAAGCTCAAAAAATGGCGTCCTGCACACGCGGGCCACACAACAAAGAACTCCTGCAATCTCAAGCGCGGCTACTCATTTAAACAGCCAGGGCAGCCTGCCCCCATCCCCCCACAATCTAGTGGAGGGGCTGGGCTGTACGTCCCCGGCAATGGCATCAGCTACCGCTGCACAGGCGCTGGTGCCATTTTTAAAGGGCCGCCAGCCCTGCCACCTAATTTAAATTTTTAAACACATACTCCCCAAAATTAAATAAATAAATGTCTTATGCCCCTTTCCCACCCCTCCCCAATAATGATTACATTAACTATTGCCCTTCCCCACAAAACACTTACCTTTTACATCTGACCTTTCCCCCACAAACTGCACAAAGTTTGAAGTTCAACCCTTCCCACCATCCCCTACACCCATTATGTTTATTTGACCCTGTTCCACAAGCCCCCAACCCCCAACGCGCTGAAAATTTTACCACCTCCCCACTCCACATCAGTGTCACGCTGCCTTTCCCCACATGGGGAATTGAAATCGTGGGAGTGCTGGCACCGTGCCAAAGATCACGATGGGCCCTCAAGATTGGAAGTAAGTCTAGGTAAATGTATTCATTTTATTCATTTGAATATTTTAATTGTGGTCCCGTCACCCAGCGACGGGGGGCCGCCACGGAGCCTCACCGCCGCTGGGAGGATCAGGGCGGGCTCTCCTGGTGTCGAGGTCCATGGTGGGCCTCATCTGCACCTATCTTCAGGCACCCCCAGCCATGGATCAGGACGTCGAGGACTTGGTAAAATCCAGCCCATGGAGTACAAAAGCAGGGAAAGTATGCTGAACCTTTATAAAGCTCTGGTTGGCCCCCAACTAGAGTATTGTGTCCAGTTCTGGGCACATCACTTTAGGAAAGATGTGAATGTCCTTGAGAGGGTGCACAGGAGATTTACCAGAATGATTCCAGGGATGGGGGATTTTAGTTCCAAGGTTAGGTTGGAAAAGCTGGGGTTGTTCTCCCCAGAGCAAAGGAGATTGAAGGGAGATTTGATAGAGGTATACAAGATTATGACAGATTTAGATAAGTTTGACAAAGAAATGTTGTTCCCATTAACTGATGATACAAGCACTAGGGGATGCAGATTGAAGGTTTTGGGCAGGAGATGCAGGAGGAATGTGAGGAAGAACTTTTTTAAGCAGCGAGTGGTAATGACTCACTGCCCACGAGGGTGGTGGAAGCAGAGACCATGATTTCAAAAGGAAATTGGATGGAAATAAACGTGCAGTGCTACAGGAATCGCACAGGGTGTGGGACTGACTGAATAGCTCTGAGGAGAGCTGGCATAGACTCAATGGGCCAAATGGCCTCCTTCTATAAATGACTCTATGACTCTATCAGTGAACATGGAAGAAACTACCAGCTTGTTGTGATCATTACCTGCAAGGGCAGTATTTCCTGGAGGACACCATGTGACTGTACACATGAAATGGGCTTGTTTTTCCACTTCTAAAACTCAGCCTTCAAATGCCCCTTTTTATGACAAAAGTAGCATGTTGGTCCCCTTGAGCCAAACTTGTCCTCTGGACTTTCTCTTTTACTAAACTGAGGTGTGTCTGTGTCATTACTTTTGCCATTTTTTACAATAGAACCAGGCCTCTTTTCACTATCAAACTTTCCAAATTGGGGACTGTGACTACTGCTCTTGTGAAACAATTCATAATCATTTGCCACTACTGTGGCTTCCTTTATTTTACAAACTTTATGTTCATCCACGTGGGACCTTATTCCCGAAGGAACACTAATTTTGAATTCTTCCATAATCACTTCTCCAAGGTTCTCAAAGTTTGTGCAACCTTCATCAATCTAAATCTCCCAGAATTAGAGATCCAAGGGATTAGGTGGAATGAGGAATTGAAGGAAATTAGTATTAGCAAGAAGGTTGTATTGGAGAAATTAGTGGGGCTAAAGGTTGATAAATCCAGTGTATTGAAAGAGAAAGCTATGGAGATAGTGGATGCATTGGTGATCATCTTCCAAAATTCTATAGATTCTGGAGCGGTCCCTGCAGATTGGCAGGTCGCAAATGTCACCCCACTATTTAAGAAAACAGGAAATTATAGACCTGTTAGCCTTACATCAGTCATTAGGAAAATGTTAGATTCTATTCTAAAGGATGTGATAAATGGACACTTGGATAATAATAATGTGAATGGGCATAGTCAACATGGATTTTTGAATGGGAAATCATGTTTGACGAACCTGTTGGAGTTTTTTGAGGATGTTACTAACAGAATTGATAAAGGGGAGTTGGTGGACGTGGTATACTCGGATTTTAAGAAGGCTTTTGATAAAGTCCCCCACAGCAGGTTGGTTAGCAAAATTAAAGCACATAGAATAGGAGGTAATATACTGGCATGGATTAAGGATTGGTTAACAGGCGGAAAGCTTAGAGTAGGAATAAATTCTCGTGTTGGCAGGCTGTGACTAGTGGGGTACTGCAGGGATCAGTGCTTGGGCCCCAGCTTTTCACAATATATATCAATGATTTGGATGTGGGGACCAAATGTAGTATTTCCAAGTTCGCGGATGACACAAAACTAGGTGGGAATGTGTATTGTGAGAATGGTGCAAAGTGGCTTCAAGGGGATTTGGACAGACATAGTGAGTGGGCAAGAACATGGCAGATGGAATATAATGTGGAGAAATGTGAGGTTATCCACTTTGGTAGGAGGAATAGATGTGCAGAGTATTTCTTAAATAGTAAGAGATTAGAAAGTGTATCTGTACAAAGGGACCTGGGTGTCCTTGTCAATAAGTCACTGAAAGCTAATATGCAGGTGCAGCAAGCAATCAGGAAGTCTAATGGCATGTTAGCCTTTATTACAAGAGGATTTGAGTACAGGAGTGGTGAAATCTTGCTTCAATTGTATAGGACATTGGTTAGACCGCACTTGGAGTATTGTGTGTAGTTTTTGTCCCCTTACCTATGGAAGGATATTATTGCCATTGAGGGAGTGCAACGAAAATTCACCAAACTTGTTCCCGGGATGGCGGGATTGTCCTATGAAGAAAGATTGGGGAAACTGGGCCTGTATTCTCTAGAGTTTCGAAGAATGAGAGATGATCTCATTGAAACCTACAAAATACTTAAAAGGATAGATGGGTAGATGCAGCTAAAATGTTTCCCCTGGCTGGGGAGTCTAGAACCAGGGGACACAATTTCAAAATAAGGGGAAAGCCACTAAGGACACAGTTGAGGAGAAATTTCTTTACTCAGAGGGTTGTGAATCTTTGGAATTTTCTACCCCAGAGGACTGTGGTAGCTCAGTCATTGAGTATGTTTAAAGCAGAGATTGACAGATTTCTAAATACCAATGACATAAAGGGATATGGGGATAGTGTGGGAAAAAGGCATTGAAGTGAATGATCAGCCATGATCATATTGAATGGCAGGGCAGGCTCGATGGGCTGAATGGCCTACTCCTGGTCCTATGTTCCTATGTTCCTGTGTTCCTATATGACCTTCATCGATCTATACCACCTATCAAACCACATTTCCTTCTCTAGCAAATTCCACATAAGTCTGGCCCTATTTCCTTTTAAATTTCTGAATTTTTGTCTGGAGGCATCTGGTACCAACTCATAGGTATTGAGAACAGCAATTTTTATTTTATCATAGTCATGTGAGTGATCATTTGAAAGAGATGAATACACCTCCAAACTTTCCCTATGAAAATACTCTGTAGGAGCACTTTCCAAGATGATTCAGCCAATCCAGATTTGTGGCAATTTTATGACATAAAGTACATTTCTACTCCTGCTTCAATAAATTTGGGTACCAAGTGTATATTCATAGTCAAATCAAAACTGCAAGGAATTTGCTTTGGGTCTCCCTCAACTGTTACCTCCAATTCACATCCACAGACTTTGAGTTTTTCCCTTTTCAATTTGAATTTTAATTCAAGTTTTGGCATTTCTCTTTCTATTGTTAACTTTTCCCTTTCTCTTTTGAATTTAAGTTTTATCATTTCTCTTTCGTTTACGAGCATACGAACATCGAAACATACAAATTAGGAGACCCTCGAGCCTGCTCCGCCATTCAATAAGATCATGGCTGATCTAATTGTGACCTCAACTCCACATTCCTGCCTACCCCGATAACCTTTCACCCCCTTGCTTATCAAGAATCTATCTACCTCTGCCAAAAAATATTCAAAGACTCTGCTTCCACTGTCTTTTAAGGAAGAGAATTCCTAAGGCTCACGACCCTCTGAGAGAAATATTTTCTCCTCATCTCTGTCTTAAATCGGTGACCCCTTATTTTTAAACAGTGACCCCTAGTTCTAGATTCTCCCACAAGAGGAAACATCCTTCCCACATCCACCCTGTCAAGACCCTTCAAGATCTTATATGTTTCAATCTCGTCATCTCTTACTCCCCTAAACTTCAGCAGATACTAGCCTGTCGAACCTTTCGTCATAGGATAATCTGCCCATTCCAGGTATTAGTCTAGTAAACCTTCTCTGAACTGCTTCAAACGCATTTACATCCTTCCTTAAATAAGGAGTCCAATACTGTACACAGTACTCCAGATGGGGTTTCACCAATGTCCTGTATAACTGAAGCATTACCTTCAATTCCCCTCGCAATAAATGATAACATTCTATTTGCTTTCCTAATTACTTGCAGTACCTGCATACTAACCTTTTGTGATTCGTGCACTCAGATCCTATGCAATCTCTCACCATTTAGATAATATGGTTCTTTTTTATTCTTCCTGCCAAAGCGGACAATTTCACATTTTCTCATACTATACTCCATTTGCCAGATCTTTGCCCACTCACTTAACCTATCTGTATCCCTTTGTTGTTCCTTTATGTCCTCTTTGCAACTTAGTTTCCTACCTATCAACAAATTTAGCAACATACCAGCCAGCTGGAGTTCAATGTGCAGAATTGTGATGCCATACACTTTGGACCCAAGAAAGATAAACTGAAGTATTTTCTAAATAGTGGAAAACTAAAAACTGTGGAACATCAAAGAGATTTGGGAGTCTAAGAACAGTAATCAATAAAAGCTAGCACAATGATACAAAAAGTAATCAAAAAGGTGAATGGAATGTTGGCCTTCATCTCAAGGGAGCTGGAAGACCAAGGGGAGGAAGTGCGTTTCAGTTGCACAGAATCTTGGTCAGGTCAGGAATCTGGAGTACTGCTTCAGTTGCGAGCACTGCACCACAGGAAGGATATATTGACCTTGGAGGGCATTCACCAGGATGATATGATGGTTTAAAGGTTTGCATTTCCTTGAGTATAGAAGCTTGGTGGGGGGGGGTGTGATTCGATCAAGGTGTTTAAAATGATGAAATAATTGTATAGAGTAGATAAAAAGAAACTATTTCCTCTGAATAATGCAACACAATCTTAATATTAAAGTTAAGCCTTTTTAGGAGTGAAATCAGGAAGTACTGTTTCAAACAAAGGGTAGTGATAATCTGGAATTCTCTTCTCCAAAAGGCTGTGGATGCTCGTTCAATTGAAATTTCCAAGACTAAGATTGATTGATTTTTATTCGGTAAGAGTAGCAAAGGATATAGATCAAAGATAGGTAAATACAGCTGAGGTACAGATCTGCCATAACTAATTAAATGTTGAAACAGGTTCAAGAGATTGGATGGCTGACCCCTGTTCTAATGTAACACAGATGAATACATTGCGCAAGAGTAAGCTGGTGCACAATATATTGGCATCACACCTGCTACAGGCATTTCAGTCTGAAAGAATAATATTTTTTTTTTTCTACTCCTATGGGCAATATTTTATCCTATTTACAGTGTTATGACCAGTTGAGCAAGGTGTCTAGGGGTCCCTCTCAGCCTTCACCTGCTCTTACCATAACAGGAATTAATTTTAAACGCACCGTATTTGTAGCTCCCCATTGGTGAATCCTTGTTCACCGCATTCCAATTATAAGGCAAAGAAACCAGCACAAACAATTTTTCTTCGGTTTAAAGAGGAATAGTTGACATTTATTAAACTTGAACTTAAACTCTATTTCAATTGATGCCTACGGATACACGACATGCCCACGCTAGCATGCATATGCGATACACACATGCAAATATACAGAAAAGAGCAGAAGAAAAATAAAGTGGAAAAGTTTGAGGCAATATCTGAAGAGTTTTTGTTATGGCTCTTCGAGCTCATTGTAGAGTCCTTGATTGTAGGTAGATCTTGCTTTTCATTGGGGCCCAGTATTCTTCTTAAACCTTGTTTGCTGTAGGAGACTTTTCTGTCTTGGGGTTCATGTGTCTTCAGTGGATTCAGAGGCTTGTGAGAAAGAGATGGGACCAGACAGGAGAGATCTTCTCAGTCCAGGAGCAAACAATCTTTCTGAGTTCAAACTCTCTAGGGCTAGTTCAAAAGACCCTGGAACAGCCAGTTAGTCATGTGACCAGCTGGTCCAACCAGTCCTGGCCTCTGTGGATTGCATCACTCCAGCAGGCCCTGGAATGCGCTTCCTCACCCTCGCTCCAGCCACAGTTTAAAATCAATGTTCATGACAAAATTAATGTGCCTTATTCTTGGCAGGTGGGGGCCTATCATGACAACAACAATAGACTGGGGTTGATAATCGGTCTCCAACAACCACAATTAATCTTCATTTCTGTAAGGTCTCTGCTGGAGGACTTTCTTCTTTTCTGGGACAAGGCACTTCACAGCATGTTGCATCACACGCACTAACTGCCACAAGAACCACCATAGGTCCAAATACCCAACATAATTTAATTAGCGTTGGAACAGCAAGCAGTTGCTTAAACTTCCAGCAACAGACATTCCTCAGCAGCATGGCAAGCTATTGATATTCTGTTGACCATCCCTTGAGACATTCATTGGAACAGAGAGTTACCAAGAGTTGTAGGTGAATGTATAATACACCTCTGACTTTTCTGCATCAATGTCTGAAGGATGTTCACAGCAAAGGAGTGAGTGGCTACTTTACTGGCATCTACAGGAAAGCTCTCAGGGACAAAAGAACCAGACACTGACACAGATTCTATCACCAATGCTGTGACTTAGGCAATTGAGACCTTGACTTCCAACTTACAAAAGTCTGCAGTAGCCAGACTTTACAGTGTCAGAGTTTTTCCCAAGAGAACTGTGGTGGCAGATTCATACATCTCAGTGATGCACTATGCAGACTGCATGTTATCCCACAGGGCTTGCTCAACACCTGTTTGGCAGAGTGTTTTATCAAGTAGCTTTCTTTCTTTTTATTCAAGGAATGTGACATTGCTAGCAATGCCAGTCTTTATTGCCCATCTCTAATTGCCGTTATGATGTTGGTAGAGAGCCTGCCCAGCATACAGCGCCATGTGGGATGCGCCAAAGGTGGACGGCAGCGCAGCCTGCACCATTTTGTGGCTTTGGACCTCTGTGGCACCAGCAGTTCTACTGAGCGCAAAACCACAGCCCTGGTTACTTCCATATCAGTGCTATTTCATAATCCTGTGCCGAGATTCAACATCAGTTCCATCCATCAAGGCCTGCATGAAACAACCAGAATTTGCACTTCGCACTCAGACTGACATAGCACTATATTTGGGCTGAAAGAAAGAACAAGTGTATTAACACTTATATGGCATCACTCTGACAATGCTGCACTCCCTCAGTATTGCATTGAATTATCAGCATTGATTTTGTCCTGAAGCCCTGAAGCGGGTCTTAAACCCATTACTTTCTGGTTTACAGGCAAGTGAGCAAAGCTGATGTTTACAAACATAAAAGATCACAGAAGGAAAGTATAAGGGTAAGGAATCATTTTACAACAAAATGTATCACATTAAATTTGGAGCATTTCATTTCTATCTAATGCAAAATGGTTCTGTTAGGAAGGGCCATGTTACAAATTATAGTTGAATGGATTAATATGGCAGTTAATCTGCAATGGATGGAAATGTACAGAATGATAATGTTGTGTACAATATGTTTGTCTCTAAAACTTGTTCAGCATCTTAAATTGGGATTTAATGTAAGCAATTATTAATGAGTGACTGTCACATGATCTTTCTGTTATAACTCATTGCATTCAATTTCCTCCTCCCCTTCCTCATTCGCATGCTCTGGTACTCCTGGCCCACACAATAGGCATTATTTATTTTGGACCTTTGCAGGACTCTCCTTTCCCATTCCCTTTCTTTTTCATGTCCCTTGCCCTTTATTCCTTATGCCTGCCTTCTTCCTCTCTCCCTTCCCTCATCTCTCCTCTCACCCTTCCATCAGCCTCCCCTCTCCTTCTGCTCCCTCTCTCCAACCTCCCCTCCCTTTCTTCTCATTCCCTCCTTTCGCACTCTTTTTTATTTCTTCTTCCTTCCCTATTCTCTTCCTCTCTCTCTTCTCTACTTGTTCTCTCTTCCTCTCCTCTCCTAATCTTCACTTCTTCCGCTTCTCTGGCTTTCTCTCCCACCTCTCTCCCCCTCTCCCCCCCTCAGTCTTTAGTCCCTTCCCCACTCATTCATTTCTTCTCTCTTCATGCTCCCCAAATGCTCTCTCCCTTCTTTCCCTCCCCTCCCATCTGCCACCTCTTGTGCAATTTAATTATCTTTCCAGACTGTTTGACCTGAAAAGTGTTCTTAGTCTTGGCCCGAAATCTTTTTGATGTCGAAAATAATCGCGGGTTCGGCATTTCTGGGTCCTGACCCCACTTGTGCTTGACGTCCACGCAGCGGCATGATCTTATGGGAGGCAGCCAATTAGGGACACCGGGTGGTTTCTGGAGGCGGGAACATGAAGTCAGGTGGCTCATTTAAAGGGAAGGTGGAGGGTCGGCGTGCAAGGGCTGCTCCAAGATTTAATGATGCCTCCCTTGAGATCATGGCAGAGATGGTGAGTGCCCCCCAAGCATAGTTGGGAAGAGCAGGCCAGCTGCAATGACAAAACTGGCATGGCTGGAGGTGGTGCAAGAGTTGGCCAGCCGCAGTGTTGTCAGGAGGACCTGGATTCAGTGCTAGAACTGATTCAATGGCCTACTGAGGTCTGGGAAGGTGAGTGGCTTGAAGTACACAGGTGGCACACTTGAAAGTCTGGAAAGTGCACTGCAATGCTTCAGCTCTAACAAGTCCCACCAATATTGTGACTTGTGCACCCTGATCCCCTCCATGACTAATAGAAACGTTAATACCAGGGCCACTCGTGGAAGACATGAGAATAGCAGCATGGCATGAATGGTCTGGGAAGCATTAAATGGCACAGTGCCTTCTCTGATACAGATGGGAACCCTTTCATTCATGACAGTTCAGTCCTTCAGTTTGCAGGAGAAGATCGCACACAATGCCCAGGAGAGGGTGCGCACTGGGAGTGAAGTGGCCGTAATCTCAGTCCTGATGCCTATGCAAGAGGAGGCCCTGCAGATTGGCAGAGTGTCAGGACATGCAGTCACTATGGGTGAGATGGAGGTGCACCTGAGAGCATAATGTCTGAACCATGCCACTGTCTTGGAACAGCTAGCCCATCTATGTTTTTGTATCCAGATATGTCCTCATGTGAAATGTTGATAGAACTGTGCAGAAGCATCCATGGAGTGAATGCAAACTTCACTAACTGATGTCTTTACGAAACTGCAGGGTCAATGCCAGAGGAAGACCAGGAGGCAGCGAATAAGGTAGTGCCGGCATCAAAGAGCGAACAACACTCTGAGGATGCATCGCTACAGGAGTCAAGCAGACCATTCACCGGCACAGATAGTGGCACCTCGTTGGGTCCTCTGTCACGTGTAGAATGGTTAGCCCAAAGTGAGGAGCATGTCATATGTGAGCAGCCCATGGAGACAATGGAAGCTGTGGGCAGTCCCCATTGAAGGTCAGACAATGCTCAGCTTTTTGACTCTGCTTCTCTTTCCACAGATGCTGCCAGACCTGCTGAGTGGTTCCAGCATTTCTTGTTTTTATCTCAGCTTGCTGGAGATGCTCCGAGGATGCAGAGTGCTCATGCCCATTATGTAGCTTCAGTTCCTCTCTTCTCTGCATTGCCATGTTGTACAGTGCACATCACACCATCATAATGTGCAATGCCCTTGACGGGCCACATTGGAGGGCTGCCTCAGACTGAGCAAGGGACCGAAAACGAATCTTCAGGAGACCAATGACCTGCTTGATGGTTACCCTTGTGGACACATGGCAGCAGTTGTCTCTTTCCTCTGCCTCCAACCCTTGTCACCCGGATCCACCGACAAAGGCTCTGTGTGGCATGAACCATTGAGGCATCTGAGACTGCCTCAGGATGTGCACATCATGGCAACTGCCAGGGAACCTTGCGCAATTTGGATGAATCTCTTGCAGTGCTGGCATACAAGCTGCACTTTGGGGGAGTGGAAGCCCTTCCTATTCATGAATGCCCACGCCTGCTTCGACGGTGTCTTAATGGTCACATGGGTGCAGTTTACCAACCCCTGCACCTAAGGGAATCCTACGATATAAGCAAAACCTAAAGCCCTATGGGCCTGACTGGGTGCACCCATTGAAAACTCGATGTAGTCAGATTCCATCACATACAGGGCATCTATCACCTGCATTATGGAGTTATGGGCAGCCGATTGTGAAATTCTACATATGTCAACAGCTGAGGCCTGGAAGGAGCCGGGAGCATAAAAGTTCAGGGCAACTGTGACCTTCACTGCCATGGACACTGGATATCCACCCACTCCTTGAGGCCTGAGGTCCTCATCCAGAAGTGCACAAATGTCCACGACCAGCTGTTGCAAGAGGTGCGGCCACTGCTGTACTGATATACCGTGTGATGAGGATTGCACCTTCTTCTGCCTCCTGCCCCTTGGCCAGTCCCTCTGCGGTGCTCTGCTGTTTCTCACCCTGCTGCTCCTCCTCTATGGCCCACCTGACCACTAGATAAGTGGACCCATTCCGGGCACATCCTTCAATGCAGTGACCTGTGCAGCCCAGTTGACCTGGCAGCTTATGCTGGAGCAAGCCACCCTAAATTATCATCCTCAACACTTATCCATTCAGCTGTCTCAGACTAACTATTCCTCAATGCCAGGTCTCTGGCTATGCAAGGAATCATCCCTGCTCCTTCCTCACTTTATAATGCTGTTTGGATGTCAATTTCTGTAGACAATGGCTTCCTGCTGTGTTGCTGAGTTGCCGAGGTGCTGACACAGTGTGGGGCCCTTGTGCCGTTGGCAGGATCTTATTGCAATTGAAAAATATGGACTAATTGCCTTTTTAATGGCTACCCGCTGCTGCCAGGTGGATGGCCACTGCTGCTCTGAGCACACCTCTGTCAAAAGCACACAAAAGCTGGAATGCACTGGGGAGCCAACCCAATGAGCAACTATCGAAATTTTCTCAACACTCCCACCTCCCCTCAGTGCCTCCAAAGTCACCCCAAGGGGCTGGGAAGATTGTGACCACAGTGCACAATCCCATGGGGGATTGACTGATTTGAAATAAACAAGTAATGCTTGTGTTAAAATATAAGACAGAGAAATTCATAGCACTGTGTTAAGCATTTATCTGCTAATATTGGCAATAGCAACTTTTATACTTTAGTCTTCCATTTGTGATTCAGATGAACTAGAAAGCATTACCAATTCACTCATGTTGACTTGTCTTTTTGTTCCTGGCATTACATTCTCTTCAGTTGAGGACAGCACAAAGGCAATTTGCAAACAGATACCAGTGAAAGATGGCAGCTGTATAAATAAAAGTAAACCTAGATGGCTTTGAGGTCATAATGATTATGGAGCCTAAATGATTTCTCCTCTTTTATCATCTAGTTCAGCATTTCCTTTTTCTTGAAGTTAAATTGTAATGAGGATAGGACTGTAACAGATGTATCATCACCATCAGAGATAGAGAACAAATTGAATTGTACTGTTGATTGACAACTTGCAGTCAAACTCAATATAAGTTGTTTGATGCTTAGTGCCAGAAACAACAGAGGACAAAAATATCTACTCTCATAGGAAGATATGGTAGTGGCGCTGTTCGAGGTAACAGCAGGAGCAGACTTTACAGGATTAAAAACACAAATCTGACATTGATAAACAATTCTATTCAATTGACTTTTGGAATCCTTATGCGTTCCGTTTAATATTCTTTGAAGTGCTTATAGATTCTGCTCAGTAAATCTTTAAAAATCCTGTTCAATAGCCATTTGGAGTGCTTATATATCCTGCTCAGTAGACCTGTAGACTCCCAACACCATCCCTAGGTATGACCTGTGCCACTGGCAAGACGAACCCAGCAGAAATGGTTTAGTCAGGTGGATTGGCCTATGAAACCTAACATTGTCCATGGACCCTATGAAGTATCATGACATCAGGTCAAACATGGTCAATGCAGCATTTATGTGGCTGGCCCAGTTGAGTTTCTAGTCAATGGTGACCCCCAGAATGCTGATGATGGCAAACTCAATGATGGTAATGCCATTGAATGTCAAGAGGAAGTGGTTAGACTCTCTACTATTAGAGTTGGTCATTGCCCAACACTTATGTGGCATGAACATCACTTATCACTTGTCAGCCTAAGCCTAGATGTTGTCCAGTTACTGGTGCATACGGGCATAGACTGCTTCATTATTTGAGGAATTGGAATGTATTAAAACACTGCACAATCATCAGAAAACAGCCCCATATCAAGACTTATGATGGAGCGAGGTCATTGATGAAGCGACTTAACATTGTTGGACCTGGGATACTGCTGCAGTGATATTCTGGGCATGAAACAACAACCACAACCATTTTCCTTTGTTCTGTGTGTGACCTTGGAGAGTTTTCCCCTGATGGACATTGACTTCAGTTTTTCTAGGGCTCCTTGGTGGTACACTTGGTCAAATACTGCCTTGATATTAAGGGCAGTCACACACACAACTCATCTGAATGTGGCCATCAGCTGCTCACCATTTTGGGCAGAAGGTGGCAGCTGGCTGACTGGGGGTGGGATGAAGATTGGATGGCTGGGAGGCTGCCTGCCAACACCAGGAGAAGGTTGCTGACGGTAAAGTAAGGCTGCCATCAAGGTAAGATGAAGTGATGTTGTGAGGATCTTGCAGTTGGGGAGAAGTTGGAGCCTGAGACAGCAAAGGCCCAACCTTTCCATGTAGGGTCCAGAGGAGTACTCTTCCTAACCCCACTAAAGAAAGTTGGTTAAACTTTAGAAGATCTCATTGACTTCACAACGACATTATCTGGTGGAGCGGCCATTCACGAGTGGGTTAAAATGAAGCAGTATGCACATCAGCTGATTCCAATTTTCACTTATTATTGAGACTCCCACTGGAGTCCAACAGGAGACTCATCCCCTACAAAACACAGTAGCGCTAAATGGGGAATCGGTGGTAACAAAGCAAGAAACAGAACCGCTCCATTTTAACTGCACCCTCACCAATTTCCTGCTAATCATGTTTAACAGCCTTTTAAGGTATTTATTTGAACAAGAGATGTGTTATTTATAGATTTTTGGAAGTATTTATTTAATCTACTCAATAGGCTTTTGGAGCACCTGTACCTGCTTTTCGATAGACATTTCAAGTGTTTATTTAACCTATTCAATGGGGTTTTGGAATGGCTGTACTGTTGGTCTTATGTAGGTTTATTTTTATTTATTTAGAGATACAGCACTGAAACAGGCCCTTCGGCCCACCGAGTCTCTGCTGACCATCAACCATCCATTTATACTAATCCTACATTAATCCCATTACCCTCTCACATCTCCTCAATTCCCTGACCTATACTAGGGGCAATTTACAATGGCCAATTTACCTATCAACCTGCAAATCTTTGGCTGTGGGAGGAAATCGGAGCACCCGGCGAAAACCCACGCGGTCACAGGGAGAACTTGCAAAGTCCGCACAGGCAGTACCCAGAATCGAACCCAGGTCGCTGGAGCTGTGAGGCTGCGGTGCTAACCACTGCACCACTGTGCTGCCCTAAAGCCTTTGGGGTCTACTTAAGTCATGTCAGATTTACGAGCAAGTTCATATATCTGATATTTTGTGTTCTGACTGGGGAGAGTCATGAGCTACTCAGTAAAGAATTACAGCCTTTGTTGCCCCTTCCTGGCTCTGCCCTGACCCCATGTGGTATCAACACTAAAATAACCTGGATCCTCAGAGATGGTACTTCATTGTATTTCCTGTCAGGAAGCCAAACATCTATAGCAGGAAATGAAACAAGGAATGATGCGGGCGGCTGGGGGGGGGGGAGCGCCATACTGTGTTCAGAAGCTTTAGAATCGTCATGATTGCACTTGGGTATGGATGCTTGAAGCCTGTCAGATGTGCACTACTCATATTAACAGAATCACCAAATTGTTACACTACAGAAGGAGGCCATTCGGCCCATCGTGTCCTAACTGGCACTCCGAAAGAGTAATTCACTTCATGCCATTCCCCTCCTTCTCCCTGTGACCCTGCACATTCTTCCTCTTGTATAACTGTCTAATTCCCTTTTGAATGCTTCAATTGAACCTGCCTCCACCACACTCTCAGGCAGTGCATTCCAGACCTTAATCACCCGCTGCATGAAAAAGTTTTTCTTCATGTCACTTTTGCTTCTCTTACCAATTGGGTAGTGCTATAAGCCTATGCAAGACTCATCAAGATACTAAATGTTATTCATTCAGCCCTGTAATTTGCTGGAGGGCATGTGTAATGCTACAGATGTTTGCCGTCTGTTTCAAATGCAAGAGTGCCTCCATTATTTTATTATTTCTTAAAATTATTTTCCTTAGAATGGGCGTCTTTTGTTTCCTATAGTTACATGCTGCTTATTTTCCCTCATAAAGCTGTACAGTGGCTTTTCTGTATTCCTGATTAGGCACAAAGGGATTTGAACTTGCGATAATAACCTTCAGCTGTACTGCATTCATCAGCTCAGAAGCTTTTATCCAGGACATTTCACATTGTGCCGCCTATATTGGAATTGTTTTAACAGTTCCTTGACTTGGAACAGCAGGATTGCAGAAACCATGCTTTGCTTCTGTATCCACCATTTTTATGCCATTACAGGGACAGGGAGGAACTGTAGCGTTAGGACAGATTCCACCTGAACCTATATGGGTCCAGAGTTCTAGCAAAAAGGATGAATTATGCAGTCACAAGGACTTTAAACCAGTAAATGTGGCAGGGGAGGCCTCAGGTAGAATAAACAATAATTTGAAATCAAAAGAAAGGGAAAAGAGTAGAGAAAATGTGCTACAGGCACTGCAGGTAAAGGAAAAACTAAAAGATGTAAAATAATTAAACCAGGAGAGAGAAATAAGCAGTGTGAGAAAAACATGAGAGCAGAACAGGTTAGGATGTGTGACCCAAATAATCATTTTTTATACAAGCACATGGAGTATAACAGCAAATGAATTGCAGGTGCAAATTCAACTTGGAGGGCACAGCACAGTGGCCATTACTGAGACAGGCTGCAAGAGTGTCAGGATTGGGAACTGAATACCCCAAGTTGGAAGGTCTGTAGGAGTGTTAGAGAAACTGGTAGAGGGGGAGGAGTAATTTAGGCAATTAAGGATGCAATTATTTTAAAGATAAGAGATGTAACCAGAGGTAAGCAGGCAATGGAGACTTTAGGAGCTGAATTTTAATGTGCAGGAAAGCAAAGAGGGGCAGCTTGCAGGAGGCCATACCCAGCGCATGGGGTCTACAGGCAGAGGATACATTTCCTCTACATGTCTGAACACCAGTGTATCAGGAGGATCGGGATGTTACATGAGGCAATGTCAGACATTTGCAGCCTGCTGGAACATAACCTGCTGTCAGCTGGACCTGTTGGCCATCCTTCAGTGGCTGTCAAAGTCACTGCTCCCCTCAACTTCTTTGCCTCTGGGCCTTCTAGGGCTCTGCCAGAGACATTTGCAGGATTTCGCAGACAGCGACACACAAACACACATGATCGGTGAATGATGCCAGGTCTGCAAATTATGTCAACATTACCTGCAATGACGCCAGTCAGAATGAACTTGCCCTCGTGTTTGTGGCTCTGGCTGGCTTCCCACGGGTGCAGGGCGTCATTAGCTGCACAAATGGGCAATTAAGGCATTCCCAGATCACCCAGGAATGTTCATCAACCACAAGGGCTTCCATTCCATTAGCAGATTGTAAGAGTCAACAGATGTCATCTGTAGATCCCTGGAAGGAGCAAGAGGCAAAGAACTTCAGGGCTTGACCACCACAGGCAATGTATGCCCACCTGATTCACTTGGCAGGAGGTCTTCTTCAAGGAGGCTACAAATATTAGCAACCACTTGACAGGAAAGCCTAAGCCTCCTGAGGCTCTGTTGCTCAGTCAGATCCATAAAGCCAATCCTCTGCCTTTATACCCTGTTTTGGGATTATTGCCTCCTGTGAACTGGAGTTCTATGTTCATCCTCTCTGTACTGTGGAGCGGCAGGTGGTTAAGGAGAAAGCTGCTGCTGTTCCTGCTGGTGCCACTCCTGCTGCTGCTGCTGGTGGTGGTGGTGTTGTTGGTGCTGCTCCTCTTGTTCCTCATCAGGGATCCAAGGTACATTAGGACCCCCTTGCTACTGAGAAAGCTGACAACTGGAAAGTGCAGATCAAAGGCAAGACACTCCAAGATAGCAGAAATGATCTCCAAAGTCTTGGAAATCACTTCCAAAACAGTGAAAGCACACTCTCAGAACAAATCCTGTGAGAAAAAGCTTTTCATGTAGGCAAAGAAGCAGCTACTATACCTCAGTATTTAAAGACTTTCCAGCCTATCAGTTGCTTAGCCCTGTCAATACCTGCTATCATTTCATCTTGTTCAGCGTGGCGAGAAACCCATGTGCTGACAGTTAAAGACAGAATCCAGGGTTAAAAATGGGTTCAGTTGCCTTTTTGCATATGGTAGTAGCTGTTCCTCGGAGATTCCCCGGCAACTACCAAACTTGCTCAAGTAGATGCAGAAGTTGGCGAGTTCCTCGAGCTTCCTGACACTCAAGCATTTTCTGCTCTTTTAACCTGCCACATGTACTGACGCCTGTCCACCATGGAAGGTTAAAATTCACCCTATAAATTGGGTTAAGCAGACTAGCTCGTGTCAGAAAGGTAGCACATTTCTAGAGTATATTCAAAATAGTTGCTACAACACTCGTCCCAATTTTAAGTCACCCGAAATCTGTTTAATTAGAGTTAAAATTGGGCCTACTATGTGCTAGAACTAACAAAGGGGCAGGCCTTATTAGATTTAATAGTGAATCATGAGCCAGGTTCAGTTAACAGCCTAACAGTGTGTGAAACTTTATTTAATAGTGATCATAATAAAATTGATTTCAACATTGGGCTATGATGACGGACGAAAACAATGATGGCCTGCCCTTGTGGGCCGCACGTCACGGAGCCGCCGCAATATTAAACGCAGCAGCTCATTTAACTAGTCGGGCAGACCACCCACCCCAATAAAATGGAGGGGGCGGACGGTCCATCCCCTGCAATAGCGTCAGCTGCCTTTGCGCAGGCGCTGACGCCATTTTTAAAGGGCTTCGAGCCCTAACTTTCAATTTATATATTTAAAGACAACTTTAATTTTTAAAAATTAAATGCATTTATCCTGCCCCTCTCCCATTCCCCCCAATAACCATAAAATTATTTAATTGCCCTCTTCCCCCTGCCAAAGCACTTCACTTGCCCACCTGACCATCCCCCCAAAAGTACATAAACTTTATGCTGTAACCCTTCCCACTATCCCCTACACCAATGCTGTTACTTTGATCCACCCCCCCCCACCCCCCGCACTGAGAAACTTACCAGTGTTCCGCCTCGGATCCCCAGACGGGGATCCGAAGGAGCAGGAGTGCCGGCCACCGGCACCAATATCTCACCAGGACAGAGAGCGGGAGTGAGAAGGTAATTTATTTGTTTATTTAAATTAATTTACATATTTAAGTTTGGCTCTTGTTGCCAAGTGGCAGGGGGGCTACCTTGTGGCCTTGCCACCACCGGTAATATTGGACCCGTCTTCCCAGCGTCGAGGTCTGTGGCGGGCCTCTTCTAGAGGCATTTTCCGGCTCCCTCCGCCACAATCCCTGATCTCGGGAGTGGGTGGGGGGGGGGGGGGTGGTCTGTAAGATTCGCCCCATTGTGTTTGAAAGGGAACAGCTACTAAGATATTAGATTTCGATAAGGCTGAATTCAATGGGATGGGACAGACTATCCACAGTAAACTGGGAAAATCTGTTTATGGATAAATTGACATAAGATTTGTCGGAGGTGTTCAAAAAGAATCTTATGTGATACAGCATCAGTTCATACCTCTAAGGGGCAAGAGCGCAACTTGCCAAAAAAAAAAAGCCACGGACAACAAAAGAGGTGAGAAAACAGAAAAATAAAAGAAAAAGCATACAAAAATGCAGAAAAGAAGCATAGATCCGGACAAGTGAGAGAGATATAAAGAGCAACAAAATGTGGCAAAACAGACAGCAAGAGCTACAAAAAGGGAATATGAAAAGAAACTTGCAAGGGATATCACAATCAACCCAAATTTTTTCACAATTATATTCATAAAAAGAGGGTGGTCAGGAGCAATGTGAACCCCTTAAAAGTCACCAATAGTGATCCGATAAATGAAAATAAGGAAATGATGGATATGTTGAGTAATTACTTTCCGTCATTATTTACAGTAGAGGAAATGGGCAGTGTAGCAGTTATCCCAAGATCCGAGCTTTGAATCAGGGACAGGGAATCATCAAAATTAACATAAATGGAGTGGAGAGACTAGAGAAGCTGGCATTGTTACCCTTAGAGCAGAGGAAGTTAAGAGACGATTTGATGGATGTGTTCAAAATCATGAATGTTTTTTGATAGAGTAAATAAGGAGAAACAGTTTCCAGTGACAAGAGGATCAATAAACAGAGGACACAGATTTAAGGTGATAAGTAAAAGAACCCTGATAAGACATGTGTATTTTTTTTTACACAGCAAGTTGTGGTGATCTGGAATATACTGTCTGAAAGAATGGAGGAAGCAAATTCAATAATAACTTTCAAATGGAAATTGGATCAATACTTTGAAGGGAATACATTTTCAGAGTTTTGGGAAAGAGCAGTGGAGTGGGACTAATTGGGTACTTCTTTCAAAGAGCTGGCACAGGCTCAAAGGGCCAAATGGCCTACTCCTGCTCCTGTTTCTTATGATTGTACGGTGCTTGATTCTTTGTACTATTAATGAGCGATGCGGTCAGTTCTTTATTTATGGCAATATTACATAATGCTGTCGAAGACAGTGAGTGTAGCTATCCATTTATAAAGATCACCAGCTGCCACAGTGTCCTGCATTGATCCTCTGCACCAGGTTTATAGTAAAGGAAAATAGAGTTGTTTTGCAAGATGAGCTATTAAGATGTTTTCATCTTAAAGATGTACTTTAATGCCACCTTCCCAACTTGTGCAGCCTAATAAAAAATCCTTCTCATCTACTCCTAGATGCAAGCCATAGGGTGAAACTGTTTATGGGCTCCGGTGATGGCACTTTGATTATGATCTCTATTTTGCATGGCACTCTCTTCCTGCACTGAAGAGCCTCCTGTGACAGGACCTGCAACACCTGATGGCTGCATGGGTTTTTTTCTGGCCAAACATTTTTCATAAATCTGAAGTATAGATTGAACAGCAACTAGCAACTCTCTAAGAGATGCTGATGCCAGAAATCCCCTCACCTCCCCATGACACTCGCATACAACCATTGTTATGGACAGGTAGGAAATGATAGGGGTAGTTTCCCTCTTTGCCTTTCAACTGATTGAAGACAGTGTTTTTATTAGAATTGTGTTTTAACCCT
This sequence comes from Heterodontus francisci, assembly GCF_036365525.1. Taxonomy (NCBI): domain Eukaryota; kingdom Metazoa; phylum Chordata; class Chondrichthyes; order Heterodontiformes; family Heterodontidae; genus Heterodontus; species Heterodontus francisci. The sequence continues at coordinate 45,868,441 of NC_090375.1, forward strand.
TGAGCATTTTAATGGTCAATAAACAGACAAATGACAGGTTTTCTCATAGTTTTAAAGAAAGATACATGTTTATTAAACAAAAACCTGAAAATTTGCAACTTCACCCACACACACATGCATGCACATGCACACACACGAGAAAAGATAAAGATTATAAGATAGCATGCATTTTAGTCTGGTGTTTTTTTAAAAGAGTTCATTGTGAAACCTTGTTTATTTTCCAGAGGGAAATTTAAATGATGCAGGCCTGTTCTGCCTTTTCTCCTGGTTCACTGGAGCCAAGCATTGGAGAGTTTCAGGTGGATAGATGCTTGGCTGCAGACTTCTTTGGTTACATCTCAGTTACAGTCCAATGAAGAAGATTCTGTTTCAATCTCTCAGATGGGGAATTTTCAAAGGTTACCTTTGCGTCTCTGCCTCTCGGTAGTTTTTAAAGATGGTATTCGTCAGGGTCTTCTTCTTGGCTGGAATAGATCTCTGAGCCTCCTGGGCTGGCTTTCTGTCTCTTCTCTACTCTCTGTGCAGAAAAGTCTCTTTTTTTAAAACAAAACCTTATCAGGCTTGGTTGCTGTCAAGTGGCCAAAGTTACACTCCCCGGGTCTTTTCATACAATGGGCTAGATTTTAAGAGCCCGCCGCTGTTCCCGGTGGTGGGCGAAAAAAATTGCGGCCCACAGCACCGCCAAGCTGCTGCAATCTACCGCACAGTGGCTCATTTAAATACCCACGTCAGCCCACCACCCCACCCCCCCCACCCCACCAATCTTGTGCAGGAGCTACGGTCTCCGACGCTGGCAATGGTGTCAGCTGCCTGTGCCATTTTTAAAGGACAGCCAGCCCTGCCGGTGAATTAAAAAATTTTTAAGTCATGTGCTGTTGCAATAAAACTTCTATTGCCCATTTTCGATCCCCCCAATACCAATAACATTAAGTATTTGCTCTTTCCCCCCAAAAAACACTGACCTTTAAAATATGACCTTCCCCCCATACTGTACAAAGTTTAAAGTTCACCCCTTCCCAGCATCCCCTACGCTCATGACGATTATTTGACCCTATCCCTCCCCACCCCCTGCACTAAAAATCTCAACTCTGCGCCCCCCCCCCCCCCCCCCCACCTCCCCACCAGCGTCACAGCTGCTTTTCCCAGCCGGGGAAGTAAAGGCACGGGAGTGCCAGCCACCACACTGAAGATCGTGGCAGGCCCATAAGATCCCAGGTAAGTTTATTTAAATGTATTCATGGTGCTCGTTTCACTGTGCAAAACCGGGTCCCATTGCCCAGCAGCGGGGGAGCCGCCATGGAGCCTCACTGCCGCTGGGAAGATCGGGCCCAGTCCTCCAGGCATTGGGCTCCATGGTGGACCTCTGTCGGAATGATCTTCCTATCTATCCTAACAATGCCCCTCATAATTTTGTATACCTCAATCAGGTTCCCCCTCAGCCTTCTCTGCTCTAAGGAAAACAACCCTAAGCTATCCAGTCTCTCTTCATAGCTGAAATACTCCAGCCCAGGCAACATCCTGGTGAATCTCCTCTGCAGCCTCTCCAGTGCAATCACATCCTTCCTATAGTGTGGTGACCAGAACTGTACACAGTACTCCAGCTGTGGCCTAACTAGCATTTTATACAGATCCATCGTAACCTCCCTGCTCTTATATTCTATGCCTCGGATGATAAAGGTAAGTATCCCATATGCTTTACTAACCACCTTATCTACCTGTACTGCTGCCTTCAGTGATCTATGGACAAGTACACCAAGGTCCCTCTGACACTCTGTACTTCCTAGGGTCCTACCATCCATTGTATATTCCCTTGCCTTGTTAGTCCTCCCAGAATGCATCACCTCACACTTCTCAGGATTAAATTCCATTTGCCACAGCTCTGCCCATCTTACCAGCCCATCTATATCGTCCTGTAATCTAAGGCTTTCCTCCTCACTATTGACGACACCACCAATTTTCGTGTCGTCTGCGAACTTACTGATCATACCTCCTATATTCACATCTAAATCATTAATGTACACTACAAACAGCAAGGGTCCCAGCACCGATCCCTGCGGTACACCACTGGCCACAAGCTTCCACTCGCAAAAACAATCCTCGACCATTACCCTCTGCCTCCTGCCACTAAGCCAATTTTGGATCCAATTTTCCAAATTGCCCTGGATCCCAAGGGCTCTTACCTTCTAACCAATCTCCCATATGGGACATTATCAAAAGCCTTACTGAAGTCCATGTCGACTATCTCAACTGCCTTACCCTCATCTACACATCCAGTCACCTCCTCAAAAAATTCAATCAAGTTTGTTAGACTCAATTTCCCCCTCACAAAGCCATTCTAACTATCCCTGATTAATCCCTGCCTCTCCAAGTGGAGATTAATCCTGTCCCTCAGAATTTTTTCCAATAGTTTCCCTACCACTGATGTTAGACTCACAGGCCTGTAATTACCTGGTTTATCCCTGCTACCCTTCTCGAATAATGGTACCACATTTGCTGTCCTCCAGTCCTCTGGTACCTCTCCTGTGGCCAGAGAGAATTTGAAAATTTGTGTCAGAGCCCCTGCTATATGCTCCCTATAAGTAGAGATCAAAGCCCATGTCATTACCAGGCTCTAGAAAAGAAATGAAAACAGGATATCTGAATTCTGAGAAATAGGATGGGGAAATATGGGTGTGCTAAATTGTCCTTTATCATTCCATTTTTCCTGTTCCCATCTGAAGAACTCATATTTAAAACTCATCCAATGGCTTAATAGGTAAATTTTGCACCCAGTGTGATACTGAACTAACAAATTGAATGGTCTCAAGTTCAATCTCAGGATCTTGTGTTGAGTTACCTGATTGTAAACTAGGAAAATCATCCAGGGTTTTCATCTTTACTCACAACCCAATGATTTCAGCCGAAAGATCTGTAATAGGCAGGCAGAGATGAAGACAGAATTTGTGATGGCAATACAGATTGTCTGGGATCATATGTGAAGAATGGTTGGGGTACAATAGGGCCAGCCCACCACCTATGGAATGAAATGTCACCATAAGGGCAAAGCAGAGGAAAATAATTATACGAAGAGAAAAGAATATTTGACTTCAAATTTTAAAGCTAATTCAATTCGACTAAATTCAATCCAGAGAACCAATTCAATTTAGAATTTTTCTTCACAATAGAACCATAGAAAAGTTACAGCACAGAAGGAGGCCATTCAGCCCATCGTGTCTATGCTGACTGAAAAAACTAGCCAGCCAATCTAATCCCACCTTCCAGCACCTGTTCCATAGCCTTGCAGGTTGCAGCACTTCAGATGCAGGTCCAAGTACCTTTTAAATGAGTTAAGGGTTTCTGCCTCCGTCATCAATTTGGGCAGTGAATTCCAGACACCCACCACCCTCTGGGTGAAAAAGTGTTTCCTCATGTCCCCTTTAATCCTTCTACCAATCACCTTAAATCTGTGCCCCCTGGTAATTGACCTCTCCGCTAGGGGGAACAGGTCCTTCCTGTCTACTCTATCTAATAGGGCTTGCCCTTACCTCTAGTCTGGTAAATCTCCCTCCACTAACTCTAAAAAATGGTCCTGAATTTCTACAGAGCTTGTGCCGATCTCCTGTCATAACTTTGGTAGGGGATCAGTGGAGTCTCTGCACAAATGAAATCATGATTGAAAATGATTTTATAGGCTGTTTCTCCAGGGATTCCACTGATATCCCACTTTTTTTCTTCCTCTTGCTCCTAATTTAGAATATTGCAATCTCCTCCAATAATGTGATTGAAAAATTGCTACTGTTAATTGCAATTAATGCAGCCAAGACTCTTGAGATTTCCAATTGAGAAATAATGAAATGTCTTTACAGAGGCTCAGAAAGACGGAGACTATTGTTATCCAAATCCTGTTGAATGATGATAACTGTACAACAAATATGTTCAGATAAGCATTGAGTATTTAATTATAGTTCCAAAAAATTGCAAGAGTTACTAAATATAATTAATATTTTAATCAGTAGCATTGCGTCAGTCAGTGGTTTACATAATCTTTCTGCATAGATATAAATGGAGAATAATGGGTAAATGGAAGTGGTTTAATGTAAGTAATCCAATGAGGCATGAATTGGAAAATTAGATCACTTTCTGAAACAGTCCGTTCAACACAAATTTATCTTTATGTATAAAAGACCTGCATCTAGGACACAGCAGGCACAGTTCCGACATCATGATCAAGAAATTTGAGAGTGCCCATTTTGGGTGCTTGGAGCAGGTGAAGGGTAAATCACGTGTGCCAGAATGGTGAGGTCTGAGACTTCCAAGACATTGGGTCTTGGAAAGCATTATCATAAAGTCAGCAATGGCACAATGGCCCTCTGGCGAAGACGAGAAGAAGTGGGCAGAAAGTGTTGGCTGTAGTTATCTTCACAGTGGACCTCAGGTAGTCAGGGGTCCTGGGACCTGAAACCCATGATTGACAATCAAGTCTGGGGTTTTGGAGAGCAGGAGGTGATGGTGGGAAGGATTTGGGAACAGTAGCAGTGGGGGTGGGTAGGTCAGGACCTGCGATCCGATCATCTAATGTAGGGTTGAGAGGAGTACTCCTGTTCCTCTGAGCTGCACATTCAGTTAAGTTACATATCTTCTTGGTTGTCTGGCGATCCAAAGGGCTGGTTTCTCTGAGTGCAGCCAGTGATGGCGCTGGCTGCCTGAGGCAAAGCAATGTTGGAGTGGGAACCTCAAGCTGGCATTAGACCCCTTATTTGCAGGTGTGGAGAAAGGATGCCTCCTGTTTGTTCTTACCCAATATCGCAGTTGTGCACTTCCAGACAGAAGAGTATGCACACTTCCCGCTTGCCATTTTGGGCCTTAGCAGACCATGTAAGTGTTTAACAAATGGGTGCTACATGACCCAATTTCTAGCCCCATACTTTAAAGGATTATATTTGATTGATATAAAATAATATTAATTAAAAATAAAAGGCAGCCTTTGAATTGCAGCCTGAATTTTTTGAACAATTTATTGTCCTCTAATTGACCTTTGATCTCAATCAGCCACAATTATAAGCAACTATAATTACTTGGCTTCACAGAGGGAGTGATTGGCCAGAAAGGGATAAGCCACATCAGCAGCTAAACAGCAGAGTTGTGATGTTTTCTCAATACTCCAGGTGAGCAATGGCATGGGAGATGTGCTAGTACGATGGAAAAGGGTAGAAGCTAATAGCTTTCATTTGTCTTCATCTCTGTCTCGCAGAGTATTACCAGATGTCAGAATGCCTATTACTTTTATCTGTGCATTATTTATTTAGCCTCTGATCTACCAACACTAGATAGGCTCAGTCTCATTTCCAAAAATCTCCTCTCTGACCTCTTGCTTTCCCTCCATCACCATTATCCTCTCATCCGACTAACCATTGCTTAGTGTCAGCTGCCCACTGCCCACAGTAATGAGTGGTATAGGAGGATAATCATGTGGGAAGACATCCCAGGGGCTACAATTGACCAGAAACTGAACTGGAGTAGCCATATAAATACCGTAGCTACAAGAGGTGGTCAGAGGCAGGTCACACACCATCCTGACATGGAACTATATCGCCGTTCCTTCACTGTGACTGGGTCAAAATCCTGGAACTCCCTTCCTAACAGCACTGTGGGTGTACCTACCCCAAATGGACTGCAGCGGTTCAAGATGGCAGCTCACCACCACCTTCTCAAAGGCAATTAGGGATGGGCAATAAATGCTGGTCTGGACAGCGACGCGCAAATCACATGAATGAATTTTTTAAAAAGAAGATAAGGGTGGCAGTTTGGGGATAATTGGAAAAATCAGACACAGGTAAGGAATCAGTAGTTTGAAATCGGACACTAGGAATCCATAGGTAAGTGAGATCAAGGCTCCTCGGTGCTACCAGAACCCCGAATCCATGCTAGCAGGCACTAGGAAACTTTCTCCATGTGCTGCCAGACTCCATTCATGTCAATGGTTTGTCCATCATTGTAGATGGTGACAGCCTATAATTCATCTCCAATTTAATGCAGGTTGGGGTTATCTTATGAGTCTAAAGTCCAATTTTTGTAAGGAATGTTTTCCAACGCATAGAATATGATTGACCTCAGGGCTGATCTTTCCTTAATTTTCTTCAGGCTCTCTTTTGTTTGGTTTCTTTCAAGCTTTGACATGCCATTGTGAATCATCTTTTGCCACATCTTACCATTCCACTGCTGGGTATATTCTATTGGTTACCAACTAGCAGGAAAGATATAGAGGAGCAAAGTTGCAGGGAAATTGCAGGGAGGTGCAAAACTATAGACTAGTGATTTTGGGGGACTTTACTCATTCTAATATAAACTGGACAGTAATAATGTAAATGATAGAGAGGGAAAAGAGTTTCTGAAATGCGTTCAGGAGAATTCTCTAGATCAGCATGTTTCTGGCCCAACACAAAAGGAGGTATTACTGGATCTGGAACATTAACTCTGCTTCTCTCTCCACAGATGCTGCCAGACCTGCTGAAATTTCCTGCATTTTCTGTTTTTATTACTGGATCTGCTTCTGGAGAACAAGGTAGGTCAAGTGAATCAAATGTTAGTCGGGGAACTTTTAGGGAACAGTAATAATAGTCATCAGGTTTAGGTTAGTCATGGAAAAGGAGAAGAAACAATCTAAGATTAGAGGAAGGCCAATTTCAATGGGGTGAGAGCAGACTTGTACCAGGAAAATTGGAATCAAAAATTGGCAGGCAAAATTGTTAAACAACAATGGACTGCCGATAAAGAGAAAATACTTAGGATACAGTCCCACATAGGAGAAAGGTAAGGCAAGCAAAACCAGAGGTCTGTGGATGATAAGAGAGATAGGGAGTAAGATGAAACAGAAAAGGGGGACTTATGATTGATGTCAAGTTAATGCAAGTGAGAACCAAGATAAATATAGAAAATTCAGAGGGGAAGTGAAAAAAGGAATCAGAGAGACAAAGAGACCATATAAATTGTTCAAAAGTAGTAAGAAGAGGAATGGGGCCAATCAGGGACCAAAAAGGAGATTTATGCATGAGTGCAGAGGGCATGGCTGAGGTACTAATTGAATACTTTGCATCTGTCTTTACCAAGGAAGAAGATGCTACCCTAGTCATAGTGAAAAAGGAGGTCATTGAGCGACTGGATGGGCCAAAATTTTACAAAGAGCAGATATTAGAAAGGCTGGCTGTACATAAGGTTGACCGCTCCCCACCCCCTCCACCCCCGCCCCCCCCCCCGCCCCCCTCCACCCTCAACCCCATTAGGAGGCTGCCAGATTTTACCTGGCAGTATCTCCCCCTGGTGGTGGGATCCTCTGCCTTCTATTAAATTGAGGTGGCGGCATGAAGAGGCCCGTAAGTGGCCATTAATTGACCACTTAAGAGCCTCAATTGGCCTGAGATTTAAGAGATTAAATTGGAAGGCATCGGGAAGGTGATGGGCAGTCCACCCACATCTCCCGATGCAATTTTATGAGCACCCCCACCTCTGTTCCCATCTCGAGGGGGCCCATAAAATTAAGCCCAATGGGCCAAATGGCTTCCTTCTGTGCTGTAACCATTCTATGATTCTACAAGTATCATGCAGATAGTGCTATGAGGCAAAGAAAAATACCCCATCGGGAGACCTGACTAAACAACACTAATTCATCCTAGGAAATTGGGTGCACTGTAAATACTCAAACTGCAGAATCCAAATTCTGCTCACAGAGTCAGAGCTCTGGGCAAAGCATATCAAGTTGAAGCCCAGGCTTTAGGAGAGGCTGAGACCTTCAAGTAAAAACTTTGCTGAAGACGTTAAAAGACACAAAAAATCAAACGTAATCTTATTATTTTGAACTAAGTAATTTTTGCATTTTAAACCTTCATATAATGATTAGAAATTTCATTTACTGAGAGAAAAATGGCACTTAAAAACTTTTCAGAAAACATTTTTGCAATTTATGGGAACTCGATGGCCAGATAACACAATTTTATGGCAATATATAATATATAAACATAAATTTTCCAAACTTGTTGATTAGATTCAAGACGGTAATTCAGTCCCACAAATCCATTATTCTCTATATGACGCATCTGAACCTTCAATTCGATTTGAGCCTGAATTGCACTTCAGGTATCCATTATTCCAAGCATAAACACTTCAAACTATTTGATTGGATTACTGCTTTGTTTCTCTCCTGATTATCTATTACATCAGGAGGTCATAAGAAAGACTGGTGAAATGGGCAGAAACATAGCTGAAGTTTAACGCAGCTAAGAATAAGAAGAGGTAATATAAACTAAATGGTACAATTTTAAAGAGGGTGTAGGAAGAGAGACACCTGGGATTTAAGTGCAGAAATCTGTGAAGGTGTCAGGATAAGTTGATAAAGCTGTTAAAAAAAAAGTGGGATCCTCTGCTTTATAAATAGAGGCACTAGGAGGAATTTTAACACCCAAAAGGTCAGGTGGGAAGTAAAAATATAAAAATTTCAAACCAGCCTCAAACCCACCCACCCGAACTCAGTTTATGATGGAGGCAAGATAGGGGCAGGCACCCAGCACGTTCCTAAAAGGTGGGTTGCCACTTTAAGTATTTTAATAAGGCTGTGTGCCTCAGAATTTTTCTTTGCTCCATCTTTAACTTTGACTGGCTGGGTTTCCCGGACCTTGGGAAACCCAACAAAGGGAGCTGAGAGCTGAAGCATGGAAAAGATAAGTGCTTTTTCAGCACTGCTCATGAACTAGGAGGAGCAGCAGTGTTTTTGCCCTGTCCATCAAGCAAAATTGTTAACCACCCCAGCAATCCCAGGCCCTCCTGATGTTTTCTACAGCCCACAATCTCTTACCAGTTTTCCCACTCCAATGATAACCACGGACCCCCATAATTGTCTACCCTCCTCCTGTGCTCTCTGTGGTCTCAGCAATCTTCTCCTCTCTTCCCGCTCCCTCCCCATAGATGGCCTCCCCCAACCCCTATTCTCTCTGTACCCCAATCGATGTCACCCCAACTCTCGATCTCTCCAGCCTCCCATTGATGTACCACCCCTCTTCCCCCCTCTGAATCCTGATCTTCTTCTCACTCTCAAAATTCAGCAGGACCTGAGGGAAGCTCATTCTACCAGTTTCCCAACTGCAAACCTGACCCCACCCCCATCCAGCTCTCTCACTGCTTCCTTTTTAAATCAGAGCCATAGACTACAAAAGCAAGTAAATTATGTTAAATCTTTATAAACCACTGGTTTATGCCTCAAATAGTGTAGCGTGTCCAATTTAGGAACCAGAATTTAGAGTAATGCCAAGTTTTGGAGATGGTTTGGAAGAGATTTACTAGAATAGTAATTACTAAGCATGAGGGACTTCAATCATGTGGCAAGAATACAGAAACTGGAATTGTTTTCCTTAGAGCAGAAAAGATGAAGAGATTTAATAGAGGTGTTCAAATTCATGAAGCGTTTTGACAAAGTAAATAAGGAAAACTTTTTCCCAGAGGCAGTAAGGTGGGTAACCAGAGGACACAGATATAAATTAATTGACAAAAGAGCCAGAGATGAGATGAGGAGAATTGTTTTATGTGGCAAGTTATTATGATCTGGAATGCACTGCGAAAAGGGATGATGACAGCAAATTTAATAGTAACTTTCCAAAGGCAACTGAATAAATATTGAAGGGGAACAATTGCAGGGCTATTGGGAAAGAACAGGGTACTGGGACAAATTGAATAACTCTTTAAAAGTGCCAGGACAGGCACAATGGGCCAAATGGCCTCCTCCTGTGCTGGATGATTCTATGGACTGCATTAACTTCTAAAAATGGGCGGATAGTGGCCATATCAGAGGTTAAAGTGCAAAATATCTGGAACAGGAACTGAACCCACCTCAAACCTGCCTTCTTTGGTTTTAACAGAGCCAGGACATGGGGTGGGCAACCAACCCGCTCACGTGAAATAGGTTGGTCCTTTGATCCAATGAAGCAATTTGTGCTCACAGGCAGCAAGACCTGGACAACATTCAGCCTTGGGCTGATAAGGGGCTAGTAACATTCATACCACACAAGTGCCAGGCAATGACCATATCCAACAAGAGAAAATCTAATCATTTCCCCTTGACATTACCATCACTGCATCTCCCATCATCAACATCCTGAGGGGATCATCATTGACTTGAAACTTAACTGAACCAACCACACAAATACTGTAGCTACAAAAGCAGATCAGAGACTGGGAATTCTGTGGTGAGTAACTCACCTCCTGACTCCCCATGGCCTGTCCACCAGCTATAAAGCACAAATCAGGAGTGTAATAGAACATTCTCCACTTGCCTGGATGAGTGCAGCTGCAACAACAATCAAGAAGCTCAACACCATTCAGGGCAAAGCAACCTGTTTGATTGGCACCCCATTTACCACATTAAACACTCACTCCCTCCAGCACTGATGACAGTAGCAGCAGTGTGTACTGTCTACAAGATGCACTACAGAACCTCACCAGGGCTTCTTCAACAGCACCTTCCAGACCTGCTACCTCTACCACCAAGAAGGACAGGGGCAGCAGGTGCATGGGAAGACCACCACCTGCAAGTTTCCCTCCAAGTCATATATTACCCTGGCTTGGAAATATGTCATGTTCCTTCATTGTCGCTAGGTCAAAATCCTAGAACTTCCTACCTCACGGTACTGTGGGTGCACCAAAACCATACAAACTGCTGAGATTCAAGAAGATGATTCATCGCCACCTTCCCATGGGCAACAGATACGGCTACATCCAGTGAATGAAATAAATAAATAATGAGGTTGTGTGCCTTCATTTTAAGTCATTCTATTTTTAACCATGGGCAACCAAGTTTCTCAGGCCTTGCAAAACTTGGCAGCTTAAATGAGGCAAGAAGGTCTGAATCCATGAAATAAGTACTTTTACAGCTCTGCTTGTGGGCCAGGATGAGCTGGAGTGCTTTCTTCAGGCCCAACAAGTTAATCAGTAAACATCCCCACCCTGCAATTTGCTTGCTCCCATCCCCCAACCACCATCCAACTCCTCCCAACCATCAGATCCCCTGACTACTATCTGCCTCCTCGACCTCCTTCGGAACCCTCCCCTCTAACCACCAATGGAACCCCCAGATCACCATCAGACTCGCCATCCCACAATCAGAACCTGCCCCCACCCCATACCCACCACAATATCTCTCAGCCTCCCAATGCACCAACCTGCTCTGGTTGGCTTTGGCCCTGTGATGCAGGCTTCCTACCAGATTGACTGCTAGCCTGTCAATCAGGCGGCTTGGGGGCAAGAACGCCACTTAAAAGAGACTTGCAGTTAAATTTTGCAGGACATTTGGAAAACTAGGTGGGGAGTCTTCACTTAGACAAAAGTTGTCATCACCCCTTAGCCAGGTTTCCATTAAGATCATGATGTCGATGCAATCATCCACAATGAGCTGATGGATGGCTACGGTCTTGTTCACAAGTGAACGGACATTCTGAAGGCAAATGCAGAGGGGGTGATGAGAGCAGGTCTGCTGGCTGAGTCTACATGGTCAACACCAGGATAGGTGAGTTGGACAAGGAGGAGATTGGCAAAATTAGCCCCAGCGGGCAATTGTGCAGGCACTTACTACCTTGGGTTATACATGAAGAATGGTAATTTCAGTAAACCAATGGAGGGCAGGCCAACAGTCATGACTTTATTTCTAACGGATCAAAGAAAAGTAAATAGGGCAGGAGAGAGCGTGAACTGATTTTCAATTCTTGTATCTGACTGACAGCTGTCCATTAGTCCATATTAGACAGCACATTATCTTTCAAGTTATCAAGACCAAACGGGGTCTGTCACTAAGTAAGGAGACAGAGGTTATTTTCTTCTCATCTGACAAGAAGATTGCTGTGATGCTTGAAAGCTTGTGAGGAAAGAAACTTGTCTTGCAGTGAAATAAAGGGTTTTGTATTTGCTGCAACCTTAATTAAAGATAACCGCTCTTATTGCCTTTCATTCAACCAGGCCAATGGAGAACTTTTTATGGAGTAAAATGGGGATATTTGAAGGATAAAAAGCACATTTCTACTTTTAATGAAGATGCTGCAGTTAACATGCTTGTAGAAAAACATTTAACTATCAGTTAATTTCACAACATTTCTTAAAGCTATAATGTCACACATTTAAATCAATTATTTATTTTGCTGCTGCCTCCAATTGTACACAAAGTTTATCCAATGAGAAATGTATAATACAATCCAGAGAATATTCCATATTTGATGGCTGGTCTATGCTGACAACACCCAGCTGTACCACACCACCACTTCTCTTGACTCCTCCAGGGTCTCTAAATTATCAGACTGCTTGTCTGACATCCAGGACTGTATGGACAGAAACATCCTCCTATTAGACATTGGGAAGATGGAAGCCATTGTCTTCAGGCCCTGCTACAAATTCTGTTCCCTAGCCTCCAACTTCATCCCTCTCCCTGGCAACTATCTAAGGCTGAACCAGACTGTTTTCAACCTTGGTGTCATATTTCACCTCAAGATGAGCATCCAAACACATATTCACACCATCACTAAGATCACATATTTCCATCTCCATTACATTGCTCGACTTTGCCACTGCCTCAGCTCATCTGCTGCTAAAATCTTCATTCGTGCCTTTGTTACCTCTAGATTTGACAAATCCAATGTACTCATAGCTGGCCTCCCACATTCTAGAATCATAGAATCATAGAAATTTACATCACAGAAGGAGGCCATTCAGCCCATCGTGTCTGTGCTGGCCAACAAGTAGCCATCCAGCCTAATCCCACTTGTCAGCTCTTGGTCTGTAACATTGGAGGTTGTGGCACTTCAAGTGCATATCCAAGTACTCTTTAAATGCCATGATGGCTTCTGCCTCTAGCACTCTTTCAGGCAGTGAGTTCCACCATCCTCTGGGTGAAAAAATTTCCTCTCGAATTCACTCTAAACCTCCGACCTCTTGCCCTAAATCTATGCCTCCTAGTTATGGACCCCTCAACCAAGGGAAATAGGGCCTTCCTAAGCACTTTATCTAGACCCCTCAGAGCTTTATACACTTCAATTAGGTCTCCCCTCAGCCTCCTCTGTTCCAACAAAAGCAACCTTAGCCTATCCAATCTTTCCTCATAACTAAATTTCTCCAGTCCAGGCAACGTCTTTGTAAATCTCTTCTGTACTGTCTCTAATCACATCTTTCCTACACTGTGGTCACCAGAACCCTCTGTAAACGTGAGGGCATCTAACACTCTGCTACCTGTCACCTAACTTGCACCAAGTTCCTTTTACCCATCACCCTGGGCTCGCTGACTTACATTTGCTTCCACTAAGCAGCATCTCAAGTTTAAAAGACTCATCCTTGTTTTCAGGTCCCTCCCTGGTCTCTCCCCTCTCTATCTCCATTATCTCCTCCAGTCCCACCACCCTCCAAGATATCTGCACTCCTCTAATTCTAGTCACTTGAGCATCCTCAATTTTAAATGCTTCACCATTGATGGCTGTGCCTTCAGCTGCCAAGGCCCTAAACTATGGAATTCCCTCCCTAAACCTCTCTGCCTCTCTATCTCACTTTCCTCCTTTACGATGCTCCTTAAAACCTACTTTTATGAACCACGCTTTCGGCCATCAGCCTTAATATCTCCTTATGTGTCTCGATATGAAATATTGCTTTATGACTTTTTGTGAAATATCTTGGAAAGTTTTATTATGATAAGGGCGCTATATAAATATAATTTGTTGTTGAATTTGCTGATCTCAGCACAAGTTGTAAAAGTAGGTGTTAACGTTGGCATTAACGTGACTTAGATGGAGAAAAAAAATCAGTCAGAGGTCAGGCCTCTGATCACACTTCCCCACATTACAGTAGTGATTGCACTTCACAAAAAGGACTCAATTGGCTGTAAAATGCTTTCTGAGATTATGAAAAGTTCTTCTAACACCATCCAGCAGCTGCAATAGGAGAGTTGCCTAAATTTAGATGAACCACAGGGACCTATTCAGCCCAGTGCATGTCCAACTTCACCTTTTGCTTTTGGGTACACTGAGCAACTCATGGATATCGTGGGCCTCAAGACACTGCACCTGAAATTATAGAGAAACAGACTCCCAATGCAATTCAATGTATTGGGATTTGCCATTCGAGCATCTCCACAGACAGTTTTACTTTGAAGAGACATTGTCAATCTGTTCATTATATCCTTTAAAAAAATTCACACTTCCAATGAATGAAACAGTAGATAATGGCATGTGTGTTATCAATTTTTACTTGACATTCTCCATTACATATTGCAACAGTAATAGCTTCTAAATGGAGATATAATATATTTTAATCATTCAAAGTGTGGGGGACTGGAAAATTCCAGTTAGACAATGGTTATTAAATGCATTTGGACGCACTCTGAGGAGCTGTGACTAAAATGTGTTGCCTTTGGATTATTTCATAATAATCAGTTCATCTGCACACCGTTATCAGTCAGCATTACTGAAGTCACCGGAAAAAAAGAAATCGGGAGAGATTTAAAATGAGCTGCCGACTCGCTATCACCCATTCTACACAATCACTCAAAGACGAGATCTACCTCACTGTTTTGGTTCACACATGAATGATCAGTTAATTGAGCAAATAAAGAGCTTCTGGTTTCTCTACAGCTTGATTCCTCCATGCGTCCACTCCTTCTGGAGAAAATGGCCATGTGCAAGGTATCTAAGGTCAGCTGGTGATAGTTTAACTATACCACATAAAGAGTTAATACCTTCAGGACAGCAAGGCAGATAATTGAGGAGAGATTACAATGTGACAACCATTTTGAAAGAATTTATGCTGCAACACATATAGTACCTTCTACTGTATCAAATCTCCTCAATAACCAACCTGACTACATTTCAGTTTAGCTTTCAGAGCAATTGGCCTCCGGTTGCTGTAATGATTTCACACTTAGGGTGTGAACCCTGCTGAAATGGAGCAAACTTTGGAGAATCAGTGTCACAGTGTTATAGCTTTATCTCTGGTCTGCACTTTCTACAAGCATGGCTCCTTGCTGGGAGCATGAGGTCAGTGAATTTACCTCCACATGTTTGAAATTGTTGTAAGAATTAAACAGTTGAAGTAGAGCCATTTACCTTTCTACTGATTTGGTAGCGAGCATATTTTCATTGACTTTGCTTTCTCCAACATTCACAAACTCCAGCTAATCCAGAATTCCGTCCCCCACAAAGAGGCTTATACCTACCAAGTTCCTCCAGTTTCCTTTACCCAAGTGATTTACGATCCCTGTCCTCATCCTGAACTCTTTCCATAGTGTCATTCTACCCAGTTTGACTGATCCTCTTCAAAGCATAAATCCTTACAAATACCTACTTACTCCTGCTTACTGCTTGAGCTCTGGACCACCATTAATCCTTCAGTCACTGTGTTGCAATATTCTGGAATTCTCTCCCAAAAAGCCTTCTGCTTGGTTGCTGCCTTCATGTTATCAAAAGCCTCTTAAAAATCCTTCTATGCTTCTGCTCATCCTTTTACATTTCTTCATTTTTTCTGCTCAGCATTCACTTTCCTCCCCTTTATTGAGTGATTTGATATGTTCCTTTTATATAACGAGTGTTATACAAACATAAGTTGTTACTGTAATCATTCTCATTGTCATCCACATTAAGTCATTGTCAGCAGATTAATGATTACTTGGGTGACGCATCAAAGGGAAGCCAGTGCCTCTGAAACTATAAGCCAGTGATTGACAGCACAATCAGGAGAGGAGAGAAGAGTAAAATAAGCATCAAAGGAGGACAGCCCGTCCAATGGTTCAGTTGGTTCAGTGAGTAGCTGAGCCATTCAAACCAGCTAGGTTCCAGCCTGAAGCCTTAGCCTGTGCTAATTTAGTTAATCTCAGATAGAATAAGAATGCACCCAGTAAGCTAAACCTCAACACCTCTGGGTTATGAGGAGCACAAAGATAAAACTATCAGAAATACTTATTCGTATCATGATTCCTGTTGAAAAGTACACGAAATATAATTCATGTCAATAAAAAAGAGCCATATTCTAAAATATGTCTTTAGTTTGTTTGAAGGCTGATTCTTCAATCTGATGAGAAAAGAAATGGAAAAAAACTTGCATGTATGTGATGCCTTTCACGACCACCTGACATCTCAAAGCACTTTACAGCTGATATGATCAGGTGAGGAGGGGTCGAAATCCCCTCTTGTCCTTCTCCGTGTTTGACCGCAATAGAGTTTATTCCCTTTTAAACAGTGGATATGCTACCATTGTAGTGAGTGTTTAACCCTTTATGTGCTATGATTATAAAAGAACCAACTAGACAGGTTTTCTTGAGTTTAAACAAGGAAGTGGTTAGTTTATTGTACTTAAAATCAAAACCCGATCTAAGTTAAATAATATAACTACACTCCTACTTTCACACATACACACAAGAGAATCACACACAGACACAAATAGGTTACAGAGTGATGAAGAACAGTTTGTTTGGGTTCAAGTCCAGAACAGATAAAATTAACATACAGTCTGTGGGGCTTGGTAATTCAGTTGTCTTCTGACTGAATTCTTGGTTCTGAAGTTCCTGGCTGGTAGAAGTGCACTTGCAGCTGATCCACCTAGTTCAGGGTTTTCTTGGAGACAGTGATATAGGTGGCTTTCTCCCCCAGGGTCTCTGTCTGTGGTGATGATGGACATGGACAGGACTCAAAGCTTGAAGTATACCTGGAGAGAGAGAGAAAGAGAAAGCCCCACTGGGGTCCTGCACTGATTGGCTCTCATAGCTTGTCTGCTGTGTGTAACAGAAACTCCAAGGTTTCACACAGACTGGAGAGACTGTCACATGATTCTTTCAGTGTATTCTTCAACTCTTCAAGCCATTGTTCTGGATGCAAAGTATTTAGACATTTGTCTCCACTTCAATGCCTTGGAATGTGAGCTATTTCAATGCAAATTGTTGTGGCCATCTTGGCTGTCAGTTGTAAAAGTTGAATGTGGATTCCAGCTTTCCTTTTTAAATATTTAATGTAGGTTTCCAACTGATGAATTAAAAATCCACATTCAGCATGTTTTCCTGACACAGTCAATGAAGTACTTTGTGAAGTGTAGTCACTGTTGTAATCCAGGAAACACAGCAGCCAGTATGGCAACAGCAAACTCCCACAAACAGCATTGCGATAAGGACCAGATAATCTGTTTTTGTGATGTTGATTACGGATAAATATTGGCTTGAACACCAGGGATAACGTCCCCTGCTCTTGTTCAAAACAGTGCCACAAGACCTTTCACATCCACCCAATCAGGTAGATGGGGCCTTGGTTTAACAACTTATCCAAAAGGCAGCACCTCCAACAGTGCAGAGGTCCTTCAGTACTGCGCTGGAATGTTAGTCTTGATTTATGTGCTCAAGCACTGGAGTGGATTTTGAACCTAGAACCTGTGACTTTAAAGCAAGAGTGCTACCAACTGAGCCACAGCTGACATTATTAGATGATTCCATCACTCAGGCTTTTGAATTCCACTAGCGTGCTTACAATTTTTTACATTCTTGAGATGTGGGACTGAATTTTACCCCACCCTAAAGAGTGGGACGGTGCGGGGCGGTGGCATAAACTGGAGCAGGAGGCTCCGGGAGGCCTTCTCCACCCGCTCCCGCCTTCTCCGCCATTTTATGTAGGGCAACGGGAGCGAAAGACAGCCCACCTGCCCCAGGGCAATCAAGGCCCTTAAGTGGCCACTTAGCGGCCACTTAAGGGCCTTCACCCGCCTCCACACAGATTTTACGTGTGGCTAGTCAGGCAGTCGAGGACCGAAGAAGCCGCCTGGCAAAACCAGGCAGCTTCCGAGTGTCCTGGGGGGTGCCCATGCCCGATGGAGGGCCGCCCCGCTACCCCAACCACCCCCAAGACCCAACATGCCCCCTCTTGTCCCCAGTCGACCACACTTGCCTCACCGGGGCCTGACTGATTACCCCCGGCGAGGCAACCAAAGCTTATCTGCCTTCCTGGCTCCCAGGCATTTTCTCTTCATGCTGGGTTGCAGTCCCAGCAGTGGCCACCGCTCCAGGTGGTGCTGCTGTGACTAAGAGCTGCCAGCCCGCTGATTGGCCGGCAGTTCTACTAGGCGGGACTTCCTCCCTGAAGCGGGTGGAAGTCCTGTCTCGCATCAATTGAAGCCCAGGGACCCGCAAAATACGGGTCGGATCCCTAGGTGAAGAGGAAGCAAGTTCGCCACCGACTTTTCAGTCGGTGGCCGGCTCTCATCCACCTACTGTTAAATCCCGGCCGTGGTCATTGCTGGCATGGCTGGCATTTATTGGCCATTCCTAGTTGCTCTGGGGAGGTAATAGTTGATCTTTTTGAACCACTGCAGTCATTTCTTTGGAGCAGTTTTGACACAACTGAGTGTCTTGCTAGGGTACTTCCAAGAATAGTTAAGATTCAGCCAGTGCCACCCAACACCAGCAGCCATGCAATCTTCTCAGAAAGTCAATTTTTGAAAATATCTATACTCTAATTCAGAGAATCTGGTACATTACTCGATAATCACCACCCCCACTCCTCCCAGACTCAGCCAGGAACTCACTCAGTTCCCTTTTGAACGCTTTCAGTGAATCAGCACTCATTGCACAAGGCAACTCCTACCAAAAGTCAATAGCCTTCTGTGAAAGAGAAACCTCCTGTTCGCTAACTTTTATATGCAAGTTCCCTCGTTCTCTCTAACTTATCTTATTGGAAAAGGGAATTCTGGACAGTGTGAAAAGATTTGGTAGACTTGAATTCTCTGCTAGGAGCAGAGTAAGTTTGGACTTTGCACTGATTTAGAATTGTCTACTTTCCTAAGTACTACATATTAGCTGCACATTTTAGCCATTTTTCTCCCTTCCGTACTTCCACATGTGCCATTTTCTATCTGTCCAAATTTTTATTTTTTGTGACTCAATCTAGATGGTGAATATTTTCAGGTTATTCAACCAAGCCAAATTCTCTCCTTACCCAACTTCTTTGCTTTCCAGCAGGGACCAAGACAGGACAATAACCAGCAGCAAGTATCCTAGCTCTTTATTACTTTCCCCAGTCTGAAAATAGTAAGGCAAATTGCAGCAGCCGATTACCATTCTACCTGACATTAAATAAATTGGATGGAATCAAACTGGAGCAAATTTCACAAGTCTATCGAGGAATTAATTTTATGAATTTAATGGCATGTAATTATTTCTTATAATTAAGGGAACCCAAAAATCTTCTACTAGCATGTAAATAGTAGTGAGTCCAATTAGGGACAGAGGGTGATATATGCTTTGAGGCACAGGGCAAGGCTAGAATATATAATGAGTACTCTGTATCAGTGTTTACTAAGAAAGCAGACGCTGACAAAATATTGGCAGAAGCAGAGATGGTAGAGGTAATGGATGGGCTGAAAATTGATAAGAAGAATGTACTGGAAAGGCTGGCTATGCTTGAGTGGAGGAATCGCCTGGTCCAAATGGCTTGCATCCCAGGTTGCGAAATGAAGTGCGGGTGGAGATAGCGGAAAGGCTTGCCATAACCTTCCAATCTTTCCTAGATATGGGGAGGTGCCAGAGGATTGGAGAATGGAAAATGTGACACTCTTATTCAAGAAAGAGTGTAAGGGCATTCCAAGTAACTTCAAGGCAGCCAGTTTAACATCAATGGTGCGTAAGGTTTTAGAATCAATAACCAGGAAAAAAAAATCAGGCACTTGGAGAAGTTTGAGTTAATTAGGGAGAGCCAGCATGGATTTGTAAAAGGTAGATCACACTTGAATAATCTAACTGAATTTTTTGATGAAGTAACTGAGAAGGTTGATGAAGGGTGTCATGAAAGTGCTTCCATTTTTTGTTAAATTTTTTGACGACTCACATTTAACTGGTGGAAATGGATTCGATTTTGGAAGGCTGAAGATTTCATAGATACTGGACTTTGTTTTGTTGTTGACAGTTCACTGAAAGGACACTGAGATGTTGTGTTTGAAAACAACCTTTACTGGATGTCACATGCCTTAGGATGAAGAAACAACATAAACCTTGATGACCTGGGGAAGATGTTTACAGAGAAGTGACATATTAAGATTTATAGTGGTAAAGAGGTTCTAACCTGCTGTTTTGGGTTTCACTTCTGAGATGTTGTTTTGGGGTGTGGACAGTGTTTGAAAAGCAGTTGAAGATCAACCTGCCAAGAAAGAAACGTCTGCTCAGTTTTCCTGCACCTCTCTAAGAGACCCTGAGAGGTCCAGTGTGTCAGCTGCTCTTTCCTCCTGTCTTTGGAAAAAATCCTGTGAAACCAGAGCGTGATAACAGAAGCCCCTGATGTTGCATTTCTCCTGGAAATGAACCAGATTAATTCTTAACATCTCCAGAATGAACTGCTCCAGAAAAGATGCCAGTGACCGGTCTCCATATACCCTGAAGCCAGACCAAAAGGGACAACTGACATCCTTCCATATCTTCTCTTTTTTCTTCATGAATTAGCAAGTATTTGGCCAAAGTATTCTTTTTTTGTCTTCTTTTTGTTACAGAGCTCTGTCGAGAGAATTTCTTTATTTTTTTCAGTGTGTGTGTGCGTGTTTGTGTGTGGGTGATTTTAAAAGGGAACTTTCATATTTCAATCTGCATGTTAATGTTTTGCTTCATTACTGGATAAGTCTTGCTTTATAATAAATTGATAATTTTGTTGTTTATTAAAGAAACCTGGTTGGTGCATATTATTCTGGGATAAAGAGTATATGATTGACCGCATCGATAACTGGGTAAACATTTAAATATATGTTGTGACCTGTGGAGAAGTGGAACTAGAAAAGACAGTGCACTCCGCCCACCTTGGTCGTAACATGGGCCTGCAATGGATGCTTGTATATGGATTTCAAGAAAGCATTTGACAAAGTACAACATAAAAGGCTGGTGAACAAAATTAGAGCTCATGGAATAGGAGGGTCAGTGTCAGCTTGCATAAAAAATTGGCTTAAGGGCAGAAAACGGCAAGTTGTGGTAAATGGTTTTTCAGGCTGGAAGATGATAGACGGTGGTGTTCTCCAAAGGTCAGTGCTGCGACAACTGCTTTTTTTTATATAAATGACATGGATATTGGAATACAGGGTAAAATGTAAAAATTCGCCGTTGATACCAAACATGGAGGTGTGACAAATAGTGAGGATAATACCAATCGACTGCAACAGGACATAGCTAGGCTAGCCAAATGGACAGACAGGTAGCAGATGGAATTCAATACAGAGAAGTGTGAGGTGATGCCATTTGGTAGAAGTGATAGGGAGAGGTAATGTAAACTTAATGGCGCAGTTCTAAATAGTGTGCAGGGACAGAGGGACCTGAAAGTTCACGAGCATAGATCTTTGCAGGTGATAGGACATATTAAGAGAGTAATTAGCAGACCAAATGGCATCTTGACGTTCAAAGACGTTTTAAATACAAAAGCAGGGAAGTTCTGTTGAACCTCTCTAAAGCTCTGGTTTGGCCACAACTAGAGTATTGCATCCAGTTCTGGTCACCACACTTTAGGAAGGATGTGAGGGTCCTTGATAGGATGCAGAGGAGATTTACCAGAATGGTTCCAGTGATAAGGGATTTTAGCTACAAACTTAGGTTGGAGAAGCTGGGGTTGTTTTCCTTGGAGCAAAGGAGATTGAGGGGAGATTTGATAGAGGTGGACAAGATTATGACAGGTTTAGATAAGGTAGACAAAGAAAAGCTGTTCCCATTAGCTGATGGTACAAGGACTAGGGGACACAAACTTAGAGTTTTGGGCAAGAGAGTGTGTGGCACCCAGATTGGAAAAGTTGGGATTGTTTTATTCAGTGAGTGGTAATGACCTGGAACACGTTGCCTATGAGGGTGGTGGAAATGGAGAGAATCAATGATTTCAAAAGGATATTGCATGGGCACAAGAGAAATTAAGTTGCAGGGTTATAGGGATAGAGTGGGGGAATGAGACTGACTGGATTGCTCTACAGAGAGCCAACATGGACTCGACGAGCAGAAAGGCCTCCTTCTCTACAGTAGCAACATAGATACAGAATTGGCTGAGTGACAGGAAATAAAGAGTAGTGGTTAATGGATGTTTT
This sequence comes from Heterodontus francisci, assembly GCF_036365525.1. NCBI lineage: Eukaryota > Metazoa > Chordata > Chondrichthyes > Heterodontiformes > Heterodontidae > Heterodontus > Heterodontus francisci. The sequence goes on from NC_090375.1 coordinate 45,890,500, forward strand.
TCAGGGCTGGAGGAGGGTTTGTAGTGGAGTTCCCCAGGGATCAGTGTTAGGATCCTTGATTTTCCTGATATATATTAATGACCTAGACCTTGGTGTACAGGGCACAATTTCAAAGTTTGCAGATTATACAAAACTTGGAAGCATTGTGAACTGTGAGGAAGATAGCATAGAACTTCAAAAGGACATAGACAAGTTGGTGGAATGGACGGACAGGTGGCAGATAAAGTTCAATGTGGAGAAATGTGAAGTGATACATTTTGGTAGGAAGAACATGGAGAGACAGTATAAAATAAAGGGTACAATTCTAAAGGGGATGCAGGAGCAAAAGGACCTGGGTGTCTATGTGCATAAGTCATTAAAAGTGGCAGGACAAGTTGAGAGAGCGGTTAATAAAGCATACAGTATCCTGGGCTTTATTAATAGGGGCATAGAGTACAAGAGCAAGGAAGTTATGTTGAACTTGTATGCAACACTAGTTTGGCCTCAGCTGGAGTATTGCGTCCAGTTCTGGGTGCCGCACTTTGAAAAGGTGAGAAGGTGTTAAAGAGGGTACAGAAAAGAGTCACGAGAATGATTCCAGGGATGAGAAATTTCAGCTATGAAGTTAGATTGGAGAAGTTGGGACTGTTTTCCTTGGAGAAGAGAAGGCTGAGAGGTGATTTGAGGTATTCAAAATCATGAGGGGCCTGGACAGAGTAGATGAGGCGAAACTGTTCCCACTCATGAAATGATCAAGAATGAGAGGGCAGAGATTTAAAGTAATTGGTAAAAGAAGCAAAAGCGACATGAGGAAAAGCTTTTTCATGCAGCGAGTGGTCAAGTTCTGGAACGCACTGGAACAAGTGTGGTAGAAGCAGATTCAACTGACGTATTCAAAAAGGAATTAGAGTTATATGAAAAGGAAGAATGTGCAGGGTTACAGGGAGAAGGCAGGGGAGTGGCACTAAGTGAAATGCTCATTAGGAGAACCAGTACGGACATGATGGGCTGAATGGCCTCCTTCTGTGCTGTGATACTATGAATTCTGTGATTCAATTCTGTACCGTCATGACTGTATGATTCTATGACATTCTTATAGTGCCATTTATTGACTGTTTCTTCTCCCAAGAACACAAGAAAGAGGAGCAGGAGTAGACCATATGGCCCATCAAGACTGCTCCGCCATTCAATATGATCATGCCTGATCTTAGGCTTCAACTCCACTATTCCGCCCACTCACCATACCCCTTGATTCCCTGCAAGATCAAAAATGTATCTATCCCAGCCTGAAATGTATTTAATGGTGGATCATCCACAACCTTCTGGGGTAGAGAATTCCAAAGATTCACAACTCTTTGAGTGAAGTAATTTCTCCTTATCTCAGCCCTAAATGATCAGCACTTATCCTGAGACTGTGCCCCGATTTAGATTCCCCAACCAACGGAAACAATCTCTCAGTGTCTACCCTATCCAGCCCTTCAGAATCTTATATGTTAGAACAAAAGAACAAAGAACAGTACAGCACAGGAACAGGCCATTTGGCCCTCCAAGCCTGCGCCGATCTTGATGCCTGCCTAAACTAACACCTTCTGCACTTCTGGGGCCCATATCCCTCTATTCCCTTCCTATTCATGTATTTGTCAAGATGTCTCTTAAACGTCGCTATCGTATCTGCTTCCACCACCTCCCCCGGCAGCAAGTTCCAGGCACTCACCACCCTCTGTGTAAAAAACGTGCCTCACACATCCCCTCTAAACTTTGCCCCTTGCACCTTAAACCTATGTCCCCTGGTAACCGTTTGACCTTCCCAAAATCATTTAGCCTAGTACCTTTAGAATGAGTTTCATTCCATCATGGGCTGCAATCAAACACAACTTGCAGAGCTGAAAGAGCAGCGCTGCTCTCTCAGTTTAAAAAAATGTATATCTTACAAGGAAATTAAAAACCTTCTCATAATCAACTCAGAGCACTTCACATACAATAAATTACTTTGAAGTGATTACTGCTAGATGGCCAAATTAACTAACCATTTTCCACACATCAACTGGAATTTTACGGTGGGTGGGGGGGACCCGGGTGGGGGGGACCCATCCACTGGCCAAAAGGTCGGTGGCGAACCCGCCTCCATCGGGCATGGGAATCCAGATTTTACGCTCCCCAGGACCTTAATTGGTCTTGGGCAGGACTTGCACCTCACTGAGGCAGGAAGTCCCACCTAATGGAGCTGCCGACCAATCAGTGGGCCGGCAGCTCTTAGTTCCAGCAGCGCCACCAGGAGCGGTGGCCACTGCTGGAACTACACCCAGTTGCAGGAGGAAGACGACGGACAACCCCGGAATTAAGGTAAGTTTTTAGGGCTTCGTTGGGGCCCAACCTATTTTCCCTGGCGAGGCAAGGGATGTTGGTTAGGGGAGCGGGAGCGTGTTGTGCGTTGGGGGCAGTTGGGGCTTCGGGGGCGGCCCTCCATGGGGCACAGGGTGCCCGATCAGGAGGGCCCCCACCCCCACAGCCCTCCAGAAGGCTGCCTAGTTTTATCAGGCGGGTTTTCTGAGGCCTCAGCCGCCCACCAGCCAAATGTAAAACACCCATGGTGGCGGGCGGAGGCCCTTAAGTAGTAGATAATTGGCCACTTAAGGGCCTTGATTGGCTTGGGGCGGGCAGGCCATTTCTCGCCGCCGCCACCCCGCGTAAATTGGCAACAGAGACAGAAGCATGTTGGGAAGGGCTCCCCTAGCCTTCCACTCCATTTTAGGCCCTCCTGCCCCGACCACCAGCCTGCTGTTTTTGGGAGGGTGTAAAATTCTTGCCTTCATTATCCCAAAATAAGATGAGTGGATAGCTAATCTGTTTGTGGTGGTGTTGTCTAGGAGAGCAATATTGGTCAAGACACTGGAAAAAATACTGATCTTCTAATTGCCAGGGGATTCTTAATGCTGATTTGACCCATTAATTGTAATGGTTTATAGCTTCAACCAAAGGTTGGTGGCATCTCCAAACATGCAGCACTCCCTCATTGTGGCATTGTTGTATCAGTCTTCTAATTCAGATGCTAAGTCATCTTGACTTTTACAGTGAGAAACACGTAACTATATTGATTATTTGCAGTCACTGGAATTCTTCTTTACATTCGTGCTGGATTTTGTTTGCATTCTTCGTGTTAGTCAACAGCTAAAAAACATTCAATTTTTTTCTCCCTCTTCCCGAACTGACTGATTCTTGCAAAAGTACAGTGGTTGGGGTCAATAATTCTCACCACCTCTTCTGCATCTCTCCTCCAGGATTATGTTAGATTCCCATTGCAGGGATCACAGCTTTGTTGGCATTGTACTCCTGATTGAGTGTTAGATATTACTTTGATGCAGTGAATTTTCAATTTTATTTTTACTCCATTGTGGCAAAGCTTTGATTGATCTGTCCAATTCCCCCTTGAGTGGCCAGTGTTGCATTGTTCTCTTTACATTTTGTCAACTTTTCATATTTTTATGACTACATGAAAATCTATTCCCTTTGCATAAAGAAATTTATTTGTAGTGAGGCCTAAAGGTCTTTTTTTAAAAAAAAAAACACACTGGTTATTATGGCTCTGTGATACCAGCAGCCCACTGGTACTTTGCACATGTTTGCCATTATTTATTTGTGATTCTAAGCAATGAATGCAGCAAGCTATTTGGGCATCACAGTTGTGGCTAACCTGGTCCTCACATGGCATTCATGTACTATTTGACAGGGGTCACTGGATATTTAGAAACAATAAAAACCCTAGATAGTTTTATCCTGTTCTTAATACAGGGCACTGAGATCAGCTGTAGTACCCCTTCCACTGCAGCTGCTGAAATTAATAATGAAGCACAGTCCAGGTGCTGAGCCTTTTAGTTCTACAGGACACAACGCTGCCCAGATCCAAAGGCACTGGGTTTATTCTAAATACAATAGATACCATGATGGAGTTTTTTTTTATTCTCTCCTTGGTTGTGAGCGTGGCTGTCAAGGCCAGCATTTGTTGCCCAAACCTAATTGCCCTTGAGAAGGTGATGGTGAGCCACCTTCATGAACCGCTGCAGTCCATCTGATGTAGATACACCCACAGTGCTGTGAGGAAAGGAAATACACTAGAGAGATGTGCTTCAAAGTGCTGGACAGCTCTTTTCATTCTTCACTTTATTATATTCTTGTAGGACAGTAGACTTTCCTCTCAGAGGTGAAAGAAGAAGTAATGCAAGCATTACTCAATCCCAATATTGCACTTACTGCACTACCCTGCTTGGCTGGGTAGTCCTGTGCTATTTTTCAACTTTTGATCACCTTAGCAGAACTGAAGGATCAATCAAGTCCCAGATCAAACATGGCATGTCAGATATTGTGAAGAGCTTCTATATAGTTCCCAAACAATGTTCCACAGCTCCAGTTTCTTAATACCTCACACTACTATACCAGTACAGATTGTCTAACCGTGGCAACCAATCACATATCTCAATTTTTTCAACCAACAACACCTACATATGGCTTCTTTGAAAGTTTAACAAGCTTATTCAGGGGTTTGATTTGTGCAGGATATAGCTAAACTATGCAAACCAGGAAGGAATGTGCTAGGTTGAGTTCCTAGTCTATACTGAGTGATGTCAACTTGAGTGTGATTAAACTGCTGCAGTTTTCCACAGCATCCCTAGGTTAGAAAGGAAAAAAACTTTCCAGATCTCCTGCCCCTGATTGTTGTCCGTTCATGAAAAGCTCTTTCCCATTGATATTGGCTGGAATCTTATCAAGTCCCAGGTTGTCCCACCACTGGGTCCTGAGCCCATGCAGATGGACAGCGGGACCCTGGCTGGGATTTTATGCATCCAGACCACCATCCAATCGAGGACAGTGGCCTGCGTCTCAGAGCTGCTGGTCCAATCAGAGGACCGCAGCCCTGGCGGCGCCACCAATACAAGTGGCCGCTGCTGTGGCTACTAGAAAAAGGGGAAGCGTCCATGTTGAGGCACCCTCAAAGGCCAGGTAAGTTTTTCTCATTGTGCCGGGCAGGCCCTGGCGATCAGAGGGATAAACCCTCCTACAGCGGCATTGGAGCCGCGGGGGCGGCCATTGCTGCTGGGGGGGGGGGAGCCCCTCCATGGGCCATGGATTGGCCCCTCTACCTCCCAACCCGGGAACTCGCTGGGAGGCCGCCACAGTTTACCCGACGGTCTCTCCACATAACAGGAATCCATCCCGTCACCGGTAAAAGGCTGGCTGTGAATTGGCCAATTAATTGGCTGCCCGCCTCTGGTCGCTGAGTGGCTGCGCTGCTGTTGAGATTATCCTGTGGTGGCAGGAAATTGACGGGCTCCCCTCCCGGGGTCTTCTGCCACTAATTTACGAGGCCTCCCACCTCCCAGCCTATCTCGAGAGGGCTGATAGAATTCAGCCCATTGGGTTAGGCCAGAAACTAGACATGAATATAATTCTTCCAGCAGTCAAATAACTTGCAGTCTTACAGTGCTCCAAGTACTATGTGTTCCTCTAACTCTGGCTTCTTTTGCAACCACTACTCCCTTTACCCTGCCAATGGTGGCTGTGACTTCAGCCTTCTAGAGGATGCTCTGGAATTCCTTCTTTAAACCTTTCCATCTCTTTACTTGTCTCACCTCGTTCAACCCTTCTTAAAACCTTTCTCTTTGACCAGGTTTTTAGTTACTCATCCTAATATTGCCTTCATTGTCGTAGTGTCAATTTGCATCTTTTACACTCCTGTGAAATACCTTGGGACAATTCCCTACATTAAAGGTACCATATAAATGCAAGCAGTTGTTGACCTTCATTTTCAACGTTTACATATGAATACTTGAGTGCAGTAACTGAGGGAAAATGACACTGAAGAAGGATAAAAAAGAATTGTATTTTGACTTTCAACAGTTATGGCTTCTCTGAATAATATTGTCAAGCATTCTGCAAACCTGTGTCTGCTGGGACTGACAATATGATTCTTCATGAAAGGGAGGTGAAACTTTAGCCCCAGCTGTGTCATGCTTTGTAAATAAAATGCATATTGTACCACCTGTCTCTACTCAGCATTTAAAGGGGCACTGAAAGCTTTTTACACAAAGCCTAATAATGTCAAAATATCACACACTGGCATCCCTAGCTGTCAGCTGAGATTAATGAAGCTTTATTCTGGGCAAAGCCATTTGGTAAAGGGAAGTCAGGATGATTTAATGTGTGATAAAAGATAGTAAAACAGGCAATGAATTATACAAGAGGCATGTTAACAGTGCAGTCTTAATTGATACCACCGCTTTTAAAGTCTAAAAATCCAGGACCATTAAAAGTTAGATCAACCTCAGAGGCATTGACTTGTCAGTTTGGGGCATAATTGACTTTTATGTTTTGAATAAATGGAGAAGGTAAATGATGCTTTCTCTGAGAATGTAATGCAAATGAACCAGCCAATGGTCCCTCCTAATTATATCATGTAATCAATAACTCATTCAAATCTTTACCTCGAACAGTGGGAAGTATCTGTCTCCATCCTCCTTAATCTTCTGAAACCCTTGGAACCACACTGAGGTGATTAAACTCCATTAGCAGATACTTTATTAGAATCTGGCTCTCAATTGGCCAGCGAGTAACTACTAATCCTCTGTAAAAGCCTTGAATGTAAATGAGTGTTTTTTCTCCCCCAAAGGATATTTTACACTTTAAGTACAATATCTAAAATTTATTTTATTCTGTTCAATCTAGCCTGATGCTCCAATGCACTATTCGAGTAGTGACAAGGGGGTTAGGTTTAGGGATGAGATGTTAAACCGGGGGCCTGTTAAGTGGACATTAAACATCTCATGGCACTGTTTGAAGAAGAAGAATGTGAAGTTTTCCCAGTGTCCTGGTCAATCTTCTCACTCTACCATTACCATTAAAAGCCAGCTCACCACTACCTACTCGAGGGCAATTAGGGATGGGCAATAAATGCTGGCCAGGCCAGCGATGCCCACATCCCATGAATGAATTAAACCTTTTTTTAAAACTGTTCATTCAGCTTCGTGCTGTCTGTGGCAACTTGGTTATTGCATTTGTCCATGTGAAAAGTTCACCTTGCTTTCCTGGAAAGGCGGAGTGCTGACACACGATGCACTCCCAGAGGGATCTTATAAATTTCAAGGGGATTAATTTCGGACCACTTGCCTTGCTAGCAGTAATCCTCAGGTAAGCCCTAGGAGGGATGAGGACAACAAGAGGGAGCTGATCATAGGCCGGCAGTGGCCCTCAGGAGTGTTGTGGAGCAGCAGGAGAACTCTTGCTCCTCCTAGATCCACATCAAATGTTAAAAAAATTTTATTACTTTTTTTGTAAGCAGTTATCACTTAGCCCAGTATGGGGTGAGATCAATTTCAGGGGTGCAAGCTAACGACATGACACTAGTGCCTTTTGAGCTGGTCTGTGCCAGTTTCTCTCTCATGGTGTTGGAACAATTGTCCTTAATCCTGTCCCCAGTTTCAAATGCAGCAGCACAATGAGTCCACGGATGTTTCAAGCTTTTTCCCAGGAAACGTGAATCAATGTTGCAAAACCTCTTATAATTCAATATTGAGCAGGCAGACAAAACAAAATTGTTATTAAGGACATTTTCTTTTAGACTAAAAATTGCTGTTGTGCTGAGCAGGAGTTGGCCAAGTGTTACTTCAGGTTTTTGGTCAGTGTAAAGAAACTTGCTTAACATTTTAGTAAATGAGTAAATGTTCACTTGAATGTCAGCACAGTATATCCTCAAATGGGAAGTCACATAAACTAATTAAGAATTTTTAAGTGCAATTTGAGCTTTTTAAATATCTGAAATACAGAGGAGGCCACCCCAGTTGTTACTGCAGCAATTTTGATGAAAGTGCAGCCATCCAAACAGAAGAAAACTTGGTTTAAAGAAGAGGCTATGGAAGACTTGGTTGAAGAAGTGAGGGAGCAGAGAAACACACTGTATGGGAAAAATGGACACCACCCCTTCCACTAACAGATGTTCCTGGTGCATCAGGCATGGGAGGAAGTCAGTGAAAAGTCTGCTGTCTTACAAACCACCAGGACTTGGAAGAAAGATGATGTCAGGCTTGAAGAATTCCGTGAAGGTGGATCAACAATTCTCTTACATATTACAAGCATTTCTAAGTTATGATCAACCTCCTGCTCTGGCATGATTTGGGAATCGCAGAGCAGTGCAATATGATGTAGAGAAGGAATGGGGGTATGCATTTTGTGCAAGGATGCTGAAGGATGTCAGTGCACAGGAGATCTGGGCCGGCCTTCTATACAACTTTGGCTGGCAATGGAAAATGAGCTCAAATTCAGGCAGAGACGCCACCTCACTTTTCTCGAATTTCCTTCCACCTCACACATACCAGATCCACTGTTGTCTGCTCTCTCCCCTTCCACCACATGCAAATGGTGACATGGGTCCCTGGGCTGTTTATTTCTCATACATCCTATTTACTGTCGCTTCCCAGGTCTGCCAAGTGGAAGGTAATAACTAGCCCTAAGAAGCAGTAAAATCCTTGAGTTCCTCAAATGAAGGGAGAGGGTCTTGTAGCAACCTTCTCTCCCTCTAAATTGGACACAATACTTACCTGCTGAAGTGCCATCAGGGCAGCTCTGCCAAGTGAAGGACTTTACCCTCCTCCTCTAGAGATGTAGCAGTATCCCTTCTGTCGTTCCACCAGGATATTGCACTGTGACATTGGCGAGCTACCACTCACTAACAGGAAATCCACTGGGAGCTCCCCATGCTTACAGAATAAACTCTCACCCTGGAAAATAGGTTGGAATGGATTCTGAGAGGTGGGTGGAAGTCCTGCCCCACTAGAACTCCACCCAAAGAGGAGAATTCCAGTATTGGGCTGAAGATATGTAATTCCCCAATGAAAGTGCAAATGCAGTTAGATTAAGCCATAATAAGACCAAGACGAATGTACGAATTCGGAGCAGGAGTAGGCCACTCAGCACCTCGAGCTTGCTCCTCTAGTCAACAAGATCATAGCTGATCGTATTGTAACCTCGACTCCACATTCCCGCCTACTCCAATAACCTTTCACCCCCATGCTTATCAAGAATCTATCTACCTCTGCCTTAAAAATATTTAAAGACTCTGCTTCCACTGTCTTTTGAGGAAGACACACGATCCTCTGAGAGAATAAAATTCTCCTCATCTCTGTCTTTAATGGGTGACCCCTTATTTTTAAACAGTGACCTCTAGTTCTAGATTCTCCCACAAGAGGAAACATCCTTTCCACATCCACCCTGTCAAGACCCCTCAGAATCTTATATGTTTCGATCAAGTCACTTCTTACTCTTCTAAACTCCAGCAGATACAAGCCTGACCTGTCCAACCTTTCCTCATAAGACAACCCGCCCATTCCAGGTATTAGTCCAGTAAGCCTTCTCCGAGTTTCTTCCAAAACATTTACATCCTTCCTCAAATAAGGAGACCAATACTCTACACAGTACTCCAGATGTGCTCTCACCAATGCCCTGTATAACTGAAACATAACCTCCCACTTTTGTATTCAATTCCCCTCACAATAAGTGATAAGATTCTATTAGCTTTCCCAATTACGTGCTGTACCTGCATACCAACCTTTTGCAATTCATGCACTAGGATGCCCAGATCCCTCGGCATCACAGAGCTCTGCAATCTCTCACCATTTCGATAATATGCTTCTTTTTTATTCTTCCTGCCAAGTGGACAATTTCACATTTTCCCACATTATACTCCATTTGCTAGATCTTTTCCTTAACCTATCTATTTCCCTTTGTAGCCTCCTCATGTCCTCTACACAACTTACTTTCCGACCTATCTTAGTGTCATCAGCAAATTTAGCAACCTTTGGTCCCTTCATCCAAGTCATTTATATAAATTGTAAAAAGTTGAGACCTGAGCACTGATCCCTGTGGCACACCACTCATTACATCTTGCCAACCAGAAAAATGACCCATTTATGCCTACTCTCTGTTTCCTGTTAGCTAGCCAATCTTCTATCCATGCCAATATGTTAGACATTACACCATGAGCTTTTATTTACCACAATAACCTTTGATGTGGCACTTTATCAAATGCCTTCTGGAAATCTAAGTACAGTACATCCACCAAACCTGTTACTTCTTCAAAGAACTCCAATAAATTGGTGATACCTGATTCTGCCTGATTACCTTGAAATTTTCTATAACATCTTCAATAGCTTCTAACATTTTCCCTATGACAGATGTTAAGCTAACTGGCCTGTAGTTTCCTGCGCTCTGCCTCCCTCCCTTTTTGAATAAAGAAGTTACATTTGCTATTTTCCAATCTGTTGGAACCTTCCCAAAATCTGGGGAATTTTGGAAAATTAAAACCAACACATCAACTATCTCACTAGCCACTTCATTTGAGACCCTTGGGTGAAATCCATCAGGACCCGGGGAGCCTGCAGCTCCAACAATGTGCTCAGCACCACTTCCCTGGTGATTGTAATTTTCTTGAGTTCCTCCCTCCCTTCCATTTCCTGATTTACAGCTATTTCTGGGATGTTACTTATATCCTCTATAGTGAAGAGTTCTATGATTTTGACCTAGTAACTAGGTCTAAAAATATTCGGACTAGGACTACTGAGACTATTTCAATGGGAGCAGAGAAGGCTGATAAGATTCAGTAGGGGATTTTTAAATTATAAAGAGTTTTGTTAGGGAATAGGGAATTTTCTGTGATTGGGGAATCAGTGACAAAAGATCATTAATTTAAATTATCACTAAGAGAGTGAGAGGAATGTCTTTATGCAGAGATTTGTTAGAACGTGGATTGCTTTGTCGCAGAAAGTATTTGAAAAAGGCACCATTGTATCTTTTAAAGCTCGAATAGATAAACATTTGAAACCATGGAAGTTCGAGGGCTATGAGGGAGAGTTAGATCATTTCATCTGGAGTGTGAGTATTACCATTGACCTTAATACCACATACTAGGGAGGGAAAAAAAGCAGCCAAGGTCATTGCTCTTAATCACTACACAAGGGAACCCAATGTTCTGGAAAGAACATCCATCTGAACAACAGGGGACGATGGAATGGTTCAACTATGACGGTCAAACACCTGGCCAGCATTACCACAATCTATAAAATTTTGAGGTTAAAGCTTGTCATTTGCCCTTCTCTATTCTTCCCAACGTAAGTACTGTTTCTGTGCTATGGGCCCTGGAGTTTTACTTTGATTATTCAATAGGAAAACAGCACAAATTGCCATAAAGAAGAAGATGGAATGTAAATTGAAAAAAGCCCTTCAGGCCTCAATAAAAATAAATCTGCATCTGCAAAAGGTGTCACCTGTGCCTCAGTGGTAGCACTCTCACCTCTGACTCAGAAGGTTGCGGGTTTAGGTCCCACTCCAGAGTCTTGCGCACATAATCTAAGCTGACAATCCAATACAGTACTGAGGCTATGATGCACAGTTGATGACGGCACCTTGTAGGCAAGACATTAAACGGAAGCCCTGTCTGTCTTCTCAGGTGATTTCCTTGTGCTATCTGATGACAGCAGGGCAGTTTTCCCCCCTGGTGTCTTGGCTGACATTTAACCCTAAACTGAAGCAGATTACCAGGTCATTATCTCACTGCTGCTTGTGGAGCTTGCTCTGTGCAAATTGGCAGACGTGTTTCTGACATTAGGATAGTCACTGCAATTCAAAAAGTACTGCATTGTCTGTAAAGCGCTTTGGAACATCCGGGAGTTGTGAAAGGTGTTATATAGAGTCATAGAGTTATACAGCACAGAAACAGGCCCTTCGGCCATCGTGTCCATGCCGACCTATCTATTCTAATTCCATTTTCCAGCACTTGGCCCATAGCCTTGCATGCTATGGCGTTTCAAGTGCTCATCTAGATACTTCTTAAATGTTGTGAGGGTTCTGCCTCTACCACCACTTCAGGCAGTGTGTTCCAGATTCTGGGTGAAAAGGTTTTTCCTCAAATCCCCTCTAAACCTCCTGCTCCTTACCTTAAATCTATGCCCCCTGGTTATTGACACCTCCGCTAAGGGAAAAAGTTTCTTCCTTTCTACCCTATCTATGCCCCTCATAATTTTGTATACCTCTATCAGGTCTCCCCTCATCCTTCTCTGCTCTAAGAAAAACAACTTTATCTTATCCAGTCTCTCTTCATAGCTGAAATGCTCCAGCCCAGGCAACATCCTGGTAAAACTCCTCTGCACCCTCTCCAGTGCAATCACATCCTTCCTATAGTGTGGTGACCAGAACTGTACACAGTACTGCAGCTGTGGCCTAACTAGCGTTTTATACAGCTCCATCATAACCTCCCTGCTCTTATATTCTATGCCTTGGCTAATAAAGGCAAGTATCCCATATGCCTTTCTAACCACCTTATCTATCTGTGTTGCTGCCTTCAGTGATCTATTAACAAGTACACCAAGGTCCTCTGACCCTCTGTACTTCCTAGAGCCCTACCATACATTGTATATTCCCTTGCCTTGTTAGTCTTCCCAAATGCATCACCTCACACTTCTCAGGATTAAACTCCATTTGCCACTGCTCTCTGGCATGTAATTACTTGGTTTATCCCTGCTACCCTTCTTGAATAATGGTACCACATTCACTGTCTTCCAGTTCTCTGGCACCTCTCCCGTGGCCAGAGATGATTTGAAAATTTGTGTCAGAGCCCTTGCTATTTCCTCCCTTGCCTCACATGACAGTCTGGGATACATCTCATCTGGGCCTAGGGATTTATCCACTTTTAAACCTGCTTAAAACAATTAATACCTCCTTCCTTTCAATGCTAATTTGTTCGAGTATCTCACAATCCCCATCCCTTATCTACACCTACATCGTCCTTCTCCATAGTGAGCACAGATGAAAAGTAATCATTTAAAACCTCACCTACATCCTCTGGCTCCACACACAAATTGCCACTTTGGTCCCTATTGGGGGCCCTACTCTTTCCCTGGTTATCCTGTTGCCCTTAATATACTTCGAAAATGCCTTGGGATTTTCCTTTATCTTGCCTGCCAATGTTTTTTCATGCCCCCTCTTCGCTCTCCTAATTACTTTTTTTAAGTACCCCCCTACACTTTCTATACTCCTCTAGGGCCTCTGCTGTTTTCTGCCCCCTGAATCTGCCATAAGCCTCCTTTTTTTACCTTATCCAATCCTCTGTATCCCTAGATATCCAGGGTTCCCTGGACTTGTTGGTCCTACTCTTCACCTTAATGGGTACATGTTGGCTCTGAACTCTCACTATTTCCTCTTTGATGTGATCTGATGTCGACTTTCCGACAAGTAGCTGTTCCTAGTCTACTTTGGCCAGATCCTGTTTTATCATATTGAAATCGGTCTTCCCCCAGTTCAGTACCTTTATTTCCTGTCCATCTTTGTCCTTTTCCATAACTACCTTAAATCTTACAGAGTTATGGTCAAAATGCTCTCCCACTGATACTTCTATCACTTCTCCGGCTTCATTCCCTAGGATTAGGTCCAGTACTGCCCCTTCTCTTGGAGGACTTTTTACATCCTGGCTCAAAAAACTCTCCTGAATGTACTTTTAGAATTCTGCCCCCTTTAAGCCTTTTGCACTAAGACTATCCCAGTTATTATTGGGTAAGTTGAAATCCCCTACTATTATTACCCTATTATTTTTACCCCTGTCTGAGATTTGCCTACATATCTACTCCTCTATCTCTCCCTGGCTATTTAGAGACCTATAGTAGACTCCCAGCCAAATGATTGCCCCCTTTTTGTTTTTAAGTTCTACCCATATGGCCTCATGTGAGGCCTTGGTGAGACCACGTCTGGAGTATTGTGTGCAGTTTTGGTCTCCTTATCTGAGGAAGGATGTTCTTGCTATGGAGGGAGTGCAGTGAAGGTTCACCAGACTGATTCCTGGGATGGCAGGACTGACCTATGAATAGAGATTGGGTCGATTAGGCTTGTATTCGCTAGAGTTCAGAGGAATGAGAGGAGATCACATAGAAACCTACAAAATTCTAACAGGACTGGACAGACTCGATGCAGGAAGGATGTTCCCGGTGACGGGGGAGTCCTGGACCAGGGGTCATAGTCTAAGGAAAAGGGGTAAGCCATTCAGTACTGAGATGAGGAGGGATTTCTTCACCCAGAGAGTGGTGAATCTGTGGAATTCTCTACAACAGAAAGAAGTTCAGGCCAAATCATTAAATATATTCAAGAAAGAGTTAGATATAGTTCTTGGGGCTAAAGGGATCAAGGGATATGGGGAGAAAGTGGGAACAGGGTACTGAGTTTGGATGATCAGCCATGATCGTATTGAATGGCGGTGCAGTCTCGAAGGGCCGAATGGCCTACACCTGCTCCTATTTTTCTGTTTCTATGAGCCATCTACGATATCATCCCTCCTTACTGCAGTAATTGACTCCTTGATCAATAGTGCAATGCCACCTCCTCTTTTACACCCTCCCCCCCACCCCCACCACCCTGTCACACCTAAAGATTCTATATCCTGGAATATTGAGCTGCCAGTCCTGCCCTTCCCTCAACCATGTCTCTGTGATAGCAATAATATCATATTCCCATGTGTTAATCAAAGCCCTCAATTCATCTTCCTTACTTGTAAGACTCCCTGCTTTAAAATAGATGCAATCCTGCCTTGCATTATTCGCTTGTGCCTTAACAGGTTTGCTCTATATTTGCTCTGCCTTCCAGACTGACTTAATTTCTCTTCTATATTTGGCTGTGCATCACCCCCTTAGTTTCCAACAGATTCACTGTTGTATGTGGAGGATGCAAAACTCCTGTTGTTTCATTGTAAAACTGAACCTATATCAATGCATTTCCAATCGTGCTGCAATAAAAGTCGATGCTTTCAATTCAGTCAGTCTATAATCTGCCTCACTGTTATAAACACAGCTCTATTAACTTTAATAAGAATGTGACTGTGTCTCTTCAATATACATAGTTGTATTAAGTTCAAATAGTTTGGAACCTGTCTGACTGTAATAAATCCTATCCTACGTTACACCAGTGACTACATTTCAAAAGTATTTCATTGGCCATAAAGTGCTTTAAGACATCCTGAGGTCATGAAAGGTATATAAATGTACTTCTTTCTTTTTTTCAATGATCAGTTTGCTATCTGTCTCACTGGGTGCAATTTGCAGACTGTTGGCCTTAAAGGCACTTTAAATTGCTTCTCAGCAGGAAGTATGTGTGCATCTGGTCAAAGGTTATCATTGCTCCTCACAATTTAGTGAACCTTAATTACCATCATCTATCTGTATGTTATTCGGTGGGAGGTAATTTTCCTCTATGGTCCCACCTGAAATTAGGTGGGATCACAAAGGAGAATTTCTGAAAATTTAGGCATGAAGGCCTACCCCTGCCTCACTGCAACAAAGAAGATTTTCCTCCAATGGCTCACAGGGACTAACATTGGCTGTTCCTGTTGTGATAGTCTATTTGTCAGTATGTTAATATAATCATTTAAATACATGTTTATGCTAATATATATGTCATCACAGGAAGTGATGCAATATCATGTGATTTAGTTCTCTTGCACAGTCAGTTATCATGTATATGCCAAAGCAATGACAAGCTTCCATTAAAGCTATGCATTCAAACCTTTATGCCTGCCATTCAGTTTTATTTGTATTAATCTAAAAAGAGATAATGCAATATGGTGGCAGTGGTAGTGGGTCGACAGCATTGATCAGCAGCTGAAAAGAAAGTTCAAGCCAAAGGCCCTTCCTGAAGCACTGTGACCGGATCGCAGCTCTCACGTCAGGAGAGCAGCAGTGTGTGTAGAGGTTGAAGGCAATTTGGGTGCACTCCCAGTTTTTCCCTGAGCCGGCAAGACAAAAATTAGCAATCGGTTCAGCTGCAGTGTAGTGTCATATTTTGGCACGGATCCCACAATCACGTGCGATTAGCTGACCCCAATGCCAGGGCCCCTCCTGTCTACAAGCTCACAAGCCTGCTCTGCAGCAACACAGCTCAGGGCATGGCTCCTGCTCAGCTCTGCAGATATCGCAGCCTGCGGCAACTTTTAAAGTAGGGTTTGCTCCTCAGGGGAAGAAAAGAGTAAAAGGCTTAGGCAATGCCAGCCATATTTCCAGAAATGGACTAGAAAGCACCTGATGTCCTAGGCCAATTCAAACTGTTTAAACAGAGGATTGAACTCTTCTTCCTCGACCACAAAGCTGTGGATGTCGAGAAGCAGGTGATAAAAATTAGGATTGTCATAGGAAACAAAGTTCTGTACAGAATCAACACCTCTGGTTTATCTGATGCTGGCCAGAAGGATCCATCAAAGAAAGCTATGGGCAACATAGAAAGTCAGTTTAAGATTAAAGTTAATTTCCGAGTACACCACCTGGAACTCATGTGGTATAGACAGAAAGCCACTGAGAGATTGGACGACTTTGTTAACTAATGCAGACAGAAAGTAAAAGAATGCTAGAGCAGGCAGCACTCAAACCACAGAACTACTCCACCCAGAGGCAAAAGGAGGCAAGACACTTCCATGCATTGCCAAAAACATAGATCCATCCACGAAATGGGGGAACTTATGACCAAAGTGGATGAGGTGAATCAACGTGAAGACACTACAGCTATTTCACACGATCACCTTAGTGGAACAGGTCCATTTCGTTAACAAAACGGAAGATTTTTCAAAAATCCAGATCGCCTGCCCCAATAAGGCTGGACGGCATCGACTGAGGGTGAAGATTGATGCAGGTGCAAGTGCCAACACTTCACCTTTCTGCAATCTCAAGGAAATGTACTACGAGACATGGAAGTCTGTGGTCCAACCCATAAGTGTGAAACTTACATCATACAGTGGCTCGACAATAAAGTGCCTAGGTTTCCTAGACCTGGAATGGCGGTACAAAGAGTCAACATGGTCTACTCAGATATTCTACATAGTGGATGTAGCAGGGTTGCCGGTGTGCAACTAATTTAACATGGTCACCATCCATCAGTTGACCCAATCAGAAGACCACAGCAGTCAAAACAGGTGCACACCCACTGGATCAGTACAAGACTTCCAGAGGTTGTACTCAGACTGGTTTGACACAGGTGGTGGAACTCCACTTTCTTCTGTTTCTTTGGTCCAGTACAGCATTCCGAGAGAGGAACTTGAAGCTGAGCTCGACAGCGAGCCTATCATTGATCCATGTGATGCTTCATCAGCATCTGAAGAGTCTCCAAAGAGAACAAGACACCCCTATGAAATCTGACAGCATAGGGAGAGTATCTGATGAAAAAGTCTGAACAATGGACAACCAGCAAGAATCAGATCGTCAGGCTCGGGCTGATAAGTGGCAAGTAACATTCACACCACACAAGTGTCAGGCAATGACTATCTCAAAAAAGGGAGAATCTAACCATCTCCCCTTGACATTCAATGGCATTACGACTGCTGAATCACCCACTATCTGCACCCTGGGGGTTACCATTGACCAGAAACTGAACTGGAGTAGCCATATAAATACTATGGCTACAAGAGCAGGTCATTGACTGGGAATCCTGCAGCGAGTAACTCACCTCCTGACTCCCCATAGCCTGTCCACCATCTACAAGGCACAAGTCAAGAGTGTAATGTAATACTCTCCACTTGCCTGGATGGGTGTAGCTCCAACAACACTCAAGAAGCTCGACACCATCCAGGACAAAGCAGCCCACTTAGAGTCATAGAGTCATACAACACAGAAACAGGACCGTCGGCCCATCATTTCTGTGCCGGCCATCAAGCACCTAACTATTCTAATCCCATTTTTCAGCACTTGGCCTGTAGCCTTGTACGTTATGGCATTTCAAGTGCTCATCTAAATACTTCTTAAATGTTGTGATGGTTCCTGCCTCGGCCACCACTTTAGGCAATGTGTTTCATATTCCAACCACCCTCTGGTAAAAATTTGTTTTCCTCAAATCCCCTCTAAACCTCCTGTCCCTTACCTTAAATCTATGCCCCTGACTATTGACCCCTATGCTAAGGAAAAAGTTTCTTCCTATCTATCCCAGCAATGTCCCTCATAATTTTGTATACTTCAATCAAGTACCCCCTCAGCCTTCTCTGTTCCAAGAAAAACAATCCTAGCCTATCCAGTCTCTCTTCATAGCTGAAATGCTCCAGCCCAGGCAACAGCCTGGTGAATCCCCTCTG
The DNA here is from genome assembly GCF_036365525.1 of Heterodontus francisci. Classification (NCBI taxonomy): domain Eukaryota; kingdom Metazoa; phylum Chordata; class Chondrichthyes; order Heterodontiformes; family Heterodontidae; genus Heterodontus; species Heterodontus francisci. Next base: position 45,908,606 of record NC_090375.1, read on the forward strand.
CACCCTCTCCAGTGCAATCACATCTTTCCTATAGTGTGGTACCCAGAACTGTACATAGTACTCCAGCTGTGGCCTAACTAGCGTTTTATACAGCTCCATCATAATCTCCCTGCTCTTATATTCAATGCCTCCGCTATTAAAGGCAAGTATCCCATATGCCTTCCTAACCACCTTATCTACCTGTGCTGCTGCCTTCAGTGATCTATGGACAAGTACACCAAGGTCCCTCTGACCTTCTGTACTTCCTAGGGTCCTACCATCCATTGTATATTCCTTGTATATTATAGTCCATTCCTTCACTGTCGCTGGATCAAAATCCTAGAACCACTGCAGTCCATCTGGTGCACACCCGCAGTGCTGTTATGGAGGGAGTTGCAGGATTTTGATCCAGTGACAGTGAAGGAAAGGTGATTATATTTCCAAGTCGGGATGGTGTGTAGCTTGGAGGGGAACTTGCAGGTGGGGGTGTTCCCATGTGTCTGCTGCCCTTATCCTTCTAGGTGGAAGAGGTTGTGGGTTTGGAAGGTGCTGTAGAAGGAGGCTTGATGAGTTGCTGCAGTGCATCTTATAGATGGTACACTATGGTGGAGGGAGTGAATGTTGAAGGTGGTGATTGGGGTACCGATCAAGTGGGCTGCTTTTTCCTGGAGGGTGTTGAGCTTCTTGAGTGTTGATGGAGCCGCACTCATCCAGCAAGTGGAGAGTATTCCATCACACTTCTGACTTGTGCCTTGTGGATGGTGGACAGGCTTTGGGGAATCAGGAGGTGGGTTACTCGCCACAGGATTCCCTGCATCTGACCTGCTCTTGTAGCCACAGTATTTATGTGCTGGTCCAGTTCAGTTTCTAATTAATGGTAACCCCCAGGATGTTGATAGCGAGGGATTCAGCAATGGTAATGCCATTGAATGTCAAGCAGAGATGTTTAGATTCTCTCCTGTTGGAAATGGTCATTGTCTGGCACTGTGTGGCGTGAATATAACTTGCCACTTATCAGCCCAAGCCTGGATGTTGTCCAGGTCTTGCTGCATCTGGACACAGGATGCTTCAGTATCTGAGGAGTTGCAAATAGTACTGAACATTGAGCAATCATCAGCGAACATCTCCACTTCTGACCTTATGGTGGAGGAAAGGTCATTGATGAAGCAGCTGAAGATGATTGGGCCTAGGACACTACCCTGAGGAACTCCTGCAGTGATGTCCTGGAGCTGAGATGATTGACCTCCAACAACCACAACCATCTTCCTTTGTGCGAGGTATGACACCAACCAGTGGAATGTTTTCCCCTTAGTTCCCAATGACTTCAGTTTGGGTATGGCTCCTTGATGCCCTACTCAGTCAAATGCTGCCTTGATGTCAAGGGCAATCACCCTCACTTTACCTCTTGAGTTCAGCTCTTTTGTCTATGTTTGGACCAAGGCTGTAATGAGATCAGGAGCTGAGTGGCCATGGCAGAACCAAACTGAGCATCAGTGAGCATGTTGTTGCTATTTGAGTGCTGCTTGATAGCACAGTCAACAACACCTTCCATCACTATGCTGATGATCAAGAGTAAACCGATAGGGCAGTATTTGGTCAGATTGGATTTGTCCTGATTTTTACGAACAGGACATACCTGGGCAATTTTCCACATTGTCGGGTGTATGCCTGTGTTGTATCTGTACTGGAACAGCTTGTCTAGGAGCTCAGCTTGTTCTGCAGCACAAGCCTTCAATACTAAAGCTGGGATGCTGTCAGGACCCATAGTATTTGCAGTATCCAGTGCCTTTCGCTGTTTCTTGATATTACATGGATTGAATTGAATTGGATGAAGACTGGTATCTGTAAAAGCCCAAAGTTTGGATGGAGAGGCCCTTGCAGCAGCCATCTCTCTCTACAGTCGGCCCCAAACACTGACCTGCTGAAGGCCTCAGCCAAAGCCATCAATTAGAGTCATAGAGTCATAGAGTTATACAGCACAGAAACAGGTCCTTCAGCCCATCATGCCCATGCCAGCCATCAAGCACCTATCTATTCTAATCCCATTTTCCAGCACTTGGCCCGTAGCCTTGTATGCTATGGCATTTCAAGTGCTCATCTAAATAATTCTTAAATGTTGTGAGGATTCCTGCCTCTACCACCCCTTCAGGCAGTGTGTACCAGATTCCAACCACCCTCTGGGTGAAAACATTTTCCTCAAATCCCCTCTAAACCTCCTGCCCCTTACCTTAAATCTATGCCCATTGGTGATTGACCCCTCCGCTAAGGGAAAAATTTTCTTCCTATCTATCCTATTCTTGTGTGGCAATAGCACCGGAGCTTCCTCACTCACACAGGTGGGCTCCATCATGGCAGAAATTCCACTGGAAGCTCATTGTACACGACCCAGCAACATTGGCCACATTTTGACCAGATAACAAGGGTCAATTGGAAGGACTTCTCTGTCAAACTGCAGCCCAAAGAAGAGCATTCCTCCACCCACCCAGATATTAGTTGAAACTATGCAAAATTGGAACTCTAATATGTAGAAAAGAGTCACTTGACCCATGTAAATAAGGCCCAATTATAGTAATTATGGTAAAGAGGAGAGAATGACAGTGAAAGCAAGCTCATTTTAGTTACAGTTCAGTACAGATGTGAGAAGCATCAAACTGATCCTTCTGCAGAAACCTACAGCTCTTGAATGTACACCTCTTGAATGACCCCTGAGTTTTTACCTCCACTACCCTACCTAGAAAACCTCCTGATCTCTCCCTTCCTGACTCTATATCCATTTCCTTATTTATTTCTGCTTTATGAAGTGTTTTGGGCAGTTTTCATGTGAAAGGTGCTGTTCAAATGCAAGTTGTTGCTGCTACAAGTATTAATCACTCCTTGTGTGAGTCACATTCTGTAACAGTCCTAAACATGCCCTTTTTCAGTTTGTACCTATGTCCCCTTGTCCTATAGTTGTGCATTACCTTAAGATAGTGACTTAAATTGACCATTTCTATTCCACTTAGTACATTACATAACTTCCAAGGCTGAAGAGTCCAAGTTTTTCTAACCTTCCCTCACTGACACTCAACATTTTTCTCTTGGTCTTTCTCTGTCCTTGGAACTCTCACCATAGCAATCAGCATGGTGACCTTTCTCCGCATTGATTCCAGAGGTTGGTGCCCATGATGAACAAAACGGAATGAAATGTTCAAGGTATGTGTCTGGCCCGAGCTCGGTACAGATTCAGCATGGCAATTTCCAGCAGCTTTGTTGTATCACTCTCACCTCTGAGTCAGAAGGTTGTGGGTTCGTCTCACTCTAGAGACGTGATCACAAAATCTAGGCTGTTTCTCCAAAGCAGTACTGAGGGAGTGCTACACTGTTGGAGTTGTTGTCTTTTGGTTGAACCAAGTGGACATAAAAGACCCCATGACACTATTACAATGAAAAGGAGGGGAACTCTGCCCAGTGTCCTGGCCAACATTTCTCCCTCAACCAAAATGAAAAACAAATTATTTGGTCATTATCACTTTGCTCTTTGTGGCAATTTGCTGTTTGCAAATTTGCTACTGCACTCCCTCCATTACAACAGCACTTAGGGACATCCTGAGGTCATGAAAAGGCATTACATAAGTGAAAGTTTTTCTTTCTATAATTTGTACATTTGTAATGATCTTTTGACAGTACTAAGAACATAAAATATGAAATATGATAAGCTCATTTCACCAGTGAAGTATATCACTTCTGCAGGCTATGTAAAATTAGCCCTCCCTGGTCTAGGATCACTGAAGCCAATAGTGGCACTCCATTACTGCTAGGGTGCGGATCAGCTAAATTCAGCACATACTGGCTATCAAGCCGGTCCAGCCAGTACACAAAGCCAACTGGGGACTGCATTTATCTTTCCTTTGACTTTCATTTCTTTTCAAGTTGCATTTTTACAGATCTTCACATAATCAGCATGCAATTGCTGGCTCATATTATCCTCACGTATACCCCACCACAAGCCATTGTTTGCCTCTGCTCCCCTCTGCCACCCTGCTGTGACAGTGTAGTTAATAACCCTATAAAACCAATGTAATTGTAAAACAGAAGCAGAGCAAAACTAATCTTTGCCATTAATGCAAATGAGCAGCACTTTTATGTAGTCTATTACCAGAGGACATGGAAGCATACTTTTATGTCTTGCACGTTGACCTTAAAAAATGTTGCACAGTAGTGAAGGATACGATTTATCACATAGTTAAAGGGCTAGATTGGCTAATTAACTAGCTTCAGAAGAGTTCCTCTTTAAGGAAGCCTCATTTCATCTTGCCCATACTTCCTTTGAATAGATGAGGAAATATATTGATGTATTAAGTGGACACAATGCAGTCTTTTTCTGTTCTCCTCGGCTTTTTGTTTTCATTGTTCATTTCACCCCACAAGTACTGGGAAGTGAGAGTCACAATGGGGCTATTACCTGGCAATCATAATGTTTCTTTACAAACTCATTTCACGTTTGAATGTTGTGCTCATTTGCCATTTCAATGCTCAAGTACCCCCGATCGTGGTTAAGTGTGCAATAATGATCCTTCTGTTGTGCCCCAGAAACGTTTCCCTGACTCCCAGCTTTAGAAGGGGCTCTTTCATGTCCCATTTCCATTTCTATTCCTACATCAACCATACAGTGGCCTATTATGTAAAATTATCAATTTAGGTACAGTTTGGCATTCTGCTCCAAAACCCACTAGAAACCTAGATAAGACCTCCAAGTCTCAATTCAAATAGGATCCTGACAGATAGAAGAGACTTTCATCTCTGACCTTGATTTGAATTGAAGACCCAGAAGTAAAAAACATTCCCGAACCCGCATAGCACGCAGTTTTCCTGTTTAATCGTTTTTTTAAATAGGTCACAGTGATGTGTCACTCGATAAAGATCTTAAGATCTGAAGTGCTTTGATGATGCTTTTCAAGAGATTTGTTGTATAAATATCAGTCTTTCTTTAGAATAACACACAGGCTGGAATACTTTTTTTTAGTGGATAGAAGTGGAATTGCCATCAGTTTGATAGGGAAAACACAATGGGCTCAAAAATTGTGTGAGTGGACGCATCCCACATAAGTCCTGGAATTCATTTTCGCTGACACTTAGGTTTGTAGAGTGAGGGAATGCAGCCGCCAAAACCAGGCCTTTAACGCTGAACAGCACATCTTGTGCACCTCTCAACTTAAGAGGCTACACAGTGCGCTGTACATTACTGGCTGAGTGGAAGGGGGTTTTCAAACCCCATCCAGATATAATGAAGGAGCTCCCCATGGACCCTCCCCCCCCCGCAACCCGCTTTTACTAAGGAACCAGTCCTACTTAAAAAAAATGGAACCTTTATCTTTGGTGCTACAGAGCAGGAAACCCTCCCCCTCTCTCTCCTGTACCCACTCACACCCCAATGCTCCTATGGGATCTGCTTGTGCTGGGATTGGAGGTCGATGTGCTTCTTCTCACTCGTCGTACTGGCCTCTGATTATATGCCCTTGTAGGCTGAGGGGTTGATTAACTCCTGGCATTAGGAGCCACCATCCTTGACCCCACTCCCTCTTACCTGCAGGAACTCCCAGAAATGGTGGGGACCTGGCATAACCTCAGAGGAAACTCAGCTTTGAGGTTTTTCCCGACATTACTGTTTCACATAGCAACTGTCAGAGCCGCTAAGCACATTGCACTGTTGAACTACAAGAAAGCCCCCAGCGAGTTAACATCCGTAGCACTTAAAGCAGCCAGAAGCACTGCACAATGAACAGCCAGGCGCTGTGCAAATGACTACTGGCAACACCTATGCAGTCATATTCAGCTGGCCTCAGACAGAGGAATGTATGATGGCATTAAGAGAGCTTTTGGGCCAACCATCAAGAAGATCACCCCCCTCAAATCTAAATCAGGGGACATAATCACTGACCAACGCAAACAAATGGACCGCTGGGTTGAGCACTACCTAGAACTGTACTCCAGGGAGAATGTTGTCACTGAGACTGCCCTCAATGCAACCTCTACCAGTCATGGATGAGCTGGACATACAGCCAACCAAATCAGAACTCAGTGATGCCATTGATTCTCTAGCCAGTGAAAAAGCCCCTGGGAAGGACAGCATTACCCCTGAAATAATCAAGAGTGCCAAGCCTGCTATACTCTCAGCACTACATGAACTGCTATGCCTGTGCTGGGACGAGGGAGCAGTACCTCAGGACATGCGCGATGCCAATATCATCACCCTCTATAAAAACAAAGGTGACCACGGTGACTGCAACAACTACTGTGGAATCTCCCTGCTCAGCATAGTGGGGAAAGTCTTTGCTCGAGTTGCTCTAAACAGGCTCCAGAAGCTGGCCGAACGCGTCTACCCTGAGGCACAGTGTGGCTTTCGTGCAGAGAGATCGACCGTTGACATGCTGTTCTCCCTTCGTCAGATACTGGAGAAATGCCCCGAACAACAGATGCCCCTCTACATTACTTTCATTGATCTCACCAAAGCCTTTGACCTCGTCAGCAGACGTGGTCTCTTCAGACTACTAGAAAAGATTGGATGCCCACCAAAGCTGCTAAGTATCATCACCTCATTCCATGACAATATGAAAGGCACAATTCAACATGGCGGCACCTCATCAGACCCCTTTCCTATCCTGAGTGGCGTGAAACAGGGCTGTGTTCTCGCACCCACACTTTTTGGGATTTTCTTCTCCCTGCTGCTCTCTTGACATGCGTTCAAGTCTTCAGAAGAAGGAATTTTCCTCCACACAAGATCAGGGGACAGGTTGTTCAACCTTGCCCGTCTAAGAGCGAAGTCCAAAGTACGGAAAGTCCTCATCAGGGAACTCCTCTTTGCTGACGATGCTGCTTTAACATCTCACACTGAAGAGTGCCTGCAGAGTCTCATCGACAGGTTTGCGGCTGCCTGCAATGAATTTGGCCTAAGCATCAGCCTCAAGAAAACGAACATCATGGGACAGGACATCAGAAATGCTCCATCCATCAATATTGGCGACCACGCTCTGGAAGTGGTTCAAGAGTTCACCTACCTAGGCTCAACTATCACCAGTAACCTGTCTCTAGATGCAGAAATCAACAAGCGCATGGGAAAGCCTTCCATTGCTATGTCCAGACTGGCCAAGAGAGTGTGGGAAAATGGCGCACTGACATGGAACACAAAAGTCCGAGTGTATCAAGCCTGTGTCCTCAGTACCTTGCTCTATACAGCGAGGCCTGGACAACGTATGATAGCCAAGAGCGACGTCTCAATTCATTCCATCTTCGATGCCTCCGGAGAATACTTGGCATCAGGTGGCAGGACCGCATCTCCAACACAGAAATCCTCGAGGCAGCCAACATCCCCAGCTTATACACACTACTGAGTCAGCAGCGCTTGAGATGGCTTGGCCATGTGAGCTGCATGGAAGATGGCAGGGTCCCCAAAGACACATTGTACAGCGAGCTCGCCACTGGTACCAGACCCACCGGCCGTCCATGTCTCCGCTTTAAAGACGTCTGCAAACGCGACATGAAGTCCTGTGACATTGATCACAAGTCGTGGGAGTCTTTGGCCAGCGTTCGCCAGAGCTGGCGGGCAGCCATAAAGGCGGGGCTAAAGTGTGGCGAGTCGAAGAGACTTAGCAGTTGGCAGGAAAAAAGACAAAAGCGCAAGGGGAGAGCCAACTGTGTAACAGTCCCGACAAATACATTTTTCTGCAGCATCTGTGGAAGAGCCTGTCACTCTAGAATTGGCCTTTATAGCCACTCCAGGCGCTGCTCCACAAACCACTGACCACCTCCAGGCGCTTACCCATTGTCTCTCGAGACAAGGAGGCCAAAGAAGAGAGGAAGAAGAAGACTATTTCACACTCAAGTGACTTGTTGGCATGAATGAACCTTTGTGGCGTGCATTGTTAAACATAGGGGAAGAACTTCCCTATGGCTTTGCAGGGGCAAAAGATGCCATTTAAGGGCAGCAATTAAAAACAGTCATGGTCATAAAGGTTAGAATTAGGATGATTAATCATCTGCTCAAACATCAGCACTGTTTATGCAAGGACTGAAAAGCTGAGAAAAAAAACTGCTGTTATCATCGTTGTGTATTTAAAAATCCATTCTTCTTTGATAAAGCGTTCTGCAATATATTATTTGTTTACGCATGAAGTAACGTGATAGGTAATGAGAGACTGCCACCTGCATCGCTTGCAGCCTTGTCAAGCTTTTTATTCCCCTCGTGATTTTCTCTTATTGGAGGTGCTGACTTTGTGCAGCTGGCCAATTCAATAGATGCGCAGTCCAATCCTTGCCTAAGTATCTATTATTCAAGTGTGAACTTGACAGTGAGCATCACCAGGCATTTGGGGCATCATTGCCAAGCCCAATCCTATCTTCAGCCAAAGCCCAACCATGCGATCTACCAACAGATGGTCACTGGATGATGATCAGAAATGGGAACTGTGGGAAATTTTCCTCTCTTTACCCAAAGGCCAATTGTAACACACCCACCTCTACTCCAGTTAAAATAGAATAACACAGCACAAACTTGGGATCATTCCCAGAGCATTACTGACCAGTGTGGATCAGTTACTCAATCTTAAACTAAGTCACTGAGGCATCTTGGATTCTGGGTACTGTCTGTGCGGAGTTTGCAAGTTCTCCCTGTGACCGCGTCGGTTTTCATCGGTTGCTCCGGTTTCCTCCCACAGCCAAAGACTTGCAGGTTGATTGGTAAATTGGCCATTATAAATTGCCCCTAGTATAGGTAGGTGGTAGGGAATTGTGGGGATGCGGTAGGAATATGGGATTAATGTAGGATTAGTATAAATGGGTGGTTGATGGTCGGCACAGACTCGGTGGGCCAAAGGGCCTGTTTCAGTGCTGTATCTCTAAAATAAAAAAATAAATAAAAAATAAATAAATAAAATGAAATAAAATAAAAAAATAAAAAATAAAAAAAATCTTCTGAGAGGGATTTTCAACCTTAGGACAAAATAAGGTTTCAAACATCTTAAGGATGTTTTTGAAAAATCTAGTTTACCATTATATGATCAAGCCTAGCTATAAAACTGTTTTTGTGTCATTGAGTACCTTTGTTAATAGTTTTACTTGGAGCTTGTTTTCAAAAGCCTGAGCTTTTCATTTATATTTTTCCACCTGTCACTTAAGGGAATTATCAATTATCCATGGGCCTGCAGCTTCTAAGATGCTACAGTCTGCCTGTGTACCGTGTGGAGACTTTTCCAGTATGCAACATTTTAATTCTATTAGTATAAGTGGAAATGTGCCATTTTTCAAATTGTAACAAGATTTCTCAGTTTCTTTGTTTGTTCCAAATGATTTGAAAGCATGTCTGCAAAATGAGTTTGGAACAAGCATTTTTGAGTGAAAGTTTCATTTGAAAACTATTATCAGCTGCTTTGTTTATTCTTATTCTAGGTAAACCTAGATTATAGAGGGATGGGCAGATGGATTAAGAAAGAATGATTGCTCAAGGTTGCCTTTCAACATCTTGTTTCAACCAGGTGAGAAAGGTGTCTTGGGATTCGTTTCAGCCTTCACCTGGTCTTACCATAACAGCGTTTAATTTTAAACACATCATGTTTTTAGCTCTCCCTTGTTCACTGCTTTCCAATTATAAGGCAAAGAAACCATCACAAACAGGTTTTCTTAGGTTTAAAGAAGAAAGATTGAAATTTATTAAACTTAAACTTAAACTCTAATTCAGTTGATGCCTACAGATACACAACATGCCCATGTTGTGGGCTCGCATGCATACGCGACACACACATGCAAATAGAGACAGAAAAGAGCAGAAGAAAAATAAAGTGAAATGTTTGAGGCAATATCTGAAGATCTCACTGTAGAGTCCTTGATTGTAGGTAGTTCTTGCTTTTCGTTGGGGCCCAATATTCTTCTGAAACCTTGTTTGCTGTAGGAGACTTTTCTCTCTTGGGGTTCATGCGTCTTATGTGGATTCAGAGGCTTCTGAGAAAGAGATGGGGGCAGACAGGAGCAATCTTCTCAGTCCAGGAGCAAAAAGTCTTTCTGAGTTCAAACTGTTCGTACAATTCAGAAAACCCCAGGTTGCCAAGCAGGTTAGTCATATGAATAACTGGTCTGACCATGTCTTGGATTGTATCACCTTATCAGTCTCTGGAATGCTCCTCTTACACACAATACCTGGTGATCACAATCCATTGTGGGTTGAATGTGTAAGGGAATGGTCCTTTGTCCTTCCGATCACCGTCTGTTAATATGCAAATGTCTTTTCCAGCTACGGCTGATCTGTTTAACAAGTCCTTTCTTCACTCCAGTAACTGTTTAAAATCAATGTTCATGACAAAATTAATGTGCCTCATTCTTGGCAGTTGGGGGCCTAGCATAACAATCTTTTGATACATCTTGTTGAAGATAAGTAAACAATACTCCTATGGCTATACCACCTGAAAACGGCAACCTGAAAGAAATGCACTGAATCCAGGAAAAACAGGTTATGCCACAGTTTCTGCCTTCGCAGAACTAGAAATCCTCTGGGATCTGCCTTAGCCAGGACTGGAATTATTGCTGTTATTTAATTATCTTACAGGAGCCAATCATACTCCAGATATTTTTGGTGTCATAACATTCAAAGTCACACAGGATAATAGTGGAAATAGTGGGAAAATGGTGCTGTGAGGACTACTGCCTCCTCATCATTCTGGCAGGGGATTCCCTCTCCCATTTGTTGACATCTGCTCCTTCTCCACCCACCACAGATGGCTGGGGGATGACGCATGGATCCCCAGCAGATTTTCCTTCTAGCATCCATGACACGGCTCCTTTCTGGGCCCTATCATGGGGCATTCTGTCCTGGGAAATGATGGTAAAACCCTGAGGTGCTGCCTTGGAGGAATAGGACAGTGTGTAGCCACATCCGCTCTTCCCATTGCACCTCCAACACTTACTGTTGAAGAACCCAAAAACAGGCAATTCCTTCATTGAGAAATTGGTCTGAATTTTAGCCCGGATTCAGCTCCATGTGTAGTATAACGTGTTATGTTGGACATTGGGTTGTTAATGGGTTAATTCTAAGTGGTTAATATGCTAATCATGCTGTGTACCTCATCACAGGAAGTGATGTAACACCACTGGGTTTGGATCCCTCGTGCAATCTCTTGAAAGATGTAAGCCACAGCAGTAGGATGTGTTTCAATAAAGCTCTTGTTTCTTTTAACCCATCAGACTCATTAGATATTCTATATTAGACTATCAGGGGAGCTGTTTTGAGGTTGGGAAACCTGGAAGAATGGGTTTCCTGAATGTTCTGCAGTTTTTAACTGCAGGGCTCCGATAAATTTTCTGTTGGCTTCCCTCTGCAGACAGCTAGAATGACAGGCTAGAGGACTGTTGGGCAGAAAGCCTGCAGCACAAGGTCGCAGGTACGTCTAGTGGGTGGCAGAGGCCGGGGGCGGATGGCGGGTGGTGGGGTTGAGGTGTTGAGTGTTACACAGATCATAGGTAAGATTCCAATCATAGACTGGGGTCTGCTGGTGGTCAGGGGAACAAATGATGACCAAACCTGCAGACAAGGGTGATGCTGTTATTGTATGGCGTACCGACCTCTACCTTGCAGAAGCTCAACGCCAACTCACAGACACCTCTTCCTACCTCCCTCTGGACCATGACCCCACCACCGAACATCAAGCCACCGTCCAAAGGACTGTCACTGACCTCATCTCCTCTGGAGATCTTCCCTCTACAGCTTCCAACCTCATAGTCCCGCAACCCCGGACAGCCCGCTTCTACCTCCTTCCCAAAATCCACAAACGGGACTGTCCCGGCAGACCCATTGTGTCAGCCTGCTCCTGCCCCACTGAACTTATTTCTTCCTATCTAGACTCTATCTTTTCTCCGCTGGTCCAGTCTCTTCCCACCTACATCCGTGACTCTTCTGACACCCTACGTCATTTTGACAATTTCCAGTTTCCTGGTCCCAACCGCCTCCTCTTCACTATGGACGTCCAATCGCTCTACACCTCCATCCCCCACCAGGATGGTTTGAGGGCTCTCCGCTTCTTCCTGGAACAGAGGCCCAACAGTCCCCATCCACCAACACCCTCCTCCGCCTGGCTGAACTTGTTCTCACATTGAACAACTTCTCCTTCAACTCCATGCATTTCCTCCAAGTAAAAGGTGTCGCTATGGGTACCCGCATGGGTCCTAGTTATGCCTGTCTTTTTGTGGGATATGTCGAGCATTCTTTGTTCCAGTCCTACTCAGGCCCCCTCCCCCAACTCTTTTTCCGGTACATTGATGACTGTATCGGTGCCGTTTCCTGCTCCCGCCCCGAACTAGAAAACTTTATCAACTTTGCTTCCAATTTCCACCCTTCTCTCACCTTTACATGGTCCATCTCTGACACTTCCCTTCCCTTCCTCGACTTCTCTGTCTCCATCTCTGGGGATAGGTTGTCTACCAATATCCATTATAAGCCCACTGACTCCCACAGCTACCTCGACTACACTTCTTCACACCCTACCTCCTGTAAGGATTCCATTCCATTCTCCCAGTTTCTCCGTCTCCGACGCATCTGCTCTGATGATGCTACCTTCCATGACGGTGCTTCTGATATGACCTCCTTTTTCCTCAACCGAGGATTTTCCCCCACTGTGGTTGACAGGGCCCTCAACCGTGTCCGACCCATTCCCCGCACCTCTACCCTCACCCCTTCCCCTCCCTCCCAGAACCATGACAGGGTTCCCCTTGTCCTCACTTTTCATCCCACCAGCCTCCATATCCAAAGGATCATCCTCCGCCATTTTCGCCACCTCCAGCGTGATGCCACTACCAGTCGCATCTTCCCCTCCCTTCCCCTGTCAGCATTCCGAAGGGATCGTTCCCTCCGCGACACCCTGGTCCACTCCTCCATTACCCCCACCACCTCGTCCCCGTCCCAGGGCACCTTCCCTTGCAATCGCAGGAGGTGTAATACCTGCCCATTTACCTCCTCTCTCCTCACTATCCCAGGCCCCAAACACTCCTTTCAGGTGAAGCAGCGATTTACTTGTACTTCTTTCAATGTAGTATACTGTATTCGCTGCTCACAGTGTGGTCTCCTCTACATTGGGGAGACCAAGCGCAGACTGGGTGACCGCTTTGCGGAACATCTCCGCTCAGTCCGCAAGCAGGACTCTGAGCTTCCGGTTGCTTGCCATTTCAACACTCCCCCCTGCTCTCATGCTCACATCTCTGTCCTGGGATTGCTGCAGTGTTCCAGTGAACATCAACGCAAGCTCGAGGAACAGCATCTCATCTACCGATTAGGCACACTACAGCCTGCCGGACTGAACATTGAGTTCAATAATTTCAGAGCATGACAGCCCCCCACTTTACTTTCATTTTTAGTCATTTTTAGTTATTTTTTCTTTCTTTTTTTTTTACATTCCTTGTTACATTTTTTACAATGTTATTTTGGAATTAATTTCATTTCATCTTAGTTTGTTCAGTTTGCTTACCCACTGTTTTTTTCAGGTTGTTTTTCTTCAGGTGTGCACTTGCTGCTGTTCAATATTCAGTATATTCACACCTAATCTGTACTAATGCTTTGTCTTTCAACACACCATTAACATATTGTTTGCCTTTGCTCCGTGACCTTTTGGTCAGCTATGTGGCCTGGTCCAATCTGCACCTTCTCCTTTGTTATCTCTTGCCCAACCCCCACCTCACTTGTTTATAATCTGTGACTTTTCTAATATTTGTCAGTTCCGAAGAAGGGTCGCTGACCCGAAACGTTAACTCTGCTTCTCTTTCCACAGATGCTGCCAGACCTGCTGAGTGATTCCAGCATTTCTTGTTTTTGTTTCAGATTTCCAGCATCCGCAGTATTTTGCTTTTATATAAATGATGACCGGAGGTGGTCTGATGGTGGTCGGTGGGAGCAGATGGTAGTCAGAGGGAGGGGGTTATCCGATGGTGGGGGTGGGAAGCAGACAAATTGGGGTGGTGAGAGAGGGTGGGTGGTTTAATGGGTAGCTTGTTGGGCCTGGAGGAAGCTACACTTCTACAGTCCTGGGAAACCTGAGCTACATGAGTAAAAGACAGTGGCCAGAATTTTACAGTGGGTGGCCGGGAGCCGGACTCCAACATAAATGTCGGTGCCGAACCCACTTCCGCCCAGCCTGGGGATCCGTCCCGTATTTTACGGATCCCCAGGCTTTAATTGGCCCGAGGCGGGATTTCCACCCACTTGAGGGAGGAGGTCCCACCTCAGTGAGCTGTCGGCCAATCAGCGGGCCGGCAGCTCTTAGTCTCAGCAGCGCCACCGGAGCAGTGGCCACTGCTGGGACTGCAGCCCAGCCAACTGAGGAGGATACCAAGGAGCCTGGACTGAAGGTAACTTTCAGTTGCCTCACCAGGGGAATTGGTCGTGCCCTGGTGAGGCTAGGGTGGTTGTTTGGGGGGAGGGGGGGTATCTTGGATCCCGGGGTTGGGTTGGGTTGGGAGGCGGGGGCGGCCCTCAATCGGGCACCCTGTGCCCGATTGCCAGGCCACCCCCCCCCCCCCACCACCGGCCCGGCGTGCGGAAAGGCCAGCAGCTATAGCTGGGCGGCCTTTCACAACCCCGGCACACCTGCTTGCCACTGGTAAAATACCCGTGGAGGCGGGGGAGGGCCATTAAGTCGCCGTTAAGTGGCCACTTAAGGATCTTGATTGGCCTCGGGCAGGCGGGCCGCTTCTCAACCCCCGTCCCCCCGCCAGACCTCTGTAAACATAGTCGGAGATGGAATCGGAGTGGTTAGGCCTCCCGGAGCCTGCCGCTCAATTTTACGCCACCCCCACGCCACCATCCAACCCGCTGGGGCGGCCAGTATGACTGTTAAAATGAAGACAGTCAGTCTCATTATAATATTTAAATGACCAACCCACCTCCCACAAGTAGATTGGTCGCACCCACCCCACCCCCAAATCCCACCTCTGTTAAAACTAGTAGTGGGCAGGTTCAAGGTGGATTGGATTCCTGTTTCAGGTTTTTTGAATTCTAACCTCTGGCATGACCCCAACCTACTGTTTTTGTGAATTAATATTCAGCCCATTGTTTCTGATCTTCATGCCGCTTCTGCCCTTTACAGGTCCATCACTGGCCTTCTCATGTTTCAGCAGTCTTCCCACAGTAGCACCAGCAAGACTCTTTGCACTGGCGAACTCATTCTTGCCAGCGCAAATCCTGCTAGGAGCCAGGCTGAGTACACGGGGGCACCCAGAAGTCCTGTTCCATTAGAATTCTATCCCAAAGAGATGCAAAGTAATCTTATTTTCAGACTGAGATGAGGATAAACTTCTTCATTCAGGGGGTTGTGAATCTTTAGAACTCTCTACCCCAGAGTGCTGTGAATGCTAATTCGTTGAATATATTCAAGGCTGAGAGCCATAGATTTTTGGGCTGTAAGGGAATCAAGCAGGGTAGAAAAGTGAAGTTGAGATCGAGGATCAGCCGTTATCATATTAAATGGCAGAGCAGGCTTGCAGGGCAGAATAGTCTATTCCTGCTCCTATTTCTTATGATTTTATATTCTTAAAATATTGAGTGCTTCTGAGTTGCAACCGAAAACATACAAGCACTTTCCAATTTGAAAGATTTGCCGACCAATCAGCAATTGAACTTGGATTTACCTGAGCCTTTGCTTGCCCAACAACAATTTAAGGTCTTTTTTGGAATTAAAGAGACAAAGGTCCTCTTAAAGCAGGCAAGAAAGATTTATTTAGTGTCTTTCATGACCACAGGATATCGCAAAAGCTGTACAATAAATGAAGTACTTTTGAAGTATAGTCACCGTTATGATATAGGAAACAAGGCAGCCAATATGCACAGAGCAAGGTTCAGCAATGAAATAAATGACCAGATAATGTTTTAATGATGTTGGTTGAGGGTTAAATATTGGTCAGAGTATGAGGAAGAACTCCCCTGCTCTTCTTCACAATAGTGCCATGGAACCTTTTATGTCCACCTGAGACGGCAGACAGGGTCTTGGTTTAATGTCTTAGCTGAAAGACAATGTTCATCATATAGTACAATGCTCCTATTGTTATAAAACAGCCTTTTATTCAGCATACCATGAGAAATGTCAACGGAGAATCTCCAATAATTTGTTATATATTGATTAATTTGTTGATTTGGATTTTAATATAATGAAATCATTTATTTACTTACAAAGTATCAGAATAAAATCATTTTCATACTTCGGGTGTATGGTTTTTTCATTTTTTTATTGGGGTCCATAAAGACAAAAACGGGGAGAGTATCCGGGACGTATAGGATGTAGGCATTACTGGCAAGACCAACATTTATTGTCCATCTCTAATTGGCCTTGAGAAGGCAGTGGTGAGGCGCCTTTTTGAACCTCTGCAGTCCGTGTGGTGAAGGTACTCCCATAGTGCTGAATTATAGCTTTTCATAGCAGTTTTTTTGGTACAAGTGAGTGGCTTGCGAGGCCATTTCAGAGGTCGGTTGCAGTCAACTACAATGCTGTGGATCATAGACCAGACCAGCTAAGGACAGCAGATTTCCTTCCCGAAAGGACATTAGTAAATCAGACAGATTTTCATGACAGTTTCATGGTCACCAACACTGATACTAGCTTTTTATTCCAAATGTATTTAATTAACCAAATTTAAATTCCGCAGTTGCCATGGTAGGATTTGAACTTGTGTCATTAATCCAGGCCTCTGGATTACTAGTTTAGTAAAATAACTCCTATGCTATCATCCCGCTGATTGTAGGCCATAACTTATGCTTTTTGCTCTCTCCTATGCCTATTACACACAGCAGTGAATACCAATTAATGTGCTGCAGAGAAGTACACAGTATGTAGCCTAAAGCCAATGTGAGACTAACATGGCCCTTGGCGCTGTATCTCCAAACATCTGTTACTTTAGTTAATATATGTAGCATGTCTGATTTGATTGTTCGCCTGCGATACAGTGTTTAAACAGATTAATGTAATAAGAAGGCCACACAGGTGAACAGATGGCAATTAAAAAAGACTGGTTCAGTGACATCAGAAAATAAATGTTACAGACTCACCCTGTGTCCTGTTAAAATATCTTCTCACAAGCTCAGGCGAGTGTAGAATGCTCCAATATATCTTTCATAATTTTCAGTGACAGTATTAATAACAGTTTTTTTTTATTGAGATCATGGATAAAATGTGCAGGACACCACCAAGACTGACTGAGGAAGACAAGAGACAACCTGGGGAGAATTTTCAATTTCCATCCAAAATGGGCATGAAGCCAGCATCAGGAAGCTTGAACCATTCTCGTGTCAAGCCTTCAGTTGAGACTCTGCTAAGCCGGCCCAGCATGTCGGGTCTGTGGAAGCAGAGAAAGGAGTGGGAGTGAGGGGGTTTCATGAGTTAACAGGAGGCCGGATTTGTTTTGGTAGCCCGATGGGAGGACTCCTGTTCTTCCCGTCCCCTAGAAGTACAAATGAAAGATGTCCTGGACTTTTTTTCTGAGCGACCTCCATAGTTATTATAATCACCACCATTACAAATGAGCAAAGCATGTAAGCTATACCCTCCATCTAATAAAACCTGAAATTATAACCGGCATTCTAGGACCAATGTGGAAACTTGGTTTACATATTTAAGCAGCCACCTGTCAGAAACCAGTGAGTAGGTTGCTTGCCCATTTACAGGGCCATCTAAAAATCGCATCAAGTGGGCCTTTGTCATCAATGTGTGGCCACCTGTCTCCCTGAACTGCCAGCTTCCTATTTTTCAGGTGAGAAATGGCATTTGAAAATCAGCTCCCCATCGGCCACAACCCATCCATAAGACAAATAAGCAAGCTTCCATTTAAAAATCGGCAGATTATTGAAGGAAAAGAAGGCAGAGGGAGAAGTAAGGGTTTCTAGACTCAAGTTCTGGGAAGAAATCAGCTCGAGGATGTGGAGAAGAAGAAAGACATATCTGGAACCTGGGAATCCAATGCAATTGGACGATTCAAGAACTAATTACTGCAGAAGTGTCGATTTTAGAAGAGGGTAAGGAGTTCCAGAGTTTTGAGCTGCTTTACTAGTAGGAAACATTTATACTGCCTTTGCTGGTTTTGCTGATCCGGTGTAATACTGTCTAGCCTACATGGCATAGAACCTGAATGAATGAGCCTAAGTTGCTAGTGACAAGCTTGCTATGTTTTTGTCCTTCCTAATTGTGAGATCACTCCTCGAGCATATAAATAGGAGACTTTCACCAGTGAAATTACAAATACTGCATCCAGAAGAAAGTGGGAGGTTAGCTCATGGTGCCATGTTATGTCTCAGTTACCAATTCCAATGCAGTGTCAATCAGTCTATACGCTGGATTATGTGTAAGGGGTGGGGCTCCCGGCCCCGGGCCGAAAAGGCGGAGGGAGCCCCGCCAATGAGTTTTTGCGCCCCCGCCCCCACCCTCTCAGAGCAATCCTCCGGTATTTTTCTATCAAAGTTTCATGAGCTGGGATCCCCGTCCATTTAAAGACAGCCAATCAGAGGGCTGGCAGCTCAGCAGTATTGACAGCGCCACTGGGAATGGTGGCCACTTCTGGTACTGCAGAGGCTTCGGATATAGGCCCAGTGCTGGAACCCTGGACCAGAGGTAGGTGAGGTGGGGTTGCAGGGGCCAGTTCAGAAGGCCCCGGGCAAGGGTGGGTGGTGAGGGGGTGATTGTGCAGTGCAGGGTGAGTGGGGGGGGGGGGGGTGCTCCTGGGGGTAGAGGGTGAAATGGCCACATATTGCACACGGAGGAGGGACCACACCTCAAAGCTCGGAGGGAGTGCGTCTCATGTTGCAAGGTGACCTCCCTGCATGGCGGAGGCCCTCCGCCGCTGGTAAGATCGCAGCAGCAACAGGAAGAGGCCCTTAATTGACCGTTAGTAGGCTGCTTAAGGGCCTCAAGGTGGGAAGGTGATTGTCAGCATATCCCACCCCTGGGAAGAGCGTTTGGCGATGGGGAGGCAATGGGCCCTCTGCAACCCCCCCCCCCACATTGTGATACTCCATGCCAGACCACCTCTGACCCTGCCTCAGGGTAGTCCATAAAATCCCAGCCTATGTGTGTGAATGATATCAACCTCAAGTGTCTTAAGGTTCAGTGGAGTTACAATGTATGGCACATGACCAAAATGTGTAGCATGTGCTTTTGATGATATGCAGTAACAAAATTCAAATAAAGCTTTTGTACTTTTGCTCAAAATTACTGGTAAATTGAAGGAAGAAAGAGCAAAAAAAATTATAATATCCTTCATAAATAAGCTGATAAGTATTTAACTCTGAAAATGGCACTGGTAACTTAATGTGTTGGGTAATTAAACACAGCTGATGGAAACAGCATGGAACATCCAGCAGGGAATCACTTTAAGTAAGGTATAGCACTTGAGAAATATGGTGATATCGATTTGCATTAATGGGATTTATGAAGCATGAAAAAATTATTCTGCTGGATCCAAGCACAGGATTCCATTGCTGAACAAATTATGAAGACATTGTAAGAAAATCTCATGGCAAGTGAGGGAGCCAAGTAAGGCAATTCAAGAACTGATCCGACCTGTGTCACTGAAAATCTAAATATAAGCTCTGTAATCTAAACATTGGTTCCTGAAAGACCAATCTGCTCCCATGCCCAAAGGCCTAGTTGTACCTTTCTACTACCAATGCTCAGGAAATTAAAGAAAAATTGAAAACTTGCCAGGAATGTCTTTCCATAAAGATTGACATACAGTTCAAAATCAGATCAGCATCGAATATCACAGTATAATTGAACAATGTCTTTGCTGTAATATACTTTCCCCAAAGACAAATCATCTTTACTGTATCGTAGAGGCTGTAGAAGGGATGAATCATATGCAGGTATGTCTCACCAAGATTCAAGTATTTCTGATGAGCAATGAAATTTGAATATATAAGAACTTAATAACAAAGGGATTGAACAATATGAAGGGGCAGTTGGCCCATCAAATCTGCTCCTTCCACAAACATGTTCAATCTACCCTATCATGAACTCTTATCCCACTTGCTTAATCTATGGAGAGAACGTTTAGCAAAATTAGTCCCTGATCCATTAAGCAAGTCTCCAGAATTTCTCCCCAAACCCATATCTCCATCAGTCAATCTTGCATGCTTGTTTTCTACAATTGTTGGTGACCCAGCTGCATATTGTCTTCTTTAAAAACAGACCAAAATAGACCATGGCCCCAAATGTTCTCATATTTTTCTGTGCAACAACAGTGTAACGATGGTTCAATGCCGATTTTAAATAGATGGAGGGAATTTGTACACTTGTGCTTAAAACTGATTTCTATGCTATGCCTGTGTTTCCTTGATTTTTTTTTGCACCAATTCAGTGAAAACCTTCACTGGTCATTAACATACCTCCAGTCCCATGCAGAGCTGTGATCGGGCTGTAAATTTATGTCAAATAAAGATGCCTTTTTTTTTTGTTAGATGTCAACCACATCTATCCCAACTTCACACCATGCACTCATTCTTGGAAGCAATTTAACCAATTCATAGCATTCTCCTTCCCAGCTAACTGTATCCCTCCCATGCACAATCAGCTGCTGAAGCATACACCAGTGATTTAATATACAGCTGTTCTTACTTATGATTCAGTGCCTTTGCTGAATGCTGTTGAGGTGTCTGTAAGGCTGAAGGTTTTCCAATAATGGAATGATTCCTACCA
The DNA here is from genome assembly GCF_036365525.1 of Heterodontus francisci. NCBI lineage: Eukaryota > Metazoa > Chordata > Chondrichthyes > Heterodontiformes > Heterodontidae > Heterodontus > Heterodontus francisci. Next base: position 45,929,266 of record NC_090375.1, read on the forward strand.
GTATTTATATATATATATCTCCAAAAACGTTGTTCCCAGGAAGGAAGGAAGTAGTATCAAAAGCCAAGAAACCCAATTGTCAACAACATGGCCACTGATGCTCATCACCTAGCTAATTGAAATCCATCTGTCGAAATTTCACACGTACCTAATGAATATTTCACTGCAGCGATAAAACTTCATCCAGTAGCCTTGTTATTTAAGGAGCGAAAAGCCTGAGGCTAGAGCACTCTATCAAATATCAAGTTTCTTCTCTGATGCCTGAACCTCCATTGCAGCACTAATATTAGCGCTTGTCTTATTTAGTCAATAAGTTATGTTGAATACATTAATATTGAATATGTTCCATTATTAATATTTTTCCTCTGCTGAAATCTTTCAAATCTGCTGCACATCAACAGTGATTAACAATTGGAATGGACTTCTAAGAGGGTGGTAGAGGGTGGAACCACTTACAAAACAATGGGGAGGCCTGTGGCTCTTTCTGGGCAGATGAGCTAAGGAAGGGCTGAATGGGCTTCCTGATCTGTATCTTTCTTGTGATCTTGTGAATAGCTATCATGATCAGTCAGACACAGAGCCTTCACTGGGACATTGGATTGTTTTGACTGGCATTCAGCGTTGTCAAAATTGAGTAAAAAGTAGGAATGATATTTATGATCAGCAAGAATGGCACAGATTATGAACCCATTTAAAGGCTGTGCTTATTATTAGGAGTGACACACTGCAAAAGAAGTGACGCTTTAAACCATAAAAAGTAATTGGCACTCCTAGTGTGTAACAGTTGATTCCGGGGAATTTGCTGCTTTTCCCTGCTGTGTTAAAAACTCAGCAAATAAATTTATTGAAGTGGGATTTAGCTACTACTTGCATGATCATCAAAAGAAGAAGAATCCTAAATGCCACAAATCTGAAAATTAAAATCAGAAAATGCATTTGAAAGAGAGGGAGAAAGAGACAGAAAAAGCAGGAAAGAGAAAGGGGAAAAAAGCATCAAGTGGGACCCTACATCAAAACTGACTTCCCCTCTCTCCCAGATACTGACTCACCTGCTCTGCATTTCCAGCATTTTCCACATTTCCTTTCTTGACCAGCTCCCCGCCACCAACACCCCACCCCCCCCCCCCTCCCCCACACACAACTCTGCCATTTATGGGGCTCTCCTTCGGGCATAGATCTGTCTTGGGTGGTTATGCAGACTGGGTGATAGCAAATCAGAAGCTCATTTGCACTGCCCCCAATTTGCTTTCCCCACTGACTTTAATAGAAAAGAAAATGGGTCGGATTATAAACGGGCTCAGACGGTTCACTATCGCCCAGTTTGCACTGCTGCCCAAGATGGCTTGATACCCCCTTACTTCAGATTCTATTCCTTGGAATGTTCTAGTTTGTAGGGACATATCGGCCTCCTTTTCTCTTTGTAATTGCTTTCCAATTTCCTTCAGCTTGATGACGACTTTTGGCTCAGTAATCTGCCAGAAGCTCGCAGCCACCACAACTAACAAATGGTGTTTCGCTGCCAGGGCTTTGCGCCAAGGCCTCTGTTGGATCTGTTAAGTAAGCTTTCTTTACTGATAATCAAAGCCAGAGTTCAGACATTCTTTAGTTGCCCTGTTGCAGCTAAAGCACCCAACACTTTGTCGAACCTTTATTTAAATTATAATGCTGCAGAACTTGAAAAACTCCTCATGAAAAATGGCAAATGATGGGGAGGGTTTGATTATTTGCTCTGCGTCCACTCGATACTGGCTTTAAGCTCCAAGTTTCCTTCATTTAGCATCCCATAGTTGAGAGAGAGAGAATAGAGTATTTCATCCCACCGGTTTATTTTAAAACCAGGGCACAGAGATTATAAACAGACCCCTCATTTAACGGAGTTTTACAAATCCAAAATAGATGGAATGAACCCTCCACTGTCAACAGATTTAGTCAATTGTATTTGTAAAGCATCTGAAGCATCATTATTATAATGACTTAATTTTTCCACTTGAACTCTTTGAATCTAAGATCTGACTCTTGAAAATTGGCAAAGGAAGCTGAATCAACCCCTATATTTAGAAACCTGGATGTAACAGTGTAGAAGCATTGATATAATTCAAACTGTCACCATGTCACAGCAACACCATCCTACTTGATGTTTTGTTATCATCCTGGGCTGCCAATTGAATCAAGCTTTTGGTGTAGTGTCAGATGAGATTCAGAGTACCATATGAGGATTATGTGAAACACGTGCCATTATTGTTAATGTCACCATGCAATTCGGTTGGACGACAGGTAAACTGATTAAAGAGTATACTTCTTTCACCCAATGGCCCCGTGATTAAGTCAACTCAGGTGATCTAGAGTAAAAAGGCAATGGATGAAATAAATACTTATCTTTTACCTCTATTACTGGGGCTCAAATCCAACCCAGGCAGATGGGGAGAAGGTCTCCGCTGATTGCTGGCTATAGGTGACCTTTATGATTTGGGTTTGTGGAGGATCAGTCCAGTTTCTAGTGTGAATAGGTCTACAGCCCAAAACTACTGCTAAATTGACCCTAATTGTACTGCCTGAATGGGTAGTGAAACCAGATTCCATAGTAACTTTCAAATGGGAATTGGATAAATACTTGAACTGGAGAAAATTGCAGCCCTATGGGGAAAAAGCGGGTGAAGTTGGAGACCTCTTTTAAAGAAACAGCACAGGCATGATGGGCCAAATGGCCTCCTTCTGTGCTGTTTGATTCTATGAATTGGCAATGTTATTCAGGCAGAATGCTTGATGTGGGAAACAGTCCTGAAGATGGTGCTCTTCTGAAGTCAGCGTGAGACATGAGTGGGAAATTTTTTCTTAAGCCGTAGCAATAGAGAATCTGTAGATGATTTTACACACTTCCCGATTTTCTATTCCAATAACTTCAGGCAATTTCATCCCCATTGTTGGAGCAGAATAGGGGGATATTCACTCTGCATCTGACTGCGTGATACTAACCTGGAAGGGCATGAATGATAAACATTCCATTTCTCAGCACTGGCATCCCTCACTTTGATGAGCAAGAAAAAAGCTGCTGTCAGGACTACCCATGACCGTTATTTAAGATCATGGCATGAAGCTGGTGATGTCATTGAGGTGCGACTTTTGAATGAATAGTAGGCCCCCACCTGCCTAAGCTGGAACCTCAGCCAACTATAAAGTTGGCGGAGATAGATGGTGCTTGGTGGGAACAGAGTGACCTCAGGCCAGTAAGTTGGCTCAGCCAAATTTTAACCCTTCCCACACACCATTCTTGTTGGGTGAGGCATTTAAAATCCCAGCCATCTTGTTTGAGTCATCACTGCATATTTGAAAGAGATTTTAAACATTGATAATCCACAGGAGGATATCTCACAAAAAGTGTAGTAAAGGATAAAGATGAAGCTCAACTGGTTAGTTCCCTGCTCATTGTAGAACTGAATCACCTGAGTGATGAGTTAGCTGATCTCAAACAGCAGGAAGGCCTAACTGGCCTAACTCCCCAGGACAAGCCCAGGGAGAACATCCTGCTCTTGATTGTTACCCAGTGACACTTTCCTTCTGGAAAGTGCAAGTGTGCAGATGGTGAAATTTGAATTCAATGAATAAATCTGAATGAAAAAAGCTAGTCTTGTGGTGACCATGAAACCATTGTCGATTGTTGTAAAAACCCATCTGGTTCACGAATGTCCTTTAGGGAAGGAAATCTGCCGTCCTTACCTGGTCTGGCCTACATGTGACTCTAGATCTACAGCAATGTGGTGACTCTTAAATATCCTCTGAGATGGCCTAGCAAACCACTCAGTTCAAGGGCAATTAATGCTGGCCTAGCCAGCGATGCCCACATCCCATGAATTAATTTTTAAAAATGTCAGACTAGGAGAGCATTGGGCTAAGCTTCAATGTCCCTGTCAACATTCATTGTCTAAGTGTGCCTGGATTATATTTATTTAGAGATACAGCACTGAAGCAGGCACTTCGGCCCACTGATTCTGTGCCGACCAACAACCACCCATTTATACCAACCCTACAGTAATCCCATATTCCCTGCCACCTACCTACACTAGGGGCAATTTACAATGACCAATTTACCTATCACCTGCGAGTCTTTGGCTGTGGGAGGAAACTGGAGCACCTGGCGAAAACCCACAAAGTCACAGGGAGAACTTACAAACTCCACACAGGCAGTACCCAGAATCGAACCCGGGTCCCTGGAGCTGTGAGGCTGCGGTGCTAACCACTGCACCACTGTGCCGCCCCATTATAGTAAAAGCAAAATACTGCAAATCTAAAATAAAAACAGAAAATGCTGGAAATACACAGCAGGTCTATGGAGAGAGAAGTAGTTAACGTTTCAGGTCCTAGATTATAGTATGGGTTAGTGCCTTCATGACACAGGTGGACTGAAGGAAAACAAAGAACAGAGGTGACAATCCAATGAGGAAAATTTCCCTTCGTGACTATTTTCAGCAAAAGCGTAAACTGCTTTTAAAACTCGTAAACAAGTGGTTTAAAAAAAAGTCTGTTAGCACAAAAGAAATCTTCTTCTACGTTTGCACCAGGGGTGAGGTAAGAATGCAGAGATTGACGTAGTCTAGTTAGACCAGCAAACCTGTTTTAGTGACTGTTGTTTTCTGAACATTGCACTCAAAAAACAGGGTTTTCTATATCTGTTCTTGGGATGTGGACAGTATTTATTGCCCTGGCAAGTTGTGAAATTGAATTCAATGATGTCTGGTAATTTGTGGGCTGGCACCAGAAAGAAATGGCCATGAATGCTGCTGCATTGTTGTACAAACACACTAAGTTCACTAATGTCCTTCAGGAAAGGGAACCTGTCACCCCTACCCAGTCTGATCTGCATGTAACTCCAGTTCCACACAATGTGTTTGATTCTTACTTCCCCAAGGCAACTAGGGATGGGCAATAAATACTGCCTTGCTTCTTCTTCTTCTTCTTCTTCTTTGGCCTCCTTATCTCGAGAGACAATGGATAAGCGCCTGGAGGTGGTCAGTGGTTTGTGAAGCAGCGCCTGGAGTGGCTATAAAGGCCAATTCTAGAGTGACAGGCTCTTCCACAGGTGCTGCAGAGAAATTTGTTTGTCGGGGCTGTTACACAGTTGGCTCCCCCCTTTCGCCTCTGTCTTTTTTCCTGCCAACTACTAAATCTCTTCGACTCGCCACACTTCAGCCCTGTCTTTATGGCTGCCCGCCAGCTCTGGCGAACGCTGGCAACTGACTCCCACGACTTGTGATCAATGTCACAGGATTTCATGTCGCGTTTGCAGATGTCTTTAAAGCGGAGACATGGACGGCCGGTGGGTCTGATACCAGTGGCGAGCTCGCTGTACAATGTGTCTTTGGGGATCCTGCCATCTTCCATGCGGCTCACATGGCCAAGCCATCTCAAGCGCCGCTGACTCAGTAGTGTGTATAAGCTGGGGATGTTGGCCGCCTCGAGGACTTCTGTGTTGGAGATGCGGTCCTGCCACCTGATGCCAAGTATTCTCCAGAGGCAGCGAAGATGGAATGAGTTGAGACGTCGCTCTTGGCTGACATACGTTGTCCAGGCCTCGCTGCCATAGAGCAAGGTACTGAGGACACAGGCTTGATACACTCGGACTTTTGTGTTCCGTGTCAGTGCGCCATTTTCCCACACTCTCTTGGCCAGTCTAGACATAGCAGTGGAAGCCTTTCCCATGCGCTTGTTGATTTCTGCATCTAGAGACAGGTTACTGGTGATAGTTGAGCCTAGGTAGTTGAACTCTTGAACCACTTCCAGAATGTGGTCGCCAATATTGATGGATGGAGCATTTCTGACGTCCTGTCCCATGATGTTCGTTTTCTTGAGGCTGATGGTCAGGCCAAATTCATTGCAGGCAGCCGCAAACCTGTCGATGAGACTCTGCAGGCACTCTTCAGTGTGAGATGTTAAAGCAGCATCGTCAGCAAAGAGGAGTTCCCTGATGAGGACTTTCCGTACTTTGGACTTCGCTCTTAGACGGGCAAGGTTGAACAACCTGCCCCCTGATCTTGTGTGGAGGAAAATTCCTTCTTCAGAGGACTTGAATGCATGTGAAAGCAGCAGGGAGAAGAAAATCCCAAAAAGTGTGGGTGCGAGAACACAGCCCTGTTTCACGCCACTCAGGATAGGAAAGGGCTTGCTAGCACCAATGAAAAAGAATTCTTAGTTCAACTTTCAGCAAGCAACAGGCATTAAAACTAACAGAACTGAGCAGAATCGTCTGAATAAGTGAAGGAGTTAAATCAGATATGTTAGTTGTTTACCAACGACACCATACAGAAGCTAATGATAGAGACTGAAGTCAAGAGATGCAAGATCCTGCTTCTTCCTTTGGGACATTGAAACTATCACATTGTATCATTGTTTAATTGTTGTCATTCTGGGAATTCAGTTTGCCACATTGTGTTTCATTCCTACAAATTCACCATAAAACACAAGATGTGAGAGAAGTAGTGACAGGCTATTGGACTTCAGAGAGCCTAAAGACAAATAATGTATCATTCGCATGGTAGCACTGGTAGCAGTGAGTTCACAGGTCAATGCTAAAAACACAAGGAAATCAAGGATGCAAGAAAGCCACTGGTCCCTTAAAAGCTCATCCTTCTGGCAGTAACTTTCAGATTATTGCATCTAATTGTATTCTGAATAACACCAATGTTCTTGCCTATATTACTTTGCTCAGTAAATGGTTCCAAACATTTATCACTTAGTACAAAAGATTTTCCTTTATTTCACTAAATTTAACTTATCATCTCTGGAAATCTTTTCCATATACTTTGAAGTAATAATTTCTATTACTCGTCAGCATTTAATATTTTATATACTTCAATGAGGTTCCCTCTTTATTCCCCTCCATTTTAGACATTACAGCTCAATCTTCTGGAATCTTTCTTCACACTTGAAGTTAATTTTGGTCATTTTTTTCTATTTCCAGCATTCTATATTGTAGCATTGTCGGTAGAATTGAGCAGTGTGCCGGGTGTGGTCACACTGTGAACTCTAAAGCCTTTAGTAGATTTCTACAGGTTGATTTTCCTCATTACTCAATTCCAAAGCACTATGGAGTGGAAAAGGGGGAGGAGACCTGTTACATTGGGTCTCCATCCATTTTGCATTGCCTTACAATTTCCAAAGCTCTCCTTACTGAGCAGGCCAGGAACTGCATCTCTCATAGGAGCAGACCCAGTAACAATAGAAAAGTGAAGTGTTGTTGGGCCTTCCACCTTTATTTTCATTCCCTGTGTTAGTGGAATGCCCCAAAGATAGATTGATCATATTTTCTAAACTGACTCAAGAGACACACAGGGTGGGAGCATAGCAAAGTAGAAAATGTGCATTGTACAGCATAGCAAGGCAATTTTTTTAGCAGCCTATATTTTAACAGTTGCATATACACACAGCAAATGAAAAGCAAATGTATATATAATTACAGTAGATGTGACATCACAATATTGAAACGCATACAGACACCGTTTATAAAGAATATAATAACACTGTTCAGGAATGTCAGTTTTTTTGGACCCACTGTTTATGTGGCCGAGTTTGTGTTGGTTCAACATTGTGAAAAATATTGGTAGCAGAATTTAAACTAGCACATGCTGTAAGAGCAGTTTTATGTTTCGTGGCACCTTTGGGTTCTTTTACAGATGTCCTGCTTCCACTCAAAATGGAAAATACTGACTGGCATATTGAACATAATATAGGTAGATGTTTCTTTTCTATTTGGTTGTAAATATGGAAAATCCTTTTGAAGCCAGTTGTTAAAGCAGCAATGACGCTGACTTTACACAGAATCTGCATGAGTTCTACGTCATACACCATTCAGTCAACGTCGTAGCTATGGCAACTGCAATTGTGCTGTAATGTCTAGATTAGAACTAATAGTAATAACAATAATAGAAACGTTCTTGATATTTCTCTCTAACGTATTTATTATTGTATAGATAATTAGCTGACACATTTATCCAAAGCAATTTATAATACAAACACTGTGCTGCACCTCACTTAAGGCATCAGGCACATGCCAACAAGAGAAGTAAAAAGTTGAGGTTTTTGGAGATGAGTTTCGTGAACCAGGGAATTTTCTGAGGATATTATTTGCCCGGGGACACCGTACCTCGTCTTACCAAAACAGCTAATGGTGAGAGATGTACCAGGACCCTCTGGGACAGTGACATATCCCAGATTAATTTCTTCAGCTGCAAAATTGGATTCCCCCATGAAAACGGAGGCAGGATTGCAACATGCGACTAGCCCAATCCTATAGTTTCCAATCATTCAATGATTCTAGTGTACAGTTGAGTGGCTGCATGCCTGAGCAGGGGGCACAGAATCATGAGAGGCTAGCATGAGTCAAAGCTAGCCTACACTTTTTAAAGCCAGCCTGCACTTCTTATAGAGGATGTGCGTTTTGACTGGAGCAGGTGGTGGAGGTCATTTTAAAAGTGAGCTTGACCTGGAAAAGATACAAGAATGGCACAATATGGCAGAAAGCAGTGTTATGGCCGGGTGAGGAGGGGTTGCAAGGCTCCCCTCTTGCCCTTCTCCTTGTTTGACCACAATAGGGTTTACTCCTTTTTAAACAGTGGAGATGCTTACCACTTTCGTGAATGTTTAACCTTTTACCTCTGATGTGATCATAAAAGATCCAATCGGACAGGTCTTCTTGAGTTTAAACAAGAAAGAGGTGAGTTTACTGTACTTAAAAATCTAAACCCGATCTTGATAAAATAATAAATTACGCTATGCTTTCACTCACACAACACACACACGGGAATCACACACACACGGGAATCACACACACACGGGAATCACACACACACGGGAATCACACACACACACGAGAATCACACACACACACACACACACACACACACACGAGAATCACACACACACGAGAATCACACACACACACACACACACACACACACATTATACGGTGGTGAGTCCAGAACAAGTTAAAAAAATAATATTCAGTCTGGTATGTCACTTGTTTTCTGGCTGTAGTTGTGGTTCTAAAGTCTCTGGCTGGTAGCGGTATTTTGCAGCTGGTCCCACCTGGTTCAGGTTCTTCTTGGAGGCAGTGACGTAGGTGGCTTTTTTCCCCAGGGGTCTTTGTCTTGGATCTCTTCCACACCAACAGGCAAACTTCGAATGCCCCCAACGTCACCTGGAGAGAGAGGGGGAAAGAGAGAGTGAGGCACCCACTATCTTCAGCACACAAAGTCTCAACAGCTTGATCCTTTGTAGCAAATAGCTGCCTTTTTTTCACAGATGGTGAGGCTGTCACATGATTGTCCAGTGTCCTCGTTTGCAATTTAATTAGATTCATGTCTAGGAATTCGCCATCTCTCTCTGGTCTCAAAGTTGCAAGAGGTCTTTGAAGGTTTTGCCATTAGAAGTGAAGCTATTAGCTGATTCCAAAATCATGAGGCATTGTTCTAAAATGTTTGTCTCTCCTTTGAAGTTTAAGGTATTTCAATGCAAACTGTGGTGGCCATCTTGGCTGCCAGTTTTTTAAGTTAACTGTAGGATTACAGCTTTCCTTTTTAAAAGTTTAATGTAGGTTTCCAACCAATGAATTAAAAATCCTCATTTAGCATAGCATGTTTTCTTGACAGCAGTCTCCAAGATTCTGACATTGAACTGGAAGCCTTGGTGCAGAAGGTGGAGAGCAGCAGAGATGTCATCTATCTATATCAAATATATTGCCCTTCAGACAAACTTTGCAAAGGCAATTGGGCCAGATAGCTGTGGCTGTCAATGCCAGGAGTCCAGCCCCAAAGACCTGGATGCAGTGCCACAAAAGTTCCATGACCTTTCACGTGTGGTCAATGTCAGTGAATGTATCTTCAAATGTCATATCCCACCAACTGCACCACTAGTCTCACACACTGCTCTCAATGCACCACAATCCCCATCACTCACCAACAATTTCTATCAATCTGGACTCATACCTAACATTCATTGCATCCTCTCACACTCACATAGCGCTGCTGCAAGTTTCACACGCATATCTCACAGCTTGCAGACACTGCCAGGTATTCAACCATGACATATCACCCAAATATATGACACCCCAATGACTGACATACTTCCCTCTCTCTTGCAGGACAAAGTGGTGCATGACCAGAAGTAACATCACGTAACTGGTGGGAGACAGATTTGGGTACGTGACCCTACCCTCATAGAGGAGACCATGCTCGCCATCATTGGAGTGACCAAATGGCCAGTGGCCGGGATGTAACTACTGAAGATGACAGTGTGCTCACTCCAAATCCTGCTTCTCACATCCCACGTCCCCCTCAACCTACAATCTTTTCTGATGTACAACCTGCAGATAGTGTAAGCATACACATCTTACTTTCTCCTCCTTCCCCTCAAAACAAATATACCTTCTTCCTTTCTCCTTCCAGATACCAAAAAATCACAACCTGGCAAGGTAGTGGTGGAAGAAGAAGAGATGGAAGAGCAGGAAGACAACGATGAAAAAGAAACACCATCACTTACTTTCAAACTCGCAGCCACCAGCTCAGATATTGGCAATGCACCTACTTCAGAGAAAAGTTTAGAGATGGGATCTGCTCATGTTGAGACACCGGACATGAGTAGGCTGCAGCCAGGGCAGGGGAAAGGGTAGTGCAAGTTTGTTTATTGTTTAGAGATACAGCACTGAAACAGGCCCTTCGGCCCACCGAGTCTGTGCCGACCAAAAACCACTCATTTATACTAATCCTACATTAACCCCATATTCTCTACCACATCCCCACCATTCTCCTACCACCTAGGGGCAATTTACAATGGCCAATTTACCTACCAACCTGCAAGTCTTTGGAGGTGGGAAGAAACCGGAGCACCTGGCGGAAATCCACGCAGACGCAGGGAGAACTTGCAAACTCCGCACAGGCAGTACCCAGAACTGAACCCGGGTCGCTGGAGCTGTGAGGCTGCGGTGCTAACCACTGCGCCACTGTGCCGCCCTAAACCAGATGCCAGCTGACCAGAGGGCAAGGTCACATAGGACCTCTGCTGCAGAGGGCTCAGGTGAGGAATTCGATGGAGGCTGCTGACAAAAGAAGCTATACACACTGAAGTACTGAGTGCATTGGCAGGCCTGTAAGAAACTGTTATATTCTCGACCAACTTTAGAACTTGTGATTGAGACTTGCAGAAGCTATCCAACACGAGGGCATCAATAGTTTAGATGAGATGCAAAGTGTCATTTACTGTAGCCAGTTGTACAGAAACCTGACCAAATTTACCAGCACACTTTGCAAGGCCAAAAAAGATTTCAAAATAAAGTAACCTACTAAAAGCTGCAGGCTACTTCTAACAGATAAACAAGACCCACTGAACTGCGAAGGAAAACAACACTTTTAAGGCATTAAAAGGTTTGGCCATGAAGTCCACTGTCACAAAAGGAGAGCTAAACACATCAGGGGAACTAACCCTGGTTCAATGAAGAATGCAGGAGGGCATAACAGGAGCAGCACCAGGCATAACTAAAAGTGAGGTGGCAGCCTGGTGAAGCTACAACACAGGACTACGTGCACGGCAAACAGCAGAAGCAGCATGCAATAGACAGGGCTAAGCGATGCCACAACCAACGGATTAGATCTAAGCTCTGCAGTCCTGCCACATCCAGTCGTGAGTGGTGGTGGACAATTAAACAACTGACAGGAGGAGCAGTCTCCACATACATCCCCATCCTCTATGATGGGGGAGCCCAGCACATCAGTGCAAAAGACAAGGCTGAAGCATTTGCATCCACCTATAGCCAGAAGTGCCAAGTGGATGATGCAACTCGGCCTCCTCCTGAGGTCCCCAGCATCACAGATGCCAGTCTTCAGCCAATCAGATTCACTCCACATGATATCAAGAAACGGCTGAAGCACTGGATACCGCAAAGGCTGTGGGCCCTGACTTGTGCTCAAGAAGCAGCCGTGCCCCTGGCAAAGCTGTTACACTACAGCTACAACACTGGCATCTACCTGGCAATATGGAAAATTGCCCAGGTATGTCCTGTGCACAAAAAGCAGGACAAATCCAACCCAGCCAATTACTGTCCCATCAGTCTACACTCGATCATCAGTAAAGTAATGGAAGGGGTCGTCAATAGTGCGATCAAGTGGCACTTGCTTAGCAATATCCTGCTCACTGATGCTCTGTTTGGCTTCCGGAAGGGCAACTCAGCTCCTGACCTCATTACAACCTTGGTCCAAACCTGGACAAAACAGCTGAACTCAAGAGATGAGGTGAGAGTGACTGCCCTTGATGTCAAGGTTACATTTGACCAAATATAGCATCAAGGCACCCTGGCAAAACTGGAATCGGGGGAAAAATCTCCGCTGGTTAGAGTCATACCTAACACAAAGGAAGATGGTTGTGGTTGTTGGATGTTAATCATCTCAGTCCCAGGACATCACTGCAGCAGTTCATCGGGGTAGTGTCCTGGGCCCAACCATCTACAGCTGCTTCATCAATGACCTTCCCTCCATCATATGGTCAGAAGTGGGGATGTTCGCTGATGATTGCACAATGTTCAGCACCATTCGCAACTCCTCAGATACTGAAGCAGCTCATCTCCATATGCAGCAAGACCTGGACAACATCCAGGCTTGAGCTGATAATTGGCGAGTAACATTCATGCCACACAAGTGCCAGGCAATAACCATCTCCAACGAGAGAGAATCTAACCATCTCACCTTGATGTTCAATGGCATTACCATCGCCATCAATCAACATCCTGGGGTTTACCCTTGACCAGAAACTGAACTGGAGTAGCCATATAAATGCTGTCACTACAAGAGCAGGTCAGAAGCTGGGAATTCTGTGGCGAGTAACTCACCACCTGTCTCCCTAATGTCTGTCCAACATCTACAAGGCACGTCAAGAATGTGATGGAATACTCTCCACTTGCCTGGATGGGTGCAGCTCCAACAACACTCAAGAAACTCGACACCATCCAGGACAAAGCAGCTCGCTTGATTGTCACCCCATCCGCCACCTTCAACATTCACTTCCTCCACCACCGATGCACAGTGGCAGCAGTGTGTACCATCTACAAGATACACTGCAGCAACGCACCAAGGCTCCTTAGACAGCACCTTCCAAACCCGTGCCTTCTACCACCTAGAAGGATAGGCAGCAGAAGCATGGGAACACCACCACCAGCAAGTTCCCTTCCAAGCCACACACCATCCTTACTTGGAACTATATTGCCGTTCCTTCACTGTCGCTGGGTCAAAATCCTGGAAATCTCTTCCTATCAGCGCTGTTGGTGTACCTACACCCCAAGGACTGCAGTGGTTCAAGGAGGGAGCTCACCATCACCTTCTCAAGAGCATATAGGGATGGGCAATAAATGTTAACCTAGCCAATGATGCCCTCAATTTAAAAAAAAAACAGGCAACCATATTTTGAAGCTGTGTTAGGTCATTATATTTGCTGAAATGCAATGTTAGTGTGTGGAATGTTATTATAGTTTCAATAATCTGATAAGATCTTTTGGACTGGATAACCATTAAGAACAGCTCTGAGCATCAGTGACTGGTTACAGACAAATACGAACGATGAAGGTCTGAAAGCTAGTTTACAAACCGGAGATGAGATGTTTTGATAGAGTTGTAGAAAACAGCCTAGGATGAGATAAGGGAAGATAATGTAAATGCTTGGTTGACCAAAGACTCAAGGCATATGTGAAAGTTCTAGAAGCTTGTGGAGGATGGACAATATCAGGGAGGGCTTTAATTCCATGGTTCAAACAAAGAACTCAATGCCCTTTTGGATATTTTGGATTAAGGAAGACTTTTAAAGGACAATAAGGCCCTGTCAATATAACAACTCAAGTCCACGCCTGAAAAAGGGTATAAAAGAATTTGTAAAATGAATAATCATTGCTGCAGCCAGAAAGAGATGACTTGGCCAGTCGATTTGGACCTACAATTAACAAGGACTGATCATCTACTAGTGATTGTATGTATGGTTATCTCTTGAAACATTATTGGGGGACTGTTTGCATTGTAGTTCTTTTTATAACTATCTTTAGATTGTGTGATAGTGGTACTTTTGAATCTGTCTTGAAGATATAATAAAATCCTATGGATGAAACTTGTGTGTTCTGTGTAATTTCTCATAAATCTTAAGGAATGGGGTCGTACAGATAAATGGCGACCATGAAGTGACTTGAGTGAGAATTAACAGACAACTAAATTGGGTAAAAAATAAAACACCTAGAGAATGGATGAGTTAGCCATTAAATATGTTTCAGGAAAGCCACCTCTGAAAGAAAGGTGGATTGTATTTATATCTCCTGTAACTCATGTTGCAAGTAAGCTGCCTCTGAAAGTGAGGGTTGTTATAGAAAGTAATGACCCACTGTGTGAGATGGAACAGTGAACCTGGGGATCCACATGCCGTCCAGGATGACAAGTGAAGAATTATGAATGTGAAAATTTTAGGTTAATGCAGGGAGTGAGTGATGAAAATAAAGCTTGCAAAGAAAAAGCTTATAGACAGAAGCAAGAGCTGAAAAGTTAGAGAAAATTAATGAAGATTTGAAAGCCGCAATTAGAGTGGTGCAGAAATAAGCATCGAAGCAAGGTGGACCTTTGAACCATGTGGAAGGTAAAAGGAAAATCAAAGTGGGGCAGCAAAGTGGCGCAGTGGTTAGCACCGCAGCCTCACAGCTCCAGTGACCCGGGTTTGGTTCTGGGTACTGCCTGTGCGGAGTTTGCAAGTTCTCCCTGCGACCGTGTGGGTTTCCGCCGGGTGCTCTGGTTTCCTCCCACAGCCAAAGACTTGCAGGTTGATAGGTAAATTGGCCATTGTAAATTGCCCCTAGTGTAGGTAGGTGGCAGGAGAATTCCTCTCTCTGTGGCCTCCTTGTCTTGAGAGACAATGGGTAAGCGCCTGGAGGTGGTCAGTGGTTTGTGGAGCAGCATCTGGAGTGGCTATAAAGGCCAATTCTGGAGTGACAGACTCTTCCACAGGTGCTGCAGATAAAATTGGTTGTCAGGGCTGTTACACAGTTTGCTCGCTCCTTGTGCTTCTGTCTTTTTTCCTGCCAACTGCTAAGTCTCTTCGACTCGCCTCGCTTTAGCCCCGCCTTTATGTTGCCCGCCAGCTCTGGCGATTGCTGGCAACTGACTCCCACGACTTGTGATCAATGTCACAGGACTTCGTGTCGCGTTTGCAGATGTCTTTAAAGCGGAGACATGGACGGCCGGTGGGTCTGGTACCAGTGACGAGCTCGCTGTACAATGTGTCCTTGGGGATCCTGCCATCTTCCATGCGGCTCACATGGCCAAGCCATCTTAGGCGCCGCTGGCTTAGTAGGGTATATAAGCTGGGGATGTTGGCCACCTCGAGGACTTTTGTGTTGGAGATGCGGTCCTGCCACCTGATGCCAAGGATTCTCTGGAGGCAGCAAAGATGGAATGAATTGAGACGTCGCTCTTGGCTGACGTACGTTGTCCAGGCCTCACAGCCATAGAGCAAGGTACTGAGGACACAGGCTTGATACACTTGGACTTTTGTGTTCTGTGTCAGTGCACCATTTTCCCACACTCTCTTGACCAGTCTGGACATAGCAGAGGAAGCCTTTCCCATGCGCTTATTTAATTCTGCATCGAGAGACAGGTTACTGGTGATAGTTGAGAATGGTGGGGATGTAATAGGGAATATGGGATTAACATAGGATTAGTATAAATGGGTGGTTGTTGGTCAGCACAGACTTGGTGGGCCGAAGGCCCTGTTTCAGTGCTGTATCTATCTATAGCTCTATAAAGCATTAGGAGACAAGTTACAAGCACAAAGGGGAATAATCCATCACAAACCGGACATCTCCGGATAGTGAAGAAGAAGTAGAGACAGGTCATTTAGGATATCTTCCAGGAGTATGGTGCCCATGCACCAGCAAAGGTATTTGAGAGGAAGAAAAGAGATTGTGCAGGAAGACATGGTGTTGCAGCATTCAAATGTTGTAAAAGAGTTGTATTAAAAAAAAACCTGGGCTAGGGAAAACAGTTAGGAGAAGATAAATTAAAGAGGCCCACAGCAAACACTAAAACTGCTGCAGAAAAAACAGGTAACATGTTCTGTTTTTAAGGAAAAGGCAACTAGTCTATGTTATGTCTGTTTCAGTTTGTCTGAAAGCGTGTGCAAATTTGTGAAAGTTCACAGCATTTCTTTTGTTTGAAGGTCTGTGTTCTAAAAAAACGTGTGTGTGTGTTGGCTCCACCCACTGTTCAAAGCACAGAACTAAAAGTTGTTGAACCCTTTGTGGTTTTCACTTGGATGTTAAGTATATAGGCAGGCATGTGCTGTTTTACTTTTGTTGATTGTTCTGTGTGTATTTTATATTATTGGTGAGAATCTTGAGTCATGTTTTTAATTTTCAACCGGTTGAAATGTTAAATTTTTCCTCGAGCTGGAGACATGGGAGTAGCATAAAAACTTGGCACTTTGAGGTCATAACTCATTACAGTTGCATAGAAATGTGAAACTGTGAATATGATTGTTGAGTGTGTTCTTTTCAATTCAAGATTGTGCACTCGGAATTCAGATTTAAAAAACTTTTGACTCAAGTTTATTTGTGAATCTGTGGAAAGTAGGACGTTTAGTGAAAAGCTAAAATGTGAGAATTGTGAGCATGGTCTAAAGGGATGTGGAATTGGTGGTAAAATGTTGAAATATTGAAGTTCAGTGTTCCCTTCACTTTTTTCATTCTGCCATTACACCTCTCCCATATAACAGATAAAAGTGTTAGGAATTTTAAGAAGGTAACAGGTCTGGATGAGGACACAGACTGTGAGTTTAAGATTTCAAATCAGTATAGAATAGGATAATGTAGATAACATCAGGAATTTAAAATTGGTTGAAAGGGAGAAAAAAGATGAATTTATCTATAATTTTTTTAACTCGTTCGTAGGATGTGGGCATCGCTGGTTAGGCCAACGTTTATTGCCCATCCCTAATTGCCCTTGAGAAGGTGGTGGTGAGCTGCCTTCTTGAATCGCTGCAGTCCTTGTGGTCTAGCTACACCAACAGTGCTGTTAGGAAGGGAGTTCCAGGATTCTGACCCAGCGACAGTGAAGGAACGGCGATATCGTTCCAAGTCAGGATAGCGTGTGGCTTAGAGGGCAACTTGCAGGTGGTGGTGTTCCCATGCATCTGCGGCCCTTGTCCTTCTTGGTGGTAGAGGTCGCGGGCTTGGAAGGTGCTGTAACAGGAGTCTTGGTGAGTTGCTGCCATGCGTCTTGTAGATGGTACACACTGCTGCCACTGTGCATCAGTGGTGGAGTGAGTGAATGTTGAAGGTAGTGGATGGGGTGACAATCAAGTGGGCTGCTTTGTCCTGGATGATGTCGAGTTTCTTGAGTGTTTTTGGAGGTGCACCCATCCAGGCAAGTGGTGAGTATTCCATCACACTCCTGACTTGTGCCTTGTAGATGGTGGACAGACACTGGAGAGTCAGGAGGTGAGTTACCCCCGCCACAGAATTCCTAGCCTCTGACCTGCTCGTGTAGCCATAGCATTTACGTGGCTGGTCCAGTTCAGGCTCTGGTCAATGGTAACCCTAGGATGTTGATAATGGGGAATTCAGCAATGGTAATGCCATTGAACGTCAAGGTGAGATGGTTAGATCCTCTCTTGTTGGAGATGGTCATTGCCTGGCACTTGTGAAATGTGAATGTTACTTGGCACATATCAGCCCAAGCCTGGATGTTGTCCAGGTCTTGCTGCATCTGGACATTGGCTCCTTCAGTAGCTGAGGAGTCGGGAATGGTGCTCAACATTGTGCAATCATCAGCGAACATCCCCACATCTGACCATATGATGGAGGGAAAGTCATTGATGAAGCAACTGAAGATGGTTGGGCCTAGGACACTACTTGGTGCAGTGATGTGCTGACACTGAGATGATTGACCTCCAACAACCACAACCAACTTCCTTTGAGCTAGGTATGACTCCAACCAATGGAGAGTTTTCCCCAATACCCATTGACTCCAGTTTTGCTAGGGCTCCTTGAAGCCATACTCGGTCAAATGTTCCCTTGATGTCAAGGTCAGTCAATCTCAGCTCACCTCTGGAGTTCAGTTCTTTTGTCCATGTTTGGACCAGGGCAATAATGAGGTCAGGAGCTGACTGGCCCTAGCAGAACCCAAACAGAGCGTTAGTGAGCAAGTTATTGCAGAGCAAGTGTCACTTGATAGCACTATCAATGACCCCTTCCATCACTTTGCTGATGATCGAGAGTAGACTGATAGGACGGTAATTGGCCGGGTTGGATTTGTCCTGCCTTTTGTGTACAGGACATACCTGGACAATTTTCCACATTCCTGGCAGATGCCAGTGTTGTAGCTGTACTGGAACAGCTTGGTTAAGGGCGCGGCTAGTCCTGGAGCACAAGTCTTCAGTACTATTGCCGGAATGTTGTCAGGGCCCATAGCCTTTGCCGTGTCCAGTGCCTTCAGCCGTTTCTTGATATCATGTGGAGACTCAGATTGGCTGAAGACTGGCATCTGTGATGCTAGGGACCTCAGGAGGAGGCCATGATGGATCATCCACTCAGCGCTTCTAGCTGAAGATGGATGTAAATGCTTCAGCCTTATCTTTTGCACTAATGTTCTAAGCTCCCCCATTGTAGAGGATGAGGATATTTGTGGAGCCTCCTCCTCCTGTCATTTGTTTAATTGTCCACCACCACTCACGACTGGATGTGGCAGAACTGCAGATGTGGCAGGACTATAATAGAATAAAGAAGAAATGGGAAAGATCCTGTCCTTTTATATTGTTAAAGACGGCAAGGTTGCAGTGTTATCTTTTTATGGTGTGAGTGCTTTGAGCCCACAAGCCATGGGAAGCTCCACTCTCTTTCACCCTTCCAGGTAAAAATGTTGCAGATTTTATTTAACTGTGAAAGCTAAACTTTTCTTTACTTTTATTACAGTCATTTGTAAAGGCACCTGAAGAAAGAACAGGAAAAATGATGTAATTTATCTTTTCTTTTGAAGCACGTGCTATTTTGTTCTGTGTTTAGTTAATAAGTATTGGTTTGAATTAAATTAAAAATATTGGGCTGAATTTTACCAGCGCTCCAATGTCCAGGGTCATGGCAGGGGTCCTGGAAAATCCTTCTGGGAGAGGCCCGCCACGGGCCTCGATGTCGGATCGGCTCCACTGCATTTTATAGGCGGTAGCAAGGCCTCGGGGTGGCCCCCACCACTCGGCAGCGGAACCTTAATCTAAATATGTTAATGATATTAAAATAAATGAATAAACACTTACCTGGTAGCGCCGGCCATCCCACGCTGGTATTCCAGCTGGTTACCAGAAGTCCTGCGCCTTCGGATCTCTGTTCAAGACATGACACTGGTGGGGAGTGGGGAGAAGTGAAATTTTCAGAGCAGGGGTTTGTGTGGGGAAAACTGTTTCCATTGGCTGAGGGGATGGAGGGAAGGGGTTGAAGGGCAAAGGTGATGAATTCCGACAGGTAAAGTCGGGTTGGGAATACATTTTTTTTTGGTGGGAAAAGCCCAAAAATTAAGTGTGTGGTCATTGGTGGGAGATGGTAGAGGGGCTTCTAACCCTTTAAAATTGGCGAAGACGCTGGACGTTTTTGCCAGGGATGGAGTAGCTGCCACATCTACGTCATCGGGGGCAGACATTCTACCCCCTCCATTTAAATGAGCCGCCATGCAAAACATCACAGTGGGTCAGCGGCACACAAGTTGCTCATGCACCGTGCCTTCTTTCAAGCTCGCCCCCGTAAAATTCAGTCCATTAAGTTTAGCTAACCTGTTAAGTTTGGGAAACCCAACTTTTATTGAAGCCACAATGAAATTCTGGTTATTATGTGTTATGACCAAGGCGAGAGGAGTACACTGTTTTTTCTAGTTCCACTTCTCACAACATATATTTAAGTGTTTACCCGGTTACCGATATGGTCAATCGCAGACTCTATTTTTATCCCATAATAAAAGACACCAACCAGGTTTCTTCAATAAACAACAAAATTATCAGTTTATTATAAAACAAGACTTAACCATTAATAAAACAAAGCATCAACACACAGATTGAAATATGAAAGTTCCCTTTTTACCTTAGCCCCTTACACACACACACACACACACAGATGCACCAGTTAATCAAAAAATAAAGAGATTTTCTCTTTAGGGTTCTGTTACAAAAAAAGGCAAAATAAAGAATACTTTGCCAAATACTTGTTAATTCTTAAAGAAAAAAATCAAAGATGTGGAAAAAGGTCAGTTGTCCATTTATCCTGGCGTCCCAAATACGCGTAGACGGCTGTCACTGGGATCTTTCGAGAACAGTCCTTTTCAAGCGACATTGAAGATCAGTTTGGTAGGCTTTCCAGGAGAAATGCTGCAACAGGGGTTTATGCCAGACTCTTCAGGAGACATGCAGCATCAGTTTCTCCATTTCTTACACTTGATTCTCAGGAAGTTCTCAAAGAGATGGAAGAGGGTGAGCTGATGGTGGCTCTTCGCTTGGCTGGTTTTCTCCAACTGCCTTCAAAACAGTTCACACCCCAACAACCTGTCCAAAGCGAAACCAAAAACAATATCATGGCCTCCTTCCATCTCTTTGACCTGTCATTTCTCTGTAAACATCTTCTCCAAGCCAAAAAGCCCCTGCTGGGTATTTATCTGAAGACAGGTCACTTCCAGTAAATGTTGTTTTCAAACAAGACCCCTCAGTGTCCTTTCAGTGACCCCAGTGAAAAAACATCTATGGAATCATTTTCAGTTTTCCCATAATTCTATGAATTGAGTGTGTGAGAATGTTTTGCTGTGCCTTCTCATAGACAAGCAGAGAAGTTATCCCTTTTTTTTCACTTCACCACAGGAACTTTATTATTGCTGGGTGTAAATTTATATATTATTGAATTTCAAGTTTCTAAATTGATAGATATGATTGAACAATTTAATCCTTTGGGCTCTTCGGCAAAGCCACAATGGCTTTTTTGTTTCTCTTTTAAACACAGGTGACCGTGGTTTCCCGCTCCACAATTATACTGATATTGCAGCAAAAGACTTAACAGCTTTAAGAATTTAAGAACTTATCTGCAAACATCAAATGTTTGGTGACAATTTGAACGAAAAGCTTGGTCTTTCAAAGACTTGGCTTGAGCCTATTTAGAGTTAGAGGATAATTCGTTATCTTTGGAGCCAAAATGCTCAAGAAGGGGAAATAATTGCAAGCAGTTCTGTCTCTAATGCAAAACCACCAAGCTTGGGCATCATTGTTTCTGAGATTGGAATTGATAAAATAAATTGATACATGAGTTACTCCCTCAAGCACATGAGAAGAGAAAATTTACCTGAAGTTTAAGGGGATAATCACATTCTCATGAAATGAAACTAATGAAAAGCGGTACAGATAGTCTGAATAGCAAGAAATAAAGTTTCTTTTAGGGACAAACAAAATTGTACATTAACATAAGCCGCCAGGTTAAAAAAGCCATTAATAAAGCATACAGGATACTGGGCTTTATAAAAATGGGCATAGAGTACAAAAACAAGGAAGCTATGATTAACCTGTAGAAAACACTGGATTGGCCTCTACTGGAGTATTATGTCCACTTCTGGGAACCACACTTTAGGAAGGATGTGAAGGCATTAGAGAGGGTGCAGAAAAGATTCATGAGAATGGTTCTAGGGAGGAGGAACTTCAATTACATGGATAGTTTGGAGAGCTGGGGGTGTTCTCCTTGGAGAAGAGGAGATTAAAAGGAGATTTGATAGAAGTGTTCAAAATCATGAGGCATCTGGACAGAGGAGATAGGGAGAAGCTGTTCCCGTTGGCAGAAGGATCAATAGCAAAAGGGCACTGGTTTAAGGTGATTGGCAAAAGAAGCAATGGCGCCATGAAGCAAAGCATTTTTATGCAGCAAGTGGTTATGATCGTGAATACACCACCTGAAAGTGTGATGGAGGCAGATTCAATCAAGGCCTTCAAAAAAGAATTGGATAATTATATGAAGAGAAACCATTTGGAGGGCTACAGGGAGTAGGACTACAAAACAGGCTATGCCCCAGACCAATTTAATCACCTAGTGCAAGTTTCTGTTCATTGCACCCATTTGCGGGCCTTCAAGGAGGTTCTTAAAATTAAACTTTTTTTAGACTGAAGGATGCAAAAAGACATGTTTTAAAAGCTTTTAACTATTTCTTTTAATTTACTAAGAAACTGATTACTGTACACTAATTTAACTAGTAAAAGCTGCTGTATAGGTCTTTTAAAGTCATTTTCAATTGTTTAAAATCGAGTTACTCACAGGTGTTGGACTAGACGCTCTGAATAAAATGCTTCTTCGTTGTGATAAACCCATTTTCAGCTGTATTATAAAACTGCACCAGATTACCATGCTTTATATCAAGGAATATTTTTAATGCAACATTTTAAATAAAATTATGTTCTAAAAAGCCTCCTGATTACACTGGTTCATGGAAGATTATGTGTTCCGTGAGAGGCAAATGAGTTTGAATGGAAACTTGAACATAAAAACTTTGCCTGAATCACCCAAAGCAAGAACTCTTGGCCCTGATCTCTGCAGGATTTAATTTCACACTTCTCTTCAATCTGACATTAGGGTTGAGATTTTAACCCTCCCTCCCTCACCCAGCAAGAATGGTGTGTGGGAGGGATTAAAATTTGACAAATCCAACTCCCGGTCTGAACCTGCCAAATCCCCAGCTGCCATAATTTGTATGGCAGCAAAACATGTCAGTGATAAGGCTCCTGCTACAATCAGACAGAGGCCTACTGAACAATCAAAATTCACAGCCCAATAACATTGGCACCGCCTCATAATATTGACTTGATGTCAGGGGAAGTCCTGCACTGTCTGCAACCCATGTCAGGACGCCAAGACAAATTTGAATAATTTGTTGCTGTTCGAACTCCTTGCGAGCTAATTTGAATTCCTATCCAAGATGCTAGTGACCTTTAGTTGATTGAGAAGCCTTCCATTTGGAACTTTGTCAAGTGCTTTCTAAAAGTCAATATAAAAGGAAATTCTACAGTTAATATTATCTGGAATTTCTTCAAAAATCGAGGAAATTGGTTCAAACAGAATCTAACTTTTGAAACCCATGGCTGTTCATAATACATTGTTACTCAACAGTTTATCCTCAACCTCCCCCCTACCTGTTGGAGAATGACTTACAGCATGCTCCCATTGTTGCTGTGGCCGTACTAATCCTCCAGCAGGCCTATCATAGGGCCAACAAAGCCGGCTTGAAGTCAAGTGGTTGGACCATTTATAATACAAATTAGGGCCTGTGACATATGTAGACACCTGATTAGCCCATTTTAAGACAATAAGCAGCAGAGTGTTCACTGCACACTCTCCGTCCAGGATCAGCTGACAGTACCACTGAAGAGGATCTAACAGGTAAGTTTGCATTTTATGGGGCCAGGAAAATCTCCTCCCGTCTCCATAAACCAACCTGGGCTCCTGCTGCTCCAGGTTCCCCTCGCCCCAGTGATAGAATCCCCTCCCTTACCCAGTCTTCCCATGTACCAGTACAGTGACAAAGAGACAACAGACTGCCCTGGGGCACTTGATTTCTGCCTGCAGCCCAGCAACACAACAATAATCAGGCCTGGTCCGCAAAATGTTCGACGAATGATTAAAATCTACCGCAATGTGTTTCTGGAGAGGGAAAGGAGTGAGGTGTGAGGCACCAAGAATGGATAGGCGAGCTTCATCTACTAAAGAGAGTTAAGATCAAAAGCCTTTTCTATAAAAATAAATGCCATTCCTCTCACTTTCAGTAAAAGAAAGTGCTAGCTAGAATTTTGTGTTTTTAATTGAACACTTGCTTGGTTTAACAGGAAGCCCCGGTGGATCAACAACTAACCCAAAATTGTCAGCTTTCTCACTTAAAAGAGTTGCATTGTAGCAAGGTGAATTACAGTGAAGCTGCTAGCTTAGGGATTGACTTCAAAAACATAGCTATCTAGAAACAAGCTGAGTATATATGTGTTTGTGTGTGTGTTTGTATGTGTGTCTCTATGTATATGTGGGTGGGTGTGTGGGTGTGTGTGAGGTATACCAGGCACTGTGGGTGAACTGAGGAGGAGTGAATGACTCTCCTGTCATGAGAACACCTCTATAAATGGTCTACCATCTGCCTTTATATACCTGACACCACCTGACTGACCCTGCTATGCTTTCCATCACAACACGAAGCCTGCTGCGGTGAATCTCAGGAGGAACCAAGCGCCAGCATCTGAACAGGTTGTTTATACCAGCCCAGTACCAGGAATACAAACCGTTTATGCTAATAACTTATCCCACTATGTGACTTAATTCTCCAGAGGGTTGTCTATATAAGAAAATCCACACACAGCTAATCTAATTGCTAATTCAGACTAAATACCATCAGAAATGTTATTAAATAACCTCAGCATGAATCTGCAATTAGTCATTTTCAGCAATTATAACAATAATTAGATTCTTACTTACAACTGCAACTGAACGGAGTTTCTCCATTAACCCTTTCACCAACTCACTCTGCTTTAATAGAAACCCTTAGGGATCATCTCAATGTTATACGTCCTGTTTCAAATGTGTTGAGTTTTCCCACGAAGAAGGTTGGATACTCCTCCTTTTGCAGCTTGTACATTGACATCAGCCCATTTTTCTGGGCTTCCTGTGAATTTCCCCAGTAGCTCAGAGAATTTACCTGGTGAGTAACGGAGGTGAGTAGCACTCTTAACATAGTAAATATCCCAAGGAACGTCAAAGAGAAGAAGCACCAGCGCAAGTACATCCATGTGGAAACTCGAGGTTCAAAGGAAATCAAAAAAATCCAGGCAGCCCTATCACCAATGGATCTGGAAGAACCATTAACAAGGCCATCTCACAGCAGGCACAAGGAGGTAGAAAGCCACCTCCATTGCTTGTGGATCCTAGAGACATTCAGCAGCCAGCCACTCCACTTAATACTTGCACTAGGGAAAGGCCTTGAAGAAGCACTAAAATCATAGAATTGTTGAATATTACAGCATAGAAGGTTGCTATTTGACCCATCACGCCTATGCTAGCTCTCTGAAAGAGCTGCCCACTTTGTTCAATCCTCCTACCATTCCATGTACACTTTTAAGCATTTATTCAAATAGTTTTCATTTCCCTTTTAAAAGTTATTATGAGTCTGCATCTACCATTGCTTTTTTTGAGAATTCTCAGTCCAAACAACCCTCTGTTTTAAAAAAGCTTTCTCCTAACCTCTTCAGTTGTCCTTTTGGTGATGACCTTAAATATAAATCTTAAGTCTTAAAAGGTATTTAATGAAGCAGCTAAAGACGTTTGGACCTCGGTCACTACCCTGAGGAACTCCTGCAGCAATTTGATTGGCCTCCAACAACCACAACTATCTTCCTTTGTGCTCGGTATGACACCAACCAGTGGAGAGGTTTTCCATTGACTTCAATTTTACTAGGGCTCCTTGATGGTACACACAGTCATGATGTCAAGGGCAGTCACTTTCATCTCACCTTTGGAATTCAACTCCTTTGTCCATATTTGGACCAAGGCTGTAATGAGATCTGGAGCTGAGTAGCCCTGGCAGAACCCAAACTCAGCATTAGTGAGCAGGTTATTGCTGACAAAGTGCCACTTGATAGCTCTGTCAACGACCCTTCCATCACTTTGCTGATGATTGAGAGTACACTGATGGGGCGGTAATTGGCCAGATTGGATTTTGTGGACAGGACATACCTGGGCAATATTCCACATTGTCAGGTAGATGCCAGTGTTGTAGCTGTATTGGAAAAGCTTGGCTATGGGCGCAGCTACTTCTGGAGCACAAGTCTTCAGTACTACAGGCAAGATGTTGTCAGGGCCCATAGCCTTTGCAGTATCCAGTGCCTTCAGCTGTTTCTTGATATCAAGTGGAATGAATCGAATTGGCTGAAGCATGCTGGGGACCTCAGGAGAAAGGAACTCAAGCAAATTACAATGACCAGGGAAGTGGTACTGAACAAATTGTTGGAGCTGTGGGCTGACAAGTCTCCGGGTTCTGATGGACTTCATCCTAGGGTGTTAAAAGAAGTGGTTAGTGAGATAGTTGATGCGTTAGTTTTAATTTTCCAAAATTCCCTAGATTCGGGGAAGGTTCCTTTAGATTGGAAAGTAGCGAATGTAACTCCTTTATTCAAAAAGGGAGGGAGACAGAAAGCAGGAAACTACGGCCAGTTAGCTTAACATCTGTCTTAGGGGAAATGTTAGAAGCTATTATTAAAGGTGTTATAACAGGGCATTTAGAAAAATTCAAGGTAATCAGGCAGAATCAACGTGGTTTTGTGAAAGGGAAAACATGTTTAACCAATTTATTGGAGTACTTTGAGGGAGTTACATGGTGGATGTATTGTACTTAGATTTCCAGAAGGCATTTGATAAGGTGCCACATCAAAGGTTATTGCAGAAAATAAAAGCTCATGGTGTAGGGA
Organism: Heterodontus francisci; assembly: GCF_036365525.1. NCBI lineage: Eukaryota > Metazoa > Chordata > Chondrichthyes > Heterodontiformes > Heterodontidae > Heterodontus > Heterodontus francisci. The sequence continues at coordinate 45,955,768 of NC_090375.1, forward strand.
GTAACATATTGGCATGGATTGAAGATTGGTTAGCTAACAGGAAACCGAGAGTAGGCATAAATGGGTCATTTTCTGGTTGGCAAGATGTAATGACTGGTGTGCCACAGGGATCAGTGTTGGGGCCTCAACTTTTCCAATTTATATAAATGACTTAGATGAAGAAACCAAAGGTATGGTTGCTAAATTTGCTGATGACACAAAGATAGGTAAGAAAGTAACTTGTGAAGAGGACATCAGGAGGCTACAAAGGGATATAGATAGGTTAAGTGAGTAGGCAAAAACCTGGCAAATGGAGTATAATGTGGGAAATTGTCCACTTTGGCAGGAAGAATAAAAAAGAAGCATATTATCTAAATGGTGAGATATTGCAGATCTCTGAGATGCAGAAGGATCTGGATGTCCTAGTGCATTAATCACAAAAGGTTAGTATGCAGGTACAGCAAGTAATTGGGAAAGCTAATAGAATGTTATTGTTTATCGTGAGGGGAATCAAATACAAAAGTAGGGAGATTGTGCTTCAGCTATATAGGGCATTGGTGAAACCACATCTGGAGTATTGTGTACAGTACTGGTCTCTGTATTTCAGGAAGGATGTAAATGCATTGGAGGCAGAACAGAGAAGGTTTACTAGACTAATACCTGGAATGGGTGACCTGTCTTACGAGGAAAGATTGGACAGGCTAGGCTTGTATCCGTTGGAATTTAGAAGAATAAGAAGTGACATGATTGAAACATATAAGATCCTGAGAGGTCTTGACAGGGTGGATGTGGAAAGGATGTTTCCCCTTGTGGGAGAATCTCGAACTAGGGGTCACTGTTTAAAAATAAGGGGTTGTCCATTAAAGACAGAGATGAGGGAGAAATGTTTTCTCTCGGAGGGTCGTGAGTCTTTGGAATTCTCTTCCTCAAAAGGCGGAGGAAACAAAGTCTTTGAATATCTTTAAGGCAGAGGTAGATAGATTCTTGATAAACAAGGGGGTGGAACGTTATCGGGGGTAGGTGGAAATGTGGAGTAATCAGTTCCACCATGAACTTATTGAATGGCGGAGCAGGCTCAAGGGGTCAAGTGGCCTACTCCTGTTCCTAATTCATATGGTCGTATGTAAATCATCCAGGAGGCACTTCTGGATGAAGATGGCTGCAAATGCTTCATCCTTGCCTTTTGCACTGACATGCTGAGCTCCCCCATCATTGAGGATAGGGATGTTTGTGGAGTCTCCTCCAGTCCACCACCATTCACGACTGGATGTGGCAGGACTGCAAAGTTTTTATCTGATCCTTTGGTTTTATCTACAGCATGCTGCCTTCCATGTTTAGCATGCACAAAGTCCTGTGTTTCACCAGGCTGGCACCTCATTTTTAGGTATGCATGGCATACTCTCCTATACTCCTCATTGAAACGGGGTTGGTTCCTTGGCTTGATGGTAATGGTAGAGTGAGGGATATGCCAGGCCATGAGGTTACAGATTGTGGTTAAATACAGTTCTGCTGCTGATGGCCCACAATGCCTCATGGAGTTTTGAGCTGCTAGATCTGTTCTGAATCTATCCCATTTAGCACAGTGGTAGTGCCACACAATATGATGGAGTGTGTCCTCAGTATGGAGATGGGACTTCGTCTCCACAAGGACTGTATGGTGTTCACTCCTACCAATACAGTCATGGACAGACACATCTGCAACAAGTAGATTGGGTGAGGACGAAGTCAAGTGGGCTTTTCCCCCTTGTTCCTTCTCTTATCATTTGCCGCAGTCCTAGCCTGGCAGATATGTCCTTCAGGACTCAGCCAGCTCAATCAGTTGTGGTGCTACTCAGCCACTTTCTGATGTTGTGATGGACATTGAAGTCCCCTACCCAGAGTATATTTTGTGCCATTGCTGCCCTCTGTGATTCCCAGGGAAAGGCGCCAACATGTTGCACCACAGACATTTGCCAAAATTATTGACTCAGCCATGGACATGGGGCAATTAATCTGCATATAAAGTGTACAGCCAACCTAATGTCATCAAAACACTGTCCGATTTAAAACACATTTCTCCCTATAAATAAAGTAGCTCGGGAGAGAGTGAAAGAGAGCACGGCGGGAGCACAGCTTTCAAAAGCACGTCAAAAGGACAGTCGGAGACCAGAGAGAGAGAGAGAGCACGGCAGGAGCAGAGCTTTAAAAAGTGCACCAAAAGGACAGTCGGAGATCAGAGAGAGAGCGACTGAGAGAGAGAGAGAGAGCATGGCGAGAGCAGAGTTTTGAAAAGCACATCAAAAGAACAGGTACAAAAGACCAGAACAATAAGCTGTATTAAGTATTATTAGCCTTTATCAGTATTTGTAAGGTTTACTAATAGCAGTAAGGTTTACTAGAATTGGCAAGCTTTATTAGCATTGGTAAGCTCTATTACCAGTAAGAAGCCCTACATATCTCTGTAATCAAGAAAAGTACAACTTTAGAACAAGTAAGTAACTGGTGAGTATTTTTCTGAGAAAGGTTTATTTTAACTAGTGAACTGTATTGATTTTTGGGTAGGATTTATCAGTACTGGTAAGGTTTTGTAATAACTCTAAGGTGTTGTAGTATTGGTAAGGTTTTTTCTGGTAGTAACAAATGGTCAACTAATAAATAAAGGAATGACAGGAGTGCTTCAACCTCAAGTGTGCACCTCCTGTACTATGTGGGAGCTCCAGGATACTTACTGCATCCAGGAGAACCATTTGTGCAGAAAGTGTTGTCGATCTCCGTGTTTTGGAACTTGAACGACAGCTGGCAACACTGCGGTGCATTCATGAGGATGAGAGCTACGTGCATAGCACATTTATAGATGGTGTTACCCCACAGCTTAAGCATATGCAGGGAGAGAGGGAATGGGTGACCACCAGATAGTCAAAAAGAATCAGGCAGGTGGTGCAGGAGACCCCTGAGTGCATCTTACTCTCGGACAGGTATTCAGTTCTGAATACTGAGGGAAATGATGCTTCACCTGGGGAGTGCAGCCAGAGCCAAGTCCATGGCACCACAGGTGGCTCAGCTGCACAGGCGGATACAGGGAAGACTGGAAGAGCCATAGTGAAAGGTGATTCAATAGTCAGGGGAACAGGCAGGCATTTCTGTGACCGCAGACGTGAATCCAGGATGGTGTGTTGCCTCCCAGGTGCCAGGGTCAAGGATGTCACTCAGCAGCTGAAGAGCATCCTGTAGGGGGAGGGTGAACAGACAGCAGTCGTGGTCCACATTGGAACTAACAACATAGGTAGAAAGAGGGATGTGGTCCTGCAATCAGAATTTAGGGAGCGAGGTAAGAAATTAGCAAGCAGAACCTCAAAAGTAATAATCTCCGGAGAGTGGTGGGTGCATGGAATGCGCTGCCAGCAGTGGTAGTAGAAGCAAATACATTAGGGACATTTAAGCAACTCTTGGATAGGTACATGGATGATAGTAGAATGAAGGGTAGGTAGTTAGTTTGATCTTAGAGTAGGTTAAAGGTTCGGCACAACATCCTGGGCCGAAGGGCCTGTACTGTGCTGTACTGTTCTATGTTCTATGTTCTATTCCCAGTGCCAGGCACTACTGAGTATAGAAATAGAAGGATAAAACAGATGAATACGTGGCTGGAAAGATGGTGCAGGAAGGAGGGCTTTAGATTCCTTGGACTTTGGGACCGGCTCTGAGGAAGAGGGAACCTGTACAGGCCGGACAGATTGCACCTGAACAGAGTCGGGACTGAGTACCTTGTGGGACGATTTGCTAGTGCTGTTGGGGAGGGTTTATATTAGTTTGGCAGGGGGATGGGGACCTGAGGGTAGACTCAGCTGGGACAAAATCAGAAATGAAAATGGAAGGCAGAAAGTTAATGGACGTGTCTGGAAGACAGAGGAAACAAAGGTTAGAAAATTTTTTAAAAGGGTTTAGCAGTGCTCAAGGGTATCTACTTCAATGCAAGGAGTATAGCAAATAAAGCAGATGAGCTGAGGGCACAGATAGACACGGGGCAGTATGATATCATAGCTACTACAGAAACATGACTTAAGGAGGGACAGGAATGGCAGCTCAACGTTCCTGGTTACAGGGTTTTCAGACGCGATAGGGAGAGGGATAAGAAAGGAGGGGGAGTGGCAATTTTGGTCAAGGAAACTATTACAGCTGTGAGGAGAGATGATATGTTGGAAGGTTCATCAAATGAGGAAATAAGGATTGAGCTAAGGAACAGAAAAGGGGCAATCATATGACTGGGAGTGTCCTATAGACCCCCAAACAGTCAGAGGAAGATAGAAGAGCAGATGTGTAGGCAAATCTTTGAGAAGCGCAAGAGCAATAGGGCAGTAATAGTAGGGGATTTTAAATACCCCAATATTAACTGGGATAGTTTTCATGTGAAAAGAATTGAGGGAGCAGAATTCTTGAGATGCATTCAGGAGAACCTTTTTGCCTAGTATGTAGCAAGTCCAACAAGAAAGTGCACAGTTTTAGACTTAGTTTTAGGAAATGAAAATGGGCAGGTGGAAGGGGTGGCAGTAGGAGAGCATTTTGATGGTAGTGAAGTTAATTCAGTCAGTTTTAACATAATTATGAGAAAGGACAGAGATAGAACAGGAGTTAGAGTTCTCAATTGGGGCAAGGCCAATTTTACTAAACTGAGGTGTGATTTAGCAAAAGTGGACTGGAAACAGCTACTTGAAGGTTTATCAGTGTCAGAGCAGTGGGAGGCATTCAAAGGGGAGATTCAAGGGGTTCAGAGTAAACATGTTCCACAAAGAAAAAGGGTGAGATGGCCAAATCTGGAGCCCCATGGATGTCACGGAGCCTACAGGGTAAGAAAAGGCAGAAAAGGAAAGCCTATGTCCGACACTGAGAACTCAATATGACAGAAAGCCGAGAGGAGTATAGAAAGTGGAGAGGTGAAATCAAAAAGGAAAGCAAAGAGTGGGCATGAAAGAATATTGGCAAGCAAAATCAAGGTGAACCCAAAGATGTTTTATCAATACATTAAAGTAAGAGGATAACTAAGGAGAGAGTAGGGCCCATAAAAGACCAAAAAGGTAACCTATGTGTAGGGGCAGAAGATGTTGGTATGGTTCTTAATAAATACTTTGCATCTGTCTTCACAAAAGAGGGGGACGGTGCAGATATTGTAGTTAAGGAGGAGGAGTGTGAAGTATTGGATGTGATAAATATAGGGAGAGAGAAAGTATTAATGGGCCTAGCATCCTTGAAAGTTGATAAATCACCAGGGCCAGATGAAATGTACCCTAGGCTGTTAAAAGAAGCAAAACAGGAAATAGCAGAAGGTCTGGCCATCATTTTCCAGTCCTCACTAGATACAGGTACGGTGCCGGAAGATTGGAGAACTGCTAACATTGTGCTTCTGTTTAAAAAGGGAGCGAAGGATAGACTGAATAATTACAGGCCAGTCAATCTAACCTCAGTAGTGGGCAAATTACTGGAATCAATTCTGAAAGACAGGATAAACTGTCACTTAGAAAGGCACAGGTTAATTAAGGATAGTCAGCATGGATTTGTTAAGGGAAGATCTTGTTTGACCAACTTAGTCACATTTTTTGAAGCAGTAACAAGGAAGATAGATGACAGTAGTGCAGTAGATGTGGTCTACATGGATTTTAGCAAGGCTTTTGATAACGTTCCACATGGAAGGCTAGTTAAAAAAATAAAATCCCATGGGATCCAGGGAAATGCAGCAAGGTGGATACAAAATTGGCTCAGTGGTAGGATACAAAGGGTAATTGTTGCCAGGGTTTTAGCGACTGGAGGGTTGTTTCCAGTGGCGTTCCGTAGGGCTCAGTACTGGATCCCCTGCTTTTTGTGATATATATTAATGATTTGGATGTAAATGTAGGGGGCATGATCAAGACGTTTGCAGACGACACAAAGATTGGCTGTGTGGTAGATAGTGGGGAGGATAGCTGTGGGCTGCAGGAAGATATTGATGGTCTGGTCAGATGGGCAGAAAAGTAGCAAATGAATTCAACCTGGAGAAGTGTGAGGTGATGCATTTGGGGAGGTCAATCAAGGCAAAGGAATACACGATAAATGGGAAAATACTGAGAAGTGTAGAGGAAGGGAAGGACCTTGGAGTGAATTTCCACAGATCCCTGAAGGTAGCAGGACAGGTCGATAAGGTGGTTAAAAAGGCATAAAGGCATATGGAATCATTTCCTTTATTAGCCGAGGTATATAAAGAGCAGGGAGGTTATGCTGGAACTCTATAACTCATTGGTTAGGCCACAACTTGAGTACTGTGTGCAGTTCTGGTCACCTCATTACAGAAAGGAAGTAATTGCACTAGAGAAGATACAGAGGAGATTTACGAGGATGTTGCCAGGACTGGAAAAATGTACCTATGAGGAAAGATTGGATAGGCTGGGGTTGTTCTCCTTGGAACAGAGAAGAATGAGAGCAGATTTGATTGAGATGTACAAAATTGTGAGGGGCCTGGATAGAATGGAGGTGAAGGGTCTATTCACCTTAGCAGAGAGGTCAGTGATGAGGGGACATAGATGTAAAGTGATTGGCAGAAAAATTAGAGGGGAAATGAGGAAAAACCTTTTCACCCAGAGGGTGGTGGGGGTCTGGAACTCACTGCCTGAAAGGGTAGTCGAGGCAGAGACTCTCAACTCATTCAAAAGGAGTCTGGATATGCACCTCAAGTGCCGTAATCTGCAGGGCTATGGACCAAATGCTGGGAGGTGGGATTAGAATAGGTGGATCTTTTTCAGCTGGCACAGACAAGATGGGCCAAGTGGCCTCTTTCTGTCCCTTAAACTTTCTTTGATTCTATTCTATGAGAGCAGCACAACTGTATTAGCTAACTAGCAAGCAAAATAGTATGCAATGCAAATGCGAATTACTTTTGTTGATAGAATAGAGCTAGCTACAGCATGTCACGGAATGGTAGATGGACCTTATTTGGATAACCTCTGTGGATTCACACTGTATCAGGAGTGCAAATTCATCCAATAAACCATGATACTCAAGGAGAGGATTGTTATTGTGGTTATTGAGGTGAGGCAGGGAAAATATCAGCAATAGGAAGACAGACCATTTCTCACATTGCTATTGTCACAACACAACACAACTTAATCCATGATGCTCTATGATTGTGCAACTTCTACATTGGAACTTCTCCACTGTGTCTGAAGACAGGGTGGCCAACAAAAGGGCAGTGATCTCCAAATCAGAACAATTTTTTCGGATGGAGCTTTTCCTCAGTCTCAAAAACCTAAGAAGACATGATTGCAGAATAAACTCACCTCCTCAATTTTGATTCCAACAATCAAAAGTAATACAATTTCCTGTTAAGAACCAGGGCAGAATTTGACTGGCCTTTAATGTTTATGATATTTGGGCAGACTGAGTGCATGGCACAAATCAGCCATTGCACAATGTTTCCTTACATGTTACTTTGATTTGAGCATGATTGGATGCAAGCAAAGTCTTGCATCAAACATGCCAGGGCACTATACAACGTGCTCACTGCCTCCAGAGAAATTTTCCAATGTATGAGATAAATCAGGTGCTGAGCCTATGTGTCTTCCCAGCCCACATGCATCTGAAATCCACCATGAGGAACAATCCCAGCAGATGGAAAATCTACCCCCTTAAAAGAATCTAAGCAGCCTCACCACATTTCCTGATGGACCTGGGTCCAGAGAACAAGATTTAGCATTCAGTTCTCCATCTCACTCATAGAGGCCATGGGTGTGGAGATGAGAAATGTCACACAGATGCAGAAGGGACCATCATTCTGAGGTTAATGCTGGGCTACATTTTTCATGCGGAGCAGAGGAAGCTTTACTTTGCAACTAACTGGGTGATGTGGCTGACCTGAGAGTGCTTGATGCTGAAAACAGAATGCCTGAAATGGGAAAAATATTCCCTTCTTGGTACTAATCTTGATCAGCCCAAAATGCAGTCAAAGAAAAAGTCCAGGGAAAAGCAAGAAACTGCTAGACTGACAAGAGATAGTTAATGACTATGCAGAGTGTGAAAAATCACACAACCTCTTCAGCAACAGAACTGAATTGCCCGAAGAATGCAAAGTGCAATGTTGACCACTGTTCGCTAATCGCTTTAATGATATATCTTTTACTCAAATGACATTTTTCACTATCACAGGTTTCTAATATTTAATGATCTGGTTATTAGTACAAAGCTTAATGCCTTTTTATTACAAAGATTAGGATTAAGCTCCTTGAAGCACAATTATAGCAATCCTTTGTGCATTAGTAAGGATGATTAGATACTTTTCACTTCAATTAAGAAACGGCAGGGATAGCAGTGAGTCACACATCATTGTTTAAAGTCACCTGGTACGAAGCTAATGGCTTGGAAAGGGTAGAAATGTGGAGATTGGAAATTTTAAAAAAAGCTTTGATTCTTTTAAAAATAAGTTTTATTGTTAATTTGATGCAGCGGAAAAGGGAAAAGGTGCTTTGTAACAACAATTCACCTGCGAATTGACCTGTCCCGCCTGGGAGTGAGGAAGATGGGATTGCACAAACGGTACAATCAGGCTGAGGTCTCCACAGATGTTTATCTCCTCTTTTTCTTACCTACTCCAAATTCCCTTGATCACCCCACCTCCCCACAAACCCCACCTGAAGATGTAACTTCATGCTGGGCTGCAGTTCCACAGGGGAAGACTGATCGCTGTTAACTCGCTCAAGTGATCTTCCTCCAGCTTGGAACTGGAAACTGAGTTTTCAATGCTGTTTGACCATGATGCACTGGCATCTCAGCCCAGATTTCACACTCAAGTCTCTAGAGTGGGCCTTGAGCCCATAACTTTCTGACTCTCTCCTTCTAGTCAGGAAGTTCTGGATTCAAGTCCCATTCCAAAGACTTGAACACAAAACCTAGGCTAACATTCCAGTGCAATACAGAAGAGTGCTGTATTGTCGGAGGTGCTATCCTTCAGATGAGACATTAAACCAAGGCTTCGTCTGTCATCTCAGGTGGAAGTGAAAGATCCCACAACACTATTTCAAAGAAGAACATGAGACTTCTCCCCAATGTCCTGAACAGTATTTATCCCTAAACCAACCTGTCTAAAACAGATTATCTGGTCATTATCACGTTGCTGTTAGTGGGAGCTTGTGAACAAACTTGCTGTCACGTTTCTGACACTACAACAGTGACTACACTTCAAAAAAGTTCTTCATTGGTTGTAAAGCACTTTGGAATGTCCTGAGGTTATGAAAAGTGCTATAAAGGCAAACCTTCCTTTTTATTTGACCATGATGACCTCCGTAGCCAAATACAATACTGTCTTTAACTAACATCAACACAGTCACACACTTAACAGCAGTAATTATTATATAATGACCTTGAGAAAGAATCCTGTTGTTTATTTTGCTCCTCCATAGCCCAGTTGTGCTGAGCCTAGCAATCCTAGCAAGCGCAGCCTCTAACTTGTGATCAGGAAATGCTGCATGGACTAGTAATCAAATTTGGAACACTCTGGTTCTGCAAAGAAGAAGTGCACTTCAAGAATACTTGTTCGATGCTTCTCCAAATTATCTGCTCTGGCTGCTTGTTTTATAATATGGTCCATGTTTTGCTCTCTAATCCCTGTCATGCCTGAGATTTATTATTTTGCCATTGATCATTCTATAAATGTCATATGTACAAAGCCCAGTAAAAGCTAAGCGTAGATATTGGCCCTCAATTAAAGCTGATCTTGTAGTGGGACGACCTTAAGAGGAATACCTTAAGCAGCTGTAAGTGAAGGTCACCAGAGGAAGTGAAACACCATAGCTAGGCTGACTGCCTACAATGGTTGTGGGATGAACAGACATACTAGGAGCAGCAGTAGGCTATTCAGCCCCACGAGCCTGCTCTGCCATTCTATGGTCATGGCTGATCTACTTGTGGACTCAACTCCACTTTCCTGCCAACCCCCGATACCCTTTGACTCCCTTGTTTGTCATGACCTTAAAAGAGGATCAGCTTAAGAAGCTGTAAGTGAAGGTCACCGGACGAAGTGATGTCATGTCACACATGACCAGGGAGTTGTGGGTGTAGCCCAACAGAGTGAGATGTGTGTTTGTGTGGCTCCTGCAGGAGCTGTATGTTCCAGTCAATTTATGATAAAAACTCATTTTTTTCAATATTACTTGCAGTCTTGTGAATCTTACAATAGTTCACATACCAAAGGAACAAGTAATATTACATACAAAAACAAGAAATGCTGGAATCACTCAGCAGGTCTGGCAGCATCTGTGGAAAGAGAAGCAGAGTTAACGTTTCGGGTCAGTGACCCTTCTTCGGAACTGACAAATATTAGAAAAGTCACAGATTATAAGCAAGTGAGGTGGGGGTGGGGCAAGAGATAACAAAGGAGAAGGTGCAGATTGGACCAGGCCACATAGCTGACCAAAAGGTCACGGAGCAAAGGCAAACAATATGTTAATGGTGTGTTGAAAGACAAAGCATTAGTAATATTACATGGTGTCAGAAGAGCACCAACTATTACATCATGACAATATTTGATTTTTTCTTTTTTTATTTGTGGGATGTGGGCATCGCCGACTAGGCCAGCATTTATTGCCCATCCCTAGTTACCCTTGAACTGAGTGACTTGCTAGGCCATTTCAGAGGGCATTTAAGAGTCAACCACATTACTGTGTGTCTGGAGTCAGAGGCCAGACCAGGTAAGGATGGCAGATTTCCTTTCCTAAAGGATATTAGTGAACGAGAAGTGTTTTTACAACAATTGGCAATGGTTTCATGGTCACCGTTACACTAGCTTTTAATTCCAGATTAATTCATTGAATTCAAATTTCACCATCTGCTGTGGTGGGATTCAAACCCATGCCCCCAGAGAATTAGCCTGGGCTCTGAATTACCACTACGCCACCACCTCTTTATTTCTGAAGAACGCACCAAGAGAGAACAAGGAACAGCAGGTTGCTTACCAGGAGTGCAGTTGGTAGAAGACCCCAGAATGCTGCAGTGAGCTAGGACACCAGAAGGTGTTGAAATTCTGTGAGTCCAGTAGGTGATTGCCAGGAGGAAGGAGTTTTCAACTAATCTGGCAGTTGGTTGAAAAATTTGAAAAGAAGTAGTACAACCATAACTGCTTTAGCTTTCCTGTTTTTATTTTTGCTTTAAAGGCAGGGGGAAGCCAAAAAGAGAGGGAAGAGCTCAACAATGCCACTGGAGGTCCAGCACAAAGTAAAAGGCTGGCTGTGGCAGTTGCCAGTAATGCAAGCTACAGCTCTGTAGAAGAAAATAAACTGCTCTCCCAGTTTAAAAAATTTAAACTGCCTGTGTATACGAAGAAAGTAGTCTCTCACTCTTAAAAGGGGCAGACTTGCAAAAATGAACCTCTCTCAAAAAGTAAACACAAAGCTGTACCTATGAGACAGAAAATCTGTAAAGCAGAAAGCCTGTAAAAGATGTGTACCTGTAAAAAAGAAAACTTGTAAAAAGTCCTGTATTTATATTTTAAAAAAACAGGAGCATTAAGACAATGGCTTTCAGGTATCCAGTTATGGATTGGAAGATGTCAGACATAGCGTCTGATTTTAAACTGTTTCGACAGCAGGGAGAGCCAAGTTTCCTGGATCAAGAAGTGAGCGAACCAGAGAAACAAGCTGTGAAAATCAAGATTGCACTGGGCAATGAAGGCCTGCAACAGATCAGCACATCAGGATTGTTAGCTGAGGATCAGAAGGACCCTAGCAAGCTATGGACATTCCTGGAGGAGCAACTCAAGGTGAAGGTGAATTTCTGAGTACATAGGCTTGAGCTTATGATCTACCGACAAAGGCAAGATGAGTCCATTGACCAGTTTGTTGCAAGGTCCCATGAGCCTGCTCTGCCATTCTATGGTCATGGCTGATCTGTTTGTGGCCTCAACTCCACTTTCCTGCCTACCCCCAATACCCTTTGACTCCCTTGTTTGTCATGACCTTAAAAGAGGATCATCTTAAGAAATTGTAAGTGAAGGTCACCGGAGGAAGTGATGTCATGTCACACATGACCAGGGAGTTGTGGGTATAGCCCGACAGAGAGATGTGTGTTGGTGGGGCTCCTATATATATATATATATATATATATATATATATATATATATATATATATATATCTTTGGATATTACATGCAATCTTGTGAATCTTACAATAGTTCACATACCAAAGGAACAGGTAATATTACAGATCTCAAATTCTCACTACTAAAGCCCTGCTTGCTAATTGTCTTTTGCTATGGTTACAAGCAACGTTGCACCTAATTTTTTTTTGTAGCGTGTGGGCGATTCGTTTAAGTACAGGGCCCCTTTAAATTTTTTTGCGCGGCTGGGCACACGCGATAATTTAAAGGGGTTGACTTGTGCATGGCCTGGAGCCATGCAGTGTAGAGGGAACAAGTTACAAGCTGCTTTCCTTTGCCAACCTTTTCCAGGACTTTATACTGCTTCCAGTCTTTCAAACCGATTCTCCCTTATTCAAACTCTATAGCCCAGTAAAAGATTAGGTGGTTGTCAGTGTAAAAAAGATGGCAAACCTGTTCAAAGGATTAGCTTCCATCTTTAAATAGGATTGTTATGTTCAAAAAGAGGCCAGGCACCAGCCCATTCAGCTGGACGGGGCAGACCAATGCTAGAAAAGTGCCCACTGTGACACAGATGTCTGCCAGCCTATGTAAAGTAGGTGCCCTCCCGCTGACTATACAGACTCTGGCAAGGTTGGAACTGGGGGACACCAACAGGCACAGTCCCAATATAACTGCCGGGATCGCATCCCACAGACTTTCTGGGCCTTTATTGAAACAGTATTTGGAGGATCACACAGCTAAACCCCATGCATTAGTTTCCCCTAGTGGCTTTACTCAGTGAATAGATGATCCATACAGACCTGGAACTACATCACTCGGGAAAAGGATGCCTCAGACAGATATTCCAGCTCCATTCTCCATTTCATCCCTCACCAGAAAGTTCAAAACATCCAGGAAATGGGTAGATCAGCTCAACAGCTACTCCAGACTGCCGAGGAAATTGCCACAATAACTACTCAGCTACCAGAACATCAGGCTGGCCAGATAAATTGGATGCACATAGCAGCACATCATTTAAACAAGAACAACATGTAAGTCACTCCTTTCCAGCTGTTGACAACAGAAGCAAAACATGGCTTGAATGAATAGGGGTCAATGAAAACATCTGGCATGCTACTACCAATGAAGGATAACTAATGTTCTTTCTAAAGTGCAAAACATTTCACTGTAAATAATAAGCAGCATTTTCATAAAGTGGCAGGCTCCTCATTAACTGGGCCCTTTTTTACTCCAAAAGAAGCAAAATCAACCCAGTTTCACTTGATTCAGATTCAGATGCTGGTCTGAAACTCATTCCTAACTATAATAAGGCTTTTCATGTACTTTTTCTTTTTTTTTTATTCATTCATGGGATGTGGGCGCCGCTGGCCAGGCCAGCATTTATTGCCCATCCCTAATTGCCCTTGAGAAGGTGGTGGTGAGCTGCCTTCTTGAACCGCTGCAGTCCATGTGGGGTAGGTACACCCACAGTGCTGTTAGGAAGGGAGTTCCAGGATTTTGACCCAGCAACAGTGAAGGAACGGCGATATAGTTCCAAGTCAGGATGGCGTGTGACTTGGAGGGGAACTTGCAGGTGGTGATGTTCCCATGTACTTGCTGCCCTTGTCCTTCTAGTTGGTAGAGGTCGCGGGTTTGGAAGGTGCTGTCTAAGGAGCCTTGGTGCATTGTGCAGTGCATCTTGTAGATGGTACACACTGCTGCTACTGTGCGTTAGTGGCGGAGGGAGTGAATGTTTGTAGATGGGGTGCCAATCAAGCGGGCGGCTTTGTCCTGGATGGTGTCGAGCTTCTTGAGTGTCATTGGAGCTGCACCCATCCAGGCAAGTGGAGAGTATTCCATCACACTCCTGACTTGTGCCTTGTAAATGGTGGACAGGCTTTGGGGAGTCAGGAGGTGAGTTACTCGCCTCAGGATTCCTAGCCTCTGACCTGCTCTTGTAGCTATGGTATTTATATGGCTGTTCCAGTTCAGTTTCTGGTCAATGGTAGCTCCTAGGATGTTGATAGTGGGGGATTCAGCGATGGTAATGCCATTGAATGTCAAGGGGAGATGGTTAGATTCTCTCTTGTTGGAGATGGTCATTGCCTGGCACTTGTGTGACGCAAATGTTACTTGCCACTTATCAGCCCAAGCCTGGCTATTGTCCAAGTCTTGCTGCATTTCTATATGGACTGCTTCAGTATCTGAAGAGTTGCGAATGGTGCAGAACATTGTGCAATCATCAGCGAACATCCCCATTTCTGACCTTATGATTGAAGGAAGGTCATTGATGAAGCAGCTTAAGATGGTTGGGCCTAGGACACTACCCTGAGGAACTCCTGCAGTGATGTCCTGGAGCTCAGATAATTGACCTCCAACAATCACAAACATCTTCCCAGCTGTTTAGGAAAAGTATTATGTTGTAAAATCATCACTAAAGCACAGTGGGTTAACACATTGTGATGCTGAGCTGCACAGGGCCAGAAGGCCCCACATTCAATCCTTGGTCTCTGCTCAGTCTGTGCAAAAAGGGTGGAGCAGGTTGGAACCTGCTTCTCCCTAAGTTCCCAGAGATGCTTTGAGTGTTAAGGTGTAGTAACCTCTCAATGGTGGAGAGTGGGTACGTCAGGTTGCCAAATCTGGTTAGAGGTAATCCTAGAGGTTTGATCACATGGGTTTGAATTTTCCTGGTTTGGTCACGATCCTGACGTCAGCCTTAATTCTAGATCGGGAACCCAGAAGTGGCTGTGAAGAGACAGCAGTCGCAATCTTTCCAGAGGTAGCCAATTAAGAAGTCACTTTCAGGAGCCCCATCCAATTGGGGACAGTGGGCGAAACAGGGAAACGGGAGGCCCAATAGAAGGCCCTGTAACCATGTATGGCTGGCAGCCCCTTAGGGAGTGTTGGGCGCTGCTGAGGCAGTAAGAGACCACGAGGGCGGCTCAAAATGGAGGCATTTTCTGTAGCGTTGAGAAAAATTGAAAAACACACATGGCCACAGCTGTCAGGCCATCATCGTGGAGGGGGATCTCTCCACAGGATAGCTTGCAGCCGTTGCTGTGGTCTTCGCAACACAGCAGATCCGTGCTGGGCTGAGTGAAAGGAGGTGCTGATGGCTCTCTTCGGCCTGCCACCAGGAAGCTGCCTCCATTTAAGTAATGGTCACTGGCCTCAATGAGAGGGCCACTTGCCATTGGGAAGATCCCAGAAATGTCATCAACATTTCCCCAATTGGCTACTTGCTGCTGCTGAGTGGGTAGTCGCTGTCACGTTGACCCTGCCTCCGCCAAGATCACTCGGAGGCCAGAATGTGTCAGGTAGCCAATCCAATGCACTATTTTACAACTTTGCTCCCAGTCTCGTTCCCTAACCCACCTCTGCAGGACCGGGAAAATTTAGCCAATGATGTCTGGCATCTCCAGATGTTACTGCATTTAGCTTATAAAAGTTGAGTATCTTTTCTTGTGGTTTTGTCAGCTGTTGTGCGGTAAGTCCTGAGGCCACCAGCAAGAGAAGGGAAACTGAGAGTGGGAGAAAGGGAAATCCAAAGGTAATGGAGGGATTTTTGTAGGGGGGAGGGGACTGGAGATGGGAGGAACTTTAATTCCACCAGTATCTAATAGTAACTGACTGAAATTGAACTGATAACTTACAGCAATATTCAGATTCTCTTCATAACTAACAGTAACATAACAACTTACTGATAGTTCACAGGTAACTGGCAATAGATATAACTCACCAATATCTTACTTTTAACTAGCAATAATCCTAAAACCCACTAATATTCACACTGTAATTACTGCTGGAATCCTACTGCATAATAAATTTTTTTTATAGTATTATAAAAATTACCATAGAGCAGAAGTCATTCAATCCCCAGCAACCTGATACCCAGTTCTCAGTCTCCCTCTTTCCACGGGACCACACCTCCAATGCCTATTCACCAGTCACCTTCTCATACTCCTGACAAGCTTCAATCTCTCAACATGCATTCTCTCTCTCTCCCCTCTGTCCATGTCCATACTCCAGCCATTCTCTCCCCAAGCCAACGTCATTCAACTCCCAATCCCCCGTCTGCCTCTCCCTATGAAACCCCATTCCCCGACCCTTAGTTCCCTGTCTCCCTCTCTCCACCCCGAGCCCACATCCCCATCTCACGACCCCAGTCTGCTTTCTCTCCCTCTCACCTCACCGCAACCTTCCACCTGCCACCCAGTCACCTACATTATCCTCCACCCTCTCACGCCCCAATTCCCTGCCATCTAAATTCATGTTCACCCTCTTCTAATCCAGGCCCCACTTCTCCCTATTTCGTCTTCCTCTCTCCCCCTCCCCTCCTCCACTGCCACCTCATCCCGATGCTCAGTTTTTCCTCCACTAGTCAGTGCCATTTCTGGTCTCCCCTAAGTGGAGCCATCTCTCCGTGGCGATTAAGGGGCTGACGACACCTAGCTGAAGGCTTTTCTGTGGCAGCAGACAATGCTGTCACGGAGCGGGAGCGGTGGGGGTAATAGGTCACTGTTGCGGAAAGAAGTTTTGATGGCAAAATTCTTTCAGGCCAGCAGGAGTGCCTGGGAGCTTCATTCCTCATTCCAGGAGACCTACAGACAATCCGGGAGGGTTGGTAACCCTGAGGGGGGGATGGTGGGAACTGGCTATCTGGCTATAAGGATTGGGAGGAGGGTGTAGGGCTTGGTGGCATTCATTTGGCAATGGCCTGTGAGCAGGCGGATAGGTTAGCTGCAGAGATGTTATAAGAAAGAATAGAAAAAAGAAAAAGAGTGAAAGAGAAAAAGTAAGAAAAATAACTTGTATTTATATAGTGCATTTCACGGCCTCAGGACATCTCAAAGCACTTTACAGTCAATGAAGTGTAGTCACTGTTGTAATGTAAGAAACACAGCAAGGTTCCACAAGCAACAATGGGATAATGACCAGATGATCTGTTTTAATGTCAGCCTGGATTATGTGCTCAAATCTCTGGAGTGTGGCTTGAACACACAACCTTCTCACTCACAGGCAAGAATGTACTAGTGAGCCAAGTCTGAAGAAAAAACTTACATTTATATTGTGCCGTATCATATACCCAGAACCTCCTCGTGTATCATACAGCTGATTAATTATTTTTGAAGTGTAATCACTGTTGTTACGTAGGCAGAAAAAGAAATGGATAAATTACAAAAACAAAAATGGTGAAACTTAACTGGAATAGTCCTATTTAAAAGTTTTGAGTTGCATTGTTTTCTACATGAGTGTCCCAATAATTAATGTTTTAAATGGCTGAAAAATGATAGTGTGAAACATTTGAAAGCAATTGTCTGAGAAAGCTGGATCCAAGCTGCAGAGCCACAGTCTTCTGCCTCCACTTTCCCATTTGTCATCTTTGACAAGGACTTAGCCATCTGTTGTATAACATTCAATAAATATATAGAAAACAGCAGCTGGGGGGGGGATTGAAACCATCATTTTAAACTCAAAGTTCATGTTGCCTCTATTTCTTTCATCGTGGAATTCCTTAAGCTCAGTAGATAGTATTGAGTACATGTGCAGATTGAGTTCTGTGAGGGTTGGCAGTGCTGGTTACAGAATAAGGACGGTCAACATTAGCATCCTCAACAAGCATACGACAAATTGACAGACTGCTTTATAAGACTGATAACACTTTGGATCTATATATATATATATATATAGGCCCAGATTTTGTGATGGTAATGACGACAAAACTGTCAGCATTCGCTGTCATTACACCGCTGAAACTGACAGCAACTTCTGGGGCCGGACTTTCAAAGGGCAGCGGGGTCAGGGCTCAGTGCAGGTGATGTTGCAAAATCGCGGTGCCGGAGGTCATCTCGGGATCCTGATGCCTCCGGGACAGTTTTGAATTTTCAAAGGGCCGGCAGGGGGAGGGAATAGGAAACCTGCTCATCACCAATGAATGGCCCCTGATGCTCCTTAATGAGTTTTTTCAGCGGCCTATGCAGTCACAATTAGAATTTTCGATCTTTAATTCAACGAACCCAAACAGTTTGGTGCACATTAGTGCACAATTGTTGGGTTCGCGGCAGGGACGTCATTTCTCTCCATTTAATTTACGCTGACCTTTCCCGGAGCTACTTGCCCCGGTTCAAGTCTAGCTTGCATGGCCACTTCCATCCCTGGGGACGCTGATGGTCCTCCGAGGAGCTGCCTGCAACTCTTCCACCAACCTGGCTGCTGCTTGCCTTTGCTGGCAGCAGGCAGACTTCTCCCACCTCCTGGAGGTGCTCGGGACCTCTCACTGAGCGCCGAGCTCACCTCCTGCCCAATTCGGGCGTTTACATTTAATAATAGCGTCCGCCAGAGTGGCAGTGCTGAGGCGCGGGGTCGGGACCTGGAATTGACCGGGGAGTCGGGTTCCTGAGCCCGCTTTGAAAGTCTGGCCCCTGAAGTTCGCACACTAATGTGGAAATCCTGCAGTTGCTGTGGATGATTCTGTACTCCTCCACAGGGTGCACTGTTTAACTCTCCGATGTTGAAATTAATTTAGAAATACGGCACTGGTGTGAATTTGGCCTAATTACCCACTTCTTACAAACATTCTTCACTAGAAAGTTTTAGGGCTAGTGTGAGGAGATGCAGGGAATTGTGAATATTTAATAAGGCCACCATTGTGCTGGAAGGAGGATTTCTATGTGGAATAACATCTTCAAAACAGCTGTGAGACATAGGTATGAAATTATTCAATTCTCTTCGCAGTTATCTGACTTTATAAAACTTTTTGTTCACATTTATATGACTTTTTAAAGTCCTGTTTACATGCAAGTGACTGTGTAAAAATTACTTCTTCAATTGTTTGTTAGCAGGTACTGCAACAGCTTAAAGTTGAAGCCTGTGAGGATGAAACATGCCTTTTCTACTTGTGGCCTGTCAGTTGGACAGATTCTGTGGGCATAGCTTCTCCTCACTGGCCCCCATGCCTTGACCTTTATGACCTCAATAAATTACTCTGCCAAGATCCATCCGGGCCCACACCATGGAGAATTTCACTGGGCTTTCCCATAAAGTTTTTGCCTGGACCATCATACTAGGTAAGTAGGCAGTTTTGGGTGAGGTCAGCAGTAAGTATCACCACTTCATGACTAACCACAAAAAATGGGCCACAATTGTTTTTTTACTTCCAATTTTCTGTACTCTTCACCTGAAGACACTGACTTCTGCTGGAAGATAGGTGACTCCTACTGCTGCAAATGATCCAGTGATTCACTAGGCTGTAATTTATGGGCGCGTAAAAACAACGGTCGCCCGCCCATGCAGGCCGCACAGTGAGGAGCCACCGCGATATTAAGAGCGGCAGCTAATTTAAATAGCCGGGGCAGACCACCCACCCCAATGAGGTGGAGGGAGCGGGCTGTCTGTCCCTGGCAATGGCACAGCTGCCTTTATGCAGGCGCTGATGCCATTTTTCAAGGACTTCGAGCCTTACATTTCAATTTAAATTTTTAGAGATTGATTTAAAAAAATTAAATAAATTGATCTTGACCCTCTTCCACCCTCCCCCCCCCCCCAATAACCATAGAATTAATGACTTGCCCTCTCCCCCCCAAAAACATTTTCCTTGTCCACCTGACCTACCCCCCCCCTCCTCAAAGTGCATAAACCTTACACTATAACCCTTCACACCATCCCCTACACCAATGAGATGACTTTGACCCTGCTCCCCCACACCCACCCCCCACACTGAGCCACCAGTGTTCCGCCTCGGTTCCCCGGACGGGGATCCAAAGGCATGGGAGTGCCGGTTATTGGCACGAATATTGCACTGGGACCAATGGCGAGAGCGTGACGGTAATTCATTTATTTACGTTAATTTAAATATTTAAATTGGGCTCCCGTCACCGAGCGGCTGGGGGGCTGCCATGAGGCCTTGCCACCACTGGCAATATCGGGCCAGGCCTTCCCAGCGTCGAGGTCTGTGGCGGGCCTCTCCTGGAGGCACTTTCCGGCCGTCCCCACCACGGCCCCTGACGTCGGGGGGTCTGTAAAATTCAGCCAACTATTTTTAAACCAATCGCTTATAACTGGAGCAATCCAAAAAGCAAATATATCAACAAAGATAAACCAGAAGGCCAGAAATTGGGCCAAAGAGCTTATTTCAATAATTTGGGAAAGCTGCCAGACCCTATTCGGAAAACAAATTTTGAGTCACTTGCCTTACAGAAGGCAGCCCACCAATAAATGTCGTGGAGAGGGAAGGACAGCAGGAGTAGGGCCACGACCTTCAGGAGTACTTACCTTTTTGGTAACTGCCACAGGTTAGGCTGCATCTGGAGGACCTGAGCTGAGCAGGCCTGACATCTGTTCCACTCAGGCCCCAGACCAATTTCCCCAAGTGGTCCTAAAACAGGCCCTCATTAGCATATGCAAGGGGCCTCAGTGATTGTTGTAGGGAGCAGCCCAGGATGCCTGAATAATGGCCCAACCTAATTTTGGTCCAAGATTTTGGTCCAAGAAATTGGACCTGTAAAATGGCAGCAACAATGTCCCACATTCCAGGCATCATATTGTGTGATAGATACCAATCTTTAAAAAGAACGGAAGTTAGTCATTGACCTGGAGCCTGAAATCTTCAAGTTGCCTTCTGATTGAACTCAGCAGTTTATGACTATCTACAATATTTGTCTATTGAGATGTTAAGTTCGCAGCTAAATGGTTCTGAACATCACTGCCTCGATTTTATCTTCCCCCATCTGACAGAAACCATACGTGATGGTGGTGGCGGAAGTTAAAATGGAGCAGGTGACTTATCCACGCCTTTCCTTCCCGATCGAGCCACCTGCAAATTGTTACGACCATGGTGGGAAGAGTGCACTGTTAATTCAGTCCCACTTCTCCACAGGTCACAACATATACTTAAATTTTCCCGCTTACCCAAACAGTCGATCAGAGACTTAATTTTTCCCCCAGAATAAAGCACACCAACCAGGTTTCTTTAATAAACAACGAAATTATCAATTTATTAGAAACTAAGTTTTAACCAATAATGAAGTAAAACAAACATACAAATTGAAATGGTAAAGCCCCTTATTTATCCTATCCCTCACACACACACATGCACAACTGTTAAAAAGAAGGTATGGAAAGACATCTTTTGTTGGTTAGGTGTCTCAGATGCAAATCGACGGCTCTCACTAGGATCTTCCCAGAACAGTTCCTTCCAGGCGATGTTGAAGAAGAGGCTTTCCAAGAGATGCAGCACTGAAAGCTCCAGTCAGGCTTTACACCAGGAAGCAACAAGGATTTTCTTAGGTCTTATAGCAGCAATGTAGCAGTAAAGGTTTCTTCAAATACAGGAGGAAATAGTAAACACACTTAATGCAGAAATTCTTTCCAAGAGAAAAGATATCAGCTTTCTTGGAATGCCGAATGGCCTGTTCCTGTGCTGTACTGTTCTTTGTTCTTTTGGTGTTCCGCAGGGATCAGTGCTGGGACCTTTGCTGTTTGTAGTATATATATAAATGATTTGGAGGAAAATGTAGCTGGTCTGATTAGTAAGTTTGCGGACGACACAAAGGTTGGTGGAGTTGCGGATAATGATGAGGATTGTCAGAGGATACAGCAGGATATAGATCGGTTGGAGACTTGGGCGGAGAAATGGCAGATGGAGTTTAGTTTAGTTTAGAGATACAGCACTGAAACAGGCCCTTCGGCCCACCGAGTCTGTGCCGAACATCAACCACCCATTTATACTAATCCTACACTATTCCCATATTCCTACCAAACATCCCCACCTGTCCCTATATTTCCCTACCTCTTACCTACACTAGTGACAATTTATAATGGCCAATTTACCTATCAACCTGCAAGTCTTTTGGCTTGTGGGAGGAAACCGGAGCACCCGGAGAAAACCCACGCAGACACAGGGAGAACTTGCAAATCCGGACAAATATGAGGTAATGCATTTTGGAAGGTCTAATGCAGGTGGGAGGTATACAGTAAATGGCAGAACCCTTAGGAGTATTGACAGGCAGAGAGATCTGGGCGTACAGGTCCACAGGTCACTGAAAGTGGCAACGCAGGTGGATAAGGTAGTCAAGAAGGCATACGGCATGCTTGCCTTCATCGGTCGGGGCATAGAGTATAAAAATTGGCAAGTCATGTTGCAGCTGTACAGAACCTTAGTTAGGCCACACTTAGAATATTGCTTGCAATTCTGGTCGCCACACTACCAGAAGGACGTGGAGGCTTTGGAGAGGGTACAGAGGAGGTTTACCAGGATGTTACCTGGTCTGGAGGGCATTAGCTATGAGGAGAGGTTGGAAAAACTCGGATTGTTTTCACTGGAACGACGGAGGTGGAGGGGCGACATGATAGAGGTTTACAAAGTTATGAGCGGCATGGACAGAGTGGATAGTCAGAAGCTTTTTCCCAGGGTGGAAGAGTCAATTACTAGGGGACATAGGTTTAAGGTGCAAGGGGCAAAGTTTAGAGGGGATGTGCGAGGCAAGTTTTTTACACAGAGGGTGGTGAGTGCCTGGACCTTGCTGCCGGGGAGGTGGTGGAAGCAGATACGATAGCAACGTTTAAGAGACATCTTGACAAATACATGAATAGGAACAGAATAGAGGAATATGGGCCCCGGAAGTGCAGAAGGTGTTAGTTTAGGCAGGCATCAAGATCGGCGCAGGCTTGGAGGGCCGAATGGCCTGTTCCTGTGCTGTACTGTTCTTTTAGTTTAGTTTAGAGATACAGCACTGAAACAGGCCCTTCGGCCCACCGAGTCTGTGCCGACCATTAACCACCCATTTATACTAATCCTACACTAATCCCATATTCCTACCACATCCCTACCTGTCCCTATATTTCCCTACCACCTACCTATACTAGGGGCAATTTTTATAATGGCCAATTAACCTATCAACCAGCAAGTCTTTGGCATGTGGGAGGAAACCGGAGCACCCGGAGGAAACCCATGCAGACACAGGGAGAACTTGCAAACTCCACACAGGCAGTACCCAGAATTGAACCCAGGTTGCTGGAGCTGTGAGGCTGCGGTGCTAACCACTGCGCCAATGTGCCGCCCTTCTTTGTTCTTTGTTCTTTTGTTCTTCTCCTGGTGGGCATGTAGTAACTCACTTTTTTGTAACAGCTCAAAATGAAACCTAAACTTTTCAGAAGCAAGTCGCATGACAACCATAAATCTTGGCCTATCACTCCTTTGCAAACATTTTTTCTCAAGTCAACAGTGGCGCAGTGGTTAGCACTGCAGCCTCACAGCTCCAGCGACCTGGGTTCAATTCTGGGTACTTCCTGTGTGGAGTTTGCAAGTTCTCCCTGTGTCTGCATGGGTTTCCTCTGGGTGCTCCAGTTTCCTCCCACATGCCAAAGACTTGCTGGTTGATAGGTTAATTGGCCATTATAAATTGCCCCTAGTATAGGTAGGTGGTAGGGAAATATAGGGAAAGGTGGGGATGTGGTAGGAATATGGAATTAGGGTAGGATTAGTATAAATGGGTGGTTGATGTTCGGCACAGACTCGGTGGGCCGAAGGGCCTGTTTCAGTGCTGTATCTCTAAACTAAACTAAACTAAAAGCACAACCCCTGCTGGGTTATTTGGACACGGGTGCCTTCCAGTCTATTTGCATTTCACTCAGTCCCAACTATTCTATTGACCTTCCTTTAAAAAAAACACAAAGTTCAGCAATCTCCAGATGAATCAATGTCCATAATTCAATTATAAGTTATTTAAAACATATTTTACAAAAGAAACAGAAAAGATCTCGTAACAAATTTTGCAGTCAAATATTCCACCAACACTCACAGTCTAGTCTCATGAAATAAGTGAAAGTCTGAATTAAAATGATAGATTGTAAGAAGGATCCC
Source organism: Heterodontus francisci (assembly GCF_036365525.1). Taxonomy (NCBI): domain Eukaryota; kingdom Metazoa; phylum Chordata; class Chondrichthyes; order Heterodontiformes; family Heterodontidae; genus Heterodontus; species Heterodontus francisci. Next base: position 45,979,671 of record NC_090375.1, read on the forward strand.
TTACTGAATAATTCATATTCCGGGCACTGACACTCTTGCTGTGCCTTTCCAAAAGTTTCTATCCTAACAGTCACTAAGTCATCATCTGTAAAACCATTTCCCAGCACAAGTCAACACCTCACAGGGCAGATGGAAACACAATTTACTGGGATTTTGGATTTATAGTGTGGGAGGGTAATGAAAGAGCATTTAATGTTATCCCTCTCTAGTATTTTAGCAGACCTGCTACCCAATTTACAATACATATTGAGTTCTGCTAAAATAACAATGTATTAAGTCTTCATCCATTACTTTCTCACAGCACAGTTTCAGTGCAATGATTTTGAAATTGGTGCACGTATAGCTACAGATGGTAACACTATCAAGTCTGCTACACTACAATTTGCAGTTTATTACACGAGTCTCTAAAGCAGCTTTCCACCCAGTGTTAAGCAAGTTTATCCAGTGAGGGTGTTAACCACACAGACCATCAAGGTTCAATTCCTGCAAGAAGTTGCTACAGTTGTTATCAGAACACTGGTTTAAAGTCGGAAAAAGAAAAATCAGCCAAGCTTCCCATTTCTGATCAAAGTTGGGTGAGGATGTGGTCAAAATGCCTGCTGACACTCAATGTCAAGACTGGCAGGTAAATAATAACCAGCTAGACGAGATCCCAGTGGCTAATCAGTGACTTTAGATTAATGGCCCTGAACTTGCATGGACATGTCCAAATCTCCAGCTGGACCTTCAGCACACATTTGGAAGTTCCACCAATTTCTCACCAAAGTCACTGCAGGATATCAGGATCAAGAACTTTTGGGCTAATGTCTTCAGAAGAGATGGGGAAGATAAAATTTGGACAGAATAAACTGGTAATGAAAAGAAAAAAAATGTAAAAATTAATATTAACTGCATAGTAGCACCGCAGCCTCACAGCTCCAGGGACCCGGGTTCGATTCCGGGTACTGCCTGTGTGGAGTTTGCAAGTTCTCCCTGTGTCTGCGTGGGTTTTCTCCGGGTGCTCCGGTTTCCTCCCACAAGCCAAAAGACTTGCAGGTTAATAGGTAAATTGGCCATTATAAATTGTCACTAGTATAGGTAGGTGGTAGGGAAATATAGGGACAGGTGGGGATGTTTGGTAGGAATATGGGATTAGTGTAGGATTAGTATAAATGGGTGGTTGATGTTCGGCACAGACTCGGTGGGCCGAAGGGCCTGTTTCAGTGCTGTATCTCTAATCTAATCTAATCTAATCTAATCTAATCTAATATGTTCCAGTATTTAATACTACCACATATCACAGTACTCAATGCTGTAACACACACAGCATCAGCTATAGAGCAGGTTTTACCTGAGGATCAATATGATATCTTTGAAGTAATGCATAAGTCTGGGAACTGAGCCTGTCCAAAAATACTCCTTCCATATCAATGCTCCTTTAAAACAGGTCACTGGTACAAAATAGGCTGAGTATCTAAACAAAGACTCTTGAGTGCACAGAGTACAAAAATGTTCCATTCCCCAGCACTAATGTCACTCACCTCGAAGAACATAAAAAATGAGAAAACAACTTGGTAAATATTTGCCTCTGTACGGTAGTAAAAAAACACTTGCTGTTTCTCTCCAATACAGCTGGGAATAGTCGGAAAAATGGTTGCTCTTAACACCTGGGGTGATTGAGTGATAGCAGCTTTCCTCTGTATTCAGTATCTAATGCTGTGAGATAATAAATGCATAAGCACAGCTTCACTAATCCCATGTGTTGGATGTTAGCAGAGGTTGATTCACAGAAGGCCAAAAAACAGTACTAAGTGCCACTTGTTTCTCTCAGTGGGGGGAATTGATACATTGGCTGATTGTGTAAAAGAGGCAGTATCGATCAGTTGCCCATTGTAACACCCATCTGATTTTGTTTACCATTGACGTGAATGGAAAGGATAATGGGGCAAATGTGTGTAATGGCAACAAATTCACTATTACCCATTTTACACCATCTCCAGAACTTAATATTACTTCATGTGTCTTAACAGCTGGGTCTGTTGCAGTTGAACTCCACTCCCTACCCCACTTCACATACTCATATTAATATAAATACAAAACCAAGCCAGGAAAATAGGATCTGAACTCTGTTCTAATATAATCATTGATCAGGTGCACTAGGGGCTCAGCTGGTAAGTGCGTAAAAGCATTGATCACAACGTCATGAAAATCCATCCAAGGTTTGCTCCACCCTAGCCTGGCAGTTTCCCCTCTCCCTACATCTCAGCCAGCATCTCTCATTCTAGACAACTGTACAAATCTCCCCCCCACTTTGTGATCAGGGGTAGAGAATGTCGCCATGATCGATCCACAAACTGCTATTCTCTGCCTCACTGCATCTGTTCAACCCTTCAAAACCCATCCTTTTGAACACACCATCAGCTACCTCACTAGTTTCTCTTTTTTCCTATTCACTTGTCCAATCACCTCACCCACTTCACCGGCACCGCAAAATTTATTGCAACATACTGCTGTGGTAAAGACGCTTATGCATGCAAAGTAGTTTTTCTAATTCATTCTCAAGATATGGGTATTATTAGCATTTATTGTTCATCCCTACTTACCCTCGAGAAGGTGGTGGTGAGACTTCCCATTGAAACTCTGCAGTTCATGTGTTAAAGATACTCCAACAATGTTAATAGGTAGGAAGTTCCAGGATTTTGATCCATTGATGATGAAGGAATGACAATATACTTCCAAGTCAGCATGGTGTGTGACTTGAAGGAGGGCTTGGATGCGGTGGCATTCCCATGCACCTGTTGTCCTTATCTTTCTAGGTGATGGACGTCACGGGTTTGTGATGTGCAGTTGAGTTTGGCCTCTGCTCTGTGTTGAGTTCGTTGATCTCAAAGAACGTGGCAGTGGAAGCATTGCAATTGACCTCTGTGGGATGGGTTTTCAGGAGCCCTCAACATCGGGATCCATGGTGGTGGGGTGGGGGGTGGGGTGCTGAAGATGGCCTCAGATGAGGCCTGCCACAGACCTCAATGGTGTCAGGGCCTGGACTGATATTGCAAGCGGCAACGAGGCCTCGTGGCGGAACCCCACCACCCCCGCCCCACGTGGCGATGGAACCGCAATTTATATATTTAAATAAATTAAAATTTTTGAATTAATTACACTCCAGTCACCTCCTGATGTCCTGCCACGATCTTCACCCTGGCAGCCAGCACTGCCGTGCCTTCGGATCCCCTTCTGGGCAAAATAGGTGCAACAATGGTGGGGAGCAGGGAGAGGTACATTTCTCAGTGTGGGGGGGGGAATGAGGTCAAATTAATGTTTTGGGTGTATGGGGATGATGGGAAAGGTTAGAGTTTAAATTTTGTGCAGATGGGGGGAGGGGTAAGGTCAGATGGTAAATGCGTTTTTTGTGGGGGAAAAGACAAATAATTAACTTAATTGTTATTGAGGGGTGGGAGAGGAGCAAAAGAGATGTATTTATTTAATTTCATTTAATCTTTAAATATTTAAATTTCCCGGTAGGGCCAACAGCCCTTAAAAAATGGCGTCAGCGCCTGCGCACAGGCAGCTGATGCCATTGCCGGGGACGGACAGCCTGCCCCCTCCACATGATTGTGGGGGGCAGCCCACCCCGGCTATTTAAATGAGTCGCCGTGCTTGGAATCGCAGTGGCTCTTTGGTGTGCGGCCCGCACGGGCGGGCTGCCATCTTTGTCGGCAGCGGACTTATAAAATTCAGCCCTGTGTCTCTAAGACAGGCAAAGGAAAACGAATCAGCCAGGGGTCCCGCTCCCAATTGCCAATCAAATGATTTCTGCTGGGAAGTTCACATTGGGAGGACTCGGGCTTTTGTATGACCCTTCCAAATTTGTACAGTCTCACCATCTGTACTCAGAGATGAAGAATTGCATGTGTATACCAGCCAGAGTCTGTGTCTCAGGAGGGGATAAAAGAAACTGCAAAAAGTATTATCAGCTTGTCTGCAAAATATGTTTTGCTCTCCGGTTAGGTTGTTTGATGAGAGATTTGCAGGGAATGGAAATGAAATCTCCTTCAGGATTTCTTATGGCAGATAGAAAGCAGGGGAGTTTACTCATAATGGAAAGTCCTGAAAATACACAGTAAGTCACTCAACATCCATAAAGGCAAGAGTAGATTAACCTCTTGGAGGGACCCTAGAAGGGTTAGGCTGAAGAGGCTCTCTTAGGGAATTGAGTTAAATAAAGAGGGCAACAGGTAAAGGACCAAAGTTCAAACCCATTAACTACTTTCAAAAAAAGGCAGTTAATGGGACTTCAAACTTTCTGTCAGCAACAAGCAAGTGTTTCCTTCCCTTCAGCGTTTCAGCTGCTGTAGTCTCGCTCAGCAAACTGAAAATTGGGGCTGCAGTCAGTTCAAATTACTGCAAGCTGACAGAAGGTCCAGCTGCCTGGAGGTTTTCTTTCCTGAAATGGGTTTATTTTAAAACTAGGACTTCCTGTCAGGAATCTGCTTAAAAAAATAAAAGTTATGTCAGGAAATATTTTAAAAAATCTTTTCACTTTCTTCTTTCCGTTGGGACATTGTCAACTGAGCCAAAAAACATCTGAACTTGCTTACAGGTTCCAGTAGAACTTGAATGTTTATATCCTGTTGCAACTGCCTCCTCTCATACCAGACACAGGATTTATTTTTCTTCCTTCTGTTCTTCTGGGAGACTCCAGGCCTCAGATAATCACATGGCTCCTAAACCCAATTCCCACCAAGCTCTTGGCCATATGGGCTAAACTATGGAAAGATGGCAGGCCCTGTCAACCTTTAATACACAGCACCACCTATATACACAATCATGGAACACTTTGTGTATGTAACTGCAGGTACCCTGTACTGGACCATTACATAACCAAGAGTGTAAGCTTTGCTGAACTTACTTTTGTAGCACCCAAGCATATTCCTCTTCCTCTCCAGCTCTCTATCCCTGTCCCTATCAACACCACAACCACATAACATTACAGCCTAGTGGGCTCTGGGCTGCTGTAAGACAGCAGAACATGGGATGAAAGGAAGCGATAAATGATGGGTGGAATAGGGTTAGTGTGAAACAGAGAGAGGGAACAGAATGTCAATGGGAAATGGGTAGAATGGGATGGAAGAAGGAGAAAGATGTTTGTGGAGGAGGGAAATTGGAAGGGAAAAAGGGGAGAACTTCACTTTTATTTTTCATATTCCTGCTGTTTCTTCCTTGACAGAACAGAGAAGATTATCAGGAAGTCATTATATCAGGCCTCACAAGGTAACTTCTTGTCTTTTCTGTCAAGGAAGGAACTGAGCTTGAAGCTCAGCTCAGGTAATGCTCCAGGGCCCTGGTTAATATACAAATCTTTAGTGGCGCTTGGAAATAAGATGGAGTTTCTGCAGGGTTTCTCCTGATTCCCTGTTGTAACTAAGGTGTTAGAGCACCAGAAACTCCAGAGGAATAGTTTGAATGACCATTTAAGCCTTTTCTCTGAGGTTTCCAATGAAGTTATGGCAGAAAATTGGGAGTGTCACTGGGGTAATTGTATTTCTTATCATTAATTGGAATCCCCAATAACTATTTTGTAAAAGACACATATAAAATAGAATAAGATACTGATAAGGTTAGATGAAGTAGAGTAGGCTTGTTTGGAGGATAAGCACCTGCATGATCAGATGGGCCAAATCTCCTATTTTTCTAATGTAGTTATTGGTAATGTAATTCTATGTAATAAGTGGCAGAAGCCCAAAACTCCAAACCTATCTGGACCTGCAACTGCTTAGAAAATACTGAATAGATAATGGTTTTGGTGCTTTAACTCTTCCTCCAGTATCTCAACCCATGGTGAGCCTGAGCAATGACGATGACAACGATGACAAGTCATATTGATATAGCACTTTTAACATAATAAAACATCTCAAGGCACTTCACAGGAGCCACCAGAGGAGATATTAGGTCTGATGACAAATATCTTGGCCAAAGAGGTAGGTATACAGGAGTGTCCTAAAGGAGAAAAGCGAGGTAGAGAGGCGAAGAGGTGTTGGAAGGGTATTCCAGAGACTCGGGGCTAGACAACTGAAGGCATGATTAAAATTGGTGATGCACAAGAGGCCAGAATTAGAGGAGTGCGGACATCAAGGAGCGTTGTATAATATCTCTATAGTTATATATATAAAGTGGCAGAAGCCCAAAACTCCAAACCTATCTGGACCTGCAACTGCTTAGAAAATACAGAGGGTTGTACAGAGATAGGGAGAGGTGAGGCTCTGGGGGGATTTGAAAGCAAGGATGAGAATTTTAAAGATGTTGGCCGGGAGCCAATGTAAGTCAGCGAACATAGGGGTGATAGGTGAAAGGGACTTGGTACAATTTAAGACACAGGCTGCACATTTTTGGATGAACTCAGGTGTACAGAGAGTAGAATGTGGGAGACCAGCCAGGAGTGCATTCGAATAGTAAAGTCTATAAGTAACGAAGGCATGAATGAGGGTTTCGGCAGCAGATGAGCTGAGACGGAGTAAAGTTGGGTGATGTTACGGAGGTGGAAAAAAGCAGTCCTAGTGGTGGCATGAATGTGAGTGGTGACAGTGAGTGTTAATAGGCAATTGTATGTTGGGACATCACAACAAAGCTCAACCCGACCCTTGCATTTCTAAGTGCATTTCGAATGGTTTGTTGGATAACAAACAAGAATGAGAGCCCCGGATCATTTTCTCCTCCGCACTCAAGAACACTGAGGTAATTATAGTGTTCCTAGCTCCATCTAGGCTGAGATCAGCTAACTTTGGATAGATTGGGAAGAGGACTAGGGTCTTCCTTTACTTCATGGTTTGACTATCCATTGGCTCAATCAGTTGAGGTACTTGGGAAGTTCCTTAACTCTTTCAAATGATTGTGATGGGCAGGGTACATGTGCGGCTGCTAGAGGATGATCGTGGACACCAGAGCTGTACCGGAAATCTGAAAGGAAGCAGGACGAGTAAAAACAGCTGTGGGAGTTGGCAGAGAAGAGAGAATTTGGTGGCAACTTGTGCTACTTAAGACCAGTGTAGTTATTATGATTGATGACAACTGATCGACATCTTCCACCTCTGGAACCCTTCCATCATTTGCAATGCTATTGAAATCCATCTCCATACCTTCATCCCTGTCTCCTCATATCCACAAATGTTAGCTAATCCAGAACTCAGCAGCCTTATTCTGCTCCTTTATGACACCCCCCTCATCCATCATCCTCTCCTTGTTTCCTACTGTGTCACAGAGAATCGGTTTTAACATCCTCATCTTTAAATTCCTCCTTGGCCTCATGCACATTCTTGAAATCAAGTCCAAAGTACGGAAAGTCCTCATCAGAGAACTCCTCTTTGCTGACGATGCTGCTTTAACATCTCACACTGAAGAATGCCTGCAGAGTCTCATCGACAGGTTTGCGTCTGCCTGCAATGAATTTGGCCTAACCATCAGCCTCAAGAAAACGAACATCATGGGGCAGGATGTCAGAAATGCTCCATCCATCAATATTGGCGACCACGCTCTGGAAGTGGTTCAAGAGTTCACCTACCTAGGCTCAACTATCACCAGTAACCTGTCTCTAGATGCAGAAATCAACAAGCGCATGGGTAAGGCTTCCACTGCTATGTCCAGACTGGCCAAGAGAGTGTGGGAAAATGGCGCACTGACACGGAACACAAAAGTCCGAGTGTATCAGGCCTGTGTCCTCAGTACCTTGCTCTACGGCAGCGAGGCCTGGACAACGTATGCCAGCCAAGAGCGACGTCTCAATTCATTCCATCTTCGCTGCCTTCGGAGAATACTTGGCATCAGGTGGCAGGACTATATCTCCAACACAGAAGTCCTTGAAGCGGCCAACACCCCCAGCTTATACACACTACTGAGTCAGCGGCGCTTGAGATGGCTTGGCCATGTGAGCCGCATGGAAGATGGCAGGATCCCCAAAGACACATTGTACAGCGAGCTCGCCACTGGTATCAGACCCACCGGCCGTCCATGTCTCCGTTATAAAGACGTCTGCAAACGCGACATGAAATCATGTGACATTGATCACAAGTCGTGGGAGTCAGTTGCCAGCATTCGCCAGAGCTGGCGGGCAGCCATAAAGACGGCTAAATTGTGGCGAGTCGAAGAGACTTAGTAGTTGGCAGGAAAAAAGACAGAGGCGCAAGGGGAGAGCCAACTGTGCAACAGCCCCAACAAACAAATTTCTCTGCAGCACCTGTGGAAGAGCCTGTCACTCCAGAATTGGCCTTTATAGCCACTCCAGGCGCTGCTTCACAAACCACTGACCACCTCCAGGCGCGTATCCATTGTCTCTCGAGATAAGGAGGCCCAAAAGAAGCCATACGTCCAGCCAGAGTCTCTGTTCTATGCATTCATGGAGCACCTTTAACATAAAACATTTCCAAAGTGTTTACCAAACAGACATACTGAAAACTGAGTGAGGAAAGAATTGATTAGAAGGGATGATCAGATTCTTTTTTTTTAATATTCTCAGGATGTAGGCATCATTGGCAAGGTAGGTGCCCTGTACAACTGAGATGCTGGCTCAGCTACATCAGAGGGCTGTTAGAGGCTCAATTAACATGGGACTATAGTTATATATAGGCCAGACCATGGAAAAACATATTAACATATATTCATTTCATGGAATGTGGGCATCGCTGGCTAGGCCAGCATTTGTTGCCCATCCCTAATTGCCCATGAGAAGGTGATGGTGAGCTACCTTCTTGAACCACTGCATTGCTGTTAGGGAGGCAGTTCCAGGACAGTGAAGGAACAGTGATATAATTCTAAGTCAGGGTGGTGTGTGGCTTGGAGGAAAACTTGCAGATGGTGGTGTTCCCACACGTCTGCTGCCCTTGTCCTTCCAGGTGAAAGAGGTTGCAGGTTTGGATGTTGCTGCCGAAAGAGGCGTGGTGAGTTGCTGCAGTGCATCTTTTATATGGTACACACTGCTGCCACTGTGCATCGGTGGTGAATGGAGTGAATGCTTAAGGTGGTGGATGAGGTGTCGATCAAGCAGGCTCCTTTGTCCTGAATGGTGTTGGGCATCTTGAGTGTTGTTGGAGCCACAATCTTCCAGGCAAGTGGAGAGTATTCCATCACACTCCGGCTTGTGCCTTATAGATGGTACACAGGCTTTGGGGAGTCAGGAGGTGGGTTACTCACTGTAGAATTCCCAGTCTCTCATCTGCTCTTGTAGCCACAGCATTTATGTAGCTGCTCTAGTTCAGTTTATGGTCAATGGTAACCTCAGGATGTTGATAGCGGGGGAGTTCAGCGTTGACATCTCAAGGGGAGATGGTTAGATTCTCTCTTACTGGAGATTGTCATTGCCTGGCACTTGTGTGGCATGAATGTAACTTGCCACATATCAGCCCAAGCCTGAATGTTGTCCAGGTCTTGCTGCATAAGGACATGGACTACTTCAGTATCTGAGGAATTGCGAATGGTACTGAACATCGTACGATCATCAGCGAACATCCACACTTCTGACCTTATGATGGAAGGAAAGTCATTGAAGATGCAGCTGAAGATGGTTAGATCTGGGACACTACCCTGAGGAACTCCTGCGGTGATGTCCTGGGGCTGAGATGATTGGCCTCCCTAAAGGGACATTGATGAACCAGTTGGGTTTTTAAGGACAATGCAACAGCTTCATCATCACTTATTTTATTTCAGATTTAAACAGGGTTCAAATCCTAAAACTGGCATGATGGGACTTGAACTAGGTAAAAGAGATGCGTTTTGAGGAGATTTTTCTTAAATGTTGGGCAGGCATAGAGGTTTAGGAAGGAAACTCTAAGGGGTGGGTTTGAGGCAGCTGAAGGCTCTGCTTATGAGCTGGGAGTGGGGGGAGGTGCAGGACAGTGGATGTACAGAAGGCCAGTGTCATAGAAACACAGTGGTCAGGAGCAGATATAGCACTCAAAGCGCTTGCTGGGATATTGTAGGCCTAGCTATGGGGGGCTTATAGATAAGGACAAGGATTTCAATCTGAATGCACTGAAAGCCGTTACATCCTTGCCCTCTAAAATTCTCTTCTAAGATCACTTAATATGCAACCTCCTTCACTGTTTGACTCTAAACAAGTTCTTCACCTTACCAATTATGAGATCAGTTATTTGATAGTCAGAAAGGTGTCATCAGCATAAAGATCAATAAAATAATGTATGTTAAGAGTAAGTGGCAGGCAATTAAAAATCAACAGAAAGTAGGGAATCCAGATCAGAAAACCTTGTGGTACATCACTGCTGGCAGACCCCCTCTGGGATCAAATAACCTTTTATTTATAAACTCATTTACTGAATGGAGGAAGCAGGTGTTTTTCTGAATAAAATTAATCTGTTTATTAAGGAACTTGGATCCGAATCTTCACCGAAAGACTTTTATTTCCATAGCACTTGTCTGCCACTTGTCTGCCCTGTCATGATCTGACTTCTCTTTTGGTCTCACCGTGTTTCTCCCGGAAGGGATAATGACCCACGATAATGACAATCCACTGAGAAAATTGTGAATACTTTTCTAAATGGTAGTGAAATGCAATAGCTACACCTGATTGCACCATGTGATCTAATTGGCGCTCAGCTTTCTGCTGTGCTCAAAGCTGCCATATTGGCCATTCAAGAGGGTTCAAAGTTCATGATGTAGCAGTCTTTGTATCACCGCTCCTCCCCACCTCCAATAACTTTCTCATCTAAATTGGCAAGGATAAAACAAATATCAACACTACAAGGGAATATGCATTCTTGATTATATTCTTGACATCTTAAGCATCTTACCAATCATAAAATGGCATTCGTTGCTGATCTGTGCACACAGAGGACACACTAGCATTGAGTTTTATCCAAGATTTGGTGAAAGTAGAAAGTCAAGGAATTAAGGAATTCATTTATCCAAATCCTGACCTCCTGGGGGGTATTTTAAACCACCAGTGCTGAATTATGACGAATTATTATTAATGAATTTGGGCATTATTAATTAAAATATTCAGTATAATTCTACTGCAGCAAACATTCATCACAGTGACATCAGCAAGCTGCAAAGGGAATTCAGCTGTTCTGGTGTGACTTTTGTCTCTACGTGTGGCAGCTGTTGCTAGAGAAAGCACCTAAGAGCCTGAGGGTTTGTATCCTCTGAGACCTAACTTGCTCAGAGTAGAGTGTTGCCAGTAAAAAGGAAAACTCCAGTGTCCTTAAAGTTGCAGCTACCCGTGATACATCATGGGCTGGCAGTCCAAAGAGGAAGCCAATGCGTTTTTTCATATTTTTATTCATTTATGGGATGTTGGCATTGCTGGCTAGGCCAGCATTTAGTGCCCATCACTAATTGCAATTAAGAAGGCGGTGTTGAGCTGACTTCTTGAACCACTGCAATGCATGCGGTGTAGGTGCAGCCACAGTGCTGTTAGGGAGGAATTTTGACCAACAACGATGAAGAAACATCAATATATTTCTAAGTCAAGATGCTGTGTGACTTGGAGGGGAACTTGCAGATAGATGGCGGTGTTCCCATTCTGACCTTGTGATAGAGATCACAGGTTTGGAAGGTGCTGTCAAAGGAGCCTTGGTGAGTTACTGCAGTGCGTCTTGTAGATGGTGGTTGAGGGAGTGAACGTTTAAGGTGGTCATTGGGGTGCGAAAGGAGCAGACTGCTTTGTCCTGGATGCTGTTGAGCTTTCTTGTTGTTGGAGCCGCACTCATCCAGGCAAGTGGAGAGAATTCCATTACTGAAGTGTGGCTTGCAGATGGTGGAGAGGCTTTGGGGACTCAGGAGGTGAGTTACTCCCTACAGAATTCCCAGCCTTGCTCTTGTAGCCACAGTATTGATGTGGCTGGTCCAGTTAAGTTTCTGGTCAATGGCAACTCCCAGGATGTTAATGCTGGGGGAATTCAGTGATGGCAATGCCATTGAATGTCAGGGGGAGATGGTTAGATTCTCTCTTGTTGGAGATGGTCATTGCCTGGCATAGATTACTTGCCAATAATCAGTCCAAGCCTAAACATTCCTAGCAACTACAGGCCAGTTAGCTTAACTTCAGTGATGGATAAGGTTTTAGAAACAATAATCAGGGAAAATATCAATGGACACTTATCGAGGTTTGAGTTAATTAAGGATAGCCAGCATGGATTTGTAAAAGGCAGATCATGCTTGACTACTTTAATTGAATTTTTTGATGAAGTAACAGAGAAGGTTAATGATGGGAACATGGTGGATGTTGTTAACATGGATTTTAAGAAAGCATTTGATAAAGTACCATGTAAAAGGCTGGTTAAAAAATTGAGGCTCATGGAATAGGAGGGTCAGTGTACAATTGCATAAATAAATTTGCTTAAGACAGAAAACAGCAAGTTGTAGTAAATGATTGCTTTTCAGACTGGAGGCTGGTAGACAGTGGTGTTCTCCAAGGGTCAGTGCTGGAACCACTGCTTATCTGCTATATATAAATGACTTGGATCTTGGAATAGAGAGTAGAATCTGAAAATTTGCTGACGACTCAAACTTGAAGGTGAGGCAAACAGTGTAGATGATATGAACCACCTGTAACAGGACATAGATAGGAGAGCAGAATGGGCAGAGAGGTGGCAGATAGAATTTAATACTGACAAGTGTGAAGTGATGAATTTTGGGAGGAGGAATAGGGAGAGGCAATATATACTTAATGGCACAGTTCCAAAGAGTGCGCAGGAACAATGGGAGCTGGGGGTGCATGTGCATAGATCTTGATGGTGGCAGGATATATTGAGAGAGTGGTTAGTAAAGCATATGGGGTCTTGGGCTTCATAAATAGAGGCCTTGAGTTCAAAAGCAGGGAAGTTATGCTGAAACTTTATAAAGCTGTGGTTAGGCCCCAACTGGAGTATTGCAACCAGTTTTGGTCATCGCACTTCAGGAATGTGAGGGTCCTAGAGAGGGTGCAGAGGAGATTTACAAGAATAGTTCCAGGGAGGGAGGATTTTAATTTCGAGGTTAGGTTGGAAAAGCTGTGTTTTTTCTTAGAATAAAGGAGATTAAGGGGAGATTTAGTAGAAGTGTACAAGATTAGAACAGGCTTAGATAATTTACACAAAGAAAAATTGTTCAAATTAACAAATGATACTAGGACTAGAGGACACAGGTTGAAAGTTCTGGCCAAAAAAATGCAGGGAGAATATGAGGAAACACTTTTTTTAAACAGCGGGTGGTAATGAACTGCAACTCACTGCCCACAAGGTTGGTGGAAGCAGAGACAATGATTTCAAGAGGAATTTGGATGGCCGCCTGAGAGAAATAGACTTACAGGGCTGCAGGGATTGAGCCGGCGAGTGGGACTGACTGCATAGCTCTGAGGAGAGCAGGCATGGACTCAATGGGCCAAATGACCTCCCTCTGTGCCATGAATGATTCGATGACTCTATGAATATTGTACAGGTCTTGTTGCATGTGGACACAGACTGCATAAGTATCTGAGGAGTTGTAAATGCAGCTGGACGCTAGCATTATCAGCAAACATCCCCACTTGTAAACTTATGATGGAAGGAAGGTCACTGATGAAGCAGCTGAAGATAGTTGGGCCTAAGACACCGCCCTGAGGAACTCCTGCAACGATATGCTGGGGCTGAAATGATTGGCCTCCAACAATCACCACCATACTCCTTTGTATAAGGTATGACTCCAGCCAGTGGAGAGGTTCCCTTTGATTCCCATTGATTTCAATGTTCACAATACAGAAGTGGTAGGGCAGGGGTTCTACAGCAAGAGTCTCTGGAGACTCTCAAGTAACAACTCAGCCAGTGAGCTAGAGCCATAAGAGGGAGTGAAGCTTCTCCAGAGGCAGCCAATCAAGCAGCAAAAAGGAAGGGGAATAGGAGGGGATGCCAGAGCAAGCTGATCTCACACACTGAGGAGATTAAAAAGATGATCCAGCGGGTGCATTCCAGAATAGGAAATGACAATTTGCACAGATGGAAATGAAGACCCAAGAAAGCAAGAGGAACCAAGGATGGAGCATTAGTTACAACAGTTCAGGCATGTTTTTGGGCTACCATGAGCTGATTTACTCCCACCACCACCCGCACCCCCCCACCCCACCTCCCCACCAGCATTTTAATGAGGCCTGAACACACCTGAAGATGGCTCGTGCCTCCTTACATCACTGAAAGTTGCTACCCAGGTTAATAGGGCTGTTAAGAAGGCATATGGTGTGTTAGCTTTTATTAGTAGGGGGATCGAGTTTCGGAGCCACGAGGTCATGCTGCAGCTGTACAAAACTCTGGTGAGACCGCACCTGTAGTATTGCGTGCAGTTCTGGTCACCGCATTATAGGAAGGATGTGGAAGCTTTGGAAAGGGTGCAGAGGAGATTTACTAGGATGTTGCCTGGTATGGAGGGAAGGTCTTACGAGGAAAGGCTGAGGGACTTGAGGTTGTTTTCGTTAGAGAGAAGGAGGAGGAGAGGTGACTTAATAGAGACATATAAGATAATCAGAGGGTTAGATAGGGTGGATAGTGAGAGTCTTTTTCCTCGGATGGTGATGGCAAACACGAGGGGACATAGCTTTAAGTTGAGGGGTGATAGATATAGGACAGATGTTAGAGGTAGTTTCTTTACTCAGAGAATAGTAGGGGCGTGGAACGCCCTGCCTGCAACAGTAGTAGACTCGCCAACTTTAAGGGCATTTAAGTGGTCATTGGATAGACATATGGATGAAAATGGAATAGTGTAGGTCAGATGGTTTCACAGGTCGGCGCAACATCGAGGGCCGAAGGGCCTGTACTGCGCTGTAATGTTCGAATTCTAATTAATTGGCACTACAATGCAGACTTTGTGTCTGTTTCTGACGATATGCATAAAAATATCCCCCCACCTCCATGTCTCACATTAATCCTGTGCATGTATTTTGTGAGATGGTACAATTAATATTCACAATTACAGAAGAACAAGATGTTTTGACTTTGCCTCTTTTGATGATGCATCCAATTTATTGAATGAAGAACTGAGCCATGTAGATCAGAAGATCCTGTATTCAACACCCAGTCTATACAATGTTGCCTGATGACAGCCACTGTACTTCAGTACCTCGAGGCTATGGAGGAGTAAAGCACCCAGGATTGATTCTGATTACCAGAAAGGACCTCAACTGGAAATACTTTTGTATGGACATGTAGGAAACCTCTTAAATTCAATTAAGTGATTCCTTGTAGTTCTCGCTTGAGTGAGTTGTCCAAATGCAAGTTATTTACTTAGTCTCAAAAATACAGTAATTATCACATAGATAATGGGATGACTGACTGGCTGTAAGGAAACTCCATGGTTCCAGCAAACCTGTGATGTCTCTACGGTGCTGAAGCCAAGACAACTTATAGATGCCATATCTAGGTCCTGGAACATGGTGTCTTAGAAGGATCTTGCAAATCAAGTGGGTTACGTCGGTAGTGGGCAAATTATTGGAGAGGATTCTGAGAGATAGGATTTATGATAATTTGGAAAAGCATAGTTTGATTAGAGACAGTCAGCATGGCTTTGTGAGGGGCAGGTCATGCCTCACAAGCCTTATTGAATTCTTTGAAGATGTGACAAAACACATTGATGAAGGAAGAGCAGTGGATGTGGTGTATATGGATTTTAGCAAGGCGTTTGATAAGGTTCCCCATGGTAGGCTCATTCAGAAAGTAAGGAGGCATGGGATACAGGGAAAGTTGGCTGTCTGGATACAGAATTGGCTGGCCCATAGAAGTCAGAGGGTGGTAGTAGATGGAAAGTATTCAGCCTGGAGCTCGGTGACCAGTGGTGTTCCGCAGGGATCTGTTCTGGGACCTCTGCTCTTTGTGATTTTTATAAATGACTTGGATGAGGAAGTGGAAGGCTGGGTTAGCAAGTTTGCCAATGACACGAAGGTTACTGGAGTTGAGGATAGTGTGGAAGGCTATTGTAGGTTGCAACGGGACATTGACAGGATGCAGAGCTGGGCTGAGAAGTGGCAGATGGAGTTCAACCTGGAAAAGTGTGAAGTGATTCATTTTGGAAGGTCGAATTTGAATGCGGAATACAGGCTTAAAGACAGGCTTCTTGGTAGTGTGGAGGAACAGAGGGATCTTGGGGTCCATGTCCATAGATCGCTCAAAGTTGCCACCCAAGTTGATAGGGTTGTTAAGAAGGTGTATGGTGTGTTGGCTTTCATTAACAGGGGGATTGAGTTTAAGAGCCGCAAGGTTATGCTGCAGTTCTATAAAGCCCTGGTTAGACCACACTTGGAATATTGTGTTCAGTTCTGGTCGCCTCATTATAGGAAGGATGTGGAAGCTTTAGAGAGGGTGCAGAGGATATTTACCAGGATGCTGCCTGGACTGGAGGGCATGTCTTATGAGGAAAGGTTGAGGGAGCTAGGGCTTTTCTCATTGGAGCAAAGAAGGATGAGAGGTGACTTGATAGAGGGGTACAAGATGATGAGAGGCATAGATAGAGTGGATAGTCAGAGACTTTTTCCCAGGGCGGAAAGGGCTATCACCAGGGGGCATAATTTTAAGGTGATTGGAGGAAGGTTTCGGGGAGATGTCAGAGGTAGGTTCTTTACACAGAGAGTGGTGGGTGCGTGGAATGCACTGCCAGCGGTGGTAGTAGAAGTAGATACATTAGGGACATTTAAGCGACTCTTGGATAGGTACATGGATGATAGTAGAATGAAGGGCATGTAGGTAGTTTGATCTTAGAGTAGGTTAAAGGTTCGGCACAACATCGTGGGCCGAAGGGCCTGTACTATGCTGTACTGTTCTATGTTCTATGTTCTTTTAAAAATAATGTGCATTGGCTATATACTTGTCTGCCTGATATACAATCTCATATAGTCCACAGATGATGTTATGACGATGCTTCTATTTTTTTGTTAACTATTTTTTTTGAGGACTCATGTATTTTAGAATTATGGACATTGTTTTATTTGGGAAAACTGAAAAGGATTCCATGGATTTTTTTTCACTGGAGTCATTGAAAGGACACAGAGGTCTTGTCTGAAAACAACATTTATTGGAAGTCACCTGTCTTCAGATAAATACGCAGCAGGGGATTTTTGACTTGAGGGAGTTGCTTACAGAGAAGTAACAGGTCAATATTTATGGAGGCCAGGAGGCTTGACTCTTGAGATTTTGGACTGAATTTTTCCAGCTCACGGGATTTACTCCGCTGAGCCGCCACAATTGTCAGCATGGCAGCTCATTTACATGGCCAAGGCAGAGTGCTCCCCTCCGGGTGGGGCGGGCGCTCCATCCCTGGCTACAGCATCCGGTGCCACTGCGCAGGCAGCGGCACCATGTTTAAAGGGCTTAGAGCATTAAATGCCAATTTAAATTTTTAAAGAAGCAGTGGATTTAAAAGCATTAAAAGTAATTGTTAAAAATCTTTCCAGCTCCTCCTCCACCCCCCAATAGCCTTGCATGTCATTTCTGCCCTCTTCCCCCCCACAAATTACTTAGCTTCAGTACCTGACAAAGAACAAAGAACAGTACAGCACAGGAACAGGCCATTCGGCCCTTCAAGCCTGCGCCGATCTTGATGCCTGCCTAAACTAACACCTTCTGCACTTCCGGGGCCCATATCCCTCGATTCCCTTCCTATTCATATATTTGTCAAGATGTCTCTTAAACGTCGCTATCGTATCTGCTTCCACCACCTCCCCTGGCAGCAAGTTCCAGGCACTCACCACCCTCTGTGTAAAGAACTTGCCTCGCACATCCCCTCTAAACTTTGCCCCTCGCACCTTAAATCTATGTCCCCTAGTAACTGACTCTTCCACCCTGGGAAAAAGCTTCTGACTATCCACTCTGTCCCTGCCGCTCAAAACTTTGTAAACCTCTATCATGTCGCCCCTCCACCTCCGTCGTTCCATTGAAAACAATCCGAGTTTTTCCAACCTCTCCTCATAGCTAATGCCCACCAGACCAGGCAACATCCTGGTAAACCTCCTCTGTACCCTCTCCAAAGCCTCCACATCCTTCTGGTAGTGTGGTGACCAGAATTGCACGCAATATTCTAAGTGTGGCCTAACTAAGGTTCTGTACAGCTGCAACATGACTTGCCAATTTTTATACTCTATGCCCCGACCGATGAAGGCAAGCATGCCGTATGCCTTCTTGACTACCTTATCCACCTGCGTTGCCACTTTCAGTGACCTGTGGACCTGTACGCCCAGATCTCTCTGCCTGTCAATACTCCTAAGGGTTCTGCCATTTACTGTATACTTCCCACCTGCATGAGACCTTCCAAAATGCATTACCTCACATTTGTCCGGATTAAACTCCATCTGCCATTTCTCCGCCCAAGTCTCCAACCGATCTATATCCTGCTGTATCCTCTGACAATCCACATCATTATCCGCAACTCCACCAACCTTTGTGTCGTCCGCAAACTTACTAATCAGACCAGCTACATTTTCCTCCAAATCATTTATATATACTGGAAACAGCAAAGGTCCCAGCACTGATCCCTGCGGAACACCACTAGTCACATCCCTCCATTCAGAAAAACACCCATCCACTGTTACCCTCTGTCTTCTGTGACTGAGCCAGTTCTGTATCCATCTTGCCAGCTCACCTCTGATCCCGTGTGACTTCACCTTTTGCACCAGTCTGCCATGCGGGACCTTGTCAAAGGCTTTACTAAAGTCCATATAGATAACATCCACCGCCCTTCCCTCATCAATCATCTTCGTCACTTCCTCAAAAAACTCAATCAAATTAGTAAGACACGACCTCCCCTTCACAAAACCATGCTGTCTCTCGCTAATAAGTTCATTTGTTTCCAAATGGGAGTAAATCCTGTCGCGAAGAATCCTCTCTAATAGTTTCCGAACCACTGACGGAAGGCTCACCGGCCTATAATTTCCTGAATTATCCTTGCCACCCTTCTTAAACAAAAGAACAACATTGGCTATTCTTCAGTCCTCTGGGACCTCACCTGTAGCCAATGAGGATGCAAAGATTTCTGTCAAGGCCCCAGCAATTTCTTCCCTTGCCTCCCTCAGTATTCTAGGGTAGATCCCATCACGCCCTGGGGACTTATCTACCTTAATGCTTTGCAAGACACCCAACACCTCCTCCTTTTTGATCATGAGATGACTGAGACTATCTGCACTCCCTTCCCTCGGCTCATCATCCACCAAGTCCTTCTCCTTGGTGAATACTGATGCAAAGTACTCATTTAGCACCTTGCCCATTTCCTCTGGCTCCACGCTTAGATTCCCATCTCTGTCCTTGAGTGGGCCAACCCTTTCCCTGGTTACCCTCTTGCTCTTTAGATATGTATAAAAAGCCTTGGGATTTTCCTTAATCCTGTTTGCCAATGACTTTTCATGACCCCTTTTAGCCCTCCTAACTCGTTGTTTAAGTTCCTTCCTACTGTCTTTATATTCCTCAAGTGCTTCATCTGTTCCTAGCCTTCCAGCCCTTACAAATAGAACAAGAACAAAGAACAAAGAAAATTACAGCACAGGAACAGGCCCTTCGGCCCTCCAAGCCTGCGCCGATCCAGATCCTCTATCTAAAAATGTCGCCTATTTTCTAAGGGTCTGTATCTCTTTTCTTCCTGCCCATTCATGTATCTGTCTAGATACATCTCAAAAGACGCCATCGTGCCCGCATCTACCACCTCCGCTGGCAACGCGTTCCAGGCACCCACCACCCTCTGCGTAAAGAACTTTCCACGCATATCCCCCCTAAACTTTTCCCCTTTCACTTTGAACTCGTGTCCTCTAGTAATTGAATCCCCCACTCTGGGAAAAAGCCTCTTGCTATCCACCCTGTCTATACCTCTCATGATTTTGTACACCTCAATCAGGTCCCCCCTCAACCTCCGTCTTTCTAATGAAAATAATCCTAATCTACTCAACCTCTCTTCATAGCTAGCGCCCTCCATACCAGGCAACATCCTGGTGAACCTCCTCTGCACCCTCTCCAAAGCATCCGCATCCTTTTGGTAATGTGGCGACCAGAACTGCACGCAGTATTCCAAATGTGGCCGAACCAAAGTCCTATACAACTGTAACATGACCTGCCAACTCTTGTACTCAATACCCCGTCCGATGAAGGAAAGCATGCCGTATGCCTTCTTGACCACTCTATTTACCTGCGTTGCCACCTTCAGGGAACAGTGGACCTGAACACCCAAATCTCTCTGGACATCAATTTTCCCCAGGACTTTTCCATTTACTGTATAGTTCACTCTTGAATTGGATCTTCCAAAATGCATCACCTCGCATTTGCCCTGATTGAACTCCATCTGCCATTTCTCTGCCCAACTCTCCAATCTATCTATATTCTGCTGTATTCTCTGACAGTCCCCTTCACTATCTGCTACTCCACCAATCTTAGTGTCGTCTGCAAACTTGCTAATCAGTCCACCTATACTTTCCTCCAAATCATTAATGTATATCACAAACAACAGTGGTCCCAGCACGGATCCCTGTGGAACACCACTGGTCACACGTCTCCATTTTGAGAAACTCCCTTCCACTTCTACTCTCTGTCTCCTGTTGCCCAGCCAGTTCTTTATCCATCTAGCTAGTACACCTTGGACCCCATGCGCCTTCACTTTCTCCATCAGCCTGCCATGGGGAACCTTATCAAACGCCTTACTGAAGTCCATGTTTTTGACATCGACAGCCCTTCCCTCATCAATCAACTTTGTCACTTCCTCAAAGAATTCTATTAAGTTGGTAAGACATGACCTTCCCTGCACAAAACCATGTTGCCTATCACTGATAAGCCCATTTTCGTCCAAATGGGAATAGATCCTATCCCTCAGTATCTTCTCCAGCAGCTTCCCTACCACTGATGTCAGGCTCACCGGTCTATAATTACCTGGATTATCCCTGCTACCCTTCTTAAACAAGGGGACAACACGTTAGGGTCCACCTTAATGCCCTTTAGAATACCCAACACTTCCTCCCTCCTTATGCCGACTTGACCTAGAGTAATCAAACATCTGTTCCTAACCTCAACATCCGTCATGTCCCTCTCCTCGGTGAATACCGATGCAAAGTACTCGTTTAGAATCTCACCCATTTTCTCTGACTCCACGCATAACTTTCCTCCTTTGTCCTTGAGTGGGCCAATCCTTTCTCTAGTTACACTCTTTCTCCTTACATATGAATAAAAGGCTTTGGGATTTTCTTTAACCCTGTTTGCTAAAGATATTTCATGACCCCTTTTAGCCCTCTTAATTCCTCGTTTCAGATTGGTCCTACATTCCCGATATTCTTTCAAAGCTTCGTCTTTCATCAGCCGCCTAGACCTTATGTATGCTTCCTTTTTCCTCTTAGCTAGTCTCACAATTTCACCTGTCATTCATGGTTCCCTAATCTTGCCATTTCTATCCCTCATTTTCACAGGAACATGTCTCTCCTGCACGCTAATCAACCTCTCTTTAAAAGCCTCCCACATATCACATGTGGATTTACCTTCAAACAGCTGCTCCCAATCTACATTCCCCAGCTCCTGCCGAATTTTGGTATAGTTGGCCTTCCCCCAATTTAGCACTCTTCCTTTAGGACCACTCTCGTCTTTGTCTATGAGTATTTTAAAGCTTACGGAATTGTGATCACTATTCCCAAAGTAGTCCCCTACTGAAACTTCAAACACCTGGCCGGGCTCATTCCCCAACACCAGGTCCAGTATGGCCCCTTCCCAAGTTGGACTATTTACATACTGCTCGAGAAAACCCTCCTGGATGCTCCTTACAAATTCTGCTCCATCTAGACCTCTAACACTAAGTGAATCCCAGTCAATGTTGGGAAAATTAAAATCTCCTATCACCACCACCCTGTTGCTCCTACATCTTTCCATAATCTGTTTACATATTTGTACCTCTATCTCACGCTCGCTGTTGGGAGGCCTGTAGTACAGCCCCAACATTGTTACCGCACCCTTCCTATTTCTGAGTTCTGTCCATATTGCCTCACTGCTGGTGTCCTCCATAGTGCCCTCCTTCAGCACAGCTGTGATATCCTCTTTGACCAGTAATGCAACTCCTCCACCCCTTTTACCTCCCTCTCTATCCCGCCTGAAGCATCGATATCCTGGGATATTTAGTTGCCAATCATGCCCTTCCCTCAACTAAGTCTCAGTAATAGCAATAACATCATACTCCCAGGTACTAATCCAAGCCCTAAGTTCATCTGCCTTACCTACTACACTTCTTGCATTAAAACAAATGCACCTCAGACCACCAGTCCCTTTACATTCATCATCTGCTCCCTGCCTGCTCTTCCCCTTAGTCACACTGACTTCATTATCTAGTTCCTTCCAGGCTTTAGTTACTACCTCCTTACTGTCAACTGACCTCCTCAATTGGTTCCCATCCCCCTGCCACATTAGTTTAAACCCTCCCCAACAGCGTTAGCAAAAGCACCCCCAAGGACATTGGTTCCAGTCCGGCCCAGGTGTAGACCGTCCAATTTGTAATAGTCCCACCTCCCCCAGAACCGGTCCCAATGTCCCAAAAATCTGAACCCCTCCCTCCTGCACCATCTCTCAAGCCACACATTCATCCTGACTATTCTTTCATTTTTACTCTGACTATCACGTGGCACTGGTGGCAATCCTGAGATTACTACCTCTGAGATCCTACTTTTTAACTTGGCTCCTAATTCCCTAAACTCTGCTTGTAGGACCTCATCCCGTTTTTTACCTATATCATTGGTGCCTATGTGCACAACGACAACTGGCTGTTCACCCTCCCCCTTCAGAATGTTCTGCAGCCGATCTGAGACATCCCTGATCCGTGCACCTGGGAGGCAACATAGCATTCGGGAGCCTCGTTTTCGACCACAGAACCGCCTATCTACTCCCCTTACAATCGAATCCCCTACGACTATAGCCCTTCCACTCTTTTTCCCACCCTTCTGAACAGCAGAGCCAGCCACGGTGCCATGAACCTGGCTACTGCTGCCTTCCCCTGGTGAGCCATCTCCCTCAACAGTATCCAAAACGGTATACTTGTTTTGGAGGGAGATGACCGCAGGGGACTCCTGCGCTGCCTTCCTGCTCCTTCTCTGCCTTTTGGTCACCCATTCCCTTTCTCCCTCAGCAATCCTAATCTGCGGTGTGACCAATTCACTAAACGTGCTATCCACGACCTCCTCAGCAGCGCGCATGCTCCAAAGTGAGTCCATCCGCAGCTCGAGAGCCGTCATGCGGTCTAACAAGAGCTGCAGTTGGACACACTTCCTGCACGTGAAGGAGTCAGGGACATCAGCCATGTCCCTGAGCTCCCACATTGAGCAAGAGGAGCATGACACTGGTCTGAGATATCCTGCCATTTTTAATCTTAAGCTTAACTTAGCTAAATGAAAAAGGAACGAAAAGGTTTTACCAATCACGATAAAACCAGAGAAATAGAAAAAGCCTTACCTTATATACACCCCACCGAGTCCTTTTTTTTGGTTAGAGGAGGAGGGCGGGTGGGAGACACTACAAGTATGGTGTCTCAGGTTCAGAAACCGCCCAAATATGTAGTGTTTTACTTACCCAGCAGCCCTCTGATCCTCGGCTCACAATATCCCGTGTTATCCAAGCTTCCCGAAACTTGCCAAATTTGTCTTTCTTCCTCACAGGAACATGCTGGTCCTGGATTCTAATCAGCTGACGTTTGAAAGACTCCCACATGTCAGATGTTCATTTACCCTCAAACAGCCGCCCCCAATCTAAATTCTTCAGTTCCTGCCTAATATTGTTATAATTAGCCTTCCCCCAATTTAGCACCTTCACCCGAGGACTACTCTTATCCTTATCCACAAGTACCTTAAAACTTATGGAATTATGGTCACTGCTCCCGAAATGCTCCCCCACTGAAACTTCGACCACCTGGCCGGCTCATTCCCCAATACCAGGTCCAGAATGGCCCCATCCCTAGTTGGACTCTCTACATACTGTTTCAAGAAGCCCTCCTGGATGCTCCTCACAAATTCTGCCCCATGCAAGCCCCTAGCACTAAGTGAGTCCCAGTCAATATTGGGGAAGTTAAAATCACCCACCACTACAACCCTGTTACCTTTACATCTTTCCAAAATCTGTCTACATATCTGCTCCTCCCCCACAAAGTTCAGAAACCTTTTACCTTTACCCCTTCCCATCATCCCCACGACCAATCAGGTAAGTTTGACCCCGTTCCCCCCTCCCACACTGAAATACTTACTTGCTCCCCCTCCCACCAGTGTCCCACATTGGATCTCCAGTCGGTGATCCAACGGCATGGGAGTGCCGGCCACCGACCGTAATATCGGAGCGGGACGGCCGTCATAACGAGGTAAGTAATTACTCTTTCATTTTAATGTTTTAACTTACTCAAATGGATGTCCCGTCACCGAGTGGTCGGGGGGACGCCACAAGGCTTCGCCGCTGCCAGTAATATGGGATGCAGCCTTCCCGGCGTTGAGGCCATGGCGGGCCTTTCCCAGAGGTATTTTCTGGGCCCCCCACTATGACCCCTGACTTCAGGGGCTGGTAAAATCCAGCCCATTGTTTTTAGTTTCACTTTGGTCAGTGTGTTGGGGTGTGAACTGTTTTGAATGCAGTTGGAGAAAACCATCCAAGAGAGCAGTCACCATCAGCACCCTCTTCCATCTCTTTGAGAGCTTCCTAAGAATCAAGTGTAAGAAATAGAGAAACTGATGCCGCATTTCTCCTGGAAAGCCTGCCAAACTGATCCTCAATGTCGCCTGAAAAGAACTGTTCTTGAAAGATCGCAGTGAGAGCCATCTGGGTCATGTTGCAAATATTTCGGGTGATTATTATTTGAGAAATATTTAATCTTCTGTTCAAACTCATGAGGAAACCTGTCACTGTCTGTTTATTTGGAGAACAAAACACAGGGGCTGAAACACTAATTTAAAACAAAACACTACCTGCAGTCAGTTGAGAGATGACAAGTGGAATCCAGCCATGCCACTTCCCACCTGTCCGTAACAATGGAAACATTGAAAAATAAGGCCAAACAGAATGAAATTTAGCTATTCTCCCAGAGCATAGCAAGGTGAAATAGGAACAGCTTTCCCAAGAATCTCGTACAAGGCCAGTTGTGACCCAACATTTTGGTAACACTACTTTTGAAAACCAAAATGAAATGCTGTAAGAGTAGCTATAATCTTCAATTTGGGTTGGGGAGGCAGGCCCTCAGTTAAGCCTTATATGTTCACTTCGGAACTAGTCAGTATACAACAAAGGGGAACATACAAAAGCTGCACATGAAAAAGATATTTACCATTTCTCACCCAATTGATCTTGTATTCTTTAAATATGTGAGAAGTCCCTAGAATAGGGAAGCTTGCAGGAAAAGCATTTATGGACTACAAGTTTTTTTTTTGGTTTAACTTTTTTTTATTTTACTCTTCTCTGCCTGAAGGCATGGCATATAGTGGGGTCAGTCCACAGCTCACAGGTCGTCTTCAGTACCTTGCACAATGGACCATTCTTCTGGACTGGACAGTGAGTGTCAGTAGGCTAATTGACTACTGGAACAACATAGATGAGTCCAACACAAAAGCATCACTCTTTGTTCTGACCCAGTTTTCATAACCAAGCTCAAGGTTCCGGATAATTGGTAACAAAGAGATTTATTCTACAAAACAAATAGTTATGTTCATATTTCATTATCAAGGACAGAGGGAATTTCAAGGATTTTCTATCTGCCATCATCTGTTTATCTTTTTTAAATAGATCTGTGTTATAAATCATGTACAGTTTGTGCAGGATCTAAAGTGATGGGAACCATCCTTCAACCCATATACTTGTGTTGTTTAGGACCATATAAAAGGATTGTACTGACACTGCTTGGCTTGTGTTTAGGAGAGTGGGAAAATGAATATGAGGGTTAATTCCACAATCCTGCATTCCAAGAGAGGAGGCTGTATTTTGGCCAAAATCCTGAGACTCCCTCTCCAAGAGCACTGTGGGTATACATGGATTGCAGCAGTTCAAGAAGGCAGCTCACCACCACCTTACTACCTTCTCAAGGGCAATTATGGATGGGCAGTAAATGCTAGCCTTGCTAGTGATGCACACATCCCAAGAACAAATAAAAAAAATTCTCCAACCCAGATTTCCTACCACTGGAAGGGAAGGTTAAAAATTGGCACTACAATGTTGTCGCTTAAAGTAAGGGATCAGTAATAGAATTATAGAATAATCCCACACATGCTTTGATGGAATCCGTTTGATGGACTAAATTACAACATTCCGTACATTACAACAATGAGTTCACTTCAAAGTACCTCATTGGCTGTAAACTGCTTTGGGTCGTCCTGAGGTCATGAAAGCCACTATGAAATGCAAATTCTTTCAAATGGCCCAGTTCACTTTGCAGTTTTTGAAATTATCATCTCAGATAGTGTTACCACCTTTGACTAAAACAAGACAATGTGACTGTTACCATGTCAGCTAATAACATAGCTGACGCTCTTCAGCAATTGCTTTCTAGGTCTTGTTGCAGAAGTGTACAGAGTTTTGTGACAATCTCCTTTTGAGACTCAGAGGGAGATGGAATTAGATATGGGTGGTAACTTAAAATGGGCAAATCAACAGCCCAATTTCCATAGAAAAGAAAATCAGGCAGGATTTAAAATGGTTTGTTGATTTGCCAGTTTTACATTACATCCAAGTTTAATTTCACCGCATACTTTTTATTTGCAGGAGCCTTCAGAACAGTACAGGTATAATTGCCTGGTCCAATATAGGTTAGCTGCATAATGGCAGGACCTAACTGAGCACTCAGTTGCAGATTGAGCCATCTGGCATGCCTTTTCTGAACCTCATTTTAAGATACCACAAATACCCATATGGGCAGTACAGTACAAAGAATTCCTGGAAAAACAAGATAGCTTTCATCTTTAAGAAAATGGCTTTATACAGATCCTTTGTCCCAAAGCAATAGAATCCTTTTACATTAAGTCAAAGAAAGAAAATTGCAGAGACTGCCTATAATTGAGGGAAGTTAAGGGAGGAGGACTCACCTCCAGCATCTGTTCTAAATAATCAATGTCTGGAAGACCCTTCAGATGCTTTAAAAATATTATGGTGTGCCAGCCTCATTTCCATATTTAGTGAAGATATGATGAGATTTGTCATGTGGACTACAAATCAGGCACTGAGTAGGCAATTATATCGGACACTGGCACCCAAAGCAAAGCTACTTCAATGAGCACATGATTGGACCCTTTGACTTGATATTCAGCTCAAACCTCTCCACAAATACATGGAATTGTTTACTGAACCAGTTATACTCCCACTTCAATGGCCTTCCCTGATAAATTATTACACAATTCCATTAACTTTTGCATAAAACATTTCTGCCTAGCTTTTCTTTTTTTACCCCATTTTCCTCATTTTTAGATGCATGTCCATTGGTATTTGAACCCTTTCCCGTAATAAACAATTTGCCCTGATCAGTTTCCTTCATAATCTTAAAATGTTTGATTCTGTCATTTCAAAATCTCTTCTTTCCAAAGAAAATAAGCACAGATTCCATAACCTTTCATCATAACAAATTCCTGATACCTGGAATCACCTTCATTTCTCACCTCTATTCCTTGTCTAATACCCTCTTGATAGAAATGATCTCAAAAGCACAGCTCTTTCCTCTTATCTGCTAATCAAGATTTATGATGGCAACAATTAATTTTGTGAGATGACTCAGGTTCCAGCTGTGATTCTTAAAACTATAACCTTATAAGCTCCAGACAGAGGATATATACTAGGAAAGTCCCTGAAAGGCCTTTATCTTATAACATCATCCATTTGTGCATTTTATTGATTGTTTCCAAAGTCAGCTTGACAGTGTTACAAGGCTGAGATTTTGCAGTCTGCATGGTCAAGAACTGGCAGACAAGTGCTCTGAGTGGATAGTGTACAGCAAAGTTTCTTGACTGAATTGTTGTCAAGGCATCCAGTCCCAGGCAATGTCTTTCTGGGGAGTGTTGCACTCAGGAATACTCCAATCACAGAGTGATATTACACAGAATTTACAGCACAGAAACAGGCCATTCAGCCCAACTGGTCTATGGCAGGGTTTATGCTCCACGTGTCTCCTCCCACCCTATTTCATCTAACCCTATCAGCATATCCTTTTATTGCTTTCTCCCTCATATGCCTATGTAGCTTCCCCTTAAGTGCATCTTTGCTATTCGCCTCAACTACTCCAAATGGTCGCACGTTCCAAATTCTAACCACTCTCTGGGTAAAGAAGTTTCGCCTGACATATTAGTGGAATATCTTATATTTATGACCTCTAGTTTTGTTTCACATCTTCTCTAGAATGACAGGACATTTATCTGTGGCACAGTTACTTGATGCATGCTTAAACATGTTGCTGTGGAAAGCTGCTGAACAGCTTAGACTGTTCCCCAAAGGAGTGGCAAATCCTTTCATTTGCTGTATGGATGCCTGGCTTCCTATATGCCTACATATTAACAGTCACTGCACTTCAATGTAATTTTGCTGTATGTTGCTTTGTGATGTTTCTCAGTGATGTGATAAAGTGCTAAGTAAACCTTTTCCAATAGTATCACTTTCCTATTTCTCAGTGGACAACAGGAGAAGGAAAGGGAACAGAAGAACTTTACAGATGTCTGACAGAGCCATTGATCCATGGAGACATATGGAACAGCAGAGTGCTGAGGGTCACAGGTGAAGGGGAGGTGGGTCACAAGTGCTCCCTGGGCTGTATTATGAGCACCTGTGGTTCAGAATGCTTCCAAACCCCATCTACATTTTACAGAACTTTTTTTCACTTTTTTAATAGTTAATCAGAAGTGGCTGAAACTTGCATTTTTCACACTTTTACCATTAGCTTAATCATTTTTGAGTGATCCAATGGCTTTAGATTTTACAATCCTGAAATTTTGGCGTTAACAAACGCCTGATTAGGATATTATCAATAAACTCTCATTCACAGCCATATAAAGGGGTGGCGCAGTGGTTAGCACCGCAGCCTCACAGCTCCAGGGACCCGGGTTCGATTCTGGGTACTGCCTGTGTGGAGTTTGCAAGTTCTTCCTGTGTCTGCGTGGGTTTTCTCCGGGTGCTCCGGTTTCCTCCCACAAGCCAAAAGACTTGCAGGTTGATAGGTAAATTGGCCATTATAAATTGTCACTAGTATAGGTAGGTGGTAGGGAAATATAGGGACAGGTGGGGATGTTTGGTAGGAATATGGGATTAGTGTAGGATTAGTATAAATGGGTGGTTGATGTTCGGCACAGACTCGGTGGGCCGAAGGGCCTGTTTCAGTGCTGTATCTCTAATCTAAAAAAAAAAGTAAATAAATACCAGTTAGTTATTACAACATAGATTCTTTTGAGCTGCATAAAACTTATGTTTATTTAACAAGGTATCATATTTAGATTTTATATTTGGTGGAAACTGATAGTTTCATCTCTCTGATGGTTGTAAAAGTCAAATATGCCCATACCTCTCTCTTACCGCCAATACGTTAACCATTTGGCTGCGATCACCATTGCCTAAATTCTGTTAAATTTCCAGCTCAGGGATCACTGGTGTATGTAGGTATTTAGTACCAGAAAGAGACAGTTAACATCTTTTATTTCAGCTGCCTAGAATGATTGTGAATAAATGGTAGAAAGAAACCTTACAGACAGCATAATAATATTAAAAAGAATGCAATTAGATGAGGCCATTTGGCCCATCAAGGACATTTCTTCAATAGACTGCATTCTATCTACTCTATCATGGGGCTGGCTTTTCCCCCCAGTGGCAGGAAACAGAAGTTGGGACCGTTTCCGGGTCCCAAACCCACCCTGGGGGAAACAGGTCACTCTTTAGGATTTTCACACTTAATTGGCACGGAGACAGGTTCCCTGTCCAATAAGGGTGGCAGACAGGCTCTCAAAGCTGGAGGGCCAATCAGAGGCCTTTCAGCTTGAGAGAGATAGCAGACTGTGATGGCTGGTAAGTAACAGAGAGGGTGCTTCAACATGAAGGTGCCCTCTCACCAACTTGTTTAAAACTTTAATTAAAAGATATTTCTTGGAGCCAGTCCACCACTGTGGCGGGTGGGTGGAATGAGGCAAACCCCTCTACAGGGGGCCATGCGGCTGCTCTCGCACCCAGGCAGGAAGGGAGGGCCTCTAGGCTGCCTGGAGCATGGCCCACGAGATATTGCTGTTTGCTGGACATTGCAGTGCACAAATTAGCTGTCGCATTTCCTAATTTACAGCAGTGACTACATTTCAAAAGTACTTCATTGGCCTGTAAAGCATTTTGTGACATCCAGAGGTATAAATAAATACAAGTGTTGCAAGTGTTTCTTTCTTTCATCAGGGGAACAGAATATTTACCCATTCCTGCAAATCAGCTCTGGCCTGCAGTCCTCCACAGACAAGGTCCCCCATTTCTCCCACCGCAGGGTCTCCTGGAGTATTTAATCAGCTCAGTCAATGCCAAACCCTTATAACCTTCAATCCCATTGCTAAACAGATATTTATACTGATCTTTTATGAAGTAGTTAATCAATCAGTCTCACCTGTTATTGCTGAGCTGCAGTACCATATATTCACTACAATATGGTTTCTTCTATTGAATTTTGCTTGTGCCTTGAGTCCTGTGGATATGTGTACACAGTGCAATTCAAACAGTCTGGTTACATTCACTTTATTTGTGCCTCCCTGTATTTCATAAGGATAAGATCATAAGCAATAGGAGAAGTGGGCCATTCGGCTCCTTGAGCTTGCTCTGCCATTCAATAAGATCATGGCTGATTGGATTATGGTCTTGACTCCACTTTCCTGCCTGCTCCCCATAACCCTTGACTCCCTTGTAGATCATAAACCTGTCTAACTCAGCCTTGAATATATTTAATGACCCAGCCTCCACTGCTCTCTGGGGAAGAGAATTCCAAAGATTAACAACCCTCTGAGAGAAGAAATTCCTCTTCATCTCTGTCTTAAAAAGGAGACCCCTTATTTGGAAACTCTGCCCCCTAGTTCTAGCTTCCCCCATGAGGGGAAACATCCTCTCAGCACCTACACTGTCAAGCCCCCTCAGAATCTGATATGTTTCAAGGAGATCACCTCTCATTCTTCTAAACTCCAATCAGTATAGGCCCAAACTGCTCAACCTTTCCTCTTAAGACAACCCTTTTAACCCAGGAATCAACATAATGAATATTGATAGTAATTTGGTAGTACAGAACTTGAGTATTGCTGAAAATAGAGACATGTTGTCGAAGTTTTTTGTCTTGCACTCATCAGTACATTCTGCAAGAATACCAATGTAATGGAAATCAACAACTTTATACTGTATGAGAAGAGATCGCTGATTGGTTGGCAAGTGTACTCTGATTGGTAGAGGCATTGACATGGAGAATGCACCAGTTTACGGTGACTGACAATTAACTGCCAAGCTTTGTTTGAAACTTAAACCAGGCAGTTTGACTCTGATTGGTCAAGGTATTGCTATGAGGAATGAACGGGCGAATGACCATCACTTAATTTGTTTAGTTGAAGCAGACACGATGTTTGTACATGTTCTTTCTATCTGCAAAGAACAGGGCCCTGTGTATTAATATATGTAGCTTCCAGTACGTGCAAATGTGTCACACTGCGAGTTCTACTGACAATCTTAAATTGGTTGTTAGCCTGATTATAGCACACTGAGGATTATTTAGCAAATTTTGTCCAATCGCAGAATCACATCTAATGTTGGACACTGTGTTTTGAGTTTTGCAAGCACGGGCTGGTTGGGTACAGCCTGTACCTTGCCCGTTGTGAACAGCGGAAGAGACATGTTGTTTGATACGATCCGCCAGTCTTTGGGACGTACGGCCTATATATCTAGCATCACACTGGCATTGAAATTCATATATCACATTACTCATTTGTGTGATAGGCAGGATGTCTTTTTGGCTTGACGGCAGCATCCTGTTAGTGACGAACACCACACGTGTTGCTACTGCATAGTTGTAGTGTGAAACAGCTAGCTTTACCTGTTGCTCAAATCTTTGGGAGACATTACCCTTCCAGGGTAATTTGAGGTAGACTGGGCACTTTTCAGAGCCACAAATGATGGTCTTAGGCCCGTTCATAAGTTTGCGCGGTAGACAGCGAGAATCTGATCAGGGTAGGCATTGTCATGCAGGATGTCTTTGATTCGCCCTATTTCAGCATCAAGCTTGCATGGTGAGCAAATGGTTCGGGCCCTATTAACAAGGTTGCCGATAAGGCCAATCTTACAGCGCGTGGAACTGTAAGAATCCCAACATGTGTATTGACCAGTGAAGGTAGGCTTGCGGTAGTGAACCCCTAAGTTAGCAGATTTCTCAACTAGTATGTCAAGGAAAGGGAGCTCATTTGACTGCTCCATTTCAAGGTGAATTTGAGTGCAGAATGGAGCCCATTAAGACATGTAAGGGAAATTAGTGCATGCAGCTTTAGATTCAAATATAGCAAACATATCATCTACATATCGGAAATATGCAAGCGGTGTCATTCCCTCAAAGACACATTTCTCATGGAATCCAACAAAGATGTTTGCAAGAGCTGGGCCTAGAGGGGATCCCATGGCAATGCCATCTATTTGGGCATACATGGTGTCATTAAAACTGAACTCAGCTGTGTGAGTTGCCAAGTTCATAAGTTCAATGAATACTGATTCACACAATGGTGGTGGGTCTAGATTGCCATGATGTAGTCCGGCAATGAAAATATCTATGGCTCCCTTAAGTGGTACATTGATGAATAGGCTAGCAATGTCAAATGAGCACATGGACACGGCATGGCTATTGATATGCAAGTCCTGTATGGTCTTCACAAATGTGAAGGAATCCTTCACCGTGTATGTGGAAAACTTGCTCAGAACTGGTTGTAACAATTTGTGCAACCATTTGGCCATTTCATGTTGTGCAGAACCAGTCATAGATAAGATAGGGAGTGGAAGGACATCACTTTCACGCTGGTTAATATTCTCTGAACTGCTTCCACTGCAAGTATGTCCTTCCTTAAATGGGGAGATCAAAACTGTATGCAATACTCTAGGTGCGGTTTGACCAATGCCCTGTACAGTTGTAGCAAGACTTTCCTACTTTTATACTCCATCCCCCTTGCAATAAATGCCAACATTCCATTTGCCTTCCTAATTGCTTGCTTTTTGTAATTCATGTACAACAGGGTTGTCCAACCTTTTCGGGCAGAAGGCTGCATTACAATTTTTGCTCGGCCCAGGGGCCAGTGAGTAAATTTCAAAAGATAAAGGCATTAAAAATTTATCTTACTAATAAAAACAACAATAAATGTGCATTTTTGTGAAGAAGCTTCAAATGAGAAGACTAATTCATTGACTTACTTTCTCGTCACTATATTGAAAACTGATATAGTGACATACCTGGCATTGTTTTTGCTTACATAAGTAGTCAATCTCTGCCCACACACTCGATGGATAGATGTCCATCTGTCAGGAGTGATATTGATCTCTCTCTCTCTATCTCTGTTTCTTTCTATCTGTCCTTGTGTTCTCCCCTCTCTGTGTTGCTCCCCTCTCTCTGTGTTGTCCTCGCTCGCTGTGTTCCCCCCACCCCCGCCTCTCTCTGTCCCGCCTCTCTCTCTGTTCCCCCTTCTCTGTTTTCCCACCTCCTTCAGTTCTCCCCTCTCTCTCTCTTCCGCCTCTTCCTCTGTTTCCCCTCTCTCTCTCTCTGTTTCCCCTCTCTCTCTCTCTGTTTCCCCTCTCTCTCTCTCTCTCTCTGTTTCCCCCCTCTCTCCGTGTTTCCCCTCTCTCTCCGTGTTTCCCCTCTCTCTCCGTGTTTCCCCTCTCTCTCCGTGTTTCCTCTCTCTTTCTCCCTGTTTCCTCTCTCTTTCTCTGTTCACTCTGTTTCCCGTCTCTCTGTTTCCCTTCTCATTGGAACATAGGAACATAGGAGCAGTAGCAGGCCATTCAGCCCAGCGAGCCTGCTCCGCCATGGCTGATCATCCACTTCAATGCCTTTTCCCACAATATCCCCATATCCCTTTATATCATTGGTATTTAGAAATCTGTCAATCTCTACTTTAAACATACTCAATGACTGACCCAGGTCCCTTTGTACATCTGCACTTTCAAATATCTTACCATTTAAGAGATACTCTGCACATCTTTTCCTTCGACGAAAGTGGATAACCTCACATTTTTCCACATTATTTTCCATTTGCTATGTTCTTGCCCATTCAGTAAGTCTGTCCAAATCCCCTTGAAACTGCTTCGCATCTTCCTCACAACACACATTCCCACCTAGTTTTGTGTCATCTGTGAACTTGGAAATATTATATTTGGTCCACATATTCAAATCATTGGTATATATTGTGAACAGATTGGGCCCAAGTACTGGTCCTTGCGATACCCTACTAGTCACAGCCTGCCAAAGGGAGAATGACCCATTTATTTGTACTCTCTGTTATCTGCCTGTTAACCAATCCTTAATCCATGCCAGTACATTACCTCCTATCCCATGGGCTTTAAGTTTGCTAACCAACCTCCTGTGGGGAACATTATCAAAGGCCTTCTGAAAATCCAAGTATACTAAGTCCACCCACTCCCCTTTATCAATTCTGTTAGTAACACCCTCAAAAAACTCCAACAAGTTCGACAAACATGATTTCCCACTCATAAATCCATGTTGACCTTGCCCAGATTGTTATTATCCAAGTGCCCATTTATCACATCCTTTAGAATAGATTCTAACATTTTTCCTACTACTGATGTAAGGCTAACAGGTCTGTAGTTCCCTGTTTTCTCTCCCTCCCTTCTTAAATAGTGGGGTGACATTTGCTACCTTCCAATCTTCAGGAACCGTTCCAGAATCTATAGGATTTTGGAAGATGATCACCAATGCATCCATTATCTCCATAGCTACCTCTTTCAACACTCTGGGATGTAGAATATTAGGTTCTGTAGCCTTATCAACCTTCAGCCCCATTAATTTCTCCAATACAACCTTCTTACGAATACTAATTTCCT
Source organism: Heterodontus francisci (assembly GCF_036365525.1). Lineage (NCBI taxonomy): Eukaryota > Metazoa > Chordata > Chondrichthyes > Heterodontiformes > Heterodontidae > Heterodontus > Heterodontus francisci. The sequence continues at coordinate 46,014,620 of NC_090375.1, forward strand.
TCAATTTCTCATTCTCCCTAATGCCTTGGATCTCTAATTCTGGAAGATTTCTTGTATCTTCCTCAGTGAAGACAGACACAAAGTATCATTTAGCTGGTCTGCCATTTCTCTATTCCCCATTATAAATTCTCCTGACTCTGCCTGTAATGGACCCATATTTGTCGTACCCAAACTTTTCCTTTTTATGTACTATAGTAGCTTTTACTGTCCGTTTTTATGTTTTTTGCTACTTTACATTCATATTCTATTCTCCCTTTCTTTATCAGTTTCTTCGTCCTCCTTTGCTGTATTCTAAAATCCTCCCACTCCTCAGGTTTACTACTATTTCTGACAACTTTATAGGCCTTTTCTTTTAATCTTATACAATCCTTAACTTCCTTTGTTAGCCACGGTTGACTGTCTTTACTTTTGGGGTTTTTGTGCCTTGAAGGAATGTATAGTTGCCGTAAACTGTGTAATAATTATTTGAAGACTGTCCATTGTCTATGCACTATCATACCTTTTAATGTATTTTTTCACCTCAGCTAATTTGCCCCTCATACCTTCATAATTTCCTTTGTTCAAATTTAACACCCTGGCTTTAGATTGAACTACCTCACTTTCAAACATAATGTAAAATTCTATCATATTCTGGTCACTCATCCTTAAAGGTGCTTTTACAACAAGATTATTAATGAACCCTTTCTCATTACATAATACTAGATCTAAAATAGCCTATTTTCTAGTCGGTTCCTCAACATACTGCTCTAGAAAACCATCCCTAACATTCCAGAAACTCGTCCTCCACAGCATTAGTGCTCATTAAGTTTACCCCGTCTATGTGCAGATTTAAATCACCCATGATTACTGTATTACCCATGCTACATGCTTCCCTAATTTCCTAATTAATGCCATGCCCCACTACTGTTTGGTGGCCTATAAACAACTCCTACCAATGTTTGCTGCCCCTTGCTGTTTCTTAACTCCACCCAAACAGATTCTACATTTTGTTCTTCTGATCTGATATTGTCCCTTACTAATGTAATAATCCCATCTCTTATTATCAGCGCCACACCACCTCCTTTTACTTTTTTTCCTGTCCTTCCTAAATGTCAAATATTCTAGAATATTCAGTTTCCAGTCTTGGTCACCCTGTAGCCACGTTTCTGTAATGGCAATTAGATCATACCCATTTACCTCTATTTGTACCTTTAAATCATCTACCTTGTTGTGAATGCTGTGTGCATTCAGGTAGTGTGCCCTTAACCTTGTCTTCTTGACATTATTCTGCTTTCTAAACTGAATTGATACTTGCCTTTGTTTCACTGACTTTTAATGTTGCTTGCTACTGTTCTACCTCCTGTTACCAGCTTTACTTCCTTCCAATTTGAGCTACCCCTCAGGTTCCCATCTCCCTGAAAAGCTAGTTTAAACCCTTCCCAACAACACTAGCAAATTTCCCTGCAAATATATTAGTTCCAGTCCTGTTAAGGTGTAGCCTTAGCCATCTTGTATCGCTCCCTCCTACACCAATTCTTCAGCCACGTGTTCATCGATCAGGCCTCCTATTCCTATACTCACTAGCACGTGGCACTGAGAATAATCTCTCTCTTTATTTCTTTGTTTCCCCCTTCTCTGTCTGTCCCCCCTCTCTCTTTGTTTCCACCCCCCCCCCCCCCTCTGTTCCCCTCTCTCTTTTTTTCCCTGTTCTCTCTTTGTTCCCCCCTCTCTGTTTTCCCCCTCTCTGTGTTTCCTGTCTCTCTTTTTGTTCCCCCTCTCTCCCTCTCTCTCTCTTTGTTCCCCCCCCACTCTGATCAGCTTCCCCCGCCCCCCCCCCCCAACTCTCTCTCTCCCCCTCTTTCTGACAGTTGCACTGAGCAGAAGCACTCAGCACAACAGCCTTGTGGTTGGTCAGTTTGTATAAAACGTCGCAATGATTTTCACCGCTGACAGCTGCTGAAGCAGGAACATGCTTCCCAGCATCGGACAGATTCGGAGTTGTCCAGCAGGCTTTTAAAAAATGTCAGAAAATCCCAAATCTTTCAAAGTTGGGAAGCGAGTTCCTGCTTCAGCAGCTCTCAGCTGTGAAACTAACAGCGGGATGTTTTTAAAAAAAGGCGATCTGCAAGAAGAAGAATAAAGGAAATTTCCCACCTCCAGTGATGGAGCCCTAGCAAGGATGAGGAATAGCCCCGGGTACAGTTTACACCCAAGGATCAGATGGAAATCTTTGGCGGGCTGGATCCTGGCCTGCAGGCCATTTGTTGGACATCCTTGATGTGCAAGGACACTCAGATCCCTCTGTACCACAGCATTCCGCAGTTTCTCTCCATTTAAATAATATTTGTATTTTATTTAGAGATACAGCACTGAAAAAGGCCCTTCGGCCCACCGAGTCTGTGCCGACTATCAACCCCACCCATTTATACTAATCCTACATTAATCCCATTACCCTCTCACATCCCCACCTTCCCCCAATTCCCCTACCACCTACCTATACCAGGGGCAATTTATAATGGCCAATTTACCGATCAACCTGCAAGTCTTTGGCTGTGGGAGGAAACCGGAGCACCCGGCGAAAACCCACGCGGCTGCAGGACATTCTGAAAGGGGAGGGTGAGCAGCCAGAGGTCGTGGTCAATATTGGTACTAACGATGTAGGCAGGAAGAAAGATGAGGTCCTGCAAAGTGAATATAGGGAGTTAGGCAGAAGGTTAAAAAGCAGGACCTCCAGGGTTGTAATCTCAGGATTACTACCTGTGCCACGTGCGAGTGAGGGTAGGAATAGAAGGATTAGGCAAATGAATGCGTGGTTGAAGAGTTGGTGTAGGCGGAAGGGCTTCAGCTACTTGGATCATTGGGATCTCTTCTGGTGCAGAGGTGACCTGTACAAGAAGGACGGGCTGCATCTAAACTGGAGGGGGACCAATATCCTTGCGGGGAGGTTTGCTAGTACTACTCGGAAGGGTTTAAACTAGTCTTGCAGTGGGGTGGGATCCAAAGTAGTAATCTCTCAGATGAGATAGTTGAGGAAAATGTAGAGGTTAAAGCAAGCAAGTCCAGTAGGCAGGCTGGGCAAGGACAGGACAGGGAGCGTGGAAGGTCTGGTAGGCTAAACTGCATTTACTTTAATGCAAGAGGCCTTACAGGTAAGGCAGACGAACTCAGAGCATGGATCGGTACATGGGATTGTGATATTATAGCTTTTGCGGAAATGTGGTTGAGGGATGGGCAGGACTGGCCGCTCAATGTTCCAGGGTACCGATCTTTCCGGCGTGACAGAAGTGGAGGTAAGAGAGGAGGGGGAGTTGCACTATTGATTAGGGAGGACATCACGGCAGTACTTAGAGAGGATGTCCCGGGGGGAATGTCCAGAGAGGCCATATGGGTGGAACTTAGAAATAAGAAAGGGGTGATCACTTTGATGGGATTATACTATAGGCCCCCCAATAGTCAGAGGGAAGTGGAGGAGCATATATGTAGGGAAATCACAGATAGGTGTAGGAATAAAAGGGTTGTAATAGTAGGTGATTTTAACTTCCCTAATATCGACTGGGACTGCCTTCGTGCTAAGGGATCAGATGGGGAAGAATTTGTTAAGTGTATCCAAGATAGTTTTCTGAAGCAGGATGTGGATGGCCCTACTAGAGAAGGGGCTACACTCGACCTCCTCTTAGGAAATGAGGATGGGCAGGTGGTTGATGTGTCAGTGGGGGAACATTTTGGGACCAGTGACCATAACTTTATTAGCTTCAAGATAATTATGGAAAAGGATAGGACTGGTCCTCAGGTTGAAGTCCTAAATTGGGGAAAGGCTAATTTCGATGGCATCAGACAGGAACTCTCAAAAGTTGAATGGGAGAGGCCGTTTACAGGTAAAGAGATGTCTGGCAAGTGGGAGGCTTTTAAAAGTGTTCAGGGCCGGCATGTTCCTGTTAGATGGAAGGGCAAGGCTGGCAAGTTTAGGGAACCTTGGTTGACGAGGGATATTGAGGGTCTGGTCAGGACAAAGAAGGAGGCATATGTCAGGTATAAGCAGCTGGGATCAAGTGAGTCCCTCGAGGAGTATAGGGGATGTAGGACTACACTTAAGGAATTTAGGAGGGCGAAAAGGGGCCATGAGATTTCCCTGGCAGATAAGATAAAGGAGAATCCTAAAAGATTCTATAAGTATATTAAGAGTAAAAGGGTAGCTAGGGAGAGAGTAGGTCCCATTAAGGATCAGTGTGACAATCTATGTGTGGAGCCACGGGAAATGAGCGAGATCTTAAATGAATATTTCTCATCCGTATTTACCGTGGAGAAGGTCATGGAAGCTAATGAGTTCAAGGGAGGGAACACCGATATCCTGGAGCATATCAACATTACAAAGGAGGAGGTGTTGGAGGTTTTGAAGCACATTAAGGTGGATAAATCCCCAGGGCCTGACCAGGTGTATCCGAGGATGCTATGGGAAGCAAGGGAGGAGATTGCTGGGGCCCTGGCAGAGATTTTTGTATCATCGTTAGCCACGGGTGAGGTACCGGAAGACTGGAGGATAGCTAATGTTGTGCCTTTACTTAAGAAGTGCAGCAGGGATAAGCCAGGGAACTACAGACCGGTGAGCCTTACATCAGTGGTGGGAAAGTTATTGGAAGGGATTCTGAGAGACAGGATTTATATGCATCTGGAAAGGTATGGTCTGATTCGGGATAGTCAGCATGGCTTTGTGCGTGGGAAATCATGTCTCACGAATTTGATTGAGTTTTTCGAGGAGGCGACCAAGAGAATTGACGAGGGCAGGGCGATGGACATTGTCTACATGGACTTTAGCAAGGCCTTTGACAAGATCCCGCATGATAGGCTGGTCCAGAAGGTTCGAACACATGGGATCCAGGGTGAGCTATCAAATTGGATACAAAATTGGCTTGGTGATAGGAGGCAGAGGGTGGCAGTGGAGGGTTGTTTTTCAGATTGGAGGCCGGTGACCAGTGGTTTGCCACAGGGATTGGTGTTGGGCCCTCTGTTGTTTGTCATATATATATATGACTTGGATGTGAATGTAAAGGGCATGATTAGTAAGTTTGCAGATGACACCAAAATTGGTGGTATAGTGGACAGTGAAGATGGTTGTCTCAGGTTACAACAAGATATAGATCAACTGGGAAAGTGGGCAAGGGAGTGGCAAATGGAACTTAACGCAGACAAGTGTGAAGTTAAACCAGGGCAGGACATATACAGTGAATGGCAGGGCCCTGGGGAGTGTTGTTGAGCAGAGAGACCTTGGGGTGCAAGTACATAGTTCCCTGAAAGTGGCAACACAGGTAGACAGGGTGGTGAAGAAGGCATATGGCATGCTTGCCTTCATCGGCTGAGGCATTGAGTACGAGTTGGAACGTCATGTTACAGTTGTACATAACGTTGGTTAGGCCGCATTTGGAGTACTGTGTGCAGTTCTGGTCGCCGCACTACAGGAAAGATGTGATTAAGCTGGAAAGGGTGCAGAAATGATTCACAAGGATGTTGCCTGGTTTGGAGGGCTTGAGTTATAAAGAGAGATTGGATAGGCTGGGTCTGTTTTCCCTGGAGCGAAGGAGGCTGAGAGGGGACATGGTAGAGGTATATAAAATTATGAGAGGCAGAGATAGGGTAGATAGCCAGAGTCTGTTTCCCATGGTAGGGGTGACTAAAACTAGAGGGCATAGAGTTAAGGTGAGAGGGAGGAAGTTTAAAGGGGATCAAAGGGGTAAGTTTTTCACACAAAGAATAGTGGGTATCTGGAATGAGTTGCCTGAGGAGGTGGTGGAGGCAGGAACAGTAGCGACATATAAGAGGCATCTGGACAGGTACTTGAATGAGCAAGGCATAGAGGGATATGGAATTAATGCAGGCAGGTGGGATGAGTATAGATAGGCATTATGGTAGGCATGGACGTGGTGGGCCGAAGGGCCTGTTTCTATGCTGTACGACTCTATGACTCTATGACTCTAAATCTGTCAAAATTTTAAAGACCTGGATAATGTCTCGTATCAATTGTCTTTCCTCCAGTTCTCTGAGATTTGTTGCAGAACTTAAATGCTTACGTTCCAAAACCATCAACTGGCTCTTTTTGAATCCCCTCTAATGCACCAATATCCTTTTAAAGATCAGGCACCCAAAATGCATAATGTTTCACAAGCGACCTCTCCAGTAGTCTATGGAGACAGAATAATTCATTTCAACCTGTAGTCAATTAACCCTCAAGATATATTTTGGTATTTAATTAACATTGTGGATGAAAACTTCATATTGACTGGAATCTTTCAGGGAAAGATCAACAATTACTTTCAAGTATGTTTTTTTCTCCACCTTTGCTTATACACACTTCTTCATCATGTACATGTTTTCTGTTTCCTGCTCCAATATGGATTGCTTTCATGTATCTTTTAAAATCTGTCTGTCATAGGAACATAGGGACAGGAGTAGCCATTTAGCCCCTTGAGCCTGTTCTGCCATTCAGGTGAGATCATGGCTGATCTGTGATCTAACTCCATGTACCCGCCTTTGTTGCATATCCCTTAATACCTTTGGTTAACAAAAATCTATCAATCTCAGATTTAAAATTAACGATTGATCTAGCATCAATTGCCATTTGCGGAAGTGAGTTCCAAAATTCTACTACCCTTTGCATGAAGAAGTGTTTCCTCAGATCTCTCCTGAAAGGCCTGGCTCTAATTTTTAGATTATGCCAGCGAGGCTGAGATCATCATGGATAGCACGTACAGGGACATGGTCATACCACAGGTAAAGACTGCTTAGGCAGAAAGAGAATGGGTGACCAGCAGGCAGAGTAGAAGAACTAGGCAGGTAGTGCAGGAGTTCCCTGGGTCCATCTTCCTATCTAACAGATTTTCCACTTTGGATACTGTTGGGGGAGATAGCTTCTGAGGGGAATGCAGCAAGAGCCAAGTCTATGGCACCACGGGAGGCTCAGCTGCACAGAAAGGGAGGAAAAGGAGTGGAAGAGCTATAGTGATAGGGGATTCTATTGTGAGGGTTACAGATCAGCGTTTCTGTGGCTGCAAACTTGACTCCAGGATGGTATGTTGCCTCCCTGGTGCTGGGGTCAAGGATGTTATGGAGTGGCTGCAGGACATTCTGATGGGGGAGGGTGAACAGTCAGAGGTCATGGTACACATTGGTACCAGTGACATAGGTAGGAAGAGGGATGAGGACCTGCAACAAGAATTTAGAGAGCTAGGTAGCAGATTAAAAAGCAGGACCTCTAAGGTTGTAATCTCTGGATTACTCCACGTGCTAGTGAGTATAGGAATAGGAGGATAGAGTAGGTGCAGGAGGGAGGGCTTTAGTTGGATCACTGGATCTGTTTCTGGCAAAGGTGGGACCTGTACAAGTAGGACGGGTTGCACCTGAACCGGAACGGGATCAACATCCTTGCTGGGAGATTTGCTAGTGCTGTTGGGGGGAGTTTAAACTAATTTGACAGGGGGAAGGGATACGGAGTGGAGATACAGTAGGGGGTGATGTACAGTCAAATATAGAAGAGAAACTGAGTCAGTCTGGAAGGCAGAGTAAATATAGACCTGTTAAGGCACAAGTGAAAAATGCAAGGCTGCATTGCATCTATTTTAATGTGAGGAGTCTTACTAATAAGGCAGATGAATTGAGGGCAATGATTAGCACATGGGATTATGATATTATTGCTATCACAGAGACATGGTTGAGAGAGGGGCAGGACTGGCAACTCAATATTCCAGGGTATAGAATCTACAGGCGAGACAAGGGAGGGGGTAAAAGAGGAGGTGGCATTGCACTGTTGATCAAGGAGTCAATTACTGCAGTAAGGAGGGATGATATCTTAGAAGGTTCCTCAAATGAGGCCATATGGGTAGAACTTAAAAACAAAAAGGGGGCAATCACTTGGCTGGGAGTGTACTACAGGCTCCAAACAGTCAGGGAGAGATAGAGGAGCAGATATGTTGGAAAATCTCAGAGAGGTGTAAAAATAATAGGGTAATAATAGTAGGGGATTTCAACTACCCCAATATCAACTGGGATAGTCTGAGTGCAAAAGCCTTAAAGGAGGTGGAATTCTTAAAATGCATACATGAGAGCTTTTGAGCCAGTACGTAGAAAGTCCTACAAGAGAAGGGGTAGTACAGGACCTAATCCTAGGGAATGAAGGCGGACAAGTGGTAGAAGTGTCAGTGAGGGAGCATTTCAGGGATAGTGACCATAACTCTAAGATTTAAGGTAGTTATGTAAAAGGACAAAGATGGACAGGAAATAAAGGTACAGAATTGGGGGAAGGCCGATTTCAATATGATAAAACATGATCTGGCCAAAGTGGACTGGGAGCAGCTACTTGTAGGAATGTCTACATCAGACCAGTGGGAGTCATTCAAAGAGGAAATTTTGAGAGTTCAGTGCCAACATGTACCCATTAAGGTGTAGGGTAGGACCAACAAGTCCAGGGAACCCTGGATGTCAAGGGATATAGAGGATTGGATCAGGGGAAAAAAGGAGGCTTATGGCAGATTCAGAGCGCTGAAAACAGCGGAGGCACTAGAGGCGTATAGAAAGTGTAGGGGGTACTTAAAAAAGTAATTAGGAGAGTGAAAAGGGGACATGAAAAACACTGGTGGACAAGATAAAGGATAAGGCATTTTATAAGTATATTAAGGGCAAGAGGATAACCAGGGAAAGAGTAGGGCCCATTAGGGACCAAAGTGGCAATCTGTGTGTGGAGCCGGAGGACATAGGTGAGGTTTCAAATGATTACTTTTCATCTGTGTTCATTATGGAGAAGGACGATGTAAGTGTAGAGATCAGGGAGGAGGATTGTGATATACTTGAACATATTAGCATTGAAAGGGATGAAGTATTAGCCATTTCAGCGGGCTTAAAGGTGGATAAATCCCCAGGCCCAGATGATATGTATCCCACGCAATTATGTGAGGCAAGGGAGGAAATTGCAGGGCCCCTGACACAAATTTTCAAATCCTCTCTGGCCACAGGAGAGGTATCAGAGGATTGGAGGATGGCAAATGTGCTGTCATTATTCAAGAAGGGTGGCAGGGATCCACCAGGTAATTACAGGCTGGTGAGTCTAATATCAGTGGTAGGGAAACTATTGGAAACAACTCTGAGGGGCAGGATTAATCTCCACTTGGAGAAGCAGGGGTTAAGCCGGGATAGTCAGCATGGCTTTGTCAGGGGGAGATCGTGTCTAACTAACTTGATTGAATTTTTTGAGGCCGTGACTAGATGTGTAAATGAGGGTAAAGCAGTTCATGTAGTCTACATGGACTTCAGCAAGGCTTTTGATAAGGCCCCGCATGAGAGATTGGTTAAGAAGGTCAGAGCTCATGGGATCCAGGGCAATTTGGCAAATTGGATCCAAAATTGGCTTAGTGGCAGGAGGCAGAGGGTGATGCTTGAGGGTTGTTATTGCGAGTGGAAGCCTGTGACCAGTGGTGTCCCGCAGGGATCGACGCTGGGACCCTTGCTGTTTGTAGTGTACATTAATGATTTAGATGTGAATATAGGAGTTATGATCAGTAAGTTCGCAGATGACACGCAAAATGGTGGTGTCATAAATAGTGAGGAGGAAAGCCTTAGATTACAGGATGATATAGATGGGCTGGTAAGATGGGCGGAGCTGTGGCAAATGGAATTTAATCCTGAGAAGTGTGAGGTGATGCATTTTGGGAGGACTTACAAGGCAAGGGAATATACAATGGATGGTAGGACCCTAGGAAGTACAGAGGGTCAGTGGGACCTTGGTGTACTTGTCCATAGATCACTGAAGGCAGCAGCACAGGTAGATAAGGTGGTTAGGAAGGCATATAGGATACTTGCCTTCATTAGCTGCGGCATCGAATATAAGAGCAGGGAGGTTATGATGGAGCTATATAAAATGCTAGTTAGGCCACAGCTGGAGTACTGTGTACAGTTCTGGGCACCGCACTATCGGAAGGCTGTGATTGCACTGGAGAGGGTGCAGAGGAGATTCACCAGGATGTTGCCTGGGCTGGAGCATTTCAGCTATGAAGAGAGACTGAAAAGGCTAGGGTTGTATTCCTCAGAGCAGAGAAGGCTGAGGGGTGACATGATTGAGGTACACAAAATTATGAGGGGCATTGATCGATTAGATAGGACAAAACTTTTTCCCTTAGCTGAGAGGTCAATGACCAGAGGGCATAGATTTAAAGTAAGGGACAGGAGGTTCAGAGTGGATTTGAGGAAAAAAAAATTCAGTCAGAGGGTGGTTGGAATCTGGAACGCACTGCCTGAAGAGGAGGTAGAGGCAGGAACCCTCACAACATTTAAGTATTTAGATGAGCACTTGAAACACCATAGCATACAAGGCTACAGGTCAAGTGCTGGAAAATGGGATTAGAATAGTGAGATGCTTGATAGCCAGCACAGGCACGATGGCCTGAAGCGCCCGTTTCTGTGCTGTATAACTTTATGACTGTATGACTCCTAGTGACCCCAACCAGCAGAAATGGTTTCTCTCTATCTGTTGCCCTTAAAATATTGAAAAGTTTTATCAAATCACCCGTTAACCTTCTAAATTCCAGGAAATATGACCCTAATTTGTGTAATATCTTCTCGTAATTTAACTTTTGGAGTCCAGTTATCATTTGGGTAAATCTGCATTGCACCCCTCAAAGGTCAAAATATCTTGCCTAATGTGTCATGCCCTAACCGTAATCCAGGTGTGATCTAACAAGGGTTTTATATAACTGTAGTATAATTTTTAGCCAATTGTATTATAGCCCTCTAGATTCAGAGACCACCATTCCGGTAATCTTTTGATCATTTTCTGTACCTTTTCATGACATTTCAATGATCCATGTACATGAACCCTCATGTTTCTTAGAACCTCCATTGTTTCTAGATTTTCACCATTTAAAAATTATCTTTTTTAGGTCTTTTAAATGGATGACCTCACATTTATCTACATTGAAATCCATTTGCCACAGTTTTGGCCATTCACTTAATCTATTTGCAATTTTATGCTTCCATCTACACTGCTTACAACTTTTATCATCAGCAAACTTGGATATGTGGTTTTCTCTCCCAATATCTAAGTCATGAATAAATATAGTGAATAATTGAGGCCCCAACACAAAACCTTGCAGGACACCACCAGTCACATCCTGCCAATAGGAGGATCTGCCCATTATCCCCATTCTCTGTTTCCTGCTGCTCAGCCAATTTCCTAGCCAGGTCAATAATGTGCCTTCAATTCCATGAGTTTCAACTTTAGCTAACAGTCGCTTAGGAAGAATTTTTATCAAATGCCTTTTGGAAGTCCATATAAATAACATCTGTAGACATTTCCCTGTCCACTACTTTAGTCACTTCCTCAAAAAGTTCATCAGGTTCATCAAGCATGGCCGACCCTTTACCCATGCTGGCTATCTCTGATCAGCTGAAAATTTTCAAGGTGTCCATGTGATGGAATATCGGTATAATAGGCTTAATTAGGTAGAATTTAGATATAGTTAATATATTATACCTTTTAGAATTAAAGATTGAATAAATGGTCAGTTTTCAAGACTCACTGACATTCCCCTTTAAAAATGTAGAGTTAAAAAGTTCAAGGTCTTTCAAAGTGCCTGTTACAATAGAATGTGAACCACAAGCAACTTTTAAGTTGGGAAATCCAATTCAGTGTCTCTGTTGCCAGGGAATTGGAGGATAAACCCACATTGAAATATCCTGTGTGACATCAGTAAGAGGTAGCAATAAACTTAATTGATAGTGTTGGTGATGTAGACAGATCGACTCAAGTGGTTGTTTCAAGGTACCATAAAAAAGGCAATTACAGATAATAAAACAATAAATGGAATAGTACGTACAGGAACAATAGGTCAAGTAAACACAATTGTAAACATTTTGACCAGATAAATGTTCACAACTTCAAGAACAGGGGAATTCCAGGAAAACATTCAATGAAGATGTTAGTTAATGATACTACCAAATATGGATTTCAAGAGCAGGAAAAACACACAGAGAAATAAACACCTATATACTAAAAGGTCAGATGATACCTTAGAGACAGTATAAAACAGGAGAGGTTCTGAAGCAAAAATTAGAAGTGTTGAATTTCCCAACAATACTTCCCACCCCATGGCTTACTCGGGGAATTTAAGGTAAAAGTTTTCTTTAACTTTTGATGGATATTCTAAGATATTTTGCTGTAACATTAGCAGGGTTAAACTTTTGGATTCTATGTTAGAAATAAGATTATGTGTTACCTCTCTGAGTAATATTTGATATTGTTATATACTTATCCACTTAAAAATGTATTGCATGTTCAATTCTTTAATAAATACATAAAAGTTAATAAATTGGCTCATGCAGTATTCTGTATACAACTACAAGAACCCCCTTTCTGTGTCTCTTTAAGTGGAGAGATGCGTATTGAAGAGAGTTTTCCAGACCCTTATAATATCTAGGATATTTATGTCTTAGCCATGATCATTTTAAAATTAGGCTAACCGAAAGATGGTAATATTTTCTGTTAGTTTTCTTTCTTTGAGAGAAAACTAGTTCAATTATTTTGACCCAAATAAGTGTCTATAAGAATTTGTCTGGTTTGAACTTAATTAAGGGAGATTCTTAGGGATGTATTCCTGATTTGGTTTAGTCCCTATAAGGGGTTAATGTCAATAATCACTTCATTCAGACACTCTGGACTGGATTTTCCATTTGGGGTTGGGACCCTGACATTAGGATCAGATGTGGATCCTGACCCTGCATCATGTCGGGAATAGTCACCCCAACATAATTTTTGTAGGATTGGCCAATTAATGACCAGAGGGTGCGCTTGCCATCAAATTAAGGATGGAAGGTGATGCTCAAGAGCCAATATGAGGCCCTCCAGCAGTGAAGGAGCTGCAGCCTGCCATTGCAGGTAAGAAAGAGAGAGGGCTCCTCAAGACGGAGGTGCCCTCTCAGCACTCTTAAAAGTTATAAATGTAAAAATAGCCACAGCTGCCAGATGGCCTTTGTGGAGGAGGAACGCCTCCACAGGGAAGGCTGAGGCTACAGCTGTAGCCATCTTTTATCATCAGCAGGGGAGGGTGAGGTGGTTTTAAAAGCAATCCAGAGTGCTGGTCCCCCACCACACACACATTTATTGTGAAGGGTAAAAAGATTACAAACATGTAGCTCCGCAGTCAAAACCCTTCATCAGTCTCACTAAGTGTCTGTTTATAAGTGCTCACGAAACACCCCAATTAATACCCTCCACCTGCATATAATCAAATAATTGATACACAATTAACAGATTCTCTTTCTTCTTTTATAATACCATGTGGATTAATATTCTCACAAACATTTCAAAATAAATTCCATATTGTGTACAAAGTATTACATTGTGAGACGCCCCTCCTCTATTACCCCTAACAATTTCTTTGTACTAACATTTCTTTTTGTGAAGCAATCGGGTAACTGATGACTTGCATCTACCCATTTAAGTTTGGAGGTTTCCTTTCTCTCCAGCATTTGTTTCAATCCAGCAAGGTCAATATGTAGGCTTTCCTCATCCACACTTTTTGTAGAGTGTACATTGTCCCACAAAGAACAATTATTCACATAACATTCAATGGGTATCCTATCTTCAGTATGTCCCATGTTCAGAATTTTACCTAAAATATTTGACAAATAGAACCTGATATCCACAGCCTCCACAAGAACCAGTGTTTCCGCAGCTAAAGTGCTTTTAACACCCCATTTTATTTTCTTAGCCTCCCAAGCTAAAGGACAACATTTCCCATTTTCACCCATCAGAAATATTATGAAACCAGCCGCACTCGAATATCCATCAGCAAGATTAGCATGTGAAGCATCATTAAAAATTATTAGCTTCATGTTCTTTGGGTCACATAAGGATGGGAACTTCAGGACACACATTTAGTTTTTTAAATGTTTTATTTGCCCTTTAAAAATTCTCAACTTTTGGATGTTTCGTTATCGTGCTTAACACCAGCACATCAAAACTAGCATCAGGCCTAGTCTAAGAGCACAACCAGTTTATTTGACTGGTCTCTGCTCAGTCTCTGCTTTACATCTATCATCATCTTTCAGTGGTAACCTAACACAATTACTGGGCTGGGAGTAACACTCCCTAAACAGGATTGTTGCAATGTTTCAGCGAACATCAACACAAGCTCGAGGAACAGCATCTCATTTACCGATTAGGCACGCTACATCCTGCTGGACTGAACATTGAGTTCAATCATTTCAGAGCATGATGGGCCCCCCCTTTCTATGTTAAGTTCTTTTTCTTTTTTTCTTTTTTATTTTTTATTTGGTCATTTTATTTTAGTTTTTTTTAGTTTGTTTCTACTGTGCCTACCCACTGTTTCTGTTTTTTTTAATGCTTGTGCTTGGAGTGCTCTGAGCTTTACAGTCTATTCAGACAGTCTCTGTACTAACGCTTTGTCTTTCAGCACACCATTAACATACCGTTTGCCTTTGTTCCATGACCTTCTGGTTAGTTATTCTCTGTGACCCTCTGTCCTGTCAACACCTCTTTTGTTATCTCTTGCTCCAGCAAGAGATCTTAATATAGGATATTCACTCGTATGCAAAGAAAGGAAGCTGATGTCTGTTAGCCATTTGATGTATACTAACTAATTATAGCCTCAAAATTCTTCATTTTACCCAGTTAGCCTTTACTTACTTAAATCCTTTTCCATTTCTAATATCTGCCAGTTCTGAAGAAGGGTCACTGACCTGACACAGTAACTCTGCTTCTTTCTCCACTGATGCTGCCAGACCTGCTGAGTATTTCCAGCATTTCTTGTTTTTATATGTGACAAGGCTGGCTGTTCACTATGTAATACCTCAGAATAAACTCCAAACTCTCTTCAACTGTCTAATTCCTTATGCTTTGCTTCTCTTATTAGTTTATCCTCAAGTTTATTGGCAGCCACTAAAACTTCACAGTCATGAGACTCCTGCTTCTAGTTCTATTCCGAGACTGTTTTCTAGCCTTAGTTTCATTGTAGAATCTGCTCAAACTACAGCCTCTATGAGCACTTTGATGTCTTTTGGGACTACTGCTAGAAGATCTCCCTCACACATTATCAGAGGCTCTTTCTCCAGTACGTGATCACTTCCTTACGCAAGAGTCACTTCCAGACCCACTATTAGAACTTGTACTGCACTTTCTTACCCTCCATTCTTTCACCCCATTCTGCCAGTCCATGAACCTTGCTTCTTGGCCATCAGATTGAACATTTAATCAAAACTTAAACTTGCCTGTAGATTTTCCTGTACGTCCCACAAGTGTTGCATCCCTCCATCTATTAGATCCCTTTGGAATATATGTTACCCGAGTGCCTACTCGGGGCAATTGTCCTTTGGATGCAATAGCTCTTTCTTAAGCATCCTGGTCACTCACATTACTATCCAACCCTCGATCTACCTCATTCTGTTCCTCACAACCTTCATCACAAAACACATGAGTATTTGAGGAACAAGGTGCATTATTTCCCTCTATGGAAGGTTGTTCTTGCTATAGAGGGAGTGCAGCGAAGGTTTACCAGACTGATTCCTGGGATGGCAGGACTGACGTATGAGGAGAGATTGAGTCGGTTCGGATTATAATCACTGGAGTTCAGAAGAGTGAGGGGGGATCTGATAGAAACCTATAAAATTCTAACAGGACTTGACAGGATAGATGCAGGAAGGATGTGCCCGACAATGGGGGAGTCCAGAACCAGGGGTCATATTCTAAAGATAGGGGGTAAACCTTTCAGGACTGAGATGAGGAGAAATTTCTTCACCCAGAGAGTGGTGAGTCTGTGGAATTCGATACCACAGAAAGCAGTTGAGGCCAAAACATTATATGTTTTCAGGAATGAGTTAGATATAGCTCTTGGGTCTAAAGGGATCAAAGGGTATGGGGCGAAAGCGGGAACAGGCTACTGAGTTGGATGATCAACCATGCTCATAATGAATGGCGGAGCAGGCTCGAAGGGCCAAATGGCCTACTGCTGCTCCTATTTTCTATGTTTCAATGTTTCTATGAACTGCTCAGATTCTGAGATTTTGTAATCAACCCCGCTCAATCACGAGGAATGAACCTTAAAAGTTTGATTTCCGTGCTTGATAACTACTGTCTTACCATTACAACCAATTACCGTACCAGGACAGTTCCATTCTCTATGACCCTCTCTTTTACAATACACCAAATCTCCTGAATTAAATTCCCCCTCAAATGACCTTATGTGATGCCTCAGAGCTCTTCAAATTTTCTCAAAGACATCAGCCTTGATGAATGCCTGTCTCCCTACGTATAAAGCATTCAAATGTACAGAAAAAATTGAACTAATTGTAGTACCTTCTAGAGCAGGACTGTCACACAGTACAGAAGGCAATTTGGGATTCCACCCATAGACCAATTGATAGGAACTATATCCTCCAACAATCTGAAGTGAATCCTTTGCATGAACCGCCCATGCCAGGGCAGTTGTCAGCCTGCAGTTTGGCTGGTCAACTAAGATTTTATGCAGCATTTCATCAACCACAGCATGGTTGCTCACAGAGCCCATTGCTGAAAGGACTTTCAGCTGCAGTATTCATAACCATAATGTTCATGTTTTCACACATGTCTCTGAACTCGTCAATGGCAAAGTCCCCTCCATTATCAGTCAGAATCTTAGCTGATGCCCCAAGTCCATTCCTTACCCATTTCTCCATAATTGTGTCTATAATCGCCGTTTTGTCCTTGCTATTTATTTTGTAGCATCTAGTTGCTAGGTCTATAAAATGCAGAATGAAAATATTCTTGTCTTTGTCCCACACCTTTAAATCCATGGCAACTACCTTGTTAAAGTCACGTGCCAATGGATGACTGACAATAGGACGTGATGGTGTTCTCTGATACTTTTTACAGATTTCACACTTTTCACTAGTCTCTTCTATTATCCTTGTATACTCTTCATCAATCACTCCTGCATCCTTTAGCAAGGTTTTTAATCTCTGACAAGAAGGGTGAGCAAATTGTGTAACTTTAAGACAATTTGCTTTTTATCTCTCTGATTCTTAGCACCTGATGCCATTAATACTGTTTTAACACTCTGACTTGAAACATCAGGTTTTGTTAAGGATATACAATAATGCCCTGACTGGGTAAATTGCAAATTCACTGACCCAGAGATAGCCCCCATGTGTCCTGCAGTTCTCCTCAATGCCTATGGGCTAGGGAAAGGAATAATCAGCAGAATTCCTGCTCACTGTCCAATGATTCCTTCTGCAAGGTACACCTGTGTGTGAAGGATAAAGGGAGGTAAGTGAAAGGGAAATAGTCTGTCACCACTCCTGTCTGAGCTCACTCATGAAAAATAGTCATCTAGGTGATGAACCAGAGGGTTCATGTTGCCTGAGCAGCAAAGGAGGGGAGTAAAATGGGTGACCAAAAAATAAACACCTCTCGTACACTGAAGGACTGAGAAACTGCATCAATTTTGCTATTATAACTTGTCAGTTTATTACACACAGATGGCTGCTTCCTTATTAAAAGCAGTCTCTGAATAACCAGACACAATTTTTGAACTGCCAGCTTTTGTAATTTAGAAAGGTTTAAAAGGGCCCGATCAATACTCGTTCCTCTTTATTAAAACGAGTGCAGAAACAAATTAACTTCTTCAATTTCTTTCATGCGAGAATGTGGATCTGTTATGCCTGATTTGTATTATTACAATCTATACAGGTGCTTGTTTATCCAAGGAAACCAGTAACTGACTTCACAATGTTACAGTGGATATTGCCTTCTTACGGGACATCTGCTTACTTTTTACATGCACAGGTTGTAATTAATAAAATTAATCAGTTTCTTTCGTTGCTTTGTATCAGCTCATTTTGCATTGTGTGTCAGTGAAGCACAAGAGCATGTGCATTGTATTTAATCATGAGGGGGTGGTTTCTTCAGGTCACTCCAGGACTAACTTTCCAAATGGGTGCTCACAGCATGCAGCATTCCATTCCCCTCCCCCTGAGAAAATCTGCTGGCCCAGCTATTGCTGGAGCAGTACACCTCCAGATTGGAAAATTGCAAAGGTAATTCCATTATTTAAGAAAGGTGAAAGAGAGAGACCAGGAAACTACTGTTATGACCAGGTGAGGAAGAGGTCTCAGGCTCCCCTCTTGCCCCTTTCCTGGTTTGGCCGTAACAGAGTTTATCTTTTAAAACACAGTGATTTTAGCTTAAACCCCTCAGTGAGCCTTTTGCTCACTGCACTTTAATTGTAATTGCAAATGAACCAATCAGACAGGTTTTCTTAGGGTTAAACTTAGTAAAGATGTAAGTTTATTAGCCTTATCACTCTAACTCGGTTAAAATGACTAAAATACGTGATGCAACCACGCTAGCATGCATATGAGAAAAACACACACACAAATAGATACAGAGGGGAGGAAAGAATTGCCGGGGTGGGGGGCACGTTTGAAGTAGAATTTGTTGGGGCCCAATGCACAATTTCTAACTTGCTTCTCTGGTACAAGAAGACTAAAGAAGTGCTCTGTCTTGAGGCTGAAGCCGCTACTGTGGATCCCTGGGACTTTCCTGGAGAGAGAGAGAGAAAGGAGAGAGCATTTCCTTCTGTTGGTCTTCAAATTGCAGTCAGTTACTTTTCTGTGTTGCACAATTCAAACAGTTCCTAGTTTGCCCATCTCTTTGTTTGAAATCACAACTTCTTAGAGGGTTGCAGGACTTCAGAGTCTCCCAGACACTCGGTGGGGGGGGGGGGGGGGGGGCGGGGGTGTTGGAGTGCTGGCTCTTACACAGACAAGATGTGGATCATCACTGTTGCTAAGAGCAATCATGTTAATTGAAACAGTGAGCACTCCCATTGTCTCTCTATGCAACTGCCTCTCAGAATGCAAACGTGCAACCATGTTTTCAGCCACTTAGTTCTGTTTTTTTAAAACAAGTTCTGTGCAATATCCAGTAAAAAAAAGTTCAAGTAGTGTTCCATATGACAAAATTAATATGTTTCCATTTGGCAGGTGTGATTTCCGTCACACTACAGACCCTGTTAGTCTAACATCTGCTGTGGGGAAGTTATTAGGATCTGTAAGGGGGGGGGGGGGGGGGGTGGCGGTACGGGTCATATCTAACAAACCTAATTGAATTTTTTGAGGAAATAACTTGCGTAGTAGACAGGGGAATATCTATGGATGTAGCTTTCTGGATTTCCAGAAGGCAGATACTAAGGTTCCACATAAGAGATTGTTAGCTAAAATTAAAAGCTCATTAAATTTAAGGTAAATTATTGACCTTTTTAGGTGATTGGTTAGGCAGTAGAAGACAGTATAGTGAAATAAAATATGGACTCGAATTGAAAGGAATTGACTAGTGGTGTCCCACAAGGATCTGTGATGGGGTTTCAACTCTTCACTATATTTATCAATGACTTGGATAACATAATACTACATAATGTAAGGTAATTCAATCAGAAAAAAGAAAAGTGGTCA
Organism: Heterodontus francisci; assembly: GCF_036365525.1. Lineage (NCBI taxonomy): Eukaryota > Metazoa > Chordata > Chondrichthyes > Heterodontiformes > Heterodontidae > Heterodontus > Heterodontus francisci. The sequence continues at coordinate 46,034,081 of NC_090375.1, forward strand.
ATGACAAGCTTTGACAACAAACAATTTCCACAATCACCAATGCTATAACAGAAAGATGCTTGAGGTGGTTTGGTCATATCTAGAGGGTTGTGCCTGAACAGTTAACCTGGGGAGTTTATTGCAGTGGGAAGCAGAGATCAGCCAAGGGTTGTAGAATGAATGGAAGTCAGAAAAAAAGGAGGAAAATGTGCTCTGCCTGGTGACCTGATGTATTATTCTTACTGATCTACAGGATAGATGCATTGACATGATATGATTTTGAGACCCGTTGATGCCTGGCACTCAACTTGGTCTCCTGAGGCGATAATGAGCTTGTCATTTACCGTCCAGATAGTTGTAATGTGTCCAATGCCAATAGATGTTTCTCAGTGGTGGTTGAGGGGTGGAAAGGGGGAGGGGTTGAAGTGGGCAATGGTGGCAAATGAAAATCTGTTAAAGCCACCTCCAGAAACTCCAACAGTTTGGCAGGATTTCATGAGTCCCCCACCCCGAGGCGGATTGGAAGAGAGGGAGAGGGCATGGAGAATTGTAACAGGTGGTGAGGCAGCGGGCCCGTCACCTCCCCATCACCCAGTGATCTTGCCAGGGGTAGGATAGGCTGACAACAGACTTCCCGCCCAGAGGCCAATTGAGGCCCTTAAGTGGCCTATTAAGGCAGAGGTGAGGTTTCTCTGCAGTTTTGGTCTAGCACTTGGAGCCCGGCCTCCAGCACAAAATCCAGCCATTTGTTTTTTTAACAATTTTTTGATTTTGCGTTATCATGTCAACATTTTGCGATTCACAAGGAAGGCAAGGAGAGGGAGAAACATCATAGTGCACCCTCAAACAATAAAGGTAAATTAAAACTAACTAATGAAATATTGAATGTTTGAAACACATTATTGCAGATTGGTGGGTCATCTGCATCAACCGTGTAGCCTGTAGGAGGGAGAGGGGAATGGGTAAAGTACACTGAGGGAGTAAGCCTTTAACATGTTTTGCATCCAATTTATTCTGCTTGCAGCTTTCCATCCAGATACATTTTGTATGCTGGGGTGGGAGCGCACATTTTGGATTAAATTTTTGGTTTTAATGATTCAAACAGAGCTTCACAAACCAAGAAAGGATATCACGAATTTTTATCCATTGTCTCAGCCCTACTTTCAGAAATTTCCTCCCCAAGCCTTGGTTCAGTGTTTCTCGCCTCTGCATCAGAGACTTGAGTGCAAAATCTGGGCTGATGCTCCAATGCAGTACTGAGGGAGTGCTGCTTTGTTGGAAGTGCCATCTCTTGGATGAGATATTACACAGAGGCCCCCCTCTGCCATCTGAGGTGGCAGAATTTGAAGAAAAGCAGGGGTCTTCTCCCTGTTATGCTGACCAATGTTTATCCCTCAACCTACATGACTAAAACAGGTCATCTGGCTGTTATCGCATTGTGGGACCAGGCTGCCGTGTTACCTACATTACAACAGTCACTATAGTCAAAGTACTTCATTGTCTGTAAAGTGTTTTGGGACATCCTGAGGTCATGTAATGTGCTATATAAATGCAAGTCTTTCTTTTCTAAACCCCAACTGCTTCTCCATTTCTCTCTCCACTTTTAAAACTCTTCTTAAAAGCCATCTTTTTGATCAAGCTGTTGATTAGCTCTCTTAACTTACTCACCAGTTAGCCTCTTGACCATTCCTTTTTTCAGATGTTTTCCTCTGGAAAGTATCTTGAGATATTTTTCAATGTTCAAGGCACAATACCAATGCAATATTATTTTTGTTGGAGATTTTTTTCAATCTTCCTGTAAGTCTTACTGAAATGAATTTATGATACTTTTGTGAGAACAATTTTTACTTACACATTTTAAGTTTTGGTTTTAAACCTAGTAAAGTTGCATATTATTCCCTGATAAGTCTCCAAGGTGGACTTATCCATGTAAGTGGATCATTTACAAGGGAAACAATGAAGGCAAATAAATCAGACCTTTTTCAATACACTTCCATGGGAGTTCAGGAAGCCATAAGTTGTCTAACTGCACATTGCAGAATCCTAAGCTGGTGCAAGTGAAGGCAACTTTTATAGCAGGGGTGACTTTTGTACGCATCCCAGGGACAGCATTCCATGGTCAATGTGTCATAGAATTGAGTGGTACAAAGAAAAAAAATAACTTGCACTTATATAGTGCCTTTCACATTCTTAGAACACCTAAGGTGCTTCACAGGCAATGAAGTACCTTTGAAGTGTTGTCACTGTTGTAATGTAGCCAAATGTGACAGATAATTTTCAAACAGCAAGATATCACAAACAGCAATAAAACAAAGGACCAGATAATCTCTTGCAATAATTTAACACCATGATTTACAAAGTACAGATGGCCTTTGATGGGAACAATGTGGCCATATGGCCAGCAGATTGCTGTTCCTCTTCTGCCACTACAATGTTTTTCATCTCATCTGTGCATTACCTTCTGAAGCTCGTATCCTTTGGGATATGTGGTGGTGATTGCAAAGGTTTGTATGAGGAATTCAGTGTTGTGAGATGCTATCTTGTCAGCAGGCTGCTGACCCAGACCACAATGGCACAAAAGTGACTAACACTATATTTTTGTCTGGAAGAGACATTGCAAGAATGGTACCATGATGTCACACTGCCAACAGGGAGCTGCAGTTCCTGTCAGCTTGAGGATGTGAAATTACGCCTAAAGAATTAGGCAGTGCTTGCGATTCTAAATACATTGTGCAAGTGAGTAAGAAGGGGTTGACAAGGCATAACAATTGGATGGAACAAGCCCATAGCTTGGGGGAGAGTTGCAGTTTCACCTTCTCTTACTCCATCAATGGTCCTGGAAGCAAAATTATCTAAGGTGGTCTCCTCCAAATGAGCCATACTTTAGTCATTTCTGAATACTTAGTTAAGTTCTATTCCATTGCAGTGGGAGCTATCATGGTGAAGGGGTTAAGTAGAAACAAGTTGAGTTTTAGAAAAGCATCTCAGCAGAATTTAACAGTCAGGTTGAGAAAAGAAACAAAGGCGCTGCTAGGGTAAAGGGCAGGATTAGGGAGCGAAGGTTGGAGCCGAGACCTCGAGGCCACTGTTTCCGTGGAAGTTTGGTTTAATGGGAAACAAAGAGATAATAAGCTCGAGATGGAGCCATCTGGTATGTGTATTGATAAGGTTGAAGATGTGTGTTCATTGGAATGTGTAATCAATCAGCATTGTTTTATGATCAATCATATCAATCATCCGTTGTTTGAATACATTGTATGATAAGAACAGTATATAAGTTTGTGCTCCTGAATGTAAGTATTACCTCGGAATACCCAAGGTGGTGTCTCTCCCTGCGTTCACTTGAATAAATCAATTGAACCTGTACCTGAGTCTCTTCATGTGGTGATTGAGTTGCCCCACAACAATGGCATGCAAAGACAGTAGTTTTAAGGTGGCATAAATTGAAAGAGTACAAGTGCAGGATTAGATGTTTGTGGAAGCAACGCCTCAGGCTTGCACTGTGCAGCTAGGTTGTCTTAAACACTATTTGTGTATGAATCCCTTTGAAGATGTGAGTATGTCAAAGCTTTCACTCAGTTACAGCTATAATGTATGCCCTGCGGGTATGACCAGCAGTGAGAAAGTTGTGTGAGGGTTTGACATGACAGAGTAATAAATGTACAACAGGTTGACTGGCAACACTTTGTGGTCTGTACATGTGGACCCTGCACTGGGGAAATGGAACTGTTGAGTAGGTTTACTTTGACTGATTTCTTCAGGTTCTTCCACATACGGCCCTGCTATCCTGTGCGTCCTGTAGGAAGGTACCCTGGTATGATAAACAGTACAGCCATCTTATGCAACACCATCTACACTTTGCCAGCAATGGAGTTCTGGGCAATTCTATTACGAGCCCAAAGTCTTAGAGAGCAATTTTAACTCTAAATGCCTGGCAGAAACCAGGCAAATGAGGAGTTAAAAAATGCCCCAGATCCTGATTTCAAACTGTTATTCTGAGATGGTGGTGAAGGCATTCTCCGAAAGTCAGCTGGATAAAGTGTTGGGGTTCAGCTCAATGAAGTTATCAGGCCCCAATTGCTTTTTTTAACATTAATCTGAGCGGAAAAGCAGCTGCAGGTGAAGACCGTGGAAACAGCATCCAGAACCAGATGAGGTCATTTAATATTGTTTTTAGATTCCCTTGTAGATCCGGGGGGCGGGGGCAGCATTTCACCTAACTGAACACCAAGTGGGATAGGATCTGTTGAAAAAAGGACCAAGCTAAAGAAATAAAACCTTGTGGTAATAGAGGAGTATATTCCTGTGTGATGAGATTGCCTTCACCAGTATATCTTTCTCCTTTTTGGAACTAGCATTCATTGTCCAAACAGACTGCGCATATGGAAGGCAGGTAAAAGGCACCTCAAGGTTCCTTTACCCTACAATTTTCATCTCTCATCTCCTGAATGTTCTTACTTTTGCAGGTATTTGGGAACTTATCCAAGCGACCATTGTGCATGTATTAACCATGACACTGAATGCCAACAGGGGTAAATCACAATCCAGCCTAATCCTGCCCTCACCTGGTGTTTATGCAGGTGTTCATTCCAGCATGGAATGTTGGGTATCGTTAGGCAGAGAGGATGAGCTCAAAACAGGCATGAGACGATAAAAATCAGCAAGAGAGAGAAGTCTGGATGAGATTTGAAACCACATTCCACAAGTGAAACACAACCTCTATGACTAATAAAAACAAGAAATGCTGGAAATACTCAGCAGGTCTGGCAGCATCTGTGGAGAGAGAAGCAGACTTAACGTTTCGGGTCCACAGATGCTGCCAGACCTGCTGAGTATTTCCAGCATTTCTTGTTCTTATTTCAGATTTCCAGCATCTGCAGTATTTTGCCTCTCTGACTAATTACCTTTTATTCAATACAAAGTTAAACATGTCGAAAAAAGAAAAATGAGATTTTTGAGTGACAAAGTGTAAAACTAACAGAGAAACTGATAGCAGAAACCATATCTTTATTAAGCAGACTGCTCTAATTATCAAGGCTGCCTAAAATTTGCCTTTGACCATGAAATCTGGTATTCTGAAGATAGGAGATTCATAGTGAAAAAACTGTTGGTCCAGTAAGTATTTTGCCAAAACTCTGCTGCCCACATTCTAACCTGCAACAAGTCCCATTCACCCATCACCCATATGCTCGGTGATCTATATTGGCTCCCAGTCCCTGAATTTTTAAAAATTAAAAATTCTCATCTTGTGTTCAAATCCCTCCATGACCGTGCCCTTCCCTATCTTTGTAACTGCCTCTAGCCCTGTAAGCCTTTGAGAACTCTGTGTTCTTCCCACTTCGGCCTCTTGCCCACTAATTTCACCCCACCATTGATGTGCCTTTAGTTAGTTGTCTAGGCCCTACAAGAACACAAACATTTAGCATGCAGCTGCAGCAAGCAATTAGGAAAGCAAATGGCATGTTGACCTTTATTGCAAGGGGATTGGAGTACAAGAATAAAGAAGTCTTGCTACAATTGTACAGGGCTTTGGTGAGACCACACCTGGAATACTGTGCACAATATTGGTCTCCACATTTAAGGAAGGATATACTTGCATTGGAGGTGGTTCAGCGAAGGTTCACTAGACTGGTGAGAGGGTTGTCCTATTTATGACAGGCTGAGTAAATTGGGTCTATATTCTCTGGAGTTTAAAAGAATGAGAGGTGATCTCATTAAAATATTCAAGATTATGAAGAGGCTTGACAGGGTGGACACTGAGATGCTATTTCCCCTGGCTGGGGAATCTAAAACAGGAGGCACAGTTTCAGCATAAGGAGCCAATCATTTGGGACTCAGATGAGGAGAAATTTCTTCACTCAAAGGGTTATGAATCTTTGGAATTCTCTACCCCAGATGAATGTGAATGCACCATCATTGAATATAATTAAGGCTGAGAAAGACAGATTTTTGGTCTCTCAGGGAATCAAGGGATTTGGGGAGCAGGTGGGAAAGTGGAGTTGAAGCCCAAGGTCAGCCATGATCATATTGAATGGCGGAGCAGGCTTGACAGGCCATATGGTCTAATCGTGCTCCTCTTTCTTATGTTCTTATGTTCTAAAGTCTGGATTTCCCTGCCAGAATCTCTCCCCCATCACCATTCTTTAAGACCCTCTTAAAACATTTAAACTGAGGGATATAAGGAGAAATAAGACAGACTGAATAACATTTTCCTATTCCTAAAAAAATCTTGTCTTTTCTATTCCTTAATCCTAGTTCTTTCTATAGTATCTTAATAGGATGCCGACTTTCCATTGCACATTGTGCCGATGCGAGTTGTAGCACTGTTCCCTACTGTAGCGACAATGTCCCCTTAAAGAATGGTAACAGGCCTAATCCAGCAGCACAAAAAAAAAACTTTAAAGCAACTGAAGTCCACAAATCCTTTTTTGTCCTCTCAGTATAAAGCATATTTTACATCATTCAAACTTTTCAGCCTTCTTACCACTGCAGCTACATCAACCTCACAACCAACTGGCTAGCAATGATTAATCGAGGTGCATACATGGAATAAAGCCTGCCCCAGTGCAGGCTTTCAATTCCACTATCTGACCTAGTAATAGCTCACAGCGATTGAAAAAACTATGAGTCCCAGGCGCCTGGTTTCAGACTGAAAACCTGGATGACAACTGCTCAGAAGTACTGGCAGCAGAACGAATGTATTGAATTAGTGCTTGGCTGTTCTTCACATACATCATCATCCACTGCACCTTTCAAAAACAAATAACATTGTTTTAAGGCAGTCGGACACAGTTACAAGCATCATTTTTCTATTTAAGAACCTAAAAAACTAGGTTCTATACTGGATGAAAGGCAGCGTCAAAGTTTACACCATCCTGCATTAAACACTCTGACAGCTCCCTTGATGAGCCAGTTGGTAAATGCATTGCTTAGCACAGGAATGAGCTACATAGGCCAGAAATGTCACTGGTTTGCTCCCCAGTTTGTGCTGGGTTAGCTGATTTTTGCTGTGCCAATTGGCCTCAACATCACTAGGATCAGAAGGGAAAATATTAGCTAACCTACCCAGTCTTCATTGCTATCTAGTGAGTTCTACTGGAGAGTCTGTGTGCATGTGTGTGTGCTTGTGTGTGTTTGTTGAGGACCAAGCTCAGCTGTGGCACTTCCTGAGGTGAAATAATCTATCGGCACTCACTTCTAGATTCATATTTAAAGAATGACACTTGATAAAAATATTGGAGGGCATTTGTTGCTGATAGTGATTTCAGCAGAAGAGATAATGAAAAGGTATAGCCTGTAAAAGTAAATGAAGAAATCACAACAAAGAGAATCACATTAAACAGATAATCCAGGAGCTGCCATTTTAGTGGAGAGGAAACCTTAGCCAGTAAATCATTCATAATTTTCAGTATGTTCATGATTTGAAAGCAGAATTGTTAGAAGATAATTGAAATTCCCATAGGAGCCGACCACATTAATGCAGATTGATTTTACCAGTATGTAGTTTCAGTACCAGACAGTACAGCATCATCTAGTGAAAATGTCCTTTGCTTACTGGGATTTTTCAGTTTACCATCAGCTGTTACTTTAAATCCCTATGCCCCTACCCTCTATTATTTTCTCCCACATTATCCTGCCTTACCACTTACTCCCAGACTTTTAAAAACCATCTAAAACCCTTCACTTTGTTCAAGCTTTCAACACTCTCCTCACCCTAACTTTTCTTCTGCTTGCCTCTTTTCCCTCTCGCTCAGTTTCCTACCACCTTCCGAGAGATGAGACATCTTGATATACGTGAGGAGTGCTACAGAAAGATCAGCTGCAGTTGTAGCCCTCTGAGCTATTCTTAGACCTTGTTCCATGTGAAATAGGGTAGGCGGTGGCGTAGTGGTATTATCACTGTACTAGTAACCCAGAGACCCAGGGTATTTCTCTGGGGACATAGGTTCGAATCCCACCAAAGCAGAAGATGGAATTTGAATTTAATTAATAAATCTGGAATTAAAAGCTAATCTAATGATGACCATGAAACCATTGTTGATTGCCATAAAACCATTGTCGATTGTTGTAAAAACCCATCTGGTTCACTAATGTCCTTTAGGGAAGGAAATCTGCTGTCCTTACCTGGTCTGGCCTAAATGTGACTCCAGACCCACAGCAATGTGGTTAACTCTTACATGCCCTCTGAAATGGCCTAACAAGCCACTCAGTTGTACCTAACCGCTACGAAGTCAATAAAAAGGAATGAAACCCGACGGACCGCCCGGCATCGACCTAGGCACCAGAAATGACAATGGCAAACCCAGCCCTGTCGACCCTGCAAATTCCTCCTTACTAACATCTGGGGGCTTGTGCCAAAGTTGGGAGAGCTGTCCCACAGACTAGTCAAGCAACAGCCTGACATAGTCATACTCACGGAATCATACCTTACAGACAATGTCCCAGACACTGCAATCACTATCCCCGGGTATGTCCTGTCCCACCGGCAGAACAGACCCAGCAGAGGTGGTGGCACAGTGATATACAGTAGGGAGGGAATTGCCCTGGGAGTCCTCAACATCGACTCCGGACCCCATGAAGTCTCATGGCATCAGGTCAAACATGGGCAAGGTAACCTCCTACTGATTACCACCTACCACCGCCCTCCCTCAGCTGATGACTCAGTACTCCACCATGTTGAACACGGGGCGGCACAGTGGCGCAGTGGTTAACACCGCAGCCTCACAGCTCCAGCGACCCGGGTTCAATTCTGGGTACTGCCTGTGTGGAGTTTGCAAGTTCTCCCTGTGTCTGCGTGGGTTTCCTCCGGGTCCTCCGGTTTCCTCCCACTTGCAGGTTGATAGGTAAATTGGCCATTATAAATTGCCCCTAGTATAGGTAGGTGGTAGGGAAATATAGGGACAGGTGGGGATGTGGTAGGAATATGGGATTAGTGTAGGATTAGTATAAATGGTTGGTTGATGGTCGGCACAGACTCGGTGGGCCGAAGGGCCTGTTTCAGTGCTGTATCTCTAAACTAAACTAAACTAAACTAACACCACTTGCAGGAAGCACTGAGTGTGGCAAGGGCACAAAATGTACTCTGGTTGGGGGACCTCATTACAGCCTTGGTTCAAACATGGACAAAAGAGCTGAACTCAAGAGGTGAGGTGAGAGTGAATGCTCTTGACATCAAGGCAGCATTTGACCGACTATGGCATCAAGGAGCCCTAGCAAAACTAAGGTCAATGGGAATCGGGGAAAACTCTCCGCTGGCTGGAGTCATACCGAGCGCAAAGGAAGATGGTTGTGGTTGTTGGAGGTCAATCAACTGAGCTCCAGGACATCACTGCAGGAGTTCCTCAGGGTAGTGTCCTAGGCCCAACCATCTTCAGCTGCTTCATCAATGACCTTCCTTCAATCATAAGGTCAGAAGTGGGGATGTTTGTGGATGATTGCACAATGTTCAGCACCATTCATGACTCCTCAGATAATGAAGCAGTCCATGTAGAAATGCAGCAAGACCTGGACAATATCCAAGCTTGGGCTTATAAGTGGCAAGTAACATTTGTGCCACACAAGTGCCAGGCAATGACCATCTCCAACAAGAGAGAAACTAACCATCTCCCCTTGACATTCAACAGCATTACCATCGCTGAATCCCCCACTATCAACATCCTAGGGGCTACCATTGACCAAAAACTGAACTGGAGTAGCCATATAAATACCGTGGCTACAAGAGCAGGTCAGAGGCTAGGAATCCTGAGGCGAGTAACTCATCTCCTGACTCCCTAAAGCCTGTCCACCATCTACAAGGCACAAATCAGGAGTGTGATGGAATACTCTCCACTTGCCTGGATGGGTGCAGCTCCAACAACACTCAAGAATCTCGACACCATCCAGGACAAAGCAGTCCGCTTGATTGGCACCCCATCTACAAACATTCACTCCCTCCACCACCGACGCACAGTGGCAGCAGTGTGTACCATCGACAAGATGCACTGCAGCAATGCACCAAGACTCCTTAGACAGCACCTTCCAAACCCACGACCTCTACCAATTAGAAGGACAAGGGCAGCAAATTCATGGGAACACCACCATCTGCAAGTTCCCCACCAAGTCACACAGCATCCTGACTTGAAACTCTATTGCCGTTCCTTCACTGTCGCTGGATCAAAATCCTGGAAATCCCTTCCTAACAGCACTGTGGGTGTACCTACCCCAAATGGACTGCAGCGGTTCAAGAAGGCAGCTCACCACCACCTTCTCAAGGGCAATTAGGGATAGGCAATAAATGCTGGCCTGGCCAGCGTCGCCCACATCCCATGAATGAATTAAAAAATACATAATAAGTACTTACATTATGCAGCATCATATGATCCCTCTCAAGTTCACTAACACTGGTCACTGCTGTAAGTATTTCCCATGTCTCCTGTGATTAGCAGCTTGCTAATAACATCTACATAGATCTAACACAGGACGCTCTGTGCTCTGAACTGGGTATTAGGGATAATTTTCAACTGACTGATTGGGCAGAGTGGAACGATTGACCAATACAGAACCTGCCCAATATTAATTTTTATATAAGCCCAGTTTTAAATTCACGACGGATAAATTTTCCATCACTAGGCTGGGCTCACTCTCCTGACCTAACTTGACTGAATGACATGCTTGTGTTCCTTTTCCCCTTTCTCTCCTTATGTTCACAAGGAGTGGGAGAATTGTCTCCCCATTCAGGGAGTTGCCAATAGATCCATCAGTTAAACCAGCTACTATGAACCCCCCCTCCGCCCCCACAAAGGCCCCCCACCACTACTTTTGGTGTGTGTGCCCATAGAGACCATCATTCTCAAAATTAATTGGACCATCTTGTCTACTGCGTGTAGGATGAATTAATTGTTTCTTCTGCTCTACATTTGAAGTGGTCTGTGAGCAGAAGCATTTCCCAGGTTGATCCATTTAGCTTTACCGTACATCTTTAACAAATAAGCTCTTCTCTGTCTAGGTGGCTGCAGGACAAAACTGTAAAGAGGATATTAAACCAACATCAAACCACTTTGATTTAAAACACACAACTTAAATGTAACTTATTTCCATTCAAATATAGGACCCTGATGCCATCTTAACCAGGAAGCCAGTGGGGCGCCTACAGTGACTGCCCCAGCAACAAGAATCAGGTCAGACCAGTGAAGAGGCCTGTAAGGTAAGTTTAAAGTTTTCTTTCTGGGGTCTTGAGGAGCAAGAGTGCTCCTGCAACCTTCATAGGGGAAGTGTAGGCCTGCCCTGCCCAGACTTCCCTACTCTTCACAAACCATTGAGAGCTCTGGTAGTCCCCATCCCAGTCTCTGCACTTACCATGGGCCCAGTGGGTGGCCTCTAACTGTCTGCTGATGGCCTGGCTCTTTTCGTCGGAAAGTCAGCCAGCAGTATTTTAATGAGACCCAGTCGGTAAAATCACCTTGGCCTCCTGCTGCTATCCCCAGACAGTTGGCTGCTCACAAGACTGCTTTCCTGCCCAGGAGTTAAAATTCCTACACGTGTCAGGTTTGAAGTTCTTGTTAATACTAGCAGGTGAGGTTACTTAAATAAAAGAGGGCTGTACCACAAATCACATCAGTTCAGTAATAGTCACAAATAACAACATGCATTTCAACTGTGCTTCTCATATGCACTTTAAATGGGAGAAAGGAAAAGAGAGAACTAAGAAGTGTGAAAGGATGGTTTGCAGATAATTTTTTTTCAGAGGCTTTTGGAATCAGACAGGTTAGAGGGAGTTTCAGAGTGTTGGATGCAATGGATAAAATAGAGGCCCTGGAGGAACTGGAAGAAGTAACAGTGGGAAAAGGTTAAACTGTGTTGCAGGGACATACCGAAGGAGATTTGAAATTGGGTGGGAGAGGATAACTGTGATTGGATGGGGTGAGACCATGGAGGGATTTGAAAGAGAGGACAAGAATCTTAGAATCAATTTGCTAAAGCACAGGGAACTAGTGAAGCTTGGCAAAGACTGAAGAGAGATGATGAGACTGTGTAATATTGTGCATGTGATGATGTAGCTGCAGCAGAGTTCTGAATTCATTGCAATTTGTTGAGGAGTGAAGGTCAGTGAGGAGAGCATTAGAGAGGTTGAAGTTGATAAAGCACAATTCTATCAGGCCAATAGGTAACATTTTAGAAATGATAGAACCATGTCATTGATCATTCCACATGAACAACGGCCACTGGGTGAAGTACCACCAGGTACTGGCACCTGTGGAGCTGCAGCTCAGAAAAGAGTCAATGGCTTTATCATTGATCATCCTGGTGGATTGTTGGGCTCCATCCTGCTTGGCTGCCATAAGAATGGTAGACAGGACTTCCCCTGAATTGGGCAATTATGTGATTCAACCCATTGGGATTCCTAGGGTCAGACTATCTAAATAAAGTTAATAGATGCTTGCAGCAGCATTTGTGCAGTTAAGACATGCACTAGGTTGGAAGGGTAAGTTGAAGTAAGACCCAGCATTGCTCAGCTGCTGAAGCCCAGTGCTGGCATATCTCACTATAGAGGAATGCAGGCGTTAGGAATTGACCATTTTCCAGGAAGGCCAGTTTCCTCACAGCAGCTGATCAAAGCAGTATTTCCTTTTAAGTGTCATTGACCTCTAGAATAGATTATTCAAACACACAGTAAGTACTGATTCATTACAATCCTTCACTTGGGAGCTGGAGGAATCCCTGACATATAGTTATAGCAGCAGTGCTTGAGATGTAGTGCTGTAGAACCATCTCCCAACCTGCTTTGATATGGGTTACTGTGGGACATTGAGCAGGTGAGGATGCAGCAGCATTTCTTGGAGCTGCAGTGATTTCTTTTGTGGGTTAGAGAGGAATTTGAAATTTTTCACCAATTTCCTAATGCTTGCTTTGTATCTCAAAGGAGATTGCCATTACTGGGAAGGGAGTGGGTTGCTGGTGCATGAAAACTGCACTGCAACATGTCTTGATGGGATAAGCTGCATGGACCAATTGTTTTTTTCCCCCCCTGTTCCTTTTGTATGTTCCTATGATATAGGGCAGAGAGTTGTTTTCTTTTTTATGCACCCTTTTTTTCTCTTGAAACAACTGATTCCTTTCTGGGCTACAGCTCCACAGGTGTCAATACCTGGTGGAATCTCATCCAAGTAGTCATTCATCATGTATTTACCAAGGAAGAAGATGCAACCCAGGCAATGGTGAAAGAGGAGGTAATTCAAACATTAGAAGGGTTTAAAATTGATAAGGAGAAGGATGTATTAGATAGGCTGTCTGTACTTAAAGCAGATAAAGCACCAGGACCCGATGAAATGCATCCAAGGATACTGAGGGAAGTGAGGTTGGAAATCGCAGATGCACTGGCCATAATTTTTCAGTCTTCCTTAGACTGCGGGGTGGTGCCAGAGGATTGCAGAATTGCAAACGTTACATCTTTATTCAAAAGTGGGTGTAAAGATAAGCCCAGCAACTACAGGTCAGTCAGTTTAACTTCAGTGGTGGGGAAACTTCTAGAAATAATAATTCGGGACAAAATTAATAGTCACATGGACAAATGCAGGTTAATTAAAGAAAGACAGCATGGATTTCTTACGGGAAAATCTTGTTTGACTGACTTGCTGGTGTTTTTTGAGGAGGTAACAGAGAGGGTTGATGAGGGCAATGTAGTTGATGTGGTGTACATGGACTTTCGAAAGGTGTTTGATACAGTGCCACACAACAAACTTGTGAGCAAAGTTATAGCACGTGGAATAAATGGGATGGTAGCAACATGAATACGGAATTGGATGAGGGACAGGAAACAGAGAGTAGTGATTAGTGAATGTTTTTCAGGCTGGAGGAAGGTTTGTAGTGGAGTTCCCTAGGGGTCAGTGTTGGACCCTTGCTTTTCCTGATATATATATTAATGACCTAGACCTTGGTGTACAGGGCACAATTTCAAAGTTTGCAGATGATACGAAACTTGGAAGCATTGTGAACTGTGAGGAGGATAGTGTAGATCTCCAAAAGGATGTAGGCACCTTGATGGAATGGGCTGATAGGTGGCAGATGAAGTTCAATGCAGAGAAATGTGAAGTGATTCATTTTGGTAGGAAGAACATGGAAAGACAATATAAAATAAAAGATACAATTCTAAAGGGGGTGTAGGAGCAAAGAGACCTGTATGTATATGTGCATAAGTCATTGAAGGTGGCAGGACAGGTTGAGAGAGTGGTTAATAAAGCATACATAATCCTGGGCTTTATTAATAGGGGTATTGAGTACAACAGCAAGCAAGTTGTGTTGAATTTGTATAAGACACTAGTTCAGCCTCAGCTGGAATGTTGCATTCAGTTCTGGGCACTGCATTTTAGGAAAGATGTGAGGGGATTGGAGAGAATGCAGAAAAGATTCACGAGAATGGTTCCAGGGATGAAGAACTTCAGTTATGAAGATTGATTGGAGAAGTTGGGACTGTTTTCCTTGGAGAAGTTAACGATGACAGGTGATTTGATAGATGTGTTCAAAATCATGAAGGGTCTGCACAGAGTAGATAGAGAGAAACTGTTCCCACTGGTGAAAGGATCGAGAATGAGAGGGCACAGATTTGGGTGTAATGGGTAAGAGAAGCAAAAGCGACATGAGGAAAACCTTTTTCACACAGTTAAGTGGTTAAGCTCTGGAATGAGCTGCCAGAGAATGTGGTGAAGGCAGGTTCTATTGAAGCATTCAAAAGAGAATTAGACTGTTACATGAAAAGCAAGAATGTGCAGGGTTACGGGGAGAAAGCGGGGGAATGGCACTAAGTGAATTGCTCGTTCGGAGAGCTGGTGCAGACACGATGGACTGAATAGTCTCCTTCTGTGCTGTAACAATTCAGTGATTCTGTTAGCAACCTATCCAACTATGCATCATCATGGCTGAGCCTAATCTCACATGTCTTCACCACAGACTACAGCCATGTTTCTTCTTAGTACTTCCCTAGTGACAAGAATGCCAGGTAACAAAAAAATATGCTGATTTACTGCTGGAGGTCTGTTCTGATTTTCAGATAGACTTCGATTTAGGCGGTAGTGCTCTGCCAGAACGGGAGGAGGCCGAATTTAAAATATTCAAACAAGGGTCAAATGACTGTTATCAAGATCCCAACATCATTTTCATGTCAATTAGCGCTGCCTCTGCTACTCCTTTAACCTACTCACAAACCATAAGTGGTACAGGTTGGGATTTGGCCACAAGAGCACTGTTTCAACAGATCCTTAGTTGTAGTAAGCAATACACATTTTTTCTTCATGCTGTTGATAGCTTTGGGCCTTAAAGTTTTCCATAAGTTCATCTTCTTGCTGCTGTGTGAGTTTATAAAATTTCTTGGCCACAAAATTTGCTGCTCCATTTAACCACTGTTACTATTGGCTCTACCATTTAAGAGTTTTCCCAGACTGATTTCTTGCTCTCTCAAACAACACTACCTAACAAGTGGTGCAATTAGCACCAGCAGCTTTAAGTGAGTCCAGATCACCAAAATTGATTGGGCCTCCAGCCAACATTATCAAGTGGGCATATCAGATGCCCCAAACAACATCCATCAGGACTGTGCTCTACACTGAAATTGACCCCACTTACTTTTGCAAAAGGGTCAGTGGATAGAGATCAAGACTGGGAACTATGATTGAACTTCCTCTTCCCCAAGCCACCGGTACTGAAGCCAATTGTGGCAGCTAACTCAGAACTGATTCAATTCTATTATAGCTCTGACACACACTGAATAAACTCACTGAGCCATCCGGAGAGCCTTCACTGGTCCTTGCCAATTAAAGATTGATGAAGCTATAGCCATATCTGCCTCATTTCTAAACGTTCTTGAGTTGCAAGCAAACACTATCACTGAATTTATTTTCCCCCCATGGGTGAGGTAATCTCCAAACTTGGATCATGTTACCAGTTCTCCCATTTGAGACAGATGGTTCCAAATAGATCCTGGTTATTATCTGGGCCATAATTGCTGGCAATCAGGCATTCACTTTCATGCTGTACTTATGTGCCTCTACCTGCCCTTTTACTATCTCTTTGACTATCCATTTAATATTGCTCATTAGAACAAAGTACCTAAAAGTGTACATAAATTTATTAGAAATGTACATTTCTCATTATAGTCTATCAATACAGGTTGATGACATACAGCTTTATATATTTATTTTCTTTAAATAAGATTTTCAGACATCTCTCATACATTGTGAAAACGCTATCTTTTTGCCAGACTATTCTGATACAGCAGCTTTAATTTAATCTTTTTAATCCACTGTTTCCTCATACAATCATTGCTTAATTAATAATATTCATTTAAATATATTTCTGATATTCTTATTTGCAATCCTTAAAATGTTTCTCTTAATTTACAAAACAACTTGAGGAGGGGGGAGAAGATTTGATTTGGGTGCAATGTCACAAAACCCATTCTTTATAATTGTATACTGTTTGTACCTCACAGGGGAAGCCTTCCCTCAGGTTAGTAAGATAAAATTGGAAAGTCGAAACAAAGGAACAGGAGTAGACTATTCAGCCCCTTGCGCCTTTTCCGTCATTCAATTACATCATGGCTAATCTGTACCTCAACTCCACTTACTGTTCTATATCCCTTGACACTCATACCTAATAACAAAAATCTTAATCTGTAGAATTTCAATTGACCCAGCATCTACAGCCTTTTGTGGGCTGTGTGTTCTGGATTTCCACTCCTCTATGTGTGGAAAATGTGTCTCCTAATTTCAACCTTAAATGTCCAAGCTCTAACTTAAAGATTGCATACTCTTGTTCTGTACTTCCCACCAGAGGAAATAGTTGATCTGTATCTACCCTACCAAATTCCTTTATCATGTTAAACATCTCAATTAGAGATAAACTCAAGTTTATGCAACCTGTTCTTATAGTTTTATTTATTATAACCCAGTATCATTCTGGAGAATCTGAGGTGAGGTGCCCAAAACTGAACACTACTCCAGATAGGGAGTGATCAAGGCTCTATACAAGTGAAGCACATATTCCAACCCTCTTGAGATAAAGGCCAACATTCCATTAGCCTTTTTGATTCCTTTTGTACCTGTGCTGTAGCTTTTAATTATATGTGCATTTGGACTAAAATCCCAATGTCTCTTTCAACTTCTTTCAACTTCATTCTTAGCTATTTGACATAACTCATGGAATGTGATGACCAGTTTTGATACCATATACCATACTTTACATTTCTCCATTTTAGATTTCAGCTGCCTTTGAACTGCCAAGTTTTATTCAACTCATTTTCCCGAAATTACTCCTCAGATTCAATTCATAGTTTATTTTTTGTCAGGGTCTGACTTAATTTTTATTGAGTTTCTAAATTTGTCATTAATGTAATTAGAAAAAGGGGTCCTAACATGATTCTTGGAGTAGAACACACCCTCCACTCCATCTCCTGCTCATTTCTACGCCTCTGCCAATTTCTTATTTGTTCCCAATATTTACTTAGAATCATTCATGGTTTAAGCTTTCCCATCAGGTGCCTTTTGAATTCTTGGCACATCACGTTGTAAGGATTTCCAAAGTCCACTTGGGATGTTACCTCCTCAAAAAAAACAAGGAGGTTTCTTAGGGAAGCTTTAGGACCTCTGAATCCAAGTTGGGTACTGGGTTTGGTACCATATAGGACAATTGTCGTGCTTATTCCTAATAATGATCAATTCTATTGTTTTACCCTAGTAAAATTGCGATCAATAGGGATCAAAGTGCTGGAGTCTAGCTTCACACAAAGGAAGTTGGTTGCGGTTGCCAGAGGTCAATCACTGCAGTTCTAGAACATCGCTGCAGAAGGTCCTCAGGGAACTGCCTTCAGCCCAACCTTCATCCACTGCTTTATCAATGAACTTCCCTCCATCATAAGGTTAGGTTTGTGGCTGCTCACTGTTGACTCCAGTTTTGCTCGGGCTCCTTGATACCATAGTTGGTCAAATGCGGCCTTGATAACAATGGCAGACACTCTCACCTCAGCTCTGGAGTTCAGCTCTTTTGTCCATGTTTGGACCAAGGCAATAATACGGTCAGGAGCTGAGTGTCCCTGGCAGAACACAAACTGAGCATCAGTGAGCAGGTTTTTGCTAAGCAAGTGCTGCTTGATAGCATTGTCGACGACGCCTTCCATCACTTTGCTAATGATTGAGAGTAGACTGATAGGGCGGCAACTGGCTGGGTTGGTTTTGTCCTGCTTTTTGTGTACATGACATACCTGGGCAATTTTCCAGATTGCCGGGTAAATGCCAGTGTTGTAACTGTACTGGAACAGCTTTGCTAGGGACATGCCTAGTTCTGCAGCACAAATCTTCAGTACGACTGTTGGAATGTTGTCGGGGCCCATAGCCTTTGCAGTATCCAGTGCCTTCAGCCGTTTCTTGATAGCACGCAGAGTGAATCGGACTGGCTGGCGACTGGCATCTGTGATGCTGGGGACCTCAGGAGGAGGCTGTGATGGATCATCCACTTGACATTTCTGGCTGAAGATGGATGCAAGTGCTGCAGCCTTGGCTTTTGCACTGATGTGATCGGCTCCCCCAACATTGAGGATGGAATATTTGTAGAGCCACCTCCTCCAGTTAGTTGTTTACTTGTCCACCACCATTCATGACTGGATGTGTCAGGAATGCACAGCTTAGATCTGATCCATTTGGTTGTGGGATTGCTTAGCACTGTCTATCATGTGCTATTTTCACTGTTTGGCATGTAGGTAGTCCTGTGTTGTAGCTTCACCAGGCTGACACCTCATTTTTAGGTATGCCTGATGCTGCTCCTGGCATGCCCTCCTGCACTCTTCATTCAACCAGGGTTGGTCCCCTGGCTTGTTGATAATGGTAGAGTGGGGGATATGCCGGGCCATGAGGTTACAGATTGTGGTTGAGTAGAATTCTGCAGCTGCTGATGGCCCACAGTGCCTCATGGATGCCCAGTTTTGAGTTGCTAGATCTGTTCGAAATCTATCCCATTTAGCACGGTGGTAGTGCCACACAACATGCTGGACGGTATCCTCGATGTGAAGACGGGACTTTGTCTCCACAAGGACTGTGCAGTGGTCACTCCTACCAAAACTGTCAAGGACAGATGCATCCGCGACAGGTAGGTTGGTGAGGATGAGATCAAGTAGGTTTGTCCTTCTTGTTAATTTCCTCACCACCTGCCGCAGACTCATCTAGCAGCTATGTCCTTTAGGAACTCGGCCAGTAGTGGTGCTACCGAGCCACTCTTGGTGATGGACATTGAAGTCTCCCATCCAGAGTACATTTTATGCCCTTGCTACCCTTGTGCTTCTTCCAATTGGTCTTCAACATGGAGAAGCACTGGTTCATCAGCCGAAAGTGGGGGTTGGTGGGGGGTGCGGGGAGCGGGGGTTAGTAATCAGCAGGAGGTTTCCTTGCCCATGTTTGACCTGATGCCATGAGACTTCATGGGTTCGGAGTCAATGTTGAGGACTTCCAGGGCAACTCCCTCCCGACTGTATACCACTGTGCTGCCAGTTCTGCTGGGTCTGAAATAGTAGATGCATTGGTGGTCATCTTCCAAGATTCTGGAACAGTTCCTACAGATTGGAGGGTAGCAAATGTATCCCCACTATTTAAAAAGGGAAGTAGAGAGAAAGCAGGGAATTATTGACCAGTCAGCCTGACGTCGGTAGTGGGGAAAATTCTAGAGTCCATTATCAAAGATTTTATAGCAGAGCACTTGGACAACAGTGGTAGAATCGGGCAGAGTCAGCATGGAATTATGAAAGGGAAATCATGCTTGACAACTCTACTAGAATTCTTCGAGGATGTAACTAGTACAGTTGATGAGGGGGAGCCAGTGGATGTGGTTTATTTGGACTTTCAGAAGGCTTTCGACAAAGTCCCACATAAGAGGTTAGCGTGTAAAATTAAAGTGCATGGGATTGGGGATAGTGTATTGCGATGGATAGAAAATTGGTTGGCAGACAGGAAACAAAGAGAAGGGATAAATGGGTCTTTTTCCAAATGGCAGACAGTGACTAGTGGGGTACTGCAGGGATCGGTGCTCGGACCCCAGCCATTCACAATATATATTAATGATTTAGATGAGGGAACTAAATATAATATCTCCAAATTTGCAGATGACATAAAACTGGGTGGGAGGGTGAGTTGTGAGGAGGATGCAGAGAGGCTTCAGGGTGATTTGGACAAGTTGAGTGAGTGGGCTAGTGCATGGCAGATGCAGTATAATGTGGATAAATGTGAGGCTATCCACTTTGGTAGCATAAACAGGAAGGCAGATTATTATCTGAATGGCTATAAACTGAGAGAGGGAATATGCAACGAGACCTGGGTGTTTTCGTACACCAGTCGCTGAAGGTAAGCATGCAGGTGCAACAGTCGGTAAAAAAGGCAAATGATATGTTGGCCTTCATAGCAAGAGGATTCGAGTACAGGAGCAGGGATGTCTTGCTGCAATTATACAGGGCCTTGGCGAAGCCACACCTGGAACATTGTGTGCAGTCTCCTTATCTGAGGAAGGATGTTCTTGCTATAGAGGGAGTGCAGCGAAGGTTTGCCAGACTAATTCCTGGGATGGCAGGACTGACGTACGAGGAGAGATTGAGTTGGTTAGGATTATATTCGCTGGAGTTCAGAAGACGTGAGGGGGGATCTCATAGAAACCTATAAAATTCTAACAGGACTTGACAGGGTAGATGCATGAAGGATGTTCCCGATGGTGGGGGAGTCCAGAACCAGGGGTCATAGTCTAAGTAAATGGGGTAAACCTTTCAGGACTGAGATGAGGAGAAATTTCTTTACCCAGAAAGTGGTATGTTGGCCTTCATAGTGAGAGGATTCGAGTAAAGGAGCAGGAGTGGATTTGCTACCACAGAAAGCAGTTGAGGCCAAAACATTGTATGTTTTCAAGAAGGAGTTAGATATAGATCTCGCGTTTAAAGGCATCAAAGGATATGGGGCAAAAGCGGGAACAGGTTACTGAGTTGGATAATCAACCATGATCATAATGAAGGGCGGAGCAGGCTCGAAGGGCTGAATGGCCTACTCCTGCTCCTATTTTCTATGTTTCTATACTGTCCTGCTGGTGGGACAGGACATACCCAGGGATGGTCATGGTGGTGTCTGGGACATTGTCTGTAAGGTATGATTCTGTGAGCATGGCTATGTCAGGCTGGTCTGTGGGATAGCTCTCACAATTTTTGGAACAAGCCCCTAGATGTTAGTAAGGAGGGCTTTGCAGGGTGAACAGGGCTGGGCTTGGCATTGTCCTTTCCAGTGCCTAGGTCGATGCTGGCTGGTCCGTCCGGTTTCATTCCTTTTTCTTACACCTTGTAGCTGTTTGTTAATTCTTTCTTTTGGGCCTCCTTATCTCGAGAGACAATGGATACACGCCTGGAGGTGGTCAGTGGTTTGTGAAGCAGCACCTGGAGTGGCTATAAAGGCCAATTCTAGAGTGACAGGCCCTTCCACAGGTGCTGCAGAGAAATTTGTTTGTCGGGGCTGTTACACGGTTGGCTCTCCCCTTGCGCCTCTGTCTTTTTTCCTGCCAACTACTAAGTCTCTTCGACTCGCCACATTTTAGCCGTGTCTTTATGGCTGCCCGCCAGCTCTGGCGAACGCTGGCAACTGACTCCCACGACTTGTGATCAATGTCACAGGATTTCATGTCGCGTTTGCAGACGTCTTTAAAGCGGAGACATGGACGGCCGGTGGGTCTGATACCAGTGGCGAGCTCGCTGTACAATGTGTCTTTGGGGATCCTGCCATCTTCCATGCGGCTCACATGGCCAAGCCATCTCAAGCGTCGCTGACTCAGTAGTGTGTACAAGCTGGGGGTGTTGGCCGCCTCGAGGACTTGTGTGTTGGAGATACGGTCCTGCCACCTGATGCCAAGTATTCTCCGGAGGCAGCGAAGATGGAATGAATTGAGACGTCGCTCTTGGCTGACATATGTTTGTTAATACAACAGACTTAATCCAGTTCTTCACTCGATATGGATTATTTAATTGCGATTCAGTCGGATCACGGTTCCAATTTTATATCTAAAATTTTCCAGGAAGTTAGGAATAATTTGGGTATAACAGTTAAAGGCTTCAGCATAGCACCCACAGACACAGGGGGCTTTAGAAAGGTACCATCAGACCCTCAAAACGATGATCAGGACATACTGTCGTGAATATCCCTGTGATTGGGATAAAGGGCTAGAATTTCTTTTGTTTGCCACTAGGATTCACCCAATGAGTCTACCGGCTTGACTCCTTTTGAATTAGTCTATGGAAATGAGGTAAGAGGTCCTCTAAAACAAAGCAAAGAAAAGTTTTTAGAACAGAGGGACAAATCTTCTTTAATAAAAACAGAAAGTGCTGGGAATACTCAGCAGGTCTGGCAGCATCTGTGGAGAGAGACGGTCTGTGACCTTTCATCAGAACTGGCAAAGGTTAGAAATATAATAGGTTTTAAGCAAGTGAAGCAGGGGTGAGGGAAGAGAGAACAAAGGGGAAGTGTGTGATAGGCAGATGGCAGGAGAGATTAACTAACAAGGAGGTCATGGGACCAAGGCAAAGGGAGTGCTAATGGTGTGGTGAAAAAGAAAGCATTAGTCCAGGGAGAGTGATAATGACAGAGTAACGAACTGCTCTGTCCAAAAGCACAAACATGAAAAAAGAAGTGTAAGGCAGGCACATGGTAAAAAAATGAGAAAACAAAATAAAATAAAATAATAACTAAAAAAGGGTTGGTCATGCTCTGAAATTATTGAACTCAATGTTCAGTCCGGCAGGATGTAGTGTGCCGAATCAGAAAATGAGGTGCTGCTCATTGAGCTTGTGTTGATGTTCACTGGAACACTGCAGCAGGCCAAGGACAGAAATGTGGGTATGAGAGCAGGAGTGTGTGTTGAAATGGCAAGAAACCGGAAGCTTGGGGTCGTGTTTTCAGACTGGGTGGAGGTGTTCCACAAAACAGTCACCCAATCTGCGTTTGGTCTCCCCAGTGTAGAGGAGACCACATTGTGAGCAGCGACTCCAGTATACTACATTGAAAGAAGTACAAGTAAATCGCTGTTTGGGGCCTTGGATGGTGAGGAGAGAGGAGGTAAAAGGGCAGATATTGCACCTCCTGCAATAGCATGGGAAGGGGTCGTGGGAAGGGGACGAGGTGGAGGTAGTGGAGGAGTGGACCAGGGTATCGCAGAGGGATTGATCCCTTTGGAATGCTGCCAGGGGAGGGGAAGATGCATTTGTTGGTGGCATCATGCTGGAGGTGGTGGAAATGGCGAAGGGTGATCCTTTGGATGTGTAGGCTGGTGGGGTGGAAAGTGAAGACAAGGGGAATCCTATCGCGGTTCTGAGAGGGAGGGGAAGGGTTGAGGGCAGAAGTGCAGGAAATGGGTCGGACAAGATCGAGGGCCCTGTCAACCACAGTGGGGGGGAATCCTTGGTTGAAGAAAATGGAAGACATATCAAAAGCGCTGTTCTGGAAGGTTGCAGAAATAGACAAGTTGCAAAAAAAGGTTTTGGATTGGGGGAGAGTGAATTTTAGTAAAATAAGGCAGGATCTGGCCAAGGTAGACTGGAAAGAGTAACTTGTCGGGAAATCTACAGAAGAGCAGTGGGGGGCATTCAAAAAGGAAATGGGGAGGGTACAGGCCCAACATGTTCCCTCTAGGGTAATAGGTAGGAGCAACAAGCCCAGAGAACCATGGATGACCAGAAACATTCAGGGTACGATGAGAAGGAAAAGAGAGGCTTTTAGCAAATACAAGGTGAGCAAATCAATTGAAGCATTAGTGGAGTACAGAAAGTGTAGGATGGAGCTTAAGAAAGCAATTAGGAGAGCAAAGAGTGGATATGAGAAAGCTCTGGCTGGTAAACGCAGGGAAAATCTCAAGATATTCTGTAAGTATATCAATAGGAAGAGGATAACCAGGGAAAGAGTAGGACCTGTTAGGGACTAAGGGGGAAATTTGTGGGTGGAGCCAGAGGACATTGGTAGGGTGTTGAACGAATACTTCACATCTGTCTTCACACAAGAGAAAGAGGATGTAGATATGGAACTTAGAGAGAGAGAGACTGTGAGATTCTTGAGCAAATTGTCACAGGGAGTGACAAGGTATTGGAGGTTTTGGAAGGCTTAAAAGTGGACAAATCTCCAGGTCCGGACGATTTGTGTCCCAGGATGTTGTGGGAGGCGAGGGTGGAGATTGCAGAAGCTCTGACCCAAATTTTTAATTCCTCTCTGGCCACGGGGGAGGTGCCAGAGAACTGGAGAACAGCTAATGTGGTCCCACTATTTAAGAAAGGTTGTAGAGATAAGCCAGGGAACTACAGACCAGTGAGTCTAACATCAGTGGTAGGGAAACTATTGGAGAAAATTCTGAAGGATAGAATCTATCTCCATTTGGAGAGGCAAAATTTGATTAGGAATAGTCAGCATGGCTTTGTCAGAGGGAGGTCATGCCTAACAAATTTGATTGAATTTTTTGAGCATGTGACCAGGTGTGTAGATGAGGGTAGTGCAGTTGATGTAGTTTACATGGATTTCAGCAAAACCTTTGACAAGGTCCCACATGGGAGACTTATCAAGAAGGCAAATGCACATGGGATACAAGGTAACTTGATAAGGTGGATTCAAAATTGGCTTAGCTGTAGGAGACAGAGAGTGATGACAGACGGCTGTTTTCGTGACTGGAAGCCAGTGTCCAGTGGCGTACCACAGGGATCTGTGCTGGGTCCCCTATTGTTTGTCATTTGTATAAACGACATTGATGACTATGTGGGGGGGTAGGATCAGTAAGTTCACGGATGACACAAAGATTGGCTGAGTGGTTAACAGTGAGGTTGAGTGTCTTGGATTACAGGAAGATATAGACGGGATGGTCAAATGGGCAGAAAAGTGGCAGATGGGATTTAACGCTGAAAAGTGTGAGGTGATACACTTTGGAAGGAGTAATGTGACATGGAAGTATTCAATGAATGGCCTGACACTGGTAAGTTCCGAGGAACAAACAGACCTTGGTGTGTTTGTCCATAGATCTCTGAAGGCAGAAGGGCAGGTTAATAGGGTGGTGAAAAAGGCATATGGGACACTTGCCTTTATCAATCGAGGCATAGATTACAAAAGCAGGGAGGTCATGTTGGAGTTGTTCAGAACTTTGGTAAGGCCACAGCTGGAGTATTATGTGCAATTCTGGTCACCACATTATTGGAAGGATGTGATTGCATTGGAGGGGGTGCAGAGGCAATTCACCAGGACGTTGCCTGGGATGGAACATTTAAGCTATGAAGAGAGGTTGGATAGGCTTGGGTTGTTTTCACTGGAGCAGAGAAGACTGAGGGGTGACCTGATCGAGGTGTACAAGATTATGAGGGGCATGGACAGGGTGGATAGGGAGAAGCTGTTCCCCTTAGTTGAAGGGTCAGTTATGAGGGGTCACAAGTTTAAGGTGAGGGGCGGGAGGTTTAAGGGGGATTTGAGGAAGTACTTTTTTACCCAGAGGGTGGTGACGGTCTGGAATGCACTGCCTGGGAGGGTGGTAGAGGCAGGTTGCCTCACATCCTTTAAAAAGTAACTGGATGAGCATTTGGCATGTCATAACATTCAAGGCTATGGGCTGTGCTGGCAAATGGGATTAGGTAGACAGGTCAGGTGTTTTAATGCATCAGTGCAGACTCGATGGGCCAAAGGGCCTCTTCTGCACTGTATTATTCTGTGATTCTGTGATCATCAGAACAGATGAGTTGGAGACGGAGAAATTGGGATCATGGAATGCAGCGCTTACAGGAAACAGGGTGTAAGGAAGTGAATCTCTATGTTAGATTATGTATCCGTGTTCCAGGAGCAGCTCACGAGAGCCTGCAAAGTGGCTCAGGAACACCTTAAAGCTTCCCAAACAATCTTGAAGAAATGGGCAGACAAGCATGCCAAGACCTGAACATTTCAACCAGGGGATGAGGTATTAGTATTACTACTTTTACAGGGTGAACCACTGAAAGTACAGTTCAGTGGTCCATATAAAGGGTCACAATAACTGGTAAACCGGCAGACCCATTGTTTCAGCCTGTTCCTGCCCCACTGAACTCACTTCTTCCTATTTTGACTCTATCTTTTCTCCCCTGGTCCAGTCTCTTCCCACCTAAATCCGTGACTTTTCTGACGCCTTACGCCATTTTGACAACTTCCAGTTTCTGGCCTTAACTGCCTCCTCTTCAATATGGACGTCCAATCTCTCTACACCTCCATCTCCCACCAGGTCGGTTTGAGGGCTCTCCGCTTCTTCCTTGAACAGAGGCCAAACCAGTCCCCATTCACCACCACCCTCCTCCACCTGGCTGAACTTGTTCTCACATTGAATAACTTCTCCTTCAACTCCACTCACTTCCTTCAAGTAAAAGGTGTTGCTATGGGTACCCACATGGGTCCTAGTTATGCCTGTCTTTTTGTGGGATATGTCAAACATTTCTTGTTCCAATCCTATTCAGGCCCCCTCCCCCAACTCTTTTTCTGGTACATTGATGACTGTATCGGTGCCGTTTCCTGCTCCCACCCGGAACTAGAAAGCTTTATCAACTTTGCTTCTAATTTCCACCTTTCTCTCACCTTCACATGGTCCAACTCCGACATTTCCCTTCCCTTCCTCGCCTTCTCTGTCTCCATCTCTGGGGATAGGCTGTCTACTAATATTCATTATAAGCCCACTGACTCCCACAGCTACCTCGACTACACTTCTTCACACCCTGCCTCCTGTAAGGACTCCATTCCATTGTCCCAGTTTCTCCGTCTCCGATGCATCTGCTCTGATGATGCAACCTTCCACGACAGCGCTTCTGATATGTCTTCCTTTTTCCTCAACCGAGGATGCCCCCCCCACTGTGGTTGACAGGGCCCTCAACTGTGTCCGGCCCATTTCCCGCACCTCTACCCTCACCCCTTCCCCTCCCTCCCACAACCGCAACAGGGTTCCCCTTGTCCTCACTTTCCACCCCATCAGCCTCCAGATCCAAAGGATCATCCTCCGCCATTTCCGCCACAGCCAGCGTGATGCCACTGCCAAATGCATCTTCCCCTTCCTTACCTTGTCAGCATTCCAAAGGGATTGTTCCCTCCGCAACACCCTTGTCCACTCCTCCATTACCCCCACCACCTCGTCCCCTTCCCACGGCACCTTCCCCTGCAATCGCAGGAGGTGTAATACCTGCCCATTTACCTCCTCTCTCCTCACTATCCCAGGCCCCAAACACTCCTTTCAGGTGAAGCAGCGATTTACTTGTACTTCTTTCAATGTAGTATACTGTATTCGCTGCTCACAATGTGGTCTCCTCTACATTGGGGAGACCAAACGCCGATTGGGTGACCACTTTGTGGAACACCTCTGCTCAGTCCAAAAACATAAGCCCAAGCTTCCGGCTGCTTGCCATTTCAAAACTCCCCCCCACTCTCATGCTCACATCTCTGTCCTGGGATTGCTGCAGTGTTCCAGTGAACATCAACGCAAGCTCGAGGAACAGCATCCCATTCACCGATTAGGCACACTACAGCCTGCCGGACTGAAAATTGAGTTCAATAATTTCAGAGCATGACGGGCCCCCCTTTTTATGTTTGGTTTTTTTTCTATTATTCTTCTTTTCTTTGTTCTTTTTTCTTTGGTTATTTTATTTGGTTTTTTTTAAGTGTGTTTAGTTTGTCTCTACTGTGCCTACCCACTGTTTCTGTTTTTAAATTTAAAAAAAAATGTTTGTGCTTGCAGTGCTTTGTGCCTTGCAGTCTATTCACACCCTCTCTGTACTAATGCTTTGTCTTTCAGCACACCATTAACATACCATTTGCCTTTGTTCCATGACCTTCTGGTCAGTTATTCTCTATGACCCTCTGTCCTATCAACACCTTCTCTTTTGTTATCTCTCGCCCCGTCCCCATTTTACTTGCTTAAAATCTTTTACATTTCTAATATTTGTCAATTCTGAAGAAGGGTCACTGACCTGAAACGTTAACTCTTCTTCTTTCTCCACAGATGCTGCCAGACCTGCTTAGTATTTCCACCATTTCTTGTTTTTATTTCAGATTTCCAGCAGCTGCAGTATTTTGCTTTCATTATTATGGTAAAGTAAATTATTTGATTGACATCCCAGATTGCCAGAAAAAGAATCAGCTGTGACATATCAACATGTTGAAACAGGATCATCACCGGGAGGAGGATAAGCAAGCACAGGTATGTCAGGTAGTAGGGACAGTGAAGGATGAAAGAAATACTGAGGATGAGGCAGAAGGAGGCCGAGACAACTCTCAAATTGAACCTCCTACTATCCGATTAGTTAATACTGAATTGTTAGGGAGATTGGACACATTTAGATGCAGAACAATGAGAAGATGTAACAAGGCTACTCACAGCATTTAAAGCAATCTGTAGGGATAAGCCAGGATGTACAACTTTATCCACACATGATGTGGATGTAGGGGAATCCTCTCCTATAAAACAGCTTTCATGTCGCTTAAGTCCAGAGAAACAGGCCCAGGTAAAAAAAGAAATCCAATACACGCTGGAAAACCACCTAATTGGTAGATACAGGATGGTAGATGCAGGAAGGATGTTCCCGATGGTGGGGGAGTCCAGAACCAGGGGTCATAGTCTAAGGATATGGGGTAAACCTTTTAGGACTGAGATGAGGAGAAATTTATTCACCCAGAGAGTGGTGAGCCTGTGGAATTCGCTACCACAGAATGCAGTTGAGGCCAAAACATTGTATGTTTTCAAGAAGGAGTTAGATCTGGCTCTTGGGTTTAAAGGGATCAAAGGATATGGGACGAAGGCGGGAACAGGCTACTGAGTTGGATGATCAGCCATGATCATAATGAATGGCGCAGCAATCACAAGGGCCGAATGACCTACTCCTGCTCCTATTTTCTATGTTTCTATGTTAATTGAACCCAGTCAAAGCAGCTGGAGTTCCCCATTCATGTTAGTGGCTAAACCTGACATATGAATATACGAACATATGAATTAGGAGCAGGAGTGGGCCACTTGGCCCTTCGAGCCTGCTTCACCATTCAACAAGATTATGGCAGATCTGATAGTAACCTCAACTCCACATTCCCGCCTACCCCCAATAACATTTCACTCCCTTGCTTATCAAGAATCTATCTACCTCTGCCTCAAAAATATTCAAAGACTTTGCTTCCACTGCCTTTTGAGGATGAGATTTCCAAAAACTCACAACCCTCTCGGAGAAAACTTTTCTCCTCATCTCTGTCTTAAATGGGTGACCCCTTATTTCTAAACAGTGACCCCCTAGTTGTAGATTCTCTCACTACAGGAAACATCCTTTCCATATCCACCCTGTCAAGACCCCTCAGGATCTTATATGTTTCAATCAAGTCGCCTCTTACTCTTCTAAACTGCAGCTGATACAAGCCTAGTCTGTCCAACCTTTCCTCATAAGACATCCCATCCATTCCAGGTATTAGTCTAGTAAACCTTCTCTGAACTGTTTTCAACGCATTTACATCCCTCCTTAAATAAGGAGACCAATACTGTACACAGTAGTCCAGATGTGGTCTCACCAATGCCCTCTATAACTTAAGCATAACCTCCGTACTTTTGGATTCAATTTCTGTCACAATAAACAATAACATTCTATCAGCCTTCCTAATTACTTTCTGAACCTGCATACTAACCTTTTGTGATTCATGCACTAGGACACCCAGATTTCTCTGCATATCACAGCTCTGCAATCTCTCACCATTTGGATAATATGCTTCTTTTTTATTCTTCTTGCCAAAATGGACAATTTCACACTTTCCCACATTATATTCCATTTGCCAGGTCTTTGCCCACTCACTTAACCTATCTGGATCTTTTTATAGCCCCCTCATGTCCTTTTCACAACTTACTTTCCTACCTATCTTTATGTCATCAGCAAATTTAGCATCCATACCTTCAGTGCCTTCATCTAAATCATTTATATAAATTGTTAAAAGTTGAGGCCACAGCACTGATCCCTGTGGCACACCACTTGTTACATCTTGCCAACCAGAAAATGACCCATTTATGCCTAGTCTCTGCTTCCTGTTAGCTGGCCAATCTTCTATCCATGCCAAAATGTTACCCCCTACACCATGAGCTTTTATTTTCTGAAATAACCTTCGATGTGGCACCTTATCAAATGCCTTCTGGAAATCCAGGCACAGTGCATTCACCAGTTCCCCTGACGGTTCAATTAGATTCTGCATAGACTACAGAAAGGTTAATGCAGTAACAAAGGCAGACTCCTACCCAATTCCTCACTTGGAAGACTGTATTGATAGAGTGGTCAGTGCCACGTTTCTGACAAAAATAGATTTGTTAAAGGGATACTGGCAGGTTCCTTTAACACCCTGAGCTAAAGAAATAGCGGCCTTTGTCACACCAGGTGGTGTTTTCCAATGCCGAGTGAGGCCATTCGATCTAAAAAATGCCCCAGCCACTTTTCAGTGACTAATGAGCCAAGTGGCAGCCAGTGTTCCTAACTGTGTGGTTTACCTTGATGATGTGCTGGTCAACAGTGACACTTGGAAGGACCACTTGGAACATCTAGAAGCTCTGCTTAGAAAATTACAATCAGCTGATTTAGTGATAAACCTTGCCAGAAGTGAATTTGCAAAAGACAGAGTAACCTACCTCTAGCATATAGTAGGGAAAGGACAAGTGTTGCCAAGAACAGCAAATGTACAAGCATTGATGGAGTTCCCTACCCCTAAGGCTAAGTGAGAAATCATGAGGTTTTTGGGGATGTGTGGTTTCTACCAGATGTTTGTACCAAGTTTTAATACTATAGCTGATCCACTGACAGATTTGCTACAAAGAAAGAAAACCAAGGTAGTGTGGTCAAGGGAGTGCCAAGCATCTTTTGAGAGGCTGAAAGCCATTTTGATTAATGAACCAGTGTTGGCTGCTCCAAATTTCACTAAGCCCTTCAAGGTAGCAATTGGTGCTAGTGACCTGGGGGCCGGTCCAGTCCTGTTACAAGACGATGAATCAGGCATAGAAAGGCCAGTGCGATACTTTTCCAAAAAGCTAAATTGACACTAAAAAATATATTCAACAGTATAAGAAGAAACTCTGTGCTTATTACTAGCTGTTAAGCATTTTGAAGTCTATATTTGCCACGACTACAGAAAGACACTGGGGTATATACTGATCATAACCTCCTAGCCTTTGTGGAAAAATTTTAAAACATAACCAGAATGCCAGACTATTCTGATGGAGTTTACTATTGCAACCTTACCACTTAAAGATTATCAACATTTTGGGAAAGAATAATGTTAGTGTGGATGCTTTGTCTCGAATCTAACTTTGCTTTGAGTTATCGGAGTGCAAAGATAGTACAAAGATGAACTTTATTAGCTACAGGTAAAGAGTGAATGAGAATGAGTGTGTAAATGTGTTTTAATATTTTCCATCTTCAGTTTTTTTTCATTCTTTATAATGAAACACATTTAAAAATGGTGTTTCATTCCTCCAAGGATGGAGGTGTTATGAAAATCTTCCATTTTTTGCTTTTTTTTTGGGGTGAGGGGAATTTAAAAAGGGAATTTTCATATTTCGATCTGTGTGTTAATGCTTTGCTTCATTACTGGATAAGTCTTGTTTGCTAATAAACTAATAAATTTGTTGTTTATTAAAGAAACCTGGTTGGTGTATTTTATTCTGGGATAAAGAGTAGAGTATATGATTTAATAGGTAACTAGGGTAAACACTTTTAAAATATATGTTGTGAGCTGTGGAGAAGTGGGACTAGAAAAGACAGTTCACTCCTCCCACCTTGGTCGTAACAAGTGAAAAAAATCCTTAACTGTTAAATTTTGCACCAGTTGCTATGCTTTTTCAAAATCTTCATTTCTCCCTCTGACATTCTTTTAACATGTTTCTATATTGATCACAGTAAATCTCTTCCCCTTTCTTTAGGCAGAATTTGTACCAGCCATTCTTCTTCCTTATTACACTTCTGATTAATTTATTTAACCATCTAGGGTCAGGCCTATTTAGTTTATATTTGCTAATCCTAGCTGTGTCTTTGTTCAACATGCTCACTATTATGCCTTTCAAGGTGTTCCACTTGTCCTATATTGAAATGTGATTAGACAACTGACATGTTTTTTTCTTAATTTTAGAGATACAGCACTGAAACAGGCCCTTCGGCCCACTGAGTCTGTGCCGACCAACAACCACCCATTTATACTAATCCTACATTAATCCCATATTCCCTACCACATCCCCACCATTCTCCTACCACCTACCTACACTAGGGGCAATTTACAATGTCCAATTTACCTATCAACCTGCAAGTCTTTGGCTGTGGGAGGAAACCGGAGTACCCAGCAGAAACCCATGCAATCACAGGGAGAATTTGCAAACTCCACACAGGCAGTACCCAGAACTGAACCCGGGTCGCTGGAGCTGTGAGGCTGTGGTGCTAACCACTATGCCACCCAATTCCAAGACGTACCCCAATTCCAACTAATTTAAAAGCAAAATACAGCGGATGCTGGAAATCTGAAATAAAAACAAGAAATCCTGGAAATACTCAGCAGGTCTGGCAGCATCTGTGGAGAGAGAAGCAGAGTTAACGTTTCAGGTCAGTGACCCCTCTTCAGAACCCAATTAATTTACTCGCTTATTTAAACATGCTTGTTTATAACTTCTATCCTTTGATATGTCTCATCTGTAACCTAGTTCCCTCCTCTCCCTAACTTAAATTGTTCCCAATATTGTGCTCTCTTATTTCTGTATTGGAATGATACACCTGTTTTTGGTCCTCTTTACTTCTGAATTTCAGATTGTATTGAACTTTATCATTCTGTGATTGCCATCTTCCAAGGAAATCTGGATTTATATGTCCTGTACATTGAGGTATTTACCAAGTCAAAATGTTCACTGACTGTTGTGGCTTTCCTGGTACATTAAGTCAGACTTGGGTATTTAGTTTACAGTTAGTTGATCGAATCAGCCTGTTAAACAAAAAGGCAAAATCCAGCAGATGTTGGAAATATGCAATGTAAATAGAAAATCCTAGAAATGCTCAGGAGGTTAGGCAACATCTCTGGAGACACTGCTTGACTTGCTATTTCCAATATTGTGTGTTTACATTAAAAACACTTGTTTTGCATACTCTTTCCATCATTTCATAGAGCAAACACTCTTCCTTTTCATTCTAACTGGAGATGTGTAGCATAACCCTGGTGTTAACTTTGCTCCTTATATGTTATAGATGTCTAACCAGAGTAGTAAACTTTGTAAATTTCCACATTGCACAAGATCAAAATTTTTAAATGCTCAAGTATTTGATTTATGCAGCTACACTACTTCATTCATATGTAGCTATCACAAACACTCCATACCCTTGTAATGTTGTATTCATTAGCATCATCTGGAGTCAGCTATGTTTTTGACGGTCTTATATTTTCTTTCTGTTCTTAATAGCTTTCAGGCATTTTATTCCTAATTCTTCTGGTCTTCATCTACGTAAATCTTATTGTTGATTGATTTCCTTAATCAGACCTCAGTGACTTTTATTTTTCAGTTACTGTGTAAGCATGCCTGTTTATAACTTCTATCCTTTGATATGTCTCATCTGTAACTTAGTTTCCTCCTCTCCCTAACTTAAATGGTTCCCAATATTGCGCCAGCGTAAGCACTGACCCCTCTGTCCTCGGACTACTGCAGTGTTCCAATGAAACTCAACATATGTTTGAGGAATGGCATCTCATCTTTCGATGAGGCACTTTGCAGCCTTCTGGACTCAACATTAAGTACAATTTCAGATTGTAATCTCTACCCCCATTTCGTTTCCTTTCCTTTGCATGCTTCAGTTTTTCTCGTTTTTGCTTTCAGACAGCAGCACACTTGCTCTCGTCACATCTTTTGTTTCTTTCTTTCCTTGCCCCATTACCGCTCCCTTTGGCCCTGCACAACTATCTTTTCTGCCATTTAATCTCTCCTGTCTTCCACCCTATCCCATCGTTCCTTTTTATTCTTTTTCCTTTCCTCCCCTTGTTCAAAACCTATTAATTGCTAATTTTTCCCAGTTCTGATGAAGAGTCATCAACCTGAAATGTTAATTGTTTCTCTCTCCACAGATGCTGCCAGACCTGCTGGGTATTTCCAACATTTTCTACCTTTATTTCTGATTTTAGCATCTGCGGTATTTTGCTCTTGTATAAGAGTTTATGTTGTATGTTCTTTATACCCTTGGACTTGGACTGAGAATGGACAAACTCATTTCACTTAATACCATTCAGTTGTGATATTTCTCATGTCATGTTCTATATTGCATCTGTAAACCAATGTATTATTTACTTTTTAATGTACAATCACTTTTAATCATGTAAATTTTACTTTACTTTCTTTTGCATTAATGAATGTAAACTAGTTGTGGTGGAGTCCTGTGTGTGTGGAGTCTGTCTCATGGTGGCAACATGGAGCATCAAAGTACGCAGACCGAAGACATCTAATGAACTGTATTGCGGGCCTGAAAGTGCAAGACAAATAGTCAATTTGGTCATGACAGAGCCTTGCCAGAATTAGCAAGGTCTATTTATTTATTTAGAGATACAGCACTGAAACAGGCCCTTCGGCCCACCGAGTCTGTGCCGACCAACAACCACCCATTTATACTAACCCCACCACCTATTCTCATATTCCCTACCACCTACCTACACTAGGGGCAATTTACAATGGCCAATTTACCTATCACCTGCAAGTCTTTGGCTGTGGGAGGAAACTGGAGCACCAGGCGGAAACCCACGCGGTCACAGGGAGAACTTGCAAACTCCACACAGGCAGAATGTAAGTTCCGAAGAAGGGTCACTGACCCGAAACGTTAACTCTGCTTCTCTTTCCACAGATGCTGCCAGACCTGCTGAGTATTTCCAGCATTTCTTGTTTTTATGCCACAGAATCATGATTGCTGCCAGGTTACCATGCAATGATCTGCATGATATGCTGAATATGATTACACACCAGCTGAACATTGAGACTGGAATCTCTTTCAGTTGTAGTACATCTCAAAATCAACATGCGGTGCCTGCAAAGCAACATACGTACAGTCTCTGGCATTCTGCACCCTGGGGATGCCTGCAATCCTTGTGAAGTTGCGTGCTTGCTCTGCCTGCTTCTCTTTGGCAAGCGAGAATGAAATGCATTTAGTTCTCTTGGAATACAAATCCTCTCTCTGAGGTTCAATGGAAGAATTACTCCCTGAGCACGCTGGACAGATATGATCTCCTGCTGAGAATACTTCACCCCGTCCTCCTCCAACTATTGCATCCATCTCTGAGAGCAAGTGGCTTGTGCAGGATCTTTGAAGTCGGGACTGCAGGATCTTTGGAGTCAGGACTTAGTAGTTCAGTACATGCCACACAACTACCTACAAACGTTAGCAACTTTAAACGATGATAGAAAGCAAAAAACACTTGCACAATCCTAATAGTGCTAGTAGGGGGAGGGTGGGGGGTGGGGAGGTGGTGGTGGGTGGGTGTCCTACCGGCTGCTGAATGCATGTCCAGCTGTGCAGGGTTAAGACAGGGCATGAGCTGGAGTGTTGAGCTCCAAAATGGCAGCACAGGCATCGAATCAGGGTTACATGATGATTGACGTCACAATCCACCTACTCTGCATACTTCTGAAGTTGCTCTCCGTGAATCTGCCAACACCCTCACCAAAACGGCATCGGTCTCAGTGAATACCAGATGTGCATGCAGGTGCCGCACATGCCATTTTGGAGGCAAACAGCACCTGTAGCACTGAAACATCAGGCACTACGGAGCTGAATTTCATGATCTAAGGGAGTCTAAAGAAAAATTGACAGGAGCAAATATGCCAGAAATATCAATGAATTTGAGTGTAATTGAGGTTGCAGATGTGATCTGAAGATCATCTATCAGATAACATTTTCCTGAAAGTGGTGCTATATGAATAATATTCAGATTCTGGGTAGACTTGGGATTTACCTGTTGCTTGGAGGTAGTATTTGGCACTAAATAATTTCTTCAAGGCTGTTTTAGCAATGGAGGTGATGTGAGGATTTCATTTGAGGATGGAGATCACAGATGAACTGAAATATCCTATCTTTATTTTTATACTTGAACTCATACATGTTTTCCTGAATATTCCAATGATTATGGAAGTAGAACAGTATTAAAAATCCTCTTTTGCAACATTTTTCCAAACTGTATATACTGCCAAGTAACATTTTAAAATATAGTGAACAAGTGTTGAGATGTAGCCACACAAATGAAAATTCTTAAGATTCATTAGCTAGCCAAGAGGACGAGACACCAAAACCAAAAGCCAAATATCATTAACCACAGATGTGTTATTAATTGAAAGGTGGGTAGAAACTTTGCATAGCTTATACCTCAATTATGAAAGAAAATGAAAAAACTGGATGTAGCCTACTACAAAAAAATGAAAAATAAAAGGTAGAAATACTAAGGTGGCTTAGTCCACTGGTGAAATATGAATCTAGGCTGTCACTGGATATAGCTGGTTATCTGAAACATGCTTGGATACTGGGTGAAGCAGGTTACTAAAATACTGGTTCCGCACAGGTTGGATATACCTGCTACGAGTACTTTCCAACAGGTGATCAACTAACTAGTTACCACCGTGCTCTGCCCTCTCTTGTTCTTGTTGCTAGGATTCAGAATAGCTTTTTTAAAAATTCGTTTCATGGGATATGGGCATCACTGGCAAGGCCAGCATTAGTTGTCCATCCTAATTGCCCTTGAGAAGATGGTAGTGAGTTGCCTTCTTGAACTGCTGCAGTCTATCTGGTGCAGATACACCCACAGTTCCTTTAGGGAGGGAGTTCCAAGATTTTGATCCAAAGACAGTGAAGGAACAATGATATATTTCCAAGTCAGGCTAGTGGTGGCTTGGAGGGGAACTTTCTGATGGTGTTTGCATGCATCTGCTGCCTTTGTCCTTCTAGGTGGAAGAGGTCAGGAGTTTGGAAGGTGCTGTTGAAAGAGGTGTGGTGAGGGAGCGAACTTTTAAGGTGGTGGATGTGGTGCTGATCAAGTGGGCTGCTTTGTCCTGTTGAATCTCCTGAGAGTTGTTGGAGATGCACACATCCAGGCAAGTGGAGAGTATTCCATCACACTCCTGACTTGTGCCTTGTCGATAGATGGTGGACAGGCTTTGGGGAGTCAGTGGGTGGGTTACATGCCACAGAATTCCCACCTTCTGACCTGCTCTTGTAGTATTTATATGGCAGCTCCAATTCAGTTTCTAGTCAATGGTAACCACACCCCCCTCTCCCCCCAAGGATGCTGATAGTGGGGAAATTCAGTGATGGTAATGCCGTTGAATGTCAAGGGGAGATGGCTAAGATGGTTAGATTCTCTCTTGTTGGGAGATCGTCATTGCTTGGCACTAGTGTGGCACAAATGTTACTTGCCACTTATCAGCCCAAGCCTGAATGTCATCCAGGTCTTACTGCATATGGACACTTATGAGTGCTTTTTTTGGGTCAAATTTTGAAGATTTATGATTTGAAACTGAAAAGGAGTCCATGGATTTTTTTTTAACAAGTCACTGAGGTCTGGACTGTAAACAGTTACTTAAAGGCACCTGTCTTCAAATAATCACTCAGCAGGGGTTATTTTTGACTTGGGGAAGATGTTTACAGAGATGTTGTTTAGGGAGCATTTGCTGCGACTGCTGGATAGGTTTGTCCCGATGAGGCAAGGAAGGGATAGTAGGGTGAAGGAACCTTGGATGACAAGAGATGTGGAACAGCTAGTCAAGAGGAAGAAGGAAGCTTACTTAAGGTTGAGGAAGCAAGGATCAGACAGGGCTCTAGAGGGTTACAAGGTAGCCAGGAAGGAACTGAAGAATGGACTTAGGAGAGCTGGAAGGGGACATGAAAAAGTCTTGGCGGGTAGGATTAAGGAAAATCCCAAGGCGTTCTACACTTATGTGAGGAACAAGACGATGGCCAGAGTGAGGGTAGGGCTGATCAGGGATAGTGGAGGGAACTTGTGCCTGGAGTCGGAGGAGGTAGGGGAGGTCCGAAATGAATACTTTGCTTAAGTATTCACTAGTGAGAGGGACCTGGTCGTTTGTGAGGACAGCGTGGAACAGGCTGATATGCTCGAACAGGTTGATGTTAAGAGGGAGGATGTGCTGGAAATTTTGAATGACATGAGGACAGATAAGTCCCCGGGGCCAGACGGGATATACCCAAGGATATTAAGGGAAGCGAGGGAAGAGATTGCTGCGTCTTTGGCGATGATGTTTGCGTCCTCACTGTCCACTGGGGTAGTACTGGATGATTGGAGGGTGGCAAATGTTATTCCCTTGTTCAAGAAAGGCAATAGGGATAACCCTGGGAATTATAGACCAGTCAGTCTTACGTCGGTAGTGGGCAAATTATTGGAGAGGATTCCGAGAGACAGGATTTATGATTATTTGGAAAAGCATAGTTTGATTAGAGACAGTCAGCATGGCTTTGTGAGGGGCAGGGCATGCCTCACAAGCCTTATTGAATTCTTTGAAGATGTGACATAACACGTTGATGAAGAAAGAGCAGTGGATGTGGTGTATATGGATTTTAGCAAGGCGTTTGATAAGGTTCCCCATGGTAGGCTCATTCAGAAAGTAAGGATGCATGGGATGCAGGGTAAGTTGGCTGTCTGGATACAGAATTGGCTGGCCCATAGAAGACAGAGGGTGGTAGCAGATGGAAAGTATTCAGCCTGGAGCTCGGTGATCAGTGGTGTTCCGCAGGGATCTGTTCTGGGACCTCTGCTCTTTGTGATTTTTATAAATGACTTGGATGAGGAAGTGGAAGGCTGGGTTAGCAAGTTTGCCGATGACACAAAGGTTGCTGGAGTTGTGGATAGTGTGGAAGGTTGTTGTAGGTTGCAACGGGACATTGACAGGATGCAGAGCTGGGCTGAGAAGTGGCAGATGGAGTTCAACCTGGAAAAGTGTGAAGTGATTCATTTTGGAAGGTCGAATTTGAATGCAGAGAATACAGGCTTAAAGACAGGATTCTTGGTAGTGTGGAGGAACAGAGGGATCTTGGGGTCCATGTCCATAGATCGCTCAAAGTTGCCACCCAAGTTGATAGGGTTGTTAAGAAGGCGTATGGTGTGTTGGCTTTCATTAACAGGGGGATTGAGTTTCAGAACCGTGAGGTTATGCTGCAGCTCTATAAAGCCCTGGTTAGACCACACTTGGAATATTGTCTTCAGTTCTGGTCGCCTCATTATAGGAAGGATGTGGAAGCTTTAGAGAGGGTGCAGAGGAGATTTACCAGGATGCTGCCTGGACTGGAGGGCATGTCTTACGAAGAAAGGTTGAGGGTGCTAGGGCTTTTCTCATTGGAACGAAGAAGGATGAGAGGTGACTTGATAGAGGGGTACAAGATGATGAGAGGCATAGATAGAGTGGATAGCCAAAGACTTTTTCCCAGGGCGGAAAGGGCTATCACCAGGGGCCATAATTTTAATGTGACTGGAGGAAGGTTTCGGGGAGATGTCAGAGGTAGGTTCTTTACACAGAGTGGTGGGTGCGTGGAATGCACTGCCAGTGGTGGTGGTAGAAGCAGATACATTAGGGACATTTAAGCGACTCTTGGATAGGTACATGGATGATAGTAGAATGAAGGGTATGTAGGTAGTTTGATCTTAGAGTAGGTTAAAGGTTCGACACAACATCGTGGGCCTAACGGCCTGTACTGTGCTGTACTGTTCTATGTTCTAAGTGACAGGTCAAGATTTATAGAGGTCAGGAGGCTTTATTCGTGACACTGTTTATGGTTTTGCCTTGGAAAGTGAGTTAGGATATGGACAATGGTTTGAAAAAAACAGTTGGAGAAAACTTGCCAAGAGAAAAACCCCACCTCAGTCTGTCCCAGCTCTTTGAAAAAGCATGCTAGTTATCCATCTCGAGAAACTGAGAAGCAAATGTAAGAAACTGCCTGAAACCTGATATTGTATTTTCCCTTGAAACCCTGCCCAAACTGATCTTCAACGTTGCCTGACAATAACTGTTCTAGGAAGATCCTAGTGACAACCGGCTATACACATTTGGGATTCCAAACCAAAAAGGACATCTGAAATCTTTTCATATCTTTTTTTTTCTTCAAGAATTAGCAAGTATTTTTGGCCAACATTTTTTTTTTGTTTTTTTGCACTAGAGCTCTAAAGAGTTAACTGGTGTATGTGTGTCTGAGGGGCTAAGGTAAAAAGGGAACTTTTATATTTCGATCTGTGTTTGTGCTTTGTTTCATTACTGGTTAAGACTTATTTAATTTTGTTGTTTATTAAAGAAACCTGGTTGGTGTGTTTTATGTGGGGAAAGTGGAAACAAGTTACTGAGTTGGATGATCAGCCATGATCATAATGAATGGCGGAGCAGGCTCAAAGGGCCGAATGGCCTACTCCTGCTCCTATTTTCTATGTTTCTATTCTGGGATTAAAAAAACTCTGATAGACTGTATCGGTAAGTGGGAAAAAACTTAAATATATGTTGTGACCTGTGGAGATGTGGATCTAGACTAAACCATGCACTCCTCCCACCTTGGTCGTAACAACATGGACTGCTTCAGTATCTGAAGAGTTCCAAAAGGTACTGAATATGGTACAATCATCAGCAAACATCCCCATTTCTGACCTTATGATGGAGTGACGGTCATTGATGAAGCAGCTGAAGATGGTTGGGCCTAGTTCTGGATATCAAAGACGTGCAAGCTCTCTACATAGGTCCTGAGCCTCATAAGGTGGGCAAGTCTGTGTGTTTGCATTCAGCTTGTAACTTTCCAATTAGATGTTAATCTCTCTTGGGCACTTCTTGAAGTGAATTAGAAGATAATTATTTCTCTGCAGATTGGCAATTGCTTGTAAGTTGTTGGCTCCTCCCCAAGGTCAGAAAAAAATAGGAAACTCATCTTCCTCTTGAAGAAATGTGTAGTGGTCTTAAAACTATTGTTTGTTATCCTGAGCTCAAAATAAAGGCAAAGAAATGCAGGGAAGCTGTGGTAATGTGGCTTTAAACTAGCTTCCTTTCAGTAAATTTGCAACATTAATACTGCTGAGATTTCCCCTTATTCACCATTCATCTAGAAATAAACATAATTCATAATTTATCCCTTAGCAACAAAGCTCCCAATCCAATTCCATCCTCGATCAAAGAGATTTCACCAACCGTTAAATTCACTTAATTACAGTGTTCTCCAAATTTCATACTTAATCACTATATACCAATATAATCATTATTTTTCAAAACAACAGTTACTCATCATAGTAGAAAAGGACAACCATTTCACTTGTATGTAGCACAATACGTCTATTTATTCAGTGTGCGGGGGCAGTTAGTATCTGACAATATGATGTACATTGCTGAAGTATTCACAGATGAGAAAGAACACACGAGCTGGAAACCTTAATTAACAGCAAAAAAGTGTTAATGCTGCAGATACTGGATCAGCAAACATTATCTCACATGAATTGATTTTTACATTGCAACCGGCATTTGTTACTTGTGGTACGAAAAAGACTGTCTCTAGGGGCAAAACAGGCAATAGTTGTCAGGTACAACATAATACAAGAAGGTAGCAGTCTGTGTTTGTGAGAAACAAAGTGTGAATGAACTGTCAGCCAATTTGAACCCTTCCCATTTTCCTGGAGGAGCATCAACCATTGATTCAGGACAGATTCCCAGTGCTAATAGTGACTCATTGGGAGCTCACCATTCATTGAGAGGAGAATCAAGTGCTGCAGCAGCATTTCATTTGACACAGCTGCATAAAATAGAGAGTCTCCTGTTGTATTCCAAAAATTAAGATGGACAGGTACTGGAAGATGAGTCTAGACAAAAATTACTTGTTAGAAAATTAATTGTTCAAAGTCTTGAACTTCTATGATACTTGGCCCCTGTCCCCAGAAGATGGAACACTTCTTGAATACCAGCATTTCCCCTCCAGAGACAGATCTTGGGCAAAAATGGGAGTAAATGGCATGGAGACCCAAGTTCTGCTCACTCAATATCATTTATATTCAACAATGTGATCAATAGGAACGTGGCATGATCTATCCAAAAGAGAGTGCGGTCAAATTCTGGTGATCTTTATCATGAACAAGGATTCAAAGAAGATTTCAAGCCTCATTTACTTGTATTACATGATATGGTACCACATGAAAATAGGCAGTATTCAGAAGGAAAATCTAGGTCAAGTTTAACTACACGTGTTCTACTTTGCTCCAATTTTAAAAAATCCTCTTTATGATTTGAGTTTCTATAAGATTTATATTAACTTTGCATGTCAGTATCTGAAAATGGAGATGGGTTTGATTTCCTACTTTATTGGTTTCCTGTCTCCGCAGTGTTGCATAGAGAGATGGAGATTGGAGACAATTTTTTTTGAGACAGGGAGGGAAAATTATAATTGGCATCTATGCTTTTACACACTAAGAACAACACTGATGAAAGTCAGTTACTCCTTCAGCTGCAATTGGCAAGTGGCTTGTTTGTGAAGCTGGTCTAAAGCGAAGTATACAAAACTAAACTTTAGGAAATAATGAATTTCACTTCTCAGTTGTCAGCTGCCATCAACTCACATGATTAATAGTCTGCAGCGTACTATTACTCTAGTGCTGGCTATTGCCAGGCAAAGCTCAGACTACACATATATCATCAAAGGACATGTACTATCATCAGTCTGATGTTGAAACATGAGGGGTTTAACAAGATGCTGAAAACAGAAGGTCAGCTTCCAAAACTACAAAGAAACAGACCTCTGCAGCTTCTCAATTAGTGCCACAATTAGAACATTCATTACACCAATATGCTGTATAAATACTAAGGATCCACAAAAGGCCCACAGTGCATGAGCTCATCTCCATTGTTGCATCTGAGCACCAAATACACCGTCCCATACACATTTTCTCTTGCATGCGTCTGAATCAAGATCCAATTCACTATCTCATTTTTTCCCAAGAACAACCTGCAATTGTATAATGTCTTTAGCACATCAAAGCATCCCAGCATACTTCACAATGAGAAAAATCACCATGAAGTGAATAAGAAGAATTAAGGGAGGTGACTAAAGGTAGGGTCGAAAAGGTAGGATTTGAGCGGCTTTTAAAGTCGGGAAAAAATACAACCAGGAAGAGGGGTTCAGGGTGCAGGATATGATGGTTCTGCCACCTGTAGTAAGGGAAGGCTAAGGTGCAATGTGGTCCGGAGTGACATTAAGGATATTTATGAAGAATATGTTGGGTGATGGATAGCCAGTGCAAGCCAGCAAAGATGGGGGAAAAATGGTGAGCAGAACTCAGTAATAAAGATGCAAGTAACAGAGTTTTGGATAAGTAGAGTTCATAAGACTGGCAGAAAGAATATTGTAGAAGCTGGGCCTGAAAGTGAGAAATGGTAATAGGGGCTTCTATGGTGGAGGAAGTGCAGTTGGGATGGAAGCAGAAATAAACGATCTTGGTGTAGACTGGGTATTCTAATAATAGAATGGAACTACTCCAAGAAATACTCCATGATTAATACTGTTTTCTACTTTCAATTTTGATTACTGTGCTGCACCATGTGCCTAGTTTTTACACCTAGGTTTTGTAATGCAAAAAAAAACTCTTGGCTGTACATTATTAGATGATTGCTGCTGGAGAAAATAAGGAGAGAGAGAGACTTGGCACCAAGGCAAGAAGGAGATAAAGATAGGATGAGCAAATCCTGTCAGTACAGTGAGCTTAATTCAATGAATGGCCATTTCTCATTCCTAACTTACTACATTATTTGCGACAATACATAACAGAAACTCAATACATTTTAGATTTCTCGTTTTAATTTTAATCTCCTTTATTGTTAGCAGATATGTATGCACGTTTGTAATTAAAACACTATTCATCCAGATCTGCTCACCTGTAATAACTTTCCGTTTCTACTTCAAAAGAAGCAAATATATGGTGGGAACCAAAATGCTATTGTATCAATTGGTTTCTAAGTTTGTTGCAACTTGTAAAATTATTT
The DNA here is from genome assembly GCF_036365525.1 of Heterodontus francisci. Taxonomy (NCBI): domain Eukaryota; kingdom Metazoa; phylum Chordata; class Chondrichthyes; order Heterodontiformes; family Heterodontidae; genus Heterodontus; species Heterodontus francisci. The sequence continues at coordinate 46,078,073 of NC_090375.1, forward strand.
TTATAAAATTAATAAACAGAAAAGAACCAGTGAAGAGTGAGAAATGAGATTCAATAATGCAAAACGCATGAACTGCTTTAATAAAAGTTAGATTTACAGATATATTTACAATTTTACAATCTTCACAGTTTCAATTTATACATAGAAGTCAAAATGAAGTAGGATGTTCATTTCTGTAAGGTGACTGCCATTCTACGGACTGCTGTGTTTCTTGGCTTCATTTTAACCAGCGGTAGGTCAAAACCACAATCTCCTGTTGAAGGACAAATAATGATCTTTATTTCTGGTACATTTTTTAGTTCTTAAACTGAAGCTTTCACCAACTTGAAAACATTCAGTGCCTATTCTAAAATCCATTCAGGTATTCTATTTACTTGGCATTGGAATCCCCAAGAAAAACATTCATAGCTTGTATAAAATTACTGCTGGATGCATGATTCACATCTGACTTAAAACACAAAATTTCTTGGGATATGAAAGTTGCTGGTTAGGCCCGCATTTATTTCCCATCCCTAGTTATCCTGAGAAAGTAGTGGAGTGAGCCTTCTTCAAGGCAGGGAGGAGATAAAGATAGGATAAGCAAATCCTGTCAGTACAGTGTGCTTGATACAACTGAGAGGCTTGCTTTGCCAAATATGAGAGCAGTTAACAATCAACCATGTTGATGTGGGGTTGGAGTCACATATCAGCCAGGCCAGGTAAGGGGAGCATGTTTCCTTTCCAAAAGGACATATTATGAACAAATTGGACTTTGACGACAATCTGACAGTTTCATGGTCACTTTTACTGATATCAGGTTATTTCCAGATGTTTTTAAAAAACTGAATTTGAACTCATGGGGCATAAATTTTGATTTTGTGCAATAGTGTAAAACATCTGATAGCCACTCGGCTGCCCATAGAAAACACAGAAAAATAGGAGCAGGAGTAGGCCATTCGGCCCTTCGAGCCTGCTCCACCATTCAATACGATCAAGGCTGATTATCCAAACTCAGTAACCTGCTCCCGCTTTCTCCCCATATCCCTTGATCCCATTAGCCCTAAGAACTCTAACGTTTTCTTGAATATATTTAATGATTTGGCCTCAACTGCTTTCCGTGGTAGAGAATTCCACAAGTTCACCACTCTCTGGGTGAAGAAATCTATCCTCATCTCGGTCCTAAATGGCTTACCCCTTATCCTTAGACTGTGACCCCTGGTCCTGGGCTCCCCCACCATCGGGAACATCCTTCCTGCATCTAGTCGGTCCAGTTCTGTTAGAATTTTGTTACATTTCACTCAATTTTAACTTCAATCGAAATATAAATTGGCAGAGATTCAAGCAGAGACACGATAGACCAAATGGCCTCCTTTTGTGTTGTAAATATTTCTATGTTTATTTCTTTCTATGTAAAACAGGCTGCCGAATCACTTTCGTCGCTTCACGCTATCGCACAATGCTAAGATCTGCCCCGCGTTCTCTAGATTATTAGCCCAGGCCTCTGGATTACTCATCCACTAACAGCCACTACACTACTATATACTTTTGTAGTGTTTATCGGCAATTGCTTTAGAATAGAGAACAGAAAATATTATTCTCTGTTCCATGAAAACTGGAGACACTTGCTGATGTGGCCTCCCATTAGGTGTTTAGACAGTACCTGCCAAACAATTATTTTGCTGACCATGTCCTAGTTTTTGTTCACTTTCATTTACAACATTGAGTTACTAACAGTCAAAATTGGGCCTGACACTGCATAAACCTAAGGTGGGGGAAACTGCATGAAACAGGTGATAGATAAATTTTAAGGCATACAAATGCTGAAAGATAAATTGTCCACATAAAAGAATGTTGCTAGTCTTCACAGAGATTTCAAAAATTTTTGATCTATACTTCAGCATTTGCAAAGGTTGAACAACAAAAAAGTATGGAAGAATCCACTGATTGGTACAGTAAATGTGAAGGCAGAAAACTGAGTCTCTTCTCAAATAATGGAATGGCACAACACTCCAACTCCTTGCCTGATGGTTAATGAAGTGCTGCTGGATGTTGAATGAGGTGAAGGTAATTCTGTTTGCTACTCAAACGCAATATTTTCAGAGAACAACATATCCTGGAATAACATAGCAACGATAGTAGGCCATTCAGCCCCTCGAGCCGGTTCTGCCATTTAATTAGATTATGGCTGATCTGTATCTTAACGCCATCTGCTTTGTTTCCATATCTCTTAGTACCCATGCTGACAAAAATCTGTGGGGAAGGAGTTCCAGGTTCCCACTACCCTTTGTGTGAAGAAATGCTTCCTTACATCATCCCTGAACAGCCCAATTTTAATTTTAAAGTTATGTCCTTTGTTCTGGACTCAACCAGCAGACAAAATAGTTTCTATTTACTCTATCAATCCTTTAATCATCTTAGATAATCATCCCGTAATCATCTATAGTCAAAGGAATGCAAGCCTAGTCTTTCCAACCTTAACTCTTAGCCTCAGTATCATTCTGGTGAATCTGCACTGCACCTCCTGCAAGTCCAATATATCCTTGCTGAGTGCAGTGACGAGAACTGAATGCAAGTACTCCAGATGCAATCTAACCAGAGTTTTATACAACTCTAATGAGAAGGTAGCAGGAGAGCACTCAAGGATGAAGCTGATTGTTATTACCAATGGTAGTGCAGCCTTATGATGCGTGCTAGCTGCACGTAAACATGCAACAGACGGCATAGCTCTGCATGTGACCTGTATAGCCAATGCTATATCGTCATTACCAGGCAGAGAAGTCTCAGCCTGTAGATATTGATCTGTGGATAATTGCAGGTGGGCACAGCTCTCTGAGGCAGCCTGACCTGCCTGGCATCCCTTTATTGACCTCTCTTCTTTCAAAAACAACGATGAATTCCCATTGAGAAATCAATTATCTTAATTCCACTAACAACATTTCTGTTGTGATGAGATATTATAAGCCATCATCCCAAATCCAGAAACAATGTCGTTTCTGTGAAAATGTCAGTCACTATGTTCTGAATATATAGTGTTATGGAGTATCAGGGGAGAGAAATAAGGTTATAATTTAACTGAGTCGTTCAGGTAACATCAAACAGCAATGAAACAAAATGGCTTCCAGACATCATCTGAACTTGGCCTTAAGCTTTTTTAAAAAGATCAAATTGCGAAGATGTTTCAAAACACTGAAAATATTGTGCATGATTAAAAACAGAACTGTATTTAATAGAAGATAGTCCAAGACTACAGAAGAGACATGATTAAAGAAGAATGTAATGGAACACTGTAGTTTCAGCAATGATTCACCAGAATGATAACAAGAATGAAGGGACTTAGCTATGGTGAAATCCTGAGTAAATTGGGATTATGGTCCCTGATGAGATGATCAAGGGACGATCTGACTGAGGTGTTTAAAATAATGAAGGGGATTGATATGGAAAGATTCTTCACTCTAACAGGAGATGCTGAATAAGGTGATATAATCGTAGATTTGCATTAAGGCAGTTAAACATGAATCAGGAAGAATATCTACTGCTCCAGAATTCCATAGCTGCAGAATCAATAGAGGCTTACAAAAGGGAGATAGATATTTCCTTTGCAAGTAAGGGTATTAAGGAATATATGGAAAAGAAGGGATTTATGATTCAAAAGGTTGAATTGCATTGTTAATAAATGGTGGAACAGATCTGACAAGCTTAGTCCTGTTCGACTACAGTTCTAAAACAGAATTCGAAGGTGAAGAGCTATTATAATGCTCTGTATTACAGTCCACTTAAATGATTGTGCCCAGCCTTGAAAGCACGTTACCAAGTTTCCATGAAAAGAAATACCCAAATGAGGTAGGTGCAGGGCATTGCTAGAGTTCAAATTCAGCCCTGCATTAACTACAATTTCGAATCTTACAGCTTAGTTTCAGAATATAAGTTGCTAAAAATTCAGATTTTACTTTTGAAAAGAACAACTTTCATTTATGTAGCATTTTACACATCCTCAAGTTGTGTCAAAGCACTTCACAAGGAAGTCACCAGCACACCAAAAGAGCTCCCTACTCTCCTTCAAATAGTGCCATGGGATCTTTTACATTCACCTGAACAGGCAGACAATAACTTGGTTTAAAATCTCATCTGAGATATTGTACCCCTGAAAATGCAATGTGTACTACAATGAAATATCAGCCTAGATTAAATGCTCAAATCCTGAAGCAGGGCTTGAGCACACAACCTTTTAACTTAGATGAGAATGCTACGACTGGGCCAGCTAACAACCTGCATAAATTTTAGGTGCAGATTCTATATCAGAACCTTCAGAAAAAACCTCACCCTGTAGATTCTCTTTTCAGATGCTGATGGAACTGTTGTGCATTTCTGGAGTTTTCTGTTCGTTCCAAAATTCCAGTTTTATTTTTAGCTCTATAGTTTATTTCTTCCTTCCTCTAGAAAGGGTCTGAGCTCACTTAGCACTTGTCCAGGATAGCACTTTTTAAAATAAAAGGCTTACTATGGTAAATGTAAAGCACAGACTACCTCTGTGATGCTAGGTGTTGGAGCATTGCTGATAATCATGATTACCATCCTTGATAAAAAGTTAGGAAATAATCGTACTATACAAGGAACTTATAAATGGCCAAACTCCTCATTATGGGAACATAATCCTCTGGATGCTATACATTGACCTGAAAATACAGTTAACGTTAATTTCACCTCAGTCTTAATTGTCATAGTTAATACTTTAATCATCCCCATTCTTGTGATTCAAAAGGGATCATCAAACATGACATTTTCATTTTGTGTACTCAGTTCTGCTGAGAGCTGATTTGAGAGTAAGGCAGTTGTTTTGCTATACTGCTACGTATTGCTACATTGCAGCATTTCTACATTAAGAACATTCAGTAACTGAAATACATGGCCCAGATATTTACATAACACTGATATTCAGCATTCAGAGATTTAACAGATGAATCATTCAATCATCTTACAAACGACATATTTAGGTGGTAATGAGCCACATTGACCAGAAAGATCTACTTCTAATTTGTGCTGAGTTAATTGATCTGAGTCAGAAATTACATTACAATCATCAACATTACTGGGCTGGCATGGGGAAAAACTTTAGTGATGAATGGAAACTGGCCTGTCAAATAATTCCTGATGGAAGGTGCATGTCTGCATATGGACTTAGGTAGTGGCATGATTGAGACTGAATAAAATGCCCACTTCCCCATTAAAATGTATGTAACTCCCATGGAATTGACGGATGAGCTTCAGTTGTTGGGATGGGTTTTCACTATCTACATTCAGACATGAAGAATGGCTCCTTAAAGTACAAATAGCCTGGTGTATCCAAACACCTGTACACAAGAATGAACATAGAACAGTACAGCACTGTACAGGCCCTTCGGCCCACGATGTTGTGTCGAACCTTCAACCTACTCTAAGATCAAACTAACTACCTACCCTTCATTCTACTATCATCCATGTACCTATCCAAGAGTCGCTTAAATGTCCGTAATGTATCTGCTTCTACTACCACCGCTGGCAGCGCATTCCACGCACCCACCACTGTGTAAAGAACCTACCTCTGACATCTCCCCGAAACCTTCCTCCAATCACCTTAAAATTATGCCCCCTGGTGATAGCCCTTTCCGCCCTGGGAAAAAGTCTTTGGCTATCCACTCTATCTATGCCTCTCATCATCTTGTACCCCTCTATCAAGTTACCTCTCATCCTTCTTCGCTCCAATGAGAAAAGCCCTAGCTCCCTCAAACTTTCTTTTTAGGACATGCCCTCCAGTCCAGGCAGCATCCTGGTAAATCTCCTCTGCACCCTCTCTAAAGCTTCCACATCCTTCCTATAATGAGGTGACCAGAACTGAACACAATATTCCAAGTGTGGTCTAACCAGGGCCTTATAGAGCTGCAGCATAACCTCACGGTTCTGAAACTCAATCCCCCTGTTAATGAAAGCCAACACACCATACGCCTTCTTAACAACCCTATCAACTTGGGTGGCAACTTTGAGCGATCTATGGACATGGACCCCAAGATCCCTCTGTTCCTCCACACTACCAAGAATCCTGTCTTTAAGCCTGTATTCCACATTCAAATTCGACCTTCCAAAATGAATCACTTCACACTTTTCCAGGTTGAACTCCATCTGCCACTTCTCAGCCCAGATCTGCATCCTGTCAATGTCCCGTTGCAACCTACAACAGCCTTCCACACTATCCACAACTCAAGCAACCTTCGTGTCATCGGCAAACTTGCTAACCCAGCCTTCCACTTCCTCATCCAAGTCATTTATAAAAATCACAAAGAGCAGAGGTCCCAGAACAGATCCTTGTGGAACACCACGGGTCACCGAGCTCCATGCTAAATACTTTCCATCTACTACCACCCTCTGACTTCTATGGGCCAGCCAATTTTGTTTCCAGACAGCCAATATTCCCTGAATCCCATGCCTCCTTACTTTCTGAATGAGCCTACCACGGGGAACCTTATCAAACGCCTTGCTAAATTCCATATACACCACATCCACTGCTCTTCCTTCATCAATGTGTTTTGTCACATCTTCAAAGAATTCAATAAGGCTTGTGAGGCATGACCTGCCCCTCACAAAGCCATGCTGACTGTCTCTAATCAAACTATGCTTTTCCAAATAATCATAACTCCTGTGTCTCAGAATCCTCTCCAATAATTTGCCCACTACCGACGTAAGACTGACTGGTCTATAATTCCCAGGGTTATCCCTATTCCCTTTCTTGAATAAGGGAACAACATTTGCCACCCTCCAATCATCCAGTACTACTCCAGTGGACAGTGAAGATGCAAAGATCATCGCCAAAGGCGCGGCAATCTCTTCCCTCACTTCCCGTAATATCATTGGGTATATCCCGTCTGGCCCCGGGGACCTATCTGTCCTCATATCATTCAAAATTTCCAGCACATCCTCCCTCTTAACATCAACCTGTTCGAGCATATCAGCCTGTTCCACGCTGTCCTCACAAACGATCAGGTCCCTCTCACTAGTGAATACTGAAGCAAAGTATTCATTTAGGACCTCCCCTACCTCCTCCGACTCCAGGCACAAGTTCCCTCCACTATCCCTGATTGGCCCTACCCTCACTCTGGCCATCCTCTTGTTCCTCACATAAGTGTAGAACGCCTTGGGATTTTCCTTAATCCTACCCGCCAAGACTTCTTCATGTCCCCTTCCAGCTCTCCTAAGTCCATTCTTCAGTTCCTTCTTGGCTACCTTGTAACCGTCTAGAGCCCTGCCTGATCCTTACTTCCTCAACCTTAAGTAAGCTTCCTTCTTCCTCTTGACTAGCTGTTCCACATCTCTTGTCATCCAAGGTTCCTTCACCCTACCATTCCTTCCCTGCCTCATCGGGACAAACCTATCCAGCAGTCGCAGCAAGAGCTCCCTAAACAACCTCCACATTTCTGTCGTGCATTTCCCTGAGAACATCTGTTTCCAATTTATGCTCCCCAGTTCCTGCCTAATAGCATTGTAATTCCCCCTTCCCCCAATTAAATATTTTCCCATCCTGTCTGCTCCTGTCCCTCTCTATGACTATAGTAAAGGTCAGGGAGTTGTGATCACTATCACCGAAATGCTCTCCCACCGAGAGATCTGCCACCTGGCCTGGTTCGTTGCCAAGCACCAAGTCCAACATAGTCTCCCCTCTAGTCGGCCTATCTACATATTGAGTCAGGAAACCTTCCTGGACACACCTGACAAAAACTGCTCCATCCAAACTATTTGCACTAAGGAGGTTCCAATCAATATTAGGGAAGTTGAAGTCACCCATGATAACAACCCTGTTACTTCTGCACCTTTCCAAAATCTGCCTCCCAATCTGTTCCTCCATGTCTCTGTTGCTATTGGGGGGTCTATAGAAAACTCCCAACAAAGTGACTGCTCCTTTCCGGTTTCTGACTTCCACCCATAATGACTCAGTAGACAAACCCTCCTCGACGACCTCCCTTTCTGCAGCTGTGATACTATCCCTGATTAACAATGCCACTCTCCCACCTCTTTTACCTCCCTCCCTATTCCTTTTGAAACATCTAAACCCCGGAACATCCACCATCCATTCCTGCCCCTGTGATATCCACGTCTCCGTAACGGCCACAACATCGTAGCTCCAAGTACTGATGCATGCTCTAAGTTCATCACCCTTATTCCTGACACTTCTTGCGTTAAAATAGACACACTTCAACCCATTATACTGGTTGCAACTTTGCCCTGTCAACTGTCTAACCTTCCTCACAGACTCTCTGCACTCGGTATCTGCCTGTTCAACAGCTACCCCATCCAATCATCCGTGGCTCCGGTTTCCATCCCCCTGCCAAACTAGTTTAAACCCTCCCAAAGAGCTCTAGCAAACCTCCCGCCCAGGATATTGGTGCTCCTCCAGTTCAGATGCAACCCGTCCTTCTTGTACAGGTCCCACCTTCCCCAGAAGGTATCCCAATGATCCACATATCTGAATCCCTCCCTCCTACACCAGTTCCGTAGCCACGTGTTCAGCTGCACTCGCTCCCTGTTTCTAGCCTCACTAGCACGTGGCACCGGTAACAATCCTGATATTACTACTCTGCTCGTCCTGCCTTTCAGCTTCCAACCTAACTCCCTATATTCGCTTTTCAGGTCCTCATCCCTTTTCCTAGCTATGTCATTGGTACCGATATGTACCACGACCTCTGGCTGCTCCCCCTCCCCCTTAAGAATCCTGTGGACTCGATCTGAGACATCCCTGACCCTGGCACCCGGGAGGCAACATACCATCCGGGAGTCTCGTTCGCGACCACAGAATCTCCTGTCTGTTCCTCTAACCATTGAATCTCCTATCACTATCGCTCTCCTATTCTCCCCCCTTCCCTTCTGAGCCACTGAGCCAGGCTCAGTGCCAGAGACTTGGCCACTGTGGCTTTCCTCTGGTAGGTCACCCCCCCCCAACCGTATCCAAAACGGTATATGTATTATTGAGGGGAACGGCCACAGGGGATCCCTGCACTGTGCGCCTATTCCCTTTCCCTCCCCTGACGGTCACCCAGCTACCTTTATCCTGTAACTTAGGTGTTACTACTTCCCTATAACTGCTCACTATCACCCCCTCAGCATCCTGAATGATCCGAAGTTCATCCAGCTCCAGCTCCCTAACGCGGTCTGCGAGGAGCTGGAGTTGGGTGCACTTCTCACAGGTGAAGTCAGCAGGGACACAAGTGGTGACCCTCACCTCCCACATCCTGCAAGAGGATGAGTCAATGTATTTGAAAGAGAAGGGAGAAAAAGAAAGGAACAATTGAAAATATGTGTTATAGATAAATGCTGTTTTGAACAGCTTGATGACATTCATTACTCAAAAGGCCACCATCTGTAACTATGTGAGCAATAAGAAGTCAAGACCACTGTAAACACCTACCATAATACCCAAATTCCAGGACCACTGTTTTTATTCCCATTTGGCCAGAGATGTTAGAAAGAGTTCCTGTAATGGAGGGAAAAAAATTGTGAGCATAAATATATTATGAGCACAATCAAAAGCCATAATGAAATAATAACTCTTAGAAAACAGACAAGCCTCATAAAAACATTACCATGCAATGCTAGAAAAAAAGACAATTGTTTAGAGTGAATTTATTCTGATTCAAAATCAAACATTTGAGGCTAACTATGACAAAATTATAGACAAAGGTTATGTGTTTTTTACACTTTGTTTAACAGGATAGAATTTAAGAGATCAGCTACTGCTTAGCTTGCAGTTATATAGTTTAGTCTCTACACAATTACAAGATCGATTTATAATTGTTAGTTTAGTAGTACTTGAACCTTTTCTATAGTAATTTTTTACTCTAACAACTTTACAACCTTGCTTTCTTTTAGCGTTTACTGGTTTTAAATGTTAAAGGTAAATTAAGTGATATTAAAATCTACTTGATTCATTTACCTTTGCAACTGAAGACCTTTTAAGGGTTACACATCCACTGCCTCTGACGAATGCCACATTAGTCAAGTCTGTTTGCCTCTAAAAAGCTTTAATTGCTTCCAGCGGAGGATTCATTTAGGTAATTCTCATAAAAATTCCAAAGTGCACTAGTAAAAAAATGCTTAGACAAGATGAAATGCTGATCACATTCTTCATATATTCACTGCTCAGTAGTGTATTTTCAAAGGGCAACAATATGGAATTATTTGTTTTTTTAAACATCATTCAGGTATATTTCTGTATCGACCTCAAGACAAGATTTGTTTTAAAAGAAAATTTTAAAAAGACAAAAGTATGCTTTCCCTGTTTAAAAGATTTTTTGTGGATTTATTTGGCGTTATAAGAAAATGTATCAAAGTTACTGATGTCACACACAGCAAGTTTGCTTTTTTCTCAAAACTTTATTTGTATCAAGCAAGAATAGTCAATGTCTTTGATCTCAACACTACAGAATATCTGGAGACTTCAGTTACAAAAGAATACAACTTTACTTGGCATTTGGAGTTTACTGTTGTTTAAGTAGAAGTTTACAAGGGATAATGCTCTAACACAAGCTAAACTTAAAAGTTGAAACCAAAACTTAAAACTACCTATTAACAAAAACTAAAAGCAAAACAAAAAAAACATTGATGTTAACTGAATTTGTGTTTACATTTTAAGTGATCTACATTATCAAACCTAGTTTGGTAATAGATTTTTAAAGGCTAGTTAAACTTAAAAAAACATGTTAATCCTGTTTACTCGTTTCCAACACAGCATATAACAAGATCAAAGTCTTTCTTCCCACCCACCTCCTTTCCGAGATCAAATAATCTCTCCATCTAAAGATTAAGGACTTCATACAAGCATTCAGAACTGGTTAAACAGATCTGTTGTATTTAAGAAAATTCTTTTATATAAAATAACCAATTACTTTTAACAGCGTACATCACTGCAGAAACAGCTAACTGATGATTGTATTTCACAGAGTGGATGGTAGGATCAGTATCGTGGTGCATAGGGGTGCTCCCTGTATGCTCCTTTCGGTGCTCTTGTTGGAGGAGCTTTCATCCGTGAGTTTGAGTTCGTCCACTCTTCCTGACCTATTGTAGTTATTACAGAAAAATAATCTGCATTAGAACAGTTAAGCACCCCACAATAACACTCAAGGAAGTTCAAAAGGTAAACTACGGATTTAAAATCGTACATTTGAATGAGACTAATGTTTGTACATCAGAAATACTTTTTAAAAAAATGGTTGCCTTTGTTCTGCAATATTTGAAATTTCTGCATTTTGATCTAGCTCCTGCACCATTTAAGTTGTGAATAATATCTCTATCATGTAATTATCCCAAGTATGTAGATAGTCAGGTGCTAAGTGCATTTTTCATCATGCTTATTTTCACAAAATTTTAGCCTGATGAAAATTTCTGATCTATAGTAATTCTGTTGAAGATGTGGGAGGATGTAAGATTTTTGCATTTGATGTCACACAGTTTTGTAATAACCAGAATTGAAAAGAAACTAGACTTCAGGGAAGAGGTCTGGAGACAATTTCAGTGTGAGACTAAACCAGATTATCTGATCTAAAAATTAGTCACATTAGTGATTTGTTCTAAATCCTAATCAAACTGTATATAGTTTAAACATGACCTGAAAAGGTGGGAATACCTATTTAAGGTTAACTAAGTCCTTGACAATGACACTGACAGTTCTCTCTTCAAAAGCCTTTCGACTGAGATGCAACAGAGATTTCATTTGTGAAAATGAATTCAGATGAGTTTGACACAGAAATTGTGTCACTTACATTTGAAATTGTATTGAGGTCTTCAAAAATTGTGTCACACAAGTGTTCTAAAGAGCATAATTTAAACACCTTGTAGTTTATATTCTTGTTTAGTATTTGTAGTTTCAGTAATTTGTTGTGTACTAGTGTTTCTGTGTATCATCTCAGAAATAAATCTGTTAGGAAATTAGGAATAGAAGTAGGAGCTCTCAAGTCTTCACTACAATTCAATTTGATCATGGCTGATCTGTATCTTAACTTTATTTACCCACCCTGGTTCCATATCCTTAATATCCTTGGCTAACAAAATTATCAACCTCAGTTCTGAAATATTCAATTGACTTAGCCTCAGAGTGTCCTTTGTGTGAAGAAATGCTTCCTGACTATACCCCGATAGTGTGGCATTTTGAAAAACACAGAACATGGTGAGAACTCTATACGAATATATGAATTATGAGCATGAGTAGGCCACTCAGCCCCGAGAGCCTGTTCCGCCATTCAATAAGGTCATGGCTGATCTGATTGTAACCTCAACTCCACATTCCCGCCTACCCCCATTACCCTTTCACCCCCTTGCTTATCAAGAACCTATCTACTTCTGCTTCCACTGCTTCTGAGGAAGAGAGTTCCAAAGACTCGCAACTGTCAGAGAATAAATTTCTCCTCATCTTGGTCTTAAATGGGCGACCCCTTATTTTAAACACTGACCCCCTAGGGCTGAATTTTACCGACCCCGATATGGGTTGTGGAGAGGTGCACTGGAAAATGCCTCCGTAAGAGGCCCTGCCCCATATAACCTGTGGCGGCAAGGCCTTGTGGCGGCCCCGCCGCTGCTTGGTGACAGCAGACACATTTAAATATGGCAATCAATGTAAATTAATGAATTAGTTGGTGTTGCTGTCCGTTCACTCCGATTTTGCGGACATCGGTCGGCTTCCTGCGCTGTCCGATCTCGGACCAGTGATGGATGGTGGAACACTGGTAGGGAGTGGGGGGAGGAACTAAGAATGTCAGTGCGGGAGGAGAGGAGTGCGATCAAACTTACCTGATTGATCTAGGGGGTGATGGGAAGGGGTAAAGTTAAAAGTTTCTGACCTTTGGGGGTGGGGGGGGAAGGTCAGGTACATAAGGTGAGTATTTTCTGTGGGGGGGGGGGTGAGGGAAGAGGGCAAGGGTTGAAATGTAAGTTTATTGGAGAGGTGGGAGAGGGGCTGGGAACATTAATTTAATAATTTGTAATAAACTTTAAAGCAATGTGCCTTTAAAACTTGAAATGTAAGAGCTGGAAGCCCTTTGAAAATGGTGCCGGACGCCGTTGCCGGAGCACTCGCCCCCTCTACGTCATCGTGTGGGGGGCAATCCGCCCTGGCTATGTAAATGAGCCGCTGCATATATTGGCGGCGAGCTAGTGAAATTCAGCCCCGAGTTCTAGATTCTCCCACAAGAGGAAACATCCTTTCCACATCGACCCTGCCAAAACCCCTTAGAATCTTATATGTTTCAATCATGTCACCTCTTACTCTCTAAACCTAGCCTGTCTAGCCTTTCCTCATAAGACAACCCGCCTATTCCAGTTAGTAGTCTAGTAGACTTTCTCTAAACTGCTTCCAACGCATTTACATCCTTCCTTAAATAAGGAGACCAATACTGTACACAGTACTCCAGATGTGGTCTCACCAATGACCTGTAAAGCTGAAGCTTTTGTATTCAATTCCCCTCACAATAAACAATAACATTCTTTTAGCTTTCCTAATTTCTTGCTGTACCTGCATACTAACATTTTGTGATTCATGCACTAGGGACACCCAGATCCCTCTGCATCTCACAGCTATGCAATCTCTCACCATTTAGATAATATGCTTCTTTTTAATTTTTCCTGCCAAAATAGACAATTTCACATTTTCCCACATTATACTTCATTTGCTAAATCTTTGCCCACTCACTTAACCTACCTATATCCCTTTGTAGCCTCATGTCCTCTTCACAACTTACTTTCCTACCTATCTTTGTGTCATCAGCAAATTTAGCAACCATACTTTTGGTCCCTTCATCCAAACCATTTATATAAATTGTAAAAAGTTGAGGCCTCAGCACTGATCCCTCTCTTTCCTGAACCTGTGTTTTCTTCTGGGCTGTGACTGTTGGGGAAGCTGGGTAGAGGGATATAGGAGAGGTTGAGAAGGAGGACCTGCAGACATCGCTCCTGTCCAATAGGTAACTACAGGGCAGTTGGCTTAACATCAGTCATAGGGAAAATGAAAGAAGCTATTATTGAAGACATTATAGCAGGGCACTTAGAAAAACTCAAGGTAATTGGGCAGAGTCAACATGGTTTTGTGAAAGGGAAATTCCTTGTTTAACCAATTTATTGGAGTTCTTTGAAGTAACATGTGCTGTGGATAAAGGGGAACCGGTGGATGTACTGTACTTAGATTTTCCAGAAGGCATTTGATAATGTGCCGCATCAAAGGTTGTTGTGGAAAATAAAAGCTCATGGTGTAGGGGTTAACATTTGGCATGGACAGAAGATTGGCTGGCTAACAGGAAACAAAGAGTAGGATAAATGGGTCATTTTCTGGTTGGAAAAATTTAACGAGTGGTGTGCCACAGGGATCAGTGCTGGGGCCTCAACTTTTTAGAGTTTATATTAACAACTTAGATGAAGAAACCGAAGATATGGTTGCTAAATTTGTTGATGGCACAAAGATAGGTAGGAAAGTAAGTTGTGAAGAGGACATAAGGAGGCTACAAAGGGATATAGGTAGGTTAAGTGATTGGGTAAAGATCTGGCAAATGGAGTATAATGTGGGAAAATGTGAAATGGTCCATTTTGGCAGGAAGAAAATAAAGAAGCATATTATCTAAATGGTGAGAGAATGCAGAGCTGTGAGATGCAGAGAGATCTGATTGTCCTACTGCATGAATCGCAAAAGGTTAGTATGCAGGTACAGCAATTAATTGGGAATGCTAATAGAATGTTATTGTTTATTGCGAGGGGAATTGAATACAAAAGTAGGGAGGATATGCTTCAGTTATACAGGGCATTGGTGAGAGCACATCTGGAGTACTGTGTACAGAATTGGTCTCCTTCTTTAAGGAAGGATGTAAATGCATTGGAAGCAATCCAGAGAAGGTTTACTAGACTTTACTACCTGGAATGGGCAGGTTGTCTTATGAGGAAAGGTTGGAAAAGCTAGGCTTATATCTGTTGGAATTTAGAAGAGTAAGAGGCGACTTGATTGAAACATATAAGATTCTGAGGGGTCTTGACAGGGTGGATGTGGAAAGGATGTTTCCTCTTGTGGGAGAATCTGGAACTAGGGGTCACTGTTTAAAAATAAGCGGTCACTCATTTAAGACAGAGATGAGGAGAAATTCTTTCTCTCAGAGGGTCGTGAGTCTTTGGAACTCTTCCTCAAAAGGCAGTCTTTGAATATTTTTAAGGCACAGATAGATTTTTTTTTATTTGTCTTATGTGGGATGTGGGCATCACTGGCTAGGCCAGCATTTATTGCCCATCCCTAATTGCCCTTGAACTAAGTGGCTTGCTCGGCCATTTCAGAGGGCATTTAAGAGTCAACCACATTGCTGTGGGTCTGGAGTCACATGTTGGCCAGACCAGGTAAGGACGGCAGATTTCCTTCCCTAAAAGGACATTAGTGAACCAGATGGGTTTTTACAACAATTGACAATGGTTTCATAGTCACCATTCAGAGAATCATTACAGCGCAGGAGGCCATTCAGCCCATCGTGTCCGCACTGGCTCTCTGAAAGAGCAACTCCCTCATTACTTGTAATTCCAGATTTATTAATTTAGTTCAAATTTCAACATCTGTCGTGGTGGGATTTGAAGCCATATCCGCATAGCCTGGGCTCTGGATTATGAGTCAAGTGATATTACCACTTTGCCACCACCTCTTGACAAGCAAGGGGGTGAAAGAGTATTGGGAGTAGGCAGGAATATGGAGTTGAGGTTACAATCAGATCAGCCATGATCTTATTGAATGGCGGAGCTCAAGAGGCTGAGTGGCCAACTCCTGCTCTTATGTTCCTATGTACTTGCTACCTGTGAGGACAAGGAGAAAGACTGGGCTAAATTTTATGTTGCCGTTGTAACAATTGGTGCTGGCCATAAAAATTGGCGGTCTGCACGTGCGCGTTTTAGTCTGCGGAGCCGGTGCGATATTATACGCAGCGGCTCATTTAAATGGCTGGGACGGACTGCCCCCCCCCCCCACCCGATTATGTGGAGGGGGTGGGTGAGCTCTTCCTGGCAACGGTGTCTGTTGCCACTGCGCAGGTGCCATTTTTAAAGGCCTTCCAGCCCTTACATTTAATTTACATGTTTAAAGGTAAAGTTAAATAAAACTGATTAAAAAAAATTAAATACATATTTCCAGCCCCTCTCCCACCCCCGCCCCATTAACAATACACTCATTTCTTGCCCTCCCCCCACAAAGTTCACAAACTTTTAACGTTACCCCTTCCCAAAATCCCCTCCACCAATCAGAATAGTTCGACCCCGCTCCCCCCACACTGAGAAACTTACCTCCTTCCCCCCTCCCCACAGGTGTTGCGCCTCGTCTCCCCAGACGGGGATCCGAAGGCGCGGCAGTGCCGGCCACTGGGATAAAGATTGCGGCAGTACTTCAGGAAGTGACAGTAACGTCATTAATTCAGGTAAGTTAATGAATTTGAATACTTAAAATACGGTTCCTTCGCAGTGCATGGTGCGGGGGGGGGGGGGGGGGGGGGGGGGTGGGGGGGAAAAGAGGACGGGGGACCCGCCACAAGGCCTCAAGATCGGGACCGTTGCAGGCCTTTTCCGGGGCAATCTTCATGCCCCCCCCCCCCACCCCCCGCCATGGATCCCGATCTTGAGGCCTCTATAAAATCCAGCCCACTGTGTGGAGGACATGCACAATGCAGACTGAGGCATGGTGTCTCAGAAGACTGTCCAAGGTGGGCAAGAGTAGAACAGAAATGTAGTAGTAATAGGTGTCTCTATAATTTGGGGGATAGATTGCATCCTCTGCAGTCAAGAATGAGACACCAAATGGGTGTGTTGCTTGCTTGGTGATAGGGTAAAGGATATCTCACGGTGACTGGAGAAGAACTTGGAAAGGGAGGGGGTAAATCCAGTTGTCATCGTTCATGTTGGAACCATGACATGGATAGGAACAGGGAGGAGGTCCTGCTGAAAGGAGAGTATCAGGAGTTAGGCTCTAAATTTTAAAAGCAGGACCTTGAGGGTAATCATCTCTAGATTACTGCCTGAGCCACATGCAAATTGGCATTGGAGCAGAAAAATCAGAATTAACATGTGGCTAAAGGGCTCCCGTGAGAAAGAGATGCGCCTTTTCATGAGTCACTGGCACCAGCTTTGGGACAGGAAGACGCTGTATCAATTTTATGGACTCCATCTGAACTGATATGGGACCTGTGTCCTAGGTAAATAGGGAGGTTACAAAAACTTTAAAGTAGTACGTTGGGGGAGGGGAAGGGGGAGAAAGAGATCAGCAAGAAATGTAAACAGCCTAAATGCAAACAAAACTGGGAAGGAAAGCATTGGAAAGAATAAAGGGGGAAGGGGGAGACATTGATGGCAAGGCAACAAATAGTTTTAGACTTCTATCTTCTATAACTCTATGGTTAAACATTAAGTGAGAGGAAATCCTATTAAAAATATGAGTTAAAATGTCTGTACAGCAATGCACAGAGTGTCCATAATAAAACAGGGGAGCTGGAGGCAATCATGCGTCGGGAGGAAACAGATGTAGTAGGGATTACTGAGACTTGGCACAGAAAATATCAAGAATGGGAATTAAACATTGACGGTATAACATCTTTAGAAAAGATAGAGGGGATAAAGGGCAGGTGGAATAGCTGTACATGTTAGGGTAACATAATTGCAGTAGAAAAAAGGGAAGTAGCTATCAGCAAGACAAAAATGGAATCCCAATCGATGAGATAAAAGATGAAGGATCAATCACACTATTATACTACCTAACAGTAGAAAGGGAGATGGAAGAAATATGCAAAAAAATTAGGGAATTGAGTAAAACAAAACACAGAATAATCATCATGGGGGATTTCCCCCAGTATTAATTGGACAGAAGAGAAAGGGGAGAAGATAATGGAGTTCATATAACGTGTACAGGACTCCTTTCTAACCCAATATGTAAAAAAGCTCAACAAGGGAAAATTTGCTATTGGATCTAGTAATGGGGAATGAACCAGAACAGATCGGAGAAGAAAAAGTAGGGGAATATCTAGGTAGTAGTGACCACAATATAATACGCTTTAAGATGATCATAGAGAAGGATGTAAATATGACTAAAACCAGGATAACCAGATTGGAGAAAAGCTAATTTCTGAGGGTCTGAAAATAGAACTTGGAAAATAAAATGGGCAACAATAATAGCAAATAACAATGGGAAACATTTAAAACGGTGTTCAACAGATTGCAGGAAAAATATATTTTGCTAAAATGAAAGAACAAACTTAACACTCTTGAGAACAGTGGCAAGGGAACAATTGAGGGTTAGCAAAGAGGCATACATTAAATACATAAACAGCAGAGGACTGGTTGATGAGAGAATACGAAGAGATTAGAAGAGAAGTCAAAAATTAGAAAGGCAAAGAGGAACTATGAAATTAAATGATCATAAAATAAAATAGTAAAAGATTTTACAGGCACATGAATTTTAAAAAGGAAGGCTGGGATGGGTACAGGACCATTGAGGGATAGAGAGGGTAATACCACAGGATAGATGTGAGAGGGAGGGAGAGAAGAAATATTAAAGAATTATTTCACTTTGGTAATTACCAGGATAACAGTACAGGTAGACATGATATTGAGTGATGAGCTGAGTAATGAGATAAGTGCATTTAAAATAACAAAAAGGATGTATCGAATAAACTAATCAGACTCAAATAGGCTCTGATCTGGACAGCTTCCATCCATGCATTTTAAAAGGATCTAGGGAAGAGATAGCAGATGCATTACTAAAGATATTTAACAATTCGTTAGAAAAAAATGTACTGCCAGAGGACTGGCAGATAGCTAACTTAATTTCTATACTTAAGGAAGGGTTCAGAACATGCTCAGGGAATTATAGACCAGTCAGTTTAACATTGGTGGTAGAAAAAATAATAAAATCCCTAAGGAAGAGAAAAGAATAACAGAGAAAAATATAATAAACAGTCAGCATGGATTTTAAAAGGAAAAATCTTGCTTGACCAACTTTACTGAATTTTTTGAGGAGGCAGTAACAGAGTCACTGGTAATGTATTAGGTGTATTTTATCTGGATTTTGAATGGCCTTCGATAAAGTGCCCCATAATAGATTAATAAAGTCAAAAAATGCAGAGACATGGTACAAGTGACAGAATGGATTGCTAGCTGCCTTCAAGACAGAAAGCCGAAAGTGGGAGTAAAGGGTGTTTATAAGGATGATATAGAAATGTGAGGGTATACATATCATGAAAAGACCAAGCTGGGTCTCTTTTTCTCTTAAAAAGGTTGAGGGGTGACCTAATAGAGGTCTTTAAAATTATGTAAGTTTTTAATAAAGGGGATACAGAGTCAATGTTTCTACTTGCGGGGAAGAGTATAACTAGAAACCATCATGATAAGATAGTCACCAATTGGGAATTCAAAAGAAACTTCTTTACCCAAAGAGTGCTGAGAACGTGGATCTCACTACCATGGTGTGGTTGAAGCAAATAATATAGATGCATTTAAGGGGAAGCTAGATTAGAATGATGGAGAAGGAATAGAGGGTTACGAGATGGATTTAGATGACGAGAGATGGGAGGAAGCTCACATGGAGCATGGACTCGTTGGGCTGAAGGGCCTGTTTCTGTCCCATATATCCAATGTAATCCACTAGTCAGTTTCTCAGTAACTTCTTAAAGATGCCTATTAGTGCCCTTGTGCCTAAAACAAAGCTTAATTTTAAGAGCCACCTTGAGGACAAATGCTATGCTGGAAATTCACTATGCTGATTAATTTGATCCATGAGTGTGGCCAGCTTTGTGGGTGGGACTGACAAAAGATGGCAGGAAAAAAGCTAGTATCAGTAATAGTGACTACTGAATTGTCATAAAAACTCATCTGGTTCACTAACGTCCTTTAAGGAAGGAAATCTGCTGTCCTTACCTAGTCTGATCTACATGTGACTCCAGATCCACAGCAATGTGGTTGACTCTTAACTGCCCTTTGAAATGGCTTAGCAAGCCACTCAGTTGTCAAGAAGGTGGCTCACCAACACTTCCAAGGGCAATTATGGATGGGCAAAAAAGTGACGGCCACATCCTATGAATGAATAAAACACTCAATCTGCAACGGACCTAGCTCGTGTTTGAAAATTTTTCAACTTTTTGTGCTGGTTTGGCTAACTTAAGATGAATTTGTGGGAAACTCTACCCCAACGTTTGTTCCAAGCCAAATCTTGTAACATACAGCTTTATTTTTAAACCTATTTGAAACGTGATTAATATAAAAAAAAGAGTAATTTAGAGCTGAAAAAGGTGGACTTTTGAAAATGGGAACTACCTTTCTTGTGCCTGGAAACTGTGAAACAATGTTTTGTTGTACAGATCTAAATATTTGCCTAGTCATTTATGACCAGCTCCAGATCAGATTCAAAAAGAATACAGTTAAATTCCCCTGTTATACAGTATTCATTACCTAGATATTTACTCTGCTTTTAAGACAGGGCTTATACTTTCTTCTGTAACAAACTTGTTAGTGCAAGGAGAAATCATCAAGGCAGGCCTAATGCTACCAGCACTGCAATGTAGATCGCCATCCTCTAGTGACCCGAAATTTCTCTCAATGAAAAATGGACCCCACATGGACTGCAGTTGTTCAAGAAGGCAGCTCACCATTACCTTTTCAAGGGCAATTAGAGATGGGCAATAAATGCTGTCCTAGCCAGCGACTCCCACGTGAGCAGACCGAGAATAATACTAAACTCTGCTCACAATACCAAGAATGGGAGAATGGCAAACCCGAGAACAGGGGACACTACATTGGGAAATTGGTTAGGGAAGTGGGCATGTGTGAAATGCAATTTAAAGTAGATGGATTCTGGGGGGAAAAAAAAGAATGGAAATATACAAATAGCAGAACGAATAAAAAAAATTATGAAAGGTACAACTTAATTGCAAGTCTTTTTCTTTTAGTCATTTCCAGAAATAGAAAAACACCAGAGAAAGTTGCCAATTGGTTCTCTGTGCCTGTACTAGCTCCATATCTCAGTTATACAATTTAAGTTCATTTCCTTGTCCCTTCAATTTTGTTCATGTTTAATTCCTTCTGAATGTTATGATGGAGTCAGTGTCAGTTACTTACAGTAATGCATTTCAAATCCTAATGATGTTAAATATTAGAAAAAACTTCTAATTTTGTCCTTTATGATTTTGGAAGCAACTCTAAATTTATTTCCTGATTCACTGGTTAATAGAAATAACTTTTCACCAGTTGAACACATTTATTAGATCCTTTTTCCCTGAAACTTCCCTGCTCCTGTGAATACAGACTTTGCTTGTCAAATCTCTCATATCTATATCTTGTCACTTTTGATATCATCATGAAGCTTTAACAGGCTATCCAAAACTACACAGTACTCAAATGTGGCCTAAGCAATGCCTTGTACAAATCGGTCGTCACTCCTTCTTTTGTATTCAATGTCACTATGTAGATGAACCCAGAATATCATTTGCTTTTAATTGCATTTTCCATCTGCAATCCTACTTTTAAACATCTGTGTATCTGTACTTCTACATCAGTGCTCCTTCATTCCATTGAGAATTTTACTCGCATTTAAGGTATATTTCTATTCTTCTTACCCCCCAGAATTCATCTACTTTAAATTGCATTTCACACATGCCCACTTCCTTAACCTATGTCTCAATGAAGTGTCCCCTATTCTGTGGTTTGCCATTCCCCCATTCTTGGTCTTGTGAGTAGATTCCATTATTCTCTCTCTGCTCACATCTGAAATATTTATGCAGATGGGGGAACAGACAGGCTGTTAAACAAAATCCTGGAGCATGCCACTAACTACAAATTCTTCACTGGAAAAGCATCAATTCACTTTTTTAGTTTTTGCATTCTATCCTTCAGGGAACTCCCTCTTGAACAGCACTGTGGGTGTACCTGTACGAGATGGACTGCAACAGGTCAAGAAGGCAGCTCACCACTACCTCCTCAAGGGCAATTAGGAATGGGCAACAAATGCTGGCCTTGCCAACAACGCCCATAAATTTCTGTATTGACTTCTACTTTTCATGTTGTTTGATTAAATTAGTTATATACTAAATGTTTTTTGAAAATCTTTGCCAACTGTAACAAAATAGACCATACAATTCAAACTTTCATTTTCATGATTCTGGAGGATTAGAGGAAGGTAGGACAGAAGGCTGTGAGGACTAATCAAATCACTTGGAGCACAGGAATTTTTTAAAAAGCCTTCAAAACTATAAAACCTGTTGTGGGGTGGGACTAGAGGCTATTGAAAACAATCAGGCCGTATTTTCTCCCACTGTTATTTGCACATGAATTGCTGGTTTCTAAAGTTACAGATGTTTGTCTCCAATTAAGTGATTATACCAAAAGAAATTGTTAAAATTCAATAAAAGCAAAATAATGCAGATGCTGGAACTCTGCAATGCGAACAGAAAGTGCCGTAAATACAGGTCTGTGCCTGAAACGTTAACTCTGTTTCTCTACACAGATGCTGCTAGACCTGCTAAGTATTTCCGCATGGTTAAAATTCAATTTTCATTCAAAGCAACTTTCTGGGAAATGCCTAATTGTTCACATCTGTAGAGGTTTATTTTCTTCCAAAAATGATGACTATTGTGGCTTTCTGATTTTACTTAATGCATTTTATATACTTGCATAACTGCCAGAGTTTAGAAATAAACTTGGTAGTAGGATTGCAATGGTGGTAAGTTTTACTCAATTAGAAAAGATTACATTGAGATTCAGAGTAAGTTCCAAAATGCACCATATCATGAACCAAAAATTAAATTCTCCGGATAAAATGCAGGGGTGGGGGAAATGCTCTGAGACCTCTTCCTTCGAAAGTAAATCTCATACTTTCAGCATTCAGACCTCCCAATAATTTTAAAATCCACCATTATTGCTAATTCTGCTTTGTGCACTGCAATAAATGGTGATTAAAGTCATAACATGTAATCTACAGCTTAAGTTATAAATTTGTGTCCCACTGTATTTTCAGTTTAACTGTCTTCATGTGCCACTATATTCAGAGCTGTTTTTGAGTAGTTAGCTGATGGTCAGTTTTCGGTAGCTTTCTAAATTGGGACATAGGCATGATTGAGTTGCCATGACATCTGACAAAGATGGTACTGCAACCAAGTTTGATTCTGTCTTCACCCAATGTCCACTTAAATGAATTTCCAGGAGTCACTGGATGATTTTTAGGAGTGAATCATTGGTCAATTTTCACCCCCTTAACCTGGGGGACTGAGATAAATGTAGCACACCCACAGCCATCCTGGATGAGATCAGCAAGGAAATCAAACCTAGGAACTACCTATTCTGAACAGCTTAAAAGATACCAGTCAAGAATGAGAAAAGATCATGTGGCTCATTATTACTCTCCAAGGTCAACTTTACTAATGTATTTGTCTCTATTAGCTTAATTGGCAGATCATCCGGTTTAAATTTACCTTTCACCAATTTAAATCTAAGTTTGCTGGTCCTATTATTCTAACTACTATGAATTAGTATTAAAAGCTTTACTTATTTAGTCTATTTAAACCCCTTCAGTGTCTTCTCTAGACTGCAAAAGTCAAATTTTCTCGATCTTTCATCATTACACTGGGATAGAAACATAGAAAAATAGGAGCAGGAGTAGGCCATTTGGCCCTTCGAGCCTACACCGCCATTCAACACGATCATGGCTGATTATCCAAACTCAATACCCTGTTTCCGCTTTCTCCCCGTATCCCATGATCCCTTTAGCCCGCAGAACTATATCTAACTCTTTCTTGAATATATTTAATGATTTCGTCTCAACTGCCTTCTGTGGTAGAGAATTCCACAGGTTCACCACTCTCTGGGCGAAGAAATCCCTCCTCATCTCAGTCCTAAATGGCTTACCCCTTATCCTTGGACTGTGACCCCTGGTCCTGGGCTCCCCTACCATCGGGAATATCCTTCCTGCATCTAGTCTGTCCAATCCTGTTAGAAGTTTGTAGGTTTCTATGAGATCCCCTCTCATTCTTCTAAACTCTAGCGAATACAAGCCGAATCGACCCACTCTCTCTTCATACGCCAGTCCTGCCATCCCAGGAATCAGTCTGGTGAACCTTCGCTGCACTCCCTCCAAAGCAAGAACATCCTTCCTCAGTTAAGAAGACCAAAACAGCAATACTCCAGATGTGGTCGCACCAAGGCGTTGTATAATTGCAGCAAGACATCCTTGCTCCTATACTCGAATCCTCTCACTATGAAGGCCAACATACCATTTGCCTTAACTGCCTGCTGCACTTGCATGCTTACTTTCAGTGACTGGTGCACAAAGACACCCAGGTCTTGCTGCACCTCCCCCTTTCCCAATCTGTCGCCGTTCAGATAATAATCTGCCTCTCTGTTTTTGCCACCGAAGTGGATAATCTCACATTCATCCACATTATACTGCATCTGCTCACTCACTCAACTTGTCCAAATCACACTGGAGGTTCTCTGCATCCTCCTCACAGCTCACACTCCCACCCAGCCTTGTGTCGCCTGCAAACTTTGAAATATTACATTTAATTCCCTCATCTATATCATTAATATATTTTGTGAATAGCTGGGGTCCTAGCACTGATCCCTGCAGTACCCCACTAGTCACTGCCTGCCGCTCGGAAAAAGACCGGGGTATTCCTACTCTTTGTTTCCTGTCTGCCAACCAGTTCTCTACCCATCGCAATACACTACCCCCAATCCCATGTGCTTTAATTTTGCATGCTAATCTCTTATGTGGGACCTTATTGAAAGCCTTCTGAAAGTCCAAATACACCACATCCACTGGTTCTCTCTTATCTATTCTACTAGTTACATCCTCAAAAAATTCCAGTTGATTTGTCAAGCATGATTTCCCTTTCGTAAATCCATGTTGACTTTGTCCGATCCTGTCACTGTTTTCCAAGTGCTCTGCTATTACATCTTCTATAATGGACTCCAGCATTTTCCCCTGACTACTGATGTCAGGCTAACCGGTCTATAATTCCGTTTTCGCTCTACCTCCTTTTTTAAATAGTGGAGTTACGTTAGCTACCCTCCAATCCATTGGAACTGTTCCAGTCTACAGAATTTTGAAAAATGACCAGCAATGCATCTACTATTTCTAGGGCCACTTCCTTCAGTACTCTGGGATATAGATTATCAGGCCCTGGGAATTTATCGACCTTCAATCCCGTCAATTTCCCTAACACCATTTCCCTACTAACACTGATTTCATACAGTTCTTCCTTCTCACTAGACCCTATTTTCCCCAACATTTCTGGGAAGTAATTTGTGTCCTCCTTTGTGAAGACAGAACCAAAGTATGTATTTAATTGGTCTGCCATTTCTTTGTTCCCCATTATAAATACCCCTGTTTCTGACTGTAAGGGACCAACATTTATCTTCACTAATCTTTTTCTCTTTACATTTCTGTAGGAGCTTTTACAGTTAGTTTTTATGCTCTCTGTAAGCATACTCTCATACTCTATTTTCCCCTTCTTAATCAATCCCTTTGTCCTCCTTTGCTGAATTCTAAACTGCTCCCAATCCTCAGGTTTTCTGCTTGTTCTGGCCTTTTTATATTTCTCCTCATTGGATCTAATACTATCCCTAATTTCTTTTGTATGCCACTGTTGAGCCACCCTTCCTGTTTTATTTTTGCGCCAGACAGGAATGAACAATTGTTGTAATTCATCCATGCGCTCTTTAAATGCTAGCCATTACCTATCCACTGTCAACCCTTTAAGTGACGTTCTGCAATCTATCATAGCCAACTTGCGTCTCATACCTTCATAGTTTCCTTTATTTAGATTCAGGGCCCTAGTCTTGGAATCAACTCTCTCACTCTCCATCTTAATGAATAATTCTATCATGTTATGGTTGCTCTTCCCCAAGGGACCCCGCAAAACAAGATTGTTAACGAATCCCTTTTCATTACACAATACTCAGTCTAGGATGGCCTGTTCTCTAGTTGGTTCCTTAACGTATTGGTCAAAAAAACCACCACGTACACACTCCAGGAATTCCTCCTCTACAGTATTATTGCTAACTTGGTTTGCCCAATCTATTTGTAGATTAAAATCACGCATAATTACAGTTGCACCCTTATTGCATACGTCTCTAATTTCCTGTTAAATGCCATCCTCTACATCATCACTGCTGTTTGGGGGTCTATATACAACCCCTACCAATGTTTTCTGTCCCTTGGTGTTTCTTAGCTCCACTCATACAGATTCCATATCAGGATTCTATGAGTTAATATCATTCCTCACTATTGCATTGATTTCCTCTTTTACTAACAACGCTAATCCACCTCCTTTCCCTTTTTGCCTGTCCTTCCTAAATATTGAATACCCCTAGATGTTCAGTTCCCATCCTTGGTCACCCTGCAGCCATTTCTCTGTATTCGCAACTATCATTCTCACTGCTACAAAAGTAAAATACTACAGATGATGGAAACCTGAAATAAAAACAGAAAATGCTGAAAATGCTCTGCAGATCAAGCAGCATCTGTGGAGAGACAAACAGAGTTAATGTTTCAGGTCAATGACCTTTCATTATGTTTTTATATCATTCTCCCTGCTCTCTGCAATTTTATCAATGAATACATGTCTCCTTTGTACAGCAGTGAACAAAACTAAACACAGTACTTCAGCTTTGGCTAGTGCATTACTGAGTACGCACATTTCTCAGTACTGATGGACCTACTAGTGCTTTCAGAATACAGCACAGCAGGTGTGGGCTTGCCAGTAGATTACACTCTTAGCATAACATTTGCTAAATTATCCTCTGCTATTCAATCAACTTAACTCAACATTCTACTAGCTTTTTAATTGCTTTGCCATACTATCTTGACAACAATTCACTGAATAAACTTGCTGAGTAATCAGTAAGTCAAAATCCAACTTTTAAATACATTTTTACTGTTACCTGAATATGGCTGCCAACTTTTTAAAAATAAACTACATGTGAAAGACATTTCTGGGTAGGAATGTATTAGATGCACTTAATGTTTACAATAATAAATACTTATTGACCCTTATCAACTCATAACAGTTCTTATACATCAACATAATTTCTCAATAATGTCAATGGAAAGGCAGCCCAAGTACACCAGTAAATCAGATTCTTTCTTAACCTCAATCATGATCTTTGGAATAATCCAAGAAGAATCCATCTGCTGTAGTGCTGAAGAAAGAGCTTTCATTAAATTAGCGTCTGTATTAATAAAAGAAACATATAATGAAAGCTTCAGAGCTTCATTTGTTTTGCATGGTTTTGATATTCACACATCTGTCTCAAATCTGTTACTGGTCCCATTCTTGTTCCTTTCGATTAATTCTCACATAACTTAGCTGCAAACAGATGGGGGTTGATATTAAGCCGAGGTCAAATCTGAGCCGAAGGTAGAGGTAGAAAAGGGGAAAATGGAGTGATGGATACAGGCCAATAATGGGTTACGAAATGCAGGAGACTGGAGATTGTGGGAAAGTCTAATTTCAACAGGGATGTTTCATTATCATTTTACTTCTGGGTTTCATGTCTCCAATGGGCATGAAAGGGTATCATACACATCCACATGATGCACAGTAGCGCAGTGGTTAGCACCGCAGCCTCACAACTCCAGAGACCCGGGTTCGATTCTGGGTACTGCCTGTGCGGAGTTTGCAAGTTCGCCCTGTGACCGCGTGGGTTTTCGCCGGGTGCTCCGGTTTCCTCCCACAGCCAAAGACTTGCAGGTTGATAGGTAAATTGGCCATTGTAAATTGCCCCTAGTGTAGGTAGGTGGTAGGGAATATGGGATTACTGTAGGGTTAGTATAAATGGGTGGTTGTTGGTCGGCACAGACTCGGTGGGCTGAAGGCCCTGTTTCAGTGCTGTATCTCTAAATAAATAAAATAAAAAATAAATTTCATGCCGACTATTTAAAAGGCCAATTCGGATGGAATTGTGAAGAGTTGGAGTCGGGAAGGGCGAAGGCTGAGCCCAGATTTAATGAGGCATTCTTTGATGTACTGCTTGGTGCAATGAGGGTTAGGAAGTCCTATTCTCCAGTAATAGCAAGAAAAGAAAACTGTTACTGTGACGAAGAAGGCGTGGCTAGAAACTATCAGCAGGAGTGGTGTTCAGTGGATTCAGTGCATGAAGTGGTTTAGTGACCTAACCATGTCAGGAAAGGTGAGCATAGCTGCTGATTCACCCCATCTTTCATTATGTCTTGTTAAGTATATACCATCACATCACTCCTCACACCTATTTAAGTTTCAGCAGCACCCATTGTTTTGTCTCAAAGCACTTCCTCACCTTCCCCCTTTCTCCATCCACTATGCAAATCCTTAAGTAATGTGACCTCAGTCAGCTCCACCGAATCTCAGCATACATCCTCAAATGGCACTGACAACATGTCCTCAAATACACGCCAGTGTTGCTAGGAATGTATCTGCTCGACAGTCACTTTCACCGAATTGACTGCATCCATTGAATGCACAAGTTCCATACAGACACCCTGTTGTGCTCCTTGCAGAATAAAACAGCAGAAAATACAAGAGACAGCCCAGAGGTGGGCCACCACAGATCATCCAGTTGGATGCAGAGCTGGAGGCCTTGGAGAAAATTGGGATATCAGCGTCCCTATACATTGGAGATGGTGAGACTCTGTCTTCACTCAGTGGATACTGTTCAAGAGTTAGGTGGACCTCAACTGGTGAAACACAGTTTACAAGTGAGGACGAGAAGAGGGTGGTGCTAGGCACAGCTGTGGAGAGTCCGCTTTGGAGGCCACAGTCCTCTCCAAGCACTGTTGGACAGAGACTGGAGCTCGGGGGTCATCAATGAAAAGGAGAATGACAGAGGGCCAGCAGCAAATGTGAGGTACTAGTAGTTCTGTCAGGCATATTCCACAGTATCAGAAAGAATGGAAGAATCCAGCTTAAGCATTTGTGGACTGACGTCACAGGCCATTTCAAGGATGTCATCTATTATAGAGTGGCCTCCTCTGTGGAACTTGAATTACAGCACGTTATTCCCCGCACACCCTGATGACAGCTATATAAACTATGGATGACAATATTTCTGCTGCTGTAAATAGGATATATACGTTAGCCACGACCTTACGAGGTGCCAGTGATCTTCTCCCAAGCTACTCTACCACAGAGAGATAACAGTTATGTGCCCTTGCCCAAGAGAGGGATGATGGTGAAAGGGGACATGGAAGTGGAAAATGTTTCCTTATTGCACCCATAGCTCCCTCCCCCATCTCAATCAGTACCTGACATGCTGTCTCCTCCCTTGATGGCAGACTCTGTCCCTGTGTAAGTGCAGGTGGAGCAGTCTTTGGTGGGCTTTCACAGGCTTCAACACCTAAAGATTGATGGCTGTCAGCATCTCAGAAAGCAAAGTAGGGATCAGAGCAGCCTGCATCTACTTCTGCTGGAGCTTCTGGAGTTGCACCACTTAGAAGCACAAAGGAAAGAAAAACGCTTTGTAGTTCATTGAGGTTATGCACATGGGTGTTTATGTTGTGTTAGTAAATGAGCAAAATATACATCACTGTCCACTGTTCACCATTCTTGCATGGCAAGTGCCAACTTGGGTCATCTGCTGCTTGGTGATATGAAGACATGAATTGACTAAGACAAACTGGTGCATGTGCAATGGGTTAAGTGGTTGGTTACAGGACTGCTTTGTGCCAGTGGTGGGGGGTGGTGGTAAAAGGATGTGATAGTTATTTTGGTCCAATGTAACTAACTGAAGCTTTGATCTATTAGACATCGCGAGCAGCAATGTCAGTGGTTGCTCTGGTGTTGGAAGCCCCCCCCGCCCCCCCTTCACCTCCACTCCAACAGAATCCTCATCAGATGTAGTACTAAGCAGCATGTTCGTGCTGCACGTCTACATCCTGCAGAACATTGAACACGTTTGTAGGGACCCTTACTGCCAAGCACTGAAGAGCACCTCCAGACCAGGCCATGCACCTGAAGCGCATTTGGAGTCTACCAATGAATTGCTTGAGACAACATTTGGTTCTCATATGGCTCACGCTGTAGCATTTTTGGTGGTTATTGGTGGGGATCCTCAGAGGTGTCATTAGCGAGGTTTGAAGAGGGTATCTTTGGTCACCTAGCAGCAACCCTTTAAGGTTGGTTCTGGGTACCAACAGGTTGGGAAAGTTGGAGTGCTTCAGTATGAAAGCATCATGGAAGCTCCCAGGGAACCTGGCGCAGACCCTCATAAATCTTTTCTTGAGGTTAAACATCAGCTGAACATTGATGGGATGAGATCCTTTGTGGTTGACAAATGCTTCTGGTTGATTCTTCAGTGCTTAGATTGCCATGTGTGTTCAATTAATGGCATCCTGCCTCTGTAGGAAGCTAGCCAGAGATGTAAATCCAAGGCCACTCATTCCAGCTATTGGCATCATGAGGGAAGTTTACATACCTTCTAGCCCTGGCAAACAATTCATCAGTCACCTGGTTTATGCAAAACCCTCAATACATCTTCAGTAGCACACTGGAAGGAACCAGGCAAAAACATTTACAACTTGATGACTTGCACAACCAGTGGTAATGTGTGGGCACTAGATCCAGCTGATAGCAGACCTTCTTCTAGGATGCTGCAGTTGTCTGTGACCACCTGACGTGACAATCTCAGCTTTTGGAAGCACTGCTCTTCATAGGTGTGAAGGAAGCCGAACCTCAGTTATGTGGGCTACGCTTCCTGTGAACTCAACCCTTCCATTGCTTCCCTCGCTGTTGTACACCTGTGGCTCCCTCCACAGCACACCACTACTGCTGCTTTGTATGCTAACTGGACTTCAGATGAAGAAGACATTCAAAAGCCATGAAACCATCCATCTGTATCTGCTTCTCCCATTTACACCTCCTCTGGACACATCTTTTGTTTCTTTACTTGTCTCATTTCCATCTCCTTTTGCCTTGCACCATATTCCCTTCTGTAATTTAATCTCTGCTGCCTTCTACCTTATCGTAGATTTTCCCTTTTGTTCTTCCCCTTTCTCTTTCCTTGTTACTATACTTGTTTAACACTTGTTGCATATCTAACTTTTTCCAGTTCTGACTAAATCATTGACCTGAAATGGTAACTGTTTCGCTCCCAAAGGGCGGCAGCGTGGCACAGTGGTTAGCATCACAGCCTCACAGCTCCAGAGACCCGGGTTCGGTTCTGGGTACTGCCTGTGCGGAGTTTGCAAGTTCTCCCTGTGACCTTGTGGGTTCCCTCCGGGTGCTCCTGTTTTTTCCCACATGCCAAAGACTTTCGGGTTGATAGGTAAATTGGCCATTGTAAACAAATTGTCCCTAGTGTAGGAAGGAGAATTGAGGGAAGGCGGGGATGAGAGAGGAAAAATGGAATTAATGTAGGGTTAGTATAAATGGGTGATTGATGGTCGGCGCGGACTCAGTGGGCCGAAGGGCCTGTTTCTGTGCTGTATCTCTCTATGCTGTCAGACAGATGCTGAGTATTTCCAGCATTTTCTCTTTTTAAATTTAGTATCCACAGTATTTTGCTTTTGTATGACATCCATTCTAATGTTCTGTGTGAACATCTCCAAACTGTACAAATAAGTCTCTCGCAGCAAGTTCTCCTACCAAACTGTTTGCCAGAGGGAACCGAGAAAGCAGCTATGAGAACTGAGACTTAATTCATATCAGGACTCCTGACTTTAACTTTCCCTGTGAAGTGCTGCTCAATCATCCCTCTGTTTCAGTGATAAGTTTCCAGAACTCTGGGAAACCTGTGCAGGAGACATTAATTTCAAATCACTGCTAAAAGAGCCTAATTTAAATTATTATAGCTATGGACCAGCCACGCCAGAGTCGGTTATTTGTACGTTCTGATATTCACCACTGTTAAAATGGGAACAGGTGTGTGTGTGATGGCATGGGGTAAGGTTTCACAAACTTAACGATTTAACACCCGCTTGCCTGTTGTGGAGGGGGTTAAATTACCCTCTATAGGCACCCAAACATTTGGTGTAATTGTGCCTTAAAGACCTAGCCTAAATGACCTGCCGTGAGACTGTAGAGATTAGATAGGCCACCCGCTTTAAATTCAACAGCAGATATTCTGATCCAGTCAGTTTCCTCACAGGGTGGCTTAGGTTAAAATTACCTTCTCAATAAAACAGAGCTCTCGCACCACAGTGGTGTGCTGTGCAGTGCACAACCTCGCCATAGAGAGCCATGCATTTGGAGGAGGCACAGCAGAGGTCCTGATTGTAAGAAGGAAACAGGAAACGGAGGGAATGCCTTTCAGCTGGAGATATGCTGGGTCAGTTAATTCTGGTGGCCTGCTTATTCCCCTTCCTACCAGTTCTTGCTACATCCTTCACCAGTGCCTTCATTCTGCATTAAAGAACATTCAAATTAAACAGATAACTTCTATATTGATGACGTACTGTAAATAGACTCTGCATTGAATCTCAATGCAGACCAAAATGGCAAATGTGATAAAGGTAACTAATTTTGCAAATGCAACAATTTTCTATCATTCATCTTTCAAGTTAACAAACTCCTAGTGCTTTTGTTAAAAGCAGGTTTACAAACTCTCCTGTTGCTCAGGGCTGCTCCCCGACTGGCTTCAACAAAGTTGGTAGTAGGTGGCTGTTCCTCATGTTGAGATCTTCGAATTTTTAAACTTAAACAAAGCCAATTACTTAGGTATGAGGGGAAAGTTGGCTACGGTTGATTGGGTAAACAGACTAAAAGGTATGGTGGTAAATAAACAGTGGGCAACATTTAAAGCAACAATTCAAGATGTTCAACAAAAGTACATTCTATTAAAAAACAAAAACTCAGCAAGAAAGATCCATCCGTGGCTTACTAATGAGGAAGTTAAGGATAGTATTAAATTAAAAGAAGAGGCTTATAATGTTGCAAAGAATAGTAGTAAGCCTGAGGGCCTGGAGTGTTTTAGAAACCAGCAAAGGGCCAACCAAAAGTTGATAAAAAGGGAAAAAAATAGAATGACAGTAAACTAGCCAGGAATATAAAAACCGATTGTCAGAACTTTTACAAAATATATAAAAAGGAGAGTTGCTAAAGTAAATGTTGGTCACTTAAAAGGCAGAAACAGGAAAAACTATTATGGGAAATGAAAGAGACATGGAACAAATATTTTGTGTCTGTTTTCTCACAAGTTATATACCAGAAATAGAGGGTAACTTAGCGCCTAATAAGAGTGAGGAAATTAAGGTAATTGATATCAACAGAGAAAAAGTGCTGGAAAAACTTAAGGGACTAAAATCTGACAAATCCTCAGGATTTGATGGCTTACATCCTAGGATTCTAAAAGTGGTCGCTGCAGACATAGTGGATGCGCTGGTTATGATTTTCCAAAATTCTCTAGATTCTAGATTGGTCCCAGCGCATTCGAAGTTATCAAATATAACACCCCTCAAGAAAGGTGGGAGAGAGAAAATACGGAACTACAGGCAGTTAGCCGGACAGGTGCTGGAATCTATTATTAAGGAAGTCTCAACAATGCACTTAGAAAATCATAACAAAGACAAAATGGTTTTACAAAAGGAAAATCATGTTTGACAAATTTATTACGTTTTTTTTGAGGATGTAACTAGTAGGGTAAATAACCAGTAGATGCAGTATAATTGGAATTCCAAAAGGCATTCAATAAGGTGCCACACAAAAGGTTAATATGCAAGATAAGGGCTCATGGAGTTGTGGGGTAATATATTAGCAGGAGTACAGGATTAATTAGCAGACAAGAAGCAAAGAATAGGGATAAACAGGGCATTTTCATGTTGGCAGGCTTAAGTTATTGAGTAAAATAAAAGCAAAATACTGCGGATGCTGGAAATCTGAAATAAAAACAAGAAATGCTGGAAATACTCAGCAGGTCCGGCAGCATCTGTGGAGAGAGAAGCAGAGTTAACGTTTCAGGTCAGTGACCCTTCTTCAGAGCTAGCAGATATTAGAAATGTGAAAGGTTTTAAGCAAGTAAAGTGGGGGTGGGGCAAGAGATAACATAGGAGAAGGTGTAGCCAGGACAAGGTCACAGAGAATGACTGACCAGAAGGTCATGGAGCAAAGGTAAACAATATGTTAATGTTGTGTCGAAAGACAAAGCATTAGCACAGATAGGGTGTTAATGGACTGAAAACTGAACAGCCACACGCACAAACATGAAAAAAGTGGGTAGGCAAACTGAGCAAGCTAAGATAAAATAAAATAAAAAAAATAAAAATTAAAAAGGAAAAATAACTAAAAATAAAAGTAAAATGGTGGCGGGGGGGGGGGGGGGCCTGAAATTATTGAACTCAATGTTCAGTCCGGCAGGCTGTAGTGTGCCTAATCGGTAAATGAGATGCTGTTCCTCGAGCTTGCGTTGATGTTCACTAGATCCCAATCCCTTCGGAATGCTGACAGGGGAAGATGTGTTTGGTAGTGGCACCACACTGGAGGTGGCGGAAATGGCGGAGGATGATCCTTTGGAGATAAAGGCTGATTGGGGTGGAAAGTGAGGAGGGCATTCCGAAGGGATCATTCCCTCCGCGACACCCTGGTCCACTCCTCCATTACCCCCACCACCTTGTCCCCTTCCCATGGCACCTTTCCCTGCAATCGCAGGAGGTGTAATATCTGCCCATTTACCTCCTCTCTCCTCACTATCCCAGGCTCCAAACACTCCTTTCAGGTGAAGCAGCGATTTACTTGTACTTCTTTCAATGTTGTATACTGTATTCACTGCTCACAATGTGGTCTCTCCTCTACACTGGGGAGACCAAACGCAGACTGGGTGACCGCTTTGCGCAACATCTCTGTTCAATCCAAAAGCATGACCCCAAGCTTCCGGTTGCTTGCCATTTCAACACTCAACCCCGCCCCCGCTCTCATGCTCACATCTCTGTCCTGGGATTGCTGCAGTGTTCCAGTGAACACCAACGCAAGCTCGAGGAACAACATTTCATTTACTGATTAGGCACACTACAGCCTGCCGGACTGAACATTGAGTTCAATAATTTCAGAGCACGTCGGGCCCCCCATTTTACTTTTATTTTTAGTTATTTTTTCTTTTTAATTTTTTTGTGCTTATTTTATTTTATCTTACTTTGTTCAGTTTGCCTACCCACCTTTTTTCCTTTTTTTCATGTTTGTGCTTGTGGCTGTTCAGTTTTCAGTCCATTAACACCCTATCTGTACTAATGCTTTGTCTTTCAATAGACCATTAACATATTGTTTACCTTTGCTCCAGGACCTTCTGGTTGGTCATTCTCTGTGACCTTGTCCTAGCTACACCTTCTCCTTTGTTATCTCTTGCCCCGCCCCCACTTTACTTGCTTAAAACCTTTCACATTTCTAATATCTGCTAGTTCTGAAGAAGGGTCACTGATCTGAAACGTTAACTCTGCTTCTCGCTCCACAGATGCTGCCAGACCTGCTGAGTATTTCCAGCATTTCTTGTTTTTATTTATTTAGTGGAGTGCTGGTCCCTCAGCTATTTATAATCTATATTAATAACTTAGATGAAGAGAAAGAGATGAATGTATCTAAGTTTGTTGATGATACAAAGCTAGGTGGGAAGGCAAGCTGTGAGGATACAAGGAGAATGCAAAGAGGTATAGACAACAAGGTGGCAGATGGAGTACAACGTGGGGTTGTGGGAGGTTATTCACTTGCTCGCAAGAATAGAAAAACAGAAATTTGTTTAAAAAGGTGTGAAACTTGTAAATGTTGATGTACAGAGGGACTTGGGTGTTCTTGTACAATACAAAGTTAGCATGCAGATGAATCAAGCAATGATGATGCCAAATGGCATGTTGGCCTTTATTGCAAGGGGATTGGAGTATTCGAGTACAAGACGTGTTCCTACAATTGTACAGGGCTTTGGTGAGACCACACGAGGAGTACTGTGCCTGGTTTTGTCGCCCATATTTAGGGAAGAATGTACTTGCATTGGAGGCGGTACAGCGAAGGTTCACTAGTTTGGTCTGTGGGATGAGAGGGTTGTCTTATGATGAAAGGCTGAGCAAATTGGGTCTATATTCTCTGGAGTTTAGAAGAATGAGAGGTGAGCTCATTGAAAAGTACAAGATTCTGAAGTAGCTTGACAGGGTAGACCCTGGCGGGTTGTTTCCACTGGCTGGGGAATCTAGAACACGGGGACACAGTCTCAGGATAAGGGGCCAATCATTTAGGACTCAGATGAGGAGAAATATTTTTCACTCAAAGGGTTGTAAATCTTTGGAATTCTCTAATCCAGAGGGTAGTGGATGCTCCATCGTTGACTATATTGAAGGCCGCGATAAGACAGATGTTTGATCTCTCAGGGAAACAAGGGATATGGAGAGCGGGCAGGAAAGCGGAGTTGAAGCCGAAGATCAGCCATAATTGTATTGACTGGCAGAGCAAGTTTGACGGGCTGTATAGTATACTCCTGCTCCTATTTGTTATGGTCATGACCGGTAACTTCCGGATTCATGACCTTGGGTCCCCAGTTATAGACTGCTGCCGCGGCAGTCTGGCCCAACTAACTTGCTGGCACCATGGCCCATATTGGTTTTGGGGTGGTGAAGGAGCAAGTATGCTGATATCCTGAGAAAGGGCAACATGTACTTCTCCCATTGCGTCACTGTTACTCTGTGGATCTAAGGCTCATCACTTATGAAAGGCCTTATCTGTTCCAATCAGTCCAAGATGGACACCTGTCTCTCCAAGGTAAATTCCAAAGCCTTCATGTAGCCATTTGACATTCCACCAAAGCTACATAGGCTGGTGACACTTCTTCCTTTGACAGAGTCCTGTTGTAGTGCTCACACTCTTCAGGGTGGACTGCAGATTGCTGATGCCATGTGAAATGAGACCACACAGGCCTCCTCCATACTTTCAGTCATAGTGCTGAAACTCTTGGCCTTCTAATACCTCGTACAGCTGCTTGTGGGAGGCCAAT
Source organism: Heterodontus francisci (assembly GCF_036365525.1). NCBI lineage: Eukaryota > Metazoa > Chordata > Chondrichthyes > Heterodontiformes > Heterodontidae > Heterodontus > Heterodontus francisci. The sequence continues at coordinate 46,114,982 of NC_090375.1, forward strand.
ATTTTCCTTTCATGGTTGGGCCCTTGAAGTCCTCATCTCTATCCTACTTAGCAGAGCAGAGTGAGAGGACCTCACCCTCTTCTGGGTCATCCTTGCACCTGTATTACTGGTGTAGTTTCACCATGTGTAGACCTCCCCACTTTGCTATCTAACCTAAGTGGAGTGCCACTGTCTAAGCTGGAGCCTGGAAGGGATGGAGCACATGATATTGTATACTTGAGGATTATCCTCTTCCAAGCTGTCTTCTTTAAGAGTCTCGTTGAAAAGGACTATAAAAAGAGAAAAAGAGTAAGAGTTAGGATGGCAAATAGAAGCTGGACATCAATACTTTTGAGAAGAAGAAGAAGTCACTGACCCGAAACGTTAACTTTGCTTCTCTTTTCACAGATGCTGCCAGACCTGCTGAGTGGTTCCAGCATTTTTTGTTTTTACTTTTGAGAATATAGCTTGCTGCTGATTTGCTGAGGTGAATGAAGGGCTATAAGTAATATGCAAGCACCCTACTCAGCTAAGTTGCCAGTTTCGCCTTAAACAATGCTTATAGTGGGTCATTGTTCGCCATGACTTCCTGCTCTGCTTGAGTGAGGGCTATAATGCTGGGTACTCTTCACTCAAGTCCCACTCTTGACCCTCTCACTCGTATTGTGCATTGTCTTCTCCTGCAGAAAGAGACGGTGAGAGTTAGTGAATAGTTGTTGAGAAGGTAAATGAAGAATTATGAATATGCATGCGCTAAAAGATGGAGAAGAAGCAAAATGGAATGAAGATGGGGAGGTAATGAATTTAAAGCCAAGTGGGTATAATGTAAATTAAGGACGGACTATTGCAAGGAGTTGATGGTTGTGCAAGAGTTAGGAATTGAGAAGAGAATAGTGTTCATGTGTAATGTGGAAAGCAAAGGAAGAGACGACTGCACGTGGAATGAGGAAGTGAAGTGCTGCAGTGTGTCCTTGTGCCTGTATACTGAATGATTTGACGAAGGAGAGGGAATTGTTGAAACCGCTGGTTGAGAGTATGACAGAAGTGGTGTTGGATGCTGTTGAAAGAACGACAGAAAAAAAGGCTGTACTCACCCTTGCTGCTCTAGTGAGGCCATCAAACCTTTTGTTTTACACTGACCGCTGGTCCTGGGGGGTGATGCTATTCGCACTGTCCAGGTCAGTCGACTTTGTCCAGACCTACTTAATAATGGTCTTGGATGCACTTGCAGCTGCTAGAGAATAGTTCCTCCCCGTCCTTGGCCTGACTTTCTCCACCAGGAACTCCAAGGATGAAACATAAAGACAGGGGTAGCCCTGCAACTCATTTCAGCTCCCATAATACTTACTGCAGTTGTTCATGAAAAAATGAAAGGAATGCAACCTTGCCTTAAAAGGAGAATCCCAGCTTTAAACATGGGATGGGAGGAGGATTGTTTAGTGCATAAACTAGTTGGGCCGAATAGTCTGTTTCTGTGCTGTAATTTCCAAGTAATATTCTTCATATGAAACAGCTAATGCAAATTTCTCATTATTCAACTAGCAGAAACTAAAATACATACTATAACAACTATTTGGGAGTCTCAAGGTAATGAAATTGCAATATGCATCAAGACATTACTCACCATATGATTCATAGGACTCCTGACTGGTTCCATGTCCATAATCATAGTAATCAGATGCGCTGTAAAAGAGAAAGTTAAGTATCAGACAAGTTTGACTAAATTATCTACTGTCTTTCTATGTGAACTCAAGAAACAAGAACAATGTCGTAACTAGAAACTTTCAAAGCATCAATGTTTTAAAACAATCATCAAATGATACAGCAGTGGTAAATATACTTTGTATTTAAACAAATTGTTAGCCCTTTTCTCAGCAGATTTGTGCTGTTTTTGTAAAAACAAATTAAGTTAAACACAGCTATTGTGAATCAAGATCTAAAAGCAGAGTTTTCACTAAAAGAGGTTCCAATAATTCAAAAGATGTGTTTGCATTGCCATGAGGAGAGGTCATAATAATTTCCCTCAGGCATCAGTTACAATGTGTACATTATATTTTCCTGAACAGTAGAACCCAAATAGTTAAACAGAAGAAAGCTTGCAAGACCAGCGGACTTACATTTTTAATACAAATCTATCTCAGATCCATATAAAATTCAAGATTTCTTTGGAACAAGTAAAAGCAGTTATAATGGAGAGGATTAACTTGTTTCAAAGGGAGCTGCAATGGTGGTTATCGGAGTAAGTATGATCTACACTCCATGTAACATTAAAGATTTTGGGGAGGATCGAATATCATCTGGACAAGGTTGACAAGAGTTAAATATTAGAGATGCAATGAGAGGAATAGAATAAATAGTGCAAGTTCTGCACTAGATGTTGGATTTCTAGGTAAACAACTTTATTTCATTCCATGTGTTCCTATACATTTTTAAAATCAAATCAAATCAGGAGAACAGTGAATTTGGTGCACGGATCACCACACCCAATTCTATAACTGTAGCTTCACAGAATGCAATCTGTGTTTTTAGTTTCTCAACTGGAGCACCAACAACTGGTGAAAAAAAATGTCACCTGAATGAATAGGGCAGGGAGGACGAAGTACTCATTCCATCCACAGTGTTGCAATATAATAAAAATAATTGAGCTTGAACATGCACTATGAAGATTTACATTATCAGAATATTTAAACAATCCATTTTAATCAATACAAGTAGCTATTAACATATGTGGTAGTGACCTTGATTAATTTGTAACTGCACTCAACAGACTTCTTTTTAAACTATCAGAAAAGAGGTTGGGAAAGTTCCTTCATTCAAAAAACAGAGCCAGCAGGCTGTACCATGTTGCACATTTGAAACATTCTGCAAAATAACTCCTGATAGACACATGATTCTCAGCTTTTCACAAATTGTGCTCATTTTGACCTCAAACATTTTGGCATCCAGTAAAGCTGTAATGCATTTTCCACTCGGAAATTACATTGTTCTATTTCTTTACTTGAGACTTGAAGCAAATGGAATAACACTCAAGATATAGTGCCAAATTATTTTTCTTTTTTTTTTTAAAACACGACAAGCTGAGGAAGGGGAGAAGAGCACAAAGCTTTCTCATAGGACGGTAATAAAGAGGGAATGAAAGAAACCTGAAAATGATCAAGTTACCAAAGCCACATGGCTAATTGCAGAATAGCATTATTGGTCTGGTCTCTCAGCTGAGGAATGGTGGACTTCGAAAAGCTTGGAATGAGAAAAGTCTGTTGATCCAGTCAAACTCGCTCCTTTCACAGTTCATGTAGTATCTCCTTAGTCACGAATCCTTTGGCCTTGATATTAATGAGAGGGCAGAAGGGGTGAGGGGGATTAAAAAGTGAAAATGTTGGAAACACTCAGCAGGGCAGGCAGCATCTGTGGAGAGTGCAAAATAGTTAACATTCCAGGTTGATGACCGTTCATCACATGAAATGTCATAGATCTAAAACATTAACTCTGTTTCTTTCCTCCATAGATTCTGCCTGATATGTTGAGTATTTCCAGCATTTTCTGTTATCCAGCATCCATAGTATTTTGCTTTTATAAAGGTGAAGAGGAGCACAGTTGTGGGCAGAGAACCCAGCAAGGCTGGAGATGTGGAGGCCCTGCTGCATTGAACAGCAAGGCATTATTTGAAGAACACCTCGCTAACTCCCGCCCGACACTTAGACAGATGTGACTGCCAGCTGACAAACAAGAATATGAATTTAGCACAACTGGAAGCTTTAACAGGGAACTTGTGGCGATGGCTCCCAGTAGCCACTAGAAGGGGGGCTCTGCAAGAGATCAGAGGTTCCAGTGAGTGGCAGGTGGTTAAAATCAGAACCTTCAACTCTCCTTGTACCAGCCAAGCTCTCTAATCTCCTAACCCTCAAGTGAATGAAATGAATGCATTAATATCTATATAACCCTCAAACCTCTTTATTGACAATGATCTGGTTCCTTGTTAAAGTTTCACAATCCAGTGTAACTATTTTTCTTGTTGTCGGTTCCATATAACTGTCCCTAAACTTGTTTGAGGCTTGTCAATTTTTAAGGGTATCCTGAGATATACAAGACTAGAAATTCAGTTGCAACATGGCGAACAGAAAACAAAAGCTTAGTATGAGCCGCAACTGCGTGGCCCACCATTATCAATTAACCAAAAAATAAAATCAGCATGCAGTATCCATACAAGAAACAGACATTCTAAAACTTTGCATATGCTGGCTGCACTCAGGAAAACTAAGTCTACATGAGGCCTAACAGGCAATTCTAAGGGACTTCTGCACACTTATGGAACATGCAAGTCAGGAAGAATAGGAATGGGTCCTCCACCCATCCCAATTGCCCACATTCAAAGAACATGCGCTGCTGCTGGCTGCTTCCCCCCACTGCCCCATAGCAGCTACAACCTGCCTCCCTAATCCTAACTGTTACATTCCCCACAGCTACCTCCCCTGAATCACCTTAGCTACCTCCCCTGGTCACCCTTATACCTCCACTTTCTTGGTCGCCAACACCCCACCCTTCCTCACTTACTTGAGGGTCACAGCAGACCCACCTTCAATCACGCTTCACCTGCAAGCTGCATGTTGCTCTCAGCAGCTCAGTGTAGATGCCACCTGAGCAGCAATATCAGAGGCTTATTGGGCCCACCTTTTAGGTGAAAAGGACTGTTTCCTGTGCCCCACGCACCCTGAAAGAGGCACTATTGATCTTTTTTTTTAAATCAGCAACAGTTATCAACAAGTGTGCCAATTCCTGATGCACTCCACCTAGTTGAATATGAAGACATATATAAAATGGATTAGCTCAGACATTAATATTCACCAGAGTTCAGAAGAGTGAGGAGGGATCTCATAGACACCTATAAAATTCTAACAAGACTTGACAGGGTAGATGCAGGAAGGATGTTCCCGATGGTGGGGGAATCCAGAACCAGGGGTCATAGTCCAAGGATATGGGGTAAACCTTTCAGGACTGAGATGAGGAGAAATTACTTCACCCAGAGCCTGTGGAATTCGCTACCACAGAAAGCAGTTGAGGCCAAAACATTGTATGTTTTCAAGAAGGAGTTAGATATAGCTCTTGGGGCGAAAGGGATCAAAGGATATGGGGAAAAAGCAGGAACAGGTTACTGAGTTGGATGATCAGCCATGATCATAATGAATGGCGGAGCAGGCTCGAAGGGCCGAATGGCCTACTCCTGCTCCTATTTTCTATGTTTCTAATAAACAGTCTGAGGTAAGCAGCCCGCAATTCCTTACACCTTTGAAATTCTACTTCAGTATAGATGCACATTTAAGGTGGTCAGGTCTTGATGAAACTCCCGCTTACATTACGGACTGGTAACACTCCTAAGCTTCTTGCACAGAAGAAAGTCAAGAACTTGCAGTGTTGAATAATGGATAACCTGTATTATATTGTGAAGCTGGGATATTCTGGATGAACTAAAAGGATACTGGAGGCAAAGTCTATCAGCCTGCAATCTGAATTCCCTGGTACACTATAAGCAGACTTTATTATTAAAATTCGGTCACTCTTTCTGCAGCTGTTTGAGTTGTTAACATGTTTTGCTTGCCCTTGGCAGCTGTCAAAACCACCGACATGCTCAAACAGTAATGTAGAATTCTTCATTGTCACTGACATGAGGTGACTGGCTGACAACCTGTCATGCATTTAAGCATTTGGTGAGGTTATCAATCGAGTCCAGACGGTCCTCACTACAGCTTAAATATATGGTATGCAGCCAATCAGAATACTGGATTTTCAACACAGATCTAATTGTAACATTTTAAACTGATGATCCTAACCCTGGAAGAAAAAGATGTGGAGCCTGATTTTTTTTTTTTACACTAGCTACAATGGGCACCAGAACATTGTGATCCACATCATACAATTTGCACACAAATACAATAACTTACTCTTTTTCTTATGGCTGATGTAGATATGGAAGGACAACTATAATTTTACATTCCAGTAGTTGAGCCAAATAATTGTGTCAGGAGTAGTGCAATGCATGCTGTGATGCTTCCTTTGTACTTCTGAATCCAGCTGTAAGTCATTATATGTTGCATCTTTTTCAACTTTCCATTTATTTATCTGCCATACTTTGTGTGCATGCAGTTTACGACTGCTCATGAGCTTCTCGGACGATCGAAGCCAGGGATCTTCTGCATCGGGTCTTTCATGAGATGTTTGCTTGTGACTTCTTGTGAACTCCATTCAGCTTTTCAAGCTTCATCAGGGTTGAAGGCACATGGTCAAAGGTTAAGCGTGTGGGTCCACAAGTGCTTGTGTAACTTCAAGCAGTGTTGAGAAATGTTGTTGAGGTCCTGGTGGTTGGGAAGGCACCTGTTATCCTTGATTTGCTAGACTTTCTGGAGGGTTGTTGCATTGAGGAGAATGGATGGGGGAAAAAGAGATGTGATAGCACAGGCAGCCAGGTTGTTGGGGTTTTCTTGACAACTCCAGTGATACACAGCTGTGCAGTGTTGATTTGGACATCAACAAGTCAAGCATTTCTGATCCATACTGGTGCATAGTACTCAGCTCCAGACTACACGAGGATGATGTCCGATGCACTGATTCTGATGCTCCCCAGCTTCTGCCAGCTAGTTTCTGGACCAGACTGACCCTGGTCTTTGACTTGGCGGCTACCTTCTTCAAGTGGTTGTGGAGGCTAATGTGTGGTCCAGATTCACTCAGATAGGTCAGAATGGGGTCGTGTCGTAAAGTATTGCCGCAGAAGGTCACTTTCAGTGTGTGCTGTTATCAAGACGGAATGCAGTGACTGTTATTTTGTGGGGGTTTGGCTTGAACTTCCTTTTCCGGAAATATTCCTCCATGGTGTTTAGATCCCTGTTTAAGATAGATGTGATGTCACTGAAGGTGGCTGCTGCTGTTGCCAGGGCAAGATCATCTACTTATGCAAATCTGTGCAACCTCATTGGCGACACGTTGCTCGCGCAGACATTGAAGAGTGTCGGTGTTGAGTATTGAGCCTTGTGGCAGTCCACTGTTGAAGAGCTGGGACAAGCTGACTTTATCGCCCAAATGTACATGCAGCTGTCTATTGCTCAGCATCTCCATAGCCAGGTGTAGTTTTTTTGAGGCAGGGATGATCCTTGCATGGTTCAGCATCAGTCCTTTAATCGAGACCTCATTGTAAGCCAATAACAGGACTACAAAAGCTGCACTAGGCTTGGATTTCTTTGGAATCCTTGGTGTCCGTTGCAAGGGCCAAAACCTAGTCGCAGCAAATGCAATTAGGCAGGAAACCTGCTTGTTCTCTGGAGATCACTGAAACAATAAGAGAGTTAATCCTCTGGAGGATGATGTATTCCAGGAGTTTATAGGTCACACACAGGATTGATACCGGCCTATAGTTTCCAGGGTGGTTGGTCGACTTGCCTGGTTTGGGTATGGTAATGACCAGTGCCGCCTCCCATGCTTCCAGGATGCATCCGAATTCCAGGCATTGATTTACAGGTTCACCAGCCATTGGAGTCCCTTTGGGCCTAGTGGCGGTGGCGTAGTGGTGATGTCACTGGACTAGTAAACCAGAGGTCCAGGTTATTGTTCTGGGGACATGGGTTCGTATCCCACCATGGCAGATGGTGAAACTTGAATTCAATTAATCAATCTGGAATAAAAAGCTAGTCTAATGGTGACCATAAAACCATTGTTAATTGTTGTAAAAGCCCACCTGGTTCACTAATGTCCTTTAGAAAGAAATCTGCTGTCCTTACCTGGTCTGGCCTACATGTGACTCCAGACCCACAGCAATGTGGTTGACTCTTAACTACCCTCTGAAATGGCCTAGCAAGCCACTCAGTTGTATCAAACCGCTATGAAGTCTAAGAGAAGCAATGAAACCACCCGACATCGACCTTGGTGCTGGTAACGACAACGGCAAACACAGGCCTGTCGGCCCTGCAAAGTCCTTCTTTGGCTTGTGCCAAAATTGGGAGAGTTGTCCCACAGACTAGTCAAGCAACAGTCTGACATAGTCATACTCACAGAATCATACCTTAGAATGTCCGAGACACCACCATCACCATCCCTGGATATGTCCTGTCCCACCGACAGGACAGACCCACCAGAGGTGGCGTCACAGTAGTATACAGTCAGGTGGGAGTGTTCCTGGGAGCCCTCACCATTGACTCTGGACCCCATGAAGTATCATGGTATCAGGTCAAAAATGGGCAAGGAAACGTTTTGCTGATTACCACCTACAGCCATCTCTGCACCCTCTCATCCCCCAACCACCTCGGCTGATAAATCAGTTGAACACCAATTGAAAGAAGCACTGAGGGTACCAACGTACACTGGGTGGGAGACTTCAATGTCTATCACGAAAAGTGGCTCAGTAGCACCACTACTGACTGAGCTGGCCAAGTCCTAAAGGACATAGCCGCTAGACTACGTCTGAGGCAGGTGGTGAGGGAACCAACAAGAGAGGAAAAACCTACGTGACCTCGTCCTCACCTATCTACCTGTCGCAGATGCACTGGAGTGACCAACACGTAGTCTTTGTGGAGACCAAGTCCTGTCTTCACATTGAGGATACTCACCATTGTGTTGTGTAGCACTACCACCGTACTAAATGGGATAGATTTCGAACAGATCTGGCAACTCAAAACTGGGCATCCATGAGGCACTGTGGGCCATCAGCAGCAGATGACTTATATTCAACCACAATCTGTAACCTCACGGCCTGGCTTATCCACCACTCTACCATTACCATCAAGCCGGGGAACCAACCCTGGTTCATTGAAGAGTGCTGGAGGGCATGCCAGGAGCAGCACCAGGCATACCTAAAAATGAGGTGTCAGCCTGGTGAAACGACAACACAGGACTTCTTGCATGCCAAATAGCGGAAGCAGCATGCGATAGACAGGGCTAAGCGATCCCACAACCAACGGATCAGATTCAAGCTCTGCAGTCCTGCCACATCCAGTTGTGAATGGTGGTGGACAACTAAACAACTAACAGGAGGAGGCTTCACAAACATACCCATCCTCAACGACAGGGAACCCAACACATCAGTGCAAAAGACAAGGCTGAAGCAGTTGCATCCATTTTCAGCCACAAGTGCCGAGTGGATGATCTATCTCGGCCTCCTCCTGAGGTTCCCTGCATCACAGATGCCAGTCTTTAACCAATCCAAATCACTCCACGTGAAATCAAGAAACGGCTGAAGCACTGGATACTGCAAAAGCTATGGGTCCTGACAACATTGCGGCAATAGTGAAGACTTGTGCTCCAGAACTTGCCGTGCCCCTAGCCAAGCTGTTCCATATATAGCTACAGCACTGCCATCTACCAGGCAATGTGGAAAATTGCCCAGGTATGTCCTGTACACAAAAAGCAGGACAAATCCAAACCGGCCAGTTGCCATCATATCTGTCTACTCTCAATCATCAGCAAAGTGATGGATGGGGTTGTCGACAGTGCTATCAAGCAGCACTTACTCAGCAATAACCTGCTCAGTGATGCTCAGTTTGGGTTCCGCCAGGACCACTCGGCTCTGACCTCATTATAGCCTTGGTTGAAACATGGACAAAAGATCTAACTCGAGGTGAGGTGAGAGTGACTGCCCTTGACATCAACGCAGCATTTGACAGAGTATGGCATCAAGGGGCCCTAGCAAAACTGGAGTCAATGGGAATCAGGCAGGAAAGGAAGATGCAGGTCAATCATCTCAGTCCCAGGACATCACTGCAGGAGTTCTTCAGAGTGGTGCCCTATGCCCAACCATCTTCAGCTGCTTCAGCAATGACCTTCCCTCCATCATAAGGTCAGAAGTGGGGATGTTCATTGATGATTGCACAATGTTCAGCACTATTCATGACTCCTCAGATACTGAAGCAGTCTGTGTCCAGATGCAGCAAGACCTGGACAACATCCAGGCTTGGGCTGATAAATGGCAAGTGACATTCATGCCAGGCAATGACCATCTCAAAGAAGAGAGAATTTAACCATCTCCCCTTGATGTTCAATGGCATTACCATCACTGAATCCCCCACTATCAACATCCTGGGGGATTACCATTGACCAGAAACTGAACTGGACCAGCTACATAAATGCTGTGGCTACAAGAGCAGGTCAGAAGCAAGGAATTCTGCAGCGAGTAACTCATCTCCTGTCTCCCCAATGCCTGTCCACCATCTACAAGGCACAAGCCAGGAGTGTGATGGAATACTCTCCACTTGCCTGGATGGGTGCGGCCCCAACAACACTTTATATGCTCGACACCATCCAGGATAAAGCAGCCTGCTTGAGTGGCATACCATCCACCACCTTCAACATTCACTCCCTTCACCACTGATGCACAGCGGCAGCAGTGTGCACTATCTACAAGATGCACTGCAGCAACTCACCAAGGCTCCTTTGACAGCACCTTCCAAACCTGTGACCTCTAGAAGGACAAGGACAGTAGATGCATGGGAACACCACCACCCTCAAGTTCCCCTCCAAGCCACACACCATTCTGACTTGGGAACTATATTGCCGTTCCTTCGCTGTCGCCAGGTCAAAATTCTGTATCTCCCTTCCTAACAGCACTGTTGGTGAACCTACACCCCAAGGAATGCAGCAGTTCAAGAAGGCAGCTCACTACCACCTTCTCAAGGGCAAGTAGGGATGGGCAATAAATGCTGGCCTAGCCAGCGATGCCCTCATCACACGAACGAATAAGAAAAAAGATCAGAGGTTACTTAATTAGAAACACAGTAGAATGTGTTTCCCAGTCTTTAAGCGACATCATCAAATCTGGTGTCTAATTCCAGTAAATGTCTGTAGCAAATGTTTATTTGTTATCCTGTAAATTATCTGTGCATGATAGCATTTATAACAAAAACCAGGAAATGGTAAAATTCACGTTTACGGACATCGGTGGAACATGAACAAAACCTATCAAAAGGAAAACTGTATTTAACTTTTACATAAAGCAGCATTTAGTAGTTTAGATAGATTTTCTTTACAAATGAGAACTTTGCACTGACAAGAGCCATCATTCAGTACTGTATCTAATAATTTATTGGGGGTATATCATAAAGCCTGAAGGCAGCTGAGCCCATTCCAATTTCTGACAATCTTGTCAGTAATGTTTTCCAACATTTCACTTATATGTCTGTAGTGCCTAAAAAAACCCAAAAGGGCAAAAGAAAACCTCCCATCTCGCCACCAACTGCCAAGCGATCTATAATTGGACTTTTAAAAAATACCAGTGGAAGATGAAAATAAAGCTTTTCTGAATTCTTATTCCGCCACTGAAAAAAACACCGACTGTACATAAGAACATAAGAACTCGGAGCAGGAGTAGGCAATTCAGCCCCTCGAGCCTGCCCCGCCATTCAATACGATCATGGCTGATCTCATCTCGGCCTCAACTCCACTTTCCTGCCCATTCTCCATAACCCTTCAACCCTTTACGAATTAAAAATCTGTCTATCTCCTCCTTAAATTTACCCAATGTCCCGGCATCCACCGCACTCTGGGGTAGTGAATTTCACAGACTCACGACCTTTTGAGACAAGTAATTTCTCCTCATCTCGGTTTTAAATCTGCTACCCTTATCCTGAAACTATGACCACTCGTTCTCGATTGCCCCACAAGAGGGAACATCCTCCCTATGTCTACTTTGTCAATCCCCTTAATCGTCTTATATACCTCAATTAGATCTCCTCTCATTCTTCTAAACACTAGAGAATAAAGGCTTAAACTGTTCAATCTCTCTTCATAAGACAAACCCCTCATCCCTGGAATCAATCTATTGAACCTCCTCTGAACTGCCTCCAATGCAACTAAATCCCTCCTCAAGTAAGGGGACCAAAACTGTACGCAATACTCCAGGTGCAGTCCCACTAATGCCTTGTACAGTTGCAGCAACACTTCCCTACTTTTATACTCTATTCCTTTAGCAATAAATGCCAAACTTCCATTTGCCTTCCTTATTACCTTCTGTACCTGCATACTAGCTTTCTGCGATTCATGCACGAGGACACCCAGATGCCTCTGCACCGAAGCACTCCTAAGTTTCTCTCCATTTAGATAATAATTTGCCTTTCTATTCTTCTGACCAAAATGGATAACCTCACACTTATCCACGGTAAACTCCATCTGCCAAATTTTGGGCCATTCACCTAACCTCTCCATATCCATTTGTAAATTTCTTATTTCTTTATTGCAACATACTATCCCACCTATTTTAGTGTCATCTGCAAATTTAGCTATAGTACCTCTATCCCTGCATCCAGATCATTAATATAGATTGTAAATAGTTGGGGTCCCCAAGGACTGAACCCTGTGGCACCCCACTAGTTACATCTTGCCAACCAGAAAAAGACCCATTTATCCCGACTCTCTGTTTTCTGTTGGTTAGCCAATCCTCTATCCAAGCTAATAAATTGCCCCAACTCCATGTGATCTTACCTTTTATATTAACCTTTTGTGTGGCACCTTATCAAATGCCTTCTGGAAGTCCAGATATACTACATTTACAGGATCCTCATTATCCACTTTGTTCGAAGAACTCTAGCAAATTAGTCAAACACCATTTACCCTTCATAATGGATTGCGTTTTGACTTTCTAAATGTTCTGTTATTACTTCCTTTATAATGGATTCGAACAATTTTCCAACAATAGATGTTAAACTAACTAGTCTATAGTTTCCTACTTTCTGCCTCCCTCCCTTTTTAAATAGGGTGTTATGTTAGCTTTTTTCCAATCCATTGGAACCTTTCCCGCATCCAGGGAATTTTGGAATATTATAACCAATGGATCCACCATCTCCGCTGCCACTTCCTTTAAGACCCTAGGATGGAGGCCATCAGGCCCTGGGGACTTGTCTGCCTTCAATCCCAATAGTTTGCTCAGTACTTTTTCCCTAGTGATGATGATTTTTCTAAGTTACTCTCTTTCTATAACCTCTGCTATTACCTGTTACTATTGGGATGGTACTAGTGTCCTCCACTGTGAAAACTGAGACAAAATACTGATTTAATGCCTCTGCCATTTCTGTGTTCCCCTCTATTAACTCCCCAGTCTCATCCTCCAAGGGACCAACATTCACTTTGGCTACTCTCTTCCCTCTTATATACTTATAGAAGCTTTTGCTATCCGTTTTTATATTTTGCCCTAGTTTTCTTTCATAATTTACCTTTGCTTTTTTTTATTACTTTTTTAGTAACCCTTTGTCCATCTTTAAAAGTTTCCCAATCTTCCAGCCTGTAATTGAAGCTTTTACTTTTTCCCCCATATAGCAAAGTAATCAGACATTGCTGGATAGCTATTTGATATAAAGTACTAATTTTAGAACTCAAGTTAAAGGTTTAGACTAGATTTAGTTCAAGTAACATACTTATAACATCTAAGTAAATCACAGTATCATGTTTCTGACATCAATGCCCCTTCCTGCCACAAGAATAGAGCTCAAGTCTTTAGTTTTAAAAACAGTTTTACACTGGTTTCTTTCCTGTGACCAGTCAAACTTGCCCATTCTAGAGCAATGGTCAACTTCAAAGTACTATTCTCAAGAACCAGAAGTTTGTATTACAGCCTTATATTGTCCTCCAGCATAACCAAAAAGTTCAGGATAAACTTATAAACTGCTCAAATTTAATTGATCTTTTACAATGTCTCATCAGATATGGATGGATTTGGAGTTAGTTCTCTGGAGTTCAGTGGGACTGGATATTCATATTTAAAATACCTAACCCATTTTCCAGGCGAAAGATCTCAGTATGTGAAATAACCCTACAGCCAGCAAGATTCTTGTTCAGTAGTGCTTCAACCAGTGAATCCAATTCATTTTCCTAAATTCCTAGACACAGCTATCTGTGTTCATACTTAGTATGGATTCAGTGCATAACACAAGTGCTATGAGATGCTGGCTAACACTTGACTTCTTTGGGACATCAATAGAAATGCTGACTAAAAACACAAGGAAGTGAGTTTATATGGCTAAGATTGTAGTTTTTTTTTGCAATATGCATGATTAAAGGGAAAAGAACAAGAGAAGGATGGTACTAGTCCTGATTTTTATTGAGCCCTCAAGCCTCTCCAAAGCCCACATCCTCTATGTTCCAAGGCACTAAGTCCAATACGGCCTGCTCAAGGTGTGTCTAATCTTCATCCAGGTCTGACTTATCCTGTTACAAGCATTCTTTCCCGCAAATCAGTAAGTTGTGAGAGATATAATTTTATTTTTTTATTTAGAGATACAACACTGAAACAGGCCCTTCGGCCCACCGAGTCTGTGCCGACCATCAACCACCCATTTATACTAATCCTACACTAATCCCATACTCCTACCACATCCCCACCTTCCCTATATTCCCCTACCACCTACCTATACTAGGGGCAATTTATAATGGCCAATTTACCTATCAACCTGCAAGTCTTTGGCTGTGGGAGGAAACCGGAGCACCCGGCGAAAACCCACGCGGTCACAGGGAGAACTTGCAAACTCCACACAGGCAATACCCAGAATTGAACCCGGGTCACTGGAGCTGTGAGGCTGCGGTGCTAACCACTGTACCACTGTGCCGCCCATGTAAGTTGAAAGATGGGGTGGGAAAAAAAAAAGTCAAATGGCCATCCTGTATCAAACTAACAGGCTATTTGCAAGAGAAACTTGCTTTAAGGGATCACCTTTCCAAATGATCAAGCAATCATAGTTGCAATTTAAAATGAGGAGATGCATTCTGCTGCAGTATGGGCATGAGTGTGAAGCGTGGGAAGAATTTATCTTACAGCATCAGTGAAGAAACATTGGGCTGGATACTTTCCTCATCCACTTTACATAGTACAATACTAAATAGCCTTATCTTTATAACCTTCCAGAGAACTATAATTTGTTTTTTCATCTGCTTCTAAGTCCTGTGGATTCACTGTCAGTCATCAGCAGGAGGTAATGGGATTGCCTATGAGGGCAACTCTCATTTGTTGCACTTCTTCCACAAGGAACTCCAAACAGACACGTGAAAATACAGATTACTTGCTCCTTGCTCTAGCCATTTCTTTGGTTCTGATGGGCCAAAATTAATGTGGTCATCTACAACATTTGAGAGCCACAGCTACACACACTAACCTGCCCACCTTTGACAGCAAACTCGCAAAGTCAGGTCCAATCCATGCAAATATAGATGAACTGATCTTGGTAAAGAGGTTCTGCAAGTTAAGGCTCTCTCTATTTGACTGAGCATTCTAGTTGTTTCCCCCTGTTCCTCCCATTTTACTGGCAGTCCCAGAATTCATCCTGCTGCCTCGGCTGCATAACAACAATTTAATTTTTTTTTAAATTCTGAAATCAACCAGCAAGTTTGTGCCAAATGTCAATGATGAGACTCTCTAGGTATTCACAATCTTCTCATCATTCAGTATCATCAGAGCAACTTATTTATATTGGCCTCCAGAATAACTGAAGCATAGGATGCCAGATGTTCAGCTCATGCAAAATAGTTTAAAAATACAAGTTAAATTTAAGCTAAAAGTTGCAGTAAACCTTTTCCTGGAACCTGTTTCAGACTGTAGCTGAAATATTTGCCCCAGCATCATTCCTAAGTGAAATTAAATTTAGTGGTGCTCATTAAACTTAACGTACCATCACTCAATCACTCATCATAGTCCTAGTCCTCTCATTTAGATGATTCCTAGAGAAAACACTAACTAGATGCAAAAACCTTGAACATGACAGTACATTAAAAAATATACAGGAATGCTTAATACAAAACTTTGACAGAGTCAAAAAAAACCTTTGCTACTGTTGCTGCTTGTAGCTACTCCCAACAGGAGGTCTGCTGTCATGGTACGTCATGCTCGTCTATCTTGTGCCATCCTCACTCATTTACTGTAGCCCGTCTGCAACCGCTCTGTGATGTCCATCATCCAACTACGCCTAGGTCGACCCCTCTTTCTGCTGCCTTCCAATTAGCCGTCTAGAAGCGATCGCTGTAGTTTTTCAGCTCTGATCAAAAGGCCGAAATACTGACATTTTCTTTCCTGGTTGTCACTTTTTAAAGACTTCTTTTTACTCTTGCAATTTCAAGCACCTCTTCATTTGTCTGGTGGTCTGCATAAGGAATTTTAAGCATACATCCTAGCATCCACATTTCAAAGGCTTCTATTTTCTTCCACGGTTCTTTACTTCTTGTCCAGGTATCGGAGACGTACAGAAAAGTGGATAAAATGTAGCATCTTATGAGCTTTTTCCCTTGTTAAAAGCTTGAGCTTTCTTGTTAACACATCCTTCATCTTCATAAAATTACTTCTGGCTATCTCTATCCTTCTTCTGACTTCTGCATCACCTCTACCATCTTCGGTTATCATTTGTCCTAAAAAGACAAACTTATCTGCTTGTTTCAGTGTGACACGATCCACTTCAATCTTCACTCTGGTTTCTTCTAATGCATTCTTTCGAACTATCATTGTTCTTGTTTTTTTGGCGTTCACACTCAATCCATATTCTAAACTTCTAGATTTTATTTGATCTACAATATTTTGTAGGGCCTTTCCAGATTCTGCCAGGAGAGCTGTGTTGTCAGTGTACCTAGAGAACCATAGAGAAACTACAGCACTATAAACTACAGCCTGTCGTGTCTGTGCAGGCCGAAAAAACTAGCCACCCAATCCAATCCCACTTTCCAGCAGCTGGTCCATAGCCTTGCCGGTTACAACACTTCAGGTGCGTGTCCAGGTACCTTTTAAAAGAATTGAGGGCTTCTGCCTCCACCACCGTTCCTGGCAGTGAAGTCCAGACACCTACCACCCTCTGGGTGAAAATATTGTTCCTCATGTCCCCTCTAATCCTTCTACCAATCAACTTAAATCTGTGCCCCCTGGTAATTGACCTCTCCGCTAAGGGAAACAGGTCCTTCCAGTCTACTCTATCTAAGCCTCTCATACTTTTGTACACCCCAATTAAGTCACCCCTCTGCCTCCTCTATCCTAAGGAAAGCAACCCTAGCCTATCCAATCTTTCCTCATAGTTGCAACTTTCAAGCCCTGGCAACATTCTTGTAAATCTCCTTTGCACTCTCTCTAGAGCAATTATGTCCTTTCTGTAATGTGGTGACCAGAACTGTATGCAATACTCCAGTTGTGGCCTAACCAGCATTTTATAAAGTTCCAGTATTACATCCCTCTTTTGTATTCTATACCTTGGCCAATAAAGGAAAGCATTCCATATGCCTTCTTCACCAGTCTATATACCTATCCTGCCATTTTCAGGGACCTATGGACATGCACTCCAAGGTGTCTCACTTCTTCTACCCCTCTCAATATCCTCCCGTTTATTGTGTATTCCCTCGCTTTATTTGCCCTCCCCAAATGCATTACCTCACACATTTTCTGCATTGAATTCCATTTGCCACTTTTCCGCCCACTCAACCAAACCATTGATATCTTTCTGAAGTCTACGGCTATCCTCTTCACTATCAACTACGCGGCCAATTTTTGTGTCATCAGCAAATTTCCCAATCATGCCCTCCACATCTAAGTCCAAATCATTAATATATACCACAAACAGCAAGGAACACAACACTGAGCCCTGTGGAACACCACTGGAAACAGCTTTCCATTCACAAAAACATGCGTTGACTACTACCTTTTGTTTCCTGTCCTGGAGTGAATTCTGAATCCAAACTGCCACATTCCCCTGTATTCCATGGGCTTTCATTTTACTGACCAGTCTGCCATGTGGGACCTTGTCAAATGCCTTACTAAAATCCATGTAGACCACATCCACTGCACTACCCTCATCAATCCTCCTGGTTACTTCCTTAAAAAACTCCATTAAGTTAGTAAGATATGACCTTCCCTTAACAAATCCATGCTGACTCTCCCTGATTAATCCGTGCCTTTCTAATTGGCAGTTTATCCTGTCCCTCAGAATAGATTCTAATAATTTACCCATCACCGAGATCAGACTGACCGGCCTATAATTATTTGGCCTATCCCTCGCACCCTTTTTAAACAATGGTACCATGTTCGCAGACCTCCAATCATCTGGTACCTCGCCTGTATTTAGTGATGATTTGAAGATGATCCTCAGCACAGCCGCTAATCCCTCTCTGGCTTCCTTTAACAACCTGTGATGCAATCCATCCGGCCCTGGCAATTTATCCACTTTCAAGGATGTCAGACCCTCTACTACATCCTCTCATGTTATCTAATATTATCGTATCTAATATTTCACACTCCTCTTCTTTAACTACAATGTCTACATCAACCCTCTCTTTTGTGAAGACAGAGACAAAAAACTCATTAAGAACCCTGCCCACATCTTCTGCATTCGAGCATCAGTTCCCTTGTACATCTCTGATAGGCCCTATCCTTAATTAGCCTCTTGCTCTTAATGTACTGATAAAATATCTTCGAGTTTTCCTTGATTTTATCTGCCAATAGTTTTTCATGTCCTCTCTTTGCTTTTCTAATTTCCTTTTTTACTTCACCCCTGCACTTTCTATACTCATCTAGGCTTTCTACAGTATTAAGACTATTGTGATTTAACTTACCCTGTAAGCTTCTAGATAACCAGGGGGCTCTAGATTTGGCTGTACCATCCTTTATCTTTGTGGGGACATGCCTACACTGTGACTGTAGTATCTCGCTTTTGAATGCCTTCCACTGGTTTGCCACCGATTTTCCTTCAAGTAGCTGCATCCAGTTCACTTTCTCCAGGTCACCTCTCAGTCTTGTAAAATTTGCCTTTCCCCAATTCAGAACTTTTACTCCTGTTTTATCTTTATCCTTTTCTATGATTATGCTAAAACTAGCTGTATTGTGGTCACTATCTGCAAAATGGTCACCTACTGTTACTTCATCCACTTGCCCAGCTTCACTACTGAAGACTAAATCTAGAATTGCGCACCCTCTTGTTGGGCTTGTTACATGCTGGCTCAAAAAGTTCTCAAATGCAGTTCAAGAATTTTGTCTCCTCTGTGCTCTTCACACTGTTAGTATCCCAGTTGATATTGGGGTAGTTGAAGGGTGATATCTTACCTTCAATATTTACGCCTGGAAGTACATCTAATTCTCTGAATATTTGTTGCGTGTACAGATTGAATAATTTTGGCGACAGTACACAGCCTTGTCATATTCCTTTCTTCACTTGAAACATATGTGATTATCCATCTTCTCGCCTGATATTCACGATTTGGTCCCAATATAGTGTTATGCCAATGTGCTTTTTTGAACGATAATTTTCTTTAATCCACTGACTAGCGACCTGAATTTATATATTTTTAAAAATATTTTTAAAAGACCAGCTAAAAGGATGATTTCACTGGCAACTTAAGTTGGCTATCTAATTTGCAACATTGTATCCTACACTGCAATGCGTGAGGAGGGAGACGAAATGTCTGCTAATTTCCCAGCATGAACCAAGACCCAGGAAGTTTAAAGGAACTGCTTGTTCTTTTTTGCAAGACAGAAATACTACTAACTGTTATGTTTTGAATCACTGAGTGACTGTCATGTGAAAAGCCCTATATGATCTGTGGTTTTAAGCTGGTGTTTTTCCCTGTAGCGGAGAAGCAACTGGACACTGACATGAGCATACCTTATGTGGGGGGTCCCTCTCTCTCTCTCTGCATTCCAGCTTTAAAGCTTTCAAATCCTGCTTGTTGAAAGACCACCTTTGTATACTCCGGCTACAATCAGAAACCCCACTGGAAGAAATCATCCGCATCGCTATCTCTAAACAGACTCATCAAACCAGTCAGCTATCTCTTCAAACTAAAAGCCTCAGGAGCACGGAATTCAGCTAGAAGCCAGCCGAATCACCAAACTCTACAGACTGTATACCTTTTTACGGACTCTAACTTAGCCAAGTTACCTTTCCCCACTCTGTAACCCATGAGTGTGTGTAAACCTCTCGTGACTGTGAAAGTTGGCACATTGTTTATGATTTTATTAGTTCAGTTTAGGTACAATAAAGTTAACCTCTTTGTTAGCTCAAAACCTGTCCGGTTGGTTTTTGTTATGATCACAGCAAGTAAGTAATCAAACACCTACTGAGTTGGCCAGTACATCTACTTTAAGAAAGTACTCAAACTGTTGTGCTCTAACAAGGAGAGGAAAAAGAGGGAAGCCCTTCAACCCCTCCTCACTTGACCGTAACAATAGCCTCTGGGTAAACCTCACATCTTTACTGTCAAGGTCACATTTCAGCAACAATTCAATTAGGTTTTGGAGATATACACAATCAAATGCTTTTTCATAATCTATAAAGCAGATGTAAATGTTCTTGTTACTTCTACATATTTATCGAACATTGTTCTTTAGGCTAAATATTCGTTGTCTTGTTCCTACTCCAAGTCTAAATCCAGATTGTGCTTCACCAAGTGCTTCAAATGTGTTATTATTTCTTTCTATTATGATTTTCAAGATCACTTTAATCAGATGACTCATTAAGCTTACAGTTCTAAACTGATTGCATTCCATCGCTTTAGGTTTCTTAGGTATCTTAGCCTTTAGGCCCTTGTTATTTTTAATTTAAAATAATAACACCGAGACCAAAACTAAATGTAACCCTGTCAAATTTGATGATAAAGGGGAATTGGAAATGCAAATTCAAATTAAAGATGTAAAAAAACTATACACTGATTAAGAAATACACTAAAACATGATTGCTCAAAATTTGGTGAAAAAAATCTGAATGATGCATGTCATTATTAAAACGCAAATTAGCCAGCAACATGTAAAAAGGAAGAGATACCCTGTGAATTGCATATCGTTACAAATTGCTATCAGTTACAATTTGCATGGTTCTGTTGTTAGCTTCGCAAAAACGGTGTCAAACTTAACCTCCCTATGATATCGAGGTTTCTGTCCATTAAACATGCCACATAAAGTTAAGCCTAGTAATTCACAGCACAAATATCTTTTAATGACGTGATATTTATGAATAAATGCTAATCAACCTCCCTTGTCAAAAAGTGAACAGTAAGAAGTTTGGAGTCTCATTCTTTCAGGTTGTGTATTGTTGTTGGACATTTTAAAAAATGAACATGCTTTTCAAAAACCTTACTTTTCCTTTCAGACTCTTTTTCTCTCTAGGATTTTTGTCTTGCACTCATCAGGGCAGATGCAAGAATGCCAAATTTCAAAGGGAGCAACAATTTATACTGCATGAGAAAAGGGTGCTAATTTGTAGGCAAGTCGACTCAGATTGGTCAAGGTGCTGCCATGGGGAATGCACCAAGGAACTGTTGTCCTCCACGCTTTTGTTTAATTAAAAAAAGATGCAACGGCCGGACATGTTCCTTTTGCCAGCAGAGGCCAGGTCCCCGTTTTTGAATATATGCAACTTCTAATCAGCGTAAGTGAGCCACATTGGGAGCCCGACTGATAATCTTAAATTGGTTGTCAGTGTAATTCTTAGCACCCTTGGGATTGTTCAGTAAATGCTGTTCAATCTCGGAATCACATCTAACAACAGACATTCTGTTCTGAGTTTTGCAAGTATGAGCTGGTTGAGTAAGATAGTACTCTGCCTATTGAGAACAGCCAAAGGGACGTGCTGTTTGTAACGATCCGCCAGTTGTTGTGACGTACTGCCTACGTATCTGGCATCGCACCGCCACTGGAATTCATATACCACATTACTCATTTATGTGGTAGGCAGAACATCCTTTTGGGTTGACGGCAGCATCCTTTCAGTGGAAAACACCACTTGTATTGCTACTGCACAGTAGCAGTGTGAAACAGCTAGCTTCACCTCATATTTTTGAGATTCCTTACCGTTCCGGGTAATTTGAGGTAGACTGGACACTTTTCAGGCCCGAAAGTGGCAGCCTTAGGCCCATTTGTGAGTATGCGCGTTACACAACGAGCAATGCTCTGATTGGGGTAAACATTATCCCGAGGACAGCTTTGATGAGCCCTCTTTCGGCGTCAAGCTTGTACAGTGAGCAAATGGCTCGGACCCTATTTAACAGATTGATGATAAGACCAATCCTATAACGTGTGGAACTATAGGAATCCCAACATGTATAATGATCAGTGAAGATAGGCTTGCAGCAGTCAGTAGTAAAGAACCAATTAGTGGATTTCTCAACTAGCATGTCGCGTAAAAGGGGCTCATTAGACTGTGCCATTTCAAAGGTGAATTTGAGCGCAGGATAGAGCGCATTAAGGCACGTAAGGAAATTCTTACATGCAGCTGGAGATCCAGATCTTGCTAACATTTTCGTCGGTTTCTACGAGAAACAAGTTTTCTATAGAATGACTCCTAATCTCCTACCCCTTACATATTTCCAATACGTAGATGAAGCTTTTGCTATATTTGAATCTGCAGCTGCATGCAAGAATTTCCTTACATACCCTCAGCTTTTCCAACTGAACCTTGGAGCTAAAGTCCCCCATCCCTGGAGCCATTCTGGTAAATCTCCTTTGCACCCTCACATCTTTCCTAAAGTGTGGTGACCAGAACTGGACACAATACACGAGTTGGGGCCTTAACCAGAGCTTTAGAAAAGTTCAGCATAATTTTCTTGCTGTTGTATTCTATACCTCTAATAATGAAGCTCAAGATCCCATATACTTTGCTAACCACTCTCTCAGTAAGTCCTGCCACCTTCAAAGATCGATGCATATACACCCCCAAGTCCCTCTGTTCCTGCACACTCATTAGAACAGTGCCATTAAGTCTATAATGCCTCACCCTATCACTTCTGCCAAAATGCATCACCTCACACATCAGTATTAAATTCCATCTGCCACTCTTCTGCCCATTCTGCTAGCCTATCTATGTCCTGTTGCAGGTGGTTCATGTCATCCTCACTATTTGCCACTGCTCCAAGTTTGGTGTCATTGGCAAATTTTGAGATTCTGCTCTGTATTCCAAGATCCAAGTCATTTATATACAGCAAAGAAAAAGTGGTCCGAGCACTGACTCTTGGGAAACACCACTATCTACCATCTTGCAGTCTGAAAAACAGCTACGACTCAGTGTTCTGTCCTTGAGTCAATTTTTTATCCAATTGGACACTATCCTTCCTAATCAGAGATAGCAAGCATGAATTTGTAAAGGGTAGACCAAGCCTGACAAATCTGATTGAATTTTTTCAAGAGGTGACTAAATTAGTGGACAGGGGACTGTCTATAGATGTTATTTATATGCACTTCCAGAAGTCATGTAATAAAGTACCTCAAAAGAGACTGTTAGCTCAAGTTGAAGCTCATGAAACTGAAGGCAAATTATTGACCAGGTTAGGAAATTAGCTGAGTGGCAGCGACAGACAGTAGGGATAATGGGAAGGTACTCTAATTGGCAGGATGTGAGCAGTGGAGTCCCACAAGGATCTGTTTTGGGGCCTCAACTATTCACTGTATTTATTAAAGACTTAGATAGTGGGGTAGAAAGCCACGTATCCAAGTTTGTCAATGATACAAATATAAGGGCGGCACAGTGGCGCAGTGGTTAGCACCGCAGCCTCACAGCTCCAGGGACCCGGGTTCGATTCCGGGTACTGCCTGTGTGGTGTTTGCAAGTTCTCCCTGTGTCTGCGTGGGTTTTCTCCGGGTGCTCCAGTTTCCTCCCACAAGCCAAAAGACTTGCAGGTTGACAGGTAAATTGGCCATTATAAATTGTCACCAGTATAGGTAGGTGGTAGGGAAATATAGGGACAGGTGGGGATGTTTGTTGGGAATATGGGATTAGTGTAGGATTAGTATAAATGGGTGGTTGATGTTCGGCACAGACTCGGTGGGCCGAAGGGCCTGTTTCAGTGCTGTATCTCTAATCTAATCTAATCTAATCTAAGCGGCAATGTAAACAGTGTAGATGGAAGCATAAAATTACAAAGGGCTATTAATATAGTAAGTAAATGGGCAAAACCGTGGCAAATGGATTTCAATGTATCTTTGGCCTCCTTATCTCGAGAGACAATGGATAAGCGCCTGGAGGTGGTCAGTGGTTTGTGAAGCAGCGCCTGGAGTGGCTATAAAGGCCAATTCTAGAGTGACAGGCTCTTCCACAGGTGCTGCAGAGAAATTTGTTTGTCGGGGCAGTTACACAGTTGGCTCTCCCCTTGCGCTTTTGTCTTTCTTCCTGCCAACTACTAAGTCTCTTCGACTCGCCACACTTTAGCCCCGCCTTTATGGCTGCCCGCCAGCTTTGGCGGACGCTGGCAACTGACTCCCACGACTTGTGATCAATGTCACAGGATTTCATGTCGCGTTTGCAGACGTCTTTAAATCGGAGACATGGACGGCCGGTGGGTCTGATACCAGTGGCGAGCTCGCTGTACAATGTGTCTTTGGGGATCCTGCCATCTTCCATGCGGCTCACATGGCCAAGCCATCTCAAGCGCCACTGACTCAGTAGTGTGAATAAGCTGGGGATGTTGGCCGCCTCGAGGACTTCTGTGTTGGAGATACAGTCCTGCCACCTGATGCCAAGTATTCTCCAGAGGCAGTGAAGATGGAATGAATTGAGACGTCGCTCTTGGCTGACATACGTTGTCCAGGCCTCGCTGCCATAGAGCAAGGTACTGAGGACACAGGCCTGATACACTCGGACTTTTGTGTTCCGTGTCAGTGCGCCATTTCCCCACACTCTCTTGGCCAGTTTGGACATAGCAGTGGAAGCCTTTTCCATGCGCTTTTTGATTTCTGCATCGAGAGACAGGTTACTGGTGATAGTTGAGCCTAGGTAGGTGAACTCTTGAACCACTTCCAGAGCGTGGTCGCCAAAATTGATGGATGGAGCATTTCTGACGTCCTGCCCCATGATGTTCGTTTTCTTGAGGCTGATGGTTAGGCCAAATTCATTGCAGGCAGCCGCAAACCTGTCGATGAGGCTCTGTAGGCACTCTTCGGTGTGAGATGTTAAAGCAGCATCGTCAGCAAAGAGGAGTTCCCTGATGAGGACTTTCCGTACTTTGGACTTCGCTCTTAGACGGGCAAGGTTGATCAACCTGTCCCCTGATCTTGTGTGGAGGAAAGTTCCTTCTTCAGAGGACTTGAACGCATGTGAAAGCAGCAGGGAGAAGAAAATCCCAAAAAGTGTAGGTGCGAGAACACAGCCCTGTTTCACGCCACTCAGGATAGGAAAGGGGTCTGATGAGGAGCCACCATGTTGAATTGTGCCTTTCATATTGTCATGGAATGAGGTGATGATACTTAGTAGCTTTGGTGGGCATCCAATCTTTTCTAGTAGTCTGAAGAGACCACGTCTGCTGACGAGGTCAAAGGCTTTGGTGAGATCAATGAAAGCAATGTAGAGGGGCATCTGTTGTTCACGGCATTTCTCCTGTATCTGACGAAGGGAGAACAGCATGTCAACGATCGATCTCTCTGCACGAAAGCCACATTGTGCCTCAGGGTAGACGCGCTCGGCCAGCTTCTGGAGCCTGTTTAGAGCGACTCGATTTCAATGTAGGCACATGTGAAGCCACCCACTTGGGATCTAAAAAGTAAAAGTGCTTTCTAAATGCTGAAAAGCTGGAAATAGTGGAGGGCCAAAGAAACTCGGGGATTCGGGTGCACAGATCATTAAAATGTAATGAACATGTACAGAAAAATAATCAAAAACGTTAATGAAATGCTGGCCTTCATATTTACAGAACTAGAATAGAAGAGGGTAGAAGTTATGCTCTATCCATACAAGGTCCTGGAGTACTGTGAGCAATTCTGGGCATCACACCTTAGGAAGGATATATTGGCTTTGGAGGGAGTGCAGCATATTTACCAGAATGATACCCAGACTCCAAAGGTTAAATTACAATGAGAGTTCTATTCAACACAGTTTTATCCACTCATTTAATCTATCACTGTCTCTTTGCAACTTTCTGCTCCTATCTACATTATTTTCTGTGCCACCTACTTTGGTGTTAGTAGAAAACTTGGATGTACGGCTCTATTCCTTCATCTCAGTCAATTACAAAAAGTGTGAAAAGTTGGTGTCCCAGTACAGATTGCACACCACTAGTAACATTCTACTAATTTGAGTGTATACCCATTATCACTACTACCTTCTAGCCAATTCCCTACCCATGAGAGCAGGTTACCTCCAATTTCATGCATTTTCATTTTTGTTAACAGTCTTGTAATATGGTACTTTATTGAATGTCTTCTGGAAGTTCACATAAATATAATAGTCACTCCCTTATCTATCACATTACCTCCTCAAAACATTCAACTAGGTTTGGTAGACATGACTTACCCTCAACAACTGCATGATGGATCTCACTGATTAGTTCGACTAATTTGCTGTGTATATGACCTTGCTGCATTTAGTCACATAACAGTGATTATGTTTCAAAAGGAACCTACTGGCTGTAAGGAATTTTAGGTCATCCTGAGTAACTAAGTTCTTTCTTTCCAGCTTTTCATCAAAACTGGCAGAATCAGGCTGGGAAGACCCTTTAAAAAGGAACAAAAATTAATTCCACATGCATGTAATCTTTCCTGAGCCAATGCAGTTACAATACTTTATATTTTCAGAAGAAGTTACTCTATATTTAAAAAAAACACTAAGATTTTCAAATGTGATCTTTATCATGGCCATTTCTCTGGTGTCATAGCTACATCCGTGCTGCTCAATCTCAAGCTTCAACACTGACAGCAGAAACTTGCTAATTTTTGCCCTCCTTAGCTCAGAGATGCTGAAGCTAATTCTAGTAGTTCTAACCCTGCCTAAGATCAGATGACTCCAAAGAAAATTTCGAACAAGGAAAACTCATTCAATTCATCAAGACTGCTCTTTTCACAACTCAAATACCTATTTCAATTGGTCATCCAAGACCTCTATACTTTCATCCTAACCTCAGATGACTTAGGATAGGCCAGTGATTCATCTTTGAACTTTGCCAGTCTATACAGCTCAGTTCATGACTGTTGGCATACTTTTTACTTGAGCCATCTATTTTTTCAACCTTTCAATTCTTAAAAAAAAGTCAGTAATTTTTCTAGTAAAAAAACATAAAATGCTGGAACTTCTGGTGAAGAGTCCTGACCTGAACATTAGCTCTATTTCTCTCTCTCCACAGATGCTGCCTGATCTGCTGAGCATTCCAGCATTTTCTGTTTTTATTTCAGACTTCCAGCATCTACAGTACTTTGCTCCAGTAATTTTTATAGTTTGGCTAAACTTGCCTGAATAAGTATGGCCTAATGCAGAGAAAAGGTTAACTACATTGGCAGTTCTGCAGAATGTGACACACAAAAAAACTAAAAGTTGATTTTCCAAAATCTGCCTCTCAAACGAAAAGTTCACCAACATTCACAGGTCTCAAGAGGCTGCATAACAGAAGCAACAATCTAGCTTACACAAACTATTGAATAAAGACAACAGAACCAACAGCTTGACCCAATTATACAATACATGGTACTTACTGTGTATGTGCTTTTTTAAGAGAGACAAATGGGAAACAGAACTAAAAATGCTTTAAATCTTTCTGATAATGTGTTTTGGTCCCGCAATCTGATGAGTCCAGGACGATGCATGTTCAACTATACAAACTGCATGAAATTTTCATTTATCACCTAAAATGCACTTGAATTTCTAAATTAGGAACAGAGCTTAATTCATAGTGTAGCTCGTCAATTTTAATGGAAAGCAAAATTGGGTGAGGTGTAGCACAGGCAACTGACCTGCTTCAATCGACCACCCACTGAGCACAAAAGCTTGAATGGACCTCAATGTCTAATACGTATATAACATGATTTAATATTTGAATCTATATAAAAACATTTGCTTATTAAGTATTCACAGTTAAATCTGCTCCAAAATGCTAATGCAGACTTACTGGAGCAGAAATCTACAAGAGATAAAACTCTCAGATTTAACAGACTAAGAAATGAATTATTTGAATTACACGCTAATATTGCTGGCCAAGGATCCAGTGCAAATAAAACCCCAGATACCTTACGAGGTCCTGTCAACCTACTTAAAATATAGAGCCAACACTCTTTCCCTAGCATGCTTTTTTTTTTGCAGCATCTGTTAGTACCATGAATGGTTGATTATAAGTACCTCTGAATTCAGCCTAGCGCTATTAAGCAGATGGTGCTGCTAAACCCAAATTATGTACAACATCTCCCAAGTGCCCTATGGTTTCAAAATAATAGACATTCCCCAATTCCTCTGTGACAGATGACTCACCTTTGCTCTGCAGAGCATTTAGAAAAGTTTGCATTCTATGGACTACGAACACTCTGTCTTTTCCTGTACATAAACATATGAAAACAAAGAACTAGTCTATCAACATTTTGCTAATATATTAAAGTAACATTGAAAATGTGCTGATTGCTTGAAAATTTTTTGATGCAATGTACTTTCATATATTTTGAATCCTAATTCTGAATAATTGGTTTAATTGTCAGAATTCTGCCTCCAGTGTAATGGATCCTTTTTACCTAACTCAGGTCTACACACACAAGTCACAATATTACAACAAACAGATACCTCTGCTGTTATTACAAACTTTGCAAGTCACTCACAAAGCACTGTAGAAAACATGCTAAACAAAATGATAGGATATCACACTGCGTATTCACAGGGTTTACCCAAGATAGAGTTTCAAACTAGACTTTGATTAGTGAGCTGAGCTCATGTTAATATTCATCAATTCAAATGATGTTATTTGATTAAATTATTTCAAACAAAAATCTTTAATCCCCTATGAGCAAAATTATTTAGCATCTTATGATGTGCAGTGTAGAATAGCTCAAATGGTACTATTCCAGTAGAAATGCTAATAGGGGACGGTAACATAGTGGTAATATTACTGGACTAGTAACCCAGACAACCAGACTAATGCTCCAGAGACACAAGCTCAAATCTCACTAGGGCAACATAGGGAATTTAAATTCAATTAATTAATAAATCTGGAATCCAAAGCTGGTCTTAGTGATGATCATGAAATTACTGGACTATCGTAAAAACACATCTGGATCGCTAATGTCCTCCAGGTCTGGTCTATACAGGACTTCAGAACACAGTAATGTGGTTATGCCCTCAAATGGCCTAGCAAGCTATTCGCTTGTACCAAAGCTCTTACAGAAATAGAAGAATAAAACTGGACAGACCACCCAGCATCAATCTACGGAACGGAATTGACAAAGTTGAGCCTGCAAAGTCCTTCACATTAATATCTTGTGCCAAAATTGGGAGAGCTGTCCCACAGACTAGTCAAGCAATAGCCCACCGAATCATGCCTTACAGCCAATGTCTCAAACGCCACCATCACAATCCTGTCCTATCCCACCGGAGGTGGCGACACAGTAGAATACAGTCGGGAGGCAGTCGTCCTGGAAGTCCTCAACATTGACTCCAGACCCCATGAAGTCTCATGGCATCAGGTCAAACATCGGCAAGGAAACCTCCTGATGATTACCACCTATCGCCTTTCCTCAGCTGATCAGTGCTCCTCCATGTTGAACACCACTTGTAAGAGGTACTCAGGGTAGCAAGGGCACAGAATGCAGTCTGGGTGGGGAACTTCAATGTCCATCATCCAGAGTGGCTTGGTAGCATCACTACTGACTGAGCAGGCCGACATATCACCTCAACTGGACCTGCAGTGGTGGTGAGAGAACCGAAAAGAGGGAAAAGCCTACTTTACCTCACCCTCACCAACCTAACTGTTCTAGATGCATCAGTCCATGATTGGACCTCACAGACCTTATGCAGAAAAAGTACCATCTTCACACTAACATCCTTCATCGTATTGTGTGGCACGACCACCGTGCTAAATGGGATAGATTCAGATCAAATCTACCAGATCAAAACTGGGCATCCATGAGGTGCTGCGCGCCATCAGCAGTAGCAGAATCGTATTCAACTACAGTTGGTAACCTCGTGGCCTGGCATACCACTCACTGTACCATTACAATCAAGCTAGTGGACCAACCCTGGGAGAGCCCAGTATGTCAGTGCAAAAGACTAGGCAGAAGCATTGCCACTCATCTTCAGCCAGAAGTGCCGAGTGGATGATCCAGCTAGGCCATCTCCTGAGGTCCCCAACCCCTGCTCCTATTTCTTATGTTCTTATTACAGATGCCACATTTCAGCCAATTTGATTCACTCCACATGATATCAAGACACGGCTGAACGCACTGAATAACAGCAAAGGCTACGAGCCCTGACAACATTCTGGCTGCAGTACTGAAGACTAGCTCCAGAACTAGCTGTGCCCTTAGCCAAGCTGTTTCAGTACAGCTATAACACTGACATCCACCCGACAGTGAGGAAAACTGCCCAGGTATGTCCTCTCCACAAAAAGCAGGACAAATCCAATCCAGCCAATTACGGCCCCATCAGTCTAAATCATCAGCAAAGTGATGGAAGGTGTCACTGACAGTGCTAGGTGGCACACAATTACTAGGCAATGACCATCTTGAACAAGAAAGAAGCTGGGAAAATCTGTTTATGGATAAATTGACAGAAGATTAGTAGGAATCTCCCCTTGACATTCAATAGCATTACCGTCACTGAATTCCACAGGGTCACCATTGACCAAAAACTTAACTGGACCAGCACATAAGTACTGTGGCTGCAAGAGCAGGCCAGAGGCTGGGAAATCTGCAGTGAGTAACTCACCTCCCGACTCTCCAAAGCCTGTTCACCATCTACAAGGCAGGAGCATGATGGAATACTGTCCAGATACCTGGGTGGGTGCAACTTCAACAACACTCAAGAAGTTTGACACCATCCGGGACTAAGCACCCCACTTGATTGGCACCCCATCACAACTTAAAACATTCACTCCCTCCAGCACTAGCGCACAGTGGCTGCAGTGTGTACCATATACAAGATGCACTACAGCAATATCGCCAAGGCTCCTTTGACAGCACCTTCTAAACCCGCGACCTATACTACCTAGAAGGACAAGGACATCAGACGCATTGGAACATTACCTCCTGCAAGTTTCCCTTCAAGCCACGCACCATCCTAATTTGGGACTATATTGTCGTTCCTTCACTGGTGCTTGGTTAAAATCCTGGAACTCCCTTCCTAACATGGATGTACCTATACAATGACTGCAGCAGTTCAAGAAGGCTGCTCACCACAACCTTTTCAAGGTCAATGAGGAATGGGCAATAAATGCTGGCCTTGCCAGCAGTGTTCACATTCTATGGAGGAATAAATAAAAAAACTTCTTGATTTCTGAGCAATATGTTCTACTTAACAGCTACAAAACTTCAGTGCAGATCGCAGAAAATTAGTTTGGAGACAACTAAATCATTTCGAGGGGATAATTTTTACCCAACCCATCAGAAGCAAACAGACCAAATTCAATCAGCCGCCTGTGAAATGAAATCAGACAGGGTATAAAAATGAACTACCAATCCAATCCCTGGGCAGAAACTTAATTCCAACCGATTGTCACAGATCCAAAACTCCAGGTTCTTTGATTTCAAGCCAGAACAAAGAAAATTACAGCACAGGAACAAGCCCTTCGGCCCTCCAAGCCTGCGCCGATCCAAATCCTCTATCTAAACCTGTCGCCTATTTTCTAAGGGTCTGTATCTCTTTACTTCTGCCCATTCACGTATCTGTCTAGATACATCTTAAAAGACGCTATCGTACCCGCGTCTACCACCTCCGCTGGCAATGCGTTCCAGGCACCCACCACCCTCTGCGTAAAGAACTTTCCACGCATATCCCCCCTAAACTTTTCCCCTTTCACTTTGAACTCGTGTCCCCTTGTAATTGAATCCCCCACTCTGGGAAAAAGCTTCTTGCTATCCACCCTGTCTTTCCCTCTCATGATTTTGTACACCTCAATCAGGTCCCCCCTCAACCTCCGTCTTTCTAATGAAAATAATCCTAATCTACTCAACCTCTCTTCATAGCTAGCGCCCTCCATACCAGGCAATGTCCTGGTGAACCTCCTCTGCACCCTCTCCAAAGCATCCACATCCTTTTGGTAATGTGGCGACCAGAACTGCACGCAGTATTCCAAATGTGGCCGAACCAAAGTCCTATACAACTGTAACATGACCTGCCAACTCTTGTACTCAATACCCCGTCCGATGAAGGAAAGCATGCCGTATGCCTTCTTGACCACTCTATTGACCTGCGTTGCCACCTTCAGGGAACAATGGACCTGAACACCCAAATCTCTCTGTACATCAATTTTCCCCAGGACTTTTCCATTTACTGTATAGTTCACTCTTGAATTGGATCTTCCAAAATGCATCACCTCGCATTTGCCCTGATTGAACTCCATCTGCCGTTTCTCTGCCCAACTCTCCAGTCGATCTATAGTCAGCTGTATTCTCTGACAGTCCCCTTCACCATCTGCTACTCCACCAATCTTAGTGCCGTCTGCAAACTTGCTAATCAGACCACCTATACTTTCCTCCAAATCATTTATGTATATCACAAACAACAGTGGTCCCAGCACAGATCCCTGTGGAACACCACTGGTCACACGTCTCCATTTTGAGAAACTCCCTTCCACTGCTACTCTCTGTCTCCTGTTGCCCAGCCAGTTCTTTATCCATCTAGCTAGTACACCTTGGACCCCATGCGCCTTCACTTTCTCCATCAGCCTACCATGGGGAACCTTATCAAACGCCTTACTGAAGTCCATGGATACGACATCTACAGCCCTTCCCTCACCAGAATGGCTGTTGAATCAGCAGTGGCCTCAAGTGTCCTGCAGACATGCCTGCATCAGTTATTGGATAAATGATTCTGCTTACAGAGGTTACCCGAGTTACTACACTGTCACCTATAAAGTCCCTTAATGATTAATTCTTGGCCCCCCAAGAAAAGAATGGAAATAAAGTTCTCCAACTTTTTTTGATGACCCCAAATTGGAGTGGAAATCACAAACAATTGATGGAAACACCCAATACTGCTGCAGAAAAATTCTTACATTCTGGAGCGATTGAACTTTTTAAACTATTGACTCAGTTTTCTCATGCATTATGCTATCCTTGACAATAAGAGAGGCAATCTTTTTTGCAGCTGGCTCCACGAAAAAACTGATTGATGATTGGTTGGTGAGACACTAATGTTAGGGAATAGCTCTAAATAGCTGGGTAAATATCTCAAGTAAGAAAAAAAATAAGGGGAAAGTTTTTCTTTGTTAAAAAATAAAACCTCTGGTGACAAGGTGAGTACTACTAAAGTTTTTTTTTTAAATTCAGTGTAGCTTATTAAGGACTTTAGATTGTAGTGGGTAGAACAAGGCCCCTAGTGTAATTAGTATTTTTTAAAGGGAG
Organism: Heterodontus francisci; assembly: GCF_036365525.1. Classification (NCBI taxonomy): domain Eukaryota; kingdom Metazoa; phylum Chordata; class Chondrichthyes; order Heterodontiformes; family Heterodontidae; genus Heterodontus; species Heterodontus francisci. The sequence goes on from NC_090375.1 coordinate 46,148,166, forward strand.
TAACTAAATTAATTTAAAGGTAAGTCATGACAGGAGAGCTCAGCCCTGTGATATGCTCCTCCTGCGCTATGTGGGAATCAGGGATGCTTCCTGTGTCCCTGATGACCATGTGTGCAGGAAGCGTATCCATTTGCAGCCACTGGCGACCCGCATTACGGAGCTGGAGCTGCGGGTGGATTCACTGTGGAGCATCCACGATGCTGAGGAAGTCGTGGATAGCATGTTTAGTGAGGTGGTCACACCGCAGGTAATGGCTGCACAGGCAGAAAAGGGATGGGTGACCACCAGACGGAGTAGTAGGCGCAGGCAGGTAGTGCAGGAGTCTCCTGTGGCCAACCCTCTCTCAAACAGATATACCGCTTTGGATACTGTTGGGGGGGGGGGGGGGGGGGGGTGGGGGGGGGGATGATCTCCCAGGGGAAAGCAGCAACAGCCAGGTCCGTGGCACCATCGAGGGCTCTGCTGCACAGCAGGGGAGCGAAAGGGGTGAAAGAGCTACAGTGATAAGGGATTCTATCGTAAGGGGTGCAGACAGGCGTTTCTGTGGCCGCAAACGAGACTCCAGGATGGTATGTTCAGAGAAGGCTGATGAAGGGAATGCAATGGACATTGTGTATATGGATTTTAAGAAAGCTTTTGACAAAGTACCATATAAAAGGCTGGTTAACAAAATTGAGCCTTATGGGATAGGAGGGTCAGTGTCAGCTTGGACAAAAGATTGTCTTAAGAACGGAAAACAGCGAGTCATGGTAAATAGTTGTTTTTCAGACTAGAAGATGGTGCATAGTGGTGTTCCTCAAGGGGTTAGTGCTGTAACTGCTACTTTTTTTGATTTACATAAATGATGTGGATTTTCGAACACAGAGCAAAATTTGAAAATTTGCTGACAATACCAAACTAGGAGGTGAGGTAAACAGTAAGGATGATATCAAGCTTCTCATGGGAAATTAGGGATGGGCAATAAATGCTGGCCTGGCCAGCGATGCCCACATCCCATGAAACAAATTTTAAAAAAATCTACTTCAACAGGGCATAGGTAGGAGGCTGGCAGAATGGGCAGAAAAGTGCAGATGGAATTTAAAATGGAAAAGTGTGAAGTGATGCATTTTGGCAGAAGGGACAAAGCATAAGGGATTTTGGGCTTCATAAATAGAGGTATTGAGTACAAAAGAAGGGAAGTTATGCTGAACCTTTACAAATCTCTGGTTAGGCCACAACTAGAATATTGTATCCAGTTCTGGTCACTCCACTTTAGGAAGGATGTGAGGGTCCTTGAGAGGGTGCAGAGGAGATTTACTTGGATGAGGGATTTTAGCTGCAAGGTTAGGTGGAGAAGCTGGGATTGTTCTCCTTGGAGCAAAGGAAACTGACGGGAGATTTGATAGAGGCGTACGAGATTATGACAGGTTTAGATAAGGTCGACAAAGAAAAGCTGTACCCATTAGCTGATGGTACAAGGACTAGGGGACACAAGTTTAAGGTTTTGGGCAAGAGATGCAGGGGTGATGTGAGGAAGAACTTTTTTAATGACCTGGAATTTGCTGCAAATGAGGGTGGTGCAAGCAGAGACGATCAATGATTTTAAAAGGAAATTGGATGCTCATTTGAGGGAAATAAACTTGCAGGGCTATGGAGATAGAACGAGGGAATGGGAGTGACTGGATTGCTAAACAGAGAGCACTTGATGGGCCAAAAGGCCACCTTCTGTGCTGTAATAGTTGTATTAAGGAAAACTTTCTGGTATCCTCATGATGCATGTTAATGATTTCTTATGGGGTGGAAAGATTAGACCAGAATTTAAGATTAAGTCAGACTTCTGGGACTTTTAAATATATTGGTTTAGATATTAAGCAGAGTACGTCTGGAATAACTTTAAATCAACAATCCTATTTAGAGACTGTCACTCCCATCCCAGTTAATCGTACTAGGTTATCACAGAAAGATGTTATACCTAAAGAGACAGAGCAATTGTGATGCTTGATTGGTCAGTTGAACTGGTCGGGCAGTCAGACTAGACCAGATGCTAGTGTATAGGAGTTTAAGTACTACAATGAAACACCCTGGATTGTGTACTTCAAGTTCTTATCCTTAGGTGACCCAAAGAACATGAAACTGGTCATTTTTAGCAATGCTTCACTTGCTAATCTTCTTGATGGGTATTCTGGAATATCTGATTTCATAATTTTTTTATGAGTGAAAATGGGAAATGTCATACTTTAGCTTGGAAAGCTAAGAAAATAAAAAGGGTTGTTAAAAAGTACTTTGGCTGCTGAAACACTGGCTCTTGTAGAAACAGTGAATATGGGATTCTATTTGTCAAATATTTTAAGTGAGATTCTGTACAATGGGCATACTGAAGTTAGTATACCCATTGAACGTTATGTAGATAATTGGAGTTATTCATTATGGTATAACGTACATTTGACGAAACATGAATGAGAAAAGCTTACGGATTGACCTTGCTGGCTTGAAATAAATGCTGGAGAGAAAGGAAATCTCTAAAATTAAATGGGTGGATGCAAGTCATCAACTAACTGAATGTTTTACAAAAAGAAACACACGTATGAAGAAATTGTTAGGGAACCTAGAGGAGGGGCACCTCACAATAGAATGGCCTGCATAAAACATAGAGGTTTTTGATTTAATTGGCTTTGAACTTTTGGTTGTACAGATAAACTCTAATTTTTATTTAGAAAGCAAAGGTAATCTGTGAATTAATTGTATATTAATTCTGTTAAATTGTACATATTTTAAGAGTATGCAGGGAGAATGGGAATAGGTGACCGCCAGGCAGCCAAGAAGAAACAGGGAGGTAGTGCAGGAGCCCCTGACTACGTCTCACACTCCAAACGGTATTCAGTTCTGAATACTGAGGTAAGTGATGGTTCATTTGAGAATTACAGCCAGAGCCAGGGCCATGGCAGCACAGCTGGCTCAGCTGCACAGGCAGGCACAAAGAAGACTGGAAGAGCAATATTGATAGGACATTTGATAGGGGAACAGGCAGGTGTTTCTGCAGCTGCAGATGTGAATCCAGGATTGTGCGTTGCCTCCCTGGTGTCAGGGTCAAGATGTCACTGAACGGCTGCAGAGCACCTGAGGGGGGAGGGTGAACAGCCAACAGTCGCGGTCCAGACAGCTACCAGTGACACAGGTAAGATCTATGTGGTCCTGCAGACAGAGTTTAGGGAGATGGGTAAGAAACTATTAAGCAGGACTTCAAAAGTAGTAATCTCCGGATTACTCCCGGTACCACACGCAAGAAACTGGGGTAGCGTCATGAATACCATGGCCACAGGAGCAGGTCAGAGGCTAGGAGTCCTGCGGCGAGTATGTCACCTCCTGACTCCCGAAAGTCTGTCCACCATCCACAAGGCACAAGTCAGGAGTGTGATGGAATACTCTCCACTTACCTGGATGGCTGCAGCTCCAACACTCAAGAAGCTCGACACCATCCAGTACAAAGCAGCCCACTTGATTGGCACCCCATCCACAAACATTCACTCCCTCCACCACCAACGCACAGTGGCAGCAATGTGTACCATTTACAAGATGCACTGCAGCAATGCACCAAGGCTCCTTAGACAGCACCTTCTAAATCTGCAACCTCTACCACCTAGAAAGACAAGGACAGCAGATGCATGAGAACACCACCACCTGCAAGTTCCCCTCAAAGCCACACACCATCCTGACTTGGAACTATATCGCCGTTCCTTCACTGTCACTGGGTCAAAAACCTACCCCACATGGACTGCAGCGGTTCAAGAAGGTGGTTCACCACCACCTTCTCAAGGGCAATTAGGGATGGGCAATAAAAGCTGTTCTAGCTAGCGACGTCCATATCCCATGAACAAATTAAAAAAAAAGTGCGTATAGACGAAGATAGAACCCATGAATGTGTGGCTGGAAAGATGGTGCAAGAGGGAGGGTTTTAGATTCCTGGGACACTGGGACTAGTTCTGGAGAAGATGGGACCTGTGCAGGCTGGACGGGTTACACCTGAACAGAGCTGGGACAAATTTCCTTGTGGGCGATTTGCTAGTGCTATTGGGGAGGGTTGTCCAACATACGGCCCACGGGCCAAAATCTGGCCTGCCAAAAGGTACCATCCGGCCCACCAAGGATGAGAAATTTCCGCTGGAAATCCGTCATTGGCTTCTTCGAGCCCGCCAAAACTTTCTGTGACTGACAATGGTTGCAGATCCTTTACTCACATGGTGGAAACACCTCATTGTGCATGTCCTCTTTCACCAAGATGGTGGACACTCTTCAGTAATTTTAAGATGCAAGTTGAGTAAGATGGCGACAGCCGGGCTGAGCTGCCCAAACTCTGTTCCCTTGAGCTCTGGCCCCAAGCCTAGCACTGGCTCTACTTGCGTACGGACCTTTCCTGGGCCTCGGGCCTTGGCTCTTCATCTCCGCAACTGTCACCAAGGAGGAGCCGCTTGTGTAGATAGCAGGGTCCAAGCTCAGACCCTGGGAGCAGGGTGCTGGGGTAACCAGGAGCAAGGCGGTGGGGGGGGGGAGGGGGGACACAAAGAGGAAGGGGTGTCAGAGGGAGGGGGAGAGAGGGGGAGAGAGAGAGAGAGAGAGAAGAGAGAGAGAGAGAGAGACACACACACTGAAAGCTAACATGCAGGTGCAGAAAGCAATTAAGAAGGCCAATGGTATGTTAGCCTTTATTGCAAGAGGATTTGAGTACAGGAGGAACCTTGGTTAGACCGCACCTAGAGTACTGTGTGTAGTTTTGGTCCCCCTACCTTAGGAAGGATATTATTGCCATAGATGGAGTGCAACGAAGGTTCACAGACTTGTTTCTGGGGTGGCAGGAATGTCCTGTGAAGAGAGATTGGGCAAACTGGGCCTGTATTCTCTAGTGTTTCGAAGAATGAGAGGTGATCTCATTGAAACCTACAAAATACTTAAAGGGATAGACAGGGTAGATGCAGATAAGATGTTTCTCCTGGTTGGGGAGTCTAGAACCTGGGGACATAATTTCAAAATAAGGGGGAAGCCACTTAGAACAGAGATGAGGAGAAATTTCTTTACTTCAGAGGGTTGCGAATCTATGCAATTCTCTACCCCAGAGGGCTGTGGAAGCTCGGTCATTGAGTATGTTTAAAGCAGAGATTGACAGATTTCTAAATACAAATGACAAAAGGGGATATGAGGATAGTGTGGGAAAAAGGCACTGAAGTGGATGATCAGCCATGATCATATTACATGGCAGGGCAGGCTCGATGGGCTGAATAGCCTACTCCTATGTTCCACAGAGAGAGAGAGAGAGAGAGAGAGAGATAGAGACATACACAGACAGAGAGACAGGCCTAGCCAGCAACGCCCACATCCCACGAATAAATAAAAACAAGCGTCTAGAAACAATAATTCGGGACAAAATTAATAGTCACTTGGACAAATGCATTTTTTTCATGGGATGGCAATCGCTGGCAATTCCAGCATTTGTTTCCCATCCCTAATTGCCCTTGAACTGAATGTCTTGCTAGATCATTTCAGAGGGTAGTTAAGAGTCAATCATATTGCTGTGGGCCTGGAGTCACATGTAGGTCAGACCAGAAAGAACAAAGAACAAAGATAATTACAGCACAGGAACAGGCCCTTCGGCCCTCCAAGCCTGCGCCGATCCAGATCCTCTCTCTAAACATGTCGCCTATTTTCTAAGGTTCTGTATCTCTTCTTCCTGCCCATTCATGTATCTGTCTAGATACATCTTAAAAGACTCCATCGTGCCCGCATCTACCACCTCCGCTGGCAATGCGTTCCAGGTGCCCACCACCCTCTGCGTAAAGAACTTTCCACGCATATCCCCCCTAAACTTTTCCCCTTTCACTTTGAACTCGTGTCCTCTAGTAATTGAAACCCCCACTCTGGGAAAAAGCCTCTTGCTATCCACCCTGTCTATACCTCTCATGATTTTGTACACCTCAATCAGGTCCCCCCTCAACCTCCGTCTTTCTAATGAAAATAATCCTAATCTACTCAACCTCTCTTCATAGCTAGCGCCATCCATACCAGGCAACATCCTGGTGAACCTCCTCTGCACCCTCTCCAAAGCATCCACATCCTTTTGATAATGTGGCGACCAGAATTGTACGCAGTATTCCAAATGTGGCCGAACCAAAGTCCTATACAACTGTAACATGACCTGCCAACTCTTGTACTCAATGCCCCGTCCGATGAAGGAAAGCATGCCGTATGCCTTCTTGACCACTCTATTTACCTGCGCTGCTACCTTCAGGGAACAGTGGACCTGAACACCCAAATCTCTCTGGACATCAATTTTCCCCAGGACTTTTCCATTTACTGTATAGTTCACTCTTGAATTGGATCTTCCAAAATGCATCACCTCGCATTTGCCCTGATTGAACTCCATCTGCCATTTCTCTGCCCAACTCTCCAATCTATCTATATTCTGCTGTATTCTCTGACAGTCCCCTTCACTATCTGCTACTCCACCAATCTTAGTCTCGTCTGCAAACTTGCTAATCAGTCCACCTATACTTTCCTCCAAATCATTAATGTATATCACAAACAACAGTGGTCCCAGCACGGATCCCTGTGGAACACCACTGGTCACACGTCTCCATTTTGAGAAACTCCCTTCTACTGCTACTCTCTATCTCCTGTTGCCCAGCCAGTTCTTTATCCATCTAGCTAGTACACCTTGGACCCCATGCGCCTTCACTTTCTCCATCAGCCTGCCATGGAGAACCTTATCAAACGCCTTACTGAAGTCCATGTATATGACATCGACAGCCCTTCCCTCATCAATCAACTTTGTCACTTCCTCAAAGAATTCTATTAAGTTGGTAAGACATGACCTTCCCTGCACAAAACCATGTTGCCTATCACTGATGAGCCCATTTTCTTCCAAATGGGAATAGATCCTATCCCTCAGTATCTTCTCCAGCAGCTTCCCTACCACTGACGTCAGGCTCACCGGTCTATAATTACGTGGATTATCCCTGCTACCCTTCTTAAACAAGGGGACAACATTAGCAATTCTCCAGTCCTCCGGGACCTCACCCGTGTTTAAGGATGCTGCAAAGATATCTGTTAAGGCCCCAGCTATTTCCTCTCTCGCTTCCCTCAGTAACCTGGGATAGATCCCATCCGGACCTGGGGACTTGTCCACCTTAATGCCCTTTAGAATACCCAACACTTCCTCCCTCCTTATGCCGACTTGACCTAGAGTAATCAAACATCTGTCCCTAACCTCAACATCCGTCATGTCCCTCTCCTCGGTGAATACCGATGCAAAGTACTCGTTTAGAATCTCACCCATTTTCTCTGAGTCCAAGCATAACATTCCTCCTTTGTCCTTTAGTGGGCCAATCCTTTCTCTAGTTACCCTCTTTCTCCTTATATATGAATAAAAAGCTTTGGGATTTTCCTTAACCCTGTTTGCTAAAGATATTTCATGACCCCTTTTAGCCCTCTTAATTCCTCGTTTCAGATTGGTCCTACATTCCCGATATTCTTTCAAAGCTTCGTCTTTCATCAGCCGCCTAGACCTTATGTATGCTTCCTTTTTCCTCTTAGCTAGTCTCACAATTTCACCTGTCATCCATGGTTCCCTAATCTTGCCATTTCTATCCCTCATTTTCACAGGAACATGTCTCTCCTGCACGCTAATCAACCTCTCTTTAAAAGCCTCCCATATATCACATGTGGATTTACCTTCAAACAGCTGCTCCCAATCTACATTTCCCAGCTCCTGCCGAATTTTGGTATAGTTGGCCTTCCCCCAATTTAGCACTCTTCCTTTAGGACCACTCTCGTCTTTGTCCATGAGTATTTTAAAGCTTACGGAATTGTGATCACTATTCCCAAAGTAGTCCCCTACTGAAACTTCAACAACCTGGCCGGGCTCATTCCCCAACACCAGGTCCAGTATGGCCCCTTCCCGAGTTGGACTATTTACATACTGCTCTAGAAAACCCTCCTGGATGCTCCTTACAAATTCTGCTCCATCTGGACCTCTAACACTAAGCGAATCCCAGTCAATGTTGGGAAAATTAAAATCTCCTATCACCACCACCCTGTTGCTCCTACATCTTTCCATAATGTAAGGTAATCATGGCAGATTTTCTTCCCTAAAGGCTATTAGTAAACCAGATGAATTTTTACAACAATCAATGATAGTTTCATGGCACCATTACTGATACTAGCTTTCAATTCCAGATTTTTATTAATTGAATTTAAATTCCACCATCTGCCATGGTGGGATTTGAACCTATAATCAGAATTTTACGGGGGCTGGAGGCCGGAGTGGGGGGGGGGGGGGGGGGGGAAGAGAAGGGGGAGGGGTGCATAAAATTGAGTGGGAAGCGAGAGGTGCCGTCACTAGCAGCGGGGGAAGTGACAAACGGCCCACCTGTGCCAGGCCAATTAAGGCCCTTAAGTGGCCAATTAATTACCACTTAAGGGCCTCCTCCCACCGCTGCTGGTATATTACCACTGGCGGGCGGGCAGTTCATTAGCTCTGAAGGCCGCCCAATAAAACCTGATGGCTTCCTTGTGGGCTGCATGGGGGCCCACCTGATCTGGCACCACGGAGGGCCCTCCCCCGCAATACAAGTCGTCCCCACTGGAGCATCCACCCCACACGACTCCGCCAATTGACTCAGTCAATTGCCCCCTGCGAGGCCCCATATACTTACCTGTAATCTGGGCCTGGTCCACGTTGCCAGTACTGCCTGGGTGCAGTCCCAGCAATTGCCACTGCTCCCGGTGGCGCTGCTGGAACTGAAGAGCTGCCAGCCCGCTGACTGACTGGCGGCTCTAGTCGGGAGGACTTCCTGCTTCAGAGGAGCGGAAGTCCTGCCCGAGGCCAATTAAGGGCCTGGGCCATGTAAAATTATGGTGAGGCTTCCAGGCCAGGCGGAGGCGGACTCACCACCGACTTTTTTTGCCAGTGGGCAGGCCTCTGGCCCGATGTAAAATTGCAGCCCATGCCCCCAGGGTATTAGCATGGGCCTCTGGATTACTTGTCCAGTTAATTAGGGAAAGCCAGCACGGATCTGTGAAGGGAAAATCATGTTTAATTAATTTGCTGGAGTTTTTTGATGAAATAGCAGAGAAGGTTGATCAGGGCAATGCTGTTGATGGACTTCCAAAAATCATTTGATAAAGTGCCACAACAGGCTTGTGAGCAAAGTTATAACTCCTGGAATAAAAGGGACAATAGCAACATGGATACAAAATTGGCTGAGTGACAGGAACCACAGAGTAGTGATTAATGGACGTTTTTCAGACTGGAAGAAGGTTTGTAGTGGAGTTCCCCAAAGTTAGGACCCTTGCTGCTTCTGATATATGTTAATGACCTGGACTTTGGTGTACGGGAACAATTTCAAAATTTGTAGATGCTATGATACTTGGAAACATTGTGAACTGTGAGGAGGATAGGGTAGAACTTCAAAAGGACACAGAGAGAATGGGCAGAGGAAATCTAATGCAGAGAAGTGTGAAGTGATTCATTTTGGTAAGAATAATTTGGGGAGACAGTATAAAATAAAGCTGTAATTTTAAAGGGGGTGCAGCAGCAGAGGGACCTGGGTGTATACAGGCATAAATCATTGAAGGTGGCAGGACAGGTTGAGAGAGTGGCTACTAGAGCATACAGCATCTTAGACTTCATTAATAGGGGCGTAGAGTAGAAAATCAAGGAAGTTTTGTTGAACTTGTATAGCACATTGGTTCGGCCTCAACTGACATATTGTGATCAGTTCTGGGCGCCAAACTTTTTGAAAAATGGGAAGGCATTGGAGAGAGTGCAGAAAGGGTTCATGAGTATGGTTCCAGGGATGAGGAACTTCAGTTACGTGGATAGATTGGAGAAGAGAAGGTTGAGAGGAGATTTGATAGAGGTGTTCAAAATCATGATGGGGTCTGGACAGAGTAGATAGTGGAAAACTGTTCCCATTGGTGGAGTGATCAAGAACCAGAGGGCACAAATTTAAGGTAATTGGCAAAGCAAGCAAGAGCGACATGAGGAAAATCTTTTTCACGCAGCGAGTGGTTAGCATTTGGAATGCACTGCCTGAGTGTGTGGTGGAGGCAGATTCAATTGAGGCATTCAAGAGGGAGCTGGATGGTTATCTGAAAAGGAAGAACGTACAGGACTACAGGAAGAAGACCGGGCAAACAGCTCTTTCAGAGAGCAGGCGCAGACGGGCCAAATGGCCTTGCTCTGTGCTGTAACAATTCTGTGATTCTGAGCTGGCGGGCATTAAATGGGGATTCACTTGTGTCCCTATAAATAGACACACACTGAAATTGTGGTGCTTGGATTAGAAGGTGTATGCTTGTAATGTATAACTCTAAACAAATGCTTATAAAAATGTGTAAAGATTGGCTCCAGTTCTATTTTTCATAAACAAGCTTTTTGAAATAAAACAAAAGACAAAAAACACTGAAAATAGTAGACACCCATGGATGTAATGAGAGTGACAACTCAAAGTAATTAATATTAGTAAAGTACTGGAGAAATTATATGGGATTAAAAGCTGACAAATCCCCTGGATCTGATGGCCTATATCCTGGGATTTTAAGAGGTGGCTGCAGAGCTGGTGGCTATATTGGTTCCAATCTTCCAGAATTCCCTAGATCCTAGAAAAGTCCCTGTGCATTGGAAGGTAGCAAATACAACCCTGCTATTTAAGAAAGGAGGGAGAGAGAAATAGTAAAGGGAAGATTACAGCCATTTTATCATGTGAACGCCTCAAGAAAAAAAAATCTTTTCATGAGGTCAGAGGTATAGAAGGACCACCTTAAGGATGTACTTGATTAATAAAACTGCTGTCTGCTGCTGTATTGGCTGTCTCATAGAACTGGTTTCCATTTTCTATTTACTAAACAGAAATTAAAAGTGACAGTACAGCAGTAATATAATGGCAATAAAATGGTGTCTCACACACAGAAAATTGATGAAGGATACGAGGCAAGCACATTTTGAAAAATAATAGAAAAGCTGCCTGCAGTGTTCTTGCAAGAATTATCAAGAATCTTCCCTTTATTATTTCTTACAAGACATTTCCACCAATTAGTCACAATAGTTTAGCCAATGGTATTTAGTGCTTTTATTATTAAGGACAACTATCATTATGATATAGCCACTATTGTTCCAGTCTGATAACTTTATGCTTCTTTGGACGGTCATGGAACTGTACTTTTTCTCTTCTGTTTGAAACAGTGTGCCTTTAAGATTCTGTTAAAAAGTGTACCTTTAAGACAGAGAGAGAAGCTTTAGATTTCTGAGAACAGTGTGCCACAGCTACACTTGTTACCTAGGCAACAGCAGGAGAGTGAGGAGGTCACATGGTATAATATTGCAATTTAACCGTGTAAAAACCAGCTAAAACCAGTTTTGAGAGACACCAGCGAAGTGTGCTTGCTGGAGGAAGGAGCTGTCTATTTCTCTCAGCAGAAATTCTACAATGAGCTACAGGCCATGTTAATTGTCTAAAGAGGAAAAAAACCCTTTGAAGAGACCATTTGTATTGCTGGAGGTAGCAGAATTCCTTTTCTTTACTTCCAATCCAAGAAGTCTTTGCTTCAAGATTGACTCTCTCGACTGTGTTTTCTGGAATTCGTAGTAAAGTTTTGACTGAGAGATTGTCAGTTTTAAAATCTGAGTGAACCCATTGCTATACTCCTTGTTTACAGAACTGTTTGACGCCTGCTGTAGCCGAAGTGCTTTGAATGCTTATTTACTAAAGGACTGTTTCATCAAATCCGTGTGGAGACTTGAGTGGCATTTTATTATTTTAACACGAGGATACCTCACCCTTCAGGAATGTAACCCACAAAGACTTATAACCTAGTTATTTATTTATTCTTAAACAGTTAATTTTTAACATTTTGAGTATATGCATGTGAATGGGGGAGTTAGGTTAAAATAAGTTATAAGGTCTTGAGACATAGGTTTATCTTAATAGTGTTTAAGATTTAGTTTTTTAATAAATAGTTAATTTGTTGTTGTCTAAAGATACCTGGTTTGGTCTGTTTTATTCTGGGGGTTTACTAGAGTGTTTAATTTGGCTGTTTTCAGTTGGGTGGGAAAACTGTAATAATATGCTGCGATCTGTGGAGCGATGGGACTGAACTGACAGTGCATTGCTCCCGCCTGGGTTGTAACAGGACACGTACAAGAGAACTTATTTTTATGTTTAACAATGAATCTTCTTCAGAAAATAGTAGGTATGTGCTTAATCCAATTGATGTTTGCTGCTTCTGTTGATCTACAAGCAGTATAGTAGGGACAAGAGAAGTGAATACAGATTATTCAAAAACTACTTCAAACATCATAAGTCAAACAACATATTCTTGTTGTAAATCTAGGTGGTCAAGATTCCACTTCTGTACTTGCCAGCATGTGGTTTTCCCTCTATTAAAATGAGTAGCAGGAAACTCGTGACAGAATTACAATTTCCACTCCAGGTGTATTTCAGCAACACAGGAAATACCACACGTTAATATCAATTTCTAAATTTCTCAATTAAAGCACGACAAACTTCTTCAATTTTTTCTCATTTATTTTCTTCCCCAAGCTGACTATTCAAAATCAAGGTGAAGTAAGTCATCGTCTATGATAACTCCTCGAATTTGATTTAACACTTCAGTTCATAAAGACAGACTGAATTATGTCCCAGCCCTTCACAAATCAAAATCAACATATACAGTTACGAAGGATAAATACAGTTACCTTTGGCCTTGATTGCTGTAGTTGTTATCATACGAGTCATAACCTTGGTCTTCATAGATTGCTCCGTAGCCATCACCATATGCCTAAACGTTCAAAGAAGAGCAATGACTATATAGTATACAAAGATTATTCTCAAACACATTTTCAAAAATAGAACTGGCTTTACTTATAAGCATTCAAATATCCCATTGGAATTCATCACAATTCCAACTAGAACTGTAAATTACACTTTTGGAAATGGTTTGGTACAACAATGACAGTTAAACAGTGAAGGAAAATTTTTGTCCAACCTTCTTCCTTCCTCTCCTTCAGGTGTCAAATCATCCTGAGAAATGGTTCCATGAGCATCAGTAGCCCTACAGTGCCTTGCACTTAGTCATATGTCAGTTCAGACAGCAAGGTTTGCAGCTTGTTCAGCTGTGGAGACCAAAGCCTGGATATGTCTGTACACATATTCCAGCAATGATCACTGGATAATGATTAGAAATGGGAGCACCGAGTCATCTTCCCCCTCCTGCCCTCACTCCTGGGACACTAATGGCAATTGCACTGTCTCTACTGTATCCATGGCTGACAGTTAATTCAATACAGGGAATCAAAACTGGTACATTGTGGTCGGCATGGCTCAGTGACACACTGAGTGCTACTCATTAGCTCATTCGCACAGTCAGATGACAAAATCTATATTAAAATAGACCTGAACATTCAGTTTAGAGTTCATCCGCTGTTTTGAGATAAGTGCAGATCTGAGCTAATGAAAGAATATTCAGTTTCTGCATGATCGTGCTTGCACCATTTATAACAAGTTTATTTGAACAGTTTCACTGCAATAATTCAAATCCAAGCCCGAAGCAAATCCCATTGGCTTAGACAGTGGTCGACTTGAAGGTCACACATTAGGTGGCTGTAACAGCTAAACAGCAATCCTCAGGCATTTTAGACAGACAAGAGTGGTGTGTTTCTATTTATATGAACACAGCAGGTTGAGATATATATATATATATATTTTACACTGTGGCAACAAAATGGGGGCTGGGAGACACAGGCAATTACCAAAAGCTCTGTGTGAGTTTCTGAAGTTTAAAGCCACAGCTGGAAATGATAGTTAACATTTCAGTATAAAGAGCATATCCTTTGAAATCTGAAATTGAAGTTATGCAGCTCCTGTATGCAATCATAATAGTGTTTACTGGAGTCAACAATGCCTTGTTCTCAGAACAAGGTAGTATGGGCCGAGGTTAGAAACAGGAGAGGAGAGGTCACCCTGTTGGGAGTTTTCTATAGACCTCCGAATAGTTCCAGAGATGTAGAGGAAAGGATAGCGAAGATGGTTCTCGACAGGAGCGAGAGTAACAGGGTAGTGGTTATGGGGGACTTTAACTTTCCAAATATTGACTGGAAATACTATAGTTCGAGTACTTTAGATGGGTCTGTTTTTGTCCAGTGTGTGCAGGAGGGTTTTCTGACACAGTATGTGGACAGGCCAACCAGGGGCGATGCCACATTGGATTTGGTACTGGGTAATGAACCCGGCCAGGTGTTCGATTTAGATGTAGGTGAGCACTTTGGCGATAGTGATCACAATTCGGTTAGGTTTACCTTAGCGATGGGCAGGGACAGGTATATACCGCAGGGCAAGAATTATAGCTGGGGGAAAGGAAATTATGACGCGATTAGGCAAGATTTAGGATGTGTAGGATGGGGAAGGAAACTGCAGGGGATGGGCACAAACGAAATGTGGAGCTTATTCAAGGAGCAGCTAATGCGTGTCCTTGATAAGTATGTACCTGTCAGGCAGGGAGGAAGTTGTCAAGCGAGGGAGCCGTGGTTTACTCAAGAAGTTGAGGCGCTTGTCAAGAGGAAGAGGGCGGCTTATGTTAGGATGAGACGTGAAGGCTCAGTTAGGGCGCTTGAGAGTTACAAGCTAGCCAGGAAGGATCTAAAGGGAGGGCTAAGAAGAGCAAGGAGAGGACACGAGAAGTCATTGGCGGATAGGATCAAAGAAAACCCTAAGGCTTTCTATAGGTATATCAGGAATAAAAGAATGATAAGAGTTAGAACAGGGCCAATCAAGGATAGTAGTGGGAAGTTGTGTGCGGAATCAGAGGAGATAGGGGAAGCGTTAAATGAATATTTGTCGTCAGTATTTACAGTAGAGAAAGAAAATGTTGTCGAGGAGATTACTGAGATACAGCCTACTAGGCTAGATGGGATTGAGATTCACAAGGAGGAGGTGTTAGCAATTTTGGAAAGAGTGAAAATAGATAAGTCCCCTGGGCCAGATGGGATTTATCCTAGGATTCTCTGGGAAGCCAGGGAGGAGATTGCAGAGCCGTTGTTGTTGATCTTTATGTCGTCATTGTCGACAGGAGTAGTGCCGGAGGACTGGAGGATAGCAAATGTTGTCCCCTTGTTCAAGAAGGGGAGTAGGGACAGCCCCGGTAATTATAGACCTGTGAGCCTTACTTCGGTTGTGGGTAAAATGTTGGAAAGGGTTATAAGAGATAGGATTTATAATCATCTTGAAAAGAATAAGTTCATTTGCGATAGTCAGCACGGTTTTGTGAAAGGTAGGTCGTGCCTCACAAACCTTATTGAGTTTTTCGAGAAGGTGACCAAACAGGTGGATGAGGGTAAAGCCGTGGATGTGGTGTATATGGATTTCAGTAAGGCGTTTGATAAGGTTCCCCACGGTAGGCTATTGCAGAAAATACGGAAGTATGGGGTTGAAGGTGATTTAGAGCTTTGGATCAGAAATTGGCTAGCTGAAAGAAGACAGAGGGTGGTGGTTGATGGCAAATGTTCATCCTGGAGTTTAGTTACTAGTGGTGTACCGCAAGGTTCTGTTTTGGGGCCACTGCTGTTTGTCATTTTTATAAATGACCTGGATGAGGGTGTAGAAGGGTGGGTTAGTAAATTTGCGGATGACACGAAGGTCGGTGGAGTTGTGGATAGTGTCGAAGGGTGTTGTAGGGTACAGCGGGACATAGATAGGCTGCAGAGCTGGGCTGAGAGATGGCAAATGGAGTTTAATGCGGAGAAGTGTGAGGTGATTCACTTTGGAAGGAGTAACAGCAATGCAGAGTACTGGGCTAATGGGAAGATTCTTGGTAGTGTAGATGAGCAGAGAGATCTTGGTGTCCAGGTACATAAATCCCTGAAAGTTGCTACCCAGGTTAATAGGGCTGTTAAGAAGGCATATGGTGTGTTAGCTTTTATTAGTAGGGGGATCGAGTTTCGGAGCCACGAGGTCATGATGCAGCTGTACAAAACTCTGGTGAGGCCGCACCTTGAGTATTGCGTGCAGTTCTGGTCACCGCATTATAGGAAGGATGTGGAGGCTCTGGAAAGGGTGCAGAGGAGATTTACTAGGATGTTGCCTGATATGGAGGGAAGGTCTTACGAGGAAAGGCTGAGGGACTTGGGGTTGTTTTCGTTAGAGAGAAGGAGGAGGAGAGGTGACTTAATAGAGACATACAAGATAATCAGAGGGTTAGATAGGGTGGATAGTGAGAGTCTTTTTCCTCAGATGATGATGGCAAACACGAGGGGACATAGCTTTAAGTTGAGGGGTGAAAGATATAGGACAGATGTCAGAGGTAGTTTCTTTACGCAGAGAGTAGTAGGGGCGTGGAACGCCCTGCCTGCAACAGTAGTAGACTCGCCAACTTTAAGGGCATTTAAGTGGTCATTGGATAGACATATGGATGAAAATGGAATAGTGTAGGTCAGATGATCGGCGCAACATCGAGGGCCGAAGGGCCTGTACTGCGCTGTAATGTTCTAAAAAAAAACACAGACAGCTAAAACCACTTTCTGTCCCTATAAAGATGTTTGGTTAAAAGCTCACTGGAATAATGACAAACAAAATCTAAACTGGGAAGCAAGACAGTAAAAGAAAAACATAAGTAGTCATTTTTATTTTTAAGGATAAGAGAGGTTACAAATCATAAATTTGGAAAAAGAGGGAAAATTAAAGTTAAAAAAGAGAAAACAGAGCTCGCTTCCTTATATTTTTCCACTTTTTAACACTAGTCGATATCTCAGGTACAGGGATTATGCATTTATATGAAATCTTTCTGCACGTGGGCCTCACTATTATTGGTGTTCAGTTCTTCTTTTGGGCCTCCTTATCTCGAGAGACAATGGATACGCGCCTGGAGGTGGTCAGTGGTTTGTGAAGCAGCGCCTGGAGTGGCTATAAAGGCCAATTCTGGAGTGACAGGCTCTTCCACAGGTGCTGCAGAGAAATTTGTTTGTTGGGGCTGTTGCACAGTTGGCTCTCCCCTTGCGCCTCTGTCTTTTTTCCTGCCAACTACTAAGTCTCTTCGACTCGCCACAATTTAGCCCTGTCTTTATGGCTGCCCGCCAGCTCTGGCGAATGCTGGCAACTGACTCCCACGACTTGTGATCAATGTCACACGATTTCATGTCGCGTTTGCAGACGTCTTTATAACGGAGACATGGACGGCCGGTGGGTCTGATACCAGTGGCGAGCTCGCTGTACAATGTGTCTTTAGTTAAGAGGATAGATGGCACCTGGCATATTATCAATACATCGCTGCTACCCTCTGTGTGATATATCATTCTATTTCACAAATGAAAACAGAAGTATGGAAAAAAAATCATAGATGTTATAGTTTTGGTAAGCTAAATTAGAACCAGATACTTTTAATACTGTGTAATTGAAATCTGTTGAGATGTTTAATAGCATTATTTTCAGGATCAAAATGTATGAGAACTTTTAGGTGCAGGCACAGGAGTTTCCTTGGACCTGACAGCTATCCAAGGGTTAAGGTTGCTGCCAAGTATAATTGAAAAGGAATTGTAACACAAAGCACTGCACCCATCAAGTTTTCTTTTGAGAGTATGGAGCCATAAAGGGTAAGAACATACCAGCAGCTCTCTGAACTACAATGACCCAGTCAATGATCAGACACGTCTCTGAAAATACGTCAGACTGAGGACAGGCCTAGCCTTTTAGTCCTCACCTGTATTTTTCACTATATTATTTTCCATTGTTCCTAACCATTCAGGCATTTAATACACATTAGTTCAATTCTACAGCTAGCATGAATCCACTATGGTCTCAAAAACCAGCCAAATGAGTCAGACAACTGTGACCACTGATGAATACTTTGAAGTTATTATTTACTCAGTCACTGCTATAATTCTTGATTGTACCAATAAACCCAAATGGATATTTTTGCATCTATATGGACAGTATAGTAACAAAATAATAGGTAATTCATTGAAAAACAAGTGGCTTTCGACAGCAACTGAAGCAAATATGTACAATAATTCATGTTAACTGAATTAACCACCCACTTTTCACAAGTGTATAGGCTCACCGTAGCATGAATGCTTTTAGAATTATGCTACATGTATTTATTTATTTAGAGATACAGCACTGAAACAGGCCCTTCGGCCCGAGTCTGTGCCAACCATCAACCACCCATTTATACTAACCCTACAGTAATCCCATATTCCCTACTACCTACCTACACTAGGGGCAATTTACAACAGCCAATTTACCTATCACCTGCAAGTCTTTGGCTGTGGGAGGAAACCGGAGTACCCGGCGAAAACCCACGTGGTCACAGGGAGAACTTGCAAACCCCGCACAGGCAGTACCCAGAATCGAACCCGGGTCCCTGGAGCTGTGAGGCTGCGGTGCTAACCACTGCGCCACATCATCAATGGTGGCAAATTGTAACCAATAGAGTATCAAGAACAACTCAGTTGAAAAGAAATTGGGTCTGTTAAGCACTGCTCTGACAATTTCTCCAAAAATGAACAACAATCTGTATTTATATAGCACCTTTAACGTAATAAGATGTCCCAAGGTGCTTCACAGGGGCATTAGAAAACAAAATCTGACACAGAGCCACATAGATATTAGGGCAGATGACCAAAAGCTTGTTCAACTGTGAACACCAATGCCTGGATGTCTGTGCACATATTCCAGCAATATTTGTCAGGACAGGTGGATAGAGTGGTGAAGAAGGGATATGGATTGCTTTCCTTTATTGACTGAGGTATTGAGTACAAAAGCAAGGATGTGATGCAGGAACTGTATAGAGCATTGGTTAGGCTACAGCTGGAGTACTGAAACATAGAAAAATTACAGCACAGGAGGCCATTCAGCCCGTCGTGTCTGCGCCGGCCGAAAAATCTAGCCGCCCAATCTAATCCCATTTTCCAGCACCTGGTCCATAGCCTTGCCGGCAACAGCACTTCAGCTGTGTGTCCAGGTACCTTTTTAAAGAACTGAGGGTTTCTGCCTCCACCACCGTTCCTGGCAGTGAATTCTGGACACACACCACCCTCTGGGTGAAAAGGTTTTTCCTCATGTCCCCTCTAATCCTTCTACCAATCACCTTAAATCAGTGCCCCCTGGTAATTGACCCCTCCGCCAGGGGAAACAGATCCTTCCTATCTACGCTATCCAAGCCCTCCATAATGTTGTACACCTCTATTAAGTCACCCCTCAGCTTCCTCTGTTCTAAGGAAAACAACTCGAGCCTATCCAATCTTTCCTCATAGCTGACACTTTCAAGCCCTGGCAACATTCTTGTAAATCTCCTCTGTACTCTCTCCAGAGCAATTATGTCCTTTCTGTAAAGTGGTGACCAGAACTGTATGCAATACTCCAACTGTGGCCTGATCAGTGCTTTATACAGTTCCAGGATTACATCCCTGCTTTTGAATTTTATACATCGACCAATAAAGGAAAGCATTCCATATGCCTTCTTCACTACTCAGTCTACCTGTCCTGTCACCTTCAGGGACCTGTGGACATAGGAACAAAGGAAGATAGAAACAGGAGTAGGCCATTCAGCCTCTCGAGCCTGTCCTGCCATTCAATGAGATCATGGCTGATCCGCAGCCTAACTCCATATACCTGCCTTTGGCCCATATCCCTTAATATCTTTGCTCAACAAAAATCTTTTCCTATTAATATCTTGAAGACTTCGATCAGATCACCCCTTAACCTTCTAAATTCTAGCGAAAACAGGCCTAATTTGTGTAATCTCTCCTCGTAACATAACCCTTGTAGTCCAGGTATCATTCTTGCAAACCTACGTTGCACTCCCTCCAAGGCCAATATATCGTTCCTAAGGTGTGGTGCCCAGAACTGCTCACAGTACTCCAAGTGGGTCTAACCAGGGTTTTGTACAGCTGCAGCATAACCTCTGTGTCTTTATACTCCAATCCTCTACATATAAAGGCTAGTATTCCATTAGCCTTTTGATTATTTTCTGCACTTGCTTGTGGCATTTTAAAGATCTATGCTCCTGAACCCCCAAGTCGCTATGGACATCCACTGTACTTAACCTCTTCCCATTTAGAAAGTACCCTGCTCTATCCTTTTTTGGTCCAAAATGGATAATCTCACACTTGCTTGCATTGAAATCCATCTGCCACAGTTTTGCCTACTCACCTAGTCTGTCAATATCTCTTTGCAATTTTATGCCAACTTTTAGACTGTCTACAATGCTGCCTAACTTTGTATCATCAGCAAATTTGGATATATGACTTACTATGCCATCATCCAAGTCGCTAATGAATAATGTGAATAATTGAGGCCCCAACACAGATCACTGCGGGACACCACTAGTCACATCCTACCAATCGGAGTACTTACCCATTATCCCCACTCTCTGTCGCCTACCACTCAACCAACTTCCTAACCATGTTAATAATTTGCCTTCAACTCCATGGGCTTCTACCTTAGTTAACAGTCTCTTATGCGGGACTTTATCAAATGCCTTTTCGAAGTCTACATAAATAACAGCCATAGATATTACTCTGTCCACTACCTTAGTCACTTCTTCAAAAAATTCAATGAGATTTGTCAGGCATGACCTTCTCGTTGTGAATCCATGCTGGTTGTCCCAGATTAACTGAAATTTTTCTAGATGTTCAGTCACCCTATCCTTATTATAGACTCCAGTAACTTCCCCACCACAGATGTCAGGCTAACTGGTCTGTAATTTCCTTGGTTCCCATTTTCACCCTTCTTAAAAAGTGGAGTAACGTGCAACATTCCAAACTACATCATCAGTGAGAATGGTGATTAAAAACCTCTACCTACCCAGAGTGCAAATTAAAAAGAGCAAAGAACATCTTAAAACTATGTACAGCAGCTCGAATGTCGTTATTTCAGTCCAGTTTCTAATCCATAAATCCACACCACTGGTTGCAAACATCTTGACTTACAACAATGACCCAGGGTCCATGACAGGGACCACTCCTGAATCTAGGGAACTCTGAAAGACTATAGTTAGGGCATCGACAATGTGCTCCCCTACTTCCTTTAACGCCCTCAGATGGAAACGGTCAGGTCCTGGGGATTTCTCACTCTTTAGTTCCATTAATTTCCTTCTTACTGATGTTTTACTTACGCTAATTGTATTGAGTCCCTGTACCCGATCGGCTGTTAATTTTTTTCGGGACTTCCGGCAAGTTATCCTTTTTCAACTGTAAATTGTTCAACATGTCTGCCATTTCCCCATCAATGACAATATCTCCATTTTCAGCTTTTAGTGGGCCGACATTGCTCTTGACCACCCGCTGTCCCTTTATAGGGACATCGAGTCATACAGCATAGAAACAGGCCCTTCGGCCCACCACGTCCATGCCGACCATAATGCCTATCTATACTAATCCCACCTGCCTTCATTAATTCCATATCCCTCGATGCCTTGCTCACCCCTACCATGGGAAACAGACTCTGGCTATCTACCCTATCTATGCCTCTCATAATTTTATATACCTCTATCATGCCCCCTCTCAGCCTCCTTTGCTCCAGGGAAAATAGACCCAGCCTATTCAATCTTTATTTATAACTCAAGCCCTCCAAACCAGGCAACGTTCTTGTGAATCTTTTCTGCACCCTCTCTAGCTTAATCACATCTTTCCTGTAGTGCGGCGACCAGAACTGCACACAGTACTCCAAATGTGGCCTAACCAACGCTATGTACAACTGTAGCATGACGTCCCAACTCTTGTACTCAATGCCTCAGCCGATGAAGGCAAGCATGCCAAACGCCTTCTTCACCACCCTGTCTACCTGTGTTGCCACTTTCAGGGAGCTATGTACTTACATCCCAAGGTCTCTCTGCTCAACAACACTCCCCAGGGCCCTGCCATGCACTGTATATGTCCTGCCCTGGTTTAACTTCCCAAAATGCATCACTTCACACTTGTCTGCATGAAATTCCATTTGCCACTCCCTTGCCCACTTTCCCAGTTGATCTATATCCTGTTGTAACCTGAGACAACCTTCTTCACTGTCCACTATACCACCAATTTTGGTGTCATCTGCAAACTTACTAATCATGCCCCTTACATTCACATCCAAGTCATTAACAAATATGACAAACAACAGAGGGCCCAGCACCGATCCCTGCGGTACACCACTGGTCACCAGCCTCCAATCTGAAAAACAACCCTACAATACCACCAAGCCAATTTTGTATCCAATTTGATAGCTCACCCTGGATCCCATGTGTTAGAACCTTCCGGACCAGCCTACCATGCGGGACCTTGTCAAAGGCCTTGCTAATGTCCATGTAGACAACGTCCATCACCCTGCCCTCGTCAGTCCTCTTGGTCACCTCCTCGAAAAACTCAAATTCGTGAGACATGATTTCCCACGCACAAAGCCATGCTGACTATCCCTAATCAGACCATGCCTTTCCAAATGCATATAAATCCTATCTCTCAGAATCCCTTTCAATAACTTTCCCACCACTGATGTAAGGCTCACCGGCCTGTAGTTCCCTCGCTTATCCCTGCTGCCGTTCTGAAATAAAGACACAACATTAGCGATCCTCCAGTCTTACGGTACCTGACCCGTGGCTAACGATGATACAAAAATCTCTGCCAGGGCCTCAGCAATCTCCTCCCTTGCTTCCCATAGCATCCTAGGATACACCTGGTTAGACCCTGGGGATTTATCCACCTTAATGCACGTCAAAACCTCCAACACCTCCTCCTTTGTAATGTTGATATGCTCCAGGATATCGGTGTTCCCTCCCTTGAACTCACTAACTTCCATGACCTTCTCCACGGTAAATACGGACGGGAAATATTCATTTAAGACCTCGCCCATTTCCACTGGCTCCACACATAGATTGCCACACTGATCCTTAAGGGGACCTACTCTCTCCCTAGCTACCCTTGTACTCTTAATATACTTATAGAATCTTTTAAGATTCTCCTTTATCTTATCTGCCAGGGAAATCTCATGGCCCCTTTTCGCCCTCCTAATTTCCTTCTTAAGTGTAGTCCTACATCCCCTATACTCCTTGAGGGACTCGCTCGATCCCAGCTGCCTATACCTGACATATGCCTCCTTCTTTGTCCTGACCAGACCCTCAATATCCCTCGTCAACCAAGGTTCTCTAGACTTGCCAGTCTTGCCCTTCCATCTGACAGGAACATGCCGGCCCTGAACTCTTCCTATCTCACTTTTAAAAGCCTCCCACTTGCCAGACGTCCCTTTACCTGTAAGCAGCCTCTCCCATTCATCTTTTGAGTGTTCCTGTCTGATGCCATCGAAATTAGCCTTCCCCCAATTTAGGACTTCAACCTGAGGACCAGTCCTATCCTTTTCCATAACTATCGAAGCTAATTGAGTTATGGTCACTGGTCCCAAAGTGCTCCCCCACTGACACATCAACAACCTGCCCATCCTCATTTCCCAAGAGGAGGTCGAGTGTAGCCCCTTCTCTAGTAGGGCCATCCACATACTGCTTCAGAAAACTATCCTGGACACACTTAACAAATTCTTCCCCATCTGATCCCTTAGCACTAAGGCAGTCCCAGTCAATATTAGGGAAGTTAAAATCACCTACTATTACAACCCTATAATTCCTGCACCCATCTGTGATTTCCCTACATATATGCTCCTCCACTTCCCTCTGACTATTGGGGGGCCTATAGTATAATCCCATCAAAGTGATCACCCCTTTCTTATTTCTAAGTTCTACCCATATGGCCTCGCTGGACGTTCCCCCTGGGATATCCTGTCTAAGTACTGCCGTGATGTCCTCCCTAATCAATAGTGCAACTTCCGCATCTCTCTTACCTCCACCTCTGTCACGCCGGAAGGATCGGTACCCCGGAACATTGAGCTGCCGTCCTGCCCGTCCCTCAACCACGTTTCCGTAATAGCTATAATATCACAATCCCATGTTCTGATCCATGCTCTGAATTCATCTGCCTTACCTGTAAGGCTTCTTGCATTAAAGTAAAGGCAGTGTAGTCTACCAGACCTTCCACGCTCCCTGTCCTGCCCCTGCACGGCCTGCCTACTGGACTGGTTTGCTTTAACCTCTACATTTGCCTCAAGTATCTGATCTGAGAGACCATTACTTTGGGTCCCACCCCCCTGCAAGACTAGTTTAAACCCTTCCGAGTAGTACTAGCAAACCTCCCCGCAAGGATATTGGTCCCCCTCCAGTTTAGATTCAACCCGTCCTTCTTGTACAGGTCACCACTGCACCAGAAGAGATCCCAATGATCAAAGTAGCTGAAGCCCTTCTGCCAACACCAACTCTTCAGCCACGCATTCATTTGCCTAATCCTCCTATTCCTACCCTCACTCGCACGTGGCACAGGTAGTAATCCTGAGATTACAACCTTAGAGGTCCTGCTTTTTAACCTTCTGCTTAACTCCCTAAATTCACTTTGCAGGACCTCATCTCTCTTCCTGCCTACATCGTTAGTACCAATATGGACCACGACCTCTGGCTGCTCACCCTCCCCTTTCAGAATGTCCTGCAGCCGCTCCGAGACATCCTTGACCCTAGCACCAGGGAGGCAACATACCATCCTGGTTCTGAAGTTCCGAAGAAGGGTCACTGACCCGAAACGTTAACTCTGCTTCTCTTTCCACAGATGCTGCCAGACCTGCTGAGTGAATCCAGCATTTCTTGCTTTTGTTTCAGATTTCCAGCATCCGCAGTATTTTGCTTTTATTATACCATCCTGGAGTCTCGTTTGTGGCTACAGAAACGCCTATCTGCACCCCTTACGATAGAATCCCCTATCATTATCGCTTTTCCAACCCTTTTCCTCCCCTGCTGTGCAGCAGAGTCCTCCGTGGGGCCACAAACTTGTCTGTTGCTGCTTTCCTCTGGGAGGTCATCCCCCTCAACAATATCCAAAGCGGTATATCTGTTTGAGAGAGGGATGGCCACAGGGGACTCCTGCACTACCTGCCTGCGCCTACTACTCCGTCTGGTGGTCACCCATCTCTTTTCTGCCTGTGCAGCCATTACCTGCAGTGTGACCACCTCACTAAACGTGCTATCCACGACTTCCTCAGCATCACGGATGTTCCACAGTGAATCCACCCGCAGCTTCAGCTCCGTAATGCGGGTATCCAGTAGCTGCAGCTGGATACACTTCATGCACACTTGGTCACCAGGGACACTGGAAGCGTCCCTGATTTCCCACATAGCGCAGGAGGAGCAGATGACGGGGCTGAGCTCTCCTGTCATGACTACCCTTAGATTAATTAGTTACTCCCTTAATTAAAAAATACTAATTATACTCAGGGCCTTGTTCTACCCACTTCAATCTAAAGTCCTTAAAAAAAAACCCTTAGTAGTACTTATCTTATCACCAGAGATTTTGTTTCCAACAAAAAAAAACTTTCCCCTTATTTTTTTAAGATATTCTAACAGCTGCTACTCACCAACCAATCACCTTGCAGCTCTCCTCTGACGTCACTGCCTTTTTTTTCAAAACTCCGGCGCGCTGGAAGGGGTTCGACTGCTCTCCGCTCTATAACTATAAAATTTCTTCTTTTTGTTTTGATGTCCCTTGCAAGTTTCCTTTCATAATCTCTGTTAGTAGCGCTTAAAAGCTGCTTTGTGACCCTTTGCTGGTCTTTGTATCGATCCCATTCGGCCGGATCTGTGCTGCGTTTTGCATTTTTGTTTTATGCTATCCCTAATCTCTTCAGTTCTCCATGGCTGTTTTTTCTGTGAAGTGGTGCTTTTTCCTCTCAGGAGTATATACTCGCTCTGTATTTCTTTAAACGTTTCTTTAAATATTCTTCACTGTTCTTCAGTCATTTGACCCATTAACAGATCGACCCAGTTTACCGTGGACAGTCTCTGTCTCATCCTGGTAAAGTCAGCCTTACCCAAGTCTAAAACTCTAGTAGCTGATTCGTGCTTTTCATTTTCAAACGCTACCTTGAATTCGATCATGTTGTGATCACGATTTGATAAATGTTCACGCACAGTTAGGCGACTAATTAAATTTGGCTCATTACTCATAACTAAATCTAATATTGCCTGTCCCCTTGTTACATCTTGGACATATTGCTGTAGGAGGAATTTGAATTTAATTAATAAATCTGGAAATAAAAGCTAGTCTAATGATGGCCATGAAACCATTGTCGATTGTTGTTAAAACCCATCTGTTCACTAATGTCCTTTAGGGAAGGAAATCTGCTGTCCTTAACTGGTCTGGCCTACATGTGACTCCAGACCCACAGGTTAACTCTTGCATGCCCTCTGAAATGGCCTGGCAAGCCAATCAGTTGTACCTAACCGCTGCGAAGTCAATAAAAAGGAATGAAACTGGACGGACCACCCGGCATCGACTTAAGCACCGGAAACGACAATGGCAAACACAGCCCTGTCGACCCTGCAAAGTCCTCCTTACAAACATCTGTGGGCTTATGCCAAAGTTGGGAGAGCTGTCCCACAGACTAGTCAAACAACAGCCTGACATAGTCATACTCACAGAATCATACCTTACAGACAACGTCCCAGACACTGCAATCACTATCCCTGGGTATGTCCTGTCCCACCGGCAGGACAGACACAGCAGAGGTGGTGGCACAGTGATATACAGTAGGGAAGGCGTTGCCCTGGGAGTCCTCAACATCGACTCTGGACCCCATGAAGTCTCATGGCATCATGTTAAACATGGGCAAGGTAACCTCCTACTGATTACCACCTACTGCCCTCCCTCAGCTGATGACTCAGTACTCCACCATGTTGAACACCACAGAGGAAGCACTGAGGGTGACAAGGGTACAAAATGTACTCTGGGTGGGGGACTTCAATGTCCATCACCAAGAGTGGCTCGGTAGCATCACTACTTACCGAGCTGGCCGAGTCCTAAAGGTCATAGCTGCTAGACTGGGTCTGCGGCAGGTGGTGGAGGAACCAACATGAGGGAAAAACATACTTGACCTCGTCCTCACCAATCTGCCTGCTGCAGATGCTTCTGTCCATGACTGTATTGGTAGGAGTGACCACCGCACAGTCCATGTGGAGACGAAGTCCCGCCTTCACATTGAGCATACCGTCCATTGTGTTGTGTGGCACTCTTTTTTTTTCTTTTTTCTTTTCTTTTCTTTTTGGGCCTCCTTATCTCGAGAGACAATGGATACGCGCCTGGAGGTGGTCAGTGGTTTGTGAAGCAGCGCCTGGAGTGGCTATAAAGGCCAATTCTGGAGTGACAGGCTCTTCCACAGGTGCTGCAGAGAAATTTGTTTGTTGGGGCTGTTGCACAGTTGGCTCTCCCCTTGCGCCTCTGTCTTTTTTCCTGCCAACTACTAAGTCTCTTCGACTCGCCACAATTTAGCCCTGTCTTTATGGCTGCCCGCCAGCTCTGGCGAATGCTGGCAACTGACTCCCACGACTTGTGATCAATGTCACACGATTTCATGTCGCGTTTGCAGACGTCTTTATAACGGAGACATGGACGGCCGGTGGGTCTGATACCAGTGGCGAGCTCACTGTACAATGTGTCTTTGGGGATCCTGCCATCTTCCATGCGGCTCACATGGCCAAGCCATCTCAAGCGCCGCTGACTCAGTAGTGTGTATAAGCTGGGGATGTTGGCCGCTTCAAGGACTTCTGTGTTGGAGATATAGTCCTGCCACCTGATGCCAAGTATTCTCCGAAGGCAGCGAAGATGGAATGAATTGAGACGTCGCTCTTGGCTGGCATACGTTGTCCAGGCCTCGCTGCCGTAGAGCAAGGTACTGAGGACACAGGCCTGATACACTCGGACTTTTGTGTTCCGTGTCAGTGCGCCATTTTCCCACACTCTCTTGGCAGTCTGAACATAGCAGTGGAAGCCTTACCCATGCGCTTGTTGATTTCTGCATCTAGAGACAGGTTACTGGTGATAGTTGAGCCTAGGTAGGTGAACTCTTGAACCACTTCCAGAGCGTGGTCGCCAATATTGATGGATGGAGCATTTCTGACATCCTGCCCCATGATGTTCGTTTTCTTGAGGCTGATGGTTAGGCCAAATTCATTGCAGGCAGACGCAAACCTGTCGATGAGACTCTGCAGGCATTCTTCAGTGTGAGATGTTAAAGCAGCATCGTCAGCAAAGAGGAGTTCTCTGATGAGGACTTTCCGTACTTTGGACTTCGCTCTTAGACGGGCAAGGTTGAACAACCTGCCCCCTGATCTTGTGTGGAGGAAAATTCCTTCTTCAGAGGATTTGAACGCATGTGAAAGCAGCAGGGAGAAGAAAATCCCAAAAAGTGTGGGTGCGAGAACACAGCCCTGTTTCACACCACTCAGGATAGGAAAGGGCTCTGATGAGGAGCCACCATGTTGAATTGTGCCTTTCATATTGTCATGGAATGAGGTGATGATACTTAGTAGCTTTGGTGGACATCCGATCTTTTCTAGTAGTCTGAAGAGACCACGTCTGCTGACGAGGTCAAAGGCTTTGGTGAGATCAATGAAAGCAATGTAGAGGGGCATCTGTTGTTCACGGCATTTCTCCTGCATCTGACGAAGGGAGAACAGCATGTCAATAGTCGATCTCTCTGCACGAAAGCCACACTGTGCCTCAGGGTAGACGCGCTCGGCCAGCTTCTGGATGCTCCAACACTCTGTTCCGCACCTGAAGCTAAAGACCAGTTCTATGAACAACTCCATAACATCATTAGCAGCATCCCCAACACCGAACACCTATTCCTGCTGGGGGACTTTAATGCCAGGGTTGGGGCCGACCATGACTCATGGCCCTCCTGCCTTGGGCGCTATGGCGTTGGAAGGATGAATGAGAACGGGCAGAGACTGCTTGAGTTGTGTACCTATCATAACCTCTGCATCACCAACTCGTTCTTTCACACTAAACCCTGTCACCAGGTTTCATGGAGGCACCCAAGATCACGTCATTGGCACCAGCTAGACCTCATTGTCACAAGGCGAGCCGCCTTAAACAGTGTTCAAATCACACGCAGCTTCCACAGTGCGGACTGCGACACCGACCACTCCCTGGTGTGCAGCAAGGTTAGACTCAGACCAAAGAAGTTGCATCATTCCAAGCAGAAGGGCCACCCGCGCATCAACACGAGCAGAATTTCTCACCCACAGCTGTTACAAAAATTTCTAAATTCACTTGTAACAGCCCTTCAAAACACTCCCACAGGGGATGCTGAGACCAAGTGGGCCCACATCAGAGACGCCATCTATGAGTCAGCTTTGACCACCTACGGCAAAAGTGCGAAGAGAAATGCAGACTGGTTTCAATCTCATAATGAAGAGCTGGAACCTGTCATAGCCGCTAAGCGCATTGCACTTTTGAACTACAAGAAAGCCCCCAGCGATTTAACATCCGCAGCACTTAAAGCAGCCAGAAGTACTGCACAAAGAACAGCTAGGCGTTGCGCAAACGACTACTGGCAACACCTATGCAGTCATATTCAGCTGGCCTCAGACACCGGAAACATCAGAGGAATGTATGATGGCATGAAGAGAGCTCTTGGGCCAACCATCAAGAAGATCACCCCCCTCAAATCTAAATCGGGGGACATAATCACTGACCAACGCAAACAGATGGACCGCTGGGTTGAGCACTACCTAGAACTGTACTCCAGGGAGACTGCTGTCACTGAGACTGCCCTCAATGCAGCCCAGCCTCTACCAGTCATGGATGAGCTGGACATACAGCCAACCAAATCGGAACTCAGTGATGCCATTGATTCCCTAGCCAGCGGAAAAGCCCCTGGGAAGGACAGCATTACCCCTGAAATAATCAAGAGTGCCAAGCCTGCTATACTCTCAGCACTACATGAACTGCTATGCCTGTGCTGGGACGAGGGAGCAGTACCCCAGGACATGCGCGATGCCAACATCATCACCCTCTATAAAAACAAAGGTGACCGCGGTGACTGCAACAACTACCGTGGAATCTCCCTGCTCAGCATAGTGGGGAAAGTCTTTGTGTGGCACTATCACCGTGCTAAATGGGATAGATTTGGAACAGATCTAGCAATGCAAAACTGGGCATCCATGAGGCGCTGTGAGCCATCAGCAGCAGCAGAATTGTACTCAAACACAATCTGCAACCTCATGACTCTACCATTACCATCAAGCCAGGAGACCAACCCTGGTTCAATGAAGAGTGCAGGAGGACATACCAGGAGCAGCACCAGGCATACCTCAAAATGAGGTGTCAACCTGAAGTTACAACACAGGATTATCTGTGTGCCAAACTGCGTAAGCAGCATGCGATAGACAGAGCTAAGCGATCCCATAACCAACGGATCAGATCTAAGCTCTGCAGTCCTGCCACATCCAGCCGTGAATAGTGGTGGACAATTAGACAACTAACTGGAGGAGGTGGCTCCACAAATATCCCCATCCTCAATGATGAGGGAGCCCAGCACATGAGTGCAAATGATAAGACTGAAGCATTTGTAACAATCTTCAGCCAGAAGTGCCGAGTTGATGATCCATCTCAGCCTCCTGCTGAAGTCCCCAGCATCACAGATGCCAGACTTCAGCCAATTCGATTCACTCCGCATGATATCAAGAAACGACTGAAGGCACTGGACACTGCAAAAGCTATGGGCCCTGACAATATTCCGGCAATAGTACTGAAGACCTATGCTCCAGAACTTGCCACGCCCCTAGCCAAGCTGTTCCAGTACAGCTACAACACTGGCATCTACACTGCAATGTGGAAAATTGCCCAGGTATGTCCTGTACACAAAAAAAGCAGGACAAGTCCAACCCGGCCAATTACCGCCCATCAGCCTACTCTCAATCATCAGTAAAGTGATGGAAGGGGTCATCAACAGTGCCATCAAGCAGCACTTGCTTAGCAATAACCTGCTCAGTGACACTCAGTTTGTGTTCCACCCGGGCCACTCATCTCCTGACTTCATTACAGCCTTGGTTCAAACATGGACAAAAGGGTTGAACTCAAGAGGTGAGGTGAGAGTGACTGCCCTTGACATCAAGTCAACATTTGACCGAATATGTCATCAAGGAGCCCTAGCAAAACTGAGGTCAATGGTAATCAAGGGGAAAACCCTCCGCTGGCTGGAGTCATACCTAGCGCAAAGGAAGATGGTTGTGGTTGTTGGAGGTCAATTATCTGAGCTCCAGGACATCACTGCAGAATTTCCTCAGGGTCGTGTCCTAGGCCCAACCATCTTCAGCTGCTTCATCAATGACCTTTCTTCAATCATAAGGTCAGAAGTGGGGATGTTCGTGAATGATTGCACAATGTTCAGCACCATTCATGACTCCTCAGATACTGAAGCAGTCCGTGTAGAAATGCAGCAAGACCTGGACAATATCCAGGCTTGGGCTGATAAGTGGCAAGTAACATTCGCGCCATGTAAGTGCCAGGCAATGACCATCTCCGACAAGAGAGAATCTAACCTTCTCCCCTTGACATTCAACAGCATTACCATCGCTGAATCCCCCACTATCAACTTCCTAGGGGTTACCATTGACCAGAAACGGAACTGGAGTAGCCATATAAATACCGCGGCTACAAGAGCAGGTCAGAGGCTAGGAATCCTGAGGCGAGTAACTTACCTCCTGAATCCCCAAAGCCTGTCCACCATCTACAAGGCACAAGTTAGGAGTGTGATGGAATACTCTCCACTTACCTGGATGGGTGCAGCTCCAACAACACTCAAGAAGCTCGACACCATCCAGGACAAAGCAGCCCGCTTGATTGGCACCCCATCTACAAACATTCACTCCCTCCACCACCGACACACAGTGGCAGCAGTGTGTACCATCTACAAGATGCACTGCAGCAATGCACTAATGCTCCTCAGACAGCAGCTTTCAAACCCGCGACCTCTACCAACTAGAAGGACAAGGGCAGCAAATACATGGGAACACCACCACCTGTAAGTTCCCCTCCAAGCCACACACCATCCTGAATTGGAACTATATCGCCGTTCCTTCACTGTCGCTGGGTCAAAATCCTGAAACTCCCTTCCTAACAGCACTGTGGGTGTACCTACCCTAAATGGACTGCAGCTGTTCAAGAAGGCAGCTCACCACCACCTTCTCAAGGGCAATTATCGATAGGCAATAAATGCTGGCCTATCCAGCGTCGTCCACATCCCATGAATGAATAAAAAAAAAAGAAAACTAACCAGGACACATTCCAGAAATTCACTACCTTTCTGACAGGTGCTAGTCTGCCTCCCAATCTATGTGCAAGTTAAACTCCCCCATTAATGCTACTGTGCCTTTGTTACACACCTGCCTAATTTGTGCGTTGATACAATCTAACACCTCAGAACTGCTACCAGGAGGTCTATACACAACACCTATTACAGTTTTAGATCCTTTTCTTTTCCTCAATTCCACCCACAAGGTCTCCACTGGATGCTTTCCCCTCATTCTATCCTCCCTCACCAATGAGGTGATCTTATTTCTAATCAGTAAGGCTACTCCACTCCCTCTGCCATTTTCCCTGTCCCTCCTGTAAACGTTATAACCAGGTATATTTAATTCCCAGTCCCGACCATCCTGCAATGGCCACCACATCATAATCTTCCATTTGGATTTACACCTGCAGCTCATCTAGTTTATGCCTTACACTCCATGCATTGGTATACAGAACTCTTATTTGGGCTATACCCCCTAACCTGCCCCTCAGCACTGATGCTTTATTTGCCTGTTTATTATTTCTCTCTTCTGGTTTAACTACTATACTTCTTGTAGTTTGGTTAACAATCAGCCTCACCACTAACCTGCACTCCTACCTTCTCCTTTAACTTCCTGTTTTTCCATGCAACTGAACCCTCCCCCCCACTATTGAGTATAAAGCCCTAACTACAGCCCTAGTTTTGCGATTCTCCGGGACTCTGGTCCCAGCATGATTCAGGTGGAGCCCGTCCCAATGGAACAGCTCCCTCCTGCCTCATGAAACACAGTGTCCAGGCAACTCTCCCCCTCCCTGATGTGTTGCAGTGTCCGAAGCTCAGACTCCAGCTAATCAACGCTGAGCTGGAGTTCCTCGAGCAGCCAACACTTGCTACAGATGTGTTCACCAGGAACCACAAGGGGGTCCACCAGCTCCCACATCATGCAGGTATAACACATCAGTACTGGTGCCAATGTCCCATGAATTCGAACCCAGTTCTCCCACACCAATCTTTGAGCCATGCATTTACCTCTTTAATCTTATTGACCCTTTGCCAATTTTATCGTGGCTCGGTAGTAATTTGGAGATTATTACCTTTTTTGGTTCTGCTTTTTAATTTAGCCGTTAGCTGCTCACATTCCCTCAGCAGAACCTCTAACCTTGTTCTACCTATATCGTTGGTACCTATGTGGACCACGACAACTGGATCTTTCCCCTCCCACTCCAAGTTCCTCTGCAGCCCAGATGAGATATCCCGAACCCTGGCACCAGGGAGGCAACAGAGCCTTTGGGACTCTCGATCCTGGCAACAGAGAACAGTGTCTATGCCCCTAACTATACTATGCCCGATTACGACTACATTTCTCTTTTCTCCCCCCACTTGAATGGCTTCCTGTACCACAGTGCTGTGGTCAGTTTGCTCATCCTCCCTACAGTCCCCGCGCTTATCCACACAGGGAGCAAGAATCTCGAACCTGTTGGACAAGGACAATGGCTGAGGCTGCTGCAGCACCACCTCCTGGATCCCTCTATTTGCCTCAGTCATAGTCACACCCTCCTGTCCCTGACCACTGGCTGAATTCAAAGTAGTTAATCTAAGGGGTGTGACTGCCTCCTGAAATAGTGTCCAGGTAACTCTCCCCCTCCCTGATGTGTTGCAGTGTCCGAAGCTCAGACTCCAGCTCATCAACGCTGAGCTGGAGTTCCTCGAGCAGCCAACACTTGCTACAGATGTGTTCACAAGGAACCACAATTGGGTCCACCAGCTCCCACATCATGCAGGTATAACACATCACCTGGCCCTGCATCTCTATTTTATATAATTAGATTTTAATTTGTTATTTATATTTCCGACTGGTCTTTAGTTTTTTTTTTTAAAAACAGCTTTAGTCTATATACTTATAAATCAATCAAGTCTTACTCTATGTTGATTCAATTAAATTAAATGAAAAAACTTACCTGAATACTGACCCCAGCTGCTCTCTGTTTCCCTGCTCTCACTGTTCAATGTGACATGCACTCCAAGGTCTCTCACTTCTTCTACCCCTCTCAGTATCCTCCCGTTTATTGTGTATTCCCTCGTTTTATTTGCCCTTCCCGAATGCATTACCTCACACTTAGAACATAGAACTTATCTGGATTGTATTCCATTTGCCACTTTTACGCCCACTCAACCAAACCATTGATATCTTTCTGGAGTCTACGGCTATCCTCTTCACTATTGCTTGCAGTTCTGGTCACCACATTACAGAAAGGACATAATTGCTCTGGAGAGAGTACAGAGGAGATTTACAAGAATGTTGCCAGGACTTGAAGGATGCAGCTATGAGGAAAGATTGGATAGGCTAGGGTTGTTTTCCCTGGAACTGAGGAGGCCGAAGGGGTGTCTAGATTGAGGTGTACAAAATTATGAGGGGCCTAGATAGAGTGGACAGGAAGAACCTGCTTTCCCTGGAGTGGAGGTCAGTTACCGGGGGCACAGATTTAGGTTATTGGTAGAAGGATTAGAGGAGACATGAGGGGAAGCTTTTTCACTTAGAGGGTGGTGAGTGTCTGGAATTAGCTGCCAGGAATGGTGGTGGAGGCAGAGATCCTCAATTCTCTTAAAACGTACCTGGACATGTACCTGAGGTGCTGTAATCTGCAGGGCTATGGACCAGGTGCTGGAAGGTGGGATTAGTTTGGGCGGATAGTTTACTCAGCCGGCGCAGACACAATAGGCTAGTCTCCTTCTGTGCTGTACTTTTTCTATGGTTCTAAAAAGGTAAGTTTTAAGGAGTACCTTAAAGGAGGAAAGTCAGGTAGAAAAACAGAGGTTTCGGGAGGGAATTCTAGAGCTCAGGTCCTAGGCAGTCAAAGGCATGGTTGTCAACGGTGAACAACTAAAATCGGCGATGCTCAAGAGGCCAGAATTAGAAGAGTGCAAATATATCGGAGAATTGGGCAGGGCTAGAGGCGATTACAAAGAGATGGATCATGGAGAGGTTTGAAAACAAGGATGAGAATTTTAAAATGGAGGTGTTGCTTCACTGGGGGCCAGTGTAGGTCAGCAAGCACACGGTTGATGGGTGAATGGGATTTGGTGCATGTTAGGACACGGTCAACAGTGTTTTGGAAGACTTCAAGTTTACGGAGGTAATATTGTGCGAGGCCAGCAAGGGGTGCACTAAAACAGTCAAGTTTGAAGGTAACAAACAACGACGACAAAAAACTTAGATTTATATATTTAAGGGCGGCACAGTGGTTAGCACCGCAGCCTCAGCTCCAGCGACCTGGGTTCAATTCTGGGTACTGCCTGTGTGGAGTTTGCAAGTTCTCCCTGTGTCTGCGTGGGTTTTCGACGGGTACTCCGGTTTCCTCTCACCACCAAAAGACTTGCAGGTTGATAGGTAAATTGGCCATTATAAATTGCTCCCAGTATAGGTAGGTGGTCGGGGAATATAGGGACAGGTGGGGATGTGTTAGGAATATGGGATTAGTGTAGGATTAGTATAAATGGGAGGTTGATGGTCGGCACAGACTCGGTGGGCCGAAGGGCCTGTTTCAGTGCTGTATCTCTAAATAAATAAAATAAAAAATAAATATAGTGCCTTTAACATAATTAAACCTCCCAAGGTGCTTCACAGGAGTGTTATAAAGCATAATTAGATGCCAAGCCACACAAGCAGACATTAGGGCAGATGATCAAAGTTTTGGTCAAACAGATAGGTTTTAAGGAGCGTCTTCACAGAATTGTTCCAGCAATGGAGGCGGCTATTTGGCCCATTGTGTCGGCACCGGCTCTCCGAGTGAGCAATTTATTTAGTGCCATTCCCCCACCTTCTCCCTAGAATCCATCCTGTTCTTTCTTTGCAGGTAACTATCTGATTCACTTTTGAATGCCTCGATTGAAATTGCCTCCACCGCACTCTCTGGCAGTGCATTCCAGATCCTAACCACTCACTGCGTGAAGAAGTTTTTCCCTCATCACCATTGCTTCTTTTGCCAATTACCTTAAATCTGTGCCCTCTCATTCTTGATCCTTTCACCAGTGGGAACAGTTTCTCCCTATCTACTCTGTCCAGACCCTTTATGATTTTGAATACCTCTATCAAATTTCCTCTTAGCTTTCTCTTCTCCAAGGAAAACAGTCCCAATTTCTCCAATCCACCTTCATAAATGAAGTTCTTCATAGCTGGAACCATTCTCATGAATCTTTTCTGCACTCTCTCCAATGCCTTCACATCTTTCCTTAAATTTGGCACCTAGAACTGGACGCAATACTCCAGCTGAGGCCGAACTAGTATCCTATACAATTTCAACATAACCTCCTTGCTCTTGTACTCTGCGCCCCCATTAATA
Organism: Heterodontus francisci; assembly: GCF_036365525.1. NCBI lineage: Eukaryota > Metazoa > Chordata > Chondrichthyes > Heterodontiformes > Heterodontidae > Heterodontus > Heterodontus francisci. The sequence goes on from NC_090375.1 coordinate 46,184,641, forward strand.
AAGCCCAGGATGCTGTATGCTTTATTAACTGTGCTCTCAACCTGTCCTGCCACCTTCAATGACTTTATGCACATGCACACAGGTCCCATTGTTCCTGCACATCCTTTAGAGTTGTACCCTTTATTTTATATTCCATATCTCCCCATGTTCTTTTTACCAAAATGAATCACTTCACATTTCTCTGCATTGAACTTCATCTGCCATTTGTCCGTCCATTCCACCAATTTGTCTATGACCCTTTTGCGTTCTATACTATCCTCCTCACAGTTCACAATGCTTCCAAGTTTCGTATCATCTGCAAATTTTGAAATTGCGCCCTGTACAGCAAGGTCTAGGTCACTAATGCATCTGAGGAAGAAAGAGGTAGAGTTGGAAAGGTTTAGGGAGGGAATTCCAGAGCTTAGGGCCCAGGCAGCTGAAGGCACAGCTATCAATGCTGGTGCAATTAAAATTGGGGATGTTCAATTGAGGCATGGATGAGGCAAAAGTAAGAAAGTTAAGCAGATTTCCGCTCATTAAGGCTAAAATTATTAATGAGAAAGTTAAAATAGATTGCAGAGATCAGAGGGATCTGGGTGTCCTAGTGCATGAATCGCAAAAGGTTAGTATGCAGGTACAATAAGACATTAGGAAAGCTAAAAAAGCTCTGCTTCAACTATACAGGGAATTGGTGAGACCACATCTTGAGTACTGTGTACAGTAGTGGTCTCCTTATTTAAGGAAGGATGTAAATGTGTTGGAAGCAGAATAATGCGTGGAATGGGCAGGTTGCCTTATGAGGAAAGGGTGGACAGGCTAGGCTTGTATCCACTGCAGTTTAGAAGAGTAAGAGGTGACTTGATTGAAACAGAAAGATTGTGAGGGGTCTTGACAGGGTGGATGTGGAAAGGAAGTTTCTTCTTGTGAGAGAATCTAGAACTAGGGGTCACTGTTTAAAAATAAGGGGTCACCCATTTAAAGCAGAGATGAGGAGAAATTTTTTCTCCTCGAGGGTCATGAGTCTTTGGTACTCTCTTCCTCGAAAGGCAGTGGAAGCAGAGTCTTTGAATATCTTTTAAGGCAGAGGTAGACATATTCTTGATAAAGCAAGGGGGTGAAAGGCTACTGGGGGTAGGCGGGAATATTAAGTTGAGGTTACAATCAAATCAGCCATAACCTATTGAATAATGGAGCAGGCTCGAGGGGCCAAGTGGCCTAACTCCTGCTCCAAATTGGTATGTTTGTATGTAAAATGGTATTCTGTAGCTTCAGAGTTAAATTATAGTAAGTATTCTATCTTAAGCTACACCTGAAGTCAGTGAACTTAAACAATGAGGAAATCTGAAGTAAAGAATCAGCACCTTTCACCTCAGAACTTAAGTGCTTCACAGCCAACTAGGTATTTTTTGATGTGTAGTCATTCATAATATAGGCAGCCAATTTGAATATTTCTTCACATTTGCAAAGACCATACAGGACTTGCATATCTATAGCAATTCCATGTCCATGTGCTCATTTGACATTGCTAGCCTAGTCACCAATGTACCACTTAAGGAAGCCATAGATATTTGCCCTGCAGCACTACATCATGACTGTCTAGACCCAACACCATTACGTAATTCAGTATTCAATGAACTTGGCAACTCGTGCAGTTGAGTTCAACTTTAATGACACCATGTATGCCCAAATATATGGTGTTGCCAAGGGATCCCCTCTAGGTCCAGCTCTCGCAAATATCTTTGTTGTGTTCCATTAGAAACGTGTCTTCGAGGGAATGACACCTAACCTCCTACCTCATGCATATTTCCGATATGTAGATGGTACGTTTGCTAAATTTGAATCCGCAAATGCATGTAATAATTTCCTTACACGTCTTAATGGGCTCCATCCTGTGTTCAAATACGTCTTCGAAATGGAGAAGTCAAATGGGCTCCCTTTCCTTAACGTACCAGTTGAGAAATCTGCTAAGGGGTTCTCTACCATGGTCTACCGCAAACCTACCTTCACTGGTCAATACATGCATTGGGATTCTTACAGTTCTATGGGCTATAAGATCGGCCTTATCAGCAAGCTTGTAAATAGGGCCCGAGCCATTTGCTCACCATGCAAGCTTGATGCTGAAATAGGGCAAATGAGAGGCATCCTCTGAGACAATGGCTACCTTGATCAGACCACTGTTCGTGCCATATCGTACAAACTTATGAACGGGTGTAAGGCCGTCATTTTCGGCTCTGAAAATTGCCCAGTTTACCTCAGATTACCCTGGAAGGGTAATGTATCCCACAAATTGGAGCAACAGATGAAGCTAGCTGTTTCACACTGCTACTATGCAGTAACAACATGTGTGGTGTTCGCCACTAACAGGATGCTGCCATCAAGCCAAAAAGACGTTTTGCCTATCACAAAAATGAGTATGCAGTTTTATCAATACAGTAACAGTAACAGGATAACTAAGGAGTTATAACTAAGATTCTATAGACTCTGGAACGGTTCCTACAGATTGGAGGGTAGCTAATGTAACCCCACTATTTAAAAAGGGAGGTAGAGAGAAAACAGGAAATTATAGACCAGTCAGCCTGACGTCAGTAGTGGGGAAAATTCTGGAGTCCATTATAAAAGATTTAATAGCACAGCACTTGGAGAACAGTGGTAGAATCGGACAGAGTCAGCATGGATTTACGAAAGGGAAATCATGCTTGACAAATCTTCTAGAATTCTTCAAGGATGTAACTAGTAGTGTTGATGAGGGGGTACCAGTGGATGTGGTTTATTTGGACTTTCAGAAGGCTTTCGACAAAGTCCCACAGAAGAGATTAGCGTGTAAAATTAAAGTGCATGGAATTGGGGTAGTGTATTGCGATGGATAGAAAATTGGTTGGCGGAGAGGAAACAAAGATTAGGGATAAATGGGTCTTTTTCCGAATGGCAAGCAGTGACTAGTGGGGTACCACAGGGATCGGTGCTAGGACCCCAGCTATTCACATATATATTAATGATTCAGATGAGGGAACTAAATGTAAATCTCCAAATTTGCAGATGACATAAAACTGGATTGGAGGGTGAGTTGTGAGGAGGTTGCAGAGAGGCTTCAGGGTGATTTGAACAAGTTAAGTGAGTGGGCAAAAGCATGGCAGATGCAGTATAATGTGGATAAATGTGAGGTTATCCACTTTGGTAGCAAAAACAGGAAAGCAGATTATCTGAACGGCTATAAACTGAGAGAGGGGAGTATGCAACGAGACCTGGGTGTTCTCGTACACCAGTCGCTGAAGGTAAGCATGCAGGTGCAATAGGCAGTAAAAAAAGCAAATGGCCTTCATAGCGAGAGGATTCGAGTACAGGAGCAGGGATGTCTTGCTGCAATTATACAGGGCCTTGGTGAGGCCACACCTGGAATATTGTGTGCAGCTTTGGTCTCCTTATCTGAGGAATGATGTTCTTGCTCTCGAGGGAGTGCAGCGAAGGTTTACCAGACTGATTCCTGGAATGGTGTGACTGACGTATGAGGGGAAATTGAGTCGGTTAGGATTATGTTCGCTGGAGTTCAGAAGAGTGAGGGGGGATCTCATAGAAATCTATAAAATTCTAACAGGACTTGACAGGGTAGATGCAGGAAGGATGTTTCCGATGGAGGGGGGCTGAGGGGAGATATGATTGAGGTATACAAAATTATGAGGGGCATTGATAGGTTAGATAGGATGAAACTTTTTCCCTTAGCGGAGGGGTCAATAACCAGGGGGCAAAGATTTAAGGTAAGGTGCAGGAGGTTTTGGGTGGATTTGAGGAAAAAAATTTTCACCCAGAGGGTGGTTGGAATCTGGAACGCACTGCCTGAAGAGGTGGTAGAGGCAGGAACCCTCACAACATTTAAGAAGTATTTCGATAAGCACTTGAAACGCCACAGCATACAAGGCTACGGGTCAAGTGCTGGAAATTGGGATTAGAATAGTTAGGTGCTTGATGGCCGGCACAGACACGATGGGCCTGTTTCTGTGCTGTATAACTCTATGACTCTATGGGAGTCCAGAACCAGGGGTCATAGTCGAAGGATACGGGGTAAACCTTTCAGGACTGAGATGAGGAGAAATTACTTCACCCAGAGCGTGGTGAGCCTGTGAAATTAGCTACCACAGAAATCAGTTGAAGCCAAAACATTGTATGTTTTCAAGAAGGAGTTAGATATAGCTCGTGGGGCGAAAGGGATCAAAGGATATGGGGCGAAAGCAGGAACAGGTTACTGAGTTGGATGATCAGCCATGATCATAATGAATGGCGGAGCAGGTTCAAAGGACCAAATGACCTACCCCAGCTCCTATTTTCTATGTGCCTCTGCTCCACATTCGCTGGCACCTTATAAATAACTACTACTGGCTTTTCATAATCAGTGCTCACTAGTTCACTGTGATTCTATGAACTTTATTTTATTTCTCCTAAATTATCTGCATCCTTGCTGGGTGGCTCTTTCATAGTGAGTGGCAACTGTTGGTGTTTTGTTATAATGCTGCTCCTGTTCAGCTTCAGGGCAATTGTGTTCACCTAGCTCATGCAAAAGCAGCATATGGTACAATATGAGCAAATAAGCACATGTTCATATTGGTATTGCACTATACATGGGTAAAATCACTGCGTACACTCATTTATAAACATATCGAGTAAATCATAGAATATAGACCGGTGAGCCTGACGTCAGTGGTAGGGAAGCTGCTGGAGAAGATACTGAGGGATAGGATCTATTCCCATTTGGAAGAAAATGGGCTTATCAGTGATAGGCAACATGGTTTTGTGCAGGGAAGGTCATGTCTTACCAACTTAATAGAATTCTTTGAGGAAGTGACAAAGTTGATTGATGAGGGAAGAGCTGTAGATGTCATATACATGGACTTCAGTAAGGCGTTTGATAAGGTTCCCCATGGTAGGCTGATGGAGAAAGTGAAGGCGCATGGGGTCCAGGGTGTACTAGCTAGATGGATAAAGAACTGGCTGGGCAACAGGAGACAGAGAGTAGAAGTGGAAGGGAGTTTCTCAAAATGGAGACGTGTGACCAGTGGTGTTCCACAGGGATCCGTGCTGGGACCACTGTTGTTTGTGATATACATAAATGATTTGGAGGAAAGTATAGGTGGTCTGATCAGCAAGTTTGCAGACGACACTAAGATTGGTGGAGTAACAGATAGTGAAGGGGACTGTCAGAGAATACAGCAGAATATAGATAGATTGGAGAGTTGGGCAGAGAAATGGCAGATGGAGTTCAATCAGGGCAAATGCGAGGTGATGCATTTTGGAAGATCCAATTCAAGAGTGAACCGTACAGTAAATGGAAAAGTCCTGGGGAAAATTGATGTACAGACAGATTTGGGTGTTCAGGTCCATTGTTCCCTGAAGGTGGCAACGCAGGTCAATAGAGTGGTCAAGAAGGCATACGGCATGCTTTCCTTCATCGGACGGGGTATTGAGTACAAGAGTTGGCAGGTCATGTTACAGCTGTATAGGACTTTGGTTCGGCCACATTTGGAATACTGCGTGCAGTTCTGGTCGCCACATTACCAAAAGGATGTGGATGCTTTGGAGAGGGTGCAGAGGAGGTTCACCAGGACGTTGCCTGGTATGGAGGGCGCTAGCTATGAAGAGAGGTTGAGTAGATTAGGATTATTTTCATTAGAAAGACGGAGGTTGAGGGGGGACCTGATTGAGGTGTACAAAATCATGAGAGGCATAGACAGGGTGGATAGCAAGAAGCTTTTTCCCCCCAGAGTGAGGGGATTCAATTACTAGGGGTCACGAGTTCAAAGTGAAAGGGGAAAAGTTTAGGGGGGGGATATGCGTGGAAAGTTCTTTACTCAGAGGGTGGTGGGTGCCTGGAACACGTTGCCAGCGGAGGTGGTAGATGCGGGCACGATAGCGTCTTTTAAAGATGTATCTAGACAGATACATGAATGGGCAGGAAGTAAAGAGACACAGACCCTTAGAAAATAGGCGACATGTTTAGATAGAGGATCTGGATCGGCGCAGGCTTGGAGGGCCGAAGGGCCTGTTCCTGTGCTGTAATTTTCTTTGTTTCTTTGTTTTATATGGTGTATACCACAAATTCTGAGCTGTGTTCCAACTTTCATGGAACCTGCCAATCTCCTGTTTCTAAACTCAAAAATAGCTCTCTGATTTGGGGTCAATAAGATACGGCCTGGAGGTTCACCATATTTTCTACCATGCAATCCTTAATTTTGCCTTCAAATAGAAGAGCACGGAGGATGGAGCCACATGATTTGACCCATGAAAATGGTTTCCTGTACTCCTCCCACATTTAATGCAATTTGAATAACCCTTCTAGTTTCATCTCTAAGATCTTATTTGCTGTATTTCTGGGTCAGTAAAGCTTTCATATATGTTGTTATCACACATCTTCAGCTACAACTTTATCGCAATATCCAAATCATGCTTACTTTTTTTTCTCATTCTCGGGATACGGGTGTTGCTATCAAGGCTAGCATTTATTGCGTACCGTTAGCTACCATTGAAAAGGTGGTGGTAAGCCAACTGCAAACAATGTGGTGAAGGTACTCCCACAGTGCTGTTAGGTAGGGAGTTTCAGAATTCTGACCCAGTAACGACGTAGTAAAGATGATACATATCCAAGTTGGGATAGTGCAACCTGGAGGTGATGGTGTTTTCACGCAATCATATACGGCAAATAAGGAGGCCATTTCCTTTAAGTGGCCACCCTTATTGACCCCAAATCAGAGAGCTATTTTTGAGTTTAGAAACAAGTTTAGAAACAATGACTCTTGAAGTCATTGTCTCCGCTTCTACTATCCTTCTGGGCAGCGGGTTCTAGGTCATTACCACCCGCTGTGCAAAAAGTTCTTCCTCACCTGCTGCCCTTGTCCCACTAGGTGGTAAATGTCATAGATTTAGGAGAAGCTGTCAAAGAAACCCTGATCTGCTGCAGTGCATCCTGTAAAGTTTTCACACGGTAGCCACGGTGCATCGGTAGTGGATTGAGCGGATGTTCAAAGTGGTGAATGAGCTGCCAATTAAGTAGATTGCTTTGTCCTGTATGAAGTTGAGCTTCGAATATTGTTGCAACTGAACCAGTTCAGACTTGTGCCTTATTAGGTGTTTGGGAGCTTTGTGTAATTTTTTCTACTTCCACCTGAGGTGCGTCTAGTTATGGATACAGCATTCACTATCTGTGTACTTCCATGCTCATCTACCCCTCTGCACATGTGGGGCCGTCATTCACAAAGATGTCCATTACAGGGTTCATAAATTTTGCAATGCTTGTTGAAGCTAAGCCATTCTCTAATACAATGATTTTGTACACCAAAGTAGAATTAACAAGTTTTCAATATATGGAATTTATGCTGGTTAGACACCTTATTAATTGCTGGAGACATGTTAAAGGTTCATTATAGTGAGTCATCGTTTAACTGAAGTCTTTTAATGCAGAAGAGAAAGGAAATAACTCTTAAATGGGAGTTTGAATAAACTGTTCACTATAACTGTGTCAAGCTCCCAGTTAACAAGCCAGTCCTGTATGGTGATCTTCCAGTTAACCATCACCTTGTCGTAATCAGAAGTGTTCCATTGCCAAAGATGAGACCCCCATGAAACAAGCCCGGCAAGTGCAGTACTGGAATTAATGGGAGGGAACTGTGAATTTCCATTTCAGTTGGTGGATTTTGCAAGCAAACACAAAAGGAAAGAGTGCAGTGTCAAAAAGGGACCTGTTTTTAACATCTGCATTAGAGCAACCGGAATTTTTTTTGAACTAGCAATGTTTAAACAGACTGACTGGAATTGGTGAAATTAGCATTAATGAAATTAGTGAATTTGACATGAGTGGGATCTATATTGCTGTGGTGGACAGCTAGAAGACTTGATTGAATTGTTGACAGCCTATTTAAACTAACTGCAGATTGTATTGAAAAGAAAATGCAGCTTTTAGGGTCTTAGTAATTAAACAGAATTTGGTGACTGAGCTATTTAAAGGAGGCTGGAGGACACATCTCTCATTCAACTAATTGAAAATGTTAGCATAAAAGCAAAATACTGCAGATGCTGGAAATCTGAAATAAAAACAAGAAATGCTGGAACCACTCAGCAGGTCTGGCAGCATCTGTGGAAAGAGAAGCAGAGTTAACGTTTCGGGTCAGTGAAGAAGGGTCACTGACCCGAAACGTTAACTCTGCTTCTCTTTCCACAGATGCTGCCAGACCTGCTGAGTGGTTCCAGCATTTCTTGTTTTTATTATAATTGAAAGTGTTGTTTGCGTAAGATTTAACTGATGTATACGTACCATGATTCAGTGCTAATTAAATTGTATTCATAGAAATTTCATTTCAAAAAAACTTGCATTCCAACAATTTCTGTGTTAATCTGCAGATTTTTGTGCATTTTAAAACATTTATCTTTTTAATCTTCATTCTTTGGACAAGGGTATTGCTATCAAGGCCAGCATTTAGACAGCAGCAGTTGAAAAAGGCAGCTTACCATCACCTCCTCAAGGGCAATTATGGATAGGCAACAAATGATGACCTTGCCAGCGACACCCACATCCCATGAAACAAATAAAAAAAAAAATTGCTCATTCCTACTTGCCCTTGAGATGGTGGTGGTGAGCTGATTTCCTAAAACGAAGCACTTCGTGTGCTGAATGTACTCCCACAGTGCTGTTAGCTGGATTGTGAACCAGTGATGAAGGAACAGCAATACATGTACATCCTGCAGACAGTACACACTGCAGAGCTGCAATGAGCCAGTGTTTGAGGGAGTGGATGTCTAAGGTAGTGAATAACTGGAAATCAAGCACAATACTTTGTCCTGGATGGTGTGACCGAAACCACACCTGCCAAAATGAAATATCAGAAGTTCGTCATATGGAACATTACTTTTGAACTGTTACTGGTCATTGAACAAACTAGTTTAAAAAGACTACTGAACAGTGGCTGAAAACATGGCTGCACATTTGCATTCTAAAAGACAGTGGCATGGAGAGATAATGGGAGTACTCCCTGATTCCATTAGCCAGTTGGGTTTTGTCAATAGTGATGATCAGGAGACATTGAGAGTCATTGAATGTGTAAGAGTCAGCATTCCACCCCACTAATGAGTATGTCTGGTAACCTTGGAAGAATTCACAAACCTCGCAGACGAGGCTATTCCAAACAGGGAGCTAGTCACATGGCTAAGCTGCTGGCCAACCTGGGGTTTTTGAATTGTGCCGGACACGCAACAGTTTTTGGAAGAGACTGCAATTGAACTTCAAGTAGGAAGGTCACCCTCTCTCTGTCTCTCTCTCTCTCATGCAAAGTTCCAGGAACCTAAGGGGAAGAACTTAAGCCTCAAGACAGAAGACCAGCAAAACAAGTGCACTGGGCCCCAATGAGAACTGCAAGACTTAACTTCAATCAAAGACTTTACATCCAACCCAAAACCAGTAACTGAATTCCATCTACTACTTTAAACCTCCCCCCCCTTTAATTCTCCTCCTCTGTACCTATTTGTGTGTGTGTTTATCGCGTTTGCATGCAAGCATGGTCGCGTCATTTTTAGCAGTTTTAACTGAGTTAGAGTTTTACGGTACACCTTTCTTGTTTAAATCTGAGAAAACCTGTCTTGATTTCTTTGCAATTACAATTAGAGAGCAGTGAGCAAGGGCTCACTAAGGGGAAGATAAAAACAATGTTTTAAAAGTTAAACCCTGCTATGGCCAAACCAGGAAAAGACTGAGAGGGGAGCCCTAGACCCCATTCTCACCTGGTCGTAACAATGGTGAAGAGCTTCTTGAATGCTGCTGCAGTTGCACCTATCTGGGGAAGTGAACAGTGCCTTGTAGGTGGTGAAGAGGCTTTCAGGAATCAAGAGGTAAGCCGTTTGCCACAGAATACCTCTAACCTACTCGAATAGCCATGGCACGTATGTCATCGGTCCAACTGAGTTTCTACCCCATCGTGACCACTGAATGTTGATGATGGATGTGTTTGATGACAGTAAAGCCATTGAAAGTAATGGGGAGATGGATGGAGGCGGTCTTTGTCTGATACTTGTGGCATGAATGGTGCAGCAGGCTTGAGGGGCCACATAGCATATCTCTATTACTATTTCTTATATTCTTATGAATGTTAATTCCACTGATCAATGCAAGTTTGGATGTTGTCCAGGTCTTTCTGCAAATGGGCATGGGCTGCTTCATTTTCTGAACAACTGCAAATGGAAATGGACACTGCAATCCCCCACTTATAACCTTATGTTTTAAGTTAGTTGCATCTAGAGTTGGTCAACACATCTATACACAAAGCCACATGAGTTGGCTTGTGATCCAGAGGAATCCCTCCCATCAGGAACCAATGAAAATGGCCTGCTTGGCTGTGTCTCAATCGCCTCAGGACTAGTGTTGGCTGTTGCAAAGCCCTTATGCAGAAGTGGGCATACAGCCAAATGAATTCTGCCGCCTGTGACTGTAGAGCAGCATTCTAAACAATCAAATATCTCCTAGAACGCCCTCTACTACCAGAGCCATCATCCCTGAAGGTCTTCAACTCTCAAGCCAGAGCCTTCGTGAAACAGTGGCGAGGGAAGGCGTAGCTACACCACAGAAGATGATCGAGGATGCTGCCCTGAAGATCTCCAGCAGTATTAGCCTGGAGCCGAGATGGCTGGCCTCCAATATCCACAACCACTTTCCTTTGAGTTAGGTACCACCACTAGGTCTCCACCACTGGGAAGTTTTGTCCCGATCCCACTCACTTCAGTTTTATTAGGGCTCCTTGGTGCGACACTCAAGTCAAATGCTGCCTTGAAGTCAAGAGCAATCACTTTCACCTCAGCTCTGGAAGTCAGGTCTTTGGACATGATTGAACCAAGGTTTCAATGAGGTCTGAAGCAGACTGGTCCTTTATCAGTGAGCAGGTATCGCTGAGTAAGTGCTATTTGATAGCACTGTCAGCATTTCCTTCCATCACTTTGACAATGACAGAGTAGAGTGATAGCATGGGATTAGCTGAGTTGGATTTATCCTGGTTTTTGTGGACAGGACGTATCTAGGAAATTTTCCACATTGTTGGGCAGATGTAACTATACTGGAACACCTTGGCTAGAGATGCAGCTAGTTCTGGAGCACAGGTCTTCAGCAATACTGCCAGGATATTGTCAGGACCTGTAGCCTTTGCTGTTTCCAGTGTGCTCGGCCAATTCGTGCGATTGCATGGGTGACCTGAATTGGCAGAAGACTGGATCTATGAGGTGGTGATCTCAGAAGCAGGCAAAGAAAGTTTACCTCTTGGCACTTCTGGTTGAAGCTGGTTGTGAATGCTTCAGCCTTTTTTTTTGTACAATCAGGCCTTTTTGAGAGATTACATCTCATCTTTTCTAGGCAGTTCCAATCGCTCATTAATCTAATAACTGCGACAATTGTGACTTTGAAAATATAATCAGGTAACTCTGACTACCACCCTATCCAGTTAACAAAAAACATTTTTCTTTGCTCTTCCTAATACAGAAGGTGTGAAGGGTTATTCAAATAGAGAGTCAAAAAGTAACAAGAAAGCAGATGTAAATATCAGAAGAATACTCCAAATCTCATTTGACATTGCAACCCATTTAAAAGTCAACTTTGCCACAATCTACACTCCTTTCTTAATCAGATTGCTGATTATGGAATAAATGCTAATTGCAGCTGCTTGGAAACTAGCTAACTGTCAAATGTTGTATCATCAGAAAAATCTGCCAAATTGCAAAACCCCTGCTGAGCCTGTGGATACATATTTTCAATGAAGAATCCAAACATGTAATTAAAAAGCTTTTATACAACAGCTTTTAATGGAGAGCTGGAACTAAAATTGGATAGATGACAACCAAACCATTTCAAATCTGAAAGTAATCTACATAAAATAGCACCATGGGGCGCAACACTACTGCATCACCCCTTTATGTCTTTGTACCATAAAAAGAACTACGTTTATTCTGCAAATGCATTTTAAAGCCGTTTCACTGGACCTTCCAAAATTAGCTTCCAAAAATGGTGAAATTTCTTTCATTGAAAAATAATTGAGGAAATTTTTTTTCCTGTTTCATGACCCAATAAACATGAAAAAACAATATGATACTTGCAAGAACAAATTCAATAGCCTTGCCATAAAAGAAAATATTGAAAAGATGGGTTATGAGAAGGTCTTTCAAAAGAGAGGCTGCTGGACACAATTCAAGAGAGTAGGACCTGGGTGACTGAAGACATTGCTGTGAAGTGTGGGACAAATGGAGGAGTGAATCTTTCTCTCTCTTAGGCAGTCCCTCAGGAACGCGGATGACTTTCTTCCACTCCAAGGCTGTGGGTCCTTAGGTGTCTGAATAGTACAATTCTGTATCCGCACACTTGCCACAGGTGGGGCAGGTGGCGTTTGGTGTGGCGAGTGACTGGGATGCTCAAAATTCTGAATGCTCCTTCCGCTGTTTGCACGTGGTCGCTGCCTGGGCATGTCGACGTTGTTCGAACTAGGTGGCACTGCCGCGGAGCAGGACCTCAAAAGTATTAATCTCTGGATTAGTCCCAGTGCCACGCGCAAATGAGTACAGGAATAGAAGGATAAGACAGATGAATGCGTGGTTGGAAAGATGGTGCAAGAGGGAGGGCTTCAGATTCCTGGGACATTGGGACCAGCTCTGGAGAAGATGGGGCCAGTACAGGCCGGATGGGTTGCTTAACTGGAACAGAGCCAGGACCGAATTCCTTGTGGGACGTTTTGCTAGTGCTGTTGGGGAAGGTTTAAACTAATTTGGCAAGGGGATGGGGACCTGAAGGTAGACTCAGTTGGGACAAAATCAGAAAAGACAATGGAAGGCAGAAAACTAATGGATGAGTCTGGTAGACAGAGGAAACAAAGGTTAGAAAATAAGAGTTTGGCAATACTCAAGGGCATCTATTTCAATGCAAGGAATATAGCAAATAAAGCAGATGAGCTGAGGGCACAGACAGACATGTGACAGTATGATATCATAGCTATTACAGAAACATGGCTTAAGGAGGGACAGGAATGGCAGTTCAACGTTCCTGGTTAAAGGGTTTTCGCACGAGATAGGGACGGGGATAACAAAGGAGGGGGGAGTGGCAGCTTTAGTCAAAGAAACTATTACAGCCGTGAGGAGGGATGATATGTTGGAAGGTTCGTCAAATGAGGCCATATGGATTGAACTAACAAAAAAAGGGCAATCACACTACTGGGAGTCTACTATAGACCCCCAAACAGTCAGAGGGAGGTAGAAGAGCAGATGTGCAGGCAAATCTCTGAAGTGCAAGAACAATAGGGTAGTAATAGTTTGGGATTTTAACTACCCCAATATTAACTGGGATAGTTTTAGTGTGAAAGGAATTGAAGGAGCAGAATTCTTGAGGTGCATTCAGAACTTTATTGGCCAGTATGTTGCAAGTCCAACAAGCGAAGGTGCAGTTTTAGACGTAGTTTTAAGAAAGATGGGCTGGTGGAAGGAGTGGCAGTGGGAGGGCATTTTGGTGGTAGTGATCATATTTCAGCCAGTTTTAACATAATTATGGAAAAGAACAAGGATAGAACAGGAGTTAGAGTTCTCAATTGGGGTAAGGCCAATTTTACTAAGCTGAGGAGTGATTTAGCGAAAGTTTTTGTTTATTCGTTCATGGGATATGGGGTAACTGACAAGGCCAGCATTTATTGCCTATCCCTAATTGTCCTTGAGAAGGTGGTGGGTGAGCTGCCTTCTTGAACCGCTGCAGTCCATGTGGGTTAGGTACATCCACAGTGCTGTTAGGATGGAAGTTCCAGGATTGTGAACTGGAAACAGCTACTTGAATGTAAATCAGGGTCGGAGCAGTGAGAGGCATTCAAAGGGGAGATTCAAGGGTTCAGAGTAAACATATTCACACAAAGAAAAAAGGTGGGATGGCGAAATCTAGAGCCCCATGGATGTTCAAGGAGTTTACAGGGTAAGATAAGGCAGAAAAGTAAATCTCATGCCTGACACCGAGAACTCAGTACTACAGAAAGCCTAGAGGTGTATAGAAAGTGGAGGGGTGAAATCAAATAGGAAAGCAAAGGGAGGGCATAAAAGAATATTGGCAAGCAAAATCAAGGTGAACCCAGAGATGTTTTATCAATACATTAAGAATAAAGGATAACTAAGGATAACTTAAGAGGATAACTAAGAGAGTAGGACCCATAAAATACCAAAAGGGTAACCTATGTGTAGGGGCGCAAGGTGTTGATATTGTTCTTAATGAATACATTGCATCTGCCTTCACAAAAGAGAGGGACGATGCAGATATTGTAGTTAAGGAAGAGGGGTGTGAAGTATTGGATGTGATCAACATAGGGACAGAGGACACATTAATGGGATTAGCAGACTTGAAAATTGATAAATCAGGGCCGGATGAAATGTACCCCAGGCTATTAAAAGAAACAAGAGAGAACACAGCGGAAGGTCTGACCATCAGGTTCCAGTCCTCACTTGATACAGGTGTGGTGCTGGAGGATTGGAGGACTGCTAACTTTGTACCTCTGTTTAAAAAGGGAGCGAGGGATAATCAAATAATTACAGGCCAGTTAGTCTAACCTCAGTAGTGGGCAAATTATTGGAATCTATTCTGAGAGACAGGATAAACTGTCACTTAAAAAGGTACAGATTAATCAAGGATAGTCAGCATGGATTTGTTAAGGGAAGATCTTGACTGACCAACTTGATCGAATTTTTTAAAGAAGTAACAAAGAAGATAGATGAGGGTAGTGCAGTTGATGTGGTCTACATGGATTTTAGCAAGGCTTTTGACAAGGTCCCACATGGCAGACTGGGATTCAGGGAAATGCAGAAAGGTAGATACAAAATTGGCTCAGTGGCAGGAAACAAAGGATAATTGTTGATGGGTGTTTTTGCGACTGGAAGGCTGTTTCCTGTGGCGTTCCACAGGTTTCAGTATTGGGTCCCCTGCTTTTTGTGATATATATCAACGATTTGGATGTAAATGTGGGGGGCATGATCAAGAGGTTTGCAGATGACACAAACATTGGCCGTGTGGTAGATAGCGAGGAGGATAGCTGTAGGAAGATATTGATTGCCTGGTCAGAAAAATGGCAAATGGAATTCAAACTGGAGAAGTGTGAGGTGATGCATTTGGGGAGGTCAAACAAGGCAAAGGAATACATGATTAATGGAAAAATACTGAGAGGTATAGAGGAAGTGAGGGACCTTGGAGTAAATGTCCACAGATCCCTGAAGGTAGCAGGACAGGTCGATAAGGTGGTTAAGGCGGCAGAGGAAACCTCTCCTTTATTAGCCGACATAGAGAATATAAGAACAGGGAGGTTATGCTGAAACTGTATAAATCATTGGTTCGGCCACAATACAGAAAGGATGTAATTGCACTAGTGAGGGTACAGAGGAGATTTACAAGGATGCTGCTGGTCCTGGAAAAATGCAGCTATGAGTAAAGATTGGATAGGCTGGGGTTGTTCTCCATGGAACAGAGAAGGATGAGGGGAAATCTGATTGTAATGTACAAAATTTTGAGAGGCCTGGATACAGTGGAGGTGAAGGGCCTATTTACCTTAGCAGAGAGGTCAGTGACGAGGGGGCATAGATTCAAAGTGATTGGTAGAAAGATTAGAGGGGAGATGAGAAGTTTTTCACCTAGAGGGTGGAGGGGGTCTGGAACTCTGCCTGAATGGGTAGTTGAGGCAGAAACCCTCAACTCATTCAGAAGAAGTGTGGATATACACTTCAAGTGCCGTAATCTGCAGGCCTACAGACCAAATGCTAGAAGGTGGGATTAGACTGGGTGGATCGTTTTTCGGCCGGCACAGAAACCATGGACCAAGTGGCCTCTTTTTGTGCCGTAAACTTTCCATGATTCTCCATTTTGGGCTGTCTCGGGCAAGAGATTCCCACAAATTGGTGGAGATGTCACATTTTTTCAGGGAGGCTTAAAAGACATCGTTTTAGCGTTTCTTCTGTCCTCCTGGTAGCCTCTTGCCGTGACAGAGCTCGGAGTAGAAAGCTTGTTTTGGGAGTCTTGTGTCAGGCATGCGGATGATGTGGCCTGCCCAGCGTAACTGACTAGCCATGACCAATATCTCGAAACAGAAAAGGGAAGAATCAGAAGACCATTATTTGGAACAAAGGCAGTGACTGACTGCAGAGATAGATAGGCGACGTTAAACCGGATTTAAAGATGACAGTTCTAATTTGGAGCATTGCGCTCAGCAGCCAAAGTAGGTTTGCGAGAACAGGAACATTTTTTTTAAAAATTCATTCATGGGAAGTGGGCGTCACTGGCTATGCCAGCATTTATTGCCCATCCTTAATTGCCCTTGAGAAGGTGGTGGTGAGCTGCCTTCTTGAACCGCTGCAGTCCACGTGAGGTAGGTACACCCACAGTGCTGTCAGGAAGGGAGTTCCAGGATTTTGACCCAGCGACAGTGAAGGAACGGCGATATAGTTCCAAGTCAGGATGTTGTGTGACTTGGACGGGAACTTGCAGTTGGTGATGTTCCCATGAATCTGCTGCTCTTGTCCTTCTAGTTGGTAGAGGTCGCGGGTTTGGAAGGTGCTGTCTAAGGAGCCTTGGTGCGTTGCTGCAGTGCATCTTGTAGATGGTACACACTGCTGCCATTGTGTGTCGGTGGTGGAAGGAGTGAATGTTTGTGGATGGTGTGCCAATCAAGCGGGCTGCTTTGTCCTGGATGGTGTC
Organism: Heterodontus francisci; assembly: GCF_036365525.1. NCBI lineage: Eukaryota > Metazoa > Chordata > Chondrichthyes > Heterodontiformes > Heterodontidae > Heterodontus > Heterodontus francisci. The sequence goes on from NC_090375.1 coordinate 46,201,328, forward strand.
GAGCTTCTTCAGTGTTGTTGGAGCTACTTCCATTACACTCCTGACTTGTGCCTTGTAGATGGTGGACAGGCTTTGGGGAGGCAGGAGGTAAGTTACTCGCAACAGGATTCCTAGCCTCCGATCTGCTCTTGTAGCCATGGTATTTATATGGCGACTCCAGTTCAGTTTCTGGTCAATGGTAGCTCCTAGGATGTTGATAGTGGGGGATTCAGTGATGGTAATGCCATTGTATGTCAAGGGGAGATGGTTAGATTCTCTCTTGTTGGAAATGATCATTGCCTGACACTTGTGTGGTGCAAATGTTACTTGCCACTTATCAGCCCAAGCCTGGATATTGTCCAGGTCTTGCTGCATTTCTACACAGACTGCTTCAGTATCTGAGGAGTTGCAAATGGTGCGGAACATTGTGCAATCATCAGCGAACATCCCACTCCTGACCTTATGATAGAAGGAAGGCCATTGATGAAGCAGCTGAAGAACGTTGGGCCTAGGACACTACCTTGAGGAACTCGTGCAGTGATGTCCTGGAGCTCAGGTGATTGACCGCCAACAACCACAACCATCTTCCTTTGCGCTAGGTATGACTCCAACCAGCAGAGAGTTTTTCCCCCTGATTCCCATTGACTTCAGTTTTGCTAGGGCTCCTTGATGCCATACTCGGTCAAATGCTGCCTTGATGTCAAGGGCAGTCACTCTCACCTCACCTCTTGAGTTCAGCTCTTTTGTCCATGTTTGAACCAAGGCTGTAATGAGGTCAGGTGCTGAATGGCCCTGTCGGAACCCAAACTGGGTATCACTGAGCAGGTTATTGCTAAGCAAGTGCCGCTTGATGGCACTGTTGATGACACCTTCCATCACTTTGCTGATGATTGAGAGTAGACTGATGGGGCAGTAATTGGCCGGGTTGGACTTGTCCTGCTTTTTGTGTACAGGACATACCTGGGCAATTTTGCACATTGCCAGGTAGATGCCAGTGTTGTAGCTGTACTGGAACAGCTTGGCTAGGGGCACGGCAAGTTCTGTAGCACCGGTCTTCAGTACTATTGCCGGAATATTGTCAGGGCCCATAGCCTTTGCAGTATCCAGTGCCTTCAGTCATTTCTTGATATCACGCAGAGTGAATAGAATTGGCTGAAGTCTGGCATCTGTGATGCTGGGTACTTCAGAGGGAGGCCGGGATGGATCATCAACTCGGCACATCTGGCTGAAGATTGTTTCAAATGCTTCTGCCTTATCTTTCACACTCATGTGCTGGGCTCCCCCATCACTGAGGATGGGGATATTTGTGGAGCCACCTCCTCCAGTTAGTTGTTTAATTGTCCACCACTATTCACGGCTGGATGTGGCAGGACTGCAGAGCTTAGATCTGATCCGTTGGTTATGGGGTCGCTTAGCTCTGTCTATCGCATGCTGCTTACGCAGTTTGGCACGCAGATAGTCCTGTGTTGTAGCTTCACCAGGTTGACACCTCATTTTGAGGTATGCCTGGTGCTGCTCCTGGCATGCCCTCCTGCACTGTTCATTGAACCAGGGTTGGTCTCCTGGCTTGATGGTAATGGTAGAGTGGGGGATGTGCCAGGCCATGAGGTTACAGATTGTGGTTGAGTACAATTCTGCTGCTGCGCCTCATGGATGCCCAGTTTTGCATTGTTAGATCTGTTGAAAATCTATTCCATTTAGCACGATGGTAGGGCCACACAACACGATTGAGGGTATCCTCAATGTGAAGGCGGGACTTGGTCTCCACAAGGACTCTGCGGTGGTCACTCCTACCAATACTATCATGGACAGATGCATCTGTGGCAGGCAGATTGATGAGGACGAGTTCAAGTAGGTTTTTCCCTCTTGTTGGTTCCCTCACCACCTGCCGCATACCCAGTCTAGCAGCTATGTCCTTTAGGACTCGGCCAGCTCGGTCAGTAGTGGTGCTACCGAGCCACTCTTGGTGATGGACATTGAAGTCCCCCTCCCAGAGCACATTGAGCCCTTACCACCCTCAATGCTTCCTCCAAATGGTGATCAATATGGAGGAGTACTGACTCATCAGCTGAGGGAGGGTGGTAGGTGGTAATCAGTCGGAGGTTTCCTTGTCCATGTTTGACCTGATGCCATGAGACTTCATGGGGTCCAGAGTCAATGTTGAGGACTCCCAGGGCAACTCCCTCCCCACTGTGCTGCCACCGCTGCTGGGTCTATCCTGCTGGTGTGACAGGACATACCCGGGGATGGTGATGGCAGTGTCTGTGACATTGTTTGTCAGGTATGAGTCCGTGAGTATGACTATGTCAGGCTGTTGTTTGACTAGTCTGTGGGACAGCTCTCCCAACTTTGGCACAAGCCCCCAGATGTTAGTAAAGAGGACTTTGGAGGGTCGACAGGGCTGGGTTTGACGTTGTCGTTTCCGTTGCCTAAGTCGATGCCTGGTGGTCCATCCAATTTCATTCGTTTTTATTGACTTCGTAGCAGTTAGATACAACCGAGTGGCTTGTTAGGCCATTTCAGAAGGCATGTAAGAGTCAACCACATTGCTGTGGGTCTGGAGTCACATGTAGCCCTGACCAGGTAAGGACAGCAGATTTCCCTCCCTAAAGGACATTAGTGAACCAGATGGGTTTTTACAACAATCGACAATGGTTTCATGGCCATCATTAGACTAGCTTTTAATTCCAGATTTATTAATTGAATTCAAATTCCACCTTCTGCTGTGGTGGGATTTGAACCCATGTTCCCAGAGCAATACCCTCTGGGTTACTGGTCCAGTGATAATATCGCTACACCACCACCTCCCCCCTTATTGCTTTGGAAATTCAGTTTCTTTCACATAGTTCATTATCAATATAATGTGAACACACCACTTCAAAGAGTTTTCAGTTCAAAGTCTTCAACCTTACCAAATATTCCAGTAATGTTTTCCACTTTCATTTGATTAACAAAGTTAAATCTTGAGTGTTCTTTGGGTGGTCATGCAGGCTCTACAGGCAAATATCAACAATGCTGTATCCTATCATTACTTGCATGAGTTATAACAAACAACTTAGACAAGTTAGGGCTTTTCAATCTTTTGAAAGAGAATATTTCAGAAGGAACCTTGCAGAGGTACTTAAGATATGTAACAAGGAGCAAGAAAAGACAACGGCGTCACAGGAGAGCATCATTCCTGAGCTCAATTGTGTTCTAACCCAGGTGCATGTATTTTCCACCAGTGCTCACTGGAAGGTGATTGGTAGCAGGCATTCATGCTGATTTATATTTACTCTGATTAGCTATGGAACACTTATTGATTGAGCTAGCCTAACTCAGCATAGGCAAGGGATTGAACCAGAACTGCCCTGGTCTGAACAACATGCTGCATTAAAATATTATAGAAGTTCCAGGTTACAAGTACTCTCACCCTTTGAGTCAGAAGTGTGGATTCAAGCTCCATGGCAGATATAATCTAGGATGACGTTCCAATGTAGTATTGAGGCAGGACTGCTTATTGGAGGTGCCAGATTTTCAAGTAAGAGATTAAACCAAGGCCTGCTCACGTGGGCAAAAAGTCTCCTCAGTATCATCTTATAGAAATTGCAGACTAGCCACAGACGTGACTACAGTGACACTATTTAAGCCACGTGTATTAAAGTTAGAAGAAAATAACTTACACACAATACAGGTAAATATTTATTTAATAAACATCTACCACCGTTCATTACAAGACATTGCAGTCATTCGCTTTCACCAAGTTCGAAATTCTGATAGGAACTTGACGCAGCACATCTGACTACAATTTCTAGACTTCTGTCCAGCAGTTGCAACCAGTACTTAATTTCAGAGTGACTGCTGAGAATGTTGACTTGACAACAAGACACGTCTAATCTGCTCTCTATCCAGAACATGGGTGAATGCTGCTTTCCCTTTGCTATGACATGCCCTTTTGAAGCTGCTTGATACTGGTTGGGATTACTTTCATCTGCTGGACTGAATAGATTCTTCTGTATGGTTGAGCTAAACTTGATGACAGCTCTCCTCTGCATACGATGCTGCTGGTGTTAGCATGATGCTGAAGTCCAGTGTCGTCACCTATGTTGCATACTATTTTTGCAGAACCAATGAACAGTAACCAAAAAAGTAAAGCAATGCAGAATGATTAAAAAAATAATTGCACACTCTGCCTTTAGTTTTACTAATTTATCAACAAAAAGGTTAAAGTATACATGTATGCAGTGTGCAAAAGAGTACTGAGATCATATGCCAATGATGGTATGGTATTCATTTTTAAAAAATTTATCAACAATGCAATTAGCCACATCTGGATTCCCAATTTACCACAAGTGGCTAGTGGCTAACATACTGAATAACATCGTCCTAGACAATTTTTTTTACAGCCAACATCACAAAATAGATTGTTAATTTATTCATTCAATATGCTGTTGTGAGACCTAGTTGTGCACAAATGCTGCTGTGTTTACCTAGAAGACACTGACTGTACTTTAAAAGTTATCCATTGGTTGCAAGGTGCTTTGGGATTGCCCTAGATCATATTAAAGCTATATATAATGTTATGACCGAGGCAGGAGGAGTGCACTGTCTTCCAGTTGCGCTTTTCCACAGGTCAAAACATCTATTTAAATGTTTACCCAGTTACCGACACAGCCAATCATATATTCTTTTTTTCAATTCCAGAATAAAGTACAACAACCAGGTTTCTTTAATAAACAACAACATTATCACTTTATTATACAAGACTGAACCAGTATTGAAGCAAAGCATTAACACACCGACTTAAAAATATGTAAGTTCCCTTTTTCAAAAATTTCCCAATTACACTCATACAGGAAAAAATACAGAAATTCACTCTGCAGAGGTCTGCTACAAAAAAAAACTACTTTGGCCGAATACTTGCTAATTCTTGAAAAAAGAAATAAAATACGGAAGGAAGTCAGTTGTCCCTTTTTTGGTTTAGCATCCGGGTATATGAAGGAGATGGGTCACTGGGATTGTTTCAGAAGCAATTCGTTCTGGAGATGTCGAGAATTATTCTAGTAGGCTTTCTGGGAGAAAATGTGGCATCAAGGTTTTTCCGCCAGCACACGCTTGAATCGCAGGACTTTTTTTTCCAGCACCTCAGGAGCTGCACGACACCAGGGATTTTTTTTGTTCCCCGCACTGGATCTTGGCAGGATTTTTTCAAGAAGGTAGAGGTGGCGGCGAACTGGGTGATTTCTTTTTCCTTGGCAGGAAAACACCAACTGTCTTCAAACAGATCACACTCCAATTAAAAGTGAAAACAATGTTCAAACCCCAAACAGAGTCAACCTCCTGGCCTCCACAAACCTTGACATGTGGCTTCTCTGTAACTATTTTACCCCAGGTCACCAAGGTTCTGTTGTTTACTGAGCCCAACCCACAGGTGGTTTCCAGCACAGGTGGCCCTCAAACAACGTCTCGTCCTGTCCGCGAACTTGGTAAAAAAAAACACCAAGGAACCTTTTCAGTTTTAACACACGTCCTTAAAAAAAAATGGAAGCATTTTCATAATAAATTAAAGTTTTCTTTCCAACTGTAATAGTATTATTGGAGTATTTGTTTTTTAAATATGTACTAGACACTTGCTTTAAATTCTCATGGCTTGAGGCTATTGGTGATAACCAATCCAATTTCAAGTACATGTCAAAATATATTAAAACTCAAATGAGAAGTAGAATTCGCATATCCTGAAGCTAACAGGGATATATGATGCAATTCAAACTAACAACTTAATATTTATGAAACATGTAATGAGAAGCACGATAATCTACAGCATTCTGAATTGGTTTCATTCATGTCCCCCACTTTGACTTCAGACAAATGTTCCATGTATTAAACCAGTTCCTTAAGGCATCGAATAATGCTGGATTTACTTGTATGCTTAAAAACTGATTTTGAAATGGTTCAAAATTCTACTCCGTCTATAAACATTAAGCTGCAGTACTCAGATTTTTTATGCATTAGAAAGATAGGAAATACAACATTTAGTGAAAATTTGTAATTTAAATTTTAGCAGCAAGACTGAAAAAGATTTTTATTTTTATTCATTGGATGTGGGCATCGCTGACCAGGCCAGCATTTATTGCCCATCCCTAATTGCCCTTGAGAAAGTGGTGGTGAGCTGCCTTCTTGACCCAGTGCAGTTCATGTGGGGTAGGTACACCCACAGTGCTAGCGGTTAGATACAACTGAGTGGTTTGCTAGGCCATTTCAGAGAGCATGTACATTGCTGTGGGTCTGGAGTCACATGTAGGCCAGACCAGGTAAGAACAGCAGATTTCCTTCCCTAAAGGACATTAGTGAATCAGATGGGTTTTTACAACAATCAACAATGGTTCCATGGCCATCATTAGACTATCTTTTTAATTCCAGATTTATTAGTTGAATTCAAATTCCACCTTCTGCTGTGGTGGGATTTGAACCCATATCCCCAGAGCAATACCCTGGGTCTCTGGGTTACTAGTCCAGTGACAATACCACTATGCCACTGCCTCCCCATGTTCAAGAGAGGTGTAGATCAAGCGTCCTTGGGATCCATTCACCAAATGTTTGGAATCTCAGGACCCAAAATCATTAGCAAGTGTCTACATAGAGGGAGAGAAAAAAAAGAGGAAAAACAGACACTCAGCAAGTAAGGCAGCATCTGTGGAGAGAAAAACAGTTAATGTTTCGGGTCTGTCATCTTTTATCAGAACTGAAAACGTTAACTCTTTTTCTCTCCACAGGTGCTGCCTGATCTGCTGAATATTTCCAGCATTTTCTGTTTTTGTTTCAAATTTCCAGCATCCATAGTATTTTGCTTTTGTCTTGGAGAAACACTCAGCAGGTCTGTCAGCTTCTGAGAAAAACCAAGTAAGTCAATGCCTCAGGCATAGCCCCTTTCGGCAATTTTAACCCACTGGGGATGGAGCAGTCGTACAGTTAAAATCATGTGAAAAATTCCTGCTCACTGCCTTTTCAACTGGGCCCTTATTTTTAGACAATCAAAGCACCAATCTGACTCGAGTGGGAGCCTCATTAATACATGCAAATTGGGATTCTACCTGGGGCCAAGAGGAGTGCTCCGACCGGTTCCCCAAGGAAAATCTGTGCCCATGCTGCCCAAGGCTTTCCCCTTCCCACTTAAGACCTTGCTGAATTCCCCTCTTTTTCCAGGGTGGCGTGCTGGCAGCCAGATAGTTATTCTTTGCACTGTCTGATCAGGTGCATCCGAGGATACGGAGGGAAGCAAGAGTGGTAACTACAGAGGCACTGGTCGTAATCTTCTGATTCTCTTTTGATACAAGTGTGGTGCCAGAGAACTGGAGAACTGCAAATGTTACACCCCGGGTGGCACAGTGGTGCAGTGGTTAGCACCGCAGCCTCACAGCTCCAGCGACCTGGGTTCAGTTCTGGGTACTGCCCGTGCGGAGTTTGCAAGTTCTCCCTGTGACCGCGTGGGTTTCTGCCGGGTACTCCGGTTTCCTCCCACAGCCAAAGACTTGCAGGTTGATAGGTATATTGGCCATTGTCAATTGCCCCTAGTGTAGGTAGTTGGTAGGAGAATTGAGGAAAGGTGGGGATGTGGTAGGAAATATGGGATTAAATGTAGGATTAGTATAAATGGGTGGTTGTTGTTCGGCACAGATTCGGTGGGCTGAAGGACCTGTTTCAGTGCTGTATCTCTCCATGACTCTATGACTATGACTCTATTCAAAAAAGGGTGTAAGGATAAACGCAGGAGGTCAGGCAGCTTACCCTCAGTGGTGGGAAAGCTTTTAGAAATAATAATCCAGGATAAAACTAACAGTCATTTGAGCAAATGTGGATTAATTAAGGAAAGCCAGCACAGATTTGTTAAAGACAAATCGTGTTTAATCTGATTGAGTTTTTCAATGCAGTAACAGAGAGGGTTGATGAGGGTAATGCAGTTGATGTGGAATACGTGGACCTGCAAAAGGCATCTGATAAAGTGCCCCATAACAGGCTTGTCAGCAGACCTGAAACCCATGGACGCATGGATACGAAGTTGGCTGAGTGACAAGAAAATGAGAAGTGGTGGATGGGTAGCGTTTTGGACTGGAGGAAGGTATTTGGTGACCCCCAGGGGTCAGTAGTAGGACCACTGTTTTTCTAGATACTTATTAATGCCCCTAGACTTGGGTATGCAGGGCACAAATTCAAAATTTGCAAATGACATGAAACTTGGAAGTATTGTGAACTGTGAGGAAGATAGTGATTAGACATCAAGGAGGCATAGACAGGCTGGTGGAATGGATGGACACGTGGTTGATGAAATTTAATAGACAGGTGTGAAGTGACACATTTTGGTAGGAAGAACAAGGAATGGCAACATAAAATAAAGCATATAATTCTAAAGGGGGTGGAGGAGTAGAGGAACCTGGGAGAATATGTGCAAAAATAGCTGAAGTTGGTCAGGCAGGTTGAAAAATGGTTAACAAGGCATATGGGATCCTGGGCTTTATAAATAGAGGCAGAGAGTACAAAAACAAGGAAGTTATGGTGAAACTTCATAATACACTAGTTTTGCCTCAACTGGAGTATTCTGTCCAATTCTGCACACCACACTTTAGGAAGGATGTGAAAGCATTGGAGAGGGTGCAGGGGTGACGGTGACATAGTGATAATGTTACTGGACAAGGAATCCAGAGACCCAGGCTAATACTCTGGGGGCACTGGTTCAAATCCCACCATGGCAGCTGGTGGAATTTAAATTCAATTCAATAATAAATACAATTGATCAATGAAAATCTGGAATTGAAAGCTAGTCGGTAATGGTGACCATGAAACTACCATCGATTGTTATAAAACCCATCTGGTTCACTAATGCCCTATAGGGAAGGAAATCTACCATCCTTACCTAGTCTGGCCTACATGTGACTCCAGGCCCACAGCACTGTGGCTCACACTTAATTGCCCTCTGAAATGGCCTGGCAAGCCATTCAGTTGTACAAAACCGCTACACAAAAGGCGAAAAGAAATAAAACTGAACAGAACTCCCAGCATCAACCCAGGTACCGGAAACGACAACAAACCCAGCCCTGTCGACTCTGTAAAATCCTCCTTACTAACATGTGGGTGCTTATGCCAAAATTGGGAGAGCTGTCCCACAGACTAGTCAAGCAACAGCCTGACATACATAGTCATACTCACGGAAACATACCTTACATCCAATATCCCAAACAACACCATTCCAAGGTATGTCTTGTCCCCCGGCAGGACAGACCCATCTAAGGTTGCAGCACAGTGGCATACAGTCGGGAGGGAGCTACCCTGGGAGTCCGCAACATTAACTTCAGACCCTATGAAGTCCCATGGCATCAAACATAGGCAAGGAAACCTCCTGCTGATTACCACCTATCGCTCTCCCTCAGCTAATACATCAATACTCCTCCACACTGAACACCACTTGGACGAAGCACTGAGGGTGGCAAGGGCACAGAATGTATTCTGGGTAGGGGGGCTTCAATGTCCATCAGAGTGGCTTGGTAGCACCAGTACTGATTGAGCTGGCCGAGTCCTGAAGGACATATCTGTCAGACTGGGTATGCAGCAGGTGGTGATGGAACCAACAAGAGGGAAAAACCTATGGGGAAAATCCGTGGGATTGGGACTCACTAAGTAGCTCTTAGAGAGCCAGTGTGGACACAATGGGTCGAATAGACTCCTGTGTTGTAACCATTCTATGCTTGAGTGGGCAGCTGGCTAGCAGCATGCAAATGAGACCCAGAAGATATCCTAAGGCTTAAATAGATAACATCAGTGATGACCTGTACCCTAACTCCCCTCCACTCCCCTCTCTGAAACCTACTCCCAGTTAAAATTCCCCCTTTTTGTGTTTGGACATATCCTTTCTCTGTAGATGCTTCTAGCATCTTCTGATTTATTTCAGATTTACAGAAAATTTGTCCAATTCATAAAACACCACTTCTGAACCAGAAAAGGCCACTAACTGCCTAAGTCAAACACAAACACACATTGAGTAAACATATATTATACATACAGCTTTGGGGTACCCAAAGCTCCACTTCAAGGATTCTTGCAAGCGTGACATGAAGGCCCTAAATGTCAACTATCACACCTGGGAGTCACTAGCTGGTGAAAAAAGGGAAATAGCGACACATCCTGTGGACTGGTGTGAACTACCACAACGAACAGTTGCTACAGCAGCTTGGCAACAGGTGCCAATGTCAGAAACAACACACAGCATCACTTAACAGCTTCACATGCGGCACTTATGGCAGAACCTGCATCAGCAAAGGTGCACCAAGAGAAGACATCCCACTTAAATGGATTATTTGCTGCGTGTCCATCATCTTTCGTAGATGGAAGGATGCCAACCAACCATACATACAGCTATTCACAATAATTGCTAGAAGAATACCAGTATATTACTGGCTCTTGCTCTTTTGGTGGATATTCAGCATTAGATCTCATTTTCTTTATGATCTTAATAGCCAATGGACACTTTCCCTCTGTAAGAAGCTTCTGCTCAAGCTGAATTTAAAGCAACTTCAGAGAATTCCAAGATCCATTTTCATTCCCATCAACTTGTGAAATCATTTTAGCAACTTCTACTTTTTGAATAATTTGGCCGGGGAGTAGGGGTGGAACCCTTTCAAGTGAAGCATCCAAAACAGAATGCACCTTCATGCAAGACAAGAAACTGGGCCCCTTTGATGATTACTTGAATGTGCATTTGACATTAATTTTCAAAGTTGTAACACTGGGTGCCCAACACGAGAATTAAATGGAAATGAAGATACTGGACAACCATCAAATGTCACCATGGTAAACAAAATCAACCTATTGATGTTATCAGAAAAAAAAAGAACTTTACACACTTAGCCGAGGCCTCCCTGATGTGTAGTTCCTCTTTTGTGCCCGATTCTTTGGCATTAAAGATCTAAGTTATTTAGAAGTTATTCCCTTCTAAATGTTGCCTTTCCAACAAAACACATGCAGTGATCTTGGACCCTTTCGGGCTAAGAGTCCACTAGCAAGGGGAAGGAAAGCAGACACACTTTTTACAGAATGCAGAAGTATTACAAAAGTTCAGATAAACAGTTGCGAAAGAGACTACTTAGTCACATACCTTATAAATTATAAGAGTCTCTAATTTCATGCTAACCACACCTTTTTGCACAGTTTTACTGAAACTCCAAACTATGACAATTCTGATGAATTCTACTTAATCCAACAAAAAATATACTTTCTGCAATACCTTATGGCAGTTTAAAATAGGTCATCTGTATAACAAGCAACTAATCGCCTAAGTTACAAGTCACCAAATACAATTATATTCAGTTACATTGAGTCTACAACACAAAAACATGCCATTCAGCACAAATGGTCTAAGCAGCTGTTTCTGCTCAACATGAGCCTCTTCCCACCTCTCTTCATCTGACCCTTTCAGCTTACCCTTCTATTTCTTTATCCCTCATGTGCCTATCTAGGATCCCCTTTAGTACATTGTTGCTATTTGCCTCAGAAACTGAGGCATTCCACATTCTTACCACTCCTCTGGTAGAGAAATTTCTCCTGAATTCCCTATCACCTGACTCCAGTTTTGGTCCCTTCACAAGTGGAAACTTTTTCTCCATATGTTCCCCATCAGGCTCTTTCATTATCTTGAAGACCTGCTTCAAGTTACCTCTTAGTCTTCTGCTGTTCAGTCTTCCCAAAATTATACTCTACATCCCTGCAGTTTATGTACCACACAAACAACCCGAGTGATATAACTGAACAGGAGCCTATTATCATACAGTTTATATGTACAACTGTCTCTTTGCTTATGTTATCCAGCGGCAAGGCTCATTCAAGATTTAACCAGTATCAACACAACAGTTCAAGTACGTTTAAGAAAGAGGGCTTTTTAAAATGGTACAATTATACAAAATTAATTTCATCAAACTTGTTTTAAAAAGCTTGCTTTAAAGAATTAGCAACTCCTTAAGGACAATTAAAAAAGCCAGTTCAATTTACAGTAAACTTCCAACAGCATATGAGAAATCTTCCTATTTTTAAAAGGAACAGTAAAAAAGTTAGTTTGTTAGATGAAACTGTCCACTACAAGATGCCATCGAAACATGTTAAAAATATAAATGCATGAGCATTCTTACACCTGACCTGCCATTCGAGATTAGAGCCATCTGAGACACACTCAGCATTTGTGCAATACTGTGTTAGTTTCCCTCACGTTTATGTCCATTATGGCAATGAGTTAACATGTCCAAAGTTAAAAATGAGGAAATTAGGACAAAAACATGAAGTAAACAGTTCTTTTCAGCTGAAGAGCAATAGGAGGACATCTATTAAAGAAGTCAAACGGATCTGCAATCTACCGATTGTCTCTATTTGTAAATTCTGAATTGAACAATTAATTTAACCACGTTTGCCATTTCCAGATCCTCCAGATAATATTTCTATTCCTTAAAAAGATCCATCTGGTTTAATATTCTGCTTGTTTTTCTCACAGCTGTAGAGCAACTTATGCTCCATTTTGCTGCTATTGGGAATCCATTCTAATAATTTAATTATCTTTGGTAACTGACTTTTCTTAGGGCTCCCAAATCCTTGTTATGTTTTGATACCTTGTCCCAAAATTATTAAAAAAGCTATTTTGAACTCCATATTCTTGTCATTATCACTCAAAATTGTACTAATCACAATTTTAGAAACAGAAATTCACTTACATATTCACCATATGTAGTGTCTTGCACTGGGGGTGGTGGCGGCCTGTAACCTGGTGCTCCTCTTGCTCTTGGTGCTGGGACCCCACGTCCCCTAGCTCCAGGACCTCGACCTGGAGGTGCTCCTCTGGGAACTGGTCCCGCTCGTGGTACTGCTGATGTGGGGGGAGGAACTCCACCACGGCCTCTGGTAGAGCACAAAAGAGAAACAACAGAAAGTTCACAGAACCTTTTCAAGTCGGATGCAACAACACAAAAAAGTAAGGACTGAGATAAAGCCATCAAGCCACAGACCATCAGTAAGTCACTCTCATCTAATCTATGTCATCTTGAGGAAAGGCTCTACAAAGATTCTCCTTTTTTTCTCCACCAGACTATGTAATTGGTTAGAAACTGGTTTCCTTCCTGAGTATGCATTTCCATAGTGCCATCAGCACTAGGCAATACTAAGCTGCACACATTTTTCTTTCTTTGGGATGGGGTGTTGGATTTTGACTCTTGTTGATAGCATAAAATGTGTAATATCAGCTCGACCACCCGTTGAACACCTCTTCCAATTTCCGTTTCCCTTTTCTCAATGAGGTGGCTTACTTTGCAGTAATATCTGTAACGCTTAATATTTACACATGCTTTAATTAAGTCCCATCACCCTAACTTGCCTTCTTTTTAGACCGTCAAGTTCACAGCTTATCCCCTTTACACTATTTTGATCTTGCATTTCTCTACTGTTTTCAAAGTGAGCCTTTGTTCTGGTAAACAAAGTGTATCTGACCAGTGAATTGTAACTTTCAGAACATTCTAAACCCTGAACTAATTAATTGTTTCTGTAATTCCTGTATCTTTATTTGCTGTTGCTATGTATGCCTATAGTTCAAAAATCATATCTTAATGCTTCTAGTATACAATTAAAAGCACTTAATAAATTGTTGCATATTTGACCTTTGGCTTTGAGATTTTCTCTGCAAATATGAGCATGAACAATAGATATTTGTAGGAAATTACTTCAAATGATATTTCGGAGGAGTTAATTTGTTTATGCTAAGTACGTACAAATTTAATATTGGCAAATTGTGGTTTAGTTGTGGTATTCTCTATAACTATGTTCATACTGATTCACTTCTGGCAAGGCAAAACTGATTTTGAAATTAAGTCAAAAGCTTACCAGCCTGCAGCAGGCTGAACTGCTGGACATAATGAAAAAATCAAATGCTCTTACCTGCTTATTGCTGGAGCAAGTGTTCCTCGACCCCTTACTGGCTTCCCTCGAACTACTGGAGTTTCTGGACTCTCTGGTGTACCATTCAAGTAGGACAATTCCTGAAGCTGCTGTTGTCTAATTTCATCATTGTAATCCTGCAAAAACATACACACACATTACAAACATGACTGTAATCCTGGTGGGGGATGGGGATTTGGGGGGGGAGGGGGGAAAGAGAGGGGGGAGTGGAATTTGTCTTTACACTGGTATTATTAGGCCTTTCAATCAATTTTATTATGTCTGTTAATATACTAAGTTTCTTCTGTTCAATAATCATCTGTTCCAACTCCGATGCTGCTGCAATCAAAAAAATTTTGCAATCATAGTAAGAAAATTAGATGGGAAATGAAGATTTAGTTTTGAAGGAAGTCATTTTATCACCAGAGAACTCTTTAAAAAAAGTGATATCCAAGTTATTGACTTATAGTCTGTTTTGACTGACTTTAATGTTTCTGTTTAAATATTGGGCAAAAATAGAAAACTGTCTACAGCAATACTTGTTTTAGGCATTGCTTATATTCGTCTTTATGTTTTGTGCCAGTTAATGATAAAACAGCTTGCATCAATTTCTGAAGCTCTCTCAATTCTACACACTTGCATACAACATAAGTAGTGGGTGAGATGAGACCTTACACATGATCATTGCAAACTGCCACAGCATTTCTTCCTTGCTGTTAAATTGATTATTTTCTTTTCTTTTGATGAAACACTCATTTTACAAGGATATTTCCCCACATTAATGCATTATTTTTGAAAGCTCAACCAATAGTTAATTGAGAAGTGGAGTATTGAGCGTCAGTGGTTTCAGATATGTGACAATTAAATAAAATGGCACTGAAGTGTAACAATAATTTAATCTTGGATCACTATATCCAGTGTTAAATAGATGTGTTCTGAAATGTAACACAAACATTGCACAATATAGCCTAGTGAATGCTGATAACTGCAAACAATGCTGCTGGTAGGAAGGAACTAAATTCATCTATAGATCTGAAATTAGTTAGAGGAAGGTCAAGAAACTGCTGAGAGAAAAAAAAGGAACAAGAGGAATATAATGAAATAACGAAACATGCAAATGACATTAGCAATTCACTGTTCAAGTATATCAGGATCAAAAAAGGAGTATAATTAGTGGAGAAATTCACAGAATGGTCCACCCTAGGATTTGAAGAGAAGAATGAGATTTACTTGATAGATTCAAATTATCTATACTTATAAAAACCTCTAAGAAAATTTCATCTCTTTCCCCAGTCACTGTCTCAGGTTGAATCAAGTTTGCACTTTACCGACCTATTCAACCCAAAACTAAGCTTCCAAGCCCATGTCCCGTCAACCACTAAGATTGCCTATTTTCACCAAGGGGTGAATTTCAACTCAAAAACCTGTGGGTTGGGATCAAATGAAATGTTAGAATTCAAAAAATTTCAAACGCGTTCTGAACACATCTACTTCCAGTTTTAATGGAGGCTGGACAAAGGGTGGGCAGCTAACATGCTCTCAGGAAGTGGGTGTCCATTTAAGTAATTTAATGAGACAGTGTTTTTCTCGTTTAACCTTTTTAAAAAACCTGGCGGCTGAAGGGAAGTGAGAACTGCTTTGGGGAGAAGGTAAAAGCCTCTGCAGCACTGCTTGTGGCCGGAAGGAGCAGGAGGGCTTCCTCCACCCACACCCCTCATCCCCAATCTCCAAGTTTACCTGCTTCCCTTGCACAGAACCCTCATCATCCTCTGATATTAGTCCCCCCCAAACTTCCACCAGCAGCTGCAGGCTTCTGGCCTGATGAGATGCGCTCCTGCCCGACAGGAAGCCAAGCCTGTCACATCAGGCTGACTTCCAGGTGGGATCCTGTTTTAAAAAAACAAGTTAAAACTCCACTGCATGTGGTCTGAAACTCCGCCTCCTCTTACCAAACCCACCCTGCTAATATCAGGGCCAAAGTCATGATTAACCACAAGTCCTGTCCTCACCGACCTAGATTAGCTCCAGGTCCCTGGATACCTCAAATTCTCATCTGCGTTATCTAAATTCCCTTCAGGGCCTTGACTCTCCTGATCTCTGCTACCTCTTCCAACTTGACAACTCTAACCGTTCTCTTACCACCGAGTCCCTGCTTTTACAACTGGTTTTGTGCATTCCCATTTCCTTTTGGTCCACCATTGACAACTATGTCTTTAGCCACCTAGCTTCCATGCTTTGGCTTTCTTTCTCCAAGCTCATTTCCCTCTCCACCTTAACATTCACCGCTGATCAAGTCTTTCTCTTTTTTTGTGTGAAGGTATTTGGAGTGCTTTTCTATGTTAAAGGAATTATATAAATAGAAGATGTTTTTGCCTAGACAAGTTAATGTAAAAGATCCCACAGACCTATTCAAAGCAGAGGAATAAGTTCTCCTATTGTCCTGGGCAACATTCCTCCCTCCACCACCACGAACAACTACAGATTATATGATCATTTGATGTTTGTGGAACATTACTGTGAGCAATGGTTGCATATCTGCATGCATAACACTGACTACTGTGCAAAGTAAATCTGTTGCTTATAATGCAATTTGGGATGTGATGAGGTATAACTCAAGATCTTGCATTTACTTCTTTCTATTAAATCCACAATCAAAGTAAGGAGATGAACGAGTAGTTTTGAGGAATAAAAACAGAAAGTGCTGGAAATACTAAGCAAGTCTGGCAGCATCTGTGGAGAGAGAAACAGATTTAACGCTTCAGGTCGGTGAGCTTTCATCAGACCCATTAGAGTAGCATGGAGGGATAGGCTTTAGAGACCGACGTCTTCTGCATTGCTATCGCAATGCTGATGTACTGTTCACCAGTATAATTACACTTCCCTCAATCTACGGGCCTTACAAAGATGCAACAGTAACTTGCATTTCTATAATGAATTTAGTGCAAGAAACCTTCCTCAAGCACTTCATACAAGAGAGGTGACTGAGCAGGAGGGAATTTAGAAAGGATTGTAAAATGCAGTCAACAAGATTTGTTTGAGGTGGTTTTTAAAAGACGAGAGGCAGCAGGACAAAGAGGTATAAGGAGGGAGATCCAGAGTGCAAGCCCAAATGCCATCACCATTAACAAGCATAAATTGCATATAATTAAGGAGGAAAAATGGACTGAGATTAGATTTGCCTAATTTGCACTCATTTAGCAAACAATCCAATTTTTGTTTGAGTTGAACCTGGTTTAGATAAGAGTAAGGAGGGAATCAAGGTGGAATGATTTCCCCTACAAAAATAGCAACAGAATTGTGGAACAACTTACCAGTGTAGAGGGTAATGAATAGCATAAATGGGCTTGAGGTGATTAGATATATTTCTGGAGAGAAGGCATATGGCGTGGAGACAGATTATAGGCCTATTTCGCTTGGTCGGAGCGAAATGGCATTTTTTTTCTCTTAAAATTCTAATCCCCTTATGTATTCTTAGAGTTATTTGCTCAAATTATAATTCACAAACAAGGTAAAAAAACAATGCTTCTGTATGAAACTTAGATGTGTGAAGAACAATTTGACGACTGACCGGTATGAGAAACTTCTTTACTTCCTCTAGAGCATGTCCCATTCTTGCGTAGGCTTCTGATGGTGGAGCAAATACTTCAATCAGTACATGCAAATCTTCATTAAGATGTGCATATTTAGATTCTCCACTCTTCCTTAATTCCTCTTCCTTAAAAAGATGTAAAGAAGAAAGAAGCCTATTAGCCAGCTTTTAGTGCATCCTACATCAGATCTAGACCTTTAAAGTTGACTGCTAACTGTATATTCAACCATTTTTCATATACTTGTCACGAGACAAGTGAGACGATGGAAAAAAAACTCAAACTGAATTTTATAAAAACTTGCTTTCCTTTTTTATAAAAAAAAGACTGGTCTTTTAAAAAGTAACAATGTGCTCCAAAATGGCCCCCAAAAGGTTAAAAAACCTGGCTTTGTATATTCAAAATGTCCACTGGCTGGTATGAAGAATGCTTTCAAACTTAAGATGTGTCAATTGCACCCATCCTAAACTCATCAAGCGACAATTTTGAATTGAATGGGTTCTTCTGAAACAAAGAAGGTGTAAAGTAGCCACATCCTAGGCCATTGTCGGTCACTACAGGGGGGAAAAAAAACCCCGTCTCCCAGCAGAGGTGAGATGTAACAAACTTTTACTTTAAAAACGGAGCCAGAGACAGAGACTCCCAGAAAGAAGCATCACCGGACAACCAAACATTCATGATATGTGGGCATCGCTGGCTAGGACAGTATTTATTGCCCATCCCTAATTGCCCTTGAGAAGGGGCTGGTGAGGTGGCTTCATAGAATCATAGAAAGTTTAAGGCACAGAAAGAGGCCACTTGGCCCATCGTGTCTGTGCCAGCTGAAAAACAATCCACCTATTCTCTTCCTACCTTCCAGCATTTGGTCCGGGGCCCTGCAAATTACAGCATTTGAGGTGCATATCCAGATGCCTTTTGAATGAGTTGAGGGTCTCTGCCTCAACTACCCTTTCAGGCAGTGATCCCATCCTCTGGGTGAAAAAGCTTTTACTCATCTCCCCTCTAATTTTTCTACCAATCACTTTAAATCTATGCCCCCTTGTCACTGGCCTCTCTGTTAAGGTGAATAGGCCCTTCACTGCCACTCTATCCAGGCCCCTCACAAATTTGTACATTTCAATCAGATTTCCCCTCAGCCTTCCATGTTCCAAGGAGACCAACCCCAGCCTATCCAATCTTTCCTCATAGCTGCACTTTTCCAGTCCTGGCAACATCCTCTTAAATCTCTTCTGTACCATCTCTAGTGCAATTACATCCTTTCTGTAACGAGGTGACCTGAACCGCACACAGTACTCAAGTTGTGGCCGACCCAATGAGTTATAGAGTATCAGCATAACCTCCCTGCTCTTAGATTCTATACCTCGGCTAATAAAGGATTCCATATGTCTTTATGCCTTCTTAACCACCTTAATGACCTGTCCTGCTACCTTCAGGGATCTGTGGACATTCACTCCATGGTCCCTCACTTACTCTACACTTCTCAGTATTTTCCCATTTATCGTGTATTCCTTTGCCTTGTTTGACCTCCCCAAACGCATCATTTCACACTTCTCCAGGCTGAATTCCATTTGTCACTTTTCTGTCCACCTGACCAGACCATCAATATCTTCCTGCAGTCTACAGCTATCCTCCTCGCTATCTACCACATGGGCAATCTTTGTGACGTCTGCAAACTTCTTGATCATGCCCCCTACATTTACGTCCAAATCGTTAATACATACCACAAAAAGCAAGGGACCCAGTACTTCGTGACAGTGAGTTGCTGCAATGCATCTTGTAGATGGTACACACTGCTACCACAATGCATTGGTGGTGGAAGGAGTGAATGTTTGTACATGGGGTGCCAATCTAGCGGGGTGCTTTGTCCTAGATGGTGTCAATCTTCTTGAGTGTTGTTGGAGCTGCACCCAATCCAGGCAAGTGGAGAGTATTCCATCACAGACTGGTGAGGACAAGGTCAAGTATATTTGTCCCTCTTGTTGGTTGCCTCACCATCTGCCGCAGACCCCATCTAGCAGCTATGACCTTTAGGACTCGGCCAGCTCGGTCAGTGATGATGCTACCGAGCTACTCTTGGTGATGGACATTGAAGACCCCCACCCAGAGTAGATTCTGCACCCATGCCACCCTCAGTGTTTCCTCCAAGGTGTTCAACAAGGAGTGCTGATTCATCAGCTGAGGCGGGGGAGGGGGCAGTAGGTGGTAATCAACAGGAGGTTTCCTTGCCCATGTCTGACCTGATGCCATAAGACTTCATGGGGTCCGGAGTCAACGTTGAGGGCTCCCAGGACGATTCCTTCCCGACTGTATACCACTGTGATGCCACCACTACTGGGTCTGTCCTGCCGGTGGGACAGGACATACCCGGGGATGGTGATGGCAGTGTCTAGGACATTGTTTGTCAGGTATGATTCCGTGAGTATGACTATGTCAGGCTGTTGCTCGACTAGTCTGTGGGACAGCTCTCCCAACTTTGGCACAAGCCCCCAGATGTTACATAGAAAAATAGAAAATAGGAGCAGGAATAGGCCATTCGGCCCTTCAGGCCTGCTCCGCCATTCAAAAAAGATCATGGCTGATCGTCTAATTCAGTACCCTGTTCCCGCTTTCTCCCAGTATCTTTTGATCCCTTTGGCATTAATATATCTATCTCCTTCTTGAATATATTTAATGACTTGGCCTCCACTGCCTTCTGTGGTAGAGAATTCCACAGCTTCACCACCCTCTGAGTGAAGAAATGTCTCAACTCGGTTCAAAATGGGCATACCCCATATCCTGACACTGTGACCCCTGGTTCTTGACTCCCCAGCCATCAGGAATACAATCCCTGCACCTAGCCTGTCTAGTCCTGTTAGAATGTTATAGGTTTCTATGAGATCCCCTCTCATTCTTCTAAACTCTAGGGAATATAGGCCTAGTCGACCCAATCTCTCCTCATACGTCAATCCTGCCATCCCAGGAATCAGCCTACTAAATCTTCTTTGCACTCCCTCCATGGCAAGAACACCCTTCTTCAGATAAGGAGACCAAAACTGCACACAGTACTCCAGATGTGGTCTCACCAAGGCCCTGTATAACTGTAGTAAGACATCCTTGCTCCTGTACTCAACTCCTATTGCAATGAAGGGCAACATACCATTCGCCTTCCTAACTGCTTGCTGCACCTGAATGCTTGCTTGCAGCGACTGGTGTACAAGGACACCCAGGTCTCGTTGCACCTCCCCCTTTCCCAATCTATCACTATTCAGATAATAATGTGCCTTTCTGTTTTTACAACCAAAGTGGATAACCTCACTTAATCAACTTCTTTGTCCTCCTTTGCTGAATTCTAAACTGCTCTAAACTGCTCCCAATCCTCAGACTTGCTGTTTTTACTGGCGATTTTATATGCTTTTATATGCCTCCTCTTTGGATCTAATACTATCCCTAATTTCTTTTGTAAGCCACCACGGTTGAGCCACCTTTCCGGTTTTATTTTTGCACCAGACAGGAATGAATAATTGTTGTAATTCATTCACATGTTCTTTAAATATTATCCATTGCCTATCCACCAACAACCCTTTTAGTAAAGTTCCCCAATCTACCATAGCCAACTCGCACCTCATACCTTCATAGTTTCCTTTATTTAGATTCAGGACCCTAGTTTCGGATTCAACTACTTCACTCTCCATCTTAATGAAGAATTCTATCATGTTATGGTCGCTCCTCCCCATGGGACCCCACACAACAAGAATGCTAATTAATCCTTTCTCATTGCACAATACCCAGTCTAGGATAGCCTGCTCTCTAGTTGGTTCTTCAACGTATTGGCCTAAAAAACCGTCACGCACTCCAGGAAATCCTCCTCCACAGTATTATTGCTAATTTGGTTTGACCAATCTATATGTAGATTAAAGTCACCTATGATTACAGTTGTACTCTTATTGCATGCATCTCTAATTTCCTGTTTAATGCCATTCCTTACATCTCCACTACTGTTTGGGGGCCTATAGACAATCCCCACCAACGTTTTCTGCCCCTTGATGTTTCTTAGCTCCACCCATACAGATTCCACATCATGATTTTCTGAGCCAATATCCTTCCTCACTATTGCAATGATTTCCTCCTTTTCTAACAATGCTACCCCACCTCCTTTCCCCTTTTGCCTGTCCTTCCTAAATACTGAATACCCCTGGATGTTCAGTTCACATCCTTGGTCACCCTGCAGCCATGTCTCCGTAATCGCAACTATATCACAACCATTTATATCTATTTGCGCTGTTAATTCACCTACCTTATTGCAAATGCTCTGTGCCATTAAGACAATGCCTTTAGACTTGTCTTTTTAACATTGTTAGTCATCTTAGCTTTATTTTGCATTATGGCCCCATTTGTTTCCTCACCCTTATTTTCCCTGCCTTCTACTTTTGCTTCTTACCTTTCTGTCTTTCATTTCTATCCTTGTTTCCCCCTTCTCTGTCTTCCTGCTCAGATTCCCATCCGCCTGCCATTCTAGTTTAAACCCTCCCCGACAGTACTAACAAACACCCCTTCCCCCAAGGCAATTGGTCCCGGTCCTGTCCAGATGCAACCCGACCAGCTTGTACTGGTCCCACCTTCCCCAGAACCGGTCCCAATGTCCCAGGAATCTGAATCCCTCCCCCTTACACCATTTCTCCAGCCACGTATTCATCTAATACATCCTGCTATTTTTGCTCTTGCTAGCACATGGCACTGGTAGTAATCCTGAGATTACTACCTTTGAGGTCCTACTTTTTAATTTACGCCCTAACTCCCTATATTCAGCTTGTAGCACCTCATCCCTTTTTTTAACCTATGTCGTTGGTACCGATATGCACCACAATAACTGGCTGCTCGCCCTCCCCCCTCAGAATGCTCTGCACCCGCTCAGAGACATCCTTGACCCTAGCACCAGGGAGGCAACATACCATCCTGGAGTCTCTTTTGCGCCCGCAGAAACGCCTGTCTGTTCCCCTTATGATTGAATCCCTTATCACTATAGCCCTGCCACTCTTTTTCCTCCCCTCCTGTGCAGCAGAGCCACCCATGATGCCATGAACTTGGCTCTTGCTGCTTTTCCCTGAGCCATCTCCCCCAATATCCAAAGCAGTATATCTGTTAGAGAGGGGGATGGCTAAACGTGCTATCCACAATGATCTCAGCATCATGGATGCTCCACAGTGAATCCACCCACAGCTCCAGCTCTGTAATGCGCGTAGCCAGTAGCTGCAGATGGATACACTTCCTGCACACACGGTCGTCAGAGACACTGGAAGCGGCCCTGATTTCCCACATAGCGCAGCAGCAGCATATCACGGGTGCAAGATCTCCTGCCGTGACTTACCTTTAGATTACTTAGTCACTCCAAACACTACCCACTACAATCTAAAGTTCTTACCTTTACTTTTGAAGCTAATGGACTGCAGTAGTATAAATATAGAAAAACTCACCTGAACCTACTTACCAATCAGCTGCTTCCCTGTGCTCACATCACTTTTTGAATCCTGACTTCACTTGGAATTCCGCCGCCTGAAGGTCCCACAGGTATCCCTCTCCTCAGTTCCTCTTGGGTCTCAGCCTCTCTGCCTCTGTTTGCGCCCTTTCTCTCTCTCTCGTGCTCCACCTCTCCCCCAGCGGCTCTCTGTTCCCCTGCTCTCACTGTTGATAGTGACGTCACTCTGATGTCACTTTTCAATTATTCCCCTGCTCCGCTCTCCCACTCTCTGACTCCGGTTATTAAGGAAGACTTTGCAGGGTCGAAGGGCCTGGGTTTGCCATTGTCATTTCCGGTAGCTAGGTCGATGCCGGGTGGTCCTTCTGGTTTCATTCCTTATTGACTTTGTTGCGGTTTGATACAACTGAGTGGCTTGCTAGGCCATTTTGGAGGACATTTAAGAATCAACCACATTGCTGTGGGTCTGGAGTGACATGCAGGCCAGACCAGGTAAGGACAGCAGATTTCCTTCCCTAAAAGGACATTAGTGAACCAGAAGGGTTTTTACGACAATGGTTTAGTGGCCATCATTCGACTAGCTTTAATCCCAAATTTATTAAGTGAATTCAAATTTCACCTTGTTGTGGTGAGATTCAGACCCATGTCCCCAGATCAATATCCTGGGTCTCTGGGTTTCTCGTCCAGTGACAATAACACTCCCCTACTGCCTTTTCCTAATTGTCCAGCTAAGGGCTGGGAGAAAATCCAGCAAACCAGAAGGAAGGCACCCTGTAAATTCTACATGTTTAACTTATGCAGCAGTGAAATTGGAAGTGATTGTCTGTCTTCAAACTGAACTTTCAACCAAGAGGAAGATTTACAAACACTTCCGGCCTGCAACCAACGAGAACTTGACTTCCAAGAGAATTCAAAGATTTACCATGAACCCTACCTCACCTGAAAACCACTTACCCCTTTTCCTCTCAATCTGTCTCTTCGTGTGTGTGTGTGTGTGCGTGCGCAACAGTGCGAGTGAACGCATGAGTGGATGTGGTAAGGCATATTGCTCAATAAATAATTGATCTTCTGCTTTCAACCTACAAGAAAATCTGTTGCTGTCTGTTTATTTGACAAAATAAAACAAAGGGGTTAAACTCTAATAACAAAAAAGGCTGATGGGCATGCACATGAAATGCTTGGTGCATTGGCAGGCCTGCTAGAAAGCCTGCAGTCACCATCAAGGAGCATGGAGGCATCCGGCACCAACTTGGCATAGGGCTTTACGCAGAGTTTGGAGCATATCCTTTCCAATGTGGAAGCAATGGTCAACTTCATGAGCACAATTGTGGGCCCAACCACAGTGCAGCGTCTGATAGCTGATGTCTCAGCTGGCAATGTAGCACAAGCTGAAGTCACAGAATGTCTGGCTTCTGCAGTGTAAGTTCAGACTGAAGTCACGCAAGGTCTACCTACTGCCACGCAAGCTCAGACTACTGCCATCATAGCTATGGACACGAGTGTGCAAATGATTAAGCAGGGTGTCACAGTAGTTCAAGCAATCTCTCCTTCAACACATTGCTAGGATTGCTGATGTGCCACTCCATTGAAGTGATGCAGCTTCATAGGGCACAAACTTGCTATCTTCACTCATTCAAGCTCCCACCACTGCTCTTGCTATTGCCCTTCAGCCAAGACTGCTGCCACCCATGCTGAGGTGGTGCAATCCGAAGCAGGAGCTTCGAGGGCCAGAGCTGCTCGAGGTCATCCTTGAAGGCCATCTGCAATCTTCCCCAATGAAAGTCAGCAGCCTTCTGGCAGCCTGCTGCAGCTGCTGGGTGACACTGTGTAGGAGCACTAGGACAGGTAAAGGCACATGGAAGACAGGCAGTAAAGGAATCTACAAGTGGACTTTTGTATGAAATACTGGATAGTTTGATTTATAAAGTTGATTTGGAATGTTAGCATTGTGGTGACTTTTATGTTGTGACCGTAAGGATGCTGTAATGATCAGTAACAGAGGGAAGGTGCGATGTGGGACTGCTAGTGAATGAGGAATTGGGGTTGTTTTCACTGGTGCTGCAGTTGGATCAACCCGAAAGGGGATATGTTGTTTGCCTCCTCCCTTCCTCCTCACAAGAGCTGTGTCCTCATCACAAGAGCTGTGTCCTCATCACAGCAAGAGGGGGGAGGAGAAGGAAGAGTTGGGCTCTTATCAGGATGCCATATCCACCCAGGATTTTCAGAGAGAAGTTTTCCTACCTCAACTTCAATGAGCAATAGTGCGTTAGGCACCCGTTTCAGTAAGGAGATGCTCACAGAAATCTGCCACCTGTGGCAGGCAGACCTGCAGCCAAAGAGCAGGGCGAGGTTGTGCAGGATGCAGCAGACTATCATGAATTATGACATGCACACTGCTGAGTACTGCAGGGATCTTACAGAGTAGTACAGGCAGTAGAAGCATTGCCTTAAGCATCCCAACGGTCTGCTCGATTACAGATGTGGTCAGCAGATTGTTCTTTCCCAGTCGCCATCCTCTGGTTTGTTGTGTTGGCTCAAATACAGATGGTACAGCAGACTGCCAGGTAATGAAGGCATTATGATTGCTACCAAAATACCAGGCAGTGACTTGCATGATACACTGAGTATAATCACACACCAGCTTTATATTGTTGGAATGCTATCCCTTCCAATTGCAGTATATTTCAGAACTTACAAGTGATGCCCACAAAGCAATGTGTACACAATTAATGGCACCCTATATCTTGGGGAAGCCTGCAATCCTGGCGAAGCCGCAGGCTCACTCCACCGGCTTCTCTGTATTCAATTCTCCTTGCATAGAGCCACAGTGGTCCTCCCCTATACAACAATGGACGGCAAACTGGGAAATATTACAAATATTGCCTGCTCCAGCCTCAAAGGAGCCTGATGCATGCAAGTTCAATGCCATGGTTACATTCACAGCTACTGTGAATGTCTTCTTCACCCTGCGCTGAGGCTGCAGGTCTGCCTTTGACAGGTGGCATATTTCTGTGGCAACCTCCTTAGTGGAAGAGAGGTGACTAACGCACTATTCCATATTGAAGTTGAGATAGGAAAATTTCTACCTCAAAATCCTGGACAGCAATGGCATCCTGCTAAGAGCCCTACTACCCCATATCCTTTAAGCAGCTATTCCTCGTCTGTGTTGACTCTGCTCATTTCCCTGTCATGCTGCAGACCAAGTAGGTTAGAATCTACTGCACCTATGTCTGGCAGCATGTGGTCTAAACAGAATTCTAAGTCAGAACTAAGGTCTTCATGAGATGTCAATAACTTTCAATAACAGTGTAAACCACTAAACATTTCTACTAACTTAGTAGCTGGTAAAAATCAATCAGAAATTAATCTGAAAGTAGTTGAAGATTCTATTATATAGTGGTGGTGATGTCCTTCCTGCTGCTGAACACATGTTGAGTTGTGCGAGGACACTAACTGAACCATTCAGGTCAAAAACGGCATCTCTGGTGTCAAATCATTGGTAGACACTGACCGACATCATGATCTGCCTACTCAGCATACTTCCGCACACGCTCTCTGCGCCTGTACCAATGCCCTTAACAAAATGGTTAGCACCGCAGCCTCACAGCTCCAGCGACCCGGGTTCAGTTCTGGGTACTGCCTGTGCAGAGTTTGCAAGTTCTCCCTGCGTCTGCGTGGGTTTCCGCTGGGTGCTCCGGTTTCCTCCCACCTCCAAAAGACTTGCAGGTTGATAGGTAAATTGGCCATTGTAAATTGCCCCTCGTGTAGGTAAGCGGTAGGAGAATGGTGGGGATGTGGTCGAGAATATGGGATTAATGTAGGATCAGTATAAATGGGTGGTTGTTGGTCGGCACAGACTCGGTGGGCCGAAGGGCCTGTTTCAGTGCTGTATCTCTAAATAAATAAATAAAATGGCGTCCATGTGGCCAGCATTAGAAATGTGCACTGGTGCCGCAGACGCCATTTTGGATTCGAAACAGCACCCATAGCACCAAAATACAGACGCTACGCAATCAAATTTTGCATCCGATATTTCTACAATAAAGCCTTAGGTTGCCAGTACTGTGGAATCTATCCCTTTTACATTCCAGATTGGATTTCAGAGCACTGGAAAACATACAAATAACTTGGGATGTACAAATTTTCCAACAGAGAGCTGTTTTAAGCTGTGGGCTACAACCGTTTACAGATCGCAATATCTTTCCCAATGATAGATAATTTGGACAGTCTATATTTGCTATTATGACTGTTGTTATGCCCAGAAATGCAACAACAAATCATTTACTTCACAGCTCTAGAAGTCAGAGGTGCTCTAGAGGAATGTGGGCATTTAACATTTATTAAATCTAAACAGACATTTCCTTAAAACGTTTTTGACTACACTGAATGCAACCTCAGCCAGACAGCAACAGTTTCCTCAATATGATATCATTCTCAATGAGCTGGTACTGCCAGTTAAATAGAATGCCCAAGTCTATGTGCTTTCAAGATATCAAAAATTAAGCAATGGAGGCCCCAGGAGAACAAAAGAAACAAAGAGAGACTTGTTTAGACTGCAGCTATAGTAACAGAAGTCTAGTGCACAACTATAGCAGTTGTCAAATTTCTCACACTATCAAAAGAACCCGCTTTTTCTTCTCCAGCTCATATGCACTTCCAGGAGTGTCCACAGCCTTCTATTAATCGAACACAAGAATCCATTCTTAATTTGGGAATCTGGGTATTAAAGGTCAGCAAGCTTTTTACGTTGGAGAACTTAACAGTCAAGCCCTTCCTCTTCCAATATCTACACCTGTGAACTTTTCAGCAATAGTCACAGGTAGCAATCAACAGTGGAAGCTAGGCTGAATTTTCCACTCACTAATATTTGGGTGCCAAGGTCAGATTTAGTGGCCAACAGTTTCCCTAGTTGACACAGCTCGATTCAGTATACCTGGTTTGTATGGATTAATAAACACACAAGGCAATGCCTATATCCATTACACAGTCAGGTAAGTAATCCTTAACTTTCCAATTTAAAAGTTTTGCTGTTGAAATTTCAGTCCAGTTAATATGCTGTGAAATGTAAGCAACACGTTTTCAGAATAGCAAAAAAAAAAACTCAAACTGTCATTTAATTTCCCCCACAACACTCAGCTTTTTTTCCCCCATCGTTGACTTGTTACCATCTTGTAGAATAAGAAATAAATTAACATTTCCACTGGATGAAATTACTTTAAAATGCGCTGTATCCAATTTTATCAGCTCACATATCGGTCGTTAAATTTTAAAGATGAATTTTGAATAGTCTTCTTTGAACAAAACTGCTTTTTAAGCATGTTTGTGATTTTTAAAAAAATCCATACTGTCAAGCCAGAGCTAACATTTTGTTCTATACTTTAAAAGTATTCAGAGCTTCTGGCGTTGCCCACTTGCAAAGAAATAAAATTAATTTCAATAGTTATTACAAATATAAATTAAAATAAATATTTAATACCACACATTTGCAAGTGACTTAAATCACAATCTGCCCCTTCGATGAAAGTTTTTATAAAATAGATGACAGAGATACAATGAGGGTGCATTTCCTTGGCAACACGATACCGCTCAATTTCCTTAATATTCCTGTTATGTTGAAGTCGTCTTAGAATAGCAATTCTGTAGTTGCCAAAAGCTATCCTCAAAGGAGTCTGGAATTTTTATGCCACCAAAAATCTTGTAGACTGCCAAAAAAATATTAGGATGGCTCTCTGGCTAAATTTCTACCAGGTATATAGAAAAAAAATCCTCATACAAAAAACTGTCCATACTCCAAATCGTTAAGAACACCACAACATAAATGTGCACATCCCCATTACATATGAGGATACATTCAGGGTTGAATTTAAATGCCATTATTCTGTACACTTATTTGCAATTTATTCCTTTGTTTATTTGCATTTATTTCCTTCATTGTAAAATTTGCTCTAGAAGTCATACCTTTAACCAGGCCTCAGGCACTAGGTATAAGGGGCACTTAAAGTTATGAGCAGTGCAACTGATTGCAGATGTGCAGTTCTCCCTTTGGGCTCCCTCCAAAATTATAAGTAGCTGAACGTGCAGGGAGCAAGTGACCACAAATGAAAATCTGACGTGATGAGCTTTACTCCCAAGACCACATGATAGACATTGCAAGTATGTCTCTTAACAACAACAAATATTTATATAGTGCCTTTATTGTAATAAAACAAACTTCACAGGAGCATTATAAAACAAAATATGACACTGAGGCATGTAAGAAGACATTAAGTCAGATAACCAAAAGCTTGGTCAAAGAGATAGGTTTTAAGGCAGTCCTTAAAACCTGATAGCAAAGATCAACACCACTTATTCAGGTAAATGTACCAAGGTCAGACTTACAC
This sequence comes from Heterodontus francisci, assembly GCF_036365525.1. Taxonomy (NCBI): domain Eukaryota; kingdom Metazoa; phylum Chordata; class Chondrichthyes; order Heterodontiformes; family Heterodontidae; genus Heterodontus; species Heterodontus francisci. The sequence goes on from NC_090375.1 coordinate 46,230,661, forward strand.
AACAAGCAATAACCCTTCACTGACAGCACCCTTAAATGTCAACAGTTCTCACTACGTGGACAAAATAAATAAATAATTGACAGCATAAGGTACAAAAAAATCCTAATGTTATTAAGTTTAATTCTCTGCAACTTGTTGGCTTTCAAAATAGAGTGCTCAAAGTGATTGCTATCTTTAAACTTTATGAATGTTACTTTAAATCAAAGACACAAAGATAAGTGCCAATAATCTTAATGGATAGCCATGAAAACATTACTGAAAGAATGATGCAAACTGATATCCTATTCTACTTACTTCAACCAATATTTCAGAATAAGTTTGAGGAAACTAGAATGGAAGGGGAGAAGCAAAGAGGAAAGAAAAATGCCCCAATAAACTGCCCCGTTAACCTACAAATGTGACCAAACCTTACCTTTGCTTTGTCCCGCATGGATCCTTTACCCAAAATAGACATTTTTGTCAGTGTTTCTTCCTGCAACCTCTTCAAAGAATTACCACGTGGGCCCAACAGTTTACCAACAAAGTTAAACTACAAGTAAAGAGGGAAGAAAATAAAAATCATATTAATTCAGATATAGTTAGCAGAAAAACATCCTGGAATGAGTCAATCAGTGCAGTTAGATTCTCTTTTTTAAAAAAAAGTACCAACCAGACGACCCATCTTTCCTCATTCAAGAAATAGTTGCCTGCCCATTTTTGATTCTGTTTCAACTGGCACCAATAAGTGAGGTAGTAGGTAGTGAGGGGAGCTCCAGACATGCATTTCTGTTGATGGTTAATTTTTTCAGAAGTGAAACATTTTAGAATTACTTCAGAACAAAAACTATACAATTTTACTGCACTGTAATGTATTCTTGGCTCTGTTATGAAGGTGCTTCTTTTTCTTTTGTTAAAATTTTTTTGAGGAATTCATAGTCAAACTGAATCAATGTTGGGTCAGTTTTTTGTTTAGAGAGAGTCATCAAGGGGACGCTGAAAGAACTGGTTTGGCAACAATGTACTGGTTGTCACATGACTCAAGTTAAAAACAGAACGGAAACCCTGGTAACAGGAGAAGACGTGAGCAGAGAAGTGACAGACGCCCCTTAATTGGACAAGGCCAGGAGTGTGGAACCTGAGGTGAGCCATCCTTGGACAAGGGGTGTGGGTTTGCCTGGTCAGTATGTTTCTCACACTAACTGTTCCTTAGGAATGTGTCATGTCTGGGTGATGAGATAAGAAGAGTGTTGTTGAAGCATCATGTCTCTTTCTGTTATTGTGCTGTACCAGATGCAAGGCCAATTGTCAGATAGGTATGTAAACGAAGGATTGAAAATTACTGTATCTTATTCGTTTAGTGCAAAAACTGAATTGTAATATTATTGGTGCTTTAGAATGCAAATTAAGGATTGAACTATTGTTGTAAGATTATTGGTTGCAGAATAGTATAATTGCCATTGTTTTACTGAAATCCTTCAGAACATCACACTGAGTCTCAATGTGAGCTCTACTGTGTTTGTTCTCCTTGTGCACAAGTTAGTAAAGTAGGTTGCGAGTACTCGCCGTGCCAAGTCTGTTTATTTTACTACAGTTTCTACAACAGTTTCTTGGAGGTTCCACCGAGATGACGAACCCCCAGAGTGCTAGCACAGGAGAATAGCGTGGTGCCTCGCGGGTCAACAGCTCGATGACCGCGGCTGCCTGATTTCGGCATTACGAGGTTTTGACCGAAGAAACGCACACGCTCACCTGTGTAGCACTACCGGGGTAAGTCAGAAGTTGAGGGAAGTTAGAGTCCCCCTCAGGGTTCGAGTCCCCAGAAGTTTGAGGGAGGTTCGAGTTCCCCTCGGGGTTCGAGGCCCCGGCCTGACGTCAGAAGTTGAGGGAGATTAGAGTCCCCCTCAGAGGGTGGTTAGAGACCCCTCGGGGTTAGATACCCCCGTCCAGATCCGGAGAAGTTTGAGGGTGGTTAGAGGCCCCCTCGGGGTTAGAGGCCCCGTCAGAACCAGGTCGTCGAGATTGGTAGGTAATTTGGACGCCGGCCGGCAAGGTAAAGTCTAATTAGCTTTTGTTGTAATTATGGGAAATTCGTTAACAAAGGGGACTGGGGTCCCCCCCAAGGGAACACCTAATGGATATATGTACATACATTATGGGCCCGAAAGCATTTTATATGTCTCGAGATGGGTGAAATGGACGCAGGGTAGGGAAAAGATGTTCCTGCCCGACAGTACCTTTAATAAGGACCGAACTGAGAGTTTGGGATGCGTTTTGGGGGAGATGGAGAAAAGTGGCAAAAAGGACATAGGTTGGTCTGCGTATCTTACGTAGCAGAGGGAAATGCAGAAGCGCTTAGATGAGTCGCGGAAAAGTCAGGAAAGTGCACGAAAGTCTGAGGAAGTGAGACAGGCACCCAAAACCAGGATCCTGGTCGCGCAAACACAAAAGGTGCCGGCTCCTAAGAAGTCTGAACCTCCTGTTGAACAGAAGGAGGAGGAAGAGGATTGGTCACCACTGTACCCCCCTCCGCCGGTCCCTCGTGTAGGAGAGCTCGCAGCGCAACCTCACCCTCTACCGCCCCTATCACCACCTGGGAAACCCCACCTTGCCCTCAGCCCCCCCATCAAACTTGCCCTCCCCTGACAGTACTTCGGGCAGCACGGGGCCCTCGCAGGGCACTAGGTCTCGGGCTTATGTTAGGGAAATGCCCCTCCGTGCCTTCCCCGGACCTCAGGGGGAACCCGTGCATGTTTATCGTCCTTGGACGCCCTCAGAACTACGGGCTATTGTTGAGTCCACCCCCGACCCTAAGGATGGTGTTGAAAGTTTTTTTCAGAAATTCAAAATTCTTCGGAAATGTCACAGTCCTACTAAAGATGATATGGATGTTGTTCTAGATGCGTGTTTGGGCACGCACAGGTGGAGGCCGATTCGTGATCAGGCTCAGTGGCCCGCAGGGGACGTTAATACGGATGGTCTGAACCAACTCTGGGCGCATCTTTGTGAAGCTTTACTTAAGTCATTCCCTGATGCTGTGGACTGGCATAAGATCCACAGTACTATTCAAAAGCCTGATGAAGGTGTGCGGGATTATGTTGAACGCTTTCACTCGGTTTTCATTAAATGTTCCAGTATTGCTACTGACGCTGGTATGCCAGCACTTGTTAATGCTCTTGTACAGGGGTTGCAGCCTGACCTGTGTTGGGTGGGAGGGCAAGCAGAATTTGCCTGAAATTGTTAGCGCTCTTCAGCATTGTGAGCGTCAACTTCAGTATCAGAAGCCTAAGCCGGGAGATAAAGGCGCCGGCATGGTCTTATATGCCGGTTCATCGGGGCCTGGTAGGCGTCAGCCGCGATGGGGTCGGAATGGTGGACGCGGTAGAGATGAGCAGGTCTCTCGGGGCGGTTATTTAGGTACTTGTTTTACGTGTGGCATTCGGGGACACTGGTCCTGGGATTGCCCCCAGAAAAGGCAGGTACAAGACCCCGAGACAGTGCCATTTCCGCCTCCGCCACCCCCAGCATTCCAGCCGGCTCCCTATACCATGCATAACCCATTTGGCCCATCAGGCCCACAACGATAGGGGTGCCACACCCGCCAATTGCCCGTCATTACCGCTGAGGAGCTTATTATACCTTTGGTAGTTAACGGCCGTTTGATGAATTTTCTGATTGATACTGGGGCCACTTATTCTACTATCCGTGCAAATGAAGTTCCTAATATCCGTCCATCGTAGCAGAGCGTCGGTGTCGTTGGCGTGTCGGGATAACCGTTGTCACTTCCCTTGTCAGATGAGGTGCCGTTTTCCCTTTTGGGCAGGACTGGAGAACATAGATTCCTTCTTGGCACTGATGTACCCGTTAACCTCCTCGGACGTGACTTGCTCTGCAAGCTCGGATGCACACTGGTTTGTTCCCCTGAAGGTGTTCATCTCGAGGTTCCAGAATCTACTTACTCAACAGTTTATGCTTTGCTACAGGTGGCCGAGGATTCAGTCTGCCCACACGTGTGGTGGTGGAACTTCGGGAATGTCGATCTCTCGTCTCGCCTTAAAAGTCTGTTTCTCCATTTATTGACCGACGAGCAGGTCCAAGGAACCTTGGGCGACTACTCTCAACCCCTGTAGGATTGGCATGATCACCTCCACTGCATAGCCCATTCGTCGGTGGACGGCCCAGACCTCCCATATGACCAGAAGGTATCTCCCCAGCTGGGTGAGTGTTACGTCCTTACAATCTCCTCTCTTTGTGCTGGCCCTGAAGGAGTCGCCGCATCTGTCGCTCTACCACCCTCTTCTATGTCTCTCTTTCGGGCCCCGCTGGATGTAGCCCCGCACGTTACTCTCTATGTGGCAAAGGGATCCCAGGCCAAGGACCTTGGCCTTATGGTTTCCCGCCTCCAACGGAGGACACCTCACTCCAGCTCAGAGCGGGGGGAAGGAGTGTTAGCCATCAATGAGCAAGGGGTGCATCTCCATTTCCGCTGTCCTTTCGAGTACCCTGCATTTTTTCAACATCGAGTCTTGTCGCCCCATCCAACTTCCGCGCCGGCTTCTGATTTATTGCAGGGAATTCCTGATACCCTTTGGGCTAGGGGGCCCAATGATGTAGGTTGGGTGCTATCGGCTGAGCCTTTTAGAGTTCGGCTGGATCCAACTAAACTGTTGCCACGGAAGACTCAATACCCTCTTAATCCAGAGGCAGAGGAAGGTGTACGCCCTGTCCTAGAAGAACTTCTGCGCCTTGGAGTTGTGGTTCCGACTGCTAGCCCTTGTAACACTCCCATTCTCCCTGTTAAAAAGCGGGGAAAGGATACCTGGCGCTTTGTCCAGGATTTGTGGGCGGTGAACGCGTGCGTTATACCCGCATATCCGGTGGTCGCTAATCCGACTACTATTCTCACCTGCATCCCTCCCCAATCCACTCACTACACAGTGGTGGATTTGTGTGGCGCCTTTTTCTCTATCCCCGTTCACCCAGATTCCCAGTTTCTTTTTGCCTTTACCTATAGGGGCCAGCAGTACACTTGGACTCAGTTGCCCCAAGGCAATACCGAGAGTCCAACTATTTTTTCGCGCGCCCTCCAGTCTGATTTGGCCTTTCCCGGACGCTCTACCTTCCTTCAGTATATGGACGATCTCCTCCTCTGTTCCCCATCCCTGGAAGCCTACTTGCAAGACTCTTACGTCCTTTTGCAAGCCCTAGCTCACAAGGGTCACAAGGCTTCTAAGGAGAAATTACAACTCTGCAGCTCTAGAGTTGAGTATTTGGGGCATGTGCTGGACGGGCAGACCAGTCTCCTCTCCCAGAAGCGTGTTGACAGTATTATCTCACTCCCAAAGCCCCGAACTAAGAGGGAACTCACCCACTTCTTAGGTATGACTGGCTATTGCCGACAATGGATTCCCAATTACGCTGATATTAGTTGACCCCTTCAAGATTTAGCCCTCCCTTCAGCCCCCGATGATTCTCTCTGGAACCCCAGTATGGAGGCCGCCTTTGCCTCCTTAAAGACCGCTCTATCTTCATCCCCTGCCTTAGGACTGCCAGACTACCATAAGCCCTTTAATCTTTATGTCCATGAGCGAGCTGGGTTTTCCCAAGCTGTCCTCACCCAGCTCCACGGGGGACTTCAGCAGCCAGTCGCTTACTATAGCACCCGGCTAGATCCCGTTGCGCGTGGATATCTCTCTTGCATCCACTCCATCGCTGCGGCCTATTTGGCCGTCACGTCCGCACAAGGCCTGACGCTTGGCTATCCAACTGTACTTTATGTTCCTCACACGGTCGCAGCCCTTTTAAATCGCTCTGCCACTCAGCATTTGACAGCCGCTAGGGTCACCAGATATGAGACCGCGCTCTTGGAGGACCCCTCCCTGACCATTGTCCGCTGCACTACTCTCAACCCTGCGACCCTCCTGCCTACGGGGAACGACGGTGACCCTCACGATTGCGAGACAGACGTCCACTTTTCCACCCTCCCTCGACCAGATTTGCAGGATCACCCGTTGTCGAACCCCGAATTTGTCCTCTTCGTTGATGGCTCCTCTATTCGAGCTCCGAATGGCCAGCCCCAGACGGGATACGCCGTCTGTGACCCCTACCCTGTCGTTGAATCTGCAAGACTACCAGCTACTTGCTCTGCACAAGCTGCCGAACTATTTGCCCTCACGTGTGCATGCGTCCTGGCTTCGGGACAATCTGTTGATATCTACACTGACTCTCGCTATGCTTTTGGAGTCGCCCATGACTTTGGACAGTTGTGGAAGCTCCGTGGCTTCCTTACTTCGTCTGGTACCCCGATTCGACATGGACAATTGATTGCTAACCTCCTTTTGGCTATTCAACTACCATCCTCTCTCGCCGTTATTAAATGTGCGGCCCATACCAACGGTAGTGACTTAATTTCTCAAGGTAATAATCGGGCGGACCGTGCCGCACGGGCAGCAGCGGCCGATCCTTCCGGGTATGTGGTTCCCCTTTGTTATCAGGCTGCCACCCCTACTCCATTTACTGAATTGTCTGATATTATTCGTTTACAATCACAAGCTTCTCGTTCAGAACAGGATGCATGGGCGGCGCGCTCAATGCGCCCAGCGTCCCGACGGTCTCTGGTGTTCCCCGGATGGGTGTGCTGTGGCCCGTTTCACTCCTGCCCTGGCTTGCCCGCATGTTACATGCGTTTACCCATGTGGGCAAAGGGGGGGGGGGGGGGGGGGGATGACCAGGATGGTGCAGCAGACCTGGTTTGCACCAGGATTTTCCACCATGGCAGAAAGGGTGGCCGCTCAGTGCCTGCTCTGCTAACGCCATAATCCCGGAAAGGTACCTCCAGTGACTGCAGCAGTGGGCCCACAGCCATGGGGCCCTTTTGTGCATTTACAAATGGACTTTATGCAAATGCCTAAATGTATGGGATACAACTATGTGCTTGTAATTGTGTGTTTGTTTTCACGATGGGTAGAAGCATACCCGACCAGAAGAAATGATGCTGTTACAATAGTTAAGTTGCTGTTACGTGAATATGTGCCTAGGTTTGGAATTCCTGAAATCATGTCTAGTGACAATGGTCCCCATTTCACGGGGAAGGTGTTATGTGAATTATTGAAGGCATTACAGTGTACACACCACCTCTCCTGCCCTTACCATCCTCAGTCTACGGGGGCAGTGGAGAGACAGAATGGGATACTGAAGAACAAGCTCGCTAAGCTGTGTGAAGAAACAGGTCTGAAGTGGCCTGAGGTTCGCCTTTTGGCCCTCATGACCATGCTCTCTCATCCCAACCGTATTACCTCCCTGTCACCTTATGAGAGTGTTATGGGACGGCCCATGCGCCTCCCTGTTTCTCCACCCCTTACTGTTAAGCAAATGGACATCCACTCTATGGATGAGGGAATGTTGGGTTATTGCATAGCGTTGACTAAGTCTCTCAAAAGTTTACATTCCCAGGTTGCTGAGGCACAGAAGGAGGCTACCACTGAAGGGTGCCACTAGTACCAGCCAGGAGATTTGATCCTCGTGAAGGTCTTTCGAAGGAAACACTGCCTGGAACCTCGCTGGGAAGGCCCTTACCAAGTGCTACTGACCACGCACACGGCCGTGAAAGTCGAGGGGCGACCTATGTGGATCCATGCCTCACACGTGAAGCGGGCGCCGACTGTGGACGGAGGAGAGGGCGCAAGAACTTTGACTACATCGTCAGAATGTGGACTGTGATCTTGACCTTATTCTGTGCCGCCTTTGTAAGAGCATGGACTGACAATTCTGTGGTCCAAAGGATGCAGGCCGTTGCCTCGCAGAGCAATCGGACTGAATATTGGATTTGTACTCGTTTTCCCACTAACCCCTCCTTTTCCGAGATGCGTTTTCTGGCTCTCCCTTCAGCTTCCACATAGTCCCAAGGTAATACGGGAGCTCTCATTTGCTGTACACCCACTTGGAGGCGACAGCCCACTCCGGTGGCCATTAAGGGACCAGCCTTGTTATGTGTTAGAAGGAATTACACCGGGGGTAGTACTTGGGTGGGTGAGTTGCCTTTGGGTTCCTGTGCCCACCTTGCAGATTACGACTACCGGGAAGCCTGATTCCGGTTCCATAATCAATCTGGCCCAATGGCCTCTTTTTGAAAGTGTAAGGGTAATGAGTTAGCATGTCTCTCGCAAGCCCTTAGCTCTGAGGCCAATCTCACATATTCTAGTAGAGTGGGTGTGACTGTCAGCGATCATACAATCTCACCTTAAATAAATTGCACCTCCACATGGACCTCTAATGGCTACTATGCTGGTGGGTCTAGCCCTTGCAGTTACAAGAACCAGTCCGGGTGCCCCGACTTGCTGGCGCTGAGGGTGTTGCGGCTCAGCCGGACCTGTCACACCCGCTGGTATGCCCAGGTGAATTCTTCTCTTGTCTGGAAGTGGCTTAAACTTTTGCCAGAATTTTACGTACTGGTACCCAACCCTTGTTTGCAATGGCTCGTTCTGGCTTTGCGGGGACAGTGCGTACAAGACCCTCCCAGTCGACTGGGCAGGTACCTGCACCCTTGGTAATATTGTTCCTGAGGCCTTTGGAGTTAAGCACCTTGCCATCCACTCCCGTCATAACCACCTAGGACCTGCAGAGCGTCGTAAAAGATCGGCCCCGAACTCATTAGTTACCCGTAGTTCCTGGTTCCACCAGTTTGTCCGGGCCCTCATCCCGGGCCTAGGGGTGTCAGAGCTGGAAAAGGCCATTGTTAATATCTCCGCTACCATGGAATTTATTGAGAATAAAACTGTGGATGCTATTCAGGGTCTGCAGTCGGAAGTTACGTCTCTCTCTAAGGTAGTGCTCCAGAACCACATGGCCCTTGACTTTTTGTTGGTGATGCAGGGGGGAGTTTGTGCAGCTATTAGTGAGACATGTTGTTTCTACATCAATGAGGATCAGAGGATTGAGACAGATGTGCATGCCATTCAAGACCGAGTGCGCCACTTGCACTCGGTGGCTCAAGAAAAGCCCTTTGACTGGTGGGGGTGGCTTCCCGATGTCGGCGGGCGGTTTGGGAGCCTTTTTAAAACTGTCCTTAAATATCTTATCATGGGTCTTGTCTTGCTCCTCATCCTGTATATAGTTATCCGAATTCTCCCCTTTTGCGTCCGCTCTGTTTTTCAGTCACAGAACCTCCAGGGTCCTGGTGGCAGTCCAACAACCCATCTCCTCAAGAACCATGACCCCACTAAGGATGAAGCCCAGCAGCTAGCAAACATAGAACTTGAGTGAGGACTGGAAGTTGTCCTTTCAGGACAAAAGTGGGGAAGTGTGGAACCTGAGATGAGCCATCCTTGGACAAGGGGTGTGGGTTTGCCTGGTCAGTATGTTTCTCACACTAACTGTTCCTTAGGAATGTGTCATGTCTGGGTGATGAGATAAGAAGAGTGTTGTTGAAGCATAATGTCTCTTTCTGTTATTGTGCTGTACCAAATGCAAGGCCAATTGTCAGATAGATATGTAAACGAAGGATTGAAAATTACTGTATCTTCTTCGTTTAGAGCAAAAACTGAATTGTAATATTATTGGTGCTTCAGAATGCAAATTAAGGATTGAACTATTGTTGTAAGATTATTGGTTGCAGAATAGTATAATTGCCATTGTTTTACTGAAATCCTTCAGAACATCGCACTGAGTCTCAATGTGAGCTCTACTGTGTTTGTTCTCCTTGTGCACAAGTTAATAAAGTAGGTTGCGAGTACTCGCCGTGCCAAGTCTGTTTATTTTACTACAGTTTCTACAACAGGAGCAGCAGAGTAGAAAACTCACAAGCTTTTGGTTATAGCGTCAGTGTGCATTTTACCTTCTGGAATGAGATAAAGTCAGCCTGCTGCTGAAGAACTGTCAAGGAAGGAGAGAAGACCCTCTCGTCCCTGTCTTTGAAGAAAAGCCTGCTAAGTTACTTCTCAGCTTCGCCTGAAAATAACTACTCTAAAAGATCTCAGTGACCCATCTACGTGTACTCGGAGGCTAGACTGTATGCCAGTTTTGGAACAACATATCTTATCTAATGTCTTGGTCGTTGGCAGAGAGAAACTAAGACCTCGGCTGGTGAAATGATTAACCAAAAGACTTGGTCGTCGGCAGAGAAAGACCAAATCCCAGTCCTGTGAAATGATTAACCAAAAGACTTAGTCGTTGGCAGAGAGAGGCTAAGACCTGCTCTCTTCAAAAATGAGCAAGTAATCAGCCCAAGAGTTTTTCTTTTGTCTGTAACAGAGCTCTGAATTTAAAAAAAAAACTTTTATTTTTCCGGTTAACCAGTGTGTGTGTGTGTGTGTGTGTGTGTGTGTGTGTGTGTGTGTGTGTGTGTGTGTGTGTGTGTGTGTGAGTGGCTAAGGTAAAAATGGGCTTTAAAATTTAAATGTGTGTTTATGCTTTACTTCATTACTAGTTAAGACTTGTTCTATAATAAACTGATAATTTTGTTGTTCATTAAAGAAACCTGGTTAGTGTCTTCTATTCTGGAAAAAATAGAGTATATGATTAACTGTGTTAGTAAGTGGAAAAATTTAAATTATATGCTGTGACCTGCGGAGAAGTGGGACTAGAATAAATAGTGCACTCCTCCCGCCTCGGTCATAACAGCTCTCATTGTGATCTGTATCTCGCCAAAAACTTTAACCCGAGATTACGCATGGTTTGAGCGAGGACCGAGCTTTTGAGGCTGAAAGATAATTTCTCATTCTTATGGCTTATACTTTTTATGTGACAGGTTTTATATTTCACACCTGGTTCCATGCCTGACATTGCACTTAACGACAATACTACAACTACATTATTCTAACATTTGCAAGCTGTGGTTGAACCTTATCGGACAAAAAATAGTAAGAGCACAGTCTAATCATGCTCTAATTTGGTTTCTTGCTCCTCCTGCACTGGAGTGCCACCTAAGTAGATTACTAGCATTACTCGGTGAAGTTCAACGCATACTGGAGTTGATAAAGCAGTCCAACAAGAGAGTACAAGGCATGATGTAATTAACAAAATAAATCCAACATAATGGCTTAAGGTCAAATGCCCTATAAGATGTGGACAATACTGGAAAGGCCACATTTATTTCTCATCCATAGTTGCCCCAAGATGCTGGTGGTGACCCTTCTGCTTGAATCACTACACACTTTGTGGTGATGATGCTCTGACAGTGGAGTTACTCAGGGAATTCCATGATTTTGACCCAAAAATGGTGCAATAAGTGATACATGTCCAGCACAGCAGTATGTGACTTGAAAGTGATGGTGTTCCCACAGCCTTCTCTTTTTAAATTCAATCATGGGATATAGGCGTCACTGGCAAAGCCAGCATTTATTGCTCATCCTTAACTGGCCTCGAGAACTCATGCTTCCTGATGATTAGCCCAGGCCCCTGATGCTACTGTATCCCATGTTGTCCTTGTCCTTTTCTGTAGTGGATGTCATGGGATTGAGAGGTGCTGTCAAAGCAAGCTTGACAAAGACTATTGAACTTCCTGTAAATCATATACACTGTAACCATAGTTCCTTGAAAAAAGAAAAGAACGGACCAGTGGCAGGGGCACCAAATGGAAGAAATAATTCTATTTTCAATGTTTTTCTTAAAGTTGATCCCAGAATGTGGGCATCACTGGCATTGATTAACATAAATGTATAAAGAGTGAAGAATGAAAAAATTCTGAGTGGGAGAGTAATGATACATAGGATAGTTAAACAAATAGTCAGTTGACATTCATATATATTGGGCTGAAATTTATATGTCTGGCAGACGAAAACAATGGCAGCCCACCCGTGCAGGCCGCACATCGTGCAGCCACCATGATATTAAGCGTGGCGGCTCATTTAAATAGCTGGGGTGGACCCCCTACCACCCGATCACGTGGAGTGGGCAGGCTGTCTGTCCATCCCTAGCAATGGCGTCAGCTGCCTGTGAACAGGCGCTGATGCCATTTTTAAAGAGCTTCGAGCCCTGCCGTTCAACTTAACTATTTAAAGATTGTTATAAAAAAATTACATAAATTTATCTTGCCCCTCTCCCTCCCCCCAATAACCATAGAAGTAATTACTTGCTCTCTCCCCCATCCAAAACATTTCCATGTCCACCTGACCTTGCCCCCGCCCCAAAAGTGCACACCCTTTACAGTATAACCCTTCCCAACACCAATGATATGAGTTTGATCCTGCCCCCACCCCCTACACTGAAAAACTTACCTCCTCCCCACCAGTGTTCTGCCTTGGATCCTTGGAAGGGGATCCGAAGGCACAGGAGTGCCGGCCACCGGCATGAAGATCCAAATGGGATAGACGTCGAGAGTGGAAGGGTAATTAATTAATTTAAATGGGGCTCCTGTCGCCGAGGGGGTGGGGCCACGAGGCCTCGCTGTCAATATCGGGCAGGATCTTCCCGGCATCTGGTGCATGGCAGCCCTCTCCGAGGCATATTCCGTGCCCCCTCACCCTACCCCCCCCCTGCCACAACCGCTGATGTCGGGGGGGGGGGGGGGGGGGGCGGGGGTCTATAAAGTTCAGCCTATTGTCTTTTAAACAAGAACAAATGTGTTTTCTGGTTGGTAAATCTCCCCTTGTTAGTTATCTAAGGCACATTTTCTTATGTCACTAAGTATACATTCCCAATGCACCAGATATGCTCTTTGAACATTAACTGACTGATAGTAGAGGATACCTGGAAATGAGATTAGTTCCCAAAAATGCTAGAAATGTTGATATTAATGCCTGGCCCAGATCAATCCATATTATCCCAACATTTAATTCAATTTAGGATTATTAACATAAGCAGACACAAAAAGATTAGTGCATAGGAAGTGTTAAAATATAAAAAGAAATAAATTTACTGCAAATTATTTAGGTCATATAAAAGGACGGGGATGATTGCCAGATATATAGTTTTCTACGAATTTCCCCTACGAAGTGTCTGTTTCCTGCTCTGTTGATCTCTCTACATGAAGTGTGCCAATTTTCTAAGAAAAAGAAACTCCAATGAAATTTATATTTCTTCCTCTCTTGATATATTATTCATGTCAAAAAAGGACTCTTTCTCAGCAATGGCAGACAATACAACCATGGCTGATGAGCTGTGTTATCACTGACGACATGATACATTGTATCCAGATTGCAATGGTGCACAAGAGTCAGACGAGTCTAATTGGTCAGCAACTGTGATTATTTTGGGAAAGTAAGCAGGGAACAACCAGATCTACAGACAGATTATCAAAATGGCATGGCACCTCCCTGGCTAAACCCACAATGTCACAAATGGCAATTAAGTGAGCTGACCTCAAAATATAACCCTATTATGGTAATCTTAAATTAACCTGCCAGGTGAAAAACTGGGGTTCAGTTCAGCTCTAATAAAGCTTATTCAAAAGAAAATTAACGAACATCACCAATCTTTTTGATCTGAGGCACAAGGTTAGCTTTTCAAATTTGCTTCAAATACCCAAACTGGAATCCATTATTCAATTTTAATTTGGAACACTGATAATCAGAGCACTGACATCAAACTTTACTGAATCTGTACGGGGGAAGGTCAAGAGGTCAGAATGGGAGGAGCATAGATATTTTGGAGGCTTGAGAGGCTGGAGGAGATTACAGAGATGGAGAGGGGAGAAGCCATTGAGGAGAAAATAAGGATGAGAATTTTAAAATTGAAGCGTTGCTTAACAGGAGCTTCTGTGGCTCCTTATGTAGCTCGGTGTCCAATTTTGAATTTAACGCTTCTGTAAAGCACCTTAGGACTTTTTCATATGTTAAAGGTACATACAAGCTGTTTTTCTAGGACCTTTAAGATAGAAAAAAGTCCAAGAACATTTCACTTAAGTGTTATCAAACAAAACATTTGGACAAGCCAAAGAATTCAATACCAGCAGGGGTGATTAACAGCTTATACGAACATACAAATTAGGTGCAGGAGCAGGCCACTCGGCTCCTCGAGACTGCTCCGCCATTCAACAAGATCATGGCTGAACTGATTACTTCACATTCCCGCCTATCCCTGATAACCTTTCACCCCTTGCTCATCATGAATCTATCTACCTCTGCTTTAAAATACTTAAAGACCTTGCCTCCACTGCCTTTTGAGAAAGAGTGTTCCAAAGACTCACGACCCTCTCAGAGAAACAATTTCTCCTCATCTTGGTCTTAAATGGGCGACCTCTTATTAATTCTCCCACAAGGGAAACATCCTTTCCACATCCACCCTGTCAAGACCCCTCATGATCTTATATGTTTCTAAACTCCAGCAGATACAAGCCTAGCCTGTCCAACCTTTCCTCATAAGACAACCCGCTCATTCCAGGTATTAGTCGAGTAAACCTTCTCTGAACTGCTTCCAATGCATTTACATCCTTCCTTAAATAAGGAGAACAATACTGTACATAGTACTCCAGATGTGGTCTCACCAATGCCCTGTCTAACTGAAGCATAACCTCCCTCCTTATGTATTCAATTCCCCTTGCAATAAATATAAAATTGTATTAGCTTTCCTAATTACTTGCTGAACCTGCAATTTTGCGATTCATGCACTAGGACACCCAGATCCCTCTGCATCTCAGAGTTCTGCAATCTCTCAGCATTTAGATAATAATGCTTCTTTTTTATTCTTCCTGTCAAATGGACAATTTCACATTATACTCCATTTGCCAGATCTTTGCCCACTCACTTCACCTATCTATATCCCTTTGTAGCCTCCTTATATCCTTTTCACACCTTACTTTTCTACTTATCTTTGTGTCTTCAGCAAATTTAGCAACCAACCTTCAGTCCCCTCATCCAAGTAGTTTATATAAATTGTATAAGGTTGAGGCCCCAGCATGGATCCCTGCGGCACACCACTTATGACATCTTGCCAACTAGAAAATGACCTATTTATGCCTACTCTCTGTTTCATGTTAGCTGGTTAATCTTCTATCCATGTCAAAATATACACCATGAGCTTTTATTTTTCACAATAACCTTTGATGTGGCACCTTATCAAATGCCTTCTGGAAATCCAAGTACAGTATATCCACTGGTTCCCCTTTATCCACAGCACATGTTACTTCTTCAAATAACTCCAATAATATGGTTAAACATGTTTTCCCTTTCACAAAACCATGTTGACTCTGCCTGATTATCTTGAATTGTTCCAAGTTCCCTGCTATAATGTCTTTAATAATAGCTTCTAACGTTTTCCCTAAAACAGATGTTAAGCTAACTGCCCTGTAGTTTCCTGCTTTCTGTCTCCTCTTTTTGAATAAAGGAGCTATCTTCGCTATGTTCCAATCTAATGGAAGCTTCCCTGAATCGAAGGCATTTTGGAAAATTAAAACCAACACATCAACCATCTCACTAGCCACTTCTTTTAGGATCCTAGGATGAAGTCCAGCAGCAACTCCAACAATTTGCTTAGTGGTACTTCCTTCGTGATTGTAATTTTCCCGAGTTCATCCCTCTCTTCCATTTCCTGATTTACAGCTATTTCTGGGATGTTATTTGTGTCCTCTATAGTGAAGACCGATGCTAAATACCTGCTCAATTCATCTGCCATCTCTTTATTTTCCCTTATTAATTCCCCAAACTCACCTTCAATGGGACCAACGCTCATTGTTAACTTTTCTTTTTAAAATATCTATAGAAACTCTTACTATCTGTTTTTATATTTATAGTTAGCTTTCTCGTACTGTAATTTTTCACTCCTTATCAATCTTTTACAGTGATTCTTTGCTTTCATTTTTAAATATTCTGTCCAATCTTCTGACTGCCACACACCCTTACACAATTATAAGCACCTCCAACAGTGCAACACTCCCTTAATCGAGACTGGCACTCCAGTACAGTACTATGTACTCAAGTCTCCGGAGTGTAATTTGAAGTCACAACCTACTGACTCGGAGGAGAGAGTGCTACCAATTGAACCACAAATGATAAAATTGATAACATTCTCAATTGTAGCTGCTGGCTTTGAACAACAGGCAGTGCTTATGATTTAAATAAAGTTTAAAAGCAATTCCCACCTGGATCCATGGGTGATTAACGGCATCCTTTGTTATGAATCTTTTCTCTGGGTCCACATGAAGTAGCTGCTTCACCAAGTCCTTTGTTGTTTCAGAGCCTTTAACTTGCATGTAATTGCCAAATTTACCCCATTAAAAAAAAATGACAGGGGTTTAAACACTTCCATTTTATAACCTCCATATCTAACAAGGATTAGAGATTTGTGGCCAGACCCATTGCAATTTCCAGCCCGAGCTCTCTCATTTTTCCTAACCCTGTGTGCATAAAATAGCGCAAAATCAGTATTAAGCAAAAACATAGATAGTGTTGTGACCCTCAAACTAGGGTGTCAACTGACATGACGGACAAAAGACACATATACAAGATACTTCGTATAAAACACTTTTATTGATACTTAAATCACTTATTAAACTACTCGTTATTTCACTTGTTAAAACTACTTGTTACAATAAATCACAAGACTCACGGCTTGGACTTAAATACTACCTGTTGCGAGGCGAGATGATCAGTCTCCCTCCCGATGGGTTCTCTTCACTGAATCCCGAGCTCAAAGTTCCCTTCTGCAATGGATGTTCCTGCAGGTCTTCACTGCGGAGGCTCCTAGCCTCCCCTTTTTATCCAGTTGCTCCCAGCATCGAGAATGTCCTTAGTCACATACACCTATGACTTGGGAGACACCCGTTTGCTTAGCTACTAGGTGCTGGCCTTGTTCTTCTTATCTATCCTTGTCTAGCCACTTTCGCAGCCGCAGCGGTCTCACACATCTTATCACACACTGCCTATTCAGCAGGCTGGGTTTGTTAAACTGGAACTGCAGCTATTTCACAATCCTTGTCCTTGTGTAAAGGCTGGCTATTTTTCCCTTCATGCTTTGCAGATGCTTAACTGTTAGCCATCCGCCTACAATAGGATAATGAGCCCCTCAAGCATGGTCTGCCAGTCAATTAAATTACAGCTGATCTGTACCTCAACCATTTTTCCTGCCTTTGATCATATGCCTTCTGATATATATCTTAAAAGAATCTTCTGATCTTGAATGCTTCAATTGGCCCAGCATTCAAAGCCATTTCAGGAAGAGTCAGAGTTATACAGCACAGAAACAGGCCCTTCGGCCCATCGTGTCTATGTCGGCCATCAAGCACCTAACTATTCTATTCCCATTTTCTAGCACTTGGCCTGTAGCCTTGTATGCTATGGCGTTTCAAGTGCTCATCGAAATACTTCTTAAATATTGAAAGAGTTCTTGCCTCTACCACCACTTCAGGCAGTGCGTTCCAGATTCCAACTACCCTCTGGGTGAAAGCTTTTTTCCTCAAATCCCCTCTAAACCTCCTGCCCCTTACTTTAAATCTATGCCCTGGTTATTGACCCCTCCATTTAGGGAAAAAGTCTTTTCCTTTCTAACCTATCAATGCCACTCATAATTTTGTATACCTCAATCATGTCCCCCCTCATCCTTCTCTGTTCTAAGGAAAACAATCCTAGCCTTTTCAGTCTCTCTTCATAGCTGAAATGCTCCAGCCCAGGCAACATCCTGGTGAATCTCCTCTGCACCCTCTCCAGTGTAATCATATTCTTCCTATTGTGTGGTGCCCAGAACTGTACACAGTACTCCAGCTGTGGCCTAACTAGCATTTTATACAGCTCCATCAGAAGGGATATGATAACCTCCCTGCTCTTATATTCTATGCCTCGGCTAATAAAGGCAAGTATCCCATATGCCTTCCTAACCACCTTATCTACCTGTGCTGCTGCCTTCAGTGATCTATGGACAAGTACACCAAGGTCCCTCTGGCCTTCTGTACTTCCTAGGTTCATATCATCCATTGTATATTCCCTTACCTTGTTAGTCCTCCCAAAATGCATCACCTCACATTTCTCAGGATTAAATTCCATTTGCCACTGCTCTGCCCATCTTACCAGCCCATCTATATCGTCCTGTAATCTAAGGCTTTCCTCCTCACTATTTACGACACCGATTTTCGTGTCATCTGCGAACTTACTTATCATACCTCCTATATTCACGTCTAAATCATTAATGTACACTACAAACAGCAAGGGTTCCAGCACCTATGCCTGTGGTACACCACTGGTCACAGGATTCCACTCGCAAAAACAAACCTCGACCACTACTCTATGTTTCCTGCCACTAAGCCAATTTTGGATCCAAATTTGCCAAATTGCCCTGGATCCCATGGGCTCTTACCTTCTTGACCAATCTCCCATGCGGGACCTAATCAAAAGCCTTACTGAAGTCCATGTAGACTACATCAACTGCCTTACCCTCATCTACACATCTAGTCACCTCTTCAAAAAATTCAATCAAGTTTGACACGATCTCCCCCGACAAAGCTATGCTGACTATCCTTGATTAATCCCTGCCTCTCCAAGTGGCGATTAATCTTGTCCCTCATAATTTTTTCCCTATAGTTTCCCAACCACTGATGTTAGACTCACCAGCCTGTAATTACCTGGTTTATCCCTGCTACCCTTCTTGAATAATGGTACCACATTCGCTGTCCTCCAGTCCTCTGGCACCTCTCCTGTGGCCAGAGAGGATCTGAAAATTTGTGTCACAACCTCTGCTATCACCTCCCTTGCCTCACACAACAGCCTGCTGTTCCAGATTTCTACTATCTTTTGTGTGAAAAAGTGCATCTTGACCGTCACAATTTCTGATGAAAGGTTGCAGACTTAAAACGTTAACTTCGCTTCTCTCTCCACAGATGCTGCCAGACCTGAGTATTTCCAGCATTTTTTGTTTTTGTTTCGGATTTCCAGCAACTGCAGTATTTTTCTTTTACTTTCGCATTTAATTCACTGCCACTTCTCTTCCAGGAATGCCTACCTTGAAGTTTTGCTCTTCTCTCTGATGGGATTGTCGCTTGTCTCTTTCACCTTGTTCACCTTTATTGTTTTCTATTTCCCTCCTGATGTTTGATAAGGTGTCTACTAAAATTCGTTTTCACAGCCACATCTCCTTCCTCAGTGACTGTCTCTGGCTCTGACTTATTCCACGTGGATTCCAACTGAAGTTTCATCCTTGATGTTTTGAATCCACCCAGGATTACAGGTATCTCCGAGACATACAACATTCCTCGGACTGCTGCTCTCGCCGCATCCGGAGATCCACATTCAGTGGTATGCGCCGCATTTGTACACACTGGACCTCTCTCCAGAATCACTGCCTCATCTCATCTCAAAGCTGTTCTACTCTGCAGTTTCATTTCATCCTTCGTCTTAGCCGATGCATTAATAAAACATTTTTTTTCTTCCTTTCAGGTGTTAAGGAACGCAAGCTGCAGCAGCTGGTGGGGACTAATGCCCCTCCAGATCATTCTTCCCCCATCTCTTCTGATCTGACCCCTTGCCGTGTATTCACTATACCCTCTGACTTTCCCCTCTCTGATGCTGAATGATTTATACTTTACAAAGGACTCAGTTTTATCCCCTTACGCCCCACCTGCATGAATTTTGCGCTCGACATGACGTTGAGCTCTTCTTCCGTCTCCTTCGCCTCTGTGCTCACTTCTTTGACCAGGAGTCCTGCCCCTGACCAGCGGACCCATTCACCCACCTCCAGCATTCTCCCTCCACCTGGACCCCTCCCTCTGGCCTCTTACCCGCTCTTGATCTTTTCATTGAGACCTGTCGGTGAGACATTGGCCGTCTCAATTTCTCTGCTCCCCTTACTCACTTTAACTTGTCTCCCTCTGTACTTGCTGTACTCGTTCTCTCAGGTCTACTCCCAACATTGTAATCAAATCCGCAGACAAGGGTGGTGCTGTTGTCTGGCGTACCGACCTCTACCATGCAGAGGCTGAGCACCAACTCTCAGACACTTTTTCCTACCTCCCCCTGGACCCCACCACTGAACATCAAGCTACTGTCCACAAGGCCGGCACTGACCTCATTTCCTCCAGAGATCTTCCCTCTACAGTTTCCAACCTCACAGTCCTGTAACCCCGGATAGTCGATTCTACCTCCTTCCTAAAATCCACAAACAGGACTGTCCTGGCAGACCGATCGTTTCAGCCTTTTCCTACCTCACTGAACTTATTTCTTCCTATTTTGAGTCTATTTTTTCTCTGCTGGTTCAGTCTCTTCCCACCTACATCCATGACTCTTCTGACGCCCTACGTCATTTTGACAATTTGCAGTTTCCTAGCCCTAACCGCCTCCTCTTCACTATGGACGTCCAATCTCTCTACACCTTCATCCCCCACTAGGGCAGTTTGAGGGCTCTCCGCTTCTTCCTTGAACAGAGGCCCAACCAGTCCCCATCCACCACCACCCTCCTCCGCCTGGCTGAACTTGTTCTCACATTGAACAACTTCTCCTTCAACTCCACTCACTTCCTTCAAGTAAAAAGGTGTTGCTATGAGTACCCGCATGGGTCCTAGTTATGCCTGCCTTTTTGTGGGATATGTCAAACATTCCTCATTCCAGTCCTACTCAGGACCCCTCCCCCAACTCTTCTCCATACATTAATGACTGTATCGTTGCCGTTTCCTGCTCCTGCCCTGAACTGGAAAACTTTATCAAATTGCTTCCAATTTCCACCCTTTTCTCACCTTTACATGGTCTATCTCCAACACTTCCCTTCCTCAACTTCTCTGTCTCCATCTATATTCATTATAAGCCCAACGACTGCCACAGCTACCTTGACTACACTTCTTCACACCCTGCCTCCAGTAAGGACCCCATTCCATTCTCCCAGTTTCTCTGTCTCCGATGCATCTGCTCTGATGGTGTAACCTTCCACAACAGCACCTCTGACATGTCTTCCCTTTTCCTCAACTGAGGATTCCCCCACTCAGCTGTGGTAGACAGGGCCTTCAACTGTGTCTGGCCCATTTGCCGCACTTGTGCCCTCACGCCTTCCCCTCCATCCCAGAACGCGACAGGGTACCACTTATCCTCACTTTCCACCCCACCAGCCTCCACATCCAGAGGATCATCCTCCGCCATTTCCACCACCTCCAGCGTGATGCCATCACCAAACGCATCTTCCCCTCCCCTGTCATCATTCCGAAGGGATCGTTCCCTCCGCGACATCCTGGTCCACTCCTCCATTACCCCCAATACCTCATCCCCTTCCCATGCAATCGCAGGAGGTGTAATGCATGCCCTTCTACCTCCTCTCTCCTCACTATCCAAGGCCCCAAACATTCCTTTCAGGCGAAGCAGCGATTTAGTTGTACTTCTTTCAATTTAGTATACTGTACTCGCTGCTCGCAATGCGGTTTCCTCTACACTGGGGAGACCAAATGCAGATTGGGTGACTGCTTTGCTGAATACCTCCACTCAGTCCAAAAGCATGACCCCGAGCTTCCAGTTGCTTGCCATTTCAACACTCCCCCCTACTCTCATACCAACGTTTCTGTTTGGCCTGTTCCAGTGAACATCAACGCAAGCTAGAGGAGCAGCACCTGATCTTTCGATTAGGCACTATACAGCCTTGCCGGCTGAACACGGAGTTCAATAACTTCAGAGCATGACTGGCCTTTTAAAAAATATTTTGTTTTTTAACCACGTGCCTGCTTTTCACGTCATCAGAGCTGGCTCATTATTCCGCTATTAACAGTCTCTCTGGACTAATGCTTTGTCTTTCACCACATGCATTAACACATGCTTTGACTTTGTCCCAGGACAGCTTTGTTATTTAATTTCCCTCTGCCCTATCAAACACCTTCCCCTTTGTTCTCTCCCCCACTTGCTTAAAACCTAATTCTTTTCTAATCTTTGCCGGTTCTGATGAAAGGTCACAGACCTGAAACGTTAACTTTGCTTCTCTCTCCACAGATGCTGTCAGACTGCTGAGTATTTCCAGCATTTTTTGTTTTTGTTTCAGATTTCCAGCATCTGCAGTATTTTGCTTTTATCATCTTGATTTTACTCCTGAATTGCATGGCTCTAATTTTGCAATTATACTCCCTTGTTCTGGATTCTCCACAAGAAATTCTTCTTCTGTATCTACCCTATTAAATTTCTCTATCATTTAAATACCACTCAATCACCAATACTGAAGGGAATACAAGCCATACTATGCAAGCTGGCCTCAATTTAACCCTTTAAGCCCTGGTAACATTCTGATGACCCTGCACTGCACCAAAGCTTTCTGAGACACAGCGTCAAAACTAGAGTATTCAAGATGGGGTCTATACAACCAAAGCATAAACCTCTTTCTTTTGCATTCTGGCCCCCTTGACTTAAAAGCCAACATTATATTAGCCGTTCCGAAGAAGGGTCACTGACCCGAAACGTTAACTCTGCTTCTCTTTCCACAGATGCTGCCAGACCTGCTGAGTGATTCCAGCATTTCTTGTTTTTGTTTCAGACTTCCAGCATCCGCAGTATTTTGCTTTTATTATATTAGCCTTTTTGTACCTATCCACTAGCTTTTAGTGATTTGTGTGCATAAACATTAAATCTCTTCACTCCACCACAGTTCCTAGTTTCTCAGCAAGAAAATGTATTCTTCTGGGATCCTAAATGGATGACAGATTTCAATGTGGAGAACTATCTGCCACAGTTTTGCAAATGCCATCTACCATAGTTTTACCTGCTCACTTATCTGTTTATGTTCCTTTGTAACTCCCTGCTGCCATCTGCACTACTTACTGTAACTTAACTACAAACTTCGATATTCAACTTTCAATTCCCAACCACCAGTGCTGTGATCAAAAGTGCCTCCGAGTAGGTGTCAGCAAGAGTCTGCAGTAAGCCAACTGGCCTTTTCACAGCTAAGCTGTTACATTCAGACTGACAGATCATAGAAGATACTAGTTGGGAAACAAGAAATGCCACAAAGTATAACTCTTAACATTGTAAAAACTTTACTTAAACCAAAATCTTCACTCATGCTCCAAAAGAGAAAGAATCAGCACATATAAAGTGTGGGAAATCAGCTATTCTAGGTTTACATTTTTTAAACACTATACTGAACATAAAGGAAAGAACACACACCATATCCTAGCTGCAAATTAAAAATCTGACATTCAACAGCATTACCATCACTGAATCCCCCACAATCGACCTCCTGGGGGTTTACCATTGACCAGAAGCTTAACTGGACCAGCCAATAAATCCTGTGGCTACAAGAGAAGGAATTCTGCAGCAAGTAACTTACCTCCTGACTTCAAAGACGATCCACCATTTACAAGGCATAAGTCAGGAGTGTGATGGAATATTCCCCACTTGCCCGGCTGAGTGCAATTCCAACAGCACTCAAGAAGCTAGACACCACCCAGTGTTCAAGAAACGTCCTTGCCTGTTTGTGAAGGAGACACTGAGACGAGGATGCTTTGGTGGAAATTGTTTATTGCTTGCCACAGAGTTTACTTCTGCTCTCCAAACAACACCCACAGCCAGTGCTGGCTGGCTCTTTATATATACACATTTGAATACGATTAACTAATTGACACCCAACACCTGTTCACCCTATTATCTTGAACTACCAGGTATTTATCATCCTGTAACAGAACTTCAGACCCTAATAGATTCCACTTTTTTCTTTAAATTTAGTTTAATTTAGAGATACAGCACTGAAACAGGCCCTTCGGCCCACCGAGTCTGTGCCGACCATCAACCACCCATTTATACTAATCCTACACTAATTCCATATTCCTACCACATCCCCACCTGTCCCTATATTTCCCTACCACCTACCTATACTAGGGGAAATTGCTAATGGCCAATTTACCTATCAACCTGCAAGTCTTTTGGCATGTGGGAGGAAACCGGAGCACCCGGAGAAAACCCACGCAGACACAGGGAGAACTTGCAAACTCCACACAGGCAGTACCCAGAATTGAACCCGGGTCGCTGGAGCTGTGAGGCTGCGGTGCTAACCACTGCGCCGCCCATATATTGTTACGACCAGGTGAGAAAGGTGTCTATGGGTGCCTTGCATCCTTCACCTGGTCTTACAGGGTTTAATTTTAAACACATCATGTTTTGAGCTCACCCTTGGTAAATACTTGTTCACTGCTTTCCAATTATAAGGCAAAGAAATGAACACAAACAAGTTTTCTTAGGTTTAAAGAAGAAAGGTGAAATTTATTAAAACTTAAACTAAAAACTCTAATTTGGTTAACGCCTACGGATACACGCCGCACCCACGCTAGCATGCGTACGCGATACACACATGCAAATAGAGACAGAAAAGAGAAGAAATAAAGTGGAAAAGCTTGACGCAACATCTGAAGAGTTTTGTGTTACGGGTCTTTGAGATCACTGTATCGTCGTTGTTTGTAGGTGGATCTTGCTTTTTGTTGGGGCCCAGTATTCTTCTTAAACCTCGTTCACTGTAGTGGAGACTTTTCTCTCTTGGGGTTCATATGTCTTCAATGGATTTTGAAGCAGGTGAGAAAGAGATGGGAGCAGACAGGAGAGGTTGTGGTGAGCCAGCCACGAGAGGTCTTTTCCGTCCAGGAGCAAATTATTTTCAAACACTCTCTCTACAATTTAAAACTCCCCAAGTTGGCCAGCAGGGTAGTCACGTGGCTATGGTATTGGGTGGGTCAGGGGATGGCTCCTTTGTTGCAAACAGTGTCTGTTAATATGCAAAAATGTTCTTCCAGCCAGGGGCCTGAAACCCCTTGTAATAGGCCTTCGCTTCTTCCCAGCAACAATTTGAAATTTAATGTTCGTGTGACGAAATTAATGCGTCTCATTCTTGGCAGGTGGGGGCCTGCAGGACAATATATATATATATATGTATAAGAAATAAAAAAAGAAAATAATGATACATTTTTCTGTATCTTACATTATTTATTAACTTTCAACAGCACCAGCCATTAACATGCTATAAGGTCCCCCCTTTAAAAAACATGTTTAAAGAAAAAAGCGATCTTATCATAACAAATGTCCATATTTTCCTAACTTATCATAACACAAGACTGCCCTCTTCGACGACATCCAACAAGCACCTATCTTCGTAAAAGAATCTGACAACTGATGACTTGTGTCAACCCATTTTATTTTGGAAATTTCTTTTCTTTCCAACATTTCTTTAATACACGAGATCAATCCACAACCTCTTTTCCGTGACACTTTTTGTCGAATGGACATTGTCCCAGAGAGAATGGTTATCTATGTAGCATTAAACTTTTCTCCAATTGCCCCTTATATGAGAATTCCTTTAAAATACTCGATAAATACATGCGCACATCTATCGCTTCTATCAGTGCAAGTGTCTCAGCAGTTAAGGTGCTTTAACTATCTTCTTTATTTTCTTCAATTCCCAGGCTAACTGACAACATGTATAATTCTTCCCATCAAAAATATAATGAAATCTACTGCGCTCGAATAACCATGAGGTGTCACTAAAAATGACTAATTTCATTTCTTCTGGGTCACCCAATGCTGGAAACTTGAGTGTACATTTGTCAAAACTCAGTCTCTTCAATCTCTTATTTGCTTTCATCACCTCCCCAACAGTAGCATGTTTCAGCATGGTTCTCAATTCTAACACATCATAACAAGCATCTGGCCTAGTTTGTGTTCAGTCCAACTGCCCGATTAAGCTCCTTAAATGATCTTCTTCTTTGGCCTCCTTATCTTGAGAGACAATGGGTAAGCGCCTGGAGGTGGGTCAGTGGTGTGTGGAGCAGCGCCTAGAGTGGCTATAAAGGCCAATTCTAGAGTGACAGGCTCTTCCACAGGTGCTGCAGAAAAATTTGATTGTCGGGGCTGTTACACAGTTGGCTCTTCCCTTGCGCCTCTGTCTTTTTTCCTGCCAACTGCTAAGTCTCTTCGACTTGCCACACTTTAGCCCCCTCTTAACTGGTCTACTTCTTCCTTAGTTGCAGAGTCTTCCTTTTGTGAGGATTTGGCCCTATTTATGGGATCTTATTAACATTCTCTAGGTAAGACTGTTGATTTAGGGTTACTCCCAACTTAGTCTGCCTAATATTTAACCCGATATATTTAAAAACTCCAGAAGCCTGACTTCCAATTTTAAATTCCTACAGAACGTTATCTGACACAAATTTCTCAAATGCCTTAGATACTCCCCACAGAAAATCGTCCACATGCATCAAGAAAATGCCTGCTTGTTTTTCTTCACAGTACCAATAAAACATTGCCAGATCCACCTTTAGTTGAATACAACCAGCTTTTAGTAGGGCGGACCCAACTGAAAAATACCACACCCTGGCTGCATCATTTAGCCCATAAACACACTTGTTTCGCTTCCATAATTTCCCTTCTATATCTCCAGCTTCTTTTGGTGGCTTTAAAAATACTTCCCTTTGAAATTTCTCCCCTTGCAAAAATGCTGCTTTGATGGCAATGAACTTGTATTCCCATGAGTGTGTCGCTAAAAGGGCTAAGAAAATCCTCAAACTTGCTTTTCCTGCTGCTGGGGAGTCCACTCTTAATTCTTGGTCACCTAGTCGTTCCTCAAATCCACAATCTATAAGTCTGGCCTTTGCTTTATACATACCATCGGGAAGTACTTTCTCTGTACAGATCCATCTACGGGACACTGCTAGTTGTCCTCTATCTGGTACCTCCATATATACGCCAAACGCGCTCCAACTGTCAAGCTCTTTTTGCTTGGCATCCTTTATGGATTTACTATCTAACTTGTTTGTAGCCACTAGAGCTTCTGTATCGTAAGGGCTCCTACTTCTGGTGGTGCCCCTCGCCTGCTCCCTGGTCCTTGCTCTCGTGAAGCCACATCCCCTACTAGACTTCCTATCCCTTTCTGGATTACTACTACTTGACCTGTCCCTCTTACAACCAGACCGCCTTTCTCAAGTTCGTGACCTTTTCCTTGGACTATGATCATCTTCAGGTCCACTGTCTGAACTTACACAACATTGTTTGGTCTTCCACATTTTCACTTCCTTCTGCCAATCTATAGGTCTGATATCCTGTCCCTTGTCTTGCATATTCAGCCAATGTTTGTATTTCCATGTGGCCTTTCCTGCCCTTATTATGGTGGCTTCCCTCCATTCATTAGTCCCTTCTGGCATATATGTCACTCTAGTCCCAACTTTCAGTAGTTGACCTTTGGGATAAATGGCCTCATCAGGATCTTCCCTATTACTTGGTTCACTCGCAGTCAGCCCATTATCCGCCACAATCTGTTGCTCACAAAGGTCCGACATACATGCATGTGAAGTACATGGTGCATCATCAGTGTTCAACAGTTGTTCGGATTCTGTCAATGTATAATCAGTGCCAATAAGCCGCGAGGAATGGACTTCAATAGTTTGGTTGCCATGTTGCAAAATCACCATTTTCCCATCAGTACCTATAACTGTGCAAGTAACATTTGCGCCACACAAGTGCCAGGCAATGACCATTTCCAACAAGAGAGAATCTAACCATGTCCCCTTGACATTCAACAGCATTACCATCGCTGAATCCCCCACTATCAACATCCTAGGGTTACCATTGACCAGAAACTGAACTGGAGTAGCCATATAAATACCATGGCTACAAGAGCAGGTCAGAGGCTAGGAATCCTGAGGCGAGTAACTCACCTCCTGACTCCCCAAAGCCTGTCCACCATCTACAAGGCACAAGTCAGGAGTGTGATGGAATACTCTCCACTTGCCTGGATGGGTGCAGCTCCAACAACACTCAAGAATCTCGACACCATCCAGGACAAAGCAGCCTGATTGAATGGCACCCCATCCACAAACATTCACTCCCTCCACCACCGACGCACAGTGGCAGCAGCGTGTACCATCTACAAGATGCATTGCAGCAATGCACCAAGGCTCCTTAGACAGCACCTTCCAAACCCGCGACCTCTACCAACTGGAAGAACAAGGGCAGCAAATACATGGGAACACCACCACCTGCAAGTTCCCCTCCAAGTCACACACCATCCTGACTTGGAACTATATCGCCGTTCCTTCACTGTCGCTGGGTCAAAATCCTGGAACTCCCTTCCTAACAGCACTGTGGGTATACCTACCCCAAATGGACTGCAGCGGTTCAAGAAGGCAGCTCACCATCACCTTCTCAAGAGCAATTAGGGATGGGCAATAAATGTTGGCCTGGCCAGCGTCGCCCACATCCCATGAATGAATTAAAAAAACTTTTCCTGAGCCTCTCCATTCTTTATTCCCTTCTCTTTTGTAATACACCATATCCCCGGTATCAAAATTCTTTTCTGATGGCCTGATCCGATATCTCAAAGCTCTCCTGATTTTTTTCTGAAACCTCCGCCTTAATAAATGCTCTTCTCCCTGCATGCATGGCATTCAAATGTTCCACAAAAATTGAACTAATTGTAGTCCCCTCTAAAACCGGGTGATGATCCCACATTACCAAAGATATTCATGACAACTGCTCTGTATACTTGAATTTTGGTGAGATGCATAGTGAATGGTTTCTCCAGACACACTTCAAGAGGCCGTCAAAGGAGCTATTGGCCTTGGACATTTGATTGTCTATGTTCTTGTTAACAGTGGCATCATTTGAGATAATGCTACCTAGACAGGTAAACTGTTCTACTGCATTAAGGTTGCTGCTGTCAATGCTGATCTGTAGTGGATTGTAATTTCTTCGCAGCCATGGTTGGTATAGCATTTGTTTTCTTTAGACTAATAGTAAGGTCAAAGGTATTAGCTGCCTCAGAGAAACAGTTTACAATGAGCTGCAAGAGTATATTTCTATCATCTACTGTTTTTGTTTGAGGCATCTCATGCATATCTACATTTTTTCTTCCTAATGTTTTTTGCCTTGGCTGCAGTAAACAAACCTCTTGATTTACTAGGATGTTGCCTGGTATGGAGGGAAGGTCTTACGAGGAAAGGCTGAGGGACTTGAGGTTGTTTTCGTTGGAGAGAAGGAGGAGGAGAGGTGACTTAATAGAGACATATAAAATAATCAGAGGGTTAGCTAGGGTGGATAGTGAGAGTCATTTTCCTCGGATGGTGATGGCAAACACGAGGGGACATAGCTTGAAGTTGAGGGGTGATAGATATAGGACAGATGTCAGAGGTAGTTTCTTTACTCAGAGAGTAGTAGGGGCATGGAACGCCCTGCCTGCAACAGTAGTAGACTCGCCAACTTTAAGGGCATTTAAGTGGTCATTGGATAGACATATGGATGAAAATGGAATAGTGTAGGTCAGATGGTTTCACAGGTCGGCGCAACATCGAGGGCCGAAGGGCCTGTACTGCGCTGTAATGTTCTAATTCTAATTCTAATTCGCGGATTCCTGCCAGAAACTAATTGATAGGGGCTGTAGTCCCCAACCATTTGTAGCGTGTTTTTCACATGTACTGCCCACGCCAGAGCAATAGTCAATTTACAATTTGGTTGGTCAGCTAACATTTTTCGAAGCATTTCGTCAATCACGGCATGATTTCTCTCACAAATCCCATTACTAAAAGGACTTTCTGCTGTCGTGTGCATTGCACATACTCCTGAACTCATCATTGGCAAATTCTCCTCCATTGTCAGTTATTCCTGGGCTTCATCCTTCTGCCATAATTGCCCAATTCCTGCCATCTCTTATAGCTGCCAAAGAGTTTTTCATTCATTTCGTGTGTGTTTCTCCTTTTGTACTGATGTTTGGGCCCCATAATTGAACGGCTTCAAAATGCCGCTAGCATCGTATCCTCCACCTTCGGCGTCACCGTTGAAGAGCTCATCTGCGCCATGAAAGCAACCGGAAAGGAATGTTTTGTCCAAAAATTTTTTTTTAGGGCATCAGACATCTGATCAAACAGCTTACCTTTTTCTTTGAATCTAACTCCGGTTAATACCAAGTGACTATCCATGTTCGATACCCTAGCACAAGCCAACAATTTGAATACAAGTACTGATCTAGGAATTTCCAAGCAGAATCGCTGCAACCTTGCATATAGTCAGTTAAACTCCATAATATATTCTTCTATGGAAGAACCATACATTTTTCTAAATTTATCAAAGTCCGACCATGCCTCAGGCACTCAATAAGTCATCTTTTATATAGATTTTATCCATAAATTTCAAGAGTTTGTCCAAACCTTCCTCATTGTCCAAACAATGAGCCTCTAGCTCCGAGAACACTTTGCCCCTGATCTTGCTTCTGGCGGGAAGTGAAAGTGCAAGGGCTATTCCTTGCTTCCTTTTTGTTAAGACGTAACCCATGCCACAGATCAACTTCATTCTTCCATTGATCGTAAGGTGTGACTTCACAAAACAGCTGTGATAAATCATATCCCAATACCTTACACTTGGTTTCAGTCACCTTCAAAAAAAAAACCCTCCAAATACAGCCTTCTCAACAACAACAAAAAACTCCAATTCTAATCTCCTGTCTGAAAACAAATCTTCGCCTCCAATCTTCACTTTCAGGCAACAATCCTCTGATACCAATGTTAGAGAAACGTCCTTGCCTGTTTGTGAAGAAGACACTGAGACTAGAATGCTTTGATGGAAATTGTTTATTGCTTGTGTCTTGAAGACCCCCGCCTACCAAGAATGAGGCTTATTAATTTTGTCATATAAACATTAATTTTAAACTGTTGCTGGAGTGAAGAAATGACTTGTTTAAGGAGATCACCAGTCTTTTGGCTGGAGGACATTTGTATACTGAGACACAGTGTTTGGAGAGACAAAAGATTCACTGATTCAATTAACAGAGATTGGGCTGGGCAATGGCGATCCACATCTTGTCAGGATAAGGAACAACACTCCACCCCACCCCCACCGAGCGCTTTGGAATCCACGAACGCAGGAGTTTGTTAAAAAAGCGAGTCACATGACTAACCTGCTGGTCCAGGCTTTATGAACTAGACACAGGACAGTTTGAAGACAGACTGCAGATTGCAACTGAACCTGGAAGAAGACAGCCTCCCTCCTGGCTAGCTCTCTCTCGAATCTCTGGACCCACTGAAGTCGCTTAAACCTCGAGAGAGAAAAGGCTCCTACATCGAAACAAGTTAAAGCCTGCACTGGGCCCCAACGAATAGCAAGACTTACCGGCAACCAAAAACTCCACATTGAACTCAAAGGACTGTAATTACAACCCAGCTATTGCCTCAAACTTTTCCCTTTTATTCTTTCTACTTTTTCTATTTCTATCTGCGTGTGTTTATTGTGTATGCATGCTAGCATGGTCGTGTTGCGTACTCGTAGTCGTTAACCGAATTAGAGCTCAAGGTTAATAAACTTTCACCTTTCTTGTTTAAGTCTAAGAAAACCTGTCTGATTTGATTTCTTTGCCGTACAACCGGAAAGCAGTGAACAAGGATTCACTGAGGCGGGGGGGAGCTGACACCCAATACCTGTTCACTTATCTTGAACTACCAGGTATTTATCATCTATTAACAGAACTTCAGACCCTAACACCACAGCAAAGCAGCCCGTGATTGGCACCCCATTCACCACCTGCGCACTCTACCATCTACAAGATTTACTGCAGCAACCCACCAAGGCACCTTTGATAGCAAACCTGCAACCTCTACCACTTAGAAAGAACAAGGGCAGGAGGCACGTGGGAGCACCACCAGCTGCAAATTCCTCTCCAAGTCACACAATAAATGCTGGCCTTGCTAGCAATGCCTACATCCCATGAAAGATTAGGCCAATGATGCCTCAACTTCTGCATCTTGCATACGCCCCACCTTCTTTTCACAGTTGCTTCATCCAGGCCCAAATCACTGACATTAATGTTATGGTAGCTGGGAATACTGTGGGTTGGAGATGAGATTTCGAATTTCAAGATTTTAAGCTCTGTCCCAGCCCTTTCCTGCTCATTGGGGGAGAAGAGGATTTAAAATCAAGGCTATAATGCTTAAACTCAAAAGACTTAACAAAACTTACTTTTTTTCTGACAGTTCAGAAAATCACCCAAGACTCTCGAATGAAATGTACTGATTTTAAATTTGCCCTAAGGTACAGGTACCCACTATGCTCCAGTACACTTAAAATAACCATGCAGTTGTATTTCCTTCTTCAGCAGTCAGGTTCAGTAGTGTTATACAACTTCTACACAATTGAAAAATCACAACTGCTGGCTTTGGTTGTTCACGCCGCCATGGGATTCTCAACCTATTATCCCAAAGGTACAGACACATCTCACATATTTCCCTTTTGTGAAGTGCAGGCTTTGATTCTTTGCCAAGTACACTGTAGCCTTGAGCTTACTATAGGGGTTTCAATTAATTTAACGCGTGTTGCAATAAGAATTAGCCAGCGACACCCACATTCCAAGAATAAAAGGTATGACAAATATTTGATATCTGCAATTCCCATCCCCTTCTAGAAACAGAAATATGCAAGTTGCCTCCACAGCAAATCTGCATAAAAAAAACTTAAATAAAAGTTTGGAAACCTCTGCTTTATGTGGGCACCCTTGCAAATACTGACATGCTACTAGGCACACCTGCAAATACTAACGCATTCCCAGGGTTTCCTTGTCCTAAGTTCTGAAAGACAAAGTCAGCCAACCAAAGGAAAGAGTTTTTTTTTCCTATATAGTATCAGAATTAACATGCCAATAGTGAACAATTAAGGAAATAAACAGAATCTTATGACCTCATGGGCCCATTTGTTTTTCAAAAGGTGTGGAGTTTTTAAAAGCTTAAAAACATTGGGTGGTTCAAATTAATGTCAACACTTAAGCTATACAGAAAATCCAAGATGTCACAAAAATTTCTAGGTCTTACACAAACTTGTTTCAACATCAAAAAGATTACATTTTATATTGAACATATTACAACAGTCCATTCAGTGCATTGGTAGCTTTATAAAGTAGGCATTTTTAACCTTTGGAATAAAATTCAGCTATAGGTTTCTTTAGTGTCGACTAAAGTGAAAAATATATCGATGTTTGTAAATATTTAGTCAGTTAATTCAGGGCATAACCTTAGTACCACTGAACAGTTGAACTGTTGTGTAAAAAGCTGTTCAGGAAACTGTATAAAACCATACCATCTCAACAACAACATATATTGATATAGCACCTTTAATGCAATAAAATATTCCAAGGTGCTTCACGGGAGCATTATCAAACAAAATATGACAGAGCTACGTATGAAATATCAGATCAGATGACCAAAAGGTTGGGTAAAGAGGTAGGCTTTAAGGAGTGTCTTAAAGGAGGAAAGCAAAGTAGAGGGGCAGGGAGGTGTAGGGAAAGAATTCCAGAGCTTAGGGCCTAGGCAATTAAAGGCACGGTCACCAATGATAGAGCATTTAAAATCAAGAAAGCTCATGAGACCAGAATTAGACGTGGCCAGCTAGCTCAGAGTTGTGAGGCTGGAAGAGATTACAAAGATAGGAAGGGGCAAGATCATGCAGGGATTTGAAAATAAGGATAAGAATTTTAAAGTCAAGACATGCCTGACCGGAAGCCAATGTAAGTCGGTGAGTACAGGAGTGAAAAGGACACGGGCAGCAAAGTATTAGATGACCACAAGTTTACAGAAATTAGAACATGAGAGACCAGCCAGGAGCGCACTGGAATAGTCAAGTCTAGAGGTAACAAAGACATGAATGAGGGTTTCAGCAGCAGTTGAGCTGAGGCAGGGGCAAAGTTAGGTGATGTTATGGAGGTGGAAAAAGGTAGTCTTAGTGATGGCAGGAATACATGGGCGGAAACTCAGCTCAGGGTCAAATATGACACCAAGGGTGCAAACAGTTTGATTTAGTCTCAGACCGCTACCAGGGAGAGGGATAGCAGTTTGGAGCAGGCGCCAAAAATAAACTCCAATAATTTCCCACCAAATTTTAACATAGCCTTCAGGGGTAAAATGTTCAGTAACCAGAGAGGTACAGATATTAAAACAAAAGCCACAAATTTAAATATAGATTCAATGCCTTGAACAGTACGTCATATCTGGACATGACGTGCATTCTACCTAGCTCAGACAACATTTTTTGCCAAGCATCATTTAACTGTCCAGCAGGGATTATCTAAAATATCTTTCAGCTTTATAAAATGCGAGAACTACACAGCAAGTCCACGAACACCTGAAAGAGAAAGTCAAGTAGATGTTCTGATGAACCATCCCACCCAAAACATTACACTCAAGATGTTTCTGTGGAACAGAATCAACTTTGTGAATTCTGGTTTTAAAGTACTGGATCATGCCCAAACTGGTTGGCTTGTTGACAGCTAGAATTTTTTTTTTTTTTTAAGATCAAGTGTTTCAACACTGCTCTTGTTCTTTCCAACTAATTGTTCAGTTCCACAAATACAATTACAGCAATTCTTAAAAATGTCTCAGTTTTTATACTGCTGTGACTAATGGTTAAATTCCAAATTTAGCAACCAAATCAAAATATGCAATTTTCATTAATTTGCAGACAAAAAGTATGAACAAAAATTACAAGTTTGAATAATCACTTACTGCGATTCTACAATAGTACACTGAGTTAATTTTTTGAAGCTCTCAAACTCTATAGTGAGTATACATCAAACATTAGTACAAACAGAAAGTGCTGGAAATACTCAGCAGGTCAGGCAGCATCTGTGGAGAGAAAAGCAAAATTAACGTTTCAGGTCTGTGACCTTTCATCTGACCAGGGTAAGGGTATTGAAAGAATTATTAGAACTAAAACTGACAAGTCCCCAGGTCCTGATGGACTTCATCCTAGGGTCTGAAAAGAAGTGGCTGCTGAGATAGTAGATGCATTGGTTTTAATTTTCCAAAATTCCCTAGATTCTGGAAAGGTCCCATCAGATTGGAAAATAGTGGATGTGACTCCTCTATTCAAGAAAGGAGGGAGACAGAAAGCAGGAAACTACAGGCTGATTAGCTTAACTTCTTTCAGAGGAAAAATGCTGTAATCTATTATCAAGGAGGTCATAGCAGGGCACTTAGAAAATCTCAATGTAATGAGGCAGAGTCAACGTGGTTTTATGAAAGGGAAATCATGTTTGACTAATTTATTGGAGTTCTTTGATGAACTAAAACAACATGGATCTGCTGTACTTAGATTTCCAGAAGACATTTGACAATGTGCCACATCAAAGGTTACTCAGCAAAATAAGAGCTCATGGCGTTGGGGGTAACATTTTGGCATGGATAGAGGATTGAGTAGCCAACAGAAAACAGAGAGTAGGCATAAATGGGTAATTTTCTGGTTGGCAAGATGTGACGAGTGGAGTGCCACAGGGATCAGCACTGGGACCTCAATTACTTACCATTTATATCAAAGACTTGCTTGAAGGGACTGAATGCATGGTTGCTAAATTTGCTGATAACACGAAGAAAGTTGTGAAGTTGTGAAGAGGTCATAACCTATATCCCTTTGCAGACTCCTGAAGTGAGCGGGAAAAAATATGGCAAATTAAGTATGTGGGAAAATGTGACGTGAGCTTGCTTTGTTGGATGATAATTTTTTTTAATCCACTGACTTAAGTTCTGAATTTATATATATATATTTTTTTAAAGACATTTAAAAAAGAACAGATAAAAAAGATGACTTTGCTGGCAGCATAGGATCGCCACCAAGTTTGCAACATTGTATCCTACATTGCAAGGCTTGCGCATAGGGAGACAAAATGGCTGCTCATTCCCCAGCAAGAACCAAGACCCAGGAAGTTTAAGGGAACTAGCGGTTCTTTTTAGCAAGAAAGAAATACTGCTAACTGCTATGTTTGAATCACTGAGTGACTGTCAAGTGACAAGCCTCTCCCCATCTGTGGCTTTAAGCTTGTGTCTTTCTGCAGCAGAGAAGGGAGAAGCTTCTGGACTCTTGACATGTACAGACCCAAGTGGGGGTCTCTCTCTCTCCATTCCAGCTTGAAAGTTTCAAATCCTGCTTGTTGACGGACCACCTTTGCATTCTCCTGCTATAATCAGAAACCCTGTTGGAAGAAATCATCCACATCGCTGTCTCCAAGAGACCCACCGAACCAGTCATCTACCTCTTCACACTAAAAGTCTCAGGACTACCGAATTCAGCTAGAAGCCAGCCGAATCACCAAACCCCACAGTCTGTGTACCCTTTTCTTTCTCTGGACTCTAACTCAGCCAATCTAACTTTCCCCTCTCTGTAACCTATTTGTGTGTGTAAACCTCGAGAGTGTGCGTGTGAGAGTGAAAGTTGAAGTGTAGTTTTATTATTTTCATTCGTTAATTTAAGTACAGTAAAGTTAACCTCTTTCTTTGTTAAACTCAAGAAAACCTATCCGATTGGTTCTTGTAATGATCATAGCAAGTAAATAATCAAACATCTACTGAACTGGTCAGTACATCTGCTTTAAGAAAGAATTAAACCTGTTGTGGTCAAACAAGACAAGGGAAGCCCTTCGACCCCTCCTCACTTGACCATAATAATGTGAACTTATCCACTTTGGCAGCAAGAACAATAAAGCACGATATTATTTAAATGGAGAGAGATTGCAATACCAGATCTGAGGTACATAGGGATCTGGATGTCCTGGTACATGAATCACAAAAGGTTGGTATGCAGATACAGCAAGTGATTAGGAAGGCAAATGGTATGTTGTCATTTATTGCAAGGGAAATGGAATATAAAAGTAGGGATGTTTTGCTACAGTTGTATAGGGCATTGGGGAGACCCCATCTGGAGTACTGTGTACAATTTCGGTCTCATTTAAGAAAGGATATAAATGCGTTAGAGGCAGTTCAGAGAAGGTACACTCGACTGATACATGGGATGGCGGGGTGGGGGGCGGTTGGTGGGGGCTTATCTAATGAAGAAAGGTTGTACAGGTTGGGTCTGTATCCACTGGAGTTTAGAAGAATGACAGGTGATATTACTGAAACATATAAGATCCTATGGAGTCTTGACAGGGTGGACGCTGAAAGGATGCTTCCCCTTGTGGGAGAGACTAGAACTGTGGACATAGTTTAAAAATAAGAAGTTGGCCACTTAAGTCAGAGTTGAGGAGAAATTTTTTCTCCGAGGATTGAGTCTTTGCAACATTCTTCCCCAACCAAGGCTACGAGCCAAATGCTGGAAAATGGGATGGAATAGTTAGGTGCTTGATGGCCGGCACAGACACGATGGGCCAAAGGGCCTGTTTCTGTGCTGTATAACTCTATGACTCTCAACAACAGTGGAAGCAGGGCCTTTGAATATTTTTGTAAGATAGAGGTAGATAAACGCTTAAATAACAAGGCAGTCAAAGGATTTCGGGGGTTGGCGGGAAAGTGGAGTTGAGGCCACCATCAGATCAGCCATAACTGAGGGGCCGAATGGCCTGCAACTGCTCCTAATTCATATGTTCGTATATGAATAAATACGTGAACACATGGAATCAGCAAAATAATCCTCTAAAAAAATCCCATAACCAATTATAATATTTTTCTAACAGGTAATATAACATGCAGAATTGGATAGGAACTCACAATGCACTCTTCCCTTCCCAAACCAGGAGTACGAAACCAAGTGTAGCATGCCCATAACTGCTGCTCTAGCTAACTTACACTGTGGGCTGGATTTTGTTGTGCCAGCAGGTGGGAGGGTACACCACCTCAGCCATTTGGAAGCCCCATAGTGCAATTTAACAGCGCTCGGGCACTGAACAGCCAGATGCTGGGAACCCTGTCCCTTTAAAGATGGGATCCGCCTCTAAGATCTGCTGGCCAATCAGAAGGCCAGCAGCTCAGTAGCATTGGCGTTGCCACCAGGTCACTGCTGGTATTACAAGAGGTCTTGGACTCAGGCCCAGCGTGGAGGCCAGACCCAAGGTGAGTGAGGCGGGTCGCCAGGGCCAGACCGGCAGGCCCGACGAGCGGAGGGGGTGGAAGGTAGGTGTTTAGTGCAAGGGGATGAGGGTTCACATGAGTGGAGTATTTCCGGCGGGGGACCTCCATTGCCCACGGAGGAAGCCCCCCAAGCCCGCAGGGAGGCAGTGGCGGCAGGAAGAGGCCCTTAAGGGCCTCAATTGGACTCTAGGCAGGAAGGCAGTCATCGGCCTATCCTGCACCAACTAAATTCCAGTGCGACAGGAAGGCGATGAGCCCTCTGCTCCCTGTCGCAATTATATGCCCCCCCCGCCCAACCTCCAATTGTGTCTCGAGGGGGGTGGGGGGCATTAAATTCAGCCTTGTGAATCTAACTCTTGTTTATTGTCTCTAATTACTCAGTGAAATTCAAAAATATGAATAGCTTATGAATGTACTCAATAAGGTTCCTTACCTTAGGGAATTGCTTTACAGGAATTAACACTTTTTGAGCCAACTTCATGTTTTTGTTACTAACCACATCCACAAACTTCTCTTCATCACTGCCCTCTCCTGCCTCTATTTTGTTTATTTCTGCAAAGAAAAAACAAACATGGAAGATCATTATAGGCATGTACTCAAACATTTGACTGGCCTTAGAGCCTTTCAACATCTATGCATACACACCCACAAGCAATAACAGAAAATGAAAAAAAAGCACCTGAATTAATTAGTACATTTGGATCACCGTTTCCGGCTTAAAAATCAAACTGATTGCATTAAACCTTCCTCTGCTGATTGGTTGTAAAGCTTCAATGCAAAATGGATTTGTACAACATTAATCTGGAATCGAATAGGCAGCATGTGCCTAGTGAACAAACTGGCTCTGATTTGTCAGTAAACTGGCGATCTCCCACAGAGCAGCATAGTGTGCGTAAATTAACACACTGGTAGAAGAAAGTTTTGAATTTACATTTTTTGCAATTCTTTTCGGATGTGGACTTCAATGGCAAGGCCAGCATTCGTTGCCCATCCATATTTGCCCTTGACAATTGAATGCCTTGCTAGGTCATTTCAGGGGCAAGTAAGTAAGAGGCAACCACATTGTGGGTCTGGAGTCACATGTAGGCCAGACAAGATAAGAATAGCAGATTTCCTTCCTTAAAGGATATCAATGAATCAGATTGATTTTTAGAACAATTGATGTTAGTAATGGTGCCATGAAACTGAGACGAGCTTTAAATTTTAGATTTTTATTAATTAATTGAATTTAAATTCCGTGTTGAGATTTGAACTCGTGTCCCCAGTGGGCCTCTGGATTACTAGTGTCATGACCCAGTGAGAAAGGGGTTTAGGTTCCCTCACAGCCTTCACCTGGTCTTACCATAACAGAGTTTAATTTTAAACACACCTTTTTTTTTAGCTCCCCCTTAGTGAATCCTTCTTCACTAACTTCCAATTATAAGGCAAAGAAACTAGCCAAAGAGATTTTCTTCGGTTTAAAGAAAAGAGGTTTTCTTCGGTTTAAAGAAAAAAGGTTGAACTTTATTAAACTTAAACTCCAATTCAGTTAATGCCTATGGATATGTGTCGTGCCCACGCTGGCATGCATACACGATACACACATGCAGGTAGAGACAGAAAAGAGCCAAAAAAGTAAAGTGGAAAAGTTTGAGTCAATATCTGAAGTTGGTTTTGGTTACTGTTCTTTAAGCTCACTGTAAAGTCCTTGATTGTAGGTAGGTCTTGCTTTTCGTTGGGGCCCAATATTCTTCTTAAACCTTGTTCGATGTAGGAGACTTTTCTCCCTTGAAGTTCATGTGTCCTCAGTGGGTCCAGAGGCTTGTGAGAAAGAGTTGGGAGCAGACAGGAGAGGTCTTCTCACTCCAGGAGCAAACATTCTTTTTGAGTTCAAAATCTCTGTGGCCAGTTCCAAACACCCTAGGCCAGCCAGCTAATCATGTGACCAGCTGGTTTAACCAGTCCTGGCTTTTGTGGATTGTATCACCTTAGCAGTCTCTGGAATGCTCTTGCTTATACCTTCACTGTCTGGTGATCAAAATCCATTGTGGGTTGTATGTGTCAAGGAGTGGTCCTTTTGTCTCCACAAGCATGGTCTATTAGTATGCAAATATTTTTCAGCTAAGTGTCTGGCAGCCCTTGTAACAGGCTTCTCTTCTTCCCAGCAAGTTTAGGATCAATGTCCATATGATAAAATTAATAATCCTCATTCTTGGCAGGCGGGGGCATGCATGACACCTCCACACCCAGCAGAATGAAATGCGATTTGAGAAAAGCGCATTTCATTAAAAAAGGTTGAGAGCGAAAATATAAGATACAGGAAAAAGCATGCATCTCTCTCTCTCTCTCTCTCTCTAAATCGTTCACATTCATTCATAAATCCTGAGACTTATTACAGCCTGTCTTTTGTTGGTAGCAGTGTTGCTTTAAACTGCCCTTTTTTGGCTTCCCAATAAACATGTACTTCTTTGGGGAGGTTTTTCTTCAGTTTGTCCATTTCTATGACTGCCTAGGGTGTCTTTGAGATGGTTAGATTTGTCAGGCAAGCCCCCCACCTGCCAAGAATGAGGAACAGTAATTTCGCCACATGAAGGTTGATTTTAAACAGTTGTTGGTGGAGAAAGAACTTGCTTTAAAAAAAAATTGAGACTTTGGCTGGACAGACATTAGCATATCCACAGACGGAACTTCAAAAAACAAAGGGGTGATTCCCTGCTCTAATTTAGCCCACAATGGACTTTTGATTACCAGACGTTGAAGGTGAAAAGGCTAGCATTCCAGGTTAACTGTTAAGAAGGCCAAATACACAAACAGACATGGTTGGACCGGTTTAGTCACATGGCTGGCTGACTGTTGGAGCTTTTTGAATTTGAACTTCCAACAAGGAATTTGAACTCAGAAAGCACTTTTCTCCTGGACTGAGAAGACCTCTCTCCTATCTGCTCTCATCTCACTCTCACCAGTTTCGGAAACCATTGAAGACGCATGAACCCCAAGAGAGAAAAGTCTCCTACAGTGAACGAGGTTTAAGAAGAATACTGGGCCCCACTGAAAAGCAAGACTACTTACAAAAGGGCTAGAATGAGCTCGAAGCACAGTAAACAAGAAACTCAACTCTTCTGATATTGCCTTAAACCTCTCTACTTTATTTTTCTTCTGTTTTCTGTCTCTATTTGCATGTGTTTGTATCGCATGTGCATACTAGCATGGGCGCGTCGTATATCCGTAGGGGTTAACCCTATTAGAGTTTAAGGTTTAATTAATTTCACTTTTCTTCTTTAAACCTAAGAAAGCCTGTTTATGCTCATTTCTTTGCCTTATAATTGGAAAGTGGTGAACAAGGATTCACCAAAGTGGGAGCTCAAAACAAAGTGTGTTTAAAAATCAAACCCTGTTACAGTAAGATCAGATGAAGACAGTAAAAGACCCCTAAGACACCTTTCTCACCTGGCTGTCATACATTTAATTAGCCCCAAGTTGGAATTTTTTTTTCCCAGGAGAGTCAGTAGCAGGTGGGTCTATCCTGAACTCTCTTTCAGTGCTTTGCTGAGTCATGCAAAGGCTTTTGACTTCAGGGGATGGGTGGTTCTCTTTTTTTCGGACTGTGGGGGAGGATTCTTTGCTAATCTCCCCTTTGTCCTCTGGGACACTCTTACCTGCAGGTATTTGTGCAGACTCTACTGCACTCTCCTGTAGCACTTTGACTAGGTGAGGGCATCACACTTAGTTTCTCTGCCCCCTAGGGGTCTTTGTCTCTGCAGGTTCCTGTAAATACTGTTAGCAACTCTGGTGGGGTGCTTCTAGTGTCTGCATTTACATAGGAGAATGTGGGGTCTAACTTTGTATATTTTTTTTTTAAGAGGTTGGCTGATCAAACTGTAGGGATTTTCATCTAGGATTCCTCCTGGACCTTTAACCTGCCCTCTTGGTCACCTTTGGCCCCTTTCCTTTCTAACCTGCCTGTCCCCTTTGTTCTCAGCAGGGGGCCCTTACAATTCACCAGCCCTCAGCTGGAGGGTCCACCTAACACCAGTACAGGACTTAGGGGTGCAGGTTTCACTGTAGGTTGGGGTTTCTCCTCAACCTGGCACATGTGGCAACTCCAGCAATACTCCTCCACATCTTTGTGGAGTTTTAGCCAATCAAACTGCTGTCTTATGCGGGCTTTGGTCTTTCGTATATCGGCACGTACAGCCACTGTAGTCTCATGGGCCCTTTTTAATAGTTCTTTCCAGTACCTCTATGGCACCACTAACTAGTTAAATATTGTCCACTCCTTGCTCTCAGGTCTGGGAGGAGAACTCTATTTTCTCATCAGTACCTCATTCTTTAAATAGTCGCAATCAGGGACTCCCTCTGCTTCACTTTCAGACTGGCCAGCCTGTGCTAACTCTCTCAATACTGGGTCAGCTCGCTGAGTCTCAGCTAGGGAAATTTTATTTAATTAATTCTCTGGGTCTTCTCACTTTCCAAAGAAAGTCTCAGATAGACAGACCTCATGGTCATCTGCCTGCAATGCCAATTCAGTCTCCTCTGGGGGACTTGGTTTGATCATGGCCTCACTCATTACACATTCATGGAAACTGCAGGGCACCATCTCCTGCCACTGCCCTGTCTCTCTGACCTCCTGCGGTCTTTCTTTCACTACTGGGGGGGCTATCACCTTCACCCCCTCCAGATCATTACCTTGGAGCAGGACAACCCCGTCTACAGGCAAACTAGGAACAATCCCTTCAGTCACCGGTCCCGAAACTAGGTCGCACTCCAGGTGCATCCAGTGTACAGGTACAGGCATACATCCAATATCATTCATCACCATTTTGGTGTTCACTGTAGTCTCTGGGGGAAAAGGTCAGGCCTTTTCCCAGTAAAAGGGATCTAGTGGCCCCGGTGTCTGAGAATTACTAGGGGCTTGCCTGGCCCACTCGAAGGGTATGGGGTTACTTTCCCTTCAGACACAAAACCCTGATAACCTTCAGGGATTCTATTAACTTTTCCTGCACTTGCAGTAGTAAACTTCCTTGGTTGCACTCTTACTGCAATTAAAGCTACAGCTTGCTCTGTTGTGCTCTCCTCCAGGATTCCTTCTTCACTGAGCGGATGTGCCCTGATTAACCCTACAGGGGTTCCCTTTAGTTTCTAGCAGTCAGCTTTTAGATGACCTCCCCTGTTACAACGGAAGCACAAAGGTCTCCGGGTCTCACTCCTG
Source organism: Heterodontus francisci (assembly GCF_036365525.1). NCBI lineage: Eukaryota > Metazoa > Chordata > Chondrichthyes > Heterodontiformes > Heterodontidae > Heterodontus > Heterodontus francisci. The sequence goes on from NC_090375.1 coordinate 46,273,485, forward strand.
CTCACAGCGCCTTCCTTTTTGGCTAGAGGAGGGCCCCTGTGTATCCTGCTTTTCTTTCTCTCCCAGGACTGTGTGGGCTCCTATTGCCTTCCCACCCTTGGTCCTTTTAGGATTTGTGCGGATGACTAGGAGAGGTTCTCCCTGGGAAGCCGACTTATAAATTAAAGCCAACCCATCAGCAATAACGGCTGTTTGCTGGTCTCTCTGAACCCGCTGCTCCTCTACATGTGTCTTTATGGAGAGTGTGAGAGAGTGTTTAAATTCCTCTAACAGAATTACTTTTGAGATTCTCATAGCTGAGCTGTACTTTATGAGCCCTCAGCCATTGGTCAAAAGCCAGCAGCTTACTTCTTTCAAACTCCAGATAAGTTTGATTAGCTTCCTTCTTGAGGGTTCTAAACTTTTGGCGATAGGCTTCCGGTACTACTTCATATGCCACGAGGATAGCATTTTTTGTCAGTACATAATTTGATGAACTCTCATCTGGCAATAGGGAATAAACCTCATGGGCTTTTCCAGTTAGCCTGCTTTGTAATAAAAGAGGCCAGGTCTGAACTGGCCATTTTCGCTGCCTTGCCAGTTTCTCAAAGGGCACAAAAAACACTTCCACATCTTCATCATTGAATTTTGGGATTATTTGAGATAGTTTTAACAATTTTGTACCCAGCCTTGAATTACGCTCCTCCATATTGACCATGCTTTCACTGGGTTACTCTGTTCCCCACCCCCAGTTAACTCAACTTCAGCTCTCTTTCTTCACATTCTTTCTGGAAGGTTCTCCCTCCTACCTCTCTTTCTTCACATTCCTTCTGAAAGGTTCTTTCTTTCTCTCCTGTCTCGCCCATTCACTTTCCCTGTCTTCTAATTCAAGTTTCCTTTGCTCCAATTGTATCTTTGCTAGCACCCGTACAGTGATCCCACACTGCTCAGCCATTTTTCTCAACTCCTCCACAGACAGTGCTTTTAACTTATCCCAATTTACTTCACCCTGGCTTGGGGAGCTACTAGCTTCAGTTGCAGGCATGTTAGTATTCAAGCACACACAACCACAAGAAAACCTGTACTGAAATCTTGCTCTTTTTGATTGGTAACCATTTGGCTTCCCACTTCCAATTTCTCTAGTTTGTCTGTGGATAAAATCCAGGATGGTAGCCCCCAAATTTCTGTTACGACCCGGTGAGAAAGCGGTCTAGGTTCCCTCAAAGCCTTCATCTAGTCTTACTGTAACAGGATTTAATTTTAAACACACCATTTTTTTTTTAGTTCCCCCTTAGTGAATCCTTGTTCACTAACTTCCAATTCTAAGACAAAGAAACTAGCCAAACAAGTTACCTTAGGTTTAAAGAAAAAAGGCTGAACTTTATTAAACTCAAACTCTAATTCGGTTAATGCCTACAGATACGCGACGCGCCCATGCTAGCATGCATACGCGATACACACATGCAGATAGAGACAGAAAAGAGAAGAAAGTGGAAAAGTTTGAGGCAATATCTAAAGATGGTTTTGGTTACTGTTCTTCGAGCTTGCCGTAATGTCCTTGATTGTAGGTAGGTCTTGCTTTTCGTTGGGGCCCAGTATTCTTCTTAAACCTTGTTCGACGTGGAAGACTTTTCTCTCTTGTGTCATCAGTGAGTCCAGAGGCTTGTGAGAATGAGATGGGAGCAGACAGGAGACGTCTTCTCACTCCAGGAACAAACAGTCTTTCTGAGTTCAAAAACTCTGTGGCTAGTTCCAAAAACTCTGAGCCAGCCAGTTAGTCATGTGACCAGTTGGCATAACCAGTCCTGGCTTTTGTGGATTGCATCACCTTAACAGTCTCTGGAATGCTTTTCTTTACACCTTCAATATCTGGTGATCAAAATCCATTGTGGGTTAAATGTGTGAGGGAATGATCCTTTTGTCTCCACAAGCACTGTCTGTTAGTATGCAAATTGTTTTTCAGCTAAGTGTCTGGCAGCCCTTGCAACAGGCCTTCTCTTTCCCAGCCAATTTAAAATCAATGTTCATATGACAAAATTAATATGCCTCATTCTTGGCAGGTGGGGGCCTGCATGACAATAGTTTATTGACATTACCATTACGTTACTGTCTCCCCTAAAAGAAAAACCTGAAAATCATCAGATTTCGAGCAATAGAACTGCAGGATTACCAATTTTACTCCTAATACTGCACAATTAAGGCATACTAATCTTAAAATTGTTAGGAAATTCTGATATATTTAAGCAATACAGTTTCTAAAATGACAAGGTATGAGAACATAGCTACTCAATTAATACTGTTTTATCAAATGTGGCTAAAATCCATCTACTTATGTTAAGCCAAAATAATTAATAGCAATGCAAGGTTCAAAATCATTACAAAACCACAGACATATTGAACCTTGAAAGCAGCTTATTAATTCCTATCATGCCTCAAACTTTGGACACTGGATTTCTGCCACCCTAACATGAGTCACAATTAGATTGCAGATGCTATTATAAGTTTATTAGAGCTCAGCGTGCTCAAGACGTTTTGAGATAAGGTACATACGAATTAGGAGCAGGAATAGGAGGCGGCCACTTGGCCCCTTGAGCCTGGGCCCCCATTCAACAAGATCATGGCTGATCTGACTGTAACCTCAACTCCACATTCCCGCCTACCCCCAAAAACCTTTCACCCCCTTGCACATCAAGAATCTATCTACCCCTGCCTTAAAAATATTCAAAGACTCTGCTTGCACTGTCTTTTGAGGACGAGTTTTCCAAAGACTCACGACCCTCAGAAAAAATTTCTCCTCATCTCTGTCTTAAATGGGCAACCCCTTATTTTAAAACAATGACGCCTGGTTTCTAGATACTCCCACAAGAGGAAACATCCTTTCCACATCCACCCTGTCAAGACCTCTCAGGATCTGATATGTTTCAATCATTTCGCCTCTTACTCTTCTGAACTCCAGCTGATATAAGCCTAGCCTGTCCAACCTTTCCTCATAAGACAATCCACCCATTCCAGGTATTAGTCTAGTAAACCTTCTCTGAACTGCGTCCAATGCATTTACATGCTTCCTTAAATAAGGAGACTAATACTGTATACAGTACTCCAGATATGATCTCACCAATGCCCTCTATAACTGAAGCATAACCTCCCTACTTTTGTATTCAATTCCCCTCGCAATAAATGATAACATTCTATTAGCTTTTCTAATTACTTGCTGTACCTGCATACTAACCTTATGGGATTCATGTACTAGGACACCCAGATCCCTCTGCATCTCACAGCTCTGCAATCTCTTAGTATGCTTCTTTTTATTATTCCTGTCAAAATGGACAATTTCACATTTTCCCACATTATACTCCATTTGCCACTTAACCAATCTATATCTCTTTGTATAAAAGCAAAATACTGCGGATGTTGGAAATCTGAAACAAAAACAAGAAATGCTGGAATCACTCAGCAGGTCTGGCAGCATCTGTGGAAAGAGAAGCAGAGTTAACGTTTCGGGTCAGTTCCGAAGAAGGGTCACTGACCCGAAACGTTAACTCTGCTTCTCTTTCCACAGATGCTGCCAGACCTGCTGAGTGATTCCAGCATTTCTTGTTTTTGTATATCTCTTTGTAGCCTCCTTATGACCTTTCCACGACTTACTTTCCTACCTCTTTCTGTCATCAGCAAATTTAGCAACCATGCCTTCATCCAAGTCATTTATATAAATTGTAAGAAGTTGAGGCCCCAGCACTGATCCCTGTGGCACACCACTCATTACATCATGTCAGCCAGAAAATGGCCTGTTTATGCCTACTCTCTGTTTCATGTTAGATAGCCAATCTTCTATCCATGCCAAAATGCTACCCTCTATACCATAAGCTTTTATTTAACCACAATAACCTTTGAAATTAAATAAGTCCAAGTGTTATCAACACTTAATAAGGAATTAAATAAACACTTGAAGAAATCTGTCAAAGACTATGGAGAAAGCAGCAGTGAATAGGATCAACTCTAGATGACGAGCACCAGGCCAGCAGCAGAAGCTGAATGACTACCTTCAGTACCAATATTTCTGATTCTATCTTTCCACAGGTGAATTATCTCAGCCCCAGGACACTGCTGCAGGAGTTCCTTAGGGTAGTATCCTAAGCACACCATCTTCAGCTGCTTCATCAATGACCTTCCCTTCAACATAAGGCTAGGAGTGGGGATGTTCACTTATGATTGCACAGTGTTCTATACCATTCATAACTCCTCAGATACTGAAGCAGTCTGTGCCTGTATGCAGCAAGACCTGGACAACATTCAATAAGTGGCAAGTAACATTTGTGCCACACAAGCGCCCGGCAATGGCCGTCCCCAACACGAGAGAATCTAACCATCTCCCCTTGACTTCACTGGCATTACCCTCACTGAATCCCACACCATCAACATCCTAGGATTTACCACTGACCAGAAGCTGAAATGGACCATGCATATAAATACTATGACTACAAGAGCATTACAGACACTGGGAATTATACAGCAAACAACTCACCTCCTGATTCCCCAAAGCCTTTCACCATCCACAAGGCCCAAGTCAGGAGTATGATGGAATACTGCCCATTTGCCTGGAAGAGCGGATCTCTAACAATGCTCAAGAACCTTAACACCATTCAGGCAGCCCACTTGATTGATATCCCATTCACCATGTTAAACATTCATTCCCTTCACCAACAGCACACCGTGGCTGCACTGTGTACCATGTACAGCAACTCGCCAAAGCTTCTTTGACAGCACACTGCCAAATCTGTGACATCTGCTGCTTAAAACAAGGCGCATCAGAATAACCTGCAAGGTCCCCACCAAGTCACACACCATTTTGACTTGGAAGTATATCACAGTTCCTTCATTGTCGTTGGGTCAAAATCCTGGAACTCCCTACCTAACAGCACTGTGAGCGTACCTACACCACATAGACCGCAGAAGTTCAGGAAGGTGGTTCATGACCACTTTCTCGGTCAATTAGGAATGGATGCCATGAATTAATTTTTAAAACAGGGTGTACAGGTAATAGCAACACTTGGGTAGAATTAAGAAACAGCAAGGGTTGCAAGACTCTGCGAGATACCTACAGTAGTGATATAGTTGCAGACTGCGTAAATACAGAGATCAGAGAAGCATGTAGCAACAGCGAAACAGTTACAATGGCATTTTCAGAGTGGAATGTCGTAAAGATAATAAATTTCTAGAGTGTATCCAGGGCAGTTTTCAGAAAAATGGCCTGAGTTTTAAAGGAGGGGTGTGATGCAATACTCTCCATTTGCTGAGCAAACTTCGAAAGATAAAGGTGTTAAAAATATATCTTACTAATAAAAATAAAACCAAATGTGCATTTTTGTGAAGAAGCTTTTAAATGAGAAAACTAATTTATTGACCTACTTTCTCATCACTATATTGAAAACTGATTTAGTGACACACCTGGCATTGTTTTTGCTTTATTAAGTAGTCAATCTCTGCCCGCACACTTGATGTAGCAATGCAGAGTATTCTGGATAGATGTCCACCTTTGAGGAGATATGTTGATCTCTCTTCCCCTCTCCCCGTGCTCTGTGTATGTCTCATTATCTCTTCCCTCCCCGCCTCCCCTCTAGGAGTAGGGGACACAGATTGAAAGTTGTATGAAAAAGATGTGGGGGAATATGAGGAAGCACTTTTTTTATGCAGTGGGTGGTAATGACCTGTAACTCGCTGCCCACAGGCGTGGTGAAAGTGGAGACGATCAATGACTTCAAGAGGAAGATGGATGGCCACACTTGCAGGGCTATGGGGATTGAGCCAGGGAGCGGGACTGACTGCATAGTTCCTTGGAGAGCCGGCATGGGCTCGATGGACAGAATGGCCTCCTTCTGTGCCTTAAGTAAATGACTCTGACTCTCTTCCCCCCCCTCTCTCTCCACCCCCGTGTCTCCAGTGGTCCCTGCTCAGTGTTCCCCCGTCTCTGTCCCTCTCTCTCTGTTACCACCCCCCCACTTTCTCTCTCACAGTTGCAGAGAGTGGAACGCTCTTTCAAAGTTATTTTAAAAGTCAGTTCTTTCAAAAAAGATCATTGTCCGTTGCATAGCCGACATCTGAACAGCCGTTTCCCAACAGACTCAGGGTTTTCCGGCAGCTTTTTTTTTTTTAAAAGTCAGAACTCTCCGGAAAGCCCACAGTCTGTTGAGAAATGACTGTTCCCAATGTCAGCAGCTGTCACATGTGAAACTGACAGCGCAATAGTTTAAAAGCCAGTTCTGACAAAGGGAAAGTTCTCATTTCCAGTCATGGGGAGGATGAGAAACTGCCCCGGGAACAGTTTACAACCGCAGGCCGGATGGAAAAATTTGACAGGCCCGATTCTGGCCTGCGGGCTGTATGTTGGACAACCCTGGTCTGCAAGATGCACTGCATCAACTCGCCAAGGCTCCTTCGAGAGCACCTTCCATATCCGCAACCTCTACCACTTAAAAGAACAAGGGCAGCATGCACATGGGAACACCAACCACAACTTCCCCTTCAAGTCACAAAGTATTCTGACTTGCAACTATAATCCTCCACTGTCACCGGGTCAAGATCTCACAGGTTTTGACAGTGTGGAATTTCCTCCTTCCCCCGAAAAGTTCACCACTGCCCCATTTATTTTCACATGCACACAGTTGTCTCTCTGGTTTAGGTGAAAGACATCACATCTGTACGGACTACCCTGACCGCAAAATTTGCCCCACTGTCCGAGAAATCTCAAGCCTTTCCTTCTAAACTCTCCTTCTATGTATTGAAAATTCTAAGCTTTCTCTATCTGATTCAGGGAGTGACATTTTGAGTAATCCAAAAGTTTTGCTGCTTAATCTAGAATTTAGTTCCTTGCAATCTTTTTGCAGAACTTTGAATCTACTCTTATCTATATCCTTTAATGACTTTGTAAATGAATTTTAATACTGATAATAGTATAATAAAATATGCCTGGGCCAAGAGATTGAGACAAACGGAGTTGTAGTTGCTCAGTTGAGACCAAAGTGTAAAAAGAGATGCTATAAAAAGATCAAAATTCTATACAACACAGCAAGTCTGGCTAGAAGCTAACAGCCACCTAATTTGAGAGTTACATTTCTGACTGCAATTACAATTAACTATTCAATGTTATACTTCACATTTGACAATCACCTCTTTAACTTGCTATTAAGTTTTATGCAGCAAGCTTAATTAAAGCTGTTAATCAATATTTCTCTATTCCACAATCGAAATAATATAGCTATTATAACAGCACTGATCTACAGCATGCCAGTAAAGTCACATTATCAGCAGATTTCCATGCATGAGTGTTTTCTGTAGGCCATAGTATCCTCCACAGTGCCTAAACCCAAGTACACTGTTTCTCGCTTTCTCCTCCTTATTGCCCCCATTAGAACGTTTTTTTGTTGTTGTGGGGTGTTGGGGAAATAGAAAAAAATTAAATATCCGTGTCACAAGGTCACAAACATGATGATATCACCAACACATACATGGCAGCCTCTAGTAAGCCACAAGCCATTGCTAGAACTGTCATTTTTTTAAATCCTTAAGCCCTTCAATTCATTTAAAACAGACAACTCAGTGGTCTCAGCACATAACTAACTTCTAAATCTAAGAGAAAATTACACTGCAGCACAATTCTTCCAAATCATTCTCAAAAGTTATTGTTCAATACTATGTGTTTTAAAGTGTAAAAGATTTTGTGATTTCACAACTCACTAGAACTGATTAATAGTATGAAAATTGGGATAACAAGGGTATAGTTTTGAAGAGTAAAGAATATCTTTAAGTTGAACAAAATAAGATAAAAAGACAACACCATTTGTCTCACTACAGATAATAACTCACATCACAAGGTACATCCCTCCCCATTCCAACATTAATTCTTACTCGATCATTATTTACTCTAGCTCTGAGCAAAATGGTTTGCTGCCATTTCAAAGTTAGGAACAAAGGAGCAGGAGTAGGCCATTCAGTCCATTGAGCCTGTTCCGCCGTTCAATGCGATCATGGCTGATCATCCACTTCAATGCCTTTTTCCCCATATCCCTTTATCTCATTGGTATTTAGAAATCTGTCAATCTCTGCTTTAAACATACTCAATGACTTGATTAGCAAGAGAAACTCAGGGGACTCCTGCACTACCTGACTGGCAGTCACCCACTCCCTCTCTGCCTGCATGCTCCTAACCTGCGGTGTGACCGCCTCCCTAAACGTGTTATCCACGTAGTCCTCAACCTTGCAGATACACAACAGTGACTCCAGCCGCCGTTTTATTTCCGTAACCCAGAGCTCAAGCTTCTGCAGCCGGTGACACTTGCTGCAGATGTGTTCATCAAGGACGCACGGTGCATCCATGACTTCTCACATATCGCAGGATGCACATTCCACTTGGCAGAGCTGCCCTGCCATACCATAATTTTAAAAACTATTTATTACAATTAGAATAAATAGAATAACTTACCAGTTACTTACCGACGCAAGAGCCAGCTACTGGAGGCTGAAAAGAGGTAGAAAAAGAAAGGAGCACCTCCCTCACCAAACTCCCACTTTACACTCTGTGCACTCAAAACAGCACTCAGTGCAGACCTGATGACCTTTCTTGATTCCCAAGATTATTTTCCATTAATTTTCAAAAGCATATTATTTCAAAGCAGATTTCATTCCATTTTTGACTCAACTCCAAGGAACAAAAAAAACTGCAACCCAATAAAAGGGATACAGAAATTAAGGTTGTTCCTGGGAGAAAATGTGAAGCAGAAGACCCTGTAGCTGAGTAAGGAGGTCAACAAAGCAAAGTATAAATATTTCAAAACATAAATGAAACTTCCATGGCATTGCTTCTAGGTTGAGATGTGCCAAAAGTGGAGATTAGGGGTTCAGGTCCAGGTGGAGACTAATGCAAGGTTCAGAGTAAGGATGGATGCTTGGTAGAGTTTTGGACTGCTCTTGTGGTGAGCTGGACATTGGAAAAGTGGCACTGATTTACACAAGAATGAAAACTGATCAGGAAGAAAATTAATGTTAGGAATGGAGCATACGCAGACCCAAAACAAAGCAGTCTGGGCTCCATAAACTGATTTTAAGGTTTAATGGATGCTCAGGTATCATGTCAGCTTGCTGTAAATGGAGTTGAAGGTTTGTTAGCTGCTTGGCATTTTATTCCCAGAAGCAAATAATACTCAACTTGGAATTCATATTTAAGGAAAGACTATAAAAACTGCCTTCTCTCAGTAAGAGTCCAGGCAAGGAGTTTTGTTGCATTGTGTTGAGAGGATTTTTTTAATATTGCAAAGCAAATGGATACATGTTTTGGCGACATGTGATGAGACAGAAATGAAATAGGAAGTTCTATACGAAATGATTGGTAAATAAGCAAAATTAGAACAGCGCCAATTAAAAAGGTGAAAAACACAGCAGCTTAACAAATAAAGAAGTTGAAAACGGACAGACAGGGTATTGACAATGTACACAACAGACACAAAAAGATGATAAAGATCTACTCTCACAGGGTAGCCTTCATGTGTAAAAGACCTCCAAAAGAAGAATAAATGCTATGACAATTAATTTCTTTGAAGATCATAAGGGTACTGGAAATAATCAAACACAATAGCTTGTGCGCCACTGGGTCCATGCAAACATTAGATATGGAATGTAGTGAGACTGTAAACAATGAATAGTGTATGTAATGAAATTATATAACTCTCTTGAGTTTTCTTGAGCACTTAGGAGTAAAGAAGAAAGTCTGAAACAAAAACCTTCCCTCAGGAAATTAAGTACATTGGTTAGACCCCACGAAAAGACCAATTACAATTAGTCTGCTGAAGGAATTGTTCTTAAGGGTCAAATGGCCATTTCTAGTTACACATTTTCTTAATTGCAGTCATGTGTTTTATGAAAGCAAAAGAAAAATATGCATGTGCATGGTGCCTTTCATAACCTCAGGACTTCCCAAAAGCACTTTACAGCCAATTAAGTACTTAACTGTAATAAAAGCAAAATACTGCGGATGCTGGAAATCTGAAATAAAAACAAGAAATGCTGGAAATACTCAGCAGGTCTGGCAGCATCTGTGGAGAGAGAAGCAGAGTTAACGTCGCAGGTCAGTAACCATCACCAGAACTGGCAAATATTAGAAATGTAACAGGTTTTAAGCAACTAAAGCGGGGTGGGGCAAGAGATAACCAAAGAGAAGGTTTTAATAGAACAAGGTCACAGAGAATAACTGACCAGAAGGTCATGGAGCAAAGGCAAACGGTATGTTAATGGTGTGGTGAAAGACAAAGTGTTAGTGCAGAGAGGGTGTTAATTGACAGAAAAATGAACAGCTTGGCCCAAAGCACAAACATGAAAAAAACTGTGGGTAGGCACAGTAGAAATAAACTAAACAAACTGAAATAAAATACACAAATAGAAAATAAAGAAGAAAAAATAGCTAAAAATAAAAAGGAGGGCCCATCATGCTCTCAAATTATTGAACTCAGTGTTCAGCCCGGCAGGCTGTAGCGTGCCTATTCGGTAAATGAGATGCTGTTCTTCAAGCTGGCGTTGATGTTCACTGGAACACTGCAGCAATCCTAGGACAGAGATGTTGGCATGAGAGCAGGGGGGTGTGTTGAAATGGCCGGCAACTGGAAGCTCGGGGTCATGCTTTTGGACTGATTGGAGATGTTCCGCAAAGCGGTCACCCAATCTGCATTTGGTCTCCCCAATCTGGAGGATACCACATTGTGAGCAGAAAATACAGTATATTAAATTGAAAGAGGTACAAGTAAATCATTGCTTCACCTGAAAGGATTGTTTGGGGCCTTGGATAGTGAGGAGAGAGGAGGTAAATGGGCAGGTATTGCACCTGCTGCGATTGCATGGGAAGGTGCCGTGGGAAGGGGACGAGGTGGTGGGAGTAATGGAGCAGTGGCCCAGGGTGTCGCGGAGGGAATGAACACTTCGGAATGCTGATAGGGGAGGGGACGGGAAGATGTGGCTGATAGTGGTATCATGCTGCATGTGGTGGAAATGGCAAAGGATGATCCTTTGGATGTGGAGGCTGGTGGGGTGGAAAGTGAGGACAAGGGGAACCCTGTCACGGTTCTGGGAGGGAGGGGAAGGGGTGAGGGTAGAGGTGCGGATATGGTCCGGACACAGTTTCAGGCCCTATCAACCACAGTGGGGGAGAATCCTCAGTTGAGGAAAAAGGAAGACATATCAGAAGCGCTGTCGTGGAAAGTTGCATCATCAGAGCAGATGCGTCGGAGACGGAGAAACTGGGAGAATGGAATGGAGTCCTTACAGCAGGCAGGGTGTGAAGAAGTGTTGTCGAGGTAGCTGTGGGAGTCGGTGGGATTATAATGAATATAGATGGAGACAGAGAAGTCGAGGAAGGGAAGTGTTGGAGATAGACCATGTAAAGGTGAGAGAAGTTTTCCAGTTCGGGGCAGGAGCAGGAAACGGCACCGATACAATCATCAATGGATGGAGAAAGAATTGGGGGAGGGGACCCTGAGTAGGACTGGAACCAGGAATGTTCGTCTTATCCCACAAAAAGACAGGCATAACCAGGACCCATGTGAGTACCCACAGAAACATTTTTTACTTGAAGGAAGTGAATGGAGTTGAAGGAGAAGTTGTTCAATGTGAGAACAAGTACAACCAGATAGAGGAGGGTGGTGGTGGATGGGGACTGGTTGGGCCTCTGTTCAAGGAAGAAGCGGAGAGAGCCCTCAAACCGTCCTGGTGGGGGAATGGAGGTGCAGAGAGATTGGACGTCCATAGTGAAGAGGAGGTAGCTGGGGCCAGGAAACTGGAAATTGTCAAAATAACATAGGGCGTCAGAAGAGTTACGGATGTAGGTGGGAAGAGACTGGATCAGCAGAGCAAAAATAAACTCAAGATAGGAAGAAATAAGTTCAGTGCGGCAGGAACAGGCTGAAACAATGGGTCTGCCAGGACAGTCCTGTTTGTGGATTTTGGGAAGGAGGTAGAAGCGGGCTGTCCAGGGTTGTGGGACTATGATAAAAGCAAAATACTACGGATGCTGGAAATCTGAAATAAAAACAAGAAATGCTGGTAATACTCAGCAGGTCTGGCAGCATCTGTGGACAGAGAAGCAGAGTTAACGTTTCAGGTCAGTGACCCTTCTTCAGAAGGACCTGAAACTCTGCTTCTCTCTCCACAAATGCTGCCAGACCTGCTGAGTATTTCCAGCATTTCCTGTTTTTATTGTGAGACTATGAGGTTGGAAGCTGTAGAGGGAAGATCTCCGGAGGAGATGAGGTCAGTGGAAGTCCTGTGGACAGCAGCTTGATGTTCGATGGTGGGGTCATGGTGCAGGGGGAAGTAGGAAGAAGTGTCTGAGAGTTGGCGCCGAGCCTCTGCAAGGTAGACATCGGTACGACAGACAACAACAACACCACCCTTGTCTGCAGGTTTGATGACAATGTTGGGGTTAGACCTGAGAGAACGGAGTGCAGCAAGTTCAGAGAGGGGCAGGTTAGAGTTAGTGAGGAGGGCAGAGAAACTGAGACGGCCGATGTCTCGCCGACAGTTTTCAATGAAAAGATCAAGAGCGGGTAAGAGGCCAAAGGGAAGGGTCCAGGTCGAGGGAGAATGCTGGAGGTGGGTGAATGGGTCTGCTGGTCGGAGGGAGGACTCCTGGTCAAAGAAGTGAGCCTGGAGTACTTAAGTGTGGTCACTGTTGTAATGTAGGTAACACAGCAGCACAGCTGCAGTTCTGATGAAAGGTCACTGACCTGAATCGTTAACTCTGCTTCTCTCTCCAGCAATTTTTGTTTCTATTATAGCACAAAACTACATTCCTTTAAAAAACAAAAACTTAGCAAGGAAGACCCATCCGTGGCTCACTCAAGAAATTAAGGATTAAAAATAGATTAAAAGAAGAGGCTTACATTGTTGCAAAAAAGAGTAGCAAGTCTGAGGATTGGGAGTGTTTTAGGAATCAAAGGACCACCAAAAAAGTTGATTAAAAAGGAAAAATAGAATGAGTAAAGTAGCAAGTAAAATAAAAAAAGATTGTAAGCACTTTGAGAGGTATATCAAAAGGAATAGAGTAGCTAAAATAAATGTTAGTCCCTTGGAAGTAGAGACAGAAGAAATTATCATGGAGAATGAGGAAATGGCACAGGCATTGAACAAATATTTTGTGTCTGTCTTCACAGTCGAAGACACAAGTTCCATACCAGAAATAGACAGTAACCTAGGGGCAAAAAAATTAAGGAAATTCATATCAGCAGAGGAAAAAGTATTGGAGAAACTTAGGAGACTAAAATCTGACAAATCTCCAGGACCTGATGGTCTACACCCTCGGGTTCTAAAAGAGATAGCTGCAGATATAGTGTATGTGCTAGCTATGATTTTACAAAATTCCTTAGATTCGCGAACAGTCCCATCAGGTTGGAAGTTGGTAAATGTTACAGCACTTTTCAAGAATGGAAGGAGAAAGAAAACAGGGAATTACAGGCCAGTTTGCGAACATCAGTCATTGGGAAAATGTTGGAGCCTATTATTAAGGAAGTCTGAACAATGCACTTAGAAAAGCACAGTATGATTCGAACAAATTAACATGGTTTTAGATTAGATTAGATTAGAGATACAGCACTGAAACAGGCCCTTCGGCCCACCGAGTCTGTGCCGAACATCAACCACCCATTTATACTAATCCTACACTAATCCCATATTCCTACCAAACATCCCCACCTGTCCCTATATTTCCCTACCACCTACCTATACTAGTGACAATTTATAATGGCCAATTTACCTATCAACCTGCAAGTCTTTTTGGCTTGTGGGAGGAAACCGGAGCACCCGGAGAAAACCCACGCAGACACAGGGAGAACTTGCAAACTCCACACAGGCAGTACCCGGAATCGAACCCGGGTCCCTGGAGCTGTGAGGCTGCGGTGCTAACCACTGCACCACTGTGCCGCCCTAAAGGGAAATCCTGTTTGACAAATTTATTGGAGTTTTTGGATGATGTAACTAGTAGGGTAGATAAAGGGGAACCAGTAAATGTAATATGTAAAATGTAATTTCCAAAAGGAATTCGATACAGTGCCACACAAAAGGTTGATAAGAATGATAAGGGCCCCTGAAGGTGGGGGTAATATATTCATGTGGATAGATGACTGGTTAACAGATAGGAAGCAACAAGTGGGCATTAAACATGGCATTTTCTAGTTGGCAGACAGTGAATAGTGGAGTGCAGCAAGGATTAGTGCTGGGGCCTCAGCTATTTACAATCTATATTAATGAGTTAGATGAAAAGAGAGAATGTATCTAAGTTTGATGATGATACAAAGGTGGCTGGATAGGTAAGCCATGGGGAGGACAAAGACAGGCTGCAAAGAGATATAGACAGGTTAAGTGAGTGGACCGCAAGATGGCAGATGGAGTAAAATGTAGGCAAGTGTGAAGTTATTCACTTTGATCGTAAGAATAGAAAAACAGAATATATTTTAAAAGGTGTGAAACTTGTAGGTGTCGATGTTCAAAGAGACTTTGGTGTGCTTGTACAAGGACCGCAGAAAGTTAACATGCAGGTACAGCAAGCAATTAGGAAGGCAAATTGCATGTTGGCCTTTATTGCAAGGGGATTGGAGTGCAGGAGTAAAGAAGTATTGCTACAACTGTACAAGGTTTGAGACCACATCTAAAGTCCTGTGTGCAGCTTTGGTCTCCACATTTAAGAATGGATATACTTGCATTGGAGGTGATACACTGAAGGCTCACTAGATTTGGTCCCTAGGATGAGGGGGTTGTCCGATGATGAAAGGCTAAGTAAATTGGGCCTGTATTCTCTGAAGTTTAAAAGAATGAGAGGGGATCTCAGTGACACATATAAGATTCTAAAGGGGTTAGATAGGGTAGACAGATTTTTTTCCCGCTGGTTGGGGAATCTAAAACATGGGGGCACAGTCTCAGGATAAAGGGCCAATCATTTAGGTCTGAGGTGAGGAGAAATTACTTCAAAGTATTGTGAATCTTTGGAATTCTCTACCTCAGAGGGTTGTGGATGCTACATCGTTGAATACATTTAAAGCTGAAACAGACAGATTTTTGGTCTCTCAAGGGATATGGCGAACGGGAAGGAAAGTGGAATTGAATCCTATGATCAGTCATGATTGTTTTGAATGGCAGAGCAGGCAAGATGGGCCATTTGGTCTACTCCTGCTCCTACTTCTTGTGCACAATTGGCTGAACTCAATGTTCCAAGCTCCCACAAACAGTAGTGGGATAATGATCGGATAATCTGTTTTTCGTAATACTGTTTGAGGCATAAAGGTTGGCCAGGACACCCGGAAGAACTCCCCTGATCATCTTTGAAATACTACCACAGGATCTTTTATGTCCACCTAAGCGCAGGTGGGGCCTCAGTTTAACATCTGACAGCAGTTCAGACAAGTCTCTGGAGTGGTTCGGCCTCAATGGAGTCCAATTCTAGGCACCGCACTTTGGGAAGAACGTAAAAGCTTTAGAGATGAGGCAGAGAAGATTTATGAGAATGGTTCCAGGAATGAAGGATTTCAGGTATGTGAATAGAGAGGAATTGGGGCTGTTCTCCTTGGAGAAGAGAGGTTTAGAGGAGATCTGATAGAGGTGCTTAAAATCCTGAAGGGTCTAGACAGAGGGCAACTGTGCTCATTGGCGGCAGGATCGAGAACCAGAGGACACTGATTTAAGGGCTATTTAATTCTATTATAGGCACATAAATAAATTACAGGCAGCACCAGGAGATCAAAGCCCCTTTTTTGAGAAAGTACAGTTCATTTTAATGCAGTTCCAGGCCTTTATGGAATGAGTAATTCTTTAACAAGCATCCACAGCAACAGAGAAACCCCTATAACACTGTGATAAAGCTGTGGAAGTATTCAATCCCAGAGGTAGAGGAGTTTCTATGCAATTATGGATATTGGGTGAAGAAATCACCATTACATAAAAACTGGTATTTTCAACACTTGTTGCCAGTTTGCACTTATCTTTTATGCCTTTTTTTTTACCAATTACAGATATGACGATTTGAAGTTCATGATGTATGGATCACAATTTGAGGGTATCCATGGCTCCAAGGTTCTTGTTTATATCTATTATAATCTAAGTTATGTTGGACTTTCAATAAGTGTCCATTTGTACAGGGTTTTAGTGTAATTAGAGTATGTGATATTAGGTTCACAAATATATGCATACAAAGCATTTTCATTCAGAAGTTGAATATAAAGACTTCACATAAAATAGGCAAATACATAAATCTTTAAGTTCTGTTCAAAAAGATCTTCCCTATTTGTGTCATTTTACAAAATGTTACATTTCCAGCAACTTCCAGCTTACCCGTGAGCAGCTAGAGTTTAATATACGTTCACTAGGTTACCGTGATTGGTAAACTGGAATTAAATCTTATGGGCATCTATGACTCACAGAAGTGCTCATCACTCATAATAATCAGTAAGGTGTGCGCCTCAATAATTACACAGCAACAAACTATTGGGCTATTTTCAAGGCATCAGTAACCCCAAAGTCAATTACAACAGCACTTTCAAACTTCAACTGCCTAGCCTTTAGCCCTCCATTCACCATGACATCTCTACAGCACACCAATCTGCTCAGTCACACCCTCACCTCCAGCTTTGATACCCTTGTCCCCCATTAAAACTAATTACTCTCTCTCACCCTGGTCATTCTCCTGGTACAGTCCTCATCCCCGCTCCCCAAGTCCCAGGGACGCAAACTCAGGCATTTATGGTGGATAACTCGCTTAGACTGGACCCGATAAAGCACCATAGGTTCCTACTCTCCTCTGACAAAACTGCTCACTATTCCAGGATCATTCCAGAATACATTAATAATGCTCAGGTTCTCTTCTCCACTACAAAAAGTCTTCATAAACCTCTCTCCCCAATCCAAACATCTCAAAACAGTGCAAAGAGCTCATGGACATTGATCACTAAGATGAAGACAATTCTGTTCAGCTGCCTCTGCAACCTCCCTCCCAATTTTCTATCCCACCAAACCAAATTATCCCCAAGATTACCATTGCCTGCCTTAGTCAGAACTCACATCTTCCTCTAGTTTCTCTAGCTTCTCTAATGGCCTCTCCAAGTTCATCTTGTCCGTGAGACCCACCTCCTCCTCCCTTGACCTTAATTCCCATTAAACTGCTGACCGCACCCCCACAAACAATTTCCCTTCTTGGCCTCGATGTTAGGTGATATTGTTAACTGTTCCCTCCCGTCAGGTACTGTCCCCCTCCTTTTCAAATCCATTATCACTCCTTTTCTCCAAAAGCCCACCTTTGACTTCTCTGTCCTTGCAAACTACCACCCCATTTTCACCCTCCCTTTCCTCTCTAAAGTACTTGGGCATGTTGTTGCTTCACAAATCCATACCCATCTTCCCCACAACTCCATGCTTGAGCCCCTCCAATCAGGTTTCCACCCATGCCACAGCACCGAAAAGGCCTTAATCAAAATCACAAATTACATCTTATGTGTCTGTGACTGTGATAAACTATCCCTCCTCATCCTTCTTCAACTGTCTAGAGCCCTCGACACAGTTGACCACACCAAACTTCTCCAATGCCTCTCTGGGTGGAACCATCCTCACCTGGTTCCATTCCTATCCATCAAGTCGTCGCCACAGAATTACCTGCAATTGTTTCTCTTCCTACGCCTTCCCATTACCACTAGAGGTTCCTCCATATTCCTCATCTACATACTGCCCTTCGGCGAGTAACTCACCTCCTATCTCCCCAATGCCTGTCCATCATCTACAAGACACAGGTCAGGAGCGTGATGGAATACTCTCCACTTGCCTGGATGAGTGCAGCTCCAACAATACTCAAGAAGCTCAACACCATCCAGGACAAAGCAGCCCGCTTTTGGCACCCCACCACCACCTGAAAGTTTCCCTCTAAGCCACACACCATCCTGACTTGGAACTATATTGCCATTCCTTCTCCGTCGCTGGGTCAAAATCTTGGAACTCCCTTCCTAACAGCACTGTTGATGTACCTATACCCTATAGCAGTTCAAGAAGGCATCTCATTACCACCTTCACAAAGGAAATTAGGGATGGGCAATAAATGCTGGCCTAGCCAGCGACACCCACATCCCATGAGCGACTAAATAAAAAAAAAACCACGTCAGGTTCTACTCGAATGCTGACAACACCCAACTCTACCTCACCACTATCTCTTTTATACTTCTATTGCCTCTGATTTGCCTCATTGCTTATCTGGCATTCAGCACCAGATGAGTAGATATTTTCTCTAACTATATATTGGGAAAACCTAAGCCACTGTCTTTGGCACCCACCACAAACTGGTCCCTGACCATTGACTCTCCTGGTCACAGTCTGAAGCTGAACCTTACCATCCTATTTGACCCGGAGCTGAGCTTCCAACCATATATTCACATCCAACAGTATAGACCAATGCAATTTCTGGTTGAGAACACAAATGGAGAATCAGTGGTTTGAAACCACTGGAATCTCCTTAACTCGGTTGCCTCCCTGGAGATAATAATACTAATTGAGGAAGCAGTTAAGTCAAACGATGAATACTCAATTAATAGTCTGCAAATATTGGGCACAGCAAACTGCACCAGCTGAATTTTGTTTAATCAGGATAAGAGATGGGGGAGGGAGGGGGCTAACCCCCGAATGCAGGAATTGCACAATGCGATTAACCCACACCCATTCATTGAGTAGCAGGTAACATAATAAATTCATGTTGCTCGCTGTTTTACTAGCTCCATGCATTAGCAGAGGTAGCGCAAATAATTAGCATTACTTGAAGGTAACCTGCAAGTTCTTAAAGGGAAGGTGCAATATGGTTGTGAGAAGCAGTGGGAGTCATTTGAAAACTAATTCTGGGCTCTGATAGTTTGAGCAATGGCTGAACATACGACAGTACTTGCAACAAGGTTTTCAGACATACACTGTAGGTCTTGGAAGAGGTGGCAAGGAAGAGAGCTGCTCTGTATCTGTAGGGTAGGAGGAAGCCCTCCAGTCAGATGTTTCAGAGGCAGTGGGAAGTAGTAGCAGCCGAGGTCCACGCCAGGAGTGTTGCTCCAAGAATATGGATGCAGTGTAGGATGATGATTAATGATCTCACAGGTGTTGTCAATGTCAATGTTAATGGGTTTATCTTAAAATGGCATATCCTATCAACTGCATTACTTACGACTCAATTCTCTACACCCCAATCACCTACCTACCCAACAATCTTTATCAATCAGCACTCCAACCCGAACACTCAAATGCTTTACTTGACCCTGACATACTTAACACTGTTGCAAGCCTCACATTCACACTCACTGGTAGCTACTCAGCCATGATACACATATCATCTAAACATATTGCAGGACAGTCATTCTTCCTCTTTCTTGCAGAAGGTGGTGCATAACAGTAAACAGCAGCAAAGCGACAGAGGAAGACTAGCCTGCCTGCATGCTTTGACCACCATGTATAAGACAGTGCTGGCCATGATGTGAAGGGACACTGTTACGACCAGGTGAGAAAGAGGTCTAAGGGTTCTCTTTCAGCCTTCACCTGGTCTTACTGTAACAGGGTTTAATTTTAAACACACCATGTTTTGAGCTTCCCCTTGGTGAATCCTTGTTCATCGCTTTCCAATTATAAGGCAAAGAAATGAACACGAACAGGCTTTCAGGTTTAGCGAAGAAAAGTGAAATTTATTAAAACTTGTACTCTAATACAGTTAACGCCTACGGAAACACGTCGCGCCCACGCTAGCATGCATACGCGATACGCACATGCAAATAGAGACAGAAAGAAGATTAAAGTGAAAAAGTTTGAGGCAATCTCTGAAGAGGGGTTTTTGTTACTGTGCTTCGACTTCACTGTAGTCCTTGCTTGTAGGTAGATCTTGCTTTTCGGTAGGGCCCAGTATTCTTCTTAAACCTTGTTCACTGGAGCAGACTTTTCTCTCTTGGGGTTCATATAGAACATAGAACAGTACAGCACAGTACAGGCCCTTTGGCCCACGATGTTGTGCCGAACCTTTAACCTACTCCAAGATCAAACTAACTACCATCCATGTACCTATCCGAGTGTCGCTTAAATGCCCCTAATGTATCTGCTTCTACTACCACCGCTGGCAGCGCATTCCACGCACCCACCACTCTCTGTGTAAAGAACCTACCTCTGACATCTCCCCAAAATCTTCCTCCAATCACCTTAAAATTATGCCCCCTGGTGATAGCCCTTTCCACCCTGGGAAAAAGTCTCTGACTATCCACTCTATCTAAACCCTCTCATCATCTTGTACCCCTCTATCAAGTCACCTCTCATCTTTCTTTGCTCCAATGAGAAAAGCCCTAGCTCCCTCAATCTTTCTTCGTAGGACATGCCCTCCAGTCCAGGCAGCATCCTGGTAAATCTCCTCTGCACCCTCTCTAAAGCTTCCACATCCTTCCTATAATGAGGCGACCAGAACTGAACACAATATTCCAAGTATGGTCGAACCAGGGCCTTATAGAGCTGCAGCATAAGCTCGCGGCTCTTAAACTCAATCCCCCTGTTAATGAAAGCCAACACACCTTCTCAACAACCCTATCAACTTGGGTGGCAACTTTGAGCGATCTATGGACATGGACCCCAAGATCCCTCTGTTCCTCCACACTACCAAGAATCCTGTCTTTAAGCCTGTATTCCGCATTCAAATTCGAACGTCTTCAATGGATTCCAAAGCTGGTGACAGAGATGAGCAGACAGGAGAGGCCGCGGCAAGCCAGCCACGAGAGGTCTTTTCAGTCCAGGAGCAAACAGCTTTTTGCCTTCAAACACTGTTTCTCCAATTTAAAATCCTCCTAGTTGGCCAGAAAAAAGAACCCGACCCGGACCCGACCGAACCACAGTGGACCAGAGCCCGACCCGGCCCGAGTCCCTCCGATTTTGCCCCGAGCCCAATCCCAACTCGACCGTCTCTTTACTGACCTTCCTGACACCAAACCTGCAGGAAGCTGCAGCGCATACGTGATGACATCATAGTGATGGCATTCGCTCACTGCGCAGACTCAGTTTCATCCCGGACACCCAGCTCAGGCAAGTTTTTTAATTTCAATACTTACCAGCAGCACACCTATCGTGTGTGTCCGGCCTGACCAGAGCCTGAAAGCCAGACCCGGAAGAGGGGCCTTCCCGACCCGAGCCCAACAAGTCGTCGGGTCCCGTCGGGTTCGGGTCGGGCAGCAGGCCTATGGTGCAAAGGCTTTTGACTTCAGGGGATGGGTGGTTCCCTTTTTCCTCTGACTATTGGGGGAGGATTCTTTGTTAATCTCCCCTTTGTTCTCTGGGACATTCTTACCTGCAGGTATTTGTGCAGACTTGACTGCACTCCCATGGCAATTTGACTAGGTGAGGCATCACCCTCAGGGTTTCTGTGCCCCCCAGAAGTCTCCCTTTGTCTCTGCAGGTTCCTGTAAATGCTGTTATCAACTCTGGTGGTGTGCTTTTAAAGTCTGCATTTACATAGGAGGATGTGGGGTCTAACTTTTCACATTTGCCGGGGTTGGTTGACTGGACAGTAGGGGTTTTCTTCTGAAGTTCCTTCCGGACTTTCTTTAACCTGCCCTCTTGGTCACTTTTTCCCCTTCCCTGTCTAAACTTTTACCAGCCTTGTGCCTGCCTGTCACCTTTTGTTTTTGACGAGGTCCCATACAGTTCACCAGCCCTCGGCTGAAGGGTCCTCCTAACACCGGTACAGGACTAAGGGGTGCAGGTTTCACTGTAGGTTGGGATTTCCCCTCGACCCGACACATGTGGCAACTCCTGCAGTACGCCTCCACATCTTTGTGGAGTTTTGGCCAGTCAAACTGCTGTCTTATGTGGGCTTTGGTCCTTCATATACCGGCATGTACAGCCACTGTATCCTCGCGGGCCCTTCTTAATATTTCTCCCCGGTACCTCTGCGGCACCACTAACTGGTGAATTACTGTCCACTCCTTGCTCTCAGGTCTGTGAGGAGAACTCCATTTCTTCAACAGTACCTCATGCTTTAAATAGTCGCAATCAGGGACTCCCTCTGCTTCACTTTCAGACTGGGCAGCCTGTGCTAACTCTCGCAGTACTGGGTTGGCTCGCTGAGCCTCAGCTAGGGAAAATCCATTCAATTCATTCCCTGGGTCCCCTACCTTTCCAAAGGAAGTTTTGGACAGGCAGAACTCATGGTCATCTGGCTGCAGTGCTAATGCAGTCTCCTCTGGGGGAGCTGGTTTGATCATGGCCTGATCCACTACACATTCATGGAAACTGCAGGGCACCATCTCCTGTCAACGCCCTGTCTCTCTGACCTCCTGCGGTCTTTCTTTCACTACCTGGGGGGGGGGCTATCACCTTCACCCCTGCCAGATCATTACCTAGAAGTAGGTCAATCCCGTCCACAAACAAACTAGGGACAATACCTTCAGTCACCAGTCCCGAAACTAGGTCACACTCCAGGTACACCCAGTGTACAGGTATAGGCATACACTGCCCTCCAATACCATTCACCACCATTTTGGTGTTCACTGCACTCTCTGCGGGGAAGGTCAGGCCTTTTCCCAGTAAAAAGGATCTAGCGGCCCCTGTGTCTGAGAATTATTTTTATTTATTTTTTATTTAGAGATACAGCACGGAAACAGGCCCCTCAGCCCACCAAGTCTGTGCCGACCAACAACCACCCATTTATACTAACAGTAATCCCATATTCCCCATCACCTCGGGGCAAGTTACAACGGCCAATTTACCTATCACCTGCAAGTCTTTTGGATGTGGGAGGAAACCGGAGCACCCGGCGAAAACCCACGCAGACACAGGGAGAACTTGCAAACTCCGCACAGGCAGTACCCAGAATTGAACCCGGGTCCCTGGAGCTGTGAGGCTGCGGTGCAAACCACTGCGCCGCCCATTACTATGGGCTTGCTTAACCCACTCGAGGGGCATGGGTTACTTTCCCTTGAGACACAAAACCTTGATAACCTTCAGGAATCCTATTAACTATTCCTGCACTGGCCTTAGTAAGCCTCCTGGGTTGTGCTCTTACTGCAGTTAAAGCCACAGCTTGTTCTGTGCTTTCCATCGGGGTCTTGTCTTCACTGGGCATGCCCTGATTAACCCCACCAGTTTTCCCTTTAGTTTCCAGCAGCCGGCTTTTAAATGCCCTGCCTTATTACAATGGAAGCACATGGGTCTCCAGGTCTCACTCTTGCTCACAGCACCTTCCTTTTTGGCTGGAGGAGGGCCCCCTGTGTCTCCTTTCCTTTCTCTCCCAGGACTGCCTGGGCAGAGATCCCCTTCCCACCCTTTGTCCTTTTCGGGATTTGTGGGGATGATTAGGAAAGCTTCTCCCTTGGGAAACAGACTTATAAATTAAAGCAAACACATCGGCCAGAATGGCCGCTTGCCAGGCACCCTGAACCCACAGCTCCTCTACATGGATCCTTATTGAGAGTGAGAAAGAGTGTTTAAATTCCTCGAACAGCATTATTTCTCTGAGATTCTCATAGCTGAACTGTATTTTAAGAGCCCTCAGCCACTGGTTAAAAGCCAGCTGCTTACTTCTTTCAAACTCCAGATATGTTTGCTTTTTGAGGGTTCTAAACTTTTGGTGATAGGCTTCGGGTACTAATTCATAAGCCCAGAGGATAGCATTTTTGGTCAGTTCATAATTTGATGAACTCTCATCTGGCAATAAGGAATAAACCTCATGGGCTTTTCCAGTTATCTTGCTTTGTAGTAAGAGACGAGGTGGCAGCTAGCCATTTTAGCTGCCTTAGAAGGGTCACTGACCCGAAACGTTAACTCTGCTTCTCTTTCCACAGATGCTGCCAGACCTGCTGAGTGAATCCAGCATTTCTTGTTTTTGTTTCAGATTTCCAGCATCCGCAGTATTTTGCTTTTATTTTAGCTGCCTTGCCAGTTTCTCAAAAGACACAAAAAATGCTTCCCCATCTTCCTCATGGAAGTTTGGAATTAGTTGAATGCGTTTTAGCAATTTTGTACCCAGCCCTGAATTATGCTCCTCCATATTTCATGCTTTCACTGGGGTTACTCTGTCGCCCCCGAGTTAACTCAAGCCGCTTCAGCTCTCTTTCTTCGGATTCTTTCTGAAATAGTCTTACTCCCTTTCTCTTGTTCCTTCTCCTGTCTCTCGATTTCTTCACTTTCCATCTGGAAGGCTCTCTCTTTCTCCCTCTCCTGTCTCCCTTTCTCTTTCTTCTAATTAAAGTTTCTTTTGTTCCAATTGTATCTTTGCAAGCAGTACCCTGTCTGGGTCTACTTCTAACACTACTTCAGATTCAAGGGAAAAATGGTTGACCACTAGCCTTAGGAATTCAGACTTCCTAGCCTTGCCACATACAGTGATCCCACACTGCTCAGCCATTTTCCTCAACTCCTCCATAGACAATGCTTTTAGCTTATCCCAAGTTACTTCACCCTGGCTTGGAGTGCTACTAGCTTCAGTTGCAGACATGTTAGTATTCAATCACACACAACCACAAGAAAACCATTAATCTTGCTTATTTTTGGATTGGAAACAATTTCCAATTTCTCTCGTTTGTCTGTGGGTAAAATTTCAGGCGCTAGCACCCAAATTTCTGTTACGACCAGGTGAGAAAGAGGTCTTTTCAGTCCAGAAGCAAACAGCTTTCTGCCTTCAAACATGGTTTCTCCAATTTAAAATTCTCCAAGTTGGCCAGCAGGTAGTCACATGACCAACTGGTTTGACCAGGTCTCTTCTGTGTATTGGGACAGGGACTGGTTCCTTTGTTCCAACACTGTTCGCTAGTATGCAAAAAATGTCTTTCCAGTCAGTGGCTTGGCAGCTCCTTGGAGTAAGCCTTCTTTTCTTCCCAGCGACAATTTTAAAATTTAATGTCTATGTGGCGAAATATATGTGTCTCATTCTTGGAAGGTGGGGGCCTACATGACAATATCATGGAGGATGTGGCCACTGGAAGGGTTGAAGTGATTTGGCATACCCAATCCTCCTCCTCCTCACCCCACTTCTTCCTCATCCCTCCATTTCTTCTGACTGAGAAGCTATAAAGTGTAAGCACACACTTCTTATTATCTCATCTCCCTGCACAACAACCCAACCTTGTTCTTCATTTCAGCTGTCCCAGAACTGGAAACTGTCCAGTCAGTGGAGGAAGAGGAAGAAAATAAGCAGAGATCATCTCTTGATCTTACAGTCACAACCACCAACTTTGATACTGACACTGCTTGTATTTTAAAGGCTAGTACAGAAGAGAGATCTGCATACGGCAAGACACTAGGCCCAAGTTTAGGTGCCAGCTCGTCAAAGGGCAAGGTCACACACTAATTCTGCTACAGAAGACTCGGATGAGGAGTATGATGGACCATTCTACAGAAGACGATTGACAGGTATACACAACTAAATGGTTGGTGCACTGGAAAGCCCTGCCCTCAATGTCAAGGAGCATGGAGAAATCCAGCACCAATGTGGCATAGGGCTTTGTGCAGAGCTTGGAATCTATTATTTCCAGATGGAAGGGGTGGTCACGTCCATCAGCAAGGATTAATGCTGTCATGGCAGCCGACTCAAAGAAGATACATGAGACGATTTTTCCTCAAAATCTGTTGAAAATGTGAAGACATAAAGCCAAAACCAAAGAACTTAAATCTTCAATTTCAGAAAGCAATGCAGTCAATTCATTACAACTATTTAATCATATCTGGTTTATTCAATAGGAGTCTGAAGCCATATCAAACACATGTAAATGCAAGGGAGCACAAATGCATTCAGATATCAAAACACCCTCAAAATCTAGTGTACAGTTTTATCCAGATTTCATCATTTTAACAAAGGTGAAAGTTAATCAAAAGCACGAAATAGTAAAGGCAATTCGACCCTCTCAGGGAGCACAGGTCAGCAAACTACCCACACTATATACAAATCTGGTTTCACAAAATTAGCAACTCCAGTGACACGAGTGTTCGTTTTAATTCATTCGCAGATTGTTGAAGTCTCCAGCAATGTCCCTGTTTAGTACCCACTCCTAATTTCTCAGAGCTTGTGGTGGGCTGCCTTCTTGAAATTCTTTGTAGCAATTTTGACAGAACTGAATCGTTTGCTAGGCTATTTCAGAGGGTAGTTACGAGCCAATCATGCTGATATAGAACAGGGGTCCCACACAGGCCATACCATGTAAGGACCATTGATTTTGTTCCATAAAGAACTTTGGCAAACCAACTGGGTTTTTATAACAATCTGGCAGCTTCGAATTAACTTGTTTCCAGATTTCTGTTTAAAATAACTGTTACGATAATATTTCAACTCACGTTTGCTGAATAGTCCAGTAGCACAACAATTTGCATATATAATCGCCTCTAACAGAATATTACCTTCCAAGGCATTTTACAGGTGCCATCAAACAAAAATTAAAACTGATCCAAAGGAGACATTAGGAGAGGTGACCAAAAGCTTGACATGTGTCTTAAGTAGCATCTTATAAGAGCAAAGAGAGGTAGAGAAACTTAGATATAGGGAGGGAATTCCACTATGCCATCATTTTAAATCAGTTGAATGATCTTAAAAAAAACTAAATTTCTCAGTTGAAAAATGAAACTTCAAATATGCTTCTTAATCAGC
This sequence comes from Heterodontus francisci, assembly GCF_036365525.1. Lineage (NCBI taxonomy): Eukaryota > Metazoa > Chordata > Chondrichthyes > Heterodontiformes > Heterodontidae > Heterodontus > Heterodontus francisci. The sequence goes on from NC_090375.1 coordinate 46,300,102, forward strand.
AGAATGTGATGTATTAGGTACTAATCCATCTAATACTTAGAAACCAGGTTTTATAAACAGGGATGAATAGTTTGGGTCATGTTCAATTAAAATTAAATACTATACTTAGTGTCTTTTACTTGAGGCCTGATTGTGAGTCAGGCCCAGCAGACTAGATGGGATGGAAGTTTGTGTGGCAATCTCTGTGAAAGTGTTTGGGTAGTCAAGCCATTTTCTAACAGGTGTAGATCCCTGACAGAATAAAAATACTCTGATCAAAAGGCAGTGTAAGAACATACAGGCACATACAAGTGCCTTACTAAGGTTGGGGTTAAAACATTTGTTGGCGTACAGCAGAGTGCCTGTTTATGCTACACCTAACCTGAGAGTGTTTGAAATTCAGCAAAGAAAACAAGTATTCTGCCTCAAGTATGAATAATCCTTGTTTTGATGCATGCAGAAGTTTAGAAATGTAGAAATCCTAATAAGCAGCAATATGACTGTAATGCAATAGCTCAAAAATCTATTAGACATTGTGCTTAAAGTACCCATTTTGTTTTTACTGATGAAACTGAAATTGCTTCTACACATTTGCTCCAACCTTACTGGCACAGGAACACAGGTATGCTCTGCAAAAAATGAAGTTAATGAAGTTCATTGCTTAGTTTCCAAGTAGTGATAGCACAGAAGGATGCTATAAATCAGATGGTTTTACTGCGACTTGATCTTTGTTGCTATTCTTTTTGGGCCTCCTTATCTCGAGAGACAATGGATACGCGCCTGGAGGTGGTCAGTGGTTTGTGAAGCAGCGCCTGGAGTGGCTATAAAGGCCAATTCTGGAGTGACAGGCTCTTCCACAGGTGCTGCAGAGAAATTTGTTTGTTGGGGCTGTTGCACAGTTGGCTCTCCCCTTGCGCCTCTGTCTTTTTTCCTGCCAACTACTAAGTCTCTTCGACTCGCCACAATTTAGCCCTGTCTTTATGGCTGCCCGCCAGCTCTGGCGAATGCTGGCAACTGACTCCCACGACTTGTGATCAATGTCACACGATTTCATGTCACGTTTGCAGACGTCTTTATAACGGAGACATGGACGGCCGGTGGGTCTGATACCAGTGGCGAGCTCGTTGCACAATGTGTCTTTGGGGATCCTGCCATCTTCCATGCGGCTCACATGGCCAAGCCATCTCAAGCGCCGCTGACTCAGTAGTGTGTATAAGCTGGGGGTGTTGGCCGCTTCAAGGACTTCTGTGTTGGAGATATAGTCCTGCCACCTGATGCCAAGTATTCTCCGAAGGCAGCGAAGATGGAATGAATTGAGACGTCGCTCTTGGCTGGCATACGTTGTCCAGGCCTCGCTGCCGTAGAGCAAGGTACTGAGGACACAGGCCTGATACACTCGGACTTTTGTGTTCCGTGTCAGTGCGCCATTTTCCCACACTCTCTTGGCCAGTCTGGACATAGCAGTGGAAGCCTTACCCATGCGCTTGTTCATTTCTGCATCTAGAGACAGGTTACTGGTGATAGTTGAGCCTAGGTAGGTGAACTCTTGAACCACTTCCAGAGCGTGGTCGCCAATATTGATGGATGGAGCATTTCTGACATCCTGCCCCATGATGTTCGTTTTCTTGAGGCTGATGGTTAGGCCAAATTCATTGCAGGCAGACGCAAACCTGTCGATGAGACTCTGCAGGCATTCTTCAGTGTGAGATGTTAAAGCAGCATCGTCAGCAAAGAGGAGTTCTCTGATGAGGACTTTCCGTACTTTGGACTTCGCTCTTAGACGGGCAAGGTTGAACAACCTGCCCCCTGATCTTGTGTGGAGGAAAATTCCTTCTTCAGAGGATTTGAACGCATGTGAAAGCAGCAGGGAGAAGAAAATCCCAAAAAGTGTGGGTGCGAGAACACAGCCCTGTTTCACACCACTCAGGATAGGAAAGGGCTCTGATGAGGAGCCACCATGTTGAATTGTGCCTTTCATATTGTCATGGAATGAGGTGATGATACTTAGTAGCTTTGGTGGACATCCGATCTTTTCTAGTAGTCTGAAGAGACCACATCTGCTGACGAGGTCAAAGGCTTTGGTGAGATCAATGAAAGCAATGTAGAGGGGCATCTGTTGTTCACAGCATTTCTCCTGTATCTGACGAAGGGAGAACAGCATGTCAATAGTCGATCTCTCTGCACGAAAGCCACACTGTGCCTCAGGGTAGACGCGCTCGGCCAGCTTCTGGAGCCTGTTCAGAGCGACTCGAGCAAAGACTTTCCCCACTATGCTGAGCAGGGAGATTCCACGGTAGTTGTTGCAGTCACCGCGGTCACCTTTGTTTTTATAGAGGGTGATGATGTTGGCATCGCGCATGTCCTGGGGTACTGCTCCCTCGTCCCAGCACAGGCATAGCAGTTCATGTAGTGCTGAGAGTATAGCAGGCTTGGCACTCTTGATTATTTCAGGGGTAATGCTGTCCTTCCCAGGGGCTTTTCCGCTGGCTAGGGAATCAATGGCATCACTGAGTTCCGATTTGGTTGGCTGTATGTCCAGCTCATCCATGACTGGTAGAGGCTGGGCTGCATTGAGGGCAGTCTCAGTGACAGCATTCTCCCTGGAGTACAGTTCTAGGTAGTGCTCAACCCAGCGGTCCATCTGTTTGCGTTGGTCAGTGATTATGTCCCCCGATTTAGATTTGAGGGGGGTGATCTTCTTGATGGTTGGCCCAAGAGCTCTCTTCATGCCATCATACATTCCTCTGATGTTTCCGGTGTCTGAGGCCAGCTGAATATGACTGCATAGATGTTGCCAGTAGTCTGCATGAAACCAGTCTGCATTTCTCTTCGCACTTTTGCCGTAGGTGGTCAAAGCTGACTCATAGATGGCGTCTCTGATGTGGGCCCACTTGGTCTCAGCATCCCCTGTGGGAGTGTTTTGAAGGGCTGTTACAAGTGAATTTAGAAATTTTTGTAACAGCTGTGGGTGAGAAATTCTGCTCGTGTTGATGCGCGGGTGGCCCTTCTGCTTGGAATGATGCAACTTCTTTGGTCTGAGTCTAACCTTGCTGCACACCAGGGAGTGGTCGGTGTCGCAGTCCGCACTGTGGAAGCTACATTACTATATACATGCAAGATGTGGTGTTAAATATAAAAACCACACAAATGTTTGTCCAACAACAGCATGCACGTGCTGGGCATGAAAATTAAAACTTGTCCTTTGTATCTTTCCTGCAAAAATGTCCACGTTTATAAGTGTCAGATCAAGGAGCAGGCTGGGAAACGGAAAATGTTACCCAGAGCAATCTATAAAAACAGAATCACAACGTACCTTTATAGAACATTCTTCATATAACAAAACATCCTTAGGTACCTTGGGCACACGGGGAGTGGTGATGTATGGAAAAATAACTGATGGCACAGTCAAAAGGGAAAACATTTGAAGCTGGAAGAAAAGAAACAAACTAAATGCTTCAGGAAGAGAATTCCATATTGCTAGGGGGGCTAGAAGGTTCTGCCATCACGGATTGAACAGGTAGATGGAAATAACACACAGCAGTGGAGGCAGGTGGTAGATGCATGTTGTAGAAGGAGGAACTTAAATAAGAGGACAAGAATCCTGAAGAACTACTGGGATTAAGAGCCTGTAAATATCTGCAAGGATACAGCGATGGCTGTATGGGACTGTGAAATAGCACTTAGGGCATAGAGTTCAATGTGAATTGGAATTTATGTACACTAAAGCTGGAATGTGTTCTGCAGTTTACTAATAGCAACATGAACCATTTGTATTTATAAATCTCATCATAACAATGCCATCAAAAGAAAAATCTATAATATATTAGAGCATCTTTCCAGTGAAATGTATAACAAATTGTGCTGTTCAAAAGAACCCTCGTCACCTCACCTCTTCAATGTTACAGCACAGGAACAGGCCCTTAGGCGCTCCAAGCCTACGCCGATCCAGATCCTCTATCTAAACCTGTCGCCTATTTTCTAAGGGTCTGTATCTCTTTACTTCCTGCCCATTCATGTATCTGTCTAGATACATTAGAACATGACAGCGCAGTACAGGCCCTTCGGCCCTCGATGTTGCGCCGACCTGTGAAACCATCTGACCTACACTATTCCATTTTCATCCATATGTCTATCCAATGACCACTTAAATGCCCATAAAGTTGGCGAGTCTACTACTGTTGCAGGCAGGGCGTTCCACGCCCCTACTACTCTCTGTGTAAAGAAACTACCTCTAACATCTGTCCTATATCTATCATCCCTCAACTTAAAGCTATGTCCCTTCGTGTTTGCCATCACCATCCGAGAAAAAAGACTCTCACTATCCACCCTATCGAACCCTCTGATTATCTTATATGTCTCTATTAAGTCACCTCTCCTCCTCCTTCTCTCCAACGAAAACAACCTCAAGTCCCTCAGCCTTTCCTCATAAGACCTTCCCTCCATACCAGGCAACATCCTAGTAAATCTCCTCTGCACCCTTTCCAAAGCTTCCACATCCTTCCTATAATGCGGTGACCAGAACTGCACACAATACTCCAGGTGCGGTCTCACCAGAGTTTTGTGCAGCATGACCTCGTGGCTCCGAAACTCGATCCCCCTACTAATAAAAGCTAACACACCATATGCCTTCTTAACAGCCCTATTAACCTGGGTAGCAACTTGCAGGGATTTATGTACCTGGACACCAAGATCACTCTGTTCATCTACACTACCAAGAACCCTCCCATTAGCCCAGTACCCTGCATTCCTGTTACTCCTTCCAAAGTGAATCACCTCACACTTCTCCGCATTAAACTCCATTTGCCATCTCTCAGCCCAGCTCTGCAGCCTATCTATGTCTCTCTGTACCCTACAACATCCTTCGGCACTATCCACAACTCCACCGACCTTCGTGCCATCCGCAAATTTACTAACCTACCCTCTGCGTAAAGGCACCCACCACCCTCTGCGGAAAGAACTTTCCACGCATATCCCCCCTAAACTTTTCCCCTTTCACTTTGAACTCGTGTCCCCTGGTAATTGAATCCCCCACTCTGGGAAAAAGCTTCTTGCTATCCAACCTGTCTATACCTCTCATGATTTTGTACATCTCAATCAGGTCCCCCCTCAACCTCCGTCTTTCTAATGAAAATAATCCTAATCTACTCGACCTCTCTTCATAGCTAGCGCCCTCCATACCAGGCAACATCCTGGTGAACCTCCTCTGCACCCTCTCCAAAGCATCCACATCCTTTTGGTAATGTGGCGACCAGAACTGCACACAGTATTCCAAATGTGGCCGAACCAAAGTCCTATACAACTGTAACATGACCTGCCAACTCTTGTACTCAATACCCCGTCCGATGAAGGAAAGCATGCCGTATGCCTTCTTGACCACTCTATTGACCTGCGCTGCCACCTTCAGGGAACAATGGACCTGAACACCCAAATCTCTCTGTACATCAATTTTCCCCAGGACTTTTCCATTTACTGTATAGTTCACTCTTGAATTGGATCTTCCAAAATGCATCACCTCGCATTTGCCCTGATTGAACTCCATCTGCCATTTCTCTGCCCAACTCTCCAGTCTATCTATATTCTGCTGTATTCTCTGACAGTCCCCTTCACTATCTGCTACTCCACCAATCTTAGTGTCGTCTGCATACTTACTAATCAGACCACCTATACTTTCCTCCAAATCATTTATGTATATCACAAACAACAGTGGTCCCAGCACGGATCCCTGTGGAACACCACTGGTTACACGTCTCCATTTTGAGAAACTCCCTTCCACTGCTACTCTCTGTCTCCTGTTGCCCAGCCAGTTCTTTATCCATCTAGCTAGTACACCTTGGACCCCATGCGCCTTCACTTTCTCCATCAGCCTACCATGGGGAACCTTATCAAACGCCTTACTGACGTCCATATATATGACATCTACAGCCCTTCCCTCATCAATCAACTTTGTCACTTCCTCAAAGAATTCTATTAAGTTGGTAAGACATGACCTTCCCTGCACAAAACCATGTTGCCTATCACTGATAAGCCCATTTTCTTCCAGATGGGAATAGATCCTATCCCTCAGTATCTTCTCCAGCAGCTTCCCTACCACTGACGTCAGGCTCACCGGTCTATAATTACCTGGATTTTCCCTGCTACCCTTCTTAAACAAGGGGACAACATTAGCAATTCTCCAGTCCTCCGGGACCTCACCCGTGTTTGAGGATGTTGCAAAGATATCTGTTAAGGCCCCAGCTATTTCCTCTCTCGCTTCCCACAGTAACCTGGGATAGATCCCATCCGGATTGTCCACCTTAATGCCTTTTAGAATACCCAACACTTCCTCCCTCCTTATGCCGACTTGATCTAGAGTAATCAAACATCTGTCCCTAACCTCAACATCCGTCATGTCCCTCTCCTCGGTGAATACCGATGCAAAGTACTCGTTTAGAATCTCACCCATTTTCTCTGACTCCACGCATAACTTTCCTCCTTTGTCCTTGAGTGGGCCAATCCTTTCTCTAGTTACCCTCTTTCTCCTTATATATGAATAAAAGGCTTTGGGATTTTCCTTAACCCTGTTTGCTAAAGATATTTCATGACCCCTTTTAGCGCTCTTAATTCCTCGTTTCAGATTGCGCCTACAATCCCGATATTCTTTCAAAGCTTCGTCTTTCTTCAGCCTCCTAGACCTTATGTATGCTTCCTTTTTCCTCTTCGCTAGTCTCACAATTTCACCTGTCATCCATGGTTCCCTAATCTTGCCATGTCTATCCTTCATTTTCACAGGAACATGTCTCTCCTGCACGCTAATCAACCTCTCTTTAAAAGCCTCCCACATATCAAATGTGGATTTACCTTCAAACAGCTGCTCCCAATCTACATTCCCCAGCTCCTGCCGAATTTTGGTATAGTTGGCCTTCCCCCAATTTAGCACTCTTCCTTTCGGACCACTCTCGTCTTTGTCCATGAGTATTTTAAAACTTACGGAATTGTGATCACTATTCCCAAAGTAGTCCCCTACTGAAACTTCAACCACCTGGCCGGGCTCATTCCCCAACACCAGGTCCAGTATGGCCCCTTCCCGAGTTGGACTATTTACATACTGCTCTAGAAAACCCTCCTGGATGCTCCTTACAAATTCTGCTCCATCTAGACCTCTAACACTAAGTGAATCCCAGTCAATGTTGGGAAAATTAAAATCTCCTATCACCACCACCCTGTTGCTCCTACATCTTTCCATAATCTGTTTACATATTTGTACCTCTATCTCACGCTCGCTGTTGGGAGGCCTGTCGTACAGCTCCAACATTGTTACCGCACCCTTCCTATTTCTGAGTTCTGCCCATATTGCCTCACAGCTCGAGTCCTCCATAGTGCCTTCCTTCAGCACAGCTGTGATATCCTCTTTGACAAGTAATGCAACTCCTCCACCCCTTTTACCTCCCTCTCTATCCCGCCTGAAGCATCGGTATCCTGGGATATTTAGTTGCCAATCATGCCCTTCCCTCAACCAAGTCTCAGTAATAGCAATAACATCATACTCCCAGGTACTAATCCAAGCCCTAAGTTCATCTGCCTTACCTACTACACTTCTTGTATTAAAACAAATGCACCTCATGTACAAGGTGAGAGGATATGCAGACATACACTGGGGTGGGAGGAACCAAGTGAAGTATTATCATGGAGGAAATCTATAAAACTAAATGATGGAGGAAACCAGAAAGTCATACAGAAAGCTAAGTGCAACAGAAATTGAAGAAAACACAAAACGGAAAGGATGAATGAATTAACTTGCATTTATAAAGTGCCTTTCATGAGCTCATGGCATACCAAAGCACTTCATAGACAACTGTTGTAATGTAGGAAATATGGCAGTCAATTTGCATACAGCAAGGCCCACAAACAGCAATATTATAAGAATCAGATAATCTGTTTTTATAGCGATGTTGGTTGAGGGATAGATTTTGGTTAGGACACCAGGAAGATGTCCCTTACTCTTGTATGAAAAGGATCATGGGATCTTTTCGTTCAGACTAGATTTAAAGCCTGATCTGAAAAATTGCACTTTCAACAATTTAGCTTTCCTTCAGTACTGCGACTAGAATGTCAACCTCGATTTTTTGTTCAAGTCTCTGGTGTGGGACTTCTGATTCATGAAGCAAAAAGTGCTACCACTGAGCCATGGTGATTACAACTATATTTGCACCACTAAAAACTACAAAATCAAATGTGCCATTAATCATGTTGCATTTATGAAACAACTGCACTGAGATGCAATACCAAACATGTTGGATTTAACACATATTCAAGACTTTTAGAGACTTACCGGCAGCAGCGGCTGTGGCAGACACAGGTGGAGTCTGAGCACAGCAATCAAGAAGTTAAAGCAGGGGAGAAAGCCCCCAAAGAAATCACCAACAAACTCAACATCTGCAAAACACCTATAGCAATGTTAGAACCTGGGAAGGAGCCAATCTGTGAGTAGCTGGAGAGTGTTTCTACTTGATAGTCTAGAAAGCAAGTGGAATTGCAGAGAACCTCAGCCCTGTGAAATGCACATCCTCTGCCACATTGGAAATCCTGGATCCTTCTCGTGGCCTGGATGACCACATTGCAGTAAGTGTCGTCAGCTAAAGCAGCTTGAGCGGAGACTGGAGTCATTACAATGCATCAGAGAGCCTCATGGATAGCATGTTTCTGGAGGTGGTCACCCCGAAGCTAAAAAAGGTGCAGGCAGACAGGGAATGGGTGATCATTATCAGGACAAGACGACCAAAGCAGGGACCCGATGAGTGCATCTCATTCTCCAACTGGTATTCAGTTCTGGGAAGTGGAGGCACAGGAACGTCCTTGGCACCATGGGTGGCTCAACAGTGCCGGCAGGGGGGGCGGGGGTGGAGGGGAAGGAGAAGGGCGGTGGGAGGGGGGGGGGGGGGGGGGGGGGGGAGAGAAAGAGAAGAAGAATGGAACAACAATAGTGGTAGGGGATTCGATAGTGAGGCCGCAGACATGACTCCAGGATGGCATGTTGCCTCCCTGGTGCCAGGGTCAAGGATGTCACTGAGCAGCTGGCTGCAGGACAGGCTGAGGGTAGGGGTGGGAGTGAACAGCCAGAGGTCTTGGTCCACATCAGCACATCAACATAGGAAGAAAGAAGAATGAGGTCCTGCAGGCAGAGCTTAGGGAGCTAGGAGAGAGATTGAAAAGCAGGACCTTAAAAAGGTAGTAATCTCCAGATTACTACCGGTACCACCTGCTAAATAGTAGAAAAATGGGAAGATGGAGATGATGAACATGTGGCTGCAGAGATGGTGCAGGAGGGAGGGCTTTAGATTCCTGAGTCTTTGGGACCGCTTCTGTGAGAGCCAGAACCTGTACAACCCAGAAGAGTTGCACGTCAACAGGGCCGGGACCAATAACCTCGCAGGGGATTTTGCGAATGCTGTTGGGGAATGTTTAAACGAGCTTAGCAGGGGTATGGGAACCTGAGAGTAGATTCAGAAGAAAGAAAAGTGGGAAATGGAAGGCAGAAAATTAGTAAGCATGCTTGGAAGACAGAGGAAACAAAGGATTGAAAACAAACCACAGGGGAGTTTGACAGTACTATAAAGGTATAAACTTCAATACAAAAATGCTAGGGAATAAGGCAGATGAGCTGAGACCACAGATTGATACACTGAAGTATGATATTATAGCTATTACTGAGACATGGTTGAAAAAAAAAGGGTAGGAATGGCAGGTCAACCCTGGCTACAGGGTTTTCAGATGAGATAGAGATGGGAACAAAAAGGGAGGGGGAGGTCGCAATATTGATTGAGGAAACAATTATAGCTGTGAGGAGGGATGATATGGTAGAAGGATTAAATGAGGCCATATGGGTTGAAAATAACGAACAAACAAAAAGGGTAGTCATTCTACTGGGAGCGTACTATATATCCTCAAATAGTCAGAGGGCAATAGAAGAGCAAATATGTAGGCAAATCTCCAAAAGGTGCAAAGTAATAGGGCAGTAATAGTGGGGAATTTCAATCTTAACTGAGATATGAAATGTACAGAGGAAGCAAAATTCTTAAAATGCATTCAGGAGAATTTTTTTTTTAGCCAGTGCGTAGCAAGCCCAACAACAGAGAGGGTTCTGGACTTGGTTTTAGGGAGTGAAGCTGGGCAGGTGGAAGGGGTATCAGCTGGAGAGCACTTTGTTGGAAGTGATGTCACGGAACTGTAATTATTTTTTCTCCTTGGATTAAAACAGTGTGCGCCTTTAAGATTCTTAAAAACAGTGCACCTTTGAGAGAGAGAAAGTTCTGGAATTTCTAAGGCACAGTGTGCCAGCAACTGCATTTTGTTATCTGGGTGACAGCAGGAGAGAGAGGTCACATGATATAATGTTTCCACTTAACTATGTGTAAAACTGGCAAAAATCCATCTGAAACCACTCACCAGAGAAGCTTACTGAAGAGAAAGGAACTGTTTTATTCTCTCTCAACAGAAATTCTACAGGCCTAAAAATGAAAAAAAAACTTATTTCTTTCAAGTAACTGTTTGTATTGCTGAGGGTAGTAAAAAACTCCTTTTCTTTACTTCCAAGCCAGAAAGTATTTGCTTCAAGATTGAATCTCTCTGGACTGATTGAGTTTGTTGCAATTCAAAGTAAAGTTCCAACTGAGATACTGTCAGTTTTAAAATTCAAGTTGACTTATTGCTGTGCTCATCGTTCAAAGAACTGTTTAATGCCTGCTGCAGCCGAAGACTTGAATGCCTATAAAGAACAAACTACTGCATCAAATCCACGTGAAGACTTCGAGTGGCCCGTGACTATTTCCACATTAGAATACCTCATCCATCAGGAACGTAACCTACAAAGACTGCTTATTTATTTATTCTTAAGCAGCTAATTTTTAAAAATATCACTTTTAAACCGTTTGACTATTGTTATTTTTGAGTGTGTGTGTGAATGGGGGAAGTTAGATTAAAATAAGTTATAAGGTCTTTAGACATAGGTTTATCTTAATAGTGTGTAAGATTTAGTTTTAATAAATCATTAATTTATTGTTGTCTAAAGATACCTGGTTTGGTCTGTTTTATTTTGGGGGTCACTAGTGTGTTTAATTTGGCTGTTTTCCGGTTCGGTGGAAAACTTTAAATAATATGCTGCGACCTGTGGAGTGACGGGGACTGAACTGACAGTGTGTTGCTCCCGCTGCAGTCGTAACAGTGATCATAATTCAGTCTGATTTAGAGTAGTTAAGGAAAGGATAAAGATAGATCAGGAATGAAAGTTCATAATTGGGGAAAAGCTAACTAATTTTACTAAGCTGAGATGTGATTTAGCTAAAGTGGACTGGAAACAGCTACTTAAAGGTAAATTAGTGCCAGACCAGTAGGAGGCATTCAAAGAGGCAATTGTGAGGGTTCAGAGCAAGTATGTTCCCTTAAAGAAAAAGGGTGTAAGTAACAAATCCAGAGCCTTCTAGATTTCAAGGGGCTTAAAGGAGAGGATAAAGAAAAAAAGGGAAGCCCTACCGAGGGCTCAATGCTGCAGAAAGTGCAAAGGAGTATAAAAAGTGTAGGGATGGAAATTAAAAAGGAAATTAGAAAAAATACTGGCAAGTAAAATCAAGAAAACCCAAAAGGATTTTTGGAAATTCATAAAGAGTAAGAGGATAATTAAAGAAAGAGTAGAGTCTATTAGGGACCATAATCAAAACCTGTGTGTGGAGGCAGAGGAGGTTGGTATGGTTCTTAATGAATATTTTGTGCCTGTTTTCACAAAAGAGAGGGACGATACAGACATTGAAATCAAGGAGGAGGAATGTGAAATATTAAATGAAACAGTGAGAAAAAAATCACTAAGGGGTTTAACATCTTTGAAAGTAGTCCCCAGGCTCAGATGAAATGTATTTTAGGCTATTAAGGTAAGCAAGAGGAGAAATAGTGGAGGTCTGACGATCATTTTCCAATCCTCTCTGGCTACAGATGTAGTGCCAGAGGATTGGAGGACAGCTAACATTGTACCATTGTTTAAAAAGGGACAAAGCGATAGACCAAGTGATTACAAGCCAGTTGGTCTAACCACAATGGTGGGAAAATTATTGGAAAAAATTCTGAGGGACAGAATAAATCTTCATTTAGAAAGACACTGATTGATTAATCAGACAGTCAGCATGGATTTGTTAAAGGAAGGTCGTGTCAATTAACATAATTGAATTTTTTGAGACGGTAACAAGCAGGCTTGACGAGGGTAATGCATTTGATGTAATCGATATGGATTTTAGCAAGGCTTTTGATAAGGTCTCAAGTGGCAGACTGGTCACAAAAGTAAAAGCCCGTGGGATCCAAGGCAAAGTGGCAACTTGGATCCAAAATTAACTCAGAGCAGGAAGCAAAGGGTAATGGTCGATGGGTCTTTTTATGACTGGAAGGCTGTTTCTAGTGGGGTTCCACAGGGCTCAGTACTAGGTCCCTTGCTTTTTGTAATATATATCAATTATTTGGAATTGAATGTAGGTAATATGATTAAGAAGTTTGCAGACAATACCAAAATTGGCCGTGTGGTTGATAATGAAGAAAGTAGGAAGTTATCAATGGACTACTCAGGTGGGCAGAACAGCGGCAAATGAGTTCAATCCGCAGAAGTGAGAGGTAATGCATTTGGGGAAGGCTAACAAGGCAAGAGAATACACAAAAAATGGTAGGATAATGTGAAGTGCAGAGGAACGGAAGGATCTTGCAGTGCATGTCCACAGGTCCCTAAAGGTGGCTGGACAGGTAGATAAGGTGGTCAAGAAGCTGTACGGGATACTTGCCTTTATTAGCTGAGGCACAGAATATAAGAGCTGGAAGGTTATGCTGGAACTGTATAAAATGCTGGTTAGGCCGTAGCTGGAGTACTGTGTGCAGTTCTAGTTACCACACCATAGGAAAGATGTGATTGCACGAGAGAGGGTATAGAGGAGATTTATAAGGATGTCTCCTGGACTGAAGAATTTTAGTTATCAGAAAAGACTGGATAGGCTAGAGTGGTTTTCTTTGGAACAGAGGAGACTGAGGGGAGCCCGAATTGTAGCGTATAGTTATGAGAGGTCTAGATGGAGTAGTCAGGAAGACCCCAATCCCCTTGGTTGAGGTGTCCATAACCAGGGGGAATAGATTTAGGGTAGGAGGCTTAGAGGGGATTTGAGGGGAAGGAAGTTTTTCCACTCAGAGTGGTGGGGATCTGGAATTCACTGCATGAAAGGGTGGTAGCGGCAGAAACCTTCATAACATTCAAAAAGTACTTGGACATGCACTTGAAGTGGTGTAACCTACAAGGCTACAGACGAAGAGCTGGAAAGTGGGATTAGACTGGGTGGCTCCTTGTCAGCTGGCATGGACACAATGGGCCAAATGGCCTCCTTCTGTGCTATAAGTTCTCTTCCACTGGCTGTTCATACTACCTATCCAAATCTCTCACTTCACTGCTACGAGGCAACTCTGTGCACTATATGTAACAACTTATACTTGACCGATTGCACAGTGTGCTGAAAATTGGCCATTTTCAACATGTATTATCTTTTGGCCACTATGAGACTGTCTTTCACTATGGTAAGAGATTTCTTATCATGCTTGAATATGCATAAGTGCAGAAGATTTTCAGCTATAAGTCGTGCATATTCTGCTTTGACTGCATGTCGCGTTTGCTCAGCATCCTGTTCGGTGCCGCAGAGACAGATGCCTTATAGAATAAAATCAGTCGCTTTTTTTCATATTGAATTACTTCAATTTTAGACATGCAATGAGAGGCTAGCTCACTGAAAATCTTCAATTACACAAACAAAATTACAGAAGATACTCGCTACATGATAATATAGGTGAAATCTGATAAATAAAACCAATTCGTTTTGAAATGGTCAGCATTTTGGTTTGTACCAGCACTTCTAATGTAGTGATCTGATTATATTGAACTAGTGGATGTCTGTGAGCAACTATGCAAAGTTTCTAACTAATCTGTTGCAGCTAACTTTTTAAAAATGTTAAAAATTGAAAATAAAATCTTGAGGATGGGTTGCTGCAGTGGAAAAATGCTCTGGGTCTGAAAAAAGCTCAACTTCAGACTTCTGTGATGGGAAAGGTATTAAAAGCCATAAGTTCAGACAATCTTAATCCAATGGGCATTTATGAACATACGAATGAGGAGCAGGAGTAGGCCACTCGGCCCCTCAAGCCTGTTGCACCATTCAATAAGATCATGGTTGCTCTGATTGTAACTTCGACTCCACATTCCCGCCAATCCCCAATAACCTTTTATCCCCTTTCTTATGAAGAATCTATCTACCTCTGCCTTAAAAATATTCAAAGCCTCTGTTTCCATTGCCTTTTGAGGAAGAGGGTTCCAAAGACTCACGACCCTCAGAGAAAAAATTTCTCATCTGTCTTAAATGGGTAACCCCTTATTTTTAAATTTTAAGTCGCTTCTTACTCTAAGCTCCAGCAAATACAAGCCTAGCCTGTCCCACTTTATCTCATAAGACAACCCACCCATTCCAGGTATTAGTCTAGTAAAACTTCTCTGAAATGCTTCCGATGCATTTACGTCCTTCCTTAAATAAGGAGACCAATACTATACACAGTGGTGTACAGTAAAGGCCTGCTTAGGTCGGGAAAAAGAACCCGACCGATCCACAGTGGACCTGAGCCCGACCCAGATAGAGTCCCTCCAATTTCGCCCCAAGCCCGACCCGACCATCATTTTACTTACCTTCCAACTGAGAAGCTCCACGAAGCTGCAGCTCATGCGTGATAACATGCAAGTGACGTCACTCGCTCACTGCGCAGACTCAGTATTGTTCCGGAAGCCCAGCTCTGTGATGCAGAGTTCAACTTTTTAAAAAGTACTTTGGCCACGTTGTTGTCAATTCTTGAAGGAAAAGGGTAAGATATGTAATGTTCCAGATGACTTTGGTCTGGCGTCTGGGTGCACGTAGACGGCTGTCACTGGGATATTTCTGGAGCAGTTCTGTTCAGGAGACATAGAGGAGTAATCTTACAGGCATTTTGGGAGAATTACCGCATCCATGGTTTCAGCTATCGTACTGGATTCTCAGAAGAGTTTTCAAAACAGGTGATGAGTTTGGTGGCTTCTCTCTTAGCAGGCTATGCCCCAACTAAGCATTCAAACAGCCCACGCCCAAATCAGAAAGCCAAAAACCCCTGACAACCATAAAACCTGGAAATATGGCTTTTTTGTTTATTTAGCACTTCATTTTCTCTTCCAGTATTTTTTTTTGAAATCCAAAGTATCCTTCCAGTAAGCTTTTTTTTTTAAAAAAAACACATCCAGGCATCTCCTCAGTCTTTCAAATGAATCAATTTTCACAATTTCTTAAACACGAGTCCTCAAAATAAAAATTAATAATGGAAGCATCTTCATGACACTGGAGACTATTGGAAGAGTTGGACTAGTCCAGAGTTAACAAAGGCATGGAGGAGTTTTTTTTGCAACAGATGAGTGAGGCATAGGCAGAGGCAGGCGATCTTGGTGATGCAATGTATATGGGCCGGAATTGCAGGGTCAACAAGAATGCCAAGGTTGCAAACAATCTGGTTCAGTCTCAGACAGTGCAAGGGAGAGGGATGGAGTCAGTGGGTAGGAAACGGAGCTTGTGGCAGTGACCAAAATCTGCTTTATTAGTAACCAGATGCACGCTCAAAGAAAAGTCTACGCAAAAATAATCAGGAAGCAATCACAATGGGCAGATTTCTGAATGAAGAAATTTAACATTCACCTTCTATATGCACTGCAAGTATCTGTGGTATTAAACATTATAAAAGTGAATATAAATGCTGGTTTTACAACCCATTCATACAACATCTTTTACCAAATGACGGAATTTGATCTCACCATCGCAATAATAGACCCTTGCATCTCAAAAACCTGTCAATTGCTTTTCCCACACATCCTTTGGTATACTTACTTTTTGAAAGCACAAACCACCACAAGCCAATTTAATAGATATTTTGGGAGCGTTTAATGGCTTAGTCCTGATCAAAATGCAAATGAGAAAATTGGTTGCAGACTATATGACATTTCCAGTTTAAATATAGTCGAGTAAAGAAAACTTAATATTCAAGCAGCACAATTACAAACCCAGCTCCTGAGTAATCCTTGACAAGATTGTCATACATTTTCTCTCTGATCATCTTTGCATCCACGTCAAAATTACAAGGCCAGATATTAAGCCAGCATCTCGTTTCTAGTCTCAAGTAACAAAATGAACTACATTTCTCAGAGTCCCAGAGTTATACAGCACAGAAACAGGCCCTTCGGCTCATCATGTCTGTGCCAGCCATCAAGCACCAATCTATTCTAAACCCATTTTCCAGCACTTGGCCCATAGCCTTGTACGCTATGGCGTTTCAAGTGCTCATCTAAATACTTCTTAAATGCTGTGAGGGTTCCTGCCTCTACCACCCCTTCAGGCAGTGAGTTCCAGATTCCAACCACCCTCTGGGTAAAAAAAGATATTTCCTCAAAATCCCCTCTTAAGCCTCCTGCCCCTTACCTTACTTTAAATTTATGCCCCCTAGTTATTGACACCTCCGCTCAGGGAAAAAGCTTTTCCTATCTACCCCATCTATGCCCCTCATAATTTTGTATAGTTTCTTCCTATCTACCCTATCCTGCTGTCTTCACCGTCCAGAGTGTCCGCGGCCACGGCGTGCGGTAAGTCTATTGAAGAGAAGAAGGAGCAGCGGGACCCTAAGGAAGACTTGCGAAAAGGTGCCCCGAACACCCAAAGATCCACGAACGGCTCCTCGGCCGCAACTTCAAAGCGCCCGCGGGTGATGGCTCGGAGAGCATCTGCAGCGCACTGTCGGCAATGCTGGTACTGGCGCACAAGGATGTCGCTCACCTCCCGAAGGACGCAGACGAGATTTCCAGGCGTCGATGGTGGGAACTGAGGAAATGGCTTATTACCTGCACCCCCTTCCCCCCCACTTCCAGCCCCCACTTCCCAGCTCCACTCCCTCAGCTCATCCACCCCCCCCCCCCGCACCTCCCTCCCCCCTCACAAACCCGTCCCAGCCCCCCCTCGCACCATCTTCCCCCTGCACCCCCCCACCCCCCTTCCCAGCTCCCCCTCGCACCCTCTTCCCTCCACCTCGCACCCCCTCCTCCCACCGGCATCATCCAACACCTGTGTAGGGGCCCAAACAACCCCACTGCCTTGTGGGCGTCTCGGGAGAGACCAAGGCTAAGGGAGTAAACCCTAACAGAAAATCTGGAGTGGAACCCCGTAGGCGGTCATGTGTCACTTTGGCATGTTTCCGGCAGTTCCTGCAGCCATACCAGTGCCAAACGTCGTGTTCTGCACTCCTTTGGACCTCACCAGAAAGGCCGAGAGGGGGGTTTTGACGATTGGGCAACTCTCAACCTCCATAAATTCGCCCAGGCATGCGCCATGGAGAGGTCACTCCATAGTTGCCTCAGAGCGACTGAAACAACACGGAAGGCAGCAATTATGGGTTATAAGTCCAGTTAAATTGGCGTAGAAACTGGGCGCCATGGGTTGCCTTTGTCACTGGGAGAGGTCATCGCACCTCACTCGACAGCTACCGCCCGCCTCAAACCGGGCAGCCCCCGGTCAATAAGGTTCTGTCCCGCCACAGTCTACCTGCTTCAATGGGTGCTTGGAGCTCAGGGTCATTGCCCGAAAGGTGGACTGCAACACCGCACCAAACAACATGAAAAAAGGAAAGAAGGTACCAGCCCTTCGCTTTGCAAGCTGGAACGTCAGAACTGTGTGTCCTGGCCTGTCGGAAGACCTTACACAAATCAACGATTCTCGGAAGACCGCCATCATTAACAACGAGCTCAGTAGACTCAATGTAGACATTGCAGTACTTCAGGAGACTCGCCTCCCCGCGAGTGGATCTTGAGCAGAGCAAGACTACACCTTCTTCTGGCAGGGCAGGGATCCTGAAGAACCAAGACAGCATGGAGTGGGCTTCGCCATCAGAAACTCCTTGCTCAGCATGATAGAGCCTCCCTCAAATGGCTCGGAACGCATACTGTCCATCCGACTGCTCACCACCTCTGGTCCAGTACACCTACTCAGCATCTATGCTCCAACACTCTGCTCCACACCTGAAGCTAAAGATCAGTTCTACGAGGAACTCCATAACATCATTAGCAGCATCCCCAACACCGAAGACCTATCCCTGCTGGGGGACTTCAATGCCAGGGTTGGGGCCGACCATGCCTCATGGCCCTCCTGCCTTGGGCGCTATGGCGTTGGAAGGATGAATGAGAACGGGCAGAGACTGCTTGAGTTGTGTACCTATCATAACCTCTGCATCACCAACTCGTTCTTTCACACTAAACCCTGTCACCAAGTTTCATGGAGGCACCCAAGATCGCATCGTTGGCACCAGCTGGACCTCATCGTCACAAGGCGAGCCTCCTTAAACAGTGTTCAAATCACACGCAGCTTCCACAGTGCGGACTGCGACACCGACCACTCCCTGATGTGTAGCAAGGTTAGACTCAGAACAAAGAAGTTGCATCATTCCAAGCAGAAGGGCCACCCGCGCATCAACACGAGCAGAATTTCTCATCCACAGCTGTGACAAAAATTTCTAAATTCACTTGCAACAGCCCTTCAAAACACTCCCACAGGGGATGCTGAGACCAAGTGGGCCCACATCAGAGATGCCATCTATGAGTCAGCTTTGACCACCTACGGCAAAAGTGTTTAGAGAAATGCAGACTGGTTTCAATCTCATAATGAAGAGCTGGAACCTGTCATAGCCACTAAGCGCATTGCACTGTTGAACTACAAGAAATCTCCCAGCGAGTTAACATCCGTAGCACTTAAAGCAGCCAGAAGCACTGCACAAAGAACAGCCAGGCGCTGCGCAAACGAGTACTGGCAACACCTATGCAGTCATATTCAGCTGGCCTCAGACACCGGAAACATCAGAGGAATGTATGATGGCATTGAGAGAGCTCTTGGGCCATCCATCAAGAAGATCGCCCCCCTCAAATCTAAATCAGGGGACATAATCACTGACCAACGCAAACAAATGGACCGCTGGGTTGAGCACTACCTAGAACTATACTCCAAGGAGAATGTTGTCACTGAGACTGCCCTCAATGCAGCCCAGCCTCTACCAGTCATGGATGAGCTGGACATACAGCCAACCAAATCGGAACTCAGTGATGCCATCGATTCTCTAGCCAGCGGAAAAGCCCCTGGGAAGGACAGCATTACCCCTGAAATAATCAAGAGTGCCAAGCCTGCTATACTCTCAGCACTACATTAACTGCTATGGATGTGCTGGGACGAGGGAGAAGTACCTCAGGACATGCGCGATGCCAATATCATCACCCTCTATAAAAACAAAGGTGACCGCGGTGACTGCAACAACTACCGTGGAATCTCCCTGCTCAGCACTGTGGGGAAAGTCTTTGCTCGAGTCGCTCTAAACAGGCTCCAGAAGCTGGCTAAGCGCGTCTACCCTGAGATCGACCGTTGACATGCTGTTCTCCCTTCGTCAGATACTGGAGAAATGCCACGAACAACAGATGCCCCTCTACATTGCTTTCATTGATCTCACCAAAGCCTTTGACCTCGTCAGCAGACGTGGTCTCTTCAGACTACTACAAGAGATTGGATGTCCACCAAAGCTACTAAGTATCATCACCTCATTCCATGACAATATGAAAGGCACAATTCAACATGGCGGCTCCTCATCAGACCCCTTTCCTATCCTGAGTGGCGTGAAACAGGGCTGTGTTCTCGCACCCACACATTTTGGGATTTTCTTCTCCCTGCTGCTTTCACATGCGTTCAAGTCCTCTGATGAAGGAATTTTTCTCCACACAAGATCAGGGGGCAGGTTGTTCAACCTTGCCCGTCTAAGAGCGAAGTCCAAAGTACGGAAAGTCTTCATCAGAGAACTCCTCTTTGCTGACGATGCTGCTTTAACATCTCACACTGAAGAGTGCCTGCAGAGTCTCATTCATTGCGGCTGCCTGCAATGAATTTGGCCTAAGCATCAGCCTCAAGAAAACGAACATCATGGGACAGGACGTCAGAAATGCTCCATCCATCAATATTGGCGACCACGCTCTGGAAGTGGTTCAAGAGTTCACCTACCTAGGCTCAACTATCACCAGTAACCTGTCTCTAGATGCAGAAATGAACAAGCGCATGGGAAAGGCTTCCACTGCTATGTCCAGACTGGCCAAGAGAGTGTGGGAAAATGGCGCACTGACACGGAACACAAAAGTCCGAGTGTATCAGGCCTGTGTCCTCAGTACCTTGCTCTATGGCAGCGAGGCATGGACAACGTATGTCAGCCAAGAGCGACATCTCAATTCATTCCATCTTCGCTGCCTCCGGAGAATACTTGGCATCAGGTGGCAGGACCGTATCTCCAACACAGAAGTCCTCGAGGCGGCCAACATCCCCAGCTTATACACACGACTGAGTCAGCGGTGCTTGAGATGGCTTGGCCATGTGAGCCACATGAAAGATGGCAGGATCCCCAAAGACACATTGTACAGCGAGCTCGCCACTGGTATCAGACCCACCGGCCGTCCATGTCTCCGCTTTAAAGACGCCTGCAAACGCGACATGAAGTCCTGTGACATTGATCACAAGTCGTGGGAGTCAGTTGCCAGCGTTCGCCAGAGCTGGCGGGCAGCCATAAAGGCGGGGCTGAATGTGGCGAGTCTAAGAGACTTAGCAGTTGGCAGGAAGACAAAAGCGCAAGGGGAGAGCCAACTGTGTAACAGCCCTGACAAACAAATTTTTCTGCAGCACCTGTGGAAGAGCCTGTCACTCTAGAATTGGCCTTTATAGCCACTCCAGGTGCTGCTCCACACACCACTGACCACCTCCAGGCGCTTACCCATCGTCTCTCGAGATAAGGTGGCCAAAGAAGACCCTATCTATGCCCCTCATAATTTTGTATACCTCAATCAGGTCTCCTCTGAGCCTTCTTTGCTCGAAGGAAAACAACCCTAGCCTATCCAGTCTCTCCTCATAGCTGAAATGCTTCAGCCCAGGTAACATCCTGGTGAATCTCCTCTGCACCCACTCCAGTGCAATCACATCCTTCCTATAGTGTGATGACCAGAACTGTACACAGTACTCCAGCTGTGGCCTAACTAGCGTTTTATAAAGCTCCATCATAACCTCCCCGCTCTTACATTCTACGTCTCGGCTAATAAAGGCAAGTATCCCATATGCCTTCCTAACCACCTTATGCACCTGGATTGCTGCCTTCAGTGATCTATGGACAAGTACACCTCTGACCCGCTGTACTTCCTGGGGTCCTGCCATCCATTGTATATTCCCTTGCCTTGATAGTCCTCCCAAAATGCATCACCTCACACTTTTCGGGATTAAATTCCATTTGCCACTTCTCTGCCCATCTATATCATCATGTAATCTAAAGCTTTCCTCCTCACTATTTACGACACCACCAATTTTTATGTCATCTGTGAACTTACTGATCATACCTCCTATATTCATGTCTAAATCATTAATGTACACTACAACCAGCAAGGATCCCAGCATTGATCCCTGCAGTACACCACTGGTCACCGGCTTCCTATTGCAAAAACAACCCTCAACCATCACCCTCTGCCTCCTATCACTAAACCAATTTTGGATCCAATTTGCCAAATTGCCCTGGATTTCATGGGCTCTTACCTTCTTGACTAATCTCCCATGTGGGACCTTATCAAGAGCCTTACTGAAATCCATGTAGACTAGTTCAACTGCTTTACCCTTATCTAAACACTTAGTCACCTCCTCGAAAAATTTCTGTAGGCTTCATTGAACTTCAACCTACTTCACAGGTCCTAAAAATTCACAATGGTATTTCTATAGGTCTGGGAGTTTGACATCTTACAATTGTGTAAATAACTTAAACCCAAAGGATCACAAGCTCCTTTCCTCTCTTTCACCAACTTTTTCAGAAACATTCATCTGAAGAAGAAAACAAGATCACAAGAACAGAAAAAGGGCACTTACTCCATCCAGTTTCCTTTGCCATCTTATGCACATAAACAGAATCTACAGAAACAAGATCAACTGTTCTACACCGTCATTTATAATTCTGCGCACACACAGTATTTCTACTTGAACTGGGGAGCGCAAGCGACATTGCAGTACGCAATGATGTTTTCGCGCGCGTGCAGACATTAGTCCTGGCAAGCCAGGTGCTGACGTAGGCTGGGCATGCACAGCACCATACTGACAGCAAAAGTCCGTTCTGCACATCTGCAAAGCTCTGATGACGTTGGCACTGGGCTGCATTGTCAGGAGTCACTATATATTCCTACCCTGCCCATATCCCTTTATGCTTCTCCCTCAACCACAAATCAAGCCTCGGCTTAAACAATAAAAATATGGCCATACTTCAGGCCTAATCTGTATGACAACTAATAGTAAAAGTTTTTTTATATCATCTTAAATGAATCAATGCTATCTACTTCACCTAATCCCTGTAGTTGTTAGTTCCATATTCACAATACTGTGTAAAGAAATTATTACTAAATTCTATTTGATCTATTAATGACTATGGTATAATTTATGCCACCTTGTTCCGAGCTTACCCATATTTTATTTATATTGTAATAACACACTAGTACTTTTGGACCAATTCTATATATGATTATTAAGAGTATTGTTTTTTGCTGCTTCACCCATTCTATTTGAACATTTACCACAACAAAGCAGAATGCATCATTTAACCATACAAGTGGTATATATCACATGACAGGGAAGGTTTTCCTAAAAATTCAATTTTCTTCTATAATTATACAAAATTTAACCATGCGTTTATTTAAAAATACAATTTCTGGGAATTGCGATTGAAGAAAGCGGAACTTTAATGTGGGTAGGTTTAAAACGTCTAAAACACTACATTCTGCAATAACTAGGGCCCCTATTCTTTAATGCACCCAGCTCTGCTTCCAAATCAGTTGGAGTGACGGGAATGACAGATTCACTGATAAATCTGCCGCTGTATCACAAGCAGTTTTGGAAACAGGGTCAGGTGGCATCCCACCCATATTTAAAACATGAACCCCTAAAGACTTGCATGTTGATAGGTAAATTGGCCATTGTAAATTGCCCCTCGTGTAGGTAGGT
Organism: Heterodontus francisci; assembly: GCF_036365525.1. Classification (NCBI taxonomy): domain Eukaryota; kingdom Metazoa; phylum Chordata; class Chondrichthyes; order Heterodontiformes; family Heterodontidae; genus Heterodontus; species Heterodontus francisci. The sequence continues at coordinate 46,323,213 of NC_090375.1, forward strand.
GGTAGGAGAATGGTGGGGATGTGGTAGAGAATATGGGGTTAATGTAGGATTAGTATAAATGGGTGGTTGTTGGTCGGCACAGACTTGGTGGGCCGAAGGGCCTGTTTCAGTGCTGTATCTCTAAATAAAATAAAATAAAAGAAAAGTATTTAGAAAATATATTATGTACACATACACAATACAGTAAAACAAAAACAAAAATCAAAATTTATGCAAAAAGGGTGCTAAAAATTGAGGATAGAGGAGCTTGGGAAAAAGAGGAAAAGTTAAAAAGCAAAGCAATAAATCCAATATGATGGTCTGATTTCCTGCTAAAAGCACAAATTTCAGAGAACTGTTTTGTAACAATTGCATAGGATTTCACACAAAGTAACCACCCAATAATCTTGGGAGTAACTATGATCCTATTTATTTGCTGCTTCAAATGTGCCATTCTGTTTAGAAAACCTTACACTGACTGTTCAGAGTCTGAGATTTCATTCCATCATTTGCTTTAGCTGGTTCACAATACTGAATTTTTAAAAACAAACTTCTATTAAAATTATCTGGTATAATCTGTTGGTTGGGAACCCGGTTCAGAATTGGCTTTGGCCAGTTCTTTCCATCAAGTTCTTCTGTCCAATTAAAAACTCAATATACAGGGTTGAAGACAAATTAGAATATGAACATAACATTAAAGACCAAATGTATCTACATAGGAGTCACACGAAATCCACCTCTGGGGAAAAGCTGACACTGAACTGGAACTCATGCAGTTTGTAGATTTTGTATGCATTCAATTGCAGTTTCCATGTTTATAGCTATCTAAATCCTTCATATTATCAAAAACCTTAATCATGTATTTGTTTATTTTTGAATAAGTAGGCAACAGTATAGTGCTGTATAGTGCTAAGTAGATCAGAATGTGATCACAGGATTATTTGTAGTCAAAACCCCATCTGTTTGACCTTGAAAAAAAAGATTGAAACCAAAATCCTGCAATAGCCTGGAAAGCCCAATAAAAATTGTTTGAAGCTAAAGGTGCCGTCATGGGAAGATAGATTTAATATCTTCGGTTGTCAATTGCTGAATATAAACCCTAGTGGGTGAAGTGACAGAAAAATGAATCAAAACTGGGTGATTCTTTTTCAATATGATACAAAATATTCTACTATAATGGCACAGTTATATGCAAAACTGAGAAATAACTGTAAACATTTCATGGTAACAAAGTTTGGTGGGTTTAAATAGGTTCAGGAAAGTTCAGTTTATCAATCCCTCAAAAAAATTGTACTCCATGTAAAGATATTAACTTGAATCATACTTCATTTTGTTGAACTAATTGACAAAGAATCAGAAGCAAATCGATGCATCAGGTTAAACCAAAAAGATGTCCAGAAAGAGTGGTGTGCGGCTGAACAGGTCAATACTGCAATTTGTCCAACTGGCCGATGGTAGAATTCCACTTAATCACCGGATATATATATATCAGAAGTCCTTGAAAGAGTGTGTGCACTGAATATGTCATAACCATGAAAAATCTGCCACATTATGACTGGTGAAACATTAAAATTCACACTCACCAAGGAGATCTTTAATCTTATTTTTTTTACCTCAATACCTATTCACCACTGCACACTGTCCCTTGCTTTCACTTTCTGTCAAACCCTACTTGCCATGGTTTAAACCACCACGTTCATATCACTGTTAGAAATATTCAGAGTTAAACCAAATTCACTAATGCTTAGAACTCATGTCAAATGACAGTTAAGGCAGAGTATTCCGAAACCCAATTGCAGTGTGGCATCCAAGATCTGGGCATGTCACTGAAAACATCACTGTGCCAAGTTTCAGCTTGAAGGAGAATCATTTCAAATTCACAAAGAGAAACCCGATCTCAATCTAAGTGGATACAATTTTTACAGATATTAGTTAATCGTTCTCTGTCTCAGGGATGTCAAGCTATTCAGTTCAAGTACAAACTTATAAAATTTGTTTTGTGTTTGGCAGTTTTATTTCAATTTAAGACATTAAATTTGTTCAGTTTCAAACATTCTATTTTAAAAAAGGTACTTGTTCAAACTAGTGTCTGTCTATAGTCTTCAAAAGAGATAGTCAGACCAGATCTGTAGGCATTGGTTCTTTTCCTTTCCGCACCATGAAAAGTATTAAATATGTCATCTTATTATAATAGTTGTAAATAATTATTGTTTACTATGAGCTAACTAATCTTAACTACTGTAAAATGTATGTTGTGTTATTGCTACTGTTGGCATGTTCTTTTGCCATTTGGGCAGCTTTTTTTGCAGTTAGGCTTTAACTTAATGATTTAAGACAAAATCTAATGTAGTGCTGTTCCACTGTTAGGAGGAGGATCAGGTGAAAGGACAGGGAAACAAAACTGTGGTTGAAATGAGGAGCGAGCCCCTCTTCCATATGTCAACTGAACAAAATACAAATTTATCTAGATGTATGGGCAAGTAAAAATATAAGGAATAAGGGCTTAATTACAAGAGTAGCCTAAAAAACAGATGCCAAACATTAGAACATAAAACTAGGAGCAGGAGTAGGCAATTCAGCTCCTCGAGTCTGCTCCGCCATTCAATACGATCATGGCTAATCTCATCTCGGCCTCAACTCCACTTTCCTGCCCGTTCTCCATAACCCTTCAACCCATTTCTAATTAAAAATCTGTCTATCGCCTCCTTAAATTTACTCAATGTCCCGGCATCCACTGCACTCTGGGGTAGTGAATTCCACAGTCTCATGACCCTTTGAGAGAAGTAATTTCTCCTCATCTCTGTTTTAAATCTGCTACCCCTTATCCTAAAACTATGACTTCTCATTCTAGATTGCCCCACAAGAGGAAGCATCCTCTCTACATCTACTTTGTCAATCCCCTTAATCATCTTATATACCTCAATTAGGTCTCCTCTCATTCTTCTAAACACTAGAGCATAAAGGCCTAAACTGCTCAATCTCTCTTCATAAGACAAACCTCTCATCTCTGGAATCAATCTAGTGAACCTCCTCTGAACTGCCTCCAGTGTAACTACATCCCTCCTCAAGTAAGGGGACCAAAACTGTACGCAATACTCCAGGTGCGGTCTCACTAAGGTCTTGTACAGTTGCAGCAACACTTCCCTACTTTTATATTCTATTCCTTTAGCAATAAATGCCAAAATTGCATTTGCCTTCCTTATTACCTGCAGTACCTGCATACTAGTTTTCAGCTGATCATGCACGAGGACACCCAGATCCCTCTGCACTGAAGCACTCTGAAGTTTCTCTCCATTTAGATAATAATTTGCCTTTCTATTCTTCCGATCAAAATGGATAGCCTCACACTTATCCACGTTAAACTCCATCTGCTAAATTTTGGCCCATTCATCTAACCTATCCATATCCTTTTGTAAATTTCTTATTTCTGTATTGCAACTCACTATCCCACCTACTTTAATGTCATCTGCAAATTTGGCTATAGTACGTTCTATCCCTGCATCCAAGTCATTAATATAGATTGTAAATAGTTGGGGCCAGAGGACCGAACCCTGTAGCACCCCACTAGTTACATCTTGCCAGCCAGAAAAAGACCCATTTATCCCGAATCTCTGTTTTCTGTTGGTTAGTCAATCCTCTATCTAAGCAAATAAATTGCTCTTAACCCCATGTGATCTTAACATTGCTAGTGATAAAAAAAATCCCAAAAATATAAAACGAAGGTTAGGTCATTAGTTAGTGCCATTGACAAAAGCAGTACCGCACCGCTACTTTCAACAGCGCTATAAGGTTCTGATGAAGGGTCATTGACCTGAAACGTTAATTCTGCTTTTCTCTCCACAGATGCTGCCAGACCTGTTGAGTATTTCCAGTATTTCTTGTTATTTATTTCAGATTTCCAGCATCTGCAGTATTTTGCTTTTATATTACTATAATAAGGTTAAACCTTTTAAGTATGCCAGTGAAACATTACTAATTGCACATACAAAACAGTGATCGCAAACCTAAAATTTGAGAAGAGAACTTAGACTAGTTTGGAATATGGATTGAAATTAAATGTTAATCATAAAGAGAGCGCTAATTTAAAAATAAAATTAAAAGGACCATTCCAGTACTGATCAAGAACAGGAATAATGCTGCATGTTGGGGGGAATATAGGAACATTGGATAGACATATGGATGAAAATGGAATAGTGTAGGTCAGATGGTTTCACAGGTCGGCGCAACATCGAGGGCTGAAGGGCCTGTACTGCGCTGTAATGTTCTATGTTCTATAATGGTAGGGTGAAGGAACCTTGGATGACAAGAGATGTGGAACAGCTAGTCAAGAGGAAGAAGGAAGCTTACTTAAGGTTGAGGAAACAAGGATCATATAGGGCTCTAGAGGGTTACAAGGTAGCCAGGAAGGAACTGAAGAATGAACTTAGGAGAGCTGGAAGGGGACATGAAAAAGTCTTGGCGGGTAGGATTAAGGTAAATCCCAAGGCGTTCTACACTTATGTGAGGAACAAGAGGATGGCCAAAGTGAGGGGAGGGCCGATCAGGGATAGTGGAGGGAACTTGTGCCTGGAGTCGGAGGAGGTAGGGGAGGTCCTAAATGAATACTTTGCTTCAGTATTCACTAGTGAGAGGGACCTGGTCGTTTGTGAGGACAGCGTGGAACAGGCTGATATGCTCGAACAGGTTGAGGTTAAGAGGGAGGATGTGCTGGAAATTTTGAATGATATGAGGACAGATAAGTCCCCGGGGCCAGACGGGATATACCCAAGGATATTACGGGAAGCGAGGGAAGAGATTGCTGCGCCTTTGGCGATGATCTTTGCATCTTCACTGTCCACTGGAGTAGTACCGGATGATTGGAGGGTGGCAAATGTTGTTCCCTTATTCAAGAAAGGGAATAGGGATAACCCTGGGAATTATAGACCAGTCAGTCTTACGTCGGTAGTGGGCAAATTATTGGAGAGGATTCCGAGAGACAGGATTTATGATTATTTGGAAAAGAATGGCTTGATTAGAGACAGGCAGCATGGCTTTGAGAGGGGCAGGTCATGCCTCACAAGCCTTATTGAATTCTTTGAAGATGTGACAAAACACATTGATGAAGAAAGAGCAGTGGATGTGGTGTATATGGAATTTAGCAAGGCGTTTGATAAGGTTCCCCATGGTAGGCTCATTCAGAAAGAAAGGAGGCATGGGATTCAGGGAAAGTTGGCCGTCTGGATACAAAATTGGCTGGCCCACAGAAGACAGAGGGTGGTAGTAGATGGAAAGTATTCAGCATGGAGCTCGGTGACCAGTGGTGTTCCACAAGGATCTGTTCTGGGACCTCTGCTCTTTGTGATTTTTATAAATGACTCGGATGAGGAAGTGGAAGGCTGGGTTAGCAAGTTTGCCGATGACACGAAGGTTGCTGGAGTTGTGGATAGTGTGGAAGGCTGTTGTAGGTTGCAACGGGACATTGACAGGATGCAGAGCTGGGCTGAGAAGTGGCAGATGGAGTTCAACCTGGAAAAGTGTGAAGTGATTCATTTTGGAAGGTCGAATTTGAATGCGGAATACAGGCTTAAAGACAGGATTCTTGGTAGTGTGGAGGAACAGAGGGATCTTGGGGTCCACGTCCATAGATCCCTCAAAGTTGCCACCCAAGTTGATAGGGTTGTTAAGAAGGCGTATGGTGTGTTGGCTTTCATTAACAGGGGGATTGAGTTTAAGAGCCGCGAGGTGATGCTGCAGCTCTAGAAGGCCCTGGTTAGACCACACTTGGAATATTGTGTTCAGTTCTGGTCACCTCATTATAGGAAGGATGTGGAAGCTTTAGAGAGAGGGTGCAGAGGAGATTTACCAGGATGCTGCCTGGACTGGAGGGCATGTCCTAAGAAGAAAGATTGAGGGAGCTAGGACTTTTCTCATTGGAGCGAAGAAGGATGAGAGGTGACTTGATAGAGGGGTACAAGATGATGAGAGGGTTTAGATAGAGTGGATAGTCAGAGACTTTTTCCCAGGGTGGAAAGGGCTATCACCAGGGGGTATAATTTTAAGGTGATTGGAGGAAGATTTCGGGGAGATGTCAGAGGTAGGTTCTTTCCACAGAGAGTGGTGGGTGCGTGGAATGCGCTGCCAGCGGTGGTAGTAGAAGCAGACACATTAGGGGCATTCAAGTGACTCTTGGATAGGTAATTGGATGATAGTAGAATGAAGGGTAGGTAGTTAGTTTGATCTTAGAGTAGGTTAAAGGTTCGGCACAACATTGTGGGCCAAAGGGCCTGTACTGTGCTGTACTGTTCTATGTTCTAAAATGTGGAATAAGAACAAGTGTCAGCTTATCAGATACATTCCCTGAAATGTAACGTGCATAACTCCACTTTCATGGCTTACATCTAACCCAATATAAAAATTCAGAGAAGAATGATTTAAAACTAGATAAAACTTGCAAAAAGGCAAAACAAAAACTTCATCCAAATATTCTTGCTTTTCAAACAATACACAAGTGTTCCATCACAAGCACCTAGAACTATCCATATAGTTTTCCATCCTTCAATCCCACCTTGCCATTAATAATCCACATTTATATGAAAAAAGCTCAATGAATTACCATTATAGCTCATGGAAATCAATTCTACTCAAATCACTTTTTTGTGGAGGGAAGGGGGGGTGGGGGGGGGGGGGGGGGGGGGGCGGGGAAAGCACACACAAATTTCCAAGCTTGCTTCAGACTTCCCTATTGTCTCATCTTCCAACCACAGTTGAAATAAAAAAAGTTACATGTTACATCTGTGCCCTTACTTTCATCAATTTAACGACCTGAACTATGTCACGTCTCGATCTGTTATCCTCCAGAGAAAACGAAATCAGTTTTGTTTTTCACTTTTTCTTCAGAGAGAGCGAGAGCGAGAAATTAATTAATGTTAGTTTGATTGCTACTTAAAAAGTAGTGGTAACATCATGAAAAGAAAATCACTGTGCTTCAAACATGAGTAAGGAAGTATTATGCAGTTACAATCAGACTTCATTAATACCGCAAGATATTCACCAGGGTATTTAGAAATTTGAATATTGACAATCTATGAGATCTCATAGAAAACAGTGGTAGCCCTAACGAATTCAATAACTGAAGGATACGAAAAATAATATTTCCAACCGTTTAAACCCAATTAAATTTGAAATTCTATTCCAAATCTAGTAAACACTCAAAATAAATATTTCTTGATTTTTGCTGTGGTAAGGACAGCAAAATTGTCAGCGCTCGTCGTCATTACTCCACTGAAACTGATAGTAACTGCTGGTATCTGCATATGTCCAAAATAATGCAGAAATTCATATGATGCTGTCAATGATTCTATATTTCTCCACACTGTTGAGGCACCCCCAAAGACTTCCCCTCCCCCCCCCCTTGCCCTCTTCCACCTCCAAGACCACAATCAATGGAAATCAACTGAACTGACAAGAACTTTCACTGTTACAATATTAGTCCCGCTGTAAAACCCTTGAAAAAGTTACACCTGGTTGAGTGAGGCGTAACTGGGCTTTTAGCAGCATACTCACTTGATAATCAGAGCTAAGCACCTTCAGTGGCCTTGAAGAGCTAATTTTATATTCGTAGAATGTCACATATCTCCATTTTAAAAATTACACATTTTAAAAAAAACATGTTCTTTTTTAAAAGTTTATTACCTTTACTTTAGCTGCTATGTTAATCCAATACGTTGAGGAACCAACTAGAGAACTGGCCATCCTAGACTGGGGATTGTGTAATGAGAAAGGATTAGTTAACGATCTTGTTCTGCGGGGTCCCTTGGGGAAGAGCAACCATAACATGATAGAATTATTCATTGAGATGGAGAGTGAGAGAGTTGATTCCGAGACTAGGGCCCTGAATCTAAATAAAGGAAACTATGAAGGTATGAGGCGCGAGTTGGCCGTGATAGATAGGGGAACGTCACTTCAAGGGTTGACAGTGGAAAGGCAATGACTAGCATTTAAATAGCGCATGGATGAATTACGACAATTGTTTATTCCTGTCTGGCGTAAAAATAAAACAGGAAGGGTGGTTCAACTGTAGCATACAAAAGAAATTAGGGATAGTATTAGATCCAATAAGGAGAAATATAAAATGGCCAGAACAAGCAGTAAACCTGAGGATTGGGAGCAGTTTAGAATTCAGCAAAGGAGGACAAAGGGATTGATTAAGAAAGGAAAAATAGAGTAGGCCAGTAAGCTTGCAAAGAACATAAAAATTGACTGTAAAAGCTTCTATAGATATGTGAAGAGAAAAAGATTAGTGAAAACAAATGTGGGTTCCTTACAGTCAGAAACAGGGGAATTTATAATGGGGAACAAAGAAATGGCAAAACAATTAAATACATACTTTGGTTCTGTCTTCACAAAGGAGGACACAAATTACCTCCCAGAAATGTTGGGAACGTAGGGTCTAATGAGAAGGAGGAACTGTATGAAATCAGTATTCGTACGGAAATGGTGTTAGGGAAATTGATGGCATTGAAGGCCGATAAATCCCCAAGGCCTGATAATCTACATCCCAGAGTACTTAAGGAAGTGGCCCTAGAAACAGTAGATGCATTGCTGGTCATTCTTCAAAATTCTGTAGACTCTGGAACAGTTCCAACGGATTGGAGGGTAGTTAATGTAACCCCACTATTTAAAAAAGGCAAAGAGAAAACAGGGAATTATAGACCAGTTAGTCTGACATCAGTAGTGGGGGAAAATGCGAGAGTCCATTATAGAAGATGCAATAGCAGAGCAATTGGAAAACAATGACAGGATCGGACAAAGTCAACATGGGTTTACAAAAGGGAAATCATGCTGGACAAATCTACTGAAATTTTTTGAGAATGTAACTAGCAGAATAGACAAGGGAGAACCAGTGGGTGTGGTGTATTTGGACTTTCATAAGGCTTCCGATAAAGTCTCACAGAAGAGATAAGCATGCAAAATTAAAGCACATGGAATTGGGGGTAAGGTACTGACATAGATAGAGAACTGGTTGGTAGACAGGAAACAAAGAGTAGGAATAAACGGGTCTTTTTCCAAGTGGCAGGCAGTGACTAGTGGGGTACCGCAGGGATCAGTGCTAAGATCCCAGCTATTCACAATATATATTAATGATATAGATGAGGGAATTAAATGTAATATATCCAAGTTTGCAGATGACACAGAGCTTGGTGGGAATGGGAGCTGTGAGGAGGATGCAGAGAAGCTCCAGTGTCATTTGGACAGGTTGAGTGAGTGGGCAAATACATGGCAGATGCAGTATTATGTGGATAAATGTGAGGTTATCCACTTTGGTGGTAAAAACAGAAAGGCAGATTATCTGAATGGCGACAGATTGGGAAAGGGGGAGGTGCAGCGAGACCTGGGTGCTCTTGTGCACCAGTCGCTGAAAGTAAGCATGCAGGTGCAGCAGGCAGTTAAGAAGGCAAATGGTATGTAGGCCTTCATAGCGAGAGGATTTGAGTTCAGGAGCAAGGATGTCTTGCTGCAATTATACAAGGCCTTGGTGAGACCACATCTGGAGTATTGTGTGCAGTTTTGGTCTCCTTATCTGAGGAAGGATGTTCTTGCGATGGAGGGAGTGCAGCGAAGGTTCACCAGACTGATTCCTGGGATGGCAGGATGAAGACGTCTGACGTATTGGGTCGATTAGGCTTGTATTCGCTAGAGTTTAGAAGAATGAGAGGGGATCTCATAGAAACCTACAAAAATTCTAATAGGACTGGACAGACTAGATGCAGGAAGGATGTTCCCGATGACGGGGGAGTCCAGGACCACAGGTCACAGTGTAAGGATAAGGGGTAAGCCATTTAGGACTGAGATAAGGAGGGAATTCTTCAATGAGAGAGTGGTGAACCTGTGGAATTCTCTACCACTGAAGGCAGTTGAGACCAAATCATTAAATATATTCAAGAAAGAGTTAGATATAGTTCTTAGGGCTAAAGGGATCAAGATATATGGGGAGAAAGTGGGAACAGGGTACTGAGTTTGGATGATCAGCCATGATTGTATTGAATGGCAGTGCAGGCTCGAAGAGCCGAAAGGCCTACTCCTGCTCCTTTTTTTCTATGTTTCTAATCATTATCATTTATTTCAGTGTTTGAAAATTTAAATTAAAAGTGAAGGACATTAAGTGCTTTTAACTTCCTGGTTTGCTGTGGGTGAACACTTCAATGTGATTAGCTCTTTCCCCATTTGCTGACAACACAGCCTCTGCATGCCAAGACAGCCACTTGATTTATTCCCAGAATTTAACTGACATTGGGAAAGAGGAAAACCACACACGGTGATCTCCAGATCTTTGTAGGCAGCTTTCTTAGGATAGTAGACAGCACGATTACTTCACTATTGATCGCAAAATCCAGGCCAATACATTTTTAAGAAAACTTCAGTGAGAAATGATAATTGAAACAAAAGCTCTTTTTTTTAGTTGCACTAAAATTATTTGGCAGTAGCATGTAGAAAAAAAACTAATATGAAACCTGTTACAGAAGCGTTCAAAAGTTGGACTTTTATTTATCTTGGTTTACAACTTTGAATTGAATCTTGGCATCAGTAAATTTGAAATGGTTCTCCTTAAAGTTGAAACTTGCCTTTATAATCATGGCATAGTGTCCCAATGTCCCAGACACTGCCAACACCATCCCCGGGTATGTCCTGTCCCACCGGCAGGACAGACCCAGCAGAGGTGGCGGCACAGTGGTATAGAGGAGGGAGGGAGTTGCCCTGGGAGTCCTCAACATCGACTCTGGACCACATGAAGTCTCATGGCATCAGGTCAAACAAGGACAAGGAAACCTCGTGCTGATTCCCACCAACCGCCCTCCCTCAGCTGATGAGTCAGTACTCCTCCATGTTGAACAGCAGTTGGAGGAAGCACCGAGGGTGGCAAGGGCACAGAATATACTCTGGGTGGGGGACGTCAATGTCCATCACCAAGAGTGGCTCAGTAGCACCTCTACTGACCGAGCAGTTTGAGTCCTAAAGGACATAGCTGCTCGACTGGGTGTGCAGCAGGTGGTGAGGGAAACCAACAAGAGGGGAAAACATACTTGACCTTGTCCTCACCAATCTGCCTGCCGTAGATGCATCTGTCCATGACAGTATTGGTAGGAGTGACCACCACACAGTCCTTGTGGAGACTAAGTCCCGCCTTCACATTGAGGATACCCTCCTTCCTGTTGTGTGGCACTACCACCGTGCTAAATGGGATAGATTTCGAACAGATCTAGCAATGTAAAACTGGGCATCCATGAGGTGCTGTGGGCCATCAGCAGCAGCAGAATTGTACTCAACCACAATCTGTAACCTCATGGCCCGGCCTATCCCCCACTCTACCGTTACCGTCAAGCCAGGAGACCAACCCTGGTTCAATGAAGAGTGCAGGAGGGCATGCCAGGAGCAGCACCAGGCATACTTCAAAATGAGGTATCAACCTGGTAAAGCTACAACACAGGACTATCTGCGTGCCAAACTGCATAAGCATCATGCGATAGACAGAGCTAAGCCATCCCATAACCAACGGATCTGATCTAAGCTCTGCAGTCCTGCCACATCCAGCCGTGAATAGTGGTGGACAATTAAACAACTAACTGGAGGAGGTGGCTCCATAAATATACCCATCCTCAATGATGGGGGAGCCCAGCACATCAGTGCAAAAGATAAGGCTGAAGCATTTGTAACAATCTTCGGCTAGAAGTGCCAAGTGGATGATCCACCTTGGCCTCCTCCTGAAGACCCCAGCATCACAGATGCCAGACTTCAGCTAATTTGATTCACTCCTCGTGATATCAAGAAACGACTGAAGGCACTGGATACTGCAAAGGCTATGGGCCCTGACAATATTCTGGCAATAGTACTGAAGACCTGTGCTCCAGAACTTGCTGGGCCCCTAGCCAAGCTGTTCCAGTACAGCTACAACACTGGCATCTACCCTGCAATGTGGAAAATTGCCCAGGTATGTCCTGTACACAAAAAGCACGACAAGTTCAACCCGGCCAATTACCGCCCCATCAGTCTACTCTCAATCATCAGTAGAGTGATGGAAGGTATCAACAACAGTGCCATCAAACGGCACTTGTTTAGCAATAACCTGCTTAGTGACGCTCAGTTTGGGTTCCGGCAGGGCCTCTGACCGAGTATGGCATCAAGGAGCCCTAGCAAAACTGAGGTCAATGGGAATCAGGGGGAAAACCCTCCGCTGGCTGGAATCATACCGAGCGCAAAGGAAAATGGTTGTGGTTGTTGGAGGTCAATCATCTGAGCTCCAGGACATCACTGCAGGAGTTCCATCTTGAGCTGCTTCATCAATGACCTTCCTTCAATCAAAAGGTCAGAAGTGGGGATGTTCGCTGATGATTGCACAATGGTCAGCACCATTCGTGACTGCTCAGATACTGAAGCAGTCCGTGTAGAATTGCAGCAAGACTTGGACAGTATGCAGGTTTGGACTGATAAGTGGCAAGTAACATTTGCACCACACAAGTGCCAGGCAATGACCATCTCCAACTAGAGAGAATCTAGCCATCTCCCCTTGACATTCAATGGCATTACCATTGCTGAATCCCCCACTAACAACATCCTAGGGGCTACCATTGACCAGAAACTGAACTGGAGTAGCCATAAAAATACCGTGGCTAGAAGAGGCTAGGAATCCTGCAGCGAGTAACTCACCTCCTGACTCCCCAAAGCCTGTCCACCATCTACAAGGCACAAGTCAGGAGTGTGATGGAATACTCTCCACTTGCCTGGATGGGTGCAGCTCCAACAACACTTTAGAAGTTCGACACCATTTAGGACAAAGCAGCCCGCTTGATTGGCACCCCATATACAAACATTCGCTCCCTCCACCACCGACGCACAGTGGCAGAAGCGTGTACCATCTACAAGATGCACTGCTGCAACGCACCAAGGCTCCTTAAACAGCACCTTCCAAACCCGCAACCTCTACCAACTAGGATAAGGGCAGCAAATGCATGGGAGCACCACCTGCAAGTTCCCCTCCAAGTCACACACCATCCTGACTTGGAACTATATCACCGTTCCTTCACTGTCGCTGTGGCAAAATCCTGGAACTCCCTTCCGAACAGCATTGTGGGTGTAGTACCTACCTCCCATGGACTGCAGCAGTTCAAGAAGGCAGCTCACCACCGCCTTTTCAAAGGCAATTAGGGATGGGCAATAAATGCTGGCCTGGCCAGCGATGCCCACTTCCCAGGAATGAATAAAAAAAAGTGATCCTTTCTGTGACAGCCCATGGGTGCCACACTTAAAGCTAGATTTTTGGACTTTAAACTATTAGCAGCAAAGATGCTAAACCCCTTTACTATTTCAATAAAAGCAAAATACTGCAGATGCTGGAAATCTGAAATAAAAACAAGAAATGCTGGAAATACTCAGCAGGTCTGGCAGCATCTGTGAAGAGAGAAGCAGAGTTAACGTTTCAGGTCAGTGACCCTTCATTAGAACGGGCAAATATTAGAAATGGAATAGGTTTTAAACAAGTAAAGCAGGGGTGGGGCAAGAGATAACAAAAGAGGTGTTGATAGGACAAGGTCATAGAGAATAACTGACCAGTAGGTCATGGAGCAAAGGCAAACGGTATGTTAATGGTGTGGTGAAAGACAAAGCGTTAGTACAGAGAGGGTATTAATTGTCAGAAAAATGAATAGCCCTGGCCCCAAGCACGAACATGAAAAAAAATGGGTAGGCACAGTAGAAACAAACTAAACAAAAATAAAAAACAAACAAAATAAAAATTAAAAGGGGGCCAGTCATGCTCTGAAATTATTAAATTGAATTTAACTGAATTTAATATTTCCTCTCACTATGTTCATCCCATTTGATATTTCACATTCCTCCTCCTTAACTACAATGTCTGAATTGTCCCCCTCTTTTGTCTGTAATGATTTCATGAAGGAGAGACCAGGGTTTGTTTTCTTGTGGAGGCACACAACTGGAACATGCCAGGCAGCAAAAATGTGCTTGATCAAAGGGGCATGGAACAAGAGGAGTCAGGTGCAAGGAAGTGGGGCAGAATAATTGACAGTCACTGGCCACGCATCTCTTGTAATTTCTTGTAAGTTTTTTTTTCGTTCCTGGGATGTGCGCACCGCTGGCTAGGCTAGCATTTATTACCCATCCCTAATTGCCCTTGAGAACATAAGAATATAAGAAATAGGAGCAGGAGTAGGCCATTCGGCCCCTCAAGCCTGCCCCACCATTCAATAAGATCATGGCTGATCTGCCCCAAACCTCACTTCCTCTTTCGTGCCAGCTCCTCATAGCGCTCAACTCCCCGATATTTCAAAAATCTATCTACCTCCTCTTTAAGTACTTTAGGTGATCCAGCCTCCACAACTCTCTGGGGTAGAGAATTCCAGACATTCACAAGCCTCAGAGAAGAAATTCCTTCGCATCTCAGTTTTAAATGAGTGTCCCCTTATTCTTTAACTATGTCCCCTAGTTCGAGATTCCCCCACTAGTGGAAACATCTTCTCAACATCTACCCTGTCAAGCCCCCTTAGAATCTTGTACGTATCAATAAGATCACTGCTCATTCTTCTCAACTCTAATGAATGAAGGCCTAACCCGTTTAGCTGTCCTTGATAAGTCAACCCCTTCATCCTAGGAATCAGCCTAGTGAATCGCTTTTGAACTGCCTCCAATGCCAGTATATTCTTACAAGCTTCCATTATTTCCCGATTTATACTTTGTCCTACAGTGAGGCAACTCTTTGGGGGCCTATAGACAACTCCCACCTGTGACTTCTTCTCCTTGCCATTCCTTATTTCCACCCAAAATGATTCCACACCATGATCTATTGCACGTAATTACCACTGCACTGATCCCTTCCTTTATTAACAAAGCTACACCACCTCCTTTCCCTCTTTGCCTATTTTTCTGGAACGTCGAATACCCTTGAATATTGAGTTCCCAGTCTTGGTCACCCTGCAACCACGTCTCTGTAATTGCTATCAAGTCATATTCATTTATTTCTATTTGCGCTGTCAACTCATCTATCTTGTTACAAATGCTGCAAAGGTGGTGGTGAGCTGCCTTCTTGACCGCTGCAGTCCATGTTGAGTAGGTATATCCACAGTGCTGTTAGGAAGCGAGTTCCAGGATTTTGACCCAGCAACAGTGAAGGAATGGCGATATAGTTCCAAGTCAGGATGGTGTGTGACTTGGAGGGGAACTTGCAGTTGGTGGTGTTCCCATGCATTTGCTGCCCTTGTCCTTCTAGGTGGTAGAGGTCATGGGTTTGGAAGGTGCTGTCGAAGGAGCCTTGGTGCATTTATTGTCCATCCCTAATTGCCCTTGAGAAGGTGGTGGTGAGCTGCCTTCTTGAACCGCTGCAGTCCATGTAGGATAGGTACACCTACAGGGCTGGTAGGAAGGGAGTACCAGGATTTTGACCCAGCGACAGTGAAGGAATGGCGATATAGTTCCAAGTCAGGATGGTGTGTGGTTTGGAGGAGAACTAGCAGGTGGTGGTGTTACCATGCATCTGCTGCCCTTGTCCTTCTAGGTGGTAAAGGTCGCAGGTTTGGAAGGTGCTGTCTAAGGAGCCTTGGTGCGTTGCTGCAGTGAATCTTGTAGATGGTACACATTGCTGCCGCTGTGCGTTGGTGATGGAGGAAGTAAATGTTTGTGGATGGGATGCCATTCAAGCGGGCTGCTTTGTCCTGGATGGTGTCGAATTTCGTGAATGTCGTTGGAGCTGCACCCATCCAGGCAGATGGAGAGTATTCCATCACACTCCTGACTTGTGCCTTGTGGATGGTGGACAGGCTCTGGGGAGTCAGGAGGTGAGCTACCTGCCGCAGGATTCCTAGCCTCTGACCTGCTCTTGTAGCCATGGTATTTATATGGCTATTCCAGTTCACTTTCTGGTCAATGGTAACCACCAGGATGTTGATGTGGGGTTTTCAGCAATCGTATTGGCATTGAATGTCAAGGGGGAGATAGAGTCATAGGGTCAAAGGGCTGAATTTTACGCCATCCCAGCGGGTCGGGTGATGGCGTGGGGGCGGCGTAAAATTGAGCGGGAGGCTCCGGGAGGCCTACCCGCCCCGCTCCCGCCTCCGGTAAACTTTACGGCGGTCGGGTGGGGGAGGGGGTGGTGAGGGAAAACAGTCCGCATGCCCGTGGTCACTTAACAGCCACTTAATGGCCTTTGCCTGCCTCCACAGGTATTTTACCCGTGGTAAGCGGACTTGTTAAGAAAGTGAAAGGCTGCCAGGGGTGGCGGGGGGGGGGGGGTGGCCATGACAGTCAGGCACAGAGTGCCCAATTGAGGGCTGCCCCCCCAAAACAACCAACCACTCTAGCCCCACCAGGGCACGACCAATCTCACTAGTGACGCATGTCCAATTTACCCGAGGTCCTGACTCCATGGCGTTGGCTGGGATGCAGTCACAGCGGTGGCCACAGCTCCCGGTGGCACTGCTGAGACCAAGTGCTGCCGGCCCGATGATTGGCCAGCAGCTCACTAAGGCGGGACTTCCTCCCGCAAGCGGGTGGAAGACCCGGCTCGGGACAATTAAAGCCCAGGGACTTGTAAAATGCGGGATGGATCCCCGGGCGAGTCGGAAGCAAGTTCATCACCGCCTTTTACGTCGGTGGCGAATTCCCGTCTCCGCCTAAGGTAAAATCCAGCCCATAGAGTTATACAGTACAGAAACAGGACCTTCGGCCCATCGTGTCCATGCCAGCCAACAAGCACCTATCTATTCTAATCCCATTTTCCAGCCTTGTATACTATGGCATTTCAAGTGTTCATGTAAATACTTCTTAAACGTTGTGAGGGTTCCTGCCTTGACCACTTCTTCAGGCAGTGTGTTCCAGATTCCAATCACCCTCTGGGTGAAAAACCTTTTCCTCAAATCCCCTCTAAACCTCCTGCCCATTACCTTAAATTTATGCTCCCTGGTTATTGGCACCTCCGCAAAGGGAAAAATTTTCTTCCCATCTACACTATCTATGCTCCTCATGATTTTGTATACCTCAATCAGATCCCCCTCAGCCTTCTCTGCCCCAAGGAAAACAGCCCGAGCCTATCCAGTCTCTCTTCATAGCTAAAATGCTCCAGCCCAAGCAACATCCTGGTGAATCTCCTCTGCACCCTCTCCAGTGCAATCACATCCTTCCTATAGTGTGGTGACCAGAACTGTACACACTACTCCAGCTGTGGCCTAACCAGCGTTTTATACAACTCCATCATAACCTCCCTGCTCTTATATTCTGTGCCTCGACTAATAAAGGCAAGTATCCCATATGCCTTCCGAACCACCTTATCTACCTGTGCTGCTGCCTTCAGTGATCTATGGACAAGTACACCAAGCTCCCTCTGACCTACTGTACTTCCGAGGGTCCTACCACCCATTGTACAGTCCCTTGCCTTGTTAGTCCTCCCAAAATGCATTACCTCACACTTATCGGGATTAATTTCCATTTGCCACTGCTCTGCACATCTTACCAGCCCATCTCGATCGCCCTGTAATCGAAGGCTTTACTCTTCACTATTTACGACACCACCAATTTTCTTGTCATCTGCCAACTTACTGATCATACCCGGTTAGAACCTCTCTTGTTGGAGATGGTCACTGCCTGGCACTTGTGTGGCACAAATGTTACTTGCCACTTATCAGCGCAAGCCTGGATATTGTCCAGGTCTTGCTGCATTTCTACACGGACTTCTTCAGTCTCTGAGGAGTCGCGAATGGTGCTATCATCAGCAAACATTCCCATTTCTGACCTTATGATTGAAGGAAGGTCATTGATGAAGCACCTGAAGATGGTTGGGCCTCGGACACTACCCTGAGGAATTCCTGCAGTCATGGCCTGGAGTTCAGATGATTGACCTCCAACAACCACAACCATCTTCCTTTGCACTAGATATGACTCCAACCAGCAGAGAGTTTTCCCCCTGATCCCCAATGACTTCAGTTTTGCTAGGGCTCCTTGATGCCACACTCGGTCAAATGCTGCCTTGATGTCAAGGGCAGTCACTCTCACCTCATCTCGAGTTCAGCTCTTTTGTCCATGTTTGAACCAAGGCTGTAATGAGGTCAGGAGCTGAGTGGCCCTGGCAGAACCCAAACTGAGCTTCAGTGAGCAGGTTATTGCGAAGCAAGTGTCACTTGAGAGCACTGTCTACGAGACCGTCCATCAGTTTACTGGTGATTGAGAATAGACTGATGGGGCGGTAATTAGCCGGGTTGGACTTATCCTGCTTTTTGTGTACAGGACATACCTGGGCAATTTTCCACATTGCCGGGTAGATGCCAGTGTTGTAGCTGTACTGGAACAGCTTGGCTAGGAGTGCAGCAAGCTCTGGAGCAGTACTATTGCCGTACTGTTGTCAGGTCCCATAGCCTTTGCAGTATCCAGTGCCTTCAGTCATTTCTTGATTTTACGCAGAGTGCATCAGATTGGCTGACGACTGGCGGTGCTGGGGACTTCAGAGGAGGTCGAGATGGATTATTCACTCGGTAATTCTGACTGAAGATTGTTGCAAATGCTTCAGCCTTATCTTTTGCACTCATGTGCTGGGCTCCCCCAGCATTGAGGATGGGTATATTTATGGAGCTACCTCCTCCAGTTAGTTGTTTAATTGTCCTCCACCATTCACGACTGCACAGCTTAGATCTGATCCATTGGTTATGGGATGGCTTAGCTCTGTCTATCGCATGCTGCTTACGCAGTTTGGCTTCCAAGTAATCCTGTGTTGTCGCTTCACCAGATGGGATTTATCCTCGGATTCTCTGGGAAGCCAGGGAGGAGATTGCAGAGCCTTTGTCCTTGATCTTTATGTCGTCATTGTCGACAGGAATAGTGCCGGAAGACTGGAGAATTGCAAATGTTGTCCCCTTGTTCAAGAAGGGGAGTAGAGACAGCCCTGGTAATTATAGACCTGTGAGCCTTACTTCGGTTGTGGGTAAAATGTTGGAAAAGGTTATAAGAGACAGGATTTATAATCATCTTGAAAAGAATAAGTACATTAGAGATAGTCAGCACGGTTTTGTGACGGGTAGGTCGTGCCTCACAAACCTTATTGAGTTTTTCGAGAAGGTGACCAAACAGGTGGATGAGGGTAAAGCAGTGGATGTGGTGTATATGGATTTCAGTAAGGCGTTTGATGAGGTTCCCCACGGTAGGCTATTGCAGAAAATACGGAAGTATGGGGTTGAAGGCGATTTAGAGCTTTGGATCAGAAATTGGCTAGCTGAAAGAAGACAGAGGGTGGTGGTTGATGGCAAATGTTCATCCTGGAGTTTAGTTACTAGTGGTGTACCGCAAGGATCTGTTTTGGGGCCACTGCTGTTTGTCATTTTTATAAATGACCTGGAAGAGGGTGTAGAACGGTGGGTTAGTAAATTTGCAGATGACACTAAGGTCGGTGGAGTTGTGGATAGTGCCGAAGGATGTTGTAGGGTACAGAGAGACATAGATAGGCTGCAGAGCTGGGCTGAGAGATGGCAAATGGAGTTTAATGCGGAAAAGTGTGAGGTGATTCACTTTGGAAGGAGTAACAGGAATGCAGAGTACTGGGCTAATGGGAAGATTCTTGGTAGTGTAGATGAACAGAGAGATCTTGGTGTCCAGGTGCATAAATCCCTGAAGGTTGCTAACCAGGTTAATAGGGCTGTTAAGAAGGCATATGGTGTGTTAGCTTTTATTAGTAGGGGGGTCGAGTTTCGGAGCCACGAGGTCATGCTGCAGCTGTACAAAACTCTGGTGAGACCGCACCTGGAGTATTGCGTGCAGTTCTGGTCACCGCATTATAGGAAGGATGTGGAAGCTATGGAAAGGGTGCAGAGGAGATTTACTAGGATGTTGCCTGGTATGGAGGGAAGGTCTTACGAGGAAAGGCTGAGGGACTTGAGGTTGTTTTCGTTGGAGAGAAGGAGGAGGAGAGGTGACTTAATAGAGACATATAAGATAATCAGAGGGTTAGATAGGGTGGATAGTGAGCATCTTTTTCCTCGGATGGTGATGGCAAACACGAGGGGACATAGCTTCAAGTTGAGGGGTGATAGATATAGGACAGATGTCAGAGGTAGTTTCTTTACTCAGAGAGTAGTAAGGGCGTGGAACGCCCTGCCTGCAGCAGTAGTAGATTCGCCAACTTTAAGGGCATTTAAGTGGACATTGGATAGACACATGGATGAAAATGGAATAGTGTAGGTCAGATGGTTTCACAGGTCGGCGCAACATCGAGGGCCGAAGGGCCTGTACTGCGCTGTAATGTTCTAATTCTAACATTAATAAACTTGTAGAAAGGGTGTGTAATTGGCAAATTAACTTAATATAGAAAAGTGTGAGGTTGTAGGTACATTTTGATAGGAATAAGGGGGGGGGGGGGCACACACTTCTTGGTAAGTGTCTAAATAGGGTAGAGAGTAAAGGAATCTGCAGACTTAGATACACAAAATCACTAAAAGTAGTGACGCAGGTATCGAAACCATTAAAAAAGCAAAAAAAGCACCAGGGTTCATTTCTAGAAGGGTAGAATTGAAAAGCAGAGAAGTTGCATTAAACCTAAATAGAACCTTGGTTAAATCACACTTGGAATACTGTGAACAGTTCTGGGCTTCAGATTTTATAAAGGATATACACTGGAGGTGGTGCAAAAAAGATTTACTTGGATGATGATGGAATATTCCATCAGGAAAGATTGATCAGGCTGGGGGTCTTTTCCCTAGAAAAGACTGAGAAGTAACCTAATAGAGGTCTTTAAGATTATGAAAGGGTTTGATAGTGATGTTTCCACTTGCGAAAGAGACCAGAACTAGCGACCATAAATATAAACAAACTGTCACTAATAAATCCAACAGGGAATTCAGGAGAAACATTTTACCTAGGCAGCGGTTAGAAAGCAGAACTCGCTAGAACAAGTAGTTGCAGGGACTAACATAGATACCTTTAAAAGGTAAGGCATAAGGGGAGAAAAGGAATAGGAAAAGGTTAGATAAAGAAGGGTTGGAGGCTTCTGTGGAACATATACAGGGCTGAATGGCCTGTTACTGTAAATATTATGGTAATAGTATGTGACAAGAGCTACAAGTGTGTAGTCAGAACACTTATTCTTTCTCAGACAGACAGAAATTGACAGACCACACAATCTTTTTTTTTAAAATTCAATTTTATTGCAGTATTTTTTGCCTTTTTCAAAATTACAACAGAACAGCTACTGAGCCTAAATGGCAGAAAACAAAGGAAAACATTCCATGAGAACTGAATGAACATTACTGCTGTGTCCCGGGAAATCAGGTACACTGCACAAGCTACTTCCCAAAAGATCACTTGGTCTGTCCAATCCAACAGTAACAATATGCATTGATACAGTACCTTTTATATAGTAAATGGATACAGAGGGGAAAAAAGGGAAAAATTGAAGGGTAACAAATGCTTAGTCAAGTAGTTTGAATTTATGTAAGATCTTGAAGGTCCTGAAAAAGGCTAGTGAGTTATCGAGGTAAAGGAATTTAGGAAAATCCAAGAGAATGCGAATCAGGTGACTGATGTCATGGCTACCAATTTTTGGCAAAGCGAAGAGATGGGCACACAAGAGACTCGAGTCCTCAGTATGGAAAATTGGGAAGTGGGGGGGGGGGGGGGGGGTTGGGCAGGGCTAGTTAAGGAAATAGACAGAGGTAAGGCCCCACAGATGGATTTAAAGACAAGGATGAGAATCTTAAATGGGGAAGTCAATTTGCATAAGAGAATGCCATCTGGAATTTGTTTCCTCACTATTTTGGTAAGGATGGCAATCTTACTCTGTTACTCTGAATTCCTGTAAAGTTATCTCCAGAACTTAACTGCTGTCAGAGTGCACTACCATACATTCTCTGCCAGCTCTGCAGGATTATCAGCACAACCTTACAAATGGATTTAGCAAATGTATGTACATTTTTAAAATTGCAACAGGCTATAACCACTTCCCAAAAGTTACATAAACAGATGCTTCCCCTGCCTGCCCTGGTCACCTCCATAACTAAATGTAGCCTTGATCTGCAAGCAAAACAGTACAGATACAGTGATAGGAATTCTCACCCAAGCACTCCACAAAACAAACCAAAGCCCAGGCCATATCTCTCCTAGGTCAAGGCCAGACAAAAGAGCTAGCATGATCTTTCTACAGGCCATATTCTGTAGGAAAAGAACTTGGAACTGCTTCATAGGATGTATTTCTGTGCTCATTGCAGTTATGCCCTCTACGCTTTATTGTGTACAGGAGTATAACAAAAAAAGGGAGTAAACATCCACTGCCTGCTCTCTCCATTAAGGTGTAGAAAAGAAAAATTTCTACTAGGATCACATCGATAAAGAAATATACAGATGACACAGTCAAGTCACTTCCTTGGTACTACTGCCGGTATCACGAACAACTTCAATTTCTTCCAAGTGCAAAGAACAGGGAAATGGCAGGCAATCATTCTCTCTGCAATCTCCTTTAACATAGATTGCACATGTACCTCCAGAGGAGGCTGACCATTTGCCATGAACTCTTGGTTCCCGACCTCATTGCAGCCTTAGTCCCAAATATACACAAAAGAGCCGAATTTGAGAGGTGAGGGGTAAGTGACCGTGCAGCAATCCAAAAGATCCCGCACCGTCGGAGCACAAGTTGGCCCCTTTAAGTTACCATGCATGCATGGCTATACATAAAATGTTAAAGGGTCTGTGCACAAAATAAATTAGAAGGAACGATGCCTTTGACATCAATGCAGCACTTGATCAGGTGTGACATCAAAAAGCCGTACAGGTTGGTGTCCAAAAAAACAGTTGTCCAAATATTGGACATTTTTGAAAATATTAAGAATACTATTGTTCACCATTTGTGGCTGGATTTTAATCAGCAGAGATGGACAGAATGAAAGTCTCTTCGGAATCATGTAACTCTCAATGTGAAAATTAATTCAGGAACCTTTAAGGTTACACTAATTGGCAATCTGGCCAAGAGGGGTTACAAAGTGGCTGACATGGGAAATAGAAGAAGTGAAGTAGCAAATGCTTTTGAAGTAGTCACTGCTTTTGAAGTTTGGGCACATAGGATCTTTATAACCCTTTCATGTATCTCTTACTCATTGAATTTGGCCCAGGGTAGGCTGCCTGATTTTGTTGTCCAAAATCCAGGAAAAAACGAAATCCAGCACTGTCTTGATCCCGAGGGTGATGGAATTTGGTCATCCAACCTGTAATAAAAATGAAGTCAATGGGAATTGAGGGAAAACTCTCCAATGACTAACACGAAGGAAGATCGTTGTGGTTGATAAGAAGATGGGATCTTCACTGATGATTGAAGGGATCCAATTCCATTTTCAAGTCACCAAATAATCAAGCTGTCTATGGCTGCATGCAGTTTCTGTCTCATCTATTCAGACAATGCAACCTTCCATACTAATGCTTCCAATATGCCTTCCTTTATCCTCAAATCGAGGATTCCCCTTCCACTGTGGTTGGCAGGGCCCTCGGCCACATGCATTCTATTTCACGCATTTCTGCTTTCACCCCTTCTCTTCCCTCCCAGAACCATGAGAGGGTTCCCCTTGTCCTCACCTGTTACCCCATCAGCCTCCAAATTCAAAAGATCATCCTCCACCATTTCTGCCATCTTCAGCACAATGCCACCACCAAACACATCTTCCCATTCCCTCCCCTTTTAGCATTCCTAAGGGACTGTTATTTCCGCCACATCCCTGGTCCACTCCTCAGTCAGCCCCAACACCCTCTCCCTTTCCTACTGTATCTTTCCAGGCAAGCGCAGCACTTGCAAACACCTGCCCTTTTACCTCCTTCCTACTCACCATTCAAGGCCCCAAACATTCCGCCCGATTTACTTGTACATCTTTCAATTTAATATACTGTACTCACTGCTCATAATGAGGTCTCCTCTACATTGAGACCAGACACAGACTAGGTGACTGCTTTGCGGAGCACCTCCATTCAGTCCAAAAGCATGACCCTTAGCTTCCTGTTGCTTGTCATTTCAATTCTCTACCTTGCTACCACTCTGACCTTACTGTCCGTGGCCTGCACCAGTGTTCCAATAAAGCTCAACGCAAGTTCGAGCAACAATACCTCACATTTGAATTGGGCACATTCGAGCCTTTGGAACTCAACACGGAGTTCAACAACTTTAGATCATAATCTCTGTCCCATTTTGTTTCATTTTTTTGCTGGTTCTGTTTTTCTTTCCCCTCTTGTTTCTTTCTTAATCCCTTTGCTTCGTGTTTGGACAGCTATCCTACCACGCACACCTCATCTAGACACATCTTTTGTTTGTTTTCTTGTCCCGTTGTCACTCCCTGTGGCTTTGTACCATGAAACTTTTTGTCATTTAATCTGCCCTGCACTCTACCCTATCACAGACCTTGTATTTGTTCTTCTTCCCACCCTCCCCACTTTCACTTGCTCAAAACCAATTACATTTCTAATTTTTTTCATTTCTGACGAAAGGTCAGACCTGAAATATTAACTCTGTTTCTCTCTCCATAGATGCTGCCAGACCTGCTGAGTGTTTTCAACATTTTCTATTTTTAATGGAAAGATAAATCACTGCTCCTTCAACATCTTTAGGTCAAGATCCTGGAAATCTCTACCTACCAGCAATGTGGTGGTACCTTCATCACATCGACCGCAGCGATTCAAGGTGGTGGCTCATCACCATCTTTTCAAGAGCAATTAGAGATGAGCAATAAATGCTGGCCTTGGCAGCGACACCCAGAACCCATGATTTACTTAATTGGAAAAAAAAATTGAAGATAATGGTATCCTCATATCTATTCCTCCTTTCCATTCCACAATTTCTTCTGACTTACAAGCTACAGATGGTGTAAGCTTGCACTTCTTATAGCCCCCCCGCCCCCACACCACAACTTTACTGTTGTGCCTCTTTCCTTTAGGACACCCAAGAACTGCCACCTGGCCAGGTCATGTTATAAGACCAAGAAGAATGTTATGAGGGCACAGAGTCATTGGATTTCACACTTGCAGCCACCAGTTCAGATATAGACACTGCACATACTTGGAGGAGAGATTAGTAGTGGGACCAGCATGTGGTGTTACACTGAGCACAAGTGCACTGCAGCCAGGGCAGGGGACAAGGACAGCGCAGGTGCCAGCTTGCCGGAGAGCGAGGTCAAGCACTTGTTCTGCTGGAGAAGACTCAGATGGGGTACTTCAATGATCCAGGCTGCAGAAGGCGGCTGATGGGTGTGCATGCAAGAAAGCACGTGTTTAATGTCAAGGAGCATGTCGGAGTCCAGCACCAACCTGGCACAGGGCTTTGTGAAGAGTTTGGGGTACAACCTTCCAGCATGGAAGTGATGGCTAACCCCATCAATACAGCTGTGGACTCAACCATGATGCAGAGTCTGATGGCTGATGTCTCAGCTCCCATTAGAGCACCAGCAGCTTCCACCAGAAGTTGTGCTGCAGCAGAAGCTCAGACGTACATGCAAAGTCAGCTTGCTGCCAGGCGAACTCAGACTGCTGCCATCATGACTGTGGATACCAGTGTTCAATGCAGCTTATAGGGTGTCACAGCAGTGCAGCAATCTGCCCTAAACAGATTACTAGGACTGCGGAGACACCACCTTGGGGAACACCAATCACTGCCACTGTCAGTCAGCCAGCCAGCCCAGATTGTGGCCATCCATGCCAAGATGAAGCCGGGCCTTCTAAGCCCAGAGCTGCCAAAGGCTGTCCTCCAAAAGTCAAATGTAGTCTCTTTCACTGAAAATCAGCAGCTTTCCATCAGCCATGAGGAGCCAGAGGTCGCATTGCATAGGAGAACTAGGACAGGCAAAGACACACGGAAGACAGGTACTAAGAGAATGCACAAGGTGAAGAGTTTAAAATTTATATGCAATATGCCATTATTTCATTTATAAATTTGGTATGCAATGTTTATTTTGTATTGAGTTTTATTTTTGCACTGTGACCAAGAGGACAATCAGATGGTCAGTGACAGTGGAAAAATAAGGAATGAGGTACTGTTGGGTGAATGGGGAATTGGAGTTTAGGTTCGTGGTATCACTTTGAATTAGTTCATGTATAGCCTAGGCAGGAAGTGGCTGCCTAGACTGTCACCTCACTTCCTCTTCTCCCACCTCCTACTCAGCCTCTTGCCTGATAGGTGGGGGCAAGAGCTGTCCCGTCATGATGGCAAGGTTATGAGGCATGCAGCATAAGAACCATGTGTCTGGAGACTAGCTCAGCCAAGTGCTGAAGGGCTCCTCCAGGGCAGTTCAGGCAGCAAAATCATTGCTTCAGAATGCCAATGCTCTGCTCTATCAAATTTCTTGTGAACAAAGAAAATTACAGCACAGGAACAGGCCCTTTGGCCCTCCAAGCCTGCGCCGATCCAGATCCTCTATCTAAACCTGTCGCCTATTTTCTAAGGGTCTGTATCTCTTGGCTTCCTGCCCATTCATGTATCTGTCCAGATACATCTTAAAAGATGCTATCGTGCCCGCGTCTACCACCTCCGCTGGCAACGCGTTCCAGGCACCCACCACCCTCTGCGTAAAGAACTTTCCACGCATATCCCCCCCTAAAAGCTTTTGCCCTCTCACTTTGAACTCGTGACCCCTAGTAATTGAATCCCCCACTCTGGGGGGAAAAAGCCTCTTGCTATCCACCCTGCCTATACCTCTCATGATTTTGTACACCTCAATCAGGTCCCCCCACTCAACCTCCGTCTTTCTAATGAAAATAATCCTAATCTACTCGACCTCTCTTCATAGCTAGCGCCCTCCATACCAGGCAACATCCTGGTAAACCTCCTCTGCACCCTCTCCAAAGCATCTACATCCTTTTGGTAATGTGGCGACCAGAACTGCACGCAGTATTCCAAATGTGGCCGAACCAAAGTCTTATACAACTGTAACATGACCTGCCAACCCTTGTACTCAATGCCCCGTCCGATGAAGGAAAGCATGCCGTATGCCTACTTGACCACTCTATTGACCTGCGTTGCCATCTTCAGGGAACAATGGACCTGAACACCCAAATCTCTCTGTACATCAATTTTCCCCAGGACTTTTCCATTTACTGTATAATTCACTCTTGAATTGGATCTTCCAAAATGCATCACCTCGCATTTGCCCGGATTGAACTCCATCTGCCATTTCTCTGCCCAACTCTCCAATCTATCTATATTCTGTGACAGTCCCCTTCACTATCTGCTACTCCACCAATCTTAGTGTCGTCTGCAAACTTGCTGATCAGACCATCTATATTTTCCTCCAAATCATTTATGTGTATCACAAACAACAGTGGTCCCAGCACGGATCCCTGTGGAACACCACTGGTCACACGTCTCCATTTTGAGAAACTCCCTTCCACTGCTACTCTCTATCTCCTGTTGCCCAGCCAGTTCTTTATCCATCTAGCTAGTACACCCTGGACCCCATGCGACTTCACTTTCTCCACCAGCCTACCATGGGGAACCTTATCAAACGCCTTACTGAAGTCCATGTATATGACATCTACAGCCCTTCCCTCATCAATCAACTTTGTCACTTCCTCAAAGAATTCTATTAAGTTGGTAAGACATGACCTTCCCTGCACAAAACCATGTTGCCTATCACTGATAAGCCCATTTTCTTCCAAATGGGAATAGATCCTATCCCTCAGTATCTTCTCCAGCAGCTTCCCTACCACTGACGTCAGGCTCACCTGTCTATAATTACCTGGATTTTCCCTGCTACCCTTCTTAAACAAGGGGACAACATTAGCAATTCTCCAGTCCTCCGGGACCTCACCCGTGTTTGAGGATGCTGCAAAGATATCTGTTAAGGCCCCAGCTATTTCCTTTCTCGCTTCCCTCAGTAACCTGGGATAGATCCCATCCGGACCTGACAACTTGTCCACCTTAATGCCTTTTAGAATACCCAACACTTCCTCCCTCCTTATGCCGACTTGACCTAGAGTAATCAAACATCTGTCCCTAACCTCAACATCCGTCATGTCCCTCTCCTCGGTGAATACCGATGCAAAGTACTCGTTTAGAATCTCACCCATTTTCTCTGACTCCACGCATAACTTTCCTCCTTTGTCCTTGAGTGGGCCAATCCTTTCTCTAGTTACCCTCTTTCTCCTTATATATGAATAAAAGGCTTTGGGATTTTCCTTAACGCTGTTTGCTCAAGATATTTCATGACCCCTTTTAGCCCTCTTGATTCCTCATTTTAGATTGGTCCTACATTCCCGATATTCTTTCAAAGCTTCGTCTTTCTTCAGCCTCCTAGACCTTATGTATGCTTCCTTTTTCCTCTTCGCTAGTCTCACAATTTCGCCTGTCATCCATGGTTCCCTAATCTTGCCATTTCTATCCCTCATTTTCACAGTAACAGGTCTCTCCTGCACGCTAATCAACCTCTCTTTAAAAGCCTCCCACATATCAAATGTGGATTTACCTTCAAACAGCTGCTCCCAATCTACATTCCCCAGCTCCTGCCGAATTTTGGTATAGTTGGCCTTCCCACAATTTAGCACTCTTCCTTTCGGACCACTCTCGTCTTTGTCCATGAGTATTCTAAAACTTACGGAATTGTGATCACTATTCCCAAAGTAGTCCCTTACTGAAACTTCAACCACCTGGCCGGGCTCATTCCCCAACACCAGGTCCAGTATGGCCCCTTCCCGAGTTGGACTATTTACATACTGCTCTAGAAAACCCTCCTGGATGCTCCTTACAAATTCTGCTCCATCTAGACCTCTAACACTAAGTGAATCCCAGTCAATGTTGGGAAAATTAAAATCTCCTATCACAACCACCCTGTTGCTCCTACATCTTTCCATAATCTGTTTACATATTTGTACCTCTATTTCACGCTGTTGGGAGGCCTGTAGTACTGCCCCAACATTGTTACCGCACCCTTCGTATTTCTGAGTTCTGCCCATATTGCCTCACTGCTCGAGTCCTCCATAGTGCCTTCCTTCAGCACAGCTGTGATATCCTCTTTGACAAGTAATGCAACTCCTCCACCCCTTTTACCTCCCTCTCTATCCCGCCTGAAGCATCGATATCCTGGGATATTTAGTTGCCAATCGTGCCCTTCCCTCAACCAAGTCTCAGTAATAGCAATAACATCATACTCCCAGGTACTAATCCAAGCCCTAAGTTCATCTGCCTTACCTATTACACTCATTGCATTAAAACAAATGCACCTCAGACCACCAGTTCCTTTGCGTACATCATCTGCTCCCTGCCTACTCTTTCCCTTAGTCACGCTGACTTCATTATCTGGTTCCTTACAGGTTTTAGTTACTACCTCCTTACTGTCCACTGACCTCCTCATTTGGTTCCCATCCCCCTGCCACATTAGTTTAAACTCTCCCCAACTGCGTTAGCAAAAGCATGACTCTCCAATATGCATGCTACGCACCTTTACATGGGTTGCAAACTGGAGTCACGAATCATGTTGTCAGCAGATAGACCTCGTCACCCAGCAGCCACCCTTTGGCTTGCCATGGTGGCTGTAATACAACTGGCACAGTGGATTGCTGCAGAATGATGACATCATGGATGATGCACTGCGTATGTTTGCACATCCGCTGGACGTTGAGAGAGTGGAATCCCTTTCTGTTCTGGTACATGTCAGAGTTGACAAGCAGCGCCCGCAAAGCAATGTGAATGCAATCAATGGTATCCTGCACGATGAGGAAACCAGCAAACCTTGCAAAGCTTGTGCTTGCTCCTTCTGCTCGACTCTGGCAAGAGGGAATGAAAAGTTAGCTTTCTTGAGCTAGAGAGTCTCAGTGACCTCCATTATCTAACAGTGACAAACTGAAAGATGTTGCGATTATCTCTAGTGCCAGGCTAGAAGTAGCCTAACGCATAAAAGATCATAGCCATGGTCATCTTCACAGCCACTGGCAATGCGGTACTTGCCCTGATCTGAAGTTGGAGTTCTGGCTGCAGCAGGTGGCAGAGTTCAGTAAGGATCTCCTTGGTGAAGGGCAGATGCATCACAGACTGTAACTCGCTGAGATTCATGGAGGACAATTGCTCCCTGACACCTGTCAGTAGATATGGTCTCCTGCAAGAGCCCTTCTCCCACTCTCCTCTCTTCTACCAACTTGCTCTGCTCTGTGTGGCCTCGGTTCATTCCGCCCATCATGCTCTATTTCAACAGGAAGGTCTACTATTGCATCTATGTCTGGGAGACACCGTTTTGTGTAGAAGCCTTGAAGTCAGCAAAAGGTACTTCAGCACTTGTCCTAAAACATGAAACAATTATGGAAAGCACTAAAATCTCATAGAATTGTAGCAACAGCCAGAAGACAACGAACCAACAGCAAACATGCAAGCTGATGATCCCTTT
Source organism: Heterodontus francisci (assembly GCF_036365525.1). NCBI lineage: Eukaryota > Metazoa > Chordata > Chondrichthyes > Heterodontiformes > Heterodontidae > Heterodontus > Heterodontus francisci. The sequence goes on from NC_090375.1 coordinate 46,353,542, forward strand.
AAACAGTCAGGGGTCCTTCCTGGTGCTTGACATGTGTACAGGCTGTGGGAGGCTTAAGAGAGGGTGTCATCAGGAGCACTAAACTGCAAAATGGCAGCGCTGGCATCAAATGCTGACTGGTGTTATGGTCTGCCTGCTCTTTGTACTTCCCCCAGACATTAACTATGTGCATGAAAACACCTTTACAAAGATGGGGTCCGTGGTACTTCGCTTCAGAAGTGTGCGCATGCTGCAGACAGCATTGTGGATCCCCAAGGCCACTCGAAGAACCCCAAAAACTGGGTGCTACCAAGCCTAATTTCTCACCCATTATGTCCACACACCACAAAGCACCGCAAGTAGCTTGCCAAGTACTGTACATTATGCATTCTTACTTGCCGAGTCCAATGTTTGTTGAAGAAGGATTTCACAACAAAGAACTCAAAAATATTTTAAGTAATCGAGAATGATAGGCCACCTTGTTGAAATACCCATAGAGGAATATATCCATGTATTACGTTTATGCCAACTGTCTGAAAACAACAGCTGTTCTTGGGTATTGCCAGAAACCTACGTTAGATATGCTCCAAGGAACTGGAAGTGGGTAATGTAAATTTAAATCCAAATTTATGCATGGCTGCTCTGATTACTAAATATTGGGGCTTTATTCAGTTATTGAATTACAGCTGTCACAACTAACAAGCCAAAATTATAGGACCACAATTTCTCCAAAAATATACAATTTAATATTTACAGATACAAACAAAGCTCCACTAATTGCAATGAAACAAAGGTATTTTATACCAATGTAAATTGCTAAGGTACCTTATTTATTGCTAAGGTACCTTATTTATGGAGTATAATTGTTTGGCCCAGTGGTAGTACTCATACCTCTCGAGTTAGAAGTCGTAGGTTCAAGCCCCACTCCAGGACTGGAGCATTATTCTAAGTTAACACTTGATGTGCATTCTTTTGGAAGTACTGGGAAGGGCTAACAGAAGGCAGGGAAATGATTAATTCTCAGTTGCATCTATAAAGAAGTATGGAAATGGATTTGGAGCTCTCACTGATGCTCAGTTTGAATTCTGCCAAGAGTACTTAGTTCCAAACCTCATTACAGCCTTGGTCTGAACATGAACAAAAAGAGCTGAATGCCAGAGGTAAGGGGTCCTTGATATCAAAGCTGTATCGAACAAAGTGTGGCACCAAGGAGTCCTAGTAAACTTGAAGTTAGTGTGAAACAGGGAGAGCGCTCCACTGGCTGGAGTGATACCTAGCAAAGAAAGGTGGCTGTGTTTGTTGAAGGCTGATCATCTCAACCCCAGGACATCGCTGCAAGCATTCCTCAAGGCAGTGTCCTAGGACCAACCATCTCAGCTACTTCATTAATAACCTTCCCTCCATAAGGCCAGAAGTGGCAATGTTCCCTGAGGATTGTACAGTGTTCAGTTCCATTCATAACTCCTCTGATACCAAGCAGTCCATGCCTGCATGCAGCAAAACCTGCACAACGTTCATTCAGGCTTGGGTTGATTAAGTGGCATGTAACATCAACAGAATCATAGAATGGATACAGTAGAGAATGAAGCCATTCGGTCCAACATGTCGGTGACAGCTCTCTGCAAGAGCAACTCAGCTAGTCCCACTCCCCCACCCTTTTCCCATGGCCCTGCAAATGTCTCTTCAGCTGTTTATCCAAATCCCCTTTGAAAGCCACGATTGAATCTGCCTCCACCCCACTTGCTGGCAGTGCACTCCAGATCCTAACCACTCATTGCATTTCAAATGTTTTCCTCATATTGCAGTTGTTTCTTTTACCAATCAACTTAAACCGGTGTCCTTTTTCAAAAAAAAAAATCAGTCATGCAATTTGAGCATTGCTGACAAGGCCATCATTTATTGACCATCCCCAATTGCCCTCGAGAAGGTGGTGGCAAGCCTATTTCTTGAACCACTGCAGTCCATGTGAGGTAGGTACACCCACAATGCCATTAGGGAGGGAGTTCCATGATTTTGATCCAGCGACAGTGAAAGAATGGCAATATAGTTCCAAGTCTGAATGGTATGTGATTTGGTGGTTGTGGTTTCCATGCACCTGCTGCCCTCGTCCTCTAAATGGTAGAGGCCGTGGGTTTGGAAGGTGCTATCAAAGGAGCCTTGGCAAGTTGCTGCAGCGCATCTTGTACATGGTACACATTGGTGCCACTGTGTGCTGGTGGTGAATGGGGTGACCATCAAGTTGACTGCTTTGTCCTGCAGGATGTCGAGCTTCGAGTGTTGCTGGAGCTGCACTCATCCAGCCAAGTGGAGAGTATTCCATCACACTCCTGACTTGTGTCTTGTAAATGGTGGACATACTTTGGGAGTCAGGAGGTGAGTTACTTGTTCCAGAATTCCCAACATCTAACCTGCTCTTGGAGTCACCGTATTTATATGGCTGATCCATCTCGGTTTCTAGTCAACAGTATTCCCAAGGATGTCAGCAATGGGGGATTCAGCGACAGTAATGCCGTTGAATATCAAGGGGAGATGGTTACATCCTCTCTTGTTGGAGATGGTCATTGCTTAGTACTTTTTTACTACCCTTCTGAACTTTCTATATTCAGCCTGATTCTCACACAAAGGTGCCAGGCATTGACCATCTTCAACAACAGAGAATCTAATTACCTCCCTTGATGTTCAACAGCATTATCATCACTAAATTCCCTCACTATCAACATCCCAGGGGGTCACCATTGACCAGAAACTTAACTGGACTTGCCACATAAACACTGACAACAAGGGCAGGTCAGAGACTGGGTATTCTGCAGTGATCTATAAAGGCGCAAGTCAAAATGTGCTGTAATACTCTCCAACACAAAAGCAAAATACTGCAGAAGCTGGAAATCTGCGCAGGAACACAAAGAACTGGGAGTTTACATACATACATCTTTGAAGGTTGCAAAGCTGTTAAAAACAAATACAGGTTGGCATCATAAATAAAGTCAAAGTACACAAGCAAGGAAGTCTTATAAATCACTGGTTAGGCTTCAACAAAAATAATGTGTCCTACTCTAGGCACAACACCTTAGGAAGGCCTTGGAGAGGGTGCATAGGAGATTCCCAGAATATCATCAGGATTGAGGGATTACAGTTATGGGAAGTAACTAGAGAAACTGGGATTATTCTTTGCATAGGATACACGGCGCAGAAGCAGGCCATTCTGCTCATCCAGTCCATTCGAGCTTCCTCCCATTTTCCTCATCTAAATTCATCATCGTAACTCTCTATTCCCTTCTCCCCGATATGCTTTTCTTGCTTCGGCTTAAATGCATCTGTAACCTCTTGGCCCAGCGTATCCCCCACTCTACCATTACCATCAAGCCAGGGGACCTGGTTCAATGAACAGTGCAGGAGGGCATGCCAAGAGCAGCACCAGGCAAACCTCAAAAATGAGGCGTCAACCTGGTGAAGCTACAACACAGGACTACTTGCATGCCAAACAGCGGAAGCAACATGCAATAGACAGGGCTAAGCGATCCCACAACCAACGGATCAGATCAAAGCTCTGCAGTCCTGCCACATCCAGTCGTGAATGGTGGTAGACGATTAAACAACTGAAAGGAGGAGGAGGCTCCACAAACATTCCCATCCTCAACGATGGGGGAGGTGAGATCAGTGCAAAAGACAAGGTTGAAGCATTTACATCCATCTTCAGCCAGAAGTGTCGAGTGGATGAACCATCTCAGCATTCTCCTGAGCTCCCCAGCATCATAGATGCCACTCTTCAACTAATCTGATTCACTCCACATGATACCAAGAAATGGCTCAAGGCAATAGCTATTGCAAAGGCTATAGGTCTTGACAACCTTCCGGCAATAGCACTAAAGACTTGTGCTCCAGAACTAGCCGCACCCTCTAGCCAAGCTGTTCCAGTACAGCGACAACACTGACATCTACCTGGCAAATGTGGAAAATTGCCCAAATATGTCTTGTGCACAAAAAGCAGGACAAATCCAAACTGGCCCATTACCGCCCTATCAGTCTATTCCCAATCAACAGCAAAGTGATGGATGAGGCTGTTGACAGTGCTATCAAGCAGCTATTTCCTCAGCAATAACCTGCTCATTGACGCTCAGTTTGGGTTCCACCAGGGCCACTCAGCTCTGATCTCATTACAGCCTTGGTCCAAACGTGGACAAAAGAGCTGAACTCCAGAAGTGAGGTGAGAGTGACTGCCCTTAACATCAAAGCAGCATTTGACCAAGTATGGCATCAAGGAGCCCTAGCAAAACCTTCCCTCCATCATAAGGTCAGAAGTGGGGATGATCACTAATGATTGCACAACCTTCATCACCATTCATGATTCCTCAGATACTGAAGCAAACCATGTCCAGATGCTGCAAGACCTGGACAACATCCAGGCTTGGGCTGATAAGTGGCAAGTAACATTTGCGCCACACAAGTGCCAGGCAATATCCGTCTCAAACAAGAGAGAATCTAACCAACTCGCCTTGAAATTCAATGACATTACTATCACTGAATCCCCCCACTATCAACATCCTGGCAGTTACCATGGACCAGAAACTGAACTGCACCAGCCATATATATACCGTGACTACAAGAGCAGGTCAGAGGCTGGGAATTCTGCGTTGAGTAACTCACCTCCTGACTCCCCAATGTCTATCCACCATCTACAAGGCATAAGTCAGAGGTGTGATGGAATACTCTCCTCTTGCCTGGATGAGTGCTGCTCCAAAAACACTCAAGAAGCTCGACACCATCCAGAATGAACTAGTCCAATTGATTGGCACCTCATCTACCACCTTCAACATTCACTCCCTTCACCACCGACGAGCAATGGCAGCAATGTGTACCATCTACAAGGTGCACTGCAGCAACTCACCAAGGCTCCTTCGCCAGCACCTTCCACCTCTACCATCTAGAAGGACAAGGGCAGAAGATGCAGGAGACCACCACCACCTGCAAGTACCCCTCCAAGCCACACACCATCCTGACTTGAAACTATATTGCTGTTCCTTCACTGTCACTGGGTCAAAATCCTGGAATTCCCTTTTTAACAGCACTGGTGTAGTACCTACAACCCAAGGACTGCAGCGGTTCAAAAAGGCAGCTCACCATCACCTTCTCAAGGGCAATTAGGGATGGCCAATAAATGCTGGCATAGCCAGCAATGCCCACATCCCCCAAATGAGTTTTTAAAAAATCTATGCTATTCACCTCAACCATGTCCTGTGGTAGCGAGTTCCACATTCTCACCACACTTTGCGTAATGACATTTTTTCTGAATTCCCTGTTGGATTTCTTGGTGACTATCTTATATTGATAGCCTCCACAAGTGGAAGCATTCTCTCTCCATCCACTTTATCAAAACCTTTCACAATTTTAAAGACCTTTATTAGGTTATTCCTCAGCCTTCTTTTTTTTTCCCAAAAGAGATCAAGCCTGTTCATCCTTTCCTGATCTGTACATCTACACATTTCTGGTTTGATCCTTGGAAACATTCTCTGCATCCTCTCCAGTGCCTCTATATCATTTTTATAATAGTGCAACCTGAACTGTACGCAGTACTCCAAGTGTGGTTTAACTAAGGTTCGATACAGGTTTAGCATAACTTCCCTACTTTTCAATTATACCCCTCTAGAAATAAAGCCTCGTGCTTGGGTTGCTTTTTTTGTGTCCTTACTAACCTGTGACGCAACTTCTGGTGATTGGTGTATTTGTACTCCTTGATCACTTTGTTCCTCTACCCCACCTAAACTCGCACCTTCCAAGTGATCTCCCTATTCTGCCTACCAAAATGAACTACCTAACATTTATCTGTGTCAAACTTCATTTGCCAATTAATTGACCATTCTGCAAGTTTATTAATGTCCTCCTGCAGTTTGTTGCAGTCCTGTTCAGTACTGATTATCCCTCCCCAATTTGGTGTCATCTGCAAATTTAGAAATTGTGTTTTTGATTCCAATGTCTAAATCGTTAATGTAAATTGTGAACAGCAGTGGTCCCAGCACGGATTCTTGTGGAACACCACTTCCCACCTTCTGCCAATCTGAATAACTACCCTTCTCTCCCACTCACTGCTTTCTGTCTTAAAGCCAGCTGGCAATTCATCTGACTCTGCATTCTCTGGCCTTATTCGTTAATCTATTACGGGACACTTTATTGAAGACATTTTGAAAATCTAGATAAATTATATCTACTGCATTACCATTATCTACTCTCTCTGTTACCTCCGGCAGCAGCCACCGCTTCCACAGAAAGGCCTGACGCTGTCCACTTAAGTGCCTAATTAGCACTTGATTTGGCAGGCCTTCCCCAGAGGAGGCGACATGGGGATCTCGCTGGCATTTTTGCCAGTGGTCGATGCCCCTGTCGCCAAGACAACATCCCAGCCAATGGCTTCAGTCCTCCTAATATCTAGTTTGAGGAAATTTCTGCTCATTCAGCACAAAAAGCAGGACACATCCAACCCAGCCAATTACTGCCCAATCTACTCCCAATCATCAGCAAAATGATGGACCCCATCGACAGTGCTATCAAGCTGCACTTGCTCAGCAATAACCTGCTCAATTTGGGTTCCACCAGGATCATTCAGCTCCTGACCTCATTACAGCCTTGGCCAAACATGGATAAAAGAGCTGAACTCCAGAGATGAGGTGAGAGTGATATCAAGGCAGCATTTGACAGAGTGTGGCATCAAGGAGCCTAGCAAAACTGGAGTCAATGGAAACCAGGGGGAAACTCTCCCCTGGCTGGAGTCATATATATGACAAAGGAAAATGTTGTGGTTGTTGAAGGTCAATCATTTCAGACCCAGGACATCACTGCAGGAGTTCCTCAGGGTAGTATACTAGGCCCAACCATCTTCAGCTACTTCATCAATGACCTCCTCTCCATCACAGTTGTCAGATGCACCCTTTTTCTGTTTCTTCTTACTCTCCATCTCTTTCATTATAGACATAATTGCTCTGGAGAGAGTACAGAGGAGATTTACAAGAAAGTTGCCAGGGCTCGAAAGTTGCAGCTATGAGGAAAGATTGGATAGGCTAGGGTTGTTTTCCTTAGAGTCATAGAGTTATACAGCACAGGAACAGGCCCTTCATCTCACCGTGTCCGCGCCGGCCACCAAGCCTATCTATTCTAGTTCCATTTTCCAGCACTTGGCCCGTAGCCTTGTATGCTACGGCATTTCAAGTGCTCATCTAAATACTTCTTAAATGTTGTGAGGGTTCCTGCCTCGACCACCCCTTCAGGCAATGTGTTCCAGATTCCAATCACCCTATGGGTGAAAAAAATTTTCCTCAAATCCCCTCTAAACTTCCTGCCCCTTGCCTTAAATCTGTGCCCCCGATTATTGACACCTCCGTTAAGGGAAAATGTTTCCTCCTATCTACGCCCCTCATAATTTTGTATAGCTCAATCAGGTGTCCCCTCAGCCTTCTCTGCTCGAAAGGAAAACAACCCTAGCCTATTCAGTCTCTATGCATAGCTGAAATTCTCCAGCCCAGGCAACATCCTAGTGAATCTCCTCTGCATCCTCTCCAGTGCAATCAAATCCTTCCTATAGTGTGACAACCAGAATTATACACAGTACTCCAGCTGTGGCCTAACTAGCTTTTTATACAGCTCCATCATAATCTCCCTGCTCTTACATTCCAAGCCTCGGCTAATAAAGGCAAGTAGCCCATATGCCTTCCTAACCACCTTCAGTGATCTATGGACAAGTACACCAAGATCCCTCTGACCCGCTGTACTTCCTAGGGTCCTACCATCCATTGTATATTCCCTTGCCTTGTTAGTCCTCCCAAAATGCATCACCTCACACTTCTCGGGATTAAATTCCATTTGCCACTGCACTGCCTTTCTTACCAGCCCATCTATATCATCCTGTAATCTAAGGCTTTTCCTCCTCACTATTTACGATACCACCAATTTTCGTGTCATCTGCGAACTTACTGATCATACCTCCTATATTCACGTCTAAATCATTAATGTGCACTACAGACAGCTAGGGTCCCAGCACCGACTTCTGCGGTAGACCACTGGTCATAGGCTTCCAATCGCAAAAACAACCCTCGATCATCACCCTCTGCGTCCTTCCACTAAGCCAATTTTAGATCCAATTTGCCAAATTGCCCTGGATCCCATGGGCTCTTACCTTCTTGACCAATCTCCCATGCTGACCTTATCAAAAGCCTTACTGAAGTTCATGTAGACTACATCAACTGCTTTACCCTCATCTACACACCTAGTCACATCCTCAAAAAAATTAAATCAAATTTGTTAGACCTCTCTCCCTGACAAAGCCATGCTGACTATCCTTGATTAATCCCTGTCTCTCCAAGTGGAGATTAATCCTGTCCCTCAGATGTTTTTCCAATAGTTTCCCTACCACTAATGTTAGACTCACTGGCCTTTAATTACCTGGTTTATCCCTACTACCCTTCTTGAATAATGGTACCACATTCGCTGTCCTCCAGTCCTCTGGCACTACTCCTGTGGCCAGAGAGGATTTGAAAATTTGTGTCAGAGCCCCTGCAATCTCCTCTCTTGCCTCACACAGCAGCCTGGGATACATCTCATCTGGGCCTGGGGATTTATCCACTTTTAAGCCTCCTAAAACCACTCAAGTATATCACAATCCCCCTCCCCAATTTCTACACCTACACTGTCCTGCTCCATAGTGAACACAGATGAAAAGTAATCATTTAAAACCTCACCTACGTCCTCTGGCTCCACACACAGATTGCCACTTTGGTCCCTACTCTTTCCCTGGTTGTCCTCTTGCCCTTAATATACTTATAAAATGCCTTGGGATTTTCCTTTATCTTGCCCGCCAGTGTTTTTTCATGCCCCCTCTTCGCTCTTCTAATTACTTTTTTAATTACCCCACTACACTTTCTATACTCCTCTAGGGCCTCTGCTGTTGTTAGTGCTCTGAATCTGCCATAAGCCTCCTTTTTTTCCCTTATCCAATCCTCTATATCCCTTGACTTCCAGGGTTCCCTGGACTTACTGGTCCTACCCCTCACCTTTACAGGAAAATGCTGCCCCTAAATTCTCACTGTTTCCTTTTTGAATGACTCTCACTGGTCTGACGTAGACTTTCCTACAAGTAGCTGCTCCCAGTCCACTTTGGCCAGATCTTGTTTTGTCATATTAAAATCGGCCTTCCCCCTATTCAGACCTTTATTTCCAGTCCATCTTTGTCCTTTTTCATAACTACCTTAAATCTTAGAGTTATGGTCACTATCCCTGAAATGCAATCCTTAGAACAGGGGAGGCTGAGGGGGTGACTTATTTGAGGGGTACAAAATTATGAGGGGCCTAGATAGAGTGGACAGGAAGGACCTGTTTCCCCTGACAGAGAGGTCAATTACCAGGGGGCACAGATTTAAGGTGATTGGTAGAGGATCAAACCTTTTCACCCAGAGGGTGGTGGGTGTCTGGAATTCACTGCCAGGAACGGTGGTGGAGGTAGAAATCCTCAATTCTTTTAAAAAGGTACCTGGACATGCACCTGTGGTGCTGTAACCTGCAAGGCTACGGACCAGGTGTTGGAAGGTGGGATTAGATTAGGCGGCTAGTTTTTTTGGCCAGCACAGACATGACGGGCTGAATGGCCTCCTTCTGTGCAGCAATTTTTCTATGGTTCTATAGTAGTGGTGAACAGTTGTTTTTCCAAACTGGAGAAAAGTATACAGTGGGATTCCACAGAGGATGGCTGCTTTTCTCTCTCTCTCTAAATTTTAATGATCTAGACTTGGGTGTACAAGACATAAATTCAAAATTTGCAGATTACAGAAAACTGGGAAGAACGGTGAGGAGGATAAATGATAAACTTCAAGAAGACACAAACAGGCTGGTAGAATGGGTGGGCACATAGCAGATGAAATTTAAGGCAGAAAAGTATGAAGTGATGCATTTTAGTTGGCTGAATGAGGAGAGGCAGTATAAAATGAAGGATGCAATTCTGAAAGGGGATGCAGGAACTGGGAGCTGAAGGTATCAGGGCAGGTTGAGAAAGTGGTTAAAAAGGCATATGGGATCCTGCGTTCTATAATGAGGGGCATAAAAGAATGTGTCTAATTATGGGCACCACATTTTAGGAAGGATGCGAAGGATTTAGAGACTATGTCGAAAAGATTTACAGAAATGGTTGCAGGGTTGAAGGACTTCAGTTAAATGGATAGATAGGAAAACAGCCCAAGATTTTCCACACAGCGGAGAAGGTTGAGAGGAAATTTGATAGAAGTGTTCAAAATCATGAGGGATGTAAACAGGGTAGATCAAGAGAAACTGTTCCCATTGGCAGAGGTGTCAAAAACCGAAGGACACTGGTGTAAAAAGGTGAATGGCAAAAGAACTATTAGCGACATGAGGAAAAACCTTGTTATGCAGCAAGTGGTTAGGATCTGGAATACACTGCCTGAGAACGTGGTGGAGGTTTATTCAATCGTGGCTTTTGAAAGTGAATTTGATAACCACCCGAAGAAAAAACATTTGCAGGGCTATGAGGTAAAGGCTGGGGAGTGGGACTTGCAGAGATCCGGCACAGACACAACAGGCCAAATGGCCTTCTATTGTGCTGTATCTATTCTATAATTCTGTGACAGTGATCACAGATAAGAATTTGCTTGGAGTGAAACATATTCCTTGAAAATTGCCACAGATTTTTTTTTTCAAACTGTCATTTTAGAAAAAGTGTAAGAAATTGCACAGGAGTACATATGTTCTCCCAATATTTTCTCTCCTCAAATCCTGAGGGCACTGACCTTTTGCTTTGGTCCAGTTCCAGGTACAACAGTCAATCTGACCGATAGTATCTCAGTGAAGTAGCATTTATTTATTTCAAATATAAACAGAAAAAGCGAGAAGTGCTCAACAGGCCAGACGACAGCTGTGCAGAAAGTAAGTTCACGTTTCAGGTCTGACCTGTCGTCAGAAGCAGAAAACGTTATAGGTGTAACAGGTTTTAAATACTTACAAGTACAGGGAAAGGGGATGGGTGGGGTTGGGGGTGCAAAACAGAATGGAATGTCTGCGATAACATGCCCTTTCCCCACACCTGCATTTGTTTAAAGCTTGTTACATATGCACCGTTTTCCTGTTCTGACACAAGGTCACAGACCTCAATAATGTCAACACTGTTTCTCTCTCCACAGATGCTGCCTGGTCTGCTTTTCCAGCATTTTCTGTTTATATATCAGATCTGCAGCAGTATTTTTAATATTTATTTCAATCTATTTAACAGAAGGAGCGTTACAGTCAAGACCAATCGAATAGTCCTCACCCAACATCCCAAAGACATGCACTTCGAGCAGCAATCGCTGGCTAGTTTTTAAAAATTCTTTTATGGGATATGGGCATCGTTGGCAAGGCCAGCATTTGTTGCCCATCCTAATTGCCCTAGACATCTGAGTGGCTTGCTAGGGCATTTCAGAGGGCAGTTAAAAGTCAACAAAGATTGCTGTGGGTCTGGAGTCACATGTAGGCCAGACCACCTAAGGACGACAGATTTCCTTCCCTAAAAGGACATTAATGAACCAGATGGGTTTACGGCAATCAATGATAATTTCATGGCACCATTACTGAGACTAGCTTTCAAATCCGGATTAATCGAATTTATTAATTAATTGAATTTAAATTCCACCAGCTGTCGTGGTGAGATTTAAACCTGTGTGCCCAGAGCATTAGACTGGATTACTAGTTCAGTGACATTACCACTATGCCACCATCTTCCCAATAATAATAATAATAAAGGTTTTTCCTCTCCCCAAATCAGGGCACTGGTGCTACTACAATACTACCTCCATTGAAATCAACTCTTTAGTAAAGTACGGAAAGTCCTCATCAGGGAACTCCGCTTTGCTGACGATGCTGCTTTAACATCTCACACTGAAGAGGGTCGGCAGAGTCTCATCGACAGGTTTGCGGCTGCCTGCATCGAATTTGGCCTAACCATCAGCCTCAAGAAAACAAACATCATGGGACAGGACGTCAGAAATGCTCCATCCATCAATATTGGCGACCACGCTCTGGAAGTGGTTCAAGAGTTCACCTACCTAGGCTCAACTATCACCAGTAACCTGTCTCTCGATGCAGAAATCAACAAGCACATGGGAAAGGCTTCCACTGCTATGTCCAGACTGGCCAAGAGAGTGTAGGAAAATGGCGCACTGACACGGAACACAAAAGTCCGAGTGTATCAAGCCTGTGTCCTCAGTACCTTGCTCTATGGCAGCGAAGCCTGGACAATGTATGTCAGCCAAAAGCAACGTCTCAATTCATTCCATCTTCGCTGCCTCCGGAGAATACTTGGCATCAGGTGGCAGGACCGTATCACCAACACAGAAGTCCTCAAGGCGGCCAACACCCCCAGCTTATACACACTACTGAGTCAGCGGCGCTTGAGATGGCTTGGCCATGTGAGCCGCATGGAAGATGGCAGGATCCCCAAAGACACATTGTACAGCGAGCTCGCCACTGGTATCAGACCCACCGGCCGTCCATGTCTCCGCTTTAAAGACGCCTGCAAACGCGACATGAAATCCTGTGACATTGATCACAAGTCATGTGAGTCAGTTGCCAGCGTTCGCCAGAGCTGGCGGGCAGCCATAAAGGCTGGGCTAAAGCGTGGCGAGTCGAAGAGACTTAGCAGTTGGCAGGAAAAAAGACAGGGGAGAGCCAACTGTGTAACAGCCCCGACAAACAAATTTTTCTGCAGCACCTGTGGAAGAGCCTGTCACTCTAGAATTGGCCTTTATAGCCACTCCAGGTGCTGCTCCACACACCACTGACCACCTCCAGGCGTTTACCCATTGTCTCTCGAGATAAGGAGGCCAAAGAAGAAGGAAGAAGCATAGATCAAGGATCACACCTGGGATGTCACTGGTCTATACTGCTCAGTTGCTCAATTGGATGAATTCAATGAGTCATTGCAGTACCTTTTTGTTCTACATGCATACATTCTTTTTCCTCTGTTCGGACAGGAACAGTGGTAGGCCAGTTAGCCTACCAAGCTTATTGCACTACTGAACAACAGGAGATTCATTCTCCCTGATGAGTTGAGTGACATGGAACCTAAATCAATATAGATACCAATTCCTGCATTACCAGATCTTGTTTCTTTCTCCAAATAAATAACAAATCAAAAACGCAAGTTATTTCATTCCAGCTCCTCACTCCCACTAAACTAGGAAAGGTTCCTTACAGGTAATTGATACTTCAAATCAAAGAACTTCCATTTGAAATGCATTAATTGTGAAACTTCCTGAAAATATATGTATGGATTCAACAGTTTTTGAAGTGTACAGGAAATGAAAAATAAGATCCTTATGAAATATTGTCAGCTGTACAGATGAATTCATACAAAGGATTTAGGAGGCAGTAAAATTAGAGAAAATAAAAAAAAAAGACACACGATGGCACTGAAATATAATTAAAGATGCAAGTCAACTGGTGCTAGGGAAGGTATTAAATTTGTACCAGTTGGACCCACATTTTGGTATACCAACTTTCCTTTTCAGATACTTCGTTATTGTTAGAACTTAATGTGAAGTCTGCGTCACAACCTATGATCGTATTTTACATTTACTAAAAATAGCAGCATTTGCAAATCTGAACGTACAACTTCATGTAATTCCTGCACAATGTAATTGAGAGTCAATCTGGTTCGGATACCAACCGAAAATAATCAGTTAGTTTACTAATTTAGCAAACATCTGTAAGGATACCAGCAAAAAACAAAACAATTAACAGTAGCAGCAGAAGCTAAACAAAAAACTAATCTGAAACACCATTTACAACATCCAATTCGAACACTCTGGTCTGAAGGGTTCTTTGAAGAGTTGCAGAACTAAATAAATGAAGGGTCAACTGAGTGGATAACGGAACATAGTCCAATTTTTTATCCTATGCGGACAAGAGCGGACCACCGACCGAAAAGTTGGTGGCGAACCCGCTGCCGCCTCGCCTGGGGATCCGACCCATTTTTTGCGGGTCGCTGGGCTTCAATTGGAGAGAGGCGGGACTTGCACCCGCTTGAGAAGGAGGTCCCGCCTAATAAAGCTGCCGGCCAATCAGCGGGCCGGCAGCTCCTAGACCCAGCAGTGCCACCAGGAGCAGTGACCACTGCTGGGACTACAGCCCAGCTATAACTAAAGATGCCGGAGAGCCTGGAAGGCAGGTAAGTTTTGGTTGCCTCACCAGGGGTAATCGGTCGGGCCCCGGAAAGGCAAGGGTGGTCGATTGAGGGGGAAGGGAGGAGCGTGCGTGTGGATTTTACCAACTATAACAAGACCTGAAAACCTGCCGAATTTTCAGTATGTTGATCTGGTCACTTCACAAATTCTCCTTTCCAAAATGTTTGCTGTGCTCTTCAGCACAGCCGAGTCTGCAAATACATGACCTTTTCTTTATTGCAAGGCAAACTGCAAAGAAAAAACGATTGTGGAGGAGAAAGATATAATTTCCTCAGCAAAATAGCTACTGGGACTCAATCACTGCGCCTAGAAGTGGGTAAAAATGTCATTCCACATCCAAGTAGATTTTTCCAGCTGGTACTTTTTTTCTTCTGTTCTTAAATGTCAAATATAACTACATATTAGGACAGAAACACCTTACATAAAGTCGTAAGTTTTTTTTCGATATGCGTTTTATTTGAAAACACATTAAAACATGAACTTGCATAAATCTGTACAATGTGTCAGTTTAATTTTGCAATGCATCATATCTAGGTTAGATATAAAATTGTGCATAGATTAACAGTCACCTCTTGACTCCCCAAAGCCTGTCCACCATCTAGAAGGCACAAGTCAGGGCGTGATGGAATGCTCTCCACTTGTTGGGTAAATGCAGCTCCAACACCACTCAAGAAGCAAAACACCATCCAGGACAAAGTAACCCGCTTGACTGACTCCCCACCCAGTACCTTAAACATGTACTCCCTCCATTACTGGCGTATTGGCAGCAGTGTGTACCATCTACAAGATGCACTGCAGCAACTCTCCAATTCGCCTTCAACAGCACCGGGACCTCTATCACCTAGAAGGCAGCAGACGGATGGGAACACCAGCACCTGCAAGTCCCCCTCCAAGTCACACACCATCCTGACGTGGAACTGTATCACCGCTGGGTCAATATCCTGGAATTCTCTCCCTAAAAGCACTGTTGATGTACCTACACCCCAAGAACTACAGTAGTTCAAGAAGGCAGCTCATAACCACCTTCTCAAAGGCAATTAGGGATGGGCAATAAATGCTGGCTTTCATCAATGCTCACATCCCATGAATTAACAAAAAAATAAATAAAATTAGCGTTTATACGCTAACTAGATGATTCTACAGTGTAAGAGGCAGTGCAAATCAGAGATCAGGCTCCTGCAAGCTCAGCTTCCTGCTAGTGTTACGACTGAGGCGGGAGGAGTGGACTCTTTATTCTAGTTCCACTTCTCCGCAGGTCACAACATATATTTAAATATTAAATGCTGAGTGAATCCAGCATTTCTTGTTTTTGTTTCAGATTTCCAACATCCGCAGTATTTTGCTTTTATTTAAATGTTTTCCCACTTACCACTCCGGTCAATCATAGACTCTATTTTTACCCCAGAATAAAACACACCAACCAGGTTTCTTTAATAAACAAAATTATAAAGTTTATTATAAAACAAGTCTTAACCAGTAATGAAGCAAAGCATAAACACACAGATCAAAATATAAAAGTTCCCTTTTTACCTTAGCCCCTCACACATGCACCCATACACCGGTTAACTGAAAAAATTAAAGAGATTTACTCTTTAGAACTCTAGTACAATAAAAAATACCTTGGCCAAAATACTTGTCAATTCTTGAAGAAGAAAAGAGAAGATATGAAAAGATGTCAGAAGTCCTTTTTGGTTTGCCGTCACAATTACTGTCACTGGGATCTTCCTAGAACAGTTATTGTCAGGCGACACTGAAGATCAATTTAGGCAGGTTTTCCAGGAAAAAATGCAGCAACAGAAATTTCAGGCAGTTTCTTACACTTGTTTCTCAGCTTCTCAGGAGATGGAAAACTGGCAGGCTTTTTCAAACAGCTGGAACAGACTGAGCTGGGTGTTGTTCTCTTGGCAAGTTTTCTCCAACTGTCTTTCCAAACCACTGTCCATATCTCAACTCACTGTCCAAAGCGAAACCATAAACAATGTCAGGATTCAAGCCTCCTGACCCCTATAAATCTTGACCTGTCACTTCTCTGCAATCATCTTTTCCCAAGTCAAAACAACCCTTGCTTGTTAATTATTTGAAGACAGGTGCCTTTCAGTAACTGTTTACAGTCCAGATCGCTCAGTGACCCTTGTTAAAAAAAAAAATCAGTGGTCTCCTTTTCAGTTTTAAACCACAAATCTTCAAAATTTAACAAAAAAAATGTAAGCGCTCATAACACTAGGAACACAAAATCATGCATGGACAACAGGAAAGAAGCTTGCAAATGTCGCTCACTTTCATCAAGTTTCTCAAATGCCAATGAGCACCTCACATGAGGAATTACTTTGAAAGCATATCAGCAATTTTGTGCAAAAGATCCCACAAAAGAAGAATGCCCAGTTAATCTGTTATTTGATGGTGTTTGTTGGAAGAACTTTGTTTTGGTTTAACCTCTCATCCCATCTTATGCAAATTACAGCACCTCTGACAATACAGCATTTCATTAGTACTTTAATGCAATGTCAGTTTAGATTACGTGCTGAAAAATACTGTAATAGGGCTTGGATTCACCATTTCCAACTCCGTTCAGGCTGCTCCCATCTAAGGTCCAAGCAAAAAGAGGGGATGTGATCAGCAGCAGAGTACAACCTTGCCTCAGTCTCCAGCTCACAATTTCACAGCAGATACAATAGCTTTATAACTTGCCTCATTTAACCATTTCCTCTTCAGTAGGATCACTCCATTTTCCTGATATTTGGAATAACTTTTTGAATGTTTATTGGTCATTTTTTCCTTCCCCACCTGAAAGCTTTGAATTCTTGCTAGATGTTGTTCCATAGACATTGTGCAAGATATTGGGTACTGTGCAATCGACCACTTCCCACACGTGAAGCCAAACTGCAAATTATACACATACATCTGGGAATGGTCACAGAATTTATTAAGAAACCAGAACCTTAGCTGATTTTTCCCTTTCACTAAACCAGAGCTCCTGATGCCAATTCTAACACCACCACTGCCCAGGTGAAACCAACTAATTCAGCTTATATTATTCCATTTGTTTACTCATCATGTCTTTCTCTGCATGCCTAACATACCCTACAAGAATACAGCAGGGAAAGGGTGTGGAAAGGGGACAAAAAGCAAAGTAAACAAGCGAATACCTGAATTTACATTGGTTCTAGGTGCATTTGATGAATCGAACTTGATCACCAACAGGTCAGGAACCAATGAAGGGGACAGCAACCTAGCCAATGACAATTAGCGATATCCCAAAAATTGCCAGGAACAGATTGAGGAAAATAGCAAGTGACAAAGGAGGTATTAAATATATGCATGTCAGTATACGTAGTGTAACTAATAAGGTTGGTGACGTACAGGCACAAATTGCTACATGGGATTATGATGTGGCTAATTTAACAAAGACATGGCGCAAACTAGGCCAGGAACGGGCTAATATTCCTAGTTTCAAGTATTCAGGAAAGATAGAGAAGGAAAAAGAGGAGGGTGCGTGGTCATATTTAGAACTGAACTTCATCCTTCATTAAAATGATATACTATATGGCTCTAGACTGAATTTATTTGGCTTAAGTTGAGTAACAGAAGGGAATTGTTATTTAGGAGATTTTTTTTAAATCCAACTGCAAACAGCGAGAAGGAGACAGATAAGCAAATTTTGTCAGCAAGCTTCAAAGGTGTTTAGCAAAAATAGTTTTTTTTAATTCATTCATGGGATGTGGGCATCGCTAACCAGCCCAGCATTTATTGCCCATCCCTAATTGCCCTTGAAAAGATGGTGATGAGCTGCCTTCTTGAACCGCTACAGACCGTGTGGGGTAGGTACACCCACAGTGCTGTTAGAAAGTTCCAGGATTTTGACCCAGCGATAGTGAAGGAACGGCGATATAGTTCCAAGTCAGGATGGCGTGTGACTTGGAGGGGAACTTGCAGGTGGTGGGGATCCCATGCATTTGCTGCCCTTGTCCTTCTAGTTGGTAGAGGTCACGGGTTTGGAAGGTACTAAGGAGCATTGGTGAGTTGCTGCAGTGAATCTTGTAGATGGTACACACTGCTGCCACTGTGCGTTGGTGGTGAAGGGAGTAAATGTTTGTGGATGAGGTGCCATTCAATCAGGCTGCTTTGTCCTGGATGGTGTCGAGCTTCATCAGTGTTGTTGGAGCTGCACCCATCCAGGCAAGTGGAGAGTATTCCATCACACTCCTGACTTGTGCCTTGTAGATGGTGGACAGGCTTTGGGGAGGCTGGAGTTGAGTTACTCGCCACAGGATTCCTAGACTGTGACCTGCTCTTGTAGCCACAGTATTTATATGGCTACTCCAGTTCAGTTTCTGGTCAATGGTAGCCCCTAGAATGTTGATAGTGGGGGATTCAGCGATGGTAATGCCATTGAATCTCAAGGGGAGATGGTTAGATTCTCCCTTGTTGGAGATGGTCATTGCCTGGCACTTGTGTGGCATGAATATTACTTGCCACTTATCAGCCCAAGCCTGGTTAATGTCCAAGTCTTGCTGCATTTCTACATGGACTGCTTCAGTATTTGAGGAGTCACGAATGGTGCTGAACATTGTGCAATCATCAGCGAACATCCCCACTTCTGACCTTATGACTGAAGGAAGGTCATTGATGAAGCAGCTGAAGATGGTTGGGCCTAGGACACTACGCTGAGGAACTCCTGCAGTGATGCCCTGGAGCTCAAATGATTGACCTCCAACAACCACAACCATCTTCCTTTGCGCTAGGTATGGCTCCAGCCAGCGGAGAGTTTCCCCCAATTCCCATTGACTTCAGTTTTGCTAGGGCTCCTTGATGCCATACCCGGTCAAATGCTGCCTTGATGTCAATGACAGTCACTCTCACCTCACCTTTCGAGTTCAGCTCTTTTGTCCATGTTTGAACCAAGGCTGTAATGAGCTCAGGAGCGGAAACCAAACTGAGCAGGTTATTATTAAGCTAGTGCTGCTTGATGGCACTGTTGAGGACACCTTCCATAACTTTACTGATGATTGAGTAGGCTGATGGGCAATAATTGGCCGGGTTGGACTTGTCCTGCTTTTTGTGTACAGGACATACCTGGGCAATTTTCCACATTGCAGGGTAGATGCCAGTGTTGTAGCTGTACTGGAACAGCTTGGTTAGGGGTGCGGCAAGTTCTGTAGCACAGGTCTTCAGTACTATGGTGCGGTAATACAAGACTTTAATTTACTGTAGTACAGAATAGGCAAAATATATTGCCAAGAATAAGGAAGGAGAGGAATTTCTGATATGTATACAAGAGAACTTTCTCGATCAGCATATCTCCAGTCTGGGCCTGGTTCTGGAAAAAGTAGGACAAGTGAGTGCAGTACAGTAAGAGATCATCTAGTTAACAGTGACGACAAACAGTTATGGAAAGAGACACAGGAGGTGGCGATTCAACCTGTTGTTCCCATACCTGCTCTCCGCAAGAGCTAATTAGCTAGTCCCACAATCCTGCCCTTTCCTCATAGCCCAGAAGGTTCTCTCTTCAGCAGATTATCCGATTCCCTTTTGAAAGCCGCTATTGAATCTGCCACACTCTCAGGTAGTGCACTCCAGATCCTAACCACTTGCTGTGTAAAGAAAGTTGTCCTCATGTCATCTTGGTTCTTTTGCCATTCATCTTAATTCCGTGCCGTGTGGTTCTCAACCATTCCGCCAATGGAACAATTTCTCTCTATCTACTCTGTCTGTCTGGACCAATGATTTTGAACACCTCTATCAATGCTCCTCTCAACCTTCACTTCTCCAAGGAGTACAACTCCAACTTCTCCAATATATCCACATAATGGACATCCCTCATCCCAACAGCCATGCTCCTAAATCTTTGCTGCACCCTCTACAGCTCTCACATTCTTCTTCTTCTCCAGTGTGGAGCCCCGAATTGGACAGAATACTCCAGTTGAGGTCGAACTAATGTTTAATAAAGGTTCATCATAATATCCCTGTTTTTGTTTTCTATGCCTTTATTCACAAAGCCCAGGATCTCATATGCCTTTTTACTACTTTCTCTACCTCCACTGCCACCTTCAATTCTTTGTGCATATATATCCCAAGGTCTCTCCGTTCCTACACTCCTTTTAGAGTTATACCTTTTATTTTGTATTGCCTCTCCTCGTTCTTCCTGCCGATATGTATAATGTTACAGATGAGCTTCCATTATTTTTATATATTCTTGAGAACGTGTGTTAAAACTGAAGAGTCCATAGATGTCGTGATGAAAACCACACCTGCCAAAAATAAAACATTAATTTTGTCATACAGAACATTAATTTTAAACTCTTACTGGACTGAAAACATGGCTACACCTGCATTCTAACAGGACTGTGGCTGGAAACATTTACATTCTAAAAGACAGTTGCCTGGAGAAGACAATGGAGCTGCTCCCTGGTTCAATTAACCAAATGGATTTTAATCTAAAGACTTTGAATGTGTGAAAGTCAGCATTCCAATCCCCTACTGAGGATGTCTACTAAGATTGAAAGAATCCACAAAACCTCACCAGGCAGTTTGTTCCAAAAAAGGAGCTAGTTACATGACTGGCCTGCTGACCCAGGTTTGGTTTGAATTTTGCCACACAGAAAAAAAAAGACTGCAACTGAACTTGGAGAGAGAGCATCTCCCAGTCTCTCTCTCCCTCTCACGCAAAGACAGGGACCAACGGAAGAAATCAAGCTTCATGACAGAAAACCATCGAAACAAGGTTGAAAATGTGCACTGGGCCCCAACGAGACAGCAAGAGTTAACCGCAATCAAAGACTTTACATCCAACTCAAAAGACAGTAAATGAACTCCAGCTATTGCTTCAAACCTTTCCCCGGGATTCTTTCTCCTTTTCTGTCTCTACCCGCGTGTGCGTTTATTGCGTATGCGTGCTAGTGTGGTCACGTTGCGTATTTTTAGTAGTTTTAACCGAATTAGAGTTTTAAGGTTAATAAACTTACACCTTTCTTGTTTAAATCTAAGAAAACCTGTCTGGTTGATTTTGTTGTCATTACAATTGGAGAGTAGCGAACAAGGATTCACTGAGAAGCTAAAACCACAGTGTTTTAAAAATTAAACTCTGTTATGACTAAACGAGGAAAAGGCTGAGAGGGAACCTCTAGACCCCTTTCTCACCTGGTCGTAACAATGTGTTTTTTTAAACCAAGTTCACCGACAGGAGAAGATGCTGGTTGAAAGCCACCTGTGCTGGAGGTCACCTGTGATTTGGGCACAGCAACAACAGAACTCTTGGTGACTTGGTAAAAAATGGTTACAGAGAAGCTACATGTCATGGTTTTTGGAGGTCAGGTCAACTGTTTGGGGTTTGAATATTGTTTTCAGTTTTAGTTGTGTTATGAACTGTTTGAAGACAGTTGGTGCTTTCCTGCCAAGGAGAAAAGAAACCAACCAGCTCATCTCCTTCTCGACCTTTTTGAAGAAATCCTGCAAAGATCCAGTGTGAAAAAAAAATCCCTGGTGCTGCATAGCCCCTAAGGAGCTGAAAAAAAAGTCCTATGATTCAAGTGCATGCTGGCGGAAAAATTTAGATGCCACATTTCTCCTAGAAAGCCGACTAGAATCATTCTTGACATCGCCAGAACGGACTGCTTCTGAAACGATTCCAGTGACCCGTCTCTGTATACCAGGATGCCAGACTAAAAAAGGGACAACTGACTTCCTTCCATATCGTCTTGCTTTTTTATCAAGAATCAGCAAGTATTTGGCCTAAGTAGTTCTTTTCGTCTTCTTTTGTAGCAGACAGTGTTTGTGAGAGTGTAATTGGGGAATTTTTAATGAAGGGATCTTTCAGATTTTAATCAGTGCGTTAATCAGTGTGTTTGCTTGGTAACTGGTCAAGTCTAATAGACTGATAATTTTGTTGTTTAGCAACAAAACCTAGCTGCTGCATCTTATTCTGGATAAAAAATTGAGTCTATGATTGGCTGCATCGGTAACCGAGTAAACATTTAATTATATGTTGTGACCCGTGGAGAAGAGGAACTAGAAAAGACAGTGCATGCCTCCCACCTCAGTCATAACAATAACGTCACACTTCTCTTCACTAAAATTTCATTGGCCATGTGCCACCCATTCCAGCAGCCTGTCTTTGTCCTCTTGAAGTCCAACATTATCCTCCTCACAGTTCACAATACATTGAGTCATCTGAAAATGTTGAAATATTGAAGATAAAAATGCTCAACTGGGGAAGTGCTCGTTTCAGTGATTTAAGAAGGCGCATGGCAGAGGTAGATTGGAAAAGGTAATGTAAGTGTAAAGCAGTACCTTATATGTGTTTGTGGGATGTGAGCGTCGCTGGATAGGCCAGCAATTATTGCCCATCCTCAATTGCCCTAGAGAAGGTGGTGGTGAGCTGACTTCTTGAACTGTTGCAGTCCTTGGGGTGTAGGCACCGTTAGGAAGGAAGTTCCAGGATTTTGACACAGCGACACTGAAGAAACAGCAATATAGTTCCAAATCAGGATGGTGTATGGCTTGGAGGGGAGCTTGCAGATGATGTTCCCATGCATCTGCTGCCCTTGTCCTTCTAGGTGGTAGAGGTCACGGGTTTAGAAAGTACTGTTGAAGGAGCCTTGGTGAGTTGCTGCAGTGCATCTTGTAGATGGCACACACTGCTGCACTGTGCATTGATAGTGAAGGGAATGAATGTTGAAGGTGGTGGATGAGGTGCCAATCAAGTGGGTCGAGCTTCTTGAGTGTTGTTGGAACTGCACCCATCTAGGCGAGTGTATTCCATCACACTCCTCACTTGTGCCTTGTAGATGACGGACAGGCATTGGGGAGTCAGGAGTTACTCGTCGCAGAATTCCCAGCCTCTGACCTGCTCTTGTAGCCACAGTATTTATGTAGCTGGTCCAGTTCAGTTTCTGGTCAATGGTAACTGCCAGGAGGTTGATAATGGGAGATTCAGTGACGGCAATGCCATTCAATATCAAGGGGAGATGGTTAAGATTCTCTCGTTTCACATGGACATTGCCTGGCACTTAAGTGGCAAGTAACATATGCACCACACATCAGCCCATGCCTAGATGTTGTCCAGCTCTTGCTGCATCTGGACACGGCTGCTTCAGTATCCGAGGAGTCATGAATGGTGCTGAACATTTTGCAATCATCAGTGATCATCCCCACTTCTGACCAGATGATGGAGGGAAGATGCTGGGCTCACCCATCATTGAGGATGGGGATATTTGTGGAGCCACCTCCGCCAGTTAGTTGTTTAATTGTTCACCACCATTCAAACCGCTATGAAATCAAAGTGGCTTGCTAGGCCATTTCAGAGGGCATTTAAGCGTCAAGCACGTTGCTGTGGATCTGGAGTTACATGTAGGCCATACCAGGTAAGGACAGCAGATTTCCTTTCCTAAAAGTACATGAGTGAACCAGATGGGTTTTTAACAATATCAAGGGCGGCACAGTGGCGCAGTGGTTAGCACCGCTGCCTCACAGCTCCAGAGACCCGGGTTCGATTCTGGGTACTGCCTGTGCGGAGTTTGCAAATTCTCCCTGTGACCATGTGGGTTTTCGCCGGGTGCTCCGGTTTCCTCCTACAGCCAAAGACTTGCAGGTGATAGGTAAATTGGCCATTGTAAATTACCCCGAGTGTAGGTAGGTGGTAGGGAATATGGGATTACTGTAGAGTTAGTATAAATGTTGGTCAGCACAGACTCGGTGGGCCGAAGGGCCTGTTTCAGTGCTGTATCTCTAAATAAATAAAATAAATAATCGACAATGGTTTCAAGGTCATCATTAGACTAATTCCAGATTTTAAATTCAAATTTCACTATCTGTTCTGGTGAGATTTGAACCCATGTCCCCAGAACATTGGTCTGGGCCTCTGGATTACTAGTCCAATGACATTACACTAAGCCACCGCCCTCCGTAGGGAAGCGAGAGTTCAGGTACAAACTAGGCAAATTGCTTTGAAGGAAAATGGTAGAGCATCCAAAGCTAATGCCTACTGAATGACCAGGGAAATAAAAAATTAAAATAAAACAGCAAAAGGAGGCTGATGACAAATTTCAGGAGCAAAATTCAGGTAATAACAAGGAAGATTATGGAAAGTACAAGAGGGAACTGAAAAAGTTAACATGGGAGGCAAAGAGAGATTACAAGAAAAAATGAGCAGGCAACATTAAATTGAAAACTAAGACACATATAGAAAACACATTTTCTACACAAAGTTTAAGCAGTTAGCTAGAGAAAAAGTTGGGTCTTTTAAGGACCTAAAGAGAAATCTTCATCGACAGGCAGAGAACATAGCTAAAATATTAAATGAGTAGTTTGATGGGTCTTCACAAAGGAAATGGAAAACTAAAAGGGGAGAGGAGGCTATCGGCAGGGTAGTAATGGAGAAGACATGCTAAATTGATTAGTATGATTGAAAGTTGGTAAGTCATCTGGTCCAGATGGAATGCATCCTAGGTTCTTGAAAGAAGCAAATGGTAAAAACAGTTGAGGTACTGGTCATAATCTTTCAACATTCACTGGATACACGAGTAGTGCTGAAAGACCAGAGGACTGCTAATATTACACCACTATTCAGGAGAGGGATAAACCGGGAAACTACAGGCCAGTCAGCATAACATTAGTGTTGGGAAGTTATTGGACCCAATCAAGGACAAAATAAACTTCCATTTGGAAAGGAATCAGGTAATCAAGGAGAGCAAGCATGGATTTGCTGAAGGCAAATAGGGTCCAGCTAACTTAATTTTATTCTTAGATTTGGTAACAGAGGAGGATGAACGAGGTAGTGCAGTAAATGTATATGTGGACTATTGGATGGCATTTGACAAAGTGCCACAAAGGAGGCATATTAAGAAGATGGAAGCCCATGAAATTAAGGGGAAACACAGGAGCAGGAGTAGGCCATTCAGCCCATCAAACCTGTTCCACCATTCAATACGATCGTGGCTGATCATCTGCTTTAATGCCTTTTTCCCACTCTATCCCCTTATGTCATTCACAGATTTCTAAATACCAATCTCTGCTTTAAACATACTCAATGACTGAGCTTCCACAGCCCTCTGAGGTACAGAATTCCAAAGATTCACAACCCTCTGAGTAAAGAAATTTCTCCTCATCTCGGTCCCAAGTGGCTTCCTCCTTGCTTTGAAATTGTGTCCCCTGCTTCTAGATGCCGCAAACAAGGGAAACATCTTACCTGCATCAACCCTGTCTATCCCTTTCAGTATTTTGTAAGTTTCAATTACATCACTTCTCATTCTTCGAAACTCTAGAGGATACAGGCCCAGTTTCCCCAATCTCTCTTCATGGGACAGTCCCTCCTTCCCAGGAACAAGTCTGGTGAACCTTTGTTGGACTCCCTCTATGGCAATAATATCCTTCCTAAGGCAAGAGGACCAAAACAGCATACAGTACTTCAGATGCGGTTTAACCGAGGTTCTATACAATTGAAGCCAGACTTTATTGCAAGAGGATTTGAGTACAGGAGTAATGAAGGCTAACATACCATTAGCCTTCCTAATTGCTTGCTGCACCTGCATGTTAGCTTTCAGTGACTTACTGATGAGGACATCCAGGTCCCTTTGTACATCTACACTTTCTAATCTACCATTTAAGCAATAGTCTGAACATCTGTTCCTCCTACCAAAGTGGATAACCTCTCACTTTCCACATTATATTCCACCTGCCATGTTCTTGCCCACTCACTGTCCAAATCCCCTTGAAGCCGCTTTGCATCTTCCACACAACACACATTCCCACCTAGTTTTGTGTCATCCATGAACTTGGAAATATTACATTTGGTCCCCACGTCCAAATCACTGCTGTATATTGTGAACAGCTGGGGCCCCAAGTACTGATTCTTGCAGTACTCCACTAGTCACAGCCTGCCAACGCGAGAATGACCCGTTTATTCCTACTCTCTGCCTGTTAACCAACTAACCTGTTAATCCATGCCAGTATTATCAGCTCCTATCCCACGTGCTTTTAATGTTGCTAACCAACCTCCTGTGGGGGACTTTATCAAAAGCCTTCTGAAAACCCAAGTATACTACTTCCACCTACTCCCCTTTATCAATTCTGTTATTAACATCCTCAAAAAACTCCAACCAGTTCATCAAATATGACTTCCCTTTCATAGATCCATGTTGACTATGCCCAATCAGATTATCATTCAAGTGTCCATTTATCACAACCTTTCGAATAGATTCCAGCATTTTCCCTACTACTGGTATAAGGCTAATAGGTCTATAGTTCCTTGTTTTCTCTCTCCCTCCCTTCTTAAATAATGGGATGACATTTGCGACCTTCCAATCTGCAGGAACCATTCCCGAATCCATCAAATTTTGGAAGATGATCACCAATGCATCCACTATCTCCATAGCTATCTCTTTCAACACTCTGGAATGTAGAATATCAGGTCCCAGGGACTTATCAACCTTCAACCCCATTATTTTCTCCAATACAACTTTCTTACTAATATTAATTTCCTTCAATTCCTCATACTCCCTAGTCCTTTGGATCGCTAATTCTGGGAGATGTTTTGCATCTTCCTCAGTGAAGACAGACACAAAGTAATTATTTAGCTTCTCTACTATTTTTCTATTCCCCGTTATAAATTCTCTTAACTCTGCCTGCAATGGACCACGTTTGTCTTAGCCAAATGTTTCCTTTTTACATATCTATAGAAGGTTCTCCAGTCCATTTTTATGTTTTTGCTAGTTTACACTCATATTCTATTCTCCCTTTATCAGTTTCTTGGTCCTCCTTTGTTGTATTCTAAAACTCTCCCAATCCTCAGGTTTACTACTATTTCTGGCAACTTTATAGGCCTTTTCTTTTAATCTTATGCAATCCTTAACTTCCTTTGTTCGCCACAGATGACTGACTTTTCTTTTTGGGTTTTTGTGCCTTGAAGGAATGTAGCTGTAAACTATGTAATATTTCTTTAAAGACATTGCCTATGTACTGTCATACCTTTTAATGTATTTTCCCAATCCACCTCAGCCAATTTGCCCCTCAGGCCTTCATAATTTCCTTCGTTCAAATTTATCACCCTGGCTTCAAATTGAACTACATCACTTTCAAATACAATGTAAAATTCTATCATATTATGGTCACTCATCCCAAAAGGTTCTTTTGCAATATTATTAATTACCCCTTCTCATTGCATAATACTAGATCTAAAAGCCTGTTCTCTAGTCGGTTTCTCAACATACTGCTCTAGAAAACCAACCATAACACACTCCAGAAACTCGCCCTCCACAGCATTAGTTTACCCAATCTATATGCAGACTGAAGACACCCATGATTACTGTATTACCCATGCTACATACTTTTCTAATCTCATTAATACCATGCCCCTACAACTCCTACCAATGTTTGCTGCCCCTTGCTGTTTGAGCTCCACCCAAACAGATTCCATATTTTGTTCTTCCGATCGGAGATCGTTTCTGACTAACGTACTGATCCCATCCTTTATTATCAGCGCAAAACCACCTCCTTTTCCTTTTTGTCTGTCCTTCCTAAAGGTCAAATATCCAGGAATATTCAGCTCCCAGTCTTGGTCACCCTGTAGCCACGTTTCCATATTGGCAATTAGGTCACACCCATTTACCTCTATTTGGGCCTTTAAATCATCTACCTTGTTGCAAATGCAGCGTGCATTCAGGTAGAATGCCCTTAACTTTGTCGTCTTGACATTATTCTGCATTCTAAGCCCAGCTGATGCTCACCTTTATTTCGCCTGCCTTCTAATTTCACTTGCTACTTTTCTACCTCCTGTTACCAGCTTTACTTCCTTCCAATTTGAGCTACCCCTCAGGTTCCCAGCCCCCGACAAGCTAGTTTAAACCCTCCCCAACAGCACTAGCAAATCTCCCTGCGAGGGTAGTAGTCCCGGTCTTGTTAAAGTATAACCCGTCCATCATGTACAGCTCCCACCAGCCCCAGAACCAGTCCCAATGCCTCAGAAATCTGATGCCCACCTTCCTACACAATTCTCCAGCCAAGTGTTCAATCAATCAATCCTCCTATTCCTATGCTCACTGGCACATGGCGGTGGGAGTTTTCCTGAGATTACTGCTCTTGAGGTCCTGCCTTTTTTCTTCCTAACTCCCTAAAATCTGCTTTCAGGGCCTCATCCCTTTTCCTACCTATGCCACTGGTACAAATGTGGACCACGACCTCTGATCCTGCAGCCGCTCCATGACATCCTTGACCTTGGCACCAGGGAGGCAACACACCATCCTGGAGTCACATTTACTGCATCAGAAACGCCTGTATAATTCTCTATCGAATTCTCTGTTATTGTGCTCTTCCACTCTTTTTCCTTCCCTCCTGTGCAGCTGAGCCACTCGTGGTGCCATGGACTTTGCTCTGGCTGCACTCCCCTGAGGAACCATTGCCCTCACCAGTATCCAAAATGGAAAACCAATTACAAGCAAGATAGACTCAGGGGACTCCTGCATTACCTATCTGGTTAGATTGCCTGGCAGTCACCCATTCCCTCACTGCTTGCATCCTCTTAACCTGCGGTGAGACCACCTCCCTAAACGTGCTATTCACGTAGTCCTCAGCCTCACGGGCGTACAACAGTGACTCCTGCTGCTGCTCGAATTCTGAAACCCGGAGCTCAAGCTTCTGCAACCAGTGACACTTACTGCAGATATGTTCGTCTAGGACACACAGTGCATCCATGGCTTCCCACATACCACGGGATGTGCATTCCACTTGGCTGAGCTGACCCACCACACCGTAACTTTACAATTAGAACAACTTATCAGTTACCAAAGTAAGAGCCAGCTACTGGTGGATGAAAAAAGGTAGAGAAAGAAAGAAAAGAGCACCTCCCTCACCAAACTCCCTCCCTCACCAAATTCCCACTTTACACTCTGTGCACTCAATGCAGCACACAGTGCAGATAAAACAACACTGAGGAAATCCTGCTTTTATACTTTCTGAAAAACAACTGATACAAGCTTCTAAAAACCAGTTTAAGCCAGCTACCCAAGTAACTAGCTGCAGCTGCTCCCAGAGAGCTTGTATAACCCTGTTTTAAGGCTGGAATAAAACTTAATTTCCCCCAAGAAGTAATTTTTAGTTAATTGCTAAATTGAAGGGAAAAAATAGACTTTAAGATAGGAATTAACCCTCAAAACTCCCTCTCACCAGACTCACCAGTTCTCAGTTGCAGTACTGATACAAAATTGGCTCAGTGACGAGAAGCAGTGGGTGGCTGTGACTGGGTGTGTATCAGATTGGGTCACAGTTTGCAGTGGTGTTCCCCAAGGGTCAGTTTTGGGTCTATTAATCTGCAATTTTTATGGACAAACTGGACTCAGTTTCAGGAAACAGCAGAGCACTGCAAATTATACAAAATTTGGCAAAGTAGTCGACAGTGATGAAGATAGTTAATGGGTTTCAGGATGACAGTCAGGATGGTGAAATGGGCAGAAGCATAGCAGATGGCATTCAATATGAAACACTGCAAAGGTGGGAGGACTAATATGGAACAACGGTACGATTTTGCTAAGTGTAGATGAGCGGAGACACCTTGGCATCCATATACAGATCGCAAGTCAAGTTAATATGCTTTTTTAATGACCTATGGGTTATTTGGCTGTATAAATAGATGAACAAAATAGAAAAGCAATGAGATCATACAAGAATTTTATAAATCTCTGGTTAGGCCTCAACAGGAATATTGTGGACAATGCTGGGCACCACACTTCATGAAAGATGCAAAAGCCTTAGAAAGGGTAGAGGAGGTTTACCTGCATTGTACCAGGATGAGGGTTAGTTGTGTGCAAACGAGTAGGCTAAGGAGGTGACTTAATTCAAGGTCAACATTATGAGAGGTTTGGGCAGAGTTGATAAAGAAAATTTACTCTCTCTGACGAGTGGGCCAATAACTAGATGTCACAGATTCAAAACTATTGGCAAAAGATCCAAAGGGGAGATGAGAACTTATATCAGAGTTGTTGGGATCTGGAATGCTCTACCTGAAAAGGTGGCAGAAACTACTTGCAAAAATTTTAAAAGAGGTGGACAGGTATTTGAGATTGAGGAACTTACAGGGTTACAGGCAAAAGGCAGAAATGTGGGCCTAAGTATTGATGATCTTTCAAAGAGCTAGCACAGGTACGACAGAGTAAATGGCCTCCTTCTGTACTGCAAGTTTCTATGACAACCTTAACCATAGCCTCAAGAAACAATCTCCATAAATGAGGAGAGGTAGAGTTAACTTTATTTTTCTTCTCAAACCTAACTCTTGGGTTTCAAAGTGAACTGGAAATAAAGTACTGGATGATTCAAACCACTGCAGGAACATTAAGGAACATGGGAAGAGCCACTCAAGCCTGTTGTGCTATTTAATTAGTCCATGGCTTATCTGCAATTGTAGGAGATTGTTGGTAGGTGAGTGATGGAATTTGAGCAGTGATGAGGCTAGTGGTGCAGTTGATCGGATGTGTCATTTAAAGATGAACTCACTCACCTTGTGTGAGATCATTAAACTTTTCCCTGCACTGCATCGAGGTTCTATGAACAACATTCCTGCCACTGACCTCTGCCACAACTTCTTCCCACTACCTCCTGTGCATATATCTGGCAGGCCTCCTGCCCCTTTGCAGGCACAGGATATCCCTCTTCCTCTCCATATCTTGCATCAAGACCTCCAGTGCATCATTGCAAAACCTTGGTGCTCGCGCTCTCATGTTCAGCAATTCCTTATCAGAGCCCAGACTGACTCTTCCAAGAACTCCCACAACTTCTTGCGGGCACAGTGCACCACCCCTTTAAGGAGATACAGGCTACTTCAACCGGCATGAGCCACTCACGATATCTGGCTGCCAGCAGATGCACACAGCCAATGAATACCACGGTAGCACTGACTGCACACAGCAATCATTTAAAATATCAGGCAGGACAAATTTAATGTGCTGCTTGCATTGCAACGAACTGGTGTGGGTTATTCGCGTGCCGTGACCCCATGCCCATTTTATGGGGTTAGCCAATTTAAAACCTAATGAGTTTCTGTCTTCTTACTTATAGTTAAGTAGATTTTCAGCATCTCTCTCACCAACATTTGCAGACGAGATGCAGTTGAAATCAGAATCCCGCTTTGAGATGAAATATATACGTGTGTTAGATGAATTATTCACGTGTTAGATGAATTATTCACATCAATCTTCATCAATGAACATTGTGGATAAACCTTGGATCCAGTTATTTTTGGTTGAGGAGCTTATAATAAAGCATTTCAACCTGAAGTGCTAAGATTATAAGACAATCACTTTAAAAAAAAAATCAAGGCTTACTAAATGACACGTCCATTTATTTAAGAGGATCAAGGTTATTTTCTCGAACACCAATTTTGTTTTACATGGGAAAGTCTGGTCCATCTGGCCAGACTCAATGTTCAGATGTCACCAATGTAATCATAGCCCCCAAAATCATTGCTTTTGCCAAGCAATCCAGTTTGTTCTTCAAATTGCAACATTAACTTTCTCCAATCCTTTCTCTTCATCAAAAGTTTTCTTCCGCTGTTCTTTTATTCTTCTAGCTATGGCGGCACAGTGGCGCAGTGGTTAGCACTGCAACCTCACAGGTCCAGCGACCCGGGTTCAATTCTGGGTACTGCCTGTGTGGAGTTTGCAAGTTCTCCCCGTGTCTGCGTGGGTTTCCTCCGGGTGCTCCGGTTTCCTCCCACATGCCAAAGACTTGCAGGTTGATAGGTAAATTGGCCATTATAAATTGCCCCTAGTATAGGTAGGTGGTAGGGAAATATAGAAACAGGTGGGGATGTGGTAGGAATATGGAATTAGTGTAGGATTAGCATAAATGGGTGATTGATGGTCGGCACAGACTCGGTGAGCCGAAGGGCCTGTATCTCTAGAGATACAGTGCTGTATCTCTAAACTAAAACTAAAACTAAACTAAACTATGCTGATGCTTGGGAGCTGTTTACTGAATATCTAGTGGTCAAAAAACATGAAGAAACAAAGAAATAAAAGACTCTAAAGACAGTGCAGAGAAGAAAGAAGAGCTGCTGATATTAAAAGGGCGAGATGGGGGGTGTGGAAAAGAAAGGCAGTCAGATCTAGTAACAGGTGTTTTCAGTTCAATTCCAGGGCTTGCTACAAATTCTCAAGATATTGGGCAAATAAAGGCAGTCTCAAGTCCATGAATGGGAGCTGCCAGGAAAAAAAAAACTTATGTAACAAAACCATATAAAATTAGAAAAATGGTAACCAGCGACTAATTTTAGTCACTTTAAAAACTTCAATCAGGGATTCAAATTTGGTGCAGTTAGAATTTTTATACAAAATTCTCTCCTCAAAACTATAAGTATAATAGAAACATTTTTAAAAAACAAAACACAAATAGTTTTGAATGAATTCAAACCCTGATCTTAGTGTGCCTACAATTACAGGGATAATTTTCTTGGTTAATTGGCTCAGAAGCAGCACTTTCACCTTAGAGTCAGTGGGTCATGAGGTCAAGCCCCATGCCACAGACTTCAGAGCATACAATATAAGGTGACAGTGTAGTACAAAGCAAGTGCTGCACTTCGGAGATGATGTTGAAATGAGGCACTCTCAGTCAAAGGTAAAAGATCCAAGGGCACCATTTAAAGAGGAGAGCTCTCCTGGTGTCCTGAACAATATGTATCCCTCAATAAACCTCACTACAACAGATTATCTGGTCATTAATCTCGTTGCTGTTTGTCCTCAAGCTGACAGCTGCATTTTCCTGTATTACAATAGTGATTGGCTGTACAGCGCTTTGGAAATTGAGGTGGAGATTAAAAATAGCCACAGTTGATAAATCAAATCACAAATCTTGCAATAAAATTATGCAAATGAATATATGATAAATCATGTTACACTGACTTCTACATAAAAACAGTGAGCTCTACATACAAAAACTCAAAACAACTGAATTTTAGAAAACACACCTTAAAATGGTCAAGAAAGTGAGCAATTGGTAATCCTGTGGGTTAATATTTTTATGATTGTGATACATACCTGAAGATTGGAGGGCAGAAAATATGATTTCAATATTTAATAAAAGAGTGAGTCATAAGCTTGGAAGCTATAAGCCAGTTAGCCTAATAACTATAGTGAAAAAATATTCAGTACACTATCAATGCAGTGCACACCATGCTATCAATCGCCATCCAAAAGAACACAGAGCTCATAAAAAAACAGGCAGTGTGGATTTACAAACTGGTCATGAGTCACAAATTGGCTTAATTCTTTAAGGAGATAAATAAATTAATGAATGAGGTCCACTCGGTTCAATTTCACAAACGCATTTGATAAAGTTCCAAACAAGACCTTTAGAAGGTAGCTAAGGCTCAATGAATGCCAAATTACTTACCTAGCAGCAGAAGTTAAAACTTGCCAAGTAGAAAAGGCTGAGGCAGTGACTACTGAAGCTCTGCAAGGATTCATTGCTGTTCACACTATTTATAAGCAGTACTAATAAGTACTTCTTAAACTGCTGAATTTTCTGAAGACATTAAGCTATGTGGCCAGATTATAAAATGTTAATGACCTTCAAACAGATGTGACCAACTAGACAGATGGGCTGAGGAATGGCAGATGGATTCTCAGGTGAATAAATGTAAGATAATCCACAATGAAATAGGAAACATGCATAAATGAAGAGGTGCCCATTAAGATTGAAAAGTGATTTGACTGTTAGTAACAAATCTAATTCAAGTACTGATACATATTTTATTTCAAGTGAAAAAAAGGTACCTCACTCAACTAAATCACCGGTGATACAACTTTTGAAAATCTATATGTAAATACTGGTTTTAATAATGTATGAAAAGAGTAACTGTGTGAAAAAGAACTGTGTTTAGGATAAGCATAAAAAACACACAAAACATCACTAAATGAGCAAATTTAATCAGCAAGATTAAAGTTCTAGTTTAAATAATGGAATTGGTATGTATATAATTTATTTTACTCGGCATTAATTCCACATCATGATGGTAAGTTAACATTGCAACTTTACTAAATATTTTATCCAGTAAAATCTACATATTACTCATACACCGTTCATTCACTCCAGTAATGCAAGGTGACAAACGTTCAAAGTTGCTTTAATTATGGTTTTTCTTACATCCAGTTGTGATGCACCCTGGAACATTTCTTTACACTAAATGCACAATACAAATTCAAATTGTTGCAGTAACATTACGTTACATTGAATAATTTTGTTTTAATTTACTCATTAACTAATGTGCTCACTCCATATTTTTTCAGGCATAAAAGAAAGCAGCTCCCTCCATGTGAACACCTCCCACAATGTTAGATGTTGCTCAGTGGTAGCAATTTTGACTCTGGGTTAGGAGGATGTGGTTTCAAATCTCACACCAGAGACTTGAGCATAAAATCTAGGCTGGCAGTACTGGCGGGAGGGGGGGAAAAGATGCTGTGATGGAGGTGCTGTCGTTCACCTGTCATCTCAGGAATCCATCACACTATTCAGAAGGTGAATTCTTCCCGATATCCTGGCTAATATTTATCCTTCAATTAACATCACTAAAACAAATGATCTGATCATCAACCTCCTATTTGTAGGATCTTGTTTTGCACAAATTTGGTTTCCACATTTCCTATATTGCAAAAGTGACTAGACTTAAAAAGTACTTTTTTTGCCTGTAAAGCACTTTGGAACCTCCTGGAGGTCATGAAAGGTGCTATATAAATGCAAGTCTTATCTTGTTTTAAATCTGCATCCAAAGAGCCATGATATTTAGAAATACCATGTATAGATTCATGCAGCATTTGAACAGATTTCACTTAACATTATTCAAATTTAGTCCTCTTTAAATATACCAACTGTTATGCACTTCTAAAGGGAATGGTAATCTAGAATTGTTCTGTGTTCTCACCCTCTCCAATTTCCATCATTCCTGACCTTTCCAAGCTCCATTAACTCTTCATACCCTAACAAGTTGACATCAAAATTTTTGTGATGTTAAAATGAGGGTCTTTCAGATAGAAGTAAAAGATCCCATGGAACTTTTTAAAGGGCAAGGGAGTTCTCCCAGTGTTCTAGTTATAATTTATCCCTCAAACAACACTAAATTAGAATATCTGGTCACTATGTTGACCTTATTTTGCACAAAGTCACTTCTGCACCTTGTCTGGGGGCAGGGGTGGGGGAAGGAGACTCTGGCATAGCGGTAATGACACTGGACTAGTAATCCAGAGGCCCATGCTAATGGCCTGGGAACACAAGTTCAAATCCCACCACAGCAGCTGGTGTCATTTAAATTCAATTAATAAATTAATTTAATTAATGAAAATCTGGAATTGAAAACTAGTCTCAGTAATGCTGCCATGAAACTATCGATTGTCATAAAAACCCATCTGATTCACTAATATGCTATAGGGAAGGAAATCTGCTGTCCTTATCTGGTCTGGCCTACATGTGACCCCAGACCCACAACAATGTGGTTGACTCTTAACTGCCCTCTGAAATGGCCTAACAAGTCACTCAGTCAAAGGCAATTAGGGATGGACAACAAATGCTGGCCTGCCAGCGACACTCACATCCCATGAAAAAATAAAAATAATTACAGCACTGATTACACTTTGAAAGTGCTTCATTGGCTGCGAGGCACTTTCAGAGTCAAGAGGTTGCAAAAGTAGCTAAATAAATAAATAATCCTTTTATGCCTCTATAGGAACACATGTATCAATAAGCATAAAATTAAATTTCCACAATTCTATTTTACTTTGTTTTGATATTGTACTGCAAGATTACTTTTACACTTATGAGTTCTTGTTTTTATTATTCGTTTTAGTGGTAACAGTGAGAGCATTTCTCTACCTTTCTCTCCTCCTTCAAGATCTCATTTAAAACCTAATTCTTCGATCAAGCTTTTAGTCATCTGTCCTATCTCCACCATGAGCCATGGTACAGAGCCATGGAAGTAAAAAAAAAATGTTTTTATTCATACAGCTCATTATACACCTTGGGGCATTTTACTACATTAAATGCGCTATATAAATGCATCTCATTGTACAAAGAACAGTACAGCACAGGAACAGGCCATTCGGCCCTCCAAGCCTGCGCCGATCTTGATGCCTGCCTAAACTAAAACCTTCTGCACTTCCGGGGCCCATATCCCTCTATTCCCCTCCTATTCATATATTTGTCTTAAACGTCGCTATCGTATCTGCTTCCACCACCTCCCCCGGCAGCAAGTTCCAGGCACTCACCACCCTCTGTGTAAAAAACTTGCCTCGCACATCCCCTCTAAACTTTGCCCCTCGCACCTTAAACCTATGTCCCCTAGTAACTGACTCTTCCACCCTGGGAAAAAGCTTCTGACTATCCACTCTGTCCATACCGCTCATAACTTTGTAAACCTCTATCATGTCGCCCCTCCACCTCCGTCGTTCCAGTGAAAACAATCCGAGTTTTTCCAACCTCTCCTCATAGCTAATGGCCTCCAGACCAGGCAACATCCTGGTAAACCTCTTCTGTACCCTCTCCAAAGCCTCCACATCCTTCTGATAGAATATTGCGTGCAATTCTGGTCGCCACACTAAGTGAGGCCTAACTAAGGTTCTGTACAGCTGCAACATGACTTGCCAATTTTTATACTCTATGCCCCGACCGATGAAGGCAAGCATGCCGTATGCCTTCTTGACTACCTTATCCACCTGCGTTGCCACTTTCAGTGACCTGTGGACCTGTACGCCCAGATCCCTCTGCCTGTCAATACTCCTAAGGGTTCTGCCATTTACTGTATACCTCCCAACTGCATTAGACCTTCCAAAATGCATTACCTCACATTTGTCCGGATTAAACTCCATCTGCCATTTCTCCGCCCAAGTCTCCAACCGATCTATATCCTGCTGTATCCTCTGACAATCCTCATCACTGTCCGCAACTCCACCAACCTTTGTGTCGTCCGCAAACTTACTAATCAGACCAGCTACATTTTCCTCCAAATCATTTATATATACTACAAACAGCAAAGGTCCCAGCACTGATCCCTGCGGAACACCACTAGTCACATCCCTCCATTCAGAAAAACACCCATCCACTGTTACCCTCTGTCTTCTATGACTGAGCCAGTTCTGTATCCATCTTGCCAGCTCACCTCTGATCCTGTTTGACATCACCTTTTGTACCAGTCTGCCATGTGGGACCTTGTCAAAGGCTTTACTAAAGTCCATATAGATAACATCCACTGCCCTTCCTTCATCAATCATCTTCGTCACTTCCTCAAAAAACTCAATCAAATTAGTAAGACACGACCTCCCCTTCACAAAACCATGCTGCCTCTCGCTAATAAGTTCATTTGTTTCCAAATGGGAGTAAATCCTGTCCCGAATAATCCTAATAGTTTCCCTACCACGGACATAAGGCTCACCGGCCTATAATTTCCTGGATTATCCTTGCCACCCTTCTTAAACAAAGGCACAACATTGGCTATTCTCCAGTCCTCTGGGACCTCATCTGTAGCCAATGAGGATGCAAAGATTTCCGTCAAGGCCCCAGCAATTTCTTCCCTTGCCTCCCTCAGTATTCTCGGGTCGATCCCATCACGCCCTGGGGACTTATCTACCTTAATGCTTTGCAAGACACCAAACACCTCCTCCTTTTTGATAATGAGATGACTGAGACTATCTGCACTCCCTTCCCTAGACTCATCATCCACCAAGTCCTTCTCTTTGGTGAATACTGATGCAAAGTACTCATTTAGCACCTCGCCCATTTCCTCTGGCTCCACACATAGATTCCCATCTCTGTCCTTGAGTGGGCCAACCCTTTCCCTGGTTACCCTCTTGCTCTTTAGATATGTATAAAAAGCCTTGGGATTTTCCTTAATCCTGTTTGCCAATGACTTTTCATGACCCCTTTTAGCCCTCCTAACTCCTTGCTTAAGTTCCTTCCTACTGTCTTTATATTCCTCAAGTGCTTCATCTGTTCCCAGCCTTCCAGCCCTTACAAATGCTTCTTTTTTCTTTTTGACTAGGCTCACAATATCACGTGTTATCCAAGCTTCCCGAAACTTGCCAAACTTGTCTTTCTTCTCACAGGAACATGCTGGTCCTGGATTGTAATCAGCTGACGTTTGAAAGACTCCCACATGTCAGATGTTGATTTAACCTCAAACAGCCGCCCCCAATCTAAATTCTTCAGTTCCTGCCTTCTTTCTTTTGGGCCTCCTTATCTCGAGAGACAATGGATACGTGCCTGGAGGTGGTCAGTGGTTTGTGAAGCAGCGCCTGGAGTGGCTATAAAGGCCAATTCTGGAGTGACAGGCTCTTCCACAGGTGCTGCAGAGAAATTTGTTTGTCGGGGCTGTTGCACAGTTGGCTCTCCCTTTGCGCCTCTGTCTTTTTTTCCTGCCAACTACTAAGTCTCTTCGACTCGCCACAATTTAGCCCTGTCTTTATGGCTGCCCGCCAGCTCTGGCGAATGCTGGCAACTGACTCCCACGACTTGTGATCAATGTCACACGATTTCATGTCGCGTTTGCAGACGTCTTTATAGCGGAGACATGGACGGCCGGTGGGGCTGATACCAGTGGCGAGCTCGCTGTACAATGTGTCTTTGGGGATCCTGCCATCTTCCATGCGGCTCACATGGCCAAGCCATCTCAAGCGCCGCTGACTCTGTAGTGTGTATAAGGTGGGGGTGTTGGCCGCTTCAAGGACTTCTGTGTTGGAGATATAGTCCTGCCACCTGATGCCAAGTATTCTCCGAAGGCAGCGAAGATGGAATGAATTGAGACGTCGCTCTTGGCTGGCATACGTTGTCCAGGCCTCGCTGCCGTAGAGCAAGGTACTGAGGACACAGGCCTGATACACTCGGACTTTTGTGTTCCGTGTCAGTGCGCCATTTTCCCACACTCTCTTGGCCAGTCTGGACATAGCAGTGGAAGCCTTACCCATGCGCTTGTTGATTTCTGCATCTAGAGACAGGTTACTGGTGATAGTTGAGCCTAGGTAGGTGAACTCTTGAACCACTTCCAGAGCGTGGTCGCCAATATTGATGGATGGAGCATTTCTGACATCCTGCCCCATGATGTTCGTTTTCTTGAGGCTGATGGTTAGGCCAAATTCATTGCAGGCAGACGCAAACCTGTCGATGAGACTCTGCAGGCACTCTTCAGTGTGGGATGTTAAAGCAGCATCGTCAGCAAAGAGGAGTTCTCTGATGAGGACTTTCCGTACTTTGGACTTCGCTCTTAGACGGGCAAGGTTGAACAACCTGCCCCCTGATCTTGTGTGGAGGAAAATTCCTTCTTCAGAGGATTTGAACGCATGTGAAAGCAGCAGGGAGAAGAAAATCCCAAAAAGTGTGGGTGCGAGAACACAGCCCTGTTTCACAGCACTCAGGATAGGAAAGGGCTCTGATGAGGAGCCACCATGTTGAATTGTGCCTTTCATATTGTCATGGAATGAGGTGATGATACTTAGTAGCTTTGGTGGACATCCGATCTTTTCTACTAGTCTGAAGAGACCACGTCTGCTGACGAGGTCAAAGGCTTTGGTGAGATCAATGAAAGCAATGTAGAGGGGCATCTGTTGTTCACGGCATTTCTCCTGTATCTGACGAAGGGAGAACAGCATGTCAATGGTCTATCTCTCTGCACGAAAGCCACACTGTGCCTCAGGGTAGACGCGCTCGGCCAGCTTCTGGAGCTTGTTCAGAGCGACTCGAGCAAAGACTTTCCCCACTATGCTGAGCAGGGAGATTCCACGGTAGTTGTTGCAGTCACCGCGGTCACCTTTGTTTTTATAGAGGGTGATGTTGGCATTGCGCATGTCCTGGGGTACTGCTCCCTCGTCCCAGCACAGGCATAGCAGTTCATGTAGTGCTGAGAGCATAGCAGGCTTGGCACTCTTGATTATTTCAGGGGTAATGCTGTCCTTCCCAGGGGCTTTTCCGCTGGCTAGGGAATCAATGGCATCACTGAGTTCCGATTTGGTTGGCTGTATGTCCAGCTCATCCATGACTGGTAGAGACTGGGCTGCATTGAGGGCAGTCTCAGTGACAACATTCTCCCTGGAGTACAGTTCTAGGTAGTGCTCAACCCAGCGGTCCATCTGTTTGCGTTGGTCAGTGATTATGTCCCCCGATTTAGATTTGAGGGGGGCGATCTTTTTGATGGTTGGCCCAAGAGCTCTCTTCATGCCATCATACATTCCTCTGATGTTTCCGGTGTCTGAGGCCAGCTGAATATGACTGCATAGGTGTTGCCAGTAGTCGTTTGCGCAACGCCTAGTTCCTGCCTAATATTGTTATAATTAGCCTTCCCCCAATTTAGCACCTTCACCCGAGGACTACTCTTATCCTTATCCACAAGTACCTTAAAACTTAAGGAATTATGGTCACTGCTCCCGAAATGCTCCCCCACTGAAACTTCGACCACCTGGCCGGGCTCATTCCCCAATACCAGGACCAGAATGGCCCCATCCATAGTTGGACTATCTACATACTGTTTCAAGAAGCCCTCCTGGATGCTCCTCACAAATTCTGCCCCATCCAAGCCCCTAGCACTAAGGGAGTCCCAGTCAATATTGGGGAAGTTAAAATCACCCACCACCACAACCTTGTTACCTTTACATCTTTCCAAAATCTGTCTACATATCTGCTCCTCTGCCTCCCACTGGCTGTTGGAAGGCCTGTAGTAAACCCCCAACATCGTGACTGCACCCTTCCTATTCCTGAGCTCCACCCATATTGCCTCGCTGCATGACCCCTCTGAGATGCGCTCCCGCAGTACAGATGTGATATTCTCCTTAACCAGTAATGCAACTGCCCCACCCCTTTTACATCCCCCTCTCTCCCGCCTGAAGCTTCTAAAGCCTGGAACATTTAGCTGCCAATCCTGCCCTTCCCTCAACCAAGTCTCTGTAATAGCAACATCATATTTCCAAGTACTAATCCAAGCTCTAAGTTCATCTGCCTTACCTGTTATACTTCTCGCATTGAAACAAATGCACTTCAGACCACCAGTCCAGCTGTGCTCAGCAACATCTCCCTGCCTGCTCTTCCTCTTAGTCCTACTGGCCTTATTTACTATGTCCTCCTCATTTATTTCACTAGCTGTCCTACTGCTCTGGTTCCCACCCCCCTGCCACACTAGTTTAAACCCTCCAGAGTGACGCTAGCAAACCTTGCAGCCAAGATATTAGTGCCCCTCCAGTTTAGATGAAAACCGTCCTTCTTGTACAGGTCCCATCTGTCCCTGAAGAGAGCCCAATGGTCCAGATATCTGAAACCCTCCCTTCTACACCAGCTGCTCAGCCACGTGTTTAGCTGCACTATCTTCCTATTTCTAGCCTCACTGGCACGTGGCACAGGGAGTAATCCAGAGATTACAACCCTGGAGGTCCTTTTTTTAAACTCACTACCTAACTCCTTAGACTCCCCCTGCAGGACCTCATCACTCTTCCTGCCTATGTCATTGGTACCGATGTGTACCACAACCTCTGGCTATTCACCCTCCCCCTTCAGAATGCCCCCTGTCCGTTCAGAGACATCCTTGACCCTGGCACCAGGGAGGCAACATACCATCCTGGAGTCTCTTTCACGTGACTATAGAGTCCGCTATAACTATTGCTCTTCTGCGCTTTGTCCCTCCCTGCTGAACAACAGTGCCAGCTGTAGTACTAATGAAAATCCATGTTCCAACACTGCATTAAATTGGGAAAGTAGCAAACTTACAAAAGGTTACTATGTAACCCCCTTCCCCCACCTCTCGTCATAGCTTGGGAATAGACATAGTTACTTTGCTTTGGAGATAGCCTGTGGCTATCTCCAACTAGTAGTTCCAAAGCAAAGTAACTCCCTTCATTAGGCATTGTATTAGGATTATCTAACAATTCCACAAAGCAAACCTCCCTTATTAATGTTTATTACAATTATAATCAAGCTAAAGCAACTGTAAAAACTCCAGATATTCTGACAGGAGTGGTGCCAAAAGAACACATTTTTTAGTGGACATGTAATGTCACAGTAACATAGAAGGCAAAAGGTTATATGCATAAAAAAGCCTGGTCTTTGTGACAAACTGCTAAAGTTAATGTCGATTTCTGTGTCTTGAGTGTTTGAGAAAGCTATTAGCTCCCTGACATAAAAGAAGATGGTGCTTAAACGCCCAAAAATAATATTGGATTCATTTAAATAATCCCGCAAACTTGATGCAGACACACAAGACAAACTCAAACCGTTATGCTAAATTTAATTTCATACTGCGGCTGTAATATTTGTGCTTACTGGTTTCATGAGTCTAATTTCAAGATTAGAGCAGGTTTTAAATATACACTGACAGGCCATGGCATGAAATTAAAATTTTGTATAGAAAGAGCTCTGCCATATAATGTGCCATTATTTCTCACCAATCTATACTCAAATCTCAAACTTCTAGCATGCTTCTGTTACATTAATTCAGCTGCAATGGATCCTTTATAAAACATCAGGCTCTGAACCAGTTACTAGAAGAACTGGGTTGCAAAAAACTACATGCACAATGCATTTGAAATAGCAAGTCGTGGCATCCAGTCATACTGTCACAGTTCCAAGTTCAACTGGTTTCAACTGCAGTTTGCTTTTCCTTCTCCGTCTCCAACATATTCATATTTTGTTTACTCGCCAGTCAGCTCGCTCCCTGCTTGTCCGAAGAAAAATTATGCTACATAAATCTATCCTTACTATAGATAAAGAGATTTCATGACAGAATGCCTTTCATACCAATACGTGTTTTTAAATCACCTCACTAGTCACATCTGCTAGCTGTAATTTAGTATTAATAAAAAAAAAACTGTCAATGACAGCCAGTTGCTCTGAGGTGGTCAAATTTTTTTTTTTTTAAAATCAACAAAATTCATTCAGCCTTCCTCTATGCACTGTTGTCAGGTCAGGTTAAGGTTGCATAAAGCAAATGATTACATTTTTCAGGAAATCTGAGTAAATGTAATCATAATAGCAATGTGAAAGCAACCATAAAAGAAGCTGAAGCCTATCAGATAGCTGATAACAAGCATTAAAGATCAGAGACAAAAAAGCCACTTTTACACTGGTGGCAATAGTGCATTTGCAATACCAGTTTATTACGGTCAGGTGAAAAATGGTGTGGATGACTTCCACTTTTCACCTCCAACTGACTGCAGATAGTGTTTTGTTTAAATAAAAATACACGGGCTAGCGCACTAATTTTAACAGCAAAACCGAATTGTTCGCAACCTCAGCCTCACATGCATTCACACACGCATACGCATACACAATAAGTAGATGGAGAGAAAAAGGGTCGGAGGCAAATAAAGTCCAAAGTGATGTAAGAGTTTGTGGTTCACAGAAAGCTGTTGAATCTTCTCAGGAGGAAAGTCTTTTCTAAAGTGCAGGCCTGGATGATTGCACTTGTGAACTTGAAGTATTGTAGATTTCTGGTGGCCAGAATTCAGTTCGGAGGCAGTGGTCACCTTTTAAGTTCTCTGCTGCAGCTAGCTGAAGTATAGTATCAGCAGCAGGGCTTCTTCCTTAGCTGAACTGATCTCACAGCCTTTGGCTGGAACTGGCTTTCTACAGTCTTTGCTTGATCGCCCCTCTTTCACTAGAGGGCTACCTTGTAAAGGTAAAAATCCATCACATTTGACTCTGTCAGGTGACAAAGGGCACTCTCCCCTGGTGTGACCACACAATAATCCAGGATATAGAAACCACTGCTATTTGTTGGCATCTGAACGGGGAGCATTCTGTTTCAACGGTGCTACATCACACCTATTCATCTTAGTTTCATCTGGGAAGTCCGTCTGCCAACAGAACCTTTATTAGTTCATTCCTGTAGATAGGAGTCATCAACATGTAATGGGCTCCTTTCAATTTCAATGGGTTTTCCCCAGAGCTAATGTAGACTCAGTTAATGAGCTTTGTTTATCGACGGCG
This sequence comes from Heterodontus francisci, assembly GCF_036365525.1. Classification (NCBI taxonomy): domain Eukaryota; kingdom Metazoa; phylum Chordata; class Chondrichthyes; order Heterodontiformes; family Heterodontidae; genus Heterodontus; species Heterodontus francisci. The sequence goes on from NC_090375.1 coordinate 46,397,650, forward strand.
CAGTGGTTAGCACCGCAGCCTCACAGCTCCAGCGACCCGGGTTCGATTCTGGGTACTGCCTGTGCGGAGTTTGCAAGTTCTCCCTGTGACCGTGTGGGTTTCCACCGGGTGCTCCGGTTTCCTCCCACAGCCAAAGACTTGCAGGTTGATAGGTAAATTGGCCATTGTAAATTGCCCCTCGTGCAAGTAGGTGGTCGGAGAATGGTGGGGATGTGGTAGGGAATATGGGATTAATGTAAGATTAGTATAAATGAGTGGTTGTTGGTCAGCAATGACTCGGTGGGCCAAAGGACCTGTTTCAGTACTGTATGACTCTATGACAGTACCGAAGGGGTCACCTGACCTCTACTCCATTTTGTCTGTGGTAAAAATGTGCCCATTTTCTTATGGTTCAGTTTAAAAGTTGACTTTTATTTCATAACTCCTCCACTGCATTCTTTATTTCATCATGGCTCCTTCTGAGCATGACAAGTTTTATTTAAAAAATGGGTGAGGAACAGCTTACCTCAACCCCAATGTAAGCCTACCAGATTTACTAATACCATTGTTAAAAAAACTGTTTTATCCACACGCTCTTGGGAATTCCAATCCTGTGAAACCTTCTGTTTAAGAAACAAGGAACTTTTTTTTTTAGATGATCGAAGTTTCGCCAAATTGGGTTTGGATGGTTCAGTGATTTAGCATTTTCACTTTCCGCACTGGGATTGGAACTGAAATCTGGGCTGAGATAGATGTCCCCTCTCAATTGGCTCCAAGGCATCCTAATTAAAATGTGTTTATGATACGTCAACCTAGTTCTATGTTGGCACAAACTGTCGCCAACTGTTTGTAATTTGAAAATTTCAAATAGAGAGACCATAGGACAGTTTATGGGTGAAATATAAAAATTCACACTTAAAAAATTAAACTACAAATCATAATAGAATAAAATGGTAAACATAAAATTTACAAAACACATTAAATGTTAAAATACTGTAATGATCACTGTCAACATAAAATGAAGTACAGGATTATTACTGTTAGAACTCTAAAAACAGTGTCAAGTACACAGCCCACAATCAATTGAGGAGAGATTTCACAAGCTATAACTTGAATAAAAGATCAATTGACCATCTGTGATTATGATCTTGCTGCACATCCTCCCGGTGAGGGATTATTAATACAGATTTGGCTATTTACTGGGACAATGTGTGCATAAATATTGGCAGTCCTCCAAAATGGACCAGACCGGGGTGCAGAACTGAGTTGGCTATAGTAAAGAAACCCCTAAAAGGAGACATCATGCACCCATGTTCCTATGGCTGAACCAGATATCTGTGAAAGCTGTACTTCCATCCACGTTAATTATATGGATTAAGGCTTCTTGTTGTGGCAGAGTTGTTTTACTGTGAACACCTGATGCTGGCGTTGGTACTCAAGTGGACAAAAGGTTCTATTACTCATCACCTGATGATCATTAAAAAAACAAAAAGTAGAAAAGATGAATGCCAATAGTCAGTAAGTTTCAACAGTGAGATGGCATTACAAGTAAAAACAAAACATGCAAGTACTACATAATCATATTAAGATACTGCACATATGCATAACATTTGCTCATACAGCTACCATCAATGTGCCAGATTCCTGAGGTCTTTGGGGAGCAAGGAAAAGTATACCAGAGTTTTATTTAGCAATTAAGGTAATACATTGTCATCAGGAGTCTTCATAACCCAAATGAAAGATACGACATAAAATACGTGTTTTGCTATTCTCAGTGGTATAATAAAGGTAACAATACTTAAAGGGACAAGAGGAGTCATGGCAAAATACAAACTCTACCCCACCCCCTACTGTAAAACCTCTCAAAGTACAGCTGTGCAGAAACAGCAAGAAAAAGACAAACAGTTTCTCTAAACAAAGTCAAACAATAGAATTATACTTTATCGACTATTACACAGCTGTGGCATGAGATGGTTAATGTAACATAGGAATTTTATTTTAAAAAGAACTTTATTCAGTGACAATTATTTACCATCAGTGTGCCCACAGCAATATAAAACATCTCTCCTTAAATAAGTTATTTTTGATTACTAATCTTCATTTTGATAAAATATCCTTATAGAGCAAATGAATATAGCAGATGCATTTATGGAGGATGCCAAAGAAAATTCATAAAATTTAAAAGGAAAAGAAGAAGTGAAATTAAGATAGACCTAAAAGCTTTTTTCTTAAACCATAAAAGAAAAATAAAGCTATTTCTATAAAATAAAAATGCAAACCCACAACTGAAACTGAATGAACATTTATGGAAGAGGAGAGTGCAGGGGGTGGGGGAAACAAGCCAACATTCCCAGTGTGCCTGCTGAAACCAAAAATACAATTTTATGCATTTAAAAACCTACTGCAGAACCATCAAAAGGCAATTTCAAGTGTCTGCTCCTAACGAATTTCATAGCTGCAATATCCTTATTCATTGACCCTAGAAGCCCAACTTCAAAACTTAAACACTGTTCAAAAGCCAATCAATTTCAACACAAGCAGCTTTCAAAACCTAATTATCTTGTTCTCGTTTATGTTATTAATCCTTTTCTAAATTACACAGCGAAACAGTTTCCAGGAGCCTATATGTAAATATAATTCCAATATGTACAGGCTTTATGTACAATTACATTTAATATACATGGCTAGCAAACTACAGTACAGCCATCTTACTCTTGATCTTGTGGACAGAAACTTAATTAAAAAAATCAGGCTGTAGTATACTGTGAAATATCTACAGTATTCAAAATCTTGAAAAAAAATGTAATGCCACAGAAAGTGAGGCTCAAAGGTAGTTACACAAGAGCATATTCAGAACCTATGAGTTGACTGCTTTATGCATTTGCACCACAAGCAATTTTTGTAGTCCATTTTTGGCAGACAACAGGCTTTGATCTACCCCAAGCTTGACAGATAATGGTCAAACCCCTTTTAAAGCAAACTTCACACAAAGTTTTGCTGGACATTTCATAAATATTGAAATCCACCCCCACCCCCAGCACTTAGTAGCAATACAGTCCTTAAAGAGAACATATATAAGTGCAATCAAATAAAATATCTAATTGACTAGAACAACAAATGTCAAATGAGTGATTCAATGGCAGGAGAGAACATTCCTAAATGGCAAAATTACTTTCAAAATTAGAAGTTTTCAACTAACGCATCAGCTGCTTATATTCTCTACAGCAAAGCTCAGTGGTTGCTAAACTGAAGTCATTGAGCACGACTCATCTATTTCCCATTGGAAAAATTCTCTTTTCAAGACTCTCTCTGGCCATTACACCAATGACAACATTATAATGGCTTGGTTACCTTTACAGTTACACTGAGTATTCCATCAGATTTTATGGTGGAATTGGGAACAGGAAACCCTTCAACCATGTCACCTATTTCAATACAAGATCAAGCACACTGCAATTTGCATTGTGACTATTATTAGACAGGTAGTGACAATCCCCGAGCTATCATCTCTGGGCTTGTTAATGAATACAAGGTTTTACTACAAATTAATGCCGATTCTCAGTGAAGGATCACTAGGATTCCATAATCCACTAAACAAGGTAATGAATATTCCTGTGTGGAGTTATATGCTAGAATAGGGAATTGGGCTAATTAAAGCACTCACTGCAAGGTCCTACAGTCTGTTCATTACCACACATTGAATAGTTATTAAGGTCTAAAGGACGATCCTTAAAGAAATACTCAACTGGATTTTCAAATATAATCGTGCTCATTCCATTATCATAGTCAGTTTGTAAAGTTCCCTATATGTGAAGCTTTCTCGCTGCTGCTGAAACTGATTTTGCAAGTATACCACACGCGAGTTGTATTTATTCTGCCTCAACCAAATTTAAACATTCAAAGTGACTATGCGCTGATGTTCTGCAAAATACATACACAATATTTAAATTTGAACATCTCAATAACATTTGGCAATATAGTGAAAACGCACAAGCAATAACTGATTGATTTTTGAAATTATTTCCTAATATGCCATTCAGGCCAAATGAAACAAGAGTTTAATTAAACTAGAAAACGGCTCTACACAGCAGACTACTGACTTCATTAGGATGAATAGTCACTCGCAATTCAAAAGCTAAGCTACCTTTTTTTTTTAAAAAAGTAGGGTTCCGATCCCCGACTTGCCAAATATTGAAATAAAGAACAAAAAAGGAATTTAAACACAAGGTTCAACAGAGCACTTCAATATCTGGTTGCACTTTAAATTAACAAATTGGTTTGTAGTGGCAATTTCAAAGAAGAATATAAACAATATTACATCCCTATCTCTTTTAATACAACTGTGCACAGAATCATTTGGAACTGTCATGCCACTTCAATAATATGGGCTTTTAAAGGAGCATTATAACCCAGTCAACTGGCTGATCAGATCACCTATTATTCACTCAACATAAAAGTTTAGCATATGCTGTTTCATAAATTGTAACCACTTGTATGGTAAATGAACAGCGTTAAATCAGCACAATCCATTATTTAATTCAATCACAGAATTCCAATGCAAATTCCTTCCTCTGACATCATGACAGATTTCTTGATCCATATAGTATTTGTCAACATCTGTCTGCACAACAGATTTCACAGGGCTGTAGAAATAGTTCTCGTTTTAATTAAAATTCCATCTCCTCCAAAGATTATACAGAATGGACCTACCAGGATCATGAAACAAGTTGACAGATTTCACTGTACTGTCAAATTTTGAAGAATTTCATCAGTGTAACAAGTTCACAAAACAAACTTTGTGAACCTTTTACAGTATCAAACACACACCACATCCACTCATGCCCACAAAGTATCACAAGCTATTTGTGAAAGCAGATAACCATATACTTAAAGTGCCAGGTTATCAATTTCAGGTCAACTCTATAAATAATAGATACAAAGCCTGCACAGGCAGTACTCTGCAGTTTTAATATTGTAAAATAATCAAATTGAACTAGTTTTCCTTTCCCTACCAAGCAGCTACAAAGCTTGGATTTTAAGATTACAAGTGCAGCCAAAAGGTATTGAAACTGTTATTCAAACACTAGTTTTTTTGAATCATAAGTACACATACTAGTTAATTTTTACCTTAAAACACACAAAAGTATTTTCCTTTCATCCTTGCTAAAGTAAATGCTGCAAGAATTTGAGAGGTAGTTCCTCTGATAAATTGCTGCTGGTGACAGATGTGCAGTCTGAACACTTCAACTTCCTTGAACTGTCAGTCTGCTTTTCCATATTTAAATGACTTGCCTATAACATTTTATTTTATCCCACAGCTGTGAACTTCCGGTCCGTTCAAGGTATATAAAAAAAGCACGACGAGTCAAATAACCTCTCTCCTAAATTCAAGCACATCATTCTTCTTTTACACAAAAATCGCAAAAACTATACGGTCTTGTGTTAACTCAAACAATTTTCACATGAACAGAATAGCACCTGAAGAAGCTTTTACAAAGTAGTTTCAAGTTTGGTTTGACCAAATTGTGTTTGTATTGCAAAGACACAGCAGGAAGCAACCTTCATTCCAGTAGCAGTGCCCTAATAAACAAGCCAGCAGTAGTGCCTCCAGTGGCATAAAGCATTGATTTCTCCCTACACTACTGGAAGAAAGTGCTTCAAAAAGCAAATATAAATGGGTGTCATTCATTGCATGCTGCATGTTGCTATTTGTCATGGGGGTGGGCAGGCAAAATGCCCACATTACATGCTATGACTGCAGCCAAAAATCTAGAAGTCCTGACAACTTCTGCACAAGTTGGGTGTTATATTACTTCCCTAGTGCTGCCACTGCTCTGAAATGTGCCTCACAAATGTAGATGTGGTTAACTCTAGAGCACCAGCAGCTTCATGTAAAAAAAAAATTAATAGCAACAATGGTGACTATTCTAACAAAAACATATATCAGGCATATGCCCCAAGAAATGTTACACTCTTCGCCCAGAAAAGCCTTCTTCAATTGTGTAATCTTAATCAAACCCGGTCAGCAGAAGGTTTACACTTTCACCAAGAACTTGCAGCCTCCCAACCACACAAGAATTCAATTGCAATAATGAAACATTACGGTATGCCTATAAATATACCAAGTCAAAGGTGCATATACAACATCTTGGTTAGGTAAGTTTGAAAGTCAACAAAGAATTGGCACCTGTGAGAAAGTTAAATAATACTCAAGTCATTTGTATTTCTACGATAAACTTTAAGTTATACATGCCTTTAGGTTTGTGAAATCTTTAGATAAAGATTTAAATAACTTGTACATCTATTTTTTTTCCAACATATTTTCATTTTGTCTGATCTTGATTATTGGAGATATATTAATAAACATTCTAGACAAATATCCAAGGTTTTTCTTTTTACAGATCTCCAAAAAAAACATTGCACATTAACGTGAACTGCCATTAACCACAGCCAAAACAATTAAAGCATATCTAAATTAATTTTGCATCTAATTAAAAAAAGACTTTGTCAAATAAGAATTATTAACTACTCTCAGCCCCATGGAGGTATTAATTTTGCCTCAGGGTAACAGACACCTTTTGACTCGCCCTGTATGTAAACATTTTGGTACTGTGTACTTTATGTTAATCCATCTTTCAGGGCGTCTCCAAAAGCACCTCGTAAAGACACCAAAATAAATCAAAGAACATTGAAACCATTTTCTAAGATCAAGACAAGAGTAGCGCATCCAATTTTGCTTTTCTCTCCAATGGATTCAGTTTTTAATCAGCATGGCTCCTTGCTTGCAAACAAAAGGTTCGAATGAGGTCTGGCGTTTCTTCAGTTCAGACAGGGAATTTAACTAAAGATGCATTTTATATTAAAAGACAAACCTTTTACACACACGCGCACTCCTGAACTACAACTTTGCTTTATATTAAATTATAGGCATAACTGTATATATCCACATACATATTTGCATACATATTTTAAAAAGAAATTTTAAGTTAACAAGGGAAAGTTATTTCCTAGAAGCTCACAGGGCCAAAACACTAAATGTGCTGCACAATACAGAGGGTGAAGAATGATTCAACAAGAGTATTTTAAATCCTCGGACCTGACTAAAACAAAAAACACATCAACTGAGTGTTCAAAAAAAAGGACTCTTCCAAACGGCAAACATGGTTTTACAATATTTTTGCCTTCAGTCCACAAAGCTGCATGCAAATCTCAATCATATGAACTGCTTGAATAAAACTGTCTCCAAAAAAAAAAACTCTTGATTTTCTTTACAAAAAGACAGCTAAAAAGAATCAAAACACATCCTTTTGGACAGGTGGTAAAAAATGTCTAGATGCCAAAAGTGTAAATGAATTGACATACAACGCAAAAAAAACTTACTTCAATTGTTTAAAGATAAATCATAAAAATCCCATTAACTTGGTAACTTTTCCCATAAAAATATACATGTGAATGATCAAAGTAATAAAGATCCCTTTCAATCAGGTTGTCAATAAAGGTGTTATGCCTCAATATTTTCTAAATTGTTTTCACATATCTGCTGTGAATGTAGTTATTCCAAAGAATAAGACAGTTTTACATATATATGTACACATATAAATATGTTTTTCTACCTGCTATCACCAGCCTGCTGGCATGGATGAAAGAAGGGTCCAGACTGTCCTTCTCGGCCATCAGCTCGGGTAAGTATTTCTCATCCTCCATCCTGTGGCAAGGGGCGATTCCGATGATTTTTTTTTAAAAAATGAATAAATATTAAAACAAAAATATCAGCATAAAATGTCCGATTCTGCCAACGGAATTACCGTGGTTGGTATATTTATTTTTTCTATATATAATATAGAAAAAACGGTTCCGAAGAGTAAAAGATCCCGGTCTGAAGTGCCAATGCCGCCCCCCTTGTCCCTCTATCGTTTATTTTTCTCACTTATTCCTTTTCTTTCCCTCTCTTTTCTTTCCCTCTCTCTTCTTCCCCCCCTTCCTCCGCTTCAGGCAACAACGCAGATTATAAAGGGAGAGAAAGAAATCAAAAATAACCGTCCGCTGTCTTCCCGCGACCCCGCCTCCCTCGTACGCCATTGGTCGATCTCGCGTCACTCAAATTTGTTTCTTTATCGCTATTGGACAGCGTCTGCCTGTCAGCGCGCGGCTTTTTCCTGCCTTCCCCAGCCAAGCTTTTTCTGGCGGCAAGTGCTTCCCCCCGCCCCTCCCCTCCCCTCCCCTCCCCTCCCCCAACACTGGCTACCTCCTCGCCTGTCAATCATTGTTCTCGTCCCTCCTCTCTCCCCCCACCCCTCCCCCCCTCCACCCGGACGCTGCTGTCGCCGCTCGATCCTTTCGACACTGTGTTTGCGGCATGTCAATCAAAGCCGACGCACCGCTCCCTCAATCCCCCCCCCCCCCCCCCCCCGAGACCCACCTGCCTCCGCCAGGTAAAATAACTCCTCAAACTGTCAAAGAAATTAAGTGACTTCTTTATTAGAATCGCAGTTTCTAAATAGTCTAACACATAATTTATGCAATTCACTATCGCATTCTTTTTATGCCTTCAACCACTAAGATCATATTTAGCATTTTATTAATGTCAGAAAGAATATAAATTCATTGCAATGAATTGCAACCTGTTTATTAATATTTTGTTATTTTTGCAACACGTTCAAAAACAAATGTGGTGTTTTAACAGTCCGACAGAAAATAAACCAGAGTGGATAGGTCTGTAATGGGTTAGGGTAGATAAACAGTGCTTTCTGCAGGTTGACTGAGAGAAGTAATTCAGTACCTTAGTAAGTTTCTTTTTGGGAAGTGGCAATACTGCCTCCCTGTGGTTTAATTGTTGTCTGCATCTTTCCCAACAAACTGCTGCATTTATTGATGTCAAAGTATTTAATCAGTAATTCTGGAAAGTATCTCCTGTTTATTCAGTCGTATCAGTTCTTCTGTAACTTCTTTGGCCTCCTTATCTCGAGAGACAATGGGTAAACGCCTGGAGGTGGTCAGTGGTTTGTGGAGCAGCGCCTGGAGTGGCTATAAAGGCCAATCCTAGAGTGACAGGCTCTTCCACAGGTGCTGCAGAAAAATTTGTAACAGGGGCTGTTACACAGTTGGCTCGTCCCTTGCACCTCTGTCTTTTTTCCTGCCAACTGCTAAGTCTCTTCGACTCGCCACACTTTAGCCCCGCCTTTATGGCTGTCCGCCAGCTCTGGCGAACGCTGGCAACTGACTCCCACGACTTGTGATCAATGTCACAGGATTTCATGTCGCGTTTGCAGACATCTTTAAAGTGGAGACATGGACGGCCGATGGGTCTGATACCAGTGGCGAGCTCGCTGTACAATGTGTCTTTGGGGATCCTGCCATCTTCCATGCGGCTCACATGGCCATATAACTATAACTACTTTGTCAGAATTAGCAAATCTCTGTGCAAATGTAATTAATTAGGTATAGAAAGAAAAGAAAGACTTGCCTTTCTATGCCACTTTTCACGACCTCTGGACATCCCAAAGAGCTTTACAGCCAATGAAGTACTTTTGAAGTGTAGTCACTGTTGTAATACAGGAAACGTGGCAGACAATATGCACAAAGCAGGCTTCAAGAAACAGCAGTACGATAATGACCAGATAATCTATTTCCTTTTATGATGTTGATTGAAGGATAAATATTGGTCAGGGCATTAGGAATAACTCCCCAGCTCTTCTTTGAAATAGCGGCATGGGATATTTTATATCCACCTGAGAGTGTAAACGGGGCATTGGTTTCTCATCCGAAAGATGGGAAAAATTGTAATAGGGTATTCCACTTTGCAAGTCTCTTTAAATGTAGTGAAACTCTAATCCAATACATTTTTCCCTTTTATCCCCTTTTGTCCTGAATGTGTTAAATTTTGCTCTAACCACCCTCAGTTGCATGCCCAAGTAGCCATTCCTCCATGTCAATGAGCTATGGAACCAGAGAAGGTGTCACAGTATTATTTGATGCACCTTGATACCCACACATGCAAACTCTCCAGCAATGATAATTGGCTGCTGATCAGGAGTGGGAAGCCTGAATGTCTTTTTCCCAACCCTAGACCACAGAAGCAGCAAGACTAATCAGAGTGCTGGCATTTACTTGTAACAAAAAAGCGTCAAGCAGCATTCAGTAACTTATTTTTTAAAATCGTATTTGTTTATTAGTAAATTAAAAACACTGAGCTTCCTGGCTTGTGCATGTCTCAGCCAGAGCTGCAGTATTTATCTCAGTATTCATGTTCCAGAGATGAATGAGAACAACAGTTTTCCTCATGCTGATTGCTGTCTCGTAGCTCTGCAGTAAAAATGGACCTGTATGGATATCTGAATGGGGCTCAGCTGTGAGACCAATGGGCTGGAAAGTAAATCCACCTGCTTCCTAACGTTAGCCAACACTTCCTTAATTGCCAGGTAGGCCCAAAGCCTACTTTACCACCAATTCTGTGAGACAGTGGCATAGTGGTAATGTAGGAGATGGTGACGTAGTGGTAATGTTGCTGAACTAGTACTGCAGAAGCCCAGACTAATGCCCTGGGGACACAGATTCAAATCCCACCACAGCAGCTGGTGGAGTTTAAACTCAATTGATCAATAAAAAAAAAATCTGGAATTGAAAGTTAATCTCAGTGATGGTGCCATGAAACTATCATCGATTGTTGTAAAGGCCCATCTGGTTCACTAATGTCCTTTAGTGAAGGAACCATGCCCTCTTTACCTGGTCTAGCCTACATGTAACTCCAGACCCACAACAAAGTGGTTGACTATTAACTGCCCTCTGAAAAGCCCTAGCAAGCCACTTATTTGTCAAGGGTAATTAGGGATGGGCAACAAATGCTGGCCTTACCCACATCCCCGAAAATAATTTTTAAAATTCCCATTATATTGGAAAATCTAGCTTTCATTGTCTAGACCAAGGTTGTCCGACATCTGGCCCACGGGCCAGGATGCGTCCCACCAAAGGTTTCCATCTGGTCCACGGATGTATTTCAGAGATGAGAAATTTTCCATTGTCTTCTTTCAGACCGGTTTTTAAAAAAAATTGCAAGTGTCAGTTTCACAGCTGATAGGTGCTGAGAGAGGGAACTGTGCTTCTGAACTTCGGACAGATTCAGGGGTTTTTCAGCAGGTTCTGACTTTAAAAAAAACCTCATTGATAAGCTCCCATATCTGTCCAAGTTGTGAAAGTGCTGTTCCCAATGTCAGCACCTGTCAGCTGTGAAACTGACAGCGCGATGTTCAAAAAAAAATTGACCAACCACAAAGCTGTTATGTTGAGCACTCCCACTCCCTGCAACTGTCAAAGAGAGAGAGAGAGGGGAACAGAGAGAGAGAGGATGGGGGAGAGAGGGGAATAGAGGAGGGGGAGAGAGCAGGGACAGAGAGGGGGGACAGAGAGAGGGGACAGAAAAAGAGGGGGGAATAGAGAGGGGGCACAGAGCGAGGACAACACAGAGAGGCGACAACAACACAGAGAGTAGGGAACACAGAGAGGGGGGGGGAACACACAGAGAGAGACAGACAGAGAGCGTGATCAAGATCACTCCTGCAGATGGACATATATCCGGAATACTCTGCTTCGCTACAAGTGTGTGGGCAAACATTGACTACTTGTGCAAGCAAAAAAATGCCAGGTATCTCACTAAATCAGTGTCCAACATAGTGACAAGAAAGTAAGTCAATAAATTAATCTCATTTAAAGCTTCTTCACAAAAAATGCGCATTTGTTGTGGTTTTGATTAATAGTAAGATAAATCTTTAATGCCTTTCCGAAATTGTCTCACCGGCCCTTATGTAGGACAAAAATTGTAATGTGGTCCCCCACATGAAAAGACTGGACAACCCTGGTCTAGACTCATATGAAGAATGGCAACATAGGTGAGTTACCTTCTTGAGGGCTGGCCATTTCTGTGGAAACATATCCTAACCTGAGTCAAAACCTTCGGGAGAGAAAGGAACAAATTTGAAGGTTTTTTCCAAAATTATCAAAATCCCCTGGATCATTTATGTCTGGGTGACAATTTACTTAGACAGAATTACAGTTACCATTTAGTTGAAATCTAAATGAGCCATTTGGATAATAATAGAGGCTACAAACGCAAAGCTTTGATAGGTTATTAACAGCCTTTGCACTCCAGGATCAGGTTAAAACATTTCACCTGCTGTGTTGGTGTCTTGTCATTTGAAGTGTTATGTTATGTTTACTGGCGTTAGAATTTCCCAGTAATCAACTGCAAATGACTTCAAAAAATTGGCAAGTTATTTTCACAATTGTTCATTCTCTTGTGTAAACATCATCATGTATCAATGTGGTAACTCACAGTGGCAGTGAACAACTGCTCGGTAAGGCCAGTCTTATGTACATTTAAAAAAACTGAATAAACCAACCTATGAACTTAACATTTGTAATCATTATTTTAGAATTAAGTGTCCACAAAAGGTGTAGAATGTCAGTAAGCATTGGCAGTTGGAACAATTTACATTCTGGGGCTCAGCACTCTCAAACCAAGTGCACTGTAATTAGGCATCGAGTGAGGTTTTCTGTAGTCTGCCACAACAACCTAATCTCAGAACAGTATGGTCTGCTGTGCGATGATATTTGGTGTATTGTACTTTCTGTCACCTGTAGCTCACTGGTAAAACTATCTCATCTCAGTCAGAAGGTTGTGGGTTCAAGACCCACTCCAGATAGTTGAGCACAAAATTTTCGCTGCCAGTTCAGGAAGTGCTGCACTGTCGGAGGTAGCATCTTTCAGATGAGACATTACATTGTGCCTGCCCTCTCAAGCGAACAGGAAAAATCTCATGGCACTAGTCTGAAGAACAGCAGAGGTGTTCTCCTGGGACATATGGCTAATAATTTTCCCTCAGCCTGTATCACTAAAACAGATGGTCATTATTACATTGCTGTTTGCGGGAGCTTGCTGTGCACAAATTGGCTGCCATGTTCCCACATTGTAAAAGTGACTACACTTCAAAAGTGCCTTATTGGGTGGAAAGCACTTTGGGATATTAGTCATAGAGAGATACAGCACTGAAACAGGCCCTTCGGCCCAACGAGTCCATGCCGACCATCAACCACCCATTTATACTAATCCTACATTAATCCCATTTTTTCCCCCTCTCACATCCCCACCTTCCCTCAATTCTCCTACCACCTACTTACACTAGGGGCAATTTTTACAATGGCCAACTTACCTATCAACCTGCAAGTCTTTGGCATGCGGGAGGAAACCGGAGCACCCGGAGGAAACCCACACGGTCACAGGGAGAACTTGCAAACTCCGCACAGAACCGTACCCGGGTCGCTGGAGCTGTGAGGCTGCTGTGCTAGCCACTGCGCCACTGTGGGAAATCTCTCCTGAATTCCTTCAAAATAATGCCAGCAGATCTTTCACACATACATGAGAGAACAAACAGGGCCTTATTTCACATAATCATTCAGAACACGGCACCTCTTCCAACAATGCAGCATTCCCTCAGTAATGCCATGGAATGTCAGTTTGGATTTTGGGCTTGAGTCTCTGGAGTGGGATTTGAGACGACACCTTTTTGACTCAGAGCTACAGCTGATAGAAAGTACAATACACCAAATAACAATGTGAAGTACCTTTAACAGATCAGATATCAAGCAAGTGTAAAATTTAGGATTAGTGGAAATTAGATCTAATTTAAACTTCAGGGAGGTACAGTTTACACTTTGGGTGCAAAGAGCAATCTGGACACAGATTGTGCTTGAAATTGTGTTGGTTTTCTGAAGTGAAATTATGGTTCCTGGATTTCTCTGATATTAAGACAACACTTCTACACTGGGCTACACTGCTGCTGTGTCTTTGATCTGCTAGTCCAAGTTAAAGCTCAGATAGCCAGATGGGGAAGAATAGAACACTGAAGACTAGCCTTATTTACTTACAATATTTCAATTGCAGAGACATATGTTGCATAGCTAGCTTTCTCTCGTACTCTAATTTTTCCCTCTTTATCAATCTTTTAGCCATTCTTTGCTGTTTTTATATTCTGTCCAATCTTCTGGCCTGCCACCCGTCTTTGCGCAATTATATGCTTTTTCTTTCAATTTGATACTATCTTTAACTACCTCATTGCACAATACTGGGTCGAGTATAGCCTGCTCTCTGGTTGGCTCCAGAATGTCCTGTTCTAAGAAACTATCCCAAAAACATTCTATGAACTCCTCATCTAAGCTACCTTTACCCATGTGATTTTTTCCAGTCTATATGTAGATTAAAATCCCCCATGATTATCACTGTACCTTTCTGTCAAGCTTGCATTATTTCTTCCTTTATACTCTGTCCTACTGTGCGGTTACTCTTAGGGGGCCTGTACACCACTTCCACAAGTGACTTCTTGCCCTAATCATTTCTCAACTCTACCGAAACTGCTTCTACATCCTGATTTCCTGAACTTAGGTCATCCCTCTCTAATGTGCTAATACCATCATTAATTAACAAAGTCCCAATCTATGTCAGCCTGCAGCCATGTCTCTGCAATGGCTATCAGATCATACGTATTTATTTCTATCTGCACTATCAGTTCGTCTGTTTTGTTTTGAATGCTACATGCATTCAGATACAGGGCCTTTAGTTTTGTCCTTTTATTATTTTTGTAACCTCTAGCCTTATCTGCTGATTTACTCTTAGATTTGTACCCTCTGTCCCTTCCTGTCATGGTCTATGTTTTCATTTCCCATATTAATACCTTTCTTCTTGCCTTGTCTCTGCTCTTTGATTTACCACCTCTTCCCAAATTTGATCCCTTGCCCCAATATCAAGTTTAAAACTGTGTTTACTTCCCTAATTATGGAGCTTTCTAGAACACTGGTCCCAGCACATTTCAGTTGTAGTCCATCCCAACAGTACAGCCTCCACTTTCCCCAGTACTGGTGCCAGTGCCCCACAAACCTGAACCCACTTCTACCACACAAGTCTTTGAGCCACGCATTCATTTCTCTAATCTATTTGCCCTATGCCAATTTGCACATGCTCAGTTAATATTTCAGAGATTATTACCTTTGAGGTTCTGCTTTTTAATTTAGACCCTAGCTGCTCATACTCCCTCAGCAGAACATATTTCTTAGTTCTACCTATATCCTTGGTACTTACATGGACCACGACCACTAGATCCTCCCTTTCTGATTGTAAGTTCCTCTCCAGCCCAGAGCAGATGTCCCGAACTCTGGCACTGGGCAGGCAACACAACCATCTGGACTGTCACTCTCAGCTTCAGAGAACTGTGTCTATCCCCCTGACTATGCTATCCCCTACTACCACTACATTCCTATTAACTCCCCCCACTTGAATGGCTTCCTGTACAATGGTGCCATGGTCAGTTCGCTTATCTACCTTGCAGCCCCCGCTTTCATCCATAACCTCGAACCTGTTCAACAATTGCAAAGGCTGAGTCTCCTCCATTTCTACCTTCTGGATTGCCAAACCTGCCTCCCTCACAGACACACCCTCCTGTCCCTGACCATGGACCAAATCAGAACACTCTGTTGCTTAAATTTTAAAGTAACTTTGATCACCTTACAGCTCCTCCCCCATGCCGCTTTTCGCTGCTGAGCATTTGACTGATCTTCTGGTTCTATTGGTTTTTCAGCTTCTGCTATAGTCTAGTTCCTGGCCAGAGATTCTCTCTCCTGGGCCAAAGTACGTTTCTCCGCCTCTTCTGGCTCTTACGGTGACTTCTACCATTTTTTTTCTGCCCTGAAACCAATGCTGTACATTTCCTGGATCTTCGTTCCTCTAGAAATATCTTCATAAGTCCGTCCTCCAATACTCTACTCTTCAAATAGCTTCTGGACCTCACCTGTACCCAAACATGGATAACTCTTTTCCGATGCTCCATACCGACTCCATCACCTACGTCAACATTATCCCATCACGAGGCTCTGACTTTAACTCTGAACTCCTTCCTATTGCCTCATCTCTATTCCCCTTTTACTACCAGGATATATGTATCCTAATAGTTATGAAACCAGGCTTATGGAACTTGAGTTTTCTCTGTGTCCACTCACAGGCAAATTGTGGCTGCCACTCTGGAACTGAGCCCATTACTTCTATTTCCATGTTTTTTTCCCACCCTTTTGTTGCTTCTTTTCTCTTCCACCCCCAGACCTCTCTCTCTTGTCTTCATGCATCTTTCATTTCACCCCATTTGTTTACCCTGCACTCCTAAATCTCTACCCTAACCCTTCAGTACTCCCCGACCTTCTAGCTTTCCTGCTGCTATTCCAAGTTTGAATCCTTCTTTGACAAGTCTACAGCTTCCTTCTGTGCTTCTCTTGGCATCCTCCGAAGGGTTCATCGAGACAGTCGTCGCTGCCTTCTTACAAACAGCAACCCAACTACCCCATCCTATTCTGTTGACAACCATCTCGCCAGTACAGTGGCTGGGGGCTGATCCTGTCAATCGCCTCCCTGTCCAACTCAACCCTTCCACTGTTGATCCTGTGGACTCTGCCAGCAGAACAGCTCTCACCATCCTTCTGTATATCTCCCTCCAGAATGTCCGTTCGCTTGTGAACAAGGCCCCTACCATTCATGAGCTGCCATATTTGTTTCCTTCGAATTAAGG
The DNA here is from genome assembly GCF_036365525.1 of Heterodontus francisci. Lineage (NCBI taxonomy): Eukaryota > Metazoa > Chordata > Chondrichthyes > Heterodontiformes > Heterodontidae > Heterodontus > Heterodontus francisci. The sequence goes on from NC_090375.1 coordinate 46,414,227, forward strand.
GAGTGGAGATAAGGGCTCATCCCTGTGTCACCTCTCGATGAGACTGTTCCATTGAGTGGCCGTCCATGTTCTACCCACTGTACAATTGAGGTTATCCAAAACTCTGCTGCCTGTGTCCTAACTCGCACCAAATCCTGTTCACCCATCACCCCTGTGCTTGCTGACCTACATTGGCTCACAGTTAAGCAGTGCCTCAATTTTAAAATTCTCATCTTTGTTTTCAAATAGCTCCACAGCCTCACCCCTCCCTATACCTCCAGCCCCACAACCCTCCAAGATACCTGGGCGCCTCCAATTCTTGTCTCTTCAGCATCCCTGATTTTAATTGCTCCACCATTGGTGGCCAGGCCTTCAGTTGCCTCGGCTCTAAGCTCTGGAATTCCCTCCCAAAGCCTCCCAAAGGGTAGCACATTGGCAAGCACCTCAGCCTCACAGCTTCAGCGACCCAGGTTCAGTTCTGGGTACGGCCTGTGAGGAGTTTGCAAGTTTTCCCTGTGACCACATGGGTTTCCTCCGGGTGCTCCAGTTTCCTCCCGCATGCCAAAGACTTGTGGGTTGATGGGTAAATTAGCCATTGTAAAAATTGCCCTAGTGTAGGTAGGTGGTAGGAGAGTTGAGGGAAGGTGGGGATGTGAGAGGGGAAAAAATGGGATTAATGTAGGCTTAGTATAAATGGGTGGTTGATGGTCGGCATGGACTCGTTGGGCCGAAGGGCCTTTTTCAGTGCTGTATCTCTCTCTCTCCATGAATGGGTTCTCTACCTCATCTAAGATGCTCCTTTAAACGTACCTCTTTGACTTAGCTTTTGGCCATGTACCCTAATATCTCCTTATGTATCTTGGTGTCAAATTTGCTATATACTGCTCCTGTTAAAGGCACTATATAAATACAAGTTGTTGTCCTTGTCCCTCCTAAGCTCTAAATATGCCATACTCTGTGGTGTTCCCTCCTCCTCTCCCCATCCTACATCTTCATTTTGTTGAAATCAAAATGCTGTACCATCTCCTACTCTAACCCATTCCCAGGAGCTAATCCCTGTAAAATTCCTTACTTTCCTCAGTTTTCTCTTTGCCTGACAATCTTTTAAAATCTAAATTTGGCATTAGTTTTTCTTTGGCCTTATCTTCCCTGCTCTATGGGGTTTTGAAGCTCACAGATGTAAATAGAGCTTTAAAACTTGTGAGAAAAAGACCCATCAACAGTCTGACAACTAAAAGGTATAAGTTTGCACAAGCAAAAGCCAGTATTGTACTTCTGCATTAGCATCAGCTACATTGCTGACATGTGCAGAATCAAACCCGATGGACTAATATTCTAAACTGTAATGTTCAGAGTGGGCTAAATCCACAGCATGGTTCAATTTCAAATTAAAGCTAGCTTCGTTTAGATGCATATCAAATTAAGATTTGTAATGTTTACCTGCAGCAAACCTGGCATGCATTCATAGTCAACACACTCTGGCTGTTCCTGTCAGATATGTCAAGGCAGCAGGAACGAACGTAATGAATTAAATCTGATGCACAGTGTTCACATTGAATCAAATAGGTTTTATTTAGAGAATTGTCTCGTGGCTCATTGGATAACTATACCTCAGTATAATACTGAACCATATTGACCGGGAAGATTCCAGGTTCAAACTCTTAACTGAGCTGAGTTGCTAGATCTCTGGTGAGGTTGGGATGAAGGCTCTGCGTAAGGATGGGGGCAGAAAATTCAGTGAATGTTCCCTCTACTGATCGCTGTCCCTGCTGGTAAGTCCACGCAGGTAGATAAAGGCAGGGGTGGGATCTGGTCCAGCTATGTCACACTGTCTGTGTAAGCTCTCACATAAAGAGTGATCACTTTAGCAAGCTACCTGGGAATGGTTGGTGTCCATGCATTTATGCATCAGCAAGAGCTTTCAGGAGAAAAAACCAAAGATTCTTAAGCTTACTTGATGTGATTTTGTCTAGATTTTTAAAATGTGAATTAAAAACTTTCTCTTGAAGCAACAATTTTTAAAATTGGTAATTTGTAATATGTTATAATTTGCAGTTATATATAATAGATCATTGAAGAGCAGCCTGCTTTTTATATTTCTAAAATAGAGAAATGATTAATTTCTGAGGTACAAATAGAAACATATCTCCTCTTCAAAACATTGAAGTCTGAATGATTTAACGAGGAGTTAATCCAGACTGCTTTCAGGCAGATTAAAGTATTCAGAACAATTGTAACATTGGCACAGGCTCAAAAGGAACCTCTGGGTCAAGCAATGTTGCTCAGACAGACTGACCCAACATTTTATAAAAAGTGGAGAATAAAAAGAGTAGAGTGAAAACTGTTAGTGGTTTGTTGAAAAGCAGATCAACTAATTAATGCTGGACATATAAGCCATGCCACGAGGTCATTTATTTTTTTATTTTTTTCTGTATTTTTCTATAGACTACTGGTTTACATGATGTGTATTTTTATTTTTACTCCATTGTCTAATTCTGCAAATGTATTTAAGTTATATCTTAAAGACTGAGATAAGCTCCTTCACCAAACAGTTGAACCATACAGATCAGGAAGGCCTGAGGTTCCATCTTTCATCATTATTGACTTAGCTGATCTCAAAAGGGGGATGCAATAATTGGCTTCATCTCTTTGAGCTATGGGTAAGAAGGTCTATCAGGATTACTGCTACACATTGTATCCAGTAGTATATGAACATTAAGTGAGAACAGGATCAGGCTCAGTTGAGGTGCCGAGTAGTCAGTTACGACCAGGTGAGTAAGGTGTCTCGGGTTCTTTCTCAGCCATAGCCTGGTCTTATTGTAACAGGGTTTTAATTTTAAACACACCGTGTTTTGAGGTCCCCCTTGGTGAATCCTCGTTCACCACTTTCCAATCATAAGGAAAAGAAATGAGCATAAACAGGCCTTCTTAGATTTAAAGAAGAAAAGTGAAATTTATTAAAACTTAAACTTAAACTCTATTTCAGTTAACGACTACAGATACACGCAACACCCCATGCTAGCATGATATGTGATACATACATGCAAACAGAAAAGAGCTGAAGAAAAAATAAAGTAGAGAGGTTTGAGGCAATATCAGAAGAGTTTCTTGTTACTGTGCTTCCAGCTCACTGTAGTCCCTTTGTAGGTAGTTTTTGCTTGTAGGTAATTCTTGCTTTTCGTTAGGGCCCAGTATTCTTCTTAAACCTTGTTCATTGTAGGAGACTTTTCTCTCTTGGGGTTCATGTGTCTTCAATGGTTTCCAAAGCTGATGAGAGCAGACAGGAGAGAGGTCGTTTCTGTCCAGGCGCAAACAGCTTTCTGAGTTTTAAAACTCTATGGCAAGTTCAAATTCAAAAAACTCCAACAGCCAGTTAGTCATGTGACTAAACTGTTCTGACCACGTCTATTTGTGTATTTGGCAATCTTAGCAGTTAACCTGGAGTGCAGGCCTCTCCACCTTCATCGTCTGACAATCAAAAGTCCATTGTGGATTAAATTGGAGCAGAGAGTGGCCCCTTTGTCCCCTCCAAGTACTGTCTGCTACCATGCAAATGTCTTTCCAGTCAAGGGTCTGGTGTTTTTTTTAAAAAACAAGTTCTTTCTTTACTCCAGGAACAGTTTAAAAATTGATGGTCACGTGGCAAAATTAAAGTCTCATTCTAGGCAGGTGGGTGTCTGTATGATACCTCCACACCCAAGGGAATGAAATGCAGTTTGAATAGAAATGGCACATTTCATTAAAAGGTTTGAGAGAAATATAAGATACAGAAAGAAAAACCATGTATTTCTCTCATTCATTTCCATGCATTCATCAATCTTAAAGCCTATTAGAATTGTCTTTTCTGGGTGCCAGTGCTGCTTTAATTTCCCCTTTTTTGGCATCCCAGTAGCCATGTGGTTCTTTGGGGAAGCTTTTCTTCAGTTTGCCCATTACCATGACTGCTTAGGATTTTGTTCCTGTTGATGTAAATTTTTCCCAGGAGAGTTAGTAGTGGGGAGGGGGTCAATTCTGAACTCTCTTTCAGTGTTTTGGCTTCAGGGGATGGGAGGTTGCCTTTTCCGCTGACTGTGGGGGAGGATTCTTTGTTAATCTCCCCTTTGTTCTCTGGGACATTCCTACCTGCAGGTATGTGTGCAGACTTGACTGCACTCTCCTGTGGCACTTCGACTAGGTGATGCGTCACTCTCACAGTTTCGGTGCCCCCTAGAGGTCTCTCTTTGTCTCTACAGTTTCCTGTAAATGCTGTTAACAACTCTGGTGGGCTGCTGTTAGACTCTGCATTTACATAGGAGGATGTGGGGTCTAAATTTTCACATTTTTCAGGGTTAGCTGACGGACAGTAGGGGTTTTCATCCAGGATTCCTCCCAGACTTCCTTTAACCTGTCCTCGGTCACTTTTTTCCCCTTCTCTTTCTAAACTTTTGCCAGCTGTGTGCCTGCCTGTCCCTTTTTGTTCTCGGCAGGAGTCCCTTACACTTCACCAGCCCCCAGCTGGAGGGTTCTCTTAACACTAGGACTTAGGGGTGCAGGTTTCACTGTAGGTTGGGATTTCCCCTCAACCTGCACATGTGGCAACTCCTGCAGTACTCCACCACATCTTTGTGGTATTTTGGTCAGTCAAACTGCTGTCTCATGTGGGCTTTAGTCTTTCGTATACCGGCATGTACAGCCACTGTAGTCTCGTAGGCCCTTCTTAATATTTCTCCCCGGTACCACTGTTGCACTACTAACTGATGAACTACTGTCCACTTCTTGCCCTCAGGTCTGTGAGGAGAATGCCATTTCCTCATCAGTACCTCATTCTTTAAATGGTAGCAATCAGGGACTCCCTCTGCTTCACTTTCAGACTGGGCAGCCTGTGCTAACTCTCGCAATACTGGGTCAGCTCGCTGAGCCTCAGCTAGGGAAAATCCATTTAAATCATTCCCTGAGTCTCCTAACTTTCAAAAGAAAGTCTCGGACAGGCAGACCTCATGGTTGTTTGCCTGCAGTGCCAATGCAGTCTCCTCTGGGGGAGCTGGTTTGATCATGGCCTGATCCATTACACATGGAAACTGCAGGGAACCGTCTCTTGCCACTGCCCTGTCTCTCTGACCTCCTGCAGTCTTTCTTTCACTACTGGGGGGGCTACCACCTTCACCCCTGCCAGATCATTACCTAAGAGCAGGTCAACCCCATCTACAGGCAAACTAGGGACAATCCCTACGGTCACCAATCCCAAAATTAGGTCGGACTCCAAGTGCACCCGGTATACAGGTATAGGCATACACTGCCCTCCTATACCATTCATCACCATTTTGGTGTTCACTGTACTCTCTGGGGGAAAGGGCAGGCCTTTTCCCAGTAAAAGGGATCTAGTGGCCCCTGTATCCCTGAGAATCATTATAGAGTCATAGAGTTATACAGCACTGAAACAGGCCCTTCAGCCCATCGTGGCCATGCCGACCATCAAGCATCTAAATGTTCTAATCCCATTTTCCAGCACTTGGCCCATAGCCTTGTATGCTAGGGTGTTTCAAGTGCTCATCTAAATACGAATATTATGGGCTTGCTTGGCCCACTCGAGGGGCGTGGGGTTCCCTTGAGACACAAAACCCTAATAATCTTCAGGAATCCTATTAAATGTTCCTGCACTGGCCTTAGTAATCTTCCTGGGTCTCACTCTTACTGCAGTTAAAGCCCACAGCTTGTTCTGTGCTTTCCATTAGGGTCCCATCGCCACTAAATGGTGTGCCCTGATTAACCCTACAGTTTTTCCTTTAGTTTCCAGCAGTCAGCTTTCAAATGCCCTGCCTTATTACAATGGAAGCACACAGGTGCCTGGGTCTCACTCTTGCTCACAGCACCTTCTTTTTTGGCTGGAGGAGGGCCCCCTGTGTCTCCTCCTTTTCCTTTCTCTCCCAGGACTGCCTAGGCGGAGATCACCTTCCTACCCTTTGTCCTTTTTGGATTTGTGGGGGTGATTAGGAAAGGTTCTTCCCTGGGAAACCGCCTTATAAATTAAAGCAAACTCATCAGCCAGACCAGCCACTTGCCGGGCCTTCTGAACCCGCTGCTCCTCCACATGGGTCTTTATTGAGAGTGGGAGAGAGTTTTGAAATTCCTCTAACAGAATTACTTCTCTGAGAATCTCATAGCTGAGCTGTATTTTTAGAGCCCTCAGACACTGGTCAAAAGCCAGCTGCTTTCTCTTTCAAACTCCAGATAAGTTTGATTAGCTTGTTTTTTGAGGGTTCTTAACTTTTGGCAATAAGCTTTGGGTACAATACTCCGAGGATAGGATTTTTGATCAGTTCATAATTTGATGAACTCTCATCTGGCAACAAGGAATAAACCTCATGGGCTTTTCCAGTTAGCTTGCTTTGTAGTCAAAGAGACCAGGTCTCAGCTGGCCATTTTAGTTGCCTTGCCAGTTTCTCAAAAGACACAAAAATGTTTCCACATCTTCCTCATTGAATTTTGGGATTAGTTGAGCGAGTTTTAACAATTTTGTATCTAGCCCTGAATTACGTTCCTCCATATTGGCCGTGCTTCACTGGGGTTACTCTATTACCCCCTGGTTAACTCAAGCCGCTTCCGCTCTCTTTCTTCGGATTCTTTCTGGAATATTCTTTCTTTCTCTCTCTCTCCTGTCTCTCTCTTTCTTTCTCCTGTCTTTCTGTTTTTTCACGTTCCTTCTGGAAGGCTCTTTCTTTCTCCCTCTCCTGCCTCTCTCTTTTTCCTGTCTCTCTTTTTTTCCTATCTCTCCCTTCCTCTTTCCCTCTCTTCTAATTCAAGTTTCTTTGTTCCAGTTGTATCTTTGCTAGCAGTACCCTGTCTGGGTCTCCTTCTAACACTGCTTCTGCTTCTTCAGATTCAAGAGAAAAATGGTTGGCCACTAACCTTAGTTCAGACTTCCTAGCCTTGCCACATACAGTGAGTGATCCCACACTACTCAACCATTTTTCTCAACTCCTGCATATAGAGTGCTTTTAACTTATCCCAAGTTACTTCACCCTGACTTGGAGAGCTACTAGCTTCATTTGCAGACATGTTAGTATTCAATCACACACAACCACAAGAAAACCTGTATTAATCTTGCTCTTTTTTTGATTTTTTATTGATTGGGAACAATTTGGCTTCCCACTTCCAATTTCTTTTGTTTGTCTGTGGGTAAAATTCCAGATGCTAGCACCAAAATTTCTGTTATGACCCGGTGCAAAAGGTGTCTGGGGGTCTTTCTCAGCTTTCACCTGGTCTTATTGTAATAGGGTTTTAATTTTAAACACACCATGTTTTGAGCTCCCCCTTGGTGAATCCTTGTTCACCGCTTTCCAATTATAAGGCAAAGAAATGAGCACAAACAGGCCTTCTTAGGTTTAAAGAAGAAAAGTGAAATTTATTAAAACTTAAACTTAAATTCTAATTCAGTTAACTCCTACGGATACACGCCGCGCCCCATGCTAGCATGGATATGCGATACACACATGTAAATAGAGACAGAAAAGAGCAGAAGAATAAATAAAGTAGAGAGGTTTGAGGCAATATCAGAAGAGTTTCTTGTTACTGTGCTTCCAGCTCACTGTTGTCCTTTTGTAGGTAGTTCTTGCTTATAGGTAATTCTTGCTTTTCATTGGGGCTGGTTTTCTTCTTAAACCTTGTTCACTGTAGGAGCCTTTTCTCTCTTGGGGTTCATGTGTCTTCAATGGTTTCCAAAGCTAGTGAGAGCAAGATGAGAGCAGACAGGAGAGAGGTCTTTTCTGTCTAGGAGAAAACAACTTTCTGAATTTTTAAACTCTATGGTAAGTTCAAATTCAAAAAACTCCAACTGCCAGTTAGTCATGTGACTAAACTGGTTTGACCACGTCTGTTTGTGTATTCGGCCATCTTAGCAGTTAACCTGGAGCGCTGGCCTCTCCACCTTCATCGTCTGGTAGTTAAAAGTCCATTGTGGATTAAATTGGAGCAGAGAGTGGCCCATTTGTAACTCCAAGTACTATCTGCTACTATGCAAGTGTCTTTCCAGTCAAGGGTCTAGTGTTTTTTTAAAAAAAACACAAGTTCTTTCTTTACTCCAGTAACAGTTTAAAAATGAATGTTCATGTGGTAAAATTAAAGTCTCATTCTTGGCAGGTGGGGGCCTGCATGACACTGCCTCAGCCTATACAATCTCCCTGCTACCTCCATGCCCAATGCTAACTAAAATAATCAGACAAAAAGTTGAATATATTTGATATAAAAACAAAAACATTTCAGGAACTGCACAGCTGGCAGATTACCATCCAAAAGAGAAAAGGTAGATTTGCACTTTTGGAATATTTATTGGAATCATTTCTATTTCATGTGTGTTCTTTTATTGAAATTGTTGATCAACACATTAACTACTTTCACTGGAAGTCTAACTCACAAACCTGTTCAAGAAAATTGGCGGAAGGCTGCTTTGTGGCCCATGCGCAGTTGATACATTCATCAGATATCAAAGATGACTGAGGCACACAATAAGTTTATGTAGAAACAACTGAGGGGAATTACTGGTTACAGTCATCACCAGGTAACTCTGATACACATCTCTATTTGAGAAATCTATGTGAAAGGCAAAGGCCCACAACACATATGGCATCAAAGTTGTAAAGAGTAGGAGAAAAGACACGATACATTAAGAAGTAGTTATTGGTGATGCCAAGCTTGATATGTTTTTAAGGCCAGTAGATTGTATGAGGAAGGGAATATTAAGGGAAATATGAAGCTCCATAGTTTAGAAGTCCTGGCTAGCAAATAATTAATTAGAGTAGCAGTGTAGTCAAGGTAGCTGTGGGAGGCTTATAGTGAATATTAGTGGACAGCCTATCCCCAGAGATGGAGACAGAGAAGTCAACGAAGGGAAGGGAAGAGTCGGAGATGGACCATGTAAAGGTGAGAGAAGGGTGGAAATTGGAATCAAAGTTGATAAAGCTTTCCAGTTCGAGGCGGGAGCAGGAAACGGCATCAATACAGTCATCAATGTACCGGAAAAAGAGTTGGGGGAGGGGGCCTGAGTAGGACTGGAACAAGGAATATTTTACATATCCCACAAAAAGACATAACTAGGACCCATGCGGGTACCCATAGCAACACCTTTTACTTGAAGGAAGTGAGTGGAGTTGAAGGAGAGGTTGTTCAGTGTGAGAACAAGTTAAGCCAGGCGGAGGAGGGTGGTGGTGGATGGGGACTGGTTGGGCCTCTGTTCAAGGAAGAAGCGGAGAGCCCTCAAACCATCTTGGTGGGGGATGGAGGTATAGAGAGATTGGACATCCATAGTGAGGAGGAGGCAGTTAGGGCCAGGAAACTGGAACTTGTCAAAATGACGGACGGCATCAGAATAGTCATGGATGTAGGTGGGAAGAGACTGGACCAGGGGATAGGCTGTTTAGTAATATTCATTATAAGCCCACCGACTCCCATAGCTACCTCTACTACACTGCTTCACACCCTGCCTTCTGTAAAGACTACATTCCATTCTCACAGTTTCTCCATCTCCGACGCACCTGCTCTGGTGATGCAACATTCCACAACAGAGCTTCTGATATGTCTTCCTTTTTCCTCAACCGAGGATTCCCACCCAATGTGGTTGACAGGGCCCCCAACCCTGACCGGCCCATTTTCCCGACCTGTGCCCTCACCCCTTCCGCTCCATCCCAGAACCACGACAGGGTTCCCCTTGTCCTCACTTTCCACCCCACCAGCCTCCCCATCCAAAGGATCATCCTCTGCCATTTCCGCCATGTCCAGCGTGATACCACTACCAAATGCAGCCTTCCCTTCCCTCCCCTGTCAGCATTCCCTAGGGATCGTTCCCTCTGTGACACCCTGGTCCACGCTTCTATTATCCTTGCCACCTCGTCCCCTTTCCACGGCATCTTCCCATGCAATTGCAGGAGGTGTAATACCTACCTCTTTACCTCCTTTCTTCTCACTATCCAAGGCCCCAATCACTCCTTTCAGGTGAAGCAGTGATTTATTTGTACTTCTTTCGATTTAGTATACTGTATTCACTGCTCACAATGCTGTCTCCTCTACATTGGGAAGACCAAATGGAGATTGGACGACCGCTTTGCGGAACATCTCTGCTCAGTCTGAAAACATGACCCCGAGCTTCCTGTCGCTTGCCATTTCAACACACACTCCTGCACTCATGCCCTCATCTCTGTCCTGGGATTGCTGCAGTGTTTCAATGAACATCAACGCAAGCTCAAGGAAAAACATCTCATTTACCCATGAGGCACTCTACAGCCTACCTGACTGAACATTGAGTTCAATAATTTCAGAGCATGAACAAAAGAACAAAGAACAGTACAGCACAGGAACAGGCCATTCATCCCTCCAAGCCTGCGCCGATCTTGATGCCTGCCTAAACTAAAATCTTCTGCACTTCCGGGGACCATAGCCTCTATTCCCATCCTATTCATGTATTTGTCAAGATGCCTCTTAAACATCATTATCGTACCTGCTTCCACCATCTCCCCCGGCAGCAAGTTCCAGGCACTCACCACCCTCTGTGTAAAGAACTTGCCTCACACATACCCTCTAAACTTTGCCCCTCTCACCTTAAACCTATGTCCCCTAGTAACTGACTCTTCCACCCTGGGAAAAAGCTTCTGACTATCCACTCTGTCCATGCCGCTTATAACTTTGTAAACCTCTATCATGTCGCCCCTCCACCTCCGTCGTTCCAGTGAAAACAATCCGAGTTTATCCAACCTCTCCTCATACCTAATGCCCTCCAGACCAGGCAACATCCTGGTAAACCTCCTCTGTACCCTCTCCAAAGCCTCCACATCCTTCTGGTAATGTGGCGACCAGAATTGCACGCAATATTCTAAGTGTGGCCTAACTAAAGTTCTGTACAGCTGCAGCATGACTTGCCAATTTTTATACTCTATGCCCCTTGTCCCTTTTTCATTTTTATTTTTATTTTTTATTTTAATTTTATTTTAGTTTGTTTCATCATTCAATTTTTTTTAACCATGTGCCTGCCCGCTTTTTTTTTCATGTTTGTGCTTTTGGCCAGGGCTGTTCATTATTCTGTCATTTAACACCCTCTCTGCACTAATGCTTTGTCTTTCACTACACCATTAACACACTCTTTGCCTTTGACTTTGCCCCATGACCTCCTTGTCAGTTATTCTCTGTGACCCTGTGTCCTATCAAAACCTTCCCTTTTGTTCTCTTTTGCCCCACCCCCACTCTGTTTGCTTAAAACCTATTACATTTCTAACCTTTGCCAGTTCTGATGAAAGATCACCGACCTGAAACGTCAACTCTGCCTCTATCTCCACCGATGCTGCCAGACCTGCTGAGTATTTCCAGCACTTTTTGTTTTTATTACTGAGAAAAGCAAGTCTTAGAGCTCCAGCAATGGCTATTCTGTGAGCTTTATTTTGTGCGTCTGCATAGCCATCATGGCCCCCGCAGCATTCACGACTTATACACGCTTCCGTGTTCCTGACATGGCATTGTCCGCATTACCTTCCTTTAAAAATTGAAAACTGCTGCTGACAAACCTCTTAATGAGCTGAACAGGTGATTAATTGGAGGTGTGTGGTGTTGTCGTTTCCTCCCTCCCGGCATCCCTTTAAAAATGGCGTCGCGATCCGGAGGTGGCAGGACCCAGTGCTGACCTCTGAGAACCCAATTCTAAAATTGAACATGCAGCTGCTTCTGCCCCCAACAGGTTTTAAAAATCTGGCCCACTGTGAGGTCAGCTCATATGCATGCTATTGTTTACAGAATTGCTGACTTATCAGCCGGGTGCCACTGGCCACTCACATTACCAGACCTTATCAAGTCATTGAATCTCTTCCTGCACTGGACCCACACCCTTCTGGTGATTTGCTGGCTGTTGATCTCTGGTGCCACCTCTGTCCATGCTCTCTTGATTTCTGCCAGTGGACTCCTTCTACCAGACGCCGTTAAAGCCTAAAGGGAGTCACCAATTATGGTGCCGCTAACGGACGACTGCCCTTTCCAGCGCATGTCCTCCATAGCTTCAGTGAATGGCAAGCCCAGTCATGGCTGCCATTCCACTTTTCAAATGGCCCTCTGTTACTGGCTCCTACCTCCAGACAATGCCATGTCAGGAACACTGCTAATTGGGCGCCAAACCTGCCCTCAGTCAAAGAGGCCCTTAGCCTGTGAAAATAATGTTGTGTCAGCAGCGCTGATGTGGCACGGAGTCAGACCCAGAAATGTTCCAGGCAACAGGTTCACAACTCCAGATCGAAAATTCAGCCCATGATCACAAGGTACATTGGCAGACTGTATTATGCCAATGAATTTCTATGGTCAAGCTGTTGATGCAGAGCAGTTTCAGATGCAAATCCTGATCTGACCTTCCAAATACAATTAATCCAGGAGACATGAGATGTAGGTAGTTTATGAAGGCTAACAGTATCCTGGAACAAAGCTGGTCCAATGGACATGCTGAATTAGCATTCTCCTACCGAAACACCTCTTTCACTACCCCCACCCACCCCCCCCCCCCCCCCCCCCCCGACCCCTTCCCCTTACCCCTTGTCCACCTCCGCCATTTCTCTGGGCCCCCTGACTTTCTGCCACTTTCTGCCAACATCCTCTTTTATGAGGTAGGTTGGTAATTATGCCAGATGGTTAAAAAATCAGCTGGCTTCCCATTGCCACTCCGGGATGGGCTGGTTGTTGATTAGGCCACTTTCTCACCAGAGAGTTAGAATTCCCATCGTTGTATTCTGCAGTAACATACCACTCTCAAAAATCAGAAATTGAGTCTGTTTCAACAGAACAGAGACATGGCTGAGGGAGGAGCAGGACTGCCAACTCAATATTCCATGGTATAGAATCTTCAGGTGTGATAGGGGAGGGGATAAAAGAGAAGGTGGTATTGCACTGTTGATCAAGGAGTCAATTACTGCTGTAAGGAGGGATGATATCTTAGAAGGTAACTCAAATGAGGCCATATGGGTAGAATTTAAGAACTAAAGGGGGGCAATCACTTGGCTGGGCGTATACTGCAGGCCTCCGAACAGTCAGGGAGAGATAGAGGAGCAGATATGTGGGCAAATCTCAGAGAGGTGTAAAAATAATAGGGTAATAATAGTAGGGGATTGCAACTTACCTAATATCAACTGGGATAGTCTTAGTGCAAAAGGCTGAAAGGGGGAGGAATTCTTAAAATGCATACAGGAGAGCTTTTTGAGCCAGTACGTAGAAAATCCTACAACAGAAGGGGCAGTACTGGACCTAATCCTAGGGAATAAAGCTGGACAAGTGGTAGAAGTATCAGTGGGAGAGCATTTCGGGGATAGTGACCATAAATCTGTAAGATTTAAGGTACTTATGGAAAAAGACAAAGATGGGCCAGAAATAAAGGTACTGAATTGGGGGAAGGCCGATTTTAATTTGATAAAACAGGATCTGGCCAAAGTGACTGGGAGCAGCTACTTGTAGGAAAGTCTACATCAGGCCAGTGGGAGGCATTCAAAGAGGAAATAGTGAGAGTTCGGAGCCAACATGCACCTGTTAAGGTGAAGCATAGGACCAACAAGTCCAGAGAACCCTGGATGTCAAGGGATATAGAGGATTGGATCGGTAAGTAAAGGAGACTTATGGCAGATTCGGAGCGCTGAAAATAGCGGAGGCATGAGAGGAGTATAGGAAGTGTGGGGGGGTACTTAAAAAAGTAATTAGGAGAGCGAAGAGGGGACATGAAAAAACATTGGCGGTCAGTATAAAGGAAAATCCTAAGGCGTTTTAAAAGTATATTAAGGGCAAGAGGATAGCCAGGGAAAGAGTAGGGCCCATTAGGGACCACAGTGCCTATCTGTGTGTGGAACTGGAGGACATAGGTGAGGTTTTAAATGATTACTTTTCATCTGTTTTCACTGTGGAAAACGACAATGTAGGTGTAGAAATCATGGAGGGGGATTGCGATATACTTGAACATATTAACATAGAAAGGGAGAAAGTATTAGATGCTTTAGTGGGCTTAAAAGTGGATAAATTCCCAGGCACAGATGAGAAGTATCCCAGATTGTTGTGTGAGGCAAGGAAGTTGATAGCAGGGGCACTGACAAATTTTCAGATCCTCTCTGGCCACGGGAGAGGTATCAGAGGACTGGAGGACAGCGAATGTGGTATCATTATTCAAGAAGGGTAGCAAGGATAGACCAGGTAATTACAGGCCGGTGAGTCTAACATCAGTGGTTGGGAAACCATTGGAAAAAATTCTGAGGGACAGGATTAATCTCCACTTGGAGAGGCAGGGAATAATCAGGGATAGTCAGCACGGCTTTGTCAGGGGGAGAGTGTGTCTAACTAACTTGATTGAATTTTTTGAGGAGGTGACTAGATGTGTAGATGAGGGTAAAGCAGTTGATGTTGTCTACATGGACTTCAGTAAGGCTTTTGATAAAGTCCCGCATGGGAGATTGGTCAAGAAGGTAAGAGCCCATGGGATCCAGGGCAATTTGGCAAATTGGATCAAAAATTGGCTTGGTGGCAGGAAACAGAGGGTAATGTTTTTGTGAGTGGAAGCCTGTGACCAGTGGTGTACCACAGGGATCGGTGCTGGGATCCTTGCTGTTTGTAGTGTACATTAATGATTTAGACAGGAATATAGGAGGTATGATAAGTAAGTTCACAGATGACATGAAAAATGGTGGTGTCATAAATAGTGAGGAGGAAAGCCTTAGATTACATGGCGATATAGATGGGCTGGTAAGATGGGCAGAGCGGTGGCAAATGGAATTTAATCCTGAGTAGTGTGAGCTGATGCATTTTGGGAGGGCCAGCAAGGCAAGGGAATATACAATGGATAGTAGGGCCCTAGGAAGTACAGAGGGTCAGTGGGACCTTGGTGTACTTGTCCATAGATCACTGAAGGCAGAAGCACAGGTAGATAAGGTGGTTAGGAAGGCATATGGGATACTTGCCTTTATTAGCCGAGGCATAGAATATAAGAGCAGGGAGGTTATGATGGGGCTGTATAAAATGCTAGTTAGGCCACAGCTGGAGTACTGTGTACAGTTCTGGTCACCACACTATAGGAAGGATGTGATTGCACTGGAGAGGGTGCAGAGGAGATTCACCAGGATGTTGCCTGGGCTGGAGCATTTTAGCTATGAAGAGAGACTGGATAGGCTGGGGTTATTTTCCTTGGAGCTGAGAAGGCTGAGGGGGGACCTGATTGAAATGTACAAAATTATGAGGGTCATAGATAGTGTAGATAGGAAGAAACTTTTTCCCTTAGCGGAGGTGTCAATAACCAGGGGGCATAGCTTTAAGGTAAGGGGCAGGAGGTTTAGAGGGGATTTGAGGAAAAAGTTTTTCACCCAGAGGGTGATTGGAATCTGGAGCACACTGCCTGAAGGGGTGGTAGAGGCAGGAACCCTCACAACATTTAAGAAGTATTTAGATGAGCACTTGAAATGCCATAGCATACAAGGCTATGGGCCAAGTGCTGGAAAATAGGATTAGGATAGGCTTGATGGCCGGTGCGGATACGATGAGCCGAAGGGCCTGTTTCTTGTTGTATAACTCTATGACTCTATGAGAATAAAATACACCAACTAGGTTTCTTTAATAAACAAAAAAATTATCATGTTTATTATAAAACAAGACTGATTCAGTAACAAAGCAAAGCATTAACACACAGATTGAAATATGAAAGTTCCCTTTTAAAATCCCTCACATGCAAACTCACACACACATTGAAAAAAGTACAGAAATTCTCTCTGCAGAGGTCTGTTACAAGAAAAAGACCAAAAAAGAATAATTTGGCCAAATACTTGCTAATTCATGAAGAAAAAAGAGAAGATATGGAAGTGTCAGTTGTCCTTTTTGGTCTGGCATCAGGATATACGGTGACATGTCACTGGGATCTTTTCAGAAGCAGATCATTTCAGGCGGCATCGAGAATTAATCTGGTATTCTTTCCAGGAGAAATGTGGCACCAGGGGTTTCTGCTATCTCACTCTGGTTCTACAGGGTTTTTTCAAAGACAGGAGGGAAGAGGAACTGACTCACTGGACCTCTCAGGGTCTCGTAGAGAGGTGCAGGAAGATGAGCAGGGGTTTCTTTCTTGGCAGGTTGATCTTCAACTGCTTGTCAAGCACAGTCCACACCCCAACTGAACCAAAACATCTCAGAAGCAAAACCAAACAGCAAGTCAGAACCTACTGACCTTCATAAATCTTGACATTTCACTTCTTCGTAAGCATCTTCTCCAGATTACCAAGGTTTCTGTTGTTTATTGAGCTTAAAACATAAGATTTCTAGCAAAAATTGTTTTCAAATAACATCTCAAGTGTCCTTTCAGTGAACTTTGTGAAAAAACACCCATCCATGGAATCATTTCAGTTTTAAAACACGTCCTCAAAAATTTAACAAAAAAATTGAATCACTTTTGTAACAACCCTAACACAAAATAATATCACACAATCCTCCTCATCAGTGTCATTGCTAAGTGTCAGCTTGTTTCAGTTAACATTCAAGCATATTCCAAGATTTGAGCACAAAGTCTAGGCTGACAAGCCAGTATAGTATTGACAGAGTAAATGGTACTATTCTTCAGATGAAATAGCAGTGTAGTGATTATGTTACAGGACTTGTCATCCAAAGTCATAAAAACAGAAACTGCTGGAAATACTCAGCAGGTCATGCAGCATCTGTGGAGAGAGAAACAGATTGAATGTTTTAGGTTGATTACCTTTCATCAGAACTGGGAGAGGTTCGAGATGTAGTTTAGTTTAGTTTAGTTTAGAGATACAGCACTGAAACAGGCCCTTCAGCCCACCGAGTCTGTGCCGACCATCAACCACCCATTTATACTAATCCTACACTAATCCCATATTCCTACCACATCCCCACCTATCCCTATATTTCCCTACCACCTACCTATACTAGGGGCAATTGCTACTGGCCAATTTACCTATCAACCTGCAAGTCTTTGGCATGTGGGAGGAAACCGGAGCACCCGGAGGAAACCCACGCAGACACAGGGAGAACTTGCAAACTCCACACAGGCAGTACCCAGAATTGAACCCGGATCGCTGGAGCTGTGAGGCTGCGGTGCTAACCACTGCACCACTGCGCCACAGGTTTTAAGCAAGAGACAGCGGGTAGGGAGGGAAAAAGAACAAAAAAGAAGGTTTGAGATAGGATGGAAGGCAAGAGAGATTAAATGACGATAGTTGGTGCAGGGCCATAAAGAATGGTTATAGGACAAGTGAAAAAACAAAAGATGTGTCTAGAGGAAGTGCGAATGGCAGAATGATGGACAGCTGCTGTCCGAAAGTGAAAAACAAGAGAGTAAAACAAGAACCAGCAAAGAAAAAGTGAACAAATAGGGGGTAGTGTCTACGATCTGAAATTGTTGAACTCAATGTTGAGTTCAGAAGGCTGTAAAGTGCTTAATCAAAAGATGAGGTGCTGTTCCTTGAGCTTATGTTGAGCTTCATTGGAATACTGCAGGAGGTCAAGGATAGAGTGGTCAGGGTGGGAGCAAGGTGGAGAATTAAAATGACAGATAACCGGAAGCTTGGGGTCACGCTTGCGGACTAAACAGAAGTGTTCCACAGGATGGTCCCTGGTCTGCATTTGGTGATCCCAATGAGTGGACACTGCATCAGAAGCAACAAATACAATATATTAAATTGAAAGAAATACAAGTAAATCAATGTTTCACCTGAAAAATGTGTTTGGAGCCTTGGACGTTGAGAAGGGGCAGTTGCTGCATTTCCTGCCCTTGCATGGAAAGGTGCTGTGAGAAGAGAGATGGTGTTGGGGGTGATGGAGGACTGGGCCAGGGTGTCACAGAGGGAACAGTCCCATCAGATTTCTGAAAGGGAAAGGGAGGTGAAGATGTGTTTGGTGGCGGCATCACACTGGCGGTGGTGAAAATGGCAAAGGATGATCCATTGATTAGAAGCTGCTGGGATGGAAGGTGGTTCGAGGAGAGACGGGAAGGGATCAGAGCAAAAATGTGTAAAATGGAACGGACATAGTTGAGGGTCCTGTCAACCAATGTGGGGGAAATTCTCAGTTGAGGAGAAAGGAAGACATAGCGGAAGCATTAGTATGGAAGGTTGCATCATCAGAACAGATGCGACAGAGATGGAAAAACTGGGAGAATGGAATAGAGTCCTTACAGGAAGTGAAGTATGAGGAAGTGTAGTCAAGGTGGCTGTGGGAGTCAGAGGTCTTAGAGTGAATATTAGTTGATAGCCTGTCTCCAGAAATGGAAACATAGAAGTTGGAGAAGGACCATGTGAAAGCAAGAGAAGGGTGTAAATTGGAAACAAAGCTGATGAAAGTTTGCAGGTCAATGTGAGAGCAGGAAACGGCACCATTACAGTCATCAATATACCAGAAAAAGAGGTGAGGGTGGGGACCTGAGTAGAACTAGAACAAAGAATGTTCCACATATCCCACAAAAAAGGCAGGCCTAGCCAGGACCTATGTGGGCTCCCATAGCAACACCTTTTTATTTGAAGGAAATAAGAGGAGTTAAAGGAGAAGTTGTTTAATGTGAAAACAAGGTCAGCCAGGTGGCAAAGTGATGGTGGACGGGGACTGATTGGGTCTCTGTTCAAGGAATAAACGGAGAGCCGTCAGACCATCCTGGTGGGATTGGAGATGGAGGGAGATTGGATGTCCATAATGAAAAGGAGGCAGTTAGAGCCAGGAAACTGGAGACTGTAAATGATGGAGGCCATGGAGGGAAGATCCTTAGAGGAGTTGAGGTCACTGGCAGTCTTGGAAACAATGGCTTAATGTTCGGTGGTGGGGTCATGGTCCAGGGAGTGGTAGGACGAAGTGTCTGAAAGTTGGCACTCAGCCTTTGCAAGGTAGAGGTCAGTTCACCAGACAATAACAGACCTCCCATGTTAGCAGGTTTGATGACAATGTTAGGGTTGGACCTAAGGGAACGGGGTGCTGAAAGTTCAGAGGGAGACAAGTTACAGTGAGTGAGGGGAGCAGAGAAATTGAGACGACCCATGTCATGCCAACAGTTCTCAGTGAAAAGATCTCAAGAGGGAAGAGGCCAGAGGGATGGATCCAGATGGAGGGACAATTCTGAAGACAGGTGAAAACATGGATTGAAGACTCCTGGAAAAGAAGGGAGCACAGAGGTGGAAGGCAACGAAGAAGAGTGCCACATTGTGCTGAGCTCAAAATATATTGAGGTGGGGTAGAAGGGAATGAAGCAGAGATTTTCCTAAGGACACATCGTTCAGGGTCAGAGAGGGGAAGGTCGAACGGTATCATGAATACATGGAAAGGGATGAGATTGGAAGAAGGGATGGGGTCAGAGGAAGTTGAAGAGGCAGAAGGATCTGAAGGGGTGTTAGTACCTATGAGTTGTTGAAGCTTTTCATCCTTCATATCTGAAAGGAAGGAAAGACATTTTTTTGTTAAATCGCTGGATAAGATGAAGGATTAAATGAAATTGTGGAACAGGGCAGTTTTGCGATAGAGTGAGTCAGTGCTATTGAATGGAGAAGTCAAACGTGTGGTGGCTCAAGGCATTCAGCGTGGATCTTGGGATGCAGCAAAAACAATGCTTCAAGAATCGCTGAAAGTCTTGGAGATATTTGCAGTCATGGGTGAATCTGAAACCTGAACGGTGGAATCCATGTAAAACGAGTCATTTAATCTCTCCTGCCTTCCATTCTATCACAGACCTTCTCTTGTGTTCTCCCTCCTTTCACTAGCGTAAAGCCTATTACATCTTTAACTTTTCCCAGTTCTGATGAAAGGTCATCGACCTGAAACTTGAACTCTGTTTCTCTCTCCACAAATGCTGCCTGACCTGCTGAGCATTTCCAGCATTTTCTGGTTTTATTTCAGATTTGCGGCATCCGCAGTATTTTGCTTTTTAATCCAAGGACTTTACCTCACAATGCAGGGAACATGAGTTAAAATCCTACCATGGCAATCTTAAAAAAAAACCTGGAAATTAAAAGCTGGTTTCAGTTAAGTAACCATGAAGCTGTTGGATTGTTGTAAAAACCTAACTGGTTCACTCAAGTCCTTTAGGAATGAAAACCTGCCGTCCTTGCACAGTATGGCCTGTATTTGGCTCCAGTCACAGGCCGAGGTTGTTGACTCTTCACTGCCATTTGAGGTGGCCTAGTAATCCATCAGTTTCTAAGGATGGTGTTATGACAGAGGTTGGAGGAATGCACTACTCCACTGGTCACAACATATATTTAAATGTTTTACCCGGTTAACGATACAGTCAATTACATACTTTATCTGTTCGTTTCAGAATAAAAATCCGCCAACCAGGTTTCTTTAATAAACAGCAAAATTACTGATTTATTATAAAACAAGACTTATTCAATAAAGATGCAAAGATTATTAACACGCTGTTCGAATTATGAAAATATAAATCTCTACCCTTTTAAAATAACCTAACACACATACACCAGTTAAAGGAAAAATAAAGACAAATGAAAAAACTGGCTTTATTTTTTTTTATTTTATTAGAGATACAGCACTGAAACAGGCCCTTCGGCCCACCGAGTCTGCGCCGACCAACAACCACCCATTTATACTAACCCTACAGTAATCCCATATTCCCTATCACCTACCTACACTAGGGGCAATTTACAACGGCCAATTTACCTATCACCTGCAAGTCTTTTGGCTGTGGGAGGAAACCGGAGCACCCGGGGAAAACCCACGCAGACACAGGGAGAACTTGCAAACTCCACACAGGCAGTACCCAGAATCGAAACCGGGTCCCTGGAGCTGTGAGGCTGCAGTGCTAACCACTGCGCCACTGTGCCGCCCTGACTCTGGCTCTGCAGAGATCAACTTTAAAAAAAATACTTTGGCCAAGTAGTTGTCAATTCTTGAAGGAAAAGGGATAAGATATGGAATGTTCCAGATGGCCTTTGGTCTAGCATCTAGGTATACAGAGATGGCTATCACTGGGGTCCTTCTGGAGCAATTCTGTTCAGGACATCGAGGAGTCGTCTTGCAGGCTTTTAGGGAGAATTACTGCATCAGTGGTTTCAGCTTCTCAGAAGACTTTTCAAAACAGGTGGAAAAAGATGAATTTGGTGGCTTCTCCCTTAGCAGGATACACACCAACTGAGCATTCAAACAGGCTAAGCCCCAAGTCCGAACACCAAAATTTCCTGACAACCATAAATCTAGGCATGTGACTTCTCTGTAAACAACTCCAATAGCCAGCAAGGCTCCTTATGTTTATTTAGCATTTCATTGTCTCTTCCAGTAAGTCTTTCTTTAAAAAAAACCAAAGTGTCCTTCCAGTAATCTTTAAAAAAAACAAATTCAGGCATCTTCAGTCTTTCAAATGAACCAATTTTCACAATCTTTTAAACACGAGCCCTCAAAAAATATTAATAATGGAAACACCTTCATGACAATGGGCAATAAATGCCAGCCTTGTGAGTGACAGGCATGTACCAAGAATGAATTTGAAAAAGGCTAAATAGACTCAAAACTGGTCACTGTGGAGAAAGATTTTTTGAGGTACGGAATTGCTTCTCAATTAGACTGCAAGTCTGAATCAGAACAAGTCAATACTTTACTGTTCTCCATTGGAGCAATAGCAGATGGTGTTATTGCAAGATAAGGCATTAATGAGACATCAGATTAATTTGATGAAGTCTTAAAAGCCTTTGATAAGTGTTTCAACCTGAGGAACAACAAGATTCTAGAAAGGGCCACATTCAACAAGAGGGTCCAGAAACCAGGTGAATCAATAGATGCCTTTATTAATGACCTTTACAAGCTAATTGAAGGATGCGAATATGGAGACCTAAAATCAGAATTAATTCGAGACCACATTGTAGTAGGTATTGCTGATGAATCTCTATCAGATTTATTGCAGTCTAAGGAAGACCTCACCCTAGAAAAAGCAATTCAGCTGGTGAGACAAACAAAGGTCCATAAGTGGAACAGAGCAATCCTGAGAGGTGAAGAAAAACCTTGGTTCAGGAAACCACCAATGACAATACAGTTCCTTAAAAACAGGACTGTAAAAGAAACACCAGAGAAGAAGGTACACTTGGGAGGGAAGATGCAAGCCATGAAACCCTGCCAGTACTGTTGCACCAAAAAGACCCATAGGCATGAACAGTGTCCTACAAACTAAGCAGAATGCTTCCACTGCAAGAAAGTTGGCCATTTTGAGAAGATGTGTCAATGTAAAAACCTCTAATTGCAAAGGTTCTAAAGAAAAAATATTCAAACATAGAGCTACTAATAAAGTTGAACAATCTCCATCAGAAGAGAAATCAGAAAATTTGCTTGGTGAGATTAATGCCCCTAATCATGCATTCTGGAATGCAGATAGAAATGTCAATGGATATATCACCAATTAGACACTGGAGCAAATGTAACAGTTTTATGAGACAATGAACAGTGGTTATCAACATATTGCCTGTGAGCAACAGACACTCAGTTACACAGTCCAGGAGGAATTGAACTGAAAGTCAAGGGATAGCTACAGGCAACACTCCAGTACAAGGGAAAGCAGATTTTGGAAAAACTATGTTCTACAGAATCAAGAATTTTCTCTTTTAAGTAGAAGAGCTTGTATAGACCTTCACCTTATCTGGAAAGTTGAAGAAATTAAGCAGCAAGAATCCAGGAGTCACTTCCAAAGAGACTTTCCAAAATTATTTACAGGTCTGGAAGATCTAAGACTGAATATAGCATTACGTTGTGAAAAGATGCTAAACCTGTATGTCTTCTCATGTCTAGGATGATACCACACCCGCTAATGAAGCAAATTCAACTTCAGCTAGAAGAGGTGACCAGGATGGAAGTCATTTCTTCAGTCACAAAGCCAACTGAGTGGTGCTCTGGAATGGTTCCATTTCCTAAACCTAATGGTACTCATCGCATTTGTGTAGACTTAACCCAACTGAATAAGGCTGTCACATGCGAAATTCATCTGATGTCCTCAGTAGTCAAAAGAAAGTATTATGTTCACAAAGCTTGAAGCGAATAGTGGCTTTTGGCAAGTCAAGATGGATGAGAAGTCAAGGGTACTGACAATGTTCCGCACTCCATTTGGAAGATTTTGTTTTAATCATTTACCTTTCGGTATAACATCAGCACCAGAAATATCCCAAAGAACTATGTTGAACATTCTACAGGGCCTTAAAGGAGTAATATGCCATGCGGATGACATCTTAGTCCATGGTGAATCCGTCAAAGAACATGACCTGAGGGTTAGAGCAGTTTTGAATCGTCTACAAGAAGAAGGTCTAAGACCTAATGAGAAGTGTGAATTCTTGAAAATGTCTGTTCGTTTCCTAGGGCACATTGTTAGTAGCAAGGGGCTAATGGCTGACCTGAAAAGGACGAGAGACATTAGTGAAATCCCAATTCCTACTTCTGTCCAAGATCTTCAACAATTCCTTGGAATGGTTGATCAGCTGGCAAAATTTCTGCCCAATCTAGCGCAAGTTACTGAACCCTTAAGACAGCTATTAAAGAAAGCTCAAGCATGGTGTTGGAATGCACTTCAGGAACAGGCATTTCAAACAATTAAGGAAATGCTGATTTCACCAGATGTCTTAGCACATTATAACCCCTCAACACCAACCACAATTGCAGCAGATGCAATTTATAGAGATGGGGGCAGTCCTTTCTCAATAACAGCCAGATAGATGTCATAGACCAGTTTATCCATCTCGAGCATTGTCTGAGACTGAGACAACGTACACCGTCATAGGGAAAGAAGCTCTCACAGTCACGTGGGCTTGCGAAAAGTTTTCAGGTTATATCATTGGCTTAAAGGTCATCATAGAGACAAACCACAAACCCCTAATTTCCTTACCTGATGAAAAGGAACTCACTAGAATGCCTCTGAGAATCCAGAGATTCCAGTTGAGCTAATGAGATTCACGTATGAAACGGTATATATGTAACAAACGTCAACAGATGCATTATCCCGAGCTACTGTTAACCATTCTGCACAACCGGATGTTAACATCGTGAATGAGATTGAGTCATATTCTCAGTTCACTGCATCACAATGGCCGGCAAGTTCAAAAAAGCTCCAACAAATTCTTCATGCTCAGATGCAAGATGAGGAATACATCCTTATTTGCCAATATTGCACGCAAGGTTCGCTACAGTAGCGTCCAGTGGTACAGTGATGAAAATCTTCTTTGAGTACAGAAAGCAATTTACTATTGTGGATGATTTGCTGGTATATGAGGAGAGGCTGGTGATTTCAGTCTCACTCTAGACAGATATCTTGGAGAAAATACACCAGATCCACATGGGTATCATGAAATGTAGAACACGGGCTCAGTTGTCCATGTGGTGGCCGGAAATATTAAGAGATATAGAAGAAATTATTTCTAATTGCCAGGTATGCTCACTGCACAGACCAAACCAGATGGAACCCCTTATTTGTCCCAATTTCCGATCAGACTGTGGGAACGTCTGGGATGGATCTGTTCATGGGAAATCCTACCAGATTGTTATCGATATTTTTCAAGCTGGATCGAAGTCAAATGTTTGTACACAACGACAATTGAGACAGGCATTCGAGTTTCACAGGAGATCTTTGCAACACATGGCATTTTGCATGAGGTTGTTTCAAAATCATGGTCCTCAATTTGCAAGTGACTACTTCACACACTTTGCAGAAAAATGTGGATTGGTACATCTTACAAGTTTCCCAGATATCCTCAATCCAATGGCGAATATGAAAGAGGAGTCAGAACTATCAAAGCACTGATAAAGAAGAATGAAAATTTTCAAACAGCACTCCTAAACTCCGTTGCTATGTGGAGTCAGAACTGTTGATGGGGAGGAAGCTCAAAACACAACTTCCTGTCCTATCCAAAAAATTACTTCCAGGGCTAGAAGTCCAGGATTGTCAGAGAGTTCAAGGCAGAGAAAAGTCTTATCGAAAGCAACAAGTTTTTAACTATAACAGGAGATAATGTACTGGGAACCTACCCAAGTTGATGGAAGGAGAAAAGGTATGGGTACGAGACCAAGGCAGAGAAGGAGTAATCGTCCAGAAAGATGGAAATCAACTGAGATCCTATTTAGTACATACTTCAGAAGGTACTATAAGAAGAAACAGGAGAAATCTTCTTTCTATTCACCAGAGATGTCAATCGTTCATATATTTGGATGAACCAGATATTGATCTTGAAATTCAGAAAGCACCGGATACTACAAACCTCAATGAAGGCCGTCCAAGTCAAGAAACAAGAGTTCAAGGAAAGACTGCTGATCTTCTGAGTCTGACAACAACACAATCAGGGAGAGCCGTGAAGCTTCCTGACATTTGAATCTGTGATGTCAGAGACTTGGGGCGGAGATGGGGGAATACTTAAATGTAAAACTGAATGTATAAAAATATATATGGACAAAGACTTTGGGGGAGATGTAATATAAGGGTTTGAAAGGGTTAATATCTGGGACAGTGTGGGTAACACCTCCCACTATGATGATGTGAGAGATCACATATGAAAGAGACTTGGGAAGAAGGATAAGAAGCATCATGACCATCAGAGGAATCAGACATGTTTAACTAAAGTGTATATAGTTCCTTAAGTGTAATAAACAGTTATGGTTAAACACGACCAGAGACTCAGAAATGCCTGCAAGCCAGACTAACCAAACATACAACAGTGACTTCTCGTTTGAGGGCACTTGCGTGCATTCAAGGTCACTTGTGTAACTCAAGAAGCAACAAATTACCAATTTATAGCCCCAAAATGCATTCAACATTTGCTTTGTTATACTCCTGAGATCAATTTATTTTAAAACTAGGAAACAAAAAATGTTTTTGCCCACTTGCAAAACACTACAAGCCTGCTCTTTGTGATATCAACTGATATTAATCTCTTTTCAATGATGAAAGGGATGAATAATGCAAATGGAACCAGGTCATTTAATGTTGGCTGCGAGGACAGAATGAAATGACATGAGAATAAAATTAAATCTCAAGCAACATCAGAGATTAGTATATTTTTCCTGTGAGTAGAATAGTTTTTGTAAACATGGTAAATATTGACTCAGTTAACAAATAAACAAATAGAAATAAAAACTGGACATGATTAAGTTAAGAATTATGTAAAAATGAAGACAGACAGTGAGGATCAAGCGCTCTGCATAACACGATACTTCTGGATCAATCTGCATTTGTATCATGTGGCATTAATGGTACTGCAATGCCTTCAAAATGGAGTCGGTCACCTTACTGCCCCTTTACGTTCATGAAGACATTGGCAACATTTTGAAAAGGGAGTACTCCTGGGCACCCAAAGCACCTACCTGTTTTCCAGGACCTTGATTGCCATTTCAGATCGAAACCTAAAAGCAACGGAGCCAAAGAGGCCCAACCAAAATAAGTTTGCTTTTATTTTTGGGGGGCCCAAAGGAGCAGGAGTGCTCCTTTCCATCTCAGGACCTCCACCCTCCCGTACTAGCCTTGCTGGTGGCTGGGGCAGCCAGATATTGGGAGGCCACAATTTGGCAATTTGCAGATCAGAATGCCCCTTTAGTGCTCCACAGCTCACAACGCTGATGTTAAGCGGCCAATGCATCAAATGGCAGCCACCTTGTTGTCACTGGTACAGGCAATCCCGTGGCGCATTTCACAACCCATTCCTGTGCTCCATGGAAGTCTCATCTGTGGAAAGGAAATGGTCAGGTTTGAATAATGTAGGTTGTAAAATTCACTAAATATATTTGGGTGCTGGAGAAATTTCACAACTGTTACTATCTTGGAGACTTTACCTGCATATGTTCATTTTATTCAGGAAATTGAGTGGTTTGGGGAAAGTCTGTCATAATATCAACTGCATCTAATCTGTGGAGCAATCAGATCCAATTGACTGAATGGTCTTTTCCCTGTCTTTAGTACCTTTCTTTTCTTCTCCCCTTTTCAATTCTGACAATTTTCTCTCTTTCCCTTTCCCACACCTCTCTAAAAGCTGCTGACTTTCTTGTCCTTTTCTCCGGTCACTTCCTCAAATGGCTATGTGTCAGCCTGAATGGTAGATTTTACAAGCAATTCAACAACAGGGGCATCACAGTCAAGTATGAATCTGTCCACAACCAATGTCCAGTTACACAGGAATAAGTCACATGCCAAATAAAGGTCATTGGCTAGCCATAGGGAATGATATTCCTGACTGATTATCAGTTCCCAACCTAGAGGTACTGAGGCTAATTGTAGCGCTCCTATCACTTCCCTGGCTGACAGCAGCTAAGTCAACAACAGCTGAAATTGTTGACAATAATAGTGGTTGGAACAGGAGATTGGATTTGTTTCAAAAACAGCTGGATGCTGTAAAGGGTATTTTGGAATGATGAGATCAATTGGTTGAAAGGCCCTCTTCATCAAAACATATCTTGTGCTCTGTCTACCAATATAGGAACAGCAGCAGGCCATTCAGTCCCTCAAGCCTGTTCTGTCATTCAATGAAATCATGGCTGATCTGCATCCTAAGTCCATCTACCCACCCTGGCTCCAGTAGCTGCATCTACCGCTTTTTTGTGCAGGAGAATTTCACCCATCTACCATCCTTTGCATGAAGAAGTGTTTCCTAACTTCTCTTCTGACTGGCCTGGCTCTGATTTTAAGGCTATACCCCCCTGTCCTAGACTCCCTCACCAATGGAAAATGTTTCTGTATACCCTATCAATTTCTTTCAGAATCCCAAAAACCTCAGAGAGATCACCTTTAACCTTCTATATTTATGAATTAATTAATTTCCGATAATGACCTAAAGGTGGTTTGCAAATAATCAAGATGGTGGATAGTTAGTTTTAGCCCCCTTACTCTTCAGCTTGTTCGCAAATACTGTTCCACTGGGTAGCCTTCTATACACACGTCAGGTAACTGCACAAAAAGACGCTGCTAATTAACTAAAATATAGCTTATCACAGGCTGAAAACATAACTGACATTTTTTTTTCAATCCATTCTTGGGATATGGATGTCACATGGAAGGCTGGCATTCATTGCCCATCCCTAGTTGCCTTTGTAATGATGGTAATGAGTCTTCTTCTAAAACTGTAGCAGTCCATATGCTGAAGTTATTCTCACAGTACAATTGGTAGGGAGTTCCAGGATTTTGGCAATGGTGAAGGACTGGCGATGTATGTCAGCCAGGATGGTGTGTGACTTGGAGGGATACTTGAAGGTGATGGTGTTGCATGTATTTGCCTAGGTAGTGGAAGGCGATGGTTTGGGAGGTGCTGTTAAAGAAGCCTTGGAGATTTCGGCAGTGCATCCTGTACATAGCAGACATTAGGGGAGGTGTCATGTTGGAAATGGTCATTGCCTGGCACTTAAGTAGCTCAAATATTACTTGCTTCTAATACTCAACTGCCCTTTTCCTTACCATCCTGCTCAGGCCTCAATTCATATGACCTTTACACTGAAGCCATTGAGCCTTAGACTGGCAGCCCCATTCTAGGTACTCATTCACTTGTTCCCCCTTCTCCGTGCTATCCATCTTCTCCTTGAATCTCTAAACCCTACCCCCACCAGCCTCCCAATATCGCCCCATCATGATTCTTCTTTTTTGCCAGTTTTCTAACATTTTATGCATTTGAAAGGCACAACTTGCCAGTTTCCAAGCTTAGCATTTGCAAATTGTCTTGGGGAGTTGAATTTGGTGGGGTGAACAGAGCCATCAGAGTAGGGGCATGGGGTTTGAGTCACAGAGGAGGCTATTGTCAGCTGATTCAGGTAAGGTGATAGAGGTAAGGTGAGAAGGGATAGAGGATAAGGGGGACGTGGGAGATAAAGGGGATCAGATAGGAAAGAGGATAGGCTGTGAGGGTGAGGTAATGTCTAAGAAAACTGAGATAGGGGTGAGGAAGAGAAAGGGAACGGTTGATGCAAATGGTATTGAGACTGCGAAGGAGCAGAGAATAGAAGATAGAGCAAACATGTGAGCAAGGGAGTGTTAGAAAGGGGAGGTGCATTGTAGGAAGAGAAAAGGGTAAAAGAGGTTACAGGAGGGAGAAACAAAGGAAAGGCAGAGAGGATGAGATTGGAAGGTGTAAGATTCTTAAAAAGGGGGGCTCACTTCCCTCTAAGGTCCTGACCCCGTACTCAGTATCAATCGCACAAAACAGACTTTGTTACAATTTCCACTTGATGTGGAACACTTTTATTAACTCACCCAGCAACAGTATAAACTTACAACACCAGTTGCTTCATAGACCTGCTTACAGAAGCTCATTTCTGGGTGGTCAGATCTGCTGAACGACTTCTCGTGGTGTATTTGTTTTAATGCAAGAAGTGTAGTAGGTAAGGCAGATGAACTTAGGGCTTGGATTAGTACCTGGGAGTATGATGTTATTGCTATTACTGTGACTTGGTTGAGGGAAGGGCACGATTGGCAACTAAATATCCCAGGATATCGATGCTTCAGGCGGGATAGAGAGGGAGGTAAAAGGGGTGGAGGAGTTGCATTACTGGTCAAAGAGGATATCACAGCTGTGCTGAAGGAGGGCACTATGGAGGACTCGAGCAGTGAGGCAATATGGGCAGAACTCAGAAATACGAAGGGTGCGGTAACAATGTTGGGGCTGTACTACAGGCCTCCCAACAGCGAGCGTGAGATAGAGGTACAAATATGTAAACAGATTATGGAAAGATGTAGGAGCAACAGGGTGATGGTGATAGGAGATTTTAATTTTCCCAACATTGACTGGGATTCACTTAGTGTTAGAGGTCTAGATGGAGCAGAATTTGTAAGGAGCATCCAGGAGGGTTTTCTAGAGCAGTATGTAAATAGTCCAACTCGGGAAGGGGCCATACTGGACCTGGTGTTGGGGAATGAGCCCGGCCAGGTGGTTGAAGTTTCAGTAGGGGACTACTTTGGGAATAGTGATCACAATTCCGTAAGTTTTAGAATACTCATGGACAAAGACGAGAGTGGTCCTAAAGGAAGAGTGCTAAATTGGGGGAAGGCCAACTATACCAAAATTCGGCAGGAGTTGGGGAATGTAGATTGGGAGCAGCTGTTTGAAGATAAATCCACATTTGATATGTGGGAGGCTTTTAAAGAGAGGTTGATTAGCGTGCAGGAGAGACATGTTCCTGTGAAAATGAGGGATAGAAATGGCAAGATTAGGGAACCATGGATGACAGGTGAAATTGTGAGACTAGCTAAGAGGAAAAAGGAAGCATACATAAGGTCTAGGCGGCTGAAGAAAGACGAAGCTTTGGAAGAATATCGGGAATGTAGGACCAATCTGAAACGAGGAATTAAGAGGGCTAAAAGGGGTCATGAAATATCTTTAGCAAACAGGATTAAGGAAAATCCCAAAGCCTTTTATTCATTTCTAAGGAGCAGGAGGGTAACTAGAGAAAGGATTGGCCCACTCAAGGACAAAGGAGGAAAATTATGCGTGGAGTCAGAGAAAATGGGTGAGATTCTAAACGGGTACTTTGCATCGGTACTCACCGAGGAGAGGGACTTGACGGATGTTGAGGTTAAGGATAGATGTTTGATTACTCTAGGTCAAGTCGGCATAAGGAGAGAGGAAGTGTTGGGTATTCTAAAAGGCATTAAGGTGGACAAGTTGTCAGGTCCAGATGGGATCTATCCCAGGTTACTGAGGGAAGCGAGAGAGGAAATAGCTGGGGCCTTAACAGATATCTTTGCAGCATCCTTAAACATGGGTGAGGTCCCGGAGGACTGGAGAATTGCTAATGTTGTCCCCTTGTTTAAGAAGGGTAGCAGGGATAATCCAGGTAATTATAGACCGGTGAGCCTGACGTCAGTGGTAGGGAAGCTGCTGGAGAAGATACTGAGGGATAGGATCTATTCCCATTTGGAAGAAAATGGGCTTATCAGTGATAGGCAACATGGTTTTGTGCAGGGAAGGTCATGTCTTACCAACTTAATAGAATTCTTTGAGGAAGTGACAAAGTTGATTGATGAGGGAAGGGCTGTGGATGTCATATACATGCACTTCAGAAAGGCGTTTGATAAGGTTCCCCATGGTAGGTTGATGGAGAAAGTGAAGTCGCATGGGGTCCAGGGTGTACTAGCTAGATGGATAAAGAACTGGCTGGGCAACAGGAGACAGAGAGTAGCAGTGGAAGGGAATTTCTCAAAATGGAGACGTGTGACCAGTGGTGTTCCACAGAGATCCGTGCTGGGACCACTGTTGTTTGTGATATACATAAATGATTTGGAGGAAAGTAAGACACTAAGATTGGTGGAGTAGCAGATAGTGAAGGGGACTGTCAGAGAATACAGCAGAATATAGATAGATTGGAGAGTTGGGCAGAGAAATGGCAGATGGAGTTCAATCCGGGCAAATGCGAGGTGATGCATTTTGGAAGATCCAATTCAAGAGTGAACTATACAATAAATGGAAAAGTCCTGGGGAAAATTGATGTACAGAGAGATTTGGGTGTTCAGGTCCATTGTTCCCTGAAGGTGGCAACGCAGGTCAATGGAGTGGTCAAGAAGGCATACGGCATGCTTTCCTTCATCGGACGGGGTATTGAGTACAAGAATTGGCAGGTCATGTTACAGTTGTATAAGACTTTGGTTCGGCCACATTTGGAATACTGCGTGCAGTTCCGGTCGCCACATTACTAAAAGGATGTAGATGCTTTGGAGATGGTGCAGAGGAGGCTCACCAGGATGTTGCCTGGTATGGAGGGCGCTAGCTATGAAGAGAGGTTGAGTAGATTAGGATTATTTTCATTAGAAAGACGAAGGTTGAGGGGGGACCTGATTGAGGTGTACAAAATCATGAGAGGTATAGACAGGGTGGATAGCAAGAAGCTTTTTCCCAGAGTGGGGGATTCAATTACTGGGGGTCACGAGTTCAAAGTGAGAGGGGAAAAGTTTCGGGGGGATATGCGTGGAAAGTTCTTTACGCAGAGGGTGGTGGGTGCCCGGAACGCGTTGCCAGCGGAGGTGGTAGACGCGGGCACGATAGCGTCTTTCAAGATGTATCTGGACAGATACATGAATGGGCAGGAAGCAAAGAGATACAGACCCTTAGATAATAGGCGACAGGTTTAGATAGAGGATCTGGATCGGCGCAGGCTTGGAGGGCCGAAGGGCCTGTTCCTGTGCTGTAATTTTCTTTGTTCTTTGTTCTCCCACATGACTTCTGTGACTGACCATGTTACACTTCCTGGCTGCAGCAACAATGTCCTTGTTAGCTGTGGTTTTATACCCCTTTCTGACCCTGGTCCCTTGACATATAAGGTAATGTTTTGAATTGGATCATCTGATTGAGTTTCAATGCCTTATCAATCCCACCCTGGCTGTGCAAGATCACATGCATGTAGTCAGATACTGTTCTTAGCAGGGGGGAATCTTAGGTGCATACCACCCATGGATGTGATGTCTGCATCTTGATTAGGCAAGAAGGAAACCATTCACACATATTTCAAAAGGCCATTGTCCATGAGTGTGGTTGTCGGCAGGCTGTTTGATGTTTTAACAGCCCAGGCTACCACATCAGTGGCATATCCTGACTTGTCTGTCTGTGTGTATGTATGTGGAGGTTCTTGTTCAGTTACCCTGTCTTTTATTTTTAAAAAGTCCAGTATGAACCCCAGCGATGATGTCTTTGGTCAGAATTCTTCTCCCTTCGTCCCGATGTCCTTCACCTCCATATTCTTACCACCCGGTGAGCTCCTCGCACTGATCCACACCACAACTGGTTACATTTTACTTATGAACAGAAATGCAGGAGAAATTTACAAATGCCTCACAGCAGAACAAAAATACAGAAGATATCCGTTGGCCTTACAGACATAACATTGGTTTAAGGGCAGGGTAAAATTCGTGGACAAGGATGCATAGGAAGGGGTTGGCAAAGATATCATTGAGGAAATTGCAGGAAGGGGTAGGGAAGGAGTTGTTGTTTGATATGGCCAGATCAGTTTCTCTTTTCCCTGTGATCAAAGACCTGCCCTTATACACAACCTAATGTCTGACCTGAAGTTCTGGCCAGATCAGTTCTGCATCCAGTAATAGCAGCCTAAAAATCATCTGTAGCTGCAAATCCAAAGCAAACCCATATCCCTCACTGAATCCTTCCCCACTCTTCCCAACTAGGAATCTCCATCTGCCAGCCTATGGCTCTTTCTGGAAAACTTGTACCACCGCCGTTTCACACCCACCATTTGAAAATGCAGCCTGCAGTCTGTGTCCTGTAGCTGATCCTTCAGGAAGAATGCATTCAACTTAAAGGGGAACAAACACTGATGGTAATGCAAAATGTCCATTTCCAATGGAGAATTGTTGGAAATTGGCCAAGTTCCACATCTCAGGATCCCAAGAGACTTTGTACCTCAACCTTTGAAAGGAAATAAGCTGGGAATTGAAATAAAACAGACATGATGGAGTGACTTTATGAATATATTAGTTCAGAAATAGCTGATGCAATCAGACCACACAAGGATATCACCTGTCCAGATTTAAGTGATTTATCTTGACCATAGACCTCCTCTAGCCAAACTGTAAATAGCATATACAAGCTGACAAGCTGTGGGTTCCTGTATGTCTGGGTGGACACCCACATCCTTTGGAATTGCGAATCTCATAAACTGTTTCCTTTGGGTGAAAAGCATCCACCAATCTGATGACGTTGATAAGCCAGAATGTTCCCCATCAAAACACATTCATATGTTAGTGGGCAATTCATGAACCCAGGATGTGGAATTGTTTTTGTTTATTCATTCATGGGATGTGGGCATCGCTGGCTAGGCCAGCATATATTGCCCATCCCTAATTGCCCTTGAGATGGTGGTGGTGAGCTGCCTTCTTGAACTGTTGCAGTCCTCGGGGTGTAGGTACACCAACAGTGCTGTTAGGAAGGGAGTTCCAGGATTTTGACCCAGTGACAGTGAAGGAACGGCAATATAGTTCCAAGTCAGGATGGTGTGTGGCTTAGAGGGAAACTTTCAGCTGGTGGTGTTCCCATGCATCTGCTGCCATTGTGCTTCTAGTTGATAGAGGTCGCAGGTTTGGAAGGTACTGTCAAAGAAGTCTTTGTGAGTTGCTGCAGTGCATCTTGTAGCTGGTAAACACTGCTGCCACTGTGCGTCAGTGGTGGATGGGGTGAATGTTGAAGGTGATGGTTGAGGTGCCAATCAAGTGAGCTGCTTTGTCCTGGATGGGGTCGAGCTTCTTGAGTGTTGTTGGAGCTGCACCCATCCAGGCAAGTGGAGAGTATTCCATCACACTCCTGACTTGTGCCTTGTAGATGGTGGACAGGTGTTGGGGAGTCAGGAGGTGAGTTACTCGCCACAGAATTCCCAGCTTCTGACCTGCTCTTGTAGCCACAGTATTTATGTGGCTGCTCCAGTCAGTTTCTGGTCAATGGTAACCCCCAGGATGTTGATAGTGGGGGATTCAGTGATGGTAATGGCATTGAACATCAAGGGGAGATGGTTAGATTCTCTCTTCTTGGAGATGGTCATTGCCTGGCACTTGTGTGGTGCGAATGTTGCTCGTCACTTATCAACCCTAGCCTGGATATTGTCCAGGTGTTTCTGCATCTGGACATGGGCTGCTTTAGTATCTGAGGAGTCGCGAATGGTGCTCAATGGTGCTCAATCATCAGCGAGCATCCCCACTTCTGACCATATGACGGAGGGAAGGTCATTGATGAAGCAGCTGAAGATGGTTGGGCCCAGTACACTACCCTGAGGAACTCCTGCAGTGATGTCCTGGAACTGAGATGATTGACCTCCAACAACCACAACCATCTTCTTTTGCACTAGGTATGATTCCAACCAGCGGAGAGTTTTCCCCCTGATTCCCATTGACTCCAGATTTGCTGGGGCTCCTTGATGCCATACTCGGTCAAATACTGCCTTGATGTCAAGGGCAGTTACTGTCACCTCGCCTCACCTCTTGAGGTCAGCTCTTTTGTCCACGTTTTGACCAAGGCTCTAATGAGGTCAGGAGCTGAGTGGCCCTGGTGGAACCCAAACTGAGCGTCACTGAGCAGGTTATTGCTGAGCAGGTACTGCTTGATAGCTCTGTCGACAACCCCTTCCATTACTTTGGTGATGATCGGGAGTAGACTGATGGGGTGGTAATTGGCCGGTTTGGATTTGCCCTACTTTTTGTGTACAGGACATACTTAGGCAATTTTCCACATTGCCTGGTCGATGCCAGTGTTGTCGCTGTACTGGAACAGCTTGGCTTGGGGGCGCGGCTAGTTCTAGAGCACAGGTCTTCAGTACTATTGCCGGAATATTCTCAGGGCCCATAGCTTTTGCAGTATCCTGTGCCTTGAACCATTTCTTGATATCACGTATAGTGAATAGGATTGGCTGAAGACTGGCATCTGTGATGCTGGGGACCTCAGGAGGAAGCTGAGATGGATCATTCACTTGGCACTTCTAGCGTTGTCTTTTGCACTGATGTGCAGGTCTCCCCCATCATTGAGGATGGGGATATTTGTGGAGCCTCCTCCGCCTGTTAGTTGTTTAATTGTGCATCATCACTCACAACTGGATGTAACAGGACTGCAGAGCTTAGACCTGATCCTTTGGCTGTGCGATCGCTTAGTCCTGTCTATCACATGTTGCTTCTGCTGTTTTGGCATGCATAGGAAGATAGGAACAGGAGTAGGCCATTCAGCCCCTCGAGCCTGTCCCACCGTTGAATGAGATTATGGCTGATCCGCAGCCTAACTCCATATACCTGCCTTTGGCCCAAATCCCTTAATATCTTTGCTTAACAAAAATCCATCTATCTCAGATTTAAAATTAACAACTCTTCTGGCTTCAATTGCTGTTTGTGGGAGAGAGTTCCAAACCTCTACCACCCTTTGCATGAAGAAGTGTTTCCTAACATGTCTCCTGAACGGTCTGGCCCTAATTTTTAGACTATGCCCCCTAGTTTTAGAATCTCCAACCAGTGGAAGTA
The DNA here is from genome assembly GCF_036365525.1 of Heterodontus francisci. Lineage (NCBI taxonomy): Eukaryota > Metazoa > Chordata > Chondrichthyes > Heterodontiformes > Heterodontidae > Heterodontus > Heterodontus francisci. The sequence goes on from NC_090375.1 coordinate 46,450,102, forward strand.
GTTTATTTTTATCTAGCCTGTCTTTTCCTGTTAATATCTTGAAGACTTTGATCAGATCACCCCTTAACCTTCTGAATTCTCGTGAGAACAGGCCTAATTTGTGTAATCTCTCCTCGTAACTTAACCCCTGTAGTCCAGGTATCATTCTTGTAAATCTACGTTGCACTCCCTCCAAGGCCAATATATCCTTCCTAAGGTGTGGTGCCCAGAACTGCTCACAGTACTCCAAGTGGGTCTCCCCAGGGTTTTGTACAGCTGCAACATAACCTCTGTGTCTTTATACTCCAATCCTCCAGATATAAAGGCTAACATTCCAGTAGCCTTTTTGATTATTTTCTGCTCTTGCTCGTGGCATTTTAAAGATCTATGCACCTGAACCCCCAAGTCTCTTTGGACATCCACTGTACTTAACCACTTCCCATTTAGAAAGTACCCTGCTCTATCCTTTTTTGGTGCAAAATGGATAACCTCACATTTGTCCACATTGAAATCCATCTGCCACAGTTTTGCCCACTCACCTAGTCTGTCAATATCTCCTTGCAATTTTTTGCTATCATCCAGACTGTCTACAATGCTGCCTAACTTTGTATCATCAGCAAATTTGGATATATGACTTACTATGCCATCATCCAAGTTGCTAATGAATAATGTGAATAATTGAGGCCCCAATACAGATCCCTGTGGGACACCACTAGTCACATCCTGCCAATCGGAGTACTTACCCATTATCCCCACTCTCTGTCACCTACCAGTCAACCAACTTTCTAACCATGTCAATAATTTGCCCTCAACTCCATGGGTTTCTACCTTAGTTAACAGTCTCTTATGTGGGACTTTATCAAATGCCTTCAGGAAGTCCATATAAATAACATTCATAGACATTCCCCTGTCCACTACCTTAGTCACCTCTTCAAAAAATTCAATGAGATTTGTCAGGCATGACCTTCCCGTCATGAATCCATGCTGGCTGTCCCTGATTAACTGAAATTTTTCGAGGTGTTCAGTCACCCTATCCTTGATTATAGACTCCAGCAACTTCCCCACCACAGATGTCAGGCTAACTGGTCTGTAATTTCCTTGGTTCCCCCTTTCACCCTTCTTAAAAAGTGGAGTGACATGTGCAACTTTCCAATCCAGAGGGACCACTCCTGAATCGAGGGAACTCTGAAAGACTGTAGTTAGGGCATCTACAATGTGCACCCCTACTTCCTTCAACACCCTTGGATGGAAACCGTCAGGTCCAAGGGATTTCTCACTCTTTAGTTCCATTAATTTCCTTGTTACTGATGTTTTACTAACGTTAATTGTATTAAGTCCCTGTCCCCTATCGGCTATTAATTTTTTCAGGACTTCCGGCAAGTTATGCTCCTTTTCAAATGTAAATACTGAGGCAAAGTAATTGTTCAACATGTATGCCATTTCCCCATTATCAATGACAATATCTCCATTTTCAGCTTTTAGTGGTCCTACATTGCTCTTGACCACCTGCTTTCCCTTTATGTAACGATAAAATTTCTTCTTATTGATTTTGATGTCCCTTGCAAATTTCCTTTCATAATCCCTTTTAGTAGCTCTTATAAGCTGCTTTGTGACCCTTTGCTGGTCTTTATATCTATCCTATTCGGCCAGATCTGTGCTGCGTTTTGCATTTTTGTAAGCCCTTTCTTTTAGTTTTATGCTATCCCTAATCTCTTTAGTTGACCATGGCTGTTTTTTCTGTGAAGTGGAGCTTTTTCCTCTCAGGGGTATATACTCGCTCTGTATTTCATTAAATGCTTCTTTAAATATTCTCCACTGTTCTTCAGTCGTTTGACCCATTAACAGTCCTGTGTTGTAGCTTCACCAGGCTGACACCTCATTTTGAGGTTTGCCTGGTGCTGCTCCTGGCATGCCCTCCTGCACTCTTCATTGAACCAGAGTTGGTCTCCTGCCTTGATGGTAATGGTAGAATGGGGGATATGCTGGGCCACGAGGTTACAGATTGTGGTTGAATACAATTCTGCTGCTGCTGATGGCACACAGTACCTCATGGATCCTCAGTTTTGAATTACTAGATCTGTTCGAAATCTATCCCATTTAGCACTGTGGTAGTGCCGCACAACACAATGGTGGGTATCCTCAATGTGAAGACAGAACTTTGTCTCCACAAGGACTATGTGGTGGTCACTCCTACCAATACTGTAATGGACAGATGCATCTGCGAGGCCAAGTATGTCTTTCCCTCCTGTTGGTTCCCTCACCACCTGCCACAGACCCAGTCTATTAGCTACGTCCTTTAGGACTCATCCAGCTCACTCAGTAGTCGTGGTACCGAGCCGCTCTTGGTGATGGACATTGAAGTTCCCCCACCCAGAGTACCTTCTATGCCATTGCTACCCTTCGTGCTTCTTCCAATTAGTGTTCAACATGGAGAAGCACTGATTCATCAGCCGAGGGGGGGCAGTATGTAGTCAGCAGGAGGTTTCATTGCCCATGTTTGACGTGATGCCATGAGACTTCATGTTGCAAGATTTAAGAAGTTGCAATCAAAAGTGGGAGGGGTTTGCACCAATCATTGTCACAGGTGTGATTTTTCTACTATAAGAAACATGTGTTCAGGGACAAGAGTGTGGGCTGACTTGATCATCCCCACAGAGGGGAACGTGCTCCTCTGAGTGATCGACAGGCTGAGTGCAGTTTAGAAGTTAAGGAACAGTGTTTGTGAGTATTGATTTACTTGAAGACAGCAGGTTATGCACACCCCAATTCCCTCCTTTTCTGCACCATTTCCCACAGACGTTAGGCTGCTCCCTCGAACTCTTTCTTCTCCTGCCCACGCTTTAGCCTGCTGCCTGTGGCTCTCTGGCTCAACCCCCCAAGCCTGACAAAGACACTGCTCCTCTCCCTGAAATGACTTTGGGTCCGAAAGCCACCCCAACCCAGCGGTCTCCATCATCACCACCACCTACTGGTCCAGAGGTGCACACCCTGAGGAGAATGTTCGATAAAGCAGAAGCTGCTCCAAACTCCAAGGAAATGCTTGCTCTTCGGTTCACAGCAGCTGATAAGGAGATAGCGCAACTCTCCCACTACAATGAGATTGATGAAATAATTGTCAGAGGCTAGACAAGAGAGAGAAGAAAATGGGAAAAAGATGGAGACAAGGTGCAGCTACCTCGAAGTACAAGCAGTTGATTTGCAAAACCAGTGCAGACAACTTCAGGAAGAAATGGATAGTGAATGGGAAGAAAATAGTCGAGTATCTCAGGAGTTTAGTGACTTAAAGGCGGCATTCTGGGTGCTATGATGAAGCTTATACTTCCTCACAATTAAGGGAAGCAGCAAACGATTTCAGAATCCTCAGACAGGGAGAAGATGTAGAAGGGCACTTTTTGCATTTAGAGGCAATGGCTGAGATGCAAGATTTCGGCGAGTCTGAGAAAAAGAGGTGTTTAGTCTGGATGGGGCGGTTCTGGCTGGGCTACTCCAAGACACCAAGTACACCCAACTGACGGTAACTTTGAATACTAAGCGACACGTTAGAGAAGCTTGTGGGGACGGAAGGGGTGATCCATTTAAGATAGTGGTACAAATTAGCAGATTGTGGCCTGTTTATGAGGAAACTTAAGGAGGAGGGTTGGAGCGTAATCAACTGGCAGGAGATGATTTCTGCCGATGGTTCAGCGCTCTTATAGCTCGCTTGGAACCCGTTTCTAATACAGTCATGTCACGGTTTGACTTGGGAGATGCAGGCATGACAGAGGCTCGGATGTGGAGGAAGTTGATTATGTTTTGGGAGGATAAACAGGATAAGCAGGATAGGAACAAGGTAGAAAGGAGGAAGAAAGGAAATGTACAAGAGATGAAACTGCAGGTAACTCCAGACTCAGTCCCTAAACAGAGCCAGGGGAGACAGTGGAGATATGAAGGAGCAAAACCAGTGAAAAGCAAATCTAGGTCAGCAGCCAGGTAGAGATAACAGGGAATGTTAACTGCAGGAAATTTGGTTTTCTAGCATGGGAGTGCTATGCGTTGAGGAATAGGGAAGGACAGAGAAAGAATCCTCATGTTGGTGGATCTCAGGACGTAATAGTGTGTTTGGCCCATGCCTTGGAGAAGGTAGTAAGCCAGGCTGGAAGTAAATGTAATTTCACCATGGGAGGAGATAGAGGGGAACCTAGGCTGGAACCCTTCACACCCTATGAAGGGGCCATAACAGCCAATTATCCTACCTGTGCCCACTCAGGTATACCACCCAAGGAAGACCGTCCTTAGATTTAATAGTAGAAGGAAAGGGGAATACCTGGTAGATACAGGGCCATCACATACTGTGTCCATGCAAAGGATCCATGGAGGTCCAATGGGTCTAGCGGCAGACCCTGCATTTTGGGATGGATTTATGGGAAATACTCTGGCTGGCACAATATTATAACCTCTTTGCATACAAGTGGGGCCATATTAATGAATTGGGATGAGGAGAGAGGAGTATTAGAATCAGCTTGAATGGAAGTAAGTGGGTTGGTGTTGTGGAAGGTAAATGAAGGACAGTGCATTCTTCTGGATGGGCAAGGAAAGATGTGTGGTTTCAGGAAAGTGGGTATACAACTGGGAAGCACTAGAGCCCGGAGTGGAGTAAAGCCATTCTAGAGCAGGTGAAGGGGATGTTTGCTCAACACAAACACGACTGTGGGAGAATACCAGGGGCAGAGGTGGTAGTAGAGGGAGAACCAATGAAAACCCCAAAGAGGCAATATAATTTCCCCAAAGAAGCAGAGAGAGATTTAAAGGTACCTCTAAAGTCTCTTGTGGATCAAGGGGTCTTAAGACCTCTGGTGACACACATAAATGCACTGATTTGGCCTGTTAAGAAACCAGATGGACCTTGGATGATGATGATAGATATGAAATAAAAAGATACCAGTATGTGACCCAATGGTCGCTGCTGTGGCAGATTTTATTAGCAGTACACCAAGCTCCATGGAAGTGTACATTGTGTGGGATATTTCTAATGGGTTTTGGTCTATTCTAATGAGGAAAGAAGATCAGTACAAATTTACCTTCACCTTTAAAGGGCAGCAGCACACCTGGACATGCCTGACATAACGGTTTCATAATAGCCCGTCAATATTCCATTCGCAAATGGCTAAGTGTTTAGAAGGGTTCTCTGGCAGGGAGAAGTTGATCCATAGAATAGAGTCATAGAGTTATACAGTGCAGAAACAGGCCCTTTGGCCCATCGTGTCTGTGCTGGCCATCAAGCACCTATATCCAGTATGTGGATGATTTGTTACGATTCACACAGACTCTTGAGGAACATGTGGTATTGCTAAAGGAGTTGTTGGAGCTCCTAATGTGAAATGGGTTGAAGGTAAACCTTAAAAAGGCCTAGTAAGGGCAAAAGGAGGTACAATTTTTGGCGCTTACACTGAGACCGGGAGAGAGAAGCATTGATGAGAGGAAAGCGGTACAAGAGTATAAAATATGAATGTAAGATAGCAAAAAATATAAAATGGACTGGAAAAACGTCTATAAGTACGTAAAAAGTAAACGTTTGGATAAGACAAATGTGGGTCCATTAAAGGCAGAGTCAGGAGAATTTATAATGGGGAATAGAGAAATGGCAGAGAAGCTAAATGATTATTTTGTGTCTGTCTTCACTGAGGAAGATATAAGAAATCTCCCAGAATAAGAGATCCAAGGGATTAGGGGGAATGAGGAATTGAAGGAAATTAATATTAGTAAGAAGGTTGTATTGGAGAAATTAATGGAGCTGAAGGGCAATAAGTCCAAAAGACTTGCAGGTTGATAGGTAAATTGGCCATTATAAATTGCCCCTAGTATAGGTAGGTGGTAGGGGAATATAGGGACAGGTGAGGATGTGGTAGGAATATGGGATTAGTGTGGGATTAGTATAAATGGGTGCCTGAGGCACAGTGTGGCTTTCGTGCAGAGAGATCGACTATTGACATGCTGTTCTCCCTTCGTCAGATACAGGAGAAATGCCGTGAACAACAGATGCCCCTCTACATTGCTTTCATTGATCTCACCAAAGCCTTTGACCTCGTCAGCAGACGTGGTCTCTTCAGACTACTAGAAAAGATCGGATGTCCACCAAAGCTACTAAGTATCATCACCTCATTCCATGACAATATGAAAGGCACAATTCAACATGGTGGCTCCTCATCAGAGCCCTTTCCTATCCTGAGTGGTGTGAAACAGGGCTGTGTTCTCGCACCCACACTTTTTGGGATTTTCTTCTCCCTGCTGCTTTCACATGCGTTCAAATCCTCTGAAGAAGGAATTTTCCTCCACACAAGATCAGGGGGCAGGTTGTTCAACCTTGCCCGTCTAAGAGCGAAGTCCAAAGTACGGAAAGTCCTCATCAGAGAACTCCTCTTTGCTGACGATGCTGCTTTAACATCTCACACTGAAGAATGCCTGCAGAGTCTCATCGACAGGTTTGCGTCTGCCTGCAATGAATTTGGCCTAACCATCAGCCTCAAGAAAACGAACATCATGGGGCAGGATGTCAGAAATGCTCCATCCATCAATATTGGCGACCACGCTCTGGAAGTGGTTCAAGAGTTCACCTACCTAGGCTCAACTATCACCAGTAACCTGTCTCTAGATGCAGAAATCAACAAGCGCATGGGTAAGGCTTCCACTGCTATGTCCAGACTGGCCAAGAGAGTGTGGGAAAATGGCGCACTGACACGGAACACAAAAGTCCGAGTGTATCAGGCCTGTGTCCTCAGTACCTTGCTCTACGGCAGCGAGGCCTGGACAACGTATGCCAGCCAAGAGCGACGTCTCAATTCATTCCATCTTCGCTGCCTTCGGAGAATACTTGGCATCAGGTGGCAGGACTATATCTCCAACACAGAAGTCCTTGAAGCGGCCAACACCCCCAGCTTATACACACTACTGAGTCAGCGGCGCTTGAGATGGCTTGGCCATGTGAGCCGCATGGAAGATGGCAGGATCCCCAAAGACACATTGTACAGCGAGCTCGCCACTGGTATCAGACCCACCGGCCGTCCATGTCTCCGTTATAAAGACGTCTGCAAACGCGACATGAAATCGTGTGACATTGATCACAAGTCGTGGGAGTCAGTTGCCAGCATTCGCCAGAGCTGGCGGGCAGCTATAAAGACAGGGCTAAATTGTGGCGAGTCGAAGAGACTTAGTAGTTGGCAGGAAAAAAGACAGAGGCGCAAGGGGAGAGCCAACTGTGCAACAGCCCCAACAAACAAATTTCTCTGCAGCACCTGTGGAAGAGCCTGTCACTCCAGAATTGGCCTTTATAGCCACTCCAGGCGCTGCTTCACAAACTACTGACCACCTCCAGGCGCGTATCCATTGTCTCTCGAGATAAGGAGGCCCAAAAGAAAGGAAAAAGAAAGTATAAATGGGTGGTTAATGGTCGGCACAGACTCTGTGGGCCGAAGGGCCTGTTTCAGTGCTGTATCTTTAAATCTAAAAAAAAAAGTCCCCAGGACCTGATATTCTACATCCCAGAGTGTTGAAAGAGGTAGCTATGGAGATAATGGATGCATTGGTGATCATCTTCCAAGATTCAATAGATTCTGGAGCAGTTCCTGCAGATTGGAAGGTAGCAAATGCCACCCAATTATTTAAGAAGGGAGGGAGAGAGAAAACAGGGAATTACTGGCCTGTTAGCCTTACATCAGTCATTGGGAAAATGCTAGAATCTATTCTAAAGTATGTGATAAATGAACCCTTGGATAATACTGATAATACTGATCTGATTGGACATAGTCAACATGGATTTATGAATGGGAAATCATGTTTGACGAAACTGTTGAAGTTGTTTTGAGGATTTTACTGACAGAATTGATAAAGGGGAGTCGGTGGACATAGTATATTTGGATTTTCAGAAGGTTTTTGATAAAGTCCCCCACAGGAGGTTGGTTAGCAAAGTTAAAGCACATAGGATAGGAGGTAATATACTGGCATGGATTAAGGATTGGTTAACAGGCAGAAAGCAGAGAGTAGGAATAAACGGGTCATTCTCACGTATGCAGGCTGTGACTAGTGGGGTACCGCAGGAATCAGTGCTTGGGCGCCAGCTGCTCACAATATATATCAATGATTTGGATGTGGGGACCAAATGTAGTATTTTCAAGTTCACAGATGACACAAAACTAGGTGGAAATGTGTGTTGTGAGGAAGATGCAAAGCGACTTCAAGGGGATTTGGACAGACTTAGTGAGTGGGCAAGAACATGGCAGATGGAATGTAATGTGGAAAAATGTGAGGTTATCCACTTTGATAGGAGGAATAGATGTTCAGAGTAGTTCTTAAATGATAAGAGATTAGAAAGTGTATATGTACAAAGGGACCTTGGTGTCCTTGTCAATAAGTCACTGAAAGCTAACATGCAGGTACAGCAAGCAATTAAGAAAGCTTTATCACAAGAGGATTTGAGTACAGGAGTAGTGAAGTCTTGCTTCAATTTTATAGAACCTTGGTTAGACCGCATTTGGAGTACTGTGTGCAGTTTTGGTCCCCTTACCTTAGGAAGGATATTATTGCCATAGAGGAAGTGCAACAAGGGTTCACCAGACTTATTCCCGGGATGGCGGGACAGTCCTATGAAGAGAGATTGGGGAAACTGGGCCTGTATTCTCTAGAGTTTTGAAGAATGAGGGATGATCTCATTGAAACCTACAAAATGCTTAAAGGGATAGTCAGGGTAGATGCAGCTAAGATGTTTCCCCTGGCTGGGGAGTCTAGAAGCAGGGGACACAATTTCAAAATAAGGGGGAAGTCACTTAGGACAGAGATGAGGAGAAATGTCTTTACTCAGAGGGTTGTGAATCTTTGGAATTCTGTACCCCAGAGGGCCGTGGAAACTCGGTCATTGAGTAGGATTGACTAAAGCAGAGATTGACAGATTTCTAAATACAAATGACATAAAGGGATATGAGGATAGTGTGGGAAAAAGGCATTGAAGTGGATGTTCAGCCATGATCGTATTGAATGGCGGAGCATGTTCGATGGGCTGAATGGCCTACTCCTGCTGCTATGTTCCTATGTTCATGTGAAAGGAGAAGGTATAGAATATAAGAGCAGGGAGGTTATGCTGGAACTGTATAAATCATTGGTTAGGCCACATTGAGTAATGTGTGCAGTTCTGGTCACCTCATTACCAAAAGGATGTAATTGCACTAGAGAGGGTACAGAGGAGATTTACAAGGATGTTGCCAGGACTGGAAAAGTGCAGCTATGAGGAAAGATTGGATAGGCTGGGTTTGTTCTTCCTGGAATAGAGAAGGCTGACGGGAGATCTGATTGAAATGTACAAAATTTTGAGGGGCCTGAAGAGAGTGGAATTGAAGGGTCTATTTACCTTAGCAGAGAGGTCAGTAACTAGGGGGCATAGATTTAAAGTTATTGGTAGAAAAATTAGAGGGGTGATGAGGAAAAACCTTTTCATCCATAGGGTGGTGGGGGGCTGGAACTCACTGCCTGAAAGAGTAGTTGAGGCAGAAACCCTCAACTCATTCAAAAGGAGTCTGGATATGCACCTCAAGTGTGGTAATATGCAGGGCTGCGGACCAAATGCAGCAAGGTGGGATTAGAATGGGTGCATCGTTTCTCGGCCAGCACAGACACAATGGGTCAAGTGGCCTCTTTCTGTGCTGTAAACTTTCTATGATTCTCTGAGAGGTATTTGTGTAAAATGTAGCTTTGAGTCACCTAGAGATGGTAACAAGTGTACAATACCTACATTACATAATGTCACAGACGTTACACTGCTCACACTTGCCGCGGTAACGCCAAGGGTGGAAATTTTAAATGTAGAACTGGCAGTATGCTTCTCAAGCCTATAATGCCTCTGCAAGTGGAGCAGATAGGCGGATTCACACAGACCTGGTGGGATGTCAGCAAGTGAAAGAGACAGTAATTTGTCCCCATAGATTACATGAAGGATTTACATTTTAAAAATTTATTCATTGATGGGATGTGGGTGTCGCTGGCTAGGACAGCATTTATTGCCCATCCCCAATTGGTGAGCTGCCTTCTTGAACTGCTGCAGTCCATGTGGGGTAGGTACACCCACGGTGCTGTTAGGGAGTTCCAGGATTTTGACCCGGCGACAGTGAAGAAACAGTGATATAGTTCCAAGTCAGGATGGTGTGTGACTTGGAGGGGAACTTGCAGGTGGTGGTGTTCCCATGCATCTGCTACCCTTGACCTTCTGGTGGTAGAGGTCACAGGTTTAGAATATTCTGACATGTGGATTCTCAGAGAACAGGGAAAATTGTACAATGCAATCTACTTCTGGAAGACATGGAATTGTTAACTCTGTTTACAAAGGGAATGGAATGTATGTGTAACCACAACTGTAATATCTTTTATTGAGGGAAATAATTTGACATGCCAGTAACTTTAAACATGGACTGTATCCAGCATATAATCTTTTGGAACTGAATTTTCCTTTTTTTTTAATGAACCAGAATGGATATTAAAAGGGCTTGTTACGACCAGGTGAGAAAGGAGTCTAGGGGTTTCCTCTCAACCTTTGCCTGGTTTAATCATAACAGGGTTTAATTTTAAAAACACCTTGTTTTTAGCTCCCCCTCAGTGAATCCTTGTTCACTGCTCTCCAATTGTAAGGCAAAGAAATTAACCAGACAAGTTTTCTTAGATTTAAATAACCTTAAACTTAAATTGGTTAATGACTACAAATACGTGATGCGACCATACTAGCGATAAACGAGACAGAAAAGTAGAAAGAATGAAGGGGAAAAGTTTGAGGCAATGGCTGGGATTTATTTACGGTCCTTTGAGTTCGATGTAGAGACTTTGATTGCAAGTAAGTCTTGCCGTTGGAGGAGGCCCTGTGCATGCTTTAAAACTTGTTTCGATGTAGAAGTCTTTTCGCTCTTGAGGTTTAAGTGACTTCAGTGGATCCGGAGATTCGTGAGACAGAGAGAGAGATAGCCAAGAGATAGGCTCTCTTCTTCCAAGTTCAGTTGCAATCCCTCAAACTGTTCTGTGAGCAGTTCAAATAAAACCTGGGCCAGCAGGTTAGTCATGTGACTAGCTGTTTTAACAAACTCCTGCGTTTGTGGATTCTCCATCTTAGCAGACACACTGGAATGCTGGCTTTCTTACACATTCAATTTCTGGTGATCAAAATCCATTTGGGTTAATTGGATCAGGGAGCCATTCAATTGTCTCCAGGCATTGTCTCTTAGTATGCAAATGTTTTGTAACCGTGGCTGATTTCTTTAAACAAGTCATCGCTTCCTTCCAGCAACAGTTTAAAATTAATGTTCATATGATGAAATTAATATGCCTCATTCTTGGCAGGTGGGGTCTTCATGACAGGCTGCATAAGATAGCTACCCAGGGCCAGGTGAGCTTTGGAATTGAATGACCATGGGGAGAGTGCCTCCGTTGAATGGGCATACCAAGACGAAAACATTTATGATATTCACACCTCCTATCCAAAATTCATGATCTATGGACTACTAGACTCACTGTCTCCGAGCTTGGAACTTAACAAAGAGAGCTGAAAAAAAAACAGTTAAATCATGAGTAGGTATGAACAGCCACCATTCATCCCCCATTGTGTAGCAATGGCATCGAACTTCAAAACGAATCGAACACCTGGAATATTGTGTGCAGTTTTGCTCTCCTTATCTGAGGAAGGATGTTCTTGCTATAGAGGGAGGACAGTGAAGGTTTACCAGACTGATTCCTGGGATGGTGGGACTGACATATGAGGAGAGATTGAGTTGGTTAGGATTATATTCTCTGGATTTCAGAAGAGTGAGGGGGGATCTCATAGAAACCTATAAAATTCTAACAGGACTTGACAGAGTAGATGCAGGAAGGATGTTCCCGATGGTGGGGGAGTGCAGAATCAGGGGTCATAGTCTAAGGATATGGGGTAAACCTTTCAGGACTGAGATGAGGAGAAATTTCTTCACCCAGAGAGTGGTGAACCTATGGAATTCACTAGCACAGAAAGCAGTTGAGGCCAAAACATTGAATGTTTTCAAAATGGAGTTAGATATAGCTCTTGGGTCTAAAGGGATCAAAGGGTACGGAGCAAAAGCTGGAACAGGTTACTGAGTTGGATGATCAGCCATGATCATAATGAATGGCGGAGCAGGCTCGAAGTGCCAAATGGCCTACTCCTGCTCCTATTTTCTATGTTTCAAATAATCCTGGGTGTGCAATAGGAGTATTGATCAGATGGTCACATGACTGAAACTATTCACAAATAGCATATCTTATTACTCTAAGCACCAAGGAGGAACTGGTCAGTCAGCAAACAACTGCAGCATACAAAGCAAACAAGGCAGTAACATTTTCCTTTAAAAGAACTGGAGGCTGTAACATCTTAAGGTCTCCAAGCTGTTCCTTTTCAAGTCCAGCAGTACAGAAAACCAACCTCCTGGTAATGAGACTGCAAACAACTAACGTTGTGACCTGCTGAAAATCCACCTCTTCGAGAGAATCCTGCAATGACTTTGATATAAGACTCTGGCTATTGAATCTACCTAATTACATTTCAAGAGCATACCCTTCTTCGCCGGGCCCGCAACGCATACTTTTTCCCGAAGGCGAGCCAAATCATGTGACTTATGAACTATTCCTTTGTTTGCATTTGGTAATAGTGCACTAGCCTCTTTAATGGCTTTCTTCAGTGAGTGTGTGTGTGTATGTATGTATGTATGTGTGTGTGAGTCGTGAATGAGTGACGTAGCGTTACACTTTCAGGGTGAACGTGTAAATAAAAAATAATCCTCTTTATTTAAAACCATGAAAAGCATGCTGCTGGTTATTCAAATAGGCCATACACTCAGTGGTTAAGAAACACACACATCTTCATTGTCAAAAACATACTGATTATGGGCAGTTTTCTTTCTTTGACGGAAGACTAGTTCAGTTCTTCAGACCCAAACAAGTGTCTGTAGGAATCTGTCTTGTTTTGGTCTGAAGAACTGAACTAGTGTTCCGTCATAGAAAGAAAACTAACAGAGAATATTACTATCTTTTGGATAGCATATTTTTAAAAATAATTGTAGCTAAGTCATAAATATCCCAGATATTTTAAGGGTCTGGGAAGGTCTCTTCAATAAGTATCTCCCTACTTCAGGAGACACAGAGAGGGGGTTCTTATAGTTGTGTACAGAATGCTACATGAATCGATTTATTAACTTTTATATATTTATTCCTTTTCGTTGTGCAGCTTTTCCAGGAGCACAGGCATTGCGAGCGAGGAGTGAACAGCTGGGAAGTCAATTTCATCGGGAGTTTCGGTGGAGCAGGGGCTGCTGGGTAAGTAGAAACCTATATATTTGGGCTGTGTAAATTCTCTTACCTTTTCGTAGTGCAGCTTTTCCAGGAGCACAGGCATTGCGAGCGAGGAGTGAACAGCTGGGAAGTCAATTTCATCGGGAGTTTCGGTGGAGCAGGGACTGCTGGGTAAGTAGAAACCTAAATATTTGGGCTGTTTCTGAACCCGAGACACTACTCTTGTAGTGTCTCCCACCCGCCCTCCTCCTCGTACCAAAAAAAGGACGCGGTTGTTTGTAGGTAAGGTAAGGCTTTTTCTATTTCTCTTCTTGTTTTATCATGTGATTGGTTAATAACTTGGGAATTTAGAATATTGGGAATGGAGGTTAAGGCAGTTGAATGTTCCTCCTGCAGAATGTGGGAGGTAAGGGTCGCCAAGGGTGTCCCTGCTGACTGCATCTGCGGGAAGTGCACCCAGCTCCAGCTCCTCGAGGACCGCGTTAGGGAACTGGAACTGGAGCTGGAGGAACTTCGGATCATTCGGGAGGCGGAGGGGATTATTGAGAGGAGTTATCGGGAGGCAGTCACACCTCAGGTAAAAGAAGAAGGTAGATGGGTTACCGTCAGGGGAAGGAGAGGGAACCAGCAGGCAGTGCAGGGATCCCCTGTGGCCGTTTCCCTCAACAGGTATACCGTTTTGGATACTGTTGGGGGAGACGACTTACCGGGGTAGGCAATGGGATACAGGTCTCTGGCGCAGAGTCTGTCCCTGTTGCTCAGAAGGGAAGGGGTAAGAGGAGCAGAGCATTAGTCATTGGGGACTCCATAGTTAGGGGAACAGATAGGAGGTTTTGTGGGAACGAGAGAGACTCACGGTTGGTGTGTTGCCTCCCAGGTGCCAGGGTACGTGATGTCTCGGATCGTGTTTTTGGGATCCTCAAGGGGGAGGGGGAGCAGCCCCAAGTCGTGGTACACATAGGCACCAACGACATAGGTAGGAAGACAGATGGGGATTTAAGGCAGAAATTCAGGGAGCTAGGGTGGAAGCTTAGAGCGAGAACAAACAGAGTTGTTATCTCTGGGTTGTTGCCCGTGCCACGTGCTAGCGAAGCGAGGAATAGGGAGAGAGAGGAGTTGAACACGTGGCTGCAGGGATGGTGTAGGAGGGAGGGTTTTGGTTTCCTGGATAATTGGGGCTCTTTCTGGGGTAGGTGGGACCTCTACAAACAGAATGGTCTTCACCTGAACCGGGGGGGTACCAATATCCTGGGGGGGAGATTTGCTAGTGCTCTTCGGGGGGGTTTGAACTAATTCAGCAGGGGGATGGGAACCTAAATTGTAGTTCCAGTGTGCAGGATGTTGAGAGTAGTCAGGTCAGGGATAAGGTTAGAAGGACACAAGAGTGCACTGGCAAGCAAGAACCTGGTTTAAAATGTGTCTACTTCAACGCCAGGAGCATCCGGAATAAGGTGGGTGAGCTTGCAGCATGGGTTGGTACCTGGGATCTCGATGTTGTGGCCATTTCAGAGACATGGGTAGAGCAGGGACAGGAATGGATGTCGCGGGTTCCGGGATTTAGATGTTTCACTAAGAACAGATGGTAAAAGAGGGGGGGGTGGTGGCATTGTTAATCAAGGAAAGTATGACAGCGGCAGAAAGGACGTTTGAGGACTCGTCTACTGAGGTAGTCTGGGCCGAGGTTAGAAACAGGAGAGGAGAGGTCACCCTGTTGGGAGTTTTCTATAGACCTCCAAATAGTTCCAGAGATGTAGAGGAAAGGATAGCAAAGATGATTCTTGACAGGAGCGAGAGTAACAGGGTAGTGGTTATGGGGGACTTTAACTTTCCAAATATTGACTAGAAATACTATAGTTCGAGTACTTTAGATGGGTCTGTTTTTGTCCAGTGTGTGCAGGAGGGTTTTCTGACACAGTATGTAGACAGGCCAACCAGGGGCGATGCCACATTGGATTTGGTACTGGGTAATGAACCCGGCCAGGTGTTAGATTTAGAAGTTGGTGAGCACTTTGGTGATAGTGATCACAATTCGGTTAGGTTTACCTTAGCGATGGGCAAGGACAGGCATATACAGCAGGGCAAGAATTATAGCTGGGGGAAAGGAAATTATGATGCGATTAGGCAAGATTTAGGATGCGTAGGATGGGGAAGGAAACTGCAGGGGATGGGCACAATCGAAATGTCGAGCTTATTCAAGGAGCAGCTACTGCGTGTCCTTGATAAGTATGTACCTGTCAGGCAGGGAGGAAGTTGTCGAGCGAGGGAGCCGTGGTTTACTAAAGAAGTTGAAGAGCTTGTCAAGAGGAAGAAGAAGGCTTATGTTAGGATGAGACGTGAAGGCTCAGTTAGGGCGCTTGAGAGTTACAAGCTAGCCAGGAAGGATCTAAAGGGAGAGATAAGAAGAGCAAGGAGAGGACACGAGAAGTCATTGGCGGATAGGATCAAAGAAAACCCTAAGGCTTTCTATAGGTATATCAGGAATAAAAGAATGACTAGAGATAGGTTAGGGTCAATCAAGGATAGTAGTGGGAAGTTGTGTGTGGAATCGGAGGAGATAGGGGAAGTGTTAAATGAATATTTTTCGTCAGTATTTACAGTGGAGAAAGAAAATGTTGTCGAGGAGAATACTGAGATACAGACTACTAGGCTAGATGGGATTGAGGTTCACAAGGAGGAGGTGTTAGCAATTTTGGAAAGTGTGAAAATAGATAAGTCCCCTGGGCCAGATGGGATTTATCCTAGGATTCTCTGGGAAGCCAGGGAGGAGATTGCAGAGCCTTTGTCCTTGATTTTTATGTCGTCATTGTCGACAGGAATAGTGCCGGAAGACTGGAGGATAGCAAATGTTGTCCCCTTGTTCAAGAAGGGGAGTAGAGACAGCCCTGGCAATTATAGACCTGTGAGCCTTACTTCGGTTGTGGGTAAAATGTTGGAAAAGGTTATAAGAGATAGGATTTATAATCATCTTGAAAAGAATAAGTTCATTAGAGATAGTCAGCACGGTTTTGTGAAGGGTAGGTCGTGCCTCACAAACCTTATTGAGTTTTTTGACAAGGTGACCAAACAGGTGGATGAGGGTAAAGCCGTGGATGTGGTCTGTATGGATTTCAGTAAGGCGCCTGATAAACTTCCCCACGGTAGGCTATTGCAGAAAATACAGAAGTATGGGATTGAAGGTGAATTAGTGCTTTGGATCAGAAATTGGCTAGCTGAAAGAAGACAGAGGGTGGTGGTTGATGGTAAATGTTCATCCTGGAGTATAGTTTCTAGTGGTGTACCGCAAGGATCTGTTTTGGGGCCACTGCTGTTTGTCATTTTTATAAATGACCTGGATGAGGGTGTAGAAGGGTGGGTTAGTAAATTTGCGGATGACACGAAGGTCGATGGAGTTGTGGATAGTGCCGAAGGATGTTGCAGGTTACAGAGGGACATAGATAGGCTGCAGAGCTGGGCTGAGAGATGGCAAATGGAGTTTAATGCGGAAAAGTGTGAGGTGATTCACTTCGGAAGGAGTAACAGGATTGCAGAATACTGGGCTAATGGGAAGATTCTTGGTAGTGTAGATGAGCAGAGAGATCTTGGTGTCCAGGTACATAAATCCCTGAAAGTTGCCACCCAGGTTAATAGAGCTGTTAAGAAGGCATATGGTGTGTTAGCTTTTATTAGTAGGGGGATCGAGTTTCGGAGCCACGAGGTCATGCTGCAGCTGTACAGAACTCTGGTGCGGCCGCACCTGGAGTATTGCGTGCAGTTCTGGTCACCGCATTATAGGAACGATGTGCAAGCTTTGGAAAAGGTGCAGAGGAGATTTACTAGGATGTTGCCTGGTATGGAGGGAAGGTCTTATGAGGAAAGGCTGAGGGACTTGAGGTTGTTTTCGTTAGAGAGAAGGAGGAGGAGAGGTGACTTAATAGAGACATATAAGATAATCAGACGGTTGGACAGGGTGGATAGTGAGAGCCTTTTTCCTCGGATGGTGATGGCAAACACGAGGGGACATAGCTTTAAGTTGAGGGGTGATAGATATAGGACAGATGTCAGAGGTAGTTTCTTTACACAGAGAGTAGTAGGGGCGTGGAACGCCCTGCCTGCAACAGTAGTAGACTCGCCAACTTTAAGGGCACTTAAGTGGTCATTGGATAGACATATGGATGAAAATGGAATAGTCTAGGTCAGATGGTTTCACAGGTCGGCGCAACATCGAGGGCTGAAGGGCCTGTACTGCGCTGTAATGTTCTATGTTCTATTAAAGAATTGAACATGCAATACACTTTAAGTGGCTAAATATATTGCAATATCAAAGATTACTAAGAGATGTAAAACATAATCTTATTTCTAAAATAGAATCCAAAAGTTCAACCTTGACAATGTTACAGCAAAATATCTTAGAATATCCATCAAAATTCAAAGTAAACTATTACCTTAAATTCCCCAAGTAAGCCTCCTGCTTAACAAGACAAAACACTCTCGGTTCGGAGCAGAATTCTCTTGTCATGCGGTCAGCCGTTCTTACCATAGGTTAAGAAGCATTGATGAGGAATTCAATACTTCTGCTTTTTTGATTCAAAACTCTCATGTTTATACTGTTTCTAATCTATCATCTCATTTTTTGGAATGTAGGTGTTACCTTTCTTATGTGTTTTTCTGCTTTTGTTATCCATATATGGTACTACCATTCCCACTTAATTTATTCGCTGAGAATTCCCTTCTCTTGAAGTTGTGAGCTTTTATCTGGTCAAAATGTTTGTAATTGGGTTTAGTTGGCATCTGTTTTTGTAAGTATCATTCCATTTTGTGATTTATCATCTGTAATTGTCCTTTTATGGAACCTTGTCCTCTTAAGTCAGTCTGTCTATATCACTAACACTATCAACTAAGTAAGTTTATAGTTATCAGTTATGGACCTTGTATAGCATGTCTCGGTGTGTTTCATCTTCTGATTCCATTGTAACAGAGACCATGGAATGGATTTTTTTAAACTTAAAAGGTGTTTCTGGTTCACATTCTATTGTAACAGGGATGTTTATAGATTTTTAATTCTGCCCTTAAAAGGCAATTTCAATGAGTCTTGAAAACCGACCATTTATTCAATCTTTAATTCTAAAAGGTATAATATATTAATTGTATCTAAATTCTACCTAATTAAGCCTATTATACCTATGTTTCATTACAATACAACCAAACTTTTGTATTGAGCCTGCTCATGTGGACATAGGACAAAGGATCCTACAACCCTTACACCTAGGAAAGGAAACTCGTATTGAAGTATCAGACTCATTCTCTCTTTTGAACATGGAAGAATTTTTAAAATAAATTTGGCTATGATCCAGATCTACTTGAACCTGAAATTCAGGCCAAAGTAACTAAATTACTGGATGATCTTGACATAACCCAACACGTTTTGTGGGAATTAAAACAAAGACAAAGCGAGGTGGGGAAAGATATAGAAAACATTAAAATTATCTCATGGTGGAAACAATTATGGAATTGGGGAACTGCGATTGTGAAAAATCCTTGGATAAGAATTGTGTCTTGTGTGTTGCTCATATTCCAATTGATCATTCTGATCTATTTGCTATGTCTGGCGATGACGGAGAAAAGACGGTGGAAGAAGGAGAGACAGCAAAAGTGAGGTCTTGGCTCGCAAGAACAAGAGAAGTTGGTTTAAAAGTACTGATCCCCGAGCAGTCAGTTCATAAGTCACTTGGGGGTTGAGTCCTGTAACCAGTCCTTCAGCGAGAACACATTCAACTTAAAGGGAAGCCAACATTTAAAATTCAAGTGATGGTAATGCAAACAAGCCATTTGTGATGGACAATTGTCAGAAAGATTTGCATCCCAGGATCCCAAGAGTCTTTGTGAATCAACTTTTGAACAAAAGAACAAGCTGAAATGTAACAGACACAATGGAGTGACTTCATGAATATACTATTCAAGAGATCGCTGATGCAATCAAACCACACAATGGTAAGCATCTATCCTGATTTAAGTGACTTATCTCGACCATTGAACTCCTCTGGCCAAGCTGTAAATAGCACTTACAAGCCAACGAGCTGTAGGTTCCAGTATGTCTAGGTGGACACCCACATCCCTTAGAAATGCTAATCCCAAAAACTGTTTCCTTGGGGCGAAACTCATCCACCAATCTGATGATGCTGATAAGCCAGAATCTTCCCCATTGAAACAACTTCATACTTTAATAGGCTATTCATGAACCCAGCATGTGGAATTGTTACAAGATTTAAGAAGTTGCAATAAAAAGCGAGAGGGGTTTGCGTCAATCATTGTTATGGGTGTGATTTTATTACTATAAGAAACATGTGATCAGGAACAAGAGTAGGGATCTGCAAGGATAACTGTGGGTGAACTTGGTCATCCACACAGATGGGAGTGTACTCCTCTGAATGATCGACAGATTGAATGCAGTCCAGAAATTAAGGGGCAGCATTTGTGAATATTGGTTTAACTTGAAGGGAGCAGGGTACTGATGTTTGAAAGTTATTGGTGGTACATTAAACTGTTGAAAAAATACCGAGTATACTGAGTTGTGAGCCTTGTCCATTTTCCCCACCCAGATAGGTTCAGGTCAGACTTTAGAATTAAGAGTTTAAGAGGTGAGGTGTGGGTTCACCTACCTTCAAATCATCCAAGTGTTCTTTCTCCATCCAACCAATACCTCACACCCACTGGTGGAAAATACAGTCTGCAGCTCTTGGTGGCTCCCTTTCTTATGCCCACATACACAATCTCCCACATGAACAAAAAGAAAAAAATGGAGAAGCAGAAGAACACAAAGAGAGAAAAATATTAAGGGAAGAAAAAGGAAAAAGAAAAATAGAAGATAAGAGAAAGAGAGAGAAAAGAGGCAGATAGACAGAGCAAGAAGCAACAAAGTAATGATGATAGAGACAGGCAAGAGACTGATCATATTCTCTTATTTATTGTGAGCTAAGTTACAGGAGATCCAGGAGTCATATATGTTCTTATAGTAATGTGTAGCTATTGTTATGATGTTTTTTCAGAAAGTATATGGTGTGTCTTTAAGTCAGCAAAGGATCAATATTGCTTTGAGAACAAACAAGCCTCAGGAGTTGAAGGTGTATTCTGGTTGCTGTTGGATAGAACCGTACAGAGTGGGAACCAACCAGTTTAAAATGTGAATCCTGGCTGCCTTGGATGCAGCGACTCAGAGACTAAGGTTAAATATACAATGTTGCGATTAATTTTTGGAACTAGCTGAAAAACTGGCTTTTGACAGACACACAGACTGTCTGCCAGCATATATTGAAGGAAATAGGAGAGCTCTCCCTATGTTTAATAGAGTCTGTTTAAACCCTATTTATTACAGTCTCAAAATTCTGAAAAGTCAAGCCAGATTAATTTCTTGAAAGAAAATAACCAATTACTTTAACTACTGAACTGTAATTGCTGAGTTCATTGCCGGAAAAGAAGAAGAGCATCACTTCAACTGCTGAACTAGATTACTGACTGTCCTACTGTTGAAGAACCTTTTTTTCCCATCGGACGACTGCAAAGGACTTCAAGCAACCTTGGCTTGTTCCATATTGGAAGATTCCACTTCGGCAGGAGCGTAAATCTGCAAGGACTTTGTTATTTTTCTTAAATGTTGTTTATATCTTAGTAGTATTTAAGAATCTAGTTTTCTCTAATAAACTGTTACTTTGTTGATCTAAAGATACCTGGTTTGATTCACCTCATTCGGGGGTTTTCTTTAATTTGGAAAGTTTAAAGTGACATGTTAGGCGATCTGTGGAGGGACGGGACTGAAGTGACAGTGCGTTTCTCCCACCATAATCAGAATCATATATTTTGATTGGGGGCTTTGACTTGAGCAGTCAGTTGTAACACGATACCTAATATTGCTTCAATTTAAAATAGCTTCTGAACTGCTTCCTAAAAGATTTATTTTGTGTTTGTTGAGGAGAGAATTCACAAATTGATGAAACTGAAATGCCGGGGCTTGGCCTGCCGTGCATTTGTGTCTTTATACGCAGTCCTTGATCTGGTCCAGATTGATTAGCCAAATTCATCAAATTCATCAAAAACACCTTGAACTTTTGAAATGCCAATATAAATATACTTTGCAATTTATACTTAATGAGTGAACTATCAAAAATAAAAACAAATTTGGAAGTTAACTACTTGCACTTTGTGTTAGAATCATCAACTTTTAGCTGAAACTAACAGGATGTTACTATCAGTCAACATGGTCATGACCCATTATCCATCTTTATGTTTATGTTCTGATCTTTACTGGATAGTGGATAATGGTTAATTAGTATTAAATATGGCAACTGCTGCAATTGTTTTCAGTTTGTGTGGTTCTATCAGTTAGCTCCATCTTGCTGCTGTGAGCCAGGACTTTATGGAACCTAAAGAACCATGAGTATCTTTCTCTAAAATACAGTTCTAAGAATTCAGATGAACGGATTCTAAGAAACTTGAAATTATTAATTATGCTGGACTTCAAAAAGGAAAGTATCAATGAAAATTAAGTAATGTCTTGCTTTCTAATCTGATTTATTTTTGCCTCTGTATAATCTTACTCAAAATAAATATGTTTTGTACTTTTCATTCTGGTCTGCGAGCAGAATGTTTCTGTTGATTTAGATAGATCCAGAATACATGGTAGGTAAACCATATTATTTCTGATGTATTACATTAGACGGATTCATTGTTCACCCTGCAGCAAAGCTAGCCCAGCTATTTTGCACATAAAATCAAGCTTCGGTTCATTGGAAGTATATAAGTAAAAGTATCATGAGGAAGCCAAATTGTGAGCATGTCTCTTGCATGTCAGCTACCATTTTTAAGAAATCTTAATGCTTACCTCTTCAACAAAGCTTTCAGTGATAAATAATAAAAACAAAATACTGCAGATGCTGGAAACCTGAAACAAAACCAATAAGTGCTGGAAATACTCGGCAGGTCTGGCAGCATCTGTGGAGAAAGAAGCAACGTTAACCTTTCAGGTCAGTGACCTTTCATCAGAACTGGCAAAGGTTAGAAATGTAATAGGTTTTAAGCAAATAAAGTGGGGGTGGGGCAAAAGAAAACAATTGGGAAGGTGCTGATAGGACAGAGGGTCACAGAGAATAACTGACAAGGTAGTGATGGGACAAAGGCAAAGACAAAGAGTGTGTTAATGGTGTAGTGAAAGACAAAGTGTTAGTGCAGAATGTGTAAAATGACAGAATAATGAAAGCCCTAGCCAAAAGCACAACATGAAAAAACAGTGGGCAGGCACACGGTAAAAAAGTGTAAAGATGAAACAAACTAAAAGAAAATCAAAAAGAAAAGCAATAAAATAAATTGCAAAGTAAAACTAAAAAAAAAAGAGTGGGGGGTGGGGGGCAGTCATGCTCTGAAATTATTGAACTCAATGTTCAGTCCAGTAGGCTGTAGCGTGCCTAATCAGTAGATGAAGTGCTGTCCATCAGCTTGCATTGATGTTCACTGTAACACTGCAGCAATCCCAGGACAGAGATGTAGGCATGAGAGCAGGGGGGGGTGGTGTTGGAATGGCAAGTGGCAGGAAGCTCGGGGTCATGTTTTCGGACTGAGCAGAGGTGTTCCACAAAGCAGTCACCCAATCTGCGTTTGGTCTCCCCAACGTAGAGGACACCGCATTGTGAGCAGTGAATACAGTATACTAAATTGAAAGAAGTACAAGTAATTCACGGCTTCACCTGAAAGGAGTGTTTGGGGCCTTGGATATTGAGGAGAGAGGAGATAAAAGGGCAGGTATTACACCTCCTGCGATTGCATGGGTAGGTGCCATGGAAAGGGGACGAGGTGTCGGGGGTAATGGAGGAGTGGACCAAGGTGTCGTGGAGGGAATGATCCCTTCGGAATGCTTCTCGGGGAGGGGAGGTGACGATATGTTTGGTAGTGGCATCACGCTGGACATGGCTGAAAGCTTTCGGTCACCCTCCCTTATTTTTTCTTGTTGGTTTGGAATTTTTTCATGCCTATTTATGAAGTACCTTGGGACATTTTCTTTATGTTAATGCATAAAATAAATTAATGGCTTTATGCAGCAAATGGTTTTTTCATTTGGTGAATAATATGGCATAAAGTTGATCTGTCACCAAAACGTTGGCATTAATGGATTGATTGATTCATTTCTGGGTGTCTAATTTTTGGAGTTATAATTAAGCCAAGAAAATTTGATACATCTATAGATATTGGAATATCTAAACACACACAAGGAGATAAATGCAAACCTCCTCCAAGGCAGCACCAATTTCCATTCAGATCTGCATGGTAATTTTCCTTTTCATATCAGTGACTAATTGTATTTCATATTTGGGCAAGACTTTGTGAATGAGGTTTAAATAAATCTGATGCATTTTTTATAGTTTTAAACATTTTCTGGCAATGGTTATTACCTGGACAGGATAAGTTTACTTTTTTATATGTTTTTTTTACTGTTCAAGGCGCTTCCATCTTCTTCAGAGTTTGATTAAAAGTTGACTCAAATGCTTCCCCTAACATCCCCTATGTAGTGAGCAACCCAATTTAATTCAATTGAATTATCCCTGCAGCCAGATGACATATTGGCAAGCTGCATGTTATGGGGACTCCGCCAGGAAGCCTGATCTATTTCCCCACTAGCACAATTAATGGAGCTGCCTCCAACAAAGAAGCTATTCAAGGCCCTTCTTCCTCTTGAATGCTTTCCTCACTGCTGCCAATTGCCAGTTTGCTCAATCGTGGATGCAGCAGAGTTACTGAGCTGGTTGAGCTTATGATATTTTCTGCGACAGGACATCCGAAAAGCACCAAATGTCCAGCACCTGTGAGCAACACAAAATTCTGCAAAAAACTAAGCCTACACTTCCCAACTTCCTCACATTGTCTAATCTCCTGATTTCACAAAGCCAAAGAAATAGAGAGCTCAATTCACTCCATCTTCACCACTCAAATGACTTCAGGCTTGCCTGACTTTACGATTGCTATCTTCTGTTTAAGGACAGTATTATCTAACAGTATCAGAATTACATTTATCAATTTCTTCTTGGAGGTGAATCAACTCATATAAAGCAGGGAGGACTCGTATTTTCTCACAGTAATACTGTCTTTTGATGCAATGTAATACCAGTTGCCTTGTCAACCGAGATACTACAAGATTGTGATCTTGAAACAGCTGGCAGTTTGACATGGCACCCTGGCAATGATATTTTTTAGGAGCATTGATTTTTTTTTTTCCCTTCATCTACCTTGCATCGTCAAAGCTAATTTGAAGCCAGGAACCATTTGTGACAAGTCATTTCTAAGTGTAGTGTTTCTGATGTGAGAAGGTAGGATGTTTTCCCTGATGAATTAAATGGCCAGAGAAATAGTGTATTCATAAGCAAAGCTGAAGACGTCATCAGTGACAGTTGAACAAACACATATAACAGCAGAACGTTTACATAAAATTGCATTATTTACAAACTGTTTTTGACTTGTAATGATTGGCGAGGTGCACATAGTCTGAGAGGCAGCCACAATTCAAATGATGGCCTGGAGTTTCCTCTACATTTGCACACAGTTACACACATATAGGGCTGGATTTTGTTGAACTCCCAACGCCAGGCTCTGTGGCGGGGCGGGGTATTTGGGGAGGGGTGGGGTGGGGTGGGGGGGGGTGGTACGCTGGATGATTGTACCGGCAGCGGCCCTCCACAGAGCCCAATGCCAAAATTGCTGGGCCCGATCTTCCCAGTGGCAGCGAGGCTCCATGGCAGCCTCTCCATCACTCGGCGACAGGACCCAACTTTAAATATTTAAATAAAGTAGATGAATGAATTAACATACCTTTAACTGTGATCTTGCTGGCTGTCCACGATCTTGCGTGCGGCAGCTGGCACTCACATGCCTTCACTTTCCCATCCAGGGAAAGCTGGCGCCACCAAGGTGGGGAAGGGGGAATCTTAAGATTTGTAGCAAATTGGTTGGCGGGGAAGGGGTTAACTCTGCCTTGTCACTATAATGGGGAGGTGGGTGAGGGAGGGTTGATCTCTGAACTTAGGTCAGATGGGGGAGTGAAAGGAGTCAACTCTGCACTTAGTGCATTCAAGATGGAAAAAGGGTAATCAGTGTTAAACTCCAGAAAGCTTGTTATGACAGGATAATGCTGGAGCCTATCTTTACTCAGTTTCACATTTATTGTGCAGAGTAAAAGGATTACAAACATGTAGCTCCTCACTCAAGACCCTTCACCAGTCTCAGTGAGTGTCTGCTTATAAGTGCTCAACTAAGACCCCAATTAACACCCTCCATCTGCATATAATAAAATCGTTGATACACAATTAACAGATTCCCTTCTTTCCTTTACAATACAACTTGGATTAACATGTTCAAACAAAATTTCAAAATAAATCAAAATAAATTCCATATTGGGTACAAAGTATTACATTTGAGACTCCCCTCCTCTAGCACCCCTAACAATTTCTTTGTACTAGCATTTCTTTTCATGAAACAATCAGAGAGCTGATGACTTGCATTTACCCATTTAAGTTTGGAGATTTTCTTTCTCTCCAGCATTTGTTTCAATCCAGCAAGGTCAATACATAGTCTTTTCTCACTCACACTTTTTGTTCGCATGTACATTGTCCCACAAAGAATGATTATCCACATAACATTCAATGGGTATCCTATCTTCAATATGTCCAGAATTTCACCCAAAATATTTGACAAATAGAACCCCATATCCACTGCCCCCAGAAGACCCAGTGTTTCCGCACCTAAAGTGCTTTCAACGACCCATTGTATTTTCTGAGCCTCCCAAGCTAAAGGACAACATTTCCCATTTTTGCCCATCAGAAATATTATGAAACCAGCTGCACTCAAATACCCATCAGCAAGATTAGCATGTGAAGTAGCACTAAAAATTATTTGCTTCATGTTCTTTGGGTCACCTAAGGATGGGAATTTCAGTTCACGTTTCTCCAGATTTAGTTTTTTTTACATTTTATTTGTCCATAAAACATTCTCAACTTTTGAATGTTTCATCATCGTGCTTAACACCAGCACATCAAAACTAGCATCAGGCCTAGTTTGAGTGTACAACCAGTTTAATTGACCAATCAAGCTTTGCAATTGTTCAGTCTCTGCTTTAGATAGATCATCATCTTTCTGTGATGACTTAATATGATTTATCAGGATGGGAGTAACACTCTGTAAATAGGATTGTTGATTTAAACTTATTCCAGACTTAGTCTCCTTAACATCTACACCAATATATTTTAAAGCCTCACAAGCTTGACTCCCAATCTTAAATTTTGCCCTAATCTTATTAATAACATATTTTTCAAAATCCACAGTACCACCCCATAAGAAATCATCAACATGCATCATAAAGATGCCTGAAAGTTGCCCTTTATGATACCAATAAAACATTGCAGGATCTGCTTTTAGTTGAACACAACCAATTTTCAACAAAACATCTCACCAAGAAATACCACACCCTGGAAGCATCATTAAGGCCATAGACACATTTGTTCAGTTTCCATAATTTTCCTTCTGCATCTGCTGCCTCTTTGGGTGTTTTCAGATATGCTTCTCTCTGAAATGTATCACCCTGCAGAAATGTGGCTTTTATGTCAGTGGATCTACATTCCCATGAATATGTGGCCAAGAGTGCCAAAAAGATTTTCAATATTTTCCAGCTGTGGGAGAGCCCACTTTAACAAAGGTATCACCCAGTCACTCTTCAAAACCCGTTGCAACTAGCCTCGCTTTAGCCTTGTAAATTCCATCAGGATGAATTTTTTCAGTACAAATCCATCTGTGTGACAATGCCGTCTGTCCCCTATCTGGTACCTCAGAATAGACTCCAATCTCACTCTAACTGTCTAATTCCTTATGTTTTGCTTCTCTTATTAGTTTATCCTCAAGTTTATTGGCAGCCACTAGAACTTCAGTCATGAGGACTACTGCTTCTAGTTCTATTCTGAGACTGCTCTCCAGCCTTAGTTTTATTGTGGAATCTGTTCAAACTATTGCCTCTATTGGCACTTTGATGTCTTTCAGGACTACTGCTAGAAGATCTTCCTTGCACATTATCAGAGGCTCTTTCTCCAGTACGTGATTGCTTCCTTATGCAAGAGTCACTTCCAGACCCACTATTAGAACTTGCACTGTGCTTTCTTACCCTCCACTCTTTCACCCCATTCTGCCAGGCAATGGACCTTGCTTCTTGGCCATCATCCTGAACATTTAAACAATATTTAAACTTGCCTGTAGATTTTCCTGCATGTCCCACAATTGTTGCATCCCTCCATCTATTAGACCCCTCTGGAATATATGTTACATGAGTACCTACTCGGGGCAATTGTCCTTTGGATGCGATAGCTTTTTCTTAAGCATCCTGGTCGCTCACATTACTATCCAACTCTTGATCTACTGTTAACTCTGCTTCTCTTTCCACAGATGCTGCCAGACCTGCTGAGTGGTTCCAGCATTTCTTGTTTTTATTCCTTGATCTACTGTATTCTGTTCCTCAGGATCTTCAGCACAAAACACATGAGTATTTGAGGTACAGGGTGTGTCTTTTCCGTCTATCAACTGCACAGATTCTGAGATTTTGTAATCAACCCCGATTAATCATGAGGAATGAATCCTAACAGTTTGATTTCCATGCTTGATAACTACTGTCTTGCCATCATGACCTTGCCAGGGCCCTTCCATTCCCTACGACCCTCTCTTTTATAATTCACCAAATCTCCTGAACAAAATTCCTCCTCAGATGGCCATATATGATGCCTCAGAGCTCTCCGAATTTTCTCAGAGACCTCCACCTTGATGAAAGCCCTTCTTTCTGCATATAAAGCATTCACTGTGCAGAAAAAAATCGAACTAATTGTAGTAACTTCCAGAGCAGGAGGACTGTCGCACAGCACAGAAGGCAATTTGAGATTCCACCCATAGACCAATTGATAGGGACTATATCCTCCAATCATCTGAAGTGAATTCTTCGCATGAACTGCCCATGCCAAGGCAGTTGTCAATTTGCAGTTTTGCTGGTCAGGTAAGATTTTATGCAGCATTTCATCAACCACTGCATGATTCCTTTCACAGAGCCCATTGCTGAAAGGACTTTCAGCTGCAGTATTCATAGCCATAATGTTCATGTTTTCACACATGTCTCTGAACTTGTCATTGGCAAAATTCCCCTCCCATTTTCAGTCAGAAATTTAGCTGGTGCCCCAAATCCATTCCCTATCCATTTCTCCATGACTAGAAACATCAGGTTTTGTTAAGGGGATATAATAATGCCCTGACTGGGTAGACTGCAAATTCATCGACTTCCCAAAACAATTGTCTTATCATGCTCCATATCACGTTTCATTTGTGCCTTTTTCATTGAAGGCTTACTCAACAGTAAAGGTACTCACTAGAGACTACATCAGTACTGATAAAGTGGCTTACTCCAGTTATTTTGCATGGAGTTACTACTGTCTTCAGTGACTGCAATGTGCTGTCATCACCAAACCTAAAAAACCTGTTATACGCCTTCACCTTGTGTCAATCATCACTACTGAATGAATCGGATAGCACTGTTCCACATAGTGTTGACATGCATGTACTATCTAATACAGCACAGTTGAAAAAATCTGTTACTAGCACATTCATCACGGGGCTAAAACGCCTTGTGACGAGTACAATGTGTTCAGATTCATTAGTATCTTCCTCTTCTGCCTCAGAATTCTGTGTGTCGCGTGTCATTTCAAGGACTCTGCCCCTCCGCTTAGGGCAGTTCATTGCATAATGATACTTTGAGTCACATCTGAAGCACCTATTAACTGTTTCTTGGGCATTCCTGGCATCCCTGGGATTCATTCATCTACGATTGCTGATCCAATTCTGTTTTCCACTGTAATAGTCAGACCTGCTAAAGGTGATTTCATGCTTTCATTTTCATTCCTCCCATCTTTAACTCTTCCATTGTACTTATGCCTGCTTCCAGTATCCGGACCATTTCAAAATTTACTAAATATTGAATCTTCCATCCTTTGTGTCACCGCAGAATGCCCTGTTTGCTGTAACAGGACTGCAGGAAATTACTGTTTCCCCAGGAATTTCTTTAAGGCAGCAGACAATTGATTCAACAGAGAGCCTTTGTCCAAGAACCAAACCCCAGTTAGAACCAGGAACCTGTCCATATGCGACACCCTAGCACAATTTAGCAATTTAAAAGCTAGCACTGAACCAGGGATCTCCAAATTGAATCTCCTTAATCTTCTACACAGTCTGTCAAAGTCCATGGTATAATCCTCCATTGAATAACCATCTGTTTTCCAAAATCTATCAAAGTCTGAACATGCCTGATATGCATTCAATAGGTCATCTTTCTTGTCAGTTTCATCCATGAATTCTAACAGAAGATCCAACCCTTCATCAGTATCCAACTGACTAACATCCAGTTCACAAAACACTTTACTTCTGATTTTACTTTTGGTAGGAAGTGACAATACCAAGGCCGTACCTTTTTTTCTGTTTGGTAGAGATGTAACCCGAGTCCACATATCCACTTCATTCTTCCACTGGTCATATGGTTCAGACTCAGAGAACACCGGAGGTAATCATATGCTGACAATTTACACTTGTTTTCTGCCATATTTTCCATAATAGCCCGTGAGATTTTAGTTTTCTATGCAAAAAGAAATTCCTAGTTTCCAACCTTCAGCTTTAGGCAACCATCCTCTGCTACCATGTTAAACTTCAGAAAGGTTGTTATGGAAGGATAATGCTGGAGCCTATCTTTACTCAATTTCACATTTATTGTGTAGAGTAAAAGGATTACAAACATGTAGCTCCTTACTCAAAAGAGTTCACCAGTTTCAGTGAGTGTCTGCTTATACCTGCTCAACTAAGACTCCAATTAACACCCTTCACCTGCATATAATCAAACCATTGATACACAGTTAACAGATTAACAATCAGGGCTTTTCTGGTGCAGTTGTGGGGGGGGTGGGGTGCAGGGGAGTTGGTGAGTCAAACTTTATTTTTTTGTGGCATTTGTGGGGATGGGGGGTTCAACTTACATCTGTCAGTGCAGACCTGGCAGCCCGTTAAAAATAGTGCCAGCACCTGCGCAGAAACAGGCGACGCCATTGCCAGCATCACAAAGCTTGCCCCGCCACGATATTATAATGAGCCGCCGCGCACTAGATCATGGTGGCATGACGATGTGCGACCCGCATTAATTTTGTTCACCTGCCGCCACTCCCAACGGCGGGCACATAAAATCCAGCCCGTAATCTGAGTACAAGCCAATTATGTGGCTTAAAAGATGGCGGAACTTTGGGCGTAAGTGAGTTATGCTTGTTACTACAATACACCCAAGTCTCTTCAATCTTTTATATCCATCCATCAAAACTTCCGTCTGACCAATTCTTCACCCTCAGAATTGGCCACTCCCAACTCTTAAATGCAAGTATACTCTAACTGTGATTGAGGGGGTTTTGGGGAGCTGGTGTCTCAATATTCCAACCAGAATTTTACACACGGCAGGAAATAATCATTTTATCTGCTCTTTTAATTGCAATTCTTTCAGCTTTATTTTTCAAAATGTATCCTGACTGAGACATGCTCTATTATTTGTGTCTCCGAATGCATTTTGTATTGAAAAGTACACATCTCATTTATATTTGAGAAGCTTCTCTGATTGCAAGTTATAAAGCCTGGAGTGCCAGATTTACCTGAATGATAGCTGGATGAGTTGAAACTTTAAATTTTAAGACTAAAAGAAGAAATGTATTTCTTTGGGCTCTGATCAATTGCACTGATTTAAGCCCATTTACACCATTTTATCTGTATTCCAATGAGATTGACAGGATGTTTGGGAGCAAAATGAGCACAGCTTCGGGCACAATTTTGGATTATGCCCAAGTAGGAAACTCCAGGCGATAATGCCACTTAAGAAGAATAATTTTAATGTCTGAAATCATTTAAAGAGGTGAGAAACAACTTTTGCAACTTCAGGTAGCTGATCTCAAATTTGTTACCGACCTACAAAAGAATGCAACAAGAAAAGGTTATTCTGCACACCAATCTCGTTCCTACTACAACCCATTACATTCCACCCTTTCGTGAACTCTATCCTACCCATTTAATCACTTGAGCATATGGTTAATGTGCCCTGCATCCCAGAGGATTTCAAGCAAAACCCCAGAATATTCAGGCACCTTGTCAACTGAAATATTGAACTCTGACCTGCTGCAATTGCTCACCTGACTGCATCAGCTGACTGATTCTATTCCATATTGCAATAATACTGCATTGGAATTAATCTAATACCAGAAATCTGGACCCAAATGAGCCTCATTTTGTGTCACTGCAAAACATTGTCTTCAAAGATTCAGTCAATGGAATGGAGGCAGTGACCGTGGAAATTAGATACATTGTTTTGGCAGAACCATACTGAGTCGACCAAAGTTGTTTCTTTCCCCTCTTGCCTTCTGTTGTGAAGCTACTGATGCATTGAGAGGGGGCAATTGAAAGAAAGAGCAGAAGATTGAAGGAATGATGGAATGAATGAATGAAAAAAAGAAAAGAGGGGGACAGATACAAGGGGCATGAAATTTGGGACAGTAGTACCATTGGAGCTGGTCACATCCTGGGTTTGTGTGCTGTGCTATTTGCTTCCAGCATGGGTCTGGCAGCAGAGCACCTTGAAAAAGGCACTCATGCGGGTGTCCTCTGCAAGTGTCAGAAGCAACTGAATGCATGAGATTATGATGCTTTTTTATTTTTTCATGAGATGTAGGTGTCGCTGGCAAGGCCAGTATTTGGTGCCTATCCCTAATTGCCCTTGAACTGAGTGGCTTGCTGGGCCATTTCAGAGGGTAGTTAAGAGTCCACCACATTGTTGTGGGTCTGGAGTCACATGTAGGCCAGACCAGGTAAGGACGGCAGATTTCCTTCCCTAAAGGACATTAGTGAACCAGATGGGTTTTTAGAACAATTGACAATGGTTTCATGGTCACCATTACTGACTAGTTTTCAATTCCAGATTTTTATTAATTAATTGAATTTAAATTCCTCCAGCTGCCATGGTGGGATTTGAACCAATGTCCCCAGGGCATTAGCCTGGTCACACACCCCTACTAGCTGATGTGACGACTATTTATTAAATTTGGACACGCAGGTCCATTCAACGAATTGGAATGTCACTCATAAAGGATCAAGCGTTTAGCTGCACTAGTGGGGCTGGATTTATTGGACCCCCCCGCCCCCCAAAGATGGGCTAGGAGGCAGCGGGTCCCATAGAATTGCAACAGGAGATGGGGGCGGTTGGCCCGTCATCTTCCCATCGCATCGCGATTAAGTTGGGGGTGGGAAAGGCCTCTTCCCGCAGCTGCTGGAATTAAGCCAGTGGTGCAGGGCCTGCCCCATGCAGGTAAGTCACCCAGTGAAATAAGACGACCTCTCTGCGGGCTTGGTGGAGCTGCCCTCCTCCATAGGCAATCTGTGGCCCACAGAGGGCCACCGCTGGCAAACAACCCACCTCCTGTAACATACCACCCCCGCACTCATTGCCCACCCTCCCCATTGTTGGGGCCTGCTGGACTGGCCCAGGTGACCCCGCTTCATTTACCTTCTCTCCAGGTCTCTTGCACTGGGCCTGCTCCCAGGCCTGGTGCAGTACCAACGGTGGCCACTGCTGCTGGTGGCCCTCTGATTGGTCAGCAGTTCTTGGAGGTGGGATCCCCATCTTTAAAGGGACGGGGACCACGGCACTGTGCAGTTAAGTGTCCGAGCACCGTTGAATTGCACCAGGTGTCAGGGGCCTCCAATAGGTCGAGGTGAGGTTCCCCTCGCCTTTTTGATTTGGCACTAGAAGCCCCATTGGTGTGACTAAATCCAGCCTGCATCACTTAAAGACCAGGCACCAAACTTGAAAGTAAATTAATTTTGAAGACCTTCTGTTACTGCAAAGTGTCTGAAAGTACACTGGAGTGTTTTGGAGGTGTTGTGATGAGTTCCTGGATTTGGCAGGGAGTGTAGAGGGCAGAGGATTTGTTGACTTGTCCATACAAAGGCTGCAACAGGTAAAGCAGCTGCAGTTGCAGTGCCTCTGGGTCTGCAGCACGATAGGGAGATGGAGCAGATGCTGCAGAGAGGGCACACTCTGCATGATGCCCTCTGCCAACTTGGAGCTGGACTCCTCCATGCTCATTGAGAGTGACAGGAGGCTGTCTGGCAGACCAGCCAATGCATGCAGCATCTCAGTGTGCATTCCCATTCAGCAGTCTCCCATGTGTTGCCTCCCCATCAAGGCCCTCATCTGAGTTCTCTGCAGCAGAACTCGCCTGCCACTCCGCATTCTGGTGAACTGGCACAGGAACCATCCTTCATCCCTGGCCCAGCTGCTGCCCACTTGTTGCCGCTGGCTCACCACGTGCTGATCCCAACTCTATACTCGCCTTTAAGGTATACATGCTGCCGGTATGAGCTGGCGACTGCGAGTGTCTATCGAATAACGGCTGCTGTGGCTGGGCAGGCAGCAGTTCTTGAGTGTCTGAAAACAAAAAATCAGAAGGGAAGGTACAGTGGCGCAGTGGTTAGCACCGCAGCCTCACAGCTCCAGGGACCCGGGTTCGATTCTGGGTACTGCCTGTGCGGAGTTTGCAAGTTCTCGCTGTGTCTGCGTGGGTTTTCGCCGGGTGCTCCGGTTTCCTCCCACATCCAAAGACTTGCAGGTGATAGGTAAATTGGCCGTTGTAAATTGCCCCTAGTGTAGGGAGGTGATAGGGAATCTGGGATTACTGTAGGGTTAGTATAAATGGGTGGTTGTTGGTTGGCACAGACTCAGTGGGCCGAAGGGCCTGTTTCAGTGCTGTATCTCTAAATAAAATAAAATAAAATAAGGTTGAGGTGAGGGAGGTGGGGTAGAGTGGAAAGCATGATGACACCATCTGCAACCTGCTCATCATGCCAGATAGCAGGAAGAGGGTGATCTAGGAGTTGAGAAGGGGCATAAGGCAGGCATATACCATCATCCTGAATATTCTCAGTGATGCCGGATTCCGGATGCTCTGTTGCAGCTGGCCCCAAGATGCTGAGAGCCATCTCCTCCACAGGGCTCAGTAGATGCAAATGTCCTCATTCTCTGCCAGCTCTGCTCTGCTCCCTTCTATTGTGTGTCACCTTGTCCTGAAAGGAAGAGAGTAGGATGTCAGTTATTGTGTTGCACTGTGTTTGGGTGATGTGCCTGCCATAGCTGAATAGGTGGAGGCAGCGAGAAGTGTGTGAGGTTAGCACTTTCATAGGAGTGGAGAGCAGTGGACCTGTATGGAAACAACAAGAATCGGGAGTGGATAAATCCAGCGCGAGGCTTGGGGCCTTCACTTACCTTCAGGAGCGGAGAGCAGTCGGATCTCTTCAAGCGCGTTGGAGTTTTGAAAAAAAGAGAAAAAAAGCCTACAGTGATGTCACAGTAAAGCTGCAAGGTGATTGGTTGGTAAGTCACTGCTGTTAGGGAATAGCTCTAAATAGCTGGGTAAGTATCTAAGGTAAGAAAGGTTTACAGTTTATTTTCATATAAAGTAAGTAGTGTTTTTTTAGGGAGTTCTGTAGTAACAAGGACCAGGGAAGAAGGGCCCTAAAGTAATTGATATTATTTGATATTAAGATCTTCCAAAAGGTTTAATTTAAAGGGTTAAGTCATGGCAGGAGAGCTCAAAGCTATGGAGTGCTCCTCATACTCTATGTGGGAAGCCGGGAACAATTCCAGTGCCCAGAACCAGCATGTGTACAGGAAGTGTCTCCAGCTGCAGCTTCTGGAAGCCCGGGTTTCGGAGCTGGAGCGGCAGCTGGGGACACTGTGGAGTATCCACGAGGCGGAGAGTATCGTGGAAGGCACGTATAGAGAGGTGGTCACACCGCAGGCTCAGACCCCACAGGCAGGAAGGGAATGGGTGACCACCAGGCAGAGCAAGAGGATTGGCAGGCAGTGCAGGAATCTCCTGTGGCTATTCCCCTGCAAAACAGATATACTGCTTTGGATACTGTTGGGGGGAATGGCCTCTCAGGGGAAAGCAGCAACAGTCCAATTCGTTGCACCACTGTTGGCTCTGCTGCTCAGGGGAGGAGTAAAAAGTGTGGGAATGCAATAGTTATAGGGGATTCAATTGTCAGGGGAATAGATAGGCATTTCTGTGGCCGCAAATGAGACTCCAGGATGGTATGTTGCCTCCCTGGTGCTAGGGTCAAGGATGTCTCAGAGTGGTTACAGGACATTCTGAAGGGTGGAAAGTGGGTGAAGGAATGGAATGTGAACAGCCAATGGTCATGGTACACATTGGTACAAATGACGTAGGTAAAAAAAGGATGAGGTCCTAAAAGCAGAATATAGGGAGTTAGGAAGTAAGTTGAAAAGTATGACCTCAAAGGTAGCGATCTCAGGATTACTACCAGTGCCACGTGCTAGTCAGAGTAGAAATAGCAGGATATATCAGATTAATACATGGCTGAAGAGATGGTGTGAGGGGGGAGGGTTTTAGATTCCTGGGACATTAGGACCGGTTCTGGGAGTGGTGGGACCAGTACAAACTGGACGGGTTACACCTGGGCAGGACCAGGACTGATGTCCTAGGGGGAGTATTTGCTACAGAGGTTGGGGAGCGTTTAAACTAAAATGGCAGGGGGATGGGAACCTTTGCAAGGAATCAGAGGAGAGGGGAATCAAAGACAAGAACAAAAGACAGTAAGAGGAATAAGAAAAGTGATAGGCAGAGAAATCAAGGGTCAGAATCAAACAGGGCCACAGTGAAAAATAGTGGGAAGGGGCCAAGTAATGTTAAAAAGACAAGCCTAAAAGCTTTGTGCCTTAACGCGCAGAGCATTCACAATAAAGTGGATGAATTAATCACGCAAATAGATGTAAATGGGTATGTTATAGTCGGGATTATGGAGACATGGCAGTAAGGTGACCAGGGATGGGAAATGAACATCCAGGGGTATTCAGTATTTAGGAAGGACAGACAAAAAGCAAAAGGTGGTGGAGTTGCATTGTTGGTTAAAGAGGAAATTAACGCAATAGTGAGGAAAGATATTAGCTCTGGCGATGGGGAATCTGTATGGGTAGAGCTGAGAAACACTAAGGAACAAAAAACATTAGTGGGGGTTGTATATAGACCCCCAAACTGTAGTGGTGATGTTGGGAATGGCATTAAACAAGAAATTAAAGATGCATGCGACAAAGGAATATCTGTAATTATGGGTGATTTTAATCTGCATATAGATTCGGCAAATCAAATTAGTCACAATGCCGTAGAGGAGGAATTCTTGGAGTGTGTACAGGATGGTTTTCTGGACCAATACATTGAGGAATCAGCTAGAGAACAGGCCATCCTAGACTGGGTATTATATAATGAGAGAGGAATAATTGACAATCTAGTTGTGCGAGACCCCTTGGGGATGAGCTACCATAATATGATAGAATTCTTCATCAAGGTGGAGAGTGATGTAGTTGATTCTGAGACTAGGGTCCTGAATCTTAGTAAAGGAAACTACAAAGGTACTAGGCGCAAGTTGGCTATGATGGATTGGGAAACGTTACTTAAAGGGATGTTAGTGGAAAGGCAATGGCAAACATTCAAAAAGCGCATGAATGAACTGCAACAATTGTTTATTCCTGTCTGGCGCAAAAGTAAAATGGGAAAGGTAGCCAAACCATGGCTTAACAGGGAAATTAGAGATAGCATTAGATCTAAGGAAGAGGCATATAAATTCGCCAGAGAAAACAACAGACCTGGAGATTGGGAGCAGTTTAGAATTCAGCAAAAGAGGACCAAGGGATTGATTAGGAAGGGGAAAATAGAGTATGAGAGCAAGCTTGCAGGGAACATAAAAACTGACTGTAAAAGTTTCTATCGGTATGTGAAGAGAAAAAGATTAGTGAAGACAAATGTAGGTCCCTTACAGTCAGAAAAAGGGGAATTTATTATGGGGAACAAAGAAATGGCTGACCAACTAAATGCATATTTTGGTTCTGTCTTCACAATGGATGACACAAATATCATACCAGAAATGTTGGGGAACACGGGGTTTAGTGAGAGAGAGGAACTGAAGAAAATCAGTATTAGTAGAGAAATGGTGTTGGGGACATTGATGGGATTGAAGGCCGATAAATCCCCAGGGCCTGATGGTCTGCATCCCAGAGTACTTAAGGAAGTGGCCCTAGAAATGGTGGATACATTGGTGGTCATCTTCCAAGATTTGATAGACTCTGGAACAGTTCCTACAGATTGGAGGGTAGCTAAACTAAGCCCACTATTTAAAAAGGGAGGTAGAGAGAAAGCCTGTCGTCAGCCAGTCAGCCTGACATCAGTAGTGGGGAAAATTCTAGAGTCCCATTATCAAAGATTTTATAGCAGAGCACTTGGAGAACTGTGGTAGAATCGGACAGAGCCAGCATGGATTTCCGAAAGGGAAATCATGCTTGACAAATCTACTAGAATTCTTCAAGGATGTAACTAGTAGAGTTGATGAGGGGGAGCCAGAACTGTGGTTTATTTGGACTTTCAGAAGGCTTTCGACAAAATCCAACATAAGAGATTAGCATGTAAAATTAAAGCGCATGGGATTGGGGGTAGTGTATTGCGATGGATAGAAAATTGGTTGGCGGACAGGAAACGAGGAGTAGGGATAAATGGGTCTTTTTCTGAATGGCAGGCAGTGACTAGTGGGGTACCGCAGGGATTGGTGCTAGGACTCCAGCTATTCACAATATATATTAATGATTTAGATGAGGGAACTAAATGTAATATCTGCAAGTTGGCAGATGACACAAAACTGGGTGGGAGGGTGAGTTGTGAAGAGGATGCAGAGAGGCTTCAGGGTGATTTGGACAAGTTGAGTGAGTGGGCAAATGCATGGCAGATGCAGTTTAATGTGGATAAATGTGAGGTATTCCAATTTGGTATCAAAAGCAGGAAGGCAGATTATTATCTGAATGGCTATAAACTGAGAGAGGGGAATATGCAACGAGACCTGGGTGTTCTTGTACACAAGTCGCTGAAGGTCCAACAGCGGTAAAAAAGGCAAATGGTATGTTGGCCTTCATAGCGAGAGGATTCGAGTACAGGAGCAGGGATGTCTTGCTGCAATTATACAGGGCCTTGGTGAGGCCACACCTGGAATATTGTGTGCAGTTTTGGTCTCCTTATCTGAGGAAGGATGTTCTTGCTATAGAGGGAGTGCAGCGAAGGTTTACCAGACTGATTCCTGGGATGGTGGGACTGACGTATGAGGAGAGATTGAGTCGGTTAGGATTATATTCGCTGGAGTTCAGAAGAGTGAGGGGGGATCTGATAGAAACCTTTAAAATTCTAATAGGACTTGACAGGGTAGATGCAGGAAGGATGTTCCCGATGGTGGGGGAGTCCAGAACCAAGGGTCATAGTCTAACGATACGGGTTAAACCATTCAGGACTGAGATGAGGAGAAAGTTCTTCACCCAGAGAGTGGTGAACCTATGGAATTCACTACCACAGAAAGCAGTTGAGGCGAAAACATTGAATGTTTTCAAGAAGAAGTTAGATATAGCTCTTGGGTTTAAAGGGATCAAAGGATATGGGGCGAAAGCGGGTAGAGGTTACTGAGTTGAATGATCAGCCATGATCATAATGAATGGCGGAGCAGTCCCGAAGGGCCGAATGGCCTACTCCTGCTCCTATTTTCTATGTTTCTATGTTTCTATGTATATGAGGGTAAGATGGAGTAAATGGATGTTAAGTGTATGTCCTGAGTGCCAGAGAGTGTGGCTGGGTGAGTAATGTGGGTGTGGTGGTGCATTAAGCAGCTTGAGAGGCTGGTGCAGCAGTGGGAAGGAGACATCATGTGAAAGTGCATTCACTGATCTTGACTGCCCATGCGAGGGCATTAAACGTCTTGTGGCACTGCTACCAGGTCCTCAGTTACAGACACTGGGAATTGACCTCCCTGGCCACCTGCTTCCAATCCCAACTGAGGGCTGTTCTTGAGGGTCTCCTGACCCCCTGTGGAGCCATGGTATCTCTCTTCCTGCCCATCTCCATCACGAAAGTTTCCAACGCAATATTGGTAACCCTGGAGCCTTCTTTATGCCTTTTCCTTCTTTAGAATTGCAGCAATAGTATTCAGCAGCAGCCTCCTGCCATTCAATGAAGCTTCCCTTTAAGAACAGAAGACTGGCTGCTCCATGTACTTTTAGCACAATGCTACTCAGCCCCCTGCTGATCGCAGAGGCAACCATCATTACTATCATGGAAATTTGCGTGCTGTCCAACTCCACTGGAACCGACGTGGGCAGAATGCAAATCAAGAACTCTGCACCCAGTTAACAGCACATTCCAACTTTTAGCCCAATAAATGAAGTCATAAGCAAAAACAGAAATATAGTAAGTGAATATGTCTGTGTGAGAGAGACAGTAATATAAAAAAGAGTGAGTGACAAGCAGAGGCCCAGTTAGAGGAAGTGAAAGATGCAGTTTTTCTTTGATCTTCATTTCTGAGCAATGTCATAGGAGAATAATTAGCATAGGAATACAGTAGCATAGTGGTTATGTTACTGGACGAGCAATCCAGAGTTCTGGACTAATGATCCAGAGACTCAATTTAAAATAAAAGCAAAATATTGCAGATACTGGAAATCTGAAATAAAAACAGAGAGCGCTGGAAATACTCAGCAGGTCAGGCAGCATCTGTGGAGAGAGGAGCAGGGTTAACGTTTCAGGTCTGTGACCTTTCATCAGAACTGGCAAAGGTTAGAAAAGAATTAGATTTTAAGCAAGTGAAGGGAGGGGGGCGGGGTTTGTGGGGAAGAGACAAAAAGGGAAGGCGGGTAATAGGTTAGAGGGCAGGAGAGATTAAATAACAAAGTTGGCATGGGACAAAGGCAAAGTTAATGCTTGTGGTGAAAGACAAAGCATTAGTCCAGAGAGAGTGTTCATAGCAGAAAAATGAGCAGCTCTGTCTACATGAAGAACAGGCACATGGTTAAAAAATAATGTAGCGTCAGAGACGGAGAAACTGGGAGAATGGGATGGAGTCCTTACAGGAAGCAGGATGTGAAGAAGTGTGGTCAAGCTCGTCATGGGACTCAAGTTAAAATTCAGTTAATTGAATAAATGTGGAATAACAAGCTAGTTTCAGAAATGGTGACTGTGAAACTACTGGATTGTTGTAAAAACCCATCTGGTTCACTCATGTCTTTTACAAAATGATATATTTTACAAAATGATGTCCTTAGCCAATCTGTTCTATATGTGACAGCAGACCCACGGCAATGTGGTTGACTCTTAATTGCTCTCTAATATGGCCTAGCAAACTATTTAGTTGTATTCAAGAAAGTGTCTCACAACTTCCTTCTCAACGGAAATTAGGGCTGGGCAATAAATGCTAACCTTGCCAGTGATGCCCACATCCCGTAAATAAATGTTGATTTTGAAAAAGTAAAAATCTACATTTCAGAAGCATATGATATAGATCTAAGTAGGCTTGACTTGGACTGTGAGCTCAGAGGTCGGAGTTAAACGTTCAACATTAACAACTCTCAAGTGAGATGAAAAATTAGAAGTGATTAATTGCAGAATGCCTTAAGACAGTGCAAAACGAAAAGAAAAAGTTCACTTGGCCCACTGAGCAGTAAAGGCCGCTGATGCTGCATTGATTAATTATATAAAAAAGACTTGAGTAAATATCAGGTTAGAAATGGGATTGAAGATTATGAGGACAAATATAAACTCAGATGGAATACAAAGATTCCTGCAGTGTGTGACCTCATTTGAATGCTGCCAGCAAGTTGCTGGCACCAAAGTGGCCTGAGGCAGCTTGCCAGTTAGAGATGGCTGGAAATCAGCTGTTTCCAATGGGTGCCAGTCAACAGTCGGAGCTTGAATGGGGGAGATGATTCCAAAGAAGGCTTGCATGGGCCGACAGTGGGCTGGAATTACTATGTGGACCCAGGAGGAGCACCCCTGCTGCCCATCTCTAAGTCTGAATGACAAGTGTTGACATGCTATTTAATCATGGAGGACATCACAACCAATTCTTAACTTCTTATCAGATGTCCAAAAGTGTAGAGGACCATACAATTTCCTCCCCACACCTTTGGCAAGGTCACAATGCCAGTTCCAATATGAGCCAGGAGCTTCCACTGTTTAGTAATGAGGGTCGACCGCAAGAACTGCTGCAAGGTTAACTTAGTGGGTTGTCAGTGCCTTCATTACTCTTGTGCTGTAAGAGTGAAAATTTACCCTTGTTGCTCTTGACAGAACAGCTACTCTGAACTTTCCTCTGTTGCCTTGCCTCCAATTGAAACATTCTACATATTCTTCCTCTTCCATGTATCATTCTCACTGTGTTGGCGCATGCAAACAATGATGGACAGATACAGTCCCTCTAGTCCATCAAGCCTGTCCTACACAATTGCAAAATCTTGTGTATCACAATGTCATGCAGACCCCGCCACCCCCCTCTTCACTGGCCAAGAAGGAGGCATATTAATTTTGTCGTATGAACGTTGATTTTAAACTGTTGCTGGAGTGAGGAAATGACTTGTTAAACAGATCAGCCGTGGCTGGAAAAAACATTTGCATATTAACAGACAGTGGAGGGACAAAGGGGCTATTCCCTCCTCCAATTTAACCCACAATGGACTTTGAGTACCAGGTATTGTGTGTAAGAAGAGACATTCCAGGGTTGGCTGAAACAAGAGAATCCACAAATAGATATGGTCAGACCAGCTGGTCACATGACTAACCTGCTTGACAACCTGGGTTATTCTGAAATGTACAAAGAGTTTGAACTGAGAGAAAAAGACTTTGTTTGCTCCTGGAGTGAGAAGACTCTCCTGTCTGCTCCCAACTCTTTCTCACAAGCCTCTGGACCCACTGAGGACACATGAACTCCAAGAGAGAAAAGTCTCCTGCATCGAACAAGGTTTAAGAAGAATACTGGGCCCCAACAAAAAGCAAGACCTCCCTACAATCAAGGACTTTACAGCGAATTCGAAGAACAGTAACCAAAACCATCTTCAGATATTGCCTCAAACTTTTCCACTTTATTTCTTCTGCTCTTTTCTGTCTCTATCTGCATGTGTGTATTGCGTATGAATGCTAGCGTGGGCACGTCGCCTACCCGTAGACGTTAACTGAATTAAAGTTTAAGTTTAATAAAGTTCAACCTTTTTTCTTTAAACCTAAGAGAACCTGTTGGGTTAGTTTCTTTGCCTTATAATTGGAAGTCAGTGAATAAGGATTCACTAAGGGATTCAAAAAATGGTGTGTTTAAAATAAACCTGTTACGGTAAGACCAGGTGAAGGCCGAGAGGGAACCCAAGATCCCTTTCTCACCTGGTCGTACCAACAATATAGACACTCAATCCCACCCAAGACTATGTGATTCAGGAGAAGGAAAAAACAGGTTAAAAATCCAGGCCAATTTGGGGAAAACAATCTAGGAAACTCCTCTCTGACCAATTTAGGAAATCAAAACTCATCCAGAAGATCACTCTGGCCTTAAATTCCCTGAAGTACCTACCTTTTGTAAGAGAGGATGTCTGCCCCAACCAGAAACAGGTCCAGCCCTTGCTTGAAGGAATTTAGCAAATCAGTGTCTACCACCAAGACAGCCTGTTCCAGAGGTTCACTATTCTCAGGGAAAGGTACCACCTCCTAACATCTAACCAAGATCTGGCCTTACACTTGTTCCCGCTTGGATGCTTTGAAGATTTTGAGTATCACATCACTATTGACCCAGCGATGAAACCAGTGATTCATCCCCCACGTAAAGTACCAATAGAATTAAAAGGAAAGCTTGAAAGACAGCTCCAAGAAGTGGAAAAAAGGTGATTGCCAGAGTTACAAAGCCTACAGATTGGATAAATTTTATCATGGTGAGAGAGAAGCCAAATGGATGGCTAAGAATTTGCCTTGATCCCAAAGATATTAACCAAGCAATAAAGAGGGATCACTACCCTATTCCAACACTGGAAGAGATCACACCAGAACTGGCAGGGGCCAAAGTTTTCAGCAAGCTTGATGCCAGAAATGGCTACTGGAACATGGAACTAAATGCGGAATATTTGCTATTGACAACATTCAACACACTCTTTGGACGGTACAAATTCCTGTGTGTACCTTTTGGCCTTGAAGTGAGCCTGGATGTGTTCCAACAGAAAGTAGAAGAGACATACAGAGGATGCAAAGGAACAGTTGGGATGCAAGGAGCAGTCAGTATGCAAAGGAGCAGTTGGCATAGCATTGTGAAAGTGATCGAGTGCCAGTTCTTCAGAATGGTGTACACATTGGACGGAGTCAACCTGAGTCCTGAAAGAATCTCAACTATCTCTGGGATGGAAGCCCCAAAAGATAAGAGAGAGTTGAGAAGTTTCCTTGGCTTGATCCAATACATGAGCTCTTTCATACTGCACATGTCAGAACACACAGCAAACCTGAAGATGTAGAGTACCAGTGGTCAGAGTCACTTAACAGGAGTTTCAACAAACTCAAAAAGGAAGTGTACAAGGAGACAAGTCTGTCATACTACGACAGAAAAAAAAACTGGCATTCTGCAAGTAGATGCTTCCACAAAAGGACTGAGAGCAGCCCAAATACAAGAGGGAAAGCCAATAGCATTTTCATCCAAAGCTCTAACATCATCTGAGACAAGATATGCCAGCATAGAAAGAGAATTTTTGGCAGTCATGTATGGATGTGAGAAGTTCCACACATATCTCTATGGGAGAAAGTTCATAGTGGAGAGTGATCATCATCCACTGGAGCAGATTTTATTATTAATTTTTATTAGGGATACAGCACTGAAACAGACCCTTCGGCCCACCGAGTCTATGCCAACCAAGAACCACCCATTTATACTAACCCTACAGTAATCCCATATTCCCTACAACCTATCTACAATAGGGGCAATTTACAATGGCCAATTTACGTATCACCTGCAAGTCTTTGGCAGTGGGAGGAAACCGGAGCACCCGGCGAAAACCCACGCGGTCACAGGGAGAACTTGCAAACTCTGCACAGGCAGTACCCAGAATTGAACCCAGGTCCCTGGAGCTGTGAGGCTGCGGTGCTAACCACTGCACCACTGTGCCAACACAGAAAACAAGAAAAATCTATGTAAAGCACTAGCAAGACTGCAGAGGTTA
This sequence comes from Heterodontus francisci, assembly GCF_036365525.1. Classification (NCBI taxonomy): domain Eukaryota; kingdom Metazoa; phylum Chordata; class Chondrichthyes; order Heterodontiformes; family Heterodontidae; genus Heterodontus; species Heterodontus francisci. The sequence continues at coordinate 46,494,542 of NC_090375.1, forward strand.
CTCTTGAGGCTTCAGAGTTACAATTTCACTCTGATATATAGGCCAGGAAGAGAAATGGTGCTGGCAGATACCCTATCTCGGTTGTAGCCACAGGAGAAACACAAAATTGAAGATCTAGGTATAAAGATTCATGACCTAGTAAATGTAACACCATCGAAACTGAGTCAAATCAGAGATGAGACCAACAAAGGCAAGGATACAGATGCTCTCACAACAAGTGATCCAGGGATGGCCTGATAAGATATAGCAAACACATCCAGCAATACAGCAGTATTGGTCTATCGTAGTTGACATCTCACTAGAAGATGGTGTTCTGCTGGCCGGATCCAGAATAATCATACCCAAAACAATGCAGGAAGAACTTCTCCAAAAGATACATGAAGGTTACACGGGAATGGAGAAGTGTAAGCTCAGAGCCAGATCAGCTGTGTACTGGATAGGCCTACACAAAGACATTGAAAATATGGTGTCTACATGTAATGTATACCAGAAGCACAGAAACACACAGCAAAAAGATGAGGTGATAGCAACTGAAGTACCACCCAGACCATGGCATACTGTAGGAGCTGATTTATTCACACACAACCAAGAATGGTATCTCATGATCACAAACTACTACTCAAAGTTCCCTTTTATCCAGAAAGTGAAAAACTTGAGAGCCACAACAATTATCTCAGCAGTACAAGTTCTGTTCTATGAGCAAGGGATTCCTGAAAAATTAATATGTGACAATGGCACCCAATTTACATTCAGAGAATTTAAGGAATTCGCTGACGAGTATGGGTTCAACACAATCACCTCATCACCACACTATCCACGAGGACACGGGTTTATAGAAAGACACATCCAGACGGTCAATAGAATCCTTGTGAAATGCCAAGAGATGAAGGAAGACCCAAAGCTGGCCTTATTGTCACTCCAATCCACACCTCTCAATGCTGACATGAAATCACCTGCAGAGCTGTTGAATGGAAGAAAATCTAAGACTACTCTGCCAAGCAAAATACATCCTTCAAGTGACCAGTAAGAAGTGAGACAACAACTCACTGAAGCACAGGTAAGAGGAGAGAAACACTTCAAAAATCATACTTAAATCCCTACCTGAGCTGTTGAAAGGACAAACTGTACATGTACAGGATCTGATCATGAAAACCTGAAGCCCAGCAAAAGTTGTTGGTGTAGGTGAGACTCCAAGGTCATATATCATTGAGACTGAAACCAGTAACCAAATGAGAAGGAACAGAATCCATATTCAACCTACATCTGAGCTGGAAAAACAGAAAAGACCATCAACAACACCAGAAACATCACTATCCAGTGAGACAACATCAACAACGTCACCAGCAAGTGACAGAACATTAGCTACAGCAAGCATAACTCCTACAACACGAGGAGCAACAAGCCCAACATCGTCTGTGCAGCATGCCAACTCACCACTGAGAGCAACAAATGCCAAATCTACAAGATGGAGGGGCAGCATCTGACTGCCTAAGCGATACTGTGAATAACATATTTAGAAAAGAATACATGTTATAAAAAACTCTAAAAAGAGTTCAGATTATTTTCAAAAGTCGGTTGATAATCTTCTTTAGTTTAGAAAAAAGCTAATGACTGGCACAGTGGCGCAGTGGTTAGCACCGCAGCCTCACAGCTCCAGCGACCCGGGTTCAATTCTGGGTACTGCCTGTGTGGAGTTTGCAAGTTCTCCCTGTGTCTGCGTGGGTTTCCTCCGGGTGCTCCGGTTTCCTCCCACATGCCAAAGACTTGCAGGTTATTAGGTAAATTGGCCATTATAAATTGCCCCTAGTATAGGTAGGGAAATATAGGGACAGGTGGGGATGTGGTAGGAATATGGAATTAGTGAAGGATTAGTATGGATGGGTGGTTGATGGTCGGCACAGACTCGGTGGGCCGAAGGGCCTGTTTCAGTGCTGTGTCTCTAAAACAAAAAACAAAAAAAAATTGATATAGGGGCATTACATTTTGAAAGAGGGATGTTACATATTGTCATGCTATCTGTAAAGTGCTAGGAACTAATTAGCTAGGAATTAATTGTTATGTGTAAGTGTTCCGGGGGCCACATTCACAGCTGCACTAGAGTCATGTGACATGTAATAGGACACCAGTCGATGGCAGTCCTATATCAGACAGCATGGAAGCTGAATGATTAAAACAAAGACTCCAGCCTTCCCAAGTCTGAATTGTGATAATTTCCAACATCTGGGAACCAGAAAACAACCAGGAGACATAATACCATTCAAGTGTCAAATTGTCTCAGTTGATCGCATGCTTGCCTCTGAAAAGGGCCCAATTTTAACTTGGTCAAGTAGGTGGGTTTTGAATGGGTTAAAATCAAACCCATAAGGTTCAAGCCTCGCTCCAAGACTTGAACACATAATCTAAATCAGTGTTGTCCAGTCTGTTAACCATTAGCCACAAGAGGCAAATATGGCAAATTGCATTTTTGATTAGTAAATAAAAATGAATAACCAACACCGCCATGGGGCATGTTGTTTCAGTACTTATCTTCACATGGTATGTCTACTTTAATCTTTTTGTGTGTTTATTGGTGAATCGGTAAGATGAAAAGCAGCATGCAAATATTTTTTGACCTTTGTGAGCAGTTTACTTCCTTGGTTACTGAATGGTGATTGATGCTTATTAAGAAAACACATGTGGAGTAGTTACCCATATTGTGTGAGTGTGTGTAATGTGTTTTCCACTAAAGTTAGTACTTGTGTCTAAAACAGTGTTGCTATAACCACACATATGGCTAATCAGCAAGGTCCATTGGACGACACTGATCTAAACTGATATATCGGTGCAGCACTGAGGGAATGCTGTATTGTCTTTTAGATGAGATATTAAAATTAGATCCTGTTCCAGTGTAAAATGGTTTGAGATGGTAAAGAGTGCTAAACAACATTCCTCCCCTCAATAAGCACTGCCAATAAAATCAGAAAGCCATGAATTTATTTTATGCTTCAACAGAAAGAAAATGTCCCAAGGTACTTCATAAAGAAGCATTACAAAATGGCAAACCAACCTTATAACTTCCTATTTTAACCTAACTCCCCCATTCACACATATACACTCAAAAATCAACGGTGAACCAGTTTAAAAAAATTATATTTTTTAAAAATTGCTGTTTCTTAAGAATAAATAAATAACAGGGCTGTTAGTCTTTGTGGGTTACGTTCCTGATGGGTGAGGTATCCTTGTGAAAAAATAATCAAATGCCACTCGAAGTCTCCATGCAGATTTGATAAAACAGTCTTTTCATGATAGGCATTCAAAGCACTTCGGCTGCAGCAGACGTAAAACAGTTCTTTCAATATGGGGTATAACAACAGGTCTATGTTTGGATTTTAAAATTGGTAGATTTCAGTCGAAGCTTTACGACAAATTCCAAAAAACACAATCAGTCAAGAGAGTGTCAATCTTGAAGCATAGACTCTTAGATTGGAAGTAAAGAAAAAGGAATTTTGCTACCTCCAGCAATATGAATGTTCTCTTCAAAAGGGATTTTTTACTCCTTAGGCAATTAACACAGCCTGTGGCTCATTGTAGAATTTCTGTAGAGAAAATTATCTTCTTTCAAGGCAAACACCCTTTACTGGTATCTCTCAAAAACTGGTTTCAGCTGGTTTTTACACACAGTGACAGTACACCATGTGACCTCTCTCTCCTGATGTTGCCCAGGTAACAGGTGCAGCTGTGGCACACTGTGCCTCAGAAATCTAAAACTTCTCTCTCTTTCTTAAGACAGTTTTTAGACAGTCTTAAAGGTACATTGTTTTTAAACAGAGGAGAAAAAAACAGTTCCATGACAGCACCCACTGAATTAGAACAAAGAACAAAAGAACAAAGAACAGTAAAGCACAGGAACAGGCCATTCGGCCCTCCAAGCCTGCGCCGATCTTGATGCCTGCCTAAACTAAAACCATCTGCACTTCTGGGGTCCTTATCCCTCTATTCCCATCCTATTCATGTATTTGTCAAGATGCCTCTGAAACGTCTCTTTTGTACCTGCTTCCACCACCTCCCCCGGCAACAATTTCCAGGCACTCATCACCCTCTGTGCAAAGAACTTGCCTCGCACATCCCCTCTAAACTTTGCCCCTCTCACCTTAAACCTATGTCCCCTAGTAACTGACTCTTCCACCCTGGGAAAAAGCTTCTGACTATCCACTCTGCCCATGCTGCTTATAACTTTGTAAACCTCTAACATGTCACCCCTCCACCTCCGTCGTTCCAGTGAAAACAATCCGAGTTTATCCAACCTCTCCTCATAGCTAATGCCCTCCAGACCAGGCAACATCCTGGTAAACCTCTTCTGTACCCTCTCCAAAGCCTCCACGTCCTTCTGGTAGTGTGGCGACCAGAGTTGCACGCAATATTCTAAGTGTGGCCTAACTAAGGTTCTGTACAGCTGCAGCATGACTTGCCAATTTTTATACTCTATGCCCCGACCGATGAAGGCAAGCATGCCGTATGCCTTCTTGACTACCTTATCCACCTGCGTTGCCACTTTCAGTGACCTGTGGACCTGTACGCCCAGATCTCTCTGCCTGTCAATACTCCTTAGAGTTCTGCCATTTACTGTATACTTCCCAACTGCATTAGACCTTCCAAAATGCATTACCTCACATTTGTCCGGATTAAACTCCATCTGCCATTTTTCCACCCAAGTCTCCAACAGATCTATATCCTGCTGTATCCTCTGACAATCCTCATCACTGTCCGCAACTCCATCAACCTTTGTGTCGTCTGCAAACTTACTAATCAGACCAGCTACATTTTCCTCCAAATCATTTATATATACTACAAACAGCAAAGGTCCCAGCACTGATCCCTGCGGAACACCACTAGTCACATCCCTCCATTCAGAAAAGCACCCTTCCACTGCTACCCTCTGTCTTCTATGACCGAGCCAGTTCTGTATCCATCTTGCCAGCTCACCTCTGATCCCATGTGACTTCACCTTTTGTATCAGTCTGCCATGAGGGACCTTGTCAAAGGCTTTACTGAAGTCCATATAGATAACATCCACTGCCCTTCCTTCATCAATCATCTTTGTCACTTCCTCAAAAAACTCAATCAAATTAGTGAGACACGACCTCCCCTTCACAAAACCATGCTGCCTCTCGCTAATAAGTTCGTTTGTTTCCAAATGGGAGTAAATCCTCTCCCGAAGAGTCCTCTTTAATAATTTCCCTACCACTGACGTAAGGCTCACCAGCCTATAATTTCTTGGATTATCCTTGCTACCCTTCTTAAACAAAGGAACAACATTGGCTATTCTCCAGTGCTCTGGGACCTCACCTGTAGCCAATGAAGATGCAAAGATTTCTGTCAAGGCCCCAGCAATTTCTTCCCTTGCCTCCCTTAGTATTCTGGGGTAGATTCCATCAGGCCCTGGGGACTTATCTACCTTAATGCTTTGCAAGACACCCAACATCTCCTCCTTTTTGATAATGAGATGACTGAGACTATCTACACTTCTTTCCCTAGGCTCATCATCCACCAAGTCCTTCTCTTTGGTGAATACTGATGCAAAGTACTCATTTAGTACCTCGCCCATTTCCTCTGGCTCCACACGTAGATTCCCTTCTCTGTTCTTGTGGGCCAACCCTTTCCCTAGTTACCCTCTTGCTCTTTATATACGTATAAAAAGCCTTGGGATTTTCCTTAATCCTGTTTGCCAATGACTTTTCATGACCCCTTTTAGCCCTCCTAACTCCCAGGACCCAACACGCCCCCTCCCCCTTCCCACCCTTGCCTCACCGGAGCCAGAGCAATTACCCCCAGCGAGGTAACCAAAACGCACCTGCAATGCCGGCTCCATGTCTTCATCTGCCATCTGCTGGGCTGCAGTCCCAGCAGTGGCCACCACTCCTGGTGGTGCTGCTAGGCCTAAGAGCTGCTGGCCGGCAGCTCAATGAGGCGGATATCCACTTTCAAGCGGATGGAAGTCCCGCCTCAGAACAATTAAAGCCTGGGGACCCATAAAATGCGGGATGGATCCCCAGTCTAAGCATAAGCGGGTTCGCCACCGACCTTTACGTCAGTGGCCAGCTCCTGTCTGCCCAACGTAAAATCTAGCCCAATGAGTACCGTCTTGCAGTCCTTATGCTATCTTTGTTTTGTTAGGCTTTACAAGTTTAGTAGATATGTACTTTGTTTCCTAACAATAAAACCTTACCCAGGCAGTTGCTGGAAATAATATATTTTGGAAAGAAGGTTGAGGAGAGGTCATATAAACTAAATGGTACAATATTAGAAAAGGGTGCAGAAACAGAGGGCTGAATTTAGTTCCCCCCCCAGGCATCGGGGTTCATGGTGGGGGGGGAGCTGAAGATCACTCCGGAGGAGGCCCGCCCCCAACCCCGACCTTGTGAGGGCCCGGCCCGATCTTCATGGAAGCGGACAGCCCTCGTGGTGGACCCCCCTCACCCTTGCTTGGTGACAGGCCCGGCATTTACATATTTGAATAAATTTAAATACCTGGCATAATTGCAAGCCCGCCACCGCCTCCAGTCCCAGTGCGATCTTTGTACCGCTGGCCGGCACTCCCGTGCCTTCCGATGCCCATCCGGGGAATCGAGGTACCACACTGGTTGGGGGTGGGGGGGGAGCAGGTCATTTTTCCTGTGTGAGGGGGTGGGGGGCTGTGGGGAGCAGCGATAAAGGTCACTCATTGGTGGAGGGGATGGTGGGAAGGGGTAAAGTTGATAGTCTTTGCACTTTGAAGGGGGAAAAGTCAGTTGGAAAACATGCTTTGGCTTGGAGAGGGAAAGTATCTAATATTGTGGGGGGGTGGGGGGACAGATCCAAAAATACCAGTTTTAATTGTTTTCAGAAATGTGTCGTGATTTGTTTAAAAATCCCGGAAGGGCTCCAAACTCTTTAAAAATGGCGTCAGCGCCTGCGTACAGGCAGCTGACGCCATTGCCAGTGACGGACGGGCCGCCCCTTCCATTCAAATGAGCCGCTGTACTGAAGATTGCGGCGGCTCACCAACATTCAGCCGACACGGGCCAGGCAACACTTCCTTCGCCCGCCACAGAGGACAAGATTCCAGCCAGAGAGACCTAGGGATTCTCACATTTTTGAGGGTGCTGTGATAAGTTGATAAGACTGCTAAGAAAACATATAGGATCATGGGCTTCATGAATAGAGGCAAAGACTACAAAACAAAGAAGTTATGCTGAAACATTGTAAATCACTTGTTAGACCTCAGTTGGAGCATTACATTCAATTCTAGACACAACACTTTAGGAAGGATGCCAAGGCCTTGGAGAGGGTGCAGAGGGATTTACTATAATTATATCAGGGATGTGGGAGTTCAGTTTCTGGGGTTATTCTTTTTAGAGCAGAGAAGGTTAAGGAGAGCTTTAATAGAGGTTTCAAAATTAAAATGGGTCTTGATAGATTAAATAAGGAGGAACTGTTTCCACTGGCAGGAGAATTGATAAACAAAGGACATAGATTTAAGATAATGGGCAAAAGAATCAATCCAACATCCATGTTAATATATTACCTCTGAAACACCACACATCTTGTGTGACAATCTTTTGTATATTACCTTAATGAATGCCTTTTGAAAACCCTCCTCATTGTTTACTACGTTTCCAAGTTTCATAAATAACATATTGTTCAGGTTCCCAAATGCTATCCAGCAACCCCTACTGGAAAATGTGGATATATGGATGTCTGTCAAAGCCTGGCTTTAATGCTGGAAAGACCAGCATTTATTGCCCAACCTTAATTGCCCTCAAAAAGGTGATGGTGATCTGCCTTCTTAAACCGCAATAGCCCATGTGGTGAAGGGACTCCCACAGTGTTGTTAGGTAGGGAGTTCCAGGATTCTGACCCAGCAACGATGAAGGAACGCTGATAATATTTCAAAGTCAGGATAGTGTATGACTTGGAGGGATACTTGGAGGTGGTGTTGTTCCCATATGCTTGCTGCCATTGTCCTTTTGGGTGGTGGAGGTTGCAAGTTTGGGAGGTGTTATTGAAGAAGACATGACGAGTTGCTGCAGTGCATCTTGTAGATAGTATACCCTGCAGCCACATTCCTCTGCTGGTGGATGGGTGAATGTTTAAGATGGTGGATTGGGGGTGCAGATCAAGAAAACTGTTTCATCAAGCTTCTTGAGTGTTGGAGCTGCACTTTTTTTTTAGATTTAGAGATACAGCACTGAAACAGGCCCTTCGGCCCACCGAGTCTGTGCCGACCATTAACCACACATTTATACTAATCCTACACTAATCCTATATTCCTACCACATCCTCACCTGTCCCTATATTCCCCTACCACCTACCTATACTAGGGGCAATTTATAATGGCCAATTTACCTATCAACCTGCAAGTCTTTTGGCTGTGGGAGGAAACCGGAGCACCCGGAGGAAACCCACGCAAACACAGGGAGAACTTGCAAACTCCACACAGGCAGTACCCAGAATTGAACCCGGGTCGCTGGAGCTGTGAGGCCACGGTGCTAACTTATCTAGTCAAGTAGAGAGTATTCCATCACACTCCTGATTTGTGCCTAGTAGGTAGTTGAAATGGTTTGGGAGTCAGGAGGCGAGTTACTTGCTGCAGAATACACAGCTTCTGACCTGCTTTTGTAGCCACAATATTTAAGTGACTGGTCCAGTCAAGTTTCTGGTCAATGCTGACCTGCAAAATGTTGATGGTGGGGGATTGAATGATAAGGCCATTGCATTTCAAAGGCAGGTGTTAGACTCAGTATTGTTGGAACTCATCATTGTGTGGCATGAATCCCACTTAACAGCCCAAGCCTGAGTGTTGTTCAGGTCTTGCTGCATGTGGGCAGGGACTGCTTCAGTATGTGAAGAATTGCAAATGCTGAATTGCTGAACACTGTGCAATTATCAGGGAACACTGGCTCACTCTGGCCTTATAATAGAAGGAAGGTCATTGTTGAAACAGCTGAAGATGGTTGGGCCTCGGACACAGCCCCGGGATATGGCTGCAGGAGTTTCTCAGGGCAGAGATGATTGGCCACCAACAATCTCAACCATCTTCCTTTGTGCTAGTTATGACTCTAGCCAATGGAGAGTTTTCCCATTGACTTTAATTTTACTAGGGCTATGTGATGCTGCACTTGGACAACGTATGCCAGCCAAGAGCGACGTCTCAATTCATTCCATCTTCGCTGCCTTCGGAGAATACTTGGCATCAGGTGGCAGGACTATATCTCCAACACAGAAGTCCTTGAAGCGGCCAACACCCCCAGCTTATACACACTACTGAGTCAGCGGCGCTTGAGATGGCTTGGCCATGTGAGCCGCATGGAAGATGGCAGGATCCCCAAAGACACATTGTACAGCGAGCTCGCCACTGGTATCAGACCCACCGGCCGTCCATGTCTCCGTTATAAAGACGTCTGCAAACGCGACATGAAATCGTGTGACATTGATCACAAGTCGTGGGAGTCAGTTGCCAGCATTCGCCAGAGCTGGCGGGCAGCCATAAAGACAGGGCTAAATTGTGGCGAGTCGAAGAGACTTAGTAGTTGGCAGGAAAAAAGACAGAGGCGCAAGGGGAGAGCCAACTGTGCAACAGCCCCAACAAACAAATTTCTCTGCAGCACCTGTGGAAGAGCCTGTCACTCCAGAATTGGCCTTTATAGCCACTCCAGGCGCTGCTTCACAAACCACTGACCACCTCCAGGCGCATATCCATTGTCTCTCGAGATAAAGAGGCCCAAAAGAACTTGGTCAAATGCTGCCTTGATATTTAAGGCAGTCGCTCTCACCTTACTTTGAATTCATCTCTTTTGTCCATGTTTGGACCAAGGCTACAATGAGGTCTGGAGCCGAGTGGTCCTGACAGAACCCAAACTGGGGATCAGTCAGCAGGTTGTTGGTGTAACTGCTGCTTGATAGCACTGTTGATGACACCTTCCGTCACCTCCAGTGGGTCTGGGTTCCCGGTGGGACAGGCCATACCCAAGGACCATAATGGAGGAGTCTGACATATTGGCTGCTAAGTATGATTCTGTGTTGCTTGACTAGTCTATGGAACAGATTTCCCCAATTTGACACAAACACCATGAGAAGGACTTTGCAGAATTGACTGAGCTGGATGTGTCTTTGTGGTATCTGCATCTAGTCCCTAGGTGGATGGACCACTTGGCATCAAATCTGACCCTTTGATGTCACTACATAACAAAGACTAATGTGTTGGATATTAGAAAGCTACACAAACTGGAGAAGAGTATTTGAGGAAACTGTATCCAGTCAAAAAATCCTTTAGAATGATTCTCCTTTCTTGCAATAAGTTTCCAGCTTTTAAAATGGTTTGCCTTCAGCTTATTATTTTAAAAATGCTACTTTAATTTTTTTTAAAATTGAGAACGTCACTGGAGTGTTAATTAAAAAGCTACACTTCGTACTGTGTCTTGGCAGAACAATTAAACACATACTTTGGTTCTGTCTTCACAAAGGAGGACACAAATAACTTCCCAGAAATGTTAGGCAACCAAGGGTCTAATGAAAGGGAGGAAATGAAAGAAATCAGTATTAGTAAAGAAATAGTGCTAGGAAAATTAATGGGGTTAAAGGTTGACAAATCCCCAGGGCCTGATAATCTACACCCCAGTGTACTAAAGGAAGTGGCCCTGGAAATAGTGGATGCGTTGGTGGTCATATTCCAAAATTCTATAGACTTTGGAGCAGTCCCAGCAGATTGTAGGGTAACAAATGTAAGCTCACTATTTAAAAAAGGAGGGAGCGAAGAAACAGGGAACTCCAGACCAGTTACCCTTACATCTGTAGTGGGGAAAATGCTAGAGTCTATTATAAAGGATGTGATAGCAGAACACCTGGAAAGCATAAACGGGATTGGGCAAAGTCAGCATGAGTTTATGAAAGGGAAATCATGCTGAACAAACCTACTGGTGTTTTTTGAGGATGTAACTAGTAGAATAGATAAGGGAGAACCAGTGGATGTGGTGTATTTGGATTTTCAGAAGGCTTTTGATAAGGTCCCACATAAGAGGTTAGTGTGCAAAATTAAAGCACATAGGATTGGGGGGTAATATACTGGCATGGATTGAGAATTGGTTGAAAGACAGGAAATGGAGAGTAGGAACAAACGGGTCTTTTTCCGGGTGGCAGGCAGTGACTAGTGGGGTACCGCAGGGATCAGTGCTTGGGCCCCAGCTATTCACAATATATATTAATGACTTGGGTAAGTGAACTAACTGTAACATTTCCACGTTTGCAGATGACACAAAGCTGGGGGGGAATGTGAGCTGTGAGGAGGATGCAAAGAGGCTCCAATGTGATTTGGACATGTTGGGTGAGTGGGCAAATGCATGGTAGATGCAGTAAAATGTGGATAAATGTGAGGTTATCCACTTTGGTTGTTCAAACAGAAAGGCAAATTATTATCTGGATGGTGATAGATTGGGAAAGGGGGAGGTGCAACGAGACCTGGGTGTCCTTGTACATCAGTCGCTGAAAGCAAGCATTCAGGTGCAGCAAGCAATTAGGAAGACAAATGGTATAATGGACTTCATTGCAAGAGGATTCGAGTACAGGAGTAAGGATATCTTACTGCAGTTATACAGGGCCCTGGTGTGACCATATCTGGAGTATTGTGTGCAGTTTTGGTCTCCTTAACTGAGGAAGGATGTTCTTGCCATGGAAGGAGTGCAAAGAAGATTTACTAAGCTGATTCCTGGGATGGCAGGATTGACGTATGAATAGAGATTGGGTCGACTAGGCCTATATTCACTAGAGTTTAGAAGAATGAGAGGGGATCTCATAGAAACTCATAAAATTCTAACAGGACTAGACAGGCTAGATGCAGGGAAGATGTTCCCGATGGCTGGGGTGTCCAGAACCAGGGGTCACAGTTTCAGGATATGGGGTATGCCATTTAGAACCGAGACGAGGAGAAATTTCTTCACTCAGAGGCTGGTGAACCTGTGGAATTCTCTACCGCAGAAGGCAGTGGAGGGCAAGTCATTAAATATATTCAAGAAGGAGATAGATATATTTCTTAATGCCAAAGGGATCAAGGGATATGGGGGAAAAATGGGAACAGGGTACCGAATTAGGCAATCAGCCATGATCTTTTTTGAATGGCGGAGCAGGCCCGAAGGGCTGAATGGCCTACTCCTGCTCCTATTTTCTATGTTTCTATGTCTTAAATGTAGGTTTAAGTGTATTGGGGCCAGCTGCTGCTTTGGGTTACACATTGTCTTTTCGAGGGCCTTGAGGTTGAATTCACACTGATGGGATCTTTTTTTCTCTCTCTCTTGTGTCTCACCCATAAGGGCACCCTATGCAAAATATTTTTGAGGAAGTCTCAACTCAAATCCAAAGTATAAACTGTCCAAATAAGTGTGTTTCCTCATGTAATATTGCTTGGCTCTTTGGTGTGTGATCTATTGGAAGACTCACAGAACTACAAGTAATATCCAAAGAAAACATGGGTTTTATTACACTTTAACTAGAACAAATACAGATACAAACAGCTACTGCACGAGCTACATCTAAACACATGCTCTGTTGGGCTTCACCCACAACTGACTGGTCATATGTGACATGACATCACTTCCTCCAGTGATCTTCATTTTCAGCTCCTTAAGGTGGGCCGCTCTTAAGGTCATCCCACACCACTTCCCTCCCTTTTCTAAAGATAAAAATATAGGTACAATAAACAATAAGCAATGATTTTGCAGTTCGGACTAACTATATATGATGAAAACAAAATGTTATTTATAGATAAGCAAATTTAACACTCCCTAAAAGGTAGAGGAGGTTTGCTTATTCGTCCCATGAACATGTCATCGTGAACCCCTTCCCAGATCTGAGCTCGTCTTGAGGATTCCTCTGAGACTCAGCTCTCTGGTTGGCACGTTCTTCCTCTGTGCTCGTAGCCTCTGTACGTTCATCTTCAGTCTTTGGCTTGTATGTGTCTGCAATGCTACAGGGTTGTCACATTGGTGTTGTCGTAAATTTCTCTGACCTGAATTAAATTCCCTCTGAGAGTCGCACCATTGGGTGTCTGGGCCTCATATGATCTGGGCTGGTCACATATCCTAGCAACCTCTGCAGGATACCACATTCCCAGTGCATGATTGAAGACTCTGAGCCAATTCTGGTCCTGCTTGCTGTTGTGCGATGCCTTTTTCTTTCCTTTTTTAGACGGAAGTATATCCTTTTCTGTGGAAAACTTCGAGAGATGATGACTGGGCAGGGTAGTTCTTACCTGCCTTCCAAACATCAACTCTGCAGACGATGGTAAGCCCATGTCCGATGGAGTAGCTCAGAGGTGCAGCATCGCAACCTTGAGATCTTGTCCTGTTGGCCTACACTTTCAAATTAGTAATGTGATGGTGTGCACCATGTGCTCAGCCATGTCTTTGGACTTTGGATAATGCAGCGATGATGTCCCACCCGGCACACACATCTTGGAATGGTCTTCCTGCAAATTGTGGCCCATTATCAGAGATGATTTTTTTCTGGCACATCAAATCAGCTGAACAGAGCACTGACCATATCAGCAACCACTGCACATGACGTATCTCGCAGCTGCCTGATGATCAGAAACTTTTTATTTTATTTTTTTATTTTTTATTTATTTAGAGATACAGCACTGAAACAGGCCCTTCGGCCTAACAACTCTGTGCCGACCATCAACCACCCATTTATACTAATCCTATACTAATTCCATATTCCTACCACATCCCCATCTGTCCCTATATTTCCCTACCACCTACCTATACTAGGGGCAATTTATAATGGCCAATTTACCTATCAACCTGCAAGTCTTTGGCATGTGGGAGGAAACCGGAGCACCCAGAGGAAACCCACACAGACACAGGGAGAACTTGCAAACTCCACACAGGCAGTACCCAGAATTGAACCCGGGTCGCTGGAGCTGTGAGGCTGCGGTGCTAACCACTGCGCCACTGTGCCGCCCTGAACTTGCTGAAGTAATCCATAACAAGGAGCAATTATCACCTTAATTGTGAAATAAATCTGTGCCAATCCTTGCCCAAAGATGCGGCGGTGTTTTAATAGTTTCTTCGGTTGATTTGGCTGACAACGTTGACATGCCTCACAGGATTTCACCATCTTCTCAACATCACTGTTGATTTCTGGCCAGTAGTGTGTCAAAACCACACCTGCCAAATTGAAACATATTAATTTTGTCATATGGAACAATATTTGAACTTTTACTGGACATTTAACATAACCTGTTTAAAAAGACCACAGAGCTGAACGGTTGAAACATGGCTGCACATTTGCATTCTGAGACAGTTGCATTAAGAGGCAATGGGAGTGTTCCCTGATTCAATAAGCGAATGGGTTTGGTCAATAGAGATGATCAAAAGACATTGAGAGCCATGTTGTCTGTGTAAGAGCCCCATCACTCCACCTCCACCGCTCCCCCTCCCCCCCCCCACCCCCCACAACCGAGTGTGGCTAATAAGCTTTGGAGAATCAACAATCCTCGCAAGTGATGCTGTTTCAAACAAAGAGCTGGTCACATGACTAACATGCTGGACAGCCTGGGAATTGATTGAATTGTGCCTCACAGAAAGGTTTGGGGCAGACTGCAATCGAACTGCAAGAAGAAAGCACCCCTCTCACTCTGTCTCTCTCTCCAGCAAAGTTCCAGGGACCCACGGAAGCAACTTAAGCCTCAAGATGGAGGACTTTGTCAGCCTTCTGGTACCAGCGAAACAAGTTTGAATGTGTTCACTGAGCCCCAATGAGAACTGCAAGATTTAACTCCAATCAAGGCCTTTACATCCAAACTGAAGACAATAACTGATTTCCATTTACTACTCCAAACCCCCCCATCTTTATTCTTTCTCCCCCTCTGTATCTATTTGTGTGTGTGTCTATCATGTATGCATGCTAGTGTGATTGTGTCGCATATTTTTAGTAACTTTAACGGAGTTAGAGTGTTAAGGTTAATAAACTTATACCTTTCTCGTTTAAACCTGAGAAAGCCTGTCTGATTGGTTCGTTTACAATTATAATTAGAGAACAATGAACAAGGACTCACTGAGGTGAAGCTAAAACACTGTGTTTTAAAGGTTAAAACCTGTTACAGCCAAACCAGGAAAGGGGCGAGAAGGGAGCCTGAGATCCCTTCCTCGCCTGGTCGTTAACAGTAGACAGTCTCTCTGACAAGGCATCTGGTACATTCGATTCCCAAATGCCCTTGATGCAGTTGGGTTAGAATATCATCACACAGAGCTTTGGGTATCAGGACTTGTTTCCCTTTGAAAATCACTGCTGTGATATACCGAGCTCGTCTTGAAATGGCTAGACAGAGCATAGATGTTTGGTTACTTCCTGTATGGTGTCAGGCCATTCTTCTGCAATCACTGTCCACAACAACGATAAGGTAGGGTCATGTGTCATCTCATCTCTTAGTTACTCTCATTTGTGAGGTCCAAAACTCATGAGGTTGACCTGGAGGACCTCCTCAATCTCAGTATCTGAACTGTGGATACATAAATATAACGAGACATCAGCATCTTTATCGTCCAAAGGACTGCCACTGACCTCATCTCCTCTGGAGATCTTCCCTCTATGGCTTCCAACCTCATAGTCCCACAACCCCGGACAGCACGCTTCTACCTCCTTCCCAAAATCCACAAACGGGACTGTCCCGGCAGACCCATTGTGTCAGCCTGCTCCTGCCCCACTGAACTTATTTCTTCCTATCTAGACTCTATCTTTTCTCCGCTGGTCCAGTCTCTTCCCACCTACATCCGTGACTCTTCTGACGCCCTACGTCATTTTGACAATTTCCAGTTTCCTGGTCCCAACCGCCTCCTCTTCACTATGGACGTCCAATCGCTCTACACCTCCATCCCCCACCAGGATGGTTTGAGGGCTCTCCGTTTCTTCCTGGAACAGAGGCCCAACCAGTCCCCATCCACCACCACCCTCCTCCGCCTGGCTGAACTTGTTCTCACATTGAACAACTTCTCCTTCAACTCCACGCACTTCCTTCAAGTAAAAGGTGTCGCTATGGGTACCCGCATGGGTCCTAGTTATGCCTGCCTTTTTGTGGGATATGTCGAGTATTCTTTGTTCCAGTCCTACTCAGGCCCCCTCCCCCAACTCTTTTTCCGGTACATTGATGACTGTATCGGTGCCGTTTCCTGCTCCCGCCCCGAACTAGAAAACTTTATCAACATTGCTTCCAATTTCCACCCTTCTCTCACCTTTACATGGTCCATCTCTGACACTTCCCTTCCCTTCCTCGACTTCTCTGCTCCATCTCTGGGGATAGGTTGTCTACGAATATCCATGATAAGCCCACCGACTCCCACAGCTACCTCGACTACACTTCTTCACACCCTACCCCCTGTAAGGACTCCATTCCATTCTCCCAGTTTCTCCGTCTCCGACGCATCTGCTCTGATGATGCTACCTTCCATGACGGTGCTTCTGATATCACCCCCTCTTTCCTCAACCGAGGATTTCCCCCCACTATGGTTGACAGGGCCCTCAACCGTGTCCGACCCATTCCCCGCACCTCTACCCTCACCCCTTCCCCTCCCTCCCAGAACCGTGACAGGGTTCCCCTTGTCCTCACTTTTCATCCCACCAGCCTCCATATCCAAAGGATTATCCTCCGCCATTTTCGCCACCTCCAGCGTGATGCCACTACCAGTCGCATCTTCCCCTCCCTTCCCCTGTCAGCATTCCGAAGGGATCGTTCCCTCCGCGACACCCTGGTCCACTCCTCCATTACCCCCACCACCTCGTTTCCGTCCCAGGGCACCTTCCCCTGCAATCGCAGGAGGTGTAATACCTGCCCTTTAACCTCCCCTCTCCTCACTATCCCAGGCCCCAAACACTCCTTTCAGGTGAAGCAGCGATTTACTTGTACTTCTTTCAATGTAGTATACTGTATTCACTGCTCACAATGTGGTCTCCTCTACATTGGGGAGACCAAGCGCAGACTGGGTGAACGCTTTGCGGAACATCTCCGCTCAGTCTGCAAACAGGACCCTGAGCTTCCGGTTGCTTGCCATTTCAACACTCCCCCCTGCTCTCATGCTCACATCTCTGTCCTGGGATTGCTGCAGTGTTCCAGTGAACATCAACGCAAGCTCAAGGAACAGCATCTCATCTATCGATTAAGCGCACTACAGCCTGCCGGACTGAACATTGAGTTCAATAATTTCAGAGCATGACAGCCCCCCATTTTACTTTCATTTTTAGTTATTTTTTCTTCCTTTTTTTTACATTCTTTACTATCTTTTTTTGCATTTATTTCATTTCATCTTGGTTTGTTCAGTTTGCTTACCCACTTTTTTTTTCAGGTTTTTTTTCAGGTTTGCACTTGCTGCTGTTCAATATTCAGTGTATTTACACCTAATCTGTACTAATGCTTTGTCTTTCAACACACCATTAACATATTGTTTGCCTTTGCTCCATGACCTTTTGGTCAGCTATGTGGCCTGGTCCAATCTGCACCTTCTCCTTTGTTATCTCTTGCCCCACCCCCACCTCACTTGCTTATAATCTGTGAATTTTCTAATATTTGTCAGTTCCGAAGAAGGGTCACTGACCCGAAACGTTAACTCTGCTTCTCTTTCCACAGATGCTGCCAGACCTGCTGAGTGATTCCAGCATTTCTTGTTTTTGTTTCAGATTTCCAGCATCCGCAGTATTTTGCTTTTATTATCAGCATCTTTATTCTGCTTAGGCAATCTGTTCAGGATGTCTGATGTGACCATTTTGGTGGCCTCTGCATTTTGTGCAATTGTGTGGATTGGGGAGATGGTGAGGGTGGCCCCCCTGCATATTTAAATGAGCCACTGCGCTCAAGATTGTGGTGGTGTGGAGGCGTGCGGCCGCACGTGCAGGCCGCCATTTTTTTCACCCTCCGCCGCGCCTGGCAGCGGGAAAATAAAATCCAGCCCGATAACCCATTCTGACAATTTGCTCCCTGTGAAGTCGCAATATTGAGCTTTTTGGCTTAGGAGCCACCCATGAAGCAAAAAAATGGGAAAGCTAGAACTGTAATGGCTTCAGCTACTGCTTTTCAAATCTTTCGACCTGCTGCCAGTTAGGTGAAAGCTCCAATAAAAACAAGAAATGCTGGAACCACTCAGCAGGTCTGGCAGCATCTGTGAAAAGAGAAGCAGAATTAACGGTTCGGGTCAGTGACCCTTCTTCAGAACTGACAAATATTAGAAAAGTCACAGGTTATAAGCACGTCATGACAGTGCTTCTGATATGACCTCCTTTTTCCTCAACCGAGGATTCCCCCCCACTATGGTTGACAGGGCCCTCAACTGTGTCCGGCCCATTCCCCGCACCTCTACCCTCACCCCTTCCCCTCCCTCCCAGAACCGTGACAGGGTTCCCCTTGTCCTCACTTTCCACCCCATCAGCCTCCATATCCAAAGGATCATCCTCCGCCATTTCCGCCTCCAGCATGAGGCCACTACCAGTCGCATCTTCCCCTCCCTTCCCGTTGTCAGCATTCCGAAGGGATCGTTCCTTCCGCGACACCCTGGTCCACTCCTCCATTACCCCCACCACCTTGTCCCCGTCCCATGGCACCTTCCCCTGCAATCGCAGGAGGTGTAATACCTGCCCATTTACCTCCTCTCTCCTCACTATCCCAGGCCCCAAACACTCCTTTCAGGTGAAGCAGCGATTTACTTGTACTTCTTTCAATGTAGTATACTGTATTCACTGCTCACAATGTGGTCTCCTCTACATTGGGGAGACCAAGCGCAGACTGGGTGACCGCTTTGCGGAACAGCTTCGCTCAGTCCGCAAGCAGGACCCTGAGCTTCCGGTTGCTTGCCATTTCAACACTCCCCCCTGCTCTCATGCTCACATCTCTGTCCTGGGATTGCTGCAGTGTTCCAGTGAACATCAATGCAAGCTCGAGGAACAGCATCTCATCGACCGATTAGGCACACTACAGCCTGCCGGACTGAACATTGAGTTCAATAATTTCAGAGCATGACAACTCCCCATTTTACTTTCATTTTTAGTTATTTTTTCTTCCTTTTTTTAACATTCTTTTTTTACATTTTTTACAATTTTTTTTGCATTTATTTCATTTCATCTTAGTTTGTTCAGTTTGCTTACCCACTGTTTTTTTTTCAGGTTTGCACTTGCTGCTGTTCAATATTCAGTGCATTAACACCTAATCTGTACTAATGCTTTGTCTTTCAACACACCATTAACATATTGTTTGCCTTTGCTCCATGACCTTTTGGTCAGCTATGTGGCCTGGTCCAATCTACACCTTCTCCTTTGTTATCTCTTGCCCCACCCCACCTCACTTGCTTATAACCTGTGACTTTTCTAATATTTGTCAGTTCCGAAGAAGGGTCACTGACCCGAAACGTTAACTCTGCTTCTCTTTTCACAGATGCTGCTGAGTGGTTCCAGCATTTCTTGTTTTTATTTCAGATTTCCAGCATTCGCAGTATTTTGCATTTATTTTCGGTGAAAGCTCCGGTGTCCTGGCAAATTTCCTACTTTACTCATAGAGTTTCAACATCTCCTGGAGACCTGTCTGTAGTCTAGCTGTCTGTAGTGTTTTGACTACTGCCCAGTTCCTTCAGCCACCCCAGGCCAGCAGCCTGTTATTCTTTGGTTGTTCTTTGTTGGTGTGTTCTTCAGGAAACAATCAATGTTTCCATGATGTAATTTTTGGTGGTCTTCGCAAAAAAAATCCCAAACTTTGCCATCATGTAATATTCCTTCTCCCTTTGGTGTGTGATCTATTTTAAGATTCACAGGACTACAAGCAATATCCAAAGGAAACAGGGTTTTCATTATACTTTAACTAGAACATATACATACAAACAGTTACTGCACAAGCTACATCTAAACACATCTTGCTGTCGGGCTCCGCTCACAACTGACTGGTCATGTGTGACACAACATCACTTCTTCCAGTGACTTTCACTTATAGCTCCTTCAGGTAGCTCGCTCTGAAGGTCAT
This sequence comes from Heterodontus francisci, assembly GCF_036365525.1. Lineage (NCBI taxonomy): Eukaryota > Metazoa > Chordata > Chondrichthyes > Heterodontiformes > Heterodontidae > Heterodontus > Heterodontus francisci. Next base: position 46,514,544 of record NC_090375.1, read on the forward strand.
CCCACAATAGTTCAGATATCACCTTTATAAAGCTCTGGTTAGGCCACAACTATTGTGTCCAGTTGATGAACTTAGAGCTTGGCGATGAACTTAGAGCTTGGATTAGTACTTGGAACTATGATGTTGTTGCTATTACAGAGACTTGGTTGAGGGAAGGGCAGGATTGGCAGCTAAATGTTCTAGGATTTAGAAGATTCAGGCGGGATAGAGGGGGATGTAAAAGGGGTGGGGGAGTTGCATTACATGTTGAGGAGAATATCATAGCTGTACTGCAGGAGGACACCTTGGAGGAGTCGTGCAGCGAGGCAATATGGGTGGAGCTGTCACAATGTTGGGGATTTTCTACATGCCTCCCAACAGCCAGCGGGAGGTAGAGGAGCAGATATGTAGACAGATTTTGGAAAGATGTAAAGGTAACAGGGTTGTAGTGGTGGGTGATTTTAACTTCCCCTATATTGACTGGGACTCACTTCGTGCTAGGGGCTTAGATGGGGCAGAATTTGTAAGGAGCATCCAGGAGGGCTTCTTGAAACAATATGTCGGTAGTCCAACTAGGGATGGGGCCATACTGGACCTGGTATTGGGGAATGAGCCCGGCCAGGTGGTCGAAGTTTCAGTAGGGGAGCATTTCGGGAACAGTGACCATAATTCCATAAGTTTTAAGGTACTTGTGGATAAGGATAAGAGTGGTCCCCGGGTGAAGGTGCTAAATTGGGGGAAGGCTAATTATAACAATATTATGCAGGAACTGAAGAATTTAGATTGGGGGCGGCTGTTTGAGGGTAAATCAACATCTGACATGTGGGAGTCTTTCAAATGTCAGTTGATTAGAATCCAGGACCAGCATGTTCCTGTGAGGAAGAAGGATGTGTTTGGCAAGTTTCGGGAACCTTGGATAATGCGGGATATTGTGAGCCTAGTCAAAAAGAAAAAGGAAGCATTCGTAAGGGCTGAAAGGCTAGGAACAGACGAATCCCTTGAGGAATAGAAAGACAGTAGGAAGGAACTTAAGCAAGGAGTCAGGAGGGCAAAAAGGGGTCATGAAAATTCATTGGCAAACAGGATTAAGGATAATCCCAAGGCTTTTTATACATATATAAAGAGCAAGAGGGTAACCAGGGAAAGGGTTGGCCCACAAGAACAGAGAAGGGAATCTACGTGTGGAGACAGAGGAAATGGGTGAGGTACTAAATGAGTACTTTGCATCAGTATTCACCAAAGAGAAGGACTTGGTGGATGATGAGCCTAGGGAAGGGAGTGCAGATAGTCTCAGTCATCTCATTATCAAAAAGGAGGAGGTGTTGGGTGTCTTGCAAAGCATTAAGGTAGATAAGTCCCCAGGGCCTGATGGGATCTACCCCAGAATACTGAGGGAGGCAAGGGAAGATATTGCTGGGGCCTTGACAGAAATCTTTGCATCCTCATTGGCTACAGGTGAGGTCCCAGAGGACTGGAGAATAGCCAATGTTGTTCCTTTGTTTAAGAAGGGTAGCAAGGATAATCCAGGAAGTTATAGGCCGGTGAGCCTTACATCAGTGGTAGGGAAATTATTAGAGAGGATTCTTCGGGAGAGGATTTACTCCCATTTGGAAACAAATGGACTTATTAGCGAGAGGCAGCATGGTTTTGTGAAGGGGAGGTCGTGTCTCACTAATTTGATTGAGTTTTTTGAGGAAGTGACAAAGATGACTGATGAAGGAAGGGCAGTGGATGTTATCTATATGGACTTCAGTAAAGCCTTTGACAAGGTCCCTCATGACAGACTGGTACAAAAGGTAATGTCACACGGGATCAGAGGTGAGCTGGCAAGATGGATACAGAACTGGCTCGGTCATAGAAGACAGAGGGTAGCAGTGGAAGGGTGCTTTTTTGAATGGAGGGATGTGACTAGTGGTGTTCTGCAGGGATCAGTGCTCGGACATTTGCTCTTTGTAGTATATATAAATGATTTGGAGGAAAATGTAGCTGGTCTGATTAGTAAGTTTGCAGACGACACAAAGGTTGGTGGAGTTACGGACAGTGATGAGGATTGTCAGAGGATACAGCAGGATATAGATCTGTTGGAGACTTGGGTGGAGAAATGGCAGATGGAGTTTAATCCGGACAAATGTGAGATAATGCATTTTGGAAGATCTAATGCAGGTGGGAAGTATACAGTAAATGGCAGAACCCTTAGGAGTATTGACAGGCAGAGAGATCTGGGCGTACAGGTCCACAGGTCACTGAAAGTGGCAACGCAGGTGGATAAGGTAGTCAAGAAGGCATACGGCATGCTTGCCTTCATCGGTCGGGGCATAGAGTATAAAAATTGGCAAGTCATGCTGCAGCTGTACAGAACTTTAGTTAGGCCACACTTAGAATATTGATGCAATTCTGGTCGCCACACTACCAGAAGGACGTGGAGGCTTTGGAGAGGGTACAGAAGAGGTTTACCAGGATGTTGCCTGGTCTGGAGGGCATTAGCTATGAGGAGAGGTTGGATAAACTCGGATTGTTTTCACTGGAACGACGGAGGTGGAGGGGTGACATGATAGAGGTTTACAAAGTTATGAGCGGCATGGACAGAGTGGATAGTCAGAAGCTTTTTCCCAGGGTGGAAGAGTCAGTTACTAGGGGACATAGGTTTAAGGTGAGAGGGGCAAAGTTTAGAGGGGCGGTGCGAGGCAAGTTCTTTACACAGAGGGTGGTGAGTGCCTGGAACCTGCTGCCGGGGGAGATGGTGGAAGCAGGTACGATAATGACGTTTAAGAGGCAAATACATGAATAGGATGGGAATAGAGGGATATGGTCCCCGGATGTGCAGAAGGTTTTAGTTTAGGCAGGCATCAAGATCGGCGCAGGCTTGGAGGGCTGAATGGCCTGTTCCTGTGCTGTTCTTTGTTCTTTGTTCTGCTCTCCACACTTTAGTAAGCATATGAGGTTCCTTGAGAGGGTGCAGAGGAGATTTGTTAGAATGGTTCCAGGGATGAGGAATATTAGCTACAAGCTGGAATTGTTCCCCTTGGAGCAAAGGAGATTGAACGAAGATTTGATAAAGGTGTACAAAATTATGACTGGTTTAGATAAAGTAGCCAAAGGAAAGCTGTTCCCATTAGTTGATGTTACAAGAACAAGAGGGCACAGGTTTAAGTGTTTTGGGCAAGAGATGCAGGGGGGATGTGAGGATGAACTTTTTAATGCAGCAAGAGGTAAAAACCTCGAAATTTCTGCCATGAGGGTGATGGAACCGGAGACGATGAATGTTTTCAAAAGGAAATTGATTGGGCACGTGAGGGAAATAAACTTGCAGGGCTATGGGGATAGAGCAGGGGAATGGGGCACTGATTGGATTGCTCTACAGAGAGCTGGCATGGACTTGATGGTGATGTCTGAGGTGTTGTGGGACGACCTTATGAGCGGACCACCTTAAGGAGCCTCCTTCTGTGCCAGAATGTCTCTGTAACACTACTCTATGACAGAGGGGAGCTGAGGAATTTTTATTTTACACAGCAAGTTGTTATGAACTGCCTGAAAGGGTGCTGGAAGCAGTTTCAATATTATCTTTAAAAAGGGAATTGGATATTTACTTAAAAATGAAACATTTGCAGGGCAATGGGGAAAGAGCAGGAGAGTGGGACCAATTGTAAAGCTCTTTCATAGGCACAATAAGCTGAATGGCCTCGTTCTGTGATGTATGATTCTATAATTCAATGATTTTATGGTAAGGGGACATCAACTCTCTTTTCAATAGGATAGCAAGCAAATTAAAAAATGGAAGGGAAGGTAGACTGGGAATAATTTGGAAAAAGGCTATTCTGTGCTATTTGATTTTGGGGGAGCTGTTACATGAGGTGTGCCTTAGATGTTCTCTTGGGTGCAGTGGTACTGGTTACTCCTGTAAGTGATCAAAAAATCTCATATTTAAGAATGTGCTCATACTGCCCAATATGTAACTGCACAATAAACTAACCTGAGGTGTAACAATGCAATCCCCTTATGATTTGAAATGGTTATTGTGTGCTTCACACATGCACTGCTCCAATATTCCAGCACGTTGGTGTTTCTCAGCTCAATATGAATCATTAAACTGCTTTATTTTACAGACAGCAAGTGAAGATACTGAGCAATAGCTGTAAATGAACCTTTCTTACTTTACTCAACTTCATTTATTTAATTAGCAAGAATGAGGTAATGAAAGTATTAAACCATATACACTGTTTCTTTTGTGGACGGTCTTACTTGTTTATAGTCTTACCTCTCTGTATAGACAATTTCTGACTGCAGCAACTGACCTGTGTCTTAGGTTTAAACTCAAGGTTAAGGCATGACCTTTACTATTTAAAAGATGAGTCGGTACCCATATATTTCTTTTCGATTTTTCTTTCTTTGGATTCCCAAGTGGAAAGGTAACCATCCCAGCAGTAGACACCTCACATATACTGGATTCACATAAATCAAATCACCCCCACTATAAGACACGTGGATGTTTTTTGTTACACTGTGTGAAAGAAGAATTGATGAAAGTTTTTGGTCAATGTGGAAACATTTGCAATTAAACCTCAACACTTATCTAAACAACCCCTCCCCCTGCTTCAGGTCTCAAAGGTTGCAGCCTCTGGCATTTTAAACTTGTTCAAATGGACTTTGTTTTAAAACACACCACTTAATCATAACTCATCACAGAGTCCTTTCTGTGAAAAAAGCGCCAAAATATGACGGGGCCGTTTAAGTTGCCTTCACCAGCTAACTGAGCATGGCCACTTTCTAGAAAGGGTCAGTGGATGGTGATCTGGAGCAAAATCTCTTGCTTATTTTTCTCCTCCTAGCCTCGGCTAATTGTTTCACTTTAATTGCTTCAATTGGCTGTGGTACAGCTGATGCAACACAAACATATGAACATACAAATTAGGAGCAGGAGTAGGCCATTTGGTCCCTTCAAGCCTACTCCGCCATTTAGTAAGATCATGGGTGATCTGATTTTGGCTTCAACTCCACTTTCTCACCTACCCCTGAAAACTATGATTTGAACCTGGATCTTCCTGATCTATGTGATGGTGCCGTTACCCAATAGATAAAAGGTTCTTAAGGAGCCTGGTTATCAATAGAAATTTAGATAAATAAAATAATTTTAAAAAAAGAAAAATATTGAATTGAGAACAGGGCCTATACCTTGTATACTCTTCACACCAACAATCATAAATATAGCCATATGTTCCTGTTATTTAGATTCAAATGTAAATCCTTTTATTGCTAGTGCTTAATAAACCCTTGGCCAATGTTGCATTTTGGTGCTGTTCCACACTTTAAAAATTTATCTGCATGGTTATTCCCTCTCCCCCATCGGTCTGGGTCCTCGATTGCAAATGGAAAAACAATTGGATCAGGATTTTGCAGTCAGCGGTGAAGTGACGGTGCTTCTAGTGATCTAGTGATCTTTCTGGCCTGGATTTCTTCTTTACCAATGTTGATTTCATTCTGCTGTCAGCTAAAGGGAATCTCTGCCATCAAGCAACAATTATGTCATCAAGCAGGTTAAGCAATCAATCACATTGAAGAATTCTCACAGAAAGCCAACCAGGAAATAAAAAAGCACTGATTGATTATCCTTCACATTTAATAATTTTATACAGAGTAAAATAAAGATTGGGACATTCACTTGGGATTAACATTTTTGAAAAAAAATCTATGAAATTTTGTATCATAAATTTGACATTCCACAAATATAAAATTAGTTTTTTCTGGTCTGGAGAGTTTAGTTTTTAGTTTAGTTTAGAGATACAGCACTGAAACAGGCCCTTCGGCCCACCGAGTCTGTGCCGACCATCAACCACCCATTTATACTAATCCTACACTAATCCCATATTCCTACCACATCCCCACCTGTCCCTATATTTCCCTACCACCTACCTATACTAGGGGCAATTTATAATGGCCAATTTACCTACCAACCTGCAAGTCTTTTGGCTTGTGGGAGGAAACCGGAGCACCCGGAGAAAACCCACGCAGACACAGGCAGTACCCAGAATTGAACCCGGATCGCTGGGGCTGTGAGGCTGCGGTGCTAACCACAGAGGTGGCTCATGTGACATGTGCTGTGGATAAAGGGGAGCTCGTTGATATACTGTACTTGAATTTCCAGAAGGCATGTGACAAAATACCACATAAAAGGTTATTGCACAAAGGAGGAGCTCATGGTGTAGGAGGTAACATATTAGTACGGATAGAAGATTGGCTGGCTGGCAGAAAACAGAGGGTATGCATAAATGGGTCCTTTTCTGATTTGGCAGGATGTGATGAGTGGAGTCCTGCAGGGGTCTGTGCTGGGGCCTCAACTTTTTACAATTTTTGTCAATGACTTAGATGAGGGGAGCGATGGCATGGTAGCTAAATATGCAGATGACTCAAAGATAGGTAGGAAAGTATGTTTTGATAAGGCTATAAGGAGGTTGCAGACCGACATACATGGATTGAGTGAGTGGGCAAAAGTCTGGCAGATGGAGTATAATGTGGGAAAATGTGAAGTTGTTCACTTTGGCAGGAAGAATAAAGAAGCAGAGTATTACTTAAATGGAGAGTAACTGCAGAATTCCGAAGTGCAGAGGGATGTAGGTGTTCTAGTCCATGAGTCACACAAAGTTAGTATGCAGGTACATCAAGTAATAAAGAAGGCTAATAGAATGCTATCCTTTATTATGAGAGGAATTGAAAATAAAAGTAAGGATGTTATGCTTCAGTTATACAGGGCATTGGTGAGACCACATCTTGAATACTGTGTACAGTTTTGGTCTCCTTATTTATGGAAGGATGTAAATGCGTTGGAGGTGGTTCAGAAGAGGTTTACTAAATTGATACCTGGAATAAACGGGTTGTGTTATAAGGAAAGGTTGGATAGACTGGGCTTGTTTTCACTGGAGTTTAGAAGTGTGGGGAGACTTGATTGAAGTTTATAAAATCCTGAACAGTCTTGACAACGAGGACGTAGAGAGGATGTTTCCTCTTGTGGGTGTCCAGAACTAATGGGCACTGTTTTAAAATCAGGGGTCGCCCTTTTAGGACAGAGATGAAGAGACATTTTTTCTCTCAGAGGGTTGTGCAATTTTGGAACTCTCTGCCTCAGAAGGTGGTGGAGGCGGTGTCATTGAATATTTTTAAGGCGGAGGTAGATAGATTCTTATTAGGCAAGGGATTCAAAGGTTATTGGGGGTAGATGGGAGAGTGGAATTCGAAACACAAACAGATCCGCCTTGATCTTATTGAATGGCGGAGCAGGCTCGAGGGGCTGAATGGTCTACTTCTGCTCCTAATTCGAATGTTCATATATTCAACTTATGACTTAGTATGCTGTTAAAAACCGAATTGCACCTCATTCAGCAAGGCCAAACTTTTTACAGCGAGACTAACAGCAAAGAATAGGAAGTGCACATTAAGTGATTTCAAAGATTTCCAACTGTGAAGACTTCAACACCACCCTCTGTGGAGGAATGGGGAATCACTAAGAGCAATGTCTGGATTTCCGCATTTAACTGTGCATGTGCAGATGTCAGAAGTTGCTATCAGTTTTGCAAATACAATGACGGTGATTGCTGACAGTTACGCTGTCATTACAACCACAAAAACCAGGCCTTGGTTTAATTTATTGTTCCCTGATATAGCAAAGTGCACAGACAGGGGAATTTGGAAACTTCTGTAAACTCATGACACAGTAGGAAAGCAACCCATCATGTCAGAATAATGGAGGTTGTAAGGTGAGTTTTGCTCCATTACATGAGGTGTGCTCAGGGTGAACTCCATGGTAGGTTAGAATGTTTATGGTTTGTGGAAGAAATGAACTTCATGAAGCATTTTACCACCATGATTACTGACATTCCTAAGCCAATCTATTCCTTTCTAGTTTCTCTCGACAGCCCTACATTATAATGGGGTCAGTTATCTTCTGCCTTGTGTCCCATGTGCACCTCTTTCTGAGGTGCGATGTGGAGGAGAAAGGGGAAGGGACTGGGTATCTCTCCCCTCAGCACATAACATGAATTTCCTGGGGTATTCCCAAGCAGAGAGTTTCCACATTCAAATGCCACCCTAAGTGGCAACAAAACATCTGCTTAGAAGGAACTGAGAAACCAACTCTCCCACTGAAACTGATCCTTTCAATATGCACCCAGCCCCTTCAGACTGGAGTATCTCAAAAGGGATTGCCAGAAACTTGCAACAACAAGTACATAGGAACACAGGAATATAGGAGCAGGAGTAGGCCATTCAGCCCATCAGGCCTGCTCCGCCATTCATTACGATTATGGCTGATCATTCCTTTTTCAATGCCTTTTTCCCACCGGATCTCCATATTCCTTTATGTCACTAGTATTAAGAATTCAGTCAATCTCTACTTTAAACATACTCAATGACTGAGCTTCCACAGCCCTCTGGGGTACAGAATTCCAAAGATTCACAACCCTCTGAGTAAAGAAATTTCTCCTCATCTTTGTCCTGAGTGGCTTCCCCTTATTTTGAAATTTTGTCCCCTGGTTCTAGACTCCCCAACCAGGGGAAACATCTTAGCTGCATCTACCCTGTCTATCCCTTTAAGTAGTTTGTAGGTTTCAATGCGACCACCTCTCATTCTTCGAAACTCTAGAGAATACAGGCCCCGTTTCCCCAAACTCTCTTCATCGGATAGTCCCGACATCCCAGGAACAAGTCTGGTGAACTTTTATTGCACTCCCTCTATGGCAATAATATCCTTCCTAAGGTAAAGGGACCAAAACTGCACACAGTACTCAGAATGCGGTGTAACCAAATTTCTATACATTTGAAGCAAGACTTCACTACTCCTGTACTCAAATCCTCTTGTGATAAAGGCTAACATACCATTAGCCTTTTTAACTGCTTGCTGCACCTGCATGGTAGCTTTCCGTGAATTATTGACAAGGACACCCAGATCTGTTTGTACATCTACACTTTCTAGTCTCTTACCATTTAAGAAATACTCTACACATCTATTCCTCCTACCAAAGTGGATAACCTCATATTTTTCCACATTATATTCCATCTGCCATGTTCTTGCCCAATCACTAAGTCTGTCCAAATCCCCTTGAAGCTGCTTTGAATCTTCCTCACAACACACATTCCCACCAAGTTCTGTGTCATCCGCGAGCTTGGAAATATTACATTTGGTCCCAACATCCAAATCATTGATATATATTGTGAACAGCAGAGGCCCAAGTTCTGCTTCTTGTGCAACCCCACTAGTCACAGCCTGCCAATGCGAGAATAAACCATTTATTCCTCCTCTGTTTTCTGCCTGTTAATCAATCCTTAATCCATGCTAGTATTATCACCTCCTATCCCATGTCCTTTAATTTTGCTAACTAACTTCCTGCGGGGGACTTTATCAAAGGCCTTCTGAAAATCCAAGTATACCACTTCCACCGACTCCCCTTTATCAATTGTCCCCTTTGTCAGTAACATCCTCAAAAAACTCCAACTGGTTTGTCAAACATGATTTCCCATTCATAAATCCATGTTGACTCTTTCCAATCAGATCAGTATTATCCAAGTGTCCATTTATCACATCCTTTAGAATAGATTCTAACATTTTCCCTACTACTGATGTCAGGCTAACAGGTCTGTAGCTCCTTGTTTTCTCTCTCCCTCCCTTCTTATTTAGTGGGGTGACATTTGCTACCTTCCAATCTGCAGGAACCCTTCCAGAATCTGTAGAATTTTGGAAGATGATCACCAATGCATCCACTATCTCCATAGCTACCTCTTTCAAAATTCTGGGATGTAGAATATCAGGTCCTGGGGACTTATCAGCCTTCTGCCCCATTAATTTCTCCAATACAACCTTCTTACTAATACTAATTTCTTTCAATTCCTCATTCGCCCTAATCCCTTGGATTTGTAATTCTGGGAGATTTCTTGCATCTTCCTCAGTGAAGACAGACACAAAGTAATCGTGTAGCTTCTCTACCACTTCTCTATTCCCCATTATAAATTCTCCTGACTCTGCCTGTAATGGACCCACATTTGTCTTACCCAAACCTTTCCTTTTTATGTACCTATGGTAGTTTTTACAGTCCATTTTTATGTTTTTTGCTGCTTTACATTCATATTCTAGTCTCCCTTTCTTTATCAGTTTCTTGGTCCTGCTTTGCTGCATTCTAAAATCCCCCCAATTGTCAGGTTTACTACTATTTTTGGCAACTTTATAGGCCTTTACGTTTAATCCTATACAATCCTTAACTTACTTTATTAGCCACGGTTGACTGTCTTTACTTTTGGGGTTTTTTGTGCCTTGAAGGAATGTATCGTTGCTGTAAACTGTGTAATAATTATTTGAAGACCAGCCATTGTCTATGCATTGTCATACCTTTTAATGTATTTTCCCAATCCACCTCAGCCAATTTGCCCCTCATACCTTCATAATTTCCTTTGTTCAAATTTAACACCCTGGCTTCAGATTGAACTACCTCACTTACAAACGTAATGTAAAATTCTATTATATTATGGTTACTCATCCCAAAAGGTTCTTTTACAACAAGATTATTAATTAGCCCTTTCTCATTACATAAAAGTAGATCTAAAATAGCCTGTAATCACGTCGGTTTCTCAACATACTGCTCTAGAAAACCATCCCTAACACATTACAGAAACTCGCCCTCTACAGCATTAGTGCTCATTAGTCTATGTGCAGATTGAAGTCACCCATAATTACTGTATTACCCATGCTACATGCTTCTCCAATATCCTGATTAATACCATGCCCCACACTACCACTACTGGTTGGTGGCCTATAAACAACTCCTACCAATGTTTGCTGCCCCTTGCTGTTTCTTATCTCAACCCAAACAGATTCCACATTTTGTTCTTCCAATCTGAGATCCTCCCTTACTAATGTACTGATCCCATCTCTTATTATCAGTGCAACACCACCTCCTTTTACTTTTTTTCCTGTCCTTCCTAAATGTCAAATATTCTAGAATATTCAGTTTCCAGTCTTGGTCACTCTGTAGCCACGTTTCTGTAATGGCAATTAGATCATACCCATTTACCTCTATTTGTACCTTTAAATCATCTACCTTGTTGGGAATGCTGTGTGCATTCAGGTAGAGTGCCCTTAACCTTGTCTTCTTGACATTATTCTGCATTCGAAACCGAGTTGATGCTTGCCTTTGTTTCACCTGCCTTCTAATGTTGCTTGCTACTTTTCTACCTCCTGTTACCAGCTTTACTTCCTTCCAATTTGAACTACCCCTCAGGTTCCCATCCCCCTGAAAAGCTAGTTTAAACCATCCCCGACAGCACCAGCAAATCTCGCTGTGAGGATATTAGTTCCGGTCCTGTTAAAGTGTAGCCCATCTATCTTGTACAGGTCCCACCTACCCTAGAACCGGTCCCAAAGCCTCAGAAATCTGATGCCCTCCCTCCTACACCAATTCTCCAGCCAAGTGTTCAATCGATCATTCCTCCTATTCCTATTCTCACTAGCACGTGGCACTGGGAGTAATCCTGAGATTACTGCACTTGAGATCCTGTTTTTCAATTTCCTTCCTAACTCCCTAAAATCTGCTTTCAGGACCTCATCCCTTTTCCTACCTATGTCATTAGTACTAATGTGGACCATGACCTCTGGCTGTTCACCCTCCCCCAGATGAATGCCCTGCTACTGCTCCATGACATCCTTGACCCTGACGCCAGGGAGGCACACATCATCTTGGAGTCATGTTTACTGCCACAGAAATGCCTCTCTGATCCCCTGACTATCGAATCCCATATTACTATTGCTCTTCCACTCTTCTTCTTCCCCTCCTGTGCAGCTGAGCCACCCGTGGTGCCACTGACTTTGCTCTGGCTACACTCCTCTGAGGAACCATCACCCTCACCAATATCCAAATGGAAACCTGATTAGCAAGCAAGATAGACCAGGGGACCGCTGCACTGCCTGTCTGATTCTCTTAGACTGCCTGGTGGTCACCCATTCCCTCTCTGCCTACATGCTCCTAACCTGCAGTGTGACCACCTCCCTAAATGTGCTATCCATGTAGTCCTCTGCCTCACGGCTGCACAGCAGTGACTCCAGCTGCCGCTCGAGTTCCGAAACCCAGAGCTCAGGCTTCGGCAGTCTGTGACACTTCCTGCAGATCTGTTCGTCTAGGACACATTCCACTTGGCCGAGCTGACCTGTCATACCATAACTTTAAAAACTATTTATTACGATTAGAAGTGGAATAACTTACCAGTTACTCACCAATAAGCTTCTTCCCCTGGACCGAAGAGCGAGACAGCTACTGGAGGCTGAAAAAGGTAGAAGAAGAAAGAAAAAGAAAGAAAGGAGCCCCTCCCTCACTGAACTCCCTCACACACCAAACCCCCCACTTTACACTCTGTGCACTCAAAGCAGCTGTCAGTGCAGACAAATTTATTTTCTCTCTTAATTTATAGTTCCCCTCCTTACTGAACTCCCTCACTTACCAAACTCCCTTCTTCACTCTCTGTATCCTCCAGCAGCACTCAGTGTAGACAAGCAACACTGAGTCCCCTGAGCTTATGCTCCCTGAAAACAATGCTGTCAGCTCTCTACGGCTCTGCTGGAGCTCAGAAACCAGTTTAATCTAGCTACCTAATTAACTAGCTACAGCTACTCTGAGAGCTTGTTTAAAACTGTAAGAAACCTCACTTACTTAACTTAAACAGTAATTTCAATTAATTGCTAAATGTAAACAAAACAAAACAAAAAAGCAAGGAAGTTACACTAAACCTTTCTAAGGGTCTTACCGCTCTTCTGCTGAGGAATGATTGAGAGATGGTTACACCTCCCTTTGTAAAGCTCTTGTTAGGCCCCAACTAGAGTATTATGTGCAGTTCTGGTCACCACACATTAGGAAGGATGTAGGGTCCTTGAGAGGATGCAGAGGAGATTTATCAGAATAGTTCCAGGGATGGGGAATTTTCGTTACAAGGATAGGTTGGAAAAGTTGGAGTTGTTCTCCCTGGAGCAAAGGAGATTGAGGGAGTTTTAATAGAGGTGTACAAGATTATGACAGGTTTAGATAAGTTAGACAAGGAAAAACTGTTCTCATTAATTAATGGTACAAGGCCTAGGAGACACAGGTTAAAGGTTTTGGGCAACAGATGCAGGGGAATGTGAGGAAGCACTTTTTTAAGCAATGTGTGGTAATGACCTGGAACTCGTTGCCCACAGTGTGGTGAATGTGAATACAATCAATGATTTCAAAAAGAAATTGGACAGTCACTTGAAGGAAATACACTTGGAGGGCTATGGCGTCAAGCAGGGGAGTGAGACTGAATGGATTGCTCTGTGGCGAGCCAGCATGGGGCCAAATGGCCTCCTTCTTTGCCATAAATGATTCTATGACATCCAAACAAGTAGTTGCATTACTATTATTTTAACAAGGAGGATTAGTGGGTTTGAGTTCATTTGGATGTTGTTTTTGGAAAGATGCCAGATTGACTCAAATATTAAATATCTATCTATATAATTTAAAATGTTAGTTTGGTATGCACTTCCTGCCTGCACAATTTCAGTTTCTATTGTTACATTTTTGTCATACCAGTGTAATTTTCTCTCTATGAACCTGTATGTCCAGTTATACTGGGTTTTTGCTTTTCAAACTCCTGACCCTTTGTGCAACCTGACCATTCAGTCCCCATAAGTCATTCAAATTGCTTTGTGAAATGTTTTTCATCTACTCTTTATTTCTCAGTACTAGAAATTTGTATTATTTAAAATAAGGATTTAAGTAAAATAAAAATTAAAATGATATATTTCATAATAATATCATTACATTTATCTATCGAATTGCATTTTCTTGCAAGATTTAATTGAATACCTCAACAACTCACAAAAGCCTCAGATTTAATTTGATATTTGTACCAAGGTTGTGCCTTCATTAGTTGAATTTGGATTGAGTTTGGGTGAATGAAACGTGCCTAATTTCCAATGATTCATTCTGGCATCCATTCTGATGGAACATTTTTCTTCAGCTTCTAACATTCTCTGCTAAGCAGCTTTTCTTCAAATAACTATGAAAACCAAAGGGACATATTTCAATTCTTTATTGACATAAAATTTATGTTGTGTGTTTTTTTAAAAACACTGAGCACCAAGTCAATGGAAAGTAAAATCAGGTAGTGTATAAAATGGGTGACTAATCTAATCTCATCAGTTTGCCCACTGAAATTAATCCTATGGCTTTTGTTTGTTCTATATACTATATACCAACTGTGCAACAGCCCCAACAAACAAATTTCTCTGCAGCACCTGTGGAAGAGCCTGTCACTCCAGAATTGGCCTTTATAGCCACTCCAGGCGCTGCTTCACAAACCACTGACCACCTCCAGGCGCGTATCCATTGTCTCTCGAGATAAGGAGGCCCAAAAGAAAAGAATATACTTAAGAAAGTGTATGAAGCTGAGGAAGAGAGAGATGAGCAGAGATTGAGGTCAGAGAATGAGATAGGCTGTGAGTGAGAAGGGGTGAGCTGGAGAGAGAGACTCTGACATTCAATGGTTTGGAAAGGCTTAAATGAATCTCTATGGGTGCATGGGGTGATGAATCAGAATTCCTTTGAGAGGAGCTTCCAGCTTTATGCCTATTTATGTTCCATCTTAGATTCTGCAAGAAGTCCAGAAGGGTTTAAGATGCACGTAGCCAGATAATGCACAGTCATGCAACAGATGGCTTTAGGCCAGGATAATATCATTTATCCTAAATTGCATCACTTCTGCTCATTTAATTTATTCCATGTTAATAGGCCAACAGTGGAGGAAGCTGATTCTGGAATCTTAAAGGTTAATTGCCATGTTTTACTATGCTGTTATGTAGAGACTTAAGAAGTTAATTTCCTTGGGAAATCTCTTGATTGTCTGGTATAATATTGTTGTTTAGACCATTATTCTAAGTGTTTTGCTGCTCTTCTGCTGAGGGATGATTGAGAGATGGCTGCACCTCCCTTCCCTGACAGAAATTGACCCCCTTATTACCTCCCATGTGAAAATGTTATTCTTTATTTTAGAGGCTCCAATCCTCACCTGAAAGTGTCCCCCAAGACTTTTTTTTTTGTCCCAGAGGCTTTCCTAAACTATACAGTTAGGCTGCAACTTGTCATTATTGCATTTAGTTCTTGGCTACTTGTTTATTTCTAGGGGCAGCAGGTGACTTCAGCAAGGTCAGTTAGTTTGCTGTCTAGTCTTGCATAATTCAAGTATTTAAAGCCACATTTGCCAGGGCAGCCCAGTTCATTACATTTGACACAGGAACAAAATAATTCAGTGAGCAGGCCATTAATTTTCATTGGATCGCTG
Source organism: Heterodontus francisci (assembly GCF_036365525.1). Lineage (NCBI taxonomy): Eukaryota > Metazoa > Chordata > Chondrichthyes > Heterodontiformes > Heterodontidae > Heterodontus > Heterodontus francisci. The sequence continues at coordinate 46,529,844 of NC_090375.1, forward strand.
AGTTTCTTTGAGTGCTTGGGGCTCCAGATTGGACTCAAAAGACCATTCAAGTCCCTTTTGTCAACACACATAATAATGTCAACTGAAAGAGACTTCACTACTTTAATGTTCAATTAGTGTACAACTACAGGCACATGTTTCTGTAATTCAATGTCCAATATGCAGAGAGCTGCAATGATTCATTTATCTTTCATCAGTTTAGTGTCCCTGCACAGAATGAAGGAAAAGGCATTGGCTGGCTTATTGAAGGCAATGAGTATCCAACTCTAGCATAGCTGCGAACATTGAAGAGAAGGACCACTAGTGAGGTGAAGATACTCTACAACAAGGCACACATCCATATTCAAAGGTAAAACTGAGCAGGCCAATGATATGTTAAAGGGACGATTTAGGTTTCTAATAGGTTCAGGGGCCCTTCAGTAAAGCTCCCAATGTTGTATCACAAGTTGTAGCGGCCTGCTGTGCCTTCCACAATTTGCTCCTCAGAAGGGCCTGGAAATTAAGATTCCTCGCATGGAGATAGAATCAGAAGCTGAATCCCCCGAGACCGCTAGACATGAGGATGATGCAGTAGGATCACAGACAGCTGATGGGAGAGAGTTGCGAGACAAATTAATCAGAGACTTTCAGTAACGTGTGATCCGATTATAATTATACAGCATTTGCAATAACTAGGTTGCACCATATAATTTGCAAGTACAGCCCTTCAGAACACTTCATCATCGTTAAAAGTTGAAGTTCCAAGTCCCCAAGCATCTTTTTCAGATCCAGTGCAAGTTTTGTTTTCAACAGAAAAAATCATAAATGTCATAATACTATTTTTAATAATAACATTCATATAAAAGTTCTGGAGCTTTATATAACTGCAAAGTTAATTACAGTCACCATTTGTACTACACTTGTGGCTTTTTGTTTTTCATTGCTGGCACTGCAGCACCATCACTGGCAGCATTATGCCATGACAGGTTTACATTGGCTGTTTCCATTATAAACATGGATCTAGAGATTTATGATAGAATTATAAAAATAAGCTCAGAATGAGAGACTTTAAGATGGAGACTGAATTATGTCTGCATGTCCTGGTCCAATTATTCCCCGTTCTGAAGGCATCACTTGACTTTGCCTTTTTGCAACACCACAACAGATCAATTTGGTAATATGTTTTCCAACGTTCTGCTGAATACTGTTGAAAATAAGGGGTAATTTTGCACACTTTACACTGCTATCAGGCATCCTTGTCCACTAGCAGAAAATATTTGAAAGTACAGGCATGTGTTGCCCACAATGTTCTGAACATCATTGCAATACAGGCTTGTAAAATTCTGCCATTAAAAATGTATGCATCTGCAGGTGCACTTTTCTGCAAGTCAATGCCCAGGATGCAGGAAGCTGCAATGATTAATTTATCTTTTGGCAGTTTCACATCCACTGCACAGAATGAAGGAATAGGCACCAGCTGGCCTCTAGGAGACAATGAGTATCCAACACTTTCGAGTTCCGAAGAAGGGTCACTGACCCGAAATGTTAACTCTGCTTCTCTCTCCACAGATGCTGCCAGACCTGCTGAGTATTTCCAGCATTTCTTGTTTTTATTTCAGAGTATCCAACACTACTGTCGCTGTCCCCTTTTGAAAGTTATTATTGAATCTGCTTCCTCACTTTCATGCAGTGCATTTCCGATCATAACAATTCATTGCATAAAAAAGTTTTTTCTTCTCTCACCTCTCAGATATGCATTGTGCACTCCTTTGCTATTTGACTGAGGTAATACTCCATCTGTACAGACTAGATTTGTATTCCTTGGAGTATAGAAGATTAAGGAATGTCAAAATTGAGCTGCTTGGATGATTAAAAGATTTGATAGAAATAAACAATTTCCTCAGGTCATCCAGAACAAGCTGGGGAGGGGGAGGGGTGCTGGGGGTGGGGGAATAACCATAATATAAGAGCTAGGCTGCTCGGGGTGATGTCAGGAAGCATTTCTTCACACAAAAGGTAGTGGAAATCTGGAATTCTATCTAAAAAAAGATGTAAGGTGAGTTCAATTCAAATTTTCAAAACTAGGATTGCTAGATTTTTATTATGCATGTTTTTAAGGGTTACAGAATCAAGGCAGATAGATGGAATTAATATAAAGATTAACCATGATCTTATTAAATGGTGGTACAGTCTTGGGGATTGAATAGCCTTCTCTTGTGTCTACATTCATATGTTCCTTAGTGCTTTACTCTGCTTATTCTCCCTTAAATAGGTTGGGCGGAGTGCAAGTTGCACATGTTCATAAATGATAATGGTTTCAGTAACGCTGAAATATTGGGAGCATCATCAGTAAACGACAGTCAGGGTAACATAATATATAATGTAATCTTAGGTTGTTATCTGAGAGATTTACTTGATTGCATTTCGGAGTCAGAAAGAAATTTCAGTTTCTCTTTGGTATTTGTCTATGTAAATTTATCTCTCAGAAGAAATTAAGTTGAATTGACTCTATGGCTATGCAAATTACACATGGTATGTTTGTTTCCAGTGATTGAGGGGTCTAGAACAAGACACCATAGTAATAGGATTAAATGTAAGAAAGAGAGCAAGAGAAAGATAAATATTTTTATACAGAGAGCTGAAAGACTATAGGCTGGATTTTGAAAGCCTGGTGGGAGCAACAGTAATTGCATGCGCGATTTGAAGATCACGTTCTTGGAGGTCGGCACTGGGTCCCACCGCCTCTGGAACGCAAAGCAATTTTTAAAGGGACGCTGGGAGGGAGGGAATGAGAAGTGCAAATGCCTCCAGTTAATTGGCTGTTGAGCTCATTGAGGATCTCATTGAAAGGTCTGTCAAGAGCAATTTGTAAGTTTCAATAGAAGGGCATGGAGAAAACACCATGTCTGGAACATGCCAGGGTGTAGAAATTGTGAACAATGTGGGGGGGGGGGGCATGACGGATACTGGAAGGGCTCATTACTAGAATGCAGAGGCCCACAATAAAGCTCAGCTGCTTCAAAAGTGCCACAGAATAGCCACTGCTGGAACTAAAAGACTTGCATTTGTCAGTGGTGAGTGGCAGGAATCCGAAGAGGGACATGAGGCCACTGGCATCACTTGGGCAGCTGGGGTTGGTAGGGGAAGACCTCGTGAGTGAATGAACCCCAGCTGAAGGAGGTCAGATGGGAATAGGCTACTCTGATATTGGACAGAGCAGCCAGGATGAGCATCCTCCTTGACGACAGGAGGCCAGAGGAGCACAACGGGGCTGCAAGGGGAAGAAGCTGCTACACAACACATCGGGTGTATTGCCCAAGAGTCAGTCACCTACAAATGACAGAGCGCCAGTGCTGTGGGAGGCAGTGCCTATCTAGGCAATTGGTTGCGGACATTTGTGCTCTAATCCACAATGATCTGAGGCCTCGTGGCCCCCATGGCAGTCCCTTACATGTAGCCATCAAGGTCACCATCACCTTGAATTTCTATGCAACCAGGTCATTCCAGGAATCAGCTGTGGACCTAGGTAGCATCTCGTAATCGACAGCTTATCATGCCATCATGAAGTGATTTATGACTTTAACCGCATGTAGGGATTAAATCAAATCAAGCATACATCCCATTGAGTCTCCTTCAATTAAGTTCAAACTAGACAGATTCATACAGACACCTGTTTGGGTCTGAAGAACTGAACTAGTCTTCCCTCAAAGAAAGAAAACTAACAGAGAATATTACTGTCTTTTGGATAACCTATTTTTAAAAATAATTATAGCTAAGTCTTAAATATCCCGGATATTATAAGGGTCTGGAAAACTCTCTTCAATAAGTATCTCCCCAATTAAGGAGAGACAAAGAGGGGGGTTCTTGTAGTTGTATACAGAATGCTGCGATTTATTAACTTTTATATATTTATTAAAGAATTGAACATGCAATACACTTTAAGTGGCTAAGTATACTACAACATCAAAGATTACTAAGAGATGTAAAACATAATCTTATTTCTAAAATAGAATCCAAAAGTTTAACCTTGACAGTGTTACAGCAAATTATCTTAGAATATCTATCAAAATTCAAAGTAAACTGTTACCTTAAATTCCCCGAGTAAGCTTCCTGCTTAACAAGACAAAACGCTCTCATTTAAAAGCAGAATTCTCTTGTCATGCAGTCAACCATTCTTACCATAGGTTGAGAAGCATTGATGAGGAATTCAATTCTTCTGGTTTTTCGATTCAAAACTCTCATGTTTATACTGTTCCTAATCTATCATCTCATCTTTTAGAATGTAGGTGTTACCTTTCTTATGTGTTTTTCCTGCTTTTGTGATCCATATATGGTTATATCATTCCCACTGAATTTATTCGCTGAGAATTCCCTTCTCTTGAAATTGTGAGCTTTTATCTGGTCAAAATGTTTGTAATTGGGTTTACATGGCATCTGTTTTTGTAAGTACCATTTTATTTTGTGATTAATCATCTGGATGGTCCTTTGATGGAACCTTGTACCATCCTCTTAAGTCAGTCTGTCTATATCACCAACACAATCAACTAATTAAGGTTATAGTTATCAGGAAAGACCACATATAGCATGTCTCGGTGTGTTTTATCTTCTAATTCCATTGTAATTGAGACCTTGGAATGGATTTTTTAACTTAAAAGGTGTTTCTGGTTCACATTCTATTGTAACAGGGATGTTTATGGATTTTTAACTCTGCCCTTAAAAGGGAATTTCAGTGAGTCTTGAAAACTGACCATTTATTTAATGTTTAATTCTAAAAGATATAATGTATTAATTATATCTAAATTCTACCTAATTAAGCCTATTATACCTTTGTTTCATCACAATCAGACAGGTCACATTGCCATATTCAGGAGGGCAGGGATATACCTCCACTTTGGCACAGATGGGCCAGCATAGGCACAGAGGGCTTGGACTTTGCTGCCATCGCTGGACTCCCTCAGGTTCAGGGTGTCATCAGTTGCACATAAATAGCCATCAAGGCATCAACAGATCAGCCAGTCAGATTCCTGAACGGAAAGAGCTACCACTCATAATGTTCAGCTGGTCTGACCACAGGAAGCAAATCTTGTAGGTCTACACTTGGTTCCTGGGCAGCTGTCATGACTCCTTTATCTTGCGAGAGTCCCAGGTGTCGCAGCTCTTCAGGCTATCATCCAGACTCCGTGGGTGACTGCTGGGAGATAAGGGTTATCTCCCAAAGAGATTCCTTTTGGCACCCGTCCGAAACCCAGACATGGATGCAGAGAGGCACTGGAGCCATCTCCTAATATAGACTGGCATTGAACATCTTGAAGACATGCTTCCATTGCCTTGACTGGTCAGCTGGTGCCCTCCAGTACAAGCCAGCCAGCGTATCTTGTGTTGTGGTTGTCTGCTGCGCCTGCACAACATTACAATACAAAGAAGCCTGGAGCTGGATGAAGAGGAGGGGCTGGAATGCCACTCAACCTCAGAGGAGGACTATGAGGAGGAAGAAAAGGATGAAGAAGAGGAGGAAGGGCTCGCTCAAGAATTGGACGATGACCAGGAAGTGTCTGACATCCAATGATGCCGTCCCAGACCTCAGGGTGGCATGGCCACCAAGGACCATGCTGATTGAGCAGCATTTCACCTGATCGCCCCGAGTCTTTGCGGCTGATGACCCCAAAACTCACTTTCCAGCATAGAGAGCTATCATACCACTATGACCCATATTTGCGAGGTCACATTACCAGCCATGAGCATACAGATTGAGGGTTCCACCACCAACATTCTCTGACATCTCAGGGCATGGAAATATAACATTTCCAGAACCCCACGTTTCCCCCTCTCTCCCACTACCCACCCCACAATGCTACAGCCTCCTTCTGACATGAAACATCAATAATGCACATATCAGACTGATAACACAAACAAGTGATAGTGTGATGATGACAAAGGATCAGACAAATGTGGAGAACAGCACCCAGGTGACCCATTAAGTGAAATCAATGGCGTGTCTCCTTCCTTCCTCGAACACTTCTATGGGGTGCGGTCAATTTGGCAGAGGATGAGGTGGAGGCAGCTTGCTTCCTACTCTGCCTCTGGCTCAGATGCACGTGGCTCCTCCATAGGCTGCCGCACCTACTTCATTGCAGGAGCTGCCTCTGTCACTCTGTCACAGCACCTTGGCACACAGATGGTTCTGGAGTTGGAGCGGCGAGGGGTCAAAGGGTGAAGCTAGCGCCCCCTGAGGGGTGGCCCCTTCACCTTCTGCTTCGACTGTCTCAGCCCTTCCCTGACACCCTTGAATACTGGATGAGGCCACCGACTGGGACTCAGCTGGCATCCATTTCAAGCACCTCTGTGCCATCAGCGACATTGAGTGGTCTACGCTACAGAGAGTTTCACTCTTTCTGTTCGTACCAACATGCAACTCCTGCAATCAGCATTGTGCTGCATATGTCTCTACAAGAGGTTGCTCAATCTTTCAATAGAGGAGCTCATGTGATCGAATCCCTGAGTCATAATAGAGCACATGTGCTGTGTGGACTCCTCCATTGCCTACCCATGGTTCCTCAAGGCCTCAGGGAGCTCTGACAAATGGGAAATTATATTCCTTCAGTTCTCAAGGAAGACTCTCCTTGCTTGTGACACCCGAGGCTGAACATCTTCACCCAGCGAAGCATTGCTGTGTTTGTCCTCTGTTCTCCAAAGGGGATTGCACACAACTGAATCTGCCTCACCCTCCTCCTCCTGCTCACGCATGATGTGAGGTTCACCCAGTGCTCCCCTTTCTACACTAATCTTGGCCCAACTGACATGATTGTGTCTGTGCTGGTGGAAAATGCCAAGGAAAATATGACAGTGTTTGTTCTGTGGAATCTCCCTCCGCACAGGATGTTGGCACCAATTGGGCAGGTGCACTCAGCTCCCTCTCTTTAATTGGCCCTGTGGGAAACACAAGAATGTGGAAATTGAGGACTCGTCCCACTCAACAGGTGCCCCAGCACAACCATCCCTTTAGATGACAGTGGTCAAAGATCTACAGCACGCATTAGGCAGGAGTCTCCTCCATGCCCTTCACCTCAAGATTAAGCTATACAATTAACCTGCTGCTCTCAGCCTCCTGTCTCGCCATCCCCTACTGACTACCTCAGCGATCTCCAGCATCACTTCCTCCATTGGAGTCAAATTGTGCAGGTGGGCCACACCATTGAATGAGTGCTGTGAGCTCTCTTCTTCTGCAGGATTAGAGAAGAATCATTCCCTCATCTCTTCCAACATTGCATACACCTGGGCTAATGTGCCCCTCTTTGATTAACCCGTCTGAATGGTGCCCAAATGTGTGGGTGGCTGCTGTCTCAGTGTTACAACTGGACACTTGATCTGACAATATTAGGGAGAACTATGGACTTTCTGTGAGGTCAGTTCATATGCATACTGGTGTTTACAGTGTTGGTGACCAATTCACTGGCCACTCACCTTACCAGATCGCAACAAGTCATTGAACCTCTTCCGACGCAGGCCTGCATCCTTCTGGTGAGTCCCTGGCTGCTGACCTTTGTCACCACCTCTTGGTCCAGAGACCTATGCCCTCTTGGTCTCTCTAGGTGGATTTGTCTGTCCGGAAGCTGGGAAAAACACGTCTCTCCTCTCTGCCACTGCATCCGTCAACGCCTCAAGAGAGGTATCTGAAAATTGGAGTACCACCTGGGAATGCATGCCAGCATTGACCCTCTGATCTCCCTGCTGCTCCATACCTGCAGACAATGGCAAGCCCAGTCATCACTTGCCTTTTAAAATCGCCCTCTGTAACTCGGTCCAGCCTCGGGGTGTTAGGTTCCTAACCCCAGAATGAAATTTCAGCCCCATGTAAATATTTGGGACTGGTTGCATAGAATTACATTGAATATACAGCATAGAAACAGGCCATTCAGCCCAACCAGTCCATTCCAGCATTCATGTTCCATTCAAGCTTCCTCACATATTTCCTTATCTATCTCTCAGCATAACCAGCTGTTCTCTTCTCTCTCCTACACTTACCTAGTCTCCCTTTAAATGCATCTCTACTATTTGCATTTGACTGAGTATGGCATCAAGGAGCCTTAGCAAAACTGGAGTCAATAGGAATCAGGGGAAACTCTCCGCTGGTTCGAGTCATACCTAGCACAAAGAAAGATGGTTGTGGTTGTTGGAGGTCAATCATCTCAGCCCCAGGACATCACTGCAAGAGTTCCTCAGGGTAGTATCCTAGGCCCAACCATCTTCAGTTGCTTCATCAATGACCTTCCTTCAATCATAAGGTCAGAAGTGGGATGTTTGCTGATAGTTGCACAATGTTCAGCACCATTCGCAACTGCTCAGATAATGAAGCAGTCCCTATAGAAATGCAGCAAGACCTGGACAATATCCAGGCTTGAGCTGATAAGTGGCAAGTAACATTCGTGCCACACAATTGCCAGGCAATGATCATCTCCAACAAGAGAGAATCTAACCATCTCCCCTTGACATTCAATGGCTTTGCCATTGCTGAATCCCCTTCTATCAACATTCTTGGGGTTACCATTGACCAGAAACTGAACTGGAGTAGCCATATAAATACCGTGGCTAAAAGAGCAGATCTGAGGCTAGTAATCCTGCAGCGCGTAACTCACCTCCTGACTTCCCAAAGCCTGTCCACCATCTACAAGGCACAAGTCCGGAGTGCGATGGAATATTCTCCACTTGTCTGGATGGGTGCAGCTCCAACAACACTCAAGAAGCTTGACACCATCCAGAACAAAGCAGCCCGCTTGATTGGCACACCATCCACAAACATTCACTCCCTCCACCACCGATGCACCGTGGCAGCAGTGTGTACCATCTACAAGATGCACTGCAGCAACGCACCAAGGCTCCTTAGACAGCACCTTCCAAACCCGTGACCTCTACCAACTAGAAGGACAAGGGCAGCAAATGCATGGGATCCCCATTACCTGCAAGTTCCCCTCCAAGTCACACACCTCATGACTTGGAACTGTCTCTGGGTCAAAATCCTGGTACTGCCTTCCTAACAGCACTGTGGATGTACGTACCCCACTTGGACTGCAGCGGTTCGAGAAAGCAGCTCACCACCACCTTCTCAAGGGAAATTAGGGATGGGCAATAAATGCTGGCCTGGCCAGCGATGCCCGCATCCCATAAATGAATAATAAAAAAAACACTCCCTGTGGTAGCGAGTTCCACATTCCGCTCCGGGTAATGACGTTTCTCCTGAATTCTCTATTTGATTTCTTGGTGACTATCTTATATTGATGTATTCTAGTTCTGTTCTTCCCCACAAGTGCAAACACTCTGGGCTGGATTTTGTTCCCAGCCCAACGTCACGTTCTGTGGTCGTGGTGGTGGGTGGGGAGCGGCAGCGGCCGCCATGCAACCTGATGCCAGATTTGCCGGCCCCTCTGCCTCACTGCGACAGGACCCTGCTTTCCGTATGCTAACTCGATCTTTGCATTAATTTAAATGTAACCCGCAGTGATCTTACCTTCAGTTCCTGATCTTCAGCACAATGAGCGGCACTCACGCACCTTCACTTTCCCGTCCAGGGAAAGCTGGCATCACTGAGGTGGGGAAGGGGTCAACTCTGCACTATGTAGTGTATGGGGGGAAAGGAGTTCAAGAAGGAGTTAGATATAGCTCTTGGGGCGAAAGGGATCAAAGGATATGGGGGGAAAGCGGGAGCAGGTTACTGAGTTGGATGATCAGCCATGATCATAATGAATGGTGAGCCGGCTCGAAGGGTCGAATGGCCTACTCCTGCTCCTTTTTTCTATATTTCTATGAAAGGGGTCAACTCTGCACTATGTAGTGTGTAGGGGGAAGGGGTCAACTCTGTACTATGTAGTATATAGGGGGAGGAAGGGGTCAACTCTGTATTGTGTGGAGTATAGTGGGTGGAAGGGGTCAACTCTGCACTATGTAGTGTATAGAGGGGGAAGGGGTCAACTATGCATTATGTTGTGTTGTTTGCAGGGATGGTAGCCTTTTAAAAATGGTGCAAGCACCTGCTCCTTCATCAGGTGACACTGTGAACAGCATCGCCAAGACTGCCCCCACCGCGTGACTGGGGGAGGGTGAGAGTACAGCCGCCATGCATATGCTAAGTAGCCACTAGACGCAACATCATGGCGGCGCAGCAGCAAGGGCCCATGTGTGGCTGCCACTATTTTCACTGGCGGGAGAACAAGATCTAGCCCTCTCTGTCTACTCTATCAAAACCTTTTCTAACTTTAAAGACCTCTATTGGCTTACCCCTCAGTCAATAAGTCACTGACAGCTAACATGCAGGTGCAGCAAGCAGTTAAGAAGACTAATGATATTTTAGACTTTATCGCAAGAGGATTTGAGTACAGGAGTAGTGAAGCCTTGCTTCAATTGTATAGAACCTTGGTTAGACTGCACCTGGAGTATTGTGTGCCGTTTTGGTCCCCTTACCTTAGGAAGGATATTACTGCCATATGGGGAATGCAACGAAGGTTCACCAGACTTGTTCTGGGATGGCGGGACTGTCCTATGAAGAGAGGTTGGAGAAACTGGGCCTGTATTCTCTAGAGTTTTGAAGAATGAGAGTTGATCTCATTGAAACCTACAAAATACTTAAAGGGATAGATGGGTAGATGCAGCTAAAATGTTTCCCCTGGTTGGGGAGTCTAGAACCAAGGGACACAATTTCAAGATAAGGGGGAAACCACTTAGGACAGAGATAAGGAGAAATTTCTTTACTCAGAGGGTTGTGAATCTTTGGAATTCTGTACCCCAGAGGGCTGTGGAAGCTCAGTCATTTAAAGCAGAGATTGACAGATTTCTAAATACAAATGACAGAAGGGAATATAAGGATAATGTGGGGCAAAAGGCATTGAAGTAGATGGTCAGCCATGATCATATTGAATTGTGGGGCAGGCTTGATGGGCTGAATGGCCTACTCCTATGTTACTACCTGTTATCTGTAAGTTTCTGGTTCTTATAGGTACAAGCCCAGCTTGTTCCCAGACAAAAACCTGCAAGCTCAGCTAGCATGTCACAGCCAACACGTCACAAGGACATTTTAACTTGCCATAAACAGGCAGGATCTGATCGGAAAATAGCCAACTGGGAAATGGTCAACTATCTTGCATGTATATTTACAGTCCATTCTAAAGCTGTGATGTACATTTTGCCCAAGGTGAAGAGAAAGATAATGGAGGTGAAATTCCACTAAGAATGCCTGTTTTATTTTCATCATACTCAACAGCCTGTCAACAGATTCACATTCTCAATGTTCCTGTGATCACAGGAAAAAATCAGGCATTTACCAGAATGTCATTAAAAGAAGAATAATTTCAGACTTAAATATTGGCATATAAGAATGACAATTCTTCCAGTTTAGCTTTGTGGTGTTAGAAATTTAGCTGCTCTGATCTGAATGCAAAGGTCAATCATAAACAAAGGTGTAGCCCATAGACGTCAAGACTCACACACACAAACACTCAAGACCAAGGAATCCAACTTATACAACATTCTTCCCAAGCAAGGGTCCCTAAACCCACACAGGAGCAACACAAGATCCCTCTCTCAGCCCAGGCCCCCTAGCCAGTGATATATTTTCCTCTTCTCTCACACAAGTGCTGTAATGCTGGAATACAATTTTACAGATGTCATCGGCCCTCCAGTACTTCACCTGTGGCCATTTGTGAACTGGGAACCCAGATGGTATTTTCAGGAATAGATTTCAGGAATCAGTTCTGATGAAAGGTCACTGACCTAAAACGTTAACTCTGTTTCTCTATCCACAGATGCTTCCAGACCTGTTGAGTATTTCCAGCACTTCCTGTTTTTATTTCAGATTTCCCGCATCTGCAGTATTTTTCTTTTATTATTATGGCAATTTCAGGAAGCTATTTAACGATAAAGTTAATATCTGAGCCCAATCCTGTCTTGCATTTATGTCCACACATGGGAATTTTTTGAGCAGGGGCAACTGACTGGTCATCGGCAGTTGTAATTCTGTTTTAGGATTCCCATTTGCAGTATAATTCCTGACATGCTGCCTGATAATCTGCTTCAGTCAAGTTGGTTGAGGGTTAAATATTGGTCCGGACACCAGAGAGAACTTCTCTACTCTTTGAATAGCGCCATGGGATCAATTATGTCCACCTGACAGGGTAAACTGGGCCTTGGTGTAATAACCAAAAGACAACACCTCCAACATTACAACACTCACTCATTACTGCACTGGAGTACCAGCCTAGATTTTGTGCTCAAGGGCTGAATTTTCAATTGAAGGGGGGGACGAGCAGAGGTGCAGGCGCCCATTGATAATTGTGTTTCTGGAGGGCGTCACTAGGTCCTGACGCCTCCGGAACGTGATGCAATTTTCATAAGGGGGGAGGAAATCGGGAACCTGCTCACCTGCAATTAATGGCCAATTAAGCTAGTCTCAGTAATGGTGCCATGAAACTATCAACGATTGTTGTAAAAACCCATCTGGTTCACGAATGTCCTTGAGGGAAGGAAATCTGCCTTCCTTACCTGATCTGGCCTACATGTCGTTCCAGACCCACAGCAATGTAGTTGACTCTTAATTGCCCTCAAATCACACAGTTGTCAAAGGCAATTAGGAATGTACAACAAATGCTGGTCTTGCCAGTGATGCCCACATCCCATGAAATAATTAAAAAAGCTCCTTGAGGAACTTGTTAATGGGCCAGGGAAGCCTGGAGGCAATTTTCAAATTGAAAATCGCCAAACCTGAACAGTCTGGTGCACGTTAGCGCACAGCTGTCTGGTTCAATGCGGGGAGCTGCAAAGTTTTATTTTTAAAACTGGAAACATTTTTGCCACCAGGGACTTTCCTTGAGATCAGCACTGTACTGTTTGCCTGGCCATTTGGCCGATTCTCTGAGCACTGAGACTTGTGGCCACCCAAATTCCTGCCTCCTTTCTTTTGCAAGGCAGCGACAGGCTGCTGTCTGCCTTTGAGGTTCCTGCTCCAACAGACTTCTCCTGCCTCCTCACAGAGCTAAGAACCACTAATTGGGTGCCGAGTTCCCCTGTGTCCCAATTAGGGCATTAACAATTGAAGATTGTGTCTCATGAGTGATGCAGACATAGCGCAGAGTCAGGATCCAGAAATTATCGGGTGGCAGGTTTGTTGTAGGATTGTCTTAAGAGCGATGTCCCTTTACGAATTCACTGTGCTAATGAGCTAAATACCAGGATGTATTCATGTGACTCAAAGCCAGAATCACTCTGCAACTATAACACCCAGACGAAGGCTCCGTTAATAGTTTGATTTGTATTGTACAGGACAGTTTAGCTATTGATAACCCTGATAGAGATCTTCAACGAAGTGGACTCCATGCATCTTATTTATGTTGCATTAGACAACATAAAGAATTCATTACAGGGTTCCCAACCCTGATTTGAAAATCAAGCCCCAAATCTCTGGAGTGGGGCTTGAACCCACAACCTTCTGACTCAGAGGCAACTGTTAACTAATCTTCAAAGATCACACTCTCTTCCCAAAGCAACACTTGGTGCAGAGCTTTTGTTGCATTAGATTGGCTGTGGCTGGAGTATTATGCACTGTTCTGGTTATCCCATTAGAAGGAAGGGTATAAAAACAATTGAAGAGGAGTAGCATAGATTTACTAGCATATTATGAGGATCTGTACCTTTAAAGCATGCAGGTGATTATGAAAGATCAAAATCATTGAAGTCAGTTATCAAAGTGAGAATAGAAGTTCTGTCTGACAGGATTCAGCTGAGACAGATAGTAACTGAACATTAGTAGCTTTCATCCAGTACCACCTGTTTCGTCTGAGAGATTCAAAAATAGGATTTGAGTTAATTCTTCAATGTTGTCCTGCTTTTTGTGAGTCTGTAAGGACTTTGTGCTAAAATATATCTATCCATCTCTCTCTACCATTATACCTCTGTCTCTGAAATTGCTGGTTTTCTGTATTTCTATGTCTTTGTGTATCTCTATGACCCTGTGTACTTCAACTACACTTCTTCACACCCTGCCTCCTGTAAGGACTCCATTTCATTCTCCCAGTTTCTCCGTCTCTGATGCATCTGCTCTGATGATGCTCCCTTCCAAGACAGCGCTTCTGATATGTCTTCCTTTTTCCTCAACTGAGGATTCCCCCCCACTGTGGTTGACAGGGCCCTCAACCGTGTCCGGCCCATTTCCCGCACCTCTACCCTCACCCCTTTCCCTCCCTCCCAGAACCGCGACAGGGTTCCTCTTGTCCTCACTTTCCACCCCATCAGCCTCCATATCCAAAGGATCATCCTCCGCCATTTCCACCACCTCCAGCGTGATGCCACTACCAAACGCATCTTCCCCTCCCTTCCCCTGTCAGCATTCCGAAGGGATCATTCCCTCCGTGACACTCTGGTCCACTCCTCCATTACCCCCACCACCTCGTCCCCTTCCCATGGCACCTTCCCCTGCAGTCGCAAGAGGTGTAATACCTGCCCATTTACCTCCTCTCTCCTCACTATCCAAGGCCCCAAACACTCCATTCAGGTGAAGCAGCGATTTACTTGTACTTCTTTCAATTTAGTATACTGTATTCGCTGCTCACAATGTAGTCTCCTCTACATTGGGGAGACCAAACGCAGACTGGGTGAACGCTTTGTGGAACACCTCCGCTCAGTCCGCAAGCAGGACCCCGAGCTTCCGGTTGCTTGCCATTTCAACACTACCCCCTGCTCTCATGCTCACATCTCTGTCCTGGGATTGCTGCAGTGTTCCAGTGAACATCAATGCAAGCTCGAGGAACAGCATCTCATTTACCGATCAGGGACACTACAGCCTGCCAGACTGAACATTGAGTTCAATAATTTCAGAGCATGACGGGCTCCATTTTACTTTTATTTTCAGTTATTTTTTTCTTTTTCCTTTATTTTATTTTATTTCATCTTAGTTTGTTCAGTTTGCTTACCCACTGTTTTTCCATGTTTGTACTTGCGGCTGTTCAATTTTCAGTCTGTTAACACCCTATCTGTACTAATGCTTTGTCTTTCAACACACCATTAACATATTGTTTGCCTTTGCTCCATGACCTTCTGGTCAGCTATTCTGTGACCTTGTCCTATTTACACCTTCGCCTTTGTTATCTCTTGCCCCACCCCCACTTTACTTGCTTATAACCTTTTACATTTCTAATATTTGCTAGTTCTGAAGTAGGGTCATTGTTAGCGGGAATGAATCGAGAAGAATCACTCGACACTCAGGTCTGCTCCAATGTCAAACAGTTTATTACGCCAGCGGGGAGCAGGTCACTGGGCTGTCCAGATGCCTCTCCACTGAACAAAGGAAAATCCACAACAGATATACAGTTACTCAGCCCATCCCGGCTGGACATAATCCAATCATAACGGTTATTGATTACATACATTACACATATTACCAATTAGATTACTCATTAGGCATCAGGTGGCTATGTGATCAGCTCATAGCAAGCCCCCTGATCATCTTGTGATGTTTCCCAGACCCCCTTATCAACTATCCTTGAGTCTCCACGATGAATCCTTTTACCTTTATCAAGCTTGCATTCCTGATTGCTTCGGGCAGTCTGCAGTTACACAAAGCAGCTGTCTTATACACTGATATGAGGGGCCCTCCTTAGTCAGGTTAATTGCCTGTGCTAAACAGTACCATGCTCAAGGCTGCGAGCTAACTAACTTGTCCCACAATGCCTTGGGTAAATACTCCATTTTGTAACAATATGTGGCTATACTTTCATCTTATATGTGTATTTATTTAGCTGCATCGGCCACAATTTTTTCCTTCTACAGTCACTGACCTGAAATGTTAACTCTGTTTCTCTCTCCACAGATGCTTCCAGACCTGCTGAGTATTTCCAGCATTTCTTGTTTTTATTTCAGATTTCCAGCATCCGTAGTATTTTGCTTTTAATTTACCTTTATGTCTACTTGGGGGCGATTTTCCGCAGATATTTTAGGCGCTAAAGAACATCCAAATGGGGTCTTAAGCTGAACTGCTAGTTTAGCACAAGACGCCAACTTGGTAAAGGAGTTGAAGCTTGCACTCGGAACAGCTACTCGTTGTATCGTTAAGCAGTTGATGACCATTTAAATTGCCTGTTAGTGCTCATTAATGAGGCTGCACGGCACTTTGACCTAACATCATGAAAGAGAGAGAGAGAGAACAGCGGGAGCAGAGCTTTGAAAAGCGCGCCAAGAAATCGGAAGCCATTTCTCGTGTATAGGCGGAGCGCACACGGGACTGCTGGGTAAGTGAGGTTACATATTTGGGCGGTTGCTTTACCCGAAACACTACTCGCGTGCTGTCTCCCACCCATCCTCCTCCTCTAACCAAAAAAAAAGTTCTGTCCGTCGGATTGATAAGCTAACTAGTTTTGACTTTTTTTTTTTGGTTTTCAGTAGATTTGTTGGGAATTTAGAATAGTGGGAATGGAGGTTAAGGCAGTTGAATATTCCTCCTGCAGAATGTGGGAAGTAAGGGTCACCAAGAGTGTCCCTGCTGACTGCATCTGCGGGAAGTGCACCCAACTCCAGCTCCTCGAGAAACCGCGTTAGGGAACTGGAGCTGGATGAACTTCGGATCATTCGGGAGGCGGAGGGGGTTATTGAGAGGAGTTATAGGGAGGTAGTCACACCTCAGGTAAAAGAAGTAGGTAGCTGGGTTACCGTCAGGGGAAGGAGAGGGAACCAGCAGGCAGTGCAGGGATCCCCTGTGGCCGTTTCCCTCAACAACAGGTATACCGTTTTGGATACTGTTGGGGGGGACGACTTACCAGGGGTAAGCAATGGGGTACAGGTCTCTGGCACAGAGTCTGTCCCTGTTGCTCAGAAGGGAAGGGGGAAGAGGAGCAGAGCATTAGTCATTGGGGACTCCATAGTTAGGGGAACAGATAGGAGGTTCTGTGGGAACAAGAGAGACTCACGGTTGGTGTGTTGCCTCCCAGGTGCCCGGGTTCGTGATGTCTCGGATCGTGTTTTTGGGATCCTTAAGGGGGAGGGGGAGCAGCCCCAAGTCGTGGTCCACATAGGCACCAATGACATAGGTAGGAAGAGAGATGGGGATTTCAGGCAGAAATTCAGGGAGCTAGGATGGAAGCTTAGAGCGAGAACAAACAGAGTTGTTATCTCTGGGTTGTTGCCCGTGCCACGTGCTAGCAAAGCGAGGAATAGGGAGAGAGAGGAGTTGAACACGTGGCTGCAGGGATGGTGTAGGAGGGAGGGTTTTGGTTTCCTGGATAATTGGGGCTCTTTCTGGGGTAGGTGGGACCTCTACAAACAGGATGGTCTTCACCTGAACCAGAGGGGTACCAATATCCTGGGGGGGAGATTTGCTAGTGCTCTTCGGGGGGGTTTAAACTAAATCAGCAGGGGGATGGGAACCTAAATTGTAGTTCCAGTGTACAGGATGTTGAGAGTAGTGAGGTCAGGGATAAGGTTACAAGGACGCAAGAGGGCACTGGCAAGCAAGAACTTGGTTTAAAGTGTGTCTACTTCAACGCCAGGAGCATCCGGAATAAGGTGGGTGAGCTTGCAGCATGGGTTGGTACCTGGGATCTCGATGTAGTGGCCATTTCGGAGACATGGGTAGAGCAGGGACAGGAATGGATGTTGCAGGTTCCGGGATTTAGATGTTTCAGTAAGAACAGAGAAGATGGTAAAAGAGGGGGGGGTGTTGCATTGTTAATCAAGGAGAGTATTACGGTGGCAGAAAGGACGTTTGAGGACTCGTCTACTGAAGTAGTATGGGCCGAGGTTAGAAACAGGAGAGGAGAGGTCACCCTGTTGGGAGTTTTCTATAGACCTCCGAATAGTTCCAGAGATGTAGAGGAAAGGATAGCGAAGATGATTCTCGACAGGAGCGAGAGTAACAGGGTAGTTGTTATGGGGAACTTTAACTTTTCAAATATTGACTGGAAATACTATGGTTCGAGTACTTTAGATGGGTCAGTTTTTGTCCAGTGTGTGCAGGAGGGTTTTCTGACACAGTATGTAGACAGGCCAACCAGGGGCGATGCCACATTGGATTTGGTACTGGGTAATGAACCTGGCCAGGTGTTGGATTTAGATGTAGGTGAGCACTTTGGTGATAGTGATCACAATTCGGTTAGGTTTACCTTAGCGATGGGCAGGGACAGGTATATACCGCAGGGCAAGAATTATAGCTGGGGGAAAGGAAATTATGATGCGATTAGGCAAGATTTAGGATGCGTAGGATGGGGAAGGAAACTGCAGGGGATGGGCACAATCGAAATGTGGAGCTTATTCAAGGAGCAGCTACTGCGTGTCCTTGATAAGTATGTACCTGTGAGGCAGGGAGGAAGTTGTCGAGCGAGGGAGCCGTGGTTTACTAAAGAAGTTGAAGCGCTTGTGAAGAGGAAGAAGAAGGCTTATGTTAGGATGAGACGTGAAGGCTCAGTTAGGGCGCTTGAGAGTTACAAGCTAGCCAGGAAGGATCTAAAGGGAGAGCTAAGAAGAGCGAGGAGGACACGAGAAGTCATTGGCGGATAGGATCAAGGAAAACCCTAAGGCTTTCTATAGGTATATCAGGAATAAAAGAATGACTAGAGTTAGATTAGGGCCAATCAAGGATAGTAGTGGGAAGTTGTGTGTGGAATCAGAGGAGATAGGGGAAGCGTTAAATGAATATTTTTCGTCAGTATTTACAGTGGAGAAAGAAAATGTTGTCGAGGAGAATACTGAGATTCAGGCTACTAGGCTAGATGGGATTGAGGTTCACAAGGAGGAGGTGTTAGCAATTTTGGAAAGTGTGAAAATAGATAAGTCCCCTGGGCCAGATGGGATTTATCCTCGGATTCTCTGGGAAGCCAGGGAGGAGATTGCAGAGCCTTTGTCCTTGATCTTTATGTCGTCATTGTCGACAGGAATAGTGCCGGAAGACTGGAGGATAGCAAATGTTGTCCCCTTGCTCAAGAAGGGGAGTAGAGACAGCCCTGGTAATTATAGACCTGTGAGCCTTACTTCGGTTGTGGGTAAAATGTTGGAAAAGGTTATAAGAGATAGGATTTATAATCATCTTGAAAAGAATAAGTTCATTAGCTTATTAGAACAAGTCAGCATGGTTTTGTGAAGGGTAGGTCGTGCCTCACAAACCTTATTGAGTTTTTTGACAAGGTGACCAAACAGGTGGATGAGGGTAAAGCCGTGGTTGTGGTCTATATGGATTTCAGTAAGGCGTTTGATAAGGTTCCCGACGGTAGGCTATTGCAGAAAATACGGAAGTATGGGATTGAAGGTGATTTAGAGCTTTGGATCAGAAATTGGCTCGCTGAAAGAAGACAGAGGGTGGTGGTTGATGGCAAATGTTCATCCTGGGGTTTAGTTACTAGTGGTGTACCGCAAGGATCTGTTTTGGGGCCACTGCTGTTTGTCATTTTTATAAATGACCTGGATGAGGGTGTAGAAGGGTGGGTTAGTAAATTTGCGGATGACACGAAGGTCGGTGGAGTTGTGGATAGTGCCGAAGGATGTTGTCGGGTACAGAGGGACATAGATAGGCTGCAGAGCTGGGCTGAGAGATGGCAAATGGAGTTTAATGCGGAAAGATGTGGGGTGATTCACTTTGGAAGGAGTAACAGGAATGCAGAGTACTGGGCTAATGGGAAGATTCTTGGTAGTGTAGATGAGCAGAGAGATTTTGGTGTCCAGGTACATAAATCCCTGAAAGTTGCCACCCAGGTTAATAGGGCTGTTAAGAAGGCATATGGTGTGTTAGCTTTTATTAGTAGGGGGATCGAGTTTCGGAGCCACGAGGTCATGCTGCAGCTGTACAAAACTCTGGTGCGGCCGCACCTGGAGTATTGCGTGCAGTTCTGGTCACCGCATTATTGGAAGGATGTGGAAGCTTTGGAAAGGGTGCAGAGGAGATTTACTAGGATGTTGCCTGGTATGGAGGGAAGGTCTTACGAGGAAAGGCTGAGGGACTTGAGGTTGTTTTCGTTAGAGAGAAGGAGGAGGAGAGGTGACTTAATAGAGACATATAAGATAATCAGAGGGTTAGATAGGGTGGATAGTGAGAGTCTTTTTCCTCGGATGGTGATGGCAAACACGAGGGGACATAGCTTTAAGTTGAGGGGTGATAGATATAGGACAGATGTCAGAGGTAGTTTCTTTACTCAGAGAGTAGTAGGGGCGTGGAACGCCCTGCCTGCAACAATAGTAGACTCGCCAACTTTAAGGGCATTTAAGTGGTCATTGGATAGCCATATGGATGAAAATGGAATAGTCTAGGTCAGATGGTTTCACAGGTCGGCGCAACATCGAGGGCCGAAGGGCCTGTACTGCGCTGTAATGTTCTATGTTCTATCCTCGCCTAACAACGACCAGCTGATTGGGAGTAAACGAGGTGATTTTGAACACTACTTAAAGATAAATCATCTTTCACTGTTCACTTGCTGCTGGAGCTTTGAAGAGGATATTTGAAACACATCAGGAGATTTTCTGGGAGACTTTCAGGGGACTTTGTCAAGACTTCACCAACACTCTGTCAACATTTAATATGGAAATTTTCTGAGGAATTCATCGAAAAAGATTAAGTACTGTGCTACTCTACCTGACAGAATTCACAAAAAGAAAAGGTCATTAGCATCTTGCTAGTTCATCTTGCTGCTTGGTCTGCAGGTGGAATAGGAGGAGGACATGAGGCCAGGCAGAGCATCTGCTGAAAGAAAGAGAGAGGAGGGTGAGGTGAATTCCTTCCCCTCACAGATACAGGACATCCATCCTCTGCTGGACCTCCTCCATGAGAACTTCCAGTGCCACACCTGGGCACCTATGTGCCCTCTCACTCACTCCCTGAGTCATCCTGAAAGAAAATTCTGTATGTCAGCCAGCCCACTTCACTCCTTCATTGTGTGCTAAAACCAAACTTTCGAACAGGCATCTCTTATTAGCATTGAACCCATTTAAGCCGATCTGTTTCTGTGTCCCTGTGTGTCTCAATATGTGTCTTTGGCCAGGATTTTATTTGGGCGATGGGGGACTTCAACCTCCAGCAAAAGTGCCGCCGAGAACCCTGCATCACCCCTTCTGTTGGAGGCCCACCGAATCAAGTGCCAATTAGGCACTTAACTGGACAGCGGCAGGCCTTCCACAGGATCAAGGACGCAGCGACAGAAGTCCTGCCTTCTATGAGCTGCTGGCCAATCAGGGCACTGCTGGAGGAGCACCCACCCGAGGCCCAGGAGCGGCGCTAGACCCAGGACAGGGGGTCAGGGCGGGAGGGGTCTCGCGGGGTTGGGGTCACGGGAGGGGGCTGTCGGGGGGATAGGCAGCAAGAGCAGCTGGCAAGCAGCCTGCACTGATTTTTTTTGCCGTGCTTCCCATGGGGCAATAGGCCCACCCACTGCTCGGCTAATTATGGTGGCAGCGGGGTGGGAAGGCTGTTCACAGGCCTTCCCGCCCTGGACTTAATTTCGGCAGAGGCGGGAAGATGGCAGGGTTCCCCCCCAACTACCATCCCACCCGATTTATATGCTCTCCCCACCTCCAACCTGCCGTGGGGATGAGAAAAAATACCCTCCTTCCCATGTCTCTGTGTATTTCTTTGCCTTTGTGTGTCACTGTCGATAAAATTAATTTTTAGCAGTTGCTGAAAACTTGTGGTTGCTGAACAGGTCTGTGACAGCCTCTCGAGAGAAACATAGCCCCATGATGGTCTACTTCTTATAGAATTGGAGTTCACTTCTATTAACTCCTGGGCCTATACTCCCAATGGGTAGGGTAAGGACTCTTGAAAGCAGCCCTCCTCCTGTGTGGTCTCCTAAGAACCCAGCTACAGCTCCTTGAGTTCATTGACCTGTGGATGCTGCTTCTGTTGCTCCTCTCCCTCAAACTACTGTCGAGTGCCTAGTATGACTGTCATCCTAAGCCCTGATTTTCTTGAGGTTTAAAAGGAAAAGAGAGGTGAAAATCCATAAATACCAGTCGTAAATAAATCTAGTCAGGTGAATCATTTACAGATACCAATGCACAGAGTGTGTGAATGTTGGAGCTCCTTTAAGTAATGCCTCCAATTGTTCCAATTCTGCAGGCTACTTCCACTTTTGCCCTGTTGACATCATAGAACCCTGATTCAATCTGATGGGTGGGATCGTGATGGAAATGGGGCAGTAAGTGCTGGTCTGTGATTTTAGGGGAGCTACCACTGGGTGGAGCACGTTATAAAATGGCTACTTTGTGTCTATGTATCACTGTGCCTGTGTGTGTATTTGGCTGTGTTTTTATATCACTACATTGTAGATTTTGGTCCTCACCATCAGGTTTTCAGCATCGCCTGGGCAGAAACATTGTGAAAATTGGGCAGAAAGGACCACAAGCATACTACAAAATATCTCTGATTTCACTTCCATTAATTTAAATGAAATGTAAATAGGTGAGTTTGCATAGCTATTGGCAGATAGTGGGGAAAGAAATACCAGGCACTCAGCAGCAGATCTCCCCTGGCATTTTCATGATAAGTCAGAAATGGAGAGTTCAATCACGATGGCACTTTGCATAAATTAGCTTGTATTCCCTTCTGAATAGAAGATCGAGAGGGGATATGATCAGAGAGTTTAAAATGTTCAAAGGATTCAGTTGGCTTGGTATGGGAAAACTATTTTGTCTGGTGGGGTAATCGAAAACAAGGTGATATAACCTATAACCAAGAGCTAGGCTATTTAGGAGAGAAATTAGGAGGAACATTTTCCACACAAAGGGTCGTAGAAATATGGAATTCTGTCCCCCAACAAGCTATGAATGCTGGTCAATTGGAGCTTTCAATGTTCCTATGCTGTAATACACAGTTTTTCACTGCTACTAAGGAACAGATGGTTGCAATCTGGCCTATCTTTCATGGACACAAGGTCCAATTGCTGTAATATCTTGAGGTCAATTGGAGGATAAATACTCTTGGGAAATCCTGAATGGTGAGCAAAATTAGAAAATATTTTTGGTTGCTGGGAAAGTTTCATTGGAACGGATTCTGATTTTATATATAGTTTTTTTTTAAAGTGGCACAGAAATTCAGAGTGGCAAAGTAGGATATCTGAAATGTGGATTGATTGTGTTTTACAACAGAAATAAATTAGGTCTTAAAATGTGGTCATCCAAATCATTAATAGATTGAATCATAGAATTGTTACAGCACAGAAGAAGGCCATTCGACCCATCATGTCCATGTTGGCCCTCCGAAGGAGCAATTCACGTATTACCACTCTCCCACCCTTTCCCCACATCCCTGCACATTCCTCCTCTTCAGAGATCTAGAATATTTAGAAAATGTAGAAAAATTTACTGCACAGAAGGAGGCCACTGTGCCCATTATGTCTGCACCTACTGAAAAACAAGCCACCCAGCCGAACCCCATTTTCCAGCACTTGGTCTATATCCTTAGAGGTTATGGGACTTCAAGTACATATCCAGATGCCTTTTAAATGAGTTGAGGGTTTCTGCCCCTTTCAGGCAGTAGGTTCCAGACCCCCACCACCCTTTGGGTGAAAAAACAATTCCTTATCTATCCTCTAACACTTCACTTTAAATCTATGCCCCCTAGTCACTGTCCCCTCTACGAAGGGAAATAGGTCATGGAGTCAAAGAGTCATAGAGTTGTTCAGCACAGAAACAGGCCCTTCGGCCCACCGTGTCTCTGCCAACCATCAAGCACCTAACTATTCGAATCCCATTTTCCAGCACTTGGCCCGTAGCCTTGTATGCTATGGCGTTTCAAGTGCTCATCTAAATACTTCTTAAATGTTGTCAGGGTCCCTGCCTCTACCACCACTTCAGGCAGTGCGTTCCAGATTCCAACCACCCTCTGGGTGAAAAATGTTTTCCTCAAATCCCCTGTAAACCTCCTACCCCTTACCTTAAATCTATGCCCCCTGGTTATTGACTCCTCCGCTAAGGAAAAAGTTTCTTGCTATCTAACCTATCAATGCCCCTCAATTTTGTATACCTCAATCAGGTCCCCCCTCGGCCTTCTCTGCTCTATGGAAAACAACCCTAGCCTTTTCTGTCTCTCTTCATAGCTGAAATGCTCCAGCCCAGGCAACATCCTGGTGAATCTCCTCTGCACCATCTCTAGTGCAATCACATCCTTCCTATAGTGTGGTGCCCAGAACTGGACACAGTACACCAGCTGTGGCCTAACTAGCATTTTATACAGCTCCATCATAACCTCTCTGCTCTTATATGCTATGCCTCGATTTATAAAGGCAAGTATCCCATATGCCTTCCTAACCACCTTATCTACCTGTGCAGCTGCCTTCAGTGATCTATGGACAAGTACACCAAGGTCCCTCTGACCCTCTGTACTTCCTAGGGTCCTACCATCCATTGTATATTCCCTTGCCTTGTTAGTCCCCCCAAAATGCATCACCTCACATTTCTCAGGATTAAATTCCATTTGCCACTACTCCGCCCATCTTACCAGCACATCGAAATCGTCCTGCAATCTAAGGCTTTCCTCCTCACTATTCATGACACCATCAATTTTCGCATTGTCTGCGAACTTGCTGATTATACCTCCTATATTCACGTCTAAATCATTAATGTACACTACAAACAGCAAGGGTTCCAGCACCAATCCCTGTGGTACACCACTGGTCACAGGATTCCGCTCGCAAAAAGAACCCTCAACCATCACCCTCTGCCTCCTGCCACTGAGCCAATTTTGGATCCAATTTGCCAAATTGCCCTGGATCCCATGGGCTCTTGCCTTCTTCACAAATCTCCCATGCGGGACCTTATCAAAAGCCTTACTGAAGTCCATGTAGTCTGCATCAACTGCTTTACCCTCATCTACACACCTAGTCACCACCTTGAAAAATTCAGTCAAGTTAGTTAAACACGATCTCCCCCTGACAAAGCCATGTTGACAATTCCTGATTAATCCCTGCCTCTCCATGTGGAGATTAATCCTGTCACTCAAAATTTTTTCCAATAGTTTCCCAACCACTGATGTTAGACTCACCAGCCTGTAATTAAATAAAAACAAGAAATGCTGGAACCACTCAGCAGGTCTGGCAGCATCTGTGAAAAGAGAAGCAGAGTTAACGTTTTGGGTCAGTGACCCTTCTTCGGAACCAGCCTGTAATTACCTGGTTTATCACAACTACCTTTTTTGAATAATGGTACCACATTCGCTGTCCTCCAATCCTCTGGTACCTCTCCTGTGGCCAGAGAGAATTTGAAAATTTGTGTCAGAGCCCCTGCTATCTCCTCCCTTGCCTCACATAACAGCCTGGGATACATCTCATCTGGACCTGAGGATTTATCCACTTTTAAGCCCGCTAAGACCGCTAATACTTCCTCCCTTTCAATGCTAATATGTTCAGGTATATCACAATCCCCCTCCCTGATCTTTACACCTGCATCGTCCTTCTCCATTGTGAACACAGATGAAAAGTAATCATTTAAAACCTCACCTACGTCCTCTGGCTCCACACACAAATTACCACTTTGGTCCCTAATGGGGGTGCTACTCTTTCCCTGGTCATCCTCTTGCCCTTAATATACTTAGAAAATGCCTTAGGATTTTCCTTTATCTTGCCCACCAGTGTTTTTTCATGTCCCCTCTTCGCTCTCCTAATTACTTTTTTTAAGTACCCTTCTACACTTTCTATACTCCTCTCGTGCCTCCACTGTTTTCAGCGCTCTGAATCTGCTATAAGCCTCCTTTTTTTTTCATTATCCAATCCTCTATATCCCTTGACATCCAGGGTTCCCTGGACTTGTTGGTCCTACCCTTCACATGTTGGCTCTGAATTCTCACTATTTCCTTTTTGAATGACTCCCACTGGTCTAATGTAGACTTTCCTACAAGTAGCTTCTCCCAGTCCACTTTGGCCAGATCCTGTTTTATCATATTGAAATTGGCCTTCCCCCAATTCAGTACCTTTATTTCCAGTCCATCTTTGTCCTTTTCCATAACTACCATAAATCTTAGAGTTATGGTCACTATCCCCGAAATGCTATCCCACTGACGTTTCTACCACTTGTCCGCCTTCATTCCCTAGGATTAGGTCCAGTACTGCCCCATCTCTTGTAGGACTTAAAGCTCTCCTTTATGCATTTTAAGAATTATGCCCCCTTTAAGCCTTTTGCACTAAGACTCTTCCAGTTGATATTGGGGAAGTTGAAATCCCCTACTATTATCACCCTATTGTTTTTACACCTCTGAGATTTGCCTACAGATCTGCTCCTCTATCTCTCCATGACTGTTTGGAGGCCTGTAGTACACTCCCAACCAAGTGATTGTCCCCTTTTTGTTTTTAAGTTCTACCCATAATTGACTCCTTGATCAACAGTGCAATACCACCTCCTCTTTTATCCCCTCCCCTGTCACGCCTGAAGATTCTATATCCTGGAATATTGAGCTGCCAGTCCTGCCTCTCCCTCAACCATGTCTCTGCGATAGCAATAATATATTCCCATGTGTTAATCAACGCCCTCAATTCATCTGCCTTACTAGTAAGACTCCTTGCATTAAAGTAGATGCAATCCAGCCTTGCATTTTTCACTTGTGCCTGAACAGGTCTATGTTTGCTCTGCCTTCCAGACTGACTCAGTTTCTCTTCTATATTTGACTGTGCATCACCCCCTACTATCCTATCCCCCTCCCAAATTAGTTCAAACCCTGCCCAGCATCACCAGCAAACCTCCCGGCAAGGATGTTGGTCCCATTCCGGTTCAACTGCAACCCGTCCGACTTGTACAGGTCCCACCTTTGCCAGAAATAGACCTAGTGATCCAGGAAACTAAAGCCTTCCCTCTTGCACCATCTCCTCAGCTGTGCATTCATCTGCTCTATCCTCCTATTCCTATACTCACTAGCACATGGCACCGGGAATAATCCAGAGATAACAACCTCTGAGGTCCTGCTTTTTAATCTGCTACCTAGCTCCCTAAATTCTTGTTGCAGGACCTCATCCCTCTTTCTACTAATGTCATTGGTTCCAATGTGTACCACGACCTCTGCCTATTCACCCTCCCCCTTCAGAATGTCCTGCAGCTGCTCCATGACATCCTTGACCCTAGCACCAGGGAGGCACCATACCATCCTGGAGTCATGTTTGCGGCCACAGAAATGCCTATCTGTACCCCTTACAATAGAATCCCCTATCACTATACCTCTCCCATTCCTTTTCCTCCCCTCCTGTGCAGCTGAGGCACCTGTGGTGCCAATGACTTGGGTCTTGCTGCTTTCCCCTGAGAAGCTACCTCCCCCAACAATATCCGAAGTGAAAAATCTGTTAGATAGGGAGATGAACCCAGGGGACTCCTGCACTACCTGCCTAGTTTTTCTACTCTGCCTGGCGGTCACCCATTCCCTTTCTGCCTGAGTAGTCTTTACCTGCAGTGTGACTACCTCCCTGTATGTGCTATCCACGATTATCTCCGCCTTGCGGATGCTCCACAGTGTTCAGCCACCGCTCTAGATACGAAACGCGGATTTCGAGTAGCTGCAGCTGGAGACACTTCCTGCACGTGTGTTTGCCCTGGACACTGAAAGTGTCCCTGACTTCCCACATTGCACAGGAGGAGCAATCCACGTTGTCGAGCTGCCGTGCCTAGACTCACCCTTAATTTATCCCCTTAAATTACCCAAAAATTAAATTATTTACACTAGGAATCTTGATTCCCGTCAGCCTCCTCTGTTCCTCTGATAGATATATAGATAGATACATGTACAACAACAACAACAACTTAGAGACATTGCAGCACAGAAGGAAGCCATTTGACACCTCGAGTCCATTGCCGTTCTCTATCGAGCCATGCATTCAGTCCCATCCCCCACTTTATCGGCTGGATTTTGTGGAGGAGGCGGGGCTCCCTGCGCCGCGCTGAAATGTCAGTGGGAGCCCTGCCTTTGCATTTTTTCTGACCCTAGAGTGATCCTCTGGTATTTTGGGGTCAAAGTTTAAGGAGGCGGGATCCCCATCCCTTTAACACTAAATAGAGATGGGGAGCCCATCCCCCAGAGCTGCCATCCTGCAGAGGCTCAGCGGTGGAACCCCAGAACTCAGATAGGTCAGGCGGGGTTGCCAGGACCAGTCCGGAAGGCCCTGGCAAAGGTGGGTAGGGGTTGAGCATTTGGCCCAGGGTGCGGGGGTGGGGGGGGGGTCCCCAGGGGCACAGTTATTCCTGGTGGGAGTCCTCCGTGGGCCTCAAATTGCCCATGAAGGAGGGCCCACCCTCCAGCTCGCAGGGAGGGTGCCTCATATTCCAAGGCGTCCTCCCTGCACAGTGGAGGGCCCATCACCCCCCACCTTGCCCCCTCCCCATTGCTGTTAAGATTCTAGCCCTGGCAGGAAGTGGCCCTTATTTGGCCTCTGGGTGGGGAGGCCGTTATTGGCCTATCCCACCCCCATGAGAATCACAACTGGGATCCTGCCATTGTGTTCCGTGGTGGACGATTCTTCCCCAATTCTCTGGCCTGTCCTGCCAAGAAACCTGCCGTTGGGATGTGCACAAAATCCGACTCTATCCCCTTAGCCCTACAAGTTTGTATCCTTCAATTGTCCATCCAAGTTCTTTTTGAAATCATTCATCATCTCTGCTTCCACCACCCTTATAGGCAGCAAGTTCAAGATCACTGCCACTTGCTGGGTAAAAATGTTCTTCCTCACATCCCCCTGCATCTCTTGCCCAAAACTGCATATCTGTTTGCTCTAGTCCTTGTACCATCAGCTAATGGGAACAGCTTTTGTTTGTCTGCCTTATCTAAACATGTCATAATCTTGTACACCTCTATCAGATATTTCCTCAATTTCCTTTGCTCCAAGGAGAACAACCCCAGCTTCTCCAAACTTACTTTATAACTAAAATCCCTTATCCCTGGAGCCATTCAGGTAAATCTCCTCTGCACCCTCTCAAGGACCCTCACATCCTTCCTAAAGTGTGGTGGCCAGAACTGGATGCAATACACTAGTTTGTCCCTAACCAACGATTTATACAGGTTGAGCATAACTTCCCTGCTTCTGTACTCAATGCCTCTATTTATGAAGCCATCCCATATACTTTGCTAACTATGATCTGCACCTTCAAGGATCTGTACAGATGGACTCGCAGGTCATTCTGTACCTGCACACTCTTTAGAACTGTGCCATTATGTCTGTATTGCCTCTCCCTATCCCTTCTGTCAAAATGCATTAGTTCACATTTCTCTATATTAAATTCCATCTGCCACTTGTCTGCCCATTTGGCTAGCTTAACTATGTCCTGTTGCAGTTGATTTGTATAATCCTCACTGTCTGCCATACCTCCAAGTTTGGTATCATCGGTAAATTTTGAAATTTTACTCTGTATTCCAATATCCAAGTCATTTATCTGTATCAAAAAAAAACAGTGGTCCTTGCACTAACTCTTGGGGAACACCATTGTCTACCATCTTCCAATCTGAATATCAATCACTACCATGCCTTATATAAAAGCAAAATACTGTAGATGCTGGAAATGGGAGATAACAGCAGAATGTGCTGGAAAAACTCAGAGGTCTGGCAGCATCTGTGGAGAGAGAAACAGAGTTACCATTTCAGGTCTATGCCCTTTCATCTGGCAAATGTGTAATAGGCTTTGAGCAAGTGAAAAGGGGGAGGGTGGAAGAAGAACAAATGGGAAGGTGTGTGATAGGGCAGAGGGCTGGAGAGATTAAATGACAAAGGTGTCATGGAATAAAGGCAAAGGGAATGCTAATAGTTATGTTAAAAGACAAAGCATTAGTCCAGAGAGAGACAGCATAATGAACAGCTCTGTCCAAAATCAAAAACCTGAAAAACATGTTTAAAACATGTCCACGGTTAAAAATAAAATGAAATAAAAAAAAAAATGCAGCCATGCTCTGGAATTGTTGAACTCATTGTTGAGTACAGAAGGCTGCAGAGTGTCTAATTGGAAGATGAGGTGCTGTTCCTGGAGTTTGCATTGATGTTCACTGGAACACTGCAGTAGGCCGAGGACAGAAATGTTGGCATGGGAGCAGGGTGGTGAATTGAAATGGCAAACAACTGGAAGCTTGGGCTCATGCTTGTGGATTGAGCGGAGGTGTTCTGCAAAGCGGTCACTCACTTTGCGTTTGGTCTTCCCAATGTAGAGGCAACTGTATTGCGAGCAGCGAAAACGGTATACTAAATTGAAAGAAGTACCAGTAAATCACTGCTTCACCTGGAAGAAGTGTTTGGGGTCCTAGATGGTGAGGAGACAGGAGGTAAAAAGGCAGGTAGTACACCTTCTGCGATTGCATGCGAAAGTGCTGTGGGAAAGGAATGAGGTGTCGGGGGTGATGAAGGAGTGGACCAGGGTGTTGTGGAGCAAACGATTCCTGTGGAATGGTGATGAGAGCAGAGGGGAAGATGTGTTTGGTGGCGGCATCATTCTGGAGGTGGCGCAAATGGCAGAAGATGATCCTTTGGATGTGACGGCTGATGGAGTGGAAAGTGAGGACAAGGGGAACCCTGTTGCAGTTCTGGGAGGGAGGGGAAGGGATGAGGACAGAAGTGTAGTAAATAGGTCGGACACGATTGAGGCCCTGTCAACCACAATGGGGGGATTCCTCGGTTGAGGAAAAAGGAAAGCATATCAGACGCACTGTTGTGGAAGGTTGCATCATCAGAACAGATGCATTGGAGAGAGTGAAACTGGGAGAATGGAATGGAGTTCTTACATGGGGCAGGGTGTGAGGAAGTGTAGTCAAGGTAACTGTGGGAATCGGCGGGCTTATAATGAATATTGGTTGACAGCCTGTCCCAGCGATGGAGACAGAGAAGTCAAGGAAGGGAAGGGAAGGGAGGTGTCGGAGATGGACCATGTGAAGGTGAGATAAGGGTGGAAATTGGAAGCAAAGTTGATGAGGTTTTCCAATCCGGGGTGTGAGCAGGAAACAACACCGATACAGTCATCAATGTACCGGAAAAAGAGTTGGGGCCTGAGTAGGACTGAAACAAGGAATATTCAACATAGCCCACAAAAAGACAGGCAAAACTGGGACCCATGCAACACCTTTTATTTGGAGGAAGTGAGTGGAGTTGAAGGAGAAGTTGTTCCATGTGAGAACAAGTTCAGCCAGGCAGAGGAGGATGGTGCTGGATGGGGACTGGTTGGGCCTCTGTACAAGGAAGAAGCGGAGAGCCCTCAGACCATCCTGGTGGGGGATGGAGGTATAGAGCGAATGGATATCCATCGTGAAGAGGAGATGGTTAGACCCAGCAAACTGGAAATTGTTGAAATGACGTAGGGTATAGGTCAGGAAGGTTAGTAGAGATGCAGCGGCAGCCATTTAAGGAGATATTTCAGAATACTCAGACAAGATACATTCAAGGGAGAAAGAAAGACTCTAATCCGTGGCTAACTAAGGAAGTTAAAGATAGTATCAAATTAAAAGAAGCATATAATTCGCAAAGTTGAGTGGTAGGTCAGAAGATTGGGCAGAAGATAAAGAACAGAAAAGAATGACTGAAAGGTTATTGAAGAGGGAGAAATTAGAGTACAAGAGAAAGCTAGCTAGAAATATAAAAACAGATAGTAAGCCTTTCTATAGGTGTTTAAAAAGGAAAAGAGTAAGTAAAGTGAGCATTGGTCCTCCAGAGAGTAGTCTGGGGAATTAATAATGGAAAATAAGGAGATGGCGGAGGAATTGAACATATATTTTGCATTTGTCTTCACAGTAGAGGATACAAATAACATCCCAGAAATACTTGTGAATCAGAAGGTGAAAGGGAGGAACATAAAACAATTATAATCACCAGGGAAAGGGTACTGAAAAAATTATTAGAACTAAAAGCTGATAAGTCCCCAGGTCCTGATGGACTTCATCCTAGGGTCTTAAAAGAAGTGGCTGCTGAGATGGTAGATGCATTGGTTGTAATTTTCCAAAATTCCCTAGATTTTGGAAAGGTCCCATCAGATTGGAAGACGGCAAATGTAACTCTGCTATTCAAGAAAGGAGGAAGACAGAAAGCAGGAAACTACAGGCCAATTAGCTTAACATCTGCCATAGGGAAAATGTTAGAATCTCTTATTAAAGAGGTTATAGTGGGACACTTAGAAAATCTCAGTGTAATCAGACAGAGTCAACATGGTTTTAATGAAAGGGAAATCATGTTTGACTAATTTATTGGAGTTCTTTGATGAAGTAACAATGTGAATAAAAGGGAACCTGTGGATGTGCTATACTTAGATTTCCAGAAGGCATTTGACAAGTTACCAGATCAAAAGGTTATTGAGCAAAATAAGGGGTGACATGTTAGCACAGATAAAGGACCAGTTGGCTAACAGGATAAATAGGTTGGGAAGCTGTAACTAGTGGAGTGTGACAGAGATCAATGCTGGGACCTCATCTATTTACAATTTATATCAATGACTTGGATGAAGGGACCAAATGGTTGCTAAATTTGCTGAAGGCACAAAAATAGGTAAGAAAGTAAGTTTTGAAGAGGATATAAGGAGTCTGCAAAGGAATATAGATAGGTTAAGTTAGTGGGAACAAAATTGGCAAATCGTGTTTAATGTGGGAAAATGTGAACTTATCCGATTTGGCAGGAAGAATAGTAAAGCAGCATATGATTTAAATGGAGAGAGATTGCGGAACTCTGAGGTACAGAGGGATCTGGGTATCCTGGTACATAAATCGTAAAAGATTGATATGCATATACAGCAAGTGACTAGGAAGGAACATGGAATATCGTTACTTATTGCAAAAAGAATGGAATGTAAAATGTTTTGCTACAGTTGTTTTGGGTATTGGTGAGACCATATCTGGAGTACTGTGTACAGTTTTGGTCTCCTTATTTGAGAAAGGATATAAATGCATTAGAGGCAGTGCAGAGAAGGTTCACTCGACTGATGCCTGGGATGGGGGTGTTATCTTTTTAAGAAAGGTTGGACAGGTTGGGTCAGTATCCATTGGAGCTTAGAAGAATGAGAGGTGATCTTATTGAAACATATAAGATCCTGAGGGGATTTGACAGGGTGAATGCTGAAAGGATGTTTCCCCTTGTGGGAGAGACTAGAACTAGGGGACATAGTTTAAAAATAAGGGGTAGCCCATTTAAGACCGGAAACACAGAGTAGGAATAAAAGGGTCTTTTGCCAAGTGGCAGCCAGTGACTAGTGGGGTACCGCAGGGATCAGTGATAGGACCCCAGGTACTTACAATATATATTAATGATATAGATGAGGGAATTAAATGTAATATATCCAAGTTTGCAGATGACCACAGAGTTGGGTGGGAGTGTGAACTGTGAGGAGGATGCAGAGAAGCTCCAGTGTGATTTGGACAGGTTGAATGAGTGGGCAACTAATGGCAGATGCAGTATAATGTGGAAAAATGTGAGGTTATCCACTTTGGTGGCAAAACAGAAAGGCAGATTATTATCTGAACGGCGATGGATTGGGAAAGGGGGAGGTGCAGTGAGACCTGGGTGTCCTTGTGCACCAGTCGCTGAAAGTAAGCATGCAGGTGCAGCAGGCAGTTAAGAAGGCAAATGATATGTTGGCCTTCATAGCGAGAAGATTCAAGTACAGGAGCAAGGATGTCTTGCTGCAATTATACAAGGCCGTGGTGAGACCACATCTGGAGTATTGTGTGCAGTTTTGGTCTCCTTATCTGAGGAAGGATGTTCTTGCCATGGAGGGAGTGCAGCGAAGGTTCACCAGACTAATTCCTGGGATGGCAGGACCGATTGTATGAAGAGAGATTGGGTCGATTAGGCTTGTATTCGCTAGAGTTTAGAAGAATGAGAGGGGATCTCATAGAAACCTACAAAATTCTAACAGGACTGGACAGACTTGATGCAGGAAGGATGTTCCCGATGACTGGGGAGTCCAGGACGAGGGGTCACAATCTAAGGATAAGGGGTAAGCCATTTAGGTCTGAGATGAGGAGGGATTTCTTCACCCAAAGAGTGGTGAACCTGTGGAATTCTCTACCACAGAAGGCAGTTGAGGCCAAATCATTAAATATATTCAAGAAAGAGTTAGATATGGTTCTTGGGGCTAAAGGAATCAAGGGATATGGGGAGAAAGCGAGAACAGGGTACTGAGTTTGGACGATCAGCCATGATCGCATTGAATGGCGGTGCAGGCTCGAGGGGCCAAATGGCCTACTCCTGCTCCTATTTTCTATGTTTCTATGTTTCTTTGTCTTTCCAGTACATCCTTCCTATCAATTTTCACCCCATCCATGATCTCAGCCATCTTTGCCTTTACTGATATTTTGCCAGCATCCTCATTCTTAGTAAATTTTGATACAAAGAACTCCTTAAGTATTCTAACCTTACCTCGTGCCTCTAAGCATATATCACCTTCTTTGTCTGTAATCAGCCACACTCCACCTCTTACTATCTGATTAGTAGTTGCATGCCGTTAGATGAATTTTGGGTTCTCTTTTATGTCAACTGCCATTCTATTCTCATTTTCTCTCTTTGCCAGTCTTATTTTCCTCTTCAGTTCCCCTCTCAACTTATTGTATTTGGCCTGGTTCTCACCTGAAGAATTCACCTGACATCATACACTTTTTTTTGTTACACCATATTCTCTATCTCCCTCGTTATCCCAGGAGCCCTGGCTTTTGTTCCCTTATCTTTCACCTTTGTTAGAATGTACCTATCCTGTATCTGAAACATGTCCTCCTTAAAGATCACCCATTGTTCTGTTACAGTTTTGCCTGTTAGTTTCAGGTTCTATTTTACCCCGGCTAGATCCCCTCTCATCCCATTGAAGTTAGCCCTCTCCAATTTAGAAGTTCTACTTTAGATTGTTCCTTGCTCTTCTCCATTACTAATCTAAACCCTAAGATATGATGATCACTTTTACCCAAATGTTCCTCCACACACTAAAATAAAAGCAAAATACTGAATAAAAACAGAAAATGCTGGAAATATTCAGCAGGTCTAGCAGCATCTGTGGAGAGAGTAACAAAGTTAACATTTTAGGTCTGTGACCTTTCATTACTACTTTAGAGGTCCTACCTTTTAACTTGCCCCCTGAAAGTCTGACCATGGAACCTCAATACCTGCCCTCCCTATGTCATTGGTATTGACGTGTACCACAATTTCTGGCTCACTCCCTTCCCCCTGCAGAATATTCTGCACCCTCTCTATGATGTCCTTTACCTGGCACCAGGGAGGATACATGCCATGCAGGACGCAAGATGACAGGTAACGAAACACCTGTCTGTCCCCCTAACTATGGAATCTCCTATAAAAACTGCATTTCTACTCTTTGCTGTTCTCTACTGTGCAGTCCCTTGCCCATTGGTGCTATGGTATGGACTGCACTCCTTCAAGCTGTTGTCACTCCCAGCAGTTTCCAGTGTTCAATACTGGTTTGAAGACTCTTGCACTTCCTGCCTCTACTTACTCTTCTGGTTGGCCACCCATGTACTATCCTGAACTCTTACTGCCTGTGAGGTGACCACCCCCTGAAATATACAATCCAGGAAACCCTCATCCTCCCTGATGCTCCGTAGTGACTCCAGCTGCTCCTCAAGCTCAGAAGTCCTGAGCTTGAGCTCAAGCAGCTGGAGATACTTCCTGCACATGTGGTCACCCAAGACAGTAATTGTCCTGAAGTTGTCACATGGTGCAGGAATTGCAAGCAACAAGTTTCAGCTGCCCATTGATGACCTAAATAGTCTCTATTCCCTCGTTCACAATTTCATTGGTACCTTGTTTAAACAATTAATTTTAATTACTGTCTTCGACCTGCTCTGTACTAATACACATTAATTCACATACTCTTATATTTACCTTATTAAAATGTTATTAATTAGTTTAACTAGTAAATTTAATACACTACTTTATAGTTTCCTGGTCTGCACTTAAAACAATGCCTGCGTTTACAGAGAAAAAAACTCCTTAAAACTCACCAACCAATCACCTACATGCTGCCCTATAACGTCACTCCTTTCCTCTTTCGGAAAACACTGTGGAAGGTTTGCGCTGTTCGCCCGCTCTGATTTATCAGCCACTGCCGCTGCTGCCTCCAATCAGCTTTGCTCTTCCCCTGTTCTGATTTATCAGCTGCTGCTGCCTCCAATATTATAATTATTTTTATATAGTGCCTTTAACATAATACAGCATCCCAAGGTGCTTCACAGGAGCATTATAAAAAAAAATATGACACCAAATCACATATTGGGTCAGATGACCAAAATCTTGGCCAAAGAAGTAGGTTTTAAGGATTGTCTTAAAGGAGAAAAGCAAGGTAGAGAGGTGGAGAGATGTAGAAAGGTGAATTCCAGAGCTTAGAGCCTAGGTTACTGAAGGCAGGTCACCAATAACATGCTCAGTGATGCTCAGTTTGGGTTGCACCAGGCTGCTCAGCTCCTGACCTCATTACAGCCTTGGTCCAAACATGGACAAAAGAGCTGAACTCCAGAGATGAGGTAAGAGTGACTGCCCTTGACGTCAGCTTGCAGCATTTGACGGAGTATTGCAACAAGGAGCCCAAGCAGAACTGGAATTAATGGGAATCAGGGGGAAAATTCCCCATTTGGTTGGAGTCATACCTGGCACAAAGGAAGATGGTTGTGGTTTTTAGAAGTCAATCATCTCAGTCCCAGTACATCACTGCAGGAGTTCCTCAGGGTAGTGCCCTAGGCTCAACCATCTTCAGCTGCTTCATCGATAACTTTCCCTCCATAATGATGTCCGGATTGGGGATGTTCACTGATGATTGCACAATGTTCAGCACCATGCGCAACTCCTCAGATAATTAAGCAGCCTGTGTCCCGATGCAGCAAGATCTGGACAACATCCAAGCTTGGGCTGATGAGCAATATTAGCGCCACACAAGTGCCAGGGAATGACTATCTCAAATAAGAGCAAATCTAACCATCTCCCCTTGACAGTCAACGGCCTCACCATCGCTGAATCCCCCAATATCAACATCCTGGAGGTTACCATTAACCAGAAACTGAACTGGAGTAGCCATATAAATACTGTGGCTAAAAGAGTAGGTCACAGGCTAGGAATTCTGCAGTGAGTAACCCAATAACTGACTCCCCAATGCCTGTCCACCATCTAGAAGGCACAAGTTAGGACTGTGCTGGAATACTCTCCACTTGCCTGGATGGGTGCAGCTCCAACAATATTCAAGAAGCTCGACACCATCCAGGACAAAGCAGCCCGCTTGATTGGCACCACATCCACCACCTTCAACATTCACTCCCTTCACCACTGATGCACAGTGGCAGCAGTGTGTACCATCTACAAGATGCACTGCAGCAACTCAGCAAGCCTCCGTCGATAATATCTTCCAAACCCGCGACCTCTACCTCCTTGCAGGATAAGGGCAGCAGATGCATGGGAACACCAACACCTGCAAGTTCCCCTCCAAGCTGCATGCCATCCTGACTTGGAACTATATCGCCGTTCCTTCACTGTCACTGGGTCAAAATCCTGGAACTCCCTTCCGAACAGCACTGTGGATGTAGCTGCACCCCGAGGACTGCAGAGTTTCAAGTAAGCAGCTCACCACTTCTCAAGGGCAATTAGGGATGGGCAATAAATGCTGGCCTAGTCAGCGGCACCCACATCCCATGAAAAAAAAGAATGGTGGCGTGATTAAAATCGGGGATGTTCAAGAGGCCAGAATTAGATGAGAGCAAATATCTTGGAGGGTTGTGGGGCTGGAAGAGATTGCAGAGAGAGGGAGGGTTGAGAACATTGAGAGATTTGAAAACAAGGGTGAGAATCTTAAAATCAAGACATTGCTTGACCGGGATCTAATGTGGTCAGTGAGCTCAGGGTGATAGTTGAACAGGACTTGGTGCGAGTTAAGAAATGGCCATCAGTGTTTTGGATGACATTAAGTTTACCGACATTGTGGGAGACCATCCAGGGGTGTGTTGGAATAGTCACGTCTAGAGGTAACAAAGGCATGAAACAGGCAGAAGATGAGCTGAGAGGGGTGAATTCTGGCGATGTTATGTAGGTGGAATTAGGTGGTCTTGGTGATGGCATGAATATGTGGTTGGAAGCTCATCTCTTGGTCAAATGAGACACAAAGATTACGAACAAACTAGTTCGAAACAGCAGCACAGAGAGAGCAAGCAGGACCAACAGGCAGTACAAAACAGTGGCAGCAGAGAGAGAGAGAGGGACCAGCGAACAGTTTAAAGGACCTATCGAAGCCAGTCCAGTTCACCAGAGTGGACAGACCTCATTCTGAGGAGAGGGGAAAAAAAAATCAACGTGTGATATCACAGGAAAACAGGTAGCTGATTGGTTGGTGAGGTGTTTTATCGTTTATCTTTCTAAACTCCAGTAATTTTATGAATTGTAGGGTTTGATTTACTAATACTAGTTAAGCTTAATAGATTGGCTGGTGAATATTTCCTATTAATTAATTAAATAAACAAATAATTGTGTTTTAAATAACTAATCAGGATGGCAGGGCAGGTGATGCGTTGCAGCTGCAGTTTGTGGGAGCTGGTGGAAACCAGTGTGATTCATGGCAAACACGTCTGCATTAAGGCATTTGATAAGGTGCCA
This sequence comes from Heterodontus francisci, assembly GCF_036365525.1. Taxonomy (NCBI): domain Eukaryota; kingdom Metazoa; phylum Chordata; class Chondrichthyes; order Heterodontiformes; family Heterodontidae; genus Heterodontus; species Heterodontus francisci. Next base: position 46,568,330 of record NC_090375.1, read on the forward strand.
CACAAAAGGTTAATTGGCAAGGTAAGGGCTCATGCAGTTGGGGGTAATATATTAGCATGGATAGAGAATTTGCCTCCTATCTGTAGGCCATGAGTGGGCATAAACGGGGCATTTTCAAGTTGGCAGGCAGTGAATAGTGGAGTGCCTCAAGGATCAGTGCTGGGGCCTCAGCTATTTACTATCTATATCAATGACTTAGATGAGGAGACAGAGAGTAATGTATCTGCTCAGGCCCCCTCCCCCAACTCTTTTTCCAGTACATTGATGACTGTATCGGTGCCGTTTCCTGCTCCTGCGCTGAACTGGAAAACTTTCTCAACTTTGCTTCCAATTTCCACCCTTCTCTCACCTTGACATGGTCCATCTCTGACACTTCCCTTCCCTTCCTCAACTTCTCTGTTTCCATCTCTGGGGATAGGCTGTCTACTAATATTCATTATAAGCCCACCAATTCTCACAGCTACCTCGACTACACTACTTCACACCCTGCCTCCTGTAAGGACTCCATTCCATTCTCCCAGGTTCTCCATCTCTGACGCATCTGCTCTGATGATGCAACCTTCCACAACAGCGCTTCTGATATGTCCTCCTTTTTCGTCAACCGAGGATCCCCCCCCCAACCCCACCCAAACCGTGGTTGACAGGGCCCTCAACTGTGTCCGGCCCATTTCCCGCACTTCTGCCATCACCCCTTCCCCTCACTCCCAGAACCACGACAGGGTTCCCCTTGTCCTCACTTTCCACTCAACCAGCCTCCACATCCAAAGGATCATCCTCCGCTATTTCCGCCACCTCCAGCGTGGTACCACCACCAAACACATCTTCCCCTCCCCTGTCAGCATTTCCTCTGCAACACCCTGGTCCGCTCCTCCGTTACCCCCAACACCTCGTCCCCTTCCCACGACAACTTCCCATGCAATTGCTGGAGTTATAATACCTGCCCTTTTACCTCCTCTCTCCTCACTATCCAAGGCCCCAAATACTCCTTTCAGATGAACCAATGATTTATTTGTACTTCCTTCAATTAAATATACTGTATGCGGTCTCCTCTACATTGGGGAGACCAAACGCAGATTAGGTAACTGCTTTGCTTTGCGGAACACCTTCACTCGGTTCGAAAACATGACCCCATGCTTCCTCTCACTTGTCATTTCAACACACTCCCCTGTTCTTGTGCCCACATCTCTGTCCTGGGCTTGCTGCAGTTTTCCAGTGAACATCAACGCAAGCTCGAGGAACAGCATCTCATTTACCGATTAGGCACGCTACAGTCTACTGGACCGAGCATTGAGTTCAATAATTTCAGAGTATGACGGGCCCTTTTTTATTTTTATTTTTAATTTTTATTTTATTTCAGTTTGTTTCATCATTTTTTTTTTACCATTTTCCAGCCCACTTTTTTTTTCCTGTTTGTGCTTTTGGCTAGGGCTTTCATTAATCTGTCATTTAACACCCTCTCTGCACTAATGCTTTGTCTTTCACTGCACGATTGTCACCCTATTTGCCTTTGCCCCATGACCTCCTTGTCAGTTCATCTCTCTGACCCTCTGTCCTATCAACACCTTCCCTTTTGTTCTCTTTTCCTCTACCCTTGCTTTATTTGCTTAAAACCTATTACATTTCTAACCTTTGCCAGTTCTGATGAAAGGTCACTGACCTGAAATGTTAACTCTGCTTCTCTCTCCACAGATGCTGCCAGACCTGCTGAGTATTTCCAGCACTTTTCGTTTTTATTTCAGATTTCCAGCATCTGCAGTATTTTGCTTTTATTTTATAGTAATGTATCTAAGATTGCTGATGATACAAAGGTAAGTGGAAAGGTAAGCTGTGGGGAGGATATAGAGAGGCTTCAAAGAGATATAAACAGGTTAAGTGAGTAGGCAACAAGATGGCAGATGGCGTATAATGCAGGGAAGTGTGAAGTTAGGCACTTTGGTCATAAGAATAGAAAAGCAAAATACTTTTTAAAAGGTGTACAACTTGTAAGTGTTGATGCTCAAAGAGACTTGGGTGTGCTTGTGCAAGGAATGCAGAAAGTTAACATGTAGGTGCAACAAGCAATTAGGAAGGCAAATTGCATGTTGGCCTTTATTGCAAGGGGATTGGAGTACAGGAATAAGGAAGTATTGCTATAGGGTTTTGGTGAGACCACATGTACAATTCTGTGTGCAGTTTTGATCTCCACATTTAGGAAAGGATATACTTGCATTGGAGGCAGTGCAGCAAAGGTTCACTAGATTTTTTAAAATTCATTCAGGGATGTGGGCGTCACTGGCCAGGCCAGCATTTATTGCCCATCCCTAATTGCCCTTTGAGAAGGTGGTGGTGAGCTGCCTTCTTGAACCACTGCAGTCCATGTGGGGTAGGTAAAAAAGATTGGACTGTGGGATGAGGGGGTTGTCCTATAATGAGAGACTAAATAAATTGGGCCTGTATTCTTGGGAGTTTAGAAGAATGAGAGGTGATTTCTAAAGGGGCTGGATAGGGTAGACACTGAGAGATTATTTCCGCTGGCTGGGGAATTTAAAACATGCAGGCACAGTCTCAAAATAAGCGACCGATCATTTAGGACTGAGATGAGGTGAAATTACAACACTCAAAGGGTTGTGAATTTTTGGAATTCTCGATCCCAGAGGGTTGTGAATGCTCCATCGTTGCTTACATTTAAGCCTGAGATTGACAGTTTTTTGGTCTCTTGGGGAATCAAGGGATATGGCGAGTGGGCAGGAAAGTGGAGTTGAATCCTAAGTTCAGCCATGATTGTTTTAAATGGTGGTGCAGGCTCGATGGGCCATATGGTCTACTCCTGCACCTATTCCTTGTGTTCTTGTGGTTAATCTCAGACTGTTGCCAGGGAAAAGGATGGAGTCAGTAGCCAGGGAATGGAGTTTTGAGCAGGGACTAAAAACAATGGCTTCAGTCTTCCCAATATTTAATTGGAGGAAATTTCTGCTCATCCAGAACTGGATGTCGGAAAAGCAGTCTGATAATTTAACAAGAGTGGAGGAGTTGGGAGAGGTAGTGGTGAGGTAGAGCTGGGTGCTGTCAGCATACATGTGAAAACTAACGCTGTGTTTTCAGATGATGTCGCCAAGGGGCAACATGTAGATGCGAAATGGGAGGGGCCAAGGACAGATCCTTGGGGAATACCATAGATAACAGTGTGGAAGCAGGAAGATAAGCCATTGCAAGTGATACCCTGGATATGATTAGATAGATAAGAATGGAACCAGGTGAGAACAGTCACACTCAGCTGACCAACAGGCATTGAAAGAGGATGGTGTAGTCAACCATGGTAAAGGCTGCAAACAGGTCAAGAAGTATGAAGAGGGATGGTTTACTTTTGTCACAGCACATAAGATGTTATTTTTGACTTTGATAGGAGCTGTTTCAGTACTTTAGCAGGAGTGAAAACCTAATTAGAGAGATTCAAACATGGAGTTCTGGGAATGATGGGCATGCAGCTGGAAGACAAGAACACATTCAAGGACTTTGGAGGGGAAAGGGAGGTTGGAGATGGGATGGTCGTTTGCAAGAACAATGGGGTCAGGATTGTTTTTTTGAGGAGATGGGGAATGATGACAGATTTAAAAGAGAGAGGGACAACACCTGAAGAGAGAGATGGTTAACAGTGTCATTCATGTAAATGTTAGGTAGTTGAGTAGACAAATCAATGGATACACAGAGAGATAGATTTCCAGCAGTTGCATTTTTCTTTATTGTTGCTATCAGGGAGGGTTTCAATTTGTTTCCCAGCCCTTTAGAGTGATAATGAATTGATGTGAAAACACTGAACAAAGAAAAGTTCAACCCATCAAATTGACTCATTTCAGAGATCATATGCAGTCTACTCTCTCTGAACTCTAAAACTTCCATTCAGTTTCCCAAAGAAATTCTGAACTCATATTCCAATGTACTCAAACAAAACTTAGAAACCTTTCAACACTCCTCAAAACTGCATTATGCTACATTATGGGTTGTCTTTTGTAGTCAGTCCTCTCTCCACATATCAGCTTCATCAAACAAGAACTCGTACTTCTCTGTGCTTTTTTAAAATTTTAGCTTTAGTCCCAGTCCAGGGTCTTGAGCAATTTTCTATGCTGATGCTTCAGTGTTCAGTACTGTGGGAGTGCTGAAAAGTTGGAGTGACATTTTTCAGTTGAGATATTAAACTCAGGCGCTACCTGCCTTCTCAAGTGGGAATAAAAGATATCATGACATTTCTTAAAGAAGAACAGGGTAGTTTTTCAGGAGTCCTGGCCACTATTTATCCCTCAACTAATGGCATTTAAAAAACAATTATCAAATTGCATCAAGTTACCACTCTTAAATATAGAAAAGAATGTTTTTTAAAACAAAACTTTAAAAAAGATTACATTATAAAACACTAAAAATTGTGCTGCTTTATGACTGATTTTATGTTCAGCGATACATAAATGCAGAAATTTGAGTGGAAGCAACTTGACGTTTGCACCTAAAGTGGAAACTCTACCCCTTGGTTCTGTCCCTGTTACAGGTTTACAGTACATTTGGCTCTGTGTCCCTGCTACAGGTTTACAGTACACTTAGCGCTGTGTCCTTGTTACAGACTGACAGTACACTTGGTCTGTGCCTCTTTTACAGGCTGACAGTACAATCTGTTCTGTTCCCCTATTACAGGTTTACAGTACACTGGCTCTGTTCCCCTATTAAAGCTGACAGTACACTCTGTTCTGTGTGCATATTACAAGCTAACAGTACACTTGGCTTTGTGCCTCTGTTACAGGATGACCGTACGTACACTCTATTCCATGCCCGTATTTCAGGCTGACAGTACACTCTGTTCTGTTCCTCTATTAAAGCTTACAGTACACTTTGTTCTATGTCCATGTTACAGGCTGACAGTACACTCTGTTCTGTTCCTCTATTAAAGCTTACAGTACACTTTGTTCTATGTCCATGTTACAGGTTGACCGTACACTCTGTTCTGTGCCCCTGTTACATGCTCACACTAGACTCTGTTCTGTGCCCATACTGCAGGCTGACAGTATACTCTGTTCTATGTCCATATTACAATCTGACAGTACACTCCCTTTTGTTACTCGATTATAGATTTACAGTATACTTGGCTCTGTCCCTATTATAGACTGACGAGACACTATAGAGTCATAGAGTTATACAGCACAGAAACAGGCCCTTCAGTCCATCGTGTCCATGCCAGCCATCAAGCACCTTTATAATCCCATTTTCCAGCACTTGGCCTGTAGCCTTGTATGTTATAGCGTTTCAAGTGCTCATCTAAATACTTCTTAAATGTTGTGAGGGTTCCTGCCTCTACCACCCCTTCAGGCAGTATGTTCCAGATTCCAACCACCCTCTGGGTGAAAGGATTTTTCTTCAAATCCCCTCTGAACCTCCTGCCCCTTACCTTAAATCTATGCCCACTGGTTATTGACACCTCCGCTAAGGGAAAAGTTTCTTTCTATCTACCCTATCTATGCTCCTCATAATTTTGTATACCTCAATCATGTCCCCCCTCAGCCTTCTCTGCTCGATGGAAAACAACTCACTGCTCTGGTGGTACCACTGCTCCGCCCATCTTACCAGCCCATCTATATCGTCCTGTAATCTAAGGCTTTCCTCCTCACTGTTTATGACACCACCAATTTTTGTGTCATCTGCGAACTTACTGATCATACCTCCTATATTCACGTCTAAATCATTAATGTACATTACAAACAGCAAGGGTTCCAGCACCGATCCCTGTGGTACACCACTGGTCACAGGATTCCACTCGCAAAAACAACCCTTGACCATCACCCTCTGCCTCCTGCCACTAAGCCAATTTTGGATCCAATTTGCCAAATTGCCCTGGATCCCATGGGCTCTTACTTTCTTGACCAATCTCCCATAGGGGACCTTATCAAAAGCCTTACTGAAGTCCATGTAGTCTACATCAACTGCTTTACTCTCATCGACACGCCTAGTCACCTCCTCAAAAAATTCAATCAAATTTGTTAGACATGATCTCCCCCTGACAAAGCCATGCTGACCATCCTTGATTAATCCCTGCCTCTTCAAGTGGAGATTAATGCTGTCCCTCAGAATTTTTTCCAATAGTTTCCCTGCCACTGATGTTAGACTCACTGGCCTGTAATTATCTGGTTTATCCCTACTACCCTTCTTGAATAATGGTACCACATTCACTGTCCTCCAATCCTCTGGCACTTCTCCTGTGGCCAGAGAGGATTTGAAAATTTGTGTCAGAGCCTCTGCAATCTCCTTTCTTGCCTCACATAACAGCCTGGGATACATCTCATCTGGGCCTGGGGATTTATCCACTTTCAAGCCAGGTAAAACTGCTAATACCTCCTCCCTTTCAATGCTAATTTGTTCAAGTATATCACAATCCCCCTCCCTGATTTCTACACCTACACTGAAAGAGAAAGTGGGAACAGGGTACTGAATTAGATGATCAGCCATGATTTTTTGAATGGCTGAGCAGACCTGAAAGGCCGAATGGCTTACTCCTGCTCCTATTTTCTATGTTTATGTTTCTATGTTTGCACTGAGACTATCCCAGTTAATATTGGGGTAGTTGAAATCCCCTACTATTATTACTCTATCATTTTTACACCTCTGAGATTTGCCTACATGTCTGCTCCTCTATCTTTCCCTGACTGTTTTGAGGCTTGTAGTACACTCCCAGCAAAGTGATTGCCCCCTTTTTGTTTTTAAGTTCTACCCATATGGCCTTATTTGAGGAACCTTCTAAGATAACATCCCTCCTTACTGCAGTAATTGACTCCTTGATCAACAGTGCAATGCCACCTCCTCTTTTACACCTCTCCCTGTCATGCCTGAAGATTCTATCCCCTGGAATATGTCTCTGTGATGGCAATAATATCATATTCCCATGTGTTAATCAATGCCCTCAATTCATCTCCCTTACATGTAAGACTCCTTGCATTAAAATAGATGCAATCCAGCCTTGCACTATTCACTTGTGCCTTAACAAGTCTGTATTTGCTCTGCCTTCCAGACTGACACAGTTTCTCTTCCATATTTGGCTGTGCATCACCCCCTACTGTACCTCCACTCTGCATCCCATCCCCCTGCTAAATTATTTTAACCCCACCACCCCCCCCAACAGCACTAGCAAACCTCCCTACAAGGATGTTGGTCCCATTCTGGTTCAGCTGCAACCTGTCCGACTTGTACAGGTCCCACCTTCACCAGAAACAGACCCTGTGATCCAGGAAATTAAAGCCCTCCCTCCTGCACCATCTCTTCAGCCATGCATTCATCTGCTCTATCCTCCTATTCCTATACGCAATAGCACTTGACACCGGGAGTAATTCAGAGATTACAACCTTTGAGGTCCTGCTTTTTAATCTGCTACCTCACTCTCTAAATTCTTGTTGCAGGACCTCATCCCTCTTTCTACCAATATCGTTGCTACCAATGTGAACCACAACCAGTGACTGTTCACCCTCCCCCTTCAGAATGTCCTGCATCCACTCCATGACATCCTTGACCCTAGCACCAGGGAATCAACATACCATCCTGGAGTCACATTTGCAGAAATGCCTATCTGTACCCCATATGATAGAATCCCCTGTCACTATAGCTCTCCCACTCCTTTTCCTACCAACCTGTGCAGCTGAGCCACTCTTGCTGCATTCCCCTGAGAAGCTATCTCCCCCAAAAGTATCCAAAGTGGAAAATCTGTTAGAGAGGGAGATGGACCCAGGGGACTCCTAACATATAAGTTTTATATATATATATATATATATATATATGTCCATATTACAGGCTGACAGTGCATTTTGTTCTGTGCCTGTTACATGCTAATAAGTGTTCTGCACTCTAATGCAGGCTGACAAGGCACTTTGTTCCATGACGGTTTCAGTGTTTGGAGGAAAATGTGAAGATGAAATATCTCATCAAGCTGGCTGGTTATCGACTCTTTTTACAATAATCATACTAAATATCATTAAGACTGACAGACAGGAGTGGGAGGTCTATTAGTTTCTCTCCCTCAATTAAAAGACATTGGTGAAAAATGAAAGAGTAATTTAAAGGGACATAGGGCTAAAAATTGTTCATTTTTAAATTGATCATTTGCAGTAAAACTTTCTAATAAAGATAATTGATGATGAAAACAGAGATAGTGTTAAATATGTAATGTTTGAAACCTATAACACTGTACAGTAAAACATTCATTAAAAACATGAAAGGGTAATTTTATGAATTTTCACTGAAAACTAAGAGCTTTAATCGCTAGGAGCACATATTTGAGAATTCAGACATGTTCCTCCCATAATTTCTCATCCATTATTAATGGTAAAATCATGGGGAGTGTGTGCTTGAATTCCTGTTATGTGGTCCAGTGGGTGTATCTCCACACTGGGGAAACAAGATTATAAAATTACCCTGATAATGAAACATATGTGAAAGCTTAGATCTCAGTAAAGTGTGTTAGCATAAGACATTGCTACATTCAGATTGAAATGCATACAGTCAAACTAGTTTATAATGAGGCAATTATAGGCATGAAAGTTGAATTTATATTCTAATATCTGACTTTTATTTCCTGAGGTTTTATCAGTTTCCATTGACTATGTGATTAACCATTGCATTCAATATTTGGAACGTAGTATTCTTACTATGGTAATAAGAAATTATGCTGAAGGACGATACTGATTTAATAAACATTCATGATTTATTTATAGGATGATATTTCACCTATTCTTGTCTGTATTAAATAAAATAAACCTACTGAGACATCAAAACCTTATCGTCAAATAAGATGAATGAAGTCTAGTAGCATGTCCTGTTCCTGTTTTGTGAGACTTCTCGCTCAGCATGAGCTTCCAGGCTGACAAGAACAGAGTTCATGAGATGCAGCACCATTAGCACATGACAGAAAGAGTCTCTCTGCAGTCAAATCTGGCCTTGGCTATCGGTGGTTTGCCACTGTGTCCACTCATCTGACTTATATTGTCATCTCTGAGTTATATAGTGCCTTCATTTTTTTTAAATTTGTTCATGAGATGTGTGGGTGTCGCAGGCAAGGCCAGCATTTGATGCCAACCTCTAATTGCCCTTGAGAAGGTGATGGTGAGCTGTCTTCTTGAGCTGCTGCAGTCCATGTGCTGTAGCTACACCCACAGTGCTGTTAGGGAGGGAGTTCCAGGTTTTTCACCCAGTCAACAGTGAAGAAACGGCAATATTTTCCTCCAAGTCAGGATGGTGGGCTGGATTTTGTTGAGCTCCTGACATCACGCTCCTTGGCGGGGGAGAGGCCGGAAGATCGCACCGACAGCAGCCTGTCCCGGAGCCCGATGCCAGCAATGCCAGGCCTGATCTTCCCGGCTGCAACGTAGCTCCATGGTGGCACATCCACCACTCTGCAGTGGGGGACCTGGATTTCAATATCTATTCTGTACAGTCCACTCATGATTCTGAACACCTTTATCAAATCTCCTCTTCCTCTTCTCTTTTCCATTGAGAGCAGGCCCAGTTTCTCCAACCTATCCACATAAGGAGTTCCTTATCCCTGGAACGATTCTCATGAATTATTTCTGTACCTTCTCTGATGCCTTTAACGTCCTTCCTAAAGTGTGGTGCCCAGAATGAGACAAAATATTCCAGTTGAGGTTGAACCAGTGTTTTATCCAAGTTTATTATAACTTCTGTGCTTTAGTGCTCTATGGGCGGAATGTTATGTCTTCTACCCCTCCCCCCCCCACCCCCACCCAAGAGCGGACTGGAGGGGGGTGCGTGGTGGAGGTAAGGTGTAAAACCGAGTGGGAGGTGGGCGCGCTGTTCCTGTCACTTACCAGCCCTCACTGCCAATTTACGAGCAATGGGGGAAGTTGAAAATGGCCTGCCTGCCACTGGCCAATTGAGGCCTTTCAGTGGCTAATTAATTGCCATTTAAGGGCCTCTTCCAGCCGCCGCTGGTATCTTACTAGTGGCAGATGGGCACTTCGCCACCTGGAGAGACTGCCCAGTAAAACCTGGTGGTTTCCTTGTGGGATGGGGTCCCTCCTGATTGGGCACCCTGTGCCCCACGGAGGGCACCCCCTCCCTCTTCGTGGTACAAGCCACTGCTGCTGATGCACCTCTTTCAGCCCTCCTAATCAACACCCATCCCCCCTTGCCGAGGCCCAGCCGATTTTCCCTGGCAAGGCCCAAAACCCCACTCACCTTTTGGTGCCGGCTTCCAATCCCCCAAAGTGTAAATTTAAAATTCTTGACCTCATTTTGAAATCCATCCATGGCTTCACACCATCTTATCTCTATAACCTGCTACAGCTTTATATCCCTTTTTTTGTGATGAAATATAGGTAGGAGAGGCATCATTAGGTAAAATTTAGATATAGTTAATATATTATACCTTTTAGAATTAGAGATTGAATAAATGTTCAGTTTTCAAGACTCACTGAAGTTCCCCTTTAAGAAGGTAGAGTTAGAAATTTCAAGTCTTTCAAGGTCCCTGTTCGAATAGAATGTGAAACAGAAAAACCTTTTAAGTTGGGAAATCCATTTCAGCGTTTCTGTTGCCAGGGACTTGGAGGATAAACGCACATTGAAATATCCAGTGTGACATCAGTAAGAGGTAGCAATAAACTTAATTGATAGTGTTGGTGATGTAGAAAGATCGACTTAAAAGTTTGTTACAAGGTACCATGAAAAACGCAATTATAGATAATAAAATAATAAATGGCACAGTACTTACAGGAACAAAAGGTCAAGTAAACAAAATTATAAACATCTTGACCAGATAAATGTTCGTAACTTCAAGAGCAGGGGAATTCCAGCAAAAGATTAAGTGATGTTAGTTAATGATACCAAATATGGATTTCAAAATCGGAAAAAACACACACACAAAGGTAACACCTATATGCTAAAATGTCAGATGATACCTCAGAAACAATATAAATATGAGGGGTTCTGAAGCAAAAATTAGAAGTGTTGAATCCTCATCAATACTTCTCACCCCATGGCTTACTCAGGGAATTTAAGGTAAAAGTTTACTTTGAATTTTGATGGATATTCTAGGATATTTTGCTGTAACATTAGCAAGGTCAAGCTTTTGGAATCTTTGTTAGAAATAAGATTATGTGTTACATCTCTTAGTAATATTTGATATTGTGATGTTCTTATGCACTTAAAAATGTTTTGCATGTTCAATTCTTTAATAAATATATGTAGCATTCTATATACAACTGCAAGAACCCCCTCTCTCCTTGTCTCTTTAAGTGCGGAGATACACATTGAAGAGAGTTTCCCATACCCTTACAATATCTGGGATATTTATGATTTAGCCATAATTATTTTTTAAAATAGGCTATCCAAAAATGGTAATATTCTGTTAGTTTTCTTTCTTTGGGGGAAAACTAGTTCAATTCTTTGGACCCAAATAAGTGTTCATAAGAATTTGTCTGGTTTGAACTTAATTAAGGGAAATTCATAGGGATGTACTCCTCATTTGTTTTAGTCCCTATAAGGGGTTAAAGTCATAAATCACTTCATTTGAATCCTTCAATTCTCTGACTCTGACCTTTTGAACATCCTCCCTTCCCTTTGGTAGCAGAGCTTTCATCCCTGCTCTCTGGAACTACATCCTACATTGTTCTGACTCAGCTTTCTCCACCGTCAAAAAACTTTCCAAAGCTCATCCTTACAACCAAACTTTTAGTCATCACTTCAGATCTCTCCCTCAATGTCATTTTTTTTTATTTATTTCCAATTTTCTTGCTTCCCTCAGTGAAATTTCTGTTTGTGGGTCCTTTCAATGTCCAATCAAAAGTAGGTAAAACCAAGCACTGATAATTCTGTTAAGCCATTAAACTCCCTAGTACTTTCGGCTACTTCTATCAATAGCATTAAAAGAAAAACTTGTAAGACTTACAATTATATAGCACCTTTCACAACCTCAGGATGTCCCAATGCGCTTTACAGCCAATTAAATACTTTTTGAAGAGTAATGTCACAAACGTGGCAGTCAATGCATGCACAGCAAACTCCCACAAACAGCAATGGGATAATGACCAGATAATCTGTTTTTGTGACTTTGATTGAGGGATAAATACTGGTCAGGGCATTGGGATAACTCCTGGTCTTCAAAATAGTGCCAAGGGATCTTTTATGTACACCCAAGAGGCCAGATGGGACCTCAGTTTAAAGTCTCATGCAGAAGATGGCACTTCCATCACTGCACTGGAGTGTTAGCCTAGACTTCTGCTTGACTCTGGAGTGGGTCTTCAACCCACAAATTCTGACTCAGAAGCAAGGGTGCTACCAACTGAACAATGGCTATAAAACAATTTTAGACAACAGGAGTATGTTAACATTAATGATGTTTTATCATCGATTGATTATTATGAAGCTGTACCGATCTTCAGAGCAACATTTCAATCAATAAAGTGAAGGTGTGAACCTGCAAAAGTTGATAAATGCTAATATTAAATATTTGATGGAGTAATGGATCTAAACACTTGTAATTTTACAGGCTTCAGTCAATAAACCGTATCTATAAAGTGAATGAGAATTGAATTCCAGGAACTTCAAGCTCCTGCTATTGACCTCCAACCAGTAGAAATACTGCCACCACATCACTTTTCTATTGATTTCATTTTCTGCACTATGGATCTTACCTCCTTGGAATCTTAATATCCATATCACAATGGAGTGGAAGAAGTCAACCACTCCACCCCCTTTTCCTCATCACACGCCGATCGCTTCCAGCACAGAGTGTTCCATTGCATATTAATCTTTCTTGGATCATATGGATACCCAAATCATGGGGGTCATTAAAGAACATTAGTTGATGAGGGATATTGAGGGTCTGGTCAGGACAAAAAAGGAGGCATATGTCAGTAATAGGCAGCTGGGATCGAGTGAGTCCCTCAAGGAGTATAGGGGATGTAGGACTACACTTAAGGAAATTAGGAGGGCGAAAAGGGGCTATGAGATTTTCCTGGCAGATAAGATAAAGGAGAATCCTAAAAGATTCTAGAAGTATATTAAGAGTAAAAGGGTAGCTAGGGAGAGAGTAGGTGTGGCAATCTATGTGTGGAGCCACAGGAAATGGGCGTGTTCTTAAATGAATATTTCTCATCCATATTTACTGTAGAGAAGGTCATGGAAGCTAGTGAGTTCAAGGGAGGGAACAGCGATATCCTGGAGCTTATCAACATTACAAAGGAGGAGGCGTTGGAGGTTTTGAAGCACATTAAGTTGGATAAATCCCCAGGGCCTGACCAGGTGTATCCTAGGATGCTATGGGATTGCTGGGACCCTGGCAGAGATTTTTGTATCATCGTTAGCCACGGGTGAGGTACCGGAAGACTGGAGGATAGCTAATGTTGTGCCTTTATTTAAGAAAGGCAGCAGGGATAAGCCAGGGAATTACAGGCCGGTGAGCTTTACATCGGTGGTGGGAAAGTTATTGGAAGGGATTCTGAGAGACAGGATTTATACACATCTGGAAAGGCATAGGCTGATTAGGGATAGTCAGTGTGGCTTTGTGCATAGGAAATCATGTCTCGCGAATTTGATTGAGTTTTTCGAGGAGGTGACCAAGAGGATTGACGAGGGCAGGGCGATGGACGTTGTCTACATGGACTTTAGCAAGGCCTTTGACAAGGTCCCACATGGTAGGCTGGTCCAGAAGGTTCGAATACATGAGATCCAGGATGAGGTAGCAAATTGTATACAAAATTGGCTTGGTGATAGGAGGCAGAGGTGGTAGTGGAGGGTTGTTTTACAGATTGGAGGCCGGTGACCAGTGGTGTGCCGCAGGGATCGGTGCTGGGCCCTCTGTTGTTTGTCATATATATTAATGACTTGGATGAGAATGTAAGGGGCATGATTAGTAAGTTTGCAGATGACTCCAAAATTGGTGGTATAGTGGACAGTGAAGAAGGTTGTCTAAGGTTACAACAGGATATAGATCAACTGGGAAAGTGGGCAAGGGATTGGCAAATGGAATTTAACGCAGACAAGTGTGAAGTGATGCATTTTGGGACATTAAACCAGGGCAGGACATATACAGTGAATGGCAGGGCCCTGGGGAGTGTTGTTGAGCAGAGAGACCTTGGGGTGGAAGTACATAGTTCCCTGAAAGTGCCAACACAGGTAGACAGGGTGGTGAAGAAGGTGTATGGCAAGCTTGCCTTCATCGGCCGAGGCATTGAGTACAAGAGTTGGGACGTCATGTTACAGTTGTACATAACGTTGGTTAGGCCGCATTTGAAGTACTGTGTGCAGTTCTGGTCCCCGCACTACAGGAAAGATGTGATTAAGCTAGAGAGGTTGCAGAAAAGGTTCACAAGGATGTTGCCTGGTTTGGAGGGCTTGAGTTATAAAGAGAGATTGGATAGGCTGGGTCTGTTTTCCCTGGAGCGGAGGAGGCTGAGAGGGGACATGATAGCGATATGTAAAATTATGAGAGGCATAGATACGGTAGGTAGCCAGAGTCTGTTTCCCATGGTAGGGGTGACTAAAACTAGAGGGCATAGATTTAAGGTGAGAGGGAGGAGGTTTAAAGGGGATCAAAGGGGTAAATTTTTCACACAAAGAATAGTGGGTATCTGGAATGAGCTGCCTCAGGAGGTGGTGGAGGCAGGAACAGTAGCGACATTTAAGAGGCATCTGGACAGGTACTTGAATGAGAGATATGGAATTAATGCAGGCAGGTGGGATTAGTATAGATAGGCATTATGGTCGGCATGGACGTGGTGGGCCGAAGGGCCTGTTTCCATGCTGTACGACACTATGACTCTAAGCTGCAACTCTGTCATGAGTTCACAGAGTGGCTTTAATCTATTAACCCCGCCATAGGTCATATATTCTTTGTCCTATACCTCACCTAGGCGAGCTCACAGTACTGCAGGCCACTGTTAATGATTGTCTGGCTCGCAGATGGAGTATGGAGGAGCAGGCCTATCATTTAGTGGTAAGGGATGTTTCCCACATAGCTACAGATATCTCTGAAAGACAATAGCCTGGAAGGGGCATTTGTTCTGGCTAATAAACAATGGGAAGTTCTGTGCTGGTAGACTGAAAGGCGTGAGCTGATTAGAGTCCAGCGGTCTGGTGTACCAGTCAACTGATTGGATTTAGATAGGTTAAATATACCGCTACAGGTAGAATATGCACTTCAGATTGTGGATTTCTCAGTGGCTTAGTTTGAAAATTCTTAAACATTGCGATGGGTTTCCAAAAAATATTAATTCCTGATCTATATTACAGATATTGTAACTTCATACTGCTTTGTCACTCATTTATTTCCAACATCAGGTAGAATTAGTGGGGAGATTTTCCACTTGTACACTCCTTGTGGATAATGGAAGCACATTTTGGGAAAATGCAGACTTCAGCCCAGGATTCATTGGATGAAAAATCATGGGCTGGAGGTGTTATTTACTGATACATGCTCTCTTTGTGTGCTGGGAGTACCCAAATGTTAACATCTCCTTTAATAAAAGAGAAGAAAGAACTCACCTTTATAAAATGCTTTTCACGATCTCAGGATGTCCCAAGTGCTTCACAACCAATTAAGTGCTTTTCGAGTGTAGTCACTGTTGTAGTGCAGGGAAATGTGGCAGCCAATTTCCACAGAGCAAAGTTACACAAACATCAATGAGATAAATGACTAGTTAACTTGTTTTGGTATTATTGGATGATGCTTATAAATGGGCCAGAACATCAGGAGAATTTCTTTGCTCTTCTTTGAATAGAGCTATGTTTATGCTCACCTGAAAGGGCAGACACGGCCTTGGTTTAACATCTCATTCAAAAGAAGGCATCTCTAAAAGTGCAGCACTTCCTCAGTAACCCATAACTTTCGGACTTAGGTTCTGAGAGTGCTACGACTGAGCCAACTGTGCTCCTGACTGTTCAGATGCTGCAGTAGCTGTCTTGCTGCCGTACCAGAAAGCTCCCTCTAAGTGGTGATGCTAATGCTGGGAGCCCAGCTTGTAAAGGAGATGAGCGGGCTGTGGTAATGGGACACCAATGCTGGGAGGAGAATCCTGGCCTTGCCATGCTGCTTTATTATTTTCAAGAAGGAAATTAAGGGTACATGCTTTGCTTGGGTGCTCCCAGCATGGAACTGCTTCCTTCAGGAGTGCATACTAGGGAATTGGACATCCGCAGCCAGTGATTTTTCATCAAATTATACACCACAGATGCACAATTTCCTAATGCATGCTCTCAGTGAGCACTCCTTCATGCCAGGAATGCCCAAGTGGAAAATTCAGAATTTAATGTTCCTTAAAATTGAGCACCAATAGGTAGTGATGGCAAGGAAGTCAACGTGGACTTTGGATAGAGCAAGCTTAATGGTCCAAATGGCATTTCCTTCCTCCAGACTTTCTTATGTTCTTCAGTAATGGCAGCATATGCAGGTTGTTTATAACTCCAATAGAAGATGACTCCCAGACGAACTTCACCTGAGACAGGATTTTTATTCTTAAACCTACATAAAGAGCTGAAGTTCATTCTTAGACTTTAGTTATTTCTTAATGTTTCCCCACCTGGTTTAGTTGACTTAGTTCAGTTGCATAAGAGAAACATTATTCTAATTCAAAATGCCTGAAAGAATTCATGAAACATGAAATATTAATTCTGTAATTGTACATTAATTTTGTTTCGCATCAAAACTTTATTTGATTGAGGTTGACAATTTGTGGGGCTAAAATGATGCATTCTGAGAGCCAGACAATCCATTTTTAGAAATAGATAATACTAGGTGAGGGAGGATAATGTTTAGGGGAAATTTCTTTACACAGACAATAATCTGCACTGTGGGTGTACCTACCCAACATGGACTGCAGCAGTTCAAGAAGGCAGCTCACCACCACCTTCTCAAGGGAAATTTGGGATGAGCAATAAATGCTGGCCTGGCCAGCGACACCCATATCCCATGAATGAATTTTTAAAAATCATACTAGACTGGGTAGGTAAGATTTGCTCTATGGGAGAAATACAAAACAGGAGTTAGCTAAGTGAGAATTAAAAAACCCGAAACATTTTTATCAGAGGTCCGCTATTACCATGGTAACAGAGAGTTCAAAGGTAAGAAAGGTCAACTTTCCTTTATTTCTGAATGAACAAAGTTGGACGTTGATAGGCAGATCAATATGGATATATTGATTTACAAGCTTAGAGACCTGCAATGTCTAGAGACTTGAAGATATCCTCAGCAGAATTTTCCACAGCTTATTAGACTTCAGTTCAGGCAGCTCAAGAGTTATCAATTTTTTAAGATCTCTCTTCTTCCTGTACACTCGTTTCTGCTGAAACACATCACTTGGTTATATATCTGCCTCGCAGAACTGGCCTTTCCTTCTTCAGATCTGCTGCAGGTGATTATAAAGGATTAAACATAAAGTGCAATCTGAGGTGCGAAATAAAATCAGGTGACCAGGACAAAGTGGTCACTATTCAACAATGGCACAGTGGCGCAGTGGTTAGCACCGCAGCCTCACAGTTCCAGGGACCCGGGTTCGATTCTGGGTACTGCCTGTGTGGAGTTTGCAAGTTCTCCCTCTGACTGTGTGGGTTTTTGCCGGGTGCTCTGGTTTCCTCCCACAGCCAAAAACTTGCAGATTGATAGGTCAATTGGCCATTGTAAATTGCCCCTAATGTAGGTAGGTGGTAGGGATTATGGGATTACTGTAGGGTTAGTATAAATGGGTGGTTGTTGGTCGGCACAGACTAGGTGGGTAAAAGGGCCTGTTTTTTTTTTCTTTTTTCTTTTTTTTTCTTTTTTTCTTTTTTTTTCTTTCAGACCCGAGCCCCCACAAACCTGACTTGACACTCCCCCATCAACAGTACTGAGGGAGCGCCGCACTGTCAGGGGGTCAGTACCAAGGGAGCGCCGCAAAAGGGCCTGTTTCAGTGCTGTATCTCTAAATAAATAAAGTCAGTCTTAAATTATCTCATATGGAAGTAAATCCTTTAAAGTAGCTTTTATGTGGTATTTATTAGGTTGCCTTTCTATTAAATTGGAATAACAGTCAAGGACTGCAGTTAGGTTTTACTTACATTGTTCATGCATTTTCTGATGCTTTCTCACTTTAGAAGTTGTTTATCGCCTCTGGTTGGAGTATAAGTTCCTTTATGTTACATTTGTAACACATTGTTAACTTACTTATTTTAACTAGGTTAAGGGCACTGACTGTAGAAGTACCAGAACATATGCTACCTGAACATATTAATTAAAAAAGCAATAAAAATAGAAAATGCTGGAAATGCTCAGCAGGTCAGGCAGCATCTGAGAAATAGAGTTAACATCTCAGGTCGATGACCCTTTGTCCGAACTCATCAGAAAAATGCATCTTCTCCCCTTTGAGTTTTGCAGGTATCCCAGTGATGTATATTCCTTCATAATCAAGAGATGAGTGGTCCAAGAATTTTCATCTTCCAATGTTATTCTCTTTTCTTTTTCCCTATTAACTTTCCTTTATTCCTTTCCTCTTACTTCCACAGATGTTGAAAGCCTTCCAATGTCTCATCAACAGCTCATTCTTTAGGATGAATCTTGTGGTTCCACCACCGGGAGTGGCGGTGGGCCTGAAAATGGCAGCTGACACGCACGGGCCATGCGCCACCATGCCGCCGCAGTCTTGAGCCTGGTGGCTCATCACCATATGCAGGCTAGCCACCCCACCGACTCCCTCCCCCCATCATGTGGTGGGGGAAGCCTCGGTAATGCCATGAACGGCATCAACTGTTTCTACGCAGGCGCTGGTGCCATTTTTAAAGGGCTGCCAGTCCTGCGAAGAAACTGCAGAGTTGCCCCCATTCGCCCCACCAACTACACTACCAATGCAAAGTTCACCCCTTCCAGGCCTACTACACAACAAATGCAGAGCTCCCCCTTTCCCCACCTCAGTGGCACCAGCTTTCCTTGGATGGGAAAATGAAGGCGTGGGAGTGCCACATGTCGTGCTAAGATCACTCTGGTTTTCATCTTAATTCATGCAAACAGGTAATTTAAATATGTAAATTTGGGTCCCGTAGCAGAACAACGGAGGGCCCACCACGGAGCTTCCCCGCCGCAGGGAAGATCAGGCCTGACAATCCCAGCATCGGATTCCGTGGCAGCCGCTGCCGCTCCGATCTTCCAGTCCCCGCCCCACCCCCATCAAGCTGGGAGCAAAATCCAGCTCTTTGTTTGTGAGCCTACATATTTAGGACTGGTAGGCTATTCAATCATGGAGCCATACTACATCTTAGCGCAGCGCTATGCTTCCCCATTATGTATCCAAACACAACAGCATGAATCAATTAGACCAAACAATATCAGGAAACCTAACTGATTTTGTCCCCTTCCCAGAAATGGTCAGTAGTATCCATAATCTCTGGTTGAGATCAGAGTACTCAGCTTGTGATCAAACTTAGGGTCTCTTTGGTCTGTATGACTCAATATCACTGGGTGGTGCATGCACCCACTGAAGCACTGGGACACTCTATGACACCTCCCAGTGATTCTCTTTGAATGACTCATCCAAGGTACCTTGAGAACATGTTGACTTGTTCTGTGAGTTTTCCCATCCTGTACCACCTGCACTCACTGCCCGTCTCACAGCTAAGTCAGAAATGCAGCATGAAGCAAAGCAAAGGTATAAATTCACTTTACAGCACTGATTTTTTTCAGGTGTTAACTGAAGGAAAACATCCTTTTCCTGTTGAAAGCTGAGAAGAGTATTTCAAAATTGGCTATCCATTATAACAACAGCAGCTTAGATTTGTATAGCACCTTAATGTCATAAGCTGTCCCAAGTTGTTTGACAGGAGCATTATAAAACAAAATATGACGCCCACATAAGGAGATATTGGGTTGTATTTTATGGGCCCCCCTGAGGGGGGGGTCAGAGATGGGGAGAATAGAGTATCACGATGGGTGGCAGGGCGCGGAGGGCCTATCTTCTCCCCTTCACCAAACGATCTTACCGGTGGTCGGATAGGTCGACGATGCCCTTCCCAATTGAGGGAAGCCAATTGAGGCCTTTAAGTAGCCTAATAATGGCCAATTAAGTGCCTCCTCCCACCACCACTGGGATCTTACCAGTGGCTGGGAATTCCTCCACCACATGGGGAGGGTGCTTTGTAACACTCCCTGCTTGCTTGGGGGGCTGGAGGGGGGGTTGTTCCTCCATGGGCAATCTGTGGCCCATAGAGGACCCATGCTGTTTACCAGTTTAACCCCCGGGACAACCCTAGCCCTGGACTGCATGACCACCCCAAACTCCCTTGCCAGGACCTTCCAGATTGGCCCTGGCGACCGTGCCTTACTTACCAGGGTTCCAGCACTGGGCCTGTGTCCAAGCTGTCTGCAATACCGGCAGTGGCCACCGGTCCCTTAGATTGGCCGGCAGTTCTTCAAGGCGGGATCCCCGTCTTTAAAGGGATGGGGATCCCAGATTTGAAAAGAGTGGAGCATTGCTCCGGGAGACACGAAAAGGCAGAGGCAGGCTTTTCCCTGTCTTTTCAGCCCAGTGCTGGGAGACCCGCCTCCAAAACACAATCTTAGCCATTATGTCAGATGACCAACGTCTTTGTCAAAGAGGCAGGTTTTAAGGGTGTCCTCAAGGAGGAAAGTGAGGTAGTGAGGCGCAGAAGTGTTGGAAGAATGTTCCAGAGCCTGGGGCCTAGATAACTGAAGGCACGGCCACCAATGGTGGGGTGATTAAAATTCGGGATGTACAAGAGGCCAGAATTAAAGGAGCACAGATATCTTGGAGGGTTGTAGGGTTGGAGGAAATTACAGAGATAGGGAGGGGCAAGAGCATGGAGGAATTTGAAAACAAGGGTGAGAAGTTTAAAATCAAGATTTTGTTTGACTGGGAGCCAATGTAGGTCAGGGAGCACAGGGTTGAATGGGACTTGGTGTGAGTTAAGTCATGGACAGCAGAGCTTTTGATGATCTTAAGTTTACGGAAGGTAGAATGTGGGAGACCAGCCAGGGGTGCATTGGAGTAGTCAAGTCTAGAGGTGACGAAGGCATGAAGGAGGGTTTCAACAACAGATTAGCTGAGACAGGGCGAAGTCAGGCAATGTTATGGAGGTGGAAATAGGTGGTCTTAGTGATGGCTCAAATATGAGATCATCATTTATGACACCAAGGTTGTGAAGAGATTGGCTTAATCTAACTTGTCCCTTTAAGGACCATTTCCTTTCAATTGTTTTGACACTTCTACATGACAATTGAGACCAGCAGGAATTTTAATAGAGCAGTAGGAAGGAGCGAGAGAGAGCGAGACCAGTGGGAAGTTTAACAGAGAGGCAGGAAGGAGCAAGAGAAAACGAGACTAGTGAAGAATTTACCAGAGTTATCCAGTCCAGTCCAGTCTGTGGCTCCAGAATGGATTGACTGCATTCTAAGAAAAATCAAATCAGGTAGTTGATTGGTTGGTAAGTATTTTTCTCATTTATTTTCCAAAACTCAGGTAATTTTAGTAATTGTGAAGTTTTATTAGCAGTAAGTTTTACTAATAGTAGTAAAGCTTATTAAATTGGCTGGTGAGTATTTCCTATGTATTATTATTTCTATTGGTAATATCACACACACAAGAAATTTGATGGTACAAAAAATTATGAACAAAATCTGAAGAGTTATAAAAAACTGACTTTGTCTTTTAAATATGAATCTTCCTTTTAAAAAGTGAGCAATGTGCTCCAAAATGGCCACTGAAGAAAAATTAAAGGGCTTGGCCTTGTATATTCAAACTGTCTGACAGGGACAAACGAAGATCTTCAAAGCTACGAGGTGTCAATTGCACCCATCCAAACTCATCCTAAATAATTCCAGAATTGAATGTCTTCTTCTGAAGCAAAGGTGTGAAGTAACCACGTCCTGGGCCACTGTGTGATTGCCACGGGGAAGAGGTCAAAGTGTCTCCTACCAGGAGGTCAGAATTAACACAGCTTTTCCTTTTAAAGGTAGCCTAGAGAGAGACACCTCCAGGAAGAGACAAGGAAAGCAGCATCCAGAAGCTTGTTTCCAGCAAACCAGAAGGCACATGCCCTGCTGTAGAATTCTGCATCTACACGATACAGCAGCGAACTAGAGTTCAACTGAACTTTCAACCAAGAGAGAATTCTACAATCGCTTCAGGCTAGCAACCAATGAGAACTTGATATCCAAGATGTTACGATCAAGTAAGGAGGGGGTCAAAGTCTTGTCCCTCTCCTTGCTTGACCGCAGCAGGTTTATTTATTTTTACAAAAGTGGATGTACATGCCAATCAGTGACTGTTTAACTACTTATGTGCTATGATCATAAAATAATCAATCAGACAGGTTTTCTTTAGTTTAACAAAGAAAGAGGTTAGCTTTATTTTTAAACAATCTAGGTAAAATAATAAACTGGCCTCCAACTTTCTCTTTCACACACATACGCATGCACACACACACACACACACACACACACACACACACACACACAAATAGATTACAGAGTGAGGAAGGACAGATTGATCAGATTAGAGTCTGGAACAATAAAAAGAGGTATACAGTCTGTGGAGTTTGGTGACTCGGTTGTCATCCAGCTGAACTCTGTGGTCCTGAGGCTTCCGGCTTGCAGGTGTGGACAGCAGATTTGGGGTATTCCTGGACACAGGGATGCAGATGGTTTCCTTCATGGGCTCTCTGTCTGCAGCAATGATCAGCCTAGGTGGTTACAGTCAGCAGGCAGGGTTCAAAGCTTGACTGGAGAGAGAGAGAGAGAGAGAGAGAGGGATGCCACTTGGGTCTCATCTGGTTAGTGTCCAGTTGCTTTCTGGTCCGCACACAGAAAAAAAACCAATGTAAACACATAGATGCTGGGTCTTATCACATGACTGTCACCCAGTGTGTATTTCCTCTTACAACTTAATCAGCTCATGTCTGGGAATTCCCTTCTCTCAACCAGGGTCCCATTGTTCATGTGATTACCTTTGAGTGGTTCATCTCCACCAGTTTAATGCCTCAAATGATTGCCTTTAATGGGGATAAGACAGGTAGTTCACTCAAAATTCCTAGGTCATTGTTCTGGCTGGGGACTGAGCAGACATTAGGTTTCCACCTCAATGCATTGGAATGCAGGGTATTTTGAGGCAAATTGTGGTGGCCATTTTAGCTGCTAACAGTTACCTTTTATCTGCTCTTTTTTCCCTTTTTTAAAAATTAAATTCAGATTTCCAGCTGGTGGAATAAAAAAAATCATCATCCGGCATAGCATGCTTTCATAACAAAGAGAATTCAACAAGTTCACTGTGACCTTTCCCAAAACCTACCCCCCATTTATAATCATTTTCAACTTTTTTCCCTCTGTCTCGTGTGTGTGTGGTGTGTTTGTGTGTGTGAGTGGATGCGTGAGTGGATGCGGTTGTGAAAATTTCAGGATAAGGCATATTGATCAATAAACAATTTATTTTCTGTTTTAAACCTACAAGAAAACCTGTCACTGTCTGTTAATTTGACAAATAAAACACCAAGGAGTTAAACCCTAATAACAAAACACATTTGCTGCATTGAACAGTGGGAACCACCTATACCCCTCACCATGTGGCCATAGCTAATTGGGGGCTTGAAGCCAGGATCTGAACCTCCAGATAAACGAGAGATTTGGAAAATGGGAGGAAAATTGACCTCTAAAATTGTGGAAAAATAAATGGACAGGTTTTCTTGTATCTCTCTGTTTTTTCTCAAAGGTATGCGAAACAAAATTGATCGCCACATTTAATGCTAAGGAGTTTGTAGAGCAGGAAGAGATCCCATGAAAAATTAAACACATTAAGTATTGAAAATTTAAAAGGCTTGGCTTCAGAGGTGGAAATCGCTTTCAAACAAAAAACAAAGAAACCTGAACAGTTGAAAAGCTTAGCTAACCATTTTAAACTTAACCCTGAATTTGAAGAAGACAGCTTAGAACCAGAGTCTGAAAAAATAATTCTAGCTAGAATTCGGTTGCAGATGAAAAGGGAAGAAATACAGTTCCAGTTGAAAAGGGAGGAGATGCACTTTGAGGAGGAAAAAGAAGAGAGAGTTTCAAAAGTAAAGAGAGGAAATAGAGATGAAAAGAGAGGAAGCAACAAGAAAGTTTGAGTTAGCAAGCCTGCAAACCCAAAATGAAAATGCTGCTGGCCACTCAAACCTTATCTCCAGTTCAGAGCAAAATTTTGATATGCTGAGATACTCAAGATTAGTACCAAGATTTATTGAGGAGGAGGTTGAGTTATATTTTATCTCATTTGAGAAAATAGCTACCAGGCTAAAATGGCTGAAAGAACTTTGGACTCTCTTCTTGTAAGGCGAGATTGTGGGTCAGACTCATGAGGCCGTTTCCCAGTTATCAGAAGTTCCTCTGATTATGGACAAACTAAAACTGCAATTTTAAATGCATATGAGCTGCTACCAGAAGCACATAAACAGAAATTCAGACACACCTGGAAAAGACCCACACAGGCTTACATTGAATTCAAAAGAATCAAGCAAATGGCTTTTGATCGCTGGATGTGATCTCAAGCTAGGACACTCATATGAAAATTTGAGAGAAGTGATGTTGCTGGAAGAATTTAAAAATAGCATCCCAAGTAGTATAAGAACCCACACTGAAGACCAAAGAGTCACAAGAGTAACAGAAGCAGCAAAAATGACAGACAATTATGAATTAATACATAAATCCTTAATTCAGAATAAATTTGGGCCTAGTAACTCATACAAGCTAGGGAGAGATAGCAGGGATGCAGATTAAGCAGAAATGGGCTCAAGAGAAAAGGAATGTAGGAAAGTAAAAACAGACCAGTCTCCAACTCGTAAAAGAAGGAACCCAGGGATAAACTAGAAGGGATCCATCTGACATGTTTCCAGTCTGGAAAATTTAGGCATGTCCAAGCAAATTGTTGGTATGTGAAAAACCAACAGGAGGTGCTGCAGTCATGCCTGTGTCTGTGGCTTTGAAAGTGGTAAGCCTGTGTTCTATTATAATTCAAGAGCAGAGCACATCTCAGAACCTCTTACTCAAAGAAAAAAATGACTCCTTTTGTATCCCAGGCACCAGGCAAGAAGATAACCATGCTCAGGGATACTGGTTGTTTTCAGATCCTACTGGCAGTCAAACTTACAGAAATGCCACTAAAGGCAGAACAAATACAATGGTATTGGTAAAAGGACTTACTGGCAAATGCTGGAAGGTTCCCTTAGTTAAAATTTACCTTCAGAGTAAGTTGGTCACCAGGGTAGTGACAGTTGGGATCATTCCAAGTTTACCCATGCAGGGAGAAAACCTATTGCTGGGCAATGACATGGCAGGAAGCACAGTGTCTTGAAGACGCTCACCTGCAAAGAATAAGGCATATTAATTTTGTCACATGAACATTAAACTGTTGCTGGAGTGAAGAGATGACTTGTTTAAAGAGATCAGCAGTGGCTGGAAAAAATATTTGCATTCTAACAGGCAGTCGCCTAGGAAAAGACAATGGGAAATAAAAACAAGAAATGCTGGAACCACTCAGCAGGTCTGGCAGCATCTGTGGAAAGAGAAGCAGAATTAACGTTTCGGGTCAGTGACCCTTCTTCGGAACTGGGAACTGCTCACTCATTCAATTCACAGAGATTGGTCTGGACAATGGTGATCCACATGTTGTCATTGTAAGAGACAGCACTGCACCCCCCACCGTGAGCAGGAGTTGGTTAAAAAAGTGAGTCACATGCCTAACCTGCTGGCCCAGGTGTGGTTTTGAGCTGCTCACAGGACACCTCTGGTCAGACTGCAGATTGCAACTGAACTTGGAACAAGAGCCTCTCTCCTGTCTGGCTCTCTCTCTCTCTCACTATTCTCTGGATCAACTGAAGTCATTTAGATCTCAAGAAAGAAAAGACTCCTGCATCGAAACAAGTTTCAAAGCGTGCACTGAGCCCCAATGAAACAGCAAGACTTATTGGCAACTAAAGACTCTACATCAAACTCAAAGGACTGGAAATAGAACACAGCTATTACCTTTCCCCTTTATTCTTTCTATTTTTTCTCTCTCCATCTGCATGTGTGTTTATCGCCTATGCATGCTAACATGGTCATGTCACGTATTCGTAGTCGTTAACCAAATTAGAGTTTAAGATTAATAAACTGCCACCTTTCTTGTTTAAATCTAAGAAAACCTGTCTGATTTCTTTGCCTTACAATTGGAGAGCAGTGAACAAGGATTCACTGAAGGGGAGCTAAAAACAGCATTTTTAAAATTAAGCCCTGTTACGGTTAAACCAGGCAAAGGCTGAGAGGGAACCCCTAGACCCCTTTCTCACCTGGTCATAATACACAGTATTACACCAAGAGAGTCCATCACAGTCCATGGAGACTGGAGACACTGAGGGGAACAAACAAAACTTTGTACAGCTGCAGATGGTTGGGGAAGTCCCAAAATCCCACAAGGAGCGATGGAGCCAGAAGAATTTAAAATGCCCAGATAGAGCCAAAAAGATTAAAAGGAGCTAAGATAAAAGCTGCACAAGTTGAACGAAAAGCACCAGAGAAAGTATTAGCTGAAACCTTCTTTAAAGATTTAAGTTGGGAGGAGGAAATTTCCTAAATAGGAAAGCCAAGAGTGAGGGAGACGCCTCAACTACTTGAAGTGCCATAGGGAAGTGCAGTGGAAACTGGACAACCACCTGCATGCAGTAGTGTTCCAGAGGACACGTGTCAGATTACGCAAAAAACTATCTCTGAAGTAAAAGGAAAATGGTAGGTAACATACCCTAAAGTGAACTACGCTTGTGAAAATCACCAGAAAGCTAAAAGTGAGGTCAGTATGGATCTATCTGATTGATAGCGCAAATAAAAATAAATAAGTACAATCTGATAGCCATACAGAGACATGGCTGTGGGATGACATAGATTGGGACCTGAATATTGAAGGTATTACGACCAGGTGAGAAGGTGTCTAGGGGTTCCATCTCAGCCTTTGCCTGGTTTAACCGTAACAGGGTTTAATTTTGAAACACCATGTTTTTAGCTCCCCCTCAGTGAATCCTTGTTCACTGCTCCAATTGTAAGGCAAAGAAATCAGACAGGTTTCCTTAGATTTAAACAAGAAAGGTGGAAGTTTATTAATCTTACTTTCTAATCCAGTTAACGACTACGAATATACAATGCAACCACGCTAGCATGTATACATGATAAGCACACATGCAGATAGAGACAGAAAAAGTAGAAAGAATAAAGGGGAAACATTTGAGGCAATGGCTGAGTTATTATTACAGTCTTTTGAGTTCAATGTGGAGTCTTTGGTTGCTGGTAAATTCTGCTGTTCGTTGGGGTCCAGTTCACGCTTCAACTCGTTTCAATGTCAGAGTCTCTTCTCTCTTGAGGTATACATGTATTCCGTGGGTCCGGTGGCTTGGAAGAAAGTGAAAAAGTGACAGCCAGGACAGAGGCTTTCTTGTTCCAGCTTCAGTTGCAAACTGCCCTTCTGTTCCTTTCTGTGTGGCACAATTCAATTCCAGGTTGGCCAGCAGGTCAGTCATGTGACTAACTGGCTTAACCACTCCTGCGTTTCTGGATTGTATCATCTTAGCCATCCCTGGAATGCGATTCCTTATACCATCAATGTCTGGTGATCAAAGTCCATTTGGGTTCATTGGCCGTGGGAGTAGTTTTTTGTCTCCACAAGCACCGTCTCTGAGTATGCAAATATCCTCCAGTCACAGGTCTGGTGATCTCTTTAACAAGTCATTTCTTCACTCCAGCAACAGTTTAAAATCAATGTTCATATGACCAAATTAATATGCCTCATTCTTGGAAGGTGGGGCTCTGCATGACAAAGGGTACATGACATTTAAGAAGGACAGGAAGCTAGGAAAAGGTGGAGGGGTGGCTCTGTTAATTAATGATGCAATTAGCACAATAGAGAGGGATGACCTAAGTTCAGGAAACCAGGATGTAGAAGCAGTTTGGGTCGAGATGAGAAATGATAAAGGCAAGAAGTCACCTGTGGGAGTGGTGTACAGGCCCTCTAACAATAACCACACAGTAGGATGGGGTATAAAGGAAGAAATAATTGGTGCTTGTCAGAAAGGTACAGTGATAATCATGGGGGCTTTTAATCTACATATTGGGTGGCACAGTGGCGCAGTGGTTAGCACCGCAGCCTCACAGCTCCAGCAACCCGGGTTCAGTTCTGGGTACTGCCTGTGTGGAGTTTGCAAGTTCTCCCTGTGACCGCGTGGGTTTCTGCTGGGTGCTCCGGTTGCCTCCCACAGCCAAAGACTTGCAGGTTGATAGGTAAATTGGCCATTATAAATTGCCCCTAGTGTAGGTAGGTGGTAGGAGAATGGTGGGGATGTGGTAGGGAATATGGGGTTAATGTAGGATTGGTACAAAATGGGTGGTTGTTGGTTGGCACAGTCTCAGTGGGCTGAAGAGCCTGTTTCAGTGCTGTATCTCTAAATAAATAAATATAGACTGGAAAAATCAGATGGGCACAGGTAGCCTAGATGAGGAGTTCATGGAATTTTTTCAGGATTGTTTCTTAGAACAGCACGTTCCGGAGCCAACCAGAGAACAGGCTATACTAAGCCTGGTATTTTGCAACGAGATAGGATTAATTAATGCCCTCATAGTGAAGGCACCCCTAGGCAGCAGCGATCATAAAATAATTGAATTTTACATTCAGTTTGAGGTAGAGAAGAGTGGATCTAAGACTAGTATTTTAAACATAAATAAGGGCAAATATGAGGGCATGAAAGCTGAGCAAGCTAAAGTGAACTGGCAAAGTAGGTTAAGAGATAGGTCAATAGAAATGCAGTGGCAGACGTTTAAGTGGATATTTCAGAATACACAGAATCGATATATTCCAACGAGAAAGAAAACTTTCCAATGGGAGGACCTGCCATCCGTGATTAACTAAACAAGTTAAAGATAGTATCAAACTTAAAGAAAAAGCCAATCTTCTATACATGTCAAAATCTTACCTCCTATACCATAAGCTTTTATTTTCCGCATTAACCTTTGATGTGGCGCCTTATCAAATGCCTTCTGGAAATCTAAGTACTGCACATCCACCAGTTCCCCTTCATCCACAGCACATGTTATTTCTTCAAAGAATAAATTGGTTAAACATGATTTCCCTTTCACAAAACCATGTTGGCTCTGCCAGATTACCTTGAATTTTTCTAAATGCCCTGTTATAATATCTTTAATAATAGCTTCTAACATTTTACCTGTGACAGATGTTAAGCTAACTGGCCTGTAATTTCCTGCTTTCTGTCTCTCTCCCTTTTTGAATAAAGGAGTTACATTTGCTATTTTTTAATAAAGGAACCTTCCCCGAATTGAGGGAATATTGAAAAATTAAAACTAGCGTATCATTTATCTCACTCACCACTTCTTTTACAACCCTCGGATGAAGTCCATCAGGACCCGGGGACTTGTCAGCCCGCAGCTCCAACAATTTGTTCAGTACCACTTCCCTGGTGATTGTAATTTTCTTGCGTTCTTCCCTCCCTTCCATTTCTTGATTTATAGCTACTTCTGGGTTGTTACTTGCATCCTCTGTATTGAAGACCGATGCAAAATATCTGTTCAATTCATCTGTCATCTCCTTATTTTCCATTATTAATTCCGCAGACTCAATTTCTATAGGATCATCGCTCACTTTGTTAACTCTTTTCTTTTGTAAACATCTATAGAAGCTCTTACTATGGGCTGAATTTTATGAGCGCGCTGCAAATTACGGCGGTGCGCTCCGATATCACCAGTCTTGCCACGCGGAGGGGCCCTCGCTGCGCCCCTGCAATATTTAGCGTGAGGACTCATTTAAATGGAGGGGGCGGAGCGGCTGCCCCCGATGCCGTAGAGGGGACAGCTGCTCCATTTGGTCTGGTGCCATCGCGCAGGCGCCGGTGCCATTTTTAAACGGTTGCAAGTCCTTACCGGCAATTTTAATTTTTAAAGGGACATGGAGGGCAAGTGAAAACTTTAGTTAGCGATTGAAATCCCTCTCCCATCACCCCATGACCATTTAATGTATTTAACAAACTTAAAATAATTTTCTTCCCATCACCAACTTTGTCCCCCGAACTTTGCTACCTTTGCCTTTCAACCCCTTTCCACCATCCCCTCCACCAATACAAAGTGTTTTCCCCGCTCCCCCGCCCTCCCCCCTGATAATTTCACTCCTCCCCCACCCCACCAATGTCACACCTCGGAACTCTGAACGGAGTTCTGAAGGCATGGGAGTTGTGGCCGGCGGCCGGATTATCGGCATGGGACGGCCACCAGGACACGGTAAGTTAATTTGCACATGTTTTAATTCATTTAAATATTGAAATGAAGGCCCCACCGGCAAGCAGTGGGGGGGGGGGGGGCAACACTGAGGCCTCACTGCCACCCATATTATGCAGCAGGCCTTCCTGGCGTCGAGGATTGTGGCGGGCCTCTCCCAGCCACGACCCCCAATGTTGGAGGACTTGTAAAATTCAGCCCTATCTGTTTTTAATTTCGAGCTAGCTTTCTCTAGTAGTCAAATTTTTCTCTCCATGTCAATCTTTTAGTCATTCTTTGCTTTTTTTATATTCTGTCCAATATTCTGACCTGCCTCCCATCTTTGCACAATTATATGCTTTTTCTTTAAGTTTGATACTGTCTCTTCTTTTAGTTAACCACCGGATGGTGGGTCCTCCCCTTGGCCTTTTTCTTTCTCATTGGAATGCATCTATTCTGTGTATTCTGAAATATTCACTTAAGGGTCTGCCATGGCATCTCTATTGACCTATGCCAGTTCACTTTAGCTAGCTCTGCTTTCATGCCCTCATAATTTCCCTTATTTAAGTTTAACATACTGGTCTTAGACCCACTCTTCTCTCCCTCAAACTGAATGTAAAATTCAGACATATTATGATCACTGCTGCCGAGGGGTGCCTTCACTATGAGGGCATTAATTAATCCTATCTCATTGCACAATACCAGGTCTAATATAGCCTGTTCTCTGGTTGGCTCCAGTACATGCTGTTCTCAGAAACTATCCTGAAAACATTCTATGAACTCCTCAGCTAGGCTACCTTTGTCTATCTGATTTTTCCAGTCTATATGTAAATTAAAAACCTCCATGATTATTGCTGTACCTTTCTGACAAGCACCAATTATTTCTTTCTTTATACCTCGTCCTACTGTGTGGTTACTGTTAGGGGGCCTGTACACCTCTCCTACAAGTGACTTCTTGCCTTTATCATTTCTCATTGCGACCTAAACCGCTTCTACATCCTGGTTTCCTAAACTTAGGTCATCCCTCTCTATTGTGCTAATCGCATCATTAATTAACAGAGCCACCCCTCTACCTTTTCCTAGCTTCCTGTCATTCCTAAACGTCATGTACCCTTCAATATTCAGGTCTCAATCTATGTCATCCCACAGCCATGCCTCTGTACTGGCCAACAGATTGTACTTATTTATTTCTATTTGCGCTATCAGTTCATCTGTTTTGTTTTGAATGCTACATGCATTCAGATACAGATTCTTTAGTTTTGTCCTTTTATTATTTTTGTAACCTCTAGCCTTGTTTGCTGATTTACTCCCTTCCTGTCATGGTCTGTTTATCTTTTCCCATATTAATATCATTCTCTCTTGCCTTGCCTCTATTCTTTGATTTACCATATCCTCCCAAATTTGATCCCTTGCCCCCACTATTTAGTTTAAAACCCTCTCTACTTCTCTAGTTATTTGGCTCACCAGAACACTGGTCCTAGCACAGTTCAGGTGTTGACTGTCCCAAAGGTACAGTCACCACTTTCCCCAGTACTGGTGCCAGTGCCCCACAAACTGAAAGCCATTTCTACCCCACCAGTCTTTGAGCCACGCATTAATTACTCTAATTTTATTTGCCCTATGCCAATTTGCATGTAGCTCAGGTAATAATCCAGAGATTATTAGCTTCTTAATTTGGTGCCCAGCTCCTCATACTGACTATACAGGACTTCTTTCCTTGTCCTGCCTATGTCGTTAGTACCTACTTGGACCACGACAACTGGATCCTCCCCCTCCCACTGTAGGTTCCTCTCCAGCCCTGAGCAGATATCCTGAACCCTGGCACCAGATAGGCAACACAGCCTGTTTTCTGTTGAGCCATTCCAATATGCTCAAAATGTAGATCAATCAAGTTGTTAAGATAGTAGGGCTAATTTTCACTCTTGGCAGTAGTGGTCGTGGGTCAGCCGCCTGATTTACACTCGGCTGGATTTTTCTTTTCCATTTGCAAAGACTCTGAGGTCAATTATCCTATGCTGAACAGGCACTAGGATTCCTCAAAAGTGGAAAATCCTGGTTGTAGTCTTTTAATTGTGGAACAGTAGGACAATTAGAATAGCTACATGTTTTTTCTTACTTGCTTTTGGGATGTGGGCGATGCCAGCAAGGCTGTATTTATTACTCATCCTTAGTTTCCCTGGAAATATGGTGATGGGCCTTCTCCGAGAATCCTGCAATTGCTCTGAAACCGATACTCGCACATTTGGGCTAGATAGGGAATTCTGAGATTATGTGCAGGGACGATGACAGTATAGTGATATGTGTGCAATTTAGGATGGTATGTGACTTGCAAAGAAACTTTGACATGATGCTGCTCCCATGACATTGCTGCTGCTGCCCTTCTCAGTGGTAGAGGTCACAGGAGGGGAAGTACTTTGTTGAGTTGTTGCAGTGCATCTGTAGATTGTACATTGTGTCAGTGATAAAGAAGATGATTATTGAGTCCAGTGGCATTGCTGCTCTGCTCTAGATGGTGTTGAGATTATTGAGTGCTGTTGCATCTCCACCCATCAAGGTGTGTGGTAAGTATTCTTTCGCATTCCTGACTTGAGCCTTATAGATACTGAAAAGACTTTGAGGGGTCAGGAGCTGAGCTACTTGTTGTAATGTACCCAGTCTCTGTCTTGCTTTTCTAGTGACAGTGTTGATATGATTGGTTCAGTTCAGTTTCTGGTCAATGGTAACCTCCAAGATGTTGACTGTGTGGTGACTCAGTGATGATGGTGCTATTGAAGGTCAAGAGATAATGATTTGATTTTCTCTTGTTCAAGATGGTCATCACCTGGCACTTAGGTGGGGTGAATGTTGCCTGCCACTTGTCAGCCCAAGCTGTATGTTGGCATGGACTATGAGAGAAGATGTGAATGGAGCTGAATATTGTGGAATTGTCAGAGAACAGCCTCATTCTTGACCTCTTAATGCAAGTAAGGCCATAGTTGTAAAACTGAAAATGGTTGGACTGTGGATGCTGTATTCACCTACCTTTTATTCGTCAATAGAAACAGCTTACCTGTCTCCTAGCTCAGGCAAAACAGCTGTAAATGTCTTATATATTTTTTGAAAATAGTGTCAGCTACTAATTCAGCCTATTGTAAAGTTCCATGCAAACATGCTGCCGTGTGAGAGTATCTTCAATCAATCCTTTCAAGGGATCCTCTATCCCAATGGAAAATACACCACTCAGATTGTTGCTTCTTGTAAGTAAAGTGCAGCTTCCTGGTATTTTTAATGGCTTCATGCACTAGTGGCCCTTGGCAAAGGGTGTTGTACTTATCACTGTACAGGAGTTTGCAGAGAACCTCACACCTCTGTCTGTGAATGTTCCTGGATTGGAATATCTTAGAAACAGTATCATTCCTATCTTTTCTGTCAGTTGCTTGGTGAGGAAATGCTCAGACATTGATTATGAAACAAACAACAATGTATGATGTGAACCTGCAAGGCAGTTTGAAATGTACAGGTCTCCACCACGCCCACTGTCCACTGCTCAGTGTGGTAGTCATACAATCACTAGGTTCCAGGTTGGATCCCTGTTCTGTGCTTCAATTAGTGGATTTACCCTTCTCAAACCTCTGGGTTAGGAGGAGGCAAATTAATCAACTAGGATTTTCATCCTGATCACTAACCAGGCACCTGCGAACAGCTATGTGTGGTGCACATTAGGTCATGAGAATATTGGACCTGATAATGATTCCTTCCCGAATCTTATCTCGGATATGAAGAATGAACATGTGGCAAAGTTAACCAAATGACTGTTTGCCTAGCATCACTCTGCATTTTCAGGAGATGAACATGATAAGTCAGTGTCTTCCTCCAGTTAAATTTTGGGAAAACTGAAGCCATTGTTTTTGATCCTCATTCCAAACTCCATTCCCTAGCTACCGATTCCATGCCTCTCCCTGGTATCTGAACATCTGACCACATATTCGGACCATCACGAAAACTGCCTATTTCCACCTACGTAACATCACCTGACTTCATCCCTGTCTCAGCTCATCTGCTGCTGAACCCCTCATTCATGCTTTTGTTACCTCTAGTCTTGATTATTCCAATGCACTTCTGGCTGGTTTCCAACATTCTACCCACTGTAAACTTGAGGTCATCCAAAAGTCTGCTGTCCATGTTTTAACTCACACCAAGTCCTGCTCATCTATCAGCCTTGTGCTCACTTACCTACATTGGCTTCCAATCAAGCAACATCTTTGATTTTCAAATTTCTAATTCCTCCATGGCCTCACCCCCTCCTTATCCCTGTAATATCTTCCAGCCTCACAACCCTCCAAGATATCTGCACTGCTCTAATTCTGGCCTCTTGAGCATCCCTGATTTTAATCACCCCCCCTCCCCTGCAAAACATTGGTGGCTGAACCTTCACTTGCCGAGGCCCTAAGCTCTGGAATTTCCTCCCTACACCTCTTCACCTCTCTACCTCACTTTCCTCCTTTAAGATGCTGCTTAAAACCTACCTCTGATCAAGCTTTTGGTCATCTATCCCAATATCCCCTTATGTGGCTTGACGTCATATTTTGTTTTCTAATGCTCCTGTAAAGCGCCTTGGGATGGTTTATGGCATTAAAGGTGCTATATAAATATAAGCTGCGCCAAAAACCTGTGTGAGAGAGAGGCAGAAAGGAGCGGAGCCCGAGCAGCAGCAGGACCAGAGGGTTGAAAAAATGTGCCAAAAACCTGTGTGGGAGAGAGGCAGAAAGGAGCGGAGCCCAAGCAGCAGCAGGACTAGAGGGTTGAAAAAGCGTGCCAAAAACCTGTGCAGAGAGGAGCGGCACCCGAGGAGCCGGGGTAAACTCAACAAGTGACATCAGAGTGACGTCACATTGAACAGTGAGAGCAGGGAAACAGAGAGCAGCTGGGGTCAGTTTGTGGCCTTGTCCAATCTACACCTTCTTTGTTATCTCTTTCCCCACCCCCACCTCACTTGCTTATAACCAGTGACATTTTTAATATTTGTCAGTTCCGAAGGTCACTGACCCGAAACGTTAACTCTGCTTCTCTTTCCACAGGTGCTGCCCGACCTGCTGAGTGGTTCCAGCATTTCTTGTTTTCACTTCAGTAAACAGGTAAGTTTTTAATTTAATTTAATTGAATCGACATAGAGTAAGACTTGATTGATTTATAAGTATATAAACTAAAGACTAAAGCAGATTAAAAAAACTAAAGACCAGTCGGAAATTTAAATAACAAATTAAAATCTAATTATATAAAATAGAGATGCAGGGCCAGGTGATATGTTGTACCTGCATGATGTGGGAGCTGGTGGACTCCATTGTGGTTCCTGGTGAACACATCTGTAGCAAGTGTTGGCTGCTTGAGGAACTCTGGCTCAGAGTTGATGAGCTGGAGTCAGAGCTTCGGACATTGCGACACATCAGGGAGGGGGAGAATAACCTGGACGCTGTGTTTCAGGAGGCAGTCACACCCCTTAGATTAGCTACCTTGAATTCAGCCAGTGGTCAGGGACAGGAGGGTGTGACTATGAGTGAGGCAGGTAGAAGGATCCAGGAGGTAGTGCTGCAGCAGCCTCAGCCATTGTCCTTGTCCATCAGATTCGAGATTCTTGCTCCCTGTGTGGATGAGGCAGGGACTATAGGGAGGATCAGCAAACTGACCACAGCACCGTGGTACAGGAAGCCATTCAAGTGGGGGGAGAAAAGAGAAATGTAGTCATAATCAGGAATAGTATAGTTAGGGGCATAGACACTGTTCTCTGTGGCCAGGATCGAGAGTCCCGAAGGCTCTGTTGCCTACCTGGTGCTAGGGTTCAGGATATCTCATCTGGGCTGCAGAGGAACTTGGAGTGGGAGGGGAAAGATCCAATTGTCGTGGTCCACATAGGTACCAACGATATAGGTAGAACGAGGTTAGAGGTTCTGCTGAGGGAATATGAGCAGCTAGGGGCTAAATTAAAAAGCAGTACCAAAAAGGTAATAATCTCCGGATTACTACCTGAGCCATGAGGAAATTGGCAAAGGGTCAATAAGATTAAAGAGGTAAATGCATGGCTCAAAGATTGGTGTGGGAGAAATGGGTTTGAATTCGTGGGACATTGACACCAGTACTGGGGAAGGAGGGAGTTGTTCCGATGGGACGGACTCCACCTGAATCATGCTGGGATCAGAGTCCTGGCAAATCGCATAACTAGGGCTATAGATAGGGCTTAAAACTAAATAGTGGGGGGGAGGGTTCAGTTGCATGGAAAAACAGGAAGTTAAAGGAAAAGGTGGGAGTGCAGGTTAGTGGTGAGGCTGATTGTTACCAGAAAATAAAAGGGACAGAACTTGTGAACATTATATCGCGCCTAGGAATCGTACAAGAGTAGGGAAATTTAATAATAGAACAAACTTAAAGGCTTTGTATCTGAATGCATGAAGCATTCGGAATAAAATAAATGAGTTAACAGTGCAAATAGAGACAAATGGGTATGATTTAGTGGCGATTACTGAGACATGGTTGCAAAGAAACCAGGTTTGGGAATTGAATATCCAAAGGTACTCAGTATTTCAGAAGGATAGACAGGAAGGAAAAGGAGGTGGTGTAGCTTTGTTAGTGAAGGAAGAGATCAGTGCTGTAGTGAGAAACGATATAGGCACTGGAGATCAAGGCATAGAATCAGTCTACGTAGAAATAAGAAATAGCAAGGGAAAGAAGTCACTGGTGGGAGTAATCTATAGGTCCCCAAACAGTAGTTCCACAGTGGGGCACAGTATAAACCAAGAAATACTGGGGGCTTGTAAGAAAGGTACTCAATAATCATGGGTGATTTTAATATGCATATAGACTGGATTAGTCAAATTGGCAAGGGTAGCCTCGAGGGAGAGTTCATTGAATGTATTAGAGATTGTTTTTTGGAGCAATATTTTGTGGAACCAACCAGGGAGCAGGCTATTCTAGATTTGGTATTGTGTAATGAGGTGAATTAATTAATGATCTCATAGTTAAGGATCCTCTAGGGAAAAGTGATCATAGCATGCTAGAATTTCAAATTCGGTTTGAGGGCGAGAAGCTGAAGTCCCACATGAGCATTCTGGAGCTAAACAAAGGTAATTATATAGGTATGAGGACAGATTTGGCCCTAGTGGACTGGGCAGGAATATTACAAGGTAGGACAGTTGACGAGCAGTGGCAGATGTTTAAGGAGATATTCAATTTATCCCAACTAAAATATATTCCAGAGAGGAAGAAAGATTCTAGGAGGGGGAAAAAACATCCAAGGCTGAGCAAGGAAGTTAAGGATAACATAAAGACAAAATCTAAGGCATACCGTATTGCAAAGGCCAGTGGCAGGCTGGAAGATTGGGAAACTTTTAAAGATCAACAAAGGGTTACTAAAAAAGTAATAAAAAGAGCAACGGTAAATTATGAAAGAAAACTAGTGCAAAATATAAAAAGGGATAGTAAAAGCTTCTATAAGTATATAAAAGGGAAGAGAGTAGCTAAAGTGAATGTTGGTCCATTGGAGGATGAGACTGGGGAGTTAATAGAAGGGAACACAGAAATGGCAGAGATATTGAATCAGAGCTTTGCTTCAGTTTTCACGGTGGAGGACACTAGTACCATCCCAATAGTACCAGGTAATGCAGAGGTTATAGAAAGGGAGGAACTTAGAACAATCATCATCACTAGGGAAAAAGTACTGAGCAAACTATTGGGGTTGAAGGCAGACAATTCCCCAGGGCCTGATGGCCGACATCCTAGGGTCTTAAAGGAAGTGACAGTGGAGATAATGGATCCATTGGTTATGAGATTCCAAAATTCTCTGGATACGGGAAAGGTTCCAGTGGATTGGAAAAATGCTAATGTAATGCCCTTATTCAAAAAGGGAGGGAGGCAGAAAGTAGGAAACTATAGACCAGTTAGTTTAACATCTGTCATTGGGAAATTGTTAGAATCCATTATTAAGGAAGTAATAACAGGACATTTAGAAAGTCAAAAAGTAATCCATCAGAGTCAGTATGGTTTTATGAAGAGTAAATCGCATTTGACTGATTTGCTAGAGTTCTTCGAAGCTGTAACAAGCAAAGTGGGTAATGGGGATCCTGTAGATGTAGTTTATCTGGACTTCCAGAAGGCATTTGATAAGGTGCCGCACAAAAGGTTAATACACAAGGTAAGATTGCATGGGGTTAGGGGAAATTTATTAGCTTGGATAGAGGATTGGCTAACCAACAGAAAACAGAGTCGGGATAAATGGGTCTTTTTCTGGTTGGCAAGATGTAACTAGTGGGGTGCCACAGGGTTTGGTCCTCAGGCCCCAACTATTTACAATCTATATAAATGACTTGGATGCAGGGATAGAAGGTACTATAGCCAAATTTGAATATGACACTAAAATAGGTGGGACAGTAAGCTGCAATAAAGAAATAAGAAAACTACAAATGGATATGGATAGGTTAGATAAATGGGCCAAAATTTGGCAGATGGATTTTAACGTGGATAAGTGTGAGGTTATCTATTTTGGTCGGAAGAAGAGAAAGGCAAATTATTATCTAAATGGAGAGAAACGTCAGAGTGCTTCGGTGCAGAGGGATCTGGGTGTCCTCGTGCATGAATCGCAGGAAACTAGTTTGCAGGTACAACAGGTGATAAGGAAGGCAAATGGAATTTTGGCATTTATTGCTAAAGGAATAGAGTATAAAAGTAGGAAAGTGTTGATGCAACTGTACAAGGCATTGGTGAGACC
The DNA here is from genome assembly GCF_036365525.1 of Heterodontus francisci. Lineage (NCBI taxonomy): Eukaryota > Metazoa > Chordata > Chondrichthyes > Heterodontiformes > Heterodontidae > Heterodontus > Heterodontus francisci. The sequence goes on from NC_090375.1 coordinate 46,607,305, forward strand.
GCACCTGGAGTATTGCGTACAGTTTTGGTCCCTTTACTTGAGAAAGGATGTAGTTGCATTGGAGGCAGTTCAGAGGATGTTCACTAGATTGATTCCAGAGATGGGGGGTTTGCCTAATGAAGAGAGATTAAGCAGTTTAGGCTTTTAGTCCTGGAGTTTAGAAGAATGAGAGGAGACCTAATTGAGGTATATAAGCTGATTAGGGGATTGACAAAATAGACATAGAGAGGATGTTTCCTCTTGTGGGGCAATCTAGAACGAGAGGTCACAGTTTTAGGATAAGGGGTTTAAAACAGAGATGAGGAGAAATTACTTGTCTCAAAGGGTCGTGAATCTGTGGAATTTACTACCCCAGAGTGCAGTGGATGCCGGGACATTGGGTAAATTTAAGGAGGAGATAGACAGATTTTTAATTAGAAAAAGGTTGAAGGGTTATGGAGAACGGGCAGGAAAGTGGAGTTGAGGCCAAGATGAGATCGGCCATGATCGTATTGAATGGTGGAGCTGGCTCGAGGGGCTGAATTGCCTACTCCTGCTCCTAGTTCTTATGTTCTTATGTTGTTGTTAATATGGGCATGTTAGTGTCTTCAGGAAATAAGCATTAATCAGCATCTTCAGGAGATGAGCATGTGTCTTCAGGGCATTTTGTTCTACTGTTGCTGATGAATGAATTCCATTCTGCTGGTCTGTTAAATTTGTCAGGAGTACTGGGGTCATGATGTTACTCTCTGCAGGGACCTTCCATTGCTTTGTGAAAATGGACAACTCCCTGCCTGCTTCAGTTTCTTAATCCTGGTCTGCAGTCACCAATCTCAATAAGCTTCTTTCAAATTGCTTTATGTAATTGTAGTAGGACCTCAGTGAGACTGCATTGGGCTACATTGGATCAATGTTATTCTTTCACAAGTCACCTGCGAGATTTCTAATCCTACCCTGTTAAAATTCAACTTGAAATCTGTAGAGTCAAGAAAGCAAAAACAAAATTGGAGGTCAGTCAGCTCCCTACCAGGTTGCTTAATTCCTGAAGTGACATCCATAATGTGTGACCTCCTGATCACACCTTCTCTCTGAACTTCTCCAGCTACAAGTTTTCCCATTGCTCCTAGCTACAAACATTATGAAAGCTTTGGAGTTATAGAGTGAATGCATTATGTCTACTGGAATTTCAGACTACACAAATGTTGGGAAAAATACATCCCAGGTCAGGCAGGGGATTGCTATTGAGCTTCCTCACCACAAATGACTCCAGAGATCTAAGTAGGGCTGCTCTTTGCTCTGATGAATGCTCCATCCAGGCTTTTTCACAGATAAGACAGTTGGGAAACCAGCAAGAGCTGACTCACACCATCAAAAAAAAACTGAAACACCATCTGAAACCTGACAACTCATAAACAGGCCGCCCTGTTACTCTATAACATATAATTACACTGAACGTACAGTAGAGCTTAAGTTGCAAGTATATCTCACATTCTATTAGTTGTATAGTGAAAGATAGTGGCAAGAATTGCTGGGATTTTCCCTTGTTTCTTAGAGAATCATGGCTATTGGGATATGTACTAGCACTGTCTGTGGAAAATCTGATCGTTAAATTGTTTTAACTTTGTTTTGTCTTGTCACAATGACACTGATGATGAACTCTTCCTCCCCACCTCATCAGTATATGTTCCTTCCTATTCCTCCCTGCCATTCATGTTGGCACTCCCTCTCTCTCTCCCTCGGTTCATGTCGGTTCTCTCGTCCTCCTTTTTTCATTTTTGTCATTTCATCAAGAGGAATGAAAATAATTTTCAAAGTGGATATTTTCCAATTACCCGCAAGCACCATTAGGGAGATCATTACTGAGCAAGTGACACCAGATGCTGATGCTGATTAGGTTTTTTACTGCTGGCTGCTTGAGCCTGCATGCACGGGAAATAATAAATATCAACCATGCTTAATTTAGCAGGACATCAACGATATTTGTTCTTCAAGAACACAGACAAATTCTCTCACCTCCTGCCTCAGTTCTCATTCCCTATGCCTCAATCTTCCCTATCTTTCTTCATTTTATTAATGCTACTGTGGTCATTGGGTGTGAGCCTTTGGATTAGTGGTAGTGTCATGATAGGCTCCCACCTGCCAAGAATGAGGCACATTAATTTTGTCATGAACATTGATTTTAAATTGTTACTGGAGTGAAGAAAGATCTTGTTAAACTGATCAGCCATGGTTGGAAAAGACATTTGCATATTAACAGATGGTGATTGGAAGGACAAAGGACCAGTCCAGACACATTCAAAACACAATGGAGCTTGCTCACGAGGTATTGTGTGTAAGGGGAGAGACTGCTAAGGTGATACAATCCAAGATGCGGTCAGACCAGTTAGTCACATGACTAACCGACTTGGCAACATGGGGTTTTCTGAATTGTACAAACAGTTTGAACTCAGAGAGTGGCTGTTTTCTCCTGGACTGAGAAGATCTCTCCTGTCTGCTCCCACCTCTTGCTCAGAAGCCTCTGAATCTACTGAAGACACATGAACCCCAAGAGAGAAAAGTCTCCTACAGTGAGCAAGGTTTAAGAAGAATACTGGGCCCCAATGAAAAGCAAGAACTACCTACAGTGAGTATGAAGAACTGTAACAAAAACTCTTCAGATATTGCCTCAAACTTTTCCACTTTATTTTTCTTCTGCCCTTTTCTCTCTCTATTTGCAAGTGTGTATCGCATAAGCATGCTAGCGTGGGTGCGTTGTGAATCTGTAGGTGTCAATCAAATTAGATTTTAAGTTTAAGTTTAATAAATTTCAACTTTTCTTCTTTAAACCTAAGAAAACCTGTTTATGCTGGTTTATTTGCCTTATAATTGAAAAGCGGGAAACAAGGATTCACCAATGGGGAGCTAAAAACTGTGTTTAAAAATTAAACCCTGTTACGGTCAGACCAGGTGAAGGTTGAAAGGGAACCCTAGACCTCTTTCCCACCGGGTCATAACAGGTAGCTTTCCCACCTCTGAATCAGAAAGGGAGGATTTTGAGCCCCTCTCCAGACAGTCTCAGTGAGTGAAGACTAGAATATGTGTCTGAGTATGAATATGAACTGAGGAGTGAGGGTGGGAGTGCCAGCATGAATGCTATGGGGGAGTAGGAAGAGAACATATTGCCAGGGAATTTGCATCCAAAGGCACATACAATTGTAGGGTAAAGGCAATTTTCTGGCATAAAAGATTGAGGAAGTTTGACAATTCACAACTCCTCAGATACTGCAGCGGTCCATATAGAAATGCAGCAAGACTTGGACAATATCCAGGCTTGGACTGATAAAGTGGCAAATAACATTTGTACCTGAAAAGTGCGAGGCAATGACTATCTCAAACAAGAGAGAATCTAACCATCTCCCTTTGACATTCAGTGGCATTACGATCGCTGAATCCCCCACTATCAGCATTCTGGGGGCTACCATTGACCAGAAGCAGACTAGAATAGCCATATAAGTACAATGGCTACAACAGCAGGTCAGAGGCTAGGAATCCTGTGGCGAGTAACTCACCTCCTGACTCCCCAAAGCCTGTCCACCGTCTATAAGGCACAAGTCAGGAGTGTGATGCAATACTGTCCACTTGCCTAGATGGGTGCAGCTCCAACAGCACTCAAGAAGCTCAATACCATCCAGGACAAAGCAGCCCACTTGATTGGCACCCCATCCACAAACATTCACAAACGCACAGTGGCAGCAGTGTGTACCATCGACAAGATGTACTGCAGCAACGCACCAAGACTCCTTAGACAGTACCTTCCAAACCCGTGACCTCCTAGAAGGATAAGGGTAGCAGTTGCATGGGAACACCACCACCTGCAAGTTCCCCTCCAAGTCACACATCATCCTGACTTGGAACTGTATCGCTGTTCATAACAGCACTGTGGACTGCAGGGATTCAAGAAGGTGGCTCACCACCACCTTCTCAAGAGCAATTAGGGATGGGCAATAAATGCTATCCTAGCCAGCGATGCCCATATCCCATGAATGAATAACAAAAAAACTAAGTGTGTTACAATCGTATTTATTGTATGCCCAAATGGCATTAAGCTATTTTGGCCATTTACCAAGACCTTAACATCATGACTCATTAACATGGCTGTACCCTCATGACAGAGAGCAGTACATTCGAATGTCATGGGATTACACTGGTTCAAAACAGGTGTAAATGTACACGCAGAATTTAAGGCACAGCAGGACACAAAAATAACGGACAGGTTTTAAGGGGTCATTTGAGATGAGAACAGAGGTGAGGGGGCATAAAATTCGGTTGGAAGATGTTGAACAGGAAGTCCGACAACGTGATGTGCCTTCCAGATTTTACTGTCGCAAATTCACGAAAGGTGAAAGGAGGCAACAAGGAGGCGAGAGCACAGTGTTGGCTTCACTGGGAAGCCATCGGGTGAGGCAGCATCGCTTGGTAGGAAGGATGGAGGAGGGGGACATTGGGAAGCTCTGTGAGGGGTGGGGGCTAATGTGCCAGCAGTGCAGGGTAGCCATACCAGGATGGCATTGTTGAAGTGTATTCCCAGGGCAGAGGCACCTGCAATAAATATTATATGAATAACGAATAACATATAATTCTAGCTAGCAATGAAATGTTTGCAAGGCACCATAGGACTTAACTAACTAACTTGACTACATTCCTTATAAGGAGTGATTAGAACATAGAACATAGAACAGTACAGCACAATGCAGGCCCACGATGTTGTGACGAACCTTTAACCTACTCTAAGATCAAACTATCTACCTACCCTTCATTCTACTATCATCCATGTACCTATCCAAGAGTCGCTTAAATGCCCCTAATGTATCTGCTTCTACTAGCACTGCTGGCAGCGCATTCCACGCACCCACCACTCTCTGTGTAAAGAACCTACCTCTGACATCTCCCCGAAATCTTCCTCCAATCACCTTAAAATTATGCCCCCTGGTGATAGCCCTTTCCACCCTGGGAAAAAGTCTCTGGCTATCCACTCTATCTATGCCTCTCATCATCCTGTACCCCTCTATCAAGTCACCTCTCATCCTTCTTCGCTCCAATGAGAAAAGCCCTAGCTCCCTCAATCTTTCTTCGTAGGACATGCCCTCCAGTCCAGGCAGCATCCTGGTAAATCTCCTCTGCACCCTCTCTAAAGCTTCCACATCCTTCCTATAATGAGGCAACCAGAACTGAACACAATATTCCAAGTGTGGTTGAACCAGGGCCTTATAGAGCTGCAGCATAACTTCGCGGCTCTTAAACTCAATCCCCCTGTTAATGAAAGCCAACACACCATACGCCTTTTTACCAACCCTATTAACTTGGGTGGCAACTTTGAGCGATCTATGGACATGGACCCCAAGATCCCTCTGTTCCTCCACACTACCAAGAATCCTGTCTTTAAGCCTGTATTCCGCATTCAAATTCGACCTTCCAAAATGAATCACATCACACTTTTCCAGGTTGAACTCCATCTGCCACTTCTCAGCCCAGATCTGCATCCTGTCAATGTCCCGTTGCAACCTACAACAGCCTTCCACACTATCCACAACTCCAGCAACCCTCGTGTCATCGGCAAACTTGCTAACCCAGCCTTCCACTTCCTCATCCAAGTCATTTATAAAGATCACAAAGAGCAGAGGTCCCAGAACAGATCCTTGTGGAACACCACTGGTCACCGAGCTCCATGCTGAATACTTTCCATCTACTACCACCCTCTGACTTCTATGGGCCAGCCAATTTTGTATCCAGACAGCCAACTTTCCCTGAATCCCATGCCTCCTTACTTTCTGAATGAGCCTACCATTGGGAACCTTATCAAACGCCTTGCTAAAATCCATATACACCACATCCACTGCTCTTCCTTCATCAATGTGTTTTGTCACATCTTCAAAGAATTCAATAAGGCTTGTGAGGCATGACCTGCCCCTCACAAAGCCATGCTGACTGTCTCTAATCAAACCATGCTTTTCCAAATAATCATAAATCCTGTCTCTCAGAATCCTCTCCAATAATTTGCCCACTACCGACGTAAGACTGACTGGTCTATAATTCCCAGGGTTATCCTATTCCCTTTCTTGAACAAGGGAACAACATTTGCCACCCTCCAATCATCTGGTACTACTCCAGTGGACAGTGAAGATGCAAAGATCATCGCCAAAGGCGCAGCAATCTCTTCCCTCACTTTCCGTAATATCCTTGGGTATATCCCGTCTGGCCCCGGGGACTTATCTGTCCTCATATCATTCAAAATTTCCAGCACATCCTCCCCCTTAACCTCAACCTGTTCGAGCATATCAGCCTGTTCCACGCTGTCCTCACAAACGACAAGGTCCCTCTCACTCGTGAATACTGAAGCAAAGTATTCATTTAGGACCTCCCCTACCTCCTCCGACTCCAGGCACAAGTTCCCTCCACTATCCCTGATCGGCCCTACCCTCACTCTGGCCATCCTCTTGTTCCTCACATAAGTGTAGAACGCCTTGGGATTTTCCTTAATCCTACCCGCCAAGACTTTTTCATGTCCCCTTCCAGCTCTCCTAAGTTCATTCTTCAGTTCCTTCCTGGCTACCTTGTAACCCTCTAGAGCCCTGCCTGATCCTTACTTCCTCAACCTTAAGTAAGCTTCCTTCTTCCTCTTGACTAGCTGTTCCACATCTCTTGTCATCCAAGGTTCCTTCACCCTACCATCCCTTCCCTGCCTCATCGGGACAAACCTATCCAGCAGTCGCAGCAAGTGCTCCCTAAACAACCTCCACATTTCTGTCGTGCATTTCCCTGAGAACATCTGTTCCCAATTTATGCTCCGCAGTTCCTGCCTAATAGCATTGTAATTCCCCCTCCCCCAATTAAATATTTTCCCATCCCGTCTGCTCCTGTCCCTCTCCATGACTATAGTAAAGGTCAGGGAGTTGTGATCACTATCACCGAAATGCTCTCCCACCGAGAGATCTGCCACCTGGCCTGGTTTGTTGCCAAGCATCAAGTTCAACATAGTCTCCCCTCTAGTCGGCCTATCTACATATTGAGTCAGGAAACCTTCCTGGACACACCTGACAAAAACTGCTCCATCCAAACTATTTGCACTAAGGAGGTTCCAATCAATATTAGGGAAGTTGAAGTCACCCATGACAACAACCCTGTTACTTCTGCACCTTTCCAAAATCTGCCTCCCAATCTGTTCCTCCATGTCTCTGTTGCTATTGGGGGGTCTATAGAAAACTCCCAACAAAGTGACTGCTCCTTTCCTGTTTCTGACTTCCACCCATAATGACTCAGTAGACAAACCCTCCTCGACGACCTCCCTTTCTGCATCTGTGATACTATCCCTGATTAGCAATGCCACTCCCCCACCTCTTTTACCTACCTACCTATTCCTTTTGAAACATCTAAACCCCAGAACATCCAACATCCATTCCTGCCCCTGTGATATCCACGTCTCCGTAATGGCCACAGCATCGTAGCTCCAAGTACTGATCCATGCTCTAAGTTCATCACCCTTATTCCTGACACTTCTTGCGTTAAAATAGACACACTTCAACCCATCATACTTGCTGCAACTTTGCCCTGTCAACTGTCTAACCTTCCTCACAGACTCTCTGCACTCGGTATCTGCCTGTTCAACAGCTACCCCATCCACTGATCCGTAGCTCCGGTTCCCCTCCCCTTGTCAAACTAGTTTAAACCCTCCCGAAGAGCTCTAGCAAATCTCCCACCCAGGATATTGGTGCCCCTCCAGTTCAGATGCAACCCGACCTTCTTGTACAGGTCCCACCTTCCCCAGAAGGTATCCCAATGATCCACATATCTGAATCCCTCCCTCCTACACCAGTTCTGTAGCCACTTGTTCAGCTGCACTCGCTCCCTGTTTCTAGCCTCACTAGCACGTGGCACCGGTAACAATCCTGAGATTACTACTCTGCTCGTCCTGCCTTTCAGCTTCCAAGCTAACTCCCTATATTCGCTTTTCAGGTCCTCATCCCTTTTCCTAGCTATGTCATTGGTACCGATATGTACCACGACCTCTGGCTGCTCCCCTTCCCCCTTAAGAATCCTGTGAACTCGATCCGAGACATCCCTGACCCTGGCACACAGATTCATACAGAAAAAGGTTCATTCAGTGGAATATCTCTAATGAATCAGCCTCTAGCAGATGCCCTTATGGAATGCTGACAAAGATACCAGCCTGTAACAAGGTTAAGACAAGATGTTATGTATACATAAGACCCAAGGACGGTAGATAAGGGGGTTTGGAAGACATCATGAGTAACCCTTTAGCTGTCCATGAGCTGGTCACGCAGTCCCCCAGTGCCTGGTAACCAATTTCATTGGTTCCACTAATCAATATATGTAATCTATAATCACTATGATTGGACCGTGTCCAGCCAGGATGGGCTGAGTAACTGTTTGAAACTGTATAAGTATTGATGATTTTCCTTTGTTCGGTGGAGAGGAATCTGGATTGCCCAATGACCTGCTCCCCACCGGCGTAACCCAATAAACGTTTGACGTTTGGAGCAGACCCGAGTGTCGAGTGATTCTTTCAGATTCATTCCCACTAACAGCATCGAGGCAGGGCCACCTCATCGTTCACAAGTAAGATTGGGGGGAGAGGCAACCTCTCATGGGCCTCATTCAATCTGGCTTTGACGCCCCCATAGAAAAGGAGGAACAGCAGAGAGGGAGGGAGGAACAAGAACTGGTAAAGGCACCAGTGCCATCTGGGGGCACACAGGAGGGCCAGCATCTAGCAAGGGAGATTAGAGAAGGATGTAGAGGGGCATGCCAGCTGGCTCCAGCGCTCAGAAGAAGCTGCGCTCCAGAGAGGGTCTACCAGCCTTGACTCAACTACATGCAGATATCCGAGCGGCAGTGTCTTCCAAGGCTGTGCCTCTCCAGGGAGGCCTTTCCTGCTGTGCCTGGGCCCTTCATCTGGCATACATGATGTCGGATGAGCTGAGGCCTATGGGACTTGGTGGGCACCCAATGCCACAGGTGCTAAAGGTCATCGTGGCACTAAACGTCTACCACACTGGATGATTCCAGGGGTCCATTGGACACATGTAGATTTTCCCAGTCTGCAGTGCATTGCTGCATCAAGGAGGTCACCAATGCCAAGTTCAGGCAGACCAGCGACTATGTGCATTTCAGCACCAATCCAAACAGTCAAGCTGAAAGGGCTTTTGGATTCGGGGCCATTGATGGATTCTCCCAGGTCCAGGGGATCATCAACTGCTTGCATGTGGCCATCAAGGCTCCCACTAACCAGCCTGCTGCCTTCAACGTGCAACTGGTTTGCGACTACTGCAAACGGATCTTACAGGTGTGTGCACGATTCCCAGGAAGCAGCCACGATGCCTAAATACTAAGGCAGTCCCAGGGCCAGACCTTTTCCATGTCCCCACCGCCTTCAGGGATGGATCCTTGGAGACAAGCACGACCCACTAAGGATATGGCTACTGACGCCTTGAGGAACCCACACACGGATGCAAAGGAGAGGTACAACTCTTGCCATGGGTCAACCCAAGTGACCATCGAGCAGGCCATTGGTCTCTTGAAGATGAGATTTAGGTGCCTAGATTGATCCAGTGGAGCCTTTCATTATGCCCTGGCGAGGTTCTCGCGTATTGTGGGGGTCGGCTGTGCACCTGCACTACCTGGCGCTACAGAGGGGTGAGGCTTTGACCTGTGAGAATATCGTGGAGTGAGGTGCCTCCTCCGATGTCAAGTATGCAGAGGAGGATGCTGCCCAAGCATGCCAGATGAAGGGCCCAGGCACAACAGGAAAGGCGCCATGAGACATGCACCAAGGAGGCACGAAACATCTTTATACATTTACATTTTCTTTGAGCCTTACCACCTTGCAGAAATGCAATAATAAAGCCTTACCTTTAAGCAGCCCTGTTGTCGCCTCCTTCCTTCTGCACTGCAGCACCCAGGTACACTTCGCACAGTGGCAAAACTGAAGCTTTTATTGCTGGGGGCTTGGTCCCTTGCTTCCATCCCCTTGGGAGGAAGGGTTCAAAGGAATTCCCAAAGGGCGTCAACAATAGAAAGGTGACATGGTGAGTGACTATCATAACTTTATTCTGCATCACAACTATCATATGAGTGATCTAAGTGCATCTAGGTGCTCTTTGTAAATATTTTCCAGATGCTCCTACATGGTGCACCCCCTGCGCTGTCAGTTGAGGTGGCGGCAGGCTGCTGACTTTGCTGGCCTGTGGTTTGGGGTGACCTTGGTATCTGTCCTATGGCTGCCTGCGACCTGGAGGGCCCTGGCACACTGAAGGTCTCCTGCAAATGTGCATGGATAACCTCTGTCATCGGGGATGATGAAGGCCCTGGAGTCACTGGCAGAGGGGCTTTGTAGCCATTGTCCACAACAGGAGCACCCTGAGAGGAACCCCTAGATGCGGAAGACAGCCACTCCTCCCCCCTTGTAAGGCACACTTGCATCTCCCTGCTGACCTGAGAGGACGTGAACTTGGCAGACTCCAGATGCCTCATCCCCATGCTTGTGGTGCCATTGCTGCATGGAACTCATGGACAAAGTGATGATGTGGAGGCCTGCGTGCATCTCCTGCAGCCACTAATTGGTCTGTTGGATATGGCTCTCCATGAGAGTTGCCAATCTCTCAATGGAGAAAGCCAGACGTGCAACCGTCCAAGACAGTGCAGCACCCAATGCCTGGATGGACTCCACCTCCTCCGTGCTTGGGTATGCATAGCCTCTGGCATCGCTGCCAAATATTGTCTGATCTTTCACTGCAGCGACAGCATTTCTGCTGTTACTGCTGACTCCAAAGGCACATCTCAGAATGGGCCTGACCTCCCACAATCCTGCGACTGCCAGTGGCCTGGGCTGTCTCAACCTCCGTCAGCTGCCCTGGGGCATCTGTGCTGTGCTCACCAGGTGGTGTGCCCAAATCTAAATGCATGCGACTACCTACCAATGTGAGAATATCTGTGCTGGTGGAAGGTCGGGGAATGATAAGAAAATAAGTAAGAACATAAGAAATAGGAGCAGGAGTAGTCCATTTGTCCCCTCAAGCCTACTCCACCATTCAATATGATCATGGCTGATCTGGAAAAGGCCTGAACTCCACTTTCCTGCCTGCCCCCCTTTACCCTTTATTCCCTTGTAGATCAAAAATCTGTCTAACTTAGCCTTGAATATATTTTTTTATTCCTTCGTAGGATGTGGGCGTCGCTGGCTAGGCCAGCATTTATTGCCCATCCCTAATTGCCCTTGAGAAGGTGGTGATGAGGCATCTTCTTGAACTGCTGCAATCCATGTGGGGTAGGTACACCCACTGTGCTATTAGGAAGGGAGTTCCAGGATTTTGACCCAGTGACAGTGAAGGAATGGCGATATAGTTCCAAATATGTTCAATGATCCAGCCTCCATTGCTGTCTAGGCAGAGAATTCCAAAGATTAATGATGCTCTGAGAGAAGAAATTCCTCCTCCTCTCCTTCTTAAAAGGGAGACACATTATTTTGAAAGTGTGCCCCATGCGGGGAAACATCCTCTCAGCAACTACCTTATCAAGCCCCCTCAAAATCTTATACATTTCAATAAAACCACTTCTCATTCTTCTGAGTATAGGCCGAACTTGCTCAACATTTTTTTTTTTCCCAAAATATACTTTATTCATAAAAATCTGTAAAAATTACATTGCCAAACAGTTTCCTGCCCTGGGACTGCCTTAGTATTTAGGCATCGTGGCTGCTTCCTGGGAATCGTGCACACACCTGTAAGATCCGTTTGCAGTAGTCGCAAACCAGTTGCACGTTGAAGGCAGCAGGCTGGTTAGTGGGAGCCTTGATGGCCACATGCAAAAGAGATCTGTTTCTTTCAATAATGTCATGAGTTTCTTCCCAACCCTTCCGTTTCACAATTGTCATGTCAATTACAGTTTTACATTTACAGCAATTGAGAATATTAACGATACAGTTCGAGGGGCTTCCGATGGTTCCAGCCCCTCAGTCCAGCTTGGTGGGGGAACCTTACACTGTGGTCTTTCCCCATTGAGCCTTTGCTGCGGCTGCCCCAAGCTTCAGTGCGTCCCTCAGCACGTAGTCCTGGACCTTGGAATGTGCCAGTCTGCAACATTCGGTGGTGGACAACTCTTTGCGCTGGAAGACCAGCAAGTTTCGGGCAGACCAAAGGACGTCTTTCACCGAATTGATAGTCCTCCAGCAGCAGTTGATGTTTGTCTCGGTGTGCGTCCCTGGGAACAGCCCGTAGAGCACAGACTCCTGTGTTACAGAGCTGCTTGGGATGAACCTTGACAAAAACCACTGCATCTCTTTCCACACCTGCTTTGCAAAGGCACATTCCAGGAGGACTTGCTCAACATTTCCCCATAAGACAACCCCTTCATTCTAGGAATTAGCCTGGTGAACCTTATCTGTTCTGCTTCCAATGCAAGTATATCCCTCTTTAAGTAAGGAGGCCAAAACTGTATGCAGTACTCTCGGTGCAGTCTCACCAAAGCACAGTACAGTTGTAGCAAGACTTCCCTACTTTATACTCCAACCCCCTTGCAATAAAGTCCAACATTCCATTTGCCTTCCTAATTACTTCTGTACCTGCATGCTAACTTTTTGCGATTCATGTACAAAGACACCTAGATCCCCCTGTTCTGCAGAGTTCTGCAGTGTCTCTCCCTTTAAATAATATTTTGCTTTTCTATTCTCCCTGCCAAAGTGGACAACCTCACATTTTCCCACATTATACTCCAGCTGCCAAATGTTTTCCCATTCACTTAACCTATCTACATCTCTTTGCAGACACTTTGGGCTGAATTTTACAGACCCCCTCAAGGTCAGGGTCATGATGGGGTGGGGGGCAGAAAATGCCTCTGGTAGAGGCCCGCCACAGACCTCAATACTGGGAAGGCCCAGCCCGATATTGCCGGCAGACGCGAGGACTTGCGGCGGCCGCCCTGCCGCTCAGCAACGGGACAGCCATTAACATATTTAAATACAGTAAAATGATTGAATTAAACAGAGCTGCACCTCTACCTTCCATCCTGCTGTGATATTGGTGTCAGTGACCGGCACTCCCGAGCCTTCAGATCCCCTTCCAGGGATTTGAGGTGGAACACTGGTGGGGAGCGGGGAGCAGGTATATTTTTAAATGCAGGAGTGGGGTGGGGGAGCGGCATCAAAGTAATTTCATTGGTGTAGGGGATGGTGGGAAGGGGTAAAGTGTAAAGTTTACGAACTTTGCGGGGGGAAGCTCAGGTGCACAAGTTAGGTGTTTTGTGGGGGGAGAGGGCAGGTAATTAATTCTATGGTTATTGGGGGGTTGGGAGAGGGGAAAGAAACATTTATTTATTTGTTTTAATTTAATTTAACATCAATATATCTTTAAATATTTAAATTGAAATGTAGGGCTTGAAGCCGTTTAAAAATGGCATTGGCGCCTGCACAAAGGTTGCTGATGCATTGCTGGGGATGGACAGACCGTCTCCTCCACGTCATTGCGGGGTGTGGTCCGCCTCGGCTATTTAAATGAGTGCCACACTTAATATCGCGGCAGCTCTGCGATGTACAGCCCACATGGGCGGGCCACTATTGTTTTCGCTTGCCGCCAATTACAGCGGCAAGACTATAAATTTTGGCCCATTGTGTCCTTCTCATAGCTTGCTTTCCGACTTAGCTTTTTATCATCCATAAATTTGACTACAATGCACTTGGTCCCTTCATCCAAGTCATTAATATAGATCATAAATAGTTGAGGCCCCAGCACTGATCCCTGTGGTACTCTACTAGTTACAGTTTGCCAACCTGAAAATGCTCCATTTATCCCAACTCTCTGTTTCCTGTTAGTTAGCTAATTCTCTATCCATGCTAATATATTACCTCCAACATCATGAGCTCTTATCTTGTGCAGTATCCTTTTATGTGGCACCTTATCGAATGCCTTTTGGAAATCCAAATACACTACATCTACATGTTCCCCTTTATCAACCTTGCTTGTTATGTCCTCAAAGAACCCTAATAGATTTGTCAAACATGATTTCTCTTTCATAAAACCATATTGTCTCTGCCTGTTTGCATTATGATTTTTTAAATGTCCTGCTACGACTTCCTTAATAATGGATTCTAGCATTTTCCCAAAGACAGATGTTAGGCTAACTATCCTATAGTTTCCCACTTTCTGTTGTGCACCCCCCATACCCAACCCCCCACCACCTTCTTGAATAGAGGTGTTTTTGCAGTTTTCCAATCTGCTGGGACCTTTCCAGAATCTAGGGAATTTTGGAAGATTACAAACATTGCATCACTATCTCTGCAGCGATTTCTTTTAAGACTCTAGGATGCAGGCCATCAGGTCCAGGTGACCTGGCAGCCTTTAGCCCCTTTAGTTTTCCAGCACTTTTTCTCTACTGATAGTGATTGTTTTAAGTTCCTCCCTTCCTTTTGCCTCTTGATTTTCTGCTATTCTTGGGATGCTTTTTGTGTCTTCTTCCATGAATACAGACATAAAACACTCGCTCAAAGTCTCTACCATTTCCTTGTTTCCCATTATTAATTCCCCAGTCTTATCCTCTGAGGGACCCATACTTACTTTAGCTAATCTCTTCTTTTTATATATTTGTAGAAGTTCTTACTGTTTGTTTTTATATTTCTTGCTAAGTTACTCTCATACTCTAATTTCTCCTGCCTTTTCTTTAGTCATCACCTGCTGGTTTGTACAACTTTGCCAATCTTCTGGCCTACAACTAATCTTTACAGTATTTTATGCCTTTTCTTTCAATTTGATACCATCCTTAACGTCCTTAGTTAGCTATGGATAGTGCATCCTTTCTTTCTCAAAGAAACATATCTTTGTTGAGAGTTATGAAATATCTCCTTAAATGTCTGCCACTGCCTATCTACTGTCTTATGACATCGAGATAAGGCACTCTGCTGTTGGTCTTGGCATGCTCCTTCCTATTGTGAGCTGTCTTCTGCAGATACACTGATGAACAAAGTTAGTCTCCCAGTAGGTAAAAGCCTCAGACCTCTGATGATTATAGTCCAGCGAGCCATGAAGGGTGCCACACATACGCCTCCTGCATGCAGCCACTCTCGACGGACTAAGCAGGGGAATGCATTGACAGACGGGCACCTCTCACTGAGATGCAGCCATGCCTCAGGCGCCATTTCTGACTTCCTAACCCCATTGCTATGGCTGGGTGGTCACCCCCTCTCCACGAAATGCAGCCTCTGACTCTGACACAAGCTAGACCCGAAGGGGTGTAAGTGTATGGAACACTCACCTTGGCAGACCGGATCAGGTCATTGGCCTCTTCCGGCACTGGATCCAGGTCCTTAGGGTGACCCTGCAGCTGTTGACCTCCTCCGTTATCTCCGCCCAGGCTTGCTTGGTCAGGAAGGCCTCCCATCCCTGGGAAATAGGACCTCCTACCTTTCCCTTGCAGCTGAAGCAGATTCCGGAGGGAGGCATCACTGAACCCAGTGTTTTCCTTCTGCCATTCTGCCTGCAGGCTTCCAATCAGATCCGTGGCAGTCCTGAATGCAGGGGCTGTGCTACACCAGGCATCAGTAAAGTAGGGGCTGAATTACACCAGGCATTAGTCGGACAGGGACTGAATTACATGAAGCATCAGTCAGGCAGGGACTGTATTACTCCAGGCATCAGTCAGGCAGGGGCTGAATTACACCAGGCATCAGTCAGGCAGGGACTGTATTACTCCAGGCATCAGTCAGGCAGGGACTGTATTACTCCAGGCAACAGTCAGGCAGGGACTGTATTACTCCAGGCATCAGTCAGGCAGGGGCTGAATTACACCAGGCATCAGTCAGGCAGGGACTGTATTACTCCAGGCATCAGTCAGGCAGGGACTGTATTACTCCAGGCAACAGTCAGGCAGGGACTGTATTACTCCAGGCATCAGTCAGGCAGGGACTGTATTACTCCAGGCATCAGTCAGGCATGCACTGTATTACTCCAGGCATCAGTCAGGCAGGGACTGTATTACTCCAAGCATCAGTCAGGCAGGAGCTGAATTACTCCAGGCATCAGTCAGGCAGGGACTGTATTTTTCCAGGTGTCAGTCAGGCAGGGACTGAATTACTCCAGGCATCAGTCAGGCAGGGACTGTATTACTCCAGGCATCAGTCAGGCAGGGACTGTATTACACCAGGCATCAGTCAGGCAGGGACTGTATTACACCAGGCATCAGTCAGGCAGGGACTGTATTACTCCAGGCATCAGTCAGGCAGGGACTGTATTACACCAGGCATCAGTCAGGCAGGGACTGTATTACACCAGGCATCAGTCAGGCAGGGACTGTATTACTCCAGGCATCAGTCAGGCAGGGACTGTATTACACCAGGCATCAGTCAGGCAGGGACTGTATTACTCCAGGCATCAGTCAGGCAGGGACTGTATTCCTCCAGGCATCAGTCAGGCAGGGACTGTATTATCCAAGCATCAGTCAGGCAGGGACTGTATTACTCCAAGCATCAGTCAGGCAGGAACTGTATTACTCCAAGCATCAGTCAGGCAGGGACTGTATTACTCCAGGCATCAGTCAGGCAGGGACTGTATTACTCCAAGCATCAGTCAGGCAGGGACTGTATTATCCAGGCATCAGTCAGGCAGGGACTGTATTACTCCAGGCAGCAGTCAGGCAGGGGCTGTATTACTCCAAGCATCAGTCAGGCAGGGACTGTATTATCCAGGCATCAGTAAGGCAGGGACTGTATTACTCCAAGCATCAGTCAGGCAGGGACTGTATTATTCCAGGCATCAGTCAGGCAGGGGCTTTATTACTCCAGGCATCAGTCAGGCAGGGACTGTATTATTCCAGGCATCAGTCAGGCAGGGACTGTATTACTCCAGGCATCAGTCAGGCAGGGGCTGTATTACTCCAGGCATCAGTCAGGCAGGGACTGTATTACTCCAGGCATCAGTCAGGCAGGGACTGTATTCCTCCAGGCATCAGTCAGGCAGGGGCTGTATTACTCCAGGCATCAGTCAGGCAGGGACTGTATTACTCCAGGCATCAGTCAGGCAGGGACTGTATTCCTCCAGGCATCAGTCAGGCAGGGGCTGTATTACTCCAGGCATCAGTCAGGCAGGGACTGTATTACTCCAGGCATCAGTCAGGCAGGGACTGTATTACACCAGGCATCAGTCAGGCAGGGACTGTATTACTCCAGGCATCAGTCAAGCAGGGCTGTATTACATGAAACATCAGTCAGGCAGGGGCTCTGTTACTCCAGGCATCAGTCAGGCAGGGACTGTATTACATAAAACATCAGTCAGGCAGGGACTGTAGTACTCCAGGCATCAGTCAGGCAAGGGCTGAATTACACCAGGCAGCAGTCAGTCAGGAGCAGTGTTACACCAGGCAGCAGTCAGTCAGGGACTGAGTTACACCAGGCAGCAGTCAGGCAGGGACTGAGTTACACCAGGCATCAGTCAGGCATGGACTGAGTTACACCAGGCATCAGTCAGGCATGGACTGAGTTACACCAGGCATCAGTCAGGCAGGGACTGAATTACACCAGGCATCAGTCAGGCATGGACTGAGTTACACCAGGCATCAGTCAGGCAGGGGCTGAATTAGACCAGGCACCAGTCAGGCAGGGACTGTATTACATGAAACATCAGTCAGGCAGGGACTGTAGTACTCCAGGCATCAGTCAGGCAAGGGCTGAATTACACCAGGCAGCAGTCAGTCAGGAGCAGTGTTACACCAGGCAGCAGTCAGTCAGGGACTGAGTTACACCAGGCATCAGTCAGGCAGGGGCTGAATTACACCAGGCATCAGTCAGGCATGGACTGAGTTACACCAGGCATCAGTCAGGCAGGGGCTGAATTAGACCAGGCACCAGTCAGGCAGGGGCTGTGTTACACCAGGCATCAGTCAGGCAGGGACTGTATTACATGAAACATCAGTCAGGCAGGGACTGTAGTACTCCAGGCATCAGTCAGGCAAGGGCTGAATTACACCAGGCAGCAGTCAGTCAGGAGCAGTGTTACACCAGGCAGCAGTCAGTCAGGGACTGAGTTACACCAGGCATCAGTCAGGCAGGGACTGTATTACATGAAACATCAGTCAGGCAGGGACTGTAGTACTCCAGGCATCAGTCAGGCAAGGGCTGAATTACACCAGGCTGCAGTCAGCCAGGAGCAGTGTTACACCAGGCAGCAGTCAGTCAGGGACTGAGTTACACCAGGCAGCAGTCAGGCAGGGACTGAGTTACACCAGGCATCAGTCAGGCATGGACTGAGTTACACCAGGCATCAGTCAGGCATGGACTGAGTTACACCAGGCATCAGTCAGGCAGGGACTGAATTACACCAGGCATCAGTCAGGCATGGACTGAGTTACACCAGGCATCAGTCAGGCAGGGGCTGAATTAGACCAGGCACCAGTCAGGCAGGGGCTGTGTTACACCAGGCATCAGTCAGGCAGGGACTGTATTACATGAAACATCAGTCAGGCAGGGACTGTAGTACTCCAGGCATCAGTCAGGCAAGGGCTGAATTACACCAGGCAGCAGTCAGGCAGGGACTGAGTTATACGAGGCATCAGACAGGGAAGGGCTGAATTACACCAGGCAGCAGTCAGGCAGGGACTGAGTTACACCAGGCATCAGTCAGGCAGGGACTGTAGTACTCCAGGCATCAGTCAGGCAAGGGCTGAATTACACCAGGCAGCAGTCAGGCAGGGACTGAGTTACACTAGGCAGCAGTCAGGCAGGGGCAGTGTTACACCAGGCATCAGTCAGGCATGGACTGAGTTACACCAGGCAGCAGTCAGGCAGGGGCTGAGTTACACCAGGCATCTGTCAGGCATGGACTGAATTACACCAGGCAGCAGTCAGGCAGGGACTGAGTTACACTAGGCAGCAGTCAGGCAGGGGCAGTGTTACACCAGGCATCAGTCAGGCATGGACTGAGTTACACCAGGCATCAGTCAGGCAGGGGCTGAATTAGACCAGGCATCAGTCAGGCAGGGGCTGAATTAGACCAGGCATCAGTCAGGCATGGACTGAGTTACACCAGGCATCAGTCAGGCAGGGACTGAATTACACCAGGCATCAGTCAGGCATGGACTGAGTTACACCAGGCATCAGTCAGGCAGGGGCTGAATTAGACCAGGCACCAGTCAGGCAGGGGCTGTGTTACACCAGGCATCAGTCAGGCAGGGACTGTATTACATGAAACATCAGTCAGGCAGGGACTGTAGTACTCCAGGCATCAGTCAGGCAAGGGCTGAATTACACCAGGCAGCAGTCAGGCAGGGACTGAGTTATACGAGGCATCAGACAGGGAAGGGCTGAATTACACCAGGCAGCAGTCAGGCAGGGACTGAGTTACACCAGGCATCAGTCAGGCAGGGACTGTAGTACTCCAGGCATCAGTCAGGCAAGGGCTGAATTACACCAGGCAGCAGTCAGGCAGGGACTGAGTTACACCAGGCAGCAGTCAGGCAGGGGCAGTGTTACACCAGGCATCAGTCAGGCATGGACTGAGTTACACCAGGCAGCAGTCAGGCAGGGGCTGAGTTACACCAGGCATCTGTCAGGCATGGACTGAGTTACACCAGGCAGCAGTCAGGCAGGGGCTGAGTTACACCAGGCATCTGTCAGGCATGGACTGAGTTTCACCAGGCATCAGTCAGGCAGGGGCTGAATTAGACCAGGCATCAGTCAGGCAGGGGCTGAATTAGACCAGGCATCAGTCAGGCAGGGGCTGAATTACACCAGGCAGCAGTCAGGCAGGGGCTGAATTAGACCAGGCATCAGTCAGGCAGGGGCTGAATTACACCAGGCAGCAGTCAGGCAGGGGCTGAATTACACCAGGCAGCAGTCAGGCATGGACTGAGTTACACCAGGCAGCAGTCAGGCAGGGGCTGAGTTACACCAGGCATCAGTCAGGCATGGACTGAGTTACACCAGGCATCAGTCAGGCAGGGGCTGTGTTACACCAGGCTGTTAACCCTTTAAATATGGCATCTTGAGCTTACACAGCGTCAAATGACACTGCCTTCGCCACTTTCAACGCTGCCTCCATTCTCTCACTTAACAACCCCTGCACCTCCCAACTCTTAATTGGGCGGCCACCGTTTAATTGCGTTCAACCAGCCATTCAATGCCACAGCGGATGTGGCACCCACTTCCAGTCCTGACATCAGGACCTGCAGCGTACAAATGAAATTCAGCCCAACGTTGTTGATGTTTAATGGCAATTCTTTCAAGCAGCTTTGTTGATTTCTCCTCACTGATACCCACACTGTACCTTCTATGGGCTGAATTTTCTGGTCCCACCAGGAGCAGAAACAGAGGCGGGCAGGGGATGAAAATATCGGTAACAGCTGGCCTGCCAGTTTCCCAATGCCATTCCTGGCACCAGGTAGTTTCACCAGGGCAGTGAGAGGGCAGCCCCGAGATCCTGCCTGATCCATTAAGAAGACCAATCATTGCCCTCGTCATTGAAGACCTCACGTCTCGCAGCACTGGCCACCATGCCCTGCCAGTGGCTGTCAAAGTCACTGTGACCTTGAACTTCTTTGCTCTGACTCCTTCCAAAGATCAGCTGTGGACTTTGGTGGCATTTTGCAAATGGCTGCATAACACTGCATCTTTCAGGTCATTGATGCCCTATTTACCAGAGTTCGAAGGTACATTAAATTCCAGACAGACATGGCCTTGTAGGCAGACAGTAGTGGGTTTCGCCTCTGTCGCTGGATTCTGCCAGGTGCAGGGCATCATCAGTTGTATCTATATATAACAGCAAAATACTGCAGATGCTGGAAATTGGAAATAAAAACAAGAAATGCTGGAAATACGCAGCAGGTCTGGCAGCATCTGTGTACTGAGAAGCAGAGTTAACATTTCAGGTCAGTGACCCTTCATCAGAACTGGCAAATATTAGAAATGTAAAAGGTTATAAGCAAGTAAAGCAGGTGTGGGGCAAGATATAACAAAAGAGAAGATGTTTTTAGGACAAGGTCACAGAGAATAACTGACCAGACGTCATGAAGCAAAGGCAAATGGTATGTTAATGGTGTGGTGAAAGACAAAGCGTTAGTACAGAGAAGGTGTTAATTGACAGAAAATTGAACAGACCTGGCCCCAAGCACAAACATGAAAAAAAACAGTGGATAGGCACAGTAGAAACAAACTAAACAAGCTAAAATAACATAAACAAATTTAAAAAAAGAAAAAATAACTAAAAATAAAATGGGGGGCCCGTCATGCTCTGAAATTATTGAACTCAATGTTCTGTCCGGCAGGCTGTAGCGTGCCTAATAGGTAAATGAGGTGCTGTTCCTCGAGCTTTTTGATGTTCACTGGAACACTACAGCAATCCCAGGACAGAGATGTGAGCATGAGAGCGGGGGTGTTGGGGAGCGGTGGTGTTGAAATGGCCAGCAACCGGAAGCTCGGAGTCCTGCTTTCGGACTGAGCAGAGGTGTTCCACAAAGAGATCACCCAATCTGCGTTTGATCTCCCCAATGTAGAGGAGACCACATTGTGAGCAGCAAATACAGTATACTAAATTGAACAAAGTACAAGTAAATCGCTGTTTCACCTGAAAGGAGTGTTTGGGGCCTTGGATAGTGAGGAGAGAGAAGGTAAATGGGCAGGTATTACACCTCCTGCGAGTTTTTTTTAGATTTAGATTTAGAGATACAGCACTGAAACAGGCCCTTCAGCCCACCGAGTCTGTGCCGACCATTAAACACCCTTTTTATACTAATCCTACACTAATCCCATATTCCTACCACATCCTCACCTGTCCCTATATTCCCCTACCACCTACCTATACTAGTGGCAATTTATAATGGCCAAATAACCTATCAACCTGCAAGTCTTTTTTGGCTGTGGGAGGAAACCGGAGCACCCGGAGGAAACCCACGCAGACACAGGGAGAACTTGCAAACTCCACACAGGCAGTACCCAGAATTGAACCCGGGTCGCTGGAGCTGTGAGGCTGCGGTGCTAACCACTGCGCCACTGTGCCGCCCCAGGGCAGGGGAAGGTGCTGTGGGAAGGGGACGAGGTGGTGGAGGTAATGGAGGAGTGGACCAAGGTGTCGCGGAGGGAACGATCCCTTCAGAATGCTGACAGGGGAAGGGAGGGGAAGTTGCGTTTGGTAGTGGCATCATGCTGGACGTGGCGAAAATGGCGGAGGATGATCCTATGGATGGGAGGCTGTTGGGATGGAAAGTGAGGACAAGGGGAACCCTTTGTGGTTCTGGGAGGGAGGGGAAGGGGTGAGGGTAGAGGTGCAGGAAATGGGCCGGACACGGTTGCGGGCCCTGTCAGAAGCGCTGTCATGGAGGGTAGCATCATCACAGCTGATGCGTTGGGAATGGAGAAACTGGAGAATGGAATGGAGTCCTTACAGGAGGCAAGATGTGAAGAATTGTAGTCGAGGTAGCTGTTGGGGTTGGTGGGCTTATAATGGATATTAGTAGACTGCCTATCCCCAGAGATGGAGACAGAGAAGTTGAGGAAGGGAAGGGAAGTGTCGGAGATGGACCATGTAAAGGTGAGAGAAGGGTGGAAATTGGAAGCAAAGTTGATAAAGTTTTCTAGTTCTGGGCGGGAGCAGGAAACAGCACCGATACAGTCATCAATGTACCGGAAAAAGAGTTGGGGGAGGGGGTCTCCATAGGACTGGAGACATATCCCACAAAAAGACAAGCATAACTCGGGCCCATGCGGTACCCATTGCAACACCTTTTAGTTGAAGGAAGTGAGTGGAGTTAAAGAAGTTGTTCAATGTGAGAACATGTTCAGCCAGGTGGAGGAGTGTAGTGGTGGATGGGAACAGCATCTAGGGTGCTGTGGAATTTGCCAGGTATCTGTGGGAATATTGCAGTCAGAAAGGGTAATATACTGACTCTGTGCGAAACTCCAAAATTATGAAACAGACTGGATCCTTTCCTCTCCCCTTCCCCTTCCACAGACTGACAACTTCCTCCCAAAGCCCCACAAAGAGTGACAACCCAACACTGAATGATCTCCTTTCATCAGCGATATCTCCAATAATCAAAAAGAGAAAATGCTGGAAATACTCAGCACATCTGGCAGCATCTGTGGAGAGAGTTAATGTTTCAGGTCGATGACCTTTCATCGGAAACCGCCGAGTATTTCTGGTATTTTCTGTTTTTATTTCAGATTTCCAGCATCTGCTTTGGTACCTGAAATCATCCAACTGAACCCAAACCATTGTTAAAAGATCTTGACCTTCAAATGTTGTACACCTGAATGGGTCGCTTTAATGCATCAATATAGTTTTCTGATAACTACTGTGTGCCAAACTGTGCAGCGACTGCACTATATATGGATTCTTTGTCCAGAAAATTCAAAAGTAAATAGTATGTGCCACAGTTATTGTGATCATCTACATATTAGTTACTTATTTTCTTATGTTACGGCCACATGGTGAGGGGTTTGGGTGTTTCCCACTGTTCAACTCCCACCTGACTGCAGGAAGTGTGTTTTGTTATTAGGGTTTAATCCCTCGGTGTTTAATTTGTCAAATAAACAGACAGTGACAGGTTTTCTTGTAGGTTTAAAACAGGAAATCAATTATTTATTGATCAATTCGCCTTAAACCAAAATTGTCACAATCGCATCCACTCACACATGTGCTTACACACACACGCGCACACACAGGAAGAGACAGATAGAAAGGAATAAGGGATAAGCGATTATGAGTGGGGGGTAGGTTTTGGGCGGGTCGGTCACGGTAAACCTGTTGAATTCTCTTGGAAGTCATGTTCTCACTGGTTGCAGGCCTGAGGTGTTTGTAGATTTCTCTCTTGGTTGAAAGTTCAGTTAAAGACAGTGGATCATTTCTAATTCACTGCTGTATAAAGTGTAGATGTAGAATGCTGCAGCAGGGGGCATTCCTTCCGGTTTGCTGGAAAAGTCATTTGGAAGCTTCTGTCTGGGTGTCTCTCTTTCTCTCTAGGCTGCTTTTTAAGATAATGATGGTCTGAATTTTATTAGCGCACTGCAAATTGTGGCGGCGCAATTTGAAGACAGCAGCCTTCAGGCACGGCTGCCCCGCCGCTGAGCCCCCGCAATATTTTGAGCGGAGAATCATTGAAATGGAGAGGGCAGTGTGGCCGTCCCCGATGACGTAAAGGGAGGGCAGCCGCTCCATCCCCGACAGCGACGTATGGCGCCACCACGCAGGCACCGGCACTATTTTTAAAGGGCTTCAAGCCCTTAGAAGAGGTTTTAATTTTTAAAGTTATTTTGTAGTGCATTGTTTATAAAAATGTAAATAAATGCTGGAGGCCCTTTCCCACCATCCACAACTCCCCCCTGCAATGTATATTTTTGGGGCAATATCAACAAAATGAAATTTATTCCCAACCCGAACTTTCCCCTCCAACCTCGTAAAATTTGCCCTTCAACCCCTTCCCACTATCCCCATAGCCAATAAAAAGTGTTTTCCCCATTGCTCCACCTTCCTGCCCTGAAAAGTTCACTCCTCCCTCCTCCCCACCAGTGACTCACCTCGGAATTCCAAATGGAATTCCGATGGCACGCAAGTTGCAGCCGACAGCCATAATATTGGCATGGGATGGCTGCCGGGACAAGGTAAGTTGATTCGCAAGTTGTTTTAATTAATTTTAATATTTAAATGAAGGCCCCGGGGGGGAGTGGCACCGAGGCCTTGCTGCCGCCAGTAAAATGTGGCGGGGCCATCTTGGCATTGGGGGATGTGCCGGGCCACTCCCGCAAGTATTTTGCGGGGCCCACCCGCCACGACCCCCAACTTTGAGGGGCTGATAAAATTCAGCCCGATGTGTTACCTTATGCCCCTGCTGGAAGACAGGTATTTTCTTTTCTCTTCTTCCCTGTAGTGATCAACAATGCCCAGGATGTGGTTTCACACCTTCTTTGGCAGGGATTTTGTTGATCTTCAGACGTCGGGCTCTGTGGTGTGGGGTGCAGAAGATCGTACCAGCAGTGGCCCATCCCAGAGCCAGATGCCGGGATTGCCGGGCCCAATCTTCCTGGCAGTGGCAAGGCTCCGTGACGGCACCCCCGCTACCCGGCGACAGGACCCAACTTTAAATATTGAAATAAAGGACATGAATATATTAACATACCATTCCCTGCGATCTTGCCGACTGTCCGCGATCTTTCGTGTGATGGCTGGCATTCACATGCCTTCACTTTCTGGGCCCAGGGAAAGCTGGCGCCACTGAGGTGGGGATGGAGGGAATTTAGGATTTTTAGTGTAATGGGGGGGGGAAGGGGTCTGCATTTCTAATGTGGGGGGGAAGGGGTGACTTCTGCACTTTGTGTAGTTGATGGGGGAGAAGTCAACTATTCAATTTAAGTGCTTCGAGGGGACAGGAATGGGGCTACTATTTATTTTCTATGTATTGGGGAAGGCGGAGACGAGTCACACATATATGTACAGTAGCTGGGGGTGAGGGTTCCGGGATTGAACTTTGTACTCTCTGTGCAGGTCTGGTAGCCCTTTTAAAATGGTGCCGGCACCTACACAGAGGCAGCTGAAGCCATTGCCAGCATCGCAGAGCCTGCCCCCACCATGTGATTGGGGGGGCAGACCGCCCTGCATATGGAAATGAGCCACCGCGCGCTAGATCGCGGCAGCACGGCAACGTGTGGCCTGTGCGTATAGGCCACCATTTTTCTCGTCCGGTGGGTGGCGGGAGAATAAAATTCAGCCCTTTGTTTCAGAAGAACCCATTCAATTCAAAAGTATCTTGTGATGGATTCAAGATGAGAATAATCCAGTTATGATGATTCCACTTCACACCTTCTTTGTTTCAGAAGAACTGATTCAATTCAGAAATATTTAAGGGTGGATGTAGGATGGGTGCAATTGACACCTCTTATCTTTGAAGTATTTTCTTTGTCCCTGTCAGACAGTTTGAATATACAAATACCAAGTCTCGTAACATTTGGTGGCCATTTTGGAGCGCATTATTCACTTTTTAAAATCGCAGAATGTTTACAGTGCAGAAGGAGGCCATTCTGCCCATTGTGTCTGCACAGGGGGTTCTCTGCCCTTTGTGCAGTTGGTGGGGGAGAGGTCAACTATTCAATTTAAGTGTTTTGGGGGGAAGGGTATGGGACTACCATTTATTTTGGGGGGTGGGGACAGATCACACATTTATGTACAGTAGGTACAGTAGGCGAGGGTTCCGGAGTTGAACTTTGACTCTCTGACAGTCCTTTAAAAATGGCGCCAGTGCCTGTGCAGAGGCAGCCTGCCCCCACCACATGAATGAGCAATTCACCTAGCACCATTCCCACACCTTCTCCCCATCACCCTGCACATTCTTCCTTTTCATATAACAGTCTAATTCCTTTTTGAATGCTTCAATTAAACCTGCCTCCACCACATTCTCAGGCAGTTCGTTCCAGACCTTAACCACTCGCTGCGTGAAGAAGTTTCTCCTCATGCCGCTTTTACTTCTTTTAACAGTTACTTTAAATCTGTTCCCTCTCGTTCTCGATCCTTTCATGAGTGGGAACAGCTTCTCTCTTTCTACTCTGTCCAGACTCCTCATAATTTTGAACACCTCTATCAAATCTCCTCTCAGCCTTCTCTTCTCTGAGGAAAACAGTCCCAACTTCTCCAATCTATCTTCATAACTGAAGTTCATCATCCCTGGAACCATTCTCGTGAACCTTTTCTGAACCCTCTCTAATGCTTTCACATCCTTCCTAAAGCTTTATAAAGGTTGATAGCATTCCAGCTGGAAATCTTGATGACAAGATCTCCTTAGCTGCTGCCTTGTATGAGAAAGGTCTGCTGATGACTGAATATCTGCTACTGCCTAAGAGGGACTGATCTTTTACTAGGAGCTGGACCTTTTAAAAGAGTTTCATATCCAGTTATAGTCTATTACAAGTTAGCATAGAATTGTTCATTGTACAAACTATACTCCAACTGAGGCTGAACTAGTGTCTTATACAAGTTCAACATAACCTCCTTGCTCTTGTACTCTAAAGCCCAGGATACTGTATGCTTTATTAATTGCTCTCTCAACCTGTCATGCATCTTCAATGACTTATGCACATATACACCCAGGTCCCTCTTCTCCTGCACCCCATTTAGAATTGTATCCTTTATTTTATGTTGTCTCTCCATGTTCTTCCTACCAAACTGCATCACTTCACATTTCTCTGCATTAAACTTCATCTACCACCTGTCTGCCCATTCTGCCAACTTGTGTATGTCCTTTTGCAATTTTACACTATCTTTCTCACAGTTCATAATTCTTCCAAGTTTCGTATCATCTGCAAACTTTGAAATTGTGCCCTGTTCACCAAGGTCATTAATATATATTAGGAAAAGCAAGGATCCCAACACTGACCCCTGGGGAACTTTTCTCCAGCCCAAAAAACATCCATTAACCTTTACTCTTTGTTTTCTGTCACTCAGCCAGTTCCGTATCCATGTTGCTACTGTCCCGTTTATTCCATGAGCTAGAACTTTGCTCACAAGTGTAGTACGGCACCGTATCAAATGCCTTTTGGAAGTCCATGTACACCACGTGAACTACATTACCCTTATTAACCCTCTCTGTTACCTCTTCAAAAAAACTCCAGCAAGTTAGTTAAACACAATTTTCCCTTAAGGAATCCATGCTGGCTTTATTTAATTAAGCCACATTTGTCCATGTGACAATTAATTTTGTCCCAAATTAATCTTTCTAGAGCTTTCCCAAGAAAGGTCAATTTTTAAAAATAACTCAAGTTTTTGTCCATAAATTTTTATCGTTGCATTTCTTGTATGCGTGACACTTACTTTGGTTAATTGGACCTGGAGACTTTAGAGTTAATCTGTAAATAACACAGTGCATATGGGAAGAAGAGCCATCAAGTGCCTTGGGAATGAGTAACTTGTGATGGGCTTAGGTACAGATTATTTATTGCCTGCAATTCATCACCTTATTGATATCAATTAGAAGTGCCGCTGGAGAGAGAAGGGATGGAGGGATATAATCAGAAGGCCTGCAGGTGAAATTGATCTGAAAAAAGGTAAAATTGTTGGAATTAATATCCTTGTCCTGGACATGTTCTGTTGCATTTTACTGATATTTGAATTTGTTTATTTTTTTGATATGAAAATTACTGTGTTTAGAAAGAACTGAAGTGATAGGGTTTGAAACAAGATCGAATTACTGGCGGTGAGTTAAAGGGATGAACAACAGTTCTAGCATCGGCACAAGAGCACCACAAGCCACATGTATGGTATTTTACAGGTGAGAGTAAATGACTGTTGTTCTTCCACCTGAAATAATGCCCTCTTACAGATACCAACATGCAAGATTGTCTTTCACATGAGACAAAGAATGTTATTCAGTTAAGCATAATATTAGAAAATGTTATTTGACTTTTATATAAGAATACATGTATCAGGGGTGAATTTTCTTGCTGTTTAGGAATGTATAAGTAGCACAAGATTTTCAGGTGCAAGTGAGTTTCTACTGGTTTTGCACCATTAAAACACTGCTCCGACTTTCTGTCCAACTTTTCTCATATTTGCCTGCCAAGTCCTCACTGACCCTAATTTGCATATGATACAGAGTGAGGACCAATGTAGTAACAGCTGTAAGTTTCCTGGGTTCTAATGCGCTCCAGGTGTGTTAGACGGAAAACAGCAGCAGCCGGCATCATCTGACCAAGGTGGAAGCGAGGAGGTTTTGATACTGGAAAGCATAAACACTGTTTTCTTCATCTGGGAAATGCTCTTTAAAGCATGTTTTTTTTCTTGAGAAGGTATTTATGACTGCAAATATCTGCACTTGTTTCTGATAACTGTGTCAGGGTCAACCCACTGGCATATTTTCAGACTCCCCTACCTGCTGCTTTCTTGGTCCTGATGTTGTCATACTTCATGAAGAATATACTAAAACATAGTGAGGAAATGTGCAGTGAATTGATGAGTGAAGTGAGAGAGTAGAGGACTAGTCTTTTCTTATTTGGTTATCTCCCAGTCGGCTGCTGAAGTGTGCAGACTTAAGAGTGTAATAAATTTCAAGAGGACATAGACACATTGGTGAAATGAGTGGACCTGTGGCATATGAAATTTAATGCAGAAAAGTGTGAAGTGATTCATTTTGGTAGGAAGAACAAGGAGAGTCAATATAAATTAAAGGTTACAATTCTAAAGGGGTGCAGGAGCAGAGGGACCTGGGGTATATAGTTTAGAGATACAGCACTGAAACAGGCCCTTCAGCCCACCGAGTCTGTGCCGACCATCAACCACCAATTTATACTAATCCTACACTAATCCCATATTCCTACCACATCCCCACCTGTCCCTATATTTCCTACCACCTACCTATACTAGGGGCAATTTATAAATGGCCAATTTACCTACCAACCTGCAAGTCTTTTGGCTTGTGGGAGGAAACCGGAGCACCCGGAGAAAACCCCACGCAGACACAGGGAGAACTTGCAAACTCCGCACAGGCAGTACCCAGAATTGAACCCGGGTCGCTGGAGCTGTGAGGCTGCGGTGCTAACCACTGCGCCACTGTGCCGCCACTGTACACAAATCATTGAAGGTTGCAGATCAGGTTGAGAAAGCAGTTAATAAAGCAGACAGTAACATCGGTTTTATAAATAGAGGTATGGAGTATAAGAGCAAGGAAGTTGTGATAAATCTGTATAAAACACTGGCTCGATCTCAACAGGAGTATTGTGTCTGGTTCTGGGCATCACACTTTAGGAAGGATGTAAAGGTATTAGAGAAGGTGCAGAAAAGATTTACAAAAGTGGTTCCAAGCATAAGGGACTTCAGTTACGTGGATAGGTTGGAGAAGCTGGGTCTGTTCTTCTCCAAGAAAGGAAGATTGAGGAGATTTGATAGAGGTGTTCAAAATCATGAAGGGTTTGGACAGAGTAGATAGGGAGAAACTGTGCCCATTGGTGGAAGTGTCAAGAACCAGAGGACGCGGATTTAAGTTGATTGGCAAAAGAAGCAATGGCAACATGAGGAAAAAACCTTTTTACACATCGAATGGTTAGGATCTGGAATGCACTGCCTGAAAATGTGCTGGAGGTAGATTTAATCAAGGCCTTCAGAAGAGAACTGGATAATTAACTGAAGAGAAAAAATTTGCAGGGCTGTGGGGAAAAGTCGAGGAAGTGGGACTAGGTGAGTTGCTCTCGCAGAGAGCCAGCACAGATATGACGGGCCGATGAGCCTCCTTCTCTGCTGTAGCCATTCCATGACTCTATGATTTGTTTTACACGGGTTTTACTCCAATGCCGATCGCCACTGCAAGTGAGTAGTAAACCCATGTGTAACTCCCTCTACAAGCCATCAGCTGGTGTAACAGTTTTACTTTAAAAGATGCAACAGCAGTGTACTCACTTCAAGGGAATTTCCCCACATCAATTTTATTAAGGACGAATCCCTTGAGGAATATAAAGACAGTAGGAAGGAACTTAAGCAAGGAGTCAGGAGGGCTATAAGGGGTTATGAGAAGTCATTGGCAAACAGGATTAAGGAAAATCCCAAGGCTTTTTATACGTATATAAAGAGCAAGAGGGTAACTGGGGAAAGGGTTGGCCCACTCAAGGACAGAGAAGGGAATCTTTGTGTGGAGCCAGAGGAAATGGGCGAGGTACTAAATGAGTACTTTGCATCACAATTCACCAAGGAGAAGGACTTGGTGGATGATGAGCCTAGGGAAGGGAGTGTAGATAGTCTCAGTCATCTCATTATCAAAAAGGAGGAGGTGTTGGGTGTCTTGCAAAGCATTAAGGTAGATAAATCCCCAGGGCGTGATGGGATCTACCCCAGAATACTGAGGGAGGCAAGGGAAGAAATTGCTGGGGCCTTGACAGAAATCTTTGCATCCTCATTGGCTACAGGTGAGGTCCCAGAGGACGGCAAAATAGCCAATGTTGTTCCTTTGTTTAAGAAGGGTGGCAAGGATAATCCAGGAAATTATAGGCCGGTGAGCCTTACGTCAGTGGTAGGGAAATTATGAGAGAGGATTCTTCGGGACAGGATTTACTCCCATTTGGAAACAAACGGGCTTGTTAGCGAGAGACAGCATGGTTTTGTGAAGGGGAGGTCATGTCTCACTAATTTGATTGAGTTTTTTGAGGAAGTGACAAAGATGATTGATGAAGGAAGGGCAGTGGATGTTATCTATATGGACTTCAGTAATGTCTTTGACAAGGTCCCTCATGGCAGACTGATACAAAAGGTGAAGTCACATGGGATCAGAGGTGAGCTGGCAAGATGGATACAGAACTGGCTCGGTCATAGAAGACAGAGGGTGGCAGTGGAAGGGTGCTTTTCTGAATGGAGGGATGTGACTAGTGGTGTTCCGCAGGGATCAGTGCTGGGACCTTTGCTGTTTGTAATATATATAAATGATTTGGAGGAAAATGTAACTGGTCTGATTAGTAAGTTTGCAGACGACACAAAGGTTGGTGGAGTTGCGGACAGTGATGAGGATTGTCAGAGGCTACAGCAGGATATAGATCGGTTGGAGACTTGGGCGGAGAAATGGCAGATGGAGTTTAATTCGGACAAATGTGAGGTAATGCATTTTGGAAGGTCTAATGCAGGTGGGAGGTATACAGTAAATGGCAGAACCCTTAGGAGTATTGACAGGCAGAGAGATCTGGGCGTACTGGTCAGAGTTCACTGAACGTGGCAAGGCAGGTGGATAAGGTCGTCAAGAAGGCATACGGCATGCTTGCCTTCATCGGTCGGGGCATAGAGTATAAAAATAGGCAAGTCATGCTGCAGCTGTACAGAACTTTAGTTCGGCCACACTAAGAATATTGCGTGCAATTCTGGTCGCCACACTACCAGAAGGACGTGGAGGCTTTGGAGAGGGTACAGAAGAGGTTTACCAGGATGTTGCCTGGTCTGGAGGGCATTAGCTATGAGGAGAGGTTGGATAAATTCAGATTGTTTTCACTGGAATGACGGAGGTGGAGGGGCGACATGATAGAGGTTTACAAAGTTATAAGCGGCATGGACAGAGTGAATAGTCAGAAGCTGTTTCCCAGGGTGGAAGAGTCAGTTACTAGGGGACATAGGTTTAAGGTGAGAGGTGCAATGTTTAGAGGGGATGTGCGAGGCAAGTTCTTTACACAGAGGGTGGTGAGTGCCTGGAACTTGTTGCCGGGTGAGGTGGTGGAAGCAGGTACCATAGAGACGTTTAAGAGGCATCTTGACAAATACATGAACAGGATGGGAATAGAGGGATACGGACCCCGGAAGTGCAGAAGGTTTTAGTTTAGGCAGGCATCAAGATCGGCGCAGGCTTGTAGGGCTGAATGGCCTGTTCCTGTGCTGTACTGTTCTTTGTTCTTTAATTACCAGAGGAGCATTCTGGTAAAATTAAATGCTATTATTAAACTGATGGTAGTTTTCAAGGGATTATATTCATAGGCTAGCATGTGGGCAAGTTTGAATTAAGTTTCAGATGAATCAGTGTGCTTGGACAATGAAAGATAGCTTTTCATAACCATGATTGTTCACATCCACAACTGCTGTGACAATGTTATTCATTTGAATTAATCAGAAGTCATTGCAAGTTAAGCTCGTGGATTCAGCTTTGGATGTGTTGCGGGTTGTTGTCAACTTGATTAAAAGCTGACACTGAAGTTATGCTTTTTGAAATAGGACTGCAGGTCAAGTATCTTAGCATTTTGAGAAGTATTTGAATACTGGAGAGAGGAATTAGTAAATTATATTTAAATCAAGCAAGATAGCAATGAAATGGTGCATTTTATCACAATCACAAGGGATGTCATTGATATTGTTAACATTCCTGAATTATGCTTCTGTGCATGTAGATATAGGACAGACTGAGTTAATTCTTATTAAAGTATGGTGCTGGACCACAAGGGAATGAATCATGCCCCTAAGGCTGAGAAAGTATCCAGGACAGATCCGATTCTGTAACAAGAACAAAGCATGAAATGAAAAAGGCCATTTAGTCCATCGCGCCTACTCCTTCCACAGACCACGTAAAATTTATCCTACCTTGGGCTCAATCCCACCCATTTAATCTCTTCATAGAGTCATAGAGTTATACAGCACAGAAACAGACCCTTCGGCCCATCATGTCTGTGCCAGCCATGAGACACCTATTAATTCTAATCCCATTTTCCAGCACTTGGCCCCATAGCCT
The DNA here is from genome assembly GCF_036365525.1 of Heterodontus francisci. Taxonomy (NCBI): domain Eukaryota; kingdom Metazoa; phylum Chordata; class Chondrichthyes; order Heterodontiformes; family Heterodontidae; genus Heterodontus; species Heterodontus francisci. The sequence goes on from NC_090375.1 coordinate 46,640,470, forward strand.
TGTATGCTATGGCGTTTCAAGTGCTCATCTAAATACTTCTTAAATGTTATGAGGGTTCCTGCCTCTACCATTCCTTCAGGCAGTGTGTTCCAGATTCCAACCACCCTCTGGGTGAAGAAATGTTTCCTCAAATCCCCTCTAAACCTCCTGCACCTTGCCTAAAATGTATGCCCCCTGGTTATTGACCCCTCTGCTAAGGGAAAAAGTTTATTCCTATCTATCCTATCAATGTCCCTCATAATTTTGTATACCTCAATCAGGTCTCCCCTCAACCTTCTCTGCTCTAAGGAAAACAACCCTCGCCTTTTCAGTCTCTCTTCATAGCTGAAATGTTCCAGCCCAGGCAACATCCTGGTGAATCTCCTCGGCACCCTCTCCAGTGCAATCACCTCCTGCCTATAGTTTGGTGCCCGGTACTCCAGCTGCAGCCTAACTAGCATTTTATACAGCTCCATCATAACCTCCCTGCTCTTATATTCTATGCCTCAGCTAATAAAGGCAAGTATCCCATATGCCTTCCTAACCACCTTATCTACCTGTACTACTGCCTTCAGTGATCTATGGACAAGGACACCAAGGTCTCTCTGATCCTCTGTACTTCCTAGGGTTCAACCATCCATTCCCTTACCTTGTTCGTCCTCCCAAAATGCATCACCTCACTCTTCTCAGGATTAAATTCCATTTGCCACTGCTCTGCCCATCTTACCAGCCCATCTATATCATCCTGTAACCTAAGGCTTTCCTCCTCACTGTTTATGACACCACCAATTTTCGTGTTATCTACGAACTTACTGATCATTTGTCAGGATAAACAACAACAACAACTTTTATTTATATAGAGCCTTTAACGTAAATAAAATGTTCCAAGGCGCTACACAGGAGCATTATAAAACAAAGTACGACACCGAGCCACAAAAGGAGATATATAAACAAGCAGAATGGGAGCAGGCCGGGAAGGCCTCCTGGAGCCTCTTTCTCAATTTTACGCTACCAACCCCACCCCCCCCCCCCCCCCCCCACTGCCACCATCATCCAGCTCGCTGGGATGGCATCAAATTCCAGCCTATGTATGGCCATCTAAACCCTTCAATTAAATTCCAGCCTGTAACTCATGTCCAAATGTGAATTATTTTATACACAAGTAAACTATATGAACCTGATGATTAGATTCAAGCCTTTCATTCACTCTTGGGTATCCCGTCTAATTATCACTTTATTTTTACTTAGCATAACTTAATCATTATGGATGCAAGTTTGACCATCTCACAATTAATCAATCTGAAGAAGGAAGATAAAATTCTGCTTCTCTACTGACTCATACAGATCACATTTTTCCAGGGAAATATTTAGACATTTCAGCTATCATACATGCTCAGCGTGTATTGGTAGTTTTATGTGAGAAATTATAAACCTCAGGTGATAAAAAATGTATAAATATTTTATTGTCAACTATAAATTCCTGCTTTATATTTTTAATATTTACAGGAATGTAAGTGATTACTCAAAAAAGCCATTTGTTTGGAAATATGTAAATACGTCAACTCCTTCAGGCTGCAATCTGTAAGAGTTATTAATGTAATATCCAATAGGCCAGATCAATAGGGGATCTTCAGTACAGCAGGACATCCCAGAACTCATAACTCTAATGGATTAACTTATACAGAGCTTAGAGAACAAGTGTGAAGGGGATAGGAAAATTCAGAAGAAGTGTTTGTTAGTATGCAAGGCTGTGGAATTTCAGCCTTTTTTAGCCTCTCTTTCTCCAGTTTTCTTCCCTTATTTCTGGGACTCACCTGTGCTTGGGTTGCTTTTCAACAAGTAAAAGAAAGAAAGACTTGCATTTACGTAGAGCCTTTCATGACCTCAGGATCTTCCAAAGCACTTTGCAACCAATTTACTTCATGTAGGTAGCAACTATTGTAACGTAGGAAATGCAGCAGCCAATTTTCACACAGCAAGTTCCCACAAGCAGCAATGTGATAATGGCTAGATCATCTGTTTCTTTTTGGTGATGTTGGTTGAGGGATAAATATTGGCCAGGGCACAACTCCCTGCTTTTCTTCAAAATAGTGTGCCATGGGATCTTTTCGTCCAAATGAGAGAGGGCAGGCTGGGCCTCAGTTTAACATCTCAGTCAAAGAATGGCATCTGCAACAGTGCAGCATTCCCTCAGTATTGCAGTGTCAACCTAGATTTTGTGCACAAGTCACTGGAGTGACACTTAAACGTGTAATCTTCTGACTCAGAGGCAAGACTGCTACCCACTGTGCGGCACAAGATACCTACTTATGCAAAATTGCATAATTTCATAACTTCCCCGGTTTCAATTTTCTTCTCTCCTTTCCCAGATTAACTAACCTGCACTTTGGTTGTGTGTTCGCAGGTGCTAGATGCTTCCCCTTGCCTCATGTTTGACTATGATACATCCTCCAGCTCTCAGGAGACATTTGCTTCTGATGTGTTTAAATGTGCTTTATTTCTGCTCAGTCTTCTCCAGCATGTTTTCTGAACCAGTTTCTTCCCATGAATCCGTTCAGCCAGTAACTACCATGTGATTATTTGTTGTTGATAAGAGATCTAAGAATTGGGCGCCTCCTTTTACTGAATACATACAGGATGGGATGGGAGAGTGGAATAGTAGCTTGAAATTTAAGGTCTAAGCTTTGCTAATGTCATAATTAATGGAAAATCTCATAGTTAATCTTTCCCCCTAATTGAACACACAAGTGAAAGGCTGTTACTTTTTTGTCTTTTGATGTCCACATCTTCATTTTGAAAATTTCTCAGTTGAAACACAGCCTGTCCCGTCCAATGCCCCATGCCAGCCATTGTATACATGGATAAGACTAGTCAGCATGAATCAGTCCTCTTGGTTGATGAATGGTCTCCACTGAAGAGCAACAGAAGGGTGATGGGTTTTCGAGTAAGTTAGCTGTGAACAATAACTAGCTATAGCACAATCCAGGATTAACTGTTTAGCAAAACAATAACTCATTTGCAGCTTTCCTATACTTCTTTAGGCTATTTTTAGTTTTTAACAGCATACAGGAATAATTTGTTAGAAGAAGCCCTGCAGCTGTATTGGGAATATTAGTTTGTTTTCCTCCCAGTGTCTTGCTGCCATTTCCACTCAGTAGCAGTGAAGTGGTGTAATTTGCCAAGTGTCTGACATTGATGAATGCAAGTTGCATTGCCAAGTCCAAAGGAGATAAAAATTAAATTTAAACTAGATAAGGAACTCCGTTTAATGTGACTGAATGAGATCCAACTCATCACATTGAAGGGAATCATCAGGCTGAATGTTTCCAGCTCCAGGGTAGGGGCAGTGGAGGTGGGGCCCGGAAAAAAGCAGGGAGCTGCAACAGGAAGGCTCCCCAATACATTCCCTGCCACCAGGGAACTTTCCCAGGATGGCTGGGGATCCAGATTGTCTGCCCGCCTCCGTGGTTATGTAGTTAAGTTTCCAATTAGGGACAATTTTGCAAGGTCGCTAGCATTTTGCTGGTGATGGAATGGTCCCCGCGGTGTGCAGAGGCTGCCAGCTCAATGGAGGCAGCCACCGTGCAGCAGTTTGTTGTGGGGGGGTGGGGAGGAGGGTGGATTGGTGATGTATGGAGTGAGAGTCCCTTGCAGAGTCTCACTTTGGTTCAGAGCTGTACTCTGGGCATAACAGGAATGAGCGACTCAAAACCAAATATTGTGTGAAAACAGCAAATGTATTGAGTAATTATTGAACAATTAATAATGGTAAAAATAAGGAAAGATAAATGTATTAAAAAGGGAAGGAAAAGAGTATAGGAAGACAACAAACTTATAGCACAACTGCTATAACCCCAAATTAGTCTGTTCATGACAACTCTCGAATGGTACAGTCCCCTTGGTACATGCATCACCAAGACTACAGAGAACATTGCACGGGTGTGGACTCTCCGATCAGTCACTCCATCGACATCCCTTCGTCCGTGGTTGACTAGTGCACTCCAGCTGCAGCCCCGAATGTTGGATGCTGTGCCCCTTTAAGTCCAATTTCTGGCTCCATTCCAGCTTTCTGAGGCCTTCATCAGACTTTTTCAAAACAAGAGTCTGAAAACCATGAGTCCTTATCGAATTCTTCTCACAGGCACTACAAAACTGCCCAGGCTGTTTACACATCCTTTGATGGTGTCTTTCACCTGCCATCTATAAGGTTATACTATCAATTAAACTCTATCCTGACTTCACACCAGAGTGGACCACCCCATGTGCAAGGTTATCCATTGTCCTGGCTTGTAGTTCAAGGATAATCGATACTGTAAGAATTGACTCCTGTTTAAACAATGGGAAACAACCGTTATTTTTAATAAGAGAGAAAACAATATAGTTTGGAAAAAACGACGACTGCGAACATGGCCTGCTCTGACCAGCATGAAAACAAAAGGAAGGTGTTCTTGGGAAAAACAAATTCACAGTTAATATTACTACTGATTACCATTGATTAAATAATTGAATGATTACTTGACTTAATCAGAGCACAATCACATTTAGTTTTAAATCAATGCCTACAAAGTAACCTTTAAAAATTCAATATAGTTTTTTTTAATTCAAGGGCAAAACAGAAGTAAAATGCAAAAAGATAAAGATGAATAAAGTAATGGCTGCAGACCTCAGGGCTACAGGGGCCATCGGAGCCAGAGGCCCCCTTCTGTTCAATGGTCCTAACCCTTTTAGCCATTCTTATACACCCCATTTGTGGACGGCAACCAGGAATGGAGGAGCCCCCGTGCCTCCCTACATACTTCAACAGTGCCCATCTCTCCCAGTGGAGCTGCCGAGACTCCAGAGCTGGCAGCATTGGGAGCCTGCCAGCCATCCTGAATAGGACAGCGAATGTGGAGATGGCCAATTAGGAGGCTGCCTCCAGGAATATTGCAATGCCGGGCTTGCTACTGGAAAGTGCGGGCTTGGAACCCTCATTTGGTCCCGACATTGGGGTCCAAAGCCCACGGGTAAACGGGATGGTGCCAGTTCTGTGCAGAGTTAGTTGAAGCCAGCCAGGCATGTGGCAGGGGCACTACAATTAGTTTCAGAATGCAAAATATGGTTAGCCAAAGTTCATGCTGCTAAAAGATACCAGTAGCTTGTGCTAGATGTCAGGTGACCCCTCAGTGGTGATATTCCCTTGTTGATCAGCAATTCTTGGCTTACATATGAAGAACACAACATGGATGGCCTAATAGAGGACAACTGCTGCTTGTCAATCGAACCCCAACAGAATTCACCCTTTTCATGAGAGGAGAGAAAGTTGGAGGCAGAAGTCATATTCGGTGGAAAATTAAAGTACCTCGTTTATTTATTTATTTAGTTTTATTCATTCATGGGATGTGAACATTGATGGCAAGGCCAGCCTATATTGTCCATCCCTAACTGCCCTTGAGAAGGAGATGGTGAGATGTCTTCTTGAACCACTGCAGTCCTTGTGGTGTAGGTACACCCATCGTGTTGTTAGGAAGGCTGTTTCAGGATTTTGACCCAACAACAATGAAGATATGGTGATATAATTCCAAATCAGGATGGTTAAATCCAGGACCTTGGAAATCTTAGACACCAGGGTGAGAGAGTTGTGAATGATCAGCACTGTATATATATGGCTGTTGGAGATATATGAAGCTGGGTCACTAATGTTGTACTTAAATATACAAGCAACAAGAGGCATCCATCTACACATGCTTAGCATTGTACTTCAGCTAAAGGATAGAGACTGTGCATCTGGTATTGGTAGTATTGAGGAATAGAACCTACAGTGTGTGAGGAGATCCCTGGTTGCATAACCAGTCTATTTGCTAAGGAATGCATTTTCAAAATACTCAAAATGAACTGATGTTTTGTTTGTCCTCATATGCATAATATCAAGTTGTTACAATCAGGTGAGGAGGGGTTGAATGGATCCCCTCTTGTCCCTCTCCATTTTTGACCGCAACAGGGTTTTTTTTTTAAGGTGAACATGCTTGCCAATTCAGTGAGTGTTTCATTACTTACATGTTATGATCATAAAAGAACCAATCGGACAGGTTTTCTTGAGTTTAACAAAGAAAGACGTTAGTTTTATTGTACTTAAACTGATTTAAGTAAAATAATAAACTACGCTCCAACTTTCACATACACACACACTCGAGGGTCTCTCTCTCACACCCACATACACACAAATAGGTTACAGAGTGGGGAGGATAGATTGGTCAGATTAGAGTCTGGAGCAATAAAAAGGGGTATACAGTCTGTGGAGTTCGTTGACTCAGTTGGTTTCCAACTGAACGCGGTGATCTTGAGGCTTCTGGCTTATAGATATGGCCAATTAGTTCAGTGGTCCTCCTGGAAACAGTGATGTGGATGAATTCCTTCACTGAGTCTCTGTCTGTTGCAGTGTTATGCTTAGGTGGTTACGACCAGCAGGCAGGGTTAGAAACTTGCCGGATGGACCTGGGGGGGGTAGAGAAAGAAACAGAGAGGGACCCCACTTTGCCTCCTCTGATCAGTCTCCAGTTGCCTGTCTGCTGCAGTGAGAGAAAAGTTAGTTTTAAACACATTGATGGTGGGCCTGTTACATGATGGCTCAGTGTGTATTTCCTCTTACAACTTAATTAGTTCATGTCCAGGAATTCCCTTCTCTCAATCAGGCTCCCATTGTTCAATGATTACCTTTGAGTGGTTTGCCTCCAGCTGTTTAATGTCCTAAGTGTTTGACTTTAAATGTCTTGTTAATGGGGACTGGCCTGGTGATGCACTTCGAACCTCCCACGTCATTGTTCTGGAGAGAATTGGCCATACAATTCAACTCCTTCTCGATGCATTGGAATGTAGGAGAATTTGATACAAATTTCAGTGGCTATTTTAGGTGCTAGCAGTCACCTGTTGGTCTGTTCCTTTTCCCTTTGATTCAGTTTTCCAGCCAATGGATTTTAAAAAATCATCATTCGACATAGCATGTGTTCGTGACACAAGTATTTTTTTTTATTTTTTATTTTTTATTTAATTATTGGTTTAATTAAATTTTATTTAATTAAAATGACCTTCAAAGACCACAACTATCTTCCTTTGTACCAGGTATGACTCCAGACAATGAAGAATAAGTTACTACAAACAACGTATGAGCAAGCCTATAACATCAACTACAAATGGCACTATTCAGATTACGTTATTGAGAACCTTACGGTGAAGGGTCAGATTCCATCGTGCAGGGTACTCCCAAAATCAAATAGAGTTGGAGCTAAGACAATATAAATCATGAAGAAATGATTAAATGACAACAACTTGTGTTGGAAAAGGAAGGAAAGGCTAATGAAGGTAAAGAGGTTCACAGCTTTGAAGTTGTTGGAAAGGGTGAGTTAGAGATTGTGGGACAGTACACTTGGAACTTATAAAGAATAGGAAAGATAAATGCAGAGGAGCAATGACCATTGTGGTATTGATAAAATGGAGATATTCAGGAAAATTTCAAACAATAAAAATAAATGAGAAAAACTAACTTAGAGGTGTTCAGAGAAGTGGAATCATCAGAGCAATGATTTTATGCTCCTGATCATACTGGGGGAAGGGGAAAGGTCCAGTCGACAATTTGAACTTTGAAGCATCTAGGTTTTGGGCAGACAGTACAGGATGCTATCAGTTGGTGTGGGGAAACAAAAATATGTTGTGGAATACAAATGAAAAAGAATAGTAAACCAGACCTTTAAACAAAACAAACTGGAGAAACCAATTACAGCATTGCCAAACTAATCAAAGCATTGATAGCACTGAGTCGTACCAGGGCACAAATATATTGAAGCATTCAGTAATATGAGCAGTCAGCGTTTTAGTTGCAATGTCTCTTTCAGCTACATCAATACAAAAGATTGGAAGCAATTGAGGAAACATCCTTTAGATTCTACCTCTCTCTCCTAACCTGGCTTTAGAAATATAACAATCCCCCAGAAAATCAATTCTTCAAGATCAAATCATTAGTTTTTACAAAATATTAGTTTCCTCCCCTTGTTTTTCTCTCTTGCGCCATGCAGCTTCAGCAAACAATCAGATACTGCCTTCAAAGCCCCATTATAGCCAATTGGCTAGCAGAGAAAGAAATCTACCCATTACCTTACTTGCGCGAACCCCTCCCTCCGGTGATTTGCTGAGTGGAAGTATCATTCAGTGTGCAAACCGAGTTAGTGCCAAATCCAATCAAGGGTGGAATTTTTCGTTGGGCATGAGGCCCCGCCCACCGGCCAAAAAGATGGTGGCGAGCCTGCCTCCGCCAGACCTAGGGAGCCAGGCTGGGATTTTTCATTCCCTTAAGTGATCTTGGATGGGACTTCCACCTCCTTGAGACTGGAAGTCCTGCCTAATGGAGCTGCCGGTCAATCAGCGGGCGCTGGCAGCTCTTAGTCCCAGCAACGCCACCGGGAGCGATGGCCACTGCTGGGACTGCAGTCAGCCATCACAGGTGAGGCGAAGGACAGCCCTGGAAGACAGGTAAGTTTTTAGGGCCTTGCCGAGCACAATCTCCACCACCAGAAGCATACCCAGCTGTTTGACCTTTGACCACCTTACTGCATCTAAATTACACCAGGAAATGAGGCTAGGGAAATGAAAACCTCCCAATGCCCCTCCTTCCCACTCAAGTGCTGCCAACCTCAGATACCAGCCACGATTTTAATCGCTTCACCAATGACGGCTATGCCTTCAGCTATCAAGATCCTAAGCTCTGGAATTCCCTCTCTCAACCTTTTAGTTCTGGTGACTGCAGCTTGACAGTAGCGAAGGTGCGAGAGCGAGCTTACAGCTGGGAAGTCAATTTCAGTGTAAGTTTAAAAGTTAATTCCCTTTTGTTTTCGGAGGACCAGGGGACTGCTGGGTAAGTAAAAACTATATATTTGGGTGGTGGCTGTACCCGAGACACTACACGTGTAGTGTCTCCCAACCACCCTCCTCCTCTAACCAAAAAAAAAAGGACTCTGTTGTGTTGATAAGGTAAGCTTTTTATTTAAGAAGTTCTGTCCGTTGGATTGCTAACCTAACAAGTTTTGACATTTTTTTTTTTTGGTTTTTCAGTAGATTTGTTGGGAATTTAGAATAGAGGGAATGGAAGTTAAGGCAGTTGTATGTTCCTCCTGCAGAATGTGGGAGGTAAGGGTCACCAAGAGTGTCCCTGCTGACTGCATCTGCGGGAAGTGCACCCAACTCCAGCTCCTCGAGAACCGCGTTAGGGAACTGGAGCTGGAGCTGGATGAACTTCGGATCATTCGGGAGGCGGAGGGGGTTATTGAGAGGAGTTATGGGGAGGTAGTCACACCTCAGGTAAAAGAAGTAGGTAGATGGGTTACCGTCAGGGGAAGGAGAGGGAACCAGCAGGCAGTGCAGGGATCCCCTGTGGCCGTTTCCCTCAACAACAGGTATACCGTTTTGGATACTGTTGCGGGGGACGACTTACCAGGGGTAAGCAATGGGGTACAGGTCTCTGGCACAGAGTCTGTCCCTGTTGCTCAGAAGGGAAGGGGGAAGAGGAGCAGAGCATTAGTCATTGGGGATTCCATAGTTAGGGGAACAGATAGGAGGTTCTGTGGGAACGAGAGAGACTCACGGTTGGTATGTTGCCTCCCAGGTGCCAGGGTTCGTGATGTCTCGGATCGTGTTTTTGGGATCCTTAAGGGGGAGGGGGAGCAGCCCCAAGTCGTGGCCCACATAGGCACCAACGACATAGGTAGGAAGAGAGATGGGGATTTAAGACAGAAATTCAGGGAGCTAGGGTGGAAGCTTAGAGTGAGAACAAACAGAGTTGTTATCTCTGGGCTGTTGCCCGTGCCACGTGATAGCGAAGCGAGGAATAGGGAGAGAGAGGAGTTGAACACGTGGCTGCAGGGATGGTGCAGGAGGGAGGGTTTTGGTTTCCTGGATAATTGGGGCTCTTTCTGGGGTAGGTGGGACCTCTACAAACAGGATGGTCTTCATCTGAACCAGAGGGGTACCAATATCCTGGGGGGGAGATTTGCTAGTGCTCTTCGGGGGGGTTTAAACTAATTCAGCAGGGGAATGGGAACCTAAATTGTAGTGCCAGTGTACAGGATGTTGAGAGTAGTGAGGTCCGGGATAAGGTTACAAGGACGCAAGAGGGCACTGGCAAGCAAGAACCTGGTTTAAAGTGTGTCTACTTCAACGCCAGGAGCATCCGGAATAAGGTGGGTGAGCTTGCAGCATGGGTTGGTACCTGGGATCTCGATGTAGTGGCCATTTCGGAGACATGGGTAGAGCAGGGGCAGGAATGGATGTTGCAGGTTCCGGGATTTAGATGTTTCAGTAAGAACAGAGAAGATGGTAAAAGAGGGGGGGGTGTGGCATTGTTAATCAAGGAAAGTATTACAGCAACAGAAAGGACATTTGAGGACTCGTCTACTGAGGTAGTATGGGCCGAGGTTAGAAACAGGAGAGGTGAGGTCACCCTGTTGGGAGTCTTTTATAGACCTCCAAATAGTTCCAGAGATGTAGAGGAAAGGATAGCGAAGATGATTCTCGACAGGGGCGAGAGTAACAGGGTAGTTGTTATGGGGGACTTTAACTTTCCAAATATCGACTGGAAATACTATAGTTCGAGTACTTTAGATGGGTCAGTTTTTGTCCAGTGTGTGCAGGAGGGTTTTCTGACACAGTATGTAGACAGGCCAACCAGGGGCGATGCCACATTGGATTTGGTACTGGGTAATGAACCCGGCCAGGTGTTAGATTTAGATGTAGGTGAGCACTTTGGTGATAGTGACCACAATTCGGTTAGGTTTACCTTAGCGATGGGCAGGGACAGGTATATACCGCAGGGCAAAAATTATAGCTGGGGGAGAGGAAATTATGATGCGATTAGGCAAGATTTAGGATGCGTAGGATGGGGAAGGAAACTGCAGGGGATGGGAACAATCGAAATGTGGAGCTTATTCAAGGAGCAGCTACTGTGTGTCCTTGATAAGTATATACCTGTGAGGCAGGGAGGAAGTTGTCGAGCGAGGGAGCCGTGGTTTACTAAAGAAGTTGAAGCGCTTGTCAAGAGGAAGAAGAAGGCTTATGTTAGGATGAGACGTGAAGGCTCAGTTAGGGCGCTTGAGAGTTACAAGCTAGCCAGGAAGGATCTAAAGGGAGAGCTGAGAAGAGCAAGGAGAGGACACGAGAAGTCATTGGCGGATAGGATCAGGGAAAACCCTAAGGCTTTCTATAGGTATATCAGGAATAAAAGAATGACTGGAGTTAGATTAGGGCCAATCAAGGATAGTAGTGGGAAGTTGTGTGTGGAATCAGAGGAGGTAGGGGAAGTGTTAAATGAATATTTTGCGTCAGTATTTACAGTAGAGAAAGAAAATGTTGTCGAGGAGAATACTGAGATTCAGGCTACTAGGCTAGATGGGATTGAGGTTCACAAGGAGGAGGTGTTATCAATTTTGGAAAGTGTGAAAATAGATAAGTCCCCTGGGCCAGATGGGATTTATCCTAGGATTCTCTGGGAAGCTAGGGAGGAGATTGCAGAGCCTTTGTCCTTGATCTTTATATCATCATTGTCGACAAGAATAGTGCCGGAAGACTGGAGGATAGCAAATGTTGTCCCCTTGTTCAAGAAGGGGAGTAGAGACAGCCCTGGTAATTATAGACCTGTGAGCCTTACTTCGGTTGTGGGTAAACTGTTGGAAAAGGTTATAAGAGACAGGATTTATAATCATCTTGAAAAGAATAAGTTCATTAGCGATAGTCAGCACGGTTTTGTGATGGTTAGGTCGTGCCTCACAAACCTTATTGAGTTTTTCGAGAAGGTGACCAAACAGGTGGATGAGGGTAAAGCAGTGGATGTGGTGTATATGGATTTCAGTAAGGCGTTTGATAAGGTTCCCCATGGTAGGCTATTGCAGAAAATACGGAAGTATGGGGTTGAAGGTGATTTAGAGCTTTGGATCAGAAATTGGCTAGCTGAAAGAAGACAAATGTTCATCCTGGAGTTTAGTTACTAGTGGCGTACCGCAAGGATCTGTTTTGGGGCCACTGCTGTTTGTCATTTTTATAAACGACCTGGAGGAGGGTGTAGAAGGGTGGGTTAGTAAATTTGCGGATGACACTAAGGTCGATGGAGTTGTGGATAGTGCCGAAGGATGTTGTAGGGTACAGAGGGATATAGATAGGCTGCAGAGCTGGGCTGAGAGATGGCAAATGGAGTTTAATGCGGAAAAGTGCGAGGTGATTCACTTTGGAAGGAGTAACAGGATTGCAGAGTACTGGGCTAATGGGAAGATTCTTGGTAGTGTAGATGAACAGAGAGAGCTTGGTGTCCAGGTGCATAAATCCCTGAAGGTTGCTACCCAGGTTAATAGGGCTGTTAAGAAGGCATATGGTGTGTTAGCTTTTATTAGTAGGGGGATCGAGTTCGGAGCCACGAGGTCATGCTGCAGCTGTACAAAACTCTGGTGAGACCGCACCTGGAGTATTGCGTGCAGTTCTGGTCACCGCATTATAGGAAGGATGTGGAAGCTATGGAAAGGGTGCAGAGGAGATTTACTAGGATGTTGCCTGGTATGGAGGGAAGGTCTTACGAGGAAAGGCTGAGGGACTTGAGGTTGTTTTCGTTGGAGAGAAGGAGGAGGAGAGGTGACTTAATAGAGACATATAAGATAATCAGAGGGTTGGATAGGGTGGATAGTGAGAGTCTTTTTCCTCGGATGGTGATGGCAAACACGAGGGGACATAGCTTTAAGTTGAGGGGTGATAGATATAGGACAGATGTCAGAGGTAGTTTCTTTACTCAGAGAGTAGTAGGGGCGTGGAACGCCCTGCCTGCAACAGTAGTAGACTCGCCAACTTTAAGGGCATTTAAGTGGTCATTGGATAGACATATGGATGAAAATGGAATAGTGTAGGTCAGATGGTTTCACAGGTCGGCGCAACATCGAGGGCCGAAGGGCCTGTACTGCGCTGTAATGTTCTAATTCTAATTCTAATTCTAATTCTAATACCTCTCAGCCTCTCTACCTCTCTCTCCTCCTTTAAGACGCTGCTTAAAATCCAACTGTTTGCCCAAGCTTTTGGTCATCTGTCCTAATACCTCTTTATGTGGCTCAGTGCCAAATGTTGTTTGATAATTCTCCTGTGAAGTGCCTTAGAATATTCTACTATGTTAAAGGCACTATGTAAATACAAGTTGTTTTTGTTGTTGAAGAGGGTTGGTGGTACCTTCTGGTCAGTGGTGGGAGGTCAGCTGAAGTTGGAGGGTAAAAGCCTGATATTAGTCCCTCTTCTACCTGTGGAAGAGCCTGTCACTCCAGAATTGGCCTTTATAGCCACTCCAGGCGCTGCTTCACAAACCACTGACCACCTCCAGGCGCGTATCCATTGTCTCTCGAGATTAGGAGGCCCAAAAGAAAAAGAAGTCCCTCTTCCATTCCCATGACAGAAGCAGGAAGTGTAGGCTCTTGACATGCCTCAGGATGTCTCTTTCATCTTCAACTGTGCCTCGTCTTCCTACTGGCACTGTAGTATGCATCTGAATTTTGCTGCCCGGCAGTCGTGTGTTCCTGCTGTGTGGCAGAGATACTGCCAAGAGTCCAACCTGGATATTTGTTAACCCTTCCCCACCCCATGACCCAGGAAAATACAACTGGGTGACAGTGAGGTTAGGGTGGCAGGTGAAAATTGTGACCCAACCAATCTCAAGTCTCCAAAAGCGTCCTGAAGGACAATCCAGCTAATATTCAATGGGTCTACTTCGATGCCCGAAAATGAGAAATTCTGCTCCCAACATTGATTTTAATGAGGATCAGGAGCACTTCAAATTCTGCATGCTGACCAACTCCCTTATGGGCCTTCTTCAACTGAATAAATCTTGTGACACCCTGCAATTGCAGCAAGCTTAGATATTCTGCTTTTAATACCTTCATTCAGATCATTTACATACTTATTAAGATCTTTATAAATATTTTGGACAGCACAGGTCCCAACTCCAATGGAGTTGTCCACTAGCCACAACTCTCAAATTAATTACTCCATTTATCACTATCCTCTTTTTCCTGTTATTTTGCCAATTTATTATACTATTTATCTCTTCCTCTTCTATCCTCAAGACCTTTTACTTTCGCCGCATGTCCCTTGAGAAGCATGGTATCAAATGTCTTCTGAAAGTCTTAGATATATGATATCCATTGAATTATACTGAACCGCCAATGCTGATACATCCTCAAAGATTCTGATAAACTTGTTTGGCATCAGTGACCTTTTCTAAACATATGTTGGCTTGGAAATACTGCCTTTTTGCTCTTCTTAAATGCAACTTGAATTACTTCCTTTGTGATAGACTCCCGTCTTGTTTCCTACTGTAGATATTAAGCTGACAGAATTAACCAAAGATTGACCTTTATAAAAAATGAAAGTACATTTGCTTTTTTGTCATCATCTTTTACTACCCTCCAGACATAATGAGTTCTGAACATTTTCATCCATGGCATTCTATTTCTTACCTCATGCATTTAAGTGTTTCTGGGTGTGCTCCATTGGGTCTTCTTGTCTTATGAAATTGTACCATGTAATTTGAACTGCAATGTTCTCATAAATTGAAGTACAAAGATATTAACAGGTTTCATTTCACAGGGAAATAACATACTCTGTATCTTATAGCATGAATTCATTATTACTTCTCATTTTTTTCCTTCCACTATTTTTCCTAATCCCACCCCTGCCCTCACCTCCTTCCCCAACTGAAAGTGTTAACTAATTGCTGTGGTACAGTTTCACTAGTTTGCCATGTCTCACTTCTAGCCAAGTGGACATGTTCATGTATAAGTCTTGTCAAGGTGCCTTGGCAGATTATTCAACTGTACAGGCATCACAGTTGAGGCACAAACCTGTCATGGAAAGCAATCAGAAGCAGAAATTTTCCATGACTTTTCTCCTCCAGGCCATGAGCACTAACAGCAATTGCAGCTGAGTTCATATGGTTGAGCACAGACCAGGATCAAACCTTGGACTTTCGTGGTCTGTGTGCTTCAGCAATGTCTATCTTAAGTAACTCATCCATTGTGGGAGCCTTCAGGGATTCAAATATAGTGCACAATATTAAATGCCCTAGCTATATTAAATGCCGTAGCTACAATATGTTCCTTTTAATAACAGTGTCCTTATAATAATATGCTTCTTATAATAAGAGGGAGACATGACATAGTGGTAATGATTAAATTAGTCATTTAGAGGCCCAGGCTAATGCACTGGGGACACGGGTTCAAAGCCCACCATGGCAGCTGTAGAATTTAAATTCAGTTAATGAATAAAAATCTTCTAGTCTCAGTAATGGTACCATGGAGCTATCATCGATTGTTATAAAAACCCATCTGGTTCACTAATGTTCTTTAGGGAAGGAAATCAGCTGTCTTTACCTGGTCAGGCCTGCATGTGACTCTAGATCCATAGCAAACCACTCAGTTCAAGGGAAATTAGGGATGTATAACAAACGCTCATCTTGCCGGCGATGCCCGCATTCCATAAAAGAATTGAAAAACGCCTGTATTATCACAAATTCTCTGATGACACACATTGAATTGAAAGGATAATTCCTCGATTAAACTCTCCGAACAGCAAACCGCACTTGCAGAAAGAGCTGGTCAGAAAATTGAGGCACTCCCAGGCTCTGATTTTCCATCTATTGATTTAAATGGACAGAAAATAAGGGCTGCAGGCCTTTCATTCCTTGATTAGCAGTCGCCATTAACTCTGTTCCTAATCTAGAGCACCCAACTGGGGAAATCATCTCATTGCTCCTTGATTAATGGGTGACAGGCCTCCTGCTATCTCCACAGTGTCACTAACCCAGGGAGGCTTTGTTCATCTTAATATTCCATGTAACCCTTGTACCCTTCGTTTTTGTTTTCAGATGGTCAGTTGATTCAAATAAAAGCATTTTCATTAAAATACATGCAAGGCAGATAATTTAGATGTACACAGTTTTGTCAGAGGTTTTATTGAAGGTCATTGAGATACAGCATGCTGTGCAATCATCCAGTGTTTTAGCCATGCTCATTCACAGGCCTAGCCAAATCAGGCTACAGATAATTAGCATTCTCAGAGAGTCGCTGGATGCAAAGTCACAGGAGATCAATTAGTATATTATGATGAATTTTAAACAGGGTATGCACTTCCTGTTCACAAAACTTACTTACTGATAACATGATTTGTTTGATCACATTTTTCTGTGAATATTTATTATTGTAAACTGATAAGTGTACATTTCCAATTCAATTTTGTTCATGTCAACCGTCATAAAATGTGGCAGGGCCAAGCCACTATGTAGCACTATGAAGTGAATTTTGAAATTTACTCTCCAAACTCTTTGCCCATCTTAAATATAAAAACAAATAAAATTCATCGACTAGTGGTGGGAAAAATAATTGGCAATTTACGAGTGTTAAGTAGTCCTAAAAATCCAGCAATGCTGGCAATTATATTCGGATTGTTCCATCCAGCATTGACCCTACTCGAGTGGCGTAGGAATACAAGTAATTGCATGAGACAGGTGGGTTCAAATACCATTGTGGTCATGGAACTGATGGGCTGAATGGTCTCCTTCTGCACACTAAATGACTCTGACTCTATGACCTTAGGTGTTCATCTGTCCCATGCAGCTAGAAAATCTGGCACCTGCTCACCACTAGGGGTTTGCCTTGTCCCCTTCCCAAACCAATTCTCCTTTGATCTTGTGTGTAAGGAGGAGCATCAAGATTTTCTTCTAAATTTTACTTTTTTTTGGGAACTCAGGCTGCTTGCTTCCCTCGAATCTCCACCTCACCCTCCAGTGAGATTTACTTCTGCCCATCTGGAGATTGCTATGCCTCATCTCGTTAGGAATGCTTGCCTCCAATACACTGGCTCCTGAACGAGCTGGGGAAGGAAGAGCTCCCATTTCTGCCTCTGCTTTGCAAATGCTATGCGAAAGCTCCTGGAAACAGTGGGGATCTGATGCAAATGGGCCCCGTTATTTTCCAGTGGATAAAGCTAGTCTGCTACAAGACTTAGAGCGGGAATTGGCCGCAAACTTTGTTGGCCAATGTCTTCACTTGAAAGGTGATAAACATTTGGAGATGTTTAAATTTAGGTTGAGTGAGTCGAATGATCTTTGGAGAGAATATCTTTTGGTAGAGGTGAGAATCAAGAAACAGAAAATGGCCTTTTCTCATCCTTGAATTTTCTTATGCTATTCTCACGAGCTAGCGCTTTCAGAAGAGGAGATGAATATTACAGGGAGGGGAATAGAGAAATGGAAAATCTACATGTAGTCTAGCAAGGCCCTCATACTCTCAATGTGCTGTCACTACTGATGTAGCTAGACTGTTAATATTTCTGACACTAAAGTGTACTATAGACCCCCAAATAGTGAGAGGGATAGAAGAACAAATATGTAGGCAAATTTCTGAGTGCAAAAATTATAGGGCAATAATAGTTGGGGATTTCAACTGCCCTAATATGAACTGGGATACAAACAGTGTGAAGGGCACAGAGGGCACTAAATTCTTGAACTGCATTCAGGAGTACTTTTTTAGCCAGCATGTAACAAGCCCAATGAGAGGGTGCGCAGTTCTAGATTTAGTCTTCAATGAAGTTGGGCAAGTGGATGAAGTAGGTGACCATTTTGGAGATAGTGACCATAATACAGTTAGTTTTAACATAATCATGGAAAAGGACAAAGATAAAACAGGAGTATAAGTTCTAAATTGGGGGAAGGCAAATTTTACAAAACTGAAAGGTGATCTGGCAAAAGTGACTGGATACAGCTACTTGAAGGAAAATCAATGGCAAACCAGTGGGAGGCATTCGAAAGCGAGATTCTACAGGCACAGTGGAGGCATGTCCCCACAAAGATAAAGGGAGGTAAGGCCAAATCTACAGCCTCCTGATTATCTAGAAATTTACAGGGTAAGTTAAAGCAGAAAAAGAAAGCTTATGACGATCACAAAAAACTGAATACTTTAGAAAGCCTAGAGGAGTATAGAAAGTGCAGGGTGAGGTAAAAAAGGAAGTTAGAAAAGCAAAGAGAAGACATGAAAAATTATTGGCAGGTAAACTCAAGGAAAATCCAAATGTTTTATCAGTACATTAAGAGCAAGAGGATAACTAAGGAAAGGGTAGGGCCTATCAGAGATGTACAAGGGAACATATGCATGGATGCAGAAGATGTGAGCAGGGTTCGTAATGAGTTTTTTGTCTCTGTCTTCATAAAGGAGAGGGTTGATTCAGACATTGTAATGAAAGAGGAGTGTGAAATATTAGATATTTTATTTATTTAGAGATACAGCACTGAAACAGGCCCTTCGGCCCACCGAGTCTGTGCTGACCAACAACCACCCATTTATACTAACCCTACATTAATCCCATATTCTCTACCACATCCCCACCATTCTCCTCCACTTACCTACACTAGGGGCAATTTACAATGGCCAATTTACCTATCAACCTGCAAGTCTTTTGGAGGTGGGAGGAAACCGGAGCACCCGGCAGAAACCCACGCAGACACAGGGAGAACTTGCAAACTCCACACAGGCAGTACCCAGAACTGAACCCGGGTTGCTGGAGCTGTGAGGCTGCGGTGCTAACCACTGCGCCACTATGCCCCCTATGATAAGCATAATGAGAGAGGAAGTACCAGAGGGTGTACTAGAGTACTATCCTCCAAGTGGATAAATTGCCAGGGCCGGATGGATTGCATCTCATGTTGTTAAAGGAAGTCAGGGTGGAAATAATGGATGCGCTGAGGATCATCTTCAAATCCTCAGTGGATACGGGCGAGGTGTCAGAGGATTGGAGGTCTGCGAACATTATACCATTATTTAAAAAGGGTGTGAGGCATAGACCAAATAATTATAGGCCGGTCAGTCTGACCTCGGTGGTGAATAAATTATTAGAATCAATTCTGAGGGACAGGATAAACTGCCACTTAGAAAAGCATGCATTAATCAGGGATAGTCAGCACGGATTTTTTAAGGGAAAATCATGTCTTACTAACTTAATCAAGTTTTTTGAGGAAGTAACAAGGAGGATTGATGAGGGTAGTGTAGTGGATGTGGTCTACATGGAATTTAGTAAGGCATTTGCCAAGGTCCCGCATGGTAGACTGGTCAGTAAAATAAAAATGGGATACAGGGGAATGTGGCAGGTTGGATCCAAAATTGGCTCAGAGGCAGGAAAGAAAGGGTAGTAGTCGACGGATGTTTTTGCAAATGGAAAGCTGTTTCCAGTGGTGTTCCACAGGGCTCAGTGTTGGGTTCCTTGCTGTTTGTGGTGTATATTAATGATTTGGACTTAAATGCAGAGGGCATGATTTGGAAATTTGCTGATGACACAAAAATTGTCCGTGTAGTTGATAGTGAAGTGGATAGCTGTAGACTCCAGAATGATAGCAATGGTTTGGTTGAGTGGGCGAAAAAGTGGCAAATGGAATTCAATCTAGAGAAGTGTGAAGTAATACATTAGGGGAGGGCAAATAAAGCGAGGGAATACACAATAAACGGGAGGATATTGAGAGGGGTAGAAGAAGTGAGAGACCTTGGAGTGCATGTCCACAGGTCCTTGAAGGTGGCAGGACAGGTAGATAGAGTGGTGAAGAAGGCATATGGAATGCTTTCCTTCATAGGCCGAGGTATAGAATACAAAAGCATGGATGTAATGCTGGAACTGTATAAAACGCTGGTTAGGTCATAGCTGGAGTATTGCGTACAGTTCTGGTCAACACCTTACAGGAAGGACATAAGTACTGGGGAGAGAGTACAGAGGAGATTTACAAGAATGTTGCCAGGGGTTGAAAGTTGCAGCTATGAGGAAAGATTGGATCAGCTAGGGTTTTTTCCCTTAGAACAGAAGATGCTGAAGGGTGACTTAATTGAAATTATGAGGGGCATAGGTAGAGTAGATAGGAAGGACCTGTTTCCCCTAACGAAGAGGTCAATTACCAAGGGGCACAGATTCAAGGTGATTGGTAGAAGGATTAGAGGGGACATGAGGAAAAACTTTTTCACCCTGAGGATGGTGGGTCTCTGGAATTCACTGCCAGGAACAGTGGTGGATGCAGAAACCCTCAATGCATTTAAAAGCTATCAGGACATGCACCTGAAGTACTGTAACCTGCAATGCTGTGGACCAGGTGCTGGAAGGTGGATTACATTGGGCGGCTAGTTTTTCCAGCCGGCGCAGACACGATGGGCTGAATGACCTCCTTCTGTGTCATAATTTTTCTATGGTTCTATTAATGGAAAGTATTTAAGGTTGCATAGATTCAGACCAGATTCTGCTATACACTGTTGCCAAGTCACGTCTCTACCTCATATAGCTCCAGCACAGTGTGAAATCGAATTTTAAAAGTTGAATGTCCGAGCCACTTTCTAAACATACTATAGGGTCTTTTTCAATGTGCTCTCAAATCATTCCAACTTTCAAGTGTGCAAGCTCTGAGCTCTCCTTAGCTGAGAGAATGACATTTGCAACCTACGATATAATAGAGATGTTCCTAGCCATGCCTCACACACATACTGACATTGCAATGCAACTTCATCCTCTCTACTTGGAATATGAACCTTTGTTGTGATTTCAGTAGTGGTTGTGTTTCTTCTCTTTATTTTCGATGCTTTGAGAAGTTCAAGGATTTCTAACAACATTGTGAAAGCAGCAGTTCAAGGTGCAAAATCACATCAAGCAGAGGCAGAGAGGTGCTTAGAGAGAAATTAAATAAAGATTTAATCTGGATGGGTTTCAATACTATACTGTTGTTTTCTACAAAGGCTCAAAAGACCAAATCCATCTAACATGGAATTTGTTTTACTTCGTGCCAGTGCAGGTCAGCATCTTGGTGCCTGTTCTGCTTGGTGTTAATTTATGGCTGTTCTATTGTCCCTGTATTGAAACACATCTTTCAAGTAATGCATAAAGGTGAAGTGAGCCAGATAACATTTCTCTAAGGGCCTCTTTACTCATGGAATTCTTTGTCACCTCGACTTTAGTTAAGAAATATGCTTTCCTTTTGTGCCCCTTATCTCGAAGGGAACGACTTATGTTGGGTGATCGTTCCACAAGGGAGAGCAATACTCTCATATTTCACCCGAGTGCCCTGCATTAGTCAGTGAACATTGCCTCACTATTAGACTATGAAACACACATGCAGTAAAAGTATTTGATTATAGAATCATAGAGATTACACACTGAAACAGCAATATCATTGCGTGTGATAATGTTAGGACATCAACTGAAACTACCAACTCTAAACTGATTCATGTGGTCTTTTTCTGTGCCCTCCCTCCCCCCCCCCACCACACCAATGGGGGTGCTTCGGGGTAGAAATTTGTTTCAGGCAATGGTGCAAAACGCATGGGATCGGATCGGCCGCCCATTGTACTCAATACCTGATATTTACTTCCTTTGACTGCAATAGAACTGAATATCAGACAGCCGATACAATACCACCCAGTTTGAGCCACCATCCAAGATGAATTTCTGCCCCTTAGGTTTTCATTAGCCCTTGTGCCAATTGCTCTTAATAAACTCCCTTTATTGGTACTGGAGGGTATGCCACCTGAAATCCTTTGAGCTTCATGTTTGGAGGAAATGGGGACTGTCATGCTAGGTCCCCACCTTCCAAGAATGAGGCACATTAATTTTGTCATGAACATTGTTACAATCAGATGAGAAAGGTATTCAGGGGTCTTTTCAGCCTTCACCTGGTCTTATTGTAACAGGGTTTGATTTTTAAACACACCGTGTTTTGAGCTCCGCCTTGGTGAATCCTTGTTCACCGCTTTCCAATTATAAGGCAAAGAAATGAGAATACCAGGTTTTCTTAGATTTAAAGAAGAACAGTGAAATTTATTAAAACTTAAACTCTAATTCGGTTAACATATACAGATACACGCCGCGCCCCATACTAGCATGCATACACAATATGCACATGCAAATAGAGACAGAAAAGAACAGAAGAAAAATAAAATGGAGAGGTTTGAGGCAATATCAGATGAATTTCTTGTTACTGTGCTTTGAGCTCACTGTAGTCCTTTTGTAGGTAATTATTGCTTTTCGTAGGGGCCCAGTATTCTTCTTAAACCTTGTTCACTGTAGGAGACTTTTCTCTCTTGGGCTTCACATGTCTTCAGTGGGTCTTCAGTTCCTTGAGAAAGAGATGAGAGCAGACAGGAGAGAGATGTTCTCAGTCCAGGAGCAAACAGCTTACTGAGTTTTAAAACTCAGTGGCAAGTTCAAATTCAAAAAACTCCAACAGCCAGTTAGTCATGTGATTAAACTGATCTGACCAGGTCTTCTGTGCATTGGGGAAGCAGAGACTGGTTCCTTTGTTCCAACACTGTCTGCTAGTATGCAAAAAAGGTCTTTCCGGTGAGGGGCCTGGCAATTCCTTGTGATAGGCCCTCTTTTCTTCCCAGCAGCAATTTTAAGTTTTAATGTTCATGTGACAAAATAATGTGTGCCTCATTCTTGGCAGGTGGGGGCTTGCATGACAACATTGATTTTAAACTGTTACTGGAGTTAAGAAAGGACTTGTTAAACAGATCAGCCATGACTGGAAAATACATTTGCATATTAACAGACAATGTCTGGAAGGATAAAGCAGCCATTCCCTGACATTCAACCCACAATGGACCTTTGATCACCAGACGCTGAAGGTGGGGGAGCTCGCATTCCAGGTTGACTGTTAAGATACACAAACGGACATGGTCAAACCAGCTAGTCACATGACTAACCTGATGGGCAACCTGAGTTTTTTGAATTTGTACAAACAGTTTGGGCAGCAAGTCTGTTTGCTCCTGGACGGAGAAGATTTATCTCCTGTCTGCCCCCATCTCTTTCTCACAAGCCTCTGAATCCACTGAAGACACATGAACCCCAAGAGAGAAAAGTTTCCTACAGCAAATAAGGTTTAAGAAGAATACTGGGCCCCAACAAAAAGCAAGATCTACCTACAATCAAGGGCTCTACAGTGAGCTTGAAGAACTGTAACAGCAACTCTTCAGATATTGCCTCAAACTTTCCCACTTTATTTTTCTTCTGTTCTTTTCTGTCTCTATTTGCATGTGTGTATCGCGTATGCATGCTAGTGTAGGGTGCGTTGTGTATCCATAGGCGTCAACCGAATTAGAGTTTAAGTTTAATAAATTTAAACTTTTCTTCTTTAAGACGAAAAAAACCTGTTTGTGCTAGTTTCTTTGCCTTATAATTGGAAAGCGGTGAACAAGGATTTACCAAGGGGGAGCTAAAAACACAGTGTGTTTAAAATTAAACCCTGTTACAGTAAGACCAGGTGAAGGCTGAAAGGGAAACCTAGGCCTCTTTCTCACCTGGTCGTAACAGAAATAGTGGAATGATGCCAGGCAGGTCAGGCTGGAACAGTATCCCATCAACAAACAATGTGGCTATCCTGTTTGTCAAAATAAACTTGAGAATTTACTTAAACAGCAATCAAGTTTATGGCATGACAGTAAGAAAGCATTTTTGTAGCAATTCTTGTTACAAAGACTCCAAATATTTAAAAGCTCAGATTCCAAAGAACCCATTATGGCCACGGGGACAACAAAGATCTCCAGCATCACTGTTACTGAAAGAAGAACAAAGAGGTAGGGCTGAAGAGGAAGCTCTTTTGGGCCTCCTTATCTCGAGAGACAATGGATACGCGCCTAGAGGTGGTCAGTGGTTTGTGAAGCAGCGCCTGGAGTGGCTATAAAGGCCAATTCTAGAGTGACAGGCTCTTCCACAGGTGCTGCAGAGAAATTTGTTTGTCGGGGCTGTTGCACAGTTGGCTCTCCCCTTGCGCGTCTGTCTTTTTTCCTGCCAACTACTAAGTCTCTTCGACTTGCCACATTTTAGCCCCATCTTTATGGCTGCCCGCCAGCTCTGGCGAACGCTGGCAACTGACTCCCACGACTTGTGATCAATGTCACAGGATTTCATGTCGCGTTTGCAGACGTCTTTAAAGCGGAGACGTGGACGGCCGGTGGGTCTGATACCAATGGCGAGCTCGCTGTACAATGTGTCTTTGGGGATCCTGCCATCTTCCATGCGGTTCACATGGCCAAGACATCTCAAGCGCCGCTGACTCAGTAGTGTGTACAAGCTGGGGATGTTGGCCGCCTCGAGGACTTCTGTGTTGGAGATACGGTCCTGCCACCTGATGCCAAGTATTCTCCGGAGGCAGCGAAGATGGAATGAATTGAGACGTCGCTCTTGGCTGGCCAACGTTGTCCAGGCCTCGCTGCCATAGAGCAAGGTACTGAGGATACAGGCCTGATACACTCGGACTTTTGTGTTCCGCGTCAGTGCGCCATTTTCCCACACTCTCTTTGCCAGTCTGGACATAGCAGTGGAAGCCTTACCCATGCGCTTGTTGATTTCTGCATCTAGAGACAGGTTACTGGTGATAGTTGAGCCTAGGTAGGTGAACTCTTGAACCACTTCCAGAGCGTGGTCGCCAATATTGATGGATGGAACATTTCTGACGTCCTGCCCCATGATGTTCATTTTCTTGAGGCTGATGGTTAGGCCAAATTCATTGCAGGCAGCCGCAAACCTGTCGATGAGACTCTGCAGGCACTCTTCAGTGTGAGATGTTAAAGCAGCATCATCAGCAAAGAGGAGCTCCCTGATGAGGATTTTCCGTACTTTGGACTTCGCTCTTAGACGGGCAAGGTTGAACAACCTGCCCCCTGATCTTGTGTGGGATTTCAAAATCCAACTTTCAGATGTTGATAACCTCTTTATAGAAGATCAGTGTTTGTATAGCTCTCTTCAAGTGAAAGCGATAGCAATGATCTGAACAAGATTTTGTTTTCACCATCCTTTTCAGAGAAAAATGTAGTTTCAAAACTGCAGAGCAGAAGCTCTGCAAAAACAGCAGCGAGGCAAGGCGACAAAACCTAAGAAAATGGTATCAATGCCAAAACCTATAGAAATGGATCATGAAGTAGAAAATGTTGGACAATTGAAGAAATGCCATGTTAAGGCAGCTCAGGCTGAGAGATATTCTGCACCTCCCCCCCACCACCCAAGATGTTCTGCCACCTGCATCCTCAACCCCTCACTGTGGCAGACGTTACTGGTGGAGGGCCCTTTTTCCATGCATCGGAGGACTCCGAGTGGCATCACAATGAGATGCGAATGCTTCTCCAACCCTTATGCTGGATGATTCATCAGAAGCATCTCAATCACAGTATCTTATTCTTTAGATGGTTTTGCAGCGAGGAAGGCACACTGGTGATCAGGAGCCAGGGATACTTTTTGGCCACACCTACCAAGATGCCATCCAACCTTTTCTGCATCTGAGAATGCAACCCATCTGAGAATGACTGTCATAACCTGCCTTTTTGGAGTCTGGAACAGCACAGATGAAATTATTGAGCTTTGCACTCTTCTGCAAGTACGCCAGTGATTGCCATGCAGCATAAAGGTAGCACATGAAGAGGGAAAGGGCACCTCTGCTGTGGACCGAACATTGACTGCACCATTGCTGCAGTGCTGACCTGTAGAACGGTGTTGCGATGTTGCAGAGGGAAAACCTTCCTTGAAACCATCTCATTCTGAACTACCTTAAACTTCAGCAACCATCGAAGAATAGTCTAAGTGCTGGGCTGCAGTGTCACTTGTCTGCAGACTCACCACTGCCCCATGGGTCCCTTTCTTTCATCTTCGCCTGCCACTTTTTAATCTGCTTTCCCTTCAAACTTGGTAAAGGTTGCTGATATAAGAACAAAGAACAAAGAACAAAGATAATTACAGCACAGGAATAGGCCCTTCGGCCCTCCAAGCCTGCGCCGATCCAGATCCTCTCTCTAAACATGTCGCCTATTTTCTAAGGGTCTGTATCTCTTTTCTTCCTGCCCATTCATGTATCTGTCTAGATACATCTTAAAAGACTCCATCGTGCCCGCATCTACCACCTCCGCTGGCAATGCGTTCCAGGTGCCCACCACCCTCTGCGTAAAGAACTTTCCACGCATATCCCCCCTAAACTTTTCCCCTTTCACTTTGAACTCGTGTCCTCTAGTAATTGAATCCCCCACTCTGGGAAAAAGCCTCTTGCTATCCACCCTGTCTATACCTCTCATGATTTTGTACACCTCAATCAGGTCCCCCCTCAACCTCCGTCTTTCTAATGAAAATAATCCTAATCTACTCAACCTCTCTTCATAGCTAGCGCCCTCCATACCAGGCAACATCCTGGTGAACCTCCTCTGCACCCTCTCCAAAGCATCCACATCCTTTTGATAATGTGGCGACCAGAACTGTACGCAGTATTCCAAATGTGGCCGAACCAAAGTCCTATACAACTGTAACATGACCTGCCAACTCTTGTACTCAATGCCCCGTCCGATGAAGGAAAGCATGCCGTATGCCTTCTTGACCACTCTATTTACCTGCGTTGCCACCTTCAGGGAACAGTGGACCTGAACACCCAAATCTCTCTGGACATCAATTTTCCCCAGGACTTTTCCATTTACTGTATAGTTCACTCTTGAATTGGATCTTCCAAAATGCATCACCTCGCATTTGCCCTGATTGAACTCCATCTGCCATTTCTCTGCCCAACTCTCCAATCTATCTATATTCTGCTGTATTCTCTGACAGTCCCCTTCACTATCTGCCACTCCACCAATCTTAGTGTCGTCTGCAAACTTGCTAATCAGTCCACCTATACTTTCCTCCAAATCATTAATGTATATCACAAACAACAGTGGTCCCAGCACGGATCCCTGTGGAACACCACTGGTCACACGTCTCCATTTTGAGAAACTCCCTTCTACTGCTACTCTCTGTCTCCTGTTGCCCAGCCAGTTCTTTATCCATCTAGCTAGTACACCTTGGACCCCAAACGCCTTCACTTTCTCCATCAGCCTGCCATGGGGAACCTTATCAAACGCCTTACTGAAGTCCATGTATATGACATCGACAGCCCTTCCGTCATCAATCAACTTTGTCACTTCCTCAAAGAATTCTATTAAGTTGGTAAGACATGACCTTCCCTGCACAAAACCATGTTGCCTATCACTGATGAGCCCATTTTCTTCCAAATGGGAATAGATCCTATCCCTCAGTATCTTCTCCAGCAGCTTCCCTACCACTGACGTCAGGCTCACCGGTCTATAATTACCTGGATTATCCCTGCTACCCTTCTTAAACAAGGGGACAACATTAGCAATTCTCCAGTCCTCCAGGACCTCACCCGTGTTTGAGGATGCTGCAAAGATATCTGTTAAGGCCCCAGCTATTTCCTCTCTCGCTTCCCTCAGTAACCTGGGATAGATCCCATCCGGACCTGGGGACTTGTCCACCTTAATGCCCTTTAGAATACCCAACACTTCCTCCCTCCTTATGCCGACTTGACCTAGAGTAATCAAACATCTGTTCCTAACCTCAACATCCGTCATGTCCCTCTCCTCGGTGAATACCGATGCAAAGTACTCGTTTAGAATCTCACCCATTTTCTCTGAGTCCAAGCATAACATTCCTCCTTTGTCCTTTAGTGGGCCAATCCTTTCTCTAGTTACCCTCTTTCTCCTTATATATGAATAAAAGGCTTTGGGATTTTCCTTAACCCTGTTTGCTAAAGATATTTCATGACCCCTTTTAGCCCTCTTAATTCCTCGTTTCAGATTGGTCCTACATTCCCGATATTCTTTCAAAGCTTCGTCTTTCATCAGCTGCCTAGACCTTATGTATGCTTCCTTTTTCCTCTTAGCTAGTCTCACAATTTCACCTGTCATCCATGGTTCCCTAATCTTGCCATTTCTATCCCTCATTTTCACAGGAACATGTCTCTCCTGCACGCTAATCAACCTCTCTTTAAAAGCCTCCCACATATCACATGTGGATTTACCTTCAAACAGCTGCTCCCAATCTACATTTCCCAGCTTCTGCCGAATTTTGGTATAGTTGGCCTTCCCCCAATTTAGCACTCTTCCTTTCGGACCACTCTCGTCTTTGTCCATGAGTATTTTAAAGCTTACGGAATTGTGATCACTATTCCCAAAGTAGTCCTCTACTGAAACTTCAACAACCTGGCCGGGCTCATTCCCCAACACCAGGTCCAGTATGGCCCCTTCCCGAGTTGGACTATTTACATACTGCTCTAGAAAACCCTCCTGGATGCTCCTTACAAATTCTGCTCCATCTGGACCTCTAACACTAAGCGAATCCCAGTCAATGTTGAAAAGATTTCTAATATTCACTTCTAGCTTTCCAAATGTTTGTCCTCCTCCTTATGATCCCATTTAATTGGCCACTCCCTTTAAAATTTGACTTGCACACAATTTCTGTCTCCTTCCAGTGCTGTCATCACTGGGCTTACCTACGTTCATACCTGGATTGTTCATACTTGTTAAAGTTGGACTGAACAATTGAGAGCTATTAGCATTTGAAATTTGAATATGTCATAAAGCAGTACAAAGCACATTAGAACTCTTTGACATCTGAATATGAAACTGAATTCACCAGCTGCAGAGGTGAGGGATGAAAGAGGCTGTTTGTGTGGGAGACACAGGTATGTCTGACTGTCTACGTACAATGTGCCAATGATTGACACTTGATACACCAGCTCTTGAGCAGCATGGAGATTGCCTTTTAAGGAAAAGGGAATATGTTAAACTGGTTCAGCAGGGGCTGCTCTTTGAATTTGTCTATGAGATATATTGTTGGTATAGTGTCAAGGGAGCTTTATTTCACATTCAACCATTGTTATACCTGACTGGGGAGCACTTGATGGTGAATGCGCAAATACAAAATTATTCTATTCAACAGTACTAACAAAAAAAGAAAGACTTGCATTTATATAGCATCGTTCATAACTTCAGGAGATCCCAAAGTACTTGATCACCAATTAACTACATTTGAAGTGCAGTGACTGTTGCAATGTAGGAAACATGGCAGCCAGCTTGTACATACCCCAGGATCCAACAAACAGCACTATGATACTGACCAGATAATCTATTTTAGTGATGTTGATTGAGGGATAAATATAACCTAAGACACTAGGGAGAAGAGGGGGCTCCGTTGAATGCCTCATCTGAAAGACTGCACCTCCGACAGTGCAGCACTCTCTGAGTGCACTGGGGTGTTGGCCTAGATTTTGTGCTCAAATCTGTGAAGTGTGACTTGAACGCACAACCTTCTGATCAGAAGTGAATGCGGTACCACGGAGACTCGGCAGACACCTAAAAAGCATAAAAATTCATCAAATAAAGCAGGTGGGGTGAGGGAGCGATACTTCGAGCATTTAATATATAATTTTAATAGCCTTTCAAGATACATAATCAGCTATTGGAAATGATAAATATTCTTTTCTAAAATGAAAGAGAGAAAACATCACTGAATGCTTTGTCCCAGGTGCCAATGCTAACCACAAGTAACTGATCCACTGCGTCGAGCCCCTGCAACTCATTTCAGTTGGACACAATCACTTAGCAGTGGCAGATATATTGATTTTTCCTCATGAAACGCCGCTCACAACACAATCGTCGCTCGATCCAATTCCAGGCTGGCAATGTCATTTACCTGAAGATGAAGATGAAAAGCAACAAGACAGGAAGGGAAAGTAAAGGAAAGGTTGCACTGTTAATTGCTGCTTGTTTCCTGCTAGCTGCAGATCCCGGCATATGAATTAGGTGCTCCTCTTATACTGATGGGATTGTATTTCTTTAGAAGCCAGACAGGGTATTAAGTTTTCTCAGTATGACTCCAGTGAATAATACCTCGGCTCGGCTCTGTAGCATAAAAAGGTATTTGTAACTGGAGCAATGATTTGACTGCAGGCGTTTATGTATGTGTGTGGATTAATGACCTGGTCTGTCAACCTGAAATTTATTTTCGGGGTGAGACTCCTGGCTACCTTTAGGAACATAAGAAGGTCTGATATAATTTACCAATCTTCAAAACAATTCCCCTCGTACACATAGAAGATTAGCAAAATGCACCCTCTCAAAAGAATAAAAACCATGAACGTTTTGTGGCCCCATTTGTATTCTTCGAACAGAGCTCCAAAAGGTCAGATATTAAAACATCTTTTGGTGTAAATAGATAAGAATATATGCACAATGATACCATGGATGAGTGACTTCAGTCACGCGGAGAGACTAGAAAAGCTGGGATTGTTTTCCTTAGAGCAGATAGGTTAATGAGAGATTTAATAGAAGTGTTCAAAAATATGAGGGGCATGGTGTCAGTAAGGAGAAACTGTTTCCAGTGGTAGATGGGTCAATAAACAGAGGAACCAGATTTAAGGTAACTGGCAAAAGAACTAAAGGGAACATGAGGAGAAATTTTGTTACTGAGGCAGTTACAATGATCTGGAATGCTCTGCCTGAAAGGGTGTTGAAAGCAAATTCAATAGTAGCTTGTGATTGAATAAATTTAAAAAAATAGTGCTGGTGCCACTGGGGATGGTGGTATCATGCAGAACAAGTTAGCCTCTACCATAAGCAATGGTGCCAACATGAAGGAACAGATTTTTCTCTTAAGCACTTGAGCGTAAAGCAATTCCTGGGAAGGAGCACACAGTGGAGGAACATGACAGGCCTGTAAGAGATCCCACCCAATACTCCATCCATTTAACTTCAAAACTCCTGAACTCTCTGTCTTTCTTTATCTCTTTCTTTAACACTTTCAAGTTTCCATTTAGTAATGTTATTCAAATTATGATTATTGACTCAGAAATTTTTATATTTATTAGTGGTTGTCTCATTGCTCAGTGTCAGAATACTATGCTATTGTTGGGAAAGATGCTGAAGGGTGGAAGTGGAGATGGGGAAGGATGCAGATCTCCAATCAAACAATTAGAATTAGAATATTACAGCGCAGTACAGGCCCTTCGGCCCTCGATGTTGCGCCGACCTGTGAAACCATCTGACCTACACTCTTCCATTTTTATCCATATGGCTATCCAATGACCACTTAAATGCCCTTAAAGTTGGCGAGTCTACTACTGCTGCAGGAAGGGCGTTCCACGCCCCTACTACTCTCTGAGTAAAGAAACTACCTCTGACATCTGTCCTATATCTATCACCCCTCAACTTAAAGCTATGTCCCCTCGTGTTTGCCATCACCATCCGAGGAAAAAGACTCTCACTATCCACCCTATCTAACCCTCTGATTATCTTATATGTCTCTATTAAGTCACCTCTCCTCCTCCTTCTCTCCAACGAAAACAACCTCAAGTCCCTCAGCCTTTCCTCGTAAGACCTTCCCTCCATACCAGGCAACATCCTAGTAAATCTCCTCTGCACCCTTTCCGTAGCTTCCACATCCTTCCTATAATGCGGTGACCAGAACTGCACGCAATACTCCAGGTGCGGTCTCGCCAGAGTTTTGTACAGCTGCAGCATGACCTCATGGCTGCAATTAGGATGCAATTTTCAAGAGGTTTCATTAAAGAGTGAAGTAAGGGTACTTTTAAATCATTCTTGAAAATAAATACTATTTTCCTACCCACTGTTGGCAGTTAAATAAATAAAACCTGCTGTTGCGTGAATAAATCTCGGCATTTAAGATGGGGCTGCAGCTGTTTTTTGTCCCCTTACTTAAGATATTGTTTTTAATTCTTCTTTTTTTTTTCTTTTGGGCCTCCTTATCTCGAGAGACAATGGATACGCGCCTGGAGGTGGTCAGTGGTTTGTGAAGCAGCGCCTGGAGTGGCTATAAACGCCAATTCTAGAGTGACAGGCTCTTCCACAGGTGCTGCAGAGAAATTTGTTTGTCGGGGCTGTTGCACAGTTGGCTCTCCCCTTGCACCTCTATCTTTTTTCCTGCCAACTACTAAGTCTCTTCGACTCGCCACATTTTAGCCCCGTCTTTATGGCTGCCCGCCAGCTCTGGCGAATGCTGGCAACTGACTCCCACGACTTGTGATCAATGTCACAGGATTTCATGTCGCGTTTGCAGACGTCTTTAAAGCGGAGACATGGACGGCCAGTGGGTCTGATACCAGTGGCGAGCTCGCTGTACAATGTGTCTTTGGGGATCCTGCCATCTTCCATGCGGCTATCATACCTCTATCATGTCCCCTCTCAGCCTCCTTCGCTCCAGGGAAAACAGACCCAGCCTATCCAATCTCTCTTTATAACTCAAGCCCTCAAAAACCAGGCAATATCCTTGTGAATCTTTTCTGCACCATCTCTAGCTTAATCACATCTTTCCTGTAGTGCGGCGACCAGAATTGCACACTGTATTCCAAATGCGACCTAGCCAACGTTATGTACAACTGTAACATGACATCCCAACTCTTGCACTCAATGCCTCGGCCGATGAAGGCAAGCATGCCAAACGCCTTCTTCACCACCCTGTCTACCTGTGTTGCCACTTTCGGGGAACTATGTACTTGCACCCCAAGGTCTCTCTGCTCAACAACACTCCCCAGGGCCCTGCCATTCACTGTATATGTCCTGCCCTGGTTTAACTTCCCAAAATGCATCACTTCACACTTGTCTGTGTTAAATTCCATTTGCCACTCCCTTGCCCACTTTCCCAGTTGATCTATATCCTGTTCTAATCTGAGACAACCATCTTCACTGTCCACTATACCACCAATTTTGGTGTCATCTGCAAATTTACTAATCATGCCCCTTACATTCACATCCAAGTTATTAATATATATGACAAACAACAGAGGGCCCAGCATCGATCCCTGCGGCACACCACCGGTCACCGGCCTCCAATCTGAAAAACAAAGCTCCACTACCATCCTCTGCCTCCTATCACCAAGCCAATTTTGTAACAATTTGCTAGCTCACCCTGGATCCTATGTGATCGAACCTTCTGGACCAGCCTACCATGCAGGACCTTGTCAAAGGCCTTGCTAAAGTCCATGTAGACAACGTCCATCGCCCTGCCCTCGTCAATCCTCTTGGTCACCTCCTCGAAAAACTCAATCAGATTCGTGAGACATGATTTCTCACACACAAAGCCATGCTCACTATCCCTAATCAGACCGTGCCTTTCCAGATGCATATAAATCCTGTCTCTCAGAATCCCTTCCAATAACTTTCCCACCACTGATGTAAGGCTCACCGGCCTGTAGTTCCCTGGCTTATCCCTGCTGCCCTTCTTAAATAAAGGCACAACATTAGCTATCCTCCAGTCTTCCAGTACCTCACCCGTGGCTAATGATGATACAAAAATCTCTGCCAGGGCCCCAGCAATCTCCTCCCTTGCTTCCCATAGCATCCTAGGATACACCTGGTCAGGCCCTGGGGATTTATCCACCTTAATGTCCTTCAAAACCTCCAACACCTCCTCCTTTGTAATGTTGATGTGCTCCAGGATATCGGTGTTCCCTCCCTTGAACACACTAGCTTCCATGACCTTCTCCTCGGTAAATACGGACGAGAAATATTCATTTAAGACCTCGTCCATTTCCCATGGCTCCACACATAGATTGCCACACTGATCCTTAAGGGGACCTACTCTCTCCCTAGCTACCCTTTTACTCTTAATATACTTATAGAATCTTTTAGGATTCTCCTTTATCTTATTTGCCAGGGAAATCTCATGGCCCCTTTTCACCCTCCTAATTTCCTTCTTAAGTGTAGTCCGACATCCCCTATACTCCTCGAGAGACTCGCTCGATCCGAGCTGCCTATACCTGACATATGCCTCCTTCTTTGTCCTGACCAGACCCTCAATATCCCTCGTCAACCAAGGTTCCCTAAACTTGCCAGCCTTGCCCTTCCATCTAACAGGAACATGCCGGCCCTGAACTCTTCCTATCTCACTTTTAAAAGCCTCCTACTTGCCAGACGTCCCTTTACCTGTAAACAGCCTCTCCCATTTAACTTTTGAGAGTTCCTGTCTGATGCCATCGAAATTAGCCTTCCCCCAATTTAGGACTTCAATCTGAGAACCAGTCCTATCCTTTTCCATAACTATCTTGAAGCTAATAGAGTTATGGTCACATAACTGCTGTATTGTAACTGATGTATTGTACTTAGATTTCCAGAAGGCATTTGATAAGGTGCCACATCAAAGGTTATTGCAGAAAATAAAAGCTCTTGGTGTAGGGGGTAATATATTGGCATGGATAGAAGATTGGTTAGGAGAGTAGGCATAAATGGGTCATTTTCTGGTTGGCAAGAAGTAACGAGTGGTGTGCCATAGGGATCTGTGCTGGGGCCTCAACTTTTTAAAATTTATATAAATGATTTAGATGAAGGGACCAAAGGTATGATTGCTAAATTTGCTGATGACACAAAGATAGGTAGGAAAGTCAGTTGTGAAGAGGACATAAGGAGGCTACAAAGGGATATAGATAGGTTAAGTGAGTGAGCAAAGACCTGGCAAATGGAGTATAATGTGGGAAAATGTGAAATTGTCCACTTTGGCAGGAAGAATAAAAAAGAAGCATATTATCTAAATGGTGAGAGATTGCAGAGCTCTGAGATGCAGAGGGATCTGAGTGTCCTAGTTCATGAATCGCAAAAGGTTATTATGCAGGTACAGCACATAATTAGGAAAGGTAATAAAATGTTATTGTTTATCAAGAGGGGAATTGAATACAAAAGTAGGGAGGTTATGCTTCAGCTATACTGGGCATTGGTGAGACCACATCTGGAGTACTGTGTACAGTACTGGACTCCTTGTTTAAGGAAGGATGTAAATACGTTGGAGGCAGTACAGAGAAGGCTTCCTGGACTATTACTTGGAATGGGCGGGCTGTCTTATGAGGAAAGATTGGACAAGCTATGCTTGTATCTGCTGGAATTTAGAAGAGTAAGCAGAGACTTGATTGAAACATATAAGATCCTGAGGGGTCTTGACAGGGTGGATGTGGAAAGGATGTTTCCCCTTGTGGGAGTGTCTAGAACTAGGGGTCACTGTTTAAAAATAAGGGGTCACCCATTTCAGAGAAAGATGAGGAGAATTTTTTTCTCTCAAAGGGTCGTGAGTCCTTGGAACACGCTTCCTACAGTGGAAGCAGGGTCTTTAAATATTTTTAAGGCAGAGGTAGATAGATTCTTGATAAACAAGGGTGGGGGAGTGTTATTGGGGGTAGATGGAGATGTGGAGTAATCAATTCAACCGTGAACTTATTGAATGGCGGAGCAGGCTCGAAGGGCCAAGTGGCCTACTCCTGCTTCTAATTCATGTGTTCGTATGTTCGTAAACACTGGTGTGCTCTGTGGTAGGCCAACTTAGAATTTGGAGGCTCAGTGGGCACCTATAGCCTGCTAGGTCAGCATTTATCACTGATCTCTCATTGCTTTTGAGAAGGTGGTGGTGAGCCACCTTCTTAAACCACTGCAGTCTGTGTGGTGAAGCTACTCCCATAGTGCGCTTAGGTAAGGAGTAACGGGGCTGAATTTTACAGAAGTCCCCAATGTTGGGGGTCATGGTGGGGGGTGGGGGGAGGGGTCCGGAAAATGCCTCCAGGAGAAGCCCCCAACAGAACTCTCACCATGAGAGCCTGACCCGATATTAACCTATTGAAGTAAATGTAAATTAACAAATTGATTACCTTTATGTTCTCGCTGTCTGACCCGTGCGATATTCGTGCCAGTGACCGGCACTCCCACGCCTTCGGATCCCTGTCCGGGCAACCAAGGCATAACACAGGTGGGGAGGGGGTGCATGTAAGTCAGTGTGGGAGTGGGGGGAGCGAGGTCAAAGTAATATCATTGGTTTAGGGGATGGTGAGAAGGATTGGAGTTAAACGTTTATGTACTTGGTGGAGGGAAGGTCAGGTGGACAAGGTAAGTGTTTTGGGGGGGAGAGGGCAAGTAATTAGTTCTGTGGTTATTGGTGGGGGGAGGGGGCAAATTAAATGTATTTACATTTTTTTATTACCTCTCCAAATATTTAAATTGAAATGTAGGCCTCGAAGCCCTTTAAAAAGGCAGCTGATGCCATTGCTGGGGACAGACAGCCCACTCCCTCCACATCATCGGGCTGGGGAGTCCGCCCCGGCTTTTTAAATGAGCTGCCACATTTAATACCGTGGCAGCTCTGCAACGTGAGTTTTCACCTGCTGCCGAAGGCCATAAATTTCAGCCCAGGATTTTGACCCTGCAATAAAGGAGCACCAACACATTTCCAGTCAGGATGGTGTATAACCTGAATGGAACATGGAGTTGGTAGTGATCATAGGCTTTCTGGTAGAGGTTGAAAGTCTGGTAGGTACTGATGAAGAAGCCTTGATGAGTTGCCGCAGTGCATCTTATAGATGGCACACACTGCAGCCCAGTTGCAGAGGGGTGCCCTCAGGCCAGCAGCAGCATGTAAATGACTCTCAGGTCTTAAAACAACTCAGGCCTCATGCCGACACCAATAACCAAATGCTCCATCTGCTGATTTCACATGCTTTTCGGAAGGAAATCAAAGATTGTCATCAAAATATCTAATATAATTGTGTACACTGGTGAAAGTCCCATGACAATAAATCGGATGATATGTTTCCTTGTAAGGGCAGGAGAATAACATCATTTAATTCATAATATCAACAATGCCTCAGGACAATCTGAGTTTAAATATTGTTCACTGAGGAAACTGCAAATTGTAAAATGCAAGGAAGTTTTCGGCTGCATGTCAGAAGCACCCACCATTTTGTGATGATCTTCTCTCTTTTTAAAGACTGTTTTGTGCCTGTAACAGTGTGACACCTGGAGTATGACATTATTCTCTGTGTCCCAGCAAATTGATTTCAAGATCCTTCTCCTCATCCTGAAATCCCACTGTATGATTCTTCCATATTATCCAGGAAATTTTCTCCAATCCTCTGCTCAACTTGTATCCACTGTTCTGAAACATAATAAATGTGTGTTTCCCATTTCACTACTGGTCGCCGATCTTGCAGCAGCTACTTCTTTTCCCTTTGTTACTCTCTTTCAAAACCACTTTTTCTTGCTGCCTCTCTGGTGATTTTCAAAACTACAGATGACCTATCCTTTGAGGATAGACTTCTTTTATTCATTCAAGTGATGTGAGCATTGCTAGCAAGGCCAGCATTTGTTGCCCATCCCTAAC
The DNA here is from genome assembly GCF_036365525.1 of Heterodontus francisci. Taxonomy (NCBI): domain Eukaryota; kingdom Metazoa; phylum Chordata; class Chondrichthyes; order Heterodontiformes; family Heterodontidae; genus Heterodontus; species Heterodontus francisci. The sequence continues at coordinate 46,677,463 of NC_090375.1, forward strand.
TCTCTTGAGAAGGTGGTGATGAGCCGCTTTCTTGAACCGCTCCAGTCCTTGGGGTGTTAGGAAGGGAGTTCCAGAATTTGACCCAGTGACAGTGAAGGAACGGCAATGTAGTTCTGAGACTGGATGGTTTGTGACTTGGAGGGGAACTTGCAGCTGCTGGTGTTCCCTTGCATCTGTTGCCCTTGTCCTTCTAGATGGTACAGGTCGTGGATTTGTAAGGTGCTGTCGAAGGAGGCTTGGCAAATTGCTGCAGTGCATGTTGGAGATGGGCCACACTGCTGCCACAGTGCATCGGTAGTAGAGGGTGAATGTTGAAGGTGTCAGATGAGGTGCCAATCAAGCAGGCTGCTTTGTCCTGAATGGTGTCAAGCTTCTTTAGTGTTGTTGGAGCTGTACTTATGCAGGCAAGCAGAGAGTATTCCATCACACTCCCGACTTGTGCCTTGTAGATGGTGGACAGGCTTTGGGGAGTCAGGAGGTTAGGTTATAGATAGATTGAGAAGATAGATGTTTGAAGGAAAGTGGAAATTAAGAGATATGGGTACAGGGAGGATTCTTGAGATTAGGACTATTATTTATGTGGAGGTTAATCAGGCCAAATATACCGTTTCCATCTTGTAATTTTTATGTAATTCTATGTAAAACATATATGTACATGTAATCTTCAATCATACTTTTGGTCCCACTCCCCTCAATACTCCACTTCCTTTAATGGAAGGCTCCCTACCTTGTAAAGCATTTTGGGATGTTTGCTACTCACAAGTAAGGCAACATGTAAGCTAACAGCCTTTGAAACATATTCTACAATCAACTGGCAAGAAGCTTTTTGTGATTTTAGAACATATCCTGCAGGGCAAACTGTAAATCCTCTTGGATTTCTGTTCAGCAGAATGCCAAACAAATTTAATCCTATAGAGTTTTGATATGTCCTATTTGTTCATACAGGATCTCTCAAAGCAAATTACAAAACTGGTAGCCTGTTTGCAGGATTACAAAGGGTGAAATTCAGTTTATGTACAAATCAGGTTATTTTGGTTTCATATGCTGACTATGTTGACTGTTTCAATGAATCTTAAAGGGGAACAGCCATCTTTTCAAGAATAATGAGGCTCAGTGGAATCACACAATAATGTAAGAGATTTTGGGAGTGGAAAAAAAACATTTGAAGAAAGAAAGAGCTTGTCTTTCACAACCTTAGGACACCCAAAGCACTTTGAAGCCAATGAAGTACTTTTGAAGTGTAGTTATTGTTGTAATGTCAGAAACAGGACAGCCAAATTGCTCACAACAAGCCCCCACAACAGGGCCCTCAACTGTATCCGGCCCATTTCCCGCACCTCTACCCTCACCCCTTCCCCTCCCTCCCACAACCGCGACAGGGTTCCCCTTGTCCTCACTTTCCACCCCACCAGCCTCCATATCCAAAGGATCATCCTTCGCCATTTCTGCCACATACAGCATCTTGCCACTACCAAACACATCTTCCCCTCCCTTCCCCTGTCAGCATTCTGAAGGGATTGTTTCCTCCGTGACACCCTCGTCCACTCCTCCATTACCCCCACCACCTCGTCCCCTTCCCCTGCAATTGCAGGAGGTGTAATACCTGCCCATTTACCTCCTCTTTCCTCGATATCCAAGGCCCCAAACACTCCTTTCAGGTGAAGCAGCGATTTACTTGTAATTCTTTCAATTTAGTATACTGTATTTGCTGCTCACAATGTGGTCTCCTCGACATTGGGGAGACCAAACGCAGACTGGGTGACCGCTTTGCGGAACACCTCCGCTCAGTCCGTAAGCATGACCCCAAGCTTCCGGTTGCTGGCGATTTCAACACTCCCCCTTGCACTCATGCCCACATCTCTGTCCTGGGATTGCTGCAGTGTTCCAGTGAACATCAACGCAAGCTCAAGGAACAGCATCTCATTTACCGATTAGGCACACTACAGCCTGCCGGACTGAACATTGAGTTCAATCATTTCAGAGCATGAGGGGCCCCCTTTCTATTTTCAGTTTTTTAAAATTTGTTTATGTTATTTTTGTTTGTTTCTACTGTGCATACCCACTGTTTTTTTTTCATGTTTGTGTTTGGGGCCAGGGCTGTTCATTTTACTGTCAATTGACACCCTACCTGGACTAACGCTTTGTCTTTCATCACACCATTAACATACCGTTTGCCTTCGTTCCATGACCTTCTGGTCAGTTATTCTCTGTGACCTTGTCCTATCAACACCTTCTCCTTTGTTATCTCTTGCCCCACCCCCACCTCACTTGCTTGAAATCTTTTACATTTCTAATATTTGTCAGTTCTGATGAAGGGTCACTGACCTGAAACGTTAACTCTGCTTCTCTCTCCACAGATGCTGCCAGACCTGCTGAATATTTCCAGTATTTCTTGTTTTTATTTCAAATTTCCAGCATCTGCAGTATTTTGCTTTTATTTCATTAGAACGCTGCCTGGCTGTCACAGCAACATAGGAATTGCTAAACAAAGAAAGGTAAAGGTCCATCTAGTTTGCCTTCTACCATCCTGACAGTCGTGAGATACAATGATGATGATTTGTTGATTAATCATAAGTCAACGGTCTCTGACAAGTCATCTATAACAGACTCAGACTTGTCAGAAGGAAAAGCCCAGTGCTGGAGAGATTTGGGAACCATAGATTCAAAGTCACCTTTTTCCTCCCGAGCATGCTACATTTACCACAAGTCATGTTTCAAATTACTCATATGCTGTATTCCAAAATGTTATTTTCTGAAAGGGATCTATCGAATTTGCAATTGAATGAATCAATACTAACTGTTTCCATCATCTCCCTGGGGAGTCTGTGTCATGTTTAATATCCTTTGGCTAGGGAGGGCAAGATCAGCCAGGGATCCTGCTGCTTATTCTTAGCAGGTGAGCCTTGCTAGAAAACACATTTCATAATTGTACTGCTGTGCTGTGTTCTTAAGTCTTCATTAAATGACAACCAAGGCGTTGTATTCAGTTTCAACACAAACAGTATTTATTCCCTGACTTATCTGTATTGCATGATCTCAGGTCCAGGTCTTTTCCTTGCTGGTCTGTGTGTGTGTACACTCAGTAAGCCATATGTTCAGTCTGTGTCTCAAAATGGTGTCCCTCTCCTTATATATGTATGATGATCTCATCAGTTGCATCAGTGGCCTGATCTCTTAAAGGTACAGTTTCTTAAAGATCACGACACTACATTACAATAATGAAATTATTGTTTGTAGTCAAAACAATGGCCAAAATTTTACGCTGGGCTGAAGGCTACACCCAATGGCCAAAAGGTTAGGGGCGAGCCTGCCTCCACTGGGCCTGGAAGCCTCGCAGTGATTTTATATGGCCCAGGCTCTTAATTGGCCTCAGGCAGGACTTCCAACCTTCTGAGGCAGGAAGTCCTGCCTCCAAGAGCTGCTGGCCAATCAGTCCAGGAATCAAGGTAAGTGTGTAGGGTCTCGCCGGGGACAATCGCCCGGGCCCTAGTGAGGCAAACGGGGGTCGGTTGGGGGGTGGGGAATGTGCTGCAGTGGGGGAGGATTTTGCTGTGGGGGAGGTGGGGATGGGGGCTCTCCGTGGAGCACAGGGTGCCCAATCAAGAGAGCCCCCCAGGCTGCAAGGAGGCTGCCCAATTTTACTGGGTGGCCTCATGGGGGTCCTGAGCTGTGCCGCCTGCTGCTGGTAATATACCAGAGACAGTGGAAGGAGGCCCTTATGTAGCAATTAATTGGCCCCTTAAAGGACTTAATTGGCCTGGGAGGGTGGGCCATTGCTCACTGCCGCCGAGGCTTATAAAATTGCAGTGGGGGAGGGAAGATGATGCGAACAGCACCCCCCAACTCCCACTTAATTTTACGCCCACCCTGCCAGCAAACTGCTCCCGTGCGGGGCGTAAAATCCCAGCCCATGTTTGCGTGTGGGCATCAACTTGCCGCGCCCCTAGCCAAGCTGTTCCAGTACAGCTACAACACTGGCATCTACCCTGAAATGTGGAAAATTGCCCAGGTATGTCCTGTACAAAAAAAGCAGGACAAGTCCAACCCGGCCAATTACTGCCCCATCAGCCGACTCTCAATCATCAGTAAAGTGATGGAAGGTGTCATCAACAGTGCCATCAAGCAGTACTTGCTGAGCAATAACCTGCTCAGTGACGCTCAGTTTAGGTTCCGCCGGGGCCACTCAGCTAGGTTCCGCCGGGGCCACTCAGCTCCTGACCTCATTACAGCCTTGGCTCAAACATGGACAAAAGAGCTGAACTCGAGGTGAGGTGAGAGTGACTGCCCTTGACATCAAGGCAGCATTTGACCGAGTATGGCATCAAGGAGCCTTAGCAAAACTAAGGTCAATGGGGGAAAACCCTCCGCTGGCTGGAGTTATACCTAGCACAAAGGAAGATGGTTGTGGTTGTTGGAGGTCAATCATCTGAGCTCCAGGACATCACTGCAGGAGTTCCTCAGGGGACTGTCCTAGGCCCAACCATCTTCAGCTGCTTCATCAATGACCTTCCTTCAATCATAAGGTCAGAAGTGAGGATGTGCGCTGATGATTGGACAATGTTCAGCACCAATCGTGACTTCTCAGATACAGAAGCAGTCCATGTAGAAATGCAGCAAGACTTGGACAATATCCAGGCTTGGGCTGATAAGTGGCAAGTAACATTCGCGCCACACAAGTGCCAGGCAATGACCATCTCCAACAAGAGAGAATCTAACCATCTCCCCTTGACATTCAATGGCATTACCATCGCTGAATCCCCCACTATCAATATCCTAGGGGCTACCATTGAACAGAAACTGAACTGGAGTAGCCATATAAATACCGTGGCTACAAGAGCAGATCGGAGGCTAGGAATTCTGCGACGAGTAATTCACCTCCTGAATCCCCAAAGCCTGTCCACCATCTACAAGGCACAAGTCAGGAGTGTGATGGACTACTCTCCACTTGCCTGGATGGGTGCAGCTCCAACAACACTCAGGAAGCTCGACACCATCCAGGACAAAGCAGCCCGCTTGATTGGCACCCCATCTACAAACATTCACTCCCTCCACCACCGACGCACAGTGGCAGCAGCACTGCAGCAACGCACCAAGGCTCCTTAGACAGCACCTTCCAAACCCGCAACCTCTACCAACTAGAAGGACAAGGTCAGCAAATGCATGGGAACACCACCACCTGCAGGTTCCCCTCCAAGTCACATACCATCCTGACTTGGAACTATATCGCCGTTCCTTCACTGTCGCTGGGTCAAAATCCTGGAACTCCCTTCCTAACAGCACTGTGAGTATACCTACCCCACCTGGACTGCAGTGGTTCAAGAAGGCAGCTCACCACCACCTTCTCAAGGGCAATTAGGGATGGACAATAAATGCTGGCCTGGCCAGCGATGCCCACATCCCATGAATGAATAAAAAAAAATTAGAGTGCCTGGTGCAGGGGGTAACATATTAGCATGGATGAAGGATCAGTTTGCTAACAGGAAGCAGAGATTAGAGATAAATGGGTCTTTTTCAGGTTGGCAAGCTGTAACTAGTGGACTGCCACAGGGATCTGTGCTGGGGCATCAACTATTTACAATTTATATCAATAACCTGGATGAAGGGACCGAATATATGGTAACTAAATTTACTGATGACACCAAGATAGGAAGGAAAGTAAGTTATCAAGAGGAGGTTAAGAGTCTACAAAAGGATATAGATAGGTTAAGTAAATAGGCAAAAAATTGGCAGATGGAGTATAATGTGGGAAAATGTGAACGTGTCCACTTTGGCAGGAAGAATAGAAAAGCTGCATACTATTCAATGAAGAGAGATGTTAGAACTCAGTGGTACAGTGGGATTTGTGTGTCTTGGTACATGAATCACAAGTGATTAGGAAGGCAAATGGAATGTTGTCATTTATTCAAGGGGAATCGAGTATAAAAGTAAAGAATTTTTACTGCAGCTGTACAGGGCCTTGGTGAGATCACATCTGGAGTACTGCATACACTTTTGGACTCCTTATTTGATAAAGGATATAATTGCAGTTCAGAGAAGCTTCACTCAACTAGTTCTGGGGATGAACTTCATGATTCTTCATGAACTTATGAAGAAATGTTGAACAGTTTGGACCTATACCCGTTGGAGTGTAAAAGAATGAGAGGTGATCTTATTGAAACATATAAGATCCCGAAGGGACTTGATGGCGTGGATATCAGGAGGATATTTTCTCTTGTGGGGGAGACTAGAACCAGGGACACAGTTTAAGAATAAGAGGTCTCTCTTTTGAGACGGAGATGAGGAGAACTTTTTTTTCTCAAAGGGTCATTAGTCTGTGGAATTTTCTTCCACAGAAGACGGTGGAATTTATTCAAGGCTGAGTTATATGGATTTTTGATAGACAAGGAAGTCAAAGGTTATGAGGGGCAGACAGGATCAGCCATGATCTTATCGAATGGCAGAGCAGGCTTGAAGAGCCGCATGGGCTACTCCTGCTCTTAAGTCCTATGTTCCTATGTTTTGAAATGATTGTACTGACAAGGATTACATTATGAAATGTTACTGGACTAGTATTCCAGAGGCCCAGGCCAATGCCTGGGGGACAGGGGTTATTAGTAATTATAACACTGAACCAATGACTCTTCCATGCATTGCTGAGTGATAACATTTCTTTTTTTTTCTTCTTACATGGGATGTGGGTGTCGCTAACAAGGTCAGAATTTGGGGACAGGGTTCAAGTCCAACCACGGCAGCTGGTGGAATTTAAATTCAATTTATTAATTAATTCAATGAATTAATAATTTAAAAAGTCTGGAATTGAAAGCTAGTTGCAAAGATGGTGCCATGATGTTATTATGGATTGTTGTTAAAAACCCATCTGGTTCACTAATGTCATTTAGGGAAGGAAATCTGCTGTCCTGATTTGGTCTGGCCTACACGTGACTCCAGACCAACAGCAATATGGTTGAATCTTTACTGTCTGCTGAAATAGCCTAGCAAGCCACTCAATTATCAAGGGCAATTAGGAATGGGCAACAAATGCTGGCCTTGCTAACAATGCCCACATCCCATGTAAGAATAAAAAAAAGAAATGTTGTCATTCAGCAATACACGGAAGAGTCATCGGTTCAGTGTTATAATTAATAATGAAGAAAGAAAACATCGAAGAATTGATTATATTTTATAAAGCCTCTTATCTAGCACGTGGTTGTCACACTCCAAACACCATATTGCAAACATCACAGTTTATTGTACTTTCGGGGAGTTTGATCTGAAAAGGCAGCTCGACCCCGTAAGTGTGCTCAACACTGCCTGTAACTATAATGTGAGATGGAATTTTAAGCACTTGGCAAAATAAGGTAATCAGCGCAAGTCAGCACAGATTCCTAAAACAAAAGCAAAATACTGCAGATGCTGGCAATCTGAAATAAAATCTTAAATGCTGTAAATGCTCTAGCTTGTCATTTTAATATTCCACCCAAGTCACATTCTGACCTGTCTGTCTTCGGCCTCCTATACTGTTCCAATTAAGTTCAAAGGAAGCTCGAGGAACAGGCATTTTACAGCCTTCCATATTCAACATTGAGTTCAGCAATTTCAGATCATAACCACTGATCCCATTTTTCTGCAGAGCAGCTGCTGGTAATGCTTCAGCTTTATCTTTACGGCTCCTTTAAGGCCCTCTTTTGTTTCTTTCATTGTCTCATTACCACCCATCCTTGCATCATCAACCCTTTTTTTCAGTTAATCACTTCTGCCTTCCATATCAGATACCTCAGCTTTTGTTCTTTCCTGCCCTCCTTCCCCTTCCCTGCTCCTGTATCGGTGTAAAACATGTTGCATCTTTAACTTTTCCAGTTCTGATAAAATGTCATCGACCTGAAATGTGAAACTTAGTTTCTCTTCTCAAAGATGCTGCTTGACCTATTGAGTATTCCCAGCATTTTCTGTTTTTAATTTCAGATTTATAAAAGGTAGATCATGTTTGATCAATATAGAATTTTTTAAACACGTAATTGAAATGATAGATAAAAGGAATGCACAGTCTATGTGGTTTACATTGATTTTCAAAAAGCATTTGCTAAAGAACCATATAAGCCAAAATGTGGTAAAGATAATGGCATGGAATTAATGGAATTAAGAGGAACGTACATGTACAGAGAGATGGTTGGAGGGCAGAAACAAAGGTTGGGGATAAAGAGAAGTTTCTCAGACTCAGGAAAGATGTGGGATCGAATTTTGTGGCTAATCTGCAGGTCCCGACACCAGAACTGGAAGCGGGTGCCCTTCCATTTGGGAGGGCATCGGCTGGCAGCGTGTGATCTTCTGGCGGCTGGCCAATTAACAGTGGCGAGGCACGGGGTCGACCACTGAGAGGGTGGAAGTGGGATGGGAGGCAGCGGAGGCTGCGTCAGGTGAGGCCATGGCAGATGCTGGCACCATCTTTAGAGGGCTGCCAGCACATAAGAGCATAAGAAATAGGAGCAGGAGTAGGCCATTCGGCCCCTCGAGCCGGCACTGCCATTCAATAAGATCATGGCTGATCTGATTGTATCTTAACTCCACCTTCCTGTCGGCCCCCCCATAACCCGAGACTCCCTTGTAGATCAAAAATCTGTCAAACTCAGCCTTGAATATATTCAATGACCCAGCCTCCACTGTTCATTGGGGAAGAGAATTCCAAAGATTAACAACCTTTTGACAGAGGAAATTCCTCCTCACTGCCATCTTAAATGGGAGACCCCTAATTTTGAAACTGTGCCCCCTGGTTCTAGATTCCCCCACAAGGGGAAACATCCTCTCAGCATCTACCCAGTTGCGCCCCCTCAGAATCTACATGTTTCAATAAGATCACCTCAAATTCTTCCAAACGCCAATGAGTGTAGGCCCAACCTGCTCAACCTTTCCTCATAAGAAAACCCCTTGATCCCAGGAATCATCCTAGTGAACCTTTTCTGTATGGCTTCCTATGCAAGTATATCCCCCTTAAGTAAGGAGACCAAAACTGCACTCAGTACTCTAGGTGCAGTCTCACCAATGCCCTGTACAGTTGTAGCAAGACTTTTATACTCCATGCCCCTTGCAATAAATGCCAAAATTCCATTTGCCTTCCTCATTACTTTCTCTACCTGCATGCTAACTTTTTATATACAAGGGCACCCAGATCCCTCTGTACCACAGCATTCTGCAGTCACTCTCCATGCAAATAATATTCTGCTTTTCTATTCTTCTTTCCAAAGTGAATAAACTCACATTTTCCCACCTTATACTCCCAAGTTTTTGCCCACACACTTAACCTATTTATACCTGTTTGCAGACATTTTAGGTGGAGTTTTACACCCTCCCCCACGATGGGTTTGGACGCAGGGAGAGCATAAAATCAGGTAGGTTGGTGGTGGTGTGTTGAGGGGGCAGGGGGGGGGATTCCCGCCACCATCCCGCCTTTGCAGAAATTTAGTTCGCCACCAATTGAAGCCCTTAACCGGGCAATTAACCCCTAATTAATGGCCTCTTCCCACCACAGCAACAATTACCCGTGCAGCGGGCGACCCTGTCACCGCATGGGAAGCATGGTAGGACAAACTGTGGGTGGGTGGGGAGAGTCCCTCGTTCAAAAGCACTTCGTGCCTGAACAAAGTACCTGGCATTGGGAAAAGGGGGCCCGCTGAGGGCGCCCCCGCCCTTGCTGCCAATCATCCTCCCTCCCTTCCCGTGACCCCCACCCCGCAAACACCTCCGTTCCTGGCCATCCTGAGGCCTGGGTCCAGCGATGATCCTTGGCTTCCAGGACGGTTAACTCCAGCAGCGGTCACCGCTTCCGCGGTGGCACAGCAGCTGCCAGCCTCTGATTTGCTGGTAGCTCTCCATGAGCAGGACATTCAGCGATGGGGCCCTAAATCCTATGGCAGGCTTGCTGCTGCCCACTTAAGTGCCTGATTGGCATGAAATTCAGCGGGCTATCTGGAAAAGCGGCGACACAGGGATCTCAGCATAGGTTTCCCGTGTTGTCGAGACTCGCGCAACCAGCATAAAATTCCCCCCACTGTGTTTTTCTCACAACTTTCTTTCATACCTATCTTTGTATCGTCTGCAAATTTGGCTACAATATGCTCAGTCCCTTCATCCAAGTAATTAATATAGGTGGTAAATAGTTGAGACCCCAGCACAGATCCCTGTGAAACCCTAGTGGTTGCAGTTTGCCAACCTTAAAATTCTCCATTTATCCCAACTCTCTTTTTACTATCAGTTAGCCAATCCTTTATACATGCCAATATATTACCCCCAACACTGTGAGCTCTTATCTTGTGTAGTAAGCTTCTATGAGGCACCTTATCAAATGCAAAATTGGAAATCCAAATACACTACATTTACTGGTTCCCCGTTATCCACCTTACTTGTTACATTCCCAAAGAGCTCTAATAAATTTGTGAAACATGATTTCCTTTTCATTAAACCATATTGACTCTGCCTGATTGTATTCTGATTTTCTAAATGTCCTGCTACTACTTCCTTAATAATGGATTCCAGCATTTTCCTAATGACAGGTGTTAGACTAACTGGCCTATAGTTTCCCACTTGCTGTCACCACCACACCCTGCCCGCCTTTCTGGAAGAGAGGTGTTACATTTACTGCATGTATTGGGCAGCACCTGTGGAGAGAGAAGCAGAGTTCACGTTTCAGGTCTGTGACTTTTCATCAAAGTGTTCTGATGAAAGGTCACCGACCTGAAACGTGAGTTCTGCTTCTCGCTCCACAGATGCTGCCTAACCTGCTGAGTATTTTCAGCACTTGCTGTTTTTATTTACGATTTCCAGCATCTGCAGTATTTTGCTTTTATTGAATGTATTGGGGACTGGCTGGAAAGCTGAGAAGTTTAAGGAAACCTGCAGCCAGAATGGTAGAGATAAGATCCCCAGTGGCCCCACGGTTCAGTGATGCCTCCCTGCAGGCGATCCTCCAGACTGCAAGGGCAAGGCGGGAGGTCGTCTTCTCCAGAGACGGGAGGAGGAGACTGGTGAGACTCTCCAAGCAAGCCTGGATGGAGATTGCAGAGGCGGTCAGCAGCAATGGGGTCAGCCCCAGAACCTGGATTCAGTGCCCCAAGCGCGCCAGTGACCTTATTCGGTCTGTCAAGGGGAGTACTCTGTAATTCTTTTCGGTTTGGGTCTTGCATGTGGCTGTACTTGTTCCTTTGGTGTGTGAACTATTGTAAAGCTCATAGGACTACAAGTTATAGCCAAAGAAAAAGTGAGTTTTTATTATACTTTAAACAAGAAGATATATATATATATATATATATATAATATATATATACAAACAGTTATTGCATGAGCCACATCTAAATACATCTCACTCTGCCGGGCTACCTTCTCTGGCAAGGCATCTGGAATGTTCTATTCCTGAATGCCCTTGATGCAATTGGGTTAGAATGTCAGAACGCAGATCTTCGGGTATCAGGACTTGTTTCCCTTTAAAAATCATCCCTTGTGATATACCGAGCTCGTCTGAATACGGCCAGATACAGCATAGATGTTCGGTTACTTCCTGTATGGTGTCAGGCCATCCTTCCACAATAACAATAGGTTAGGGTCATGTGCTGTCTCATCTCTTAGTTGCTCGCATTTGTGAGGTCCAAAACTCATGAGGTCAATCTGGAGGACATCCTCAATCTCAGTATCCAAATCGTGGACTTGCAAATTCAGCGAGACATCTGCGTCTTTATTCGGGTTAGGCAACCTGCTCAGGGTGTCCGATGTGACCATTTTGCTGCTCCGGTTTATATCGAACATCACAATCGAGTCCTGGACCTTCACCAAAAGTCTCTACATGTGATCTGCCCCCATTCCTGTGTGCAGTATCTGAGCCCGGCCGTCTGCCCTGCCTTGCCCACTGTTCTCACGTTCCACAAGCTTTGCACTGATCCTGGTACGTCGGACATCTGCAAACTAGTTGAGTCAGGTCACATTTGCCACAAGGCTTAGCAGAGGTCTGAGCCTTGGTTACCATACCAATTGTTGTATCCGCCCCCAATGTTTGTAACCATTGGTGGCCAGCATAATGGCTTCAAATTTCCTTCCATCATTAAGTAGTGCATCTATGGTGTGCCATTTCTTCTTCTCTAGCAGTTTTTTTGAAAGGCCTCCATTGGTGTCGATGTGATTACTCGTTCTGACAATTCAATCTCTGCAAAGTCGCATTCCTGAGTCCTCGGTACCTTGCAACAAACTGGTCAATTGACTCATCTTACCCTTTCTGGTAGGTCATAAGCTTAAACCAATGTACTTGGAAATTTACCTTCACCTTAAATTGATGCTCTAGGGATGTCCATAACTTGCTAGAGTCCATCTGATCCTCAGCTGACAATCCTGATGTATTGATCCATTGCAGGCCCTCATTGCCCAATGTCATCTTAATTTTGGTAGCTTGCTTCTTTGGTTCACTTACTTCTTGATCCAGGAAACACAGTTCCATGCACTGTTGAAACAGGTTAAATTCAGATGCAACGTCCGACACCTTCCAATCTATAACTGGATATCTGAAAGTCATTGTCTTAACGATCTTGCTTTTTTTTATATATAAATATGGGACATTTTACAGGTTTTCTTTTTCACAGGAAAACTTTTCTTTTTTCTTTCTTGTTTAGACAGATTTGTTTTCGGCAGGCCTGTCCCTTTAAGGTGAGATTACATTGTTTATTTTTGAACAGAGAGAACAGTTCTTCATTTACACAGTTGGGTTTTATTTTAAGCCCCAGGAGCAGCTTTTTTTACACAGGCTGGCTCTTTTTTTAACTCTGAGCGTTTCTTTTAAACTGAGAGTTTTGTTCCCCTGCAGCCAGCTGCAGCTCGCAGTACCGGCAGCTGCCACAACCAGCCTTTTGCTTTGTGCTGGACTTCCAGTGGCACTGTTGGGTTCCGTCTGTGATTTAAGATTAGGCCCTGCCCACAAAGCAAAATAAATGGGAAAACTAAAACATTTTTTGACTCACTGCCAGAGCTTCGATCTCCTGGCATACTGCCTACTGTACTTACAGAGTTTCAACACCTCCCGGGTCCTGTCTGTAGCCTAGCTCACTACAATGTTGTGGGCTCTCCTGCCAACTGCTCTCTGTCTGAATCTTCAGCAACTCCAGGTAAGTGTGGTCTTCAGAAAAAAATCAAATATTGCCATGGTGTAATATTTGGTGGTCTTTAGAAAAAATATATCCCACCACTGCCACCAAGTAATATTACTTGTTCCTTTGGTGTGTGATCCATTGTAAGACTCCCAGGACTACAGCAATATCCAAAGAAAACATAAGTTTTTATTATACTTTAAACTAGAACATACGTGTATAAACAGTTACTGTACGAGTGACATCTAAACACTTCTCACTCTGCTGGGCTACACCCACAACTACCTGGTCATGTGTGACATGATATCATTTCCTCTGGTGACTTTCACTCACAGCTTCATAAGGTGGTCCCTTCTTAAGGTTGAATCCACAACAATTACTTCAACACACATCCATCCATTCAATAATGATCAATAGTGCATGTATATTCACATATCTCTTACCAGAAGAAATAATGTTTCATTTATTTGAATTGATTGTCTTCATTTTTTTATTTTGTTCTGGCTACTGGCTTTGCTTTTGAAAAGATCTCATTATAACGCAGTCTCATCTATACAATGGCCTTGTGATGTGGCCCGCATTATAGTAGGGTCCCAATGTATTTTTAGCAGCCCGATAGTCATTTCTTCAAATGGGCAAGCTGCTTGTGAAGAAAGAACAGATGCCGGCAGCTTGCCCAAGTTACTGAAATGTGGCCCAAGGACCAGTTTTGGGCCTCCTAGTTGTGGTGAATGCAGTCTGCACGGTAACAATTCTGGGTCTAAAAATAGGTCCAGATGAATTTCTACCCCACTGTGTATAAAACTTGTAGCTCAATGTCGATGTGCTTGTCTCCTTTTCCAACTCTTGAGCTTGGAAAATTTAGCCACCTCCGCCCCAGAGATTCAAAGTTAAGATTGTATAATTCTAGCTCCTCTTCACACTCCAGTGCATGAAATGACTATCCTTTTGAGGTGTGGCATAATGAGGAAGGAAATTAAATAGGATTACTTTCTATTCAAGTTACTCCTGCATCCTTATCTGATATATGGTAATGTACTCCCAGTCCAAGTAAAACTAAAATTTGCATCCTAATTGACACCTCCAATTAAAGGTCTCTTTCCTTCCAGAGTTTCCCAGATACAAGAATGAGGCCACCTACTTCCTGGAACACCTCTATTCATTTCAGTATAAGTCCATTGTTTATGTCAATATTGTGATATATTTGGTCCTTAATGATGCCACTGTATAAAGTCTAGCCAGAGAGGGTCTTAGACAGTAGTGTTTAAACATTAAACTTTATTGTATAGTAATTATATACACTCCACACTAGCCTGTGGGTCTCCTTCAAAAGCCACGCTGTAGCTGTTCTTGAGTCTCTACCACATGATCTCTTATATCACCATGGTGGGTGACAACCTTTATATTCTCTCAAGATTAACCCTTTGATACCCTTCTACCACAAATATGTCCACGGTAATTTTCCAACTTCGTACTTCCTTGCTCGCCAGTAGCATGTATTGGAAACATGGGCATGTGCTGCACAAAGTTTTCCAAATGTTTTAATTTATAGTCACAGAACTCTCCTGATCAGCTTCCCATCTTACACTCGCCATATATTTGAGCTTGCACCCTAACTTACTCCAAGCTGTGTTCACCCATTGCGTCTGTGCTTTGTGGCCTACAGTAGCTCCCAGTCAACTGAAATGTCAATTTTAATATTTTCATCCATGTGTTCAAGTCCCTCATGGCATTGCCCCTTCCTTATTCTGTAGCCACTTCCAGGCGTACACCTTTCTGAGCACTCTACATTGCTGCAACTCTGGCCTCGGGAATCCACCACTTCCTTTGTCCCACCATTGGTACCATCAGCCATCTAGGCTCCAAGCTCTGGAATCCTCTCCCTAAACCTTTTCTCCTCTTCACCTCTCTCTCCTCCTTTAAGGCAACCATAAAACCTACCTTTTTGACCAAGCTGATTACCTATCCTAATGTCACCTTCTTTGACTCAGTCAAGTTTTGCCTGATTATGTGCCATACTTTGTTGAAAGTGCTATATAAATACAATATAATAAAAGCAAAATACTGCGGCTGCTGGAAATCTGAAATAAAAACAAGAAATGCTGGAACCACTCAGCAGGTCTGGCAGCATCTGTGGAAAGAGAAGCAGAGTTAACGTTTCGGATCAGTGACCCTTCTTCAGAACTAGCAAATATTAGAAATGTCAAAGGTTATAAGCAAGTGAGCCGGGGGTGGGGCAAGAGATAACAAAGGAGAAGTTGTAGATTGGACAAGGCCACATAGCTGACCAAGAGGTCATGGAGCAAAAGCAAACAATATGTTAATGGTGTGTTGAAAGACAAAGCATTAGAACAGATAGGGTGTTAACGTACTGAGGATTGAACAGCAGCAAGTACAAACATGAAAAAAAACAGTGGGTAAGCAAACTGAACAACCAAAAAAAATTGTAAAAAATGTAAAAAAGAAAAAATAACTAAAAATAAAAGTAAAATGTGGGGCCCGTCATGCTCTGAAATTATTGAACTCAATGCTCAGTCCGGCAGGCTGTAGTGTGCCTAATCGGTAAATGAGATGCTGTTCCTCGAGCTTGCGTTGATGTTCAGTGGAACACTGCAGCAAGCCCAGGATAGAGATGTGAGCATGAGAGCAGGGGGGAGTGTTGAAATGGCAAGCAACCGGAAGCTTGGGGTCCTGCTTGCGGACTGAGCGGAGGTGTTCTGCAAAGCGGTCACCCAGTCTGCGTTTGGTCTCCCCAATGTAGAGGAGACCACATTGTGAGCAGTGAATACAGTATACTACATTGAAAGAAGTATATAAATACAAGTTGTTGTTAGAAAATGGTGAATACAAGGAATGAAGCAGTAGGAGGGAAAAGTAACTTTCTGCACTAAAATGTAGACTGTACCCAAAGTTTAGATATGAGCTCCTGATAGGCAAGACTATTACTGTTGTCATGTACATTCTAGCCCACCTCCATAGACATAATTGTCATCAACTGGACTAGGCGTTGTACCCAGGAAATAGTTTAAGTAGGCCAAAAATGGTTGTGTTTATTTTTAATGCAGAATTGCACTTTTGAGTGCTGCTGTATATATTTCTATTACCTTTCAGAAAAAGAAAGTAGAACTGTTTAAATTATCTGGCCTGAATACAGCCCAGTCCTCAGGGAACATGAGTACAGAATGCATAAGAAGAAATCCTGCTGTCACAAATTTGGGGCGGCACAGTGGCGCAGTGGTTAGCACTGCAGTCTCACAGCTCCAGGGACCCGGGTTTGATTCTGGGTACTGCCTGTGTGGAGTTTGCAAGTTCTCCCTGTGTCTGCGTGGGTTTTCTCCGGGTGCTCCGGTTTCCTCCCACAAGCCAAAAGACTTGCAGGTTGGTAGGTAAATTGGCCATTATAAAAAAAAAAATTGTCACTAGTATAGGTAGGTGGTAGGGAAATATAGGGACAGGTGGGGATGTTTGGTAGGAATATGGGATTAGTGTAGGATTAGTATAAATGGGTGGTTGATGGTCGGCACAGACTCGGCGGGCCGAAGGGCCTGTTTCAGTGCTGTATCTCTAATCTAATCTAATCTAATCTATCCATATGGGAAAAGCAGTCACATCTCGCCTTGGTTTGACTTCACTAATAACACTGAAAGAACCGCACATAACGAGAAAACGAAGAAGCAATTTTCTGTCTTGTTACGGCAGTGTGATCCAGTGCTGAGAGCATTGGCAAGTCGAAGAGACTTAGTGGTTGGCAGGAAAAAAGACAGAGGCGCAAGGGGAGAGCCAACTGTGTAACAGCCCCGACAAACAAATTTTTCTGCAGCACCTGTGGAAAAGCCTGTCACTCTAGAGTTGGCCTTTATAGCCACTCCAGGTGCTGCTCCACAAACCACTGACCACCTCCAGGCGCTTACCCATTGTCTCTCGGGATAAGGAGGCCAAAGAAGAAGTATTGGATAGAAGACTGATACTCACACCAGGATAAGCTGCAGTAAGAACAAGATCCCTCATGAACTGAATAGATCCAAGTGGCTTGAGTTTCAGGAAATGTGATATTTGAAGAGTAATAAAGGAGCAATACTGCTGAATTGCTCTGATCAATGAACTTATGACCATCTTTTGACTAGGCTATTATCACCCCTTACCAAAATATTGGTGAGCCATTGGTCAAACTATGCACAACCATTGATAAATCGTGTTTATAACCAGCAGTAACACACATATGATCCCTTTTAAAATGCTTCTTGTCCACAAGTATAGTTGTATAATGTGAAATCCCATCCACAATTCTAATTGTTGGTATATAGCAGATATTGGAGACTTCTCACAGGGAAGACGGGTGGCACAGTGGCACAGTGGTTAGCACCGCAGCCTCACAGCTCCAGCGACCCGGGTTCAATTCTGGGTACTGCCTGTGTGGAGTTTGCAAGTTCTCCCTGTGTCTGCGTGGGTTTCCTCCGGGTGCTCCGGTTTCCTCCCACAGCCAAAAGACTTGCAGGTTGACAGGTAAATTGGCCATTATAAATTGCCCCTAGTATAGGTAGGTGGGAGGGGAATATAGGGACAGGTGAGGATGTGTTAGGAATATGGGATTAGTGTAGGATTAGGATAAATGGGTGGTTAATGGTCAGCACAGACTCAGTGGGCCGAAGGGCCTGTTTCAGTGCTGTATCTCTAAATCTAAATCCTAATATTCAGTTATTGGGCAGTAATGGAGAAAGCCTGGGACAGCTGTCATACGAACCTGTTTAGTAGCAATTGTGTGAGCTGCAAAGACACCCATGAAAGCAAATGGTAAAAAAAATAAACAAGAGGTGGGGTAGGGGGCATTGAGTTGGTGGGGCGGCTGGGGAATGGGGGTTGGAATTTCCAGAGGCTGTCCTGCAGCTTTGGTGGAAAATTGATGGAAATCCTGGAAAAGTGGCCTAAACAGTCAAGTGTAAATTGTCCTAATTGAACTGGGAAAATCCCTCGGACTCCATTCTTCACAACGAGCACTTTTTCCCTATCATATGTAACATGGAACTTTAACAGTGTTAATACTTTCCTTTTGCGAGACCAAGTTCCCAAGTTTCCTGTACTGTTCTCACCTTGTGGCTGAGAGTGCTGGAAGGAGACCTCTGCTTACACTCCAACCATTGACATTGTCAGCAAGCTGTGAAGACATCCATGTCGGTGAACTAGGAATCAATCTCCTGCTGATTTTCCCTCCCCTCTGTGGAATTGACCTACTTTCAACTGGATGCAAAGTGACCTCACCACGTTGACAGCAGTTATTCCTTGTATAGACTTCATCATGCATCAAAGACATGAAGTGATATCTCCATTGGTAGATAGATGAATAGATTTGAACATAGGAATAGGAATAAGTTACTTAGTCCCCTGAGCCTATTCGACCATTCAATGAAGACTGAGTGAGACCAGCAATGTGAAAAAGAGCAGCGACAGCGAGAAAGAAGGAGACTGAGTGAGATCAGCGGTGTTTAAAAAGAGTAGCGACAGCGGGAAAGAAGGAGACTGAGTGAGACCAGCGATGTTTAAAAAGTGCAGCGACAGCGTGCCTGAGTTTTGAAAAAAAAAGGCCAACAGTGACATCACAGGAGAGCTGCAAGGTGATTGTTTTTTTTTTATTTAGAGATACAGCACTGAAACAGGCCCTTCAGCCCTCCGAGTCTGTGCCGACCAACAGCCACCCATCTATACCAACCCTACAGTAATCCCATATTCCCTACCACCCACCTACAGTAGGGGCAATTTACAACAGCCAATTTACCTATCACCTGCAAGTCTTTGGCTGTGGGAGGAAACCGGAGCACCCGGCGAGAACCCACGCAGTCACAGGGAGAACTTGCAAACTCCGCACAGGCAGTACCCAGAATCGAACCTAGGTCCCTGGAGCTGTGAGGCTGTGGTGCTAACCATTGTGCCGCCCTAAAGTTGGTGAGACACTGCTGTTAGGGAATAGCTCTAAATAACTGGGTAAATATCTCAGGTAAAAAAAAGGGGAACGTTTTTTTTTGTTGTAAAAACAAACTCTGGTGATCAGGTGAGTACGACTAAAGTATTTTTATTTAATTCAGTGTAGCTTATTAAGGACTTTAGATTGTAGTGGGTAGAACAAGGCCCCTAAAGTAATTAGTATTTTTTAAAGGGAGTAACTTAATTAATTTAAAGGTACGTCATGGCAGGAGAGCTCAGCCCCATGATATGCTCCTCCTGCACTATGTGGGAAATCAGGGACGCTTCCAGTGTCCATGATGACCATATGTACAGGAAGTGTATCCATCTGCAGCTACTGGCTACCCGTATTACGGAGCTGCGGGTGGATTCACTGTGGAGCATCTGCAATGCTGAGGAAGTCGTGGATAGCATGTTTAGTGAGGTGGTCACACCGCAGGTAATGGCTGCACAGGCAGAAAAGAGATGGGTGACCACCAGACGGAGTACTAGGCGCAGGCAGGTAGTGCAGGAGTCCCCTGTGGTCATCCCCCTCTCAAATAGATATACCGCTTTGGATACTGTTGGGGGGGATGACCTCCCAGGGGAAAGCAGCAACAGCCAGGTCCGTGGCACCATGGAGGGCTCTGCTGCACAGCAGGGGATGAAAAGGGGTGGAAGAGCAATAGTGATAGGGGATTCTATCGTAAGGGGTGCAGATAGGCGTTTCTGTGGCCACAAACGAGACTCCAGGATGGTATGTTGCCTCCCTGGTGCTAGGGTCAAGGATGTCTCGGAGCGGCTGCAGGACATTCTGAAAGGGGAGGGTGAGCAGCCAGAGGTTGTGGTCCGTATTGGTACTATCGACATAGGCAAGAAGAGAGATGAGGTCCTGCAAAGTGAATATAGGGAGTTAGGCAGAAGGTTAAAAAGCAGGACCTCTAGGGTTGTAATCTCAGGATTACTCCCTGTGCCACGTGCTAGTGAGGCTAGGAATAGGAGGATAAGGCAAATGAATGCGTGGCTGAAGAGCTGGTGTAGGCGGGAGGACTCCAGCTACTTGGATCATTGGGATCTCTTCTGGTGCAGAGGTGACCTGTACAAGAGGGATGGGTTGCATCTGAACTGGAGGGGGACCACTATCCTTGCGGGGAGGTTTGTTAGTACTACTCGGGAGGGTTTAAACTAGTCTGGCCGGGGGTTGGGACCCAAAGTAGTAGCCTCTCCGATGAGATAGTTGAGACAAATGTAGAGGTTAAAGCAAGCAAGTCCAGTAGGCAGGCCGGGCAGGGGCAGGGGCAGGGAGCGTGGAAGGTCTGGTAGGCTAAACTGCATTTACTTTAATGCAAGAAGCCTTACAGGTAAGGCAGATGAACTCAGAGCATGGATCGGTACATGGGATTGTGATATCATAGCTATTACGGAAACATGGTTGAGGGATGGACAGGACTGGCAGCTCAATGTTCCGGGGTACCGATGCTTCCGGCGTGACAGAGGTGGAGGTAAGAGAGGAGGGAGAATTGCACTATTGATTAGGGAGGACATCACGGCAGTACTTAGAGAGGATATCCCGTGGGGAAGGTCCAGCGAGACCATATGGGTAGAACTTAGAAATAAGAAAGGGGTGATCACTTTGATGGGATTATACTGTAGGCTCCCAATAGTCAGAGGGAATTGGAGGAGCATATATGTAAGGAAATCACAGATAGGTGTAGGAATTATAGGGTTGTAATGGTAGGTGATTTTAACTTCCCTAATATTAACTGGGACTGCCTTAGATCAGATGGGGAAGAATTTGTTAAGTGTGTCCAGGATAGTTTTCTGAAGCAGTATGTGGATGGCTCGACTAGAGAAGGGGCTACACTCAACCTCCTCTTACAAAATGAGGATGGGCAGGTGGTTGATGTGTCAGTGGGGGAGCACTTTGGGACCAGTGACCATAACTCTATTTGCTTCAAGATAGTTATGGAAAAGGATAGGACTGGTCGTCAGGTTGAAGTCCTAAATTGGGGGAAGGCTAATTTCGATGGCATCAGACAGGAACTCTCAAAAGTTGAATGGGAGAGGCTGTTTACAGGTAAAGGGACGTCTGGAAAGTGGGAGGCTTTTAAAAGTCAGATCGGAAGAGTTCAGGGCCAGCATGTTCCTGTTAGATGGAAGGGCAAGGCTGGCAAGTTTAGGGAACCTTGGTTGACGAGGGATATTGAGGGTCTGGTCAGGACAAAGAAGGAGGCATATGTCAGGTATAGGCAGCTGGGATCAAGCAAGTCCCTAGAGGAGTATAGGGGATGCAGGAGTACACTTAAGAAGGAAATTAGGAGGGCAAAAAGGGGCCATGAGATTTCCCTGGCAGATAAGATAAAGGAGAATCCTAAAAGATTCCATAATTATATTAAGAGTTAAAGGGTAGCTAGGGAGAGAGTAGGTCCCCTTAAGGATCAGTGTGGCAATCTATGTGTGGAGCCACGGGAAATGGGCGAGGTCTTAAATGAATATTTCCTGTCCGTATTTACCGTGGAGAAGGTCATGGAAGCTAGTGAGTTCAAGGGAGGGAACACCGATATCCTGGAGCATATCAACATTACAAAGGAGGAGGTGTTGGAGGTTTTGATGCGCATTAAGGTGGATAAATCCCCAGGGCCTGACCAGGTGTATCCTAGGATGCTTTGGGAAGCAAGGGAGGAGATTGCCGGGACCCTGGCAAGGTTTTTGTATCATCGTTAGCCACGGGTGAGGTATCGGAAGACTGGAGGATAGCTAATGTTGTGCCTTTATTGAAGAAGGGCAGCAGGGATAAGCCAGGGAACTACAGGCCGGTGAGCCTTACATCAGTGGTAAGAAAGTTATTGGAAGGGATTCTGAGAGACAGGATTTATATGCATCTGGAAAGGCACGGTCTGATTAGGGATAGTCAACATGGCTTTGCACGTGGGAAATCATGTCTCACGAATCTGATAGAGTTTTTCGAGGAGGTGACCAAGAGGATTGATGAGGGCAGGGCGATGGACGTTGTCTCCATGGACTTTAGCAAGGCCTTTGACAAGGTCCCGCAAGGTCGGCTGATCCAGAAGGTTCGAACACATGGGATCCAGGGTGAGCTAACCAATTGGATACAAAATTGGCTTGGTGATAGGAGGCAGAGGGTGGTAGTGGAGGGTTGTTTCTCAGATTGGAGGCCAGTGACCAGTGGTGTGCCGCAGGGATCGGTGCTGGGCCCTCTGTTGTTTGTCATATATATTAATGACTTGGATGTGAATGTAGGGGGCATGATTAGTAAGTTTGCAGATGACACCAAAATTGGTGGTATAGTGGACAGTGAAGATGGTTGTCTCAGGTTACAACAGGATATAGATCAACTGGGAAAGTGGGCAAGGGATTGGCAAATGGAATTTAATGCAGACAAGTGCGAAGTGATGCATTTTGGGAAGTTAAACCAGGGCAGGACATGTACAGTGAATGGCAGAGCCCTGGGGAGTGTTGTTGAGCAGAGAGACCTTGGGGTGCAAGTACATAGTTCCCTGAAAGTGGCAACACAGGTAGACAGGGTGGTGAAGAAGGCGCATGGCATGCTTGCCTTCATCGGCCAAGGCATTGAGTACAAGTGTTGGGATGGCATGTTACAGTTGTACATGACACTGGTTAGGCCGCACTTGGAGTACTGTGTACAGTTCTGGTCGCCGCACTACAGGAAAGATGTGATTAAGCTCGAGAGGGTGCAGAAAAGATTCACAAGGATGTTGCCTGGTTTCAAGCGCTTGAGGTATAAAGAGAGATTGCATAGGCTGGGTCTGTTTTCCCTGGAGCGAAGGAGGCTGAGAGGGGACATGATAGAGGTATATAAAATTATGAGGGGCATAGATACGGTAGATAGCCAGAGTCTGTTTCCCTTGGTAGGGGTGACTAAAACTGAAGGGCATAGATTGCGCGTGGGAAATTGCCCGCATGAGAGGGAGGAGGTTTAAAGGGGATCAAAGGGGTAAATTTTTCACACAAAGAATAGTGGGTATCTGGAATGAGCTACCAGAGGAGGTGGTGGAGGCAGGAACGGTAGCAACATTTAAGAGGCATCTGGACAGGTACTTGAATGAGAAAGGCAAAGATGGATATGAAATTAAATGCACGCAGGTGGGATTAGTATAGACAGGGATTGTGGTCGGCATGGACGCATTGGGCCGAAGGGCCTGTTTCTATGCTGTACGACTCTATGACTCTATGACTGATCTGTGATCTAACTCCACATACCTGCCTTTGTCCTATGTCCCTTAGTACGGTTTACAAAAAACTATCAATCTCAGATTTAAAATTAATAATTGACCTGGCATCAACTGCAGTTTGTGGAAGAGTTCCAAACTGCTACCATCCTTTGCATGTAGGAGTGTTTCCTAACTTCACTCCTGAAAGGCCTGTCTCTAATTTTTAGAATATGCTCTCGTCCAAAACTCCCCAACCAGTGCAAATAGCTCTGCTTTTTCTACTCATAGAATTATAAAATCGATGACTGGTTATAGCACTGAAGGAGGCCATTCGGCCCATAGAGTCTGTGCCAGCACTCTGCAAGAGCTTTCCAGCAAGTCGCACTCCCTGGTCCTTTCCCTGTAGCACTGCAATTGTTTTCTCCTCATGTACTTAGCTAATTCCCTTTTGAAAGCCACAATTGAATATGCCTCGGCCACCCTTTCATGCAGTGCATTCCAGATCATAACCACTCGCAGTAGTTTATTCCTCATGTCGCCTTTGGTTCTTTTGCTGATCACTTTAAACCTGTGTCCTCTGGCTCTTGACCCGTCTGGCAATGACAACAGTTTCTCTCCATCTACTCTGTCTAGACATCTCATGATTTTGAATACCTCTATCAAATCTCCTCTCAAACTCACTGTTCTCAGGAAAACAACCCAGCTTCTCCAGTCTATTCAAGTAACTGAAGTCACTCATCCCTTGAACTATTCTAGTAAATCTCTTCTCTACTCTTTATAAGGCCTTCACATCCTTCTCAAAGTGCAATGCCCAGAATTGGACACATTACTCTAGTTGTGGCCAAATCAGTGTTCGACAGAAGTTGATCTTAACTACTGTGCTTTTGTATTCTCTGCCTCTATTTATGAAGTCCAGTATCTCGTTTGATTTTTTAACCACTTTCTCAAACTGTCCTGCTGCCTTCAATGATTTGTGCACATCTCCCCCCAGGTCTCTCCATCCTTCACTCCCTTTAGAATTGCACCTTTTTATTTTATTTTTTATCTTATTCTTCCTACCAAAATGTACCACTTTGCAGTTCTCTGTGTTAAATTGCATCTGCCATATGTTTGCCCATTGCACCAGCCTAAGTCCTTTTGAAGTCTATCACTATCCTCATTGTTCATTACACTTCCAAGTTTTGTGTCATCTGCAAATTTTGAAATAGCGCCCTGTACACCCAAGTCAAAGTCATTAATATATGTCACAAAAAGCAGTGGTACTGACCCTGAGAAACACCACTTATACCTTCCACCTGTCCATAAAACATTCACCACTCCTCTCGTTGCCTGTCACTCAGACAATTTTGTATCCATGCTGTCACTGCCACTTTTATTCCATGGGCTTCAAGTTTGCTGACAAGCCTATTATGGAACATTTTAGAAGTCTATATACACAACATCAATTGCATTGCTCTCATCAACCCTCTTTATTAACTGCTCAAAAAACTCAATCAAGTTGATTAAACACAATTTGCCTTTAACAAATCCATGCTGACTTTCCTTAAGTAATCCACACTTGTCCAAGTGACTGTTAACCTTGTCCCAGATTATTATTTCCAAAGGTTTCCCCACCACCGAGGTTAAATTGACTGGCCTGTAGTTGCTGTGTTTGTTCTTACATCCTTTTTTGAACAAGGTTGTAGCATTTGCAGTGCTCCAGTTTTCTGGTAATACTCCCATATCTAAGGAGGCTTGGAAGATTATAACCAGTACCTCAGCAATTTCCACCCTTTCTCCCCTCAACAACCTAGGATACATTCCATCCAGTCCTGGTGATTACCCACTTTAAGTACAGCCTGTCTTTCCATTACCTCCGCTTTATCAAATTTTAACCAATCCGATCTCTTTTACTGTGACTTTGGAAACATCTTCTTCCTTGGTAAAGACAGATGCAAAATACTCATTTAGTACCTCAGCCATGTCCACTGTCTCCATGTGTAGGTCTCCTCTTTGGTTTTTAATTGGCTCCACTCCTCCTCTGTCCTTGACCCCTCCAGGACATCCTCTCTCTCCAGAACTCTAATAATCTTCTTAATTAATACAGCTACCCCTTCTCCTTTCATTTCTTTCCTATCTTTACTGAACACCTTGGGCTGGATTTTGTTCTGAAGACGAAGGCCGCAGCGGTGGGCCGGAAGGTGGAGGAAGACCCCGCTTCGGTCCTCCATCAGACCCCCATTGCAATTACATGGGGGGCAGGGCAGGCAATTAATTGCCTGCCATCGGGAGCTCAGTCCCTTTAGGAGCTGCTGGCCAAGGATGTCGGAGACTCCGGGAGAGGTAAGTGGTGTCAGGGTCACCAGGGCCATTCAGGCAGGCCCCGGCGACATGGGATGTTTAGTGAGGGTGGGGGATATTCCTGGAGGGTGGCAATTGCTGCTGGGGGGCCTTTCGGCTCCCTGGATTGCCCCCAAAGGAGGGTCGCCCCACACGACTCCACTAGGAGGCTGACAGGTTTTTTTCTGGTTGGTGTCTCCCTGTGGTAGTGGGCCCCTGCACCTTCCGTTAAATTGAGGCAAATGTGGGAAGAGGCCCTTAAGTGGTCATTAATTGGCCACTTAAGGGCCTCAATTGGCCTGGGGCGGGAAGGCCGTCCTCAGCCATCACTGCCCCTGACTAAATTGGAAGGCGTAGGGAAGGTGACGGGCACTCTGCAACCCCCCTGCCTTCAACAGTTTTATGGAGTCCCACGGCCTCCATTCCCATCCCAAGGGAACGGAATTCAGTCTCTTGTGTCCAGAAATAGTTAGAACCCAATCATGCCTTTTCTGGAGCTGAGTCTGCATTATCACCACATCATATTTGTGCCTGCAGCTCACCAGCCTTATCTACCATGCTTCACAAGTTTACATGCATTGCAAATCCATTTAAACCTGCCTGTATTCTCTCTTAGTCTGATCCAACCTAATACCATACTATTTCTTACTCCAGTGCTATCTCGCTCTCCCAATTCTTTGTACACCTTGTTTCCTCTACTCTTAGTTCTCCCAATATCTTGAAAATTTCAATCAAATCACCCCGAGCCTTCCAAATTCTAGGGAAAACAATTCTAATTTGTGTAATCTCCCCTTGTAATTTAACCCTTGGAGTCCCGGTATCATTCTGGTGAATCTACGCTGCACTCCCCCCAAAGCTAATATAGCCTTCCCAATGTGTGGTGCATTACTCCAGGTGTGACCAGAAATTTGTATAGCTCTAGCATAACTTCTACTCCTTTGTATTCTAGCCATCTAGATATAAAGGCCAGCATTCCATTAACCTCTTTGATTATTTTCTGTACCTGTCCATGACATTTTAATTATCTATGTACATGGACCCCAAGCAGAGAATTTTATGTTTTCCCCCACAGCGGGTTTGGAGGCAGGAAGAGCATAAAATTGGGTGTGATGGTGATGGGTGTGGTTCCCGCCATCATCCCACATCTGCCAAAATTTAATCTGGGGCGGGAAGGCCTGTGAGCGGCCTTCCTCGCTACCACCCCCCAACCCCACCCACTCTGCCAACTGAGGCCATTAACTGGGCAATTAACCCCCAATTATGGCTCTCTTCCCACCGCAGCCACAATTAGTTGTGCGGCCGGCAGCCCTGGCACTGCACAGGAAACACGGCACAGAAAACCATGCGGGCTACTTCCCTGCTCCAGGGGATGGAGGTTGCCTTGTTAAAAGGCACTCGGTGCCTGAACAAGGGACCCAGCATCTGGAAGGGGATCCTGCTGAGGGCCACACCTTAGCCGTTGCTGCCCTCCCCACCAACCCCCCTTCCGTGGCCACCACTTTGCAAGACCCCTCCCTCCCTGACTTACTTGAGGCAGGGGTCCAGTGACGCTCCTTGGACTCCTAGGTGCAGCTGCAGCACCAGCCACTGCCTCCACGGTGGCACTTCAGCTGCTGGCCGCTAATTAGCCAGCAGCTCTGCAAGAGAGGGACTTCCAGCAACGTGGATGGCCCACCACTATCCATTTATGTGCCTGATTGGCACTTAATTCGGTGACCATTCCATTGAAGAGGCGACGTGAGGATCTCGGCGTCAGTTCCTCCCTACGTCAAGACTCCGAACGCCAGGATAAAATACCCCTTCAAGTCTCTTTTGACCTTTTTATTTTATTTATTCATAGTATGTAAGCATCGCTGACTAAGCCAGCATTTGTTTCCCATCCCTAATTGCCCTTGAGAAGGTGGTGGTGAGCTACCTTCTTGAACCGCTGCAGTCTATGTGGTGTGGATACACCCACAGTACTGTTAGGAAGCAGGTTCCATGATTTTGACCCAGCGACAGTGAAGGAACAGCAATATAGTTCCAAGTCAGAATGGTGTGTGGCTTGGAGAGGAACTTGCAGGTGCTGGTGCCCTTGTCCTTCTAGGTGGTAGCGACCTTGGGTTTGGAAGATGCTATTGAAGGAAACGTGGTAATTTGCTGCAGTGCACCAGTGTTGGAGGGAGTGAATGCTTAAGGTGGTAGGTAGATAGTGACAAGCTTCTTGAGTGTTGTTGGAGCTGCACTTATCTAAGCAAGTGGAGAATATTCCATTACACTCCTGACTTGTGCCTTGCCGATAGTGGACAGGCTTTGGGAAATCAGAAAATGAGTTACTTGTGTCATCAGAATTTTGAGTTTTTAAAATAAAACAAGAGGTCTGTTGCCTTTAAGACTGAGGGAAAGGACTTTCTGTGAACATTGACTGCAGAGACTTGTGGTATTTGAAGTGCAGGCTGCAAGGCAATTCATATCCAAGCAACTAGAAAGTTTTACGGCTATCTTGTGACTAGGTTGTTTATTGAAAAGTTAGTTTCCCTTTTGTTTTGTTCAGTTACTGCTGAAGACTGGCCAACAATACAGCCCAGAAAACTCTTTCTCTTGAAAAATAATTCCTGTATCAAGTAAAATTCTAATTTCTTCATGAAGTTAAAAGAACTTTGAAGGAGTTGCAAATCTAATGTATGCTAGCTAAAACCCTTATTGCTGTTTGTGCCTGAAGAGAAAGGAAAAGACCCAGGGAAAGAGGAATTGCAGCTTTTTGCAGAGAAAGGCTCCTTTGATGAGAGGAATCCTGCACTGTTGAAGGCAGTAAAATTCCTATTGTCTCCAGTCTCTCAAAAATCTGTCTCAAGTGTGAGTCCAGTGGCAACTGAAAGCTGATCCCTTTGATGCAGTTTGTACCCAGTGACCAAAATCACCTCAGGCATCAAAGCTCCTTTGGAACCTTCCCAACCACTCACCATTCAACCTCATTTTAGTCAAGAAGCATCTCATAGATGTAGTAAACCAGGAGTTTGACAGGTAATACAAAGTGGTATTAATAAGTAATTGTCGATGGGGTATATGGATTTTTTTGCCACCATTTGCTTAATGTTTTTCTGCAAAGTAAGCTCTAAGTTAATTTCTGATTATACTTGCAAATTGTTAGGAGTTGAATGACGGCAGGGGAATCTGTAGACTTCTGCCTTATGAAAAAAATAGACTGGGGTATTTGGCATTTGAAAGCTTTGCGGCATTGGATAAGAAACAGATAAGTCTGAAATTTCTTTATTTGAAGCGGCATCTTCAATTAATTGCAAACTCTGTGCTGTAAGTTGTGTTATCTTTTCTCTATCTGGGAGTGTGGAATTCAAGACACAAACAGATTAGCCATGATCTTATTGAATGGTGGAGAAGGCTAGAGGGGCCGAATGGCCTACTTCTGCTCCTAATTCATATGTTTGTATGGTGGCTATATCTATTCCTTGTCCTCTCCATCATTTTCAAATTTCTCCCATTATGGAGACAGAAGTACTTCCTTGCTGTGTTCATCATTATCTCCTTCAGTCTCTGGAAACAGCAAGATTTTCCATAGTGCAATGCTAAGCAGTACACAGCAAGCAGAAATTATCTGCAGATAGTCACTGGGCTGTATTTTTCTCCAGGTTTCTCCAGGCATCTAATCCAAGCTTATAGTCCGTTCTATGACACTTCTTGTCATGCAATGAGCCTCATTACATAGTTGACTGTGTCTGTCTGGGGCAGCCTCACTGGCATCATAAACCATGACTGCAGGAGATAACCTTAATCAACAATTAACCATCCTGATATATGAGTCACGAGGGCTGGTATGGTAGAATGTTGTGTGTTACAAATTCCAACACTATTATCTAGGTAGCAGATACTCACTTGCAGAATAAGGAGATTGGCATTATATTATTGCTGGATATTAATGGAATAAAAGCCTTTCTGGTTCATAAAATTAAGGAGGCTGTCATATAGGGCTTTGAGATTCACACGCATTCCATCAATTGTTCCTTTCACCCATGAGAACCATGTCAGTCTGTAGAACTGGATAGCTTACGCTCTCCTGCTTTCTCTGGTTGTATTGGGAAGGATAGGAATAGAGTGGCCCTCCTATATAAATCATCTGTCTTTCTTACTACAATGGTGAATAACCCCCTGATTAATGTGGTTATGGTCACTCAATGTTGTCTGGAAGAATCCAGTGGTGAAATAATTCAAAACAATGATGACCTTGACTGCTATGGACAGTGCTGTTCTTATGGCGGATATGGACTGCATATCTTCAACCAGCAATTAATATATCTTTGCAATAGCTTCTGAGGAGGAAGTTCAGCCTTCTGAAAGTAAGACCTTCTTGACCCATAAACCCTAGTGAGTGGGCATCTTCATGTAGGAAAAAAATGTCTTCAGTGATGCTGTACAGTAAGCCTCTTCCAATCCCTCATTCTTTTCCTTTTCAAGACATAAGAATTGGGGGATTCTCATTGGGGAATCAATTCAAAGCTATGGGGGGAATTTTAACCTGTGAAGATGGATGGGTTTCTGTGCAGGCATCAGACTAAGACAGCTGAAACTGCTGGTATGCCATAAAACTGGCAGGAACCCACCAGCGTCTGCCTTTAAACTGTGTTAATTCTTCAACACATAGGAAACTCCCGTGGGAAGGCAGGTTTTCTGTTTAAATATATAAAATGACCATTAACTGCTGATTTAACCTAGGATTGTAACTTGATTCGGTCAAACGAATTCCTGGGCTTCACGGAACTTGCTAAAGAAAACCAGGTGAGAAGACAATGGGAATTGACAGAAATTGAGATGCTTTAAGTACTAAGATCTGACATCTGCTTCCTCGCCTAAATGAAAGGCTTGTGTCCACATTACATATTCTGAGTGTGCTTTCACTACTTTGGAGGTGATTTTGAATGCTTTGGAGGTCTTGGAGATTTTTTTGTTTTTGTTCTGCACTTCACAGCTGTCAGCCTTCTCAGCAGCATGAGAGTTGCTGATCCAGCTCTACCTTGGTCCTCGGATGAAGATCAAGAGGAGTAGCAGCAGTAACTGCCTACTGCTTTGCAGGACCGAGATCCAGCTCGCAGGGAGTGACACCCACAAAAAAGGATATAGTGTCAGAGGATTAGCATTCTGGACATGACTGAGCACCAGTGCCTGAGGAGGCACAAATTTTCCCATCAGGTGGTTGATGACATTTGGGGCTGCATTTTAAGAGTCCACTGCCGAAGTAGGAGGTGGAAATCAAAAAAAATTTGGCCCGCCCGCACGGGTGCCACGTCACGGAGCCGCCGCGATTTCAAAAGCGGCGATTCATTAGCATGGCTGTGGGGCCCGACCCCCGCGATCATGCGGAGGGGGCGGGCGAGCTGCCAGGGGCAACAGTGTCCGGTGCCAATGCGCAGGTGCTGGCACCATTTCTAATGGGCTTACAGCCCTTAATGGACATGTAAAAATTAAAGGGCCAGGTAAGTTATATTGCAACAAAACAGAATTACATGATCTATGAATACATTTTCCTACACCCACCCCCCAATGGCATAGTCAGACATTTGTGCCCTTTGCCACCCACCCCACCCCACCCCCCAGAATGCAAATCATGAAAATTTGCCCTTTCTCCCTCCAAAGTTCGGCAACTTTGCCCTTTGCACCTTCCCATCACCTCTCGACCAATCCACATTGTTTTAACTTCGCTCCTCCCCTCCCACTCAGAGAAAAAAATCCTCCTCCACCTTCCACACAGGTGTCACACCACATTTCCCCAAACAGGGATTCAAAGGCACAGCATTGTCGGCTGCCCGAATGAAGATTGGTGCGGCGATTTAGGAAGCAATGGGACCCTCATTAAATCAGGTATGTAAATTAGTTTACATATTGAAATGGGGGTCCCGTTGCCGAGCGGCGGAGCGGCTGCCATGACGCCTCGTCGCCGCTGGCGAGATCGGCATGGGGCCTAGCGTCGTCAGGGCCATTGGTGGGCCTCTGCCACACCAATCTTCATTGCCCCACCACCAAGGTTCCCAACAGTAGAGGGGCTTTAAAATCCAGCCCACGCAGCCTCCTGGAAAAAAGCCTTCTTCCAAGTGGCCCAAGTAAGCAAACATTGCCAGTGATGGTTAAGGTCATCATAGCCCTTAACTTAATTGCCTCTGACTCCTTCCAGGGAATCTGCTGGTGATATTTTCTGAATCTCACAATCTGCTGTCCACAAGAACATCTTACAAATAACTGATGCCATGTTTGCCAGGGCTGGCACTTATGTGCACTTCGCTACTGATGGGACCAGTTAGGTGCTTTGATTTGATGCTCTGACTGGATTCCCACATGTACAGGGAATCATAGGTTGCACATGTGTTAGGCGTGTTCATCAACCAAAAGGGATTCCACTCCTTCAATGCTCAGCAAGTCTGC
The DNA here is from genome assembly GCF_036365525.1 of Heterodontus francisci. NCBI lineage: Eukaryota > Metazoa > Chordata > Chondrichthyes > Heterodontiformes > Heterodontidae > Heterodontus > Heterodontus francisci. The sequence goes on from NC_090375.1 coordinate 46,709,411, forward strand.
AACCATCAAAAGGTCATCATGCATAGCTGTGCAAGATTTCCAGGGAGCTCCCATGATGTTCTTATCCTGCACCAGTCAATCTCTCTCAAATATTCACACCTCAAAGCAAAGTCGGCAGATGGCTCCTTGGAAACAAGGGCTATCCTCTGAAGATGTGGCTTATAAAACCTGTGAAGAGCCCAAGCACTGACACCCAGAAAATGTATAAAAGAAGCCACATGAGCACTAGAGTTGTGATTGAGTGAGTTATTGGGATACTGAAAATGCAATTCAGGTGCCCGGACAGATCTGGGGGTGCCCTTCAACAGGCATCAGTCAGTGTTTCCAGTATGGTAGTGGTCTGCTGTACCTTGCATAATATTATGTGCCAGCGAGTTTGGGATCTTCAGGAGGAGGAGGATGATGAACACTCTGCATCTTCAGAGGAGGAGGAGGAGCAGGAAGAACAGAAGGAGTAGAAGGAGGAGGCAGGGCCTGATGTGGTGAGGGCACCTGCAGCCGCACACTTAACTGCCAGGGATACCCGGGATGGATTGATTTAGGCACGCTTCAGTTAACCTGAGGAAGTGCAACCATCTGACACACCAATTCTGAACCCACTGTGCCCCTCCAGCACAAAGAAATCCCACAATCAATAATTCATCCCTTTCACAGACACCCATTGCTTGTCTTTAAGGCTTGTCATACCATTCTTCAAAATGCAGAAGACCACTTGGCAGGTGCCTTGCAAACATGGGGAGGACAATGGAGCTTCAAAATAAATGTTATGGTTCATGTGACAATGTAACACCGTTTTAAGCACTGAATTGAATACCATTGTGCAACTACAAATCTTTTCTTTACCTTTTGCTACTACTCTCACATGGTGCAACCCCTGTGGCTTCAGCAGAGCTAGAGATGTGATGGAATATAGGTATAATAGTCTTAATTAGGTAGCATTTAGATATAGTTAGTATATTATACCTTTTAGAATTAAAGATTGAATAAATGGTCACTTTTCAAGACTCACTGACATTCCCCTTTAAGAAGGTAGAGTTAAAAATTACAAGGTCCCTGGTAGAATGGAATCTCTGTTGCCAGGGATTTGGAGGAAAAACACAGACATTGAAATATCCTGTGTGACATCAGTAAAACGTAGCCATAAATTTAATTAATTGATGGTATTGGTAAATGAAGGCAGATTGACCCACAAAGAAGGTTCAACCTACCATAAAACACAATTATAGATAATAAAACAATAAAATGGACTTACAGGAACAAGAGATCAAGTAAACACAATTATAAACATTTTGACCAGATAAATGCTCACAACTTGAAGAGCAGGGGAATTCCAGTAAAACATTAAGTGGAGATGTTAGTTAATGATACTCCCAAATATGGATTTTGAAAGCAAGAAAAACACACACAGAAAGGTAACACTTATTGCCTAAAATGTCATATGACACCATAGAAACAGCGTAAACTTGTGGCTATCTTGAAGCGAAAATTAGAATTATTGAATTCCTCAAACAATGCTTCTCATCCCATGGTTTACTCGGGGAATTTAAGGTTAAAGTTTACTTAAATTTTGATGGATATTCTAAGATATTTTGCTGTAACGTTAGCAAAGTTAAACTTTTGGATCCTATGTTAGAAATAAGATTATGTGTTACATCTCTTAGTAATATTTGATATTGTGATATACTTATCCACTTAAAAGTGTATTGCATGTTAAATTCTTTAATAAATATATATGTTAATAAATCGTCTCATGTAGCATTCTGTATACAACTACAAGAACCCCCTCTCTGTGTCTCTTTAAGTGGAGAGATACATATTGAAGAGAGTTTCCCAGACCCTTATAATATCTGGGATATTTATGACTTAGCCATAATGATTGAAAATAGGCTCGGAGGGCGGAGTTCCAGAGCGGTAAGTATAAAACACTTATCTCGGGGATTCTCGGAGCAGACTCGGAGGGCGGAGTTCCAGAGCGGTAAGTATAAAAAACTTACCTCGGGGATTCTCGGAGCAGACTCGGAGGGCGGAGTTCCAGAGCGGTAAGTATAAAAAACTTACCTCGGGGATTCTCGGAGCAGACTCGGAGAGCGGAGTTCCAGAGCAGTAAGTATAAAAAACTTACCTCGGGGATTCTCGGAGTAGACTCGGAGAGCAGAGTTCTAGAGCGGTAAGTATAAAAACTTACCTCGGGGATTCTCGGAGCAGACTCGGAGAGCGGAGTTCCAGAGCGGTAAGTATAAAAAACTTACCTCGGGGATTCTCGGAGCAGACTCGGAGGACGGAGTTCCAGAGCGGTAAGTTACCTTGGGTGGGAAAAAAAAACCTGAAAAAGTGACGTCACAGGAAAGCTGTGACCGGATTGGCTGGTAGGGAATCTGTACCGAATTTGAAAATAAAACTGATAAGAATTGATTAAAACACTAATTAACCAATTAATAAGTAGAGTAACTAAACCAGAGGGAGGAGATTACTGTATTTAGACAGCATTTAATATTTATTGTAGAAATCTAGCACTAGGGACCACATAGGGAAGTGTATCATAATTTAGTAAGGATTTAATAAGTATTTATTTATTTTATATCAATTAACTAATAAGTGATAGAAATGACAGTTAGAGGGGTGAAGTGCTTCACCTGTGAGATGTGGGAAGTCCGTGACGCTTCCAGCGTTCCGGGCGACTACATCTGCAGGAAGTGTACCCAGTTGCAGCTCCTCACAGACCGCATGGATCGGTTGGAGCAGCAACTGGATGCACTTAGGAGCAAACAGGTGGTGGAAAGCATCATAGACAGGAGTTTTAGAGAAGTGGTTACACCCAAGGTGCAGGCAGATAGATGGGTGACCGCTAGAAGGGGCAGGCAGTCAGTGCAGGAATCCCCTGTGGCTATCCCCCTCTCGAACAAGTATACCGTTTTGGATACTGTTGGGGGGGATGGCCTATCAGGGGAAAACAGCAGCAGCCAGAGCAGTGGCACCACGGCTGGCACTGTTGTTCAGCAGGGAGGGACAAAGCGCAGAAGAGCAATAGTTATAGGGGACTCAATTGTCAGGGGCACAGATGGGCGCTTCTGTGGACGTGAAAGAGACTCCAGGAAGGTATGTTGCCTCCCTGGTGCCAGGGTCAAGGATATCTCTGAACGGACAGAGGGCATTCTGAAGGGGGAGGGTGAACAGCCAGAGGTTGTGGTACACATCGGTACCAATGACATAGGCAGGAAGAGTGATGAGGTCCTGCAGGGGGAGTTTAGGGAGTTAGGTAGTAAGTTAAAAAAACAGGACCTCTAGGGTTGTGATCTCAGGATTACTCCCTGTGCCACATGCCAGTGAGGCTAGAAATAGGAAGATAGTACAGCTAAACACGTGGCTGAGCAGCTGGTGTAGAAGGGAGGGTTTCAGATATCTGGACCATTGGGCTCTCTTCGGGGACAGATGGGACCTGTACAAGAAGGATGGGTTGCATCTAAACTGGAAGGGCACTAATATCTTGGCTGCAAGGTTTGCTAGCGTCACTCTGGAGGGTTTAAACTAGTGTGGCAGGGGGGTGGGAACCAGAGCAGTAGGACAGCTAGTGAAATAAATGAGGAGGACATAGTAAATAAGGCCAGTAGGACTAAGAGGAAGAGCAGGCAGGGAGATGTTGCTGAGCACAGCGGGACTGGTGGTCTGAAGTGCATTTGTTTCAATGCAAGAAGTATAACAGGTAAGGTAGATGAACTTAGAACTTGGATTAGTACTTGGAAATATGATGTTGTTGTTATTACAGAGACTTGGTTGAGGGAAGGACAGGATTAGCAGCTAAATGTTCCAGGCTTTAGAAGCTTCAGGCGGGATAGAGGGGGATGTAAAAGGGGTGGGGGAGTTGCATTACTTGTTAAGGAGAATATCACAGCTGTACTGCGGGAGGACACCTCAGAGGGGTCATTCAGCGAGGCAATATGGGTGGAGCTCAGGAAAAGGAAGGGTGCGGTCACGATGTTGAGGGTTTACTACAGGCCTCCCAACAGCCAGCGGGAGGTAGAGGAGCAGATATGTAGACAGATTTTGGAAAGATGTAAAGGTAACAGGGTTGTAGTGGTGGGTGATTTTAACTTCCCCAATATAGACTGGGACTCACTTAGTGCTAGGGGCTTGGATGGGGCAGAATTTGTGAGGAGCATCCAGGAGGGCTTCTTGAAACAGTATGTAGATAGTCCAACTAGGGATGGGGCCATTCTGGACCTGGTATTGGGGAATGAGCCCGGCCAGGTGGTCGAAGTTTCAGTGGCGGAGCATTTCGGGAGCAGTGACCATAATTCCATAAGTTTTAAGGTACTTGTGGATAAGGATAAGAGTAGTCCTCAGGTGAAGGTGCTAAATTGGGGGAAGGCTAATTGGAACAATATTAGGCAGGAACTGAAGAATTTAGATTGGGGGCGGCTGTTTGAGGGTAAATGAACTTCTGACATGTGGGAGTCTTTCAAACGTCAGCTGATTAGAATCCAGGACCAGCATGTCCCTGTGAGAAAGAAAGACAAGTTTGGCAAGTTTCGGGAAGCTTGGATAACACGGGATATTGTGAGCCTAGTCAAAAAGAAAAAGGAAACATTTGTAAGGGCTGGAAGGCTAGGAACAGATGAAGCACTTGAGGAATATAAAGACAGTAGGAAGGAACTTAAGCAAGGAGTTAGGAGGGCTAAAAGGGGTCATGAAAAGTCATTGGCAAACAGGATTAAGAAAAATCCCAAGGCTTTTTATACATATATAAAGAGCCCTCAAATCTAAATCGGGGGACATAATCACTGACCAACGCAAACAGATGGACCGCTGGGTTGAGCACTACCTAGAACTGTACTCCAGGGAGAATGCTGTCACTGAGACTGCCCTCAATGCAGCCCAGCCTCTACCAGTCATGGATGAGCTGGACATACAGCCAACCAAATCGGAACTCAGTGATGCCATTGATTCCCTAGCCAGCGGAAAAGCCCCTGGGAAGGACAGCATTACCCCTGAAATAATCAAGAGTGCCAAGCCTGCTATACTCTCAGCACTACATGAACTGCTATGCCTGTGCTGGGACGAGGGAGCAGTACCCCAGGACATGCGCGATGCCAACATCATCACCCTCTATAAAAACAAAGGTGACCGCGGTGACTGCAACAACTACCGTGGAATCTCCCTGCTCAGCATAGTGGGGAAAGTCTTTGCTCGAGTCGCTCTGAACAGGCTCCAGAAGCTGGCCGAGCGCGTCTACCCTGAGGCACAGTGTGGCTTTCGTGCAGAGAGATCGACTATTGACATGCTGTTCTCCCTTCGTCAGATACAGGAGAAATGCCGTGAACAACAGATGCCCCTCTACATTGCTTTCATTGATCTCACCAAAGCCTTTGACCTCGTCAGCAGACGTGGTCTCTTCAGACTACTAGAAAAGATCGGATGTCCACCAAAGCTACTAAGTATCATCACCTCATTCCATGACAATATGAAAGGCACAATTCAACATGGTGGCTCCTCATCAGAGCCCTTTCCTATCCTGAGTGGTGTGAAACAGGGCTGTGTTCTCGCACCCACACTTTTTGGGATTTTCTTCTCCCTGCTGCTTTCACATGCGTTCAAATCCTCTGAAGAAGGAATTTTCCTCCACACAAGATCAGGGGGCAGGTTGTTCAACCTTGCCCGTCTAAGAGCGAAGTCCAAAGTACGGAAAGTCCTCATCAGAGAACTCCTCTTTGCTGACGATGCTGCTTTAACATCTCACACTGAAGAATGCCTGCAGAGTCTCATCGACAGGTTTGCGTCTGCCTGCAATGAATTTGGCCTAACCATCAGCCTCAAGAAAACGAACATCATGGGGCAGGATGTCAGAAATGCTCCATCCATCAATATTGGCGACCACGCTCTGGAAGTGGTTCAAGAGTTCACCTACCTAGGCTCAACTATCACCAGTAACCTGTCTCTAGATGCAGAAATCAACAAGCGCATGGGTAAGGCTTCCACTGCTATGTTCAGACTGGCCAAGAGAGTGTGGGAAAATGGCGCACTGACACGGAACACAAAAGTCCGAGTGTATCAGGCCTGTGTCCTCAGTACCTTGCTCTACGGCAGCGAGGCCTGGACAACGTATGCCAGCCAAGAGCGACGTCTCAATTCATTCCATCTTCGCTGCCTTCGGAGAATACTTGGCATCAGGTGGCAGGACTATATCTCCAACACAGAAGTCCTTGAAGCGGCCAACATCCCCAGCTTATACACACTACTGAGTCAGCGGCGCTTGAGATGGCTTGGCCATGTGAGCCGCATGGAAGATGGCAGGATCCCCAAAGACACATTGTACAGCGAGCTCGCCACTGGTATCAGACCCACCGGCCGTCCATGTCTCCGTTATAAAGACGTCTGCAAACGCGACATGAAATCGTGTGACATTGATCACAAGTCGTGGGAGTCAGTTGCCAGCATTCGCCAGAGCTGGCGGGCAGCCATAAAGACAGGGCTAAATTGTGGCGAGTCGAAGAGACTTAGTAGTTGGCAGGAAAAAAGACAGAGGCGCAAGGGGAGAGCCAACTGTGCAACAGCCCCAACAAACAAATTTCTCTGCAGCACCTGTGGAAGAGCCTGTCACTCCAGAATTGGCCTTTATAGCCACTCCAGGCGCTGCTTCACAAACCACTGACCACCTCCAGGCGCGTATCCATTGTCTCTCGAGATAAGGAGGCCCAAAAGAAGAAAGAAGATAAAGAGCAAGAGGGTAACCAGGGAAAGGGTTGGCCCACTCAAGGACAGAGATGGGAATCTAAGCGTGGAGCCAGAGAAAATGGGCAAGGTGCTAAATGAGTACTTTGCATCAGTATTCACCAAGGAGAAGGACTTGGTGGATGATGAGCCTAGGGAAGGGAGTGCAGATAGTCTCAGTCATCTCATTATCAAAAAGGAGGAGGTGCTGGGTGTCTTGCAAAGCATTCAGGTAGATAAGTCCCCAGGGCCTGATGGGATCGACCCTAGAATACTGAGGGAGGCAAGGGAAGAAATGGCTGGGGGCTTGACAGAAATCTTTGCATCCTCATTGGCTACAGGTGAGGTCCCAGAGGACTGGAGAATAGCCAATGTTGTTCCTTTGTTTAAGAAGGGTGGCAAGGATAATCCAGGAAATTATAGGCCGGTGAGCCTTACGTCAGTGGTAGGGAAACTATTAGAGAGGATTCTTCGGGACAGGATTTACTCCCATTTGGAAACAAACAAACTTATTAGCGAGAGACAGCATGGTTTTGTGAAGGGGAGGTCCTGTCTTACTAATTTGATTGAGTTTTTGAGGAAGTGACGAAGATGATTGATGAGGGAAGGGCAGTGGATGTTGTCTATCTGGACTTTAGTAAAGCCTTTTGACAAGGTCCCGCATGGCAGACTGGTGCAAAAGGTGAAGTCATATGGGATCAGAGGTGAGCTGGCAAGATGGATACAGAACTGGCTCAGTCACAGAAGACAGAGGGTAACAGTGGATGGGTGTTTTTCTGAATGGAGGAATGTGACTAGTGGTGTTCCGCAGGGATCAGTGCTGGGACCTTTGCTGTTTGTAGTATATATAAATGATTTGGAGGAAAATGTAGCTGGTCTGATTAGTAAGTTTGCGGATGACACAAAGGTTGGTGGAGTTGCGGATAATGATGAGGATTGTCAGAGGATACAGCAGGATATAGATCGGTTGGAGACTTGGGCGGAGAAATGGCAGATGGAGTTTAATCCGGACAAATGTGAGATAATGCATTTTGGAAGGTCTAATGCAGGTGAGAGGTATACAGTAAATGGCAGAGCCCTTAGGAGTATTGACAGGCAGAGAGATCTGGGCGTACAGGTCCACAGGTCACTGAAAGTGGCAACGCAGGTGGATAAGGTAGTCAAGAAGGCATACGGCATGCTTGCCTTCATCGGTCGGGGCATAGAGTATAAAAATTGGCAAGTCATGTTGCAGCTGTACAGAACCTTAGTTAGGCCACACTACCAGAAGGATGTGGAGGCTTTGGAGAGGGTACAGAGGAGGTTTACCAGGATATTGCCTGGTCTGGAGGGCATTAGCTATGAGCAGAGGTTGGAAAAACTCGGATTGTTTTCACTGGAACGACGGAGGTGGAGGGGCGACATGATAGAGGTTTGCAAAGTTATGAGCGGCATGGACAGAGTGGATAGTCAGAAGCTTTTTCCCAGGGTGGAAGAGTCAGTTACTAGGGGACATAGGTTTAAGGTGCGAGGGGCAAAGTTTAGAGGGGATGTGCGAGGCAAGTTTTTTACACAGAGGGTGGTGAGTGCCTGGAACCTGCTGCCAGGGGAGGTGGTGGAAGCAGATACGATAGCGACGTTTAAGAGACATCTTGACAAATATATGAATAGGAAGGGAATAGAGGGATATGGGTCCTGGAAGTGCAGAAGGTGTTAGTTTCGGCAGGCATCAAGATCGGTGCAGGCTTGGAGGGCCGAATGGTCTGTTCCTGTGCTGTACTGTTCTTTGTTCTTTGCTATCCGAAAGATGATAATATTCTCTGTTAGTTTTCTTTCTTTGAGGGAAAGCCAGTTTAATTCTTTGGACCCAAATAAGTGTCTATAAGAATTTGTCTGGTTTGAACTTAATTAAAGGAGAATCATAGGGATGTACTCCTGATTTGGTTTAGTCCCTATAAGGGGTTAAAGTCATAAATCACTCCAGAGGCAGGCTACTCAAAGCTGTCAGATCAGACGTTCTTGGCTCAAAAGAACACAAGAAATAGGAACAGGAGTAGACCATATGACACATCGAACCTGCTGTGCCATTCAGTACTATCATGGCTGATCTTAAGCTTCAACCCCACTTTCCTGCCTGCTCACCATATCCCTTGGTTCCCTGACAGACCAAAAATCTGTCTATCCCAGCCTTAAATGTATTCAAGGATGAATCAGCCACAACCCTCTGGGGTATAGAATTCCAATTGCAGTCCTAAATGATCAGCAGCTTATCCTGAGACTATGCCGCGTGTTTTAGATTCCCCGACCAGCAGAAACAATCTCTCACTCTCTACCCTATCCAGCCCCTTCAGAATCATGTATGTTTCAATGAGATCACTTTTCATTCTTCTAAACTCCAGAAAATATAGACCTAATTTACACAGCCTCTCATCATAAGACAACCCTCCCCCTCTAGGACCAATTTAGTGAACCTTCGCTGTACTGCCTCCAATGCAAGTATATCCTTTCTTAAATGTGGAGACCAAAACTGTGCACAGTACTCCAGGTGTGGTCTTACAAAAACCCTATACAATTGCAGCAAGACTTCTTTATTCCTGTCCTTCAATCCCTTGCAATAAAGGCCAACATGTCGTTTGCCTTCCTAATTGCTTGCTATACCGGCATGTTAACTATCTGCATTCCTTGTACAAGCACACCCAAGTCCCTTTGAACATCAACTCTTAGAAGTTTCACACCTTTTAAAAAAAAATCTGCTTTTCTATTCTTATGATGAAAGTGAATAACTTCGCAGTTCCCTATTTTATACTTCATCAGCCATCTTGTTGCCCACTCACTTAACCTGTCTATATATCTTTGCAGCCACTCTGTGTCCTCCCCACAGCTTACCTTTCCAGCTAGCTTTGTATCATCAGCAAACTTAAATACATTACTCTCTCTCTCTTCATCTAAATCATTGATATAGATTATAAATAGCTGAGGCCCCAGCACTGATCCTTGCGGCCCTCCACTATTCACTGCCTGCCAACTTGAAAATGCCCCGTTTATGCCCACACTTTGCTTCCTGTCTGTTAACCAATCCTCTTTCCATGCTAATATATTATCCCTAACTCCATGAGCCCTTATCCTGCCAATGAATCTTTTGCATGACACCTTATGGAATGCTTTTTAGAAATCCAGATATACTACATCTACTGGTTTCCCTTTATCTACCCTTTATCCCTTTATCTAGTTACATCCTCAAAAAACTCTAATATTTGTCAAACAGGATTTCCCTTGAGTAATACCATCTTGACTTGTTCTAATTATACTGTGCTTTTCTAAGTGCATTGTTAAGACTTCCTTAATAATAGATTCTAGCATTTTCCCCAATTGACTGATGTTAAGCTAACTGGCCTGTAGTTCCCTATTTGGTCTCTCCCTCCTTTCTAGAAAAGCTGTGTAACATTTGCCAACTTCCAATCTGATGGGGCCATTCCCGAATCTAAGGAATTTTGGAAAATCGTAGCTAGTGCATCCACTATCTATGAATGTTTTGAAAGGATGGTTGGACAACATTTGTGAAGGGCCACCACGAGGGGTGGGTGTGGCATTGCAATAATAGGAGGGTGAGTGTCACTGGTGGCTGGTCAGATGGGGTTGTGAGGAGGTGCCTTGAGAGAGAGGGATGGGTGCACCTGCAAGGTTTATTGCTATGAGGAATGATGTGCAAGAAGAGGCTGGGGAAGGCAGAGTGAGGGACTTTATACTTGAATCTGCCGTGCCACTCACCTTTCCTGCCATGACCAGTTCATTAAACCTCTTGCAGCACTGTGCCCAGGAACAAGGCACCATACTCCTGTTGCTCATCTCCTTGGCCACTTCTAACCACGCCTGCTCATTGGCAGACTTCTTCTCCTGTCCACGGGGAAAAGAGTCCACCTGTGAAACCTTATGGTTCGCAGCATTATCTCCGGCAACACATTGCTGAAGTGTTGTGCTGCCTTGTCATGTTCAGCCTCCATCAGTGCATGTTCTGTCTCTGTTAAAACACATCTACAGTACTTCAATTCTGACCCTTACAGAGTCCCTTTAAATACTGGAGCTGAAATAGACTACTGCGGGTCATCATCATGCCCACTCACTCTAATTGGTCGGGAAACCTGGAAATCAGATGCAAATGCAGTGGCTGAGTCAAAAAGCCACTCAAAAATGTGTTGTTGTAACTGAAACAAAGACAGAAAATGCTGGAATTACTCAGCAGGTCAGGCAGCATCTATGGAGAGAAAAATAGAGTTAACGTTTCAGGTCCGTGACCTTTCATCAATAACTTATGGTTTCCTGGCGTGCTGCCAGCCTCCCCCGCTTCAAGCAGATCAGAAAGTTAAAATTCAGCCCATACTGTTTGTAGATCTGAAGCTAATAGGAAGAAAAGTCATGACAGAACCTCCGAAGTATTAAAAAGATCGATATGAAGGCAAAGTAATCCCAACCTTCAGTTGCAGCAAATAAAATTGCCTCCTGAATGCAGTATCATCTTGCCACTTATACACAACACCAAGAGGAAGCTTCAGGCTCAAAGATCTGTTTTCGTTAACAGGGAAATGCATATTTTACAAAAGTTTGAGTCCAGGTTATTCAGGCTTTCAGCGAATTTTTATCTCACCAAAGTAAACATCAGGGGCAGGATTTTGGTGCCGTGGTAGAGACCTGGGGGCAGGAATGAAGGCCAGCAGGTAACTTGTTAACTCAATTATGGCATTAATCAGAGGCCGACTGGAATTTTCCAGTTGGCCTGCGTGTCATGTGTGGCGTCGGAAGCATGGTAGATGCCTAGAGACAGCCTGCCGCTCGCAGACAGGGCTGGGCCAGTGCTCATGATCACTTTGAGGACCCCTGGCAGCCACCATACCTACTTGGCCATAGCTGTGGCCGCCCTGTGGTGAGGCTCCACAATGGTGGTCCAGCAACTGTGGCCTCAAGATGGCGGTGCCCTCTCTCTCTCCCTTCGCTGCAATGGCTGGCTGCAGCTCCTTCAATGCTGGAGGGCCTTTCAACTTCGAGAGTCCGCCCACCATCCTTATTTGGATAGCAAGCACGCCCTCTGACCATTAATTGGCCAATCCTTCCAAAATCATTGACTGTTGCTGACACGGTGCATGATCAGGACCCAGATTTGATCCTAACCTTGGGGTCCTGACCCCAAAATGATAATTCTGCCTGAGAAATCTGACCACGATAGCATCCATTGCCCTATCCCTGTTTATTTTAACTTGCCAATAAGTATCACACATTTGTCACCTCTTTTCACCTGAAGTACATAGGGACAGGAAGAGGGAAATAAATGGATACATATATATATATGTGTGTGTATATATATATACATGTATTTGCAAGTATGTGCAGAGGTCTCGAGACAGCGCGAAGTGCAAAAGTTAAAATAGCTTCAAACATATGACATTTTGGTTCCAATTTGAACCATGATAAACAAGTCCTGCTCCAAGAGTTGGCAGCAAATACAGAAGCAGCTTTTACTCTGCTTCTTAAAGTAATTCAAATGATTCTCCTATTTATTTATTCAGAGCATGAGAGCTCCAGGCCAATCTAACTGCACAGCTATATTGTGTACACAACTATCTTATGCAATGCAGTGTGGTGTGGTGTAATGTGTGATATATGTGTCACTTGACTGCTAGATGGCTGAATCTTGTATCCCTTACATTTCCTTCTTCCACCAGTGTTGCCAAAGGGCTTGGATTTTCCTGCAGCACCAGCTCTTAAAGGGGTACTAAGAGAAGAATGTGGCCCCAGTTTAAAGGATTAGCCTTTCTCCTGCTTTTGCCTGTGCATCCTTCTTCTGTTCAGAGAACTTAAAAAGTTTTCCATTTCTTTCCCTTTATTTTTTAAATTTTAAACAGAGGTTATGAAGCAGTTCATGTGTCTAGGATTCAGGATCTTTATTTTCAGTCAACATTTCTCCAAATTTATTTTGCACAGTCAATAGAAGAATCTGCGTGCACACGTTTTTGTGTGTGCGTGTTTGTATTCGTGTGTGCATAATCACCTGTAATAGTGAAGGTCTCTGATTGACTGAGAATTTTATCATCTCTAAAGGTAAACATCCATAGTATGCTAATCTGTGTTTAACATGCTAATTGGCACATCCTCCATATAATTTTCCCTTTACTGAACTACACTAAGGATATGTACTTAAACTGTTCCCTTGCCTGAAGAAAATTAAATGAATTTTAAAGGCAAGTACCTAGAGGTTGATGATTTTTATCAAAGACAGCTTTGGGGATTGCGCAAACCCCTTCTTATCCAGTTTCATATTTGTTAACATGATATGGGTGATACTGACAAGGCCACATCTATTGTCCATACGTAGTCACCCTAAGAAGGTGATAGAGGGCCTTTTTCTTGAATAGCAAATACTTCTAACAATCGAGTTGCTAACTGGGCTACTTTAGAGAGGATCAAGTTGTGTAGGCTAGAGTCATATATAGGCCCAGACTACGTACAGGTGGCAGAATGCCTTCTCTGAAGGAGATTAGTGATTCCTTTGAATTTTACAACAATTCAGCAGCTTTCAAGGTCACTTTTCTCTGGTGCCATCTCACAAATTACTGGGCTTAGTGAATTCAATTTCATAACTTGCCATGGTGGAAATTTAACTCACGACACCTGGGTTGCTAGTCTACTCCCATTACTGCTTCAATCGTCCACCTTCTTGATGGGCAGACTGGGTATAACCGCAGGTGTAAGTCAAAAATTTCTCTATCCTTTTCTTTCTTACATCTTGGAATTATCAGTCGCATCTGTCCCTTGCTTTCTCTTGGTTGGGCAGGTAATGGCTGATAATATATAGAAGTGTTATAAAAGACGAAATAAAAACAGAAAGTGCTAGAAATACTCAGGATTTGTGGAGAGAGAAGCAGAGTTAACTTGACTATGTTCACAGACCTGAAAGTTAACTCTGCTTCTGTCTCCATAGATGGTGCCTGACCTGCTGAGTATTCCCAGCACTTTCTGCTTTTATTTCAGATTTCCAGCATCTGCAGTATTTTGCTTTTATGTTATAAAAGACGCATAGATCAAAATTGTAGTGGGCGATGTTCTTGCACAAATGTTTAACTCGCTTGTACCAATTTCCTCTTTCCATTATTTCTATGCAAGTATTATCAGATTTAAAACCTCGCTCTTGTATGAGTGCATAAATGAGAATAATGTTGATCTTAATTTCTTCTTGAAATGCAGAAATGTAAAAAATGTCTGTCAGTGAATTTATTTGAGTGAAGCCTCACTCCACTATATGTAAAGTGCAATTTTTTGTGGTGGTTTCTTACTAACCTGTTACTTTATTTTAATAAACTCTATTTTTTCTCATAGGAAGAAAAGGCACTTTGAACAATTCCAGGCTTATTACCCTGAGAACAGGGGAAGTTAATCATTCTAATACTGCAGGTGTACCTTAGCTGTGAGGTGCAAATCTGGTGATTTGATTCAGTGGCTTGTTAGTGGCCCTGGTGATAATGTGTTCACATAACTCTCCTGTCAGCATACATCATTTAGATTGAGCCCAGCTTCTCCTTTACTGTCATTTTAATCCAGCTCCAGAGTCATATTGCTGTAGGTTTGCTTGTTTTGGTGGACACTGCAGTTTTTGTTTTATTTATTTTCTCTTGCTGATGTGGATGCAATGTCACAGTACGAGTCTCCTCACTGCTGTTATTTTTTGATTATTATATTCCATGGGCCTCTGGAACACAGCCTGCAAGTAGGCCAGCAGGAACCCAAGTCATGTTTAATGCAGAATGATAATTTGAAGCAGCTTGCCTTGACATTGCTTGCCTTGTCATTCAAAAAAAAGCACCATCTTATTACCTTGCAAGGAAATTAGCCAGTCCTGAGAGGTTCTGTGTGTTGTGCAGAAGAATACAGAGCTGGTATAAGCTGGAATATAGGCTGATAGACAAGTATATAAAGAGATGGAGAAAAGAAGATGTAATACAGATAGGTAGGTGTAAACAAGTGGAACTGGATAGAGACATTTGGGTTGAAATCGGTCTTTCGTCAAAGCTCATAACGGGCAATAGTGAATTGGCGGTCCATTTTACAACCCCAGATTTTTTTTCTTTAGATTTCTTGGGAAAAGAATATCAGATGCTTTCGCCAAAGACTGATTTCACTCCACAATCTAGAGAAGTAATGAGAACTTATTGCAAAGTGATAAAATAAGGTTATCTACGTACATATTGGTACAATGAAGAACATTTATATAAATAGGAGTAAAATAGAGATAAATGGAGGCATAAATAAATAGATGCAGATGAAGAGACAGATTTAGAGAGATAAAGTAGGAAAGACTAATTAATGAAACCTTAGAACTTGTGTCCGTTTGGTTGTGTTAATACTCCTCTTCCTCCTGAGTCAGAAGGTTGTAGGTTCAAACATCATTCCAGGACTTAAGTGCATAGACCAGGAATTTCCTTGGGCAAACTCCTGATCAGTGATCAGAAGATCAGAGAAGCCCCTTTTATGCAGCTATCTGCGGTTTCTGATGAAGTTGCAGTGACCAATCGGAAGAACCCCCCCCACCCCCCCCATCACCAGAGAAAATTTCCAGCAAAACTCTGGGCTGATGCTTTCGTGAAGTATTGATGGAATGTTGCATTAGCATGTGTGATGTTTCTTGATTCAATAATTAAATCAATCCCCCATCTCCTTATTAAAATGGATGTAAAAGATCCCATGCCACCTTTTCAAAGAAGGACAGGGAGTACCTCTAGTGATCTGGCAACATTCACCCATTAACCAATACCACTAAAACAGACTAACTGGTCATCTATCTCCTTGCTGGTTGTGGGACTGTGCTGTGTGCAAATTGACTGCTGCCAAGACTGTTCTTAGAAAAGCTGTGCAATTCCATTGGAGAGTTAATTACCTGTTTTTGGTGTTTTAATGATTCTTCACCTCATTGATTGCAGAGGTTCTACAATCTGTCTTTGTGATCCTGGACCAGATATGATGGAGAATGGAGGGAGTAGGGAGGGAAACCAACTACATTTCCTGCTCCTGATTGCTAACCAGTAATTACTCCTGCTGAAAAGTGCACATACGAGTGACAGAATTGACCTTTCACTATCAAACAAATTGACTATATTCATATTGTAGACTTGCTCATAAATAATAGCCGTTTCGGCAAGGTAGAAGAAGCTGGGCAGCACTTGTGGAGCAACGTATCAAGGAATCAAAGATTATCGGGGGTAGATGGGAGTGTGGAATTTGAAACACCAACAGATCAGCCATGAAAGCTTGAATTGGGTGGTGAGTTCTCTGTTTTGTGTGTCCTACTTTTTTTACCCTTTGAAGAAATTGAATATGAGAGATTTAAGATGGACAGCAGGATAAACATTTTTACAAACTGGCTTGTGAGGCTGTGCAATACACCATCAGAGTTAATAGTTGAAGCAGAGGCCATGTCAATATTTAAGAATAGGTTCAATAGATGTCAAAGGAGAGAAGAACAAAGGGATATAGGAAAGAGTAGGAACATAGGTCAGGGCTACTGCTCATGTGGTTGGAGTGAACATTAATCTTCATATAATTCTAGAATATCAGTTTTTGTTGGCAGTTGAAGGTGAAATGTTGGCTGGAACAGAGCAATACCTGTGCTTCTATGTATGGTGCCAAGAGATCTTTTCCATCCTCCTGAGCAAGCAAATAGCATCTCAATTTAATGTCTTGTGCAATAAATGCCTCTTGAACTTGCTGTGCACATGGGATTTGTGCTCAGTCTTCTGATTTGAGAGGGGAGAACATTCTCTTGGTTGAAGCATTAGTGGGATAGTCAGGATAACTTTAGGGAACATTTTCTCTGGTAGCAATACTGCCATGTGAAAATTACAGTTGTTTATTGGCATTCAGAATGTATTGCAACTTCACTAAAAACATCAAAAAGAGGAAATTCTGGCAATTTTTTTTATTCATTCATGGGATGTGGGCATCGCTGGCTAGGCCAGCATTTATTGCCCATCCCTAATTGCCCTTGAGAGGTGGTGGTGAGCTGCCATCTTGAACCACTGCTGTCCATGTGAGGTAGGTACACCCACAATGCTGTTAGGGTTCCAGGATTTTGACCCAGCGACAGTGAAGAAAGGCGATATAGTTCCAAGTCAGGATGGTGTGTGGCTTGGAGGGGAACTTGCAGGTGGTGGTGTTCCCATGCATCTGCTGCCTTTGTCCTTCTAGGTGGTGGAGGTCACAGGTTTGGAAGGTGTTTTTAATATCACAACATATAAGGACCAAAGGAACTCATGTTCCTAGAATTAGACAATGCTCTGAAATAATTACATTGTTACATTTACTGCCCAATGAATGTAATTATCTGGCTTGCAAGTCTTGAAGTCCGCAATGGTATTGTAACATTTTGAGATGTTTACCTAATTGGCCTGGGAGGCATTAATGGTTTATCTTTCTGATATAAAGGCAGGTTCAGGATACAAAGGGTTAATTTCCAGAGTTGCAGCATATTTTTCTCATTTGATAGCAAAATGACTGTAGCAACTGAAATAAAGAGTGGCTAAGAATGTTGATGGGATCTCCTGAGGGGAAAATGGTTAGGTATTAAAACTAATCATCAATGGTCTACATCAGTTTTGAGACAATGAGGAGGAGGATAATCATTCGTATATTCCAGGGATATTCGCATTTGAAACTGAAAAATGGCTTCCATGCATTGCACGCTGCCAGAGAACCAACTAAACAGATAATGAAATTGCAATAACTCCCACATCTAAGACGTATTTCATGGTGCTGGCAGCTTTGATTGACAGTCCTTTACTGAGAGCTGAGAGAGGGGGTAACAGGTCAGAGGCTAGCTTTTACACTTTGCCTCACTCTCCTAGTCAGTCTACAGCAGATTTGAGTCCAGAACAGTCAGACTGAAATAGTGAGGCCTCGTTTTTAAACATGAGTGCCGGCCAGTTCAGGATCAATGAGTCAGTTTGTAAAGTGAGTTGAGCTGATAATAAAGGGAAAAGCTGCATAGACTCTTGTTTTAATTGTACTGTACAAGGTATAATGGAAAATAGGTAAATCTCACTGTGAAATAGTATTCTCTCCATTGATTATGTTTCTGATAAAATCAACCAGGTTGCCAGATCATGATTAGCCTCGTCTCATTGGAATAATTTTTAGCCTGCTTCCAAAAGATAGGGGAAAAGCAAATTGTGACGTGTGCGAGATCACAGTTTCCATTATACACAATGAGGGGCCTTATTGATAGACGCGCTGTGTCACAATATCATGTAATTAGCTATTGGGAAGAAAAGATACTCTCGATATCAAAGAAGTCTGTCCTGTACTGTGGTGGGTTGCAGCTTTCCATGCATTTGCATAACATGAATACTCATTACCCTACAAGTATTTCAAATTACGAAGTGTGTCCTGACAACACAGAGCATGCGCAGAGTGATCGCCGACGCCATCAGTGTGTACAAACGCTTGCCAGCACATGCACGCGCCAGCGTCACCATATAATGAATTAAGTCCTACCTGCTAGATTAAGTCAGCAGTGAATGGGAATCTCATGGCAGCTGGTTCATGTTCATTTAAAGGTGGCGTGCAACAGTCGGTTTGTGCAGCTGTGTCTGAGGTCAGTGGTTTTCTTTCTTGAACTCTTCGGCACAAAGAAGGCCAACATTGGAATGGATGTTTGGTTCCAGGTTCGGGACCGGCAAGGGCGATTCATTAGCAGGGATGTTCGGGAAGACATGCGGGGGAGGGGGAGGACGCAGGGTGGGTTCTCGCTTGGCTGGAGGAGAAGGGGAGGGAATATTGTTATGTCCAGGGTGTGTCCAAGGTGTTAATGATGCTGCATTAGGCTGGGGGCAGGGCAGTTGTTTTGCAAAGAAGATGGTCATGATGGGCCTAAAGGGAGGGGTGAGAGCTGTTCACGTTCTTTTGGGTGAGCTCAGGGTACTGGCTGGTGGGGGGCAGTTGAATTCGGTAGAGGGAAAGGTCAATACTAAGCGTTGGATATTCAATATCATCATATAGATAGGGAGGGGAACGGGAGTCTGCAATGATTTCTAGTTCGATTTTTGGAGGATCAGGGGTTAGAGTAGACATTTCTACAGTCACTGGAGCAGGAACGGGGGATTGATGGCATGTATAAGTTTATAGTTATTCAGTCCAAGATAATGGGGGAGGTTCAAAGGTCATAGAGCAAAGTTGTAAAGTGACCTTGGGCAGGTCAAGGGTGATGGCTGCAGGCTGGACGGTGGCAGGAGGGGGTTGAAAGGTAGAGAAGCTCATCCATTATCACACGCACCATTTTGCCATGTGATACTGGAAACCACATGGCGATTCAAATCGATTAGGAGGAGACCAATGATGGGTGGGTGGTTTTCAGCCTGTGTGCAATGTGAGTTGCCTACAAGCTATCTGCTCGTTATTTCAATGTTAGGGTTCCATGGCAAAATATGGGTGAATTTTAATGCTGCTCTCATTTTAACAGTTGCAAAGCTGCAAAGACAGGGGTCTCATACGCCCAATTTTTCTCCTCCCGCAGGAAGAAGAGCAGAGCATGCGACTGAGGAGGGCTTTTGCAGCTCAGTTGCTAATGCCACAATGTCAGCAGCAGGCAGCATAAGGGGGGGAAGCTGTTCAGAATGAGGCCATCTGGGGAAGGCATTATAGAAGACTGGTACTGGTGCGTCACTGCATCCTCAGGACAAGAACAAACTACGTTCAGATGTCTGAGAGTCGATGCCAGAGATGCCTGAGGATGTCATGTGAGCTGGTCACTGAAATTTGTGCGATCATTCAGCATGACATGCAACTGTGTGGTTCTGGTAGGATTCCCATGCCAGTTGACTTCAAGATTACTGCTGCACTTAATTTCTTAGTTATTGGTGCTTTCCAGGGCTCAGCGGCCAACATATGTAGCATCTCACAGGCTGCTACCCATAGGTGCATCAAAGAGGTGACCAATGCCCTATTCTGTCATGCCAATGATTTCATCTATTTCCCAGTAAATGCGGACAGCCAGGCATCAAAGTCAGCTGCCTTTGGTGCCATCGCTCATTTCCCTGGAGTGCAAGGGATAATTGCCTGCACTCATTTAGCCATTACAACTCCCTGGCACCAGTCATGTGCATTTGTACATCATAAAGGCTTCCACTTTTTGAGCATTCAACTGGTTTGCAACCACATGCAAAAATCATGCAGGTCTGTGCTCACTTTCCAGGGAGCTGTCACGACTCATACATTTTCAGAGACTCACAGCCACCAGGAATTTTTGAAGCACCAGACCAAGTTGACGCCTGGATCCTGGGTGACAAGGGTTACCCCCTTTGGACATGATTGATGACACCAGTGCGGCAACCTCAAAGCGCTGCTGAAGAGTGATGCAATGCTGCTCACTCATCCATAAGAGCCATCATCGAACACACCATAGGCTTGCTGAAAATGCACTTTGCTGCCTTGACTGGTCTGGAGGGCTCTTCAGTATGCATCATTGAGGGTCTCATAAATAATCATTATCTGCTGTGCACTGCACAACCTGGCAATACAACGTGGACACATTTTGCATATGGAGGAATGGAAGGAGCAGCAGTCCTCCTCAGATGACGATGAATATAAAGAGTCTGAAGAGGAGGACACTAATGTGATGCAGAATTTTATGGATGTTAGGGCCATGGAGAGACAGGCAAGAGACATCCTTATCTTTGGACGTTTCCACAAAGAATGATGCACTTACCTAATTAAAGTTCAAAGGCAAGAAAATTCAATCTTGCAGAATGTTCAAATACCTCCACCACATGCTTCATTGCTGTCATATAGAAGCAAGCCTCGAGTAACATCAACAATTGCACCTGCAGTGGAGATGAGCTTAACGTCCATTCTGTTATGAACTTCGTTATAAACTACCCGCATCTCCATGGTAATAGTGTCTGGCATCCAGGCATTTCCCCAGGAACATAAGATGCTGCAACGTTACAGCACTTTGATTCGAGAGGCACATCAAGACTGATCCGGGTTGTAAAGGAGCTGCAGCAGCTACTATACAAGGCTTGGAAGAAAGGGCCACAGAACTTACATTGGAAGACATGCCGCAAAGGAATACTGCAAAAAATCTTCATGAAATAAGCAGCTGTCATTGAAGACTGAAGGCACAATCATCAACTATAGCAGCACAATGGTGATTCTGTAAAATCCTTTGAAAGCATAAATGTGTGCCAGTCATAAGGTGACCATAATCGTTATCCTATTCAGATTGTTAACTTCAAATGATCAATGAGAATATCTGAAAAAATAAATCAAATAAACATATTTCAAACTATAGTTTGTCTTTACACTATCATAACCACCTGTGTCACCTTCATGCTCATAATTCCTTTATTTTCCTTTTTCTGCCACTATGTTTAGGTGCTACCCCAACATTTGCAGCTGAGTTGGAGGCAGTCTGCTCAGTGCACTGCCCCATTGACCTGGATGACCATGGCGGGCATCCTCTGGAGGTATGAGCCCTTGATGGCTCCACTCTACTGGGAGTCTCCAACACTGGTGCTTGAACATCCCCCATGGGCTTGCCTGCTGAAGGTAAGGGGGTTAATGTCAGTGGGGAAGAGAAGACGCCGCTTTTCCTGGTGGTGTCCTGAGAGGAACGCCCTGGCGCAGCTGGCACACGCTCCTCCTCCATCTGCGTGTATGATGGCACCTGCCTGTCTCCCTGAAGGGAAGGGGCACCAGGAGGGAGGACAAGTTTCCTCGTCCCCTCTCGCTTAGACTCTGCTACTTTGAGCCCATGGCCACAGCGATGGAGTCAAAATCTCCATTGGGGAAGCCATACACTCATATGCCTGGGAAATGGCAGACATCATGGTTTGCATTGCCTCCTCCATGCCACACACAAAACCACACATGACCTCAGGCATTGCCAACATATTTTCCGCATGATTTCTCTGCACTTCCAGCAGACTTCTTGTAGCCTCATCATCAGCGTGAGGCCGAACAGGGGCCTGATTCTAACCTGAAACCCTCCCCCTCTCCCACCGTGGACCATGTGGAAATATCTGCACTGGCGGAGGTGAAAAAAGAGGCAGATGATGGTGCACCCTCTGGGTCACTGGCAGCATCTTCCTCAGATATGGCGACTTGTTCCTCGCAGCATTCAGCTAGTCGAGTACAGGCACCTACAGTGGCAAAACAATCGGAAACACATTAATTATCATTACATCATAAGGTCCAGACTTTAACACACATTCCTCGTGTGTTCACATATGCCTGCAACAGTAAATTTAACAACTCATCCTTATGCCTTGACAATCCTGCCTCACCGTCAGCAATTGCTCTACCTCCTTGTTCTCCAGCCAACTCTGCTGCCTCTTTCTCCACTGGTGTTAGTATTCTTAAATCAGGCACTACAGCACCCATTTTGGTTTCTTCACACTGATTGTGGGATGATATATCCTGCAGGAGAAGGTGCTGATTTAATTATGGTCAGGATTTTATAAGTTCCATGCCATTCCCAACTGTGGAATCGGAAATTGAGGTAACTTCTACTTCCACATTTTTACTGTTTCCCACGCGATTTCATATGTAAATTAAATTCACGGCGACAGGCACGGGGGATACATGGGGTTATGCAGCGGGGGTGGCCTTTCATTGGTGGAACCCCCTATCACTTGTCCAAGCACCAAGATCGCCACATCTATAAAGCATTCTGTGCTTGCAGCCTCAAGGATCAGAAGCCTTCCTGTCACATAAGTCTCTGCATCGGAGCCTGAATTGAAGCTTGAAATTAATCCAGAATGCAGTTGCCTCCCTTAAGTGCGTGCCCCGGGGCCTTCGTCTCAGGACACACCCACAGTAAGTGGCGTCGGATCCGACCCCGCCGATATTGACCCCCTACCTCCAGTAGGCAAGCATACGGAGGATACTCAAGCACTATTGCCACAGACCCCCAGTAGGATGGAGTCCCCATGACCATGCACAGTGTAATCATCAATTTATTCATGCCATCCCTCCCCCATTATTGTCAACATGCCGACTCTGACCCTTGATCTTCCTCAAATCAACCTGACCATTGTCGCAACGTCCCGTTTCCCCTCCCTATGTTGTTACAATATGGGTATTTTACTTGACCTGCCCCCCTACAGAATCCACTTGCCCCCACTGACTGACCATTTCCTCTGCCAGCCCGTATCCTCAATTTGCCCCACAGGTCCCTGACGTTGACAGCACTCATCCCTCCCTTTAGGCCATTGCTGACTATCTTCTGACTGCAATGCTGTAATCAAGCTGTTATCCGTGCAAAAGATAAGACTGAAGCATTTGCAACAATCTTCAGCAAAAAGTGTCAAGTGGTGATCCATCCCGACCTCCTTCCGAAGTCCCCAGCATCACAGATACCAGTCTTCAGCAAATTCGATTCACTCCGCATGATATCATGAAACGACTGAATGCACTGGATACTGCAAAGGCTCTGGGCCCTGACAACATTCCGGCAATAATACTGAAGACCTGAGCTCCAGAACTTGCCGCGCCCCTAGCCAAGCTGTTCCAGTACAGCTACAACACTGGCATCTACCTGGCAATGTGGAAAATTGTCCAGTTATGTCCTGTACACCAAAAGCAGGAAAAATTCAACCTGGCCAATTACCGCACCATCAGTCTACTCTCAATCATCAGTAAAGTGATGGAAGGTGTCGTCGACGGTGCTATCAAGCGGCACTTGCTTAGCAATAACCTGCTCAGTGACACTCAGTTTGGGTTTTGCCAGGACCACTCAGCTCCTGACCTCATTACAGCCTTGGTTCAAACGTGGACAAAAGAGCTGAAGTCAAGAGGTGAGGTGAGAGTGACTTGACATAAAGGCAGCATTTGACTGAGTATGGCATCAAGGGGCCTAGCAAAACTGGAGTCAATGGGAATCAGGGGGAAAACCCTCCGCTTGGTGTCATACCTAGTGCAAAGGAGATGGTTGTGGTTGTTGGAGGTCAATCATCTGAGCTCCAGGACATCATTGCAGGAGTTCCTCAGGGTTGTGTCCTAGGCCTAACCATCTTCAACTGCTTCATCAATGCTTCCTTCAATTATGAGGTCAGAAGTGGGGATGTTCGCTGATGATTGCACAATGTTCAGCACCATTCACAACTCCTCAGATACTGAGGCAGTCTGTGTAGAAATGCAGCAAGACCTGGACAATATCCAGGCTTGGGCTAATAAGTGGGAAGTAACATTCGTGTCACATAAGTACCAGGCAATGACCATCTCCAACAAGAGAGAATCTAATCATCTTCTCTTGACATTCAATGGCATTACGATCGCTGAATCCCCCACAATCAACATCCTGGGGGCTACCATTGACCAGAAACTGAACTGGAGTAGCCATATAAATACTGTGGCTACAAAAGAAGGTCAGAGGCTAGGAATCCTGCAGCAAGTAACTGACCTCCTGACCTCCCAAAGCCTGTCCACCATCTACAAGGCGCAAGTCAGGAGTGTGATGGAATACTCTCCACTTGCCTGGATGGGTGCAGCTCCAACAACACTCAAGAAGCTCGATACCATCCAGGACAAAGCAGCCTGCTTGATTGGCAACCCGTCCACAAACCTGCACTCCCTCCACCACTGATAGACAGTGTATACCATCTAGAAGATTCACTGCAGTAACGTACCAAGGTCCTTAGACAGCACCTTCCAAACCCGCAACCTCTACCAGCTAGGAGGACAAAAGCAGCAGATGCATGGGAACACCACCACCTGCAAGTTCCCCTCCAAGCCACACACCATCCTGAGATGGAACTATATCGCCGTTCCTTCATTGTCGCCTGGTCAAAATTCTAGAACTCCCTTCCTAACAGCATTGTTGGTGTACCTACCCCAGATGGACTGCAGCAGTTCAAGAAGGCGTCTCACCACCACCTCCTCAAGGGCAATTAGGGATGGGCAATAAATGCTGGCCTGGCCAGCGATGCTCAAATCCCATGAATGAATAAGAAAAACACCACCCCCGCAGCCACCCACATCCAGCTTCAGCAGCAATAGCAACCAATACACACCCTGGACGCTTGGCTCCACCCTCGCCTGCTCCTCAATGCATCCGATCACTCCCCTCTGTCCTCCCTGAGCACCCTCCCTGCTCCTCCATGCACCCGATCACCCCACCATTTTTCCTCTGCTCCTTTCTCCCCTGCTCCTCCATGTAGATCCCCCACATACCTTCGCCGCCAACCCCTGAGAAGAATCACCTTTGTTGGTGCCAAGCCTGGAGGCAAACATCCATTCCAATTCTGGCGTTCGTTTTGCTGATGCGTTAGAAACATAGAAAATAGGAGCAGGAGTAGGCCATTCGGCCCTTCGGGCCTGCTCCGCCATTCAAGACAGATCATAGCTGACTGTCTAATTTAGTACCCTGTTCCCATCATCGGACAAGGTGAACCCCGACCCGCCGCAAACACGCTGCTGACATAATCTCAAAAATAGAACCTGCCATCAGGAACGCTAAATATCAGCTCACGCCTAATTAAGTCACCACGAAAGCTGCTCTTGTAGGCCCAATGAAATTCCCTCCTTGTGATGGAATTGAGGCCTGGCCATTAAAATTGGCCTGCCCCTGAATCCTTAGTTACATCCGGAGGCATTGCCGGCTCAGGACTCACATGCAGCATTCCCTCACCCACTCCATTAAAAGCCAGACATGAGCGTTCATGTAAAAAAAACAGGGCCCCTAACTCCAATCCCTGAGCACCTCACCCTGACAACACTCCCCTAACAAATATATGCAGTCTCCTTTCTGCCAGCCAGTTTCACCTTAGGTGCCCATTGCTTTAATCTTATCAGAAACCTTTCATGAGGAATTTTAATATAAGCACCACGACAGTGAGTTGCTGTGGAGAAAAAAAACACAGATGTAGGGAAGATGAATTTCAAAAATAAAGATCATTATGGTAATATGAGGAAAAGTGCTAAAAAATGGTTTGCCATGACCTATTTTTGAGCTTTTTATAAAGGTGCTTTTCAGATCAGAGACAAGTTTTCAAGGATTCCAAAACTGTCAAAACTCTTGAGCTGTGACGTGATAAGTTTGTCCCACTAAGCCTAAAGAGAATGAATAAGTGTGTGTCATTTGTACTAGTTTCCTTTACCCAGGAAAATAAGGATCAGACAACAATTTTGAGAATGCTGGACCCTATTGAGCACTGGAGTCAAACAGCGAGAGAGGCCTTGATTTTAACTCTCCTTCCTCCATCCCAAAGAAATCAGGCAGGGTGGGCAAATAAAATGAAGCATGGGACTTAGCCACTCTTTCTCATCTCAATTTGATTGTGTGTAATTTTAAATTGAGGCAGCAACAACACCCACCCAAAGTCCGTGTGCCCTCTTTACATATGCAGATTGGGCTCCAATGATTTCACTGAGGCCCGATCTACAATTCACAGAATTACAGAATCATTACAGCACTGAAGGAGGCCATTTGGCCCATCGTATCTGCACTGGCTCTCCTAATGAGCATTTCACCTAGTGCTAGTTCCCCGTCTTCTCCCCGTAACCCTTCACATTCTTCCTTTTCATGTAACAGTCTAATTCCTTTTTGAATGCTTCCATTGAGCCTGCCTCCACCACACTTTCAGGCAGTGCATTCCAGACCTTAACCACACGCTGCATGAAAAAGTTTTTCCACATGTCACTTTGGATTCTTTTTCCAATTACTTTAAATCTGTGCCCTCTCGGTCTCGGTCCTTCCATGAGTGGGAACAGTTTCTCCCTAGCTACTCTGTCCAGACCCCTCATGATTTTGAATACCTTTATCAAATCTCCTCTCAGCCTTCTCTTCTCCAAGGAAAACAGTCCCAACTTCTGCAATCTATCTTCATAACAGAAGTTCCTCATCCCTGGAATTATTCTCGTGAATCTTTTCTGCACCCTCTCTAACACCATCACATCGTTCCTAAAGCATGGTGCCCAAAACTGGACATAATACTCCAGTTGAGGCCGAACTAACCTGAGGCCCGAGTGCGGGACCATTTTCTAGGTGCTTCCACCTGCTTTCGCTCTTCAGGGGGCCAGAAAATTTACCCTATGGTTTTGCATTCAGTTAAGAGGCATTTCATCTTCAAGAGAGCAGCTTTGACACACTGGAAAATGTGTGCAAACGGGCCATTGGTGTGTACAGTGCTTCAACTGGTAATTGCCAGAATTGCAGCTGTTCTCAGCTTAGATTTGTGCCACAGTTGATGGTTGCACAAAGAATATGAATAAAACTGAGAATTTATTTATCTTTGCCGAACTCCTGCTTTACAGCTAGATACAAGTGACTTAGATGACTGTATTGACACAGTTGGGAGGAACCCAACACACAGCTTGTATCTGTGCTTTTAGTGGATGGTGGCCTGCAGCATCAAAGGTAGCCAAACTGTCACATTTCCCCATGGTACCACAGTGAAACACTTTTCTGTCACTACCACAACTTGCTCTTTAATTGCTCTTTAATCTTGGAACAGATGCCACCTTGCTAGATTCTGTGTTACCTAGTCAAGCATTCTATAGGCCAAGATCTCTGGATCAGCTTTTTATGTGCTAGTAACCTATTCAAGTTTAGGGAAGGAACTCCCTTACCATAAAATTTGGTGTGGTATGTCCCCTGAATGGCAGTGCAGGCAAGACTGTTCCATGGGCCAACTCAAGTCCATTTTTGCCAGCCATGGAATCCGTGGGCAACAACACATCTTAACTTGAATCTCAGAACAGTGCCTCTACCGCACAAGTGTGACACTCCCTTTTCCCAAACCTTATATTTCTGCTTAGGGAAGATTATAGAGCTGGGCATTTCTAGTGCAGCAAAGCAAACCCTGATCACTGTAGCCCTAGACCAGAGAACCCAACCCTATTCACAGGGATGGGTCATTTGCATTCGCATATCCATGGCTAGCTGCCAGTGCTTGCAACTTAATCTGTCATCATAAAATCAATCGACATTTTGCTGTTCTCCGAGGCCCAGCAAGATATTTTTTAAAGTCTTCAGCTGTCACTGGAGCCATTCTTGTCACTAGATCCCCTCTTGGATCAATTATCTCACTCGAGTAAAGGTTTGAAAAGAAAAAAAAGAGACATTTATTTAACACCTTTCACAACCACAGGACGTTTCAATGCTCTTTACAGCCAATGATGTACTTTTGAAGTGTAGTTAGTATTGTAACATAGGAAACACAGAAGCCAATTTGTTCATAGTCAGTCCCCATAAGCAGCAATGTGATAGTGACTGGATAATCTGTTTTTGTGAGGTTGATCAAGGCATAAATGTTAGCTAGGACACCTGCTCTTCTTCAAAATAGCACCACAGGCTTTTTATGTCCAACTATGGGGGCTCAGTTTAAGCATTTTATCTGAAGCACACCCTCAGTGCTACACTGGAGTCATCAGCCTAGACTTTTGTGGTATAGGACTGGAGCAGCACTTGTACCCACAACTTTCTGACTCAAAAGCAAGAGTGCTATCAACTGAGCCACAGCTGACACATACCTTCCAGAAGTCTCAGTGGGATAAATGTCAGGACTCAGCTGAGGCCTTTCAAGAGTTTCAAGCGAGTAAGTTCTTGGAGAAGTCGAGGATCTCCCCTGAATGTGCCTCCTGGAAATGGGAGGGACCCAAAAATTTCCGACCGGCATGTAAATAGTAAGCAGGTAGTAAGTGGTACAGTGAGATCTATTGGGTACAAAGAAGGTAATATATGCTTACAGGCACAGAGCAAGGCTAGAATACTTAATGAGTACTTTGTATTGGTGTTTACTAAGGAAGGGGAATCTGGTAAAATATCGGTAGAAGCAGAGAGAGTAGATGAATAGGGTAAAAATTGAGAGGGAGGAGATACTGGAAAGGGTGGCTATGCTTAGGGTAAATAAGTCACCCAGTCCAGATGGCTTGCGTCCCAGGTTGCTAAAGAAGGTGAGGTTGGAGATAGCGGAAGTGCTTCCCCTAATCTTCCCTAGATATGGGGGAGGTTCCAGAGGAATGTAGGGTGGAAAATGTGACACTCCTATTCAAGAAAGGGTGTAAGAAGACTCCTGGTGACTACAAGCCAGTTAGTTTAATATCAGTGGTATGTAAAGTTTTAGAAATTATAACCAGGGAAAAGAAATAAACTTGGAGAGGCTTGAGTTAATTAAAAGAATAGCCAGCAGAGATTTGTTAAAGGTAGATTTTTTTATTATTCATTCATGGGATGTGGTCGTCACTGGCTAGGCCAACATTTATTGGCCATCCCTAATTGCTCTTGAGAAGGTGGTGGAGGCTGCCTTCTTGAACCGCTGCAGTCCATGTCAGGTAGGTACATCAACAGTGCTGTCAGGAAGGGAGTTCCAGGATCTTGACCCAGCAACAGTGAAGGAATGCCGATATAGTTCCAAGTCAGGATGGTGTGTGACTTGGATGGGAACTTGCAGGTGGTGGTGTTCCCATACATTTGCTGCCCTTGTCCTTCCAGTTGGTAGAGGTCATGAGTTTGGAAGGTGCTGTCTAAGGAGCTTTGGTGCATTGCTGCAGTGCATCTTGTAGATGGTAAACACTGCTGCCACTGTGCGTTGGTGGTGGAGGGAGTGAATGTTTGTAGATGGGGTGCCAATCAGGCTGGCTGCTTTGTCCTGGATGGTGTCGAGCTTCTTAAGTGTTGTTGGAGCTGCACTCATCCAGGCAAGTGGAGAGTATTCCATCACACTCCTGACTTGTGCCTTGTAGATGGTGGACAGGCTTTGGGGAGTCAGGAGGTGAGTTACTCGCCACAGGATTCCTAGCCTCTGACCTGCTCTTGTAGCCACAGTATTTATATGGCTACTCCAATTCAGTTTCTGGTCAATGGTAGCCCATAGGATGTTGATAGTGGGGGATTCAGCAATGGTAATGCCATTGAATGTCAAGGGGAGATGATGAGATTCTCTCTTGTTGGAGATGGTCATTGCCTGGCACTTGTGTGATGCAAATGTTAATTGCCACTTATCAACCCAAGCCTGGATATTGTCCAGGTCTTGTTGCATTTGTACACAGGCTGCTTCAGTACCTGAGGAGTCGCAAATGATGCTGAACATTGTGCAATCATCAGCGAACATCCCATTTCTGTCCTTATGAGTGAAGAAATGTCATTGATGAAG
The DNA here is from genome assembly GCF_036365525.1 of Heterodontus francisci. NCBI lineage: Eukaryota > Metazoa > Chordata > Chondrichthyes > Heterodontiformes > Heterodontidae > Heterodontus > Heterodontus francisci. Next base: position 46,739,224 of record NC_090375.1, read on the forward strand.
CAGCTGAAGATGGTTGGGCCTAGGACACTACTCTGAGGAACTCCTGCAGTGATGTTCTGGAGCTCAGATGATTGACCTCCAACACCTACAACCATCCTCCTTTGCACTAGGTATGATTCCAACCAGCGGAGAGTTTTCCCCCAGATTACCATTGACTCCAGTTTTGCTAGTGCTCCTTGATACCATACTTGGTCAAATTCTGCCTTGACGTCAAGGACAGTCATTCTCACCTCACCTCTTGAGTTCAGCTCTTTTGTCCATGTTTGAACCAAGGCTGTAATGAGGTCAGGAGTTGAGTGGCGCCGGCGGAACCCAAACTGAGCAGGTTATTGCTAATCAAGAGGCGCTTAATGGTACTGTTGATGACACCTTCCATCACTTTACTGATGATTGAGAGTAGACTGATGGGGCGGTAATTGGTTGGGTTGGACTTGTCCTACTTTCTGTGTACAGGACATACTTCAGCAATTTACCACATTCCTGGATAGATGCCAGTGTCGTAGCTGTACTGGAGCAGCTTAATTAGGGGCGTGGCAAGTTCTGGAGCACAGGTCTTCAGTACTATTGCCGGAATATTGTCATAGCTTTTGCAGTATACAGTGCCTTCAGTCGTTTCCTGATATCACGCGGAGTGAATCGAATTGGCTGAAGTCTGGCATCTGTGATGCTGGGGACTTCAGGAGGTGGCCGAGATGGATCATCAACTTGGCACTTCTGGCTGAAGATTGGTGCAAATGCTTCAGCCTTATCTTTTTCACTGATGTGCTGGGCTCCCCAGAGATGTAATAGAGAAGGTTGATGAAGGAAATGTGTGCAGGAACAGAGGGACCTGGGGGTGCATATGCATTGATCTTTGAAGCTGGCAGGATATATTGAAAGAAAACATAGGATCTTGGGCTTCATAAATAGAGGTATAGAGTACAAAAGCAGGGAAGTTATGCTGAACCTGTATAAAGCTCTGTTAGGCCCCAATTGCATCCGATTCTGGTCACCACACTTTAGGAAGGATGTAAGGGTCTTTGAGAGGGTGCAGAAGAGATTTACCAGAATGGTTCCAAGGATGGGGGATTTTAGTTACAAGGTTAGGTTGGAGAAGCTGGAGTTGTTCTTCCTGGAGCAAAGGAGATTGAGGGGAGCTTTTATAGGGGTGTACAAAATTATGACAGGCTTAGCTAAATTAAACAAGGAAAAACAATTCCCATTAACTAATGGTAAAAGGACTTAGAGGCACAGATTGAAGGTTTTGGGCAAGAGATGCAGGGGGGAGTATGAAGCAGCGAATGGTAATGACCTGGAACTCGCTGCCCACGAGGGTGGTGAAAGTAGAGACAATCAATGATTTCGAAAGGAACTTGGATAGGCACTTGAAGGAAATAAACTTGCAGGGCTACATGGATTGAGCAAGGGAGTGGGACTGACTGGATTGTTTCACAAAGAGCTGCATGGACTCGACAGGCCAAATGGCCTCCTACTGTGCCATAATTGGCTCTATGGCTCTAAGTGCAAGATTTGTCCTTGTCTCCCCCAACCCGAATTTAAAGACAGGTCTAAAAGGAGCATCTTATCATTCTGAGCTAGTTTTAAAGCTAGGGCCATGAGTTAAAGAACAATTCCTCAATTGTTGTGCCACCTAATGCCTTAATTCAATGATTCCTCATATTGTTAATGCAGATTTAAAAGAATATTGTACATTACATCGAACAACGGTAACAATGAAGTATGTAGATCACAGCTGGTTGAGAGAGAATCCAAAATGCTGAATGCTTTATATCTGAGTCTAAATCTCGCAGGAGTCAAAAAATGTATCAAGTATTTGCCTAACAGCAGGCAAGTTTTCAATGCATCACTGACCTGTCAAACAGAGACTTTGGGAAAACCTTGCTGATAATCATGTTCTTAGAATCTGATTATTTGAGACACGTATAGTAACAATCACTGATAGCCCAGAAATGATACCGGTTCAAGGCCATTGCACTGCAATCCCCTCCACCAATCTTCACTCAAACTGTAAAATCCAGGATTCTGGTTGCATGCTAATTGCCTGTTTCAGAGAAAAGATTTTTATAACTTCATATTATTTGCTAATACTGAAAAGGAAATAAATTATTGGTTACATAGGAAGCTTTGAGTGGATATGTTAAAGTTTAATTCTTGTTTGGGTGAAATGGTCAATTTTCAAATTTTTAACTTTGCAAGAAATCAAAATCAAATTTTTACTAAATAAAATTAGTTGATTTTGGATTGAACGACTGAAAGGAACTAGTCAGCAGTGGAAACAGATGCTGATATTCAGCTCAATTTCAACACTGAACAGCATCATCCAACTGGAACTATGCCTGAGTGATCTCCACCACATGATAGGACCCAATTATAAGCCAGAACGGCTCTAGAGCCCAATATTAACATCCTTAATTCTAGAAAAGGGCTTTCAGATTCATTTAAGGTCGACCAACTCTGTCTCCCCTTCCCATCCTGAAGTAGATTTCATCTCCAAGTATTTCATTCCAAGGGTCTTCTTCACCCTTCTTGCAGTTTCATTTTCCTGGCGTGTTACTTACATTCACAATCAGCCAGCAATTTCCATACCCAGACTGAGAGGTAGAAATTGGTTGAGGCCAGCGTGAACGGAACACAGGAAACACAGGAAGCAATACCAACACTGGAAGAGGTAGGCTCGAAGCCTAATTGATCGGACGTCAGCTCTCATTTTAATAAGACCAGCAAGCTGTGGACATGTACCACACAGTGTCAGGCACCTCATCAGTAAAGCATGGTTGAATGTTGAGCTGCTGAATGCTGGCAACAACCTTCAGGTAGATGCTGTGAGAGGGAGAGGCAATCAGGAACTGGGCTGATAGGGGCCATTAGCATTACAGTAATGCTAAGGATCTGGGGGGAATCATTCCTGCTTCTCCTGGCTCCACATTAATGTAAGTATATGAAAAAAATATATATTTTTGGCAGCAGCCTTTAAGGATAACTAGATAGGCTACATTTAAACCAGGCAATCATGAGTAGAGCGTTCTCTAGTCCAAGAAAATTATTTTCTAGAACGGGTCCTCAAACTGGGGTTAGGCGGCTTATTAGGATACTAAACGGGCCTGTTTTAGACTGACCTCAGGGACTACAGTGCCTGAACCAATATGGTGTCAGAGATTTACTGACTCTGTTTGGGGTTAGGAAGTTGTCCCCCAAAACTGAAACTTTGTGTCTCCATTTTGTGTCCAGAAAAGGTATTATGAGGTTTAATTTTCTCAATTTTGATTAAATGATATACAAAAGTATAAAATGCACAATAAGATACAGATATAGCATAATCAACAAACTTCCATATCATGTGAACATTGTTTCATAAATCAGAAAAGGCAGAGTCTGAGATCCTTGCAGCTTTTCACAGCAAACTCTTGATAACAAAAACGTTTGACAGTGATTTTATGTGACAATTGCTTATCGAGCTTCCATTCTACACTTTTCATAAAGCCTTGGAGAAATAGAAGACTAAAGAACACAAGAGAGTCATTAGGTTATCTTTCTTTTGAAGATTAAGTGATTTCTTCTCAATAGTCAGACAACCACATTGTTAACTCATTTTATCACCTTCAAAGATGATGTGGGGATGGCTCAAACAGTAGTTTCCAAAAGGGCTAATATTCTATTTTTGGCACCTGACAGCAATACCAAACACAATTCTGTCTGTGTGCCTGAATTGGATTTAGCATATAAAATACTCCTTGCCCTTCAAGGTACCTGACATCCGATTAATTCTAGACCAAGAATTCTATTTTCAACACAATCCTTTCTCAAATTCATTTGGTAAGCTTTTGCCAACTAACTTTGGGAACTAAATATTCCAGGGTATTTGACATTTCAAGAAGACAGACAAAATGGAAAATGGGAGGGGGGTGGGGTAGCCCTAATAAATAAAAATGACTTCAGGACAGAGGCAGAATCTTGTCTCAGAAGATTGGGAAGTAGAGTCACCATGAGTGGAAAGAAAAATAACAAGGGGCAGAAAACATTGGTGGGAGAAGTTTATAGGCTCCCGAATAGTAGTTATCATTTTGGACAGAGTATTAAACGAAAGCGAGGAGGATCTTATACCAAAAGCATTGCAATAATTTTGGGGGACTTTAATCTTCATTTAGACTGGACAAATCAAATCGGCAAAATAGTTCGGAAGACAAGTTCATGAAATGCATTTGAGACAGTTTCCTACAACATGCCGGGAAGGTAAGTTGAGCTATAAAGTACTTACCTCGTGATTCGGCAGCTTCCATTTGAGCAGCGGGAGCAGTGAGAGCGCGAGCCAGGGGGCAGCCGGGAAGGTAAGTTGAGCTACAAAATACTTACCGAGCGATTCGGCAGACGCGGACACGGGGACTGCTGGGTAAGTGCACTTATATATTCGGGCAGTGGCTAAACCCGAAACACTACACGTATAGTGTCTCCCACCCATCCTCCTCCTCTAACCAAAAAAAAAAGGACTCTTGTGTGGAGGGTTTGGTAAGGTAAGGTTTTCCTTTAATTTTTTTAAAAATCTCTTTTGTCAATTTAGAACAGAGGGGATGGAAGCTAGGGCAGTTGCATGCTCCTCTTGCAGGATGTGGGAGGTTAAGGGTCACCACTTGTGTCCCTGCTGACTTCACCTGCGAGAAGTGCACCCAACTCCAGCTCCTCACAGACCGTGTTAGGGAGCTGGAGCTGGAGCTGGATGAACTTTGGATCATTCGGGAGGCTGAGGGGGTGATAGAGAGCAGTTATAGGGAAGTAGTGACACCTAAGTTACAGGATAAAGGGAGCTGGTGACCGTCAGGGGAGGGAAAGGGAGCAGGCGCACAGTGCAGGGATCCCTGTGGCCGTTCTCCTCAATAATAAGTATACCGTTTTGGATACTGTTGGGGGGGAACGACCTACCAGGGGAAAGCCACAGCGGCCAGGTCTCTGGCACTGAGCCTGGCTCTGTGTCTCAGAAGGGAAGGGGGGAGAATAGGAGAGCGATAGTGATAGGAGATTCAATGGTTAGAGGAACAGACAGGAGATTCTGTGGTCGTGAATGAGACTCCCGGATGGTATGTTGCCTCCCGGGTGCCAGGGTCAGGGATGTCTCGGATCGAGTCTACAGGATTCCTAAGGGGGAGGGGGAGCAGCCAGAAGTCATGGTACACATCGGTACCAATGACATAGCTAGGAAAAGGGATGAGGACCTGAAAAGCAAATATAGGGAGTTAGGTTGGAAGCTAAAAGGCAGGACGAGCAGAGTAGTAATCTCAGGATTGATACCGGTGCCACGTGCTTGTGAGGCTAGAAACAGAGAGCGAGTGCAGCTGAACACATGGCTACAGAGCTGGTGTAGGAGGGAGGGCTTCAGATATGTGGATCATTGAGATACCTTCTGGGGAAGGTGGGACCTGTACAAGAAGGACGGGTTGCATCTGAACTGGAGGGGCACCAATATCCTGGGTGGGAGGTTTGCTAGAGCTCTTCAGGAGGGTTTAAACTAGTTTGGCAGGGGGATGGGAACCGGAGCTACGGATCAGTGGATGGGGCAGCTGTTGAACAGGCAGATACAGAGTGCAGAGAGTCTGTGAGGAAAGTTAGACAGTTGACAGGGCAAAGTTGCAGCAAGTATGATGGGTTGAAGTGTGTCTATTTTAACGCAAGAAGTGTCAGGAATAAGGGTGATGAACTTAGAGCATGGATCAGTACTTGGAGCTACGATGTTGTGGCCATTACGGAGACTTGGATATCACAGGGGCAGGAATGGATGTTGGATGTTCCTGGGTTTAGATGTTTCAAAAGGAGTAGGGAGGTAGGTAAAAGAGGTGGGGGAGTGGCATTGCTAATCAGGGATAGTATCACAGCTGCAGAAAGGGAGGTCGTCGAGGAGGGTTTGTCCACTGAGTCATTATGGGTGGAAGTCAGAAACAGGAAAGGAGCAGTCACTTTATTGGGAGTTTTCTATAGACCCCCCAATAGCAACAGAGACATGGAGGAACAGATTGGGAGGCAGATTGTGGAAAGGTGCAGAAGTAGCAGGGTTGTTGTCATGGGCGACTTCAACTTCCCTAATATTGATTGGAACCTCCTTAGTGCAAATAGTTTGGATGGAGCAGATTTTGTCAGGTGTGTCCAGGAAGGTTTCCTGACTCAATATGTAGATAGGCCGACTAAAGGGGAGGCTATGTTGGATTTGGTGCTTGGCAATGAACCAGGCCAGGTGGCAGATCTCTCAGTGGGAGAGCATTTCGGTGATAGTGATCACAACTCCCTGACCTTTACTATGGTCATGGAGAGGGATAGGAGCAGACAGGATGGGAAAATATTTAATTGGGGGAGGGGGAATTACAATGCTATTAGGCAGAAACTGGGGAGCTTAAATTGGGAACAGATGTTCTCAGGGAAATGCACGACAGAAATGTGGAGGTTGTTTAGGGAGCACTTGCTGCGACTGCTGGATAGGTTTGTCCCGATGAGGCAAGGAAGGGATGGTAGGGTGAAGGAACCTTGGATGACAAGAGATGTGGAACAGCTAGTCAAGAGGAAGAAGGAAGCTTACTTAAGGTTGAGGAAGCAAGGATCTGACAGGGCTCTAGAGGGTTACAAGGTAGCCAGGAAGGAACTGAAGAATGGACTTAGGAGAGCTAGAAGGGGACATGAAAAAGTCTTGGCGAGTAGGATTAAGGAAAATCCCAAGGCGTTCTACACTTATGTGAGGAACAAGAGGATGGCCAGAGTGAGGGTAGGGCCGATCAGGGATAGTGGAGGGAACTTGTGCCTGGAGTCGGAGGAGGTAGGGGAGGTCCTTAATGAATACTTTGCTTCAGTATTCACTAGTGAGAGGGACCTTGTTGTTTGTGAGGACAGCGTGAAACAGGCTGATATGCTCGAACAGGTTCATGTTAAGAAGGAGGATGTGCTGGAAATTTTGAAAGACATGAGGATAGATAAGTCCCCGGGGCCAGACGGGATATACCCAAGGTTATTACGGGAAGCGAGGGAAGAGATTGCCGCGCTTTTGGCGATGATCTTTGCGTCCTCGCTGTCCAATGGAGTAGTACCAGATGATTGGAGGGTGGCAAATGTTATCCCCTTGTTCAAGAAAGGGAATAGGGATAACCCTGGGAATTACAGACCAGTCAGTCTTACGTCGGTGGTGGGCAAATTATTGGAGAGGATTCTGAGAGACAGGATTTATGATTATTTGGAAAAGCATGGTTTGATTAGAGACAGTCAGCATGGCTTTGTGAGGGGCAGGTCATGCCTCACAAGCCTTATTGAATTCTTTGAAGATGTGACAAAACACATTGATGAAGGAAGAGCAGTGGATGTGGTGTATATGGGTTTTAGCAAGGCGTTTGATAAGGTTTCCCATGGTAGGCTCATTCAGAAAGTAAGGAGGCATGGGATTCAGGGAAAGTTGGCTGTCTGGATACAAAATTGGCTGGCCCATAGAAGTCAGAGGATGGTAGTAGATGGGAACTGGAAGGCTGGGTTAGTAAGTTTGCCGATGACACAAAGGTTGCTGGAGTTGTGGATAGTGTGGAGGGCTGTTGTAGGTTGCAACGGGACATTGACAGGATGCAGAGCTGGGCTGAGAAGTGGCAGATGGAGTGCAACCTGGAAAAGTGTGAAGTGATTCATTTTGGAAGGTCGAATTTGAATGCGGAATACAGGCTTAAAGACAGGATTCTTGGTAGTGTGGAGGAACAGAGGGATCTTGGGGTCCACGTCCATAGATCCCTCAAAGTTGCCACCCAAGTTGATAGGGTTGTTAAGAAGGCGTATGGTGTGTTGGCTTTCATTAACAGGGGGATTGAGTTTAAGAGCCGCGAGGTTATGCTGCAGCTCTATAAAGCCCTGGTTAGACCACACTTGGAATATTGTGTTCAGTTCTGGTCGCCTCATTATAGGAAGGATGTGGAAGCTTTAGAGAGTGTGCAGAGGAGATTTACCAGGATGCTGCCTGAACTGGAGGGCATGTCTTATGAAGAAAGGTTGAGGGAGCTAGGGCTTTTCTCATTGGAGCGAAGAAGGATGAGAGGTGCCTTGATCGAGGGGTACAAGATGCAGAGAGGCATAGATAGAGTGGATAGCCAGAGACTTTTTCCCAGGGCGGAAAGGGCTATCACCAGGGGGCATAATTTTAAGGTGATTGAGGAAGGTTTCGGGGAGATGTCAGAGGTAGGTTCTTTACACAGAGAGTGGTGGGTGCGTGGAATGCACTGCCAGCGGTGGTAGTAGAAGCAGATACATTTGGGACATTTAAGCGACTCTTGGATGGGTACACGGATGATAGTAGAATGAAGGGTATGTAGGTAGTTTGATCTGAGAGCAGGGTAAAGGGTCGGCACAACATTGTGGGCGGAAGGGCCTGTACTGTGCTTACTGTTCTATGTTCTCTGTTCTATGTCATGGACCCAACCAGGGAAGAGATTATCTTATATCTTCTGTAATGAGACAGAGTTGACTATTAATCTCATAGTAAGGGATCCTCTGTGAAAGAGTGATCATAATGTATTAAAATTTTACTTTGAGTTCAAGCGCGATGTACATATGTCTGAAACTAGAGTATTTAACATAAAGACGGCCAATTACATAGGTAAGAGGCGTGAGTGGGCTATGGTAGATTAGGCAATTAGATTAAAATGTATGGCAGTAGATGAGGAATCGCGAACATTTAAGGACATATTTCATAATTCTCAACAAATGTACATTCAATTGAAAAATAAAAACTCCACAGGAAAGTAATCCATCTGTGGCTAACAAAATTGATTAAGGATAGTATTAACTTAAAAGAAGTGGCTTGGAATATTTCTAACAGTAGTAAGCCAGAGGATTGGGAGAATTTTAAAAGGATGACGAAAAATTGATAAAGAGGAGGCAAATAAAATATAAATAACCAGAAGTGCAGTGAGCTGATCTTTCTCAAGGATGGGAGGAAGAGGCCAGTCACTCAAACCAAACAGGTGTGCAAGGAAGAAGCCAAGGAACTCAGCAGCAGGAGTGTTGTCCCTCCAATCAGGAGACAGTGCACCGAGGATCAAGGAGAGAAGGAAAAGTGAGTGACATAACACTTTCAGATTCCAAGCCTTACACTTTGACTTTACCAGCATTTTCCTGCATGGTAATCCTCAGAACAACACACCTTGCAGCTCCACTCATTCTTGTCTCATGAAGCACCTCCTCAAATCCCTATCTGAGCACTCACCCTCATCCTCTTGCCCTCGCGCACCCATGCCTCACAATCACTCTACCTCACTCTTCACATAAGCCATTCCTAACACTCACAACTCACTGCTTTCTCTCTTTTCAAGAGAAGAGAGCACACAACCCAGGGGAGACACAAATAGCTGAGGGGGCAGGGTGAGGGAGGAGGGGTCACCTGACCCATTGGGAAAGAGGCCTTGCTCCAAGAGGCTGCAGATATCAGTAACCATCTGTTGAAAGCCTGATCCTCCTGAGCACTGGTGCTCACATATCTTGAGAGAACTGATCCTCTGACTATATACACTGTGTTGGGGGTCTCACATCCTTCGAGCTGGATCTTGGTGTCCATCCTTTCTGCCCTGTGCAGTGGCATGTGGCTGAGGAAGAGGTGATTGGTGTGGCTGCTGCTGTTGTTGCTATTGATGTTGCCAATCCTCTTGTTTCTCATCAGAAGAGCAAGGCAAAGCTGCATAAGCTGCTCAAATGCCATGGTGAAGACTGACAACAGGTAAGTGCAGCTCAGCTGAATGAATTCCAAGACAGGTGATCAGACTTCCAAGAAGTTAGCATTCACATATAAAGCAGTGAAAGCATTCCCTGACAAGAAGTGCTGTGAGTACCAGCCTTTCATCTGGCTATGGCTGGAGTTCACTGTCATTGTTCAAAGGCTTCCCACCCTGTCAGTTTCATTAAAAAGCATTCCTCACTCTGCACTCATCTGTAACCCTGCCGAGTTACTGAAATATGTTCACTGTCTGTTAAAGCCAGAACGGTTGGTTAGTTAATGACCGATTTTAATGTTTAGTTAATTACCTAACAGCTGCACGTGAGATCCCTGCTCACCTGCAAACCTGCCTGGGTGAAACACGGAGGTGAGCTAGATAATGTCAGGATCCCACCCCAATGTCACTTTTAGGGGATTTAACTGCTGCACCTACCCCATCTTGCCCACTGAAATTCCCCTTTGTGTCTGTTTTCACAGTAGAAAAAAAGCCCAGCTTCCATGAGGAACCCAGTGTTCAATGAGAGTGGGGAACTTAAAGTAATTAATATTAGTAAAGAAAAAGTACTGGAGTAATTAATGGGACTAAAAACTGACATTCCCTGGACCTGATGGCCTACATCCTAGAGTTTTAAAAAGGTGTCAGCAGAGATAATGGATGCACTTGTGATCTTCCAAAATTCCTTAGATTCTATAATGGTCGGGGTGGATTGGAGGGTAGCAAATATAACATTGCTATTCAAGAAAGGAGGGCAGTAAAAATCAGGGAACTTGCAATTATCCTGACATGAGTCAATGAAAAAATGCTGGAGTCTATTATTAAAGAAGTAGTAACAGGGCACTTAGAAAATTGTAATATGATTAGGCAGGGTCAACATGATTTTATGAAAGGGTGTCATGGTCCTGTAGTTCTTTCCAGGAATATGTGGTTTGCTTTTAAGGCTTGCAAAGGATCAGCATTGCTTCAAGAACCAGCAAACTTCAGGAGTTATAGGAAGGTGCATTTTCGTTGCATTAGAAACAGCCATTTGGAGACTGCGATTCAAAGGGTGCATTCTTGTTACCATAGATACAGCCATTGGGAGTGAGTATCGAGCGATATATTTGTTACAATTCAATTTTGAACTGGCTTTTTCATTGGAGACAGTTTGTTCTAACAGAACACAGACACAGAGGACACAAGGACAGACAGCTGTGGTGTTTAGCATCTGAAAAAAGAGCTCTCAACCATTTAAACTGAAGGAATAGGATCTTAGTCTGTGAATTATTATCTCTCAAAATTCTGAAAACGTCAAGCCAAAACAGAGATCTCTGGTAATTTAAACTGAAGGAAGGGAAGTTAGACTGTGACAATCTTTTATCCCTCAAAAACTCTAAAGTCAGATTGGTTCTATTGAAAGTGTTTGCAAGTCGTTAATTGGTGAAATTCGCTGGAGAGGGAAAGCATCACCTACTGCTGGAGTTAGACTATGGACTGTTCTACTGTGGAAGAACCTTTTTTTATGCATCAGATGACTGTGAGGACTTCAAACAACATTCTGTGAGGACTTCAAGCAACATTGGACTGTAAACTTGCAAGGATTCTAATTTTTTCTATTTTAAATGTTGTTTATATCTTCACAGTGTTTAAGAATTTAGTTCTTCTGAGTAAAGAGTTCATTTATTGATTTAAAGACACTTGGTTTGGTTAGCCTCATTCGGGGGTTAATAGATGGTACAATTTGGCTGGGTCTTTCTTTAATTTGGAAAGTTTTAAATGATATGTTAGGCGATCTGTGGAGCGACGGGATTGCATTAACAGTGTGTTTCCCCCACCACAATCAGAATCATATATTTTGATTGGGGGCTTTGACTGGTCATAACAAAGGGAAAATGTTTTTGGCAAATCTATTGGAGACTTTTAAGAATGTAACACAGGGTAGATAAAGCGGAACCAGTGGATGTAGTGTATTTGGATTTTCAAAAGACATTTGATAATGTGCCGCACATATGGCTGAATTTTACCGGCCGCTTGACACCGCGGGTCACGACGCAGGGGCTGGTAAAATGCTAAGGAGAGAGGCCTGCCTCAACTCGCGACATCGAGAAGGGCCCGCCGCAAGTTACCGACGGTGGGAGGACCTCGGTGCGGCCTCACAATTAGCATGTGGTAAGCGGTACTTACCTTTGCTGATTATGCAGTCCGCCGCCTGTCCATTGACACTTCCTGATTTTTCAATGAACAGGCGGCCGTCACGTGCCATCCCGTTCACGAGTGGAAAAGCCAGCGGGTCCACAGAGGCAGAAGGTTTCACGGCAGAAGGTAAACTTCTTTTCAGGGGTCTCGCTCTGAATTCCTAAAGGGAGGAGGGACGGGGGGCATTACAGGTGTCTCACTCTGCATACTGGAAGGGAGGAGGAAGGGGGAGATACACAGGGGTCTCACTCTGTATTCTTAAAGGGAGAGGGTCTGGGATTACTGGAGGGAAAGTTCTGCTGGCAGGAAGGGAGATACTGTGTACCATACCTCCATTAACAGTGTACACTCTGTGTTTGTTCGGGGTTGTGAAGGAGCAATGGCACACTAGGCACCCTGTGTGTGGGGAGGGTGCCAGAAAGGGCAAGAGCATTATGGTGTTATGGATGGTGGGGGCAATCAATTCAGCTGGTAGGATCTTGATGTAGTCATGTTGTGCCACTCTGAGTGTTGGCCAAGATGGGCAATGGCATGGCACGCCACATAGTTGATTAAGGAAAGCAACAGATGTACCCATCAACACCAATCCCTGCCCTGTAAGGAACCTTCGAATACGTGAAGGGTTCAACTTTATTTATCACAAGGAAATAGGTATGGCTCATCCATCATTGTGTGATCCTGTGCTCCTGAGGATCCGTATGTGCCAGAGGCAATATCAACAGGCAGGTATGATCCACGTACTGGTTGTGAACAGTAGCCCCCAAGGGGAGCTCACCATTATGATTGCCGTGCAACTACAGGCCCAACATGACATGCCATCGGATGTCAGAGAACCAGTGTCAGAGGAGATTGCCCATATAGAGAGCGTGGTGACACGTCTCTGTGCCCTGCTCAAGGATGACCTGCAGCTCATGGGCTCCGGTGATCATCCCATGCCTTTGTTCCTCATATTGGCAGTGGTTCTCAAGACTGTGGGGTCACACAGTCAGCAGTGCACCCCTGCATCAGGGAGGTCACCAATGCCCTGTACCGGAGGGCCTGTGAGTATGTCTGCTTCAGGATGGACTCTCACTGCCAGGCCCAGAGAGCCATTGGTTCTGGCACCATTGCCGCTGAACCACAGGTTGTAATGTTCATAGACTGCACTCGTGGCCATCAGGCCTCCCGCCTGGCTACCACCTGCAGACGTCACCATTAAAGGAACCCTCTCAATCTAGGTGAAGCTGGTATGTGATCACCGCAGATGCTTGCTGCGAATGTGTGACTGCTTCTCAGGCAGCTGCTATGACACCTGGATCTTGCGCCAGTCCCAGCTGCCACTGCTTTCAACTGAACCGGCTCCGATGGAGGGTTGGCTTCTTGCAGATAAGGGCTATTCTTTGCAGACGTGGCTACCGGCACCAGTGAGAGACTCCACCACTTCTGCAGAGGAGAGATACAATGCCAGCCACTGAGCTACATGAGCCACCTTTGAGCAGGAGATCGGCATGCTGAAAAAGCGCCCCCAATGCCTGGATGGAGAGGGTGATGCCGTGTACTACAGGCTGAAAAGGCCAACTCCTTTCTTTGCTGCTCTGCACAACTACGCACCCAATAGGGGCTCGGCCTGGCCTAATGAGGAGAGATGTCAATAGGATTCCTCCTTGGACTATGAGGACGCTGAGGACCTACAACATGAAAGACGCATGGGATGGCAGATGGCACCCTGGCTCTGCATACGGGGCTAACTGTGCGCTAGGGATGGACGGCAGTGGCTTATCAGACAAAGGCTGCTTGCTCCATAGGAACTGACATGAGCTCTGCAAGCCACGCATCACCCTCGTTCACCTGCTGTGCACCAGTCCACATCTGCAGCATCCCTGTGTAAACCATCAGAGGCAGCAGCTGACTGAGTCAATGTCCATGTCACTGCATCCGTGGATACGCTCATGTGCAATGGTGGCATGGCACTGAAGGGCCAACAGTGCAAAGGGATGTGACATTGGCGCTACATGCTGATACACGTCATTCACACAGAGAAAAGGACACACATGTTGGTGAGGAACATTTAGTGAAAGACGTATTTACATTGCTGTGACACCCGTACATTCCTATTTGTGTCAGTATCTCTGTAAAACTCTGTAATACCTTTTATGGTTTATTGAAGTCTCATGTCCTGGAATGTGCAAAATTAAGATTATTCACCCAAGTGCAGCATGCCAACAAAAAGGAATGTTACACTTGAGTGGAAGAAGAGGATCGCAATTTCACAGGACACTGGAACACAGCAGGGTAAGTATGTGGCAGCAAAGCAAAAATTACTGGGGTCACTCAGCAGGGTCGGCAGCATCTGTGCAGAGAGATGCAGAGTTAACTTTCAAGTCTGTGAACTTGGACAAGTTAACTCTGCTTCTCTCTCCACAGATGCTGCCTGACCTGCTGGATTTCTTCAGGACTTTCTGCTTTGCTGCCAGATTGACAGCAGCCCCACTCTTCAGCAGTCAGGTATGTATTCTTTGACAGCTGTCAGGAAGCAGATGCTGGGGCGCTTAAAATAGGGCCTCAGCACCTGCTGCACAACTGTCAAAAACCTCTCACTGCAGCAAATGTCCCGCCTCTCCCCACGTAATATGGGGAGGGCAGCTCGGCACCGTGATCCAAATGAGTCCCCGTGCGTAATATCAGCGACAGTGTAGGAATGGCGATATAGTTCCAAGTCAGGATGGTATATGGCTTGGAGGGGAACATGCAGGTGGTGGTGTTCCCATGCATCTGCTGCCTTGTCCTTCAAGGTGGTAGAGGTCACCGGTTTGGAAGGTGCTGTCTAAGGAGCCTTGGTGCATTTCTGCAGTATGTCTTGTAGATGGTACACACTGCTGCCACTGTGCGTTGGTGGTGGAGGGAGTGAATGTTTGTGGATGGGGTTCCAATCAAGCGGGCTGCTTTGTCCTTGATAGTGTCAAGTTTCTTGAGTGTTGTTGGAGCTGCACCCATCCAGACAAGTGGAGAGTATTCCATCTGACTTGTGCCTAGGTGGTGGACAGGCTTTGGGGAGTCAGGAGTCAGATTCATTAAGGATCAGTGGTGGGGCCTTACCTTTCTGCAATCCATATTAATGAATTAGATGAAGGGACCAAGTGTAATTTATCCAGTTTTGCTAACCATACAAAGCCAGGTGGGAAAATAAACTGTGAAGAGGAAATAATGAAACTTCAAACGGATATAGATAGGCTAAGTGAGTAGGAAAGGAGGCAGCAGATGGAGTATACATGGGGAAATGTGAGGTTCTTCACTTTGGTGAACAGAATAACACAATATTTTTAAATGGTGAGAAACTATTACATTTTGGTGTTCAGAGGGATTTGGGTGTCATACAGCAAGTTCACATGCAGGTACAGCAAACAATTTGGAAGGGAAATGGTACTTTGGCCTTTATGCAAGGGGGGTTGGAGTTCAAGAGTAAGGAAGCTTTGCTGCAATTGTATAGTGGAAGCAACCTGGAGTACTGTAAGGAAAGATGTACTTGCCTTAGAGTGGGTACAACAAAGGTTCAATAGATTGATTCCTGGGTTCAATGGATTGATTCCTGGGTTGATTGGTTGTCCAATGGGGAGAAATTGAGTGGAATGGACCTATACTCTCTGGATTTTAGAAGAATGAGAGGTGATCTCATTGAAACATAGAAGATTCTGAAAGGATTTGACAGCATAAATGCGGAGAGGCAGTTTTCCCTGGCTGGATAGTGAGACCTAGAAGACATAGCCTCAGGATAAGGGGTCTGCCATTTAGGACTGAGATGAGGAAAATTTTCTTCACTCAGAGGGTTGTGAACCTTTGGAGCTCTCTATCCCACAGGGCTGTGGATGTTAAGTTGTTGAGTATACTCAAGTCTGAGATTGATAGATTTTTATATACTAAGGGATTGAAGGAATATGGGGACTGGGCAGGAAAGTGAAGTTGAGGTTGAAGTTGAGCGCAATTTCTGTATTTTGGAATGTGCTTTTTCTACAAAATTTTAAACTTGGGTGCTTCATTAGAGCAGGAATGTCAAATCTTTGGCATGCCAGATATCTGTGTCAAAGACATTGACTAGGTCTCAAATGATTACCCAAAAATGCATTCCTCAAATACAGAAATCCAAGCCTCATACACAAAAAAAGACAGTCTTACAAAAACAACAAGACCCCAGATACAAGACCACCGTACACAGAAAACGTGAACCTCCCACATACACTTCATCCTCCTCCCTTCCTCCTCCAGTCAGCTCCCTCCCTTTCTCCTACTCTTTTCTTTTCCTGAAGCTTGAAATTTGAAACCTGCAGCTGTTAAAGTTCCTGGCAATGATTGATTCCTGAATGACTCCAATACTTAAACTGATTATTATCTGTTCAGAAGATTCTTTATGGGGTAGCTTGTTGAGTCCACAATGATCTGCAAGTCACCTCACCCATTGCAGCACATATTAAAAATTCAGTCTTGTGTTGTCATGATATTCTGAACAGCGCAAAATCATGAAGTTACCCCTTGTATTTATATATAGAAGAATAGTGTCTAAATACCCACATAAAACAAAGTAGATTTTTTCCGTAAGTACCCTCCAACAAGTAGCTTACCTCTGGCCCAAAATTGGTCCTTTTTGTCCTCATTTCCTGTCTCAAAGACATGCCCAATGAAGACCAATTTCTACTCCATACTGTTGTCCCTTCATCATCACTGGGTCAAATTCCTGAAATTCTCTAACACCATCAATGGAGCTGAAAGAGTAGAGAAGTTAAATATCAACAGGGGTTTGGTAATAAATGTAGCTTTACCAGTGCTGTCTACATTTCAAGAACAAATAATAAAAAGTGTAAAAGCAGTGCAAAAGTGATGTTGCAATTGATTTTAACGAAGTCATGACTTGGTACAAACTAATGGGAATGGTCATTTATAATTAACAGGACAGTAATATTGAATTATTTTGATAGATTACTTGGGATGAAGCAAAGCACCTTCTGTTTGTGTACAGTAAGAAAATAAAAATTCCAGGGTTACAGACAACATTCATATGCCAGAAAGCTCCAGAAATAAAAACTGGAAGTACAGGACATCTCGCAGCAATGGCTCTATCTTGTCTATTTTTATAATAAGAATTGGAAATTATGATACAGTTAAAAGATCAATAGTTCATTTCATCAATAGATAATAAGTTTGTATTTGTTGCAGTCTCTAAACACTGAATCTGATTCTCAAAACCAATATTCACTGCAAGAGTTTTTTACATGGTCCACCCCTTAACATCAATCTAAAAGAACAAACTAGTTGCAGGGTAATGATTTTATTTTTATCTGGCACTATAAATAGTTTCTAAATAGAAGATGGGGCACTTGCTTTTTTTAAATTTAAGCTTTTCAGTGGTGAAAAAGATGGAAAACCAAGAAAACAAATAATAAAGAACATTGCACAAAGGGTTCTCTACTAATCACCAGAAAGTTAACAGTGAGCAAAAGAATAGATATACACAGAACATTAGTATACGTATGGACAACCAGACATGGTGCCCCTAGCACTGGTCTTCTTGCTGCAGTGCTTGAGGTACTTGTCTGACAGTGAATACTGAATGCTACAAATTAGTGATGAGGGTGGATGTAATGGACCATGGCAAGAGTAACACAAGTGTACACTCAGCTCCATAAATAAACATGTATACAGATGTTAGAAAAATCCTAAAATATTATTGTATACACCACCTACTCCAACCAACTCCAATAAGTGCCTACATTAAGGATCCTTGAAAAGACCACAATTTAAACATTAAGGTACCAAACCACTACTCCAGAAAAAATAGCAAACGGTATAGGTACTAATCCAAGATTAGCCCATTGACACATAGGGCTGGATTTTATCCAGCCTTTGGAGATGGGATGCTTGGGAGGGGTGGGGGGATGGTTTGGGGGAGCAGAGAAAATGGTGTTGAGTTGGATCAGGTAGCGTGCCTGATATTGTCCTGCCCCCATGCCATTTTGTTCAAAGTGGGCACCATGGCGGCTGGGAAATCTGCTGGGAGGCTAATTAAGCCACTTAAGTGGCCCTTAAGGGCTGCCTCCCTCCTCCGTTGGCACTTAGTCAATGTCAGAGGGGCCTGCCACCGTGTGGAGACACCACCCAGTAAGACCTGCAAGGTTCCTAGCAGGCTCGGTGGAGGGTCCCTCCTCTGGAGGCAATCCATGGCACACAGAGGGCCATCCCCCACCTCCCCGGAGGCAATGGCCGGCCCTGCGTCAAGACCTCCTACTGCCCTCACCAACTATCCCCACTCTCCCTCGCCGAGAACTACCTGATTGACCCCGGTCATCCCGACCCCACTTACCTTGGACCATCTTCCTTGTTCCAGACTTCCTGCAGCAGCAGCAGTAGCCACCGCTCTGCTGCTGGCACTGCTGAGCTGCCAGTCCTCTGATTGGTCGGCAGCTCTTGAGGCAGGATCAAGCAGATAATTGCCTGCTGCCGTTGAATTTGGCTGGGGGGTCCGATAGATGGCCAGGGCAGAGTTACACCCCCGGCTTCCGGCCCATCGCTGGGACCCCTGTCGCCAAAATAAAATTCAGCCCATGAAGTCTAAAATCCACATGTTGAAAGAAAAGAAAAACTTGCATTTATGTAGTGCCTTTCTCAATCACCAGACGCCCCAAAACGCTTTACAGCCAATGAAGTGCTTTTGAAATGTAGTCACTGTTATAATGTAGGAAATACGGTAACTAATTTGCACACAGCATACTTCCATAAACAGCAACACGATATTCACCAGATAACCTGTTTTTGTGATGTCGGTTGAGGGATAAATATTTCCAGGATACCAGGGATAACTATGCTATTCTTTAAAATAGCGCTGTGAGTGATGTTACCTCCACCTGAAAGGACAGATGAGGCCTCAGTTTAACATCTCACCTGAAAGCACCTCTGAGAGTGCAACACACCCTCAGTCCTGTACTGGAGTGTCAGCTTAGATTGCTGCGCTCAAGTCTTGGAACAGGACTCAAACTGACAATCCCCTGAGTCAGAGGCAAGAGAGCTACAACCGAGCCACAGCTGTTCTGATACTTGCCAGTATATCTACAATCCAACAAATGTTTGAGATTGATTGATAGACATTCTTATTTCAGAATCAGCAAATGCCTCATTTAAGTGAATGCATTTGCTACCCAACCTTATGTTAAATAATTTGCAGAAGATCCAGAAAGCCATCTCAATATTTTAATGAATGCTTTGACATGCATAAATGAGAAAAGGAAGTGAAATGTCAAATTTCCTGATATATCAATGCCTATCTTTATTGCCTCTCACTCTGCACCAATCTTAAATTTGAAATGTCTTTCACAGCGTTTGTTGGTCTCTGGAAACATGTTCCATTTCTCTTTGACTCCTTTGAAATCTTACTCATCTTGGCCTGTCTTTTGCAAGGTTTCCTCCAAGGCTTTTTTTTTGACACCCTGTGACATACTGAAATTTCATTTCACACTATTGGAAAAAAAGCAATTAATTCTCCTTGACATAATGCTTTAACGACATAGAGTATTCTCAGAGTCTTTGCAACACAGCAGTTCTGCTTGGTCCCAGCACTCTTCACTGTCTAGTTTTTATCCTTGTTTTTGACAGGGCATTGGGGTTGGGGTTGGTGTGGGGAGTGCATTCTGTGTGAAGGTCAATGTAAATAGTGATTATTTAATCCACCGGTGATTAAAAGGTATTAAATGCATCTCAAGGCTCCTCGAACATCATAAATTACAATAGCAGTGGCCACTGTTGGGACTGCACCCAGCTTCAGAAACAAGAGGGACACCGGCCTGGAAACACAGTAAGTGTCAGGGGCCTCATCGGGGACAATAGGACAGGCTCTGGCAAGGTAAGGGGTGTGGTGGCGGGGGGTGGGGGGGTCGGTTTGGGGGGCAGTTTTGTGGACTGAGGTTGGTTGGGCCATTTGGGGGGCCTTCATGGGACACAATCAGGAGGGCCTCTCTCAGCCCATATGGAGGCCGCCAGGTTTTACTTGGCAGCATCCTGGGGGACCTCAGCCACCCACTGTCCACTGGGAAAATACCAGTGGCAGCAGAAGGAGGCCCTTAAGTGGCAGTTAATTGGCTACTTAAGGGCTTTGCTTGGCCTGGGCCGGGTGGGCTGTTTCTCGCTGCTGCCACCCCTCATAAATTGGCAGCGGGGACGAGAAAGCATCGGGAACAGCACCCCACTCCACCTCCCACTCAATTTTACGAACCCCCCCCCCCCCCCTCCACTTCCCGCCACCAGCCCGTTTCTGTGGGGGTTGTAAAATTCCAGCCATAGGATCAGCTGCATATTATACATTTCTTCCATTTCCATTAATCACTTCCAAAAACTTCCCCACAATATGTGCTGAGACTCAGAAGGGAGAAGTTGGCATCGGAATAATCTTAGATTGCAGCAATCCCACCAAAACCTGAGCAGAACACATCTGACACTCTGCTTAGTGCTGACCGCCATTGCTGAGTGATTCTTAAACAGGACCAGTCATTACAAAGGGCCTAACCTGTTTATGTCAGCCATCTGGGACGCCTGCAAAATGGATGCAATAAGGGCCGTTTTACTCCATGCTTTTGCAAGTGGATTAATATTATCTATTAATCACTCACCTAGATGAATGAAGCTGCAACAATGCTCAAGAAGTTCAATATTATCCAGGACAGAACAGTCTATTTGATTGGCACCCCTAAAACTGAGGTCAAAATCCATCCCTTACAGCACTGGAAAGCTGTGCCTTCAATATGTACTATTTACAGGATGTATCCCAGAAATTTGCTGACCTAACTTTGATAGCACTATCCAGCCCTACAACCGTTACCACCTAGAAGGACGAGACCAGTAATATGATGGGAACACAATCACCTCCATGTTCCCCTCCAAATCACAGTGCATCCTGACTTGGACATAGACCACTAATCCTTCATCACCTCTGAGTCAAATCCTAAAGTTCTCTATATAACACCATTGTGGGAGCACTGTTAGCACCAGGAGGGCAGTGCTTTGAGAAGAAAGCCCACCATATCCTTCTCAGGGAAACTTGGAGTGAGCAATAAATGTGACCTTGGCAGCATTACCCATACCATGAGAACAATTGTTTTTAAAAAACTTACCCTTTGTATTAAAGTCTCACAAAATTATCACCTTACCTGATAACAATAGGTCAATGCACTGTTAGTTTGCTTCATAACCCAATTGATAAATGCACTGTCCGGTGTAATTGTGAGCCATGCAAAGCAGGTAGACCCCTGGGCTGTGCTGAGTTTGCTGATCTTACCTGAGGCTATCAGTAAGAGATTTATAATTTTAAGAGTCAGTGCCTCTCTTCTAAGGTGGGTTAAAATTTCAGCCAGATTTCCTGCTTCTGATTGCTATTCAATTATCCCTACTGGGAAATGTAGGTTTGTGTGGGGATGCCATGGATGTGACTTGCATGTGACGCCTCATTCCCCCAGTCAAATAGCTTGCTAACAGTCACTTTCCAGCATTACATATGACAAATAGTTTATTTGGATGAGGTAATAGAAGGCTAAGGGTCATTTGAGACCTCACGGGGTGATCGTCCCTGCCCTTTTGCAAGTCACCCAAGGCCCAGGCAAGTGCTCCATGCTCAGGGTTATGAGCCATGGCCAACAGTGGAACCAGTGTTGGTGGAAAAGCTAGAATCTCGAGGGACAATGGCTGCTTACAGGCAGAGGATCCTTTGGGAAGAGGACTTGTGTTTCCTTTAAAGCACACATGAGGATGGCAACGCAAAACCACCTCATGTACTTTTTTCCTAGTCACATTGCTCATTTCTCATGGCATTTTAAAAATGGGAGGCTCTTATGAGCAACTGAAGGGAGGTGGTGGCG
Source organism: Heterodontus francisci (assembly GCF_036365525.1). Lineage (NCBI taxonomy): Eukaryota > Metazoa > Chordata > Chondrichthyes > Heterodontiformes > Heterodontidae > Heterodontus > Heterodontus francisci. Next base: position 46,760,975 of record NC_090375.1, read on the forward strand.
TAGTGGTAATGTCACTGGACTAGTAACCCAAAGGCCTAGACTAATGCTCTGAGGACATGGGTTTCAATTCCCAGCATAACAGGTGATGAAATTTGAATTCAACTAATAAATCTGGAATTAAAAGGCTAGTCTAATGGTGGCCATGAAATCATTGTTGATTGTTGTAAAAACCCATCTGGTTCACTAATGTCCTTTAGGGAAGGAAATCTCCTGTCCTTATCTGGTCTGGCCGACATGTGACTCCAGACCCACAGCAATGTGGTTGACTCTTAAATGCTTTCTGAAATGGCCTAGTAAGCCATTCAGTTTCTCAAGGGAAATAAATGTTGGCCTCGCCAGTGACGCCCACATCCCTTGAATGAATAAAAAAAACTGAAGAGGAAAGCACAGGACCATGAGGTGTAGAGACATTTTTTTTTATTTCCAAAATATACTTTATTCATAAAAATCTGTAAAAATTACATTGCCAAACAGTTTCAAAACAGCACCAAAAAATACAAACATTGCAAGGGAGATCAGTTTCCTTCAATACTGTCATGAGTTTCTTCCCAAACCTTCGGTTTCACAATTGTCATGTCAATTACAGTTTTACATTTACAGCAATTGAGAATATTAATGATACAGTTCGAGGGGTTTCCCATGGATCCAGCCCCTCAGTTCAGCTTGGTGGGGGGACCTTACACTGTGGTCTTTCCCCATTGAGCCTTTGCTGCGGCTGCCCCAAGCTTTAGTGCGTCCCTCAGCACATAGTCCTGGACCTTGGAATGTGTCAGTCTGCAACATTCTGTGGTGGACAACTCTTTGCGCTGGAAGACCAGCAAGTTTCGGGCAGACCAAAGGGCGTCTTTCACCGAATTGATAGTCCTCCAGCAGCAGTTGATGTTTGTCTCGGTGTGCGTCCCTGGGAACAGCCCGTAGAGCACAGACTCCTGTGCTACAGAGCTGCTTGGGATGAACCTCGACAAAAACCACTGCATCTCTTTCCACACCTGCTTTGCAAAGACACATTCCAGGAGGAGGTGGGCGACCGTCTCTTCCCCACCACAGCCACCGCGGGGGCATTGTGCGGAGAGGGCGAGACTTCGGGTGTGCATGAAGGATCTGACGGGGAGGGCCCTTCTCACCACCAGCCAAGCTACGTCTTGTAGAGAAATGAACAGAGGACCTGCCCTTGGGCAGATAACACGACAGCTGTGAATACCAGCAGGCTGCCAGTGCCTGTTGAGCCATACACCTCATACTACAGCTGGGGAGGAAACTGAAGAAAAAAACATTCGCACAGGTTTTCCTTTTTAACTTTTAATAATAAAATATCACTTGAGTACTATACTGAGAAAAATCGAGTAGAAATGCTGAAGCATATGACAGAGCTCACCCAATTTTCATAGAATCACAGTGCACAGGAAGAGGCCATTTGAGTCATCGGACCTATACCGGCTCTTAGAAAGAGCTATTCAATCAGTTCCACTCCCCTGCTCTTTTCCCATGGCTCTACAAAATGTTCCTTTCCAGCTGTATATCCAATTCCATTTTGAAAGTTACGGTTGAATTTGCTTCCACCACCCTTATATGCAGCGCATTCCAGATCATAACAACTCGTTGGATAAAAACATTTCTCCTCATCTTCCGTGTGATTATTTTGGTGATTATCTTAAATCTGTGTCCTCTGGTTACCTCCTGCCAGCGGAAACAGTTTTTATCCATTTAAGTTAATCTTCCCTGTCCAATTTTCCACTGCTCGCTCTGTCATGGGGATGCTTTACACCCTAGCATTAGAGGAAAACAGCCCCCTTTAAAAAAGTTTTGTGATTTACAAGATGTCCAGCAATCTCTGTGGTAGCTTGCACCATATAGCTACTGTGACAGATGCAACGCTTATCTCTGCTCACATTTTTACCTCCCTAAAATGAAAAAAAATGCCTTTTAAAAATGCATCCTTGAAAGCATCCAAATACCCTTTTAAAAAATGTATTTCCAATTTGCTCAGCAGCAAATGACATTGTGATATCATTCTTAAGGTGGAAGATGAAAGTTCTGCACAAGCCATGCTGTCATTTGCCCTGGGGCAGTACAGCAATAATTTAGATGCTAAGCTGTTACCAATAACATTAAGCCTACCAGAACAACTTGCAATTATATAGGACTTTTAATGTGAAGATACATCCCATGACACTTCACCAGAGGTGAGAAATTGGCACTGATCAGGATTTGAGAGAAGAATTGGGAAAGGTGAGTGAAGGCCATGTCAATGAGATAAGTTTTCAAGAGGTTTTTGAAGGTGGGGAGAGATGAAATAATGCAAATAGGTTTGGAAAAGAATTTCAGACTAAATGATGATGCCAGGCTCCACCCACCAGTACAATTCAGAATCAGAATAGTGGAAGGTGTCAGCAGGAACAGTAAAGGGTGCAGAAGTAAGATGGAACGTAGTCATGGAGTAAGTGAGAACAAGGGTTTTGAAATAATTGTAGTGAATGTTGTGGAGCTGGTGTTGTTTGCGGATAGTACTTAGTGTGGGATGGAATTTGGACAGTGGGGTTTTGGATGAGTTTGAATTTATGTAAGGTGAGATCTGTGAGCAGAACATTGAAGAAATCAGGGCTGTAGGTCTAAATTTCAACAATGGTGTTAGTGAATTAGAGACAGAGACAGTAACACTCTGGAATTAGAAATAGGTTGTCTTGACAATGGACTGGATTTGGAGTTTCAAACAGAATTCGAAGTCAAAGAGAACACCAAGCTTATGCATTGTCAGATTTAGCTTGAGGTAGCAGCTGAAAAATGAGGATAATTGGTGTGGTGTTTCTGGGAGGAACCAAACAGGATGGCTTTAGTCTTCTCAGTGTATAGCTGGACAAAATCCAGACTCATTCAGAACTTGATGTTAAACAGATAACATACTCATTGAGCTGAAGGTAATACCAGAGAAGTAATGGTGCATGTCATCTACATATACATGCAATCTGATACCTTGGGCAGTATCTTAGCCAACTGGACCACTTCTGAGCCAGGAACCTGACTAATTGATTTGCGCGTCTTTTGATTGCTATTACCCAGAGCAATCAAATTATTACCCCACCTCTGGGTTCCCCGAACAGTCAGGGAAGGTGGGCAGGATGATGCATCCATTCTGGTGAAGAAAGTATTTCTAACTAAAGGGGCCACGGCATGGGTTCAAATGGCTCACTAGCACTTGGATTTTTGAGGCTGCTGCAAATGTGGATTAATTAAGGAAAGCCAGCACAGATTTTTTTTAAGGGAAAATCATGCTTAACTAAACTGCTTGAGTTTTTGATAAGGTAACAGAGAGGGTTGATGAGGGTATTGCGGTTGATGTGGTGTACATGGATTTCCAAAATGGATTTGGTAAAGTGCCACATAACAGGCTTGTCAGCAAAGTTAAAGCCCATGGAATAAAAGGGGCAGTAGCAGCATGGATACGAAGTTGGCTGAGTGACAGGAAACAGTGATTAGTGGTGAATAGTTGTTTGTTTTAAACTGGAGGAAGATATATAGTGGGATTCCCAGGGGTCAGTGTTAGGACCACTGCTTTTCTTGATCACAGGGCATAATTCAAAATTTGCAGATGACACAAAATTTGGAAGTATTGTGAACTGTGAGGATAGTGATAGACTTCAAGAAGACTTAGACAGACTGGTGGAATGGGCAGACAAGTGGCAGATGGAATTTATGGCAGAGAAGTGTGAAATGATTCATTTTGGTAGGAAGAATGAGAAGAGGCAATATACAGTAAAGGGTATAATTTTAAAGGTTGCAGGAGCAGAACGATCTGAGGGTTTTTGTGTGTAAATCAATGAAGGTGGCAGGACAGGTTGTGAAAGTGGTTAATAAAGGAAACGGAATCCTGGGCTTTATAAATAGAGGCATAGAGTACAAAAGCAGGAAGTTATGATGAGCCTGTATAAACCCCTGGTTCGGCCTCAACTGGAGAATTATGCCCAATTCTGGGCACTGTAATTTATAAAGGATGTTAAGGTATTAGAGAGGGTGCAGGAAAGATTCATGAGAATAGTTCCAGGGATGAAGAACTTCAGTTAGGTGGATAGGTTGGAGAAGCTAGGGCTGTTCTCCTTGGAGAAGAAAAGATTAAGAGGAGACTTGATACAGGGTGTTCAAAATCATGGCGGGTCTGGACAGACTAGATAGGGAGAAACTACTACCATTGGCGGAAGGGTTGAGAACCAGAGGACACCAATTTAAGGTGATTGACAAAAGAAGCAATAGTGAAATGAGGAAAACTTTTTAATCAGCAAGTGATTAGGATATGGATTGCACTGCCTGAGAGTGTGGTGGAGCTAGATTCAATCGTGGCTTTCAAAAGAGAATTGGATAACTATCTGAAGTGATAAAAATTGCAGGCCTACAGGGAAAAGAAAGGGAGTGGAACAAGGTGAGTTGCTCTTCCAGAGAGCCGCACAGACACAATGAGCAGAATGCCCTCCTTCTGTGCCGTAGCCATTCTACAGGAATGGAGAGGTGACTTGAGAAGGCTGCGCCCCGGGTCTCTCTCTCTTACTCTTACCTGGAGGTCCTGCTGTGAGATCTGAGAGGCTGCAGTGAAGTGAGCTCTCCCAAGGATGGCAAGAAGAGGACAACAGCCATGTAATGTTGGGAAAGAGGAATTAATGGTTAAAAAGGCCTTAATTGTCTTTTTAATCACATCAATTGCTTTCCTGCCAGATCCACAGCTATTCCCCGCAGGACTCGGAATCTGCCCCAGGGAAAACAGGAAGAGGGCAGGATGACATTGGGATCCCAACCTGACGTCATTTTCCGAGGCTTTCCCACCCCAAATGCACCAGAACCCACTTTCACTGCCTGGGAAAATTCTGTCCCATGCCTTGGGATAACTTCTCTGAAATGAAGCATATAGATTGAGAATGGAGCCTTGAGGCATGTCAGAAATGGTTGCACAACTATGGGAAGAGAATCATTGGTAGAAATGTGCTAGATATGTTGATGCAGATACAAATGGAATTACAGGCCATAGAGGGGAAATGGTGAAGAGACATGTGGCAGGATTTTCCTTCCGAGGGTGGGAAATGGACTGTGAGATTGTTTCCAGGACCCGATCCTGCCCCGGGGTAAGCAGTCACAGCCCCTGATTTCCATGGGGGCAGACTGCTGATTGGCTAGAGTGCAGGTTGGGTGGCCAACCAACACGCTGTGGGGATGCGACTGCATGCAGAACTGTACAAGTGCAATGCTGAACCTTCAGGACAGGCCTCTGGATATTCAAACTCCAGCAAACACTTCAGTTGAGGAGCCTGATGGCACATGCTGGTCCTGAACATGGGAGGAATGGAAGGCACTTACTGACCCCTCAGAATGGCTCAGAGTCATTGTGCTGCTGAGGGCCTGTCAGCGCTGAAATAGGAGCAGTTGGCATTGGCTATAGAGATCAACAGTGCCTTATCTCTCTCTCTCTCTCTCAGGAGAAATGGGCATATAGTGCCCGAGAGAGGGCCCAGATGGGAGGAGGAGTTCCATACCTGCACATCATCACCACCATGGAGAAGGGTGCCATGGACATCGCCAGAGTCATGCACCATGATGCAGTTGGGCAAGGCAAAATGAGCATCCATGGTGGAGATGGTGATTAGAGAGTGCAATGTGTTTATTAGCGGGTTGCAATGCATTTCACTCCATCTGACAGCATACCGAAGACTGAGCTGCATTGCGAAGCCTCAGCACTACAGTGGCTTCTGCTCTCCAAGGCTAGTTCTCATGGTCTCTAGTGTCTTCCACAGATACAGACGTTGAGGCAATAAGACCGACTCCCTCACCATCCCCAGGCCAAATGGACCCGGAGCAGAGCTCAGACCAATCACTATCACACCTTACAAGCACATCCTGCACCAGCAGGTGGGTCCTCATTCACCGTTAGATAGGGTGGCACTGGGTGATGTGCATGGCACCCAGTGTGCAGGAGGAGGTGCCAGAGGCAGAGGTAGCTGTGGGCTGTCCCATCAGCAGATGGCGAACAGACATAGCTCTGTCCAGCTAGGCACAGATGCAGGGCTTCAGGAGTTACAGAAAGGAATGCCCTACCTGGACCAGCAGCAACAGATGTGCTCCCACATTTTGGAGTTCCCTGAGGCAGTGCGGGGTCATGGGCAGAGAATGGAGGAGTCCATCCAGATCATGTGCTCCAGAATGACTCATAGTTTTGAGCGCATGAGCTCATCCATTGAGAGACTGGCGAACCTCATAGAGAGCCATATGCGGAAGCACTTTGAGTGCTTGCAGGAACTGCGCACTGACATTCACAGGATGCAAGGCATCCTCTGTAGCCTTGACCGGGGTCAGTGGCACTGATGGCACAGGGATGTCTGGAGGAGATACTAGTTTCACCTCAGCTGGTTCTTCTCTCCAGCCATCAGAACGCAAACCAAGGGCTGAGGCAGTCACTAAGGAGGATGAGGATGCTACCTCTCATGGGACACCATCATCATTTTTGGTCTCCTCAGCCCCTCTGACAAAGGGAGCATCTGTGCAGCAGGGCCCAGTGATGGAGGCTGCTCCTGCAATAACGCTGATGCAACGGCCTCTAGAGATGTCTCCACTAACACCTCCATGACAAGGACAACTGCCAAATGCAACTTGACCGCAAGCCAAGGCAAGTAAGCAGGCTGCCTCCACCTCCTCCAAGGCCACGAAGGAAGCATCACATAGAAATGGCCAAGACTGGTGACCAGTGTATCTGACAGAGTGGGTCACTGGGTGTCTTTCACTTGTAAATTTGCACTTTTTGTCTTTTGGAGCACCATGTAAATATTGACACATGGAGCCAGATGTGCGAGCCTCCTTTTATTAATGACATTACAGAAGAGGGATGAAGTGGTGAACAGGGGTCAGCTATGAATTCGTACACAGACACCAGAGTCTGCAGTAAAAGATTTTGAGGTCCATGGCTGGTAATTTCAGGAATGAGAACTTTCCCATTGGCTTCTTCTTTCTGAGTGGAGCAGATTTTTTAAAAAATCACAGCTGTGACTTTCACAGCTGACAGGTGCTGGGTGTGGGAATGGTGCTTCCGAACTTCAGACAGCTTTGGGGTTTTCTGTCGTGTTCCGATTTTTTTTAAAGGCTACTGGAAAACCCTGAAGCTTTATGGAGTTCGGAAACCACTGTCCCCATCTCAGCAACGGTCAGAGAGAGAGGGGGTGGAGAGAGAGGGCGGAGAGAGGGGGGGAGAGAGAGGGGGAGAGAGAGAGATGGGGGAGAGAGAGAGAGGAGAGGGAGAGAGGGAGAGAGGGAGAGAGAGAGACACACAGAGAGGGGGGACAGAGAGAGAGAGTGGGGGAGGGGGAGAGAGGGGGGCAGAGGGGGACAGAGAAAGGGGGGACAGAGACAGGGGAGGACAGAGAGAGCAGGAGGGACAGAGAGAGAGTGGGGGGACAGAGAGCGAGGGGGAACACAGTGGGCGAACAACACAGAGAGGGGGGAAATGACACAGAGGGGAGGGATTGACACAGAGAGGGGAGAGAACACATAGAGGGAGGGGGAGAGAGAGACAGAGAAAGAGAAAGACAGACAGATACAGAGAGAGAGGAGGGAGAAAGTGTAATCAAGATCACTCCTGACAGAGGAATATCCATCCAGAATACACCACATCGCTATAAGCAGTGTGTGACAGACATTGACTACTTGAGCAAGCAAAACAGAATGCTAGGTATCTCACTAAATCAGTGACTAACATAGTGATGAGAAAGTAAGTCAATAGATTAGTCTTCTCATTTAAAGCTTCTTCACAAAAATGAACATTTGTTGTTGTTTTGATTAATAGTAGGACAAATTTTTAATGCCTTTATCTTTCCAAAATTGTCTCAGCAGCCCCCTATGTAAGACAAAAATTGTAATTTGGGCCCCCACACGAAAAGGTTGGACACCCCCCTGTCTCTCTCTCCCCGCACTCTCTCTTTCTTTCTCTCTGCGTCCCCCTCTCTCTCAGTCTCTCTCTCCCACTCCCTAGCAGCTAGGTTATTATAAAACACAAGTTTAAAGGCTTGTGTTATGTAAACTCATTTTACAATAGCAAAAGTCATTTAAGGAATGTCTCAATTTGTACACTCTGGCACGTTTTACTTTCAATTGGGACACAAGTTCCGTGACATGTTGAAAGTTGCTAGATAACTTCTGTATAAATTTTGCAATTCCGTTGCTTTCCATTTGGAATCACATTGTTTGAGAACTTGTATTGAGGGGGAAATGGGCAAGAAAATCCAAGGAATTTCCAGAACTCAGCACTGTAAGTTCTTTATGAATACAAGAGTACAAGAAGCGGCAGCAGCGGCGGTGAGAGGAGCTGGGGTGTAAAAAGTGGGGAGCCGAGGCCCAAGACCAGAAGCAACAGTGACGGCAGTGAGAGCGCTCTGTTCAGTTCTGTGGACCCGCTTGACCAGCAAAAATCAAAGTGTGACATCACAGGAGAGCCGGTAAGTGATTGGTGGGTATTTCTTCCGTGTCTCTTTTTCGTTTTGGCCAAGTGATTTAAATCAGGAAACGTCATTACAGGTTAAGATTACACTTAATTTTTTTTTTAAATACTGAGATCCAAATTAATTAATTAAATAGAATAGAGATGGCTGGGCAGGCAATATGTTGCAGCTGTAGTATGTGGGAGCTGGTGGATGCTGGTACAATCTATGGTGACCACATCTGCAGCAAGTGTTGGCTGCTGGAGGACCTATGGCTCAGCGTTGATGAGCTGGAGTCCGAGCTGCGGACACTGTGACACATCAGGAAGGGGGAGAGTTACCTAGACACTGTGTTTCAGGAAACAGTCACACCCCTCAGATTAATTACATCCAATTTGGACCATGGTCAGGGACAGGAGGGTGTGACTGCGAGTGAGGCAGGTCTGGGGATCCAGAATTTAGCTTTGAAGGAGCCTCAGTCAGTGCCCTTATCTAATCGGTACAAGGTTCTTGCTCCCGATGTGGACGAGGGCACAGACTGCAGGGAGGATGAGCGAACTGACCACTGCACCATAGTTCAGAGCGCCATTCAAGTGGGGGGAGAAAATAGAAATGTTGTAGTCATAGGAGATAGCATAGTTAGGTGAATAGATACTGTTCTTTGCAGCAAAGATAGAGAGTCCCGAAGGCTGTGTTGCCTACCTTGTGCCAAGGTTAAGGACATCTCTTCTGGGCTAGAGAGAAACTTGGAGTGGGAGGGAAAGGATCCAGTTGTCGTGGTCCATGTAGGTACCAAAGACATAGGTAGGACAAGGAAAGAGGTTCTGCTGAGGGACTATGAGCAGCTCGAGGCTAAATTAAAAAGCAGAACCACAAAGGTAATAATTTCCGGATTACTACCTGAGCCATGTACAAATTGGCATAGGTTAAATAAGATTAGAGAAGTAAATGCATGGCTCAAAGATTGGTGTGAGAGAAATGGGTTCCAATTCATGGGAATCTGGCTCCAGTACTGGAGAAAGAGAGAACTGTTCCGTTGGGATGGGCTGCACTTGAATCATGCTGGGACCAGTGTCCTGATGAATCGTAGAACAAGGGTTGCAGATAAGGCTTTAAACTAAAAAGTGGGGGGGAGGGTTCAATTGAAGGGAAGTTTAAAAAGTCAAAAAGTAACAAGGGAGCAGAGGTGCAGGGTAGTGAAGGGGCATACATTAATCAGAGTGTGACAGGTAGGGACAGAGAATACAAGCATAAGAGTACAGCAGAAACTAAAACCAGAGTAGGTAAAAATGGTAATAAGTCAAAGCTTAAGGCTCTTTATCTGAATGCACGTAGCATTTGTAACAAGATAGATGAGCTGACGGCACAGATAGAAATAAATGAATATGATTTGATAGCTATCACAGAGACGTGGTTGCAGGATGACCAGGACTGGAATCTCAATGTTCAAGGATATTCGACGTTCCGGAAGAATAGGCAGAAAATGAAAGGAGGTGAGGTAGCTTTGTTATTAAAGGAAGGGATCAGTGCAGTTGTGAATAATGATATATGTCAAAGATATTTTAATAACTCATACGGAGACTTCGAGATTCGTCACTAGGAGTTTATTTGCGTGATATCACGGAGAGCCCATACAGTCCGCACTGTAAGCAGCACTCTCTCGAACAGTGAAGAGTGCTTATATGTATACACCAAACCAAACAACTTTGCGCTATCAGTTCACATTCCCTGACATTTAGCATCCCAGACCCCATCAATTGTCCTTGAGTCTTCCTTTCATCCTTATCAAGCTTGCATTCCTGAGTGCTTCGTGCAATCTGCAGTTACATCAAAGCAGCTGTCGTATACTCTGATAAGAGGGGCCCTACATTCCTTATCAACAGGAATTGACAGCATACATTTCACAAGAGCCCATTGTTCCAAACCACAAAGTGTTACATGATTATACCACAAAGGAACAGATGTCCTTATAATTACAGGAATCACAGGCATCAGCTAGTCTACTTTAACTATTTCATACCCACTTAGCAAGCATAATGCTTTTACTTATTTCCCATGATTATTATTTTCTTCCACAATATAGGTGTTATAGGTCATCATGTAGAATCAGTTTGGGTGGAAATAAGGAATAGCAAGGGGAAGAAATCACGGGTGAGAGTGGTCTATAGGCCCCCGAGGAGTTGTCTCTCTGTGAAACAAAATATTAATCAGGAAATAATGGAGGCGTGTAAGAAGAGCACTGCAATTATCATGGGTGATTTTAATCTGCATATAGACTGGACAAATCAAATTGGCAAGGGTAGCATGGAAGACGAATTTGTAGAGTGCATCAGGGATTGTTTCTTAGTACAATACATTGCAGAACCTACCCAGGAACAGTCTATTTTAGACTTGGTAATGTGTAATGAGGTCGGATTAATAAGATATCTCATAGTTAAGGATCCTTTAGGGGGAAACAATCATAACATGGTAGAATTTCAAACTCAGTTTGAGGGTAAGCAACTTGTGTCTCAAACCAGTGTCTTCAACTTAAACAAGGCCAATTACAGAGGTATGAAGAAAGAGTTGTCTAAAGCAGGCTGGGAAAATAGACTACAGGGGAAGTCAGTAGATGATCAGTGGCAGACTTTTAAGCAGTTATTTCATAACACTCAGCAAACATTTATTCTGGTCAGAAGGAAGGACTCGAAGGGAACAATGAACCACCCGTGGATAACAAAGGAAGTTAAGGAGAAAATCAAATCAGAATCAAAGGTGTACAAAGCAGCGAAAGCTAGTGGTAGGCCAGAGGATTGGGAATTTTTTAGAAACCAGCAGCAGATGACTAAAAAACTAATAAAGGGAGAGGAAATTGATTATGTGAGTAAATTGGCAAGAAATATAAAAAAGAACAGCAAGAGCTTCTACAGGTATATAAAAAGGAAGAGAGTAGCAAAAATAAGTGTAGGACTCTTAGAGGATGAGTCTGGGGAATTAATCACAGGGATCAGGGAAATGGCAGATAACTTAAACCAATATTTTGCATCGGTCTTCACGGTGGAGGACACTATAAACATCCTAACAATAATAGATGTGCAAGGTGTAAATGGGAGGGAGGAACTTGTAACAATCTCTATCACGAGGGAAAAGGTGCTGGACAAACTGATGGGACTAAAGACAGACAAGTCGCCAAGACCTGAAGGCCTGCATCCAAGGGTTTTAAAAGAAGTGGCTGCAGAGATAGAGGCATTGGTCACAATATACCAAAACTCACTGGATTCCGGGAGGCTACCAGCAGATTGGAAAACCACTAATGTGACGCCCCTATTCAAGAAAGGAGGGAGACAGAAAGCAGGAAACTATAGATTAGTTAGCTTAACATCAGTCATTGGGAAAATGCTAGAGTCCATTATTGAGGAAGAAATAGCAGGACATTTAGAAAAACATAATGCAATCAAACAAAGCCAACATGGTTTTATGAAAGGGAAATCATGTTTGACAAATTTGTTAGAGTTCTTTGAGGATATAACAGAGTGGATAAAGGGGAACCGATAGATGTAGTGTATTTGGATTTTCAGAAGGCATAAGGTGCCACATAAAAGGTTATTGCACAAAATAAGAGCTCAGGGTATTGGGGGTAATGTGTTGGCATGGATTGAGGATTGGCTAACACACAGAAGGCAGAGAGTCAGGATCAATGGATCTTTTTCAGGTTGGAAAGCCGTAACTAGTGGGGTGCCACAAGGATCGGCCCAGGGCCTCAACTATTTACCATCTATATTAATGACTTGGAGGAAGGGACAGAGTGTAGAGTATCCAGATTTGCTGATGATACAAAAATGGGTGGGAAGGCATATTGTGATATGGACACAAAGAACCTGCAAAGGGATATAGATAGGTTAAGTGAGTGGGCAAAAACTTGGCAGATAGACTTCAATGTGGAAAAGTGTGAGGTAATCCACTTTGGTAGGAAGAATAAAAAGGCAGATTGGGGTGGCACAGTGGCACAGTGGTTAGCACCGCGGCCTCACAGCTCCAGGGACCTGGGTTCAATTCTGGGTATTGCCTGTGCGGAGTTTGCAAGTTCTCCCTGTGACCGTGTGGGTTTTCGCCGGGTGCTCTGGTTTCCCCCACCGCCAAAGACTTGCAGGTGATAGGTAAATTGGCCATTGTAAATTGCCCCCAGTGTAGGTAGGTGGTAGGGAATATGGGATTACTGTAGGGTTAGTATAAATGGGTGGTTCTTGGTTGGCACAGACTCGGTGGGCCGAAGGGCCTGTTTCAGTGCTGTATCTATAAAAAAAAAAAAATTTTTTTTAAGATTATTATTTCGATGGAGAAAGACTACAAAATACTGCAGTACAGAGGGATCTGGGTGTTCTTGTGCGGGAAACACAAAAAGTTAGCATGCAGTAATTAGGAAGGCAAATGGAATTTTGGCCTTTATTGCTAGCGGGTTAGCGTATAAAAATAGGGAAGTCTTATTACAACTGTACAGGGTGTTGGTGAGGCCACACCTGGAGTACTGCGTACATTTTTGGTCCCCGAATTTAAGGAAGGATATACTAGCATTGGAGGCAGTTCAGAAAAGGTTCACTAGGCTGATTCCTGGGATGAAGGGGTTGTCTTATCAAGAACAGCTAAACACGTTAGGCCTTTATTCATTGGAGTTTAGTAGAATGAGAGGTGATCTGATTGAAACATATAAGATTCAAAGGGGGCTTGACAGGGTAGATATTGAGAATATGTTTCCACTGGTGGGGGAATCTCGAACTAGGGGACATAGTTACAGAATAAGGGGGCACACAATTAAAGCTGAGATGCAAAGGAATTTCTTCTCTCAGAGGGTGGTGAATCTCTGGAATTCTCTGCCTCAGAGAGTTGTGGAGGCTAGGTCACTAAATGTATTTAAGGAGGAGGTAGGTAGATTTTTGAAATCTCAGTGAGTCAAGGGTTATGCGGAGCAGGCCCGAAAGAGGAGTTGAGGCCTGGGACAGATCAGCCATGAACATATTGAATGGTGGGGCAGGCTTGAGGGGCTGAATGGCCTACTCCTGCGCCTACTTCTTGCGTTCTTGTGTACAATGTAATAGGGCTGAGTGATATTGGCAAAAGCAGGATGCTGCTGAGCTGTACACAATAGTTAGTAAATACAATCAAACGGATAGTTGTAATAAACCTTACTCTATGATGAACTGTCGACAAATCCTTAACAGAGTCCATGCTGCATTTGCAGTTTTAAAATCTGTTGGAGAAGGCATCGTAAAAATTTATTATGTTTCAATGGCCATGTTAGAAACAGTCATTAACTGATTTTTTTTTGCTGCAAATTGAATTAAAGGTCAAGTTTTACAAGTATGTCAAAGATCAGTAACTGCAATGTGCATCATTTAAAATTCATTTTGAGGGCACATAACCTGAGTGGCCAAATGTCAGTTAAAAGTTGTCTGTATCATATAATTACATTACGTTAAAAGTGCACTGTTGCTAACAGGTAAGAGATTTGGCTTAGACATAAATTGGTTAGTCTGGAGTACAGCCTTACAGATAGTGACTATACATTTTATAACTGCAGTAACAGCCACCCAACTCTTTGCAGAAAAGCTTTTTATTAATAATTATCTTCTCAGAGCTGAATTGGAATCGACAGTGATAGACTGAGATGTAGACATTAGTGAATTTAAGAGAATCATTTTATTGGAGGAACTAAAGGGCACTTTTTATTTAGAATTCTGTTTATTGAATTTTGTCACTAGCTCTGGTGAGCAAATTACATTTTGTCCGTGAGAGATTCTGTTGTTTCTGTATTTTAGAATCCAGGACCTAGTTTAATAGCCTGTCAAAATGAATAAACTAGTCTTGGCTAACTACCGTTAATCTCTCTGTCCCTATCTGCCCCACTCTGCTTTTCTGTCTTACATGACTCTTCTGAAGTACTATCTGCTCCATCCTGTAAAATTCTCCTGATTTGGAGCTCACTGCCCTTTTGTTGGAATCTCTGTCGTCAAACACATATTACAATCAAGTGGAGAAATTGCATACCATTGACTATCACAAGTTAAATTGTTTTCACAGAATAATACAGTGCAGAAGAGGCCCTTCGGCCCATCAAGTCTGCACTGATGCATTAAAGACACCTGACCTGTCTACCTAATCCCATTTTCCAGCCCTTGGCCCACAGCCTTGAATGTTATGACGTGTCAAGTGCTCATCCAGGTACATTTTAAAGGATGTGAGGCCATCCGCCTCTCCCACCCTCCCAGGCAGTGCATTCCAGACCGTCACCACCCTCTGGGTAAAAAAGTTCTTCCTCAAATCCCCCTTAAACCTCCTGCCCCCTCACCTTAAACTTGTGTCCCCTCGTAACTAACCCTTCAACTAAGGGGAACAGCTGCTCCCTATCCACCCTGTCCATGCCCCTCATAATCTTGTACACCTCGATCAGGTCACCCCTCAGTCTTCTCTGCTCCAGCGAAAAAAAACCAAGCCTATCCAACCTCTCTTCATAGCTTAAATGTTCCATCCCAGGCAACATCCTGGTGAATCGCCTCTGCACCCCCTCCAGTGCAATCACATCCTTCCTATAATGTGGCGACCAGAATTGCACACAGTACTCCAGCTGAGGCCTTACCAAAGTTCTATACAACTCCAGCATGACCTCCTTGCTTTTGTAATCTATGCCTCGATTGATAAAGGCAAGTGTCCCATATGCCTTTTTCACCACCCTATTAGCCTGCCCTCCTGCCTTCAGAGATCTATGGACAAACACACCAAGGTCCCTTTGTTCCTCGGAACTTCCCAGTGTCAGGCCATTCATTGAATACCTCCGTGTCACATTACTCCTTCAAAGTGTATCATCTCACACTTTACAGGGTAAAATTCCATCTGTCACTTTTCTGCCCATTTGACCATCCCATCTATATCTTCCTGTAACCCAAGACACTCAACCTCACTGTTAACCACTCGGCCAATCTTTGTGTCATCTGTGAACTTACTGATCCTACCCCCCCACATAGTCATCTATGTCGTTTATATAAATGACAAACAATAGGGGACCCAGCACAGATCCCTGTGGTACGCCGCTGGACACTGGCTTCCAGTCACTAAAACAGCCGTCTGTCATCACTCTCTGTCTCCTACAGCTAAGCCAATTTTGAATCCACCTTATCAAGTTACCCTGTATCCCATGTGCATTTGCTTTCTTGATAAGTCTCCCATGTGGGACCTTGTCAAAGGCTTTGCTGAAATCCATGTAAACTACATCAACTGCACTACCCTCATCTATGCACCTGGTCACATGCTCAAAAAATTCAACCAAATTTGTTAGGCATGACCTCCCTCTGACAAAGGCATGCTGACTATTTCTAGTCAAATTTTGCCTCTCCAAGTGGAGATAGATTCTCTCCTTCAGGATTTTCTCCAATAGTTTCCCTACCACTGATGTGAGACTCACTGGTCTGTTGTTCCCTGGCTTATCTCTACAGCCCTTCTTAAATAGTGGGACCACATTAGCTGTTCTCCAGTCCTCTGGCACCTCCCCCGTGGCCAGAGAGGAATTAAAAATTTGGGTCAGAGCCCCTGCAATTTCCCCTTTGCCTCCCACAGCATCCTGGGACACAAATCTTCCAGACCTGGAGATTTGTCCTCTTTTAAGCCTTCCAAAACCTCCAATACCTTGTCACTCCCTATGACAATTTGCTCAAGAACCTCACAGTCTCTCTCTCTGAGTTCCATATCTACATCCTCATTCTCTTGGGTAAAGACAGATGTGAAGTATTCGTTCAACACCCTACCAATGTCCTCTGCTCCACCCTCTGATTTCCCCCTTGGTCCCCAATGGGTCCTACTCTTTTGTGACAGCAGCAGTGTGAGAAATGGTCTGTCTTCCTGTTGCTGATTTTTTATTTACTGCCTCACCTCAATAACCACAATAACAATCCTCTCCTTGAGTTTCATGGTTTATTGAGTGAATTTGCACTGTTGACATATTGTGAATCCACAGAGGTCATCTGATAAGATCCATCTACCACCCCATGACATGGTGTAGTTAGCTCTATTCTGTCAACAAAAGTAATTTGAATTGGCATTTCATACTGTTTTGCTTGCTAGCTAGCTAATACAGCAGTGCTGCTCTTCATTGATATTTGTATGCTTAGCTACTTTATTTATAGGGAGAAATGTGTTTTAAATCGTACTGTGTTTTGATGGCATTAGATTGGCTATACACTTCAGATAAAGATTAATTACCCCCATGTCCATGGCTGAGGCAATAATTTTGTCAAATATCTGTGGTGCAACATGTTGGTGCCTATCCCTGGTGGTGAAGGGAAGCAAGGGTCTGTAAGCAGTCACAGTTAAACCTCTACGCAGATGTCCTTCCTTCATTCGTATTAAGAGTTGAGCTGATCCAGGCTGCATCTCCCATGAAAGTGTTCCCACAGACAGCTCAAATTGAGTTCCAGATCATGCTGTTCCTCCTGCAGAGCCTGAATCAAATGATCCCCGGCATTAATCGCATTCTGATGAGACCCTCAAGGCCTGCGCCTTCCCTGGCCACTTCCCTGGGCATCCGGGGCACCTCTGCATTCTGCGTCTTGCTTCTCCTCGTCCTCCTCTTCCTCTTTTTCCATGTTCTGCTCCTCCTTGTCCTCCTCCGATGAGGTGTGCCCATCCAGCACTTCACAGCTTCAAGGTCCACTCCTCTCTGGAGGGCCATGTTATGGAGAGCGCAGCAGACTACCACAATGCACAAGACCCTTGCAGGACGCTGCCCAAACAGTCCAGGCACCAGAACCGCATCTTCAAAAACCCGATGGCCTGCTCAATGGTTGTCCCAGTGAGCAGATGGCAGCAGCTGAAGCACCTCTGTACCTCTGCATCCGGTGCCCATAGAGGAGTGAGTAGCCATCTCTTCAAGGGATATTCCTTGTCCATCCATGTAGTTTGGGAGTGAAGTGAAGAGCAGCGGCAGCCTGGACAGCCGAGGATGGAGGAGTCATGGCAGCTGCCAGGAAAATGAATGCACACATGCAGGAAGCTCTTCTTGTGGTTGCAGACCAGTTGAACACTAAGGGAGAGGATGCCCTTCCTATAGATAAATCTCACTCGTTGGTCAGTTGGTACCTTGAAAGCCACATGGGTACAATTGATAATGCCCTACACCTGTGGGAATACGGTGATGGAGGCAGAACCCACTGGCCTCTGTGCCATCGAGGCCTAATCTGTCAGGAATCTTATATACTGTTCAGCTTTCACAAAGAGGGCATCAGTAACCTGTGAGATGTAGTAGTGAGCAGCAGCTTGCGAGACACCACCAAGGACTGCAGTTGATCCTCGGAAGGAGCCAGAGGCAAAGAAGTTCAAGGGCACAGTGACTTTGACGGCTACTGATAAGTCATGGTGAATGCCGTGCAAGGCCTGAGATCTTCCATGACGAGAACAAATCTCCGTGACCATCTGCCTGGAGAGTTGCAGTCTCCTGCGGTACTGAACTCAGTCATCTCAAGGTAGCTCCATCTTCGGTAATGGATCATATGCTAACAGTATTTCCGTCATTGTCTTCTTCCCCCTCATCCCTCTCCTCTACCCTTCTGATGCCCCGGGCTCAACCTTTCCTGCAGATGATGTTGCTCCTCACCACCACTGGACCCGAAATCTGAGAGTCATGCTCCCATTGGCAGCTGCTGCCTTCCTTGTGCTCAGATGGCCTCCTAATTGTGTCTGGAATGCCCCCTCCTCTTACATCCCCACAGTGCGAGGATGGTGCCTAAGTACTTACTAACCACTGTCCCTGCAAAATCCACTGACCCGATGACTCGGTGCCGTTCTCCCTTTCATGAGGCTCACCCAATTTGTTGGGGCAGCCTTGACTTCCACCCCGCTGTGTTGCTGCCTCTATGCACCAGGTCTGCCCCAGACAGAGCGTGCAGCTTGTGCACCCCCACCAAAATATGAACATGGCTCTTAATGAGCTCTCAAATAACTCTTTAACTACCTTAAATGTCATCATTACTGGATTGGCTGGGTTCTCGGGACCACACTCTCCAGGCCTTGTGAAATTTGCTGGCAATGGGAACGGCGATGGGAAAACAGCATGCCGGCTGGCACTGGTATTTTCACCTCCTCTGCCACCACTGTTCCAGTCAATGGAATGGTCACCAAAGAGAGGGTTAACTCAGCTGAAGTCACACAAGATATAATTTAACTAGAATGATATCAATGGTGTGGGTGAGATAAAAAGCAGACCAAAAATAATTCAAGTTAGCAGTGGTGACATATAGGTTGAGATAGGAAATGATAACACATCTAAAGATCAGGAAGGGGACATTGGAAATGGAATGTTAGTTGGAAATAATGAAGGAGACAAGTGTAGTCTTTTTAACAAGGAGTAGAAAGTGGTTTTGAGGGCTGGGTGAAATATGTCTAAGTAACTGGAACAAATAACGATGTCTCTGAGAATTAGGCTAAAGAGAGGGAGAGTAGGCAGGAGCTGGGTTGAGAAGGAGATTAAGGGAACAGGTAGTGGGTCCCTTGAAGGGGCTGATTCTAATCAACACCAGAGAAGTGACAGGAATATAGACACATAGAGGATAATGCTGACTTTGTCAGCCAGTGTATAACAGGTGATAGTGAATCTGCAGCATGCTTTAGATTTCTTCCAATTCTTACTTCCGTTGGAGGCAACTGAAATAAATGTTGTAAAATGTTAATGCATTATCACATATCTTACACTATCAAACAAGGATATAATTACCCCTTTAATCCTTGAATTTACCATTGGTTTCTGTCAGACTGGTGCCATAACTCCAGTGACAGTCCAGCAAAAAACAAATGGAACATGGGATGAATATGGTTATGCTGAGTCTCCCATATCCTGAAGAACCATTTGTGCAGGAAGTGTTGTCAATTACGACAGCTTGAGCTCCGGGTTTTGAAACTTGTGCGACAGCTGGTGACACTGCAGTGCATTCGTAGGGACGAGAGCTACGTGGAAAGCACGTTTATAGATGTGTTCACCCCACACTTAAGAGTGTGCAGGGAGAGAGGCCACCAGTATTCAGTTCTGAATACTGAAGAAAGTGATGCTTCACCTGGGGAGTGCAGCCTGAGCTAAGTCCATGGCACCACGGGTGGCTCAGCTGCACAGGGGGGCACAGGAAGACTGGAAGAGCCATAATGATAGGTGATTTGGTAGTCAGGGGAACAGACAGGCATTTCTGTGGCCGCAGTAGTGAATCGAGGATGGTGTGTTGCCTCCCTGGTGCCAGGGTCAACGATGTCACTGATCAGCTGCAGAGCATCCTGAAGGGGGAGGATGAACAGCTAGCAGTTGTGGTCAACATCGGAACCAATGACATAGACAGAAAGAGTGATGTGGTCCAGCAGTCAGAAATTAGGGAGCTAGGTAAGAAATTAGCAAGTAGGACCTCAAAAGTAGTAATCTCCAGATTACTCACAGTGCCACACGCTAGTGAGTATAGAAATAGAAGGATAAGACAGATGAATGCATGGCTGGAAAGATGGTGCAGGAAGGAAGGCTTTAGATTCCTGAGACATTGGGACTGGCTCTGGGGGAGATGGGGCCTATACAGGCCAGACGGGTTGCACCTGAACAGAGCCAGGACTGAGTTCCTTGCGGGACGTTTTGCTAGTGCTGTTAGGGAAGGTTTAAACTAGTTTGGCAGGGGGATAGACTGAGGATAGACTCAGTTGAGACAAAATCTGAAATGAAAATGGAAGGCAGAAAGTTAATGGATGAGTCTTGAAGACAGAAGAAACAAAGGTTAGAAAATAAAAAAAAGAGTTTGGCAGTGCTCAAGGGTATTTATTTCAATGCAAGGAGTATAGCAAATAAAGCAAATGAGCTGAGGGCACAGATAGACACGTGGCAGTATAATATCATAACTATTATAGAAACATGGCTGAAGGAGGGACAGGACTGGCAGCTCAACATTCCTGGTTACAGGGTTTTCAGACGCAATAGGGAGGGGGATAAGAAAGGAGGGGGAGTGGCAATTTTGGTCAAGGAAACTATTACAGCAGTGAGGAGGGATGATATGTTGGAAGGTTCATCAAATGAGGCCATATGAATTGAGCTAAGGAACAAAAAAGGGGCAATCACACTACTGGAAGGATACTATGGACCCCCAAACACTCAGAGGGAGATTGGGTGCCGCACAAGAGGCTGCTGCATAAGATAAGGATGCATGGCGTTAGGGGTAAAGTATTAGCATGGCTAGAGGATTGGTTGACTAACAGGAAGCAGAGAGTGGGGATAAATGAGTGCTATTCTGGCTGGCAATCAGTCACTAGTGGTGTGCCTCAGAGATCGGTGTTGGGACCGCAATTATTTACAATTTATATAGATGATTTGGAGTTGGGGACCAAGTGTAGGGTGTCAAAGTTTGCAGATGACACTACGATGAGTGGCAGAGCAAAGTGTGCAGATGACTGTGAAACTTTTCAGAGGAACATAGATACATTGAGTGAACAAAGAACAAAGATAATTACAGCACAGGAACAGGCCCTTCGGCCCTCCAAGCCTGCGCCGATCCAGATCCTCTCTCTAAACATGTCGCCTGTTTTCTAAGGTTCTGTATCTCTTTTCTTCCTGCCCATTCATGTATCTGTCTAGATACATCTTAAAAGACTCCATCATGCCCGCGTCGACCACCTCCGCTGGCAACGCGTTCCAGGTGCCCACCACCCTCTGCGTAAAGAACTTTCCACGCATATCCCCCCTAAACATTTCCCCTTTCACTTTGAACTCATGTCCTCTAGTAATTGAATCCCCCACTCTGGGAAAAAGCCTCTTGCTGTCCACCCTGTCTATACCTCTCATGATTTTGTACACCTCAATCAGGTCCCCCCTCAACCTCCGTCTTTCTAATGAAAATAATCCTAATCTACTCAACCTCTCTTCATAGCTAGCGCCCTCCATACCAGGCAACATCCTGGTGAACCTCCTCTGCACCCTCTCCAAAGCATCCACATCCTTTTGATAATGTGGCGACCAGAACTGTACGCAGTATTCCAAATGTGGCCGAACCAAAGTCCTATACAACTGTAACATGACCTGCCAACTCTTGTACTCAATGCCCCGTCCGATGAAGGAAAGCATGCCGTATGCCTTCTTGACCACTCTATTTACCTGCGTTGCCACCTTCAGGGAACAGTGGACCTGAACACCCAAATATCTCTGGACATCAATTTTCCCCAGGACTTTTCCATTTACTGTATAGTTCACTCTTGAATTGGATCTTCCAAAATGCATCACCTCGCATTTGCCCTGATTGAACTCCATCTGCCATTTCTCTGCCCAACTCTCTAATCTATCTATATTCTGCTGTATTCTCTGACAGTCCCCTTCACTATCTGCTACTCCACCAATCTTAGTGTCGTCTGCAAACTTGCTAATCAGTCCACCTATACTTTCCTCCAAATCATTAATGTATATCACAAACAACAGTGGTCCCAGCACGGATCCCTGTGGAACACCACTGGTCACACGTCTCCATTTTGAGAAACTCCCCTCTACTGCTACTCTCTGTCTCCTGTTGCCCAGCCAGTTCTTTATCCATCTAGCTAGTACACCTTGGACCCCAAGCGCCTTCACTTTCTCCATCAGCCTGCCATGGGGAACCTTATCAAACGCCTTACTGAAGTCCATGTATATGACATCGACAGCCCTTCCCTCATCAATCAACTTTGTCACTTCCTCAAAGTATTCTATTAAGTTGGTAAGACATGACCTTCCCTGCACAAAACCATGTTGCCTATCACTGATAAGCCCATTTTCTTCCAGATGGGAATAGATCCTATCCCTCAGTATCTTCTCCAGCAGCTTCCCTACCACTGACGTCAGGCTCACCGGTCTATAATTACCTGGATTATCCCTGCTACCCTTCTTAAACAAGGGGACAACATTAGCAATTCTCCAGTCCTCCGAGACCTCACCCGTGTTTAAGGATGCTGCAAAGATATCTGTTAAGGCCCCAGCTATTTCCTCTCTCGCTTCCCTCAGTAACCTGGGATAGATCCCATCCGGACCTGGGGACTTGTCCACCTTAATGCCCTTTAGAATACCCAACACTTCCTCCCTCCTTATGCCGACTTGACCTAGAGTAATCAAACATCTGTTCCTAACCTCAACATCCGTCATGTCCCTCTCCTCGGTGAATACCGATGCAAAGTACTCGTTTAGAATCTCACCCATTTTCTCTGAGTCCAAGCATAACATTCCTCCTTTGTCCTTTAGTGGGCCAATCCTTTCTCTAGTTACCCTCTTTCTCCTTATATATGAATAAAAGGCTTTGGGATTTTCCTTAACCCTGTTTGCTAAAGATATTTCATGACCCCTTTTAGCCGTCTTAATTCCTCATTTCAGATTGGTCCTACATTCCCGATATTCTTTCAAAGCTTCGTCTTTCATCAGCCGCCTAGACCTTATGTATGCTTCCTTTTTCCTCTTAGCTAGTCTCACAATTTCACCTGTCATCCATGGTGAGTGGGCAAAGGTCTGGCAGATGGAATACAATGTTAATAAATGTGAAGTCATTCATTTCGGTAGGAGTAACGGTAAAAAGGATTATTACTTGAATGGTAAAAAGTTGCAGCATGCTACTATGCAGAGGGACCTCGGTGTCCTTGTGCATGAATCGCAGAAGGTTGGTCTGCAGGTACAGCAAGTAATTAGGAAGGCAAATGGAATTTTGTCCTTCATTGCTAAAGGGATTGAGTTTAAAAGCTGAGAGGTTATGTTGCAGCTGTATAAGGTACTGGTGAGGCCGCACCTGGAGTACTGTGTGCAGTTTTGGTCTCCTTACTTGAGAAAGGATGTACTGGCACTGGAGAGGGTGCAGAGGAGGTTCACTAGGTTAATTCCGGAGTTGAGGGGGTTGGCTTATGAGGAGAGACTGAGTAGATTGGGATTATATTCATTGAATATAATTGAATATCATTGAAGAATGAGGGGGGATCTTATAGAAACATATAAAATCATGAAGGGAATAGATAAGATACAAGTAGAGAGGATGTTTCCACTGGCAGGTGAAGCTCGGACAAGAGGGCATAGCCTCAAGATTAGAGGGAGCAGATTTAGGACTGAATTGAGAAGGAACTTCTTCACCCAGAGGGTTGTAAATCTATGGAATTCCTTGCCCAGTGAAGTAGTTGACACTACTTCAGTAAACGTTTTTAAAGCTAAGGTAGATATCTTTTTGAACAATAAAGGAATTAAGGGATACGGTGAGAGAGCGGGTAAGTGGATCTGAGTCCACGAAAAGATCAGCCATGATCTTATTGAATGGCGGAGCAGGCTCGAGGGGCCGGACGGCCTACTCCTGCTCCTAGTTCTTATGTTCTTATGAGATAGAAAAGCAGCTATGTAGGCAAATCGCTGAGAAGTGCAAAAACAATAGGGCACTAATAGTAGGGAATTTCAACTATCCCAGTGTTAACTGGGATAGTTTTAGTGTGAAAGGAATTGAGGGAGCAGAATTCTTGAGGTGCATTCAGGAAAACTTTTTTGTCCAGTATGTAGCAAGTCCAACATGAGAGGTTGCAGTTTTAGACTTCATTTTAAGAAATGAAAATGGACAGGTGGAAGGAGTGGCAGTGGGAGAGCATGTTGGTGGTAGTGATCATAATTCAGTCAGTTTTAACATAATTATGGAAAAGGACAGAGATGGAACAGGAGTTAGAGTTCTCAATTGGGGCAAGGCCAATTTTACTAAACCGAGGTGTGATTTAGTGAAAGTGGACTGGAAACAGCTACTTGAAGGTAAATCAATGTCAGAACGGTGGGACGCATTCAAAGGGGAGATTCAAGGGGTTCAGAGTAAACATGTTCCCACAAAGAAAAAGGGTGAGACAGACAAATCTAGAGCCTTATGGATGTCACTGAGCCTATCGGGTAAGGTAAGGCAGAAAAGGAAAGCTTATGTCCGACACCAAGAACTCAATACTACAGAAAGCTGAGAGGAGTATAGAAAGTGGAGGGGTGAAATCAAAAAGGAAATCAGGAAAGCAAAGAGACGGCATGAAAGAATATTGGCAAGCAAAATTAAGGTGAACCCAAAGTGTTGCATCAATACATTAAGAGTAAGAGGATAACTAAGAGAGTAAGGCTGAATAAAGACCAAAAAGGTAACCTTTCTGTAGGGGCGGAAGATGTTGGTGTGGTTCTTTATGAATACTTTGCATCTGTCTTCACAAAAGAGGGGGACAATGCAGATATTGTAGTTAAGGAGCAAGCATGTAAAATATTGGATGTGATGAACATAGGGAGAGAGTAAGTATTAATGGGATTAGCATCCTTGAAAGTTGATAAATCATCAGGGTCAGATGAAATGACCCTAGGCTGTTAAAAGAAGCAAGAGAGGAAATAGCAGAAGGTCTGACCATCATTTCCAGTCCTCACTGGATACAGGAGTGGTGCTGGAGGATTGGAGGACTGCTAATGTTGTACCTCTATTTAAAAAGGGAGCAAAGGATAGACTGTATAATCACAGGCCAGTCAGTATAACCTCAGTAGTGGGCAAATTATTGGAATTTCAGTCAGTGCAGACTTATCTGATTTCAATTGAAGTAGTGTTAGGGCCCTGCTGAAGGTCTTAGAGTTAGAGTTTGGAAAAGCAACAAGGTTCCTTCCCTGTTTATCATTGTCCAGCATCCCCTACTGGAAATGAATGTTTGTGAATAATGGACACTTTGGCAAGATACTGGAGAGCTCCTGACACATGTGGAACTTCATTAATCTGGAAGCTAATTCCTTCAGGCATGGGAAGTGGAAAAAAGTGAACGATAAATAGATGCAAAATAATTCTGGAGTAAGTTGGGTTGGGAAATTAGGCACTGCTGTCACAAATTGTGAAATTGTGGCTATTTATGTTTCAAACAACTAAGGCCTGTCAAAGGGTTAATTAGACTAATTGATTTTTCTGAGCTTTCAACAATCCACTATACTTCAAAGGCGCCTTACTACCTCAGGCCAATTAACATCATTAGCTAATGACCTTTGAAAGACAATGATTTGTCCTCAGCCGTGTGAAGCCTTGTATCATGTAACAGCAAGCAAATTGGTATGTCTGGAGCTTTGCTTACAATCAGTTTGTTAATGGATTGCTGTCTGACATAATTGTGCTTTCCTTATTGTTTTGTGCCAATAATAGCCACCCATTATGCAGGAAATCAGCCAAATAATCGGTTCCAAATCAACCTACTGCAGCTGCAGATATTGAACTGTGAAAGTAGCTAAGATTCTAATATGTGTTTATCTTGCCATTAACATTCCATAGGATCTTCATTGTGATAGTGCAGTTCACTATTCTGAGCATCTGTATGCCTTTAATTATGATTAATTGGCTGCTCAAAAGAAACAAAGGTATAAAACAAGAGGATCTCTCAATTTGACAGTTTGACTCAGATTTCCAGTAGTGATTCTGAAGATAGAACTTGCTGTGTATGTGGTTTCACAGATCTGAAATGAAACTTTTGACCTGAGTTGTTGTTTCAGCTTAAGTATTTTCAAGAAATAATTTACATTTTAAATGTGTGTTCTCAATGTATGTTTTGCAGGCTATTCATTGTGCAGTATAAATTTTGCCTAATTCCATAGTCAGCTGTGGGTCAGTTGGTAGCACTTTTGCCTTCTGAATTAGAAGGTTGAGGGTTCACAGCCCCATTCTAGAAACTTGGCTGCAGAATCTGAGCTGGCATTGCAGTGCAATACTGAGGGAGTGCTGTGCTGTCAGAGGTGCTGTCTTTCCAATGAGATGTTAAACTGAGGCCCTGACTTCTCTCTGAGGTGGATGTAAAAGATTCCATGGCACTATGTGAAGAACAGGGGAGTCCAGGCCAATATACATCCCTCAACTGATGTCACTAAAACGTCCTTATCAAATTGTCGTTTTTAACGACCTTGTAATGCACCAATTTGCTGCTGCATTTCCTAAATTATAATGATAACTCCATTTCAAAAGTACTCCATTGGCTGTAAAGTACTTTGGGATGTTCTGAGGTCATGAAAAGCACTGAGTATATCCAAGTTCTTTTAAATCATTTCATTGGAAATATTTGACTGGTTATTTTAACCTGTATGAAATAGATTTAATGTATGACATTTTCCATTTTGTTGAGATCATGAAGCAAATTCTATGGAGCTTCAGTAAGCAATGTATGCCAAAACAAATGAACTATTAAGATCCAGGCTATTTACCAAGACTGAAAGAAAAAGATACAGAATTTACATCTGAAGGGATGTGTTCCATTAACGGAAACTGGCTTCAGGCTGATGGAACAAGAAAACAGTAGGGGAGGCAAAACTTAAGGTATATGAATTGTTACAAGGATTCTGTTTTTATTAAATCTTTAGATTCTATGTTTTTAGTTTTCTGTGGACATTGAGACAAATGCAAACAGTTGAACTTATAGATGTTTTGAAAGGAAGTTCAACAGGAGTTGAATTTGTAAAAAGACAGGATGCAGGTAATTTCAAGGAAACCAGAAAAGGAGTTTGACCTCAGAGCTACTTTTTGAGTGACAAGAGAGACTTTATCACTGGGCATGTGAACTGTTTCAGGAAGGTTTGTTTTCAGTTTGGAACTTTAAAAAGCCAGTGAGTTTGGACAAAAAGTAGGCATTTGAAATTTGAATTGACGTACCTAAAGATCAGAAAAAGTATTACCTCTCCGTAAAAGAATCTTGCATCTCTTGAGAAGAAACCCTGTATTTCAAATGTGGCAGATTTCTTTTTCCTTCTGTCTCTGAAGAATCCCTGCATCAAGTATGGTTCCTGTTGCCTCCTGTGTTTTAAGAAATCCTGAAATTTGAAGAAACCTGCTACTGCTATACTGCTGCTATAAGACCGAAGAAGACCTGTTGCTGCACACCTGATGGAAGACCTTACGTGAAGCCTTCTACTGTTGAAGTTCTTTGAATGTCTACCCATCACAGACTGTTCATCAACTTCGCCTGCAAAGACTTCAAGTGGCATCCAACGATTATACTTTGGGATACCTTGCCTAATCGAATATCTTCCTTGCAGAGCAAGTTATTTCATTATTTCTTTCATTCCTATGAAACAGCTGTAAACCAAAATCCTTTTTTTCCCAGTTAACTGGTTTTTGGATGTATGTGTGTGCATGAGGGCTAGGGAAAATAAACAGCTTTAATATCTCACTTCATATATAGATTTACTTCGTGATTGGTTAAGACTTGGGTTTATAATAACTAGTTAATTTTTTTGTTGATTAAATAAACCTGGTTGGTGTGCTTTATTCTGGGGACAAATAGAATATCTAATTGGTTTTTTCGGGAATGGGAAAATTTATTGATATGTTGTGACCCGTGGAGAAGTGGGACTGAATTAACAGTGCACTCCTACTGCCTTGGTCGTAACAGAATTACTTTGACAGAGGGAAGTGTTGATTAAGTTTTGAGCCCTATCAAACTTAAAGCTTCCATTGTTTCACTTTATTCGACAGCTATGAGCTCTTTCACATTCTCCAACAGACTTTGCCTGCAAAATATTCATTTTAGTGGCATATTTCCATCATTTGCTTGAAAAATTAATTGCTTACATAGCTTCTTAAGCTTTTATACAGACAATTGCCCTTACCTGTGAAGTTTTTTTTTCCCGATAAGAAATATTGTTCAGCTGAATTTGGAGTGAAAATGAAGAGAGGATAGGTTTGTGGCATGGTTAACATGGCAACAGACTATCAAAGTGAACCTAATAATTCAAATTCACCTTCAGCTAGGTTCAAATCACCTGTACTATTTTCCACTGAGAAAAAGAAATATATTTTTAATAAATAATGCTTGTTTTGCTTTCTAAATATCAAGAGAAGAAACAACAGGCACAAAAAAAGAAAAGGCTGGTGACACTCAACAGGTCAGGTAGTGGGGCAGGGGAGAAGATACCCTAAGAAACAGCTCATTTGAGTCCCCCATCCCTGGGAGTCTGGCACACGATGTACATTGCCAGCACCTACCACCATGGAAGAAATAATAGCTCTAGATAAGGTCTGAAGCCATTAAAGCCAATATTGAGGCAACAAGAACTGAGTGTAACATGTAAGAAGTGTGCACTAGAATCAAGATGTTCAATACTAAAAATGTTAGGAGACATGGGTAAGAAAGGATTAAAGTGGAGCCACAGCACACAGTGCAACATAGTGACCACTCTCTATACCAAACCACTTGTGCTAAATATCTGCATCTTTATCATGGCATGGGTTATGACAGAGAGCACTGCTAGACACTAGTACTTGAAAGTTAATTAAAATGGTGATCTCTGGAGTGAGATTAGGAAGCTGAGAAAGTTTAAAAACATAGATGATTGAAGAGCTCCATTATCTTTGTTCTGTTCCAGAAAGCCAATTGGTGAAGGATAGAACTGGAGACCATCTTTACACACTTTTATATTTATTTACAGAGTTACACATTACAAGCATATACCTGCTAACCCAACAATCACAGTTTTAGTCTGTCTATTTAAATGGGGTTCAAGTGAATCTCCAGTTAATGCATACAATTAAACATAATTAATATACAATTAACAACCTTCATCTCTGTCTATCAATTGTATAACTTTACCCATATATATATATATTATATATATACACACATATATAATCATTAAAATATGTCTTATTTTGATTAGAGATTTGTAGTTGGGAAAGCTCTATAAGGGATTAAGTGACAAGAATTTGAATTTGTCTTGGAAGACTGACCTCAAGAATTGTATACTTGATTGGTCTTTTTTCCCTGAATCAAGTTTGTTTGATTTGTAACTACTTTCTCTTATTTGGATGATTAAACTTTGAAGAAGCAAAACTTTTTTTGTGTGTTTGATCTTGCCATCATTGTATGAACTCAAATAAAGATAAATGTTAACTCTGTTTTTCTTTCCACAGATGCTGCCAGACCTGCTGCATATTTGCAGCATTTTCTGCTTTCATTTCAGTTTTCCAGCATCTGCAGTATTTTGTTTTTGTGTTGGAAGAGGAGTAGGTCATTTAGCCTCTCGTGCATACTCTGCCATTCAGTTATATCACAGCTGCTTTGTATCAGAATTCACCCAGTTTTGAGTCATGTCACTTGATGCCCCCATGTAATAAAGATTCGTCAATCACAGTCTTGAAAATTGCATTTTTTTATTTGTTCATGGGATTTGGGAATCACTGGCATGGTCAGTGTCTGTTGCCTGTCCCTAATTGCCCTTGAGAGGCTAGTTGTTATGACCAAGTGATAAAAGGGTCTAGGGTTCCCTCTCAACCTTCACCTGGTCTTACCATAACAGCGTTTAATTTTAAACAAACCATTTATTTAGCTCTCCCTTAGTGAATCCTTGTTCACTAACTTCCAATTATAAGGCAAAGAAACTAGCCAAACAGGTTTTCTTAGGTTTAAAGAAAAAAGGTTGAACTTTATTCAACTTAAACTCTAATTCAGTTAACACCTACGGACACGCAATGCACCCACGCTACCATGCATACATGATACACACATGCGGATAGAGAAAATTGCAGAAGAAATAAAGTGGAAAAGTTTGAGGCAATAGCTGATGATGGTTTTGGTTACTGTTCATCGAGCTCACTCTAGAGTCCTTGATTGTAGATAGGTCTTGTTTTTCGTTGGGGCCCAGTATTCTTCATAAACCTTGTTCGATGTAGGAGACTTTTCTCTCTTGAAGTTCAAGTGTCCTCTGTAGGTCCAGAGGCCTGTAAGAAAGAGATGGGAGAAGACAGGAGAGATCTTATCACTCCAGGAGCAAACAGTCTTTCTGAGTTCAAAAACTCTGGATCGGTCAGTTTAGTCATGTGACCAACTGGTTTAACCAGTCCTGGCCTTTGTGGATTGTATCACCTTAGCAGTCTCTGGAATGCTCTTCCTTATACCTTCAATGTCTGGTGATCAAAATCCAATGTGGGTTGAATGTGTCAGGGAATGGTCCTTTGGTCTCCGCAAGCACTGTCTGTTAGTATGCAAATGTTTTTTCAGCTAAGTGTCTGGCAGCCCTTGTAACAGGCCATCCCAACAAGGTTATACTCAATGTTCATATGACAAAATTAATATGCCTCATTCTTGGCAGGTGGGGGCCTGCATGACAATCGTGGTGAGCTCCCTTCTTGAAACCTGCAGTTCTTGTGGTGTAGGTATACTCACAGTGCTGTTAGGGAGGGAGTTCCAGCTTTTTGATCCAATGACAGTGAAAGAATGATGATATATTTCCAAGACAGGATGTTGTTTGACTTTGAGGGAACTTATAGGTGGTGGTGTTCCCATGCATCTGCTGCCTTGTCCTTCTAGATGGTAGAAGTCGTGGATTTGGAAGGTGCTGTTAAAGGACAATTAGCCCAACATTCAACAGCCTTTTGGGAACATAGTTCTACATTTTCACTACCCTTTGTGTAAAAAAAAAATGCTTTCTGATTTCACTCTTGAATGGTTTAGATCTAATTTTATGATTGTGCCCTCTTCAGTGGAACTAACTTCTCTGTATCTATTCTTTCGAATCCTTTTTGTCATTTTAAACACCTCAATTAGATCATCCCTCAACTTTCTAAACTCAAAGAAAAATAGTCCAAATTAATTCAAATTGTCCTTATAATTTAATGTTTAAGCCCTGGTAATATTTTGGTCAATTTGAACTGTACCCACTCCAAGGCCATCCAGTTGTCTGGTGCCTAAAACTTAACGCAGTACTGTAGTTGGTATCTGGCCAAGGTTCTGTACAAATGAGGCATAACTTCTTCCTGTTTGTATTCCAATCCTCCTGTGATAAAGGCCAACATTCCATTAGCCTTTTTTGATTACTTTGTTGTACCTGTCCACTAGCTTTTAGTGATTTGTGTACATGGACACCTAAATCTCTTTGCTCCTCCACAGTTTCTAAATGGTACAAGGAACAAGAGATTACTGCTATGAAGGAAAGCTGAAAAATAAATTGGGCTGTTCTGTTGGAATGGTAATGGTTGAAGGAGGATCTAATAGTGATTTCAAACATTAAATAGGGAAAGATCATTTCCACTTGTTGGAGAATTGGTAACAAGGGGGCATAAACTCAGAATTATCAGGAGAAAAAGTAAGAAGGAATTAGAAATGTTTCACACAAAGATCATTAGAACAGGGAATGTTTTATTTCGTGTAGCTACCGAGATAATGATAGTCATATCATTTTAAAAAGAATTACATCAGTATTTGAAATGAAAGAGCACAAAAGGATAGGGGGAAAGGCCAGGGAAATGGGATTAGAATAGATAGCTCCCAGCAACAGTACAGGAACCATGGACTGGATTATTTTCTTCTTTGCTATAATTTCTATCATTCTATGATTTCCCTTTGCATGAAAACATTCTTCCTAGCTTCACTTCTTGATCCAAATTTTCTTATTTTAACTGAATCTCCCTGTTACCTGATTTCGCTAAAATCAGCAGCTTACCTGGGATCACCTTTGCCACTCTCCTCCATAATTTAACAAACTTCAATGAGATGGCCTCAATGTCTGGGAATTTCCTTAGAGGAAACACATTTCCAATAAAATTCTTGGCTAATGTCTCTTCTTATAAATTAAGTTTATGCAATCTTTTCTCCTGCTCGTTCCATCCTGAGTATTGTATCAGTTCAGTGATAGCATTTTTGCTTCTGAGTGAGAAGGTTGTAAATTCAAATCCCACTCCAGAGACTTGCGAACCTAATGCAGGTTGTCACTCCAGTGCAGTACTGAGGGAGTTGCACTCTTGTAGGTGCCATCTTTTTGATGAGATTTTAAATTGAAGCCCAACTGCTCTCTCAGATGGATGTTAAAGATCCCATGGCAGTATTTGAAGCAAGTTCTCCCCATTGTTCTGGCCAATATTTATCCCTGAACCAACATAACTAAAAAAAGATTACCTGTTCATTATCACATTGTTTGTGAGAAGTTGCTGTGTGCAAATTGGCTGCTGCATTTCCTACATTACAGTGGTGACTACAGTACAAATGATATACTTCATTGGCTATAAATCACTTTACAACATTCCAAAGTCATGAAAGGTGCTATTTAAATACAAATTCTTTTTTTTTCTCTAGTATTATCCTGCACCATGAACCCTGGCCTTTCACAAACATTTCTCATTAAAACAATGGGCTGAATTTTACTAGCTTGCTGTTGATCTCGTGGCCAAGCTTCAAAGATGGTGGCCATCACGCGCGGGCTTTACTCCGCAGAGCCGCCATGATATTATTCGCGGCGGGGCAGATCGACGCTCCCCCCACTCCCCCGATGATGTGCAGGGGGCAGACGATCCGTCCCTGGCAACAGCATCCGGTGCCACTTCGCAGGCACCGGCGCCGGTGCCATTTTTAAAGGGCTTATATTTAATGAAACTTTTTAAAGAGACATTGCTTCAAAATTTATTGCAAATAATTAAATAAATGTTCCCAGCCCCTCTCCCACCTCGCCAATAAACTTACATTTCATCTCTTGCCCTCTTCCCCCATCAAAATACTCATCTTGTGTAACTGACCTTCCCCACCAAACCCCTCCCCAAAGTTCAGAAACTTTTAATTTTACCCCTTTCCATCACCCTCTAGACCAATCAGTTATGTCTGACCTCACTTCCCCCTCCCGCACTGATAGACCTCTTGCGCCTCCCTACCAGTGTTCCACCATACATCACTAGTCAGAGATCGGACGGCGCAGGAGTGCCAGACGACGACCGCAATATTGGAGCAGGACAGCCAGCAGGACCAGGTAATTTATTAATTCCTTACATTATATTAATTACGAAATTTAAATGTGGCTCCCATCGCTGAGCAGCAGGGGGGTCGCCGCAAGGCCTCACCGCTGCCGGCAGTATGGGACCGGGCTTTCCCAGTGTCGAGGCCCACAGCAGCCCTCCTCCGGAGGTATTTTACGGCTCCCCCCACACGACCCCCAACGCGAAGGGTCAGTAATATCCAGCTGAATATCTGAGTGCAGCAGGAAGTTTGTGATTAATAATGTAGATTGTTAAATTAGTAAATTTTGTCGAGTCATTTATCCATTTTACATAATAAAAACAAGAAATGCTGGAAATACTCAGCAGGTCTGGCAGCATCTGTGGCGAGAGAAGCAGAGTTAACGTTTCAGGTCAGTGACCCTTCATCAGAACTGATGAACTGAAGGCTCACTGACCTGAAACGTTAACTCTGCTTCTCTCTCCACAGATGCTGCCACACCTGCTGAGTATTTCCAGCATCTCTTGTTTTTATTTCAGATTTCCAGCATCTGCAGTATTTTGCTTTTATCCATTTTACATACTCTTTTGCAATAGGGAATGGTGTACGTTAAAGTTAAAGAAACTCATTTATGAACAGTGGTATAAACGAATAAAATATTAAGCTTATTCCAACTATGCTGCTTGCAATGCTCAGTATGAATTCCTTAGCATCAGCATGGCGCAAAACATTCAAAGACTCTGAGATGACTGAATGCTTGAGGGAAAATTACAGAAGAAAGAAAGGCTACAGCATCAAACCATAGAACCATGAAAGAAGCAACTTTTACTTTCTTTATTCTTGTGAATTTTGTAATCGTCGAGCCATAAAGATTTACACTGTGAAAGGAGACCATTTAGCCATGGCAACTGCTCGGGCCTCACAGAGTAAACAGGTACAGGAAATTTGGTTGACATTGAATATATGGCTATTTATAGGGTTTTTTTATTTGTTAGTGAGATGTCAGTATCTGCCATTATTATTGCCCGTGCCTAGTTGCCCTTGAGAAGGTGGTGGTGAGCCACCTTCTTGAACCGCTGCAGTCCTTGTGGTGTAGGTACACCCACAGTGC
Organism: Heterodontus francisci; assembly: GCF_036365525.1. Taxonomy (NCBI): domain Eukaryota; kingdom Metazoa; phylum Chordata; class Chondrichthyes; order Heterodontiformes; family Heterodontidae; genus Heterodontus; species Heterodontus francisci. The sequence continues at coordinate 46,795,211 of NC_090375.1, forward strand.
TGTTAGGTGGGGATTTTCAGGATTTTGACCCAGGAATGATGAAGGAACAGTGATATATTTCCAAGCCTGGAAGGTATTTGATAAGGTGCAACAAGACAGACTTGTAACAGAAGTTAAGGTAAATGGTATTAAGGTGAATATAGCTCCTATGTTAGAGAGATAGCTAAGGGCTAGAAAGCATGAGCAGAAGTAAATTGATTTTTTTGAATTGGTGTAATATGAATACCAGTGAAGCCAAAGTTAATCCTATTGTCCTTTCCCCAGAGTCCTGTATTTTTCTTTGTTTCAAAAAGATATCCAATTTCTTCCTCTTTCAACGATTCCCTGCAGCAAAGCACCCCATCAATGTGAAGGGTGTTAGAGTTCAGAAATAAGAGTTTTGAGAAGCATAAATAGGTTGTCAGGCAAGCCCCCCCCCCCCCCCCACCTGTCCAGACTGAGGCACACATTATTTCACAACATGAACATTAAAACTTAAAATTGCAAGCCCTGACTGGAAGGATATTTACATAGTACCAGACAATGTTGGGACAATGGGGACCCAGCAGTTGCTTCCCCAGTACACAGAAGTGGTCAGACCAGTTTTAGTCACATGACTAACTGGTTGTTGAGATTTGAACTTCCAACAAAGGATTCAAAATCAGAAAGCTCCTGGTTTGAGAAGATCTCTCCTCTCCTGCCTGTTCATCTCTCAGGGAACCACGTAAACTCAGAGAGAGAAAAATCTCCTACATGAATAAGGTTTATAGAAGAATACTGGGCCCCAACGAAACGCAAGACCATATTTTCAATCAAGGACTACAGCGAGCTCAAGAAACAGTAACAACATATTGCCTCAAACTGTTCTACTTATCTTTTCTTTTGCTCTTTTCTGTCCCTATCTGCATGTTTATATCACGTGTGCATGCTAGTGTGGGCGCGTCATATATCCGTAGGCATGAACCATATTAGAGTTTAAGTTTAAGGTTTAATAAATTTCATCTTTCTTCTTTAAACCAAAGAAGGCCTGTTTGTGCCCATTTCTTTGCCTCATAATTGGAAAATTGTGAACAAGGATTCACAGAGGGGGAGCTCAAAACACAGTGTCTTTAAAATTAAACCCTGTTACAATAAGACCAGGTGAAAATAGTATCAGACACCGAGATACTTTTCTCACCTGGTCATTACAAGGTCAACTGCCACAAGAAGTCTTTCAGGTTTGATGAACCTGTAGTGCTTGAGTTTTCAAAGCTTGCAGATGGTCGGAAGAAACAACATAGAGAGGTGAGGAGTTCTACAGTTTTAAACACATTATTAAATATTGTTCCATGAATATCGACAACAACAATTTCTAAGCTTCTAAGTGTTTAAAGGGATGTTATAAATGGGACTTTTTATTGTCAGTTGGATAAGTGTGTGAAAAGTTGTCATAAGCAATACAGCTAATCTTTCCGTGATTAGCGCCAGGGAACCCTTTATTCCTCAGCCTAAGTGCAAAAAAATAGAGGCATAGTCCTGTGATGCTTGGTTTCTACCCCCATTATGTTGTTCCAGCATTTGCAGGGATACAATGAAAGGCAGTCTATCTACACCTGCCATAAGCAGTCAGGAGGAAAAGGACATTCCTAGTCCTCGCACTTAAATTTTCTTTTCCTTTACCCTAACCCTAATGCTGACCTTAACCCTAAGTCTAAATCCTAAATACTGATGCAGAGCCCTAACCTTAACCCTAAATCTAAACCTAATCCCAATGTGACCAACCTCACCCCAACACTCAAAAAACCTTCTCCCTTGTGCAACTATCCCTAACACAGTGATCTGTAATCTTACGCAAATTGACAATTCACCATGGCAAGGCTCGAATGAACTCTGGTGAAGGTAATGCGAGAGAATTAAGGTCATGACATTCTAACTGTATCGGTAGGGAGATCAGCTATGAGAGCACTACAGAAGACAAGCCTTAAGATGATAAATGTATACATCAGTGTTCATGAGCAGGTATGGGGAAGTAGTAGTGGAGGTGGATATTGTTGTAGAGGTCTAACAATGTGTTAACTAGGATTGAGAGGGAATGTATTATAATCTTATAATATGGCCTTAGAACCATTGAGCCATAGAAAGGCTATGGCACAGAAAGAGGCCATTCAGTCCATCGTGTCAGCGCCGGCTGAAAAAAACTAGTCGCCTAATGTAATCCCACCTTCCAGCATCTGGTCCGTAGCCTTGCAGGTTACAGCACTTTAGGTGCAGGTATTGACTTTCAGGTATTGAATCAGTTAAACTATGGTAATTTTGACTGTGCAATAGTGCAAAATGGTTGATAGTGAATCAGCAGCCCGTTGACTTCAATGGGAATAAATATTGGGGGAGATGTAACAGGAGTTACTGATTCATTACCATCTGTTTTGCACTATCGCACAAAATCAAAATTACCCCCCCATAGTGGGCTGGATTTTACCAAGCCCTTGTCATCGTGATCTGTGGTGGTGGTGGGGGGGGGACCTGAAGGTGGGTCCGGATGAGGCCCACCACAGACCTTGACGCTGGGAGGGCCCGGCCCGATCCTCCCGGCAATAGCAAGACTCCGTGGCAGACCCCCGGCCGCTGGGCGACAGGACCCCAGTTAAAATATTCAAATGAATATAATGAATAAAGTTACATAGACTTACTTCCAATCTAGAGGACCCACTGCGATCTTCGGCACGGCGGCCGGCACTCCCGCATCTTCAATCCCCCGTCCGGGAAAAGGTGGCATGACACTGGTGGGAGGGGGGGAGGAGGTAAATTTATCAGTGTGGGAGGTGGGGGGAGGGGGAATGGGGTCAACTAAAGGTAATGGGTGTAGGGGATGGTGAGAAGGGTTGAACTGTAAACAAGTGCAGCGTGTGGGGGGGAAGGTCAGATGTAAAAGGTAAATGTTTTGTGGGGGAGGGCAAAGAGTTAATGTAGTCGTTACTGGGGGGTGGGAAAGGGGCATATGAAATTTATTTATTTAATTTTGAGGGGATGTATGTTTAAAAATTTAAATTAGGCGGCAGGGCTGGCTGCCCTTTAAAAATGGCGCCAGCGCCTGCACACAGGCAGCTGGTGCCATTGCCAGGGATAAACAATCCGCTCTCTCCATGAGATTGCGGGGAGCGGACCGCCCCAGCTATTTAAATGAGCAGGCGCACTTGAGATCGTGGTGGGCTCTTAAAATCCATACCAGCGTGTGAAAAATATTAAATAAAAACACCTCAAGGCCAAAATCTAACATTCAAATGAAAGCTCCTGGTTAATATTTTCCACCGCTTTTGATCAGGAGATCCTCTTGACTTGCATCAGCACCTTCATAGCTGCTGTTTGTATAAGACATGGGTTCAACTCCACGCTATTGATTATCTTTCTTCCATGTGTCCACTTCCTGATGGAATTGATTGGCATGGTAGGAGGGAGCAGTCAGCAAACTGGCTGCTTTGTTCAAATCCTGGCACAGAGCCTTGTTGCTGTTGGATCTGTGTGAGATTTCTGATAGGCAGCTCAGCAATTCAGGGAAGACAGGGCATCTGCAAACATTTTTCAAGGTCATAAAGCACAGCAGGCTACCGGATTATATCATAAATTGCAAGTATGATTCACAGCTTCAAATCCATCTTAAGCAATGCATTGCTTAATGGCTCATTAGTAAAGTCAGTGAGTAACTATCCATGCAGTGCAGGTGGTTTCTAGTTTGATTCCTAGTCTGTGCTGAGATAACTAAACTGAGTCAGAGTGGTAGGTGGAGTGATACAATCGGTGTGGCCCTGGGCTAGTGGGGGGGGAAATCAGGCAGAGTTACTGGGCATGATTTTTAAGTTCCAATGCGGGCAGGAAAAGAGGCGGGCAGGTGCTAAAAGTAGCATCGTCGGCCGGCGTGCTGATTTCACATCGCCATTTCTGCCGCCAGTGATTTTCCTCAAAATCACAGAACTGTTACAACACTGAAGGAGGCCATTCAGCCCATTGTGTCTGCACCAGCTCTCTGATATTCTTCCTTTTCAGATAACAGTCTAATTTCCTTCTGAACGCTTCAATTGAATCTGCCTCTACCACATTCTCAGACAGCGCATTCCAGACCTTAACCACTTGCTATGTGTAAAAATGTCATGTCACTTTTGCTTTTTTTTACCAGTTACTTTAAATCTGTGTCCTTTCATTCTCGATCCTTTCATAGAACCATAGAACCATAGAAAGGTTATTGCACAGAAAGAAGCCATTCAGCCCATCATGTCTGCGTTGGCTGAAAAAACTAGCTGCCCAATCTAATCCCATTTCACTAGTGGGAACAGTTTCTCCCTACCTACACTGTCCAGACCCCTCATGATTTTGAATGCCTCTATCAAATCTCTTCTCAGCCTTCTCTAAGGAAAACAGTCCCAACATCTCCAACCTATCTTCATAACTGAAGTTCCTCATCCCTGGAATCATTCTTATGAATATTTTCTGCACTCTCTCCAATGCCCTCACATCTTTCCTAAAGTGCGGCGCCCAGAACTGGATGCAATACTCCCCCTGAGCTCGAACTAATGTCTTGTACAAGTTCAACATAATCTTCTTGCTCTTGGAGTCTATGCCCCTATTAATAAAGCCCAGGATACTGCATGCTTTATTAACCGCGCTCTCAACCTGTCCTGCCACCTTCAATGACTTATGCCCAGGTACCTATTCATCTGCACTCCCTTTAGAGTTGTATCTTTTATGTTATATTGTCTCTCCACGCTCTTCCTATCAAAATGAATCACTTCATACTTCTACGCATTGAACTTCATCTGCCACTTGTCCGCCCATTCCACCAACTTGTCTATGTCCTTTTGAAGTTCTTCAATGCTTCCAAGTTTTGTATCATCTGCAAATTTTGAAATTTTGCCCTGTACACCAAGGTCGATGTCAATAATATAAATCAGGAAGAGCAAGGGTCCCAACACTGATCCCTGGGGAACGCCACTACAAACCTTCCTCCAGTTCGAAAAGCATCCATTAATCACTAATCTCTGTTTTCTGCTACACAGCCAATTTCGTATCCATATTGCCACTGTCCCGTTTATTCCATGAGCTATAATTTTGTTCACAAGTCTGTTGTGCGGCACTGTATCAAATGCCTTTTGGATGTCCATGTACACCACATTAACAACATTGCCCTCATCAACCATCAAAAAACTCCAGCAAGTTAGCTAAGCCACCCTGGCTTTCCTTAATTAACCCAAATTTATCTGTGTGCCTATTAATTTCATCCCAAATTATTGTTTCTATAAGTTTCCCCACCACTGAAGTTAAACTGACAGGCCAGTATTTTCTTTACACCCTTTTATTACCAAAGGTGTAACATTTGCAATTTTCCAGTCCTCTGGCACCACCCCTGAGTCTAAGAAAGACTGGAAAATTATGGAAAGTGCTTCTGCAATTTCTACTCTCACTTCCCTCAGTATCTTTGGATTCATTTTATCCAGTCCTGGTGCTTTATCAACTTTAAGTATAGATAGCCTATCTAATATTTTCTCCTTATCAATTTTAAATCCTTCTAGTGTACTAATTGCTTCCTCTTTCACTGTGGCCTGGGTTGCATCTTCTTCCTTGGTAAAGACAAATGCAAAGTATTCATTTAATACTCAGCTATTTCTCCCTGCCTCCATGTGTAAATCTCCTTTCTGGTCCCTAATCGGCCTACTCCTCCTTTTACCACCATTTTACTATTTATATGCCTATAGAAGACTTTAGGATTCCCTTTTTTGCTAGCTACCAGTCTCTTTTCATACTCTCTTTGCTTCTCTTATTTGTTTTTTCACTTCCCCTCTGAACCTTCTATATTCAGCCAGGTTCACCATTGTATTATCCACCTGACATCTGTCACAAGCACCCTTTTTCTTCTTCAACTTAATCTCTATCTCATTTATCATCCAGGGAGCTATGACCTTGTTTGTCCTACCTTTCCCCTTCGAGGGAATATACCTTGACTGTGCCCGAACTATCTCTTCTTTGAAGGTAGCCCTTTGTTCAGCTCCCATTTTTCCTGCCAACCTTTGATTCCAATTTATTCAGTCCAGGTCCATTTTTGCCCCAGCTTTCTCCCAGTTTCCCCCAGTTAATTATTCTTACTCTAGATTGTTCTTTGTCCTTTGCCATAGCCAACCTAAATTTTATGATACAATGACCACTGTCCCCTAAATGTTCTCCGACTGATATTTGATCCACTTGCCCACCTCATTCCCAAGAACCAGGTCGAGCAATGCCTCCCCTCTTGTTGGACTAGAAACGTACTGCTGTAGAAAATTTTCCTAAACACACTCCAGGAACTCTTGCCCCTGTCTGCCCATTACACTACTACTATCCCAGCCAATATTCAGATAATTAAAGTCCCCCATTTTAACTACTCTATAATCCTTGCATGTCTCTGTAATTTCCTTGAAAATTTGTTCCTCTACATCCTTTTCACTAGTTGGTAGCCTATACACTACACTGAGCAATGTTATTGCTTCATTTTTGTTCCATAGCTTTAGCCAAATAGATTCTGTATTTGACCCCTCTGGGATATCCTCCCTCTCCAGCACTGTAATGCTGTCTTTAATCATATAAGTCAATAAGTCCAGATAAATTGGCGTAGAAACTGGGCGCCACGGGTTGCCTTTGTCGGTGGGAGAGGTCATCGCACCTCACTGGACAGCTACCGCCCGCCTCAAACCGGGCAGCCCCCGGTCAATAAGGTTATGGCCCGCCACAGTCTACCTGCTTCAATGGGTGCTTGGAGCTCAGGGTCAGTGCCCGAAAGGTGGACTGAAACACCGCACCAAACAACACGAAAAAAGGAAAGAAGGTACCAGCCCTTCGCTTTGCAAGCTGGAACGTCAGAACTATGTGTCCTGGCCTGTCGGAAGACCTTACACAAATCAACGATTCTCGGAAGACCGCCATCATTAACAACGAGCTCAGTAGACTCAATGTAGACATTGCAGCACTTCAGGAGACACGCCTCCCCACGAGTGGATCTCTAGCAGAGCAAGACTACACCTTCTTCTGGCAGGGCAGGGATCCTGAAGAACCAAGACAGCATGGAGTGGGCTTCGCCATCAGAAACTCCTTGCTCAGCATGATAGAGCCTCCGTCAAATGGCTCGGAACGGATACTGTCCATCCGACTGCTCACCACCTCTGGTCCAGTACACCTACTCAGCATCTATGCTCCAACACTCTGCTCCACACCTGAAGCTAAAGATCAGTTCTACGGGGAACTCCATAACATCATTAGCAGCATCCCCAACACCAAACACCTATTCCTGCTGGGGGACGTTAATGCCAGGGTTGGGGCGACCATGACTCATGGCCCTCCTGCCTTGGGCGCTATGGCGTTGGAAGGATGAATGAGAACGGGCAGAGACTGCTTGAGTTGTGTATCTATCATAACCTCTGCATCACCAACTCATTCTTTCACACTAAACCCTGTCACCAGGTTTCATGGAGGCATCCAAGATCGCGTCGTTGGCACCAGCTAGACCTCATCGTCACAAGGCGAGCCTCCTTAAACAGTGTTCAAATCACACGCAGCTTCCACAGTGCGGACTGCGACACCGACCACTCCCTGGTGTGCAGCAAGGTTAGACTCAGACCAAAGAAGTTGCATCATTCCAAGCAGAAGGGCCACCCGCGCATCAACATGAGCAGAATTTCTCACCCACAGCTGTTACAAAAATTTCTAAATTCACTTGTGTCAGCCCTTCAAAACACTCCCACAGGGGATGCTGAGACCACGTGGGCCCACATCAGAGACGCCATCTATGAGTCAGCTTTGACCACCTACGGCAAAAGTGTGAGGAGAAATGCAGACTGGTTTTAATCTCATAATGAAGAGCTGGAACCTGTCATAGCCGCTAAGCGCATTGCACTGTTGAACTACAAGAAAGCCCCCAGCGAGTTAACATCCGTAGCACTTAAAGCAATCAGAAGCACTGCACAAAGAACAGCCAGGCGCTGCGCAAACGACTACTGGCAACACCTATGCAGTCATATTCAGCTGGCCTCAGACACCGGAAACATCAGAGGAATGTATGATGGCATTAAGAGAGCTCTCGGGCCAACCATCAAGAAGATCTCCCCCCTCAAATCTAAATCAGGGGACATAATCACTGACCAACGCAAACAAATGGACCGCTGGGTTGAGCACTACCTAGAACTGTACTCCAGGGAGAATGTTGTCAATGAGACTGCCCTCAATGCAGCCCAGCCTCTACCAGTCATGGATGAGCTGGACATACAGCCAACCAAATCGGAACTCAGTGATGCCATTGATTCCCTAGCCAGCGGAAAAGCCCCTGGGAAGGACAGCATTACCCCTGAAATAATCAAGAGTGCCAAGCCTGCTATACTCTCAGCACGACATGAACTGCTATGCCTGTGCTGGGACGAGGGAGCAGTACCTCAGGACATGCGCGATGCCAATATCATCACCCTCTATAAAAACAAAGGTGACCGAGGTGACTGCAACAACTACCGTGGAATCTCCCTGCTCAGCATAGTGGGGAAAGTCTTTGCTCGAGTCGCTCTGAACAGGCTCCAGAAGCTGGCCGAGCGCGTCTACCCTGAGGCACAGTGTGGCTTTCGAGCAGAGAGATCGACCGTTGACATGCTGTTCTCCCTTCGTCAGATACAGGAGAAATGCCGTGAACAACAGATGCCCCTCTACATTGCTTTCATTGATCTCACCAAAGCCTTTGACCTCGTCAGCAGAAGTGGTCTCTTCAGACTACTAGAAAAGATTGGATGCCCACCAAAGCTACTAAGTATCATCACCTCATTCCATGACAATATGAAAGGCACAATTCAACATGGTGGCTCCTCATCAGACCCCTTTCCTATCCTGAGTGGTGTGAAACAGGGCTGTGTTCTCGCACCCACACTTTTTGGGATTTTCTTCTCCCTACTGCTTTCACATGCGTTCAAGTCCTCTGAAGAATGAATTTTCCTCCACACAAGATCAGGGGGCAGGTTGTTCAACCTTGCCCGTCTAAGAGCGAAGTCCAAAGTACGGAAAGTCCTCATCAGGGAACTCCTCTTTGCTGACGATGCTGCTTTAACATCTCACACTGAAGAGTGTCTGCAGTCTCATCGACAGGTTTGCGGCTGCCTGCAATGAATTTGACCTAACCATCAGCCTCAAGAAAATGAACATCATGGGGCAGGACGTCAGAAATGCTCCATCCATCAATATTGGCGAGTGGAAGTGGTTCAAGAGTTCACCTACCTAGGCTCAACTATCACCAGTAACCTGTCTCTAGATGCAGAAATCAACAAGCGCACGGGAAAGGCTTCCACTGCTATGTCCAGACTGGCCAAGAGAGTGTGGGAAAATGGCGCACTGACACGGAACACAAAGGTCCGAGTGTATCAGGCCTGTGTCCTCAGTACCTTGCTCTGTGGCAGCGAGGCCTGGACAACGTATGTCAGCCAAGAGCGACGTCTCAATTCATTCCATCTTCGCTGCCTCCGGAGAATACTTGGCATCAGGTGGCAGGACCGTATCTCCAACACAGAAGTCCTCGAGGCGGCCAACATCCCCAGCTTATACACACTACTGAGTCAGCGGCGCTTGAGATGGCTTGGCCATGTGAGCCGCATGGAAGATGGCAGGATCCCCAAAGACACATTGTACAGTGAGCTCGCCACTGGTATCAGACCCACCGGCCGTCCATGTCTCCGCTTTAAAGACGTCTGCAAACGCGACATGAAATCCTGTGACATTGATCACAAGTCGTGGGAGTCAGTTGCCAGCGTTCGCCAGAGCTGGCGGACAGCCATAAAGGCGGGGCTAAAGTGTGGCGAGTCGAAGAGACTTAGCAGTTGGCAGGAAAAAAGACAGAGGCGCAAGGGGAGAGCCAACTGTGTAACAGCCCCGACAATCAAATTTTTCTGCAGCACCTGTGGAAGAGCCTGTCACTCTAGAATTGGCCTTTGTTGCCACTCCAGGCGCTCCACACACCACTGACCACCTCCAGGCGTGTATCCATTGTCTCTCGAGATAAGGAGGCCAAAGAAAGAAATCAATACCACCACCCTTCCCCCTTTCCGTCCTTTCCTATCTTTTCTAAACATCTTGCATCCAGGAATATGTAACACCCTGTTCTGCCCTTTTATGAGCCAGGTCTCTGTTATAGCCACAACATCATATTTCCACATATCAAGATGCACCTGTAACTCACCAATCTTATTAACCACATTCCGTACATTCACATAGAACCATAGAAAATTTACGACACAGAAGGAGGCATCAGCTGTAAATACTAGCCACCCAATCTAGTCCCACCTTCCAGCACCTGGTCGGTAGCCTTGCAGGTTACAGCACTTCAGGTGCACATCCAGATACCTTTTAAATGAGTTGAGGGTTTCTGCCTCCACCACCAATCCGGGCAGTGAATTCCAGACACCCACTACCCTCTGGCTGAAAATGTTTTTCCTTATGTCCCCAATAATCCTTCTACCAATCACCTTAAATCTGTGCCCTCTGGTAATTGACCTCTCCACTAGGGGAAACAGGTCCTTCCTGTCTAATTTACCTGGGCCCCTCATAATTTTGTACACCTCAATTAAGTCACCCCTCAGCCTCCTCTGTTCTAAGGAAAACAACCCTAGCCGATTCAATCTTTCCTCACAGCAATTTCAAGCCCTGGCAACATTCTTGTAAATCTCCTCTGTACTCTCTCCAGACCAATTATGTCCTTTCTGTAATGTGATGACCAGAACTGTACGCAATACTCCAGCTGTGGCCTAACCAGCATTTTACACAGTTCCAGCATTACATCCCTGCTTTTGTATTCTATACCTCAGCCAATAAAGGAAGTCATTCCATATGCCTTCTTCACCACTCTATCTACCTGTCCTGCCACCTTCAGGGACCTGTGGACATGCAGTCCAAGGTCTCTCATTTCTTCTACTCCTCTCAATATCCTCCCATTTATTGTGTTTTCCCTTGCTTTGTTTATCCCCCCAAATGCGTTACCTCACACTTGTCCGGATTAAATTCCATTTGCCACTTCTCTGCCCACTCAACCAAACCATTCTGGAGTCTGCAGCTATCCTCTTCACTATCCATGTCACGGCCAATTTTTGTGTCATCTGCAAATTTCCCAATCATGCCTCCCACATTTAAGTCCAAATCATTAATACATACCACAAACAGCAAAGGACCAACACTGAGCCCTGTGGAATGCCACTGGAAACCACTTTCCATTTGTAAAAACATCCATCAATCGCTACCCTTTGTTTCCTGTCACTGAGCCAATTTTGGATCCAATCTGCCACATTCTCCTGTATCCCATGAGTTTTCATTTTTCTGACCAGTCTGCCATGTGGGACCTTGTCAAATGCCTTACTAAAATCCATGTAGACCACATCCACTGCACTACCCTCATCAATCCTCTTTGTTACTTCCTCAAAAAATTCAATCATACATGCATGCACATTAACCCTGACTTAGACTTTACTACTCCCTCCTTGACTCTGAACCCCCTAATAACTTACTATTCCCTACTGCAGTGCTATCTATCTCTTCCAGTATTCTGTGCACCTTGGTATTCCTCTCTGATATTTTCTCCTGGTTCCCACACCCTGACAAGTTAGTTGAAACGCTTCCTCACAGCACTAGCAAATCACACTGCAAGGAACTCAGTCCTGGCGCTGTTCAGGTGCAACCCGTCTGGCCTGTACAGGTCCCATCTCCCACAGAGCCTTTTCCAACATTCCAAGAATTGTCCCTCCTGCACCATCTTTCCAACCACGCATTCATTTGCATTATCCTTCTATTTTTATACTCACTTGCATGTGGTACTGGGAGTAATCCGGAGATTAAGACTTCTGAAGTTCTGCTAATTTCCAACCTAGCTCCCTAAATTCTGACTGCAGAACCACATCCTTCTTTCTACCTTTGTCGTTTGTACCAATGTAGACCACAACTGCTGGCTGTTCACCCTCCCCCGCCCCCTCAGGGTGTCCTACAGCCGTTCACCAGGGTGGAACACACCAGCCTGGATTCACGTCTGTGGCCGCAGAAGCGCCTGTCTTTTCCCCTAATTATTAAATCACCTATCAATATTGCTCTTCCAGTATTCCTTGTACTGCCCTGTACAGCTGAGCTACCCGTGGTGCCATGGAATTGGCTCTGGCTGCACTCGCCAGTTGAACCATCAATCTCATCAGTATTCGGGACTGGATTCTGGTTGGAGAGTGGGATGCAGTCAGGGGACTCCTGCACTATCTACCTGTTTCAATTTGACTTTCTGGTAGTCACCCATTCTCTCTCTCAAGATGAAGGAAGGTGGGCCCCAGAAACATGCCAAATATGGGAATGAGGCCAATTAATCCAGTTCACAGGCTTCCAATTGCAAAAACAACCCTTGACCATCACCCTCCTTCTCCTGTCACTAAGCCAATGTTGGATCCAATTTGAAAATTGACCTGGATCCCATGGGCTCTTCCTTTCTTAACCAATCTCCCATGCAGGACCTTATCAAAAGCCTTACTGAAGGCCGTATAGACTACATCAACTGTTTTACCCTCACCGACACACCTACTCACCTCCTCGAAAAACTCAATCAAGTTTATTAGATGTGATCTCCCTGTCTCTCCAAGTGGAGATTAATCCTGTCCCTCAGAATTCTTTCCAATAGTTTCCCTACCACTGATGATAGATTCTCTGGCCTGTAATTACCTGGTTTATCCCTGCTACCCTTCTTGAATAATGGTACCACATTCGCTGGCCTCCAGTCCTCTGGTACCTCTCCTGTGGCCAAAGAGGATTTGAAAATTTGTGTCAGAGCCCCTGCTATCTCCTCCCTTGCCTCACATAACAGCCTGGGATACATCTCATCTGGGCCTGGGGATTTATCCACTTTTAAGCCCACTAAAACTGCTAATACCTCCTCCCTTTCAATGCTAATTTGTTCAAGAATATTCCACCCTGATCTCTACACCAAATCGTCCTTCTCCATAGTGAACACAGATGAAAAGTAATCATTTAAAACCTCACCTACATCCTCCAGCTCCACACACAGATTGCCACTTTGGTCCCTAATGAGCCCTACTCTTTCCTTGGTTATCCTCTTGCCCTGAATATACTTAGAGAACACTTTGGAATTTTCCTTTATCTTGCCCGCCACTGTTTTTTCATGCCCCCTCTTCGCTCTCTTAATTATATTTTTAAGTACCTCCCTACACTTTCTATACTCTTCTAGGGCCTTCGCTGTTTTCAGTGCTCTGAATCTGCCATAAGCCTCCTCTTTTTTCCTTATCCAATCCTCAATATCCTTTGACATCCAGGGTTCCCTGGACTTGTTGGTCCTACCCTTCGCCTTTACGGGAACATGTTGGCCCTGAACTCTCACTATTTCCTTTTTGAATGGCACTTACTGGTCTGATGTAGCTTTCCGACAAGTAGCTGCTCCCAGTCCACTTTGGCCAGATCCTGTTTTATCATATTGAAATTGGCCTTGCCCAATTCAGTACCTTTATTTCCAGTCCATCTTTTTCCTTTGCCATAACTACCGGGTGCCAGGGTCAGGGATGTCTCGGATCGAGTCTACAGGATTCTTAAGAGGGAGGGGGACCAGCCAGAGGACGTGGTACATATCGGTACCAATGACATAGCTAGGAAAAGGGATGAGGACCTGAGAAGCGAGTATAGGGAGTTAGGTTGGAAGCTGAAAGGCAGAACGAGCAGAGTAGTATTCTCAGGAGTGTTACCGGTGCCACGTGCTAGTGAGGCTAGAAACAGGGAGCGAGTGCAGCTGAACACGTGGCTACAGAACTGGTGCAGGAGGGAAGGATTCAGATATGTAGATCATTGGGATACCTTCTGGGGAAGGTGGGACCTGTACAAGAAGGACGGGTTGCATCTGAACTGGAGGGGCACCAATATCCTGGGCGTGAGATTTGCTAGAGCTCTTCGGGAGGGTTTAAACTAGTTTGACAAGGGGATGGGAACCGGAGCTACGGATCAGTGGATGGGGTAGCTGTTGAACAGGCAGATACCGAGTGCAGAGAGTCTGTGAGGAAGGTTAGACAGTTGACAGGGCAAAGTTGCAGCCAGTTTGATGGGTTGAAGTGTGTCTATTTTAATGCAAGAAGTGTCAGGAATAAGGGTGATGAACTTAGAGCATGGATCAGTACTGGGAGCTACGATGTTGTGGCCATTACGGAGACGTGGATATCACAGGGGCAGGAATGGATGTTGGATGTTCCGGGGTTTAGATGTTTCAAAAGGAATAGGGAGAGAGGTAAAAGAAGTGGGGGAGTGGCATTGCTAATCAGGGATAGTATCACAGCTGCAGAAAGGGAGGTCGTCGAGGAGGGTTTGTCTACTGAGTCATTATGGGTGGAAGTCAGAAACAGGAAAGGAGCAGTCACTTTGTTGGGAGTTTTCTATAGACCCCCCAATAGCAACAGAGACATGGAGGAACAGATTGGGAGGCAGATTTTGGAAAGGTGCAGAAGTAACAGGGTTGTTGTCATGGGTGACTTCAACTTCCCTAATATTGATTGGAACCTCCTTAGTGCAAATAGTTTGGATGGAGCAGTTTTTGTCAGGTGTGTCCAGGATGGTTTCCTGACCCAATATGTAGATAGGCCGACTAGAGGGGAGGCTATGTTGGACTTGGTGCTTGGCAACGAACCAGGCCAGGTGACAGATCTCTCGGTGGGAGAGCATTTCGGTGATAGTGATCACAACTCCCTGACCTTTACTATAGTCATGGAGCGGGATAGGAGCAGACGGGATGGGAAAATATTTAATTGGGGAGGGGGAATTATAATGCTATTAGGCAGGAACTGGGGAGCATAAATTGGGAACAGATGTTCTTAGGGAAATGCACGACAGAAATGTGGAGGTTGTTTAGGGAGCACTTGCTGCGACTGCTGGATAGGTTTGTCCCGATGAGGCAGGGAAGGGATGGTAGGGTGAAGGAACCTTGGATGACAAGAGATGTGGAACAGCTAGTCAAGAGGAAGAAGGAAGCTTACTTAAGGTTGAGGAAGCAAGGATCAGACAGGGCTCGAGAGGGTTACAAGGTAGCCAGGAAGGAACTGAAGAATGGACTTAGGAGAGCTAGAAGGGAACATGAAAAAGTCTTGGCGGGTAGGATTAAGGAAAATCCCAAGGCGTTCTACACTTATGTGAGGATCAAGAGGATGGCCAGAGTGAGGGTAGGGCCGATCAGGGATAGTGGAGGGAACTTGTGCCTGGAGTCGGAGGAGGTAGGGGAGGTCATACTTTGCTTCAGTATTCACTAGTGAGAGGGACCTGGTCGTTTGTGAGGACAGCGTGGAACAGGCTGATATGCTCGAACAGGTTGAGGTTAAGAGGGAGGATGTGCTGGAAATTTTGAATGATATGAGGACAGATAAGTCCCTGCGGCCAGAAGGGATATTCCCAAAGATATTACGGGAAGCGAGGGAGGAGATTGCTACGCCTTTGGCGATGATCTTTGCATCTTCACTGTCCACAGGAGTAGTACCGGATGATTGGAGGGTGGCAAATATTGTTCCCTTGTTCAAGAAAGGGAATAGGGATAACCCTGAGAATTATAGACCAGTCAGTCTTACGTCGGTAGTGGGCAAATTATTGGAGAGGATTCTGAGAGACAGGATTTATGATTATTTGGAAAAGCATGGTTTGATTAGAGACAGTCAGCATGGCTTTGTGAGGGGCAGGTCATGCCTCACAAGCCTTATTGAATTCTTTGAAGATGTGACAAAACACATTGATGAAGGAAGAGCAGTGGATGTGGTGTATATGGGTTTTAGCAAGGCGTTTGATAAGGTTTCCCATGGTAGGCTCATTCAGAAAGTAAGGAGGCATGGGATTCAGGGAAAGTTGGCTGTCTGGATACAAAATTGGCTGGCCCATAGAAGTCAGAGGATGGTAGTAGATGGTAAGTATTCAGCATGGAGCTCGGTGACCAGTGGTGTTCCACAAGGATCTGTTCTGGGACCTCTGCTCTTTGTGATTTTTATAAATGACTTGGATGAGGAAGTGGAAGGCTGGGTTAGCAAGTTTGCCGATGACACGAAGGTTGCTGGAGTTGTGGATAGTGTGGAAGGCTGTTGTAGGTTGCAATGGGACATTGACAGGATGCAGAGCTGGGCTGAGAAGTGGCAGATGGAGTTCAACCTGGAAAAGTGTGAAGTGATTCATTTTGGAAGGTCGAATTTGAATGCGGAATACAGGCTTAAAGACAGGATTCTTGGTAGTGTGGAGGAACAGAGGGATCATGGGGTCCATGTCCATAGATCGCTCAAAGTTGCCACCCAAGTTAATAGGGTTGTTAAGAAGGCGTATGGTGTGTTGGCTTTCATTAACAGGGGGATTGAGTTTAAGAGCTGCGAGGTTATGCTGCAGCTCTATAAGGCCCTGGTTCGACCACACTTGGAATATTGTGTTCAGTTCTGGTCGCCTGATTATAGGAAGGATGTGGAAGCTTTAGAGAGCGTGCAGAGGAGATTTACCAGGATGCTGCCTGGACTGGAGGGCATGTCCTACGAAGAAAGATTGAGGGAGCTAGGGCTTTTCTCATTGGAGAGAAGAAGGATGAGAGGTGACTTGATAGAGGGGTACAAGATGATGAGAGGCAGAGATAGAGTGGATAGCCAGAGACTTTTTCCCAGGGTGGAAAGGGCTATCACCAGGGGGCATAATTTTAAGGTGATTGGAGGAAGGTTTCGGGGAGATGTCAGAGGTAGCTTCTTTACACAGAGAGTGGTGGGTGCGTGGAATGCGCTGCCAGCGGTGGTAGTAGAAGCAGACACATTAGGGGCATTTAAGCGACTCTTGGATAGGTACATGGATGATAGTAGAATGAAGGGTAGGTAGCTAGTTTGATCTTAGAGTAGGTTAAAGGTTCGGCACAACATTGTGGGCCGAAGGGCCTGTACTGTGCTGTACTGTTCTATGTTCCATGTTCTATGTACCTTAAATCTTACAGAGTTATGGTCACTATCATTGAAATGCTCCCCCACAGACACTTCTACCACTTGTCTGGCATCATTCCCTAGGATTAGGTCCAGTACCACCCCTTCTCTTGTAGGACTTTCTACGTGCTGGCTCAAAAAGCTCTCCTTTATGCACTTTAATAATCCTGCCCCCTTTAAGACTTTTGCACTAAGACCATCCCAGTTAATATTAGGTAAATTGAAATCCCCTACTATTCTTACCCTATTATTTTTGCACCTCTCTGAGATTTGCCTCCATATCTGCTCCTCGATCTCTCCCTGACTGTTTGGAGGCCTGTACTACACTCCCAGCCAAGTGATGGCCCCCTTTTTGTTTTGAAGTTCTAACCATATGGCCTCATTTGAGGAACCTTCCAAGATATCATGCCTCCTTACTCCAGTAATTGACTCCTTGATCAACAGTGCAATGCCACCTCCTCTTTTACAACCCCCGCCCCTGTCACGCCTGAAGATTCTATACCCTGGGATATTGAGCTGCCAGTCCTGCCCTTCCCTCAATCATGTCTTTGTGATAGCAATAAGATCATATTCCCAGGTGTTAATCGACGCCCTCAATTCATCTGCTTTACTTGTAAGCCTCCTCGCATTTGAAATAGATGCAATCCAGCCTTGCATTATTCGCTTGTGCCTTAACAGGTCGATATTTGCTCAGCCTTCCAGACTGACTTAGTTTCTCTTCTATATTTGACTGTGCATCACCCCCTACGGTACCTCCACTTTGTATCCCATCCCCCTGCCAAATTAGTTTAAACCGCCCCCAACAGCACAAGCAAACCTCCCTGCAAGGATGTTGGTCCCGTTCAGGTTCTGGTGCAACCCATCCAACTTGTACAGGTCCCACCTTCGCCAGAAACAGACCCTGTGATCCAGGAAACTAAAGCCCTCCCTCCTGCACCGTCTCTTCAGCCATGCATTCATCTGCTCTATCCTCCTATTCCTATACTCACTAGCATGTGGCACCAGGAATCCAGAGAATGCAACCTTTGAGGTCCTGCTTTTTAATCTGCTACCTAGTTCCCTAAATTTTTGTTGCAGGACCTCATCCCTCTTTCTACCTCTGTCATTGTTACCAATGTGAACCACAACCTCTGACTGTTCACCCTCTCCCTTCAGAATGGCCTGCAGCCGCTCCGTGACATCCTTGACCCGAGCACCAGGGAGGCAACATACCATCCTGGAGTCACGTTTGCGGCCACAGCTACACCTATCTGTAACCCTTATGATAGAATCCCCTATCACTATAGCTCTCCCACTCTTTTTCTCTCATCCTGTGTAGCTGAGTCACCCGTGGAGCCACAGACTTGGCTTTTGCTGCATTCCCCGGAGAAGCTATCTCTCCCAAAAGTATCCAAAGCAGAAAATCTGTTAGAGCGGGAGATGTACACAGGGGACTCCTGCACTACCTGCCTAGTTCTTCTAATCTGCCTGGTGGTCACCCATTCCCTTTCTGCCTGAGCAGTCTTTACCTGCGGTGTAACCAACTCCCTGTACATGCTATCCATGAGGATTTCAGCTTCGTGGATGCTCCACAGATACATTCCAAGGAGAAAGAAAAATTCCAAGGAAAGGACCCACTATCCGTGGTTAACTAAAAAAGTTAAAGACAGTATCAAAGTTAAAGAAAAAGCAGATAATTGTGCAAAGATGGGTTGCAGGTCAGATGATTGGACAGTATTTAAAGAACAGCAAAGAATCACTAAAAGGTTGATGGGGGGGAAATTAGAGTATGAGAGAAAGCTAGCTATAAATATAAAAACAGTGAGTATGAGTTATTATAGATATTTAAAAAAGAAAAGAATTAACAAAGTGAGCATTGGTGTTATAGAAAGTGGATCTGGGGAATTAATAATGGATAATAAGGAGATGGCAGATGAACTGAACAGATATTTTGCATCAGTCTTCACTATTGAGGATACAAGTAAACATCCCAGTATTAGCTGTAAGTCAGGAAATGGAAGAGAGGGAGGAACTCAAGAAAATTACAATCAACAGGGAAGTGGGACTGAGAAAATTGTTGGAGCTGCGGGCTGACAAGTCCCCGGGTCCTGATGGACTTCATCCTAGGGTGTTAAAAGAAATGGCCGGTGAGATAGTTGATGCGTTGGTTTTAATTTTCCAAAATTCCGTAGATTGGGGAAGGTTCCATTCGATTGGAAATAGTGATTGTAATTCCTTTATTCATAAAGGGAGAAAGACAGAAAGCAGGAAACTACAGGCCAGTTATCTTAACATTTATCTTAGGAAATGTTACAAGTTATTATTAGAGACGTTATAGCAGGGGACTTAGAAAAATTCAAGCTAATCAGGCAGAGTCAACATGGTTCTGTGAAAGGAAAGTCATCTTTTGACAATTTATTGGAGTTCTTTGAAGGAGCAACATGTGTTGTGGATAAAGGGGAACTGGTGGATGTATTGCAGTTTAATTTCCAGAAGGCATTTGATGAGGTTCCACATCAAAGGTTATTGCGGAAAATAAAAGCTCATGGTGTAGGGGTAACATATTGGCATGGATAGAAGATTGGCTTGCTAACAGGAAACAGAGAGTAGGCACAAATGGGTCATTTTCTGGTTAACAAGATGTAACGAATGGTGTGCCACAGGGATCATTGCTGGGCCTCAACGTTTTACAATTTATATAAATGACTTCGATGAGGGACCGAAAGTATTTGCTGATGACACAAAGATAGGTCGGAAAGTAAGTTGTGAAGAGGACATAAGGAGGCTACAAAGGAATATAGATAGGTTAGGTCATGGCAAATGGAGAAGAATGTGGAAAAATGTTAAATTGTTCATTTTGGCAGGAAGAATAAAAAGAAGCATTTATCTAAATGGTGAGAGATTGCAGAGCTCTGAGATGCAGAGAGATCTGGGTGTCCTAGTGCATGAATTGCAAAAGGTTAGAATGCAGGTTCAGCAAGTAATTAGGAAAGCTAATAGAATGTTATCGTTTATTGCGAGGGAAATTGAATACATAAGTAGGGAGGTTATGCTTCAGTTTTATAGAGGGCATTGGTGAGATCATATCTGGAGTACTGTGTACAGTATTGGTCTCCTTATTTAAGGAAGGATGTAAATGCGTTGGAAGCAGTTCAGAGAAGGTTTACTAGACTAATACCTGGAATGGGTGGATTGTCTTATGAGGAAAGGTTTGACAGGCTAGGCTTGGATCCACTGGAGTTTAGAAGAGTAAGAGGTGACTTAATTGAAACATATGAAATCTTTTGGGGTCTTGACAGGGTGGATATTGAAAGGATGTTTCCTGTTGTGGGAGAATCAAGAACTAGGGATCATTATTTAAAAATAAGGGGTTATCCTTTTAAGACATTGGGCGGCACAGTGGTGCAGTGGTTAGCACCGCAGCCTCACAGCTCCAGGGACCCGGGTTCGATTCCGGGTACTGCCTGTGTGGAGTTTGCAAGTTCTCCCTGTGTCTGCGTGGGTTTTCTCCGGGTGCTCCGGTTTCCTCCCACAAGCCAAAAGACTTGCAGGTTGATAGGTAAATTGGCCATTATAAATTGTCACTAGTATAGGTAGGTGGTAGGGAAATATAGGGACAGGTGGGGATGTTTGGTAGGAATATGGGATTAGTGTAGGATTAGTATAAATGGGTGGTTGATGTTTGGCACAGACTCGGTGGGCCAAAGGGCCTGTTTCAGTGCTGTATCTCTAATCTAATATCCTTCTATTCCCATCCTATTCATGTATTTGTCAGGACCACAAGTTCAGCTGGAAGACAACTGAAATACCAGACCTCACATGGATGAGGAGAATTTTTTTCTCTTCCGACTGTGGAAGCAGAGTCTTTAGATATTTTTAAGGCAGAGGGAGATAGATTCTTGATAAGCAAGGGGGTGGAAGATCAGCCATGATCTTTTTGAATGGTGTCATAGGCTCGAGGGGCTGAGTGGCCTACTCCTGCTTATAATTCGTATGTTTGTATTTTCGTATTCTGAGATATTGGGACCAGTGGCGATGAGGATCAAAATCCTCAGCAGCAGAGGCAGAGCACCTGGCTTGAGGAGGGCAGAGGAGAGGGACAAGGGGAAGGAAGGCAATGGAAGCGATCCCCTCAGTAAAGACGGAACTACCTGGAGATGTTGGAGAACCAGTGCTGCAGGAGACTGAACCTACCAGGCAGATGGTCACTGATATTTGTGACCTCATTACCGAAGACCTCACACCTTGTAGCACTGCTCGCCATGCCCTGCCAGTAGCTGTCAAAGTCATGGTGTCCTTGAACTTCTTCGCCTCTGGCTCGTTACAAGGATCAGCTACGGACCTTGGTAGCGTCTTGCAAACAGAAGCCCACCATTGCATCTTAAAGGTTACTGATGCCCTTTACACCAGAGCTGGTTAGCACATCCAATTACAGACAGATGGGACCTAGCAGGCACAGTGGGATTCGCCTCCATCGCTGGATTCCCACAGGTGCAGGGCATCATCGATTGCACCCATGTGGCCATCAAAGCACTGAGTGACTGGCCAGTGAGATTCATCAACAGGAAGGCCTTCCACTCCCTCAACATTCAACTGGTCTCTGACCACAACAGGAGTATCCTCCATGTTTGCATTGGCTTTCATGGTAGCTGCCATGACTCATTCATCCTCTGGTAATCCAGGGTGCCACTGCTCTTCATGCCATCCCCCAAAATTTGTGAACAGATTCTTGGGGACAAGGGATATCCCTTGCAGAGATGGATCCTCATAGGCACTACAGCTGAAGCATCTTCTCGCAACGACCACCATGGAGAAAGCCATCAGGCTTCTGAAGATGCAGTTCTGGTGCCTGGAGCGATCAGGTGGCCTCATGCAGTACACTCCTTACAAGAGACTTGCACATTGTAGTGGTCTGTTGCACTCTCCATAACGTAGCCCTCCAGAGAGGAGTGAACCTTGAAGAGGGTGAGGCCCTGGAAGGACACAGCTCATCGGAGGAAGAGGAGGAGCAGGACATGAAAAAGGAGGAGGAAGAGGCAGGAAGAGGATGATGCAGAGCAGAGAGGTGCCCTGACTGCACAGGGAGATGGCCAGGTCCAGTGCAGGACTCAATGGTCTCGTCACGATGCCATCAACATCAGGGATCATCTAATCCAGGCACATTTCAGCTGCGCCCTTCTAACCCAGGAGGACGGCATTGGCTGGAACTCACTTTGATCTACCTGTGAGAACACTTCCACTGAAGACGCACTTTTGCTACCAATGAATGATACAGTCCAGAGGTCTCACTGTCCCCCTCCAAAGACCTTTCCTTCCTTTCACCACCTCTTCCCTCTTTTCAAGTTTTGCCATTAAAGAGTGGAAGCCACACGTGTGGCGTCATGTGTGAATATTTACAGTGTGTTCAAAAAGTTAAAAAATGTACATTTACAAGTTAGCAAACTTCAGTGAACCACTCAATGCTCTGTCCTACGCGGTGGCCTCTGCTCTCGGCCATTTCTATACAGTAGTTCCCTTGTGGCCTCGGATGGGGTGGAGCCAGCCTGCTTGCGTGTCTCTGCTTGAGACTGAGGTGCACATGGCGGTCATCCTTGTCATGGAGGTGCCAGTGGGGGCACTTTCAGAGGCTGCTTCTCCAGCATAAATGCAGGGACATCCTCCGTCATGAGACCCTGCTGTATAGATCGTCCCTCAGTCAGAGGGGCCAAGGAGGCCGATGATGATGATGGTGCCTAGAAGGGGTGGCACCCTCATCTTCCTCAGTGACTGCCTCAGCTCTTGGCTGGCACTCTGGATGGTTGGAGGGGAGCACCAGCTGAACAGCAATTGGCAACCACTCCAAATATCTCTGCACCATCAGCACCACTGACTGGTCCATGCCACAGAGTGTGGCATGCATTCTGTACATATCAGTGTGCAGTTCCTGCACGCACCCAGAGTTCTGCTGCATGTGACTCTCCATGAGGAACACACTCTCTCAATGGAGGAACTCATGCGTTCAAAGCCCTGAGCCACTGTGGTACCTATGAGCTGAATGGTCACCTCTATTCTTAGCCCATGACTCATCACTGCCTCAGGAAACTCTGACATGTGGAAACACATCTGTTTCTACGGTGCTAAGTAGAGCCTCCTTTCCTGTGACTCCCAAGACCCTGCATCTGCGCCCAGCTGAGCAGAGCTGTGGCTCTCCTCCATCCTCTGCTGAGTACTGCCTCTCTCACCTCCTCCTGCTCACTAGTGCCACCCTATCTAAGCACGTGTGAGGACTCACCGAATTGAGTGTATCTGCTGTGGAGGATGCACGTAAGATGTGACAGTGCTGGAACTGCAGTCTCAGTTTCTTTTGATGGTACTGGTGCCATTACAGGGCTCAGGTGGTGTCCCTCCACATCAGAACCTGTGTCTCTAGACACAAGATCATGATAATTAGCCTTTGAGAACAGAAGTCTCCGCAGTGCTGAGGCTTTCCAATGCAGCTGGGTCTTTGGATGCTGTTAGACAGGGAGGAGTGCACTCCACCCCCTTCATCTCCAGATCGCATTATATTTTCACCCTATCCACCAGGAATGTTCATCACTCCTTCCCCAACTTGCTCCTGTGGGGCTACTCTTGCTAACCCCATGCTCCTTCCTCCATGGCAGTCACAATGTAGTGATGAGGCAGTTCCTTTCTTGTCAGAGCCCATTTTCTGGCACTGTGAACCCTTTTTTCCTGCAAGGACCAAAGAGAGAGAGAGAGATAAGGCACTGCTGACCTCTCTGACCAATGCCAGCAGCTCATATAAATAAGAAGCTGCATGTATCAGTGCTGGCAGGTCCACAACAGTGCTAGGGCTCTGAGCCTTGCTAAGGGGTCAGTAAGTATCCCGGCCACACATCCCTGCCATGTTCAGGAGCAAAATGCACCCTCAGGCTCCACAGCTGGAGTGTCTGCTGGAGGTTGAATATGCAGAGGCCTGTTATCAGGCTCTGGTGTTGCACTCTGTTGGACCCAATTCCTCTGTATGACATTTTGGCTGCGAATGGGTCTCAACCACCTCAATCCATGCCAACTTAGTTTGGCTGGGTAGCCTTCTCCTTCTACCCTCCAGAAATAGGACTTATCTCCTCTCCCTCACAATCTCCGAGAGGACCTCAAGGTGGTGTCAGAGAATCGAGGAGCAGCCCTCCACTGGTTGCCAAGCCTCTTTCTCTCCTCCTGTCTCCCTGGTGCTTGTATTTTGTCTCGCAGGTAACAGCACACCCGCCTCCATTCCTGCACCTGCACTACTAATTGGCTACCCGATCTGCCCTCCAGCCAATTAGCAGCTTGACTCTGCAAAAGTGACTACATCACCCAAACCACCCCCACCCCACCCCCGAGGCAGGAAGGACTCAGAAATGGTCCCGACGTTGGTTTCGCAACTCCCAGAGGCAAAGCCCTGCCCTCTGTCTTTGATGTTTAGTGTCAGCCTTCACTCAGAGGTAACACTTTTGAGTCAGAAGTTTGTGCATTCAAGTTCCACTCCATGGACTTGAGCATATAATTCAGGCTGCCACTTCAGTGCAGTACTGAGGGGATGATACTATCTTTTGGGTGAGCATTTAAACCTGTCTGCCTCTAATATTTATTCCTCAATCAACAGTATTAAAAAAACAGAAGATCTTGTAATTTATCACATTGCTGTTTGTGGGTCCTCGCTGTATACAGTTCGGCTGCTGTGCTTCCAACATTACAACAGTGACTGCACTTCAAAAGTACATTCTTCATATCTTCATTGGCTGTAAAGCACTTTGGGACATTCTGAGGTTGTGAACAGCACTATACGTGTGAAGTGATGCACTTCAGCAGGAAGAACAGGGAAAGGCAATTTAAAATAAAGGGTACAATTCTAAAGGTGTGCAAGAGCAGAGAGACCTGGGGTATAAATCGTTGAAGGTGGCATAGGGGATTGTGGGCTTTATAAATAGAGGAATAGAATACAAAAGCAAGGAAGTTATGGTGAATCTTCATAAAACACTGGTTCGGCTGCAACTGGAGTATTGTGTCCAATTCTGGGCAACGCACTTTAGGAATGGTATGGAGGCAATGGAGAGGGTGCGATAAAGATTTATGAGATTAGTTCCAGGGATGAGGAACTTCAGCTGTCAGGATAGATTGGCGAAGCTGGGGCTGTTCTCTTTAGAGAAGAGAAGATTTGATAGAGTTGTTCAAAATCATGAGGGGGCTGGACAGAGTAGATAGAGCAAAACTGTTCGCCTTGATGGAAGGGTCGAGAACCAGAGGATACCGAATTAAAGTGATTGGCAAAAGAAGCAACAGCAACATAAGGAAAAACTTTTTTATGCAGCATTAGGATCTGGAATGCACTGCCTGAGAGCGTGGTGGAGGCTTATTCAATCAAGGCTTTTAAAAGAGAATTGTATAATTATCTGGAGAAAATATTTGCAGGGCTACGGGTAAAAGGCAGGGCAATGGGACTAGAAAAGTTGCTCTTGCAAACAGCTGGCTTTGACATGATGGTCAGAATGGCCTCCTTCTGTGCTGTAACCATTCTCTGATTCTATGATATAAATACAAGTTCTTTCTTTTGGAAAGTACATGTATGCTGGGAAAGGACAAGATCAAGCTTTGCTGAAGTGCTGACCCTGTCATCTGGAATTATAAGTGACCACTTGGGCAAGTTCAGAAGAACTACCAGTACCTGTGGGAATGGAGCCCAGCAGAAGTTCACAGCTTGAAGTAAAAAAAATAATAGACATGTACAGAACTTTAGTTAGGCCGCACTTACAATATTGCGTGCAATTCTGGTCGCCACACTACCAGAAGGACGTGGAGGCTTTGGAGAGGGTACAGAAGAGGTTTACCAGGATGTTGCCTGGTCTGGAGGGCATTAGCTATGAGGAGAGGTTGGATAAACTCGGATTGTTTTCACTGGAACGACGCAGGTGGAGGGTTTGATAGAGGTTTACAAAGTTATAAGCGGCATGGACAGAGTGGATAGTCAGAAGCTTTTTCCCAGGGTGGAAGAGTCAGTTACTAGGGGACATAGGTTTAAGGTGAGAGGGGCAAAGTTTGGAGGGGATGTGCGAGGCAAGTTCTTTACACAGAGGGTGGTGTGTGCCTGGACCTTGCTGCTGGGGGAGGTGGTGGAAGCAGGTACCATAGAGACGTTTAAGAGGCATCTTGACAAATACATGAATAGGATGGGAATAGAGGGATATGGGCCCTGGAAGTGAAGAAGGTTTTAGTTTAGGCAGGCATCAAGATCGGCGCAGGCTTGGAGGGCCGAATGGCCTGTTCCTGTGCTGTACTGTTCTTTGTTCTTTGACCCATGGCTGAATTAGGTGAGAGCAACTGGATAATATCCCAATTAAATTTTAAAATGCCAAATTTGTTCTGTTTTTTGAAGCTACTAATACATTACTTTCAGTAGAATAATTATTTTATAAATTACTGGAAGAGTTAGGAGAGCATTCCACAAACATGCTGAAAATGAAGATAGGGAGAAAAGAATCAAGGGTTTGGGAGGGAATGGCCAACATGGCTAAAGACTGTGGCAACAATGTTAGAGTGAGTGGTTGGGGATGCACAGGAGGATAGAGTGAAGGGAATGAAGAGCACAAGTTGGGAGATAAAGCTGAAGGAATTTGTAGAGACATTATGGGACAAGGCTATGCAGAAGATAATAAATGAATAATAAATTTCAATTAAATGTTTTGGGGGACAAGGAGTAATTGAGATTGCGAAGACAGCAATGGGGAAGTAGATGATAGCTGAGTGAGACTTACTATGAGACATGATGCAGATCCTAGAGTTTCGGCTAAGAATTAACATAAGTTGAAATATTGAGACTGTCAAGAAGGATATTGAAGACAAGTTTGGAAGGTAAAAAAAAAAATGATGCCTGGAAGGATGTGATTGCACTAGAGGGGGTGCAGAGGCGATTCACCAGGATGTTGCCTGGGATGGAACATTTAAGCTACGAAAAGAGGTTGGATAGGCGTGGGTTGTTTTCGCTGGAGCAAAGAAGACTGAGGGGTGACCTGATCAAGGTGTACAAGATTATGAGGGGCATGGACAGGGTGGATAGGGAGCAGCTGTTCCCCTTAGTTGAAGGGTCAGTTACGAGGGGACACAAGTTTAAGGTGAGGGGCAGGAGGTTTAAAGGGGAATTGAGGAAGAACTTTTTTATCCAGAGGGTGGTGACGGTCTGGAATGCACTGCCTGGGAGGGTGGTAGAGGCAGGTTGCCTCACATCCTTTAAAAAGTACCTGGATGAGCACTTGGCATGTCATAACATTCAAGGCTATGGGCCAAGTGCTGGCAAATGGGATTAGGTAGACAGGTCAGGTGTCTTTAATGCATTGGTGCAGATTCGATGGGCCAAAGGACCTCTTCTGCACTGTATTACTCTGTGATTCTGTGATTCTGGGATCTTATGAATACCATCGTGTTTCTGACAGCAGAACCAGAAGCTGGCGGAACTTACGCTTCTGCCCTTTTTTTCCGTTTTTTTAGACATAATTTACTTGCAAATTAAAGGTGCGGT
This sequence comes from Heterodontus francisci, assembly GCF_036365525.1. NCBI lineage: Eukaryota > Metazoa > Chordata > Chondrichthyes > Heterodontiformes > Heterodontidae > Heterodontus > Heterodontus francisci. Next base: position 46,822,658 of record NC_090375.1, read on the forward strand.
GACTGGCATGGGAGACACGTGCGATCATGCAGTGGGGACGGACTTTCATTGGTGGAACCCGCCATCACTCTGTGAAGCGCCATGAACCACACATCAAAAAATTATTCTGTTTTGCAAGCCACAAGGATCAACAGCCTTCTGAAGCATATTGTCAAAAAAACATGCTATACCAAATGAGGATTTTTAACTCATTGGTTGGAAATTTACATCAAACTTTTACAAAGGAGCTGGGATCCTGCAGTTAAATTTTAAAAAGCTGGAAGCCAAGATGGCCACCACAATTTGCATGGAAATACCTCACATTCCAGGACATTAAATTGGAGACGCATGTCTAACGAGGTTGTATCCAGGACAATGCTTCATGAATTTGGAGTCAGCTAACAGATTCGCTTCTAATGGCAAAACATTCAAAGCCATCCTAGAACATAAACAGTGGAGTTCTACCTTCAAGGGGTGAACATTGAAATAATGAAATTGGAGAGAAATTGAAAATACCTAGACTCGAATCTAATTAAATTGCAAATGAGGACACTGGACAAACATGTGACTGCCTCCCCATCTGTGGAAAAACTAGCAGTCTTTTACAAAAGGACAAGCTCCTGAGACGTTGAAGCAAACAAGCTTTGAGTGCTAACCAGACAAGACTCCAGTGGGGTTCTCTCTCCCTCCAGATAATGCCACAAGTTTGAAACCTGTCTGTGACTGCAGAATATCCAATTCTACCATTGCTACAAACAGAGGCCCAGGAGAAGAAAGCCACCTAGAACCCTGTCTTCAAGAAAAACCTGAACCAGGTGGGCCAGCCACAAAGTGCACTTCTACCTGCCAGAGACGTCAAGATGACAACTTCAATCGGAAGACAACGGAATTACCCAACCTCACAGACTGTATATTATATTTACTTGTTCTGGGCTGTAACCCAAACCAGACTATTTCTTATCACTCTGTACTGTATTTGTTTGTCTGATTCTCGTGCGCATGTGTGAGTGAAAGTGTAGCGTAGTTTTATTATTTATCTAGATCGGGTTTAGTTTTTTTAAGTACAATAAACTCATCTCTTTATTACTTAAACTCAAGAGAACCTTTTCAATTGATTATTTTATGATCACAACAAAGGTAAAAGGTTAAACACTCACTGAAGTGGTAGCGCATCCACTATTTTAAAAGGAATAAACCCTGTTGTGGTCAAACAAGGAGAAGGACAAGAGGGAGCCTTGTGTCCCCTCCTCAGCTGATTGTAACAATATGCTGATTGTGGCCACAGAATAAGCTTACTATAATTTGTTCTTGGTTTACCTTCATTTTTAGGTTGCACCCAAGCATCACCTCCCCCTCATAATTTTTTATGCTTGTGACCATTCCCTCTGCCAGCCAGTACCCTGATTTCACCCCACAGGACCCCGATGTTAACAGCACTCATCCCTCCCTTTAGGCCCTTCATGACCATTTGTTTACTGTCATTCACACATCAACCCATCACCCCCTGCAACCATCTTTCTAGATACGTCTACTTTGCTACCTTTCTCCCTTTTTCAGTAGTTTCCTCAAAGGCTTTCTTCAACTTTGCCCTTTGCCCTACCCCCAAATTTTTCATCTTTCCTTTGTCCCCTCTTGCTTGCCATCTTATAAAGTGATTGACACCTTGTAATGTGTGTGAGAAATGCTATAGAAATCTGTCCCATTGCTTCTGATACGTAGTTGATGTGTTGTTATTGAGAATTTTTTAAAAATCATTTCAAATCTACAGTTGCAAAAAGTATAATAAAAGAGAGTAGTACAGCTTTAAAGGAAGGACTTGCCTAATTTAGCTTCTGTGGTAAATTAATCTTTAAAACAGAATCCAACATGATATGAATTTTATATATTGTATTTATACAATTGATCCAGTTCAATTTGAAATAGAATCCAATTTCTGCATTATTTGCACTCCACATTATCCCCAAACTGGGAAATGGATGGCTTATTTTTTAATTAATGAGGTCTGAAAGTACCCTTCTCTGCCAGTCTGTCTGTGTTTGAGTTTGTCTGTAACAGTGATCAATAGAACCAGAATAATTTCACCTGCTTCAAAGAAAATTAATAAAACCAATAATTCAGGCAGAAGAACAAAAGAAACAAGTCTGAATTTCTGATAATTCTGAGTTAGGAAAGGGTCAAAATTATACTTTGCAGATACAAAAACAAATTCATGAAATCTGGAATAAAATTGTAGAAACGATACAGTAGGTCCATCGGGATCTGAAAGGCAAAACGAGTTTCACGTTTTGGTTAAAGACGTTTCATCAATGTACTTTTACTGCTGACTGTGGAAGGAAAAAAAGAAAAGAAACAAACAAAGAACGAGCGAAAGAGAGAAAGAAAGGAAGCTTTGCATTTTTGTAGCACCTTTCACAACCTCAGGATGTTCCAAAGCACTTTACAACCAATGAGGAATTTTAGAGGTGCAGTGAGTTTTATAATGTAGGAAACGCAACAACCAATGTGCACACATCAAGGTCCCACAAATACAAATGTGATAATGACCAGTTAATGCATCTTTTAGCAGTGTTAATTGAGAAACTGTCCAGGGCATCAAGGAAAACTTTAAGAAGGAAGATGTACCTCACTTAAATATCAGCTTACATTTTGTGCTCAACTTTTTGTCTCAGGGTTGAGAGTCCCAGCACAGGCCTCACCAGAATTTCCATATTATACTTTGACTTCTCTGGCTCAACAGCTTGTAGCAGGACAAAGAAACATTGGATCAAATACAGAGAACGTCAATCCCAAATGACTCTTCTATCATCCTATCCTCTAGCATCTCTCTCTCTCTCTCTCTTTGTGTCACAACCTTCCTTGCATTCTTTTGAATTGATATAACTATGGTCATTACTCAAAACTTTGTGTTGGCACTCAAATCAATGAAAAGAAATTGTAGGCTGGATTTCTGATACCGCTGACTTGGATAATTCCTCCCTCTCCACACTGCCAAGAGACTTTTACAGATTCATATATGGTGGTGACTACCAGGAATGGGAGAATAATAGGCCACAATAGGCCTGAATTTTACTGCAGTCATCGGGACCCTAACATCAGGGTGAAAAGTGGGTCTTGAGCCCACACTTGATGACAGTGGGACCGCCTCGCCCATTTTACCACAGGCGGCCTTCTATTTGGCTTCCTGCAGGCCCAATTAAGGATGGTGGGCAGGCTCCTGATGCCTCCAGCTCAATCAGAGGGCTGGCAGCTCTGAAGTCTCCACAGAGCTTCTGGCTCCGATGGCCCCCCAGGATGCTGCAGGAAGGCCATCTCCATTTAGCTGGCAGCCTCCCCAGGCAGAGGGGGGGTTGTCCTGCCATCAGCAAAATGGCAATGGCCCCATAAATGGCCTCTAATTGGGCCTTTAATTATGTTAATCGATTGCCTGCCTCCTCAGAGCTAGCAGATAAAATGCCCCGGCTGCGGGACAGTGTCAGGGAGCAATCCCAACACGGTTTCCGGTGATTTTACTGACCCCCCACCACCATCATTGCCTCCCACTCTGCCACGCAAGGGCCGGTAAAATTCTGGCCATAGAAACGGGAGTAGGTCATTCAGCCTCTCCAGCCTGTTCTGCCATTCAATGGGATCATGGATGATTTGTGAATTGACCCCATATACCCAACTTTTCCCTATGTACCTTAATACCTTTGGTTAACAAAAATCCATCAATCTCAGATTTCAAATGAACAGTTGATCTAACATCAATTGCTGTTTGCGGAAGAAAGTTCCGAACTTCTGTCACCCTTTTCACGTAAAATGTTTCCCATCTTTACTCCAGAAAACCCTGGCTCTAATTTTTCCCCCTAATTAATGCCCCCTAGTCCGAGAAACCCCAACTGGCGGAAATAATTTTTCTCTATCTATTCTATCAGTTTCCTTTAGCATCTTGAAAACTTCAATCAAATCACCCTTAACCTAAATTTCAGGGAATACAACCTTGTTTGCACAATCCCTCCTCGTAATTTAACCCTCAGTGTTCAGTTATCATTCTGGTATAGCTCTACTGCACTCACTCCAAGACCAATATATCCTTCCAATAGTGCCCAGAAATGCTTGTAGCATTCCAAGTGTGGTCTGTAATGTGTTCTTTATGTTGTCTGGTGCAACATAAATGAGATACATGGAGTCCAGTTATGGGTAAGATTTCAAACAGGGTTATTAACAGCTAAAATAGTATGTACAGTACAGAGCAAACTATTCACAAAACCTTCATCTGGGTGTTACAGTTGCAAAGTGACTATGGCTTGTAGTCGCGTGACTACATCCTGGTACTTAGCTCATTAGCATACTGAAATCTTAAAGGGACATCACTCTTAAGGCGACCATATAACATCTCCTTTCATTCCAAAGATAAATTTTGTATGCTACAAGTAAAAACACATAAAGTTTGATGACATCAAAATTAGTTATACAGGTCATAGATTATAAAATTTACAAGTATAGAAGCTTAAGAATCCATGTATCATTTTGGTGGTTTGGCAACTTTTCCAGATCTGGTTATGGTATAACATTCTGGGGATGCAGATTTCACTCTTTTGGTGTTTTGGGTTTGCAGGAATATTGTCAACGTGTTGTTTGTTGTCCTGTTGTTCCATCACACCCTCATCGTCGGAGTGTGGTCTTTAAAGTCCGCTGTGCACAATTGGACGATTGCACATTTCTCTTAGTTGGGTTTGGTTCTTCCTCAACGCAGCTCTGCTAGATGTTGTAATCTCGTAGAATCTAGGCTCACTGATACTTTGGATACTTCTGCAGGTAACAATGTTCTCATTGTGGGGTCTATAACCCTGACCTTTTGTCCTACATGTAGCTGAGGTAGTTCTGCCGTTGTGTGTCAGTCATGCACCATCTTCATTCTCCCTTGTTTCTCTAACAGTATCTCCTGCATCTCAGAGAATTTGGACAGATGATGGCTTGGCAGAGTTGTTCACACTTATCTGCCAAACATGATCTCTGCTGGTAACGGTAAGCCCATATCTATAGGTGTAGCTCTGAGGCCGAGCATGGCAACATGAAAATCTTGTTTCGTTGTCCGACACTTCAGGATAAGTGATTTGACTGTGTGAACCATTTGGTTGGCAAGACTATTAGATCGAGGGTAATGTGGTGAGGACGTCACATGGTTTACGCCCCATATGGCACACATATCCCTGAAAGCCTTGCCCGTATACTGTGGTCCATTGTCAGAAATAATTTCTTTAGGTGCACCAAATAGACTGAATATGGCGCTCAATGTGTCTGTGACGACTGCGCTTGAAGTGTCTTTTACCTGTCTGACAATTGGAAATTTGGAGAAATAATCGGTGACTAAGACAAAGTCATCTCCGTTAACGGAAAATAAATTAGTGGCAATTTTGGACCAAGGGACTGACGGAATCTCGTGAGGGTGTAGGCGGTCTTTGTGATGTTGTGGCTGGCAGCTCTGGCATGCCTCGCATATCCTCACTAACCTTTCGATGTCACTGTTTATCCCTGGCCAATAAACAGTGTCTTGTGCCAGTCATCTTGTTCGCTCTATGCCCTTATGGCCTTGGTTAAGTTGTGACAAGATGTCCTATTAGAGAGCTTTAGACGCAATCACTTGTTTTTCCTTGAAGGTTACGCCTCTCGAGATACCGAGTTCATCTCTATAAGGCCAAAAGCACCTGAGGGTTTCTGGCACTTCTTTTACCGTATTCGGCCAACCTTCTATGATGACTCTCCAAAGTGTTTTCAGTTGTGGGTCATTGGCTGTTTCTGATTGTAGTTGATCATATTTGTGCTGACCAAAATGCAATAAATTGATTTTGAGCACATCTTCCACCTCGATGTCCATGCTGTCTACTTGTAGATCCAGTGGAACTGCTTAATTTTTGCTCGGGTTTGGCAATCTGCTCAGTGTATCCGAGGAGACCATTTTGGTTCCGGCTTGTAGAAACAAAGAAAATAGAAGTAGGAGGAGGCCATTCAGCCCTTCAAGCCTGCTCCGCCATTCATTATGGCTGATCATCCAACTCAGTAACCTGTTCCCGCTTTCATAGAAACATTATAGCAGACTTTGAAATCGTACCCCTGTACCTTCACTAAGAGTCGCTGTAGTCGAGGTGGTGTGCTTGTCAATGGTTTGCACTTGATCATCTCCAGTGGTTTGTGGCCAGTTTCCATGGTGAACAGGTAGGGATGGAACCTTGAATTCTCAAACACCAGAGCAAGTGTTTTATGCTCTATGTTTGAGCATTTGGACTGTGCTGAGGATAAACATTTGGACCCGAATGCAATTGATTTGCCATCCTGCATGATGCACGCTCCTAGCCCTTTCTGTGAGGCGTCAAATTCCAGGATTGTCTTCTTCCTTGGATCATGGTACTGCAGGGAACAGTTTCTGCTGACAATGCTTGTTTGAGAGAGTCAAATATATGCTGATGGTCCTCCTGCCATACAAATGGTACATCTTTCTTTAAGAGCTTTCTCAGTGATGATGCTTTGTCAGTAAAATTTTCAATCTATGGTGCCAAGAAGTTGAAAAATCCAAGACATTGCTGAAGGACTTCCTTCTCTTGTGTGGTAGGCATAGTTTTTTTTATTCATTCATGGAATGTGGGCATTACTGGCTAGGCCAGCATTTATTGCCCATCCATAATTGACCTTAAGAAGGTAGTAGTGAGCTGTCTTCTTGAACCGCTGCAGTCCATGTGGGGTAGGTACACCCACAGTGCTGTTAGAAAAGGAGTTCCAGGATTTTGACCCAGCGACAGTGAAGGAACAGCAGGCAACATACTTCCAAGTCAGGATGGTGTGTGACTTGCAGGGGAAGTGCAGGTGGTGACATTCCTATGCAACTGCTACTCTTGTCCTTCTAGGTGGTAGAGGTCGCAGGTTTGGAAGATGCTGTCTAAGGAACCTTGGTGCATTGCTGCAGTGCATCTTGCAGATGGTACACATTGCTGCCACTGTGCATTGGTGGTGCAGGGAGTGAATGTTTGTGGGGTGCCAATCAAGCGTGCTGCTTTGTCCTGGATGGTATCGAGCTTCTTAAATGTTGTTGGAGCTGCACCCATCCAGGCAAGTGGAGAGTATTCCATCACACTCATGACTTGTGCCTTGTAGATGGTGGACAGGCTTTGGGGAGTCAGGAGGTGAGTTACTCGCTGCAGAATTCCGAGCCTCTGACCTGCTCTTGTAGCCACGATATTTATATGGCTATTCTAGTTCAGTTTCTGGTCAATGGTAACCCCTAGGATGTTGATAGTTGGGGATTCAGTGATGGTAATGCCATTGAATGTCAAGGGGAAATGCCTTACATCTTCGACTTTGCATAGGTCAGGGCGGATTCCGCAACCTGAACCGATGGAGCCAAAGAAATTGATCCCATTTACATTCATCTGGCACTTCTTGCAGTTAAAAAACAAGCCCTTCATGATGAGCTACTGCCACCGTTGAATGGAGATTTCAATCACGCTCTTCTTTGGTTTTGCCCATTTATCATTGGCAATGCACGTTTTTTATAATTCTGTCCATATGCTACTGAAACAGATCTTGACTGACAGATAAGCCGAAGGGTAGTCTCTAGAAGCAATATCTTCCAGATGGTGTTCTGAAGGTGGTGACTTCTTGAGATTCCTTAGCTAGGTCATAGAGTCATAGAGTCATACAGCATAGCAACAGGCCCTTCGGCCCACCGCGTCCATGCCAACCATAATGCCGATCTATACTAATCCCACCTGCCTGCATTAATTCCATGTCCCTCTATGCCTTGCTCATTCAAGTACTTGTCCAGATGCCTCTTAAATGTTGCTACTGTTTCTGCCTCCACCACCTCCTCTGGCAACTCATTCCAGATACCCACTATTCTTTCTGTGAAAAATTTACCCCTTTGATCCCCTTTAAACCTCCTCCCTCTCACCTTAAATCTACCCTATCTATGCCTCTCATAATTTTATATACCTCTATCATGTCCCCTCTCAGCGTCCTTCACTCCAGGGAAAACAGACCCAGCCTATCCAATCTCTCTTTATAACTCAAGCCCTCCAAACCAGGCAACATCTTTGTGAATCTTTTCTGCACCCTCTCTAGCTTAATCACATCTTTCCCGTAGTGCGGCGACCAGAACTGCACACAGTACTCCAAATGCGGCCTAACCAGCGTTATATACAACTGTAACATGATGTCCCAACTCTTGTACTCAATGCCTTGGCCGATGAAGGCAAGCATGCCATACACCTTCTTCACCACCCTGTCTACCTGTGTTGCCACTTTCAAGGGAGCAGATGTCTTGGGTTAATGTTTCATCTGAAGGTAGCACCTCAGCATTAGATTATGTGCCACTCTAGATGATGTGATGAAAACTCTGGAGTGGGACTTCAACTCACACTCTTTTGACTGGGAGTGTTGATACATTGAACTGCTTAGAAGATGACATCCCAGAAGATACAGACCTGGTCACATTGGAAATTGTCCATCGTGATGATTGCCTAGATAAAACCTTGTACCCATGTGTGATCAAAAAACCCTGGATGTGGACTCGGAAGTGTTCTGTTTGAACCCCAAGGTCTTTCTGCTCAACAACACTCCCCAGGGCCCTGCCATTCACTGTATATGTCCTGCCCTGGTTTAACTTCCCAAAATGCATCACTTCACACTTGTCTGCGTTAAATTCCATTTGCCAATCCCTTGCCCACTTTCCCAGTTGATCTATATCCTGTTGTAACCTTAGACAACCTTCTTCACTGTCCACTATACCACCAATTTTGGTGTCATCTGCAAACTTACTAATCATGCCCCCTACATTCACGTCCAAGTCATTAATATATATGACAAACAACAGAGGGCCCAGCACCGATCCCTGCGGCACACCTCTGGTCATCGGCCTCCAATCTGAAAAACAACCCTCCACCACTACTTCCTATCACCAAGCCAATTTTGCATCCAATTGGCTAGCTCACCCTGGATCCCATGTGTTCGAACCTTCCGGACCAACCTCCCGTGCGAGACCTTGTCAAAGGCCTTGCTAATGTCCATGTAGACAACATCCACTGCCCTGCCATCAATCCTCTTGGTCACCTTCTCAAAAAACTCAATCAAATTCGTGAGACATGATTTCCCACGCACAAAGCCATGCTGACGATCCCTAATCAGACCTTGCCTTTCCAAATGCATATAAATCCTGTCTTGCAGAATCCCTTCCAATAACTTTCCCACCACTGATGTAAGGCTCACCGGCCTGTAGTTCCCTGGCTTATCCCTGCTGCCCTTCTTAAATAAAGGCACAACATTAGCTATCCTCCAGTCTTCCGGTGTACCGAACAATATTCCTGTTTAGCATCCAACTTGGAGAAGAATTTGGCTCCTGTGAACTTGAGATTCTCTCATGTTGGAATTTTGTGGGAGCATCTCTTTAAGGAGAGGTTTAGACGACTCTGATCTAGACATACCCTGATTGCTCCATCCTTCTTCAGTACACATGTAATTGAACTGCACCAGTCTGTGTGATGATGCAGACGATGGATGATGCCATTGCGTTCCATGTCATCCAACACATGCTTAAGCTTTTCTTGTACATGCACACTGCAATTTCTGGGATGGTCGATTGACAGAATTGCATCCTTTCTGAGGTACAGTACGGCATCACCTTTGAAATCTCCTACGGCATGGAACCTGTTCAGGTGCATTTGTTGTAGGTCATGGACTGACTCAATGCGGTTACCCTTGGTCTCTTCTACTGTAATAGTTACCTTGGTGATCTCATGGATAGTCACAATGTTGAGATCCTTACACGCTGGTAGTCCTGCCACTGCTGGTCCGCTCGAGTCTACCAGGTAAAATATTTGCGGTTTCCATGCCAACTTGCCATAGCTGCATTGCATTGTTAGTGTGCCACTGCAAGGGATGGGTGACCCATTGTATGCAGTTAACTTTGCAGTTGTTGGTTGTACCATTAATTTCCAACGACTCCAGTATATATGTTTCAGGATTCAGACTGGTAGGATATTTGCACTAGCTCTGGTATCAATCTTAACCCTGATTGTGTGTTTGCCAACTTTCTTTGGGCACATGATGTTACTGGTCGCTCTGACAGCTCAGTTTCTGAAAAATTGCATTCATTGTCCTTACTACAGTATCTACTGATGAAATGATTTATTAATTACTGTGGCTGTTGCCTGTATGACATGAATTCCAGGCAGTGAATTCTAAAATTCACTCTTAATTGGAACTGATCTTCTAGCATATTCCATATCTTTGTGGGATCTTTCTTGTCCTCTTCAGATAAGCCATAAGTGTTGATTCTGTGTAATCTATCATTTCCAACTGCTATCATTATTTTTACAGCCTGCTTCTCTGGCTCTATAATTACTTGGTCTGTGAAGCATAATTGCATTCTTTGTTTAAAAAGTTTGAACTCAGATAGGATATCAGTAGCCTTCCAGTTCATGCTGGGAAATTTGGTATCCATCTTTCTGCTGTTCTTTTGCTTTCTGGTCTTTATTTAACTTTGTTCTATTTACTCTGCATTGTTTCCCCTTTAAGGAATTCTTGTTACTTAGACTAGCTGCTTGAATGGAGAGGAGCAGGTGTTTGACAGTGGTCTGTGTTTATCTTGCTTGCAGCACTGAAGCTTGTCTGTTTACACTGTTGTTCAATAAGCAGTTCAGTTGTTTGCTAGAGTTTATTTATGTTCTTTATACTCAAGTGGTTTAGTGTTTTTTTATAACTGTGACTGCCTGAATGGAGATCTGCAGTATTCAGAGGTTTCCCACGCTTTTTGCTATCAGATGCCTCCTGTAATGGCGCCGACCTTGATCAGCCTGGGAAAGGAATCGGGTCTTCCCTGTTTTTCTTATGGAGCTTTTGAAAATAGAACAATTTTTTAAGCCTTCAGAACTTTATTTTAAATGGGAACTCCTCGACCAACGATACAATGACTCACCCGATTTTAGGAATATACTTGCAGCCTGTTATTCTGAGCTCTGTCTTCTACAGCTAGCAGTAAGTTATTTTGTCTTTCCACTGTTTGGACCAGTATTTCTTTTGAACTTTCTCTCTAGTGGCTGTAGGAAGAGTTGTTTTCAAAGCTGTTTTACCCGTGCTCTTTAAACTTAGATCTTGTGTTTTCATCACAGCTGTCACCGTGTTCTTTAATTGTCTGATGCAACATAAATGAGATGCATGGAGTCCAGTAATGATGAAGATCTCAAATATGTTTATTTACAGCTAAACTTGTATGAACTGTACAGAGCAAACTGGAGAGAAAGAGAGAGAGACCCCTTCTAGTTTTCACACAGATTGAGTCTCTGGCTTGTCTCCGGTGTGTAACAAAACCCCCAGTTTTACACAGCCTGGTGGGGGACTGTCATATGGTTCTCTCAATTCCCTTTGTTTTTAATGAGGTCCAAAGTCAAAAATCCAAAACCTCCCTCAGTGGGTATTGTCATTGTTTACCCCCATGAGGGATGTCTCCATCCATGAATGCCTCAAGATGCCTTTGAATGTCTTGCTAATGAAAGCAATCTCAGGGTGCTCAATCAATAGGGCAAGCCATTGTGTTGGGTAAAGGCTAATCAGACATGTCTGATTAAAGTTCCTTTATTTGAATACACAAAGCATCTGTAATAAGATAGCTGAACTAATGGCACGAATAGAGGTAAATTACCTGGATCTAATTGTCATTACCGAATCATGGTTACAAGGAGATCAAGGTTGGGAAATAAATATTCCAGGGTACACAATATTTTGGACAGACAGACAGAATGGCAACAGGAAGAGAGGTAGCCGTGATAGTAAAAGATAACATAAATTAATAAGAAGGGATCTGGCCTCAGAAGATCATGAAGTAGAATCAGTTTGGGTGGAAATTAGGAATAGCAGGAGTCAGAAAACACTGGTGGGAGTAGTTACAGGCCCTCAAACAGTAGTTATACTATTGGACAGAACATTAAATTGGAAATTATTCGGGCTTGTAAAAAAGGTAATGTATTAACTGTGGGGGATGATAATCTGCATATAGACTGGGACAATCAAATTTGCAATAGTGGTCTAGAAGATGAATGTGTAGAATGTTTTCATGACAGTTTCTTGGAGCAATGCATTATAGAACCGACTAGGGATAAAGCCATCCTAGATATTGTGGAATGAAACAGGGTTAATTAACAATGTTGTAGTAAAAGATCCACTGGGAAATAGTGATCATAATACCATTCAATTTCATGTTAAATTTGAAAGTGACACATTTCAATCACAAACAAGAATCTTAAACTTAAACAAAGCCAATTGCAAAGGTATGAGGGGAGAACTGGCTAAGGTTAATTGGCAATTAGACTTGAAGGTATAGCGGTAAATGAACAGTGGGAAACATTTAAAGAAACAACTCAAAGGATTCAACAAAAGTACCTTCCATTCAAAAACTAAACCTCATCAAGAAAGACCCATCTGTGGCTCACTCAGGAAGTTAAAGAGAGTATTAGACTAAAAGAAGAGGCTTACAATGTTGCAAAATAAAGTAGCAAGTTTGAGGGTTGGGAGTGTTTTAGAAACTAGAAAAGGGCCACCAAAAAGTTGATAAAAAGGGAAAAAATAGAATGAGAGTAAACTAGCCAGCAATATAAAAATAGATAGTAAGAGCTTTTATAAGTTCATAAATAGGAAGGGAGTAGATAAAGTAGACATTGGTCCCTTAGAGGCAAAGACAGGAGAACTCATCATGGGGAATGAGAAAATGGCAGAGGCATTGAACAAATATTTTGTGTCTGTCTTCACAGTAGAAGACCCAAGTTCCACACCAGAACTAGGCAGTAACCTAAGGGCTAAAAAGAGTGAGGAAATTAAGGAAATTCATGCGAGCCAAGTAAATGTATTGGAGAAACTTGAGGGACTAAAATCTGACAGGTCTCGGGACCAGATGGCCTACACTCTAGGGTTCTAAAAGAGATAGCTGCTGAGATAGTGGAAGTGATGGTTATGTTTTTCCAGAATTCCTTCGATTCAGGAATGGTCCCATCAGATTGGAAGCTGGCAAATGTTACACCACTTTTCAAGAAAGGAGGGAGAAAGAAAACAGGGAACTACAGGCCAGTTATCCTAACATCAGTCGCTGGGAAAATACTGGAAACTATTATTAAAGAAGTCTTCACAATCCTCTTGGAAAAGCATTGTATTATTAGAACAAGTCAGCATGGCTTTACTGAAGGGAAATCCTGTTTGACAAATTTATTAGAGTTTTTTGAGGATGCAACTAGTAGGGTAGATAAAGGGGAACTAGTAGATGTCGTATACCTGGATTTCCAAAAGGCACTCAATAAGGTGTCAGATAAAAGATTAATTGGCAAAATAAGGGCTCATGGTGTTGGGGGTAATATATTAGCGAGGATAGGTGATTGATTAACAGACAAGAAGCAGAGAGTGGGCATAAATGGACATTTTCAAGTTGGAAGGCAGTGAATAGTGGAGTGCCGCAAGGATCAGTGCTGGGGCTTCAGCTATTTACAGTCTTTATGATTTGGATGAAGAGAAAGAGTAATGTATCTAAGTTTGTTGATGATACAAAGCTGGATGGAAAGGTAAGCTGCGGTGAGGATGTAGAGAGGCTGCAAAGAGAAATAGACAGGCTAAGTGAGTGGGCAACAAGATGGAAAATTGAGTATAATGTAGGGAAGTGTGAAGTTGTTCACTTTGGTTGTAAAAATAGAAAAGCAGAATAATTTTTAAAAGGTGTGAAACTGTTACGTGTTGATGTTCAGAGAGACTTGGGGGTACTCATACAAGGAACGCACTAAGTTAACATGCAGGTACAGCAGGCTATTAGGAAGGCAAATGGCATGTTGGCCTTTATTGCAAGGGGATTGGAGTACAGGAATAAAGAAGACTTACTAAAATTATACAGGGCTTCGGTGAGACCGCACCTGGACTATTGTGTGCAACTTTGGTCTCCAGATTTAAGAAAGGATATACTTGCACTGGAGGTGGTGCAGCGAAGATTTACTAAATTGGTCCCTGGGATGGAGGGTTTTCCTATGATGAGAGGCTGAGTAAATTGCGCCTATATTCTCTGGAGTTTAGAAGATTGAGAAGCGATCTAATTGAGGCATACAAGATCCTGAAAGAGCTTGATAGGGTAGAAGCTGAGAGATTGTTTCCACTGATCAGGGAATCTAGAATTATGAATTCTTGGTTGAGGGATAAAAGTTGGCCAGGATAGAAGGGAGAACTCCCCTGTTCTTATTCAAATGGTGCCATGAGGTCTTTAATGTCCACCTGAAATTGCAGACAGGGCTTTGGTTTAATGTGTCATTCGAAAAACAGTGACAGTGCAGCACTCCCACAATACTGTGCTGAAGTGCCAGCCTAGATTATTTGCTAAAGTCTCTGGAGTAGTATTTGATTGCATAACCTTCTGACACAGAGGTGAGAGTATTACCACTGAGACAAGGCTGACACTTTGATGAAGTCCCTTTAGTCCATTTAGTCTCATCCTTGTAGAATAGAATAGGGTAGAAGCTGAGAGATTGTTTCCGCTGGTCGGGGAATCTAGAACATGGGGGCACAGTCTCAGGATAAGGGACCGATCATTCAGGACCAAGATAAGGAGAAATTACTAAACTCAAAGGGTTGTGAATCTTTGGAATTCTCTACTCCAGAGGGTTGTGGATGCTCCATCGTTGAATACATTTAAGGCTGGAATAGATAAATTTTTGGTCTCTCAGGAAATCAAGGATATGGGGAGTGGGCAGGAAAGTGGAATTGAAGCCTAAGATCAGCCATGATCGTATTGAATGGCGAAGCAGGCTTGATGGGCCAAATGGTCTACTTCTGCTCCTATTTCTTGTGTTCTTTTGTTCTTGTTCTTGTGGCAGACATTTTTAGCTGTGACAAAGTCTTTGTAAAACTTGAATGTAATATTCCAGCTTTCCTTTCTTAAGTTTAATGTAGGTTTCCAATCGACAAATTAAAAAATCCTCCTTGGAATAGCAGGTTTTCTTGACAAGTAGCTGACTTTGGTTACATAAAAGCAAAATACTGCGGATGCTGGAAATCTGAAGTAAAAATAAGAAATGCTGGTAATACTCAGCAGGTCTGGCAGCATCTGTGGAGAGAGAAGCAGAGTTAACATTTCAGGTCAGTGACCCTTCTTCAGAAGAAGGGTCATTGACCTGAAACGTTGACTTTGGTTACAGTCTGGCATCAAACCACCCGTTATTCTTAGTCACAGTTGAAAGGATGTAGGCGCTGCATATTACAGTAAATTAAAGGGCATGGTTCCATACTCATAAAAGATAGATTCAGGACTGAAATCATGAAGCACTTCCTCACACTAAAATTGATCAATATCTGGTCGGGTCGGGAGGTGAAAGCAATGATTGTGGTAAAAGAATGGTAGGCCTTTTAAGTAAGATGAGCTAGATGAAACAAGCATATTCCTTCATCGGAATTACCTTAGTAATCTTTTATCAGAAGTGGTGAGGTAAGGCAGAATTGAGGAAATGGAGGTAACCTATCAGGAAAAAGTACCACAAATTAATTCAAGTAACAGGAAAATAACAAAGGGCAGAAATTATCAAATCAGTGATGAGCTATTGCCACACCTGTTACTGATTAGAGCATGACATAGTCAATGAGAAAATTCATAATTAAACACAAATAATAGTAAAGAAAATCCTGGAAATATACAATGGGTCAATTAGCATCCAAAAGCGAAAGACATGTTGAAGAAAGAGCAGCTAGGGCTATTCAGTCTCAAAAAGAGATGCTTAGGAGGATGTTATGGAGGTGTGTGAGATAGTTATAGGGATGGTGCACTTGAAACAATACTTCCAGATATGCTAAAGCAGAAGGACAATGGGGCTTAGTTTTAATATTTTAAAGGCCAAAGTTAGGACTGTCAGAAAAGTATTTATTTTCATGAGGGTAATCGACAGTTTCCACGGAACAATAGATGAATTTAAGGGAAACAGTTGGGTGTGTGATAGGAATAAGGTAGGGTTGCTATTCTACAAAGATGAGATTAAACGGACTAAAGGGACTTCATCGAAGTGTCAGCCTTGTTTCAGTGGTAATACTCTCACCTCTGTGTCCAAAGGTTATGCAATCAAGTACTACTCCAGAGAATTTAGCACATAATCTTGGCTGGCACATCAGCACAGTACTGTGGGAGTGCTGCACTGTCACTGTTTTTCCAATGAGACATTAAACCAAGACCCTGTCTGCAGTTTCTGGTGAACATTAAAGATCCCATGGCACCATTTTAATAAGAGCAGGAGAGTTCTCCCTTCTATCCTGGCCAACTTTTATCCCTCAACCAACACCCAGAACAGATGTGACAGTAATTTATTCATTGCTGTTTGTAGAACATGGCTTTGCACACATTGACTTCTGCATTTTCTGCATTACAACAGTGACTACACTTCAAAAGTACTTAATTGGCTGTAAAGCACTTTGGGCCGTGCTGAGGTCATGAAAGGTTCTATACGAATGCAAGCTCTTTATATCTCAGTGCTTCATAAGTAGTCTTTCTTTCTATCTTATGGGATTAATATTTTTGGTAACCCTGTATCAGAACTGAATGGGCCCTGCTGAGCCACTTAACTGTCTCTCTCAACTACTTACAGACCTGCTGTGTACTTTCAACGTTTTCTCATTTCGTATCAAAGTTCCAGCCCTCATCAATATCTTTCATCTCTACAAAATTAAGTGACTTTCAAACAGTACTTATGTAGCAACAATAATTGGTGAAATGAGCTTCATGGGCCCACAGCACCAAACTGCCCTCAATGCAGCATTAATTGACATTAAATTACCACCATCATTCAGAAAGCAGAAGTGAAAGCTCATGCAGAAAATGGAAACAATGTTGCACTGGCTGGGTAAAGAGCACTCTTCTGGGGTTAATGTTCACACATGTTGTTGGGGCTAAGTAGAATAAATTTTACTGAGCTCAGAGTGCTTGATATTATCATTGCATGCCTGGGAAGGAAGTTTTCCATTTCTCAGCTCAGACGATGGCAGTTGAAATTTACAGTGGAGAATTGTAAAGTACTGTACATAAGGAGGAAAATGGGTAGAAAACATGACTGGTTTTACGTAGCTAAAGATGAAGTTCAAAGCAACCTAGGAGATTTAATAAAAGCAAAATACTGCAGATGCTGGAAATCTGAAATAAAAACAAGAAATGCTGGAACCACTCAGCAGGTCTGGCAGCATCTGTGGAAAGAGAAGCAGAGTTAACGTTTCGGGTCAGTGACCCTTCTTCGGAAGTTCCTTATAGTTGTCTTATAATTGGAAAACTGTGAACAAGGATTCACAAAAAGGGAAGCTCAAAACACAATGTGTTTAAAATTAAACCCTGTTACAATAAGACCAGGTGAAGTTAGTAACAGACCCCTAGACACCTTTCGCACCTGGTTGTAACACAATACTGGGGAACAGATTGACAGCCCATCTTACATCTTACAATATTTATTTCTATTGAATTTAATGAAAATAAAAAAGGGAAAAGATGTAAAATGGGCTGCCAGCATGATATCACTCATTTTACACAATTGCACAAAGTCAAGCTCTACTCCAACATAGCCAACCAACGTAGAGCACTATTCAACATAAGCCAATAGGATGCTGAACTATATAGCAGTAGAGAAACAGTAGAATACAAGTCTGAGGAAGTCATGCTCAAACTATACTGCAGTCTGGGCAGGCCATACTTTGAATACCATGACCATTCTAATCACTGAGAAACCAGGGGAGATATTCTAGTGCTCGAAGCATCGCAGAGAAGAGCCAGAAGACTGTCTCCTAGGGTCAAAGGGCTTGTTAATGAGGAGCGACTGGAAAACTTGAGCTTTACAAAAAGATGCCCACCATTGGTGGCCACAACTTCAGCTGCCCAGGCTCCAAACTGTGGAATTTCATCCCGAGCCCCTTCTTTATCTTTACTTCCCTTTCCTCCTTTAAGAGTCTCCATAAAACTCACCTCTTTGACCAAGCTTTTGGTCATCCCTCCAAATATCTTCTTTTTCACTCAGCATCTATTTAATGATCACGCCTCAGTGAAATGCTTTGAGACATGATTTGGGGTGGCACAGTGGTGCAGTGGTTAGCACCACAGCCTCACAGCTCCAGTGACCCAGGTTCAGTTCTGGGTACTGCCTGTGCGGAGTTTGTAAGCTCTCCCTATGACTGTGTGGCTTTCCTCTGGGTGCTCTGGTTTCCTCCCACATTCCAAAGACTTCCAGGTTGATAGGCAAATTGGCCATTGTAAAAAAAAAAATTGCCCTTAGTGTAGGTAGGTGGTAATTGAGGAAAGGTTGGGATGTGAGATGGGATTAATGTAGGATTAATATAAATGGGTGGTTGCTGATTGGCCTGGACTCGTTGGGCTGGAGAGTCTGTTTCTGTGCTGTATCTCTATATGACTCTATTATATATTTTAAAGGTTCAATACAAATGTAAGATTTTTTTTGTTGTGTGGTGATCTTTCATGTAGGTCAATGTGATAGTAAATGGTATAGAAAAAGCCTGGAGTAAGACAACGAAACACAGTTTCAAATTAGTTAAAGGCAAATAAAAACAGAAAGTGCTGGAAATATTTATTTTATTTTATTTTATTTTATTTTTTAACCATGGGCTGATTATATTTCTAACCTTTGCTAGTTCTGATGAAAGGTCACAGACCTGAAACATTAACTCTGTTTCTCTCTCCACAGCTGCTGACAGACCTTCTTCTGATTAGGCACTCTACAGCCTTCTGCACTCAACAATGAGTACAACAATTTGACAGCATGACTGTGTTTTTATTTTACTTTATTTTATTTTTTAACCATGGGTCTGTTTTAAGCATGTTTTTCAGGTTTTCACTTTTGGACAGAGCTGTTCATTATTCTGCCATTCACACTCTCTCTGGACTAATGCTTTGTCTTTTAACACAACTATTGGCATTCCCTTTGCTCCATGACATCTCTCTCATTTAATCTCTCCTGCCCTCTTCCCTATCACACACCTTCCCGATTGTTCTTCTTCCCCCTCCCTTTTTCACTTGCTCAAAGCCTGTTATATTTCTAATCTTTGCCAGTTCTGCTGAAAAGTCACAGACCTGAAACATTGGGCGGCGCACTTTAAACTCAGCGGAGTGCCAGCATTTAGTGGCCACCGCAGAGCTCCCACGATATTATGCGCGGGGACTCATTTGCATCACGGCACCGAGCCGCTCTCCCCATATTACGTGGGGAGAGGCGGGACATTCGGCGCAGCGAGAGTTTTTGACAACTGTGCAGCAGGTGCTGAGGCCCTATTATAAGCGCCCCAGCATCTGCTTCCTGACAGCTGTCAAAGAATACTTAACTGACTGCTGAAGAGTGAGGCTGCTGTCAATCTGGCAGCAAAGCAGAAAGTGCTGCAGAAATCCAGCAAGTCAGGCAGCATCTGTGGAGAGAGAAGCAGAGTTAACTTGTCCAAGTTCACAGACCTGAAAGTTAACTCTGCTTCTCTCTGCACAGATGCTGCCTGACCTGCTGAGTGACCCCAGCACTTTCCACTTTACTGCCACATACTTACCGTACTGTGTCCCAGTGTCCTGTGAAGTTACGATCCTCTTCTTCCACTCAAGTGTAACATTCCTTCTTGTAGGCGTGCTGCACCTGGGTGAATAATCTTAATTTTGCACATTCCAGGACGTGAGACTTAAAGATACCATAAAAAGTATTACAGACGTTTACAGGGAACACACCGACACAAATGGAAACGCACAGATGTCACAGCAATGTAAATACGTCTTTCACTGAATGTTCCTCACCAACATGTGCGCCGTTTTCTCTGTGTGAATGATGTGTGCCAGCATGTAGCGCCAATGTCACATCCCTTTGCACCATTGGCCCTTCAGGAGAGCCAATGTATGCAATAACATCATTGACATGCCACCGATGCCCTGCACTAGAGGTCCAGTGAGCATATCCGCTTCAGGATGGACTCTCACAGCCAGGCCTAGAGGGCCATCAGTTTCGGCACCATTGTCAGAGAACCATAGGCTATAATGTTCATAGACTGCACCCATGTGGCCATCAGGCCTCCTGCCAGGTTACCACCAGCAGATGTCACCATTAAAGGAATCCTTTCAATTTAGGTGAAGCTGGTATGTGATCTGAATATCCCCCTCCCTCCTCCCTTTAAGAATGCAAAGTGGGACCCCTGTAATCTCCTCCTCCCTCCTCCTTTAAAGAATACAGAGTGAGACCCCGGTGTATCCCCCCACCCTCCTCCCTTCCAATATGCAGAGTGAGACCCCTGTAATACCGCCCCCCTTTAAGAATGCAGAATGAGACCCCTGAAAAGGAACTTACCTTCTGCCGCGAAACCTTCAGCCTCTGAGGACCCACCGGCTTTTCAAATCATGACTGCGATGGCATGTGATGGCCACTCGTTCAGCTAACATCCGGAGGTTTCCTTGGAGAGGTGGCGGACTGCACAATCTGCAGAGGTAAGTACCATTTAATGTTTTGTAATTGGGGTGCCGCCGCCGTGTGGTGGGGGGGGCACCACCGAGGTCTCCCCGCTGCCGGTAATTTGCGCGGGCCCTTCTCAACGTCGCGGTTCGAGGCGGGCCTCTCCCCACAGAATTTTCCTGGCCCCCGCACCGCGATCCGTGACATCAAGAGGCCGGTATAATTCAGCCCATTAACTCTGTTTCTCCCTCTACAGATGCTGCCAGACCTGCTGAGTATTTCAAGCACTTTCCGTTTTTATTTCAGATTTTCATTAGTCCAGAGAGTGTTAATGGCAGAATAATGAACAGCTCTGTCCAAAAGCAAAAACCTGAAAAACATGTTTAAAATAGGCCCATGGTTAAAAAAATATAAGAAAAGAAAAGAAAAAAGGCAGTCATGCTCCCAAATTCTGCAATATTTTGCTTTTATTTTAGTTGAAGGCAAATATAGGCATGATATCAAGAAGTTTTTCTTCATACATTGTGATCAATACATAGAATTGCCCTCTAAATAATGTAGATAGACTCTTGAATTATTTAAAAAACAATTTGATATTACAATATAGCAGATTGGCACTTCAGTTTCCCTCTGGATAGATGACCTAAGATGAACCAAATGGTCTCCCACACCAGCAATTATCTTCTGCTCTTGTGAAATCCCTCACCTTTAGATGTCAGCTATGGCTCAGTGGTAGCATTCTTGCTTCTGAATGAAAAGGTTGTGGGCTGAAGTCCCAGTCCAGTGACAGCTTGCAGTGTGCAAATTGACTGGTGCTATTTCTTGCTTTGCAAAAGAGACTACACTTCAAAAGTGCTTCATTGGCTGTAAAGTGCTTTAGGATATCCTGAGACCATCAAAGGATCCATATCAATGCAAGTCTTCTATTTTTTCTTTTTAGTGAGTGCAAAATTCACAATCAAAAGTAAAGCTAATGCTTTAATGGATAAATGCACTATCCAAGTTTGAGTCCTGATTTGTACTGATAGCAAATTCCAGCTGGGATAACCATAGGGAAGCACTCCTGGACTGGGAAAATGAAAAGAAAATAGTTGAGATTCCAAATCTTGGTTGCTATCCATTGACTCCTGATAGAAATCACTTACGTAGAGACAGCAGGTAAGGCTCTTCTCTGATGCCCTGTATAGTTAAAAACTATGTGGTATAACCCATGTGGAATGCCTGAGAGGGAAGTTTTCTATTCTCCAACTCTGACGATGGCAGCTGAATTTAATGTGGAGATGTGTAAAGTATTGCACATAAGAAGGAAAATGGGTAGAACATAACGATGAAGTTCAAAGAGACCCAGGGGACTTAATAATTTTAATCACAACTAACAACCGCACTACCTTGTGGGCGTCTCAGGAGAGGCCAAGGCTAAGGGAGTAAACCTTAACAGAAAATCCAGAGCGGAACCCCGAAGGTGGTCATGTGTCACCTTTGGCATGTTTCTGGCAGTTCCTGTAGCCATACCGGTGCCAGATGTCGTGCTCTGCATTCCTTTGGACCCCACTAGGAAGGCCGAGAGGGGTGTTTTGACGCTTGGGCAACTCACGACCTCCATACATCCGCCCAGGCATGCGCCATGGAGAGGTCACTCCTTAGTCGCCTCACAGCGACCAAAACAACACGGAAGGCAGCAGTTACGGGTTATAAGTCCAGCTCAATTGGCGTAGAGATTCGGCGCCACGGGTAGCCTTTGTCGGTGGGAGAGGTCATCGCATCTCACTGGACAGCTACCGCCCACCTCAAGCCGGGCAGCCCCCGGTCAGTAAGGTTCTGTCCCGCCACAGTCCACCTGCTTCAATGGGTGCTGGGAGCTCAGGGTCATTGCCCAACAAGTGGACTGCAACACCGCACCAAACAGCATGACAAAAAAAGGAAAGAAGGTACCAGCCCTTTATTTTGCAAGCTGGAACGTCAGAACTATGTGTCCTGGCCTGTTGGAAGACCTTACACAAATCAACGATTCTCAGAAGACCGCCATCATTAACAACAAGCTCAGTAGACTCAATGTGGACATTGCAGCACTTCAGGAGACACGCCTCCCTGTGCGCAGATCTCTAAGAGAGCAAGACTACACCTTCTTCTGGCAGGGTAGGGATCCTGAAGAACCAAGACAGCATGGAGCGGGCTTCACCATCAGAAACACTTTACTCAGCATGATAGAGCCGCCTTCAAATGGCTCGGAACGCATACTGTCCATCCGACTGCTCACTGTTTCTGGTCCAGTACACCTACTCAACATCTATGCTCCAACACTCTGCTCCCCACCTGAAGTTAAAGACCAGTTCTACAAGGAACTCCATAATATCATTAGTAGCATTCCTAATACCGAACACCTGTTCCTGCTGGGGGACTTTAATGCCAGGGTTGGGGCCAACCATGACTCATGGCCCTCCTGCCTTGGGCGCTACGGCATTGGAAGGATGAATGAGAATGGACAGAGACTGCTGGAGTGGTGTACCTATCACAACCCCTGCATCACCAACTTGTTCTTTCATACTATACTCTGTCACCAGGTTTCATGGAGACACCCAAGATCACGCCGTTGGCACCAGCTGGACCTCATCGTCACAAGGCGAGCCTTTTAAACAGTGTTCCAATCACACGCAGCTTCCACAGTGCAGACTGCGACACACTCCACTCCCTGGTGTGCAGCAAACTTAGACCCAAACCAAAGAAGCTACATCACTCCAAGCAGAAGGGCTGCCCGCGCATCAACACCAACAGAATTTCTTATCCACAGCTGTTACATAAGTTTCTAAATTCACTTGAAAAAGCCCTTCAAAACACTCCTACAGGGGATGCAGAGACCAAGTGGGCCCACATCAGAGATGCCATCTATGACTCAGCAATGATCACCTTTGGCAAACGTGAGAAGCAGAATGCAGACTGGTTTCAATCTCACTTTGAAGAGCTGGAACCTGGCATAGCCACCAAGCGCATTGCACTGTTGAACTACAAGAAAACCCCCAATGAGTTAACGTCCGTAGCACTTAAAGCAGCCAGAAGCGCCGCACAAAGAACAGCCAGGCGCTGCGCAAATGACTACTGGCAAAACCTATGCAGTCGTATTCAGCTGGCCTCTGACACCAGAAACATCAGAGGAATGTATAATGGCACTAAGAGAGCTTTTGAGCCAACCATCAGGAAGATCGCCCCCCCCCCCCTCAAGTCTAAATCAGGGGACACAATCACTGACCAACACAAACAAATGGACTGCTTGGTGGAGCACTACCTAGAACTGTACTCCAGGGAAAATGATGTCACTGAGACCGCCCTCAATGCAGCCCAGTCTCTGCCAGTCATGGATGAGCTGGACATACAGCCAACAAAATCGGAACTCAGCGATGCCATTGATTCTCTAGTCAGTGGAAAAGCCCCTGGGAAGGACTGCATTACCCCTGAAATAATCAAGAGTGCCAAGCCTGCTATACTCTCAGCACTCCATGAACTGCTTTGCCTGTGCTGGGACGAGGGAGCAGTACCACAGGACATGTGCAATGCCAATATCATCACCCTCTATAAGAACAAGGGTGGCTGTGGTGACTGCAACAACTACTGTGGAATCTCCCTGCTCAGCAGAGCGGGGAAACTCTTTGCTCAAGTCATTTTAAACAGGCTCCAGAAGCTGGATGAGCGTGTCTACCCTGAGGCACAGTGCGGCTTTCGAGCAGAGAGATCCACCATTGACACCCTTCGCCAGCTACAGGAGAAATGCCGCCAACAACAGATGCCCCTCTACGTTGCTTTCATAGACCTCACCAAAGTCTTTGACCTCGTCAGCAGACGTGGTCTCTTCAAACTACTAGCAAAGATCGGATGTCCACCAAAGCTACTAAGTATCATCACCTCATTCCATGACAATATGAAAGGCACAATTCAACATAGTGGCGCCTCATCAGACCCCTTTCCTATCCTGAGTGGCATGGAACAGGGCTGTGTTCTCGCACCTACACTATTTGGGATCTTCTTCTCCCTGCTGCTCTCACATGCGTTCAAGGCTTCAGAAAAAGGAACTTTCCTCCACACAAGATCAGCTGGCAGGTTGTTCAACTTGCCCGTCTAAGAGCGAAGACCAAAGTACGGAAGGTCCTCATCAGGGAACTCTTTTTTGCTGACGATGCTGCAGTAATATCCCACACAAAAGAGTGTCTGCAGAGACTCATCGACAGGATTGCAGCTGCCTGCAACAAATTTGGCCTAACCATCAACCTCAAGAAAACGACCATCATGGGACAGGACGTCAGAAATGCTCCATTCATCAATATCGGCGCCCACGCTCTGGAAGTGGTTCAAGAGTTCACCTACCTGGGCTCAACTATCACCAGTAACCTGTCTCTCGATGCAGAAATCAACAAGTGCATTGGGAAAGGCTTCCACTGCTATGTCCAGACTGGCCAAGCGAGTGTGGGAAAATGGCGCACTGACACAGAACACAAATGTCCGAGTGTATCAAGCCTGTGTCCTCAGTACCTTGCTCTATGGCAGCAAGGCCTGGACAACGTATGTCAGCCAAGAGCGACATCTCAATTCATTCCATCTTTGCTGCCTCCGGAGAATCCTTGGCATCAGTTGGCAGGACCATATCTCCAACGCAGAAGTCCTCGAGGCGGCCAACATCCCCAGCATACACCCTACTGAGCCAGCGGCGC
The DNA here is from genome assembly GCF_036365525.1 of Heterodontus francisci. Classification (NCBI taxonomy): domain Eukaryota; kingdom Metazoa; phylum Chordata; class Chondrichthyes; order Heterodontiformes; family Heterodontidae; genus Heterodontus; species Heterodontus francisci. The sequence continues at coordinate 46,847,772 of NC_090375.1, forward strand.
TTGAGGTGACTTGGCCATGCGAGCCGCATGGAAGATGGCAGGATCCCCAAGGACACATTGTACGGTGAGCTCCTCACTGGTATCAGACCCACTGGCCATCCCTGTCTCCGCTTTAATGATGTCTGCAAACGCGACATGAAGTCCTGTGACATTGATCACAAGTCATGGGAGTCAGTTGCCAGCGTTCGCCAGAGCTGACAGACAGCCATATAGGCGGGGCTAAAGAGTGGCGAGTCTAAGAGACTTAGCAGTTGGTAGGAAAAAAGACAGAATTGCAAGGAGAGAGCCAACTGTGTAACAGCCCCGACAACCAATTTTATCTGTGGAAGAGTCTGTCACTCTAGAATTGGCCTTTATAGCCACTCCAGGCGTTGCTTCACAAACCACTGACCACCTCCAGGCGCTTACCCATTGTCTCTCGAGACAAGGAGCCAAAGAAGAAAGATGAAGTTCAAAGAGACCCAGGGGACTTATTAATTTTAATCACAACAGGGTAAATTTTGACTTTGTGCAATATCGTAAAATGGTTTGGCAGCACTTCGTACATTACACAATATTTATTTTCTTTGTCTTCAATGGAAATAAAAATTGGATGAGATGTAAAATGGGATGCCAAGACAATATCACTCATTTTACACAATTGCACAAAGTCAAGCTCTACCCCAAAATGGCCAACCAATGTGGAGCAGTATTCAACAAAAGCTGAAGTACATAGTTAAAACACTAGAATACAAGTCGGAGGAATTCATGCTCAAACTATACCTCCAGTCAGACTGTATTTTGAATCCCATGATCAATCTGATCACTGAGATACCAGCGGAGACATTCCAGGGCTGGCATTGCAAAGAATAGCCAGGAGACTGCTTCCTAGAGCCAAAGGTCTTGTTTGTGAGAACAGACTGGACAAACTTTGTTTTTTTGAAAAGAGATATCTGTGAAGTGATGCTCATGAGGCAGCAGCTTCAAGGTGAGGAGAGAGAAAAATAAGTACCTCCCACCTTGACAGCACAAAATAAGGCTGGCTTCTTAACCTCGATGCTTTGATTTATACGCTGGCTGAAGCTAGACCGAAGAGTCCCTTATTTACATATTCTGCTTTGAGCCTCCCTTCTCAAATTAACTGCTTTCTGGTGCTAAGCACCTTCCATTCCTCCAAGGTTTCAATTCACACTCAGCTGTAGCCTACACTTTGCTGAACAAATTAATAATATTATGGGTGAACTGACGAAACCCCCTCCCCGCACTCCAATGTCCTGTTTTTAAAAAAAATATGATTGAAAGCATTTTTAATTAAAAAGTAAACCGTCTGGTTCAGCCAACTCTTGTGTACAGCTGGGCTCATTAAACACAGCAACTACACCCCATTCTATTGAAATTTGTCAGTGCAGATCCTGCTGTAATTAAAGACGCAATTGGTATTCACACAAGAAGAACTATTTGAACTGCGAAGCTTTTAATCTGAGTTGCATGTAGAAGGATGTTTTCCTAATTAGTCTGGAGCAGTTGTCAATAAATGTTTTTTTGGAAGGCAGTGGGGTGGTGTCAGGAATGGCAGAAAGGAGAGGTCCTGGAAATGCAGATAAAAGGTCAGGCTAATTGAATGACGTTGTTTAATCATTTGTTTTTGACTTTAAATGGCTGTGCAGTCATTTAGTAACTGATAAGCACAACAAGAACCTCAAAGGCCCTACAGCAGATCTGGAGCATACACAGGAAATCCAGAGCATGTGTTATGTAAGAATTCTCCCTGGATTATCATCTGTAATGCAGGACGATTCTGTGCCCAGACACCATGGTGATGAAGCTGCTCATTCCCGCCCTACAACCATTCTTAAAGGAGCATCACTCCATGAAAAAATGTTTGACAAAATATTTAGCAACATATAGTAGTTAATCCACTATGGTGATGGCTTCAAATGCAAGTTAAAAATTAGAAGTAGGAAAAGTAAATTGTCACACCTTCTGAATTCCCCAAAGCCAACAACAAAGTGTAAGTCAACAATAGCAACTTGTATTTATATAGCTCCTTTAATGTAATACAATACTCCAAGGCACTTCACAGGTGTGTTATAAAGCAAAATTTGACACTGAGCCACATAAGGCGATATTAGGGCGGATGGCCAAAAGCTTGTCAAAGAGGTAGATTTTACGGAGTGTCTTAAAGGAAGAAAGAGAGGTAGAGAGGCGGAGAGGATTAGAGAGGGAATTCCAGAGCTTAGGTCCTACGCAGCTGAAGGCATGACCACCAATGGTGGAGCGATTAAAATTAGGGATGCTCAAGAGGCCTAATTTAGATGAGCACAGATATCTCGGAGGGTTGTGGGGCTGAAGGAGATGCAGTTTATACTATTTACCTGGTGCACGGCAGCACTTCCCAAACCCATGACTTCGACCACTCAGAAGGACAAGGGCAGCAGGGAACAGAATCACCTCCAAGTCACATACCATCCTGACTTTGACATATATCCATTTTTTATTGCTTAGTTTTATTTTATAAATAAACGCTGTTCAGTAGTTTAACCTCTATAAAGTAGTCTAATGGTGTGAATTTTCCATCATTCAGATTTTCAGGAGATGCAGTGAGCATACCATGTAACAACAACAACTTCAGTTTACGGAATGGTCAACTTGTTACTCCTATTTTCCCATAATTAAGATTAGAACATTGCTATTGTATGTACCTTGAGTGAGTTACAGAGATCTCAGTGTTGCACATGCACACAAGTCAGGTCAAATCCTCATTCTAGAGACCATGATGGAATGTAGGACTGATGCCTGGTGCTGTAGTTGTGAAGTTTCCAGAGCTCTGTTATTGTCTAATGGCTCTCTCATCAACCTGAAAGATATTATTCATCCTTTGAAAATATTATATAGTGGCTCAGTGGGTTACGACATTTATATAGAGTTGCATATTGAGCTATAGAGTTGGAACGTCTTCACTCATCTCATCTGTTGTTTTTGGGCACTTGCTGTGTGAAAAAATGATTGATGTGTTTTTTTTTACATAACTGACCAATAGTGACTACTCTGCTACACTTCCAGACATCCTGATGACATGAAAGATGCAATTATAAATGCAAGTTTTTTCTTTTAGGGTGATCAGTACTTTATGTTTCAGTTTTACTAAAATGACATGTTGGCTTTCAGATTCATTGTAATCTTTTAGAAAAAGCAGGACTCTGATTTAGGTTTTGCCTTGTTTTGTATTGACCTCAATAGAATGATTACTTCGATGAGATGGTTTCCTTCCATACCTAGTTTTGAAAATTTCCTTCCGAAGCACCACACCAGCCGCATTTTGAAGGATAGTTTTTTCTTAATTCATTCATGGGATGTGGGCGTCGCTGGCCAGGCCAGCATTTATTGCCCATCCCTAATTGCCCTTGAGAAGATGGTGGTGAGCTGCCTTCTTGAACCGCTGCAGTCCATGTGGAGTCGGTACACCCACAGTGCTAGCAGTTAGATACAACATAGTGGCTCGCTAGGCCATTTCAGAGGGCATGTAAGAGTCAACCACATTGCTGTGGGTCTGGAGTCACATGTAGGCCACACCATGTAAGGACAGCAGATTTCCTTCCCTAAAGGACATTAGTGAACCAGATGGGTTTTTATAACAATCGACAATGGTTTCATGGCCATCATTAGACTAGCTTTTTAATTCCAGATTTATTAATTGAATTCAAATTCCACCTTCTGCTGTGGTGGGATTTGAACCTATGTCCCCAAAGCAATACTCTGGGTCTCTGGGTTACTAGTCCAGTGACAATACCACTACACCACCGTCTCCCCCTATATATAATATAGAGTATATATATATAATAGAACACAAGGGAAACTTGTGATTTATTTTGCCTGTAGGCCTCAGTCATTATTTTTTCTGAACTACTCATTTACCCAGATATCTCATGCTAATGCTCTCACTGGGCTTGAAGCTGTTCTGCCTCTTAAGGATTGTTTAAACTGTTTTATTTGTAAATTTAGTTGTTTAGTAGTTTAATATGTTTTGCTAGTAAATAGTATATTTTTTTAAATTTGTATACTTACAGCAGCCATAGAGTAGGATATAGTGTTTGTTTTTAAATTGATAGAGACGAGATGATAATGATAAGGTAGATAGAATTACATGGGATTTACAGCACAGGAACATGCTATTAGGCTTATGACAGCATTTATGCTCCACACAAGCCTCCTATTTACTTCATCTGCCCCGATCAATATATCCTGCAGCGCCTTTCTGCTTTGTGCTTATCTAGCTTCTTTTTAAGTTGTAGAGTAGCACACATATAGTAATGTGAGTTTATCTTACCATTCTCTCCACTAAATAACTGGGAAACATCATTAATGCAAGGTCACATATCCCCCATCTCCCCCCCAACAGACTGTCAGGTTTTGAACCCATTACCCTTCTTCATTATCATGGTTCTATTCATACATAGTGCGCACCACCCGTCATTGTAAAATTGCATCCAAACTATTGGCAGGTCTATAGGTTTTAAAAGGATTGACCAATTCGGTTCTAAAATTGCAAGGTCAGCCAATATGTTGTTCTCCAGCACACTGCCTGATACACCGCATTGTATATGCCGATTCATACATCACTCCAAGCATCCAGGTGATTCAGGTGCTCCAATCATTTGAATAAAAGCAAAATACTGCAGATGCTGGAAATCTGAAACAAAAACGAGAAATGCTGGAAATACTCAGCAGGTCCGGCAGTATCTGTGGAGAGAGAAGGTCACTGACCTGAAACGTTAACTCTGCTTCTCTCTCCACAGATGCTGCCGGACCTGCTGAGTATTTCCAGCATTTCTTATTTTTGCTCCAATCATTTGAATTGGCTTTTAGACTAATTGTTACTAACCAACAGAAATCTAGGCCAGCCACCCAGCTAAAACCAACCCCTTTTCTTCAACCTTAAATACAGAGAAACTTCAAAATGGGGTTGAGATTTGAAGAGGTAAATTGTGGTTCTGTTTCATTCCTTTAGGACAGTTTGATGTCAAGCAGTCCCCCGAGGTAGCTGCTCGATGGAAGTTTTTGGGACATGACCAAGTTGCTGGTTGCTAAATCATTGTCTAATCATTAATCATTCCTCCAATTCTGTAGTTGATTTTATTCCTGGTAGTGGGCACCAACACCTACAGTTACTTTAAGTTTCAGAGTACTGTGGCACATTGAATTTCAGAACACTATGTTCTATTTTATAGATATTAAAGCACAGAATGTGAAAATCCAGCCCATTGTGCCTGTGCTATTGCCAGTTCCAGAGTAATCGAATTTCCCATATCCTTTTATATTATTTTTCAAATCTGTGGGTCTAACATCCCTCCTTCAATGGGTGCCCAGAAGTGCCCTGCAATATTTCAACTGCAGCTTAGCCAATGCTTTGTACAAATTCAACTCACATTTTTGTTTTTATATTCAGTACACTAAATGTAAGATCTAATTTACATTTTCATAACCTTGTCTACATGTCTCCCACCTTGAAAGTTTATGTGTCTGCACCCCCAGATCTTTATGCTCCTTCACTTTGCTAGTTCCTTTCACATTTTTTTCCAAAAATATGCTGCCTCACATCTGCATCTGCCACTTCTCTGCCCACTCTGCTAGCCTGCTCATATCTTCCTACAATCTTCCATCATTCTTTTTCAGAGTTTGCCATTAACATTTGATGCCATGGCCAACATTTATCCCTCAATCAATATCACTCAAACTTATTATCTGGTAATTTATTTTAGATAAAATTATCTAAAAATAGAGTTGACAGCACAGTAACAGGTCATTTGGCCCAACTGGTCTACACCACATTTAAACACTGCACAAGCCTCCTCCAACCCCTCTTCGTGCAACTCTGTGAGCATGTACTATGCCTTTCTCCCTCATGTACTAATCTAGCCTCCCCTTAACTACATCTATGCTATTCATCTCAACGAGTCACTGATAGTGAATTCTACATTCTTACCATTCTTTGGGTAAAGATGTTTCTCCTGAATTCCCCTTATTGGCTACTACCTTATATTTATGTCCCCTAGTTTTGGTCTGCCCACAAGTGGAAACACCTTCTACCTTATAAAACCCCTGTTCAGCCTTTTGTGATAAGTATATAATCTCAGTTCTGGTATCATCTATGTGAATCTATTTTTGCACCCACTCAAGTGCCTCTATATCCTTTTTATAATATGGAAACCAAAACTGTACTCTGACCAAAGTTCTATACAACTTTAAGATAACTTCTCTGCTTTTCAATTCTATCTTTCTAGAAATTAAACTCAGAGCTTGGTTTGCCTTTTTTATGACCTTATGAATGTTCATTGCTAATTTTGGCGATTTGTGTATCTGTACCCCTAGATCCCTTTGCTCCTCTACCTATTTAGACTATTATTAACCAAGCAGTACATGGTCTCCTTAATCCTCCTACCAAAATGTAACTATCCATTTTGGCAGGAAGAATAAAAAAGAAGCATATTATCTAAATGCTGAGAGATTGCAGAGCTCTGAGATGCAGAGGGATCTGGGTGTCCTAGTGCATGAAACGCAAAAGGTTAGTATGCAGGTACAGCAAGTAATCAGTAAAATTAATAGAATGTTATCATTTATTGCAAGGGGAATTGAATACAAAAGTAGGGAGGTTATGCTTCAGTTATACAGAGTATTGTTGAGACCACGGCTGGGATTTTACCATAGGTGGACGGGAGCTGGCCACTGACTGAAAGGTCGGTGGCGAACCCACTTCCACCTCACCTGGGGATCTGACCCGTATTTTGCAGGTCGCTGGGCTTCAGTTGTTCCGAGACGGGACTTCCACCCGCTTGAGGTAGGAAGTCCTGCCTAATGGCCACTTAAAGGCCTTCTCCCACCTCCACATGGATTTTATGCATGGAAAGCGGGCGTCCTGGACCCGAGAGAAGCTGCCTGATAAAACCAGGCGAGGCAACCAAAACATAACTGCAGACAAGGCTACACGGCATCGTCCACTTCAATGCCTTTTTCCCACACTATCCCATATCCCTTTATGTCATTGGTATTTAGAAATCTGTCAATCTCTGCTTTAAACATAGTCAATGACTGAGCTGCCACAGCCCTCTGGGGTAGAGAATTCCAAAGATTCGCAAACCTCTGAGAAAAGAAATTTTTCCTCATCTCTGTCCTAAATGGCTTCCCCTTTATTTTGAAATTTTGTCCCCAGTATTTTGTAGGCTGCAATGAGATCACCTCTCATTCTTCGAAACTCTAGAGAATACAGGCCCAGTTTTCCCAATCTCTCTTCATCGGACAGTCCTGCCATCCTGGGAACAAGTCTGGTGAACCTTTGTTACACTCCTTCTATGGCAATAATACCCTTCCTAAGGTAAGGGGACCAAAACTGCACACAGTACTCCAGCTGCAGTCTAACCTAGGATCTATACAATTGAAGCAAGATATCACTACTCCTGTACTCAAATCCTATTGCGACAAAGGCTAACATACCATTAGCCTTCTTAATTGCTTGCTGCACCTGCATGTTAGCTTTCAGTGACTTATTGACAAGGACATCTAGGTGTGACAAAGGGAGTGACAAGGTATTGGAGGTTTTGGAAGGCTTAAAAGTGGACAAATCTCCAGGTCCGGACGATTTGTGTCCCAGGATGCTGTGGGAGGTGAGGGTGGAAATTGCAGGGGCTCTGACCCAAATTTTTAATTCCTCTCTGGCCACGGGGGAGGTGCCAGAGGACTGGAGAACATCTAATGTGGTCCCACTATTTAAGAAAGGTTGTAGAGATAAGGAAGGGAGCTACAGGCCAGTGAGTCTCACGTCAGTGGTAGGGAAACTATTGGAGAAAATTCTGAAGGAGAGAATCTATCTCCACTTGGAGAGGCAAAATTTGATTAGGGATAGTCAGCATGGCTTTGTCAGAGGGAGGTCATGCCTAACAAATTTGATTGATTTTTTGAGCATGTGACCAGGTGTGTAGATGAGGGTAGTGCAGTTGATGTAGTTTACATGGATTTCATCAAAGCATTTGACAAGGTCCCACATGGGAGACTTATTAAGAAAGCAAATGCACATGGGATACAGGGTAACTTGATAAGGTGGATTCAAAATTGGCTTAGCTGTAGGAGACAGAGAGTGATGACAGACAGCTGTTTTAGTGACTGGAAGCCAGTGTCCAGTGGCGTACCACAGGGATCTGTGCTGGGTCCCCTATTGTTTGTCATTTATATAATAAATACATAGATGACTATGTGGGGGGGGAAGGATCAGTAAGTGCACGGATGACACAAAGATTGGCCGAGTGGTTAACAGTGAGGTTGAGTGTCTTGGGTTACAGGAAGATATAGATGGGATGGTCAAATGGGCAGAAAAGTGGCAGATGGAATTTAACCCTGAAAAGTGTGAGGTGTTACACTTTGGAAGGAATAATGTGACACGAAAGTATTCAATGAATGGCCTGACACTGGGAAGTTCCGATGAACAAAGGGACCTTGGAGTATTTGTCCATAGATCTCTGAAGGCAGAATGGCAGATTAATAGGGTGGTGAAAAAGACATATGGGACACTTGCCTTTATCAATCGAGGCATAGATTACAAAAGCAGGGAGATCATGTTGGAGTTGTATAGAACTTTGGTAAGGCCACAGCTGGAGTACTATGTGCAATTCTGGTCGCCACATTATAGGAAGGATGTGATTGCACTGGAGGGGGTGCAGAGGCGATTCACCAGGATGTTGCCTGGGATGGAACATTTAAGCTATGAAGAGAGTTTGGATAGGCTTGGGTTGTTTTCGCTGGAGCAGAGAAGACTGAGGGGTGACCTGATCGAGGTGTACAAGATTATGAGGGGCATGGACAGGGTGGATAGGGAGCAGCCTTAGTTGAAGGGTTAGTTACGAGGGCACACAAGTTTAAGGTGAGGGGCAGGAGTTTTAAGAGGGATTTGAGGAAGAACTTTTTTACCCAGAGGGTGGTGACGATCTGGAATGCACTGCCTGGGAGGGTGATAGAGGCGGGTTGCCTCACATCCTTTTAATACCTGGAAGAGCACTTGGCACGTCATAACATTCAAGGCTATGGGCCAAGTGTTGGCAAATGGAATTAGGTAGACAGGTCAGGTGTCTTTAATGCATCGGTGCAGACTCGATGGGCCAAAGGGCCTCTTCTGCACTGTATTATTCTGTGATTCTGTGATTCAGGTCCGTTTGTACATCTACATTTTCTAGTCTCTTCCCATTTAAGAAATACTCTGCACATCTATTCCTCCTACCAAAATGGATAACCTCACATTTTTCCACATTATATTCCATCTGCCATGTTCTTGCCCACTCACTAAGTCTGTCCAAATCCCCTTGAAGCACTTTGCATCTTCCTCGCAGCATACATTCCCATCTAGTTTTGTGTCATCCGCGAACTTGGAAATATTATATTTGGTCCCCAGATCTAAATCATTGATATATATTGTGAACAGCTGGAGCCCAAGTTCTGATCCTTGCAATACCCCACTATCACAGTCTGACAATGTGAGAATGACCCATTTATTCCTACTCTCTTTTTTCTGCCTGTTAACCAATCCTAAATCCATGCCAATATATTACCACCTATCCCATGTGCTTGAATTTTGCTAACCAACCACCCTTTGGGGGACTTTATCAAAAGCCTTCTGAAAATCCAAGTATACTACGTCCACCAACTCTCCTTTATCAATTATGTTAGTAACATCCTCAAAAAACTCCAACAGGTCCATCAAACATGATTTCCCATTCATAAATCTATGTTGACTATGCCCAATCAGATCATTATTAGCCAAATGCCCATTTATCACATCCTTTAGAATAAATTCTAGCATTTCCCCTACTACTGATGTAAGGCTAACAGGTCTGTAATTCCCTATTTTCTCTCTCCCTCCCTTTTAAATAGTGGGGTGACATTTGCTACCTTCCAATCTGCAGGAAATGCTCCAGAATCTATAGAATTTTGGAAGATAATCATCAATGCATCCATTATCTCCATAGCTATCTGTTTCAACACTCTAGGATGTAGAATCTCAGGTCCCAGGGACTTAGCAACCTTCAGCCCCATTAATTTCTCCACGACAACCTTCTTGCCAATACTAATTTCCTTCAATCCCTCATTCTCCCTCGTCCCTTGGATCTCTAATTCTGGGAGATTTCTTGTATCTTCCTCAGTGAAGACAGACACAAAGTAATCATTTAGCTTCTCTGCCATTTCTCTATTCTCCTTTACAAATTCTCCTGACTCTGCCTGTAATGGAACCCACATTTGTCTTAGCCAAACGATTCCTTTTTACGTACCTATAGAAGCTTTTACTGTCCGTTTTTATGTTTTTGTTAGTTTACATTCATATTCCATTCTGCCTTTCTTTATCAGTTTCTTTGTCCTCCTTTGCTGTATTCTAAAACCCTCCCAATCTTCAGGTTTACTATTATTTCTGGCAACTTTATTGGCCTTTTTTAAAATCTTATACAATCCTTAACTTTTATTTTCGCCTTTACTTTTGTGGTTTTTGTGCCTTGAAGGAAATGTCAAGTTGCTGTAAACTATGTAATAATTCTTTAAAGACTACGTCCTGTCATACCTTTTAATGTATTTTCCCAAACCATCTCAGTCAATTTGCCCCTCATACCTTCATAATTTCCTTTATTCAAATTTAACACCCTGGCTTCAGATTGAACTACCTCACTTTAAAACATAATGTAAAATTCTATCATATTATGGTCACTCTTCCATAAAGGTTCTTTTGCAGCAAGATTATTAATTATCCCTTTCTCATTACAAATAATACTAGATCTAAAATAGCCTGTTCTCTAGTCGGTTCCTCAACATACTGCTCCAGGAAACCATCCCCAACACACTCCAGAAACTTGTTCTCCACAGCATTAGTGCTTCTTCGGTTTACCCAGTCTTTGTGCAAATTGAACTCACCCATGATTACGGTACTACCCATGCTACATGCTTCTCTAATCTCCTGATTAATACCATGCCCCACACTACCACTACTGTATGGTGACCTATAAACAATACCTACCAATGTTTGCTGCCCCTTATTGTTTCTTAGCTCCACCCGAACAGATTCCACATTTTGTTCTTCCGATCTGTGATCAACCTTATTGTACTGATCCCATCCCTTATTATCAGCGCAACACCACCTCCTTTTCCTTTTTGCCTGTCCTTCCTAAATGTCAAATATCCTGAATATTCAGTTCCCAATCTTGGTCACCCTACAGCCACGTTTCCATAATGGCAATTAGATCATACCCATTTGCCTCTATTTGTGCCTCTAAATCATCTACCTTGTTGTGAATGCTGCATGCATTCAGGTAGAGTGCCCTTAACCTTGTCTTCTTAACATTATTCTTCACTCTAAGCCTAGTTGGTGCTTGTCTTTGTTTCGCCTGCCTTCTAATGCCGCTTGCTACTTTTCTACCTCCTGTTACCAGCTTTACTTCCTTCCAATTTGAGCTACCCTTCAGGTTCCCACCCCGCTGACAAGTTAGTTTAAACCCTCCCCAACAGCACTAGCAAATCTCCCTGCAAGGTTATTCATTACGGTCCTGTTAAGGTATAGCCTGTCCATCTTGTGCAGGTCCCACCTGCCCCAGAACTGGTCCTAATGCCTCAGAAATCTGATGCCCTCTGTCCTACACTAATTCACCAGCCACATGTTCAATCGATCAATCCTTCTATTCCTATGCTCACTGGCACATGGCACTGGGAATAATCCTGAGATTACTGCTCTTGAGGTCCTGCTTTTTAATTTCCTTCCTAACTCCTTAAAATCTGCTTTCAGGACCTCATTCCTCTTCTTACCTTAGTACCAATGTGGACCACGACCTTTGGCTGTTCACCCCACCCCCAGAAGGATGTCCTGCGGCCGTTCCGTGACATCCTTGACCCTGACACGGGAGGCAACACACCTTCCTGGTGTCACATTTACTGCTGCAGAAATGCCTGTCTGATCCCCTGACTAACGAATCCCCTATCACTATTACTCTTCCACTCTTCTGCCTCCCCTTCTGTGCAGTTGAGCCACCCATGGAGTCATGGACTTTGCTCTGGCTGCACTCCGCTGAGGAACCATCACACTCACCAGTATCCTAAATGGAAAACTAATTAGTAAGCAAGATAGACTTAAGGGATTCCTCTACTGCCTGCCTAATTCTCTTAGACTGCCTGGCAGTGACCCATTCCCTCTCTGCCTGAACGCTCCTAACCTGCAGTGTGACCATCTCCCCAAACATGCTATCCACATAGTCCTCTGCCTCACGGATGCATAACAGTGACTTCAGCCGCCATCGAGTTCCGAAATCTGGAACTCAAGCTTGTGCAGCCTGTGACACTTCCTGCAGATGTGTTTGTCTAGTACACATGGTTTGTCCAAGACTTCCCACATACTGCAGGTTGTACATTCCATTTGGCCAAGCTGACCTGCCATACCGTAACTTTAAAAATTTAACTATTACAATTAGAAATAGAATAACTTACCAGTTACTCACAAATCAGCTTCTTCCCCTGTACCACAGAGAGAGGCAGCTACTGGAGGCTGAAAAAAGGTAGAACCATAGAAAAATTACGGCACGGAAAGAGGCCATTCAGCCCGTCATGTCCGTGCTGGCCAAGGAAACTAGCTGTCCAATCTAATCCCACCTTCCAATCTAATCCCACCTTCCAGCACCTGGTCCATAGCCTTGCAGGTTACAGCACTTCAAGTGCATGTCCAGGTATCTTTTCAAAGAATTGAGGGCTTCTGCCTCCACCACTGTTCCTGTCAGTGAATTCCAGACACCCACTGCCCTCTGGGTGAAATAGTTTTTCCTTATGTCCCCGCTACTCCTTCTACCAATCACCTTAAATTTGTGGCCCTGATAATTGGCCTCTCTGTTAGGGGAAACAGATCCTTCCTGTCCACTCTATCTAAGGTTCTCATATAATTTTTTGCACGACAATTAAGTCACCCCTCAGCCCCCTCTGTTCTAAGGAAAACTACCCTAGCCTATCCAATCTTTTCTCATAGCTGCAACTTTCAAGTCCTGGCAACATTCTTGTAAATCTCCTCTGTACTCTCTCCAGAGCAATTATGTCCTTCCTGTAATGTGGTGACCAGAACTGTACGCAATACTCCAGCTGTGGCCTAACCAGCATTTTATACAGTTCCAGCATTACATCCCTGCTTTTGTATTCTATACATAGAAACATAGAAAATAGGAGCAGGAGTAGGCCATTCCGCCCTTCGGGCCTGCTCCGCCATTTTAAAAAGATCATGGCTGTTCATCTAATCCAGTACCCTGTTCCCGCTTTTTCCCCATATCCCTTGATCCCTTTGGCATTAAGAAATATATCTATCCCCTTCTTGAATATATTTCATGATTTGGCCTCCACTGCCTTCTGCGGTAGAGAATTCCACAGGTACCTCGGCCAATAAAGGAAAGCATTCCAAATACCTTCTTCACCACTCTATCTACCTGTCACCTTCAGAGACCTATGGACATGCACCCCAAAGTCTCTCACCTCTTCCACCACTCTCAATATCCTCCCCATTTATTGTGTATTCCCTCACTTTATTTGCCCTCCCCAAATGCATTAACCTCACACTGGGCTGGATTGAATTCCATTTATCACTTTTCTTTGATATCTTTCTGGAGTCTACAGCTATCCTCTTCACTATCAACTACACGGACAATTTTTGCGTCATCAGCAAATTTCCCAATCATGCCTCCCACATTTAAGTCCAAATCATTAATATATACCACAAACAGCAAGGTACCCAACACTGAGCCCTGTGGAACGCCACTGGAAACAGCTTTCCATTCGCAAAAACATCCATCGACTACTACCCTTTGTTTCCTGTCACTGAGTCAATTTTGGATCCAACCTGTCACATTGCCCTGTATCCCATGGGCTTTCATTTTACTGACCAGTCTGCCATGCGAGACCTTGTCAAATACCTTACTAAAATCCATGTAGACCACATCCACTGCACTCCCCTTATCAATCCTCCTTGTTACTTCCTCAAAAAACTCAATTTCATTAGTAAGACATGACCTTTCCTTAACAAATCCATGCTGACTATCCCTGATTAATCCGTGCCTTCCTAAATGGCAATTTATCCTATCTCTCAGAATTGATTCTAATCATTTACCCACCACCCAGGTCAGACTGACCGGCCTATAATTATTTGGCCTATCCCTCACACCCTTTTTAAACAATGGTACACATTCGCAGACCTCCAATCATCTGGTACCTCGCCTGTATCTAGTGAGGATTTGAAGATGATCCTCAGCGCATCCGCTGTTTCCTCCCTAGCTTCCTTTAACAACCAGGGATGCAATCCATCCAGCCCTGGCAATTTATCCACTTTCAAGGATGTCACACCCTCTAGTACTTCCTCTCTCATTATGCTTATCATATCTAATATTACACACTCTTCCTCTTTAACAACAGTGTCTGTATCAACCCTCTCCTTTGTGAAGACAGAGACAAAAAACTCATTAAGAACCCTGCCCACATCTTCTGCATCCATGCATAAGTTCCCTTGTACATCTCTGATAGGCCCTACCCTTTCCTTAATTATACTCTTGCTCTTAATGTACTGATAAAACAAGTAGAAGAAGAAAGAAAAAGGAGCCCCTCCCTCACTGAACTCCCTCACTTACCAATCTCCTTTCTTCACAGTCTGTGCCCTCCAGCAGCACTCAGTACAGACAAACAGCACTGAGAGTCCCCTGAATTTATGCTCCCTGAAAACAATGCTGTTTCAGCCATACTAGAGCTCTGCTAGAGCTCATAAACCAGTTTAAGATAGCTACCTAATTAACCAGCTACAGTAACTCTCAGAAAGCTTGTATATCCCTGTTTAAAATGGTAAGTAACCTAACTTACCTCTTAACTTAAATAGTAATTTCAATTAACTGCTAAATGTAAAAAAAAACTAGACTTTAGAGAGATTAACCCTTAAAATCCATTCACTTACCAAACTCCCTTCTTCACACTCTGGGGGCAAAAGATTATTGGGGGTAGGCGGGAATGTGGAGTTGGGGTTACAATCAGCTCAGCCATGATTTTGTTGAATGGAGGAACAGGCTCAAGTGGCCAAGGGCCTACTCCGGCTCATAATTCGCGTGTCCGTATGTTTACAACACCTAACATTTATTTATATTGAAATTACTCGCCCACTCAGCAAGTTTATTTGTCTTTATTTATTTTGTCCCAGCCTTTCTCAGTGTTATACCCCCAATTTGGTGTCATCTGGGAATTTAGAAATTGTACTTCTGATTCCTGAGTTGAAATCGTACACGTAAATTGTGAACAACCGTGATCCCAGCCTGCTGGTGGGATCTTGCTGTGTGCAAATTAACTGTTGCGTGGCAACTCTGATGACATTTCAAAAGTACCTCATTGGATATGATGCACTTTGAGAGGCTCTAGAGTCATGAAATCGGTTATATAATTGCAAGTTCTTTCTTTTTGTGTGTGCAAATGTCATTCTGCAATGCGTCGACAATTCGGCTCAAATCAATTCTGCTAACCATTGGCTTAATGCAAAATTAGGCTTCCTTGTACAGAGCCTAGTCAGCCATGATTAATCAATCTATAAATAGCCTGCAGCAACTCTTTAATGTTTGAACATTATTATACCCTCAGACTTATAGTGAATTTTTTATGCTTTTATAAGAGTTTAAATAATATGAAAAAAAATGACAGAACATCAACTTCTGCATTGGTAATCTTGTCACTGGGACCCTATTATAAAAACACAGCTGCTTGTATTTTTATATAACATGTTATAGCTTAGTGGGATAGCCAATGGTTCTTCACAAGGTTGGGGGAGGGATAGGGGCAACATAAACCAAAGAGGTGATAGGAAAAGAGTTAGGAAAGGTGATCAAAGCCAAGGTTTTGAGGAGAATTCTAACGTTGGAGAGAGTGATTGTGAGGTAGAGGAGTTGAGAAAGAGAATTTCAAATTTCTTCAATGACAAAAAGGCTCAGTGTTCCAGGCTGGGAAAGAGAGAAATCAGCCCTGGTTCCATTTCATTTTTAATATTCAGCCCTGCTGTGAATGAGGGGGTAAGGGAAGGATTGATGATGTGAGGCTTCCCCGACAACAGCACCCACTGCCACCCCCCCACCCCCCCCCCCACCCCCACTACCCTGCCCTCCTACTTTAATCAACCTGACAATGCTAACTCTGCAGGTTCACAAATGGGACCATACCACAACAAAGAGGTGGGAGTGAGGTGGGTGTGTGTGGGAAATGGTGGTGGGGGTCAGTGATTGTTTCTGACAGTGGTAGAGCAGCACTTCATCTCTGCAGACTATTTTTGTGCCTTATCCCATTGGATTTCCCGATGTCATTCCACCAATCTCACCTTTCTTTTTTGGATGTTACCTTCGAAGGGAGAGAACAGAAGGAACACCCATTTCCTGAGGAAACCCCAGCTTAGATCAAATAGGACAGAGACCCAGCTTATACCAGCCCCTGTTCCAGTGTCTGCTCCTGCTATCTCCCACCCACCAGCAGGAGCCTCAAAGAAATTTTAGACTACAGTGTTCGAAGTTCAGGCTGGAAATTTGGAAAAATAAAATTTGTGGCACAAGGCACAATAACATATTGACCTATTCAGCAGAAATGTAATTATGTCCAAAATAAATTGTTAATGCTGGTCAACCACTTCTGAGGACAAAACAAATCTTTTACTCAAATGGGCTTCATCTACTTTACAACATCTGAGACCTGCTGTACAGTTCAGTCCTACTGATGCTAATGGAATATAATAGTCTTAAATGATCCTAAATAGCCTGTAGGGGATGTTTAGTTCTCTCCTTTCATTGAGTGTTGGTTTTAATATCCTGAAAACTTCTGTACGTACAGTGACCCTCTGCTATACTGCCACTGTCCTTTTGAGGTATAGTGTTCAGTTTTCCCTGAAAAAATATTCAAAAAGGATTTAAGCGAGTAAAATAAATTAGTGCAGTGTCAAAACTAGCTGTAACTTATTCCATGAAGGTCTCAGAACCAATATCAGCTACCTATCGTTACTTGGTGCTTACACCTGTTTAAGTTTGCTCCCTCTTTAAGCCAATGGCTCAGTTGGTATTACTCTCACCTGTGAGTAAGAAAGTTGTGGGTTCAAATCTCACTGTAGGACTTGAGCACAAGAATCAAGGCTGACACTCCTTTGCAGTAATGAGGGAATGCTGCACTGTCAAAGGTGCTGTCTTTTGAATGAGATGTTAAACTGAGGCCCTGCATGCCCTCTCAGGTGGAAATAAAAGATTCCATGGCACTATTTCGAAGAAGAGCAGAGGAGTTATGCCTGGTGTCCTGGCCAACGTTTATCCCTCAAACAACATCATAGAACAAGAATATCTGGTCATTAGCACACTGCTGTTTGTGGGAGCTTGCTGTGTGCAAATTGGCTGTTGCGGTTCCCACTTTACAACAATGGGTACACTTCAAAAGTACTTCATTGGCTGTTAAGTGCTTTGAGATGTCCGTGGTTTTGAAAGGCGCGATATAAATTTCTTTCTTTTATCTGTCTATCCGCTTCTGGGGGAGATTTTCCATCACAAAGGGTGAAAGGTGATTGCCAAGGCAGGCTAATGTCCTGTTTATTTTGCCCAAGGCGAAACAATATCAAAGCTAATTCTTCAGCATTTTAACTGCTCAAAGCTGCTTTTAAAAAAACTTTTGTAAATACACTATGCTTTTAAACATAACATTTAACTGTAACTTTTTTTCCAAAGCCTTGCTGTGGGAAAATATGGTGCAAACATCCCAGTTGTCAAGGCAAAGGAGAACAGTTTAGAAGCAATGTAGCGGCATACTGTTATGTACCAATACCGTTACTGCATTTCCCAATCTCAGATTAGTTTGCTTTGCTGGGAAGGGCCTCTCCCACTGCTGCGGAGACAAGGCTATGAGAAAACGAAAGATTAATTATTGGACATCTGTTGGCTTGCATTGCAGGTAATTTGGTAGGTCAACCCTACTGAGAATTCAACTTCAAACTCGGTCTCTGTCTTTCTACTTAGTCAGGAGATAGTTCAAGGTTTGGTGCAGCACTTTCTCATGATTTGGGTTTGACTCCCATACCATTGTTATGGTTCTTGTGTAACTTCAGTACTGTTGTAGTAATATGATTAATATTGCTTGCTTTCTTGTGCAGAATGTGAAGCCTCATGAGAAACATTTGATTCTATATGTTATCAAGTTTGTTTCCAGCTCAATGTTTGAAGACATTGACAGCACGCTGACAGGCTTTTCTCTCACAAACATACAAAACTGATGTGCAAGAAAAGGCCGACTGGTCTATCAAGCCTGCCCCACACTCGTGATACCTGTCGCATCATGACCAGTCACTTCCTCGCCACCCTTACCAGGCATTTATATATAAATAAAAGGCAGAATATGTATTTATTTAACACCTTTCATGACTTTGAGTTGTCCCAGACTGTTTTACAAACAATGATGTACTTTCAAAGCGTAGCCACTGTTGTAACATAGGGATAGATGGCAGCCAACTTGTACACAACAAGATCCCACAAAAAGCAATGTATTTTAGAACAGTTAGATCAGGGATAATTATTGGCCAGGCCACCTTTGCTCTTCTTCAAATGTCGTGGAAAATGTTACATCCATTGGAGAGCCTTAGCTTAGCACAAAAGCAAAATACTACAGATGCTGGAAATCTGAAATAAATACAGAAAATGCTGGAAATACTCAGCAAGTCTGGTAGCTTCTGTGGAGAGAGAAACAGAGTTAACGTGTCAGGACTGTGACTGTTCCAATGAAAGGTCACAGACCTGAAATGTTGGGCTGAATTTTCCAGAAAGCCAAAGGTCCTGCCACCGAGACTAGAAGCGGGAGCCGGTGCCCCGCGGGTGAGGGGGTGCACGCTAAAGTCTGCCGCTGGAAGTGCTGGTGCCATATTTAAAGGGCTGCCAGCACTCTGTCAAATCAATCCAACCACACAGGCAGCACATATTGAAACCCTGAAGAACAAGGCAACACATGGAATGACTGAAGGACGATCCACAGTTTACTGATGCCTCCTGCAGGCTCTCCTCCAGGCTGCTCGGGCAGGGAAGGAGGTCCTCCTCTCCCAGGATAGCAGAAGGACACCATCCCTCCAGGCCAAACAAGCCTAGATGGAGATCACAGAGGAGGTCAGTCCCTTAAACCTGGTTTCATTGCGGCAAGAGGGTTAATGATCTCATGCCAAGGTGAGTGCAGCATACACTGTTAACTCTACAGCCTTACATTTAACAATGTGAATATGAGATTGGTAGAGTGGCATGCCTACCCAGTCACTGGCAAAGGCCAGACATATCAGCACCTCTGTGAAGGACCCCATTCCATCAGAGTTGACTCCTGCACTGTCTCTACTGAATGGCCACATACAGGAGGCATTCCTGCAGCAGCATCATAGACAGTCAAGCTGCCACCAGCATAGGAGTTGTGCTTTTCTTAGGCGGGCGACTAACAATGGTTATTTGTGTGCTTGCAGGACAAGACAGCGTAGAACACAAAGGAAAGGGCCAAGATGGGCTGTGATGTTCCTTTCCTGGCTATCCTAATGCCGGTGAAGGAAGAGGCTCTGGAGTTCGGAGGCCTGCATGCGGGCCGGTTCATACCTGAGGGTGAGACAGGATTGGAGCCCCGGGACAGCTGACGGAGGCTGTGACAGCCAAGGCCACTGAGACTCAGAGGACTGTGAAATGCCACAGCAGTTCTGAGCTTCCGGCTAATGACATGCCTCTGGAGTAATTAACAAGGCAGTAGATTGTGGGTCTGCAGCATGAGGTGGAGCTTCCAGAGGCTATGCGCACCCAAGCATGGACGATGGAGGAGTCCATCCAGGCCACGAGCGCCGCTATGTCTCTGGTGCATGTGCACTTGGCTTCCTCCATGAAGAGAGTGGTAACCCACTTGGAGACCAGTCAGTGGATCCGAAGATGCACACAGATCTGCATTCCATCGCCAACTCCATGAGCTCTATGGACCAATGGCTGGGCTAGAGGTGTCGGGGGTGTGGGTGAGTGAGGCACCTGGACTCACTGACAGGTCCTTGGACTCCTCAGGTGAGAAGGGAGGGTCAAGTGTGCCCTGAAAGAATGGAGGAGCAGGCTGCCTTCTGGGTGCTCCTGGCGTGGACAGCGGCTCCTCAGCTTTTCTGTCAGTGACACCAGTGCCTCACGTAGCCACGATGACTTGTGCAGGAATCCTCAATATACTGGAACCCTCCAGGCCTCAGGCAGCAAAGAACGACCGCCAAGATCATCGAAAGTCATGGGGCACAAAGGTCAGCAGCCTGTCTCCACCTCAGCTGACAGCGTAGGGCAGCAGTATGTAGGAGCACCCATAGCGCTTTAAGAAGTCCACCTAGTTGCATTTGGGGTTCATAGGTTTATTTTGTGTTAAGGCATGCAACTCTGCAATCTGTGCACTTTCCAATAAATGAGGAATGTTGCAAGGCAAGAGGAATCCTTCCATTTCTTGCGGCCGCAGGGCCTTTCCCACTGCCCTGCCTCCCTCAAAGGATGCAACAGGAAAAGTCATACCATGTGAGGTCATTGCATTCACCGTGCTGCAGTCTAATGTCTTAATGGGTACAGGTAAATGGTAGCAGCAAGCAAGGAAATGGCAGCAGGGCTGCAGAAGGCTGTAGCTTATTGGAATGCATAGATCTGTCAGTAAAGATCATCTGGAGCAAACCTGTATTAGGATATCACGAGTCTCCCTTGCACATATCTCATTGTGCTTTGCTTGTGGTCCCTGGGGTTCTTCATCTAGTCAGCATCTTCCTCCATATCCACATCGTCAGAGGAGGCATCACGCTCCAGGATGTCCTCATTGTTCAAAGCCTCTCCCCTCTGTAGGGAGAGGTGGTTCAGAGCACAGCACACCACCACGATACATGAGACCCTTGCTGGGGCACATTGAAGGGCTTCACCGATCTATCCAGTCATTTGAATCACACCTTCAGAAGCCCTACGGCTTGCTCAATGATTGCTCAAGTGTCTCGTGGCAGGTGTCATACCTTTTTTCTGCATTGGTGCTTTGGTGCTATACAGGCATCAGTAGCTACGACTTCAGTGGGTAACCCTTATCACCCAGGCACGTTAGGGGGTTGCTGAATAGGATTGGCACCTGGGACTGCCTTAGTATGTAGGTGTCATGACTGCTTCCTGGAAACCTTGCACACACCTGAAGGAACTGTTTACGGTGGTCACAGACCAGTTGTACATTGAGCAAGTGATATCCCTTCCTGTTGATGAAGCCTGCTGCCTGGTCTGTGGGAGCCTTGATGGCCACATGCATGCAATCAATAACACCCTGCACTTGGGGGAATCTAGCAATGGCCCCAAACTCTACAGCTCTCTCAACTTAACTTTCCAGGTTAGTACAAAAGCACACATACGTTGGCCCTCTTGAAGATGGTATTGGTGACCATCTTCATGCAACGATGAGCCACAGACTGGGATATCTCACACATATCACACAGAAGATCCCTAGAAATTCAGCGCCATGATGACCCTTCAGTGCCACAGGCGTTGCGTGGCCACCACTTCCCATAGGGCTCAGCTCGCCCTCCATCATGGTACACAGCCCAGTGACAGCCTCTCTGGAGAGGTGCAGTCTTCCCTGACACTACTGCTCTGACATTTTCATGAAGCTGAACCTCTAGTGGAGACCGTCTCTGGTGAGTAACCTCTTCTGTACACAAGACTGGTTGTGTGCCCGTCTGCGCCCTCTCCTGCATTCCCCCACTGAGGCTGAAGCTCCTGGTGGCACTCGGATTTCTGCTGGCCTGCTACCTGTAGCTGCAGCTGTCTCCCTCTTTGATGCTCCTCCTTACAGGAGGTCTCGAAGCCTGCATGAATGAGGCCTATGGCAGATAGCTGCACTCACTTTCCAGGGTCTCTCACCCACATGCCCCTGTCCTGTTCATTCAACTGCCATACCCAAGATGGCACTCCAGCAGTATTCCCCCACTGTGCCAGTAATTTTGTCCCTGCCCCCGACTGCCACTGCCCACGCTGTTCCACCCTCCCTGCCAATGGCTGCTATCTGGAGCCAGCACTAGCCTCCGCCTAATCCACCACCTTCATATACCTGATGAGGCTCTGAAGCCCAGTTGTTCGCATGTGCGCATCGTAAAATTCTGCCGCGTTCCAGCATGAGGTCCTCCCGCCAGCCCGACCACCCTTCGGAATATCCAGTTACAACATAAAGACATCGGGCTTTGCTCCTGACGCATTTCATCATGATATTATGACTCTTCCCGCCTCCCAGCCCGTCACCAGCCCATTATCTCTGTTTCTCTCTGCAAAGATGCTGCCAAGCCTGCTGAGTATTTCCAGCATTTTCTGTTTTTATTGCAGCCTTAGCTTAATGTCTCATCCTCCTACTATACTGCACTCACTCAGAACTAACTGAAGTATCAGCCTAGATTTTGTGCACTAGTGGAGATTGAATCCATGGCCTCCGACTCAGCAGTACTACCATCACCACTGAGTCAAGGCTAGCAGTTATATAATGTTAGCCCTACATGACGATAGCTAAAATTCAGTAGAAATGAAAATAGCCATTGCCCTGTAGTGCAGCTGCTGATGTGAGATTGATGTACTATTTAACTCTAGGTGATTGTGAATTTAAGAATTTAGGAAACATATTTTGTTTAAGTCCAGGCATGTACTGAATACTTGAACAGCAGAATAATGGCCTGAACTCTCAGCGTAATTACAAAGTTTTAATGTTTTATGACTCATTTGTATTAATGCTGGATTTGTGGTTGACAACCAAGCTCCAATGTGAATTGAATTTAAAGATAGCGCTATTGGCTCCCACTTATGCCTCCACACTCGTCAGATTAATGAATCCTCAGATCCCAATACCTGGTATGTGCTGGTGGGTTGAAAGGTGGGGGGGGGTGACCCGGTACTCCATTGGATCCCTGTTGCAATTAACTGCTTGCCATCGGGACACCATGCCTTTAAGGGACAAGCTCCCGCCTCCAAGAGCTCCCAGCCAATTGGAAGGCCGGCAGCTGTGCCGTATTGGCAGTGCCACTGGGAGCTGTGGCCACTGCTGGTACTGCAGTAGGCTCTGCAGACCCGAGGACATTGGAGACCCCGGGAGAGGTAAGTGGGGTCGGGGTTGCCGAGGCAATTCAGGCAGGCCCCAGCGATGGAGTCAGGGGCAGAGGTTGGTGAGGGTGGGAGTTTGTTTCAGCAAGGTGGCAATTGATGTCGGGGGGCCCTCCAGGGGGCCTGGGATGCCCCAAAGAAGGGAACCCCTAACCCTGTTAGGAAACCTCCAGGTTTTACCTGGCGACGTCTCCCTGCAGCGTCAGGACCCTTCATCTGCCATTAAATTGAGGTAGAGGTGGGAGTTAATTGGCCATTAATTGGCCACTTAAGGGCCTCCATTGGCCTGGAGCAATGTCCCAGACTAAATTGGAAGGCGTTGGGAAAGTGACAGACACTCCTCTGCCCCATCTTCCGAATCAATTTTCTGGGGCCCCTGCCTCTGTTCCCATCTCTCGGGGATCCATAAAATTCAGCCCAGTGGCTCTGGGTGAATAGGAACCAAAAATCAGCCATGGTTCCCAGTCCTATTTATTCAGTGCTGCTGTAGAGTACATGAGGGCCTACTTTGACTTTTGAATACTCTGGTCAACCGCCCATTCTGGAGGCGAAGCGGCCCCCAGTGATTCCGAAGCCCTGGCCTCATTTCCTGCCCTCATTTAAATCTGGTGGGCCTGCTGTGAGATGCCAAACAGATGTCTCAGTGCAATTCACCAGATTGAGACCTCAAATTCAGGCTTAGATGGTGGTGGAGTGGGGTGGGGGGGCGGTGGTGGATGGTAATGATTGCAGAGGGTGGAGTTCTCAGGGTGGCAGCAGCCTATATTATTTTTGAGGGCTCCGAAGGATCTCATCAGCTCCTCCGGGTCCTTTAGTTAGAATCTTCAGTTCCATCACCCATGGAACTGGTCAGACATAGCTCTTGGCAAACGCCTTCCAGTTCCAACCTAAAATGGTAATCAGGATCCTATTTGTGCCATTGGACCCGAATTTCCATATTAGAAAGTGTCGGGCACCTGAAACAGGCAGGATGACTGCACTAGATGTCAACCTTCAATAGGGGTAGGTGGGACCTCTACAAACAGGATGGTCTTCACCTGAACCAGAGGGGTACCAATATCCTGGGGGGGAGATTTGTTAGTGCTCTTCGGGGGGGTTTAAACTAAATCAGCAGGGGAATGGGAACCTAAATTGCAGTGCCAGTGTACAAACTGTTGAGAGTAGTGAGGTAGGGGATAAGGTTACAGGGACGCAAGAGGGCACTGGCAAGCAAGAACTTGGTTTAAAGTGTGTCTACTTCAACGCCAGGAGCATCCGGAATAAGGTGGGTGAGCTTGCAGCATGGGTTGGTACCTGGGATCCTGATGTTGTGGCCATTTCGGAGACATGGGTAGAGCAGGGGCAGGAATGGATGTTGCAGGTTCCGGGATTTAGATGTTTCAGAAAGAACAGAGAAGAGGGTAAAAGAGGGGGGGGTGTGGCATTGTTAATCAAGGAAAGTATTACAGCGGCAGAAAGGACGTTTGAGGACTCGTCTACTGAGGTAGTCTGGGCCGAGGTTAGAAACAGGAGAGGAGAGGTCACCCTGTTGGGAGTTTTCTATAGACCTCCGAATAGTTCCAGAGATGTAGAGGAAAGGATAGCGAAGATGATTCTCGACAGGAGCGAGAGTAACAGGGTAGTGGTTATGGGGGACTTTAACTTTCCAAATATTGACTGGAAATACTATAGTTCGAGTACTTTAGATGGGTCTGTTTTTGTCCAGTGTGTGCAGGAGGGTTTTCTGACACAGTATGTGGACAGGCCAACCAGGGGCGATGCCACATTGGATTTGGTACTGGGTAATGAACCCGGCCAGGTGTTTGATTTAGATGTAGGTGAGCACTTTGGCGATAGTGATCACAATTCGGTTAGGTTTACCTTAGCGATGGGCAGGGACAGGTATATACCGCAGGGCAAGAATTATAGCTGGGGGAAAGGTAATTATGACGCGATTAGGCAAGATTTAGGATGTGTAGGATGGGGAAGGAAACTGCAGGGGATGGGCACAAACGAAATGTGGAGCTTATTCAAGGAGCAGCTAATGCGTGTCCTTGATAAGTATGTACCTGTCAGGCAGGGAGGAAGTTGTCGAGCAAGGGAGCCGTGGTTTACTCAAGAAGTTGAAGCGCTTGTCAAGAGGAAGAGGGCGGCTTATGTTAGGATGAGACGTGAAGGCTCAGTTAGGGCGCTTGAGAGTTACAAGCTAGCCAGGAAGGATCTAAAGGGAGGGCTAAGAAGAGCAAGGAGAGGACACGAGAAGTCATTGGCGGATAGGATCAAAGAAAACCCTAAGGCTTTCTATAGGTATATCAGGAATAAACGAATGATAAGAGTTAGAACAGGGCCAATCAAGGATAGTAGTGGGAAGTTGTGTGCGGAATCAGAGGAGATAGGGGAAGCGTTAAATGAATATTTTTCGTCAGTATTTACAGTAGAGAAAGAAAATGTTGCCGAGGAGATTACTGAGATACAGCCTACTAGGCTAGATGGGATTGAGATTCACAAGGAGGAGGTGTTAGCAATTTTGGAAAGAGTGAAAATAGATAAGTCCCCTGGGCCAGATGGGATTTATCCTAGGATTCTCTGGGAAGCCAGGGAGGAGATTGCAGAGCCGTTGTTGTTGATCTTTAAGTCGTCATTGTCGACAGGAGTAGTGCCGGAGGACTGGAGGATAGCAAATGTTGTCCCCTTGTTCAAGAAGGGGAGTAGAGACAGCCCTGGTAATTATAGACCTGTGAGCCTTACTTCGGTTGTGGGTAAAATGTTGGAAAAGGTTATAAGAGACAGGATTTATAATCATCTTGAAAAGAATAAGTTCATTTGCGATAGTCAGCACGGTTTTGTGAAAGGTAGGTCGTGCCTCACAAACCTTATTGAGTTTTTCGAGAAGGTGACCAAACAGGTGGATGAGGGTAAAGCCGTGGATGTGGTGTATATGGATTTCAGTAAGGCGTTTGATAAGGTTCCCCACGGTAGGCTATTGCGGAAAATACGCAAGTATGGGGTTGAAGGTGATTTAGAGCTTTGGATCAGAAATTGGCTAGCTGAAAGAAGACAGAGGGTGGTGGTTGATGGCAAATGTTCATCCTGGAGTTTAGTTACTAGTGGTGTACCGCAAGGTTCTGTTTTGGGGCCACTGCTGTTTGTCATTTTTATAAACGACCTGGATGAGGGTGTAGAAGGGTGGGTTAGTAAATTTGCGGATGACACGAAGGTCGGTGGAGTTGTGGATAGTGTCGAAGGGTGTTGTAGGGTACAGAGGGACATAGATAGGCTGCAGAGCTGGGCTGAGAGATGGCAAATGGAGTTTAATGCGGAGAAGTGTGAGGTGATTCACTTTGGAAGGAGTAACAGCAATGCAGAGTACTGGGCTAATGGGAAGATTCTTGGTAGTGTAGATGAGCAGAGAGATCTTGGTATCCAGGTACATAAATCCCTGAAAGTTGCTACCCAGGTTAATAGGGCTGTTAAGAAGGCATATGGTGTGTTAGCCTTTATTAGTAGGGGGATCGAGTTTCAGAGCCACGGGGTCATGATGCAGCTGTACAAAACTCTGGTGAGGCCGCACCTGGAGTATTGCGTGCAGTTCTGGTCACCGCATTATAGGAAGGATGTCAAAGCTTTGGAAAGGGTGCAGAGGAGATTTACTAGGATGTTGCCTGGTATGGAAGGAAGGTCTTACGAGGAAAGGCTGAGGGACTTGGGGTTGTTTTCGTTAGAGAGAAGGAGAAGGAGAGGTGACTTAATAGAGACATACAAGATAATCAGAGGGTTAGATAGGGTGGATAGTGAGAGTCTTTTTCCTCGGATGAGGATGGCAAACACGAGGGGACATAGCTTTAAGTTGAGGGGTGAAAGATATAGGACAGATGTCAGAGGTAGTTTCTTTACGCAGAGAGTAGTAGGGGCGTGGAACGCCCTGCCTGCAACAGTAGTAGACTCGCCAACTTTAAGGGCATTTAAGTGGTCATTGGATAGACATATGGATGTAAATGGAATAGTGTAGGTCAGATGATCGGCGCAACATCGAGGGCCGAAGGGCCTGTACTGCGCTGTAATATTCTAATTCTAATTCTAGAAGGGGGAGTAAAACTGGAAGGGGGCAAATCAAACAAAGAGCAATCTAAAAAAGACCCTTCTTTTGTTAACTAGGGCAAACATAGTCAACAGAAATGCACCACAAATGTACATGCATTTATTTAATGACATTGTTTGAAATTGTAATGAATAGTAAATGTGGTTGCTAATATTGACTAATCTTCTGTAAGATTCAATACTGACTGAAATTTTCAGATCACAGCGAAAGTGTCAATTTGTCTCAACTCTTATTTTCTCACAGACCTTTTCCTTTTATATATCATGCTTTTATGCTGCAATGTATTGCAAGTATGGCCTTTGCTAAGCATACATTGTTAATAAATTCCCATGCAATGGGTGGTGTACTCTTTCAGACCTCTGCACCCACCGACAGCGAGCTATGGAACATAGATTAATTTATTCCCTCCCCAATCCCAACCCACTTCATCATTAGCGCCACTGAGTTCTTACTCTTAGGCAAGTCAGTGCAAGGTGGGGTTGAGAGGATGCCATGGGAACAGATATCAGAGGAAAGGACAACCCTGGAGAAGAGGCGTGAAAGCACCAACTCATGGTCAGTTCAATGTGGAATTGATAGATGCATTTGAGTAGGTTGCAGTCTCAAAGAAAAATGAATGTTACCCTGAAATAAAGCATAGAAAATTAGGTGGTCTCCTGAAAGGCTTAGTGAATAAAGACATGTGGGTTGAGAGGATGCCATGGGAACAGATATCTGAGGAAAGGACAACCCTGGAGAAGAGGCGTGAAAGCACCAACTCATGGTCAATTCAATGTGGAATTGATAGATGCATTTGAGTAGGTTGCAGTCTCAAAGAAAAATGAATGTTACCCTGAAATAAAGCATAGAAAATTAGGTGGTCTCCTGAAAGGCTTAGTGAATAAAGACATGTCCCAAAGTAGTGCAGAGATATACAGATGAGGATTATCCCACATTTGATCTCATGTCTGTCAGCTGATTTGAATCAAGATGAAAGAAGGGGTGCTTCAAATGGCCTCAGTCCTCAGAGAAGGAAATTAAATCAGCCAAGGTTCCTGTTCCTCAAAACTACCCAGTGACCTCTGCTGGAAAATACTTGTATGTGGATGTCGTATGAAGACCAGATCAGACGCAGCCGTAATGCCTTTGGTGAAGGTCAACCTTATATTTCACTGCCAAGGCTTACACATAAGAAAGAAGGAACTTGCATTTATAAAGTACTTTTCACAACTTCAGGATGTCCCAAAAGGTTTTACAGCCCTAAAGTACTTATGAAGTGTAGTCACTGTTGTAATGTAGGGAAGTGTAGCAGCCAATTTGTACACAGCAAGCTCCCACAAGCAATGTGGTCATGGCCAGTTAATCTGGTTTAGTAATGTTGGTTGAGGGATAATTATTGGCCAAAACCCTGAGGAGGACTCTTCTGTTCTTTTCAGAAATACTGCCACGGGATCTTTTAGGTCCATCTGGCAGGACAGATGGGCCCCTAAGTCTTACGTCTCATCTGAAAGACAGTGCCTTCTGACAGTGAAGCACAGCCTCAGTACTGCACTGGAGAGTCAGCCTAGATTTTCTGTTTCAGTTTCTGGAGTGGAACTTAAGCCTCCAACCTTCTAACTCAGAGGAGAGTGTGCCACCAACTGAATCAAGGCTAGTACCTAACACAGTGGCGCAGTGGTTAGCACCGCAGCCTCACAGCTCCAGCGACCCAGGTTCAATTCTGGGTACTGCCTGTCTGGAGTTTGCAAGTTCTCCCTGTGTCTGCGTGGGTTTCCTCCGGGTGCTCCGGTTTCCTCCCACAGCCAAAAGACTTGCAGGTTGATAGGTAAATTGGCCATTATAAATTGCCCCTAGTATAGGTAGGTGGTAGGGGAATATAGGGACGGGTGAGGATGTGGTAGGAATATGGGATTAGTGCAGGATTAGTATAAATGGGTGGTTAATGGTCGGCACAGACTCGGTGGGCCGAAGGGCCTGTTTCAGTGCTGTATCTCTAAATCTAAAAAAATCTAAAAAAAAACATGAGGAATTGTCACTCAGACAAGTTAAAGAAGCATAGCTAGTTGGCATCCTTCCATCTACGAAAGATGATGGACACACAGCAAACAATTCATTTAAGTGGGGTGTCTTCTCTTGGTGCACCTTTGCTGATGGCTGTGAAGGCCAATCCTTGATAGGCTGGTTCTGCCACACATGCTGCGTGTGAAGCTGTCAAGTGACACTGTGAGCTGTTGTTTTTGACGTTGGCGCCTGTTACCAAGTTGCTGTAGCAACTGGCTGCCTTGGCAGTGCATACCAGTCCATGGGATGTGTCGCCATTTCCCTCTTTCGCCAGCTAATACTCTCAGGTGCAATAGTTATCATTTAGGGCCTTCATGTCACACTGGCGAGCATCCTTGAAGCAGAGCTCTGGGTGCCCCACTGGCCGTCTGGCCCCAGCTACCTCACCATACAGAAGGTCCTTAGGAATGCAACCTTCTTCCATCCTGCGGACGCGTCCAATACACCAAAGCCACCTTTGTTTGATTAGTACCAGCACACTTGGGAGCTCTGCCTTTGGGAAGACTGCTGCATTTGTGATTTTGTCCTGCCAGAATATACCCATAATGCCACACAGACAGTGAAAATGGAAATTATTGAACTTCTTTCCCTGGTAGCTGTAAGTCACCCACGTTTCACAGCCATACAGCAAGGTGCTGAGAACACAGGCCTTATAAACCATCAGCATGGTCCTAAGGGTCAGCTTGGTGTGAACCCATGTGCATTTCACAAATCTGCCAAAGGTGGTAGCTGCTTTCCCTATGTGTCTACTGAGCTCTGCATTAAGAGACAGATTATCTGTCACCATGGACCCAAGGTAGCAGAATTTGCTAACCACTTCCAGTGGGATGTTAGTGTGATCAGGGGCAGAGATGCAACACCTTGTCCTATGACCATGGTTTTCTTGACACTTATGGGCAAGGAGAACAAGTTACAGGCATGGGAGAGACAGTCCATGAGTCTTTGTAGCTGGGTTTCCGTGGGTGCAACTAGCATAGAGGAGTTCTCTGATCAGGGCATGATGTGTTTTTGGCTTCGCTTTCAGCCTTGATAGATTGTAGAGCTTGCCCACTGACCTAGTGTGCAAGCAGACTCCTTCCATATCTGCAGGGAAGGGGAAGGTCAGGGCCATGGAGAAGAAGATGCCAAACAGAGTGGGGGCTAGGACACAACTCCATTTTACTCCATTCTTCACTCCAACACTGTCAAAAGTGGAGCCATCAAACTGTACAGTGCAGTGCATGCTGTCATGGAAGGAGCTGGAGGCCTGCTCAGCTCGGGAAAAAAGAACCTGACCTGAATCATCGCAGACCCAAGCCCGACCCGGCCCGAGTTCCTCTGATTTTGCCCTGAGCCCGACCTGACCCGAACCCACCCCGACTCGACCCAACCCGAGCCTGACCCGACCATCCATTTCCTTACATTCGGACTCAGAATCTCCACGAAGCTGCAGCGCATGCGTGATGACATCATCGTGACGTCACTCACTCACTGCGCAGACTAAGTTTCCTCCCGGACTCCCAGCTCAGGTAAGTTTTTTTAATTTCAATACTTACCGACAGAGCACTCACCATGTGTGTCCCGCCCGACCCGACCCGACTCGACTTGGACTCAGCCCGACCCGACCCGAGCCTAAACGTCATACCCTGAAGATGGGCCCAGCCCGACCCAAACCCGACACGTCATCGGGTCCCGTCGGGTTCGGGTCGGGTAGCAGGCCTCTAGAAGGAGCGGGTGAGACTGTCGAGCTTCAGTGGACAGCCAATTTTTCCCAAAGATTTGTAGAGCCCTGCTCTGCTGATGGTGTCGAATGCCTTAGTGAGATCTACAAATGTAACGTAAAGGGGGTATACTCTGTCTCCTAAATTTTTTTTTGTAGCTGGCGTATGGAGAAGATCATATCCACCATAGATCTGCCGGCACGGAAACTGCACTGTGCTTCCGGGTTCACTCGGTCTGCAAGTAATTGCGGAGCAGCCCATCTGAACTCTATATCTGCAGGGAAGGACACTGGAAACTAAACTTGCAGTAGATCATTACAGCTTTAAGAGGAATAGCTATTTGCAGTGCTTGTGTGGTAGCCTGAGCAGCAGCTTCCACTGTATTAAGTGAGCAACGTTAATCATCTCAGTGTCACATCATAGCAACTACTTGATTAGCCAGTCAAAAAGTAGCCATGTTCCATTTATTGATGGAATCCCATTTACCTTCTGAATATTTGAAGGTGGGTATTTTCATGCCCTGCAGCATAATTTAACAAGGTTAACGCTCCCATTTATTCTCAGAGCCACATTTGCCTCGGAGCACTGCATTTCTTTACTTCTTTTATGATTTAAGCTTTTTTTATTGCTCGTTCTCCATTTACAAATCCCAGATAGCATTGTTTTACAAAAAAATCTATATCACACAGGGATCCTAATACCAGGACAGGAACAAATCATCATGTAAAAAGGTTACAGGCTGTCATCAATATGGAATAATAGACATCTGGGATTAGGCTATGAGTTTGTAATTCCAATGAGGGGTTCAGGTGACATCATAAATGCCAAAAATGGTTTACAAATAACTGTCTGAATCTCTGAGGTCGGATTATTGGAATTACTTTCAACCTGGTAGCTATTACATAGAAGCTACAACATGAAACAAACCATTCAGCCCAACCAGTCCATGTCGACATTTATAGTCTTAATCAACCTGATCCAAATCCCTTCAACCTCTTCTCCTTCATCCACCTCCAATCTAATCTTGAAAGTTGACATAGGCCAGGATTTAACGTGGAGGCAGTGGCCCTGCCACCGGCTGGAATGTCAGGGATGAGCCCATCTCTGCCAGGCCTGAAAGCCACAACCGTAGTTTACTATCCTCAGGCCTGCAGTCGTGGCTTCTACTACTCTAAGGCAGGATGGCCTGCCTCCAAGAGCTGCCAGCCAATCAGAGGGCCAGCAGTTCTTCAGTCTCAGCATCGCCACCGTGAGCGGTGGCCACTGCTGGGACTGCAGCAGGCCTCAGTGCAGCAACCATCGAGGAGGCCCGGAGTGCAGGTAACTGGGGTTGGGGATCACCGGGGCCAATCTTCATTTAGATATGCTGGCTAGCAATCATCAATTCTTCATTAATTAGCCACTTAAGGGCCTCAATTGACCCAAGGCAGGCAGACCACCCATCAACTCCCCCGCCATCCCACCTGATATTATGCACTCCCCTCACCGCCCCCCCAACTCCCAGCCTACTCCTGGAGGGGGGAGGGATGCACGTGAAATTCTGGCTATCAATTCTGCCATGACCACTAACCCTGAAAATTAATTGCATAGCCTCACAACTCTCTGTGTCAAGACGTTTCCCTTGCTGTTAGTTCTAAACATCTTTTATTTAATCTTGTATCTATGGCCCCTTATTCTAGACCCCTTAACTATTGGATACAGTTTTTTTATGATCTGAGCTGCATAGTACTTTAGAAATCAAATTGATCATTTCCTTTCAGGTCAGCCATACCAAATTTGGTGAAATGAGGGGCAAGACTCAGATAAAAGGATAATAAAGTTGACTTGTTCATCACTACTCATGGTCCTGTATGTAGAATAATCTGAATGGCAGTTAGGGCTGAATTTTATGGAGCCAGCGGGAGTTCCGATGCCGAGCCCAAAAGGCAAGGAGAACCCCACCTCAGCCCTTTGGTCCCTCACCCACCCGGCTCTATTTAACGACACTTGGGCAATTAACGGACTAGGACCATGGTCACTTTAAGGATGACGATCCCACTTCCCAGAGCTGCGGTCAGTCAGAGGGCAACTCAGTCGTATTGGCAGCACTGCCAGGAGCGGTGGTCACTGCCAGTACTACAAGAGCAGGGTGGAGGGAGGGTGGTTGTTGAGGGCAAGAGGGGGGTGTTAGTGGAAGAACGGTCTTTGCTACTGGGGGTCCTCCATGAGGCACAGATTACCCACAGAGAGGAGTCCCCAATCCTGCAGGCCCACAGGGAGGCTGCCATGTTTTTCTGGACGACCACCCCAAGTGGCAGGGCCCCCACCTGCCCCTTGTAAAATACCAGCAGCAGTGGGAAGAGGCCCATGTGGCCATTAATTAGCCACTAAAGGGCCTCAATTGGCCTCTGGGTGGGAAAGCTATCGTTGGCCTTTGCCGCACCCAAGAAAATCGCATGGTGACGGGAAAGCGAGGGACACTCTACCTGCCACTTTCCCTCGCTGTTTTATGGACCCCCTGTCTCCCATCCCATCTCACAAGGGCCCATAAATTTCCAGTCTGGGCTGAGTTTTTCCATGGAGCCAGGAATCAGACGGTGGATGTGAGGAAGAGATCTGCTGATTGTGCCAAAGCCATCCACAGCAGCACACGAAAACGAGATGTCACAGGGCAGTCGGAGGCCTGGCAACTAGGCCAGGGCTGTCCCTCACTTTATCGACCTGGATCTAATGCTGGAGGCCTTGAGGTAGGTGAGGGAGGTCCTCTCCCGGAGACAGGCAGGAGGAGACAACCTTGTCGTGTAGCAGGGGCGCCTCTCTATTAAGAATCATCACCCACTGCCCCCTCTTCCTCCTCCTCTCTCACCTCCTGCTCTTGCCCTTACCCTGATGAATTATCTCCTTCCAGGGCCTCACTGTCCTCAAGGTCTACAGCTCTCTGAGAACCATGTTATGGAAAGCTGAGCAGACTACCACAATGACAGAGACTCTTGCAGGAGGGTATTGGAGGGCACCATCTGACGGGTCCAGGCACTGGAATTGCATCATCAGAAGTCCAAAGACCTGCTCAATTGTTGGGACTCTGTCTGGAGTTCCTGCAGAGGGGTGAGTAGTCATGTCTTCAAGGGATATCCCTTGTTCCCTAGGATCCATCCACGCACTTTGGGAGGGCTGGAGTGAAGAACTGAGGCAGTCTGGACTGCCGGAGGATGAAGGAGTCATGGCAGTTGCCAAGAAACGGGCACACACATGAAGGAAGCTCTTCTTGTGGTCACAGAACAGCTGAACATTGAGAAAGTGGAAGCCCTTCCTGTTGATGAATCTGAGTGCCTGATTGCGAGTGTATTGATGGCCACATGGGTGCAATCAATGATGCCCTGCACCTGGGGGATCCAGCAATGGCAGCAATACCATTGCCCTTTGTCCCCCCGAGGCCATGTCTGTCATGAAATGACTGTGCTGCCCAGCTCTGGCAAAGAGGGCATCAGTGACCAGGGAGATTCAATAGTTTGCAGCCGTTTCAAGATGCCACTGAGGTCCACAGCAGAACCTTGGAAGGAGCCAGAAGTGAAGAGGTTCAAGTGCACAATGGCTTTAATGGCTACTTACAGGGAATGGCAATCAGTGCTGTGTGGTGTGAGGTCTTCAGTGATGAGGGCACAGATCTCTGTGACCATCTGGCTGGAGAGTCACAGTCTCCTGTAGCACTGGGTCTCAGTCTTCTCCAGGTAGCTCCATCTTCGACAGTAGATCCTGTATTGAGGGTATAGTTTAGTTTAGTTTAGAGATACAGCACTGAAACAGGCCCTTCGGCCCACCGAGTCTGTGCAGACCATCAACCACCCATTTATACTAATTCTACACCAATTCCATATTCCTACCACATCCCCACCTGTCCCTATATTTCCCTACCACCTACCTATACTAGGGGTAATTGCTAATGGCCAATTTACCTATCAACCTGCAAGTCTTTGGCATGTGGGAGGAAACCGGAGCACTCGGAGGAAACCCACGCAGACACAGGGAGAACTTGCAAATTCCAGACAGGCAGTACCCAGAATTGAACCCGGGTCGCTGAAGCTGTGAGGCTGCGGTGCTAACCACTGCGCCACTGTGCCCCTCTTTCCTCTCCTGTGCCCTCCTGATGCCAAAGGTTCTGCCCTTCCTGCAGAGATTGTTGTCTCTCATCACCACTGGACCCAAAATCTGACAATCGTGCCCCCTTGCCAGCTGCAGCCTTCCTTTTGGACAGGTGGCCGCCCAATTGTGATTGGAAGTCTTGCCACTGCTCTTCTGCCCTCATGATGCCAGGCTGGTTATGACTCCATTCGATGCCTCAGCACTGAGTGCTCATGCTCCCTGCCACCCACACAGCACCAAGGGCCCCTCCTTACCAAGTGCCAAGTCGCTCTTTGCCCCACTAACCCTCTTATGGGGATGGGGTATTGCACTAGGGCAGCCATGACTGACTCCCCACACCTTTACCCGCCTCCTTTCAGTTGATCTGCAACAGAAAGTGTGTGTAATCTGTATGCCCCTTTAAAAATTCCACTCTTCAACTTTAACAAGCTATTAATGAGTTTTTAAACTGCTTGAATTGGCCTCAGTTGCAAGGACAGCAGGATTCCTGTCCTGCCCTCAGCTCGCCCTGGTTAACATTGTCGGCTCTTGGAAGTGTCCTGTAAGTGACACGCCACACAATGCCACTATTTTTGGAGACTCCTCGCCTCCGTTCCCACCCTCCGGGACCCAAAAATTCAGCCCATTTACTCTGTTTTTCAATCCACAGATGCAGCCTGACCTGCTGAGTCTTTCCAGCACTTTCTGTTTTTATTCATTATATAAAGCATCTGAACGTCCCAATTAGATATGCATTTTATTAATATATGTGTATATAACCTGAGCCTCTCTGTTGGTTCCCACTTCCATTCTTGGGTATCTATTATACTACATATAAAACATTTGAGCCTCTCAATCAGATCCCAACATGAAACTCACCCATTATGCTGTACATAAACCACCTGATTCCTTGATTAAATTCAGCCTGCAACTCCTAGGTGTCCATAATTTTATATTGAAATCAATTGAACTGCTTTATTAAATTGCAGAATATAATATTTTCCAGGTCTCTTGAGATAAAATACCAATTGTTAATCAGCTACAAGATTTCAACAAGCTAAGACCGTGATTCACAGAAACTGCAATCACATTGTGGCTTTTTGGGAAAGCTAGCCAAAAAATGGGATGTCATCCAGCGAGTGAACCTTGGGGATATAAGCAATTTTTTATTGTGTGTGTTAGGGCAGTGGGGATAAAAAATAATAATTAATGAAGAACCAGGACTAATATTTTGACAGTGGTTGCAAGTCATTATTACATGGTCAGAAGAGTGTTATGAAGGTGCTTCTATTTTATTTAGTTTTTTGTTGAGGATTCGTGTGTTAGAATTGTGGAGATGGATTCAATGGAGAACTGAAGTAATTCCATAGGTGTTGGACATTGTTTTTTAAAAGAGGCCACCGAAAAACAACCTTTACTGGAAATCGCATGCCTTAAGCTCAATAAACAACAGAAACTTTGGTGACTTGGGGGAGATGTTTACTGAGAAATGACATGTCACGATTTATGAGGGTCAGGAGTTGGTTTTGCTTCTGAGATGTTGTTTTTGTTCAATTGTGGTGTGGACTGTGTTTGAAAGCAGTTAGAGATCAACCTGCCAAGAGAGAAGCACCCAGCTTGCCTCCTTCCTCTTGTCTCTGTGAAATGCTGTGTATAGAGTGTGTGGGAGCTAAAACCCCTGATGCTGTATTTCTCCTGAGAAGCTTAAAAAATCTGCTAAATTCATTCTCTATGCCGCCTGAAAAGAATACAAGCCTTTACAAAAACTCACACCTCTCTACTTTCTCTCCTTGCAGGAGGAGAGTGCGCACAACCCTGGAGAGAGACAGAGATCCAGGATTGGGAGGTTGGTGGTTGGGTAGCTTTCAGTTACATGCACCTTTTCCACCACTGGCAATGTGTGCCCACCTGCTCCACTGGGAAGGAGGTGTAAACACAGGAAAAAGTATACAAACGCATTAAGGTTCCAGCTCAATGTCTCCACCGCCACCACTGGCCTGAAGGTGTGCACCCAGAGGAGAATGTCTGATGAAGCAAAATTTGCTCCAAACTCCGAGGAAATGCTTGCTCATTGGTTCACAGCAGCTTACAAGGAGACAGAACGACACTCCCATTGCAGAAACTTATTCCAGGAGCTGCAGATGCCAGCAACGACCTGGGAGAGCCTACGCCTCCTGAGGCACTGGTGCTCAAACCTGTTGAGAGAGTTGATCCTCTATCCGTAGACCCTGTGTTGGGGGTCTCGCCTCCTTCCAGCTGGATCTCGGTGTCCATCCCCTCTGCCCTGTGGAGGGCCATACAACTGAGGAAAAGGCAGTAATAAAAACAAGAAATGCTGGAACCACTCAGCAGGTCTGGCAGCATCTGTGGAAAGAGAAGCAGAGTTAACATTTCGGGTCAGTGACCCTTCTTCGGAAAGGCAGCTTGTGTTGCTCCTGCTGCTGCTGGTGTTGTTGGCAGTGGTGTAGCTTCTGCTCTTTCCCCTCATCAGAGGTGCAAGGTGCAGCTGCGTAAGCTGCTCCCATGCTGTGTTGAAAGCTGGCAGCAGGGATGTGCAGCTGACTGTGAATGAAGTGCGAGACAGGTGAAGTGCCTTCCAAGAAATTGGCAATCACCTGTCAAACAGTGAAAGCACTTTCTGAGAAGGAGTGCTGTGAGCAGCGGCCTCTCACCTGGCCATGGCTGGAGCTCTTAGTTTCATTGATCAAAGCCTTCCCAGCGGGTCAGTTTTACTGAAGAAACTCTTCCTGCTGTATACTCATCCCGGTGACTCTGGCGACTTGCTGACAGGTTCTGAAACAGACTCACTAGCTGGGAAATCCAGGAATCAGTGCTAAAGCACCTCATAACTGGCTTCTTAACAACCTAAACAAGCTTTTAATTGCCTACCTAACAAATTCAAGGGGGTTTCCCGCCCATCTTCATTGCCACCCCAGGGAAAGCCAGAAGAGGGCAGGATCATGACAGGATCCCGTCCCTATGTCACTTTCTGGGACTTTCCCACCCCCCTTGTGCCTGATTCCCCCCTCAGCCTGGGAAAATTCTGCCCTTTGTGCTTGGTATGGAGAAATGCCTCTAATGCCAGGCATAAACCTTATGAGCTGGAGCTATCAAGCACATAGCCAAAACAAGCTGACTGCATGTTCATGGACTCATTTAAGATGGATGATACTGGGCTGAAATTTTGGATGGCATTGCCTCTGCTATTCTTAATTTCAACATCTGTCCCTTTTATATCTTCCTGCAAGAGATCATCACACATAATAGGAGAGAGAAGATGTATACTGGAAGGGAACCTTCTAACTTGAGCTCATTGAGTCCATATGAGGCCATCCAAATTCTGTGGTCCGCGACAATGGAGGGGAAGTTGAAAAGTCTCCCTACATTTTCTCTAATTTTCTATCCCCTTCACAACTCCACAGCTCCATCACTATGGATCATTACATAGGCTTGAGTGAATTATTGATGTTTACCTGGAATATAATTTACACAGATAGGAGACATGGTTTTATGTTGTGTATATAAGGATAACATGGAACCATGCACTGCCATTTTCAATTGAGTTATTAGTTTTGCATGTACAGTAAAATTACAGAAGTTGCTATAAATGGGTTGAAATCACAATGTGTGATAACTGTAAAAACTGTAAACAATATTTTAACATGTTCATACCTCTGCTTCCAGTGATATAGCCCCACAAGTGATTTATTGTCAGCTTTACCCAGTGTGTACTGTTCCCTTGTGCCAAGGTGAAACAATCTCAAGGGTAAAAAGAACCTGTGAGCTTTAGAAATCTGTTTGTCCTTCCCCAACGCTGCAATTCTCAGTGAGATATTACACTTAGTGGCCAAGAGTAGACCCAACAAAGCCCATTATAATTGAGTTTGACAGGGACAAATGGGACTTGAACTCCAGATGTAGAAACAAGCATTTTATTTACTATCTAATCAGTTCACCATACTCAGCCAGCATGTTTACGACATCTCTTTAAAGCAGCACCATTTTTGTGAAACAGCACATGAGAAGCCTCTATTCACTCTTCCTCTTCCTCCGAAGGCACTGAGTCCACAAAGCATCAGTCACTCTTTGGTACCTCAGCCAAATTGCTGTTCTTATGGAAATGCTTTCCCATTGTAACGAGGGGATTAATTAAACTGTAGTAAAAACACCAATTGCTAGAAACAAGTCAGTCAGCATCTGTGAAGAGAATGGATGAGTTGGCATATTTTCTGTCTTTGTTTCAGATTTCCAGCAACGACAGTGCTTTGTTTTTTATTAATTCCACTGTGCTAGAAACACATGTAAATAACTTTCTAACTGTAATTTGCAGACATAATTGGCACTTTGTGGAACTGTGTGGATTGTGATTTTTAACGCCACAATGCAATGCACCAACCTTGCTCAGATGCAATAAGATTTAATGAAGGGTGTTTAAGGCAGTGGTTCAACCAAAGAAAAAAATAGGTTGTTGATTTTCACGGATGTGATATAAAGAGATGGATTTTATCATATTTCACAGCTTTTACGAAAATAGTTTACTCACAATGCTGCATCTTATTGAATTTTCAGAGATTTGGCTAATCAGAATCAGAGAACTGTTATAGCGCAGAAGGAGGCCATTCAGCCCATCGTGTCCACACTGGCTCTCTGAAAGAGCAATTCACCTAGTGCTATTCCCATGCCTTCTTTCAATAACCCTGCACATTCTTCCTTTTCATAAAACAGTCTAATTCCCTTTTGAATGCTTCAATTGAACCTACCTTCACCACACTCTCAGGCAGTGCATTCCAGACCTGAACCACTCGCTGTGTGAAAATGTCTTTCCTCTTGTCGCTTTATTTATTTTATTTATTTATAGATACAGCACTGAAACAGGCCCTTCGGCCCACCAAGTCAGTGCCGACCATCAACCACTAATTTATACTAATCCTACATTAATCCCATTTTCCTACCACATCCCCACCTTTCCTCAATTCCCCGACCACCTACCTACACTAGGGGCAATTTATAATGGCCAATTTACCTATCTACCTGCAAGTCTTTGGCTGTGGGAGGAAACCGGAGCACCCGGCGAAAGCCCACGCGGTCACAGGGAGAACTTGCAAACTCCACACAGGCAGTACCCAGGTCGCTGGAGCTGTGAGGCTGTGATGCTAACCACTGCGCCACTGTGCTGCCCCTTTTTTTTTTTAAAAGCAACAACTTACATTATTTTATATTGTCTCTCCATGTTCTTCCTACCAACATGAGTCACTTCACATTTCACTGCATTGAACTTCATCTGCCACCTATCTACCCATTCCACCAACTTATCTATGTCTTTTTGCAGTTCAACACTATCCGCCTCACAGTTCATAATGCTTCCAAGTTTCGTATCATCTGCAAACTTTGAAATTGTGCCCTGTACACAAAGGTCTAGGTCATTAATATATATCAGGAAAAGCAAGGGTCTCAACACTGACCCCTGGGGAATTCCACTACAAACCTTCCTCCAGCTCGAAAAATATCTATTAACCACTACCCTCTGTTTCCTGTCACTCAGCCAATTTCGTAACCATTTGTACCCTACATTTTATTCATGAGCTATAACTTTGCTCTCAAGTCTGTTGTGTGGCACTGTATCAAACACCTTTTGAAAGTCCATATACACCACATCAACTGCATTGCCCTCATCAACCCTCTCTGTTACCGCCTCAAAACACTTCAGCAAGTTAGTTAAGCATGATTTTCCCTCAAGAAATTGATGCTGGCTTTCCTTAATTAACCCGCATTTGTCCATGTGACTATTAATTTTGTCTCAAATTATTTTTTCTAGACGTTTTCCCACCACTGAAATTAAACTGACTGGCCTGTAGTTGCTGGGCTGATCTTTACACCCGTTTTGAACAAGGGTGTAACGTTTGCAATTCTCCACTCCTCTGGCACCAATCCTGAGTCTAAGGAAAACTGAAAAATTATGACCAGTGCCTCCGCAATTTCCACCCTCACTTCCCTTAGCATCCTTGAATGCATCTCATTTGGTCCTGGTGCTTTATCCACTTTAAGTACAGACAGCCTATCTAATATTCCCTCTTTATCAATTTTAAACCCTTCTAGTGTCTGAATTACCTCCTCTATCACCATTGCCTGGGTTGCATCTTCTTCCTTGATGCAAAGTATTCATTTAATACCTCAGTTATGCCCTCTGCCTCCATACATAAATCTCCTTTATGGTCCCTAATCAGCCCAACTCTTCTTTTTACCACTCTTTTACAATTGTTTTGAAGGTGCTTCTATTTTTTTTTGAGGATTCGTGTGTTAGAATTGTGAAGATGGATTCATTGGAGAACTGAAGCAATTACATAGATGTTGGACTTTGTTTTTTTTTAAAGGCCACTGGAAGGAGACTTGAGATCTTATTTGAAAACAACCTTTACTGAAAGTGACATGTTTTAAGCTCAATAAACAACAGCAACCTTGGTGAGTTGGGGGAGATGTTTACAGAGAAGTGAGATCTCACAAGTTATGAGGGTCAGGAGGGTCTGTTTTGCTGTTTGGTTTTGCTTCTGAGATATTGTTTTGGTTCAGTTGTGGTGTGGACTGTGTTTTGAAATCAGTTGGAGATCAACCTGCCAAGAGAGAACCACCCAGCTTGCCTGTTTCCCCTAATCTCTGTGAAATGCCACATTTCTCTTGAGGAGTTCCTGGAAAACTTACCAGATTAATTCTCCATGCCACCTGAAAAGAACTGCTCCAGGAAGGATCCCAGTGACCTGTTTACATGTATTCAGATGCCAGACTGTATGCCATTTTTAGGACACAACATATCTCATCCATTTTCTTCAAGAATTAACAAGTACTTAACCAAAGTATATTTTTTTGTTTTTATTTGTAAAAGAGCTCTGCAGAGAAAATATTTTTATTTTTCAGTTAACCAGTGTGCATGTGTGTGAAGGGCTAAGGTAAAAAGGGAACTTTCATTTTTCAATCTGTGTGTTAATGCTTTGCTGCATTACTGTATAAGTCTTGTTTTATAATAAACTGATAATTTTGTTGTTTATTAAAGAAATCTGGTTGGTTTATTTTA
Organism: Heterodontus francisci; assembly: GCF_036365525.1. Taxonomy (NCBI): domain Eukaryota; kingdom Metazoa; phylum Chordata; class Chondrichthyes; order Heterodontiformes; family Heterodontidae; genus Heterodontus; species Heterodontus francisci. The sequence continues at coordinate 46,889,898 of NC_090375.1, forward strand.
TTCAGAGATAAAGAGTAGAGTATATGATTGACCATATCGATAACTGGGTAAGCATTTAAATATATATTGTGAACTGTGGAGAAGTGGAACTAGAAAAGTTGAAATGCATTCATCCCATTTCGGTCATAACACTATGAATATGTCTATAGCAAACTTTGAGATTCCCTTTAATGTTAGCAGCCAGTTTCTTTTCATGCTCTCTCTTTGCTTCCTTTATTTTGTTTTTCACTTCCCCTCTGGACCTTCTATATTCAGCCTGGTTCTCAACAGTATTTTCTACCCAGCATCTGTCATAAGCACACTTTTTCTTCTTTATCTTAATCTCTACCTCTATTGTCATCCAGGGAGCTCTGGGTTTGTTTACCCTACCTTTCCCCTTTGAGGGAACATACCTTGACTGTGCCCAAACTATCTCTTCTTTGAAGTTAGTCCATTGTTCTGCTACCATTTTTCTGCCAACCTTTGACTCCAATTTATTCATCCCAACTCCATTCCTAACACATTGAAGTTGGCCTTCCCCCAGTTAATTATTTTTACTCCGGATTGTTCTTTGTCCTTTTCCATAGTCAGCCTAAACCTTATGATACAATGATCACTGTCCCCTAAATAATCTCCGACTGATACTTGATCCACGTGGCCCACATTCCCAAGAACCAAGTCTAGCAGTGCCTCCTTTCTCATTGGACTAGAAACATACTCCTGTAAAAAATATTCCTGAACACACCCTAGGAACTCTTGCCCCTCACTGCCCTTTACACCACTACTATCCCAGTCTATGTTTGAATAATTAAAGTCCACCATTATAACCAGCATATAATTTTTGCACTTCTCTAATTTCCTTGCAAATTTGTTCTTCCATGTCCTTCCCACTATTTGGTGGCCTATAGACAATACTGAGCCAGGTAACTGCTCCTTTTTTGTTCCTTAGCTCTAGCCATGTTGATTCTGTCCTCGACCTGTCTGTGACATCCTTGTCTGACCATGTCTGCAACTTGTCTGAATCTGATACATCATGGGAGAGCAAACAATTTGGTAAGATATAAGCAATAACAAAGGACCATCCAAAAATTTCAACAGCAGGAGGTAGTAGGATGTCCCTTCATATTATTCAGAAATTCAGGAATAGAATATCGCCAAAGGCTTGGTTATCTTCCATCTGGCCAAGTTTCTGTAAAGATTTCATGATTCATCTGATCTTCCAATATCCTTCAGAGTCCAACAACAAAAAAAAGCTTGTTCCAGCCCTAGATCTGTATGTAGTTCATTAAGGATCATGCTGCCATCTACATCTCTCATATTTGTGTTCTCAAGAGTGACCTCCCTTACTCTGAGGATCACTGAGGGATATTTTTACTCCTTCCCTTTGGGAATCAAGACCCATGTCATAAATACTTGATAGACAAGTGCTGACAATTTTTCGCATTGAAACTGGAGAATATCAAATAATAACCCTTATAATCCAATCACTCCGAGTGGATTGACGATGGGCTAGTGTCCGCTAGTCAAAATACAGTTATGAGCCATTTCATGTCCACTTGAGAGATCACAGAAGGTTTTAGTTTAACTCCTGTCACACACATAGGAAGTGAAATGATACAACAATCATGGACGAACTTTGAAGAGTTATGAAAAATGGACTTTGTCTTTAAAAAAATGAACTTTTATTTTAAAAAGTGAACAATGGTCCAAAAGGGCTGCTGAAGAGAAAGAGGATTGGCCTTTTGTGTATTCAAACTGTCTGACAAAGATAAAGGACAAATCTCAAAGCTAAAAGGTGTTAATGGAACCCATTTTGCACTTATCCTAAAACATTCCAGAATGACATGTCTTCTTCCGAAACAAAGGAGGTGTGCCACGTCCTGGGCTATTGTGCAATCACCATGAGGAAGAAACCAGATTGTGGCCTAACAGGAGGTGAGAGATAATAGCTTTTCCTTTAAAAAAAAGAGACAGCCAGAGAGAGAGGGAGAGAGACTCACCCAGGAGATAAGCAACATCTAACGGCTTGCATTTCCAGCAAGTCAGAAAGCATATGCCCTGCTGAAAAAATCCAACATCTACTTTATACAAAGAACAAAGAACAAAGAAAATTACAGCACAGGAACAGGCCCTTCGGCCCTCCAAGCCTGCGCCGATCCAGATCCTCTATCTAAACATGTCGCCTATTTTCTAAGGGTCTGTATCTCTTTTCTTCCTGCCCATTCATGTATCTGTCTAGATACATCTTAAAAGACGCCATCGTGCCCGCATCTACCACCTCCGCTGGCAACGCGTTCCAGGCACCCACCACCCTCTGCGTAAAGAACTTTCCACGCATATCCCCCCTAAACTTTTCCCCTTTCACTTTGAACTCGTGTCCCCTTGTAATTGAATCCCCCATTCTGGGAAAAAGCTTCTTGCTATCCACTCTGTCTATACCTCTCATGATTTTGTACACCTCAATCAGGTCCCCCCTCAACCTCCGTCTTTCTAATGAAAATAATCCTAATCTACTCAACCTCTCTTCATAGCTAGCGCCCTCCATACCAGGCAACATCCTGGTGAACCTCCTCTGCACCCTCTCCAAAGCATCCACATCCTTTTGGTAATGTGGCGACCAGAACTGCACGCAGTATTCCAAATGTGGCCGAACCAAAGTCCTATACAACTGTAACATGACCTGCCAACTCTTGTACTCAATACCCCGTCCGATGAAGGAAAGCATGCCGTATGCCTTCTTGATCACTCTATTTACCTGCGTTGCCACCTTCAGGGAACAGTGGACCTGAACACCCAAATCTCTCTGTACATCAATTTTCCCCAGGACTTTTCCATTTATTGTATAGTTCACTCTTGAATTGGATCTTCCAAAATACATCACCTCACATTTGCCCTGATTGAACTCCATCTGCCATTTCTCTGCCCAACTCTCCAATCTATCTATATTCTACTGTATTCTCTGACAGTCCCCTTCACTATCTGCTACTCCACCAATCTTAGTGTCGTCTGCAAACTTGCTAATCAGTCCACCTATACTTTCCTCCAAATCATTAATGTATATCACAAACAACAGTGGTCCCAGCACGGATCCCTGTGGAACACCACTGGTCACAAGTCTCCATTTTGAGAAACTCCCTTCTACTGCTACTCTCTGTCTCCTGTTGCCCAGCCAGTTCTTTATCCATCTAGCTAGTACACCTTGGACCCCATGCGCCTTCACTTTCTCCATCAGCCTACCATGGGGAACCTTATCAAACGCCTTACTGAAGTCCATGTATATGACATCGACAGCCCTTCCCTCATCAATCAACTTTGTCACTTCCTCAAAGAATTCTATTAAGTTGGTAAGACATGACCTTCCCTGCACAAAACCATGTTGCCTATCACTGATAAGCCCATTTTCTTCCAAATGGGAATAGATCCTATCCCTCAGTATCTTCTCCAGCAGCTTCCCTACCACTGACGTCAGGCTCACCGGTCTATAATTACCTGGATTATCCCTGCTACCCTTCTTAAACAAGGGGACAACATTAGCAATTCTCCAGTCCTCCGGGACCTCACCCGTGTTTAAGGATGCTGCAAAGATATCTGTTAAGGCGCCAGCTATTTCCTCTCTCGCTTCCCTCAGTAACCTGGGATAGATCCCATCCGGATCTGGGGACTTGTCCACCTTAATGCCCTTTAGAATACCCAACACTTCCTCCCTCCTTATGCCGACTTGACCTGGAGTAATCAAGCATCTGTCCCTAACCTCAACATCCGTCATGTCCCTCTCCTCGGTGAATACCGATGCAAAGTACTCGTTTAAAATCTCACCCATTTTCTCTGACTCCACGCATAACTTTCCGCCTTTGTCCTTGAGTGGGCCAATCCTTTCTCTAGTTACCCTCTTGCTCCTTATATATGAATAAAAGGCTTTGGGATTTTCTTTAACCCTGTTTGCAAAAGATATTTCATGACCCCTTTTAGCCCTCTTAATTCCTCGTTTCAGATTGATCCTACATTCCCGATATTCTTTCAAAGCTTCGTCTTTCATAAGCCGCCTAGACCTTATGTGTGCTTCCTTTTTCCTCTTAGCTAGTCTCACAATTTCACCTGTCATCCATGGTTCCCTTGCCATTTCTATCCCTCATTTTCACAGGAACATGTCTCTCCTGCACGCTAATCAACCTCTCTTTAAAAGCCTCCCACATATCACATGTGGATTTACCTTCAAACAGCTGCTCCCAATCTACATTCCCCAGCTCCTGCCGAATTTTGGTATAGTTGGCCTTCCCCCAATTTAGCACTCTTCCTTTAGGACCACTCTCATCTTTGTCCATGAGTATTTTAAAGCTTACGGAATTGTGATCACTATTCCCAAAGTAGTCCCCTACTGAAACTTCAAACACCTGGCCGGGCTCATTCCCCAACACCAGGTCCAGTATGGCCCCTTCCCGAGTTGGACTATTTGCATACTGCTCTAGAAAACCCTCCTGGATGCTCCTTACAAATTCTGCTCCATCTAGACCTCTAACACTAAGTGAATCCCAGTCAATGTTGGGAAAATTAAAATCTCCTATCACCACCACCCTGTTGCTCCTACATCTTTCCATAATCTGTTTACATATTTGTACCTCTATCTCACGCTCGCTGTTGGGAGGCCTGTAGTACAGCCCCAACATTGTTACCGCACCCTTCCTATTTCTGAGTTCTGTCCATATTGCTTCACTGCTCGAGTCCTCCATAGTGCCCTCCTCCAGCACAGCTGTGATATCCTCTTTGACCAGTAATGCAACTCCTCCACCCCTTTTACCTCCCTCTCTATCCCGCCTGAAGCATCGATATCCTGGGATATTTAGTTGCCAATCATGCCCTTCCCTCAACCAAGTCTCAGTAATAGCAATAACATCATACTCCCAGGTACTAATCCAAGCCCTAAGTTCATCTGCCTTACCTACTACACTTCTTGCATTAAAACAAATGTACCTCAGACCACCAGTCCCTTTACATTCATCATCTGCTCCCTGCCTGCTCTTCCCCTTAGTCACACTGACTTCATTATCTAGTTCCTTACAGGCTTTTGTTACTACCTCCTTACTGTCAACTGACCTCCTCAATTGGTTCCCATCCCCCTGGCACATTAGTTTAAACCCTCCCCAACAGCGTTAGCAAAAGCACCCCCAAGGACATTGGTTCCAGTCCGGCCCAGGTGTAGACCGTCCAATTTGTAATAGTCCCACCTCCCCCAGAACCGGTCCCAATGTCCCAAAAATCTGAACCCCTCCTTCCTGCACCATCTCTCAAGCCACGCATTCATCCTGACTATTCTTTCATTTTTACTCTGACTATCACGTGGCACTGGTAGCAATCCTGAGATTACTACCTCTGAGGTCCTACTTTTTAACTTGGCTCCTAACTCCCTAAACTCTGCTTGTAGGATCTCATCCCGTTTTTTACCTATATCATTGGTGCCTATGTGCACAACGACAACTGGCTGTTCACCCTCCCCCTTCAGAATGTTCTGCAGCCGATCTGAGACATCCCTGACCCGTGCACTTGGGAGGCAACATACCATTCGGGAGTCTCGTTTTCGACCACAGAACCGCCTATCTACTCCCCTTACAATCGAATCCCCTACGACTATAGCCCTTCCACTCTTTTTCCCGCCCTTCTGAACAGCAGAGCCAGCCACGGTGCCATGAACCTGGCTACTGCTGCCTTCTCCTGGTGAGCCATCTCCCTCAACAGTATCCAAAACGGTATACTTGTTTTGGAGGGAGATGACCGCAGGGGACTCCTGCGCTGCCTTCCTGCTCTTTCTCTGCCTTTTGGTCACCCATTCCCTTTCTCCCTCAGCAATCCTAATCTGCGGTGTGACCAATTCACTAAACGTGCTATCCACGACCTTTATACAGCAGTAACAGGTAGAAGTAACCCACCATCTTCAACAAAACCTTCGATCATGATAGTAATCTACAATCATCGGAGGCCTGCATCCATCTGGAACTTGATTCTCAAGAGAATTCAACAGATATATCGTAACCTTTCCCCCCACTAAAAAGCACCTTCCTTTTTCCCTTCTCTATGTGTGTGTGTGCGTGCGTGTGTGTATGAGTGAATGCATGAGTGGATGTAATTACGACAATTCTGGGATAAGGCGTATTGATCAATGAACAGTTGTCTTTCTGATTTAAAATCTACAAGAAAACCTGTCACTGTCCGTTTATTTGAAAAAAAATATAACATCAAGGGGCTAAACTTTAACACAAATACACTTGCTGCGGTCAGGTGGGGAGTTGAACAGTGGATACCACCCATGTCACGTCACGTTGTTGTAACACTGCTCATCCAAAAGACCGCATATCCAATAGAGTTGCACTCTCTCAGTAGTACCTAGATTATGTGATCTAATGTCTGAAGTGGCATATGAACTCATAATTTCATGACTCAGAGGAGAGGAGAGAGGTACTCACTGAAACACAGCTGATATACTGCCTCCCATGTAGGCCAGCCAGAAATAAAGCTGGAAACTAGAGCTTTTGCATTTTTATCTGTTGGTGTTCATTGCTGTTTAATCTGCAGCACCCATCCCCCTCTCCCCACCCCCATTCCCAAGTAAATGGAGTTCATTTCACACCACTAGGGTTGCAAGAATACTACAGAGAAACTTCTGTAGCTGTTAACTGAGATGCTTTGGCTCCTGTAGCAAATTAAAGAGTTGGAACTCTGCTTGCAAAGCTACTGTGGTGTCATGATTATGTTACTGGACCAGTTAATCCAGAGTAAGTGAATTCCAAACTCCACGATGGTAGATGGAGGATCTGAATTCAGTTTTTAAAAAAACCTGATACCAGTACAAGTGGCCATGAATCTGTCAGATTGTCATAAGAACCCAGCTGGTTTGTTAATTTCCTTTGAGGATTGAAACCTGTTGTCATTACTGACCTAGCTCATTTATCAGATTGACAACTTTGGTCAGGTACATTCCTGAAGGTTTTATCACATGGTCTCCTGCCTCCAACTGCCTCACTGTCACTCTGCCGCCATTGGTCACCTGACCAGTCCATTCTTTTTTTTATTCATTCATGGGATGTGGGTGTGACTGGCTGTGCCAGCATTTATTGCCCATCCCTAATTGCCCTTGAGAAGGTGGTGGTGAGCTGCCTTCTTGAACCACTGCAGTCCATGTGAGGTAGGTACACCCACAGTGCTGTTAGGAAGGGAGTTCCAGGATTTTGACCCAGCCACAGTGAAGGAACGGCGATATAGTTCCAAGTGAGGATGGTGTGTGACTTGGACGGGAACTTGCAGGTGGTGATGTTCCCATGCACCTGCTGCTCTTGTCCTTCGAGGTGGTAAAGGTCACAGGTTTGGAAGGTGCTGTCTAAGGAGCCTTGGTGCGTTGCTGCAGTGCATCTTGTAGATGGTACACATTGCTGCCACTGTGCGTCGGTGGTGGAGGGAGTGAATGCTTATGGATGGTGTGCCAATCAAGCGGGCTGCTTTATTCTGGATGGTGTCGAGCTTCTTGAGTGTTGTTGGAGCTGCACTCATCCAGGCAAGTGGAGAGTATTCCATCACACTCCTGACTTGTGCCTTGTAGATGGTGGACAGGCTTTGGGGAGTCAGGAGGTGAGTTACTCGCAGCAGGATTCCTAGCCTCTGACCTGCTCTTGTAGCCACGGTATTTATATGGCTACTCTAGTTCAGTTTCTGGTCAATGATAGCTCCTAGGATGTTGATAGTGGGGGATTCAGCAATGGTAATGCCATTGAATGTCAATGGGAGATGGTTAGATTCTCTCTTGTTGGAGATGGTCATTGCCTGGCACTTGTGTGGTGAAATGTTACTTGCCACTTGTTAGCCCAAGCCTGGATATTGTCCAGGTCTTGCTGCATTTCTACACGGATTACTTCAGTATCTGAGGAGTCGCGAATGGTGCTGAACATTGTGCAATCATCAGCGAGCATCCCCACTTCTGACCTTATGTTTGAAAGAAGGTCATTGATGAAACAGCTGAAGTTGGTTGGACCTAGGACACTACCCTGAGGAACTCCTGCAGTGATGTCTTGGAGCTCAGATGATTGACCTCCAACAACCACAGCCATCTTCTTTTACGCTAGGTACAAATCCAACCAGCAGACAGTTTTCCCCCTGATTCCCATTGACTCCAGTTTTGCTGGGGCTCCTTGATGCCATACCTGGTCAAATGCTGCCTTGATGTCAAGGGCAGCCACTCTCACCTCACCTCTTGAGTTCTGCTCTTTTGTCCATGTTTGAACCAAGGCTGTAATGAGGTCAGGAGTTGAGTGGCCCTGGCGGAACCCAAACTAAGCATCACTGAGAGAAGCAAGTGCTGCTTGATGGCACTGTTGATAACGCCTTCCATCATTTTACTGATGATTGAGAGTAGACTGATGGTGCGGTAATTGGCTGAGGTGGACTTGTCCTGCTATTTGTGTACAGGACACACATGGGCAATTTTCCACCATGCAGGGTAGATGCCAGTGTTGCAGCTATACTGGAACAGCTTGGCTAGGGGCGCGGCAGGTTCTGGAGCACAGGTCTTCAGTACTATTGCCAGAATATTGTCAGGGGGCCAAGATAGATCATCAACTTCTGGCTGAAGATTGTTGCAAATGCTTCTGCCTTATCTTTCGCACTGACATTCTGGGCTCCCTCATCATTGAGGATGGGGATATTGTGGAGCCTCCTCCTCCAGTTAGTTGTTTAATTGTCCACCACCATTCACGACTGGATGTGGCAGGACTGTAGAGCTTAGATTTGATCCGTTGGTTATGGGATCGCTTAGCTCTGTCTATTGCATGCTGCTTATGCAGTTTGGCATGCAAGTAGTCCTGGGTTGTAGCTTCATTTTGAGGTATGCCTGGTGCTGCTCTTGGCATGCCATCCTGCACTCTTCGTTGAACCAGGGATGGTCTCCTGGCTTGATGGTAATGGTAGAGTGGGGGATATGCTGGGCTATGAGGTTACAGATTGTGGTTGAGTATAACTCTGCTGCTGCTGATGGTCCATAGTGCCTCATGAATGCCCAGTTTTGCATTACTAGATCTGTTCGCAATTTATCCCATTTAGCACGGTGGTCGTGCCACACAACACAATGGACGGTATCCTCAATATGAAGGCGGGACTTCATCTCCAGAAGGACTGTGCGGTGGTCACTCCTAGCAATACATACATGGACAGAAGCATCTGCAGCAGGCAGATTGGTGAGGACAAGGTCAAGTATGTTTTTCCATCATGTTGCTTCCCTCACCACCTGCCGCAGATCCAGTCTCGCAGCTATGTCCTTTAGTACTCAGCCAGCTCGGTCTGTAGTGGTGCTACCAAGCCACTCTTGGTGATGAACATTGAAGTCCCCCACCCAGTGTACATTTTGTGCCCTTGCCAACCTCAGTGCTTCCTCCAAGTGATGTTCAACGTGGAGGAGTACTGACTCATCAGCTGAGGGTGGGCAGTAGGTGGTAATCAGTAGAAGGTTCCCTTGCCTATGTTTGACCTGATGCCATGAGACTTCATGGGGTCCGGAGTCGATTTTGAGGACTTCCAGGGCAACTCCCTCCCTACTGTAGACCACTGTCCCACCACCTCTGCTGGGTCTGTCCTGCCGGTGGGACAGGACATACCCAGGGATAGTGATTGCAGAGTCTGGGACATTGTTAAGGTATGATTCCATGAGTGTGACTATGTCAGGCTATTGCTTGAATAGTCTGTGGGACAGCTCTCCCAACCTTGGCACAAGCCCCCAGATGTTAGTAAGGAGGACTTTGCAGGGTCGACAGGGCTGGGTTTGCCGTTGTCGTTTCCAGTGCCTAGGTCGATGCCGGATGGTCCGTCCGGCTTCATTCCTTTTTATTGACTTCGTAGCGGTTAGGTACAACTGAGTGGCTTGCTAGACCATTTCAGAGGGCATGTAAGAGTTAACCACATTGCTGTGGGTCTGGAGTCACATGTAGGCCAGACCAGGTAAGGACAGCAGATTTCCTTTCCTAAAGGACATTAGTGAACCAGCATAATCCTTATGCTAAACAGTCTTCCACAGTAATTGGAAAGGAAACACTCTCCATTACCTGACTGGATGGTTCTTGACTGTCGGCCCAGCAGCCTTTTTACCTATCTCCAAATTTATTATCATTAAAAAAAGATGTATTCAAAAAAATGAAAAAAAAAACATACTTTTTCTTTTTAAAGCCCCTACAATTTTCTCCGGGGTTGCTCACAGCAATATCCTGGCGATAAATCTTTAATTCCTGGAGACGCTAAAGAGTTGGAAACCAAAACAATATGTGACTACAGTCCCTCATCAACATGGTTGACCCTTAAGTGCCCTCTGAAGTGGCCTAGCAAGCCACTCAGTTGTATCAAACTGTTACAAAGGATAACACTGCAGCAATTCAAGGAGAAAGCCCACCACCACCTTTTCAGGGCAACTAGGGGCGTGCATTAAATGTGGGCCTTGCCGGTGATGTTCACATCTTGAGAACAAATTTTTAAAAGTGGTCTGTTCAGATTTGTACTCAGCTCTACAGATCAGAAAGATCCTATGTCCATTCCTAATCACTACTGATCTCAGCCATGGCAATGGCATAATCATAGCAGACTACAATTAGTCTCCATGAAACTGGGCCAGACATAGGAAAAGATATCAGTGGGAATGTCTATTTCTCCAGTGAAATCTGCTGGAAATTGGGTACAGGTCTATACCAAAATTAAGCTCAACTGTAATGCCTCTCTACTCATGGTGGAATAGCCGGTAGACATCCGATGCCGAGGCTCACCTGAGAAGAGCGACTGAGCTTTGATACCCAACATGGATCAGACCTTCAGGTGGAAGGAGGGAGGAACTTGGGCAGACAGAGAAATAGTTATTCAGTATGGATCTTTGGCACATCACCGCCAAGGGTTGCAAAGCATTAAAAATCAATCCTAACTGAAAGTTAAATAATTAAGGATTTATTAATATAATGAATGCATTCTTTGTTTATCATGGAAAAAGTCGGTGTTAAAATTGCTAGCTGCAGTTCATTTTTAGTTCTGATGTTTTTGGGTTTAAAGTCTGTTGTCTCCGCTCTGTCTGCTAATGACTCTCTGGCAGTCCCAGGACAATACCGGTCCTGGATCAGTCCATGGGCCTTGCATTCTCTTCTCTCTGTTTAGTCCATTAACATTGATTATTTGGAAATGCCGCAGTGTCCCAGCGAGTTGCAGAGGATCTGCTTAATTGTGTTCAGCAATAACACTGGGCTTGTTAATGCAGGAGGAGGTAAATTAATAGCGTACTTGCAGTGACAAAAGCGCCACTTTCTATTGTTAATGTATTTACTATTGATATGACGAGATAACACAGTTTTACTTAACACAAAACATTATTTCTCACAGGGTGCATAAATTTATGAGCTATTTTGACACCAGAGGGGAAGGATCAGCACTGAACAGAAATAACATTGGGTCATTTGTTATGATGTTGTCTGAGTCCTTGTAGACGTTCCCTAACTTCAACAAATGTCAATGTTTCATATTGGTCTGTGTACTTAATTTATTGATATTCCATTCATAATCAGTAACTGCCAAAGTTTCAATTAGACAAGCAGTTCCAAGCAGCTAGAGCATGTAAGAATTAGATTAGAATTAGAATTAGAATTAGAACATTACAGCGCAGTACAGGCCCTTCGGCCCTCGATGTTGCGCCGACCATCTGACCTACACTATTCCATTTTCATCCATATGTCTATCCAATGACCACTTAAATGCCCTTAAAGTTGGCGAGTCTACTACTGTTGCAGGCAGGGCGTTCCACGCCCCTACTACTCTCTGCGTAAAGAAACTACCTCTGACATCTGTCCTATATCTTTCACCCCTCAACTTAAAGCTATGTCCCCTCGTGTTTGCCATCATCATCCGAGGAAAAAGACTCTCACTATCCACCCTATCTAACCCTCTGATTATCTTGTATGTCTCTATTAAGTCACCTCTCCTCCTCCTTCTCTCTAACGACAACAACCCCAAGTCCCTCAGCCTTTCCTCGTAAGACCTTCCCTCCATACCAGGCAACATCCTAGTAAATCTCCTCTGCACCCTTTCCAAAGCTTCCACATCCTTCCTATAATGCGGTGACCAGAACTGCACGCAATACTCAAGGTGCGGCCTCACCAGAGTTTTGTACAGCTGCAAGATGAGGTTCTGTTAGCGTAGGCTAAGCTGCTGTATATTATGGGGTGAGTTTCCATGGAAATGTTGCTGTCTACCGGGTTTATCTGGAGTTGTACTCGGCCCTGTTGGACTGGGTCGGCCCGGACCTGCTGGAAGTATACGAGAGTATGCTCCTGGCCGGCAGCATGTCAGAATCCATGAGGAAAGGCATCGTCACCCTCATTTACAAGCGGAAGGGGGAGAGGGCAGAAATCAGAAATTGGCAGCCCATCTCACTGCTTAATGTTGACTACAAGATTCTGTCCAAAGTCAAAGCCAGTCGAGTCAAGTCTGCTCTGGAGTTGGTGATCCACCCCGATCAGACCTGAACTGTACCCGGCAGGAAGATCTCTGATAGTCTCGCGCTACTCAGGGATACGATCGCCTACGTGCGGGACAGGAGGGTGGACACCTGCCTCATCAGCCTGGACCAGGAGAAGGCTTTTGACAGGATATTGCACACCTACATGATGGATGTGCTCTCCAAAATGGGGTTTGGGGAGAGAATCTGCAATTGGATCAAACTGCCCTACATAAACATCAGTAGAGCAGTCTCAATCAATGGGTGGGAATCGGAAAGTTTCCCGATCCAATCTGGAGTCAGACAGGGCTGTCCTCTCTCCTCGGTCTTGTTTGTTTGCTGTATTGAACCCTTTGCTGAGTCTATTAGGAAGGATGCGAGCATAAGAGGGGTGACAATCCCAGGCAGCGGAGGCACTCAGGTTAAAACCTCCCTGTACATGGATGACGTCGCCGTCTTCTGTTCGGATCCGCTGTCTGTGCGCAGACTGATGAACATCTGCGACCGGTTCGAACTGGCCTCGGGAGCCAAAGTTAACCACGGCAAGAGCGAGGCCATGTTCTTTGGGAACTGGGCTGACCAATCCTTTGTCCCCTTCACCGTCAGGTCAGACTACCTGAAGGTGCTGGGGATATGGTTCAGAAGGGCCGGGGCGTGCACCAAAACCTGGGAGGAGCGTGTAGCCAAGGTACAACAAAAGTTGAGCATGTGGGGGCAGCGATCTCTCTCCATTGTGGGTAAGAACCTGGTCATCAGGTGCGAGGCGCTCACGTTGTTGCTGTACATGGCGCAGGTCTGGCCCATACCCCACTCCTGCCCTGTGGCGGTCACCCGAGCCATTTTCCGCTTCATCTGGGGATCTAAAATGGACCGGGTCCGGAGGGACACGATGTTCAAATCTCTGGATAAGGGCAGGAAAAATGTATCCAACGTGGCCCTCATCCTGAGGACCACCTTTGTGTGCAGCTGCATCAAGCTCTGTGTAGACCTCCAGTACGCAAACTCCAAGTGTCACTACGTGCTGAGGTTCTAACTGTCCCCGGTGTTGCGAAGGATGGGCCTGGTCACATTGCCGCAGAACGCTCCATGCAGTTGGATTGTGCCGTACCAGCTATCCTTCGTGGAGCAGTTACTGTGGGAAAACACCTTTGACCACCGGTCCATCAGGCAATGGTCTGCACGGAATGTCCTCAAGGCCCTACGGGAAAAGGAGACGGGGGATCCTGTCGGATGGTTCCCCGAGCAGACCGCCAAAGTGATTTGGCAGAATGCCTCATCACCAGAACTTTCAAACAAGCACCAAGATGTAGCTTGGCTGGTGGTGAGAAGGGCCCTCCATGTCAGATCCTTCCTGCACGCCCGAAATCTCGCCCCCTCCGCGCAATACCCCCGCGGTGGCTGTGGTGGGGAAGAGACGGTTGCCCACCTCCTCCTGGAATGTGTCTTTGCAAAGCAGGTGTGGAAAGAGATGCAGTGGTTTTTGTCGAGGTTCATCACAAGAAGCTCTGTAACACAGGAGTCTGTGCTCTGCGGGCTGTTCCCAGGGACGCTCACCAAGACAAACATCAACTGCTGCTGGAGGACTATCAATTCGGTGAAAGACGCCCTTTGGTCTGCCCGAAACTTGCTGGTCTTCCAGCGCAAAGAGTTGTCCACGACCGAATGTTGCAGACTGGCAACAGGCGGGATAGAGAGGGAGGTAAATGCTTCAGGCAGGATAGAGAGGGAGGTAAAAGGGGTGGAGGAGTTGCATTACTGGTCAAAGAGGATATCACAGCTGTGCTGAAGGAGGGCACGATGGAGGACTCAAGCAGTGAGGCAATATGGGCAGAACTCAGAAATAGGAAGGGTGCGGTAACAATGTTGGGGCTGTACTACAGGCCTCCCAACAGCGAGCGTGAGATAGAGGTACAAATATGTAAACAGATTATGGAAAGATGTAGAAGCAACAGGGTGGTGGTGATAGGAGATTTTAATTTTCCCAACATTGACTGGGATTCACTTAGTGTTAGAGGTCTAGATGGAGCAGAATTTGTAAGGAGCATCCAGGAGGGTTTTCTAGAGCAGTATGTAAATAGTCCAACTCGGGAAGTGGCCATACTGGACCTGGTGTTAGGGAATGAGCCCGGCCAGGTGGTTGAAGTTTCAGTAGGGGACTACTTTGGGAATAGTGATCACAATTCCGTAAGTTTTAGAGTACTCATGGACAAAGACGAGAGTGGTCCTAAAGGAAGAGTGCTAAATTGGGGGAAGGCCAACTATACCAAAATTCAGCAGGAGCTGGGGAATGTAGATTGGGAGCAGCTGTTTGAAGGTAAATCCGCATTTGATATGTGGGAGGCTTTTAAAGAGAGGTTGATTAGCGTGCAGGAGAGACATGTTCCTGTGAAAATGAGGGATAGAAATGGCAAGATTAGGGAACCATGGATGACAGGTGAAATTGTGAGACTAGCTAAGAGAAAAAAGGAAGCATACATAAGGTCTAGGAGGCTGAAGAAAGACGAAGCTTTGAAAGAATATCGGGAATGTAGGACCAATCTGAAACGAGGAATTAAGACGGCTAAAAGGGGTCATGAAATATCTTTAGTTAACAGGGTTAAGGAAAATCCCAAAGCCTTTTATTCCTATATAAGGAGCAAGAGGGTAACTAGAGACAGGATTGGCCCACTCAAGGACAAAGGCGGAAAGTTATGCGTGGAGTCAGAGAAAATGGGTGAGATTTTAAACGAGTACTTTGCATCGGTATTCACCGAGGAGAGGGACATGACGGATGTTGAGGTTAGGGACAGATGTTTGATTACTCCAGGTCAAGTCGGCATAAGGATGGAGGAAGTGTTGGGTATTCTAAAAGGCATTAAGGTGGACAAGTCCCCAGGTCTGGATGGGATCTATCCCAGGTTACTGAGGGAAGCAAGAGAGGAAATAGCTGGGGCCTTAACAGATATCTTTGCAGCATCCTTAAACACGGGTGAGGTCCCGGAGGACTGGAGAATTGCTAATGTATTCCCCTTGTTTAAGAAGGGTAGCAGGGAAAAACCAGGTAATTATAGACCGGTGAGCCTGACGTCAGTGGTAGGGAAGCTGCTGGAGAAGATACTGAGGGATAGGATCTATTCCCATTTGGAAGAAAATGAGCTTATCAGTGATAGGCAACATGGTTTTGTGCAGGGAAGGTCATGTCTTACCAACTTAATAGAATTCTTTGAGGAAGTGACAAAGTTGATTGATGAGGGAAGGGCTGTAGATGTCATATACATGGACTTCAGTAAGGCGTTTGATAAGGTTCCCCATGGTAGGCTGATGGAGAAAGTGAAGGCGCATGGGATCCAGGGTGTACTAGCTAGATGGATAAAGAACTGGCTGGGCAACAGGAGACAGAGAGTAGCAGTGGAAGGGAGTTTCTCAAAATGGAGACGTGTGACCAGTGGTGTTCCACAGGGATCCGTGCTGGGACCACTGTTGTTTGTGATATACATAAATGATTTGGAGGAAAGTATAGGTGGTCTGATTAGCAGGTTTGCAGACGACACTAAGATTGGTGGAGTAGCAGATAGTGAAGGGGACTGTCTGAGAATACAGCAGAATATAGATAGATTGGAGAGTTGGGCAGAGAAATGGCAGATGGAGTTCAATCAGGGCAAATGCGAGGTGATGCATTTTGGAAGATCCAATTCAAGAGTGAACTATACAGTAAATGGAAAAGTCCTGGGGAAAATTGATGTACAGAGAGATTTGGGTGTTCAGGTCCATTGTTCCCTGAAGGTGGCAACGCAGCTCAATAGAGTGGTCAAAAAGGCATACGGCATGCTTTCCTTCATCGGACGGAGTATTGAGTACAAGAGTTGGCAGGTCATGTTACAGTTGTATAGGACTTTGGTTCGGCCACATTTGGAATACTGCGTGCAGTTCTGGTCGCCACATTACCAAAAGGATGTAGATGCTTTGGAGAGGGTGCAGAGGAGGTTCACCAGGATGTTGCCTGGTATGGAGGGCGCTAGCTATGAAGAGAGGTTGAGTAGATTAGGATTATTTTCATTAGAAAGACGGAGGTTGAGGGGGGACCTGATTGAGGTGTACAAAATCATGAGAGGTATAGACAGGTTGGATACAAGAAGCTTTTTCCCAGAGTGGGGGATTCAATTACTAGGGGTCACGAGTTCAAAGTGAGAGGGGAAAAGTTTAGGGGGGATATGCGTGGAAAGTTCTTTACGCAGAGGGTGGTGGGTGCCTGGAATGCGTTGCCAGCGGAGGTGGTAGATGCGGGCACGATAGCGTCTTTTAAGATGTATCTAGACAGATACATGAATGGGCAGGAAGCAAGGAGATACAGACCCTCAGAAAATAGGCGACATGTTTAGATAGAGGATCTGGATCGGCGCAGGCTTGGAGGGCCAAAGGGCCTGTTCCTGTGCTGTAATTTTCTTTGTTTCTTTGTTTCTGGCACATTCCAAGGTCCAGGACTACGTGCTGAGGGACGCACTAAAGCTTGGGGCAGCCGCAGCAAAGGCTCAATGGGGAAAGACCACAGTGTAAGGTCCCCCCACAAAGCTGAACTGAGGGGCTGGATCCATGGGAAACCCCTCGAACTGTATCGGAGAAATTTTGTGTGCTGTAAATGTAAAAATGTATATGGCATGACAATGAAATGGAAGGGTTGTGAGGCAACTCGTGATTGTATGGAAGGAAACTGATCACCTTTGCACTGTTTGTATTTTTTGACTTGATGCTGTTTTAAACTGTTTGGGAATGTAATTTTTACAGATTTTTATGAATGAAGTATATTTTGGGGGGAAAAAAATCTGGAGTTTCCACTCACTTTGTGCCAAAGTTAAGGGAGACAATTGAGAACCCCACTTTCCCACTGAGAAAATTCTAGGTGCATGTTTTTCACACCTGAATAATGTTATTCAATTTTTATTCAAAGAACGCCCAAAACAAGTTCAGAATAAGAATCGTATTTCCCTTTTTAGTTGAATTCTCTTTTGAAAATGCTCACTCTAGTGGGGTAAATTTTCACGGATGATGGCAATCCCTGGTACATTGGTCAAGTGGCCAATATAAATGTGTGAGCAATGACTGCAAATGTTCACAGACTATGGCTCTGAGATCAAATCACAGTCAAGCTCAATCATCATTCAACACCCACATAAAGACAGCTCCAATAGGGGTCACTAGGTAACAGTCAGAAACTGGAATGTTGGCTGATTTTCCTCGACTTAATTCACTGAAACAGTGATGAACTGTTCGTGCTCCAATTGAGATCAACTAATTTAGTTCAGACAAGGCACAGGATTTGGAATTGTTTTCAAATCCCTCATCCTTGTTTACAAATCCCTCCATGACCTCACTGCTCCCTATCCATGTAATTTCCTTCAGCCCTACAACACTCCAGGATATCTGCACTCCGCCAATTTGGCCTCTTAAGCATTCAGATTTTAATCGTTCCACTGTTGGCTGCCATGCCTTCAGCTAGCAAAGTCCGATTCGCTGGAATTCCTGCCATAAACCTCTTCCCTACCTCTCCTTTCTCCTTTAGATGTTTCTTAAAACCAACCACCTTGACTAAACCTGCCATAATATCTCCTTATGTGGCTCAGTCTCACATTTGTTTGATAATGCTCCTTTGAAGCACCTTGAAATGTTATACTATGTTAGAGATGCTATATAAATACAAGTTGTTGTTGTTGGAACCTTTATGGTACGATAACACTGCTATATATAACACTCTGTGTATCACACATTTATATGTGCTGTATATCTGTTATGTTGTCCGTCTCTGCCCCTGTCCCAGCCCATCTGCTACTGAAGCCCTCATCCATGCTTTTGTTAGCTTCAGATTCGAATATTAGCTGCTCTCCTGGCCGGCCTTCTACCTTCCATCCTCCGTAAACTTCAGCTCATCCAAAATTCTGCTGCTCATAACTTGCACCAAGTCCCGTTAATCCATGTG
The DNA here is from genome assembly GCF_036365525.1 of Heterodontus francisci. Classification (NCBI taxonomy): domain Eukaryota; kingdom Metazoa; phylum Chordata; class Chondrichthyes; order Heterodontiformes; family Heterodontidae; genus Heterodontus; species Heterodontus francisci. The sequence goes on from NC_090375.1 coordinate 46,908,320, forward strand.
CTTACTGACCATTATGGGCTCTCAGCCTGGTAACGCCTCAAATTTCAAATGTAAAATGATGCATTTCTTCTGCAATCCAATCCAATTTTTGCAGGAGGAATTTACATAAAACATAACCAACTGCATTAATATTAGACGCATTTGCTTAGCTGTATTGCAGCATTCTCTCCGAATCTTTGTCTAGGTTTCCAATTATAAGGCAAAGAAACCAGCACAAACAGGCATTCTTAGGTTTAAAGAAGAAAATTTGGAATTTATTAAACTTAAACTGTAATTCGGTTGATGCCTACGGATACATGACACACCCACACTAATATGCATACGCGATACACACATGCAAATAGAGACAGAAAAGAGCAGAAGAAATAAAGTGAAAAAGTTCGAGGCAATATCTGAAGCGTTTTTGTTATGGGTCTTCAAACTCACTGTGGAGTTCTTGATTGTAGGTAGTTCTTGCTTTTCCTACAGCGAACAAGGCTTAAGAAGAATACTGGGCCCCAACGAAAAGCAAGATCTACCTATAATCAAGGAGTGTACAGTGAGCCCCTTTCTCACCTGGTCATGATAATATGATCAGTACGTATCATGCTTTGAATTAAGAAGTATCTGTTTCCAAAGCTTGCCAAAGATCAGCAGAGTTGAAGAGGCAGGAGAGGGAAAAAAAATTGGCGGAATCTTTTTGGGAAAATGGAAAAGATGCTATGGCCTGAAGAGGTGAGAGCATTGGCAGAAGGTTTTGGCCGGGTATGGAGTGGAAGGGGAACCGGTGGGCTCACAATGGGAGAAAGTATGGGAAGAATGTTTTAGGTGGAGGGGATGAGAACCAGCAGGCCTGGGACAGAGTGGAGGAAATAGCCAACAGAAACCTGTAGAGAAGTGAATGGTCAGGCACTGAAGGGCGCATTGGCAGAAAGTTTAGGGTAAGGATGCTGGGCTCACAGATCTACAACAAAAGAGTGGTACACAGGAGGGAGGGACCAACTTGCTTCGAGCTGCAGGATCTTCAGCCACATAGGGATTAGGCACCAGACTGAGAAAAACAGGAATGGGACAACAGACTGAGGTGGAATGGAGTGAGAAGCAGAGTGGTGGGGTGAGACTGAACGGGGGAGAAAGAAAACTGAAGTTAAGAGAAAAGGGGACTAAGGGGGAAACATGGCAAAGCAGGACTGGAAATTAGAAAGAAGTGGAGGAAACAGGGGAAAAGAGGAAGTGGTAAAATGGAGCACTGGATATGATTGCACAAGTGATCGGACACAATAGCAGGAAACCAAACAGGGACACAGAGGTGAAAAAGACAGAAGAAAGAGAGAACAGGAAACAGAAAGGCAAAACAGAAAAAGTGGCAAATTGAGAAACTAAACAACCAGCTCAAGCACAATAGAAGCAGAAATACTGAGACTGTGCCCTACAATTTACAATGGGCAGTTCCACAGAGGAGCTGCTAATATGCATTATATTAAAAGTATGTGATTTTTTAACTGTCAAGTGGGAAGGTGAACTAAATGCATAAACAGAGAGTTAATACAACAAGAAACTTGGGCACTGCTGCAGTTGTGATGTTCAGTATGTGGAATGTTTCAAGGAAGGAGTGATTCACTCAAACCGTCTACTTTGCTGTGAATTTATAAGTGATCCTGATAGTTAGTTACCCTTTATCAGATTCATCATTTGTCTAAGGTTGTAAAATTTTCATAATCATTCTGATGCTGCCTTATTCACTGGCTTGATAATATTGCAGAAACCAAAAATCATTGATTTCTCCTCTTAATCTGTGAAATACTGGAAAATCTTTGCAGCTTTCAAAGCCAGTCACATCTTTTCCTTCACATGCAGTGATCCACATCCCTCATCTGAAATCTGGACTCATCAAACTGTCTGTTATACAGATTTGTCAAGTATCCAGGCTGATGGCATCTCTGTCCAGCCACCTAATCACTGCCACATTTTTTTTCAGCCTGTAATTCAAATCCCTCCTTAACAACTACTGCATATAAATTATTAAAATAATGGCTCTCTGATTTCAAAGGGGCTATCTTTTCTTCGGGTTCAAATTCAATCTATGCATAAATCATCTGTACCTCTCAATGAGATTGAATTGAAGTGGTCTCGGCTGATGTTAATGAAGCTCAAAATGAGGTTAATAGCCTTACTGCCCTGATAACACATAGCCAGCTCTGAAACACCCACCTGATTCAGGTAATAGACCCTTTTAATAAAGAAATTGGGCTCCTATGATTTAAAAAGGGGCCCTGTTTGCATTTAAGGATAGGAACTATGTCAGCACTGATCCATTCCAGCGGCCCTGTAAAGATAAGTCTCAAATTATTTTTGTGGGCCCCAGAAGTTCAAGAGTGTTCTTCTGGGGCCATTAAGGATAATCTGGCCTGCTGCAGCCCTAGGTTCCACCCTACCACCCTCCAGGGTCATAATTCCCCCATGTCACTTGGACCATAGGAACAGGAATAAGCCATTCAGCCCTTCTAGCCTGTTCCGCCATTCAATTAGATTACGATTGATCTGCACCTCAACTCCAAATCATTTGCTCCATATCCCTTGATACCATTACCCAATCAAAATTATCCTCTTATCAATCTCAGGACTCGCATTTGTAGGTCCCTCCACACCTACCTCGACATGTCAGAGCAGACATATAAGGAGACAGAGAAGAGGGGACAGTAAATGATAGCCTTGCCAGTGACACCCACATCCCATGAATGAATTTAAAAAGTCCTCAATGCCTCTATTTCACCAGAATGATACCAGCGTTGAGGTGGGGTTCATTTCTGCAGAGAGACTACAGAAGCTGGGATTGTTCTGCTTAGAGCAGAGAAGGTTAAGAGGAGATTTAATAGAGATGCTCAAAATTATGGAAGGTTTTCAAAGAGTAACTAAGGAGAGACAGTTACCAATGGCAGTTGGGTCAATCACTAGAGGACAGAGATTTAAGATAATTGGCAAAAGAACCAGAGGAAAGAGGATTTTTTTTATGCAGTGAGTTTTTGTGACCTGGAATACATTGCCTGAAAGGGTGGTGGAAGCAGATAAAGTAGTAACTTTTAAAAGGGAATTGGATAAATATTTGTAAAGGAAACATTTGCAGGACTGTGAGGAGAGAGGAGGGTCATGGGACTAGTTTTATGCTGTGAAATGCTATGATTCAAAGTCACTGCCAAGTCAATGGAAAGGAACAAAAGCAAAATACTGTGGATGCAGGAAATCTGAAATAAAAACAGGAAATGCTGGAAATGCTCAGCAGGTCTGGCAGCATCTGTGCAGAGAGAAACAGAGTTAACGTTTCAGGTCTGTGACCTTTCATCAGAACCAAAATGGAAAGGAAATTGGGCAGGGCAAATAACAGGTGGCCAATCTACTGCCACCTATTTTGCACTCCTGCCAAACTAAAATTTACCCCCTTGGTCTCTTATGCTTCTAACTAATCCAGCCATAGGTGAATGAAGTGATGAGTCTGACTGAACATTGTTACGACCAGGTGAGCAATGTATCTAGGGGCCGCTTACTATCTTCACCTGGTCTTATTGTAACAGGGTTTAATTTTAAACACACTGTGTTTTGAGCTCCCCTTTTGTAAATCCTTGTTCACAACTTTCCAATGATAAGGCAAAGAAATGAGTGCAAACAGGCTTTCTTTGGTTTAAAGAAGAAAGATGAAATTTATTAAACCTTAAACTTAAACTCTAATACGGTTCACACCTACGGATATATGACGTGCCCACGCTAGCATGCACACGTGATACACACATGCAAATAGGGACAGAAAAGAGAAGAAAAGATAAGTAGAACAGTTTGAGGCAATAACTTGTTACTGTTTCTCGAGTTCGCTGTAGTCCTGGATTGAAGATATGGTCTTGCGTTCCGTTGGGGCCCAGTATTCTTCGTAAACCTTGTTCACGTAGGAGAATTTTCTCTCTTTCTGAGTTTACATGTCTTCACAAGATTCAGTTCTGTGGGAAAGAGATGGAGGCAGGCAGACAGACAGGAGAAGAGGTAATTCTTGCTTCAGTTCCAGGAGAGATTTTTACTCCATGAGCACACAGCTTTGTTTCAGTTCAAATCCTGCTTTCTCCAATTTAAAACTCTCAGTTCAAAACCCTGCAACAGCCAGTCAGTCATGTAACTAAAGCTGGTCTGACCATTTCTGTGTATTGGGGGAGCAACTACTGGGTCCCCATTGTTTCAACATTGTCTGGTACTATGCAAATGCCCTTCCAGTCAGGGCTTGCAATTTTAAGTTTTTGTTCATGTGGCGAAATAATGTGTGCTTCAGTCTTGGCAGGTGGGGGTTTGCCTAACAATATTGTTATGCCCCTTAATGTACCTGCTGCAAATTTGAGAATTACCTATTTCTTGGCCCTTCCCTTCCAACTCTACACTGAATGGTTAGAACTCTGCCTCCTGAGATTCCATGTTACTCAACAAAGCTTGCAGCTGTTTTTCAACAACCAAAGTATGGTTAGGATTTCTCAAATAGAACTCTAGCTTTAATCAGCAGGAGCTGCTAATATCCACCTGTCACATCACACTTGTAAAAAGGATCTTTTTATTCAATGTGAGGCCATCCTGAAACTGTCATTCCCAATGAAAACTGATCAGATTGATCCAGAATTTAAAAAGGTTGTGAACATACATGCGAATATATGAATTAGGAATTAATTAATTAAACATGTTGTGTCCAGATAGTACCTTTGTTGACAGGCGAAATGCACAGTCCAGGCTAAAATAATGAAGAAAGACTCTCTGTACCTCAGCATACTTCTAACAAAGCAACTTGGTATGCGTTTTGTGCATAATTTCATACTTTATATACAAAAAAAAAGGCTAGGAATCCTGTAGCAAGTAACTCACCTCCTGACTCCCCAAAGCCTGTCCATTATCTACAAGGCACAAGTCAGGAGTGTGATGGAATACTCTCCGCTTGCTTGGTTGGGTGCAGCTCCAACAACACTTAAGTAGCTCAACACCATCCAGGACAAAGCAGCCCGCTTGATTGGCACCCCATTCACAAACATTCATTCCCTCCACCACCAACGCACAGTGGCAGCAGTGTGTACCATCTACAAGATGTACTGCAGCAATGCACCAAGGCTCCTTAGACAGCATCTTCCAAACCCAAGACCTCTACCAACTAGAAGGACAAGGGCAGCAAATGCATGGGAACACCACCACCTGCAAGTTCCCGTCCAAGTCACACACCATCATGACTTGGAACTATATCGCCATTCCTTCACTGTCGCTGGGTCAAAATCCTGGAACTCCCTTCTGTGGGTGTACCTACCTCACATAGACTGCAGCGGTTCAAGAAGGCAGTTCACCACCACCTTCACAAGGGCAATTATGGATGGGCAATAAATGCTGGCCTAGTGATGCCCACATCCCATGAATAAAAAAAAATCCTTAGCCATTGCATACCCAAAAATCCGAGATGCACTTAAGTTAGTTTGTCCCGTTGCCTGTGGTTTTAATCATTATGTAAAGGGCATCCCAGGGAATAGAACCCTCAAAGCACATTAATAGAACTTACTTTCTCTCTTTCTTAGTGTGAAATAAAGACCGTAATATTTACACAAAGGCGCATTTGGAGCAGAAATACGGGTTTCCCAGATGTCCTGCAGATATTAAGAAATAAAAGGGGCAAAGGAGAAGGATACTGCCAGTGATGCAGCAGCCTGATCTAAGAGGCTTCCTCTCTAGCGAGTTGTCTGGGGATGTCCATTAGGTGTCTACAGCTCACCGGTTCAATGATAGGAAGGTGTAAAGCCCACATTTACGTGGACCTTGTGTCTTTCCATTCAGGAGCAGGGATAGATTTCGATGCAGACCATCTGTCCTCTATCAGTCCTTTTTATTCTGAAATGGTCCCAGTTATTTAAGAAGGTCTTTACTTTTCTTTACTCAGAGAGTAGTAGGGGCGTGGAACGCCCTGCCTGCAACAGTAGTAGACTCGCCAACTTTAAGGACATTTAAGTGGTCATTGGATAGACATATGGATGAAAATGGAATAGTGTAGGTCAGATGGTTTCACAGGTCGGCGCAACATCGAGGGCCGAAGGGCCTGTACTGCGCTGTGATGTTCTAATTCTAAAAAAGGTAATATTATTGTTTTCACATCATGCTGTTAGCCACTCTTTAAGTCCTCAGTTTTCTTGGTGAACTTCCTTTCCCAAACGCAAGAAGTATGCCAGACGATATTACTTTGCATCAGTGTCTTTGAGTCTGAAAGCAGTCCTCATGAAAATAACTATTGAGATCACTATATTATTCCTCCCTATACTTTATCTCCATGTAGACTGCCACCAGTAAAGCCTGCCTTATGCATTTTAGTGCCCTTTCAAACCTTTCCCCAGTATGTATTGTTCTGGCTCCAGTTGGACAACTCATCACCCCATTGGCTTCACACCAAGTACTTCCTGGAGTGAAGTATCCTCTACAAATACAATCTCTCTGACTTGAAACTGCACCTAGTCCAAAATTTGAAGGAAGGGTGTGACTTTTGTCTATGACCTTGCTTGAAAGCAGGCTATATCTTCAAATTATAACTGAGTCACTTAGGAGTAAAATTAAGAAGCTGAGTAGTGGCAGAGAGCCAAATGGCCTCCTTCTGAGCAATAAGTCTTTCAATGCTTCTAGGTTCTAACTGGAAATTGTCCTCAGAAGGTTGTGGATACTGGTTCAATTGAACTTTTCAATACTGAGCTCCTGACCTCATTACAGCTTTGATTCAAACGTGGACAAAAGAGCTGAACTCAAGAGGTGAGGTGAGAGTGACTGCTCTTCACATCAAGGCAGCATTTGACTGAGTATGCCATCAAGGAGTCCTAGTAAAACTGGAGTCAATGGGAATCAGCGGGAAAATCACCCACTGGTTGGAGTCATACCTAGCACGAAGGAAGATCCTAGGGAATGAAGCTGCACAAGTGGTAGAAGTGCCAGTGGGGGAGCATTTCGGGGATAGTGACCATAACCCTATAAGATTTAAAGTAGGTATGGAAAAGGAATAAGATGGACCAGAAATAAAGGTACTGAATTGGGGGAAGGCCAATTTCAATATGATAAAACAGAATCTGGCCAAAGTGGACTGGGAGCAGCTACTTGTAGGAAAGTCTACATCACATCAGTCATTCAAAGAGAAAATTGTGAGAGTTCAGAGCCAACATGTACCCGTTAAGGTGAAGGGTAGGACCAACAGGCCCAGGGAACCCTGGATGTCAAGGGATATAGTGGATTGGATCAGGGAACAAAAGGAGGCTTATGGCAGATCCCAAGCGTTGAAAACAGCGGAGACCCTAGAGGAGTATAGAAAGTGTAGGGTGGCACTTAAAAAAGTAATTAGGACAGTGAAGAGGGGCATGAAAAAACACTGGCGGGCAAGATAAAGAAAAATCATAAGGCGATTTATAAGTAGATTAACGGAAAGAGGATAACCAGGCGAAGAGTAAGGCCCATTAGGGACCAAAGTGGCAATCTGTGTGTGGAGCCGGAGGATGTAGGTGAGGGTTTAAATGATTGCTTTTCATCCGTGTTCACTATGGAGAAGGACGATATAGGTGTAGAGGTCAGGGAGGGGGGTTGTGATATTCTTAAACATATTAACATTGAAAGGGAGGAAGTATTAGCTGTTTTAGTGGGCTTAAAAGTGCATAAATCCTCAGGCCCAGATGAGATGTATCCCAGGCTGTTATGTGAGGCAAGGGAGGAGATAGCAGGAGCTTTGACACAAATATTCAAATCCTCTCTGGCCACAGGAGAGGTACCAGAGGACTGGAGGACATTATTCAGGAAGGGTAGCAGGGATAAACCAGGTAATTACAGGTCGGTGAGTCTAACATCAGTGGTTGGGAAAATATTGGAAAAAAATTCAGAGGGACAGGATTAATCTCCACTTAAAGAGGCAGGGATTAATCAGGGATAGTCAGCAGGGCTTTGTCAGGGGGAGATTGGGTCTAACTAACTTGATTGAATTTTTCGAGGAGGTGACTAGATGTGTCGATGAGGGTAAAGTAGATGTAGTATACATGGATTTCAGTAAGGCTATTGATAAGGTCCCACATGGGAGATTGGTTAAGAAGGTAAGAGCCCATGGGATCCAGGGCAATTTGGCAAATTGGATCAAAAATTGGCTTAATGGCAGGAGGCAGAGGGTAATGGTCGAGGGCTGTTTTTGCGATTGGAAGCCTGTGATCAGTGGTGTACCACAGGGATCGGTGCTGGGACCCTTGCTGTTTGTAGTTTACATTAATGATTTAGATGTGAAAATAGGAGTTATGATCAGTAAGTTCGCAGATGACATGAAAATTGGTGGTGTTGTAAATAGTGAGGAGGAAATCCTTAGATTACAGGGAGATATAGATGGACTGGTAAGATGGGCAGAGCAGTGGCAAATGGAATTTAATCCTGAGAAGTGTGAGGTGATGCATTTTGGGAGGACTAACAAGGCAAGGGAATATACAATGGACGGCAGAACCCTAGGAAGTACAGAAGGTCAGAGGCACCTTGGTGTACTTGTCCGTAGATCACCGAAGGCAGCAGCACAGGTAGATAAGATGGTTAGGAAAGCATATGGGAGACTTGCCTTTATTAGCCGAGGCATAGAATATAAGAGCAGGGAGGTTATGATGGAGCTGTATAAAATGCTAGTTAGGCCACAGCTGGAGTACTGTGTACAGTTCTGGTCACCACACTATAGGAAGGATGTGATTGCACTGGAGAGGGTGCAGAGGAGATACACCAGAATGTTGCCTGGGCTGGAGCATTTCAGCCATGAAGAGAGACTGAAAAGGCTGGGGTTGTTTTCCTTGGAGCAGAGAAGGCTGAGGGGGGACATGATTGAGGTGTACAAGATTATGAGGGACATTGAAAGGTTAGATAGGAAGAAACTTTTTCCCTTAGCGGAGGGATCAAGAAACAGGGGGCATATATTTAGGGTAAGGGGCAGGATGTTTAGAGGGGATTTGAGGAAAAGAATTTTCACCCAGCGGGTGGTTGGAATCTGGAACGCACTGCCTAAAGAGGTGGTGGAGGCAGGAACCCTCACAACATTAAAGAAGTATTTAGATGAGCACTTGAGATGCCATAGCATACAAGGCTACGGGCCAAGTGCAGGAATATGGGATTAGAATAATTGGGTGCTGGATGGCCGGCACAGACACGATGGGCCGAAGGGCCTGTTTCTATGCTGTATAACTCTATGACTCTATAACGCTGGCTGTGGTTGTTGGAGGTCAATTCTGCGTTTCTGAGAATCATCCCAGTCCCAGGATATCACTGCATGAGTTCCTCAGGGTAGTGTCCTAGGCCCAACCATCTTCAGCTGCTTCATTAATGACCTTCCCTCCATCATAATGTCAGAAGAGCGGATATTCGTTGATGATTGCACAATGTTCAGCACCATTCGCAACTTCTCAGATACTGAAGCAGCCTGTGTCCATATGCAGTAAGACCTGGACACCATTCAGGCCTCGGCTGATATTAGGCAAGTTACATTCACACCACACAAGTGCCAGGCAATGACCATCTCCAACAAGACAGAATCCAACGATCTCCCCTCGATATATAATGGCATTAGCATCTCTGAATCCCCCACTGCCAACTTCCTGGGGGTTTCCATTGATCAGAAACTGAACTGAACAAGCCATATAAATACCATGGCTATAAGAACAGGTCAGAGGCTGGGATTTGTGCAGCGAGTAACTCACCTCCTGACTCGGCAAAGTCTGTCCACCATCTACAAAGCACAAGTCAGAAGTGTGATGGGATACTCTCCACTTGCCTGGTTGAGTGCAGCTCCAATAACACTCAAGAAGCTCAGCACATCCAGGACAAAACAGCCCATTTGATTGGCACCCCATCAATCACCTTCAACATTCATGCCCTCCACCACCGACGCACAGTGGCAGCAGTGTGCACCATCTACAATATGCACTGCAGCAATGCACCAAGGCTCCTTCAACAATACCTTCCAACCAGCGACTTCTAACAGCTGGAAGGTCAGGGGAAACAGATGCATGGGGACACCGCCAGCTGCAAGTTCCACTCCAAGCCACACACCATCCTGACTTGGAACTATATTGCCATTCCTTCACTCTCACTGGGTCAAAATCCCGGAACTCCCTTCCTAACAGCACTGTACTGCAGCAGTTCAAGAATGGCTCACCACCATCTTCTCAATGGCAATTAGGGATGGGCAATAAACGTTGGCCTAGTCAGTGATGTCCACATCCTCTACATTTAGTCATTTGGTAGTACAGAACTTGAGTATTGCTGAAAAGAGACATTTTGTCAAAGCTTAACATCTTGCACTCATCAGGACAATTCTCAAGAATACCAATGTAAGGAAAGCAACAAATTTATACTGTATGAGAAGAGACTGCTGATTGGTTGGCAAGTGGACTCTGGTAGAGGCGTTGCCATGGAGAATGCACCAGTTTATGGTGACTGACAGTTAACTGCAAGGCTTTATTGAATCACTACTTTCTGATTTACCTAATTTTCTCTTTTCAACCTTATCTTGGTCTTTCACTTCGATTTCTGAAACAAAGCAAGCTCTTGCACACTTGCTGTCAGCCAATAGTGCGAGAGGATGAGAAGTGGAGAATGGTCCATACCTATAATTCACAGAGTATACATTAGGCTGGCTTTTGTGGACGGGGCAGGGCTCCTGGCGCCGGGCCGAAACGACAGGGAGAACACCGGCTCAACCTTTTCGTGCCCTCCCGGAGCTACCTTTTGCTGTTTTGAAGGTTAAGTGTCCCGCACGGGATCCCCGTCCCTTTAAAGATGGGGATCCCACCTCCAAGAGCTGCTAGCCAATCACAGGGCCAACAGCCCAGCACTATCGGCAGCAACACCAAGGTACACCCACAGTGTAAGGGAGTTCCAGGATTTTGACCCAGCGACACTGAAGGAACGTCGATATAGTTCCAAGTCAGGATGGTGTGTGGCTTGTATGGGAACTTGCAGATGGTGGTGTTCCCATGTATTTGCTGCCCTTGTCTTTCTAGGTGGTAGAGGTCCTGGGTTTGGAAGGTGCTGCCTGAGTAGCCTTGGTGCATTGCTGCAGTGCATTTTGTAGATGGTACATACCACTGCCACTGTGCGTCGGTGGCGGAGGGAGTGAAGGTTTGTGGACAGGGAGCCAATCAAGCAGGCTGCTTTGTCCTGGATGGTGTCGAGCTTCTTAAGTGTTGTTGGAGCTGCACCCATCCAGGCAAGTGGAGACTATTTCATCACACTCCTGACTTGTGCCTTGTAGATGGTGGACAGGCTTTGGGGAGTCAAAAGGTGAGGTAGTCACCACATTATTCCTAGCCTCTGACCTGCGCTTCTAGCCACGGTATTTATATGGCTATTCCAGTTCAGTTTCTGGTCAATGGTAACGCCCAGGATGTTGATAGTGGGGGATTCAGCGATCAAAATGCCATTGAATATCAAGAGGAGATGGTTAGATTCTCTCTTGTTGGAGATGGCCATTGTCTGGCACTTGTGTGGCACAAATGTTACTTGCCATTTATCAGCCCAAGCCTGGATATTGTCCAGGTTTTGCTGCATTTCTACACAGACTGCTTCAGTATCTGAGGAATCGTGAATGGTGCTGAACATTGTGCAATCATCAGCGAACATTCCCACTTCTGACCTTATGATTGAAGGAAGGTCATTGATAAGCAGCTGAAGATGGTTGGGCCTAGGACACTACCCTGAGGAGCTCCTGCAGTGATGTCCTGGAGCTCAGATGATTGACCTGCAACAACCACAACCATCTTCCTTTGTGCTAGGTACAATTGCAACCATGCAAAGAGTTTTTCCCCTGATTCCCATTGACTTCAGTTTTGCTAGGGCTCATTGATGCCAAAGTCGGTCAAATGCTGCCTTAATGTCAAGGGCAGTCACTCTCACCTCACCTCTTCAGTTCAGCTCTTTTGTCCATCTTTGAACCAAGGCTGTAATGAGGTCAGGTGCTGAGTGGCCCTGGTGGAACCCAAACTGAGTATCACTGAGCAGGTTATTGCTGAGCAAGTGCCACTTGATAGCAATGTCAATGACACCTTCCATCACTTTACTGATGATTGAGAGCAGACTGATGGGGTGGTAATTGGCCGGGTTAGACTTGTCCTGCATTTTGTGTACAGTTCATACATGGGCAACTTTCCACATTGCTGGGTAGATGCCAATGTTGTAGCTGTACTGGAACAGCTTGGCTCAGGGAGCGGCAAGTTCTGGAGCACAGGTCTTCAGTACTGTTGCCGGAATGTAGTCAGGGCCTGTAGCCTTTGCAGTGTCCAGTGCCTTCAGTCATTTATTGATGTCACATGATGTGAATTGAATTGGCTGAAGACTGGTGTCTATGATGATGATGACTTCAGGAGGAGGCCGTGATGGATCATCCACTTGGCAGTTGAGGCTGAAGATTGTTGCAAAGGCTTCAGCCTTATCTTTCGCATTGATGTGCTGGGCTCCCCCATCATTGAGGATGGGGATTTTGTGGAGTCTCCTCTTCCTGTTAGTTGTTTAATTGCCAACAAAGGAGTGGCGGCCCCACCTCCCACCCCAAGCCGGCAGGGAGGGCGCCTCGTTTTATGACATGCCTCCCTGCGTAGTGGAGGCAGCCCCCTCCGCTGGTTAGAGCACAGCGATGGCGGGAAGAGATCCTTAAGTGGCCATTAATTGTCCACTTAAAGGCCTCAATCTCCCTCTGGGAAACCCATCATCAGCCTTTCCTGCCCTCAGCAAAATCACTTGGCGATGGGGCGGCGACGGACCCTCTGCCCCCTCCCCCCACCTCTGATCTCACCCCGGGGGGGCCCATTAAATCCAGCCCATTATTAACTGCATTTTGGGCAAAAAGAATCTAAAAATAATTTGTGCATGGTCATGATGTTGTTGCCATAGCCCCAAAGGACCATAGGTATCTCTCCTATTTGAGGAAGACAGTTGGTAATGTGTAGCTTGAGGGTCATCACTCCACAAGCATGGTACAAAGTGAGGAGACAGGTCTCCATGAATTACCACAACCAGTATGGGGATTGAACCTGTGCTGTTGTTGTGTTTTTGCATCACATGCTAGCTGTCTAGCTAACCAACCCCCATGGTCATGATGAAGGTTTAAAGAAATACGAATATGGAATGAATTGACCTCTGTGCTCATTCTTGGTTCGATTCTATCTGCGGAGAAGTGAATTAAGTTCAAATCAGGTCAAAATCGAGAGAAATCTTTTGTTGTAGCAGCCTTCTTAGAGTAGGAGTAATTCAATGAAGCAGTTTTGATCAGTTCCATGACAGGAAGAACTACAAAGGAGTATACAAACATCGCAATACCAGCAGCTATCCTACACTGATGACGGGTCACTGACCTGAAATGTTAAGTCTGCTTCTCTCTCCACAGATGCTGCCAGACCTGCTGAGTATTTCCAGCATTTCTTGTTTGTGATCCTACACTGAGTGATGGACATCCAACAAAACAGTTTCCCCAAGAATCAGTATGTCGTGGAGGAGTCCAAAACTAGATGTCATAAATATAATAGGCACCAATAAATCCAATAAGGAATTCAGGAGAACCATATTTATCCATAAGTGGTTAGAACGTGGAGCTCGCCACCCCATGGAGCCATTGAGATCAATAGCATGAATACATTGAAGGGGAAGCTGGATAAGTATAAGGAAGAAAGGAATCGAAGGATATGTTAAGGTGAGATGACGTATGGTGGAGGAGGCTCATGTGGAGCATAAACACGGAATGGACCAAGTGGCCAAATGGCCTGTTTCCCTGCTGTAAATTCTATATAATTCGATGTAATACTATCAAAAGTGGTCAGCTTTTTCAAAGATCTTTAATCAATGGTTTTCCTCTGAATTATTGAAAGACAGCGGACTCTGCAGAAACCCATTGCCCTTTCATCTAAATAATCCCGGCGGAGCAGCAGGAGAAGGTAGCGACTCCTCGGTGGGTGAGTGAAGGCATCAGGAGCTGTGTTTTAAAAGTAAGTACTTACTGTTTTACTTACTGTTTTCCTTGTCTTTGAGTTTCTTTTGGCGCCGGAGGAACCGGAAGCTGGTCGGCAGCGAGGACTCCTGGGTAGGTATTTTCCTTAAAGGTGCGGAGCTGAGTAAACCCGAGCCACTACACATGTAGTGTCTCCCACCCATCCTCCTCCTCTAACCTAATAATAACACCCTTTTTACCCTCCTCCTCTAACCAAAAAGGACTGAGCAGGTAAGCTATTTACTGTTTTTGTTAATATCTATAGTTGTACTTAACTAAGGGGTAATTGAATAAAAGAAATGGCAGCCAGTGTAGTGTATTGCTCCTCCTGCAGAATGTTCGAGGTGAGGGAAACCTCCGGTGGCCCTGCCGACTTCACCTGCTGGAAGTGCATCCGTCTCCAGCTCCTATCAGACCGTGTTAGGGAATTGGAGCTGGAGCTGGATGAACTGAGGATCATTCGGGAAGCTGAGGGGTTGATAGATAGAAGCTACACGGAGGTCGTTACTCCACAAATCAAAGGCAGCTGGGTAACAGTTAGAGGTGGGAAGAGGTCAGTGCAGGGATCTCCTGTGGTCGTTCCCCTCAACAACAAGTATACAGTTTTAGATACTGTTGGGGGGGACGGCCTATCGGGGGCAGGCTGCAGTGACCGGGCCTCTGGCACGGGGTCCTGCACTGTGGCTCAGAAGGGAAGGAGGGAGAATGGGAGAGCACTAGTCATCGGGGACTCGATGGTGAGGAGTACGGACAGGCGGTTCTGTGGGCGCAGGCGAGACGCACGGATGGTTTGTTGCCTCCCTGGTGCCAGGGTCCGTGATGTTTGTGATCGCGTCTTCAGGATCCTTAAAGGGGAGGGGGAGCAGCCAGAGGTCGTGGTGCACATTGGCACCAACGACGTAGGAAGGAAGGGTGGCACAGATGTTAGAAGTGAGTTTAGGGAGTTAGGCTGGAAGCTGAAAGCTCGGACGGACAGAGTTGTTATCTCTGGTTTGTTGCCGGCGCCACGTGATAGTGAGGCTAGGAATAGGGAGAGAGCACAGCTGAACACGTGGCTGCAGGAATGGTGTAGGAGGGAGGGCTTCCAGTTCTTGGATAATTGGACTGCATTCTGGGGAAGATGGGACCTGTTCAAACAGGACGGGCTGCATCTGAACCAGAGGGGCACCAATATCCTGGGAGGGAGGTTTGCTAGTACTGTTCGGGAGGGTTTAAACTAGTTTGGGAGGGGGATGGGAACCGGACTTGTAATCCAGGGACCAGTGGGTCCACTCAAAAAGACAAAGAGTGTAGTGAGGTATTGGGGAAGGTAGCACTGTCACAGAGGACAGATGGGCACGGAGAAGGGTTAAAGTGCGTATACTTCAACGCAAGAAGCATCAGGAATAAGGTGAGTGAATTGAAGGCGTGGATGGGCACTTGGGACTACGATGTTGTGGCCATCACTGAAACGTGGATAGGTGAGGGGGAGGAATGGTTTTTGGAGGTACCTGGTTATAGATGTTTTCATAAGATTAGGAATGGTGGTAAAAGAGGTGGGGGGGTGGCATTGTTAGTTAGAAATAGTGTAACAACTGCTGAAAGAATTTTCGAGGAGGATCTGCCGACTGAGGCACTGTGGGTTGAGGTCAGGAACAGGAAAGGAGCAGTCACCTTGATGGGAGTTTTCTATAGGCCCCCCAATAGCAGCAGGGAGGTGGAAGAGCAGATTGGGAAACAGATTTTGGAAAGGAGCAGAAGTCACAGGGTAGTAATTATGGGGGATTTCAACTTCCCAAATATTGATTGGCAACTCTTTAGATCGAATAGTTTGGATGGGGTAGTGTTTGTGCAGTATGTCCAGGAAGCTTTTCTGACTCAGTATGTAGACTGCCCGACCAGAGGGGAGGCAATATTGGATTTGGTACTAGGTAATGAACCAGGGCAAGTGATAGAGCTGTTGGTGGGCGAGCACTTTGGAGATAGTGATCACAATTCTGTAGCATTCACTGTGGTAATGGAGAGGGATAGGTATGTGCAACAGGGCAAGGTTTACAATTGGGGGAAGGGTAGATATGATGCTGTCAGGCAGGAACTGAGGAGCATAAGTTGGGAGCATATGCTGGCAGGGAAGGGCACGGTCGAAATGTGGAACTTTTTCAAGGAGCAGATAGTAGGGGCCATTGATAAGCATGTCCCTGTCAGACAGGGAAGGGATGGTCATGTGAGGGAACCGTGGTTGACAAGAGAGGTTGAGAGTCTTGTTAGGAAGAAGAAGGATGCGTATATAAAGTTGAGGAAAAAGGGCACAGGCATAGCTCTGGAGGGATACAAGATGGCCAGGAAGGATCTGAAGAAAGGGATTAGGAGAGCTAAGAGAGGGCATGAAAAATGCTTGGCGGGTAGGATAAAAGAAAACCCCAAGGCCTTTTACGCGTATGTCAGAAATATGAGGATGACTAGGGGGACCATAGGTCCGGTCAAGGACAATAGCGGGAGACTGTGTGTTGAGCCGGAAGAGATAAGTGAGGTTTTGAATGAGTACTTCTCTTCGGTATTTACGAATGAGAAGGGGTGTATTACTGAAGAGGACGGTGTGAAACAGACTGGTAAGCTCGAGGAAGTGCTCGTTAGGAGGGAAGATGTGTTGGGGTTTTTGAATAACTTGAAGATAGACAAGTCTCCCGGGCCTGACGGGGTATATCCAAGGATGTTATGGGAAGCAAGGGATGAAATTGCAGAGCCGCTGGCAATGATCTTTTCATCTTCTCTGCTGACGGGGGTGGTACCAGGTGATTGGAGGGTGGCAAATGTTGTGCCCCTGTTCAAGAAAGGGAATAGGAACAACCCTGGGAATTACAGGCCAGTTAGTCTTACTTCGGTGGTAGGCAAGTTGATGGAAAAGGTGCTGAGGGATAGGATTTCTGAGCATCTGGAAAGACACTGCTTGATTCGGGACAGTCAGCACGGTTTTGTGAGGGGTAGGTCTTGCCTCACAAGCCTGATTGAATTCTTTGAGCAGGTGACCAAGCAAGTGGATGAGGGTAAACCAGTGGATGTGGTGTACATGGATTTTAGTAAGGCATTTGATAAGGTCCCCCATGGTAGACTTATGGAGAAAGTCAGGAGGCATGGGATAGTGGGGAATGTGGCCAGTTGGATTAAGAATTGGCTAACTGATAGAAGGCAGAGAGTGGTCTTAGATGGTAAATACTCAGCCTGGAGCCCAGTTACCAGTGGCGTGCCGCAGGGATCAGTTCTGGGTCCTCTCCTGTTTGTGATTTTTATTAACGACTTGGATGAGGAAGTCGAAGGGTGGGTCAGTAAATTTGCAGATGATACAAAGGTTGGTGGAGTTGTGGATACCGAGGAGGGCTATTGTCGTCTGCAAAGGGACTTGGATAGGTTGCAGTGCTGGGCTGAAAAGTGGCAGATGGAGTTTAACCCTGAAAAGTGTGAGGTCGTCCATTTTGGAAGGACAAACATGAATGCAAAATACTGGGTTAACGGTAGGGTTCTTGGGCATGTGGAGGAGCAGAGAGACCTTGGGGTCTATGTGCATAGATCATTGAAAGTTGCAACTCAAGTGGATAGGGCTGTGAAGAAGGCATATGGGGTGTTAGCGTTCATTAGCAGAGGGATTGAATTTAAGAGCCGTGAGGTGATGATGCAGCTGTACAGGACCTTGGTAAGGCCTCATTTGGAGTACTGTGTGCAGTTCTGGTCGCCTCATTTTAGGAAGGATGTGGAAGCCTTGGAGAGGGTGCAGAGGACATTTACCAGGATGTTGCCTGGAATGGAGAATAAGTCTTACGAGGAAAGGCTGAACATTCTAGGCCTCTTCTCATTAGAAAGGAGAAGGATGAGGGGTGACATGATAGAGGTTTATAAGATGATCAGGGGAATAGATAGGGTAGACAGTCAAAAACTTTTTCCCCGGGTGGAGCAAAGCGTTACAAGGGGTCATAAATTTAAGGTGAAGGGTGGGAGATATAAGGGGGATGTCAGGGGAAGGTTCTTTACCCAGAGAGTGGTCGAGGCATGGAATGCCTTGCCCGGGGAAGTTGTTGAGTCAGAAACTTTAGGGACTTTCAAAAGGCTTTTGGATAGGTATATGGATAAAGGAGAATGATGGGGTATAGATTAAATTGTCCTTGACAGAGGACAAAGGATCAGCACAACATTGTGGGCCGAAGGGCCTGTTCTGTGCTGTATGTTCTATGTTCTATGTTCTATGTTCTAATCACTCACCCAAATCTCTCTGCTAAGGAATACTATGAATCAAATTTTGACCAATTATTGTCAGAGGCTCATAAGCACAGAGCAATAATATTTGGTAGTAAGAATAAATGAGACTTCTTGGCACAAGATTATAGCGCACAGTTTCTTTTCATCTTAATGAGTTGCATTTTAATCTCATGCAGAAAATCTCATTCTGCTGGTTGTAATGGTCCTCTGTGAAACTGGTATGTGCCAGTTTCAATCCTATGTTTCATGGTTGTGTATTGTCACGCAAGTCCCCCACCTGCCAAGACTGAGGCACACATTATTTCGCCACATGAACATTAAAACTTAAAATTGCAAGCTCCTGACTGGAAATACATTTGCATAGTAACAGACAGTGTTGGAACAAGGGACAAAGGACCATGCCCTGACACATTCAGCCAATAATGGACTTTTGATTACCAGACATTGAAGGTGGGGGAGCTAGCATTCCAGGTTGACTGCTAAGATAGCAAAATCCACACAGACATGGTCAGACCAGTGTTTATTCACATGACTAACTGGCTGTTGCAGAGTTTTGAACTGAGAGTTTTAAATCGGAGAAAACAGTGTTTGAAGTCAGAAAAGCACTTTTCTCCTTTACTGAGAAAACCTCTCTCATGTCTGCTCTCATCTCGATCTCACCAGCTTCGGAAACCATTGAAGACATATGAACCCCAAGAGAGAAAGTCTCCCACAGTGAACAAGGTTTAAGAAGAATAATGAGAAAACTTTAATACGCTGTGACCTGTGGATTATTGGGACTGAATTGACAGTGCATTGCTCCCGCCTTGGTTGTAACACAGACCATCTGTCCATCTCTGAAAAATCTGGGAGTTTTGTTACACTCACAACAGACGAACAGTAATTGAATGTGCAGCAGCAGAGTAGGCTGCGTGCTTCCCTCTCTCTCTCTCTCCCCCGCCCCTCCAGAAAACATCAAGTTTGAAAGCCATCTATGATGTTGGACCGTCCAAGCCTACAGACTGCTGCAGCCAGAGACCAGGGGAAGAAAGCCAATTACAATTCTGCCTTCAAGGAAACCCTGAGGAAAGCAGGCCAGCCACAAAGTGCACTTTGACCAACCAAGGACTTCAAGAGTGTAACTCCATCCGGACAATCACCGAATCATCCACCCTCAAACTGTGTATTTAACTTTTACTTATTCTGGGCTTTAATCCAACCAAAAACCTAATTTCCACTTTGTAATCTATTTGTGCGTGTGATTCTCGTGTGAATGTGTACGTGAATGTACAGCACTTTTTTTATTATCTTTAAATCGGAGTTATAAAAAACTTAACTGCATCTTGTTTAAACTCAAGAAAACCTGTCCGATTGGTTCTTTCACAATCGCAGTAAATGTAAAAGGTAAAACACTCATAGAGGTGTAAGCGCAACCACTGTTTAAAAGGAATAAACCCTGTTGCGGTCAAATAAGAGGAAGCGCAAGAGGGCTGACTGTGACCCCTTCCTCAATCCAGCAACAGCACAACTATACCACGCTTCTGCTGTCTAGAGAACCGCCAGCACCACAATGAGCTAGAACAGACAGGTACCTCCACGAGGTCAAATACTCTTCCCCTAACAAGTCCTTGACCTTGAGCCCCAGGCCTTCAAGCACAGAGGATGAGAAGAGGCGAATGACATGCAATGTCCTGAAGAGGCAGAGGAGGAATGAGTTGAAGCATTGTCTGTTGGCTTTTCGAGATGAGGTGCTGCAACTTTCCAAGAATGACAAGGCTTCAAATGTGGTCATCTTCAGAAAAGCAACAAAGTATGTTAGCAGGCTGAAGGCAGAGCAACAGAAACTGAATGCAGAAAGAGAGAAACCTCAAAAAAAAACAGCAACAGCTGAGGCGCAAATTCTCCAAGAAAGAGTTGTCAAACCACCGAAATGATAGGTGGACCCTTAAGCTTCTGCATGTGTAAATTTCATAATTTCTATCCATGCATAAATAATTTTGATGCTGTCTAGTTTTATGTATTTTTGCTCTTAGCATACAGGATTAATCTTTGGAAAGAAAGGGGATGTTGTCTGATTGTCTTTAAGAGTGATATCCCTTTAAGATCTTAGTATGCTAATGAGCTATGTACCAGGATGCAGTGATGCAGGATACAAGCCAGGGTCACTCTGCAACTGTAACACCTAAAGGAAGGTTCTCTAAATAGTTTGCTCTGTACTGTATATAATAGATTAGCTTTAATAAATCTGTTTGAGATTGTCAGCAAACTGAACTCCACGCATCTCATTTATGTTGCATCAGACAACATAAAGAATGCATTACAAGTTTAAGACCGACACATGGTTAATAAGATAAATTCTAAACAAGATTTTTTTTAAATGGCAGTCATGCTCTGAAATTGTAGAACTGGGCTAATGCTTTTTTCTTAACTTCAACTATTAGCACTCGCTTTGCCTTTTATTTTGTAACATCTCTGTCATTTAATCTCTCCTGCTTTCTGCCCTATCACACACCTTCCCTTTTGTTCTTCTTCCTCACTTCCCCCTTTCACTTGCTCAAGGCCTATTACATTTTCCAGTTCTGATGAAAGGTCACAGACCTGAAACGTTAATTCTATTTCTCTCTCCACAGATACTGCCAGACCTGCTGAGTATTTCCAGTACTTTCTGTTTTTATTTTAATGTTTTGTTCAAATGTTGAGTCTAGGAGGCCTAGAGCGCCTAATCAGAAAATGAGGTGCTTGCATTGAGTTTCACTGGAACACTGCAGCAGGTAGAGGATAGAAATGTGAGCATGAGAGCAGGGTGGTGAATTAAAATGGCAAGCAATCAGAAGCTCAGGGTCATACTTAAGGACTGAGCGAAGGTCTTCCACAAATTGATCACCCAATCTGTTTGGTCTCTCCAATGTAGAGACGTTAGGTATGACCCCAACCAGTGGAGAGTTTTCCCCCTTTTCACTTTGACATCAATTTTGCTAGAGCTGCTTATTGCAACACTTGGTCAAATGTTGCATTGCTGTGAAGGGCAATTAGTCTCACCTTACATGTTTGGACCAAGGCTGCAATGAGGTTTGAAACTTCACGATTCCAGTATGAGTACAGTACTCATGTCTGATGCTGACTAGTCCTATAACAGAATATCTGAGAGATTGACAGTTACTGGAAAAGAAGTTTATTTACATGCATCTGCTATCTATGGCTTCCAGTTTCACCCTGCACAAGGTTCTATAGAGTTTAGAAGAATGAGAGGGGATCTCATAGAAACCTACAAAATTCTAACAGGACTGGACAGACTAGATGCAGGAAGGATGTTCCCGATGACGGAAGAGTCCAGGACCAGGGGTCACAGTCTAAGGATAAAGGGGTAAGCCATTTAGGACTGAGATGAGAAGAGAATTCTCTAGCATGGAAAGCAGTTGATGCCAAATCATTAAATATATTCAAGAAAGAGTTAGATATAGTTCTTAGGGCTAATGGGATCAAGGGATACAGGCAGAAAGCGGGAACAGGGTACTGAGTTTGGATGATCTGCCATGATCGTATTGAATGGCAGAGCAGGCTCGAAGGACAGAATGGCCCACTCCTACTCCTATTTTTCTATGTTTCTATACAAATTCTGTTATATCATTTTCTGTGATGGCACTCACAGACCATTTACATATTCTGCCCTGTCACAACCCTATAATACGTTATACTACACACCATACGTCACAATCCAGTATGTGCACAGTATACAGTGGTTCACTCACAACTCATGCTAATTCTACCTTTGATCTCTACATTCCATGAATGCTACCATTAAATCACAGTACATCTAAAGTACATAAAAATGACATCAGAATAACAACATGAAGCCAGAAAAATGCCTTCTAAATGATGATTTATATACTCTTTCAGAATTTTCTCCAGTAACTAGCCCATGTCCGAGGTTAGGTTCACTGTAATTACACAGGCTGTCACTTCCTCCCATTTTAAACAATGGTACAACATTGGTGATTTATCCACTTTCAAGGATGCTAAACACCTTAATATTTCTTCCCTTATTATATCTATCCCATCCAATATTTCACACTCCTCCTTCTAAACTACAATATCTGCTTCTTCCCTCTCATTTGTGAAAGCAGATACAAAGGGCAGGATGGGGACCCCAACAACAGAATCTTTTTTTGATCCCAACCCCACTCTCTCAACCAAAGTAGTCACGGGTCCCAATGTTCCCCAAGGTCAGTTCTAATTGACTGGAGGGTGGATTTGGCAGCCAAATAAAAGGAAGGAGGTGGGAGGCTGAAAGTGCAGGCCCAATTTAAAGGGATGACACTAGCCGTTATTGTGGCAGCCATCTTGCAACACAAGAGCAGGTCTGAAGTGAGCAGGAAGAGAGGCAGAGGCAGGGCAGCCTCGAGGTTTAGCAATGCTGCCCTTAATGTCATGCTGGAGGCTATGTGAGAAGGATGACGGTTCTTGTTCCCAGAGGGTGATAGGAGAAGGCCAACCAGGCAGGCCTGATTGGAGGTGGCAGAGAATGTGAGCAGCTGCAGTGTCATTGATTGGACCTGGATGCAGTGCCGTAAGAGGGTGAATGACCTCCTTGATTGTGGCAAGGTGAGTACAATGCACACCCAGATGACAGGCCTCTAGGTCTGCAACCACCAGCAGACATATCAATTGAGCAGCCTGAGGGTGCATGGTACTCCTGTGCACATGGGAGAAATGTGTGCCCAGGGTAATCACTGACCCTTTAGCAAGGCTCAAAGCCCGAGCGCTTTTCAGGAGCTGGCAGCACTGATAAATGCAGCTTCTTATTTAAAGGATCTGCTGGAATTTGTGAGACAGGACAGCATTGCCTTATTTCTCTCTCTTTAGTCTGTGTAAGTGAAGAGGGTGCAAAATACTTGGGAGAGGCGCACACAGGAGGAGAAGTTCACCATCTCAGTATCCTGACAGCAATGGAGGAAGCAGCACTTGGCGCATCATGAGGAAGTGAGTGATGGAGAGATGGGAATACCTGTGAAAGTGCAAAGATATCGGAATATATAGATGAAGGGGATGGAGTGCACTCCTCCCCGTCCAACAGCATTCCAAAACTCCAGCTACATAAGGAAGCCTCAGCTCTGAAGAAGCATCTGCTGTCAGAGGCAAGTTCTCATGATCACATTCTTAAGTTTCCCACAGGGTCAGTTGTAGAAGGGGAGCATGCCAGTGCCACTGCAGCATCACCAGGATCCTTGGCCTCAGAGCTAGCACCGTCACATCATTCAAGAGCACCCTCCATCAACACAGATGCATTTACATCAGTGGGTTCTTGTGCCTGGTACGAAAGGCTGGCACTGGGTGATGAGTACCTCACTAGTGAGGAGAAGGAGGTGAGAGAGGCAGAGGAGGCTGTGGGCAATCCCGCTCGAAAGATGGAGGACAGACACAGCCATGCTCAGCTGGGTGCAGATATGCATCTTTGGGCTTCACAAGCAAGGCACCTCTACCTTGACCGGCAGGGTGAGATGTGTGCCCACATGTTGGAGCTCCCTGAGGCAGTGCAGAGTTATGGGCTGAAAATGGAGGAGTCCATCCAGCTCGTGTGCACCACCATGGCTTAGGGCTTTGAACGCATAGGCTGCTCCATTGAGAGAATGCGAACGTCATGGAGAGCCATATGCAGCAGCATTCTAAATGGATGCAAGGACAGTGCACTAACATACACAGAATGCATGTCATGCTCAGTAGCATTGACGGGTCAATGGCACTGATGGCGCAAAGGTGCACACAGTGGATGTCAGTTGCACCACATCTGGTGGTAACGTCCAGCGATCCAGAGTGCCATCCAAGGACTGAGACAGTCACCGATGAGGATGAGGGTGCCACTCCTCATCGGGTTGCCTCCTTGGCCCCTCGAACTGAGGGGCCATATATGCAGCAGAGCCTGTGACGGAGGGTGCCCCCCACTGGTACGTCCATGACAAAGACTAGTCTAATGATGGCCATGAAACCATAGACGATTGTTGTAAAAATCCATCTGGTTCACTAATGTCCTTTAGGGAAGGAAATCTGCTGTCCTTGCCTGGTCTGGCCTAGGTGTGACTCCAGACCCACAGCAATGTGGGTGACTCTAACATGCCCCCTGAAATGGCCTAGCAAGCTACTCAGTTGAATCTAACTGCTACAAAGTCAATAAAAAGGAATGAAACCGGACGGACCACCCGGCATCAACTTATGGAACCGGAAACAACAACAGCAAGCACAGCCCTGTCGACCCTGCAAAGTCCTCCTTACTAACATCTGGGGGATTGTGCCAAGGTTGGGAGAGCTGTCTCACAGACTAGTCAAGCAACAGCCTGACATAGTCATACTCATGGAATCATACCTAACAGACAATGTCCCAGACACTGCCATCACTATCCCCGGGTATGTCCTGTCCCACCGGAAGAACAAACCCAGCAGAGGTGGTGGCATAGTGGTATACAGTAGGGAGGGAGTTGCCCTGGGAGTCCTCAACATTGACTCCTGAAGTCTCATGGCATCAGGTCAAACATGGGCAAGGAAACCTCCTGCTGATTACTACCTACTACCCTCCCTCAGCTGATGAATCAGTACTCCACCATGTTGAACACCACTTGGAAGAAGCACTGACGGTGTCAAAGGCACAGAATGTACTCTGGATGGGGGACTTCAATGTCCATCACCAAGAGTGGCTTGGTAGCACCACTACTGACTGAGCTGGCTGTGTCCTAAAGGACGTAGCTGCTAGACAGGGTCTGCAGCAGGTGGTGAGGGAACCAACAAAAGGGGAAACATCCTTGACCTCACCCTCACCAATCTGGCTGACGCAGACACATCTGTCCATGACAGTATTGGCAGGAGTGACCACCGCGCAGTCCTTGTGGAGAAGAAGTCCCGCCTTCATATTGAGGATACCGTCCATTGTGTTGTATGGCACTATCACCGTGCTAAATGGGATAGATTTTGAACAGATCTAGCAATGCAAAACTGGGCATCCATGAGGGGCTGTGGGCCATCAACAGCAGCAAAATTTAACTCAACCACAATCTATAACCTCATGACCTGGCATATCCCCCACTCTACCATTACCATCAAGCCAGGAGACCAACCCTGGTTCAATGAAGAGTGCAGGAGGGCATGCCAGGAGCAGCACCGGGCATACCTCAAAATGAGATGTCAATCTGGTGAAACTACAACAACAGAAGACCACTTGCGTGCCAAACTGCGTAAGCAACATGCAATAGACAAGAGCTAAGTGATCCCATAACCAACGGATCAGATCTAAGCTCTGCAATCCTGCCACATCCAGCCGTGAATGGTGGTGGGCAATTCAACAACTAACTGGAGGAGGTGGCTCCACAAATATCCCCATCCTTAATGATGGGGGAGCCCAGAACATTAGTGCGAAAGATAAGGCTGAAGCATTTGCAAAAATCTTCAGCCAGAAGTGCTGAGTTGATGATCCGTCTCGACATCCTCCTGAAATCCCCAGCATCACAGATGCCAGACTTCAGCCAATTCGATTCACTCTGCAACATATTGGTCCAAAAAATCATCATGTATGCACTAAAATAAAAGCAAAATACTGCAGATGCTGGAAATCTGAAATAAAAACAAGAAATGCTGGAAATACTCAGCAGGTCTGGCAGCATCTGTGGAGAAAGAAGCAGAGTTAACGTTTCGGGTCAATGACCCTTCTTCGGAACTGAAGTTTTTACATCATGCATGCACTCCAGGAATTTCTCGTCTACTGTATTATTGCTAATTTGGTTTGCCCATTAACGTCACTCATAATTACAGTTGTATCCTTATTGAATGCGTCTCTAATTTCCTGTTTAATGTCATCCTCTACATCACCACTGTCGTTTGGGGGTCTATATACAACCCCCACCAACATTTTATGCCCATTGGTATTTCTTAGCTCCACCCATACAGATTCCATATCAGGATTCTCTGAGCTAATATCCTTCCTCAGTATAGTATTGATTTCCTCTTTTACTAACAATGCTACACCACCTCTGTTCCTTTTTTGCCTGTCCTTCCTAAATATTGAATACCCCTGGATGTTCAGTTCCCATCCTTGGTCACCCTGCAGCCATGTCTCTGTAATTGCAACTATATCGTATCCATTTACATCTATTTGTGCGGTTAATTCGCCTACCTTATTGCGAATACTCCGCGCATTGCGACACAATGCCTTTAGGCATGTCTTTTTAACTTTGTCATCTTAGCATTATTTCTCACTATGGCCCTATTTGTTTCTTGCCCTTGATTTCTATGCCTTCCACTTTTGCCTTTTTGTTTCCTGTCTCTTGTTTCCTCCTCCTCAGTTTCTCCACTCAGGTTTCCATCCCCTGCCATTCTAGTTTAAATGCTCCCCAAAAGCACTAACAAACATCCCTGCAAGGACATCGGTTTCGGTCCTGCCTGGGTATAACCCGTCCCGCTTGTACAGGTCCCACCTCCCCCAGAACCAGTCCAGATGTCCCAAGAATCTAAATCTCTCCCTCCTGCACCATTTCTCCAGCCACACATTCATCTGGTCTATTCTCCTGTTCCTATAGTCACTAACACGTGGCACAGGAAGTAATCCTGAGATTACTACCTTTGAGGTCCTGCTTTTTAATTTAGCTCCTAACTCCTTAAATTCATCTTGCAGGACCGACATGTACCACGACTACTGGCTGTTCACCCTCCCCCTTCAGAATGTCCTGTAGCTGCTTCGAGGCATCCTTGACCCTAGCACCAAGGAGGCAACATACCATCCTGGAGTCTCTTTTGCGGCCACAGAAATGCCTGTCTGTTCCCCTTACAATTGAATCTCCTATCACTATGGCTCTCCCAGTCTTTCCACCCACCCCCCACCCCCCCAACCTCCTGTACTGCAGAGCCATCCGTGGTACCACGAACTTGGCTGTTGCTGCTTTCCCCTGGGAGGCCATCCCCCCAGCAGTATTCAAAGTGACCTATCCAACTAAAAGAGTGCTCACAGACCACTTCCTCTGCTAACTCTGCTCGCCTAATGGCAACTGTGCGCCAATAGATGAGTGCCCCTTTCAACCGCGCACCCTTTTATGAGCCCATCTCATTGAATGACGCAGCCATGACTGGCTCCCCGCTGTGTTGTCACCTCCTTCTACCTGGACTATTCTTGCCTCCCCACGAAAATTGCAGACTAGCCTTCGATGAGCTGACAACAAGCTCGTTAACAGGCTTAATGTCACTGGACTAGTAACCAGAGGCCCAGGCTAATGCCCTGGGGACATGGATTCAAATCACATCACAGCAGCTGATGGAATTTAAATTCAGTTAATTAATAAAGATCTGGAATTGATAGCTCGTCTCAGTAATGGTGCTGTGAAACTATCATCGATTGTCATAAAAACCCATCAAGATCACTAATGTCATATGGGGAAAGAAATCTGCCATCCTTATGAACATACGAACATACGAATTAGGAGCAGGCATAGGCCACTCGACCCTTCGAGCCTGGTCTGGTCTGCATGTGAGTCTATACCCATAGCAATGTGGTTGACTCTTAACTGCCCTCTGAAATGGCCTAGCAAGCTACACAGTTGTCAAGGTCAGTGAGGGATGAGCAACAAATGCTGACTTTTCCAGCGACGCCTACAACCCATGAAAGAATTTTTTTTTAATTTCTCCAAATCGGGCAGGTTGCCAGGTCCCACTTTCCTCCCTCCTCAGCAAAATCGCCCTGATTTGGACAGCAAATTCCTGCCTAAAGTATTCATTAAGCACCATGCCCATGTCTTTCGCCTCCAGCAGTTCACTTCTTGGTCTCTAATTGACCTTAATCTTTCATGCATGGTTCATGACATCCTTGTGCAACCACGACATGCCTAAAAAATGCAGGTATAATCAGAGCCACAGGTCTAGTAGGACCAAAACTAAACACAAAGGAGGGGTTCTCAAATGAAGATTTAGGTGCCTTGACAAGTCTGGGAGCAAGCAAAAATAGAACCCCTATAATATTAACTGCAAAGACTCTCCTGCATTATAATGTTCTGCATCCTGAAGAACCTCACCATACAGAGAGGCCTGCATTTTATTAATGGCCATTTTGGTTATTGGAAAGGAAAGTGAACATGTATAGAGCTTGTGAATACAGTGTGTTTGCTCCTGAAGTCTGACCTCCTCCACCAGGACATCCAGGGAGGTAACTGAAAGTCTGGCTGTAGCCCTCTGACTCGTGAGTGCTATGAGAATTGTTTCGATAGTATTGTGGTGAAATCTTAAAACAGGCAATGCAACCTCCCTTTAAGAAGTCATTTCCTCTTTAAACAGTCCTCATGCGGCCCACGTCCTGAGGCTATCCTGTGGGCAGCCTGCATATTGCATCAACGGAGCCCAGGGTGGGCCGAGATTTTTAACACTCATCCCACCCATTCAATTCCCACTCCTGATAGAAATCTGCTTTTTAACTGTTATGTTAGAAATTACTTGGATCCTGAAACCAATTGCAAGATGTCAAATTTGCAGATGACACTTGAAACCAAGAAGCCTGCTAACGATTTACAGAAGCATTTCCAATTAATTATATAGCTGCATAGACAGATGTTCATTGTAAATTAACACTGACAGTACTGGAATATTGCAGACAAGATGAAACAATTGACTGGATTTTAAGAGCTTGCTGTTGCTCCCAGCAGTGAGCTCAGAAAATGGCGGGCTGCACGCCGGAGAGCTTCTGCAATCTCCCATGCGGCCACTCATTTAAATAGCACCCCCAATCACATGGAGGGGGCGAGCTGTCCAGGCCAGCAATGGCGTCAGCGGCCTGTGCGCAGGCACTGGCGGCATTTTTAAAAGGCAGCCAGCCCTGTCGGCATATTTAAATATTTAAAGATACACTCCCAAAATTTATCAAATAAATTTCTAATGCCCCTTTCCCACTTCCATTAACAGTTACATTAACTATTTACTCCACCCCTGCCAAAACACTTACCTTTTAAATCTGACCTCCCCACAGACTGCACAAAGTTTAAACTTCATCTCTTCCCACCATCCCCCACACCCATTACATTTATTTGATCCCGCCCCCCCTTCCCCCACACTGAAAATCTTAACTCCTCCCACCTCCCCACCAGTGTCACATAGGCTTTCCCCAACGGGGAATTGAAGGTGCGGGACTGCCAGCCGCACTGAGGATCGCGGCGGGCCTGGAAGAATCAAGGTAAGTTAATTTAAATTTATTCATCTCATTAATTTAAATATTGAAATTCCGTTCCCGTCACCCAGCAGCTGGGGGCTAGCTGCCATGGAGCCTTGCCACCACTCAGAGGATCGAGCTGGGCCCTCCCAGCATCTAGCTCCGTGGCTGGCCTCTGCCGCAACCATCTTCCCCCAACCCACCACAGAGCCCGACATGGTGGGCTTGGTAAAATCCAGCCCAATGTGTGACATAGATGCAAAATTAATGGAATATAATTAGCACAGGCTGACTCAGAAAGGGATATGGGAGTAATAATGAACTTGGGACTGTCAATATCTAGACAGGGTGGTGAGGTGAATACAAAGGCAAACAAAGTAGAGCAAGGACATTGGAATATATATTTTACTAATGTTAAGCTCAGGCTGTACAATATATTGGGCTGATATTTATACTTGTGCCGTCATAATTGTCGGCGGATGTAAACAATGATAGCCCACATGTGTGGGCTGCATTTGTGGAGCCGCCGCAATGTTAAGTCGGTGGTTAATTTAAATGACCAAGGCGAAGCCTGCCTCCCCCCCCCACCCCCACGATGACGTGAACGGGGTGGGCGGTCCATCCCTGGCAATAGTGACAGCCGCCTTTGCACAGACACTGATGCCATTTTTAAAGGGCTTCGAGCCCTGCATTTCAATTTAAGTATTTAAAGAGGTACTGATTTTAAAATATTAAATGAATGTATCCTGACCCTCTCCCACCACCCCCCCCACCAATAACAACACAAGTAATTACCTGCTCTCTCCGCCCCCCACTTGTGCTCCCGACCTTATCCGCCTAAGTTCATCAACTTTAAACTTCCCACCTTCTCCTACACCAATGAAATTACTTTGACGCTCCCCAGCACCCCAATCCCCCGCACTGAAAAGCTTACCTGCTCACCAGCACCAATATCGCTCTGGGACGGATGGCGGGCACTTACATTAATATACATTTTAAAATTGGGCTCCCGTCACCGAGCGGTGGGGGTCTGCCATGGGGTGGTGATGTAGTGGTATTGTCACTGGACTAGTAAGCCAGAGACCCAGGGTATTGCACTAGGGACATGGGTTCGAATTCCACCACAGCAGAAGGTGGAATTTGAATTCAATTAATAAATCTGGAATCAAAAGCTAGTCTAATGATGGCCATGAAACCATTGTTGTAAAAACCCATCTGGTTCACCAATGTCCTTTAGGGAAGGAAATCTACTGTCCTTACTTGGTCTGGCATACATGAGACTCTAGACCCACAGCAATGTGGTTAACTCTTAAAAGCCTCTGAAATGGCCGAGCAAGCCACTCAGTTGTATCTAACCGCTATGAAGTCAATAAAAAAGAATGAAATCGGACGGACCACCCGGCATCGACCTAGGCACCGGAAACGACAACGGAAAACCCAGCTCTGTTGACCCTGCAAAGTCCTCCTTACGAACATCTGGGGGTTTGTGCCAAAGTTGGGAGAGCTGTCCCACAGACTAGTCAAGCAACAGCCTGACATAGTCATGGTCACAGAATCATACCTTACCAACAATGTACCAGGCACTGCAATCACTATCCCTGGGTATGTCCTATCCCACCGGCAGGACAGACCCAGCAGAGATGGCGGCACAGTGATATACAGTCGGGATGGCATTGTCCTGGGAATCCTCAAAATCGACTCTGGACCCCATGAAGTCTCATGGCATCAGGTCAAAAATGGGCAAGGATGCCTCCTGCCGTTTACCACCTACCATACCCCCATCTTCCCCTCTTAGCTGATGAATCAGTACTCCTCCATGTTGAACACCACTTGGAAGAAGCACTGAGGGAGGCAAGGGTGCAGAATGTACTCTGGGTAGGGGAATTCAATGTCCATCACAAAGAGTGGCTCGGTAGCACCACGACAGACTGAGCTGGCTGAGTCCTAAAGACATAGCTGTTGGACTGGGTCTGCAGCAGGTGGTGAGGAAACCAACAAGAGGGAAAAACATACTCGACCTCGTCCTCACCAATCTGCCTGCCGCAGATGCATCTGTCCATGACAGTATTGGTAGGAGTGACCACCGCACAGTCCTTGTGGAGACGAAGTCCCGCCTTCACATTGAGGAGACCCTCCATCATATTGTGTGGCACTACCACCATGCTAAATGGGATAGATTTTGAACAGATCTAGCAATGCAAAACTGGACATCCATGATGCGCTGTGGGCCATCAGCAGGAGCAGAATTGTACTCAACCACAATTTATAACCTCATGGCCCAGCATATCCACCACTCTACCATTACCATCAAGCCAGGATACCAACCCTGGTTCAATGAAGAGTGCAGGAGGGCATGCCAGGAGCAGCACCAGGCATATCTCAAAATGAGGTGTCAATCTGGTGAAGCTACAACACAGGACCACTAGCGTACCAAACTGCGTAAGCAACATGCGATAGAGCTGAGCGATCCCATAACCAACAGATCAGATCTAAGCTCTGCAGCCCTGCCACATCCAGCCCTAAATGGTGGTGGACAATTAAACAATTAAGGGCGGCACAGTGGCACAGTGGTTAGCACCGCAGCCTCACAGCTCCAGTGACCCAGGTTCAGTTCTGGGCACTGCCTGCGCGGAGTTTGCAAGTTCTCCCTGTGACCGCGTGGGTTTCCGCCGGGTGCTCCAGTTTCCTCCCACAGCCAAAGACTTGCAGGTTGATAGGTAAATTGGCCATTGTAAATTGCCCCTACTGTAGCTGGTGGTAGGGAATATGGGGTTCATGTAGGATTAGTATAAAATGGGTGGTTGTTGGTCGGCACAGACTCAGTGGGCCGAAGGGCCTGTTTCAGTGTTGTATCTCTAAATAAATAAATAAACTAACTGGATAAATAAATAAACTAATTATCCCCATCCTCAATGATGAGGGAGCCCAGCACATCAGTACAAAAGATAAGGCTGAAGCATTTGCAACAATCTTCAGCCAGAAGTGCCAAGTTGATGATTCATCTCAGCCTCCTCCTGAAGTCCCCAGCATCACAGATGCCAGCCTTCAGCCAATTCGATTCACTCTACGTGATATCAAGAAACGACTGAAGGCACTGAATACTGCAAAGGCTATGGGCCCTGACAATATTCAGACAATAGTACTGAAGTCCTGTGCTCCAGAACTTGCCGCACCCCGAGCCAAGATGTTCCAGTACAGCTACAACACTGGCATCTACCCGGCAATGTGGAAAATTGCCCAGATATGTCCTGTACACAAAAATCAGGACAAGTCCAACCTGGCCAATAACCGCCCCATCAGCCTACTCTCAATCATCAGTAAAGTGATGGAAGGTGTCATCAACAGTGCGATCAAGCAGCACTTGCTTAGCAATAACCTGCTCAGTTTGGGTTCTGCAAGGGCCACTCAGCTCCTGACCTCATTACAGCCTTGCTTCAAACATGGACAAAAAAGCTGAACCCAAGAGATGAGATGAGATTGACTGCCCTTGACATCAAGGTAGCATTTGACCGAGTACGGCATCAAGGTGCCCTAGCAAAACTGGAGTCAATGGGAAACAGGGGGAAAACCCTCTGCCAGTTGGAATCGTGCCTAATGCAAAGGAAGATGGTTGTGGTTGTTGGAGGTCAATCATCTCACCCCCAGGACATCACTGCAGGAGATCCTCAGGGTAGTATCCTAGGCCCAACCACCTTCAACTGCTTCATTAATTATTTTTCTTCAATCATAAGTTGAGACGTGGGGATGTTCGCTGATGATTGCGCAATTCTCAGCATCATTTGTCCTCAAATACTGAAGCAGTCCGTGTAGAAATGCAGCAATACCTGGACAATATCCAGGCTTGGGCTGATAAGTGGCTAGTAACCTTCGTGCCACACAAGTGCCAGGCAATGACCATCTCCAGCAAGAGAGAATCGCACCATCTCCCCTTGACATTCAATGGCATTACCATTGCTGAATCCCCAACTATCAACATCCTAGGGGTTACCATTGACCAGAAAGTGAACTGGAGTAGCCATATAAATACCGTGGCTACAAGAGCAGGTCAGAGGCTAGGAATCCTGCAGTGAGAAACTCACCTCCTGACTCCCCAAAGCCTGTCCACCATCTACAAGGCACAAGTCAGGAGTGTGATGGAATACTCTCCACTTGCCTGGATGGGTGCAGTTCCAACAACACTCAAAGAGCTCAACACCATCCAGGACAAAGCAGCCCGCTTGTTTGGCACCCTATTCGCAAACATTCACTCCCTCCACCACCGACGCACAGTGGCAGCAGTGTGTACCATCTACAAGATGCACTGTAGCAACGCACCAAGGCTCCTTAGACAGCACCTTCCAAACCCGCGACCTCTACCAACTAGAAGGACAAGGGCAGCAAATACATGGGAACACCACCACCTGCAAGTTCCCCTCCAAGCCACACACCATCCTGACTTGGAACTATATCACCGTTCCTTCACTGTCGCTGGGTCAAAATCCTGGAACTCCCTTCCTAACAACACTGTGGGTGTACCTACCTCACATAGACTGCAGCCATTCAAGAAGGCAGCTCATCACCACCTGCTCAAGGGCAATTAGGGATGGGCTGACCTAGCTGATGACACCCACATCCCATGAATGAAATAAAAAAGGCCTCGTCGTGGCCCGTGGCGGGCCTCTGCTGGAGGCATTTCCCAACACACCCCCTTGCCACGACCACCAACATCAGGGGTCTGTAAAATTCAGCCCATTGTTTCGGCTACCCTTGCAGTACTGTGTACAGTCCCGCCACTGCAAGCATTGAGGAGTACACAGAGAGAAGCAACAAGAATAATTCCAGCTACAAGGAAGGGAATAACACATCAGGAAAATATCAATCTATACAGAGAAAAGCAGTTAGGAGATGGACTGCAATGAAGTATCAAATGCCTTGGACAAGTCATTATTATTATTATTATTATTAATAAGCAGACTCCAAGCATTGATTAAAGTGCATTATAGAATCATAAGGAGCTATTTTAACTCTGCCCATCCAGCTGAAACTGGGCAGGCTGGCAGTTAAAATCATCCTCGGGATCTATCCGCTTGCTCTCTTCCCACAATTTTTCAATTTCTTCTTCACAATTTTTGCTGTACAATACTTTTCAAAATGGTGGATATTACCTGAGAGGACAGAATTTGCAGATAAAAAAACATTAATAACTTTATTCACAGGCAAAAAGTAAAGCAAAGTAAAATATATATATATATATAATGTCCTTGAGGAAAGAAAACTAGCATCCTTACGCAGTCTGGCCTCTTTGAGATTCCCGTCCCACACTAATGTGGTTAACTCTTAACTGCTCTCTGAAGTAACCTAGCAAACCACTCAGTTATATCAAGTACTACCAAAAATACTGGAGAAACTGCTGTGTTTCAAGAAGAAGGCCCACCATCACTTCAAGGTACCCAAGGATGGGTAACAAATGCTAATGAAACCTACATTCTGAGACTGAATAACAGTTAAAAAAATTAAATGTTCCTAATAGTTTATCCTTTGTATGTATGGTTTCTGATTTACTTTGTGCTGCTGTTTATTTGTTCACAATATTCTGCTGTAATTTCTCCTCTCCCTGGACTACTCAGTTTCAGAATTCCCTGCTGCCTCCATAATTCTGGCTTAATTCCTATGTATCAAAACCAGTATTTCTGGCAAACTGTAGATGTTCACATTCCCAGGTCAAATGAAATAATTTTCTCGTGTATTTTAATTAGCGTAGGAGATTACAACAACAAATAAAGCAATGCTTTAGTTAGTAATCTAATCAGAGGACATTGACTTTACAAACATGAGTTTTAGTTTATAGGAAGTCAACAGTGATATATATGAAAATATTGTAGACTTGTGACAAACAAACAGGGCTAACAATTGGTCTGCATTGTTTGTTGAATGCAGGGATCATGATTTGCAACATGTCATGCCTATTGCGATAGAGACAAGCAGCATGCAAATTTGGTGCTGTCACCTCATTTACCTGATTGTAATGTAGGGCTGAGTGTGGCCCACATTACTGGCAGCCTCAATGCTCAGCAAGAAGCTGAGTAGTATGTGCAAACAGAACATGACATAGCCAGTCTTCTGTTCTTAAAGGCATTCTGTCCCCCTTAAAGGGAAGCTGCACTGAATTGCAGGTGGCAAGTCTAAATAAGGCAAATGAAACACCAGGACCACGGATGTGGCTCTGCAGGCCTTAATGGTGGTGGTGGACAAGTAGAGGGATGCCATGGTTCCGCTGGGGATCGGGAGGCCTTCAAGAACCATCCTCAGAAAGGATAGGGAGCAGCTGGCTAAGGAGGTCAATTCCCAACATCTGGACCCAAGGACCAAGCAGCAGTGCCACAAGGAGTCTAATGACCTCATGCAGGTGGTCACCCGAAGTGAATGCATCTTCATATGACATCTCCTACCCACTGCTCCAAAAACCTCTCTCACTGCTCAATGCACTACACCAGCATCACTCACCCATCAGCTCTTCCTAGCACTCAGGATTCATGCCTAACATCCAGACACTCCACCTCATCCTCACACACATTCCAATGATGACAACCTCACACACAGCCCCACTGCTTCCACATTCTCCAACTATTCAGCTGTGGCAGGCACTTCACCCAAACACAACATCCTGGGGGTTTACCATTGACCAGAAACTGAACTGGAGCAGCCACATAAATACTGTGGCCACAAGAGCAGGTTGGGGGCTGGGAATTCTGCAGACTAACCCACCTCTTGACTCCCCAAAGCCTGTCCACCATCTACAAGGCACAAGTCAGAAGTATGGTGGCATACTCTCCACTTGCCTGAATTATTGTAGCTCCAACAACACTCTGGAAACTCAACACAACTCAGGATAAAGCAGTCAGCTTGATCGGCACCCTATCCACCACCTTCAACATTCACTCCCTCCATCACCGACATGCAGCAGTGTGTACCATCTACAAGATGCACTGCAGCAACTCATCACGTCTCCTTCAACAGCAGCTTCCAAACCCACGACCTCTACCACCTAGAAGGACAAGGGCAGCAAACACGTGGAAGCCCCACCACCTGCAAGTTCCCCTCCATGCCACACAACATCCTGGCTTGCAAATATATCGCCATTCCTTCGCTGGATCAAAATCCTGGAACTCCCTCCCTAACAGCACTGTGGGTATAACCGCACCAGATGGACTGCAGCAGTTCAAGAAGGCAGCTCACCACCACCTTCTCAAAGACATTAGGGATGGGCAACAAATGCTGGCCTGGCCAGTGATGCTCACCTTCCATGAATTGAATTTTAAAAAAACAAAATCCAACACAATCACTGACATTCTTCCCTCTCTCTCACAGGTCAAGGTGGCACATAATAGAAGAGATTAGAGCAGAACTGGTGGGGATTGTTCTCCACATCATGTGGCCAGCTGTGACAGAGCCCATGGAATACACTCTTTTTGAGAACATTGAGGATGATGATATGTTCCTGCCTATGCCCCTTCCCAACTCCCAGGTCACCCTCATCTGCTACCTGGCATGATGAGCAAGTTGCAAATGGTATGAACATAGACATCTTGCTTCCCACCTCACTCCCCTTCCCTCACCTCAACTTCCCCTTTTGATTTTCTGCTTTCAGACACCCAAGAACATTCTTTTTATTTATTCATGAGATGTGGGCATAACTGACAAGGTCAGTATTTATTGCCCATCCCTAATTGCCCCTGAGAAGGTGGTGGTGAGCCACCTTCCTGAACTGCTGAAGTTCATGTGGTGTATGTGCATCTACAGTGGTGTTAGAAAAGGAGTTCCAGGATTTTGACCCAGCGACAGTGGCAATATAGTTTCATATTAGATGGTGAGAAACTTGGAGGGAAAATTGCAGTGGTGATGTTCCCATGTGTCTGCCACCATTGTTTTTCTAGGTGGTAGAGGTTGCGGGTTTGGAAGATGGTGTCAAAGGAGCCTTGGCAAGTTGTTGCAGTGCATCTTGTAAATGGTACACTGCTGCCACTGTGCATTGGTGATGGAGGGAGAGAATGTTTAAGGTGATGGATGTGATGCCAACCAAATGAGCTACTTCATCCTGGTTAGTGTCGGGCTTCTTAAATGTTCTTGGAACTGCTCTCATCCAGGAATGTGGAGCATATTCCATTACACTCTTGAATTGTGCCTTGTGAACTCCTTGGGGAGGCAGAAGCTGAGTTACTTACCACAGAATTCCCAGCCTGCTCTTGTAGCCACAATATTTATGTGGCTGATCCAGTTAAGTTTATGGTCAATGGTGACCCCCAGGATATTGATGGTGGGGGATTCAGCTATGGTAATTCCATTGAATGTCATGGTTAAATTCTGTGACTTGCTGAACAGCCACAGCAGCCCCTGGAGTTGGAAAGAGAGCAACACCACACCACTGATGAAGAGGCCCCATCTCTTGATCTGACATTCACAGTCAGCAGCTCAGTTATTGGCATGACACATACCTTAAAGACTAGTGGAATGTCTGGATCTACATGTGGTGACTTATCGGATACGAGTGGGTTCCAGTTATGTCTGGGTAAAGGATGGTTCATATGCCAGCTCCCAAGAGGGCGTGGTCGAAGATGAGTTGATGAAGACCCAGATGGAGACCTCGATAGGGTAGATTACATGAGAACACTGATG
This sequence comes from Heterodontus francisci, assembly GCF_036365525.1. Lineage (NCBI taxonomy): Eukaryota > Metazoa > Chordata > Chondrichthyes > Heterodontiformes > Heterodontidae > Heterodontus > Heterodontus francisci. The sequence continues at coordinate 46,946,335 of NC_090375.1, forward strand.
GGCATGTACACTGAGATGCTTGGTGCATTGGCTGATCTGACATACAGCCTCCTGTCACTATGAAGGAGCATGGAGGAATCTGGCTCCAACATGGCAGAGTGCATTACACAGAGCTCGCCCTCTCTGCACCACCTGCTCCATTTTCTTGTCGTGTTGCAGACCCAGAGTCACTGCAACTTCAGCTCCCATACCTATTGTAGCTTTTATGTGAACAGATCATCAAATCCTGTGCCCCTCTCTGTGAGGATGCAGCGTCACTCCTTGCCAAATCCAGTAACACACCACAACACCCCAAAACCACTCTGGAGTACTTCCAGAGACTTTGTAATAGCAGAAGGAATTTTAAGTTGCCTTATCTTCAAGTTGTGTGCCTGGCCTTTTATATAACACTAGTGCTGGTCATCTCTTGCAGATGACCATTTGCTCTTTGATGAATGACAAGCAAATTCATCCAATAGACTTGCAAGGTGCAAATTTGTAAGTTGGGCATCACATCAGACGGTAGGGCTGAATGGCTTCATGATAGCACCACTTCACATCATTCCACTGCACTCAGGAGTTACCCGTGCGATGTCCCTTCTTAGCATGAGCCATACTGGAAGCAGCCAGAGGCGCAGCGCTCCCCAGTAGGAGGACATTTGGCTTCCATAGTGCCATTTCCAGTGGCATTACGGATCTGAATTTTGCACCTACAGATTTTTTTACAGCACAAGTATTTAAAACAAATGAAAATCCTTGCTATTTAAGTCAGTGAGAATGTTTGCAGTTTCAATCAACAAACCAATCTGAAGTAAAAACAAGAAATGCTGGAACCACTCAGCAGGTCTGGCAGCATCTGTGGAAAGAGAAGCAGAGTTAACGTTTCGGGTCAGTGATCCTTCTTCAGAACCAATCTGAAGGCTCCTTTGACTATTAATATCAGGGAAACAAACAATGCAGACTTTGCCATACACAACCTTGGCATCTCCAAACACCTCATTCTATATGTATGAGTTCACCACAGCAGTGGGGTAATTAATCATGTCAGTCTCAATCAGTTTGTATTGTTCACTCTTCAGCTGAGCTTAACTATTCAAATGTTGCAGAACAACTTTGGGGTGAAATTGGTCACAAAATGGATTTGTTTTGAATTGGCAGCCCATTTCACATGTCCAATTGATTTTTCTATTTCATACTACTGCTCTGGACAAATTTCAACTCCTTGGGGCCGTGTGAAGCTAAAACTTCCGTTTATATTTTTCTATAAAAGCAAAATACTGTGGATGCTGGAAATCTGAAATAAAAACAAGAAATGCTGGAACCCCTCAGCAGGTCTGGTAGCATCTGTAGAAAGAGAAGCAGAGTTAACGTTTCGGGTCAGTGACCCTTCTTCGGAACAATTTATAATTTTCTTCCTTTTTGAACTTGCTTCCTCTCCAAGGTAAATGTTGTAGAAACAGGAAATGCTGGAAATACTCAGCAGGTCTGACAGCATCTGTGAAGGGTCATCGACCTGAAACATTAACTCTGCTTCTCCCTCCACAGATGCTGACAGACCTGCTGAGTATTTCCGGCAGTTTCTGTTTTTATTTCAGGTTTCCAGATTCTGCAGTATTTTGCTTTTGTAAAAGATGTAAATACTGTGGAATGAAACACTTTCCATTGCAGGAATCTAGTGGTAGCATCAAGCATTCAAGCTATACACAGGTCCCTACTCTTTTCAATCAAACATTCAGAAGGATACTACATACTCTACCAGTGTGATCTATTTTCCATAGTAAGCATCCTTAAGACTAAATAAGTGACATTGCCGATTAGGACCAAATTAGGGGATTTTTGGCTCTGCCCACAAGGAATTAGATTAGCACTGCTCAAACTCATTTTACATTGAGCCCTTATATTCAGCAGACAGAAAAGACTTACATCCCATCAGAATCCAAGTCCTGGAGGTGAAAGGCCACCCAGTTCTTTTATTTGCATTTACACGTGTCTTATTGCATTGAAATCTTTCAAAGCACTATACACAACAAAACGCTTTTGCTTAGTGTTATATAGGCAAATGCAGCAGTCAATCCGTGCCTCAATGCTTTAGGAAAGGAAAATTTATTGGATTTGGTGGTGTTGGTATGAATGTTGACAAGGATAACTGGGGAACTCCTTAAATTTATTCAAATAAACCATGAGATCTTTAATATTTCACCAAACCTCAGTTTAGCATTCCAACCAAAGGTCATCACCAAGTAACAGCCATGGCTCACTCTCACCTCTGAATCAGGAGGGTATTCCTTATGTGTCTCGGTGACATGTTTTGTTTTATTATGCTTCTGTGAAGCACCTTAGGACGTCTTATTACATTAAAGGCATTATATAAATATGCTGTTGTTGTTCAAGTCCCACTCCAAGACTTGAGCACAAAAATCTAGGCTGACACTTCAGTGCAGTACTGAGGCAATGCTGCACTGTTGGAGATGTCGTCCTTCAGATGAGACCTAAAAACACTCTCTCATAGGTCGATGTAAAAGATCCTATGACACTATTTCAAAGAAGAGCAGGAGAGTTATCCCTGGCATCTTGGCCAATATTTATCCCTCAATCACCACCACAAAACACATGTTATCTGGTCATTATCACATTGCAGTTTATAGGAGCTTAGAATATGAGGTTTGGAATATGGTTCAGAATGTTTGACTAAGATAACACTGATACAGTGTCCTGGCAGAGCTGGAACGCCTACTGAAGTGATTCTTCCTTGTATTCTTGTTCTTGCATATAGAACTCAACAATCTCAGTGATTACTCTCGTGAGATGCCTTTGCCTCTCCAGCCAACGGCACGGTTTGTCTTCCTTTATAGAGTTTGAAGTGAGAATACAATATTCCACACTTATTATATTTAACTAATACTTATTGTCATTCAATATTAAATAAAGTGCTTAGTAATCCTGATACCAGTTTATGTGGTTGTTGGCTCCACTCAGGGTTAGAATAAGCTCAATTGCCCTAAACATAAGGACAAATGAAATTAGTAACCTTACAGGTATATGTAACATGAAACTGGAGGAAAAGAACCAAGAAAATTCAAGAGAAGGATGAGCATTGCACTGGAAAAAGTTATCTCACCATCATGAGGAAACATTGGACATGATGAGGGGAAATTTTCAACCTCATAGCCTGAGTGGTAACATGGTGGAGGAGATGAATGGAACAAAAATCAAGAGGGTTCTAAAATAGGCAGGATTCCACTCCTCCATTTTACCTTCCAGGAAGCAAAATTGAGAGTTATCCACACCCTAGTCTGTCTGCCATCATTCTGTAATTGTGTGTGTTTCTGCAACATCGCTCAACATTTTCAATGACTGGATCGGAATTATTTTTAAAGATCAGCACTTTTGATGAGCTGCCTGTTTCCTATAAAGAACAAAATAACTTGTTGTGAAATATTAATCTATTCCAGGCCTATGAAACCAGTACCAATTCAATATTCTGTGTGAATTTGACATCTTATTCATTGTTAATTGTGAGTCATACTCACGGAATCATACCTTACAGACAATGTCCTAGACACTGCCATCACCATCCCCGGGTATGTCCTGTCCCACCAGCAGGACAGACCCAGCAGAGGTGGCGGCACAGTGATATACAGTAGGGAGGGAGTTGCCCTCGGAGTTCTCAACATCGACTCTGGACCCCATGAAGTCTCATGGCATCAGGTCAAACATGGGCAAGGTAACCTACTGATTACCATCTACCACCCTCCCTCAGCTGATGACTCAGTACTCCTCCATGTTGAACACCACTTGGAGGAAGCTCTGAGGGTGGCAAGGACACAAAATGTACTCTGGGTGGGGGACTTCAATGTCCATCACCAAGAGTGGCTCGGAAGCACCACTACAGACCGAGCTGGCCGAGTCTGAAAGACATAGCTGCTAGACTGAATCGGCGGCAGGTGGTGGGAGAACCAACATGAGGGAAGAACATACTTGACCTCAATCTCAACAATCTGTCTGCCGCAGATGCATCTGTCCATGACAGTATTGGTAGGAGTGACCACCGCACAGTCCTTGTGGAAACAAAGTCTCGCCTTCACATTGAGGATACCGTCCATCGTGTTGTGTGGCACTATCACCATGCTAAATGGGATAGATTTTGAACAGATCTAGCAATGCAAAACTGGGCATCCGTGAGGCGCTGTGGGCCATCAGCAGCAGAATTGTACTCAACCACAATCTGTAACCTCATGGCCCGGCATATCCCCCACTCTACCATTACCATCAAGCCAGGAGACCAACCCTGGTTCAATGAAGAGTGCAGGAGGGCATGCCAGGAGCAGCACCAGGCATACCTCAAAATGAGGTGTCAACCTGGTGAAGCTACAACCCAGGACTACTTGCATGCCAAACTGCATAAGCAGCATGCGATAGACAGAGCTAAACAATCTCATAACCAACGGATCAAATCTAAGTCCTGCCACATCCAGCCGAGAATGGTGGTGGACAATTAAACAACTAACTGGAGGAGGTGGCTCCACAAATATCCCTATCCTCAATGATGGGGGAGCCCAGCACATCAGTGCGAAAGATAAGGCTGAAGCATTTGCAACAATCTTCAGCCAGAAGTGCCGAGTTGATGATCCATCTCGGCCTCCTCCTGAAGTCCCCAGCATCACAGATGCCAGACTTCAGCCAATTCAATTCACTCCGCGTGATATCAAGAAACGACTGAAGGCACTGGATATTGCAAAAGCTATGGGTCCTGACAATATTCCAACAATAGTACTGAAGACCTGTGCTCCAGAACTTGCAGCGCTCCTAGCCAAGCTGTTCCAGTACAGCTACAACACTGGCATCTACCCTGCAATGTGGAAAATTGCCCAGATATGTCCTGTACACAAAAAGCAGGACAAGTCCAACCCGGCCAATTACCGCCCCATCAGCCTACTCTCAATCATCAGTAAAGTGATGGAAGGTGTCATCAACAGTGCCATCAAGCGGCACTTGCTTAGCAATAACCTGCACAGTGACGCTCAGTTTGGGTTCCGCCGGGGCCACTCAGCTCCTGACCTCAATACAGCCTTGGTTCAAACATGGACAAAAGAGCTGAACTCAATAGGTGAGGTGAGAGTGACTGCCTTGACATCAAGGCAGCATTTGACCGAGTATGGCACAAGGAGCCCTAGCAAAGCTGAGGTCAATGGGAATCAGGGGGAAAACCCTCCACTGGCTGGAGTCATACCTAGCACAAAGGAAGATGGTTGTGGTTGTTGGAGGTCAATCATCTGAGCTCCAGGACATCACTGCAGGAGGTCCTCAGGGTAATGTCCTAGGCTCAACCATCTTCAGCTGCTTCATGAATGACCTTCCTTCAATCATAAGGTCAGAAGTGGGGATGTTCGCTGATGATTGCACGATGTTCAACACCATTCGTGAGTCCTCAGATACTGAAGCAGTCCATGTAGAAATGCAGCAAGACTTGGACAATATCCAGGCTTGGGCTAATAAGTGGCAAGTAACATTCGCGCCACACAAGTGCCAGGCAATGACCATCTTCAACAAGAGAGAATCAACCATCTCCCTTGACATTCAACTGCATTACCATCGCTGAATCCCCCACTATCAACATCCTAGGGACTACCATTGACCAGAAACTGAACTGGAGTAGCTATATAAATGTCGTGGCTAAAAGAGTAGGTCAGAGGCTAGGAATCCTGTGGCGAGTAACTCACCTCCTGACTCCCCAAAGCCTGTCCACCATCTACAAGGCACAAGTCAGGAGTGTGATGGAATACTCTCCACTTGCCTGGATGGGTGAAGCTCTAACAACACTCAAGAAGCTCAACACCATCCAGGACAAAGCAGCCCACTTGATTGGCACCCCATCTACAAACATTCACTCCCTCCACCACCGACACACAGTGGCGGCAGTGTGTACCATCTACAAGATGCACTGCAGCAATGCACCAAGGCTCCTTAGACAGCACCTTCCAAACCCGCGACCTCTACCAACTAGAAGGACAAGGGCAGCACATACATGGGAACACCACCACCTGCAAGTTCCCCTCCAAGTCACACAGCATCCTGACTTGGAACTATATCACCGTTCCTTCACTGTCGCTGGGTCAAAATCCTGGAACTCCCTTCCTAACAGCACTGTGGGTGTACCTACCCCACATGGACTGCAGCGGTTCAAGAAGGCAGCTCACCACCACCTTCTCAAGGGCAATTAGGGATGGGCAATAAAATGCTGGCCTGGCCAGTGATGCCCACATCCCATGAATGAATAAAAAATAATTGTAAAAAAAAATGGTTCAATGTTCTATGGACAAAAAGAAAATCGATGTCGAATTTTAAAGGACTTCATTCAGAATTAGATTGCCTAATAAAGTGCTGCCATTAAAAGCTCAATGGCATTTTCAGATGCTGAATGTCACAAATGTGGTGACCTTTAATTGTGCATCGGGTAAAATGAGAATATTAATTAGCAAACTAATGGGACAAAAGTCCAATAAGGACACCGCAGCATCCTTTGAAAACTGAAATGGCTGAAAAGTCTGCCAACACTCACTGCCGAGAGTCACTCCAGATGGTCTATTAAACAATGGTGCCAATCTGCATACACTACATAATAATAATGGTAACAGTGCAGACTGGTGTAAGATAAATGCTTCACAATAGTTATCAGGCTACCTAAAATTCACATCCATCATGTGATGCAGCTGATCGCATACATCCTTCACAATGGTTGAATGAAACACTTCCCTGTTCAAAAAAGCCTTAGTATTGGTGCAAGAAGCCCACATGGCAACATGGGCTCCATCATTAAGGCTTTGCAATCTTGGGAATCTAACTATTCTGTAAATATGTAGTGCCTTGCCAGGTTGCTGGCAGATAGTGGGTATAGAGTGGAAAGCAATGTCATGTACTTTGGCAAGCAAGGTGTCAGAGATTTGGGTGAATATGAGAGCTTGCTATCAGCAAGAAGAATATGGGTTTAGTAGAGTCAGGTGTAAATCATAAATCAGCTGAGCTGATTTGTTGTGGCACATGATTAGGCTGTAAAGGAACCATTTGCTTCGAGGTTCAAGTCAGTAGTGGCTTTCATCGCCATGAGCATAGTCATCTCAGCACTAGGTAATATTGACAGCTCAAGTCACAGGAGATAACAAAATTTCCATCAGAGGGGTTGCTGGATTTATTGAGGCCATTTGGAGTGGGAATGGAGGTGTACAGGGCTGGAGAATTGCGACAGGTATGTCTGCCGAGAAATCTGATTTAGCAGCAGGAAAGCTCCAAGGTGACCTCGTCACACTGACGCGACGGAAGTGCAATTTAAATTGTAGAACTGTTAGTTTTAATACATTAGCATGTAATTAATTGTGATTCAATGCGGACTTGGAAAACAGGAGGCCGTCACATGCCTTTGGATCCCTGACCATTGAAAGCTAGTGGCATCGAGGCAAGGCCTCAGTGCCACAATGGGTAGGCAGCCATGAGCAACACTGCATAGGAGAGAGGGGGGTATGGCGGACATTGTCAGCCTGCAATGCTGTGTGCTCTGCAAGGGTGCACTTGGTCTCAGATAGCAGTAGTGGGGAGGAGAGGTCTCGGGTGGCAATAGCGGGTGGGCTTGGTCTCGGCTGGTCTGTAAGGTGGGGCTTGGTCTTGGGTGAGATGTTCGGGTTGCCATCGTATCGGGTGAGAGCCTTAGCTATCAGCAAGGGTGGGCACTGAGGGCCATTAACAAGACAGCAAAAGGGTTAGCAAATGTAAAGCTGCCAAGCAAGTTCATCTCTGCAAGGACAGTGCTCTGGAGGCCTACTGATCACCTGGCATGGGTCTCATACACCCTGTACGTTTTGACCCCTGTGGCATGATGCAGCACCTCTGACAGAGGGAGGGCCATGAGCCAGCTGCCCCGGACTTGAAGATGCACGATGAGACCAACAGCATCCGGCCATGCCAAGAAGAATCTACCTGCGTCAGAGAGTGTACCACACTCGAAACAGCTACCTCCAAATGTCCAAGCGGCAACGTCAGCGAAGACTACAGCTCTCCAGGGAGGCCATCACTGACTTAAGCACCATGCTGTAGGACGGGTTGCGGCCTATGGGATTCGGTGGTTACCCTAGGCCAGTGGCCTTGAAGATCACCGTGGCACTTAACCTTTATGCATCTGGATCATTCCAAAGATCCACTGGGGACATGTGTGGGGTTTCCCAGGTAGCAGCTCACCGCTACATCAAGGAGATGACCAATGCCCTGTTCAAGACGGCTGGTGACTATCTGCACTATTGGACTGATCCTGACAGTCAAGCAGAGAGGGCTCTTGGATTCGGGGCCATTGCTGGATTCCCTCAGGGGCAGGGTGAGATAGACGGCGCCCATGTGGCCTTCAAAGCTCTAATGGATCAGCCATCTGCCTTCATCAACAGCAAGGGCTTCCATTCAAGCAACGCTCAAGTGGTCTGTGACCATCTAAAGCGTTTCCTACAGGTGTGTGCCCGCTTCCCAGGAAGCAGCCACAACGTCTACATACTTTGACAGCCCCAGATGCCACAGCTTTTCCGGCCCATTGCTCAACTTCAGGGATGGATTCTCGGGGACAAGGGCTACCCATTGAAGACATGGCTACTGATGCCTGCAAGGAACCCTCGCAATGCAGCAGAGGAGAGGTACAACTCTACCCACGGTTCCACCCTAGCAACCATCGTGCAGGCCATTTGGCTGCTGAAGATGTGATTCTATTGCCTAGATCAATCCAGTGGAGCCCTGGCAGTATGCCCCAGTAAGGGTCTCACATATCATGGTGATCTTCTGTGCTCTACAAAATCTAGCACTTGAGCAGAGGAGACCTGGCATGAAGAGGACATGGTTGACAACCACTTTTCAACCGACGAGGAGGATGCAAGGGAGGATGATGAGCAGGCAGCACTGGATGTTGAACCCCTTGCACCAGAAGGTGCAAGGAGGCAAGAGATAGTGTTACGACCTCAGTGAGACTGTTATTGTTAATACATGAGATATGAACTCCCCAGACCAATTTAAAGAATTACACGACAAGATTTCACGTTTTAAGACTTTTATTATAACAACTAAACTAAAATCATCTTTAACTAAATAGTTCTTTGGAAGTAGCTAATACTCCAAATTACAGAGAAAGGTATTTTCTTCACTTATTAAAACTTGAAAACCTCACACCAAGTTATATGTCACACCATCCTCCTTGAAGCAAAATCTTTGCAGCTAAAAGTCCCAAACTCCTCCCAGTTGCAATGGGTTGGATCTCCCAGACTTTCCCAAAGTCAATGTCCTGTTTTCTCACTTCTTCAGAGCACTTTTGAACTGGGCTTCTGTGAATAAGGCAATCCCTGGTGACCCTATTGATCTTCTCTTTCAGCGCAAACCTTAACTTTTCACAGCCTTTCTCTCTCCCTCCTGTGGCTGCCACTGCTGCTGATTGTCATCCAGTCTTCCTTACAGTCTTCAAATTTCTCCAAGTCTATAGAATTTATCCAGAATCAAAAAGTCAATAGTCATTTGCTTTTTCAATATGCAGAGCACACAAATCTGGACACAGCAGGAACACCTGGGCCTTCCTTTGTTTCCAGGTATAAGCAATTGCAATTCGCATTTGCATTTTCAGAGCCTCTGGCTCCTTGTTTACTGTCTGAGAGTCTGGGATAGTGAAACCCATTGTCCATCAGGTGTTATAACTTTACATTCTCTGCTTTTCAAAAGGGTCTTTGAACTGGGTTCCTTATTGTCCTGATAACCAAGATTCCTGTCTTGTTTCTGGGCAGACTTGGTGTGAGGTCACTGCAACAAAGATCTGCTATACTTTCAGCACTCCATGAACTGCTTTGCCTGTGCTGGGATGAGGGAGCAGTACCACAGGACATGCACGATGCCAATATCATCACCTTCTATAAGAACAAGGGCGACCGCGGTGACTGCAACAACTACCGTGGAATATCCTTGCTCAGCATAGTGGGGAAAGTCTTCGCTCGAATCGTTTTAAACAGGTTCCAGAAGCTGGCTGAGCATTTCTACCCTGAGGCACAGTGTGGCTTTCGAGCAGAGAGATCCACCATGGACATGCTGTTCTCCCTTCGCCAGCTACAGGAGAAATGCCGCAAACAACAGATGCCCCGCTACATTGCAGACATGGTCTCTTCAGACTACTAGCAAATATCGGATGTCCACCAAAGCTACTAAGTATCATCACCTCATTCCATGACAATATGAAAGGCACAAATCAGCATAGAGGTGCCTCATCAGACCCCTTTCCCATCCTGAGTGGTGTAAAACAGGGCTGTGTTCTCGCACCCACACTGTTTGGGATCTTCTTCTCCCTGCTGCTCTCACATGCGTTCAAGTCCTCAGAATTTTTCTCCACACAAGATCAGATGGCAGGTTGTTCAACCTTGCCCGTCTTAGAGCGAAGACCAAAGTATGGAAGGTCCTCATCAGGGAACTCCGCTTTGCTGACAATGCTGCATTAACATCCCACACAGAAGAGCGTCTGCAGAGACTCATCGACAGGATTGCGGCTGCCTGCAACAAATTTAGCCTAACCATCAACCTCAAGAAAATGAACATCATGGGACAGGACGTCAGAAATGCTCCATCCATCAATATTGGCGACTACGCTCTGGAAGTGGTTCAGGAGTTCACCACTACAACTATCACCAGTAACCTGTCTCTCGATGCAGAAATTAACAAGTGCATGGGAAAGGCATCCACTGCTATGTCCAAACTGGCAAGAGAGTGTGGGAAAATGGCGCACTGACACGGAACACAAAAGTCCAAGTGTATCAAGCCTGTGTCCTTAGTACCTTGCTGTACGGCAGCAAGGCCTGCACAACATATGTCGGCCAAGAGTGACGTCTCAATTCATTCCATCTTTGCTGCCTGCGGAGAATCCTTGGCATCAGGTGGCAGGACCATATCGCCAATGCAGACGTCCTCGAGGCGGCCAACATCCCCAACATATACTCCCTACTGAGTCAGCGGCGATGGAGATGGCTTGGCCATGTAAGCCGCATGGAAGATGGCAGGATCCCCAAGGATGCATTGTACAGTGAGCTCGTCACTGGTATCAGACCCACCGGCCATCCATGTATCCGCTTTAAAGTCGTCTGCAAACGCGACATGAAGTCCTGTGACATTGACCACAAGTCATGGGAGTCAGTTGCCAGCGTTCGCCAGAGCTGGCGGACAGCCATATAGGCGGGGCTAAAGAGTGGCGAGTCGAAGAGACTTAGTAGTTGGCAGGAAAAAAGACAGAGGCACAAGGGGAGAGCCAACTGTGTAACAGCCCCAACAACCAATTTTATCTGCAGCACCTGTGGAAGAGTCTGTCACTCTAGAATTGGCCTTTATAGCCACTCCAGGTGCTGCTTCACAAACCACTGACCACCTCCAGGCACTTACCCATTGTCTCTCGAGACAATGAGGCCAAAGAAGATGATGATGTTCTGGGCAGACTTGGTGTGAGGTCCCTCTGTTCCTGCACACTCTTTAGAACTGTGCCGTTTAGCATATATTGCCTCTCCCTATTCTTTCTGCCAAAATGCATAACCTCACACTCCTCAGTATTAAATTCCATCTGCCACCTCTCTGCCCATTCTGCTAGCCTATCTATGTCCTGTTGCAGCCGGTTCATATAATCCTCACTGTTTGCCACTCCTCCAAGTTTGGTGTCGTCAGCAAATTTTGAGATTCTACTCTTATTCCAAGATCCAAATCATTTATATATATCAAAAAAAGCAGTGGTCCCTGTACTGACCCCTGGGGAACACCACTCTATACCATCCTCCAGTGTCAAAAGCAACCATTTACTACAAATCATTGTTTTCTGTCCATAAGACAATTTTCTATCCAATTGGACACAGACCCTCCTATTCCATGAGCCTCAATTTTGTTAACCAATTTTTTATGTGGTACCTTATCAAATGCTTTCTTAAAATCCACATAAACAACATCCACCGCTTTCCAATCATCAACCTTCTCTGTTACTTCATCAAAAAATTCAATTAGATTAGTCAAGCATGATCTGCCTTTTACAAATCCATGCTTGTTATCCTTAATTAACTCAAACTCCTCTAAGTGTCCATTGATATTTTCCATGACTTTGTTTCTAAAACCTTACCCACCATTAACTAACTGACCCATAATTGCTCGGACTGTCCTTACACCCTTTCTTGAATAAGGGTGTCACATTTGCCACTCTCCAATCCTTTGGCACCTTCCCTGTAGCCATGGAAGATTAGAAGATTATGGCAAGCTTTGCACTATCTCCATCCCCACTTCCTTTAGCAACCTGGGATGCAAGCCACCTGGACCAGGTAACTTATCAACCTTAAGCATAGCCAACCATTTTAGTACCTCCCTCATCTCAATTTTTATCCGATCCATTGCCTGTACTCTCTCTGCCTCTACCAATATTTTGTCAGCCTCCATTTCCTTAGTGAACACTGATATAAAGTGCTCATTAAGTATATCAGCCTTGCCCTGTGTCTCTAAGCATATATTACCCTCTCTGTCCCTAATAGGCCCTACTCCTCCTCTTACAACGCACTTACTATTTACATACCTGTAGAAGATCTTTGGGTTCCCTTTTATGTTGACCGCCTTTCTACTTTCATATTCTCTTTTTGCCAGTCTTATAGTCCTCTTCACCTCCCCTCTCAATGTATTGTATATGGCATGTTGAGTTCACCTGACATGCATCATACACACTCACTTGAACCTCCCTGTGAACCAGAAAAGGACAAGGAGCTGGAGGAGACTCCAAGGGCCTGCTGTTTCTCTTGCCTTGCCACTGCTGCGTTAAGCTCATGGCCAAGGCGATGGTATGCAGGTTTGCATGCATCTGCGGGATCTGGCTCTCCATAAGGGCCGCCAACCTGTTGATGGAGGAATCCATGCACTCACACACCTGAGACATGGCAGCACTCATGGCATGGATTGGCTCCTCCTCTGGCTGAGCATGGCCTCTGGCATCTCCGTCAGATGTTGCCTCACCACTCTCTGTAACTCCAGCATGACATGTGCTGTCGACACCAGAGGCTCATCATTAGCCTGGGGCACAAAATGAGCCTGGCCACCCACAGTACTCCCACTGCCAGATGCCTCAGTTGTCTCAGCCTCTGCCAGCTGCTCAGATGCATGTGTGTTGCTCTCACCAGCTTGTGACACTGATTTTAAAACCGAGGTGAAAGTATCTGCGCTGGTGGAACGTGCAGAGAGTCATGTGACCGCGCATCCACTGTCTGCTCCTCCTCAGAGGTTAAATGATCTTTCCCTTCTGCTGGAGCCTCCTGTGAATGCTAACCTGCATGAGAGAACACAAACAAGTGTGGATTAGGATGTGCAGATCTCAACATGCCAACCATGTATGATGTGGATCTCCAGAGAGATGTCGTTTGAGCAGAGACTCCAGCCTCACCGTCAGCTATTGAGTGACTGCCTCGGGTCCTTGTTAATTCCAGTGCCTCCTCCTCAGCTGTTGGGAGAGGCAGGATGTCTGGTATTCCTCCGCCAGTCCGCAATGTCTCACGGCTGTTGTGGGCCTCTTGTCCTGCAAGTGGAAAGAGGGCAATAATCATGCCTCACAGAAAGATCAACATGACAGTTATGCTAGAGGCAGCCCCTCGTCCCCTGCTGGCGGCTGTATAACTCATCCTCACGTCAGCTCTCAGGGGAGTTAATGGCAGTGAGCTGTGAAGGGAGGCCCAGAGAATGAAGGCAAATTTCTGGTGCCTCACCAGGAGTGATCGGTCAGGCCCCGACGAGGCAGGAATGGTCAATTGGAGGGACGGGGGTCGTGTTGGATGTTGGGGGTGGTTGGGACAGTGGGGGCTGCCCTCCATCAGGCACAGGGTGCTTTTGTCAGGTGGCTTCTCTCAGGCATGGGCCGCCTGCCCAGCAGCGGGTAAAATCCCCGTGGAGGCAGGCGGAGGCTCTTAAGTGGCTATTTAAGGGCCTTGATTGGCTTGGGGTGGGCTGGCCATTTTCCGCCACCACTGCCCTGCATAAACTGGAGACGGAGATGGGAGCGGGTTAGGAGGGGCCCACCGAACCTCCCACTCCATTTTACGCGCCCCCACTCCCCCCCACCACCTTCCCTCTTCTTGGGGTTAATAAAATTCCAGCCTATGACTCTATATCCACATATAGAGTTCAATAGAAAGTTAAGCTCCCCACAGTGCCAGAAAGTAAAAAAGGGAAGTGAAAAATATCAAAAAATACAAAACAATAGAAGAACATTAGCAACAACAAACAAAATGCAGCTAACTAAATGTAACAAAAGCAATCCAAAAATGGAAAGAAGATCTCTCACAGGAGATTTGATCGAGGTGTTCAATATCATGAAGGCTCTGGACAGAGTGAACAGAGAGAAATTGTTCCCATTGGTGCAAGGGTCAAGAACCAGAGGACACTGATTTAAGATGATTGGCAAAAGAACCAGTGGCAACATGAGGAAAACTTTCTTTACACAACATTACCCATTAGGGGAGGTGGTGCGTAGTGGTATTGTCACTGGACTAATGACCCAAAGTATTGCTCTGGGACATGGGTTCAAATCCCACCACAGCAGAAGGTGGTCTAATGATGGCCATGAAACCATTGTTGATTGTTGTAAAAAAAAACCATCTGGTTCACTAATGTCCTTTAGGAAATCTGCTGTCCTTAGCTGGTCTGGCCTACATGTGACTCCAGAGACACAGCAATGTGGTTGACTCTTAGATGTCCTCTGAAATGGCCAAGCAAGCCACTCAGTTATATCTAACTGCTACAAAGTCAATTAAGAATGAAACTGGACGGATAAACCTAGGCACCGGAAACGACAACGGCAAACACAGCCCTGTTGACCCTGCAAAGTCCTTCTTACTAACATGTGGGGCCTTGTGACAAAGTTTGGAGAGCTGTCCCACAGACTAGCAACAGCCTGACAGTCATACTCACAGAATCATATCTTACTGGCAATGTCCCAGACACTGCCAACACCATCCCTGGGTAGGTCTTGTCCTACCAGCAGGACAGACCCAGCAGAGGTGGTATATAGTCAGGAGGGAATCACCCTGGGAATTCTCAACATCGATATCGGACCCTCTGAAGTCTTGTGGCATCAGGCCAAAGATGGGCAAGGAAACCTCCTGCTGGTTACAACCTAGCGCCCTCCCTCAGCTGATGAATCAGTACTCCTCCATGTTGATCACCACTTGGAGGAAGCACTGGGGGTGGCAAGGGTGCAGAATGTACTCTGGGTGGGGCACTTCAATGTCCATCACCAAGAGTGGCTCGGTAGCACCACTACTGACCAAGCTGGCTGAGTGGGTCTGTGTCAAGTGACGAGGGAACCAACAAGAGGGTAAAACATACTTCACCACATCCTCACCAATCTGCCTGCTGCAGATGCATCTGTCCATGACAGTATTGGTAGGTGTGACCACCACACAGTCCTTCTGGAGGCATAGTCCTGCCTTCACATTAGGATACCTTCCATCATGTTGTGTGGCACTACCACATTCTAAATGAGATAGATTTCAAACAGATATAGCTATGCAAAACTGAGCATCCATGAGGCGCTGTGGGCCATCAGCAGCAGCAGAATTGTACTCAACCACAATCTGTAACCTCATGGCCCAGTATATCTACCATTAGGATTCCCAAACAGGATTAAGGAAAATCCCAAGGCTTTTTATACGTATATAAAGAGCAATACGGGTACTAGGGAAAGGGTTGGCCCACTCAAGGACAGAGATGGGAATCTATGTGTGGTGCCAGAGGAAATGGGTGAGGTACTAAATGAGTGCTTTGCATCAGTATTCACCAAAGAGAAGGACTTGGTGGATGATGAGCCTAGGGAAGGGAGTGTAGATAGCCTCAGTCATCTCATTATCAAAAAGGAGGAGGTGTTGGGTGTCTTGCAAAGCATGAAGGTAGATAAGTCCCCAGGGCCTGATGGGATCTACCCCAGAATACTGAGGGAGGCAAGGGAAGAAATTGCTGGTGCCTTGACAGAAATCTTTGCATCCTCATTGGCTACAGGTGAGGTCCCAGAGGGCTGGAGAATAGCCAATGTTGTTCCTTTGTTTAAGAAGGGTAGCAAGGATAATCCAGGAAATTATAGGCCGGTGAGCCTTACGTCAGTGGTAGGGAAATTATTAGAGAGGATTCTTCAGGACAGTAAATGGCAGAACCCTTAGGAGTATTGACAGGCAGAGAGATCTGGGCGTACAGGTCCACAGGTCACTGAAAGTGGCAATGCAGGTGGATAAGGTAGTCAAGAAGGCATTCGGTTGGGGCATAGAGTATAAAAATTGGCAAGTCATGCTGCAACTGTACAGAACTTTAGTTAGGCCACACTTAGAATATTGCGTGCAATTCTGGTCGCCACACTACCAGAAGGACGTGGAGGCTTTGGAGAAGAGGTTTACCAGGATGTTGCCTGGTCTGGAGGGCATTAGCTATGAGGAGAGGTTGGATAAACTCAGATTGTTTACACTGGAACGACAGAGATGGAGGGGCGACATGATAGAGGTTTACAAAGTTATGAGCGGCATGGACAGAGTGGATAGTCAGAAGCTTTTTCCCAGGGTGGAAGAGTCAGTTACTAGGGGACATAGGTTTAAGGTGCGAGGAGCAAAGTTTAGAGGGGATGTGCAAGGCAAGTTCTTTACACAGAGGGTGGTGAGTGCCTGGAACTTGCTGCCGGGGGAGGTGGTGGAAGCAGGTACAATAATGACGTTTAAGAGGCATCTTGACAAATACATGAATAGGATGGGAATAGAGGGATATGGTCCCCAGAAGTGCAGAAGGTTTTAGTTTAGGCAGGCATCAAGATCAGTGCAGGCTTGGAGGGCTGAATGGCCTGGTCCTGTGCTGTACTGATCTTTGTTCTTTGTTCTTTATTACCATCAAGCTGGGAGACCAACCCTGGTTCAATGAAGAGGGCATGTCAAGAGCAGCACCAGGCATACCTCAAAATGAGGTGTCAACCTGGTGAAGCTACAAGCCAGGAATAATTGCGTGAAAACTGCATAAGCAACATGCAATAGACAGAGCTAAGTGATCCCAAAACCAACGGATCAGATCTAAGCACTGTAGTCCTGCCACATCCAGCCGTGAATGGTGGTGGACAATTAAACAACTAACTGGAGGAGGTGGCTCCACAATTATCCCCATCCCCAATGATGGGGGAGCCCAGCACATCAGTGCAAAAGATAAGGCTGAAGCATTTGCAACAATATTCATCCAGAAGTACTGAGTTGATGATCCATCTCGGCCTCCTCCTGAAGTCCCCAGCATCACAGATGCCAGTCCTCAGCCAATTCGATTCACTCCGCGTGATATCAAGAAATGACCGAAGGCACTGGATACTCCAAAAGCTGTGGGCCCTGACAACATTCCGGAAATAGTATTGAAGACCTGTGTTCCAGAACTTGCCACGCCCCTAACCAAGCTGTTCCAGTATAGCTGCAACACTGGTATCTACCCAGCAATGTGCAAAATTGCCCAGATATATCCTGTACACAAAAACAGGACATGTCTAACCCGGCCAATTACCACCCCATCAGCCTACTCTCAATCATCAGCAAAGTGACGGAAGGTAACGTTGACAGTGCTATTGAGCAGCACTTGCTTAGCAATAACCTGTTAAGTGATGCTCAGATTGGGTTCCGCCAGGGCCACTCAGCTCCTGACCTCATTACAGCCTTGGTTTAAACATGGACAAAAGAGCTGAACTCCAGAGGTGAGGTGAGAGTGATTTCCCTTGACATCAAGGCAGCATTTGACCAAGTATGGCATCAATGAGCCCTAGCAAAACTGGAGTCAATGGGAACCGGGGGAAAACTCTCTGCTGGTTGGACACATACTTAGCGCAAAGGAAGATGGTTGTGATTGTTGGAGATCAATCATCTCAGGCCCAGGACATCACTGCATGAGTTCCTCAGGTTAGTATCCTAGGCCCAACCATCTTCAGCTGCTTCATCAATGACCTTCCTTCAATCATAAGGTCAAAAGTGGGGATGCTCGCTGATGATTGCACAATTTTCAGCACCATTCGCGACTCCTCAGAAATTGAAGCAGTTCGTGTAGAGATGCAGCAAGACCTGGACAACATCTAGGCTTGGGCTGATAAGTGGTAAGTAACATTCATGCCACACAAGTGGCAAGCAATGGCCATCTCCAACAAGAGAGAATCTAACCATCTCCCCTTGACATTCAATGACATTACGATCCCACACGATCAACATCCTGGGGGTTACAATTGACCAGAAACTGAACTGGTTTAGCCATATAAATACCGTGGCTAAAAGAGCAGGTCAGAGGCTAGGAATCCTGCAGCGAGTAACTCACCTCCTGACTCCCCAAAGCCTGTCCACCATCTACAAGGCAGGAGTGTGATGGAATACTCTCCACTTGCCTGGATGGGTGCAGCTCCAATAACTCTCAAGAAGCTCGACACTATCCAGGACAAAGCAGCCCACTTGATTGGCACCCCATCTACAAACATTCACTCCCTCCACCACCGACGCACAGTGGCAGCATTGTGTGCCATCTACAAGATGCACTGCAGCAACGCACCAAGGCTGCTTAGACAGCACCTTCCAAACCTGCGACCTCGACCACCTAGAATAACAAGGGCAGCAAATGGTTTGGAACATGACCATCTGCAAGTTTCCCTCCAAGCCACACACCATCCTGACTTGGAACTATATTGCTGTTCCTTCACCGTCGCTGGGTCAAAATCCTGTAACTCCCTTCCTAACAGCACTGTGGGCATTCCTATGCCACGTGGACTGCAGCGGTTCAAGAAGGTGACTGACCACCACCTATTCAAGGGCAATTAGGGATGGGCAACAAATGTTGGCCTAGCCAGTGATGCCCACATCCCATGAATAAATAAAATAGGTGGTTGGGATCTGGAATGCACTGCTTGAGAGTGTGGTGGAGACCGATTCAATCATGGCTTTCAAAAGGGAATTGGATAAGTACCTGAATAGTAAACATTTACAGGGCTACAAGTTTAGAGATACAGCACTGAAACAGGCCCTTCGGCCCACCGAGTCTGTGCCGACCATCAACCACCCATTTATACTAATCCTACACTAATCCCATATTCCTACCACATCCCCATCTGTCCCTATATTTCCCTACCACCTACCTATACTAAGGGCAATTTATAATGGCCAATTAACCTATCAACCAGCAAGTCTTTGGCATGTGGGAGGAAACCGGAGCACCCGGAGGAAACCCACACAGACACAGGGAGAACTTGCAAACTCCACACAGGCAGTACCCAGAATTGAACCCGGGTCGCTGGAGCTGTGAGGCTGCTGTGCTAACCACTGCGCCACTGTGCCACCCAACATGATTCCAGTGTACGTGCAGCCTCAGTAAGAAAGTACTATTAAAATTCAATGCTTGGAACAGCATAGGCTTATTTAAATGAACATTGCACGATTCATGGAGATTTTTTCTTTACATCCCTCATTTGTGTATTATTGCTCATTTTTCATTCCTCTAAGCTAGGTTTCAATATCTAAGATAGGTTCCCTCTGGTATGCCATTCAGACTCAGCTCCATGATTTTTGTGGCAGCATTCGACCCAACGTGCAACAGTTCCAGTGGATAGCAGGTGCTTTGCCAGTTTATTTCAGGGCATGAACAGCTATATTCAGTGTCTGTCCTGCCTGGAGTGAATCACATTATTGGAATATCTCCTTGAGATATGTGACCTCAAATCCCTTTGAAACCCAGACTATATTAACTGGTCTCTAGTGAAGTTTCTGCAACGAAAAGGTCCCTAGTCAGTGATAATTTCAGGAAAAAGAATTTATTGCTTGATTCTCATTTCGGGGGCTAATATTCCCTTTTGATTTTCTAGTACATTTTCTCAGACTTTATTTAATGTATGACAGTTAAGGTAGTTTATGTGCATGTTGTCAGGAAAAACTCTATATGCCAAATGGGAAATATTAATTTCATCGGTTGGAAACTTACCATAATCTTTTAAAGGAAAAAACCCTACAAGTAACTTTTAAAAAAACTAGCAGCCAAGATAACCACTGCCATTTACATCTGAAATACCAGGAGATTGGACAGGAGACAAAAAGTCTAACAAGAAGCCCAGCCAGGACAATGGCTTGTTCTAAGTGATTGAAATACCTATAATGGCTTCATTAACACGGCCATCAAAGCCATTCCCACCTATTGACTTTGAAAGAGCCAACCCCCTCCAAGTGTGAATGGACATCTTGGGGCATGTATAACCTTGAATTTCATTAGAAGATTCCAGAAAAACCTCATTAGAAACAATGGGGATTGAGAAGAACCATGTGAACGCCTGTTCATCTTTATTACACAGACAAGCGGTCAGGCAGTAACTGAATGGACAGTAGCTGAGAAGGCTGCTGCTCCCCTGTCTCTCTCTCTCTCCGCAGAAAACCATCTGTGACTGGGGGACCCACCAAACGTACAGAGTGCTACAGCCAGAAATCTGGGGAAAAGAACCAACTACAAATTCTGTCTTCAAGCAACCCTGAACAAAGCAGGCTAACCAAAGTGCACTTTGACCAGCAAGGACTTCAAGGATACAGCTTCAGCTGAGGACTTCTGGATTTACAGACTGTATTTAAGTTCCATTTATTCTGGACTTTAATCGAACCACCAAATCTATTTTCCCTCCTGTAATCTATTTGTGTGTGTGTGATTCTCGTGTGAATGTGTGCGTGAATGTATCGCGTATTTTTAAATCGGGTTAGATTGTTAAGTATAATATATTTATCGCTTTCTTGTTTGATCTCAAGAAAACCTGTCCTATTGATTCTTTTGCAATCATAGTGAAGGAAAAAGGTAAAACACTCAGAGTTGGTAAGCATATCTACTGTTTAAAAGGAGTAAACCCTGTTACGGGTAAATAAGAGGAAAAGGCAAGACGGGAGCCTGAAACCCCCTCCTCACCTGACTGTAACAATGTGCTCATCAGAGTATAGACTCGTGGATATGAGTGGAGTCTTTATATGTCCCCAGGATATAGAAAATGAACTTACATCAAGTTTAAGAATGACATCTATTCAGATACAAAACATTTGTGTCTAGCATCAAATAGTCCAAGGTCAAGTATTGCAGACACCACACGCCATTCAGCACTATTGTCCTAAAAATATACCTCAACTCTAAAGTCCAAAGATGAGCCATGTTGTTCCAAGTTCTTATCTTTATTGATTCGCCAAGTGATTTTATCATATAAGTGTAAAGGCAGCTTTGGGGCACTTGCTATTTAACCATTGAGAATTAGAGAGAGAAAGCTTGAACTAATTTGACTCAGGACTGCAAACAACCAACAGGGAGAGATGAGTCTTTCATCTCATTGTCTGTCAGAGCTGCATTTGAACCCAACTGACAGAAATGAAAGGTTACATGTTCTAACATATTGGGAAAGCTAGTGCATTAAATATTAATGTGAAACTCAGAAGAGGCACAGGTTCAATATACATTAACAAGTATTGTCGCAGTTGGAGGAAATCCTTTCAATATTTTATGTGTTAAGGTGGTAACAGTGAGTGAAAGTTTATTTTATATACTCGGGCAAGTTTTGTGAGGCTGTACTTCTGGCACAGAGTTGGACTCAATAGGAACTTAGGTTGAATAATTGGGTGCAGAGGTCAGTCCATTGACAGTGTTCCCAATTTTACAGTCATTAAGTAATTAGAAAATCAGGAATGCTATAATTCAGGCACATTGACCTCTACAACCAATCCTCAGGTCCACACTCTGAACCAGCGAAACACCATGCTGGGAGCTTGACTTTCCTAAAAAATTACCCTCTTGTGTGCATTCATTCACCGGTGTGCCACAGGAATGGCTTTTGCTAAAATCTTGCTTGGTAATTTCCCGCTGAGGCAGAGTTATTTTATATTGCATTTCACAGCTTTGTTTCTGCTGACTTAACTTCCCAGTTCTCTAATAGTGTTGCAGACAAAGTCATAGATGTAAACTTTGTTTTATTATTGAGAACGCTAGGTGAAGGATCAAAGCTTACAGTGGCCATCAAAGTTGAAAGCACTAAGAGGAAAATATGGTAACTCAAGAAGCAGGAAGACAAGGTAAGAAAAAGGATGACAAAGTAATAGTTAATCTCTTTTCACTCTCCCTTATTCCCAAAATGTACCACTTCACCTTCCTCTCCGTTGATGTATTTACCATCTAATTGCCCCACAACTAACTTAGCTATGACTTCCTGAAATCTCCTGCATTCTTCCTAAAGTTGTGGTATTCTCGATAGAATAATAAAGCTAAAGTAAAGATATGTTGACCCAGATTTTGCTGGAAAAATAGCAGCACCTGAATGACACACACCATTATTAATGCAAAAATTTGCCAGCAACTTGTGGGAAAGATATACCCTGTGAATTGCAAATTACAGGAAGTTGCTTGCTGATTTGTGCCACTCTACTGTTGGCTAAAACAAGATCTTGCACTTAACCATCCTGTGATTGTTCATGAAATCCTGCATTGGCAGATTAATTGCCCATTAAACTTGCCATAGAAAAGTGAAATCTAATAATTAACCATGTAAGTACCCTTTTAACAATGTAATAACTGTTAATGACTGCCAATCAACCTCTCGCCCAGAAAGTGAACAATTTTAAGTGTAGAGTCTCATTCCTTCAAGTTGCTAATTGTTTAAGGAGATTTTTAAAATGTTAATGTTTTTTCTTACTTTTCCTTTCTGCTTCCTTTTTTTCTCTCTTAATCCAATCTTTCTTTCTGCATCTTTATTTCTGTACCTGATTTGACATTTAATGTATCCACTCTAATTCACCCTCCTTCTCATTTCTTTCTGCTATCTATTTATCAACTCTTAAATCTCATTGACAAAGGAAATAACACTGTTTACCCAGTTGTTCACCAAGGTTCCAGCTGCCTTGGATCATTATCAGTTTTGCGCATCCAGCAACTTGGTGGGCAAAATATTTTAAAACCTGAATGTGTACAGATAAGTCTAACTAACAGAGTATGCTGTGAGATGTCCCACTCAGCAAAATCTGGCCCAATGAAATGATACTGAAAATGAGACTCTGCAGTTCTGAAGAAATTAAGGCTCTTTTCACTGGAACGGAGAAGGTTAGGGTAGGACCCAACAGATGTTCTCAAAATTATGAAATGTATTGAAAGAGTAAATGGTGAAAGATTATTTCAGCTGATTAGTAAATTGTTAAAAAGGGCATAACACTGAAGATTATCAGGAGAAGAGTGGAAGAATTTTTTGTCACTCTAAGGGAGGAATGCTTAACCACAAGTGACTATTAAAATAGAAACTAGAAATATAATTTTAGAAGTAATTGGATAAGAATTTGCAAAGGAAAAAGAAAAAGCAATAATGGGAGAAGAAAGCGAAATTGGAATTCGAGCAGATGGATCCAAGTAAAATGCTAGTACTGGCATAGGCACTATATGCAGTATGCCCTCCTTCTGTATTATGTGAACAGACAAAATTGACAGGCAGGAAAAGAAAAACTGGTCCATTAGGACTGTCCGACACTGATGATGGCTGATCAGACACTTCCTGTTGCCCACCACACTGCCATATAAACACCTGGAACAGGCAAAAACAAGAGAAAAACTCAGGACCAATAAGGAAATGGAAAATTGCTCTCTGACCTCCTCAGCCAATCAAAAATAGTCCAGGAGACCACATGGGCCATATATTGACCAGAATTTTCCATTGAGCAGGAGGCCTCGTCCATTGACTGAAAAGTTGGAGGCAAGCCCGCCTCTGCCGAATCTGGGGAGCCAGACTGGGACTTTTTGCTCCCCAGGCCTGTAATTGGTCTTGGGCGGGACTTCCACCTCCTTGAGGCAGGAAGTCCCGCCTATTGGATCTGCCAGACAATCAGCGGGCCGGCAGCTCTTAATCCCAGCAGCACCACCAGGAGCAGTGGCCAATGCTGGGACTACACCTAGCCATCGGAACCAACAGGAAGGACTGCCCCAGAAAAAATGTAACTTTTAAGAGCCTCACTGGGAGCAATCAGTCGGGCCCTGGCGAGGCAAGGGGTCAGTTAGGGGCGCGGGGGGAGTGTTGTGGGTTGGGGACGTTTGGGGCTTCAGGGTTGGCCCCCCACCAGTCTGCAAGAAAGCTGCCTTCACCAGACAAGGATTTTCAGGCCTCAGCCGC
Organism: Heterodontus francisci; assembly: GCF_036365525.1. Classification (NCBI taxonomy): domain Eukaryota; kingdom Metazoa; phylum Chordata; class Chondrichthyes; order Heterodontiformes; family Heterodontidae; genus Heterodontus; species Heterodontus francisci. Next base: position 46,970,504 of record NC_090375.1, read on the forward strand.
CTGCCAGCCAAGGGTAAAATACCCGCGGCGGCAAACAGAGGTCCTTAAGTGCCAGTCAATTGGCCACTTGGGCCAATTGGCCATTTGGGGGGCATAAAATTTTAGCCATCATCTATAAAACCACTTCCTTTCTACATGATCTCTCTATCCCAGTCAAGAACTGGTCTAGCAAACCTACCTTCCCCCTCCCCCCTGTTTCCACCCCCCCCCACCCACCGCCATGAAGGCATGCAGAGACTCAGTATACATCAAGGTTCCCCATGGTAGGCTGATGGAGAAAGTGAAGGCGCATGGGGTCCAAGGTGTACTAGCTAGATGGATAAAGAACTGGCTGGGCAACAGGAGACAGAGAGTAGCAGTAGAAGGGAGTTTCTCAAAATGGAGACGTGTGACCAGTGGTGTTCCACAGGGATCCGTGCTGGGACCACTGTTGTTTGTGATATACATTAATGATTTGGAGGAAAGTATAGGTGGACTGATTAGCAAGTTTGCACACGACACTAAGATTGGTGGAGTAGCAGATAGTGAAGGGGACTGTCAGAGAATACAGCAGAATATAGATAGATTGGAGAGTTGGGCAGAGAAATGGCAGATGGAGTTCAATCAGGGAAAATGCGAGGTGATGCAATTTGGAAGATCCAATTCAAGAGTGAACTATACAGTAAATGGAAAAGTCCTGGGGAAAATTGATGTCCAGAGAGATTTGGGTGTTCAGTTTAGTTTAGTTTAGTTTAGAGATACAGCACTGAAACAGGCCCTTCGGCCCACCGAGTCTGTGCCGACCATCAACCACCCATTTATACTAATCCTACACTAATCCCATATTCCTACCACATCCCCACCTGCCCCCATATTTCCCTACCACCTACCTATACTAGGGGCAATTTATAATGGCCAATTTACCTACCAACCTGCAAGTCTTTTGGCTTGTGGGAGGAAACCGGAGCACCCGGAGAAAACCCACGCAGACACAGGGAGAACTTGCAAACTCCACACAGGCAGGACCCAGAATTGAACCCGGATCACTGGAGCTGTGAGGCTGCAGTGCTAACCACTGCACCACTGTGCCGCCCTTCAGGTCCACTGTTCCCTGAAGATGGCAACGCAGGTCAATAGAGTGGTCAAGAAGGCATACGGCATGCTTTCCTTCATCGGACGGGGTATTGAGTACAAGAGTTGGCAGGTCATGTTACAGTTGTATAGGACTTTGGTTCGGCCACATTTGGAATACTGCATGCAGTTCTGGTCGCCACATTACCAAAAGGATGTGGATGCTTTGGAGAGGGTGCAGAGGAGGTTCACCAGGATGTTGCCTGGTATGGAGGGCGCTAGCTATGAAGAGAGGTTGAGTAGATTAGGATTATTTTCATTAGAAAGACGGAGGTTGAGGGGGGACCTGATTGAGGTGTACAAAATCATGAGAGGTATAGACAGGGTGGATAGCAAGAGGCTTTTTCCCAGAGTGGGGGATTCAATTACTAGAGGACACGAGTTCAAAGTGAAAGGGGAAAAGTTTAGGGGGGATATGCGTGGAAAGTTCTTTACGCAGAGGGTGGTGGGTGCCTGGAACGCGTTGCCAGCGGAGGTGGTAGATGCGGGCACGATGGCGTCTTTTAAGATGTATCTAGACAGATACATGAATGGGCAGGAAGAAAAGAGATACAGACCCTTAGAAAATAGGCGACATGTTTAGATAGAGGATCTGGATCGACGCAGGCTTGGAGGGCCGAAGGGCCTGTTCCTGTGCTGTAATTTTCTTTGTTCTTTGTTCTTTGTATCACATCAGCTGGCAACACATTTCAGAGACTCATGACTCTCTGGGAAAAGAAGAACTGCAGAATATCTATTCTATTCCTACTAGTACATAGTTCATGCCCTGTAGTCCTTCCCAATCTTGTAAACAGGAATAATCTATCAATAGCCATTGAATTATTTCTTAGACCTCTATCAGGTCACCTCCAAGTCTGTGCTGTTCTGGAGTAAATAGACCTAAGCCCATTAACCTATCTAAATAGCTAAGGTTCTTTAGGCCAGGAATCATTCTTCTAAGACGCATCTGCTCTGATGATGCTACCTTCCATGACGGTGCTTCTGATATGACCTCCTTTTTCCTCAACCGAGGATTTCCCCCCACTGTGGTTGACAGGGCCCTCAACCGCGTCTGACCCATTCCTCGCACCTCTACCCTCACCCCTTCCCCTCCCTCCCAGAACCATGACAGGGTTCCCCTTATCCTCACTTTTCATCCCACCAGCCTCCATATCCAAAGGATCATCCTCCGCCATTTTCGCCACCTCCAGCGTGATGCCACTACCAGTCGCATCTTCCCCTCCCTTCCCCTGTCAGCATTCCGAAGGGATCGTTCCCTCCGCGACACCCTGGTCCACTCCTCCATTACCCCCACCACCTCGTCCCCGTCCCAGGGCACCTTCCCCTGCAATCGCAGGAGGTGTAATACCTGCCCATTTACCTCCTCTCTCCTCACTATCCCAGGCCCCAAACACTCCTTTCAGGTGAAGCAGCGATTGACTTGTACTTCTTTCAATGTAGTATACTGTATTCGCTGCTCACAGTGTGGTCTCCTCTACATTGGGGAGACCAAGCGCAGACTGGGTGACCGCTTTGCGGAACATCTCCACTCAGTCCGCAAGCAGGACCCTGAGCTTCCGGTTGCTTGCCATTTCAACACTCCCCCCTGCTCTCATGCTCACATCTCTGTCCTGGGATTGCTGCAGTGTTCCAGTGAACATCAACGCAAGCTCGAGGAACAGCATCTCATCTACCGATTAGGCACACTACAGCCTGCCGGACTGAACATTGAGTTCAATAATTTCAGAGCATGACAGCCCCCCATTTTACTTTCATTTTTAGTTAGTTTTTCTTCCCTTTTTTTTTTACATTCTTTTTTACATTTTTTACAATCTTTTTTTGCATTTATTTCATTTCATCTTAGTTTGTTCAGTTTGCTTACCCACTGTTTTTTTCAGGTTTTTTTTCAGGTTTGCACTTGCTGCTGTTCAATATTCAGTGTATTTACACCTAATCTGTACTAATGCTTTGTCTTTCAACACACCATTAACATATTGTTTGCCTTTTCTCCGTGACCTTTTGGTCAGCTATGTGGCCTGGTCCAATCTGCACCTTCCCCTTTGTTATCTCTTGCCCCACCCCCACCTCACTTGCTTATAATCTGTGACTTTTCTAATATTTGTCAGTTCCGAAGAAGGGTCACTGACCCAAAACGTTAACTCTGCTTCTCTTTCCACAGATGCTGCCAGACCTGCTGAGTGGTTCCAGCATTTCTTGTTTTTATTTCAGATTTCCAGCATCCGCAGTATTTTGCTTTTATCATTCTTCTAAGTCTCTACTGAACCTTTCCAAGGCCACTATATCACCCTCCCTTTGGGGGGACCAAAACTAGATGTGTACTCCAGATGCAGTCTAACCAGCAACCTCTATAATGACAAAATGGCCTTCCTTGGTTTCTACTGAATGGTTTACTAATACAATCCAATACCCTGTTGTCTTAGTCACAGCTTCTCTCGAATGCTCGTGGCTAAAAACCACAGAGTATTGGACTGTATTAGTAGACCAGTTAGTATCTGTGCACAATAAGTCCCAGATCTTCTTCTCTCTCAACCTCTTTCTGTATTGTTCCCTTCAAATGATAGCTGTATTCTGTGTTGACCTTACCATCATGAATGAGAACAACTTATATCTAAGTTAAATGTAATTTGCCATAGTGCGCCTAATTCCCTAGAGCATCTAAATCTCTTTGCATTCGATTGCACATCTCTATTGTCTTAGCCCTTGCAAATGAGCCTGTTCCACCATTCAATAAGATCAACAACAACTTATATAGTGCCTTTAACATAACTAAACATCCCAAGGCACTTCACAGTAACATTACAAAACAGAATATGACACTGAGCCACAGAAGGTGATATTAGGTCAGATGACCAAAAGCTTGGACAAAGAGGCAAAGTGGTAGGTTGGAAGGAGTATCTTAAAGGAGGAAAGCAATGTGGAGAAGCAGAGAGGTGTACAGAGGGTATTCCAGAGCTTAACGCCTAGGTAACTGAAAGCACAGCCATCAATGATGCAGCGATTAAAATCGGGGATCATGATTAAACTTCTATGTCAACTCCACATTCCCACCCTATCCCCCATATGCTTTAATGCCTAAGAATCTATTCATCTCAGTCTTAAATATACTCATTGACTGAGCATCTGAACCCTCTGTGGTACAGAATTCCAAAGATTCACAACAATTCACAACAATTTCTCCTCACCTCAGTCCAAAATGATTGACCCCTTATCCTGAGACTATGATCTTTAGTTCTAGACTTTCCAACCAAGAGAAACAGCCTCTCAGCATCTACCCTATCAGTGAGATCACTTCTCATTCTTCTAAACTCCAGAGAGTAAAGATCCATTCCATTCAATCTCTCTTCTTGTTCAGCTGTCGCATCCCAGGAATCAATTTAGTGAACCTTCGTTGAACCCACCCTAAGGCAAGTATATCCTTCCTTTGTTATGGCGACTAAAACCGTACACATTCATAAAGATAATGAACAATAGTGGGACATGACTGATCCCTGGATTACACTACTAGTAATGCGTCAGCTTATACACCCTACTGAGTCAGCGGCGCTTGAGATGGCTTGGCCATGTGAGCCGCATGGAAGATGGCAGGATCCCCAAAGACACATTGTACAGCGAGCTCGCCACTGGTATCAGACCCACCGGCCGTCCATGTCTCCGTTATAAAGACGTCTGCAAACGCGACATGAAATCGTGTGACATTGATCACAAGTCGTGGGAGTCAGTTGCCAGCATTCGCCAGAGCTGGCGGGCAGCCATAAAGACAGGGCTAAATTGTGGCGAGTCGAAGAGACTTAGTAGTTGGCAGGAAAAAAGACAGAGGCGCAAGGGGAGAGCCAACTGTGCAACAGCCCCAACAAACAAATTTCTCTGCAGCACCTGTGGAAGAGCCTGTTACTCCAGAATTGGCCTTTATAGCCACTCCAGGCGCTGCTTCACAAACCACTGACCACCTCCAGGCGCGTATCCATTGTCTCTCGAGATAAGGAGGCCCAAAGAAGAAAATGCGTCTACAAGCTGAACCCCAGTGGTTAACTACAACTATTTGATATAATTAGAAGCTGAACCATAAGAGATGGATCCTTTGTTCTTCTTGAATCAAAGTTCAGAATTACAAAAGCCATTAGAAGAGCCTTCAACGGATGTGAAGTCCTTTTGTGGTAAAATAGTTGAACACCCCAATGAGTTAGGAGCTGTTGAGACAAAAATAAGTATTGAGCACAAGAGAGAAAATGAAGGCAGATTTGTAGAGGAATTTGAGCCAGATGAAAAATAAGAAAGTAAAAAGTAGTTTTTTTAAGGAAAATAAATTTTACAATGTACAGTAAAATAAAACGAGAAAATAAATTAAGATAAAGGTATACACAGAGAAAAACTTGGTAAAAGTGAGGATAAAGTGCACATGAAAACAAATAACATGATTTTCTTTGAACAATTAGCTAAATATTACAGCTCTGGCTCATTAGAAAAAATGGCATATTGGTGACTGCAGTTTTTTCTGTAGAACATCTCCACTTTGTCCATTAGTTTAGTTTAGTTTAGTTTAGAGATACAGCACTGAAACAGGCCCTTTGGCCCACCGAGTCTGTGCCGACCATCAACCACCCATTTATCTTAATCCTACACTAATTCCATTTTTCCTACCACATCCCCACCTGTCCCTATCACCTACCTATACTAGGGGCAATTTATAATGGCCAATTAACCTATCAACCTGCAAGTCTTTGGCATGTGTATCTGTTTATGTTCCTTTGTAACTCCCTGCTGCCATCTGCACTACTTACTGTAACTTAACTACAAACTTCGATATTCAACTTTCAATTCCCAACCACCAGTGCTGTGATCAAAAGTGCCTCCGAGTAGGTGTCAGCAAGAGTCTGCAGTAAGCCAACTGGCCTTTTCACAGCTAAGCTGTTACATTCAGACTGACAGATCATAGAAGATACTAGTTGGGAAACAAGAAATGCCACAAAGTATAACTCTTAACATTGTAAAAACTTTACTTAAACCAAAATCTTCACTCATGCTCCAAAAGAGAAAGAATCAGCACATATAAAGTGTGGGAAATCAGCTATTCTAGGTTTACATTTTTTGAACACTATACTGAACATAAAGGAAAGAACACACACCATATCCTAGCTGCAAATTAAAAATCTGACATTCAACAGCATTACCATCACTGAATCCCACACAATCGACCTCCTGGGGGTTTACCATTGACCAGAAGCTTAACTGGACCAGCCAATAAATCCTGTGGCTACAAGAGAAGGAATTCTGCAGCAAGTAACTTACCTCCTGACTTCAAAGACGATCCACCATTTACAAGGCATAAGTCAGGAGTGTGATGGAATATTCCCCACTTGCCCGGCTGAGTGCAATTCCAACAGCACTCAAGAAGCTAGACACCACCCAGTGTTCAAGAAACGTCCTTGCCTGTTTGTGAAGGAGACACTGAGACGAGGATGCTTTTTGTATGAATACATTTTATTTTAATTAGCTACAAGTTTTGCTTTTGCAAAATAAGCCTTATTTTAAGTCCATAAAGTATAAATTACCCTAATGTAAAACAGAACTCTAGTTCAGTGACTGCTTGGACAACACAGTCATGAGACATCCCTCATTCCCTTCTGCTCTCTTCGTGTCCAGGGCTCTGCTCTACTTTCTCAGCTGCGGCAGGTTAATTTGAACCATCCTAATTTACTACCATCTCCCAGATTCCTCCTCAAAGCCACCCATCTCCCTCACAACACATACTTCCCGAAACACTCCAATTTCTGTAATTCATCATTCTACCATTGTAAATATGACTGCTTAATGTAGCCTGTTTTGAAACAGTTGCGATAAGAGAATAATGTGTGCTTATTGAGGAGGGGGATGGGATGTGAGACTCACTGTTGCAAGAATTAATTGGCTAACTCTTTAACCTATTTACAGTATGTTGCCTGTGCAATGCTACATTTTTAATTTCCATACGTTAGCACAAATGTCACTACAGATTTGGAGATTATCCCATAGGATCCTATTAAACCTCCTTTACAAAATGCAGTCAGTAAGATTCCTTATTTATCCCACAGGATCCAATAACGTATCAGGATTCTCGTGGCTAGGTGATGCAGTCTCCTTTCCCAGCTGCAATCTGGTTGTAAATGCAGTTTGGAGTTTGGACATGAAAGCTTGATTTCTCTAGGTGTAAAGGGTTCTGAATCTTTGGGAGAGTCTCAATTCAGCTCTGACTGGGCAGCATAAAGCTATCCATGATTCAGCATGAAATCGTTCTAAGCCATAATGATAGCTGGTGTAAGAAATTGAAGTGGTATTGGTACCGTAGGGAGCAACATTCTTCTGAGATAGGGTTAAAGTAAGCTGTTAAGGATGGCATGGAGAGGGCTTTACTCCATAGCCCTGATTTTATGATGAGCAGTTTACAGTCTCACTGGTGGCGGATGCAGGTTGGAGAATCAGGCATCTAGCTTTGCGGGCCTGTTTCATTCCCATCAAATTTTTTGAGGCTTCATTTTCTGGGGGGAAAAGAAGCTTTGCCATAGGCCAAATTCCCATTTACAAAATTGAATGAATTAAATCCTATACGATTTCACAAAGCACTGTGCCAGTGTGCACCCTTATCCATATATTATCTTCACACTTCAGCTAAATGGATCTGCCCTGCTTCGGACTATTTCTTGAAACTATTTTGGACACAGGCTTGACTTAGTAGCACGCTTTCCTCTGAGTCAGATTGTCATGGGTTCAAGTCCCACTTCAGAGACTTAACGCTGACACAACAGTGCAGTACTGAGGGAGCTGTCAAAGATAATGTTTTTCAGATGAAATGCTAAACTGAGGCCTCTCAGGTGCTTGTAAAATTTAACATGGCACTATTTTGAAAAGCTGGGGAGTTCTCCCCATTGTGCAGGCCAATATTTATCCCTCAACCAACCTAAAAAGCATTGCTGTTTGCTGTGTGAAATTGCCTGCAGTATTTCCCATATATCACAAATTTGGCTATGAAGTGCTTGGGACATCCTTAGGCATGAACCGTCCGATATAAATGCAAGTTTTTCTTTGAAACATAGTTGCTATTGTTTCAGTTAGTGTTGAGTATTTTTTGATAGTCAGCATTTATCTATTTCCTGATTTTTCCTTGTATATTTCTTTTTTTTTTGCAATTGCCTTCAATTTGCTGAGCAAGATGTTTCTGAAGACATTTTACTACAGCAGTAAAAATTGTATCGAGCAAAGTTAGAAGGATCAGAATCCCTTTGGCTGCTCCTATATCACTGCATGAACCGGGTGAGCAGAATCAATAAATCTTCAAGTCCAACAATACTACAGGGCATACACTAGCTATTGTAAATATCCAAAGTCTCATGTTTACAGACCACACCACTTCTACCAGCTTGGCCTGAGAAGACCAGTCATCACCACCTTCACTTACTGCGGAGGCAGTGATCGAGTTATGACATTTGCTGTGGGCTGAATTGTGGACAAATTAAAGTCTTGGAACCATGGCATTCCATAATTATGAAGGTCAGAATATTGTTGGTTTCTACACAGTGGGATCCTGCAGGCCATTTAGGGACAAAAGCTATATGTCAATTTGCAGTTCATATCCATATAAAGTGATTGATGTCATGTTTTCCTTTATCACATTCCCGGAGGAAAGGAGACACCAACTGGAAAGTGCATTAAGATTTTACTGGTTGACAGGCTCCTCAAGAGACCAAGACATTATAAATTAGGTGTCAACCCTGGATCAGTGGTAGCACATTTGCCTCTGAGTCAGAACGTTGTGGGTTCAAGCAACACTCCAGAGATTTCAGCATATAATCTGGGCAGAGACTTCAGTGCAGTACCACCAAATGCTGTCTATTGGATGAGACGTTAAACTGAGGCCTGTTGTCTTGATGCACGTAAAAGATTCCATAACACTTTTCGAAAAAGAGTAAGGGAATTCTCCCAGTGGTCTGGTCAACAGTTATCCTTCAACCAGATTATCTAGTCATTTATCTCTTTGTTGTTTGTGGGACCTTGCTGTGTGAAAATTGACTGTTGCACTTCCTATTTTACAACAGTAACCACATTTCCAAAGATTTCACTGGTTGGGAAGCACTTTGCGGCTTCCTGACCATGTGAAATACAAATGTAAATGTTTTTTATTCATCCCATGCACTGGGATCAGATTTGAGCCCAGGCCCCAATGGTGACTAGTTAGTGGAAAACAGTCTGTTTGTTTACAAACATTTAACGTAATACTGTTGGAATGAGTTTTTTTGTATTGTCTGATGCAGCATAAATGAGACGTGTAGAGTCCAGTTGGTTGAAGATCTCAAACAGGCTTATTACAGCTAGACTATTATATACATTACAGAGCTAAATATTTACAGAACCTTACTGTGGGTGGTACAGTTGCAGAGTGACGCTGGTACTTGGCTCGTTAGCATACTAGGATCTTAAAGGGATATCACTCTTAAAGGCAATCATGCAACAACTGTAAGCTATCATTCAAACTCAATTTTCATCAAATAACAAAAAGAAAGATTTCCTGTACATTTCTTTTTGTGATGGCAATGTCCCTTTAACTCACTAAACTGCATTAATTGATTTTGTTTTACAGGGCATGGACTTCGATAATAAATGATGGAGGGGGGTGAGGGAAGGAAGGATATGATTGGCAGGAACTGCTTCCTTCCTTCAAGAATAGAAATCCTAGTGGCCTTCAATATATCGATCGGAATAAATCACCATTTGGATCCACCTATGGAGATGGGAGTGGGTGGGTTGGAGAAAACTCCTACTCCTTCTGGTTCCATAAGATGTGCTTTATTTTAAAACAAACTGATTCTCTGAAGGCTGATATGGTAACATGTGTAAAATATACTGAATGCAGCGTGACATTATTTGGGCTTCTCCTGCATTGTGCAAAAGAAAAGAAACTAAGGGAAAAAGTGCAACAATACAATCTCCACAGAGAGCACACAACCCACTACAACACTAGGTTGAATTACATAGCCAGTACATTAGTGGTCCTCTGGGGCCTCATTATTGCCAGCCTCTCAAAGCATTACTTGTCACCTCTAATAGTCATCCACTTTGGCCAATGCTGCTCATCAGTGGTGTAGAGTGTCTGTGGTGTCAACCTTTATCAGCAAAGTATTAACTTTACAGGGACTGTTTACTTAGCAGCACCATGGTTATTTTAGTTCTGCTCCCAAAGAAGATTAAACTTGATACGAACATACGAATTAGGAGCAGGTGTAGATCCTTGCTTCCTTCTGTTCTCAATCTGATATGCATGAACTAGTGAGGTTCTGAGTGGGCACAGCAGTGCCCTGCTTTGATAGTGAAAATCAAAACTCATGCCCAAAAGGGTCCCAATTGTCTCCTAGCCATAACTTCCGATCTCTCTCTTTAGTTGTCGCACAACCTTTTTTGTCTTTCATTATTTTATTTAATGTAAGGTGACTATTTGTCAGAACCTTACTCTTTCCAAGTACACCATTCAAAGTGTCCTTTTTCCTGCTTACATCCTGACTACATTGCCATCAAACCTGTTTGCATCATATGCCACTGGAACACTTCTTTCTCCGAACCTCAAAGGTCCTTGCCTCCCTCTTTCTTCTCCTCTTCATACAATCTACTTTTAAAAACAAAGATTAGTGTCACCTAACTGTCAGTGCTTTATTTATCTTGTCTTCTATCCCACCTTTTCCAACCTTGATGCTGCCCTGCACTGTCAAACTTCAGGCCTTCACCTACATGTCCCAATAACAAAGGGTGCATTGAACAATACCTTGAAGCAGGCTGAGTATTGTCTCAGCAGTGAGGATAGTTACAGTTGAGGCTGAAGAACAATGGGCCGAGAGTAAAGCTTAAAGAAAATAAAGCATTTAAAATATTTTTTATTGACGTAGTCATCTAGATTAAGGGCTATTTTGAGATTTTGATAATCTTATGTGGTATCCAAACCTTTTCTCCTGTTGAGCCAATTAGCTGTGTGCCTTGAGGCAAGGAGAGAACATCGACCTTGTCAGGTCACAGGTGCCAAACGATATTCAGGTTTTGGCACCCCATTATAGGAAGAACATAAAAGTAAAGGGAAAATGTATTTTAATGGCTGGGAAATCATCGGCTGGGGGCGCATGCCGACTACTACGGAGATGCACTCTCTGCAACTGCTGTTCCTCACTGGGATGATGGAATCATTCCTTAGGATCTCTCCTCTACCAATACTGAAAATAAATACACAATGTGCTCTTAGTAAGAGCATGAGAGTATAGTCTGCATATTACTGTCACCGATGTTATTGTAAGAACGTTTAATCTACTTGGATCAAATTCCTGTCTGCTATTTTTACAGAGGAGTGAGCCCATTTATTTTAAATTCTTCATGTCAAAGTATTTACAAATGGTTGGATCCTCTGTGAAAATGGCTGAGAGAAAAGTTTGATACAAGAGTGTTAAGTGTTCCTATTGTACAGCATTGACAAGAGTAACTTCTACCCTTCTAAGTTTAAACTGTTTTTTACATTTCTATTTTCTTTTATTATTTTATATTCTTCTTCTTTGGCCTCCTTGTCTCAAGAGACAATGGATAAGCGCCTGGAGGTGGTCAGTGGTTTGTGAAGCAGCGCCTGGAGTGGCTATAAAGGCCAATTCTAGAGTGACAGGCTCTTCCACAGATGCTGCAGAGAAATTTGTTTGTCGGGGCTGTTACACAGTTGGCTCTCCCCTTGTGCCTCTGTCTTTTTTCCTGCCAACTACTAAGTCTCTTCGACTCGCCACACTTTAGCCCCGTCTTTATGGCTGCCCGCCAGCTCTGGCGAACGCTGGCAACTGACTCCCACGACTTGTGATCAATGTCACAGGATTTCATGTTGCGTTTGCAGAGGTCTTTAAAGCGGAGACATGGACGGCCGGTGGGTCTGATACCAGTGGCGAGCTCGCTGTACAATGTGTCTTTGGGGATCCTGCCATCTTCCATGCGGCTCACATGGCCGAGCCATCTCAAGCGCTGCTGACTCAGTAGTGTATAAGCTGGGGATGTTGGCTGCCGCGAGGACTTCTGTGTTGGAGATACGGTCCTGCCACCTGATGCCAAGTATTCTCTAAAGGCAGCGAAGATGGAATGAATTGAGACGTCGCTCTTGGCTGACATACGTTGTCCAGGCCTCGCTGCCATAGAGCAAGGTACTGAGGACACAGGCCTGATACACTCGGACTTTTGTGTTCTGTGTCAGTGCGCCATTTTCCCACACTCTCTTAGCCAGTCTGGACATAGCAGTGGAAGCCTTTCCCATGCGCTTGTTGATTTCTGCATCGAGAGACAGGTTACTGGTGATAGTTGATAATATTTTATATTATTTTCCTATTAACCGTTGAAGCATTTTTCTGGACTGTCTCTCATTAGTTATGCAGGATTGGATGTCTGCAATAAAACCACTTTCCACAGGTTTCCTGGCACTGGGAGAGAGTGAAACTCAATGATGCTACGCTGCTTAAAATGTTGCAGCTAATTAAAGGGGAACATGCTTTTTAGTGACGATGAGTGGAAGGTGAGCTTCAGCATCAAAACAAACCAGATTTATTCCCATTTTGGGCCCAGACACATCACTGCACAACTTGTGTGCCCCCAAACCAAGAGGCCTGAGGACTGATAGATTTTGGAAGGGAAACATCAATATAGGGCTACCTACTTCACTGGCAGCAATCCTCAGGGAAGTCCCAGGAGCTGGGTTGCAGTCGGCTCCAGGGAGTGGGGGGGGGGGTGGGGGGAGGAAATCATAACACCTATGGAGATGGGGGTGGGTGGGAGAAAACTCCTACTCCTTCTGGTTCCATAAGATGTGCTTTATTTTAAAACAAAAAAAATTGCCAAAGGTCTGCTGAATAATCCTGAATAGGGCAGGCCTAACGCTTGCCATGCTCATCGCTGACTAATCTTGAAAATTTTGAAATTTTGAAAAATATTAAAAGGTAAGAAATTAGAGTATCAAACTAAACTAGCAAGAAATATAAAATAGACACTAAAAGCTTCTACAAATATATAAAAAAAGAGTAGCTAAAGTAAATGTTGGTGCCTTAGAGAAATTAATAATGGGAAACAAGGAAATGGCAGAGACTGAACAAGTATTTTGTATGTGTTGTCATAGTGGAAAACACAAAAAGCATCCTGAGAACAGCAGAAAATCAAGAGGTAAAAGAGAGGGAGAAACTTAAAACAATCACTATCACTCGAGAAAAAGTACTAGGAAAACTAATGGGACTAGTCACCTGGCCCTGATGGCCTGCATTCTGGGATCTTAAAAGAAGTGGCTGCGAGATAATGGATGCATTGGTTGTAATCTTCCAAAATTCCCTAGATTTTAGGAAGGTCCCAGTGGATTGGAAAATCGCAAATCGTCTGCAGAGCAAGTCCCACCTCTGTAGGCCAGATTACCAATAAAATATAAACTTAGGATCTGATTTAAGATAATTTCAGGGATCTGTGCTGCAAATATAAAATGTACTTTCTGTCCCAGGGGGACAGAATAAGAAATGAGAGTTAGTTCGAGTGTTTGAAACCCTTCATCTCTTTCTATGATTTAACTAATTTAACAATGAGATTGAGAGGGTATTTCACTGCGTTCTTCAGCTCCTGTCTGAATTTCGTATGGATCACAGCATAAATACACATGTTGGTACAGAAACTGAGAAGCTGCAGCATCTTTGATGTCTGAACTGCAATAAAGCAAGGGTCAGTGTTGGAGTAATACCAAATATCTGAAATTCAAGAAAAGGGGTGGGGCGGGGGCGACAGAAAACAGGAAACTATAGGCCAGTTAGCCTAACATCTGGCACTGGGAAAAGGCTAGAATCCATATTAAGGAAATAGCAGCAAGACATTCAGAAAATTATAATACAAATCAGACAGAGTCAACACGGTTTATGAAAAGAAAATTGTGTTTGACAAATTTATTAGAGCTCTTGAGGATGTAACAAGCAGGGTATATAAAGGGGAACCAGTAGATGGAGCATATTTGGATTTCCAAAAGGCATTTGATAAGGTGCCACATAAAAGGTTACCACACAAGATAAGAACTCATGGTGTTGGGGGTAATATATTAGCATGGATGGAAGATTGGCTAACTAACAGGAAACAGGAGTGGGGATAAAATGGAGCAATTCCAGGTTGGCAAATTGTAACTAGTGGAGTGCCACAGGGATCAGTGCTCGGGCCACAACTATTTACAATCTATATTGATGGTTTGGATGAAGCACCCCAGTGTATTGTTGCCAAATTTGTAGATGATACAAAGATGGATAGGAAAGCAAGTTGTGAGGAGGACTCAAAATGTATAAGTGAGTGAGCAAAAATTTGGCAGATGAAGTATAATGTGGGAAACTGTGAGGTTGTCCACTTTGGCAGGAAGAAACGAAAAACAGGATATTATTTACATGGAGAGAGACTGCAGAATAGAGGGATCCCGGTGTCCTTGTACATGAATCACAAAAAGTTTGCATGCAGGTACAGCAAGTAAATAGGAAGGCATATGGAATGTTGGCATTTATTGCAAGAGGGATGGAGTATAAAAGTAGGGAAGTCTTGCTACAACTGTACAGGGCATTGGTGAGACCACATCTGGAATACTGTGTACCGTTTTGGTCTCCTTACTTAAAGAGGGATATACTTGCATTGGAAGCAATTCAGCGTGCACTATACTGGTCAGTGTGCCATTAATATTAAATGGCAACAGTAGACTTTGGTTCAAATTAACAGGTGTTTATTTACAGGGATCTTATCTCAAAGGCATCTACATTAACACTGAGCAACATGAGGTTCAGACTTTTGACATCACATCATGTGATGATGCTTAAGGCTAACATACATAATCCACCCAGCAACTGCTTATGTCCATTATACTACACAGAGAAGGTTCACTAGACTGACTCCTGGGATGAGGGGTTGTCTTATAAGGAAAGGTTGAACAGGTTGGGCTTATACTCATTAACGTTTAGAAGAATGAGAGATGATCTTATTGAAATATGTAAGGTTCTGAGGGGGCTTGGCAAGATAGACTCAGAGGATATTTTCCCTCGTAGGGGAATCTAGAATTAGGGGACACAAAGAACAAAACAGCACAGGAACAGGCCATTCGGCCCTCCAAGCCTGCGCCGATCTTGATGCCTGCCTAAACTAAAACCTTCTGCACTTACGGGGACCGTATCCCTCTATTCCCATCCTATTCATGTATTTGTCAAGATGCCTGTTAAACGTCATTATCGTACCTGCTTCCATCACCTCCCCCGGCAGCAGGTTCCAGGCACTCACCACCCTCTGTGTAAAGAGCTTGCCTTGCACATCCCCTCTAAACTTTGCCCCTCTCACCTTAAACCTATGTCCCCTAGTAACTTACTCTTCCACCCTGGGAAAAAGCTTCTGACTATCCACTCTGTCCGTGCTGCTCATAACTTTGTAAACCTCTATCATGTCACCCCTCCACCTCTGTCGTTCCAGTGAAAACAATCCGAGTTTATCCAACCTCTCCTCATAGCTAATGCCCTCCAGACCAGGCAACATCCTGGTAAACCTCTTCTGTGCCCTCTCCAAAGCCTCCACATCCTTCTGGTAGTGTGGCGACCAGAATTGCACGCAATATTCTAAGTGTGACCTAACTAAAGTTCTGGACAGCTGCAACATGACTTGCCAATTTTTATACTCTATGCCCCGACCGATGAAGGCAAGCATGCCGTATGCCTTCTTGACTACCTTCTTCACCTGCGTTGCCACTTTCAGTGACCTGTGGACCTGTACGCCCAGACCTCTCTGCCTGTCATTACTCCTAAGGGTTCTGCCATTTACTGTATACTTCCCACTTGCATTAGGCCTTCCAAAATGCATTACCTCACATTTGTCCAGATTAAACTCCATCTGCCATTTCTCCGCCCAAGTCTCCAACCGATCTATTTCCTGCTGTATCCTCTGACAATCCTCATCACTATGACAGAGCCAGAGTTCCATCCATCTTGCCAGCTCACCTCTGATCCCGTGTGACTTCACCTTTTGTAACAGTCTGACATGAGGGACCTTGTCAAAGGCTTTACTGAAGTCCATATGGATAACATCCACTGCCCTTCCTTCATCAATCATCTTTGTCACTTCCTCAAAAAACTCAATCAAATTAGTGAGACACAACCTCCCCTTCACAAAACCATGCTGTCTCTTGCTAATAAGTTCGTTGGTTTCTAAATGGGAGTAAATCCTGTCCCGAAGAATCCTCTCATAATTTCCCTACCACTGATGTAAGGCTCACCGGCCTATAATTTCCTGGATTATCCTTGCTACCCTTCTTAAACAAAGGAACAACATTGGCTATTCTCCAGTGCTCTGGGACCTCACCTGTAGCCAATGAGGATGCAAAGATTTCTGTCAAGGCTCTAGCAATTTCTTCCCTTGCCTCCCTTAGTATTCTGGGGTAGATCCCATCAGGCCCTGGGGACTTATCTACCTTAATGCTTTGCAAGAAACCCAACACCTCCTCCTTTTTGATAATGAGATGACTGAGACTATCTGCACTCCCTTCCCTAGGCTCATCATCCACCAAGTCCTTCTCTTTGGTAAATATTGATGCAAAGTACTCATTTAGTACCTCACCCATTTCCTCTGGCTCCACACATAGATTCCCTTCTCTGTCCTTGAGTGGGCCAACCCTTTTCCTAGTTACCCTCTTGCTCTTTATATATGTATAAAAAGCCTTGGGATTATCCTTAATCCTGTTTGCCAACGACTTTTCATGACCCCTTTTAGCCCTCCTGACTCCTTGCTTAGGTTCTTTCCTATTGTCATTATATTCCTCAAGGGATTCCTCTGTTCCCAGCCTTCCAGCCCTTATGAATGATTCCTTTTTCTTTTTGTCTAGGCTCACAATATCCCGCATTATCCAAGGTTCCCGAAACTTGCCAAACTTATCCTTCTTCCTCACAGGAACATGCTGGTCCTGGATTCTAATCAACTGACATTTGAAAGACTCCCACATGTCAGATGTTGATTTACCCTCAAACAGCCGCCCCCAATCTAAATTCTTCAGTTCCTGCCTAATATTGTTCTAATTAGACTTCCCCCAATTTAGCACCTTCACCCGAGGACTACTCTTATCCTTATCCACAAGTGCCTTAAAACTTATGGAATTATGGTCATTGCTCCCGAAATGCTCCCCTATTGAAACTGCGACCACTTGGCCGGGCTCATTCCCCAATACCAGGTCCAGTATGGCCCCTTCCCTAGTTGGACTATCTACATATTGTTTCAAGAAGCCCTCCTGGATGCTCCTCACAAATTCTGCCCCATCCAAGCCCCTAGCACTAAGTGAGTCCCAGTCAATATAGGGGAAGTTAAGATCACCCACCACTACAACCCTGTTACCTTTATATCTTTCCAAAATCTGTCTACATATCTGCTCCTCTACCTCCCGCTGGCTGTTGGGAGGCCTGTAGAAAACCCCAATATCGTGACTGCACCCTTCCTATTCCTGAGCTCCACCCATATTGCCTCGCTGCATGACCCCTCGGAGGTGTCCTCCCACAGTACAGCTGTGATATTCTCCTTAACCAGTAATGTAACTCCCCCACCCCTTTTACATCCCCCTCTATCCCGACTGAAGCTTCTAAATCCTGGAACATTTAGCTGCCAATCCTGTCCTTCCATCAACCAAGTCTCTGTAATAGCAACATCATAGTTCCAAGTACTAATCCAAGCTCCAAGTTCATCTGCCTTACCTGTTATACTTCTCGCATTGAAACAAATACACTTCAGACCACCAGTCCCGCTGTGCTCCGCAACATCTCCCTGCCTGCTCTTCCTCTTAGTCTTACTGGCCTTATTTACTAGTTCCCCCTCATTTATTTCACTTGCTGTCCTACTGCTCTGGTTCCCACCCCCCTACCACACTAGTTTAATCCCTCCCGAGTGATGCTAGCAAGCCTCGCAGCCAGGATATTTGTGCCCCTCCAGTTTAGATGCAACCTGTCCATCTTGTACAGGTCCCATCTGTCCCTGAAGAGATCCCAATGGTCCAGATATCTGAAACCCTCCCTTCTACACCAGCTGTTCAGCCACGTGTTTAGCTGCACTATCTTCCTATTTCTAGCCTCACTGGCACGTGGCACAGGGAGTAATCCCGAGATTACAACCCTAGAGGTCCTGACTTTTAACTTTCTATCTAACTCCCTAAACTCCCCCTGCAGGACCTCATCACTCTTCCAGTCTATGTCATTGGTACCAATGTGTACCACAACCTCTGGCTGTTCACCCTCCCCCTTCAGAATGCCCCCTGTCCATTCAGAGACATCCTTGACCCTAGCACCAGGGAGGCAACATACCATCCTGGAGTCTCTTTCACGTCCACAGAAGCGCCTATCTGTGCCCCTGACTGTAGAGTCCCCTATAACTATTGCTCTTCTGCGCTTTGTCCCTCCCTGCTGAACAACAGTGCCAGCCATGGTGCCACTGCTCTGGCTGCTGCTATTTTCCCCTGATAGGCTATGCCCCCCAACAGTATCCAAAACGGTATACTTGTTAGAGAGGGGATACCTACACTGACTGCCTGCCCCTTCGAGCGGTCACCCATCTATCTGCCTGCACCTTGGGTGTAACCACTTCTCTAAAACTCCTGTCTATGATGCTTTCTGCCACCTGCATGCTCCTAAGTGCATCCAGTTGCCGCTCCAACTGATCCATGCAGTCTGTGAGGAGCTGCAACTGGGTACACTTCCTGCAGACGTAGTCGTCCGGAATGCTGGAAGCGTCACGGACCTCCCACATCTCACAGGTGAAGCACTTCACCCCTCTAACTGACATTTCTAGCACTAATTAATAAATTAATTTATTTAAGATAAATAAATACTTATTAAATCCTTACTAAATTGTTATAACTATATGGTTCCTCGTGCTAGATTCCTACTATAAATATTAAATGCTAACTAAATACAGTAATCTCCTTCCTCTATTTTAGTTACTCTACTTATTAATTAGTTAATTAGGGTTTTAATTAATTTTTATCAATGTTTTATTTTCAAATTCAGTAAAAAAAAATCCCTACCAGCCAATCAGGTCACAGCTTTCCTGTGACGTCACTTTCAGTTTTTACCAGAGGTAAATTTTTTATACTACCGGTCCGGAACTCTGCCCTCCGAGTCTTCTCCCAGTCAGCTGTGCTCTTTGGAAGCTCTGGGCTCCCCTCACTCTTAGGGCAGGTAGGAAATGGAGATCCTCGCTCCCTCCTTACTGAACTTCCTCACTTACCAAACTTCCATTGTAGCACTCTATTGCAACCCAAGTCAGCACTCTCGTGCAAAGTCAGCACTGTGAGATGGCTCACTTTTATACTGACTCACTCTCGTCCCTGAAAACTGGTTTAAACCAATTCTCTAATTAACAAGGTGCAGCTGCAAGCAGAGTCTGAGTGTACCCTGTTTTAAAGCTGGTCTAAAACTCACCTTCCCCAACCCTAACAGCAACTGTTAAGTTGATCTGCTAAATAAAAGACAGATTAGATTTAAGATAAAAAAAATTAACCCTTAATTATCCTCACTTACCAAACTTCCACTGTAGCACTCTATTGCAACCCAAGTCAGCACTCCAGTGCAAACAAAACAGTTTCAAAAAAAGGCATCTCCCTTTTAAGACAGAGATGAGGTGAAATTTCTTTGGAATCTTTGGAATTCTCTTCCCCAGAGAGCAGTGGAGGCTGAGTCATTGAATATATTCAAGGCTGAGTTAGACAGATTTTTGATCTACAAGGGAGTCAAGGGTTATGGGGGGCAGGCAGGAAAGTGCAGTTAAGGCCACAATCAGATCAGCCATGGTCTTATTAAATGGTAGAGTAGGCTCGAGGGACCAAATTGCCTATTTCTGCTCCTATTTCTGATCTTATGTTCTTATCTCAAAATTATTCCTTGGAAGCGTCTCAGCCACCTACCTCTCAACCTCATATCAAGCAGGGAGTATCTTGTAGAAGTGGTAGGTTAGGAGCAAGAGGAAGTAAAGCAGTTGATACAAAGTGTAGAGTTGGCATTGAGGTATAGTTGTAGTTAAGAGTGTAGTAAATTATTGGATCCTTTTGTTGAATTTTTTTCTAGAAATTTTGACCACATAGATTTCAGCATTAATTTCTATGGATCATTGCAACCTATGAACTTGGTTGATCGCATGAGAGTGTTACTTCTGTATTATGGAGGCACAGTATAGTAACATCTGGGAATGCAGGTCTTCGTGAAGCAACCATATACGGTTTGCCGTGTATGGTTGGTAGTAACAGACAGTGGGGGGAGAATTTATTTGATTTCTCAACTTTAATTTAGTGAATGTACTCAGCTACAAGTTGCTGCTTCCTTTACCTGTATAGACTGATGACCCTCTTGCTCCCACCTGCTCGCCACCATCCATCTAATGTGATGATGGAGGGCCCTCCTTCTTCTTCATCATCATCCTATTCAGTTTCAAATGATACAACACGGTGATATAATGCAGATTCAGCAACCAACAACGATTCTGGAGATTCTTGCACAGCAGGACTCCTTCAGATTTATCCAGGCACTTAAACCAAGATTTCAAAATGCCAATGTTCTGCTCCATTGAAATTCTTGTAGTCTCTTGGGCCTCATTATATTTGTTCGCTTCTTGTGTCTGTGGATGGGTTACTGGAGCCATAAGCCATGACTGCAGGGGATATCCCTGACTGCCAATTAACCATCCTGATACATGATTCTGAGTCATGAAGGCTGGCATGGTAGATTGTCACATGTTAAAATCAATAGGACAGCTTCTTGTTTTGCATGTATTAACATGAATAAAAGGTGATCACAATAATTAGGCATCACACACTAACTGGATGTTTATTGAACAAAAGCCACTTAATAAGATTTAGGGGGTTGTCGTATGGGTTTACAATGTCACATGTTATCCATCGATTGCTCCTGTGGGAGCACTGATAGTCTATAAATTTGAGCTGCCTGTTCTCTTTGTTTTGCAAGTCCCATGGAGAAGGGAATGAACTTGTCTTAATAGTGTATCAGTGGCCTCCTTTTTACAATGGTGCGCTGGCACTTGAAGGATGTGACAAAGGCCCAGTGATGAAAGATTGAAGGCAGTGGTCACTTTTGCGGCTGCCAACAATGCTGTTCTCCTGGCGGAAGTGGCCTGCTGGTCTTCAGTTTGCAGCTGGCATAACTCCACAATGACTCTGGGTGGAGGGGAGGAGGGAGTAAATATAGCCTTCTGGGATACTGACAGGCAGTGGAATCTAAATTAGACCTTCTAGGTTTGTAACCCCTATGGAGTTACATACAGCAAACAACCATTTTTGTGATGTCTCACTCTAACATCCAATGTTCTATTTCCTCATCATCGTCTTCTTCATAACAAAGAGATAATGTGATCCAATTCCCCAGTCCAGAAATCTGTTTTTCCTAGGCAGTCACAAAACCTGTCAGAAGTCCTCTGAGAAGATCCAGAGCAACAATCAAACAAAACAGTATTGTGTAAGCAAAGTTTCAACAAGCTTCAATCAAGAAATCCAAACCCTCAATGCAGTCCCCATCTCACTACTATCGTGATAATATTCTCAGAAGTCGGGTTTGGTGTAGAAATTCTGAGTAATTGCACAAAATCCAGCGCCATGCCCACTTACTCACATTCACATGCCGACCAGGGTTGACTGTACTGCAGAACGGTGAGTCTTAAGAAGAAGAATTTTTATTTTTATTTTATTTAGAGATACAGCACTGAAACAGGCACTTTGGCCCACCGAGTCTGTGCCGACCAACAACCACCCATTTATACTAATCCTACATTAATCCCATATTCCCTACCACATCCCCACCATTCTCCTACCACCTACCTATTTTGGTGCAACTTTTTTAGATGCTGTTTTGTGATAGGCCATACCACCCAGTTATTAGTTTCAGGGCTCCAAACACACCCTAAAATGGCAAATAACTTATCTACTTTGTTACTATCCCATTAGGGACCATTAACTTTTAAAAAAAGAAAGTCGAATTCCCAGTTATTACTGAAAGAATTGCGCCACACGATTTCACGTTATAAACAAAAAAACTTTACTGAACAAGAGTTAAACAAAGCCGAACACTACTAATGCAACACTACAATTACGCATTTGACATGTACTTTAAACTCTAAATCTCAACAGAACACTGTTACTTCCACCCCAAGAGTAGAGGCCTGCTACCCGACCCAAACCTGATGGGACCCAACCACATGTGTCGGGTTTGCGTCAGGTCAGGCCCATCTTCAGGGTCCGGCTTTCGGGCTCAGGTCGGGTCGGGCCAAATCCAGGTCGAGTTGGGTCGGATCGGGTCGGGCCAGACACACACAGTAAGTGCTCTGCCGGTAAGTATTGGAATTAAAAAACTTACCTGAGCTGGGAGTCTGGGACGAAACTGAGTCGACGCAGTGAGCGAATGATGTCACTATGACGTCACCACGCATGCGTTGCAGCTGCTTGCAGGTTCGGTGTCAAGTAAACGGATGGTCGGGTCGGGTCGGGTCAAGTCAGGACGGGTACGGGTCGGGTTGGGCTCGGGGTAAAATCAGAAGGACTCGGGCCGGGTCAGACTCGGGTCCACTGTGGTTTGGTCAGGTTCGGGTCGAGTTCCTTTTTCCCGATCTGAACAGGCCTCTACCCAAGAGTTCCCTGTACATTACAGGATCTTGGTGGTTTGTTCACTTCCCCTGGGACCAATCCAAAGTGTACCACAGCTCTTAGGATTTTACTTAAATTTTCTTTCTCAGCTGCCTTCCAAGGTATCAGATCTTCTGGGGATTCTCCCTCTAGCTTCGGCTAGGCAAACCCTCCAGTTCTCCCCCAACACCTCACAAATCTGGATTTCCCAACTTGAACATGGACCTGCCTTAAACAGAAACATCTCTGGTTCCTGATAGTCTCTTTGCTCCTGCACCCAGGTGCTCCCAAAGCTAACAGCTTTTTCTGTGAACAACAGCCTGTCTGTGCCAACAACTTTCCAAAAGCCAACTGCTTTTCCAAAAGCCAACTAACTATCTGAGTCAACAAGCACCCAAAAAAAACACCTGACCCAAAAGGCATCTCCCTAGCAACATCTATCTCCATAGCAAGTGGTACATGTGGGATGTCCCAGATAGCAATTTAAACTAATTATTTCCAACTTCAAATATTCTCTTTGTTCTGAGAAATCACATGAATAATTTAAACTCCTGATTGAGGCAGCTGCAGACACACTGGGCTGAATTTTATAAGCCCTCCGGTATTGGGGGTCGGGGCAGGGGAGGGGGGGTGCCCAGAAAATTCTCTGGGTAAGGCCCGCCACGACCTCCGATGCTGAGAAGGCCCCGTCGTATTTTACCAGTGGCAGCAAGGCCTCGGTGTAGACCCTGCACCGCTCGGTAGCAGGTCCTTCATTTTAATATGCAAATAATATTACAATTAAATAATAATTACCTACCTGGTAGCAATGGCTGTTCCACACCAATATTCTGGCCGCCGGCTGGAACTCCCAAGCCTTCAGATCTCCGTTCAGAGTTCCGAGGTGTGACACCGGTGGGGAGGCGGAAGGAGTGAAATTCTCAGGCTGGGAGCGGGAGAGTGGGGAAAACTCTTCGGATTGGTGGGGCGGATGGTGGAAGAGGTTGCAGGTTAAAAGTTATTAAAGGTCAGGGGGAATGTCGGGATCTGAATCAAAGTTTTTTGGGGGGAATGGTCTATTAATGATTTGATTATTCCTTGTGGGTGTGGGTGAGGGAAGTGAAGATGTTATGTAATGTGTAACTTAAATTTCACAAGTTCGTTCCCTTAAAAATTCTAATTTCTTCTAAGGGCTTGAAGCCCTTTAAAAATGGCGCCAGCGCCTGCACAGTAGCGCTGGACGCCATTGCCTGGGATGGAGTGGCCACCCCCTCTACGTCATTGGGGATGGCCACTCTGGCCCCTCCATTTAAATGAGCCCCCACGCAAAATATCGCGGGGGCTCAGCGACGGCGCATCCGTGCCGGAAGACCGTCAAGATCAGAGCATGCCACCATGATTTGTGACGCTCTCATAAAATTCAGCCCACTGTCTCCAACAAGATGTTCAGAGACGTTCCACTCCTCTACCTTTCTCTCCTCCTTCAAGGCGCTCCTTAAAAGCTACCTCATTGATCAAGCTTTTGATCATCTAGAATGTTTTTATACATTACATTGGAGATATAAATACAGTTTGTTGTTACATGTCTCCCTTTTTCCCTTACAATGTGCAGAAATTTACACTCACCTGCATTATATACCCAAAACTAATTCCATACTGTATGTTTAAGTAGGTCAGTGAGAAGAGATTTTCATTTCCTCAGTCCTAGTTGGATTTAAACCCAGATCCCAAAGATAAAAAGGAAATGCACTGATCCACAGAATCACCCAGTTCCTCCTTGAAGCCTGACTTCTAAATTTAAAAATATTTGGGAATATTGTGTTCAGAATTTAAGCCCAATTGTGCTAATTCTCCATGTTCATGAAATACAGGTACAGCACTGATAGAGAGCATCAGCTATCCCAGCTTGAGCAGCTTCCAGTCTTCCAACAAGTACAATGTGCCCAAATTAGACCAGAAGAGGGCAAAAGGATTCAATTGCCAGCTATTAGTGTCACAAAATATTTTGAGCTTTAGAATTTCTGATGAATTTACAGAATGTAGAGAGCTCGGGAACTTTGTAAGGCCTTTTCCACTTAATGGTCAACGTTTAACAAATAAAATACTGTTGGAGGAAATTTATTTTTCTCCCCGTCAAGTAAGATTTTCCTCACTCATGTGTGCACCAGGATAGATGTTGAGTGCTGCACTGGGCCTCAGAAGCGAATGAATGTTAGCAATATGAGTAACACAAAAAGTAGCTTTTCAAAGACTAGACTGAGTGAGCTTTAGATCTTGAGTGCTACTATTCTTATAAAAGGGTTTGCATGGTCCATTCCTTGAGGTACAGAGTTGGTCAGAGGACTTTGTCTCAAAATAATCTCTAATCCACTCCCCATGTTTTTGTTTAATAAGCTGTAATATTTAAAATCTTCATTTTAAAATCTGATTTTCCAATAATTGAAAATTTCAATACACGCTATTAGCAGATGAGACTACCCAGAAGAACCAACGCAACAGCCATTCTGCAGTGCTCAGTTCAAATCAGGCCTGGTATCCTGAGGCTTGAAGTCAAGAACCCATGCAGACGTACATCAGAAGAAAGGCACTTACATGCTGGTGAAATTGACCCTCTCCACCTCTGGTGCCAGCTCCAGCTGTTCTGTACAATGTATTCTCTCTATTGTATGGCCCTCTGTGTCTTAAGTTCAAGTGCAAAAAATATAAAACAGGAACTGAATCTGCCTCAAACCCACCCACTTCCAGTTTTAACAAAGGCGGAACAAGGGTCAGGAGACCAACTTGCTCACGGGAAACAGCTTAGTCATTTAAATATTACAATGAGGTATGCCTTCATTTTAATAGTCATTCTATTTCTAACCACAGGCAGCCAGGTTTCCCAGACCTTGGAGGGGCTCAATCTATGAGCTTTTATGGCACTACTTCCTCCAGGCCTAACAAGCTAACCCAGTAAATCAACCCCTACCACATCCAGTGATTTGTCTGCTCTCACTTCTCCCACCCTCAATCACTGTCAGACCCCCTGACCACCATCGGATCTTGGGACCATCACCAGACTCCCCCACCACCATTGGACCCTGCATGATCTCTCTTACTCCCTCAATACACCTTCATGCTCTCTTAGGCTTCAGCCTTGTGAAGGAGGCTTCCTGCCAAAAGATCACCAGCCTGTCAATCAAGCCGCCTATGGACAGAAGCCCATTAACAGGAGCCTTACAGTTAAAGTCTGCAGGACATTCAAGAAACCCCCTGCACAGAATATGGCTCCAGGCTAAAATCCAGGCCCTGGCTCAGATTATTGAGTTCCACGTATTATTAGACTCTAAGTGCTAAAGGATAAGTGATGCACTGGCTTTCAGAGTTGCATATTAAACGCTTTCCCAATTTTAATCAACTGCAAACATGTGCCAACGATAAACTATCACAAAAACTGGATGATGAGCATTGCATAATTAGAGATTCAATTGGCAACAGAGTACTTTATATTTGTAAGCTTCGATATTGGCCAAGTAAAGAGCTTACAAAGAAAAATTACTGGGAATTACTGGCGCCGATGTGAATATATGAATATCGAAGGTCTTGTGCCATAATTCATCTTCTTGTAGTTTTAACAGGGGTACAAAACCCATTCATAGTCACCAGTTAAAGCCACATTAAAATTGCAGAGAGGAGATTCATTCAAGTGCATCAAGGAGTCATAATATTGCCAACAGCATTTTCTACTCTTAACAGGAACGTAATGATAATTTGGCAAATTCTAAACCACACATTAGAATTCTGTAACAGTAGCAAAATAAAAAGGAAACAACAAAACAATGTGACAGAAAAATCCTTCAAAAAGTTGAATGTTAAACTGTTCAAATATGATCCCTAAAGTACACTTAAGAATTCCCAGCAGAAAGTAGCACTCAAAAGGAGTGCATCTTGGGAAGTCATAGGAACGCAAGCTATGATTTTCCATCTCTGGCAGATTGGAACTATCGCTTTTCAGAAAACTAACAGGAAATTGTGCTGTTCTAGCCGTAGTCCCCAAGGACCATAGGCATCTCTCTCCATTAGAGAGAGACAAAATTGTGTGAGGCCGAGAACGAGAAAGAGAGTAAGTAAAAGACAAACAGAAAGACATTGAGAAGCAAACAGCAAAAACGTAGAGACAAGCGGACAGACAGAAGAGAAAAGCACATATGTTTTCATTTTTGCCTGTGAGAAATGCCATGGAATTATGATTTATATAATTTTTTGAGGATAGGTTATTCTCTGGTCTTTTCTCCCTTTTATGGTCTCCTTGAGCACAGCCACTTCCCACAGCCAGAGGTTGGATGAGTGACCTGCTGCCAGAACTCTAATATTGGATCTTGCGAGGCAGCTATTAGGAGGCATGTTCAGTGGTTCAGTATTGAGCTTCCCTCTAATTTTTCATTGTTTTTTTGGAGGGAAGAAAACTGGCTGCCTTGTTTACTTATACAAATCACCATAACTCAAATAATTTATTGTATGTGAAGAACTTTGAATAGGACATTGACAGGTGCAGGTGCGTATTTAAATAGACCATTTACAGATTACAGTAGGGAAGCCCAACCTTTTGGAGTTGGTGGCCAGATTATGCAATAATGTAAACCCCCATACACATAAATATAAGGCCCACACATTAAAAGTAAGACCCTGGACACCAAAAGTGATACCCTCTACGTAGAAAATGTGATGGCCCATCCTTCTTTGACCCCCACATCCTCTCCCTCCTTCCCTGTACTAATTCTCCCCCATGTTCCTCTTCTCATCCTCTTTTTTCTTCTTTTTCATATCTCTATCTTCCTGCTTTTCCCCTTTTCTGGTCCTCTCCCTTTCTCTCTTGTCCTCTGTCTCGCCATCTCTTTGTTTCTCTTACTTCTCTTCTGGTACACTGCAACTTTCTCTTTCTTTCCAACATTTTGTATCATATGAAAATACCATTATCTTCAAAAATATAATAATCACTTCAAAAGACATTTTCCAGTGAACTTAGGCTGTGGGAGAAATTTAGCTGGGGCCACTAAAACAACCAAGGGAATGGGTGGGGGAAATGCTTCAACTCTTTAAAATTGCCAGGCCTCGAGGACTGGTAAAAGTTACTCCCTGACTCATCAAAATCTGACAATCGGGAACACCATTTTTCAATCCTGTAGGGGAACTTTAGATAGTTGGCTTTATATAAGGAAGAAGGGAACTTGCTTGAGCAGAAGCTTGACAGGTTGAATTAAAGAAGTTTGTAGGGCATATTTGACTGCAGGCTATGTCTTGGATACAACTGGGTTAGGTTGAAAGTATAAATATGACACTTACAGGTACAGGTGGGATCATTGACAGATACAGTTAAGTAAACCAATGATAGGCACAGTGAAATAGATCATTAACAGGCACAGTTAAATACATTATTGACAGGCAAAGTTAAATAGATATTGACAGACACAGTCAAATAGATAATGACAGGCACAGTTAAATAGATCATTAACAAGCACAGTCAAACAGACCAATGACAGGCACAGTTAAACAGACCAATGACAGGCACAGTTACATAGATCGTTAACAGGCACAGTCAAACAGACCAATGACAGACACAGGTAAATAGATCATTAACACTGGCACAGTCAAGTATACTAATGACAGACACAGTTAAACAGATTTTGTAATGAAGGTGCTCCGTTCTTAAAATGTTTTGAGGACTTGTGTTAATGATTATGGGTATTGGTTAATTTGGAAAACTGAATGATTCCATAGATATGTTTTTTTTACAAGGGTCACTGGGAAGGCACTAGAGCTTTGTGTTTGAAAACAACCTTTACTGGATGTCACATGCCTTAAGCTAAATAAACAACAGGAACCTTTGTGGCCAGGGGAGTTGTTTACAGAGAAGTGACATGTCAAGATTTATGGTGGTCAGGAGTTTTTGACCTGCTGTTGGGTTATGGACAGTTCTGAAGGCAGTTGGGTTTGTAGCCTACTGAAAGAAACACCCAGCTCATCTTTCTTCACCTCTTTAAAGAAACCCTGCAAAAAAATCCAGGGTGTGATGGCGAAAACCCTTGATGCCACATTTCTCCTGAGAAGCTCCTGGAAAGTAAGCCAGATTAATTCTCAATGCTGCCTGAAAAGAACTGCTCCAGAAAAGATTCCAGTGACCCATCTCCGTGTACCAAAGGACAACTGATGTCCTATTTCTTTTCTGTTTCCTTCAAGAATTAACAAGTATTTGGCCAAAGTATTTTTTCTTTAGTCTTTTTGGAAAGTGAATCTCTGCAGAGAAAATCTTTTTATTTTTATTTTTAACCAGTGTGGGTGTTGGGTATCTAGAAGCGAATATCTATTTGCATTTATATTTCAAATTGTCTGTTAATGCTTAGCATCTTTATTGGATAAGTCTTGTTTTATAATTAACTGATAATTTTGTTGTTTATCAAAGAAAACAGGTTGTTATATTTTATTCTGGGATGAAGCTTAGAGCATATGATTGACCGTATCGGTAACTGGGTAAACATTTAAATATATATTGTGACCTGTGGAGAAGTGAAACTAGAGAAAGACAGTGCACTCCTCCCGTCTCGGTCATAACAATATTGACAGGCACAGTTAAGTAGACCAATGACAGGCACAGTTAAATAGAACATTGACAGGCACAGTTAAATAGATTATTGACAGACACAGTTAAATAGATCATTGACAGGCACAGTTAAATAGATAATTGACAGGCACAGTTAAATAGACCAATGACAGACACAGTTAAATAGATCATTGACAGGCACAGTTAAATAGATTATCGTGATGCTATACAGCTTGGGTTTGTATTTTTGAGATGGTCTCTGATTTGGGGTGGGGGTTTCCAGGTTGTAAGTCAAACCCAGGTTAGACGAACAAAAACAGTCCTGTGACTGAAAACAGCTTTTTTTAACCAAAAGCATGTGTCTGGCAGTATTTAGTTTCAGTTTCAAGAAAACTCTACAGAGTGTTGGAGCCAGCTAAAAGCTGTCGTGTTTTTAAAAGAAAGGTTTCAGATTTTTTTTTTTATTCGTTATTGGGATATGAGCATCACTGACAAGGCCAGCATTTACTGCCCATCCCTAATTGCCCTTGAGAAGGTGATGGTGAGCTGCCTTCTTGAACCGCTGCAGTCCATTTGGGGTAGAGACACCCACAGTGCTGTTAGGAAGGGAGTTCCAGGATTTTGACCAGCGACAGTGAAGAAACGGCAATATAGTTCCAAGTCAGAATGATGTGTGGCTTGGAGGGGAACTTGCAGGTGGTGGTGTTCCCATGCAACTGCTGCCCTAGTCCTTCTAGGTGGGGTAGAAGTCGTAGGTTTGGAAGGCGGTGTCTAAGGAGCCTTGATGCATTTCTGCAGTGCATCTTGTAGATTGTACATACTGCTGCCAGTGGTGAAGTGAGTGAATGTTTGTAGACGGGTGCGTCAGTGGTGAAGTGAGTGAATGTTTGTAGACGGGGTGCCAAGCAAGCAGGCTGCTTTGTCATAGAATCATGGAATCATAGGATGTTTAAGGCACAGAAAGAGGCCACTTAGCCAATCGTGTCTGTGCTGGCCAATCCATCCATTTTAATCCCACCTTCCAGCGTTTGGTCGGTCGCCCTGCAGATTATAGCACCTGATCCTCTGGCTTGATGGTAATGGTAGAGTATGGGATATGCCGGATCATTAGGTTACAGATTGTGGATCAATACAATTCTGCTGCTACTGATGGCCTATAGCGCCTCATGGGTGCATAGTTTTGAGTTGCTAGATCTGTTCGAAATCTATCCCAATTAGCACAATGACAGTGCGATCCTCAATGTGAAGACAGAATTTTGTCTCCACAAGGACTGTGAGGTGATCACTCCTACCAATACTATCATCGACAAATGCATTTGCAACACGTAGAGTGGTGACGACGAGGCCAAGTAGGTTTTCCTTACATGTAACTAGGATAATACAGTATTAATGGGGGAATTATATCTACATATAGATGGGTAAACTTAATTAGCACTAATGCTGTGGAGGATGAATTCTGGAATGTATATGAGATGCTTTTCTAGAACAGTATGTTAAGGAACCAACTAGAGAATGGATTATTATAGATCTAGTATTGTGCAATGAGAAAGGACTAATTAATAGTCTCAGTGTAAAGGAGCCTTTAGGGAAGAGTGAACATAATATGATAGAATTTTACTTAAAGTTTGAAAGTGATGCAGTTCAATATGAAACTAGGCTCTTAAATCTAAACAAAGGAAATTACAAAGGTATGAGGGACAAGTTGGCTGTGGTAGATTGGGAAACTATCTTAAAAGGTATGCTGGTAGACAGGCAATGGCTAGCATTTAAAGAATTAATACATGATTTACAACAAATTTATATTTCTTTGAGGCACAAAAACCCAACAGGAAAAGTGATCCATCCATGGCAAACAAGAAAAGTTGAAGATTGTATTAGATCAAAGGAAGAGGCTTATAACATTGCCAAAAAAAGTAGTAAGCCTCAGGATTGGGAGCATTTGCGAATTCAGCAAAGGACGACCAAGAAACTGATAAAGAAAGAAAAAATAGAATCTGGAAGTAAACTAGCAAGAAACATAAAAATGGACTGTAGAAGCTTCTATAGGGATGCAAAAAGGAAAAGATAAGCAAAGACAAATGTGGGTCCATTATCGGCAGAAACAGAGGAATCTATCAGGGGGAATAAGGTGTGTCTGTCTTCATTGCGGAACATACAAAAAAATTTCCAGAAATACTGAAGAACCAAGGGACTAGTGAGAATGAGGAATTGAAAGAAATTAGTATTAGTAAAAAAGTAGTACTGGAGAAATTAATGGCACTGGAAGTTGATAAATCCCCTGAACATGATGATCAATATCCCACAGTGTTGAAAGAGGTGGCTGTAGAGATAGTGGATGGGTTGGTGATCATCTTCCAAAATTCTATAGATTCTGGAGCAGTTCCTGAAGATTGGAAGGTAGCAAATATAACCCCACTATTTAAGGAAGGAGAGAGAGAGAAAACAGGGAACTATAGACCTGTTAACCTGACATCAGAGTAGGGCAAGTGCGAGAAAAGATGTGATAACTGGACATTTTGAAAATACTGGTAGGATTGGACAGAGTCAACATGGATTTATGAAAGGGAAATCATGTTTGACAAATTGTTGGAGTTTTTTGAGGATGTAATTCGCAGAATAGATAAGGGGGGACAAGGGAGGCGGTGTATTTGGATTTTCAGAGACTTTTGAGAAGCTCCGACACAAGATTGTTAGGAAGCAAAATTAGAGCACATGGAACTGGGGATAATATACTTGCATGGATTGAGAATTGGTTAACAGACAGAAAACAGAGAGTCGGAATAAACAAGTCATTCTCAGATTGGCAGGCTGTGACTAGTGGAGTACCACAAGGATCTGTGCTTGGCGCAGTGGTTAGCATCACAGCTCCAGCGACCCAGGTTCGGTTCTGGGCACTGCCTGGGGAGTTTGCAAGTTCTCCCTGTGACCGTGTGGGTTTCTGCTGGGTGCTCAGGTTTCCTCCCACATCCGAAAACCTGCAGGTTGATAGGTAAATTAGCCATTGTAAATTGCCTCTAGTGTAGGTAGGAGAATTGAGGGAAGACAGGAATGTGGTAGGGAATATGGGATTAATGTAGGATTAGTATGAAGGGTCACTGACCCGAAACGTTAACTCTGCTTCTCTTTCCACAGATGCTGCCAGACCTGCTGAGTGATTCCAGCATTTCTTGTTTTTGTTTCAGATTTCCAGCATCCGCAGTATTTTGCTTTTATATATGTGTGTAGGATTAGTATAAATGGGTGGTTGATGGTCAGCACAGACTCGGTGGGCCAAAGGGCCTGTTTCAGTGCTGTATCTCTCTCTCTCTATGACCCCAGCTATTCATAATCTATATCAATGATTTGGATTTTTTTTTATTCGAATGTGGCTAGGCCAGCATTTATTGCCCATCCTTAATTTCCCTTAAGAAGGTGGTGGTGAGCTGCCTTCTTGACCCACTGCAGTCCAGGTCGAGTAGGTACACCCACGGTGCTGTTAGGAAGGGAGTTCCAGGATTTTGACCCAGCAACAGTGAAGGAACTGCGATATTGTTCCAAGTCAGGATAGTGTGTGGCTTGGAGGGGAACTTGCAGGTGGTGTGTTCCCATGCATTTGCTGCCCCTGTCCTTCTAGGTGGTAGAGGTCACAGGTTTGGAAGGTGCTGTCGAAGAAGCCTTGGTGAGTTGATGCAATGCATCTTGTAGATGGTAAACACTGCTGCCATTGTGCCTCGGTGGTAGACGGAGTGAATGCTGAAGGTGGTGGGTGGGGTGCCAACCAAGCTACTTTGTCCTGGATGATGGCCCAAGCTTCTTGAATGTTGTTGGAGATGCACCCATCCAGGCAAGTGGAGAGTATTCCATCATACTCCTGACTTGTACCTTGTAGATGCTGGAAAGGCATTGAGGAGACTGGAGGTGAGTTACTTGTCGCAGAATTCCCAGCCCCAGACCTGCTCTTGTAGCCACAGCATTTATGTGGCTGGTCCAGTTCAGATTCTGGTCAATGGTGAGCCCCAGGATGTTGATAGTGTGGGATTCAGTAATGGTAATGCCATTGAATGTCAAGGCAAGATGGTTAGATTCGCTCTTGTTTAAGATGGTCATTGCCTGGCACATGTGTGGCACAAATTGGGAATGCCTGAAAGTTTCCAGAACCAGGAGCGACCCAATCATATTCAAAACTGGCAATTATGGAGGAAAAGGTTCCTAAGGTTGAGAATCGCTTTGCAACTCCATACAAAATCTGAAGTGGAGCAAGTGAACACCCTCCTATATTCAGTAGTTGCGGATGCGGACACATATTTGTCCGACAAGGGATCAATGAGGCTGCCAATAAATTCAGACAGGTACTCCAAGCCTTTGATAAATATTTTAATCTCTGTACCAATAAAATCTTGGAAAAAGCCAAATTTAATAAGCCGGAGTAGATGATTAGCAAATCTGTAGACTCCTATATTAATGACCTGTATAGACTGGCAGAAGGCTGTGAATACGGAGAATTAAAGGCAGAACTAATCAGAATCAGAATAGTCATCAGCATAGCGGATGAATCCTTGTCAGACCTGTTGCAATCCAAGGAAGACTTTACACTGGAAAAGGCCATTCAAATTGTAAGACAGACTGAAGTTCGCAAACCGAATAGGGACATCCTATGAGCGGAAGACAAGCCACTGATAAGACGGAGTCCGACGCTCATACAACTGCTTAAGCCAAAGCCAGAGAAACACTTTTAGGAACAGAAAAAACATACAGGTGAGAAGATGCATGACATAGGAAAGCCTTGCTCACATTGTGGAGCCAAGAAGACCCACAGATGAGAATCAGTGCCCAGCAAGTAAAGCTGAGTGTTTTAATTGTGGAATAACTGGACACTATGGGAAGATGTGCCGCAGCAAAATTCCTTTGTTTGAAGTTAGAAAGTAGAAGACCTTCACACAAAGAGCAGTGAATCAAGTATAGCAATACCCACAATAGAAAGAATCAGAAGATTTCTTGTGAGAAATCAGAAATCCAGACCAAGATTTCTGAACAGCAGACATCTACATAAATGGAGACTTCATGAATTTTAAACTTGACACAGGGGCTAGCATCACGGTATTATCTGGCCAAGAGCCATGGGTGAAGAAACATTACCTGCAACTGACAGATATACAGTTGCATGGTCCAGGCGGGACAGAACTGCAAGTAAAAGGCAAATTCTAAGCAACTCTTCAGCATAAAGGAAGACAACTGGTAGAAACCTTATATGTCTTACACAATCAAGAATTTTCATTGCTGAGCAGAATGCATACTTATAACTGCAGTTAATTAAGAAAGTAGCTGAAGTCAAGAAAAAAATGGAAAACAATTCCTTCCAATCATCAGCCAATGCGTTATCGAAGGCAACGGTAGATCATGTAATGCAGGAAGACTTGAATTTCATAGGTAACAGATTCATACTCCCAACTAGCAGCACAAACTTGACCTGCAAGCACACAGAAGTTGTGAGAAATACAACAAGCACAGAGAATGATGAAGAGTGCATTCGCATTAGACAATATTGTACACATGGGTGACCACAAGAAAGTCCAAGAGACAGAACAATGAAGACATTCTATGAGTATTGGAAATACTTTACCATAATTGACAACTTATTAGTTTACAATGACAGAATTGTTATTCCTACTTCAATGAGATCTGATATCTTAGATCGATTACACCAAGGCCATTGAGGTATAACCAAGTGCAGAGTGAGGGTAGATCTTCGGTATGGTGGCCTGGGATAGCTAAGGATATCGAGACCATGATCAACAACTGTCAGACATGTGTGATACAGAGGCCAGAACAGCATGAAACACTGTTGACTACCCAATTTCCAATTAGATCTTGGCAAAGGCTGGACATGGATTTGTTCATGTTTGGTGGGAAGTTATATATCATCATTATCGACTACTTTTCCAGGTGCTTAGAAGTCCAATGATTACATACAATGACCACTGAGGTAGTTATCAGAATCCTTATGGACATCTTCGTGACATATGGGATTCCAGATGAAATATTATCAGACATCAGACCACAGTTCACGTACAAATGTTTTACCCAGTTTGCCATAAAGATGGGCTTTCAGCATTTTATTAGCTCACCGGGGTATCCACAGTCCAATGGCAAGGCAGAACAAGGTGTAAGAACCATAAAATCATTACTCAAGAAAAATAAAGATCTTCCTATCTCACTCCTAGTTTATCATTCAATGACACTGCTGTGTGGATTATCAACAGCAGAATTACTAATGGGAAGGGATTTAAGAACATAGCTTCCAGTATTGACTCTACAATTAATGCCTGATTGAAGAGTCAAGACTACAAGAAAGTTCAAGAAAGATCATTCCTATTCCGCAAAAGCAGCAGCCAGTAATCCATCTGCAAGATCAGATGAAGAGGAACAATCCCAAACTGAACAGAATACTATAATCTGTAGAAATGAAAAACAAAGTCTGCAACCCAGACTTTGTACGAAGACGACTGATCATCCCAGACAGATTACAACTAGATCTGGGAGAGTTGTCAAACCTCTGAGGAGACTAATCTGTAAAGTCATAGACTTGGGGAGAGGGAGAGTAGTAAAGAGTTCATAAATGTATCTATGTTTGGAAAAATGTTGGATAAAGACTTGGGAGGAGATGTGGCATAAGGATGTAAAGGGTTAATACCGAAGACATGAGAGAGACCCCTCCCATTGTACGAGCAATTTTGTAACATGAGATAGTCTTGAGAAGAAGAAGGTATAGCAGCATGAAGGATGCTAGCTTAGGTGGCTTGCGGAGAGTGTACATATTCATCATAGATTTGTGAGAGTCTATAAGAGTCTAAGACTTTCTCTAGAATGCTCTATAATGCTAGTAATACAAATACGACTAAACCCAACACTTGCCATAGAGGGAGTCCAACAAATGTTCACTGGCGGTCACCAGACTGATTCCTGGGATGGCAGGGTTGTCCTATGAGGAGAGATTGAGGAGTCTGGGCTGTATTCTCTAGAGTTTAGAAGAATGAAAGGTGATCTCATTGAAGTGTACAAAATTTTACAAGGCTCGACAGGGTTGATGCAGGAAGGATGTTTCGCCTGGCTGGGGTCAGGGTCTAGAACCAGAGGACACAGTCTCAGAATAAGAGGTAGACCATTTAGGACTGATATGAGGAGAAATTTCTTCATCCAGAGGGTGGTGAATCTTTGGAATTCTCTACCCCAGAGGACTGTGGAGCTCAGTCATTTAGTATATTCAAGACAAAGAGTGATTGATTTCTAGATATTAAAGATATGAAGGGATATGGGGATAATGTGGGAAAATGACGTTGTGGTAGAAGATCAGCCATGATCTAGCTGACTGACGGAGCAGGTTCGAGGGGGCGGGTGGTTTACTCCTGCTCCTATTTCCTATGCTCAATAGACATCCCTCTAATCTTGAGGCCATGCCCTCTTGTCCTAGCTTCACCTGCCAGTGGAAACATCCTCTCTACTTGTATCTTATCTATTCCCTTCATGATTTTATATGTTTCTATAAGATCCCCCCTCATTCTTCTGAACTCCAATGAATATAATCCCAATCTACTCAGTCTCTCCTCATAAGCCAACCCCCTCAAC
This sequence comes from Heterodontus francisci, assembly GCF_036365525.1. Lineage (NCBI taxonomy): Eukaryota > Metazoa > Chordata > Chondrichthyes > Heterodontiformes > Heterodontidae > Heterodontus > Heterodontus francisci. Next base: position 47,007,436 of record NC_090375.1, read on the forward strand.
TCCGGAATCAACCTAGTGAACCTCCTCTGCACCCTCTCCAGTGCCAGTATATCCTTTCTCAAGTAAGGAGACCAAAACTGCACACAGTACTCCAGGTGCGGCCTCACCAGTACCTTATACAGCTGCAACATAACCTCTCTGCTTTTAAACTCAATCCCTTTAGCAATGAAGGACAAAATTCCATTTGCCTTCCTAATTACTTGCTGTACCTGCAGACCAACCTTCTATGATTCATGCACAAGGACACCTAGGTCCCTCTGCATAGCGGCATGCTGCAACTTTTTACCATTCAAGTAATAATCCTTTTTACTGTTACTCCTACCGAAATTGAATGACTTCACATTTATTAACATTGTATTCCATCTGCCAGACCTTTGCCCACTCACTCAATGTATCAATGTTCCTCTGCAAAGTTTCACAGTCATCTGCACACTTTGCTCTGCCACTCATCTTAGTGTCATCTGCAAACTTTGACACCCTACACGTGGTCCCCAACTCCAAATCATCGATATAAATTGTAAATAATTGCGGTCCCAACACCAATCCCTGAGGCACACCACTAGTGACTGATTGCCACCCAGAATAGCACTCATTTATCCCCACTCTCTGCTTCCTGTTCATCAACCAATCCTCTATCCATGCTAATACTTTACCCCTAACGCCATGCATCCTTATCTTATGCAGCAGCCTCTTGTGCGGCACCTTGTCGAAGGCCTTTTGGAAATTTAGGTACACCACATCCACTGGGTCCCCATTGTCCACCTTGCTCGTAATGTCATCATAGAATTCCAAAAGATTTGTCAAGCATGACCTGCCCTTCATGAACCCATGCTGCGTCTGCCCAACGGGACAATTTCTATCGAGATGCCCTGCTATTTCTTCCTTGATAATAGACTCAAGCATCTTCCCCACTACAGAGGTTAAGCTAACCGGTCTATAATTCCCCATCTTTTGTCTACCTCCCTTTTTAAACAGTGGCGTCACATCTGCTGTTTTCCAATCATCTGGGACTACCCCAGAGCCCAGCGAATTTTGGAAAATTACCGTCAGTGCACCTGCTATTTCTCCCGCCATCTCTTTTAGTACCCTGGGACAGGCACAGTTAATTAGACATTGAAAGGCACAGTTAAATCAATTATTGACAGGCACAGTTAAATAGATTACTGACAAGCACAATTAAATAGACATTGACACGCACAGTTAAATAGACATTGACAGGCACAGTTAAACAGACCAATAACAGGCACAGTTAATTAGACATTGAAAGGCACAGTTAAATAGATTATTGACAGGCACAGTAAAATAGATTATTGACAGGTACAATTAAAGAGATCACTGACAGGCACAGTTAAATAGATTATTGACAGGCACAGTTAAATACATCACTGACAGGTACAATTAAATAGATTATTGACAGGCACAGTTAAATACATCACTGACAGGTACAATTAAATAGATTATTGACAGGCACAGTTCAATAGATTATTGATGAGAACAGTTAAATAGATTATTGACAGCTACAATTAAATAGATCACTGACAGGCACAGCTAAATAGATTATTGACAGGCACAGTTAAACAGATTATTGACAGCTACAATTAAATAGATCACTGACAGGCACAGTTAAATAGATGATTGACAAGTACAGTTAAATAGACATTGAAGGCAGAGTTAAATAGATTATTCCGAAGGGATCGTTCCCTCCGCGACACCCTGGTCCACTCCTCCATTATCCCCACCACCTCGTCCCCATCCCAGGGCACCTTCCCCTGCAATCGCAGGAGGTGTAATACCTGCCCATTTACCTCCTCTCTCCTCACTATCCCAGGCCCCAAACACTCCTTTCAGGTGAAGCAGCAATTTACTTGTACTTCTTTCAATGTAGTATACTGTATTCGCTGCTCACAATGTGGTCTCCTCTACATTGGGGAGACCAAGCGCAGACTGGGTGACCGCTTTGCGGAACATCTCCACTCAGTCCGCAAGCAGAACCCTGAGCTTCCGGTTGCTTGCCATTTCAACACTCCCCCCTGCTCTCATGCTCACATCTCTGTCCTGGGATTGCTGCAGTGTTCCAGTGAACATCAACGCAAGCTCGAGGAACAGCATCTCATCTACCGATTAGGCACACTACAGCCTGCCGGACTGAACATTGAGTTCAATAATTTCAGAGCATGACAGCCCCCCATTTTACTTTCATTTTTAGTTATTTTTTCTTCCTTTTTTTTACATACCTTTTTACATTTTTTACAATCTTTTTTTGCATTTATTTCATTTCATCTTAGTTTGTTCAGTTTGCTTACCCACTATTTTTTTCAGGTTGTTTTTCTTCAGGTTTGCACTTGCTGCTGTTCAATATTCAGTGTATTCACACCTAATCTGTACTAATGCTTTGTCTTTCAACACACCATTAACATATTGTTTGCCTTTTCTCCGTGACCTTTTGGTCAGCTATGTGGCCTGGTCCAATCTGCACCTTCTCCTTTGTTATCTCTTGCCCCACCCCCACCTCACTTGTTTATAATCTGTGACTTTTCTAATATTTGTCAGTTCTGAAGAAGGGTCACTGACCCGAAACGTTAACTCTGCTTCTCTTTCCACAGATGCTGCCAGACCTGCTGAGTGATTCCAGCATTTCTTGTTTTTGTTTCAGATTTCCAGCATCCGCAGTATTTTGCTTTTATTAAATAGATTATTGACCGGCACAGTTAAACAGATTATTGACAAGTACAGTTAAATAGACATTGAAGGCAGAGTTAAATAAATTATTGACAGGCACAGTTAAATACATCACTGACAGGTACAATTAAATAGATTATTGACAGGCACAGTTCAATAGATTATTGATGGGAACAGTTAAATAGATTATTGACAGCTACAATTAAATAGATCACTGACAGGCACAGTTAAATAGATTATTGACAGGCACAGTTAAATAGATTATTGATGGGAACAGTTAAATAGATTATTGACAGCTACAATTAAATAGATCACTGACAGGCACAGTTAAATAGATTATTGACAGGCACAGTTAAATACATCACTGACAGGTACAATTAAATAGATTATTGAAGGGCACAGTTCAATAGATTATTGACGGGAACAGTTAAATAGATTTTTGACAAGTACAGTTAAATAGACATTGAAGGCAGAGTTAAATAGATTATTGACAGGCACAGTTTAATAGATTATTGACAGGCACAGTTAAATACATCACTGACAGGTACAATTAAATAGATTATTGACAGCCACAGTTAAATACATCACTGACAGGTACAATTAAATAGATTATTGACAGGCACAGTTCAATAGATTATTGACGGGAACAGTTAAATAGATTATTGACAAGTACAGTTAAATAGACATTGAAGGCAGAGTTAAATAGATTATTGACAGGCACAGTTTAATAGATTACTGACAGGCACAGTTAAACAGATTATTGACAGCTACAATTAAATAGATCACTGACAGGCACAGTTAAATACATCACTGACAGGTACAATTAAATAGATCACTGACAGGCACAGTTAAATACATCACTGACAGGTACAATTAAATAGATCACTGACAGGCACAGTTAAATACATCACTGACAGGTACAATTAAATAGATCACTGACAGGCACAGTTAAATACATCACTGACAGGTACAATTAAATAGATCACTGACAGGCACAGTTAAATACATCACTGACAGGTACAATTAAATAGATCACTGACAGGCACAGTTAAATACATCACTGACAGGTACAATTAAATAGATTATTGACAGGCACAGTTAAATAGATTATTGACAAGTACAGTTGAATAGATTATTGACAGGCACAGTTAAATAGATTATTGACAGGCACAGTTAAATACATCACTGACAGGTACAATTAAATAGATTATTGACGGGCACAGTTCAATAGATTATTGACGGGAACAGTTAAATAGATTATTGACAAGTACAGTTAAATAGACATTGAAGGCAGAGTTAAATAGATTATTGACAGGCACAGTTTAATAGATTATTGACAGGCACAGTTAAACAGATTATTGACAGCTACAATTAAATAGATCACTGACAGGCACAGTTAAATACATCACTGACAGGTACAATTAAATAGATCACTGACAGGCACAGTTAAATACATCACTGACAGGTACAATTAAATAGATCACTGACAGGCACAGTTAAATACATCACTGACAGGTACAATTAAATAGATTATTGACAGGCACAGTTAAATAGATTATTGACAAGTACAGTTGAATAGATTATTGACAGGCACAGTTAAATCGATTATTGACAAGCACGGTTGAATAGATTATTGACAGGCACTGTTAAATAGATTATTGACAAGGACAGTTAAATAGATTCCTGACAGGCACAGTTAAATAAATTATTGTCAGGTACAGTTAAGTACACTATTGACAGGCACAGTAAAATAGATTATTGACGGGCAAAGTTAAATAGATTATTGACAAGTACAGTGAAATAGATTATTGACAGGCACATTTAAAAAGATTATTGACAGGCACAGCTAAATAGATTATTGACAGGCAGAGTTAAATAGAGTATTGACAGGCAGAGTTAAATCGATTATTGACAGGCACAGTTAAGTACACTATTGACAGGCACAGTAAAATGGATTATTGACAGGCAAAGTTAAATAGATTATTGATAAGTACAGTGAAATAGATTATTTTCAGGCACATTTAAAAAGATTATTGACAGGCACAGCTAAATAGATTATTGACAGGCAGAGTTAAATAGATTCCTGACAGGCATAGTTAAATAGATTATTGTCAGGCACATAGATTATGGACAGGCACAGTTAAGTAGACTATTGACACGCACAGTTAAATGGATTATTAACAAGCACAATTAAATAGATTATTGACAGGCACAGATAAATAGACACTGACTGGCACAGTTAAAAGGATTATTGACAGGCACAGTTTAATAGTTTATTGACAGGCACAGTAAAAAGGATTATTGACAGGCACAGTTAACTATGTCATTGACAAGCAAAGTTAAATCTACATTGACAGGCACAGTTAAATAGGTTATTGACATACAAAGTTAAATAGACGTTGACAGGCACAGTTAAATAAATTATTGACGGGCACAGTTAAATAGATAATAGACAGGCAGACTTAAATAGATTATTAACTGGGACAATTAAATATATCATTTACAGGCATAATTAAATAGATTATTGACAGGCACAGTTGAATAGATTTTTACGAACATGTGACGAAGGTGTCTCAGGATCCCTTTTCGCCACTTCTCTGGTTTGATAAAACAGGATCTGGCCGAAGTAGACTGGGAGCAGCTACTTGTAGAAAAGTCTACATCAGACCAGTGGGAGTCATTCAAAGAGGAAATAGTGAGGGTTCAGGCCCAACATGTACCTGTTAAGATGAAGGGGAGGACCATCAAGTCCAGGGAACGCTGGATGTCAAGGGATATAGAGTATTGGATCAGGCAAAAAAATGCGGTTAATGGCTGATGCAGAGGGCATTAGAGGAGTATAGAAAGTGGAGGGGGGTACTTAAAAAAGTAATGAGGAGAGCGAAGAAGGGACATGAAAAAACACTGGCAGGCAAGATAAAGGAAAATCCTAGGGCATTTTATAAGTAGATGAAGGGCAAGAGGATAACCAGGGAAAATGTAGGGCCCATTAAGGACCAACGTGGCAATCTGTATGTGGAGCCGGAGGACATAGGTGAGGTTTTAAATGATTACTTTTCATCGGTTTTCACTGTGGCGTACGAGGATGTAGGTGTAGTGATCAGGGAGCGGGATTGTGATATGCTTGAACATATTAACATTGAAAGGGAGGAAGTCTTAGATGTTTTAGCAGGCTTAAAAGTGGATAAATCCCCAGGCCCAGATGAGATGTATCCCAAGCTGTTGTGTGAGGCAAGGGAGGTGATAGCAGGGGATCTGACACAAATTTTAAAATCCTCTCTGGCCACTGGAGAGGTACCAGAGGACTGGAGGACAGCGAATGTGGTACCATTATTCAAAAGGGTAGCAGGGATAAACCAGGTAATTACAGGCTGGTGAGTCTAACATCAGTGGTTGGGAAACTATTGGAAAAAGTTCTGAGGGACAGGATTAATCTCCACTTGGAGAGGCAGGGAATAATCAGGGATAGTCAGCACGGCTTTGTCAGGGGGAGATCGTGTCTAACTAACTTGATTGAATTTTTTGAGGAGGTGACTAGATGTGTAGATGAGGGTAAAGCAGTTGATGGATTTACATGGACTTCAGTAAGGCTTTTGATAAGGTCCTGCGTGGGAGATTGGTTAAGAAGGTAAGAGCCCATGGGATCCAGGGAAATTTGGCAAAGTGGATCCAAAATTGGCTTAGTGGCAGGAAACAGAGGATAATGGTCGAGGGTTGTTTTTGCGAGTGGAAGCCTGTGACCAGTGGTGTAATGCAGGGATCGGTGCTGGGACCCTTGCTGTTTGTAGTGTACATTAATGATTTAGATGTGAATATAGGAGGTATGATAAGTCAGTTCGCAGATGACATGAACATTGGTGGTGTTGTAAATAGTGAGGAGGAAAGCCTTAGATTACAGGACGATATAGATGGACTGGTAAGATGGGCGGAGCAGTGGCAAATGGAATTTAATCCTGAGAAATGTGAGGTGATGCATTTTGGGAGGACTAACAAGGTAAGGGAATATACAATGGATGATATGAACCTAGGAAGTACAGAAGGCCAGAGGGACCTTGGTGTACTTGTCCATAGATCACTGAAGGCAGCAGCACAGGTAGATAAGGTGGTTAGGAAGGCATATGGGATACTTGCCTTTATTAGCCGAGGCATAGAATATAAAAGCAGGGAATTTATGATGGAGCTGTATAAAACGCTAGTTAGGCCACAGCTGGAGTACTGTGTACAGTTCTGGGCACCACACTATAGGAAGGATGTGATTGCACTGGAGAGGGTGAAGAGGAGATTCGCCAGGATGTTGCCTGGACTGGAGCATTTCAGCTATGAAGAGAGACTGAAAAGGCTCAGATTGTTTTCCTTGGAACAGAGAAGGATGAGGGGGGACATGATTGAGGTATACAAAATTATAAGGGGCATTGATAGGTTAGACAGGAAGAAACTTTTTCTCTTAGCGGAGGGGTCAATAACCAGGGGGCATAGATTTAAGGTAAAGGGCAGGAGGTTTAGAGGGGATTTGGGGAAACATTTTTTCACCCAGAGGGTGGTTGGAATCTGGAATACACTGCCTGAAGTGGTGGTAGAGGCAGAAACCCTCACAACATTTAAAAAGTATTTAGGCGAGCACTTGAAACACCATAGCATACAAGGCTATGGGCCAAGTGTTGGAAAATGAGACTAGAATAGTTAGGTGCTTGATGGCCAGCACAGACATGATGGGCCGAAGGGCCTGTTTCTGTGCTGTATAACTCTTTGACTCTTTTACTGCGGTTTATCCTTTTTTAACAAAGTGATTGAATTTATCACCTCAAGCGCTTGCTCCTCTTCCTCTAAATGAAACAATCAAACAGGTTTTCTTGGGTTTAAACAAGAAAGATGTAAGTTTACTATCCTTATCACTCTAAACCGATTACTAAAATACGCTGCGTCAACGCCCACATTCACACAAGAGCCATGCGCACACACACACACAAATAGATTACAGAGGGAAAAAACAGAGTTGGGAGGTTGGAGTGTGTAATAAATGGAATTTAAATACAATTTACTAGTCCCAGAGCTCTAAGTTGAAATTGTAATCCTGAAGTCCTCGCTGGACCATGTGCATGGTTGTAAGCATGCCTGTATCCTAGTTGTTGGTTGTAGTGGTCTGTAGACTTGGCTTGACCAGCTACAGCTTGAGGCTTCTCTGGATCTGTACTGGTAAAACAGGGAGAGAGAGAGAGAGCTAAAATAAAAACAAGAAACACTGGAAATACTCAGCAGGTCTGGCAGCATCTGTGGAGAGAGAAGCAGAGATAACTTTTCAGGTCAGTGACCCTTCTTCAGAACTGGCAGATATAAGAATTGTAAAAGATTTTAAGCAAGTAAAGTGGGAGTGGGGCAAGAGATAACAAAAGAGAAGGTGTCGATAGGACAAGGTCACAGAATAGCTGACCAGAAGGTCATGGAACAAAGGCAAACAATATGTTAATGGCGTGCTGAAAGACAAAGCATTAGTACGGATAGGGGGTTAATGGACTGAAAACTGAACAGCCACAAGCACAAACATGAAAAAAAACAGTGGGTAGGCACAGTAGAAACAAGCTGAACAAACTAAAATAAAATAAACACAAAAAAAAAGAAAAAGTAACTAAAAATAAAAGTAAAATGTGGGGCCCGGCATGCTTTGAAATTATTGAACTCAATGTTCAGTCCAGCAGGCTGTAGTGTGCCTAATCGGTAAATGAGATGCTGTTCCTCAAGCTTGCGTTGATGTTCACTGAAACACTGCAGCAATCCCAGGACAGAGATGTGAGCGTGAGAGTAGGGGGTCGTGTTGAAATGGCAAGCAACCGGAAGCTCGGGGTCATGCTTTCGGACTGAGCGGAGGTATTCCGCAAAGCGGTCACCCAGGCTGTGTTTGGTCTCCCCAATGTAGAGGAGACCACATTGTGAGCAGCGAATACAGTATACTACATTGAAAGAAGTACAAGTAAATCGCTGCTTCACCTGAAAGGCGTGTTTGGGGCCTTGGATAGTGAGGAGAGAGGAGATAAATGGGCAGGTATTACACCTCCTGCGGTTGCAGGAGAAGGTGCCATGGGAAGGGGAAGAGGTGGTGGGGGTAATGGAGGAGTGGACCAGAATGTCGCGGAGGGAACCATCCCTTCGGAATGTTGACAGGGGAAGGGAGGGGAAGATGCCTTTGGTAGTGGCATCACGCTGGAGGTGGTGGAAATGGCAGAGGATGATTCTTTGGATATGGAGACTGATGGGGTGGAAAGTGAGGACAAGGGGAACCCTGTCACGGTTCTGGGAGGGAGGGGAAGGTGTGAAGGTAGAGGTGTGGGAAATGGGCCAGACACGGTTGAGAGCCCTGTCAACCATAGTGGGGAGGAATCCTTGGTTGAGGAAAAAGGAGGACATATCAGAAGCGCTGTCATGGAAGGTAGCATCATCAGAGCAGATGCGTCGGAGATGGAGAAACTGGGAGAATGGAGTGGAGTCCAGACAGTAGGCAGGGTGTGAAGAAGTGTAGTCGAGTTAGCTGTGGGAGTCGGTGGGCTTATAATGAATATTAGTAGACAGCGTATCCCCAGAGATGGAGACAGAGAAGTCGAGGAAGGGGAGGTAAGTGTCAGAGATTGACCATGTAAAGGTGAGAGAAGGGAGGAAATTAGAAGCAAAGTTGCTAAAGTTTTCCAGTTCGGGGCGGGAGCAGGAAACGGCAACTGATGTGGTCATCAATGTACCGGACAAAGAGTTGGGGGAGGGTGCCTGAGTAGGACTGGAACAAGGAATGTCCGACATATTCCACTGTTCCTTGCTGGATTTCAGTTACTTTCTTTCTGCTTTCTGAGTCACAACTCACAATCTTCCAGAGTTGCACATGTAGTCACATGACATGACCACCACTTTGTGTTTAAATGAGAATCTTCTGGAATTTTCTCTGAAATTCAAGGCTCTCCCCTTGAGCTGTCTGGACATGCTTGGTGGGGGGGCTCGCTCTTTCAAAGTCAATGGGTGTCGATGGCTCTTGACGACCATATTGAGAAGGCTATCTCAGGTAATTGAATCAGAGAGCACCCCATTGTTCTGGCTAGGCTGAGTCAATCGTGTTTGTCTCCAGTCCAATCCTTTAGTGTTTCAAATGGAAATGTTCGTGGCCATCTTGGCTGCTAGCTGTTCTTTTTTTTAAAAAAAAATATTTGTAACAATTCCCAGTAAAAATCTCAGGCAAAGTTCTAATCCATGAAATTAATATTTTCCCATTTGGAATGTAGGGTTTTCATAACATTGACGAATGACAGGCACAGTTAAATAGGTCATTTACAGGCATAGTTAAATTGACCAATGACAGACACAGTTAAATAGATCATTTACAGGCATAGTTAAATAGACCAATGACAGGCACAGTTAAATAGGTCATTTACAGGCATAGTTAAATAGACCAATGACAGGCACAGTTAAATAGGTCATTTACAGGCATAGTTAAATAGACCAATGACAGGCACAGTTAAGAGAAGTTAATGGTTAAATTTACTATTAACAGGTACAGGTGTGTTTTTAAATATATCATTGACAGGGACAGGTGAACGCTTAAATGGACCAATGACAAGTACAGGTATGTGATTAAATAGCCTATTATCCAGTTGTTTTCCCCTTTAGCAGGGTGCATTACTGCCTCAATTTTACTGATTATCAATCCAAACAGATCATATTACACAAACATATTTTCAAACTTTGGTAAACTAACCTTCATGTACTTTCTGTATGATTCCTACTGTATTGCAAGAAAAAACATTCTGGTACACCAGATAAAAAGAAGAGAGAAAGCAGTCCTCTGGTGAGAACCAGTGACAGACCTGCATGCCAACAGTTGTTTACTGATTGCTTACAGAATATATACAGAACAGTTCTATGTTCACCCAAATAGCCAATTCCTGGCCTGTCAGCAGGCTGGTATATTAATTATGTAATCTCTCTCTTTCTTGCAAATATACTCCATAAATCCTTTGGGGTCTTATGAAAGAGTTAAGGGGCCATTATTTCTAAAAGTTTATTTCTTCAGAAGAATTTGTAAAGTAACAACAGCCACCAGTTTCTGCAAAATGGGAAAGCAAAACAAAGAAAATCTCTTCTTTTTTATCATCAGTATACATTGCCAGTTTTACCTCTTGCTCAGATATGAAGCTAAAAACATTGAGGTCCGGCATCTTGCTGAAGTATAGTTCCACAAGTGCTTCAATCCCTCAGATACCTGAAGGTTCTACATCCTATCAAACTACAGTTCTACAGGTGCTGGTTTCCCTCAAGTATCCCATCTAAGAGAGTATTCTTCATTTTTGAGCTTTATTGGGTAAGTGGTTACAGGTTATTCAATTCATAACGATGGAGTCCATTCAACCATCAGGTATATGCTGGTACAAATACTTCAACTGCAGATATCTACTGTAATCCCATTTCCATGCACTTTTCCTCTATCTTTTCAAATACTTCCTTTGCAAATATTAATTCATTTTAAATGTTGTGATTCATCTAATCCCCACTATACTACAGCATCCTTTTAAATATTATGGGGGCCAACACAACAGAACATTATGCCCAAGCTCAGTGAAGTGTTTGCACCAGCATATACCTGATGGTTGAATGGACTCCATTGTTATGAATGGAATAACCTGTAACCACTTACCCAATAAAGCTCAAAAATAAAGAACACTCTCTTAGATGGGATACCTGAGGGAAACCAGCGCCTGCAGAACCATAGTTTGACAGAACACTATGCCCAAGCTCACCTTCCAGTAGAGATGACTGGATAGTCATAGAGGCATAGTCATAGAGTTATACAGCACAGTAACAGGCCCCTCGTCCAACGCGCCTGCGCCAACCATCAAGCATCCGTCCAAAACGAATCCCACTTCCCCGCACTTGGCCCGTAGCCTTGTATGTTGTGGTGTTTCAAGTGCTCATCTAAATACTTCTTAAATGTCGTGAGTGTTCCTGCCTCTACAACCCCTTCAGGTAGTGTGTTCCAGATTCCAACCACCCTCTGGGTGAAACATTTTTTCCTCAACTCCTCTCTAAACCTCCTACCCCTTACCTTAAATCTATGTGATAAGTAAGAGGAGTCTCCTGTGGCCTGGGAATGGTGCAGTGAATTTTAGCACTGCTATTGCAATGTCAGCTAATAGCACAGATCGGGGATCAGACTTAGGATAGTCCCACACCAGCAATCACATTCAAACTGAGTAATTGCGAAACTGAGGACTAGTCTTTTTATGTTAGTTTTGGCTTCGAATGTCAACTAATTTCAGTATTGTCTAGATCAATGTTATTTTTTGCTGCAGGTCACAGTTCACTCAAAGGTCATTCTTGACCAATTAAGCCATGAACTGATAGGATGTTGGTCTAAGAAAGAAAGACTTTCATTTATTTCGCGCTTTTCATGAACACCGGATGCACTTTACAACCAATGAAGTACTTTAGAAGTGTAGTTACTACTGTAATGTAGAAAACGTGGCATCCAGTTTGCACAACAAACAGCAAACTCCCACAAACAGCAATGTGATAATGACCAGATAATCTGTTTTGTGGTGTTGATTGAGGGATAAATATTGGTCAGGACACCAGGGATAACTCCCATGCTCTTCTTCGAAATAATGCTTTGGGTTCTTTTACATCGACCCGAGCAGGCAGATGGAGCCTTCGTTTAATGTCTCATAAGAGATACAGCACCTCTGACAGTGCAGTACTCCCTCAGTACTGCACTAAAGTATCAGCCTTGAGTTTTGAGTTCAAGCCCTGGAGTGGGACTTGAACTGGGGGCCTTGTGATTCAGAGGTGAGAGTGCTACCAATTGGAAACCTAGTTAGCCTTGCCTGCTCATAAAATGTCCTCATTTTCTTTTGTTAAAGAGCAAGAAAAGGAATACAAACAGTACTCACTCTCAGTTCTGTCAATAGTCTACAGCTGGGAAGCACATGGTGGAAGAAATGGCTGTCTAATAACCTTATAAAATCTTAAGACAATTAATTGAATATTATAGAAATAACTGTCTCTCTCTCTTTCATTAAGAAGGAATCTAGAGCAGGTGGCCAGGCTGACAGACACAGGATAGTGTAGGCCTGTTATCTATGCCAAGGCCATGACTCTAGCAGAGGCTCTGAAACAAGACATTCCTAAAGCCGATAAGATGGAGCCTCTCTTGCTAAGTGTCTGGCAGAAGTTAACAAATAGAACCAATCACAAGATAAGCTGGATGGTGACTTTGGGGGCAGAGCGATGGGTTTACCTTGGTGATTGGATAAATGAGATGGTGCAAGTGATTGACATGGGATACCCACCAGCCACTAGAAATAAGGTATATTAATAGGTGCGTGGGAGGGAAGTTTTCAGTCTTCTTCAGACAGAATAAGACAGGAGGAGAGCTGCATAACACTTTGGTTAGCGCAAGAAGACTGAGAGCAGAAGGAACTGCTGGCACCAGCTACGGGAGATCAGCACTCACTCTGTGACATCCATCCTTTTGTCCTTCGGGACTGGTAGACCATCCTCACCTGTCACGGGTTGTGTGACTTTTCTGTCTATTTAGCTTATGCATCATATTTAAACTGCTGCTTATTGATAAACCACTTTAAAATCAATTATGAGCTTGGGTAATCTGTGACTCCCAGATCAAACCTTACAACAAAAAAACCCCTAAAAAATACATGAACAGTTTCCCAAGGGTCACAAGTTCAGGCCCCAAGGCCTTATCACTGTTTTTGTGATGCAATGTGTGTTAGTTTGGCACTGATAATAATGCTCTTGCTTCTCAGATGGAAGGTTATGGATTTAAGTCCCATACTGGAACTTCAGCTCATGATCTAGGAGGACACTCTAATGTAGTGCTGAGGGAGTAATACAGTGTCCTTCAGATGAAGTACTAAACCCCTTAGCTTGTTCTAGCAGATGCCAAAGTTCCATTAACATAGCAACTTATCACACCCCTGAGAAATCTTTGAAAGCAGTTCAAATTCAACAAATTAGTTTGAAGTGAGTATTTTCATGTTGGCAAACAGGACAACCATTTTGTGCAGAGCAAGACTCTCAGAACAGCAATAAGATGACTACAGCTTTGGCTAAGCACACTCTCTTCTGAGTCAAAACGATGTGGCTTTAAGTCCCACTCCACAGACTTGAGCACATAATCCAGGCTGGCACTCCACTACTGAGGGACTGCTGCTTTGTTGGAGGTACTGTCTTTCAGATGAAACATCAAATGGAGGCCCCTGTCTGCCCTCTCAGGTGAACATAAAAGATCTCATGGCAATATTCAAAGAAGAGTATGGGAGCCCCCCCCACCGAGTATCCTGGTCAATATTTATCCCTCAACCAACATCACTAAAACAGATTATCTGGTCCTTGTCAATTGCTGTTCGTGACAGCTTGCTGTGTGCAAATTAGTTGCCAGTCCAAAATTGCTGCAGTGACTGCATTTCAAAAGTTTTTTATTGGCTGTAAAGCCATTGGGACGTCTTGAGGATGTAAAAGCCATTGTGAAATGCAAGTTCTTTCTTGAAAGCAAAATAATGCGGATCCTGGAAATTTGCAATAATAACAGAAAATGCTGGAAATACTCAGCAGATCAGACCATGTCTGTGAAGAGAGAAACAGAGTTAACATTTCAGTCAATGACCTTTAAGATAACTAATTTACTTTTGGTTCTGATTGAGGGGAAATGGTGGCCAGATTACTAGGGGAGCACCCTGTACTTCTTCAAATGGATTTTTTAACATCGATCTGAAGGAGGTGGTGGAGTCGTGGTAATGTCACTAGACTAGTAACTCAGAGACCCAGGCTAATGCTCTGGGGACATGGGTTCGAATCCCACCACAGCAGATGGTGAAATTTGAAGTCAATTAATAAATCTGGAATTAAAAATCTAGTCTAATGGTGACTGTGAAACCAATGTCGACTGTTGTAAAAACCCATCTGGTTCAGTAATGTCCTTCAGGGAAGGAAATCTGCTGTCCTTACCTGGTCTGGCCTCCATGTGACTCCAGGCTCACAGCAATGTGGTTGACTCTTAAATGGCCTAGCAAGCCACTCAGTTGTATAAAACTGCTACAAAGCCTAAGAAAAGAAATGAAACTGGAGCGAGCTCGGCACTGGAAATGACAACAGCAAACCCAGCCCTGTCGACCCTGCAAAGTCCTCCTTACTAATATCTGGGGGCTTGTGCCAAAATTTGGGAGAGCTGTCCCACAGACTAGTCAAGCAATAGCCTGACATAGTCATACTCACGGAATCATACCTTACAGACAATGTCCCAGACACTGCCATCACCATCCCCAGGTATGTCCTGTCCCACCGGCAGGTCAGACACACCACAGGTGGCAGCACAGTGATATACAGTGTGGAGGGAGTTGCCCAGGGAGTGCTCAGCATTGACTCTGGACCCTATGAAGTCTCATGGCATCAGGTCAAACATGGGCAAGGAAACCTCCTGCTCATTACCACCTACCACACCCCCTCATCTGATAAATCAGTGCTTCTCCATGTTGAATACCAAATGGAAGAAGGACTGAGGGTAGCAAGGGCACAAAATGTACTCTGGGTGAGGGACTTCTACGTCAATCACCAAGGGTGGCTCAGTAGCACCACTACTGGCCGAGTCCTAAAGGACATAACTGCTAGACTGGGTCTGTAGCAGGTGATGAGGGAACCAACAAGAGGGAAAAAGCTACTTGACCTTGTCCTCACCAATCTGCCTGTCGCAGATGCATCTGTCCATGACAATATTGGTAGGAGTGACCACTGCATAGCCCTTGTGGAGACAAAGTCCTGCCAATATTGAGGGTACCCACCATGGTGTTCTCTGGCACTACCACCATGCTAAATTAGATAGATTTCGAACAGATCTAGCTACTCAACACTGGGCATCCATGAGGCGCTGTGGGCCATCAGAAGCAGTAGAATTATTTCAACCACAATCTGTAACCTCAGGGCCCAGCATTTTCCCCTCTCTACCATCACGATCAAGCCAGAGAACCAACCCTGCTTCAATGAAGAATACAGGAGGGCATGCCAGAAGCAGAACCAGGCATACCTAAATATGAGGTACAACACAGGACTACTTGCATACCAGACAGCGGAAGCAGCATGTGATCCCACAACCAATGGATCAGATCTAAGCTCTGCAGTCCTACCACATCCAGTTGTGAATGATGGTGGACAATTGAACAACTGACAGGAGGAGTAAGCTCCACAAAAATCACCATCTACAATGATAGGAGAGCCCAACACATCAGTGAAAAAGATAAGGCTGAAGAATTTGCATCCATTTTCAGCCAGAAATGCCAGGTGGATGATCCATCTCGGCCTCCTCCTGAGGTCCCCAGCATCACAGATGCCAGTCTTCAGCCAATCCGATTCACTCCACGTCATATCAAGAAATGGCTGAAGGCACTGGATACTTCAAAGTCTATGGGCCCTGACTACTTTCTGGCAATAGTACTGAAGTCCTGTGCTCCAGAAATAGCCGCACCCCTAGCCAAGCTGTTCCAGTACAGCTACAACACTGGCATCTACCCTGCAATGTGGAAAATTGCCCAAGTATCTCCTGTACACAAAAAACGGGACAAATCCAACCTGAGCAATTACCACCCCATTGGTCTACTCTCAATCATCAGCAAAGTGATGGAAGGGGTCGTAGACTGTGCTATCAAGCCGCACTTGCTCAGCAATTATCTGCTCGCTGACACTCAGTTTGAGTTCCGCCAGGGCTGCTCAACTCCTGACCTCATCACAGCCTTGGTTCAAACATGGACAAAAGATCTGAACTCCAGAGGTTAGGTGAGAATGACTGCCCTTGACATCAAGGCAGCATTTGACCGAGTATGGCATCAAGGAGCCCTAGCAAAACTGGAGTCAATTGGAATCAGGGAAAAACCCTCCGCTGGTTGGTTTCATACCTAGCACAAAGGAAGACGGTTATGGTCAATCATCTCAGTCCCCGGACATCACTGCAGGAGTTCCTCAGAGTAGTGTCCTAGGCCCAAACATCTTCAGCTGCTTCATCAATGACCTCACTCCATCATAAGGTCAGAAGTGGGGATGTTCACTGATAATTGCACAATATTCAGCACCATTCGCGACTCCTCAGATACTGAAGCAGCCCATGTCCATATGCAGCAAGACCTGGACAACATCCAGGCTTGGGCTGATAAGTGGCGAGTAACATTTGCATCACATAACTGCCAGGCAATGACCATCTCAAAGAAGAGAGAATCTAACCATCTCCCCTCGACATTCAAAGGAATTACGATCGCTGAATCCCCACTATCAACACCCTGCGTGTTACCATTGACCAGAAACTGAACTGGACCACCCCCAAAAATGCTGTGGCTACAAGAGCAGGTCAGAGGCTGGGAATTCTGCGGCAAATAATTCACCTCCTGACTCCCCAATCCCTGTCCACCATCTACAAGGCACAGGTCAGGAGTGTGATGGAATATGCTCCATTTGCCTGGATGGGTGCAGCTCCAATAACACTCAAGAAACTCGACACCATCCAGGACAAAGCAGCCCACTTGATTGGCACCCCATCCACAAATATTCACTCCCTCCGCCACCAACGCACAGTGGCAGCAATGTGTATCATCTACAAAATGCACTGCAGCAATTCACCAAGGCAACTTAGACAGCACCTTCCAAACCCATGAACTCCACCACCTACAAGGACAAGGGCAGCAGATGCATGGGAACACCACCATATGCAAGTTCCCCTCCAAGCCACACACCATCCTAACTTGGAACTTTATCACCATTCCTTCACTGTCGCTGTGTTAAAATCCTGGAACTCCCTTCCTAACAGCACTGTGGGTGTACCTACCTCACATGAACTGCAGCGGTTCAAGAAGGCAGCTCACCACCACCTTCTCAAGGGCAATTAGGGATGGGCAATAAATGCTGGCCTAGCCAGCGACGCCCACATCCCACAAATGAATGAAAGATAGCATCTTATCTGAATATGCATCTGTGACACTGCACTAGGTGACAACTTAGATTATGTGCTCAGGTTTAAGGTAATTGGCAAAAGAACTAGAGGGGAGATGAGAATTTTTTTATAGCTATGATCTGGAATTCACTGGCTTAACGAGGGATGGAATCAGATTCCATTGTAACTTTCCAAAGGAAATTGAATATATACTTGAATAGGAAAAAAATTGCAAGCTTATGGGGAAAGATTTGCAGCAATTAAGCTAATTGGGTAGCTCTTTCAAAGAGCCAGCACAGGCATGATGGGCCAATTGGCCTTCATCTGTACTGTAAGGATTCTAATCCACAATCTTCTGACTCAGAGGCATGAATGCTACTAGCTTAGCCAAGCTGACAGTATCTTCAGCAAACTACTTGAAAAGGAGCAGACTGTTCCCATGGTGTCCCAGCCAACATTCCTCAATAAACCAAAAAAATGAGCCAGTAATAATCAGCAGAACAAAGAGATGAGGAGAAAAGCACGACAATCTGGTGCTCCAGCTTCTCCTATGTCCAGCTAGAGGAGCCTGTTTTGCTGCTAAGTGAAGTTTCACTTCCATAAGCAAATTTCATTCTTTGAAAAGATAATCGATTTTCTAGGGATGTTAAAGTCAGTGCAGGTTTAAATTCATACATTAACATTTACAGTCTGCTACCAATAAGGGAGTGCAAGCCTGTAATAGACAAAAGGCTGAGGTGATTCCATCCTTTCTGACACATCTCAATTAGATCATCAGAAACACAGGCAATTGCTGTGTCCTGAGATTTAATAAAGATTATTTTCTTCATGTCATTAGATAGAATATGTTTCAATTTTATTTTTCAAATATGATTGTCCAGAAAAAAATACACAATGCACTATGTGGAACAATGGCTCCCCCCAGTGGTCAATCACCTGGAATGCTTTTTAAGCTTATGAAAGGGATTGAGAAGATACATAGTGAAAGAAAAACAGTTGGGTTTGCGTTGATGAGAATTACAAACTCAAAAACATTTCAAACATGGACCCAAAGGGCCTCAAACTCACCCACTTTTGGTTACAATGGAGGTGGAATGGGGCCGACGTGGGAGATTGGGTAGGTAGATGGGCGAGCAACCCGCTCCCAGGAAATGGGTCCCTCATGGCTGCGTACCTCAGACTTTTCTCTGTTCCAGCTTTAATGCATGGGAAACCCAGCAGCTAAAGGGAGGCAAGGAACAGCCAAGTGCTACGCCAGCACTGCTTGTGGTCCAGGAGGTGCAGTAGTGCTTTTCCTGGCCTACGAAGCAAGCTTGTTAACTTCCCCAGCGATCAGACACTTGCCCCCCATCACACCCCCACTCCCACCCCTCCTGTAATCTGATGCCTTCAATTTGTCCTCCAGGGCCACGGTGTCCTCCCGGAATTCCCCCCTCCCACCCCATTGCCATGTCCTCCATGGGGATGGGGCCTCTGCCATCTTCTCCTTCGATCTCCCAACCTATTCGCAATCTTCTCCCCTCTTCCTCCAACATCTCTGTGCCTCCCCATCAATGTCCCCATGGGTCCCAATCACTCCTGGCTCCTTATTGCTATCCCTCCTAACCCCGATCTCTCTCTCCCTCCTCTACAGTCCCTGACTATGGCCTGGTGCCACAGGTCTCCCCCACCCTACAGCTAGCCAGCCTCTCAATCAGGTTGACTCCAGCTGGGAAATGGATTTCATAAATGGTAAGCAGATCCTGCAATTGTATTCGACAGTAGCTAAGGAAAACACTTTCTTCCAGGTTTCCCAACTACAAAATTACCACCCCACTTCCTCCCCGCCGTCCTGTAAATAGCAGGGCTATAGTTTCCACTAACTAACAAGAGGGCATAGACTCAGGTTTATCATTAAGTATGAAGGGGTAAGTTAATAAATAAAAACAGAAAATGCCAGAAATACTCAGCAGGTTCAGCAACATCTGCAGAAAGAGAAACAGAATTAACGTGTTAGGGTGATGGCCTTCCATTAGAATTGCAAAAGGTTAGAAATGTAGCAGGTTTTAAGCAAGTACAGAGGCAGGGAAAGGTGGGGAGAAAGGAAGTGATCAAAAGAGAAGGTCTGTGAAAGGGTGGAAGGCAGGAGAGATTCAATGTCAACAGGGATAATGGTGCAAGGCTAAAGGGGGTGGTAATGGGACAAGTGAAGAAACAAAAGATGGGTCTAGAGAAGATGTAAATGAGAACAGCAGACTCACTACCAACAGCAGAGGTTATGATCTGAAATTGTTGAACTCAATGTTAAGTCCGAAAGCATTTCAATGCCGAAGCGAAAGATGAGGTGTTGTTCCTCAAACTTACATTGAGCTTCATTGGAACAGTGGAGGAGGCCAAGGACAGAGAGGTCAGACTGGGAGTGGGGTGCGAATTAAAATGACAGGAGACTGGAAACTCAGGGTCACACTTGTGGAATGAACAGAGGTATTCATCAAAGCAGCCACCCAATCTGCATTTGGTTTCCCCAGTGTAGAGGAGATTGCATTGTAAACAATGAATACAGCATACTAATTTGAAAGAATTACAAGTAAATCATTATTTCACCTGGAAGGAGTGTTTGGGGCCCTGGAAGGGAGGATCTAAAAGGGAAGGGGATGCATTTCCTGCACTTGAATAGGAAAGTGCCATGGGAAGGAGAGTGGGGGTTGGTAGTGATTGATAGTTGGAGGTGGTGGAAATAACAGAGGGTGATTCGTTGAATGTGGAGGCTGGTGGGGTGGATCTGGGAGTGGGAGAAAAGAGTGAGAGCAGAAGTGTGGTAAATGGAACAGACACAATCAAGGGCCCTGTCAAAAGTGGGCTGCTAAGTGGCAAGTAACATTCATGCCACACAAGTGTTAGGCAATGACCATCTCAAACAAGAATCTAACCATCTCTCCTTGGATGGCATTACCATCGCTGAAGCCCCACTATCAACATCCTGGGGGTTACCATTGACCAGATGCTGAACTGGACCAGCCATATAAAAGCTGTGACTACAACAGCAGGTCAGAGGCTGGGAATTCTGCAGAGAGTAACTCATCTCCTGACTCTCCAAAGCCTGTCCACCATCTACAAGGTACAAGTCAGGAGTGTGACGGAATACTCTCCACTTGCCTGGATGGGTGCAGCTCCAACAACACTCAAGAAACTTGACATCATCCAGGACAAAGCAGGCCCCTTGATTGGCAACCCATCCACCATCTTTAACATTCACTCCATTCACCACTGACACATAGTGGCAGCAGTGTGTACCATAAACAAGATGCACTGCAGCAACGCACCAAGGCTCCTTCAACAGCACCTTCCGAACCCACAATCTCTACCACCTAGAAGGACAAGGGCAGCAAATACATGGGAACACCACCACCTGCACATTCCCCTCCAAGCCACATGCCATCCTGACTTGGAACTATATTATCATTCCCTCACTGACACCGTCAAAATCCTAGAACTCCCTTTCTAACAGTACTATGAGTGTACCTACACCCCAAAGACTGCAGCGATTTAAGAAGGCAGCTCACCACCACCTTTTCAAGTGCAATTAGAGATGTGCAATAAATGCTGGCCTAACCAGCGATACCCACATCCCACGAACGAAGGAATAAGAAAAATATGGTGAGAGGGTGTGGGGGGTGGATCCTCGGTTGAGAGAAAAAGAAAACATATCGAAGAACTGGTATGGGAGGTGGCATTGTCAGACAGATACAATAGAGATGCAGAAACTGGCAAAATGGAATATAGTCCTTACAGGAAGCTGGGTGGGAGGAAGTGTAAACAATGTAGCTGTGGGAGTCAGTGGGTTTAGACAGATATTTGTTGTTAGCCTATCCCCAGAAATAGAGACAGAGGAGTCAAAGAAGGGAAGCAAAGAGTTGAAGATGGACCATGTGAAAGCGAGGGAAGGAAGAAAATTGGAAGCAAAGTTCCAGTTTGGGGAATGAGCAGGAAACGGCACTGATAATCATCAATTTACCGGAAAAATAGGTGAGGAAGGGGTCCTGAGTAGGACTGGAACAAAGAATGTTCCACATATCCCACAAAAAGGCAGGCACAGCTAGGATCCATATGGGTTCCCATAGAAATACCTTTTATTTGGAAGAATGAGTGGTGTCAAAGGAGAAATTGTTCAATGTAAGAACAACCTCAGCCAGCGGGAGAAGGGTGGTGGTGGATAGGGACTGGACAGACCTCTAATCAAGGAATAAGCAGAGAGCCCTCAGGCCTTTCTGGTGGTGGATGGAGGTATAGAGGGATTGGACGTCCATGGTGAAAAGGAGTTAGGGACAGGAAACTGGAAGTTGTTAAAGTGGCATAAAATTTTGCAAGAGTCGCAGATATAGGTGAGAAGAGACTGGAGAAGGGGTGAAAAAAAAATAAAGGCAAGATAGGAAGAAATAAGTTCGGTGGGGCAGAAACAGTCTGAAATGATGGCAGGATAGTTGTGTTTGTGGATCTTGGGAAGGAGGTAGGTGTGGGCTGTGCAGTGTTGGGGGATTATGAAGTTATTGGTCATGGAGAGAAGATCTCCAGAGGAGATGAGGTCAGTGACTGTCTTGGAAATGATGGTTTGATGTTTGGTGGTGGGATCATGGTCCAGAGGGATGAAGGAGGAGGTACCAGAGAGTTGATCTCCTTTAGGTAGAGGTTGGTTCACCAAAGAACAGCAGGGCCTGAAAGAATGGAGTGCTGCAAAATCAGAAAGAGGTAAGTTAGAGTGAGTGAGGGGAGCAGAGAAATTGGGATGACCAATGTCACACTGGAGTTCTCAATGTAAAGATTAGAGCAGGTAAGAGGACAGAGGGAGGAGTCCAGGTGGAACAAGAATTCTGAAGACTGGAGAAAGTGTCCACTTTGCGGGATAGTGACAAAATTCAAGAGGACATAGGCAGCTGGTGGAATGAGCGGACAAGTGGAAGATGAAATTTAATGCAGAGAAATGTGAAGTGATACATTTTGGTAGGAAGAACGAGGAAAGGCAATACAAAATAAAGGATACAATTCCACAGGGATGCATGAGCAGAAGGATCTGGGAGTTGTCATGAAGACCCCGCCTGCCACGAATAAGGAATATTAACTTTGTCATATGAAACATTAATGTTGAACTGCTGGTGGAATGAAGAGATGACTTGTTTAAAGAGATCAGCAGTGGCTGGAAAAATGTGCATTCTAAGAGACAGTTTCCTGGGAAAATACAATGGAACTGCTCCCTGATCCAACTAACCCAAATGGATTTTGATCACCAGACGTTGAAGGTGGAACAAGCCAGCATTCCATTCCGCACCCCCACGCCCCCAACAAACCCCCACTGCGGGTGTCTGCTAAGATGAAAGGAATCCACAAAAATGCAGGAGTTAGTTAAAAAACATGACTAACCTGCTGGCCCGGGGTTTTTGAATTGTATTCGGTTTGAAGACAGAGACTGCTTTAAAGACAACAGGGAAGGAAGGTCTCTCTCCCTGGCCCTCTCTCTCTCTCTCACGAATTTCCAAATCCACTGAAGCCACTTAAACCTCAAAAGAGAAGACTCCTACATCGAAACAAGTTTGAAAGTGTGCACTGGGTCCCAACAAAACGACAAGACTTACCGGCAATCAAAGACTCTACATCGAACTCAAAGGACAGTAAATAAACCCCAGCTATTGCTTCAAACTTTTCCCCTTTATTCTTTCCACTTTTCTGTCTCTATCTGCTTTTGTGCGTTTATCACAAATGCATGTTAGCATGATCATGTTATGCTATTCTGGGTGGCAATCAGTCACTAGTGGTGTGCCTCAGGGATCGGTGTTGGGACCGCAATTATTTACAATTTATATAGATGATTTGGAGTTGGGGACCACGTGTCGGGTGTCAAAGTTTGCAGATGACACTAAGATGAGTGGCAGAGCAAAGTGTGCAGATGACTGTGAAACTTTGCAGAGGAACATAGATACATTGAGTGAGTGGGCAAAGGTCTGGCAGATGGAATACAATGTTAATAAATGTGAAGTCATTCATTTCGGTAGGAGTAACAGTAAAAAGGATTATTACTTGAATGGTAAAAAGTTGCAGCATGCCGCTATGCAGAGGGACCTAGGTGTCCTTGTGCATGAATCGCAGAAGGTTGGTCTGCAGGTACAGCAAGTAATTAGGAAGGCGAATGGAATTTTGTCCTTCATTGCTAACGGGATTGAGTTTAAAAGCAGAGAGGTTATGTTGCAGCTGTATAAGGTACTGGTGAGGCCGCACCTGGAGTACTGTGTGCAGTTTTGGTCTCCTTACTTGAGAAAGGATATACTGGCACTGGAGAGGGTGCAGAGGAGGTTCACTAGGTTAATTCCGGAGTTGAGGGGGTTGGTTTATGAGGAGAGACTGAGTAGATTGGGATTATATTCATTGGAGTTCAGAAGAATGAGGGGGGATCTTATAGAAACATATAAAATCATGAAGGGAATAGATAAGATACAAGTAGAGAGGATGTTTCCACTGGCAGGTGAAGCTAGGACAAGAGGGCATAGCCTCAAGATTAGAGGGAGCAGATTTAGGACTGAATTAAGAAGGAACTTCTTCACCCAGAGGGTTGTTAATCTATGGAATTCCTTGCCCAGTGAAGTAGTTGACGCTTCTTCAGTAAACGTCTTTAAAGCTAAGGTAGATATCTTTTTGAACAATAAAGGAATTAAGGGATATGGTGGGAGCGCGGGTAAGTGGATCTGAGTCCACGAAAAGATCAGCCATGATCTTATTGAATGGCGGAGCAGGCTCGAGGGGCCGGACGGCCTACTCCTGTTCCTAGTTCTTATGATCTTATGATCTTATTCATAGTAGTTTTAACTAAATTAGAGTTTTAAGGTTAATAAACTGACACCTTTCTTGTTTAAATCTAAAAAAAGCTGTCTGGTTGATTTCTTTGCAACTGGAGAGCAGTGAACAAAGATTCACTGAGGGAGAGCTTAAAACATGGTGTTTAAAAAAATTAAACCCTGTTACAGTCAAACCAGGCAAAGGCTGCGAGGGAATCCCGAGACCCCTTTCTCACCTGGTCATAACAGAGTGCATGTGCACAAATCGTTGATCATTGGCAGGGCAGATTGAGAAAGCAGTTAATAAGGCATACGAGATCCTAGGCATTATAAATAGAGCCATACAGTTCAAAAGAAAGGAGGTTATGGTGAGCCTTTATAAAACACTGGTTTGGCCTCAACTGGAGTATTGTGTCCAATTCTGGACACCACACTTTAGGAAGGATCTGAAGGCTTTGGAAAGGGTGTAGGAAAGATTCATGAGAATGGTTCCAGGGATAATGAATTCAGTTACGTGGATAGATTGGAGAAGCTGGGGCTGTTCTCCTTGGAGAAGAGATTAAGAGGAGATTTGATAGATGTGTTCAAAATCGTGAGGGATCTGGACAGAGTAGATAGGGAGAAACTGTTCCTATTGGTGGAAGGGTCAAGAACCAGTGGATACCAATTTAAGGTGAACAGCAAAAGAACTAGAGCCGACATGAGGAAAAACATTTTTTTACGCAGCGAGTGGTTAGAATCTGGAATGTCCTGCCTGAGAGTGTGGTGGAGGCAGATTCAACTGTGGCTTTCAAACAGGAATTGGATAATTACTTGAAGAGAAAAGATTTGCAGGGCTATGGGGAAAAGGCGAGGAGTGGGACTGAGTTGCTCTTGCAGAGAGCTGACTCAGATACGATGGGCTGACTGGCCTCAGTCAGTGCTGTAACCATTCTGTGATTCTATGATTCTATGAAAGGTTACATTCATCCATCAATCCAGCTATGGACCCCCAGCTTCCACTTTGATTGATGACATTAAGAGCAAGGCATGATATTATTGGGTAAGTCAGATGTCAATCATAAAGGTAGGCAAAATGCTAACATTATCAGAATGCAACTTCTGCCTTGGCAATGCCATCAGAGCATGATGCCACCACCAAACACATCTTTCCCTCCCCTTTCAGCATTCCAAAGGAATGGTTCCCTTCGTGACACCCTGGTTCACTCCTCAAATAGCCCTGACACCCCCTCCCCTTTCCAGGGCACTTTTCCATGCAAATGCCAAAAATGCAAAACCTGCCCTTTTACCTCCTCCTTTCTCACCATCCAAAGCCCCAGATACATCTTCCAGGTGAAGCAGCAATTTACTTATACTGCTTTCAATTTAGTATACTGTATTCGCTGCTCACATTGCAGTCTCCTCGACATTGAAGAGGCCAAATGCAAACTGGGTGACTGCTTTGTGGAACACCTCCATTCAGTCCACTAGCATGACCCTGAGCTTCCAATAACCTCCCATTTTAATTCTCCACCCCACTGCCACTCTGACCTCGGCCTCCTGCACTGTTCTAATGAAGCCAAATGGAAACTCAAGGAACAGCACCTCATCTTCCAGTTAGGTACTTTACAGCCTTTCAGACATTGAGTTCAACAATTTCAGATCATAACCTCTGCCCCTATTTTTTTCAGACAGCAGCTGGTGGTGATGACTCTTCTATTCCCATTTACATCATCTTTTATTTCTTTATTTGTTCTTTTACCATCTCCTTTTGCCTTGCACTATTATCCCTTTTGTCATTTATTCTTTCCTGTCTTCCACCCTATCACAGACCTTCCCATATGTTCTTTCCCCACCTCTCCCTTTCTCTGCCTCTGTACTTGCTTAAAACCTGCTACATCTCTTACACTTCTGACAAAAGGCTATTGACCCAAAATGTAACTGTATTTCTCTCTCAACAGATGCTGCCTGATCTGTTCAATGTTTCCAGCATTTTCTGTTTCTATTTCAAATTTTCAGCATCTGCATTTGTAAGATAAGAAATGTTTTACCGGACAGGGATATTGCAACATTGAATGCTTTTTCACAAGTCGCCACTAAGGCAGAGCCTGTAATCATGATTTTGATGATGACCTACTCTGCCGGGTTGTTGCGACTCAGAAAATCAGGCGTCAACCTCGCATGCCTGACTCATGGGACCAATTTCAGACAGGCAGTTTGGAGTAAATAATGGGGCTGTACCACCAAGAGGGGCTGCTTCATTTAAAAGCCTTTATCAAGTTTGGCCTCCGAATGATACATCGGCAGGCAAGACTCCTCAATTAAAAACTGAGTGATTAGGAATCACAGGCTGGGCCTGCTGAAGTATCCTTCTTAAAGATGAAAGGTAGTTTTTAAACATCTTTTTGCATGTTTTCCTGTATTGTTTGCTGTATTTTGCACCATACATTAGTAGTTTCTGCAGTATTTCATTTTTGGGGGTGAATTATGTCTTGGAATTGACTTCAATGAGAATGAAACTCAGGTGGAGTGTAAAACTGGCAGTTGATGCGCTATCACTCATTTTGTGGTACCACCTGAGATGAATTTCATCGCCATCGGGTTTTATTGACCGTTTTTTTTTGCTACAACCTTCCGGGTTTCTGCTGCCTTGATGTTGCACCTTAGAAAGATGAGCATGGGTATTCCTTTGGGTGTTCTGAAGGAGCTGAATAATTGAGATGCAAAAGGAGAACTTGCACAAGGGCAACAAATGCATGTGCAATGCCCTCTGTGGGCTCACCCATCACTGCCCTGAAAGCTGCACCTGGATGTGTGTTGCTGTTGTTTCACAAAATAGGCTGGCACACAGCTATGCCATCTGCTGCACATTGATCTGCACACAACATCTGGATCAAGGACATCTCTTCCTGTGGAGGTTAGCACAGCATGAAGCTTTCATGTTGTCACATCCTTCCAAGCCACCGCAGGGGGAAAACCATCACATCAGGCAGGTTGCATGCCACAAAGGTATCAGGGAGTGACACCATATTTGCAAGGAGTGACACTTTCACTACTTTCTCTGTGGAATTACACACAGATTTCACTGCATGGCCAGGTTCCCTATAGAACACAGAGTTGCACATGATGTTGATGATTAGGTTTAACAGTAAGAATATCTTCCACAACCTGACCACTCCCAACACATGCAAAGGAGATTCCAAACAAGTACCTCCAGATCCTGATCTTTTGATAAAGAGCTTAGACGAGCAGGAATGGTTTGTTTCTGATGGCTTGTGTGGCATGATCTTGGTGCACCACTTGTGTGTGCATGTGAAGCAACCACTATGTGAATGCATGATGAAAATGCACTGAAGAACATGCTCAGTCACACTGACAACACCACTACAGGAAATAGTTAATGTGACTCAGGAGAGTGAGAATATATACTGAAGCACTACTAATTTAAAGCTTTTCTTAAGGTTCTGACACATGTTCCTTAAAGTAACCAACCGTTTCCATAAAAATTAATGAAATAGCCAGGATATAATTAAACACACCGATACCCATCAGGGAAAGGAAATTGAAGTAAAGGAAGACCTGGAATTGGAAATTCCAAAGTTCAGAGTTGGGTCCCTTGAATTAACATTGAAATTGGAACAGTTGAGGACTAGGAAGAAATAATACTGAATTATCCAACGAATAGATAATGATAAAAGGAATGTTTTAAGTCCTGGGGATGATTTCTTAGTATATGGTAGCATTTGGGGAATAATTGGCTTTCACTTGCTGTGCAATGTGTTACGGTTTTCTTTGTAAGTATCACAATTTGTAATATTAAACAAATGAAGCAAATGCTGCTTGAACAGATGGATGAAGATCGGTATGATCTTAACAAGATAGTGTGTCCTGACCTGAGAATGACCTGAGAAGTCCCATTCACTCATCATGCTTGGTCTTGCTGATCTGCCTTGACTCATGGCCCCCAAATATCTCAAAATTAATATTCTAAACCTCATGTTTAAATCCCTCCATGGTTTGTTGCTCTCGCGGCAGGATTTTCAATTGTCAGTGGGGTTGGGTTGGGATGCGGCACAACTTGAAAATCGTGTTCCCAAAGGGCAGCACTGAATCCCACTGCCTCCAGAACGCCAAGCAATTTTCAAAGGTAGGAGAGAAGTGGGGGTGGGGGGACAGGAAACCCACTCGCCTCCTCTTCATGGCTCATTAATCTCCTTGAGAAGCTTGTTAACTGGCAGGGGAGCGCAAGGAAGCAATTTTCAAAATTGAAGTCACCAAACTGGAGCAGTCTTGTGCACATTAGTGCACAGCTGTTAGGTTCAAAGCAGGCAGAAGGTAACGTTTTTTTTGATGTTGGCAAATTTTGGGAGCTGGGGGGATCTTATGTCGGATTGTGCGCTTTACCCTTGTTTTTCAACTCAATTATTCAGCTCCTTCAGAACACCCAAAGGAATACCGATGTTTACCTTTCTAAGGTGCAACATTAAGCCAGCAGAAACCGGGAAGGTGAGGTGAGAGTGACAGACCTTGACATCAAGGCAGCATTAGACTGTGTATGGCATCAAGGAGCCTTAGCAAAACTGGAGTTAATGGGAATCAAGGGGAAAACTCTACGCTGGTTGGAGTCATACCTAGCGCAAAGGAAGATGGTTATGATTGTTGGAGGTCAATCATCTCAGCTCTAGGACATCACTGCAGGAGTTCCTCGGGGTAGTGACCTAGGCCCAACCATCTTCAGCTGCTTCATCAATGACTTTTCTTCAATCATGCGGTCAGAAGTGGGGATGTTCGCTGATGATTGCACAATGTTCAGCACCATTCGCGACTCATTAGATACTGAAGCAGTCCGTGTAGAAATGTAGCAAGACCTGGACAATATCCAGGCTTGGGCTGATAAGTGGCAAGTAACAGTCGCGCCATCCAAGTGCCAGGCAATGACCCTCTCCAACATGAGTGAATCTAACCATCTCCCCTTGACATTCAATGGCATTAAGATCGCTGAATCACCCACTATCAACATCCTTGGGGTTACCATTGACCAGAAACTGGACCAGCCATATAAATACCATGGCTACAAGAGCAGGTCAGAGGCTAGGAATCCTGAGGCGAGTAGCTCACCTTCTGACTCCCCAAAGCCTGTCCACCATCTACAAGGCACAAGTCAGGAGTGTGGCAGAATACTCTCCACTTGCCTGGGTGGGTGCAGCTCCAACAACACTCAAGAAGCTTGACACCATCCAGAACAAAGCAGCCTCCTTGATTTGCACCCCATCCACAAATATTCATTCCCTCTACCACCGGTGCACAGTGGCAGCAACTCATCAAGGCTCCTTCGCAGCACATTCCAAAACCACGACCTCTACCAACCCAAGGGCAGCAGTTGCATGGAAACACCACCACCTGCAAGTTCCCCTCCAAGCCACACACCATCCTGACTTGGAACTATATCACTGTTCCTTCACTATCGCTGGGTCAAAATCCTAGAATTCCTTTCCTAATTGCACTGTGGGTGTACCTAACTCACATGGACTGCAGTGGTTCAAGAACACGGCTCACCATCACCTTCTCAAGGGCAATAAATGCTGTCCTAGCCAGCGACTCTAACATCCCATGAATGAATAAAAATAAAAATTGGCCAAATTTGTGCTCAGTGAGGCTGCTGGCCCTCCGAGGTGCTGCCTGTTCTCTTCCACAAGGCAGCAGCAGTGCCCCTCATGGTTGTGCTCTGTCTTTGCTGCTCATGCTCTGCAGGCAGCTCCCACCTCCTGGTTATGCTCGGATGACATGCTCACTGTCAGCACAATTAGGCATTTACATTTCAAGATAGCACTGCGTGAGCGATGCAGTTGCAGCCCGGGGTCGGGACCGAAAATGATCCAGATGTCGTGTTCCCAATCCCGATTTGAAAATCAAGCCCCCTATCTCTGTAACCTCTTCCAACCATATAATGCCCTTCCCAAAATCTTCATTCAAATGACTTCAGCCTCTTCTGCATCCACTCCCTTCCCTTTGCTAACTATGTTAGCAGCGCCTACAACAGCATTAATTTCATTACTCTTCTGTGAAGCGCCTTGAAACATTTTTCTCCATTAAAGGCACTATATAAATGTAAATTGTTGTTATCATGATTGGCATCTTAAGTATTTTCGAGGGTGGCTGAGAAGGATTGAATAACTCAAAAGCTTTATGCTGCAGTAAACTTCACTTGTACAGGTGAAGCTGTCCTTGATCAAAATATTGTCTTCTGGCAATCAGGCAGCAATTGGCCCATTTCTATGACAATCTGTCTTGAGTTGCGGAGGTGACAAGGTCTCCTTTGGCATATTTCCTTTGACATATTCAGATACATACAGAGAGGAGAGTTCACACTGATCGCAGGGAGTGAGCAAAATTTCTTAGATATATAATAACCACATTCATTTTTCCTCATCTCTACTTCACACTGCATTCAAAAACCAGTAAATCGATATCCATCCTGAGCTCTTTGTACTGTGTGATTTGAATGCCAGCAGAAACCAAGCAAGAATAATGAAGAAATATACTGACAGGAAGAAAAACTCAAAAATGGAGGACGACTCAACAAAATCAATCCTTACAGGGATTCTGTCTTAAAGTTTTAAGAGATCTATTTGAGTACACATTGAAGTGGAACCCCTCAGAAAACTGGCGTGAGCATTTAAATGACCAATCAACTGGTCGCTAGGAGTTATGGAGAACAATCATGGAATTTCCCAGCCCAGTGTATTTAATAGTAACCAGTAACAATAATACAAGTCAGCACCAGCAATAGTAATTTATCTCCAACCATCCTCTCCTTTTCTTCCTTTGCAAAAACATTTGTGTTTTACCTTATATAGCCAACTCCCCCTCCCTTTCCCCGTGGCAGGCAGGACCACAGCTGCAGCTTCCTACTGCCCGGTCTCTCAGCCGATAAAGGAGTGGGTTTGGTGGGCAGATGTTTTTTGTTCTCGTTCCATGCATGATCTTATGCTCATTGACTGTAGACACTGGTGGTGACTTTGTAATTGAGCAAAGTTCAGAAGAGCACAGCCATTAGCTTGCACTGAAGACCTAGATTCCTCACCAGCATGATTGCCAGTGAAGGCGCAAGCCTAGCCTAGCAATTCTGGTAGTTTTTCACGGTTCAGTTAGTTATATATTCTGGCGGTTTCTGGCAGGATTTACATAGGTGCCTGGGAATTCAACATTGGGTGTGATGAAAATTAGTTGTTGCACCAGAATCTGTACCTGCTCCAGCACATTAAAAGGCCTGGCAGCATTGCAGAACAACAACCATTTGCAGCCTCAACTGTTGGTGAGGCTTGTAAGGAAATTATGTGGAAATGTACGTGAATGGTCCCTGCATCCATTGACAGATCTGCAGTATCCTTTTTGTTTGTTGTACTGTCTTGCCTCACGATACTGTTGTAAATAGACATTCCAAAAGATCAGCATTGCTGAGGTGGTAAAGATGGAAAATGTCACATTCAGCAATGAATTTTCCTTTTCCTGACAGCTTCAGGATGAGATTTACACCTGCCAACCCAACTGTACCATGATTTCAGCCCAGTTTCCTGGGTTAGGGGATTATTCTGTATTAATAGCTCTTACTGAGGTCCCTGAGAGCAAGTGAGAACTTAGAGGTTCGTACAGAAGAAGAATGGACCAGGAATCCGGGCATGCAATCCTCACGTCACTATTTTCATGCTGCAGGTGAGGATGGGGTCTCAGTGGAGGATGGAGGCGGGAAACTCAAGTCCAGGGAGATGGCACTAGACCTTGCTACCCACTGTTCTCCAATGTTTCCGAGCTATTTCATCCAATTTGGGGCAAGATTGTGGGGGAAATTCCAGGCTGCATCACATTGTGAATTCTTCTTCTTTGACCTCCTTGTCTCGAGAGACAATGGGTAAGCGCCTGGAGGTGGTCAGTGGTTTGTGGAGCATCGCCTGGAGTGGCTATATAGGCCAATTCTAGAGTGACAGACTCTTCCACAGGTGCTGCAGAAAAATTTGTTTGTCGGGGCTGTTACACAGTTGGCTCTCCCCTTGCGCTTCTGTCTTTTTTCCTGCCAACAGCTAAGTCTCTTCGACTCGCCACACATTGTGAATACCCACTCATTAAAATACACCCTCACCCATATGTCTACAGGCACTTCCAGCATTTGGCAGAAATAACACCAGGAAATACATCGGGCAACAACTGAGTAAGGATCTAGGGTAACAGGTCCCCATCCAATTTGGCCACACCCACAAAGCCCAGTACCACCCAGCAAACAACAACAGGAAGGATCTGGCTGGGGTATTTTATAATTTTTTTAAATTATTTTTCTTTTCTTTTCCCTGGTGTGGATTTACCATATCTGACCGAGAACATAGGCCTCAGACAAGGCATCTGCCAATATTGCTTCATAGCAATCCCCTAGGAGGTGTTGGTAAGAGCTCAAGTATGGCCCTATCTTGTTATCTCTACCTCTCTGTGCAGAATCAAAATGAGAGTTTCTGCATAATGGCAGGTTTAAGATTGGAGACTCCCAATGTTGGGCACGAATTTGTATCTTCTCATTCTATAACACAATATCTTGGTGCACTCTGTGGCTCAAACTCACCTCTCAACTGCAAAGCCATTGGCTTGTAATGTGGTCAAGCACTAGCAACTGCAGAGTTTGCTTTGCATAGAAATTACAGCACAGAAACAGGCCATTCAGCTCAACTTATCTATGCAAGTGTTTATGATCTACACAAGCGTCTGCCACCCTACTTCATCTAACCCTATCAGTACAACCTTCTATTCCTTTCTCCATCATATACTTATCTAGTTTCCCTGAAAATAAAAATTGAGGTGTGACATCACAGGGAAGCAGGTATGTGATTGGCTGGTGAGTATTTCCTATTTATCTTATCTAAACAAGGGAATTTCAATCGGGGTAAGTAGAACAAAGAAAACAATAAGAATATAAGCACAATCAGGACTAGAGGCATTAATTAAAATTCAATTAAGAAAATAATTAATTAATTGGTTAATTAAAACACAATAAAAATGGCTGGACAGGTGATGTGTTGCAACTGCAGTTTGTGGGAGCTCGTGGACACCAGTGTGATGTCTATGGCTCAAGGTGCTTCAGTTCAGAGTCAATGAGCTGGAGACCAAGCGCCAAACACTGCGATGAATCAGAGAGGGGTTAAAGCTACCTGGACACTTGGTTCCAGAAGACTGTCACACCCTTTAGGATAGGGTCAGTGGTCAGTGACAGGAGGGTGTGACTGTGAGTGAAGCAGATAAGGGGAGATCAAGAAGGTAGAAGTGGATGGGCCTGAGCCATTGTAATTGTTCAACAGGTTTGAGGTTCTTGCAGCTTGTATGGATGAAAGTGGGGGCTGCAGGGTGGATGAGCGAACTGACCATGGCACCATGGTACAGGAAGCCATTCAAGAGGGGGGAGTAAATTGGAATGTAGTGGTAGTAGGAGATAGCATAGTCAGGGAGATAGACAAAGTTCACTGTAGTCAACAGGAAGAATCCAGAAGACTGTGTTGCCTGCCCAGTGCCTGGCTTCAGAACATCTGCTTGAGGCTGGAGAGGAACGTGCAGTGGGAGGAGGAGGATCCAGTTGTCATGATCCACATGGGTACCAACGACATAGATAGGACTAGGAAAGAGGTTCTGCATAGGGAGTATGAGCAGCTAGGGGCTAAATTTAAAAAGCAGAACCTCAAAGGTAATAATCTCTGGATTATTACCTGAGCCACAAGCAAACTGGCATTAGAGTAAATAAGATTAGAGAGATGAATGCATGGCTGAAAGACTGGTGTGGGAGAAATGGATTTCGATCCATGGGGCACTGACACCAGTACTGGGGAAAGTGGGAGTTGTACCGTTGGGATGGTCTTCACCTGAACCACGCTGGAACCAGTGTTCGAGCAAGTCATATAACTAGGGCAGTAGAGAGGGCTTTAAACTAAATAGTGGGGGGGAATGGATCATGCAAGAGGAGATGTGGTAAATCAAAGGGAAACAATGTGGTAATAGAGCGGGGTAGCTATTTGGGTAATAATAACCAGAATGTGGCAGGGAGGGACAGAGCATACAAACTTAAGAGTGCACCAGCAGATAAGGCCACAGATTGCAGAAATGGTATAAAGAAAGAGTTAAAGGCTCCGTATCTGAATGCACACAGCATTTGTAACAAAATGGATGAACTGTTAGGTTTTTTTTAATTCATTCATGGGATGTGGGCGTCACTGGCTATGCCAGCATTTATTGCCCATCCCTAATTGCCCTTGAGAAGTTGGTGATGAGTTGCCTTCTTGAACCGCTGCAGTCCATGTGAGGTAGGTACACCCACAGTGCTGTTAGGAAGGGAGTTCCAGGATTTTGACCCAGCGACAGTGAAGGAACGGTAATATAGTTCCAAGTCAGGATGGTGTGTGACTTGGATGGGAACTTGCATATGGTGGTGTTCCCATGCATCTGCTGCCCTTGTCCTTGTAGGTGGTAGAGTTCGTGGGTTTGGAAGGTGCTATCGAAGGAGCCTTGGTGCATTGCTGCAGTGCATCTTGTACATGGTACACACTGCTGCCACTGTGCATCGGTGGTGGAGGGAGTGAATGTTTGTGGATGGTGTGCCAATCAAGTGGGCTGCTTTGACCTGGTACAGATAGAAATAAATATGTATGACCTGATTGCCATTGCAAAGACATTGTTGCAAGTTGACCAAGGCTGGGACTTGAATATTATAGGGTATTTGACATTTCAAAAAGACAAGAATCAAGGAAAAGGTGGTGGTGTAGATCTGTTAATTAAGGATGTCATTAGTACTGTAGCAAGAGCTCAAAAGAGCCATATGTAGAATCAGTTTGGGAAGAGATAAGAAATAGGAAAGGTAAGGGGTCACTTGTGGGAGTGGTTTATAGGCCCCCTAACAGTTGTTATTCTGTAAGATAGAGTATACAGGAAGAAATAAATGGGGTGTGTAAGAAAGGTACCACAATAATCATGGGTGACTTTCATCTACATGTAGAGTGGGCGATTAGATTGGCAAAGGTAGCCTGGAAAATGAGTTCATAGAGTGTATTCATGACAATTTATTAGAGCAGTATGTTCTAGAGCCAATCAGGGAGAAGGCAATTTTAGACCTGGCAATGTGCAATGAGACAGTATTAATCAATAACCTCATGGTAAAGGAGCCTCTAGGCGACAGCGATCATAACATTTTAGAATTTCACGTTCAGTTTCAAGGGGAGAAGTGTCGGTCGAAGACTCGTGTTTTAAATTTAAATAAAGGTAATTATAAGGGTATGAAGGCAGAGCTAGCTAACGTGAACTGGGAAACTAGATTAAAAGGTAGGACAGTAGTGATGCAGTGGTAGAATTTTTAAGGAGATATTTAATAACTCTCAGCAAAGATTTATCCCAGTGAGAAAGAAAGACTCTTTGAGAAGGATACATCATTTGTGGTTAAATAAGGAAGTTCAGGATAGTATCAAATTGAAAGAAACACTGTACAAATCTGCAAAGATCAGTGGTAGGTCAGAAGATTGACAGATTTTAAGAACCAGCAAAGAATGACTAACAAAAAATAAAGAGTTGAAAGTAGAGTATGAGAGAAAGCTAGAGAGAAATATTACAACAGCTAGAAGGAGTTTTTACAAGTATTTAAATAGGAAAAGACTAACTAAAGCTAGTGTTGGTCCTCTAGAGAGTGGTTTTGGGGAATTGATAATGGAAAACAAGGAAATGGTGGAGGCGTTGAAGAGGTATTTTGTGTCTGTCTTCACTGTAGAAGACTTAGAAAACATCCCAAAGATACTTGAAAATCAAGAGGTGAAAGGCAGGGAGGAATTTAAAACAATCACCATCACCAGGGAAAAGGTGCTGGGAAAACTATTACACCTATAGGCTGACAAGTCCCCAGTACCAGATGGCCTGCATCCTAGGGTCTTAAAAGAAGTGGCTGCAGACATAGTATAGGCATTGGTTATAATCTTCCAAAATTCCTTAGATTCTGGAAGGGTCCCAGTGGATTGGAAAATAGCAAATGTAACACCTTTATTCAAGAAAGGAGGGAGACAGAAAGCGGCAAACTACAGGCCAGTTAGCCTAACATCTGTCATAGGGAAAATGCCAGAATTTATTATTAAGGAGGTTATAGCAGGATACCTAGAAAATCATAATGGGATCAGACAGAGTCAACATGGTTTTGTGAAAGGGAAAGCATGTGTAACTAATTTATTAGAGTTCTATGAGGAAGCAACAAGCAAGGTGGATAAAGGGAACCTGTAGATGTGGTGTTCTTGGATTTCCAAAAGGCATTTGATAAGGTGCCACATCAAATGTTACTACACAAGATAAGAGCACATGGTGTAGGGGGTAACATATTAGCATGGATAAAGGATTGGTTAGCTAAGAGGAAGTAGAGAGATAAACAGGCCTTTTTCGTGTTGGCAAGCCGTAACTAGCGGAGTGCCTCAGGGATCAGTGCTGGGGCCTCAACTATTTACTATCTATATCAATGACTTGGATAAAGGGACTGAATATATGGTAGCTAAGTTTGCCAATGACACCAAGATAGGAAGGAAAGTAAGTTATCA
This sequence comes from Heterodontus francisci, assembly GCF_036365525.1. NCBI lineage: Eukaryota > Metazoa > Chordata > Chondrichthyes > Heterodontiformes > Heterodontidae > Heterodontus > Heterodontus francisci. The sequence continues at coordinate 47,044,437 of NC_090375.1, forward strand.
AGAGGAGGTTGAGAATCTACAAAGGGATATAGGTAGGTTAAGTGAATGGGCAGAAAATTGGCAAATGGAGTATAATGTGGGAAAATGTGAACTTGTCCACTTTGGCAGGAAGAACAGAAAAGCTGTATACTATTTAAATGGCGAGCGATTGCAGAACTCAGTGGTACAGAGAGATCTGGGTGTCCTGGTACATGAATCACAAAAGGTTAGTATGCAGGTAAGCAACTGATTAGGAAGGCAAATGGAATGTTGGCGTTTATTGCAAGGGGAATCGAGTGTAAAAGTAAGGAAGTTTTACCGCAGCTGTACAGGGCCTTGGTGAGACAACATCTGGAGTACTGTGTACAGTTTTGGTCTCCTTATTTGTAAAAGGATATAACTGTGTTAGAAGCAGTTCAGGGAATGTTCACTTGACTCATTCCTGGGATGAAGGGCTTATCTTATGTAGAAATGTTGAACAGGTTAGGCCTATACTCACTGGAGTTTAGAAAAATTAGATGTGATCTTATTGAAACATAAAAGATCCTGAGGGGACATCATAGATTATATACCGGGAGGATGTTTCCTCTTGTTGGAGAGACTAGAACTAGGGGACACAGTTTAAGAATGAGAGGTCTCCCTTTTAAGATGGAGATGAGGAGAAAGTTTTTTCTCTCAGAGGGTCATTAGTCTATGGAATTCTTTTCTCCAGAAAGCAGTGGAGGCTCGGTCATTGAATATATTCAAGACTGAATTAGATAGATTTTTGATAGTCAAGAGAGTCAAGGGTTATGAAGGGCAGATAGGAAAGTGGAGTTGAGACCACAACCAGATCAGCCATGATCTTATCGAATGGCAGGGCAGGCTCGAAGGACCGAATGGCCTACTCCTGTTCGTTCCTAAATTCCTATGTTCCTTAAATGCTATTCACCTCAACTATTCCCTGTGGTGGCAAGTCACACATTCTAACCACTCCTGGAGTAAAGAAGTTTCTCCTCAATTCCCTATTGAATATATTAGTGACTAACTTTTATTTACGACCCCTAGATTGGAATCTTAATTTTGTTTTTTACATTGAGAGAATGTCTGGGTCCAATTTGCTCCATTTTTCATAATTTCCTCTTTTGCTTTGATCAGTTTACACCTATTCCTATGAGTAAAATGTCTGTGTGAGTTCTCCCACATGTCGGCTGTAACAGAAGCACCATGGAAACTCTAGAAAAACTGTGTAAGCCCGCACTGCCTTACACCCCGTGGAAATTCATCCCACAGAATCATAGTCTTTTACAGCACAGAAGAAAGCCATCCAGTCCATCATGCCTGCAGCCTAGAGGGCTAGTACAGAGCCTGCTTCCATTTAGTGACCTCACATCTATCGATTTCCCTTGTGGTATTCTCTCCACTCTGCTGGGAGATTCTGCTGCTTCTGCTTGACACCTTGCCACACAACATGACTTAGACAGAGGAATGCTAGTCTCATCCCTAGTTTGTGCAATTCCATATTTTTTGTCTAATTTTGCTGATTAAATTTTAGTCAGTATAGGCTAAATAGTGTTGAATTTCAATTGGCATTGATTATTTTGACTATCCATTATCAAATCTGGTATGGTATACCACCGCTCCCTTTTCCATGACCAAATCCCTTTATTACTCAAAGATGATCCTGGAGAACAGAAACAATTTCAAGCTTCATTTGTAGTGTTGTAGTGTTTTGAGATAGTGTTTTGAAATTGCAATTGCATTGTGCATTTTATACTCTTGGGGCTGCTGTAGAACACGCATGCTCACAAAGGGAAAGTGAAAGTAAAACAGAATAAAGAAGAAGCCGTTATGTTCAACAGCCTGCAGTCTGACTCGCATATCTTACACTAAACTAGGCTAAATTACGAGAGACATCACGCCCTGTGACCAACTTTGACTGTGTCCCCCGCCACTTCCTCACCACAGACACCAGATGTGAAGAGCCCATAGACAATATTCATGTCCAAAATCAAGGGCATCTATTATGGTACCTCTGCATCTCTGACGCCTTTCCCAACCTCCTTGTCCAGGCACCCAGTCTCTCTTCCAATTGTGCCTCTCGCTGCCTTCATGGAATCATAGAATCACAGAATGGTTACAGCACAGAAAGAGGCCATTCAGCCTGTCATGTCTGTGCCGGTTCTCTGCAAGAGCAACTCACCTAGTCCCACTTCCCACCTTTTTCCCATAGTCCTGAAAATATTTTCTCTTCAGATAATTCTCCAAATTTCTTTTGTAGGCCTTATTTGAATCAGCCTGCACCACACTTTCAGACACTGCATTTCAGAAACGAACCACACGTTGTGTCAAAAAGTTTTTCCTCATGTCGCCATTGCTTCTTTTGCCAATCACCTTCAATCAGTGTCCTCTGGTTCTCAACCCTTCTGCCAATGGGAACAGTTTTACCCATTACTCTGTCCAGACTGCTCATGATTTTGAACACCTGTATCAAATCTCCTCTTAATTTTCTCTTCTCCAAGGAGAACAGCCCTAGCTTCTCCAACTTATCCATTCTTGCAAATCTTTTCTGCATCCTCTCTCATGACTTCACATCATTCCTAAAGTGCGGTGTCCAAAACTGGGCACAATACTCCCCTTGAGGCCAAACCAGTGTTTTGTCATTATAACTTCCTTGCTTTTGTACTCTATGCCCCTATTTGTAAAACTCAGGATCCCGTATGCTTTATTAGCTGCTTTCTCAACCTGCCCTGCCAGCTTCAATGATTTGTGCACATTATTCCCTAGGTCCCTCTGCTCCTGCACCACTTTTTAAAATTGTATCATTTATTTTATATTGCCTCTCCTCATTATTACCAAAATGATTCACTTCACACTTCTCTGCATTAAATTTCATCTGCAACATGTTCACCAGTCTGTCTAAGTCCTCTTGAAGTTTATCACTATCCTCCTCACTGTTCACAACACTTCCAATTGTGCCATCCACAAATTTTGAAATTGTGCCCTGCAAACCCAGCCTAGTTCATTAATATATATCAAGAAAATCAGGGGTCCTAACACCAGCCCCTGGGGAACCCCACTGTAAACATACGTACATACAAACATACAAATTAGGTGCAGGAGTAGGCCACTTGGCCCCACGAGCCTGCTCCGCCATTCAATAGGATTATGGCTGATCTGACTGTAACACCAACTCCACATTCCTGCCTACCCCTAATAACCTTTCACCCCTTTGATTACCAAAAATCTATCAACCTCTGCCTTAAAAATATTATAGGGATACCATTGACCAGAAACTGAACTGGAGTAGCCATATAAATACCGTGGCTACAAGAGCAGGTCAGAGGCTAGGAATCCTGTGGCGAGTAACTCACCTCCTGATTCCCCAAAGCCTGTCCACCATCTACAAGGCACAAGTCAGGAGTGTGATGGAATACTCTCCACTTGCCTGGATGGGTGCAGCTCCAACAACACTCAAGAAGCTCGACACCATCCAGAACAAAGCATCCCGCTTGATTGACACCCCATCTACAAACATTCACTCCGTCCACCACCGATGCACAGTAGCAGCAGTGTGTACCATGTACAAGATGCACTGCAGCAACGCACCAAGGCTCCTTAGACAGCACCTTCCAAACCCGCGACCTCCACCAACTAGAAGGACAAGAGCAGCAGATGCATGGGAGCATCACCACCTGCAAGTTCCCGTCCAAGTCACACACCATCCTGACTTGGAACTATATCACCATTCCTTCACTGTCGCTGGTCAAAATCCTGGAACTCCCTTCCTAACAGCACTGTGGGTGTACCTACCTCACATGGACTGCAGCGGTTCAAGAAGGCAGCTCACCAACACCTTCTCAAGGGCAATTAGGAATGGACAATAAATGCTGGCATAGCCAGTGATGCCCACATCCCATGAATGAATAAAAAAAATTTTTTAAAGACTCTGCTTCCACCGCCTTTTAAGGAAGAGAGTTCCAAAGAATCACCACCCTCTGAGAAAAATTTTCTCCTCATCTCTGTCTTAAATGGGCAATCCCTTATTTTTAAACAGTGACCCCTAGTTCTCCCACAAAAAGAAACATCCTTTCCATATTCCCCCCTTCAAGACTCCTCATAATTTTATGTTTCAATCAAGTCGCCTCTTACTCTTTTAAATTCCAGCGGATAAAAGCCTAGCCTATCCAACCTTTCCTCACAAGACAACCCGCCCATCAGCCCATTCCAGGTATTAGTCTAGTAAACCTTCTCTGAACTGCTTCCAACACATTTAGATCCTTCCTTAAATAAGGAAACTGTACTCCAGATGTGGTCTCACCAATTCCCTGTATAACTGTAACATAACCTCCCTAATTTTGTATTCAATTCCCCTTGCAATAAATGATAACATTCTATTAGCTTTCCTGATTACTTGCTGTACCTGCATACTAACCTTTTGTGATTCATGCACTAGGACATCCAGATCCCTCTGCATCTCAGAGATCTGCAATCTCTTACTACTTAGATAATATGTTTCTTTTTTATTCTCCCTGTCAAAATGGACAATTTCACATTTTCCACATTATACTCCATTTGCCAGATCTTTGACAACTCATTTAACCTAGCTGTATCCCTTTGTAGCCTCCTTATGTCCTCTTCACAACTTTTTATTTTGTTTTTTATTCATTCATGGGTGGTGGGCATCGCTATCTAGGCCAGCTTTTATTGCCCATCCCTAATTGCCCTTGAGAAGGTGGTGATGAGCTGCCTTCTTGAACTGCAATAGTCCATGTGAGGTAGGTACACTCACAGTGCTGTTAGGAAGGGTGTTCTTGGATTTTGACCCAGTGGCAGCGAAGGAATGGCGATATAGTTTCAAGTCAGCATGATGTGTGACTTGGAGGGGCACTTGCAAGTGGTGGTGTCCCCAAGCATTTTCTGCCCTTGTCCTCCTAGTTGGTAGAGGTTGCAGGTTTGGAAGGTGCTGTCTAAGGAGCATTGGTGCGTTGCTGCAGTGCATCTTGTCAATGGTACACACTGCTGCCACTGTGCGTCGGTGGTGGAGGGAGTGAATATTTGTAGATGGGGTAGCAATCAAGTGGGATGCTTTGTCCTGGATGGTGTCGAGCTTCTTGAGTGTTGTTGGAGCTGCACCCATCCAGGCAAGTGGAGAGTATTCCATCACACTCCTGGCTTGTGCCTTGTAGTGAGGGATTCAGCAATCTTAATGCCATTGAATGTCAGGGGGAGATGGTTAGATTCTCTCTTGTTGGAGATGGTCATTGCCTGGCAATTGTGTGGCGTGAATGTTACTTGCCACTTATCAGCCCAAGCCTGGATATTGTCCAGGTCTTGCTGCATTTCTACATGGTCTGCTTCAGTATCTGAATGGTGTTGAACATTGTGCAATCATCAGCGAACATCCCCACTTCTGACCTTATGATTGAAGGAAGGTCATTGATGAGGCAGCTGAAGATGGTTGGGCCTAGGACACTACCCTGAGGAACTCCTGCAGTGATGTCCTGGAGCTGAGATGATTGACCTCCAACAACCACAACCATCTTCCTTTGTGCTTGGTATGACTCCAACCAGCGTAGAGTTTTCCTCCTGATTCCCATTGACTTCAGTTTTGCTAGGGCTCCTTGATGCCATACTCGGTCAAATGCTGCCTTGATGTCAAGGTCAATCTCACCTGTTGGCCAGGGGCTGTAAGAAATACAGAATCAGTTACAAACTGCTGGGATTGTTTGACCTGTAGTAACCTGGAGCTCGGACACTGGCCTGTGCTGGTAAAAACCAGTTTGAACTAATTACTTTATGAGACAAGACAAAGGATCGATCACAGGAAAAGAGCCTTATTTGGACACGGTGTGATACCGGGGTCTTTGGGCCTGGGCCAATTAAGAGAAGCTGTGAACGAGGTGAGCAAGCTTAAGCCAACCGGAAAGAGACAGCTCAGATTTGAAGAGATAAGAGTGAGGATAAGAATAGAGCTTTTTGGGCATAGAGCCAGCAAAAACTCCGGAGATCAACCATCGTGGAAGCGGAAGACCCTGCTTGAGCGATGCGGCGACGACGTAGAAGAGCGAGAGAGAACGGAACGCCTGAGCGTTAACTCTCCCTTTTTCGGGTAATATCCTTAAGTTTTCTGTGACTAGGTCAGGGAAAGGTCAGAAGAACCTAGTGGGTGTGCTTATGAATTCTAGCTAGTTTTGTTATTAGCTGTATAACTCAGTTGGAGTTGTATGCTTTTGTCTAACTAAGTGTATAAGCCTTATTCTTACATTGTACAACAACGTGAATAAAGTAAATTGATAGTTAAAGAAAGGACTGAGTTCCTCCTCTTTGTACTAAGCCATTAACTGTAGCTGTGGATTAAGCTGGAGGGTGGCTCTCTTGAAATCCGATATCCCAAACACCCAGCCTGAGCCTGAATTAAGAGGACTTCAGTCCCACGTGATGGCCAGGATCAAGTGGGTATAGGGAATAAAGGGGACAAGGGGGAGCTGACTCCGCACCACGGTTTACACACCTCACCTCTTGAGTTCAGCTCTTTTGTTCATGTTTGAATTCCCCAGAGTCACTTTCTGTAGGATCAATACTCACTTTGTTAAAACTTTTCATTTTTAAATATCTATAGAAACTCTTACTATCTGTCTTTATATTTCTCGCCAGCTTTCTCTCGTACTCTAATTTTTCCTCTTTATTAATCTTTTAGTCATTCTTTGCTGCTTTTTATATTCTGTTTAATCTTCTGACCTGCCGCGCATCTTTGTGCAATTATATGCTTTTGCTTTAAGTTTGATACTTTCTTTAACTTTTTTGGTTAACCACGGATGGTGGGTCCTCCCCTTGGAATTTTTCTTTCTCGTTGGAATGTATCTATTCTGTGTATACTGAAATATTGCCTTAAATGCATTTCTATTGCCACTGCATCTCTATTGACCTATGCCTTAACATACTTTACCAGTTTACTTTTGCTAGCTCTGTTTTCACACCCTCATAATTGACCTTATTTAAGTTTAAAATATTAGTCTTAGACCCACTCTTCTCTCCCTCAAACTGAATGTAAAATTCAATCATATTATGATTGCTGTTGCCTAGGGATGCCTCTACAATGAGGTCATTAATTAATCCTATCTCGTTGCACAATAGCAGGTCGAGTATAGCCTGTTCTCTGGTTGGCTCCAGAACGTGCTGTTCTAAGAAATTATCCCAAAAACATTCTATGAGCTGCTCATCTAGGCTACCTTTGCCCATCTGATTTTTCCAAATATATATGTAGATTAAAATGCCTCATGATTATCGCCGTATCTTTCTGACAAGTACCAATTATTTATTTCTTTATACCCCGTCCTACCATGTGCTTACTTTTAGGGGGCTAGTACACCACTCCCACAAGTGATTTCTTGCCTTTATCATTTCTCATCTCGACCCAAAGCGCTTCTACATCCTGATTTCCTGAACTTAGGTGACTTGTGTAATACTTCCTCCAGTCCGAAAAACATCCGTTAACCTCTGCTCTCTGTTTCCTGTTCCTCAGCCAACTTGGTATCCATGCTGCTCTTTCTTTTGGGCCTCCTTATCTCGAGAGACAATGGATACGCGCCTGGAGGTGGTCAGTGGTTTGTGAAGCAGCGCCTGGAGTGGCTATAAAGGCCAATTCTGGAGTGACAGGCTCTTCCACAGGTGCTGCAGAGAAATTTGTTTGTTGGGGCTGTTGCACAGTTGGCTCTCCCCTTGCGCCTCTGTCTTTTTTCCTGCCAACTACTAAGTCTCTTCGACTCGCCACAATTTAGCCCTGTCTTTATGGCTGCCCGCCAGCTCTGGCGAATGCTGGCAACTGACTCCCACGACTTGTGATCAATGTCACACGATTTCATGTCGCGTTTGCAGACGTCTTTATAACGGAGACATGGACGGCCGGTGGGTCTGATACCAGTGGCGAGCTCGCTGTACAATGTGTCTTTGGGGATCCTGCCATCTTCCATGCGGCTCACATGGCCAAGCCATCTCAAGCGCCGCTGACTCAGTAGTGTGTATAAGCTGGGGGTGTTGGCCGCTTCAAGGACTTCTGTGTTGGAGATATAGTCCTGCCACCTGATGCCAAGTATTCTCCGAAGGCAGCGAAGATGGAATGAATTGAGACGTCGCTCTTGGCTGGCATACGTTGTCCAGGCCTCGCTGCCGTAGAGCAAGGTACTGAGGACACAGGCCTGATAAACTCGGACTTTTGTGTTCCGTGTCAGTGCGCCATTTTCCCACACTCTCTTGGCCAGTCTGGACATAGCAGTGGAAGCCTTACCCATGCGCTTGTTGATTTCTGCATCTAGAGACAGGTTACTGGTGATAGTTGAGCCTAGGTAGGTGAACTCTTGAACCACTTCCAGAGCGTGGTCGCCAATATTGATGGATGGAGCATTTCTGACATCCTGCCCCATGATGTTCGTTTTCTTGAGGCTGATGGTTAGGCCAAATTCATTGCAGGCAGACGCAAACCTGTCGATGAGACTCTGCAGGCATTCTTCAGTGTGAGATGTTAAAGCAGCATCGTCAGCAAAGAGGAGTTCTCTGATGAGGACTTTCCGTACTTTGGACTTCGCTCTTAGACGGGCAAGGTTGAACAACCTGCCCCCTGATCTTGTGTGGAGGAAAATTCCTTCTTCAGAGGATTTGAACGCATGTGAAAGCAGCAGGGAGAAGAAAATCCCAAAAAGTGTGGGTGCGAGAACACAGCCCTGTTTCACACCACTCAGGATAGGAAAGGGCTCTGATGAGGAGCCACCATGTTGAATTGTGCCTTTCATATTGTCATGGAATGAGGTGATGATACTTAGTAGCTTTGGTGGACATCCGATCTTTTCTAGTAGTCTGAAGAGACCACGTCTGCTGACGAGGTCAAAGGCTTTGGTGAGATTAATGAAAGCAATGTAGAGGGGCATCTGTTGTTCACGGCATTTCTCCTGTATCTGACGAAGGGAGAACAGCATGTCAATAGTCGATCTCTCTGCACGAAAGCCACACTGTGCCTCAGGGTAGACGCGCTCGGCCAGCTTCTGGAGCCTGTTCAGAGCGACTCGAGCAAAGACTTTCCCCACTATGCTGAGCAGGGAGATTCCACGGTAGTTGTTGCAGTCACCGCGGTCACCTTTGTTTTTATAGAGGGTGATGATGTTGGCATCGCGCATGTCCTGGGGTACTGCTCCCTCGTCCCAGCACAGGCATAGCAGTTCATGTAGTGCTGAGAGTATAGCAGGCTTGGCACTCTTGATTATTTCAGGGGTAATGCTGTCCTTCCCAGGGGCTTTTCCGCTGGCTAGGGAATCAATGGCATCACTGAGTTCCGATTTGGTTGGCTGTATGTCCAGCTCATCCATGACTGGTAGAGGCTGGGCTGCATTGAGGGCAGTCTCAGTGACAGCATTCTCCCTGGAGTACAGTTCTAGGTAGTGCTCAACCCAGCGGTCCATCTGTTTGCGTTGGTCAGTGATTATGTCCCCCGATTTAGATTTGAGGGGGGTGATCTTCTTGATGGTTGGCCCAAGAGCTCTCTTCATGCCATCATACATTCCTCTGATGTTTCCGGTGTCTGAGGCCAGCTGAATATGACTGCATCGGTGTTGCCAGTAGTCGTTTGCGCAACGCCTAGCTGTTCTTTGTGCAGTACTTCTGGCTGCTTTAAGTGCTGCGGATGTTAAATCGCTGGGAGCTTTCTTGTAGTTCAAAAGTGCAATGCGCTTAGCGGCTATGACAGGTTCCAGCTCTTCATTATGAGATTGAAACCAGTCTGCATTTCTCTTCGCACTTTTGCCGTCGGTGGTCAAAGCTGACTCATAGATGGCGTCTCTGATGTGGGCCCACTTGGTCTCAGCATCCCCTGTGGGAGTGTTTTGAAGGGCTGTTACAAGTGAATTTAGAAATTTTTGTAACAGCTGTGGGTGAGAAATTCTGCTCGTGTTGATGCGCGGGTGGCCCTTCTGCTTGGAATGATGCAACTTCTTTGGTCTGAGTCTAACCTTGCTGCACACCAGGGAGTGGTCGGTGTCGCAGTCCGCACTGTGGAAGCTGCGTGTGATTTGAACACTGTTTAAGGCGGCTCGCCTTGTGACAATGAGGTCTAGCTGGTGCCAACGACGTGATCTTGGGTGCCTCCATGAAACCTGGTGACAGGGTTTAGTGTGAAAGAACGAGTTGGTGATGCAGAGGTTATGATAGGTACACAACTCAAGCAGTCTCTGCCCGTTCTCATTCATCCTTCCAACGCCATAGCGCCCAAGGCAGGAGGGCCATGAGTCATGGTCGGCCCCAACCCTGGCATTAAAGTCCCCCAGCAGGAATAGGTGTTCGGTGTTGGGGATGCTGCTAATGATGTTATGGAGTTGTTCATAGAACTGGTCTTTAGCTTCAGGTGCGGAGCAGAGTGTTGGAGCATAGATGCTGAGTAAGTGTACTGGACCAGAGGTGGTGAGCAGTCGGATGGACAGTATGCGTTCCGAGCCATTTGAGGGAGGCTCTATCATGCTGAGCAAGGAGTTTCTGATGGCGAAGCCCACTCCATGCTGTCTTGGTTCTTCAGGATCCCTGCCCTGCCAGAAGAAGGTGTAGTCTTGCTCTGCTAGAGAGCCACTCGCGGGGAGGCGAGTCTCCTGAAGTGCTGCAATGTCCACATTGAATCTACTGAGCTCGTTGTTAATGATGGCGGTCTTCCGAGAATCGTTGATTTGTGTAAGGTCTTCCGACAGGCCAGGACACATAGTTCTGACGTTCCAGCTTGCAAAGCGAAGGGCTGGTACCTTCTTTCCTTTTTTCATGTTGTTTGGTGCGGTGTATCAGTCCACCTTTCGGGCAATGACCCTGAGCTCCAAGCACCCATTGAAGCAGGCAGACTGTGGCGGGACAGAACCTTATTGACCGGGGGCTGCCCGGTTTGAGGCGGGCGGTAGCTGTCCAGTGAGGTGCAATGACCTCTCCCACCGACAAAGGCAACCCGTGGCGCCCAGTTTCTACGCCAATTTATCTGGACTTATAACCCGTAACTGCTGCCTTCCATGTTGTTTTAGTCGCTGTGAGGCAACTATGGAGTGACCTCTCCATGGCGCATGCCTGGGCAAATTTATGGGGGTTGAGAGTTGCCCAGTCGTCAAAACCCCCCTCTCGGCCTTTCTGGTGGGGTCCAAAGGAGTGCAGGACACGACGTTTGGCACCAGTATGGCTGCAGGAACTGCCGGAAACATGCCAAAGGTGACACATGACCGCCTACGGGGTTCCGCTCCGGATTTTCTGTTAGGGTTTACTCCCTTAGCCTTGGTCTCTCCCGAGACGCCCACAAGGCAGTGGGGTTGTTGGGGCCCCTACACAGGTGTAGGATGGTGCCGGTGGGAGGAGGGGATGCAAGGGGGAGGGGTAGAGGGAGGGGGTGGGGGGGGGTGCAGGGGAAGGGGGTGCGGGGTGAAGATGGTGTGAGGTGGGGGCGGGCTGGGACGGGGTTGTGAGGGGGTGAGCTGAGAGGGTGGAGCAGGGAAGGGGACGGGGGTGGGGGGGGGGGGTGGAAGGGGTGGAATCTGGTGCAGGTAATAAGCCATTTCCTCAGTGCCCACCATCGACGTCCGGAAAGCTCATCCACGTCCTTCGGGAGGTGAAGCATCATTTGGCAGACTTAGAGGTGATTACATTTGCTAAGGGTTTTTTTTTTTTGCAGTGGTTTAAATAAAGGCATGCAGCATTGCTGACAGTGCGCTGCAGATGCTCTCCGAGCCATCTCCCGCGGGCGCTTTGAAGTTGCGGCCGGGGGGGCCGTTCGTGGATGTTTTGGGTGTTCGGGGCACCTTTTAACAGGACTTCTCTCGGGTCCCGCAGCTCCTTCTGCACCTCAATGGACTTACCGCATGCCGTGGCTGCAGACACTCTGGACTGTGAAGACAGCAGGATCGGAGATTAAAGTATCGGCAGCTGTGCTCGTCAGTTTCATCCGGATCAATTTCATTGAGAAAACAAAGAGCAGGTGTGGCTGGGGGAGGGCAGTGGGCCCAGGTAACATACACTAAACTAACTGTTAACTTTTAGATAGGGCTAAAATGAACTGAATTAAAGAGCCAGGGGAATTTAAACAGTTTAAGAGGGCAGATTGGGGGAGAAAACGTTAGGGATGGGAGCAGATGGCCATGGATAGAGTTGAACAGCAAGGGAGCTTCCGAGGGAGCTTCCAGCCCAGGAGCCATCAGTAGCCATGCTGCTACTGTCCACTTTATTCCATAAGCTTAAAATTTGCTGACAAGCCTGTTATGTGGCACTTCATCAAACGCCTTTTGGAGGTCCATGTACACGACATCAACCACATTACCCTGATCAACCCTGTTACCTCATCAAAAAACTCAATCAAGTTAGTTAAATGCAATTTGTCCTTAATAAATCTATGCTGGTTTTCCTTAATTAACCCATATTTGTCTAAGTTACTTAATTTTATCCTGAATTATCGTTTCTAAATGCCATGCCACCACCAAGCTTAAACTGACTGGCCAGTAGTTGCTGGGCTGACACTTACACCCTTTTTTGAACAAGGATGTAACATTTGCAATTATCCAGTCCTCTGGCACGACCCTGTATCTAAGGAGGATTGGAAGATTATGGCCAATGCCTCCACAATTTCCACTCTAACATCCCTCAGTATCTTGGTTGCATCTCATTCGGTCCTGTTGACTTATCAACTTTAAGTACAGTCAGCCTATCTATACTTCCTCTTTATCAATTTTTAGTGTCTCAACTAATCACCAAGTATATATTTTCCAAGATTGCTAATTGTGCTCTTAACCCTTTCCTGTCCCACTTACTAAAGCTTAGCTTCACCTTCTCAGTCCCATGAAACTGATATCATCAACCTGTCCTTCGTCTTCAGTTCAGTTTCCACATTATTTTTATTTATTTTAGAGATACAGCACTGAAACAGGCCCTTCGGCCCACCGAGTCTGTGCCGACCAAGAACCACCCATTTATACTAACCCTACAGTATTCCCTACCACCTACCTAGGGGCAATTTACAATGGCCAATTTACCTATCACCTGCAAGTCTTTGGCGGTGGGAGGAAACCAAAGCACCCGGCGAAAACCCACGCGGTCACAGGGAGAACTTGCAAACTCCACACAGGCAGTACCCAGAATCGAACCTGGGTCCCTGGAGCTGTGAGGCTGTGAGGCCCAGGTTATTTAAAACCTACTCTCAAACACTCATTCTCTCTGATGACAGCCCTGTCTCCAACCTTCCTTTTCCTTCTAAACTTCTGAACAATATTGATGGCTCACAACAATGCCCCACTTCTCACCACTGTCTTCTCTAAATCCTCAAGCTTACCAACCACTCACCACACTAAAAGGGCAATGGTTGAAGTCACATACGACTGTATCCATTCTACATTGTCTCTTCTCATTCTATTCACCTTCTCCACTGCCTTTGATGCTATTGATCACTCCATCCTGCTCAAATGTCCATCCTACACAGTCCACTGCTCTCACTTGGTTCCATTTCTACCTGCTGCACCATAAACATTACAGAACTGATTTTCCACATTAGAATTTCCCACTGACGCCTATTTCTGTGGCTTTCCAATGAAGAAAATTGGGAAGAGGCTTGTAACACCAAGAAACTAATTTCTAACATCACGGAGTGGGGCAGTAGAGAGATTCAAATCATGTCTTAATGACAGGAAATTGACATTTTAACATTACTCATATAACTTGCGCCCTGTTACATCCAGAATGTGTGGCTGGTTCATTTGTTCTCAGAATGTGGAAAATTCTGGCAAGTTCAATCAAGCATTTACTGTCTGTGGGGAGGCAGTGGCATAGTGGCATTGTCACTAGACGAATAACCCAGAGACCCAGGGTATTTCTCTCGAATCCCATGACAGCAGAAGGTGGAATTTGAATTCAATTAATAAATCTGGAATTAAAAGCTAGTCTAATGATGGCCATGAAACCATTGTCAATTGTTGTAAAAACCCATCCGGTTCACTAATGTCCTTCAGGGAAGAAAACCTGCTGTCCTTACCTCATCTGGCCGACATGTGACCCCAGACCCACAGCAATGTGGTTGACTCTTAGATGGCCTAGCATGCCACTCAGTTGTAGCTAACCACTACAAAGTTAATAATGAATGAAACCAGATGGACCAGCCAGCATTGACCTAGACACCGGAAACGACAATGGCAAACGCGGCCCTGTCAACCCTGCAAATTCCTCCTTACTAACATCTGGGGGCTTGTGCCAATGTTGGGAGAGCTGTCTCACTGACTAGTCGAGCAACAGCCTGACATAGTCATACTCACAGAATCATACCTTACAGACAATATCCCAGACACTGCCATCACCATCCCCGGGTATGACCTGTCCCACCGGAAGGACAGACCCAGAAGAGGTGGCAGCACAGTGGTATACAGTCAGGAGGGAGTTGCCCTGGGACTCCTCAACATTAATGCCAGACCCCATGATGGCATCAGGTCAAACATGGGCAAGGAAACCTCCTGCTGATTACCACCTACCGCCCTCCCTCAGCTGATGAATCAGTGCTCCACCATGTTGAACACCACTTGGAGGAAGCACTGAGGGTGGCAAGGGCGCAGAATGTACACTGGGTGGGGAACTTCAAAGAACAAAGAACAGTACAGCACAGGAACAGGCCGTTCGGCTCTCCAAGCCTGCGCCGATCTTGATGCCTGTCTAAACTAAAACATTCTGCACTTCCGGGGACCGTATCCCTCTATTCCCATCCTATTCATGTATTTGTCAAGATGCCTCTTAAACTTCGCTATAACGGTACCTGCTTCCACCACCTCCCCCGGCAGCAAGTTCCAGGCACTCACCACCCTCTGTGTAAAGAACTTGCCTCGCACATCCCCTCTAAACTTTGCCCCTCTCACCTTAAACCTATGACCCCTAGTAACTGACTCTTCCACCATGGGAAAAAGCTTCTGACGATAGCAGTTCCGATGAAGGGTCACTGACCCGAAACGTTAACTCTGCTTCTCTTTTCACAGATGCTGCCAGACCTGCTGAGTGGTTCCAGCATTTCTTGTTTATATTTCAGATTTCCAGCATCCGCAGTATTTTGCTTTTACTTCTGACTATCCACTCTGTCCATGCCGCTCATAACTTTGTAAACCTCTATCATGTCACCCCTCCACCTCCGTCGTTCCAGTGAAAACAATCCGAGTTTATCCAACCTCTCCTCATAGCTAATGCCCTCCAGACCAGGCAACATCCTGGTAAACCTCTTCTGTACCCTCTCCAAAGCCTCCACGTCCTTCTGGTAGTGTGGCGACCAGAATTGCACGCAATATTCTAAGTGTGGCCCAACTAAAGTTCTGTATAGCTGCAACATGACTTGCCAATTTTTATACTCTGTGCCCTGACCGATGAAGGCAAGCATGCCGTATGCCTTCTTGACTAACTTATCCACCTGCGTTGCCACTTTCAGTGACCTGTGGACCTGTACGCCCAGATCTCTCTGCCTGTCAATGCTCCTAAGGGTTCTGCCATTTACTGTATATTTCCCACCTGTATTAGACCTTCCAAAATGCATTACTTCACATTTGTCCGGATTAAACTCCATCTGCCATTTCTCCGCCCAAGTCTCCAACCGATCTATATCCTGCTGTATCCTCTGACAATCCTCACCACTATCCGCAACTCCACCAACCTTTGTGTCGTCCGCAAACTTACTAATCAGACCAGCTCCATTTTCCTCCAAATCATTTATATATACTACAAAGAGCAAAGGTCCCAGCACTGATCCCTGCGGAACACTACGAGTCACATCCCTTCATTCAGAAAAGCACCCTTCCACTGCTACCCTCTGTCTTCTATGACAGAGCCAGTTCTGTATAACTTCTTGCCAGCTCACCTCTGATCCTGTGTGACTTCACCTTTTGTACCAGTCTGCCGTGAGGGACCTTGTCAAAGGCTTTACTGAAGTCCATATAGATAACATCCACTACCCTTCCTTCATCAATCATCTTCGTCACTTCCTCAAAAAACTCAATCAAATTAGTGAGGCACGACCTCCCCTTCACAAAACCATGCTGCCTCTCGCTAATAAGTTTGTTTGTTTCCAAATGGGAGTAAATCCTGTCCCGAAGAATCCTCTCTAATAATTTCCCTACCACTGATGTAAGGCTCACCGGCCTATAATTTCCTGGATTATCCTTGCTACCCTTCTTAAACAAAGGAACAACATTGGCTATTTTCCAGTCCTCTGGGACCTCACCTGTAGCCAATGAGGATGCAAAGATTTCTGTCAAGGCTCCAGCAATTTCTTCCCTTGCCTCCCTTAGTATTCTGGGGTAGATCCCATCAGGCCCTGGGGACTTATCTACCTTAATGCTTTGCAAGACACTCAACACCTCCTCCTTTTTGATAATGAGATGACTGAGACTATCTACACTCCCTTCCCTTGGCTCATCATCCACCAAGTCCTTCTCTTTGATGAATACTGATGCAAAGTACTCATTTAGTACCTCGCCCATTTCCTCTGGCTCCACACATAGATTCCCTTCTCTGTCCTTGAGTGGGCCAACCCTTTCCCTAGTTACCCTCATGCTCTTTATATATGTATAAAAAGCCTTGGGATTATCCTTAATCCTGTCTGCCAATGACTTTTCATGACCCCTTTTAGCCCTCCTGACTCCTTGCTTAAGTTCCTTCCTACTGTCTTTATATTGCTCAAGGGATTCGTCTGTTCCTAGCCTTCCAGCCCTTACGAATGCTTCCTTTTTCTTTTTGTCTAGGCTCACAATATCCCGCATTATCCAAGGTTCCCGAAACTTGCCAAACGTATCCTTCTTCCTCACAGGAACATGCTGGTCCTGGATTCTAATCAACTGACATTTGAAAGACTCCCACATGTCAGATGTTGATTTACCCTCAAACAGCCGCCCCCAATCTAAATTCTTCAGTTCCTGCCTAATATTGTTATAATTAACCTTCCCCCAATTTAGCACCTTCACCCGAGGACTACTCTTATCCTTTATCCACAAGTACCTTAAAACTTACAGAATTATGGTCACTGCTCCCGAAATGCTCCCCCACTGAAACTTCGACCACCTGGCCGGGCTCATTCCCCAATACCTGGTCCAGTACGGCCCCATCCCTAGTTGGACTATCTACATATTGTCTCAAGAAGCCCTCCTGGATGCTACTTACAAATACTGCCCCATCTAAGCCCCTAGCACTAAGTGAGTCCCAGTCAATATTGGGGAAGTTAACGTCACCCACCAGTACAACCCTGTTACCTTTACATCTTTCCAAAATCTGTCTACATATCTGCTCCTCTACCTCCCGCTGGCTGTTGGGCGGCCTGTAGAAAACCCCCAACATCGTGACTGCACCCTTCCTATTCCTGAGCTCCACCCATATTGCCTTGTTGCACGACCCCTCCGAGGTGTCCTCCCGCAGTACAGCTGTGATATTCTCCTGAACAAGTAATGCAACTCCCCCACACTTTTTACATCCCCCTCTATCCCGCCTGAAGCTTCTAAATCCTGGAACATTTAGCTGCCAATCCTGTCCTTCCCTCAACCAAGTCTCTGTAATAGCAACAACATCATAGTTCCAAGTACTAATCCAAGCTCCAAGTTCATCTGCCTTACCTGTTATACTTCTCGCATTGAAACAAATGTACTTCAGACCACCAGTCCCGCTGTGCTCTGCAACATCTCCCTGCCTGCTCTTCCTCTTAGTCTTACTGGCCTTATTTACTAGTTCCCCCTCATTTATTTCACTTGCTGTCCTACTGCTCTGGTTCCCACCCTCCTGCCACACTAGTTAAAACCCTCCCGAGTGACACTGGCAAACCTCGCAGCCAGGATATTTGTGCCCCTCCAGTTTAGATGCAACTTCAATGTCCATCACCAAGAATGGCTCGGTAGCACCACTACCGACTGAGCTGGCTGAGTCCTAAAGGACATAGCTACAAGACTGGTTATGGGGCAGGTGGTGAGGGAACCAACAAGACGGAAAAATATCCTTGACCTTGTCCTCACCAATCTGCCTGCCGCAGATGCATCTGTCCATGACAGTATTAGTAGGAGTGACCACCGCACAGTCCTTTGGAGACAAAGATCCACCTTCACATTGAAGCCACCCTCCACCCTGTTGTGTGGCACTACCACCGTGCTAAATGGGATAGATTTCGAACAGATCTAGCAATGCAAAGCTGGGCAACCATGAGGCGTTGTGGGCCTTCAGCAGCAGCAGAATTGTACTCAACCACAATCTGTAACCTCATGGCCCAGCACATTCCCCACTCTACTGTTACATCAAGCCAGGAGACCAACCATGGTTCAATGAAGAGTGCAGGGGGGCATGCCAGGAGCAGCACCAGGCATATCTCAAAATGAGGTGTCAACCTGATGAAGCTACAACACAGGACTACTTGCATGACAAACTGTGTAAGCAGCATGCGATAGACAGAGCTAAGTGATCCCACAACCAACGGATCAGTTCTAAGCTCTGCAGTCCTGCCACATCCAGCTGTGAATGGTGGTGGACAATTAAACAACTAACTGGAGGAAGTGGCTCCACAAATATCCCCATCCTCAATGATAGGGGAGCCCATCATATCAGTGCGAAAGATAAGGCTGAAGCATTTGCAACAATCTGCATCCAGAATTGCTGAGTTGATGATCCATCTCAGTCTCCTCCTGAAGTCCCCAGCATCATAGATGCCAGACTTCAGCCAATTCGATTCACTCCACATCATATCAAGAAACGACTGAAGGCATTGGATACTGCAAAGGCTATGGGCCCTGACACTATTCCGGCATTAGTACTGAAGACCTGTGCTCCAGAACTTGCCAAGCCCCTAGCCAAGCTGTTCCAGTACAGCTACAACACTGGCATCTCAACGGAAAATTGCCCAGGTATGTCCTGTACACAAAAAGAAGGACAATTCCAACCCGGCCAATTACTGCCCCATCAGTCTACTCCCAATCATCACTAAAGTGATGGAAGGTGTCATCAACAGTGCTATCGAGCGGCACTTGCTTAGCAAGAACCTGCTCAACACCACTCAATTTGGGTTCCACCAGAGCCACTCAGCTCCTGACCTTATTATAACCTTGGTTCAAACATGGACAAAAGAGCTGAACTCAAGAGGTGAGGTGAGAGTGACGCCCTTGACATCAAGGCAGCATTTGACTGAGTATGGCATCAAGGAGCCCTAGCAAATCTGAGGTCAATGGGAATCAGGGGGAAAACCCTCCGCTGGCTGGAGTCATACCTAGCGCAAAGGAAAGTAGTTGTGGTTGTTGGAGGTCAATCATCTCAGCTCCAGGACATCACTGCAGGAGTTCTGCAGAGTAGTGTCCCAGGCCCAACCATCTTCAACTGCTTCATCAATGACCTTCCTTTAATCATAAGGTCAAAAGTGGGGATGTTCACTGCTGATTGCACAATTTTCAGCACCATTCGCGTCTCTTCAGAAATTGAAGCAGTTCATGTAGAGATGCAGCAAGACCTAGACACCATCTAGGCTTGGGCTGCTAAATGGCAAGTTACTTTCGTGCCACACAAGTGCCAGGCAATGACCAGCTCCAACAAGAGAAAATCTAACCATCTCCCCTTGACATTCAATGGAATATGATCGCTGAATCACCCACTATCAACATCTTAGGGGTTACCATTGACCAGAAACTGAATTGGAGTCGCCATATAAATACAGTGGCAGGTCAGAGGCTAGGAATCCCGTGGCGAGTGACTCACCTCCTGTCTCCCCAAAGCCTGTCCACCATCTACAAGGCACACGTCAGGAGTGTGATGCAATACCCTACACTTGCCTGGATGGGTGCAGCTCCAACAACACTGAAGAAGCTCGATACCATCCAGGACAAAGCAGCCCACTTGATTGACCCCCATTCACAAACATTCACTCCCTCCACCACCGATGCACAGTGGCAACATTGTGTACCATCTACAAGATGCACTGCAGCAATGCACCAATGCTCCTTTGACAGCACCTTCCAAAATCTTGGCCTCTACCAAGTAGAAGGACAAGGGCAGCAAATGCATGGGAACACCACCACCTACAAGTTCCCCTCCAAGTCATACACCATCCTGGCTTGAAACTATATCACCGTTCCTTTTCTGTCACTGGGTCAAAATCCTGGATCTCCCTTCCGAATAGCACTGTGGGTGTACCTACCTCACATGGACTGCAGTGGTTCAAGAAGGCAGCTTACCACCACCTTCTCAAGGGCAATTAATGATAGGCAATAAATGCTGGCCTAGCCAGCAATGCCCACATCCCATGAATGAATTTAAAAAAACTTCTTTTCTAGCCCTGTGAAAGTGGGGTTTGATCTCGGAATTGTTGTCCGCACTTTACAGAGAAGATATGCCTTTGCAGGTACCAATTATCTAGATTGGCTGTGACTGTGTTATGTGACTAACTTCAAGAAGACCTGGAAAAGAACAACAGGGCAGAGACGGCGCTGCCCATAGTGAAGGAAGTGGCATCCATCTCAAATTTTTCCACCTCCGGTTCTGTCCGAGAGGCAGTGAGGACGTCAGTAGCATGCACTGACTGATGCATTGTTTCCACAAGAATTTTCAGCACTTCCTGCATGGGCAAGAAGGAACAATAAAAGAGAACCCAAGGTTTTATCTCAACTGACAAGTTTCCTCAAATTCCAGGAAAACATTGATGGGCTAAATATATCGGCTGCATTTACTGACAACACAACCACTAGGTGGCGCAGTACTTGCACATGCGCAAATGCAGGCTCTTCAACTGGAACGTCAGTGTCTGTGACGTTCAGGCAGCTGCCAGGATTAAAGATGGCACTGCTCAATTTATCACAGGAAATGCTTATGGCTAGATCGTTCTCGCAAACTAACCTTACATTAAGTAGGATGGAAGCCCAGTAATATGCAACTATGTAGTTATAGGATACTAACTGTAACCCTTAGATCCATTTACTATTCCAGTAATCCTATTAAATACAAAAGGAATTTTATGATTGAATTTCCATTGGCACATAGTGAATTGTCACCCTGATTGAAAATCGGGCACAGTT
This sequence comes from Heterodontus francisci, assembly GCF_036365525.1. Classification (NCBI taxonomy): domain Eukaryota; kingdom Metazoa; phylum Chordata; class Chondrichthyes; order Heterodontiformes; family Heterodontidae; genus Heterodontus; species Heterodontus francisci. The sequence continues at coordinate 47,065,439 of NC_090375.1, forward strand.
TAAAATGTGCTGCCAATTCGTTATTGTGATTCATTTATATGACTGACCAGGACTGATTTCACCCGAACGCAGCTACTAGCTCCCATCCCACTGGCCGCTCTCCCCCCTCAGCTACTCGTTTTCTGCCCTCCTTCCTACTGGCTGCTTCCCCACAACCCCCCACACCCCCTCAGCCGCTCACTCCAGACCTCGCTTCTCCCCCTCACTCCCCTGGCCGATTGCTCCCCACTCGCGCCACCCTGCTCTCTGGTCGGTCGGTCACTCCCCGCTGCACCCCGCTCCCACGCCCCCCCGCCCAGCCGTTAGCTCTGGACCGCGCCACTGCTCTCCTCTCGGCCACTCGCTGCCATGTTTGATCAGTCACCACGTGCTGCCTGAAGAAGCAAGGCGGGCTGAAAGGAGTGACGTAGGAGGTGGCGGCTGAGAGGAGGGAAGCAGCGTGACCTGGAGCTGGTGGCTGGAGGGGGAGGGGGGGGTGAGGAAGCGAGGAACAATCGGCCAGGGCAGTGGGGGTGGGGGGGAGCAGCGAGGTCTGGAGCGAGCGGCTGCGGGGAAGAAGCGTCGAGGCCTGGAGCAAGTTGCCAAGGGGGGAGAGCTCCAGCCTCAAAGTCTCCCATTCAGCCGCTTCCTCCAGTCGAGTGGGGGGCTGGATACCCGATGACGCTTTATCGCGCGTGCGCAAAAATGGACCTGGCGCGGATACGCGATGACCTTGGCACTGCACGATGATGGCATCCCACGCATGTGACACTAAGTCCTGGCAAACATGTAGCTGCGCATGTGCGCATTTTGGCACATCCTGATGATGTCAGCAGGCCGGTGCATTGTCAGGAATCACTTTGATATATATCACTGTACCTGCCTCGGTGAATAGCAGTGCTCCATACATGATCAACACCCAGCTTACGTGTGACCATCAGCACATTCATGCAGGTGAATGCCCTTTCCTGGTGTCAGTTATGATGGCCTTTAAGGCAGTCGACTGTTCTCTTATTGTTTGCTTACACCAGCACTGCTTATAATGCCTTAATGAGTTGGCAGGAGCAACCTGATCAAAGTTTCAAGGATTATCTTGGTTTGCTGCATTCTGCACAACTCATTTCTAATAAGAGCACTGGAATGAATGGGTGGAGGAACTCATTCTGAAGTTTGAAGAAGCTGAGATTGCTACAAGGCAAGCACCTTATGCCTCTGGCATCACTCGGCATGATAATGGAAACCTTTTCCTAATATCGTCCTAAGTGCTTTGTACTTAGCAGCTTTCTTACATCGTTCCCTGTTCATCAATCAATAAATACCATCTCTAGGTGGTGGACAGACATCTTCTTACATTCACACATTGGGTTTTACCCTCCCAAAACAGATGGGCTGGGGAAGGGTGAGATGTAAAATTTTAAACCTCTCAAACCCAATCCCAAACCCACCGACTTCCAGTTTTAATGGAGCAGGAACAAGGGGCAAGCAGCTAACATGCTCCTAGGAGGTGAGTTGGTCATTTAAATATTAATGAAGCTGGGAGCCTCAGATTTAATTCCCCTTCTAGGTTTATCCTTGGTTAGTCAGGTTTCCAAGGCCTCAGGAATCCTAGTAGCTGAAGGGAGGCAAGAAGGTACGTGTCCTTACAGCACCACTTGTGAGCAGGAGGAACTGATTGTGCTTTTCTTGGCATCCCAAGCTTGACAACTTCCATTGAATTGGCCGTCCTCCTCCACCACTTCAGACCCACCCACCCACCCCCCATCCAAAGAAAACCCCCGCAAATCGGGGATCAGATAATGTAAGGACAGGGATTGGAACCCCCATTCCCCCTCCCCCGCCAGAATTGGACCCCCCCCGTAAAGGTTGGAGATCTGATACCATCCATTGCCCCCGACCCCCATCCCAACACTCCCACTAGATATTGCAGATTCCTTACCTGCAGCATGCTTGGGACTACGCCAAGCTTGTCAATCGGGCTGACTTCACAGAGGGGATCCTGTCGGAAAAAAAAGAGATGCACGCTGTGGAGTCAAAACTCCACAGCATGCAAGGATACCTGTCCCCACCACTCAGAAAGCCCACCCCTGCCAATATCAGGGCTATTGGTTCCAAGACAACACAAATCAAAATGGACAAGGAGGCAGCCAACATATTTAATTCACTAACATTGATTATTGTCAGTAGCTGCCACCATGGTACTTTGCCCTTTTAGTAGTCACCTACCACCTACTCTAACTTAATCTATCCTAAACCTTCAAGACTCGAAGGCACTATTACGATATATTATTAACTCCAGGCATGGAACAAGTAGCCATCAGGCAAAACCCTTGCCCATTTATGCCAACAGGAGGCCTAGTCCAATTTCAGGGCTGGGTCTCAATAGGATGCTGGCAATGAGTTTTTTAACAGTAATTTCTGAAGTGATTTGTATAAATATTTCTGGCCTCCATTAACAATTTACAGATATTGATACCATCCAAACTGAACAAGTTTCCACCACTAAAGTTGTTAAGTCTTAATAATCAAAAGCAGATATTTTTCTCTTCTGAAGGTAACATTCAGTATCCTCATGGAAAAATCTATATGCTGATACAAAAGAGCAAAACCAAGTTCATTAAGCCCCACACTGTGTAGAAAAAGACTAATAAGATCCATCTCTGCCTTTTTAGTTCATTAAAGTGCCCCAAATGGGCATTCTGTTGCTTCTCTGGGCTGGCACAATAGTAGGCGGCTCAGAAGCTGACCTTGCCAGAAGGCAGGTAGATTAGTGAAGGGGTCCGATCATGGGCTGGACAGTGGGGGAGGTTAGGTGGCAGCATTCCACAGTATTCCTGTAAGGTATTCTCCTGTTCTTCCTGATCCCCAAAAAACAGGGAGGTAAATTCACCACAGCAATTTTAAATCTGCAACTGCCTCATTTCTGCCAAGCAGGCCAAGTTAAAAAGTGCCTGGTTATCTCCTTTGGCCTTTTATATACGAACATACGAATTAGGAGCAGAAGTAGGCCATTCGGCCCCTCGAGCCTGCTCCCCCATTCAATAAGCTCATGGCTGACCTATTTGTGTCTCGAATTCTACACTCCCATCTACCCCCAATAACTTTTGATTCCCTTTTCTAACAAGAATCTATCTACTTCCACCTTAAAAATATTCAATGGCCCTGCCTACACCACCTTCTGAGGCATTGAGGTCTAAAGTCGCACAACCCTCTGAGAGAAAACGTTTCTCCTCATCCCTGTCCTAAAAGAGAAACCCCTTATTTTTAAAACAGTGCCCCCTAGTTCTGGACTCACCCACAAGAGGAAGCATCCTCTCCACATCCACCTTGGCCATCGTTCTCCGTTTAAGTAATACTCTGCTTTTTTATTCTTCCTGCCAAAGTGAACAACTTCACATTTTCCCACATTATATTCCATCTGCCAGATTTTTGCCCACTCACTCAGCTTATCTATATCGGTCTGCAACTTCCTTATGTCCTCTGCACATCATACTTTCCTACCTATCTTTGTGTCATCTGCAAATTTAGCTACCATGCCATCACTCCCCTCATCTAAGTCATTGATATAAATTGTAAAAGGTTGAGGCCCCAGTACAGACCTCCGCGGGATTCCACTGGTCACATCCTGCCAATCAGAAAAGGGCCCTTTATGCATAACCTCTGTTTTCTGCCAGCCAGCCAATCATTTATCCATGATAATATGTTACCCATCAACACCATGAGCTCCTACTTTGCCCAATAACCTTTTATGTGGCACCTTGTCAAATGCCTTCTGGAAATCCAAGTACAGTACGTCAATGGGCTCCCCTTTATCCACAGCACATGTTAGTCCTGCAAGGAACTCCAATAAATTGGTTAAACATGATTTCCCTTTCACAAAACCATGCTGACTATTCCCGATTACCTTGAGTTTTTCTAAGTGCCAAGCTATAGCCTCCTTAATGATCAATTCTAGCACATTCCCCACGACAGATGTCAAGCTAACTGGCCTATAGTTACCTGTTTTCTGTCTCCCATTTCCCCCGCCCCCATCCCTTTCTAGAATCTAGCGAATTTTGAAAAATTAACACCAACGCATCCATTACCTCATTAACCATCTGTTTTAAGACCCTAGGATGAAGCCCATCAGGACCCGGGGACTTGTCAGCCCGCAGTTCCATCAGTTTGCTCAGTACGGTTTCCCTGGTGAATGTAATTTCACCAAGTTCCTCTCTTCCTTCCACCTCCTGATTTACAGCTATTACTGGAATGTTTTTTGTATCCTCTATAGTGAAGACAGAAGCAAATATTTGTTCATTTCATCCACTATTTCCTTATTATTTACTATTAACTCCCCATTCTCACTCTCCAGAGGCCCAACACTCACTTTACTTACTCTTTTCCTTTTTCTTCCTTCCAATAACTTTTAGGCTTTAAAACACAAGATTAGTGCCACCCAATCAGTACTTCTTGAGCTATTTCTATCTCTCTCCTAATATTGTTAAATGTAGGGATGTCATGCCTTTATCCTTCATCTTGATTTTTCAACTGATAAATTTGCTAAGCTAGCTTTTAAAGAATTTGATCTTCACCATCATAGAGTCATAGAGTCATAGAATTATACAGCACAGAAACAGGCCCTTACACCCATCGTGTCCGTGCTATAAAGAAAACCTTTAACGAGATTTATAATGCCAATATTCACTGAGGATTGAGTTTTCGAGCAATAATTACAAAGAAAGCGCATTGTGTCACCTTTAGTTGCTGCTTTCGGTCTGTACAATATATTTGCCGTTTAACATGTCATCAACAGTCTATGGTTCAAGCAGAGGTGCCTTGCTAAATAAAAGCTTCAAATTTAAACCAGCTGGCATTTGGAGTGATATATTCAAGACAAATCACTGACATATTCCTGTCACATCAGAGTTTAAAGACATGCAGATCCTGTACTTTGAAGCATGGCTGTTTGATCCAGTTGTACTGACACTCTTAGTCCACCCACAGAGTTATGAATTGTCTTGTATTTAAGCTTGACAGGGCTTATTTATCTTGTATTCTGCTCTGCCAGCATCTCTTTGCTAAGTGTTGTGCATAGCATTGTCAAGGTGACTTCCTCTTTGATACTTCCTCCCATGCTGTGGTAATGCACCTGGTCTCCCACTGGTGACATGGGCAAGATTGGGAATTTGCTGTATGGAAAACCCACGGCCACCAGCCTGCATCCAACACCTCAGCGGAACTTCCCTTTCTTACATTAGATGATTTCTGTGTCAGAATTATCTCTTATCCCAGTGGATGATATTCATTCTTTGAGACAGTGACAGCAAGTGTGACATAGCCAGGAAAAAGAGCGAGAAAAAGAGCAATGTAGACAGCAGGAGGAAAAGGAACAATGCAGTTTCTTGGCCAGTGATGAGAAACAATGCCAGCATGAGGCCGACAAGGAGAAAAAGCATTTTTGAACTGCAAAAGAAGTATGCATTGGCATGAGTCCACTAAGTGAGGTCACAGAACACAGAGCACACTATTTTGTTAAATCGAATCTAATTCAAAATTTTAGAGAAGGAAATGATTATTGTGAAGTCTTATATAGCCATTTGAATTGTTAGCAAGTCATTACAAATGAATTGCCCAACCAAGCAGGGCTCAGACATCTAAAGGTAGCAAAATCAGATGTTTTAATATTCTGAAGTAAGCCACAAAGAGAACCTCTGCTGGTCTGATAGAAATCCCGCAACACAAACTGGGAGAAAGTGTGTTATCACAATCACAGAATCACAGAATCGTTACAGTGCGGAAGCAGGCCATTCGGCCCATCATGCACTGGCTCTCAGAATGAGCAATTCCCTCAGTTCCATTCCCCTGCCTTCTCCCCATAACCCTGTACGTTATTGCTTTTTATAAAACTGTCTAATTCCCTTTCGAATGCTTCAATTGAACCTGCCTCCATCACATTCTCAGGCAACGCATTCCAGACCTTAACCACTCACTGCATGGAAAAGTTTTTCCTCATATCACTTTTGCTTCTCTTACCAAATACTTTAAATCTGTGCCCTCTCGTTCTCAATCCTTTCATGACTGGGAACAGTTTCTCTCCATCTACTCTGCCCAGGCCCCTCATGATTTTGAATACCTCTATCAAATCACATCTCATTCTGCTCTTCTCCAAGGAAAACAGTCCTAACTTCTCCATTCTATCCTCATAAACTGAAGTTCCTCATCCCTGGAACCATTCTCGTGAATCTTTTCTGTACTTTCTCCAATGCCCTTATGTCTTTCCTAAAGTGCGGCACCCAGAACCGGACGCAATACTCCAACTGAGGCCGAACTAGTGTCTTATACAAGTCCAACATAACTTCCTTGCTCTTGTACTCTATGCCCCTATTAATAAACCCAAGTACACTGTAAGCTTTATAAATCGCTCTCTCAACCTGTCCTGCCACATTCAATGACTTATGCACATATACACCGAGGTCTCTCTGCTCCTGCATCCATTTTAGAACTTATTTAGAATTTACACTTTATTCTATATTGACTCTCCATGTTCTTCTTACCAAAATGAATCACTTCACATTTCTCTGCATTGAACTTCATCTGCCACCTGTCTGCCCATTCCATTAAAACTTGGTTACGCCTTTTGAAGTTCTACACTATCCTCCTCACAGTTCACAATGCTTCTGTATTCATCTGCAAAGTTTCATCAAGTTTCGTATCATCTGCAAACTTTGAAATTATGCCCTGTACACCAAGTCTAGGTCATTAATATATATCAGGAAAAGCAAGGGTCCCAACTGATTCCTGGGGAACTCCACCACAAACCTTCCTCCAGCCCAAAAAAACATCCATTAACCACTACTCTTTGTTTCCTGTCACTCAGCCAATTTCATATCCCTGTTGCTACCATCCCTTTTATTCCATGAGTTACAGATTTTCTCACAAGTCTATTGTGTGGTACTGTATCAAATTTCTCTTGAAAGTCCATGTACACCAAATCAACAGCATTGCCCTCATCAACCCTCTCTGTTACCTCCTCAAAAAACTCCAGCAAGTTAGTTAAACATGATTTTCCCTTAAGAAATCCATGTTGGCTTTCCTTAATTAACTCACATTTGTCCATGTGACTATTGATTAAATGTGACTAAACATAAGAGATCAAATTACATTGTGACCACTGATGTGGATAGGCTGACTTCTTAACTTGACCCAGTACAGTTTATGAGATGTATGCAAAATGGTTGCAAGACACTGACAGCTCTTTTTTAATAATGCATGACAGCCTTTTGTAGAACTAACTCATTCTCAACTCATTCCATCTTCGCTTCCTCCGGAAAATCCTTGGCATCAGGTGGCAGGACCATATCTCCAACGCAGAAGGCCTCGAGGCGGCCAACATCCCCAGCATATACACCCTACTGAGCCAGCGGCACTTGAGATGGCTTGGCCATGTGAGCCGCATGGAAGATGGCAGGATCCCCAAGGACACATTGCACAACGAGCTCGTCACTAGTGTCAGACCCACCGGCCATCCATGTCTCCGCTTTAAGGACGTCTACAAATGCGACATGAAGTCCTGTGACATTGACCACATGTTGTGGGAGCCAGTTGCCAGCTATCGCCAGAGCTGGCGGGCAGCCATAAAGGCGGGGCTAAAGAGTGGCGAGTGGAAGAGACTTAGCAGTTGGCAGGTAAAAAGACAGAAGCGCAAGGAGAAAACCAACTGTGTAACAGCCCCGACAACCAATTTTATCTGCAGCACCTGTGGAAGAGTCTGTCACTCTAGAAATGACCTTTATATCCAGGTGCTGCTTCACAAACCACTGACCACCTCTAGGCGCTTATCAATTGTCTCCCGAGATAAGAACAAAGAACAAAGAACAAAGAAAATTACAGCACAGGAACAGGCACTTCGGCCCTCCAAGCCTGCGCCGATCCAGATCCTCTATCTAAACATGTCGCCTATTTTCTAAGGGTCTGTATCTCTTTGCTTCCTGCCCATTCATGTATCTGTCTAGATACATCTTAAAGGACACTATCGTGCCCGCGTCTACCACCTCCGCTGGCAACGCGTTCCAGGCACCCACCACCCTCTGCGTAAAGAACTTTCCACGCATATCCCCCCTAAACTTTTCCCCTCTCACATTGAACTCGTGACCCCCAGTAATTGAATCCCCCACTCTGGGAAAAAGCTTCTTGCTATCCAACCTGTCTATACCTCTCATGATTTTGTACACCTCAATCAGGTCCCCCCTCAACCTCCGTCTTTCTAATGAAAATAATCCTAATCTACTCAACCTCTCTTCATAGCTAGCGCCCTCCATACCAGGCAACAACCTGGTGAACCTCCTCTGCACCCTCTCCAAAGCATCTACATCCTTTTGGTAATGTGGCGACCAGAACTGCATGCAGTATTCCAAATGTGGCCGAACCAAAGTCTTATACAACTGTAACATGACCTGCCAACTCTTGTACTCAATACCCCGTCCGATGAAGGAAAGCATGCCGTATGCCTTCTTGACCACTCTATTGACCTGCGTTGCCACCTTCAGGGAACAATGGACCTGAACACCCAAATCTCTCTGTACATCAATTTTCCCCAGGACTTTTCCATTTACTGTATAGTTCACTCTTGAATTGGATCTTCCAAAATGCATCACCTTGCATTTGCCCGGATTGAACTCCATCTGCCATTTCTCTGCCCAACTCTCCAATCTATCTATATTCTGCTGTATTCTCTGACAGTCCCCTTCACTATCTGCTACTCCACCAATCTTAGTGTCGTCTGCAAACTTGCTAATCAGACCACCTATACTTTCCTCCAAATCATTTATGTATATCACAAACAACAGTGGTCCCAGCACGGATCCCTGTGGAACACCACTGGTCACACGTCTCCATTTTGAGAAACTCCCTTCCACTGCTACTCTCTGTCTCCTGTTGCCCAGCCAGTTCTTTATCCATCTAGCTAGTACACCCTGGACCCCATGCGCCTTCACTTTCTCCATCAGCCTACCATGGGGAACCTTATCGAACGCCTTACTGAAGACCATGTATATGACATCTACAGCCCTTCCCTCATCAATCAACTTTGTCACTTCCTCAAAGAATTCTATTAAGTTGATAAGATATGACCTTCCCTGCACAAAACCATGTTGCCTATCACTGATAAGCCTATTTTCTTCCTAATGGGAATAGATCCTATCCCTCAGTATCTTCTCCAGCAGCTTCCCTACCACTGACGTCAGGCTCACCGGTCTATAATTACCTGGATTATCCCTGCTACCCTTCTTAAACAAGGGGACAACATTAGCAATTCTCCAGTCCTCCGGGACCTCACCCGTGTTTAAGGATGTTGCAAAGATATCTGTTAAGGCCCCAGCTATTTCCTCTCTCACTTCCCACAGTGACCTGGGATAGATCCCATCCAGACCTGGGGACTTGTCCACCTTAATGTCTTTTAGAATACCTAACACTTCCTCCCTCCTTATGCCGACTTAACCGAGAGTAATCAAACATCTGTCCCTAACCTCAACATCCGTCATGTCCCTCTCCTCGGTGAATACCGATGCAAAGTACTCGTTTAGAATCTCACCCATTTTCTCTGACTCCACACATAACTTTCCTCCTTTGTCCTTGAGTGGGCCAATCCTTTCTCTAGTTACCCTCTTGCTCCTTATATATGAATAAAAGGCTTTGGGATTTTCCTTAACCCTGTTTGCTAAAGATATTTCATGACCCCTTTTAGCCCTCTTAATTCCTCGTTTCAGATTGCGCCTACAATCCCGATATTCTTTCAAAGCTTCGTCTTTCTTCAGCCGCCTAGACCTTATGTATGCTTCCTTTTTCCTCTGAGCTAGTCTCACAATTTCACCTGTCATCCATGGTTCCCTAATCTTGCCATTTCTACCCCTCATTTTCACAGGAACATGTCTCTCCTGCACGCTAATCAACCTCTCTTTAAAAGCCTCCCACATATCAAATGTGGATTTACCTTCAAACAGCTGCTCCCAATCTACATTCCCCAGCTCCTGCCGAATTTTGGTACAGTTGGCCTTCCCCCAATTTAGCACTCTTCCTTTTGGAACACTCTCGTCTTTGTCCATGAGTATTCTAAAACTTACGGAATTGTGATCACTATTCCCAAAGTAGTCCCCTACTGAAACTTCAACCACCTGGCCGGGCTCATTCCCCAACACCAGGTCCAGTATGGCCCCTTCCCGACTTGGACTATTTACATACTACTCTAGAAAACCCTCCTGGATGCTCCTTACAAATTCTGCTCCATCTAGACCTCTAACACTAAGTGAATCCCAGTTAATATTGGGAAAATTAAAATTTCCTATCACCACCACCCTGTTGCTCCGACATCTTTCCATAATCTGTTTACATATTTGTACCTCTATCTCACGCTCGCTGTTGGGAGGCCTGTAGTACAACCCCAACATTGTTACCGCACCCTTCCTATTTCTGAGTTCTGCCCATATTGCCTCACTGCTCGAGTCCTCCATAGTGCCCTCCTTCAGCACAGCTGTGATATCCTCTTTGACCAGTAATGCAACTCCTCCACCCCTTTTACCTCCCTCTCTATCCCGCCTGAAGCATCGGTATCCTGAGATTCTTCTTTTGGGCCTCCTTATCTCGAGAGACAATGGATACGCGCCTGGAGGTGGTCAGTGGTTTGTGAAGCAGCGCCTGGAGTGGCTATAAAGGCCAATTCTGGAGTGACAGGCTCTTCCACAGGTGCTGCAGAGAAATGTGTTTGTCGGGGCTGTTGCACAGTTGGCTCTCCCCTTGCGCCTCTGTCTTTTTTCCTGCCAACTACTAAGTCTCTTCGACTCGCCACAATTTAGCCCTGTCTTTATGGCTGCCCGCCAGCTCTGGCGAATGCTGGCAACTGACTCCCACGACTTGTGATCAATGTCACACGATTTCATGTCGCGTTTGCAGACGTCTTTATAGCGGAGACATGGACGGCCGGTGGGTCTGATACCAGTGGCGAGCTCGCTGTACAATATGTCTTTGGGGATCCTGCCATCTTCCATGCGGCTCACATGGCCAAGCCATCTCAAGCGCCGCTGACTCAGTAGTGTGTATAAGCTGGGGGTGTTGGCCGCTTCAAGGACTTCTGTGTTGGAGATATAGTCCTGCCACCTGATGCCAAGTATTCTCCGAAGGCAGCGAAGATGGAATGAATTGAGACGTCGCAGTTGCCAATCGTGCCCTTCCCTCAACCAAATCTCAGTAATAGCAATAACATCATAATCCCAGGTACTAATCCAAGCCCTAAGTTCATCTGCCTTACCTACTACACTTCTTGCATTAAAACAAATGCACCTCAGAACACCAGTCCCTTTGCTTTCATCATCTGCTCCCTGCCTACTCTTCCCCCTAGTCACGCTGACTTCATTATCTAGTTCCTTCCAGGCTTTAGTTACTACCTCCTTACTGTCCACTGACCTCCTCATTTGGTTCCCATCCCCCTGCCACATTAGTTTAAACCCTCCCCAACAGCGTTAGCAAAAGCACCCCCAAGGACATTGGTTCCAGTCCGGCCCAGGTGTAGACCGTCCAATTTGTAATAGTCCCACCTCCCCCAGAACCGGTCCCAATGTCCCAAAAATCTGAACCCCTCCCTCCTGCACCATCTCTCAAGCCACGCATTCATCCTGACTATTCTTTCATTTCTACTCTGACTAGCACGTGGCACTGGTAGCAATCCTGAGATTACTACCTCTGAGGTCCTACTTTTTAACTTGGCTCCTAACTCCCTAAATTCTGCTTGTAGGACCTCATCCCGCTTTTTACCTATATCATTGGTGCCTATGTGCACAACGACAACTGGCTGTTCACCCTCCCCCTTCAGAATGTTCTGCAGCCCATCTGAGATATCCCTGACCCGTGCACCTGGGAGGCAACATACCATTCGGGAGTCTCGTTTTCGACCACAGAACCGCCTATCTACTCCCCTTACAATCGAATCCCCTATGACTATAGCCCTTCCACTCTTTTACCCTCCCTTCTGAACAGCAGAGCCAGCCATGGTGCCATGAACATGCCTGCTGCTGCCTTCCCCTGGTGAGCCATCTCCCTCAACAGTATCCAAAACGGTATATCTGTTTTGGAGGGAGATAACCGCAGGGGACACCTGCGCTGCCTTCCTGCTCTTTCTCTGCCTTTTGGTAACCCATTTCCTTTCTTCCTCAGCAATCCTAATCTGTGGTGTGACCAATTCGCTAAACGTGCTATCCACGACCTCCTCAGCATCGCGGATGCACCAAAGTGAGTCCATCCGCAGCTCCAGAGCCGTCATGCGGTCTAACAAGAGCTGCAGCTGGACACACTTCCAGCACGTGAAGGAGTCAGGGACATCAGCCGTGTCCCTAAGCTCCCACATTGAGCAAGAGGAGCATAACACGGGTCTGAGATCTCCTGCCATTTTTAATCTTAAGCTTAACTTAGTCTTGACATAGATAAATGAAAAAGGAACGAAAAGTTTTTACCAATCACACGAGAGAAAAAAAAAGAAATAGGAAAAGCCTTACCTTATCTACATACCACCGAGTCCTTTTTTTTTGGTTAGAGGAGGAGGGCGGGTGGGAGACACTACAGGTGTAGTGTCTCGGGTTCAGCCACTGCCCAAATATATAGGACTCACTTACCCAGCTGCCACCTCACTCTCCCTGTCGCCGCTGCAAAAAGAAAAGAAATAAGGAGGCCAAAGAACCACTATGTAAAGGGCAAAGTTGCTGGCATTCAGAGATTGTGGTTGACCACACAGATACCCATGGCTGGAGTTTGGTTTGACTATTTCAGTGACAGGGGTGTCTATTTGTCCACGCAGTTCAATGTTTTAATGGAAATAACCTGGATACCAGCAGTGTCCTCAAGGTACAGCTCAAGGAAGAAGGGCAACGCAGAGATCACGTCAATGCAGAGAATGGGGTGATGCAAAGATCGGGGCGATGCAGAGATCGGGACGGAGCATATTAGTCCTGCACAGGCAGCTGCAGCAGTTAGCGATTGAGTTTGCACAAGGCCACTGTCAACTGAGGAAACTCAGAGGGTCAGGGGAGGTGATTCAGGCGGAGGATTTGGCGGGTCAATACAAATGCTGCAGAAGCGTTGCATCATAGCTTCAAGTTGAGCACCAAATGATGATGACTCTCCTCCTTCTGTCACCTATCTGCCAATGCCATTAGCCTGTGTATGTCCTTCTCCAGTCTTCACAATCTTCATCACAATTTGCCATATCAGGATTGAGAGGATTAAACTATCAGGAAGCAGTGCTGGGCTCTTTTCCCGGGATATGAGGCTAAGAGGTGAACTGACAGATCTCTTCAAACTTATAAAGTTGCTCAATTGGGATGATTGTGGAGAAACTATTTCCACATGCGAGCAAGTCTGGAACAAAGAAGTATAGCCACTAACAGATTATAAAAAGGATTTATTTAGGGAATTTCTTTACACAGAGAATGGTGAGAATGTGGAACATGCTGCCACATGGACTTGTTGAAGTAAGTAATGTTGATCCATTTAAGGGGAGAAGGAATAGAGGGATATTGGGGAGGGGGAGGTAAATAATGGTATTTAGAGTGGGAAGAAGCTTGTGCTGAATATGTCCAGCATAGACCAATTTGGCAAAATGGCCTGTTTCTGTCCTGTAGATTCTATGTAATGTAATATAGAGGATGTACCATCAGCCCCAAAACAGGTCCCTTTAAAAATAAACACTCACCACACTTTCCGGCGCTGTTTTCCCCTCTTTCGGATTTCTAGGAGTAATTTTAACTCCCAAAAATGGATGGGAAGATAAAATTTAAAAAATTTGAAACCTGAACACAACCCACCTCAGTCCTGCCGATTTCCAGCTTCAATAGACGCAGATCAGGAGGGCAGATTTCCAATCCATTCTTAGGAGGAGGATCGGTCATTGAAAGTTTTAAGCATGCCTCCATTTTAACAAGTTTTCTATTTTTAACATGTCAGCCAGATTTCCCGGGCTTCAGGTAATATGACAAATAAAAGGTGAGAAGGGCTGGATCCATAAGGTAAATGACTTTACAGGACTATTTGTGGGTCAGGGAGAAGACATTTCCTCCAGGCCCAACAAGCTACTTTTGTAAACCTTTCTACAATCTGTCCCATGCCCCTCCTCCATGATCTCCCCAGAGAACCTCCCCTCAATCACCAACCACCCCATGACCACTACCTCCCCTCACCATGAGACCTACCTGCTCCTCCGCTGCATGCTTCTGCTGCAGGCTTTCATGCCCGACAGGCAGCTACGCTGTCACAAATGTAGTGTGTACAAATCCTTTCTCATTTGTAAGTAAAAAAGCATCTGTGAAAACTGAATATTTCTTGCAGTACTTCCATGGATTAGTATCAACCCCCTCAATTGCCATTGTCCTCTTGCCTTGCTTTCATATTGGCGAGTTTCAGAATCTTGAGAAACCTGTGGATGTGACATAAATTTAGGTTTGTTGAAATATTTTTCCGATTGAGTAATTAGCAGATCAAGCAACTGACCTCTCCTGAGGGGATTGTATATGTTGTGTTTCTCCTTCTTTAACCCAAACACACCAACTACACGAGGAGGATTGGTAACTAAAATAAGTGGGTTCTTTATTTGAAGATATGAAACTATGTACAACAACAACTGGGAGGTTCACTGGTCTCTCTGACTGCTCCTAACTTCTGCCCGATGATTACATGAGTATATACATCATATCCTGTTTGGTGATAGACAGCAGTTTTAGACACGCCTCATAAAGGTATATGACAAAAGTATGCAACCTGTCGACGCAGTCCAGTTCAATGCAGAAGTCAGCCAGTTGGAGCTGGCTTCCCTACCTGCATTTTTGTTGCTTTTAACCCCGACCTGTACCCAAACCCATGCGCTTCTCCAAGTTAAATCTTCCCCCCTCTTCCCCTCTATCTTGCCTTCACTCTCTCCTTATTCTTACTTTTCTGTCAATCAGAGGGGATCAAGATTCATTTCAGTACACAAAGATAATAACTATAAATAAGCAGCATAATACTGAAACCATAAAAAGAATTACACTCCCACACACTACTTTCTTTTAATTAAAGGGTGTTATCTGATTGTTGTGTCTCTACATGCAGGCACTTTCTTTGTTTGGAATCAGGAAATGAAAAGCCTTCTTACATTCTGAGCCCCTCTTTATTTGAAGGATTCACTTCTAACTGAAGCAGTTCTGCAATATGATCCTGTCAAATCACTGGGATAATTGTGGTCGTCACTGACATCGACTGAGTTGCACCGATTAAGCATCAAGCTTGGGACTTTCACAATGTGTATAGGATGCTTAAAACTTTTGAAATAAAGGAGACATTACAGAAGTGTTAAACTGAAATGTCTGTAATTTTACTAAGTTTATAAAACAAGAAATACATCATTAATACATTACACCATCACGCTACCAATTTTGTTCTTGCATTAAAATTTATCTTGGAGAAATAAAATCAGTAAAAATGTATAAAACATATCACAGTAGCTCAAGTTATTGTTGTAGATGTAACAATTACTGCAGTGCCAGTTGAGGTGGATTGAGAAGAATAGCAAGAAAGTTTCCCAAAAACCAAATCAACATTCTTAACAAATACAAAAGCAAATTAAATACCGTGGATGCTGGAAATCTGAAACAAAAGCAGAAAATGCTGGAAGTACTATAGGTCAGGCAGCATCTGTGGAGGGAAAAGCAGGGTTAACTTTTCAGGTCAATGACTGACCTGCTGAGTATTTCCAGCATTTTCTACTCTTAACAAATACTTCCTCAACTACATGGCTATTTTGAGTGGAATGGTGTACAGATGGCAGTTACATGATGGTGAAGAGTGGGCTATGAAACAAAACCTGGAGAACAGAGTGAACTGGATGAGTTGATCAATTTGTTCCCATTCCTACATCCATATGACATTGCTGTTCTTAGCTTTTAAACATGCCAAGGCTTGTTCACAATTGATAAGACTGTATCCTCGCATCACTTTACAAACCCATAGCTCTTCCTCTCTTCATGGAAGCCAGTTTCCACATCAGAACTTCCCATCTTGGAATGTTTGCATTGTTTGCCAACTAACTAGAAAACTCTGAAGGCAACAAGATTGGTATATGGCAGTGGTTGAGATCATAGTTCAAATTCTAATGTCTGTCTTGCTGATGAACTATTCAGAATTAATGCCTCCACATAATTAGGCACGGAAGTAATTGGAATTCTGTCTCAAAACACAAACTTTGGTTGCCCAGCGTCATATTTTTGGAAACTGTCATGCAGACCCCCACCTGCCAAGAATGAGGCATATTAATTTTGCCACATGGACATTAAATTTCAAATTGTTGCTGGGAAGAAGAGAAGGCCTGTTATAAGGGTTGCCAAACCTTGGCTGGAAAATATATATTTGCATATTAACAGACAGTGCTTGAAAAGGACAAAGGACAATTCCCTGACATACAATACACAAAGCCAAGACAGAGTCAGACCAGTTAGTCACATGACTAACCTGCTTGGCAACCTGGGAGTTTCTGAATTTAGAGTTTCAACTGAGAACCTGCAGAAAGCAGAATGTTCCTGGACTAAGAAGAACACACCTGGCTGGCTTGCCATAGCCTCTCCTGCCTATGTGCCTTCTCCCATCTCTTTCTCACCAGCTTCTGAATCCACTGAAGACACACGAACCCCACGAGAGAAAAGTCTCCAACAGCAAACAAGGTTTAAGAAGAATACTGGGCCCCAACGAAAAGCAAGATCTACCTACAATCAAGGACCCGACAGTGAGCTCGAAGACCTGCAACAAAAAACCTCCTCAGATATTGCCTCAAACTTTTCCATGCTATTTCTTCTGTTTTCTTTATAACTCTATCCGCATGTGTGTATCGTGTGTGCATGCTAGCTTGGGCGCAACGTGTATCCGTAGTCATTAACCGAATTAGAGTTTAAGTTTAATAAAATTTCACTTTTCTTCTTTAAACCTGAGAAAATCTGTTGTGTTGGTTTCTTTGCCTTATAATTGGAAAGTGGTGAATAAGGATTCACCAAGGGGGAGCTAAAAGCACGGTGTGTTTAAAATTAAACCCTGTTACAGTAAGACCAGGTGAAGGCTGAAAGGGAACCCTAGTACTCTTTCCCACCTGGTCGTAACAACACTCAAAATCTAGACTGACTAGAAAAAATGAGTCCGTTGGCATCCGCGATCTGCATTTTTTGTCAGTTTCATTACAACAACAATTATGTTTATATAGTTCCTTTAATGTAGTAAAAACCCCCAAGGTGCTTCACAGGAGCATTATAAAACATAAGATGCCACCGAGCCACATAAGGAGATATTAGGGCAGGTGACCAAAAGCTTAGTCAAAAAGATCATTTTTAAGGAGGAAAGTGAGGCAAAGAGGCAGAGCTGTGTAGGGGGGGGGGGGACTGCAGAGCTTAGGGCCTAGCCAACTGAAGGCACACCATCAATGGTGAAGAAATTAAAATCAGGGATGTTCAAAAGGCTAGAATTAGGTGAGGGCAGGTATCTTGGAGGATTGTGAGGCTGGAGGAGATTACAGAAATATGGAGGGGCCATGGAAGGATTTGAAAACCAAACAAAGATGAGAATTTTAAAATCAAGAAGTTGCTTGACCGGGGGCCAATGCAGGTCAGCCAGCACAGGAGTAATAGGTGAACAGACTTGGTGTAAGTTAGGGCACAGGCAGCAGAGTTTTGGATGACCTCAAATTTATGCAGGGGGTGGGTAGAATATGGGAAACTAGTTAGGAGTGCAGTGGAATAGTCTAGAAATAACAAAGGCTTGAATGAGGGTTTCAGCATGAAATGAGCTGAGGCAGGAGCAAAGTCAGGTGCTGTTACAGAGGTTGAAATAGGCAGTCTTAGTGATGACACAAATATGTGTCAGAAGCTCATCTCGGTGTCAAATATGACAGCAAGGTTGCGGATAGTCTGGTTTAGTTTCAGATAGTTGCCAGGGAGAGGGATGGAGTCGGTACTTCAGGAACGGCATTTGGAGTGGGAACCGAAGACAATGGCTTCAGCCTCCCCAATATTTAATCAGAGGAAATTTCGATTCATCCAGTACTAAATTCCGGATAAACAGATAATTTAGCAACTGTGGAGGAGTCGAGAGAGGTGGTGATAAGGTACAGCTGGATGTCATCATCATACATGTGAAAACTAACATGTTCTTTGGGATGATATCGCCAAGAGGCAGTTTGTAGATGAGAAATAGGACGGGGCCAAGGATAGATCCTTGGGGGAAACCAGAGGTAACAGTGTGGAAGCAGGAAGCGAACCCATTGCAAATGATACTCTGGCTAAGATTAGATAGATAAAAATGGAACCAGGCGAGTGTGGTCCCACCCAGCTGGACAACAGTAGAAAAGTGTTAGAGGAGGTCAACCGTGTCATAGGTTGTAGACAGGTCGAGAAGTTTGAGGAGGGATAGTTTAACTTTGTCACAGTAACAAAGGATGTCATTTGTGACTTTGATATGAGCCATTTCGGTAATGTGGCAGGGGAAGAAACCTGATTGGAGGGATTCAGACATGGAGTTCCAGGAAAGATGGCATGGATTTTGGAGGCGACAACATGTTCAAGGACTTTGGAGAGAAAGGGGAGATTGGAGATGGGGGTGACAGCTGCAAGAATGGTGGGGGTCAAATTTTTTTTGAGAGGGGTGATGACAGCAGATTTAAAGGAGAGAGGGGCAACACCTGAAGAGAGAGAACTGTTTACAATATCGGCAAATGTGGGGACTAGGAGGGGAAGTTGGATGGTCAGCAATTTAGTGGGGATCAGGTTCTAGTCTCCCCAACAAGAGAAAACATCTTCCTGGTATTCACCTATTAAGTCGCCTCTGGATTTGATATCTTTCAATAAGATCATCCCTCATTCTTCTAAACTCCAATGGGCAAAGGCCCAACTGTTCAACCTTTCTTCATGAGATAAGTCCTTCATCCCAGGAATGAGTTGAGTGAATCTTCTCTGAACTGCCTCTAATGCAATTATATCCTTTTTCAAATAAGAAGACCAAAACTGTACACAGTACTCCAGATGTGGTCTCGCCAAGGCCCCTTACAGCTGCAGTAAAACTTCCCAACTTTTATACCTGGAGGATATATATAGTGCTATCTATCTCTCCCAATACCCTGTGCACCATGGTACTCCTCTCGGGTATTTCCTCCTGGTTCCCACACCACTGTCAATTTAGTTTATTTATACCTGGACCTACGTGGAGGGAGTCAGGAGAGGCAGTAGACCTGCGAGGAACATACTACTGGGGAGCAGATAAAGCGAGAGCCAGGCTTGGGGACTTCACCTACCTGGAGGGAGTCGGAAGAGGCGACGGACCTGCAAGGAACATACAACCTCTATTCATTTATGGGATGTGGGCGTTGCTGGCTAGGCCAGCATTTATTGCCCATCCCTAATTGCCCTTGAGAAGCTGGTGGTGAGCTGCCTTCTTGAACTACTGCAGTCCACGTGGGGCAGGTGCACCCACAGTGCTGTTAAGGAGTTCCAGGATTTTGACCCAATGACAATGAAGGAATGGCGATATAGTTCCAAGTCAGGATGGTGTGTGGCTTGTAGGGGAACTTGCAGGTTGTGGTGTTCCCATGTATTTGCTGCTGTTGTCTTTCTAGGTGGTAGAGGTCACGTGTTTGGAAGGTGCTGTCTAAGGAGCCTTGCTGCATTGCCTTGCCCCCACTATAACACTTACCTTTTAAATGTGACCATCCCCCCACCCCCCAGACTGTCCAAAGTTTGAACTTCAACCCATCCCCTACACCCATTATGTGTATTTGACCCCGTTCCCCTCACCACTGCACTGAAAATCTTATCTCCTCCCCCCTCCCCACTCGCATCATGCCGCCTTTCCCTGGTCAGGACATGGAAGGTGTGGGAGTGCCGGTTGCCGCGCCGAAGATCACGGCGGGCCCTCAAGATTGCAGCTGAGTGTATTGTAATTTATTCATTCACTTGATTAACATATTTTAAGTAGTTTCCTGTTACCCAGCAGTGGTGGTGGGGCAGGGGGGTGGTGGCAGGGAGGTACACCACGGAGCCTGGAGCCTCGCCAGCACCGCCCACATCCCATAAATGAATTAAAAAAGGGCAATTAGATATCGTAATTGTTATTGGGGGTGGCAAACAGGCATAAGAAATATATTCATTTCATTTCATTTTGGGGGGATATTTCTTTAAAAATGTAAATATGCCGGCAGGGCTGGCTGCCCTTTAAAAATAGCGTCAGTGCCTGCGCACAGGCAGCTGATGGCATTACCGGGGACGGACAGCCTTCCTCCTCCTCGAGATTGGGAGTTGTGGAGGCGGGCCGCCCTGGCTATTTAATGAGCAACCGGGCTTGAGATCATGGAGGCTCTTTGGTGTACGGCCCATTTTGAGCTAGCCACCAAGATCAGTGGTGGGCTCTTAAAATATAGCCCTAGATGTTTTTCAGGCAGGAGGAATGTTTATAGTGGAGTTCCCCAGGGGTCAGTGTTGGGACCCTTGCTCTTCCTGATATATATTAATGACCTAGACCCTGGTGTACAGGGCATAATATCAAATTGGTGGATGATATGAAACTTGAAACAATTGTGAAGTGTGAATAGTGTGGAACTTCAAAATGACCTAGACAAGTTGGTGGAATGGGCGGACAACTGGTAGATGAAGTTCAATGCAGAGAACTGTGAAGTGATTCATTTTGGTAGGAAGAACATAGAGGGATAATATAACATAAAGAATACAACTCTAAAGGGGGTGCAGGAGCAGCGGGACCTTGGCGTATATATGCATGTCATTGATGGTGGCAGGACAGGTTGAGAGTGCAGTTAATAAAACATATAGTATCCTAGGCTTTATTAATAGGGGCATGGAGTACAAGAGCAAGGAGGTTATGTTGAACTTGTATAAGATGCTAGTTCACCCTCAGCTGCAGTACTGCATTCAGTTCCAGACGCCACACTTCAGGAAAGATGTGAGGGGATTGGAGAGAGTACAGAAAAGATTCACGAGAATGGTTCCAGGGATGAGGAACTTCAGTTATGAAGATAAATTGGAGAAGTTGGAACTGTTTTCCTTGGAGAAGGCTGACAGGAGATCTGATAGAGGGGTCTGGACAGAGTGGATAGGGAAAAACCGTTCCCATTCGTGAAAGCATCGAGAACAAAAGGGTACAGATGTAAAATGATTAGCAAAAGAAGCAAAAGCATGAGGAAAATCTTTATCATGCAGCGAGTGGTTAGGATCTAGAATGCACTATCTGAGAGGGTGGTGGAGGCTGGTTCAATCGAGGCATTCAAATGGGAATTAGACCGTTATCTGAAAAGCAAGAATGTTCAGGGTTATGGGGAGAAGGCAGGGCAATGGCATTAGGTGAATTGTTCATTCAGACAGCCGGTGCAGATACGATTAGCCAAATGGTCTCCTTCTGCGCTGTAACAATTCTGTGATTCTGAGATAGTCCATTCCATGTAATAAATACCAACATTCCATTTACGTTCCTAATCACTTGTTGTATCTGCATACTAACTTTTTGTGATTCAAGACACCCATATAAATGCCCAACCAAGATCCTCCCCAATTAAGAACTCAACCATGTCCATGAGGGAATTAAAATTTAAAATAAAGTTGGTAGTGCAGCAATGCCACTTCCTACATTCCTTCACTTCCTCCTCTCTTATGAATGGTCATATGTTTGTCAACAAGTGGAATGATAAAAATGCGAGCATTAATAGGCATTGTGTATTCATGGCTGTGATTGTGCTCTTCAGGATGGATTTTCGACTGCGTATCCGATTCCACACCAAGACTGACCCACCTGGTTCACTAATGTCCTTTAGGGAAGGAAATCTGCTATCCTTACCTGGTCTGGCCTACATGTGACTCCAGACGCACAACAATGTGGCTGACTCTTAAATGTCCTCTGCAATGGCCCAGCAAGCCACTCAGTTGGACCTAACCGCGATGAAGTCAATAAAACAGAATGAAACTGGACGGACCACCCGGCATCGACCTAGGCACGGGGAATGACAACGGCAAAGACAGCCCTGTTGACCCTGCAAAGTCCTCCTTACTAACATCTGGGGGCTTGTGCCAAAGTTGAGAGAGCTGTCCCACAGACTAGTCAAGCAACAGCCTGACATAGTCATACTCACAGAATCATACCTTAAAGACAATGTCCCAGACACTGCCATCACCATTCCTCGGGTATGTCCTGTCCCACCGGAAGGACAGACCCAGCACAGGTGGCAGCACAATGGTATACAGTCGGGAAGGAGTTGCCCTGGGAGTCCTCAACATTGATTCCAGACCTCATGAAGTCTCATGGCATCAAGTCAAACATGGGCAAGGAAACCTCCTGCTGATTACTACCAACTGCCCTCCCTCAGCTGATGACTCAGTACTCCTCCATGTTGATCACCACTTGGAGGAAGCACTGAGAGTGGCAAGGGCACAGAATGTACTCTGGATGGGATAC
Source organism: Heterodontus francisci (assembly GCF_036365525.1). NCBI lineage: Eukaryota > Metazoa > Chordata > Chondrichthyes > Heterodontiformes > Heterodontidae > Heterodontus > Heterodontus francisci. Next base: position 47,087,891 of record NC_090375.1, read on the forward strand.
TTCAATGTCCATCACCAAGAGTGGCTCAGTAGCACCACGACTGACCGAGCAGGCAGAGTCCTAAAGGACGTAGCTGCTAGACCAGGTATGCGACAGGTGGTGAAGGAACCAACAAGAGGGGAAAACATCCTTGACCTCGTCCTCACCAATCTGCCTACCGCAGATGCATCTGTCTATGACAGTATTGGTCGGAGTGACCACCGCACAGTCCTTGTGGAGATGAAGTCCCGCCTTCACATTGAGGATATCCTCCATCGTGTTGTGTGGCACTACCACCGTGCAAAATGGGATAGATTTCGAACAGATCTAGCAAGGTAAAACTGGGCATCCATGAGGCGATTTGGGCCATCAACAGGAGCAGAATTGTTTTCAACTACAAGCTGTAACCTCATGGCCCATATTCCCCACTCTACCGTTACATTCAAGCCAGGAGACCAAACCTGGTTCAATAAAATGTGCAGGAGGACATGCCAGGAACAACACCAAGCATACTTCAAAATGAGGTGTCAACCCGGTGAAGCTGCAACACAGGACTACTTGCGTGCCAAACTGCGTTAGCAGCTTATGACAGAGCTAAGCGATCCCATAACCAATAGATCAGATCTAAGTTCTGCAGTCCTGCAACATCCAGCCGTGAATTGTGGTGGACAATTAAACAACTAACTGGAGGATATGGCTCCACAAATATCCCCATCCTCAATGATGGGGGAGCCAAGCACATCAGTGCAAAAGATAAGGCTGAAGCATTTGCAACAATCTTCAGCTAGAAGTGCTGAGTTGATGATCCGGCTCGACCTCCTCCTGTAGTCTCCAGCATCACAGATGCCAGACTTCAGCCAATTCGATTCACTCCACATTATATCAAGAAATGACTGAAGGCACTGGATACTGCAATGGCTATGGGCCCTGACAATATGCAGGCAATAGTACTGAAGACCTGTGCTCCAGAACCTGCTGGGCCCCTAGCCAAGCTTTCCAATACAGCTACAACACTGCACCTACCCTGCAATGTGGAAAATTGCCCAGGTATGTCCTGTACACAAAAAGCAGGACAAGTCTAACCTGGCGAATTACCGCCCCATCAATCTACTCCCAATCATCAGTAAAGTGATGGAAGGTGTCATCGACAGTGCTATCAAGCGGCATTTGCTTAGCAATAACCTGCTCAGTGACGCTCAGTTTAGGTTCTGCCAGGGCCACACAGCTCCCGACCTCATTACAGCCTTGGTTCAAACATGGACAAAAGAACTGAACTCATGAGATGAGGTGAGAGTGACTGCCCTTGACATCAAAGCAACATTTGACTGAGTATGGCATCAAGTAGCCCTAGATAAACTGAAGTCAATGGGAATCAGGAGGAAAACTCTCCGCTAGTTAGAGACAAACCTAGTACAAAGGAAGATGGTTGTGCTTGTTGGAGGTCAATCATCTCAGCTCCATGACATCACTGCAGGAGTTCCTCAAGGTAGTGTCCTAGGCCTAACCATCTTCAGCTGCTTCATCAATGACCTTCCTTCATCATAAGGTCAGAAGTGGGGATGTTCGCTGATGTCTGCACAATGTTCAGCACCATTTGTGACTCCTCAGATACTGATGCAGCAAAACCTGGAGAATATCCAGGCTTGGGCTGATAGGTGGCAAGTAACATTCGCACCACACAAGTGCCAGGCAATGACCATCTCCAACAAGAGAGAATCTAGCCATCTCCCCTTGACATTCAATGGCATTACAATCGCTGAATCCCCCACTTTCAACATTCTGGGGGTTACCATTGACCAGAAACGGAACTGGATTAGCCACATAAATACTGTAGCTACAAGAGCAAGTCAGAGGCTAGGAATCCTGCGGCGAGTAACTCACCTCCTGACTCCCCAAAGCCTGTCCACCATCTACAAGGCACAAGTGTACAGGACTGTGATGGAATACCCTCCACTTTCCTGGATGGATGCAGCTCCAACAACACTCAAGAAGCTCGACACCATCCAGGACAAAGCAGACTGCTTTTTTGGCATCCCCATCCACAAACATTCACTCCGTCTACCACCGAAGCACAGTGGCAGCAGTGTGTACCATCTACAAGATGCACTGCAGCAATGCACAAAGGCTCCTTAGACAACACGTTCCAAACCTGTGACCTCTACCAACTAGAAGGACAAGGGCAGCAAATGCATGGGAACACCACCACCTGCAAGTTCCCCTCCAAGCCACACACCATCCTGACTTGGAACTATATCGCAGTTCCTTCACTGTCGCTGGGTCAAAATCCTGGAACTCCCTTCCTAACAGCACTTGGTGTACACAGGTGTACCTACCTCACTGAACTGCAGTGGTTCAAGAAGGCAGCTCACCACCACCTTCTCAAGGGCAATTAGGGATGGGCAATAAACACTGACCTTGCCAGTGACGCCCACATCCCATGAATGAATGAAATGCTAGCCTATTATTGATCCATGGAGGGCTCCGAGTGGGAATTCACAAATGGCCTGTCACTGGGCCTAAGAGAAATGTTTGTGGTGCTCAGAGATGACAGGAGCTGGAAACATATGGCCCTTGCAGAGGCTGAGGCCTATACAATGCCAGTTATTTGGGGAAAATGGAGGGAGAGGAGGTAACTACAAGACCTCTTCTTCCACTGAGATATTGGACCTTTTGCCACCACCCATATTGCGCCCAAGAAGAAATCACAAGGGATGGAAAGAGGAAAATCTGCTGGGACTCGAGCCTTATCCCACACCCCACCGCACCCCCCACCCCCTCCCCCACCTCACCAACTGTCAGCAGTCATGTGTGGCAGCAGTAACTAGTGATCACCATGGCGAAGGCAGGGGATTGAAAACCTTGGTTGAGGCAGAGAGGTGATGGTACCATCCAATTATGCTTTTTTCTTCCTGCACCATCCTGACCCATTTTGGACAGGATCGCAGAAGAGAATCCCAACCCCTCCCAGACAAGGAGAGATTCTGACCCATTTGTGCTCCCCAAAAGAGTGGAATTTCCTGCTGTCATTTATAATGTACTTTAACATTTGAAAAATGCTCACTTGGATGAGGTGCTGGAGGCAACTGATATTCTTGGAACAGTACTCAATTAGGATTCAGCACTTTAACTGGCAGTGGGGATGAAAATTAAAAGAGCACACACAATATAAAAAATTTAAAAGCATAAAAAAGCATTTATTTAACATTTTTAACATCCTCAGGCAGTCCCAAAGCAATTCACAACCAAGAAAGCACTTTTTCAGTTTAATCACTGTTATTTTACAGATTCGCATGTTTGTGCAAGGCAAGATCCCACACTGTTTTGTTGGTGAGATGAATGTTGATGCTGACGACTCCCTGCTCTTAGAATAATGACAAGGGATCTTTTACATTTACCTGAACAGGCAGAAGGGACCTCAGTTTAATCACCTCATGCAGAAAAAAGCAGGTAATTAAAGGATAATTCTCAGCCACATGGGAGGAGCAATTGCAAGTAACATAGTTGACTGTTTACAATGCATTTTTGTGCAATATATGAACTGCAGAACTTTTCTATGCCTTAAAGCTACTCTGCCAACAATTGCCATCCAGCATGCCCAGAGGACAAACTCTAGCTATTAAATTAGAGCATACAGTAGTGACAGCAGAAAAATCTCATGATACTAAATTAAAATCTTAATTATAAAGGAATCTCAATGACAAATTCAAGGGCCAGATTTCATACCAGAAATGAACTGGAAAGTTTTTTTCCTTAAAGCAAATGTGAGGAAATAAAATCCTGCTGTGGTTGGCATCCTGCCATCTACGAAAGATGATGAACATGCAGCAAACAAATCATTTAGATGGGGTGTTTTCTCTTGGTGCACCTTTGCTGATGGCTGTGAAGGTCATTCCTTGAGAGGTAGGTTCTGCCACAAGTGCTGCACATGAAGCTGCCAAGTGACACTGCAAGTAGTTGTTTTCAGCGTTGGTGCCTGGTGCCAAGCTGCTGTTGCTACTGGTCATCATGGTAGTGCATGCCAGTCCACAGGATATGTCGCCATTTCCATCTTTTGCCAGCAAGTGACACCCAAGTGGGATAGTCGATATTTAGGGCCTTCATGTCGCACTTGCAAGAATCCTTGAAGCGGAGCTTTTGACGCCCCACTGGTCATCTGGCCCGTTACTTCACCACACAGAAGTTCCTTGGGTAAGCGACTGTCTTCCATCATGTGGTCATGTCCAATCCACCGAAGCCACTTCTGTTTGATTAATGCCAACACACTTGGAAGCTCTGTCTTTGCAAGGATTTCCACATTTGTGATTTGTGTCCTAAGGGACAGGCTGTAGTAACCAGGATGGGGAAGGAAGCACCAGATTGGGCGGAAGAGGTGTGCCAAGCACACCGGAAGTGCGATGATACAAGAATTATGGACTAACTCTAAAGAGTTATGAAAAATGAACTTTGTCTATAAAAAAAATGAAAATTCACTTTGTGACAAATGATCCAAAATGACCACCAAAGAAAAAAAGGGGAGTGGCCTTTTGCATATTTAAACTGTCTGACAAAGACAAAGGACAAATCTTCAAAGCTAAAAGATGTTAATGGAACCATCCTCAACTATCCTAAAACATTCTAGAATGTCTTCTTTTAAAACAAAGGAGGTGTGAAGTCGCCACGTCCTGGGGCATTTTGCGACCACCATAGAGAGAAACCAGAGTGTCTCCTAACAGGAGGTGAGAGACAACAGCTTTTCCTTCGAAAAAGATACAGTGAGAGAGAGACAGAGAGACTCACCCAGGAGAGAAGCAATATCTAACAGCTTGCATCCCAGCCAGAAAGCACCTGCCCTGCTCCAGACTCCGACATCTGCAGTATACAGCAATGAGATCTAGAACAAGCCCACCATCTTCAATTGGAACCTTCAATCAAGAGAGAAATCTACAATCATATCACACCTGCATTCATCTAGAACTTGATTTTCAAGAGAATTCAACAGGTTTATCGTAACCTCCGCCCCCCCCCCAACTAAAAAAACACCTTTCTTTTCCCCTTCTCTATCTGTTTCTTGTGTATGTGTGAGTGCGCGCGTAAGTGAATGCGTGAGTGGATGCAGTTACGACAATTTCAGGATAAGGCATTTTGGTCAATAAACAATTGATTTTTCTGTTTTTTAAAACCTACAAGAAAACCTGTCGCTGTCTGGTTATTTAAAAAATGAAACACCAAGGGGCTAAACGCTAATACAAATACACTTGCTGCAATCAGGTGGGGAGCTGAACAGTGGGAACCACCCACGTCACACCACGTGTTCAAAACAGATGGTGGAGAGAGAGAGGCCATTGCAAGAGGATGAGCGGGAAGTAGAGCGAGAGTTCAGGGCATAGAGGGGATAAGAGAATCCATCGCAGGAGGAAGGGAAGCAAGAGATCAGGGCCAGGGCAGAAGAGAGGCCATTGCGGGCGGGGGAAGGCCAGAGAACGGGGCTGGAGCGGGAAAGGTCGTTGATTGAGTCGGGGGAGTGAGTGGTCACAGTCAGCCAAGGGTAGGTCAAAGACTTCCATAAAGGACCAGCGGGAGCACTCCTACTCCTTCTGCTCCACAGGGAGTGTTCTTATGCCAGCTGCTCCCACCTTCCTTTTACTGACAGATTTCCCAAAGCAATTGCACTGTAGGAGCCTCATTTAAATATGTTAACAAAGTATCTCTTATCTCGACAATATTTCATTTCCCAGATTTCTGCTCTCACCTCTTCCCCTCCCTCCCAGAACAACAATAGGATTCCCCCAGTCACCTTCCACCCCACAAGACTCCACATTCAATGAATCATCGTAGACATTTCCACCACCTCCAGCCTGCCATCACCTCCAAACATATCTCCACCCCCCACAACCGCCCCAGCAAATAAAAAGACCGTTCTCTCCGTGACACCCTGGTCCACACTTCAACCACACCCAGCACCCCTTCTCCTCTTTATACAGCAGCTTTCCATGCAAACGCAGGAGATGCAAAACCTTCCCTTTTACCTCCTCCCTTCTCACAGTCCAAGGCCTCAACACTCCTTCCAGGTGAAACAGCGATTTACTTATTCTTCTTCCAATTTAGTATACTTTACTCACTGCTCACGGATGCAGTCTCCTTGGCATTAGGAAGACCAATGCAGAGTGGGTGACCGCTTTGTGGAACACTTTTGTTCAGTCTGTAAGCATGACCCCCAGCTTCCAATCACCTATTATTATAATCACCTCGACCCACTGTGACCTCTCCGTCCTTGGTCTCCTACAGTGTTCCAATGAAGCTCAACGTAAGCTCAAGAAACAGCCCCTCATCTTCCGATTAGGCACTTTACAGCCTTCTGGACTCATCTATGAGTTCAAAAATTTCAGACTATAAACTCTGCTCCCATTTTTTTTCAGGCAGCAGCTGTTGGTCATCATTCTGTTATTTCCCATTTACAGCTCCTCTCGAGCCATTGTTTGATTCTTTATTTACCCCATTACCAGCTCATTTTGCCTTGCACCATTATCCCTTTTGTCATTTATTCTCTCCTGTCTTCCATCCTATCACAGATCTTACCATTTGTTCTTCTCCATCACCTCTTTACTTGCTTATTAACTGTTAAATCTCGAACTAGAATCATAGAATCATAGAATGATTACAGACATAGTCATACTCATGGAATCATACTTTACAGACAATGTCCCTGACACCAAGAGCACCATCTCTGGGTATGTCCTGTTCAACCGGCAGGACAGACCCACCAGAGGTGGCGGCGGAACAGTGGTATACAGTCAGGAGGGAGTTGCCCTGGGAGTCCTCAACATTGACTCTGGATCCCATGATGTCTCATGGCAGCAGGTCAAACATGGGTAAGGAAACCTCCTGCTGATTACCACCTATGCCACTCCCCCTCGGAAGATGAATCAGTGCTTACCAATGTTGAGCACCAATTGGAAGAAGCACTAGGGGTAGCAAGGGCACAGAATGTACTCTGGGTGCGATACTTCAATGTCAATCACCAAGAGTGATTCGGTAGCACCATTACTGACCAAGCTGGCCGAGTCTAAGGACACAGCTGCTAGACTGGGTCTGCGACAGGTAGTAAGGGAACCAATAAGCAGGAAAACCAACTTGACCTCGTCCTCATCAATCTACCTGTTGCAGATGCATCTGTCCATGACAATAATGGTAGGAGTGACCATCGCACAGTCCTTGTGGAGATGAAGTCCCATCTTCACATTGAGGTTACCCACCATCGTGTTGTGTGGCATTACCACCGTACTAAATAGGATAGATTTCGAACAGATCTAGCAACTCAAAACTGGGCATCCATAAGGCGCCGTGGGCCATCAGCAGAAGCAGAATTGTATTCAACCACAATCTGTAACCTCATGGCCCGGCATTTCCTCCACTCTATCATTACCATCAAGCCGGGCGACCAACCCTGGTTCAATGAAGAGTGCAAGAGAGCATGCCAGAAGCAGCACCAGGCATACCTAAAAATGAGGCGTCAGACTGATGAAGCTACAACACAGGACTACTTGCATTCCAAACAGCGGAAGCAGCGTACAATAAACAGAGCTAAGCGATCCCACAACCAATGAATCAGATCTAAGTTCTTCAGTCCTGCCACATCCAGAAGTGAATGGTGGTGGACAATTAAACAATTAACAAGAGGAGAAGGCTCCACAAACATCCCCATCCTCAACGATGGGGGAGCCCAGCACATCAGTGCAAAAGACAAGGCTGAAGCATTTGCAATAATCTTCAGCCAGAAGTGCCGAGTAGATGATCCATCTTCGCCTCCTCCTGAGGTCCCTAGCATCACAGATGCCAGTCTTCAGCCAAGCCGATTCACTCCACGTGATATCAAGAAACAGCTGATGGCACTGGATACTTCAAAGTCTATGGACTCTGACAATATTCTGGCAATAGTACTGAAGACTTGTACTCTAGAACTAGCCGCACCCTTAGCCAAGCTGTTCCAGTACAGCTACAACACTGACATTTACCTGACAATGTGGAAAATTGCCCAAGTGTGTCTTGTACACTAAAAGCAGGACAAATCCAACCCAGCCAATTACTGCCCTATCAGCCTACTCTCTATCATCATTAAAGTGATGGAAGGGATCATCGACAGTGCTATCAAGCAGCACTTGCTCAGCAATAACCTGCTCACTGACACTCAGTTTGGGTTCCACCAGGGTCACTCAGCCTTGGTTCAAGCATGGACATTTGACCGAATATGGCATCAAGGAGCCCCAGCAAAACTGGAATCAATGGGAATCGGGGGGAAACTCTCCACTGGTTGGAGTCATACTTAGCACAAAGGAAGATGGTTGTGATTGTTGGAGGTCAATCATCTCAGTCCCAGGGCATCATTGTAGGAGTTCCTCAGGGTAGTGTCCTAGGCTCAACCATCTTCAGCTGCTTCATCAATGACCTTCCCGCCATCATAAAGTCAGAAGTGGTTTCGGTGACTGCAGCTTTGATAGTAACAGAGGTGCAAGAGCGAGCTTACAGCTGCGAAGTCAATTTCAGTGTAAGTTTAAAAGTGAATTCCCTTTTGTTTTCGGAGGACCAGGGGACTGCTGGGTAAGTAAAAACTATATATTTGGGTGGTTTAAAATCTCTTTCTTTTAGTTTCGGTGACTGCAGCTTTGATAGTAACGGAGGTGCGGGAGCGGGCTTACAGCTGCGAAGTCAATGTCAGTGTAAGTTTAAAAGTGAATTCCCTTTTGTTTTCGGAGGACCAGGGGACTGCTGGGTAAGTAGAAACTATATATTTGGGTGGTTTAAAATCTCTTTCTTTTAGTTTCGGTGACTGCAGCTTTGATAGTAACGGAGGTGTGGGAGCGGGCTTACAGCTGGGAAGTCAATTTCAGTGTAAGTTTAAAAGTGAATTCCCTTTTGTTTTCGGAGGACCAGGGGACTGCTGGGTAAGTAGAAACTATATATTTGGGTGGTGGCTGTACCCGAGACACTACATGTGTAGTGTCTCCCACCCACCCTCCTCCTCTAACCAAAAAAAAGGACTCTGGTGTGTTGATAAGGTAAGCTTTTTATTTAAGAAGTTCTGTCCGTTGGATTGCTAACCTAACAAGTTTTGACTTTTTGTTTTTGGTTTTTCAGTAGATTTGTTGGGAATTTAGAATAGTGGGAATGGAGGTTAAGGCAGTTGTATGTTCCTCCTGCAGAATGTGGGAGGTAAGGGTCGACAAGAGTGTCCCTGCTGACTGCATCTGCGGGAAGTGCACCCAACTCCAGCTCCTCGAGAACCGCGTAAGGGAACTGGAGCTGGAGCTGGATGAACTTCGGATCATTCGGGAGGCGGAGGAGGTTATTGAGAGGAGTTACGGGGAGGTAGTCACACCTCAGGTAAAAGAAGTAGGTAGATGGGTTACCGTCAGGGGAAGGAGAGGGAACCAGCAGGCAGTGCAGGGATCCCCTGTGGCCGTTTCCCTCAACAACAGGTATACCGTTTTGGATACTGTTGCGGGGGACGACTTACCAGGGGTAAGCAATGGGGTACAGGTATCTGGCACAGAGTCTGTCCCTGTTGCTCAGAAGGGAAGGGGGAAGAGGTGCAGAACATTAGTCATTGGGGACTCCATAGTTAGGGGAACAGATAGGAGGTTCTGTGGGAACGAGAGAGACTCACGGTTGGTATGTTGCCTCCCAGGTGCCAGGGTTCATGATGTCTCGGATCGTGTTTTTGCGATCCTTAAGGGGGAGGGGGAGCAGCCCCAAGTCGTGGTCCACATAGGCACCAACGACATAGGTAGGAAGAGAGATGGGGATTTAAGACAGAAATTCAGGGAGCTAGAGTGGAAGCTTAGAGCGAGAACAAACAGAGTTGTTATCTCTGGGTTGTTGCCCGTGCCACGTGATAGCGAAGCGAGGAATAGGGAGAGAGAGGAGTTGAACACGTGGCTGCAGGGATGGTGCAGGAGGGAGGGTTTTGGTTTCCTGGATAATTGGGGCTCTTTCTGGGGTAGGTGGGACCTCTACAAACAGGATGGTCTTCACCTGAACCAGAGGGGTACCAATATCCTGGGGGGGAGATTTGCTAGTGCTCTTCGGGGGGGTTTAAACTAATTCAGCAGGGGAATGGGAACCTAAATTGTAGTGCCAGTGTACAGGATGTTGAGAGTAGTGAGGTCAGGGATATGGTTACAAGGACGCAAGAGGGCACTGGCAAGCAAGAACCTGGTTTAAAGTGTGTCTACTTCAACGCCAGGAGCATCCGGAATAAGGTGGGTGAGCTTGCAGCATGGGTTGGTACCTGGGATCTCGATGTAGTGGCCATTTCGGAGACATGGGTAGAGCAGGGGCAGGAATGGATGTTGCAGGTTCCGGGATTTAGATGTTTCAGTAAGAACAGAGAAGATGGTAAAAGAGGGGGGGGTGTGGCATTGTTAATCAAGGAGAGTATTACAGCGACAGAAAGGACGTTTGAGGACTCGTCTACTGAGGTAGTATGGGCCGAGGTTAGAAACAGGAGAGGTGAGGTTACCCTGTTGGGAGTCTTTTATAGACCTCCAAATAGTTCCAGAGATGTAGAGGAAAGGATAGCGAAGATGATTCTCGACAGGGGCGAGAGTAACAGGGTAGTTGTTATGGGGGACTTTAACTTTCCAAATAGCGACTGCAAATACTATAGTTCGAGTAATTTAGATGGGTCAGTTTTTGTCCAGTGTGTGCAGGAGGGTTTTCTGACACAGTATGTAGACAGGCCAACTAGGGGCGATGCCACATTGGATTTGGTACTGGGAAATGAACCCGGCCAGGTGTTAGATTTAGATGTAGGTGAGCACTTTGGTGATAGTGATCACAATTCGGTTAGGTTTACCTTAGCGATGGGCAGGGACAGGTATATACCGCAGGGCAAAAATTATAGCTGGGGGAAAGGAAATTATGATGCGATTAGGCAAGATTTAGGATGCGTAGGATGGGGAAGGAAACTGCAGGGGATGGGAACAATCGAAATGTGGAGCTTATTCAAGGAGCAGCTACTGCGTGTCCTTGATAAGTATGTACCTGTCAGGCAGGGAGGAAGTTGTCGAGCGAGGGAGCCGTGGTTTACTAAAGAAGTTGAAGAGCTTGTCAAGAGGAAGAAGAAGGCTTATGTTAGGATGAGACGTGAAGGCTCAGTTAGGGCGCTTGAGAGCTACAAGCTAGCCAGGAAGGATCTAAAGGGAGAGCTAAGAAGAGCAAGGAGAGGACACGAGAAGTCATTGGCGGATAGGATCAGGGAAAACCCTAAGGCTTTCTATAGGTATATCAGGAATAAAAGAATGACTGGAGTTAGATTAGGGCCAATCAAGGATAGTAGTGGGAAGTTGTGTGTGGAATCAGAGGAGATAGGGGAAGTGTTAAATGAATATTTTGCGTCAGTATTTACAGTAGAGAAAGAAAATGTTGTTGAGGAGAATACTTAGATTCAGGCTACTAGGCTAGATGGGATTGAGGTTCACAAGGAGGAGGTGTTAGCAATTTTGGAAAGTGTGAAAATAGATAAGTCCCCTGGGCCAGATGGGATTTACCCTAGGATTCTCTGGGAAGCTAGGGAGGAGATTGCAGAGCCTTTGTCCTTGATCTTTATGTCATCATTGTCGACAGGAATAGTGCCGGAAGACTGGAGGATAGCAAATGTTGTCCCCTTGTTCAAGAAGGGGAGTAGAGACAGCCCTGGTAATTATAGACCTGTGAGCCTTACTTCGGTTGTGGGTAAAATGTTGGAAAAGGTTATAAGAGACAGGATTTATAATCATCTTGAAAAGAATAAGTTCATTAGCGATAGTCAGCACGGTTTTGTGACGGGTAGGTCGTGCCTCACAAACCTTATTGAGTTTTTCGAGAAGGTGACCAAACAGGTGGATGAGGGTAAAGCAGTGGATGTGGTGTATATGGATTTCAGTAAGGCGTTTGATAAGGTTCCCCACGGTAGGCTATTGCAGAAAATACGGAAGTATGGGGTTGAAGGTGATTTAGAGCTTTGGATCAGAAATTGGCTAGCTGAAAGAAGACAGAGGGTGGTGGTTGATGGCAAATGTTCATCCTGGAGTTTAGTTACTAGTGGTGTACCGCAAGGATCTGTTTTGGGGCCACTGCTGTTTGTCATTTTTATAAATGACCTGGAAGAGGGTGTAGAAGGGTGGGTTAGTAAATTTGCAGATGACACGAAGGTCGGTGGAGTTGTGGATAGTGCCGAAGGATGTTGTAGGGTACAGAGGGACATAGATAGGCTGCAGAGCTGGGCTGAGAGATGGCAAATAGAGTTTAATGCGGAAAAGTGCGAGGTGATTCACTTTGGAAGGAGTAACAGGAATGCAGAGTACTGGGCTAATGGGAAGATTCTTGGTAGTGTAGATGAACAGAGAGATCTTGGTGTCCAGGTGCATAAATCCCTGAAAGTTGCTACCCAGGTTAATAGGGCTGTTAAGAAGGCATATGGTGTGTTAGCTTTTATTAGTAGGGGGATCGAGTTTCGGAGCCACAAGGTCATGCTGCAGCTGTACAGAACTCTGGTGCGGCCGCACCTGGAGTATTGCGTGCAGTTCTGGTCACCGCATTATAGGAAGGATGTGGAAGCTATGGAAAGGGTGCAGAGGAGATTTACTAGGATGTTGCCTGGTATGGAGGGAAGGTCTTATGAGGAACGGCTGAGGGACTTGAGGTTGTTTTCGTTGGAGAGAAGGAGGAGGAGAGGTGACTTAATAGAGACATATAAGATAATCAGAGGGTTAGATAGGGTGGATAGTGAGCGTCTTTTTCCTCGGATGGTGATGGCAAACACGAGGGGACATAGCTTCAAGTTGAGGGGTGATAGATATAGGACAGATGTGCTATATACTCAGAGAGTAGTAAGGGCGTGGAACGTCCTGCCTGCAGCAGTAGTAGATTCGCCAACTTTAAGGGCATTTAAGTGGTCATTGGATAGACATATGGATGAAAATGGAATAGTGTAGGTCAGATGGTTTCACAGGTCGGCGCAACATCGAGGGCCGAAGGGCCTGTACTGCACTGTAATGTTCTAATGGGGATGTTCACTGATGATTGCACAATGTTCAGCATCATTCGCAACTCCTCAGATAATGAAGCAGCCTGTGTACAGATGCAACAAGACCTGGACAACATCCAGGCTTGGGCTGATAAGTGGCAAGTAACATTCGCGCCACACAAGTGCCAGGCAATGACCATCTCAAACAAGAGAGAATCTAACCATATTCCCTTGACATGCAATGCCATTGCCATCACTGAATCCCCCACTATCAAGATACCATTGATCAGAAACTGAATTGGACCAGCCACATAAATACTGTGGCTACAAGAGCAGGTCAGAGGCTGGGAATTCTGCAGCAAGTAACTCACTTCCTGATTCCCCAATCCCTGTCCACCATCTACAAGGCACAAGTCAAGAGTGTGATGGAAAACTCCCCACTTGCCTGGATGGGTGCAGCTCCAACAACGCTCAAGAAGCTTGACACCATCCAGGACAAAGCAGCCCGCTTGATTGGCACCCCATCCACCAAATTCAACATTCACTCCCTTCAACACTGATGCACAGTGACAGTAATGTGTACCATCTACAAGATGCACTGCAGCAACTTACCAAGGCTCCTTCAACAGCACCTGCCAAGCCCTGACCTCTACCATCTAGAAAGACAAAGGCAACAAATGCATGGGAACACTACCTGCAAGTTCCCCTCCAAGCCACACACCATCCTGACTTGGAACTAGATGACTGTTCCTTCATAGTTGCTGGGTCAAAATCCTGGAACTCCCTTCCTAACAGCACTGTGGGCATACCTACACCCTTAGGACTGCAGCAGTTCAAGAAGGCAGCTCACCACCACCTTCTCAAGGGCAATTAGGAATGAGCAATAAATGCTTGCCTAGCCAGCAATGCCCACATCCCACAAGTGAATAAAAAAAGCACAGGAGGAAGCCATTCGGCCCTTTGTGTACATGCCAGCTCTCTAGCAAAGCAACTCCCCAGCCCTTTCCTGTAGCCCAAATTTTTTTCTCTTCAGATAATTTAATATACAAAATTATGGGGGGCATAGATAGGGTTGATAGGGAGAAACTTTTTCCCTTAGTGGAAGTGTCAATAACCAGGGGGCGTAGATTTAATGTAAGGGGCAGGAGGTTTACAGGGGATTTGAGGAAAAGTTTTTTCACCCAGAGGGTGGTTGGAATCTGGAATACACTGCCTGAAGGGGTGGTAAAGGCAGGAACCCTCACAACATTTAAGAAGTATTTAGATGAGCACTTGAAACGCCATAGCATACAAGGCTACGGGCCAAGTGCTGGAAAATGGGATTAGGATAGATAGACTGGATGGCCGCCTCGGACACGATGGGCTGAAGGGCCTGTTTCTGTGCTGCATAACTCTATCACTCTATAATTATACAATGCCTTTCTGAGTGCCAGCTGTGGCTCAGTTGATAGTACTCTTATCTTTACGTTATAAGGTTTTGGGTTCAAGGCACAAAAATCTCCAGTGCAGGATTGAGGAGGTGCTGTTTTTGGATGAGATGTTGAACCGAGGCAACATCTATGTGCTTGGGTGATGTAAAAGATCACATGACACCATTTTGAAAAAGAACAAGGGGGCTATCCCCTGTGTCCTGGCCAATATTTATTCTTCAATCAACATCACACTAAACAGATTATCTGGTCATTATCACATTGCAGTTTGTGGGACACTGCTATCCAGCAATATCTGTTTTTATTTGAGATACCCAGAATCCACAGTATTTTGCTTTCAGTAATAGTAAATCAATGTTTATGAAGTGCTTAGAATATCCTGAGCACAGAGTTAAAGGCTATCTTTTACAAATTAAATTTTTGGTTTCTCAAATTCCCCTAACATCCATGAAATTAATTCAATTATCCTCTGAGTAAACAATTTATTTTCGAAAATCCACTTTTCACAAACTTAAATGTATACTCTCTTGTCCTAATAAACTTATGTATTCCAATATATGCCTTCCTGGTTGTCAGGGCCATCCAGTAGTTTGCTCAAGCAGCTGTTTATGATGTGTGTGCCTAGATAATGAATGTCGACATTCTATTCAATCATTGGTGGGTGAAGGGTGGGGAAATGGGGCGATGCGGGGAAATCACACCCAAGCCCAAACCTCTCCTTACTTGAAACATAATTTCAGCAAGTGTCACGGGATGCCAATCATGAAAACTAAAACCCCCTCCACCCCCACCAAAATCCAGAGGTGCTGAAGCTCATTGTAATACTCATTGCAGCAGCTTATTCGGGAGCAGAGAGTGCGAGCGAGTGAGCAGCTGGGAAGGTCAGTTTCACCTTAAACTTAATTTCCTTTTGTTTTTGGCGGACCAAGGGACTGCTGGGTAAGTAAAACCCTATATATTTGGGCCGTTTAAAGTAACTTGCCTTTCATTGCAGCAGCTTATTCGGGAGCAGAGAGTGCGAGCGAGTGAGCAGCTGGGAAGGTCAGTTTCACCTTAAACTTAATTTCCTTTTGTTTTTGGCGGACCAAGGGACTGCTGGGTAAGTAAAACCCTATATATTTGGGCCGTTTAAAATAACTTGCCTTTCATTGCAGCAGCTTATTCGGGAGCAGAGAGTGCGAGCGAGTGAGCAGCTGGGAAGGTCAGTCTCAGCTTAAACTTAATTTCCTTTTGTTTTCGGCGGACCAAGGGGCTGCTGGGTAAGTAAAACCCTATATATTTGGGCCATTTCTGAACCCGAGACACTACACGGGTAGTGTCTCCCACCCGCCCTCCTCCTCTAACCAAAAAAAAAAGGACTCGGTGGTGTGTAGATAAGGTAAGGCTTTTTCTACTTTGTTTTTTATCGTGTGATTGGTAAAAACTTTTCGTTCCTTTTTGATTTATCTAAGTTCCACACTAAGTTAAGCTTAAGATTAAAAATGGCAGGAGATCTCAGACCCGTGTTATGCTCCTCTTGCTCAATGTGGGAGTCAGGGACACGGCTGATGTCCCTGACTCCTTCACGTGCAGGAAGTGTGTCCAGCTGCAGCTCTTGTTAGACCGCATGACGGCTCTGGAGCTGCGGATGGACTCACTTTGGAGCATCCGCGATGCTGAGGAGGTCGTGGATAGCACGTTTAGCGAATTGGTCACACCGCAGATTAGGATTGCTGAGGGAGAAAGGGAATGGGTGACCAAAAAGCAGAGAAAGAGCAGGAAGGCAGCGCAGGTGTCCCCTGCGGTCATCTCCCTCCACAACAGATATACCGTTTTGGATACTGTTGAGGGAGATGGCTCACCAGGGGAAGGCAGCAGTAGCCAGGTTCATGGCACCGTGGCTGGCTCTGCTGTTCAGAAGGGCGGGAAAAAGAGTGGAAGGGCTATAGTCATAGGGGATTCGATTGTAAGGGGAGTAGATAGGCGGTTCTGTGGTCGAAAACGAGACTCCCGAATGGTATGCTGCCTCCCAGGTGCACGGATCAGGGATGTCTCAGATCGGCTGCAGGACATTCTGAAGGGGGAGGGTGAACAGCCAGTTGTCGTTGTGCACATAGGCACCAATGATATAGGTAAAAAAACGGGATGAGGTCCTACAAGCAGAATTTAGGGAGTTAGGAGCCAAGTTAAAAAGTAGGACCTCAGAGGTAGTAATCTCAGGATTGCTACCAGTGCCACGTGATAGTCAGAGTAGATATGAAAGAATAGTCAGGATGAATGCGTGGCTTGAGAGATGGTGCAGGAGGGAGGGGTTCAGATTTTTGGGACATTGGAACCGGTTCTGGGGGAGGTGGGACTATTACAAATTGGATGGTCTACACCTGGGCCGACTGGAACCAATGTCCTTGGGGGTGCTTTTGCTAACGCTGTTGGGGAGGGTTTAAACTAATGTGGCAGGGGGATGGAACCAAATGAGGTCAGTGGACAGTAAGGAGGTAGTAACTAAAGCCTGTAAGGAACTAGATAATGAAGTCAGCGTGACTAAGGGAAAGAGTAGGCAGGGAGCAGATGATGAAAGCAAAGGGACTGGTGGTCTGAGGTGCATTTGTTTTAATGCAAGAAGTGTAGTAGGTAAGGCAGATGAACTTAGGGCTTGGATTAGTACCTGGGAGTATGATGTTATTGCTATTACTGAGACTTGGTTGAGGGATGGGCATGATTGGCAACTAAATATCCCAGGATACCGATGCTTCAGGCGGGATAGAGAGGGAGGTAAAAGGGGTGGAGGAGTTGCATTACTGGTCAAAGAGGATATCACAGCTGTGCTGAAGGAAGGCACTATAGAGGACTCGAGCTGTGAGGCAATATGGGCAGAACTCAGAAATAGGAAGGGTGTGGTAACAATGTTGGGGCTGTACGACAGGCCTCCCAACAGCTAGCGTGAGATAGAGGTACAAATATGTAAACAGATTATGGAAAGATGTAGGAGCAACAGGGTGGTGGTGATAGGAGATTTTAATTTTCCCAACATTGACTGGGATTCACTTAGTGTTGGATGTCTAGATGGAGCAGAATTTGTAAGGAGCATCCAGGAGGGTTTTCTAGAGCAGTATGTAAATAGTCCAACTCGGGAAGGGGCCATACTGGACCTGGTGTTGGGGAATGAGCCCGGCCAGGTGGTTGAAGTTTCAGTAGGGGACTACTTTGGGAATAATGATCACAATTCCGTAAGTTTTAGAATACTCATGGACAAAGACGAGAGTGGTCCTAAAGGAAGAGTGCTAAATTGGGGGAAGGCCAACTATACCAAAATTCGGCAGGAGCTGGGGAATGTAGATTGGGAGCAGCTGTTTGAAGGTAAATCCACATGTGATATGTGGGAGGCTTTTAAAGAGAGGTTGATTAGCGTGCAGGAGAGACATGTTCCTGTGAAAATGAGGGATAGAAATGGCAAGATTAGGGAACCATGGATGACAGGTGAAATTGTGAGACTAGCTAAGAGGAAAAAGGAAGCACACATAAGGTCTAGGCGGCTGAAGAAAGACGAAGCTTTGAAAGAATATCGGGATTGTAAGCGCAATCTGAAATGAGGAATTAAGAGGGCTAAAAGGGGTCATGAAATATCTTTAGCAAACAGGGTTAAGGAAAATCTCAAAGCCTTTTATTCATATATAAGGAGCAAGAGGGTAACTAGAGAAAGGATTGGCCCACTCAAGGACAAAGGAGGAAAGTTATGCGTGGAGTCAGAGAAAATGGGTGAGATTCTAAACGAGTACTTTGCATTGGTATTCACCGAGGAGAGGGACATGACGGATGTTGAGGTTAGGGACAGATGTTTGATTACTCTCGGTCAAGACGGCATAAGGAGGGAGGAAGTGTTGGGTATTCTAAAAGGCATTAAGGTGGACAAGACCCCAGGTCCGGATGGGATCTATCCCAGGTTACTGTGGGAAGCGAGAGAGGAAATAGCTGGGGCCTTAACAGATATGTTTGCAACATCCTTAAACACGGGTGAGGTCCCGGAGGACTGGAGAATTGCTAATGTTGTCCCCTTGTTTAAGAAGGATAGCAGGGATAATCCAGGTAATTATAGACCGGTGAGCCTGACATCAGTGGTCGGGAAGCTGCTGGAGAAGATACTGAGGGATAGGATCTATTCCCATTAGGAATAAAATGGGCTTATCAGTGATAGGCAACATGGTTTTGTGCAGGGAAGGTCATGTCTTACCAACTTAATAGAATTCTTTGAGGAAGTGACAACGTTGATTGATGAGGGAAGGGCTGTAGATGTCATATACATGGACTTCAGTAAGGCGTTTGATAAGGTTCCCCATGGTAGGCTGATGGAGAAAGTGAAGGCGCATGGGGTCCAAGGTGTACTAGCTAGATGGATAAAGAACTGGCTGGGCAACAGGAGACAGAGAGTAGCAGTGGAAGGGAGTTTCTCAAAATGGAGACGTGTAACCAGTGGTGTTCCACAGGGATCCACTGTTGTTTGTGATATACATAAATGATTTGGAGGAAAGTATAGGTGGTCTGATTAGCAAGTTTGCAGACGACACTAAGATTTGTGGAGTAGCAGATAGTGAAGGGGACTGTCAGAGAATACAGCAGAATATAGATAGATTGGAGAGTTGGGCAGAGAAATGGCAGATGGAGTTCAATCAGGGCAAAT
Source organism: Heterodontus francisci (assembly GCF_036365525.1). Lineage (NCBI taxonomy): Eukaryota > Metazoa > Chordata > Chondrichthyes > Heterodontiformes > Heterodontidae > Heterodontus > Heterodontus francisci. The sequence continues at coordinate 47,106,936 of NC_090375.1, forward strand.
GCAAGGTGATGCATTTTGGAACATCCAATTCAAGAGTGAACTATACAGTAAATGGAAAAGTCCTGGGGAAAATTGATGTACAGAGAGATTTGGGTGTTCAGTTCCATTGTTCCCTGAAGGTGGCAACGCAGGTCAATAGAGTGGTCAAGAAGGCATACGGTATGCTTTCCTTCATCGGACGGGGTATTGAGTACAAGAGTTGGCAGGTCATGTTACAGTTGTATAGGACTTTGGTTCGGCCACATTTGGAATACTGCGTGCAGTTCTGGTCGCCACATTACCAAAAGGATGTGGATGCTTTGGAGAGGGTGCAGAGGATGTTCACCAGGATGTTGCCTGGTATGGAGGGTGCTAGCTATGAAGAGAGGTTGAGTGGATTAGGATTATTTTCATTAGAAAGACGGAGGTTGAGGGGGGACCTGATTGAGGTGTACAAAATCATGAGAGGTATAGACAGGTTGGATAGCAAGAAGCTTTTTCCCAGAGTGGGGGATTCAATTACTAGGGGACACGATTTCAAAGTGAAAGGGGAAAAGTTTAGGGGGGATATGCGTGGAAAGTTCTTTACGCAGAGGGTGGTGGGTGCCTGGAACGCGTTGCCAGTGGAGGTGGTAGACGCGGGCACGATAGCGTCTTTTAAGATGTATCTAGACAGATACATGAATGGGCAGGAAGTAAAGAGATACAGACCCTTAGAAAATAGGCGACAGGTTTAGATAGAGGATTTGGATCGGCGTAAGCTTGGAGGGCCGAAGGGCCTGTTCCTGTGCTGTAATTTTCTTTGTTCTTTGTTCATACATGTGGTATGAAGTCTAGTGGATCAGGATCAAGTACTGAAGATGTGAGGATCTATATATATGTTGGAAGTTTTGTTTTATACAGCGAGTTACAAATTAATTCAACCATGCAAGGTCAGGAATAGACATTATTTTTCTGTTTACAAATTTGGTAAAAACAAACAAAAAAATTGATATGTACTGTCATGCACACAAGGAGTGCGATGATTCAAATTATGGCCAAAATCTGAAGAGTTATAAAAGCCTCCTTTGTCGTTTAAAAAAAAAACCTTTCTTTTAAAAAGTGACCAATGCTCCAAAATGGCGACTGAAGAAAAAGGGGGTTGGCCTTTGGATATTCAAACTGTCTGATAGGGACAAAGGAAAATCTTCAAAGCTAAGAGGTGTTAATTGCACCCATCCTACACCCATCCTAAAACAATCCAGAATTGAATGTCTTCTTCTGAAACAGAAAAATGTGAAGCAGGCCATTGTGTGGTCACCATGGGAGAGAGACCAAAGTTTCTCTTACCCGGAGGCAAGAACTAACCCAGCTTTACCTTAAAAAGAAGCCTAGAACGGGATACAAAAGAGATGAAAAGCAGCATCCAGAAGCTTGTTTTCAGCAAACCAGAAGGCATGCGCCCTGTTGCAGAATTCTGCATCAACACTATACAGCAGTGAACTGGAAGTAATCCATTGAATTCAGCTGAACTTTCAACCGAGAGAGAAATCACCTCAGGCTTGCAACCAACGAGAACTCGATTTCAAAGAGAATTTAACAGGTTTACTGTGACCTCCTCTGAAACTTGCCCCCCACTTATGATCGCTTACTCCTTTTATCCTCTCTACCTGTCTTTTCTTGTGTTTTGTATGTGTGTGCGCGCACGCACGAGCGAATGAGTGAGTGGATGCAATTGCGACAATTTCGGGAAAAGGTGTATTGATCAAAAAACAAAATTGATTTTCTGTTTTAAACCTACAAGAAAACATGCTGCTGTCTGTTTATTTGACAAATAAAACACCAAGGGGCTAAACACTAATAACAAAACATATTTGCTGCAGTCAGGCGGAAGTTGAACAGTGGGAACCACCCAAACCTCACCATGTGGCCGTAACAGTACACTGCTAGAGCAGAACTTAGCCATGCACATCAGGAACGTCCGGGTTTGTTCCTGAGTGAGGTGATCTCAACTAAAATATCAGTGTGAAAGCTTGCTTCAGTATCATTAGGTTAGGTTGGGCAGGCCAGAGTTCCTGCTCCCAATTGTTATCCAACTACCTTTGTTAGAATTGTGTGTAGCTTGGCAACAAGTAAAGAGCTTGACTGTAATAAAAATAGAAAATGCTGGAAATACTCAGCAGGTCTGGCAGCATCTGTGGAGAGAGAGACAGAGTTAATGGGCTGAATTTTATCAGCCCTCTAGGTACAGGCAGGGAAGCGGCAGGACCCATTAAATAGCAAAGGAAAGCAGGGAATGGAGTGCGCAACACCATTCAATTGCGTCGGGGCCACTTAAGGGCCTCTTCCTGTCCCACCGGCATTTAACCGGCAGCGGGTGGCTCAGCCACCACATGGGGAGGCCGTCAAGTAACACCAAACGGCCTCCTTGTGGGCTTGGTGGTGGGGGAGGGCCCTCCAGCTTGGGCTTGAGAGACCCCAGCGGCAAAGGCCACCCCGTACCAACACCCACTCCCCTGCCCTCGAAATTCACCTCCCTGACCTGACTGGCCCTGACGAACCTGCACCCCACTTACCTCCAGTCAGGGTCTCCAGCACTGCTCCTGGTCCCAGGCCCCTGCAGTACCAACAGTGGTCAGCACTCCCGATAGTGCTGCTGGTACTGCTGAGCTGCCAGCCCTCTGATTGGCCGGCAGTTCTTGGAGTGGAATCTTGTTCCCCTCCACCGCGCCCTCCCCGCCCTGCCTTCCAACCTTTCACCCGGAATCATAGGAACAGGAGTAGGCCATTCAGCCCCACGAGCCTATCCCGCCATTCAATGAGATCATGGCTGATCCGCGGCCTAACTCCATACACCTTTGCTTAACAAAAATCTATCTATCTCAGATTTAAAATTAACAACTGTTCTAGCTTCAACTGCTGTTTGTGGGAGAGAGTTCCAAACTTCTACCACCCTTTTTTTTTTTAGATTTAGAGATACAGCACTGAAACAGGCCCTTCGGCCCACCGAATCTGTGCCGACCATTAACCACCCATTTTATACTAATCCTACAGTAATCTCATATTCCTACCACATCCGTCTCTACATTCCCCTACCTATACTAGGGGCAATTTATAATGGCCAATTTACCTATCAGCCTGCAAGTCTTTTTGGCTGTGGGAGGGAACCGGAGCACCCGGAGGAAACCCACGCAGACACAGGGAGAACTTGCAAACTCCACACAGGCAGTACCCAGAATTGAACCCGGGTCGCTGGAGCTGTGAGGCTGTGGTGCTAAACACTACGCCACTGTGCCGCCCTTTGCGTGAAGAAGTGCTTCCTAACATCTCTCCTGAATGGTCTGGTCCTAATTTTGACACTATGCCCCCTCGTTTTAGAATCTCCAACCAGTGGAAATAGTTTATCTTTATCTAGCCTGTCTTTTTCTGTTAATATCATGAAGATTTCGATCACCCCTTAACCTTAGTTAACAATCTCTTATGTGGGACTTTATCAAATGCCTTCTGGAAGTCCGTATAAATAACATCAGGTGTGATTAGTATAGACAGGCATTATGGTCGGCATGGATGCGGTGGGCCGAAGGGCCTGTTTCTATGCTGTACGACTCTATGACTCTATAACATCCATAGACATTCCCCTTTCACTACCTTAGTCACCTCTTCAAAAAATTCAATGAGATTTGTCAGGCATGACCTTCCCGTTGTGAATCCATGCTGGCTGTCCCTGATTAACTGAAATTTTTCTAGGTGTTCAGTCACCCTATCCTTTATTATAGACTCCAGCAACTTGCCCACCACAGATGTCAGGCTAACTGGTCTGTAATTTCCTTGGTTCCCCCTTTCACCCTTCTTAAAAAGTGGAGTGACATGTGCAACTTTCCAATCAGAGGGACCACTCCTAAATCTAGGGAACTCTGAAAGACTATAGTTAGGGCAGCTACAATGTGCTCCTCTACTTCCTACAACACCCTCAGATGGAAGCGGTCAGGTCATGGGGATTTCTCACTGTTTAGTTGCATTAATTTCCTTGTTACTGATGTTTTACTTACGTTAATTGCATTAAGTCCCTGTTCCCTATAGGCTTTTAATTTTTTCAGGACTTCCGGCAAGTTATCCTCCTTTTCAACTGTAAATACTGAGGCAAAGTAATTGTTCAACATGTCTGCCATTTCCCCATTATCAATGACCATATCTCCATTTTCAGCTTTTAGTGGGCCTACATTGCTCTTGACCACCCGCTTTCCCTTTATGTAACGATAAAATTTCTTCTTATTGATTTTGATGTCCCTTGCAAGTTTCCTTTCATAATCTCTTTTAGTAGCTCTTATAAGCTGCTTTGTGACCCTTTGCTGGTCTTTGTATCGATCCCATTCAGCCTGATCTGTGCTGCGTTTTGCATTTTTGTAAGCCCTTTCTTTTTGTTTTATGCTATCCCTAATCTCTTTAGTTCTCCATGGCTGTTTTTTCTGTGAAGTAGAGCTTTTTCCTCTCAGGGGTATATACTCGTTCTGTATTTCATTAAATGTTTCTTTAAATATTCTCCACTGTTCTTCAGTCGTTTGACCCATTAACAGATCTACCCAGTTTACCGTGGACAGTCTCATCCCGGTAAAGTCAACCTTACCCAAGTCTAAAATTCTAGGAACTGATTCGTGCTTTTCACTTTCAAATGCTACCTTGAATTCGATCATGTTGTGATCACTATTTGATAAATGTTCACGCACAGTTAGGCTACTCATTAAATTTGGCTCATTAGTCATAACTAAATCTAATATTGCCTGTCCCCTTGTTACATCTAGGACATATTGCTGTAGGAAACTATCCCGGACACATTCCAGAAATTCACAACCTTTCTGACAGGTGCTAGTCTGCCTCTCCCAATCTATGTGTAAGTTAAACTCCCCCATTAATACTACTCTGCCTTTGTTACACACTTGCCTAAATTGTGCATTTCTACAATCTAATACCTCAGAACTGCGAACAGGGGTTCTATGCACAACACCTATTACAGTTTTAGATCCTTTTCTGTTCCTCAATTCTACCCATAAGGTCTCCACTGGAAGCTTTCCCCTCATTATATCCTCCCTCACCAATGAGGTGATATCATTTCTAATCAGTAAGGCTACTCCACCCCCTCTGCCATTTTCCCTGTCCCTCCTGTAAACTTTATAACCAGGTATATTTATAAAGAACAAAGAACAGTACAGCACAGGAACAGGCCATGTTCCTTGATGCCTGTCTAAACTAAAACCTTCTGCACTTCCGGGGACCGTATCCCTCTATTCCCATCCGATTCATGTATTTGTCAAGATGCCTCTTAAACTTCGCTATCGTACCTGCTTCCACCACCTCCCCCGGCAGCAAGTTCCAGGCACTCACCACCCTCTGTGTCAAGAACGTGCCTTGCTCATCCCCTCTAAACTTTGCTCCTCGCACCTTAAACCTATGTCCCCTAGTAACTGACTCTTCCACCCTGGGAAAAAGCTTCTGACTATCCACTCTGTCCATGCCACTCATAACTTTGTAAACCTCTATCATGTCGCCCCTCCACCTCCGTCGTTCCAGTGAAAACAATCCGAGTTTATCCAACCTCTCCTCATAGCTAATGCCCTCCAGACCAGGCAACATCCTGGTAAACCTCCTCTGTACTCTCTCCAAAGCCTCCACGTCCTTCTGGTAGTGTGGCGACCAGAATTGCACGCAATATTCTAAGTGTGGCCTAACTAAGGTTCTGTACAGCTGCAGCATGACTTGCCAATTTTTATACTCTATGCCCCGACCAATGGAGGCAAGCATGCCGTATGCCTTCTTGACCAACTTATCCACCTGCGTTGCCACTTTCAGTGACCTGTGGACCTGTACGCCCAGATCTCTCTGCCTGTCAATACTCCTAAGGGTTCTGCCATTTACTGTATACTTCCCACCTGTATTAGATCTTCCAAAATGCATTACCTCACATTTGTCCGGATTAAACTCCATCTGCCATTTCTCTGCCCAAGTCTCCAACCGATCTATATCCTGCTGTATCCTCTGACAATCCTCATCACTGTCCGCAACTCCACCAACCTCTGTGTTGTCCGCAAACTTACTAATCAGACCAGCTACATTTTCCTCCAAATCATTGAAATAATACAAACAGCAAAGGTCCCAGCACTGATCCCTGCGGAACACCACCAGTCACAGCCCTCCATTCAGAAAAGCACCCTTCCACTGCTACGCTCGGTCTTCTTTGACCGAGCCAGTTCTGTATCCATCTTTCCAGCTCACCTCTGATCCCGTGTGACTTCACCTTTTGTACAATTCTGCCATGAGGGACCTTGTCAAAGGCTTTACTGAAGTCCATATAGATAACATCCACTGCCCTTCCTTCATCAATCATCTTCGTCACTTCCTCAAAAAACTCAATCAAGTTAGTGAGACACGACCTCCTCTTCAAAAAACCATGCTGTCTCTCGCTAATAAGTTCATTTGTTTCCAAATGGGAGTAAATCCTGTCGCGAAGAATCCTCTCTAATAATTTCCCTTCCACTGACGTAAGGCTCACCGGCATGATCCAGACTATCTACACTCCCTTCCCTGGACTCATCATCCACCAAGTCCTTCTCCTTGGTGAATACTGATGCAAAGTACTCATTTAGTACCTCGCTCATTTCCTCTGGCTCCACACATAGATTCCCTCCTCTGTCCGTGAGTGGGCCAACCCTTTCCCTGGTTACCCTCTTGCTCTTTATATACGTATAAAAAGCCTTGGGATTTTCCTTAATCCTGTTTGCCAATTACTTTTCATGACCCCTTTTAGCCCTCCTGACTCCTTGCTTAAGTTCCTTCCTACTTTCTTTATTTTCCTCAAGGGCTTCGTCTGTTCCCAGCCTTCTAGCCCTTACGAATGCTTCCTTTTTCTTTTTGTCTAGGCTCACAATATCCCGTGTTATCTAAGGTTTCCGAAACTTGCCAAACTTATCCTTCTTCCTCACAGGAACATGCCGGTCCTGGATTCTAATCAACTGACGTTTGAAAGACTCCCACATGTCAGATGTTGATTTACCCTCAAATAGCCGTCCCCAATCTCAATTCTTCAGTTCCTGCCTAATATTGTTATAATTAGCCTTCCCCCAATTTAGTACCTTCACCCGAGGACTACTCTTATCCTTTTCCACAAGTACCTTAAAACTTACAGAATTATGGTCACTGTTCCCGAAATGCTCCCCTACTGAGACTTCGACCACTTGGCCGGGCTCATTCCCCAATACCAGGTCCAGTATGGCCCCATCCCCAGTTGGACTATCTACGTATTGTTTCAAGAAGCTCTCCTGGATGCTCCTTACAAATTCTGCCCCATCCAAGCCCCTAGCACTAAGTGAATCCCAGTCAATATAGGGGAAGTTAAAATCACCCACCACTACAACCCTGTTACCTTTACATCTTTCCAAAATCTGTCTACATATCTGCTCCTCTACCTCCCGCTGGCTGTTGGGCGGCCTGTAGTAAACCCCCAACATCGTGACTGCACCCTTCCTATTCCTGAGCTCCACCCATATTGCCTCGCTGCATGACCCCTCCGAGGTGTTCTCCCGCAGTACAGCTGTGATATTCTCCTTAACCAATAATGCAACTCCCCCACCCCTTTTACATCCCCCTCTATCCTGACTGAAGCTTCTAAATCCCGGAACATTTAGCTGCCAATCCTGTCCTTCCCTCAGTCTCTGTAATAGCAACAACATCATAGTTCCAAGTACTAATCCAAGCTCTAAGTTCATCTGCCTTACCTGTTATACTTCTCGCATTGAAACAAATGCACTTCAGACCACCAGTCCCGCTGTGCTCAGCAACATCTCCCTGCCTGCTCTTCCTCTTAGTCTTACTGGCCTTATTTACTAGTTCCCCCTCAGTTATTTCACCTGCTGTCCTACTGCTCTGGTTCCCACCCCCCTGCCACACTAGTTTAAACCCTCCCGAGTGACACTAGCAAACCTTGCAACCAGGATATTTGTGCCCCTCCAGTTTAGATGCAACCCGTCCTTCTTGTACAGGTCCCACCTGTCCCTGAAGAGATCCCAATGATCCAGATATCTGAAACCCTCCCTTCTACACCAGCTGTTTAGCCACGTGTTTAGCTGCACTATCTTCCTATTTCTAGCCTCACTGGCACGTGGCACAGGGAGTAATCCTGAGATTACAACCCTGGAGGTCCTGTCTTTAACTTTCTCCGTAACTCCCTAAACTCTCCCTGCAGGACCTCGTCACTCTTCCTGCCTATGTCGTTGGTACCGATGTGTACCACAACCTCTGGCTGTTCACCCTCCCCCTTCAGAATGCCTCCTGTCCGTTCAGAGACATCCTTGACCCTGGCACCAGGGAGGCAACATACCATCCTGGAGTCTCTTTCACGTCCACAGAAGCACCTATCTGTGCCCCTGACTATAGAGTCCCCTATAACTATTGCTCTTCTGAGCTTTGTCCCTCCCTGCTGAATAACAGTGCCAACCGTGGTGCCACTGCTCTGGCTGCTGCTGTTGTTTTCCCCTGATAGGCCATCCCCCCCAACAGTATCCAAAACAGTATACTTGTTAGAGAGGGGAATAGCCACAGGGGATTCCTGCACTGACTGCCTGCCCCTTCTTGCAATCACCCATCTGTCTGCCTGCACCTTGGGTGTAACCACTTCTCTAAAACTCCTGTCTATGACGCTCTCTGCCACCTGCATGCTCCTAAGTGCATCCAATTGCTGCTCCAACCGATCCATGCAGTCTGTGAGGAGCTGCAACTGGGTACACTTCCTGCAGATGTAGACGTCCGGAACTCCCACATCTCACAGGTGAAGCACTTTACCCCTCTAACTGTCATTTCTAGCACTAATTAATAAATTAATTTAAAATAAATAAATACTTATTAAATCCTTACTAAATTATATTACAATTAACTATATGGTCCCTAGTGCTAGATTTCTACTATAAATATTAAATGCTAACTAAATACAGTAATCTCCTCCCTCTAGTTTAGTTACTCTTCTTATTAATTAATTACTTAATTTGGGTTTTAATCAATTTTTATCAATGTTTTATTTTAAAATTCAGTCCAGATTCCCTACCAGCCAATCAGGTCACAGCTTTCCTGTGACGTCACTGTTTTAGTTTTTTTAGCATATTTAAGTTTTTTATACTTACCGGTCCGGAACTCCGCCCTCCGAGTCTTCTCCCTGAATGTAGGCTGCGAATCCCCGAGGTAAGGTTTTTATACTCACCGGTCCGGAACTCCGCCCTCCGAGTCTTCTCCCTGGATGGAGGCCGCGAATCCCCGAGGTAAGGTTTTTATACTCACCGGTCCGGAACTCCGCCCTCCGAGTCTTCTCCCTGGGTGGAAGCCGCGGATCCCCGAGGTAAGTTTTTTATACTTACCAGTCCGGAACTCCGCCCTCCGAGTCTTCTCCCTGGACGGAGGTCGCGAATCCCCGAGGTAAGTTTTTTATACTTACAGGTCCGGAACACCGCCCTCCGAGTGTTCTCCCTGGATGGAGGCCGCGAATCCCCGAGGTAAGGTTTTTATACTAAACGGTCCGGAACTCCGCCCTCCAAGTCTTCTCCAGGGATGTAGCAGTTCCCAGTCCCAACCATCCTGCAGCCACGTCTTCGCAATGGCCACCACATCATAATCTTCCATTTGAATTTGCGCCTGCAGCTCATCTAGTTTATTCCTTACACTCCATGCCTTTGTATATAAAACTCTTATTTGGGCTATACCCCGTAACCTGTCCCTCAGCACTGATGCTTTATTCGCCTGTTTATTTTCTCTCTCTTCTGGTTTAACCAGTGTACTTCTTGCAGTTTGGTAACAATCAGCCTCACCACTAACCTGCACTCCTACCTTCTCCTTCAACTTCCTGTTTTTCCATGCAACTGAACCCTCCCCCCCACTATTTAGTTTAAAGCTATATCTATAGCCCTAGTTATGCGATTCGCCAGAACTCTGGTCCCAGCATGATTCAGGTGGAGTCCATCCCATTGGAACAGCTCCCTCCTTCCCCAGTACTGGTGCCAATGTCCCACAAATTTGTACCCATTTCTCCCACACTAATCTTTGAGCCATGCATTTACCTCTTTAATCTTATTGATCCTTTGCCAATTTGCTCGTGGCTCAGGTAGTAATCCGGAGATTATTACCTTTTTGGTTCTGCTTTCTAATTTGGCCCCGAGCTGCTCATATTCCCTCAACAGAACCTCTAACCTCGTTCTACCTATATCGTTGGTACCTATGTGGACCATGACAATTGGATCTTTCCCCTCCCACTCCAAGTTCCTCTGCAGCCCAGATGAGATATCCTGAACCCTAGCACCAGGTAGGCAACAGAGCCTTCGGGACTCTCGATCCTGGCCACAGAGAACAGTGTCTATGCCCTTAACTATACTATCCCCAATTACAACTACATTTCTCTTTTCTCCCCCCAGTTGAATGGCTCCCTGTGCCACAGTGCTGTGGTCAGTTTGCTGATCCTCCCTACTGTCCCTGCTCTCATCCACACAGGGAGCAAGAATCTCGAACCTGTTGGACAAGGACAATGGCTGAGGCTCCTACAGCACTACCTCCTGGATCCCTCTAACTGCCTCACTCATAGTCACACCCTCCTTCCCTGACCACTGGCCGAATTCAAGGTAGTTAATCTAAGGGGTGTGACTGCCTCCTGAAACACAGCATCCAGGTAATTCTCCCCCTCCCTGACGTGCCGCAGTGTCCGAAGCTCTGACTCCAGTTCATCAACTCTGAGCCGGAGTTCCTCGAGCAGCCAACACTTGCTACAGATGTGTTCACCAGGAACCACAATGGGGTCCACCAGCTCTCACATCATACAGGTACAACACATCACCTGGCCATTTTTGTTATTTATGTTTCCGACTGGTCTTTAGTTTTTTTTAAACCGCTTTAGTCTTTAGTTTATATACTTAAAAATTAATCAAGTCTTACTCTATGTTGATTCAATTAAATTAAGTTAAAAACTTACCTGAATACTGACCCCAGCTGCTCTCTGTTTCCCTGTTCTCACTGTTCAATGTGACGTCACTCTGATGTCACTTTTCGATTTTTTTTTCTGGCTCCTCGGGCTCCGCTCCTCTCTGACTTTCTCCCACACAACCCTCTGGTTCTGCCGCTCCTCGGGCTCCGCTCCTCTCTGCCTCTCTCCCACACAAACCTCCGGTCCTGCCGCTCCTTGGGCTCCGTTCCTCTCTGCCTCTCTCCCACACAAACCTCCGGTCCTGCCGCTCCTTGGGGTCCGCTCCTCTCTGCCTCTCTCCCTCACAAACCTCCAGTCCTGCCGCTCCTCGGGCTCCGCTCCTCCCTGCCTCTCTCCCACACAAACCTCCGGTCCTGCCGCTCCTCGGGCTCCGCTCCTCTCTGCCTCTCTCCCACACAAACCTCCGGTCCTGCCGCTCCTCGGGCTCCGCTCCTCTCTGCCTCTCTCCCACACAAACCTCCGGTCCTGCCGCTCCTCGGGCTCCGCTCCTCTCTGCCTCTCTCCCACACAAACCTCCGGTCCTGCCGCTCCTCGGGCTCCGCTCCTCTCTGCCTCTCTCCCACACAAACCTCCGGTCCTGCTGCTCCTCGGGCTCCGCTCCTCTCTGCCTCTCTCCCACACAAACCTCCGGTCCTGCTGCTCCTCGGGCTCCGATTCTCTCTGCCTCTCTCCCACACAAACCTCCGGTCCTGCTGCTCCTCGGGCTCCGATTCTCTCTATGTCTCTCCCACACAAACCTCCGGTCCTGCTGCTCCTCGGGCTCTACTCCTCTCTGTCTCTCTGTTACTGAGCTAAAATCCAGCCTAACTTTTCAAGTCAATGACCTTTCATCAGAACTTCCTTTTGTATTGGGTTAGTTATGAAGTCTTCAGCCATCAAATAACCTGCCAGTACTCACTTCCGGGTTGCTCCATCAAACATGATTACTTAGCTGAGGTACTCTCATCCCAGCAAGGAGTCAATACTTCAGGAAAGTAGGAAAAGAATGAAAATTAGCATTGAAATGGATGAGACAATTTTTATCTGCTCTGAAATAATAATTATTTATTAAACCGATATTTAATCAAAACATAATAGACCACAAAACTACCCACATATTTCATACATATGCCAACTTCTACCACAATAAAATAAAATGGCAAACGTCCTGCACTAATTAGACTGCATACATGAGATAACTCAGCAAATAAAAAAGAAATACTGAAAATGCTGAAATACTGAAATAAAAACAGAAAATACACAGTAAGCCAGTCAGTATTTGTGAAAAGACAGGTCAGAATGTTTTGGTTAACATTCATCAGACTTATAACTCCACACTTCGATGCAACATAATTAGGGCAAATGATCTGGGGCAGTACAACATCCCATTAAAAGCCCCATAAATGTCTACAGTTAGCACAAGAAATGCAATTCACTGCCTGAGATCAGCAATTTTTCAATGTTAGCTCCCAGAAGCTATGAATTCATTTCTGAATGAATTCGTGCAATAACAAACCACATATCTAAATATAAATCACATTGAAAACCAGAATAAACTGCAGAATATGTGATGATATATTTGTTTTGTTCTCACTTTCACAATAAAACGTATAATTAGAATACTTGACATTAATGGGGGATGATGTTCTGTTTAGAAAACGAGTCGAGCAAGCCATGACATACAGAGAACCATACCTGCCATTTAATTATCCTCTTTTACTGAACAACAGATTTCATTCTTCATTGAGAAGCCCAGGTGAAGCTCCATAGTGCAGGACACCACCAAGTTTGAGAAGAGTAGGAAAGAATAGAAATAGTGCTTAATTGACAGAAATCAAGAGTTTTAAAATCCAACAAACGGAAGAAAGGGAAGACCAAAGGAGGTAAAGAGTCCTCCAGTCCTGTGGAAGAATGATTTAGAGTAAGCAAGGATGCAACAAATCTGGACTTCAATGTAAGATTCTGGGAAGTGGGGAGAATGTGCAAGAATGCATTTTTGGAGTTGAAGAGAAACAGGAGATAAGAGCTTAAAGAAGCAATGATTTAAGTCATAAAGATAAATTAGAGATGAGAAACTGGTCACATGATGCAAAGAGGACTAGCCTAGAGGTGAAAGAAGATGACAAGCTTTTGCTTTTAGGAGTCTGAGAGAGAAATGCTATACTGTTCTGAATCATCTAGTTATTCAAAACAAAGTATATTGTGGAGACTGTAGCAGACTCATTCTCACAAGATATGTCATTGCCCTTCGAAACAAGCTGTTTCAGAAGAAGCAAGGCTCCTACAAAATTGACATGACCTGGATTTTCTACTAACGGACTCTTTTTCCTCCAAACTTCCTAGTTAAGTACATGATGTTGATCCTAATACTCCCCCACCTCTCTGCCGGTGGGGAGATAAGATGGCCAGGAGTGGGGGATGGAGTTCATATTACTTTTATAAAGGATTCCCACCCCTTCACCCACCACCATTTTTACTTGCCTAAATTCAGTCAAGATTATTAGGAATGAGTGGGGGGAGGGGGGGTGTTGGGGGGGCAGCTAAGTTCTCGTTTTGCTCCCTTCTCCAAACTTCTACATACAAGGAAGGAAATTAGGAGGGCGAAAAGGGGCCATGAGATTTCCCTGGCAGATAAGATAAAGGAGAATCCTAAAAGATTCTATAAGTATATTAAGAGTAAAAGGGTAGCTAGGGAGAGAGTAGGTCCCCTAAAGGATCAGTGTGGCAATCTATGTGTGGAGCCACGGGAAATGGGCGAGGTCTTAAATGAATACTTCTTGTCTGTATTTACCGTGGAGAAGGTCATGGAAGCTAGCGAGTTCAAGGGAGAGAACAGCGATATCCTGGAGTATATCAACATTACAAAGGAGGAGGTGTTGGAGGTTTTGAAGTGCATCAAGGTGGATAAATCCCCAGGGCCTGACCAGGTGTATCCTAGGTTGCTATGGGAAGCAAGGAGGAGATTGCTGGGGCCCTGGCAGAAATTTTTGTATCATCGTTAGCCACAGGTGAAGACTGGAGGATAGCTAATGTTCTGCCTTTATTTAAGAAGGGCAGCAGGGATAAGCCAGGGAACTACAGGCCAGTGAGCTTTACATCAGTGGTGGGAAAGTTATTGGAAGGGATTCTGAGAGACAGGATTTATATGCATTTGGAAAGGTAAGGTCTGATTAGGGATAGTCAGCCTGGCTTTGTGCGTGGGAAATCATGTCTCACGAATTTGATTGAGTTTTTTGAGGAGGTGACCAAGAGGATTGATGAGGGCAGGGCAGTGGACCTTGTCTACATGGACTTTCGCAAGGCCTTTGACAAGGTTCCGCATGGTAGGCTGGTCCGGAAGGTTCGAACACATGGGATCTAGGGTGAGCTAGCCATTTGGATACAAAATTGTCTTGGTGATAGGAGGCAGAGGGTGGTAGTGGAGGGTTGTTTTTCAGATTGGAGGCCGGTGGCCAGTGGTGTGCCGCAGGGATCGATGCTGGGCCCTCTGTTGTTTGTCATATATATTAATGACTTGGATGTGAATGTAGGGGGCATGATTGGTAAGTTTGTAGATGACACCAAAATTGGTGGTATAGTGGACAGTGAAGAAGGTTGTCTAAGGTTGCAACAGGATATAGATCAACTGGGAAAGTGGACAAGGGATTGGCAAATAGAATTTAACGCAGACAAGTGCTAAGTGATGCATTTTGGGAAGTTAAGCCAGGGCAGGACATATACAGTGAATGGCAGGGCCCTGGGAGTGTTGTTGAGCAGAGAGACCTTGGGGTGCAAATACATAGTTCCCTGAAAGTGGCAACACAGGTAGACAGGGTGGTGAAGAAGGCGTATGGCATGCTTGCCTTCATCGGCCGAGGCATTGAGTGCAAGAGTTGGGACGTCATGTTACAGTTGTACATAACGTTGGTTAGGCCGCATTTGGAGGACTGTGTGCAGTTCTGGTCACCGCACTACAGGAAAGATGTGATTAAGCTAGAGAGCGTGCAGAACAGATTCACAAGCATGTTTCCTGGTTTGGAGGGCTTGAGTTATATCGAGAGATTGGATTGGCTGGGTCTGTTTTCCCTGTAGCAAAGGAGGCTGAGAGGGGACATGATAGAGGTATATAAAATTATGAGAGGCATAGATAGGGTAGATAGCCAGAGTCTGTTTCCCATGGTAGGGGTGACTAAAACTAGAGGGCATAGATTTAAGGTGAGAGGGAGGAGGTTTGAAGGGGATCAAAGGGGTAAATTTTTCACACAAAGAATAGTGGGTATCTGGAATGAGCTGCCAGAGGAAGTGGTGGAAGCAGGAACAGCAGCAACATTTAAGAGGCATCTGGACAGGTACTTGAATGAGAAAGGCATAGAGAGATATGGAATTAATGCAGGCAGGTGGGATTAGTATAGATAGGCATTATGGTCGGCATGGACGGGGTGGGCCGAAGGGCCTGTTTCTATGCTGTACGACTCTATGACTCTATAAGTCAAACTACCGATGGCAGTAGATATCATTTGAAACTTCAACTACTGTCACATTTATTTAGCTCGAAGAACAAGGGGCGGCACAGTGGCGCATTGGTTAGCACCACAGCCTCACAGCTCCAGGGACTCGGGTTTGATTCTGGGTACTGCCTGTGCGGAGTTTGCAAGTTCTCCCTGTGACCACGTGGGTTTTCGCCGGGTGCTCCGGTTTCCTCCCACAGCCAAAAACCTGCAGGTTGATAGGTAAATTGGCCTTAGTATAGGTAGGTGGTGGGGAATATGGGATTACTGTAGGGTTAGTATAAATGGGTGGTTGTTGGTCGGCACAGATTCAGTGGGCCGAAGGGCCTGTTTCAGTGCTGTATCTCTAAATAAATAAACATAAAAAATAGGAGCAGGAGTAGACCATATGGCCCCTTGAGCCTGCTCTGCCATTTAATACAATCATGGCTGATGTTCTGCCTCAAATTCATTTTCTTGCCTGTTCCCTATCGTCTAAGGGTCTGAAAGGTTTAATCTTGAGAGATGTAAAGAATACTTCCCACCATGATGATGTGAGAGAGAGACTTGAGAACAGATACAGCGTGGCTTTTGAAGGAGTCACACAGGCTAGATCTTGAGAAGAGGCTCAGAGAAGCTGCACAGAATGGAAGCATGGTTGCCTACATATCAATTCCATCGATCAGCAGAGTTAAAGTGCCGAAGGTCAAGGAATCGCGTTAAAGGCCTTTGATGGGCTTCAAGTAATTTTCTGAAGTCATCGTGCAAGAGAAAAAAAGTGGGGGAAACCTAATCCTTCACTCGGGCTGAACGCGAGGGCGAAGAGCGACAAACCTCTGAAAAGCGTGCAAACCGCCAAAAAGTGTGGGAAACCCCAAAACAAAGCAGGGACACTCCATTAACACAGCCAAGCCTGAAAAAGAAAAACAAATAAACTGAAGTTATCCAAGAAAGGGGAAAACCCTAGAATAGTCGATTAAAACAGCAGGTAACTCTCAAACAGCTGTGTCAACTCCATTAAAGCAAGCTGAATAACCAAAGAAAGTGAAGTTCTGAAGCACCCTAAAACAGCCTATTAAAAACAGCAGGGGACACTCAAGAGCACCTGTGACACTCCATTAAGCAAGCTAGCCCGAAAAAAAGAGTTTCTTTAAGGGAACATTCTAAAAAAGTCTGTAAAATAAAGCAGCATGGATCAAAAATTGGGAATGTCAGAGAGTTTCAAAAGTCACGAGGGAGCTAATCAGATTCAAATCTGGGTATTACGGAGAAAAAGTCTTCTCAGATACAGAATTGCATCTAAGTCTGAAGCAGAGCAAGTGAAAACTGTTATGTAGGACCCCACCTGCCAAGAATGAGGCATACATTATTTCACCACATGAACATTAAAACTTAACATTGCTCCTGGGAAGAAAAGAGGGCCTATCACAAGGAATTGCAGGCCCCTCACCGGAAAGACCTTTTTTGCATACCAGCAGACAGTGTTGGAACAAAGGAACCAGTCCCTGCTTCCCCAATACACAGAAGATCTGGTCAGACCAGTTTAGTCACATTTGAATTTGAACTTGCAACAGAGTTTTAAAACTCAGAAAGCTGTTTGCTCATGGACTGAAAAGACCTCTCTCCTGTCTGCCCTCATCTCACTCTCACCAGCTTCAGAAACCATTGAAGATATATGAACCCCAGACAGAAAAGTCTCCTACAGTGAACAAGGTTTAAGAAGAATACTGGGCCCCAACGAAAAGCAAGATTACCTACAATCAATGACGAGCTCGAAGCACACTAAAATCCCCTCTTCAGAGATTGCCTCAAACTTCTTCACTTTATTTTTCTTCTGCTCTTTTCTGTCTCCATTTGCATCTACTTATTGCATATGCATGCTAGTGTGCAGCACGGTGTGTATCCGTAGGTGTTAACCGAATTAGAGTTTAAGTCTGAATAAATTTCACTTTTCTTCTTTAAACCTAAGAAGGTCTGTTTGTGCTCATTTCTTTGCCTTATAATTGGAAAGCAGTGAACAAGGATTTACCAAGGGGGAGCTCAAAACACGGAGTGTTTAAAAATTAACTCCTGTTACAATAAGACCAGGTGAAGGCTGAAAGCGATCCCTGGACACCTTTCTCACATGGTCGCAACAGAAATTTGAGTGCCAGTGGAATTTTACCCACGGACAAACGAGAAAAATTGCAAGTGGGAAGCCAAATTGTTCCCAATCAAAAAAGAGCAAGATTAATGCAGGTTTTCTTGGGGTGGTGTGTAATTGAATACTAACATGTCTGCAACTGAAGCGAGTGGTTCTCTAAGCCAGGGTGAAGTAACTTGGGATAAATTAAAAGCACTGTCTATGGAGGAGCTGAGAAAAATGGCTGAGCAGTGTGGGATCACTGTACATGGCAAGGCCAGGAAGTTTGAACTCCTAAGGCTCGTGGCCAACCATTTTCCCTTGAATCTGAAGAAGCAGAAGCAGTGTTAGCAGTAGATACAGAGAGGGTACTGCTAGCAAAGTTACAATTGGAACAAAGGAAACTTGAGTAAGAAGACAGGGAAAGAGAGAGAGAGAGACATGAGAGGGAGAAAGAGAGAGCCTTCCAGAAGGAATGGGAAGAAATAGAGAGAGAGGAGCGAGAGAAAGAAAGACAGGAGAAGGAAAGAGTGAGGGAGGGGAGAGAGGGAAAGAATATTCCAGAAAGAATGCGAAGAGAGTTGAAGCGGCTTGAGTTAACTCGGGTGCGACAGTGAAAACATGGCCAATATGGAGGGGCAGAATTCAGAGTTGGGTACAAAATTGCAAAAACACGCTCAATTAATTCCAGAAGTCAATGAAGAAGATGTGGAAGCGTTATTTGTGTCTTTTGAGAAACTGGCAAGGCAGTAAAAATGGCCAGCTGAGACCTGGTCTCTCTTATTGCAAAGCAAACTAACCGGAAAAGCTCATGAGATTTATTCCTTGCTGCCAGATGCGAAATCATCAAATTATGAACTGACCAAAAATGCTATCCTCGGGCTATATATAAAAATGCTATATTAATTAGTACCTGAAGCCTACCACCAAAAGTTTAGAACCCTCAAAAAGCAAGCTAAGCAAACTTATCTGGAGTTTGAAAGAAGTAAGGAGCTGGCTTTTGACCAGTGGCTGAGGGCTCTTAAAATACATCTCAGCTATAAGACTCTCAGAGAAGTAATTCTGTTAGCGGAATTTAAAAACGTTCTCCCACTCTCAATAAAGACCCATGTAGAGGAGCAGCAGGTTCAAGGAGCCCGCCACATGGTCGTTCTGGCCGATGAGTTAGTTTTAATTTATAAGTCGGTTTTCCAGAGGAGAACCTTTCCTAATCACCCCACAATTCCAAAAAGGACAAAGGCTGGGAAGGTGATCTCCGCCCAGGCAGTCCTGGGAGAGAAACCTCGGACCTCTTCAAGCGTGCCGAAGTTTTGAAAAAAAAAGAAAAATAAGCCAACGGTGACGTCACAGGAAAACTGCAAGGTGATTGATTGGTGAGTTAGGGAATAACTCTAAATAACTGGGCAAGTAACAAAAGTAAAGGGAAAGGTCTTTTTTTAGTAGGTAGTTTATTTTAGGGAATCAAGGCCCCTAGTGTAAATAACCTAATTGTTGGGTAATTTAAGGGGATAGATTAAGGGTAAGTCATGGCAGGGCAGCTCGGCAGTTTGGAGTGCTCTTCAACTTCACTAATATCAACTGGGTCCTCATCAGGGAACTCCTCTTTGCTGACGATGCTGCTTTAACATCTCACACTGAAGAGTGCCTGCAGCGTCTCATCGACAGGTTTGCGGCTGCCTGCAATGACTTTGGCCTAACCATCAGCCTCAAGAAAACGAACATCATGGGGCAGGACGTCAGAAATGCTCCATCCATCAATATTGGCGACCACGCTCTGGAAGTGGTTCAAGAGTTCACCTACCTAGGCTCAACTATCACCAGTAACCTGTCTCTCAATGCAGAAATCAACAAGCGCATGGGAAAGGCTTCCACTGCTATGTCCAGACTGACCAAGAGAGTGTGGAAAAATGGTGCACTGACACGGAACACAAAAGTCCAAGTGTATCAAGCCTGTGTCCTCAGTACCTTGCTCTACGGCAGCGAGGCCCGGACAAAGTATGTCAGCCAAGAGCGACGTCTCAATTCATTCCATCTTCGCTGCCTCCGGAGAATACTTGGCATCAGGTGGCAGGACCGTATCTCCAACACAGAAGTCCTCGAGGCGGCCAACATCTCCAGCTTATACATACTACTGAGTCAGCGGCACTTGAGATGGCTTGGCCATGTGAGCCGCATGGAAGATGGCAGGATCCCCAAGGACACATTGTACAGCGAGCTCGCCACTGGTATCAGACCCACCGGCCGTCCATGTCTCCGCTTTAAAGACGTCTGCAAACGTGACATGAAGTCCTGTGACATTGATCACAATTCGTGGGAGTCAGTTGCCAGCGTTCGCCAGAGCTGGCGGGCAGCCATAAAGGCGGGGCTAAAGTGTGGCAATTCGAAGAGACTTAGTAGTTGGCAGTAAAAAAGACAGAGGGGAGAGCCAACTGTATAACAGCCCCGACAAACAAATTTTTCTGCAGCACCTGTGGAAGAGCCTGTCACTCTAGAATTGGCCTTTATAGCCACTCCAGGCGCTGCTACACACACCACTGACAACCTCCAGGCGCGTATCCATTGTCTCTCGAGATAAGGAGGCCAAAGAAGAAAATATCAACTGGGATAGTGTTAGTGCAAAAGGCTTAAAGGGGGCGGAATTCTTAAAATGCATGCAGGAGAGCTTTTTGAGCCAGTACATAGAAAGTCCTGCAAGAGAAGGGACAGTACTGGACCTAATCCTAGGGAATGACGCCGGACAAGTGGTAGAAGTGTCAATGGAGGAGCGTTTCGGGGATAGTGGCCATAACTCTGTAAGATTTAAGGTAGTTATGGAAAAGGATAAAGACAGACCGGAAATAAAGGTACTGAATTGGGGGAAGGCCGATTTCAGTATGATAAAACAGGATCTGGCCAAAGTGGACTGGGAGCAGCTACTTTTAGGAAAGTTTACATCAGGCTAGTGGGAGTTATTCAAAGAGGAAATAGTGAGAGTTCAGAGCCAACATGTACCCGTTAAGGTGAAGGGTAGGACCAACAAGTCCAGGGAAATCTGGATGTCAAGGGATATAGAGGATTGCATCAGGAAAAAAAAGGAGGCTTATGGCAGATTCAGAACGCTGAAAACAGCGGAGGCCCTAGAGGAGTAAAGAAAGTGTTGGGGAGGGGTACTTAAAAAGTAATTAGGAGAGCGAAGAGGGGACATGAAAAAACACTGGCGGGCAAGATAAAGGAAAGTCCTAAGGCATTTTACAAGTATATTAAGGGCAAGAGGATAAGCAGGGAAAGAGTAGGGCCCATTAGGGACCAAAGTGGCAATCCGTGTGTGGAGCTGGAGGACATAGGTGAGGTTTTAAATAATTACTTTTCATCTGTGTTCACTGTGGAGAAGGACGATGTAGGTGTAGAGATCAGGGAGGGGGGATTGTGATATACTTGAACATATTAGTATTGAAAGGGAGGAAGTGTTAGCTGTTTTAGCGGGCTTCAAAGTGGATAAATCCCCAGGCCCAGATGAGATGTATCCCAGGCTGTTATGTGAGGCAAGGGAGAAGATAACAGGGGCTCTGACACAAATTTTCAAATCCTCTCTGTCCACAGGAGAGGTACCAGAGGACTGAAGGACAGCGAATGTGGTACCGTTATTCAAGAAGGGTAGCAAGGATAAACCAGGTAATTACAGGCCAGTGAGTCTAACATCAATGGTTGGGAAACTGTTGGAAAAAACTCTGAGGGACAGGATTAATCTCCCTTTGGAGAGGCAGGGATTAATCAGGGATTAATGGCTTTGCCAGGGGGATATTGTGTCTAACTAACTTGATTGAATTTTTTGAGGAGACGACTAGATGTGTAGATGAGGGTAAAGCAGTTGATGTAGTCTACATAGACTTCAATAAGGCTTTTGATAAAGTCTCGCATGGGAAATTGGTTAAGAAGGTAAGAGCCCATGGGATCCAGGGCATTTGGCAAATTGGATCCAAAATTGACTTAGTGGCAGGAGGCAGAGGGTGATGGTCGAGGGTTGTTTCTGCGAGTGGAATCCTGTGACCAGTGGTGTACCGCAGGGATCGGTGCTGGGACCCTTGCTATTTGTAGTGTACCTTAATGATTTAGACGTGACTATAGGAGGTATGATCAGTAAGTTCACAGATGACACGAAAATTGGTGCTGTTGTAAATAGTGAGGAGGAAAGCCTTAGATTACAGGATGATTTAGATGGGCTGGTAAGATGGACGGAGCAGTGGCAAATGGAATTCAATCCTGAAAAGTGTGAGGTGATGCATTTTGGACTAACAAGGCAAGGGAATATACTCTGGATGATAGGACCATAGGTAGTACAGAAGGTCAGAGGGACCTTGGTGTACTTGTCCATAGATCACTGAAGGCAGCAGCACAGGTAGATAAGGTGGTTAGGAAGGCATATGGGATACTTGCCTCTATTAACCGAGGCATAGAATATAAGAGCAGGCAGGTTATGATGGAGCTGTATAAAACGCTAGTTAGGCCACAGCTTGAATACTGTGTACAGTACTGGGCACCACACCATAGGAAGAATGTGATTGCACTGGAGAGGGTACGAGGAGGTTCACCAGGATGTTGCCTGGGCTGCAGCGTTTCAGCTATGAAGAGAGACTGAAAAGGCTAGGGTTGTTTTCCTGAAAACAGAGAAGGTTGAGGGGGGACATGATTGAGGTATACAAAATTATGAGGGGCATTGATAGATTAGATAGGAAGAAACTTTTTCCCTTAGCAGAGGGGTCAATAACCAGGGGGCATAGATTTAAGGTAAGGGGCAGGAGGGTTTAGAGGGGATTTGAGACAAAAAAAATTTCACCCAGAAGGTGGTTGGAATCTGGATTGCATTGCCTGAAGAGGTGGTAGAGGCAGGAACCATCACAACATTTAAGAAGTATTTAGATGAGCACTTGAAACGCCATCGCATACAAGGCTACGGGCCAAGTGCTGGTAAATGGGATTAGAATAGGTAGGTGCTTGATGGCTGGCACAGACACAGGGCCGAAGGGTCTGTTTCTGTGCTGTATGACTATGAGAAAGAAAAGCAGGAGACACAGGAGGCCCTCCTCCAGCCAAAAACGAAGGTGCTGTGAGCAAGAGGGAGACCCAGAGATCTGTGTACTTCCATTGTAATAAAGCAGGGCATTTAAAAAGCAGACTGCTAGAAACTAAAGGGGAAACTTGCAGGGTTAATCAGGGCACACCCACTCAGCGAAGACGGGGGCCTGATGCAAAGCACGGCAGAACAAGCTGTGGCTTTAACTGCAGTAAGAGTGCAACGCAGGAAGCTTACTACAGCCAGTGGAGGAAATGTTAATAGGATTCCTGAAGATTCTCAGGGTTTTGGGTTTGAAGGGAAAGTAACCTCATACCCCTCGAGTGGGGCAAGTAAGGCCATTGTGATTCCCAGGGAGACAGGGGCCACTAGATCCCTTTTACTGGGAGAAGGCCTGCTCTTTCACCCAGAGAGTGCAGTGAACACCAAAATGGTGGTGAATGGTATTGGAGGGCAGTGTATGCCTGTACCTGCACACCAAGCGCACCTGGAGTGTCACCTAGTTTCGGGACTGGTGACCGTAGGGATTGTCCCTAGTTTACCTGCACCTAGGTAATGATCTGGCAGGGTTGAAGGTGGTACCCTGCTTGCCAGTAGCAAAAGAAAGACCACAGGAGGTCAGAGAGACAGGGCAATGGTCCCTGCAGAGTCCCTGAATGTGTAGTGGATCAGGCCATGATCAAACCAGCTCCCCCAGAGGAGACTGCACTGGCACTGCAGGCTGCCCTCCTATACCATTCACCACCATTTTGGTGTTCACTGCACTCTCTGGGTGAAAGAGCAGGCCTTCTCCCAGTAAAAGACCATGAGGTCTGCCTGTCTAAGACTTTCTTTGGAAAGTTAGGAGACCCAGGGAATGAATTAAATGGACTTTCCCTAGCTGAGGCTCATCGAGTCGACCCAGTATTGCGACAGTTAGCACAGGCAGCCTAGTCTGAAAGTGAAGCAGATGGAGTCCCTGACTGCTACTATTTAAAGAATGAGGTACTGATGAGGAAATGGAGTTCTCCTCACAGACCTGAGGACAAGGAGTGGACAGCAGTTCACCAGTTAGTGGTGCCACAGAAGTACCGGCGACAAATATTAAGAAGGGCCCACGAGACTACAGTGGCTGTATATGCCGGTATACAAAAAAACAAATCCCACATAAGACAACAGTTTGACTGGCCAAAACTCCACAAAGATGTGGTGGAGTACTGCAGGAGTTGCCACATGTGCCAGGTTGAGGGGAAACCCCAACCTACAGTGAAACCTACACCCCTAAGTCCTGTACCGGTGTTAGGAGGACCCTCCAGCTGAGGGCTGGTAAACTGTAAGGGACCCCCGCCGAGAACAAAAGGGGATAGGCAGGTACACAGTGGCAAAAGTTTAGAAAGAGAAGGGGAAAAAGTGACCAAGAGCGCAGGTTAAAGGAAGTCCGGGAAGAATCCCAGATGAAAACCCCTACTGTCCGGTCAATCAACCCCGGAAAATTTGAAAAGTTAGACCCCTCATCCTCCTACGTAAATGCAGACTCTACAAGCATTTACAAGAACCTGCAGAGACTAAGAGAGTCCTCAAGGGGGCACAGAAACCATGAGGGTGATGCCTCACCTAGTCGAAGTGTCACAGGAGAGTGCAGTCAAGTTTGCACAAATACCTGCAAGTAGGAGTGTCCCAGAGAACAAAGGGGAGATTAACAAAGTATCCTCCCCCACAGTCAGAGGAAAAGGGATCCACCCATCCGCTGAAGACAAAAGTCTTTGCATGACTCAGAGTTCAGGATAGACCCGCCCATTACTAAAAAAAATGATCTCAACAGGAACAAAAACCTAGGCAGTCATGGCAAACTGAAGTAAAGCTTCCCCAAAGAAGCATTGGGATGGCAAAAAAGTGGAAATTAAAGCAACACTGGCACCAGGAAAGGACAATTGTAATAAGCTTTAAGATTGGTGAATGAATGGAAATGAATGAGAGAAATGTATGGTTTTTCTTTCTGTACCTTATATTTCTCTCAAACCTTGTAATGAAATGTGCCTTTTTTTTCAAATCGCATATCATTCCCCTGGGTGTGGAGGAGTAATGCAGGCCCCCACCTGCCAAGAATGAGGCACACATTTTTCATCACATGAACATTCAAACTTAAAATTGTTGCTGGGAAGAAGAGGGCCTATCACAAGGAATTGCAGGCCCCTCGCCGGAAAGACCTTTTTTGCATACTAGCAGACAGTGTTGGAACAAAGGAACCTGCTTCCCCAATACACAGAAGACCTGGTCAGACCAGTTTAGTCACATGACTAACTGGCTGTTGGAGTTTTTTGAATTTGAACTTGCCACAGAGTTTTAAAACTCAGAAAGCTGTTTGCTCCTGGACTGAAAAGACCTCTCTTCTGTCTGCCCTCATCTCACTCTCACCAGCTTCAGAAACCATTGAAGATATATCAACCCCAGACAGAAAAGTCTCCTACAGTGAACAAGGTTTAAGAAGAATACTGGGCCCCAACGAAAAGCAAGATTACCTACAATCAATTACTACAGCGAGCTCGAAGCACACTAAAAACTCCTCTTCAGAGATTGCCTCAAACTTTTTCACTTTATTTTTCTTCTGCTCTTTTCTGTCTCCATTTGCATGTATGTATCACGTATGCATGCTAGCGTGGGGCGCAGTGTGTATCCGTAGGCGTGAACTGAATTAGAGTTTAAGTTTAAGTTTTAATAAATTTCATTTTTCTGCTTTAAACCTAGGAAGGCCTGTTTGTGCTTATTTCTTTGCCTTATATTTGGAAAGCGGTGAACAAGGATTCACCAAGGGGGAGCTCAAAACACAATGTGTTTAAAAATTAACTCCTGTTACAATAAGACCAGGTGAAGGCTGAAAGCGACCCCTCGACACCTTTTTCACCTGGTCATAACAATGCACTGTTATATTCCACTGGGGCTATAGCAGATGATGTGATTGCCAGAGAAGGTTTTAGGAGGCATTTGCCAAATTCAGCGAAGTGTTAAAAGCTTTTGATTCTTATTTCAACTTGCAGAGTAATAAGATTTTAGAAAGAGCAAGATTCAGCAAAAGGGTCCAGAAACCGGGCAAAACAGTTAAGATCTTTACAGGCTTGCAGAGTATGGAGACCTTAAAGATGAATTGATAAGAGATCATATTGTTGTGGGCAATTGCCGATGAATCCATACAAAACATAGAAAATAGGAGCAGGAATAGGTCATTCAGCCCTTCGGGCCTGCTCCGCCATTCTAAAAAGAGCATGGCTTCGTCTAATTCAGTACCCTGTTCCCACTTTTTCCCTATATCCCTTGATCCCTTTGGCATTAAGAAATATATCTATCTCCTTCTTGAATATATTTAATGATCTGGCCTCCACTGCCTTCTGCAGTAGAGAATTCCACAGGTTCACCACCCTCTGAGTGAAGAAATTTCTCCTCAGCTCAGTTCTAAATGGCATACCCCGTATCCTGAGACTGTGACCCCTGATTCTGGACTCCCCAGCCATCGGAACATCCTTCCTGCATCTAGACTGTCTAGTCCTGTAGAATGTTATAGGTTTCTATGAGAGCCCCTCTCATTCTTCTAAACTCTTGTGAATATAGGCCAAGTCGACCAATCTCTCCTCATACGTCAATCATGCCATCCCAGGAATTAGCTTAGTAAATCTTCTTTGCACTCCTCCATGGCAAGAACATCCTCCCTCAGATAAAGAGACCAAAACTGCACACAATACTCCAGATGTGGTCTCACCAAGGCCCTGTATAACTACAGTAAGACATCCTTTCTCCTGTACTCAAAATATCAGATCTCTTACAGTGTCATGAAGACCCCCACCTGCCAAGAATAAGGCATATTAATTGTGTCATAGAAACATTAATTTTAAACTGTTGCAGGAGTGCAGAAATTACTTGTTTAAAAAGAGATCACCAGAAACTTGGCTGGAGGACATTTGCATACTAAAAGACAGAAGACTTGGTCACTGATTCAATTAACAGAGATTGGGCTTGGCAATGGTGATCCACATCTTGTCAGGGTAAGAGAGAGCACTACACCACCACCACCCACCACCCCCCCGCACCCCCCCCCTAACCTCACCGAGAGCTTTGGAATCCACAAAAGACGCAGGAGAGTTTGTTGAAAAAACTTAGTCGCATGACTAACCTGCTGGCCAACTTGGAGGTTTGAATTGTGTTCACAGAACAGTTTGAATTCAGACTGCAGTTTGTAACTGAACCTGGAACAAGACAGCCTCTCTCCTGGCTGGCTCTCTCTCACTTTCTCACAGGCCTCTGGACCCACTGAAGACACGTAAACCTCAAGAGGGAAAAGACTCCTACATCGAAACAAGTTAAAGTGTGCACTGAGCCCCAACAAACAGCAAGACTTACCGGCAACCAAAGACTCCACATCGAACTCAAAAGACTGTAATTACAACCCAGATGTTGCCTCAAACCTTTCCCCTTTATTCTCTCTACCTTTTCTGTCTCTATCTGAGTGTGTGTTCATCACGTATGCATGCTCGCGTGGTCGCGTCGCATACTCGTATTCGTTAACCGAATTCGAGTTTAAGATTAATAAACTTCCACCTTTCTTGTTTAAATCTAAGAAACCTGTCTGATTTGATTTCTTTGCCTTGCAATTGGAAAGCAGTGAACAAGGATTCACTGAGGGGGAGCTAAAATCACGGTGTTTTAAAATTAAAACCTGTTACTGTTAGACCATGCAAAGGCTGAGAGGGAACCCCTAGACCCCCATCTCACCTGGTCGTAACAATAGTGTAAAGAAGACCTCAAAGCTATTCAGCCAGTGAGGCAAGCTGAGGTCCGAAAGAACAACAGAGCAATCTTGCGAGGTGAAGAAAGACCTTGGTTCAGGACACCTCCTACAACACGAACAATGTCCTGACAACAGAGCAGTATGCTTTTACTGCAGAAAAATAGGGCATTTCAGTAAAATATGCCAAAATAAAATCTCAACTACCTCAAGTTCTAAACGAAAAGCATTTTAGAAGACTGGTTAATGAGGTTAAACAACCTTCTGCAATACAGCAATGGAAACATTTTCTTGGCGAGATCAATTATCCGAATCAGGCACTTTGGTCTGCAGACACATATGTCAGTGGACATAGCACTAATTTCAAACTCGATACCAGAGCCAGTGTAACAGTCTTATTAGATAAAGAGTCATGGCTTTCCATACATTTTCTGCAACCAACAGAAACTCAGTTACATGGCCCAGGAGGGGTTGAACTTGAAGTAAAGAGGAAGTTACAGGCAACATTTCAGCACAAGGGAAAGCAGATATTAGAAACACTTCATGTTCTAAGAAATCAGGAGTTCTCACTCTTAAGTAGAAGAGCTTGTATTGACCTTTATCTTATAAAGAGAGTAGAACAAGTTAAACAAGAAAAATCCAGAAGTCATTTTCAAGAGGACTTTCTGAAATTGTTCACAGGTCTAGGGAGACTGAACCGGGACAGAGGGAGAGCACCACCCCCCCCCACCCCCCCCAACTCCCACCCTGATCTGAGCACTGCAGAGAGTCTGGACTCCACCAGAGAGGTTCCCCCCAGTGGAGAGAGAATCCGCAAAACACAGCACAACCCGCCACACCACTCAAAGACTACCAGAGCGAGAAAGGGAAATGTATCAAGTTCCTGCAGGAATTCTACACGGAGAGAGAACTCGGGAAGAAGCAAGTCCAACAAATTCGTCGGGCGCAGAGGCAAGATGATGAATACATCCAGGTCTGCCAAAATTGTGAGCAAGGTTGGCCACAAAAGAGTCCCAAGGGTAAGAGGATGGAAATCTTCTTCGAACACAGAAGACACTTTATCATAGTGGATAATTTGCTGATATATGACATGAGATTGGTGATTCCAGAGTTACTCAGAGTAGAGATCTTGGAGAAAATACACCAAGTCATATGGGCATAACTAAATGTAGCGCATGGGCTCAGGCATCCGTGTGGTGGCCAAGAATCTCAAAGGATATCGAAAAACTGATTTTGAATTGTGCCGTTTGTGCAGTTCACAGACAGGATCAGAGAGAACCTCTAATTTCAATGCAAATCCCAACCATGCCGTGGGAACGGTTGGCAATGGATTTATTCTTCTTTGATGGAAGATCCTATCTAATTATATCCGATTGCGTCTCAAGATGGATCAAGGTTAGATGGATGTACACAACAACAACAAGCAGTTTTACTAGAAGTTTTCGCAATACATCGTATGCCTAATCAGATAGAATCGGATAATGGATCACAATTTTCAAATGATTACTGTGCGGAAAAATGTGGATTTGTTCATCCAACAAGTTCTCCTAAGTATCCACAATCAAATGGAGAAGCTGAGCAAGCAGTCAGAACCAGTAAAGCTATGTTGAAGAAAAATCAAGATTTTCAATTAGCACTTATGACATGTAGAACTACTCCATTATTATGCAGATTAGCACCAGATGATGCAAACTCTTAATGGGAAGAAAATTTCTAACGCAACTTCCAATTCTACCTAAGAAATTACTTCCAGGGTTACAAAGCAAGGATTATCAGAGAGTACAAGACAAAGAAAAATCGTATTGACACAAAAAGACCCATAATTATACCATACCAGAAACCTACCGAAGTTGTCAGAAGGGCAAATGGTATGGGTATGAGACCAAAACAGAAGAGTAATTCTCCAGAAAGAGGAGAATCACCAGCGATCTTATTTACTAAGAACTCAAGAAGGTACGATACAGAGAAATAGAAGGAATCTTAGCCCTTTACAGCAAAGACATTAATCGGCCATACATTTAGACAAATCAGGCGTTGAACCAGAAATTCAGAAAGCAGCGAATACTGCAAACCTCAATGATGGCCGTCCAAGTCAAGACACGAGAGAAAGACTACCAATTTTCCACATCTGACAACAACAATATCAGGGAGAGTTGTGAATCCTCCTGACAGATTGAGGGGAAATGGGGTAGTATCTAAATAAAAAAGTGAATGTATGTAAATATATATTTGGATAAAGACTTGGGGAGAGATGTAGTATAAGGGTCTGAAAGGGTAGAGTGTAAAGAATAACTCCCACCATGATCATGTGAGAGAGACCCGAGAACAGATACAGTGTGGCTTTTGGAGGAGTCGAACAGGCTGGTGTGGAGTTGTAAATAGTTGTAATGAAATAAAGATTAATGTTTAGTTACTACAGACTAAAACTCGCTCTGGCTAGACTAAATAAGGTGGCAGCGTACAGAACTAATATATAAAACTCCCATATCCTTTGATTCCCTGAGTGACCAAAATTAGAGTCATAGAGTGATACAGCACTGAAACAGGCCCTTCGGCCCACCGGGTCTCCTACCACCTACCTACACTAGGGGCAATTTACAATGGCCAATTTACCGATCAACCTGCAAGTCTTTGGCTGTGGGAGGAAACCAGAGCACCCGGTGGAAACCCACACGGTCACAGGGAGAACTTACAAACTCCGCACAGGCAGTATCCAGAACCAAACCTGGGTCACTGGAGCTGTGAGGCTGCGGTGCTAACCACTGCGCCACCCCTCGGCCTGAAATATACTCAATGATGGAGCATGCACAACTCTCTGGAGTAGAGAATTGCAAAGATTCACAAACCTTTGAGTGAAGAAGTTTCTCCTCATCTCAGTCCTAAATGATCGACCCCTTATCCTGAGACTGTGCCCACATGTCTAGATTCCCCAACCAGGGGAAACAGCTTCTCAGTGTCTACCCCGTTAAGCCCCTTCAGAATCTTAAATGTTTCATTGAGATCACCTCTCATTCTTCTGAACTCCAGAGAGTATAGGCCCAATTTACTCAGCCTCTCATCATAGGACAACTCTCATTCCAGGAACCAAACTAGTGAACTTTTGTTGTACTGCCTCCAATGCAATACATCCTTTCTTAAATATGGAGACCAAAACTGCACACATACTCCAGGTGTAGTCTCACCAAAGCCCTGTACAATTGTAACAAGACTTCCTTATTCTTCTACTCCAATCCACTTGCAATAAAGGCCAAGATGCAATTTGCCTTCCTGGTTGCTTGCTGTACTTGCATGCTAAGTTTAGTTTAATTTAGAGATACAGCACTGAAACAGGCCCTTCGGCCCACCGAGTCTGTGCCGAACATCAACCACCCATTTATACTAATCCTACACTAATCCCATTTTCCTACCACATCCCCACCTGTCCCTATATTTCCCTACCACCTACCTATACTAGGGGCAATTTATAATGGCCAATTAATCTATCAACCTGCAAGTCTTGGCATGTGGGAGGAAACCGGAGCACCCGGAGGAAACCCACGCAGACACAGGGAGAACTTGCAAACTCCACACAGGCAGTATCCAGAATTGAACCCGGGTCGCTGGAGCTGTGAGGCTGCGGTGCTAACCACTGCACCACTGTGTAACTTGCTGTGTTCCTTGTACGAGTACACCCAAGTATTTCTGAACATCAACATTTAGAAGTTTCATGCCTTTTAAAAATATTCTTCTTTTCTGTTCTTATTACCAAAGTGAATAACCTCACACTTCCCCATATTATACTCCATCCGCCACCTTATAGCCCATTCATCTGTCTATATCTCTTTGCAGCCTCTTTGTGTTCTCCTCACAGCTTGCATTCCGACCTAGCTATGTATCATCAGCAAACTTAGATCCATTACTCCCAGTCTGTCTCAGTCATTAATATAGATTGCAAATAGCTGAGGCCCCAGCACTGATCCTTGCAGCATTCCACTAGTTCCAGCCTCCCAACTTGAAACTGCCCTGCTGTCTGCTTCCTGTCCGTTAACAAATCCTCTATCCATGTTCATATATTCCCCCTGACTCCATATGCCCTTATCTTGTGTATTAGCCTTTTGTGTGGCATCTTATCGAATGTCTTTTGGAAATTCAAGTATAATACATCTACTGTTTCCCCCTTATCTAGTTGCATCCTCAAAAATCTCGAATAAATTTGTCAAACACAATTTCCTTTTCTAGACGACTGTCTCAAGGTTAAAAAGGATAACTGCACTACAATTGCTTCCATTTGTATCATTTGCCTTACTGATTGTGGTTCATTTTCAATAGATCACAAATTTAGCCCAGGAGACACGAGAGGAACAGGGGCCTAATTTAAATGACAGTGTCACGTTCCCATTTTAACAACAGACCCAACCAAGGCCCACATGGTCTTCAGCCTGCTAGCAGAAGCTGGCTGCAACAAGGATCCAGGCCACTGAATGCCAAGGAACATGTTTCTTTTTAGTCTTTAAATGTTCTTTGAAGACCAGAAGGAGCAGGAGTGCTCCACCTAGCCGCACAAAAATGCCTTGGGTCAAGCATTGTGAGTTCTGCTTGGGTGTATTCATGGAAGGTTTTATCACATGATCTTCTACCTTGAACCACCCTATCCCTAAACTCTCATCATTGGTCCATCCACCAGTCATACTGCCTTTCTACAACAATTGGAAAAGGAACAGATTCTTTCTTATCCAATTGAATTCATCTTGACTTAGTGACACAGCCTTCTTTTCCCAACTTTTATATTTTTAGAACTAATACATTTCATTGTTCAAAGAAAATAAAAAAATTGTTTAACATCCCTATCATTTGTCTCCTACTGCTGTGTCCTGGAGATTAATCTGAAATTCCTGGAGCCTCCAGGACAATCCTGGAGGGTTAACAACCCTACTTGGGCGTCTTTCTGCCCTGGGCTTTCCCCTCCCTTGCCGTGCTACCCCATATCTGTACTTATCTTGGAAGGGACCATTTCCAATGGGCCCTAACAACAGCCTGACAACCAATTTCACACATCAATGGTGATATCATTTCCATTGGCTTTGGGCAAGAGTCAGATTCAAGATGCAAATGATGCTCAGGGGTTGTAGCCAGGAATATTAAAGCTCCCAATGCACGCTTTGTTTGAGCCTGGTCTCTATTGCTCATTATATCATAACCCCATGTGGTTACTTTTACCTGCAACTCACCAGCCTTATTTACAGTGCTCTGTGCATTTATGCAAATGCACTCCAAACCTGCCTTAGTCTGTTTTACATTTCTCCCAAAATTATCCCTAAATTCATCTCTCTACCTCTTCTTCCTCCTTTAAGACACTTCTTAAAATCTATAGTGGCAGTAATAGAGACCTGCTCAAACAAAGAGAGCATTGGGAACTTAATATTTCTAGCTACAACTCCTGAGCCTCATTTGATCAAGCTTTTGTCATCTGCCCCAATATCTCCTTGGTGTCAAATTTTGCTTTATAACACTCCTTTGAAGCACTTTGAGATGTTTTATTACGTTAAAGGCAGTCGATAAATACATGTTCTCTGTTTCCAAACTACTCTGTATTCAAAGGTTATTGTCCCCCCAAATGCTCTTTGCACTTTGTCTTTCCACTCTTCATCTTGCTTTATCCTGGTGATCCTTGCCCGACCAAATTAGTTTAAACCCTATTTAATACTCCAACATAAGAATTATTTTGTGTTAAACAAAATCTGGTGATCTTAAATTTAAAAAGTTGGTTTTCAATCTGGATATCTCCACCAAATCCATTAATAACCTTGTTCCACAGATCAATATCCCAAGTTGCCTTCAATGAATTAGCATGTCCTCCTCCCTATTGTCCCTATTGTCGTCATTGCCATCTGGACCTCACTGACTCACAGCTTGAACAACTTTCATTGCACAACCATTGAAGGTTGCAGGGCAGGTGGAAAAAGCGGTTAATAAAACATACAGGATCCTTGACTTTATAAATAGGTTACAAAAGCAATGGAAGTTACAATAAATCTGTATAAAATCCTAGTTTGGCCTCAAAGGGAGTATTGTTTCCAGTTCTGGGCACCACACTTTAGGAAGGATGTTAAGGCATTAGAGAGGGTGCAGAAAAGATTTTAGATTAGAGATACAGCACTGAAACAGGCCCTTCGGCCCACCGAGTCTGTGCCGACCATCAACCACCCATTTATACTAATCCTACACTAATCCCATATTCCTACCAAACATCCCCACCTGTCCCTGTATTTCCCTACCACCTACCTATACTAGTGACAATTTATAATGGCCAATTTACCTACCAACCTGCAAGTCTTTTGGCTTGTGGCAGGAAACCGGAGCACCCGGAGAAAACCCACGCAGACACAGGGAGAACTTGCAAACTCCACACAGGCAGTACCCAGAATCGAACCCGGGTCCCTGGAGCTGTGAGGCTGCGGTGCTAACCACTGTGTCACTGTGCTGCCCCATTTCTGAGAATGGTTCCAAGCATAAGGGTTACGTGGATAAGTTGGAGAATTTGGGGCTGTTCTCCTTGGAGAAGAGAAGATTAAGAGGAGATTTGATAGAGATGTTCAAAATCATGAGGGATCTGGACAGAGTACATGGGATAAAGAGTTCACATTGGGGGAAGGATTGAGAACCAGAGGATACTGATTTAAGTTTTGATTGGCAAAAGAAGCAGCGACGACATAAGGAAAATCATTTTTATGCAGTGAGTGGTTAGTGCCTGAGAGGGTGGTGGGGGCAGCAACTCACCAAGGCACCTTCCAAATCTGCAACTTGTACCACCTAGAAGGACAAGGGCAGCAGATGCATGGGAACACCACCACCTGCAAGCTCCCCTCCAAGCCACACACCATCCTGACTTGGAACTATATCACAGTTCTTTCAATGTCACTGGGTCAAAATCCTGGAACTCCCTTCCCAACAGCTTTGCTGGTGTATCTACACCCCAGGACTGCAGCAGTTCAAGAAGGCAGCTCACCAGCACCTTCTCAAGGACAATTAGGGATGGGCAATAAATGCTGGCCGAGCCAGCGATGCCCACATCCCACAACTGAGTAAAAAAAAAGAGATTCAATCAAGGTCTTCAAAAGAGAATTGGATAATTATCTGAAGAGAAAAGAATTGCAGGGCTATGGAGAAAATGCGGGGGAGTGGAACTAGGGCAGCTGCTTTTGCAGAGAGCAGGCACTGACACAATGGGCCAAATGGCCTCCTTCTGTGTTGTAACCATTCTATGATTCTATGAAAGGTTACTAACAGTACATTCGACAGACTCTACAAACGGCTGTGGAACAACCACAGCCTCAGAACACAGACCAAACTCAAAGTGTACAAAGCCGTAGTCCTCACCGCCCTTCTGTATGGTGCCGGGACATGGGTCCTATACTGCTGTCATGTATGCCTTCCAGACTGAGCTAAGGAACAAAAAAGGGGCAATCACACAGCTGGGAGTGTACTATAGCCCCCCAAAAAGAGGGAGATAAAAGAGCAGATATGTAGGCAAATCGCTGAGAAGTACAAGAATAATTGGGCAGTAATAGTAGGGGATTTTAACTAGCCCAATATTAACTGGAATAGTTTTAGTGTGAAAGGAATTGGGGGAGCAGAATTCTTGAAATGCATTCAGAAGAACCTTTTTGCCCAGTATGTAGCAAGTCCAACGAGAGAGGACGCAGTTTTAGATTTAGTTTTAGGAAATGAAGATGGGCAGGTGGAAGGAGTGGCAGTGGGAGAGCATTTTGGTGGTCGTGATCATAATTCAGTCAGTTTTAACATAATTATGGAAAAGGACAGAGATAGAACAGGAGTTAGAGTTCTCAATTGGGGCAAGGCCAATTTTACTAAACTGAGGAGTGATTTAGTGAAAGTGGACTGGAAACAGCTACTTGAAGGTAAATCAATGTCAGAGACATTCAAAGGGGAGATTCAAGGGGTTCAGAGTAAACATGTTCCCACAAACAAAAAGGGTGAGATGGCCAAATCTAGACCCATGGATGTCAAGGAGCTTACAGGGTAAGATAAGGCAGAAGAGGAAAGCTTATGTACGACACCGAGAACTCAATACTACAGAAAGCCGAGAGGAGTATAGAAAGTGGAGGGATGAAATCAAAAGCAAATTAGAAAGCAAAGAGAGGGCATGAAAGAATATTGGCAAGCAAAATCAAGGTGAACCCAGAAATGTTTTATCAATACATTAAGAGTAAGAGGACAACTAAGGAGAGAGTAGGGGCCATAAAAGACCAAAAAGGTAATCTCTGTATATGGATGGAAGATGTTGGTATGGTTCTTAATGAATACTTTGCGTCTGTCTTCACAGAAGAGGGGGATGATGCAGATATTGTAGTTAAGGAGGAGGAGTGTGAAGTATTGGATGTGATAAATATAGGGAGAGAGTAAGTATTAATGGGATTAGCATCCTTGAATGTTGATAAATCACCAGGGCCAGATGAAATGTACCCAGGCTGTTAAAAAAAGCAAGAGAGGAAATAACAGAAAGTCTGACCATTATTTTCCAGCCCTCACTGGATACAGGTGTGGTGCTAGAGGATTGGAGAACTGCTAACATTGCACCTCTGTTTAAAAAGGGAACGAGGGATAGACCGAATAATTACAGGCCGGTCAGTCTTACCTCAGTAGTGGGGAAATTATTGGAATCTATTCTGAGAGACAGGATAAACTGTCACTTAGAAAGGCGCAGGTTAATCAAGGATAGTGAGCATGGATTTGTTAAGGGAAGATCTTGTTTGACCAACTTGATTGAATTTTTTGAAGAAGTAACAAGGAATATAGATGAGGGTAGTGCAGTTGATGTGGTCTACATGGATATTAGCAAGGCTTTTGACGAGGTCCCACGTGGCAGACTGGTGAAAAAAATAAAATCCAATGGGATCCCGGGAAATGCAGCAAGGTAGATACAAAAGTGGCTCAGCTTTTTGCGACTGGAGGGCTGTTTCCAGTGGCATTCCGCAGAGCTCAGTACTGGGCCCCCTGCTTTTTGTGGTATATAGTAATGATTTAGACGGAAATGTAGGGGGCATGATCAAGCAGTTTGCAGACGACACAAAGATTGGCTGTGTAGTAGATAGCGAGGAGGATAGCTGTGGGCTGCAAGAAGGTATTTACGATCTTGTCAGATGGGCAGAAAAGTGGCAAATGGAATTCAACCCGGAGAAATGTGAGGTGATGCCTTTGGGGAGGTCAAACAAGACAAAGGAATACATGATTAATGTGAAAATACTGAGAAGTGTAGAGGGAGTGAGGGAGCTTGGAGTGAATATCCACAGTTCCCTTAAGGTAGCAGGACAGGTCATAAAGGTGGTAAGAAGCCCTATGGAATCCTTTTCTTTATTAGCTGAGGTATAGAATATAAGAGCAGGGAGGTTATGCTGGAACAGTATAAATCATTGGTTAGGCCACAACTTGAGTACAGTTCTGGTCACCTCTTTACAGAAAGGATGTAATTGCACTAGAGAGGGTACATTGGAGATTTATGAGTATGTTGCCAGGACTGGAAAAATGCAGCTATGAGGAAAGATTGGATAGTCTGGGGCTGTTCTCCTTGAAACATAGAAGGCTGAGGGGAAATCTGATTGAAATATACAAAATTTTGAGGGGCCTGGATAGAGTGGAGGTGAAGGGCCTATTCATCTTAGCAGAGAGGTTAGTGACTAGTGACCATAGATTTAAAGTGATTGGTAGAATGATTAGAGGGGAGATGAGGAAAGTTTTTCCACCCAGAGGGTGGTGGGGGTCTTGAAATCACTGCCTGAAAGGGTAGTTGAGGCAGAAACCCTCAACTCATTCAAAAGGAGTCTGGATATGCACCTCAAGTGCTGTAATCTGCACGGCTACGGACCAAATGCTGGAAGGTGAGATTAGAGTAGGTGGATTGTTTTTCGGCTGGCACAGACACGATGGGCCAAATGGCCTCATTCTGTGCCTTAAACGTTCTATGATTCTGGAGGGCTTCCATCAGCGCTGCGTCCACAGCATCCTGAAGATCCGTTGGCAGGACAGCATTACAAACACTGAAGTCCTGGAAACATCCAACATCACCAGCATTGAGGCCATCCTCCTGCAAAGCCCAGCAGCGATTACACCTTCACTTGCACCCGCTGTGAGAGAATCTGCCGGTCATGTATAGGCCTGACTAGCCACCAGCGGGCCTGCAACCAATGAGTACAACCTTCCCAAAATCTTCATCTGTGAAGAAATGCCAAGAGAAAGACATTGATCCATCAATCCAGATATGGACCCACCCTCTTCTACCTTGATTGATGACGCTAGAGCAAGGCGTGAGTTTATTGGGTACGTCTGATGTCGATCATAAAGGTAGGCGGAACGTTTACGTCATCGGAATGCAACTGTCCAGCCAGTCAATCAAGGCTGAGAATCCGCCCCTCTTCCACACCGATTGGTGGAGAGTGAGAGCTGCTTTGCAGTCTGATTGGGCAAGAACCATATCAATCTTAAAAGCGGCGGTAATGCCACGCGGACCAAGAAAGTGATGTTCCTTCCGAATGGTTCACGGAGGTGCCAGTCTGGGAATGGGCGGGGCGTTGTGGGAGTGACGGTTTGGGCCTAGGTGATATTTTTGTTGTGAGGGGAAACAGTAGTTTGGAGAGAGAAAAAAAACACTGGAGGGAAAAGGTCAAACGAAAGACGGAGGCGAATCGGAGACAGATTGACGGGGTCGGACAACCGGGAGCGTAAAAAATAATTACAGCATTTTATTTTGTACTTAAAAAGGACACTGTTTGTTTGGTGTCGGAGCCGGTGTGCGTCTGAGAGAGGAAGGTAGTGAGCGGTTGTTTTACGCCGGGCCGGGCGGCAGCTTCAGGGAGAGGCCGCTTCTTTTGCAGGGCCCTTCGTTAGGGACCGAGTGTTTTTCGATGAGCCCTGTGGCGGTGGCGATCGCTTTGACTGACAACATTTGGGAGGTGGGATAGGGTGAAAACCTTCGCATATCTTTTGATGTTTATTAATAATTTTATGTGTTTAATTCCAACTGGATTTTAAATTAAAAGCAAAATGCTGCGGATGCTGGAAATCTGAAATAAAAACAAGAAATGCTGGAACCACTCAGCAGGTCTGGCAGCATCTGTGAAAAGAGAAGCAGAGTTAACGTTTCGGGTCAGTGACCCTTCTTCGGAACCCCGGATTTTAAATTATCCGCGCTTGAATAAACAATTAAGTTTATTTGTAAATATTTTAACACCAGTTTAATTTTTTAATTCGGATTATTCAGTCTTGTGGGGTTGTTGTCCACATTTGGTGCATCTCTTTTATGTTATGGATAAATATCAGTATTAGATTTTGTTTTTGGTATGTTTCCAGCATTTTTTGCTCCCCTGAAGTATTAAAATTTCATTGATTCAAGGGATTGTTTTTCCTTTGCGACTGCCATTAATTTGTGACCTTATTTAGCTGAGTTATGGGCGGCACAGTGGCGCAGTGGTTAGCACTGCAGCCTCACAGCTCCAGCGACCCGGGTTCAATTCCGGGTACTGCCTGTGTGGAGTTTGCAAGTTCTCCCTGTGTCTGCGTGGGTTTCCTCCGGGTGCTCCGGTTTCCTCCCACATGCCAAAGACTTGCAGGTTGATAGGTAAATTGGCCATTAGAAATTGCCCCTAGTATAGGTAGGTGGTAGGGAAAATATAGGGACAGGTGGGGATGTGGTAGGAATATGGGATTTGTGTAGGATTGCTATAAATGGGTGGTTGATGGGCACAGACTCGGTGGGCCGAAGGGCCTGTTTCAGTGCTGTATCTCTTAAAAAAAAAAGTGTCAACTGCTTGGCATTTGCAGAGATTTCGTGTGAAGTATCCTAACCCCCCCCCCCCCCAATACTTTTTAATGTATTCTGCTTTTTATCTCCTTTTTGCCCCTTCCTAATAAGGCATAGGTCAGACTGCATTTTGATTTTGGATGTCTGATTGTTCATCATTTCTGTAAATGTTGAATCTGTCTTGAGTTCCATATAATGACTTTGTCGTGTCTTGCATGGGATGATTTGAGTTTGTGTGCATATTTTTATAAAACCAAAATGATTACCCATGGCACCACTCTTGGGTGGTCTTGGGTCTAGAATGTGATTTAACTAGGTGCTGTCCCTTTAAGACTATTATTCAGCTGCTGTGTGTGGGACAGTGGTCCAAATCTTGAGGTCTGTTAGAGTCCATAGGGAGATTCTTAAGATAGCTGGTTGATTTTCTTGGGTAGGCCAGGTTGCCTGGGTATCAGAAGAACAACAGTAAGTGGTTGGCATTCTTTCCCTTTTAGACTTTAGTTATGATTTTGTTTTTTATTTGCATCTATTACTAGATGCAATACATGTATGAGTCCTGCAGCATTGCTGCTGGTAATTTGGATAATTCACTGTTTTATGAGGACAAGAATG
The DNA here is from genome assembly GCF_036365525.1 of Heterodontus francisci. Lineage (NCBI taxonomy): Eukaryota > Metazoa > Chordata > Chondrichthyes > Heterodontiformes > Heterodontidae > Heterodontus > Heterodontus francisci. Next base: position 47,146,675 of record NC_090375.1, read on the forward strand.
TTTTGCTGCTGTGGTGGATCTATGTCTTTGAGGCAACAAAGTCTAATTGTTAAGTAAACAAGCTCAGGTCAATTGTTCAATCATCTTGTCTGAGAACTTTGGGGACTGGGAAGTACTCGTAATATTTAGGCTTCAGATTTGTAAGAGAGCATTAGATCACTAGAAATCTGATCTGCTTTTCCTATGTTTGGAGAAATGATGCCTTCTGGTGGGAAAGAGAATTGTCTTTGGTACAAAAAGAATTAAAATCTAAATCACAATACATAATATACACTCAGCAGTTCAAATTAAGTTTGTGAGTTGATGTATGTGTTCCCATATTCAGTATATTTTGTCATGGTAAGTCCCAACTATAGCCATGGAACTCCGAGAAGATTAAAGTGTTGTATATTGAATTCTTCACACTTCAGAAACAGTTTTTTTTTAGCTTTTACTAAAGTACCTCAATCCCTGATATTCTAGGTGTCAGCCTTGGCTCAACAATAGTGCATTCAACTGAGTTAGAAGGTTGTGGGTTCAGTCTCACTAGCGATTTAAATCCATAATCTGGGCTGACACCAGTATAGTAGTGAGTGTACTGCACTGTCAAAGATGTCATTTTTCGGATGAGACATTAAACTGAAGTTCTGTCTTGTTTCTTGGATGATCATAAGAAATCCCATCCTACCATTCAGAAATGATCAGGGGAATTATTCTGGTATCCTGGCCAACATCACTAAAAATTGTTTAGTTGGTAATGTACCTCATTGTGCTTGTGGGACTTTGCTGTGTGCAAATTGACTTCATGTTTCCCTGTATGATCACAGTGACTACTCGTCAACAGTAATGCATTGACTGAAATGCTTTGAGATGGCCTAAGATTGTGAAAGGTGTTAAGCACAAATTCTTCCTTCCTCGCTCCCTCCATTTGAAAAATGTGTATTTTTCTATCTTGCCAGTTGCCGGCTCAACCTTCAGGGAAACCTTGGAAAAATATTGTTAATGCTAAACCATCATTGTTAATGATGATGGTTGACCTTGATGTGTAATAAATCTGCCACTTTTTTAAGGAAGGGAATTTATATCCAGCCTCTGCTTTTCAATGTGTGCTATGGTTGGATTTTCCTGTGGGTGGTACCTTGACTGCATTTTTTTTCTCCACTGTTTTGTTTTCAACTTACTGTATTAATGTGTATTTTTCAGGTAGACGTTTGTAACTCATCCAGTGGCCAGTTAGGTAAAGAGCCGTGCTAAGTTTATGCGAGGATGTCTTTGTAATCTGAAGTAATGGAAGTTGTTTCCTTTTGTTTATAGCCAGGAGTCTCCTGGTTCCCAATAGCAGAGAATGCAGTTCTTTTTACCGAGGCAGTCCTGGAGGTAATGGCAAGGTGGATTGACATTTGGTGCTGTCTGGGGAACCTGCCTCAGAAAATAGCAGTTATGCACCCTAGATTATTTACCCATATCCTGAAATGGCACTTGAACCCTTAACCTTCTGACTCTGAAGAATGCTACCATATGCCAAGCTAACAATAGAAAGAAATCAAAAAAGACTCAAATACGCTGTCTCTTCAGTTACTCCAATGGTCACACTGGACATCGTTAGCATTTTATTTACAATTGCCATGAATTGGCAGGAGTGAGCACTGCAACTGGTTTTGCAGGCACTCATTGCTGATGTTATTCTAGCGATGCAACACGTTAGAATTTGTAGACCAGCAAGGACATGCCCAAATACACCAAATTAATTTCTCCCCCATGAGGAATGTTTCACAGAGCAGTGCAAGCCTCCTGCTCGCCAGCAAATACCCATAATAAAAGATGAATCAGGTGTAAGGTCGCTATCCTGTTCAGTCCCAAAGTAAGTGTGGTACCGCTGCACAGGAACAGTATTTCATCCGCCATGTGTCTAGATTTCTGGAAAACTTTTGGTAAAGTTCCACATGAAAAGGTGCTACCTGAATTCAAAGCAGTAGACATGCCTGATAATACTTGCAGGTGTATACAAGTTAACTGAAAGTAAGGAAGCAGAGGATGCTCTTTCCCTCATGAAATTGAAGTCAAGTTATTGACCTGGTTACATGGTCGAAGACCGAGAATAGGGATAATGGATTTGTGTTGATGTCTCAATTATTCGCTATATTAATGACTTAGACAATGCAATCGATAGCCATATATCCAAGCTGACGATGACAAAGGTTGGTGACAAAACTGTGGCAGATAGACGTCAACGCAGTTAGTGTGAGGCCATCAATTTTGGGCAATAAAGGGGTAGATCCGAGTACAGAAACAAAATACTGTGGATGCTGGGAATCTGGAACAAAAACAGAAAATGCTGGAAATACTCAGGTCAGGCAGCATCTGTAGAGAGAAAAACAGTTAATGTTTCAGGTCTGTGGCCTTTCATCAGAGATGATAGATTGGAGTATTTTTTTTTAAATGGTAGAAAGCTAGGAACAGCGGAAGTCCAAATACACGTCACTAAAATGTAGTGTAATGGCAACATACTGCAGATGCTGGAAATCTGAAATAAAAACAAGTACTGGAAATACTCAGACCTGCTGACCTGTTTTTATTATACTAGAATGTAGTGGTCAGGTACTAAAACTAATCATAAAGGCTAACATTCCATCAGTCTTTTCTGTTGAGAGGGCTTAGAACATAAAGGGGAGGCAGTTTTCCCACAGTCATAGGGGAGGCGGTGGCGTAGTGGTATTGTCACTGGACTAGTAACCCAGAGACCCAGGGTATTGCTCTGGGGACATAGGTTAGAATCCCGCTACAGCAGAAGGTGGATTTTGAATTCAATTAATAAAAAATTTGGAATTAAAAATTTAGAAACCATTGTCGATTGTTGTAAAAACCCATCTAGTTTGCTAATGTCCTTTAGGGAAGAAAATCTGTCCTTACCTGGTATGGCCTACATGTGACTGCAGACCTACAGCAATGTGGTTGACTCTTGTATGCCCTCTGAAATGGCCTAGCAAGCCACTCAGTTGTATCTAACCGCTACAAAGTCAATAAAAAGGAATGAAACCGGATGGACCACCCGGCATCGACCTAGGCACCAGAAATGACCGGCAAACCCAGCCCTGTCGACCCTGCAAAGTCCTCCTTACTAATATCTGGGGGCTTGTGCCAGAGTTGGGAGAGCTGTCCCACAGACTAGTCAAGCAACAGCGCACTCTGTTCCTCATCTATATAATCTGTATAATAAAATTTAGAAACAAAATTGGGCAGATTTGCAGATGCTAAACTGTGTGTGGGGGAGGACAATTGAAACTACCAAGGCAAAAATGAAGTGCAGAAGAACTTGACAGTATTTACAAGTGAACAGAACGATAGAAGATGAGCCTTCAGGGGAACATTGGGAAATCTAGTGTATGTTGATGTTAAATCCAAGGTATTACACATAGACTGAATGAAAGATGAATTAATGAATGGGATTGAACGAACTGGGGAAGAGATTATTTGGGATCTGGGAAATGACAGACCCAATACTCAGTATGTCCAGAGGTTACAAAAAGGTAAAAGGAAAGATTTGCTTTTATTTGGTGCTTTTCCTGACCACCGATATCTCAAAGCACTTTACAGCCAATGAAATCCTTTTGAAGTGCCACTGTTGTAATGTAGGAAATGCAGCAGCCGTTTTGCACACATCAAACTTCCATAAACAGCAATGTGATAATGACGAGATAATCTGTTTTTGTGATGTTGATTGAGAGATAAATTTGGCCAAGACACTGGGATAACTCTTTCCCTCTTTTTTTTTCCAAAATAGTGCTATGGGATCGTTTACGTCCACTTGAGAGGCGATTGCCCGATGAGCGAACTGACCATGGCACTGTGGTACAGGAAGCTATTCAAGTGGGGGGAGTAAATAGAAATGTAGTGGTAATAGGGGGCAGTATTGTTAGGGGCATAGATCCAGTACTCTGTAGCAATGAGCGTGAGTCCAGAAGGTTGTGTTGCCTGCCCAGTTGTTGTGGTCCATGTGGGTACCAATGCCATAGATAGAACAAGGAGAGAGGTTTTGCGTGGGGATTATGAGCAGCTAGGGGCTAAATTAGAAAGCAGCACCACAAAGGAGGTAATCTCTAGATTACTGCTTGAGCTGCGAACAAATTGGCATAGGATAAATAAGATTAGAGAGTTAGATCCGTGGCTCGAAAACTGATGTGGGGAAAAACGGGTTTCAATTCATGGGGCACTGTCACCAGTACGAGGGAAAGTGGGAGCTGTACCGTTGGGACGGTCTTCACTTGAACTGTGCTGGGACCCGTGCTCTGGTGTGTTGTTTAACTAGGGCAGTAGAGAGGGCTTTAAATTAAATTGGGGGAAGGAGGGGTTCCAATGATGGCAGATGTGGTAAATTAAAGGGAAAGGACAAGGCAGTAGTACAAGGGAGCAAAATGGATAATGATGACCAGTGTGCAACAGGAAGGGACAGTGTGTATATACTTAAGCATGCACGAGCAGATAAGACCAGAATTTGGAAAAGTGGTGAAAAGGCAAAATTAGAGGCTCTGTATCTGAATGCACGAAGCATTCATGACAAAACTGATGAATTGACAGCTCAGATAGAAATGAATAGGTATGACCTGATAACCATTACAGAGCTGTGGCTGCAAGGTGACCTGAATATTCAAGAGTACTTGACATTTTGGAAGGACAGGAAGCTAGGAAAAGGTGATGGGGTTGCTCTGTTAATTAAGGATGACGTTAGTATAGTAGTGAGCGATGACCTTAGTTCTAAAGGTCAAGATGTGGAATCATTTTGAATAGAATTAAGAAACAACAAAGGTAAGCAGTCACTCAGAGTAGTTTATAGGTCCCCGAACAGTAACTACACTGTAGGGCGGAGTATGCAGGAATAAATAATGGGGGTTTGTAAGAAAGGTACTGCAATAATCATGGGTGATTTTAATCTACATATAGGCTGGACGAAGCAGATTGGCAAAGGTAGCTTGGAAGATGAGTTCATAGTGATTTCAGAATAGTTTCTTAGAGCAGCGCATTCTAGAATCAACCAGAGAGAAGGCTATTCTAGACCTGATAATGTGCAATGAGACAGGATTTATTAATGACCTCAAAGTGAAGGAGCCTCTAGGTAGCAGTGATCAGATAACGTTAAATTTCGCACTCCGTTTGAGGGTGAGAAGAGTCAGTCCAAGACTAAGTGTTTTAAATTTAAATAAAGGCAATTAGAAAGCTATGATGATAGAGCTGGCTAAAGTGAAGTGGGAAATTAGTTTAAAGGATAGGACAGTAGAGATGCAGTGGCAGACATTTAAGGAGATATTTCATCGCACTCAGCAAAGATACATTCCAGTGAGAAAGGAGTCTAGGAGAGGGATGCACCATCCATGGCTAAGTAACGAAGTTAAAGGGAGTATGAAACTGAAAGAAAACAATGTACAATTCTGTGAAGATTAGTGGTAGGTCAGAAGATTGGACAGAATTTTAAAAACCAAAGAATGACTTTGTTAAAAAAAAAAGGGGAGAAAATTTGAGTATGTCCCTTCTCAAGGGCAATTAGGGATGCTCGCCTAGCAAGCGACGCCCACATCATGAAAGAATGAAAAAGGAGAGAAAACAAGCCAGAAATATAAAAAGAGTAAGAGTTTCTACAAGTATTTAAAAAGGCAAAGAGTAACGAAAGTGAGTGTTGGTCCCCTAGAGGGTGAGACTGGGGAATTCATAATTGAAAATAAGGAAATAGTGGAAACGTTGAACAGAGATTTTATGTCCGTCTTCAGTGTAGAAGACACAAATAACATGCCAGAAATACTTGTAAGTCATGAGGTAAAAGGGAGGGTGGAACTTAAAACAATTACAGTCACTAGGGAAAGTGTACTGAGAAAACTATTGGAACTAAAGGTTGACAAGTCCCCAGGACCTGAATGGCCTGCATCCGAGGGTCTTAAAATAAGTGGCTGCTGAGTTAGTAGTTGCATTAGTTGTAATTTTTCAAAATTCCTTAGATTCTGGAAAGGTCCCATCAGATTGGAAAAAAGTGAATGTAACTCCTCTATTCAAAAAAAAAGTATGGAGACAAAGCAGGAAACTACAGGCCAGTTAGTCTAACATCCGTCATAGGGAAAATGCTAGAATCCCATATTAAGGATGATATAGCAGGGCACTTAGAAAATCTTAAAACATGACGATTCTGCCTAATTGCATTGTGAAGGGAAATAGTGTTTGACTAATTTGTTAGAGTTCTTGGAGGAAGTAATGAGCAACATGGATAAAGGGGAACCTGTAGATCTGGTGTACTTGGATTTCCAAAAGGCATTTGATAACGTGCGCATCAAAGATTACTACACAAAATAAGAGCTCATGGTGTACAGGGTAACATATTGGCATAGATAGAGGATTGGTTAGCTAACAGGAAGGAGAGAGTAGCGATAAATGGGTCATTTTTGGGTTGCCAAGCTGTAATTAGTGGAGCGCCCAGGAATCAGTGCTGGGGCCTCAACTATTTTCATCCAATATATAGGTTGTCAGGACAGAATGCATGGTTACTAACTTTGCTGATGACACAAAGACAAGTAGTAGAGTAAGTTGTGAAAAGGACGAGAGTTTGCAAAGGGATATGGATAGGTTATGTGAGTGAGCACCAATTTGGCAGATGGAATATAATGTGGGAAAATGTGGTCTTGTCCACTTTGGGAGGAAGAATAGAAAAACAGTATATTTAAATGGCAAGAGATTTCAGAACTCTGCAGTACAAAGGGATGTTGGTGTTCTGGTACATGAATCACAAAAAGATAGTATGCAGTTACAGCAAGTGATTAAGAAGGCAAATGGTATGTTTATTGCAAGGGGAATAGAGTATAAAAGTAGGCAAGTTTTGCTACAGTTGTACAGGGTGTTGGTGAGACCAGATCTGGAGTACTGTGTAGAGCTTCGGTCTGCTTACTTAAGAAAGGATAACGTTGCATTAGAAGCAGTTCAGAGTAGGTTCACTCGACTGATTCTTGGGATGAAGGGGTTATCTTATGATTGGAATTCTTTGAGGAAGTATTTAGCAACGTGGATAAAGGAGAACCTGTAGAGTTGGTGTGCTTGAATTTCCAAAAGGAAATATTCAATGAATAGCCTGACACTGGGAAGTTCCGAGGAACAAAGGGACCTTGGCGTGTTTGTCCATCGATCTCTAAAGGCAGAAGGGCAGGTTAATAGGGTGGTGAAAAAGGCATATGGGACACTTGCCTTTATCAATCGAGGCATAGATTACAAAAGCAGGGAGGTCATGTTGGAGTTGTATAGAACTTTGGTAAGGCCACAGCTGGACTACTGTGTGCAATTCTGGTCGCCACATTATAGGAAGGATGTGATTGCACTGGAGGGGGTGCAGAGGCGATTCACCAGGATGGTGCCTGGGGTAGAACATTTAAGCTATGAAGAGGTTGTATAGGCTTGGGTTGTTTTCGCTGGAGCAGAGAAGACTGAGGGGTGACCTGATCGAGGTGTACAAGATTATGAGGGGCATGGACAGGGTGGATAAGGAGCAGCTGTTCCCCTTAGTTGAAGGGTCAGTTACTAGGGGACATGTTTAAGGTGAGGGGCAGGAGGTTTAAGGGGGATTTGAGGAAGAACTTTTTTACCCAGAGGGTGGGGACAGTCTGGAATGCACTGCCTGGGAGGGTGGTAGAGGCGGGTTGCCTCACATCCTTTAAAAAGTACCTGGATGAGCACTTGGCACGTCATAACATTCAAGGCATTGGGCCAAGTGTTGGCAAATGGGATTAGGTAGACAGGTCAGGTGTCTTTAATGCATCGGTGCAGACTCGATGGGCCGAAGGGCCTCTTCCCTGTATTATTCTGTGAAAAGGCATTTGATAAGGTGCCACAACAAAGGTTGGGCCTGTATCCATTCGAGTTTAGAAGAATGAGAGGTGATCTTATAGACATATACAATCCTGAGGGGACTTGACAGGGTGGATGCTGAGGATGTTTCCCCTTGTGGGAGAGACTAGAACTTGGGGACACAGTTTAAAAATAACGGGCTTCCCATTTGAGACAGAGATGAGGAGAAATTTTTTTCGGGTTGTTAGTCTGTGGAATTCTCTTCCCTAGGGATCACTGGAGGCTGGGTCATTGAATATTTTTAAGGCTAAGTTGATAAATTCTTGATTGACAAGGGAGTCAAAGGGTATAGGGGTAGATGGAAAGTAGAATTGAGGCTGCAATCAGATCAGCAGTGATCTTATTGAATGGCTGAGCAGGCTCAAGGGGGCCAAATGGTCTACTCCTAATTCGTATGATTGGGCAGATGGGGCATGGTTTAATATCTCATCTGAAAAACAGCACTTCTGATAGTACTGCATTGGAGTGTCAGGCTTGATTTTTGTGCTCAAGCCCTGGAGTGGGACTTGAACCCAGAACCTTGTGACTCAGAAACTAGAGTGTTACCAACTGAGCCACGCTTGACACTCAACAACAAAACAATGTCAATAAAACTTCAAAGAATTCTGAATTATACAGTATTGCCAATTATACTAGGCTTTAGAAGTTCCTTGGGGTCGTGTCCTAGGTCCAACCATCTTCAGCTGCTTCATCAATGACCTTCCTTCCATCATAAGGTCAGAAGTTAGGATGTTTGTTGATTGTACAATGTTCGGTACCATTCGCAACTCCTCAGTTACTGAAGCAGTCAGTGTCCACATGCAGCAAGACCTGGACAACATCCGGCTTGGACTGATAAGCGATAAATAACATTGGCGCCACACACGTGCAAGGAAATTACCATCTCCAACAAGAGAGAATCTAGCCATCTCCCCTTAACATTCAATGGCATTACCATCATGAATCTCTCACTATCAATATCCTGGGGGTTACCATTGATCAGAAACTTAACTGGACCAGCCATATCAATACTGTGGCTGCAAGAGCAGGTCAGAGGCTAGGAATTCTGTGGCGAGTAACTCACCACCTGACTCCCCAAAGCCTGTCCGCTATCTACAAGGCACAAGCGAAGAGTATGATGGAATATTCTCCACTTGCCTGGATGGGTGCAGCTCCAACAACACTTGAAGCTCAACACCATCCAGGATAAAGTAACCATCTTGATCGGCACCCCATCCACTACCTTAAGCATTCACTCCCTTCATCACCAACGCACAGTAGCAGCTGTGTGTACTATATACAAGATGCATTGGAGCAACTCACCAAGGCTCCTTTGACAGCACCTTCTAAACCCACGACCTCTACCACCTAGAAGGACAAGGGCAGCAGATGCATGGGAACACCACCACCTGCAAGTTCCCCTCCAATCCTGAGAAGTGTGAGGTGATGCACTTTGGGATGACTAACAAGGCAAGAGAATATACAATGTATGGTAGGACCCTAGGGAGTACAGGGTCAGAGGGATCTTGGGGTGCTTGTCCATAGATCACTGAAGGCAGCAGCACAGGTGGATAAGGTGGTTAGGAAGGCATACGGGATACTTGCCTTTATTAGCCGAGGCATAGAATATGAGCAGGGAAGTTATGATGGAGCTGTATAAAATGCTGGTTCGGCCGCAGCTGGAGTACTGTGTACAGTTCTGGGCTGCTCCAGACCATGAATGGCTAAATCAGTGGCATAATTACCAATATATTCTAGGTTATTATTGCTGACATTGTTGTACCTGAGATGTTGAGAATCGCGAGGGTAAGAAAGCTAGCATAAAGGCACTTGACCTGAATCCTCGTAGCATTCGTAACAAGGTTGATGAGTTAATGGCACAAATCATCGCGAATAAATATGATTTGGTAGCCGTTACAGAGACATGGTTACAGGTTGGTCACGACTGTGAGTTAAATATCCAGGGGTACCAGACTATTCGGAAGGACAGACAGGAAGGTGAGGGAGGTGGTGTAGCTCTGATATTCAAGGATGACATCAGGGCGCTGCTGAGAGATGATATAGGTTCTATGGAGAATGAGGTTGAATCCATTTGGGTGGAAATTAGAAACTCTAAGAAGAAAAAGTCATTGATAGGCGTAGTCTATAGGCCACCAAATAATAACATCACATTGGGACGGGCAATAAACAAAGAAATAACTAATGCCTGTAAAAATGGTACGGCAATTATCATGGGGGATTTTAATCTACATGTAGATTGGTCGAACCAGCTCAGTCAGGGTAGCCTTGAGGAGGAATTCGTTGAGTGTATCCGTGATAGTTTTCTTGAACAGTATGTAATGGAACCGACGAGGGAGCAAGCTATCCTAGATCTAGTACTGTGTAATGAGACAGGAATAATTAATGACCTCATGGTTAGGGATCCTCTTGGAAGGAGTGATCACAGTATGGTTGAATTTAGAATACAGATGGAGAATGTGAAGATAAAATCCAATACCAGGGTCCTGTGCTTGAACAAGGGGGACAACAATAGAATGAGGGAGGACTTGGCTAAAGTGGACTGGAAACAAAGATTTTACGGTGGGACAGTTGACGAGCAGTGGAGGACTTTCAAAGCAATTTTTCAAAGTGCTCAGCAAAAGTATATTCCAGTGAAAAGGAAGGACTGGAAGAAAAGGGGTAATCTGCCATGGGTGTCTAAGGAAATAAGGGAGGCTATCAAATTGAAAAAGAAGGCATACAAAGTGGCCAAAAGCAGCATGAAACTAGAAGATTGGGAAAACTTTAAAGGTCAGCAGAAAGCTACAAAAAGAGCCATAAAGAAAAGTAAGATGGAACATGAGAAAAAGCTAGCACTGAATATAAAGACAGATAGCAAAAGTTTCTATAAATATATAAAACGAAAGAGTGGCGAAAGTAAACGTTGGTCCTTTAGAGGATGAGAAGGGGAAATTAGTTATGGGATATGATGAAATGGCCGAGGCATTGAACAGGTATTTTGTATCTGTCTTCTCAGTGGAGGACATTAATAACATGCCAGTAATTGACAAAGAGACGAACGTAGGTGAGGACCTGGGAACAATCATTATTACGGAAGAGGTAGTGTTGGGCAAGCTAATGGAGCTAAGGATTGATAAGTCTTCTGGCCCTGATGGAATGCATCCCAGGGTTCTAAAAGAGATGGCGGGAGAAATAGCAGGTGCACTGATAATTTTCCAAAATTCGCTGGACTCTGGGGTAGTCCCAGCAGATTGGAAAACTGCAGATGTGACGCCACTGTTTAAAAAGGGAGGTAGACAAAAGATGGGGAATTATAGACCGATTATCTTAACCTCTGTAGTGGGGAAGATGCTTGAGTCTATCATCAAGGAAGAAATAGCCGGGCATCTCGATAGAAATTGTCCCGTTGGGCAGACGCAGCATGGGTTCATGAAGGGCAGGTCATGCTTGACAAATCTTTTGGAATTCTATGATGACGTTACGAGCAAGGTGGACAATGGGGACCCAGTGGATGTGGTGTACCTAGATTTCCAAAAGGCCTTCGACAAGGTGCCGCACAAGAGGCTGCTGCATAAGATAAGGATGCAAGGCGTCAGGGGTAAAGTATTAGCATGGATAGAGGATTGGTTGATGAACAGGAAGCAGAGAGTGGGGATAAATGAGTGCTATTCTGGTTGGCAGTCACTAGTGGTGCCTCAGGGATCGGTGTTGGGACTGCAATTATTTACAATTTATATAGATGATTTGGAGTTGGGGACCAAGTGTAGGGTGTCAAAGTTTGCAGATGACACTAAGATGAGTGGCAGAGCAAAGTGTGCAGATGACTGTGTAACTTTGCAGAGGAACATAGATACATTGAGTGAGTGGGCAAAGGTCTGGCAGATGGAATACAATGTTAGTAAATGTGAAGTCATTCATTTCGGTAGGAGTAACAGGAAAAAGGATTATTACTTGAATGGTAAAAAGTTGCAGCATGCTACTATGCAGAGGGACCTGGGTGTCCTTTTGCATGAATCGCAGAAGGTTGGTCTGCAGGTACAGCAAGTAATTAGGAAGGCAAATGGAATTTTGTCCTTCATTGCTAAAGGGATTGAGTTTAAAAGCAGAGAGGTTATGTTGCAGCTGTATAAGGTACTGGTGAGGCCGCACCTGGAGTACTGTGTGCAGTTTTGGTCTCCTTACTTGAGAAAGGATATACTGGCACTGGAGAGGGTGCAGAGGAGGTTCACTAGGTTGATTCCGGAGTTGAGGGGGTTTGCTTATGAGGAGAGACTGAGTAGATTGGGATTATATTCATTGGAGTTCAGAAGAATGAGGGGGGATCTTATAGAAACATATAAAATCATGAAGGGAATAGATAAGATACAAGTAGAGAGGATGTTTCCACTGGCAGGTGAAGCTAGGACAAGAGGGATAAGCCTCAAGATTAGAGGGAGCAGATTTAGGACTGAATTAAGAAGAAACTTCTTCACCCAGAGGGTTGTTAATCTATGGAATTCCTTGCCCAGTGAAGTAGTTGATGCTTCTTCAGTAAACATCTTTAAAGCTAAGGCAGATATCTTTTTGAACAATAAAGGAATTAAGGGATACTGTGGGAGCGCGGGTAAGTGGATCTGAGACCACGAAAAGATCAGCCATGATCTTATTGAATGGCGGAGCAGGCTCGAGGGGCCGGATGGCCTACTCCTGCTCCTAGTTCTTATGATCTTATGTATCTTTTACTCTGTAAACCATGTCCTTTCTATGCACTTGACTTGGTATAGATGTAAGATGTGTAGATCTGTAATCTAAAAATAGAACTTCTAAATTGGAAGAGGGCTAACTTCAATGGGATAAAAGAGGGATCTAGCCAGGGGGAAATGGAACCAAAAATTGACAGGAAAAACTATAACAGAACAATGGGTGATCTTTAAGGAGGAGATGTTTCAAGTACAGGCTAAGTACATTCCAACAAGGGCAAAAGGTTAAGGAACCAAAGCCAGGGCTCCTTATATAACGAGGGAGATAGAGAATATGATGAAACAAATAAAAGGTATGATACATGTCAGTTGAATTCTTCAAGCGAGAACCAGAGCAAATACAGTGAGCTGAGAAGAAGTGAAGAGGACAATAAGGCTGGCAAAGAGAGAATATGACAGTAGAGTTGGTTGGTATCCTTCCATCTACAAAAGATGCTGGACACACAGCAAACAATCCATTTAGGTGGGGTGTCTTGGTGCACCTTCGCTGATAGCTGTGAAGGCTAATCTTTGGGAGGCAGGTTCTGCCACAAGTGTTGTACGTGAAGCTGCCAAGTCATGCTGTGAGTTGTTATTTTTGACGTTGGTACCTGTTTTGCCAAGCTGCTGTAGCAACTGGTTGTCATGGTAGTGCACACCAGTTCACACGATGTGTCTCCATTTCCCTCTTTCACCAGCTAATGATTCCTAGGTGTGATAATTGACATTTAGGGCCTTCATGTCACGCTTGCAAGCATCCTTGAAGCGGAGGTTTGGGCGCCCCACTGGTTGTCTGGCCCTGGCTACCTCACTGTACAGAAGATGTAACAGTCTTCCATCCTGCAGACATGTTCAATCCACCAAAGCCACCTCTGTTTGATTAGTACCAACACACTTGGGAACGCTGCCTTTGAAAATAGAATGACAGTTAACATAAAAGGGAACCCAAAAATCTCCTACCGACATGTGAATAGTCAGTGGGTTATAAGAGGTGGGTGAGGCCAATTAGGGGGGAAAAAGGGTGATGTATGCGTAGAGATGCAGGGCAAGGCTAGATTACTTAATGAGTACTTTGTATTGGTGTTCACTAAGGAAGAGGATGTGGACAAAATATCGGTAGAAGTGGAGGTAATTGACAGGGTGAAAATTGTTAGGCAGGATGTACCTGAAAGGCTGGCTGTGCTTTGAATGGATAAGTCGCCTGGTCTGGATGGCTTGCATCCGAGGTTGCTAAAGCAAGTGGGAGTGGAAATAGCAGAAGGGCTTGTCGTGATCTTCCAATCTTCCCTAGATATGCAGGAGGTGCCAGAGGATTGGAGTGTGGCAAATGTGACACCTTTGTTCAAGAAGGATGTAAGGTAGTAACCACAGGCAGTCAGTTTAACATCAGTGGTGGGTAAGGTTTTGGAAACAATCGGGGTGGGGGGGAAATCAACAGGCACTTGGAGAGGTTTGAGTTAAGTAGGGAGAGCCAGCTCAAATTTGTAAAAGACAGATCGTGCTTCACTGATTTCATTGATTTTGTTTTGATGAAGTAACAGAGAAGTTTGATGAAGGGAAAGCAATGGTGGTTCATATGGATTTTAAGTGTTTGACAAAGTACCACATAAAAGACTGGTTAACAAAATTGAGGTTCATGGGATAGGAGAGTCAGTGTCAGTTTGGATAAAAAAATTGGCTTAAGGACAGAAAGCAGCGAGTTGTGGTCAATGGTTGTTTTTCAGACTGGAGGATGGTAGACAGTGATATTGCCCACAGTTCAGTGCCAGGACCACTGCTTTTCTGGATGTACATAAATGACTTGGATATTGAAATAGTGAAATTTCAAAATCTGCTGATACCAAACTTGGAGGTGTGGCACAGTGAGGGACTAGATGGGCTAGCAGAATGGACAGACGAGTGGCAGATGGAATTTAATACAGAGGAATGAGAGGTAATGCATTTTGGCAAAAGGGATAGGGAGAGGTAGTATAGACTAAATGGCACAGTTCTAAAGAGTGTACATGGACAGAGGGACTAGTAATCCAGAGCCCAGGCTCTGGGGACATGGGATCGAATCCCACCATGGCAGATGCTGAAATTTGAATTTAATTCAATTAATTGAATGAAAAAAAGCTAGTCTAATAAAACCATTGTCGATTGTTGTAAAAACCCATCTGGTTCACTAATGTCCTTTTTTTCTTTCTTTTGGGCCTCCTTATCTCGAGAGACAATTGATACGCGCCTGGAGGTGGTCAGTGGTTTGTGAAGCAGCGCCTGGAGTGGCTATAAAGGCCAATTCTGGAGTGACAGGCTCTTCCACAGGTGCTGCAGAGAAATTTGTTTGTTGGGGCTGTTGCACAGTTGGCTCTCCCCTTGCGCCTCTGTCTTTTTTCCTGCCAACTACTAAGTCTCTTCGACTCGCCACAATTTAGCCCTGTCTTTATGGCTGCCCGCCAGCTCTGGCGAATGCTGGCAACTGACTCCCATGACTTGTGATCAATGTCACACGATTTCATGTCGCGTTTGCAGACGTCTTTATAGCGGAGACATGGACGGCCGGTGGGTCTGATACCAGTGGCGAGCTCACTGTACAATGTGTCTTTGGGGATCCTGCCATCTTCCATGCGGCTCACATGGCCAAGCCATCTCAAGCGCCGCTGACTCAGTAGTGTGTATAAGCTGGGGGTGTTGGCTGCTTCAAGGACTTTTGTGTTGGAGATATAGTCCTGCCATCTGATGCCAAGTATTCTCCGAAGGCAGCGAAGGTGGAATGACTTGAGACGTCGCTCTTGGCTGGCATACGTTGTCCAGGCCTCGCTGCCGTAGAGCAAGGTACTGAGGACACAGGCCTGATACACTCGGACTTTTGTGTTCCGTGTTAATGCGCCATTTTCCCACACTCTCCTGGCCAGTCTGGACATAGCAGTGGAAGCCTTACCCATGCGCTTGTTGATTTCTGCATCTAGAGACAGGTTACTGGTGATAGTTGAGCCTAGGTAGGTGAACTCTTGAACCACTTCCAGAGCGTGGTCGCCAATATTGATGGATGGAGCATTTCTGACGTCCTGCCCCATGATGTTCGTTTTCTTGAGGCTGATGGTTAGGCCAAATTCATTGCAGGCAGCCGCAAACCTGTCGATGAGACTCTGCAGGCACTCTTCAGTGTGAGATGTTAAAGCAGCATCGTCAGCAAAGAGGAGTTCTCTGATGAGGGCTTTCCGTACTTTGGACTTCGCTCTTAGACGGGCAAGGTTGAACAACCTGCCCCCTGATCTTGTGTGGAGGAAAATTCCTTCTTCAGAGGATTTGAACGCATGTGAAAGCAGCAGGGAGAAGAAAATCCCAAAAAGTGTGGGTGCGAGAACACAGCCCTGTTTCACGCCACTCAGGATAGGAAAGGGCTCTGATGAGGAGCCACCATGTTGAATTGTGCCTTTCATATTGTCATGGAATGAGGTGATGATACTTAGTAGCTTTGGTGGACATCCGATCTTTTCTAGTAGTCTGAAGAGACCACGTCTGCTGATGAGGTCAAAGGCTTTGGTGAGATCAATGAAAGCAATGTAGAGGGGCATCTGTTGTTCACGGCATTTCTCCTGTATCTGACGAAGGGAGAACAGCATGTCAACAGTCGATCTCTCTGCACGAAAGCCACACTGTGCCTCAGGGTAGACGCGCTCGGCCAGCTTCTGGAGCCTGTTCAGAGCGACTCGAGCAAAGACTTTCCCCACTATGTTGAGCAGGGAGATTCCACAGTAGTTGTTGCAGTCACCGCGGTCACCTTTGTTTTTATAGAGGGTGATGATGTTGGCATCGCGCATGTCCTGGGGTACTGCTCCCTCGTCCCAGCACAGGCATAGCAGTTCATGTAGTGCTGAGAGTATAGCAGGCTTGGCACTCTTGATTATTTCAGGGGTAATGCTGTCCTTCCCAGGGGCTTTTCCGCTGGCTCGGGAATCAATGGCATCACTGAGTTCCGATTTGGTTGGCTGTATGTCCAGCTCATCCATGACTGGTAGAGGCTGGGCTGCATTGAGGGCAGTCTCAGTGACAGCATTCTCCCTGGAGTACAGTTCTAGGTAGTGCTCAACCCAGCGGTCCATCTGTTTGCGTTGGTCAGTGATTATGTCCCCCGATTTAGATTTGAGGGGGGCGATCTTCTTGATGATTGGCCCAAGAGCTCTCTTCATGCCATCATACATTCCTCTGATGTTTCCGGTGTCTGAGGCCAGCTGAATATGACTGCATAGATGTTGCCAGTAGTCGTTTGCGCAACGCCTAACTGTTCTTTGTGCAGTACTTCTGGCTGCTTTAAGTGCTGCAGATATTAAATCGCTGGGGGCTTTCTTGTAGTTCAACAGTGCAATGCGCTTAGCGGCTATGACAGGTTCCAGCTCTTCATTATGAGATTGAAACCAGTCTGCATTTCTCTTCGCACTTTTGCTGTAGGTGGTCAAAGCTGACTCATAGATGGCGTCTCTGATGTGGGCCCACTTGGTCTCAGCATCCCCTGTGGGAGTGTTTTGAAGGGCTGTTACAAGTGAATTTAGAAATTTTTGTAACAGCTGTGGGTGAGAAATTTTGCTCGTGTTGATGCGCGGGTGGCACTTCTACTTGGAATGATGCAACTTCTTTGGTCTGAGTCTAACCTTGCTGCACACCAGGGAGTGGTCGGTGTCGCAGTCCGCACTGTGGAAGCTGCGTGTGATTTGAACACTGTTTAAGGCGGCTCGCCTTGTGACAATGAGGTCTAGCTGGTGCCAACGACGTGTTCTTGGGTGCCTCCATGAAACCTGGTGACAGGGTTTAGTGTGAAAGAACGAGTTGGTGATGCAGAGGTTATGATAGGTACACAACTCAAGCAGTCTCTGCCCGTTCTCATTCATCCTTCCAACGCCATAGCGCCCAAGGCAGGAGGGCCATGAGTCATGGTCAGCCCCAACTCTGGCATTAAAGTCCCCCAGCAGGAATAGGTGTTCGGTGTTGGGGATGCTGCTAATGATATGGAGTTGTTCATAGAACTGGTCTTTAGCTTCAGGTGGGTAGCAGAGTGTTGGAGCATAGATGCTGAGTAGGTGTACTGGACCAGAGGTGGTGAGCAGTCGGATGGACAGTATGTGTTCCGAGCCATTTGAGGGAGGCTCTATCATGCTGAGCAAGGAGTTTCTGATGGCGAAGCCCACTCCATGCTGTCTTGGTTCTTCAGGATCCCTGCCCTGCCAGAAGAAGGTGTAGTCTTGCTCTGCTAGAGAGCCACTCGCGGGGAGGCGAGTCTCCTGAAGTGCTGCAATGTCCACATTGAATCTACTGAGCTCGTTGTTAATGATGGCGGTCTTCCGAGAATCGTTGATTTGTGTAAGGTCTTCCGACAGGCCAGGACACATAGTTCTGACGTTCCAGCTTGCAAAGCGAAGGGCTGGTACCTTCTTTCCTTTTTTCATGTTGTTTGGTGCGGTGTATCAGTCCACCTTTCGGGCAATGACCCTGAGTTCCAAGCACCCATTGAAGCAGGCAGACTGTGGCGGGACAGAACCTTATTGACCGGGGGCTGCCCGGTTTGAGGCGGGCGGCAGCTGTCCAGTGAGGTGCAATGACCTCTCCCACCGACAAAGGCAACCCATGGCGCCCAGTTTCTACGCCAATTTATCTGGACTTATAACCCGTAACTGCTGCCTTCCGTGTTGTTTTAGTCGCTGTGAGGCAACTATGGAGTGACCTCTCCATGGCGCATGCCTGGGCAAATTTATGGAGGTTGAGAGTTGCCCAGTCGTCAAAACCCCCCCTCTCGGCCTTTCTGGTGGGGTCCAAAGGAGTGCAGGACACGACGTTTGGCACCAGTATGGCTGCAGGAACTGCCGGAAACATGCCAAAGGTGACACATGACCGCCTACGGGGTTCCGCTCCGGATTTTCTGTTCGGGTTTACTCCCTTAGCCTTGGTCTCTCCCGAGACGCCCACAAGGCAGTGGGGTTGTTGGGGCCCCTACACAGGTGTAGGATGGTGCCGGTGGGAGGAGGGGATGCAAGGGGGAGGGGTAGTGGGGGGGGGGGTGCAGGGGGTGCGGGGTGAAGATGGTGCGAGGGGGGGTGGCGGGCTGGGACGGGGTTGTGAGGGGGTGAGCTGAGAGGGTGGAGCAGGGAAGGGGACGGGGGTGGGGGGGGTGGAAGGGGGGTAAAGGGGGGGGAGAAGCTGGTGCAGGTAATAAGCCATTTCCTCAGTGCCCACCATCGACGTCCGGAAAGCTCATCCACGTCCTTCGGGAGGTGAAGCATCATTTGGCAGACTTAGAGGTGATTACATTTGCTAAGGGTTTTTTTTTTTGCAGTGGTTTAAATAAAGGCATGCAGCATTGCCGACAGTGCGCTGCAGATGCTCTCCGAGCCATCTCCCGCGGGCGCTTTGAAGTTGCGGCTGGGGGGGCCGTTCGTGGATTTTTTGGGTGCTCGGGGCACCTTTTCTCAGGACTTCTCTCGGGTCCCGCAGCTCCTTCTTCACCTCAATGGACTTACCGCATGCCGTGGCTGCAGACACTCTGGACTGTGAAGACAGCAGGATCGGAGATTGAAGTATTGGCAGCTGTGCTAGTCAGTTTCATCCGGATCAATTTCATTGAGAAAACAAAGAGCAGGTGTGGCTGGGGGAGGGCAGTGGGCCCAGGTAACATACACTAAACTAACTGTTAGCCTTTAGATAGGGCTAAAATGAACTGATTTAAAGAGCCAGGGGAATTTAAACAGTTTAAGAGGGCAGATTGGGGGAGAAAACGTTAGGGATGGGAGCAGATGGCCATGGATAGAGTTGAACAGCAAGGGAGCTTCCAGCCCAGGAGCCATCTTGAACCATCCAGCTAATGTCCTTTAGGGAAGGAAATCTGCCATCTTTACCTGGTCTGGCCTACGTGTGACTCCAGACCCACAGCAATGTGGTTGACTCTTAAATGCCTTCTGAAATGACCTAGTAAGCCACTCAGTTCAAGGGCAATTAGGGATGGGCAATAAACGTTGGCCTAGCCAGTGATGCCCACATCCCACAAACAAAAAAAAACCTGGGGGTTCATGTGCATAAATTTTTGAAGGTGGCAGGACATATTGAGAGAGTAGTTAGCAAAGCATATGGGATCTTGGGCTTCATTAAATAGTGGTATTGAGCATAAAAGCACAAAAGATATGCTGAATCTTTATAAAGCTATGGTTAGGCTACAACTAGAGTATTGCATGCATTCTAAAGTATTACATCCAGTTCTGGTCACCATACTTTAGGAAGGATGTGAGGATTCTTGAAAGGATGCAGAGAAGATTTACCATAAGGGTTCCAGGGATTTTAGCTACATGATTAGGTTGGAGAAGCTGGGATTGTTCTTCCTGGATCAAAGGAGATTAAGGGGAGATTTGATAGAGGTGTACAAGATTATGACAGGCTTAGATAAGGTAGACTATGAAAAGCTGTTCCCATTAGCTGATGATACAAGAAAGAGGGGATACACGTTTAAGGTTTTGGGTGTTTTACACAGCGATTGGTAATCTAGAATTCCCTGCCTATGATGATGATGGAAGTGGAGACGGTGAATGATTTCAAAAGGAAATTGGATGGGCACTTGAGGGAAATAACCTTGCAGGCCTACAGGGATAGAGAGAGATACTGGGACTGATTGGACTGCTCCACAGAGAGCTAGCATGGACTCAATGGGCTGAGTAGCCTCCTGTGCTATAATGACATTGACTCTGCTTTTTTTTTTTTAAAAAGCACTGAATTTACTGCCTTGGCTATACTGCATGATTGAGTGAAGCCTAAACTTAAAATTTAAAGACGAATCCATCTAACACATACCTCCACAAGTCCCAATGCCAGCTACAGGTTTCAAATGGGAAATGAGGGTCATAGAGAGATACAGCACTGAAACAGGCCCTTCGGCCCATCAAGTCTGCACCGATGCATGAAAGACACCTGACCTGTCTACCTAATCCCATTTGCCAGCACTTGGCCCATAGCCTTGAAATGTTATGGTGTGCCAAGTGCTCATCCAGGTACTTTTTAAAGGATGTGAGGCAACCCGCCTCTACCACCCTCCCAGGCAGTGCATTCCAGACTGTCACCACCCTCTGGGTAAAAAAGTTCTTCCTCAAATCCCCCTTAAACCTCCTGCCCCTCACCTTAAACATGTCCCCTAGTAACTGACCCTTCAACTAAGGGGAACAGCTGCTCCTTATCCACCCTGTCCATGCCCCTCATAATCTTGTACACCTCGATCAGGTCACCCCTCAGTCTTCTCTGCTCCAGCGAAAACAACCCAAGCCTATCCAACCTCTCTTCATAGCTTAAATGTTCCATCCCAGGCACCATCCTAGTGAATCGCCTCTGCACCCCCTCCAGTGCAATCACATCCTTCCTACAATGTGGCAACCAGAATTGCACACAGTACTCCAGCTGTGGCCTTACCAAAGTTCTATACAACTCCAACATGACCTTCCTGCTTTTGTAATCTATGCCTCGATTGATAAAGGCAAGTGTCCCATATGCCTTTTTCACCACCCTATTAACCTGCCCTTCTGCCTTCAGAGATCTATGGACAAACACGCCAAGGTCCATTTGTTCCTCGGAACTTCCCAGTGTCAGGCCATTCACTGAATACTTCTGTGTCACATTACTCCTTCCAAGGTCTATCATCTCTCACTTTTCAGGGTTAAATCTCATCTGCCAATTTTCTGCCCATTTGACCATCCCGTCTATATCTTCCTGGAACCCAAGACACTCCACCTCACTGTTAACCACTCAGCCAATCTTTGTGTCATCCGCAAACTTACTGATCCTACCCCCCACATAGTCATCTATGTCGTTTATATAAATGACAAACAATAGGGGAACCAGCACAGATTCCTGTGGTACGCCACTGGACACTGGCTTCCAGTCACTAAAACATCCGTCTGTCATCACTCTCTGTCTCCTACAGCTAAGCCAATTTTGAATCCAGCTTATCAAGTTACCCTGTATCCCATGTGCATTTGCTTTCTTGATAAGTCTCCCATGTGGGACCTTGTCAAAGACTTTGCTGAAATCCATGTAAACTACATCAACTGCACTACCCTCATCTATGCACCTGGTCACATGCTCAAAAAATGCAATCAAATTTGTTAGGCATGACCTCCCTCTGACAAAGCTATGCTGACTATTCCTAATCAAATTTTGCCTCTCCAGGTAGAGATAGATTCTCTCCTTCAGAATTTTCTCCAACAGTTTCCCTACCACTGACGTGAGACTCACTGGTCGATAGTTCCCTGGCTTATCTCTACAACCTTTCTTAAATAGTGGGACCACATTTGCTGTTCTCCAGTCCTCTGGCACCACTCCCATGGCCAGAGAGGAATTAAAAATTTGGGTCAGAGCCCCTGCAATCTCCACCCTCTCCTCCCACAGCATCCTGGGACACAAGTCATCCGGACCTGGAGATTTGTCCACTTTTAAGCCTGCCAAAACCTCCAATATCTTGTCACTCCCTATGACAATTTGCTCAAGAACCTCACAGTCTTTCTCTCGGAGTTCCATATCTACATCCTCATTCTCTTGGGTGAAGACAGATGTGAAATATTTGTTCAACACCCTACCAATGTCCTCTGGCTCCACCCACAGATTTCCCCTTTGGTCCCTAATGGGTCCTACTCTTCCCCTGGTTATCTTCTTCCCATTGATATACTTATAGAATATCTTGGGATTTTCCCTACTTTTACCAGCCAGAACTTTCTCATATCCCCTCTTTGCTCTAATTGCTTGCTTAAGCTCCATCCTACACTTTCTGTACTCCACTAATGCTTCAGTTGATTTGCTCTCCTTGTATTTGCTAAAAAGCCTCTTTTCCTACTCATCATACCCTGAATGTTTCTGGTCATCTATGGTTTTCTGGGCTTGTTGCTCCTACCTATTACCCTGGAGAGAACATGTTGGGCCTGTACCCGCCCCATTTCCTTTTTGAATGCCCCCCACTACTCTTCTGTAGATTTCCCAACAAGTACCTCTTTCCAGTCTACCTTGGCCAGATCCTGCCTTATTTTACTAAAATTCACTCTCCCCCAATCCAAAACCTTTTTTTGCAACTTGTCTATTTCTTTCTCCATAACTAGCTTAAATTGTACCATGTTGTGGTCGCTATCACCAAAATGCACCCCCACCAACACTTCAACCACCTGTCCGGCTTCATTCCCCAGAATTAGGTCCAGCACTGCACCCTCCCTTGTTGGATCCTCTACATATTGAGCTAAAAAATTCTCCTGTATACATTTTAAGAACTCCACTCCATCTAAGCCCTTGACACAATGACTATCCCAATTAATGTTGGGAAAGTTGAAATCACTTAATAGAATTACCGTATTATTTTTACACACCTCTGTGAATTGTGCACATATTTGCTCCTCAATTTCCCACTGACTATCTGGGGGTCTATAATCAACACCTAGCAATGTGGCTGTCCCTTTTTTATTCCTAAACTCTGCCCATAAAGCTTCATTTGATGCCCCCTCCAAGATATCATCTCTTCTTACTGCAGTAACTGACTCCTTAACTAATATTGCAATGCCCCCTCCTCCTTTACTCCCTCCTCTGTCTCGCCTGAAGATTCTATATTCCGGGATATTGAGCTGCCAATCCTGCCCCTCTCGCAACCATGATGGCTACTATATCACAATTCCACGTGTCAATCCTTGCCCTTAACTCATCCGTTTTACCTGAAATACTCCTGGCATTAAAGTAGAGGCTATCCATCCTGGTCTTACTCTCTTGAAAATTACTTCCGTTGTTTTCCCTCTGACTTGTTTGCTTTCCTGTGTTTAGCTGTGTCCCTATTCTGCTAGGAGTCTGCGTCCCCTCCCCCTGCCAAATTAGTTTAAACTCCTCCCAACAGCACTAGGAAACCTGCCAGCAAGGATGTTAGTCCCCCTCTGGTTCAGATGTGGACCGTTCTGCTTGTACAGGTCCCACCTTCCCCAGAAACGGTCCCAGTGGTCCAGGAATCTAAAACCCTCCTTCCTGTACCAACTCTTAAGCCACGCATTCATCTGTGCTATTCTCCTATTTCTATACTTGCTAGCACGTGGCACTGGGAGTAATCCAGAGAATACAACCCGAGAGGTCCTGCTTTTTAGTCTGCTGCCTAACTCCCTGAATTCTTGATGCAAGACCTCATCCCTCTTTCTACCTATGTCATTGGTACCAACATGTACCATAATCTCTGCCTCATCACCCTCCCCCTTCAGGATGCCCTGCAGCTATTCAGTGACATCCCGGACCCTGGGACCAGGGAGGCAACACACCATCCTGGAGTCACGTTGACAGCCACAGTAGCGCCTATCTGTTCCCCTGACTATAGAATCCCCTATTACTATTTCTCTTCCTCTCTTTCCCCCTTCCTGTGCAGACAGGCTACTTGTGGTACCAGAAGCTTGGCTCTGTCCGAACTCCCTTGAGGAACCAGCCTCATCATCCTCCAAAATGGAATACAGATTTGCAAGCGGGACCCCAGGGGACTCCTGAACTACCTGCCTGATTCTCTTGGACTGCCTGGTGGTCACCCATTCCTTTCCTTCAAGTCCCTTCAGCTGCGGTGTGACCACCTCTCTACACATGCTATCCACGATGCTCTCAGACTCACGGATGCTCCACAGTGTTTCCAGCCGCCGTTCCAGCTCTGAAACCAGAGCTTCCAGGAGCTGCCGCTGGACACATTTCCTGCACATGTGCTGGTCCCGGGGACTGGAAATGTTCCCGGATTCCCACATGCAGCAAGAGGATCAAACCACGGCTTTTAGCACTCCTGCTGTGACTAAACCCTTTTAAATTTAAAACTTTAGAAGAGTATTATAATAAAAAAATAAATCACCTAAATCTTGCTAAAACAATGACTTACAATTCAATCCAGTTTGAAAAATACCCACCAGGACTTACCAGTCAGCTATGCTCTGTGGAAACTCTCTGCTCCCCTCACACTCTTTGAGGACAGATAGGAAATGAAAGGAGCTCCTCGCTCCCTCCTCTCCAAACTCCCTCAGTCACAAAACTCCCACTTTAGCACTCTAATACAACCCAAGTCAGTACTCCAGTGCAAACAAAGTCAGCACTGTAAGATGGCCCACTTTTATACTGTCTGACTCTAGCCCCTGAAAACTGGTTTAAGCCAATTATCTCATTAACAAGGTGCAGCTGCAAGCAGAGCCTGAGTGAACTCTGTTTAAAGCTGGTCTAAAACTCACCACCTCCAACCCAAACAGCAACTGTTAAGTTAATTTGCTACTTAAAAGAAAGTCTAGACTTTAGATACAACTAAACCTTGATTACCCTCAGTCACAAAACTCACACTTCAGCACTCTAATGCAACCCAAGTCAGCACTCCAGTGCAAACTCTCTCTCTCTCTCTTCCCCTCCCCTCCTCCCGCCCCCCCCCCCCCCCCCCGTCTCAAATTTTCTTCTCTCACCATCCCTCCTCTGTCCCACTGGTGCACAGCACTCCACCCAAAAATGTGACCTGCAACTCAAAAAGAACCTATCTGCAGCCCTGGTATGAATATTCCCAACCAGTACTCCCACTTTCCAATGACAAAGGAGAAGTCTTTGGCCTCCTTATCTCGAGAGACAATGGATAAGCGCCTGGAGGTGGTCAGTGGTTTGTGAAGCAGCGCCTGGAGTGGCTATAAAGGCCAATTCTAGAGTGACAGGCTCTTCCACAGGTGCTGCAGAGAAATTTGTTTGTCGGGGCTGTTACACAGTTGGCTCTCCCCTTGCTCCTCTGTCTTTTTTCCTGCCAACTACTAAGTCTCTCCGACTCGCCACACTTTAGCCCCGTCTTTATGGCTGCCCGCCAGCTCTGGCGAACGCTGGTAACTGACTCCCACGACTTGTGATCAATGTCACAGGATTTCATGTCGCGTTTGCAGACGTCTTTAAAGCGGAGACATGGACGGCCGGTGGGTCTGATACCAGTGGCGAGCTCTCTGTACAATGTGTCTTTGGGAGAAAGCAGTGGTTATTCTCAAAGTTCCATTTATAAAGCACTTCACAACCAATGAAGTGTCGTCATTGTTGTAAGATAGGGAAATGCGGCAGCCTGTTTGCACACAGTAAGATCCTTGCAACAGCAATGAAGTAAAAGATTAGATGATCTGTTTTGGTGGTGTTGGTTGAGGGATAAATGTTGACAAGGAAAGGGAACTCCCCTACTCTTTGGAATAGTGTCCATGTGTGAGGCCAGATCGAGCCTCCATTTAGGGTCTCATCTGAAAGATAAATATCTCCTGCAGTCAGCACTTCTTAGTGTCGGGCTAATCTAGTCCTTAAATCTCTGGAGTGAAGATAGAACCCATGACTTTTGGACTTGGAGGTAAGAGTGATACTACTGAGCCAAGGTTGACAACCTTGGCAATGCAATGCATGCAGAATAATTTTGTGAATGGGAACTTTTAAACAAAGGAGGTAGTACATCTTAAAAGTGCCACTTTTTTGAGTGAACAGATGTCAGATTTAAATCAGCTGTAAGCAATTTTTTTTCCATAAGTTGCACTTAGAATTTTGATTGTTTCTCTGCTTGTAGTATTGTTCCTCAGTGTCAAGCATATAGTACAACATTGTGGAGCAGTAAATGGAATCCAGTTGGTAGAATATGAAAGCAGTTCAAATTGGTATTATCCACTGTAAGTTCAACCTCCAGTGGGAAAACTGGTTAAATATGAATGACCTATATCACGCAATCTAACTTTGAGGACATGACCGCTCTCAACTCCAGGGTTAGAAAAGTAACTTACGTCAGTCTTAGTGCACTTCTACACTTTTTCACCCCATTCTTTTATGTGTGTTTGCATGCAGGTTCACAAAATGCCTGAGTTTGCTCTCATTCCAGAAACACAATCCAATGGAGTTCATAGACTAGTGATGTAATCCACCACATCATCCGAACATTTTTTTAAAACTTAAAACCATTATCTGTTGTAAGAGGTGACCTAGGCTTCAGTAATAACTCTTGTTACTGCAATATGGCTGTATCCTTGTGTTTTTAATAAATGCAAGTTAATAATGAATTATTTATTGAAGCTTGGGTAGTAAGATTCTAAAGTTCATTTAATGAGTGGGGCCAACTGCAGTTAGCATGTTAGAAGAATGGGGTAAACTAGCTGAGTAAATTTAAGGCAACAGGTAGCATTTGTTTTACTATATTTGTCGTATAATGTTTTATCATGTTAATGTTTTCATGACTTGCATGGCATCCTAACTGAAGGGAGAAAATATTTTCTGCTTTCCCCATCATGGTTCAAGTCAAATCCATAAATTATTTTAAAAGGGCATTAGATCTTTGTTTTGAAGAGAGGAGTACATCGAACATAGAAAAGTGTGTAATTAAGCGCTGTGGCTGATATGGGGAAAAACAAACCAGCACAGGCTTGATGGGCTGAGTGTCCTGTGTGTGCTGGAGCATTCTATAATTCTTTGTGAGCTTGGCTAGAAGCATGTTCTCTGCTTGTTGGATCAGTCATGCTGTGGTCTGTTGTTACATATGCTAGTCACTATTCAATTAGCGCTCAGAGCTATTGATGTACTAATGAGGGTCCAAAGAGCCGTCTCTCTGGATTCCTGTTGTCTGTGTGTCCTTGGATTAATCTCTGTGAAATTCAACAAAATGTACATGTTCAGTAGGTATATGAACTGACTCTGCAGTAAGCACTATTTTGGCAAGACCAAACAAATACAAATCTAGCTTATTCACAGTTGTGAATGATTTTAATGTTTTCTAGGAATGGAGCATTAGAAATTGACTTCTATTTTTACTTGTAGGAACCCACTTCTTCGTCTACACTTTGTGGGGAATTCAGAAAATTGCCAGTATGTGGTTTACGAGCGCAACTTGCCAAAAAGTGGTAGCATCTGGGTTTTTCTACATATAATTGAATTCAAGTTTTATTTTATTGATGGGTTCGCACTCTAACTCTGTTGTACGCGTACAGCAGTAATTCACAGGAGAAAGGCAGTTATAATTCTTCTTCTGAGATGGGCCAACTGGCCTCCTTCTGTGTTGTAATGACTCTGACTAATCTGGGTAGGTTGGGGTTTACCTTTGAATTTTCTGTCTGCATAACTGGACAACCGGAGGATGCCTCTGTGCTGGTGCCACTTCACTGCAATTCCATTTATGTTGTCTTGAGTCAAAACCGAAGTAGTGAACTTTTCAGAGTGATTGGACTTCAGCTGTACAAAAGCCTCTTAACTGAGGGTAATGGAGAGATTGATGCCTGTTTGCTTACACAAAGCATCATGGCACTCCTGACCTCCCAAGGTGCTCATGAGCCCTCTCAGGTCCAGTGCCATGGAAACAGTACTAACATTCTGGTATATCCATGTTCTTATTGTATTACGAGGAGGCACTTGTCTGTTGAGAATCCTGTCACCCAGAAATGAGTCCACGCGGTTGCAGAGCCAGGGCTGAGTTTTTAGTCGGTTCTCACAGTACTAAGTGCCTCTCCGTGCTTTTTTATTAAATATAAGGTACATCAGAGTAAGTATTATGGATAATAAGTTCTCTATTTTGGATAAGTTGTTGTACTAAACAATACAATGAGGACTGGAGGAGAAGCAAGTAGGCTAATGAAAACCTTTAATTGTCGACTTTTTATTGACCTGTTATCATTTTGAAATGAGTAATATTAAAGGATAAGCTTAACTAGTCCTAGTATTTATGCTAATGTATACTGCTCAAAATAGCTATTTATATTGCATTTTTGGTTCG
Organism: Heterodontus francisci; assembly: GCF_036365525.1. Classification (NCBI taxonomy): domain Eukaryota; kingdom Metazoa; phylum Chordata; class Chondrichthyes; order Heterodontiformes; family Heterodontidae; genus Heterodontus; species Heterodontus francisci. The sequence continues at coordinate 47,174,956 of NC_090375.1, forward strand.
GGATGGATTTAGTCATTCTAATGTAGTGCTAATGTGACATTGTTAAAATGGCCAGTGGCTTTTAAAACACAGCATGCCCCTTAGTGATAAATGAAGGTCAGCATTGTTTCCTAATATCTTATAATCTCATTTAACCCATGTCTTGCCCCAGTATGATGCATATATATGAGCTATAAATATCTCTCGCCCCTCTTCTTCCCCCCCCCCCCCCCCCCACCAAACTATGGCAATAGGTTGATCCTATCCAGTGATTAGAAGGCATTTTGTTCATTTTGTTTTTCATGAATCCAGATCAAAGTTAGTGCAGATTGTTTCATGTCATGGGAGGTTTTGCTCCCAATACAAGCATTCGCTTACTTGTATCACTAGTTTACATATTGCTTATTTGGTGTTCACTTTCAGCATATCTGTGCATCCTATTGATGCACTTCTCATGAATAATCATCTTATTACATACAAGCTGCTGAATTATTGTGTACTAATGTATATAATGTCCTTATTTGAATCAAAGTGGCTCCATAATTCAAATGTACTGTTTTATTGAGTTTTCTGCCCTCCCCTCTTTATAGTGCTGTACTCCAACTGGTATGCTGGTCAGCTGTAGTGTTACATAAACCTGAGGTTCCTTTTGACTACATGCCTATTGATAGCTTAAATTTCTTTTAGTGCACGAACCTTGAATCAGATTTTAAACTGGTTTAGCTAATTATTTTAAAGAAAAATATACAAGGGAAGTAATTAACACAATCTAACGGTTTGGGTAACCTTCACCCGTTAAACTCACTGGATTTAGGATGTCACCTGAATGCCTTGATCGAGTTGCACCTTTTGTAACTTGCACTGAAGTATGTTATGCTGTATTTAATAAGCAGTAGTTACATACTTAAATCAGATAAATTGGTTGACTGACACAGTAGATGTTTTTATGTTCAGTAGGGTATTGGTCTTGAAATTCTCAAAAGTCAGCTGTCAAGTTCTTTGCAAATTTTTAGTTTGTTTTAGAAGGAACATCAAGCTAGAATACTCATGATTTCAAAGTACTACCACCGCCCCAATCCAATGGTTTGATGTTTTATTTTTAAAGTTAGGAAAAACACCTAAGATCATGTCAGATTTTCAGCTCATGAAGTCACTCCATTTCAGCTGTTCCCTCTACAGCCACTCTGGTGAAGATGAAAGGCCTGAAGCATAACTCCGTTCCTCTCTCCACAGATGCTGCCTGACCTGAGTATTTCCAGCATTTTCTGTTTTTATTTCAGATTTCCAGCATCTGCAGTATTTTGCTTTTGCACTCTGCTGGTGATCCTGATTTTAACCTGGGTCCCAACATGGACTGAACTGGGAGCCAGCACAAAGCCACCTGATCCAGGTAAATATGTTGGGTGCCCAACATACTTGAAGAACTGAGTGCACTTAGGATCTGTAGCATTATTTCTGAAAGCTTTTGACAACATGTTATGCAATAGGTTACTTTTATACGCGAGTGTCCTTGGCTGCATTCTGATAGGCAGAAGACGTTTCTGAATATTAATGAATGCCTATTAAGAGAACATGTGACTTTTTTTTTTTTACACATATGACAACTGAATCTTGCATGATTGACCAATAGTTTGTTTTTCTGAGGTAGACCAGCTTTAGTTTGCTTCAGCCCAGTCGAAATTTGAGACCTCCATTGCAATCATCAGTAACATTTGAGGGCATCAGTCTCCACACAGATGTATCACTGGAACAGCCTAGAGGTAAAGAGACTTCAGAAATAGTCTGCATTGGTGTAAGTAAGCACTTCCTCCCCCCACCCCTCCAAACCTTTTGGAGTTTCAAGACCCATGCACCCCACCACTTTCTAAGAAACTGTAATTCTGCAAAGTGAGGATTTTATTTTCTGAACTATCATAACATACTGTTGAAGACAGAAAGCAACATTAATAGCACGGTACCAATATGATGGTATTGAATAAACTTGAAGATAAAAGACCACCCAAAAACTCATTTCTTTCATTAGAAAGAGCCTTTTGGCTGGATTTTGAGAGCCTGTCGCCAATCTCGACGGCGAGGCTGCAAGCCAAAGAGCTGTCAATATCTTGTGCGTGGTGGCTCATTTAAATAGCCGGGGTGGTGCCCAGCCCCTCCTTTTCCCCCGCCCCCCAATCCCGTGGAGAGGGCAGGCTGTCTGTCCCCGGCAATGACGTCAGCTGCCTATGCACAGGTGCTGGCGCCATTTTAAAGTGCAGCCAGCCCTGCCAGTCAATTTGCATTGATACACCCCCCCCCACATTTATTAAATAAATTTCTAGCACCCCTTTCTCACCCCCCCCCCCCCCCAGTAACAGTTACTTTTAAATCTGACCATCTTTTTCCCCCTCCCCCCCCCACCCCGCCCAAGACTGCACAAAGTTTAAACTTCACCCCTTCCCACCATCCCCTACACTCATTGTGTTTGCTTGCTCCCGTTTTCTCCACCCCCACCCCACACTGAAAATATTAATGCCTCCCTCCTCCCCACCAGTGTCATGCTGGCTTTTCCCAAGGCGCTGGGTGCTGGCCGCCACACCGAAGATCATGGCGGGCCCAGAAGATTGAAGGTAAGTTCATTTACATTTTATGTATGTCATTAATTTAAGTATTGAAATCCAGGTCCTTTCGCCCAGCGGTGGGGGGCTTCCACAGAGCCTCGCCTCCACCTGGGGGATCAGGCCGTGCCCTCCCGGCGTCTGCCTCCATGGCGGACTGCTGCCGGCCCCATCTTTCAGCAGCCCGCTGCCATGGAGCCAGACGTCACCCAGGGAACTCTACTTGAATTGGGAGCCAAAACTATTCAAGATGCTTGACTTTAAAATTATCTGCCACAACAGAGTTACCAGCAACATCGATCAGTTCCCCGTTTAGACACATGGCAATTTTAGCCATTACTACCAAGTCCTCTGAAAACTGATTTAGATATTAAAGATTTATATCGCACCTTTCACGACCACCAGACATCCCAAAGCACTTTAGAACCAATGCACTACTTTTTTTGAAGTGTAGTCACTGTTGTAATGTAGGAAACATGCCAGCCAATTTGCACACAGCAGGCGCCTGTTGTTCAAAATAGTGCAATGGGATCTTTTCCGCCCATTTGAGAGGGCAGATCGGGCCTCTGTTTAACGTCCCATCCAAAAGACAGCACATCTGAAAGTGTTGCATTCCTTCAGTACTGTGTGTTACTAGTGCTGGTAACCTCAGTGACAGCCTAGGTTTTGTCCTCAAGTACTGGAGTGGGACTTGAACCCAAAACCTTCTTACTCAAAGCTGAGAGTGTTACCAACTGAGCCACAGCTGACAAAATCCTGCAGTTTATTTGCCACTCTTTTTGGAGAGGAAAAAATTGTTGAATTTTGTCTAAAGTGGAGACAAATGCTCCAGAATTAGAATCATCAAAATTTACAGCATGGAAGAAGGCCATTCAGCCATCGTGTCCACGCCAGCCAACAAGCAGCCATCCAGCCTAATCCCACTTTCCAGCTTTTGGCCCATAGTCTTGTTAGTGCATATCCAAGCACTTTTTAAATTGAGAGTTTCTGCCTCTACCACCCTTTTCAGGCAGTGAGTTCCAGATCCCCACCACCCTCTAGGTGGAAAAAATGCCACCTCAAATCCCCTCTAAACCTTCTACCCTAATCTATGCCCTCTGGTTATGAACTCCTCACACAAAGGGAATAGGGCCTTCCCATCCACTCTATCTCGACCCCTCATAATTTTTTCACTTCAATTAGGTCTCCCCTCCGCCGCCTCTGCTGCAAAGATAGCAACCTTATCCAATCTTTCTAATAACAGTCCAGGCAATATGCTCGTAAATCTCCTCTGTAACCTCGCTAGTGCAATCACATTTTTCCTATAGTGCAGTGAACAGAATTGCATGTAGTACTCTAGCTGTGACCTAACTAGTGATTTATGCAGTTCTAACATAACCTCCCAGCTCTTGTATTCTGTGCTTTGACTAATAAAGGCAAGTATCTTGTATGCGTTCTTGACCACCTTATCTACCTGTCCAGCCACCTTCAGGGAACTGCCAACATGGACTGCAAGATCCCTCTGTCCCTTTGCATTTCTCAGTATCGTATCATTCATTGTGTATTCCCTTGCCTTGTTAGCCTTCCCAAATGCATTACCTCACATTTCTCTAGATTGAACTCCATTTGTCACTGTTCTGCCCACTTGACTAAGCCATTGATATCCTCCTGCAGTCTGCAGTTTTCTTTTTCATTATCAACCACACAGGCAATTTTTATATCATCTGCAAACTTCTTAATTATACCCACTACATTCAAGTTCAAATCATTGATATGTACCACAAAAAGCAAAGGACTTGGTATTGAACCCTGCAGAACCCCACTGGAAACAGCCTTCCAGTCACAAAAACGCCCATTTACCATTACCCTTTGCTTCCTGCCCCTGAACCAATTTTGGATCAAACATGCCACTTTGCCTTGAATCCCATAGGCTTTTACTGTGACCAGTCTGCCATTTGGGACCTTGTCAAAAGCCTTGCTAAAATCATATTGACTCCATCAAATGCACTACTGTCCTTGACCCTCCCTGTTAGCTACTCAAAAAATTTCAATCACATTAGTCAGACATGACCTTCCCTTAACAAATCCGTGCTGACTCTTTGACGAATCCTTGTCTTTCTAAATGAAGATTTATCCTGCCCCTCAGAATTTTTTCCAATAATTTTCCCACCACCGAGGTTAGGCTGTTTGGCCTCTAAATACTCGGTCTATCCCTTTCTCCCTTTTTAAACAATGGTACAACGTTAGCTGTCCTCCTGTCTTCTGGTGCCATGCCTGTAGCTAGAGATGATTGGAAAATGATGGTCAGAGCCTCCACTATTTCTCACTATCTCTTCCTGAAATGCCTCCCATTGATCTGGCACTTCCCTAACACCGCAGGATGCATTTCATCTGAGCCTGGGGATTCATAACTCTCAAAGACGTTAAACCCCTTAATACATCCTCTCTCATTATGTTAATTTCATCTAAAATTTCACACTCCTCCCTGATTGCAATGTCAGTACGGAAAATGTTTGTGGAAACTGAAGCAAAGTATTCATTAAGAACCATACTGACATCTTCTGCCTCTACACACTGGTTGAAATAATCAAGAGTGCCAAGCCTGCTATACTCCCAGATCTCCATGAACTGCTTTGTCTGTGCTGGGATGAGGGAGCAGTACCACAGGACATGTGCGATGCCAATATCATCACCTTCTACAAGAACAAGGGTGACTGTGGTGACTGCAACAACTACTGTGGAATATCCCCGCTCAGCAGAGCGGGGAAAGTCTTTGCTCGAGCCGTTTTAAACAGGCTCCAGACGCTGGCTGAGCGTGTCTACCCTGAGGCACAGTTTGGCTTTCGAGCAGAGAGATCCACCATTGACATGGTGTTCTCCCTTCGCCAGCCAAGGGAGAAATGCCGCGAACAACAGATGCCCCTCTACGTTGCTTTCATAGATCTCACCAAAGCCTTTGACCTCATCAGCAGACGTGGTCTCTTCAGATGACTAGCAAAGATCGGATGTCCACCAAAGCTACTAAGTATCGTCACCTCATTCCATGACAATGTGAAAGGCACAATTCAGCATAGCAGCGCCTCATCAGACCCCTTTCCTATCCTGAGTGACTTGAAACAGGGCTGTGTTCTCGCATCTACACTATTTGGGATCTTCTCCCTGCTGCTCTCACATGCATTCAAGTCTTCAGAAGAAGGAATTTTCCTCCACACCAGATGAGATGGCAGGTTGTTCAACCTTGCCTGTCTTAAGAGTGAAGACCAAAGTACGGAAAGCCCTCATCAGGGAACTCCTCTTTGCTGACGATGCTGCATTAACATCCCACACAGAAGAATGTCTGCAGAGACTCATCGACAGGATTGCGGCTGCCTGCAACGAATTTAGCCTAACCATCAGCCTCAAGAAAAAGAACATCATGGGACAGGACGTCAGAAATGCTCCATCCATCAATATCGGTGACCACGCTCTGGAAGTGGTTCAAGAGTTCACCTACCTAGGCTCAACTATCACCAGTAACCTGTCTCTCGATGCAGAAATCAACAAGTACATGGGAAAGGCGTCTGCTGCCATGTCCAGACTGGCCAAGACAGTGTGGGAAAATGGTGCATTGACACGGAACACAAGAGTCCAATGTATCAAGCCTATGTCCTCAGTGCTTTGCTCTATGGCAGCGAGGTCTGGACAAGTATGTCAGCCAAGATTGACGTCTCAATTCATTCCATCTTCGCTGCCTCCGGGGAATCCTTGGCATCAGGTGGCAGGACCATATCTCCAACACGGGAGTCCTCGAGGCGGCCAACGTACCCAGCATATACACCCTACTGAGCCAGCGGCGCTTGAGATGGCTTGGCCACGTGAGCCGCATGGAAGATGGCAGGATCCCCAAGGACACATTATACAGCGAGCCCGTCACTGGTATCAGACCCACCGGCCATCCATGTCTCCGCTTTAAAGACGTCTGCAAACGTGGCATGAAGTCCTGTGACATTGACCACAAGTCGTGGGAGTCAGTTGCCAGTGATCGCCAGAGCTGGCGGACAGCCATAAAGGCGGGGCTAAAGAGTGGCGAGTGGAAGAGACTTAGCTGTTGGCAGGAAAAAAGACAGAAGTGCAAGGAGAGCGCCAACTGTGTAACAGCCCCGACAACCAATTTTATCTGCAGCACCTGTGGAAGAGTCTGTCACTCTAGAATTGGCCTTTATAGCCACTCTGGGCGTTGCTTCACAAACCACTGACCACCTCCAGGCGCTTACCCATTGTCTCTCGAGACGAGACCAAAGAAGAAAAAAAAAGACACACTGGTTACCCGTATGGTCCCTAATAGGCCCTACTGTTTGTTTAGTTATGCTCTTGCTCTTTGTCATAATTTTTTTTTAAACTTTATTTTCCTTAATTTTGCTTCCAATATTTTTTTCATGCCCTCTCTTTTTCTTTTCCTAACTTATTTAATTTCACCCCTACACTTTTTATACTCTAGGTTTTCTGTAGTATTGAGCCCTCGGTATCTGTCATAAGCTCCCCTTTTTTTTCTGTATCCTTTTCCTTTAAGCCCCTTGACATCCAGGGGCTCTGGATTTGTTAGTCCCACCCTTTTTCTTTAAGGGCTTTTACTTACTCTGAACCCTCGCTATCTCTTCCTTACATGCCTCCCACTGATCTGGCACTAATTTACCTTCAACTAGCTGTTTCCAGTCAACTTTAGCTAAATCACATCTCCGCTTCGTAAAATTAGCTTTTCCCCAATTGAGAACTTTTATTCCTGGTATATCTTTGTCCTTTTCCATGACTACCCTAAATCTAACTGAATTATGATCACTTCCACCAAAGTGCTGATATCCCTTCCATATGCCCAGCTTCATAACCCTAAAACCAAGTCCAGAACCACACTCTCTTGTTGGGCTTGCTACATACTGGCTAAAGAATTTCTGAATGCATTTTAAGCATTCTGCTCCCTCTGTGTTTTTCATACTAATTTTATTTCAGTTAATATTGGGGTAGTTGAAATCCCTCCACTATTGCTGCCCTACTGTTTTAGCACTTCTCAGAGTTTTGCCTACATATTTGCTGTTTTTATCTTCCTCTGACCTTTTTGGGGGGTTCTATAGTACACTCCCAGTAGTGTGATTGCCCTTTTTTGTTCTTCATTTCAACCCGTATCCTCATTTGATGATTCTTCTACTATGTCATCCTTTCTTATATAGGAGTAGGTTATTCGGCTCCTAGGGCCTGCTTCACCATTCAATTAGATCATTGTAGGTCTGCTACCTCGGCACCATTTTCCCGCACTATCCCCATATCCCTTGATGCTTTTAATATCTAGAAATCTGTCTATTTCTGTGTTGAATATACTCAATGACTGAGCTTCCACAGCCCTCTGGGGTAGAGAATTCCAAAGATTCCCCAGCCTTTGAGTGAAGAAATTCCTCCTCGTCTCAATCCTAAATGGCCGACCTCTTATTCTGAGACTATCCCCTGGTTCTAGACCCCTGCCCCCGCCCCCCCCCCCCCCCCCCACCCCCAGCCAGAGGAGACATCCTTCCTGCATCTACCCTGTTGAGCCCTGTAAGAATTTGGTAACCCTCAATGAGATCAACTCTCATTCCTCTAAACTCCAGAGAATATAGACCCAGTCTCCTCAATCTCTCCTCATTGGACAATCCCGCCACCCCAGGAATCAGTCTGGTGAACCTTCATTGCATTTCCTCTATGGCAAATATATCTTTTCTTGGGTAAGGAGACCAAAACTGTGCACTACTCCAGATGCAGTCTCACCAAAGCTCTATACAGTTGCAACAAGACTTCTTTACTCCTGTACTCAAATACTCTTGAACTAAAGGCCAACATACCGTTGTCTTCCTAATTGCTTGTTGCAACTGCATGTTAGTTTGCAGTCACTTGTGAACAAAGACACCCAGGTCTCTGTGGAAATCAACACTTTCCAATCTCAAGAAATACCATGCGTTTCTGCTTTTCCTACCGAAGTGGATAACTTCACATTTTTCCACATTATATCCCATCTTCCCCACTCACTTAACATATCTAAATCCCCTTGAAGCCTCTTTGCATCCTTCACAACTCACAGTCCCACCTAGTTTTGAGAAATCAGCAAACTTGGAAATATTACATTTGGTCCCCACAGCCAAATCATTGATCTAGATTGTGAACAGCTGGGACCCATGCATCAATCCTTGCAGTACCCCACTAGTCAAAACCTGCCAACCTGAGAATGACTCGTTTATTCCTACTCTGTTTTCTGTCCGTTAACCAGTTCTCAATCCATGCCGGTCTATTACCCCCAATCTCGATGCTCTAATTTTGCTTACATAGGAGACGGATGAAATGAACAAATATTTTGCTTCCGTCTTCACTATAGAGGATACAAAAAGCATTTCAGTAATCGCTGTAAGTCAGGAGGTGGAAGGAAGAGAGGAACTTGGTGAAATTACAATTGCCAGGAAAGCTGTACTGACTAAGCTGATGTAGCTGCGGGCTGACAAACCCCTGGATCCTGATGGGCTTCTTCCTAGGATCTTGGAAGAGGTGGCTAATGAGGTAGTAGATGCATTGGTGTTAATTTTTCAAAATTCGCTAGATTCTGGAAAGGTTCCATTGGACTGGAAAGTAGCAAATCTTAACTCCTCTATTCAAGAAAGGGGCCGGTGGGAGACAGAAAACAAGTAACTGTAGGCCAGTTTGCTTGACATCTGTTGTGGGGAAGGTGTTAGAATCGATCATTAAGGAGTCTATAGCTGGGCACTTAGGAAAAACTCTAGGTAATTGGGATTAGTCAGCATGGCTTTATGAAAGGGAAATCATGTTCAACCAATTTATTGGAGTTCTTTTAAAGGAGTAACGTGTGCCATGAATAAAGGGGAGTCCGTTGACGTACTGTACTTGGATTTCCAGAAGGCATTTGACAAGGTACCACATAAAAGGTTATTGCTCAAAGTAGGAGCTCATGGTGTCGTGGGTAACATGAGCATGGATAGAAGATTGGCTGGCTGGCAGAAAACAGAGTATGCATAAATGGGTCCTTTACAGGATGTGACCAGTGGAGTCCCGCAGGTGTCTGTGCTGGGGCCTCAACGTTTTACAATTTATATCAATGTCTTCGATGAGGGGAGTGATGGCATGGTAGCTAAATTTGCAGATGACATAAAGATAGGTAGGAAAGTATGTTGTGAAGAGGACATTAGGATCTTGCAGACCCATATAGATAGGCTGAGTGAGTAAGCAAAAAATCTGGCAGATGGAGTATAATGTGGAAAAATATGAAGTTGTTCACTTTGGCAGGAAGAATAAAAAAGCAGAGTATTACTTAATCGGAGAATGACTGCAGAACTCCGAGGTGCAGTGATCTAGATGTTCTAGTGCATAAGTCACTAAAAGTTAGTATGCAGGTACAGCAAGTTATAAAGAAAGCTAATGGAATTCTATCCTTTATTACGGGAGGAATTGAAAATAAAAGTAAGGATGTTCTGCTTCAGTTATACAGGGCATTGGTGAGGCCACATCTCAAATACTGTGTGCAGTTTTGGTCTCCTTATTTAAGGAAGAATTTGGATGTGTTGGAGGCGGTTCAGAGGAGGTTTACCAGATTGATACTTGGAATGAGCGGGTTATTTTATGAGGGAAGGTTGGACAGACTGGACTTGTATTCACTGGAGTTTAGAAGAGTGAGGGGAGACTTGATTGAAGTATATAAGATCCTGAACGTTCTTGAAAAGGTGGATGTGGAAAGGATGTTTCCTCTTGTGGGGGAGTCCAGAACAAGGGGGGACTGTTTTAAAATTAGGGGTCGACCTTTTAGGACAGATTTTTTTTCTGAGGGTTGTGTGACTTTGCAACACTCTGCCTCAGAAGATGTTGGAGGTGGGGTCATTGAATATTTTTAAGGCAGGGGTAGATAGATTCTTGTTAGGCAAGGGAATCAAAGGTTATCAGGGTTAAATGGGAGTGTGGAATTCGAAACACAGCAGATCAGCAATGATCTTATTGAGTGGTGGAGCAGGCTAGAGGGGCTGAATGACCTCCTTCTGTTCCTAATTCGTATGTTCGTATGTTATTAACCTCTTGTGTGGGACCTTACGGAAAGCCTTCTGAAAATCCAAATATACCACATCCACTAGTTCCCCCTTATCTATTCTGCTAGTTATGTCCTCAAAAAACTCCCGACAGGTTTGTCAAGCATGATTTCTCTTTCATAAATCCATGTTGACTATCCAATCCGACCATTATTTGTGTCCGGTATCCTTGATAATAGATTCTCGTATTTTCCCAGTACTCACTTTAGGCTAACGAGTCTCTAGTACCCTGGTTTCTTTCTCCTTCCTTTTTTAAATAGTGGGTTACATTTGCTAACTTCCAAACTTCAGGAACTGTTCCAGAATCTGTAGAATTTTGGAAGATAATCACCAGTGCATCCACTATCTCTACAGCCACCTCTTTCAACTCTCTCTCTTGGATGTAGATCATCAGGTCCAGGGGATTTATCAAATTTCAGTCCCATTAACTTCTCCATTACTATTTTACTAGTACTAATTTCTTTCAGCTCTTCATTCTCGCTAGTGCTGTGATTCTGTAGTATTTCTGAGAGGTTTTTTTGCATCTTCCTCTGTGAAGACTGACACACAGCAGTTGTTTAATTTCTCTGCCATTTCCTTATTCCCCATTATAAATTCTCCTGTCTCTGCTTGTAATGGGCCCATATTCCATCTTTGCTAATCTTTTCCTTTTATATATCTATAGAAGCTCTTACAATCCTTTATGTTTCTCAGTAGTTTACTTTCATATTCTGTTTTCTCTGAACTATAGTTGTTTCTTTAATCAATATTGCGACCCGCCCCCTTTTTAAATCCTTTTCTCTATCTCATCTGAAAACTGTAACCAGGCATGTTGACTTGCCATTCCTGCCCTTCTTTCAGCCGTGTCTCAGTGATAACCATAATACCATATGCCCACGTGCCAATCTGTGCTCTCCACTCATCTGCCTTATTTCCTAGACTTTTGCATTGAATTACATCTTTAACTTCTAGGATGAACATTTCACAGTCCACAATGACAGAAAACCATGTCAGCAGTGTAGTTACTTTGTATTGCAGTGCATTGTTTAAAAAAAATTTGGGCAAACTTTTGTAGTTTCTTCTGTATAATGAAAATGTTTAAAGTCTGTAATGTTGCAAAGAAATGTTGCGTTTATGGAGCTCATCAAATATGACAGCCAAGTAGCGCAATAAACCTTAGCTGTGCCTTCTTCATTTATTTTAATACTTTTGCTGCATTAAGCACACCTGTTTCAACAATCACCCATCCAGAAACTTGTCCGTACTATTTAATTGCATTTTGTTAATCAGGTTTTAGCCCTACGGTTACATGCTGTTGAAAACGACTAGAAATCTGAGGTCAGAATAATGTCTAGGTAGTATTGTTTTCAGTAGATGGTTTCTGGATCCCTGACCCTAGTTTTAAGCTCAGTTCTCAACTGATGCACTGTAGCAACTTGCCTAGGCTTCACAGGTTTGTGAGGTGGTGTCGACCTCTATCATGTAGAAGGGAAAGGGCAGCAGGTGCATAGGAACACCAACTCCTCTAAGTCTCGCACCAACCTGACTTGGAAATATGCTGCCTTTCTTTCATTACGGCTGGGTCAAAATCCTGGAACTCCCAGCACTATTGAAGTACCTTTGCTGCATGGACTGCAGCAAACCTAGAAAGAGGAATAGGCTATTTAGCCCCTTGAGCCTGGTGAGCATCCAAAGAATTCAGTGACTGATTTACGACCTGCCTTTGCCCCATATCTCAATATTTTTGGTTAACAAAAATCTCAGAATTAAAATAAACGATTACATACGAATTCGGAGCAAGAGTAGGCCACTCGGCCCCTCGAGCCTGCTCCGCCATTCAATAAGTTCATGGCTGAACTGATTACTCCACATTTCCACCTATCCCCGATAACCTTTGACCCCCTTGCTTATACGAACATACGAATTAGGAGCAGGAGCAAGCCCCTCGAGCTTGCTCTGATATACCATCGGTTGTTTGCGGAAGAGAGTTTCAAACTCTACGACTTTGTGTTTCTTAATTTCATGCCTGAAAGGTCTGACTCTAATTCTTTTTTAGACTATGTTCCCTAATCCTAGACTCTCCAACCAGCTGAAGTAGGTTCTTTTTACTCTCTCTCTAGTCCCCTTAATATCTTGAAAACTTTGAAAAAATCGAAACTTAACCTTCTAAATTCCAGGGAATACAACCCAAGTTTATGTAATCTCTCTCTGAGTAATTTAAACCTTGGAGTCCAGATTTCATTCTGTTAAGTCCACACCAGTGTATACTTGCTAAGGTGTGGTGCACATAACTGCTTACGGTATTCCAGGTGTCGTCATATGAGGACTTTGCGTAGCTGTAGCATGACTCTTACACCCTTGCAGTCTAGTCTTCTAAATCTAAAGGCATTAGCCTGTTCAATTATCTTCTGTCTCTGCAGCGGTTCAAGAAGGTGGCTCATCACTGCCTTTTCAAGGGCTGGGCAGTGAATGCTGACCTTGCCAGTTACACCCACATCCTGAATGAATAAGTAAAAAGTTCCATGTAAAATATTGTTGGAAGTTAATATTTTAAACTTTTAATTTTTATTTGAGCTATTTAGCACAACAGACTAAATTTTAATTGAAAGGGAACTTGACAACATAAGATACTGACCAGATAAAATGATCAAAATCAGTTTTGGACGCTGAGGTCTGTTCAGTGTTGTGAAGGGAAAGTATTTAAAACTTGCATAGTAAAAGGACCTAACTGGTACATTGAAATAAAAAAGAGGACCAAAAAGGGATCAAGCATCCAGAAAAATCACCCTGAAAGGGTGGTGGAAGAAGTTTCAACAGTTACTTTCAAAAGAGAAATACTTGAAAAGGAAAATATTGCAGGGTTATGGAGAAGGATCATGGCTTTTTCACAGAGCTGGCACAGACTTGATGGATTGAATAGCCTCCTGTGCTGTATTATTCTATAACCATTGGATCTACGAGAATGAATTTTATAGGTTCATAGGTTTGTTTGTAGTATATATAAATGACTTGGAGGAAAATGTAGCTGGTCTGATTAGTAAGTTTGCGGACGACACAAAGGTTGGTGGAGTTGCAGATAATGATGAGGATTGTCAGAGGATACAGCAGGATATAGATCGGTTGGAGACTTGGGCGGAGAAATGGCAGATGGAGTTTAATCCGGACAAATGTGAGGTAATGCATTTTGGAAGGGCTAATGCAGGTGGGAGGTATACAGTAAATGGCGGAACCCTTAGGAGTATTGACAGGCAGAGAGATCTGGGCGTACAGGTCCACAGGTCACTGAAAGTGGCAACGCAGGTAGATAAGGTAGTCAAGAAGGCATACGGCATGCTTGCCTTCATCGGTCGGGGCATAGAGTATAAAAGTTGGCAAGTCATGTTGCAGCTGTACAGAACCTTAGTTAGGCCACACTTAGAATATTGCGCGCAATTCTGGTTGCCACACTACCAGAAGGACGTGGAGGCTTTGGAGAGGGTACAGAGGAGGTTTACCAGGATGTTGCCTGGTCTGGAGGGCATTAGCTATGAGGAGAGGTTGGAAAAACTCGGATTGTTTTCACTGGAACGACGGAGGTGGAGGGGCGACATGATAGAGGTTTACAAAGTTATGAGCGGCATGGACAGAGTGGATAGTCAGAAGCTTTTTCCCATGGTGGAAGAGTCAGTTACTAGGGGACATAGGTTTAAGGTGTGAGGGGCAAAGTTTAGAGGGGATGTGCGAAGCAAGTTTTTTACACAGAGGGTGGTGAGTGCTTGGAACTTGCTGCCAGGGGAGGTGGTGGAAGCAGATACGATAGCGATGTTTAAGAGACATCTTGACAAATACATGAATAGGAAGGGAATAGAGGGATATGGGCCCCGGAAGTGCAGAAGGTGTTAGTTTAGGCAGGCATCAAGATCGGCGCAGGCTTGGAGGGCCGAATGGCCTGTTCCTGTCCTGTACTGTTCTTTGTAAAGAAAGAGATTTGTTTTTGGAACCCTAGGCATGTATTAGTTTATACAAGTAATAGGTACAGGACAATGAGTCTTTAAGTCACTACCAAAAGAATTCCTGACATTCTTGGAGATCTTACAACTCTTAATAGTTAAAGATTATAACGCATTTTCCTCCCCTTTTCTCCATCGACTCTCGAAAGCTCTGACTAGAGTTCAGGTGCAATTCTACAGTGAGCAAAAATACTCCAGCTCCTCCCTCCCCCAAGTAATTTGGCCTGGGCAGCCAGTGTCAGTATGCTGTTCTCTATTGGTAGCCCAGTCATGTTCACGCCTGACCGTTACTTTCTCATGCGTACTCTTGCATACTGATGGTGCAGAGGAGCCATCATGCCTGTGCTGGTCAATTAACCTCACTCTCTTGCATTATCCCCAGAGCCTTGTATATTTCTTCCCTTTGAAGTATTTATCCAATTCTCTTCTGAAAGCTACTATTGAATCTGTTTCCACCACCCTATCAGGCAGTGCAAACCTAATCATTTGTTGCATAAAAACAAAGTTTTCTCTCATGTCGTCTCTGATTCCATTGCCAATTGCCTTAAACCTATGTCCTTTGGTTATCGACCCTTCGCCCATTGGAAACAGTTTCTTTTTATTTACTCTCTCAATCCGTCATGATCATAAACGCCTCCTATGAAATCTTCCCTTCTCTCTTTTAAGAAGAAGAGCCCCAGCTTCTCCAGTCTATCCATGTAACTGTGATCACTCATCCCTGGAAACATTCTGCTAAATTTCTTCTGTACTCTCTTCAGAGCCCTTGGGTCCTTCCTTAAGTCTGGTGCCCAGAATTGGACACTTTTTTTTCGGAGGATAATTTTTGAGCTATGCTTACGCTGATGCTTACAAATCTAATGGTATACTGGCATGAGCAGTTTGTGGTGATGAATTGAGATAGCAATTAAAGGCCAGAGAACTAGATAATCACATAACTACAGGAAAATGTTTCACTTCCTGATTCATGTAATTGCAGTTGTAAGCTCATTTCTACCCCCTTCCAAACTGCTGTCTGCATTATTGGTTGGTGACTTTTTTTTTCCCCCCTGCTGTTTTTTTTTTGTATAGTCTCAAAAACATCTTGTGTTACCTCAAAAGTTTTGGAAGAAATGATTTGCAGTGTGCTGTAATTTCTAGAATCTCTGCAAGGGAAAGAGTCAAAAGTATTTGAATTGTATATTTTCCTCTTAAATATAAATGTATTCTCTAGTCAAGTGATTTCCTCATAGCACAAAACTCATCCAATTTTTTTAGTTGTAAGGGAAGGCGAAGAGGTCTCATTTTTAATGTTTCAATAATATCTCTATTTGCAAGTCTGAAGCAAGGCTGCAGAGCAAAAATGTATTTATTTTGCCTCAAGAAACTATGTGGATAAAAGTCAATCAAAATAATGTAACTCCTTTTTAAAAGGGAGCTTAATTTTTTTTAAATGCTACATTGAAAAGCACAGGAAGGAGCTTGTGATATGTCAAGTAGCGGTTGTTAATCTGTTAATTGTATATCAATTGTTTGATTATATGCAGGTGGAGGGTGTTAACTGGAGTCTTAATTGAGCACTTATGAGCAGGCACTTAGTGAGACTGGGAGGAGGGTTTGAGTGAGGAACTACATATTTGTAATCCTTTTACTCTGTACAATAAATGTGAAACTGAGTAAAGATAGGCTCCAGCATTATCCTTCCACAACAAGCTTTCTGGAGTTTAACAGCAGTATTTAGGTGATGCCAAGCTTTTTTTAAAACCTGGAAAGTTACATGACGCAAGGACGGTCAGAAGGCAAAGAGCTGCACAGTTTGAGATTATGGAAAAGACTCGTTTGTATTAGGAGATGGTGCAATGTAATGAAGATCTAGGAAGTAGGAAGAATTTGATGAATATTTGATTAAGGACATGTTTGAACGCTTTCTATATAATTTTTAAAAATGTAGCTAATCAAGACACATTGCAGAGCAATATGGTGCCACTACTGGTAGACCCGTAAATTCTCAGAAAATACAACCAATTAAGTGTTGAATAACATAGTAATGTTAGATTGATACTCTGAATCTTTTTGTTTGATTTGGAAGAAATGTTAGTTTCTCCTGTAAATTATCTCTGGTTTCTTGCATTCTGTCCAATTTATTTATTTTAATTTTATCAGAAAGCTAAGTTTACAAGTGGTCTTTTGGAGCACTGGACTTGTCACCTTTTCTCATTTTGGAACTGGTTTGTATGGTTGTCTTGCATGACTAAAGATCACGACACTATAGGATTGGTTGACATATAATTAATAAGTAAGAGCTTTCATGGAGTTAGTGTGACTGCACTTCAAAAGACAGTGCCTATCTCTATATAATAAAAACAGAAAATGCTGGAAATACTCAGCAGGTCTCGCAGCATCTGTGGGCAGAGAAACAGTTAAAGTTATCTATATGCTCAACATGACTGCAACTATGTTGACAACCAATGATTATAGTGTGATTTTGCTGTTGCTAAAGGACATTGAGAAGCTCCACTGTCATTAGCATGAAACATTCACCAACCGAAGTGGTGGAGGAGAAAGAGAAAAACACATGTAATGGAGGTTGTAGGCATAATTTGGGCAGAATTAAAAATTGCACATTATGGAAGAGAAAATTAAAATCTGGAGAGGGATAAAGAATGAGCCAGACTTTTGAGTGGGAAGATTAGGGATAGGGAAATAAAACAAAGAGAAAACAAGTTTTTTTTTGTGTGGGGAGGGGTCGGTGGTGGTGTTGGCACTCTGGGTGAATATATATTACTGAAACTCTGGATTAGTCACTTTATTTGTCCTGATGGATAAAAGTTTCAGTTCGATTCTTCAATTGACTTGAATCCAGTTTTTTCTCTCATCCTGTTTTGATTTTTTTTTAACCATGCGCCAGTCTTAAACTTGTTTTTCATGCTTTTGCTTTCAGACAGAGCTGTTCATTATTCTACCATTAACACTTTGGACTAATGCTTTGTCTTTAACTACAACTATTGGCACTCCCTTTTGCCTTTTATTCCATGATATCTTTGTCATTTGGTGTCTCCCACCTCTGCTCTATCACGGGCTTTCCCTTTTGTTCTTTCTCCTGCCCCTTTTTACTTGATCAAAACATTTTTAACCTTTGCCATTTCTGATGAAAGGTCATTGATCTGGAACATTAACTGTTTCTCTTTCCACAGATGCTGCCAGACCTGCTGAGCATTTCCATCATTTTGTTTTTATTTCAGATTTCCAGTATCCACTATTTTGCTTTTATTTTTGTCTTATCCTATTGTCTTCTCAGCACAGTCATGATTCACAATTCTTACAATAAGTTACTGTTGGGAGTATAACCAAATTGCTCGTCACAACCACCCTCTAGAAAATGTTGACCTTTCCAGAGAACTTTGAATTCATGCTGAATAATGAGCATAGCATTCTGCCATGGTTAAAAGTGGTGCGTGGTGGTTAACAAGAGAAGTTATAACTCATTGCATGCCCAGGTAAATTTATGTCTGGCTAACTAGTTTTATTTTTGAATCTGTCTGTCTGTAATGCTGTATTAATAACCTTTACTGATGACCGAGAACTTGCTTGATTGCCTTTGGAGATCAGAGAGGAATTTGCCACAGTTTTTCCAATCCCAGGCATTTAAATGGCTGGTCAGGGATGGAGTGGGATGGACACTAATTGGGATCGTGACGAATGTTTCTAGCAACTGTTTTTTCACTGGATTCAAGGGTATTTTTTTGGCAACCAAAAGCCCAGACTTGAAAGATTGCCGTGGTCTCTGAAACCAGGTTGTGGCTACCAAAGGGGATCCATAGCATTGGAAATGTTAATTGGTGCAGAGCATACAAATCAATGCGGGAAAGAAGGCTCTGAGTTTAATACAAGCCAGATTTTAAAAAAAATATTTCATACTTAGAAGTCAGTATGCTGACTACCTGAGAAGTCACCTGGGAGTGGAATTGGGATTTCCTGCCCTGGCCTGAGAAATATGCTGGACAGAAGGAGAGGGCTTGGGGTGTGGGCATAACATCAGGTTTGGGGGAGGGGGTTGTCATTCCCGCTTCCTACCTGCCCCCGCTACCATTTTACAAGCACTGGGGGAGCTGCCAGTCCTCTGGCTGGCAGTGCCTGGAGGCGGAACTTCCTGCCTCTGTGGGGCATAAGCCCCAAACAAAACCAATTAAGGGCCTGGACCACACGAATCACTGCATAGCTTTCAGGCCTGGCAGAGGTGGGCTCTCCTCTAACTTTTCAACCAGTGGGTGGGGCCTCTGCCACAACATAAAATTCTGGCCAACGTTTTAAGTCTGACCTTTCTTCAGAACAGAGAAAAGTTAGAAATGTGATAGGTTTTGAGAAAGTGAAAGGAGGAAGGGCGGGAAGAAGAAAGAGGAATGTCTGTGATAAGGTAGAGAGCAGGACAGATTAAATGACAAAAGGTTTCATGGTGCAAAGCCAAATGGAGAGGTAATCGGACAAGTAAAGAAGAAAGAAAAGATGTGTCTAGATGAGGTGCGAATGGCAGGATAGCGTCATAGAGTCGTACAGCATAGAAACAGGCCCTTCGACCCACCGCGTCCATGCCGACCATAATGCCTATCTATACTAATCCCACCTGCCTGCATTAATTCCATATCCGTTTGTTTTGCTCATTCAAGTACCTGTCCAGATGCCTCTTAAATGTCGCTACTGTTCCTGCCTCCACCACCTCCTCGGGCAGCTCATTCCAGATACCCACTATTCTTTGTGTGAAAAATTTACCCCTTTGATCCTCTTTAAACCTCCTCCCTCTCACCTTAAATCTATGCCCTCTAGTTTTAGTGACCCCTACCATGGGAAACAGACTCTGGCTATCTACCCTATCTATGCCTCTCACAATTTTATATACCCCTATCATGTCCCCTCTCAGCCTCCTTTGCTCCAGGGAAAGTAGACCCAGCCTATCCAATCTTGCTCTTTATAACTCAAGCCCTCCAAACCAGGCAAAATCCTTGTGAATCTTTTCTGCACCCTCTCTAGCTTAATCACATCTTTCCTGTAGTGCGGTGACTGGAACTGCACACACAACTCCAAATGCGGCCTAACCAACGTTATGTACAACTGTAACATGACGTCCCAACCCTTGTACTCAGTGCCTCGGCCGATGAAGGCAAGCATTCCATACGCCGCCTTCACCACCCTGTCTACCCGTGTTGCCACTTTCAGGGAACTATGTACTTGCACCCCAAGATAGCAACCATCCAAACACAAATTAAAGGTATTAAGAAAGAAACGAGAAAAAACCGAACCAGCAAAAAAAGGTTGTTGAGCTCCAAGTTGAGTCCAGAAGGCTGGAATGTGCCCACTCGAAATATGAGGTGCTTTTCCTAGAGCTTGCATTGGGCTTCATTGAGAGGGGAGGGGAAGATATGTTTGGTGGTGTGATCATGCTGAAGGTGGCGGAAATGGTGGAGGATGATCCATTGAATATGTGGTTGGAAGGACCCTTTACTGTGTGCGTTCTATTTCATGTACTTCTCTTTCCTCACAGAACCATATCGGGTCCCTCTTCTCGCCTTCCAACCCAGCCTCCTGTACAAGAGAAGAAAAATCTATTTTTAATTTGTAATTTTACTTGTTTCCTTTTCTGCTTCTGGAAGCTGCTTAGATATTTGAATTTGTGTTGTAGCCAACTGTACTAATTGAGTTTAAGACCAAAGGATTTTGTACTGAGTTCAATTCCTATGCAGGATATTGAGCTACAGAGGAAAAGGTGAGTGGATTTAGACTGAATTATTGTCCTGCATTGTCGGAACTCTTGTGCGTTCTCTTGTTACTCGTGTGATTCATCATTTAGAGATGTTGCTCTGTGATGTCTACAATCTAGGAATTACTGGCTTAGATTTTTGTAAGTATGTGGGTGGGAAGTGAGGACATCAATAGTTTTTTTTAAATTGGTTCATTGATAATGCAAAAGAAATGCTCATTTAAGATTTGGTTGCAAATACATTTTTATTGCATGCTGTCGATGTTGCAGATTCCTCTACCCTTTAATTCTCACAATCTTTGCTCTGATATTTTTTTTTCTGACCTAAGAATGCTGCCTGCTGCTGGCATCTACAGAACAATGTGAAAAGATTCCCCAAGTTTGTCTTATCCATACACAAACAGGACAAATCTAACTCTGCCAATTACAGCTCTATCGAACTCTACTGAACCATCAGTAAAGGAGTCCTCAATGGTGTTATCAAGCAACATCTACTCATCAATGTACACTTTGAGTTCTGCCAGAAACATCTGCTTCCAGTCCCAATCAAGCCTTGAGACAGAAATGGACACAAGTTGAATGCTGAAGGAGAGGTGAGAGTTGCTGACCTTAACATCAAGGCAGCATTTGACCAAATGTGGCACCGAGGAGCCAAAATTAATAATTGTACAGCTGAATATTTTCCAAAGTTCAAACAGATACAGCATGAAGGTTGCAAAAATCATTGTTCTGTTTACTAAAATACGTGTGACAATACCTTTTGACATTGGATCTCCTGTAATAATACAATTGTAGTCTGTTTCTGTAAACATCCCCGACTGGAAGCTGTAAAATGATTTCTCCAGCTTTCAGTCAGATGTTTGCGACCACCGGCTACATCCAAACATAGATTCTTAAATGGTGAGAGTTGCTCGACATTCTCCATTTAACTTTTAACTCCGTTTGACATATTTGACCTCTCTGGATAACTGCCTTACAACTACTTCAAAATATATCCACGATTCTCTGCCTAGAATGTTTTTTAAAAAAAAGTTTTAAACTTTCGATTGATATTTGAACTTTTTGTGACCCAAGAAGTGAGAAAGCTAACTCCTTGCGTTGTTGTACTGTGTCACCCCTGTAATGGGCAGGGGTGAAATCAGCCAGGGTTCCTAGTCCCAGTGACCATCTGTTGTAAAGTGCTCAGCTGTGATGGCCCTCATGGTCGAATAACTTATTTATACTTGCAACATTGGTGGGATCTGTATGGCAGTGAGAGTCCAACAATCAAAATGCTGTCTAGCTTTCAATATCTTTTTCTTGTTCTTCAGTCAGATGGATTTCAAAGATCGATCACTGTTTCTCCCCACCTGTGCGGTTTTCAACAGTGGCTTATTTGATGTGAGGTTGCGATAGAGACTGGTATACTTAAAATCTGGAATTGTGTGGACCAACTTAGTTGTTGTTGCATTAGATAGTATTGTGTCTCTGTAGGTTTTGGATTCAGTTGTTCATTTTTCCATTGCATCATGTTAGACAGAAATTAAAAGGTGTTTGGTACTGGACCAAGCTGCAACAGTTTTAAATTTAAACACCGCTCTCAGCTGGCAGATCCTTTCACTCCCAGTCTGGTAGCTTGATTCAATAGTAAGCGCCCTTTAAATTTGCCTTTCCATGTGTTGTGTATGGTTTGTTTAACATAAGCATTTTTTTTTGCTTTGTTTTTTTAATTGAGAGGAGCCTGAGAAACAGAACTGTATTACAGTTTCTGAAACAGTTCTTCTGACTGGTATATGTAGCTACAACTTCTTGCAATGTCTCTGATTTGGTATGAATGCACAATGTCGTTTTCTGCCAGTAATGCTGGGAGTGATATAAGACTTTGTGGATTGACTAACTCAAAGAAGGTGAGGATTGGAAGCTTAATATTTCTGGTAGCAAGATGCTCTGGGGAAAATAGGGAAAGAAAAAAAGGATGGGTTGGTGATATTGATCAAAGAAACTATTGTAAGAACTAAAGAGAGGCATTATAATTGAGGAACCAAAGACAGAGTCTATTTGGCCAGAATTAAGGAACTATAGAGGAGCTATTACACTAGTAGGAATATACTATAGGCCACCAAATAGTGGGAAGGAGCTAGAGGAACAAATTACAGAAAGTTACAAGAATTGCAGAGTAGTGATAATAGATTGCAATTATCCTAATATAGACTTGAATAATAATAATGTAAAGTTCAAAGAGGGGGAGGAATTCCCAAAATATATACAAGAGAACTTCATTGTGTTTCCAGGCCATCAAGGAAGGAAACAGTACTGGATCTAGCTCGAGTAAATGGAGTATGTTTCAGTGGAAGAGCATTTGGGGATCAGTGGGTGGAAAGGAGAAGGTACAATCAAGCTTAAAAATACTTATCTTAAGAAGGGCTAACTTCCATAGGCTTTAATTTTGCTAACACATCTCTTATGAGGTACTCTGTCAAATGCTTTTTGAAAGTCCTTTAAACGCAAAAAAAAAAATCAACCACACTACCGTCATCAACCCTCTGTTACTTCCAAGAACTCGATCAAGTTAGTGATACAACCGGGTGAGGAAGGGGTCTCAAGCTCCCCTACTGCCCCTTTCCTGGTTTGGCCGTATCACGGTTTATCTTTTAAAACAGTGACTTTTAGCTTACTACCTCAGTGAGCCTTTGCTCACTGCACTCTAATTGTAATTGCAAATGAACCAATCAGACAGGTTTTTTTGAGTTTTAAACAAGAAAGATGTAAGTTTATTAGCTTCATCACTCTAATCTGGTTAAAATTACTAAAATAGGCGATGCAACCACGCTCGCATGCATACGAGAGAAACGCACAAATAGATACTGAGGGGGAGAAGGAATTGCGGGGAGTGGTGGTAACAAATGGAATACAGATATGGTTATTGGTGTCCTTGTGGTAGTGTCCTTGATTAAATTGAAGGTCATGGAGTTCTTGCTGGGGCCCGCTGCACAATTTGAGACTTGCTTCTCTGGTACCAGAAGGCTGAAGAGGGGCTTTGTCTGCAGTCCTGATGTTTACGTTGCCACCGTGGGGTTCCCTGAGGCTTTGCTGCAGAGAAAGGCAGATCTTCTCCTTGGTGTTCAAATTGCAGTCTTTTTCCTTTTCTGTCAGGCACAATTCAGAAAGCCCCAGTCTTACGAGTAGGCAGGTCATGTGACCATCTCTTTATGAAACAGCAACTTCTTGGAGGGTAGTTGGATTTCAGAGCCTCCCAGACACACTCGTTGCGGGAGGAGTTTTGTCTATTACAAAGTCAAATGCTGTTGGTATCTTTTGATCATCACTTGGCAAAACCAATCTTGCTAATTGAATCAGTGAGCACTCCCATTGTCTTTCTATTCACTTGTCTTTTCAGAATGCAAATGTGAAATCGTGTTTTCAGCTCTTCAGTTCTGTTTTTTAAACAAGTTCTTTACTTGAAGCTTTCTACTGGACATTGCAGCATTCCATATGGCAAAATTTAATATGTTTCCATTTGGCAGGTGTGATTTCCATCACATTAGTCAAACATGATTTGCCTTTAACAAACCTGTACTGGCTTTGTTAGCCCATACTTTTCTAAGTTAAAAAGGGATCTGGCCTAGGTGGATTAGAATCAAAAATTAGTAGACTAAACAGTGATAGAATAATGGGAGGGCTTCAAAGAGGAGATGGTTTGGTTACAGAGTAGATGCATTCCCATAAAGAGGGACGGAGGTGCATCCAAAACTAGAGCTTTCTGGACGTCGGAAGATATAGAGGTTAAAGTGATACAGAAAACGAGCTCATGAGAATTGTAAGTTTCATAATACAGTAGAGAACCAAGCTGTATATAGAAGGTACAGAGGAGATATAAAAAAATGAATGAGTATGATAGATTAATGGCTAACATAAAAGGGAATCCAAAAACCTCTTCTAAACAAAAATGGTCAAAGGAAGGATGAGCTGATTAGGGATCAAAAAGAGATGTTCTCACGGAGGCAGAAGGTGTGTTTGAGGTGAGTACTTTGCATCTGTCTTTACTAGAGAAGAGGATGCTGCCAAGGTAGCAATAAAGAAGGGGTCATATTGGATAGGATTTAAAAAATAAAGAGGTTATTACTTAAAAGATTGGCAGTTTTCAAAATAGATAAGTCATATGGTCCTGATTGGGTATACCCTAGGTTACTGAGGGAAGTAAAGGTGGAAATTTTGGAGGCTGTGGCTGCAATCTTGCAATCCTACTCAGATTTTTTTTTTGTGGGATGTGGGTGTCGCTGGCTAGACCAGCATTTATTGCACATCCCTAATTGCCCTTGGAGGGCATTTTAAGAGTCAACTACGTTGCTGTGGGTCTGGAGTCACATGTAGGCCAGACCAGGAAAGGACTAAAGATTTCCACCTCTAAAGGACATTAGTGAACCAGATAAGTTTTTACAACCATCGACAATGGTTTCATGGTCACCATTAGACTAGCTTTTTAATTCCCAGATTAATTGAATTCAGATTTCACCATATGCTAGGGTGGGATTCGAACCCATGTCCCGAAAGCAGTAGCCTGGGTCTCTGGATTAGTAGTCCAGTGACATTACCACAAAGCCACCGCCTCCCCCACTACACCACAGTCTTCCCTGGGGGTGATGCCAGAGGACTGGAGGTTTGCAAATGTTACATCCTTGTTTTTAAAAAAAGGGAGGGAAATAAATCCAGCAACTACAGGCTAGTCAGCCTAATGTTAGTGATGGAAAAACTTTGAGACAGTAATCTGAGACAAAATTAATTGGCATTTAGAAAAATATGGGCTAACAAAGCCAACACAGGATTGTTAAAGGCAAATCATGTTTGACTAACTTGAATTTTTTGAAGAATCTGATTGTAGAGGGGCTGCCAATCATTCATTCCCTCCACCATTGATGCACATCTACAAGATGCACTGTAGCAATGCACCAAGGCTTCTTAAACAGCACCTTCCAAACCAGTGACCTCTAACACCTAAAAAGACCAGGGCAGCAGATGCATGGGAACAGTACCACCTGCAAGTTCCCCTCCAAGCCCCACACACCATCCTGACTTGGAACTATATCGCCATTCCTTCACTGTCGCTGAGTCAAAATCCTGGAAATCCCCTTCCTAACAGCACTGTAGGGGTACCTACCCCATATGGACTGCAGCGGTTCAAAAAGGCAGCTCACTACCACCTTCGAGGGCAATTGGGGCAGGGCAATAAATGCTGGCCTAGCCAGCGACGTCCACATCCCAGGAATGAATAAAAAAAATAATTTCAATGTTTGCAGATAATATGAAACTTGGAAATTAGTGAACAATGAGGACAGTAACAGACTTCAGGAAGACTGGGACTGGTGAAATGGGAAGACATACCAAATTAAATTTAATAGCAATACAGATTGGTAGGAAGAATGAGAGACTATATTAACTAAATGGTGCAATTTTAAAGGGGATGCAAGAACAGGGTTACCGGGGGGTGTATGTACACAAATCTTTGAAGGTAACCGGTCAAATTGAGAGCTTTTATTTTAGTATATGGGATCATTGGCTTTATTAATAGAGCAATAGAATACAAAATGCAAAAAAGTTAGCTAAACCTTTATAAAATACTGGTTAGGCCTCAGCTGGGTTAATGCGTTTAATTCTGGCACCCACATCCTGAGAATGAATTTTTCTAAGTTTGTTCTAGAAAACACTCCCGTGCACCATTTCAAGATCTATGCACCTTCATCTTAGATTTCTGTTCATCACTGACTGACTCTTGCTATTTATGGTGTACTGCCATAGAACATAAAAAATAAGAGCAGGAGTGTACCATATGTCCCCTTGTGCCTGCTCTGCCATTCAATAAGATAATGGTCAATTTTCGACATCAATCCACTTTCCCTCCCTATCTCCATATCCCTTGGTGCCTTAAATCTATCTCAGTCTTGAATATACTCAACAATTGAGCATCCACAGCCATCTAGGTTAGAGAATTCCAAAGATTCACATCCCTGAGTGAAGAAATTTTTCAATCCTTTAATGGTCGACTCTTTATCCTGAGACTGACCCCTAAATTCTCAACTTTCCAGCCAGCGGAAATAGCCTTTTAGTAACTTTGTTTGTTCAGTGGATGTGGGCATTACTGGCAAGGCCAGCATTTATTGCCCATCCCTAATTTCCTTTGAGAAGGTGGTGGTGAGCCACCTTCTAAACTGCTGCTGTCCTTGTGGGGTAGCTACACCCATAGTGCTGTTGGCAGGGGGTTCCATGATTTTGGCCCAGCGACAGTGAAGGAATAGCAATGTGTTTCCCAGTCGGGATGGTATATGATTTGGAGGGGAACTTGCAAATGGTGATGTTCCCGTGCACCTGTTGCCCTTATTCTTCCAGGTGGCAAAGCCTCTAAGAATTTTATGTAATTCAATGAGATTGCCTTTCATTCTTCTAAACTCCGGAGAATATCGGCTCATTCTACTCAATCTACTCAAGTAGCAAGAAGTTACTTCACAAATCCATTTGGCCCATCCAATCCATGTTTACCCTCAATATATTTCTGCTTAAACCTGCATCTGCTACCTCACTGCCAGCCTGTGTCTATGTTCTTGTGCATTCTTTCTTGCAGTTTGCCATGCCAGACATTGACTAATTTCTAAATACAAATGACATCAGGGGATATTAGGATAGTGTAGGAAAAAGGCATTCAAGTGGATGGTCAGCCATGATCATATTGAATGGTGGGGCAGGCTTGAAGGGCTGAATGGCCTACTCTTTCGGTGTAGAAGGTGCCAGGTGTGATCCTGATCATTGAGTTAACTAATTTCAACTGAGATGGCAGTCGGGGTGTTAAAATTGACTTCCATGGCCTGACCAACAGGGTTGATATATTAGCCAGGGTTCCCAAGTGATCTGTGATGGCCCCTGCTGACTCAGGCTTCTCTCCACAATCAAATACTCTTCCAGCAAAGTCTGATGTGGCCCACATGTGAAGAATGTTTACTTGTTGTCAGTGTGCTGAAATGCTGCCATTGATTAAAAGGTAACTTTTGAGAAGTGTATATATTGTAGCAAATGTTTTCATCTTTTTCTCAGTTCATTAGCAAAACCATTTTATTTGGATTAAGCATTAGCTAGTATGTGTACAATGTATGATTTATCCTTGAAGTCTCACTGTAATGTGACACTATGAAAAAACTCTAGCATCTAAGACATTTTTTAGTCTTTGTTGCAAGATAGTTCAGGATTTCTATCCAGTAAGGGAACCTTTAGACTGTACCAACATAAAAACAGAAAATGCTGGAAATACTGACCATATCTATGGAGAGAGAGAAACAGCGTTAACGTTTCCGATTGATGACCTTTTTCATCAGAAGTTCTGAGTGCTGAAGAAAGATCAGTGACCTGAAACATTAACTCTGTTTTTCTTTCTCCGCAGATGCTGCCTGACCTGCTATTTGCTGCATTTTCTGATTTTATTTCCAATTTCGAGCATCCCCAGTATCTTGCTTTTTTGTTTTAGACTGTATCATTGGCATATATAAACCAGACTAGCTTTGAAATCCTGTGTGGGTTCGTGTAAGTTAGATAAGAAAACTAATTACTTCTAGTCACACAAGGCATTTGAATGATAATGTTCTGGTTCCTGTACATTTCAGTGCCAACGAGAGCTTGACCATGTGCAGCTGAGCTCCAGGCATTGTAAACATCCTACACTCAGCTGTAACAAGAAAAAGGCTGAGAGAAGGTTGTTTACTCTAACTGGCTTGGAACAGCAACTTTTTTTAAATGAAGAATGCCTTTGGAGAAGATATCTGGAGGAGGTTTGTAATGGTTGGCATGCTTTACAATTTATACAGATCTAGAGATATTAAGGGAAGAGTTTGGAAAGTAGTGAACTCTAAAAGAAAATTCTGTAATTCTATTATCTATATAGAGTTGAAAGCAATTTGTGATTGGAGAATTACATTACCGTTGAGGTGGTGATGGGCTGAGAAAATATTTTACATTAAGAAATCCTTTCGTTCTCCCACCTCTTCCTCTTTACTTCCCATCATCTAAAATATTCATTTCAGCTGTGGTGTAAGTCAATACGTTGGACCCAAAATTTGTTTTTTTCATTCTGTACATGGAGTGTGCTGTATAAAACATACTAGATTTTGTCTCAAAGAATGTAAAACCAGCTCAACTGCAATGAGTTAACAGGAAATGTTAACAGGCAAGTTCCTGGAAAATAGCAGGATTCAGTGTATTGTTTCATGCTCCTAAAAATTATTTAGTTGCCATATTAAAATACTGTTATTCCAATCCCGTGTGAGGCGAATATTAAACTATTTGGCTTTTAACTGAGCTGCAGTGCTTCTGATCATAATTTCGACAAGATTTACATTCCTATGTGCAGTGGCAAAGCTTACAAGAATTTAATTATACAGTGAGATGGAGGAACTCAATTACTCTTGAGTTAGCCAGAATATGTCCTGAGCCGGTCTTCAATTCTGCTGTAACTTACATGAACTTGGAACCTTTGTGGGATCTGAAAGTGAAAACAACCCAGTTCTTTGCATACCAGAGCATGTAGCATATACTTCAGTGACTTCAAAAAAATATTGCATTTCCAGAAAGCTGGGGGCTCATCTTTCATATATCAATTATATAATTTCTAAGAAAATGTAGCCTTTTATGTCCCTATACAAATGCCATTTGCATTGCCCTGATGACTTGGGTTATTCTGGCACCTAATTTGTTATTGAGCTGTACAGGGCAGAATGGTCCCAGGTTTAACAATGGTTTATGCTGATTTAGCTGATCTCTGCAGAAGTAAGGGTGATAGAATTGGCCTTGGAGCCTTGGGGTGGGGGGTGGCGGGGAGAGAGAAGAGAAATTGGCCAGATTCTAAATCCTGATTATCTACTGACTGAAGGAAATAAATTTGCAGGGCTACGGGGATAGAGCAGGGGAATGGGACTGACTGGATTGCTGAGAGCTAGTATTGACTCCATGGGCCAAATGGCGGCTTCCAGTTTAACAATGAGGACTTTGAGAAGGTTATTGACTGTGAAAGGCTTCAGACAGGGCTCTGACATACAAAGATCAGCTAGAGTTAGCTAGTGGAGCGCTTCTGATTCCTGTCTGCCAGCAAGTATCACCATCTTTGAGAGAGCAGAGAAAGTGGAAGCAAGGAGAAGAAGCAAAAGACAAACTTAAAACATCCAGAGTTCAACTTTCACTACTTGATGTGGTATAAATTTCCAGAACTGGAAATATCTCTAGGATAAGATTTGTATTTTTTTTTGTAAGGAATAAAAGTTTGGGCCGAACTTTCCATATTTGCAATACAAGAAAGGAACTGGATGGTCATCCTGCACTTTCCATTATTATAAGCTGTAGTGAGCAGTCACATGATATTTTAAATGTAAATTTCTGCTTAGACATGCTGACAATAATACTCACTTTACATAGATGCCAAACTTTCCTGTAATGGGACAGGTTGATTGTTAACTTCAGCACTGACAGGAAATTTGCAATGTTGAATTTCAGTACTTATGACAACAGTTGCGTTCCTAAGAATTTAAACCTTAATGCATTTAAATCCTGAACAAACTAATGACAAACGGCAGGCGATCTTTCTTAAAACACCCTATTATCACTGGTGCTTAAAAATTAGTATTTTCTCTTTTGACAGTTATACAGTGCTTCAAGTGAGTAGATCTTGCCCCTGAGTAAATGGGAAGGATACCTTGCACATATAACCACCTTGCAGAGGTTATGTAATCCAAGTCTAATAGTTAACCAATTTGTAGGAAACTGCACATTGAACTTTGCATAGGATTTCCTGCAATTCCCTGCCCTTTCCTAGACTGAATGTTACTACACAGATACAGGCTAAAATTGCTAGAGTATAATTTACAAGTTTAAAAAGAATACACTGAAGCATCATTATTGCTAAGCAAATACTTGGAGCAGAATGGACTTTCAATACAACACAGCATTGAAAATCAATTTTAAGTATCAATTTGCTTAATGCAGCTCTCTTCCAGTAGAGCCACTGTTTGTGCAAGCTGCACCATCTTTAAAAATATCACTTTTTTTCAGTGGGTTCATCGAGATAACATCCCCTCTGCAGTGAAGCCTTGAATTTTTTTTTTAAGCACAAATTTCTTTTGGCATAGGATCCTAAACAAATTCTAGTGTAATTGTTCACAAACAGCCCAACAGTCACATCTAAGACTGCTGTTTACCCAGATGAAGTTAGCACGATGCTGTTCAGCAAGTTAGCACAAAATGCAATACTAAAATGCATACTCTAAGCACTTTTTAAGATGTATCCTTGACATGTTTATCAGCTCATGGAAGGTTTCACACTGTTACAGAAAGAGTTACTCTTCCCAAAAGGATTGTGGTGATGATTTAGATTTGAGTCAACAAACCTTTGTTTTGTACCAAACTGACAAGCATCCAGCTAAGCAGCCGTAATGATGCCTGTATGCCTGCAGCTATCTTGCATGTTAATGAAATGTGATTGGACCAAGATTAACTTTGTCAGGTTATAGAAATATATATGCAACCCAATTCCAACTTTTAGTACACTTTTTTTTTTAACTCTCTCAATTGTTGACTCCCAATCACTGTGCACTGCTTAACCTGATCTACTATTGGAAGTGACAAATGCTATACTGCAGGAAATTCTTTTCCTAACACATTCTGTCCTTGTCAGTTTACATAAAGGGTCCTGAAATGTTAACTTATCTATTTCCACAGATGCTGACTGACCACCTGAGTAGTTACAGCATTTTCAGTTTTCGCTTTTAATGAATTCAGCAATTTGCCATAAAATCTTGAGTGAAATTACTGGTTTGGGCTGTCGGAATGTTCTTTGGGTTACTGTTTGTCCATATACAACCTACATGTATGACGGTCTTGTGATTTGAGTATTTTACATGTGCCCATTTAATTTGCCATTAATTTTCATACTGGAGTCCACAAATTTATCTTTAGAGCTGGGCTTGTCATGTACTGCAAGCAGCATCTCAAATGTTTCATCTGTATTCTGTTGTCATACACTAATAAACATTTTCTGAAATGATTGCCCTGTTTTCCGTTCAGTTGTTGACATTGCCTTTCAGAAGTTGGGATGAGAGCTTCCCTTGAGAATGTATGCAAGAGGGCCCCAAAACAGCAAAATTTCAAAATCATTGATGTAAATAATACCAAGTCTTGGTCCAGTGGGCACTGCCCAGTGGTTACAGTAATCACTCTGCATTTCTACATACAAAGGAAAATACTTGGAAGTTAGTAAACTGTGCCATTGTTGAAAGTGTGGAAACCATGGGGAGGGAACCCTTTAAACTGTTATAAAAATATACATTTTCTAAATTTCATTCTTATTGATCTCTGATTTATTACACCTTGATGTATCAGGAAATATATGTAAATTACCAGAGATTCTCTTTTCACAAGTGAATGGATCCCACCTTGTGCTGTGGTATAATTCAGCTGAGAGATATTTAGAATAGAGTAGCATAGCCCAGTTCTGTGGCCTGAACCACATGTTCATGTCATTCACATGTGTCCCCCATATGTGTCTCCAATCTTGTCAGAAGTAGACTGAGAAAATACCTGGTAAAACGAGGCCTGGTACAAATCATTTCACAGTTGAAAATACAGAATAACAATTATGATTGGACTCTCGAATTCAATACAACTCCATGTTTTTATACAAACAAAAGCTATGTTGCCCCACATAAATGGGATTTCTTACCTGATTTTAAAATGATTCCTAATTGCTTTCCTGTTTGCTAAACCTCTGAGCCTAGTGAAAGCTTGCTCTTACTCCTGTTTAAAAACTTAACTGATCCCACAGCCTTTTCTGAACCTGGCTGCCTGTGTGTATTTCTGCCCTGTCTTTTATCCCTCTCCATGATGCACAATTGAGGGGGAGATTGTGCCACATAGAACTAGGAATCTACCAGCACAATGGGTATGAAGTGCTTATTAATTCTTGAAACAGGTTGCTTACCTTTAATCATATTTGTTTGTGGTGCTTTTTGAAAAAAGCTTGAATATATTGCTTGGGAATCTAATTCCCTTTCTGTGGAAAATTGGTCAAACATCCAAATATGTGCACCCCTATTTTGGCAAAATGTCATTGTAACTCATCAAAAAAAGAAAAAGACATGCATTTCTATAGCGCCTTTCATGACCACTGGACATCTCTAAGCACTTTTCTGAAGTGTAGTCACTATTGTAGGAAATGTGGTGGCCAATCTATGCGCAACAACTTTCCACAAACAACAGTGTGATAATGACCAGATATTCAATTTTTATGACGTTGATTGAGGGATATATATTGGCCATAATATCAGGGATAACTCCCCTGCTCTTGAAAATAGTGCCATAAGTTTGAATTTTACATTGCCCCGCCCCAAGAGAGGGATGTGGGGCAGGGGGGCGCATATAAGGGAGTAGGAGGCTTGGGAGGACCCTTCCTGTCCCACTCCTGCCTCTGCTGCCATTTTATGCGGGGCGGCGGTGGCGAAAAATGTCTCTCCCGAGGCCAGTCAAGGCCCTTAAGTGGCCACTTAAGGGCCTTCGCCCACCGCCACGGAGATCTTACCATTGAGGCAGGAAGCCTACACACCAATGAGGTGGAAATGCTGCCTCAGACCAATTAAGGGCCTGGGGACCATAAAATGCAGTCTGGATCCCCAGGCCTGGCAGAGGCGGGATCGCCACCAACTTCGGTTGGTGGACGGCTCCGAGCATAAAATTCTGGCCATGGGATCTTTTATGTCCGTCTGGGAGGGCAGCCAGGGTCTCCATTTTCATATCTCATCTGAAAGACGGCACCTTCAGTTGTGCAACATCCCTCAGTACTGCAGTGGCCTGTCGGCCTTGATGTTTATGCTCAAGTCTTGGAAGGGAACTTGAATCCAGAGCCTTATGGGCGAGAGTGCTACCAACTGACCCACAGCTGATATAACCAGATGCAAGACAGTCCTATTGGGACAGTTGATAAGGGAAGGACTGCTGGTTGGAGACTGTTCTCGTGTTTCTCTCCTATTCCCTTTGTGGCTTCTCTGAGCTCATCTTGTCAAAGAGACCCACCTCCTATTCACGACTCTATTCTCACCGAACTGCTGACCACCCAACTTCCCTTCCTGTCTCCCATGTCAGCTGATATTGTTCTCCCTCCTCAGGTTGCTCCTGTTGGCCCTCTCTTTCAAATTTGCTATCTTTGCACCTTTGGGGATGAAGTGGCTACCTGCTGCATGTTGGGGTTCATCTCAGGGTGGTCCTGGTGCAGACAGTGGCTCCAAAGCCCCTTTGATAATGATGTCAGTGCCTCCAGCATCCCTGCCGACTGAGGTTGTCCCTGCACCTTTGCAGGAGGTCCTCAGTATGCCTGGGCCCTCCAGGCCATTGGCAGCCAGAGGACTGCCACCAAGGTCATGCCAAGGTGGGGGCTGCAAGGTCAGCAGCCTGCCTCCACCTCAGCTGACAGCGCAGGGGCAGCACCATGTAGCAGCACTCGGGAAAAGATGAAAGAAGAGCACCGAGTACACTTAGAGGATCACGGGTGACGATGCTGTAGAAAAGGGAATTGGTGCCATGGTTGTTACGCATAATAGAATTATGGTGTTCACTCACCATGTCTCCTTTCTGGTGTTGATGCCCTTTGGGAGTTCCTTTGAAACCTTCCTCCCAAGGGGTGGAAGTGAGGGAACAGGCCCCGAGCGCTCAAAGCTTCAGCCTTGCCACTATGTGTAGTGCACCTGGGTGCTGAAGGAAGGAGGCGGCAACAGGACTGCTTAAAGGCAAGGCTCGAAAGGAAATGTAGAAAGACATCTTGTATCTCCCTTGTGCACATCTCGTAGCGCCTTTCCTGTTGTGCCTGGGGCCCTTTATCTGGCACTGCCTGGGCAGCATCCTTCTCCACATCCTCATCAGAAGAGGAGGCATATCGCTCCACGATATCCTCACTGTCAAAGCCTTGCCCCTGTCTAGCACCAGGCTGTGTAGTGCACAGCAGGCCACCACAATACAGAAGAACCTTGCTCGGGCATACTGAAGGGTTCCACCACATCAAGCTAGGCACCTAAATCTCATCTTCAGGAGATCAATGGCCTGCTCGATGCTCACTCAGGTTGTTCCATGTGTGGGTTCCTCACAAGGATCAGTAGCCATGTTCTCAGTGGGTAATCCTTGTTTCTAAGGATCTATTCCTGAAGACGCTTGGGCACACAGAAAAGGTCAAGCACCTGGGACTGCCTTGGTATGTAGGCATCGTGGCTGCTTCCCAGAAATCGTGCACACACCTGTAAGATCTAATTGCACATTGAGGGAATGGAAGCCCTTCTGGTTGATGAAGGCAGCAGGCTGGTCTGTGGGAGCCTTGATGGCCAAATGCGTGCAGTCAATGACCCCCCTGCACCTGGGAGAATCCAGCGATGGCCCTGAAACCTATAGTCCTTTCAGCTTGACTCTTTGGATCAGTGCGGAAGCGCACATAGTCGCCGGCCCTCCTGGACATGGCACTGGTGACCTCCTTGATGCACTGATGCGCTGCAGACTGGGAGATACCGCACATATCTCCAGTGGATCCCGAGAATGATCCGGTGGCGTAGATGTTTAGTCGGCATAAGGAGGGAGGAAGTGTTGGGTATTCTAAAAGGCATTAAGGTGGACAAGTCCCCAGGTCCGGATGGAATCTATCCCAGGTTACTGAGGGAAGCGAGAGAGGAAATAGTTGGGGCCTTAACAGATATCTTTGCAACATCCGTAAACACGGGTGAGGTCCCGGAGGACTGGAGAATTGCTAATGTTGTCCCCTTGTTTAAGAAGGGTAGCAGGGATAATCCAGGTAATTATAGACCGGTGAGCCTGACGTCAGTGGAAGCTGCTGGAGAAGATACTGAGGGATAGGATCTATTCCCATCTGGAAGAAAATGGGCTTATCAGTGATAGGCAACATGGTTTTGTGCAGGGAAGGTCATGTCTTACCAACTTAATAGAATTCTTTGAGGAAGTGACAAAGTTGATTGATGAGGGAAGGGCTGTAGATGTCATATACATGGACTTCAGTAAGGCGTTTGATAAGGTTCCCCATGGTAGGCTGATGGAGAAAGTGAAGGCGCATGGGGTCCAAGGTGTACTAGCTAGATGGATAAAGAACTGGCTGGGCAACAGGAGACAGAGAGTAGCAGTGGAAGGGAGTTTCTCAAAATGGAGACGTGTGACCAGTGGTGCTGGGACCACTGTTGTTTGTGATATACATAAATGATTTGGAGGAAAGTATAGGTGGTCTGATTAGCAAGTTTGCAGACGACACTAAGATTGGTGGAGTAGCAGATACTGAAGGGGACTGTCAGAGAATACAGCAGAATATAGATAGACTGGAGAGTTGGGCAGAGAAATGGCAGATGGAGTTCAATCAGGGCAAATGCGAGGTGATGCATTTTGGAAGATCCAATTCAAGAGTGAACTATACAGTAAATGGAAAAGTCCTGGGGAAAATTGATGTACAGAGAGATTTGGGTGTTCAGGTCCATTGTTCCCTAAAGGTGGCAACGCAGGTCAATAGAGTGGTCAAGAAGGCATACGGCATGCTTTCCTTCATCGGACGGGGTATTGAGTATAAGAGTTGGCAGGTCATGTTACAGTTTGATAGGACTTTGGTTCGGCCACATTTGGAATACTGCGTGCAGTTCTGGTCGCCACATTACCAAAAGGATGTGGATGCTTTGGAGAGGGTGCAGAGGAGATTCACCAGGATGTTGCCTGGTATGGAGGGCGCTAGCTATGAAGAGAGGTTGAGTAGATTAGGATTATTTTCATTAGAAAGACAGAGGTTGAGGGGGGACCTGATTGAGGTGTACAAAATCATGAGAGGTATAGACAGAGTGGATAGCAAGAAGCTTTTTCCCAGAATGGGGGATTCAATTACAAGGGGACACGAGTTCAAAATGAAAGGGGAAAAGTTTAGGGGGGATATGCGTGGAAATTTCTTTACGCAG
The DNA here is from genome assembly GCF_036365525.1 of Heterodontus francisci. Lineage (NCBI taxonomy): Eukaryota > Metazoa > Chordata > Chondrichthyes > Heterodontiformes > Heterodontidae > Heterodontus > Heterodontus francisci. The sequence goes on from NC_090375.1 coordinate 47,211,262, forward strand.
AGGGTGGTGGGTGCATGGAACGCTTTGCCAGCGGAGGTGGTAGACGCGGGCACGATAGCGTCTTTTAAGATGTATCTAGACAGATACATGAATGGGCAGGAAGTAAAGAGATACAGACCCTTAGAAAATAGGCGACAGGTTTAGATAGAGGATTTGGATCGGCGTAGGCTTGGAGGGCCGAAGGGCCTGTTCCTGTGCTGTAATTTTCTTTGTTCTTTGTTCTAGTGCCACGGTGACCTTCAGTACCATTGGCATTGGGTGCGCACCAAGTCCCATGGGCCTCAGCTGATCCTGCCTCATGGCATTATTGATTGCCTCCCTGGACAGGTGCAGTCTTTGGAAAACTGTCGCTGGAAAATCTGCAGGTAGTTGAACCTTGGCCAGTATACCCTGTCTGGAGGGTCCTTCTGTGTGCCCCCCTTTCCCATGACCTTCAATGAGGTGGCACTGCCCTGGCACCTGTTGCTAAGCTGCTGTAGCCACTGGCCGTCGTGGTAGTGCATGCCAGTCCACAGGATGTATCACTATTTCCCTCTTTTGCCAGCTAGTGACCCCGCACCCCCACCCCCAGGTGTGATACGGCCCTCATGTCACAATTGCAAGATTCCTTGAAGCAGAGCTTTGGGTGCCCAACTGGTCGTCTGGCCCCAGCTACCTCACCATACAGAAGGTCCTTGGGTATGAGACTGTCTTCCATCCTGCAGATGTGTCCGATCCACGGAAGCCACCTCTGTTTGATTAGTGCCAACACCCTTGGGAGCTCTGCCTTTGAGAGGACTGCTGCACTTGCTGATGGTTTATAAGGCCTATGTTCTCAGCACCTCGCTCTTTGGCTGTGAAATATGGGTGACTTACAGCTACCAGGAAAAGCAGCTCAATAATTTTCAACTTCACTGTCTGCAACACATTATGGGTATATCCTGGAAGTTATGGGGGCAAGCAGGAGAATCCCTCCTGATATTCACATGCACTGCATGCAGCGCCTCACCAAAAAGCTTTCAGTTTGTCTCAGGAAGGTGGGAGCTGCTCTTCTACTTAGAGTGAATGAAAATGTACTGATGGATGTTGGGAATTTCTGTTAAATGCACATGATCAGATGTGTAATTGCCTTCAGCTGTTCGAGGGAAAAAATAAGCTTGAGTGCAGCGAAGACCCTAAATCAAAAATGTTTGCAGAGGAAAGAGCTTGCATTTATATAACATCTTTCCTAAAGCACTTCACAGCTAATAAATTACTTTTAAAGTCACTTATATAGGCAAGGGTGGAAGCCAATATTCACCTAGCGAGGCCCTGCAAACAGCAAATCATCAGTTGATCTGCTTTGGCAGTGTTGATTGAGTGTTGGCCTGGGTCCTGGAGGACTGGACATAGAAAAGGGTTGATAAACCTCTTTAGGTGGCTGTCTATATAACAATGCCATGAAGTCTATCATATATATGTCATAATTCATCCATTGTTTATAAGTTACTGTGAGAGTTCAAAAGCTCAAGTTTTACCCTGTTCCTATGTTTTAATACAAAAAGAATGAACAAGCAAAATTCTGCCAGCAAATTTTTAATTTCGTAGAAATTGGATGGAGTGGGTTTACAAAATCCATATTGCATGATGTCCATTAATTTCTAAAAAAGAATCACAAAACATGTATCTCAAGTGAAGAATAACTTTTGTAATAAAAAACTGATAAAATGAGGACACAGCTTATCAAGAGCAAGTTCCCTGCTGTTAAAAAGAATCTATAGCATAGAACAGGTCATTCAGCCCAACTGATCTATGAAGGTATTTATGCTCCACAGAAGCCTCCTACCATACTTCATCTCTCACTGTTCGCATATCCTGTTGGTTAGTCTTGGTGTCATTCATAAAGGGAAACTCCGATCATTAGCCCAGAATGTCCTCAATAATTGTTTGCATTTTTAATCAGAAATGTATTCAATTTCCTCACAACCTTCTGGGTTTTTGATTGCAAAGGGTAGGATTTAGAAAGTATTGACCTATTCATTCAGCTCACAGGAAACAAACACTCACCTCCTTAGGTGACCAAAGGCTGCAGCAGCAGATTTCAGGTCATGCTGGATTTCGTCATCAATGTCAGCCTTCTGTGAAAGATAACTTCCAAGATACTGGAAGTGTTCCACATTTTCCAGGCACTCATCAAGAATCCTAATTAATGGGGATGGGGCATGTGCATTTGGAGCTTGCTGATGGAGGACTTTGGTCTTCTGAATGTTGTGTGTAACTCCCATCTTCTTATATGCCTGAGTAAAAACATTGACGATTCTCTGAAGATCCATTTCCAACACAGCACTAACTGCAGCATCATCAGCATATTGACGCAAAATGACCGAAGTCAGGGTGGTCTTAGTTTTTGTTTGGAGTCGCCTGAGATTAAATAGTTTACCATCCATTTGATAAATAAATTACACTCCAGCAGGGAGCTCGTCTCCAGTTAGACGGAGCATGGCTGCTAGGAAGATTGAAAAAAAAAGAGTTGGGGCGATGATGTAACTTCTGTCTTAAGCTCAAAAGGGTCTGTAATGGATCCGTTGCTGTGGATCACCACTCGGATATCATCATGAAGCAGGCAAAGGATGGTGTTACGATCAGGTGAGAAAGGTGGCTAGGGGTCTTAACCTTCACCTGGTCTTATTGTAACAGGGTTTAATTTTTAAACACACTATGTTTTGAACTCCCCCTTGTGAATCCTTGTTCACCGCTTTCCAATTATAAGGCAAAGGAATGATCACATACAGGCCTTCTTAGGTTTAAAGAAGAAAAATGAAATTTATTAAAACATAAACTTCAACTCTAATTCGGTTAAAGCCTACGGATACACGCCGCGCCCCACACTAGCATGCATACGCGATATGCACATGCAAATAAAACAGAAAAGAGCAAAAGGAAAAAATAGAGGTTTGAGGCAATATCAGAAGAGTTTCTTGTTACTGTGCTTCGAGCTCACTGTAGTCCTTTTGTAGATAATTCTTGATTTCCGTTGGGGCCCGGTATTCTTCTTAAATCTTGTTCACTGTCGGAGACTTTTCTCTCTTGGGATTCATGTGTCTTCAACAGATTCCAAAGCTGGTGATAACGAGATGTGAACAGACAGGAGGGAGGTCTTTTCCAGACCAGCAGCAAACAGCTTTCTGAGTTCAAATTCTCTGTGGTAAGTTCAAATTCAAAAAAACTCCAACAGTCAGTCAGTCATGTGACTAAACTGGTCTGACCACGTCTGTTTGTGTATTCGGCCATCTTAGCAGTTAACCTGCAATGCTGGCCTCTCCACCTTCAACGTCTGGGTAATCAAAAGTCCATTGTGGATTAAATTGGAGTAGGAAGTGGTCCCTTTGTCCTTTCCAAGTACTGTCTGTTAATCTGAAATTGTCTTTCCAGTCAAGGGTATGGTGTTTGTTTTTAAACAAGTTCTTTCTTTACTCCAGTAGCAGTTTAAAAATCAATGTTCATGTGGTGAAATTAATGTCTCATTCTTGGCAGGTGGGGGCCTGCAGGACACCTCCACGCCCAGGGGAATGAAATGCGATTTGAAAAGAAACCGCATTTCATTAAAAGGTTTGAGAGAAATATAAGATACAGAAAGAAAAACTATGCATTTCTCTCATCCATTTCCATTAAATTGTCTTTTCTGGGTGCCAGGGCTGCTTTAATTTTCCCTTTTTGGCATCCCAGTAACCATATGGTTCTTTGGGGAAGCTTTTCTTCAGTTTGCCTATTGCCATGACTGCCTAGGGTTTTGTTCCTGTTGAGGTAATGTTTTTTTTCCAGGAGAGTTAGTAGTTAGCGGGTCTATCCTGAACTCTCTGAGTCATGCAAGGACCTTTGATTTCAGGGGATGGGTAGTTCCATTTTTCTCTGACTGTGGGGGAGGATTCTTTGTTAATCTCCCCTTTGTTCTCTGGGACACTCCTACCTGCAGGTATTTGTGCAGACTCTACTACACTCTCCTGTGACACTTCGACTAGGTGAGGCATCACCCTCACAGTTTCTGAGCCCCCTAGAGATCTCTCTCTGTCGCTGCAGGTTCCTGTAAATGTTGTTAGCAACACTGGTGGAGTGCTTCTAGAGCCTTCATTTACATAGGAGGATGTGGGGTCTAACTTTTCAAATTTTCTGGGGTTGGTCAACTAGACAGTAGGGGTTTTCATCTGGGATTCCTCGTGGACTTCCTTTAACCTGCCCTCTTGGTCACATTTTCCCCTTCTCTTTCTAAACTTTTGCCATCCGTGTGTCTGCCTGTCCTCTTCTGTTCTTGGCAGGGTCCCTAACAGTTCATCAGCCCTCGGCTGGAGGGTCCTCCTAACACTGGTGCAGGATGTAAGGGTGCAGGTTTCACTGTTGGTTGGGGTTTCCCCTCAAACTGACACATGGCAATTCCTGTAGTACTCCACCACATCTTTGTGGTATTTTGGCCAGTCAAACTGCTGTCTTACGCGGGGTTTGGTCTTTCGTATATCGGCATGTACAGCCACTGTAGTCTCGTGGCCCTTCTTAATATTTCTTCCCGGTACCTCTGTGGCACCACTAACTGGTGAACTACTGTCCACTCCTTGCCCTCAGGTCTGTGAGGGGAACTCCATTTCCTCATCAGTACCTCATTCTTTAAATAGTAGCAGTGACTCCCTCTGCTTCAGTTTCAGACAGGGCAGCCTGTGCTAACTCTCGCAATACTGGGTCGGCTCTCAGCTTCAGTTAGGGAAAATCCATTTAATTCATTCCCTGGATCTCCTAACTTTCCAAAGAAAGTCTCGGACAGGCAAACCTCATGGTCAACTGCCTGCGGTGCCAATGCAGTCTCTTCTGGGGGAGCTGGCTTGATCATGGTTGATCCACGACACATTCAGGGACTCTGCAAGAGTCCGTCTCCTGTCACTGCCCTGTCTCTCTCACCTCCTGCAGTCTTTCTTTCACTACTGAGGGGGCTACCACCTTCACCCCTGCCAGATCATTACCTAGGAGCAGGTCAATCCCGTCCACAGGCAAACTAAGGAAAATCCCTACAGTCACCAGTCCCAAAACTAGGTCACACTCCAGGTGTACTCGGTGTACAGATACAGGCATACACTGCCCTCCAATACCATTCACCACCATTTTGGTGTTCACTGCACTCTCTGGGGGAAAGGTTAGGCCTTTTCTCAGTAAAAGGGATCGAGTGCCAAAGACTTGAGGGTTGATAGGTAAATTGACCATTGTAAAAACATTGCCCCTAGTGTAGGTAGGTGGTAGGAGAATTGAGGGAAGATGGGGATGTGAGAGGGAAAATGGGATTAATGTAGGATTAGTGTAAATGGGTGGTTGATGGTCGGCAAGGACTCGGTGGGTTGAAGGGCCTGTTTTGGTGCTGTATCTCTATGACTATGAGTGGCCCCTGTGTCCCTGAGAATCACTATCGGCTTGCTTGCCCCGAGGGATATGGGGTATGGGATTACTTTCCCTTCAGACACAAAACCCTGACAACCTTCAGGAATCCTATTAACATTTCCTGCACTGGCCGTAGTAAGCTTCCTGGATTGCACTCTTACTGCAGTTAAAGCCACAGCTTGTCTGCCATGCTTTGCATCAGGTCCCTGACTTCACTGAGCGGATGTACCCTGATTAAACCTACTGGTTTCTCCTTTAGTTTCCAGCAGTCAGATTTTAAATGCCCTGTTTTATTACAATGGAAGCACACAGGTCTCCGCATCTCACTCTTGGTCACAGCACCTTCCTTTTTGGCTGGAGAAGGGCCCCCTGTGTCTCCTGCTTTCCTTTCTCTCCCAGGACAACCTGGGCGGAGATCGCTTTCCCACCCTTTGTCCTTTTCGGATTTGTAGGGAATAAAAGGAAAGGTTCTCCCCTGGGAAATCAACTTATAAATTAAAGCAAATCATCAGCCAGACTGGCCGCTTGTCGGGCTCCCTGAATCCACTGTTCCTCTACATGGGTCTTTAATGAGAGAGAGTGTTTAAATTCCTCTAACAGATTACTTCTCTGAGAGTCTCATAGCTGAGCTGTATTTTTAGAGTCTTCAGCCACTGGTCAAAAGCCAGCTGCTTACTTCTTTCAAACTCCAGATAAATTTGATTAGCTTTTTTTGGGGGGTTCTAAACATTTGGCGATAGGCTTCGGGTACTAATTCATATGCCCCGAGGATAGCATTTTTGGTCAGTTCATAATTTGATGAACTCTCATCTGGCAACAAGGAATAAATCTCATGTGCTTTTCCACTTAGCTTCCTTTGTATTAAAAGAGACCAGGTCTCAGCTGGCCTTGCCAGTTTCTCAAAAGACACAAAAAACGCTTCCACGTCTTCCTCACTGAATTTTGGAAATAGTTGAGTGAATTTTAGCAATTTTGCACCCAGCCCTGAATTCTGCACCTCCATATTGGCTATGCTGTCATTGGGGTTACTCTGTCGCCCCCGACTTAACTCAAGCCGCCTCCACTCTCTTTCTTCGCATTCTTTCTGGAATATTCTTTACCTTTCTTGCTCCTGCCTTTCATTCTCTTCATGTTCCTTTTGGAAGGCTCTCTCTCCCTCTCCTTCCTCTCTCTCTCTTTTCCCCTTAATTCAAGTTTCCTCTGTTCCAATTGTATCTTTGCTAACAGTACCCTGTCTGGGTCTACTTCTAACACTGCTTCTGCTTCTTCAGATTCAAGGGAAAAATGGTTGACCACTAGCCTTATGGGTTCAGACTTCCTAGCCTTGCCACGTACAGTGATCCCAAACTGCTCAGCCATTTTTCTCAACTCCTCCATAGACAGAGCTGTTAACTTATCCCAAGTTACTTCACCCTGGCTTGGAGAGCTACTCGCTTCTGTTGCAGACATGTTAGAATTCAATCACACACAACCACAAGAAAACCTGTATTAATCTTGCTCATTTTTGATTGGGAACAATTTGGCTTCCCACTTCCCATTTCTCTCGTTTGTCCGTGGGTAAAATCCCAGATGCTAGCATCCAGATTTCTGTTACGACCAGGTGAGAAAGGTTTCTAGGGATCTTTTTCAGCCTTCACCTGGTCTTATTGTAACAGGGTTTACTTTTTAAACACACTGTGTTTTGAGCTCCCCCTTGGTGAATTCTTGTTCACTGCTTTCCAATTATAAGGCAAATAAATTAGCACAAACAAGCCTTCTTAGGTTTAAAGAAGAAAAGTAAAAATTTTTAAAACTTAAACTTAAACTCTAATACGGTTAAAGCCTACGGATACACGCCGTGCCCCACGATAGCATGCATACGCGATACCCACATGCAAATACAGACAGAAAAGAGTAGAAGAAAAAAATAGAGAGGTTTGAGGCAATATCAGAAGAGTTTCTTGTTAGTCTGCTTCGAGCTCACTGTAGTCCTTTTGTTGGTAGTTCTTGCTTGTAGGTAATTCTTGCTTTCTGTTGGGGCCCAGTATTCTTCTTAAACCTTGTTCACTGTAGGAGACTTTTATTTCTTGGGGTTCCTGTGTCTTCAATGGATTCCAAAGCTGGTGATAATGAGATGAGAGCAGACTGGAGAAAGATCTTTTCCAGACCAGGAGCAAACAGCTTTCTGAGTTCAAATTCTCTGTGGCAAGTTCAAATTCAAAAAATCTCCAACAGCCAATTAGTCATGTGACTAAATTGGTCTGACCACGTCTGTTTGTGTATTCAGCCATCTTAGCAGTTAACCTGGAATTATGGCCTCTCCACCTGCAATGTCTGGTAATCAAAAGTCCATTGTGGATTAAACTGGAGCAGGGAATGGCCCCGTTGTCCTTTCCAAGTACTGTCTGTTTAATGCAAATGTCTTTCCAGTCAAGGGTCCGGTAGTCTTTTTTATAACAAGTTCTTTCTTTACTCTAGTAACAGTTTAAAAATCAACGTTCATGTGGCGAAATTAACATCTCATTCTTGGCAGGTGGGGGCCTGCATGACAATGGCGATGAACTTTGGAGGACATCCATACATTCAACAGAATCTTTCAGAGTTCAAGGCTTTTTTCAAGTCAAAAAATGCTATGTAGAGAGGTTGATCTTGCTCGCAACACTTTTCTTGTGGTTGGCGAGCTGTGAAACTCATGTCAGCAGTGCCTCTTGATGGTCGAATCCCACATTGAGATTTGGGGAGTAGCTCTTCAGCAAGTGTAATGAGTCAGTTCAGAAGAGTTCTTGTCATAATCTTTCCTGCAATGGGCTTGGAAGTTGTACATGGAAAGGAAGACGCCTGTACGTGACATCTTTTAATGTGGAGAAACCACTGCACACCAGTTTCCACATGTATCTTAATAGAATGACACCTTGATGCAATGGCAAGGAAACCAAGACGATTGGGGGTTTCGTTCTACTGCAGCCTTTGTCTGCCAGAACAGCCATTGAAATATTTCAGATGGGACATCTTCCTCCACCTGTTTGACCGCTGAGGACTTTTTTGCCAGAGCCCTGTCCGCTGAGTATTTTTAGGGTTCCTAACAGGCCTTCACGCTAACCGAAGTGGCCTAGGACATAAACAGTCCCACCGTACTTCACCCTGTTTTAATCGACCCTTTCTTACTCATTGCCCAGATTTCGCGGCGAGGACGAGGGGGTGGACTTTGGAATCCACTTAATGGATATGTCCCTAAACAACAGTAGTTAATAAATTTGCATTTCAGCCAATGAACTAGAAGAAACTTGGTGGTAAGAAATGTAGAACTGAAGGAATGAAAAGAAGGTGAAGCCTTCCAAATATTAAAAAAAAAGGACTTGTGCATTTCACAACCTCAGGACATCCCAAGGTGCTTTACAGCCAATGAAAGTACACATCTTCAATATCAAAAGCACATGATATTTTATAGTTAAGTTTAATTATATCATTTTCTCTTTGTACATGTTACTCATGTCTCTGACTCTGTCTCTGTTCCAAAACATTAATATGCTTATCAAATTACTAATAGCCTACCAATACTCATTGTTATGGTTCACATATAAATAATGGTTAACTTGAGCAAGATACTGGAGAACTTGAACTCCATCCAGAAGGAGGGAAGAAAATTAACAGTGGTAAACTTCACCCAAGCAGCCATTATTCTCTTATGAGTAAATAGTGAACATCAGCAGGTTATGTGACTATGTGAGTTATTACAGCCAAGCCTATAGCTGTCTTCAAATGTTTAGGCATTCATATTTTGCACAAAGAATCACTGGGTAGCGATCAGAAGCACTATTCAATTTTCCCTTTTGTCATTATGCTGAGGGCAATTATAGGTTCCCTTCCACTCCCCAGGTAACTTGCTCAAGTTAACCATTATTTATATGTGAACCATATAGGTGAGAAGTGTTAAATCAGTACAGCCTGGGTATCAAACCTGGTGCTTTCCTAATTTGAGTTGAATTTAAATTTTGCATGGGAAAAACACACCACTTCTTTTTACTTCACTACCAAAAGTAAGCAATGTGAATGATTGCTAATTTAATACAATTATGATATGGAACATTAATATTCCCAAAATACCATTTCTGCTCCTATTTCCTATGTCCTATAAGTACAGTTGGCATTCCATCTCCTATTGTGCTTTTGTTATGTAGATTTTCAGGCCAGGGGGGCGGGTGCGGAGGGGGCATGAAAAGGCAGAGGCAGGGTTCCCCCGCCTTTTCGGCCAGGCGCTCCAGCACAAAATCCAGCCCGCAATTTGTGTACCAGTAATAATTTTAATGTGTTAATGCTATGCGACTTTGCTACTTTCCAGACCAGTAAAAGTAATGAGTCCTCCATCAGCAAGCTCCAAATACACATGCCCCAGCCCCATTGATTAGGATTCATGATGAGTGCCTGGAAAATGTGGAACACGTCCAATATCTCGGAAGTTATCTTTCACAAAAGGCTGACATTAACGAAGAAATCCAGCATCGTCTGAAATCTGCTGGTGCAGCCTTTAGCCACCTGAGCAAGTGTTTGAAGATCACAACATCAAAACTGCATGGTCTACCATACGGTCGTGATCCCTACCTTAGAGTACAGGGCCGAAACATGGACAATGTACAGGAGGCACCTCAAAGCACTGGAGTCATATCATTAACGTCGCCTGCAGAAGATCCTACATATCAAGTGGGAGGACAGGCGCATCAACATCAGTGTCCTCTCACAAGTAGACACCACAAGCATCGAGACACCACAAGACAATATGATTATCCGCCATCAGCTTTGTTGGGTTGGTCATATAGTTTGGATGTCAGATACCAGGCTCCCAAAGCAGGTCTTCTTCTCTCAGCTCAGTCAGGGCAGATGCACCAGAAGAGGACAAAAGAAACACTTTAAGGATGTGCTGAAAGCCAACATGAAGAATTGCAACATTGACATCAACTCCTGGGAGACCATCGTCCTGGACTGATCCAGATGGAGGCAGAGTCTGTGAGAAGGATCCCAGCATTTTGAGATCCAACAACGACAAAATGAAGAGGAAAAGTGAGAGCGGTGAAAAGCACAAGCCATGACCCGAGCTATTAATACACAACCAGACATCCCACATGACAACAAATTTCCTACATGCCATAAAGTCTGTAGCTCCCGAATCGGCCTCATCAGCCATCTTCGGACTCATGGAAGACAATAATCCTCGCCTACGAGGGATAGCCAATAGTAATACTGCAATTTGTGAACCAGTAATAATTTTAATACGTTAATGCTTTAAAGACATCTGCAAACGTGACATCAAGTCCTGTGACATTGATCACAAGTCGTGGGAGTCAGTTGCCAGTGATCGCCAGAGCTGGCGGGCAGCCATAAAGGCGGGGCTAAAGTGTGGCGAGTCGAAGAGACTTAGCAGTTGGCAGGAAAAAAAACAGAAGCGCAAGGGGAGAGCCAACTGTGTAACAGCTCCGACAACCAATTTTATCTGTAGCACCTATGGAAGAGTCTGTCACTCTAGAATTGGCCTTTATAGCCACTCCAGGCTCTGCTTCACAAACCACTGACAACCTCCAGGCGCTTACCCATTGTCTCTCGAGTCAAGGAGGCCAAAGAATGCTTTACGACTTTTCTACCTTTCAGACCAGTAAAGTAATGAGATTTTTACTACTTAGAGAGCAGTTACATGACCAAATTATATTTCTTTCTCTCGCTCTGAACTTTCTCCCCTCTTCTTAAAAACATTAGGGTTCCACATGCCCCAGTAGCACGCACTGTCAATATGAATTATCAAATTAAGAAGGCAAGTGGCGTTGAGGTAGTTGATCAGCCATGATCTAGTTGAATGATGGAGCAGGCTCGACAGGCTGAATGGTTTACTCCTGTTCCTAAATTCCTATGTTCCTGTGATGTATTAAATCTCTTCAACAATTTTTTTTTGGTTCAAAAATAGTGCAATAGTGGGGAACATGGAAGGTGATTAGGAAAAAAGTGTTTATCAATACAGAATATTATACGTCCTAGCCAAAATTTTCCACTTTTGATATAGTTTAAGCTGGAATAATTAGTAGTGTGATATAGACTGAGGGTAGTTTTCCATGGTAGGCTAATTAGCAGAGCGACCGATGCAGATTTGGAGGGAGTTGGAAGATTTCATTGCAGTGAAACTTAAAGGGGTGAGGACAATTAAACAGGAGTGACAAAAATTCAGAAAACATTTGGAGAGTTCAAAGGCATCTCAACTCATGGTCAGCCTTTGCTCGCGTTGAAGAAGTGAGAGGCAAAAATGAAGGGAAAGGAAACCCAAGCTGGAATATGAGGCTGCGAGAAAGTGATGGAACAATCCTGCACCTGACTTCCTGTTTGATGGCTACTGAAGTGGAGGTAGTGCTGCATTGTGCCACATCACACTATTATTCTCATAGATCAAGGAAGTGGAGCTAGGTTTCAGGCCACAACTTACCATTATTGTCACTGACTTCACCAAGCCATGCTGTGGGGCAGTTGCAGGTACCATTGGAGCAGATGGCCCTTCTCTGCATCTGCCTCACTGCTTACCCAGATCCTGAGAAGGAAGTTCCCTATGGTCATTGTTAAGTAAGTCTTTCAAGACCTGCAAAAATAGTAGGCGCTCTCTTGTAGCATGTAACCAATCAGAGTATGCCTACAATTGGTCACCTTGGCATGCCTTCTTTCATGCAGTGCTACTGAAGGAATGTATGTAATGTGATTCGGGTGTTTCTGAAGAAATATCCAAAATTCTTCACGTATTTTAGTAATACCATTGGATCTGGTGTCCCAGCATCCTTTGGGAAGAAGTGAATTCAGAACGAATTTGCATTTATACAGTGCCTTTCACAACCTCAGGAAGTTCGCATCCCAAAGCATCTCACAGGAACAGTAGCGTGTCATCATTAAAACTGTCTGCTGACACAAGTTAGGTTCACCTCTACAGATGCGATTGTGCAGATACTGGTTGGTGGTTACAAATTTTTTCTTGTGCACCAAGTGCCAGCAGAAAAAAAATAAGAAAATTGGTTAAGAAATAAGACCTTTGAGGTATACAGTGCAGTAGGAGGTCATTTTGTCCATTGTGCCACCCTCTGCTCCAAATATTTAACTTTTAATAGACGCAATGGTTTCTTCCTTAACTCACTGTGGAAAAGCATTGCATGCTTCATCAACTCTTTGTGTATGGAAATTTCAACTAATCTCTCTCCTCACTCTTGTGGTAACAATCTTAAATTAAAGACCCTTGTTAGAGGATTTTTTCACTTTCAAAACCCTTAATAACCTTAAAAACCTCTAATAAATCTAGCCTTCTTTGCTCCAGTGGATATGGCTAAAATGCACTTTAATATTACTGTGTCCTTTCCATGACCTCTATATACTTAACACTGCCTAGCAACCCTGATGATCCATTTCTTGTAAGCGTGATTAAAACCTGAAGTCCTGCATGCACCCAAATTAATATCTAAAAAATGAAGCGCACACACATCTGAGGCACTTGCACCATTGCTGACCCAGCCACTGAAAACTGCCCTGGGACATAAAGTGAGTAAAGTTCCCTGATGGCAGAAATTATGCCTATTTGTTGCTTCTAGTTACTCATTTTACACCATGAGCAGAAAATCTACGTTTTTTATGACTTATTAATTTTGGTTGCATTATAGTTGTAGGTCCCAATATAAATGCAGTGCATGTTGTGAAACTCACCGATAAAAACAAAGTTCCCAGGCTCGATCTCTACTCTGTTAAATTAGCCCAGTTCAGAGGTGCTGACCTTAACCCACTTGGACAAAAGAAAGGAAAATGATCCTGGGTTCCTAATTCTGCTGGTTATCCAGTGAACCCTGCTGGTCGTGTTTCAGTGTAGATATCTAATAAGGGCAGGATTTTGAGCTCTGCTGTGAGGCCTTCAAAATCAAACAGCCTGCCAGTGCTCATTGCTTGAAGGATGACCACTTCGATGTATTACTGGTGTGCTGCTGTCAACAACAGGGCATTATCCTAACTCAAGTCACTATCCTTTTGAGACTTGTCATATTTGGGCAAGAGGTCACTGTTCCACCTTTTACACCCAGTGTCAGTATTAGGCAGTCCCAGGTCAGGTACTGCATGGATTAGACAATCAGAAATGCCTCCACTCAATCAGTTGGTCAACTTTGATTGAATATTGTCCATTAGTGAAACATGGTTGCTAAGAGAATGTTGGATGTTAGAATTTCCCCTTTCCCAATATGCCGGTGAAAGGAAGACTACTTTTAAGAATTTAAAGAAACCCAACTGGACTATCTGGGAGGGCATTGTTTTTGAGAATCTGTGCTGTCCAATGTAGAAAAAGTCCCAGATCTGTGCTGAGTTACAGTACAGGTGCAACCACCACCTCAACACCCTTAGGTTCAAGAGCAAAGATCAGCCAAGGTTTCCACTTCTGGCTGCTGTTCAGTGACCATGATTGGTAGTTCATGTGCAAAGCTGTTCAGGACAAAATAAGTCTTAGCTGTGATGTCCTCCCATAGTGGAATTGCCTGCTGACACTCACTGTCCAGGTTCACATTTAAATGATGGCCGCTTGGGTGAAGTAGCAGACTGTGATGAATTTTTTTCATTTCATGGAATGTGGGCATCGCTGGCTAGGGCAGCATTTATTGCCCATCCCTAATTGCCAATGAGAAGGTGGTGGTGAGCTGCCATCTTGAACTATTGCAGTCCAAGTGGGGTAGGTACACCCACAGTGCTGTAAGGAAGGGAGTTCCAGGATTTTGACCAAGCAACAGTGAAGGAACGGCGATATATTTCCAAGTCAGGATGGTGTGTGACTTGGAGGGGAACCTGCAGGTGGTGGTGTTCCCACGCATCTACTGCCCTTGTTCTTCTAGGTGGTAGAGGTCACAGGTTTGGAAGGTGCTGCCTGATTAGCCTTTTTGCGTTGCTGCAGTGCATCTTGTAGATGGTACACACTGCTGCCACTGTGCGTTGGTGGTGGAGGAAATGAATGTTTGTGGATGGGGTGCCAATCAAGCGGGCTGCTTTGTCCTGGATGTTTTGAGCTTCTTGAGTGTTGTTGGAACTGCACCTATCCAGGCAAGTGGAAAGTATACCATCACACTCCTGACTTGTGCCTTGTAGATGGTGGACAGACTTTGGGGAGTCATGAGATGAGTTACTCGCCTCAGGATTCCTAGCCTCTGACCTGCTCTTGTAGCCACGGTATTTATATGGCTACTCCAGTTCAGTTTCTGGTTAATGGTAGCCCCTAGGATGTTGATAGTGGGGGATTCAGCGATGGTAATGCCATTGAATGTCAAAGGGACATGGCTAGATTTTTTTCGTGTTGGAGATGGTCATTGCCTGGCACTTGTGTGGCATGAATGTTACTTTCCACTTATCAACCCAAGCCTGGATATTGTCCAAGTCTTGCTGCATTTCTACACGGACTGCTTCAGTATTTGAAGAGTCACGAATGGTGCTGAACATTGTGCAATCATCAGTGAAAATCCCCACTTCTGACCTTATGATTGAAGGAAGGTCAGTGATGAAGCAGCTGAAGATGGTTGGGCCTAGGACACTACCCTGAGGAACTCCTGCAGTGATGTCCTGAAGCTCAGGTGATTGACCTGCAACAACCACAACCATCTTCCTTTGCGCTAGGTATGACTCCAACTAGCAGAGGGTTTTCCCCCTGATTCCCATTGACCTCAGTTTTGCTCGGGCTCCTTGATGCCATACTTGGTCAAATGCTGCCTTGATGTCAAGTGCAGTCACTCTCGCCTCACCTCTTGAGTTCAGCTCTTTTGTCCATGTTTGAACCAAGGCTGTGATGAGGTCAGGAGCTGAGTGGCCCTGGCGGAACCCAAATTGAGCATCACTGAGCAGGTTATTGCTAAGCAAGTGCCGCTTGATGGCACTGTTGATGACACCTTCCATCACTTTACTGATGATTGAGAGTAGGCTGATGGGACGGTAATTGTTCGGGTTGGACTTGTCCTTCTTTTAGTGTACAGGACATACCTGGGTAATTTTCCACATTGCAGGGTAGATGCCAGTGTTGTAGCTGTACTGGAACAGCTTGGCTAGGGGCACGGCGAGTTTTGGAGCACAGACCTTCAGTACTATTGTCGGAATATTGTCAGGGCCCAAAAGCCTTTGCAGTATCCAGTGCCTTCAGTTGTTTCTTGATATCATGCGGAGTGAATTGAATTGGCTGAAGTCTGGCATCTGTGATGCTGGGGACTTCAGGAGGTGGCCGAGATGGATCATCAACACAGCACTTCTGGCTGAAGATTGTTGCAAATGCTTCGGCCTCATCTTTCGCACTGATGTGCTGGGCTCCCCCATCATTGAGGATGGGGATATTTGTGGAGCCACCTCCTCCAGTTAGTTGTTTAATTGTCCACCACCATTCACGGCTTGATGTGGCAGGACCGCAGAGCTTAGATCTGATCCATTGGTTATGGGATCGCTTAGCTCTATCGCATGCTGCTTACGCAGTTTGGCACGCAGATAGTCCTGTGTTTTAGCTTCACCAGGATGACACCTCATTTTGAGGTATGCCTGGTGCTGCTCCTGACATGCTCTCCTGCACTCTTCATTGAACCAGTATTGGTCTCCTGGCTTGATTATAATGGTAGAGTGCCGGGCCATGAGGTTACAGAATGTGGTTGAGTACAATTCTGCTGCTGCTGATGGCCCACAGCGCCTTGTGGATGCCCAGTTTTGCATCGCTAGATCTGTTCGAAATCTATCCCATTTAGCATGGTAGTAGTGCCGCACAACACGAAGGAGGGTATTCTTAATGTGAAGGCGGGACTTCGTCTCCATAAGGACTGTGCGGTGGTCACTCCTACCAATACTGTCATGGACAGATGCATCTGCGGAAGGCAGATTGGTGAGGACGAGGTCAAGTATGTTTTCCCCTCTTGTTGGTTCCCTCACCACCTGCCGCATACCTAGTCTAGCAGATATGCCCTTTAGGACTTGTCCAGATCGGTTATTAGTGGCCGTTAAGTGGCCACTTAATGGTCTTGATTGGCCTCGGGCGGGCCGTTTCCCATGCCCCACTCCCACCCTGCCTGACCGCCATAAACTTGTCCAGAGGTGGAAGCGGGGCGGGTAGGCCTCCCGGAGCCTGCCACTCATTTTTACGCCGCCCCCATGCTACCATCTGACCCACTGGGTCGGTGAAAATTCCAGCCCCTGTGTCTCAGGGTTATCAGTTCAGTGACAATCCAACTACGTCACCGCCTCCCCATATTCTAGCAAAGAGTCAACTACTTTAGGAGAAGAGAAAAGGATTTTTAAAAATCCTTTGATAGTCAGCACTTTCTGCTTTGCCCATGTAAGGAGCTTTAGGCGGATGTTCTCATGGGGCTGTGGTACAAGATGAGATAAAGATGAAATGTTTACATTTCCCCTTGAAGGATGGCCTGACAACTCACTTTAGGGACTATATATAGTATATAGCTCCTGATAACGGTACACTGTTTTCCAGTGTAGGCATAATGGATTTTAGCCATAATAGTTACAGTCTACTGCATTAACTAGATAGCTGAATTGTGTTCAGTCGCATGCTCTCCTGGGAGCTTGAGAGAAATGTTAGCATTTCTTTTTCCCACAGAAAGTTAGTCCAAAAACAATACAGAATAAAGGAAGATAGATTAAGAAAATATCGAGGTGGTGCATATGGCTGTAACAAATTGATGCTGAATTTTGCAGTCAGGCTGCAACTGATTGTGTTTCATAGAATCATAGAAAGTTTAAAGCACTTGGCCCATCGTGTCTGTGCCGGCTGAAAAACGATCCACCTATTCTAATCCCACCTTCCAGCATTTGGTCCGTAGCCTTGCAGATTACAGAACGTGAGGTGCATATCCAGACTCCTTTTGAATGAGTTGAGGATTTCTGCCTCAACTAACCTTTCAGACAGTGAGTTCCAGACCCCCACCACCCTCTGGGTGGAAAAAGCTTTTCCTCATCTCCCCTCTAATTTTTCTACCAATCACTTTAAATCTATGCCCCCTCATCACTGACCTCTCTGCTAAGGTGAATAGACCCTTCACCTCCACTCTATCCAGGCTGCTGAAAATTTTGTACATTTCAATCAGATCTCCCCTTAGCCTTCTCTGTTCCAAGGAGAACAACCCTAACCTATCCAATCTTTCCTTATAGCTGCATTTTTCCAGTCCTGGCAACATCCTCGTAAATCTCCTCTGTACCCTCTCTAGTACAATTATATTGTTTCTGTAATGAGGTGACCAGAACTGCACAAAGTACTCAAGTTGTGGCCTTACCAATGAGTTATGCAGTTCCAGCATAACCTCCCAGCTCTTATATTCTATACCTCAGCTAATAAAGGAATGGATTCCTCTGCCTTCTTAACCACCTTATCAACCTGTCCTGAAACCTTCAAGGATCTGTGGACATTCACTCCAAGGTCCCTCACGTCCTCTACACTTCTCAGTATTTTCCCATTAATCATGTATTCCTTTGCCCTGTTTGAATTCCCCAAGTGCATCACCTCACATTTCTCTGGGTTAAATTCCATTTGTCACTTTTCTGCCCATCTGGCCAGACCAACAATATCTTCCTGCAGCCTACAGCTGTCCTCCTTGCTATCTACCACATGGCCAATCTTTCTGTCATCTGCAAACTTCTTGATCATGCCCCCTACATTTATGCCCAAATTGTTAATATATACTACAAAAAGCAGGGGACCCAGTACTGAGCCCTGCGGAACACCACTGGAAACAGCCCTCCAGTCGCCAGAACACCCGTCAAATATTACCCTTTGTTTCCTGCCACTGAGCCAATTTTGTATCCACCTTGCTGCATTTCCCTGGATCCCATGGGATTTTATTTTTTTCACCAGTCTGCCATGCAAGACCTTGTCAAAAGCCTTGCTAAAATCCATGTAGACCACATCAACTGCACTACCCTCATCTATCTTCCTTGTTACTTCTTCAAAAAATTCAATCAAGTTGGTCAAACAAGATCTTTCCTTAACAAATCCATGCTGACTATCCTTGATTAACCTGTGCCTTTCTAAGTGAAACTTTATCCTGTCTCAGAATAGATTCCAATAATTTCCCCACAACTGAGGTTAGACTGACTGGCCTGTAATTATTCAGTCTATCCCTCACTCCCTTTTTAAACAGAGGTGCAACGTTAGCAGTTTTCCTATCCTCCAGCACACCTGTATTCAGTGAGGACTGGAAAATGGCGGTCAGATCTTCTGCTATTTCCTCTCTTGCTTCTTTTAACAGCCTTGGGAACATTTCATCTGGCCCTGGTGATTTATCAATTTTCAAGGATGCTAATCCCATTAATACTTCCTCTCTCCCTATGTTTATCACATCCAATACTTCACACTCCTCCTCCTTAACTATAATATCTTTATTGCCTCCCTCTTTTGTGAAGACAGATGCAAAGTATTCATTAAGAACCATACCAACATCTTCTGCCCCTACACATAGGTTACCTTTTTGGTCTTTTATTGGCCCTACTCTCTCCTTAGTTATCCTCTTACTGTTAATGTATTGATAAAACATCTTTGGGTTCACCTTGATTTTGCTTGCCAATATTCTTTCATGCCCTCTCTTTGCTTTCCTAATTTCCTTTTTGATTTCACCACCCACCCCTCACCAACTTTCTATACTCCTCTTGGCTTTCTGTAGTATTGAGTTCTCGGTGTCGGACATAAGCTTTCCTTTTCTGCCTTATCTTACCCTGTAAGCTCCTTGGCATCCATGGGGCTCCAGATTTGGCTACTTCACCCTTTTTCTTTGTGGGAACATGTTTACTCTGAACCCCTTGAATCTTCCCTTTGAATGCCTCCCACTGCTCTGACACTGAAAAACCTTCAAGTAGCTGTTTCCAGTCCACTTTTGCTAAATCACTCCTCAGTTTAGTTAAATTGGCCTTGCCCCAATTGAGAACTCTAACTCCTGTTCTATCTGTCCTTTTCCATAATTATGTTCAAACTGAATTATGATCACTACCACCAAAATGCTCTCCCACTGCCACTCCTTCCACCTGCCTATCTTCGTTTCCTAAAACTAAGTCTAAAACTATACCCTCTCTTGTTGGTCTTGCTATATTTTCCCTGAATGCACCTCAAAAATTCTGCTCCCTCAATTCCTTTCACACTAAAACTATTCCAGTTAATTTTGGGGTAGTTAAAATCCCCGACTAATACTGCACTATTCTTCTTGCACTTCTCAGAGATTTTCCTACATATCTGCTCTTTTGTCTCCCTCTGACTGTTTGGGGGTCCAGACTACACTCCCAGCTGTGTGATTGCCCCTTTTTTGTTCCTTTGCTCAATCCATATGGTCTCATTTGATGAACCTTCCAACATATCATCCCTCCTCACAGCTGTAATAGTTTCTTTGACCAAAATGGCCACTCCCCCTCCTTTCTTATCACCCTCCCTATCGCATCTGAAAACTCTGTAACCAGGAGCATTGAGCTGCAATTCCTGTCCCTCCTTAAGCCATGTTTCTGTGTTTGACTTTACATTTTGGAAAGCTAATATTAAGGGTGAGGGATATTATTGTTGGGGAATGGCACCAGGTTAGATGTGGCAGAAACATTCCATTGTTAAGAGAACTAAAAATACTGGAAATGCAACTTAATACCGAAAAGGATACCGTTACGGTATTGGACCAGTAATGCAGAAGTTGTTAAATTCAAATTCTACCATAGTAATTTATGAAATTGTATTCAATACATTTGTTAAGAAAGAGCTCCTAGATTGTTCTAAGAATCTAACTGGTTCACTTAAAGCCGCTGAGGGAAGGGAACCTGCCACTCTCACTTCCATTTGACTCCAATTATATGTTTTTTTTATTCATTCATGGGATGTGGACATCGCTGGCTAGGCCAGCATTTATTGCCCATCCCTAATTTCCCTTGAGAAGGTGGTGTTGAGCTACCTTCTTGAACTTCTGCAGTCCATGTGAGGTAGGTACACCCACAGTGCTGTTAGGAAGGGAGTTCCCGGATTTTGACCCAGCGACAGTGAAGGAATGGCGATATTGTTCCAAGTCAGCATGATGTGTGGCTTGGAGGGGAACTTGCAGGTGGTGGTGTTCCCATGCATATGCTTCCCTTGTCCTTCTAGTTGGTAGAGGTCACGGGTTTGGAAGGTGCTGTCTAAGGAGCCTTGGTGCATTGCTGCAACGCATCTTGTACATGCTACACACTGCTGCCACTGTTTGTGGATGGGGTGCCAATCAAGCGGGCTGCTTTGTCCTGACTGGTGTCGAGGTTCTTGAGTGTTGTTGGAGCTGCACCAATCCAAGCAAGTGTAGAGTATTCCATCACACTCCTGACTTGTGCCTTGTAGATGGGAGTCAGGAGGTGATTTACTCGCCACAGGATTCCTTGCCTCTGACCTGCTCTTGTAGCCACGGTATTTATATGGCAGTTTCTGGTCAATGGTAGCCCCTAGAATGTTGATAGTGGGGGATTCAGCGATGGTAATGCCATTGAATGTCAAGAGGAGATGGCTAGATTCTCTCTTGTTGGAGATGGTCATTGCCTGGAACTTGTGTGGCGTGAATGTTACTTGCCACTTATCAGCCCAAGCCTGGATATTGTCCAGGTCTTGCTGCATTTCTACATGGACTGCTTCAGTATCTGAGGAGTCACGAATGGTGCTGAACATTGTGCAATCATCAGCAAACATCCCCACTTCTGACCCTATGATTGTAGGAAGGTCAGTGATGAAGCAGCTGAAGATGGTTGGGCCTAGGACACTACCCTGAGGAACTCCTGCAGTGATGTCCTGGAGCTCAGATGATTGACCTGCAACAACCACAACCATCTTCCTTTGTGCTAGGTATGACTCCAGCCAGCGGAGGATTTTCCCCCTGATTCCCATTGACCTCAGTTTTGCTCGGGCTCCTTGATGCCATACTCGGTCAAATACTGCCTTGATGTCAAGGGCAGTCACTCTTACCTCACCTCCTGAGTTCAGCTCTTTTGTCCATGTCTGAACCAAGGCTGTAATGAGGTCAGGAGCTGACTGGCCCTGGCGGAACCCATACTGAGCGTCACTGAGCAGGTTATTGCTAAGCATGTGCTGCATGATAGCACTGTCAACGACACCTTCCATCACTTTTCTGATGATTGAGAGTAGACTGATGGGGCAGTACTTGGCCAAGTTGGACTGGTCCTGCTTTTATTGTACAGGACATGCCTGGGCAATGTGCCACATTGCCAGGTAGATGCCAGTGTTGTAGCTGTACTGGAACAGCTTGCTTAGGGGCGCAGCCAGTTCTGGAGCACAGGTCTTCAGTACTATTGCCGGAACATCGACAGGGCCCATAGCCTTTGCAGTATCCAGTGCCTTCATTCGTTTCTTGATATCACGTGGAGTGAATCGAATTGGCTGAAGTCTGGCATCTGTGATGCTGGGGACTTCAGGAGGAGGCTGAGATGGATCATTAACTCGGCACTTCTGGCTGAAGATTGTTGCAAATGCTTCAGTCTTATCTTTCGCACTGATGGGGATGGAGATATTTGTGGAGCCGCCTCCTCCAGTTAGTTGTTTAATTGTCCACCACCATTCACGGCTGGATGTGACAGGACTGCAGAGCTTAGATCTAATTCGTTGGTTATGGGAACGCTTAGCTCTATCGCATGCTGCTTACGCAGTTTGGTATGCAAGTAGTCCTGTGTTGTAGCTTCACCAGGTTGACACCTCATTTTGAGGTATGCCTAGTGCTGCTCCTGGCATGCCCTCCCTCACTCTTCATTGAACCAGAGTTGGTCTCCTGGCTTGATGGTAATGGCAGAGTGGGGAATATGCCGGGCCATGAGGTTACAGATTGTGGTTGAGTACAATTCTGCTCCTGCTGATGGCCCACAGCGCCTCATGGATGCCCAGTTTTGCATTATTAGATCTGTTCGAATCCTATCCCATTTAGCACGATGGTAGTGCCACACAACAGAATGGAGGGTATCCTCAATGTGAAGGCGGGACTTCGTCTCCACATGAACTTTGCAGTGGTCACTCCTACCAATACTGTCATGGACAGATGCATCTGTGGCAGGCACATTGGTGAGGATGAAGTCAAGTATGTTTTTCCCTCTTGTTGGTTCCCTCACCACCTGCCGCATACCTAGTCCGGCAGTTATGTCCTTTAGGTCTCGGTCAGCTCAATCAGTAGTGGTGCTACCAAGCCACTCTTGGTGATGGACATTGAAGTCCCCCACCCAGAGTACATTTTGCGCCCTTGCCACCCTCTGTGCTTCCTCCAAGTGGTGTTCAACATGGAGGAGTACTGACTTATCAGCTGAGGGAGGGTGGTATATGGTAATCAGCATGAGGTTTCCTTACCGATGTTTGACCTGATGCCATGAGACTTCATGGGGTCCGGAGTTGATGTTGAGGACTCCCAGGGAAACTCCTTCCCGCCTTTATACCACTGTGCTGCCACCACTGCTGGGTCTGTCCTGCCAGTGGGACAGAAAATACCCGGTGATGGTGATAGCGGTGTCTGGGATATTGTCTGTCAGTTATGATTCCGTGAGTATGACTATGTCAGGCTTTTGCTTGACTAGTCTGTGGAACAGCTCTCCCAACTTTGGCACAAGCTCCCAGATGTTAGTAAGGAGGACTTTGCAGGGTCGACAGGGCTGTGTTTGCCGTTGTCGTTTCCGGTGCCTCGGTCGATGCCGAGTGGTCTGTCCAGTTTCATTCTTGTTTATTGACTTCGCAGCAGTTAGATACAACTGAGTGGCTTCCTAGGCCATTTCAGAGGGCATGTAAGAGTCAACCACATTGTTGTGGGTCTGGAGTCACATGTAGGCCAGACCAGGTCAGGACAGCAGATTTCCTTCCCTAAAGGACCTAGTGAACCAGATAGGTTTTTACAACAATCGTCAATGGTTTCATGGCCATCATTAGACTAGCTTTCTTTTTAAATTCCACATTTATGAATTGAATTCAAATTCCACTCAATTCCTTTCTGGTGACCTAACTAGCCACTATTGTTAGAACAAGGCCCATTAGTGTTTTTCTCATCTCTGTCAATAAATCTTATTCCTATTTGTCACTTGTATGTTCGATGCTGTACAAAGCTTAACTCCCGCATTCACAAGTACACTCTGTTTTCCACAGTGTGGATATAATGGATTTTAACCATAATGGTTACATCCTACTTTATTAACAATAAGGCTGAATGCTGCAGAGTTATTCCATAATTCAGTGCAATACAGAGCTACTCAGGCCACTGGGCTCAACTAGACCACTTCTGCAACAAAAGTGATATGTAGCTAGATTGGTATCTTCCACAAGGTTTCTGGTACATAAATCAGATGTCCTATTTTTTCATTATTTTTCTTCTCTCCCCTCCTTCTAAATATGTTAACTGCTTGCTTGGGGACTGGTTCAATTTGTGTCAGTTATCCTCCAATAATTTCCTAAGTGGCCATTATTCATGTGTGAGCTTTCACAGGGAATATTGACAGGCTATTCAACTATATGAGTCATCACAGCTTGATCTTGTGCTTGTTTAACATTCATATCAATGCCTCCATGCCTGCAACCTTTATTCCTTTGTCCTGCAGTTGTGGTTTAGCTTCAAGTAGTGCTAAAGTTTCTCAGTTTCAGCCTGAGGAACTCAGATCTGTACTTTACACGTTGGCAATATAACTGAGCATGCTGTTAGCTTTATGGATTGCTGTTGTGCATTGACCAGTCTTCCTGGGACTCAAATTAGTCCAAATAGGCAACAGCGACTTCGCTGGAAAAGATAATCAAATGAGGTGTAAATTTGCCTGCTGATTTTGTACTACCGTCAAGACCAATTACATCTCCCAGACCTCTTTTGGCCTTTCCCTGGCTAGTACACCACCACTCATTTTCTTCTCCCACCATCGGGAGTGGTAGTGGGTGAAAAAATGGCAGCCTGCATGCCGCCATGCCACTGCAATCTTCCTCGCGACGGCCCAGGATAATGAGCCGGTCGGGCCGACACCCTTCACAATCACATGGAGGGGGCGGGCTCTCCGATGCCGGCAATGGCGTCAACTGCCTGTGGACAGGCGCTGGCACCGTTTTCAAAGGGCAGCCGGCCCTGCCGGGTCATTAAAATTTTTAAAGGGCTACCCTCCCCCAAATGTACCACCGATACATCTATCGCCCCTTCCCCACCCCCAAATAACAATTAAATTCAACATTTGCCCTCTCCCCCACCAAACACTTACCTTCAACACTTGACCTCCCCCCTCCCAAAACCAATCAAAGTGCAGAGGTCTCCCCTTCTCACCCTCCCCTTTATTAGTAATTTGCATTGGAGCCCATTCCCCCCTCCACTGCACTAAAAATCATAAGTCCCCCACTTCCCTACTACGGTGGCACCTGCTTTCCCTGAACAGGAAAGTGAAGGTGCGTGAGTGCCGGCTGCCGCACGGGAGATCGCGGCCCGAAGGTAAGATCGCTATTGATTTTATTTAAATGTATTCATTTCATTAATTTAAATATGTTAATCTGGGTCCTGTCGCCCAGTGGTGGTGGGGCTGCTACGGAGCCTTGTCACCACCAGGAAGATTGGGCCCAGCACTCCCGGCGTCGGGCTACGTGGTGGGCCACTGCCGGAATGATCTTCTGGCACCCCTCCCCCCCCGACCCCCACCATGGAGCCCAATGTCGGGAACTGAGTAAAGTCCCGGCCATTGAGTCAATGCATCTCTCATTCTTTCTTCCAATATCTTGCTCATTTCCATATTAAGCTTCAACTACTGAGGTATCTTCTTGGGAGCATTAACTTCATGAGCTGATGCTGTCATACTTTATCAAATCAACATTTATACACTAAATACCATTACCAAAGCTTCATTCAATTCTTCTGCCAGTGAAATGCTCTGCTTGGCATTTTTGCCCAAAATCTGTCTTTTGTATTCAAAAGATTAAATAGAGTTAGAAAGAAAAGGAAGAGCTTGGATGTCTATAGTGCCTTATCACACCTCTTGGGATGCCCCAAAGCACTTCACATACAATGGATTAGTTTGAAATACTGTGACTATGTGTTAGCAGTCGAACCAGAATTGCTGGAGCTTTCAATTGTAATAGTCTGTGCGAAATCTGTGACTTCCCTTTGGTGTTAAGCACAATTTCTTCTAATCTTTTATGTAACACTACAGGCAGATTTCTGAAATGCCTGGCGTTACATTTGAGTAACAGTCAGAGGCAAAGAAAATCTAAGGACCGAGTACTGTGCCTTAATCCCAATCTTACATAATCACTTCCCTGTTGAAACAGTGTAGCACTTAAATTTCTTTTAATTTTTAATTTTTTTAAATTTTCCACAACAAATGTCACTGTGGCCTCTAAATTGATAGAAATTTGTGAACAATTTTATGCTGGGAACTAGGTTGTGCTAGGATGAGGTCAGCCGAAACATTAGAATTAGAACATTACAGCGCAGTACAGGCCCTTCGGCCCTCGATGTTGCGCCGACCTGTGAAACCATCTGACCTACACTATTCCATTTTCATTCATATGTCTATCCAATGACCACTTAAATGCCCTTAAAGTTGGCGAGTCTACTACTGTTGCAGGCAGGGCGTTCCACGCCCCTACTACTCTCTGAGTAAAGAAACTACCTCTGACATCTGTCCTATATCTTTCACCCCTCAACTTAAAGCTATGTCCCCTCGTGTTTGCCATCACCATCCGAGGAAAAAGACTCTCACTATCCACCCTATTTAACCCTCTGATTATCTTATATGTCTCTATTAAGTCACCTCTCCTCCTCCTTCTCTCCAACGAAAACAACCTCAAGTCCCTCAGCCTTTCCTCGTAAGACCTTCCCTCCATACCAGGCAACATCCTAGTAAATCTCCTCTGCACCCTTTCCATAGCTTCCACATCCTTCCTATAATGCAGTGACCAGAACTGCACGCAATACTCCAGGTGCGGTCTCACCAGAGTTTTGTACAGCTGCAGCATAACCTCGTGGCTCCGAAACTCGATCCCCCTACTAATAAAAGCTAACACACCATATGCCTTCTTAACAGCCCTATTAACCTGGGTAGCAACCTTCAGGGATTTATGCACCTGGACACCAAGATCTCTCTGTTCATCTACACTACCAAGAATCTTCCCATTAGCCCAGTACTCTGCATTCCTGTTACTCCTTCCAAAGTGAATCACCTCGCACTTTTCCGCATTAAACTCCATTTGCCATCTCTCAGCCCAGCTCTGCAGCCTATCTATGTCCCTCTGTACCCTACAACAACCTTCGGCACTATCCACAATTCCACCGACCTTCGTGTCATCCGCAAATTTACTAACCCACCCTTCTACACCCTCTTCCAGGTCATTTATAAAAATGACAAACAGCAGTGGCCCCAAAACAGATCCTTGCGGTACACCACTAGTAACTAAACTCCAGGATGAACATTTGCCATCAACCACCACCCTCTGTCTTCTTTCAGCTAGCCAATTTCTGATCCAAAGCTCTAAATCACCTTCAACCCCTTACTTCCGTATTTTCTGCAATAGCCTACCATGGGGAACCTTATCAAACGCCTTACTGAAATCCATATACACCACATCCACTGCTTTACCCTCATCCACCTGTTTGGTCACCTTCTCGAAAAACTCAATAAGGTTTGTGAGGCACGACCTACCCGTCACAAAAACGTGCTGACTATCGCTAATGAACTTATTCTTTTCAAGATGATTATAAATCCTGCCTCTTATAACCTTTTCAACATTTTACCCACAACCGAAGTAAGGCTCACAGGTCTATAATTACCAGGGCTGTCTCTACTCCCCTTCTTGAACAAGGGGACAACATTTGCTACCCTCCAGTCTTCCGGCACTATTCTTGTCGACAATGATGACATAAAGATCAAGGACAAAGGCTCTGCAATCTCCTCCCTAGCTTCCCAGAGAATCCTTGGATAAATCCCATCTGGCCCAGGGGACTTATCTATTTTCACACTTTCCAAAATTGATAACACCTCCTCCTTGTGAACCTCAATCCCATCTAGCCTAGTAGCCTGAATCTCAGTATTCTCCACGACAACATTTTCTTTCTCTACTGTAAATACTGACGCAAAATATTCATTTAACACTTCCCCTACCTCCTCTGATTCCACACACAACTTCCCACTACTATCCTTGATTGGCCCTAATCTAACTCTAGTCATTCTTTTATTCCTGATATACCTATAGAAAGCCTTAGGGTTTTCCCTGATCCTATCCGCCAATGACTTCTCGTGTCCTCTCCTTGCTCGTCTTAGCTCTCCCTTTAGATCCTTCCTGGCTAGCTTGTAACTCTCAAGCGCCCTAACTGAGCCTTCACGTCTCATCCTAACATAAGCCTTCTTCTTCCTCTTGACAAGCGCTTCAACTTCTTTAGTAAACCATGGCTCCCTCGCTCGACAACTTCCTCCCTGCCTCACAGGTACATACTTATCAAGGACACGCAGTAGCTGCTCCTTGAATAAACTCCACATTTCGATTGTTCCCATCCTGCAGTTTCCTTCCCCATCCTACGCATCCTAAATCTTGCCTAATCTCTGTTTGGGACCCTCACATCCAGGTCTTATAAGTGAGACTGTAAACTCTAATTCGGGTGCACCTCCATGCTCACTATGATATCTGCCCAACTCATTTCACATCGGAGTATTTCAAGATACAGATAGAGAAGACTCTTTAGGATGGATATGAACTGATTAAGAGACATGTATAACCATTGGTGCCTCTTTGAAGACTCAAATAGTGGCAAACTATAAATGAGATCTTTTTTCTTGTTTTGAATTAAAATCTTTTGGGCCTCCTTATCTCGAGAGACAATGGATACGCGCCTGGAGGTGGTCAGTGGTTTGTGAAGCAGCGCCTGGAGTGGCTATAAAGGCCAATTCTGGAGTAACAGGCTCTTCCACAGGTGCTGCAGAGAAATTTGTTTGTTGGGGCTGTTGCACAGTTGGCTCTCCCCTTGCGCCTCTGTCTTTTTTCCTGCCAACTACTAAGTCTCTTCGACTCGCCACAATTTAGCCCTGTCTTTATGGCTGCCCGCCAGCTCTGGCGAATTAAAATACTTAATGAGAATGGATGACTCTTGGGTTGAAGTGATTGCGACACAATCATTAATCCAGGGTGCTTTGGCAAGGGTACAATTACAGTTAATGCCAATTCAGCTCCCCCATGCTGACATGATGAAACTATTTTAACTAAGTCCTTGATGATCCGACAACCTCGCTCGTTGAAAATATTTCTCTTGATATAAAAAAAAGTCAGCAATAACAATGCTATCTTTGACTAATTTTGATTTTTTTAATTGTTCGTTGAGTAGAAAAAGCACTGTTTTGTAAATTTCTTTGTGTTTCATATAATAAATGGAATGCTATGTTTCAACTTAACAGCCTTTTTGGTTTACTTGCCAGATAGATGTGTACCCACATCAGAGAAGTCAGCCAAGGGTTCTCGCTCCTGATTCCATAGGTAGACATTTCTCCAACTACTCCTCTGTCCTCCCCAGAGCTTGAAGGGCCTGCCCACACTCACTGGGGGGAAATTTATACACAGGTGGGGAGAGCATATAATCGGGTGGGATGGTGGCGGGGGTGGGGGACATGGCTACCTTCCTGTCTCCACCCAAATTAAGTCCAGTGGAATTAAACCCTTGGATGACCTTCCCGCCCCACTGCCAATTGAGACCCTTAAGTGGGAAATTAATGTCCAATTAAGGGCCTTATCCCACCTCCATTGGTATTAGCCCAGCAGTGGGCGGGCCTGTCGCTGCACGGGGAGTACACCAAACAAACCTCTGCGGGTTATTTGCAGCTCCGGGTGGGGGGTGTCCCCTCATTCAAAGGCCCTTGCTGCCGACCCCCTTGACACACACAGGGTGATGGGTGTCTGGAATTCACTGCCGGGAACAGTGGTGGAGGCAGAAACCCTCAACTCATTTAAATGGTACCTGGACATGCACCTGAAGTGCTGTTAGCTGCAAGGCTATGGACCAGATGCTGGAAGGTGGGATTAGATTGGGCAGCTAGTTTTTTTCGGCCGGCGCAGACACAATGGGCTGATTGGCCTCCTTCTGTGCCGTAATTTTTCTATGGTACTATGCTCCTCTACAGCACACAATCCACGAAACCCCTCACGCCCTGACTCAACTGTGGCCTGGGTCTAGTACCTCTGGTGAGTCCAGTACAGACAGCAGCCCATGGTGGCACAGCTCAGTTAAAGAGCTGCCGCCCTCTGATTGGCTAGCAGGTCTCAGTAGGCAGGACTTCTGTCACAAGGGTCCTTAATCCCGGGGAAGGCCTGCTCCTGTCCACGAAGTGACTTTCTTTTTCTTTTGCGCCTCCTTATCTCGAGAGACAATGGATACGCGCCTGGAGGTGGTCAGTGGTTTGTGAAGCAGCGCCTGGAGTGGCTATGAAGGCCAATTCTAGAGTGACAGGCTCTTCCACAGCTGCTGCAGAGAAATTTGTTTGTCGGGGCTGTTGCACAGTTGGCTCTCCCCTTGCGCCTCTGTCTTTTTTCCTGCCAACTACTAAGTCTCTTCGACTCGCCACAACTTAGCCTTGTCTTTATGGCTGCACACCAGCTCTGGCGAACGCTGGCAACTGACTCCCACGACTTGTGATCAATGTCACAGGATTTCATGTCGCGTTTGCTGACGTCTTTAAAGCGGAGACATGGACGGCCGGTGGGTCTGATACCAGTGGCGTGCTCGCTGTACAATGTGTCTTTGGGGATCCTGCCATCTTCCATGCGGCTCACATGGCCAAGCCATCTCAAGCGCCGCTAACTCAGTAATGTGAACAAGCTGGGGATGTTAGCCGCTTCGAGGACTTCTGTGTTGGAGGTACGGTCCTGCCACCAGATGCCAAGTATTCTCCGGAGGCAGCAAAGATGGAATGAATTGAGACGTCGCTCTTGGCTGGCATACATTGTCCAGGCCTCGCTGCCATAGAGCAAGGTACTGAGGACACAGGCCTGATACACTCGGACTTTTGTGTTCCGTGTCAGTGCGCCATTTTCCCACACTCTCTTGGCCAGTCTGGACATAGCAGTGGAAGCCTTACCCATGCGCTTGTTGATTTCTGCATCTAGAGACAGGTTACTGGTGATAGTTGAGCCTAGGTAGGTGAACTCTTGAACCACTTCCAGAGCGTGGTCGCCAATATTGATGGATGGAGCATTTCTGACGTCCTGCCCCATGATGTTCGTTTTCTTGAGGCTGATGGTTAGGCCAAATTCATTGCAGGCAGCCGCAAACCTGTCGATGAGACTCTGCAGGCACTCTTCTGTGTGGGATGTTAAAGCAGCATCGTCAGCAAAGAGGAGTTCCCTGATGAGGACTTTCCGTACTTTGGACTTCGCTCTTAGACGGGCAAGGTTGAACAACCTGCCCCCTGATCTTGTGTGGAGGAAAATTCCTTCTTCAGAGGACTTGAACGCATGTGAAAGCAGCAGGGAGAAGAAAATCCCAAAAAGTGTGGGTGCGTAAACACAGCCCTGTTTCACACCACTCAGGATAGGAAAGGGCTCTGATAAGGAGCCACCATGTTGAATTGTGCCTTTCATATTGTCATGGAATGAGGTGATGATACTTAGTAGCTCTGGTGGGCATCCAATCTTTTCTAGTAGTCTGAAGAGACCACGTCTACACACAAGGTCAAAGGCTTTGGTGAGATCAATGAAAGCAATGTCGAGGGGCATCTGTTGTTCACGGCATTTCTCCTGTATCTGACGAAGGGAGAACAGCATGTCAACGGTCGATCTCTCTGCACGAAAGCCACACTGTGCCTCAGGGTAGACGTGCTCGGCCAGCTTCTGGAGCCTGTTCAGAGCGACTCGAGCAAAGACTTTCCCCACTATGCTGAGCAGGGAGATTCCACGGTAGTTGTTGCAGTCACCGCGGTCACCTTTGTTTTTATAGACGGTGATGATATTGGCATCGCGCATGTCCTGGGGTACTGCTCCCTCGTCCCAGCACAGGCATAGCTGTTCATGTAGTGCTGAGAGTATAGCAGGCTTGGCACTCTTGTTTATTTCAGGGGTAATGCTGTCCTTCCCAGGGGCTTTTCCGCTGGCTAGAGAATCAATGGCATCACTGAGTTCCGATTTGGTTGGCTGTATGTCCAGCTCATCCATGACTGGTAGAGGCTGGGCTGCATTGAGGGCAGTCTCAGTGACAGCATTCTCCCTGGAGTACAGTTCTAGGTAGTGCTCAACCCAGCGGTCCTTTTGTTTGTGTTGGTCAGTGATTATGTCCCCTGATTTAGATTTGAGGGGGGCGATCTTCTTGATGATTGGCCCAAGAGCTCTCTTCATGCCATCATACGTTCTTCTGATGTTTCCGGTGTCTGAGGCCAGCTGAATATGACTGCATAGGTGTTGCCAGTAGTCGTTTGCGCAGCGCCTAGCTGTTCTTTGTGCAGTGCTTCTGGCTGCTTTCAGTGCTGCGGATGTTAAATCGCTGGGGGCTTTCTTGTAGTTCAACAGTGCAATGCGCTTAGCGGCTATGACAGGTTCCAGCTCTTCATTATGAGATTGAAACCAGTCTGCATTTCTCTTCGCACTTTTGCCGTAGGTGGTCAAAGCTGACTTATAAATGGCGTCTCTGATGTGGGCCCACTTGGTCTCAGCATCCCCGTGGGAGTGTTTTGAAGGGCTGTTACAAGTGAATTTAGAAATTTTTGTAACAGCTGTGGGTGAGAAATTCTGCTCGTGTTGATGCGCGGGTGGCCCTTCTGCTTGGAATGATGCAACTTCTTTGGTCTGAGTCTAACCTTGCTGCACACCAGGGAGTAGTCGGTGTCGCAGTCCGCACTGTGGAAGCTGCGTGTGATTTGAACACTGTTTAAGGCGGCTCGCCTTGTGACAATGAGGTCTCGCTGGTGCCAACGACGCGATCTTGGGTGCCTCCATGAAATCTGGTGACAGGGTTTAGTGTGAAAGAACGAGTTGGTGATGCAGAGGTTATGATAGGTACACAACTCAAGCAGTCTCTGCCCGTTCTCATTCATCCTTCCAACGCCATAGCGCCCAAGGCTGGAGGGCCATGAGTCATGGTCGGCCCCAACCCTGGCATTAAAGTCCCCCAGCAGGAATAGGTGTTCGGTGTTGGGGATGCTGCTAATGATGTTATGGAGTTGCTCATAGAACTGGTCTTTAGCTTCAGGTGGGGAGCAGTGTGTTGGGGCATAGATGCTGAGTAGGTGTACTGGACCAGAGGTGGTGAGCAGTCGGATGGACAGTATGCGTTCCGAGCCATTTGAGGGAGGCTCTATCATGCTGAGCAAGGAGTTTCTGATGGCGAAGCCCACTCCATGCTGTCTTGGTTCTTCAGGATCCCTGCCCTGCCAGAAGAAGGTGTAGTCTTGCTCTGCTAGAGAGCCACTCGCGGGGAGGCGAGTCTCCTGAAGTGCTGCAATGTCCACATTGAATCTACTGAGCTCGTTGTTAATGATGGCGGTCTTCCGAGAATCATTGATTTGTGTAAGGTCTTCCGACAGGCCGGGACACATAGTTCTGAAGTTCCAGCTTGCAAAGCGAAGGGCTGGTACCTTCTTTCCTTTTTTCGTGTTGTTTGGTGCGGTGTATCAGTCCACCTTTCGGGCAATGACCCTGAGTTCCAAGCACCCATTGAAGCAGGTAGACTGTGGCGGGACAGAACCTTATTGACCGGGGACTGCCCGGTTTAAGGTGGGCGGTAGCTGTCCAGTGAGGTGCAATGACCTCTCCCACCGACAAAGGCAACCCGTGGCGCCCAGTTTCTACGCCAATTTATCTGGACTTATAACCCGTAACTGCTGCCTTCCGTGTTGTTTCAGTCGCTGTGAGGCAACTATGGAGTGACCTCTCCATGGCGCATGCCTGGGCAAATTTATGGAGGTTGAGAGTTGCCCAGTCGTCAAAACCCCCCTCTCGGCCTTTCTGGTGGGGTCCAAAGGAGTGCAGGGCACGACGTTTGGCACCAGTATGGCTGCAGGAACTGCCGGAAACATGCCAAAGGTGACACATGACCGCCTACGGGGTTCCGCTCCGGATTTTCTGTTAGGGTTTACTCCCTTAGCCTTGGTCTCTCCCGAGACGCCCACAAGGCAGTGGGGTTGTTGGGGCCCCTACACAGGTGTAGGATGGTGCCGGTGGGAGGAGGGGATGCAAGGGGGAGGGGTAGAGGGAGGGGGGTGCGAGGGGGAGCTGGGAAGGGGGCTGTAAGGGTGCAGGGGAAGGGGGTGCGGGGGGGAAGATGGTGCGAGGGGGGGGCGGGCTGGGACGGGGTTGTGAGGGGGTGAGCTGAGAGGGTGGAGCAGGGAAGGGGACGGGGGGTGGAAGGGGAGAAAGTGAGGGGTAAAGGTGGGGGGGGGGAGAAAGCTGGTGCAGGTAATAAGCCATTTCCTCAGTGCCCACCATCGACGTCCGGAAAGCTCATCCATGTCCTTCGGAAGGTGAAGCATCTTTTGGCAGACCTACAGAGGTGATTACATTCGCTATGGGTTTTTTTTGGCAGTGGTTTAAATAAAGGCATGCAGCATTGCCGACAGTGCGCTGCAGATGCTCTCCGAGCCATCTCCCGCGGGCGCTTTGAAGTTGCGGCCGGGGGGCCGTTCGTGGATTTTTTGGGTGATCGGGGCACCTTTTCTCAAGACTTCTCTAGGGTCCCGCTGCTCCTTCTTCACCTCAATGGACTTACCGCACGCCGTGGCTGCAGACACTCTGGGCGGTGAAGACAGCAGGATCGGAGATTAAAGTATCGACAGCTGTGCTCTTCAGTTTCATCCGGATCAATTTCATTGAGAAAACAAAGAGCAGGTATGGCTGGGGGAGGGCAGTGGGCCCAGGTAAAATACACTAAACTAACTGTTAGCTTTTAGATAGGGCTAAAATGAACTGATTTAAAGAGCCAGGGGAGTTTAAACAGTTTAAGAGGGTAGATTGGGGGAAGAAATGGGAGCAGATGGCCATGGATAGAGTTGAACAGCAAGGGAGCTTCCTAGGGAGCTTACAGCCCAGGAGCCATCTTGGCACGTAATGCGGTGGGCCTTTCCCAGAGGAGGTGACACGGGGCTCTCGCCGGTGCTTTTGCTGGTAGCCCAGACCCCCGTCGCCCAGATAAATTCCTGGCCACCATCTGGGCCCATAAGCATACATGAAGAAAGGACACTTTGGTGAGAAAATAAAGGAGTTTCCAGATCCCATGGTAACCTATGCAGCAGGAAATACTGCAAACACACAACAGATGGGTTCAACATCTGAAAAGCAAAAAAGGCGGGTTAAGGTTCCGAAAGTAAATCCTTCACCAGAACTCATCTGAGACATTGACAAAATCTGAGATGGATATTTGTTATAATTGGGAATGTACTCCCTTTATAGAGTGGAGGAAACAGATTCAATAATAACTTTCAAAAGGAACAGAATGTATTCTTGAAAAGGAAACATTTGCAGAGCTATGAGGAAAAAGCAGGAGAGTGTGACGAATTGGCTAGCTCCTTCAAAGGGCCGGTACTGGGACGATGGGCCAAAAGGCCTTCTGAGCTGTATGATTTTAAAATTACACACTTTTCTCTTTTTAGGTGCTGATTGATGTGCTATCTGTTCCTTATGGGTTCTGACCTACAGGATAAGCAAGTCGTAGTGAAAAAGATCCTGTGGTTTATTTTGAAAGATTCTTTTTAGGCTAGAAAATATATTGTGGCTGATTGAATTACAAAAATGTTTACTAATTACTCTCAGGAGGAAGAAAATGAAAAGCAACATGTACATTATGATTTTAAACAGTTTGGTAGAAGAAACATACATCAGTTACAGATCCATGTATAAGGGATATGAAAAGAAACAAATGGTTACTTATTAATACATTCACATTGGTTGAATGGTTGCTCTGCCCAGTTCCTTACAGGTTAAAGTAAATATTTGGGCCTGTTCAGACTGCTGGAGTGCTACACTATCAGAGTTGTCAACTTTTGGATATGACCATCTGCTCTCGGAGGTAGATATTTTTAAAAATCCTATGGCACTATTGAATTTTCCTGGTGCCCTGGCCAATATTTATCCCTCAACCAATGTCACTAAAAAAAAGTTTATTTAATTACACAACAATGTAAGGATCAGGAAATAAAAGGATGGTTGAAGTTTGGAACTCTCTACACACAAATCTCGCAATGCAAAGCTGGGCATCCATGAGGCACTGTGGGCCATCAGCAGCAGCAGAACTGTACTCAACCACAATCTGTAACCTCATGACCCAGCATATTCCCCACTCTGCCATTACCATCAAGCCAGGGGATCAATGCTGGTTCAATGAAGAGTGCAGGAGGGCATGCTAGGAGCAGCACCAGGCATATCTCAAAATGAGGTGTCAACCTGGTGAAGCTACAACCCAGGACTACTTGCATGCCAAACAGCATAAGTAGCATGTGAAAGACAGCGCTAAGCGATCCCACAACCAACGGATCAGATCTAAGCTCTGCAGTCCTGCCATATCCAGTTGTGAATGGTGGTGGACAATTAAACAACTAATTGGAGGAGGTGACTCCACAAATATCCCCATCCTCAATGATGGGGGAGCCCAGCACATCAGTGCAAAAGACAAGGCTGAAGCATTTGCAACAATTTTCGGCCAGAAATGCCGGGTGAATGATCTATCTCGGCCTCCTCCTGAAGTCCCCAACATCACAGCTGCCAGTCTTCGGTCAATTCAATTCACTCTACATGACGTCAAGAAACGACTGAAGGTACTGGATACGGAAAGGCAATGGGCCCTGACAACATTCTTGCAATAGTACTGAAGACCTGTGCTCCAGAACTTGCCGCATCCCTAGCCAAGCTGTTCCAGTACAGATAGAACACTGGCATCTACCCAGCAATGTGGAAAATGGCCCAATTATGTCCTGTACACAAAAAGCAGGACAAATCCAACCCGGCCAATTACTGCCCCATCAGTCTACTCTCGATCATTAGTAAAGTGATGGATGGTGTCATCGACAGTGTTATCAAGTGGCACTTACTTAGCAATAACCTGCTCAGTCACACTCAGTTTGAGTTCCACCAGGGCCACTCAGCTGCTGATCTCATTACAGTCTTGGTTCAAACATGGACAAAAGAGCTGAACTCAAGAGGTGAGGTGAGAGTGACTGCCCTTGACATCAAGGCAGCATTTGACCGAGTATGGCATCAAGGAGCCCTAGCAAAACTGGAATCAATGGGAATTGGGGGAAAGCTGGTTGGAATCGCACCTAGCGCAAAGGAAGTTGGTTGTGGTTGTTGGAGGTCAATCATCTCAGCTCCAGGACATAACTGTGGGAGTTCCTCAGGGTAGTGTCCTAGGCCCAACCATCTTCAGCTGCTTCATCACTGACCTTCCTACAATCATAGGGTCAGAAGTGGGGATGTTTGCTGATGATTGCACAATGTTCAGCACCATTCGCGACTCCTCAGATACTAAGAAGTCCGTGTAGAAATGCAGCAAGACCTGGACAGTATCCAGGCTTGGGTTGATAAATGGCAAGTAACATTCGTGCCACACAAGTACCAGGCAATGACCATCTCCAACAAGAGAGAATCTAACCATCTTCCCTTGACATTCAAAGGCATTACGATCGCTGAATCCCCCACTATCAACATCCTGGGGGGGTTATCATTGACCAGAAACTGAACTGGAGTAGCCATATAAATACCATGGCTACAAGAGCAGGTCAGAGGGTAGGACTCCTGCGGCAAGTAACTCACCTCCTGACTCCCCAGTGCTTGTCCACAATCTACAAGGCACAAATCAGGAGTGTGATGGAATACTCTCCACTTGCCTGGATGCATGCAGCTCCAATAATACTTGAGAAGCATGACACCATCCAGGACAAAGTAGCCCACTTGATTGCCACCCCATCCACAAACATTCACTGCCTTCAACACCGACACACAGTGGCAGCGGTGTGTACCATCTACAAGATGCACTGCAGCAATGCACCAAGACTCCTTCGACAACACCTTCTGAACCCGCGACCTCTACCACTTCGAAGGACAAGGGCAACAAATGCATGGGTACACCAGCACCTGCAAGTTCCCCTCCAAGCCACACACCATCCTGACTTGGAACTATATCGCCATTCCTTCACTGTCGCTGGGTCAAAATCCTGGAACTCCCTTCCTAACAGTACTGTGGGTGTACCTACTCCACATGGACTGCAGTGGTTCAAGAAGGCAGTTCACCACCCCCTTCTCATGGGCAATTAGAGATGGACAATAAATGCTGGACTCGCCAGTGACGCTCACATCCCATGAAACAAATTAAAAGATACACACAAAGGGTGGTAGAAATTTGGAGCTCTCTTCTGCAAACGGCAATTGATGCTAGATCAATTGTAAATTTTAAATGAGATTGACAGATTTCTGTTATCCAAAGGTATTAAGGGATATGGGGCAAAGGCGGATATCTGGAGTTAGGTCACAGATCAGCCATGATCTCGTTGATAGGCTAAATGGCCTACTCCTCTTTCTACGTTCCTATTTATTGTATTGCTGTTTGTGGAGCCTTGCTGAACACAAATTAGGTGCTACATTAGGTGGCTACATTTGCACCACTCAAGTGCCAGGCAATGATCATCTCAAACAAGAGAGACTCGAACCATCTCCCCTTGATAATGTGCTAATGGCATTACCATCGATGAATCCCCCACTATCAACATCCTGGGCGTTACCATTGACCAGAAACTGAACTGGACCAGCCACATAACTGCTGTGGCAACAACAGCAAGTCAGAGGCTAGGAATTCTGTGGCGAGTAACTCACCTCCTGTCATCCCAGTGCCTGTCCACCATCTGCAAGGCACAAGTCAGGAGTGTGGTGGAATACTCTCCACTTGTCTGGATGGGTACAGCTCCAACTATACTCGGGAAGCTCAACACCATCCAGGACAAAGCTGTCACTTGATTGGCACTCCATCATTCAACATTCACTCCCTCCACCACCGACGCACAGTGGCAGCAGTGTGCACCATCTGCAAGATGCACTACAGCAACGCACCAAGAGTCCTTCGACAACTCCTTCTGAACCCACGACCTCTACCACCTAGATCGACAAGGGCAGTAAATGCATGGGAACACCACTACCTGCAAGTTCCCCTCCAAGTCACACACCATCCTGACTTGTTTTTCCTTCACTGTGGCTGGGTCAAAATCCTGGTACTCCCTTCCTAACAGCACTGTTGGTGTACCTACACCCCAAGGACTGCAGCGGTTCAAGAAAGCAGCTCAGCACCTTCTCATGGGCAATTAGGGATGGGCAATAAATGCTGGCCCTGCCAGCGATGCCCACATCCCACGAACAAATAAAAAAACTTTAAAAATACTGGCTGCAAGGCACTTTGGGTGGGCTTAAGGTCTTGGAAGGCATTATATAAATGTAAGTTATTTCTTTCCTCCTTTGACCATTTTTCCATTGAAAGGCTGGAAAAGAGTTGGCACAGTGGCGCAGTGGTTAGCACCGCAGCCTCACAGCTCCAGCAACCCGGGTTCAATTCTGGGTACTGCCTGTGTGGAGTTTGCAAGTTCTCCCTGTGTCTACGTGGGTTTTCTCCGGGTGCTCCGGTTTCCTCCCACAAGCCAAAAGACTTGCAGGTTGGTAGGTAAATTGACCATTATAAATTGCCCCTAGTATAGGTAGGTGGTAGGGAAATGTAGGGACAGGTGGGGATGTGGTAGGAATATGGGATTAGTGTAGGATTAGTATAAATGGG
The DNA here is from genome assembly GCF_036365525.1 of Heterodontus francisci. Taxonomy (NCBI): domain Eukaryota; kingdom Metazoa; phylum Chordata; class Chondrichthyes; order Heterodontiformes; family Heterodontidae; genus Heterodontus; species Heterodontus francisci. The sequence continues at coordinate 47,250,327 of NC_090375.1, forward strand.
TGGTTGATGTTCAGCACAGACTCGGTGGGCCGAAGGGCCTGTTTCAGTGCTGTATCTCTAAACTAAACTAAAGCAAATATATTCACACCAATTTAAAAAGTACAAACAAAAGATGATTAAAATGATAATGTGATAAGCATTCAAATTGGTTTCCCAAAGATTAAACGCAAGTAATATGTGTGCTTGTTTCAGTATTTGATTAATATCTTGCATCAACTGTATTGGGAAGTCCCTGATCCCAAGTATTCAACAGTCCTTCCCTGGCACAGGCCTTCCACTCTGACTTTCAACACAAGGTGATAAAATAGGGCCTGAACCACACACTGACAGTCAGGCTTTGAAATAGAAAGCTGCTAGGGCAGGCTTTGGCACAGACTCAGCAGGTTAGGATGTAGGAGGATAGCTAAAAGATATTTTAAGTCAAAGAAGATGTGTGTTTTATTACGCATAGACAAGTTGTACTATTTGAATTAATGCCAGTTTCTAACTTCTGAGCTAGCAGCAGAAACTTTGTTTTCCTCAGTGCAGGCATTGATGTTTTTAAATCTAATTTTAGAGTCCATAATCCAGTCTGACACCGCAAAGCAATAATGAGGCAGTGTTGCATTGTCAGAGGTGCTATACTTCGGATGAAATGTTAAATTGCCAGCCCAGTTATGTGTTCAGTTGAGGGGTAAAGGTAAATAAATGAGATGATGGTGGACTTAGATGAGATGAAATGCATTTGAAAGTTTTCCTTCATCCAATCTATCTATCTAGTTTGTTTAATTGTAGCAAGTTATTGTACCATTATTTTCTTTAAAAGTTATGAGAAACGATAATAATATCTCATTATTCTATTTAATGAGATTCCTCAGTGGGTCAGTGGCTAAATGCTTTGCCTAAGGACCCATCTTTGATCTTCGGCATGTCCTAAATTCACTGCTCCCAGCCGGACGGTGTTACAATTGGTGTCAGCAGCCTGTTCTTGATCCAATGCCTCCAATAAAACAGCAGAAGGAAGCATTTGATATGAGCTGGTACAGTAATATATGTTTGCAAGGTAAGATCGTCAAAAGTCATTTCTATTCCGTAATATTTGGCCGGACACATGAAGTTGAAGTAACAGAGGGTTGCTGGAACAAATGATCTGGTACCTTTAGCTGGGAGTTGGAAAAAACTGGAGGAAAGGGGAAAGATGTAATCAGAATATTGTGATGTATTGCTCATACTAATAATAGCATTAACTATTGTTAAAAGGAGTTGATAGAAAGTTAGAACCTTCGTAACCTCCACAAGGTCATTCTTGCTGCTTTTAAAACAATAAAGAAAATGTAATGGAAATTTCCATGTTTGAAATGAGTCCTGCCCCTTTTTTATGAGCCCTATAAAATGCTTCACAAGGTACACATTGTAAATCAAAACATAGATACATTTAGTGGTAGCCTGGTAATATACCTGTCACACATGAACAGGTGCCTTGTTCGCTGCTTACAGCAGTAAAGACTTTTGGCCACATTTCCAGCTTGTCTGAATATTGAGCAAGGAGAAGCACCAGAGTTTTTTCTTTCTTATATACTATGGGGGTGAAATTTGACTTGGGCAGCAATGTAAACTTATTGATACTGCATTTGCCACCCATTATACAACCCTTCCAATACTCAGTTCCCAACTTTAATACAGCACTGAATATCGGGCAGAGAAAGTAACTAGCGACAGATGCAATATTGCCCATTTAGCATCACCAAACAAGTCAAATTTCACCAGCTATGGACATCCTTCAGGAAATGAAGAAACCAAGAGTGTTGAAATGACTTGAGGGACCTGACATTTCCTTTTTGCTCCTGAGTTTTATTTCCTTTGTGAATTGTTAATGCTGAATTAGAATGATAAGCCTGTGTTTTAACCCAGTCACCCAGGCCTGTAGTTAATATGGCAGGGTTGTGGGGGTTTGCTGTGTACTCCCAATGCATTACTGCCCAATGCCACTTAGCTCAGTAAAAATATTGTTCACGGGGGCAGCCCATCCCAGGTAGGGTTTTCTTAATATTTAAAAGTCATGACCTGATCAGCACCACAAACTGAATTTAACTAGAAAAGTTCGGAGGCTTGCAAGGCGCCAAAACCAGGAGTGACCAGAAAAGGCCATGGTGAGTTATTATTATTTCTGTGAGGATTCCTTAGTGGGACATGAGAAACAGCAGTACTCCTCTGGGCCCTGCAAGGAATCCTTGAGTCTTCCTTGTCCCATCCTTCTCTGTCCCTCCAGCAAGAGCATCTGTCTGAAAATCCCCCTTCCCCAGCACTAACTTTTTGCCAGGGACCCCTCCCTTGGGTCCCCAGCTCCCTACAAATTCCCACTTCCGCCTGCAGGCCTTGACATCATTTCTGTCTGCTGCAGACGGAAGACAGTTCAGAACAATTCAAATGGCTCAGGCCTCATGCTCAACTCTCACGACTGTTTCCTGCCCATCCCCAGTTAAAATCAGGTCTACTGAATTTTACATAGAAGTAAGCACTGGGCCCTTTGCATCTATGCGGTCTCACTAAAAGCTAACTTAGTCCCATTATCTTGGAAGGGTAGATTTTTAACTTGCCGTTGTGTTGCAGTTTGGCCACCAATTAGGGAAACCGCCTGAATTTCATTTCCATAAAAGTCGATGCTTTTTATAACAACCCCCATTCTCTACACAATATTTGTTTTTCAAATATTTATCCACTTCCCTTTTTGAAGTGGTTATGAATTCTAGTTCCACCACTGTTTCCTGTAAGATACTCCACGTTCCATGTTTGCACACCAAAAATTCTCCTAACCTCTGACTTTATTTTTCTCTATCTTCCTCAACTCCAGAGATTCCCAAACTTTACTTATGGCATACCCATTACTAGATGAGCCCACGTACCTTTACCAGCATACAGTTTAATATTTTAATCCCTTTAATCCCCAAACATTATACAAATTGTACAAATTATAATACATCTATACAACTTACACAATGCCTTAATAGCACCATTCGCCATTAATGTGACAGATGAGGTTATTTGTTTGAGCATAGGCCCATAATGTTTGGAGGGATAAGTGATAGTTTGAATCTTAAGTTGTTTTCAATGCAAAGGCACTGATGATACTTTGATTTCATTACAGTGAGTGATGAAAATCCACTTTCACACAAGTAAATTGTAGCAAACCGCATCAAACCATGAAGCCCTGTTTGACAATTTGGGAACTCTGCGAGCATTTGGATCCAAAACTGCTTTTGTTGGAGCTCGATCTTGAGCTACTGTCAGTTGAGATGTCCAGAAGATTCTTTTGTTTTTTATTGACAAGTCTTGTGGCATGGTTAGACCACACCTGGAGTACTATGAGCAGTTCTGGGCAACACGCCTTATGAAGGAAATATAGGCCTTGTGGGGGGCATGCAGCGTAGATTCACCAGAATAATATCTGGACTCCAAGGGTTAAGTTACAAGGATAGATTATACAAACAAGTATTTTATTCCCTGGAATTTAAAAGATTTGATTGAAATTTTCAAGATATGAAGGAAAACGGTTAGGGTAGATAGTGAGAAACTATTTTGCTGGTTGGGGAGATCTACTAGGACTAGCATAGTCTAAAGATTTCAGGAGTGAAACTAGGAAACACCTCTGCACATAAGGGTGATAGAAGTTTAGAACTCTTCCACAAATGGCATTTGATGCTAAATCAATTGTTAACTTTAGGAGTATAGGAACAGGAGTAAGCCATTTAGCCCCTCGAATCTGAGATTTAACTCTGAGATTGACAGATTTTTGTTAACCAAAGGTATTAAAGGATATGGGAAAAAGGTGGTGTATGGAGTAAGATCACAGATCAGTCATGATCTCATTGAATTGTGGAACAGACTGTGGATATTCCAGAAAAAGTTGTGAAAGGTTAGCAGACCCAGCTGTTTGCATTTCACTGGGTAGAGAACGGACTTCTTCTGCCAGTTTCACTTAAATCTAGGAGGATAGACCCATTAGTTGAACCTGAATTTATTAATAATTAAAGCACCTCACTAATTTTGATCATTCCTTCCTATTTGACATTTCCCAGAAACATTTTGAGATACTGTAAAGTTCAATAATTTGGAGGGTTCTTTTTCCAGAAGCAAACTTATCCCATGCCAATTTTAGTAAATGCAATTCTTAGCGCTGGGAGTCACTTGGCCTTGAAACCAAAGTATCTGCAGAACGTCCACTTTTTAAGTGAACTTTTCTCTTCCTCCTTCTTATTGTACTTAACATCAACTACATCTAAAAATAGGATTGCTTACGCAGTTGCTTTGAATATTTTGTTTCCTCGAAGTATGAACATTTTAAGTTAAAGTATTTCACACTTTAATGACGCTGTATTTCTTAGTCAAGTTATGCGTTTCAGATTTAAATTGCGGTTGGTGCATATTCATCAATTTTACAAATAGACTGGATCAGTCAGTCTGTGAAGTTGGTGAAAATAAGTCAAGATTTTCTCAGTAAAATGACTTTTTTCAAAACAGAAAATAATTTGAATTGCTCCCCAAAAAACTATCATAAAAGTCAAAGCTAGCACCTTGAAAGATAGGGGAATGGGTACTACAAAGGAGGAGAAAATATTGGGCAACCACAAGCAAAGGGTTTATTTTTGAAGTTGAATAATTAACCCAAGGAATTTCAGCACATTTGCAACTTGCCTCCACCACCTTTGGTACAGTCAATATTCTTAATTGCAAGTTTTTCTTGTAATTTTAAACTATCTTAACAAAGCAAGCAGCAGCTCCACTAAGACAAAAGTTTAAAATGATCAAATACTGCCACCATACAACAAACATTTGCATTTATATAGCACCTTTAATGTAGTGAAATGTCTCAAGGTGCTTTATAAAGAAACTTTGACACCAAGACACATTAAGGAGATATTGGGACAGTTGAACAAACACTTGGTCAAAGAGGTAGGTTTTAAGGAGCGACTTAAAGGAGGAGAAAGACAGAGGTTTAGGAATGGAATTGCAGAGTCTGGGGCCTAGACAGCTGAGATTATGGCCACCAATGGTGCAGCGATTAAAATAGGGGATGCACATGGCACGTGAAAGATGGGAAGCCAGCCAGGATAGCATTGGAATAGTCAAGTCTAGAGGTAAGAAAGGCACAGTGTGGCTTTCGTTCAGAGAGATCGACCGTTGACATGCTGTTCTCCCTTCGTCAGATACAGGAGAAATGCCGTGAACAACAGATGCCCCTCTACATTTCTTTCATTGATCTCACCAAAGCCTTTGACCTCATCAGCAGACGCGGTCTCTTCAGACTACTAGAAAAGATTGGATGCCCACCAAAGCTACTAAGTATCATCACCTCATTCCATGACAATATGAAAGGCACAATTCAACATGGTGGCTCCTCATCAGAGCCCTTTCCTATCCTGAGTGGCGTGAAACAGGGCTGTGTTCTCGCACCCACACCTTTTGGGATTTTCCTCTCCTTGCTGCTTTCACATGCGTTCAAGTCCTCTGAAGAAGGAATTTTCCTCCACACAAGATCAGGGGGCAGGTTGTTCAACCTTGCCCGTCTAAGAGCGAAGTCCAAAGTACGGAAAGCCCTCATCAGAGAACTCCTCTTTGCTGACGATGCTGCTTTAACATCTCACACTGAAGAGTGCCTGCAGAGTCTCATCGACAGGTTTGTGGCTGCCTGCAATGAATTTGGCCTAACCATCAGCCTCAAGAAAACGAACATCATGGGGCAGGACGTCAGAAATGCTCCATCCATCAATATTGGCGACCACGCACTGGAAGTGGTTCAAGAGTTCACCTACCTTGGCTCAACTATCACCAGTAACCTGTCTCTCGATGCAGAAATCAACAAGCGCATGGGAAAGGCTTCCACTGCTATGTCCAGACTGGCCAAGAGAGTGTGGGAAAATGGCGCACTGACACGGAACACAAAGGTCCGAGTGTATCAGGCCTGTGTCCTCAGTACCTTGCTCTATGGCAGCGAGGCCCAGACAACGTATGTCAGCCAAGAGCGACATCTCAATTCATTCCATCTTCGCTGCCTCCGGAGAATACTTGGCATCAGGTGGCAGGACTGTATCTCCAACACAGAAGTCCTCGAGGCGGCCAACATCCCCAGCTTGTACACACTACTGAGTCAGCGGCGCTTGAGATGGCTTGGCCATGTGAGCCGCATGGAAGATGGCAGGATCCCCAAAGTCACATTGTACAGCGAGCTCGCCACTGGTATCAGACCCACCGGCCGTCCATGTCTCCGCTTTAAAGACGTCTGCAAACGCGACATGAAATCCTGTGACATCGATCACAAGTCGTGGGAGTCAGTTGCCAGCGTTCGCCAGAGCTGGCAGGCAGCCATAAAGATGGGGCTAAAATGTGGTGAGTCGAAGAGACTTAGTAGTTGGCAGGAAAAAAGACAGAGGCGCAAGGGGAGAGCCAACTGTGCAACAGCCCCGACAAACAAATTTCTCTGCAGCACCTGTGGAAGAGCCTGTCACTCTAGAATTGGCCTTTATAGCCACTCCAGGCGCTGCTTCACAAACCACTGACCACCTCCAGGCGCGTATCCATTGTCTCTCGAGATAAGGAGGCCAAAGAAGAAGAAGAAGAGGTAACAAAGGCCTCGATGAGGCTATAGACCAGTCAGTGTAACATCAATAGTGGATAAACTTCCGGAAGTCATAAGGCTGGATAAAATTTCTATTCATCCAGAAAGGCATTGGCTAATTAAGGATAACTAGCATGGATTTGAAACAATTGGCTAATTAAGAATAACTAGCATGGATTTGAAAAAAGTAAGAAGTATTTGATAAATTTATTATAATAGAGTTCTCAATGAAGAGTGTTGATAAAGAATATGCAGTGGATTTTTATTGATAAGGCATTTATTGCCCATCCCTAGTTGAGTAGGTGGTGGTGAATCTTCTTGAATTGCTGCAGTCAATGTGGTGAAGATCTTCCCACAATGCTATAGGGAGTTCCAGGATTTTGATCCAGCGACGATGACTATCACACTCTTATGTGAAAACTGTGGCAAAATATTCATGTATTATCTCTGCCATTCCATCAACCTCCATAAGGCCCTAGCCATTCATTAATGAATCTTTTACATTTTAATGGGCTTAGAAATTCCTTCACATCATTTGATTTTCTTTTGTGTTATCAGCTTTAATTTTAAGTTTCATTATAATTTGAATTTCTCTACTCAGTTAAATAACTCCAGCTTTTGCCGCATTCCCTTTTATTCTATTGGGAATATGTCCTGTTTGAATGCTTTCCATTGTTTGTCATTGTCTTATCTGATCATTCCTCTTTGCAATTTATCTGGGTAGTTCTGCTTTTTTTTCCTGTTAAATTTTTGACTTCTTTCCAGTCAAGTACCTTTATCTTTAACTCTTTCTTTTCACTTTTTATTTAAACCTACTTGTGTTATGAGTGCTGTTTCCTAGTTGTTCCCATGTTGTTACCTACTTGCCTGACTTGATTTCCTAAAAATATATCCAACATTTAACCTGCTGGACTAAAACATACTGATCTAGAAATTAGTTCTTGTCGACTTTATGAACTGCAGGAGCTAACTAACTCTATCTCATTTTCTACAAAGATTTGAATTTGTTTGACCACGTCTCACTTCCAAGGACTATTCTCAGTTCATTCCTATATATACCCCTCAACACGTGCTAGCTGTCTTTTTCATTACTGAATTGAAAATGGGCCCCAAATTTTCACAGGACTGGAAGCACATTGCTGGCATGAGTCATCCAACACTGCAGCAAACCAACAAGGAATTGTTCCCAGTCCAGGCTACAGTTGCCTGACGGAGCCAGTTTGGGTTAGAATCTTCATCCGCTGCAAATATGGTCTATGGCATCAAAGGAAGTCAGCTGGGACAATGGAATTCACAGACCAGGAATTTCTGCAGTCTATCTTCTCTGCCCTGGATGCTGGGCATTAGTGAGGCCCACTTAGGGGGTCATGCCTGGGCCATCTCAGAACACTGGCAGCCTGAGTACGATCAGCTCCCTTATAAAGGGTGCTGATTGTGCAGCAAAGAAAAGCTTTGTATGACCCAAACAGCAGCTTGCTTGTGCCACTTTACATGCTACTCACCCTTCCCCCACTCTAGTAAGCGCCCAAAATGTGCTCACAGTGGGGAGACGGTGGCGTAGTGGTAATGTCACTGGACACCCACATCCCATGAAAGAGTAAAAAAAAGAACTGCTCAATGCAAATTCAGTGAACTCACAGCCCCCAGCCACCAGTTGCCCCCCCCCCCCAATGCTATCCTGACCCTAGATACCCTAGGTCTTAAATGAATACTTCTCGTTAGTATTTACCGTGGAGAAGGTCATGGAAGCTAGTGAGTTCAAGGGAGGGAACAGTGATATCCTGGAGCATATCAACATTACAAAGGAGGTAGGTGTTGGAGGTTTTGAAGTGCATTAAGGTGGATAAATCCCCAGGGTCTGACCAGGTGTATCCTAGAATGCTATGGGAACCAGAGCAGTAGGACAGCAGGTGAAATAAATGAGGGGGAACTAGTAAATAAGGCCAGTAAGACGAAGAGGAAGAGCAGGCAGGGAGATGTTGCGGAGCACAGTGGGACTGGTGGTCTGAAGTGCATTTGTTTCAATGCAAGAAGTATAACAGGTAAGGCAGATGAACTTAGAGCTTGGATTAGTACTTGGAAATATGATGTTGTTGCTATTACAGAGACTTGGTTGAAGGAAGGACAGGATTGGCAGCTAAATGTTCCGGGATTTAGAAGCTTCAGACGGGATAGAGGGGGATGTAAAAGGGGTGGTGGAGTTGCGGATAGTGATGAGATGTCAGGGGATACAGCAGGATATAGATCAGTTGGAGACTTGGGCGGAGAAATGGCAGATGGAGCTTAATCTGGACAAATGTGAGGTAATGCATTTTGGAAGTTCTAATGCAGGTGGGAAGTATACAGTAAATGGCAGAACCCTTTGGAGTATTGACAGGCAGAGAGATCTGGGCGTACAGGTCCACAGGTTACTGAAATTGGCAACGCAGGTGGATAAGGTAGTCAAGAAGGCATACGGCATGCTTGCTTTCATCGGTCGGGGCATAGAGTATAAAAATTGGCAAGTCATGCTGCAGCTGTACAGAACTTTAGTTAGGCCACACTTAGAATATTGCATGCAATTCTGGTCGCCACACTACCAGAAGGATGTGGAGGCTTTGGAGAGGGTACAGAAGAGGTTTACTAGGATGTTGCCTGGTCTGGAGGGCATTAGCTATGAGGAGAGGTTGGATAAACTCGGATTGTTTTCACTGGAACGACGGAGGTGGAGGGGCGACATGATAGAGGTTTACAAAGTTATGAGCGGCATGGACAGAGTGGATAGTCAGAAGCTTTTTCCCAGGGTGGAAAAGTCAGTTACTAGGGGACATAGGTTTAAGGTGCGAGGGGCAAAGTTTAGAGGGGATGTGCGAGGCAAGTTATTTACACAGAGGGTGGTGAGTGCCTGGAACTTGCTGCCGGGGGAGGTGGTGGAAGCAGGTACGATAGCGATGTTTAAGAGGCATCTTGACAAAGACATCAATAGGATGGGAATAGAGGGATACGGTCCCCGGAAGTGCAGAAGGTTTTAGTTTAGGCAGGCATCAAGATCGGTGCAGGCCTTGAGGGCCGAATGGCCTGTTCCTGTGCTGTACTGTTCTTTGTTCTTTGTTTGGAAGCAAGGGAGGAGATTGCTGGGGGCCTGGCAGAGATTTTTGTAACATCATTAGCCACGGGTGAGGTACCGGAAGACTGGAGGATAGCTAAGAAGGACAGCAGGGATAAGCCAGGGAACTACAGGCCGGTGAGCCTTACATCAGTGGTGGGAAAGTTATTGGAAGGGATTCTGAGAGACAGGATTTATATACATTTGGAAAGGCAAAGTCTGATTAGGGATAGGCAGCACGGCTTTGTGCGTGGGAAATCATGTCTCACGAATTTGATTTGTGTTTTTTGAGGAGGTGACCAAGAGGATTGGCGCGGGCAGGGCAGTGGACCTTGTCTACATGGACTTTAGCAAGGCCTTTGACAAGGTCCCGCATGGTAGGCTGGTCCGGAAGGTTCGAACACATGGGATCCAGGGTGAGCTAACCAATTGGATACAAAATTGGCTTGGTAATAGGAGGCAGAGGGTGTCGTGGAGCGTTGATTTTCAGATTGGAGGCCGGTGACCAGTGGTGTGCCGCAGGGATCGGTGCTGGGTCCTCTGTTGTTTGTCATATATATTAATGACTTGGATGTGAATGTAGGGGACATCATTAGTAAGTTTGCAGATGACACCAAAATTAGTGGTACAGTGGACAGTGAAGAAGGTTGTCTAAGGTTACAAAAGAATATAGATCAACCAGGAAAGTGGACAAGGGATTGGCAAATGGAATTTAATGCAGACAAGTGCGAAGTGATGCATTTTGGGAAGTTAAACCAGTGCAGAACATATACAGTGAATGGCAGGGACCTGGGGAGTGTTGTTGAGCAGAGAGACCTTCGGGTGCAAGTACATAGTTCCCTGAAAGTGGCAACACAGGTAGCCAGGGTTGTGAAGAAGGCATATGGCATGCTGCCTTCAATGGCCGAGGCATTGAGTACAAGAGTTGGGACGTCATGTTACATAACGTTGTACATAACGTTGGTTAGGCCGCATTTGGAGTACTGTGTGCAGTTCTGGTTGCCGCACTTGGGAAAAATAGGATTAAGCTGGACAGGGTGCAGAAAAGATTCACAAGGATGTTGCTTGGTTTGGAGGGCTTGAGTTATAAAAAGAGATTGGATAGGCTGGGTCTGTTTTCCCTGGAGCGAAGGAGGCTGAGAGGCGACATGATAGAGGTATATAAAATTATGAGAGGCATAGATAGGGTAGATAGCCAGAGTCTGTTTCCCATGATAGGGGTGACTAAAACTAGAGGGCATAGATTTAAGGTGACAGGGAAGAGGTTTAAAGGGGATCAAAGGGGTAAATTTTTCACACAAAGAATAGTGGGTATCTGGAATCAGCTGCCAGAGGAGGTGGTGGAGGCAGGAACAGTAGCAACATTTAAGAGGCATCTGGACAGGTACTTGAATGAGCAAGGCATAGAGGGATATGGAATTAATGCAGGCAGGTGGGATTAGTATCGATAGGCATTATGGTGGTGGGCCAAAGGGCCTGTTTCCATGCTGTACGACTCTATGACTCAGTAGTGGTCACTTTGTGACCTTCAGTCATTTGGCAAATCAGGAAGTCATCTCACAGGTCAGGGAGATGGCAATGAGAATGCGAATGTTGTCATGTCGGCACAGTGGCGCAGTGGTTAGCACCGCAGCCTCACAGCTCCAGCGACCTGGGTTCAGTTCTGGGTACTGCCGGTGTGGAGTTTGCAAGTTCTCCCTGTGTCTGTGTGGGTTTCCTCCGGATACTCTGGTTTCCTCCCACATGCCAAAGACTTGCAGGTTGATAAGGTAAATTGGCCATTATAAATTGCCCCTAGTATAGGTAGGTGGTAGGGAAATATGTAGGAACAGGTGGGGATGTGGCAGGAATATGGGGTTAGTGTAGCATTAGTATAAATGGGTGGTTGATGGTCGGCACAGACTCGGTGGGCCAAAGGGCCTGTTTCAGTGCTGTATCTCTAAACAAAAAGACATAAACTGTTTTGTTATTTGGGCTATTTATGTTACTCTCTTGTCTGAACTTACCTTCCTGAATCATACAGCATCTGTAGCTGAGAGAGTGGAGTGGATGGATTAATTTTAGGGTCACTGCTGATATTTTGGTAAGTCAACCAGCTGGAGTCATATGCGAGCAAATCAGTGAGGGTCTGCTGGTTCCTATCAAAAAACATCAGAGGACCTCTGCCCCATGTTAGTGTCATATTTTTTCATGTTGACCTTCAGGTCTATACTGACTGATAATTTGATTGGAGGTAGTGGGGATGGAGGTTGGATGGAGAGTGAGTGTCCTTTTGGCATTCAGTGAAAAAATTGATGTGGGAGGGGTCTGTTACATTCCCCCCAGCTCATTAGCATGCCTGCTCGCACCTGTGGCAGGTATGAACATTTTGTCCTGACAAATCCATGAATAACTTAAAGGTGTCAGAGATCGCTAGGGCTGAATTTTCAATTGAAGGAGGAGGTGAACAGGGGTGCAGGCATACTTTGAAAATTGTGTTCCCGAGGGCATCACTGGATCCTGACACCTCCAGAATGCGATGCAATTTTCAAAGGGGTGTGGGGAAGCGGGAACCCGCTTGCGTTCAATTGACAGCCCATTAAGCTCGTTGAGGAGCTTGTTAACGGGCCAGGGACGGATAGGACGTGAGTTTCAAATCGGAAATTACCAAACCCAAGCAGTCTGGTGCATGTTAGTGCACAGCTGCCAGGTTCAATACGAGGAGCTGCAAAGTTTTTTTTAAACAGGAAAACATTTTTCCACCAGGGGTTTCACTGCGAGATTGGGCACAGTACTGTTTGCCTAGGCCATTTGGCTGATTCACGGAGCTCTGAGGCTTCTGGCCCTCCGAATTTCTGCCTGCTTTCTAGTGCATCATGGCTACCGTCTGCCTTTGAGGCTTCTGCTCCAACAGGTATCTCCCTCCTCCTTGCAGAGCTCGGCACCACTAGTTGCCTCCAGCCCAATTAGAGCATTAACATTTAGAAACTGTCTTGCATGAGCAATGTAGACGCAGCATGGGGTCAGGACCTGGAAATTATCCAGGTGTTGGGTTCCCGGCCCCATTTTGAAAATCAAGCCCCTCCTGGAAATTCACAGACTGTACAGCAAAAAAACAGGCCATTCAGCCAAAGTCCCTGTGCCGGCTCTTTGAAAAAGCTACCAATTAGCCCCAGTCGCTTACTCTTTCTCCACAGCCATGCAACTTTTTTTCCTTTCGAGTATATATCAAGTTCCCTTTCCAAAGCTACCATCTTCATAAGTGAACGAAGTCTGTTTGTTTCTTCACCTCCTTTAAAATTAACTGTTTCAATGACACATGGGGAGAGGAAAATCAGCCCTAAGAAGCCTTTTGCTATGCTATGCTTTTGCTGAAATTATTGACAATAGAAGCAATGAAGATGATATTAAAACAACTGAACAATGACTTAAATTTGAAACCACCATTTAAATTAGCGGCACTGAAGCAAGCAGACTAGAAAGTTCACACCCCAGTAAGTGCTGTGATAGTTGAGCTCAGCCATGTTGGTAAAGGTGTCACAGTTAACCTCAGTGTCTCTGAGGGAGGGGAAGAAAATTAGCTTGGATTCCCACTCCTGTGATTTCTGGCAGAAAATTCTTATTATGTTAAGGTCTGATGGGGCTCAGCTGATAAATACCAGTTAAATAGTGCATGCACACATGAAGCATGACCACATGGTTAAAGTACTGCAGGGTGTCAACAGTTGGAAATCTGTATCCAGAGCAAAAGTCAGCATGTTCCAGAGCGGAAATTGAGGATATGGGGAGTTGGCCTTCCTATAGTTGTGGGAAAAAAGGGTCGAGAAGAGGTCGGCTGCAACACAAAACTCTACTTAATGTATACACTGAGCAGATGACTCAGCATAAAATAAAACTAACCCTAACTTGCAGCATCTCAGGCACATAAAGTTTGATAGCTGAAAACAAAATCATTATTTTGGATAAATGGGTGTAACCTCATCTCTGCTGTTTCAACAGCCCTTTTCTTTGCAGAGGAAATGGTTTAAGATTAACAAGGGATCCATTTGATATTTGTTTACAATCCACAGGAAGCTTGATATGTGTTAAAAATAAACTCAGAGTAACCTGGAATTTCAAAAACTTTGTCTTGGCAGAGTTACAAAGACTTTCATGTTTTTCACTAAGAATCCAACATCACTATGGCAGAATGGGTATTATGCATCTGCATTTGCCTGGATGAGTGCAGTTCCAACAACACTCAAGAAGCTCGACACCATCCAGGACAAAGCAACCTGCTTGATTGGTGCCCCATCCACCAGCTTCAACATTTGCTCCCTCCACCACTGATGCACACTGGCAGCAGTGTGTACCATCTACAAGATGTACTGCAGCAACACGCCAAGGCTCCTGCGACAGCATCTTCCAACCACGCAACCTCTACCACCTAGAAGGACAAGGGCAGCTGATGCATAGGAACATCACCACCTACAAGTTCCCCTCCAAATCACACACCATCCTGATTTGAACTATGCAATGAATTTTACCAGCCCCTCAACGCCATGGGTCGTGGCGGGAGGGCCGGTAAAATTCTGCGGGGAGAGGCCCGCCTCAATCTGCGACGTTGAGATGGGCCCACTGCATATTACCGGCGGCGGTGGACCTCGGTGTGGCGCGCACCCCCTCCCCACACCGCCGCCTGGCAGTGGGTCCTTCATCTGCATATTTAAATCAACCTAAATGATATGCAAATAAACTTACCTGCAGGCGGTGGCCGTCCCACAGAGTTCCGAGGCGAGAACCTGGTGGGGAGGGGGGAAGAATAAAATTGTCATAGCGGGAGGGTTGGAGGAGCGGGGAAACATTTTTTATTAGCTGTGGGGATGGTGGGAAAGGGTTGAAGGGCAAAGAGTGCAAAGTTTGGGGTTTAAAGGTTGGGACTGTCAAAAATGGTTTTTCGGGGAGGGAGAGGGAAATAAATGTATTTTGTGATCATTGGGGGTGTGGAAGTAGCACTTTTATGTTGAATTTAATGTTTTTACTGACATTTAAAGTGCTGGTCCCTTTAAAATTTTAAATCAGCTGTCAGGGCTTGAAGCTCTTTAAAAATTGTGCCGGCACCTGTGCGGTGCCGCTCCACCCCCTCTATTTAAATCAGCCCCCGTGCGTAATATCACAGGAGTTGTTCTGAGGCCCTTCCATGTCAGAAGGCTGACGCTCTCACAGTGCGCCGCCGCAAAGGCGGCGCACCAATAAAAACCAGTCCTATATCACTGTCGCTGGGTCAAAATCCTAGAATTCCCTTTCTAACAGCACTGTGGGTGTAGCAACACCACAAGGACTGCAGCAGTTCAAGAGGGTGGCTCACCATCTTCTCAAGGGCAATTCGGGATGGGCAATAAATGCTGGCCTTGCCAGCAATGCTCACAACCCATGATCGAATAAAAACAATGCATCATGGAGTGACAGAGTGGGCATTAAATGTCGCTCAACAACAAAGTGGTTGCAAAACATCACTCAACAACAGAGTGGGTGCTAAACATCACTCAGCAACAGAGCTCGAGGGACTGTATGGCCTATTCCTGTTCTGACATTCATATTAAACATCACCCAACAATAGAGCATACGCTAAATGTCACTCAATAACAGAAAGTACAAAAAATGACACTGAGCAATGAGTGGGCATTGTACACACTGAATGTCAGAGCAGATGCTAATGGCAACAAAACTTCCACTTATACATCATTCTTAATGTAATATACATGTGGTGAGAACCAGACAGTGAACAGTAGTTAAAAAGTTAGGGAGATAGCTAGAATCATGGTCAAAAAGAAGGTTTTTGAAGGTGGGGAGAGAATTAGAAAGGCATGAGCTTTAGGGAGAGAATTTCAGAGATTATGGAGCAGCTGGCCACCAGCAGAGAGAGGGGAATGTGCAGGAAAGTAGCATCAAAAGGCATGTGTTGGGATGCAGAGTTAAAGAAAGTTACTGGGGATGGGGTGGGTGAGCTCATGGAGGGTTACATAAATGAGGATAAGTATTTTGAATCCAACTTGGAGGGACTGGGAACCAATGGAGTACAGATAGGATGAACGAGAGGCAGACTGCAGGAAGTTAAGCTGGAATTTATGTAAGGAGAGGTATGGGAGGCTGGTGGAGAGGCCATTGAAGAAACTGAGGGAGGAATTTTATGCTCTCCCCGTGGTGGGTTTGGAGGTGGAGAAAGCATAAAATTGGGTGGGATGGTGGCAGGGGGAGTTCCCGCCACCATCCTGCTGCCGCCAAAATTTAGTCCAGGCAGGAAGGCCTGTGAACAGCCTTCCTGCCCCGCTGTCAATTGAGGCCCTTAACTGGGCAATTAACCCCCAATTAAGGACCTCTTCCCACTGCAGCCGCAATTAGCCGTGCAGCAGGCTGCTTCCCGGCTCCGGGTTGGGGCGGTGGTGGGGCAGGTCCCTCATTCAAAGGCACAGTGCCTGAGAAGCCTGCTGAGGGCCATCTCCCTGCCCTTGATACCGACCCCCCCCAACCCTGCGAGACCCCTCCCGCCCTGACCTACCTAAGGTCTGGCTCCATGGCTGCTCCTTGGCTGTCAGGAAGGTCACCTCCAGCAGCAGCCACCGCCTCTGTGGTGGCACTGTAGCTGCCAGCCTCTGATTGGTCAGCAGCTGTCAAAGGGCAGGACTTCTGGCGATGAGATCCTTGATCCTATGGAAGGGCTGCTGCTGTCCACTTAAGTGCCTTATTGGCACTAAATTCGGTTGGCCTTCTGGAAAAGAGCCGACACGAGGATCTCGGCGTTGGTTTCTCCCGACGTCGAGACCCCCGCCTCCAGGATAAAATTCTCCTGAGTCTGAAGATGACCCGAAGCATGGTTTAAGGTTTCTTTAGCTTGGGGGGAGGGAGAGTAAATAAAGGCAGAGTAGTGGAGATAGAAATAACTGGTCTTGGTGATTAATAGGAGGCAAGATTTTATATTTAGCCTAACATCGAATGGACAATAAGGTTGCATGCCTAGTTCAGTTTGAGTGAGCCAGCGAGGGGGTGGTGCCGAAGGCAAGGATACTGAGATTTTTTTTAACAAGAGCCAAATAAGATGCCTTCTGTCTACCTGAAGAAACATCTAACTCATCCAAACTTGATGTTGACAAGCAGTCGCACAACAGTGGTGATCATGGAGTTGAGGATGATGGTGTAGGGATAGAACTGGGTGTCATCAGCATATACATCAAAACTGACTCCATTCCTATTGACAATACCACCAAAAGGCATGAGGAAAATAAACAGGGACACAGACAGAATCTTGAAATATTCCAAAAGTGACCCAGCTGGGGTGGGTGGATAAGCCATTGCTGTTCACACAAAGTTTATTGCAGAAAAGGAGATAAAATGATAAACAAAGAAAAGATGTGGCAGAGCATGGAACACAGACAAACAAATTTGTTGGACCCATAACCTAAGATAAAGTGGACTCTGAACCCCTCCCAAAGGTGGGATGTATTGTGGGACAGTGTAGACCTCTGCATAAATTCAATCAACAGCTTCCCTAGTAGCTTAGCTATGTTACCAGTCTAACAAACCAGAGTCCTAGAATAATAATCCAGTAGAACGTGAATTTAAATCCC
This sequence comes from Heterodontus francisci, assembly GCF_036365525.1. Lineage (NCBI taxonomy): Eukaryota > Metazoa > Chordata > Chondrichthyes > Heterodontiformes > Heterodontidae > Heterodontus > Heterodontus francisci. The sequence goes on from NC_090375.1 coordinate 47,267,587, forward strand.
ACCATAGCAGTATTATGAATTTAAAATCTGTTTACAAAAAAATCTGAATAAATTCAGAACAAAAAGGTGGTATCAGCAAAAGTGACAATGAAGCTGTCAGATTGTCATAAAAACTTAAGCGGTTCACTAATATCCTTTAGAGAAGAAAGCCTGCCGTCCTTACCTGACCTAGCCTATATATGACTCCAGTCTCACAGCAAAGTGGTTGATTTTTAACTGCCCTCTTAAATGGCCGAGCAAGTCACTCAGTTGTATCAAACTGCTCCAAAAGGAAGGATTGGATGACGGACTTTGACCTACAGAATAACCATATGATAGATTTATGTTACTGTCGGCAAAGCTACTGCTTGTAACTGAGCTGTAATGTGCTTTTACTAGTCTTGCAAGAAATCGTGTTTGAAGCTAAAGTATTGGCAGTGCAAATTAACTATTAATAAGTAAACCATTTATATATAGACACATGAGTATGTGTGTTCTCCAATTTCTTTTAATTATTCAGATTCTTCTGAACATTAAAGTTTTTTTTAGGGAATATTAGTTAATGTGGCTCTGGAAATGATTAGTTTTTTTCCACAAACCACTCATGTCACATATTAGATGAATGCTCAAGAATTAATTAAAGATTATAGCATACATGGGGCATTAGTCATTACCTCAGTTTGCGACTTTAGCATGCATTTATATTGACATTTTTGGGTCAGTGCCAAGCAGTTTTGGATGCTGATTGACTCGAAAATGGTTACATAACTCAAGACTAGGATCCTGATGTGACTCTCGATAGCACAAAGTCAAGTGGTGCGAGACTGCTCTCCATTTCCACCAGTTTGAAGCAACACCAGTTTCCAGAACATCCGTGCAACTTCTAACTGCGATGCTGGAAAACTGAATTCAAAACAGAAAATGCTGGAAATACTTACCAGGGCAGGCAACGTCTTTGGAGAGAGAAGCAGAGTTAACAGGCAGGGAGGATCTGGTGGAGCACATTAGGGCAGGGAAGCCCTGGCAAGGCCGGTATTTACATCAGGGTCTTATTAGCATATTTTAGAATGGGCCTATATTCTGTGAAGTTCATGTGTATGGGAGGTGGTCTCATTGAAATGTAAAAGATCCTGAGAGGGCCTGACAGGGCTGATGCTGAGAGGCTGTTTTCCCTGGCTGGAAAGTATGAAACTAAGGGGCATAGTCTCAGGATAAGGGTCCGGCCATTTTGGACTGAGATGAGGAGAAATTTCTACACAGGGTTGGAATTCTCTACCCCAGAGAGTTGTGGATGGTCAGTCGTTGAGCATATTCAAGACTGAGATCAATAGATTTTTGGACTCTAAGAGAATCAATGGATATGGGGATCTGGCAGGAAAGTGGAGTTGAGGTCAATGATCAGCCATGATCTTATTAAATGGAAGAGCAGGCTTGAGGGGCGTTGCAATCAGGTGAGGAGTTGAAAGGCTCCCCTCTGGTCCCTCTCCTTGCTCGACCGCAACAGGCTTTACTGCTTTTTAAACAGTCGATGTGCTTATCAATTCAGTGAGTGTTTAACTCTTTATGTGCTATGATCATAAAAGAACCAACCGGATAGGTTTTCTTGAATTTAAAGAAGAAAGAAGTTAGTCTATTGTACTTAAAATCTAAACCTGATCTAAGTAAAACAATAAAACTACGCTCCAACTTTCACACACACAAACACACAAGAATCACACAGACACAAATAGGTTACAGAGTGATGAAGAATAGTTTGGATTGGATTAGAGTCCATAACAAGTAAAAATAATATACAGTCTGTGGGGTCTGGTAATTCAGTTGTGTTCTGGCTGAATTCGTAGTTCCGAAGTCTCTGGCTGGTAGAAGTGCACTTAAGCTAGTCCACCTGGTTCAGGATTTTCTTGGAGACAGTGATGTAGGTGGCCTTCTTCCCTATGGTCTCTGTCTGTAGCAATGGTCGACTTGGATGTTCCGTTGTCGCAAAGAGGTTTGGAAACTTGCGATGATACCTGGAGAGAGAGACAGAGAGAAACAGCCCCAACAGGGTCTTTCACAGGTTGGCTCTCAAAAGCTTGTCTGCTGTGTGTAACATAAACTCCAAGTTTTACAAATATTGGGGAGACTGTCACATTGTCCTCTCAGTGCCTTTTTTTTTATGTGGTCCAAAATTTTAAACCCAAAACTCTGTCAGGTTGTATTGTGTCAATGTTTACCCGCTGGAGGTACATCTCCACTAGTGAATGCTCTAAGATGGCTTTGAATGTCCTGCTAATGAGTGTGATACTGGATAATCTACTCAGCTATCCAAGCCATTGTCCTGAATCAGACCCTGGTTAGACATGTGTCTCCAATTCAATATCCTGGAATGAGGTATTTCAATGCAAATTGTGGTGGCCACCTTGGCTGCAGCTTTTTAAAAGTTTAGTATAGGTTTCCAACTCATGAATTTAAAATCGTCATTCAGCATAGCATGTTTTCTTCACAGGAGCAATATGGTCTACTGCTGCTCCTATAGCTTAGGGGCCCTGGACAGGGGTGAGGGAGAAGGTGGATGGGCAGGTGGCACATCTCCTGTACTCAGCATTAGGAAGGCGTCAGCAAAAGCAGAGCAGATGTTAGGGGTGATGGAAGAATGGATCAGGGTGTCAGGAACAGAATGCTGACAGGGGCGAGGAGGGGAAGATGTGTTTGGTAATAGCATCCTGATGTAGCTAACAAAAATGGTAGGAAGTGATCTGTCAGATACAGAGGCTGGGTGGAAGGTGAGGATAAGAAGTTTTGAGTCCTTGGTGTGAGGCAGTATGGGAAAAGGGCCCTGTCTATCATGTAGGAGGGGAATCCTCAGCTGTGGAAAACGAAGGACATTTCAAAGGCTCTGGTGTGGAAGGTGGCATCATCAGAACAGAGACTGGAAGAAAGGAATGGAGTCCTGACAGAAATCAGGATAGGAAGTTGTATAGTTTAGGAAGTTGTGGGAGTTGCTACAACCGAGGCAGGAGGAGTGAGTGCACTGTTCAGTCAGTCCCACTTCTTCACAGGTCACAACATATATTTAAATTTTACCACTTATAGTCATTTGGTAGTACAGAAATTGAGTATTGCTGAAAAGAGACATTATGTCGAAGCTTGTTCTCATCAGGACATTCCGCAGGGCTATCAATGTAAGAGAAAACAACAAATTTATACTGTATGAGAAGAGAGTGCTGATTGGTTGGCAAGTGAACTCTGATTGGTAGAGGCGTTGCCATGGAGAATACACCAGTTAACAGTGACTGACAGTTAACTGCCAAGCTTTGTTTGAAATTTAAACCAGGCAGTTTGACTCTGATTGGTCAAGGCATTACCATGAGGAATGAACCAGCAAATGGCTGTCACTTATCTTGTTTAGCTGAAACAGGCGCAATGTTTGTACATATTATTTCTGTCTGCAAAGAACAGGGCCCTGTGTATTAATATCTGTAGCTTCCAGTATGCGCAAATGTGCCACACTGCAAGCCCTACTGACAATCTTAAATTGGTTGTCAGTGGAATTATTAGCACACTGAGGATTATTTAGTAAATGATGTCCAATCGTGGAATCACATCTAATGTTGGACACTATGTTTTGAGTTTTGCAAGCATGGGCTGGTTGGGTATGGCCTGTACTTTGCCCGTTGCGAACAGCAAATGTTTTATACCATCCAGCAATCTTTGGAACGTACAGCCTATATGCCTAGCATCACACTGACATTGAAATTCATTTTGTTACTAAGGCAGAGATCACGTCTTATAAAAGGGAGGTTCTACAAAGTATTAGCATAAAAGCAAAATACTGCAGATGCTGGAAATCTGAAACAAAAACAAGAAATGCTGGAATCACTCAGCAGGTCTGGCAGCATCTGTGGAAAGAGAAGCAGAGTTAACGTTTCGGGTCAGTGACCCTTCTTCGGAACTCAGGGTCGGAAGAAGGGTCACTGACCCGAAACGTTAACTCTGCTTCTCTTTCCACAGATGCTGCCAGACCTGCTGAGTGATTCCAGCATTTCTTATTTTTGTTCTACAAAGTATTGTTTGGACCAGACTGATCTCTTGGATGAGTTTTGATGGCATAAAGGGTGGGTGGCATTGGAGAGGAATTCCCTAGATTTTGTTTAAGCCAAAATTGACCTGGGTTTTTAATCTGGATTTTAGCCTTCCCAAGGAAGTCACATGGTTTCAGGTGGCATTTATATATTGCAATTCTGTAAAGGGCTTTGAGATGTCTGGTGGTCATGAAAGGTGCTATGTAAATGCAAGTATTTTTTCCCTAGTTATCACAGCTTCTTTGCTGTACTAATTCTGAGTCTGAACTGTATGGGGTAGCCTGGATGGACCAGAGAGTTTTTATCTAATTACATCTCCGCTCAGTCCGCAAGCAGGACCCTGAGCTTCCGGTTGCTTGCCATTTCAACACTCCCCCCTGCTCTCATGCTCACATCTCTGTCCTGGGATTGCTGCAGTGTTCCAGTGAACATCAATGCAAGCTCGAGGAACAGCATCTCATCTACACTTCAGCCTGCCGGACTGAACATTGAGTTCAATAATTTCAGAGCATGACAGCCCCCCATTTTACTTTCATTTTTAGTTAGTTTTTCTTCCTTTTTTCTTTTTTTACATTCTTTTTTACAATCCTTTTTTTTTTGCATTTATTTCATTTCATCTTAGTTTGTTCACCCACTGTTTTTTTCAGGTTTGCACTTGCTGCTGTTCAATAATCAGTGTATTTACACCTAATCTGTACTAATGCTTTGTCTTTCAACACACCATTAACATATTGTTTGCCTTTGCTCCGTGACCTTTTAGTCAGCTATGTGGCCTGGTCCAATCTGCACCTTCTCCTTTGTTATCTCTTGCCCCACCCCCACCTCACTTGCTTATAACCTGTGACTTTTCTAATATTTGTCAGTTCCGAAGAAGGGTCACTGACCCGAAACGTTAACTCTGCTTCTCTTTCCACAGATGCTGCCAGACCTGCTGAGTGATTCCAGCATTTCTTGTTTTTGTTTCAGATTTCCAGCATCCGCAGTATTTTGCTTTTATTTTATCTAATTGTCTTTGTTTTGATAGCCAGTTGGGGGAGGGGGGACTCACAGTCACATCTTAACCAACCATGTCACAAGCATTTTTAAACAAATACAGCTAGGATTATTTTTAACCTCAAAATAAACTTTAAACCAAAATGATTGAAATTCCCTCCAAAGTGTAACTTGGCAGATATGACAATATACTTAGAGAGCAATATCACGCTGGTCCTCCAGCTCTGCGCAGTATCTTTGCTAGCTGGGAGGAATAGAGGGGTCCACCCGCCTGGCGTCACCTCTTGTCCCTTCCCACCCCCCACCTCCTTTCCCTTCCAATCGATAACCTCCTCAGCGCGCGTGGTGCACGCCGGGTAAGGGGAGCCGCCATATTTCTTCCGCAGATTCGTCAGAAAGTGAAATATATATATTTTAAAATTTTAATATAATGATACGTCTTCGGTTAATATCTTAATATAATTAGAATTATAACCACATGTATTTATATGGGAACTCATGGATCAGCGAACTCCAGGTGAGAATTGGCGACTGAGCCATTTTCCTTTTCTTCTCTTGTGTTTTTGAAAGGTAAAAGTAGCGCGAGCTGCCAGCTGAGGCCAGTTCAAATCAAAAACTCTCTTTCTGAGCGGTCCGTCCGATTTAAAAAAAAAAGTAGTTCTTAATTGTGCAATTTGGCTCGCGATAAATAAATATTAAAAAATGTAAAAAGTTCCGGCGAATATTAAAAAAAAGTCAATGGGCGCCTGTCAGCCGTTGGTCATAGTTTGATTGGCAGCTTTTCCTGGACGCTGATTGGCTGCAGCCACGCTGAGCCCACCCTCCTGGAGCCTGCGGCTGGGACATGTCAATATTGCTTCATTCTGACTGTATCCATCTGCCGGAAGAGCAACAGTGACAACATCAGGAATTAGTAGTGGATGTAAAGTTTGGTGACTTACACGTGTATTTGCACAGCGCCTTTAACATAGCAACAAAAGAAAAATCCCCATGCCTTTCAAGGGGGGCATAATCAGAAAAATTGACACCCAACCAGATGAGAAATTAGGACGGGTCAAAGTGGTATGAGGATCATCTTGAAAGAGGATAAAAACTTAGAGCTTTCACAGAGGGAATTGGGTATGGAGAAGTGATTAAAATTGGGGACACTCCAGTGTCTAGAATTGGAGGGTTGTAGGGCTGGAAGAGGTTACAGAGATAGGAAAGGGTAAGGTCATGGAGGAATTTGGAAATGATATTTTTAAAATTGAAGTATTGCTTGACTGGGAGCCAGAGTAGGTCAGTGAACATAGGGGTGATGGGTGAGCGGGACTTGGTGCAAGTTAGGACAGGGGCAGCAAAGTTTTGGATGACTTCAAGTTTATGGAGGGTAGAATGTGGGAGGCTGGCCAGGAGTACATTGGGATAGTCAAAACGAGAAGTAACAAAGGCATGGGTGAGGGTTTCAGTATGATTAGTGTAGGTTCAGAGGAGATTTACAAGCCATTGGAAACTGTTTTTCTTTATTTATCTAAACTCTTCATGATTTTAAACACCTCTGTCAAATCTCCCTTTAGCCTTCTCTGCTGTAAAGAGAATAAACCCAAATTCTCCAGTCTATCCATGTAATTGTGAGCCTTCATCCTAGGAACCATTCGAGTAAATCTCTTTTGTACCCTCTCCAAAGCCTTCATGTCCTTCCTAAAATGGTGCCCAGAATTGAGCACAATACTCTAACTGTCCTTGACAAACACATCTGCAGGAAGTGTCTCTGGCTGCAGAAGCTTGAGCTCCAGGTTTCGGAACTCGAGCGGTGGCTGGAGACACTGCTGCATCCGCAAGACAGAGATAAGGAAGGGTAAGGCCATGGAGGAATTTGAAAACGAGGATAGCATGTTTGGGAGGTGGTCACACCAGAGTTTAGGAGCATGCAGGCAGATAGAGAATGGGTGGCTGCCAGGAAGTCTAAGAGAACCAGGCAGATAGTGCAAGATTCCCCTGAGACGATCTCGCTCGCTAACCGGTTTTTCATTTTGGATACTAGTGAGGACGATGGTTCCTCAGAGGAGTGCAGCCGGAGCCAAGTCTGTGGCACCACTGGTGGCTCAGCTGCATGGGAGGGGATAAAGAAAAATGGAAGGGCAATAGTGATAGGGGATTTGTTAGTGTAGTGAACAGACAGGCATTTCTGCAGCAGTAGATGTGACTCCAGGATGGTATGTTGCCTCCCTGGTTCCAGGGTCAAGGCTGTCACAGAGGGGTTACAGGATATTCCTCTGGGGGAAGTTGAACAGCTACAGGTTGTGGTCCATGTTGGTACCAACGATATAGATAAGAAGAGGAATGAGGCCCTGAAAGCAGTGTTTATGGAGTTAGGAAAGAAATAAAAAAGCAGGACCTCAAAAGCAGTAATGTCAGGATTATTCCCAGTGCCACGCGCTAGTGAGCAGAGGGATGAAGAAATTGAACACGTGGCTGGAGAATTGCTGCAGGAAAAGGGAATCAGATTTCTGAGGCATTAGGACCTGTTCTGAGGTAGGTGGGACCTGTACAAGATGGACTGGTTGCATCCTAGCAGGACCAGGACTAACATCCTCGCAGGGAGATTTACTCGTGCTGTTGGGGAGGGTTTAAACTAAATTGGTGGGGATTGGAAACCTGAGGGAGTGAAGCAAAACTGGTAATTGGAAGTAGAAAAGTAGTAAGGAAAATTAGAAGACAGACGAAACGAAAGCAAACATCAAATAGGATCAGAATGAGGAGTAATGTTAAGACAAAGTTAAGGGCAATCTATTTGAATACACGCAGCATTTGCAACAAGGTATATGATTTGAAGGCACAAATAGAGGTAAATGGGTATGATTTAATTGCCATTACGGAGACGTGGTTACAGGGTGACCAAGACTGGGAACTGAATATTCAGGGATATTCATCATTTAGGAAGGATAGGCGGAGAGGAAAAGAAGGTGGGGTAGGGTTGTTAATAAGAGAAGTGATCAGTACATTGGTAAGAGAGGATCTAAATCAGGGTTAAGGTGCATGTATGTGAATGCGTGGAGTGCTGTTAATAAGATTGGTGAGTTACAGGCGCAGATTGACATGTTTAAATATGATGTTATGGCTATAACAGAGAGCTGGCTCAAAGAAGGCAAGACTGGGTATTGAATATTCTTGGATACAAGGTATTCAGCAAAGATTGGAAAGGGAATAAAGGGGGAAGGGTGGTGGTATTGATTAAGGAGAGCATTGCAGTGCTGGAGAAAAAGGATGTCCCAGTGGGGTCGAGGACAGAATCAATTTGGCGAGAGCGAAGAAACAAAAAAAGTGCAGATACTTTTGCTCAGTGTTGGCTATAGGCCACCAACTAATGGGAAGGACGTGGAGGAACAAATTTGCAAGGAAATTACAGAGACGTGCAAAAATTATAGGGTAGTTATAATGGGGGATTTTAATTATCCAAACATTGACTGGGATAGAAGTAGTGTAAAGGGCAGTGAGGGGCAAGAGTTCCTAGAGTGTGCTCAGGAAAATTTTCTACAGCAGTATGTTTCTAGCCCAATGAGAAAGGAGGCACTGCTAGACTGGTTCTTGAGAATGAAGTGGGCCAAGTGGATCAAGTTATCAGTGGGAGATCATTTAGGGGACAGTGATCATTGTATCATAAGGTTTAGGCTGACTATGGAAAAGGACAAAAAACAATCCAGAGTAAAAATAATTAACTGGGGGAAGGCCAACTTCAATGGGTTAAGAATAGAGCAGGGGCAAATAAATTGGAGTCAAAGGTTGGCAGGAAAAACGGCAAAAAAAAGGTAGAGATTAAGATGAAGAAGAAAAAGTGTGCTTATGACAGAAGCCAGGTAGAAAATACTATCGAGAATTAGGCTGAATATAGAAGGTCCAGAGAAGAAGTGAAAAAGCAAAGAGAGAGCAGATATTGTTTTATTAATTCATGGGATGTGGGCATCACTGGCTAGGCCAGCATTTATGGCCCATCCCTAATTGCCCTTGAGAAGGTGCTAGTAAGCTGCCTTCTTAAACTGCTGCAGTCCATGTGAGGTAGGTACACCCACAGTGCTGTTAGGAAGGGAGTTCCAGGATTTTGACCCAGCAACAGTGAAGGAATGGCAATATAGTTCCAAGTCAGGATGGTGTGTGACTTGGAGGGGCGCTTGCAGGTGGTGGTGTTCCCATGCATTTATTGCCCTATATTTATTTTTATTTAGAGAGACAGCACTGAAACAGGCCCTTCGGCCCACCGCGTCTGTGCCGACCAACAACCACCCTGTTTTTTTTACACTAACCCTGCAGTAATCCCATATTCCCTACCACCTACCTACACTAGGTGCAATTTATAATGGCCAATTTACCTATCAACCTGCAAGTCTTTGGTTGTGGGAGGAAACCGGAGCACCCGGCAAAAACCCACGCGGTCACAGGGAGAACTTGCAAACTCCGCACAGGCAGTACCCAGAATTGAACCCGGGTCGCTAGAGCTGCGAGGCTGCGGTGCTAACCACTGCGCCACTGTGCCGCCCTTCTCCTTCTAATTGGTAGAGGTCACGGGTTTGGAAAGTGCTGTCTAAGGAGCCTTGGTGCATTGCTGCAGTGCATCTTGTAGATGGTACACACTGCTGCCACTGTGCGTCGGTGGTGGAGGGAGTGAATGTTTGTAGATGGGGTGCCAATCAAGCAGGCTGCTATGTCCTGGATGGTGTCAAGCTTCTTGAGTGTTGTTGGAGCTGCACCCATCCAGGCAAGTGGAGAGTATTCCATCACACTCCTGACTTGTGCCTTGTAGATGGTGGACAGGCGTTGGGGAGTCAGGAGGTGAGTTACTTGCTGCAGGATTCCTAGCCTCTGACCTGCTCTTGTAGCCACAGTATTTATATGGCTACTCCAGTTCAGTTTCTGGTCAATTGTAACCCCCAAGATGTTGATAGTGGGAATTCAGCGACCATCATGCCATTGAATTTGCCAGTTCTACAAGGAACTCCATATATCATTAGTAACATTCCTAATACCGAACATTTGTTCCTGCTGGGGGACTTTAATGCCAGGGTTGGGGCCAACCATGACTCATGGCCCTCCTGCCTTGGGCACTATGGCATTGGAAGGATGAATGAGAATGGACAGAGACTGCTGGAGTTGTGTACCTATCACAACCTGTGCATCACCAACTCGTTCTTTCATACTAAATCCTATCACCAGGTTTCATGGAGATACCCAAGATCACGTCGTTGGCACCAGCTAGACCTCATCGTCACAAGGCGAGCCTCTATAAACAGTGTCCAAATCACATGCAGCTTCCACAGTGTGGACTGCGACATCGACCACTCCCTGGTGTGCAGCAAAGGTAGACTCAAACCAAAGAAGCTACATCACTTCAAACAGAAGGGCCGCCCACGCATCAACACTAACAGAATTTCTTATCCACAGCTGTTACATAAGTTTCTAAATTCACTTGAAAAAGCCCTTCAAACACTCCTGCAGGGGATGCAGAGACGAAGTGGGCCCACATCAGAGACGCCATCTAATACTCAGCAATGGCCACCTTTGGCAAACGTGAGAAGCGGAATGCAGACTGGTTTCAATCTCCCTTTGAAGAGCTGGAACCTGTCATAGCCGCTAAGCGCACTGCACTGTGGAACTACAAGAAAGCCCCCAGCGAGTTAACATCTGTTGCACTTAAAGTAGCCAGAAGCGCTGCACAAAGAACAGCCAGGTACTGTTCAAATGACGACTGGCAACACCTATGCAGTCGTATTCAGCTGGCCTCTGATACCGGAAACATTAGAGGAATGTATGATGGCATTAAGAGAGCTTTTGGGCCGAGCATCAAGAAGATCGCCCCCCTCAAGTCTAAATCAGGGGAAACGATCACTGACCAACGCAAGCAAATGGACCGCTGGGTGGAGCACTACCTCGAAATTTACTCCAGGGAAAATGTTGTCACTGATACCGCCCTCAATGCAGCCCAGTCTAAGCCAGTCATGGATGAGCTGGATGAACAGCCAACAAAATCGGAACTCAGTGATGCCATCGATTCTCTAGCCAGTGGAAAAGCCCCTGGAAAGGACAGCGTTACCCCTGAAATAATCAAGAGTGCCAAGCCTGCTATACTCTCAGAACTCCATGAACTGCTTTGCCTGTGCTAGGATGAGGGAGCAGAACCACAGGACATGCACGATGCCAATATCATCACCCTTTATAAGAACAAGGGTGACTGCGGTGACTGCAACAACTACCGTGGAATCTCCCTGCTCAGCATAGTGGGGAAAGTCTTCGCTCGAGTCATTTTAAACAGACTCCGGAAGCTGGCTGAGCATATCTACCCTGAGGCACAGTGTGACTTCCAAGTAGAGAGATCTACCCTTGACATGCTGTTCTCCCTTCGTCAGCTACAGGATAAATGCCGCTAACAACATGTGTCCCTCTACATTGCTTTCATAGATCTCACCAAAGCCTTTAACCTCGTCAGCAGATGTGGTCTCTTCAGACGACTAGCAAAGATCGGATGTCCAGCAAAGCTACTAAGTATCATCACCTCATTCCATGACAAAATGAAAGGCACAATTCAGCATAGCGGTGCCTCATCAGACCCCTTTCCTATCCTGAGTGGCGTGAAACAGGGCTGTGTCCTCGCACCTGCACTGTTTGGATCTTCTCCCTGCTGCTCTCACATGCATTCAAGTCTTCAGAAGAAGGAATTTTCCTCCACACAAGATCAGATGGCAGGTTGTTCAACCTTGCCTGTCTAAGAGTGAAGACCAAAGTACGGAAAGCCCTCATCAGGGAACTCCTCTTTGCTGACGATGCTGCATTAACATCCCACACAGAAGATAGTCTGCAGAGACTCATCGACAGGTTTGCGGCTGCCTGCAATGAATTTGGCCTAACTATCAGCCTCAAGGAAATGAACATCATGGGACAGGACATCAGAAATGCTCCATTCATCAATATCGGTGACCACGCTCTGGAAGTGGTTCAAGAGTTCACCTACCTAGGCTCAACTATCAGCAGTAACCTGTCTCTCAATGCAGAAATCAACGAGCTCATGGGAAAGGCGTCCACTGCTATGTCCAGACTGGCCAAGAGGGTGTGGGAAAATGGCGCGCTGACACGGAACACAAAAGTCCAAATGTTTTAAGCCTGTGTCCTCAGTACCTTGCTCTATGGCAGCGAGGCCTGGACAACGTATGTCAGCCAAGAGCGTCGTCTCAATTCATTCCATCTTCGCTGCCTCCGGAGTATCCTTGGCATCAGGTGGCAGGACCGTATCTCCAACGCAGAAGTCCTCGAGGCGACCAACATCCCCAGCATATACACCCTACTGAGCCAGCGGTGCTTGAGATGCCTTGGCCACGTGAGCTGCATGGAAGATGGCAGGATCTCAAAGGACGCATTGGATAGCGAGCTCGTCACTGGTATCAGACCCACCGGCCATCCATGTCTCAACGCAACATGAAGTCCTGTGACATTGACTACAAGTCATGGGAGTCAGTTGCCAGTGATCGCCAGAGCTGGCGGACAGCCATAAAGGCGGGGCTAAAGAGTGGCGAGTGGAAGAGACTTAGCAGTTGGCAGGAAAAAAGACAGAAGTGCAAGGAGAGAGCCAACTTTGTAATAGCCCCGACAACCAATTTTATCTGCAGCGCCTGTGGAAGAGTCTGTCACCCTAAAATTGGCCTTTATAGTCACTCCAGACGCTGCTCCACAAACCACTGACCACCTCTAGGCGCTTACCCATTGTCTCTCGAGACAAGGAGGCCAAAGAAGAAAGAAGATGCCATTGAATGTCAAGGGGAGATGGTGAGATTCACTCCTGTTGGAGATGGTTATTGCTTGGCACTTGTGTGGTGCAAATGTTACTTGCCACTTATCAGCCCAAGCCTGGATTTTGTCCAGGTCTTGCTGCAATTCTACACGGACTGCTTCAGTATCTGAGGAGTCACGAATGATGCTGAACGTTGTGCAATCATCAGCGAACATCCCCACTTCTGACCTTATGATTGATGGTAGACTGTTGGGGTGGTAATCCCGGGTTCGATTTGTCCTGCTTTTTGTGTACGAGACATACCTGGGCAATTTTCCACATTGCTGGGGCAGATGCCAGTGTTGTTTCTGTACTGGAACAGCTTGGCTAGGAGCGTGGCACGTTCTGGAGCATAGGTCTTGTGTACTATTGCCGGAATGTTGTCAGGGTCCATAGCCTTTGCAGTATCCAGTGCCTTCAGTCATTTCTTGATATCATGCAGAGTGAATCGAATTGGCTGAAGTCTGGTATCTGTGATGCTAGGAACTTCAGGAGGAGGCCGAAATGGATCATCCACCCGGCACTTCTGGCTGAAGATTGTTGCAAATGCTTTTCAGCTTATCTTTTGCCCTGATGTGCTGGGTTCCCCCATATTGAGGATGGGGATATTTGTGGAGCTGCCTCCTCCTGTTAGTTAAAAGCAAAATACTGCAAATGCTGGAAATCTGAAATAAAAAACAAGAAATGCTAGAAATACTCAGCAGGTCTGGCAGCATCTGTGGAGCGAGAAGCAGAGTTAACATTTTAGGTCAGTGACCCTTCTTCAGAACTGAGTTCTGCAGAAGGGTCACTGACCCGAAACATTGACTCTGCTTCTCTCTCCACAGGTGCTGCCAGACCTGCTGAGTATTTCCAGCATTTCTAGTTTTTATTCCTCCCTCCTGTTTAGTTGTTTAATTGTCCACCACAATTCACGACTGGATGTGGCAGGACTACAGAGCTTAGATCTGATCCGTTGGTTGTGAGATTGCTTAGCTCTATCACATGCTACTTGCGCTGTTTGGCCTGCAAGTAGTCCTGGGTTGTAGCTTCACCAGGTTGACACCTCATTTTGTGGTATGCATGGTGCTGTTCCTGGCATGCCCTCCTGCATTCTTCATTGAACCAGGGTTGACCACCCGGCCTGATGGTGATGGTAGAGTGGGGGATACGCTGGGCCATGAGGTTACAGATTGTGGTTAAGTACAATTCTGCTGCTACTTATGGCTCACAGCGCCTCATGAATGTTCATTTTTGCAATGCTAGATCTGTTTGAAATCTATCCCATTTTTAGCACTGTGGTAGCGCCACACAACACGATGGAGAGTATCCTCAATATAAAGACAGGACCTCGTCTCCATAAAGACTGTGCAGATGTCACTCCTACCCATACTGTCATGGGCAGATGCATCTGCGTCAAGCAGATTGGTGAGGACAAGGTCAAGTATGTTTTTTCCCTAGTTGGTTTCCTCACCACCTGCCGCAGACCCAGTCTAGCAGCTATGTCCTTTAGGACTCAGCCAGCTCGGTCAGTAGTTGTGCTACCGAGCCACTGTTGGTGATGGACATTGAAGTCCCCCACCCGGAGTACATTCTGCGCCCATGCCACCCTCAATACTTCCTCCAAGTGGTGTTCAACGTGGAGGAGTACGGATTCATCTGATGAGTTGTGTGGGGGTGCAGTGGTAGGTGATTATCAGCAGGAAGTTTCCTTGCCCATGTTTCACCTGATGGCATGAGACTTCATGGGGTCTGGAGTTGATGTTAAAGACTCCCAGGGTGACTCCCTCCCGACTGAATACCACTGTGCCGCCACCTTTGCTGGGTCTGTCCTGCCGGTGGGACAGGACACACCCAGGGATGGTATTGGTCGTGTCTGGGATATTGTAAGATATGATTTGGTGAGTATGACTATGTCAGGCTGTTACTTGATGAGTCTGTGGGACAGCTCTCCCAACTTTGGCATATGCCCCCAGATGTCAGTGAGGAGGACTTTGCAGGGTCGAAGAGGCTGGGTTTGCTGTTTTCATTTCCGGTGCCTAGGCTGATGCTGAGTGGTCCGTCCGGTTTCATTCTTTAGCGACTTTTGTAATGGTTAGGAACAACTGAGTGGCTTGCTAGGCCATTTTAGAGGGCATTTAAGAGTGAACCACATTGCTGTGAGTCTGGAGTCACGAGTAGGACAGACCAGGTAAGGACAGCAGATGTCCTTCCCTTAAGGACAAAAGAACATTAGTGAACCAGATGGGTTTTTGCGACAATCAGCAATGGTTTCATGGCCAACATTAGACTAGCTTTTATTTTAATTCAAGATTTGTTAATTGAATTCAAATTCCACCTTCTGTCCTGGTGGGATTCAAACCCGTGTCCCCAGAGCAATATCCTGGCTATCTGGGTTACTTAGTCCAGTGACAATACCACTATGCCACTGCCTCCCCAGTAATTCAGACACTTGAAAATTGATTCTGGAAGGGTTCCTGCAGACTTGAAAGTAGCAAATATAACCCCACTATTTAAGAAGGGAGCGAAAATGGAGAACTATAGACCTGTTAGTTTGACGACAGTAGTAGGGAAAATGTTAGAATCTGTTATACAGGATGAGATAACTGGACATTTGGAAAATAATGATATGACTGGGCAGAGTCAACATGGATTTATGAAGGGGAAATCATGTTTGACAAACCTGTTGGACTTTTTTGAGGATGTTACTTGTAGCATAGATGTATTTGGATTTTCAGAAGGCTTTAATAAGGTCTAACGTAAGAGGTTAGTAAACAAAATTAGAGCACATGGGATTGGAGGTAATATACTGCTATGGATTGAGAATTGGTTAACAGACAGAAAGCCGAGAGTAGGAATAATTGGGTCATTCTCAAGATGGCAGACTGTTACTAGTGGGGTACCTCAAGGATCAGTGCTTGGGCCACAGATGTTCACAATCTATATAAATGATTTGGATTTGGGGATGAAATGTAATATTTCCAAATTTGCTGATGACACAAAACGAGGTGGGAATGTAAGTTGTGAGGAGGATGTAAGGAGGCTTCAAGGGGATTTGGACAGGCTGAATGAATGGGCAACAACAAGCAGATGGAATATAATGTGAAGTGATCCACTTTGGTAGAAAAAACAGAAAGGCAGAGTATTTCTTAAATGGTGAGATGATGGGAAGTGTTGATATGCAAAGGGACCTGGGTGTCCTTGTTCATGAGTCACTAAAAGCTAGTGTGCCGGTGCAGCAAGCAATTAGGAAAGCAAATGGGATGTTGGCCTTCATTGCAAGGGGATTTGTGTACAGGAGTAAAGATGTCTTGCTGCGATTGTATAAAGCCTTGGTGAGACCGCACCTGGAGTATTGTGTACAGTTTTGGTCTCCTTATCTAAGGAAGGATAGACGTGCCATAGAGAGAGTGCAGTGGAGGTTCACCAGACTAATCCCTGGGATGGCGGGATTGTCTTATGAGGAGAGATTGCAGAAACTGGACCTGTATTCTCTAGTGTTTCGAAGAATGAGAATTGATCTCATTGAAACTTACAAAATTCTTACAGGGTGTGACAGGGCAGATGTGGATAGGATGTTTCCTCTGGCTGGTGAGTCTAGAACCAGGGGACACAGTCTCAGAATAAGGGCAGGCCATTTAAGACTGAGATGAAGAGGTTTTTCTTTATTCAGAGGGTGGTGAATCTATGGAATTCTCTACCCCAGAGGGCTGTGAAAGCTCAATCATTGAGTATGTTCAAGACAGAAATCGATAGATTTCTGGATACGAATGACATCAAGGGATATGGGGATAATGGGAAAAAATGGCATGGAGGGAGATGATCAGCCGTGATCTGTTCGAATGATGGAGCAGGTTCGATGGACCCAATGGCCTACTCCTGCTCCTATTTCCTATGTTCCTAGTATTTACCATAATTTTCTAGCTTTTGTACTCAGTGCATCTATTTATACAGACCAGGATTCCATATAGTTTATCAACTGAGATTTGTGCACAGTCTCCCCTAGGTTTCTCTCGTCTTGTATAGCCTTTAATATTGCATCGTTTGGCTTGTCTGTCTCACCTCATTCTTCCTAACAAAATGTATCACCTTACATGAGGCTCAAGTCTCATTTGAAGCAACAACAGGCAGAGAAGTAGGTGTCACCCACCCCTTGTCTGTTTTGCACCAAATGTTAAAATTGTTCGCAGCGTCTTCAGTCAAGGTGGGGAAAGCTCATCCTGAAACCTCATAATCATTGCATCTATGGCCCTGAAGTTTATGGTCCCCATGTTCAGAGCAGGATGGTTGGATTTATGGATGGGAAACCTGGAGGTATAGGATTTCCAGGCGTCCAGCAATTTTTAAGCTTTTGAATTTATTTTTACAATCTAGACTAAAAATAATTAACTGGGGGAAAGCCAACTTCAATGTGGTAAGAATGGATCTGGGCCGAGTAAATTGGAATCAAAGGTTGGAAGGAAAAACAGTAGCTGAACAATTGGCTACCTTCAAAGAAAAGATAGTTATGGCACAGTAAGGGTACATTCCTTCGAAGGGGAAAGATAGGGCAAACAAATCCAGAACTCCTTGGATGACATAAGAGATCGAGGTGAAGATGAAGAAAAAGTGTGCTTATGACAGATGTCAGGTAGATAATACAATGGGGAACCAGGCTGAATATAGCAGGTTCAGAGGGGAATTGACAAGGCAAATAAGAGAAGCAAAGAGAGTATGAAAAGAGACTGGCAGCTAACATAAAAGGGAATCCCAAAGTCTTCCATAGGCATATAAAAAGGTGGAGTCGGGCCGTTTAGGGACACAAAGGGGGATTTATGGAGGCAGGGGGAATAGCTGAGGTATTAAATGAATACTTTGCATCTGTCTTTACCAAGGAAGAAGATGCTACCCAGGCCACAGTGAAAGAGGAGGTAATAAATACACTAGAAGGATTAAAAATTGATAAGGAGGAGCTATTAGATAGGCTATCTATACTTAAAGTTGATAAAGCACCAGGGCTGGATGAGATGCATCCAAGGATACCGAGGGAAGGGCGAGTGGAAATTGCTGAGGCACTGGCCATAATTTACGAATATTCCTTAGACTCGGGGTGGTGCCAGAGGACTGGAGAATTGCCAATGTTACACCCTTGTTCAAAAAAGGATGTAAAGATAAGCCCAGCAGCTACAGGCCAGTCAGTTTAACTTTGGTGGTGGGAAAACTTCTAGAAACAACAATTTGGGATCAAATTAATAGTCACATGGACAAATGTGGGTTAATTAAGGAAAGCCAGCTTACATTCATTAAGGGAAAACCATGTTTAACTAACTTGCTGGAGTTTTTTGAAAGGTAAGAGAGGGTTGATGAGGGCAATGCTTTTGATGTGGTGTACATGGACTTCCAAAAGGCATTTGATATGCTGCTGCACAACAGACCTGTGAGCAAAATTATAGCTCATGGAATAAAAGGGACAGTAGCAATATGGATACAAAATTGGCTGAGTGACTGGAAACAGAAAGTAATGGTTAATGGATGTTCTTTGGGCTGGAGAGAGTCAGAGTCATTACGGCACAGAAGGAGGCTATGTGGAGAAGAGAAGGCTGAGAGGTGATTTGATAGAGGTATTCAAAATCACGAGGGGTCTGGACAGCATGGATAGGGAAAACCTTCCCACTTGTGAAAGGATCGAGAACGAGGGCACAGATTTAAAGTGAATGGGAAAAGAAGCAAAAGTGACATGAGGAAAAACTTCTTCACGCAGTAAGTGGTTAGGATCTGGAATGCACTGCCTGAGAGTGTGGTGGAGGCAGGTTCAATCAAGACATTCAAAAGGGAATTAGATATTTACCTGAAATGGAAGAACGTGCAGGGTGATAGGGAACAGGCGGGGGAATGGCATTAGGTGAGTTGCTCATTCGAAGAGCCGGTGCAGACATGATGGGCCGAATGGTCGCCTTCTGCGCTTTAACTGTTCTGTGATTCTGCAGGTTTCCTGTCTGCCAGCCAGCCAGTTTGGATTTCCAAATAACATGTTATTAAAGCTCAATTACTAATATGAAATCTGAGCATTTCTCCTGTAGCTAACTATTTTTGTTTTTTCCTTTGTTCTCCTGTTGTTCAGAGCTGGTTTCCATCTTCATGTGCAAACTGTGTAACCTGTTTTCCCCAAGCCGAGATGAGCTACTAACCCATGTCTCCGAGAAACATGCAGAGGAAGGTCTGGCTCCGGATGATCTCATTGTCCCATTACGGCCTCTTCCCGCACCTGAAAAGACTGAGAGAAACGAAGAAGGTAGGGGCCTACAATAATCCTGACTCACTGCACCCACTCTGTATCTACTCCTGAATAATAATTTTTCTTCCCATGAGTTAAGGCAGTGAATGGTAGCATTGCTGGATCTTAGTGGCAGTTTGATTCATCTACCAAGCCTATTTGGGGTCCAGCACTGGATTAAAGAATCAAAGTAGAGCGAAAATTAGTATTGAGCATCTGCTATGAGATGCCTCTAGCATGCTTAGTAACCATGGTATAATGAAGCACTGAAAATCTTCATATAATACTGCCCCATATAAAACCCTTCTGGCATATTTGCTTGTCGAAAATTGCGAAAATATTTGGTGTTGTCATTTTAGAGATGGGCAACAAATGCTGGCCTTTCCAGAATTTAAAAAACTGCAAGAGCTAAAGTTTGAATTATTTACAGTGAGCTGACCTGTATAGACCCAATTTGATCAGTATTGTTGTAATCAGACAGGTAGCTCAGATTTTATGGAATTGGATATTACAGGCAAGCTTTATTTGCAAGGGATTGCATTGGATCTAAAGGTTGGGGAGGGCTGCCTGGCAAGCAGCATATTTTAATGCTGAACACAATTTCCCGAAACCATGAAATTTCCGAGAAAAAGGAATTGGGTAACTATGCTCAGGAATCAGCTTGTTGATCAGTATATCAAGTGGACAATTGCATATGACAGAGAACTGCTCTGCAGAGCTGCTTAGAACATCAAAATGTCATCAATGACCAAGAAACAATGAGGGTTAAAAATTTAAATGGATACTGCAGTTCCCTTAGATTGGCATTGGGACAATAGAATATTTATACTGTACTTTCATTCAACAGAATAAAATACAAACATACGACTTAGCAGGAGGAGGCCACTCAACCCCTCTACCTTGCTCTGCCATTCAACGAGATCATGGCTGATCTGATTGTAACCTCAACACCACATTCCTGCCTACCCACATGCTTATGAAGAATTTATCTAACTCTGCCTTAAAAATATTCAAAGACTCTGCTTCCACCACCTGAGAGAAAAAAATTCTCCTCATCTCTGTCTTAAATGGGCGATCTCTTATTTTTAAACAGTGACCCCTAGTTCTAGATTCTACCACAAGGGGAAACATCCTTTCTACATTCATCCTGTCAAGACCCCTCAGGATCTTTTATGTTTCAATCAAGTCGCTTCTTACTGTTCTAAATTCCAGCGGATACGAGCCTAGCCTGTTCAATGTTTTCTCGTAAGACAGCCTGCCCATTCCAGGTATTCATCTAGTAAACCTTCTCTGCACTGCCTTCAATGCATTTACATCCTTCCTTAAATAAGGAGACCAATACTGTACACAGTACTCCAGATGTGGTCTCACCAATGCCCCGTATAGCTGAAGCATAACCTCCCTATTTTTGTATTAAATTCCCCTCGCAATAAACAATAACATTCTATTAGCTTTCCTAATTACATGCTGTACCTGCATACTAACCTATTGCGATTCATGCACGAGGACACCCGGAGCCCTCTGCATCTCCGAGCTCTGCAATCTCTCACCATTTAGATAATGTGCTTTCTTATTCTTTCTGCCAAAGTGGACAATTTCACACTTTCCCACATTATACTCCATTTAGCAACCATACCTTCGGTCCTTTCATCAAAGTCATTTATAGAAATTGTAAAAAGTTCCGGCCCCAGCACAGATCCCTTTGGCACATCACTTGTTACATCTTGCCAACCAGAAAATGACCCATTTATGCCTCTCTGTTTCCTGTTGGCTAGCCAAACTTCTATCCATGCCAATATGTTATGCTGCTACACCATGAACTTTTATTTTCTGCAATAACCTTTGATGTGGCACCTTATCAAATGCCTTCTGGAAATCTAAGTACAGTACATCCACTGGTTCCCCTTTATCCACAGCACATGTAACTCCTTCAAAGAACTCCAATAAATTGGTTAAACATGATTTGCCTTTTACAAAACCACGTTGACTCTGTCTGATTACCTTGAATTTTTCTAAATGCCCTGTTATAACATCTTTAATAATAGCTTCCAACATTTTCCCTAAGACAGATGTTAAGCTAACAGGCCTGTAGTTTCCTGCTTTCTGTCTCCCTCCCTTTTTGAATAAAGGAGTTACATTTGCTATTTTCCAATCTAATGGAACCTTCCCTGAATCTAGGGAATTTTGGTAAATTAAAACTAATGCATCAACTATCTCACTAGCCACTTCTTTTAATACCCAAGAATGAGGTACATCAGGACCCGGGGACTTGTCAGTCCTCAGCTCCAACAATTTGTTCAGTACCACACTCCTGGTGATTGTAATTTTCTTGAGTTCCTCCCTCCCTTCCATTTCCTGACTTGCCACTAATACTGGGATGTTACTTGTATCCTCAATAGTGAAGACCGATGCAAAATATCTGTTTAGTTCATCTGCCGTCTCCTCATTACCCACTATTAATTCCCAGACTCACTTTCTATAGGACCAACGCTCACTTTGTTAAGAACAAAGAACAGTACAGCACAGGAACAGGCCATTCGGCCCTCCAAGACTGCGCCGATCTTGATGCCTGCCGAAACTAACACCTTCTGCACTTCCGGGGCTCATATCCCTCTATTCCCTTCCTATTCATATATTTGTCAAGATGTCTCTTAAACGTCGCTATCGTATCTGCTTCCATCACCTCCCTTGGCAGCAAGTTCCAGGCATTCACCACCCTCTGTGTAAAAAAAACTTGCCTCACACATCCCCTCTAAACTTTGCCCCTCGCACCTTAAACCTATGTCCCCGAGTAACTGACTCTTCCACCATGGGAAAAAGCTTCTGACTATCCACTCTGTTCATGCCGCTCATAACTTTGTAAACCTCTATCATGTCGCCCCTCCACCTCCGTCGTTCCAGTAAAAAAAATCCAAGTTTTTCCAACCTCTCCTCATAGCTAATGCCCTCCAGACCAGGCAACATCCTGGTAAACCTCCTCTGTACCCTCTCCAAAGCCTCCACGTCCTTCTGGTAGTGTGGCGACCAGAATTGCACGCAATATTCTAAGTGAGGCCTAACTAAGGTTCTGTATAGCTGCAACATGACTTGCCAATTTTTATACTCTATGCCCCGACCGATGAAGGCAAGCATGCCGTATGCCTTCTTGACTACCTTATCCACCTGCGTTGCCACTTTCAGTGACCTGTGGACCTGTACGCCCAGATCTCTC
Organism: Heterodontus francisci; assembly: GCF_036365525.1. NCBI lineage: Eukaryota > Metazoa > Chordata > Chondrichthyes > Heterodontiformes > Heterodontidae > Heterodontus > Heterodontus francisci. The sequence continues at coordinate 47,289,855 of NC_090375.1, forward strand.
TGCCTGTCAATACTCCTAAGGGTTCTGCCATTTACTGTATACCTCCCACCTGCATTAGACCTTCCAAAATGCATTACCTCACATTTGTCCGGATTAAACTCCATCTGCCATTTCTCCGCCCAAGTCTCCAACCGATCTATATCCTGCTGTATCCTCTGACAATCCTCATCATTATCTGCAACTCCACAAACCTTTGCGTCATCCGCAAACTTAGTAATCAGACCAGCTACATTTTCCTCCAAATCATTTATATATACTACAAACAGCAAAGGTCCCAGCACTGATCCCTGCGGAACACCACTCGTCGCATCCCTCCATTCAGAAAAACACCCATCCACTGTTACCCTCTGTCTTCTGTGACTGAGCCAGTTCTGTATCCATCTTGCCAGCTCACCTCTGATCCTGTGTGACTTCACCTTTTGCACCAGTCTGCCATGCGGGACCTTGTCAAAGGCTTTACTAAAGTCCATATAGACAACATCCACCGCCCTTCCCTCATCAATCATCTTCGTCACTTCCTCAAAAAACTCAATCAAATTAGTAAGACACGACCTCCCCTTCACAAAACCATGCTGTCTCTCGCTAATAAGTTTGTTTGTTTCCAAATGGGAGTAAATCCTGTCCCGCAGAATCCTCTCTAATAATTTCCCTACCACTGACCATAAGGCTGACCGGCCTATAATTTCCTGGATTATCCTTACCACCCTTCTTAAACAAAGGAACAACATTGGCTATTCTCCAATCCTCTGGGACCTCCCCTGTAGCCAATGAGGATGCAAAGATTTCTGTCAAGACCCCAGCAATTTCTTCCCTTGCCTCCCTCAGTATTCTAGGGAAGATCCCATCAGGCCCTGGGGACTTATCTACCTTAATGCTTTGCAAGACACCCAACACCTCCTCCTTTTTGATAATGAGATGACTGAGACTATCTACACTCCCTTCCCCAGGCTCATCATCCACCAAGTCCTTCTCCTTGGTGAATACTGATGCAAAGTACTCATTTAGCACCTCGCCCATTTCCTCTGGCTCCACGCATCGATTCCCATCTCTGTCCTTGAGTGGGCCAACCCTTTCCCTAGTTACCCTCTTGCTCTTTTCTATATGTATAAAAAGCCTTGGGATTTTCCTTAATCCTGTTTGTCAATGACTTTTCATGACCCCTTTTAGCCCTCCTAACTCCTTGCTTAAGTTCTTTCCTACTGTCTTTATATTCCTCAAGCGCATCATCTATTCCTAGCCTTCCAGCCCTTACAAATGCTTCCTTTTTCTTTTTGAAGGCTCACAATATCCCGTGTTATCCAAGCTTCCCGAAACTTGCCAAACTTGTCTTTCTTCCTCACAGGAACATGCTGGTCCTGGATTCTAATCAGCTGACGTTTGAAAGACTCCCACATGTCAGAAGTTGATTTACCCTCAAACAGCCGCCCCCAATCTAAATTCTTCAGTTCCTGCCTAATATTGTTATAATTAGCCTTTCCCCAATTTAGCACCTTCACCCAAGGACTACTCTTATCCTTATCCACAAGTACCTTAAAACTTATGGAATTATGGTCACTGCTCCCAAAATGCTCCCCCACTGAAACTTCGACCACCTGGCCGGGCTCTTTCCCCAATACCAGGTCCAGAATGGCCCCATCCCTAGTTGGACTATCTACATACTGTTTCAAGAAGCCCTCCTGGATGCTCTTCACAAATTCTGCCCCATCCAAGCCCCTAGCACTAAGTGAGTCCCAGTCAATATTGGGGAAGTTAAAATTACCCACCACTACACCCTGTTACCTTTACATCTTTCCAAAATCTGTCTACATATCTGCTCCTCTACCTCCCACTGGCTGTTGGGAGGCCTGTAGTAAACCCCCAACATCGTGACTGCACCCTTCCTATTCCTGAGCTCCACCCATATTGCCTCGCTGCATGACCCCTCTGAGGTGTCCTCCCGCAGTACAGCTGTGATATTCTCCTTAACCAGTAATGCAACTGCCCCACCCCTTTTACATTCCCCTCTATCCCGCCTGAAGCTTCTAAAGCCTGGAACATTTAGCTGCCAATCCTGCCCTTCCCTCAACCAAGTCTCTGTAATAGCAACAACATCATATTTCCAAGTACTAATCCAAGCTCTAAGTTCATCTGCCTTACCTGTTAACTCTTTTCTTTTTTAAATATCTACAGAAACTCTTATTATCTGTCTTTATATTTCGAACTAACTTTCTCTCTTCCCTTCCTTATCAATCCTTTAGTCATTCTTTGCTGTTTTTTTTATTCTGTCCAATCTTCTGACCTGCCTCCCATCTTTGCTCAATTATAGGCTTTTTCTTTAAGTTTGATACTATCTTTAACTGGTTTAGTTAACCACGGATGGCGGGTCCCACCCTTGGAATTTTTCTTCCTCGTTGAAATGTATCTATTCTGTGTATTCTGAAATAGCCCCTTAAATGTCTGCCACTGCATCTCTATTGACCTATCCCTTAACCTGGTTTGCCAGTTCACATTAGCTAGCTCTGCTTTCATGCCCTCATAATTGCCCTTATTTAAGTTTACAATACTAGTCTTGGACCCACTCTTCTCTCCCTCAAACTGAATGTAAAATTCAGTCATATTATGATCGTTGCTATCGAGGGGTGCCTTAACTATGAGGTCATTAATTAATTCTATGTCATTGCACAATGCCAGGTCTCGTATAGCCTTTTGGTTGACTCCAGAATGTATTGTTCCAAGAAATTATCCCAAAAACATTCTATGCACTCCTCATCTAGGCTACCTCTGCCCATCTGATTTTTCCAGTCTATATGTTGGTTAAAATCCCCCATAATTATCACAGTGCCTTTCACACAAGCTGCCATCATTTCTTCCTTTATACCCCGTCCTAAAGTGGTTAATGTTAGGTGTCCTGTACACCACTCCCACAAGTGACTTCTTGCTTTTATGATTTCTCATCTCTACCCGAACTGCTTCTACATCCTGGTCTCCTGAACTTAGGACATCCCTCTCTACTGCGCGAATACCATCATTAATTAAGAGAGCCACTCCTCCACCTTTTGCTAGCTTCCTGTTCTTCCTAAATGCCATATATCATAGAGTCATAGAGTCGTACAGTATAGAAACAGGCCCTTCGGCCCACTGCATCCATGCTGACCATAATGCCTATCTATTACTAATCCCACCTGCCTGCATTAATTCCATATCCCTCAAGCCTTGCTCATTCAAGTACCTGTCCAGATGCCTCTTAAATGTTGCTACTGTTACTGCCTCCACCTCCTCCTCTGGCAGCTCATTCCAGATACCCACTATTCTTTGTGTGAAAAACTTACCCCTTTGATCCCCTTTAAACCTCCTCCCTCTCACCTTAAATCTATGCCCTCTAGTTTTAGTGACCCCTACCATGGAAAACAGACTCTGGCTATCTACCCTATCGATGTCTCTCATAATTTTATATACCTCTATCATGTCCCCTCTCAGCCTCCTTCGCTCCAGGGAAAACAGACCCAGCCTATCTAATCTCTCTTTATAACTCAATCCCTCCAAACCAGGCAACATCCTTGTGAATCTTTTCTGCACCTGCTCTAGCTTAATCACATCTTTCCTGTAGTGCGGCGACCAGAACTGCACACTGTACTCCAAATGCAGCCTAACCAACGTTATGTACAACTGTAACATGACGTCCCAACTCTTGTACTCAATGCCTCAGTCGATGAAGGCAAGCATGCCATACACCTTCTTCACCACCCTGTCTACCTGTGTTGCCACTTTCAGGGAACTATGTACTTGCACCCCAAGGTCTCTCTGCCCAACAACACTCCCCAGGGTCCTGCCATTCACTGTATATGTCCTGCCCTGGTTTAACTTCCCAAAATACATCACGTCACACTTGTCTGCGTTAAATTCCATTTGTCACTCCCTTGCCCACTTTCCCAGTTGATCTATATCCTGTTGTAACCTTAGACAACCTTCTTCACTGTCCACTGTACCACCAATTTTGGTGTCATCTGCAAACTTACTAATCATGCCCCTTACATTCATATCCAAGTCATTAATATATATGACAAACAACAGAGGGCCCAGCACCGATCCCTGCGGCACACCACTGGTCACCGGCCTCCAATCTGAAAAACAATGCTCCACTACCACCCTCTACCTCCTATCACCAAGCCAATTTTGTATCCAATTTGCTAGCTCACCCTGGATCCCATGTGTCCGAACCTTCTGGACCAGCCGACCATGCGGGACCTTGTCAAAGGCCTTGCTAAAGTCTGTGTAGACAATGTCCATCGCCCTGCCCTCATCAATCCTCTTGGTCACTTCCTCGAAAAGCTCAAATCAAATTCATGAGACATGATTTCCCACGCACAAAGCCATGCTGAATATCCCTAATCAGAGCATGCCTTTCCAAATGCATATAAATCCTGTCTCTCAGAATCCTTTCCAATAACTTTCCCACCACTGATGTAAGGCTCACCAGCCTGTCGTTCCCTGGCTTATCCCTGCTGCCCTTCTTAAATAAAGGCACAACATTAGCTATCCTCCAGTCTTCGGTACGTCACCCGTGGCTAACGATGATACAATAATCACTGCCAGGGCCCCAGCAATCTCCTCCCTTGCTTGCCATAGCATCCTAGGATACATCTGATCAGGCCCTGGGGATTTATCCACCTTAATGCACTTCAAAACCTCCAGCACCTCCTCCTTTGTAATGTTGATATGCTCCAGGATATCGCTGTTCCCTCCCTTGAACTCACTAGCTTCCATGACCTTCTCCATGGTAAATACGGACGAAAAATATTCATTTAAGACCTCGCCCATTTCCCGTGGCTCCACACATAGATTGCCACACTGATCCTTAAGGGGACCTACTCTCTCCCTAACTACCCTTTTACTCTTAATATACTTCTAGAATCTTTTAGGATTCTCCTTTATATTATCTGCCAGGGAAATCTAATGGCCCCTTTTCGCCCTCCTAATTTCCTTTTTAAGTGTAGTCCGACATCCCCTATACTCCTCGAATGACTCGCTCGATCCCAGCTGCCTATACCTGACATATGCCTCTATCTTTGTCCTGACCAGACCCTCAATATCCCTCGTCAACCAAGGTTCCCTAAACATGCCAGCCTTGCCCTTCCATCTAACAGGAACATGCCGGCCCTGAACTCTTCCTATCTCACTTTTAAAAGCCTCCCACTTGCCAGATGTCCCTTTACCTGTAAACAGCCTCTCCCATTCAACTTTTGAGAGTTCCTGTCTGATTCTATCAAAATTAGCCTTCCCCCAATTTAGGACTTCAACCTGACGACCAGTCCTATCCTTTTCCATAACTATCTTGAAGCTAATAGAGTTATGGTCACTGGTCCCAAAGTGCTCCCCCACTGACACATCAACCACCTGCCCATCCTCATTTCCTAAGAGGAGGTCGAGTGTAGTCCCTTCTCTAGTAGGGCCATCCACATACTACTTCAGAAAACTATCCTTGACACACTTAACAAATTCTTCCCCATCTGATCCCTTAGCACTAAGGCAGTCCCAGTCAATATTCCGGAAGTTAAAATCACCTATTACAACCCTATAATTCCTACACCTATCTGTGATTTCCCTACATATATGCTCCTCCAATTCCCTCTGACTATTGGGGGGACTATAGTATAATCCCATCAAAGTGATCACCCCTTTCTTTTTTCTAAGTTCTACCCATATGGCCGCGCTGGACATTCCCCCCGGGATATCCTCTCTAAGTACTGCCGCGATGTCCTCCCTATTCAACAGTGCAACTCCCCCTCCTCTCTTACCTCCACCTCTGTCACGCCGGAAGGATCAGTACCCCGGAACATTGAGCTGCCAGTCCTGCCCATCCCTCAACCATGTTTCTGTAATAGTTATAATATCACAATCCCATGGTCCGATCCATGCTCTGAGTTCATCTGCCTTACCTGTAAGGCTTCTTGCATTAAAGTAAATGCAGTTTAGCCTACCAGACCTTCCGCGCTCCCTGTCCTGCCCCTGCCCGGCCTGCCTACTGGACGTACTTGCTTTAACCTCTACATTTGCCTCAACTATCTCATCGGAGAGACTACTGCTTTGGGTCACACCACCCTCTTGCAAGACTAATTTAAACCCTCCCAAGGAGTACTAGCAAACCTCCCCGCAAGGATATTGGTCCCCCTCCAGTTTAGATGCAACCTGTCCTCCTTGTACAGGTCACCTCTGCACCAGAAGAGATCCCAATGATCCAAGTAGCTGAAGCCCTCCCGACTACACCAGCTCTTCAGCCACGCATTCATTTGTCTAATCCTCCTATTCCTACCCTCACTAGCACATGGCACAGGGAGTAATCCTGAGATTACAACCCTAGAGATCCTGCTTTTTAACCTGCCTATATTCACTTTGCAGGACCTCATTTCTCTTCCTGCCTATGTCGTTACTACCAATATGGACCACGACCTCTGGCTGCTCACCCTCTCCTTTCAGAATGTCCTTGACCCTAGCACCAGGGAGGCAACATACCATCCTGGAGTCTTGTTTGTGGCTACAGAAATGCCTGTCTGCACCCCTTACGATAGAATCTCCTATCACTATAGCTCTTCCAACCCTTTTTCTCCCCTGCTGTGCAGCAGAGCCCTCCGTGGTGTCACGAACTTGGCTGTTGCTGCTTTCCCCTGGGAGGTCATCCCTCTCCAACAGTATCCAAAGCAGGATATCTGTTTGAGATGGGGATGGCCACAGGGGACTCCTGCACTACCTGCCTGCGCCTGCTACTCCGTCTGGTGGTCACACATCTCTTTTCTGCCTGTGCAGCCAGTACCTGCGGTGTGACCACCTCACTAAAAGTGCTATCCACGACGTCCTCAGCATCGCGGATGCTCCACAGTGAATCCACCCTCCGCTCCAGCTCCATAATGTGGGTAGCCAGTAGCTGCAGATGGATAAAGTTCCTGCACACATGGTCGTCAGGGACACTGGAAGCGTCCCTGATTTCCCACATCACGCAGGAGGAGCATATCACGGGGCTGAGCTCTCCTGCCATGACTTACCCTTAGATTAATTAATTACTACCTTCATTAAAAAATACTAATTATACTAGGGGCCTTGTTCTGACCACTTAAATCTAAAGTCCTTTAAAAAAAAAAATACTTTAGTAGTACTCACCTTATCGCCAGAGATTTTTTTCCAACAAAAAAAAACTTTCCCCTTATTTTTTTAAAATATTCTAACAGCTGCTACTCACCAACCAATTACCTTGCAGTTCTCCTCTGATGTCACTGTTTGCCTTTTTTCTGTCAAAACTCTGGCGCGCTGGAAGAGGTTCGACTGCTCTCCGCTCCCGGAAGGTAAGAGACTGGGCCTCGATCCTCGGGGTCGATTAATAGGCTCCGCTCTCGGTGTTCTCCCCACAGGTCCGCTCCACTCCTCTCTGCTCCTTCAGTATTCAGGTCCCAATCTATGTCGTCCTGCAGCCATGTCTCTAACGTCTATCAGATCTTATTTATTTCTATTTGCGCTCTCAGTTCATCTTTTTTGTTTCGAATGCTACGTACATTCAGATACAGACCCTTTAGTTTTGACCTTTTATTATTTTTGTAACCTGTAGCCTTATCTGTTGATTTATACTTAGATTTGTACGCTCTGTCCCTTCCTGTCACAGTCTGTTTATCATTTCCCATATTAATACCTTTCTTTCTCGCCTTGTCTCTATTCCTTGATTTACTATATCTTCCCAAATTTGATCCCTTTCGCCCACGATTCAGTTTAAAACCCTCTCTACATCCCTAGTTATGCGGCTCACTAGAACACAGTCCCCAGCTCAGTTCAGGGGTAGACCTTCCCAATGGTACAGGCACCACTTTCTCCAGTACTGGTGCCATTGCCCCACGAACTGGAACCCACTTCTACCACACCATTCTTTGAGCCATGCATTAATTTCTCTAATCTTATTTTCCCTATGCCAATTTGCACATGGCTCAGGTAATAATCCAGAGATTATTACCTTTGAGGTTCTGCGTCTTAATTTGGTGCCTAGTTCCTCATACTGACCATGCAGAACCTCTTTCCTTGTCCTTCCTATGTCGTTCCTATGTCGTTGGTACCTACATGGACCACGACGAATGGATCCTCCTTCTCCCACTGTAAGTTCTTCTCTAGCCCTGAGCAGATGTCCTGAACCCTGGCACCGGGCAGGCAACTCAGCCATCTGGACTCTCGTTCTTTGCTGCAGAGAACAGTGTCAATCCCCCTAACTATTCTGTCCCTTACTACCACTGCATTCCTTCTTTCTCCCTCCACTTGAGTAGCTTCCTGTATCATGGTGCCATGGGCAGTTTACTCATCCACCCTGCAGCCCCAACTCTCGTCCAAACAAACTGAAAGAACCTCAAACCTGTTGGACAATCGGAAAGGCTGAGGCTCCTGCACTGCTGCCGTCTGGGTCCCCTTATCTGCCTCAGCCGCAGCCACACTCTCCTGTCCCTGACCACTGACCAAACGGAAGACCCTATCCTAAGGGCTGTAACCACCTCCTTGTGCAAAACGTCCAGGTAACTTTCCCCCTCCCTGATGTTTTGCAGTGTTTGCAACTCGGACTCCAGTTCAATGACTGAGCTGAAGCTCTTCGAGCTGCAAACACTTATTGCAGACATTTATATCCTGGATCACACTGGCATCCAGGAGCTCCAACGTGCTGCAACCGTGACACATCACCTGTCCTGCAATCCTTAAGTGTTTTAATTAACTACTTAATTATTTTATTTTAGTTTATTTTCCTTTTATATATATTTTATGAAGCTTGCCACTCGTTCACAGAACATAGAACAGTACAGCACAGTACAGGCCCTAAAGGCCAAACCTTTAACCTACTCTAAGATCAAACTAACTACCTGCCCTTCATTCCACTATCATCCATGTACCTATCCAAGAGTCGCTTAAATATCCCTAATGTATCTGCTTCTACTACCACCGCTGGCAGCACATTCCACGCACTCACCACTCTCTGTGTAAAGAACCTACCTCTGACATCTCCCCGAAACCTTCCTCCAATCACCTTAAAATTATGCCTCCTGGTGATAGCCCTTTCCACCCTGGGAAAAAGTCTCTGACTATCCACTCTATCTATGCCTCTCATCATCTTGTACCCCTCTATCAAGTCACCTCTCATCTTTCTTCGCTCCAATGAGAAAAGTCCTAGCTCCCTCAATCTTTCTTCGTAGGACATGCCCTCCAGTCCAGGCAGCATCCTGGTAAATCTCCTCTGCACCCTCTCTAAAGCTTCCACATCCTTCCTATAATGAGGCAACCAGAACTGAACACAATATTCCAAGTGTGGTCTAACCAGGGCCTTCTAGAGCTGCAGCATAACCTCGTGGCTCTTAAACTCAATCCCCCTGTTAATGAAAGCCAACACACCATACGCCTTCTTAACAACCCTATCAACTTGGGTGGCAACTTTGAGCGATCTATGGACATGGACCCCAAGATCCCTCTGTTCCTCCACACTACCAAGAATCCTGTCTCTAAGCCTGTATTCCGCATTCAAATTTGACCTTCCAAAATGAATCACTTCACACTTTTCCAGGTTGAACTCCATCTGCCACTTCTCAGCCCAGCTCTGCATCCTGTCAATGTCCCGTTGCAACCTACAACAGCCTTCGACACTATCCACAACTCCAGCAACCTTCGTGTCATCGGCAAACTTGCTAACCCAGCCTTCCACTTCCTCATCCAAGTCATTTATAAAAATCACAAAGAGCAGAGGTCCCAGAACAGATCCTTGTGGAACACCACTGGTCACCGAGCTCCATGCTGAATACTTTCCATCTACTACCACTCTCTGACTTCTATGGGCCAGCCAATTTTGTATCCAGACAGCCAACTTTCCCTGAATCCCATGCCTCCTTACTTTCTGAATGAGCCTACCATGGGGAACCTTATCAAACGCCTTGCTAAAATCCATATACACCACATCCACTGCTCTTCCTTCATCAATGTGTTTTGTCACATCTTCAAAGAATTCAATAAGGCTTGTGAGGCATGACCTGCCCCTCACAAAGCCATGCTGACTGTCTCTAATCAAACTATGCTTTTCCAAATTATCATAAATCCTGTCTCTCAGAATCCTCTCCAATAATTTGCCCACTACCGCGTAAGACTGACTGGTCTATAATTCCCAGGGTTATCCCTATTCCCTTTCTTGAACAAGGGAACAACATTTGCCACCCTCCAATCATCCGGTCCTATTCCAGTGGACAGTGAAGACGCAAAGATCATCGCCAAAGGCGCAGCAGTCTCTTCCCTCACTTCCCTTAATATCCTTGGGTATATCCCGTCTGGCCCCGGGGACTTATCTGTCCTCATATCATTCAAAATTTCCAGCACATCCTCCCTCTTAACATCAACCTGTTCGAGCATATCAGCCTGTTACACGCTGTCCTCACAAACGACCAGGTCCCTCTCACTAGTGAATACTGAAGCAAAGTATTCATTTAGGACCTCCCCTACCTCCTCCGACTCCAGGCACAAGTTCCCTCCACTATCCCTGATCGGCCCTACCCTCACTCTGGCCATCGTCTTGTTCCTCACATAAGTGTAGAACGCCTTGGGATTTTCCTTAATCCTACCCGCCAAGACTTTTTCATGTCCCCTTCTAGCTCTCCTGAGTCCATTCTTCAGTTCCTTCCTCGCTACCTTGTAACCCTCTAGAGCCCTGCCTGATCCTTACTTCCTCAACCTTAAGTAAGCTTCCTTCTTCCTCTTGACTAGCTGTTCCACATCTCTTGTCATCCAAGGTTCCTTCACCCTACCATCCCTTCCCTGCCTCATCGGGACAAACCTATCCAGCAGTCGCAGCAAGTGCTCCCTAAACAACCTCCACATTTCTGTCGTGCATTTCCCTGAGAACATCTGTTCCCAATTTATGCTCCCCAGTTCCTGCCTAATAGCATTGTAATTCCCCCTCCCCCAATTAAATATTTTCCCATCCCATCTGCTCCTGTCCCTCTCCATGGCTATAGTAAAGGTCAGGGAGTTGTGATCACTATCACCGAAATGCTCTCCCACCGAGAGATCTGCCACCTGGCCTGGTTCGTTGCCAAGCACCAAGTCCAACATAGTCTCCCCTCTAGTCGGCCTATCCACATATTGAGTCAGGAAACCTTCCTGGACACACCTGACAAAAACTGCTCCATCCAAACTATTTGCACTAAGGAGGTTCCAATCAATATTAGGGAAGTTGAAGTCACCCATGACAACAACCCTGTTACTTCTGCACCTTTCCAAAATCTGCCTCCCAATCTGTTCCTTCATGTGTCTGTTGCTATTGGGGGGTCTATAGAAAACTCCCAACAAAGTGACTGCTCCTTTCCTGTTTCTGACTTCCACCCATAATGACTCAGTAGACAAACCCTCCTCGACGACCTCCCTTTCTGCAGCTGTGATACTATCCCTGATTAGCAATGTCACTCCTCCACCTCTTTTACCTCCCTCCCTATTCCTTTTGAAACATCTAAACCCCGGAACATCCAACATCCATTCCTGCCCCTGTGATATCCACGTCTCCGTAATGACCACAACATCGTAGCTCCAAGTACTGATCCATGCTCTAAGTTCATCACCCTTATTCCTGACACCTCTTGCGTTAAAATAGACACACTTCAACCCATCATACTGGCTGCAACTTTGCCCTGTCAACTGTCTAACCTTCCTCATAGACTCTCTGCACTCGGTATCTGCCTGTTCAACAGCTACCCCATCCACTGATCCGTGGCTCTGGTTCCCATCCCCCTGCCAAACTAGTTTAAACCCTCCCGAAGAGCTCTAGCAAACCTCCCGCCCAGGATATTGGTGCCCCTCCAGTTCAGATGCAACCCGTCCTTCTTGTTCCTTTACTATTTTTAAATGTTAGGATTAGAATGGACCGTAATCACTTATCAGATACTCACCAACAGGTAGTTTCTTCCCAAACCAATCACCTTACCTGTGACGTTTGATTTAAATTAAATTAAAAGCTTACCTGTGTACTCACCCCGGCGGCTCTCTGTTGATTGGGACGTCACTCTGCTGTCACTTGTCTTTTTTTTTTACCCCCACCCCCCGCTCTGCTTGAGGAGCACAGCTGTTCTCCTCTCTCGCCTTCGCTCTGTCCCCGGTCTCCGACTCTGGGGTTTTGGCGCGCTTTTTAAACCTCTGCTCCCGCCTTGCTCCTCTCTCTCGCTCTATCTTCGATCTTCCTAGAACAGTTCTTGTCAGGCGACATTGAAGATCAGTTTTGGCAGGCTTCCCAGGGAAAATGCAGCAATGGGTTTCTGGCAGTTTCTTACACTTGCTTCTCAAGAGATGGACAACTGGCAAGCTCTTTCAAAGAGTTGGAGTTTTGCTCCCTTGACAAGTTTTCTCCAACTGTCTTTTCAAACCATTGTCCATATCCCAATTCACTGTCCAAAGCGAAACCAAAAACAATGTCACAAGAGTCAAGCCTCCTGATCCCTATAAATCTTGACCTGCCACTTCTTTGTAAACATCTTTCCTCCAAGTTAAAAATACGCCCTGCTGGGTAATTATTTGAAGACAGGTGCCTTCCATTAACTTTTTACAATCCAGACCGCTCAGTGACAAAGAACAAAGACCCTTGTTTAAAAAAAACCTTCCATGGATTCCCGTTCGGTTTTAAAACACAGATCTTCAAAATTTAACAAAAAAATAGAAGCACTCATAACACAGGTCTTTACATTCATTGGACTGGTGGAAGTATTAAGCATTTGATTTGCTGCTGGTTATGGCCCACATGCATCTCTTTCAAAGCAGATGGAAACAAAGGTTGCAAGGAGTAACATAAGATTGTTTCCCACCACATTTTCTGGGGTATCTATTTTTGCAAACACTCGCAAACAAACTCGCTCATTGAATTTGGATCTTTTACACCGTTCCTAGAATGGCTCGAGGTTGGCAGGTGTTTGCACTGCTGCAAGCAACAAGTAAGTGCCTGTGCAATTGTCGGGGCATTTCTGCACATGAGGGGAAAGTAGGGTGTGATAATTGAACCCAAATCCATGGCTATGGAGTTCTGCAAGACGTGCTAAAGTGGAGGAGGGTGGAAGAAGGTCTGCCTCCCGGTAGTCATGGTAACAGGTAAGTGTTCAATTTGTTGATCCAGGGGGCATAGAGTTAGGTTGAGAGGTAGGAAGTTTAGAGGCGATTCGAGGGGACATTTGTTCACCTAGAGGGTGATGGAGATCTGGAACTTGCTACCTGAAAGGGCAGTAGAGGCAGAAACTCTCTCAGATCTAAAAGGTACTTGGATATGCACTTGAAGTGCCCTAACCTACAGGTCTACGGACCAAGAGCTGGAAAGTGGGATTATGCTGGATGACTACTTGTCTGATGCTACAAACACAATGGCCAAATGGCCTCCTTCAATGCTGTAAATTTCTATTCTAATTTATATGAGCACCCTTGCTAGGAAAGTCCTTGGTTTTCCAGATTGGCAGCTATAACTTCGGCAGAAGATTGCAGGAAACTCTGTTCGTGCATCTCTCTGGGGGTTCTACTAAACTTCCACCAAAGTTATGACGATCGATTGATCGATCGGTGCAACTCCCCAAGGAAATTTCCAGCATGTAGCTTTACACTAGTGGCTAGGGTGTGCCAAGATCTTGCCAAGGGCCAGATGACAGCGCTGGCCCCTGCAGGATATGCTACAAAAGGTACAGCAGAGTTCTCAACATCTGATTGTAACAATGGGTGCACTCCAAATTCTACATAAACTCTAAATAGTGTGAAGAATGTCTTATACGTATGCCAGTGGGGGATGGGATTGGAGAATATAGCAAACTGACACAGTACCTGTGTATTACATAAACTTATGGTTCTCTGTGGGTGACCAGTTTCATTTTCTAGCCCTTGGGTGCTATTGGTAAGTTTCAAGAAATCAGTGTATATTCATTTGAAAAATAAAATGCTTTCATTAATAACGGTGACTTTCATTTAAGCCAAATTATCTGAAGGTTTTTAGCTTAAAGGGAGCTGCATTGGAGAACTCTCAGACTAACTCCCACTAAAACTCCCATCCCATCTACCATTTATTTGACTGCCCTGGAAAGTTTGAAAGCTTTAATGGGTACAAATTGGGTTGATTGCATTTATAAGGGGAAAAAATATAAATGCAATTAGTAATGTGCTGATTGCAATTTCAAATATCTGTAAACTGACATGTGTACAGTGTCGTATCTGAGACTTTACTGGTGCAGCAGCATTGCTATGTGGTTGCCTCCTCTTTTTCTATTGATTTTTAATTTACCTAATGGAAATTTCACTAATTAGAGGAGGATGATCACTAGTACCTAATAAGGCTGTAGCGTCACGCTGATGTCACAATCGGTGCTAAATATCATATAAAAAAATACACCATATTTGGGCCTCAAACTTGCTGTGCGAGTGAGCTAAGCCAATGTCACAATGGAGGTGACGTGAAGAGCTTGTATTGTAAACTATATAAATATGCAGTGTACCACAAGAGAGGTACACTCCCTAGGACCATCAAGCTCAGACAGGCGATGGGTTGCGGCAAGCCACGGAAAATTCGAAAGCGGCCTAAATGTAGACGTCGCCGCAAGGTCGCGAGAAGAAAATGTGGCAGCAGACGAAGGTGATCAGATGGTTGATAGTAACAAGGCCCAGACAAGAAATATAAAGAAGAAACAGAACTGATGTTATTGTAAACATCCATTGGCCTGGAAGACAGCTAACTTGCCTCATCGCTTAATTTTTTTAACTGTACCACATCATTGTACAGCAGAATAAAATTCTCAAGTTGCTTGAGTGTTCAATGTGAATTTGAATATGCATTTTTCTTAGTGTCTTTGGTTTGCAGTAGCATATTAAGCAAATAGATCCAGTATATTGCCTCTTCATTTATGCTCATAAACTGTTGTTCATCAGTAACGTCCCCTTGATAAAGCATTGATACCATTGACAGTTTGAACCTGGGGGTAGTAGTAGCACTGTAATATAAATTGAGGTTTTGCTATCATCGAGAGGAATGTGAAACTACATCTGGAGGCAGTTTTCCAAGACTCCTCCTGAGGTGCATTTTTAAAAAATTTGTTTGATGGGATGTGGGTGTCACCGGCAAGACCAGTTGTTGCCCATCCCTAATTGAGAAGGTAGTTGTGAGCTGCCTTCTTGAACCACTGCGGTCCATCTGGTGCAGGTATTTCCACCGTGCTGTTAGGGAGTTCCAGGATTTTGATCCAGCGACAGTGAAGGAAAGGCGATATATTTCCAAGTCAGGGTGATGTGTATCTTGGAGGGAAACTTGCAGATGGTGGCATTCCCACGTTGTTGCCCTGCTGAGGTGGAGGTAGAGGTGTAGCAGGTTTGGAAGTTGCTGTCAGCGTGGTGAGTTGTTGCAGCGCATCTTGTATATGGTACACACTGCTGCCACTGTGTGTGTACTGGTGGTAGAGGGAGTGAATGCTGAAGGTAGTGGTTGGGGTGCGAATCAAGCTGGCTGCTTTGTCCTGAATGGTGTCGAGCCACTTGAGTGTTGTGAAGCCGCACTCATCCAGGCAAGTGGAGCGTATTCCATCACACTCCTGATTTGTGTGTTGTAGATGATGGACAGGGGAGTCAGGAGGTGGGTTACTCGCCGCAGAATACCCATCCTCTGATCTGTTGTAGCCACAATATTTATAAGGCTGGTCTAATGTAGTTTCTGGTCAATGGTAAGCCCTAGGATGTGGGGGATTCAGCGATGGTAATGTCTTTGAATGTCAAGGGGAGATGGTTAGATTTTCTCTTGTTGGAGATGGTCATTGCCTGACGTGAATGTTACATCATGCAGCGATGCATATACATAAAGTTGTCTCTTTCATAAGCTGCTCCAGATGTACCGACCAGTAGCAAGAGAACTGTGGAAAGTCTCTGATTAGAAAATGAGTGACGTGCCTTTTTGTTTTGCCGTTGGTTTTGCGGATTCCATCCAGCAGTGTAATATGGCGAGGATTCCAAAGCATAAGGAGCCATAGAAATTTGGCAGAACTAGTTCAAATGGAAAGAAAAGAGCTCACATTTGTCTAGATAGCATCTCATACCTTTTCGGTTTGTCCCGTTTCTTCACAGCCAATTAATTACTTTTGAAGTGTAAACTCTTAGACACTAATGTATGCAAATGTGGCAGCCAATTTACATGTGGCAAGCTCCCATAAACAAGCAGTGAGGTAAATTGCTAGTTACTGTTTTACAGGACTGTTGATTGAGGTATAAATGTTAGCCAGGACACCAGGAGGTGGTGCCTTGTAGTCCTTTGAATACTGTTGTAAGATCTTTTATATTTACCTGAACAGATGGTTTTAATGACTCCAAGAAATACAAACTGTCCTAGAGTTAGTGTGTATTAAAGTCAGATTCAATTAGGTTGATTTATGAAAAGGCATTTGCATGACCTTGGGATAGGGAGCAAAAAGAGGGCAGTGAGTGGTAGCGTTAAAGGATTCTATCGCAGTGCTAAAATGTAGCAATTACAGATCTGTCTTGATGTAATTGAATGCTGAAACGGTCTACTCTTCCTGTGTTCTTTAGGGTATTGGATTAATAAGGAATCCATATAGATCAGAGTTATTAAGGGAACTTGTCCAGTCCCTGGTATGCATGCTAGGCCACCAAATATGAGATAGAAGAAGAAATCTGCATACAGTTCAAAGGGATATGTAAGAGCAACTTGACATTACTATTGGGTGCATTTTAACTATACCAAGATAGATTAGAATCAAGGTAGTCCAGAAAATGCTGGAAATACTCAGCAGGTAAGGCAGCATCTGTGGAGAGAGAAACAAGATTCATGTTTCAGTTTGATGACCTTTCATCAGAACTGGAAAAGGCAAAATCCAGCGAGATATAAAGGGACCTGGGCTAATATTAAGGGCAGAAAAGTTAGCAAACTTAGATGGACAGGACAGCAGTGGGAAAGCTTCCAATAAGAAATGGCTAGAAGACAAAATAAATATATTTCTAAAAGACAAAAAAGGGTCAATTAATGAAGTTCTGTGGATAAATAGTGAGATTAAAACTAAGCTGAAACTTAAAAGGGAGAGCTAACAATACTGAGGATAATCATGAGGAATATAGCAAGTATAGTCGAGAGGGAATTAGAAGAGGCATAGGGGAAAATGGGGAAAAAAGCTAGCAGATAAAAGAATTGAAAGGCTTTTACAAGCATTTGGAAAGTAAAAGAATAGTTAGGAGGGAATCTAATTGTCGAGAATGGAGGTGCCTTGCTTCCGTAACTAGTGACTAGGATAAAACCAAAAACGTATTGTCATATCAACTGCGTCCAGTGCTTAGACTCCTAAAACTTTTTTTTTTACAATTTCCCTTCAGACTCAATGGGCCGAATAGCCACCTTCTATGTTGTACAATTCTTTGAAAATTGTGAAGCAGAGAAATAAGGTTTAGTGGACATAAATTTTTAGGATTGATTAAATATAAGTACATTGTGTATACAAATGAGGCCTGGGAGTTAAAATCCCTGGTGGGGAGGTCAAATAGTTCCACATTTGCATCAGCCACTGCACTCCCGATTCTCACCCTAACTTAGAATCTGGACTCGTAAGTTTAACTGTGTACTTTTCTGGTGTCACATCCCTGTCCACTAAAGTATGGAAATATCAGCCACAATCTAAATAATCCTGGGCAATTCTGACTGTGTCTGTCTTGTAACTCTATTTTAATTTAGCAACAGTAGCTGTGAAGAGGAAGAGGGGACGACCCAAGGGTTCAAAGAAAAAATTCTACGCTGAAGCAGAGGAGTCGGGAGATGCTGGCAATTGCAATCTGAGTACAGAGAATAAACTTGGCCAAGAAGAGGATGAATTGGAGGAGTCGGATAGTTTGGACTGCAGGAAGTGCAGTCGGAAATTCTCAAACAGGAGACAGCTGCAGAAACATCGCTGTTTCGTTGTACTGAAGGACGATGGGGAAGAAGAAGAAGCAGAAGATGGTAATACCTATTTATCACCAAAGATCACACTGGATTTAATGTTCTTTTAAAGTTGTGGATGCTGTTACATTTTTCTGTTGAATATGATTTGACTTTGTATGTTTTGTTTATGGGGTGTGCAAGTTGGAACATGAGACTCCACAATTTCACATAAACCTTTGAGAAACAGCTTAAATGAACCATTTGTAAGACTTTTAAAGCTATTTTGGAAATCTCCCCTTGACATGCATGAGACGGTGGGCTAGTTGGACCTCACAGCGCTGTTTAATGGGTATAAAAGAGGTGCTATGAGGCCCAATTTCGGAAACCAGCATCTCGCACCCCAAGAGTGCTTGCAAGACATCCAACTTGAAATTGGGTCAGGCCGTTGCTACAGCCTAAAACAGGCGTTCAATTTAAAATATGTTAATCGGGACCTAATACCTATTTTAGGTCCTTTCCAACTAATTTGATTTCAATGAGCAAGGCAGATTTGTGATTTCCCCCATATTCCTGTTCCTCTTTTGGGACTTACCTTTGGACTGCTGCTGGTAGGCAAGCGATCTGACGTTCGTGCTCCTCAAGTGGGCGAGCTGCCAGTGGAGGCATGACAGGTGGCAATAGCTCACGTGTGTGATCATTGCTGTGTGAGCCTACAAACTGGATATTTGACTGCAGAGGCATCAAAGATGGCCCAATGCTATCCTGGCCCCAATATTCAAGCAGAAGCACATGGAATCATTTTATAACAGTGAAGAGCGTGAGTCTGGCTGATTTTTTTTGTCTCTCCTTAAGGCAGGGGTGCTGGTGCCAATTGTACCATCTATACTTTTGCCCAACCTCAGATTAACTAATTCAGCATAGTCTATAATTGCATTTTAGATATTCTTGCACTGAGCACCTCTGTTGCAATGCATCAGTGGAGTCCTTGATGGAAATATTTGACTTTATTCAGTACTGCAGAGTTTCACACAGTTTCTAATGTGCTACTGGTAAAAATAGAAACATTAAGCAAAGCCATATAAACCCAGCATGATCCCAGTTTTGAACACGCCTGTGTTGAGTTAGTTGATTTCAGCTGGGATGGGAATAGGAAATTGGCCTGTCTTTGGGCAGGAAAAATTCCACTCTTGGGACTGAATTTTGCCATGGAGGCAGGAAACACGAGCTGGGTCTGTTTTCCCGCCTCTGGTGGGAAACTGACTAAAGTTCAGGGGTTGAGCCCTTAATTGATATGGAGACAAGTTCCCGTCCACTTGGAGCCAGTGGGGGTGGGAATGGAGGCGGGTCAGATGAAGTGTGGGTTTCATTTAGACTCCCACGGCAGTCATCACTGAGACTGCTGGTTGTCCTGAGGGAGAGATCTGCGGTTTGTGCTGAAGGCTTCCACTGTACCAGAGGGAAGCGAAATATCACAGGGGAGCCAGAGGCCTGGCACCTGGGGCAGGGCAGACTCTCACTTCATTGATGCCAACCTGGATCTAATGCTGGAAGCCATGAGGGAGAAGAGGGAGGTCCTTGCAGGGTGGCAGGAGGAAGCCAGCTCATTGTGCAGAAGGGGCACCTGTTCAGCATTACATCTGTTCACCTCTAATTCCTTCTTCTCTCTTACCTCCTGCTCCTCCTCCAATAAGCTGTCTCCTTCCAGGGCTTCACCGTCCTCAAGGTCCACACCTCTCTCCTGGAGGGCCATGTTATGGGGAATGCAGCAGACCACCACAATGACTGAGACCCTTGCTGGATGGTATTGGAGGGCACCACTCGACTGGTCCAGGCAAAGAAACCTGATGGCCTGTTCAATGATTGTCCTGCTGAGCAGTTGGCATAGATTGTATCTCCTCTGTCTGGGGCTCCCGTAGCCATCTCTTCAAGGGATTTCCCTTTTCTCCCATAAGATCCATCTACGCACTTTTGGAGTTGGAGTGAAGATCTGAGGCAGCCTGGACTGGCGGAGGCCGAAGCTGTCATGGCAGCTGCGGGGAAAACGAATGCACGCGTGGAGGAAGTTCTTACTGTGGTCACAGACATTATAGAATGGAAGTCCTCACTGGCCAGTCGCTGGGTAGCTTGATGGCCACATTAGTGCAATGGATGATGCCCTGTGATCCAGTGATGGAGGCGAAACCCAATGTTCACTGTGCCTATGAGGCTGTGTCTGCCGTTTAATGAATGTGCTGTCCAAAGAGACCAGCAAGATGCAGTGATGTGCAGCCGTTTTTAAGAAGCCATTAAGGTTCGCAGCTAATCCTTGGAAGGAGCCAGAAGCAAAGAAGTTCAATGTTACAGTGACTTTGAAGGCTACTGGCAACCAGTGCTGTGAAGTATGAGGTCTTCGGCAACGAGGGCACAGATGTCTCTCTGGAGAGTTGCCGTCCCTTGTGGCACTGGTTCTCAGTCATCTCCAGCTAGCTCTGTTTTCGGTAGTTGATCCTATGTTGAGGATATGGCCTCCTTTTATTTTTTATTTTTTTTTTTATTTAGAGATACAGCACTGAAACAGGCCCTTCGGCCCACCGAGTCTGTGCCGACCAAGAACCACCCATTTATACTAACCCTACAGTAATCCCATATTCCCTACCACCTACCTACACTAGGGACAATTTACAATGGCCAATTTACCTATCACCTGCAAGTCTTTGGCTGTGGGAGGAAACCGGAGCACCCGGCGAAAACCCACGCGGCCACAGGGAGATCTTGCAAACTCCGCACAGGCAGTACCCAGAATCGAACCCGGGTCCCTGGAGCTGTGAGGCTGCGGTGCTAACCACTGCGCCACTGTGCCTTCCTGTTCTTCTTTCCTTTCCCATGCCCTCCTGATGCTCAGGGTTCTGCCCTTCCTTTGGAGGGTGTTGCCCGTCATTGCCACTGGGCCCAAAATCTGACGATCATGCTCCCATTGCCAGCTGGAGCCCTCCTTTTGGGCAAATGACTGCCCAATTTTCCTTGGCAGCCTTACTCACCTTGCAGCTCCCATGGCAGTCCCTTACTTGCAGCTGTCAAGATCACCGTCACCCTGAATTTCTGTGCAACTGGGTTGTTCCAGGAATTGGCCGCGGACCTAGGTGGCATCTCACAGTTGGCAGCTCATCGCGCCATCAGGGAGGTTGCGGATGCTACATTCCGGAGGGTGGGGTCTACATCCACTTTGACACAGATGGCCCTGCTCAGTCAAAGAGGGCTTTGCCACCATCAATGGATTCCCTCAGGTCTGGGGGTCATCGATTGCACCCAAGTAGCCATTAAGGCACCAACAGACTAGCCAGTCAGATTCCTCAACAGAAAGGCTACCACAGACAGAATGTCTAGCTGGTCTGTGACCTCAGGTAGTGAATCTTGCAGGTCTGCGCTCGGTTGCTGGCCAGTTGTCATGACTCCTTTATCCTGCGAGAGTCTCAGGTGCTGCACCTCTTCAGGCCCACATTTAGGCTCGGTGGGTGGCTCCTGATGCCCGTCCGAAATCCAGACATGGATGGAGAGAGGCATTACAACCAAAGCCATCTTCTAATACGGACCTGCATTGAACAGACCATTGGCATCTTGAAGAGGCGCTTCTGATGCCTTGACCGATCAGGTGGCGCTGTCCAATGCGAGCCAGCCAGAGTGTCCCGTATCGTCGTCTGCTCCGTCCTGCATAACATGGCACTGGAAAGAGGCCTGGAGCTGGATGAAGAGGAGGAGCTGGAACACCACTCCACCTCACAGGAGGAAGAGGAAGGGATTTCTGCAGAGATGGCCGGCGCCCAGGCAACGGAGGATGCCTGTCAATGCTGTCGCAGACCTCAGGGTGAACTTCAGGCTGGCGTTGCAGCAAGGGCCACACGGATTCAGCAGTGCTTCATTTAATTGCCCTGGAGTCATTGCAGCTGAAGACCCCTAAACTCGTCTTCCAGCATAGAGTGCTAGTTTATCGCTATGACCCTTAACTGCAAGGTCCCATTAGCAGCCATGGCCCTTTTGTCTGCTGCTATGACCATCGTCTCCCTATCCTAATGCCCTTGATGCTGGATGCGGCCATTGACTGGGATGCAGCTGGCATCTACTTTGAGGTTCTTTGTGCCGTCATTGTACAACATCATAAGGCATGGGCGCATAACATTCCCAAGACCCCACGTCCCGCTACCTGCCCCACAATGCTACGTCCCCCTTCTGAGATGAGACATCAACTTGTCAGAGTGATGATATAAAGAAGTTATATTGAGATGCTAATGAAATAACAGACAAATCTAGACAATAGCACCCAAGTGACCCATTTAAGTGAATTTAACGGCGTGGCACCTTCTTGTTGCTACCACTTCTATGGGTGCTTCCCCTGTGGCAGAGGATGAGGTGGAGGCAGCCTGCTCCCTACTCTCTGTCTTCGGCTGAGATGCCCGTGGCTTCCGACCTCGTCTTAGAGGTGCCCATGGGAAATCCATCACAAGATGCCACACCTGCGTCATTTCAGGTGCTGCCACTACCACGGGGCCTTGGCACACAGATGTCTAATGAGCGGGAGGGGGTGAGGGGCCGAAGGGTGGCCCTTTTGTCTGCTGCTATGACCATCGTCGCCCTATCCTGATGCCCTTGATGCTGGATGCGGCCATTGACTGGGATGCAGCTGGCATCTACTTTGAGGTTCTTTGCGCCATCAGTGAAACTGAGTGGTCAATGCTACACAGAGAGTCCAACTCTTTCTGTGCATGTCAGCGTGCTGCTTCTGCACCCACTCCCTATATGGTGCTGCATATGGCTCTCCAAGAGGTTGCCCAATCTCTCAATGGAGGAGTTCATGCGATCGAATCCCTGAGTCATGACAGAGCACATGTGCTGCATGGACTCCTCAAGGCCTCAGGGAACTCTGACAAACAGGCACTTAGCTACTACTGGTTCTCAAGGAAGGCCATTCTCATCTGTGACACCCAAGGCACAGCAGAGCACCGTTGTGTCTGTCCTCCTAGGGGGGTTGCCGACAGCTGACTCTGCCTCACCCTCCTGCTGCTCACACGTTATGTGAGATTCATCTCTTTCTACGCTAATCTGTGGCCCAATTGAGGTGAGTGTGTCTGCGCTGGTGGAAGGTGGCGAAGTATGATGTGACGGTGCAGGTTCTGTGGACTCGCTCCACACCCTCACCCTCGCCGAGGATGGCAGCGCCGATTGTACTGGTTCACTTTGCAACGGCTTCACAACTGACTCTGTGGGAAACAGAAAAAAATAGAAATGAGAACTTGTCCTACTCAACAAGTGGCCCAACACAACCATCTCCTCAGATGACCGCAGTCTGAAATCCATAGCATGCATTGGGCAGGAGTCTCCTCCATCCCCTTCACCTCAAGAAAAAGCTATCCAATGACCCTATTGCTCACAGTCTCCCATCCCCCCTGGAATGTCTTGAGGGCACCCTGGCAATCTCTAGCGACCCCTCCTCCACTGCTGTCAAAATGTAAAGCTGGGCCACTCCACCACCCAATCTGGCCTTCTGTGTGTTGTGGGCTCTCTTGCAGGATGAGAGGAGAATGATTCATGAGTAGGCTGCCCTCCCTCATCTCTTCCAGCATGACACACAAGTGGGCTGATATTCCCTGTCAGTGATGTCCCCATCTGAACGTTATCCCATATGTGAAGTTGACTGTGACTCAGTGTAGCGACTGTTCACTTACTCTGACAATGTTGGGGAGAACTATGGACATTCTGTAAGATGAGGTCAGCTCGCCTGCATTCTCAAGACAGTTGGTGCTCAATGAACTGGCTACCATTGGCCACCCACCTTTACTAGACTGCAAAATGTCATTGAACCATTTTCTACATTGGGCTCAGGTCTTTTCGTGGGTCCCTGGCTGCTGACCTCCGTGGCCACTTCCACCATGCCCTCCTGGTGTATCTGGGTGGATTTCTGTTTACTGAGACTGGGAGGAACAGCTCTCTGCTCTGTGAGACTGCATCAATGAGCAGCTCCAGGGACGTATCAGAGAAATGTGCTGCCGCCTGGGGGCGCATGCCCATTCCCACACAGGCCGTCTGATCTCCCTGGTGCTGCATTGCTGAAGGCAACAGCAAGACCAGTCATGGCTGCCGCTTGCCTTTTAAAATTGCCCTCAGTGCCTGTTCCTGCCTCAAGGACGCTTCCAGCGTCTCTAATTGGGCGCTGAATTTGCCCCCAGGCCAATTAACATCTTTCAATTTCAAAGTCGAATTGTGGTGCGGGGTCAAGATCGGAAATGTTCTGAGTGTTCGGTTCCCAACCGCGTAACGAAAATTCCAGTGGGAATGTGAGCGGGCTTGACTGTGATGCCACCTTTAGTCAAATGTTACGTAGTTAGATAGAATTTGCAGTGCAGAAACAGGCCATTTGGCCCAACTGGCCTATGCTGGTGTTTAAGCTCCACACGAGCCTCCTCTCACCACTCTTCATCTCGCCTTATCATTATAACTTTCTATTCCTTTCTCCGTCATGTGTTTATCTAGCTTCTTCATAAATGCATCTATGCTATTTGCCTCAACTGCTCTCTGTGAAAGCTCACACATGAAATCTAACACCTTTTTAAAAGGTGACAGAAACACCCTAGTCACATAAACAGGATAAATATGGCACAAATAAACTTCATTCAGAATACTACTTCAAGGTGTTAGAACAAAGGATATAGGTTAAAACTGGTGCAAGGAAAATTTGGAAGTAATGTGAGGAAGAACATCTTTACGGAAAGAGGCATCAACATTTGGAAGGGTCTATTGGGTAGAGTAGTGGAGGCAAAACCCAGTCATTCAAGAATCAATTATCTGCAATGGGGAATGTAGGCCTTTTGTCTAAGTAACTGCGCTAAAGTGGCTCAATGGCTTCCCTCATCCTCATCTGTTTTGTGATCTTGTTCGCTATTTTACTGAGCACAGTACTGCAACCACGCAGAGTATTTAAAATATGTCACAGGTACAAATCACTGATATCATAACATTCCTAATCTAAAGGTGCAAGCTCCTGCTGCAATTTTCCTGCACACAGTGAGTCGGTAAAAAACAGCATGGACATCCAAATCCCAAGGCGAGTACCAGTCTCGTACGGCAAGTCAGCAGCAACATTACCGCAGTCGGTACTTGCCCTGCCCAGCAACTGTCTGCTATGCCTGCATCCCACCCATATCAACAGTATAACTGTCTTAACTCACCTGGGCACCAATTGCGTAGAATTCTAATAGCAAGAACTGGCTGCACACATCGTTAATAAATAAATCACTGGATACAGTTTATATTCATGGTGAGAAAACCTATTGAGAGGAGGTATTTAACAGACTCTAGGGTCGCACACAGTGCCGAACAAGGTTTTCTTCAAGGACAGGAGTTAGTAATCCAAGTGAAATCCTTCAAAAAAAAAAGTGTGGGCTTTTAAAAAAAATTTAACAGCCTTTTATGGGGGAGAGTGTGGGCGTTAATCTAAGAGCCAGTGGTTAATGAGCTGAGCAAAGGGCGCGAATCACACTGCTGAAATTATAAAATAATTTACAAATCCAAGGGTTCATATCTTCACATTTTAAAGGTGTTCAGTAACCCCTCCCAATAGGTTGCTCACAATTTAGGCTTATACGTTAGCAAGGAAGATGATCAGTAACTGAGCAAGTGGTCAGTACTTCCAGAAGAGGAAAAGGAGAGAAAAAAAAATCACCAAAAAGAGAGAGTATAAAAACAGATAAAAAAGATAGACAGAAAGGAAACAGCACAAAGGTAACTGGGAATGTAAAGACAAACTGTACTTGTATGCCGAGGGGGTAGTGTGAGGCAGCTTCTGATGGATTGTACCCTCTGCGGAACAATATTGTTACACTACTTCATTCTTTCCAGTACTAATTGATTTCTGAGTCACAGTCAAAACTAACTGTATTAGGATTGGAATAAGATGCGGCATAAATTATGGTGCGTCATTGCTGTGAATGATTTTTCTCTCTGTCTCTAGACAAAACGGATCCTGAAGTAGAGTTGGATGATGAAAGAGATAGGGCAGCAAAAAGACCACGCTTACTAAAGAATGAAAATTTGACATTTAAGGATGCTGATCAAAATGCTGGAGGAAAGAAGCCAATTATCAGTGTGGTTCTTGCAGCACATGAAGGTATTCCAGGTGAGCAGTAATGAACTTCCATTTATTTAGCGCCTTGTCTCACCTCAAAGCGTTTGACCTTCAATGAATGAGCTTGAAGTGCAGTCACTTTTGTTATATGACAGCTCTTTTGAGTAGCCATGCAGTAGCCAAAAAAGGAATGCTTTATCCTAATGGTGGATGTGGAAATGTTCCATTCCTTCCTGACTCCTTTCCTCCCAAACTGAGATCTCACACCTTCAGAGATGAGCAACATAAGCCATAGTTTTTTTTTAGGACAAAAATGCTAAACTTAGAACAAAAGAATTAGAGTTGTAAAAACACAGTTGACACTGTTTTGGACTGGATTGAAGTATGTTTCCACATTTACTTGTAGTTACATCACAGTTCTAAAGAAGGGAAAGAATGGTTCATTGGACCAATGTTTGGATGCCTAGAATGACAGAGCAGAAAGGCAGTGGTTTGTGACATGAGTTCCCTACATGGTAGGTTCCTCACTTTCAAGGAATGTGCAGTAAAACAGGAGTCAGAATGAGAATCAAATGGAACAAAGGCTACACAGTTAAGTACAAATGAGAAAGGCCATTCCATTTGTCTAACTTAGCATTGCATCATTGAACTACCTTTTATGATTCCAGAGTTTTTGGGCTGAATTTTAAACTACAGGAGCCTTTGGGTTTGGGTGGGGGAGTTAAAACCGGCGAAATTGACAGCGCACAGAGAAGCTGGCTCCAACCTGCTGACTTTGCATTTCACTTGGGCGCGTTAGACTGCGTGTTTGCAACTCCAGCAGGAGAGGGGTTCGTCAACTACCGTATATTAATCGCTCAATTAGGGCGATATTTCAACACACTTTTCAGTTAAACATTGGGCCCATGCTTCCCAGGCTTCTAAATCTCACCAGTAAAAGCAAGGTGAGTACACAGTGACATTCAAGAGGGCCAAATCAGTCTCGGGGATTTATCCCAATAAATGCTCGATACTCACAGCTGTTTTCTTACAGGCGAGTGGGAAAGTGTTTGTTTACAGTACTTTTGCTGGGAAGTTACTTTCTACACTTTGTAAGTTTGCTCTATCACATCAGGATAAGTGCTGCTTATGCTGCCTTAGATTGGACCTCAGATGAGGACCAAGATAACCAGCAACATCCTGCTGGTCATCGATATGTAGCTGCACAGGAGAGATGGCAGAAACAGAGGCGCAACTTGCAGGCGGCACTACCTATGAAACAGAGTCTACAGGCAGAGGCTCAATTTTCCTGACCTGTCCAAACACAGGAGGCTCAGCATGTCACGTCACTTGGTGTTGACATCTGCAGCCTCATGGAAGACAGTTTGCTGGACCTGGTTGCCACGCATTATCTGTGGCTGTCAAAGTCACCGCTGCTGTCAACTTTTTTTTATCTCCAAGTGCTTCCAGGACTTTGAACAGGTATGTGCACGATCTCCCAGTCAGCCACTCACAAATTCATTGGACAGGTCACTGATGGCTTGTTTTCCAAGGGCAACAATTATTTCAACTTTGTCACCGCAAAGTATTTGTCAACTGCAGGGACTTCTACTCCTCCATCAATGTACAACCACAAAAAGATATTTATGTAGGTGTGTGCAAGATTCCCAGATGGCTGCCGTGCACTTTTTTATTCTGTGTCAGCCCAAGCTCTCTGATCACTTTGGATCTGGAAGAAGACTTAAATGCGTGGCTGCTAGGTGACAAGGGATACCCACTGCTAATGTGGCTTATGACACTGTAAGGAGCCCCAACACTGAAGCCCAGTTGTCCCTGCCTCCACCATCTGCTCTTGTTCACTTCTGAAGCGTGAGTCACCAGCTATCTATCTTATTGGTCCCACCAAAGTGTGAGTATCTGAGCAGGTGCATGGTCTAAATCAGTCCTGTGACAGTGCACCCTCAGAAGGACTCAGCTCCTCTGGGGAGTTGTGGCCTGCCACGTCCACCAATTCCTGAATGCATGAAGACCTGTCGGTAAAGGCCTGCTCAAGTCAGGAAGAAAAACCCGACCCGAATCCAACAGAACCAAGCCCAACTTGACCACCTGAATGTTCACTTTACCTACCTTCCAATTCCAAATCCATTTCTTTTTAAACAAACTTCCAAGTTCAATTAATATTGTGTGTGTCCGACCCGACCCGAGCCCTAAAGCCGGACGTGGAAGAGCGACCCGACCCGAACCCGATACGTGTCGTCGGGTCCCATCAGGTTCGGGTCGGGTAGCAGGCCTTTACCTGTCGGAGATAGAAGATGCAAATTAATCGTGGCAAGGTAACAATTTTGCAAGTTATTATTATGAAGATGATCATATTTCACTCGCTGTTGAAATCAAATCAACGTGACTGCCATTTAATGTGTGTGTGGTTTTTATTTAATTGTGTCACTAGGTAGCTGAGAGCTCCCTGTATCCCCATCTCCGACAAGTACACTATAACTCCACTTACATCCAGTACCGTTGCCTCCGTAGTTGTGAGCAGCGTGTTCTACAGTAGGCCCTTTTCAGTTCTGTCGCTCTCCCTGGTGTTCTGTGCTCAGTTTTCCTGTAAGGAGGGTAACAGATCTGTGAGTGAGTTTAATGAATGGTATGTGCTCATCCGATGAATGGAGTGCATTTGATGAGGGTGGCGATGAGGGACAGGCATAGACTTGCATAAGGATGTGTGGGAGTGCTGGGATAGATAGATGGGGATGTGAGGAACTGCAATGAAAGAGGAAGGATAGCTAGTAAGAACCAGGCTGAATGTAGAAAGTTCAGAGGCCAAGTGAAAAAGGAAATCTGAGAGGCAAAGAGAGAGTATGAAAAGAGACTGGCAATTAACATAAAGGGGAATACAAAAGTCTTCTCAAAGCAAGTAAGTAGTGGACGGGTAGTAAGAAGAAGATGGGGCTGATTAGGGACCAAAAAGGGATCTACACATAAAGGCAGAGGGCATGGCTAAGGTACTAAATGACTTCTTTGCATCTGTTTTTACTAAGGAAGAAGATGCTGCCAAAGTCATAGTGGAAGGAGGAGGTAGTTGAGATACTGGATAGGCTAAAAATTTATAGAGGAGGTATCAGAAAGGCTGGCTGTACTTAAAAGTTGGTAAGTCACTGGGACCGGATGGGATGCGTCCAAGGAGACGGAGGGAAGTAAGGGTGGAAATTACGCAGGCACTGGCCATGATCTTCCAGTCCTCCTTAGATGCAGGGGTGGTGCCAGAGGACTAGAGAATTGCAGATGTTACACCCTTGCTCAACCCTGGGTTCAATTCTGGGTTCAATTCTGGGTACTGCCTGTGCGGAGTTTGCAAGTTCTCCCTGTGACCGCGTGGGTTTTCGCCGGGTGCTCCAGTTTCCTCCCACAGCCAAAGACTTGCAGGTGATAGGTAAATTGGCCATTGTAAATTGCCCCTAGTGTGGGTAGGTGGTGGGGAATATGGGATTACTGTAGGGTTAGTATAAAATGGGTGGTTGTTGGTCGGCACAGTCTCGGTGGGCCAAAGGGCCTGTTTCAGTGCTGTATCTCTAAATAAATAAATCAGCAATTTTAACCTTGGGAAAGGTGGGACAGTTTTTAGAGACAATAATCTAGGACAAAATTAATAGTCAATTGGCCAAATGTGGATTAATTAAGGAAAGCCAGCTTGGATTTGCTAATCGTGTGTAATTAACCTGACATTTTTGATGAGTGAACAGAGATGATTGGCGAGGGTAATGCGGTTGTTGTGGTACATATGGACTTCCAAAACGTGTGTTTGATAAAGTACCACATAACAGATTTGCCAGCAAAGTTGAAGCCCATGCAATAAAAGGGACAAAAGCAGCCTCGATATAAAGTTGGCAGAATGACTGGAAACAGTAGTAGCAAACAATTGTTTATCAGACTGGAGGAAGGTATACAGTGGGGTTCATCAGGAGTCAGTGTTAGGACCCCTGCTTTTCTTCATCTGTATTAATGATCTACACTTGGGTGTGTGGAGCACAATTTCAAAATTTACAGATGGCATAAAACTTGGATATATTGTGAACTGTGAGGAGGATAGTGATAGACTTCAAAAGGACATAGCCTGGCGGAATGGGTGGATGCGTGGCAGATGAAATTTAATGCAGAGAAGTGCAAAGTGATACAGTTTGGTAGGAAAAATGAGGTGAGGTAATATAAAAGGGCACAATTCTAAAGCAGGGTGCAGGAACCGAGAGATGTGGGGATATATGTGCACGAATCATTTGAAGGTGGCAGGGAAGGTTGAGAAAGTGGTTAAAAAGGCATGCGGGATCCTGGGCTTTATAAATAGTACAGAAGTAAGGAAGTTAGTGTGAACCTTTATAAAACACTTGTTTGGCCTGAACTGGAACATTGGGCTGGATTTTACCTTAGGCGGACGGGAATTTGCCACCAACTTTTACGTCGGTGGCGAACCTGCTTCCGCCGAGCCCGGGGATCTATCCCGCATTTTACGGGTCCCTGGGCTTTAATTGTCCCAAGGCGGGACTTCCACCTGCTTGAGGGAGGAGGTCCTGCCTCATTGAGCTGCCGACCAATCAGCGGGCTGGCAGCTCTTAGTCACAGCAGCGCCACTGGGAGCGGTGGCCACTGTTGGGACTGTAGACAGTGGCGCAGTGGTTAGCACCGCAGCCTCACAGCTCCAGGGACCCGGGTTCGATTCCGGGTACTGCCTGTGTGGAGTTTGCAAGTTCTCCCTGTGTCTGCGTGGGTTTTCTCCGGGTGCTCCGGTTTCCTCCCACAAGCCAAAAGACTTGCAGGTTGATAGGTAAATTGGCCATTATAAATTGTCACTAGTATAGGTAGGTGGTAGGGAAATATAGGGACAGGTGGGGATGTTTGATAGGAATATGGGATTAGTGTAGGATTAGTATAAATGGGTGGTTGATGTTCGGCACAGACTCGGTGGGCCGAAGGGCCTGTTTCAGTGCTGTATCTCTAATCTAATCTAATCTAATCTAATCTAGACCAGCCGACCAGATGGATCCATGAGGGAAGGTAAGTTGGGCATTCCTCACCAGGGAGATTGGTCCTTCCCTGGTGAGGCTGGAGTGGTTGTTTGGGGGGAGGGGGGGGGTGGCGTCATGGGTCCCAGGGGTGGGTTGGGAGGCGGGGGCGGCCCTCAATCAGACACCCTGTGTACGCCTGCTATGCCCCCCACCCCGGGACGCGGAAATACCGTTTCCTCTGCTATCGCTGGGCAGCCTTTTACATCCCCAGCACACCTGCTAGCCACAGGTAAAATACCTGTGGAGGCGAGCGAGGGCCCTTAAGTGGCTGTTAAGAGGCCGCTCCCCCCCCCACCCCCCACCCCCTCCCAGACCGCCGTAAAGTCGACCAGAGGCAGAACCGGGGCGGGAAGGCCTCCTGGAACCTCCCGTTCAATTTTACGCCATCCCCACGCCACCATCTGACCTGCTGGGGCGGCGTAAAGTTCAGCCCACTATGTCCAATTCTGGGCACCGTGCTTAAGGAAGGTTGTGAAGCCTTTCAAGAGGGTGCAGATAAGATTTACAAGAATGGTTCCAGGGATGAGATGTGGATCGATTGGCGAAGCTGGGTCTGTTATCCTCAGAGAAGAGGAAATTTGATAGAGGCTTTCAAAGTTATGAATGGTTTGGACACAGTAGATAGAGAGAAACTGTTTCCATTAGTGGAGGGCCGAGAACCAGAGGAAACAGATTTAAGGTGATTGCTTCTTTTACCAATGGTGCCATAAGGAAAAGCTTATTTTTACAGTGAGTGGTTAAGATCTGGAATGCACTACATGAGAGCGTGGTGGAGGCACGGGTAATCGGGACTTTCAAAAGGAGATTGGATGACCATCTGAAGAGGGAACATGTACAGGGCAATGGGAAAAAGGCAGGGGAATGGGATTAGCTGAGTTCTTTTAGCGAGCTGGCATGGCCATGATGTGCCGAAGGGTCTCTTTTTGTGCTGTAACCATTCTATGATTCTCTCGGTGCACCTGTCAAGTAAGTGGGTGTGAGAAGTGATGTGATGGAGTAGGCTTGAGAAAGCCAAATGAGGGGTTGGTGGGGTGTGCACAGAGAATATAGGTAAATGTGCTACTGTGATCACCTTTCCTGACCTGCTTAGGTCATTAAAGTGCTTTCTCCACTGAATCCAGGAGCATGTAACCATGATCCTGCTGCTGACCTTTTTCCGTTCTGTTCAGCCATGCCTTCTTGGTCTCAACTGCAGGCTTCTTGCTCATGTTGCTGGGGAATACCATCTCTCTCTGACTCCTCACAGACCCCAGC
This sequence comes from Heterodontus francisci, assembly GCF_036365525.1. Taxonomy (NCBI): domain Eukaryota; kingdom Metazoa; phylum Chordata; class Chondrichthyes; order Heterodontiformes; family Heterodontidae; genus Heterodontus; species Heterodontus francisci. Next base: position 47,322,124 of record NC_090375.1, read on the forward strand.
AGTATAACTAAGGAAGTGTCAGTGAAAAGGACCTTTGTCCAACTGAATTCTATTCTGACACTTCCAGTTCTTTGACGGCCAACTCTGTCAACTTGCATGTCTGAACTGTTCCTTTAAATACTAGAGTTGGGATTGAGTCATGCATGTCCAGATTATGCCCGCTGCTGCTGATTGGACGGGAAATCCAGAAGTTTAATGGTAATGGAGGGGCTGAGTTTAAAAAGTCATTATCAATGCACTGAACTTACTGCTGTCCCACTCTCTATCAAATCATGCACCGCCCCTCCCCCACCCACCTCCATCCTCCCTCCCAGCACATCTCAAATTTAAAATCAAGGCCTTTGTTTCCATTACCTCTGATCCATCCAATTTCAGGTGTTGATCGCTATGTGTATGAAGGAATGCCCCATGTTTCTTTCTAAATAAAATGTTATAGGTATTTCTTGCTAAACCTTGTACCTGCTAACTTATGTGACAACATGAAATATTGTGTTAATGTATTCCAGGCGCTACAAAGATTATTCCTATCGAGGCCACCCCAGCTGAGGAAACCCCAGCAGCTGAGCCGGAGAGTATTGGCCAAGAATCAGCTCTGCGAAAGGGTTACCAGGAATATGCTATACAGCAGGCACCTTTGGAGCTGGCCCAGAATTCTTTCAGGTGGGTCTGCATTGCAGAAAAATTAGCTTTGCATGGTACAAACCCATTTGCCTTAACTAAGTTCAATCCTTGGACACATTTCGTGTACTAACCAGGAAGGAGTACAGACGAGACAGCTGTATATCTGTAATCAGTTTGCCTGACTATTGTTGGGCATCTGGGCTTGGGGAAGAATCAGTGGGATTCTGCTGATGTTCTTGTAGTTGTTGTCAGTTTAGCAGTGCCCTGCTGAGAAGGAGACCTGAAGCAACAGGTCTTCAGAGTAGATTCCCAAAGGAGATTCTGGAAGTAGTTAGTATTGATTTAAATTAAATAAGTTTCTTTCAGAAAAGAAGGTTTTGGGCTATAGTGTATAAGTATTTTGAGACATATGTGATAAGTGTAGCATGCTTCGGAGGAACAGGTAATTTTGGACCTATGGTTCCCAAAGCTCTTTACCACTGGGGTTTTTTTGTGTCATGCCTGGGTCTGTTGTAGGCTAATTAATAAAGATCAGTTAATCAATTGATTAATCAACAACTCCATTATCTTTGTATCGTACAACTACTAGGATGTAAAAGGCATTCAGTGCTTAGATCTCTAAAGGTTCATAACCAGTCAATGAAGATATAGCTAGAGCAAATAGGGTGCTAGTGTATTTATAGGACAATAAACTATCAAACAAAGCATACAATTTTCTCCATGTACAATACCTTAATTAAGCCTCAGTTCGAATACTCTGTTCAGTTTTGGCCTGTTCACAAGGGTGATAATTGATGCTTTGAAAAAGGTGCAGAGGAGGACCACAATATTAATTTCCAGTTGAAAGCCTCTTGTGGCACAAATATCAAAGAACTGGGTCTATATACTTCAGAGAAGCTTAAATCTGGGGATGATTTGATTGAGATTTATAAGATGATAAAGTATCTGTTTTTGCAGTAGAGGAAGAGGACAAAATACCAGTGGTTTAAGAGAACTTAAAAGTACGACAATGGGAGGAACCTAGTGGATTTTATATAAGAAAATGGTAATGTAGAAAATGATGGGACTTAAGATGGCTTCTACCCTCGGGTTTGTTTTTAAGTATGGAAAGATGGAAGATGCATTATACATAATTTTATAAATTGCTGTTGATTTGGTAATAGCGATTTGGAATAATGATTGTGAATATTGCAAATGTCAATTCATTAGTTAAAAAAGGACAAGGGGGAGGGATGTGGGGAAGTTACTAGAAACTATTAAGGCCAGAGTATTTGGACAAGCATGAGCTGATCATGGAGAGTTAGCAGGGATTTATGATCAGTAAGTCATGTCTGACTAATTCAGTTAAATTTTTTGAGGATGTCACTAGCATATTAGACAGAAAAGTGACTATATGGACTTCCAGAAGGCATTTGATGAGATTACACACTGAATTGGAGGTAACCTTGTGACATGGGTCGGCAGTTGTTTGGGAGGTACGCGATAGAGAGTCGGGATAAAGAGAATGTACCCAGTTTATTTATTTAGTGCGGAATCTGATTTTCACCATGTATATAACTTGAGTTGGATGAAGCAGTAGAGTTCTATATCCAAGTTTATTGGAGACGCAGTAAGTTGTGTAGATGTGAGCAGGAAGGGAATCCCGCAGGATCGGGTGGAATGTTGATTTTTTGCACCTCACCGAACATTACTTTTTTTTTATTTGTTCATGGGATGTGGGCGTCTCTGGCAAAGCCAGCATTTATTGCTCATCCCTAATTATCCTTGAGAAGGTGTGGGTGAACCGCCTCTTTGAACTGCTGCAATCCGCTGATGTTGTTAGGGAAGGAGTTCCGTTACCTTTCAAAGGCGTAGGATTGGTAGGGTGTAAAAAGAACGTTACATGTGATCATCAGTTTCTCAGCGGGTTAGGTTAAAATTGTCCCCATTAAATCATTGGGCAAAACTGTGGCATATGGAGATCATTGGAGAAGGATGAAGTCATTTACTTTGGAACAAAGAATTAGAAATCAGAATATAGAATAATATAGTACAGAAAGAGGCCATTTGGCCCATCATGAATGTGCCAGCTCTTTGAAGAGCTATCCAGTTAGTTCCATTCTCCAGCTCTTTCCTCAGAACCCTGTAAATTTGTTCTTTTTAAGTATATAACCAGTTCTTTTCTGAAAGTTGCTATTGAATATGCTTCCAGCAACCTTTCAGGCAGCGCATTGCGTATCATAACAACTTGCTGCATAAAACAATTTCTTCTCGTGGCCTTTTCCCCCTTGCTGTCTTTTTTAATGCTTAGAGATTAGGAACTGTGGGGGAGAAAAGAGATTTGGAGTGTCCAGGTACACAAATCAGCAAAGGCTCGTACACAGTTACAAAAAGTAATCAAAAAGCCTAATGAACTGTGGAACTTGGTACCACAGGAAATAGTTAAAGCAAATAGTTTAGATGCTTTCAAAAGGAAACTAGCTGAGTGCATGAGAGCAACACGGAAGGGGGACATTAGGCCTGTTGAATCCATGCAAGAGCAAATTAGCTTGTCCCACTCCCCGCCCTTTCCTCTTAGCCCTGCAAATTGTTTCTCTTCAGTTGCTTATCCAATTCCCTTTTTGAAAGCCATGATTGAATCTGCCTCCACCACAATTTCAGGCATTGCACTCCAGATCCTAACCACTTGCCGCGTAAAATAAAATTTATCCTCATGTTTGCTTTGGTTCATTTGCCATTCACCTTAAATCTGTGGCCTTTGGTTGTCGACTTTTCCTTCAATGGGAACAATTTATATCTACTCTGCCTAGACTCCTCATGATTTTGAACATCTCTATCAAATCTCCTCTCAACCTTCTCTTTAAGGAGAACACCACCAGCTTCTCCAATCTATCCGCCTAACTGAAGGCTTTCATCCCTGCAACCATTTTTGTTATCTTTTTTGCACCCTGACGCCTTCGCATCCTTCCTAAAGTGCCACGCCCAGAGTGGACTGAATATTCCAAGTGGAGGCCGAACCAATGTTTTATTAAGGTTCATCATAACTTCCTTGCTTTTCTACTGTATGTCTCTATTTCTAAAGCCCAGAATTCCTTTTTAACCACTTTCTTAAACTCCTCTACCGCTTTCAATGATTTGTACACATATACCCCCAGGTCTTTTCATTCCAGCATCCCTTTTATAATTTTATCCTTTATTTCTTCCTACAAAAATTGGATAATTTCTATGAAGAGAAAGAATTTGCATGGCTTGGGGAAAAGGCAGGAGAGTGGAACCAGGTGAGTTACTTTTGCAGAGAGCTGACACGGACACGAGTGGCCGAATGCCCTTGTGTACTGTAACCATTCTATGATTCTAAGTAGTAGGCAGCACTCACGATATAAAATGATAATGCAAGTAAAAATAAAAGAGCAGGTAACCCGAAATTAATGAGCTACCTACAATGCAATGAATGGGCACAGGCTAACTGCATACCACGATCCCCACACCCATTTTCTGGGTTTAGCAAGTTTAACCCCCAGAGTGTATGAAAAGAGAAATGCATTGGACGTTATACGGATTTTCGAATGCAATTTATAAGATGCTGCAAAGGAAGTTTATTGCTAACACTAAAGCACATGGTAATAAATGAAGCTGGCAGCATGGATAAGAAGTTGCTTTTTAAAAAAAAATTGAAAACAGAGCCATGGCTAATAAATGGTGTGTTGGATTTAAGGGTTGAAAACAGTATTATTCTTTAGGGGTGAGCATTGGGATGATTGGCCAATATATGGGCTTGCAGATAGAAGCACAATATCAAAATAAAGAACATGGTTAGGTGAAAATGACTGTGAGCAAATTGAAGACATAGACAAGTTACTAAATTATGTAGAGATATATTGGAGGAGGTTTAATGCAGAAAAATGTAAGGTAATGTATATTAGCAGAAAGAACAAGGAGACGAACCAAACATTGAAATTTTTTTTATTCTTTCATGGAATGTGGGCATTGCTGCCAAGGCCAGCATTTGTTGCTGATCCCTAGATACTCTTGAGAAGGTGGCGGTGAGCCACCAGCTTGAACTGTTGTAGTTCATCTGGTGTAAGTACACCCACAGTGTCATTAAGGAGCGAATTCCAGGATTTTGAGCGAGAGTGAAGGAACGGCAATATAGTTTCAAGTCAGGATTGTGTGTGGCTTGGAGGGGAACTTGCAGGTGGTGGTGTTCCCATGCGTCTGCTGCCCTTGCCCTTCTCGGTTATAGAGGTCATGGGTTTGGAAGGTGCTGTCGAAGGATGCTTGGTGAGATGCTGCAATGCATCTTGTATATTGTACACACTGCTGCCACTGTGTTTTGGTGGTGAAGGAAGTAAATGTTTAAGGTGGTGGTTGGGATACCAGTCAAGTGGGCTGCTTTGTCCTGGATGGTGTTGAGCTTCCTGTGTGTTGATGGAGTTGCACTCATCCAGGCAACTAAAGGGTATTCCTTCGCACTCCTGACTTGTACCTTGTAGCTGGAGGACAGACTTTGGGGCGTCAGGAGGTGGGTTACTCGCCACCGAATTCCCGGCCTCTGACCTGCTCTTGTAGCCACAGTATTGATACTGGCTGGTCCTGTTAAATTTCTAGTCAATGGTATGCCCCAAGTTGTTGATCATGGGGTATTCAGCGATGGTAATGCTATTGAATGTCATGGGGAGATGGCTAGATTCTCTCTTGTTGGAGATGGTCATTGCCTGCACTTGTGTGGCGCAAATGTTACTTGCACTTGTCAGCCCAAGCCTGAATGTTGTCCAGGTCTTGCTGCATGTGGGCACAGACTGCTTCAGTATTTGAGGAGTCGTGACTGGTACTAAACACTGTGCAATCACCAGTGAACATCCCCACTTCTGACCTTATGATGGAGGAAAGGTCATTGATGAAGCAGCTGAAGATGGTTGGGCATAGGACACTACCCTGAGGAACTCCTGCAGTGATGTCCTGGGACTACGATGTTTAGCCTCCAATAACCACAACCATCTTCTTTTGTGCTAAGTATGACTCCAACCGGTGGAGAGTTTTCTCCTGATTCCCATTGACCAATTTAGTTTGTGGTCCTTGATGCCACACTCGGTGAAATGCTGCATTGATGTCAAGGACAGTCACTCTCGCCTCACTTCTTGAAGTCAGCTCTTCTGTCCATGTTTGGACCAAGGCTGTAATGAGATCTGGAGCTGAGCGGCCCTGGCGGAACCCAAACTGAGCATCAATGAGCGTGTCATTGTTATGTAAATTTTTAAAAATTCATTCATGGGATGTGGGCGCTGCTGGCCAGGGCAGCATTTATTGCCTATCCCTAATTGCCCTTGAAAAGGTGGCGGTGAGCTGCCTTCTTGAACCGCTGCAGTCCATGTGGAGTAGGTACACCCACAGTGCTGTTAGGAAGGGAGTTCCAGGATTTTGACCCAGCGACAGTAAAGGAACGGTGATATAGTTCCAAGTCAGGATAGTGTGTGACTTGGAGGGGAACTTGCATGTGGTGGTGTTCCCATGCATTTTCTGCCCTTGTCCTTCTAGTTGGTAGAGGTCACGGGTTTGGAAGGTGCTGTCTAAGGAGCCTTGGTGCGTTGCTGCAGTGCTGCTGCCACTGTGCGTCGGTGGTGGAGGGAGTGAATGTTTGTAGATGGGGTGCCAATCAAGCGGGCTGCTTTGTCCTGGATGGTGTCGAGCTTCTTGAGTGTTGTTGGAGCTGCACCCATGCAGGCAAGTGGAGAGTATTCCATCACACTCCTGACTTGTGCCTTGTAGATGGTGGACAGGCTTTGGGGAATCAGGAGGTGAGTTACTCGCCGCAGGATTCCGAGCCTCTGACCTGCTCTCGTAACCACAGTATTTATGTGGCTGCTCCAATTCAGTTTCTGGTCAATGGTAGCCCCTCGGATATTGATAGTGGGGGATTCAGCGATTGTAATGCCATTGAATGTCAGGGGGAGATGGTTAGATTCTCTTTTGTTGGAGATGGTCATTGCGTGGCGCTAATGTTACTTGCCACTTATCAGCCCAAGCTTGGATATTGTCCAAGTCTTGCTGCATTTCTACATGGACTGCTTCAGTATCTGAGGAGTCACGAATGGTGCTGAACATTGTGCAATCATCAGCGAACCATTTCTGACCTTATGATTGAAGGAAGGTCATTGATGAAGCAGCTGAAGATGGTTGGGCCTAGGACACTACCCTGAGGAACTCCTGCAGTGATGTCCCGGAGCTCAGATGATTGACCTGCAACAACCACAACCATCTTCCTTTGCGATAGGTATGACTCCAGCCAGCGGAGGGTTTTACAAAGAACAAAGAAAAATTACAGCACAGGAACAGGCCCTTCGGCCCTCCAAGCCTGCGCCGATCCAGATCCTCTATCTAAACATGTCGCCTATTTTCTAAGGGTCTGTATCTCTTTTCTTACTGCCCATTCACGTATCTGTCTAGATACATCTTAAAAGACGCCATCGTGCCCGCATCTACCACCTCCGCTGGCAACGCGTTCCAGGCACCCACCACCCTCTGCGTAAAGAACTTTCCACGCATATCCCCCCTAAACTTTTCCCCTTTCACTTTGAACTCGTGTCCTCTAGTAATTGAATCCCCCACTCTGGGAAAAAGCCTGTTGCTATCCACCCTGTCTATACCTCTCATGATTTTGTACACCTCAATCAGGTCCCCCCTCAACCTCCGTCTTTCTAATGAAAATAATCCTAATCTACTCAACCTCTCTTCATAGCTAGCGCCCTCCATACCAGGCAACATCCTGGTGAACCTCCTCTGCACCCTCTACAAAGCATCCACATCCTTTTGGTAATGTGGCGACCAGAAATGCACGCAGTATTCCAAATGTGGCCGAACCAAAGTCCTATACAACTGTAACATGACCTGCCAACTCTTGTACTCAATACCCCGTCCGATGAAGGAAAGCATGCCGTATGCCTTCTTGACCACTCTATTGACCTGCGTTGCCACCTTCAGGGAACAGTGGACCTGAACACCCAAATCTCTCTGGACATCAATTTTCCCCAGGACTTTTCCATTTACTGTATAATTCACTCTTGAATTGGATCTTCCAAAATGCATCACCTCGCATTTTCCCTGATTGAACTCCATCTGCCATTTCTCTGCCCAACTCTCCAATCTATCTATATTCTGCTGTATTCTCTGACAGTCCCCTTCACTATCTGCTACTCCACCAATCTTAGTGTCGTCTGCAAACTTGCTAATCAGTCCACCTATACTTTCCTCCAAATCATTAATGTATATCACAAACAACAGTGGTCCCAGCACAGATCCCTGTGGAACACCACTGGTCACACGTCTCCATTTTGAGAAACTCCCTTCTACTGCTACTCTCTGTCTCCTGTTGCCCAGCCAGTTCTTTATCCATCTAGCTAGTACACCTTGGACCCCATGCGCCTTCACTTTCTCCATCAGCCTGCCATGGGGAACCTTATCAAACGCCTTACTGAAGTCCATGTATATGACATCGACAGCCCTTCCCTCATCAATCAACTTTGTCACTTCCTCAAAGAATTCTATTAAGTTGGTAAGACATGACCTTCCCTGCACAAAACCATGTTGCCTATCACTGATAAGCCCATTTTCTTCCAAATGGGAATAGATCCTATCCCTCAGTATCTTCTCCAGCAGCTTCCCTACCACTGACGTCAGGCTCACCGGTCTATAATTACCTGGATTATCCCTGCTACCCTTCTTAAACAAGGGGACAACATTAGCAATTCTCCAGTCCTCCGGGACCTCACCCGTGTTTAAGGATGCTGCAAAGATATCTGTTAAGGCCCCAGCTATTTCCTCTCTCGCTTCCCTCAGTAACCTGGGATAGATCCCATCCGGACCTGGGGACTTGTCCACCTTAATGCCCTTTAGAATACCCAACACTTCCTCCCTCCTTATGCCGACTTGAACTAGAGTAATCAAACATCTGTTCCTAACCTCAACATCCGTCATGTCCCTCTCCTCGGTGAATGCCGATGCAAAGTACTCGTTTAGAATCTCACCCATTTTCTCTGACTCCAAGCATAACATTCCTCCTTTGTCCTTTCGTGGGCCAATCCTTTCTCTAGTTACCCTCTTTCTCCTTTTCTATGAATACAAGGCTTTGGGATTTTCTTTAACCCTGTTTGCTAAAGATATTTCATGACCCCTTTTAGCCCTCTTAATTCCTCGTTTCAGATTGGTCCTACATTCCCGATATTCTTTCAAAGCTTCGTCTTTCATCAGCCGCCTAGACCTTATGTATGCTTCCTTTTTTCCTCTTAGCTAGTCTCACAATTTCACCTGTCATCCATGGTTCCCTAATCTTGCCATTTCTACCCCTCATTTTCACAGGAACATGTCTCTCCTGCACGCTAATCAACCTCTCTTTAAAAGCCTCCCACATATCACATGTGGATTTACCTTCAAACAGATGCTCCCAATCTACATTCCCCAGCTCCTGCCGAATTTTGGTATAGTTGGCCTTCCCCCAATTTAGCACTCTTCCTTTAGGACCACTCTCGTCTTTGTCCATGAGTATTTTAAAGCTTACGGAATTGTGATCACTATTCCCAAAGTAGTCCCCTACTGAAACTTCAACCACCTGGCCGGGCTCATTCCCCAACACCAGGTCCAGTATGGCCCCTTCCCGAGTTGGACTATTTACATACTGCTCTAGAAAACCCTCCTGGATGCTCCTTACAAATTCTGCTCCATCTAGACCTCTAACACTAAGTGAATCCCAGTCAATGTTGGGAAAATTAAAATCTCCTATCACCACCACCCTGTTGCTCCTACATCTTTCCATAATCTGTTTACATATTTGTGCCTCTATCTCACACTCGCTGTTTGGAGGCCTGTAGTACAACCCCAACATTGTTACCGCACCCTTCCTATTTCTGAGTTCTAATTGTTCTGAGTTTTCCTCCTGATTCCCATTGACCTCAATTTTGCTAGGGCTCCTTGATGCCATACTCGGTCAAATGCTGCCTTGATGTCAAGCAGTCACTCTCCCCTCACCTCTTGAGTTCAGCTCTTTTGTCCATGTTTGGACCAAGGCTGTAATGAGGTCAGGCTCTGAGTGGCCCTGGCGGAACCCAACTGAGCATCACAGCAGGTTATTGCTAAGCAAGTGCCGTTTGATGGCACTGTTGATGACACCTTCCATCACTTTACTGATGATTGAGAGTAGACTGATGGGGCGGTAATTGGCCGGGTTGGACTTCTCCTGCTTTTTGTGTACAGGACATACCTGGGCAATTTTCCACATTGCAGGGTTGTAGCTGTACTGGAACAGCTTGGCTCGGGGCGCGGCAAGTTCTGGAGCACAAGTCTTCAGTACTATTGCCGAAATATTGACAGGGCCCATAGTCTTTGCAGTATCCAGTGCCTTCAGTCGTTTCTTAATATCATGCGGAGTGTATCGGATTGGCTGAAGTCTGGCATCTGTGATGCTGGGGACTTCAGGAGGAGGCTGAGATGGATCATCTGGTCAACACTTCTGGCTGAAGATTGTTGCAAATGCTTCAGCCTTGTCTTTCGCACTGATGTGCTGGACTCCCCAATCTTTGAGGATGGGGATATTTGTTGAGCCGCCTCCTCCAGTTAGTTGTTTAATTGTCCACCACCAGTCATGACTGGATGTGGCAGGACTGCAGAGCTTAGATCTGATCCGTTGGTTATGGGATCGCTGAGCTCTGTCTATCGTACGCTGCTAATGCAGTTTGCACGCAGATGGTCCTGTGTTGTAGCTTCACCGGGTTGACGCCTCATTTTGAGGTATGCCTGGTCGAGTATGTTTTCCCCTCTTGTTGGTTTCATCACCACCTGCCGCATACCCAGTCTAGAAGATATGTCCTTTCGGACTCGGCCAGCTCGGTCAGTAGTGGCGCTACCGAGCCACTCTTGGTGATGGACATTGAAATCCCCCACCCAGAGTACATTTTGTTCCCTTGCCACCCTCTGTGCTTCCTCCAAGTGCTGTTCAACATGGAGGAGTACTGACTCATCAGCTGAGGGAGGGCGGTGAGTGGTAATCAGCAGGAGGTTTCCTTGTCCATGTTCGGCCTGATGCCATGAGACTTCATGGGGTCCAGAGTCGATGTTGAGGACTCCCAGGGCAACTCCCTCCCTACTCTATACCACTGTGCCGCCACCTCTGCTGGGTCTGTCCTGCTGGTGGGACAGGACATACCCAGGGATGGTGATGGCAGTGTCTGGGACATTGTCTGTCAGGTATGATTCCATGAGTATGACTATGTCAGGCTGTTGCATGACTGGTCTGTGGGACAGCTCCCCCAACTTTGGCACAAGCCCCTGATGTTATTAAGGAGGACTTTGCAGGGTCGACAGGGCTGGGATTTGTCATTGTCCTTTCCGGTGCCGAGGTCGATGCCGGGTGGTCCGTCCGGTTTCATTCCTTTTTATTGGCTTCGTAGCGGTTAGATACAACTGAGTGTCTGGCTAGGCCATTTCGGAGGGCATGGAAGTGTCAACCACATTGCTGTGGGTCAGGAGTCACATGTCAGCCAGACCAGGTAAGGACAGCTGATTTCCTTCCCGAAAGGACATTAGTGAACAAAATGGGTTTTTACAACAATCGACAATGGTTTCATGGCCATCATTTAACTAGCTTTTTTTTATTATTTCCAGATTTATTAAGTATTGCTTGATAGCAAAGTCGACAACACCCTCCATCACTTTGCTGATGATTGAGAGTAGACTGATGGGGTGGTAATTGGTCGGATTGGATTTGTCTTGTTCTTTGTGGACAGGACATACCTGGGCAATTTTCCACATTGTCGGGTAGATGCCAGTATTGTAGCTGTACTGGAACAGCTTGGCTAGGGTCGTGGCTCGTCCTGGAGCACAAGTCATCAGTGCTACTGCTGGGATATTGCCACGGCCAATAGCCTTTGCTGTCTTCGGTGTCTTCAGCTGTTTCTTGATAAGACGTGGAGTGAATTGAATTGGCTGAAGACTGCCATCGGTGACGCTGTGGACCTTAGGAGGAGGCCAAGATGGATCATACATTCGACACTTCGGGCTGAAGATGGTTGCAAATGCTTCAGTCTTGTCTTTTGCACTGATGTACTGGGTCCCCCTATCATTGAGAATGGGGATTTTTGTGGAGCCTTCTCTGGTTAGTTGTTTCACTGTCCTTCACCATTCACGACTGGATGTGCAGGACTGCAGAGCTCTGATCTGATCTGTTGCTTGTGGGATCACTTAGCTCTGTCTATTGCATGATGTTTCCACTGTTTAGCACACATGTAATGCTGTGTTGTAGTTTCACCAGGTTGGCACCTCATTTTTAGGTGTGCCTGGTGTTTCTTCTGGCATGCTCTTCTGCGCTCTTTATTGAGCCAGGGTTGATCTCTTGGTTTGAGTGTAATTGTAGAGTGAGGGATATGCTGGGCCACAGGGTTACAGATTGTGGTTGAATGCAATTGTGCTGCTGTTGATGGCCCACAGCGCTTCATGGATGCCCAGTTTTGAGCTGCTGGATCTGTTCTGAATCTATCCAATTAAGTAGAATGGTATTTTTACCACACAACACGACTGTCTGTATCCTCAGTGTGAAGACGGGACTTTATCTCCACAAAGACTGTGTGGTGGTCACTGACACCAACATTGTCATGGACAGATGCAATTTCGACAGGTGGATTGGTCAAGCAGGTTTTTTCCTCTTGTTTGTTCCCTCGCCACCTGCTGTAGGCCCAGTCTGGCAGATATGCCCTTCAGGAGTTGGCCAGCTTAGTCAGTAGTGGTTCTACTGAGCCACTTTTGGTGCTGGGCGTTGAAGTCCTCCACTCACAGTACATTCCGTGCCCTTGCTACCCCCAGTGCTTCTTCTGATTGGTGTTCAACATGGAGGAGTACTGATTCATTAGCTGGGTGGGTGGCAGTAGGTGGTAATCAGCAGGGGGTTTCCTTGCCCATGTTTGACCTGAAGCCATGAGACTTCATGAGGTACAGGGTCACTGTTGACTGCCAGGGCATCTCCCTCCAGCCTGTGTATCATTGTGCCGCCACCTCTGGTGGTTCTGTCCTGCTGGTTGGACAGATATACCCAGGAATGGTGATGGAGGAGTCTGGGACATTGTCTGTAAGGTATGATTCGGTGAGTATGACTATGTCAGGCGATTGCTTGACTAGACTTTGGGACAGCTCTCCCAATTTTGGCATAGTCCACAGATGTTAGTTAGGAAGACTTTGCGAAGCTGTCTGGGCAGGTGTGCCATTGTCGTTTCCAGTGTCTAGGTTTATGCCAGGTGATTCTTCTGCTTTTATTCTTTGACTTTTCTGTAGCAGTTTGGCACAAGAGTAGCTTGCAATGCCATTTCAGAGGGCAGTTAAGAGTCAGTCACATTGCCATGGATCTGGAGTCACATGTAGGCCAGACTGGATAAGGATGGCAGATAGGGGGAGGTGGTGGAGTAGTGATATTGTTATGACATGGGTTCAAATCCCACCAGGGCAGAAGGTGGAATTTGAATTCGATTGATAAAAAGCTGGAATTAAAAAGCTAGTCTAATGATGGCCATGAAACCATTGTCGATTGTTGTAAAATCCCGTCTGGTTCAATAACATCCTTTAGGGAAGGAAATCTACTGTCTTTAACTGGGTCCGGCCTACATGTGACACCAGACCCACAGCAATGTGGTTGACTCTTAAATGCCCTCTGAAACAGCCTAGCAAGCCACTCAGTTGTATCTAACCGCTAGGAATAAGAAATGAAACCGGATGGACCACCCGGCATCAACTCAGGCACCGGAAATGACCACGGCAAACCCATCCCTCTTCGACCCTGCAAAGTCCTCCTTACTAACATCTGGGGGCTTATGCCAAAGTTGGGAGAGCTGTCCCACACACTGGTCAAGCAGCACCCTGACATAGTCATACTCACCGAATCATACCTTGCACTAGACACCGCCATCACCATCCCCAGGTGGCGGCACAGTGGTATATTGTCGGGAGGGAGTTGCTCTGGGAGTCCTCAACATCAACTCCAGACCCTATGAAGTCTCATGGCATCAGGTCAAACATGGGCAAGGAAACCTCCTGCTGATTACCACCTACCGTGCCCTCTCTCAGCTGATGAATCAGTACTCCTCCATGTTGAACACCACTTGGAGGAAGCACTGAGGGTGGCAAGGGCATAGAATGTACTCTGGGTGGGGGAATTCAATGTCCATCACCAAGGGTGGCTTGGTAGCACCATTACTGACTGAGCTGGCCGAGTCCTAAAGGACGTAGCTGCTAGACTGGGTCTGCGGCAGGTGTTGAGGGAAAAATATATTTGATCTCATCCTCTCCAATCTGCCTGCCACAGATGCATCTGTCCATGACAGTATTGGTAGGAGTGACCACCGCACAGTCCTTATAGAGACAAGGTTCCGTCTTCACATTGAGGATATCCTCCATCGTGTTGTGTGGCACTACGGCCGTGCTAAATGGGATAGATTTCGAACAGATCTAGCAATGCAAAACTGGGCATTCATGAGGCACTGTGGGCCACTAGCAGCAGCAGCATTGTACTCGACCCCAATCTGTAACCTCATGGCCTAGCATACCCCCCACTCTACCATCACCATCAAGCCGGGGGACCAACTCTGGCTCAGTGAAGAGTGCAGGAGGGCATGCCAGAAGCAGCACTAGGCATACCTCAAAATGAGGTGTCAACCTGGTGAAGCGACACCCAGGACTACTTGCGCGCCAAACAGTGTAAGCAACATGCAATAGACAGAACTAAGCGATCCCATAACCAAAGGATCAGATCTAAGCTCTGCAGTCCTGCCATATCCAGTCGTGAATGGTGGTGGACAATTAAACAATTAACTAGAGGAGGTGGCTCCACGAATATCCCCATCCACAATGCTGGGGAAGCCCAGCACATCAGTGCAAAAGATAAGGCTGAAGCATTTGCAACAACCTTGAGTCAGAAGTGCCGAGTTGATGATCCATCTCGGCCTCCTCCTGAAGTCCCCAGCATCAGCATCACAGATGCCAGTCTTCACCCAATTCGATTCACTCTGCCAGATATCAAGAAATGATTGAAGGCATTGGATACTGCAAAGGCTATGGGCGCTGACAACATTCTGGCAATAGTACTGAAGATCTGTGCTCCAGAACTTGTCACACCTTGAGCCAAGCTGTTCCAGTACAATTACAACACTGGCATTTACCTGGCGATGTGGAAAATTGCCTAGGGGTGTCCTGTACACAAAAAGCTGGACAAGTCCAACCTGGCCAATTACTGCCCCATCAGCCTACTCTCAATCATCAGTAAAGTGATGGAAGATGTTGTCGACAATGCTATCAAGCAGCACTTGCTTAGCAATAACCTGCTCATTGATGCTCAGTTTGGGTTCTGCCAGGGCCACTCAGCTCCCGACCTCATTACAGCCTTGGTTCAAACATGGACAAAAGAGCTGAACTCCAGAGGTGAGGTGAGAGTGACTGTCCTTGACATCAAGGCAGCATTTGACCGAGTCTGGCATCAAGGAACCCGTGCAAAACTGGAGTCAATGGAAATCGGGGAAAACTCTCCACTGCTTGGACTCATACCTTGCGCAAAGGAAGATGGTTGTGGTTGTTGGAGGTCAATCATCTAAGTTCCAGGACATCACAGTAGGAGTTCCTCAGGGTAGTGTTCTCGCCCAACCATCTTTAGCTGCTTCATCAATGACTTTCCTTCAACCATAAGGTGAGAGGTGGGGATGTTCGCTGATGATTGCACAATGTTCAGGACCATTCGCAACTCCTGAGATACTGAAGCAGTCCGTGTAGAAATGCAGCAAGACCTGGACAATAACATTAACGCGACACAAGTGCCAGGCAATGACCATCTGCAACAAGAGAGAATCTAACCATCTTCCCTTGACATTCAGTGGCATTACGATCGCTGAATCCCCCACTATTAACATCCTATTAACTGAACTGGAGTAGCCATATAAATACCATGGCTACAAGAGCAGGTCAGAGGCTAGGAATTCTGCAGTGGGTAACCCACCTTCCTGACTCCCAAATCCTGTACACCATCTACAAGGCAGGAGTGTGATGGAATACTCTCCACTTACCTGCATGGGTGCAGCTCCAACAACACTCCAGAATCTCAACACTATCCAAGACAAAGCAGCCCACTTGATTGGCACCCCATCCACAAACATTCACTCCCTCCACCACCAGCGCATAGTGGCAGCAGTGTGTACTATGTACAAGATGCACTGCAGCAACGCACCAAGGCTCCTTAGACATCACCTTCTGAACCTGCGACCTCTACCACTTAGAAGGACAAGGGCAGCAGATGCATGGGAACACCACCACCTGCAGGTTCCCCTCCAAGCCACACACCATCCTGACTTGGAACTATATTACTGTCCCTTCATTGTCGCTGGGCCAAAATCCTGGAACTCCCTTCCAGCAGCACTGTAGGTGTATCTACCCCACAGTTCAAGAAGGCAGCTCACCACCACCTTCTCGAGGGCAATTAGGGATGGGCAATAAATGTTGGCCTAGCCAGTGACGCCTACATCCCAGGAATGAATTTTAAAAAATTCCTTTCCTAAAGGACATTAGTGATCCAGTTGGATTTTTATGGCAGACAATCTGGTAGTTTCATGGTCACCATTTCAGAGCAGATTTTAATTCGAGATTTATTAATTAATTGAATTTAAATTCCACCAGCTGCTGTAGTGGGATTCAAACTCGTGACCCCAGAGCATTACCCAGGGCCTCTGGATTATTAGTTCAGTAACATTACCACCACATTACTGTACCCCCTATTTAGTCACTACTTTTAGCTTTGTGTTGTTGGGCTTGGGAGGGTCCACCTAGCCTAAATAATCATTAAAGTGCAAAGCTGGACAGGCTATTCAATCAAAGGGAGATTCTGCAGTGATTGCTGCAGTGATTCTGCTGGAATGTGCACAAGCCATGATTGGGGAGGAGGGTGGAGTACAGGATATGCCTCCTCCTCCCCTCCCCCTGACAACCCATAACCATCAAATTAACTGGCAACATTCATGTTCAAATAACAGTTTGTCTGAGTCCACACATGGAGACTGGTCACTTGGGTGAGGTGTTTCTGGAATGTACCTAGCATGAATTAGTCATAGACCTCTTTGACTTCAAGAGCAGAGAAGAATGGAGACAAAATAAAATAATATATGAGCGTTAAGTAAAACTAGGCAACAGATTATTCAGTGAACAGTTCAATGATACAGATCGTACTGGTCCTAGGATTGATTTTTAGCCACTGCTGAGTTCGCAGCTCACAGTTCAGGTATCAGCAGAGGCTGTTTTATTGTTCACTGGATTAATGAGGGGAAAATCAGCCAGCGTTCACACTGCTGATCGCTTACAAGTGTCCTTTGCTGGGATATAGAACAAAGAACAGTACAGCACAGGAACAGGCCATTCAGCCCTCCAAGCCTGCGCCGATCTTGATGCCTGCCTAAACTAAAAGCTCCTGCACTTCCAGGGTCCGTATCCCTCTATTCCCATCCTATTCATGTATTTGTCAAGATGCCTCTTAAACGTCTCTATGGTACCTGCTTCCACCACCTCCCCCAGCAGCAGGTTCCAGGCACTCTCCACCCTCTGTGTAAAGAACTTGCCTCGCACATCCCCTCTAAACTTTTCCCCTCTCACCTTAAACCTATGTCCCCTAGTAACTGACTCTTCCACCCTGGGATAAAGCTTCTGACTATCCACTTTGTCCATGCCGCTCATAACTTTGTAAACCTCTATCATGTCGCCCCTCCACCTCCGTCGTTCCAGTGAAAACAATCCGAGTTTATCCAACCTCTCCTCATGGCTGATGAGTGAGGACAGGATTGGGCTCTGATGTGATGCTCTCCCTCTGATTGAATAGATTTAGGCTAGGTGGCGGGCATCTGACACCTATGGAACTGCACTCTAGAAAGATTTGCATTATATAGTGCGCTTCATAATCTCAGGATGCCCCATGCACTTAACCTTTGAAGTGTAGTCACTGTTGTAGTGTAGGAAATGTGACAGTCAATTTGCACACAGCAAGGTCCCACAGACAGCACTGTGGTAATGAACCGATAATCTGGTTTTAGTAATATTGGTTGAAGGAGAAATATTGGCGAGGATACCGCAGCTATTCTTCGATCTTTTGCAATCTTTTAAGCCCACCTGAGAGAGCAAATAGGTCCTTAGTTTAATGTCTCACCCGAAAGATGGCATCTCCAACAGTGCAACACTCCCTCAGTCCTCTGCACTAGAGTATCAGTTTAGGATTATGTGCTCAAGTCTCTGGAGTGTGACTTGAGTCCACAAACTTCTGGAGTTGGACAAAGTAACAGACTTTAAAAAAGTCCAAAGGAGAATCATTAACAAGGTTTCTGCTGTACGCTGACAATTGAAAGGTCCTATATATAGGCTGAAAACTCACAAGAGTATCTTTCTGTTCTTTCAGACAAGGGACCACGCAGCTGAAGATTTTTACCTGTGAATATTGCAATAAAGTATTTAAATTTAAGCACTCACTTCAAGCTCACCTCAGAATTCATACCAATGAGAAGCCTTATAAATGTTTGCAGTGTGACTATGCCAGCACCATCAAGGCTAACCTTATCGTTCATATGCGCAAGCACACAGGGGAAAAGTTTAGCTGCGACTACTGTGCCTTCACCTGCCTCAGCAAAGGGCACCTGAAAGTGCACATTGAGCGCGTGCACAAAAAGATCAAGCAACATTGCCGTTTTTGTAAAAAGAAATACTCCGATGTCAAGAACCTGCTCAAGCACATCCAGGAGAGCCATGACATGGATGAGGAGAAAGTCAAAGAGGTCTACGATGAGCTGCGCCTGCTGACGAGGGAGGGCAAGCGGCAGCTGCTGTACGACTGCCACGTGTGTGAACGCAAGTTTAAAAATGAATCAGACCGTGATCGGCACATGCTGGTCCATGGTGATGATCGCCCATTTGCTTGCGAGCTCTGCGATCACGGAGCCACAAAATATCATTCACTGGAGGCGCACGTCCGGAAGCATAAATTTATCTATATTTGTTCCGTGTGCGCAAAGAAGTTTGTCAGCTCGGTCAAGTTAAAGTGTCATGTCAAGGAAGCTCATAGTGACTTAGGGGAGGATTCAGTATTTAATAACTCCATTAATCAGAGCTTCTATCTTCTGGAGTCAGGAGGCGACATTCAACCGGAGGCCTTGGAGGACTCTGCTGATGGTGCGGGCTTCAGTTCCTGTGAGCAAGATGCACATGGGCACCAGATTCTTGTAGAACTTGAAAATGAAGACGCTAACATTCCCGCAGAGAGTATTACTCAACATGAACAGGTCATGCAGGTCCACTCAGAAGTCCTCGACTATCCATCAAATGGTCCTGGGACCATCCAACACGATGCAGTTTCTTTGGATGAAAGCAACATATCTTCAAAAAATGAGCAATTATCTGTGGATGGGTGTCAGGGTGAAATCTTGCCAGCTTTGCCTGTCAGCAGTGACACTGTGATAGATTCTGAAAGCACAGAAACAAACCATCAGTCTAGTTCCACAGACCTGGATGGTGCTGATTCCCTCAAAGAGTATGAATCTTGTGAGGTCCAAAACGAAGACTCATTTGAAATGGTTCAGCTTGATGGTGCTAAAGAATTGTGCAATTCCTCTGCTACACCCTTGACTTTTGAGAAAATTCCGTCAACAACTGAAGCTCAAAAGGATGGCGTGGACCTCGGAGCTTTCCAGCAAGTTCTTGACAGCTTACAGAAGAGACAACTAAATGTCAGTCTTTTTGAGAAGATCAGGAAGGTCTATGGTGATCTGGAATGTGGATATTGTGGTAAGAAATAGTCTAAACCGACATTGTTAAATTTATCAATTTCACATGCCAAAATGAATTTTGATCTTTTGATTTTACAACTGTTGCAAAATCTTCCTTTTTCTGAGGGAGGAAATGTAACCATCTGGACTGTTATATTCTCTACACCTTTCATCCAGTGTACAAATAGACAAAAGAAGTTCTATTTTAGTATGGGGTGAACCTGTGCTGATCAAGGTCTAGGGCTGATTGCACACTGGCTTGAACGTCCTTTTTTGAGTCCCAAAAATGCAAATGGGGGCACAAAATGTCCTCAGTGTTGATTTTGACTTTTGGGCGACCGACCAGAAAAGTGCACTAAAATAAAAGCAAAATACTGCAGATGCTGGAAATCTGAAATAAAGGGTCACTGACCTGAAACGCTAACTCAGCTTCTCTCTCCACAGATGCTGCCAGACCTGCTGAGTATTTCCAGCACTTTTTGTTTTTATTTCAGAAAAGTGCACTGTCTGATTGCCCATAATTGCATGAAGAGGCAGCTGTGGGTGAGGCACCTGTCTCATTAACGTCGGGCTGATAAGTTACGGGCTGACTGATTGAGGCGTCTCAATATTGAGCTGAGCCGAGCCAGCCGCTGGCAAGATGCTTCTCTGGGCCCCACAGAAGTAATTCTAAAGTTACATTGGCTGGATTTCTTCTGCTCCATTGCTTGTATAACTGGTTGGGGGGGGGTTCTAGGATCTCTATTTGCATATTAGAAGGGGCCTAGTGCCTGAAATAGACAGTTGCTTTAGGCATCCAGCATTAGGCCCCTTTCAAAATGTCACCAGCTTTGTTGTCAGTGTTAACGGGGTGGTATGGCTGCTGACCCCATTTTGAGGCTGTTACCATCCCGTTAACATCAGACAACAAGTGAAAATTGACCTCTTTGTTTTGTCCTCACCCACTTAATAATGTGGAGGTATTGGTTATGAAGATTTCCAAAGCATTTTCAGTGGTAACAAATTAAACATTGGCACTCAAATCATGACCTTTCCCTGCCTCTTGATCCATTTTGAATTTTATAAAAAGCTGCAACCCCATCAAGGAGAGGTATTTCAGTGCTAGGTAGATATTTTTCTTTGCCTTTTGCACCCAGTGTCAGCATCAACCACTCTTGACTCAGATGCAGCTCAGGTTAGGTGCAAGCTCCTGATACCCCACCATGGAGGAGCCTTCAAGCTTGCCAACAATCCTTGATTCTTTTCCAGGGATAATCCTAAATTGAAACAAGACAACAATGCTTTGCTTAACAACTGCATACATACCTATAGAGATGCTTTTATTCTTTCATAAGATGTGGGCGTCACTGGCAGGCCAGCATTTGTTGTCCATCCTTAATTGACCATGAACTGAGTGGCTTACATAGAAACATCGAAAATAGGAGCAGGACTTGGCCATTCGGCCCTTCGGGCCTGCTCCACCATTCAAAAAGGACCATGGCTGATCGTCTAATTCACTACCCTGTTCCCGCTTTCTCCCCATATCCCTTGATCCCGTTGGCATTAAGAAATATATCTATCTCCTTCTTGAATATATTTAATGACTTGGCCTCCACTGCCTTCTGTGGTAGAGAATTCCACAGGTTCACCACCTTCTGAGTGAAGAAATCTCTCCTCGTCTCAATTCTAAATGGCATACCCCGTATCCTGAGACTGTGACTCCTGGTTCTGGACTCCCCAGCCATCGGGAATATCATCCCTGCATCTAGTCTGTCTAGTCCTGTTAGGATTTTATAGGTTTCTATGAGAGCCCCTCTCATTCTTCTAAACTCTAGTAAATATAGGCCTAGTCGACCCAATCTCACAGAATCACAGAATAATACAGTGCAGAAGAGGCCCTTCGGCCCATCGAGTCTGCATCAATGCATTAAAGACACCTGACCTGTCCCATTTGCCAGAACTTGGCCCATAGCCTTGAATGTTATGACGTGGCAGGTGCTCATCCAGGTAGTTTTTAAAGGATGTGAGGCAACCCGCCTCTACCACTCTCCCAGGCAGGGCATTCCAGACCGTCACCACACTCTGGGTAAAAAAGTTCTTCCTCAAATCCCCCTTAAACCTCCCGCCCCTCACCTTAAACTTGTGACCCTTCGTAACTGACCTTCAACTAAGGGGAACAGTTGCTCCCTATCCACCCTGTCCATGCCCCTCATAATCTTGTACACCTCGATCAGGTCACCCCTCAGTCTTCTCTGCTCCAGCAAAAACAACCCAAACCTATCCAACCTCTCTTCATAACTTAAATGTTCCATCCCAGGCAACATCCTGGTGAATCGCCTCTGCACCCCCTCCAATGCAATCACATCCTTCCTACAATGTGGCGACCAGAATTGCACACAGTACTCCAGCTGTGGCCTTACCAAAGTTCTATACAACTCCAACATGACCTCCCTGCTTTTGTAATCTATGCCCCGATTGAAAAAGGCAAGTGTCCCATATGCTTTTTTCACCACCCTATTAACCTGCCCTTCTGCCTTCAGAGATCTATGGACAAACACGCCAAGGTCCCTTTGTTCCTCGGAACTTCCCAGTGTCAGGCCATTCATTGAATACTTCCGTGTCACATTACTCCTTCCAAAGCGTATCACCTCACACTTTTCAGCATTAAGTTCCATCTGCTACTTTTCTGCCCATTTGACCATCCCGTCTATATCTTCCTGTAACCTAAGACACTCCACCTCACTGTTAACCACTCGGCCAATCTTTGTGTCATCCGCAAACTTACTGATCCTACCCCCCCACATAGTCATCTATGTCGTTTATATAAATGACAAACAATAGGGGACCCAGCACAGATCCCTGTGGTACGCCACTGGACACTGGCTTCCAGTCACTAAAACAGCCGTCTGACATCACTCTCTGTCTCCTACAGCTAAGCCAATTTTGAATCCACCTTATCAAGTTACCCTGTATCCCTTGTGCATTTGCTTTCTTGATAAGTCTCCCATGTGGGACCTTGTCAAAGGCTTTTCTGAAATCCATGTAAATCTCTCCTCATACGTCAATCCTGCCATCCCAGGAATCCGCCTAGTAAATCT
Source organism: Heterodontus francisci (assembly GCF_036365525.1). NCBI lineage: Eukaryota > Metazoa > Chordata > Chondrichthyes > Heterodontiformes > Heterodontidae > Heterodontus > Heterodontus francisci. The sequence continues at coordinate 47,344,607 of NC_090375.1, forward strand.
TCTTTGCACTCCCTCCATGGCAAGAACATCTTCCTCAGATAAGGATGGCTTGCTAGGCCATTTCAGAGGGCAGTTAAGAGTCAGCCACATTGCTGTGGATCTGGAGTCACATGTAGGCCAGACCAGGTAAGGATGGCAGATTTCCTTCACTAAAGGACATTAGTGAACCAGATGGATTTTTACGACGACCGATGGTACTATCATAGCCCCATTACTGAGACTAGCTTTCAATTCCAGATTTTTATTAATTAGTTGAACTTTTTTTAGTAATTAATTAAATTTAAATTCCACCAACTGCTGTGGTGGCATTTGAACCCATGTCCTGCAGGTCATTACCCTGGACCTCTGGATTACTAATTCAGTGACATCACCACTACACCACCGTCTCTGGATGCTCTGTATTTGAACCCTTGGCTTTACCTAATTGGGAACATTTTAAAAATGTAAGCAGCAGTCTTGACACATTATACTGCATAAGGCAGGAATTTGGACGCAAACTAATTGATGCTTGAACAGCATCCATTTTGATTTGACTCCTTTCCTCACTATTTTCCCTTCCCCTTACAATCTATACATGCTTGCCATCACCTAACCACTGCTTCATGATTTATCTTAACCTTAGTAGTGTGCTGTTCCATGGGCCTTGGACCTTCACTGAGTTTTTATTTAATTTAAAGTAACTATGCAGACTTGTTGGAAAACATTACTGAGGAGAATCACGAATTGTTTTGAATAGTAAGTCTACAAATTATTGTTAGCAACATTAGGGGACAACGACTGACCACATTTGAAAGACGTTCTTCATTCCACTATTTTAACAGAATTATAAACCTGTTTGAAATATATGGGTTACCACCTGTTAAAAATGCTGCTAGAGGAATCTCACATGAACTTGTGATATGACCAATAATTCTATGATTTAGACTTTTATAAAGATAATTTAAATATTGTTCAGTTTACTAGAGTTGCTTTTTTAGTGTGTTGTGCTTGCTAAAGTCTTTCTCCAATGTAGCTGTTCAGGTCAAAACTATTATGAAGTCAGTAATGGCTTTGGGACTCTGGAATCATTGTCAGTGCTTGACTGACAGAAGTGAAATTCATAGAGTCATAGAGAGATACAGCACCGAAACCGGCCCTTCGGCCCAACAAGTCCGCGCCGACCATCAACCACCCATTTATACTAATCCTATGTTAATCCCATTTTCCCTCTCACATCCCCACCTTCCCTCCATTCTCCTACCATCTACCTACACTAGGGGCAATTTTTACAATGGCCAATTTACCTATCAACCTGCAAGTCTTTGGCATGTCTGTGCCGACCATCAACCACCCATTTATACTAATGCTACACTAATCCCATATTCCTACCACATCCCCAACTGTCCCTACATTTCCCTACCACCTACCTACACTAGTGGCAATTTATAATGGCCAATCTACCTACCAACCTGCAAGTCCTTTGGCTTGTGGGAGGAAACCGGAGCACCCGGAGGAAACCCACGCAGACCCAGGGAGAACTTGCAAACTCCACACAGGCAGTACCCAGAATTGAACTCTGGTCGCTGGAGCTGTGAGGCTGCGGTGCTAACCACTGCACCACTGTGCCGCCCAGACTTGCCTGCTCCTCATCTGAACTCAACCATTTTCATCAACCACAAGGGATTTCACTCTCTCAGTATATAGCTGGTGCGTGACCACAGGTAGTGTATCAATCACACAGGTGAAGGCCCAGTTTCCGAGCAGCAGTCATGATTCCTTCATTCTACGGTAGTCCTCTGTTCCACCCCTATTTGAACTACCGCAAAGGTCAAAGGTTGGCTACTGGATGACGAGGGTTTTTTTAAATTCTTTCATGGGATGCGGGCATTGCTGGCAAAGCCCATCTCTAATCGCCCTTGACAACTGAGTGGCTTGCTAGGCCATTTCAAAGGGCAGTTAAGAGTCAGCCACATTAGTGTGGGTCTGGAGTCACATGTAGGCCAGACCAGGTAAGCACAGCAGATTTCCTTCCCTAAAGGGAAGTAGTGAACCAAATGTATTTTTACAACAATCGGCAGTGGTTTCATGGTCACCAATAGACTAGCTTTTTTTTAATTCCAGATTTTATTAATTGAATTCAAATTTCACCATCTGCCGTGGTGGGATTCAAACCCAATTCCCCAGAGCATATGGATTACTAGGCCAGTGACACTATCACTATGCCACCATCTCCCCTATCATGATGTCGATCTTGACTCTGGTCAGGAACCGATGCACAACTGCACAGCAGGTCTACAATGACAGCCATGCTGCCACAAGGAACATTACAGAGCAAACCATCACCATCCTCAAGACAATGCTTCCGCTGCTTTTTTTGAATGTTTTAAAGAAGTAACAAGGACGATAGATGAGGGTAGTGCAGTTGATGTGGTCTGCATGGATTTAGCAAGGCTTTTGACAAGGTCCCACATGGCAGAGTGGTTTAAAAAAATAAAATCCCATGGGATTCAGGGAAATGCAACAAGGTGGTTACAAAATTGACTCAGTGGCAGGAAGCAACGGGTAATTGTTGACTGGTGTTTTTGCGACTGGAGGACTGCTTCCAGTGGCATTCAGCAGGGCTCAGTACTTGGTCCCCTGCTTTTTGTGGTATATATTTTAGACATAATGTAGGGGGCATGATCAAGAACTTTGCAGACGACACAAAGATTGGTTGATCGCGAGGAGGACAGCTGTAGACTGCAGGAAGATATTGATGGTCTGGTCAGATGGGCAGAAAAGTGGCACATGGAATTCAACCCGGAGAAGTGTAAAGTGATGCATTTGGAGAGGTTAAATAAGGCAAAGGAATACATGATTAATGGGAAAATACTAAGAGGTGCAGAGGAAATGAGGAACTTTGGAGTAAATGTCCACAGATCCCTGAAGGTAGCAGGACTGGTCAATAATGTGGTTAAGAAGGCATATGGGATCCTTTCCTTTATTAGCCGAGATATAGAACATAAGAGCAGGGAGCATATGCTGGAACTGTATAAATCATTGGTTAGGCCACAACTTGAGTAGTGTGTGCAGTTCTGGTCACCTCATTACAGAAAGGTTGTAATTGCACTAGAGAGGGTACAGAGGAGATTTACAAGGATGTTGCCAGGACAGTAAAAATGCAGCTATGAGGAAAGATTGGATAGGCTGGGGTTGTTCTCCTTGGAACAGAGAAAGCTGAGGGGAGATCGGATTGAAATGTACAAAATTGTGAGGGGCCTGGATAGAGTGGAGGTGAAAGGTCTATTCACCTTAGCAGAGAGATCAGTGACTAGGGGGCATAGATTTAAAGTGATTGGTAAAAAGATTAGAGGGGAGATAAGGAATTTTTTTTTTACCCAGAGGGTGGTGGGGATCTGGAACTCACTGCCTGAAAGGGTAGTTGAGGCAGAAACGCTCAACTCATTCAAAAGAAGTCTGGATATGCACCTCAAGTGCTGTAATCTGCAGGGCTACAGACCAAATGCTGGAAGTTGGGATTAGAATGGGTGGAATGTTTTTCGGTTTATGGCACAGAAAGAGGCCACTTGGTCCATTGTGTCTGTGCCAGCTTTCTATGATTCTATGCTTGACCCACTGTGGAGGAGCCCATCAGTACTCAGCTGATTGGGTATCAAGATTTGTCGTAGCATGCTGCACAACAATGACTTATGTATTTATAGTGCCTTTAACACAATAAAACATCCCAAGGCGCTATACAGGAGCATTATAAAGCAAAGTGTGACACCAAGCCAAAAGATTGAGTTATTAGGTCAGATGACCAAAAGCTTGGTCAAAGAGTTAGGTTTTGAGGAATGTCTTAAATGAGGTGGAGAGGGTAGGGAGGGTATTCCAGAGCTTGGGGCCTCGGCAACTGAAGGCACAGCCGTCAGTGGTGAAATGGTTATGAAGGAACAGCTCTTGCCACTACCTATCAGGCAAGAAGCTAAGGAGCAGGAGCATGAGGAGGAAGTGGAGAAAGAGGAAGGGAGCCTACAACATAAACAGCCTCTTTCTGCAAAGGCTCCACCTGATCTAATTATTGATGAACTATACTAGTAACTTGACCTACAACTCCATGTTCACAGTTGCACGCTCTTTACTTTTCCTCAATCACTGACCATCATTTCATTCTCTTTTTCTGAAGACAAAAATGAAAACTATCAAAATTAAATTCAAATCTAATTTTATAAATTCACTTACTAAATAAGGCATACAAAATTAAACGAATCATTAAGATCAAGAGGAGATTTAATAGAGGTGTTCAAAATCTTGAGGGGTCTGGACAGAGGAGATGGGGAGAAAGTGTTCCCATTGGCGGAAGGGTCCAGAACCAGAGGACCCCAACTTAAGGTGATTGCCAAAAGAAGCAGTGACGACATGGGGAAAAGCTTTTTTTATGCAGTGATTGGTTAGGATCTGGAATGCACATCCTGAGAGTGTGGTGGATGCAGATTCGATTGAGGCCTTCTAAAGAGAATTGGATTTCTGAAAAGAAAAAATTTGCATGGGCTCGGGGCAAAGGCAGCGAGTGGGACCAAGTGTGTTGCTTTAGCAGAGAGCTGGCAAAGACATGACAGGCCAAATGTATGCCGTAACCATTCTATGATTCTAAGTAGCGCTAAGCACTTGCGATATCAAGTGATAATGCAACCAGCCAGTGCGGGTAGTGCTGGATGCACGTAGCAATCAAGTAAAAGAGCAGGTAGCCTGAATTTAACGAGCTACCTACAATGCAATGAATGGGCACGGGCTAACCACATACCATGATCCTCTCACCCATTTTCTGGGGTTAGCCAGTTTAACCCCCAGAGTGTATTAAAAGAGAAATGCATTGAACTTTGCACAGATTTTTGATTTATAAGATGCTGCAAAGCAGGTTTCTTGACAACACTAAAGCACGTGGTAATAAAAAGAGCATGGCGGCATGGATAAGAAGTTGTTTTAAAAAAAACAGAAAACAGAGCCATGGCTAATTAATTGTGTAAATAAAAGCAAAATACTGCAGATGCTGGAAATCTGAAATAAAAACAAGAATTTAAGGGCGGCGCAGTGGTTAGCACCGCAGCCTCACAGCTCCAGTGACCCGGGTTCAATTCTGGGTACTGCCTGTGTGGAGTTTGCAAGTTCTTCCTGTGTTTGCGTGGGTTTTCTCCGGGTGCTCCGGTTTCCTCCCACATGCCAAAGACTTGCAGGTTGATAGGTAAATTGGCCATTATAAATTGCCCCTAGTATAGGTAGGTGGTAGGAGAATATAGGGACAGGTGGGGATGTGGTAGGAATATGGGATTAGTGTAGGATTAGTATAAATGGGTGGTTTATGGTTGGCACAGACTTGGTGGGCCGAAGGGCCTGTTTCAGTGCTGTATTTCTAAATAAATGCTGGAAATACTCAGCAGGTCTGGCAGCATCTGTGGAGAGAGAAGCAGAGTTAACTTTTCAGGTCAGTGACCCTTCATCAGAACTGGCAAATATTAGAAATGTAATAGGTTTTAAGCAAGTAAAGCGGGGGTGGGGCAAGAGATAACAAAAGAGGTGTTGATAGGACAGAGGGTCACAGAGAATAACTGACCAGAAGGTCATGGAGCAAAGGCAAACGGTATGTTAATGGTGTGCTGAAAGACAAAGCTTTAGTGCAGAGAGGGTGTTAATTGAAAGAAAAATGAACAGCCTGGCCCCAAGCGCAGACATGAAAAAAAAGTGGGTAGGCACAGTAGAAACAAACTAAACAAACTAAAATAAAATAAATTTTAAAAAACTAAAAATAAAAAGAGGGGCCCATCATGCTCCGAAATAATTGAACTCGGTGTTCAGTCCAGCAGGCTGCAGCATGCCTAATCGGTAAATGAGGTGCCGTTCCTCGAGCTTGTGTTGATATTCGTTGGAACACTGCAGCAATCCCAGGACAGAGATGTGGGCAAGAGAGCAGTGGGGTGTGTTGAAATGGCCAGCAACCGGAAGCTCGGGGTCATGCTTACAGACTAAGCGGAGGTGCTCCGCAAAAGCAGTCACCCAATCTGCATTTGGTCTCCCCGGTGTAGAGGAGAACACATTGTGAGCAGCAAGTACAGTATACCAAATTGAAAGAAGTACAAGTTAAATCACTGCATCACCTGAAAGGAGTGTTGGGGGTCTTGGAGAGAGAGGAGGTAAATGGGCAGGTATTACACCTCCTGCAATTGCAGGGAAAGGTGCCCTGGGAAGGGGACGAGGTGGTGGGGGTAATGGAGGAGTGGACCAGGGTGTCGCAGATGGAACGATCCCTTCGGAATGCTGACGGGAGAGGAGGGGAAGATGCGTTTGGTAGTGGCATCGCGCTGGACATGGTGGAAATGGCGCAGGATGATTCTTTGCATTTGGAGGCTGGTGGGATGTAAAGTGAGGACAAATGGAACCCTGTCGCGGTTCTGGGAGGGAGGGGAAGGGGTGAGGGTAGAGGTGCGGGAAATGGGCCCGACATGGTTGAGGGCCCTGTCAACCACAGTGGGGGAGGGGGGGGCGGAATCCTCGGTTGAGGAAAAAGGAAGACATATCGGTAGCGCTGTTGTGGAAGATTGCATCATCACAGCAGATGTGTCTGAGACGGAGAAATTGGGAGAATGGAATGGAGTCCTTACAGGAGGCAGGGTGTGAAGAAATGTAGTCGAGGTAGCTGTGGGAGTCGGTGGGCTTATAATGAATATTAGTAGACAGCCCATCCCCAGAGATGGAGACAGAGAAGTCGAGGAAGGGAAATGTCTGAGATGGACCATGTGAAGGTGAGAGAAGGGTAGAAATTAGAAGCAAAGTTGATAAAGTTTTCCAGTTCCGGGCGGGAGCAGGAAACTGCACCGATACAATCATCAATGTATCAGAAAAAGAGTTGGGGGTGGGTGCCTGAGTAGGACTGGAACAAGGAATGTCCGACATATCCCACAAAAAGACAGGCATAACTAGGACCCATGCGGGTACCCATAGCAACACCTTTTACTTGAAGGAAGTGAGTGGAGTTGAAGGAGAAGTTGTTCAATGTGAGAACAAGTTCAGCCGGGCGGAGGAGGGTGGTGGTGGTGGATGGGGACTGGTTGGGCCTCTGTTCAAGGAAGAAGCGGAGAGTCTCCAAACCATCCTGGTGGGGAATGGAGGTGTAGAGAGACTGGATGTCCATATTGAAGAGGAGGCAGCTGGGGCCAGGAAACTGGAAATTGTCAAAATGACGTAGGGTGTCAGAAGAGTCACGGATGTAGGTGGGAAGAGACTGGACCAGGGTAGAAAAGATAGAGTCGAGATAGGAAGAAATAAGTTCTGTGGGGCTTAAACAATGGGTCTACCAGGACAGTCCTGTTTGTGGATTTTGGGAAGGAGGTAGAAGCTCGGGGTTACGGGACTATGAGGTTGGAAGCTGTAGAGAGAAGATCTCCGGAGGACATGAGGTCAGTGACTGTCCTGTGGACAGTAGCTTGATGTTCGGTAGTGGGGCCATGGTCCAGGGGGAAGTAGGAAGAAGTGTCTGAGAATTCGCGATGAGCCTCTGCAAGGTAGAGGTCGGTACGCCAGACAACAACAGCACCACCCTTATCTGCAGATTTGATGACAATGTTGGGGTTAGACCTGAGAGAACGGAGTGCGGCAAGTTCAGAAGGGGACAGATTAGAGTGAGTGAGGGGAGCAGAGAAATTGACACGGCCAATGTCTCGCCAACAGTTTTCAGTGAAAAGATCGAGAGCTGGTAAGAGGCTAGAGGGAGGGGTCCAGGTCGAGGGAGAATGCTGGAGGTGGGTGAATGGGTCTGCTGGTCTGGGGGAGGACTCCTGGTCAAAGAAGTTTAGTTTGTTTCTACTGTGCCTACCCCACTTTTTCTCATGTTTGTGCTTGGGGCCAGGCTGTTCATTTTTCTGTTAGTTATCACCCTCTCTGCACTAATGCTTTGTCTTTCAGCACACAATTAACATACCGTTTGCCTTTGCTCCATGACCTTCTGGTCAATTATTCTTTGTGACCCTCTGTCCTATTAACACCTCTTTTGTTATCTCTTGCCCCACCCCCACCTTACTTGCTTAAAACCTGTTACATTTCTAATATTTGCCAGTTCTGATGAAGAGTCACTGACCTGAAACGTTAACTCTGCTTCTCTCTCCATAGATGCTGCCAGACCTGCTAATTAATAGTGTGTTGGATTGAAGGCTTGTTAGCAGTATTATTCCTTAGGGGTTAGCATTGGGATGATTGGTCAATATTTGGGCGTGTAGATAGAAGCACAATATCAAAATAAGGAACATGGTTAGGTGAAAATGACTGTGAGCAGCTTGAAGGTATAGACAAGTTAATAAATTATGCAGAGCTATATTGGATGAAATTTAATGTAGAAAAATGTGAGGAAATGTATATTAGCAGGAAGAACAAGGAGACAAACCAAACATTGCATTTTTTTACTTCTTTCATGGGATGTGGGCATTGCTGGCAAGGCCAGCATTTGTTGCTCATCCCTAGTTGCCCTTGAGAAGGTGATGGTGAGCTACCGCCTTGAACCGTTGCAGTTCATCTCGTGTAGGTACACCCACAGTGTCATAAAGGAGGGAGTTCCAGAATTTTGTGAGAGAGTGAAGGAACAGCGATATAGTTCCAAGGCAGGATTGTGCGAGGCTTGGAAGGGGACTTGTAAGTGGTGTTCCATGCATCTGCTGCCCTTGTCCTTCCAGGTGGTAGAGGTCATGAGTTTGGAAGGTGTTGTCGAAGGACGCTTGTTAAGTTGCTGCAATGCATCTGGTAGATGGTACACACAGTGCGTCGGTGCTGGAGGGAGTGAATGTTTAAGGTGGTGGATGGGGTGTGAATCAAGTGGGCTGTTTTGTCCTGGATGGTGTCAAGCTTCGTGAGTGTTGTTGGAGCTGCACCCATTCAGGCAAGTGGAGAGTAATCTATCGCACTCCTCTCCTCCCCCCCCCCCCCCCCCCCCCCGACTCCCCCGCTCCCATCCCAACTTGTGCCTTGTAGATGGTGGACAGAGTTTGGGGAGTCAGGAAGTGGGTTACTCGCTGCAGAATTACAAGCCTCTGACTTCTTTTAGCCATAGTATTTATATGGCTGGTCCTGTTCAGTTTCCAGACTATGGTAGTGGGAGACTCAGTGATGGTAATGCAGTTGAATGGCAAGGGGATATGGTTAGATTCTCTCAGGTTGGAGATGGTCATTGTCTGGCACACCAGGCAGAGTAGAAGAACTAGGCAGGTAGTACAGGAGTCCCCTGGGTCCATCTCCCTCTCTAACAAATTTTGCGCTTTGGTGGGGGAGATAGCTTCTTGGGAATGCAGCAAGAGCCAAGTCTGTGGCACCACCGGTGGCTCAGCTGCTCAGGAGGGGAGAAAAAAGAGCGGGAGAGCTATAGTGATAGGGGATTCTATCGTAAGGGGTACAGATAGGCGTTTCTGTGGTGCAAACATGACTCCAGGCTGGTATGTTGCCTCCCTGGTGCTAGGGTCAAGGATGTCATGGAGCGGATGCAGGACATTCTGAAGAGGGAGGGTGAACAGTCAGAGGTCGTGGTTCACATTGGTACCAGTGACATAGGTAGAAAGAGGGATGAGATCCTGCAACAAGAATTTAGGGAGCTAGATCGCAGATTAAAAAGCAGGTGCTCAAAGGTTGTAATCTCTGGATTACTCCCGGTGCCACGTGCTAGTGAGTATAGGAATAGGAGGATAGAGCAGATGAATGCGTGGCTGGAGAGATGGTGCAGGAGGGAGGGCTATAGTTTCCTGGATCACTGGGTCTGTTTCTGGTGAAGGTGGGACCTGTCCAGGTCAGACAGGTTACACCTGAACTGGAACGGGACCAACATCCTTGCAGGGAGGTTTGCTAGTGTTGTTGGAGGGGTGTTTAAACTAATTTGTCAGGGGGATGGAATACAGAGTGGAGGTACAGTAGGGGGTGATGCACAGCCAAATATAGAAGAGAAACTAAGTCAATCTGGAAGGCAGAGCAAATATAGACCTGTTAAGGCACAAGTGAATAATGCAGGGCTGGATGGCATCTATTTTAATGCAAGGTGGCTTACAAGTAAGGCAGATGAATTGAGGGCATTGATTAACACATGGGAATATGATATTATTGCTATCACAGAGACATGGTTGAGGGAAGGGCAGGACTGGCAGCTCAATATTTCAGGGTATAGAATCTTCAGGCATGACGGGGTGGGGAGGGGGGCGGTGTAAAAGAGGAGGTGGCATTGCACTATTGATCAAGGAGTCAATTACTTCAGTAAGGAGGAATGATATCTTAGAAAGTTCCTCAAATGAGGCCATATAGGTAGAATTTAAAAACAGGCCTCCAAACAGTCAGGGAGAGATAGAGGAGCAGATATATGGGCAAATCTCAAAGAGGTGTAAAATTAATAGGGTAATAATAGTTGGGGATTTCAACTTCCCCAATATTAAATATGATAGTCTTAGTGCAAAAGGCTTAAAGGGGGCAGAATTCTTAAAGTGCATACAGGAGAGCTTTTTGAGCTAGCACGTAGAAGGCCATACAAGAGAAGGGGCGGTACTGGACGTAATCTTAGGGAATGAGGCCGGACAAGTGTTAGAACTGTCAGATGGGGAACATTTCGGGGATAGTGACCATAACTGTAAGATTTAAGTTAGTTATGGAAAAGGACAAAGATGGACAGGAAATAAAGGGACTGAATTGGGGGAAAGCTGATATCAATATGATAAAACAGAATCTGGCCAAAGTGGACTGGGAGAAGCTACATGTAGGAAAGTCTACATCAGACCAGTGGGAGTCTTTCAAAAAGGAAATATTGAGAGTTCAGGGCCAACATGTTCCCATAAAGGTGAAGGGTAGGACCAATAAGTCCAGGGAACCCTGGATCTCAAGGGATACAGAGGATTGGATCAGGAAAAAAAGGAGGCTATGGCAGATTCAGAGGGCTGACAACAGCGGAGGCGCTAGAGGAGTATAGAAGGCGTAGGGGGGGTACTTAAAAAATTAATTAGGAGAGCAAAGGGGAGCATGAAAAAACACTGGCGGGCAAGATAAAGGAAAATCCCAAGGCGTTTTATAAGTATATTAAGGGGAAGAGGATAACCTGGGAAAGAGTAGGGCCCATTAAGGACCAAAGTGGCAATCTGTGTGTGAAGCTGGAGGACGTAGGTGAGGTTTTAAATGTTTACTTTCCATCTGTGTTCACTATGGAGAAGGACAATGTAGGTGTAGAGACAGGGAGGGGGATTGTGATATACTTGAACAAATTAGCATTGAAAGGGAGGAGATATTAGCAGGTTTTTGCGGACTTAAAAGTGGATAAATCGCAAGGCTCAGATGCGATGTATCCCAAGCTGCTATGTGAGGCAAGGGAGGAGATAGCAGGAGCTCTGACAGAAATTTTCAAATCATCTCTGGTCACAGGACAGGTTCCAGAGAACTGGAGGACAGCGAATATGTTACCATTATTCAAGAAGGGTAGTAGGGATAAACCAGGAAATTACAGGCCAGTGAGTCTAACATTAGTGGTAGGGAAACTATTGGAAAAATTTCTGAGTGACAGGATTAATCTCCACTTGGAGAGGCAGGGATTAATCAAGGATACTCAGCATGGCTTTGTCAGGGGGAGATCATGTCTAACAAATTTGATTGAGTTTTTCGAGGAGGTGACTAGGTGTGTAGGTGAGGGTAGAGCAGTTGATGTAGTCTACATGGATTTCAGTAAGGCTTTTGATAAGGTCCTGCATGGGACAAGAAGGTAAGAGCCCATGGGATCCAGGGCAATTTGGCAAATTGGATCCAAAATTGGCTTAGTGACAGAGGGTGATGGTCAAGGGATATTTTTGCGATTGGAAGCCTGTGACCAGTGGTGTACCACAGGCATCGGTGCTGCAACCCTTGCTGTTTGTAGTGTACATTAATGATTTAGACGTGAATATAGGAAGTAAGTTCACAGATGACACAAAAATTGGTGGTGTCGTAAATAGTGAGGAGGAAAGCCTTAGATTACAGGATGATTTAGATGGGCTGGTAAGATGGGCAGAGCAGTGGCAAATGGAATTTAATCCTGAGAAGTGTGAGGTGATGCATTTTGGGAGGATTAACAAGGCAAGGGAATATACAATGGATGGTAGGACCAGAGGAAGTACAGAGGATCAGAAGGACCTTGGTATACTTGTCCATAGATCACTGAAGGCAGCAGCACAGGTAGATAAGGTGGTTAGGAAGGCATATGGGATACTTGCCTTTATTAGCCGAGGCAAGGAATATAAGAGCAGGGAGGTTATGATGGAGCTGTATAAAATGCTAGTTAGGCGACAGCTGGAGTACTGTGTACCGTTCTGCCACCACATTATAGGAAGGCTGTGATTGCACTGGAGAGGGTGCAGAGGAGATTCACCAGGATGTTGCCTAGGCTGGAGTATTTCAGCTATAAAGAGAGACTGGATAGGCTAGGGTTGTTTTCCTTAGAGCAGAGAAGGATGAGGGGGACCTGATTGAGCTGTACAAAATTTTGAGGGGCATAGATAGGAAGTAACTTTTTTCCCTTAGCTGAGGTGTCAATAACCAGGGGGCATCCATTTAAGGTAAGGGGCAGGAGGTTTAGAGGGGATTTGAGGAAAAGCTTTTTCACCCAGAGGGTGATTGGAATCTGGAACACTGCCTCAATGGGTGGTAGAGGCAGGAACCCTCACAACATTTAAGAAGTATTTAGATGAGCACTTGAAACGCCATAGCATACAAGGCTACGGGCCAAGTGCTGGATAATGGGGTTAGAAACATAGAAACGATAGGTGCTTGATAGCCAGCACGGACACGATGGGCCGAAGGGCCTGTTTCTGTGCTGTCTAACTCTATGACTCTAAATGTTACTTGCCACTTATCAGCCCACGCCTGAATGTTCAGGTTTTGCTGCATGTGGACGCAGACTGCTTCTGTATCTGAGGAGTCGTGAATGGTATTGAACACAGTGTAATCATCAGCGAACATCCCCACTTATGACCTTATGATGAAGTAGCTGAAGATGGTTTGGCCTGGGACACTACCCTGAGGAACACCTGCATCAATATCCTTGGGCTTAGATGTTTTGCCTCCAACAACCACAACCATCTTTCTTTGTGCTAGCTATGACTCCAACCAGTGGAGAGGTTCAGTCATGATGAAATTTCAAAAGGATTAGAGGAACAGAGGGAGATATAATGGTTTGGATATACAGATTTTTTTAAAGTGGGAGTAAAAGTTGATTAAACAGTTTTTATATTTTAAAAATTCTTAAGTTTCAGAAATTGGGACATTGGGCTGCATTTGCTGAGCCCACTGGAAATGGGCTAGGATTGTGACAGGAAGCGGGCGGGGGGTGGTGATGCAGATGGACCATCGCCTTTCTGTCGTACCACAATTAAGTTGGGGGCGGGAAAGGCTGAAGACAGCCTTCCATCCAGAGGCCAATTGAAGCCCTTAAGTGGCAGTTATTAGCTACTTTACGGCCTCTTCCCGCTACCACTGAAATCATGCCAGCAGCGGGGGAGGGGGGGTCCTTCCCCACACGGGGAGGTTGCCCAGTGAAATAGATGATCTCCTACGGGCTTAGGTGGCGGGCTTCCTCCGTGGGAAATCTGAGGCCCACCGAGGGTCCTAGCAGCAAAGGCCACCTCTCAGTTACACTAACCCCCCCCCACCTTGGCCCTCATCACCCCTCACCCCTCTCCACATCTACAGGGCCTGCAGGACTGGCCCCGGCTATCCCGGCTCACTTACCTCTTGTCCTGGTCTCCAGTGCTGGGCCTGCTCCCAGGCCTCCTGTAGAACCGGCAATGGCCACCACGCCCAGTGACACCACCGATACTACTGAACTGGTAGCCCTCTAATTGGCCGGTAGCTCTTAGAGGCAGGATCCCCATCCTTAAAGGGACAGGGATCCTGGCGCCTGGCACTTAAGTGCCTGAGCGCTTTTGAGTCACACTGGAGGGGGCTCCGAAAGGCCGAGGCAGGATTCCCTTCGCCTTTTTGGCCCGGCGCTTCAGCCCTGCTGGTGCGACTAAATTCAGGCAATAGAATGCAAAGGTAAAGAGAGTGAGGAGTGCAGCCATAGCCAAGTCCATGGCAGCACAGGTGGTCAGCTGTACAGGATGGACAAGGAAGATTGGAGGAGTGATAGTGATAGGGGAATTGTCAGGCGCTTCTGTGCCGCAGATGTGAATCTAGGTTCGGGTGTTGCCTCCTTGGTGCCAGCGTCAAGGATGTCACTGAGTTGCTCCAGAGCCCCCTGAGGAGGGAGGGTGAACAGCCAGCAGTCATGGTCTCCTTTGGTGCTGTATCATTTCTGTGAAGTTCTTCAATGCTAAGTATATAACTATTAAAAGTGCCAGAATAAAATTAATTTCATCAGATTTTCTGTTTAGGAAAATCCCAATTAGTTTCTGGGACTTAAGAAAAAAAAGAGATCCAGTAATAGAGTCCTTATTATGCCTCTACTGGTAATGGCGGCAAGTCCACATTTCCTTCCCACCAATTAACTTATTCATTGCTCGTCCACTTCAGGGTCAACCACATTGAAGGACGTATCATTTGGGATTTATGTTTTATTCTGGTGACCAGAGTTATTGAATTCACTTTCAGAATTTGCCATGCCAGGATTTGAACCTCTAGATAGTCCAGTACCACTACCCTACGACATCATAATAGCACATTACATCAGGCATGTGATATCCTGGATACCATAACAAACAAGACAACCTCAACGAGATTACAGCAAGTCATTTATAGATTATTTATAAAGGAACTCTGCCCTGTTCTTCTTACAGAAGGAGGGAGAAAGAAAGAATGAGAAAAAGTCTGAGACTTAGAGATACAGCAATCACAATAAGAGAAAGAGAATGAGAACCTGAGAGAAATGGAGATACAAAGAGTAGAAGACAAACGAAGAAAGAATTAGTAGGAGAAAGGCAGAAATACAATTACAAGGAACAGAAAGACTTTTTTGTTTGCTTTTGACTGTGAACAACAGAAGTTCAACTAGTTTCTGAGATATGGTCAGTCGACATCTGAAGAGAAAATACAATGTTTTGGATGGAAACCGACATCAAAACTGGAAGAAGGAAAACAAGAGAGCCCCATAATATTCACCAAAATTCTTACCACTGCTCCCTACCAGGCACCATTGCACATATTCTCACAACCTCCATTATCATTGGTTCAATCAACCTCATAACTGCTCTGGGTCTCCACTTCACATCATCCTTTGTCTCATCTGTAACTTTTGTAAGTTACTTACCTGCTTCATTTCATTTATCAAGTACTGCAAGATTACATGACTTGGGTGTAAGTTAATCCTGTTCCTCTTTATTACTTTTCTGGCACCAGTACTCTACGGACATGTTTGCTGGTTTTCACCTCTATCTGCAACCTTCTCTTTCTGAATCAAACAATCTATCCTCAGTTTCAACATCATACCCCTCCACCCTAACCTCAAAAATTTCCAAGCTTGACATAATGCTGAAGTCTTCCTTTTGTCTCCATGCTTTTCTCTTTACTGAGGTGATTCTCATTCCTTCTTGGACTTAGCCGAATTAGCCCTTATGTTTCTCTACTGTCCTTTGGATACTGTTGTATTACTCGGTATGGTCATCAAAGTTTAAAGATTAGGGTAGCACTCTTGTTGTGTGAAACAAGGATCTCTTAATGGCTGAGGCCAAATGGCAAGGATCATATGCCTTTACTTTTCCCAAGATACAGTTGGACATCGGATCAAAACCGTCCATCCACACAATAAAGTCCCAAATGCTCTTTTACGTAGGAACAGGAGTAGGCCATTCAGTCCCTTGAACCTGTTCTGCCTTTTCATGTGAGACAACAATTTGCATGAACTTTCTCCGATCTAATATATTGAGGTTATTACTCAAGCATGAGACCAAAGACAGATTGAGTGCCTCTTTGTTTGGTCTGCAAGCATTATCCTAACCTGCCAGTGATTTACCACTTTAACTCTCCCCAGTCTCCTACTGTTTTTGGACCCCTCTACTGCTCCAACCAACCTAATTTTTAGACCTGTAACTTTGGAATGTCCAAACTAAGGCTCCTGAATCCTAGCAATCTGGCCTGTAAACCCACACAACTCAATCCTATTTGCTCTTATAATTTGTATCTGTTGTATTTTAATTTCAGTGAGGTTGGGGTTGGCAAGTGCCGTTTTTAGTGCTGTTGTCTCATTGGTGAATAAATTCCAAGCAGGAACACCCAAGATGTCAGGTCGCAGCACCTTGAAATATATGCAAATTAATGGCAATATAGATTTAAATTTTAAACTTTAGGAAAAGAGAAATGCAAGGCTGTTCATTCAGTTTTTGTCTTTCTCGCCTTCACTTCCCAGGGTCCTAATGTAGCCTCAAACTATGCAACAGCATACTTTGCAAATACATATATGCATTCAC
Organism: Heterodontus francisci; assembly: GCF_036365525.1. NCBI lineage: Eukaryota > Metazoa > Chordata > Chondrichthyes > Heterodontiformes > Heterodontidae > Heterodontus > Heterodontus francisci. The sequence goes on from NC_090375.1 coordinate 47,360,995, forward strand.
GGGGCATTAGCCATCACTTTTATTCATTTTGCAGTTTTGTGCAAGCCAAAGCAGCCAGTGCGGAACCATTTAAAAACAATTGTCTGGTACCTCCTTCAATGCTACTTTGTTTGCAAACCTGAGGAGTTAGATTTGTAGCAGTGAACTCATGCCATTGGATTATGAAGCTCAGTATGGTTTAACTGGAGCCCAATATCATTGGACAATCAAAGCTAAACTGGGATAGTCTGTGTTTCTTCCATGATCTTTAGGGATGTTCCCTGTTTGATCTTGGCTGGCTGTACTCCAATTTGAATGCCCAACCTACATTGCTAGGGTCATAAAACTGACTGATATGCACATTTCTATGCAACAGGGGTAAGAGAAATTATTTAAACCAACCTTCTAAGAAATGTATAATTTCCATTTTGACCATCAGGTGGCACCATTATAGCATGTTCAACTCCCCAACATTTCTTTTTGGCTGTGTTTGCTGACAATGCAACCACTAGGTGGCGCTGCACTGGCACATGTGCAAATGCAACCTGTGCCTCTAAAACGTCACAGTCTGTGACGTTCAGGCAGCTGCAAATACTAACGATGGCACCGCTTAAATAATCACACAAAGGCAACGTAAACACATGGCAGCACACGATGGCCGGACAGAGTGAGCGGGGGCAGTTGGGGGAAGGAGGACAGCACACCCGCCGCCACCAAGGTCTTTGGCCACTCTCTCCCTGCTTCCACCCCAGCCCCGGTCTCTCCCCGCTTCCGCACCCAGCTACCCCGTGTTATGTGATGACGTTATCTGTGCATGCGCCAACCAGTCCTGGCAATGCAGAATGCAGCGCATGCGCAGAGAGCAGGAGCACGTTTGCGCATGTCCGCATCTTAGCGCAGTCTGATGACATCAGCGGCTGGCTGCGTTGTCAATAAGCACTTTGTTCCTTTTTACATTTCTGTGCCTAACTTTGTCTTATTCTACTCCACCCACATGATTTTTTTATTGTCAGAATTAACAAAATTGCAATAGGATAACAATTTGTCTTTGTAAAACAATTTGATATCTGATGATGACAGATTTTTCACAAGCAAAGATCATGGGAACGCTTGTTTCTGTGGTAGTTAGTATGATTATTGGTGACTGAAGAGGCTATTTCTTGATCTATCTTTGATGTCTAGTTCATTTTTTACAACCATCATAGCTCGTGGGATTTCATGTCAGGTGGCCCTATTTTAGTGAAGACAAAAGCAGCAGTAGCAAATAAACTGGCCACCATTAACATTGCTTAATTAAAAATATTTGTGAGATTTGTAGCGAGGTATGAAGGTACAGGGCATGCAGTGCCACAGAATGCCAGTATTTGGAAACAAGCTCACAGTTGCCCATGAGGTGGAACTTCTTCACTCAGAGGCTGATGAATCTTTGGAATTCTCTGTCCCAGAGGGTGTTGGAAGCTCAGTCACCGAGTAAGCTCAAGACAGATATCAATAGATTTCTAGTTGCTAATGACATCAAGGATTATGGGGACTGTGCAGAAATATGGCGTTGAGGTAGACAAGCAGCCATGATCTAGAATGGCGGAGCAGGCTCGAAGGGCTGAATGGCTTACTCTTGCTCCTAATTCATATTTAGGGTACTTTACTACTCCTCTTGGAGTTCCATTGTCACACATGAGATAAGGTGGCAAATGGCCTCTTTCAGCATTTCCCAACCCCCCCTGCCCCCTGGCCTCCATCAATCGACCAGCCTGATCGCAGTCTTACCATTCTAGATAGACCATCAACCGAGACCTTATTTTCCCACAGAAATGGGATTAAATCAGAAGAGAGTGTCTCCTTCTGTTACTCCTGTGCTGCTCCCTGCAGCAAATTTCAGAGTGGCTAGCAATTATATCCCTTCTGTAATGAGGTGACCAGAACCGCACACACTACTCAAGTTGTGGCCTGACCAATAGTTTATACAGTTCCAGCATAACCTCCCAGCTCTTGTATTCCATACCTCGGCTAATAAAGGAAAGCATTCCATATATCTTCTTAACCACTTTATTGACAAGTGCTGCTACCTTCAGGGATCTGTAGACGTTCACTCCAAGGTTCCTCACTTCCTCTACACCTCTCAGTATTCCCCCATTAATCGTGCATCCCTTTGCCTTGTTTGACCTCCCCAAATGCATCACCTCACACTTCTCCAGGTTGAATTCCATTTGCCACTTTCTTGCCCACCTGACCAGTCCATTGATATCTTCCAGTAGCCTACAGTATCCTTCTCACTCTTAACCACACAGGTAATCTTTGTGTTGTCCGCAGACTTCTTGATCATGCCCCGCATTTATGTCCAAATTGTTAATAAATACCACAAAAAGCAGGGGACCCAGTACTGAGCCCTGCGGAACACCACTGGAAACAGCCCTTTAGTCGCAAAAACACCTGTCAACAATTACCCTTTTTTTCCCGCTACTGAGCCAATTTTGAATCCACCTTGCTACATTTCCTTGGATCCCATGGGCTTTTTTTTAACTACTATGCCATGTGGGATCTTGTCAAAAGCCTTGCTAAAATTAGAGGCAAAGACAGGAGAAATTATGCAGAATGAGGAAATAGCAGAGGCATTGAACAAATATTTTATGTCTTGTCTTCACAGTAGAAGATGCAAGTTTCATACCTAGGGGCTAAAAAGTGAGGAAATTAAGGAAATCAATATCAGCAGAGAAAAAGCATTGGAAAAACTTAAGGGACTAAAATCCGACAAACCCTGGGACCTGATGGCCTACACCCTAGGTTTCTAAAAGAGATAGCTGCAGAGATAGTGGATACACTAGCTATGATTTTCCAAAATTCCTTAGATTTGGGAATGGTCCCATCAGATTGGAAGTTGGCAAGAAAGGAGGGAGAGAGAAAACGGGGAACTATAGTCCAGTTAGCCTAACATCAGTTGTTGGGAAAATTCTGGACTCTATTATTAAGGAAGTCGTCACAATGCACTTAGAAAAGCACGGTATGATTAGAACAAGTCAACATCTGTTTGACAAATTTATAGAGTTTTTTGAGGATGTAACTAGTAGGGTAAATAAAGGAGAACCAATGGATGTAGTATACCTGGATTTCCAAAAGGCATTCGATAAGATGCCACACAAAAGGTTAATAAGCAAGATAAGGGCTCGTGTTGTTGGGGGTAAGATGTTAGCATGGATAGAGGATTGGTTAATGGACAGGAAGCAGAGAGTGGGCATAAATGGGGCATTTTCAAGTTGGCAGGCAGTGAATAGTGGAGTGCTGCAAGGATCAGTGCTGGGGCCTCAGCTATTTACTGTCTATATCAACGACTTAGATGAAGAGACAGAACGTAATGTATCTAAGTTTGCTGATGATACAAAGGTAGGTGGAAAGGTAAGCCTAGAGGCTGCAAAGAGATATAGACAGGTTAAGTGAGTGAGCCACAAGATGGCAGATGTAGGGAAGTGTGAAGTTATGCATTTTGGTATAAGAATAGAAAAGCAGAATATTTTTGAAAAGGTGTGTAACTTTTAAGTGTTGATGTTCAAATAGACTTGGGTGTGCTTGTACAAGAAGTGCAGAAAGTTAGCATACAGGTACAGCAAGCAATTAGGAAGGCAAATGATATGATGGCCTTGAATGCAAGGTGATTGGAGTACAGGAATAAAGAAATCTGCTACAGTTGTACAGGGTTTTGGTGAGACCATATCTGGAGTACTGTGTGCTGTTTTGGTCTCCACATTTAAGACAGGATATACTTGCATTGGAGGTGGTACACCAACGGTTCACTAAATTGGTCTGCGGGATGAGGGAATTGTCCTATGATGAGAGGCTGAGTAAATTGGGCCTAAATTCTCTGGAGTTTAGAAGAATGAGAGACGATCTCATTGAAACATATAAGATTCTGAAGGGGCTGGATAGGATAGACATTGAGAGATTGTTTCCACTGGTTGGAGAATCTAAAACACGGGGGCGGAGTCTCAGGATAAGGGGCCAATCATTTAAGATTGAGATGAGGAGAAATTACTTTATTCAAAGGGTTGTGAATCTTTGGAATTCTCACCGCAGAGGGTTGTGAATGCTCCATTGTTGAATACATTTAAGGCTGGGATAGATAGATTATTGGTCTCTCAGTGAATCAAGGGATATGGCGAACAGGCAGGAAAATTGAAGCCTAAGATCAGCCATGATCGTATTGAATGGCAGAGCAGGCTTGATGGGCCATATGGTCTACTGCTGCTCCTATTTCTTGTATTCTTCACTGAGTGCGATTTGAACAGAGTGCTGGGGGTTGGGTGAGTTGAGGGAATCTTACTATCTATCTAAAAATCTAATTTTGTTTGTATTTAACATTTAACTGACAGTTACTGTTTAATTTCTACATTTCATCCAGATGCCTAAGCAGGCATATCAATATACAATGTAATATACTGTATTCACTGCTCACATTGGGGAGACCACCTCTGCTCAGTCCGCAAGAAGGACCCCGAGCTTCCGGTTGCTTGCCATTTCAACACTCCCCCCTGCTCTCATGCTCACATCTCTGCCCTGGGATTGCTGCAGTTATCCAGTGAACATCAACGCAAGCTCGAGGAACAGCATCTCATTTACCGATTAGGCACACTACAGCCTGCCGGACTGAACATTGAGTTCAGTAATTTCAGAGCATGACGGGCCCCCCATTTTACTTCTATTTTTAGTTATTTTTTTCTTTTTCCTTTTTAAAATTTTCTTTTGTGTTTATTTTATTTGATCTTAGTTTATTCAGTTTGCTTACCCATTGTTTTTTCTCATGTTTGTACTTGCGGCTGTTCAATCTTCAGTCCGTTAGCACCCTATCTGTTCTAATGCTTTGTCTTTCAACACACCATTAACATATTGTTTGTCTTTGCTCCACGACCTTTTGGTCAGCTATTCTGTGACCTTGTCCTATCTACACCTTCTCCTTTGTTACCTCTTGCCCCACCCCCACTTTACTTGCTTATAACCTTTTACATTTCTAATATTTGCCAGTTCTGAAGAAGGGTCACTGACCTGAAACATTAACTCTGCTTCTTTCTCCACAGATGCTGCCAGACCTGCTGAATATTTCCAGCATTTCTTGTTTTTATATCAATATACAAGCTATCCACTGAGGAGCAGCTGTAGTTAGTTAATTAAGGAAACTAGCTTGAACTGTTTTTTCTGTACCTGGGTCTCAGCTAATCTCTTTCGTTTCAGAACATATAAATACAGACATCTGTATGACTTGAACAGAGTGCTGGGAGTTCAGTGTGTTGAGGGAGTTGGGTGAGGAAGAGAAGGAGGTGCCATCCTTAATGTGTTTTAATTAACTACTTAATTATTTCATTCAATTACATATGTTCCTTTTTTATTTATTTTATTAACCTTACCACCAGATCCTGTACTATTTTAAACCTTAGGAGTAGAATAGACCTTAACCACTTACCAGATACTCACCAAACAGCTAGCTTCTTCCCTTGTAGTAGAGTAAGAACCAAATCCTGTCGGGTGAAGAAAGTTAGAAATTATGCAAAAATGGGTGGCAGGTCAGAAGATCGGACAGAATACAAAAAACAGCAACAAATGACAAAAAGATTGATAAGGAGGGAAAAATTAGAGTACGAGAGAAAACTAGCTAGAAATATTAAATCAGATAGTAAGAGTTTCTATAGGTATTTAAAAAAGAAAAGAGTTAACAAAGTTAGCGTAGGTCCTATAGAAAGTGAGTCTGATGAATTATTAATGGAAAATAAGGAGATGGCAGATGAATTGAACATATATCAGTCTTCATGAGGATACAAGTAACATCCCAGAAATAACTGTAAATAAGGAAATGGAGGGGAGGGAGGAATTCAAGAAAATTACAATCACCAGGGAAGTGGTACTGAGCAAATTGTTGGAGCTGTAGGCTGACAAGTCCCCGTTCATCCTAGGGTCCTAAAAGAAGTGGCTAGTGAGATAGTTGATGTGTTGGTTTTAATTTTCCAAAATTCCCAAGATTCGGGGCAGGTTCCATTAGATTGGAAAATAGTCAATGCGACTCCTTTATTCAAAAAGGGAGGGAGCCAGAAAACAGGAAACAACAGGCCTTAACATCTGTCAGGGGGAAAATGAAAGACGTTGTAGCAGGGCACTTAGAAAAATTCAAGGTAATCATGTGGGAAAATGTGAAATTGTCCATTTTGGCAGGAAGAATAAAAAAGAAGCCAATTATCTAAATGGTGAGAGATTGCAGAGCTCTGAGATGCAGAGGGATCTGGGTGCCCTAGTGCATGAATTGCAAAAGACTAGTATGCAGGTACAGCAAGTAATTAGGAAAACTAGTAGAATGTTATTGTTTATTGTGAGGAGAATTGAATAAAAACGTAGGAAGGTTATGTTTCAATTATACAGGGCATTGGTGAGACCACATCTGGAGTACTGTGTACAGTATTGGTCTCCTTATTTAAGGAAGGATGTAAATGCATTGGAAGCAGCTCAGAGAAGGTTTACTAGACTTAGGTGGGTGGGTTGTCTTATGAGCAAAGATTAGATAGGCTAGGCTTGTATCTGTTGGAGTTCAGAAGAGTCAGAGGCGACTTGATTGAAACATGTAAGATCCTGAGGGATCTTGACAGGGTGGATGTGGAAAGGATGTTTCCTCTTGTGGGAGAATCTAGAACTAGGGGTCACTGTTTAAAAATAAGGGGTCGCCCATTTAATACAGAGATGAGAATTTTTTTTCTCTTGAGTGTTGTGAGTCTTTGGAACTCTTTTCCTCAAGAGGCAGTGGAAGCAGAGTCTTTAAATATTTTTAAGGCAGTGGTAGATAGATTCTTAATAAGTAAGGCGGTGAAAGGTTATCGGGGTTAGGTGGGAATGTGGCGTTGAGGTTACAATCAGATCAGCCATGAGCGGGGCTGAGGGGCCTACTCCGCCTAATTCGTATGTTCTTATGTTCAATTGACTGGTCAAGTGAGCAGAAAAGTAGCAAATGGAATTCAATCCAGAGAAGTGTGAGGGGGCAAACAAGGCAAGGGAATATCCAAATAGGATACTGAGAAGTGTAGAGAAACAGAAGGACTTTGGAGTACATGTCTGCAGATTCCTTGAAGGTACCAGGACAGGTGAGGTGATTAAGAAGGCATAAGGGATGCTTTCATTTATTAGCTGAGGCAGAAAATAGAAGAGTAGGGAGTTCCTGCCACAACTGTATAAAGCACTTGTTAGGCTGCAGCTTGAGTACTGTGTACAGTTCTGCTCACCACATTACAGGAAGGATGTGATCGCACTAGAGAGGGTACAGACGATGTTGCCAGGACTAGAGAATTTTAGCTATGAGGACAGGTTGGATAGGCTGGGGTGGTTTTCTTTTGGAGCACGTGAAGCTTAGGGGAAATTTAATTGTGGTGTATGAAATTATGAGGGGCCTGGATAGGAAGAACATATTTCCCTTTGCAGGGAGATCAATAACCAGGGGCCATAGATTTAAAGTAATTGGTAGAAGAAGTAGAGGGGAGTTGAGAAACTTTTTCACACAGAGGGTGTTGGGGGTCTCAAGCTCACGACTTGAAAGGCTGGTAGAAGCAGCAATTCACATTGCTTTTAAAAGTGCAGTAATCTACAAGGCTATGGACAAAGAGCTGGAAAGTGAATAGCAATTTTTTTAACTGCTACCTGAATGGTCCCCTTCTTTGCTGTACATTTTTATTATTCATCTGTGATGCAGAACATGGCTGCAGGATCAGACTGAACTAAGCCTACAATCTTCACTTTGTCTCTGTTTGCACTTTGTGCTTTCTCCCATCCTCCTATTCTTTCCTTTATTCTTTCCTCTCTCTTGAGAGCATTACCTTTTGCTGGGGCATGAGTTTTGCAGGCATTTAAAGCTTTCTAGGAAATTGCATAGCAATTGAGAGTAGGATGCATGGCTGATTTTTCTTTTCTCTTTTCCTAGCCTGTATTCTTCCGTCAATTGTAGTGTCATGCATGCTGCCGAGGTTGCGATCAGTTAACAGTGCATGCGGGACATCAAAACTGGAAACATCCTGTGCGACTCAGTACCACTTATTAGTTAACTGAGCAAAAATTTACAGTAGCAGAGATATTTGGTATTGCATAAGTAAACATAAAAGTTACAGCATAAAAAGAGTCATTTGGCCCAACCAGTCTATGTTGATATTTACCCTCCGTGCGAGCAAACAGTCAAATCACATGTACCTTCCCTAATCCTGTATCACTTTCCTTCATGTACCTATCCAGTCTAATCTTGAATATTGACATAATTTATCCCACAACCAGCAACCCTGGAAGTGAATCACTGCACAACACAAGTAATACTTTACTGTACATAAATTTGAGATGTTCAATTAAAAAGTCAGTTCATCTCCCAACTTTTTTTTCACTGATATTTCTTGAAATATTAATTTCCTGCCATCTCCCTATCCCAAGGAATTCATGAAAAATGTATGAGCCAGTTGCTCATCGAGATTTCTTTTATAGGATATACTGATATGTGCCACTTATACTTATACAGCTTATACTGATCTGTACCACAGTCCCATTTACCCTCCTTAACTGTGTTGAAAGAAAGGAAAAAGTAACACAGTATGAGCATAGAACATGGAGCAGTACAGCACAGTACAGGCCCTTCTGCCCATGATGTTGTGCCGAACCTTTAACCTACTCTAAGATCAAGCTACGTACCTACCCTTCATGCTACTATCATCCATGTACCTATCCAAGAGTCGCTTAAATGTCCCTAATGTATCTGCTTCTACTACCACCGCTGGCAGCGCATTCCATGCACCCACCACTCTCTGTGTAAAGAACCTACCTCTGACGTCTCCCCGAAACCTTCCTCCAATCACCTTAAAATTATGCCCCCTGGTGATAGCCCTTTCCGCCCTGGGAAAAAGTCCCTGGCTATCCACTCTATCTATGCCTCTCATCATCTTGTACCCCTCTATCAAGTCACCTCTCATCCTTCTTCGCTCCAATGAGAAAAGCCCTAGCTCCCTCAACCTTTCTTCGTAAGACATGCCCTCCAGTCCAGGCAGCATCCTGGTAAATCTCCTCTGCACCCTCTCTAAAGCTTCCACATCCTTCCTATAATGAGGCGACCAGAACTGAACACAATATTCCAAGTGTGGTCGAACCAGGGCCTTATAGAGCTGCAGCATAACCTCGCGGCTCTTAAACTCAATCCCCCTGTTAATGAAAGTCAGCAAACCATATGCCTTCTTAACAACCCTATCAACTTGGGTGGCAACTTTGAGCGATCTATGGACATGGACACCAAGATCCCTCTGTTCCTCCACACTACCAAGAATCCTGTATGTTATGTATTTGCAACAATAACAGAACCAACAGTAATTCTATTCTTGCATTAGTAGGGATGAGGAAATAGAGATAAACACTGCCCGCTTTTTAACTGGTAGTAGTAATTTTTAAATATTTTTTTAATGTCAGCTCTGGCTCAGTTGATAGCAAATTCACCTCTGAGTCAGAAGGTTGTGGGTTCAAATCCCATTCAAGAAATCAAAGCACAAAATCTAGGCTTATACTGTCAGTTGCTGTCTTTTGGATGATATGGGGAACTGAGGCCTTCTCAGGTGGACAAAAAAGATCCCATGGCGCTATTTTGAAGAAGAGCGGGGGAGTGCTCACTGATGTCCTGGCCAATATTTATCCCTTAACTAACATCACTAAAGACAGATTATTTGGTCATTATCTTGTTGCTGTTTGTGGGACCTTGCTGTGTGGAAGTGGGCTGCAGCAGTTTTTACATTACAATAGTTCAAAAGTAATTCATTAGTGTAACACTCTTTGGGGTGACCTGAAATTGTGAAAGCAAAATCTTTCTTTATATATAACAAAAATAAAACATCACAAATTTCACTATTTGTGACAAGAGCCCTCCTCTGTTGGCTTGATTACCATATACTTAGAAAGCTAGCAGTGAATTACTTAAAATGGTTACTGAAAAGAATGAATGACTGAAGAATATGAGCACTTTAAACTGATGCTTTTGAAATTACTACGTGCTTGTCTCTTGCAGTCTCCCATTTTACAAACATGATGCAGGTTCCCTCACGACTGAGAAAATTGGCCAGTGTTTTCGTCCTAATTATTTATTTTACAGTGCTGTTTCCATCCCCCTCAACCTTACCCTTCCCTTCCTTCCCCCGCCTCCTGTCTTTCCCCTCTTCCCATCCCGCTCCTTATTAAAGGAAAATTATACTGGTACCAAGTCCACTATGACATGCACATTCGGACGCACACCCGGGAGCATCTGTATTACTGCTCACAGTGCAGCTACTCCTCCATTACCAAGAACTGCCTAAAACGCCATGTCGTGCAGAAGCACAGCAACATCCAGCTGAGATGCTCATCTGAGGGATGCGGTTACACGACTGCGGACAAGTACAAGCTGCAGGCACACCAGAAGAATCACGGTGAGCTGGTAAGTTCCTCACCCCCGATATGATTCTCCATGCCTAAAGGTGACACAGCCAAGGAGTGCTACTTCCAAAATATATTGTCTCCAGGGATTTGCAACAGGCAGCCAGGTTGTTTTCAACTCTTGAGTGGGCTGTATGGAAATTTTACAGTTTAAATCAGCCATTCAACGAAACAATTTTTTCTCAACTCCAGTTACATGTGTGTCTCACAATGTGGAGATATTAAACTTTATAGAAGTGTCAGACTTGGCTTAGTAGTAGCAGCTGTATTGTTTCTGAGGTAGAAGGTTGTGGGTTCAAGCCCCACTCCAGGACTTGAGCATATAATTTAGGCTGACAGTGCAGTGTGGTACTGAGTAAATGCTGAATTGGCAGATGTGCAGTCTTTTGGATGAAGTAAAACAAAGCTGAGTATTTCCAGCACTTTGATTTTACATTCGAAAGGAGATATTGGTTTAGGAAAGAGTGCCGCACAGATTCACCAGAATATTACCAGAGCTCCTATCATTAGATTATGAGGAGAGATTACGTAAACAATACATGAGCACATAATTTAGGCTGACAATGCAGTGTGGTACTGAGTGAATGCTGAGTTGGCAGATGTGCAGTCTTGGATGAAGTAAAACAAAGCTGAATACTTCCAGCACTTTGATTTTACCTTACAACAATACTGTTGAGGTGGACGTAAAAGCTTCCACGGCACTATTCGAAGAGGAGTTCTTCCTGGTGTCATGACTAACATTTAACATTGATGCATTTGTCTATGCAACAATAATTACAATGCCTAAAGAGTGATTTGTTGGTTGTGCAAGACTGTAGAATGTCTTGAGGATATAAAAGGCAACAAACAAATGCAAGTTTTTTTCTTTACTTAGTTTTCAGCAGCAGCAAAATGCCACTTAGAATGCAGTCATGCCATCACCAATCCTAGCCCCTGACTATACAGGTTGGACTTGGGCAAAGGGGGAATTGAACACTCAGGCTAGTTGGTCTGATGATCTCTGCATCAGGAAATGCTGTCTTTGTAATTTAAGTTCTTGGTACCTAGAATTATCTTCATTGATACTATCCTTTCTGTCATTGAATTCTCTCAGAGCTACACATAATACTCTGAACTTTTAGAGCAAAAATACAATCATAGCTAATTCATGTGCCGCTGTGTTTGAGGGTACAATTCCCACTCCACCGCGAAGCAAAACTAATGATATAACTGGCTCTAATTTGTCAGACTGCTTGTCCAACCCCAGTACTCGAGCAGAAATTTCCTCCAACTAGCCATTTTCAATCCCCACCACAAACACTGTTCCCTAGCCACAGTCTCCATCCCTCTCCCTGGCAACTGTCTGAGGTTAAACCAGACTACTCACAACCTTGGTGTCATATTAGACGCTAAGATGAGCTTCCAACCACATATCTGCTCCATCGGCCTTCCTTGGTTCCATGTCCTATTTATACCTTGATCTGGCAAAAATCCGTCAATCTCTGAAATAAAATTATTCATTGCCCTATCATCGACTGTTTTTTTGTGTGAGAGATCCACACTTCCACTACCCTTTGCATGAAGAAGTGTTTCCTAACTTCTCTCCTCAGTGGCCCAGCTCTTATTTTAATGTTATGTTCCCTAGTCCTAGACAGCCTTACCAGCGGAAAAAGTTTCTCCTACAGCAGGAGACTTGGGCGGAGAAATGGCAGATGGTGTTTAATCTAGACAAATGTGAGGTAATGCATTTTGGAAGGTCTAATGCAGGTGGGAAGTATACAGTAAATGGTAGAACCCTTAGGAGTATTGACAGGCAGAGAGATCTGGGCGTACAGGTCCACAGGTCACTGAAAGTGGCAACGCAGGTGGATAAGGTAGTCAAGAAGGCATACGGCATGCTTGCTTAAGGCTGCAGAGTGCCTTATCGGAAGATAAGGTGCTGTTCCTTGAGCTTGCGTTGAAGTTCACTGGAACACTGCAGCAGGTCAAGGACAGAAATGTTGGCATGCTCCCATTCCATTAGCCTTTATGATTTTTTTTTGTACCTGACTACTACGTTTTAATGATCTATGTACATAGATCCCTAAATCTTTTTTTGGACCTGCACTTTTCACCATTTAAATAATACTCGGATCTATCCATATTGGTCCAAAATAGATGACCTCGTAGTTACTTGCATGGAAATCCATCTGTCACAGTTTCGCCCACTCACTTAATCTATCTCTTCGTAATTTTATGCTCCCTTCTACAGTACTTACTAAAACAACAATTTTTGTGTCATTGCAAACTTAGATATATGGCCCTCTTTTGTGTTATCTAAGTAATAGATGTGATGGAAAGTTGAGGCTCCAGCATAGATCCCTGTAGGACACCCCTAGTCACTACCTTCCATTGATATTTGAGTCCATACCCATTATCTCTACTCTCTTTTCTACTGCTGAACTAATCTCCTAACCAAGTTAATAATTTCCCTTCAATTCCACAAACTTTTATTTTAGCTAACAGACTCTTAAGTGGAAACTTATAGAATGCCTTCTGGAAATCCATATAAACTACATTCATAGACAATTCCATGTCCGCTACTTTAATTACTTCCTCAAAAAATTCAATTGGGTTCATTAGACATGATCTACCCTTTTCAAATCTATGTTGGTTCTCTTTCATCAGCTCAAACTTCTCTGTCCTTAAGTAGAGATTCTAATAACTTCCCTATAATCGATATTAGACTTAATAGGTCTAGAATTTCCTGGTTTCTCTCTCCCACCTTTCTTCAATGGTAGAATTGGGAATGGATCTTAAATATTGGATCAGCATTATATCAGAGTGGGAGAAATATATCATTGAACAGCCCTAGGTATCTGAATAAGGAACAAGGTGTAAACATCCTCATCATACACCCACAAGCTGCTTTTATCGGGGCCTTGTTCTTTAACTTGTATTCTGTCAGGAGACAGAGGTGGTGCCGTTCCCAGCACCTTCCCGCCCCCGTTGCAATTTTATGAGCAGCGGGGGGGAGGTGACAAATGGCCAGCCTGCCCCAGGCCAATTAAGGCCCTTAATTGGCCAATTAATTGGTACATAAGGGCATCCTTCCACCATCGCAGGTATATTACCCGCAGCAAACAATCGCCTCAGCACCTCAGGAGGCTGCCCAGTAAAACCTGGCAGCCTTCCTGCAGGGAGTGGGGGGCGGCGGGTCCTCCTGATTGGGCACCCTGTGCCCCATGGAGGCCTCTCTTTTTCCCCCCCCAACCCCACGGCACAAGCTGCTCCTGCTGGAGCACCTCCTCCCACCCACCCCCTCGATCCACCCTGCTCCTCCACCACACTTGGGCCCAGCCAATTGTCCCTGGTGAGGCCCCACACTTATTTGTATTCTGGGGCCTCCTCCATTTCTGCCCCTATCGCTGAGTGCAGTCCCAGCAGTGACCACCGTTCCCAGTGGCGCTGCTGGGACTGAAGAACTGCTGGCCGCTGATTGGCCAGCAGCTCTTGGAGACCTCTGAGGTGCTGAAGTCCTGCCCAAGGCCAGTTAAGGGTCTGGGCCATGTAAAAGTGCTGCATGGCTTCCAGGCCTGGTGGAGGTGGGCTCTCCCCTGACTTTTTTGGCTGGTGGGCATGGCCTTCACCCCAACATAAAATTACATCTCTGGATGGGCATTAAATGCAGGAAGGATAGCGACACTCATATGCAGAAAAATATTATTTTTACAAACAAGCCTAATACAGCAGCAGAGCTTTAGAGTCCCATTCTCCCCGAACACCTAGAACTGATCTATGTGTTTGCCTCGAGAGCAAGTGAGGTGCTGGTGTTTACAAATGTGTTTATGTGAAATCCAGCTGCCATTAGATATATAGAGGGAAGGCAATACAAAGAATCTTGCTGCTGGATTCAGCGCCAGTGTTAACAACTGAGACGGCAGCTGATTATCGTGTTCCAAATGGCACAACTGAATCAGAGTTTAATCCCTAACCTTGGAAAGTGGGTGAAAGATAAACATAGAGTGTAAGAGATTCGTTTCATTCTGGCACTGAAGCAGAGCATGTATTCGTATGTCCTGATACATGAATATCAAAAAGTTAGTATGCAGGTACAGCAAGTGATTAGGAAGGTAAGTGGAATGTTGGCATTTATCACAATTGGAAGCGAGTACAAAAGTAGGGAGGTGTTGCTACAGCTTTACTGGACCTTAGATCGCATCTGAAGTATTGTATACAGTTTTGGTCTTCTTAGGAAAGGATATAATTGCATTAGAAGCAGTTCAGAGAAGGTTCACTCGATTGATTCCTGGAGTGAAGGAGTTATTTTAAATGGAAAGGTTGAGCAAGTTGGGCCTACACCCATTGGAGTTTAGAAGACTGAGAGATGATCTTATTGAAACATATAGGATCCTGAGGGGACTTGACAGAGTGGAAGTTGAGAGGATGGTTCCCCTTGTGGAGTGTATAGCACTAGGGAACACGATGTAAAAATTAGGGGATTCCCATTTAAGACTGAAATGAGAATTTTTTTCTTTGAGGATCATTACTTTGTGCAATTCCCTTCCCCAGAGAGCAGTGGAGGCAGGGTCATTGAATATATTCAAGGCTGAGTTAGATAGATTTTTGATCGACAAGGGAGTCAAGTGTTATGGGGGGGGCAGACAGGAAACTGGAGTTAAGGCCACAATCAGATCAGCCATGATCTTATTAAATGGCAGAGCAGGCTTGAGGGGAAAAATGGCCTATTCCTGCTCCTAATTCTTGTGTTCCTTCTGCTTTCAGAAATTGCACTTTGCTTTGTCATGACAATTGCAGAATCATTTTTGTCCAGAACTTTTTACATTAGGACATGCAGTGGTAAGATGAACAAGAGAATAGCACAGCTGGAGCACTACCTTCGTCCACTGAATGGTTGGACAGGGAATATTAGGATGCAAGTTTCATGTCCAGGATCAGGGTCAGGATTTCCTGCGGGCTTCTGAACCCTCCCATTTGGCTGAAATGTGGGTCAGAAACCAGCATTTTGTGGGAATCAGTCACTCGTCGTGATTTTTCCTGGGGCAGCAGGTTAATGCCAGTGGGCGTGCTTGCTGTCCAATTAAGGATGGTGGTCGGGTTCTCAAAGTTGGAGGGACAATTGGAGGCCTTCCAGCTTGAAAGGAGCAGCAGGTTGAAATGGAAGGTAAGTAAGGGAAATGAAGTATCAAAATGTAGGCACGCTCTCTCCAACTTTTTTAAAGTTTAAATTAAAAAACAGATTTTGCAGCCAGGCCACCTCTGGGGGGAGCCCTTTTACAGGGCGGCCTGCAGCTGCTGCAGCACCCAGTATTGCAGGGAGGGCCTCTCGCCCTGCCTGCAGCGCTGGTCCCCTGGACAGTGTCCAAGCAGATGAACTCCCCCGCCACCCCCCCGCCACCTACCAGAACCTGGAGGCCGATGGAAAAGTCCCAGTTGGCCTCCTTTAATTGGCCTTAAGTTGCGTGGGTTACCTGTCGCATTAGGGCGGGTAGCCCTGCTGCCCCCCGCTGCCAATCCTGCCTCTGTGAAAATGGCTCAGGGCAGGATGGAGCCAGGGAACTGGCACGCAGGCTGGTGACACTATTTTTAGCGCCCGGCCACCTCCAAACCTTGCCGTGGCAGAGCCTAAAAATCAAGCCCCAGCTGGTCAGTCATCTCATTTCTATTCGCAGGACCTTCCGGTGTTGCATTTCCTACATTGCAACAGTACCAGTACTCCACTGTAAAGTGCTTTGGGATGCCTTGACTTAGTGAAAGACACAATACGCATGAAAGTCCTTTCTTTTCATTCTAAGATTATATCAAAAAACTGAGCTTCCAGTTGCAGTTGTAACTTTATATGCACCCCCAGTGGACCTCCCTGGTAATTTAGTTCACAACTCTATTCTCTTGGGCGAAAACATTTTACCTGACTCCCCGTCTTACTCTGACCTTCCATATTTTTAACATGAACTCCACCTTAGTGCATAGTTTGACTGAATAAGTAGCCAATTCCCTTCTTGATCTTGAAAATAATTAAATCACATCCAAATGTATTCCATGAGCATTTGGTGAATCTGTTGCTACAGATAGTAAAATTTCAGTCAGAAGCTGTCATTACCACACTTCCTCGGAAGCTCAATTGATCCTTTGCTGAATGATTCCCAGAATCCTCCTGGAACTCAAATAAATATCCCTCAAAGAAAAAGCAGTTGGAGAGGAGGGAGCTTAGGAAATGCAGTTGTATAAGGTCAAATCTTTAACTCCCAGTCTAAGACTAGAAAAAACCATAAGCAATCGTATGTAACAAGAATGCTTAAATCGGAGTCCCTCCGTGAACATTATTGAGAGAAATTTAACCACGGCAGGGTGTCTTTGCTCCCAACAGGGCACATTATGGTGAAATGTGGTGAAATCCTGCCTTTCTGTGCAGTGTTCTGCAGTGGGGCTTGGCTAAGCAAAGATGCTGTGGTCCCTTCTACCTATGGAGAGGCCAAGGTAACCTCTGCTTGTGAAAGTGGATGTTGACACTAAATGAGATTATAACGGAGTTGTTATTCAGAAAGGATGAATACATTCAGACAAAGAGACTTCTTCATCTGAAGCTATCTAATTAGATTCATAGAATGGTTACAGCTAAGACGGAGGCAGTTCAGGCCATTGATTCCATGGCAGCTCTCTGCAAGAGCAACTTAGCTAGTCCCACTCCTCTGCCTTTTCCCTGCAGCCCTACAAATTTTTCTCTGCATATGATTATCTAATTCTCTTTTTAAGTCCTCAATTTGAATCTGCTTCCACCACACTCAGGCAGTGCATTCCAGATCCTAACCACTCACTGCGTTTAAAAAAAGGTTTTCCTCGTGTCGCCATTTTTTTTCCAATCATCTTAAATCACTGTTCTCTGATTTCTTCCGCCAATGGGAAGTTTCTCCCTATCTACTCTGCCCAAACCCCTAATGATTTTGAACATCTCTATCAAATCTGCTCTTAATCTTCTCTTCGAGGAGAACAGCCCCAGCTTCTCCAGTCTATCCACATAACTGAAGTTCTTCATTCCTGGAACCATTCTCATGAATTGTTTTTGCATTCTCTGTAATGCCTTCACATCCTTCCTGAAGTGTGGCACCCAGAACTGGGCACAATTCTCCAGTTGAGGCCCAACCAGTGTATATACAGGTTTATCATAACTTCTTTGATTTTGTACTCTAGTTTATAAAGCCCAGGATCCTGTATGCTTTATTGACCTCGTTCTCATCCTGCCCTGCCACCTTCATTGATGTGTGCACATGTACTCTCAGGTCCTTCTGCTCCTGCACCCCCTTAAGAATTGTACCCTTTATTTTGTATTGCCTCTCCTCATTTTTCCTACCAAAATGAATCACCTTACACTTCTCTGCATTAAATTTCATCTGCCACTTATCCACCCATTCTACCATCCTGTCTGTCTCCTCTTAAAGTTTATCACTATCCTGCTCACAGTTCGCAATGCTTCCAATTTTTGTGTCATCTGCATGAAATTACATTTCAAACATCACATGACTATTAATGGTTAGGAACAATGGGGGCCTCAATTTATTTAGGTGGCATCATCAGTTACAGAATAAGGTTTAAGTGGTGGATGAATATCATACAATCTGTCATTAAATTACAGCCTGATGTTCATTATTTTCTATATAATCATTAGTTAGTCAATGATTCATTGTGTTACTAACTATTCAATTAACTTGTTCAGCAATAACCTGCTCACTGACAGTCAGTTTGGGTTCTGCCACGGCCACTCCGCTCCTAACCTCATTACAGCCTTAGTCCAAACATGGACAAAAGAGGTGAACTCCAGAGGTGAGGTGAGAGTGACTGCCCTTGACATCAAGGCAGCATTTGACCGAGTATGGCATCAAGGAGCCCTAGCAAAACTGGAGTTAGTGGGAATCGTGGGTGGGGGGAACCCTCTGCTGGTTGGAGTCATAACTATCACAAAGGAAGATGGTTGTGGTTGATGGAGGTCAATCATCTCAGCCCCAGGAATCACTGCAGGAGTTCCTCAGAGGAGTGTCCTAGGCTCAACCATCTTCAGCTGCTTCATCAATTACCTTCCCGCCATTATAAGGACAAAAGTAGGGATATTCATTGATAATTGTACAATGTTCAGCATCATTCGTGACTCCTCAGATAATGAAGCAGCCCGTGTCCAGTTGCAGCAAGACCTGGAAAACATCCAGGTTTGAGCTAATAAGTTGCAAGTAACATTCGCGCCACACAAGTGCCAAACAATGACCATCTTAAACAAGAGAGAATCTAACCATTTCCCCTTGATGTTCAATGGCATTACCATCGCTGAATCCTAGTGGTGCAGTGGTTAGCACCGCAGCCTCACAGCTCCAGGGACCTGGGTTCGATTCTGACTACTGCCTGTGCGGAGTTTGCAAGTTCTCCCTGTGACCGCATGGGTTTTCGCCGGGTGCTCCGGTTTCCTCCCACAGCCAAAGACTTGCAGGTGATAGGTAAATTGGCCATTGTAAATTGCCCCTAGTATAGGTAGGTGGTGGGGAATATGGGATTACTGTAGGGTTAGTATAAATGGGTGGTTGTTGGTTGGCACAGACTCGGTGGGCCGAAGGGCCTGTTTCAGTGCTGTATCTCTAAATAAAAATAAATAAATATCAACATCCTGGGGGTTGCCATTGACCAGAAACTGAACTGGACCAGCCACATAAATACGATGGTACAAGAGCAGGTCGGAGCCTGGGAATTCTGCGTTGTGTAACTCACCTCCTGTCTCCTCAATGCCTGTCCACCATCTGCAAGGCACAAGTCGGGAGTGTGATGGAATTGTCTCCACTTGTCTGGATGGGTGCAGCTTCAACAACACCTTCCAGGACAAAGCAGCACACTTGGTTGGCACCTCATCCACCACCTTCAATATTCACTCCCTTTACCAATGACGCACAGTGGCAACAGTGTGTACCATCTACAAGATGCACTGCTGCAACTCACCAAGGCTCCTTTGACAGCACCTGCCAAACCTGTGACCTCTACCACCTAGAAGGGCATGGGAACATCACCACCTGCAAGTTCCCCTCCAAGCCACACACCATCCTGACTTGGAACTATATCGCCGTTCCTTTACTGTTGCTGGGTCAAAATCCTGGGACTCTCTTCCTAACAGCACTGTTGGTGTACCTACACCCCAAGGGCTGCAGCGGTTTAAGAAGGCAGCCAATTAGGATGAGCAGTAAATGCTGGCCTAGCCAGTGACTTCCACATCCCCTGAACAAATAAGAAAGAAATTCAATTCGGGGCCAATTAGATGCTGACAGATTTTCATAAAGTGTTAGAGGCAACACAGCGGTATTAATGACAGATAAATGGAGGGCTTGTAGTTTCTATTGTGGGGATTTGGTCGGATCATAGCTATGTTACTGGACTTGTAATCCAGAGGCCTCGACTAATGTTCTTAAGACGAGTTCCAATTCAGTTAATTAAATAAATCTGGAATTTAACAAAGCTCATATCAGCAATGGCGGCTGTGAAACTACTGAATTGTCATTAAAAATCCAAATGTTTCACTAACTTCATTCAGAGGAGGAAATCTACTGTCGTTTCCTCATCTGACCTATATGTGACTCCAGCCCCATAGCAATGTATATGACTCTTAACTGCCCTCTGAAATGTCTTAGCAAGCCACTCAGTTATATAGGGATGGGCTATAAATGCTGGCCTTGACAGCGACATTCATATCCTGTGAATGAATTAAAAAATCTTGTATTGGAGGCTAGATTTGATCTGTAACATTGTTATTCACCCTCCACATCCCACATTTCACGTGATGTTTTTATTATTCTCAGGATGTGGGCATTGCTGGCAAGGCTGACTGGCATTTATTGCCAATCCCTAGTTGCCCTTTAGAAAGTGGGGGTGGACCTTCTCCTTAAACTGCTGCAATTGGTGTGATGAAGGTGCTCACACAATGCTGTCAGGTGGGGAGTTCCAGCATTGTGACCCAGTGACAGAGAAGGAATGGTGACATATTTCTAAGGCAGGATGGTTTGTGCCTTGCCACAGAATAATCATATGAGAGATATCTAAGTCAAGGGGTTGACATACATGAAACAGATCAGCAGGAAATCATAAAAACATTGTGAAAGGCCTCCATGTTGGAAATGGAGAGTGATTAACAAACTTACAAATCAAGTTTAGCCTCCAGCAAAAGCTGTTTCTTTTATTCATTAACGGAATATAGGTGTCAGTGGCAAGGCCAGCACTTATTGCCCATCCGTATATAACTGAATGGCTTGCTAGGTCATTTCAGAGGGCAGTTAAGAGTTAACATTGCTGTGAGATTGGGGTCACAGATAGGCCAGACCAGGCAAAGATGGCACATTTCCTTCCCTAAAGGAAGTTAGTGAAGCAAGTGGGTTTTTACGACAATTCAGTATTTTCATGGTCTTTGTTGTCAGCATCCTTCCATCTACAAAAGATGATGGTCATGCGGCAAATAATCCATTTAAGTGGGATGTCTTTCTTGGCGCACCTTTACTAATGGCTGTGAAAGCCAATCCTTGAGAGGCAGGTTCTGCCACAAGTGCCGCATGTGAAGCTGCGAAGTGACCCTGTGAGTTGTTTTTGGCACTGGGGCCTGTTGCCAAGCTGCTGTAGCCACTGGTCGTCACGGTAGTGCATTCCAATCTGCAGGTTTCATGGTCACCATGCTGATCCAAGTTTTTTTAAATTCCAGATTTATTTAATTAACTGAATTTAAAATGGCCACAGTAGACATAATACTTTAATTTATATGGATGGATATATGTGTATATGTGCACACGGAAGAAAATAATAATTGTGCTGAGAATTTTCTGCTTTCTTGTTTTGCAATGCTTCCATTCAGGAGAAGAAGACTTATACTTGCCCTGCCTGTGAAAAATCCTTTTCTGATGATCGTCTGATCAAGTCTCACATCACCACATACCATCCAGGTAAGTTATCACATTTGCATCACCACTAAGTCTTGTTATTTAAGTGATGGATAAAGTTAGCCTCTGAACTGAACTGTTTTGTCTGTTATTTTGAACGTTCAAGGTCAGGTTAATCACTCGAGAAAAGTCTTGCATTTTGAATTGAATGCATATATATCCAAGATTGAAAGTTGAAGTGACACTTGTTAAGTTCAAAGATCCATTGTTCATTTGCAATTGCCAAATTCTTCACAGGGGCACTATCATAGTTCATTAATTTCATTGGTAAGGCCCATAAGCAATAATCTGTTATTTAAAGAGGAAATTTGCTTTTGTCATGAGTTAACTGATCTCATCTGATGCAGTAGTTGAGGTGCCACATTTATCTTCAGTGCCCTAGGCTAACGGCGGGAAAATAATTCAAGTTTTCTACGCTTGATTATCATCTAATAACCTAGGAACATAGGAATAGGAGTTGATCATGCAGCCCGTCAAGCCTGCTCTGCCATTCAATTAGATCATGGCTGATCATCCACCTCAACTTTCCCACACTATCTCCATATTCCTTGATGTCAGTAGTCTCCAGAAATCTATCGATTTCTGTCTTGAATATGCTCAATGATTGAGTTTCCACAGCCCTCTGGGGTAGAGAATTCCACAGATTCACCACCCTCTGAGTGAGGAAATTCCTCCTCATCTCTGTCTTGGCAATGCATAAGTGTGGACATTGTGAGGAAAAATCAAGTTTGGCTATAAATTCAAATAGTTTGGGTCACTCATGAAGAATGGTTACTTGGGGTACCAGAGGGTTGCTAGCACCTTCAAACTATATCTTTCAAGAAAGTGTGGCGATACAGATGTTCCAGTGACTCACGAACCTGAACAGTAGCCAGCCAAAGTAAATTACAGTACTTAACATTGCATACAGAATTATAATAGAGTACACAAGCAAAAAGACAGCATCAAACAGTACATATGATATTTAACCCCAAGGAATCATTGTGAAGGCAGCAGAGTGACCACCTCTGATGTGACACTTGCCTATTCTCCTGGTGGGACGTCCTGCTCTAGGTGGAGCTTTGTTAGGCTGCTATCAACTTCAGTGCCTGAGCTGCTACACTGTCCCATTTTTATATGTTTCTTGCTATTTGAGGCCTGAGTAAAAGTTAATGGAAGCCCCATTTTGTCCAGTCACCTACTATTGCTAAGCATTAGTGATGGATGTTTATATTTAATTTGTTCTTGGGATGTGAGCATCCCTGGCAAGGCGAGCAGTTATTGCCCATACCTAATTGCCCTTGAAACTGAGTGGCTTACTAGGCCACTTCAGAGGGCAGTTAAGAGGCAACCACATTGCTACGGGTCTGGAGTACGCCAGACTGGGTAAGGACGGCAGATTTCCTCTCCTGAAGGACATTTGTGAACCATTACAACAATCCGGTAGTTTCGTGGTCATTATTATTGAGACTAGCATTTTATTCCAGATTTATTAATCAATTGAATTTAAATTCCCTCAGCTGTCGTAGTGGGATTTGAACTCATGTCTCCAGAGCATTAGTCTGAACCTCTGGATTACTAGTCCAGCAACAATACCACTATGCTGCTGTCAACTTCCCGAGAGGTTAAATCAGGTGCCATTGCCTGTTTTTCCAGACGATGGAATGTGTAGGTTTCCCTTTGTGCAGATCCTGTCAAGGCCTTGTGTATCTCCAGTGTGGCCGTCCTTTTAACAATTGTATCTACCTCAGCAGTCTTTGACTGCTTAGTTTAATTTTTCAGTCCTGTGGAATTTGCCTCCTTTGGTCCTTAACACTTGTTTTTGCCAAATGGAGGCCTGCTCAAAACTTTTCGAAGCTTCTCCAACGATTTCTGCAAATTGCTGTCTTTTCATTTTAAATTCACAATGTACGTGTTTGTTAACATCTTCCCTTCAAGAGTATAGAAAATGGGAAAAGTTTTGGAGAAAGTCATGAAAGATAAAGGAATGGTGGGTATACTAAATGAGTACTCAACCTCACTTTCTGCTGATGAACCATAGAATGATACAGCATAATGGAGGCCTACTTCAAATAAAATGATCAGTAGCATCTTTTTACTTTTAGAAACCACCAGCCTTTTATTGTAAAATATATTCCCTCAATAAATAAGCAAAGTAATTTAGCAGTAGCAAAATATTGACAAAAATTTTTTAAAAATCCAAATCTTGTGACAGTTCTCTGGCAAAGGAGAAGGTGAAATGAATTCAATTCTCACTTTATCAGTGAAGAAACTCCCAAGTGAAAAAGAATGCATTGTGTGTAGGCTGAGAATTAAGTTTGTGCCTCACTCTGGAATGATAGACTAACATATCTCCGAGCTGGTCAAACAGGGGGCTCATAAGTGGTTGAAACACTGTTGCAATCCCTGTGTTAGTCACACTATGAACCAAGCGCTTGTTTGTGGACTGTGGATGATGAGCAATTTGTCTATCTCTGAAATCTGGCTAGGAATCTTGCTGCAACGTGGGATGAGAGTGTTCTCCCCTCCATTAAAAATTAGGGCAATAAGTGAAATAAGCATGGCCACTTGGGCTCAAATCTGGGTGTGAGGAAAGAGGCATTTGCAATTTAATTTATTTCATTGCACTGCTGGCTAACCTTTTTGTCACCTTACTTTTTAAAATTTAGTCAAATTTTCTTGGTTATCTCCTCACGTGAATATAATGGCTCCTTGATGGTGCATGGATGCTAGCTGGGGGACACCCTTCAGTAACTTTGCTAGTTATCTTGAATCAGTGAGCCAATGACACTTAATTTATTAATTTTAATTCCCTTAATACTTTTGGCACACTGGCTATTGTATTTGCATTAAATTCTCACCTGTGCAATTTCAACTCACCTGTTGACCTGTTTAAAATAAAAAGGAGCTTCATGCACATTCATGAACCAGGGCACAAAAAAATAGCCGATATAGAATTAATGCTTTAAATTCCTTCAGTGCATAGAGGAAATTAAGCCACAGACATCCATCATGTCATACCAGGGTGTCAGAGCAGTGTTCGATTCTGTCCTCACCTGACGTGCAGCGCTCATTGTTTTTCCACCTCATTGAGTTCATAGAGACAATTATTGTACTGTAAATGTCACTCTTCAATCAGATTGTTACGACCTCCAGCAAATCAAGGCCTTCTGTCTAATTGTTAGCTCCTTATCACCTGACTCCATTCCTTCCAAAGAGGCCATGAAGGATTCTTTGTGTAAAAAGGGCCATTAGACAACTAGACCTAGAAATTCAAACACGCAGTGCCCATTTTTCAGATGCTAAATGACCTCCTAAGTATCTAATGTGGCAGGGAGGCAACATTTCACATTTCTGACTGGAAGTGCACTGCCCACCATATTGGGTAAGGTGGTGGTGCTGGAATCAGGAAGACACATCAAGAACATTCAATGGTCGAAATAATTTGCTCAAATTACTATCCTGCATTTTCTGTTTTCAAATTCCCAAGCATTTCACTCACTACTCATACGGCACAATATGGGTCTAATCGGCAAGAAGGACCCCATACTTGTGAATATGGAGCATGGAGAAGAACGTGGGTCACTCATCCTCACTCCTCCCCCGCCCTGCCAGCCACCAGTTGCCTTGGCCAAGCCACTATCACCCCAGCCCAGCCACTGCTTGCCGTAGCCTGGCCACCAATTTTGGTTCCTCCTCTCTCCCCCACCCCAACCTGGCCACCAATCTCCCCTCTGCTCTGCCAGCAATTCCTGCCCCACCCCACCCCACCCCCAACCGCCAATATTGAGGTTGCCTCAGGCATTTAGGTGCAGAGATTATACCCTCGTTCCCTGCACCTGAATTTCTAGGCCCTAGTGTTACAAGGTTAGCTACAATTCAAGAATTTGATGGTCTGCATAGTATTTTAATTGAAAATCTAATAGCCTTTACCTTAAAGATACATTTATATGCAACAAAGTGGATTGATCTGGTACAGTTTCATTTTAAATCTAAGTTGCTAACACTCTCCAAGTTTTTTGTTTAGGTTTTTTAAAATTCTCTACTTGATCATTCTCTCTGTCAATTTAGACTCTTCTGCTACCTCCCATCTGAAACCCTTCCTGACTGAGAGCAGGCACTCACCATAAATTTTCAGTAATTTTACATTAAATGAATCTCCCCATTTTGTATACATGTGCCCTTCGTTGTACAACATTTTAATTTGAAGGCCATTCCTGTTGCCCAGCAGGCCATAAAGTTGATCTCATTTAAATCCTCTTAACATCCATTTTCAGAGGTCCCTATGAGCACTATCTCAGAGATTCTCGGGAAGCGAGTACAACTAAAAGGGTTGATTGGAAAGCGAGCAGTGAAATGTCCTTATTGTGACTGCTATTTCCGGAAGAATGGTACTGATCTGCAGCGTCATATCTGGGCACATGAAGGTATGAATGCACTAGCACATTTGGAGCTTATTTCTCAATTTGTTTATTCTTTCTTTCTCCCAAGACACTGTGTGCTGTTGGTATGCATTTCCACAAGTTCTGACTGACCACCCCTGTCGGGGGCTAGACGTTGAAGCTGTAGAGGGGCATTTGATAACTATTAAAATATAGCAACCTCACAAAATGCCATTGCGACAGAACAAGTTAATCAGGCCCCTATTTTAAACTTCTGGCTTTTTACAAATTATTATTTGTTCTTGGGATATGGGCAAAGCTCAATTTTTTTTTTTTTAACTACCCATTCCTAGTGCCCTGTAAAGATGATGGTGGGCCTTGACCTTGAGCCAGTATAGGCCTTTTGATGATAGGTCTCCCACAGTGATGTTAGGTCAGGAATTCCAGGATTTTGTCCAACAACATTGAAAGAATGGTGGTATATCTCTAATTCAGGATATTGTGTGACTTGGAGGTGTTGGTGATCCCAAGATCCTGCTGCTCTTTTCCATTGGTACAGTTTGGAGGGCTGGGAGGTGCTGTTGAATTTACCTTGCTGAGTTATTGCAGTATATTCTGTAGATAGTGCATATTGCAGGACAGTGCCCCAGTAGTTGAGGATGTGGATGTTGAGTCCAGTGCCTAGGACATTTATCAATGCTGTGCTCTGGTTGCAAGCTTTTTGAGTGTTGTTGCAGCTAGACTCATACAGGCTAATGATGAGTATTCTAATACACTCGTGACTTGATCCTTGTAGATGATGGAGAGGTTTTGTGGTGTTCAGAACATCAGCTTGGTCATAAATTGAGTCAAAGGCTTTCCCAGGGGTTCAGGCTCTGACTATTCTGAGCTTTCAAATTAATTAAAATTTCAGCTTAAATTTTGAAATACTTAAATATTTTTAATTCTCATAACTTAAACTTTTAAGTTACAGCATACAAATGATTAAAGTTATCCTGAAATTTTCACTTTTTGCTGTCATTAGCAATCTGATTTTCAGATTTGATGGATCTATGCTAACCACATGACTGATAAAGCAGCTGGCTAGCAATTTGAGATAGGCCCACTGAGTTGCGTGAGCTAAAAAGTCATGTATTTGAGGTGTCCAGGATGAACAGATGGAAATTGAGATTTTGGCTCAATGTAATCTTGCAGATCACCATAGAGACAATAGGGATGATGAATGAGTTGCCTTTGCAGCCTGTTGCAATCAAATCTGCATCCTTAAAACCACCCTGCCAAAGATAGTGGACGTTACAGGTGGACATGCAGTGGTGCAACAAGCAATAGGTTGCTTGTTGGTACCTTCAATGAATCTTGGATCTTAGTCACGCTATCAAAAATGGAGAATGGCCAGGTGGAGGTTAGCCAGCTCATGTATTTTTTCTGACCTTTGTGCGCGGTGGGGAGACAAGGATTTGTAAAGCATAGGAAAGCAAAAAGTGTTCTGTTTTTCCTCATGGCCTGGGAATTGTGTGCATTGTGGGGAACATGTGTGAGAGAAAAGTGGTTTAAAAATTACTTTATCAAAGGGAAGACATGGATTGGGAAGTTCCTTAGAGCTGCTTTTACTTTGCTGCAAACATAAGATCTGTCATATTTATTAATTTTGCTTGGTATTTATCAGTGCTCCAGATTTAAATTCTACAGAGGGTAATTTTCACCATCGCTGGCAGAATGGATCGCCCACCTGTTGTAGAACCTGCCCGATATCGTGTTATCAATAACTGAGTGAGTTCTTTAATGGGTGGACAATCCACTCTGCCAGCTTACCACCCATGCAGTGAAGGTGAAAATAATGCTCAATAGACTACAGAGTTTCACTTCCAAATTATTTAACTTATACTAGAAGACTGTTGTACAAATTAATATGATTAAAATGAGCGTAAGGATCGGAAGAGTTTCCACTCCACTCATACCTCCCTCACAATTGGAGTAGTGAATATCTCGACTAAACAGCTAGTAAAACCACGTAATGCTGTGTCTATTGTAAGGTGTTAGTCATGGCTCAGCAGAACTCCTGCCCCTGAGTCAGAAGGTTGTGGGTTCAAGTTCTGCTCCAGAAATGAGCACATAATCAATACTGAGGGGGTGCTACACTGTTGGAGGTGCTGCCCTCCCAGGTGGATGCAAAAGATCCCATGGCACTATTTTGAAGAAGAGCAGGTGAGTTCTCCCTGATTGTCCTGCCCAATATTTGCCTCATGATCAACATCACTGAAAAAACAGATTGCTTTTTGTGGGACCTTGCTGTGTAAAAATTGGCTGTTGCATGACGACAAATCAAAGTACTTCATTGGCTGTAATGTGCTTTGGATTGTTATCTGAAAAGGAAGAATGTGCAGGGCTGTGGGGAGAAGGCAGGGGAGTGGCATTAGGGAAACTGCTGTTTTGGAAAGCCAACGCAGATACGATGGGCCAAATGGCCTCCTGTGCTGTAACAATTCTGTGATTCTGGGGCATGCTAAGGTTGGGATAGCTGCCATGTAAATGCAAGCCTTTCTTTTATTAACCCCTTTTAAAAAAAGATCTGAATCAATATAAGGTTAAGCCTGGAGCATTGGTGAATAGATTATTGCTATGTGCCACTTGATAGCACTGTCAACATCTTCCATCACTTTCTGTCACATTATCAGGTGGATGCCAGTGTTGTAGCTGTACGGGATTACCTTTTCTAGGGGTGCAGCTAGTTCTGGAGTATAAGTCGTTACCACTACAGATGGGATGTTATCAGGGCCCATAGCCTTTGCTGTGTCCAATGCACTCATCTGTTATTTGATATCACATGGAGTGAATTGAATTGGCTGAAGACTGGCATCTTCTAGGAGGAGGCGAAATGGATGATCCACTTGGCACTTCTGGCTGAAGGTGGTTGCAAACACTTTAGCCTTATCTTTTCCTTTGATGTGCGGAGCTCCTCTATTATTCAAGATGGGGATGTTCCTGGAGCTCCACCTCCCGTTAGTTGTTTTAGTTCATGACTGGATGTGGCAGGACTGCAGAGCTTTGATCTGATCTCTTGGTTTGGGATTTCTTAGCTCCGTTTGTAGCAGGCTGCTTCTGCTGGTTAGTGTGTTTGTAGTCCTGTGGCTTCACTAGGTTGGTACCTCATTTTTAGATATGCTCCTAGTATACTCTTCTGCACTCCTCATTGAACCAAGGTTGGTCCGTTGATTTGATGGTAATGGTAGAATGAGAGATAAGCAGACCATAAGGTTATAGATTGTGGTGCGGTACAGTTCTGCTGCTGGCCCAAAGTGCAGATATGTCCTTCAGGACTCAGCTAGCTTGGTCAGTAGTGGTGCTACCAAATTACTCTTGGTGTTGGACATCGAAGTCCCCCCACACAGAGTATATTCTGTGCCATTGCTACCTTCAGTGTCTCTTCCAAGTGGTATTCAATGTGGAGGAGTACTGATTCATCAGTTGAAGGTGGGTGGTAGGTGGTACCTAGCAAGAGATTTCCTTGCCCATTTTTGAGCTGATGCCATGAGACTTTAATTATCTGAAGAGAAAGGACTTGCAGGGCTACAGGGAAAAGGCAGGGGAATGGGACTAGCTGAGTTGCTTTCTCAGAGAGCTGGCATTGACATGATGGGCCAAATGGCCACCTCCAGTGCCGTAACCATTCTTTGGTTCTATGATACTTAATGGGGTCTGGAGTCAATGTTAAGGACTCCCAAGGTCACTCCATCCTGACTGTCTACCACTCTGCTGTGACCTCTGGTCGGTCATTCTTGCCAGTCGGAAAGGACATAGCTAGGGATGGTGATGGAGGAGTCTGATACATTGGCTGTAAGGTATGATTCTGAGTATGACTCTATTGGGCTGTTGCTTGACTAGTCTATGGGATAGTTGCCCCAATTTTGGCTTAAGTCCCTCGATGTTAGTGAGGAGGACCTTGCATGGTTGACTGGGCAGGGTGTGCCTTTGTTGTAGCCAATGCCTAGGTCAATGCTGGTTTGTCCTGTTTTATTCGTAGTTGACTTTTCCATAGTGGTTTGATACAACTGAATGGCTTGTTATGCCATTTCAGAGGACAGTTAAGAGTCAACCACATTGCTGTGGTCTGGAATCAGATATAGATCAAACCAGATAAGGATGGCAGATTTCCTTCCCTAAAGGACATTAGCGGACGAGGCCTCATTATTGTTCCACACCTCATTATTGCCTTAGTCTAAACATGGACAGAAGAGCTGAATTTCAGAGGTGAAGTGAGAGTGACTGGCCTTGACATCAAGCCAGAATTTGACTGAGTGTTGCATCAAGGAGCCCTAGTAAAATTGAAGTTAATGGGAGTCGGGGAAAACTCTCCACTAGCTGGAGTCATACCGAGCACAAATGAAGACGTTTGCAGTTTTTGGAGGCCAATCAAATCAGCCCTGAAAAATCAAATTAAATCACTGCAGAAGTTCCTCAGAGCATTGTCCTAGGCCCAACCATCCTTAGCTGCTTCATCAATAACTTTCTGTCCATCATAAGAACATAAGAAATAGGAGCAGGAGTAGGCCATTCAGCCCCTCAAGCCTGCCCCGCCATTCAGTAATATCATGGCTGATCTGTCCCAGGTCTCAACTCCTCTTTTGGGCCTGCTACCCTAACCCTCAACTCCCCGAGACTTCAAAAATCTATCTACCTCCTCCTTAAGTACATTTAGTGACCTAGCCTCCACAACTCTCTGAGGCAGAGAATTCCAGAGATTCACCACCCTCTGAGAGAAGAAATTCCTTTGCATCTCCGTTTTAAGGTCATAAGTGGGAATGTTTGCCTAAGTTTGCACAGTGTTCAATCCTATTTGTAACACCTCAGGTAATGAAGCAGTCTGTGTCCGTGTGCAGCAAGAACTGGACAACTTGGGCTGATAAGTGGCAAGTAACATCTTCCAAGCAATGAGCATCTCCAGCAAGAGAGAATCTAATCATCTCCTCTTGACATTCAGCGGCATTACCATCGCTGAGTTCCCCACCATCAACATCCTGGGGGATTACCATTGACCAGAGCCTTAACTGGACTAGCCATATAAATATTGTGGCTACAGAACAGGGAATTCTGTGATGAGTAACTTGTCTCATGACTCCACAAAACTTGTTCCGTCATCTAGGACAAAGCAGCCTGCTTGATTGGCACCCCATTTACCACCTTAAACACTCACTCCATCCACCACTGGCGCACAGTGGCAGTTGTGTGTATGATCTACAAGATGCACTGCAGGAACCTGCCAAGGCTTTTTCAATAGCATCTTCCAAACCCCCGACCTCTACCACCTAGAAAAACAAGGGCAGCAGACTCATGGGAACAGCACCACCTGCAAGTTCTCCTTCAAGCTGCGCGCCATCCTGACTTTGAAATATATCACCGTTCCTTCACTGTCACTGTGTGAAAATCCTGGAACTCCGTTCCCTAACACCACTGGGTGTACCTACACCGCTTGGACTGCAGCAGTTTAGAAAGTTGAGAAGGCAGCTCACCACCACCACCTCAACAGCAATTAAGGGATGGATGATAAATGTTAGTCTTGTCAGCAATGGCTGCTTTCCATGAACAAATTCTTTTGTCCATTGAAATAGGAGGAAAAATTGTGATTTTGTTGCAGAAAACATACTTTTTATGAGTAATATAATGTACAGATCAATAAATAGTGAAAATTTTAGAGTTCTATGTTTTTGTTTATGTGGCATCTGCATTAAATGCTGCTCACAGTTTTTTTTTCATTTCCAGGAGTGAAACCATTCAAGTGTTCAGTTTGTGAGTATGCCACACGCAGCAAAAGCAACCTGAGAGCCCACATGAATCGTCACAGCACTGAAAAAACACACCTCTGTGACTTGTGTGGAAAGAAGTTCAAATCGAAAGGCAGCCTCAAGAGTCATAAACTGTTGCACACTGCTGATGGTGAGTAATGTCATATAGGAGAACTTGTTGCTGCCTGTCTCTCTTTGGGTCAATGAGGGCACTTCCAAGTTGCCTTGAGAGCTCAGACATAATGTTGTTCACCAGCCAAAAACCCTTTGTTTTGGATACTGTAACCTACAACAAACTGAGAGGCTGGAGGATCGATGGAGATTGGGCTTCATCAGCATACTTGGCGGGAGCTACCAGTGATGATTGTGCCTCCATAGACAGCTCCTGCAGCTAAGACATCCATGTTGTGCCATCAATGTCCAGGGATGAGGGATTTTGTTTTAAACCTACCTGAATTTGGCACCCATGCAGGTTATGGAAGAATCTTTACGACTACCCCACTCACTGCCACTAATTTCTTGTTGGGGTCCTTCAACAGGTGTTAGGCCCTTAATTTATATGTTTAAAAAGTTTAATGTCTGTTTTCAGTGAGCATCTAGAACAACAGAACAAAACACTGGGGCAGATTAGACACAGGTCGTTGACACTGCTAGGCTGGCACTCTATGTGCTCGTTTTGATGACTTAATAATGGGTTCAGCACTTTTTACCCCTACTACTTGAGCCATATGCATGTGACCTTGAAACTGAAAATGTGTTCTCCAACATCTCTGTTGCTGCAAAGTATGGATATCCTTGTCCCTCATCCACATGGTATTTTTCGCAGCGCAATTCCTAAGGTATGTCTAATTCACTTTCTATCATCCTGTAGTTGTGTTATACAATGATAGTGGAGTGTTGACTAATAATAGGAATCAACCTCTATTAGTTATTCTTTAATAGACCAAGGAATGAAGCCAGTGAGTATACTTTACGAACATAAGGAACACAAGTAGAACATTAGCCCCCACCTGAGGCAATAGATTTTCTGTGTTTATCTTGTTCAATCCATTTAACTTTGAATATAGCTCCAGCAAATTTACTGGACTGGTTGGTATGTTTATTGTATAGAATTGTATAGAACACAGAAACAGGCCATTCAACCTAACTGGTCCATGCCTGTGTTTATGCTCCCCATGAAACTTCTCCCACCCCACATCTAACCCTATCAACATATCCTTCTATTTCTTTCTCCCTAATATTTTTATCAAGCTTCCCCTTAAATGCATCTTTGCTATTCACGTCAGCTACTTGTGGGAGTGAGTTACACACTCCAACCACTCTCTGGGTATAGACGTTTCTCCTGAATTCCTTATTGGATTTATTCTCCTTCTTCTTTCTTTCTTCTTTGGCCTCCTTGTCTCGAGAGATGATGAGTAAGCGCCTGGAGGTGGTCAGTGGTTTGTGATGCAGTGCCTGGAGTGGCCATAAAGGCCAATTCTAGAGCGACAGGCTCTTCCACAGGTGCTGCAGATAAAATTGGTTGTCGGGGCTGTTACACAGTTGGCTCTCCCCTTGTGCCTCTGTCTTTTTTCCTGCCAACAGCTAAGTCTCTTCGACTCGCCACACTTTACCCCACCTTTATGGCTGCCCACCAGCTCTGGCGATCACTGGCAACTGACTCCCACGACTTGTGATCAATGTCACAGGACTTCATGTCACGTTTGCAGACGTCTTCAAAGTGGAGACATGGACGGCCGGTGGGTCTGATACCAGTGACGAGCTCGCTGTACAATATGTCCTTGGGGATCCTGCCATCTTCCATGCGGCTCACATGGCCAAGCCATCTCAAGCGCCACTGGCTCAGTAGGGTGTATAAGCTGGGGATGTTGGCCGCCTCGAGGACTTCTTTGTTGGAGATACGGTCCTGCCTTCTGATGCCAAGGAGTCTCCTGAGGCAGCGACGATGGAATGAATTGAGACGTCGCTCTTGGCTGACATACGTTGTCCAGGCCTTGCTGCCGTAGAGCAAGGTACTGAGGACACAGGCTTGATACACTCGGACTTTTGTGTTCCATGACAGTGCGTCATTTTCCCACACTCTCTTGGCCAGTCTGGACATAGCAGTGGAAGCCATTCCCATGCGCTTGTTAATTTCTGCATCGAGAGACAGGTTACTGGTGATAGTTGAGCCTAGGTAGGTGAACTCTTGAACCACTTCCAGAGCGTGGTCGCCAATATTGATGGATGGAGCATTTCTGACGTCCTGTCCCATGATGTTCGTTTTCTTGAGGCTGATGATCAGGCCAAATTCGTTGCAGGCAGCTGCAATCCTGTCGATGAGTCTCTGCAAACACTCTTCAGTGTGAGATGTTAATGCAGCATCGTCAGCAAAGAGGAGTTCCCTGATGAGGACTTTCCGTACTTTGGTCTTCACTCTTAGACAGGCAAGGTTGAACAACCTGCCATCTGATCTTGTGTGGAGGAAAATTCCTTCTTCTGAAGACTTGAACGCATGTGAGAGCAGCAGGGAGAAGAAGATCCCAAACAGTGTAGGTGCGAGAACACAGCCCTGTTTCACGCCACTCAGGATAGGAAAGGAACGAGGATTTATTAGTGACTAACTTATATTTATGGTCCCTGCTTTTGGTATCTCCCACAATTGGAAGTATCTTCTTTATGTCGAACCTATCAAATATTTTCATAATTTTAAAGACCTGTATCGGGTCACCTTTCTAGAAAAAAAAACGCCAGCCTATCATCATAAATGTTTTATTACACCTTGTCCAGTATCTCTATTTTTTTAATAATATATAGACCATGGCCGGAATTTTATGCCATCCCAACGAGCTGGCTGGTGGCGGGGAATTGGGGTAAAATGGAGTGGGAGGCTCCGGGAGGCCTTCCCAACCTGCTCCTGCCTCCGCCCCATTGTATGTAGGGCGGGATGGGCGATAAACAGCCTGCCCACCCCAGGCCAATCAAGGCCCTTGAGTTGGCAATTAAAGGCCACTTAAGGGCCTTCGCCCGCCTCCACGTATATTTTACGCGTGGCAAGCGGGCATCCTGGAGCTGGGAAAGGCCGCCTGGTGGGCCCCCGTTCCCGCCCCACCCCCCCCCCCCCCCCCCCACCAAACGACCACCCTTGCCTCGCCGGGACCCGACTGATTACCCCTGGCGAGGCAACCCAAGTTCCATGTCCTCAGCTGGGCTGCAATCCCAGCAGTGGCCACCGCTCTTGGGCTGCTGGGACTAAGATCTGCCGCCCGCTGATTGGCCGGCAGCTCAATGAGGCGGGACTTCCTCCCTCAAGCGGGTAGAAGTCCTGCCTCGAAACGATTAGAGCCTGGAGACCCATAAAATGCGGGACGGATCCCCATAAGTTCTAAGCAAGTTTATGTAATTTCTCTGCATTTCAATTCTATCCCTCTAGAAATGAGCCCAGCTGTTTTGTTTGCTTTTTTATGGACTTATTAGCCTGTGTTACTACTTACGGTGATTTGTGTATCTGTACCCCTTAGATCGTTTTGAGCCTCTACACCAGTTAGACTTCTATTTTCCCAGGACCGCATGACCTCCTTGTTCTCTCCACCAAAATGCACCACCTCACACTTAATTGTATTGAAATTAATTTTCCAATTATGTACCATTCTGCAATGTTAGAACCAGGTGAGAAAGAGGTCTTACTGTAACAGGATTTAGTTTTAAACACACTGTGTTTTGAGCTCCCCCTTGGCGAATCCTTGATCACCGCTTTCCAATTATAAGGCAAAGAAATGAGCACAAACAGGTTTTCTTAGGTTTAAAGAAGAAAAGTGAAATTTATTAAAACTTAAACTAAACTTTAATTTGGTTAATGCCTATGGATATGTGCCGCGCCCCACGCTAGCATGCATGCGCGATATGCACATGCAAATAGAGACAGAAAAGAGCAGAATAAAAAATAAAGTGGAGAGGTTTGAGGCAATGTATGAAGAGTTTCTTGTTTCTGTGCTTCGAGCTCACTGCAGAGTCCTTCTGTAGGTTGATCTTGCTTTTCGTGGGGCCCGGTATTCTTCTTAAACCTTGTTCACTGTAGGAGACTTTTCTCTCTTGGGGTTCATGTGTCTTCAATGAATTCCAAAGCTGGTGAGAAAGAGATGAGAGCAGACAGGAGAGAGATGATCTCAATCCAGGAGTTTTCTGTCTTCAAATTCTCTGTGGCCAATTTAAAACTCTCAGTTCAAAACTCTGCAATAGTCAGTTAGTCATGTGACCAAACTGGCCTGACCACGTC
The DNA here is from genome assembly GCF_036365525.1 of Heterodontus francisci. NCBI lineage: Eukaryota > Metazoa > Chordata > Chondrichthyes > Heterodontiformes > Heterodontidae > Heterodontus > Heterodontus francisci. The sequence goes on from NC_090375.1 coordinate 47,396,741, forward strand.
TTCTGTGTATTGGGAGCAGGGACTGGTTCCTTTGGTCCAACGCTGTCTGCTAGTATGCAAAAAATGTTTTTCCCGCAAGGGACTTGACAGTTCCTTGCGGTAGGCCCTCTTTTCTTCCCAGCAACAATTTGAAGTTTAATGTCCATGTGGCAAAATTAATGTGCCTCATTCTTGGCAGGTGGGGGCCTGCATGACACCTCCACACCCAGGGGAATGAAAAGCGATTTGAAAAAAAAGTGCAATTCATTACAAGGTTTGAGAGAAATATAAGATACAGAAAGAAAAACCATGCATTTCTCTCATTCATATCCATTCATTCATAAATCTTAAAGCTTATTAAAATTGTCTTTTCTGGGTGCCAGTGCTGTTTTAATTTCCCCTTTTTGGCATCACAGTAACCATGTGTTTCTTTAGGAAAGCTTTTCTTCAGTTTGCCCATTGCCATGACTGCCCAGGGTCTTGGTGCCTGCTGAGGTAATTTTTTATCAGGAGAGTTAGTAGTGGGTGGGTCTATCCTGAACTCTCTTTCAGTGCTTTGCTGAGTCATGCAAAGGCTTTTGACTTCAGGGGGTGGGTGGTTCCCTTTTTCTCTGACTGTGGGGAAGGATTCTTTGTTAATCTCCCCTTTATTCTCTGGGACATCAATACTAATAGGTAGTTGTGGAGACTTGACTGCACGCTCCTGTGGCACTTCAACTAGGTGAGGCATCACCCTCACGGTTTCTGTGCCCCCGAGAGGTCTCTCTTGGACTCTGCAGGTTCCTGTAAATTCTGTTATCAACTCTGGTGGTGTGCTTCTAGAGTCTGCATTTACGTAGGAGGACGTGGAGTCTATCTTTTCAAAATTTTCGGGGTTGGCTGACCGGCCAGTAGGGGTTTTCATACTGAATTCCTCCGGACATCCTTTAACCTGCCCTCTTGGTCACTTTTTCCCCTTCTCTTCCTAAACTTTTGCCACCTTGTGTCTGCCTTTCCCCTTTTGTTCTCGGCAGGGGTCCATTACAGTTCACCAGCCCTCTGCTGGAGGGACCTCCTAACTTCAGTACAGGACTTAGAGGTGCAGGTTTCACTGTAGGTTGGGGTTTCCCTTCAACCTGGCACATGTGGCAACTCCTGTAGTACTCCACCACATCTTTGTGGTATTTTGGTGAGTCAAACTGCTGTCTTAACTGGGCTTTGGTCTTTCGTATACCGGCATGTACTGCTACTGTAGTCTCGTGGACCCTTCTTAATATTTGTCGCCGGTACCTCTGTGGCACCACTAACTGGTGAACTACTGCTCACTCCTTGCTCTCATGTCCGTGAGGAGAGCTCCATTTCCTCATCAGTACCACATTCTTTAAATAGTAGCAATCAGGGACTCCATCTGCCTCACTTTGGACAGGGCAGCCTGTGCTAACACTTGTAATACTGGGTCGGCTCGCTGAGCCTCAGCGAGGGAAAATCCATTTACTTCATTCCCTGGGACTCCTAACTTTTCAAAGAAAGTCTCGGAAAGGCAGACCTCATGGTCACCTGCCTGCAGTGCCAATGCAGCCTCCTCAGGGGGAGCTAGTTTGATCATGACTTGATCCACTACACATTCAGCTATTCAGCAGGGTCTTCTGCCAGTGCCCTGTCTCTCTGACCTCTTGCGGTCTTTCTTTTACTACTGGGCGGGCTACCACCTTCACCCCCACCAGATCATTATCTAGCAGCAGGTCAACCCCGTCTACAGGCAAACTAGGGACAATCCCTAAGGTCACCGGTCCCAAAACTAGGTCACACGCTAGGTACAGGCATACACTGTCCTCCAATACCATTCACCACCATTTTGGTGTTCACTGCACTCTCTGGGGGGGAAGGTCAGGTCTTTCCCAGTAAAAGGGATCTAGTGGCCCCTGTGTCTCTGAGAACTACTATGGGCTTACTGGCCCGACTCGGGGGGTATGGGGTTACTTTCCCTTCAAACACAAAACCTTGATAACGCTAAGAAATCCTGTTAAATTTTCCTGCACTGGCTTTCGAAAGCTTCCTGGGTTGCACTCTTACTGCAGTTAAAGCCACAGCTTGTTCTGCTGTGCTTTCCATCGGGATCCTGTCTTCACTGAGCAGGTGTGCCTTGATTAACCCGACTGGTTTTCCCTTTAGTTTCCAGCAGTCAGATTTTAAATGCCCTGCTTTATTACAATGGAAGCACACAGGTCTCCGGGTCTCACTCTTGCACACAGCACTTTCCTTTCTGACTGGAGGAGGGCTCCGTGTATCTCCTGCTTTCCTTTCTCTGCCAGGACTGCCAGGGCTTCGATCACCTTCCCACCCTTTGTCCTTTTCGGATTTGTAGGGGTGATTAGGAAAGGTTCTTCCCTGGGAAACCGACTTATAAATTAAAGCAAACTCATCGGCCAGAACGGCCGCTTGCCGGCCTTTCTGAACTCGCTGATCCTCTACGTGCTTCTTTATTGAGAGTGGGAGAGCGTTTTAAATTCTTCTAACAGAACTACTTCCCTGAGGTTCTCATAGCTGAGCTGTATTTTAAGAGGCGGGCAGCCATAAAGGCGGGGCTAAAGTGTGGCGAGTCGAAGAGACCTAGCAGTTGGCAGGAAAAAAGACAGAAGCGCAAGGGGAGAGCCAACTGTGTAACAGCCCCGACAAACAAATTTTTCTGCAGCACCTGTGGAAGAGCCTGTCACTCTAGAATTAGCCTTTATAGCCACTCCAGGTGCTGCTCCACACACCACTGACCACCTCCAGGCATTTACCCATTGTCTCTCGAGATAAGGAGGCCAAAAAAGAAAGATTTTAAGAGCCCTCAGCTACTGGTCAAAAGCCAGCTGCTTTACTTCTTTCAAACTCCAGATAAGTTTGATTAGCTTGCTTTTTACAGTCATAAAGTCATAGAGTTATACAGCACAGAAACGGGCCCTTCCGCCCATCGTGTCTGTGCCGTCCATTAAGCACCAAACTATTCTAATCCCATTTCTAGCACTTGGCCCGTAGCCTTGTATGCTATGGCGTTTCAAGTGCTCATTTAAATACCTCTTAAATGTTGTGAGGATTCCTGCCTCTACCACCCCTTCAGGCAGTGCGTTCCAGATTCCAACCACCCTCTGAGTGAAACATTTTTCCTCAAATCCCCTCTAAATCTCCTGCCCCTTAGATTAAATCTATGCCCCCTGGTTATTGACCCCTCCGCTAAGGAAAAAAGCTTCCTATCTAACCTATCAATGCCCCTCATAATTTTGTATACCTCAATCATGTGCCACCTCAGCCTTCTCTGCTCTAAGGAAAACAGCCCTAGCCTTTTCAGTCTCTCTTCAGAGCTGAAATGCTCCAGCCCAGGCAACATCCTGGTGAACCTCCTCTGCACCCTCTCCAGTGCAATCACGTCCTTCCTATAGTGTGGTGCCCAGAACTGTATGCAGTACTCCAGCTGTGGCTGAACTAGTGTTTTATACAGCTCCATCATAACCTCCCTGCTCTTATATTCTATGCCTCAGCTAATACAGGAAAGTATCCCATATGCCTTCCTAACCACCTTATCTACCTGTGCTGCTGCCTTCAGTGATCTATGGACAAGTACACCAAGGTCCCTCTGACCCTCTGCACTTCCTGGGGTCCTACCATCCATTGTATATTCCCCTGCCTTGTTAGTCCTCCAAAAATGCATCACCTCACACTTCTCAGGATTAAATTCCATTTGCCACTGCTCTGCCATCTTACCAGCCCATCTATATCATCTTGTAATCTAAGGCTTTCCTCCTCACTATTTACGACACCACCAATTTTCGAGTCATCTGCGAACTTACTGATCATACCTCCTATATTCATGTCTAAATCATTAATGTACACTACAAACAGCAAGGGTCCCAGCGCCGATCCCTGTGGAACACCACTGGTCACAGGCTTCTAATCGCAAAAACAACCCTCGACCATCACCCTCTGCCTCCTGCCACTAAGCCAATTTTGGATCCAAATTGCCCTGGATCCCATGGGCTTTTACCTTCTTAACCAACCTCCCATGCGGGACCTTATCAAAAGCCTTTGAGGGTTCTAAATTTTTAGGGATAGGCTTCGGGTACTAATTCATGTGCCCGGAGGATAGCATTTTTGGTCAGTTCATAATTTGATGAACTCTCATCTAGCAACAAGGAATAAACCTCATGGGCTTTTATGGTTAGCATGCTTTGTAGTAAAAGAGACTAGGTCTCAGCTGGCCATATTAGCTGCCTTGCCAGTTTCTCAAAATACACAAAAAAACTCTTCCACATCTTCCTCATTGAATCTTAGAATTAGTCGAGCGAGTTTCAGCAATTCTGTACCCAGCCCTGAATTCTGATCCTCCATATTGGTCATGCTTTCACTGGGTTTACTCTGTCACCCCCTAGTTAACTCAAGTCGCTTCAACTCTCTTTCTTCAGATTCTTTCTGGAATATTCTTTCTCTCTCTCTCTTCTCTCTCTCATTCATTCACCTGTCTTTCTATTTCTTCACGTTTCTTCTGGAAAGCTCTCTCTTTCTCCCTCTCCTGCCTCGCTCTCTTTTTCCTGTCTCTCCCTTTTTCTCTTTCCCTGTCTTCTAATTCAAGTTTCCTTTCTTCCAATTGTATCCTTGCTAGCAGTACCCTGTCTGGGTCTGCTTCTAACACTGCTTCTGCTTCTTCAGATTCACGGGAAAAATGGTTGGCCACTAGCCTTCGGAGTTCAGACTTCCTATCCTGCAACGTACAGTGATCCCACACTGCTCAACCATTTTCCTCAACTCCTCCATAGACCGTGCTTTTAACTTATCCCAAGTTACTTCACCGTGCTTGGAGAGCTGCTAGCTTCAGTTGCAGACATGTTAGTATTCAATTAATCACAACCACAAGAAAACCTGTATTAATCTTGCTCTTTTTTGATTGGGAACAACTTGGTTTCCCACTTCCAATTTCTCTCGTTTGTCTGTGGGTCAATCCCGGATGAGCCCCCAAATTTCGGTTATGACTCGGTGAGAAAGAGGTCTAGGAGTTCCCTTTCAGCCTTCACCTTACTGTAGCAGGATTTAATTTCAAACACATGTTTTGAGCTCCCCCTTGGTGAATCCTTGTTCACCGCTATCCAATTATAAGGCAAAGAAAATGGCACAAACAGGCTTTCTTAGGTTTAAAGAAGAAAAGTGAAATTTATTAAAGCTTAAACCTAACTCTAATTCGGTTAACGCCTGTAGATACACGCCGTGCCCCACACTAGCATGCGTACATGATACACACATGCAAATAGAGACAGAAAAGAGTAGAATAAAAAATAAAGTGGAGAGGTTTGAGGCAATACCTGAAGAGTTTCTTGTTACTGTGCTTCGAGCTCACTGTAGAGTCCTTTTGTAGGTTGATCTTGCTTTTTGTTGGGGCCCAGCATTCTTCTTAAACCTTGTTCACTGTAGGAGACTTTTCTCTCTTGGGGTTCATGTGTTTTCAGTGAATTCCAAATCTGGTGAGAAAGAGATGAGAGCAGACAGGACAGAGATATTCTCAATCCAGGAGCCAGGAGCTTTCTGTCTTCAAATTCTCTGTGGCCATTTTAAAACTCTCAGTTCAAAACTCTGCAACAGCCAGTTAGTTGTGTGACTAAATTGGTCTGACCATGTCTTCTGTGTATTGGGAGCAGGGACTGGTTCCTTTGTTGCAACACTATCTGCTAGTATGCAAAAAATGTCTTTCCGGCAAGGGACCTGGCAATTCCTTGTGATAGGCCCTCTTTTCTTCCCAGCAATAATTTGACGTTTAATGCCCAAGTGGAGAAATTAATGTGCCTCATTCTTGGCAGGTGGGGGCCTGCATGACAGCAAGTTTATTAATGTCATCCTGTGTTTTATTGTTGTTTTCCTCAGTATTAACTATATCCCCAATTTAGCTTCATGCGCAGATTTTTATATACTTCTCACTTTTTGCCCAACCGAATAACTGCTTTTAACTGTTACTCTCTGCTTTCTGTTTTGTATCCAGCTTGCATGTCCCCTGATTCCACATCCTTTGACCTTAGTCAGGAGTTTACCTTATCAAAAGTTTTTGAAAATCCAAATATATCTGCTTCATTGTCCTGTCCTACACTTTCTGTTACTTCAAAAAATTCACTAAGATTAATCAAGCTTAATCAAGCAATTGACCTTCCCTTTTGAAAGCTGTGCTGACATCATTGAGTGAAGATTCCATTACCTACCATGAACATTAAGCTAAATTATCTATAGTTCCCTGGCAAATGTAAAAAAAAACTGCTGCCTTTTTGGCCACTCGTTCATCCTGTCTATATCTCTTTGCAGAGTCTTTATATCCTGCTCACAGCTTAGTTTACCACCTAGCTTTGTGTTGGCAGCAAACTTTACATTCAGTCCCTTCATCTTAGTCATTAATATAGATTGTAAACAGTTCAGGTCCCAGCACTGATCCTTGTGGCACCCCATTAGTAAAAGCCTAATAACCTGAAAGTGGCACATTTGTTCCTACTCTCTATTTTTCAATTTTTAACTGACCCTCTATCCATGCTAATTTATTACCCCTAACCGTATGAACTTTTATCTTGTGTAACAGCCTTTTGTGTGGCAACTTATCAAATGCCTTTTGAAAATCCAAAGTTACTACATCTGTTGGGTCCCGTTAACTACCCTGCTAGTTACATCCTAAAAAACAACTCTAAAAGATTTGTCAAGCACAATTTCTTTTTCATAAAACCATGTTGACTTAGTCTAATCATATTATGGTTTTCTAAGTGCCCTGTTACCACTACTTTAACAATAAATTCCAGCACTTCTTTTACAACTGATGTCAGGCTAACTGGCCTGTAGTTCCTGTTTTCCCTCCCCGCTTTCTTGAATAGCGATGTTACATTTTGCTACCTTCCAATGCACTGGCATTGTTCCAGAATCTGAGGAATTCTGGAAGATCAAAACCAATGCATCCACTGTTTCTGCACCCACCTCTTTTAGAAGCCTATGATGCAGGCCGTCAGGTCTAGCAGATTTGACAGCTTTTGGTCCTATTAATTTCTCCAGTACTTCTTTACTAATATTAATTATTTAAGTTTGTCACCCTTTGACAAGGTCTCGCGTGGCAGACTGGTAAAACAGGTGAAGTCACACGGGATCAGAGGTGAGCTGGCAAGATGGATACAGAACTGGCTCGGTCATAGAAGACAGAGGGTATCAGTGGATGGGTGTTTTTCTGAATGGAGGGATGTGACTAGTGGTGTTCTGCAGGGATCAGTGCTGGGACCTTTGCTGTTTGTAGTATATATAAATGATTTGGAGGAAAATGTAGCTGGTCTGATTAGTAAGTTTGCAGACGACACAAAGGTTGGTGGAGTTGCGGATAATGATGAGGATTGTCAGAGGATACAGCAGGATATAGATCGGTTGGAGACTTGGGCGGAGAAATGGCAGATGGAGTTTAATCCGGACAAATGTGAGGTAATGCATTTTGGAAGGTCTAATGCAGGTGGGAGGTATACAGTAAATGACAGAACCCTTAGGAGTATTGACAGGCAGAGAGATCTGGGCGTACAGGTCCACAGGTCACTGAAAGTGGCAACGCAGGTGGATAAGGTAGTCAAGAAGGCATACGGCATGCTTGCCTTCATCGGCCGGGGCATAGAGTGTAAAAATTGGCAAGTCATGTTGCAGCTGTACAGAACCTTAGTTAGGCCACACTTAGAATATTGCGTGCAATTCTGGTCGCCACACTACCAGAAGGACGTGGAGGCTTTGGAGAGGGTACAGAGGAGGTTTACCAGGATGTTGCCTGGTCTGGAGGTCATTAGCTATGAGGAGAGGTTGGAAAAACTCGGATTGTTTTCACTGGAACGACGGAGGTGGAGGGGCGACATGATAGAGGTTTACAAAGTTATAAGCGGCATGGACAGAGTGGATAGTCAGAAGCTTTTTCCCAGGGTGGAAGAGTCAGTTACTAGGGGACATAGGTTTAAGGTGCGAGGGGCAAAGTTTAGAGGGGATGTGCGAGGCAAGTTTTTTACACAGAGGGTGGTGAGTGCCTGGAACTTGCTGCCAGGGGAGGTGGTGGAAGCAGATACGATAGCGACGTTTAAGAGACATCTTGACAAATACATGAATAGGAAGGAAATAGAGGGATATGGGCCCCGGAAGTGCAGAAGGTGTTAGTTTAGGCAGGCATCAAGATCGGCGCAGACTTGGAGGGCCGAATGGCCTGTTCCTGTGCTGTACTGTTCTTTGTTCTTTGTTCTGTTTCTTGTGTCTTCTACTGAGAAGTCATTTAAGAGCATAACGTAAGAAATTGGAGCAGTAGACATGCAGCGCCTCGAGCCTACTCTACTATTCAGTACGATTATGGCTAATCTTCTGCTTCGGATCCAATATCCCGACCACTCTCCATATCCCTTGATTCCCGGAGAGACCAAAATTCTGTCTATCTCAGCCTTAAATGTACTCAACGAAGAAGCATCCACAACGCTTTGGGGTAGACAATACCAAAGATTCACAATCCTCTGAGTGAAGAAATTTTTCCTCATCTCAGTCGTAAATGATCGATGCCTTATCCTGAGGCTGTGCTCCCATGTTCGAGATTCCCCAATTAGGGGAAACAACCTCTGTGTCTACCCTGCTGATCCCTTGCAGAATCTTGTACGTTTCTGTGAGATCTCTCATTTTTTTTAAACTCCAGAGAGCATAGACCCAATTTACTCTCCTCGTAGGACAATCCTCTCATCCTCGGAACCAATCTATTGAACCTTCGCTGTACCGCCTCCAAGGCAAGTATATTCTTCCTTAGATATGGAGACCAAAACTATGCAGAATGCTCTAGGTGTAGTCTCACCAAAGCCCTATACAATTGTAGAAGACTTCCTTCTTCTTGTACTCCAATCCTCTTGCAATGAAGGCCAACATACCATTTACCTTCCTAATTGCTTGCTGTACCTTCATGCTAACTTTTTGTGCTGTACACCCAAGTGTCTCTGAACATCAACATTCAGAAGTTTCACACGTTTTAAAAAATATTCTGTTCTTACTATCAAAGTGAATAACCTCACACTTTTCCACATTATATGCTACCTGCCACCTTGTTGCCAACTCAGTTAAGCTGTCTATATCACTTTGCAGCCTCTTTGTGTCCATCTCACAGCTTACATTCCCACCTAGCTTTGTATCACTAGTAAATTTGGATACGTTGCTTTCATTCTCTTCTTCCAAGTCATATCTGTTTAATGTCTCTGCCATTTCCTTATTCCTCATTATAATTTTTCCTGTGCCAGCCTCTCAGGGACTCATGTTTACTTTCACCACTTCCTTTTTAGATACTTGCAATCATTTTATATTTCTAGCCATCATGGTTTTTCATTACTGGCTAGTTTGTACTTGTTTTTTTTTCAGCAGAATACATTTCTCCAGATCTCTATTGAACATCTTTTCAAATACTTCCCACTGGTGTTCTATCTCTTTGTCAACATTTTTTGCGGTTTACCCTTCCTAGTCCCTGGTTCCATTTTAATTCCCTCAAAATTAGATTTTCTCCCCCAATCTATTACTTTTGTCTTTGCCTTGCATACATCTTTCTAAACCATTATTTTAAACCTCATTATATTGTGTTTGCTATTGCTTAGATGTTCTCCTGAGCTTATCTGTTTTGGTTCATTTCCCATTACTAGATACAACAGTGATTGCTCTATTCTTGGACTTCTTACTTACTGGGTAAGAAAGGAGTCCTGGACATACTGTAAAAACTCCATTCCATTTTCCCCTTTATCTTCCTCTTGCCAGTTTATTTAAGGGTAGTTGAAATCTCCCGTAATGATTATTCTATGTCTTTTACACATTTCATAGATTTGCTTACATATTTCTTCCTCCACTTCCCTTTCACCATTAGTTGGTCTGCACAATATCCCTATTAGTGTGACCAATCCCTTCTTAGCCCTTATCTTGATTATGAGATTCCGAGATGCACTTATATTTCGCGACAGAGGGGTGGGGGTCCAATAGCATGCGTGAAACCTGATGTAAGTGCAGCGTATCTGTCAGTGGCATTTTAACTCAGCCACTTCATTATTATTTTACTTCCGAGTTTCCCATCCAATGAGCAGCAGCAGGCATGATGTACTCACACATGCCGCAATCTGAACTCCGGTATTTGAAAAGACCCTCCAAACATGCAAGTTGAAGGAGTTTGGAGTTGGAAAGAAAAGCAAATCAAGTGGAAGAATGGATTCCAAAAGCTGTACCTCATTTCAGTGATGCCTCGTTGGATGTGCTGCTGTGAGATGTAAGGAGTCGGCGAGAGGTACTATTCCCTGCCTGCGTGAGGAAGAAACTTGCAACTGACACCGAGAGGGTGTGGTTAGAGGTAGCAGAGGAGGACAACAGCAGGAGTGTGGTTCCACACTCCTGGATTCAGTGCAGAAAGTGCTTTGATGTTCTAAGCAGGTCAGGAAATGTAAGTACAGTGGCACATTCACCTACATCCTGCTGTGTGCTTCACCCATCTCCTCACCTTGCTTTCTCAAGCCTACGCCAGCGCATCCCTCCTCACATCCACTTACCTTGCAAGTGTGCCTATCCTTCTCTTTCTGTGTATTTCTTCATGAAGAGGAGAATCAGTGAGCAGTGGCAGACAATCTGTGATGCACTGTTGGGCTCTTGAAGTGGAACCAACATGATTGCAGAGAGATTGGTGGAGTCCACCTGAGGGGGTTGATATCACAAACCACTGAAATTGACAGAGTAGCTTGCGCCATAATCCTGGAACTCCCTTCCTAACAGCACTGTGGGTGTACCTACCCCACATGGACTGCAGCGGTTCAAGAAGGCAGCTCACCACCACCTTCTCGAGGGCAATTAGGGATGGGCAATAAATACTGGCCTGGCCAGCGACGCCCACATCCCATGAATGAATAAAAAAAAAAATCAGTGTGGAACTGTAAGGCCATATTTAAGGCGACAGACATATACTCCAATCCATGCACGCCTTCAACACCACTATGCAGACTCTAGATTCCAGCAATAAAAACAAGAAATGCTGGAACCACTCAGCAGGTCTGGCAGCATCTGTGGAAAGAGAAGCAGAGTTAACGTTTCGGGTCAGCGACCCTTCATCGGAACTCTAGATTCCAGCAATTCTGTCGCCTTAAATATAGCCTTACAGTTCCACACTGATTTTTTTTTTTAATTTATTTATGGGACGTGGGCGTCACTGACCAGGCCAGCATTTATTGCCCATCCCTAATTGCCCTTGAGAAAGTGGTGGTGAGCTGCCTTCTTGAACTGCTGCAGTCCATGTGGGGTCGGTACACACACAGTGCTGTTAGGAAGGGAGTTCCAGGATTTTGACCCAACGACAGTGAAGGAACGGCGATATAGTTCCACGTCTGGATGGTGTGTGACTTGGAGGGGTTCTTGCAGGTGGTGGTGTTCCCATGCATCCTTCTAGTTGGTAGAGGCCACGGGTTTGGAAGGTGCTCTCTAAGGAGCCTTGGTACGTTGCTGCAGTGAATCTTGTAGATGGTACACACTGCTGCCACTGTGCTTCGGTGGTGGAGGAAGTGAATGTTTGTGGATGGGGTGCCAATCACGGGCTGTACAAAGTGTTCTCCAGCACAGTGGTAACAGTGAAGTGTGGCTAGGCCATGAGAGGGATGATAGCAAAAGAGGTCATGGAAGCAGGGACTCCACTTAAAGCTCTTCCATTTTTCACCCACAGCCCACCTCTCAGTCAATAGCCCACATGCTGCCTCATCTCCTGATGGCTGAGTCTTTCCCTGTGCAGGTGGAGCAATCTTTGGTGGGGTCCTCACTGGCTCCAGAACCCAGAGGACGTCAGCTAAGGGCATCTCAGCAGTCAGAGCAGGGACCTGAGCAGCCAGTGTCTATCGCTGCTGAAGCCATGCAGGTTGCACCATATAGGAGTAACAGACAAAGGAATATAAGAGCTAGGAGCAGGAGTAGGCAATTCAGCCCCTCGAGCCTGCTCCGCCATTCAATACAATCATGGCTGATCTCAACTCGGCCTCAACTCCACTTTCATGCCTGTTCTCCATAACCCTTCAACCCATTACTAATTAAAAATTACTATCTCCTCCTTAAATTTACTCAATGTCCCAGCATTCACCGCACTCTGGGGTAGTGAATTCCACAGACTCACGACCCTTTGGGAGAAGTAATTTCTCCTCATCTCTGCTTTAAATCTGCTACCCCTTATCCTAAAACTATAACCTCTTGTTCTAGATTACTCCACCGGCGGAAACATCCTCTCTACGTCTACTTTGTCAATCCCCTTAATCATCTTATGTACCTCAATTAGATCTCCTCCCATTCTTTTAAACTCTGGAGAGTAAAGGCCTAAACTGCTCAATCTCTGTTCATAAGACAAGCCCCTCATCTCTGGAATCAATCTAGTGAACCTCCTCTGAACTGCCTGAAGTGCAACTACATCCCTCCTCAAGTAAGGGGTACGCAATACTCCAGGTGCGGTCTCCCCAGTCTCATCCTCTAAGAGACCAACATTCACTTAAGCTACTCTCTTCTCTTTTAAAAACTTATAGAAGCTTTTGCTATCCGTTTTTATATTTTGTGCTAGTTTTCTTTCATAATTTACCTTTGCTCTTTGTGTTACTTTTTTAGTAACCCTTTTGTTGATCTTTAATAGTTTCCCAATCTTCCAGCCTGCCACTGGTCTTTGCAATATGGTATGCCTTAGTTTTTGACTTTGTTATCCTTAACTTCCTTGCTTAGCCATGAATGTTTTTCCTCCTCTTACAATCTTTCTTCCTCGCTGGAATATATTTTAGTTGGGAGGAATTGAATATCTCCTTAAACATCTGTCACTGCTCATCAATTGTTCTACCCTTTAGTCTACCTGCCCAGTCTGCTCGGGCCAAATCTGCCCTCGTGCTTATGTAATTACCTTTGTTTAACTCCAGTTTGAAGAGCAAGGCGTTGTAGTTTGTGCACAAGGGTATGCACATGGATGTCTGAGAAAATGTTGTCATAGAGAGATACAGCACTGAAACAGGCCCTTCGGCCCACTGAGTCTGTTCCAACCAACAACCACCCATTTAAACTAATCCTACATTAATCCCATAATCCCTACCACATCCCCACCATTCTCCTACCACCTACCTACACTATGGGCAATTTGCAATAGCCAATTTACCTATCAACCTGCAAGTCTTTGGCTGTGGGAGGAAACCGGAGCACCCGGCGGAAACCCACGCGGTCACAGGGAGAACTTGCAAACAGGCAGTACCCAGAACTGAACCTGGGTTGCTGGAGCTGTGAAGCTGCGGTGCTAACCACTGCGCCACTGTTCTTTATTTAGCTGATGCAAATGTTTTTTTACTCTCAATCTTTCCATCTTGCCCATTGTTGGGTGCTGAGTAGTAAATGGCCTTCTGACTTGTTTGATGATGAATGTTAAGACATGAATTAATGGGGAGCAATGAGGAAGTGTTCAAGGGGGTGGTTGGTTGGTTGCAGGATTGCTTTGTGTCAGTGTTGGTGACCTGGCGGGTGATGAGGGGTGTTGGGAGAGTGGAAAGAGTGGCAGTTAAATTTTCTGGTGGCATGGTTCTACTGGTGCAACTTATGTGAACATTGCATTAAAAAGGGCATCCCACACAGTATTGTGAGCAGCTGGTGTTCATTTTCCTCTGCACCATTCTCCTCTTCTTTTTCCTCTGCCACCCTCCAAATCATTGGAGGAGAATGTGAGCTCTTTGCCTTGTTCCTCCTGGGGGTGCAAGCCTTGCTGTTGTGCAGTGTTGTACAGAGCACAACAAACTATTACCATTGTGGAGACCTTGGCTGGTGCGTACTGAAAGGTGCCTTCAGATCTGTCGAAGCACCTGAAGCACGCCTTCAACATGCTAATGGCCTGTTCAATCACACATCTGGTAGTGATATGGCATTCATTGTAGTGCTGTGAGGCTTCATTTTTGGGGTTTCTGCCAGGTGTCAGGAACCAGGTTTGTAGTGGGTGTCCTTTGTCGCCTAGCAGCCACCACATAAGTCTGCTTCCAGATCTGAAGAGATCTAGGAACTTGGACTGCCGCAGGATGAAAGCAGCATGGCAGCTGCCCACAAATCTTGCACACACAAGAGTGAAAGTCAAATATTCCTAGTTGTTCTGGGAGTCTCCGAATTGCCGTTTGTGTGCAGCCTAAGGCGCCTACACCTGAAGGAAGCCAGTCAGATCCGCAGAGCTAAGTGCCTGCTCATTCTGCCTGGCATCATCAGTGGCAAAGCTGACATAATTGCTGGCCCTGGCAAACAATCCATCAGTCACCAGTCTTATTCACGCGTGGGCAGCCAACTGGGAGATCCTGTATATGTCTGTGGCAGAGGCCTGGAAGGATCCAGAGGCAAAAATGATTGTGGGAGGTGGTGACTTTGACAGTCACTGGTAACATGTAACTATCAGGTTCAGCAGAAAGCAAGTCTTCTAGGAGGCTACAGATGTCTGCCACCACCTGACATACATAGGAACATACGAATTAGGAGCAGGAGTCGCCCACTCGGCCCCTTGAGTCTTCTCCGCCATTCAACAATATCATGGCTGATGTGATTGTAATCTCGACTCCACATTCCCACCTACCTCTGCCTTAAAAATATTCAGACTCTGCTTCCACCGCCTTTTGAGGAAGAGAATTCCAAAGACTCTGGACCCTCAGAAAAAATTTCTCCTCATCTCTGTCTTAAATGGGCGACCCCTTATTTTTAAACAGTGACCCCTAGTTCTAGATTCTTCCACAAGAGGAAACATCCTTTCCACATCCACCCTGTCAAGACCCCTCAGGATCTTATATGTTCCAATCAAGTCACCTCTTACTCTTCTAAACTCCAGCGGATACAAGCCTAGCCTCATAAGACAACCTGCCCATTCCAGGTTTTTTTTTTTAACAATTAAGTTATTTGTACCCAGGATCATATTTAATTTGAGTTTTGATTTTAGTTAAAAAAAAAAGGCAAGAAATATTAAAAGAAGATGTGGTGTTTTAAGTAGATCTGCATATTCATATAACAGTATACAGTCAGGAAAGGTGGTGACGTCGTGGTATTTTTGCTGGGCTAGTAACCCAGAGATCCAGGGTATTCCCCTGGGGACATGGGTTCGATATCCCACCATGGCAGAAGGTGGAATTTGAAATCAATTAATAAAAAAAAAATCTGGAATTTTAAAAAAAGCAAGTCAATTGTTGTCGCAAAATAAACCATCTGGTTCACTCATGTCCTATAGGGAAGGAAATCTGCTGTTCCTACCTGGTCTGGCCTACATGTGACCCCACAGCAATGTGGTTGACTCTGAAAATGGGCTAGCAAGCCACTCAGTTGTACCTAACTGCTAAAAAGCCGATACAGACCACCCAGCATCAACCTTGGCACCGGAAATGACTATGGCAAACCCAGCCCTGTCGACCCTGAAAAGGTCTCCTTACTAACATCTGGGGGCTTGTGCCAAAGTTGGGAGAGCTGTCCCACAGACTAGTTAAGCGACAGCCTGACATAGTCATACCATACCGACAATGTCCCAGACACGATCATCACCATCCCTGGATATGTCCTGTCCGGTCCTGTCCTGTCCCACCGGTAGTGGTGGTGACACTGTGGTATACAGTAGGGAGGGAGTTGCCCTGGGAGTCCTCAACGTCAACTCTGGACCCCATGAGGTCTCATGGCATCAGGTCAAACATGAACAAGGGAACTTCCTACTGATTACCACCTAACGCCACCCCTGTCCCCTCATCTGATGAATCCATGTTGAACACCACTTGGAGGAAGTATTGAGGGTGGCAAAGGTGCAGAATGTACTCTGAGTGGGGGACTTCAGTGTCCATTATCAAGAGTGGCTCAGTAGCACCACTACTGGCCGAGTGCTAAAAGACATAGCTGCTGGACTGGGTCTGCAGCAGGTGGTGAGGGAAAAACATACTTGACCTGGTCCTCATCAATCTTGCCTGCCGCAGCTGCATCTGTCCATGAGAGTATTGGTAGGAGTGACCACCACACAGTCCTTGTGGAGACGAAGTCCTGTCTTCACATTCAGGATACCCTTCATCCTGTTGTGTGGCACTACCACCATGCTAAATGGGATTGATTTCGAACAGATCTAGCAATGGAAAACTGGGCATCCATGAGGTGCTGTGGACCATCACCAGCAGCAGAACTGTACTCAACCACAATCTGTAACCTCATGGCCCAGCATATCTACCACTCTACCATTACCATCAAGCCGGGGGATCAACCCTGGTTCAATGAAGAGTGCAGGAGGGCATGTCAAGAGCTGCACCAGGCATACCTCAAAATGAGGTGTCAATCTGGTGAAGCTACAAGCCAGGACTACTTGCATGCCAAACAGCAGAAGCAGCATGCGATAGACAGCGCTAAGCAATCAGACAACCAACGGATCAGATCTAAGCTCTGTAGTCCTGCCACATCCAGTCGTGAATGGTGATGGACAATTAAAAAAACTAACGGGAGGAGGTGTATGATGCATCTCGGCCCCCTCCTGAAGTCCCCAGCATCACATATGCCAGTCTTCAGCCAATTCAATTCACTCCGCATGATATCGAGAAACGACTGAAGGTACTGGATACTGCAAAGGCTATGGGCCCTGACAACAGTAATAGTACTGAAAATATGTGCTCCAGAACTTGCCGCGCCCCTAGCCAAGCTGTTCCAGTACAGCTACAACACTGGCATCTACCCGACAATGTAGAAAATTGCCCAGGTATGTCCTGTACACAAAAAGCAGGACAAATATGACCCAGCCAATTACCGTCACATCATTCTACTCTCAATCATCAGTAAATTGATGGAAGGTGTCATTGACAGTGCTATCTAGTGGCATTTACCTCACAATAACCTGTTCAGTGATGCTCAGATGGGTTCCGCCAGGGCCACTCAGCTCCCGACCTCATTACAGCCTTGGTTTAAGCATGGACAAAAGAGCTGAACTCAAGAGGTAAGGTAAGAAAGATTGTTCTTGACATCAAGGCAGCATTCAACCAAGTATGGTATCAAGGAGCCCTAGCAAAACTGGAGTTAATGGGAATCGGGGAAAACTCTCCATTGGTTGGAATCATAACTAGCACAAAGGAAGATGGTTGCGGTTATTGGAGGTCAGTCATCTCAGTTCCAGGACATCACTGCAGGAGTTCCTCAGGGTAGTGTCCTAGGCCCGACCATCTTCAGCTGCTTCATCAATGACCTTCCTTCAATCATATGGTCAGAAGTGGGGATGTTTGCTGATGATTGCTCAATGTTCAGCACCATTTGCGACTCCTCAGATACTGAAGCAGTCCGTGTAGGAATGCAGCAAGACCTGGACAACATCCAGGCTTGGGCTGATAAATGGCAAGTAACATTCGTGCCATACAAGTGCCAGGCAATGACCATCTCCAACAAAAGAGAATCTAACTATCTCCCCTTGACATTCAACAGCATTACGATTGCGGAATCCCCCACTATCAACATCCTGGGGGTCACCACTAACCAGAAACAGAACTGGCGTAGCCATATAAATACCATGGCTACAAGAGCAGGTCAGAAATCCTGTGGCGGGTAACTCACCTCCTGACTCCCCAAAGTCTGTCCATCATCTACAAGGCACAAGTCAGGAGTGTGATGGAATACTCTCCACTTGCCTGGATGGGTGCAGCTCCAACAAGGTTCAAGAAGCTCGTCACCATCCAGGACAAAGCAGCCCGCTTGATTGGCAACCTGTCCACGAGCATTCACCCCTTCTACCATGAACGCACAATGGCAGCAGTGTGTACTATCTACAAGATACACTGCAGCAATGCGCCAAGCCTACTCAGGCAGCACCTTCCAAACCCGTGACCTCTACCACCTAGAAGGACAAGGGCAGCAGATGCATGGGAACACCACCACCTGCAAGTTCCCCTCCAAGCCACACACCATCCTGACTTGGAACTATGTCACCATTCCTTCACTGTCGCTGGGTCAAAATCCTGGAACTCCCTTCCTAATAGCACTGTGGGTGTACCTACCCTACATGGACTGCCGCAGTTCAAGAAGGCAGCTCACCACCACCTTCTCGAGGGCAATTCGGGATGGGCAATAAATGCTGGCCTAGCCAGCGATGCCCACATCCCATGTAACAAATTAAAAAATGGTTTGTACAAAACTAAGACCACAGAAAATTAACATTTGTCTAACGCATAATACGTTACTTACCTTCAGTACGTTTTTAAAATTTTAATGTAAAGGTTATAAAAATTATCCAGAGTTTAAGGCACTTTTAGATTCCCAATACATTGCTGCTAAACATTCACACTTGTTAGTCTTTTTACTTCAAATACCAAGAATCAATACCGATTCACACGTTATAAATCAGAATGTTGAATTCAAAGTAATCCACCGCTGTTGAATGGTGTTTGGAAAAGTTCTCATTTTTAAGAAAGCTACTTAGATGCAAAAGAAATGAATCATTTGTGGGCGGCACTGTGGCGCAGTGGTTAGCAGCGCAGCCTCACAACTCCAGCGACCCGGGCTCAATTCTGGGTACTGCCTGTGCGGAGTTTGCAAGTTCTCCTTCTGACTGCGTGGGTTTCCACTGGGTGCTCTGGTTTCCTCCCACAGCCAAAGACTTGCAGGTTGATAGGTACATTGGCCATTGTAAATTGCCCCTAATGAGGAGAATGGTGGGGATGTGGTAGGGAATATGGAATTAATGTCGGATTAGTATAAATGGGTGGTTGTTGGTCGGCACAGACTCGGTGGGTCGAAGGGCCTGTTTCAGTGCTGTATGACTCTATTTGCAGTGATTTTAAAGATACCTTCTTTCTCTGATCGCCATAGAAAGGTATTTGCTGATGAATTCAGGGCCAGTGGTGCTGCAAGTATCAGGTTGTTTCATTTTTCAATTTTCAATCAAAAAGGGGGTTTAATTGGGACAAGATTGCAATCAGCCAGTAAAGGTAGCAGCAAACAGGACTTGTCACCAGCATAGTCCTTTAGGAATGAGCCAGGGCCAACACCAACACCGCCCACTATAACCCAGAAGACAGTAAGGGCGATGATGGGCACCGTCCGGCTATTGTAACCCATGGTCATCCAGAGGTTCTTGAGTTACCGGTGTTCAGACATGTCAGGGAATCTGAGCCTCTGCCTGTTGACCCTATTTCGTGGGTAGTGCCTCTCGAGAGCTGCACCTCTCTGCTGGTCGCCTCTTCCTCTGTAGCTATAAGGCTGTGAGCAGCAGGTTGCTGTGGGTACTGTTGTCCGTCATCTTGGGCTTCATCTGAAGTCCAATTTAAGGCAGATGTGATCGGGTAAACTGCCAAAGTGTAGGAAGTAACCTCTAAATTGTACAAAGTAACCTCTCAGCAAAGGTACCGTAAACAAACCTTTTCTCACTTGCAGATAAAAAAGCAGATGTGAGTACTGAATATTTATTGGTATCTTTGCCACAGTCATCATTGTGTACTCTGCTAGTTTTATACGAATTTTAGGAAGCTTGTAGACCTGACGTTAAGCTGAAAACAATGTACCAATATCCCACAAATTGAGCGATGAGCCTAAGAGGCAGTTGCGCATACGCAGCCTAATGCCCTCCAATCAAATGCAAAAGCCAGTAAATTAGAGCTATCTTCCCGACACGCCATCAATTTTGCCATTATTAAGACCCCACCTGCATCCAAACCCATGTTTTTTTTTATTTGCTTGTGGGCATCACTGGCGAGGCCAGCATTTATTGCTCATCCCTAATTGCCCTTGAACTGAGTGGTTTGCTAGGCCATTTCAGAGGGCTTTTTAAGAGTGGCAGATGTAGGCCAGACCAGGTAAGAATGGCAGATTTCCTACCCCAAAGGACATTAGTGAACCAGATGGGTTTTTACAACAATCGACAGTGGTTTCATGGTCACCATTAGACTAGCTTTTAATTCCAGATTTATTAATTGACTTCAGATTCCCCAGATCATTCGCCTGGGCTCTAAGTTACTAGTCTAGTGACATTACCACTGTGCCACCACTTCCCCACAAGGTTCTCTTCTACAACATTGAATTCAATCATATTATGATTGCGATTAGACAACTCACACACCATTTGGCTGCTAACTAAACTTGACTCATTACTCATTATTAATTCTAAATTGGCCTGCCCCCTTGTTGGTTCCAAGACATTTTGTTGCAGAAAAATGTTGTGAACATCCTCAAGAAAGCAATTCTGCTTAACCCAATCGTTATGAAAGTTTAGACCCCCATTAAAAATACTCTGCCTTTGCTACATAGAATAGAAAGTTTACAGCACAGAAAAAGGCCATGCTTGTCACTCTGCAATTATGCATTCTGCCACTTCATAGCTGCTACCAAGGGGGGCCTGTACACAACTCCCACTATGGTATTAAGTCCTTTTTTATTTCTTAATTCTACCCATAAAGTCTCGACTACCTTCTCACCTTTCATTAATCACTAAGGCTACATCCAACAGGCGCATGGGAACATCACCACCTTCAAGTCACGCACCATCCTGACTTGGAAATATATTGTCATTCCTTCATCGTCACTGGGTCAAAATCCTGTAGCTCCCTACCTAACAGCATTGCCAGAGTACCTTCACCACACAGACTGCAATGGCTCAAGAAGGTGGTTCATCACCACCTTGTCAAAGGCCATTAAGGGACGGGCAGTAAATGCTGGCCTTGTCAGCAACACCCACATCCCAAGAACCAATAAAACAAAACCCCCTCCTCCACTTCCCAATCCTTCCAGTAGATCTTATAATCTGGTATATTTAGTTGCCAGTTCTGATGGTCTTGTAGCCATGTCTCAGTAATGGCTATCATGTCGTACCCTCTGAGTTTACTTTGTGCCTGCAATTCATTCAGCTTGTTCCTCATCATCCATGCATGTGTATAAAGAACATTTATTTGGGCCACATACCCTAACCTGTCCTTGCACTGTAATGTCGTTTTTCTCATGCATTTCTTATTTCTCAATCCTGATTTAATGACCACAGAGTTTTCCCCGAAGCTGTAGTGCCTAAAGCACAATTTCTGACCAGTACTCTACTCTCTTCCCTTTTGTTTGTTTTAGAATTATTATTTATACTACCTTTTCCACCTGAGAATGTGGCTTGAGTAATAAACTGGAGATTATGAAAGTTATGAATGACATCCTATGTGACTGACAAAGGTAAATTTTCCCTCCTTGTCCTTCTCAACCTGTCTGCAGCCTTTGACGCAGTTGAACATATCATCCTCCTCCAATGCCTCTCCGCTGGTTGGGACTGCTCTCACCTGGTGCCATTCATATCTATCTAATCATAGCCAGAGAATCCCTTGCAATGGCTTCTCTTCCTACTGCACACTCTTGTCTCTGGTGTTCCCCAAGGATCTATGCTTGGCCCCCTCATATTCCTCATCTACATGCTGCCCCTCGGAGACATCATCCGAAAGCACAGCATTAGTTTTCACGTGTATGCTGACGACACCAGGCTGTACCTCACCACCACCCCTCTCCTCCGCTGTTGCTAAACTATCTGATTGTTTATCCGACATCCAGTACTGGATGAACAGAAATTTCCTCCATTTAAATATTGGGAAGACTGAAGCTGTTATTTTCAGTCCCCACTACAAACTCCGTTCCCTAGCTACTGCCTCCATCACTTTCCCTGGCAACAGTCTGAGATTAAACCAGACTGTTTGCAGCCTTGCTGCCACATTTGACCCTGAGATGAGTTTCCGAACTTTGATTTGCACCATCACTAAGACAGCCTATTTCTACCTCTGTCACATCGCCTGCCTCCGTCCCTGTCTCAGCTCATCTGCTACTGAAACCCTCATTCATGCCTTTGTTACCTCTAGACTTGACTACTCCAATGCATTCCTGGCTGATATCCCATATTTTACCTTCCGTAAACTTGAGGTCATCCAAAACTCTGCTACCCATGTCCTAACTCGCACCAAGTCTCATTCCCCTATCAGCCCTGTCTTTGCTGATCTTACTCCCCGTCAAGTAATTGATCTTGATTTTAAAATTTTCATCTTTGTTTTCAAATCCTTCCATGGCCTCGCCTCTCCCTATCTTTATAATCTCCTCCAAGCCCCACAACCCTGCGAGATATTTGTGCTCCTCTACTTCTGGCCTCTTGAGCATCCCCAGTTTTAATCGGTCCACCATTGGTGGCAGTACCTTCAGGTGCTTAGGCCCTAACCTCCCTGCACCTCTCCGCCTTGCTACCTTGCTTTCCTCTTTTAAGCCACTCCTTTAAAACATACCTCTTTATCCAAACTTTTGGTCATCTGGCCTAATATCTCCTTGTATAGTTGAGTGTTATATTTTGTTTTATAATGTTTCTGTGAAGCACCTTGAGACGTTTAATTATGTTAAAAGTGTGTTACGACCGAGGCGGGAGCAGTGCACTGTCAATTCAGTCCCAACACTCCACAGGTCGCAGCATATTATTAAAGTTTTCCCACCTACGGAAATTAGCAAAATAATAATTAATAACCCTGAGAATAAAACAGACCAAACCAGTTATCTTTAAACAACAGTAAATTAACTATTAATAAACTAAATCTTAAATACTATTAATATAAATTTATGTCCAAAGACTTTATAACTTATTTTTTCTTAACCCTAATGCACACTCACATACATTCAAAAATCAATGGTTAACCTGTTTTAAAAATAGTATTTCTTAGAAATAAAATAAGTAGCTGGGTTGTAAGTCCTGGTGAGTTATGTTCCTGGTTGGTGGGGTGTCCCAGATTAGAACAATCAGATGCCACTCGAAGTATCCAAACGAATTTGATGAAATAGTCTTTTAATAGATAGGCATTCGAAGCACTTTGTTTGCAGCAGGCGTCACACAGTTCTTTTAACAAGGAATATAGCCACAGGTCTATTTGGATTCTGAAATTGGTCGTTTTTCAGTAGAAACTTTACTGAGAATTCCAGCGAACACAAATAAACGACAGAGAGTCCGTCTTGAAGACAAATGTTCTTTTTTTCCAAGGTTTTTTATTCTCTCCTTAGGCAATAATACAGCCTGTAATTCAACGTAGTTTTTCTGCTAAGATAAATAGACAGCTTCTTCCTTCAGAGCACGCTTCATTGAACTTTAGTTCAGACCGGTTGAAGCCAGTCTTTATCCACAGTTAAAAGTTACAGTACACCATATGACCTCTCTCTCCTGCTGTGGCCTAGGAAACAGGTGTGGCAGCTGGGACACTGTGCTCAGTCTTTAAGACTCTGTTTGAAAACAGTGTGCCTTTAAGACTCTGTTTGGAAACGTTTTAAATAGAGGAGGAAAAAAACAGTTCTGTGAGAGGTGCTATATCAGTATAAGTTGTTATTGCGATCCTTTTTTAATTTAGCTCTTTGCTCCTGCTATTCTCTGAACAGGACTCCTAATTTGCTCTTTCCTATGTTGTTGGTCCCAACATGGACCACAATGATTGGATCATCCCCCTCCCTCTCCAGTATCCTTTAAAGCTGGTTCAAGATGTCCCTCACCCTGGCAACATGTAGGCAACATACCATGTGGGACTCTCAATTCTGCTTACAAAAGGATTCTATCTGTCCCCCTTATTAATGAATCCCATACAACCACAATATTACACTTCCCCATTTCATCCCTTTGGACAGTCTCCTGCTCCAAGGTGTCATGGTTATCATTCTTGCTGTCCTTCCAACAGTCTTTATCCTTATCCTCACGGGCAGCAAGTTTGTTGTGCCTGTTGGATTGGATCATTTGTCCAGCTCACAGTAATTGCCTGAATTGGGGGTAATCACCTACAGTTGATTCCTTAACAGTTTTTAAATTTTGAAGTTAAATTCTAAATGTTAAACTAAATTTCAATTTGGCCTACTCACCCACTATTTTCTAGAGAATCCTACTCTCACCAAATTCATAGCTTTCCACTCTGCTCATGCTGCACTCAGTTCACGTTACAATCTGGAGTTGCACCCTGTGCCTCAGATAACGTAACAATTTGCTTAAGTTAACAAATGTTATCTGCTTGACTCACATTGCCAGAGCTGCAAAGCTTTTTAAACATTCACGTTACTTGGTTTTGTGTTCATTTTAATACTTTTAAAAAAATTTTCATTCATGAGAAGACAAGCATCAATTACAAGCAATTTTCTGAGTGGCATTTTCACTACATAAGTTATTGATATTTCCTTCCTCACTCGAGTTGTTTTCTTGTCCTGCAGGTAAACAATTTAAATGTACAGTGTGTGACTACACCGCCGCACAAAAGCCAAACCTTCTTCGGCATATGGAGCAGCATGCTGCCTTCAAGGCAAGAATTGTTTGCCTAGAATAAAATCTTATGAGACATCTACTGTATGAACATTGATGGTTTGGCAGTACTTCCAGTGAAGGGACCCGAGTCAAAGTTATCAGTCAGGATTTAGAATCATTACGTCCAGTGGTTAATGGCCAGTTTTATTGGTGATTGTTAAGAATATTGTGAACAAGGCTGCATGTTATATCACCATTGAGGGTTGGGCAATCTCACCAGGTATGAAGTGTTGACTGAACTGGGATTGAGTGCTGCTCCTACTGAAAAGGAATACTTTACAGTTTCCATGAAGCAAGTTGAAGAGCCCTAGATGGTCCTGTAGTGTGCTTTGTCTTATGGGGATTGCTAACAGTAACATGATTGAAATCAGGAGCTCACTATGGCATAAACCCATGTCCCATTGCTTCTCGGTACAATATCATTCCTGACAGTAGCCCTGAAGCAAGACATTGGGTTATGGCCCTCAACTAAAGGGAAGTAACATTAGGGTGTGAAGCATACTTCCTGCGAAGATAGCACAGTACTGTCAGTAAGGTGACACTTGTTGCTGTTACCTACGATGTTGTGATTGCTGTTACGGTTGACAGAAACCGGGGGGAATTTTATCATGGCGATGGGGGTCTCGACATCCAGAGAAATGGACAGCAAGATCCCCGCGTCGCCTCTTTGGCACTAAATGCGGCGAGAATTCCATCAATCAGGCAATTAAGTGGACAGCGGTGGGCCTTCCACGGGATCAAGTACCTCATCGCCGGAAGTTCTGCTCTTGGAGAGCTGTCGGCCAATCAGAGGCCAGCAGCTACAGGGCCACTGCAGAGGCAGTGGCTGCTGCTGCATCTACCGGAGGCTGAAGTGTCGCTGGAACCAGGCCTCAGGTAGATCGGGGTGGAAGGGGGTTTCGCGGGCTGGGGGAGGAGGGGACCGACAGCATGGGGGGTGGCCCTCAGCAGGCCCCCTCCTTCCCGATGCTGGGTCCCTTGTTCAGGCAGTAAGTGCCTTTTAATGAGGGGACCCTCACCCAACACACCCCTGGAGCCGAGAAGCAGGTTTCCCGTGCAATGACCGGGTCATTGCCTGCCACACGGCTAATTGCAGCTGCAGCAGGAAGGGGCCCTTAATTGGGGATTAATTGTCCAGTTAAGGGCTCAATTGGCGGCGAGGCGGGAAGACTGTTCACAGGCCTTCCCGTCGCGGACTGAACTTTAGCGAAGTTTAGTGGTGGGCACCCCGCCGCCATCCCACCTGACTTTATGCTCTTCCCGCCTCCAAACCCACCACAGGGGAATAAAATTCAACAGCCCCCCGACTCCCAGGGATCAAGTCTCATAATGCAGGACACACCTAAGGTCGAAAAGAAGAGATAAAATATGATAAATCATGAAATAATAGGTAATGCCAAACCTCAGTTAAAATAACATTATAGGAAAAAGAAGAGACTGAAGACTGTAAGGACTTTCATGGTTTGGTTCTACTAGAAAAAAATGAATTAGAACAGGAAGCATTTGGGGATAGAAAGTGTACCTTGTTACAGGCTTAAATTGAGCACAACAAGGCCCAATTTTGGGGGCCACTTACATGTGGGCCATTGCCGATGAAGCAAGCAACCCAAAATTTGTTTTGCGAGATGGGTGAGTTGGCCTATGGAGAAGCAACACATGTAGGCAGTTCACCAAACTTATAGAAATGAGACCTAAGACCCAATTTTGAGTCAACCTCATGCCTCCCTCTTGGGGCCACCCCACCTGCGCAACATCACTTCTGGGCCCAGATAAATTTTTACCTCTTGATGTCAAGCAGTGAGGATTCTGGGAGGAATGAAAGCATGTAGCATGCCATATTTGGAATATAAAAGGAACCAAGTCCAGAAGAGCACTAGTATCAGTAAAATAGAGTTGTGAGGGAGGGAGAGGGAGAGAGAGAGAGAGAGCGCGCAAGTGAGTTTGAAGATGAGGGGCCTGATTTTCCTCCGTCCCTTGGATAGATGCAGTTTACCTGAAGTATGTTGCATCAGGCCACAGAGAACACAAATTTGATGAACCAGGTCATTTAGCTTATTCCACTTGCTGATTCTGCCACCATTGGACTGGTACAAATTGCAGTATTGCTTAGTTAGTGCACTGGTTCCTAGTCTGATGGCTTTTACCATCATATTTCTTGGTGATTTGATTGTCTCGATTGGACATTGGTGGGTGGCTATTTCTGTTATGGGTACTAGTACATTTAGCTTTGCTGAAGGTGGCCTCATAAAATTCCTTTTATAGCTATTACCATGAGGGTTGCGGTTTGTTGTGCTTGTGTTGTGATTGCTGTCTGATTGTTGCAACTTTTGGGATTCCTAATGCAGTTTTCGTTTTTTTTTCTGGTTGCAACTACTATCCCTGCTGTTGGCATAGATGTTGCTATTATCCTGTTGTTGTGTAGATGTTGGTACTACCCTGTTTTTGGTATCGATGTTGCTGCTGTCTTTGTTGTTGTAGATGCTGCTGCTGTCCCTGTTGTTGGTGCATATGTTGCTGCTATTACTGATATGGTTGTTGTTGCTGGTAATGTTCTCCTTATTCACTTCAGCCTTTCCGATGTGCGCTGTGCCACTATTCCTGTAACATGGCTGGATCACTGAAGAGACATTACCACAAGAAACATCCCAATGATGAATATGTCAATGCTGGGACTGGTGTCCTTGCTCAGGAGAGTGTGACGCAACAAGGTATCAAGAGCTTTGTTTTGAAATATGCATGCAACTTACAGTAACAAAGATTACTGAATTGCTTTTTATGGTGAAAATAAAGTTCCACTGTGCCAATTTATTCTCACATTTCTCCTATTAAAACCTCGCTCTGCTAGCATCCAAGAATTTTTCAGTTCCTGTTCGGTCCTTCTGGCCATTCCGGTCATTTTCCATTTCTCAGGGTCTCCATTTGCATTTTCTATTTTCTTGTCTCTGTATTTATCCATCTCATAGCATTCTACAACATTGAGCTAGAAATTTGACAGTGACTTGCCTTGGTAGCACAAAGTGGGCGAAGTCAATGGAACTGAGTGTCAGGTTGATGTATAACAGCAAGATGAAATTCTACCCCATATTTTCTCTTCATAATCTATTGCTGTGATCCTTGACCTGGGATCAGTTTGTAGTCTTCCAGCCTCTGAGTTAGATGGTTGTGGACTGCATTATGATATACCAGTGCAGTACTGAAGAAATGCTGTATTGGAGGATATACTGGCCTTTAGATGAGATATGCATGGATATTAAATCATATACCAATTTGTAAACAACAGGGAGTTCTCCTGGTATCCTGACCAATATTCCTTTCTCGACCAATACCTTTGAAAACATTCATCTCATTGCTGATGATGGCATCTTGTCATGCTGGAAAAGCAGCAGCCCCATTTACATTACAAATGTAATTTATTATCTGAAACATTTTCTGTGATATCTTATCAGTTCTCTCTGATGCGAGGTGCTGTATAAAGGTATGGTTCAGCTGACTAGGATGTTACATTTTGTTATAAAAACAGAAATTCCTGGAAATAATCAGCAAGTCTGGCAGTATCTGTAGAGAGAGAAACAGAGTTAACGGCTGAGATTTTACCCTAGGCGGACAGGAGCCGGCCACTGACTCTAAAGTCAGTGGCAAACCCGCTTCCGCCTCGCCTGGGGATCCATTTTGCGAGTCGCCGGGCTTCAACTGGTGTGAGGCGGGGCTTCCACCCGCTTGAGGTAGGAAGTCCCACCTAATAGGGCTATCAGCCGGCCAGCAGCTCTTAGTCCCAGCAGTGCCACCGGGAGCGGTGGCCACTGCTAGGACTACAGCCCAGCATCAAGAAAAGATGTTGGGGAGCCTGGCGCAAAGGTAGGTTTTGGTTGCTTCGCCGGGGGTAATCAGTCAGGGGAAGGGGGGTGGTTGGGGTAGCGGGGGTGACCCTCCATCGGGCACATGGTGCCTGATCATGGGGCCCCCCACCCCGGGCTGGTCGAGAGCCGCTTGGTTTTGTCAGGTGGCTTCTCTCGGTCCTCGGCTGCCCGACCAGCCACAGGTAAAATCCCCACTTAAGGGCCTTGATTGGCCTGGGGCGGACAGGCGGGCCATTTTACTTCGCTGCCCTGTGTAAAGTGGTGGTGGGAGTGGGTTGGGAAGGTCTCCCGGAGCCTCCTGCTCCATTTTACACCCCTCCGCCACCGTCCTGCTCTTTGGGGTGGCATAAAATTCCAGCTAACATTTCAGGTCTGTGACCTTTCATGAGAACTCTTTTCCCCTTCTGTTCAGTATTCACAGTTTTGTTCGCCGAATGTTAAGTGAACATGTAGAGTACCATGCAAATGCAAACTATTGATAGTAATTGGGACAGGAGGAGGTGGCTATACATGTTATATTCTAGAAAGCTAGTTAATGAAACGTATTACTGAAACCAATCTTCACTTAGTTCGACATTTGTTTGCACAGTGAAACATTGCAAACACACACCTCCTAACTCAACTACCTCTAGTTTCAGTGTCTCTTTATGTCTGCTCAAGTGGAACCTCAATTAATGCCCTCCACCTGCATAAAATTAAACACAATTTATATACAATCAATACATACCAGATATATCACTCCACCATTTGTCTCAATCCCTCCACTGCCTCTGCATTGTTTGACTGATCCTCTGACATTCAATCTTGAATGAGTCATTATGGGACAGGAGGAGGCCATTCAGCCCATTGGGGCCATGCTGGCTCCCTGTAGAGCAATCCAATCAGTCCCATTCCCTGCTCTATCCCTGTTTATTTCCCTCAAATGCCCATCCAATTTCCTTTTGAAATCATTCATTGTCTCCGCTTCCACCACTCTTGTAGGCAGCGAGATCCAGATCATTACCACTCACTGCGTAAAAGGTTCTTCCTCACATTCCCCCTGCATCTCTTAATAAAAACCTTTAAATCTGTGTCCCCCAATCCTGTACCATCAGCTAATGGAAACTGATTTTATTTGTCTACCTTATCTAAACCTATCATAATCTTATACACCTCTACCAAGTTTCACCTCAATCTCCTTTGCTCTAAGGAGAACAACCCCAGCTTCTCCAACCTAACCATGTAGCTAAAATCCCTCATCCCTGGAACTATTCTGGTAAATCTTCTCTGCACCCTCGAAAGGACCCTCACGTCCTTCCTAAATTGTGGTGACCAGAACTGGACATAATCCTCTAGTTTGGGCCTAACCAGGGCTTTATAAAGTTCAGCATAACCTTCCTGCTTTTATACTCAAATCTTGTATTTATGAAGTAAAAGCAAAATACTGCGGATGCTGGAAATCTGAAACAAAAACAAGAAATGCTGGATTCACTCAGCAGGTCTGGCAGCATCTGTGGAAAGAGAAGCAGAGTTAACGTTTCGGGTCAGTGACCCTTCTTCGGAACTGACAAATATTAGAAAAGTCACAGATTATAAACAAGTGAGGTGGGGGTTGGGCAAGAGATAACAAAGGAGAAGGTGCAGATTGGACCAGGCCACATAGCTGACCAAAAGGTCACGGAGCAAAGGCAAACAATATGTTAATGGTGTGTTGAAAGACAAAGCATTAGTACAGATTAGGTGTGAATATACTGAATATTGAACATCAGCAAGTGCAAACCTGAAGAAAAACAACCTGAAAAAAACAGTGGGTAAGCAAACTGAACAAACTAAGATGAAATGAAATAAATGCAAAAAAAGATTGTAAAAAATGTAAAAAGGAATGCAAAAAAAAAGGAAGAAAAAATAACTAAAAATGACTAAAAATGAAAGTAAAGTGGGGGGCTGTCATGCTCTGAAATTATTGAACTCAATGTTCAGTCCGGCAGGCTGTAGTGTGCCTAATCGGTAGATGAGATGCTGTTCCTCGAGCTTGCGTTGATGTTCACTGGAACACTGCAGCAATCCCAGGACAGAGATGTGAGCATGAGAGCAGGGGGGAGTGTTGAAATGGCAAGCAACCGGAAGCTCAGGGTCCTGCTTGCGGACGGAGCGGAGATGTTCCGCAAAGCGGTCACCCAGTCTGCGCTTGGTCTCCCCAATGTAGAGGAGACCACACTGTGAGCAGCGAATTTTTGCATTTATTTCATTTCATCTTAGTTTGTTCAGTTTGCTTACCCACTGTTTTTTTCAGGTTGTTTTTCTTCAGGTTTGCACTTGCTGATGTTCAATATTCAGTATATTCACACCTAATCTGTACTAATGCTTTGTCTTTCAACACACCATTAACATATTGTTTGCCTTTGCTCCGTGACCTTTTGGTCAGCTATGTGGCCTGGTCCAATCTGCACCTTCTCCTTTGTTATCTCTTGCCCAACCCCCACCTCACTTGTTTATCATCTGTGACTTTTCTAATATTTGTCAGTTCCGAAGAAGGGTCACTGACCCGAAACGTTAACTCTGCTTCTCTTTCCACAGATGCTGCCAGACCTGCTGAGTGAATCCAGCATTTCTTGTTGTTGTATTTATGAAGCCCAAGTTCCCATATGCTTGTGTTGGAGAAAATCTAGATTCTGCCCAATTGTTGAACAAATTCTCCGGACTCAGACGTTGAGAATCAAACACTTTATTGCATGATATCATAGGGGAGCACACCTTATCTAAAGGCGGTCCTGTGCTACTCCCAAGAGCTACAGATCGCCGTGGATTTATATAGTATAACAGAGGCAGAGCTAACAATTTCACAATTCGATAAACGCCCACAAGATGAACACAGCACCGCCTACGTGACTGTGCACCATGCAGAGTCCGAGGTCAGCAAAACATCAGTTTCAACAATAACAAGCTAGTTCCTTAATTCAATGCCCACTCCAGACACCATATCTGGCCGTAATGTCTGATTGTGGTTAGCTGCTCTGTCTACATTTTATGACAGTTGATTGTGGTTAGATTAGCAACAAGCTGTGTCCTGCTTTTCTGCTTCTACAAAGTTAAGTAATAATTAGCAAAGCTCAGAAAAATTTCTCCAACAGCTTGGTTAACTGCACTCTCAATATGCCCTGCCACCTTCAAAGATCTATACCCTTAGATTCCCTCTGACCATGTGCACACTTTAGAACTGTGTCATTTAGTCAATATTGCCTCTCCCTATCCCTTCTGCCAAACTGCAAGAGCCTTACATTTGTCTGTATTAAATTCCATCTGTCACTTGTCACCCATTCTGTTAGCCAATCTATGTCCTGTTGCAGACAATTGGAATCATTCTCACTGTCTGCCACACCTCCAAGTTTGGTATCATCAGCAAATTTTGTATTCCAATATCCAAGTCATTTTTATATATATCAAAAAAGCAGTGGTCCTAGCACTGGACCTTGAACACTACTGTCTACCATCCTCCAGATTGAAAAACAACAAATTACCACATCTTGCTGTTTGCTGTCCTTAAGTCAATTTTTTATCCAAGCTGACACTGACCCTCCTATTCCATAAGCCACAGTTTTGTTAACCAGCCTTTTATGTGGTACTTTGATAAATGCTCTCTTAAAATCTATATAGACAACATCCAGTACTTTTCCTTTCATCAACCCTCTCTGTGACTTCATCAAAAAATTCAATTAGATTAGTCAAGCACGATCTGCCTTTTACAAATCAGTGCTGGCTCTCCTTAATTAGCTCAAACCTCTCCAACTGCCTGTTGATCTTTTTCCCTGATTATTGTTTCTGAAACCTTATCCACTACTGATGATAAACTGACCGGCCTGTAGTTACTAGGAATGTCCTTGCACCCTTTCTTGAATAAGGGCGTCACATTTGCCACTCTACAATCCTCTGACACCTCCCCTGTTACTAGGGAAGATTGGATGATTATGGCAAGTCCTTTCGCTATCTCCAGTCCCATTTCCTTGAGCAACCTGGGATGCAAGCCATCCTGACCTGGCAACTTATTCACTCTAAGGAGAGCCAACCTTTCCAGTACATCCTGCCTATCAATTTTCATCCCATCCATTACTTCTACCATCTCCGTTTCTACTGACATTTTGTCAGCATCCTCTTAGTAAACACCTTTACAAAGTACTCATTAAGTATTCTAGCTTTTCCCAGCACTTCTGGTACCAATGACATAGGCAGGAAGAGTGATGAGGTCCTGCAGGGGGAGTTTAGGGAGTTAGGTAGTAAGTTAAAAAACAGGACCTCTAGGGTTGTAATCTCTGGATTACTCCCTGTGCCACGTGCCAGTGAGGCTAGAAATAGGAAGATAGTGCAGCTAAACACGTGGCTGAGCAGCTGGTGTAGAAGGGAGGGTTTCAGATATCTGGACCATTGGGCTCTCTTCAGGGACAGATGGGACCTGTACAAGAAGGATGGGTTGCATCTAAATTGGAAGGGCACTAATATCCTGGCTGCAAGGTTTGCTAGCGTCACTTGGGAGGGTTTAAACTAGTGTGGCAGGGGGGTGGGAACCAGAACAGTAGGACAGCTAGTGAAGTAGTGAGGAGGACATAGTAAATAAGGCCAGTAGGACTAAGAGGAAGAGCAGGCAGGGAGATGTTGCTGAGCACAGCGGGACTGGTGGTCTGAAGTGCATTTGTTTCAATGCGAGAAGTATAACAGGTAAGGCAGATGAACTTAGAGCTTGGATTAGTACTTGGAAATATGATGTTGTTGCTATTACAGAGACTTGGTTGAGGGAAGGGCAGGATTGGCAGCTAAATGTTCCAGGCTTTAGAAGCTTCAGGCGGGATAGAGGGGGATGTAAAAGGGGTGGGGCAGTTGCATTACTGGTTAAGGAGAATATCACAGTTGTACTGCGGGAGGACACCTCAGAGAGGTCATGCAGCGAGGCAATATGGGTGGAGCTCAGGAATAGGAAGGGTGCAGTCACGATGTTGGGTGTTTACTACAGGCCTCCCAACAGCCAACGGGAGGTAGAGGAGCAGATATGTAGACAGATTTTGGAAAGATGTAAAGGTAACAGGGTTGTAGTGGTGGGTGATTTTAACTTCCCCAATATTGACTGGGACTCATTTAGTGCTAGGGGCTTGGATGGGGCAGAATTTGTGAGGAGCATCCAGGAGGGCTTCTTGAAACAGTATGTAGATAGTCCAACTAGGGATGGGGCCATTCTGGACCTGGTATTGGGGAATGAGCCCGGCCAGGTGGTCGAAGTTTCAGTGGGGAAGCATTTCGGGAGCAGTGACCATAATTCCATAAGTTTTAAGGTAGTTGTGGATAAGGATAAGAGTAGTCCTCGGGTGAAGGTGCTAAATTGGGGGAAGGCTAATTATAACAATATTAGGCAGGAACTGAAGAATTTAGATTGGGGGCGGCTGTTTGAGGGTAAATCAACATCTGACATGTGGGAGTCTTTCAAACGTCAGCTGATTAGACTCCAGGACCAGCATGTTCCTGTGAGGAAGAAAGACAAGTTTGGCAAGTTTCGGGAAGCTTGGATAACATGGGATATTGTGAGCCTAGTCAAAAAGATAAAGGAAGCATTTGTAAGGGCTGGAAGGCTAGGAATAGATGAAGCACTTGAGGAATATAAAGACAGTAGGAAGGAACTTAAGCAAGGAGTTAGGAGGGCTAAAAGGGGTCATGAAAAGTCATTGGCAAACAGGGAAAGTGTTGGCCCACTCAAGGACAGAGATGGGAATCTATGTGTGGAGCCAGAGGAAATGGGCGAGGTGCTAAATGAGTACTTTGCATCAGTATTCACCAAGGAGAAGGACTTGGTGGATGATGAGCCAAGGGAAGGGAGTGCAGATAGTCTCAGTCATCTCATTATCAAAAAGGAGGAGGTGTTGGGTGTCTTGCAAAGCATTAAGGTAGATAAGTCCCCAGGGCCTGATGGGATCTACCCCAGAATACTGAGGGAGGCAAGGGAAGAAATTGCTGGGGCCTTGACAGAAATCTTTGCATCCTCATTGGCTACAGGTGAGGTCCCAGAGGACTGGAGAATAGCCAATGTTGTTCCTTTGTTTAAGAAGGGTGGTAAGGATAATCCAGGAAATTATAGGCCGGTGAGCCTTACGTCAGTGGTAGGGAAACTATTAGAGAGGATTCTTCGGGACAGGATTTACTCCCATTTGGAAACAAACGAACTTATTAGCGAGAGACAGCATGGTTTTGTGAAGGGGAGGTCGTGTCTTACTAATTTGATTGAATTTTTTGAGGAAGTGACGAAGATGATTGATGAGGGAAGGGCAGTGGATGTTGTCTATATGGACTTTAGTAAAGCCTTTGACAAGATCCTGCATGGCAGACTGGTGCAACAGGTGAAGTCACATGGGATCAGAGGTGAGCTGACAAGATGGATACAGAACTGGCTCAGTCACAGAAGACAGAGGGTAACAGTGGATGGGTGTTTTTCTGAATGGAGGGATGTGACTAGTGGTGTTCCGCAGGGATCAGTGCTGGGACCTTTGCTGTTTGTAGTATATATAAATGATTTGGAGTAAAATTTACCTGGTCTGATTAGTAAGTTTGCGGACGACACAAAGGTTGGTGGAGTTGCGGATAATGATGAGGATTGTCAGAGGATACAGCAGGATATAGATCGGTTGGAGACTTGGGTGGAGAAATGGCAGATGGAGTTTAATCCGGACAAATGTGAGGTAATGCATTTTGGAAGGTCTAATGCAGGTGGGAGGTATACAGTAAATGGCAGAACCCTTAGGAATATTGACAGGCAGAGAGATCTGGGCGTACAGGTCCACAGGTCACTGAAAGTGGCAACGCAGGTGGATCAGGTAGTCAAGAAGGCATACGGCATGCTTGCCTTCATCGGTCGGCGCATAGAGTTTAAAAATTGGCAAGTCATGTTGCAGCTGTACAGAACCTTAGTTAGGCCACACTTGGAATATTGCGTGCAATTCTGGTCGCCACACTACCAGAAGGATGTGGAGGCTTTGGAGAGGGTACAGAGGAGGTTTACCAGGATGTTGCCTGGTCTGGAGGGCATTAACTATGAGGAGAGGTTGGAAAAACTCAGATTATTTTCACTGGAACGACGGAGGTGGAGGGGCGACATGATAGAGGTTTACAAAGTTATGAGCGGCATGGACAGAGTGGATAGTCAGAAGCTTTTTCCCATGGTGGAAGAGTCAGTTACTAGGGGACATAGGTTTAAGGTGCGAGGGGCAAAGTTTAGAGGGGATGTGCGAGGCAAACTTTTTACACAGAGGGTGCTGAGTGCCTGGAACTTTCTGCCAGGGGAGGTGGTGGAAGCAGATACGATAGCGACGTTTAAGAGACATCTTGACAAATATATGAATAGGAAGGGAATAGAGGGATATGGGCTCCGGAAGTGCAGAAGGTGTTAGTTTCAGCAGGCATCAAGATTGCCGCAGGCCTGGAGGGTCGAATGGCCTGTTCCTGTGCTGTACTGTTCTTTGTTCTAAGCATACATTACCCTCTTTGTCCCAAATAGGCCCCACCCCACCTCCTACTGCCCGCTTACTATTTACATGCTGGTGGAAGATTTTGGGGTTCCTTTTATGTTAACTGCCATTCTATTCTCATATTCTCCCTTTGCCAGCCTTATTTTCCTCTTTACTTGCCCTCTCAACTTAGAGTATTTGACCTGGTTCTCGCTTGAAGAATTCACTTGGCATGCATCATCATGCACCCTCTTTTTTTGTTTCATCATCTCCCTCATCATCCAAGAAGCCCTGGCATTGCTTCGCTTGCCTTTCGCCCTGGTTGGAATGCACTTAGTCTGTACCTGAAACATCTCTTCCTTAAAGATCAGCCATTGTTCTGTTACCGATTTACCTGTCAATCTTTGGTTCCATTTTACCCTGGCTAGATCACCTCTCATCCCATTGACATTAACCTTCTTCCAATTTAGAAGTTCTACTTTAGATTGTTCCTTGCTCTTCTCCATTATGATGTGATTATCATCTTACCCACTTAGCCCACCTCATTCCCTAGCACTACTTCCAGAATGCCTCCTTCGTAGTTGGGCCGAGATCATATTGGTCAAGGAAGTTCTCCTGTACCCCTCCTTACCCTTTATTCTAACAGTATCCCAGTTAATATTTGGGTAATTAAAGTCCGCCAGTATCACCACTCTATAGTTTGTGCACATCTCTAGATTTCTCTGCAGATTTGCTTCTCTATCTCTCTCACTATTTGGAGGCCTATAAAATACCCCCAGTAGCGTGATCATACCCTTTTTGCTCCTCAACGTTAACCAAATAGATTCCGTCTTTGCCCCTACAACGATATCTTGCCTTTCCAACACTGCAATGTCTTCCCTAATCAGTACTGCCACCCCATTTACCTTTCTCCTTCCCTTTCTTTTTTGGACCCTTTGTATCCTTGAATATTAAGTGCCCAGTCCTCACCCTTTTTAAGCCACATTTCCTTTATGCCACTGCATCATATTCCCACATGGCTATTTGTAATTGTAGCCCACCAACCTTATTCACCACACTTTGTACATTTACATACATGCATTGTAAACTTATCTTTGTATTGCACGTAGTCCTTCTTAGTCTGCTTCTATCTAATATGGTACTACCTCCTTCTCTAGTACTGGACAACACTCTCATTCCTTTATGCACCTTATTCCTCTTTTTTACTTCTATTAGCTGGTGCCCATCCTCCTGGCAATTTAGTTTAAACCCTCCCCAACGACACTAATGAGCCTTCTGGCAAAGACAATGGTTAGATTAGATTTTTTAGATTAGAGATACAGCACTGAAACAGGCCCTTCGGCGCACCGAGTCTGTGCCGACCATCAACCACCCATTTATACTAATCCTACACTAATCCCATATTCCTACCAAACATCCCCACCTGTCCCTGTATTTCCCTACCACCTACCTATACTAGTGACAATTTATAATGGCCAATTTACCTACCAACCTGCAAGTCTTTTTTGGCTTGTGGGAGGAAACCGGAGCACCCGGAGAAAACCCACGCAGACACAGGGAGAACCTGCAAACTCCACACAGGCAGTACCCAGAATCGAACCCGGGTCCCTGGAGCTGTGAGGCTGCGGTGCTAACCACTGCGCCACTGTGCCGCCCAATGGTGACAGTCTTGTTGAGGTGCAACCCGTTCCTTTTGAATAGGTGCCTCCTGCCCCAGAACTGGTCCCAATATCCCAAGTATCTGAAGCCTTCCCTCCTGCACCATGCCTCAAGCCACCATGAACATATGAATTAGGAGCAGAAGTAGGCCATTTGGCCCCTCGAACCTGCTCCGCCATTCAATAAGATCATGGCTAATCTGTTTGTGTCTCGAATTCCACACTCCCATCTACCCCTGATTGATATGATTCCCTTGTCTAACAAGAATCTATCTACCTCCGCCTTAAAAATATTCAATGACCCCGCCTCCACCACCTCCTGAGGCAGAGTTCCAAAGTCGCACAACCCTCTGAGAAAAAAAATTTCTCCTCATCGCTGTCCTAAAAGGGCAACCCTTATTTTAAAAGTACCCCCTAGTTCTGGACTCACCCACAGAAGGAAACATCCTTTCCACGTCCACCTTGTCTAGACCGTTCAGGATCCTATATACTTCAATCAAGTCTCCCCTCACTCTTCTAAACTCCAGTGAAAACAAGCCCAGCTTGTCCAACATTTCCTCATAAGACAACCCGCTCATACCAGGTATCAATCTAGTAAACCTCCTCTGAACCGCCTCCAACACATTTACATCCTTCCTTAAATTAGGAGACCAGAACTGCACACAGTATTCGAGATGTGGTCTCATCAGTGCCCTGTATAACGAAAGCATAACATCCTTACTTTTATTTTCAATTCCTCTCGTAATAAAGGATAGCATTCCATTAGCCTTCTTTATTACTTGCTGTACCTGCATATTAACTTTTTATGGCTCATGCACTAGAGCACCTAGATCCCTCTGCACCTCGGAATTCTGTTGTTGTTCTCCGTTTAAGTAATACTCTGCTTTTTTATTCTTCCTGCCAAATTGAACAACTTCACATTTTCCAACATTATACTCGATCTGCCAGATTTTTGCCCACTTACTCAACCTATTGATATGGGTCTGCAAGATGCTATATCCTCTTCACAACCTACTTTCCTACCTATCTTTGTGTCATCTGCAAATTTAGCTACCATGCCATCACTCCCCTCATCTAAGTCATTGATACAAATTGCAAAACGTTGAGGCCCCAGCACAGAACCCTGCGGAACTCCGCACATCACATCCTGCCAATCAGAAGAGGACCCATTTGTGCATGCTCTCAGTTTTCTGCCAGCCAGCCATGCTAATTTATCCCCTACACCATGAACTCCGACTTTGTGCAGTAACCTTTTATGTGGCACCTTGTCAAATGCCTTCTGAAAATCCAAGTACAGTACATCAATGGGCTCCCCTTTATCCACTACTTCAAAGAACTCCAATAAATTGGTTTAACATGATTTCCCTTCAGCCATGCTGACTATTCCCGATGACCTTGAGTTTTTCTAAGTGTCCAGTTACAGTCTCCTTAATGATCGATTCTAACACCTTCCCCACGACAGACGTCCAGCTAACTGGCCTATAGTTACCAGTTTTCTGCCTCCACCCACCCCCCACCCCCCTTCTTGAATAGAGGGGTTATATTTGCTACTTTCCAGTCTGATGGAACCTTTCCAGAATCTAGCGAATTTTGAAAAGTTAACACTAATGCATCTACTACTTCATTAGCCACCTCTTTTAAGACCATAGGATGAAGCCCACCAGGACCTGGGTACTTGTCGGCCTGCAGCTCCATCAGTTTGGTCAGTACTGCTTCCTTGGTGATCGCAGTTTCACTAAGTTCCTCTCTTCCTTCCACCTCCTGATTTACAGCTATTACTGGAAGGTTTTCTGTATCCTCTTTTGCAGGGATGTCCAGTCTTTTTGGGTGGAGGGCTGCATTATGAGTTTTGCTTGGCCCAGGGGGCTGATGAGCAAATTTTGGAACGATAAAGGCAGTAAATATTTATCTTGCTAATAAAACAACAACAAATGT
Organism: Heterodontus francisci; assembly: GCF_036365525.1. Taxonomy (NCBI): domain Eukaryota; kingdom Metazoa; phylum Chordata; class Chondrichthyes; order Heterodontiformes; family Heterodontidae; genus Heterodontus; species Heterodontus francisci. The sequence continues at coordinate 47,435,895 of NC_090375.1, forward strand.
GCATTTTTCTGAAGATGCTTTGAATGCGAAAACTAATTTATTGACTTACTTTCTCGTCATTATATTGAAACTGATTTAGTGGCATACCCGGCGTTGTTTTTGCTTGCATAAGTAGTCAATCTGTGCCCACACACTTGCTGTAGTGATGCAGAGTACTCTGGATAGATGTCCATCTTTCAGGATAAATATTTATTGCCTTTATCTTTCCAAAATTTGCTTAACGGCCCCCTGGGCCAAGCAAAATTTGTAATGCGGCCCTCCACCCAAAAAGGTTGGACAACCCTGCGAAAGCGGACACAAAAAACCTTCCAGTAATAGCTGTAAATCAGGAGATGGAAGGAAGAGATCTCTCTCTGTCTCTGTCTTTTCCTATGTTCCCCCTCTCTCTCTGATTCCCCTCTCTCTCTGCCCCCTCTGCACTCACTCTCTCTCTCTTCTCCCCCCCCCCCCCCCCACTCTCTCTCTCTTTTCTCTTCTGTCTTCCCCCTCCTTTCTCTCCCTCTCTCTGACAGTTGCACTGAGCAGGAGCGCTCAGCACAGCAGCTTTGTGGTTTATCAGTTTGATTAAAAACATTGCATTAAGTTTCACAGATGACAGCTGCTGAAGCAGGAATGCACTTCTCAACATTGGACAGATTTGGGGTTTTCCGGTGGGCTTTTACAAAAAAAAAAGTTGGAAAACCCCGAATCTGTCCAATGTTGGGAAGCGCGTCACTGCTTCAGCAGCAGTTATCTGTGAAACTGACAGTGCCATGTTTTTAAAAAGGCCGGTCTGCAGGAAGGCAAAGGGAAATTTCCTATCTCCACTCAAGGAGACCTGGCAAGGATGAGGAATGGTCGCAGGCCAGATGGAAACGTTTGGCGGGCCGGATCCTGGCCCAAGAGCTGTATGTTGTACGGTGAAAACAGAAGCAAAATATTTGTTCATTTCATCCGCCATTTCCTTATTATCTACTATTAACACCCGATTCTCACTCTCATTCTGGGCTCTGAGCGTTTGCCGCGCTTTTTAAATCTCCACTCTTCTCCTGCCGCGTGCGCTGTCTCTCTCTCTCTCTCTTTTGGCCTCTGAGCTTTTGGCGCACTTTTTAAATCTCCGCTCTGCTCTGCTTCCTCTGCTCACTTTCTCTTTCTTTGCAGCCTCTGAGCTTTTGGCACGCTTTTTAAATCTCCACTCTGTTCCTGCCACTCGCTTGCTCTCTCTCTCCAGCCTCTGAGCTTTTGGTGTGCTTTTTAAATCACTGCTCTGATCCCGCAGCTCTTTCTCTCTCCGGCTTCTGAGCTTTTTCTGCACTTTTTAAATCTCCGCTCTGCTCCTGCCGCTCTCTTTTTCTCTCTCTCTTCCTTTCCAGTCTCTCAGCTTTTGGCGTGCTTTTTAAATCTCCGCTGTGCTCCCGCCGCTCGCACTCTCTCTCTCTCTAGCTCTGGCCTCTGAACTTTTGCGTGCTTTTAAAATCTCTGCTCTTCTCCTGCTGCTCTCTCTCTGTCTCTGTCTCTGTCTCTCTCTCCCCCCCTCGTTCTGGCCTCCAAGCTTCTGGTGCACTTTTTAAATCCATTTACTACCCTGAACTCTCACTGCCTGTGGGGTAACCACCTCTTGGAACATCCAATCCAGGAAACTCTCAGCCTCCCTGATGCTCTGCAGTGTCTCCAGCTGCTCCTTAAGCTCGGAAATCCTGAGCTTGAGTTCATACAGCTGGAGACACTTCCTACACACGTGGTCCCCCGAGACTCATGAATTGTCCTGAAGGTCCCACGTGGCGCAGGAATTGCAAGCAATCGGTTTCAGCTGCCCATCCATGATCTAAAAAAAAATCTCAATTCACTCTTTTGGAATCCAAATAATACCTCGTTTAAACTATTGATTTTAATTAATGCCTCTAGATCTGCTCTGTGCTAATGCTGTTATTAATTCCCTTACTGTTATGCTTACCCTGATTGTAATCTTATTAATGAATTTACAGTACTTTATAGTTTCCCAGGCCTAGTTTAATTCACAGCCCTAGTTTTTTTTTAAATCTAATATTCACCAGTGAATCACCTACCTCCTGCCTTCTGACGTTACTCCTTGCTTTTTTGAAATATACCAATGAGGTCCATGCTGTTCCCCCCGCGCGCTCCCTCTCTTTTATTCTCCGCCGCCATTGCTGGTATCTCTGAGCAGGACCGCATTGTTCCCCACTCTCTATCTCTTTCTTTTATCCTCTGCTGCTCCTGCTGGTGCCTCTGAAAGGTCTGTGCTGTTCCTCCGCTCTCTCCCTTTTGTCCTCTGCTGCTGCTGCTCGTGTCCAAGCTGTTTCACCGTGCGCTTTCTCTCTCTCTCTCTCTCTCTCTTTTATCCCCTTCCACCACTTCAGTGTTCTCCAACTAAACATTGGTAAAACCAAAGTCACCATCTTCGGCTGCCTGCCACAAATTCGGAACCCTTGCTCTGATTCCAACCCTCTCCCCTGCTGGTGTCTCAGGCTGAACAAAACCTGTTCACAACTTTGGCATTCTGTTCTGCTCTGAGCTAACTTTCAGACTCTACAGCTTCTTCAACAAAAAGGTATTTCCTATTTCCACCTCTGTAACATCGCCCATCATCACCCTGCATCACCTCATTTGCTGCTGAAACAATCATCCATGCTTTTGTCACATCCAGACTCAACTGTTTCAGTGCTCACCTGTCCAGTTTCCCATCCTCCACCATCCATAAGCTTAAGCTTATCGAAAACTCTGTTGAACATAGGAGCAGGAGTAGGCTACTCGGCCCATTGAGCCTGCTCCACCATTCAATATGTTCATGGCTGATCATCCACTTCAATGCCTTTTTCCCACACTATCCCCATATTCCTTTATGTCATTGGTATTAAGAAATCTGTCAATCTCTACTTTAAACAGACTCAGTGACTGAGCTTCCACAGCCCTCTGGGGGAGAGAATTCCAAAGATTCACAACTCTCTGAGTAAAGAAGTTTCTCCTCACCTCTGTCCTAAGTGGCATCCCCCTTATTTTGAAATTGTGTCCCGTGGTTCAAGACTCTCCAACCAAGGGAAACATCTTTCCTGCATCTACCCTTTCCATCCCGTTCAGCATTTTGTAGGGTTCAATAATATAACCTTTCACTCTTCGAAACTCAAGCGAATACAGGCCCAGTTTCCCCAATCTCTCTTCTTCGGACAGTCCCACCATCCTGGGAACAAGTCTGGTGAACCTTCGTTGGACCCACATTTGTCTCAGCCAGATGTTTCCTTTTTACGTACCTGTAGAAACTTTTACAGTCCATTTTTATGTTTTTTGCTAGTTTACATTCATATTCTATTCTCCCTTTCTTTATCAGTTTCTTTATCCTTTGTATGTACATAAAAAGAAAACGTTTGGCTCAGACAAATGCGGGTCTATTACTGGCAGAGTCAGGAAAATTTATAATGGGGAATAGAAAAATGGAAGAGAAGCTAAATGATTACTTTGTGTCTGTCTTCACTGAGGAAGATACAAGAAATCTCCCGGAATTTAGAGATCCAAGGGACTAGAGAGAATGAGGAATTGAAGGAAATTAGTATTAGAAAAGAGGTTGTATTGGGGAAATTAATGGGGCTAAAGATTGATAAGTCCCCAGGACCTGATATTCTACATCCCAGAGTGTTGACAGAGGTAGCTATGGAGATAGTGGATGCATTGGTGATCATCTTCCAAACTTCTCAGGTTTACTACTATTTCTGGCAACTTTATCAGCCTTTTCTTTTAATCTTATGCAATCCTCAACTTCCTTTGTTATCCACGGTTGACTGCCTTTACTTTTGGGGTTTTTGTGCCTTGAAGGAATGTATATTTGCTGTAAAAAGTATGTAATAATTCTTTGAAGACTATCCATTGTCTATGCACTGTCATACCTTTAAATTTATTTTCTCAATCCACTTCAGCCAATTGCCCCTCATACATTCATAATTTCCTTTGTCCACATTTAGCTTCAAATTGAACTACCTCACTTTCAAACATAATGTAAAATTCTATCATATAATGGTCACTCATCCGTAAAGGTTCTTTTACAACAAGATTATTAATTAGCCCTTTCTCATTACATAATACTAGATCTAAAATAGCCTGTTCTGTAGTTGGTTCCTCAACATACTGCTCTGGAACACTATCCCGCACACACTCCAGAAACCCGTCTTCCACAGCATTAGTGCTTCTTAGGTTTACCCAGTCTATGTGCAGATTGAAGTCACACATAATTACCGTATTACCCATGCTACATGCTTCTCTAATCCGATTAATACCATGCTCCACACTACCACTACTGTTTGATAGCCTATAAACAACTCCTACTAATGTTTGCTGCCCCTTGCTGTATCTTAGCTCCACCCAAGCAGATTCCACATTTTGTTCTTCTGATCTGAGATCCTTCCTTACTAATGTACTGATCCCATCCCTTATTATCAGCGCAACACCACCTGCTTTTCTTTTTTTCCCGTCCTTCCTAAATGTCGAATATATTGAATATTCAATTCCCAGTCTTGATCACTCTGTAGTCACGTTTCCGTAATGGCAATTAGATCATACCCATTTACTTCTGTTGTTCATATTCGATCCTGCACCAAGTTCACCCATTACCCCGATCTACATTTCTCACAGTTCCTCCAATGTCTCAAATTTATAATTCCCGTCATAACCACCACCCCTCCCTATCTCTACCTCCTTCGGTCCCACTGCCCCCTCCAGAACTCTCTGTTCCTCTAACTATGGCTTCTTGTGCCATTTCCCCACCATTGGTGGCCATGCCTTCTTGTACCTCTCTACCTCTCCTTGTTCTGCTCCTTTAAGATCTTCCTTAAATCCAGCTCCTTGATCAAATTTTTGGTCACGCTTTGTATTACTGCTTTCTTTGACTCTGTGAAGCTCTTTTTTCTACATTAAACGTACTGTTTCCAATTACGGATACCTATCTAGTCAAGTGCCATCTGGTCAAGGTAGCATCAGGCTCAGCTGTGATACCTTCCACCCACCAGTGGTCTAATAGCCTATGAACACTCAATTCCTAAATTCACACATGAATAACAACCACTTGGCATGGAAAACTACTGAACATACCAGCAGTAGTAAAAGTTGCTGTAGTGCTTGGATCTGATGAGCTCTGAGAAAAGAGACCTATCTGAAGTGCTAATGCTTTCTCTTGGATGCAATCATCCTGCTGTGCATTTGAAGTGCTAATAAGTTTCTCCTTCAGATGTGAGAACCCTGCTGTGCATTTCAGTCATTTTCTGTTTATATTTCAGATTGCAGCATTTGCTGTTTTGCTGGCACAAACGCAATGGGCCACCTGCCCTCCTCTTGTACTGTATGCATCTATGGTAACTCCTCAGTCCCTTTTGCAGTAAAAAAAAATGATTAAAACAACATTAAATCTTCCATTTTAAGACCTATTTTACAAATCAGATGATGTGTATTGTTCGTCAGTGCTATCAGTCCGCATCAGGAATGTAGTATGCAGTCACAATACCATGGGAAAGATGTTATTGCTCTTCAGTAGTTGCAATATAGGGATGATGTCAGAAATCCTGGTTATGAAGAATATTTAAGGAAGGTAGGGTGTTCTTGTTTGAACTGAGGACACTCCAAGGTCCTAGCACTAGAATGCTGGGACCAGTTGCATGCTTCAGTATCACACAGGATAGTCCATCTATCTACTGCTATATCGTAGGAGCTTATATAATGGTTTTAGAAAATATGCTTTGATATATAAAAGTGATTGAATTTTTTTATACCATATTTAGCTGGTTGTATTAATAGGTATGGCTCACATCAGTACTTCTCCACTAAACTCCTCCCTTTAGAAACAATGGGAGTTTGAGGGTATGCACAGAAATCAGTCTGTAGAGTTCCCTGATGTCTGAAAAACTTTATCGTGCCAATAGTGGAGCCATGCAGACTAGAAAGATCCCAGATTTGGTTCCCTGGTCTGTGTGGAATTTGAATTCAGTTAAAAATCCGGTAAATGAAAGGCAGGTATCAGTAAAAGTGACTGTGAAGCTATCAAATTGCCATAAAATCCCAACTGGTTCTTCATAAAAGAAAACTTGCCACCTTTAACAGGTCTGACCTATGTGTGACTCCTGACCCACACCAGTGTGGTTGACTCTTAACCTTCCTCTGAAGTAGACAGTCAGTTGTAAGAAGTCAGGCCATCAGCTTCTCATGGCAACTAAGGATGGGCAATAAATGGTGGCCATGCCAACAATGCCCACATTCCAAGAATGAATTTTTAAAAGATTATCTAAGTTATTAGGGGTGTCCCTGCATTACTTGTACTTGCGTAGATGTTAGGTGAGAGCAGGATCAAGCCTTTCAAAGAACAAAGAACAGTACAGCACAGGAACAGGCCATTCGGCCCTCCAAGCCTGCGCCGATCTTGATGCCTGCCTAAACTAAAACCTTCTGCACTTCTGGGGTCCATATCCCTCTATTCCCATCCTATTCATGTATTTGTCAAGATACCTCTTAAATGTCTCTATGGTACCTGCTTCCACCACCTCCCCCGGCAACAGGTTCCAGGCACTCACCACCCTCTGTGTAAAGAACTTGCCTCGCACATCCCCTCTAAACTTTGCCCCTCTCACCTTAAACCTATGTTCCCTAGTAACTGACTCTTCCACCCTGGGAAAAAGCTTCTGACTATCCACTCTGTCCATGCCGCTTATAACTTTGTAAACCTCTATCATGTTGCCCCTCCACCTCCGTCGTTCCAGTGAAAACAATCCGAGTTTATCCAACCTCTCCTCATAGCTAATGCCCTCCAGACCAGGCAACATCCTGGTAAACCTCTTCTGTACCCTCTCCAAAGCCTCCACGTCCTTCTGGTAGTGTGGCGACCAGAATTGCACGCAATATTCTAAGTGTGGCCTAACTAAAGTTCTGTACAGCTGCAGCATGACTTGCCTATTTTTATACTCTATGCCCCGACCGATGAAGACAAGCATGCCGTATGCCTTCTTGACAACCTTATCCACCTGCGTTGCCACTTTCAGTGACCTGTGGACCTGTACGCCCAGATCCCTCTGCCTGTCAATACTCCTAAGGGTTCTGCCATTTACTGTATACTTCCCACCTGCATTAGACCTTCCAAAATGCATTACCTCACATTTGTCTGTATTAAACTCCATCTGCCATTTCTACGCCCAAGTCTCCAACTGATCTATATCCTGCTGTATCCTCTGACAATCCTCATCACTTTCCGCAACTCCACCAACCTTCGTGTCGTCCGCAAACTTACTAATCAGACCAGCTACATTTTCCTCCAAATCATTTATAGATACTACAAACAGCAAAGGTCCCAGCACTGATCCCTGCAGAACACCACTAGTCACATCCCTCCATTCAGAAAAGCACCCTTCCACTGCTACCCTCTGTCTTCTATGACCGAGCCAGTTCTGTATCCATCTTGTCAGCTCACCTCTGATCCCATGTGACTTCACCTTTTGTATCAGTCTGCCATGAGGGACCTTGTCAAAGGCTTTACTGAAGTCCATATAGATAACATCCACTGCCCTTCCTTCATCAATCGTCTTTGTCACTTCCTCAAAACACTCAATCAAATTAGTGAGACACAACCTCCCCTTCACAAAACCATGCTGCCTCTTGCTAATAAGTCCATTTGTTTCCAAATGGGAGTAAATCCTGTCCCGAAGAATCCTCTCTAGTAATTTCCCTACCACTGACGTAAGGCTCACCGGCCTATAATTTCCTGGATTATCCTTGCTACCCTTCTTAAACAAAGGAACAACATTGGCTATTCTCCAGTCCTCTGGGACCTCACCTGTAGCCAATGAGGATGCAAAGATTTCTGTCAAGTCCCAAGCAATTTCTTCCCTTGCCTCCCTCAGTATTCTGGGGTAGATCCCATCAGGCCCTGGGGACTTATCTACCTTAATGCTTTGCAAGACACCCAACACCTCCTCCTTTTTGATAATGAGATGACTGAGACTATCTACACTCCCTTTCCTTTGAATAGTGTGCTTTTATTTGCTGTTAACGCTTGCATGTAAAGAATGGCTGCTTAGTAGAGATATTGGGGTGTACACAGCCTTCATGTCAACACCTTCAGGAAAGAGAATCAACATAGCAAGCATGTCACAAGTGGACCTACTGAATTAGAGCAATATAGTACAGGGTCATAATGATTTCCTTCACCATGATCATAAAAGAGCCTCACCATCTGTGGTCTTTGTGAAAACCAAATTTTGTAATGAATTTTCAGAAGTGGTTTTTATTCCTGAGGTCAGCAGGTGAGCTCAGACTTAAACTGTTAACGATCAAAACATTTCATAAGTTGAAAAATAGACAACATCAAATGCGGATGCTGCAGCATGCTAGTTGAGAGAAAATCCCATGGGAATGATAAAGATGTTTCACTTTTCCTTCCATCTTAATAACTCTACCTCATGGTAATTGTGGGAAATCAGCAGTGAAACAGATTGTTATGACTTAATAAAGCATTAGAAACCATTTTGCTGGTTCAAAAGTGGTTTCATTCTGAGTGTGATATTGAAAGTAATGGAAAACGAGCACTGAGTTCAGGGTACATAAAGCTAGTTAATGTCATTTCACAGTATCATCATTATCTGCCTATCATGCTATATTATGAAATGTAACTGTACAATCAAAAAGCCATCAGGTTATTAGCACGACTTACAAAAGGTATTATATTTTCCTTTTTATTTTAAAGGTGGTGTAAAGTGTCCAGTGTGCAGTTTTGTGTATGGTACCAAGTGGGAGCTGAACAGACACCTGAAAAACAAGCATGGACTGAAGATTGTGGGCAGTATAGAAGGGGAAGCTGTAGAGCAGGTAATTATTTCCTCTTCTAAAGGTGCTAATATCTTACTAGGCTGCAGTTCTGGAGGATACCAGCTGAACTGTGCACCTAACACGTGGTCATTCTTCACATGTATTTTGACAGCAAGGGATGTTACACGAGTAAACTGGTCATCAGAGGTCAAAGTCCACTTCTCCTATCATCCACAAATGTGTTTGATCCAGCAGGGGTCGCAGGATGGCGATCAGCAGAGGGCACCTGTAGCCAGTTGTAGCACTCCTACTATTGACCTTGCTGAGATTAACTAACTCAGCACTGATTGGGAATCGAACATGAAATGTATAACTCTACCACACCGTCCATTCAATTTAACAATTGAGCCATTACAGGTGCAGCAGGTACTCTTTTAATGAACTTATTGCAAGACACCCATGTTATCTATATTGTATTTAGAATTGTCAATTTCTTCTCCATGAATTTGCCACAATTACACCACATATTGCCAGTCATTCTGTATAAATTGCCGGTCACATCAAAGATATACACCTCACAGATAGCTAGTTTTGTTTTCCATTAGGGACATCTCAGGTTTAATACTGTCATTTTGTTTGTACTTTCCCTTCCATAAAATGTGCTTTGTCTCTAGTTTATCCATTCTGTTAAAGAAAGGAAGACTTGCATTTATATAGCACTTTTCATGACCACTGGACATCTCAAAGCGCTTTACAGCCAATGAAGTACTTTTGAAGTGTAGTCACTGTTGTAATGTAGGAAATGTGGCAGCCAATTTGCACACAGAAAACTCCCAAAAACAGCAATGTGATAATGACCAGATAATCTGTTTTTGTGATGTTGATTGAGAGATAAATATTGGCCAGGACACCAGGGATAATTCCCCTGCTCGTCTTCAAAATAGTGCCTTGGAATCTTTTATATCCACTCAAACCGAGGCCCCATTTGCCTTCTCAATATCTCACCCGAGAGACTGCGCCTCCAGTATTTCAGCATTCCCGCAGTATTGCACTGGTGCGTCAGCCTTGATTTTTGTGCTCAAGCCCTGGCATGGGACTTGAACCAAGCAAGTCAGAGGCAAGAGTGCTACCAACTGATCCACAGCTGACACCACATTTTATGACTCAAAATGCAAACTACTGAAGTATTTATACTAAAATCTTCTGAAGTTTAGGAGCATCATGTGATATAAGTGGTAATCTGAAGTATAGTGACTGGGGTTTTCTGTTCAGTCCCCGAGGTCCGTACAAGTTAGCTCTTGAACAGATAAAGACAAATTGCTCTGTGGTGAGCAAGGATGTGCTCTGAATGGTGTGAAGCACTGAACATGAGAAAAATAGCTGAAATTAAAACCTTGAAACATAATACATATCTCTGAGGTTGAGTGGATTGCAGCTTTTCATTTCAGTATTGATTTAATGATATCAAAATAATTGAAATAGTGCAAATCTGAAATGAACAATAGAATATAAGAATGGTAGGGTTGGTCTACACAATCCAAACACTGGCCCTTACTGTCTCCAAAGTGTTGGTGAATTTTGGACAGTAACTTTAGAAAAGCACGACACAAGTAAATTGTTTTCAGGTGAAACACTTTATTTAAATAGTTGGCATAAGTTCATACAATGATTCTGAAGTAAAGAGTGATATCATGGCTGATCTTCTACCTCAACGCCATTTTCCTGCACTATCCCCATATCCCTTGATATTTATAATATCTAGATATCTATTAATCTCTGTCTTGAACATGCTTAATTATTGAGCCTCCACAGCCCTCTAGGGTAGAGAATTCCAAAGATTCGCCACCCTCTGTGTGAAGAAATTCCTCCTTGTCTCAATCCTAAATGGCCTCCCTCTTATTCTGAGATTGTGTCCCCTGGTTCTAGAACCTCCCCCCCAACCCCCAGCCAGGCAAAGCATCCTTCCTGCATCTACCCTGTCGAGCCCTGTAAGAAATTTGTATGCTTCAATGAGATCACCTCTCATTCTTCTGAACTCTAGAGAATACAGGCCCAGTCTCTTCGATCTTTCCTCATGGGACAATCCCACCATCCCAGGAATCAAGTCTGGTGAACAGTTGTTGCACTCCCTCAATGGCAAGTAAATCCTTCCTTATATAAGAAGACCAAAACTGTACACAATAGTCCAGATGCGGTCTCACCAAGGCTCTGCAATTGCAGCAAGACTTCTTTACTCCTACATTCAAATCCTCTTGCAATAGAGGCCAACATACCATTTGCCCTCCTAATTGCTTGCTGCAACTGCATATTAGCTTTTAGTGACTTCCGAACAAGGACACTGAGATCCATTTGGACATCATCACTTCCCAATCTTTCACCATTTAGGAAATGCCATCACCATCCCTGGGTATGTCCTGTCCCACCAGCAGGACAGACTTACCAGAGGTGGTGGCACAGTCGTATACAGTAGGGAGGGAGTTGCCCTGGGAGTCCTCAACATCGACTCCGGACCCCATGAAGTCTCATGGCATCAGGTCAAACATGGGCAAGGTAACCTCCTACTGATTACCACCTACTGCCCTCCCTCAGCTGATGACTCAGTACTCCTCCATGTTGAACACCACTTGGAGGAAGTACTGAGGGTGGCAAGAGCACAAAATGTACTCTGGGTGGGGGACTTCAATGTCCATCACCAAGTGTGGCTCGGTAGCACCACTACTGAGCGAGCTGGCCGAGCTCCTAAAGGACATAGCTGCTAGACTGGGTCTGCGGCATGTGGTGAGGGAAAAACATACTTGACCTCGTCCTCACCAATCTGCCTGCCGCAGATGCTTCTGTCCATCACAGCATTGGTAGGAATGACCACCGCACAGTACTTGTGGATTCGAAGTCCCACCTTCACATTGAGGATACTGTCCATCGTGCTGTGTGGCACTATCACCGTGCTAAATGGGATAGATTTCGAACAGAACAAGCAATGCAAAACTGGGAATCCATGAGGCACTGTGGGCCATCAGCAGCAGCAGAATTGTACTCATCCACAATCTGTAACCTCATGGCCCGGCATATCCCCCACTCTACCATTACCATCAAGCCAGGAGACTAACCCTGGTTCAATGAAGAGTGCAGGAGGGCATGCCAGGAGCAGCAGCAGGCATACCTCAAAATGAGGTGTCAACCTGGTGAAGCTACAACCCAGGACTACTTGCATGCCAAACTGTGTAAGCAGCATGTGATAGACAGAGCTAAGCGATCCCATAACCAATGGATCAGATCTAAGCTCTGCAGTCCTGCCACATCCAGCCGTGAATGGTGGTGGACAATTAAACAACTAACTGGAGGAGGTGGCTCCACAAATATCCCCATCCTCAATGATGGGGGAGCCCAGCACATCATTGCGAAAGATAAGGCTGCAGCATTTGCCAAAATCTTCAGCCAGAAGTGCCGAGTTGATGATCCATCGCGTCCGCCTCCTGAAGTCCCCAGCATCACAGATGCCAGACTTCAGCCAATTCGATTCACTCCGCGTGTTATCAAGAAACGACTGAAGGCACTGGATACTGAAAAAGCTATGGGCCCTGACAATATTCCTGCAATAGTACTGAAGACCTGTACTCCAGAACTTGTCACGCCCCTAGCCAAGCTGTTCCAGTACAGCTACAACACAGGCATCTACCCTGCAATGTGGAAAATTGCCCAGGTATGTCCTGTACACAAAAAGCAGGACAAGTCCCACCCGGCCCATTACCGCCCCATCAGCCTACTCTCAATCATCAGTAAAGTGATGGAAGGTGTCATCAACAGTGCCATCAAGCGGCACTTGCTTAGCAATAACCTGCTCAGTGACGCTCAGTTTGGGTTCTGCCACGCCCACTCAGCTCCTGACCTTATTACAGCCTTGGTTCAAACATGGACAAAAGAGCTGAACTCGAGGTGAGGTGAGAGTGACTGCCCTTGACATCAAGGCAGCATTTCACCGAGTATGGCATCAAGGATCCCTAGCAAAACTGAGGTCAATGGGAATCAGGGGGAAACCCTCCGCTGTCTGGAGTCATACCAAGTGCAAAGGAAGATGGTTGTGATTGTTAGAGGTCAATCATCTAAGCTCCAGGACATCACTGCAGGAGTTCCTCAGAGTAGTGTCCTGGGCCCAACCATCTTCAGCTGCTTCATCAATGACCTTTCTTCAATCATAAGGTCAGAAGTGGGGATGTTCGCTGATGATTGCACAATGTTCAGCACCATTCGTGACTCCTCAGATACTGAAGCAGTCCGTGTAGAAATGCAGCAAGACCTGGACAATATCTAGGCTTGGGCTGATAAGTGGCAAGTAACATTCGCACCACACAAGTGCCAGGCAATGACCATCTCCAACAAGAGAGAATCTAACCATCTCCCCATGACATTCAATGGCATTACCATCGCTGAGTCCCCCACTATCAACATCCTAGGGGCTACCATTGACCAGAAACTGAGCTGGAGTAGCCATATAAATACCGTGGCTACAACAGCAGGTCAGAGGCTAGGAATCCTGAGGCGAGTAAATCACCTCCTGACTCCCCAAAGCCTGTCCACCATCTACAAGGCACAAGTCAGGAGTGTGATGGAATACTCTCCACTTGCCTGGATGGGTGCAGCTCCAACAGCACTCAAGAAGCTCGACACCATCCAGCACAAAGCAGCCCACTTGATTGGCACACCATCTACAAACATTCACTCCCTGCACCACCGACGCACAGTGGCAGCAGTGTGTACCATCTACAAGATGCACTGCAGCAATGCACCAAGGCTCCTTAGACAGCACCTTCCAAACCCGCGACCTTTACCACCTAGAAGGACAAGGGCAGCAAATACATGGAACACCACCACCTGCAGGTTCCCCTGCAAGTCACACACCATCCTGACTTGGAACTATATCGCCGTTCCTTCACTGTCGCTGGGTCAAAATCCTGGAACTCCCTTCCTAACAGCACTGTGGGTCTACCTACCCCAAATGGACTGCAGCAGTTCAAGAAGGCAGCTCACCACCACCTTCTCTAGGGCAATTAGGGATGGGCAATAATTGCTGGCATAACCAGTGATGCCCACATCCCATGAATGAATTTAAAAAAATGCTCTGCATTTCTGTTTTTCTTTCACATTTTTCCACCTCATCTTCCATCTGTCATGTTCTTGCCTACTCACATAGCCTGTGTAAATTTCCTTGAAGCCTCTTGCATCCTACTCACCACTCACATTCCCACTTAGTTTTGTGTCATCAGCAAACTTGGAAATATTACATTTGGTCCCCACATCCAAATCATTGATATAGATTATGAATAGCTGGGGCCCAAGCACTGATTCTTGTGGTACCCCACTAGACACAGCCTGCCAACCGAGAATGACCCATTTATTCCTACTTTTCTGTCCATTAACCAATTCTCAATCCATGCCAGTATATTACCCCCAATACCATGTGCTCTAATTTTGATTACTAACCTCTTGTGTGAGACCTTTAGCGAAAGCCTTCTGAAAATCCAATACGTCACATCCACTGGTTCCCCTTGTCTGTTCTGCTAGTTACATCCTGAAGAAACTCCAACAGATTTGTCAAACATGATTTCCCTTTCAAAAATCCATGTTGACTCTGCCCAATCCTACCATTATTTTATAAGTGTCCAGTTATCACATCCTTTATTATAGATTCTAGCATTTTCCTTACTGTGCATGTCAGGCTAACAGGTCTGTAATTCCCCGTTTTCTCTCCCTCCTTTTTTAAATAATACGGTTACATCTGCTACCTTCCAATCTTCAGAAACCATTCCAGAATCTATAGAATTTTGGAAGATGATCACCAATGCATCCACTATCTTCCAGCCACCTCTTTCAACACTCTCAGATGTTGATCATCAGGTCCATCAACTTTCAGTCCCATTAATTTCCCCAATTACCTTTTTAGCAATACTAATTTCTTTCAGTTCCTCCTTCTCGCTAGTCCCTTGGTTCTCTTGTATTTCTGGAGATTTTTTGTATCTTCCTCCATGAAAACAGATGCAAAGTATTTAGTTTCTCTGCCGTTTTCTTATTCCCCATTATACGTTCCCTTGTCTCTGCCTGTACTTGGCCCATATTTGTCTTTGATAATTTTATCCTTTTTACATATCTATATAATCTTTACAGTCCTTTTTTGCTAGTTTACCTACATGTTCTATTTCCTCTTTATCAGTTTCTTGATCCTCCTTTGCTGAATTCTAAAATGCTCAAAATAGAGACGTGTGACCAGTGGTGTTCCACAGGGATCCGTGCTGGGACCACTGTTGTTTGTGATATACATAAATGATTTGGAGGAAAGTATAGATGGTCTGATTAGCAAGTTTGTAGACAACACTAAGATTGGTGGAGTAGCAGATAGTGAAGGGGACTGTCAGAGAATACAGCAGAATATAGATAGATTGGAGAGTTGGGCAGAGAAATGGCAGATGGAGTTCAATCCGGGCAAATGCGAGGTGATGCATTTTGGAAGATCCAATTCAAGAGTGGACTATACAATAAATGGAAAAGTCCTGGGGAAAATTGATGTACAGAGAGATTTGGGTGTTCAGGTCCATTGTTCCCTGAAGGTGGCAACGCAGGTCAATAGAGTGGTCAAGAAGGCATACGGCATGCTTTCCTTCATCGGACGGGGTATTGAGTACAAGAGTTGGCAGGTCATGTTACAGTTGTATAAGACTTTGGTTCGGCCACATTTGGAATACTGCGTGCAGTTTTGGTCGCCACATTACCAAAAGGATGTGGATGCTTTGGAGAGGGTGCAGAGGAGGTTCACCAGGATGTTGCCTGGTATGGAGGGTGCTAGCTGTGAAGAGAGGTTGAGTAGATTAGGATTATTTTCATTAGAAAGACGGAGGTTGAGGGGGGGACCTGATTGAGGTGTACAAAATTATGAGAGGTATAGACAGGGTGGATAGCAAGAAGCATTTTCCCAGAGTGGGGGATTCAATTACTAGGGGTCACGAGTTCAAAGTGAGAGGGGAAAAGTTTAGGGGGATATGCGTGGAAAGTTCTTTATGCAGAGGGTGGTGGGTGCCTGGAACGCGTTGCCAGCGGAGGTGGTAGACGCGGGCACGATAGCATCTTTTAAGATGTATCTAGACAGATACATAAATGGGCAGGAAGCAAAGAGATACAGACCCTTAGAAAATAGGCGACAGGTTTAGATAGAGGATCTGGATCGGCGCAGGCTTGGAGAGCCGAAGGGCCTGTTCCTGTGCTGTAATTTTCTTTGTTCTTTGCTCCCAATCCTCTGGCCTAGTAATTTTTTTGGCAATTTTATAAGCCTCTTCCTTTGATCTAATACAATCGATAACTTCTCTTGTTAGCCAGGGTTGAATCACTTTCCCTGCTGAGTTTTGTGCCTCAAAGGAATGTAAATTTGTTGTAAACCATGTATTAATTCTTTAAATGCTCGTCATTGCCTGTCTACCATCATACCTTCTAATGTAGTTTCTCAATATACCAAAGTCAACTTGCTCCTCATACCTTCGTAGTTTCCTTTGTTTAGATTTAAGATCCTAGTCTCAGATTGAACTACATTACTTTCAAACTTGAAGTAAAATTCTATCATACTATGGTCACTTTTCCCTGAAGCTGGTTCCTTTACAACCAGCTTATTAATTAGCCCTTTCTCATTGCACAATACCCATTCTCTAGCTGGTTCCTCAACCTTTTTTTCTAGAAAACCATCTCGTATACATTACTCTGTCGCACTCAAGGTTGTCGTGTCTTTTCGATGTTGAGCCCCTGTTGCTCTGACCTTCCTGAGGCGTGAGTACCATTTTGTTCAGCCTCAATGCTTAGTAGTTTAGACTTGAATGACAGGTATGTCAATTGAGGCTAGGTGCATCAATCTCATGTGACTCATCAGACCAATATGTCCTGCTATTATTTCTCAATTCTATTGTCCAGTTATTCTTTTTGACCATGTCATGCAGTTCCCTACCTGCTAAGAATGAGGCACATTAATTTTGCCACATGGACATTAAATTTCAAATTGTTGCTGGGAAGAAGAAAAGGCCTGTTACAAGGGGTTACCAGGCCCCTGGTTGGAAAAACATTTTTGCATATTAACAGACAGTACTTGTAGACAAAGGAGCTACTCCCTGCTCCAATTCAATCCACAAGCAGACATAGTCAGACCAGTTTGTCACATGACTAACTGACTGTTGCAGAGTTTGAACTGAGAGTTTTAAATTGGAGAGACATTGTTTGAACTGGCAGAAAGCAGAATGCTCCTGGACTGAAGCAGACCTCCTCTCCTGTTCTGTCTGCTCCCATCTCTTTTTCATGGAACTCCATAAACCGACTGAAGACACATGAACCCCAAGAGAGAAAAGTCTCCGACAGTGAAAGGTTTAAGAAGAATACTGGGCCCCAACGAAAAGCAAGATCCAACTACAAACAAGGACTCTACAATGAGCTCGAAGACCCGTAACAAAAACTCTTTCCACTTTATTTTTATTTTTTATTTTTCTTCTGCTCTTTTCTGCCTCTATTTGCATGTAAGGATCGCTTGTGCATGCTAGCGTGGGCACGTCGTGTATCCATAGGCATCAACCAAATTAGAGTTTAAGTTTAATAAAATTTCACCTTTCTTCTTTAAACCTAAGAGCCTATTTGTGCTCGTTTCTTTGCCTTATCATTGGAAAGCGGTGAACTAGGATTCACCAAGGGGTAACTAAAAACACTGTGTCTAAAAATAAAACCTGTTACAGTAAGACCAGGTGAAGGCTGAAAGGGAACCCGAGACTTCTTTCTCACCTGGTCGTAACAACTGACTTTCACTACTTCCCTGGCCTCTTAATTATCACTTTGTCTGATGTCAGACTCAACAGCAATAACAATTTCTATTTCAATAGTGCCTTTAACATAATAAAATGTCCTAGGCGCTTCACAGGAGCATTTTAAAACAAAGTATAATACTGAGCCACAAAAGGAGATATTGATCGGGATTTCACGTTGGGCAGATGGGAGTCGGCCACTGACTGAAAAGTCGGCAAACCCGCTTCCACCTCGGCTTGGGATCCGACCCGCATTTACGGGTCCCCAGACTTTAAATGTTTCGAAGTGGGACTTCCACCCGCTTGAGGGAGGAAGTCCCGCCTCAGTTAGCTGCCCGCCAATCAGCGGGCTGGCAGCTCTTAGTCCCAGCAGCGCCACCTGGAACGGTGTCCACTGCTGGGACTGCAGCCCAGCCGAAGACATGGAGTCGCGAAGACAGGTAGGTTTTGGTTGCCCCGCCAGGGGTAATCGGTCGGGCCCTGGCGAGGCAAAGGGTGGTCTGCTGGGGGGAAGGGAGGGCGTGTTGGGTGCTGGGGGTGGTTGGGGTTGCGGGGGCGGCCCTCCATCGGGCACCCTGTGCCCGATGAGCAGGGCCCACCCCCTGGGACGATCGCGAGTGCCTGGTTTTCACAGGCGGCTTTTCCTGGCTCCAGGACGCCCGCTTGCCACGCGTAAAATGCGCATGGAGGCGGGTGAAGACCCTTAAATGGCCATTAAGCAGTGAAGGGCGGAGGCGGGAGCCTCCCGCTCCATTTTACGCCATCCCCCCACCACCATACAGCTTGTTGGGCTGGCGTAAAATTCTGGCCATGAGGTCAGACGACCAAACGCTTGGTCAAAGAGGTAGGTGTTAAGGATTGTCATAAAGGAAGAAAGCGAGGCGGAGAGGTATAGGGAGAGTATTCCAGAGCTTAGGGCCTAAGCAACTAAAGGTGCGGCCACCAATGTTAGAGCGATTAAAATCAGGGATGCACAAGCAGCCAGAATTAGAGGACTGTAGATATCTAGGAGGGTTGTGGGGCTGGAGGAGATTATAGACATAGGAAAGGGTGAGGCCATCTAGGGATTTGAAAACTAGGATGAGAATTTTAAAATTAAGGCATTGCTTGACTGGGAGCCGGTGAAGGTCAGTGAGCACAGTGATAGGGGAACGGAAATAGATACGGGTTAAGACACGAGCAGTAGAGTTTTGGATTTCCTCAAGTTTTCAAGAACTCAACTCGCCTTGAACCCACCCACTCTGGTTTTAACAGATGCGGAACAGGGTGAGGCGCATGGCTCACTCATTTAAATATTTTAATGAAACTGCGTGCCTCAAATTATGGCCTGAATCTAGTGAAGACGTTTGGAGTGGGAATTGAGGTGCGGTGGGCCGGAGAATAGCATCAGATGCATCCATCCGGAAATCCGGCGTTGTGACGTCAGTTCTGGATTTAGTCAGCGACAGGAAAGGTCCAAGGCGGCATTGCCTCCCTGACATGATGCGAGTGTAATTTAAATAGCTGAACAGATAGTTATACTACATATGAATGGAAGTGAAAGTGATTTGGTGGGGGGGTGGGTGGGGCTTGGAATTTTTTTTCTTCTTTCATGGGATTTGGGTGTTGCTGAGGCAAGCATTTGTTGCCATCCCTAATTGTCCTCATGCCCTAGACAACTGAGTGGCTTGCTAAGCCATTTCAGAGGGCAGTTAAGAGTCAACCACATTGCTGTGGGTATGGAGTCACATGTAGGCCACACCAAGTAAGGACAGCAGATTTCCTTCCCTAAAAGACATTAGTGAACCAAATGGGTTTTTAAGACAATCGATGATAGTTTCTTGGTACCATTACTGGGACGAGCTTTCAATTCCAGATTTTTGTTAATTTTTTGAATTTAAATTACATCGGCTGCCATGCTGGGATTTGAATCAGTGTCCCCAGGACATTAGCCTGTGTCTCTGGATTACTGGTTCTGTGACATTACCACTACGTCACTGTCTCCCCCTAATTAAGTGGACGACGGGCAGCCCCCACGTACCTTTTAGATTCCAAGCGGCACCGAGGTGAGGCAACCGTAACCGGCACTGGATAGGGGAACGGGGGGAGCGGAGGCCATTGTCGGCCTACAATGCTGTACGCTCTGCAAAGGTAGGCAGGTTGCCGGGTGGCATTACCGGGTGTGCATACTGCTGGGTGATCTGCACGGATGGCCATACTATTGGTTGAGAGTGTTGACTTTCAGCAATCGTGGGCACTGAGGGCCATTAGCAAGGAAGCGGAGAGGAGTAGCAAAGGCAAAGCTGCCAAGGAAACCATCTCTGCAAGGACAGCACTCTGGAGTCCTACTGATCACCTGGCATGGGTATAATACACCATTACTTTGTGGACCCCCGTGGTGTGATGCAACATCTCCGACGAGAGCAGCAAGAAGGGCCCACCTGTGCCAGACAGTGTACTGAACTCAAATCAGCTATCTCCAAATATCCAAGCGGCATTGTCAGTAAAGACTGCAGCTCTCCAGGGATGCTACCAGCTTATGTACCAAACTGCAAGATGAGTTGCGACCTATGGCATTCGATGGTCACCTTCTGCCCGCAGCCTTGACAATCACTGTGGCACTTAACTTTTATGCATCTGGATCAATCCAAGGATCCACTTGGGACATGTGTGGGGTCTCCCAGGCAGCAGCCCACCGCTGTATCAAGGAGGTGACCATGTGAACATACGAATTAGGAGCAAGAGTAGGCCACTCAGCTCTTCGCGCCTGCTGCGCCTTTCAATAAGATCATGGCTGATCTGATGGTAACCTCGATTCCACATTCCTGCCTACCCCGCTTTCATCCCCTTGCTTATCAGGAATCTATCTATCTCTGCCTGAAAAATATTCAAAGACTCTGCTTTCACTGCCTTTTGAGGAAGAGAATTCCAAAGACTCACGACCCTCTGAGAGAAAAAATTTCTCTTCTCTGTCTTAAATGGGTGACCCCTTATTTTAAGTAGTGACCCCTAGTTCTAGATTCTCCCACAAGCAGAAACATCCTTTCCACATCCACCCTGTCAAGACCCCTCAGGATCTTGTATGTTTCAATCAAGTCGCCGCTTACTCTTCTAAACTCCAGGGGATTATAAGCCTAGTCTGTCTGACCTTTCCATATGAAACAACCTGCCCATTCCAGGTATTAGTCTTGTAAACCTCCTCTGAACTGCTTCCAACACATCCTTCCTTCAAATAAGGAGACCAGTACTGTACACAGTACTCCAGATGTGGTCTCACTAATGCCCTGTAAACTGAAGCATAACCTCCCTACTTTTGTATTCAATTCCCTCGCAATAAACAATATTAGCTTTCTTAATTACTTGCTGTACCTGCAAACTAATCTTTTGTGATTCATGCACTAGGACACCCATTTCCTTTGCATCTCAGAGTTCTGCAGTCTCTTACCATTGAGATAATATGCTGCTTCTTTATCCCTCCGGCCAAAATCCGGGGCGGCACAGTGGCGCAGTGGTTAGCACCGCAGCCTCACAGCTCCAGCGACCCGGGTTCAATTCTGGGTACTGCCTGTGTGGAGTTTGCAAGTTCTCCCTGTGTCTGCGTGGGTTTCCTCCGGGTGCTCCGGTTTCCTCCCACATGACAAAGACTTGCAGGTTGATAGGTAAATTGGCCATTATAAATTGTCCCTAGTATAGGTTATTGATAGGGAAGTATAGGGATAGGTGGGGATGTGGTCGGAATCTGGGATTACTGTAGGATTAGTATAAATGGGTGGTTGATGGTCGGCACAGACTCGGTGGGCCGAAGGGCCTGTTTCAGTGCTGTATCTCTAAATAAAATAAATAAAAATAAAATAAAATGGACAATTTCACATTTTCCCGCATTATACTGCGTTTGCCAGATCTTTGCCCACTCTCCTAACCTATCTATATCTCTTTGTAGCCTCCTTATGTCCTCTTCACAGCTTACTTTCCCATCTATCTTTCTGTCATCAGCAAAGTTAGCAACCATACCTTTGGTCCCTTCATCCACGTCATTTATATAAATTGTAAAAAGTTGAGGCCCCAACACTGATCCCTGCGGCACACCACTCGTTACATCTTGCCAATCAGGAAATGACCCATTTATGCCTACTCTCTGTTTCCTATTAGCTAGAAAGTCTTCTATACAAGCCAATATGTTACCCCCGACACCATGAGTTTTTATTTTCCGCAATAACCTTTGAAGGTAACTTATCAAATGCCTTCTGGAAATGAACGGTTCAAGAGGGCCAACGAATATGTGCACTGCTAGACGGACCCTGGCAGTCAGGCTGAGAGGGCCATTGGATTCAGGGCCATTGCTGGATTCCCCCAGATGCAAGGTGTCATCGATTGCACACATGTGGCCAATAAGGCTCCAACGGACAAGCCAGCCGACTTCACCAACAGGAAGGGCTTTCATTCCATCAATGTTCAACAGGACTGCTGCCACCAAAAGTGTTTCTTTCAGGTGTGTGCCCGCTTCCTGGGAAGCAGCCATAATGCCTACGTACTTTGACAGTCTCAGGTGCCACAGCTTTTTAGCCCCCACTCGCCTTCAGGGATGGATTCTCGGTGACAAGGCCTACCCATTGAAGACATGGCTACTGACATCTGTGAGGAACACTCACACTGTAGCAGAGGAGAGGTACAATAGTTGCCACAGCTCTACCCAACCAACCATCAAGCAGGCCATTGGGCTGCTGAAGATGTGATTCCGGTGCGTAGATTGATCCACTGGAGCCCTGCATTATACTCCACCGAGGGTCTCGAGTATCATGGTGGTCTGCTGTTCTTTGCACAATCTAACCCTAGGAGGTCTTGCATTACGAGGGCATGATTGATCACCCATCCTCAACCAACGAGGAGGATACAGAGGAGGCTAATGAGCAGGCAGCACTGCATGTTGAAGCCCTTGCACTAGAGTTCACACACATTAAGCGATGGGCCAAGGAGTCAAGAGACAGTCTCATACTTACCACTTCCAGCCACCATGATGGCCCCTCATAGTGAAAGCAATGAAGTCTCACTTAAATGCATTCACTCTGTCACCTATTTTCTATTTGGATTCCGTGCTTTGCGCCCAGCTTATCTACGCACAATGGGCCATGTGAGATGCTTACCAAAAGAGGGCTATACCTACACTGGCAGCCCACTAAGGGAGAAGGGCGAAGTCAGCATCTCACAATTAAGGCATAAAGGAATGAACATCTTCCAGAATGAATGTTGACTTCAAAAGCGAAAAAACTTTGTAACACAAAACAAATGTCAAATATCAAACACCTGTGAAACCCCAGGTGCATCTAGGTGGGGTTTTTTAGGCTTTCAAGTGCTTCAATGAGGTGTGACCCCTGCGCTTGCTGTTGGGCTAGCCTGAGGCCTAGAGGGGCCAGGTTGCCTGAGGCCTTCCTGCACAGGTGCAGGATACTCTTCAGGTGTCATGGCTACTGGAGCTGGGCTCACTGGTGGAGGGGCTCAGGAGCCACTGACCACACTCAGAGCACCCTGAGGGGAGCCCCAGCTGTGGAGGACAGCCTCTCCTCCCTTTCAAGGTTCACTTAAACCTCCCTGCTGGCCAGAGAAGGATGAGGAGCCTGAGAAGACTCCAGGCGCAACGTTCTTCTCTTTCTTTGCCACTGCTGCGTTGAGCTTGTTCCCCAGGCGATGGTGTGCGGGTCTACATGCTTTTGTGGGATGTGGCTCTCCATGAGAGTTGCCAACTTCTCGATGGAGGCAGCCATGCGCTCACACGCCTGAGACATGGCAACACTCATGGTATGCATGGACTCCTCCATCGTCCGCTCATGGCCATGCCTGGCCTCTGGCATCTCCATCAGATGTTGACTTACTCTCCAACTGCAACTTCAGCATGCCCTACGCTGTTGAAACCATAGGCTCGTCATCAGCCTGGAGCTTAGCATAGACCGGGCCACCCATAGTCCTCCGACTATCAGAGGACTCGGCTGTCTCAGCTTTAGCCAGCTGCTCGATGCATGTGCGGTGCTCTCACCAGCTTGTGACCCTAATTTTAAAGCCAAATGTAAAGCCACCGAGGTGAAAGTATCTGCACTGGTGGAAGGTGCAGGAGAGTCATGTGACGATGCATCCTCTGACTGCGGTTCCTCCTCAGAGGTTGATGGCTGTCCCCCTTCTGCTGGGATCTCCTGTGGACGCCGACCTGCATAAGAGAACACAAACATGCGTGTGCAGATCTCGTCATGTAATCTATGTGTGATGAAGTTCTCCAGAATTGTTGGTTAATGGCAATCCTCACTCTCTTGCGCGGAGACTCTCGTCTCACCATCCGCTATTGAGCGGCCGCCCTAGGTCCCTGCTAACTCCAGTGCTTCATTCTCAGCTGTCAAGAGAGGCAGTATGTCTGCAATTCCTCCAGCAGTCCTTGAGATCTCCCTGTTGTTATGGGCCTGCTTGTCCTGCAAGTGGAAAGTGGGGGATAATATTTTTCAGGAAGAGCAACAGGACGGTTGTGCTAGTGGCAGCCTCTCATCCCATGCTGGGGTTTCCTATATGGCTCATCCCACGTCAGCTCTTGGGAGGTAATGGGGGTAAGCTTCATAAGATAGTGACCTGTAACCAAGATGGAGCTATACATTTGGCAGGATGTCCTCACAGCTGCTTACCTTATATGCTTGTTTGGTCAAGCAAGAGGACCTCTTCTTGCCATCACTGGGAAGAGGACCTCCTGCCTTTCCCATGCAGCCTGGAGGAGAATCTCCAGGGAAGCATCGCTAACTCGGTGTCTTGCCTCTGCCATACTGTGGCGTCCTTCTCCGGGGGGGTGGAGGTCCAGGAGTCACTCCAGCACCAGTTTCAACAGTGAACAGCAAATAACAAAGGTAGCAATGAAAGCAGGGCTGGCAGGCTTTAAACATGGTGCCAGCACCTGCTCTGGAGTCCTCTAATGCCACATTCAGCACCTCGAAGCCCGCCCCGTCACATGATTGGACTGGCCCCTACCCCTCTATTATAATTGACCACCCACTGCATGAATAGGGCGGGCCCGCCACATGGGTGATGAGCGACGTCGGCGCCCATTTCCAGGTCTGCTGCCAGACGCTGTGACAGGAACACTAAATCCAGCCTGATATCTGCATTTCAGGTTTAACACTGGCTGGCTAGGTTTCCCGGGCCTCATAAAAACATGACAGCTAGAGGGAGATGACGACTCTGCAGGGAAGAAGTGCCTTTCCAGCACTACCCAGAAGAAGCAGGAGTGCTTTCCCCCCAGCTCCCAAAGCTAACTTCCTTCCCTCCCCACGTTCAGACCAGCCCCCTTCTCCACCCTTCCCCCCCTCACCCCACCCAACCACCATCCATCACTCCTATTGCACAGCATTGCTTGTCCAACAGGGAGCCAAGCCTGTCAATCAGGCTGGCAAGGCACACACTGTCGAGTCAAAACTCCAGGCGCTCAGGGAAACCTGGACAATGCTCTTTCCTCTGCTCCCCCACGCGCCCCCCCCTGACTTGAAAATTCTGCCTAGTTAGTATCAGGGCCATTAACTCTATTTCTCTGTCCACACATCAGAAGCTGCTGAGTATTTCCAGAATTTTCTGTTTATATTTCTCATAGTTTCTGTTGCTAGTTTTGAATTGACCGTAGGCTTTAAGCATGTTCTGTTATCGACGGCATTGTTTCAAGTTGGATGTTCCTTTTTTCAATCTCCACCAATCAGTCTTCGTTGTCTATTGTGATTGTTGGCTAATTCTTAATCACCTGGTAAATAGCAGCAGCATGCACTTTGGATTGATGTTGCATAATTTGTAATGGCATCAGTTTTTTGCAATGGTGTCCAAAAGATTTAACTTTTCAAATCTCTCAGTCTACACTATTTATGTTCTGGTCACCATATCACAAAAAAGATATGCTTGTATTAAAAAGTGTGCAGGATAGAAGAACAAGACTGATCCCAATCAGAGGGAATGAACTATGAAAGATCATAGTTTGTCTACAAGCACTTTTATGCATTTGTATGGCATTAATCTGCTTGTTGTTTTCATGGAGGAGTTTATTTTAATTCTGTTGACGACCCCATTAAAATAGCACACAGAAGATTATTAGATCAACAACAACGACATTTATATAGCACCTTTGACGTAGTAAAGTTTAACATTGGATACAAAATTGGCTAAGGGATAGAGAAGACAGAATTGTGGTGAACAGCTGTTTTTCAGACTGGAGGGAGGTATACAGTGGTTTTCCCCAGAGTTCTGTACTGGGATGTCGGTGGGCTGAATTTTACCAACCCCTTGACGCAATGGGAGAGGCCCGCCTCGACCCCCAACGTAGAAAAGGGTCCACCCCATATTATCGGCAGCAGGGGGACCCCGGTGCAGCCCCCCTGCCACTTCGCAGTGGAGCTTTCATCTAAATATTTAAATGAACATTAATAAGATGCACATGATCTTACCTGGTGGTGGCAGTCGTCCCACGCCAATTTTACAGCCACCGATCACAACTTGTGCGCAAGGAGTTCTGAGGTAAGAAACTAGTGGGGAGGGGGAAGCAATAAAATTATTGGTGGTGGGAGCGGGGAAAATGTTTTTTATTGGCTGTGGGGATGGTGGGAAGGGGTTGAAGGGCAAAACTGATGGGGGGGTGGTTGAAAGGGCCTCTAGGTTCCAATAAAATTTTAAAACAAGTTTTAACCAATTTCCCCTTTAAATATTAAAATTTCATCGAAGACCTTTAAAAATGGTGGCTACACCGGATGCTGTTGCTGGGGACATGGCAACCGCCCCCTCTATGTCATCGGGAGCTGCCGCTCCGCCCCCTCTATTTAAATGAGCACCTGCGCGTAATATCACAGGGAATCGGCGGCAGCACTTCCGTGTTGGATAAAATGATAAAATTCAGCCATATGTTTTTGATGTATATTAATGACTTGGGGATACAGAGAACAATTTTGAAATTTTCAGATGATTTGAAATTTGAAAGTGTAGTAAACAGTGACAATGAACAGAGTAAATGGAGATAAACTGTTGCCACTCATGAAAGATCAAGAACAAGAGGGCACAGATTTAAGGAAATTAGCAAAAGAAGCGATGCTGACATGAGGTAAAGCTTTTTTACGCAGTGAGTGGTTAGGATCTGGAATGCACTTGCAGAGAGTGTGGTGGAGGCAGATTCAATCGAAGCATTCCAGAGGATATTTGATAGTTATCTGAAAAGGAAGGATGTGCAGAGTTATGGGGATAAGGCAGGGCATGGCACTAACTGAATTGCTCACTCAGAGAGCCTTTGCAAATAAGATGGGCCAATTGGCCTCCTTCTGTACTGTAAGAATTCTGTGAGGAAGATAGTAATGGACTTCAAAAGGACGTAGGTATGCTGGTGGAATGGGAGGACACATGACAGATGAAAAATGTGAGGTGATACATTTTGGTACAAATGATGAGGACTGACAATAAAAGCTAAATGGTACGATATTAAAGGGGATGCAAGAACAAAGAGACTTGGGGGTGGGAGGAATGTGTGCACAAATCTTTGAAGATGGCAGGGCAGGTTAACAAAGCAGTTACCAAAGCATATGGGATTCTGGACTTTATGACTAGAGACATAGAGTACAAAAGCCAGGAAGTTACGCTAAACCTATATAAAACACTAAAATAAAAACAGAAAGTGTTGGAATTACTCAGCAGGTCAGGCAGCATCTGTGGAGAGAGAAACAGAGTTAATGTTTCAGGTCTGTGACCTTTCATCAGAACTGTTCTGTCACAGACCTGAAATGTTGGCCAGAATTTTACGCCGCTGCAGCGGGTCAGATGGGGGCAGGGTAAAATTGAGCGGCAGGCTCCGGGAGGCCTACACTTCTGCCTCCGGGCGTTTACGGCGTCGGGTGGGGGGGTGGGAAATGGCCCGCCTGCTGGGGGCTAATCAAGGCCCTTATGTGGCCACTTAACAGCCACATAAGGGCCCTCGCCTGCCTCCACAGGTATTTTACCCATGGCAAGCGGGTGTGCTGGGGACGTGAAAGGCCGCCCAGCGATAGCTTCCGGGGGGGCATGGCAGTCGGGCACAGGGTGCCCGATTGAGGGCCGCCCCCACCTCCCAACCCACCCCTGGGACCCAAGACATCCCCCTCCCCCGAAACGACCACTCCAGCCTCACCAGGGAAGGACCAATCCCCCTGGTGAGGCATGCCCCTACTTACCTTCCCTCCTCGATCCATGGCGTCGGCTGGGCTGCCATGAGGCGGGACCTCCTCCCTCAAGTGGGTTGAAGTCCCGCCTTGGGACAATTAAAGCCTGGGGACCCATAAAATATGGGACGGATTCCTGGGCTTGACGGAAGCGGTTCCCCACCGACTTTCACGTCGGAGTCTGGCTCCCGTCTATCCACTGTAAAATTCCGGCAGTTAACTCTGTTTCTCTCTCCACAGATGCTGCCTGACCAGCTGAGTAATGCCAGCACTTTCTGTTTTTATTTCAGATTTCCATCATCTGTAGTATTTTCCTTTTATCTATATAAAGCACCAGTTTGGCCGCAGCTGAAGAATTGTGTTCAATTCTGGACACCATACTTTAGGAAGGACATGAAGGCTTTGGAATAAGTACAGAAGAATGGTTCCAAGGATGAGGAAATACAATTCCGTGGATAAACTGGAGAAGCTAGAGCAGAGAAGGCGAAGAGGAAATTTGATGGAGATGTTTAAAATCATGAAGAATTTAGATAGAGTAAATAAAGGAAAACTGTTTCCAATGCTTGAAAGATCATTAACCAGAGGGCACAGATTTAAAGTGATTGGCAAAGAAACCAAAGCCAACATGAGGGAAATTCTGTTTTAGATTTTGGAAGGCACTGCCTGAGAGGGTGGTGGAAACAGTTTCATTCGGAGCTTTCAAAAGGGAATTGGATAAATACTTGAAGGTGAAAACATTTCAGTGATATGGGCAAAGAGTGGAGCAGTGGGAGTAACTAGATTGATCTTCGAAAGAGCTGGTGTAGACTTGATGCAGGGCTTCCTTCTGTGCAATACTATTCTATGACCCCATGTAAACGTTCCTCACAGGAGCGTTATCAAACAAAATTTGACACTGAACCACATAGGGAGATTTTAGGATGTTTGAAAAGAGGTAGGTTTTAAGGGGAGAAGTAGAGAGCCATAGAGGTTTAGGGAGGGAATTCTAGAGCTTAGGACCTAGGCAGCCGAAGGCATGGCCACCAATGGCAGAGCAATTAAATTGGAGATGTAGAAGAGACAAGAATTGGAGGTGTGCCGAGATCACGAAGGGTTGTGGGACTGGAGATTACCACGATAGAATAAGGCGAGAACCAAAGACAGTGGCTTTGGTCTTCTCAGTGTTTAGTTGGAGTAAATTTCTGCTCATCCAGTAGTGGATGTCAAATAAGCTGTGTGACAAATCAGACACTGGAGGGGTAGAGCTGGGTGTTGTCAGCATGCATGTGGAATCTGACGTGTTTTCATATGATGTCACCAATGGCAGTATGTAGATGAGAAATAGGAGGGCTCCAAGGATAGA
Source organism: Heterodontus francisci (assembly GCF_036365525.1). Classification (NCBI taxonomy): domain Eukaryota; kingdom Metazoa; phylum Chordata; class Chondrichthyes; order Heterodontiformes; family Heterodontidae; genus Heterodontus; species Heterodontus francisci. The sequence continues at coordinate 47,464,979 of NC_090375.1, forward strand.
TTCTTAGGGGACTCCAGAAGTAACTTGGTAGGAGCAGGAAGGTTCTCACATTGCAGGTGATTCTGTGTCTGGATAGATAAGAATGGAACCTGGCAAGGGTAGTCACACCCAGCTGGATGTCGGAGGAGAAGCATTGGAGGAGGATGGTATGGGCAACCTTGTCAAAGGCTGTAGATAGGTTGACAAGGACTAGGAGGGATAATTTACCGTGATCACATTTGTAACTTTGATAAGGACCATTTCATACTTGAGCAAGAGAGAAACCTGATTGGAGGGGTTCAAGCATGGAGTCCTGGAAAAGATGGGTACAGATTTGGGAGGTGAAAACACATACAAGAATTTTGGAGAGGTAAGGGAGGTTAGAGATGGAGTGGTAGTTTTCAAGGGCAGTGGAGTCGAGGGTATTTTTATAAGGAGAGGGTTGATGACAGATTTGAAGGGGAAATGGATAGTACCTGAGTAAAGGGACCCATTAACATCATCAGCTATCTTGGGGACCACGAAGGAAGTTGGGTGGTCAGCAGTTTAGTGGGAATAGGTTCGAGAGAGTAGGAGGCAGATCTCATGACAAGATAAACTTGAGGGCATGATGGGAAGTAGGAGAGAAACTAAAGAAAGATGTGAGTTCAGGGCTTGGGCGGGAGAATCACATTAGCTAATAATGCAAACAGTAATTTCTAGCCAGCAGCTACGAAAGCTTTATAGTCTGGTCAAAAGTCATGGTAAATTTTCTTAAAAGGAAAGAGGAGTGTGCAGTCTAAGTGGTTCCTGCCCATGCTGTGTAAAAAGGAAGAAGGTTTTGGTTGTTATGACCGAGGCAGGAGGAGTGCACTGTTTTTCTAGTTCCACTTCTCTACAGGTCACAACATATATTTAATTTTTTTCTAGTTACCAATACGGTCAATCATAGATTCTATTTTTATCCCAGAATAAAATACACCAACAAACAACAAAATTAGCAGTTTATTATAAAACAGGTCTTTATCAGTAATGATGCAAATAATTAACACACAGATTGAAATATAAAAGTTCCCTTTTTACCTTAGCCCCTCACACACAAACACACATATGCCGTTAACTGAAAAAAGAGATTTTCGTTTTCGAACTCTATTACAAAGTAAACAGACAAAAAGAATACTTTGGCCAAATACTTGCTAATTCTTAAAGAAAGAAAGAGAAGATATGGAAAGATGTCAGATGCCGTTTGTTTTGGTTTGGTGTCCCAAATACGCATAGACGGCTGTCACTGGGATCTTCCTAGAACAGTTTTTGTCAGGCGATGTTGAAGATCAGTTTGGGCAGGCTTTCCAGAAAAAATGCAGCATCAGGGGTTTCAGGCAGTTTCTTGCTTCTCAGCGCTTCTTAGAGAGATGGAAAAGTTGGCAGGCTTTTTTAAAGAGATGGAACAAGCTGAGTTTGGGTTTTCTCCCTTGGCAAATTTTCTCCCACTGTCCATATCCCAACTCTCTGTCCAAAGTGAAACCAAAAACAATGTCACAGGAGTCAAGCCTATCCCTTAGAATCAATTCTGAGAGACAGGATAAACTGCCACTTAGAAAGGCACAGGGATAGTCTATCAGGGATAGTCAGCATGGATTTGTTAAGGGAAGGTCATGTCTTACTAACTTGATTGAGTTTTTTAAGGTAGTAACAAGGAGGATTATTGAGGGCAGTGCAGTGGATGTGGTCTACATGGATTTTAGTAAGGCATTTGACAAGGTCCCGCATGGCAGATTGGTCAGAAAAGTGAAAGCCCATGGGATACAGGGGAATGCGGCAGGTTGGATCAAAATTGGCTCAGTGACAGAAAACAAAGGGTAGTCGACAGATGTTTTTGCGAATGGAAAGCTGTTTCCAGTGGCATTCCACAGGGCTCATTGTTGGGTACCTTGCTGTTTGTGGTATATATTAATGATTTGGACTTAAATGTGGGAAGCATGAGTGGGAAATTTGCTGATGACACAAAAATTGTCCGTGTAGTTAATAGTGAAGAGGATAGTGTTATGACCAGGTGAGAAAGGTGTCGAGAGATCCCTCTCGGCCTTCACCTGGTCTTACCGTAACAGGGTTTAATTTTAAACACACCGTGTTTTTAGCTTCCCCTTGGTGAATCAACGCTTTCCAATTATAAGGCAAAGAAACCAGCACAAACAGGTTTCTTAGGTTTAAAGAAGAAAAGTTGAAATTTATTAAACTTAAGCTCTAATTCGGTTAACGCGTAGGGACACACGATGTGCCCACGCCAGCATTCATATGCAATACACACATGCAAATAGAAACAGAAAAGAGCAGAAGAAAAATAAAGTGGAAAAGTTTGAGACAATATCTGAAGAGTTTTTGTTACGGTTCTTTGAGCTCACTTCATTGGAGTCCTTCATTGTAGGGGCCCAGTATTCTTCTTAAACCTTGTTCGCTGTAGGAGACTTTTCTCTCTTGGGGTTCATGTGTCTTCAGTGGATTCAGAGGCTTGTGAGAAAGAAATGGGAGCAGACAAGAGATATCGTCTCAGTCCAGGAGCAAACAGACACTCTGCCTTCAAACTCTCTGTGTGGCCAGTTCAAAAGAACAGCCAGGTAGTCATGGCCCTTGTGGTTTTTATCCTCCTTAGCAGGCCCTGGAATGCGCTTCCTCACCTTTGATGTCTGTTCGTATGTAAATGTTTTTTTCCAGCCACGGCTGATCTGTTTAACAAGTCATTTCCTCTCTCCAACAACAATTAAAAATCAATGTTCATGACAGAATTGATGTGCCTCATTCTTGGCAGGTAGGGGCCTAGCATGACAATATCTGTAGACTCCAGAATAATATCAATAGTTTGGTTGAGTGGGTAGAAAAGTGAAAAATGGAATTCAATCCGGAGAAGTGTGAGGTAATGCATTTGGGAAGGGCAAACAAAGCAAGACAAACAGAGTAAACAGGAGGATATTGAGAGGGGTAGAAGAAGTGAAAGACCTTGGAGTACATGTCCATAGGTCCCTGAGGCGGCAGGACAGGTAGATAGAGTGGTGAGGAAGGCATATTAAATACTTTCCTTTATTGACCGAGGTATAGAATACAAAAGCCGGGATGTAATGCTGGAAGTGTATAAAACACAGGTTGGGCCACAGCTGTAGTCTTGCGTACAGTTCTAGTCATCACATTACAGAAGGACATAATTGCTCTGGAAAGAGTACAGAGAAGATTTACAAGAATGTTGCCAGGCCTTGAAAAGTTGTATCTATGTGGAAAGATTGGATCGGCTAGGGTTGTTTTCCTTAGAACAGAGGAGGCTGAGGGGGTGACTTAATCGAGGTGTACAAAATTATGAGGGGCCTAGATAGAGTAGCCAGGAAGGACCTGTTTCCCCTAACGGAGAGGTCAGTTACCAGGGGGCACAAATTTAAGGTGGTTGGTAGAAGGATTAGAGGGGACATGAGGAAAATTATTTTCACCCAGAGAGTGGTGAGTAGCACTGCCAGCAACAGTGGTGGAGGTAGAAACCCTCAACTCTTTTAAAAGGTACCTGGACATACACCTGAAGTGCTGTAACCTGCAAGACTATGGATTAGGTGCTGGAAGGTGGGATTAGATTGGGCGGCTAGTTTTTTCGGACGGTGCAGGCATGATGGGCTGAATGGCCTCCTCTGCCTTAATTTTTCTATGGTTCTATGGTCCTGCCCCCTGTAAATCTTCACCTGTCACTTCTTTATAAACATCCTTCCCCAAGTCAAGAAACTCCTGCTGGGTAATTATTGGAAGACAGGTGCCTTCCAGTAAGGGCTTGTTTTTAGCACTCCTTGATTCTTCCAGTATTTGTTTGTTTAAACCAAGCTCAGTCCAAAAGGCCTTCTGATGACCTCTTAAAAAAAAACACAAAGTTCCAGCATCTGTGGAATCCTTGTCAGTTTTAAAAATCCAAGTCCTCAAAAACAAAATTTAACAAAAAAATGGAAGCACTCATAACATGGTCAAATAAAATTGAACATTGACAAGACCTGTCAGTCCAACAGTACAGCTGTTTGCATTTGGGATCATTTGGAAATAATAAAATTAGTTTGGGCACAATATGGCAGGTTATTTTGGGGGAATTATAGGTCCAAGAAGAGGTTTGGTTAAGTAAACCAAACAAAATTTGTTAATAACTTGTACTAAGTGGAAACTTTTAGTCTATGGTTTCTATTTATAATATTGAATTGAACTGTAAAGTTCCTCCAGGGCTTGCAGATTAGTTGAAATGGGAATTACTCAAAAGTTGTATAAGAGGAAATGATTGGGGATGGAAGATAGAACACCATCAAATGGGAAGTTTTCTGAAATAATTTTACTGTAAAATAGTACTATTTTATAGGGGGTGCAAGAGCAGAGCGACCTGAGGATGTATATTCATGGAGTGTAAACGGGATGGTTTTCTGGACCAAATGTTGAGGAACCAACTAGAGAACAGGCCATCCTAGACTGGGTATTGTGTAATGAGAGAGTAATAATTGACAATCGAGTGGTGCGAGACCCCTTGGGGATGAGCGACCGTAATATGATACAATTCTTCATTAAGATGGTGAGTGACATTGTTGATAATGAGACTGGGGTCCTGAATCTTAATAAAGGAAACTATGAAGGTATGAGGCGCGAGTTGGCTATGATGGATTGGGAAACGTTACATAAAGGGATGACGGATAGGCAATGGCAAACATTCAAAGAGCGCATGGATGAACTGCAACAATTGTTTATTCCTGTCTGCCGCAAAAGTAAAACGGGGAAGGTAGCCAAACCATGGCTTACAAGGGAAATTAGAGATAGCATTAGATCCAAGGAAGAGGCATACAAATTCGCCAGAAAAAACAACAGAGCTGAGGATTGGGAGCAGTTTAGAATTCAGCAAAGGAGGACCTCGGGATTGATTAAGAAGGGGAAAATAGTGTACGAGAGTAAGCTTGCGGGGAACATAAAAACTGACTGTAAACATTTCTATAGGTATGTGAAGAGAAAAAGATTGGTGAAGACAACTGTAGGTCCCTTACAGCCAGAAACAGGGGAATTTATTATGGGGAACAAAGAAATGGCTGACCAGCTAAATGCATACTTTGGTTTTGTCTTCACAAAGGAGGACACAAATATCATACCAGAAATGTTGGGGAACACAGGGCTTAGTGAGAGAGAGGAACTGAAGGAAATCAGTATTAGTAGAGAAATGGTGTTGGGGAAATTGATGGGATTGAAGGCTGATAAATCCCCAAGGCCTGATAATGTACATCCCAGAGTACTTAAGGAAGTGGCCCTAGAAATAGTGGGTGCATTGGTGGTCATCGTCCAAGATTCTATAGACTCTGGAACAGTTCCCACAGATTGGAGGGTAGCTAATGTAACCCCACTATTGAAAAAGGGAGGTGGAGAGAAAACGGAATTATAGACCAGTCAGTCTGACGTTGGTAGTGGGGAAAATTCTAGAGTCCATTATAAAAGATTTTATAGCAGAGCACTTGGAAAACAGTGGTAGAATCGGATAGAGTCAGCATGGATTTACGAAAGGGAAATCATGCTTGACAAATCTACTAGAATTCTTCAAAGATGTAACTAGCAGAGTTGTTGAGGAGGAGCCAGTGGATGTGGTTTATTTGGACTTTCAGAAGGCTTTCGACAAAGTCCTACGTAAGAGATTAGCGTGTAAAATTAAAGCGCACGGGATTGTGGGTAGTGCATTGCGATGGATAGAAAATTGGTTGGCAGACAGGAAACAAAGTGTAGGAATAAACGGGTCTTTTCCTGAATGGCAGGCAGTGGCTAGTGGGGAACTGCAGGGATTGGTGCTGGGACCCCAGCTATTCGCAATATATATTAATGATTTAGATGAGGAAACTAAGTGTAATATTTCCAAATTTGCAGATGACACAAAACTGGGTGGGAGGGTGAGTTGTGAGAAGGATGCAGAGAGGCTTCAGGTGATTTGGACAAGTTAAGTGAATGGGCAAATGCATGGCAGGTGCAGTATAATGTGGATAAATGTTATGCGCTTCGGTAGCAAAAACAGGAAGGCAGATTATTATCTGAACGGCTATAAACTGAGAGAGGGGAATATGCAACGAGACCTGGGTGCTCTCGTACACCAGTCGCTGAAGGTAAGCATGCAGGTGCAACAGGCGGTAAAAAAGGCAAATGGTATATTGGCCTTCATAGCGAGAGGATTCGAGTACAGGAGCAGGGATGTCTTGCTGCAATTATACAGGGCCTTGGTGAGGCCACACCTGGAATATTGTGTGCAGTTTTGGTCTCCTTATCTGAGGAAGGATGCTCTTGCTATAGAGGGAGTGTAGCGAAGGTTTACCAGACTGATTCCTGGGATGGCGGGACTGACGTATGAGGAGAGATTGAATTGGTTCGGAATATATTCGCTGGAGTTCAGAAGAGTGAGGGGGGGATCTCATAGAAATCTATAAAATTCAAACAGGACTTGACAGGGTAGATGCAGGAAGGATGTTCCCGATGGTGGGGGAGTCCAGAACCAGAGGTCATAGTCTAAGAATACCGGGTAAACTTTTCAGAACTGAGGTGAGGAGAAATTTCTTCACCCAGAGAGTGTTGAACCTGTGGAATTCGCTATCACAGAAACATTGTATGTTTTCAAGAAGGAGTTAGATTTTCGCTCTTGGGGCGAAAGGGATCAAAGGATAATGGGGGGAAAGGGGGAACAGGTTACTGAGTTGAATGATCAGCCATGATCATAATAAATGGCGGCGCAGGCTCGAAGGGCCAAATGGCCTACTCCTCCTATTTTCTATGTTTCTATGACAGGCCAATTGCATGTGATGGATATCAGCTGTGGCAGGCTGGGGAACCTGCTTGAGAGTGCCACACTCCCAGAGCATTTGCACTGCCTGCCTCTTACATGTTCTCTTATAGAATATAGCAATCAACATACCTGGGCCATAAGTACCAAAATAGTCATCCCATAAAAGGTTTTGTATGATATCCTTCTGCTTATGATGCCAGTTGAGTGGATTAACTTCTTGCAATCCCCAGATAAGAGCGTAAGAAATGGGATCAGGAGAAGACCATACCGCCCCTTGAGCCTACTCCGCCATTCATTACGATCATGGTTGATCTTCTGCCTTAACGCCACTTCCCTGCCTGCTCCCCATATTACCCTGATTCCCTGAGATACCAAAAAAGCTGTGTATCTCAGCACTAAATATACTCAATGGTGGATCATCTACAACCTTCTGGGGTAGAGAATTCCAAAGATTCACAACTCTTTGAGTGAAGAGGTTTCTCCTCATCTCAGTCCGAAATGATCGATCCCTTATCCTGAGACTGTGCCCCCACGTTCTCGATACTCCAGTTAGGGGAAGCAACCTCTCGGTTTCTACCCTGTCAAGCCCCTTCAGATGTTTCAATGAGATCACCCTCATTCTTCTAAATGCCAGAGAATATAGGCCAAATTTACTCAGCCTCTCATCCCAGGAAAAATGACAGTGAACCTTTGCTGCACTGCCTCGAAGGCAACTTTATCCTTCCTTTGATATGGAGACCAAAACTGCACACAGTACTCCCGGTGTGGTCTCACTAAAGCTCTTTACAATTGTAGCAAGACTTCCTTGTTCTTATTCTCCATTCCCTTTGCAATAAAGGCCAGTATGCCATTTGCCTTCATAATTGCTTTCTGTACCTGTAAGCTAACTTTCTGTGTTCCTGGTACGTGTAAACCCAAGTCTCTCTGAACATCAACGTCTCTTACTATCAAAGTGAATAGCCTCACACTTCCCCACATTATACTCCATCTGCCACCTTGCTTTCCACTCGCTTAATCTCTTTGCGGCCTTTTTGTGTCCTCCTCATAGCTTATTCCCACTTAGCTTTGTATCGTCAGCAAACTTAGATACATTACTGTCAGTCTCTTTGTCTAAGTCTTTAATATAGATTTAGATCCTGCGGCACTCCACTAGTTACAGTCTGCCAACTTGAAAATGCCCCTACTCTTTGCCTCCTGTCTGTTAATCAATTCTCTATCCATGCTAACATATTACACCTAACTTCATTCACCCTTACCTTGTGTATTTTCCTTCTATGCACCATCTTATTGAATGCCTTTTGGAAATCCAAATATACTACATCTAATGGTCCCCCCTTATTTACCCTACTAGTTAAATCTTCAAAAAACTCTATTAAATTTGTCAAACACCATTTCCCTTTCATAGAAGCAGATGGTTTGTCTCGGAGAAGAACTGTCCCTAAGCCGATCTTGAAAGAAATGCTACAGGGTGCACTGTTAAACCCTCTTGCAGGCAGCAATTTTCTTTTGTAGCCTTCCTATTTCCTTTGTGAGCGTTTCCATCCTTCTGCCATTTCTGAGTTAGGGAAATTGAAATCTGGCCTGAATTCCTCTGTGGACCTGATAAAAGAATCCAAACCTTTGCTAGGGAAAGATAGTCGATCCCAAACAGGATCGACTGCATTCCCTGTGAGGCCCACTTACTGACTGCAAAAGAAAACACTTCAGTTTATTACCACGTATAATTAACTTTAGATCAATTTTTAGGGAAAAAAAGGCATATTTGGAAAATTACGGTAGCAGGATTATCCTCAAGATGGATAAGGGTAAAAGAAAAGCTGGAGAATCTTTTAAGTCCATGATTTCTTGATGATATCTCTGTAGCTTTCAGCAAAATATATTATGATTTTCTCGCTGAATGGCGTATAGTATTGGCCAAAGGAATCTTACATTCGTTATCATGTCCATATTGCTTAGATGAGCCCTTAGAAATTTAAAGAAGAAAATAAGGAATGGGGTCAGCAGAGAGCTCTCCGAAGTGTGGAACTCATGGATAATTATCAACAAATAAAATAAGGGCAAAGAAACTGTTGGAGCAATACATATATGTCTATATATTTTTATAAAACTTAATGTTAACAAACTGTATACCCAAGGTGATCTAGGACAGGACCAGAAAGAAAGTTAAGGGATAAGGTGAAAATTGACCTCTATTGGTTCAACTCGGCTTCTTCATTTTTGATAATGTGGCTGATGGGCGAGAGAATACCGGAAAAACTAGATAGTCAGACAGCATGAGGAGTTGTTTAAAATGTTATTCTTTAACCTCTGGGACCTGGATTCATATCTGTCACGTATTGGTGTGCTGGGCCTCCACTCAACCCAGTCCCTAGTGGTTGCAAGAACAGAGTAGAAAACTTCCTGTAACTTTGCACAAGTTGGCAGTTTGATAAGGAAGATATCACAAGGATGATAGGAATTGTGAATGGAAGCATCAAATTGAGCCAATAAAGGAAAGCATTATTGTCTGAGGTGTATTATTGTAATAGTGGAGGAGGATGTCACCATATGGTACCTGATTTGATGGTGTTTGATGCCAACAAGAAGAACTTGCAGAGTGCCCTTCATGGATTCAGTGGGTGATGTTTGAAAGTGGAAATGGGCTGTATAGGTGGTGAAGTAGTTGTGGAGTTTGAAGCTCAGCCTGAAAGAAAAGCCAGATAGAGGGATAACACTGTTTAATATGGTGAAAAGTTTCAGCCAGTAGCCAAACAGTATGAAAGGATTATTGTTGAAAAAGAAATGAGTGGCATCTTACTCGGCAACTGTCCTTTTGAGTGTTTGACGCTAATACTGCCTAATAAAATGTGCAAAGAGTGGTTCCTTCATTGTCACTGGGTCTTAATCCTGTAACTCCCTTCCTAACAGCACTGTCTGTGTACCTACACCACAGGGACTCCCAACAGTTCAAGAAGGCAGCTCACCACCACCTTCTCGGGGCAGTTTGGGACGGGCAATAAATGCTCGCCTTGCCAGTGACACTCACATTCCATGAACGAATAATTAAAAAAAAAATCATTTGCCCTAATAGTCTCAAGAAATTCACATATATTTTATTTGGGAAAAAGAGCAATATATTTTGAAGTAAGTGATTTTGGATATATTGTGTTTGTGTGCAGCAGGTTCTTGAAGCTTCCCCAGAGCAGACTCAGACACAGTACTTTCACATAACAGAGAGTGAAGAGGATGTCCAGGGCACTCAGGCAGCTGTGGCAGCTCTTCAGGACCTGCGATACAACACAGAGAATGGTAAGTGAAGGAGTCCAACTGAGGTCACTTTCTGTAATGACGTTAACTCCATTTATATAAGAGAAGCAGAGTGGCGAGTTGTTGGTGAATTAGCTTGCTTTGCTTCAAATCTGAGCACACTCAGGTATTAGGATAATGCATAACTAGGAGCATGCTAGTAAAGTAACTATATAGTGATGGATTCAGAGCATATTGTTAAAGTAAAGCTGGAGCAGTTTAATAGTGGCACCTGGGTCTTTTTTATGACTTTGCCCTACCTGTGCATGCACTTTTGGGAAATTATGTATTTCAGTTCACAAATCTAATTTACTGGTCATGTTTTTCTGTCAAAAAAAAAAAAAAAAAAACTCACCATTGCAAATTGCAATGTCAATATTTCTCATTCAGTTTTTGTATAATTGCAGATCATAGTGTGGATTGGTATCTAAAGTCTCTGTCTAAGATCATCATCTTGTTAGAAAAAGTTGTACTCACTGTGTGTGCAAGACTATAGGCAGTTTATGAGTTTTATATAAATCATAAAATGCTGGAAATGCACCGCATTTAGCAACTTGTGTTTTTGGTATATTCCAACATTACTGAAGTTGGCTTATAAGGTGCTGGTGGCTATGTAATGTGCTGATTCTGTAAATAAAATCCTCCCAGGTATCACATTTGGCAATTAAGAAGTGTTAATTCAGACTCCTGGGCCTGAATTTTATAGAGCCCTCGATGTCGGGAACGGATGAAGCCCACCACCGACCCGGCGGTCGGGCCCGGCCCGATCTCAACGGAGGCGGAGAGGCCTCGTGGCAGCCCCCCACCGCTCAGCAATGGGACCACGATTTCCACATGTAAATAAATTAGCCTACCTGCTTAATGAAGGTCCCATTGCCTCCTGATTTGCCGCACCAATCTTCATTATGGCGGCCGGCACTGCCACACCTTTGAATCCCCGTCTGGGGAAACAAGAGGAGGTAATGTTCTCAGTGCGGGAGGGGGGAGCGGGGTCAAACTTACCTGATTGGTCGAGGGGGTGATGGGAAGGGGTAAAAGGCAAAGGTTCTGAACTCTGTGGGGGCCGGGGGGTGGTGGGGGAAGGTCATATATTCATGGTAGGTATTCCAGGGTTGGGGGAAAGGGCAGGAATGATGTGTCATGCCATTGGGGGGCAGTGGAGAGGGCATGGAAAGATGTTTTTATCCATTTTTATTAATTGTAAAATAACTGGCTCTTTAAAAATTTTGCTAGTCAATTAGGGCTCTAAGCCCTTTAAAAATGGCGCTGGCATCTGCACAGTGGCGCCGGACGCCATTGCCGGGAAGGTTCGCCCAGTCCCTCCACATCATCGGGGTGGGGTGGTGGAGGGTGGCTGTCCTGGCCATGCTAATGAGCCGCATTTGGAATCGCGATGTGAACCCCATGTGTGCGGGCTGCCATTTTTTTCCACCTGCCGCCTGTTTCAGTGGCTGACCTATAGAATCCAGGCTCTGGTGCCTCAGTGACACAGACCAGAAGGTCCCAAGTTCGATTGCTTATTTCGGCTGCAGGCAACAGCTGGGCTGCTATTATTGGTCTGAGTGCCGTAGAGCTAGTGAAGAAAGTCTGAGCCAGAGCTCCAGCTCCTGATCGCTATCTAATGCACATTTGCTCTCATGGCAGTACATGTGTGGATGTTGGGTGAAAACAGAGTCTGGCTTAGCCGTTATGCCTTCTATGACTAAGTGGCCAAGGTGCATTCGGTGTCTGGGTTCACACACATACACAATAGTATTGGAGCACTGTTGAAATCTGTGGAATTGTGCTCAGCAATGAATCCATGCTGCCTGGAGTCGAAGGGGAAGTAATTAGGAAAAAAAAATTACTGATTTTATATCTGTTGTTCCTCATTCCTAGGGGATAGGATAGATTCAACAGCTGTGAACATTCTTCAGCAAATCATTGGTTTAGCTCCAGAGCACCATGATGGTGCTGTTGCATCTGTGGTTGCCATGGCACCTGGCACGTTAACAGTTGTGGAACAAGTAAGATTTCCATTCTCTTTTATCTGGAATTAACTCTTGCAGTACTATAATGTCAAGTATAAAGTAAAACTCAGAAGTCTATTTATTTATTTAGAGATACAGCACTGAAACAGGCCCTTCAGTCCACCGAGTCTGTGCTGACCAACAACCACCTATTTATACTAATCCTACATTAATCCCATATTCTCTACCACATCCCCACCATTCTCCTACCACCTACACTAGGGGCAATTTACAATGGCCAATTTACCTATCAACTTGCAAGTCTTTGGCTGTGGGAGGAAACCAGAGCACCTGGCGGAAACCCACACGGTCACAGGGAGAACCTGCAAACTCCGCACAGGCACTACCCAGAACTGAACCCAGGGCGCTGGAGCTGTGAGGCTGCAGTGCTAACCACTGCACCACTGTCTAATTCCTACTACATGAATGTGGCATTTCTATTTGCGTGCTAATGATTCTAATTATTCTTCACTTAGTCCTGTAGCTTTACATTGTGGACATGTACCCCCTGGGATCTGAGATGCAACTGTACCAGCTCAGTTAGCTGACAGAGAGAGGAGACTTGTCTTTTCATGTTTATGTTTTATCATGTTTAACCAATTTGTTGGAGTTCTTTGAAGGAGTGACATGTGCTGTGGATAAAGGGGAGCCTGTTGACGTACTGTACTTGGATTTCCAGAAGGCATTTGACATGGTGCCACATAAAAGGTTATTGCACAAAGTAGGAGCTCATGGTGTGGGGGTAACATATTAACATGGATAGAAGATTGGCTGGCTGGCAGAAAACAGAGAGTATGCATAAAATGGGTCCTTTTTTGATTGGCAGGCTGTGACGAGTGGAGTCCCGCAGGGCTCTGTGCTGTGGCCTCAACTTTTTTTACAATTTATATCAATGACTTAGATGAGGGGAGCGATGGCATGGTAGCTAAATTTGCAGATGACACAAAGGTAGGTAGGAAAGTATGTTGCGAAGAGGACATAGAATGTTGCAGACTGATATAGATGGGTTGAGTGAGTGGACAAAAATCTGGCAGATCGAGTATAATGTGGGAAAATGTGAAGTTGTTCACTTTGACAGAAAGAATAAAAAAGTAGAGTATTAAACGGAGAACGACTGCAGAATTCCGAAGTGCAGAGGGATCTAGGTGTTCTAGTGCAGGAGTCACAAAAAGTTAGTATGCAGGTATAGCATGAAATAAAGAAGGCTATCCTTTATTGTGAGAGGAATTGAAAGTAAAAGTAAGAATGTTAGATATAGGACAGATGTCAGAGGTAGTTTCTTTACTCAGAGAGTAGTAGGGGCGTGGAACGCCCTGCCTGCAACAGTAGTAGACTCGCCAACTTTAAGGGCATTTAAGTGGTCATTGGATAGACATATGGATGAAAATGGAATAGTGTAGGTCAGATGGTTTCACAGGTCAGCGCAACATCGAGGGCCGAAGGGCCTGTACTGCGCTGTAATGTTCTAATTCTAATGTTATACTTCAGTTATACAAGGCATAAGTGAGGCCACATCTCGAATACTGTGTGCAGTTTTCGTCTCCTTATTTAAGGAAGGATGTAAATGTATTGGAGGCAGTTCAGAAGAGGTTTACTAGATTGATACTTGGAATGAGTGGGTTGTCTTATGAGGAAAGGTTGGACTGACTGGGCTTGTTTTCACTGGAGTTTAGAAGAGTGAGGGAAGACTTAATTGAAGTTTATAAAATCCTGAACGGTCTAGACAAGGTGGATGTGGAGAGGATGTTTCCTTTTGTGGGTGAGTCCAGAACTAGGGGGCACTGTTTTAAAATTAGGTGTCGCCCTTTTAGGACAGAGATGAAGAGAATTTTTTTCTCTGAGGGTTGTGTGACTTTGGAACTTTGTGCTTCAGAAAGTGGTGGAGGTGGGATCATTGGATATTTTTAAGGCGGAGGTAGATAGATTCTTGTTAGGCAAGGGAATCAAGGGTTATTGGTGGTAGATGGGAGTGTAGATTTCGAAACACAAACAGATCAGCCATGATCTTATTGAATGGCCTACTTCTGCTCCTAATTCATATGTTCATATGTATGTTCGTATGTTCATCACTTCTAGACTGGGTTGAAGCCCAGCTTTCAGAAATGAATGTTCTCCCTCACTGTGCCATAGTTTCCAAAGTTAAGGTATTATGTATCTTCAAGCTGTAATCTCCCTCTCCCACTCCAACACACGTGTGTATATATGCACACACAAACACACATATGCATTGCTGTATGGCAAGGAGGTTATATAGTGGTGATGAGATGTTTCCCTTTTGAACCTTCAGTGGTTGCCTCTGAGTCAGTTGGTCAGGGGTTCAAGTCACACTTCAGAGACATGAGCATTTAATCTCTGCTGCCACTCCAATGCTGCACTGTTGAGGTGCTTGCCCTTTGGGTGAGATGTTAAACTGAGGTAATGTCTTCCCTCTTAGCTGGATGTGAAAGATTCCATGGTACTATTCTAAGACGAGCAAGAAGGTTCTCCGGGTGTTCTGGCCAACATTTATCCCTCATGCAACACCATCAAAACAGATTATCTGGTCATTTTCCTCATTGTTGTTTGTAGGGGCTTGCTATGTGCAAATTGGCTGCCAAGGCTGCCAGCACTTGACTACACTTTAAAAGTGGCTGTGAAGAGTTTAGGGACATTTTGAGATTGTGAAAGGTGCTGTATAAGTGAAAATTCTTTCTTTAACAAGACGAATCTTGGAATTTTAAAAGTAGTAATTTCTATTTTTGAAAAAGACACTCGGCTTTTCAAGGAATAGGAGTTGGAGACTTCCTTATGGTGCATAGTTTCTTAAATTGGACTGAATCTGCACCCATCTGGCTCACTTCTGCTGCCAGTTCCTTCTTGTCACTTTAATTCTCCATATGGATGGTGGGTTGCTCCCAAGTCCCCAGCTGCTTGCAGAGTCTCACTGCAGATTTAAAGGCAGAAGCAATTTTATACCAAGCCCAATGCAGGGAAGCACTATTGAATGTAAAAGACACTATTCTGCTGTTGCTGCAGCTTTGTATTACTTACCATAAGTAACATCTTATCACATTGGGTCAGAAACATTGCAGACTGGGCTCATGCCATTAGAGACTTTTTCACAATCTCTGGTATTGTGCACCTGCTTACCCCTTGATTGTAACAGGCCAGCATTTGTTGTCCATCTCTAATTGCCCTTGAGAATGAGTAGTGAATTACCTTTTTTTTAAATTCAGTCTTGGGATGTGAGTGTTGCTGGCAAGGCCAGCATTTATTGCCCATCCCTAACTGTCCCAGAGAAGGTGGTGATGAGCTGCCTTCTTGAACCGTTGGAATCCATGTGGTGTAGGTACACCCACAAGTGCTGTTAGGAAGTTAGTTCCAGGATTAAGACCCAGCGACAGTGAAGGAAATATTTTTTGCATATTACGCAATGTTAGCATGCCACAAATGACAACCTATTACATTGGGTCAGGAACATTGCAGACTGGACTCATGCCATTAGATGCTTTCTAATATTGTTGTACCTGCTTATCCTTTGCTTATAAAGTACAAATAAAATGATTGTAGAATGGTACATAACAGAAACAAGCTATTAGGTTCATCGAGACTGTGCCGTTTTCTTCCACATGAGCCATATTGTTTAATCCCACTCTCCTACATGCTGCCCACGCCTTTTAATAATCCTATTTTTGCAGCAAATATCTTATTTATTTGTATATCCTTATAGGCTCTGCTACTTCCATGGTTTGTGACATAATTCCACATTCTAGCCACGCTCTAAACAATTTTTTTCTAACTTGCTTTTAAGTTTTTTTGTGATTATCTTAAATTTCCAACCTCATTACTATCTTGCTGACCAATTGAACCAATGGGGGGTATTTCCCCAGTCAAGGTGAGTTAAATCCCCTAAATGTGATGCTGGGTTGGAAGCCTGACATCATTCTGCCCTCCTCCAGATTTCACCCATGCGGGTTTGAAGGCAATCGGGGAACCCACCCCACCCCCTCCCCCCTCCCATGCAGTTGTTGGATAAGTAATTAAAATATTCAAATAGCTCATTAAATTGTGTTTTAAGCAAGGATTTTGGCTTTTATAGTAAGCAGACTTCTATTTCCCGAGCTGTGTAGAACTCACCAGGGCCACTGAGGCAAATGCGCAGCTACTTCAGTGCAACTGACAGGCTGGGACACTTTGATCAGTGAAACTGAAGGACTGCAGCATGGTCAGGTGAGAGGCTGCTGCTCACAGCATCCGACACAGAGAGGGCTTTTACTGCTCGACAGGTGATTTCCAACTTCTTGGAAGGCACATCACCTTTCTTGCACTTGACTCACCTTCAGCTGCACTTCCCTGCTGTCGGCCTTCACCAAGGCAGCTCTACCTTGCACCTCTGACAAAGAGGAAGAGGTGCAGAAACACCAAAAGCACCAGCAGCAGCAGGAACAACACCAGCACTAGTTGCCTTCTCGTCAGCCATATACAATTCCACAGGGCAGAGAGGATAGATGCAGAGATTCAGCTCCAAGGAAGTGAGACTCTCAACACAGGGTCTACAGCAGAGGTTCAGCTCTCTTGGTTCAGCAAGTAATTAGGAAAGCTAATAGAATGTTATCGTTTATGGGAGGGGAATTGAATACAAAAGTAGGGAGGTTATGCTTCAGTTATACAGGGCATTGGTAAGACCACATCTGGAGTACTGTGTGCAGTATTGCTCTCCTTATTTAAGGAAGGATATAAATGTGTTGGAAGCAGTTCAGAGAAGGTTTACTAGACTAATATCTGGAATGGGTGGGTTGTCTTATGAGGAAAGGTTGGACAGGCCAGGCTTGTATACACTGGAGTTTAGAAGAGTAAGAGGCGACTTGATTGAAACATATATAAGATCTTGAGGGGTCTTGACAGGGTGGATGTGGAAAGGATGTTTCCCCTTGTGGGAGAATCTAGAACTAGGGGTCACTATTTAAAAATAAGGGGTTGCCCACTTAAGACAGAGATGAGGAGAATTTTTTTTCCCTCAGAGGGTTGTGAGTCTTTGGAACTCTCTTCCTCAAAAGGCAGTGGAAACAGAGCCTTTGAATATTTTTAAGGCAGAGGTAGATAGATTCTTGATAAAGAAGGAGGTGAAAGGTTATTGGGGGTAAGCGGGAATGTGGAGTCGAAGTTACAATCGGATCAGCCATGATCTTATTAAATGGTGGAGCAGGCTCGAGGGGCCAAGTAGCCTCCTCCTGCTCCTAATTTGTATGTATGTATGTATGTTTGATATGTGTGAGCCTCAGCGCCTCAGGAAGCTCAGATTCTCAAGCAGCTCATTGCTGACATCTGCAGCCTCCTGGAACAAGAGCTCCTTCCCAGCTGGCCAGGTGGGCATGCATTGCCAGTAACCATCAAGATACCTGTCAGTGGAGGGCCACAATACACAGGCGCTACACAACCCACCCCTGCCCCCCCCCCCCCTAAACCCTGGGTCTGTCTCCCTGAGGTTGTGTGCTCTTTTCTCTTGCAAGGAGAGAAAATAGAATGTTATGAGTGTTAGTAATGGCTTGTGTGGGTAGCAAGGAGGGAAAATATTTGTGGAGGGCGACAGTGAGGCTTGGGTGTGAGAGGGTAGTTGGATCAGTGCGAACGTTGACTGATCAGATGGAGATGTGAAGAGATGCCTGAAGAGAGTGGAATGAGTGCAGCTGCAAAGTTTGTTGTTCTGAGGGGTGCTGTGCCAGAAAATACTGCGGAAGTCAAGGTGTGGGGCTTGGCACTAGAAAGTGTTACATCATTTATCTTATCCACCCTGCTGAGGTCCTGGAGCTCAGGTTGGAGAGACCGCACTCCTGTTGCCGACATCCTCGGCCACTTCCATGTACGCCTGCTTGGTGCTGATGTCTTCTTCCTCTCATTCTTGGGAAAGATCACATCACTTCAATCCCTCAGATCCCACAACAGAACTCCAGCTAAGAATGGGAGCAGCCTAAGGAGCTGATCTCCCTTCCATTCCATTGGTTACTACAGTCTCAAAAATCCATGTCCAGTTGAGCTGTTGTCACCCATGCTGTGGTCCCTTTAATTAGAAATCCTTCCTTTGACAGATCCAGCATGTCATCTCGCTCACCCTCCCTGATTGGTCGGGGAACTGGGAGGCAGGATGCTAAAGCCATATCTCGGTTAAAGAGCCTCAGAAAAACTCGCTCCAGCTTAACCATATTCCCAACTTGCTAATGATCCCGTTGTTTTGCCAGAGACTGTTTAGAAAATTCTGTCTAATCACTAATTATTTATCATATCGCAACCATTCAAGGTCTTGAAGATCTCTATCAGGTCACTCCTTAACCCTCATCACTGGTAGCATCCTGGTAGATCGATGCTGCATCTTTTCAATTGCTTTTACATCTTTTCTATAATGGAATGCTCAAAACTGCACACTGTACTTCAACTATGGCCTAACAAAGGATTCAGGTTGCCTTTCTTTACGGATTTTTCCACCTTGCTAACATTATTGACTTATATATTTGCACATCAAGAACTCTTTGCACCCCATCTTCCATTTAAGATCTCGCCATTCATGGTACATTTCCTTTCCCTATTATTACTTCCAAACTGAATGCATTTGTCAACAGTCAGTTGACCATCATGCTAGCTTATCTATAGCCTCCTCAGTCTTTCACAGTTCTTATCACAATTTACCATACCCCAATTTGGTATCAAGAGCCAATTTTGAAGTTATTTTCTTAATTCCTAAATCAAGATCATATTTGCTCTCTCTTAAATTCACTTATATTTTCTCATTAGTACTAGTCCTCTCCTTCCCACCCCCAAGGAAAACCACTCATCTACATATTTCCATTCAAGAAACTTCCTTTTGTCCATACTCTTTGCTTTATGCCTCCAACCTTCTCTCAATTTATGTGATCCATTTCCATTAATTTCACCTGTCACCATCTTTGCCCTAAGTCTCTTGTGTATGTTTTTTTTAATCAAATGTTTTTTGAAAATCCATATAAATCACATCCATAAACCATATTTATCTGCAAATATTTTAAAAGGTTATCAAGTATGCTTACTCGCCCTGGCCAACTCATATTTCCCAAAAGCTTAGTAATTTCATCTTGTATTTAATAAACTCTAGATGGACAAATTTCCTCCCATCTCTTGAGGAATGGCAAATTATGATAAGAATTGTAATAGACTGAGGAAGCTATAGACAGGATAGCATGATTGGGGAGGGAAACTAACAGGCTGCAGGTCTGAAGTATTAAAATGGGAAATAAAAACAAGAAATGCTGGAACCACTCAGCAGGTCTGGCAGCATCTGTGGAAAGAGAAGCAGAGTTAACGTTTCGGGTCAGTGACCCTTCTTTGGAACTGACAAATATTAAAAATGTCACAGGTTATAAGCAAGTGAGGTGGGGGTGGGGCAAGAGATAACAAAGGAGAAGGTGTAGATTGGACAAGGCCACATAGCTGACCAAAAGGTCATGGAGCAAAGGCAATTAAAATGGGAAATTGGGCAGGAATGAAACAGGAAAAGGAGCTGCTCCATTTAAACTACTTCCATCCTCCTTTACCGACAATTAAAGTCCCTGAAAGGAGGTGGGCAGCACAGAATTTACTTACGTCAGACTTTCAGACGTTAGGCCACTGTAGATGTTGAAAAGCTAGTTGGAGTTTGTACAGTGCAAGCTCTACCGAGTATTTTATAAATTTCAGATTGAGGCCCAAAAACAGGCTAATGCCTCTTTCAGGCAGGCTCCTATGTTGCCTAAATACTGCTCAATCCAATTTTGCATTTAGCGAGCACCCCTCAGGGTAAATCAAGGGCATACGATATGCCTCAAAATTGGTAGTGTTTGCACCTGTTTTATGCCCAGAAAATGGGCACATTGTATTCCAGTTTCTTCTCCATTGTCTCTAATTAATACCAATATCCTTCCTTCCGCCCTTCCTTTTTTTCTTTCTCTGTCCCACCTGAAAGATCGTGTTTGACACATTACTTGGTTGTTCAATTTTAGGGAAATAGGTACTTATTACAGTATTTTTGCTCAACTGTAGCTACTCCCAGATCAATGCAAGGAGTCCAGTTGTTCTGGGAATCTTGTTCTTCATGCTGCTGCCTGGGGGTAGTTTCATGTTGCTTATGTAACTATTGTTAGTCAGAAGGTTAAAAAAAATCTTCATTGAATTACTTCAGTTTTACAGCATAGAAACAAGCATTTGGCTAACTGGTCTATGGCAGTGTTTATGTTCCACATGTGCCTCCTCCTACTGACCTCCATCAAACCGTATCAGTGTATCCTTCTATTCCCCCTCGTGCTTATCTAGCTTCACCTTAAATGCATTTATACTATTCGCCTCAAATACTCCTTGTGGTAACGCGTTCCACATGCTTACCACTCTTTGGGTAAAGACGTTTCTCCTGAATTCCTTAGTGGATTTATTAGTAATTGTCGTATATTTATGGCCCATAATTTTTGAATTTCCTACAAATGGAAACATCTCTATGTCTACCCGATCAAACTCCTACGTCATGTTAAAGATCTCTATCAGGTCACCTTTCAGCAGTCTCTTTTCGAGATAAAAGAGCCCCAGCCTGTTCGGTCTTTCCTGATAGTTGTACCTCTCAGTTCTGGTATCATCCTTATAAATCCTTTTCACACCTAGCCCAATGCCTCTTTATCCTATTATAATTTTGGAGACCAGAACTGTGCACATTACTCATAAGTGTCAAATCAACCTTCTATACAGGTTTAACACAATTTCTTGCTTTTCAATTGTTTTTCTAGAAATAAACCCCAGTGCTTGGTTTGTTTTTTATTCTGGCCTTATTAATCTGCTTCGCTGCTTTTAGTGATTTGTCTCTCTGTAATCCAAATTTCTTTGCTCCTCCACCCAATTTAGACCTTTTACTAAGCAGTATGTGGCCTCCTTATTCTTCTGACCAAAATGCACTGCCTTACTCTTGCCTGTATTGAACTTCATTTGCCAATTAAACGACCACTCTGAAAGTTTATTAATATATTGTATTTTTCCGTAATCTTAATTTGTATTAACCACACCTTCCAATTTGGTGTACGTTAATACAAATGATGAACAATAGAGGTCCCAGGACTGATCAAGTGTGGCAGTCTGAGTAGCTGCCCTTACCCCTACTCTATGTTTCCTGTTTTGTAGCCAGCTTGCTATCCTTTTTTTATTCTTTCATGGGATGTGGGCATCGCTGGCAAAGCCAGCATTGGTCACTCATCCCTAATTGTTTTTGAGAAGGTGGTGGTGAGCTGCATTTTTGAATCGCTGAGATCCATCTGGTGTAGGTACGCCCACAGTGCTGTTACGAAGGGATTTCCAGGTTTTTGACGCAGCGGCAGTGAAACAACAGCGATATAGTTCCAAGTCAGGACGGTGTGTGACTTGGAGGGGAACTTGCAGGTGGTGGTGTTCCCATGCATCAATTGCCCTTGTCATTCTAGGTGGTAGAGATTGCAGGTTTGGAAGGTGCTGTTGAGGGAGACTTGGCGAGCTGCTGCTGTGCATCTTGTAGATGGTACACACTGCTGCCACTATGTGCGGTGGTGGGGGGAGTGAATGTTTAAGGTGGTGGATGGAGTGCCGATCAAGTGAGCTTGTTGGAGCTGCACTCATCCAGGCAAGTGGGAGTTTTCCATCACACTCCTAACTTGCACCTTGTAGATGGTGGGCAGGCTGTGGGGAGTCAGGAGGTGAGTTACTCTCCACAGAATTTCCAGCCTCTGACCTGCTCTTGTAGCTGCAGTATTTATGTAGCTGGTCCAATTCAGTTTCTGCTCAATGGTAACCCCCAAGATGTTGATGCCGTTGAATGTCATGGGGAGATGATTAGGTTTTCTTTCGTTGGAGATAGTCATTGCCTGGCACTTGTGTAGTGCGAATGTCACTTGCCACTTATCAGTCCAGGCCTGAACGTTATCCAAGTTTTGCTGCATGTGGACATAGATTGCTTCAGTATCTGAGGAGCCGTGAATGGTACTGCACCCTGAAAACATCAGCGAACATCCCCACTTCTGATCTTATGATGGAGAGAGGGTCATTGATGAAGCACAGAAGAAGGCAATTCGTCCCATCATGTCCATGTCCCATCTTCGTTGGGCCTCAGCTGGAGTATTGTGGACAAATCTAGACACCGCACCAAGTAAGGTACAAAGGCCTTAGAAAGGGTGCAGAAATAGGTCTACAAGGATGTTACCAGGAATGAGGGATCTCAGTTATGTGAGTGATTGGAAAAGTTAGGACTGTTCTCCTTGGAATAGAGAAGATGTGACCTAAAAGAGGTTTTCAACAATATGAAGTTTTTTAACAAAGTAGATAAGGGTAAAATTGTTCCTACTGGTGAGTGGATCAATACCCAGTGGTCATCGATTTAAAATCATTGGCAAATGATCTAGAGGGGAGATGAGATTTCTGTTCAGTCAGGCAGTTGGTGGAAGCGGATTCCATAAGTAATTTTAAATGGGAATTGGACAGGTACTTGAGGATGACGAACTTACAAGGTTATGACATAAGGTGTGAAACTAAGGAAACAGCACAGGCATGATGCACTGAATGGCCTCCTTCTGTGCTGTAAGTTTCTGATACTATGAAAATTAGTAGTTGGAGGAAAGGAACAAAATAAAAATAAACTTTTGAAGAAAGATTAATGACTATAGTTTTAAAATGGAGAAGGATAGTACCTGAACAAAGGGAGCTATTAAATCATTGAGTATCAGGAATGGTAGTTGAGTAGTCAGGTTTTAGGTGTAGAGTGGGTGTCTTGAAAGAGGGGTTTGGAATGGGCAGCCAAGAGAAGGGAGAGAAACTCAGGTTTGTAGGAGTCTTAAGCTAGAATGAGTCAAAGGCTGGGTTGGTTAGGGCGTTTGATGGGGAGAGAAGTGGGGAGTGGCAGCTGAGGCAAATATGTTAATCTACAAATTATGAAAATTTCAGCTTTTAGGTGACAAAACACCACTTCTTGATTTACTTTGTGAGTGATTTACTTTGGATTCTGTTCTTGAACAGTGCGAGGAAAGACCATTTGCTCCATTCAGAATCCCTCTCACAACAGAGGCTGAAGTTTGACATTTTTACCATATGATCTTTGGGTGGTATTCCAGCACACTAGAAATGGTAAATGGTGCAGCGATCTGTAGGAATGGGTCCCTGTCAATTTTTTCACCTGCCCAATTTTTGCCGTTATTTTCAGCTAGCACTGGAATACACACCCTAAAATCAGTGGTGTATTTAGCTAGGGCAGGAGTGGCATCACACATCCCAATTAGTCATTATTGCATCATTAATATAGAGCATCTGTCACTTCCATAAAAAAACAAACATCCAATGTTGCTAGATGGAAATGTATCTATAGAGCACCTTTCACGTCATTGGCTGCTTCACAGCCAATAGATTACATTTGAAGTGCTGTTTTGTGCTGGCAGAAGCAGCAGCCAATTTACGCACAGCAAGGTCCTACATACAGCAGACCAGGACAAAATTCACCAATCCATCTTTGAATAGCGCCATGGGATCTACAACATCCACCTGAACAGGCAAGTTGGTTTAACGTCTCCCTGAAGTGTCATCCTTGATTATATGCTTAAGTCCTGCAATGGGACTTGAAGCATCACCTTTTGAGAAATGTGTGCTATGACTGAGCTAAACTGGTACCTCAATAGATTTAAAGGGCCCACCACTTGAGAAATCGTGAAAATCTTGTTCTGCAGCCAATTTTTATTTTACTTCTGTATTTATACTACTGACAGCTGCTTAACCTTTGTGCCTTTGGCTGTTGTGCCCCTATTTCACTCCCTCTCCCATTCCAAGTTGCCACAACAGGAATGTTTATTTAAAAATCCATATATTAAATAATTGGTCTTATTTGTTCCCTTGATTATTCCATCACTTACGTCAATGGGAAAGGATTCAATTCTCTTAATGTCCTGTATATTTATAACAAAGTGAGATTTGACATTACAGTGTGTTATGAACGTGCTTCCAATGTTAATATTTTTGGAGGACTGGTGTGCAAAGACTGTGGAGAATTTTTGAGGAGATGCTGGACTTTTTTTTAAATAGGGTCATTGGAAGGACACTTGGGACTTTGTTTAAAAACAAACACTTACTGGAAGTCGCATGTCTTAAGCTAAGTAAACAGCAGGAGCTTTGCTAACTACGGATATGTTTACAGAGAAGTGACATGTCTAGATTTATGGTGGTCAAGAGTTGGTTTCGTTTTTGGATATTGTTTGGAGTTCAGTTGGGGTGTAAGCCTGCTAAGAGAGATAGGCCACCAGCCATTCCTATTCCAACTCTTTGAGAAACCATGAGAATCCAGTGTGAGAAGTGGAGAAACTGATGCAGCATTTCTCCTGAGAAGCTTCTGCAAGTCTTTCTCTCAATATCTCCTGAATGAACTGCTTCTGAAAAGATCCCAGTGACCACTGCATGTGTCTAGTGACAGCCACATGTACCTGGACGCCAAACCAAAGATCCTTCTGTACAATCCATATCTTATTCTTTTTCTTCAAGTATTAACAAGTATTTGGCCAGAGTATTATTTTGTTGTTTTGTAAAGTTGATCTCTGCAAAGAAAGCTTTTTTTTCCTTTAACCGGTATGTGTGAGTGTACATGTGTGTTGGGTTATTTAGAAGGAAATATATTTATACTTCCGTATTTCAACCAGTGTTTTATTAAGCTTTGCATCTTTATTGAATGAGTCTTGTTTTATAATAAATTAATAATTTTTGTAGTTTATTAAAGAAACCAGGTTGGCGGATTTTATTCTGAAACTAGAATAAAGTATATAATTGGCCATATCGGTAACTGGGTAAAACGTTTAAATATATGAGGTGACCCATGGAGAAATGGAACTAGAGAAAGACAGTGCATTCTCCATCCTCGGACATATCATATGATTCGGGGTTCATCTGGGATAACCCAAAGCCGACGAAGTGCAGTTGTAAGCGGGGTAATAATTGAAAAGGGGGTAAAGAAAAACGCCATGTTTCTTGTATATTAGAGTAAAGCTTACACTACCGGAGTGGTTACTTTTGATGCAAGTGCATTTGTGCAGCAGTCTGAAATAGATTATGATTCTTTAAAAACATTATCCACTCATAACCTGTCAAGTGTGGTGGCGCACTTGAAGTTAGCTATGAGACTGAAAGCTAGGTAGGCTGAAATTCAGAGACTAGTGGCCAGACAGCTGAAAGTCAAAGTGAAAGAGCCAGAGGGATGAGTGGAGTCAGAAGAAGACATGGTAACAGTGGTGCAGATTCAGTTAGACATTAAGAGGTTAGTGCTAGAATTTCAGGACAGAGAAAGGAAGTGAAAAAAGGAAGAAAGAGAGGAAAGGGCAAGAGAAAAAGAAATAGAGGGAAAGGAGAGAAAAAGGGAATACCAGATTAGAAGGTTGGAATGAAATAAAAATGGATACCCTTGACCCTGATGAAAATTCAGGTGGGGAAAGACTTGACTCCAACCCAGGACCCAGTGGAGAGCTATTTAAATTTGTGCAATCCTGAAGTTTGAGGAAAGGGACATAGAGGCATTTTTCATTTCTTTTGAAAAGCTAGCTAAACAGATGAGGTGGCCCAAAGAAAACTGGACACTGCTCATGTAAAGCAGGTTGATAGGCAGAGCCCTTGAAGTTTATGCCATGCTTTCTGAGGAGGCTTCTGCAGATTATGAGATGGCAAAAAAAGGCTATTCTCGCTGCTTATGAGTTGGTCCCTGAAGCTTACAGACAGAAATTTCAGAATCTCCGGAAACGGCCTGGGAAGACTTGTATAGAATTTGAGAGGGGAAAGCAAATTAACTTTGATCGTTGGATGCGGGCACTAAAGGTAGAGGCCACGTATGAGACCCTTAGGGAAATAAATCTCCTGGAAGAATTTAAAAATTCACTCTTTCGGTTAGTAATAATCCATGTAGAGAGCCAGAAGATTTCAACAGCCAGACAGGCAGCTGAGATCACTGATGATTACAAGCTTGTCAAAGAAACATCCGAATTAGGAGCAGGAGTAGGCCAATCGGCCCTTCGAGCCTGCTCTGCCATTCAATAAGTTCATGGCTGAACTGATTACTCCACCCCTTTGCATATCAAGCATCTATCTACCTCTGCCTTAAAAATATTCAAAGACTCTGCTTCCACCGCCTTTTGAGGAAAAGAATTCCAAAGACTCACGACTCTCTGAGAGAAAAAAATTCTCCTTATCTCTGTCTTAAATGGGTGACCCCTTATTTGTAAATAGTGACCCCTAGTTCTAGATTTTCCCACACGGGGAAACATCCTTTCCACATCCATCCTGTCAGAACCCCTCAGGATCTTATATGTTTCAATCAAGTCGCCTCTTACTCTTCCAAATTCCAGAGGATACAAGCCTAGCCTGTCTAATCTTTCCTCGTAAGACAGCCTGCCCATTCCAGATATTAGTCTGGTAAACCTTCTCTGTACTGCTTCCAACACATTTACATCCTTCCTTAAATAAGGAGACCAGTACTGTACACAGTACTCCAGATGTGGGATCACTAATGCCCTGTATAGCTGAAGCATAACCTCCCTACTTTTGTATTCAATTCCCCTCGCGATAAATAATAACATTCTATTAGCTTTCCTAATTACGTACTGTACCTGCATACTAACCTTTTGCGATTCATGTACTAGGACACCCAGATCCCTCTGCACCTCAGAGCTCTGCCATCTGTCACCATTTAGATAATATGCTTCTTTTTTCATTCTGCTTGCCAAAGTGGACACTTTCCCACATTATACTCCATTTGCCAGATCTTTTCCCACTCACTTAACCTATCTATATCACTTTGTAGCCTTCTTATGTCCTCTTCACAACTTATTTCCTACCTATCTTTGTGTCATCAGCAAATTTAGCAGCCATACCTTTGGTCCCTTCATCTAAGACATATATATAAATTGTAAAAAGTTGAGGCCCCAGTACAGATCCCTGTGGAACATCATTCGTTACATCTTGCCAGCCAGAAAATGATCCATTTATGCCTACTCTCTGTTTCCTGTTAACTAGCCAATCTTCTATCCATGCCAATATGTTACCCCAAACACCATGAGTTTTATTTTCTGCAATAACCTTTGATGTGGCACCTTATCAAATGCCTTCTGGAAATCTAAGTTCAATACATCTACTGATTCCACAGCACATGTAACTCCTTCAAAGAACTCCAATAAATTAGTTAAACGTGATTTCCCTTTCACAAAACCATGTTGACTCTGCCTGATTACCTTGAATTTTTCTAAATGCCCTGCTATAACATCTTTAATAATAACTTCTAACATTTTCCCTAAGCTAACTGGTCTGTTGTTTCCTGCTTTCTGTCTCTCCCTTTTTGAATTACATTCGCTATTTTCCAATCTAACGGAACCCTCCCCGAATTTTGGAAAATTAAAACTAACACATCAACTATCTCACTAGCCACTTCATTTAGCACCCTAGGATGAAGTCCATCAGGACCCGGGGACTTGTCAGCCCGCAACTCCAACAATTGGTTCAGTGCCATTTCCCTGGTGATTGTAATTTTCTTGAGTTCCTCCCTCCCTTCCATTTCCTGACATACAGCTAATACTGGGATGTTACTTGTAACCTCAGTAGTGAGGACCAATGCAAAATATCTGCTCACTTCATCTGCCATCTCATTATCCATAATTAATTCCCCAGACTCACTTTCTATAGGACCAACGCTCACTTTGTTAAATCTCTTTTTTAAATATCTATAGAAACTCGTACTATCTGTCTTTATATTTCTAGCTAGCTTTCTCTCATACTCTAATTTTACCTTCTTTATCTAACTTTTAGTCATTCTTTGCTGTTTTTTTATATTCTGTCCGATCTTCTGATCTGCCTCCCATCTTTGTGCAATTGTACATGTACATTTTGCCTGCATATGTACCCTCCCACATGATCTCTTACATCATCATGGTGGGCGGTAATCTTCACAGTCTCTCGATTAACCCTTTAATACCCTTATACTAAACCCACAACTGTCTGCTTAAAGATACCACACTTGTGCAGCCATGCAAAAAAATGTAAAGGTACCGCACACCGAAATGAACAGGCAGAGCACAGTGAGAAAAATTTAGAGGGGCCACTGCTTGAGAACACCAGAAATGTGGCCTAGCCAGTCTCGGCCACAATCTGAGGGCAAATTTTCAAAAATGTGGGTGAGGCAATGGAATGTTGCAGTAATCTACATCACTGTGCTCCAGCAAAAAAAAGTGCAAGTGAACAATGGAGAAAACAGAAAAGGGAAAAGTCAGAAAAGAAAGACCCTACTCCACAAACTCTCACAAATCTATGTATCAGTAAAATCAGAGTGAATGTCAGTAGAATAGATAAATTGTCTTATAGTAATACAGAATGACAGGGGGAATGAGAGAGGAACATGTTTATAATTTTAACTCTTCAGTACTTGTAGCCAAGGATAATATTGCACTGAAATGACAGATTTTACTGTCGCTATGAGTAACCAGACTGTCAGCACTATCTGAATGTGGCACTATTTTCACAGGCTGTATGATTAAGTTTGATACTATCTTTAACTGTTTTAGTGAATCATGGATGGCGGGTCCCAGCCTTGGAATTTTTCTTTCTCATTGAAATATATCTATTCTGTGTATTCTGAAATGTCCCCTTAAATGTCTGCCACTGCAGCTCTATTAATCTATCCCTTAACCTGATTTGCCAGTTCACTTTAACTAGCTCTGCTTTCATGCCCTAGCCAAGCTGTTCCAGTACAGCTACAACACTGGCATCTACCCTGCAATGTGGAAAATTGCCCAGGTATGTCCTGTACACAAAAAGCAGGACAAGTCCAACCCGGCCAATTATGGCCCCATCAGCCTACTCTCAATCATCAGTAAAGTGATGGAAGGTGTCATCAACAGTGCCATCAAGCGGCACTTGCTTAGCAATAACCTGCTCAGTGACGCACAGTTTGGATTCTGCCAGGGCCACTCAGCTCCTGACCTCATTAGAGCCTTGGTTCAAATATGGACAAAAGAGCTGAACTCAAGAGGTGAGATGACAGTGACTGCCCTTGACATCAAGGCAGCATTTGACCGAGTATGGCATCAAGGAGCCCTAGCAAAACCGAGGTCATGGGAATCAGGGGGAGAACCCTCCGCTGGCTGGAGTCATACCTAGCGCAAAGAAAGATGGTTGTGGTTGTTGGAGGTCAATCAGCTGAGCTCCAGGACATCACTGCAGGAGTTCCTCAGGATAGTGTCCTAGGCCCAACCATCTTCAGCTGCTTCATCAATGACCTTCCTTCAATCAAAAGGTCAGAAGTGGGGATGTTCGCTGATGATTGCACAATGTTCAGTACCATTCGTGACTCCTCAGATACTGAAGCAGTCCGTGTAGAAATGCAGCAAGACTCGGACAATATCCAGGCTTGGGCTGATAAGTGGCAAGTAACATTTGCGCCACACAAGTGCCAGGCAATGACCATCTCCAACAAGAGAGAATCTAACCATCTCCCCTTGACATTCAATGGCATTACCATCGCTGAATCCCCCACTATCAACATCCTAGGGGCTAACATTGACCAGAAACTGAACTGGAGTAGCCATATAAATACCGTGGCTACAAGAGCAGGTCAGAGGCTAGGAATCCTGCTGCGAGTAACTCACCTCCTGACTCCCCAAAGCCTGTCCACCATCTACAAGGCACAAATCAGCAGTGTGATGGAATACTCTCCACTTGCCTGAATGGGTGCAGCTCCAACAACACTCAAGAAACTCAACACCATCCAGGACAAATCAGCCCACTTGATTGGCACCCCATCTACAAACATTCACTCCCTCCACCACCAACGCACAGTGGTAGCAGTGTGTACCATCTACAAGATGCACTGCAGCAATGCACCAAGGCTCCTTAGACAGCACCTTACAAACCTGCAACCTCTACCAACTAGAAGGACAAGGGCAGCAAATGCATGGGAACACCACCACCTGCAGGTTCCCCTCCAAGTCACACACCATCCTCCCTCGGAACTATATCGCCGTTCCTTCACTGAGGCTGGGTCAAAATCCTGGAACTCCCTTCCCAACAACACTGTGGGTGTACCTACTCCACATGGACTGCAGCAGTTCAAGAAGGCAGGTCACCACCACTTTCTCAAGGGCAATTAGGGATAGGCAATAAATGCTGGCCTGGCCAGCGACGCCCACATTCCATGAATGAATTAAAATAAATGCCCCCATAATTGCCCTTATTTAAGTTTAAAATACTAGTCTTGGATCCACTCTTCTCTCCCTCACACTGAATGTAAAATTCAACCATATTGTGATTGCTGCTACCTGGGGCCGCCTTAACTATGAGGTCATTAATTAATCCTATCTCGTTGCACAATAGCAGGTCCAGTATAGCTTGCTCTCTGGTTAGCTCCAGAACGTATTGTTCCAAGAAATTATCCTGAAAATATTCTATGTACTCCTCATCTAGGCTACCTCTGCCCATCTGATTTTTCCAGTCTATATGTAGGTTAAAATCCCCCATAATTATTGCTGTATCTTTCTGACCAGCTGCCATTATTTCTTCCTTTACACCCCGTCCTACAGTGTGGTTACTGTTAGGTGTCCTGTACACCACTCCCACAAGTGACTTCTTGCCTTTATGATTTCTCATCTCTACCCAAGCTGCTTCTACATCCTGGTCTCCTGAACTTGGGTCCATCCCTCTCTATTGCGCTAATACCATCATTAATTAACAGAGCTATCCCTCCACTTTTTCCTAGCTTCCTGTCCTTCCTAAGTGCCATATACCTTCAATATTCAGGTCCCAATCTATGTCGTCCTGCAACCATGTTTCTGTAATGGCCATCCGATCGTACTTATTTATTTCTATTTGCTCTCTCAGCTCATCTGTTTTGTTTCTAATGCTCCGTGCATTCAGATACAGAACCTTTAGTTTTGTCCTTTTATTATTTTTGTAACTTGTAGCCTTATCTGTTGATTTACTCTTAGATGTGTACCTTTCTGTCACAGTCTGTTTATCATTACCCATATTAGTACCATTCTCTCTTGCCTTGCCTCTACTCCTTGATTTACCATATCTTCCCAAATTTGATCCCTTGCCCCTACTATTCAGTTTAAAATCATCTCTACTTCCCTAGTTATGCGGCTCGCTAGAACACAGGCCCCAGCACGGTTCAGGTGTAGACTGGCCCAACGGTACAGGCACCACTTTCCCCAGTACTGGTGCCCGTGCCCCATGAACTGGAACCCACTTCTACCACACCAGACTTTGAGCCACGCGTTAATTTCTCCAATCTTATTTGCCCTATGCCAATTTGCTGGTTCTGATGAAAGGTCACTGACCTGAAGCATTAACTCTGCTTCTCTCTCCACAGATGCTGCCAGATCTGCTGAGTATTTCCAGCATTTCTTGTTTTTATTTCAGATTTCCAGCATCTGCAGTATATTGTTTAGAGATACAGCACTGAAACAGGCCCTTCGGCCCACCGAGTCTGTGCCGACCATCAATCACCCATTTATACTAATCCTACGCTAATTCCATATCCCTGCCACATCCCCACCTGTCCCTATACTTCCCTACCACCTACCTATTACTAGGGGCAATTGCTATTGGCCAATTTACCTATCAGCCTGCAAGTCTTTGGTATGTGGGAGGAAACCGGAGCACCCGGAGGAAACCCACGCAGACACAGGGAGAACTTGCAAACTCCACACAGGCAGTACCCAGGATTTAACCCGGGTCGCTGGAGCTATGAGGCTGCGGTGCTAACCACTGCGCCACTGTGCCGCCCTTTGCTTTTATTATATTAGAATGGACCTTAATCACTTACCAGATACTCACCAAACAGGTAGCTTCTTCCCAGACTAATCACCTACGTGCTTGACTGTGATGTTTGATGCTATGTGGCACAGTGGTTAGCACCGCAGCCTCACAGCTCCAGCGACCCGGGTTCGATTCTGGGTACTGCCTGTGCGGAGTTTGCAAGTTTTCCCTGTGACCATGTGGGTTTTTGCCGGGTGTTCCGGTTTCCTCCCACAGCCAAAGACTTGCAGGTTGATAGGTAAATTGGCCATTATAAATTGCTCCTAGTATAGGTAGGTGGTAGGGGAATTGAGGGAAGGTGGAGATGGGGTAGGAATATGGGATTAATGTTGGAATAGTATAAATGGGTGGTTGATGGTCGGCACAGACTCGGTGGGCCGAAGAGCCTGTCTCAGTGCTGTATCTCTAAATAAATAAAGAAAAATTAAATTAAATTAAAAGCTTACCTGTATACTCACCCCAGCGACTCTGTTTCACTCCTCTCACTGTTGATTGTGACGTCACTCTGATGTCACATTTTGATTTCTCCCTGCTCTGCTCCTGCTGCTCCTGCCATGCTCCTCTCTCGCTCGCTCTGTCTCCATCTCCGGTCTCTGACTCTAGACTTTTGCCGTGCTTTTTAAACCTCCGCTCCTTCCGTGCTCTTCTCTCTCGTTCTGTCTCCGGTCTCTGACTCTGGGCTTTTGCCGCACTTTTTAAACCTCCGCTCCCTCCGTGCTCCTCTCTCTCGCTCTGTCTCCGGTCTCCGACTCAAGTCCACAAGCCCAAACTCTTTTTCCGTCATCCCCACAAACCCGTGAAGGATAGAAGGTGGGAGGGTGAAAGGAAGGCAAGTAGCTAGGGTCGAGAAGGGATAGCTGGGAACGTACCGGGATCTCCTCTTCAGACCAAAAAGGAAAGTGCTGAGGGTGGAAGTGAGGCCCGAAAGCCTAAGTGTTTCCATTGCCACAAGGTGGGAAACCTTCGTGCAGAATGCTGGATGTTATGGGGTAAACCCATGGGACTTATTTGGGTACACAAGGCCAATGCAGAGAAAGGGGCCCTGACCGAGCATAAAACAGATCAAGCTGTAGTTCTGACTGCAGCCGTAAGGTCAAATATAAACTGTGAGTGCGGGTAAGGTGGACAAAATACCTGAGAGCTGCAGAAAATTCTTGTCCAAAGGAAACGTAACTCCCTATCCCTCAAGTGATGCAGATAAAGCTATAGTTTACTTAGAGAGCCACTCAAACTCTTTAGCTGGGGAAAGATATGACTTTTCCACCAGAAAGCGCATTAAATGCCAAGGTTTTAGTGAATGAGGTGCACCTGGAGTGTGACCTAATGTCTGGAACGGTAACTGTAGGAGTTGTCCATAGTTTGCCTGTAGACGGAGTTGACCTACTCCTGGGGTATGATTTGGCCAGAGAGAAGGTAGTAGCTTCTCCATTAGTTACGGAAAGATCAAGTGAAATGAAAGAGACAGAGCAGTTGCAGAAAAAGGTTCCAGGAATTTTTCCTTCATTGTAGTAACCCGAGCAATGGCTAAACAAGTTCCGTTGTCAGAGGTCAAATTGGCATCACAGACAGATATTCGGCTATCTGAAACTTTCTTTGGGGATTTGAATAATCTGAAGGAAATGTTCAGTAAGTTTTCTCTGATCAAGGCTCAGCAAGCTGATCCAGAGTTGAGTAAAGTGGTACTGTCGGCTCTAACTGAAGCTGAAGCACAGGGAGTTCTGGAAGGCTACTATATTAAAAATGGGATTCTGATGAGGGAGTGGAGACCTCCTCACAGACCTGTGGACGAAGAATGGCCGGTAGTTCACCAGATAGTGGTACCGCCCAAGTATCACTGGGAAATATTAAGGGTATCCCATGAACTTCCCATGGCGGGACATGTGGGGATCCAGAATACCCAATCAAGTATCGATCGGCATTTTTACTGGCTAGGTCTTTCTGAGGACGTGGTGCAGTTTTGTAAAACGTGCTATAAGTGCCAGATTGTGGGAAAACCGCAACCTGCAATAAAACAGGCACCTCTAATTTCCATACCAGTTTTTGGGGAACTATTTAGTAGGGTGTTGGTAGACTGTGTAGGACCTTTACCCAAAACAAAAGAGGGACATCAATATATACTCACGATTATGGATATGGCTACTCGGTTCCCAGAGGCCATTCCCTTGAGAACACTTTCTGCTAAGGTAGTGGTAGAAAAGTTATCTCAGTTTTTCACTCGATATGGATTACCGATTGAGATCCAGTCGGATCACAGAATTGTTACAGAGCTGAAGGAGGCCATTCGGCCCATCGTGTC
Organism: Heterodontus francisci; assembly: GCF_036365525.1. Taxonomy (NCBI): domain Eukaryota; kingdom Metazoa; phylum Chordata; class Chondrichthyes; order Heterodontiformes; family Heterodontidae; genus Heterodontus; species Heterodontus francisci. The sequence continues at coordinate 47,499,141 of NC_090375.1, forward strand.
TGCACCGTCTCTCCGAATGAGCAACTCACCTAATGCCATTCCCCTGCCTTCTCCCTGTAACCCGGCATATTATTCCTCTTCAGGTAACTATCCAATTCCTTTTTGACTGCTTTGATTGAACCTGCCTCCACCACACTCTCAGACAGTGCATTCCAGGTCCTAACCATTCACTGCATGAAGAGCTTTCTCCTCATGTCGTTTTTGCTTCTTTTCCCAATCACTTTAAATCTGTGCCCTCTTGTTCTCAATCCTTTCATGAGTGGGAAAAGTTTTTCCCTATCCACTCTGTCCAGACCCCTCATGATTTTGAATACCTCTATCAAATCTCCATTCAGCCTTCTCCTCCACATAGCCTCATTCTGTGCCATAATGATTCTAACTCTGACTTCCTCCAGCCCAACGAACATCCACTAACCACTACTTTCTGTTTCCTGTCACCCAGCCAACTTTGTATCCATGTTGCTTCCGTCCCTTTTATTCCATGAGCCATAATTTTGCTCACAAGTCTGTTGTGCCTTTTGGAAGTCCATGTACGCCATATCAGCAGCATTGCCCTCATCAACTCTCTGTTACCTCTTCAATAAGCTCCAGCAAGTTACTTAAACATACTTTTCCCTAGCTTTCCTTAATTAACCCACATCTGTCCAAGTGACTATTTATTTGGTCCCAAATGATTGTTTCTAGAGGTTTCCCAACCACCAAAGTTAAACTGACTGGCCTGTAGTTGCTGGGCTTATCTTTACATCCTTTTTTGAACAAGGGTGTAACATTTGCAATTCTCCAGTCCTTTGGCACCACCCTGAGTCTAAGGAAGACTGGAAAATTATGGCCAGTGTTTCCACAATTTCCACTCTCACTTCCCTCAGTATCCTTGGATGCATTTCACCCAGCCCTGGTGCTTTATCAACTTTAAGTATAGACAGCCTATCTAATACCTTCTCACTATCAATTTTAAATCCTTTTAGTGTATTAATTACCTCCTCTTTCGCTGTGGCCTGGATATCATCTTCTTCCTTGGTAAAGATAGTTGCAAAGTATTTATTTAATACCTCCAGCTATTCCCCCTTTTGTTCCGTTAATCGACCCTACTGCACCTTTTACCATCCTTTTACTATTTATATGCCAATAGAAGACTTTTGGATTCCCTTTTCTGTTAGCTGCCACTCTCTTTTCATGCTCTGTTTGCTTCTTTTATTTGCCTTTTCTCTTCCTCTCTGAACCTTCTATATTCAGCCTGGTTCCCCAATGTATTAGCTACCTGATGACATGTGTCATAAGCACACTTTTTCTTCTTCTTCTTCATCTCTCTCTCTCTTTTGTAATCCAGGGAGCTCTGAATTTGTTTGCCCTACCTTTCCCCTTTGAGGAAATATACCTTGACTGTGCCCGAACTATTTCTTCTCTGTTTTTCCTTCCAACCTCTGATTCCAATTTATTCAGCCCAGATCCGTTCTTAATTGTCTTGCTGCAATTATACAGGGCCTTGGTGAGGCCACACCTGGAATATTGTGTGCAGTTTTGGTCTCCTTATCTGAGGAAGGATGTTCTGGCTATAGAGGGAGTGCAGCGAAGGTTTACCAGACTGATTCCTGGCATGGCCGGACTTACGTATGAGGAGAGATTGAGTCGGTTAGGATTATATCCCTTGATTGGCACCCATCTACAAACATTCACTCCCTCCACCACCAACGCACAGTGGCAGCAGTGTGTACCATGTACAAGATGCACTGCAGCAATGCACCAAGGCTCCTTAGACAGCACCTTACGAACCTGCAACCTCTACCAACTAGAAGGACAAGGGCAGCAAATGCATGGGAACACCACCACCTGCAGGTTCCCCTCCAAGTCACACACCATCCTCCCTCGGAACTATATCGGCGTTCCTTCACTGAGGCTGGGTCAAAATCCTGGAACTCCCTTCCCAACAACACTGTGGGTGTACCTACTCCACATGGACTGCAGCGGTTCAAGAAGGCAGCTCACCACCACCTTCTCAAGGGCAATTAGGGATGGGCAATAAATGCTGTCCTGGCCAGCGACGCCCACATCCCATGAATGAATTTTTAAAAAAATATTCGCTGAAGTTCAGAAGAGTGAGGGGGGATCTCATAGAAACCTGTAAAATTCTAACAGGACTTAACAGGGTAGATGCAGGAAGGATGTTCCCGATGGTGGCGGAGTCCAGATCCAGGGGTCATAGTCGAAGGATACGGGGTAAACCTTTCAGGACTGAGATGAGGAGAAATTACCTCACCCAGAGTGGTGAGCCTGTGGAATTCGCTACCACAGAAAGCAGTTGAGGCCAAAACATTGTATGTTTTCAAGAAGGAGTTAGATATAGCTCTTGGGGCGAAATGAATCAAAGGATATGGGGAGAAAGTGGGAACAGGCTACTGAGTTGGATGATCAGCCATGATCATAATGAATGGCGGAGCAGGCTCGAAGGGCCGAATGGCCTACTCCTGCTCCTATTTTCTATGTTTACCACATTGAAGTTGGCTTTCTCCTAGTTAATTATTCTTTCTTTAGATTGTAAAAAAAAAAATTAAAAGCTTAAAAATTGCAGGATGCCTGGGAATCCCACATTTCCAGGTTTCCCGTCCATAAATCCGACTGTCCTGCTCCGAACATGGCATATGATTCACAAAACGTTGGTCTGTAAATACAGCAAGTGATTAGGAAGGCACATGGAATACTGTCGTTTATTGCAAGGAGATTGCAAGTATCAAAGTAGGGATGTTTTGCCACTGTTGTATATTGTATAGGGTATTGGTGAGACTAAATCTGGAGTACTGTGTACACTTTTGGTCTCCTTATTTAAGAAAGGATATAAATGCATTAGAGCAATTCAGAGAAGGTTCACTTGACTGATACCTGGGACGGAACGAGCGTTATCTTATGAAGAAAGGTTGGGTCTGTATCCATTGGAGTTTAGAAGAATGAGAGATGATCTTATTGAAACATATAAGATCCTGAGGGGACTTGACAGGGTGGATGCTGAAAGGATGTTTCCCCTTGTGCAAGAGACTAGAACTAGGGGACACAGTTTAAAAATAAGGGGTCACCCAAGATGGAGATGAAGAGAAATTGTTTCTCTGAGGGTTGTGAGTCTTTGGAACTCTCTTCCCAGAGAGTGGAGGAGGCAGGGTCATTGAATATTTTTACGGCAGAGGTAGATAAATTCTTGACTAACAAGGGAGTCAAAGGGTATTGGGGGTAGGCGGGAGAGTGGAGTTGAGGCCACACTCAGATCAGCCATGATCTTATTAAATGACAGAGCAGGCTAGAAGGAGCCGAATGGCCTATTCCTACTCCTAATTCGTATGTTTGTATCAGGAGGAAGGTGAAGGGAACATTACAACTCCATTTTTCTCCTGCCATAAGATATATTTCAAGCACTGTGCACAGCCTTTGCAGTTGATGTGCTGTCCCATGACTGTTGCATGTAAGGCCCCACCAGTAGCAGCTGCTGTTGGAAATTTACCCTTTACTCACTCAGGAAGAATAGCCACTTGGGTGAAATACCTGAGGGCTTCTGCTACCTATTATTGTAGTTGTCTAGAAAGAGCCAGCATCTTTTGGAGAGAAAGAAAGTTGGGGAAGATACAAGAAATACAACATTCTCTCGTGGGTGTCCTTGTACACCAATCGCTGAAAGCAAGCATTCAGGTGCAGCAAGCAGTTAGGAAGGTAAATGGTATGTTGGCCTTCATTGCAAGAGGATTTGAGTACAGGAGCAAGGTTGTCTTACTGCAGTTACACAGGGCCTTGGTGAGACCACATCTGGAGTATTGTGTGCAGTTTTGGTCTCCTTATCTGAGGAAGGATGTTCTTGCCATGGAGGGAGTGCAAAGAAGATTTACTAGGCTAATTCCTGGGATGGCAGGATTGACGTATGAGGAGAGATTGGGTCGACTAGGTCTATATTTACTTGAGTTTCGAAGAATGAGAGTGGATCTCAGAAACTTATAAAACTCTAACAGGACTAGACAGGCTAGATGCAGGGAGGTTGTTCCCGATGGCTGGGAGTCCAGAACCAGGGGTCACAGTCTCACGATATGGGGTATGCCATTTAGAACCAAGACCAGGAGAAATTTCTTCACTCAGAGGGTGGTGAACCTGTGGAATTCTCTACCGCAGAAGGCAGTGGAGGCCAAGTCATTAAATATATTCAAGAAGGAGATAAATAAATTTCTTAATGCCAAAGAGATCAAGGGATATGGGGAGAAAGCGGGAACAGGGTGCTGAATTAGATGATCAGCCATGGTCTTTTTTGAATGGTGGAGCAGGCCCAAAGGGCCAAATGGCCTAGTCCTGCTCCTATTTTCCTATATTTCTATGTAAGATCTCGCTGAGGTTGGAGATTGAGTAGATAAATTGCACTGATCCTTTCCTTTTTGATTATTTTTTCTTAAACCTTCAGGCTGAGGATGAAACAGCAGGAAATCACACAGTGATGATCCAGCAGGCCTTGGAGCAGGCCTCAGTGGAGCTCGGAGAGGGGCATCATCTTGTCGAGCAAGTCGTAGTCTCCTCTGATGATGTGGAAGGGATTGAGACAGTGACTGTTTACACTCAGGGTGAAGAGACATCTGAATTCATCGTTTATGTGCAAGAGGCCGTGCAAGCCGAGGAGCAAACGACAGAGCAGCAAGTTGATGAACTGTAACTGCTTCCATCATTTTTAACCAGGACTTCAGCTGGTTGGAACAAGAAGGCAATGTCACCCCCGTTTCTGGTTTGCATAACATAAAGGCAATAGCAGTACAATCAGAGAACTCTGTTCATGTCAGAGTGCCAGTAAATAACCAAACAGGATTTCTCTAGAAAAAGGAATGGTTGGGAACAGATTTCCTTCTGTTACTTCACTTTTCTAATTTGTAATTACCTTTTTCCCAGTCTATACACCATCTCCATCCCGCGCTGCACCACACTGACCTCCCACTGCCCCATTACCCCAAGTTACCTTCCCAGATCCAAGCTTCTCTTTGAGGTGATCAGGAACAAGATGGCCGAATCATGGGACATTGCCATGGTAAGCCATCCAGGAAAATCCATTTAGTCAGTCGTGGGGGTTGAAGGGCTTTACAATTTTCCCGAACACCATCTCATCTGTGGATTGTTTAGGAAGGGGTGGGAGGTGGGGTGCTGGTGGGGAAAATCCAGACTGGAGAAACTCAGGAAGCCCAAAGTCACAGACGCCTGACAGTTGAGTTTGATTTTTCTTTCTGATTTTTATTTTGCTTAAACAACAGTTTCAGCCTGACATTGTTGTGAAGTACAAGTCTGTTTGGATTACAGTTTAAAAAAAAGAATTTGTGTGCAGGGTGAGGAACTTTTAATTTATTCGATGTTAGTAGTGACTCGGAGCTATTTTCAGAACCTCGTACATCCTGAAAACCAGTCAAACTAATGTTGGAATATCATCAGGTCACAGGTGGGAGCATATTAAACTGGTTTTCTTCTGTGCCGTAGGCTGTGAATAAAGTATCAGTGTGACAAACACATTGAATAAAGAATCAAAGCAGAACCTTATTTGTGTAATAACTTCTATTTGTGAATTTTATGAAAAAGGTGGCAGTGCAAGTGCAGAAACCTAAGAATGCATGAGTAAGAAGAGAAAACCTACAAATACTGGAATTCTGAAATAAAAACAGAAAATGCTCAAAACACAGAGCAAATCTGTCTGTATGTAAAGTTAATAGTTCAGATATAGACTGTTAAGGATGAGAAAGTTATTTTATAGGACTGAACAAAATAAAGATGGGCTGTGGGGTGAATAAGAAACAAATGGCAAGTAAAGGAACATTTATCTAATAGTGATTATAATTTGATCGAGTTCAACGTAGGGCTAGAACAGGAGAAACGTGAAAGCGCTACTAAGATTCTGGATTTAGATAAGGCTGACAGAGACTGTCCACAGTAAACTGGGAATATCTGTTAATGGGTAAAACAACTGAAGATCAGTGGCAGGTGTTCAAAAATAATTTAATGTGATACAGAACCAATTTGTAATCCTTAAGGGCAAGAGCTCAACTTGTCAAAAAAAAAACAGCCATGGGCAACTAAATAGGTAAGAGACAACATAAAACTGAAAGAAACAGCATACAAAAATGCAAAACAAAAGCACAGGTCTTGTTGACTGGGAAAGATGTAAAGAACAGCAAAGGATAACAAAACAGATAGTAAGAGCCACAATGAGATTATGTAAAGAAGCTTGCAAGGGATATCAAAATCAAAACAAAAAAAAATTACAAATAGGAAAAAGAGAGTGGTCAGGAGTGCTTCCTACATTACAACAGTGACCACACTTCCAAAGTACCTCATTGGCTGTAAAGTGCTTTGAGACGTCCGATGGTTGTGAAAATCGTTGTATAAATGCAAGTCTTTTTTTCAATGCGGGCCCCTTGAAAACTGACAACAGTGTTGTTATCAATGAAATTAAGGAAATGGCAGACATGCTGAATAATCAACCAGGGAATTATAGACCAGTTAGTCTAATGTTTATGTTACCTCTATGAGCACACCAATGAATCTGCTTTATCGCATTACATATGGCAGCATGTGTGTATGAGTTGTGCATTGGAGTCATCAGCTATGTGACAAAATTGGGCCCATTGATACCAATTTATATTCCTTTTTTTTAAACTAAATTCAAGTTCTCAAACTATCATGGTGAGGTTTGAACTCTGAATTATTAGTGCAGTAACATAATCACTGCGCTACCTCACACCTGAGAATAACTCCAAAATACTTATACATCTCCAGTAATCAAACCTGAACATTTACATCGGTTCAATACAGTCGATCATCTTAAAAATCAGCTGGTTAGTTTCTGGGAGCTCTGTCTGTTTCGGGCCCCCAAGACATCAATCCGCCTGAGTTAAAATTAACCCGAAACAGCCTGATTCACTTAAGAATCACATCTGAATCATTCTTGCTTGCATAAGGTACTGGATGACCACCCACGGTAAACTGTATCCAAACTGGGAATTTATGTCATCCGGAAAAGTGAATGGAGCAGCATAGAATGGCTAGTGTGGGAAACGGAAGGCACAAGGAGATGGATTTTCAAAGCCCGCTATGTGTGGGCATGGAGGCGAGCGCATTTTGAATATTGCCTTCACGCAGGTCGGCACTAGGACTCTCCGCCTCGGAACACGATGCCAATTTTAAATGGATGCCAGTAGCGAGGGAACGGGATGGGTGCACGCCTCCAATTATGTGCTTGAAGAGCTCATTAATAGACTTGTCAGCATCAGTGTTTAATTTTTAAAGGCTGGCTGGGAACATGGAGGACGTCATGGGGGGGAACAGGACAGGATGTTCAAAACGTGAACACAGCAGGGTGAGGGGTGGCCATGAGGGCTGTGGGAAGAGATGATTAAAAGACTGCAGAGGCCCATAAGAAGACTCAGCTGCTTCTAAAGTGCCACAGAGCAGCCATTGTTGCAGCTGTAAGACTTGCTTTTCTCTGTGATGAGTGGCAGGAATCTGGAGAGGGATGTGAGGTTGCTGGTATCACTTGGGCACCTGGGGTTGCCAGGGGAAGGCCTGGTGAACACACAAAGCCCAATTGAGGGAGTTTGAATGGGAACAGGCATCTTAATTGGCTGCCTCCAGGAGGATTACAACCAACCTCCCACCATGGCCACTTCTGGGTTCTTGGCCCTGAATTTGAGGCTGGTGTTGGGATCACAACCCAATTGAAAAAATCCAGCCCATCGTATCAAATGGCTTCTGAAAATCTATATACACTGCAACTACTGACTGCCCTTATTCTGACCAATCAGTCATCTATTCAAAAAGTTTGATTACCTTTGTCAGACTCAACTCATCTTTAACAAATCTGTGCTGACTGTCTTTGATCAACTCATTATAAATGTTCATAATCTTGATTAACACATTTTAAGAATTTATCCACAGCTGACAGAATAATTCGTCTGTAGTTCGAAGTTATGTTTCTCTCCCTTTTTGAATTAAAGTGTCTCCTCTCCAGTCCCACAGACAAACTGCACACTTAAGAGGTTTTAAAGCTAGTGGCCAAAACCTCTGCTATCTTTTCTCTGACTTCTATTGATAGGGCAACTGGGTAGAAGATCTGCCCATGGCACCCACTTTCTCCATCAGAAAATGGCTGCACCAAACATATGGAGTGGAATCCAAGCTCAGCTGGGTTTACCCTTTTTTCTGATCTGTGGTTCAGCGATCTCCCGCCATCGTCCAGGACTCAATAATGGCTCCTTGTATATAAAGTGGAACCTCCATTATCTGTACTCCAGTTTCCCATTAATTACTCACCTGAACTTTTGTAAGACAAGCTCCTCTACAAGATGTATAATCTACACAATGTTTCTCTTGTGACAAGAAGTGTGTGCTTGTCTTCATTCCTATGCCAGGGCATTAGATTATATTGATCTCAATTCGGCACTGATTTCCATTATCTACCAGGAGGTACCTCTAATTTGTTTGCTAATGAAGATTTCATTGTACATATCATACAAAATAACAGATGGTAGAGATGAATTTAGAATTATCCATGGAGTTTCTCATTATTTTTGGTCCTATGTGTGCATGAGAGGCACACCAATCAGGAACACAGCCCCATTTGAAATTCATCCCTGAACATCTGTTACTCTGCTGACAGCACTGCTGCCAGATTGTAACAATATCTAGGACTCACCCATCTTCTTGTTTTGGTCTAAAAGAAGCTATAATAAACTTCTTAAATGCAAGGTCACAAAAAAATCTAGACAGAACTGACTAAAAGTGGAATTTATATGCTTTTTCATTTCAAACTGCAGTTACCTCAGGCTGAATTTTGAGGTCTCGCCGCGGACTTTCACCAGGGCTGGGGGTCGGTCGGCCCTGAGAACCTGCCTGATCCAACAATTATGTGAATTAAGATTATTAAAGAGCTCATTGAGAACTCAGTTAGGGCCATCTGCAGATTTTGATGTGGGTGCACAGTCTGCACGTGCTGTCTGGGGCAGACTAGGTGCATGGAGGCAGTAATACAGAGGGAAACCAGTCATGGCCAGCCCAGCAAATTGGGTGGTGTCATGACCAGGTGAGAAAAAGGTCTAGGGTTCCCTTTAGCCTTCACCTGGTCTTATTGTAACAGGGATTAATTTTAAACACACTGTTTTCAACTCCCCCTTGGTGAATCCTTGTTCACCACTTTCCAATTATAAGGCAAAGAAATAAGCACAAACAGTCTTTCTTAGATTTAAAGAGGAAAGGTGAAATTTTATTAAACTTAAACTCTAATTCGGTTGACGCTTACGGATACACAATGCGCCCACGCTAGCATGCATACGTGATACATGCAGATAGGGACAGAAAGAGCAGAAGAAGAATAAAGTGGAAAAGTTTGTGGCAATCTCTGAAACGGGTTTTTTTGTTACTGTGCTTCGAGCTCGCTGTCGTCCTTGATTGTAGGTAGATCTTGCTTTTTGTTGGGGCCCAGTATTCTTTTTAAACCTTGTAAACTGTAGGAGAATTCTCTCTCCTGGGGTTTATGTGTCTTCAGGGGGCTTGGAGTTCCATGAGAAAGAGATGGGAGCAGACAGGCAGACAGGAGGTCTTCTTCAGTCCAGAGCAAAAAGCTTCCTGCCAGTTCAAACACTGTCTCTACAATTTAAAATAAATCCAACATCCGCAGTATTTTGCTTTTACTGTACAATTTAAAGTTGGCGAGCAGGGTGGTCACGTGACCGACTGGTATGACCAGGTCTGTTTTGTGTATTGTATGGGAGCAGGGGATCTGTGCCCTTGTTGCGGAAGACCTCACACCTTTGTTCCAACACTGTCTGTTAATATGCAAAAATGTCTTTCTGGCCAGGGGCCTGGCAATTCCTTATAACAGGCCTTGTCTTCTTCCCAGCAACAATTTGAAATTTAATGTCCATTTGATGAAATTAATGTGCCTCATTCTTGGCAGGTGGGAGCCTGCATGACAGGTGGACTCCAATAAAGAGAGAACGGTGCAGAGGGGGACTCGGCTATTGGCACATAAGTGCCATTCGGTCAGCGGATGTTGCGGGGAGTGTGGTCAGTAAGCGCACGGGCAGTGCAGGTGTTTGTCACCCTCCTGGCATCGTGGGGGCATGAGAGGAGGGGGTAGAGCCTTCCAAACATAATTGGGATTTCACCTGAGCACAAGGAAAGCAGCAGCTGGCAATGGGGGCACGACTTTCAGATTTTGGGTCCAGTGGCAATGAGGAGCAACATCCTCCACAGAAAGGGCAGAGCCCTGCATATCAGGAGGGTAAAGGAGGGAGTGAGTGTCAGGAACGCAATGGAGGCCATACCCTCAGCATTGGATCTACCGCTGAAGGTGGAGATGATGAGAACCTGTGCCGGAGGAGGCAAATGGTCACAGAGATCTGTGCCCTTGTTGCGGAAAACCTCACACCTTGCAGCACTGCTCACCATGCTCTGCCAGTAGCCATCAAAGTCACTGTGGCCTTTAACTCCTTTGCCTCTGGCTCCTTCCAGTGATCAGCTGCAAACCTCCGTGGCAGTTCGCAGGCGACTGCATACCATTGCATCTCGCATGTTTCATAGAATCGTAAAGAGTTACAGCACAGGAGGAGGCCATTTGGCCTGTTGTGTCTGTGTTGGCTCTCCACAAAAGCAACTCACTTAGTCCTTTTCCCCATAGCCCTGCAATTTTTTTTCATCAGATAATTATCCAATTCTCTTTTGAAGGCCTTGATTTAATCTGGCCCCACCACCCTCCCATGCAGTGCATTCCAGATCCTGCCCACTCGCTGCATAAAAATTTTTTCCTCATGTTGCTGTTGCTTCTCTTGCCAAATACCTTAAATTGGTGTCCTCTGTTTCTGGATCCTTCCGCCAATGGGAACAGTTTCTCCCTATCTACTCTGTCCAGACCCCTCATGATTTTGAACATCTCTATCAAATCTCCTCTTAATCTCCTCTGTTCCAAGGAGAAAAGCCCCAGCTTGTCCAACCGATCCACCTAACTGAAGTTCCTCATCCCTGGAACCATTCTCATGAATCTTTTCTACACCCTCTCTAATGCCTTAACATCCTTTCTAAGGTGTGGTCCCCAGAACTGGACACAATGCACCAGTTGAGGCCGAACCAGTGTTTTATACAGGTTTATCATAACTTTCTTATTCTTGTATTCTTTGCACCTATTTATAAACTCCAGGATCCTGTGAACTTTATTAACCACTTTCTCAACCTGCCCTGCAACTTTCAATGATTGCACATCTACCCTCAGGTTCCTCTGCTCCTGCACCCCCTTTAGAATTGTACCATTTAATTTATATTGTCTCTCCTCATTCATCATATCAAAATGAATCACTTCTCGCTTTACTGCATTAAATTTCATTTTCCACTTGTCTGCCCATTCCACCAGCCTGTGTCCTCTTGAAGTTTATCGCTATCCTCCTCACAGTTCACAATACTTCCAAGTTTTGTGTCATCTGCAAATTTTTAAATTGTGCTCTGTGCAGCTAAGTCCAGGTCATTAATATATATCAAGAAAAGCAGTGGTCCTAACAATAACCCCTGGGGAACCCCACTATATACCTTTTTCCAGTCCAAAAAGCATCCATTCACAGCTACTCTCTGCTTCCAGTCACTCAGCCAATTTCATATCCATGCTGCTACTGTCCCTTTTATTCCACAGACTCTTAACATTGCTGAGAAGCCTGTTATGTGGCACTTTATCAAATGCCTTTTGGAAGTCCATGTATACCACATGAACCACATAGCCCTCATCAACCCTCCCTGTTACCTCATCAAAAAAGTTAAGTAAGTTAATTAAACATGATTTGCCTTTAATAAATCCATGCTGGCTTTCCTTAAATAATTCATTCACTCCCTCAACGTTCAGCTGATCTGTGACCACAACAAGTGCTTCTTCCATATGTGCGCTTGCTTACCCAACAGCTGCCATGACTCCTTCATCCTCTGCAGTCCAGGCTGCCTCAACTCTTTTTTTCCACCCTCCAAAGTACATGGTTGTATTGTAGTGCAGAAAGGATATCCCCTCAAGAGATCGCTACTCACCCCTTTATGTGACTCTGAGATGGAGGCAGAGAGGTAATCCAATCGCCCCCATCTGCTCACTAGGACAACCATTGAGTAGCCATCGGGCTTCTGAAGATGCGGTTCCAGTGCCTGGACCAGTCAGGAGGGTGCCTTGCAGAATACTCCTGCAAGGGTCTAGCGTATTGTGTTGGTCTGCTGCGCAATCTATAAAATGGCCCTCCAGAGAGGTGTGAACTTTGAAGATGGTGAAGTGCCGGATGGATACAGATCATCGGAGGACAAGGAGGAGCAGGACATGGAAGAGGAGGAGGAAGAGGACGAGGAGGTGGAAGATGCAGAACACAGAGGTGCCCTGGCTAAACAGGGAGGCGGCAGGAACCGGCAAGGGACTTGAGGGCCTCCTCAGGATACCACCAATGTTGTTCCAGTTGAACTCATATGACCCAGGAACGACATGTTATGCAACTCACTTTCGCAGCCCGAGAACACTTCCATTTGAAGATGCAGCCTGGATCAGCTTAACTCTTACCATCATTGAAGGAAGGACATCTGCCCAAAGGTTTCACTGTCACCATTCATGTCCTTTTCTCCCCACCATTTCATCCATCTTCTCCTGTACCACTATTAATAAAAGGAGGCTCACATGGTCTGGCTTCTTATGTCAATATTTAGAGGGTGTTCCAACAGACAAAAGTGCACATTTACAAGTGAAAGACACCCCAGTGACCCACTCAGTGCTCTGCCAGACATGCTGGCCTCTGCTCTCGACCACTCCTAATTTGGTGGTGGAGGCAGAAACCCTCAACTCTTTTAAAAGGTACCTGGGCATGCATCTGAAGTGCTGTAACCTGCAAGGCTACGGACCAGGTGCTGGAAGGTGGGATTTAGATTGGGCGGCAAGATATTTCAGCTGGCGCAGACACGATGGGCTGAATGGCCTCCTTCTGTGCCGTAACTCTTCTGTGGTTCTATGCGGTGCTCCCCTTGTGGCCTTGGAGGAGGTGGAGGCAGCTTGCTCACTTGTCACTGCCTGCTGCTGAGACGCATGTAGCAGTCCTCCTCATTGTGGAGGTCCCAGTAGGGGTACCTGCAGAGGCTACTGCACCGGTGTTATTGCAGGAGCACCCTCTGCCACAGTGCCCTGAGAAGGGTGGCACCCTCATCCTCCTCCGTGATTGCTTCAGTAGTTCCTACATGCACTCTGTGTGCTACTGCATATGGCTCTCCATGACGGTGGCCACTCTCACAATGGAGGAACTCATTCATGCGTTGGCTCCTCCATTCTCTTCCCATGACCCCTCACTGCCTCAGGAACTCCAACATGTGAGAGAACGTCTGTTGCTGCTGTTCTAGGTAGAGCCTCCTTACCAGTGATTCCTGAGAACCTGCATCTGTGCCCAGTTGAGCAGGGCTGTGTCTGTCTCCATCCTCCGAGAGGGACTGTCCACAGCTGCCTCTGTCTCTGGCACCTCCTGCTGTGCTCATCACCTGGTGCCACCCTGTCTAACCGCAAATGACCCACAGAGGTAACTGTATCTGTGCTGGTGGAGGGTGCACTTGTAAGATGTGACAGTGCTTGGTCTGAGCTCTGCTCTGGGTCCACTTGGCCTGGTAATGGTGAGGGAGTCAGTCTTATTGCCTCGATGTCTGCACCTGTGGAAGACACAAAAGACCACGAGAACTTGCCTTGGAGAGCAAAAGCTTCTGCATGTGCTCAGGCTTCTGAATGCAGTTGAGTCTTTGGTATGCTGTCGGATGGGGTCGAGTTCAATGCACCCCCTTAATGAAAGCATTGCACTCCCTAATCACCATCTCCACCACGGATGCTCATCTTGCCTTGCTGGACTTCCTCATGGTAAGCGACCCTACAGATGTTCATGGCTCCCTCGTCCATGGTGGTGATGACTTGCAGGTATGGAATCCCTCCTCCAGTCTGGGCCCTCTCCTGGGCATTATGTGCCCGTTTCTCCAGCAAAGACAAAAGAGAGAGAGATAAGGCACAGCTGGCCTCTGTGGCCAATGCGAATAGTTCCTATTCATTAGAAGTTCCATGTCTCAGTTCTGGCAGGCACTATGGCTCTGAGCTTTGCTGCAGTATCAGCAAGTGCTTTGGGCACACAATCCTCCCATGTTCAGAAGCAGCATGCGCCCTGTGTCTTCTCAGCTGGTTTGTATGTTGGAGGGCGTTCAGGCCTGTCCTAAAGGTTTGACATTTCACTCACCTTGCCAGAGTTTATGAGGTAATTGAACCTCTGCCTACACTGGACCCAGTTTCTGTGCATCACACTTCGTCTGCTCACAGTGTCAGCGACTTCCATCCAGGCCTACTTGTTCTGGATGGGTGGCCTTCTCCTGCCACCCTCCGGGCAGAGGACCTTTCTTCTCTCCCTCAAGGCCTCAGGCTGGACCTCCAGGTCTGCATCCGTGACTCAAGTTGCTGCCCTGCCCCAGGTTCCAGATCTCTGCCTCTCCTGAGACATCTTTTCAGCAGCAGCTAATGCAATGAAGCAGCAGCCACAGTTTTTAAATTGGGCCCGCATTTGCACAGTCCTGCCTCCATTCCCGCTCCAATGGCTGCTAATTGGGTGCCCAACCCACCCTCCAACCAATTAGCAGTCTGCCTACCCTGAAAATCAGGGGTTCTGACTGCTTGCCCCTGAGGGACCCAGAAACAATCCCAACATCTGTTTCCTAGCTGCCCCCAGAAGGAAAATCCTGTCCCTCAAATCAGAAGGATATTGCATTGAAAAAAAGAAGTGCTTCACTTCGAAAGATCACGTTTTAAGACTTTTACTATAACAACTAAACTAAAAATCACCATTAACTAAACAGTACTTAGTAGGTAGCTAATACACTAAATTACAAAGTATTTTCCATTAACTAATTAACACACTCAAAAACCCCACACCTCATTTATATGTTACACAGTGTTCTCAGCAAAATAGTATCCTTGCAGTTAAAAGTCCCAATCTCCTCCCAGTTACAATGGGTTGGATCTCCTTGTAAAGGCGGCTCGGGTCTGCAAATGAAACCCGACCTGAGCCCGACAGAACCACATCCGACCCAAGCCCGACCTGGCCCGAGTCCTTTCATTTTTTCCCGCGCCCGACCCGACCCGACCCGACCATCAGTTAACCTAGCTTCCGTTTTTCATGTTTTTAAGCTTGTGCAGATAAGCAACATAAACTGTAACTGGACTTGAAAGGTTGTTTAAAACGTGCATTAAGATTGGAGCCAAGTACCAGAGGTGGTGATAGATTGTGTCCGACCCAGCCCGACCTGACCCGAGCCCGAATGCCAGACCGGGAAGAGCGACCCAACCCAACCTGAACCCGACACGTCGTCAGGTCCCGTTGGGCTCGGGTCAGGTAGCCATGCTCTATCTCCCAATGTTCTTAGCAAAGCTAATACTGTCTTCGCTCACTTGTTCTGAGCAAACTCGACTGGTCTTCCATTAATAAGACAATCTTTGGCGACCCTGTTGTTCTTTTTTTCTCCATAAACCTTGAGTCTTCGAATTGAATTCAAATCTTAGCAGCCCTTCGCTGTATCAGTGTTCTGATAACAGTTGTTTTCTCTCTCTCTTCCGATGCTGCAGCTGCTGGGGGTCTTGGTGTCTTCCTTTCTTCCTTACAGCCTGTCCAACTTAGGAAAGCCTGTTGAATTTATCCAGAACAAAAGTCAATAGTTGTTTGCCTTTTACAATATTCAGAGTCCATAAGTATGGCCATAGCAAAACAACCTGGGCCTTCCTTTGTTTCCAGGTATTAGCAATTGCAACTCAAATTTCCACTTTTAAAGTCCCTGGCTCCCTGTTTATGATCTGAGAGTCTGGGAGAGCAAAGCCCATTGTCCATCAGCTGTTCCAACCTTGCACTCTGCTTTCAAAAGGGTCTGGATTCCTTGTGTTCATGGTAATCAAGACCCCTGGCTTGTTTCTGGGCAAGACTTGTTATGAGGTCACATGTCTCTTCCAAATCCTTTTTATTCTGTATTAAAGTTTACAGTTCTTTTAAAACATAATTACACTACAGAATACATTTATAACAGCGATATGCAGCACCAATACAACTAACCACCATTGTGCAGCGTTACAGTCACCTGTCACAGACCTGGAACGTTAACTCTGTTTCTCTCTCCACAGATGCTGCCAGACCTGCTGAGTATTTCCAGACCTTTCTGTTTTTATTAAGGAAAATAACTCTCAGGAGCTGAATAAAATGCATCCAATGATCCTTAACAGAAAACCGATTCATTTATGATACTCTAATACCCTAATACAGGAATGAAGACAAGTACATTCTTCCTGTCAAGAGAAACTTTATGGAATTTACACACCTTGTACAAGACCTCGTTTTACAAAAAATCAGTTGAGTAATTAATGGGTTTTCGGAGTACAGATAATAGATTCAATTTTTTATACAAGGAGCCAAAAATTGTTATTGAGTTGTGGAACATTCCACCAGGGAACAGAAAAAAAAGAACAAAATTGCAGGAATTCTGCACAACACTTCCAGAAGTGCCTGGGGACTAGGGAAAGGTGGATGTTACTCCTGTTCTTTTTAAAAAGGTAGCAAAAGTGATCCAAGTAGCTACAGAAGACTGAGTTTGATTATTAACCTGAAGATCATGGAGTATCTGGAAAGAAATAAACTCATAAAAGATAGCCAATAAGGGCTCATGAAGGGGAGGGAGTTCTTTTTAACCTAACTTACTGGTTTTCTTTGAGGGTGTTACAAATAAACTTGATAGGGCTAAGTCAGCAGTGTGGTGTGGTTGGTTTTCAGTAAGGCATTTACACAATTAGAATCGTAATAAAAACATACAACACAGGAGACCATTTAGCCCATCGTGCACATTCTATTTATGTAGCGCCTATTACAATCGCAGGATATCCCAAAGTGATTTGTAGTTAATGAAGTAGTTTTTCAAGTGTAGTCACTGTCTTAATGTAGGAAACACGGCAGCCAATTTGTACACAGCGAGGGTCTCACAAACAACAATATGACTGCAATACTGGTTTTTTGGATATATATATGTGTGTATATATATATATATAAATGACTTGGATTTTGGAATGCAGAGTAAAATTTCAGAATTTGATGATGATACCAAATTTGGAGGTAGGGAAAACAGTAAGGATGGTACAAATGGTACAGGACATAGATAGGCTCGTAGAATAGGCAGACAAGTGGCAGACGGAATTTAATACAGGGAAGTGTGAAGTGATGCATTTTGGCAGGAGGGATAGGGAGAGGTAATATAGACTAAATGGTACAATTCTAAAGAGTGTACAGGGACTGATGTGAATATTCTCCTGAACACACTTAAGAAACTCTTCGCACCCCCCCCCCACCCCCGCCCCCGCTCTTTTCACATTACTATCCCAGTTTATATTAGTATAATTAAATTTCCCCATTATAATTACTCCACAGTTTTTGCACTGTTCTGTAATTTCCTTGCAAATTTGTTCCTTTGTACACCAGTTGGTGGTCTATGGAATACACCTAGTAGTGTAATGATATTTCTATTGTTTCCTAGCTCTAACCAAATTGATTCTGTCCTTGACCCCTCTCACACATCCCCTCTCTCCAGCACTGTAATGTTATCCTTAATCAAAACTGCCACCCCTCCTCCTTTCTTTCCTGCCCTATCTTTCCTGAACACCTTGTATCCAAGAGTATTTAGTACCCAGTCCTGCCCTTTTTTGAGCCAGGTCTCCATATTGCCACAACATCATATTCCCACATGGCTACCTGTGCCTGCAGCTCAACCAAACCTATTTACCACACTTTGTGCGTTCACATACATGCACAGTAAACCCAATTTAAGCTTTATTTTGTTCTCTCTTATTCTGACACCACCTAATTCCTTACTATTTCTTACTCTAGTGCTATCTGTCTTTCCCAAATCTTTGAGCACCTTGTTTTTTTCTCTCTAATGTTACCTCCTGGTTCCCATCCAACTGCCAAGTTAGCTTAAACCCCAACAGCACAGGCAAACCACGCTGCAAGAACATTGCTCTGGCTCTGTTCAGGTGCAATCTCCAGGGTCTGTACAGATCCCATCTCCCATACAAATGGTCCCAATGTCCCAGTAATCTAAAGCTCTACTTCCTGCACTATCTCTCCATACCCTCCTATTTCTATATTCACTAGCATGTGGCACAGGGAGTAATCTGGCAATTACTACCTTTGAGTTCCTGCCTGCTAGTTTCTTTCCTAGCTCCCTAAAATCTGCCTGCAGGAAATCACACTTCTTTCTACCTATTTTGTTGGTTCCGATATGGACCACAACAGCTGGCTGTTCACCCTTCCCACTCAGAGCGCTCTGTAGCTGCTCAGTGAAATCCTTGACCCTGGCTGTAGGGAGACAACATGCCATCCTGGATTCACGTCTCTAGCCACAGAAATACCTGTCTGTTCCCCTAGCTATATATAGAATCACATATCACTATTGCTTTCCCAATCTTTCTCCTGCCCCCTGTACAGCTGAGACAGCTGTGGTGTTGTAGACTTAGCTCTGGCTGTACTCCCCAGAGGAACCATCACCATCATCATAATTCAGAACTGAATATTGATTGGACAGTGAGATGCATTCCGGGGACTCCTGCGTTACCTGCCTGGTCCTCCCTGACTGCCTGGTGGTCGCCCATTCCCTCTCTGCCTGCATACTGTTAAGCTGCAGGGTGACCACCTCAAGAAACATGCTATCCACGTAGCTGTCTGCCTCACAGATGCATGGCAGTGACGCCAGCTGTGCTCAAGTTCCAAAACCCGCAGCTCAAGCTCCTCCAGCTGATGATGTTTCCTGCACATGTTGTTGTCCAGGACATGAGAAGTGTCCAGGACACGAGAAGAGTCCTGGAGTTCCCACAAGGAGCAGGATGCGTACTGCATAGCACTGAGGATCCCTGCCATGACTATATTTATTAGACTAATTAAACTTAACAGAAATAAACTAAAGATTTACGAAAGACTTATACAGAAAAAACTCACCAGTCAGCATACTCCCTTGTGCTGATGACATTTTAGTTCTTTTTACCTTGCTCCTTGATGCTCATGTTCATTCCAATCTGCTGCTCTGTCCCTGAACTCCTTCAGCTACATGCTGCTCACCTTTCGGCTCTCTGAACAACCAATCACCTACCTGCTGTCCTGTGACATCACTGCTTGATTTTTTTTTCATTGATTTGCTCTCCCTAACTCCCCGCTACCACTTTTATCTGTGGGTCCTCAGCACTGTTTCCCCTCAGGCTCGCTTTGTCTCTGACTCCTGCTGATTCCCTGCCACCACATTTACCTGTGCATCTCTAGCATTGCTTTCCCTTAGGCTTGCTCTCTCTGATAGGGTAGAAAACTCCTCTGACCTCCTTGTCAGGATTCAGCACCACTCCCTGGAAAATCCAAAAAGTTAGCAAAACTCCTCCAATCAAAGAAAACAGTACTTCCACTAACTCTGCACCTGCAAAAGTAAGTCAAAAGCACATAATCTGAAAGTTGGATGGTTATTCCTTTAAATAGTGCTAGTGCAGTGGAGTGGGGGGGGTGGTGCGGGGTGGGTCCCCTCATGCAGCTGAATACACATTCAGCTGGGGTTGATTATGAAAGTGTATTAACTGGACCTGCATGGTCCAAAATGGTAGATTGTGCGCTAAATCAGCAATACTGCTGATTGACATCACATTCTGCAAACCCTGCATGCCTCCGGCACATGCCAGGCAGACCGTACTCGTGCTGTGTCAGTCAGAGCACACCGTGCTGTAAATGGGCATTCTGGTCACCATTGTTTCACTTTGGGGCATCGGTAGTATAGACAGCAGCTGCACTACGGTGCTGAATTTTGGGGCCATGGTGATGTTGTGAGAGTGTGGATGTGATTTTTCAAAGTATATTCATTTTAATTTAGATTATGCCCTCACTGTGAGAGATTTAACGGAAACGTTTGTGCTTTCATATATAAGTATTATACCTTATACTTTTTTATGTTAAAGACATGTGTTATAGATTTATTTTAATTGTAATTTACATTATACTACCCTGAGGGACAGTGTGACTTTCGAGCAGAGAGGTCCACCATTGACATGGTGTTCTCCCTTCGCCAGCTGCAGGAGAAATGCCATGAACAACTATGCCCCTCTACATTGCTTTCATAGATCTCACCAAAGCCTTTGACCTCATCAGCAGACGTGGTCTCTTCACACTACTAGCAAAGATCGGATGTCCACCAAAGCTACTAAGTATCATCACCTCATTCCATGACAATGTCAAAGGCACAATTCAGCATAGCGGTGCCTCATCAGCCCCGTTTCCTATCCTGAGTGGCAAGAAACAGGGCTGTGTTCTTGCACATACACTGTTTGGGATCTTCTTCTCACTGTTGCTCTCACATGCGTTCAAGTCTTCAGAAGAAAGAATTTTCCTCCACACAAGATCAGATGGCAGGTTGTTCAACCTTGCCCATCTTAGAGCCAAGACCAAAGTACGGAAAGTCCTCATCAGGGAACTCCTCTTTGTTGACGATGCTGCATTAACATCTCACACAGAAGAGTGTCTGCAGAGACACATCGACAGGATTGCGGCTGCCTGCAATGAATTTGGCCTAACCATCAGCCTCAAGAAAATGAACATCATGGGACAGGACGTCAGAAATACTCCCTCCATCAATATCGGCGACCACGCTCTGGAAGTGGTTCAAGAGTTCACCTACCTAGGCTCAACTATCACCAGTAACCAGTCTCTCGATGCAGATATCAACAAGCGCATGGGAAAGGCTTCCTCTGCTATGTTCAGACTGGCCAAGAGGGTGTGGAAAAATGGCGCACTGTCACGGGACACAAAAGTCCGAGTGTTTCAAGCCAGTGTCCTCAGTACCTTGCTCTACGGCAGCAAGGCCTGGACAACGTATGTCAACCAAGAGTGACATCTCAACTCATTCCATCTTCGCTGCCTCCGGAGAATCTTTGGCATCAGGTGGCAGGATCGTATCGCCAACACAGAAGTCCTCAAGGCGGCCAACATCCCCAGCATTTACACCCGACTGAGCCAGCGGTGCTTGAGATGGCTTGGCCATGTGAGCCGCATGGAAGATGGCAGGATCCCCAAGGACACATTGTACAGCGAGCTCGTCACTGGTATCAGACCCACCAGCCGTCCATATCTCCGCTTTAAAGACGTCTGTAACCGTGACATGAAGTCCTGTGACATTGACCACAAGTCGTGGGCGTCAGTTGCCAGTGATCATCAGAGCTGGCGGGCAGCCATAAAGGCAGGGCTAAAGAGTGGTGAGTCGAAGAGACTTAGCAGTTGGCAGGAAAAAAGACAGAGGCGCAAGGGGAGAGCCAACTGTGTAACAGCCCCGACAACCAATTTTATCTGCAGCGCCTGTGGAAGAGTCTGTCACTCTAGAATTGGCCTTTATAGCTACTCCAGGCGCTGCTCCACAAACCACTGACCACTTCTAGGTGCTTACCTATTGTCTCTTGAGGCCAAAGAAGAAGATTGTTAAAAGACAAAAAAGGTATTACTTAAAAGAGGTAAAAGCAGCTTTGGAGAATTACGAAATTAGTTTCAACTTTTTATAGCACTTTTTTATTTATTGGTTTATCAGTTCCTCTGAAACCACTATTGTGCTGGCTGACTCCCCTTCACCCAAAGGGCTTTTTTCACAGTGAACAAATATTTAACCCTTTACCTGTATTTGCCAAAAGGGAGTGGGACTGACTGGATTGCTCCACAGAGAGCCAGCATGGACTCCATGGGCCGAATGGTCTCCTTCTATACCACAAATGACACTATGGGCTGAGTTTTGCCAGCCCTCCGACTTTGGGGGTCATGACCGGGGAGACCAGAAAATTCCTCTGGGAGAGGCTCGCCAAAGGCCTCGACGTTGGGAAGGCCCCACCCTATGGCCCCTCATGGTGGCCTCCCCCCACCCCTCGGCGACGAGGGCAGGAATTAAATATGTTAATTAATGCATTCATTACTTACCTGCTTCAGTTGGCTGTCTTGCTGCCATATTCCGAACAGTTGCCGGGACTCCCGCGCCTTTGGATCTCCAAGTGGAGATCCGATGTGGGACACTGGTGGGGAGCGGGGAGGGGGTAGGTTTTCAGGCGGGAGTGGGAGGGAAGCGGGGTGCAACAATTTTCATTGGTCTATGGGGTGGTGGTAAGGGGTAAGGTTCAAAGTGTATAAACTTTGGCGGGGGAAGGTAAGTTTGTTTTGGTGGAGGGAGGGCAAGTAATAATCTGTTTTTTTATTGGGGTGGTGGGAGAGGGTATCAAAACTTTTATTAAATTTTTAATTTTCAATGCACATTCCCTATTACTTTAAAAATGTTAATGAATTGGAGGGGCTCGAAGCCCTCTAAAAATGGCGCCAGATTTCATTGCCAGGGACGGAGCACCCGTCCTCTCCACGTCATCGGGGTGGATGGTGGGCCGCCCCGGCCATTTCGGCTCCGCGGTGCATCTCGTGGGCGCACCACACCATTTTTGGAAAACTTCAGCCCTATGACTCTATGAAATTGCTGAAGGTAAAGACATGGGAGTAGAGTTTTTGTTTTGGGTGCAATCGGCAATGTGGGCCCAAATTCCACACAAATTTTTGATGGTTCTGATATGCGTTATTTTCTCAAGTTTCTGCTCAAACTTATTTGCATATTGTTGAACTGAAAATCTGCCATGAGCCAGTGCAATCTGGTAGCATTTTAAAGCTGAATTTGAAAAAAATGCTTCAAAAAATAGTCTGTGATAACTTTAACAGTTTGATTAATGCAGCTATTATGTTGAGGTACAGTAGTCCGTTTCTTAGCAATTAAAAAAAATTACTCTCCAAAGTTTTTTAAATGTTCCTGTTAGTGCCTTCGTGGCCAAAAGAACCAGTATTTATTTTTGAACCCTCTCTGAGGCCCACTAACACAATCAGCGGAAACTCCCAATAGTGATTCATTCAATCTGAGGGTTTGACCAGTTTTGTGGGTGGGGCCAGTTTTTAGCACAGTGATTTTTAAACAAGCATGTAAGATCACAGAAACTTGATTTGTGTTGAACGTAAAATTTGCGCAAAAAATTTCACGATCTTTTGAGCTCACTGCGCCAATTTTGGGCAAATTGTGCTGAGAAAACCAGTACAGTTGAGTAGAAACTCTTGGTCATGTTGTATTAGTTTTGTTAAATACCAGCTCAAAGCCAGAACAGCACACTCACTAGTATGACAGTTCTTGCGGAACAAGTTCTTTTGAGATAGAGAGATCGAGCTGATAGTGATAATGTGACATAATTTTTTGGCCAGGCTGTGAACAGGGGTAGAATAGAAATTCCACATTCCATTGCAGCTGCAAATGTCAGGCTTGGTGAGAATAAGAACAAATAGAATGGTTAAAACTATGGTAAAGTAGTCAGTGAGACTGAGATCTTAAAATAACCCTGATTTTGATCGTAATTAGAGGAACTAAGTCTAAGGAACTATAATGTCTTTTGACCTTTGAAGTTATGAAAGAGCATCTCTTTCAGTCCTGATGACTGATGTGTTAAAACAAGCTGTTGCAACTGAACCCTTTCAGCAGCACTGACTGTGGAAAGACCTTCCTTTTCAGTTCATAAATTTGGTTAATTTCTGCTTAATTTCTAACCTCTATGGAGAGTTACTTTTTTAAAAAGGGATGGTCTCTATGTTCCTTGATGCTGTGATGAAGGAGATTTATTGCCTGCGTTTTGTTGATTGAGAACACAAATCTTCTAATTAGTGCCAGCTGTGAGACACAGGAGAGAGAGAGAGAGAGAGAGAGAGAGACATTCAGGAACCAATCACAAAGCATCAAGTTTACTATTAACACAGATCTCTTAAAAATTTACAAACCATCGGCGCCAAACCCAGGACTTCTCCTCCCTTGCCAGTCCTTCCCTTACTGTTGACAAAACCCAGGAATCAACAGTGAGCCAATATCAACATTCCATCCTAATTCTGTCAAACACTGGGGCAGGATTTTCCATCCAGGGACAGGAAACGGAGGCTGGGACCGTTTCTGGGTCTATAACCCCCTGCCCCCCAGAGAAATCAGTCACCAGCCCTGATTTTGATGCAGGTGCCCCTTTAATTGCACTGGAGAAGGGTTGGCGGCCAATTAGCGGCTGCAGGGGTGGGAACGGAAGCGGAACTATGCAAATGCAGACCTGATTTAAACAGCCCACGGCAGCCATTACTATGGCTGCCATTTCACTGTTTTACCTCCAGTTTGGAAGATGTCTCAGGACAGCCAGAGGCCCGGAAAAAAAAAAAACGGATGCAGACCTGCAGGTGCTCCTTGAAGCCTGAAGGGAGAAGAAAGAGATCCTCTTTCTGGAGGTTGGCTGGATGAGTCCACACAGATAAGCAGGCTTGGAGCTGACACAGTCAGCAGAACGAGTGTGGTGCATAGAAATTGGATTCAGTGTAGGGAAAGGTTAAACGACCCGATGCATTCTGGCAAGGTAACTGCATTCCAACCCTCAGGAGAGGCCTCTGGTATTCACCCTCCAGCAGACACACCAGCTCAGGAGATTCATGCTGCTCCTGACTGACCCCTCAGAATGTCTCAGAGCCATAGTGTTGCTGAGGACCTGTCAACACTGAAACATGTAGCTTCTAATGACTACGAGCCGCTGCCATTGGCCATAGAGGCCAGCAGTGCCTACATAAGAAACAGGCTTATCATGCCCACGAGAGGGCCCAGACCAGTGGAGGGGTTCCCTACCTACATGTTATAACCATCATGGATGAGGGAGTCCTGGACATCGCCAGGGTTGCATACCAAGCTACAGTTGGGCAAGGTGAAATGGGCATCCATGGTGGAGATGGTAATTAGAGAGTGTATTGCATTCATTAAGGGGGTGCATTGCAATTCACTCCATCTGACAGCATACCAAACACTGTGTTATATTGGAAAACGTCAGCACTGCAGGGGTTTCTGCTCTTCAAGGCTAGTTCTCATGATCTTTTGTTGGTGCAGACATTGGGGAAAAGAGACCAACTTCCTCACCATCACCAGGCCAAGCACAGCAACATTAGAGCTCAGGAGAGAGACCGTCACACCTTACAAGCGCATCCTCCACGTTGGTGGATCCTGTCGCACAGTTAGATAGGGTGGCACTGGGTGATGAGCATGGCACTGGTGTGCAAGAGGAGGTGCCAGAGGTGGAGGCAGCTGTGGGCAGTCCCCCTCGGAGGTTGGAGGATGGATAAGCTGGGCACAGATGCAGGGTCTCAGGAGCCACAGGAAATGAGGCTTTAACTAAATCAGCAGCAACAGATGTGCTCCCATATGTTGGAGTTCCTTGACCGCCACGTGCATCTCGGCCGCAGGCAGAGACAAGTGAGCAGGCTGCCTCTAACTTCTCCAAGGTCACAAAGGGGAGCAGCACATAGAAATGCACAAGCACGGAGGCCATTGTGTCAGGCTGAGCACTGAGTGGGTCACTGGGGTACACTGTTTTCCCTTATGAGTTGGGTCCTATCAAATTCACAGCTGTGAAAAATGCGTCACGGGCCGTGAAATCTCGGGTCCTCCATGAAATAAGCCATTTTGCGAACTTCGCACATTTTATTCATTGACACAAGGCTCACCTCGCTGATTGCTGGGGATGTGCCAAACATTGCACATTTTAGTGATTTACACAAGGTTAAACTTGCTGATTGGTAGATGAGGGAGGGCTTACGGTGCAGTTTTGAGAGAAGCAGTCTCAAGAATTAGCATACAAGTGAAAAAGTCAGAAAGAGTAAATCAAAACAACCGCAACCATAACTGCAGCACATTGTGTAAAAGAATTTGGAAACCAAACTCTGCACACTGCTGCTGGAATACTGTTTTGTACAAGCTGTAGTGTTTTGCTGGATCACACATGGTGGGCAATGGTTCACTGCCACTTAGAGTCCGAAAGCCATCGCAACAGAAAGAGAGCATCCAATGTAGTGTATTTTAGTGAACTGGCTAAGCGAATGTATTGTGACAGCTAAGCATTTGACTCTCTGCTGCCCTTTCTTTTGGAGAGGTGTAAATAAAAGTTCCACAATGCCGACAGTAAGACTCATATTAGATTTACTCACATCTGACACTGCACTGAAAATGAACCACACCAAAAAAAGGCAACGATTTCATCTTTTTTTAAGAAGTCAATAGAGAGCTCAGAAAATTGTCAGTTGGTTACAATGGAATTTGTCAATACTTTTTTTTTTATTTAGAGATACAGCACTGAAACAGGCCCTTCGGCCCACCGAGTCTGTGCCGACCATCAACGACCCATTTATACTAATCCTACACTAATCCCATATTCCTACCATATCCCCACCTGTCCCTATATTTCCCTACCACCTACCTACACTAGGGGCAATTTATAATGGCCAACTTACCTACCAACCTGCAAGTCTTTTGGCTGTGGGAGGAAACCGGAGCACCCAGAGAAAACCCACGCAGACACAGGGAGAACTTGCAAACTCCACACAGGCAGTACCCAGAATTGAACCCGGGTCGCTGGAGCTGTGAGGCTGCGGTGCTAACCACTGCGCCACTGTGCCGCATCAACTTACCTTTGGAAAATATTGATCACCCAAAGCTGCGAGTATTTATTCAACATAATGTGCGAAATGGTGGTTGCTTGCCAAGTGCAAATAAACTACAACAGGACTACCTACCGAAGGACTTTGCTATACATTGTGAGATGAAGTCTCAGATTAACGCATGTGAGTCTTTTGCAATTATTTGTTATGAGTCCACCGATGAACAAGACAACTATTTGCTGCATGTTTTGTTTGATTTTATGGTGAGGCCGAAGATATATAGTCAGGAAAGCTAGCAGCAGTGCTCGTAGACTGTGCCCACTTAAGCTGTTACATCAGAAGCTGTTACACCACAATTTACCAAGCGACAATCAAAACCATTTCAAAATATGGTGCAGATCTCAACAAAATGACTGATTTCACTAGTGACATTGCAACTTACATGACAAAATCTTTCAAATCTGTGCTCTAAGGTGTAAAGCCTAATGCTGTCCATATTTCGTGTAATGCACATATAATTTCTTGTCAGTGAGGTATGGAAAAGTGAGTTTGGTAAAGTCGACAAACTGGTCAGCTACATTGAAAAGATCTTCAAACACTGCCCTAGCTGCAAGCTTCGGTAATGGCAACACATTGCAAATATGGCTGAAATGGCTGAAATTGGGGAACAAAACATCACCCTTCCTCCAGAGCCAGGAATTACACATTAGAATTCTTGGTTTTTGGCAGTACAGAATCATGCAACTCACCTGAAATATTACTCAGACTTCGTCTCAGAAGGGCTCACACTGACACCGAAAACACAGGTTTTATCGGACATTATAACCCTTCTAAATGATGCTTAGCTTAATGAGGGGGTTCAGTTTGTAGCCAAGAATGCTACACGACTGATGGTTTAATCACTTGGTTTGAATCTTGACACATCACAATCCACGAAGCTTACAATAAAGTAATGGATGTACTGTGCTGAAGCATAGTCAATATTCCAATGATGCTGAATTAAATGTGCTCAACAAGTATTTTTTTGCATGACAAAGCAGCTCAAACACTATTGCTACTATGGGAAAGAGTCAAGCGATGAAGAAAAAGTGGTTCAAAGGTTTCAACAACCTTCTGCAGCTTTCCTATATGAACATACAAACTAGAAGCAGGAGTAGGCCATTCAGCCTATCGAACTCAGCCTTGAATATATTCAATGACCCAGCCTCTAATGCTGTCTGAGGAAACAAATTCAACAGACGAACGACCCTCTGACAGAAATAATTTCTCCTCATCTCTGTCTTATTTTTAAACTGTACCATTTAGTTATAGTCTTGACTATAAGTGGAAACATCCTTCCAACATCCACCCTGTCAAGTCCCCTCAGGATCTTACATGTTTCAATAAGAACACCTCTCATTCTTCTAAACTCCTAAAAGCTGTGTGTATCTTTGACCCTGCACAAATGCACCTGTTGATGGTGGATTTAAACTCATTTGATGCAATTCCTGGCTTTGACAAGAACTGTGGGCTGGAGATTCCTGCTTATAAAGGCACTGCAAAAGAAGCAGATTTTACTTTGCTATGTGCCACAGTTTTAGAACTCTGAGGAATGCAGAATCCCTCACTTTGCAAGGCTAGCAGGGCACTGTCTGACAATTCCAACAAACTTTATGGATGTGGAGAGAGCTATGTCTAAGCATAGACTGGTGTTCACAGCGCAGAGACCGGGAACTAAGAAAGAGACAGTTGGAGGTTGCTCCATGCTCACATTCAACCACTGATTTCAGTGAGTAAAGAATGTGAAACAAAGATAGAAAGCACTGAAATACTCAGCAGGTCAGACAGCAGCTGAGGAGAAAGAAACAGAGTTAACGTTTCAGGTCTGTGACCTTTCTGCAGTCTTCGACTCGCCACTCTTTAGCCCTGCCTTTATGGCTGTCTGCCGGCTCTGGCGATCACTGGCAACTGACTCCCGCGACTTGTGGTCAATGTCACAGGACTTCATGTCACGTTTTTAAAGCGAAGACATGGACGGCCGGTGGATCTGATACCAGTGACGAGCTCGCTGTACAATGTGTCCTTGGGGATCCTGCCATCTTCCATGCGGCTCACATGACCAAGCCATCTCAAGCGCCGCTGGCTCAGTAGGGTGTAAATTCTGGGGATGTTGGCCGCCTCGAGGACTCCTGCGTTGGAGATTCGGTCCTGCCACCTGATGCCAAGGATTCTCCGGAGGCAGCGAAGATGGAATGAGTTGAGATGTCGCTCTTGGCTGACTGATGTTGTCCAGGCCTTGCTGCCATAGAGCAAGGTACTGAGGACACAGGCTTGAAACGCTCGGACTTTTGTGTTCCGTGACAGTGTGCCATTTTCCCACACTCTCTTGGCCAGTCTGGACATAGCAGCGGATGCCTTTCCCATGCACTTGCTGATTTCTGCAACGGGAGACAGGTTACTGGTGAGAGTTGAGCCTAGTTAGGTGAACTCTTGAACCACTTCCAGAGCGTGGACGCCGATATTGATGGATGGAGCATTTCTGACATCCTGTTCATTTTCTTGAGGCTGTTGGTTCGGCCAAATTCGTTGCAGGCAGCCGCAATCCTGTCAATGAGTCTCTGCAGACACTCTTCTGTGTGAGATGTTAATGCAGCATCGTCAGCAAAGAGGAGTTCCCTGATGAGGACTTTCCATACTTTGGTCTTCGATCTTAGATGGGCAAGGTTGAACAACCCGCTACCTGATCTTGTGTGGAGGAAAATTCCTTCTTCTGAAGACTTGAACGCATGTGAGAGCAGCAGTGACAAGAAGATCCCAAACAGTGTAGGTGCGAGAACACAGCCCTGTTTCACGCCACTCAGGATAGGAAAGGGGGCTGATGAGGCACCTCTATGCTGATTTGTGCCTTTCATATTGTCATGGAATAAGGTGATGATACTTAGTAGCTTTGGTGGACATCCGATCTTTGCTAGTAGTCTGAAGCGACCACGTCTGCTGATGAGGTCAAAGGCTTTGGTGAGATCTATGAAAGCAATGTAGAGGGGCATCTGTTGTTCACGGCATTTCTCCTGTATCTGACAAAGGGAGAACAGCATGTCAATGGTGGATCTCTCTGCTCGAAAGCCACACTGTGCCTCAGGGTAGACATGCTCAGCCAGCTTCTGGAGCCTGTTTAAAGCGACTAGACTTTCCCCACTATGCTGAGCAGGGAGAAAGAAGAACAAAGAGAACAAAGAAAATTACAGCACAGGAACAGGCCCTTTGGCCCTCCAAGCCTGCGCCGATCCAGATCCTCTATCTAAACATGTTGCCTATTTTCTAAGGGTCTGTATCTCTTTGCTTCCTGCCCATTCATGTATCTGTCCAGATACATCTTAAAAGACGCTATCGTGCCCGTGTCTACCACCTCCGCTGGCAACGCGTTCCAGGCACCCACCACCCTCTGCGTAAAGAACTTTCCACGCATATCCCCCCCTAAACTTTTCTCCTCTCACTTTGAACTCGTGACCCCTAGTAATTGAATCCCCCACTCTGGGAAAAAGCTTCTTACTATCCACCCTGTCTATACCTCTCATGATTTTGTACACCTCAATCAGGTCCCCCCTCAACCTCCGTCTTTCTAATGAAAATAATCCTAATCTACTCAACCTCTCTTCATAGCTAGTGCCCTCCATACCAGGCAACATCCTGGTGAACCTCCTCTGCACACTCTCCAAAGCATCTACATCCTTTTGGTAATGTGGCGACCAGAACTGCACGCAGTATTCCAAATGTTGCCGAACCAAAGTCTTATACAACTGTAACATGACCTGCCAACCCTTGTACTCAATACCCCGTCTGATGAAGGAAAGCATGCCGTATGCCTTCTTGACCACTCTATTGACCTGCGTTGCCACCTTCAGGGAACAATGGACCTGAACACCCAAATCTCTCTGTACATCAATTTTCCCCAGGACTTTTCCATTTACTGTATAGTTCACTCTTGAATTGGATCTTCCAAAATGCATCACCTCGGATTTGCCCTGATTGAACTCCATCTGCCATTTCTCTGCCCAACTCTCCAATCTATCTATATTCTGCTGTATTCTCTGACAGTCCCCTTCACTATCTGCTACTCCAACAATCTTAGTGTCGTCTGCAAACTTGCTAATCAAGTTACTACTTTCCTCCAAATCATTTATGTATATCACAAACAACAGTGGTCCCAGCACGGATCCCTGTGGAACACCACTGGTCACACGTCTCCATTTTGAGAAACTCCCTTCTACTGCTACTCTCTGTCTCCTGTTGCCCAGCCAGTTCTTTATCCATCTAGCTAGTACACCTTGGACCCCATGCGCCTTCACTTTCTCCATCAGCCTGCCATGGGGAACCTTATCAAACGCCTGACTGAAGTCCATGTATATGACATCTACAGCCCTTCCCTCATCAATCAACTTTGTCACTTCCTCAAAGAATTCTATTAAGTTGGTAAGACATGACCTTCCCTGCACAAAACCATGTTGCCTATCACTGATCAGCCCATTTTCTTCCAAATGGGAATAGATCCTGTCCCTCAGTATCTTCTCCAGCAGCTTCCCTACCACTGACGCCAGGCTCACCGGTCTATAATTACATGGATTTTCCCTGCTACCCTTCTTAAACAAGGGTATCTGTTAAGGCCCCAGCTATTTCCTCTCTCGCTTCCCACAGTAACCTGGGATAGATCCCATCCGGACCTGGGGACTTGTCCGCCTTAATTCCTTTTAGAATACCCAACACTTCCTCCCTCCTTATGCCGACTTGACCTAGAGTAATCAAACATCTGTCCCTAACCTCAACATTCGTCATGTCCCTCTCCTCGGTGAATACCGATGCAAAGTACTCATTTAGAATCTCACCCATTTTCCCTGACTCCACGCATAACTTTCCTCCTTTGTCCTTGAGTGGGCCAATCCTTTCTCTAGTTACCCTCTTGCTATTTATATATGAATAAAAGGCTTTGGGATTCTCCTTAACCCTGTTTGCTAAAGATATTTCATGGCCCTTTTTAGCCCTCTTAATTCCTCGTTACAGATTGGTCCTACATTCCCGATATTCTTTCAAAGCTTCGTCTTTCTTCAGCCTCCTAGACCTTATGTATGCTTCCTTTTTCCTCTTCGCTGGTCTCACAATTTCACGTGTCATCCATGGTTCCCTAATCTTGCCATTTCTATCCCTCATTTTCACAGGAACATGTCTCTCCTGCACGCTAATCAGCCTCCCACATAACTCTGCTTCTCTTTCCACAGATGCTGCCAGACCTGCTGAGTGATTCCAGCATTTCTTGTTTTTGTTTCAGATTTCCAGCATCCGCAGTATTTTGCTTTTATTATCCCACATATCAAATGTGGATTTACCTTCAAACAGCTGCTCCCAATCTACATTCCCCAGCTCCTGCCGAATTTTGGTATAGTTGGCCTTCCCCCAATTTAGCACTCTTCCTTTCGGACCACTCTCGTCTTTGTCCATGAGTATTCTAAAACTTACGGAATTGTGATCACTATTCCCAAAGTAGTCCCCTACTGAAACTTCAACCACCTGGCCGGGCTCATTCCCCAACACCAGGTCCAGTATGGCCCCTTCCCGAGTTGGACTATTTACATACTGCTCTAGAAAACCCTCCTGGATGCTCCTTACAAATTCTGCTCCATCTAGACCTCTAACACTAAGTGAATCACAGTCAATGTTGGGAAAATTAAAATCTCCTATCACCACCACCCTGTTGCTCCTACATCTTTCCATAATCTGTTTACATATTTGTACCTCTATTTCACGCTCGCTGTTGGGAGGCCTGTAGTACAGCCCCAACATTGTTACTGCACCCTTCCTATTTCTGAGTTCTGCCCATATTGCCTCACTGCTCGAGTCCTCCATAGTGCCCTCCTTCAGCACAGCTGTGATATCCTCTTTGACCAGTAATGCAACTCCTCCACCCCTTTTACTTCCCTCTCTATCCCGCCTGAAGCATCGATACCCTGGGATATTTAGTTGCCAATCATGCCCGGTAGTTGTTGCAATCACCGCGGTCAACCTTGTTCTTATAGAGGGTGATGATATTGGCATCGCGCGTGTCCTGTGGTACTGCTCCCTCATCCCAGAACAAGCAAAGCAGTTCATGGAGTGCAGACAGTATAACAGACTTGGCACTCTTGATTATTTCAGGGGTAATGCCCTCCTTTCCAGGGGCTTTTCAACTGGCTAGAGAATCAATGGCATCACTGAGTTCCGATTTTTTTGGCTGTTCGTCCAGCTCATCCATGACTGGCAGAGACTGGGCTGCATTGAGGTCAGTATCAGAGACATCATTTTCCCTGGAGTACAGTTCTAGGTAGTGCTCCACCCAGTGGTCCATTTGCTTGCATTGGTCAGTGATCATTTCCCCTGGTTTCAACTTGAGAGGGGCGATCTTCTTGATGGTTGGCCCAAAAGCTCTCTTAATGCCATCATACATTCCGCTGAATACAGCTGCATAAGTGTTGCCAGTCGTCATTTGCACAGCGCCTGGCTGTTCTTTGTGCAGCGCTTCTGGCTACTTTAAGTGCTACGGATGTTAACTCGCTGGGGGCTTTCTTGTAGTTCGCTTAGTGGCTATGATAGGTTCCAGCTCTTCAAAGTGAGATTGAAACCAGTCTGCATTCTGCTTCTCACGTTTGCCAAAGGTGGTTATTGCTGAGTCATAGATGGTGTCTCTGATGTGGGCCCACTTCATCTCTGCATCCCCTGCAGGAGTGTTTTGAAGAGCTTTTCCAAGTGGATAAGAAATTCTGTTAGTGTTGATGCGTGGGTGGCCCTTCTGCTTGGAGTGGTGTAGCTTCTTTGGTTTGAGTCTAACTTTGCTGCACACCAGGGAGTGGTCGGTGTCGCAGTCCGCACTGTGGAAGCTGCGTGTGATTTGGACACTGTTTATAGAGGTTCACCTTGTGGCGATGACGTCCAGCCAGCCAACCTCATAGTACATAACTACCTATAGAAATATATTTGTTTATACTACTATGACTTAAGCTATAGAAAATGTTCCAGCATTGGATACAAAATTACCAGATATGTCACAAGCATCAAGCTGACTGTAATACAGACAAAAACCTCATTCAAGAAATGAATTGAGCATTTTTCTTTTGACCACATTGAAAACTTTAATGGTTATCGAAATTAAACGCTGGACTTAATGAGATAAAATAATTACGCTGTCCCTTTATGAAGCTCAGTCACTTGGTCAGAAAACCCATGCAAAATGATTTACCCCTTTTTATTTCACTGATGAACTGGCTTGAGATTCTTTTTTGGCTATCTCTTTGGCTCAAATGACTGTACAGAACAGATATGGCATTGTGCTGCTGCCTCTATTCCCTGGCTCACTTTAGGGCAGATCAAATAGTATTCATTATGTGGAATGTAACCTCATGCCAAAGACTTCTGGAGAATGTCAGCTCACATTCTTGATTTGTTTTGGGAGGGAGGAGGAGGGGAGAACTGAGAAACGTGATGATGTTTGGTAATCTTTGCAAGGGGAAAAGTCCTTTGTAGAGTTCTTGATATTATTATTATACTCTGACAAAACAATGTTCCTGCCCACTGTGAAGAACCAAAATGGCAATTTACATTCGACTGAAATGGAACTGAACATATTAGGACTGATTTTCTGAGGCACTGCCAGCAACTCAGGGCAATAAATAGAGACCTACAAGATTGTGTGCCCAATTCATTGCCAACTTTAATTTGTGATGTATGATTGGAGGAAAAAGTTAGGTCACATGACTTGTTTTTTTTTAGTCTAGTTCGGAGAAATTGTTGAGTTATCGGTAAGTTTTAACAATTTATTGTAAGTTTATTGCATATTAAAGAACTATATACAGCTTTACAGAAGTATGTCTAACTACACTGAAACCACGCTGCTTCTCCTCTCTCACTCTTGCTCACACTGTCCCAGACATTAACCCTTTCAAATCCTTATACTAAATCTCCCTCCAAGTCTTTGTTCATATATTTTTTGTACATTCAGTTTTACTTTTACATACTGCCCCTTCTCTCCCCAAGCCTTTGACATCACAGACTCAATCTGTCAGGAGGCTTCACAACTCTCCCTGATCGTGTTGTTGTCGGACTCGGAAGATCAGTAGTCTTCTCTGAACTCGTGATTCTTGACTTGGATGTCCTTCATTGAGGTTTGTCGTATCCGGTACTTTCTAAATTTCAGGATCAACATCTAGTTCACCCAAATGTATGACCGAGTGACATCTTTGATGAATAGAAATAAGATTTCTCCTCCTGTTTTTTCTTAAAGTACCTTCTGATGTATGTACTAAATAAGATCTCTGTTGATCATCATCTCTCTGGGTGATTACTCCTTCTCTGCCTTGGTCTCATACCCATACCTTTTCTCATTCCATCAACTTGGGTAGGATCCTGGTACGATATCTCCTCTTATAGTTATAAGCTTGTTGTTTTCAGGTAAGACGTCTTTTGGGCCTCCTTATCTCGAGAGACAATGGATACGCGCCTGGAGGTGGTCAGTGGTTTGTGAAGCAGCGCCTGGAGTGGCTATAAAGGCCAATTCTAGAGTGACAGGCTCTTCCACAGGTGCTGCAGAGAAATTTGTTTGTCGGGGCTGTTGCACAGTTGGCTCTCCCCCTGCGCCTCTGTCTTTTTTCCTGCCAACTACTAAGTCTCTTCGACTCGCCACAATTTAGCCCCGTCTTTATGGCTGCTGCCAGCTCTGGCGAACGCTGGCAACTGACTCCCACGACTTGTGATCAATGTCACAGGATTTCATGTCGCGTTTACAGACGTCTTTATAGCGGAGACATGGACGGCCGGTGGGTCTGAGACCAGTGGCGAGCTCGCTGTACAATGTGTCTTTGGGGATCCTGCCATCTTCCATGTGGCTCACATGGCCAAGTCATCTCAAGCGCCGCTGACTCAATGTGTACAAGCTGGGCAAGTAATTCCATATTCCGTCTGAAGTCTTCCTAGACCAGTAAATAATTTCAGAAAGTCTTTATGGAAGTGACTCCTGGATTCTTGCTGCTTAACTTCTTCCACTTTCCTGATAATATTAAGGTCTATACAAGCTCTTCTATTTAAAAGACAAAATTCTTGATTCTGTGGAGCATACAGTGTTTCCAATATCTGCTTTCCCTTGTTTAAAAACAAAATATTACGGATGCTTTTTGGGATTTTCTTCTCCCTGCTGCTTTCACATGCGTTCAAGTCCTCTGAAGAAGGAATTTTCCTCCACACAGGATCAGATGGCAGGTTGTTCAAACTTGCCCGTCTAAGAGCAAAGTCCAAAGTACGGAAAGTCCTCATCAGGGAACTCCTCTTTGCTGATGATGCTGCTTTAACATCTCACACTGAAGAGTGCCTGCAGAGTCTCATCGACAGGTTTGCGTCTGCCTGCAATGAATTTGGCCTAACCATCAGCCTCAAGAAAACGAACATCATGGGGCAGGACGTCAGAAATGCTCCACCCATCAATATTGGCGACCACGCTCTGGAAGTGGTTCAAGAGTTCACCTACCTCGGCTCAACTATCACCAGTAACCTGTCTCTAGATGCAGAAATCAACAAGCGCATGGGAAAGGCTTCCACTGCTATGTCCAGATTGGCCTAGAGAGTGTGGGAAAATGGCGCATTAACACGGAACACAAAAGTCCGAGTGTATCAGGCCTGTGTCCTCAGTACCTTGCTCTATGGCAGCGAGGCCTGGACAACGTATGTCAGCCAAGAGCGACGTCTCAATTCATTCCATCTTCGCTGCCTCCGGAGAATACTTGGCATCTGGTGGCAGGACCGTATCTCCAACACAGAAGTCCTCGAGGCGGCCAGTATCCCCAGCTTGTACACACTACTGAGTCAGCGGCGCTTGAGATGGCTTGGCCATGTGAGCCGCATGGAAGATGGCAGGATCCCCAAAGACACATTGTACAGCGAGCTCGCCACTGGTATCAGACCCACCGGCCGTCCATGTCTCCGCTTTAAAGACGTCTGCAAATGCGACATGAAATCCTGTGACATTGATCACAAGTCGTGGGAGTCAGTTGCCAGCGTTCGCCAGAGCTGGCGGGCAGCCATAAAGACGGGGCTAAAATGTGGCGAGTTGAAGAGACTTAGTAGTTGGCAGGAAAAATGACAGAGGTGAAAGGGGAGAGCCAACTGTGCAACAGCCCCGACAAACAAATTTCTCTGCAGCACCTGTGGAAGAGCCTGTCACTCTAGAATTGGCCTTTATAGCCACTCCAGGCGCTGCTTCACAAACCACTGACCACCTCCAGGCGCTTATCCATTGTCTCTCGAGATAAGGAGGCCAAAGAAGACTACGGATGCTGGAAATCTGAAATAAAAACAAGAAATTCTGGAAGCACTCAGGAGGTCTGGCAGCATCTGTGGAGAGAGAAGCAGAGTTAACGGAAACAGGGTCAGTGACCCTTCTTCAGAACTCAGAACCTGAAATGTTAACTCTGCTTCTCTCTCCACATATGCTGCCAGACCTGCTGAGTGTATGCAGCATTTCTTGTTTTTATTTCTGCTTTCCCTTGTGTTGCCTGTAGCTTTTCCTTGCCTTTCAGTTCAATCCCTCCTGAACCATGTAACTGAGTGTCTGTTGGTTGCAGGCAATGCGTTGATAACCACAGTTCGTTGTCTGATAATACCGTTATACTTGCTTCAGTCTAGTTTAAAATTGGTGATATGTCCATTGACATATATATCTGCAGTCCAGAATGTATGATTAGGGTCATTGATCTTACCAAGGAAGTTTTCTGATTTCTCTTCTGATGGAGACTGTTCAACTTCATGAATAGCTCTATGTGTGAAGACTTTTCTTTTAGAGCTTGTGAAAGTAATGGTTTTACTTTGGCACATCTTCCCAAAATGGCCAACCTTCTTACTGTGAAAGCATTCTGCTTTGTTTGCAGGACACTGTTCACCCTCTGGGTCTTTTGGGCGTTTTATGGCGTCTTGCACTTTCCCTCCCAAGTATTGTCACTGGAGGTTTCCTGAACCAAGGTTTTTCTTCACTTCTCAGGATTGCTCTGTTCTACTTATGGACCTCTGTTTGTCTCACCAGTTGTATTGCTTTGTCTAGGGTGAGGTCTTCCTTTGACTGCAATAAATCTGATAGAGATTCATCAGCAATGCCTACTGCAATGCGGTCTCATATTAATCTGCTTTTAGGTCTCCATATTTGCATCCTTCAACAAGCCTGCAAAGGTCATTAATAAAAGCATCTACTAGTTCACCTGGTTTCTGTACCCTTCAGTTGAATTTGGCCATTTTTAGAATCTTGTTGCTCCTCATGTTGAAATAATTATCAAAGGCTTTTAAGACTTCATCAGATTTATCTGATATCTCATTAATGTCTTGTTTTGCAATAACATTGTCTGCTATTGCAATAAAGTATTGTGTTGACTTGTTCTCCTTCAGACTTGCTGTCTAATTTTGAAGTAATTCTGTACCTCAAAAATCTTTTTCTCCAAAGTGACCAGTTTTGAGTTTGCTTTGATCATTCCCTGTGTCCAAATCTCTCTGATAGTGTAAATTTAAGATCCATGTCTTTTCTAAGCTTTCTAGGTAGTTCACTTGCTGTTTTAAATTTGTCTTTCAGTATTGGAAGTTTTCCTGTGCTGCACAGCCTCACACTGACTCCTGCTGCAGTCACTGTCTTTCCCTGGTAAATCTCTCTGCTAGCCTAGGTATTTATTTCTTGAATGCAGTTTTGCAGCATTATTTCAATAATGCTTCACTCCCTTCCCCTGGAGTGTCGAGTTTTAGCGTCAGCTTTTTTTCTTTTTTTTCTCTGCCTCATGGTCGCCATGTGTAATGGCACTGACCTTGGATCTACCCTTACCCTTATCTATCCTTACTGGGTTTCCCAGTGCTGCCTGCCCAGTGCGCTGTTAAAAACAATTCTCTACCCTTTTTAAAGGTTGCTCACCAGATCCCTGACCATTGCTTGGTTCTCCGACTTGAAGCCTGCGATCGCCAGACCAGGGCTTTTTTTCACAGATCACCATATTTCTGTGGTGCAGCCTGAATGCCTCTGCAAGCCGACTCCCCAACTGTCCGTGTCTCCACTTTGTTCATGGAACAGCCCTATCTAACTCCACTGAAGCCATGCTGCTTCTCCTCTCTTCAAGTCTCTCTCCCATGTCATCTCTTCCATCATCACAGTGGGAGGTGTTACTCACACTGTCCCAGACATTAACCTTTTATATCCTGATACTACAATGACCAGCAAATGTGAGCCTTATTTAAATGGGTCTGTGCTGAATCTTGCGACTTTAAACAAGCTCTGCCCCCATCATGCAATTTGCCCATAAAATATGAATACAGGGCAGTCCTGGAATCTAGTTTGCCCAAGTCAGTTTCTTAAAGGAAGTTGGCAAATTCAGTCATGTCCTATTATCACCCCCTTTGGCTGTGCACCACCAGCTGTTTTGCCATCATATCCCTTCTGTCTCCCAATGTATCACAGACCTTCCTTTCTCCTACCCTTAAAACCTATTACATTTGGCATGGATTGACTATTGGTTAACGGACAGATAACAAAGAGTATAAATAAATGGGCCATTCTTAGATTGACAGGCTGTGACTAGTGGGTATCACAAGGATCAGTGCTTGGGTCCCAGCTATTCACAATCTATATCAATGATTTGGATGTGGGGACCAAATGTAATACTTTCAAGTTTGCTGATGACACAAAACTTGGTGGGAATGTGAGTTGTGAGGAGGATGCAGAGAGACTTTAAGGGGATTTAGACAGGCTAAGTGAATAGGCAAGAACATGGCAGATGGTATATAATGTAGAAAAATGTGAAGTTATCCACTTTGGTAGGAAAAACATAATATTTCTTATATGGTGAGAGATTGTGAAGTGTCCAAAGGGACCTGGGTGTCCTTGCTCATTAGTCACGAAAAGCTAGCAAGTAGATGCAACAAGCTATTAGGAAGGCAAGTGGTATGTCAGAGAGTCACAGAGTCATTTCCAGCACAGCAGGAGGCCATTTGGCCCATCAAGTCCATACCGGCTCTCCACGGAGCTATACAGCCAGTCCCACTCCTCGGTTCGATCCCTGTAGCCCTGCAAGTCTATTTCTCTCAGGTGGCCAACAAACTTCCTTTTGAAGGCCTCTGGAACTCATTGATCATCTCTGCTTCCACCACCCTTGTAGGCAGCAGGTCCCACCAGGTTCTGGTATCAAGACCACCTGCGAATTCCAGCTGTCCTGACTATGTTCAACTAAGCTGCCCTTCAGCATACATTGTACCTCTGCTTCCAATTGGGCCTGTCTGTCTGGACCTAAGCGGCAACGATGTTGTTGTAAAGGAATGGTTCCCCCGATACCCACATCATGTGTGGCTAAGGTTGTACATTCCGACCTATCCCTACAAACATTTTGAAACATTGTGAAAAACCTGGTTAGGATTTCAAGCTGTTTTGCCTCTAAGATAAAAGCCTGTTGTTTAATTTTCCTAGCCATTCTGTATTTGCTAATTGGATAGTTAGAGATTCAATCTGAGAATGTCCTAGACTTGCTTCTGCCTCATCCTCACTATCCTTTTCCTTCTCAACAGTCCTGATTACCTGACATACCTGTACTGGCTTATCCTGCTCCCTGGGGTAATATTGTTTGAGTATATTAATGTGACACAACCAGTTCTTCTTCTGGTGATCAGGGGTGTCAATCATGTAATCTACCTTACCCACTCTTTTGATCACTCTATATGGGCCACTGAACCGTGCTTTCACTGGTTCTCCCTGTAATGGTAACAACACTAATCCCCTGGTTTTATGGTAGGTTGTGGTTTTCCCACCATTTGACAGGTATGGCATGTCCTACAAAATTGAATCACATCCTTTGTAAGACCTGGCCAGTAATAATGTTGGCTTATGCGTGATTTGGTCTTACGAATTCTCCTATGTCCTGCGAAAGGAATGCCGTGTGATAACCTTAATAATCCTTGTCGATATTTAGGTGGTACCACTATCTATTCAACAACTGTCCAGTCTTCATGGGCAAATCAATGAGGCATTCTCCATTTCCTCCTCAAAACCCCATTTGCCATTTAATAGCCTTCCAGGACTCCTTTTGCCTTAGTTTCTGACAGAGCCATCTGTGCTATTCGGTATATCTCTGGATCAGCTTGCTGTGCTGCAATGATAGACGATCTGTGAAACATTTCATTTGGATTATTTAAATCCCCAAATAAGGTTTTACAAAAAATGTAAAAAATAAGAAGGAAGAGGAAGAGGGGAATAGAGCTCTCAGCAGGAATTAAGGGATATGGGGATAGTGCAGGAAGGTAGAGTTTAGGTAGAAGATCAGCCATGATTTTCATTAGGCCATTTCCGCAGACAGTCTTGAGGGAGAATTTCTGTTGGAGAATAGATTGATGCAGTATTGTGACTCCCTGGAAGCTGCTTTGCATACTAGTATCCAGAGCTATGATGGCTTCAGCCTTAGCTTCCATGACAACAAGCTGAGATTGCATGACAGCAGTCTGAGCTTAAAAATAGAAAATGCTGCAAATATTTAGCAGGTCTGGCAGCATTTGTGGAGAGAGAAATAGCATTAATGTTTCAGCATGATGATCGTCCATTAGAACGGCAGTTCCCATTCCTGGTCTCCACTTCTCTGGCACAAGCTTTCGGAATCCTTTCTCCCTTCAGTCTATCTGATTTGATTTCTGCTATTTAAGCTCCACAATCTGGATTTCCCTCTCTAAAATCTTCTCTTTCTCTACTTCCCTCTCCTCCTTTAAGACCTTAAAGCCCACCTCTAAAACCAGCATCCCTTCTTTGGCTCGGTGCCTTTTCTCTTTACACCTCTCTGAAGCGTTTTGGCATGTTTCTCTACATTAAATGTGCTGTATAAATGTTTGTTGTTAGCAGTTGGAAGCCTAAGTCTTGTTAGTCTTCCATGTCTGCCACCTCCACTGACAAGGCCAGCTTTGGCACAATGAAACAGTGGCTCGAATTTTCTAGGGTGGCGCGGGCCCCAACAACGGGCCTGAACACTGGGGGCAACCCTGCCTTGGCCGTTTATAGGACTACCAGCTACATTTTTCGGCCTTCCAACAACTAATTAGTTGCTGTTGGGGCTCCTGGCCCTTTAAAGCACGGGTGCCAGCCAATCAGAGGAAGCGGTGGCCACTGCTGGGATGCCATAGTAGCAGGCTGCCCTCCCAACCATGTAAGTGGAGTCTGGGGACACTGGGGCCAGTCAGGCAGCCCTGCCAAAGGTGGGAAGGGTGTTTGGGGGTTGGTGAAGGCTGGGGCGTTTGTCGCGGCAGGACAGACCCAGCAGAGGTGGCAGCACAGTGGTATACAGTCGGGAGGGAGTTTCCCTTAGAGTCCTCAACATTGACTCCGGACTCCATGGAGTCTCATGACATCAGCTCAAACATGGGAAAGGAAACCTCCTGCTGATTACCACCTACCACCCTCCCTCAGCTGATAAGTCAGTCCTCCTCCATGTTGAACACCACTTGGAGGAAGCACTGATGGTGGCAAGGGCGCAGAATGTACTCTGGATGGGGGACTTCAATGTCCATCAACAAGAGTGGTTCGGTAACACCACTACTGACCAAGCTGGCTGAGTCCTAATGGACATAGCTGCGAGACTGGGTTTGCGACAGGTGGTGAGGGAACCAACAAGAGGGTAAAACATACTTGACCTCATCCTCACCAATTTGACTGCCGCAGATACATCTGACCATGATAGTATTAGGAGGAGTGACCACTGCACAGTCCCTTGTGGAGACGAAGACCTGTCTTCACATTGAGGATACCCTCCATTTTGTTGTGTGGCACTACCACTGTGCTAAATGGGATAGATTTCGAACAGATCTAGCAATGCAAAATTGGGCATCCATGAGGCACTGTGGACCATCAGCAGCAGCAGAATTGTACTCAGCCATAATCTGTAACCTCATGACCTGGCATATCCCCCACTCTACTATTACCATCAAGCCAAGAGACCAACCCTGGTTCAATGAAGAGTGCAGGAGGGCATGCCAGGAGCAGCACCAGACATACCTCAAAATGAGGTATCAACCTAGTGAAGCTACAACACAGGACTACTTGCATTCCAAACTGCGTAAGCAGCATGCGATAGTCAGAGCTAAGCAATCCCATAACCACCGGATCAGATCTAAGCTCTGCAGTCCTGCCACATCCAGTCGTGAATGGCGGTGGACAATTAAACAACTAACTGACGGACGTGGCTCCATAAATATCCCTATCCTCAATGATGGTGGAACCCAGCACATCAGTGCAAAAGATAAGGCTGAAGCATTTGCAACAATCTTCAGCCAGCAGTGCCAAGTTGATGATCCATCTCAGCCTCCTCCTGAAGTCCCCAGCATCACAGATGCCAGACTTCAGCCAATTCGATTCACTCCGCGTGATATCAAGAAGCAATTGAAGGCACTAGATACTGCAAAGGCTATGGGTTCTGACAACATTCCAGCAATAGTTGTTGCTAGGCAGACTGTTGCTAGGTCAAGATCCTGGAACTCCCTTCCGAACAGCACTGTTGGTGTACCTACACCCCAAGGGCTGCAGCAGTTCAAGAAGGCAGCTCACCATCACCTTCTCAAGGGAATTAGGGATGGGCAATAAATGCTGGCCTAGCCAGTGACGCCCACATTCCCCCGAACAAGTAAAAAAAAAATTCAAAACAAGAGGACATAATCTTAAAATTAGTGTTAGACATTTCGGAGTGAGATTTGGAAGCACTTTTTCATGCAAAGGGTAGTGGAACTCTGGAACTCTTTCACCTAAAAGGCTGCAGGTGCCGAGCCAATTAAAATTTTCAAGACTAAAATTGATAGATTTTTGCTAGCCAAGGGTATCAAGACACAGGAAGCAAAGGCAGCTAAATGGAGTTGAGGTACAGATCAACCATGATTGATATGAATGGCAGGACAAGCTGAAGGGTTGAAACACCTACCCCTGTTCTTATGGAAGCCTGTGAATGAGCAATATTGCAGCATGTTTAGATCGTGTTTCCTTCAATAAGGAAGGGAAGAGTAAACTGGGAAAGAGAAAAATCTAGTTTCTCAGTAATTGAAGATGACCATTAATTTCTGTTGGAAACAAATCATCTTCTGTTACTCAACAATAAGAAGCATTGAAAGCGGTGACCATGATCTGAACTTTACAACTGAAGTGATTATTATAATTCAGTCTTTGTGGAGCAAAGGTGATGATGAGTTATGAACAGGCTATGTAAATCAAGAGCTCTGGTGAACTTCTCTTCTTTGCTCTGTGTAGACATAGAGACAACCGCTGTCATCATCAAGTCTTGAGGTTGCTACCTTGGTGCAAGATATTAACCATTGGATTACAACATATGTGGATAGGAGGGGAGTGGCAAAACATATTAGGTGATCTGTGCTGTTGCTCACAAGTAGTTGTGTCTAGTAAGGGATGATTTTCTTGCCTAAAAAAAAGGCAGGGTGGTGTGGGTGCATAAAACTTCCCTGTAATTGTCTGCTGTGGTTCAGTTGGTAGCAAGCCTGCCTCTGAGTCAAAAGTTATGCGTTCAAGTTCCATTCCTAGACTTGAGCACAACAATCAATGCTGACACTCCACTGAGTCAATATTAGCAGTGCTGTCTGATACCATCTTCAGATGGGACTGTAAATAAACAAACAGCACACTCAAAACGGATGGGGCATTTCTTACATTAGTGAATCAGTGTCTGACACCGTTTGCAATGTTTTGGTATAAATGGTTGTGGAGTGCACAACATACACTCCATCCAGTTATAACAGGCAGTGAGCAGCCTAACCAGCGGTCATTGATTGCTGAAGGTCATTCCAGAAACAGCCTAGAACTGTTTTGAGTGGAAATTATATTGCATTCGGCAGGGTCCCACAGTATGCCTCCCCATTTTTTTACTGGTGATTTCTGGATTGGCTTTCCCATTTCCTGACAGCCATACCCTCCCTGCCCCGCAACCACCTGCAGCTACATTCTGGCTTCCATCTGTGAATGTTAGGTGAGAGAACTGTAATCTAAATAGAGAGAAAGTAATTGTAAATGCTGGGAATCTGAAACAAAAACAAAATTCTTGAAACACAGCAGGTCGGTCATCATCATTGTAGAGAACTAATATTTCAGGAACTGGAACAAACTTGATAAATAGCGTATAAAAAGGGGAGAGGGAAAAAAATGCACTCACACGCACACACACACATAAGAGGAAATATGAGAACAATAGCGATTGGCATCCTTTCATCTACAAAAGATGATGGACAGGCAGCAAACAATCCATTTAGGTGGGGTGT
Organism: Heterodontus francisci; assembly: GCF_036365525.1. Lineage (NCBI taxonomy): Eukaryota > Metazoa > Chordata > Chondrichthyes > Heterodontiformes > Heterodontidae > Heterodontus > Heterodontus francisci. The sequence goes on from NC_090375.1 coordinate 47,543,999, forward strand.
CTTCTCTTGGTGCACCTTTGCTGATGGCTGTGAAGGCCAATCCTTTAGAGGCAGGTTCTGCCACGTGCTGCACGTGAAGCTGCCAAGTGACTCTGTGAATTGTTGGGATGTGTCACCATTTCCCTCTTTCGCCAGTTAGTGACTCCCAGGCATAATAGTCAACATTTAGGGCCTTCATATCACACTTGCAAACATCCTTAAAGTGGTCGTCTGGCCCCGGCTACCTCACCATACAGAAGGTCCTTGCGTACGCGACCGTCTTCCATCCTGCGGACATGTCCGATCCACCAAAGCTGCCTCTGTTTCATTAGTGCCAATTCTTGGGAGCTCTGCCTTTGACAAGACTGCTGCATTTGTGATTTTGTCCTGCAGGATATACCCATAATGCACCGCAGACAGCAAAGATGAAAATTATTGAGCTTCTTTTCCTGGTAGCTGCAAGTTGCCCATGTTTCACAGCCATACAGCAAGGTGCTGAGAACACAGGCCTGATAAACCATCGGCATGAGAACAATGGCCTATAAAGCATTTAAAAGGAAAATCGGAGATGAAAATGGCTCAAATTGATACTAGTATGAAAAGATAGAGAAAGAACTTTCATATAAGTGCTTTCACACCTGACATTCCACAGTGCTTCATAGCCAATGAAGTAGCTTTGAAGTGTAGTCACTGCTGTAATGTAGGGAAATGATGGAAAGAAGCGTAAAAGAAAAAAGGAAGAGATAATCTGTGAAAGGCTGGGGTAGTGAAGGATAAGGCAGTTGTCATTTTCTACTAAGGACCAGTTATGAAAATAAAGTGACCTGGAGCAATTATAAATTATAAAAAATGAACTGGTGAATTAAACCACAAAAAATGGACACATTTTGCTGCAGACAAGATAGAGAAGAGGCCAGGTGTACTGTAAATATACATCAGGGCTGTTGGAGATTAAACTATCATCGCATCTTGCCTAGTTCTGGGGAAGGCACATTAAGATGCTAAACAGGTCACTCAATGCTAAATGGCTTCTATCTTCAAAAATTGGACTGAAAAAGACCTTTGCAGATGGGGTGACTCCGGATTCAAAGCTACGGGCCAGGTGCGAGGAAGTGGGATTAGTTTTGGATGGGTGCTTGATGGTTGGCACAGGCGCGTTGGGCCAAAGGGCCTGTTTCTGTGCTGTAAAACTCTATGAATATAAGCCACATTCAAACCCCATTGTGGCCATGCATTAAAAGACATTGTATGAAAGCACATGGGGAGACCATCCATGGTCACCTGACCAAAACCCAAACCTTATAAGGGGTTTTCTTATAAAATAGAGATTTATCTGAAAGATAGTCAGAGAGAGAGAGAGAGAGAGGAGCTGAGAGATTCCATTCCAGCCAAGAAGAGGACCCTGCTCACAACATCTTTAAACAACTAAGGCAGAGACTGGAGAGGTGACCTTGAAAAATCCCCAACTGAGAAATTTTAACAAGATTGTCCATCGACTTTGACTGCGTCTTAATCAAAAGAGTCTGCAATACTTAGCAAGCCAAGAAAAGGAGTATCAGGCCTGCAACACTGTTAAAAATCCTTCCTGGAGCACCAAAAATGGTTCAAAGTGAACTCTTTTTCCAACAATTGGACGTAAATGCATGCTATCCTCTATCTCTATCTTTTCTTCTGTGTGTGTATGTGTGTGCATGAGCAAGTGGGTGAGGAAGAGAATTTAGTCTGTTTATTTATTATTAGCCCTCAAAATTCTAAAAAAGGTCAAGCCAAAACAAAATCTCTGATAACTTAAACTGAAGGAAGGGAAGTTAGACTGTGACAATCCCTCAAAAATTCTGAAGCCAAATTGATTCATTTAAAAAGTGTTTTCAAGTCGTTAATTATTGAAATTCATCATTGGAGAAGGAAAGCATCACTTTCTGCTGGAATGAGACTATGGACTGTTCTGCTGTTGAACCTTTTCTCTCCCCATCGGCTGTGAGGACTTCAAGCAACCTTGAACTTTTTTACCTGCGGCAGGAGCGTAAATTTGCAAGGACTCTAATTTTTTTAGTTTAAATGTTGTTTATATCTTCATAGTGTTTAAGAATTTAGTTTTTCTAATTAAACAGTTAATTTGTTGATCTAAAGACACCTGGTTTGGTTAGTATCATTCTGGGGTTAATAGATGGTACAATTTGGCTGGGTCTTTCTTTAATTTGGGAAGTTTAACATGATATGTTAGGCAATCTGTGGAGGACGGGATTGAATTAACAGTGTGTTTCTTCCACCACAATCAGAATCGTATATTTTGATTGAGGGCTTTGGTTGGAGTGGTTGGGAATAACATATTAATTGGGGGCTCATCTGCGATTTTAATAACATATTTAATTGGGGGCTCACTCGCAGTTGAATCATATCTTATTTGGGGGCTCACTCGAGATTTGAATCATATATGAATTGGGTTTCTGATTTGAATCATATCTTAATTCGATGGCTCATGTCTGGGATCAGAATCAGACTAATCTGGAAGGCTCACATTTGCAATCATATTAATTACTCATTTCTGAGATAACATACTTAAATTGGGATCTTCCGTTTGGCATCATATTAATTGCTCTTGAGTCTAGGATAATATCAATTGGAAATTCAATTGTTGGGATCTAAATCTGACACCAATTACAAAGAAATTAAAAGAACCAGGTCTCTTGTATAATAAGTTACAGTCACATTGTTATGGCATTAGTGGTTGTAGCAGAATTTTGGGGAAAGCAGAATGTTTCCCTGAGTGACGTGATAACTTTAACTAAGAACAAATTAAAAGAATTGGCAGCGAAATTGGAGTTGGAATTGAAATTAGCATCCCAAAAAGCAGGGATATTTGGCGTGATAGCTGAGCATCTGGAATTAGTAGAAGATGCTGATACAGATGAAGGGCAATATGAGGAACAAGAAAGGGAATATGAAACGCATGAAGGTAGTAGGTCTGAGAGTGATGCAGTGGAATTGGCTAGGATTCAGTTAGAAATGAAGAAAACTGGAGCTTCAACAGGAAAAAAGAATTAAGAAAACTTGAATTGGAAAAAGAGGAAAGGGAGAAAGAGAGAGCATTTCGGAGAGAAAGTGAAAGAGAAGAGAGGAAATTTAAGTTAAAAGAGATGGAACTAAGACAAATGGTAGTCTTGAATCCAGGGAAAATTCGGGTCAGGAAGAATCTGAGCTTAGATCAGGATGCAGAGAGAAGTTGTTTAAATTTAGACATGCACTTCCTAAGTTCGAGCAAAGGGACGTAGAGGTATTTTTCATATCTTTGAAAAAATAGCCAAACAGATGAAATGGCCGAGAGAAAGCTGGACATTGCTCATGCAGGGCAGGCTGGTAGGCAGAGCTCATGAAGTTTATGTCATGCTTTCTGAAGAGGCTTCTGCAGATTATGAGATGGCAAAAAAGGCTATTCTCTCTGCGTATGAGTTAGTCCCTTACTGTCAGATGTTTAGGAACTTATGGAGATTGGCAGGGCAGACATATTTAGAATTTGAGAGGGTGAAGCAAATGAATTTTGACCATTGGATACGGGCATTAAAGATAGAAACCACATATGAGAACCTTCGAGAATTGATTCTCTTAGAAGAGTTTAAAAGCTCCATTCCTTCAGTAGTGAGAACTCGTATAGATAACCTGAAAGTTTTGAAAGCTAGGCAAGCAGCAGAAATTGCTGATGATTTTGAGCTGGTCAATAAGCCAACCTATTTTGTCCGTCACCCCCATAAACCCGAGAAGGATAGAAAAAGTGGGACAGTGAAAGGAAGGCAAGTAGCCAGGGTCAAGAAGGAACAGCTGGGAATGCCCCAGGATCACCTCCTCAGGTCAGAAAGGAAGGTGCTGAGGGTAGAAGTGAGGTTCGCAAGCCAAAGTGTTATCATTACAACAAAACGGGTCATCTTCGTTCAGAGTGCTGGAAATTGCGAGGTAAACCCATAAGACTTGTTGGGGTACACAAAGTTAGTGCAAAGGTAAAGACTCTGACAGAGAGTATGGCAGACCAGGCTATAGCTTTAACAACAGCTGTGAATGTGAAGCCAGATACTAAAACTAAAAGGAGTGCAGAGGTTAAGAATAAAATACCTGAGAGTTATAATGAATTTCTGCCAAAGGGGAGAGTAACTCCACATCCTGTAAATGAGGCAGGAAAACCTATCATTATACCTCAGGGACACAGGAGCAACCCAAACACTCTTGCTGCGGAAAGATATAAGGTTTCCACCAGAGAGCGCCTTGAACGCTTAAGTTTTAGTTAATGGAATTGGCAGGGAGTGTCTCCCTGTACCTTTGTATAAAGGTATCTTGACAAATACATGAATAGGATGGGAATAGAGAGATACGGTCCCGGAAGTGCAGAAGGTTTTAGTTTAGACAGGCATCAAGATCAGTGCAGGCTTGGAGGGCCGAATGGCCTGTTCCTGTGCTGTTTTGTTCTTTGTTCTTTGTTCTATACCTAGAGAGTGACTTAATATCTGGGATAGTAACTGTAGGTGTTGTCCACAGTTTACCAGTAAAGGAAATTGATCTACTCCTAGGAAATGATTTGGGTGGATCAAAAATATCAGTTTCTCCTATAGTTACACAGGAACCGTGTGAAATTAATGAAACGAAGCAATTACAGGAACAAGTTCTGGGAATATTTCCTGTGTGTGTAGTTACCTGAGCAATGGCTAAACAGGATTCATTGTCGGAGGTTAAAGGAGCACCACAAATAGATAGCCAAGTATCTGAAACCATATTTGGGGATTTCGATAATCCAAATGAGTTGTTTAACAGATTTTATCATTGCAGCACAGCAAGCTGATCCAGAGATGTACCGAATAGCACAGATGGCTCTGTCAGAAACTGAAGTAAAAGGAGTTCCGGAAGTCCATTAAATGGCAAATGGGGTTTTGAGGAGGAAAAGGAGACTGCCTCATAGACCTGCCGACAAAGACTGGACAGTTGTTGAGCAGATAGTAGTACCACCTAAATATCGACATGGGTTATCAAGGTTTGCACATGACATTCCTTTTGCAGGACATAGGAGAATTCGTAAGACCAAATCACACATAAGTAAACATTATTACTGGCCAGGTCTTACAAAGGATGTGAGACAATCTTGTAGGGCATGCCATACCTGTCAAATGGTGGGAAAACCACAACCTACCATAAAACCCAGGGTTGTTACAGTCACAGGGAGAACCATTAAAAGCACGGTTCAGTGGCCCATATAGAGTGATTAGAAGAGTGGGTAAAGTAAATTACTTGATTGACGCCCCTGATCGCCAGAAGAAGAACCGGTTGTGTCGCATTAATATACTCAAACCATATTACCGTAGGGAGGAGGATAAGCCAGTAGAGGTATATCAAGTAATCAGGACTATTGAGAAGGAAAAGGATAGTGAGGCTGAGGCAGAAGTAGGCCTAGAAAATTCTCAGATTGAACCTCCAACTATCTAATTAGTGAATACAGTATGGCTAGGAAAATTAAACAATAGGCTTTTACACTTAGAGGCAAAACACCGTGAAGTCCTAACCAGGGTTTTCACAATGTTTCAAAAAGTTTGTAGGGATAAGTCAGGATGCACAACTTTAACCACACATGATGTGGGTATAGGGGAACCATTCCTTTAAAACAGCATCCTTGCCGCTTAGGTCCAGACAGACAGGCCCAAATGGAAGCAGAGGTATAATGTATGCTGAAGGGCAGCCTTAGTTGAACCTAGTCAGGACAGCTGGAATTTGTAGATGGTCTTGATGACTAAACCTGGTGGGTCAGCTCAAATTTGCATAGACTCTAGAAAAGTCACTGTGATAAAGAAGGGAGACTCCTATCCAAATTCTTATTTAAAGGACTGTAAGGACAGAGTGGGCAACACAATGTGTCTTAAAGAGACAGATGTGTTGGAGGGATACTGTCAAATTCCTTTGACACCCCAGGGTAAGGAAAAATCAGCTTCTGTTAACCCGGACAGGGTTTTCCAGTGTCAAGTGATGCCACATAGGTTAAGGGGTACTCGAGAAACTTCTCAGAGAATGGTGAACCCTGTAGTGTTCAGTGTTCCTAGCTGTGCAGTTCACCTGGCTGAGGTGATGGACAATAGGGACACTTGGAAGGAAAACATGAAACAAATGGGTTAATTGGAACAACCGTTTGAAAATTTAAAGCTGAAATGTTCTGATGGAACTAGTTGCTATAGTCTTAACATTTTAGAAAAGTGTATGCCAGTAAATGCGTAGAAAATATGTTAGCATTTTATCAATTTGTATTTTTTTTACCCTTGGTAATAAAATGCATTTCAGGAATGACATTTCATTCCACTAGGGGTGGAGGTGTCATGGTCCTGTAGTTTTTATGGTATGTCTTTAAGGCTGGAAAAGGAGCCAAACTGCTTTAAGAACCAGCAAGCCTCAGGACTTAGAGAAAGTGCATTTTGGTTGCCATTGGATACAACCATATGGAGAGGGAACCAACCACCTTCAGAGAATGGGCCACTGAACCATGCTTTTACCCGGCAGCAGCCATTCAGGGACCTAGGAGCGGATATATAACGTCGCAAATCTCTTTTGAACTGGCTTTTTAGTTGAAAACAGACTGTTCTAGCTGGAGAAACAGACAGACCAGCGGTGTGGTAGCACCTGAAAGGAGAAACAGACCATTTAAACTGAAGGAAGAAAATTAAGTCTGTTTATTTATTATTATCTCTCAAAATTCTAAAAAAAAGTCAAGCCAAAACAGAGGTCTCTGATAATTTAAACTGGAGGAAGGGAAGTTAGACTGTGACAATTGTTTATCCCTCAAAAATTCTAAAGCTAAATTCATTCATTTAAAAAGTTTTGCAAGTCGTTAATTATTGAAATTCATCGTTGGAGAAGGAAAACAGCACTTTGTGCTGGAATGAGACTACGGACTGTTCTCCTGTTGAAGAACCTTTTTTCCCATCAGATGGCTGTGAGGACTTCAGGAAACCTTGGACTTTTTCTCCTGCGGCAGGAGCGTAAATTTGCAAGGATTCTAATTTTTTCTGTTTTAAATGCTGTTTATATCTTCATAGTGTTTAAGAATTTAGTTTTTCTAATTAAACAGTTAATTTGTTGATCTAAAGACACCTGGTTTGGTTAGCCTCATTTGGGGGTTAATAGATGGTACAATTTGGCTGGGACTTTCTTTAATTTGGAAAGTTTAAAATGATATGTTAGGCAATCTGTGGAGGGACGGGATTGAATTAACAGTGCGTTTCTCCCATCACTATCAGAATCATATATTTTGATTGAGGGCTTTGACTGGAGCGGTCGGTCATAACACAATTACCACCTCATTAGTCTACTCTCAATCATCAGCAAAGTGATGGAAGGTGTCGTCAACAGAGCTATCAAGCACCACTTAAACAGCAACAACCTGCTCACTGATGCCCAGTTTGGGTTCCACCAGGGCCACTCGGCTCCTGACTTCATTACAGCCTTGCTCCAAGCATGAACAAAAGAGCTGAACTCAAGAGGTGAGGTGAGAATGACTGCCCTTGACATCAAGGCAGCATTTGGCCAAGTATGGCATCAAGGAACCCAAGCTAAATTGAAGTCAATGGCAATCAGGGGGAAAATTCTCCACTGGTTGGAGTCATACCTAGCACAAAGGAAAATGGTTGTGGTTGTTGGAGGCCAATCATCTCAGCCCAGGACATTGTTGCAGGAATTCCTCGGAGGCGTGTCCTAGGCCCAACCAGCTTCAGCTGCTTCATCGATGACCTTCCCTTCATCATAAGGTCAGAAGTGGGGATGCTCGCTGATAATTGTACAATGTTCAGCACCATTCACAACTCCTCAAATAATGAAGCAGTCAGTGTCATTATGCAGCAAGACCCTGACATCTTTCAGGCTTGGGCTGATATGTGGCAAGCAGCATTCATGCCACACAAGTGCCAGGCAATGATGATCTCCAACAAGAGATAATCTCACCATCTCCCCTTGACATGCAACAGCATTACCATCACCGATTCCCCCACTATCAACATCCTGGGGGGTTACCATTGGCCAGAAACTGAACTGGAGCAGCCACATATATACTGTTGCTACAAGCGCAGGTCAGAGGCTGGGAATTCGCCAGCAAGCAATTCATCTCCTGACTCCCCAGAGACTGTCCAACCCACAAGGCACGAGTTTTTAAAAAATTTTATTTATTTATTTTTATTTAGAGATACAGCACTGAAACAGGCCCATTCGGCCAACCGAGTCTGTGCCGACCAACAACCACCCATTTCTACTAATCCTACATTCATGGGATGTGGGCTTCGCCGGCCAGGCCAGCATTTATTGCCCATCCCTAATTGCCCTTGAGAAGGTGGTGGTGAGCTGCCTTCTTGAACCGCTGCAGTCCATTTGGGGTAGGTACACCCACAGTGCTGTTAGGAAGGGAGTTCCAGGATTTTGACTCAGCGACAGTGAAGGAACGGCAATATAGTTCCAAGTCAGGATGGTGTGTGACTTGGAGGGGAACTTGCAGGTGGTGGTGTTCCCATGCATTTGCTGCCCTTGTCCTTCCAGTTGATAGAGATCGCGGGTTTGGAAGGTGCTGTCTAAGGAGCCTTGGTGCATTGCTGCAGTGCATCTTGTAGGTGGTACACACTGCTGCCACTGTGCGTCGGTGGTGGAGGAAGTGAATGTTTGTTGATGGGGTGCCAATCAAGCGGGCTGCTTTGTCCTGGATGGTGTCGAGCTTCTTGAGTGTTGTTGGAGCTGCACCCATCCAGACAAGTGGAGAGTATTCCATCACACTCCTGACTTGTGCCTTGCAGATGGTGGACAGGCTTTGGGGAGTCAGGAAGTGAGTTACTCGCCTCAGGATTCCTAGCCTCTGACCTGCTCTTGTAGCCACGGTATTTATATGGCTACTCCAGTTCAGTTTCTGGTCAATGGTAGCCCCTAGGATGTTGATAGTGGGGGATTCAGCAATTGTAATGCCGTTGAATGTCTAGGGGAGATGGTTAGATTCTCTCTTGTTGGAGATAGTCATTGCCTGGCACTTGTGTGGCGCGAATGTTACTTGCCACTTATCAGCCCAAGCCTGGATATTGTCCAGGTCTTGCTGCATTTCTACACGGACTACTTCAGTATCTGAGGAGTCACGAATGGTGCTGAATGGTGATGGAATACTCTCCACCTGCCTGGATGAGTGCAGCTCCAACAACACTCAGGAAGCTCGACACCATCCAAGACAAAGCAGGCCACTTGATCGGCACCCCAACCACTACTGGAAGCATTCACTCCCTCCACCACTGACATACGCTGGCAGCAGTATGTACCATCTACAACGGGGTTGTCCACCTTTTCGGGCAGAGGGCCACATTCCGATTTTTGCTCAGCCCGGATGGTGGGTGAGCAATTTTTGATACATAAAGACATGAAAAATTTATCTTGCTAATAAAAACAACAACAAATGTGCATTTTTGTGAAGAAGCTATAAATGAGAAGACTAATTTATTGACTTACTATCTTGTCACTATATTGAAAACTGATTTAGTAACATACCTGGTGTTGTTTTTGCTTGCATAAGTAGTCAATTTCTGTCCACACACTTGATGCAGTGATTCAGATTATTCTGTATAGATGTCCATCTGTCAGGAGAGAGCGTGATCTCTCTCCCCACTCTCCCTGCACTCTGTGAGTGTGTCTCTGTCCCCCTCTCTCTCTGTCCCCCTTTTCCCCTCTCTCTGTCCCTCTTTCCCTTCTCTCTCTCTCCCCCTTTCCCCTCTCTGGCCCCCCCTCTCTCTCTGCCCCGGTCTCTCCTTCTGCCCCCTCACTCTCTCTTTGCCCCCCTCTCTCTCTCTAACTCCTCTCTCTCATTCCCCCCTCTCTCTGCCCCCTCCCTTTCTCTGTCCCTCCTCTCTCTCCTTCTCTTTCCCCCCCTCTCTCTCTGTACTCCCTCTCTCTCCCTCTGTCCCCCCTCTCTATCTCTCTCTCTGTCCCCCGTCTCTCTCTGTCCCTCCCTCTATCTCTCTCTCTGTACTCCCTCTCTTTCCCTCTGTCCCCCCTCTCTCTCTCCCTCTCTGTCCCCCGTCTCTCTCTGTCCCCCCCTCTATCTCTCTCTCTGTCCCCCCTCTCTTTCTCTCTGTCCCACTTTCCCTCTCTCTGACAGTTGCATACAGCGGGAACGTTCAGCAGATAGTTGATCAGATTTTTTAAAATCACAAGTCAGTTTCACAGCTGACAGATCCTAACATTGGGAACAGCAGTTTCTGAACTTAGGACAGATTCAGGATTTCCCGGTGGGTTTTTAAAACCCCCCCGAATCTGTCCGAAATTGCTGTTCCCGTTGTTAGGATCTGTCAGTTGTGAAACCAACTTGGGATCTTTTTTTAAAAACGGTCAGACAATGCAAATTTCTCATCTCCAGTTATGGAACCTGGCGAGGATGAGGAACAGCACGGGTACAGTTTACATCCGTGGGCTGGATGGAAACCTTTGACAGGCCGGTTGCTGGCCCGCAGGCTGTATGTTGGACAACCTTGATCTAAAAGATGCACTGCAGCAACTCATCATGTTTTATTCCACAGCACTGTCTAAATGTGTGATTTCTTTCACCTGGAAGGACAAGGGCAGCAGACTCATGGAAACACCACCACCTGCAAGCTCCCCTCCAAGTCACACACCATCCTGACTTGGAACTATATTGCCACTCCTTCACTTTTTCTGGGTCAACAGAACTGGGGTGTACCTGCCCCACATGGACTGCAGAAGCTGAAGAAGGCAGCTCACCACTACAGCATGGCTACCCGACCCGAACCCGATGGGACCCAATAACATGTGTTGGGTTCGGGCCAGGTCGGGTCGCTCTTCCGGGTCCGGCATACGGGCTCGGGTCGGGTCCGACACACTCTATCACCACTTCCGGTACGTGGCTCCAATGCTAATGCACATTTTGGACTTGAAAGGTTGTTTAGTTACAGTTTTTTAAATCTTGTGCAGATAAGCAACAAAGTGAAAAACGGAAGCTATGTTAATTGATGGTCGAGTTGGGTTGCGTCGGGTGTGGGGAGAAATGAAAGGACACGAGCCGGGTCGGGCTTGGGTCGGGTTTCATTTGCAGACCTGAGCCGGCCTTTACTCACCACCACTTTCTCCAGGACAATTAGGGATGGGCAATAAATACCGCCCTTGCCAGTGGAGCCCACATCCCAAGGAAACGAATAAAAAACTAGCAACAATAGTGAAGACTGAGGTCACCATGAGAAAAAGTCAAAATTACTGGATCAACATGTGCCTACTTGATACAACTGCCAAGCAGAAAACATTTCAAAGAACAGGAGCCAACATATTCAAACAAGTTAACAACCCAGCATTCATTTAATATGGGTGTTCATCGATCATGTTATACACAGGCCTAAGGTTTCTGCGTCAGGCTACCTGCATCAGATTTGCAGCAACACTAAAGGGTACCATCCATGTCTTATCAGCCCCAGGATGTCTCAATACTTCTGCTACCACAATGGTCAATTCAAATCAGTGCACATGGGAACACTTTTTTAAGTAAGATGTGTGAGGACACCATGGGCAGAATTTTCACTTTGGGGATGGGAAACAGGAGCCGGGACTGTTTCTGGGTCCCTCCCCCCCCACCACCATGGGGAACAGTAACTCATTGGGATTTTGACCGGGGGTCCCATTAATTGGCATGGAGACAGGGTGCCTGTCCAATCAAGGGCAGCAGGCTGGCTATCGAAACTGAAGGGCCAATCAGGGGCCTTCCAGCTTGAGAGGAGCAGCCGAATATAATACAAGGTAAGTAACTGAGAGGGTGCTTCAGCACGAAGATGCCCTCTCACGAATGTTTTTTAAAAATCAAATAAAAATAGAAAAAGCAGCCAAATCATCACTGTGTGTGTTGGGGGGGGGGGGGGTGGGGGGGGGGGGCGGGATTGGTGGGGGGAGGGGTGGTGACGGTCGGAACCCTCTACAGGTCGTCTTTGGCTGCACTCCAACCCAGGCAGGGAGGGAGGGACTGTAACCCACCTGGAGCACTGGCCCCAGCCTGCCGCTGGGTGTCGGCCTCCAGGCAGTTGCCCTCCAATGAACTGGGAAACTGGAGGAGAACTGGAAAATCCCAGTTGGCTTCCTTTAACTATCGTGTGGGTGGGCAGCCTTGCAGGACCCAGAACACGTTCCCTCCCCCCAAAATGGCTGGCACTGGGACTGATGTTGGGAAACCAGCACATCGGCCAGAGCTGGTACTTTCAGGTCCTGTAAACCTGTTTTCAACCTCAGCGGGCACCAAAAATCCTGCCCCATATCTGTAGAATTACACTGACTATTTGGTGTAGACATGCAAGTTTATGACACCCAGGTCTACCTCACTGCCACGTCTCTCAGTCCTTTCATTGTCTCTAAATGATCAGACTGCTTGTCTGACATCCAGTACTGGATTATAGAAAATTCCTCCAATTAAATATTGGGAATACTAAAACCACTGTCTCCAGACCCCTGCACAAACTCTATTTCCGATGAAGGGTCACTGACCCGAAACGTTAACTCTGCTTCTCTTTCCACAGATGCTGCCAGACCTGCTGAGTGGTTCCAGCATTTCTTGTTTTTATTTCTATTTCCTAGCTACTGACTCCATTTCTCTCCCTGGCAATTGCATGAGGTTGAGCCAGACTGTTTGCAATCTTGGTGTCATATTTCACCCCGAGGTAAACTTTTGAACACAAATCTGTAGTATCAGTAAGATAGTCTATTTCCACATCAGTAATATCGCCTGACTTCACCCCTATCTCAGCTCATCTGCTGCTGAAACCCTCATTCATGCCTTTGTTACCTCTAGACCTGACTATTTCAACGCACTCCTGGCTGATCTCCCACATTCTACCCTCCGTAAATTTGAGATCATCCAAAACTTTGCTGCCTATGTTCTTACTCACATCAAGTCCTGTTCAGCTATCACCCCTGTGCTCACTGACCTACATTGGCTCCTAGTTAACAGCACATGTTACTTAGTTTAGTGATACAGCACTGAAACAGGCCCTTCGGCCCACCGAGTCTGTGCCGACCATCAACCACCCATTTATACTAATCCTACACTAATCCCATATTCCTACCACATCCCCACCTGTCCCTATATTTCCCTACCACCTACCTATACTCGGGGCAATTTATAATGGCCAATTTACCTATCAACCTGAAAGTCTTTTGGCTTGTGGGAAGAAACCGGAGCACCCGGAGAAAACCCACGCAGACACAGGGAGAACTTGCAAACTCCACACAGGCAGTACCCAGAATTGAACCCGGGTCGCTGGAGCTGTGAGGCTGCAGTGCTAACCACTGCGCCACTGTGCCGCCCCACCTAAATTTTAAGTAACACCTCAATTTTAAAATTCTCATCCTGGTTTTCAAATACCTCCATGGCCTCACCACTCCCTATCTCTTTAATCTCCTCCAGCAATTCTCTAATTCTGGATTCGTTCCTCCTTTACAACACTTCTTAAAAGCTGCCTCTTAGTCATCAGTGGTTCAGTTGGCAGCACCTCAAGCGCTCTCATCTGAGTCAGAAAGTTGTAGGTTCGATATCACATGCAGAAACTTGAGCACAAAAGTCAAGGTTGGCACTCCCAATGCAGTACTGAGGAAGTGCTGCACAATTGTAATGTCCTTCATGCAGGTCGGTTTTTAAATGGAGGCCCTAACTTCTCTCTAAGATAAATGTAAAAAGATCCCATGGTGCTATTTTGAAGACAATAGGGGAGTTGTTGTGCTTATTGCAATACAATAGTGCTGACAGTTCAAAAGTACTTTTTGCTGCAAAGTGCTTTGGATGATTGTGCTCACGAAAGAAGCTATTTTTAGAATCTGCCCTTATATTTCTGTATGTGGCTGTTGCCACATTTTGAATGCCTCTGTGAAGCGCCTTGGGATTTTTTGTGATGGTAGATGTGCTATGTAAATATTTTTGTGGCTTGAGGAGCTTTGACTCAGAGTCATTGAACTGGAGTCCGAGCTGCAGACACTGCGACACATCAGGGAAGGGGAAAGTTACCTGGACATTTTGTACCAGGAGGTCATCACACCCCTTAGGATAGCTTCTTCTGATTAGGTCAGTGGTCAGGGACAGGAGAGTGTGGCTGCTGCTGAGGCAGGTAAGGGGACCCAGAGGGCAGGAGTGCAGGAGCCTCAGCCTTTCCGGTTGTCCAACAGGTTCTTTCAGCTTGTTTGGATGAGAGTGGGAGCTGCAGGGTGGATGAGCAAACTTTCCATGGCACCATGGTACAGGAAGCCATTCAAGTGGAGGGAGAAAAAAGGAAAGCTGTGGTAGTAGGGGACAGTATAGTGAGGCGGATTGACACTGTTGTCTGCAGCAAAGAGCGAGAGTCCAGAAGTCTGTGTTGCCTGTCCGGTGCCAGGGTTCAGGACATCTGCTCAGGGCTGGAGAGGAACTTACAGTGGGAGGGGGAGGATCCAGTCGTTGTAGTCCATGTAGGCCAACGACATAGGCAGGACAAGGAAAGAGGTTCTGCATAGTCAGTCTGAGGAACTAGGCACCAAATTAAGAAGCAGAACCTCAAAGGTAATAATCTCTGGGTTATTCACTGAGCCACGTGCAAATTGGAGTAGGCAAATAAGATTAGAGGAATGAATGCGTGATTCAAAGACTGGTGTGTTCGAAGTGGGTTCCGGTTTGTGGGGCACTGGCATCAGTACTGGGGAAAATGGGGCTGTACTGTTGGGACGGTCTACAACTGAACCGTGCTGGGGCTGGTGTTCTAGCGAGCTGCATAACTAGGGAAGTAGAGAAGGTTTTAAACTAAATAGTGGGGGCAAGGGATCCAATTTGAGAAGATGTGGTAAATCAAAGAATAGAGACAAGGCAAGAGAGAAAGATATTAATGTGGGAAATGATAAACAGACCATGACAGGAAGGGAGAGAGGGTACAAATCTAAGAGCAAATCAGCACTCAAGGCTAAATGTTACAAAAATAATAAAAGGACAAAATTAAAGGCTCTGTATCTGAATGCACATATCATTCGAAACAAAACAGATGAATTGATAGTATAAATAGAAATAAATAATTATGACCTGATAGCCATTACAGAGACATGGCTGCAGGATGATATAGGTTGGGACCTGAATATTGAATATGGCATTTAGGAAGGACAGGAAGCTAGGAAAAGGTGTTAATTAATGATGGTATTAGCACAATAGAGAGGGATGACCTAAGTTCAGAAAATCAGGATGTAGAAGCAGTTTGGGTAGAGATGAAAAATGATAAAGGAAAGAAGTCACTCATGTGAGTGGTGTACAGGCCCCCTAACAGTAACCATATGGTAGGGCGGGGTGTAAAGGAAGAAATAACGGCAGATGTCAGAAAGGTACCGCAATAATCATGGGGGATTTTATTCTACATATGGACTGGAAAAATCAGATGGGCAAAGGTAGCCTAGTGAGGAGTTCATAGAATTATTTTGGGATAGTTTCTTAGAACAGCATGTTCTGGAGCCAACCAGAGAGCAGGCTAGACTAGACCTGGTATCGTGCAACGAGATAGGATTAATTGATGAGCTCATAGTGAAGGCACCCCTTTGATGGAGAAAAGAATGGGTCCTAGACTAGTATTTTAAACTTAAATAAGGGCAATTATGAGGGCATGAAAGCAGAGCTAGCTAAAGTGAACTGGCAAATTTGGTTGAGAGATAGGTCAATAGAGATGCAATGGCAGACATTTAAGGAGATATTTCAGAATACACAGAAAGATACATTCCAACAAGAAAGAAAAATTCCAAGGGGAGGACCCACTATCCGTGGTTAACTAAAAAAGTTAAAGACAGTATCAAACTTAAACAGAAAGTATCTAATTGCGCAAAGATGGGTGGCTGGTCAGACGATTGCACAGAATATGAAAAAAACAGCAAAAAATGACTAAAAGATTGATGAGGTAAAAATTAGAAATGAGAGAAAGCTATTTATAAATATTAAAAACAAATAATAAGAGTTTTTATGTTTAGTTTAGTGATAGAGCACTGAAACAGGCCCTTCGGCCCACCGAGTCTGTGCCGACCATCAACCACCCATTTATACTAATCCTACACTAATTCCATATTCCTACCACATCCCCACCTGTCCCTATGTTTCCCTACCACCTACCTATACTAGGAGAAATTTTATAATGACCAATTAACCTATCAACCTGCAAGTCTTTTGGCACGTGGGAGGAAACCCACACAGACACAGGGAGAACTTGCAAACTCCACACAGGCAGTACCCAGAATTGAACCCGGGTCGCTGGAGCTGTGAGGCTGCGGTGCTAACCACTGCGCCACTGTGCCGCCCATAAATATAGCTATTTAAAAAAGAAAAGAGTTAACAAAGTGAGTGTTGATCCTATAGAAAGTGAGTCTGGAGAATTAATAATGGAAAATAAGGAGATGGCAGATGAATTGGACAGGTATTTTGCATCGGTCTGTCCAATAGAGGATACAAGTAACATCCCAGAAATAGCTGTAAATCTGGAAATGGAAGGGAGGGAAGAACTCAAGAAAATTACAATCAGTAGGGAAGTGGTACTGAGCAAATTGTTGGAGCTGTGGGCTGACAAGTCCCTGGGTCCTGATGGACTTCATCCTAGGGTCGTAAAAGAAGTGGCTAGTGAGATAGTTGATGCGTTGGTTTTAATTTTCCAAAATTCCCTGCGTTCAGGGAACGTTCCATTAGATTGGAAAATAGCGAATGTAACTCCTTTATTCAAAAATTTTTGGTACGTTGGAGTATCAAAGGATAGAGAGCAAAGGCGGGCAAGTGGAGTTAAAGTACAGATCAGCTATGATCAAATAGAATTGCAGAACAGGCATGAGGTGCTGCATAGGCTACTCCTGTTCCTATGTTACTAGTATGACATTGTGCTCTTTTCCCCCCACTAGCATTCCTCCGTTGTCTCCTAATATCCCTCCTCTACCTTTTGCCACTTATATCCCTCTTTTGCTCACTCCCTAATATTGGCCTCCACCTCAGCTCACTAACAGCTGCACTGCTGCACTTTCTACCATATTCCTTCCTACCGCTCATAATAGAGTGCACATTTATTCCATACATATAATTTTCTGAAGGTCATTCTGAATCAGGTGCTTCGAACTCTTCAGAGAGGACAACATGGAGTTGGAGGGAGGAGGAGGCAGTGGTGGCAGGGAATAGGGCCAAAAGAATTTCCTGGCACTATAGAAAGGTCAGGGTGGGGGTTGTGGTAGGTGGGAGCAGCAGAAAGGTCATACAAGCAGCTCAGAACAATGTGCCAGGAATTTTAAAAATGGGACTGCAAGTGAAACTTGGACAAAAACAAATAGCCAAGGAATGAGGAGTGTGCAAAGGCGCTAACTTGCCAATGGGGCCTAAATGGCCATAATTGAGGGCAGAACGATGCAGAAAACAGGATGAGGGTGGGATAACATTTTTGTAAAAACTGAGGAAAAATAAAGCTGGATTAAAAAACCTTTAAAAATAAACATAAAGGTACAAATAAAGTTAAGCTTAAACAGAAACCAATATGGTACTGAAGCTAGAAGACAAAGGTGAGACATTTTTGTTCCACAATGACCAGAGCATGGAACTGAAACCTTTAATAGGGAATTGGACAGTCACAGAAGGGTGAAGGGCCACCACTAATTTACAAAAACCAAAACTTTTAATGGAAACTTAACAATTTAAATTAAAATAACATTCCCAGGGGTAATGATACACTCTAGTTCTCAGGGTGCCCACCGATCAGGGAAAGCCTCAAGCGTACTGGTGGATACTGCGTACTCCTTCGTGGACATAGTCGTGGAAGAGAGGTAGGCAGTCGGGCCGAACAATTCCCTCGACCGCCTGCTGCCTGAACATGTTGATGGCCACCTTGGCCAGGCTCAGGAGCAATCCTACGAGGATGTCCTCTGATCTGCCTGCTCCCCTCTGCACCGAGTGGCCAAAGATCAGGAGCTTGGGACTGAAGTGCAGCCAGAACTTGAGAAGCAGCCCTCTCAGATATTCAAACAGGGACTGCAACTTTGCGCATTCAATATAAACATGGAACATGGGCTCCTCCAGGCCACAGAAATTACAGGAGGCCTGAGAGTCTGTGAATTGACTTAATAATCCTTTGCACGGGCCAGCTGCATGCAACCAGCACATATAGGCAGAACAGGTAATTACAAATGTAATGGGTACAATTTACAAGTACAATTGAAATTTCCAAAAGAAATGTCGACAGGTGACAGAACAAATATCACATCTTGAATCCATCTACACTCTGTCAGGCTGTGACTGGAGGGAAAGGCGATTCAAATGCTGACCAAAATTAAACAACAATTGAACTCAGTTCCTGTAGTAAGATCCTTCAACAGTCACTTGATAAACACTGGAAGACCAACATAAGAGTTTGATCTTCTTCCTCAGATGACCTGGAAAGTTTGCCAATTGCTGAGATAATGGCCCTGATATTTACTGGGGCATGATTTCTAAGCTGGAGGGGAGGAGTTCTGTTCGGAATGCGATGGAGTTTTAACTCTATGGCATGTGTTTTTTTTAGCAGGTTCCCAGGCTGGAGGCTGATTGGCCGGCTTGGCCTCTTGTAGGGTGAGGAATTCTGCAGAAGAGGCCGCAGCCCTGGCACAGGTAGGTTTTCTGCTGCTTCTGGTAGATGTTGTGCACAGGACAGGGAGGGTGCAAGGTCAGAGGCGGGAGTGATGGTTTTGGGGGTGGGGGGGTGGGGGGTGGTGGCATGGTATAGCACAGTGTTAGGGCGTGACAGTGGGGTCTTAGAAAGAGATCAGGAGCAGCGAGTGGGGGATCAGGGAGAGATAGGAGTGACAGATTGAGATCAGAGAATAATTGGAGCGAGAGATAGGGGGTCGGAGACAGTTTGGAGGGAGACGGGGAGTTGGGGCAGAGACAATAATTGGGAGGGAATTCGTATTCATACAGCAGTCGGTGATTGCGTGGGCTGTTGGTTGATGATCACAGCTGTGGGAGTCTGATCACTGGTGAGGTTTGTTTGGGGAGTTGGGGGGAAGCACTCCTGCTCCCCTTAGCCTACAAGCAGTGCTGGTAAAACATTTGCCTGTTCCATGCAGCAGCCCTTGCCTCCCTTTAACATGGGAACCTTGCTGGCTGATATTAAGCCTGAAACACAGATAAAATCTCAGGATCGCATTCTCATTACAATAGATAAATGAGCGCTCCACCTCCTGAAGCTGGGTTGGTTGCCCACCAGCCCCCTCTCCACCCGTCCCACCTCCCTTAAAACAGTAAGTGGAGAGATTCAAGTCGGTTTGGTTGGGGGGTTCAGACTTTTTACATTTTAGCATCCCATTTGAGCCAAAAAAAACAACTGTTCTTGGGGGTTAAAATTGCCCCCAAAGATGTAGAAGATCTCTGCAGTCAGAAAGCTAGAGGGGATGAACAAAATCTCTTACACTCTGTCAGCTCTTTATCTTTCACCTAGTAGCTCCAAGACCAGGCATTTTCCACAGATTCCGTTATTCCAGCTGGAAGCTGACAGTGAATCTTGCAACAAAATTGTTTATATTACTCACCGTCTATTCAGCTCAATGCACAAACATGCCTGCTCATTAACAATCACATAGCACTCTCCATTTTGAGTTTGATAAGGGCATTCATACCATAGTTTAAATCTATAGGCACTGTTCCAATACCTCACATGATCATGTAATTCTACAATTCAGTTAAATGACAGAAATTACGGATAATTTTGTGGGTAAGCTATAGTTATGGTGTTGCCTTGTTCAGACCACATCTGTATTATAGCATGGAATTCTGATCACCTACTTTTAGGAAATATCTTTTTGCCCTTGGAAGGATACAAAAGCAAGCATTGAATATGATTCCCGGTATCAGGAATTTCTCTTTAAAGGAAACCTTAAGACAGTTGACCTGAAGTAAGGTGATTGAAATTTTTATGGTTAGGAGGAGATATCATAAAAATGTTACCTTTGTTGTGTTCTCACAATCCCCTCTGAGCTTCCCCTTTGAGCCCTCAGCAAAGGCCTTAGCTTCACACCCTCCACCTCTCTACTCCCTCCCCCACTACAGTCCCACTTTAGTGAATATCGAGCTTGGCACAATGCTGAGCGCTTTTCATTGCTTTCACCTGATCGCCCAGTTCCATGGCCAGGACTCTTCACCCCAGTTCCCCGCAGACTCTTTCTCCATCTTCAGAATTCTCATTCCATCTGGACCTCTCACTCTGGCGTCACCCTTTCTAGATATTTTCATTGAGAACTGTCGATGTGACATCAGCAGTCTCCATTTTTCTTTTCCCTTCACTCACTCTAATCTACCTCCTTTTAGAGTCATAGAGTTATACAGCACAAAAACAGGCCCTTCAGCCCATTGTGTCAGTGCATCAAGCACCTAACTATTCTAATCCCATTTTCCAGCACTTGGCCCGTAGCCTTGTATGCTATGACATTTCAAGTGCTCATCTAAATACTTCTTTTAAACTTGCAGTATTCCATCCTCTCAGGTCTGACCCTGACATTGTCATTAAATATGCTGTTATTGTTTGGTGAATGGACCTTTACCTTGTGGATGCTGAATGCCAACTCTTCAACACCTCCTCCTACCTCCCCCGGACCATGACCTCACAACCATTGTTGCTCAGACCGTCACTAACCTCATCTCCTCAGGAGATCTTCCTTCCACGGCTTCAAACCTCACAGTCCCTCAGCCTTGCATAGACCGCTCTACCTTTTTCCCATGATCCACAAGCAGGACCATCCAGGTAGACACATTGCTTCAGTCTGTTCTTTCCCCACAGAACTGATTTTTTCTGATCTCGACTATTTTTTCTCCTCTAGTGCTGCCTTTTCCCACCTATATCCACAAATCCTCTGATGCCCTATGCCACTTTAACAGTTTCCAGTTTCCTGGCTGTAACCGTTACCATCTCACCATGGACATCCAATCCCTCTACACCTCTGTCCCCCACCAGAATGGTCTGAGGACTCTCTGCTTCTTTCTTGAACAGTGGCCCAACCAGTCTCCATCCATCACCACCTTCCTCCATGTGGCTGAGCTTGTTCTCACTTTGAACAACTTCACTCACTTTCTCCAAATAAAAGGTGTTGCTATGGGAACCCACATAGGTCCTGGCTATGCCTGCCTTTTTGTGGGATATGTGGAACATTCTATGTTCCAGTCCTACTCACTCACATCTTTTTCTGGTACATCGATAACTGTAATAATGCTGTTTCCTGCTCTCACATTGAACTGCAAACTTTCATCAACTTTGCTTCCAATTTCCACCCTTACCTTGCCTTCCCATGATCCATCTCCGACTCTTCCTCGACTTCCCTATTTCCATATCTGGGGATAGGTTGCCAGCCAATATCTGATTAAGCCCACTCACTCCCACAGCTGCCGTGATTACATTTCTTCTACTCCATTTCCTGTATCGTCTTTATTTCATTCTCCCAGTTTCTCCGTCTACGTCACATCTGCTCTGACGATGCCATGTTCCATACCAGTTCTTCTACTATGCCTTCCTTTTCCTCAACCGATGATTCCCTTACACTGTGGTTAACAAGACCCTGGACAGTATCCATTCCATTCCATTTCACACACTTCTGCTCTAACCCCTTCTGTTAAAGGATGAAACTAGAGCCAATCTTTACTCAGTTTTACATTTATTCACAGAGTGAAAGATTACAAATTGGTAGCTCCTAACTCAAACACAGTTTCTATAAGTATTTCTGTATATGTGCTCAGGTAAGACCCCAATTAATACCCTCCACCTGCATATAATTAAACACAATTGTTATACAATTAACCATCCCTCCCAGAACCAACAACTGCTACATTCAACAAATCATTGTCCAATATTTCTGATACAGATTCAGGTTTTGGGCAAGAGATGTGGGAAGTATGTGAGGAAGAACTTTTTTTACGCAGCGAGTGGCAGTGACCTGGAACTCGCTGCCTACGAGGGTGGTGGAAACAAAGATGATCAATGATTTCAAAAGGAAATTGGATGGTCATTTGAAGGAAATAAACTTGCAGGGCTACAGGGATAGAGTGGAGAAATGGGACTGACTGGATTTCTCTACAGAAAGCCTGCATGTACTTGATTGGCCAAATGGCCTCCTTCTGTGCTGGCCCTTAGGCTGGAATTTTACCAGGGCTTTGAGGATGGGCTGAGAGGCAGGTGGAGTGGTAAAATGACACGGGAAGGGAGGGAAGCCCAATGTCTTCCCACCTCCAGGTGACAATAGCAGAGGCGGGAATGGCAACAGCTCAGTCGCCTGCCAACCGGAGACAGGAGAGCAATTAATACCAATTAACAGGCCAGTTGACGGCCATTTTATGACCCCATCAGCATTTTAGCATTGGCAGGATGGCTCCACCCCACTGTCTGGTGCTGCTAGATATATCAAGACAACCTCTTAGTGGTTTCCTGGTGGCGGGCCTTCATTTTTGATGTTCCATAGACCATAGAGGTGCCCACTGTTGGCACTGGCCTCCCCTGTTCATAGATCATAGAAATCATAGGAAGTTTAAGGCACAGAAAGAGGCCACTTGGCCCATTGTGTCTGTGCCAGCCAAAAAATGATCCACCCATTCCAATCCCACCTTCCAGCATTTGGTCCGTAGCCCTGCAGATTACAGCACTTAAGGTGCATATCCAGACTTCTTTCCATTGATTCGCGCTGACCTGCAAACCCTCGCCAAGGCCATGCGATCCACGCAGCAGTGGCAAGGCAGGAGAGGGACGAAGAGCATGGAGACTGTCCCTGTCCCTGGTCTTTCCCAGGAGAGCAGAGAGGTTCAAACGAGCCTTGAACTGGAGGAGGTGAGCCTGCATGCCATATCTGGAGTTCCCCCTCAAGGTGATTCCAATGTGGACACCTGCCCCTCGGCCCCTCTGCCGGTGAGTCAAGCTCCAACAGCAACGACGTATGAGGAGAGTTCTGAGCTGACGCAGGACTCCCACAGTCAACCGGGGCTCTCCAGGCCTCGTGTGCACAGATGACGACCGCCGAAGTCATCCACAGCCAAAGGGCATTCTGATCAGCAGCCTTCCTCCAGTCAGGCTGCTAGCACAAAGGTGGCACCATGAAGGAGCACCCACAGACCTTTCAAAAAAACACTGACACAAATGGGTCTGCACAGGTGACACTGCGCTGTAAAAGGTTAAATCACTAAATGTTCTTCACAAACTTGTGTGCCCTTTTTACTGTGTGAACGTCGTGTGCCAGCATGTACCGATCATGTCTCCTCCCATTACATCATTGGCCTTTCAGAACTGCCAATGTCTGGAAAAACATCATTACCATGCCAGCATTACTCATGTGCGTCTCCACGGATACAGCAACATGGACATTGGCTCAGTCTGCTGCTGCAAGTAATGGTGGAGACAAAGATATTGCAGATGCGGACTGCTGCACAATAGGTGAATGAGGGTGCTGTGTGGCTTGCAGAGCACATGGTGGACTTTATGGCGTGGAGAACTATTGATCCAAAAGGCATTGTTGTGCATCCTTTGCTCGCTGCTCGACCTACATGCTCCTCCTGGATGCTCTCCGTTCTCTCATGCACCTTTCCTGCTTCAAGCTCTCTGCGTCCTCATCGTCCGAGGAGGAGTCCTGCTCACGTCTCACCTCATCCTGCAAGGCCTGCCCCCTATTTAGTGTGTAGTTGTACAGAGCACAGCAAACAGCAACTATACGAGCTGCCCTTTCCAGTTCATACTGCAAGGCACCAGCCAATCTATCCAGGCAGCAGAAGCACATTTTCAGCATGACTATTGCCTGCTCGATGGTAGCTCTTGTCGCACCATAGCAGGCATTGTATCTCTCCTCTCATCACTGGTGGGGTTTCTCACCAGCGTTGGGAGCCCTGTCTGCAAGGGGTAGCCCTTGTCTCCAAGAAGCCATCCCTCAATGTGAGCCAGTTCAGTGAACAGCAGCGGCACCTGGGACTGGTGCTGGATGAAGGCATCATGGCAGCTGCCTGGAAAGTGGGCACAGATTTGCATAAAGCACTTACAGTGATCAGATACAAGCTGCGCATTCAGCAAGTGGAAGTCTTTTCAGTTGGGGTATGCAGCTGGTCACCCAATGGGAGGGTTGATGGCTGCATGGGTGCAGTTCATGACTCCTTACACTTGTGGGAATCCCGTGATGGGGCCAAATCCGATGGCCATCTGGGCCTGGCTGTCAGGGTCCATCCTGAAACAGACATAGCCACCTGCCCTCTGGTACAGGGCATCGGTGACCTCCCTGATGCAGCGGTGCACTGCTGACTGTGTCACCCTACTTAGGTCACCGGTGGGTCCCTGAAATGATGCAGAGGCATAGAAGTTAAGAGCCGCTGTCACTTTGAGGGCCACAGGCTTGGAAAGTCCACCAATGTCCATCAGCTGCAGGCCATCGTTTAGCAGGTGCACAGAGATGTGTCCCCATCTCTCTCGACACCGCCTCTGACACTGACGCTCAGACATTTGCAGGTATGTCATGTGGGACGTGTAGATGTGGGGCGTCCTATAGTGGCGAGTCTGCCTTGGGGGCTGCTACTGCTCATGACCAAGGGCTTCAACGTGGACTGCACCTGCCTCTTGGTTGTGCCTGTGGTGCATATGGCTCCTCACGACAAGCAGCTCAATAAATACAGGGTGTACCATCCCCATCTCCAAGTTGCAATTAAATTCAGTTCCTTCACTACTTCAAAGGCAGCGAACAGGGAAAAGAAAGAAAGCAAAATACTGCGGATGCTGGAAATCTGTAATAAAAAGAAACGCTGGAAATACTCAGCAGGTCTGGCAGCCTCTGTGGAGAGAGAAGCAGAGTTAACATTTCAGGTCAGTGACCCTTCTTCAGAACTGGCAGATATAAGAAATGTAAAAGATTTTAAACAGATAAAGCAGGGGTGGGCAAGATATAGCAAAAGAGGTGTCGATAGGACAAAGGCACAGAATAGCTGACCAGAAGGTCATGCAGCAAAGGCAAACAATATGTTAATGGTGTGCTGAAAGACAATGCATTAGTACAGATTAGTACAGATAGTTAATGGACTGAAAACTGAACAGCCATAAGCACAAACATGAAAAAAAACACAGTGGGTAGGCACAGTAGAAACAAACTGAAGAAACTAAAATAAAATAAATACAAAAAAGAAAAAAGATAAAAGAACGAAAAATAAAAGTAAAATGGGGGGCCCGTCATGCTCTGAAATTATTGAACTCAATGTTCAGTCCGGCAGGCTGTAGTGTGCCTAATCGGTAAATGAGATGCTGTTCCTCGAGCTTGCGTTGATGTTCACTGGAAAACTGCTGCAATCCCTGGACAGAGATGTGAGCGTGAGAGCAGGGAGCAGTGTTGAAATGGCAAGCAACTGGAAGCTCGGGGTCCTGCTTGCGGACCGAGCGGAGGTGTTCCACAAAGCGGCCACCCAGTCTGTGTTTGGTCTGCCCAGTGTAGAGGAGATCACATTGTGAGCAGCGAATACAGTATACTACATTGAAAGAAGTACAAGTAAATCCTGAAAGGAGTGATTGGGGCCTGGGATAGTGAGCAGAGAGGAGGTAAACGGGCAGGTATTGCACCTCCTGCGATTGCAGGGGAAGGTGCCGTGGGAAGGGGACGAGATGGTGGGGGTAATGGAGGAGTGGACCAGGGTGTCACGGAGGGAACGATCCCGTTGAAATGCTGACGGGGAAGAGAGAGGAAATGTCTTTGGTAGTGGCATCATGCTGGAGGTGGCAGAAATGGCAGAGGATGATCTTTTGGATATGGAGGCTGATGGGGTGGAAATTGAGGACAAGGGGAACCCTGTTGCAGTTCTGGGAGGGAGGGGAAGGGGTGAGGGTAGAGGTGCGGGAAATGGGCCGGACACATTTGAGGGCCCAGTCAACCACAGTGGTTGAGGAAAAAGGAAGACATATCAGAAGCGCTGTCATGGAAGGTAGCATCATCAGAGCAGATGCGTCAGAGACGGATAAACTGGGAGAATGGAATGGAGTCCTTACAAGAGGCAGGGTGTGAAGAAGTATAGTAGAGGTAGCTGTGGGAGTTGATGGGCTTATAATGAATATTAGTAGACAGCCTATCTCTAGAGATGGAGACAGATAAGTTGAGGAAGGGGAGGGAAGTGTCGGAAATGGACCATGTAAAGGTGAGAGAAGGGTAGAAATTGGAAGCAAAGTTGATTAAGTTTTCCAGTTCGGGGCGGGAGCAGGAAACGGCACTGATACAATCATCAATGTACTAGAAAAAAAGTTGGGGGAGGAGGCCTGAGTAGGACTGGAACAAAGAATGTTCGACATATCCCACAAAAAGACAGGCATAACTAGGATCCATGAGGGTACCCATAGCAACACCTTTGACTTGAAGGAAGTAAGTGGAGTTGAAGGAGAAGTTGTTCAATGTGAGAACAAGTTCAGCAAGGCGGAGGAGGGTGGTGGTGGATGGGGATTGGTTGGGCCTCTGTTCAAGGAAGAAGCAGAGAGCACTCAAACTGTCCTGGTGGGGGAATGAGGTGTAGAGAGATTGGACGTCCATAGTGAAGAGGAGGCGGTTGGGGCCAGGAAACTGGAAATTGTCAAAATGACATAGGGCGTCAGAAGAGTCACGGATGTAGGTGGGAAAAGACTGGACCAGTGGAGAAAAGATAGAGTCAAGATAGGAAGAAATAAGTTCAGTGGGACAGGAGCAGGCTGACACAATGGGTCTGCCGGGACAGTCCTGTTTGTGGATTTTGGGAAGGAGGTAGAAGCGGGCTGTCCGGGGTTGTGGGACTATGAGGTTGGGAGCTATAGAGGGAAGACCTCCAGAGGAGATGAGGTCAGTGACAGTCCTGTGGACAGTAGCTTGATGTTTGGTGGTGGGGTCATGGTCCAGGTGGAAGTAGGAAGAAGGTCTGAGAGTTGGCGCTGAGCCTCTAAAAGGTAGAGGTCGGTCCAACAGACAACAACAGCACCACCACTGTCTGCAGGTTTATTTAGGTAGAGGATCTGGATCGGCGCAGGCTTGGAGGGCCGAAGGGCCTGTTCCTGTGCTGTAATTTTCTTTGTTCTTTGTTCTTTGACAATGTCGGGGTTAGACCTGAGAGCACGAAGTGCGCCAAGTTTAGATGGGGACAGGTTAGAGTGAGTGAGGGGGGCAGAGAAATTGAGATGGCCAATGTCTCACCGATAGTTTTCATTGAAAAGATCAAGAGTGGGTAAGAGGCCAGAGGGAAGGGTCCAGGTAGAGGGAGAATGCTGGAGGCGGGTGAATGGGTCTGCTGATCAGGGGGAGGACTCATGGTCAAAGAAGTGAGCCCGGAGGTGGAGGCGACGGAAGAAGAGCTCAACGTCATGCCGAGCACGAAATTCATTGAGGTGGGGGCGTAAGGAGATAAAACTGAGATGTTGACTGGTACATCAGGTGCTTTCATGCATCAACTATGTGACATGGCATGGCATTGCCCGTCTTAGCTTTCATTAAGAGTGGCACAGCTTGACCACATTCAGATTGTAGCAATTGCATCAATTGGCCCACCAGTGACATTGCCTTTAATCGCCTACCATTTGTGGTCCCCACCCCACACAAAGGGTTTACTGGAGTGCCATTGTTCCTTCACTCCCAGAAACATTCAAGTGCGCAGAGTGCCCCACTTTACGGAGAGAGGGTATCTCCCTTCATCCCTGCAGAGTTATGCCCCTGGTAATACCGTCCCCCTTCCCATCTCCCTTCATGCCTACAGAGTTGTGCCCCAAGTAATACCGTCCCCCTCCCATCTCCCTTCATGCTTGCACATTTGTGCCCCAAGTAATACCATCCCCCTCCCATCTCCCTTCATGCTTGCACATTTGTGCCCCAAGTAATACCGTCCCCCTCCCATCTCCCTTCATGCTTGCACATTTGTGCCCCAAGTAATACCATCCCCCTCCCACCTCTGTACACATGCATGCAGAGTTGAGACCCGTCCTGCAACTCTAACCTTCACAGGCTCTGAACACTACAACTTCTGTCCCACTGGCTTTTATCAGTCAGGAACAGGAAGGCACAAGAGAGACGCCCGTTCACCGTGTTTCCGCAGTGGCAGCGGGTTGCATAATGCGGCAAGTTAAGTAGTGCTTTTATATTCAAATATGGCTCCTGTTGCCAAATGGCATGGAGGCCGCCACAAGGCCTTGCCACCGCCGGCCATATGGGGCTGGGCCTTTCCGGCATCAGGAAGCGTGGCGGATCTCTCCCGGAGTCATTTTCTGGTTCCCGCCCCCCCCCCCCCACCGCCATGACCCCCAACATCGAGCGGTCAATAAAATTCAGCCCACTATTTCAAGGAAGAGCAGAGGAGTTATTCCCGGTGTCCTAGCCAAAATTTATCTCTCAATCAACATCACAAACACAGATTGTGTGGTCATCATCACAGTGCTGTTTATGGGAGCTTTGCTGTGTGCATATTGGCTGCCACATATCCTTTGGTACAACGGTGCAAAAGTACTTCATTGGTTGTAAAGCGCTATCTTAAGGTCCTGAAAGGTGCTATATAAATGCAAGTCTTTCTTTGTCATGCTCTCTCTGAGTTCATTTTGTTCATGAGAACCACCTCCTCCTGCCTCAAACCTATCCCCACAAAACTTCCTCAATGTAGAGCAGACTGCATTGTGAGCAGTGATTACAGTATACTAAATTGAGACAAGTACACGTAAATCGCTGTTTCATCCAGTGAGACCATTGATATTGGGGAAACAAAATGCAGACTGGGTGACCACTTTGCGGAACACATCCATTCAGTCAGCAAGCATGACCCTGAGCTTCTGGCGGCCTACCATTTTCATTCGCCACCTTGCTCTCACGCTGGCATCACAGACCTCGGCCTCCTGCAGCGTTCCAATAAAGCTCAACGCAAGATCAAGGAACAGCAACTCAGTTTTTGATGAGGCACTTTACAGCTTCGTAGACTCAACATTAAGTTCAACAATTTCCGACTGTAATCTTTGATCCCCATTTTGTTTCCTTTTTTTATGTTTCGGTCTTAATCTTATTTTCTCTTGTTTTGCTTTGAGGCAGCAGCTATTCATTATTCTTTTATTCACACCTCCTCTGGACATATCTTATGTCTCTTTACTTGTTCCATTATTACTCCCTTTGGCTCTGTCCCACTAACTCTATTGTCATTTAATCTGTCCCGTTTTCTGCCCTATCACAG
Source organism: Heterodontus francisci (assembly GCF_036365525.1). Lineage (NCBI taxonomy): Eukaryota > Metazoa > Chordata > Chondrichthyes > Heterodontiformes > Heterodontidae > Heterodontus > Heterodontus francisci. The sequence goes on from NC_090375.1 coordinate 47,573,145, forward strand.
ACTTTTCCTTTTGTTCTTTTTCCACTCTCCCCCTTTTGATCACTTTAAACCTATTACATTTTTTAACTTTTCCCAGTTCTGATGAAGGGTCATCGACCTGAAACGTTAACTCTGTTTCTCTCGCCAGCATTTTCTGTTTTTATTTCAGTGTAGGTCAATATTAGATGAATGGGACTTCGTGCAGAACAGGGTATAGGTTGACGTGTTTTGGACATGTGAGAGTTGGTGGAGGGTGAAAGGGCATTGGAATAATCGAGGCTAGAGGTGACAAAGAATGGATAAGGATTTCAGTGGCAGAGGGACGGCATTGTTGCACACGTGCTGAAAGGTGGTGTTGGTGATGGTTAGGATATGGAGATTAAAACTCAGCTCTTTATCAAATAGAATGCCAAGGATCCACACAATTTGTTTTGGTCTGAGGGAGTGGCTGGGAAAGGCACTGAAACCAGTGCTTGGAGAAGCTTGTATCAATAAGGGACAGCCAGCACGGACTCGTTAAAGGCAAATTATGTGTGACTAACCTGATTGAGTTCTTTGGTGAAATAACAATGACATAAATGGATTTGGAGATAGTGTGGGAAAAAGACATTGAAGTGGATGATCAGCCATGATTGTGTTGAATGGTGGAGCAAGCTCGATGGGCTGAATGGCTTACTCCTGCTCATATGTTCCTATGTCCCTAACAGTGAGGGTTGATGAAGGTAGTGCAAGGGAATGTTAAAGGAAATTTCCAAACCTCAAAAGTAGAATGAGGGAGTTCTGATTTAAGATCCACAAACCGTGATCAAGAGTTTGCTGTCTCTAGATTCTTAAATCAGGGTCTTAACACCACGGACAGGAAACATTCCTTCCGTACTTACAAATCTAAAATATACATTAAAAACTAACATATAAGTACAGGATTCTGTTAACAACAAGACCGCGTTTTTGTGTGCCAGCTGAAGTGATTTATGACTTTAACCCCTTACAGGGACTAAACCAAATCAGTATGAATTCTCTTTAATCAAGTTCAAACCAGAAAAATTCTCAGACACTTATTTGGGTCCAAAGAAATGTACCAGCTTTCCCTCAAAGAAAGAAAACCAACAGAAAATCTTACCATCTTTTGGATAGCCTATTTTTAATAATTATGGCTAAGTCATAAATATGCATAAATATAAGTCTGGGAACTCTCTTCAATATGTATCTCTCCACTTAAAGAGACACAGAAAGGGGGTTCTTTGTAGTTGTATATAGAATGCTACGAGATGATTTATTAACTTTTATAAATCTATTAAAGAATTTAATATTCAATACACTTCTAAGTGGATAAAAATATCACAATATCAAATATTACTAAAAGCTGTAACACATAATTTTATTTCTAACTCAGGCTGGAATTTTACACCACCCCAACGAGCTGGATGGTAGCGGGGGGAGGGGTGGTTGTAAAATTGAGTGGGAGGCTCCAGGAGGCCCTTCCGACCCGCTCCCGCCTCCACCCCACTTTACATGGGCCGGGGCGATGGGGGTGGCGGGGGGGTGGGGTGGGGAACACAAGAAACGGGTTGCCCGTCCCAGGTCAATCAATCGCCCACCTCCACGGGGATTTTACCCATGGCAAGCAGGCCTGATTGAGGGCCACCCCTGCTTTCCCAATCACCCCCAGGACCCGAGACGCACCCCCCCCCTTTCCCCCAAATGACCAACTTTGCCACGCCAGGGCGCGACCAATAACCACAGTGAGACAACCCTAACTTACCTGCAGTCCTGCTCCATGTCCCCAGCTGGGCTGCAGTCCCAGCAGTGGCCACTGTTCCTGGTGGCACTGCTAGGACTAAGAGTTGCGGATTGGAAGTCCCACCTCGGAACAATTAAAGCCTGGGGACCCGTAAAATGTAGGACAGATCCCCGGGCTAGGCAGAAGCGTGTTTACTACCGACTTTTACGTTGGTGGCCAGCTCCCATACGCCCGACGTAAACTCCAGCCCATAGAATCCAAAGGTTTAACCTTGCTAATGTTACAGCAATAATATCTTAGCATATTCAGAATGGCCATCAAAATTTAAAGTAAACTTTTTACCTTAAATTCCCCTTAGTTGAGAAGCATTGTTTGAGGATTCAACACTTCTAATCTTTGCTTCAAAAGTCTCTCTTATCTATACTGTTTCTGAAGTGTCATCTGACTTTTAGCATATAGATGTGACCTTCCTGTGTGTGTTTATCTTCCTTTTAAAATCCATACCTTTAATTACCATCTCCACTTAATGTTTTACTGGAATTCCTTTGCTTTTGAAGTTGTGAGCATTTATCTAGTCAAAATGTTTATAATTGTGTTTACTTAACCTCTTTTTCCTGTTAGTCCATTCCGTTTATTGTTTCATTATCTATTATTGCCCTTTTCATGGCACCCCAAAACAACCTCCGGAGCCGATCTGTCTGCACAAACCAATTAAGTGTATTGCTACCTCTTACTGACAGGCTATTTCAATGTGTGTGTTTATCTTCCAAGCCCCTCACAACAGGGACACAAATGGAATTCCCAACTTGTTTCTGGTTCATAACAGGGGCCTTGAATTTTTTTAACTCTACCTTCTTAAAGGGGAATGTCAGTGAGTTTTGAAAACTTGACCATTTATTGGGGTTGTATATTAGCATGGCTAGAGAATTGGTTAATGGACAGGAAGCTAGAAGTGAGCATACACTGGGCATTTTCAAGTTGGCAGGCAGTGAATAATGGCGTGCCACAATGTTCAGTGCTGGGGTCTCAGCTATTTGCAATCTATATCAATGACTTAGATTAAAAGACAGAAAGTAATGTATCTAAGTTTGATGATGATACAAAGGTAGGTGGAAAGGTAAGTTGTGGGGAGGACACAGAGAGGCTGCAAAGGGATATAGACAGGTTAAGTGAGTGGGCAACAAGTTGGCAGATGGAGTATAATGTAGAGAAGTGTGAAGTTATTCACTTGGTCGCAAGAATAGAAAGGCAAAACATTTTTAAACAGGTGTGAAACTTGTAAGTGTTGCTGTTCAACGAAGTCTTGGGTGTGCTTGTACAAGGAAGGCAAAGGTTAGCATGCAGGTACAGCAAGCAATTAGGAAGGCAAATGGCATGTTGGTCTTTTTATAGAATTTTCTGTTTGTGGGACAATGCTGTGTGCAAATTGGCTTCTGCAATGACCTACAATATAACAATGACTGCACATTTTTTATTCATTCATGGGATGAGGGCAAAGCCAGCATTTGGTCCCCATCCCTAATTGTCCTTGAGATGCTTTGGTGAGGAACCTTCTTCAACCACTGCTGGCCTTGTGGTGAAGGTACTTCCATAGTGCTGATCGAGAGGGAATTCCAGGATTTTGACCCAACGCCAATGAAAAAACAGCGATATATTTAGAAGTCAGGATGGTGTGTGATTGCAGCTGAACTTGGAGTAGGTGGTGTTCCCGCACATCTGCTCCCCCTGTCCTTCTAGATGGTATAGGTTATAGGTTTTGGAGGTGCTGCCAAAAAAGCCATGGCAAGCTTCTGCAGTGCACCTTGTAGATGAAAGAAAAAGAAAGACCTGCATTTATATAATATGTTTCATGACCTCAGACATACCTAGAATGTCTTTACAGCCAATTAAGTACTTTTGAAGTTCAATCACTGTCGTAATGGCACACATTGCAGCACAGGGAGTGAATTCTTAATGTTTTAGATGGGGTGCCAATCAAGTGGGCTGCTTCGTCCTGCTTGGGGCTGAGCTTTGAGTGTAGTTGGAACTGCACTTATCCAGGGAAGTAGACTGTATTCCATCACATTTCTGGCTTGTGCCTTGGAAATGGTGGAAAGACTTTGGGGTGTCAGGGACTGGCTACTCACTATAGAATACCCAACCTCTGACCTGCTTTTGTAGCCACAGTATTTATGTGGCAGATCCAGTTAGGTTTCTGGTCAATGGTCGCCTTAGGATGTTGATGGTGGGGATTAGGCAATGGTAATGTGTCAAGAAAACACTATATTTCAAATGAGAAATATTAATTCACTGGTTAGAAAGTTACATTAGACTTTGAATGGAGAAAATCCTACAGTTGACTTTTTAAAAAGTTGTCAGCCATGATGGCCACAGCAATTTGCATCTGAAACACCTTTGCACATTCCAAGGTCCAAATCTGAGAAGCCCTGAACCCAGAACAATGGCTTGCTCTAAGTAATTGAATTACCTAGCATTACCTAGGATTGCTTCATTAGCAGGACAGTCAAAGCAATCCTGATACATTGACTTTGAAAGAGCAAACCCCTCTGAGTGTAAATACTGGCATCCTGGGGCCTGTGCAGCTAATTCTGAACCTTGTATCTCATGAGAAGGTTCCAGAGAAGACCCTGAGGTAACCATGTGACTATCTCCACAGGCTGTGTAAAACTAGGAGTTTTGTTACACACAAAAAGACAAGGAGAAACTGAGCGTGCAGCAGCAGCAGAGAAGGCTGTGTGCCTACCTTTCCCTCTTTCTCTGCAGAAAACATAAAGTTTGAAACCTGTCTGCAACTATGGACCCTCCAAGCTGACTGACTGCTACAGCCAGACACCAGGGGAAGAGAGCCACCCACACTTCTGCCTCCAAGAAAACCCTGAGCAAAGCAGGCCAGCCAAAAAGTGCACTTCGACCAGCCAGGACTTCAAGAATACAACTCCAGCTGGAAGACCACTGAATCATCCAACCTCAGACTGTGTATCTAAATTTTATTTATTCTGGACTTTAATCCAACCAAAAAAACCTCCTTTCCACTGAATAATCTATTTGTTGTGCCAGATCCTCATGTGAATGTGTGCATGAATGTATAGCGTATTTTTTATTATTTTGGATTGGGTCTAGCTTGTTGAGTATAATAAACTTACCACTTTCTTGTTTAAACTCAAGAAAACCTGTCCAATTGGTTCTTTCACAATCACGTTAAAGGTAAAAGTTAAACACTCACTGAGGTGGTAAGCACAGCCACTGTTTAATGCGGGTAAATCCTGTTGCGGTCAAATAAGAGGAAGGGCAAAAGGGGCGATTGTGACCCCCTCCTCATCTTGACTGGAACAAATGTCATTAGAAGTCAACAGGAGATGGTTAGGCTCACTCTTGTTGGATATGGTCATTGCCTGATACTTGTGTTGCATGGATGTTACTTACCACTTATCAGCCTAAGGCTGGTGTCCAGGTCTTGCTGATGGAATATAGGCATGATAGGCTGAATTAGGTAGAATTTAGATATAGTTAATATATATCACCTTTTAGAATCAAAGATTGAATAAATGGTCAGTTTTCAAGATTCACTGACATTCCCCTTTAAGAAGGCAGAGTTTAAAAATTTCAAGGGTTTTCCAGGTCCCTGTTACAATAGTATATGAATCAGAAACAACTTTTAAGTTCGAAAGTCCATTTCAGCATCTCTGCTGCCAGGGACTTGGAGGATAAACACACACATTGAAATATCCTGTGTGACATCAGTAAAAGGTAGCCATAAATTTAATTAATTCATGGTGTTGGTAAATGCAGGCAGATTCAGCCTACTATAAAACACAATTATAGATAATAAAACGATAAAATGGAACAGCACTTACAGGAACAAGAGCTCAAGTAAACATAATTATAAATATTCTGACCAGATAAATGTATTGCGTATTATTTACAATTTATATAGATGATTTGGAGTCGGGGACCACGTGTAGGGTGTCAAAGTTTGCAGATGACACTATGATGAGTGGCAGAGCAAAGTGTGCAGATGACTGTGAAACGTTGCAGAGGAACATTGATACATTGAGTGAGTGGGCAAAGGTCTGGCAGTTGGAATACAATGTTAATAAATGTGAAGTCATTCATTTCGGGAGGAGTAACAGTAAAAAGGATTATTACTTGAATGGTAAAAAGTTGCAGCATGCTGCTATGCAGAGGGACCAAGGTGTCCTTGTGCATGAATCGCAGAAGGTTGGTCTGCAGGTACAGCAAGTAATTAGGAAGGCAAATGGAATTTTGTCCTTCATTGCTAAAGGGATTGAGTTTAAAAGCAGAGAGGTTATGTTGCAGCTGCAAAAGGCCGCACCTGGAGTACTGTGTGCAGTTTTGGTCTCCTTACTTGAGAAAGGATATACTGGCACTGGAGAGGGTGCAGAGGAGGTTCACTAGGTTGATTCCGGAGTTGAGGGGGTTGGCTTATGAGGAGAGACTGAGTAGATTGGGATTATATTCATTGGAATTCAGAAGAATGAGGGGGGATCTTATAGAAACATATAAAATCATGAAGGGAATAGATAAGATACAAGTAGAGAGGATGTTTCCACTGGCAGGTGAAGCTAGGACAAGAGGGATAAGCCTCAAGATTAGAGGGAGCAGATTTAGGACTGAATTAAGAAGGAACTTCTTCACCCAGAGGGTTGTTAATCTATGGAATTCCTTGCCCAGTGAAGTAGTTGACGCTTCTTCAGTAAGCGTTTTTAAAGCTAAGGCAGATATCTTTTTGAACAATAAAGGAATTAAGGGATAAGGTGAGAGCGCGGGTAAGTGGATCTGAGTCCACGAAAAGATCAGCCATGACCTTATTGAATGGCGGAGCAGGCTCGAGGGGCCAGACGGCCTATTCCTGCTCCTAGTTCTTATGATCTTATGATCTTATAAATGCTCACAACCTCCAGTAAAACATTAAGTGGAGATGTTAGTTATTGATACTACCGAATATGAATCTTGAAAACAAGAATTTCTTTTGGGCCTCCTTATCTCGAGAGACAATGGATACGCGCCTGGAGTTGGTCAGTGGTTTGTGAAGCAGCGCCTGGAGTGGCGAGAAAGGCCAATTCTAGAGTGACAGGCTCTTCCACAGGTGCTGCAGAGAAATTTGTTTGTCGGGGCTGTTGCACAGTTGGCTCTCCCCTTGCGCCTCTGTCTTTTTTCCTGCCAACTACTAAGTCTCTTCGACTCGCCACATTTTAGCCCTGTCTTTATGGCTGCCTGCCAGCTCTGGCGAATGCTGGCAGCTGACTCCCACGACTTGTGATCAATGTCACAGGATTTCATGTCGCGTTTGCAGACGTCTTTAAAGCGGAGACATGGACGGCCGGTGGGTCTGATACCAGTGGCGAGCTCGCTGCACAATGTGTCTTTGGGGATCCTGCCATCTTCCATGCGGCTCACATGGCCAAGCCATCTCAAGCGCCGCTGACTCAGTAGTGTGTACAAGCTGGGGATGTTAGCCACCTCGAGGACTTCTGTGTTGGAGATACAGTCCTGCCACCAGATGCCAAGTATTCTCCGGAGGCAGCGAAGATGGAATGAATTGAGACGTCGCTCTTGGCTGACATATGTTGTCCAGGCCTCGCTGCCATAGAGCAAGGTACTGAGGACACAGGCCTGATACACTCGGACCTTTGTGTTCCGTGTCAGTGTGCCATATTCCCACACTGTCTTGGCCAGTCTGGACATAGCAGTGGAAGCCTCCCATGCGCTTGTTGATTTCTGCATCGAGAGACAGGTTACTGGTGATAGTTGAGCCCAGGTAGGTGAACTCTTGAACCACTTCCAGAGCGTGGTCGCCAATATTGATGGATGGAGCATTTCTGACGTCCTGCCCCATGATGTTCGTTTTCTTGAGGCTGATGGTTAGGCCAAATTCATTGCAGGCAGCCGCAAACCTGTCGATGAGAATCTGCAGGCACTCTTCAGTGTGGGATGTTAAAGCAGCATCGTCAGCAAAGAGGAGTTCCCTGATGAGGACTTTCCGTACTTTGGACTTCACTCTTAGACGGGCAAGGTTGAACAACCTGCCATCTGATCTTGTGTGGAGGAAAATTCCTTCTTCAGAGGACTTGAACGCATGTGAAAGCAGCAGGGAGAAGAAAATCCCAAAAAGTGTGGGTGCGAGAACACAGCCCTGTTTCACACCACTCAGGATAGGAAAGGGCTCTGATGAGGAGCCATGTTGAATTGTGCCTTTCATCTTGTCATGGAATGAGGTGATGATACTTAGTAGCTTTGGTGGGCATCCGATCTTTTCTAGTAGTCTGAAGAGACCACGTCTGCTGACGAGGTCAAAGGCTTTGGTGAGATCAATGAAAGCAATGTAGAGGGGCATCTGTTGTTCACGGCATTTCTCCTGTATCTGACGAAGGGAGAACAGCATGTCAACGGTCGATCTCTCTGCACGAAAGCCACACTGTGCCTCAGGGTAGACGCGCTCGGCCAGCTTCTGGAGCCTGTTCAGAGCGACTCGAGCAAAGACTTTCCCCACTATGGTGAGCAGACAGATTCCACGGTAGTTGTTGCAGTCACCGCGGTCACCTTTGTTTTTATAGAGGGTGATGATATTGGCATCGCGCATGTCCTGGGGTACTGCTCCCTCGTCTCAGCACAGGCATAGCAGTTCATGTAGTGCTGAGAGTATAGCAGGCTTGGCACTCTTGATTATTTCAGGGGTAATGCTGTCCTTCCCAGGGGCTTTTCCGCTGGCTGGAGAATCAATGGCATCACTGAGTTCCGATTTGGTTGGCTGTATGTCCAGCTCATCCATGACTGGTAGAGGCTGGGCTGCATTGAGGGCAGTCTCAGTGACAGCATTCTCCCTGGAGTACAGTTCTAGGTAGTGCTCAACCCAGCGGTCCTTTTGTTTGTGTTGGTCAGTGATTATGTCCCCTGATTTAGATTTGAGGGGGGCGATCTTCTTGATGGTTGGCCCAAGAGCTCTCTTCATGCCATCATACATTCCTCTGATGTTTCCGGTGTCTGAGGCCACCTGAATATGACTGCATAGGTGTTGCCAGTAGTCGTTTGTGCAGCGCCTGGCAGTTCTTTGTGCAGTGCTTCTGGCTGCTTTAAGTGCTGCGGATGTTAAATCGCTGGGGGCTTTCTTGTAGTTCAACAGTGCAATGCGCTTAGCGGCTATGACAGGTTCCAGCTCTTCATTATGAGATTGAAACCAGTCTGCATTTCTCTTCGCACTTTTGCCGTAGGTGGTCAAAGCTAACTCATCGATGGCGTCTCTGATGTGGGCCCACGTGGTCTCAGCATTCTCTGTGGGAGTGTTTTGAAGGGCTGTTACAAGTGAATTTAGAAATTTTTGTAACAGCTGTGGGTGAGAAATTTTGCTTGTGTTGATGCGCGGGTGGCCCTTCTGCTTGGAATGATGCAACTTCTTTGGTCTGAGTCTAACCTTGCTGCACACCAGGGAGTGGTCGTTGTCGCAGTCCGCACTGTGGAAGCTGCGTGTGATTTGAACACTGTTTAAGGCGGCTCGCCTTGTGACAATGAAGTCTAGCTGGTGCCAACGACGCGATCTTGGGTGCCTCCATGAAACCTGGTGACAGGGTTTAGTGTGAAAGAACGAGTTGGTGATGCAGAGGTTATGATAGGTACACAGAATACACAGAAAGATAACACATATATGCTAAAAGGTCATATGACACCTTAGAAACAGTATAAAATGATGCTATCTGAAGCAAAAATTAGAAGTGTTGAATTCTTCAAACAATACTTCTCACCACATGGCTTACTCAGGGAATTTAAGGTAAATGTTTACTTTAAATTTTGATGGATATTCTAAGATATTTTGCTGTAACGTTAGCAAGGTTACCCTTTGGATTCTATATTAGAAATAAGATTGTGTGTTACACCTGTTAGCAATATTTGATATTGTGATATACTTATCCACTTAAAAGTGTGTTGCATGCTAAATTATTTAATAAATATATAAAAGTTAATAAATCGTCTCATGCAGCATTCTATATACAACTACAAGAACCACCTCTTTGTGTCTCTTTAGGTGGAGAGATATGTATTGAAGAGAGTTTCCCAGCCCCTTATAATATCTGGGATATTTATGACTTAGCCATAATTATTAAAAATAGACTATCCGAAAGATGGTAATATTCTCTGTTAGTTTTCTTTTTTTGAGGGAATGCTAGTTCAATTCTTTGGACCCAAATAAGTGTCTATAAGATATTGTCTGGTTTGAACTTAAATAAAGGAGGTTCATAGGGATGTACTCCTGATTTGGTTTTGTCCCCATAAGGGGTTAAAGTCACAAATCACGTCAGCTGGATGCGAGCATTAATTGCTTCATTATCTGACGAATTGCGAATGGAACTGAACATTGTGCAATCAATGAATTTCCTTCGCTCTGTCTATAGCATTCTGCTTTCATGTTTTAGCAGGAATGTGGCCAAGTCCTAAAGGACATAGCTGCTAGACTGGGCCTGTGGCAGGTGGTGAGAGAACCAACAAGAGGGAAAAACATACTTGATCACAAACTCAACCATCTGCCTGTTGCAGCTGCATCTGTCTATGACAGTATTGGTAGGAGTGACCAACGCACAATCCTTGTGGAGATGAAGTCCCATTTTCACATTGAGGATATTCTCAATCGTGTTGTGTGGCACTACCAACATGCTAAATGCGATAGATTGCAAACATATCTTAACTGGACATCCATGAGGCACTATGGGCCATCAACAGGAGCAAAATTGTGCTCAATCCGTAACCTCATTGTCCAGCATATCCCCCACTACCATCAAGCCAGGGGATCAACCCTGCTTCAATGAAGAGTGCAGGAGGGTGTACCAGGAGCAGCACCAGACATACCTCAAAATGAGATGTCAACCTGGTGAAGTTACAACCCAGGGCTACCTGCTTGCCAAACAGCGTAAGCAGCATGTGTTAGACAGAGCTAAGTGATCTCACAACCAACGGATCAGTTCTAAGCTATGCAGTCCTGCCACATCCAGTCATGAATGGTGGCGGACAATTAAACAACTGGAGGAGGCGGCTCCACCAACATCCCCACCCTCAACAATGGAAGAGCCCAGCACATCAGTGCAAAAGATAAGGCGGAAGCATTTGCAACAATCTTCAGCCAGGAGTGTCAAGTGGGTGATCCATCTCGGCCTCCTCTTGAAGTCCCCAGCATCACAGAAGTCAGTCTTCAGCCAATTCGATTAACTCCATTAGATATCAAGAAACAACTGAAGGCATTGGATACTGCAAAGTCTATGGACCCAACAACATTGCAGCAATAGTACTAAAGACCTGTGCTCCAGAAATTACCGCGTCCCTAGCCAATCTGTTCCAGTGCAGCTACTTCACTGGCATCTACCCGGCAATGTGGAAAATTGCGCAGGTATGTCCTGTACACAAAAAGCAGGACAAATCCAACCCAGCCAATTACCGTCCCATCAGTCTTCTCTTGATCATCAGTAAAGTGATGGAAGGTGTTGTCGACAGTGCTATCAAGCAGCACTTGCTTAGCAATAACCTGCTCACTGTCACCCAGTTTGGGCTCCACCAGGGCCACTCAGCTCCTCATTACAGCCTTGGTTTAAACATGGACAAAAGAGCTGAACTCAAGAGGTGAGGTGAGAGTGACTGCCCTTGACATCTAAGCAGAATTTGACCGAGTATCGCATCAAGGAGCCCTTGAGGTCAATGGGAATCAGGGGGAAAATTCTCCACTACCTGGAGTCATACCTAGCGCAAAGGAAGATGGTTGTGGTTGTTGGAGGTCAATCATCTGAGCTCCAGGACATCACTGCAGGAGTTCCTCAAGGTAGTGTCCTAGGCCCAACCATCTTCAGCTGCTTCATCAATGACCTTCCTTCAATCATAAGGTCAGAAGTGGGGATGATTGCTGATGATAGCACAATGTTCAGCACCACTTGCGACTCCTCAGATACTGAAGCCACCCATGGCCAGATGCAGCAAGACCTGGACAATATCCAGGCAACATCAAGTGGCAAGTAACATTCACGACACACAAGTGCCAGGCAATGGCCATCTCCAACAAGTGAATCTAACCATCTCCCCTTGACATTCAACAGCATTACCATTGCTGAATCCCCCACTATCAACATCCTAGGGGTTACCATTGACCAGAAATTGAACTGGAGAAGCCATACAAATACCATGGCTATAAAAGAATGTCTGAGGCTGGGAATCCTGTGGCGAGTAACTCACCTCCTGACTCCCCACAGCCTGCCCACCATCTACAAGGCATAAGTCAGGAGTGTGATGGAATACTCTCCACTTGCCTGGATGGGTGCAGCTCCAACAACACTCAGCTATAAATCAGAAGGTGGAAGGAAGAGAGAACCTGGTGAAATTACAATTACCAGGAAAGCAGTACTGACCAAACTGATGGAGCTGCGGGCTGACAAGTCCTCAGGTCCTGATGGGCTTCATCCTAGGGTCTTAAAAGAGATGGCTAATGAGATAGTAGATACATTGGTGTTAATTTTTCAAAATTCACCATATTATTGAAAGGCTCTATCAGACTGGAAAATAGCAAATATAACCCTTCTATTCAAGAAGGGGGGAGGCAGGAAACAGTTAACTATAGGCCAGTTAGCTTGACCTTTTTCATGGGAAGGTGTTAGAATCGATTATTAAGGAGGCTATAGCTGTGCACTTAGAAAACTCAAGGTAATTGGGAACAGTCAGCATGGCTTTGTGAAAGGGAAATCATCTTTAACCAATTTATTGGAGTTCTTTGAAGGAATGACATGTGCCGTGGATAAAGGGGAGCCTGTGAACATACTGTACTTGGATTTCCAGAAGGCATTTGACAAGGTGACACATAAAAGGTTATTGTGCAAAGTAGGAGCTCATGGTGTAGTGGGTAACATATTAGCATGGATTGGTTGACTGGCAGAAAACAGAGACAATGCATAAATGGGTCCTTTCCTGATTGGCAGGATGTGACGAGTGGAGTCCCACAGGGGTCTGTGCTGGGGCCTCAACTTTTTACAATTTATATCAATGATTTAGATGAGTGGAATAATGGTATGGTAGCTAAATTTGCAGATGACACAAGATAGGTAGGAAAGTATGTTGTGAAGAGGACATAAGGAGCTTGCAGACCGACATAGATAGGTTGAGTGAGTGAGCAAAAATCTGGCAGATGTAATGTGGGAAAATGTGAAGTTCTTCACATTGGCAGAAAGAATAAAAAAGCAGAGTATTACTTAAATGGAGGACGACTGCAGAACTCCGAGGTGCAGAGGGATTTAGGTGTTCGAGTGCATGAGTCACAAAAAGTTAGTATGCAAGTCCAGCAAGTAATTAAGAAGGCTAATGGAATACTATACTTTATTACAAGAGGAATTAAAAATAAAAGTAATGATGTTATGCTTCAGTTACCTGAAGTCCGGGGCAGCGGCGGACCTGGAAGGGACTGGGACTGGAGAAGAGCTATAATAGAAAGAGCGGAGCTCGAGGCCCTTCACCTACCTGACGTCTGGGGCAGGGGCAGGCTCTCTGACTGTGACAGCAGGTGCTCTGTTTTGATAAGTAGAAAAAAATTAATAGTGTCATCACTGAAATTCTGTGGGCTGATTGGTGGCAGCTGTTATTGCCTGTGGATAACTGAGACAGACCAGAGTAAAAAAAAAGGTTCCTTTTAAAATAAAGCCCTAGGATAGCTACCTGTAATTTATTAGTAATTACTAACTGTACTAGTGCTGTTTGTACAGAGTGAGGCTGTAAGTTGAGTGTGGGTATTTTCGCTGGCTGGGGGCGGGGGGCGGTGGGTCAGTGGAAGGTGCTCTTTGGTCTCTTTCTTTTCTGCCTTCTCAGCCTCAAACAGGATCAAGCTGATTGTAAATAGCTGGTATGTTATCACACGAGCAAAATTTCATTGTAAAGTTAAGTAAAGGCAGGGCAGCTCAGCCAAGTGGAATGTGCCTCCTATGCACTGTGGGAAGTTGTGGACGTGACCTTGGCGAACATGTCTGCAGAAAGTGTCTCCGGTTGCAGAAGGTGGATCTTCGGGTTTCGGAACTCAAACAGCAGCTGGAGTCACTGTGGCGCATCTGCGAGGTGGATGACATGTTTCAGCAAGTGGTCAACCCGGTGCCAAGGCGAGCATAGTCGGGGGGCACTGGGTGGCTGCTGGATGGACAAAATGGTCAGGGCAGGTAGTACAGGAGTTCCCAGAGGACATCCCACTTTCTAACCGGTACTTAGTTCTGAGTACCGATGGGAAAGAGGATTCCTCTGGAGAGTGAACCGAGAGTCATGACTGGAACATCATGAGTGACTCAGCTGTGCTGGGATGGAGAAAAACGGACAAGAGGGCAATGGTGGTAGGGGATTCTCTGGTTAGAGGAACAGATAGGCGTTTTTGTGGTCGCAGACATGATTCCAGGATGGTATGTTGCCTCCCTGGTGCAAGGATCTGGAGGGTGAGGGTGCACAGCCGGAGGTCGTGGTCCACATTGATACCAGTGACATAGGTAGAAAGAGGGATGAGGTCCTGCAACAAGAATTTAGGGAGCTAGGTAGCAGATTAACAAGCGGGACTGCAAAGGTTATAATCTCTGGATTATTCCCAGTGCCACATGCAAGTGAGTATAGGAAGAGGAGGATAGGGCAAATGAATGCGTGGCTGAAGGGATGGTGCAGGAGGGAGGGCTTTAGTTTCCTGGTTCACTGGGTCTGTTTCTGGCGAAGGTGGGATCTGTACAAGTTGGATGGGTTGCACCTGAACTGGAATGGGACCAACATCCTTGCCGGGAGGTTTGCTAGTGATGCTGGGGGGGGGTTTTAAACTAATTTGGCAGGAGGTTGGGATACAGAGTGAAGGTACGGTAGGAGGTGATGCACAAATCAAATATAGAAGAGAAACTAAGTCAGTCTGGAAGGCAGAGCAAATATAGACCTGTTAAGGCACAAGCGAATGATGCAAGGCTGGATTGTATTGATTTTAAAGCAAGCAGTCTTACCAGTAAGGCAGATGAATTGAGGGCATTGATTAACACATGGGAATATGATATTATTGCTGTCACAGAGACATGGTTGAGGGAAAGGCAGGACTGGCAGCTCAATATCCCAGGGTATTAAATCTTCAGGCGTGATAGGGGAGGGTGTAAAAGAGGAGGTGGCATTGCACTGTTGATCAAGGAATCAATTACTGCAGTAAGGAGGGATGATATCTTAGAAGGTTCCTCAAATGAGGCCAAATGGGTAGAACGTAAAAACAAAAAGGGTGCAATCACTTGGCTGGGAGTGTACTACAGGCTCCAAACAGTCAGGGAGAGATAGAGGAGCAGATATGTAGGCAAATGTCAGAGAGGCGTAAAAATGATAGGGTAATAATAGTAGGGGATTTCAACTTCCCCAGTATTAGAGGGGATAGTCTTAGTGCAAAAGGCTTAAAAGGGGCAGAATTCTTAAAGTGCATTCAGGAGAGCTTTTTGAGCCAGCACTAGGAGGGGCAGTACTAATCCTAATCCTAGGGAATGAAGCGGACAAGTGGTAAAAGTCAGTGGGGGAGTATTTCAGGGATAGTGACCATAACTCTAAGATTTGAGGTAGTTATGGAAAAGGACAAAGAGGGACCTGAAACAAAGGTACTGAATTGGGGGAAGACAGATTTCAATATGATAAAACAGGATCTGGCCAAAGTGGACTGGGAGCAGCTACTTGTAGGAAAGTCTACATCAGACCAGTGGGAGTCATTCAGAAAGGAAATATTGAGAGTTCAGGGCCAACATGTTCCCATAAAGGTGAATAGTAGGACCAACAAGTCCAGGGAACCCTGGATATCAAGGGATATAGAAGATTAGATAAGGAAAAGAAAGGAGGCTTGTGGCAGATTCAGAGCGCTGAAAACAATGGAGGCATTAGAGGAGTTTATGAAGTGTAGGGGGTACTCAAAAAAGTAATTAGGAGAGTGAAGCAGGCAAGATAAAGGAAAATCCTAAGGTGTTTTATAAGTATATTAAGGGCAAGAGTATAACCAGGGAAAGAGTAGGGCTCATTAAGGAGCAAAGTGGCAATGTGTGTGTGGAGACAGAGGACATAGGTGAGGTTTTAAATGATTACTTTTCACCTGTGTTCACTACGGAAAAGGGTGATGTAGGTGTAGTGATCAAGGAGGGGGATTGTGAAAAACTTGAACAAATTAGCATTGAAAGGGAGGAAGTATAGCTGTTTTAGCAGGCTTAAAAGGTGGATAAATCCCCAGGCCCAGATGAGATGTAACCCAGCTGTTATCTGAGGCAAGCGAGGAGATAGCAGGGGCTCTGACACAAATTTTCAAATCCTCTCTGGCCACAGGAGAGGTACCAGAGGACTGGAGGACAGCAAATGTGGTACCATTATTCAGGAAGGGTAGCAGGGATAAACCAGGTAATTATAGGCCAGTGAGTCTAACGCCAGTGGTAGGGAAACTATTGGAAAAAATTCTGAGAGACAGGATTAATCTCCATTTGGAGAGGCAGGGATTAATCAGAGAGAGTCAGCATGGCTTTGTCAGGGGGAGATCGTGTCTAAATAACTTGATTGAATTTTTCCAGGAGGTGACTAGATGTGTCATTGTTGAGACCACATCTCGAATACTGTGTGCATTTTGGTCTCCTTATTTAAGGATGGATGTGAATTCGTTGGAGACATTTCAGAGGAGATATACTAGATTGTCTTATCAGGAAAGGTTGGACAGACTGGGCTTGTTTTCACTGGAGTTTAGAAGAGTGAGGAGAGACTTGATTCAAGTAGCTAAAATCCTGAACAGTCTTGACAAGGTGGATGTGGAGAGGAAGTTTCCTGTTGTAGGGGAGTTCAGAACTAGGGGGCACTGTTTGAAAATTAGGGGTCGCCCTTTTAGGACAGAGATGAGGAGAAATATTTTCTCTCAGAGGGTTGTGCGATTTTGGAACTCTGTCTTAGAAGGTGGTGGAGGCGGGGTCATTGAATAATTTTAAGGAGGAGGTAGATAGATTCTTGTTAGGCAAGGGAATCAAAGGCTATCAGGAATAGATGGGAGTGTGGAATTCCAGACACAAACAGATCAACCATGATCTTATGGTGGAGCAGGCTAGAGGGCCTGAATGGCCTACTTCTGCTCTAATTTGTATGTTCGTAAGAAGCTCAGCATGATCCAGGGCAAAGGAGCCCACTTGACTGGCACCACATCCACCACCTTCAACATTCACTCCCTCCACCACCGACGCACAGTGGCGGTTGTGTGTACCATCGACAAGATGCACTGCAGCAATGCACCAAGGCTCCTTAGACAGCATCTTCCAAACCCGTGACCTCTACCACCTAGGAGGACAAGGGCAGTAGATGCATGGGAACACCACCACCTGCATGTTCCCCTCCCAGCCACACACCATTCTGACTTGAAACTATATCGCTGTTCCTGCACTATCGCTGGGTTATAATCCTGGAAGTTCCTTCCTAACAGCACTGTGGGTGTACCTACCTGACACAGACTGCAGCGGTTCAAGAAGGCGGCTTCTCAATGGCAATTAGGGATGGGGAATAAATGCTGGCCTTGCCAGTGACACCCACATCCCATGAACGAATAAAAAAAAGTGTAGTTCTGTGTTGTAGAACCACCAGGTTGGCACCTCATGTTTAGCTATGCCTGGTGCTTCCTGGCATGTTCTTCTACACTCCTCATTGAACCAAGTTTGATCTCCTGGCTTCATAGTTATGGTAAAGTGAGTGATATGCCAGGCAATGAGGTTACAGATTGTGGTGATCATTGCTCCTTGTAAAATTTTGTTGTTGTGCGTGGCCAGTTCTCTCAACGCACGGTACCTTTAAGGTTTTTTTGCATGGCTGCACACAGTGTTTAATCCAGAACAAGGCCTGCGCATTACCTTTTGGGCTGCTTAGTAAGATTGCTTAGCTCAGTCTATAGCATGCTGCTTCCGCTGTTTAGGATGCATGTAATGCTGTGCTGTAGCTTCAAAAGTATCAATTATTTGTGAAACATTTTGGGACATGCTAAGTATTATATAAATGAAAGTCTTTCTTTTGCAAATCTGGATTACTGTCTTCTGGGGGCAAAGAATTATAAAACTATACAGTTACTTAATTGGATCTGTCCTCAACGACTGCTTCAATTTAAAACTGATTGCAGCTGTGAACTAAAAGCTGTCATTTAATACTGTGCATATCCTGTATCAGAATGTTAAGTGTGACCTGAATAACTACCCGGAGTGATAATTAAATGGTAAAATTACCAACACTTTTGAGTACTTATCCCGGATTAGTAGCTTCACAAAAAGAACTTAATGGTGAGTGTGCACATACTGGCACTTCCACAAGACTCATTCATCTCTTGTCCTCATGCTCATTGACCTATATTGCCTTCTGGTCTGGCAACACCCCGATTTTAAAATTCTCATCCTTGTTTTTAAATCCCTCCATCTATTTAGTAACCTCCTCTGTAAACTGAAAGCCAAACAACCCTTTGAGATCTCTGCCCTCCTCCAATTCTGGACTGTTGTGCAGCACCGATTTTAACTTCTCCATCATTGGCCGCGGTGCCTTCAGATGCCTGGACCCTAGACTCGGGAATTCCTTCCTTAAACTTATCTCCACATCTCTATCTGTCTCTCCCCCTTTAGGATGCTTCATAAAACCTCACCTGTCTTAATATCCCCTTATGTGGCTCGGTGACATATTTTGTTTGGTAACACTCCTGTGAAGTGCCTTAGGACATTTTATATTGTTAAAGGTGCTACATAAATGCAAGTTGCTGTTGGTGTTGTTTATAGTAGTCTGTCAATTAAATGGTGACTTTTCACAAAGAATTGTACTGTATGATTTGTACTCCAAATCGAACTGTATTGCTGGTCTCAAAAAACATTTGCCACTTGATTCATTTGAAGTGATCAATATGGTATTGGCAGTTATGTTATTGTTAAGTAAGGGTGGTTCCTCTTTTAGTTAATTCTAGTTACCTGGCTCTCCGGTCAGTCTGAACTTCATTTAGTTGAGCTAAAGTTAGAGTGCAGAAGTTGTTCCCTGAACGACATTGGTAAACAAATTGGAATTTATGATAATCCAAGAGCTTTTGTTTGTGTTGTTATGCGCAAATCCCAAGATTAAATGAATTCAGTATCATGTTTCATGAATGCTAATCATAGGGTTTGAACTCACAACCACTGGCCTATGAGTCGACGCTATAACCACTAAAGGACTTCAATTGATACTACACTTTGTTGTTTTTTTTGCCTGATTTAATATCTAAGGTATAATGCCTTGACTCTTACCTCTGAGTCATAAGGTTGTGGGATCAAGACTCATTCCTGAGACTTGGCTGGGAGTTCATTACAGTACTGAGGAAGTGCTATCCTGTCAGAGGTGCTGGGCTGAATTTTATTTGCGCGTCGCACATCGAGGGGGCTCATTTTAATGGAGGGGGCGGAACGGCCGCCCCCAATGACGTAGAGGAGGCGGCCACCACTTCCCCAGCACCGGCGTCTGGTGCCACCCCGCAGGCGTCAGCACCATTTTTAAAGGGCTTCAAGCCCTTAACAGAAACTTGAATTTTTAAAGGGAAATTACTTTGTTAAATTTTTTAACTAAAAATAAAATGCAGGAGGCCCTTTCCCAACCCCCCGCCCACAAATGGTTGTTTTATATGCCAATCTGACAGACATTAATGTTATTCCCACGGTGAACTTCCCCCTGCCCCAACCTCGTCACTTTTTCCCTGATAATTTTTGTCCTCCCCCTCCCCAACAGTTTCTCGCCTCGGAACTCCATATGGAATTCCAAAGGTGCACGAGTTGCGGCCAACGGCCAGGGACAGCTGCTGTCAGCAGATAAGTTCACCTACATTTTAATGAAATGCATTTCAATATTTTAATGAAGGCCCCACTGCCAAGCAGCAGGGGGGCCGCACCGAGGCCTCGCTGCCACCGCTGATATCCGGCAGGGCCTTCTCAGCGTCATGGGTCATGATGACCCACTCCTGCAAGCATTTTGTGGGCCTCCCTGCCATGATCCACGATGCCGAAGGGCTGGTAAAATCCAGCTCGCTATCTTTTGGATGACATGATAGACTGAGGCCCTGTCAGCCTCTCAGGCATACGTGAAAGAAGACGGGAGTTGTCTCGGTGGAAACAGTAATGGTAAAGTTGGGCACAACATAAATAAGGAAATTAGAGGTGCATGTAACATGGGTAATACAGTAATAATGGGCAATTTCAATTTACATATAGACTGCACTAATGCTGTGGGGGATGAATTCCTGGAGTGTGTATGAGATGGCTTTCTGGAGCAGTACATGGATAACCAACCAGGGATTGGGTTATTTTAGATTTAGTATTATGTAATGAGATAGGGATAATTAATAACCTTGCTGTAAAGGAGCCTTTGGGAAATAGTGAGCAAAATATGATAGAATTTTACATTAAGTTTGAAAGGGATATAGTTCATTCTGAAACTAGGGTCTTAAATCTGAACAAAGGAAACGATGAAAGTATGAGGAGCAAGTTGGCTATGGTGGATTGGGAAAATACACTAAAAGATTTGACAGTATACAGGCAATGGCTACTATTTAAAGAAGGAGTAAATGTTCTGCAACACATATACATTCTTCTAAGACATAAAAACCCAACAGAAAAGATGAATCAACTGTGGCTAACAAAAGAAGTTAAAGATGCATTAGATCAAAGGAGCTGGCTTATAAGGTTGCCAGAAAAAGTGGTAAGCCCGAGGACTGGGAGCAATTTAGAATCCAGCAAAGGATGATCAAGAAACTGATGAAGAAAGGGAAAAGAGAATATAAATGCAAGCTAGAGAAACATAAAGGTGGACTGTAAAACCGTTAGGTATGTGAAAAGATTAGCAAAGGCGAATGTGGGTCCATTACAAGTGGAGAGAGGAGAATTTATAATGGAGAATAGGGAAATGATGGAGAAACTAAACAATTACTGTGTGTCTGTCTTCACGGCGGAAGATGCAGAAAATCTTCTAGAAATATTCAGGAACCAAAGGACTTATGAAAATGAAGAACTGAAAGAAATTAGTATCAATAGAGAGGTCTTCTTTCTTTTGGGCCTCCTTATCTCGAGAGACAACCACCTGGAGGTGGTCAGTGGTTTGTGAAGCAGCACCTGGAGTGGCTATAAAGGCCAATTCTAGAGTGACAGGCTCTTCCACAGGTGCTGCAGAGAAATTTGTTTGTCGGGGCTGTTGCACAGTTGGCTCTCCCCCTGCGCCTCTGTCTTTTTTCCTGCCAACTACTAAGTCTCTTCGACTCGCCACAACTTAGCCCTGTCTTTATGGCTGCCCGCCAGCTCTGGCGAACACTGTCAACTGACTCCCACGACTTGTGATCAATGTCACAGGATTTCATGTCGCGTTTGCAGACGTCTTTATAGCGGAGACATGGACGGCCGGTGGGTCTGATACCAGTGGCGAGCTCGCTGTACAATGTATCTTTGGGGATCCTGCCATCTTCCATGCGGCTCACATGGCCAAGCCATCTCAAGCGCCGCTGACTCAGTAGTGTGTACAAGCTGGGGATGTTAGCCGCTTCGAGGACTTCTGTGTTGGAGATACGGTCCTGCCACCTGATGCCAAGTATTCCCCGGAGGCAGCGAAGATGGAATGAATTGAGACGTCGCTCTTGGCTGGCATACGTTGTCCAGGCCTCGCTGCCATAGAGCAAGGTACTGAGGACACAGGCCTGATACACTCGGACTTTTGTGTTCTGTGTCAGTGCGCCATTTTCCCACACTCTCTTGGCCAGTCTGGACATAGCAGTGGAAGCCTTTCCCATGCGCTTGTTGATTTCTGCATCTAGAGACAGGTTACTGGTGATAGTTGAGCCCAGGTAGGTGAACTCTTGAACCACTTCCAGAGCGTGGTCGCCAATATTGATGGATGGAGCATTTCTGACATCCTGCCCCATGATGTTCGTTTACCTCGTTTAGAGAGGTAGTACTTGAAAAATTATCTGGATTTAAATTTGATAAATCCCCTGGACCAGATAAGCTACATCCCAGAGTGTTGAAGGATGTGGCTATAGAGAGAATGGATGCATAGGTGGTTATCTTTCAAAATGCTATATATTCAGGAAAGTAGCAAAGATAACCCCACTATTTAAGAAAGGAGGGAGAGAGAAAACGGGGAACTACAGACCTGTTAGTTTGACATCAGTAGTAGGGAAAATTTTAGAATCTGTTATAAAGGATGTGATAACTAGACACTTAGAAAATAATGATATGGTTGGAGTCAATATGGATTTATAAAAGGGAAATCATGTTTGACAAACCTGTTGGAGTTTTTTTGAGATGTTACTTGCACCATAGATGAAGGAGAACCAGTGGATGTGGTTATTTGGATTTTCAGAAGGCTTTTGATAAGGTCCCACACAGGAGGTTAGTAAACAAAATTAGTGCATAAGGGATTGGGGGTAATATACTGGTATAGATTGAGAATTGGTTAACAGACTGAAAATAGAGAGTCGGAATAAACAGGTTATTCTCAGGATGGCAGGCTGTTACTAGTGGGATACTGCAAGGATCAGTGCTAGAGCGCCTGCTGTCATAATCTATATAAATGATTTGGATGTGGGAACCAAATGTAATATTTCCAAATTTGCTGATGACATAAAACTAGGTGGGACTGTAAGTTGTGAGGAGAATGCAAGGCATCAAGGGGACTTGGACAGGCTAAGTGAATGGGAAAGAATATGGCAGATGGAATAGAACCATAGAACCCTAGAAAAGTTAGTTAGAACAGAAGGCCATTCAGCCCATTGTGTCTGCTCTGGCTGAAAAACTAGCCACCCAATCTAATCCCACCTTCCACCTCCTGGTCCATAGCTTGCAGGTTACAACACTTCAGGTGCATGTCCAGGTACCTTTAAAAGAGTTGAGGGTTTCTGCCTCCACGCCTGATCCACGCAGTGAATTCCAGACACCCACCACCCTCTGGGTGAAAAAGATTTTCCTCAT
This sequence comes from Heterodontus francisci, assembly GCF_036365525.1. Taxonomy (NCBI): domain Eukaryota; kingdom Metazoa; phylum Chordata; class Chondrichthyes; order Heterodontiformes; family Heterodontidae; genus Heterodontus; species Heterodontus francisci. Next base: position 47,595,840 of record NC_090375.1, read on the forward strand.
GCCACCTCTAATCCTTCCACCAATCACCTTAAATCTGTGCCCCCTGGTAATTGACCTCTCCGCTAGGAGAAACAGGTCCTTCCTGTCTACTCTATCGATGCCCTTCATAATTTTGTACACATCAATTAAGCCGCCCCTCAGCCTCCTCTGTCCTCAGGAAAACAACCCTAGCCGATCCAATCTTTCCACATAGCTGCAACTTTCAAGCTCTGGCAACATTCTTGTAAATCTCCTCTGTACTCTCTCCAGAGCAATTATGTTGTAATCATATAATAATAAATATAATGTGAATAAGTGTGAAGTGATCCACTTTGGTAGACAAAACAGAAAGACAGAGTATTTCTTAAATGGTGAGAGGTTGGAAAGTGTTGATGTCCAAAGGGAGCTGAGTGTCCTTGTTATTGAAAGCAATTAGGAAGGCAATAGTATGATGGCTTTCATCGCAAGGGATTTTAGTACAGGAGTAAAGATGTTTTAGTGCAATTGTATAGAGTCTTGGTGAGACTGCACCTGGAGTATTGTGTGCAGTTTCGGTCTCATCACCTAAGGAAGGATATACTTGTCATAGAGGGAATGCAACAGAGGTTCACCAGACTAACCCCGAGAATGATGGGATTGTCTTTTGAGGAGAGATTGAGGAAACTGGGACTGTATTCTCTAGAGTTTAGAAGAATGAGTTTAGAAGAATTGAAACTTACAAAATTCTTACAGAGCGTGACAGTTTTAAAAAATTCATTCATGGGATGTGGGTGTCACTGGCTGTGCCAGCATTTATTGCCCATCCCTAATTGCCCTTGAGAAGGTGGTGGTGGGCTGCCTTCTTGAACCGTTGCAGTCCATATGAGGTAGGTACACCCACAGTGCTGTTAGGAAGGGAGTTCCAGGATTTTGACCCAGCGACAGTGAAGGAACAGCGATATAGTTCCAAGTCAGGATAGAGTGTGACTTGGACGGGAACTTGCAGGTGGTGATGTTCCCGTACATCTGCTGCTCTTGTCCTTCGAGGTGGTAGAGGTCGCGGGTGAATGGAGATAGAATGTTTCCCCTGGTTGATGAGTATAGAATCAGGGGACACAGTCTCAGAATAAGGGGCAGGCCATTTAAGACTGAGATGAGGAGGAATTTTGTCACTCAGAGGGTGGTGAATCTTTGGAATTCTCTACCCCAGAGGGCTGTGGAAGCTCAATCATTGAGCATGTTCAAGACAGAAATTGATAGATATCCGGATGCAAATGACATCAAGGGATATGGACAGAGTGTGGGAAAGTGGCGTTGAGGTAGATGATCAACCATGATCTAATTGAATGGTGAAGGAGGCTTGATGGGCTGAATGGCCTACTCCTGCCCCTATGTTCCTATGTTCCTATGGACTGGTCAACATTCATCCCTGAAACCAACATTTAAAAACAAATGATCTGGTCATTTACTTCATTATTATTTGAGGGACCTTGTTCTGTGTAAATTGGCTGCTGCATTTCCTACATTGCAATAGTGACTACACTTCAAAATGGTACTTCATTAGCAGTTAAGCACTTTGGGATATCCTGAAGTCATGAAAGGTGCTATATAAATGTCAATTTCCACAATAGCAGTTGAAAATATACTTAAGAATTTTTGTAGAAATAAGTAATCCATAGAACTACAGATACACAACAGTGCCTCAAACCTGTGTTTCATTCTTGTAATTTAGAAAATTATATTTTACAGCTAAGTATTGATTAACGAGACGTTGCAAGTGAAATTAGTCACTATAATTTCTTACTCCCTGCTCAAGTATACTTTCCAAAGGCTGAGAGGACATTGTAAGGATGATTTTTCACTTCCATGCTGCCAGTGGGGAGCCACGCTCACAATTTGGATTATCAACATGCTCCTCGAGAAAACACTTTTGTCCTCTCTGTCCTTTCCAAATTATCGCTCATCTCCAACCTCCCTTTCCTTTCCAAAGTCCTGGAACATGTTGTCCAAATCCATGTCCATCTTTCCTACAACTTCCCATTTAAATCAGCCAATCAGGTTTTCGCCCTGCCACAACATTGAAAAAATCTTTATCAAAGTAGCAAATGAAATGTGCCTGTCACATTTGTTCACCAATGGTTCACTAATGACCTTTAGGGAAGGAAATCTGCTGTGCTTACCTGGTCTGGCATACATGTGACTCCAGACCCACAGCAATGTGGTTGACTCTTAACTGCCCTCTGAAATGGCCTAGCAAGCCACTCAGTTGTATCTAACCACTACAAAGTCAATAAAGAATTAAACCAGACGGGCCACCAGGCATCGGCCTGGGCACCGGAAACAACAATGGCACACCCAGCCCTGTTGATCCTGCAAAGTCCTCCTTACAAACATCTGGGAGCTTGTGTCAAAGTTGGGAGAGCTATCCTACAGACTAGTTAAGCAACAGCCTGACATAGTCGTACTCACGGAATCATACCTTGCAGACAATGTCCCAGACATCACCATCCCTGGGTATGTCCTGTCCCACCGGCAGGACAGACCTACCAGAGGTGGTGGCACAGTGATATATAGTCGGGAGGGAATTGCCCTGGGAATCCTCAACATTGACTCCAGACCCTATGAGGTCTCATGGCATTAGGTCAAAAATGAGTAAGAAAACCTCCTGCCATCACTACCTACCATCCTCCCTCAGCTGATGAATCAGTACTCCTCCATGTTGAAAACCACTTGGAGGAAGCACTGAGGGTGGCAACGACACAGAATGTACTCTGGGTGGGGGACTTCAATGTCCATCACCGAGTGGCTCTGCAACACCACTACTGACCGAGCTGGCCGAGTCCTAAAGAATATAACTGCTAGACTGGGTATGTGGCAGGTGGTGATGGAACCAACAAGAGGGAAAAACATACTTTATCTCGTCCTCTCCAATCTACCTGTCGGAGTGACCACTGTACAGTCCTTGTGGAAACAAGGTCCTGCCTTCACATTGAGGATACCCGCCATCGTGTTGTGTGGCACTACCACTGTGCTAAATGGGATAGATTTTGAACATATCTAGCAATGCAAAACTGGGCATCCATGAGGCGCTGTGGGCCATCAGCAGCAACAGAATTGTTCTCAACCACAATCTGTAACCTCATGGCCCAGCATATCCCCCACTCTACCATTACCATCAAGCCAGGAGACCAACCCTGGCTCAATGAAGAGTGCAGGAGGGCATGCCAGGAGCAGCACCAGGCATACCTCAAAAGGAGGTGTCGACCTGGTGAAGCTACAGCCCAGGACTACTTGCTTGCCAAACTGCGTAAGCAACGTGCAATAGACAGAGCTAAACGATCCCAGAAGCAAAGGATCAGATCTGCAGTCCTGCCACGTCCAGTTGTGAATGGTGGTGGACAATTAAACAATTAACTGGAGGAGGTGGCTCCACAAATATCCCCATCCTCAATGATGGGGTCTCCAGCACATCAGTGCAGAAGATAAAGCTGAAGCATTTGCAGCAATCTTCAGACAGAAGTGTCGAATTGATGATCCATCTTGGCCTCCTCCTGAAGTCCCCGACAGATGCTAGACTTCAACCAATTTGATTCACTCCACGTGATATCAAGAAACAACTGAAGGCACTGGATACTGGAAAGGCTATGCGCTCTGACAATATTCCGGCAATAGTACTGAAGACCCGTGTTCCAGAACTGCCGCACCCCGAGCCAAGCCGTTCCGCTACAGCTACAACACTGGCATCTACCTGGCATTGTGGGGGAAAATTGCCCAGGCATGTCCTGCACACAAAAAGCAAGACAAATCCAACCCGGCCAGTTACAGCCCCATCAGTCTACTCTCATTCATCAGTAAAGTGAGGGAAGGTGTCATCAACAGTGCTATCAAGCGGCACTTGCTTAGCAATAGCCTGCTCAGTGACGCTCAGTTTGGGTTCCACCAGAGTCACTCAGCTCCTGACCTCATTACAGCCTTGATTCAAACATGGACAAAAGAGCTGAACTCAAGAGGTGAGGTGAGAGTGAATGCCCTTGATATCAAGGCAGCATTTGACCGAGTATGGCATCAAGGTGCCCTAGCAAAACTGGAGTCAATGGGAATCAGGGGGGAAACTCTCCATTGGTTGGAGTCATACCTAGCACAAAGGAAGATGATTGTGGTTTTTGGAGGTCAATCATCTGAGCTCCAGGACATCACTGCAGGAGTTCCTCAGGGTAGTACCCTAGGCCCAACCATCTTCAGCTGCTTCATCAATGACCTTCCTTCAATCATAAGGTCAGAAGTGGGGATGTTCGCTGATGATTGCACAATGTTCAGCACCATTCACACATCCTCAGATATTGAAGTAGTCCATGTCAAAATGCAGCAAGACCTGGACAATATCCAGGCTTGGGCTGATAAGTTGCAAGTAACATGCATGCCACACAAGTGCCAGGCAATGACCATCTCCAACAAGAGAGAATCTAAACATCTCCCCTTGACATTCAATGGCATTACCATCGCTGAGTCCCCCACTATCAACATTCTGGGGGTTACCATTGACCAGAAACTGAACTGGAGTAGCCATATAAATTCCATGGCTACAAGAGCAGGTCAGAGGCTAGGAATCCTGCGGCGAGTAACTCACCTCCTGACTCCCCAAAGCCTGTCCACCATCTACAAGACACAAGTCAGGAGTGTGATGGAATACTCTCCACTTGCCTGGATGGGTGCAGCTCCAACAACACTCGAGAAGCTCAACACCATCCAGGACAAAGCAGCCTGCTTGACCAGCACCCCATCCACAAACATTCACTCCCTCTACCACTGACGCACAGTGGCAGCAGTGTGTACCATCTACAAGATGCACTGCAGCAATGCACCAAGGCTCCATAGACAGCACCTTCCAAACCTGCGACCTCTACCACCTGGAAGGACAAGGGCAGCAAATGCATGGGAACACCACCACCTGCAAGTTCCCCTCCAAGACACACACCATCCTGCTGCGTCAAAATCCTGGAACTCCCTTCCTAACAACACTGTGAGTGTACCTACCTCGCATAGACTGCAGCCATTCAAGAAGGCAGCTCATCACCACCTTCTCAAGGGCAATTAGGGGTGGGCAATAAATGTTGTCCCAGCCAGTGACGCCCACGTCCCATGAATGAATAAAAAAATATCTTAAATTGGTGTTCCCTGGTCCTCGGGACCTTCCAACAATGGGAACAGATTCTTTCTATCTACTCTGCCTAGACCTCTCATGGTTTTGAACTCCTCGAGCAAATCTCCTCTTGAGCAAATCTCCTCTCGACCTTCTCTTTTCTCCGGAGAACAGTCCCCGCTTCTCCAATTTATCCTTGTAACTGAAGGGCCTAACCCCAGGAACCATTCTCATAAATCCTTTATACATCCTCTTTAAAGCTTTCACATCCATCCTAAAGTGTGGTGCCCAGAATTGGACACAATACTCCAGTCGAGGCTGCACCAGTGTTTTCTAAAGGTTCACCATAACTTTCTTGCTTTTGTACTCTAAATCCTTTTGTCAGGAAAAGCTCCATATGCCAAATGGGAAATATTAATTTCATCGGTTGAAAACGTACCTTAGACTTTTAAAGGGAAAAAACCCTACAGGTAACTTTTAAAAAGGTAGCAGCCAAGATGGCCACTGCCATTTACATCTGAAATGCCAGGAGATTAGACTGGAGACAACAAGTCGAACAAAAAGCCCAGCCAGAACAATGGCTTGTTCTAAGTGATTGAATTACCTAGAATGGCTTCATTAACAGAGCCGTCAAGGCCATCCCTATCCATTGACTTTGAAAGAGCCAACCACTTCCAAGTGTGAATGGACATCCTGAGCCATGTCAAATCTTGAATTTCATTAGAAGATTCCAGAAAAACCTCATTAGAAACAAAGGGGATTGAGAAGAACCATGGAACTGCCTGTTCATCTCTGAAGAAACAAGTTTGTTCCACAGACAAGCAGGCAGGCAGTAACCGAGTGGACAGTAGCTGAGAAGGCTGCTGCTCCCCTGTCTCTCTCTATCTCCCTCTCTCTCCCCCGGAAAACATCAAGTGAAAACTGTCTGTGACTGGGGGATCCTCCAAGCTTACACACTGCTACAGAAAATGACCAGGGGAAGAGAACCAACTGCAATCTTGCCTTCAAGCAACCCTGAGCAAAGCAGGCCAACCAAAGTGCACTTTGACCAGCGATAACTTCAAGAATACAGCTTCAGCAAGGACTTCTGGATTTACTGACTGTATTTAAGTTCCACTTATTTTGGACTTTAATCCAACCACCTAATTTATATTTTCCCTCCTGTAATCTATGTGTATGCGGTGTGTATGTGTGTGTGTGTACGCGGGAGAGATTCTTGTGTGACTGTGTGCATGAATATGTAACGTATTTTTAAAGCGGGTTAGGGTGTTAAGTATAATAAACTTACTTGTTGTTTAAACTCAAGAAAACCTGTCCGATTGGTTCTTTTGCAATCACAGTAAACGTAAAAGGTAAAACACTCACGGAGGTGGTAAGCACAATCACTGCTTAGAAGGAATAAACCCTGTTGTGGTCAAATAAGAGGAAGGGGCAAGAGGGGAGCCTGAGACCCCTCCTCACCTGGCCATAACACTCTATTTATATTTATGTATCATTTAGCACTTCTCTGCATTAAATTTCATCTGCCATGTGCCTGCCCATTCCACCAACCTGTTTATGTCCTCTTGAAGTCTATCACCATCCTTCTGCCTGTTCAATATACTTCCAAGTTGTACACCCAAATCTAGGTCATAGAGTCATAGAGTCATGGAGCCGTACAGCATAGAAACAGGCCCTTTGGCCCACCGCATCCATGCCGAACATAATGCCTATTTATACTAATCCCACCTGCCTGCATTAATTCCATATCCCTCTATGCCTTGCTCATTCAAGTACCTGTTCAGATGCCTCTTAAATTTAGTTTAGTTTAGTTTAGAGATACAGCACTGAAACAGGCCCTTCGGCCCACCGAGTCTGTGCCGACCATCAACCACCCATTTATACTAATCCTACACTAATCCCATATTCCTACCACATCCCCACCTGTCCCTATATATTTCCCTACCACCTACCTATATTAGGGGCAATTTATAATGGCCAATTTACCTACCAACCTGCAAGTCTTTTGGTTGTGGGAGGAAACCGGAGCACCCGGAGAAAACCCACACAGACACAAGAAGAAATTGCAAACTCCACACAGGCAGTACCCAGAATTGAACCCGGGTCGCTGGAGCTGTGAGGCTGCGGTGCTAACCACTGCGCCACTGTGCCGCCCATAATGTTGCTACTTTTCCTGCCTCCACCACCTCCTCAGGCAGCTCATTCCAGATACCCACTATTCTTTGTGTGAAAAATTTACTCCTTTAATCCCCTTTAAACCTCCTCCCTCTCACCTTAAATCTATGCACTCTAGTTTTAGTCACCCCTACCATGGGAAACAGACTCTGGCTATCTACCCTATCTATGCCTCCCATAATTTTACATACCTCTATCATGTCCCCTCTCAACCTCCTTCACTCCAGGGAAAACAGACCCAGCCTATCCAATCTCTCATTATAACTCAAGCCCTCCAAACCAGGCAACATCCTTGTGAATCTTTGCTGCACCCTCTCTAGCTTAATCACATCTTTCCTGTAGTGCGGCGACCAGAACTGCACACAGTACTCCAAATGCGGCCTAACCAACGTTATGTACAACTGTAACATGATGTCCCAACTCTTGTGCTCAATGCCTTGACCGATGAAGGCAAGCATGCCATATGCCTTCTTCACCACCCTGTCTACCTGTGTTGCCACTTTCAAGGAACTATGTACTTGCACCCCAAGGTCTCTCTGGTCAACAACACTCCCCAGGGCCCTGCCATTCACTGTTTTTATCCTGCCCTGGTTTAGATTCCCAAAATGCATCACTTCATACTTGTATGTGTTAAATTCCATTTGCCACTCCCTTGCCCACTTTCCCAGTTGATCTATATCCTGTTGTAACCTTAGACAACCTTCTTCACTGTCCACTATACCACCAATTTTGGTGTCATCTGCAAACTTACTAATCATGCCCCTTACATTCACATCCAAGTCATTAATATATATGACAAACAACAGAGGGCCCAGCAACAATCCCTGTGGCACACCACTGGTCACCGGCCTCCAATCTGAAAAACAATGCTGCACTACCACTCTCTACCTCCTATCACCAAGCCAATTTTGTATCCAATTTGCTAGCTCACCCTGGACCCCACGTGTTCAAACCTTCTGGACCAGCCTATCATGCGGGACCTTGTCAAAGACCTTGCTAAAGTCCATGTAGACAACGTCCATCGCCCTGCCCTCGTCAATCCTCTTGGTCACCTTGTCAAAGGCCTTGCTAAAGTCCATGTAGACAACGTCCATCGCCCTGCCCTCGTCAATCCTCTTGGTCACCTCCTCGAAAAATTCAATCAAATTTGTGAGACATGATTTCCCATGCACAAAGCCATGCCGACTATCCCTAATCAGACCATGCCTTTCCAGATGCATATAAATCCTGTCTCTCAGAATCTCTTCCAATAACTTTCCCACCACTGATGTAAGGCTAACGGGCCTGTAGTTCCCTGGTTTATCATTAATATTTTCATTAATATATATCAAGAAAAGCAGTGGTCCCAGTAGCGACCTCTGGGGAACCCCACTGTATAACCTTCCTTCAGTCTGAAAAAGAACAGTTTACCACTACTCTCTGTTTCCTGTCGCTCTGCCAACTTCTTATCCATGTTGCTACTGCCTCCTTTATTCCACGGGCTTCAACATTGCTGGCAAGCCTTTTACGTGGCACTATATCAAACGTCTTTTGGAAGTCCACATACATCACATCAAACTCCCAGGCTCACAGCTCATCAGCCTTCAATATAAGAAGCATTCTCCCCATGACACTAGAATATCCAAAAAAGTCATCAGATTAATGGAGGGTAAAGTGGATTATCCTGAAATATGAACATGTGTAAAGGGCTTGATTGTGAAATAATCTCTTGTAGAGCTCTATTATAGAAACTGTAATAAGAACTGAGGCTGTGTGCATGCATGAATGAAAGATCATGATGGATGGATGACATATCAGAGATTGGATCTAATTTGCCGAGTTGTTTTCAAGCTTCACTGAACAGAAAGTTGAATTGCATGCAGAATGTTTTATGATGCAGCAGTTCCCTAAAGATGTTGCAATCAGTGTTGTCTTAACTTTCCACTACTTACACTGGCAGTATGAGATATGGTTTCATTTCTTGTTTGGTATCCATCAAACCTTTTAGTTTGTTTAATTTTATTCTGAATACTCCAAGTTCCACTGTTGACTGACACTGGTATAGTTGCCTTTGTATTGCTAGTGATCCTTTCATTGAAGGAGTTGGTAAATATAGTAGTATAATGATTATGTTACTGATCTGGTAAACCAGAGAGAGTAGCCCCAGTTTTAACCCCCCACACCTGGTGGAAACCAGATGGTGGGGGTAGGGCGGAGGGGAGCAGGTATAATGAGGGTCTGTTACTTACCCCTCTGATCATGCCAACTTCTTGCTGTGTCCAATCTTAACCTGTTCTTTTGAGCAGGTGAGCAGGACACCCGCAGGAAAGCAGCGACGTCCTTCTTTAACTATGCAGCTTGGATTTGATACTGTTGTTGGGGCCCAATCTGCAATTTTAGTCAGAGGCTTGAGTGGGAGAGGCCTGAACTTTCCCATGAGGTCAGACCTGTGGGAAATGGATCATGGGCCACAAGACACCCAGCAGATCAGTTTTTTAAATTTTATTTTAGGTTTTCTAGTTGTCCAGGAGGGGCAGATGAGCTCCACATCCCAGTCTTCCCGGGTTCATTGTCCACATTGGGGTTCATACCCATTGTAGCCGCGTCCGTTAAAATCCTACCATAGCAGTATGAGAATTTCAATTCAACGAAAGAAAATTTTTAATAAGGTACTATCAGTAATAGGGACCATAAAACTCTCAGATTGTCATTAAAAAACCCACTGAAGGTTCATGAATGTCCATTAGGAAAGCAAACTTGCTGCTCTTATCTGGTTTGGCCCCACATGTGACTCAAATCCCACATCAACGTGGTTGATTCTTAACTGCCCTCTGAAGTGGCTTAGCAAGCCATTCAGTTGGATCAAACTGTTACAAAGATTGTGGGACACCTTCACCGCACAGAATGCAGTGGTTCAAGAGGCCCACCACCATCTTCTTTGGGTAAATAGGGATGAGCAATAAAAGGAGTAAGTAGCGACAGGGAATGCGAGCTTCTGGTTGGTGAGATTTTCATTATCACGCATACACGGGCTGCCAATCTTTGTGCTGGGCCCTCCCTGTTGCCATTCACCAGAAGCATGGCCCTGAAGCCAAGCCCAAAACACAGCTGATGCAGGTAGCCATGAGGGGTGGAGGAGGAGAACAGAGCATGAGGACTAAATGCATCAGAGCCCAGAGGGAGCAGAGCACTGGGGGTATGGTGGAGGGGGAGCAGGAGCCTAGAGCGAGCAGAGCATGGGAGTGGGGTGGGGAGTATGAGGAAACCAGGAGCATGGAGGGAGAAGAGCCCTGAGGGATGAAAAACAGAAGCAGAAAAGCAAGGTGTGGAGGGGAGAATGTGACACAATTCTAAGGTGGGCGGTGGGAGGTGGGCGGCCCGAGACGAAAAACATGATCCAGACAAAGAGATGGATCAAATTTTCCCCCATCAACCCTGCCCACCCCGTTAGACTTGAATTATGTTCTCTTCCTCCTCAGTAAGAAGTATATCACATTATTCCTCTTCCCCCCACCAGTGTCACTGTGTAATCAACAGTCTCCCCCCCCACCATCAGCCCCCAGAGCCATAAGACCCTATCAGCCACCTTAACTCTCTCTGAGAGTGTTTGATGCCTCCAGAAGAACCCTTCCGTCACATGATCCACCCATTCTGTTATGCCATCTTGCTTCAGCCCCATTCGCAATTCCTCAGATCCTGAAGCAGTCCATGTCCACATGCAGCAAGATCAGGACAACAGTCAGGCATGGGCTGATAAGTGGAAAGTTACAGTAGCTCCACACAAGTGCCAGGCAATGACCATCTTCAACAAGAGAGAATCCAACCCCATCTCCCCTTGACGGTCAATGGCATTACCATAGCTGAATCCCCCACTATCAACATAATAGGGGTTACCATTGACCAGAAACTGAACTGGACCAGCCATATATGTACTGTGGCTACAAGAGCAGGTCAGCGGCTGGGAATTCTGCAGGGAGTAACTCACCTCCTGACTCCCCAAAGCCTGTTCACCATCTACAAGGCACAAGTCAGGAGTTGTGATGGAATACTCTCCAGTTGCCTGGATGAGTGCAGCTCCAACAACACTCAAGAAGCTTGACACCATCCAGACAAAGCAGCCCACTTAATTGGCACCCCATCCACCAACTTCAACATTCACTCCCTCCACCACCGACACACAGTGGCAGCAGTGTGTACCATCAGCAAGATGCACTGCAGCAACTTACCAACGCTGCTTCGACAGCACCTTCCAAACCTGCGACCTCTACCACTTAGAAAACCAAGTGAAAGAGGTGCATGGGAACATGACCACCTGCAAGTTCCTCTCCAAGCCACACACCATCCTGACTTGGAACTATATCGCTGTTCCTTCACTCCCGCTGTGTCAAAATCCTGGAACTCCCTTCCTAACAGCTCTGTGGGTGTACCTACACCACATGGACTGCAGTGGTTCACAAAGGCAGCTCACCACTACCTCCTCAAGGGCAATTAGGGATGGGCAATAAATGCAGTCCTAGCCAGCGATGCCCACATCCTGTGAAAGAATATTTTTTTTAAACTCAAGCAAGTGTTCCGATGCACCCGTAAAGGACAACATAAAACTAAACAAAAAAGCATACAAAAATGTAAAAATATGTTTTGGATAAGGCCTCAGGGAATGAGACAGAGGCTGTCCATAGTAAATTGCACAAATCTTTTAATGGGTAAAACAACAGAGGATCAGTGGGAAGTGTTCAAAGAAGAGTTTAACTTGATGTAGTACCAGTTACAGGAACAAGCACAATACTTCCCAAAAAACAGAAGTATGAACCAACATAAAACTAGAAGAAAAAGTATACAAAAATGCAAAAAGTAGCATAGATCCTGATGAATGAGAGAGATACAAAGAACAGCAAAGCATAACAACGCAGAAAGTAAGAGCCAAGAAAAGGAAGTATGAAAAGAAATTTGCAAGCGATATCAAAATTAACACAATTTTTTTTACAATTAATAGTAGGTAAAAGATGGTACTCAAGAGCCCTTAAAATCTGACAATCGTAATATTGAAGAGGAAAATAAAAAATGGTAGACATGTTAAAGTTAGTACTTGCAGTTGAGGCCATCCCAAGGAAACTACTTTTAAATCAAGGACTCACCATAACTAACATAAGTAAATTAACAGAAATGAAGAAAATAATCGCACTAAAGAGTGACAAATCCCATGGTCCAGATGTTTTCCATCCTGGGGTTTTAATGGAAGCAGGGAGAACATCGCAGATGCCCTAATTATAATCTTCCAAAATTCTCTCGATTCGGGAACTATTCCTGTAGATTGGAAAACTGCACATATCACTCTGCTATTTAAGAAAGGTGAGAGAGTGAAACCATGGAATTATGACCAGTTAGCCTAACGTCTGTTGTCAGGAAATTACCATAGTCCATAATTAAAGATAGAGTGACTGAACATCTTGAAAATGTTCAGCCTATTAGAGGGAGCCAGCAATGATTTGTAAAGGGTTGATCATGAATGACAAACCTGATTGATTTTTTTTGAAGAGATGACTAATGTAGTGAACAGGGGAATGTCGATGGATGTTATTTATATTTATTTCCAGAAGGCAGTTGACAAAGTTCCTCATAAGAAATTGTTAACTAAAGATGAAGCTCATGGAATTGAGGATAAATTATTGACCTGGCTAGGAAATCAGCTGAGCAACAGGAAATGTAGTTAGGATAATGTGCAGGTGCTCAAATTGACTAGTGGTGTCCCACAGGGATGTGTGTTGGGGCCTCAACTAGTCACAGTATTTATTAATGGCTTAGATAATGGGATAGAGAGTCATATATCGAAGTTTGGCCGATGATATTGTAAGCAGTGTAGATGGAAGCATAAAATTAGAAAGATATTAATAGATTAAGTGACAGGGCAGCACTGTGGCAAATTAATTTTGTAGTGTTTGATTGATCTGGGGTTGATTTTATTAGATTGTGTCAGTGTTCACCATGTTTGATTGCTTAAACCTATGGGTGGAGCTTAAGAGTTTGAAAGTGAAACTAAAAGGGCAGGAATGGAATGTTCTAGAGAAGAAATTGTACTGAGATCTAGTAAGAACTGAGATATTTTAAAGTGCTGTAAATACAAGTTTTAATACAAGTGCGATATCTGCTCTAAGATAAATCTAGTTGGTGATTTAATGGAAGTGTGATATCTGCATTGCTCTAAGATAAGTCAGATATATGTAATATATCCAACAACTCTATGAAAACATAATAGATTTCAATGTAGGCAAGTGTGAGGTCATCCACTTTGAAGTACTTCTGAAATGTCTAATTGGTGAAAAGCTAGAAAGAGTGGAGGTCCAAAGAGACTTAGGGATTCATGTAATAGATAATGAAAATGTCTTGAAATGGTACAGAAAATAATTACAAAGGTTAATTGAATGTTGGCCTTTATATCTCAAGGACTAGAGGAGAAGGGGGTAAAAGTTATGCTTTAGCTATACAAAACCCTGGTTAGACTACACCTAGAGTAATATGAGCAGTTCTGAGCGTTACACCTTAGGAAGAATATATTGGCCTTGCAGGGAGTGCAGCATAGGTTTACCAAAATAAGGCTTGTAAAACTTGCATTTATAGAGCACTTTTCATGACCACTGAACATCTGAAAGCACTTTACAGCTAATGAGGCACTTTTAAAGTGCAGTAACTGTTGCAATGTAGGAAACATGACAGCCATTTTGCACATGGCAATCTCCCACAAACAGCAATGTGAAAATTACCAGATTATCAGTCTTTGTGAGATTGATTGAGGGATATATATTGGTCAGGATACTGAGGATAAACCCCCTGCTTTTCTTTGAAATAGTGCCACGAGACCTTTTATGGACGGCACCTTGGTTTAACATCTCATCTGAAAGACAGCACCCCCTCAGAACTGCAGTAGAGTGTCAGCATTTATTTTTGTGCTGTAGTCCCAGATTGGGACTTAAATCCAAAACATTGTGACTCAAAGGCAAGAATGCTACCAACTGAACCACAGCTGACACTGGAATCTGAGGGTTATATTATTAAAAGATTACAGAAACTAATGTTGCATTCTCTGGAATTTAGAACATTAAGGGGTGATTTTATTGAGGTTTTCAAGATATTAAGGGGAACTGATAGGGTAGATAGAGAAAAACTAATTCTGGCGGTTAGGGAGTCGAGGAATAGGGAACATAACCTAAATCCAAGAGCCAGGCCTTCAGGAATGAAATTGGGAAACAATTTTACACACAATGGTAGAAGTGTGGAACTCTCTTTCACAAAGACAGTTGATGCTAGGTCAATTGTTAATTTTAAATCTGGGATTGATAGATTTTTCTTAACCAAAAGTATTAAGGAATATGGGGCAAAGGTGGGCATATGGAGTTAGGTTGCAGATCAACCATGATCTCACGAAATGGCAGGACAGGTTGGAGGGGCAAAATGGTCTATTCCTGTTTCTATGCCCCTATGTCTTTATTCAGGGAGGCTATATTACTGACACACAGCACAACTGGGTGGATCCCAGAGCAGCAGAGAGCAGGAGGCGCTGTTAGGTAACTTTGAGGTGACATCTGTCACTATCCAGAAGTGGTGTAAGGTAGAGTTCTCAGCTGAAGTTTCCAAAATCAAGATCTCAGGAACTTAGGGTATTAAAAATCAATGATTCAGGAGCATAAGTCTCACTTGCAGGCAGTGGAAAAACTTTTCTTCTCCCATGAGCTGATGATGGGAAGTAAGTAAGATCCTGGTGACTGTGGCAGTCCAGGAAATCAGTGTAGCCACCAACCAAACCTTAGGAGGATGGTATTAGAGCTGTTGTCATTTCTGCATAGACAGCAGTTATAGCTTCCATCAGCCTTCAAAGTAGCCAAGACTGCCCAGAAATTAGTTTCCAACATAGCAGATGTGACTCCAAGTCAAATCTGTGTTCCAAAGTTACACCCATGTACATTTAGACAGTCCCTGTTTGATTCCAGTGGGCGTACCGCCAACAGAATGACCAGAGCTACAGAGGGGGTCATGGGAGGGAAATCATGGCAGAAATTGAGGTGGCCAGTTCTGATGCGGACGTTTAGTGAGGTAATGTAGAAATTATGTCATAAATTCATTCTTCACTTAATAAGTGTCAATATGATTCAAGGTGAGTCAAATGTCCTTGTTCATCCATCATTATCTTCTGATCTTTGTTTAATGAATGAAGAAGTGCAGAAGCATGGAAGAAAAACGAGCAGCATGCATAGATACACAAACAAACTGCTGTAATAATGAAGAAGCGGCACTCTGCAGTTTGTGTTGCCTGCAATTCCCAAGAGTTATCGTCTGTATTCCAAAAGACATTGTGTTCTCTGCAGCTATAGAGTACATAGCAATGTTGTTGTTCTTTGGTCCCAGTTCTAGCTGCTATCTTTCCAGCAACTACATATTTGAACCTCTCTGACAAAGTTTAAGCCCTAACCAAAGTCAAAAGTGACATGCTCTGTAACTGTGGCATCTTTATTTTGATACTTTTTAAACAGGGTTCACCACATCATCCTTCTCCAATGCCTTGCATCCTTTGTTCAGCTGAGTGGGAACATACAGTGCTAACACTACTGAGTCTACAGAATGTACAGCACTAGCTCTATCAAGTTAGAATGCACAGGACTGAGACCACCGGGGCCAAAGAATGTACAGGGTGAACGAGACGTTGGTGTGGCTTAGGACATGGACAGCAGAGTTGCCAACGCCTCTCCTCCTTTGTCTGGATGAGTGGGATTTTGTGCATTCTCTGAACTCAATACTGTCAGTGTTTTGCTTTCTCTGGCCTTGGTAGAGTTAGCAATGTATATTTTCTGAACTCAACAGTGGTGGTGTTCCCATACACCTGTTGCCCTTGTCCTTCTAGGTAGTAGAGATAACAGTGCTGTTATTCTCTGAATTCCAAAGTTGTTTTTTTCTCTTTATTCTTGGGATGTGAGCTTTTCTGGCCAGGCCAGCATTTATTGCCCATACATAATTGCCTTTGAGAAGGTGGTGATGAGCTGCCTTCTTGAACTTCTGCAGTCCATCTTGTGTAGGTACATCCACTGTGCTGTCAGGGAGGGAGTTCCAGGATTTTGGCCCAGCAACAATGAAGGAATGGCGATATAATTCCAAGTCAGGATGGTGTGTGACTTGGAGGGGAAATTGCAGGTGGTGGTGTTCCCATACACTTGTTGCCCTTGTCCTTCTAGGTAGTAGAGATCACAGGTTTGGAAGGTGTTATTGAAGGAGCCTTGATGAGTTGCTGCAGTGCATCTTGTAGATGATACACACTGCTGCCACTGTGGAGGGAGTGAATGTTTAAGATAGTGGATGGGTTGCCGATCAAGCAGGCTGCTTTGTCTTGGATGGTGTTGAGCTTCATGAGTGTTGTTAGACTGCAGAGGTTTAAGAAGGCAGCTGACCACCACCTTTTCAAGGGCAATTAGGTATGGGCACTTATCCAGGCAAGTGGAGAGTATTCCAACACACTCTTGACTTGTGCCTTGCAGATGGTGGACAGGAATTGGGGAATCAGGAGTTGAGTCACTCACCACAAAATTCCCAGCCGCTGACCAGCTCTTGTAGCCACAGTATTTATATGGCTGGTCCAGTTAAATCTTTGATCAACGTTGATGCTGGGGGATTCAGCAACAGTAATGCCATTGAATAACAAGGGGAGATGGTTAGATTCTATGGGCAATGCCTAGCATTTGTGTAGCAAGAATGTTATTTGTCACTTATCAACCCAAGCCTGAATGTTGTCCAGGTCTTGCTGCTTGTGGGCACGGACTGCTTCAGTATATGAGGAATTACAAATGGTGCTGAACATTATACAATCATCAGCAAACATCCCCACTGCTGACTTTATGATGGAGGGAAGATCATTGATGAAGCAGCTGAAGATGGATGGGCCTAGGACACTGAAAAAGTCCACCAGTGATGTCCTGGGCTGAAATGATTGGCCTGCAACAACCGTAACCATCTTTCTCTCTGCTAAATTGGTTTTAGATGCTGTTCAACTAAGAAATTCTTTTTAAATAAAAATGCTTATATATGTGGTAGCTGATAAAATTTGTAAAACAAAGTACAACCTCTACGGTATTACTGAAGTAATCTTTGAAATCAGAAGTTGAGGAACCTGCTAGCCATGCAAAAGGTATGGAAATTTAATTTGCCTCTTGTATTCACGGTAGGTGAGATAATCAGCTGTAGAAACAACAGCTGCTAGTGTTTATATAGTGCCTTTAAAATAGAAAAAGGTCCCACTGTGCTTCACAGGGACCATTATCAAACAAAATGTGACACTGAGACACATAAGGAGGTTATTGGAGCAGATGATCAGTAAAAGAGTAATATTTTAAGGAGCATCTTAAAGGAGAAAAGTGAGGAAGGGAGGAGAGAGGCTTTGATTTTGATTTAGAGATACAGCACTGAAACAGGCCCTTCAGCCCACCGAGTCTGTGCCAACCATTAACCACCTATTTATACTAATCCTACACTAATCCCATATTCCTACCACATCCTCACCTGTCCCTATATTCCCCTACCACCTACCTATACTTGGGGCAATTTATAATGGCCAATTTACCTATCAACCT
Source organism: Heterodontus francisci (assembly GCF_036365525.1). Lineage (NCBI taxonomy): Eukaryota > Metazoa > Chordata > Chondrichthyes > Heterodontiformes > Heterodontidae > Heterodontus > Heterodontus francisci. The sequence continues at coordinate 47,613,699 of NC_090375.1, forward strand.
GCAAGTCTTTTGGCTGTGGGAGGAAACTGGAGCACCCAGAGGAAACCCACGCAGACACAGGGAGAACTTGCAAACTCCACACAGGCAGTACCCAGAATTGAACCTGGGTCGCTGGAGCTGTGAGGCTGCGGTGCTAACCACTGCGCCACTGTGCCACTTTAGAGAAGGAATTCCACAGCTTAGGTCCTTGGCAGTCGAAGGGCCACCACGGAGATGCTCAAGAGGCCTGAGTTGAAGGAGCGCAGATATCTCGCAGGGTTTTTGGGCTGGAGGAGATTACAGAAATAGGGAGGGGTGAGGCTGTGGAGTTATATGAAAACAATAATGAGAATGTTAAAGTCGAGGTATTATTAAACGGTAGCCAAAGTAGGTCAGTCAGCACAAGGGTGATGGGTCAATTGTGTGAGTTAAGACACAGATAGCAGAGTTGCCAATGCCTTTCCTACTTTTTCCAGCTCAGTGGGAATACTATTGCTTTGCTCCACCATAATATATGCAGTCATAGCCCGACAATCTCCTGCAATGGTTTCTCTCCGCACCGTGTACCATTGCCTCTGGAGATCCCACGGATCTATCCTTGGTCCCACCCTATTTCTCATATAGATGCCATTCCTTAGCGACTTCATCAAAGAACAAGATGTCAGGTTCCAAATGTTTGCAGATGACACCCAACTGAACCTCACCAATACCCTGTCCATCGACCCATCTACTGTCCCTGCTCTGTCAGTCTATTTGCCTAACATCTTGTTGAACTCTGATTCCTCCAATTAATCGTTGGGAAGACATTGTGGCTCCTGCACAAACTCTGCTCCCTTGCTATTGATTCCATTCCCTTCCCTGGCCACTGTCTCAGTCTGGAACAGACTGTTCACAACTTAGGCATCCTCTTTGATCCTAAACTGATCTTCCAATCCCATATCCTCTCCATCACCAAGAGCTTCCACTTCCACCTTCACAAAATTGCCTGTCTCAGTCTATCTGCTGCTGAAAGCCTTATGAATTCCTCTGTTATCTCCGGACTCAACTATTCCAATACTTTCCAGTCCAGCCTTCACTAAACTTGAGCTCATCCAAAACCGCTGCACATATCCGAACTTGCTGCAAGTTTCGTTCACCATTACCACTATGCTTGCTGACCTACATTGGCTCCCAGTCCACCAACACCTTTATTTTAAAATTCTTATCCTCCAGTTGAAATCACTTCATGGCCTCCCCTTTCCTATCTATAATTAGTATTGCCAGAGGTGTGCAATCTCTGAACTCGATAGTGTTAGAGTGTTGGCGCTGTGTGATCTCTGAACTCCATAGATTTAGCACTGTGCATTCTGCGAACTCGGCAGTGTCAGTGCTGTCTGTTCTCTGAACTCGGTAGTGTCAGCACTATGATGGGTATGGAGTGAAGAAGACCCTGGTAACTGTGGCAAAATGCACAGTGCTAGCACTACTGAGTTCACAGAATGCACTATTAACACTATCAAATCTAATATGAGAAGCTTTTTATTTTGTCTGATGCAACATAAATGAGATGTATGGGGTTCAGTTGATTGAAGATCTCAAACAGGTTTATTAACAGCTAACAAGTATGTACAGTATAGAGCTAACAATGAACAGAACTTGCCTCTTGCTGTTACAGTTACAGAGTGAGACTGGCATGTAGTCACATGACTGCATCCTGGTACTCAGCTCATTAGCATACTTAAGGTACATTACTCTTAAAGGCAATCACACAGCATGCCCCTTCTTTCCAAAGATAATTCTCGTAGGTTAAAAGTAAGAAAAAAATAAAATTAGATAACATCAAAATTATTTACACATGGATCGAGATTGTGAAATTTTACAAATATAGAGGCTTAGGAGTCCATATATCATTTCGTTAGTTTGACAACTCTTCCAGATCTGCTTATGGTATAACCTTTTGGGGATATGGATTGTACCCTCGGTTTGCAGCCATGTTGTTAGTATGTTGGCTGTCTTCCTGTTGATCTGTCACAACCCTACCATTGGAGCGTGCTCCTTCGAGTCCGCCATGCACAATTGGAATACTACACACCTCTCTCAGTTGGCTTTGGTTCCTTCTCAACACTGTTCCGCTAGATGTTGTAATCTTGCAGGATCTAGGCTCACGGCACATTCTGGACACGTCTGCAGGCGACCATGTTTTCATTGTGGGGCATATGACCCTGACCTTTTGTCTTACATGTAGCTGAGGTAGTTCTTGCGTGTCGGTCATACACCATCTTCATTCTCCCTTGTTTTTCGAGCGGTGTCTCCTGCATCTCAGAGAATTTGGACAGATGATGGCTTGGCAGAGTCGTCCGCACTTGTCTGCCAAACATGATCTCTGCTGGTGACGACAAATCCATATCCATAGGTGTAGCTCTGAGGTGGAGCATGGCAACACGAAGATCTTGTTTTGTTGCCCTACACTTTAGGATAAGTGCTTTAACTGTGCGGACCATTTGCTCGACAAGACCTAGGGTAATGTGGTGAGGACGTCACATGATTTATGCCTCATTTGGCGCACATATCCCTGAAAGGTTTGCCCGTATACTGTGGCCCATTGTCAGAAATGATTCAGATGCACTGAATAGACTGAATATAGCACTTAACGTGTCTGCAATGACCGCACATGAAGTATCTTTACCTGTCTGACAATTGGAAATTTGGAGAAATAGTCAGTGACTACGATAAGGTCTTCTCCATTAACGGAAAACAGGTCAGTGGCGATTTTGGAACAAGGGACTGACGGAATCTCGTGAGGGTGTAGAGGTTCTTTGTGTTGTTGTGTCTGGTGGCTCTGGCATGCCTCACACATCCTCACTAACCTGTCGATATCATTATTTATCCCTGGCCAATAAATAGTGTGTCGCGCCAGTCGTCTTGTTCACTCTATGCCCATATGTCCTTGGTGAAGTTGTGACAAGGTGTCCTCTCAGAGAGCTTTGGGCACAATCATTTGTTTTCCCTTGAAGGTGACACCTCTCGAGATACTGAGTTCATCTCTATAACGCCAAAAGCATCTGAGGATTTCTGGCACCTCTTTTACCGTGTAAGGCCAGCCTTCTATGATGACTCTCGACAGTGCCTTCAGCTGTGTGTCATTTGCTATTTCTAATTGTAGTTGGTCACATTTGTGCTGACCAAAATGTAATAAGTCAATTTTGAGCACATCTTCCACCTTACTGTCCATGCTGTCAACCTGTAGATCCAGTGGAACTTCTTCATTCTTGTTCGGGTTTGGCAATCTGCTCAGGGTACCCTCAGATACTGAAGCAGTCCATGTAGAAGTGCAGCAAGACCAGGACAATATCCAGGCTTGGGTTGGGCTGATAAGTGGCAAGTAACATTCGTGCCACACAAGTGCCAGGCAATGACCATCTCCAACAAGAGAGAATCTAACCATCTTCCCTTGACATTCAATGGCATTACCATAACTGAATCCCCCACTATCAACATCTTAGGGACTACCATTGACCAGAAACTGAACTGGAGTAGCCATATAAATACCGTGGCTACAAGAGCAGGTCAGAAGCCAGGAATCGTGTGATGAATAACTCACTTCCTGACTCCCCAAAGCCTGTCCACCATCTACAAGGCACAAGTCAGGAGTGTGATGGAATACTCTCTACTTGCCTGCATGGTGCAGCTCCAACAACACTCAAGAAGCTCGACACCATCCAAGACAAAGCAGCCAGCTTGATCGGCACCCCACAAACAGTCACTCCCTTCATCACCAACACACAGTGGCAACAGTGTGTACCATCTACAAGGTGCACTGCAGCAACGCACCAAGGCTCCGGAGACAGCACCTTCCAAACCCGTGACCTCTACCAACTAGAAGGACAAGGGCAGCAAATGCCACCACCTGCACGTTGCCCTCCAAGTCACACACCATCCTGACATGGAACTATATCGCCGTTCCTTCACTGTTGCTGGGTCAAAATCCTGGAACTCCCTAACAGCACAGTGGGTGTCCCTACCACACCTTGACTGCAGCGGTTCAAAAAGGCAGCTCACCACCACCTTCTCAAGGGCAATTAGGGATGGGCAATAAATGCAGTCCCAGCCAGCGATGCCCACATCCCATGAATGAATAAAAAAAAATTGACCATTCTATTACCCGGTTTGTAGCAGACGTCGAAGTCGTACCCCCTGTAGTTTCACTAAGAGGCGCTGTAGTCGAGGTGGTGCGCTTGTCAGTGGTTTGTACCAGATCATCTCCAGTGGTTTGTGGTCAATTTCCACCATGAACTGCCTGCCAAATAGGTAGGTGTGGAACTTTGTGATCCCAAACACCAGAGCACCAGTTTCACGCTCTATATTTGAGTAATTGGACAGTGCTGAGGATAAACATTTGGTCCTCAACGCAATCAGTTTGCCATCCTGTAGGATGCACACTCCTAGCCCTAAGAGCTCGCTCAGCGATGATGCTCTGACCAAAAAATTTGGAATGTATGTTGCCAAAAAGTTGAAAAATCCAAGACATCTCTGGAGGTCTTCCTTGTTTTCCTCACATCTTCGATTTTGCCTGTGTCAGGCCGGATTCCACAAACGGAGTAGATGGAGCCAAAGAAATTGTACTGACCTACATTCACCTGGTACTTCTTGCTTTTAAAAATGGGCCCTTTGCGGTGAGCTACTGCCATCAGGGAATGGACATTTTGATCATATTTTTCTTTGGTTTTGCCCATTACTGCAATGTCATCGGCAATGCATAGGCAGCCAGGTATGTTTTCTATCATTCTTTCCATATGTTAATGAAACAATTCCTGACTAACAGATAAGCCAAAGGATAGTCTCTGGAAGAAGTATATTCCAAATGGTGTCCAGAATGTGGTGATTTCTTGAGATTCCTTAGCAAGGTGTAGCGATGAATATCCATGTTTGGCATCCAACTTAGAGAAGAATTTGGCTCCTGTAAAATTGGGGCTCAATTCCTCTAATGTCAGAATCTTGTGGGGGCATCACTTTAGTGAGAGTTTTAGACACCTCAGTTCTAGACATACCCTGATTGCTCCATCCTTTTTCAGTATGCATGTGATTGAGCTGTAGCAGCCTGTGTGATGATACACTCAATGAATGATGCCATTGCGTTCTAACTCGTGCTTAAGTTTTTCTTGTATGTGCACGCTGCACTATCTGGGAGAGTCGATTGATGGAATTGTTTCCTCTCTGAGGTGCAATACGGCATCGCCTTTGAAATCTCCTGTGGCATCGAACCTGTCCAGTTACATTTGTTGTAGATCGTGGACTGACTCAATGCGGGTACCTTGGTACCTTCTGTTGCAATGGGTACCTTGGTGACCTCATGGAGGTTATGATGCTGAGGTCCTTACATGCTGGTTGTCCTGCCACTGCTGGTCCACTCGTGTCTATTAGGTAGAACGTTTGTGGTTTCCATGCCAACTTGCTATATCTGCATTGTATTGTTAATGTGCTACTGCAAGGGATGGGTGACCCGATGTTTGCAGATAACTTTGCAGTTGTCAGTTGTATCATTGATCTCCAACGCGTTCAGTACATAGCTTTGAGGATTTGGACTGGTAGGATATTTGCATTAGCACTGGTGTCAGTCTTGACCTTGAGTGTATGCTTGCCAGCTTTCTTTGGCACATGATGTTAATAGTGGCGAAAGCTTCCAATTAATTTACTTCATCAATGTGATGTGTCAGGTTCACTATGTGAAATGCCTGTTCGTCTTCTGTCTGTCAACTACTTTTCTCTGAGTCTTGTCCCAGGTCTGTTTTGCTGTGGACCTCATGTATCGGCTTGTGTTTATGCAGGTCTTTGGTGCTTTCCTTGCTGCTGTTGCCCTGTTTTTTATTTCTTTTTCTTTTTCTTTTCTCTTTTTCTTTTGGGGCAGTGTAGAGGGAGCTTTACTCTGTATCTAACCCTGTTTTTTTTTTCTTTTTTTTTCTTTTTTTATAAGGTGGCCTTTATACCCCAGGCCCCTTTTATATATTTTATGTCGAGGGGTCCTTTATTGCTCAGGCCCCCTTTATATACATACTTATATTTTTAAAATAACTTTATTAAAAACAGAAATAAACAAAAACTCAAATTAAAATGCCATTCTCGGCGTCGACGCTGTTGCCCTGTTGCTGCACCTGTCTTCTGTTTGTTTGCACCCTACTGTGACTTCTGGCTGTGTCTTTGGAGCCAGATTTTCGGCATAGGTGGGTCCAGTGCCCTTCTGCACCATACACCTTGCAAAGGTCACAAAATACAGGGCAATTTCACCGTGAGTGGGACAGACTGCACTTACCACACAGCTTGCTTGCTCTTTTTGATCTGTTTATGGTGCTGTTGGCTGCACCTAGTGCTTACAAGGGCTGCTGTCCAGCTACAATGGCTCCATAGTTCCTGCCATCTTCCAGCAGTGCATCAATGCTGTGACCTTTCTTTTTCCCTAAGAGGTCTTTCTGAAATGCTTCAATGGGTGTTGATATAATCACCAGCTCCATTATTCAGTCTGTCAGCTCAGCTTCTGAGAAATCATATTTGTTGCCCTTGCCAAGGCATCCACTGATTAACTGGTCTATTGATCCTGTGGCTGTTGCTTGTAGGACATCAGTTCCCAGTGGTGAATTTGAAAATTCACTCATAATTGGAGCTGATATTTCAGCACTTTCCATATCTTTGCAGGATCTTTCAGGTCCTTGTTAGATATACCTGAGGTATTGATTCTGTGTCATCCCTCAATTCTAATCGCTATCATTATTTTTATAGCCTGTTTTCTGGGTTCTACAATTACTTGGTCTGTAAAATATAAATGCATTCTTTGTTGGAACAGTTTGAACTCGGATAGGATATCCAAGGCTTTCCCCTTCATGCTGGGAAAATTGGTATCCAACTTTCTGCTGTTCTTTTGCTTTAAAACTTGCTTTAAGCACTTGCTTTAAGACCTGGTTCTGTGACTCCGCACTGCTTTCCCTTACAATCTTCTTTAGACTAGCTAGTTCGATTGTCAGAAGTAGCTTGTCTGTTTATCTAGCTTCCAACACTAGTCTATTTATACAGTTGTGCAATAAGCATTTCAAATGCTTTTTTGCTACAGCTTGATTATTTGCTGTTCAATCAGTAATTCTTCATGGTTGAGTAGTTTTATGAGTTTTTTTAAAACTCAGGCTGGGTGAATGAATGCTCTTCAGCCTTTGAGTTATTTAATGGATTTCTTTTTATAGCTTTAGCTGCAAGCTGCATGAATTGTGGATTCCCGTGCCTTTTGCTGTCGGACACCTCCTGTAATGGCACGGACCTGAGCAGCCTGGGAGGCGAGCCTTTGAAAACAATCGATCAACCTGAATTAGGGATTGAGTTTTCCCTGTTTTTTTCTTTCACTGAGCCTTTTAAAAATATCAACTTTGCAAGCACCTCAACGCTTTTGTTTTAAACTGGGGATTCTTGTACCGACAGCACACTGACTCACCCGCTCACAGTGATTGACTTGCAGCCTGTCATTCAGCTCTGTCTTCTACAACTGGAGGTGAGTTTGTTTTCTTCTTTACACTGTTTAGGCCAGTGTTTATTTTAACTTTCTCTCTTTTAGCTGTAGGTAGTTTTTAAGGCTATTTTCCTGCGGTCTTCAATCTTGGATTCTGTCTTCTCACCACAGGTGCAACCATGTAATGATGCAACATAAATGAGATGCATGGAGTTCAGTTGATTGAAGATCTCAAACAGGTTTATTAACAGCTAACAAGTATATAGAGTATAGCGCTAACTATTAACAGAACTTGCCTCTTGGTGTTACAGTTACAGAGTAAGACTGGCATGTAGTCACATGACTGCATCCTGGTATTCAGCTCATTAGCATACTAAGATTTTAAAGGTACATTATTCTTAAAGGCAATCACACAACAGTGAACACACAGCAATTACACTGTTGAGTTTACAGAATACACAAAACTGACACAGCTAAGATCAGAAAATGTACAGAGCTAACTCTACCAAGCCCAGAGAAAGTACAGTGCTGGCACTGTCGAGTTCAGAGAATGCACAGTGATAACACCTAGGTCAGAGAACACGCAACACCGACAAAATCCAGTTCACAGAATGCACAGCACTGACACTATTGAATTCGGAGTGTGCACAGCACTGACACTTGCAAAAAGGCGATGGCATAGTGGTAATGTCACTAGATTAGTAATCCAGAGGTCCAGGCTAATTCCCTGGGAGATGGGTCCAAATCCCACAATGGCTGCAAGAAGAATTTACATTCAATTAATTAATGAAACTAGTCTCAGTAATTGTGCCATGAAACTATCATTGATTTGTTGTAAAAACCCATCTGGTTCACTAATGCCCTTTAGGGAAGGAAATTTGCTGTGCTTACCTGGTCTGACCTACATGTGACTCCAGTCCCACAGCAATGTGGTTGTTGCTTAACTGCCCTCTGAACTGGCCTAGCAAACCAATCAGTTGTCAAAGGCCATTAGGGATGGGCAACAAATGCTAGCCTTGCCAATGATGCCCATATCCCATGAAAGAATGAAAAAAAACTTTGTAGCTTAGAGAACAGGCAACACTGACACTACCAAATTTATAGAATGCGCAGAATAAAAGCAAAATACTGTAGATGCTGGAAATCTGAAATAAAAACAGGGAATGCTGGAAATCACAGCAGGTGTGGCAGCATCTGTGGAGGGAGAAACAGAGTTAACGTATCAGGTCTGTGACCTTTCATCAGAACTGGCAAAGGTTAGAAATGTAATAGGTTTTGAACAAGTTAAAGGGGGAGGTGGGGGGAAAGAACAAAAGGGAAGGTTTGTGATAGGGCAGAGATCAGGAGAGATTAAATGATGAAGATGTCATGTATCAAAAGGCAAAGGGAATAGTAATAGCCGTAGTAAATTACAAAGCATTTGTTTATGGCAGAATAATGAACGGCTGTGCCTGAACACAAAGGCATGAAAAACCAGTTTAAGACTGGTACATGTCCAACCCATTTTCCTGCACTCCTGCCCTCACCCCTTCCCTTCCCGTCCCTCCCAGAACTGACACTACCCAGCCTCTACATCCAAGGGATAATCCTCGGCCATTTCCAGCACCTTCAGAGTGATGCCACCACCAAATACATTTCCCCTCCCCTCCCCTGTCAGCATTGCTGTGTATTTCTAGCACTTTCTGTTTTAATTAGAGAACGCGTAGCATTGACACTATCAAGCCAGAGAATGCACAGCACTGACACTGCTGAGTTCAGATACCATGTAACACAAACTTGAAGGACATTCCTGTCAGACGGGTTTTGCATGTTGAGTGTTCAAAAAACAATCCTAATGGGTTGTTACTTTTTACTACATCCAAAGCAGCACAGGTAACAGGACAGAAGCGATGGCAGGGAATGGCTGAGAAGTGGGAAACATTAGGTGATATAGAAATAGATGATGAATCTTTGTGAATTTTGTGTCAGGCATGGTTCATTTGATAGAACTCTCACTTGTGAGCCAGAAGGATGTCTCCCATTCAGCAATTTGAGTAAACAATTATAGTCTGACACTCCAAAGCAGTGCTGAGGGAATGCTGCCATGCTGGAGGTGCCATCTTTTGAATGACATTAGACTGAGGCCCCATCTATTCTTTCAGATGTAAAAGATGCCATAGCACTATTTTGAAGAAGATCCCCAGTGTTCTGGCCATTATTTATCCCTCAATCAACATTACTAAAAAAACACATTACCTGGTCATAGTCATAGAGAGATATAGCACTGAAACAGGCCCTTCAGCCCACCGAGTCTGTGCCGACCATCAACCACCCATTTATACTAATCCTACATTAATCCCATATTCCCTACCACATCCCCACAATTCTCCTACCACCTACCTACACTAGGGGCAATTTACAATGCCCAATCTACCTATCAACCTGCGAGTCTTTTGCTGTGGGAGGAAACCAGAGCATCCGACAGAAACCCCACATGGTCACAGGGAGAACTTGCAAACTCTGCACAGGCAGTACCGAGAATTTGAATTGAGGTCGCTGGAGCTGTGAGACTGTGGTGCTAACCACTGCACCATTAATCCACTGGTCATTAGGGATAGGCACCAACATGTTGTACCACAGATATTTGACAAAATTATTGTCTCCGCCATGTATATGGGGGCAATTAATCTTTATATAAAGTGTATAGTCAATCTAATGCCAGAGATGGGTCAAGAAGGCATACGGCATGCTTTCCTTCATCGGACGGGGTATTGAGTACAAGGGTTGGCAGGTCATGTTACAGTTGTATAAGACTTTGGTTCGGCCACATTTGGAATACTGCGTGCAGTTCTGGTCGCCACATTAACAAAAGGATGTAGATGCTTTGGAGAGGGTGCAGAGGAGGTTCACCAGGATGTTGCCTGGTATGGAGGGCGCTAGCTATGAAGAGAGGTTGAGTAGATTAGGATTATTTTCATTAGAAAGACGGAGGTTGAGGGGGGACCTGATTGAGGTGTACAAAATCATGAGAGGTATAGACAGGGTGGATAGCAAGAAGCTTTTTCCCAGAGTGGGGGATTCAATTACTAGGGTTCACGAGTTCAAAGTGAGAGGGGAAAAGTTTAGGGGGGATATGCGTGGAAAGTTCTTTACGCAGAGGGTGGTGGGTGCCTGGAACGCGTTGCCAGCGGAGGTGGTAGACGCGGGCACGATAGCGTCTTTTAAGATGTATCTAGACAGATACATGAATGGGCAGGAAGCAAAGAGATACAGACCCTTAGAAAATAGGCGACATGTTTAGATAGAGGATCTGGATCGGCGCAGGCTTGGAGAGCCGAAGGGCCTTTCCTGTGCTGTAATTTTCTTTGTTCTATAACACAGCCTGATTTAAAATACATCTTTCCCTACAAATAAAGTAGCTAAGCATACTAAGGCAGAAAACAGAGAGTAGGAATAAACGGCTCATTCTCGCGTTGGTAGGCTGTGACTAGTGAGGTACTGCAGGGATCAGTGCATGTGCCCCAGCTGTTTACAATGTATATCAATGATTTGGATGTGAGGACCAAATGCAGTATTTTCAAGTTAGCGGATGACACAAAAGTAGGTGGGAATGTGTGTTGTGAGGAAGATGCAAAGTGGCTTCAAGGGGATTTGGAAAGACTTAGTGAGTGGGCAAGAATGTGGCAGATGGAATATAATGTGGAAAAATGCAAGGTTATCCACTTTGGTAGGAGGAATAGATGTGCAGAGTATTTCTGAAATGGTAAGAGATTAGAAAGTATAGATGCACAAAGGGACCTGGATGTCCTTATCAATAAGTCACTGAAAGCTAACATGTAGGTTCAACAAGCAATTAAGAAGGTTAATGGTATGTTAGCCTTTATCGCAAGAGGATTTGAGTACAGGAGTAGTGATAACTTGCTTCAATTGAGTTTTGAAAAAAAAAGGCAAATAGTGATGTCAGAGGACAGCTGCATAGTGATTGGTTGGTGCAGCAGCTGTTAGAATATCTTTTTGAAAAAAAGGGGAAAGTTGTTTTTTTTTGTTGGAAAAAAGTCTCTGGTGATAAGCTAAGCTGAGTACTATTAAAGTGTTTTTTTTAAAGGACTTTTGATTGTAGTGGCTAGAACAAGGCCCCTAGTATAATTAGTATTTTTTTAATTAAGGAAGTAACTAATTAATCTAAGGGTAAGTCACGGCAGGAGAGCTCAGCCCCGTGATATGCTCCTCCTGCGCTATGTGGGAAATCAGGGACGCTTCCAGTGTCCCTGGTGACCATGTGTGCAGGAAGTGTATCCAACTGCAGCTACTGGCTACCCGCATTATGGAGCTGGAGCTGCGGGTGGATTCACTGTGGAGCATCCGCGATGCTGAGGAAGTCGTGGATAGCACGTTTAGTGAGGTGGTCACACCGCAGGTAATGGCTGCACAGGCAGAAAAGAGATGGGTGACCACCAGACGGAGTAGTAGGCGCAGGCAGGTAGTTCAGGAGTCCCCTGTGGTCATCCCCCTCTCAAATAGATATACCGCTTTGGATACTGTTGGGGGGTGACCTCCCAGGGGAAAGCAGCAACAGCCAAGTTTGTAGCACCACGGAGGGCTCTGCTGCACAGCAGGGGAGGAAAAAGGTTGGAAGAGCTATAGTGATAGGGGATTCTATCGTAAAGGGTGCAGATAGGCGTTTCTGTGGCCACAAACGAGACTCCCAGATGGTATGTTGCCTCTCTGGTGCTAGGGTCAAGGATGTCTCGGAGTGGCTGCAGGACATTCTGAAAGGGGATGGTGAGCAGCCCGAGGTCGTGGTCCATATTGGTACTAATGACATAGGCAAGAAGAGAGATGAGGTCCTGCAAAGTGAATATAGGGAGTTAGGCAGAAGGTTAAAAAGCAGGACCTCTAGGGTTGTAATCTCAGGATTGCTCCCTGTGCCATGTGCTAGTGAGGGTAGGAATAAGAGGATAAGGCAAATGAACGCGTGGCTGAAGAGCTGGTGTAGGCGGGAGAGCTTCAGCTGGTTGGATCATTGGGATCTCTTCTGGTGCAGAGGTGACCTGTACAAGAAGGACGGGTTGCATCTAACCTGGAGGGGGACCAATATCCTTGCGGGGAGGTTTGCTAGTACGACTCGGGAGGTTTTAAACTAGTCTTGCAGGGAGGTGTGACCCAAAGTAGTAGTCTCTCAGATGAGATAGTTGAGGCAAATGTAGAGGTTAAAACAAGCAAGTCCAGTAGGCAGGCTGTGCAGGGGCAGGACAGGGAGCGTGGAAGGTTTGGTAGGCTAAACTGCATTTACTTTAATGCAAGAAGCCTTACAGGTAAGGCAGATGAACTCAGAGCATGGATCGGTACATGGAATTGTGATATTATAGCTATTACGGAAACGTGGTTGAGGGATGGGCAGGACTGGCAGCTCAATGTTCCGGGGTACCAATCCTTCCAACAGAGGTGGAGGTAAGAGAGGAGGGGGAGTTGCACTATTGATTAGGAAGGACATCACGGCAGTACTTAGAGAGGATATCCCGGGCGAAATGTCCAGCGAGGCCATATGGATAGAACTTAGAAATAAGAAAAGGGTGATCACTTTGATGGGATTATACTATAGGCCCCCCATAGTCGGAGGGAACTGGAGGAGCATATACGTAGGGAAATCACAGATAGGTGTAGGAATTATAGGGTTGATATAGTAGGTGATTTTAACTTCTCTAATATTGACTGGGACTGCCTTAGTGCTAAGGGATCAGATGGGGGAGAATTTGTTAAGTGTGTCCAGGATAGTTTTCTGAAGCAGTATGTGGATGGCCCTACTAGAGAAGGGGGCTACACTCGACCTCCTCTTAGGAAATAAGGATGGGCAGGTGGTTGATGTGTCAGTGGGGGAGCACTTTGGGACCAGTGACCATAACTCTATTAGCTTCAAGATAGTAATGGAAAAGGATAGGACTGGTCCTCAGGTTGAAGTACTAAATTGGGGGAAGGCTAATTTCGATGGCATCAGACAGGAACTCTCAAAAGTTGAATGGGAGAGGCTGTTTACAGGTAAAGGGACATCTGGCAAGTGGGAGGCTTTTAAAAGTGAGTTAGGAAGAGTTCAGGGCCGGCATGTTCCTGTTAGATGGAAGGGCAAGGCTGGCAAGTTTAGGGAACCTTGGTTTACAAGGGATATTGAGGGTCTGGTCAGGACAAAGAAGGAGGCATATGTCAGGTATAGGCAGCTGGGATCAAGCGAGTCCCTCGAGGAATATAGGAGATGTAGAACTACACTTAAGAAGGAAATTAGGAGGGCGAAAAGGGGCCATTAGATTTCCCTGGCAGGTAAGATAAAGGAGAATCCTAAAAGATTCTATAAGTATATTAAGAGTGAAAGGATAGCTAGGGAGAGAGTAGGTCCCCTTAGGATCAGTGTGGCAATCTATGTGTGGAGCCACGGGAAATGGGTGAGGTCTTCAATGAATATTTCTCATCTGTATTTACCGTGGAGAAGGTCATGGAAGCTAGTGAGTTCAAGGGAGGGAACAGCGATATCCTGGAGCATATCAACATTACAAAGGAGGAGGTGTTGGAGGTTTTGAAGTGCATTAAGGTGGATAAATCCCCAGGGCACGAGCAGGTGTATCCTAGGATGCTATGGGAATCAAGAGAGGAGATTGCTGGGGCCCTGGCAGAGATTTTTGTATCATCGTTAGCCACGGTTGACGTACCGGAAGACTGGAGGATCGCTAATGTTGTGCCTTTATTTAAGAAAGGCAGCAGGGATAAGCCAGGGAACTACAGGCCAGTGAGCCTTACATCAGTGGTGGGAACGTTATTGGAAGGATTCTGAGAGACAGGATTTATATGCATCTGGAAAGGCATGGTCTGATTAGGGATAGTCAGCATGGCTTTGTGCGTGGGAAATCATGTCTCACGAATTTGATTGAGTTATTCGAGAGGTGACCAAGAGGATTGACGAGGGCAGGGTGATGGACGTTGTCTACATGGACTTTAGCAAGGCCTTTGACAAGGTCCCGCATGGTAGGCTGGTCCAGAAGGTTCGAACACATGGGACCCAGGGTGAGCTAGCAAATTGTATACAATGCTTCTGATATGTCTTCCTTTTTCCTCAAACAAGGACTCCCCCCGGCTGTGGTTGACAGGGCCCTCAACCGTGTCCGGCCCATTTCCCGCACCTCTACCCTCACCCCTTCCCCTCCCTCCCAGAACCGTGATTGGGTTCCCCTTGTCTTCACTTTCCACCCCATCAGCCTCCATATCCAAAGGATCTACTCTGCCATTTCCGCCACCTCCAGCGTGATGTCACTACCAAATGCATCTTCCCCTCCCTTCCCCTGTCATCATTCCGAAGGGATCGTTCCCTCCATAACACCCTTGTCCACTCCTCCATTACTCCCACCACCTCATCCCCTTCCCATGGCACCTTCCCATGCATTCGCAGGAGGTGTAATACATGCCCATTTACCTCCTCTCTCCTCACTATCCCAGGCCCCAAACACTCCTTTCAGGTGAAGCAGCGATTTACTTGTACTTCTTTCAATTTAGTATACTGTATTCGCTGCTCACAATGTGGTCTCCTTTACATTGGGGAGACCAAACTCAGACTGGGTGACTGCTTTGCGGAACACCTCCGCTCAGTCCGCAAGCAGGACCTCGAGCTTCCGGTTACTTGCCATTTCAACACTCAGGCCCTGCTTTCATGCTCACATCTCTGTCCTGGGATTACTGTAGTGTTCCAGTGAACATCAACGCAAGCTCGAGGAACAGCATCTCATCTACCGATTAGGCACACTACAGCCTGCCGAACTGAACATTGAGTTCAATAATTTCAGAGCATGACGGGCACCGCCGTTATTTTTTTCTTTTTCCTTTTTTAAATTTTTTTTGTGTTTATTTTATTTTGTCTCAGTTTGTTCAATTTGCTTACCCACTGTTTTTTTCATGTTTGTACTTGCGGCTGTTCAATTTCCAGTCCGTTAACACCCTTTCTGTACTAATGCTTTGCCTTTCAACACACCATGTTCATATCTTTGCTCCATGACCTTCTGGTCAGCTATTCTGTGACCTTGTCCTATCTACACCTTCTCCTTTGTTATCTCTTGCCCCACTTTACTTGCTTATAACCTTTTACATTTCTAATATTTGCCAGTTCTGAAGAAGGGTCACTGACCTGAAACATTAACTCTGCTTCTCTCTCCACAGATGCTGCCAGACCTGCTGAGTATTTCCAGCATTTCTTGTTTTTATTTCCTTTAAATTGGATGCAAAATTGGCTTGGTGATAAGAGGCAGAGGTAGTGGAGGGTTGTTTTTCAGATTGGAAACAGGTGACCTGTGGTGTGCCGTAGGGATCAGTGCTGGGCCCTCTGTTGTTTGTCATATATATTAATGACTTGGATGTGAATGTAAGGGGCATGATTAGTAAGTTTGCAGATGACTCCAAAATTGGTGGTATAGTGGACAGTGAAGAAGGTTGTCTAAGGTTACAACAGGATATAGATCAACTGGGAAAGTGGGCAAGGGAGTGGCAAATGGAATTTAATGCAGACAAGTGCAAAGTGATGCATTTTGGGGAGTTAAACCAGGGCCTGTTTCTATGCTGTACGACTCCATGACTCTATGACTCTAATTGTATAGAGCCTTGGTTAGAACGCACCTGGAGCAGTGTGTGCAGTTTTGGTCCCCTTACCTTCGGAAGGATATTATTTCCATAGAGGAAGTGCAACAAAGGTTCCCCAGACTTGTTCCCGGGAGGGTGGAACTGTCCTATGAAGAGAGATTGGGGAAACTGGGCCTGTGTTCTCTTGAGTTTCAAAGAATGAGAAGTGATCTCATTGAAACCCACAAAATATTTAAAGAGATAGACAGGGTAGATGCAGCTAAGATGTTTCCCTTGGTTGGGGAGTCTAGAAGCAGAGGACACAATTTCAAAATAAGGGGGAAGCCACTTCGGACAGAGATGAGGAGAAATATCTTTACTCAGAGGGTAGTGAATCTTTGGAATTCTTTACCCCAGAGGCTGTGGAAGCTCAGTCATTGAGTATGTTTAAAGCAGAGATTGACAGATTTCTAAATACAAATGACATAAGGGGATATGAGGATAGTGTGGGGAAAAACGCATTGAAGTGGATGATCAACCATGATCGTATTGAATGGCGGGGCAGGCTCGATAGGCTGAATGACCTACTATGTTCCTATGTTCATACAAACATCAATGGAGAGCATCACAATTCTAGTAGCTAGCTAGCAAGCAACACAGTATGCAATACCAATGTGAATTACTTTTGTTGACAGAATACAACGAACTACAATATGTCACGGGATGGTAGATGGTGATCTCTGTGGACTCACACAGTGTCAGGAGAGCAAATACATCTAATAAACCATGAAACTGATAGCTGCGATTTTTTGAAAAGCTGGTCTGTTGGAAAGGAAGAAGCCAATGGGAAATTTCTCATCCCTGAAATTACCAATCACAGCCTTCAAACTTTTTTTTACCATGGATATTGGTGTCTGTGTATGGACACATTGCTGATTCCTGCTTGTCATTATCTCATTGCTGTTTGTCATGTGTAGCTATAAGAATATAAGAAATAGAAGCAGGAGTACGCCATTCAGCACCTCAAGCCTGCCCCACCATTCAATAAGATCGTGGCTGATCTGCCCCAGACCTCAACTCCTCTTTCGTGCCAGTTCCTCATAGCCCTCAACTCCCCCAATATTTCAAAAATCTATCTACCTCCTCTTTAAATACTTTCAGTGATCTAGCCTCCACAACTCTCTGGGGTAGAGAATTCCAGACATTCACTACCCTCTGAGAGAAGAAATTCCTTCGCATCTCAGTTTTAAATGAGTGTCCCCTTATTCTGTAGCTATGTCCCCTAGTTTGAGATTCACCCACGAGTGGAAAATTCTTCTCAACATCTACCCTGTCAAGCCCCTTCAGAATCTTTCACATTTCAATAAGATCACCCTTCATTCTTCTTAACTCTAATGAATAACCTGTTTAGCTGTTCTTGATAAGACAACCCCTTCATCCCAGGAATCAGCCTAGTGAATCTCTTTTGAACTGCCTCCAATGCCAGTATACCAGGACCAAAACTGTACACAGTACTCCACGTGCAGCCTCACCAACACTCTGTACAGTTGTAACAAGGCTTCCCTATTTTTAAACTCCAACCTCCGAGCAATAAAGGCCAAAATTCCATTTACCTTCTTCATTACTTGTTGCACCTGCATGCTAACTTTTTGTGTTTCATGTACAAGAACACCCAGATCCCTCTGTGCTGCACATTTTTGTAGTCCCTCTCCTTTTAAATAATAGTCTGCCTCTTGATTCTTCCTACCAAAGTGCATGATTGCCCACTCACTCAATCTATCTATATGCACTTGCAGATTCCTTATGTCCTCATCACAACATGCCCTCCCACCTATTTTTGTATCGTCAGCAAATTTGGATATATTACTCTCTGCCCCCTCCTCTAAGTCACTAATATATATAGTAAATAATTGAGACCCTAGGACTGATCCTTGTGGCACTCCACTAGTTACGTCTTTCCAACCTGAAAAAGACCCATTAATCCCAACTCTCTGTCTTCTGTGAGTTAACCAATCCTCAATCCATGCTAATACATTACCCCCAATACCGTGAGCTCCTCTCTTGTGCAATAATCTTGTATGTGGCACCTTATCCAAATGCACGACATCTACCAGTTCCCCTTTATCAACTCTGCTTGTTATATCCTCAAAGAACTCTAGCAAATTTGTCAAACATGATTTCCCTTTCACAAAACCATATTGACTCTGTTTGATTGTGTTAAGCTTTTCTAAATGTCCTGCTATTTCTTCCTTAATAATGGAGTCTAGCATTTTCCCAACGACCGATGTTAGGCTGACTGGCCTATAGTTTCCTACTTTTTTTCTCCCTTCCTGCTTGAACAGGGGCGTCACATTAACGGTTTTCTAAACCGCTGGGACCCTCCCGGAATCTAGCGTGTTCTGGAATATTTTGGCCAATGCCTCCACTATCTCTGCAGCCACTTCCTTTAAAACCCTCGGATGCAGGTCATCTAAAGTTTCTTCCCAAAAATGCCCACATTTGTTGTTGCTCTGAATAATAGTAAGATAAATTTTTAATGCCTTTAATCTTTCTGAAGTTGTCTCAATGGCCCTCTAAGTTACACAAAAATTGTAATGTGGACGCCCACACAAAAAAGGTTGAACACCCCCTGCTCCAAGCCTTTAACCTTGTTATTTTAAAATACAAGTTTAAAGGCTTGTGTTATGTAAACTCATTTTAAAATGGCACTAAGAGAATGCCTCAATGTCTACGCTCCAGAATGCATTTTTTCACTTGAGATACAAGCTCAGTGACATGTTGAAAGTTGCTGGAATTTTACTTCTATATAAATGTCCCAATTCTGCCACTATCCATTTGGAATCACATTGTTCCAGAACTTGTATTGAGAGGAAAACAGGCAAGAAAATCCAAGGAATCTCCAGAGGTTTGCACTTTATGTTCCACATAAATACAAGAGTATGGTGTAATGGGGCTGAGTGATATTGGCAGGATGCTGCTGACCCACATACAATAGTTAGTAAATACAATGTAACAGATCATTTAAACCTTAATCTATGATGAACTATCTACAATTCCTTAACAAAATCCATGCTTCATTTGCAGTTTTAAAAACTGTCAAGGAAGACATAATAAAAATGTATTATGTTTCAATGACCATGTTAGAACCAGTCATTAACTGCTTTTTTTGCTGCAAGTTGGATTAAAGGACAAGTTTTACCAGTATGCCAAAGATCAGTAACCGCAAAGTGCATCATTTACTATCCAGTTTGAGGGCCTGAGTGCCCAATGTCATTTGAAAGGTGTCTATAGCATATATATTTACATCGTATTAAAAGCACATTTCCTAACAGGTAAAAGATTTGACATGGAGATAAATTGGTTCATCTGGAGTACAATCTTACAGATAGTGACTAAAGATTTTGTAACTGAATAATTCATGCAGTAACAACCGCTCAATTTTTTGCATAAAAGCTTTTTGTTAATAATGATCTTATCAAAGCTGAATCAGAATTGACAGTGATAGACTGAGATATAGACAATAAGTGAATTTAAGAGAATCACTTTATTGGAGGAACTGAAAGGCGCTTTTTATTTGTAATTGTGCCACCTAATTTTGGTACTAGCTTTGACGAGTAAATAACATTTTGTCCATGAGAGATGCTGTTGTTACTGTATTTTAGAATCCAGGACCAAGTTTAACACCTCCATGACCGTGGCTGAGTCAATAATTTTGTCAAATGTCCGTGGTGAAACATGTTGGTGCCTATCCCTGGAAGAGGTTTAAAGATTCACATTATTTGCATTTGCTTCCATGTTCAGGCAGAAGTGCCGAGCTGATGATCCAACTCGGCCTCCTCCTGAGGTCCCCAGCATCACAGATGCAAGTCTTCAGCCAATTCGATCCACTCCATGTGATATCAAGAAGCGACTGAAGGCAATGGAAACTGCAAAGACTATGGGCCCTGACAACATTCTAGCAATAGTACTGAAGACCTGTGCTCCAGAATTTACCACGCCCCTAGCCAAGCTGTTCCAGTACAGCTACAACACTGGCATCTACCCAGCAATGTGGAAAATTGCCCAGGTATGTCCTGTACACAAAAAGCAGGACAGATCAACCAGGCCAATTACCGCCCCATCAGTCTACTTTCGAACATCAGTAAGTGATAGAAGGTGTTGTCAACAGTGCTATCAAGCAGCACTTGCTTAGCAATAACCTGCTCAGTGACGCTCAATTTTGGATTCCGTCAGGGCAACTCAGCTCCTGACCTCATTACAGCCTTGGTTCAAACATGGACAAAAGAGCTGAACTCGTGAGGTGAGAGTGATTGCCCTTGACATCAAGGCAGCATTTGACCGAGTATGGCATCAAGGAGCCCGAGCAAAACTGGAGTTGATGGGAATCGGGGGAAACTCTCCGCTGGTTGGATTCATACCTAGCACAAAGGAGGATGGTTTTGGTTGTTGGAGGTCAATCATCTCAGCTCCAGGACATCACTGCAGGAGAGTCCTAGGCCCAACAATCTTCAGCTGCTTCATCAATGACCTTCCTTCAATCATAAGGTCAGAAGTGGGGATGGTTGTTGATGTTTGCACAATGCTCAGCACCATTCACGACTCCTAAGATACTGAAGCAGTCCGTGTAGAAATGCAGCAAGACCTGGACAATATCCAGGCTTGGGCTGATAAGTGGCAAGTAACATTAGTGCCACACAAGTGCCAGGCAATGACCATCTCCAACAAGAGAGAATCTAACCATCTCCCCTTGACATTCAATGGCATTACGATCGCTGAATCCACCACTATCAACATCCTGGGGGTTACCATTGACCAGAAACTGGAGTAGCCACATAAATACCATGGCTACAAGTGCAGGTCAGAGGCTAGGAATCCTGCGGCAAGCGACTCACCTACTGTCTCCCCAAAGTCTGTCTACCATCTACAAGGCACAAGTCAGGAGTGTGATGGAATATCTCCACTTGCCTGGATGGGTGCAGCTCCAACAACACTCAAGAAGCTCTACACCATCCAGGACAAAGCAGTCCGCTTGATTGGCACCCCATCTACAAACATTCACTCCCTCCACCACTGACGCACAGTGGTAGCAGTGTGTACTGCAGCAATGCACCAAGGCTCTTAAGACAACACCATCCAAACCCATGACCTCTACCACCTAGAAGGACAAGGGCAGCAGATGCATGGGAACACCACCACCTGCAAGTTCCCCTCCAAGCCACACACCATCCTGACCTGGAACTATATCGCCGTTCCTTCACTGCTGCTGGGTCAAAATCCTGGAACTCCCTTCCTAACAGCACTGTGGGTGGACGCACCACACATGGACTGCAGCAGTTCAAGAAAGCAGCTCACCACCACCTTCACAAGGGCAATTAGGAATGGGCATTAAATGCAGGCCTAGCCAGTGACAGTCACATCCCAGGAACGAATAAAAGAATTATTTCTTACTGTGGATGATTCCTGAGGATGCACAGGTATATTTGATCACCATGTACTTGAGGGGCTGATTCAAGCAGGGAGGAAATGGAGGACTGCCCTGGCTGGCAGTTAAAGGCACCCTTCGCAGAGAATAATTGTCTGAAATGTCTCCCGAAGCTTTCATGCAAACCAATCCCCTCCCCCAATTCTTTCAATGTCTGGCCAAATATCAACAAAGAAGTTATCAGCCTGAAAGATTAAATCTGTTTCTGTCTCCACAGATGTTGCCAGATCTGATGAGTAATTCCAGCATTTTCTGTTTTTATTTCAGATTCACAGCCTCCACAGTATTTTGCTTTCATATATGGAGCTGGTGCGACACATGAAAGTGTCATAATCCCTCTGGCAGCAAATGATGCATATATAAACACAGAAAATAGGTGAGGCAGCACCTGTGGTGAGAGGGACAGGTTTAATGTTTGAGATCGGTGATCTTGCTTCAGAACTGGGAAATGTTACAGATATAACAGGCTTTGAGCAAGTACAGAAGCTGGGAAATGGGGAAGAAGGGAGGGGAAAGAATAAAAGGGAAGATCCATAATATAGTGGAAGACAGGAGTGATTAATTGAACAGAAGAATCATTACTCGCATCTGCTGCCAAAAAAGGAGGAGTAATTGTGATCTGAAATGGCTGCACCTGCTTCTTTGTAGGATATGTGGAACTTTCTGTGCTACAGTCCTACTCTGGATCCCTCCCTTACCTCTTTGTCCAGTACATTTATTATCAGTGTCACATCCTGCTCTTGTCCTGAACTTCATTAACTTTGCTTCAAGGTTCCACTCTTTCCTCGCTGCTGTACCTGCTTCAGACCTGTAACACATGCAACAGTTTCTAGTTCTGACGAAAGATCACAGACCTAAAACATGAACTGTGTTTTTTTCTCCACAGATGCTGCCTGGCCTGCTGATTATTTCTGACATTTTCTGCTTATATTTCAGATTTCCAACATCTGCGGTATTTTGCCTTAGGAATTCATGCATAATGCATGATGAGTTACTGAAGCTTAAAAAGGGTTGCATGGCACCTTTTATTGGTGGCATCAAGAACTCATCTTGGAATGCAGCAGAGACATGTCATTTTGCTGTTGGGAAAGACTTTGAAGGTGCTGTCTTTGTTGAACAATACGTTACTTGTTTACCTCTTCATCATGTACATAGAGAAATTTAAGAAGTGATTGGCATCTCTTGTAACTTCCTGCTTCCTCCCCAGGAAGCCACCAAGATGAAATGAAAAACCGGCAGGATATGATTAGCGTTCTTTCTCTTTTTAAGTAGATGGGATTTTCCATGCTTAAACAGCTCATCTTGAATTTCATCCTTGTCTGGTGCCTTTCTGCTTGTTAAGAAATCAATGACCTTTTCAGGCTCAAGTGATCAGGGTTCTGCATCTGCCTCATCCATGACAGGAAGCTGCGGAGGAGTCGTGAGTCATAGAGTCACTTACTGCTTAGAAGGAGGCTATTCGGCTCACTGAGTCCCTGCCAGCTATTGGCGCATAAATCCAGTCAGTTACACTCCCCCACTTGAACCCC
The DNA here is from genome assembly GCF_036365525.1 of Heterodontus francisci. Taxonomy (NCBI): domain Eukaryota; kingdom Metazoa; phylum Chordata; class Chondrichthyes; order Heterodontiformes; family Heterodontidae; genus Heterodontus; species Heterodontus francisci. Next base: position 47,636,722 of record NC_090375.1, read on the forward strand.
GGAGCCCTGCAATTTATTTCCTTCAAGTGCCCATCCAATTTCCTTTCAAAATCATTGACTGTCTCCACTTCCGTCACCCACGTGGGCACGAGTTCCAGGTCATGACCACTCGCTTCATAAAAAAGGCTCTTCCTTGCATATTCACTGCATCTCTTGCCCAAAACCTTCAATCTGAGTCCTCTGGTCCTTGTACCATTAGTTAATGGGAACAGTTTTTCCTTGTCTAACTTATCTAAGCCTGTTATAATCTTATTCACTTGTATTAAATCTCTCCTCCATCTCCTTTGTTCTTCGGAGAACAAACCCAGCTTTTCCAACTTAACCTTGTAACTAAAATCCTCCATCCCTGGAACCATTCTGGTAAATTTCCGCTGCACCCTCTCAAAGACCCTCACATCCTTCTTGAAGTGTGGTGACCAGAACTGGATGCAATACTCCAATTGGGGCCTAACCAGAGCTTTATGAAGGTTCAGCATAACTTCCCTGTTTTTATACTCAATGCCTCTATTTATGAAGCCCGAGATGCTATATGCTTTGCTAACCTCTCTCTTAATATGTCCTCCCACCTTCAAAGATCTATGCACATGCAACAGTTTCTAGTTCTGACAAAAGATCACAGACCTAAAACATGAACTGTGTTTTTTTCTCCACAGATACTGCCAGACCTGCTGAGTGGTTCCAGCATTTCTTGTTTTTATTTCAGATTTCCAGCATCCGCAGTATTTGGCTTTTATATTACTGATGTTAAACTAACTGGCCTGTAGTTGCTAGGACTGTCCTTACACCCTTTCTTGAATAAGGTTGTCACATTTGCCGCTTGCTGGTACCTCCTCCATATCTAGGGAAGATTGGAAGATTGTGGCAAGACTTGCACTATCTCCTCCTCACCTCCTTTAGCAACTTGGGATGCAAGCCATCTGGACCAGGTGACTTATCTACCCTAAGCATAGCCAGCCTTTTCATTACCTCTTCACTCTCAATTTTTAACCTATCCAGTGCCTCTACTCTCTCTGCTTCTACCATCAAGCATAGACTGGGAGATGTCTGTCTTGAGGGAGTACAGCTCACAGTAGTGTTCAACCCAGTGGGACATCTGTTTGCTTCTGTCAGTAAGTATTTCACCATGCCGATTTCTGAGGGGCAACTTTGGTAATAGTAGGGCCAAGCACCCTCTTGATTCTATCATACATAGCATGTAGATTTCTATTGTCATAGGCAGTTTGGAGTTCTTGGCATAGGTTGATCTAGTATTTATTTGTGCAGTATCTCGCTGTCTTTTGCACGACTTCCTTGGATGCTTTCAAGTCATGCCATGTTCTGGTTGTTGAGTTTATGTTGTGCATCAGGTAGGCTTTTCATACGTTTAGAATCCTCTTATCTTCTGTCCTCTGGATTCGCTGCTCTACTCTCCTCCCAAACCTGCCCCACCACAGAAACTCTCCTGCCAACATTTACAGCCACCACCCCAGGCATCACCATTTTCTGTGGTCTCTCTACTCTTGTATCTCTCCCCCAACACGACCATCTCCAACCACTCAAACCAGAGTGTGGAGATATAAGTTTGGCGTGTGAGGATTTTAAGTGGCAGTATCTTTCTTAAAATCTGGTCTGCAGCTAACTGGGGTTTACCCTCTAAATAAAGTAACTTAAGAAAGTAAAGTACGTTTCTTTCAATCTTAGGCAGGGATTAACAAGGTCTACTGTAGAGTAGCTGATTAGTTAAGTAGCTAACTAGTCCAATCTGGTTGCTGCAGTTTCAGCTTCAAATAGTATAAATGCAGAGGTCTGGGTGCAGCCTGCAAACGGCGTGCAGACTGCAAGCAGAGTGTGGAGATACAAGTTTGGTGAGTGGAGAGTTTGGTGAAGTGGAGAAGAGGTGCTCCTTTTTTTTCTACTTTTTTTAACCCTCCAGTATTTTGTTCTTACTTCAGTGCAGTAGAAGGAGCTTGTTGGTGAGTAACCGGTAAGCTATTCTACTTATAATAAATAGTCCATAAAGTTAATATATGGCAGGGCAGCTCGGCCAAGTGGAATGTATAGCCTGTGGCATGTGGGAAGTCATGGACGCACCATGTGTCCTGGACAAACACATCTGCAGGAAGTGTCACCACTGCACAAGCTTGAGCTCCAGGTTTCGGAACTCGAGCGGTGGCTGGAGTCACTGTAGTGCAGTCGCTAGGCAGAGCACTACATAGATAGCATGTTTAGGTATGTGGTCACGCTGCAGGTTAGGAGAATGTAGGCAAATAGGGAATGGGTTCCGCCAGGCAGTCTAAGAGAATCAGGTAGGAAGAACATAGAGAGACAATATAAAATAAAGGGTACAATTCTAAAGGGGATTCAGGAGCAGAGGGACCTGGGTGTATATGTGCATAAGTCATTGAAGGTGGTAGAACAGGTTGAGAGCACAGTTAATAAAGCATACATAATCCTGGGTTTTATTAATAGGGGCATAGAGTACAAGAGCAAGGAAATTATGTTGAACTTGTATAAGACACTAGTTTGGCCTCAGCTGGAGTATTGAGTCCAGTTCTGGGTGCCGCACTTTAGGAATGACGTGAGGGCATTGGAGAGAGTACAAGAGACAGTCACGAGAATGGTTCCAGGGATGAGGAACTTCAGTTATGAAGATAGATTGGAGAAGTTGGGACTGTTTTCCTTGGAGAAGAGAAGGCTGAGAGGAGATTTGATAGAGGTGTTCAAAATCATGAGGGGTCTGGACAGAGTAGATAGAGAAAAACTGTTCCCACTTGTGAAAGGATCGAGAATTAGAGGGCACAGATTTAAAGTATTTGGTAAGAGAAGCAAAAGTGACATGAGGAAAAACCTTTTCACGCAGCGAGTGGGTAAGGTCTGGAATGCACTGACTGAGAGTGTGGTGGAGGCAGGTTCAAGTGAAGCATTCAAAAGGGAATTAGACAATTATATGAAAGGGAAGAATATGCAGGGTTATGGGAAGAGGGTGGGGAATGGAACTGGGTGATTTGTTATTCAGAGAGCTGGTACAGACACGATGGTCTAAATGGCCTCCTTCTACACTGTCATAATTCTGTGATTCTGTGACTTGCTTGTATAATTGACTACCCAGGTCCTCCTACCCTCTTTCAATTGTACTTTCTTCTAATTTGCCACGTGGAAATAAAACTCTCCCCCAAGTCGCTTAAACTGTATTTGCTAACTCCCAAATCCATGTTCTTTGGCCCTCCTTTTGCCATTATACCTCAGAAACTGTTGGTTTCTGATTTGATGAACAATTCCCTCACGTCACCTTTAACACCCTCAGCCCAGAAAAACTTTCACTAATTTCCATACCTTATTCACTCTGGTTGGTACCTGTCTTTGTTCCCTCAAGTCCGTGGGGCACAAACCTAAGTGTACAAGTAGCTTAGCCATCCATTGCTAGCATGTATCTCGATCACATCCAGCACAACCAGGTTTTACTCTTTGCCTCCAAAACTAGCGACAACTCTAGCAGCATTCTAAATAAAAACAGAAAGTGCTGGAAATACTCAGCAGGTCTGGCAGCATCTGTGGAAAGAGAAGCAGAGTTAATGTTTCAGGTGTGTGACCTTTCATTGGAACTGTGTCTGTGTATTTCCAGCACTTTCTATTTTTATTTCAGATTTCCAGCATCCACAGTATTTTGCTTTTATTCTAGCATCATCCTGGTGGGCAAATATTACCCATGGTTCCTTTTCTCTGCTACAAAATGTCACATCTCTCCTCTGCCTGCATCACCATTACATCTAAAAGCAGATGCAAGTTGTTCATGAATTTCTTCCTCACCAAGGCCGAGACCTTGAGAGCAAAATTAGATAGCTCCTGTAAAAGGGTAAGGGAATCATAGAGTCATAGAGTTATACAGCACAGAAAGAGGCCCTTCGGCCCATCGTGTCTGTGCTGGCCATCAAACACCTAACTATTCTAATTCACCCGTTCCTTCTGATGTAGGCAGCACCACTCCCTGTAGACTTGACTGACTTTCATGAACTACTCCAAACACTCAATACTTCGACAAACATAGCAAGAGCCAATAGAAAGTAATAAGCAACTGACCTGCAAGTTGTTGATGATCCCTTTAAATAGCACTGGTGGGGGGGGGTGGGTTCTTTCATTCTGCTGAATGAAAAGCTATGCGCGTTTAAGAGAGGGTATTAACTATTGTGGCGAGCGCTAAAATAACACGTCGGGCATCTAATCAGTGTTAGATGTGGACTAACGTCACAAACTATGGACTATGCATACTTTCAGTGCATGCACGTTAACTAACGCCTGAGTTAATGCCCTCAACAAGATGGTTTGTCTTTTCTGTAAACAGGAAGAGTGCGCATGTGGCTTTGCCAGGATAGCAGGATCCCATGATAAAGGGTGCCATTGACTGCACAGCTGTGGTTTTGCAAGTGCCACACCTCAATGGTGAGATGTATTGAAACTGTAAAGGGTACCACTCATTCAATATGCAGTTGATGTGCGACAATGTTTAGCACATCATGCTGATTTAATGCCTGCTATTCGTCATCCTGTGCCAATCCATTGTTTCAGCAATCTTTCAACCACCATGTTGACCCTGAGGGTGGTTGCTCGGAGAGAAGGGCTATCCACTCTACACCTGGCTAATGACTCCCCTCCACAACCAAGGGTTTAAACAAGTAGGAAAAGGGAAGAAGGGAGGAAAGAACAAAAGGGTTGATCTGTGTTAAGGTGGAAGCTAGCAGAGATTAAATCACAAAAGAGATGATGGTCAAAGACAAAAGGGGATGGTAATGGGGCAAGTAAAGAAACAAAAATAGGTCTAGGTGTAAATGGGAAATAGCAGAATCATTACCAGCAGCTGCCATCTGAAAAAATGCAAGCAGTGGTAATGATTTGAAATTTTTAACTTCAATGTTGAGTTCAAGAGGTTGTAAAGTGCCTAATCGAAAACTGAGGTGCTTTTCCTTGACTTTAAATTGAACTTTATTAGAACAGTGTAAGAAGCCAAGGGCAGAGAGGTAAGAGTGGAAATAGGATGGGGAAATAAAATGGCAGGTGACCTGAAGCTCAGGGACACACTTGCGGACTGAATGGAAGTGTTCTGCAAAATGATCACCCAATCTGTGTTTGGTCTCCTCACTGTAAAGGAGGCTTCATCATGAGTGGTGAACACAATAGACTAATTTGAAAGAAGTGCACATAAATTGTTGTTCGCCTGGAAGGAGTATTTGGAGCCCTGGATGGTGGGAAGGGAGGAGGTAAAGGGGAAGATGTTGTATCTCCAGCATGGGAAGGTGCCATGGGAAGGGGAAGGGGTGTTGGGGATGATTAAGGAGTGGACAAGAGTGTTGCAGAAGGAATGGTCTCTTCAAAATGCTGAGAGGTGAGGGGAAGATGCGTTTGGTGGTGGCATCACGCTGGAGGTGGCAGAAATGGCAGAGAATGATCAGTCAAATGTGGAATCAGTACCGAAGTTCCGAAGAAGGGTCACTGACCCGAAACGTTAACTCTGCTTCTCTTTCCACAGATGCTGCCAGACCTGCTGAGTGAATCCAGCATTTCTTGTTTTTGAGTCAAATGTGGATGTTGGCAGAGTGGATGGTGAGGACAAAGAGAACCCTATCATGGTTCTGGGAGGGAGAGGAAGGGGTGAGAGCAGAGGTGTGGGAGGTAGGATGGACATGGTCGTGGGCTCTGTCAGCTACAGTGGAGGGAAGTTTCTGTTGAGAGAAAAAGGAAGATCTATCGGACGTACTGGTGTGGAAGGCAGCATCATCAGAATAGATGTGACAGAGATAGCGAAACTAGGGGAATGGAATAAAGTCCTTACAGGAAGTGGAATGTGAGGAAGTTTAGTCAATCCAGCTGTGGGAGTTGGTGGGCTTATAGTAGATATTGGTCGATAGCCTATCCCTTGAAATGGAGATAGAAAAGTTGAGAAAGGGCAGAGTCAGAGATGGACCATGTGAAAGTAAGGGAAGGGTGGAAATTGAAAACAAAGTTGATGAAATTTTCCAATTCAGGCTGAGAGCAGAAAATGGCACCGATACAGTCATCAATCATCAGTCCAAAAAAGAGATGAGCAAAGTGACCTGAGTAGGACTGGAACAAAGAATGTTCCACATATCCCATGAAAAAGCAGACCCAAACTGGTTCCCCTAGCAACACCTTTTATTTGGAGGAAGTGAGTGATGTCAAAGGAGAAGTTGTTCAATGTGAGAACAACTTCAGCAAGATGGAGGAAAGTGGTGGTGAATGGGGATTGGTTGGGCCTCTGTTCAAGGAAGAAGTGGAAAACCTTGAGCTTGTCTTGGTGGGGGATGGAGGTGCAGAGGAATTGGACCTCATATTGAAAAGGAAACAGTGAGAGCTGGATATCAGGAAACTGTTTAAGTGACAGAGGATGTTGGAAGATTCATGTATGTAGGTAGGAAGAGACTGGACTTGGGGAGAAAATAATAGAGTCAAGATAGGAATAAATCAGTTTCATCTTCTGTTATATCGCTAACTTCTGCCAGTTCTGATGAAAGATCATTGACCTGAAACTTTAACTCTGCATTACTAGGGTGTCATAGTGGTAATATCACTGGTCTAGTAAGTCTGAAGTTCAGCCTAATGCCCTGGGGCACTGGTTCAAATCCCACAACAGCTGGTGGGATTTAAATTCAATTAATCGATACAAATCTGGAATTGAAAGCTAGTCTTAGTAATGGTGCCATAAAACTTTCATCATTGTCACTAAAGGCCCATCTGGCTCATTAGGGAAAGAAACCTGCTGACCTTACCAGGTCTGGCCTATATGTGACTCCAGACCCACAGCAATGTGGTTGACTCTTAACTGCTCTCTGTAATGGCCTAGCAAACCATTCAGTTCAACAGCATTTAGGGGTTGGCAACAGCTGCTCACTTGGCAGTGATGCCCACATCCCATGAAAGAATAAAAACAAAATCTATCACCACAGATGCCTTAGCTGCTGAGCTTTTCCAACATTTTCTGTTTTGATTTCAGATTGCCAGCATGCAGTTTTTTGCTTTTGCAGTTTGCCTATTGTCAGCTTAACTATCTCTTAATTGCTTCATCTGATGGCCTCCTTTGCCAACAACACGAAATCTCGTTAGTGAACTTCTGGTAATTCCTGTTGGCAGCTTTGAATTGTCGGTACACTTTAAGCAGGTCCCATTTTCAACAGCATTATGTGGTCTTTGAGATTGTTGTTCCTTCTCTCACTGGCTGGAATTTTACATTGAGGTGGTGGCCCCGCCCACCGGCTAAAAAGATGGGGGAGAGCTCGCCTCTGCCAGGCCTGGAAGCTATGCTGATGTAGAATGTCCCTCCGTCAAGAGCTGTCAGCCAATCAGAGGGCTGGCAGCTCCTCAATCCCAGCAGCGCCACCGGGAGTGATAACCACTACTGGGACTGCCCCCAGCAAGAAGAGGACAATGGACATCACCCTTCAGGAATGTAAGTGGGGTTCGAGGCTCACTAGGAACAATCAGCTGAGTCCTGGCAAGGAGGGATGGGGGCCGGACTGTAGGGCAGGGGGGTAATTTTAGCAGGGGCAACCTGTGCTGCTGGGGGGCCCCTTCTGTGGGGCACAGGGTGCCTGATCAGGAGGGTCCACCCCAGCCCACAAGGAGACCGCTAGGTTTCACTGAGCAGCCTCCTCCGATGGCAAAGTGCCCATCCACCACTGGTAAAATACCAGGGCCTCAATAGGCATGGGGTGGGCAGGTCATTTGCCACCTCCCCCGCTGCTGGTAAAGTAGTAGTGGGAGCTGGTAGGCGACAGGAATGGCATTCCCCCCCCCCCCACCACCCATCCCCCCGCCTCCCACTCAATTGTAGGGCTCCCCCCCACAACTCCCAGCCCACTCCCAGAGGGGCGTAAAATTCCAGCAACTGACGTACCAGACAATCAGTCTGCATGTAAGCCATTGTCTGTTGTGACTGTGGGTTGCTTCTTAACCATTTGTCAGTAGCAGAAATATGTAACTTGGGTTGGCGTTATTTAATCTGGAGCAGCATCAATGTTTTGCAATGGAGTCCAAAAGATTTAACTTTTGAAATCTTACGCACTGTACATACTTATAGCACCAGGTGTATCTGTCATGAGAACAGAAGAAGAACCAGAGTGGAGCTCAGGACTTTTTTTAACACAGTGAGTTGTTATGATCTGGAATTCACAGCCTGAAAGGGTGGTGGAAGTACAAAGAACAAAGAACAAAGATAATTACAGCACAGGAACAGGCCCTTCGGCCCTCCAAGCCTGCGCCGATCCAGATCCTCTCTCTAAACATGTCGCCTATTTTCTAATGTTCTGCATCTCTTTTCTTCCTGCCCATTCATGTGTCTGTCTAGATACATCTTAAAAGACTCCATCGTGCCCGCATCTACCACCTCCACTGGCAATGCGTTCCAGGTGCCCACCACCCTCTGCGTAAAGAACCTTCCACGCATATCCCCCCTAAACTTTTCCCCTTTCACTTTGAACTCGTGTCCTCTAGTAATTGAAACCCCCACTCTGGGAAAAAGCCTCTTGCTATCCACCCTGTCTATACCTCTCATGATTTTGTACACCTCAATCAGGTCCCCCCTCAACCTCCGTCTTTCTAATGAAAATAATCCTAATCTACTCAACCTCTCTTCATAGCTAGCGCCCTCCATACCAGGCAACATCCTGGTGAACCTCCTCTGCACCTTCTCCAAAGCATCCACATCCTTTTGATAATGTGGCGACCAGAACTGTACGCAGTATTCCAAATGTGGCCGAACCAAAGTCCTATACAACTGTAACATGACCTGCCAACTCTTGTACTCAACGCCCCGTCCGATGAAGGAAAGCAAGTAGATTTAATATTAACTTTCAAAAGGGATTTGGATAAATGCATGACAAGAAAATATTTTCAGGGCTCTGAGAAAGGAGCACGGGAGTGGGACTAATTGGCTTTCAAAGAGCCATCACAGGACCGATGGGCTCAATGGTCTCTTTCTGTGCTGTATCATTCTATGTTTCAATGAAAACCTGACCCACCAATGCGTCCCACTTTCTGCATGAATACAATATTATTATAATATGACTTTGTAATATTCAGACTTGGGGGTGTAGAAACATTATTACGTTAAGCTGTAATAAGAGGGAAAGACGGTCAGCACTGTGTTTCCAATGAAATGAAATCCAGCTGTAGCAGGCTTTGCTGCATGAAGAACAATTGCACCATTCTTTTGAAGCAAATGCTGACGCGCAATCTTGTAAATCTCAACATTGGAAAAAAGCGAATTAAATTTCCTTCAGGCTTAGAAAAGTCCTAACTCAAACCAAACTGCTCAATAATTAACGCAATACTTTTAATAGGTTTTAGAAAAATAAATTTCTGGATCTCACCACATCTATCTCATTATCCTATCTGATTGTGTCTCTAGAGGCCAATTTTACCCCCCTAACATGGGCAGGAGAGGGAACAGGGTTAAGATTTCCATGATCTGAAACCTGACCTCAAATTCTGGCTTTATTGGCAGCAGGATGGGGGTGGTGAGCAACTGAGCTGCAATCAAGAGGCTGGCCTGTTATTTAAATATGATAAAGAGGCCATGTGCCGCAAATTTTAACAGCCTTTCAGATTTAATGACTGTGAACTGGGTTTCCCAATTTTCAGGAAACCTGGCTGCTGAAGGGAGGCCAGAAGAGTTGGATTCAGCAGGGAAGTGCCTCCAGCAAACCTGCTTCCCAGCACATGATTCAATCTCTCTCCCAACCCACGATCCCTTCCCCCCCACCCCCAATCCAGACTCTGATCTCCCCCTAACCCATAATCTCTTCCGCTTTGACTGGGGCTTTCCAGTTGAGGCCTCCCCATCACACAGCCAGGCAGCCTCTCAATCAACCTGGCTGCTGGCAGAAAATAGAAAAAATAATTCAAATTTAGACCTACCATTAAGTTCAGTCTTTGAGTTTGCTGTATTTCTGGATTTCCTTGCTGCGAAAACCCATGCCCGCAGCTTCCCCATCCCCCTGCAAATATCAGGGCCAGGTGTTTTATAGATCATCTTTTTACTGTACTGGTCAAGGCGGGTGACTCATCGTGGGACTGATATCTAGTCCATGCAGAGGAGGGACTTTAATTGGGAACAGGCATTCAGCAGGTTAGGGTTTGGATGGGGGATGCTGGGTGAACATTTGGGTTTAATGCCCGGACTATTTTAACTTCCAGGTCTCATTTATATCCTGCTGGTGAGCTTCCCTCCCAAAACGGACAGGACGAGGCAGCTGGCCGGCGGCTTGCCAGTTAAACTCTCATGGCCTGGAAGTCACCTGTTGGCTGGAACGGAAGTAGTGGAGACGGGTATTCGGCAGGATCATGCAGGTGGGAATTCACCAGGGGGCCCGGGACAGCAGAGAGACCGAGGGCTGAATTTTCAGGTCCCACCAGGGGCATGAAAGGAGGCGGGTAGGGGCTCAAAGATGCCAGCGTCCGCCGGTGTGCTGGTTTCCCAATGCTGTTCCTGGTGCCAGCCAGTGTCACCAGGGCGTGGGAGGGTGGCCATGAGATCTCGCCCAATCCATTACGAAGGCAATTAAGTCGGTAAAGAGCTCATTGAGAGCTCTTTAAGGGGCATGTTGTGATTTTCACAGGGGCATACAGGCTGCACATGCTGTTTGGGGCAGACCAGCTGAATGGAGGCGGACCCACACTGGGGACCGTGTCATGGCTACCCCAACAAATTAGCTGGGCCCCATGGGGTGAACAGTGCAGAGCAGATTTGGCCATTGGGAGATAGGTGCTATCAGCTCATTGCAGTGGCAGGGAGAGTGGGCAGTAACCAGTGTAGGGAGTCGTCGCCTGTGGTATAAGGGTCTGAAAGGGTTATTGTTGAGAAAGTTTAAAGAATACCTCCCACCATGATGATGTAAGGGATCCCATGTGAGAGAGACTTAGAGAGAGATGCAGCGTGGCTTCAGAAGAGACACACAGACTGATGTGAAGATGCACATAATTATAATGTAATAAAGAGTATTCAAGATGGCTCCTGGGCTGGAGGCTCCCTAGGAAGCTCCCTTACTGTTCAACTCTATCCACGGCCATCTGCTCCCATCCCTAACGTTTTCTCCCCCAATCTGCCCTCTTAAACTGTTTAAATTCCCCTGGCTCTTTAAATCAGTTCATTTTAGCCCTATCTAAAAGTTAACAGTTAGTTTAGTGTATGTTACCTGGGCCCACTGCCCTCCCCCAGCCACACCTGCTCTTTGTTTTCTCAATGAAATTGATCCGGATGAAACTGACGAGCACAGCTGCCAATACTTCAATCTCCGATCCTGCTGTCTTCACAGTCCAGAGTGTCTGCAGCCACGGCGTGCGGTAAGTCCATTGAGGTGAAGAAGGAGCTGCGGGACCCGAGAGAAGTCCTGTGAAAAGGTGCCCCGAACACCCAAAACATCCACGAACGGCCCCCCCGGCCGCAACTTCAAAGCGCCCGCGGGAGATGGCTCGGAGAGCATCTGCAGCGCACTGTCGGCAATGCTGCATGCCTTTATTTAAACCACTGCAAAAAAAAAACCCTTAGCAAATGTAATCACCTCTAAGTCTGCCAAATGATGCTTCACCTCCCGAAGGACGTGGATGAGCTTTCCGGACGTCGATGGTGGGCACTGAGGAAATGGCTTATTACCTGCACCAGATTCCACCCCCCCCTTTACCCCCCTTCCACCCCCCCCACCCCCGTCCCCTTCCCTGCTCCACCCTCTCAGCTCACCCCCTCACAACCCCGTCCCAGCCCGCCCCCCCCTCGCACCATCTTCACCCCGCACCCCCTTCCCCTGCACCCCCCCCCCACCCCCTCCCTCTACCCCTCCCCCTTGCATCCCCTCCTCCCACCGGCACCATCCTACACCTGTGTAGGGGCCCCAACAACCCCACTGCCTTGTGGGCGTCTCGGGAGAGACCAAGGCTAAGGGAGTAAACCCTAACAGAAAATCCGGAGCGGAACCCCGTAGGCGGTCATGTGTCACCTTTGGCATGTTTCCGGCAGTTCCTGCAGCCATACTGGTGCCAAACGTCGTGTCCTGCACTCCTTTGGACCCCACCAGAAAGGCCGAGAGGGGGGTTTTGACGACTGGGCAACTCTCAACCTCCATAAATTTGCCCAGGCATGCGCCATGGAGAGGTCACTCCATAGTTGCCTCACAGCGACTAAAACAACACGGAAGGCAGCAGTTACGGGTTATAAGTCCAGATAAATTGGCGTAGAAACTGGGCGCCACGGGTTGCCTTTGTCGGTGGGAGAGGTCATTGCACCTCACTGGACAGCTACCGCCCGCCTCAAACCGGGCAGCCCCCGGTCAATAAGGTTCTGTCCTGCCACAGTCTGCCTGCTTCAATGGGTGCTTGGAGCTCAGGGTCATTGCCTGAAAGGTGGACTGATACACCGCACCAAACAACATGAAAAAAGGAAAGAAGGTACCAGCCCTTCGCTTTGCAAGCTGGAACGTCAGAACTATGTGTCCTGGCCTGTCGGAAGACCTTACACAAATCAACGATTCTCGGAAGACCGCCATCATTAACAACGAGCTCAGTAGGCTCAATGTGGACATTGCAGCACTTCAGGAGACTCGCCTCCCCGCGAGTGGCTCTCTAGCAGAGCAAGACTACACCTTCTTCTGGCAGGGCAGGGATCCTGAAGAACCAAGACAGCATGGAGTGGGCTTCGCCATCAGAAACTCCTTGCTCAGCATGATAGAGCCTCCCTCAAATGGCTCGGAACGCATACTGTCCATCCGACTGCTCACCACCTCTGGTCCAGTACACCTACTCAGCATCTATGCTCCAACACTCTGTTCCGCACCTGAAGCTAAAGACCAGTTCTATGAACAACTCCATAACATCATTAGCAGCATCCCCAACACCGAACACCTATTCCTGCTGGGGGACTTTAATGCCAGGGTTGGGGCCGACCATGACTCATGGCCCTCCTGCCTTGGGCGCTATGGCGTTGGAAGGATGAATGAGAACGGACAGAGACTGCTTGAGTTGTGTACCTATCATAACCTCTGCATCACCAACTCGTTCTTTCACACTAAACCCTGTCACCAGGTTTCATGGAGGCACCCAAGATCACGTCGTTGGCACCAGCTAGACCTCATTGTCACAAGGCGAGCCGCCTTAAACAGTGTTCAAATCACACGCAGCTTCCACAGTGCGGACTGCGACACCGACCACTCCCTGGTGTGCAGCAAGGTTAGACTCAGACCAAAGAAGTTGCATCATTCCAAGCAGAAGGGCCACCCGCGCATCAACACGAGCAGAATTTCTCACCCACAGCTGTTACAAAAATTTCTAAATTCACTTGTAACAGCCCTTCAAAACACTCCCACAGGGGATGCTGAGACCAAGTGGGCCCACATCAGAGACGCCATCTATGAGTCAGCTTTGACCACCTACGGCAAAAGTGCGAAGAGAAATGCAGACTGGTTTCAATCTCATAATGAAGAGCTGGAACCTGTCATAGCCGCTAAGCGCATTGCACTTTTGAACTACAAGAAAGCCCCCAGCGATTTAACATCCGCAGCACTTAAAGCAGCCAGAAGTACTGCACAAAGAACAGCTAGGCGTTGCGCAAACGACTACTGGCAACACCTATGCAGTCATATTCAGCTGGCCTCAGACACCGGAAACATCAGAGGAATGTATGATGGCATGAAGAGAGCTCTTGGGCCAACCATCAAGAAGATCACCCCCCTCAAATCTAAATCGGGGGACATAATCACTGACCAACGCAAACAGATGGACCGCTGGGTTGAGCACCACCTAGAACTGTACTCCAGGGAGAATGCTGTCACTGAGACTGCCCTCAATGCAGCCCAGCCTCTACCAGTCATGGATGAGCTGGACATACAGCCAACCAAATCGGAACTCAGTGATGCCATTGATTCCCTAGCCAGCGGAAAAGCCCCTGGGAAGGACAGCATTACCCCTGAAATAATCAAGAGTGCCAAGCCTGCTATACTCTCAGCACTACATGAACTGCTATGCCTGTGCTGGGACGAGGGAGCAGTACCCCAGGACATGCGCGATGCCAATATCATCACCCTCTATAAAAACAAAGGTGACCGCGGTGACTGCAACAACTACCGTGGAATCTCCCTGCTCAGCATAGTGGGGAAAGTCTTTGCTCGAGTCGCTCTGAACAGGCTCCAGAAGCTGGCCGAGCGCGTCTACCCTGAGCCACAGTGTGGCTTTCGTGCAGAGAGATCGACTATTGACATGCTGTTCTCCCTTCGTCAGATACAGGAGAAATGCCGTGAACAACAGATGCCCCTCTACATTGCTTTCATTGATCTCACCAAAGCCTTTGACCTCGTCAGCAGACGTGGTCTCTTCAGACTACTAGAAAAGATCGGATGTCCACCAAAGCTACTAAGTATCATCACCTCATTCCATGACAATATGAAAGGCACAATTCAACATGGTGGCTCCTCATCAGAGCCCTTTCCTATCCTGAGTGGTGTGAAACAGGGCTGTGTTCTCGCACCCACACTTTTTGGGATTTTCTTCTCCCTGCTGCTTTCACATGCGTTCAAATCCTCTGAAGAAGGAATTTTCCTCCACACAAGATCAGGGGGCAGGTTGTTCAACCTTGCCCGTCTAAGAGCGAAGTCCAAAGTACGGAAAGTCCTCATCAGAGAACTCCTCTTTGCTGACGATGCTGCTTTAACATCTCACACTGAAGAGTGCCTGCAGAGTCTCATCGACAGGTTTGCGTCTGCCTGCAATGAATTTGGCCTAACCATCAGCCTCAAGAAAACGAACATCATGGGGCAGGATGTCAGAAATGCTCCATCCATCAATATTGGCGACCACGCTCTGGAAGTGGTTCAAGAGTTCACCTACCTAGGCTCAACTATCACCAGTAACCTGTCTCTAGATGCAGAAATCAACAAGCGCATGGGTAAGGCTTCCACTGCTATGTCCAGACTGGCCAAGAGAGTGTGGTAAAATGGCGCACTGACACGGAACACAAAAGTCCGAGTGTATCAGGCCTGTGTCCTCAGTACCTTGCTCTACGGCAGCGAGGCCTGGACAACGTATGCCAGCCAAGAGCGACGTCTCAATTCATTCCATCTTCGCTGCCTTCGGAGAATACTTGGCATCAGGTGGCAGGACTATATCTCCAACACAGAAGTCCTTGAAGCGGCCAACACCCCCAGCTTATACACACTACTGAGTCAGCGGCGCTTGAGATGGCTTGGCCATGTGAGCCGCATGGAAGATGGCAGGATCCCCAAAGACACATTGTACAGCGAGCTCGCCACTGGTATCAGACCCACCGGCCGTCCATGTCTCCGTTAT
Organism: Heterodontus francisci; assembly: GCF_036365525.1. Lineage (NCBI taxonomy): Eukaryota > Metazoa > Chordata > Chondrichthyes > Heterodontiformes > Heterodontidae > Heterodontus > Heterodontus francisci. The sequence continues at coordinate 47,652,037 of NC_090375.1, forward strand.
AAAGACGTCTGCAAACGCGACATGAAATCGTGTGACATTGATCACAAGTCGTGGGAGTCAGTTGCCAGCATTCGCCAGAGCTGGCGGGCAGCCATAAAGACAGGGCTAAATTGTGGCGAGTCGAAGAGACTTAGTAGTTGGCAGGAAAAAAGACAGAGGCGCAAGGGGAGAGCCAACTGTGCAACAGCCCCAACAAACAAATTTCTCTGCAGCACCTGTGGAAGAGCCTGTCACTCCAGAATTGGCCTTTATAGCCACTCCAGGCGCTGCTTCACAAACCACTGACCACCTCCAGGCGCGTATCCATTGTCTTTCGAGATAAGGAGGCCCAAAAGAATAAAGAGTTAATGTTCAAAGTACTCACGACTAAGGAATCTCTCTAAACTGGACTAACTAAGCATACAAACCAAACATACAATATGGTGACCAGCAGTGGGATCATGAACAGTGGTAGTTCTTACCATGCAACACCCAGAATAAGAATTTGAAGAATACTTTGAAGAAGGCTGACCTGAAAAAAGTGCCAAAACTGCAGAACTCGAGAAGAGGCTGTCAAAAACTCCAGAGCTGCTCCATGGAAGAAGGAGGCACAGAGAGCAGGGGAATCAGCTTGAGGAAGGCATTCAGGCTACACCACAGAGGCGGGCAGTCTGTGAAAAAATATCCGGTCCAGCAATTGCAGTCTTCGAGTCGGAGAACCTTTTCCGAACAAGGCGAGAGAAATGCACTGTTTTATCTAGTTCCACTTCTCCACAGTTCGCAACATATATTTAAATGTTTTCCCACATACCGATACGGTCAGTCATAGACTCTATTTTTATCCCAGAATAAAACCCACTATCCAGGTTTCTTTAATAAACAACAAAATTATCAATTTATTATAAAACAAGTCTTATCCACGAATGAAGTAAAGTATAAACACACAGATTGAAATATTAAAGTTCTCTTTTTACCTTAGTGCCTCACAGCTCCAGAGACCCGGGTTCGATTCTGGGTACTGCCTGTGCGGAGTTTGCAAGTTCTCCCTGTGACCGTGTGGGTATTCGTCGGGTGCTCCGGTTTCCTCCCACAGCCAAAGACTTGCAGGTGATAGGTAAATTGGCTGTTGTAAATTGCCCCTAGTGTAGGTAGATGGTAGGGAATATGGGATTACTGTAGGGTTAATATAAATGGGTGGTTGTTGGGCGGCATAGACTCGGTGGGCCGAAGGGCCTTTTTCAGTGCTGTATCTCTAAATAAAATAAAAATAAAAAAAAATAAAAATTCTACAGGGCCTTAAAGGTGTAATATGATATGGACGACATCTTAATTCATACTGAATCCATTGAAGAACATGACCTGAAGGGTAGAAAGGTTTTGAATCGTCTACAAGACGAAGGCCTAACACTTAATGAGAAGTGAAAGTTTTCAAAAATGTCTATACTGTTTTTAGGACACTTTGTCAATGATAACGGCATAATGGCAGACCCACAAAAGAAGAGAGCCATGAATGAATTCCCACTTCCTAATTCTGTCCAAGATCGTCAACGATTCCTTGGCACGGTCAATCAGTTGGCAAAATCTTTACCCAATCTAACGCAAGTTATTGAGCCTTTGCGACAATTAGTAAGGAAAGTTCAAGCACGATTCTGGGATGCACATCAGGAACAAACATTTCAAAGGATCAAGGGGATGCTGATTTCGTCAGATGCCTTAGCGCATTATAACTCTTCAGTTCCAACTACAATTGCAGCAGAAGCCTTGTCTAGAGGATTAGGGGTAGTCCTTTTCCAAGAACAGCCAGATGGAGTTGAAGACCGGTTTATTATGCATCATGAGCATTGTCTGACACTGAGACGAGGTACACCGTCATAAAGAAAGAAGCTCTCGCAGTGGGCTTGTGAGAAGTTCGCAGATTATATTAATGGCTTAAAGATTGTCATAGAGACAGACCACAAGCCCCTAGTTTCCATACTTAATGAAAAGGAACTCACTAGGATGCTTCCGCAAGTCCAGAGATTCCTATTGAGGCTAATGAGATTCACATATGAAACTGTATACATGCAGGGCAAGCATCAAACAGCAGAGCTATTGTCGACCATCCTGCACAACAGAATGTTAACTTTATTAATGAAATTGAGTCCTGTTCTCAGTTCACTGCATCACAATGGCCGGCAAGTTTGAAGAAGCTCCAAGAAATTCACCATGCTCAAATGCAAGATGAAGAATGCATCTATATCCACCAATATTGCAAACAAGGCTGGCTGCAGAAGGCACTTTACGATTGTGGATGATTTGCTGGTATATGATAACAGACTGGTGATTCCAGAGTCACTCCAGGTGGACATCTTGGAGAAAATACACCAGGGCCAAATTGGTATAATGAAATGTGGAGCATGAGCTCAGGCATCCATGTGGTGGCCAAGCAATATCGAAAGATATAGAAGAAATTATTTCAAATTGCCTGGTATATGCAGTGCATAGACAGGATCAGAGACAACACCTTATCTCGACCCAATTCTCAACCAGACTGTGGGAACGTCTGGCGATGGATCGATTCATACTTAGTGGAAAATCCTACCTGATTGTCATTGACTACTTTTCAAGGTGGATTGAGGTCAAATGTTTGTACATAACGACATCTGAAGCAGTCATTCGAGTGTTACAAGAAGTCTCCGATAATGGATCACAATTTGTCAATGACTACTTCAGGCACTTTGCGGAAAACTGTGGATTTGTACATCTTACAAATTCCCCTAGATATCCACAATCTAACTGAGAAGCTGAGAGAGGAGTCAGAACTATCAAAGCATTGTTGAAAAAAAATCAAGATTTTCAAAGGCAGTCCTGAATTACAGAACTACTCCATTGCTATGTGGATTAGCACCATCGGGATTGTTGATGGAAGAAGCTTAGAACACAACTTCCAATCCTATTGAAAAAGTTACTTCCAGGGCTACAAGTCCAGGATTATCAGAGAGTTCAAGACAGAGAAAAGTCTTACCTAAAGCAACAAGCCTGTCATTTTAATAGGAAATACCATACCAGGAACCTACCTAAGTCATCTGAAGGATAAAAGGTATGAGTACGAGACCAAGGCAGAGAAGGAATAATCATCTGGAGAGATGAGAACCAACAACAATCTTATTTAGTGCATACTTCAGAAAGTACTATAAGAAGAAACAGGAGGAATCTTATTCCTATTTATCAAAGATGTTAATCAATCATACATTTGGACAAACCAGATGTTGAACCTGAAATTCAGAAAGCACCAGATCCTACAAACCTCAATGAAGGTCATCCAAGTCAAGAAACAAGCGGTTAGCGAAAGATTACCAAACTTTTGCAATAACACTATCAGGGAGAGTCGTGAAGCCTCTTGACAGATTGAATCTGTGATGTTAAAGACTTCAGGGAGATGTGATAGTATGTAAAAATAAATATAAGTGAATGTATATATATATATATTTATAGATAAAGACTTGGGGAGAGATGTAGTGTAAGGGTCTGAAAGAGTTAATGTTGAGAAAGCATAAAGAATACCTCCCACCATGATGATGTAAGAGATCACATATGAGAAAGACTTGGAGAGAGATGCAGCATGACTTCAGAGGAGTCACACAGACTGGTGTGAAACTGTACATAGTTATAATGAAATGAAGAGTTAATGTTCAAAGTACTCAAGACTAAGGAACCTCTCTAAGCTTGACTAACTAAGTATATTAAGGTGGCAGCATACAAACCAAACAAACAACATCGCCCTCCTGGCATTGCTTGGGCATAAGAAGAGGGTGCAAGGCTGCTGAGCCCAATTGGAGGCCACCTGAGCACAAGGAACGCAGCAGCTGGCAATGGGGGCATGACTCTCAAATTTTGGGTCCAGTGGCAAGGAGGATCAACACCCTCTGGAGCAAGTGCAGAGCTCTGGGCATCAGGAGAGCAGAGGAGAGGTACAAGGGACAGGAAGGGCACAGAGGCCATACCCTCAGTGTAGGACACCGACAAAGAAGGAGCTACCTGGAGATGCCCAAGAACCAGTGCCGCAGGAGAATGTGACTCTCCAGGCAGATGGCCACAGACATCTGTGCACTTGTCACAGAGGGCCTCATGCCTGGCAGCACAGGTTGCCAGATCAAATCAGCCATCATCTTATTGAATGACAGGGCAGGCTTGAGGGGCTGAATGGCCTACTCCTGCTCCTATTTCTTATGCTCTGCTAGTAGCCGTCAAAGTTGTTGTGGCCTTGAACATGTTCACTTCTGGCTCCTTCTAAGGATCAGCTGCGGACTTTGGTGGCATCTCACAAATGGCTGATATCACTGCATCTCGCAGGTCATTGATGCCCTTTTCACCAGAACTGGACAGTACATTAAATTCCAAACAGATGTGGCCTGGCAGGCGCAGAAGACAGTGGCTTTCACCTCCATCGCTGGACTCATGTGGCAATCAAGGCACCCACTGACCAGCTAGCCAGGTCCATCAACAGGAAGGGCTTCCACTCCCTCAACTTTCAGCTTCTTCCATGGGTGCATTTGCTTTCCTGGCAGCTGCCATGAATCCTTCACCCTCCGATGGTCCAGGCCACTGCAGTTCTTCACTCCAACCTCCCAAACTCCATGGATGGATTCGAGGAGACAATGGATATCTCTTGAAGAGATGGCTACTCACAAGAGCATCAGACAGATGCAGAGAGGCAATACAAGCAGCGCATCTGCTCTCTAGGACCACCACTGAGTAAGTCATCAGGCTTCTGAAGATGCGGTTCTGGTGCCTGGACCAGTTGGGTGGTGCCCTGCAATACACTCCCCCAAGGGTCTCGATCATTGTGGTGGTCTGCTGCACGCTGCATAACATGGCCCTCCAGAGAGGTCTGGACCCTGAAGATGGTGAAGCGCTGGAAGGGCACAGCTCATCAGAGGAAGAGAAGAAACAGGACATGGAAGAGGAGGCAGCAGGGGAAGATACAGAATACCGAGGTGCTCCGGCTGCACAGGGAGGTGGCCGGGCCCAGCCTGGGGATCGACAGTCTCGTCAGAATGCGATCAATGTCAGATCTGATTCAGGAACGTTTCAACTGAGCCCAACTGACCCAGGATGAACGGCATAGCATGGGGAACTCACTCTGAGCTGCCTGTGCTACCACTTTCAATGACGACGAAGCCTGGAACATGTAACCTCTTACCGCCAATGAAGGATGCACATCTTCACAGAGGTTTCACTGTCACCATAGACAAACCCTTGCTCCCCTTCACCACTTCATACCTCTCTTCTTGCCCAGCCATTCATTAAAAAAGGAGGCTCACACACCTGGCTTAAAGCGTCAATATTTACATTGTTCACATAAAGGAAACAGTGCATAGTTACAGGAAGAAGGCACACCAGTGACCCACTTAGTGCTCTGTACAATGTGCTCCGTGCACTGTGCTGGCCTCTGCACTCAGCCACTTCTACACAATGCTCCCCTTGTGGCCTCAGAGGAGGTGCAGGCAGTCCACTTACTTGTATCTGCTTATGGTTCAGGTGCACATGGCAGGCATCATCTTCATGGAGGTGGCTGTAGGGGCATCTCCAGAGGCTGCAGAACCTTTTTCTTATTCTTTCACGGGATGTGAGTGTAGCTGACAAGACCAGAAGGTAGTGTTGAACCACCTTCTTGAACCACTGCAGTCCATCTTGTGTCGGCACACCCACACTGCTTTTATGAAGAGATTTCCAGATTTTTGACCCAGTGACAATAAAGAACGGTGATATAGTTCCAAGTCAGGATGGTATGTGGCTTGGAGAGGAACATGCAGGTGGTAGTATTCCTGTGTTTCTGCTGCCCGTGTCCTTCTAGGTGGTGGAGATTGCGGGTCTGGAAGCTGCTGTTGAAGGAGGGCTGGTGAGTTGATATAGTGAATCATTGATCAAGAATAATTGCAGGTGCAGCTTCCATCACTGGATCCTGCTGCACCGATGCTCCCTCTGTCAGAAAAGCCAAGGAGACGGAAGATGCTGAGGGCGCCCCATGAAGGGATCGCCCTCATCCTCCTTGGTGACATCCTCAGCCCTTGGCTGGCACACTGGATGGCTGGTGGGGAACACCAGCTGGAGTGTAACTGGCATCCCCTCCAGACATCACTGCACCATCAGCGCCACTGACTGGTCCATGCTATATAAAGTGGCATGCATTCTGTGTACGTTAGTTTACAGTACCTACATGCACTCCATGTGCTACCTCATATGGCTCACCATGAGGTTGGCTACGCCCAATGGAGCAGCTCATGCACTCAAAGCCCTGAACCATTGTGGCACACATGAGCTGGATGGACTTCTCCATTCTCTGTCCATGAACCCATAGAGCATCAGTGAACTCCAACAAGTGGAGAACATCTGCAGTTGCTGGTCTAGTTAGATCCTCCTTTCCAGCAACTCCTGAGGTCCCACATCTGTGCCCAGCTGAGCAAAGCTGTGTGTGTCCTCCCTGCTCTGATGGGACTGTCCACAGCTGCCTCTGCCTCTGGTACGTCTTCCTGTGCACTTGTGCCATCCAATGCCACCCCATCTAACTGCACGCAAGGACCCACCGAGATGACTGTATCTGCGCTGGTAGTCGGTGCGCTTGTAATGTGTGATGGTTCTTCTTCGGAGCTTGGCTGCTCCTACTATTGGCCCAGTGATAGTAAGGGAGATTGTCTCCTTGGCTCAACATTTGCACCTGTGGGAGACACAAGAAAAGATCATGAGAGTAGCTTTGGAGAGCAGAAGCCTCTGCAGTGCTGAGTGTTCAGCATGCTGTCAGACAGGGTGGAGATCAAGGCTCCCCCTTAATGAGGGTATTGCCCTCTCCAATCACCATCTCCACAATGGGTGCCCATGTCACCAAGGTTGATCTTCTCATGGTTCAAAATCCAGGCTTTTTCCACAGCTCCCTCTTCCATAGCTGTGAAAACTTGAAGGTAGGGCACCCCCCCCCCCCCCACCAGTCTGGGCCCCCTCCCATGCACTGTGGGCCCACTTCTCCTGCAAGGACAAAAGAGACTGAGATAAGCACTTTTGGCCTCAACGGCCAAAGGCAGCTGCTCTTATTCAATCGAAGCTGCATGTTCTACTGTCGATACCAGAGGCTCGTTATCATCCTGGGGCTGAGCATGGGCCTGGCCACCCACTGTCCTCTGACTATAGGAGGCCTTGGCTGTCTCAGCCTCAGCTAGCTGCTTGAGTGGTCTCACCAGCTTGAAGCTGATTCTAAAGACGAGCGGGTACCCACCGAGGTGTACGTATTTGCGCTGGTGGAAAGTGCGGGAGAATCATGGGACAGTGCATTTTCTGAGTTGTCCTCCTCCTCAGAGGTGGACGATTGTCTCCCTGGGAGTGTGAGTCCCTGCGGACGCCGACCTGCATGAGAGAACACATCCTGCGGGGTGGTGAGGGGAGCAGTTGGTGAGGGGGGGTTACAGGAATGAGTCAAGCAGAATTATGAGCTGCACAAAGCTGCAAATGACTCTAAGGCAGGAGTGAATGCAAGACTGGCAGGCCTGTAAATATGGCACCAGCCCCGGCTCCAGAGTCATCTGACACCATAATTATCAACTCGCCTCCTGCACCCACCACGTGATTTGGGGAGACACATGTCTCCTCTATGCAAAATGACTGCCTGCTGCATAATCGCAGCAGGTCGGCCACCCATATGATGGATGGGAATGGCGGCCTTTTCCAGGCCTGCCACCTAGACCAGTGGCGGGCTCATTAAATTCAGCTCCTTAAAGGCTGCTTGCACCTCTTAAAGGGGAGGTGCATTCTGTCTGCAGCAGATAGTGGAACTGTAACAAAAAGCATTTCAGAGAAGGAATAAGAGTATCAATGGAGCAGCAGGCCAGAGGCAGCATTGGAGGCCTTAGTCCAGGAGCTGGAAAGGATGAGAGGTCATGTTTCCACAGAGGGCCAGGAGGCCACCAGGCACATGTTTTGAAGGAAATGGGCGCAGGTACTCACAGAGGTCAAATCAAGAACTGTGGCCCCAAGGACAGAAATGCTGCAAAAAGTTCGAAGACCTGTAAGGTTTGATTACAGAAGTGACAGATTACCCAAAAGGGTCAAGGAGTCACAAGCAGTTTATTGAGAAGCGACTGTTCAAATAGAATACATAATCAGAATAGGCATAATCGACATACCACCCATATCAGGTGAAAACACTTTACTGGTCCCAGATCAGACAGACAGATGATGAGGCAGAACAGCCTGATCTTTGTAGCCTGCGGTGATGAACTCCTCTTCTTCCATTGTCTCTCAAGCTGGCTGAGGTGTAAAGCTGAATCTAGCATGGATTCACCTTGAGGTTGAACTGACCAAGGTGTTAAGCTGAAGCTAGCATAGATACACCTGAGGGAACATTCCCCCGCGTTCCTCCTCCACGCCCCGTCTGCTCATTTTTATACTTTATTTTAGGGGTTGGTGGATATCTCACATAATCATTTGTTTAATTACCTTTACTCATGCAATTGTCGAATTACCAGGGAATAGATGCTGAAGGTGGACCCCTTCCAACCTGGCTCCATGAGATCATCTTTACTTATCTCTTGTAAGGGCATCTAGTCACCTTCATCCAGACAGCTTGTTTAAATATGCATGTTATTACTCCTTTCCTCAGCCTCCTATTAGACTTACTTAAAGGCCTTTTTCTATGTTATCTCCTTGACCAGATAACTGTGCTTATTGCTAAAACCTTATTCATCATGGCTAGCATTGACCTGTGACAGCTGCAGCAGATTGCTGAGAGGACTTTTAACCAGAGAGAGGTTTTTTTAATAATGCTACATTTCACATGATTTTACCAGACCACCATTTCTTACAGACCTCACGCAAGTGGTCAATACCAATTAATGCATTTTAAAATGCTATCTCCTACACTCCACACAGCACTCAATGCACACACCCCCCATCACTTACCCATCAACAATCTCTAGCAATCAGGTCTCCAACATACCCTCACATGCTTATCACTGCTGAACACCTCACACCCACATCTGACAGCTTCCACATAATGCCAGCTATGACAGTCACATCACCTAAACTCATTGCAACACACTCACTTCAGAACAAGGTCACACATGACAGGATGCAGCAGCAGAGAACCAATGGGGGACAGGCACGCCTGCACCTCCTAAGCTCCTTGGAGGAGACACTGCTGCGAATTATAGAGTCAGCAATGACTGAGGCCATTGCAACTAACACTACCAAACACATCCAGGATGATGATATGTTCCTGCCTTATGCATCTTTTCCAATCTAACTTCACCCTCATCCCTCTATGAGACATGAAGTGCACCTGCAGGTAGTGTGACCATAATCCTCTTGCTTTCCATTCAACACCCCAAACCCCGCACTTCGGCATTTATGCTTTCAGATACCCAAGAACTGCTGCCTAGCCAGCCAGTGCAGCCTCACTATGAAGAGTAAGAGCCACGTCTGTTGAAGAAGCACCATCACTTCATCTGACTTTCAAAGCCACCAGCTGAGATACTAGCACTGCTTGTACTGAAATATAGAAGTGGGATTAGCACATTGTGAGACACTGGGCACAAATGGGCTGTAGCCAGGTCAGTGGGAAAGGACAGTTTGCAGCTCCCCAGGGGGTGAATGCACAGTCAGGTTCTGCAGCAGAGAACTCCTGCAGATGTTGTAGGGTACAGAGAGACATAGATAGGCTGCAGAGCTGGGCTGAGAGATGGCAAATGGAGTTTAATGCGGAAAAGTGTGAGGTGATTCACTTTGGAAGGAGTAACAGGAATGCAGAGTACTGGGCTAATGGGAAGATTCTTGTTAGTGTAGATGAGCAGAGAGATCTTGGTGTCCAGGTGCATAAATCCCTGAAGGTTGCTAACCAGGTTAATAGGGCTGTCAAGAAGGCATATGGTGTGTTAGCTTTTATTAGTAGGGGGGTCGAGTTTCGGAGCCACGAGGTCATGCTGCAGCTGTACAAGACTCTGGTGAGACCGCACCTGGAGTATTGCGTGCAGTTCTGGTCACCGCATTATAGGAAGGATGTGGAAGCTATGGAAAGGGTGCAGAGGAGATTTACTAGGATGTTGCCTGGTATGGAGGGAAGGTCTTACGAGGAAAGGCTGAGGGACTTGAGGTTGTTTTCGTTGGAGAGAAGGAGGAGGAGAGGTGACTTAATAGAGACATATAAGATAATCAGAGGGTTAGATAGGGTGGATAGTGAGCGTCTTTTTCCTCGGATGGTGATGGCAAACACGAGGGGACATAGCTTCAAGTTGAGGGGTGATAGATATAGGACAGATGTGAGAGGTAGTTTCTTTACTCAGAGAGTAGTAAGGGCGTGGAATGCCCTGCCTGCAGCAGTAGTAGATTCGCCAACTTTAAGGGCATTTAAGTGGACATTGGATAGACACATGGATGAAAATGGAATAGTGTAGGTCAGATGGTTTCACAGCTCGGCGCAACATCGAGGGCCGAAGGGCCTGTACTGCGCTGTAATATTCTAATTCTAATTCTAACTCATATGGGGGCTTTGATGGGGCAGCATAATGAGAAGGCTGATGGACTGCACACAGCTTGCTACAGAGCCTGTTGTCATTGTCAAGGAACATGGAGAAGTCCAGATCCAACTTGGCACATGGATTCCTGCAGAGTTTAGTGCCCATCTTTTCCAGCATGAAAATGGTGGTCAACTCCATGCCAGCGCTTGTGGACCCAACACAATGTCTCAGTGCTGCAATGGAAGCTCAGACTGATGTCATGACATCAATCCTCTTTGCTGTGCAAGCTCAACTTGGCGTTATGCAGGCTCGGACTGCTGCCACCATGGCTGTGGATACCAGTTCTCAAAGGGGTATACAGTATTTCTGTAGTCCAGCAACCTGTGCTCCAGAAGATTACTAGGATTGCTGAGGCACTGACCCTCGGGATTGCCAGTGGTTCAGTGGCATGAACTTGCTGTCCTTGCCTGCTTTGAAGTTTCAGTTGTGGCTGCAGCTGTTGGTAGATTTCAGTCACAACCTACTTGGTGAAGTGAAGACATCTCAAACATTGATCCTTGGCAAAGATGAGATAAGAGAATTGTTCCCTAAAGACCCTCATTGGATATGACCGCCTGCTAAGAACCCTTCTCCCCCTCCTCCCTCTTCTAGCAGCTTGTCTTGCTGTCTATGGCCTCTCTTCATTCTCCTAGTCATGCTCAAATCCAACAGGAAGGCCTGCCATATCATCCATGTCTGGAAGCAACTCGTTTTCTGCAATCTTTTAAATAAACAAAAAAAAAACTTCAGCACCACTCCCTTTGGACTATTCAGACTTTTTTTATTCATTGATGGGATGTGGGCACACTGGCTAGGCCAGCATTTATTCCCCACCCCTAAGAGGGCATTTAAGAGTCAACCACATTGCTGTGGGTCCAGAGTCACATGTAGGCCAGACCAGGTAAGGACAGCAGATTTCCTTCCCTAAAGGACATTAGTGAACCAGATGGGTTTTTACAACGATCAACAATGGTTTAATGGCCATCATTAGACTAGCTTTTAATTCCAGATTTATTAATTGAATTCAAATTCCACCTTCTACTGTGGTGGGATTCGAACCCATGTCCCCAGAGAAATACCCTGGGTCTCTGGGTTACTAGTCCAGTGACAATACCACTACGCCAACGCCTCCCCTAGGTAAGCATAGTAAAGCTCCAAAAGTTACTCCTGCGTCAGAAGAAATATTCCACCAACCATTAATTAGTACATGACTCCTTTAACTAGCACTGGCGGGTGGGGTGTCTGGCATGGAGTTTAACGTCATGTGCAGCTGTGTGAGGTTAAGAGAGGCTAAGGCTGGAATGTGGTGTTCGAAAATGCTGGCACTGACATCAGGTCAGCTGATTGACTTCATAAGCTGCCTGCTCTGCATGATGCCGGCCGTCGTTAGATGTGTGCATGGATACACCTTTCCCAAGATGGCATACAACACTCTTCCTGTCGGAACTGTGTGCACATCTTGGACACCATTTTCCACTATTAGGAGGCCTTGGAGTGCCTGAAAAAACTGGCAGCATAGGGCCCAATTTCTCTTCCCACAACTTCTCACTATTTCTCTGCATTCTAACCTTTTTACGCTCAATACACCAGACTGATACCTATTTCCAGCCTCTGTGCGATAATATTTTTCCTTTGTCAATCTGGTTGACAGTGCAGCTCCGGCTGAAAATGTGTGGCCACTTCCTGCCTTCCAGACTTTCCAGACTGGGTGTTTTGTCACCAGTTTCCGCCTGAAAAACAGGTAGTCAGGTCAAATCTATAGGTCATAGTGTAAGTAGCTTTGGGTAGCTTCATTTTAGCTTAACTTACATTTTCACACTGTATCCTCTATAACTAATAAGGTCATGTAAGCCATCTTAATACTGACTTGTGACCAAAAAAATAATTTTTGTGTCTTGTATTAGCAACTGTATCAATCAAATTTACATATTAAGTAGTAACCCGTCATAAAACAATGATTACAAAGTAATGGACCTTGATTGAGTTGTAATTAATGAATTAATAATCATGCTACAAAGAACGGGCTTTAATTTAAAAGTATTACGTTTAAAACTAAACCTTAATCTTGTAAGAAAGTTCAGTATCAGTAGAATCTTGTAATTCACGGTCACACAAAGTCAGCAGAAAAAGTATTGTGACTCTGATAACATTCAATAGTTTGGCTAACAAAGAATCAATTTTTGTACAAAATCATACTGTCCAAGGAGATAACAACTGTAATAGATAGAACTTTTCATAGTCTTATTTTGTAAGTATTGGTAAATGTTTATCGATTCAGCCCCAATTAGAGTAGGGTAGTAACTGACATCTCAGGGCCTGGACCAACCATCAGGAAAACCACAAGGTTGTCTGATGGCCAAAAGGGGATAAAAATCCAGGGTCTTACAATGCTTCATCATTGCAGAAACAATAGTAGACCTTGGAGGTAGAAGCTCAGACCAACAGTCAATTTCTCCACTTGACGAGGGACCAAGATCTAAAAGAGTGGACTTGGGTTACCCTGCGACCAGTATTCATCCAGGAAACATACCTGCAAAAATTATATTATAATATATATGTACTTATAATATTATATAAAGTTATATTCCTAAGTTTATTACGTATATTCTACTTTCAACGCTAAATATTATTTTACTTACAATAAACTTTCCGAATGTATTAATCGGTATCCTGTTGCCTTAAATAAAAACAAGAAATGCTGGAAATACTCAGCCGGTCTGGTAGCATCTGTGGAGAGAGAAGCAAAGTTTACCCGTGACCTCTACCAACTAGAAGGACAAGGGCAGCAAATTCATGGGAACACCACCACCTGCAAGTTCCCCTCCAAGTCACACACCATCCTGATTTGGAACTATATCGCTGTTCCTTCACTGTCGCTGGGTCAAAATCCTGGAACTCCCTTCCTAACAGCACTGTGGGTATACCTACCCCAAATGGACTGCAGCGGTTCAAGAAGACAGCTCACCACCACCTTCTCAAGGGCAATTAGGGATGGGCAATAAATGCTGGCCTGGCCAATGACGCCCACATCCCATGAATGAATAAAAAAAAGTCAGTGACCCTTCATCAGGACTGACAAATATTAGAAATATAAAAGGTTTTAAGCAAGTAAAGCGGAGGGTGGGGCAAGAGATAACAAAAGAGGTGTTGATAGGACAAGGTCATAGAGAATAACTGACCAGAAGGTCATGGAACAAAGGCAAACGGTATGTTAATGGCATGGTGAAAGATAAAGCATTAGTAGAGAGAGGGTGTCAATTGGCTGTAAATTGAACAGCCCCGGCTCCAAGCACAAACATTTAAAAAAGTGGGTAGTCACAGTAGAAACAAACTAAACAAACTACAGTCCGGCAGGCTGTAGCGTGCCAAATTGGTAAATGATATGCTGTTCCTCGAGCTTGCGTTGATGTTCGCTGGAACACTGCAGCAATCCCAAGACAGAGATCTGAGCATGACAGCAGGGGGGCGGTGTTGAAATGGCGAGCAACCGGAAGCTTGGGGTCATGCTCACGGACCGAGCGGAGGTGTTCCACCAAGCGGTCACCCAATCTGCATTTGGTCTCCCCAATATAAAGGAGACCACATTGTGAGCAGCGAATACAGTATACTACATTGAAAGAAGTACAAGTAAATCGCTGCTTCACCTGAAAGGACTGTTAGGGGCCTTGGATAGTGAGGAGAGAGGAGGTAAATGGGCAGGTATTACAACTCCTGCGATTGCCTTAGTTGGTTAAATCTTGCCTGAATAAGTAGGATTTAGGTCCGCAAGGGCCCTTCATTGACGACTGCAGCATGACTAGACTAAACAGGACTACTTGATTAATAAAGAAAGATTTTAGTGTGTTGGCTGGCCAACAATTACATGGTGAGTGGTCATAGGTTTATTAAGAACATATGATAACTATGACTTCAATATCCTCTCAGTATAAGAAGAGATTGAACAAAATGTCCGACCTCGATCTCATTCAGATGCTCCAGACGGAGTGTCTACCAAAAAGAGAACAAATTTCATTTAAAGACGTGTTCACGTTTATTCAGGAATCTGTAGACAGTAAGAGGTTTAAAGCCATGAAGGAAACAAACTTTTGCCTTATAGCGCATATTTTTGCGCCATGGAGAAAGATAAAGATGATGAGGAGTTAAAGCAACTGCTTGGGGGAAAAAAGTCCAAAAGGCTCTGGAGTTAGAGGCCTTAAAAAAAAAACAATCAGGAAATATTAAGTCTACAGACTTGGATTTGCGACCTGGAAAGAGATGCCGATCGGACAGCGTGCATGTTGCAACAGCAGAGATATTCTAGTTCGACTGCCAGAGACATGGCCGCTGAAACACAACAACTAAAATTAGAGCTCTCCGAGTGCAAGGGAGAAAATAAAAAACTCAAGTTATATTTGGAAAATGCAAGAGGAACTCCTAAGGAGTATATCGACTAGCGGCAACATTTTGAACTGGAAGGAAAGTTAGGCAGACAGCAGGCTGTCGTCAAGGGGGAGGTTAGATCCCCGATGTACGACAGAGTCATCTAGAGGCATGTGTGCCAGACTGGGAATGGCCAGATCAACCACCACCTGCAGAAATTATTTATGCCCACTGGTTGAAATAAGGGACCCCGCCCATGGAATCATCGTATGCCGCTCCTGTGGAAATATATCTTTCACTGATTGAAACAAGAGACCTTCCAGAAGTACAACCTTCGATTAGGAATAATGGCTAAGGGAAAAAGAAATAAGCTAAAAATCCCACAGCAAGATTTTAGAACTGCCGTGCTATGCTCACCACCACCTTCTCAAGGGCAATAGCCAGCGAAGCCCATATCCCATGAACAACTAAAAAAGGTCTTTTTTATATTTGTGTATGGTTGTACTCTGGTTTACAGAGATTAAAGTCTTTAACTCTTTGTTGTCTGGTTTTTAACGTTGAAAGCATAAATTTTTCACTGATCCTATCTATGTATCTATGCACGTGTATACCTTTGTGGGAATCAGTACAAATTCAATCATTGAGTCAGTCAAAATATTAAAACAGAATTACACCAGCATTTTTAATTTAAAATGTGAATGTTGACCTTTTAAGGAGTTACTTTTTCAAAAGTCCTTGTTTGCCTTGTAAGAGATAAAACTTCAGCCTTGAAGCAGAAATCTGGCAGAAATCCAATTTGAACTATTCAAACTATTGCTAGAAAAGTCATTTTAAAGGCACATACTACTGACTGTTTCTTTCAAATGAGGCTAAATGGCAAACATCAGAAACTGAAATTGAGTTTAAGGGAGAGAGAGAGGATAAATAAAGGGGACATGGGAAAATTCTGTCCCTTTTTACTGCTGTAAAATGTTGAAGGTTTTGTTTAACTGTGAAAGCTAACTTTTTCTTTAGTTTTGTTCCTTGTCTATAGTTTTATCACAATTATTTGAAAAGGCATCTGAAGGACAACAAGAGAATGACATAATTTATCTTTTCTTAGAATATGTGCCATTTTGTTAATAAGTGTTGGTTTGAATTAAATTGGGAGTATTAAGTTTAACTAACCTGTTAAAGTGTGAAAACTAGAATTTCATTAGTGGCCATTGTGACATTCTGGTTGATATGTCAAGGTGTATGTGGGAGTCTTTAATTCCAGATACAAGGCTCACCTATATAACATCGGCAGTTTTTAATTTTAAATATTTATTGCTCTGAATTGAAATTTGGAATGCATCCTGGTTGTATCAAAAAAATCCTTGGGTTAGAAACCTCTTACAAAAAGATGTTAAAAAGTTTGGAGATAAACGGAGGTTAATCTAAAATGCCGTCTTCTCTAACATCCCACACAGAAGTGTGTCTGCAGAGACTCATCAACAGGATTGCAGCTGCCTGCAATGAATTTGGCCGAACCAACAGCCTCAAGAAAATGAACAGGACGTCAGAAATGCTCCATCCATCAATATCGGCAACAACGCTCTGGAAGTGGTTCAAGAGTTCACCTACCTAGGCTCAACTATCACCAGTAACCTGTCTCTCGATGCAGAAATCAACAAGCACATGGGAAAGGGGTCCGCTACTATGTCCAGACTGGCCAAGAGAATGTGGAAAAATGGCGCACTGATACGGAACACAAAAGTCCGAGTATATCAAGCCTGTGACCTCAGTACCTTGCTCTACGGCAGTGAGGCCTGGACAACATATGTCAGCCAAGAGCGACGTCTCAATTCATTCCATCTTTGCTGCCTCCGGAGAATCCTTGGCATCAGGTGGCAGGACCATATCTCCAACACAGAAGTCCTCGAGGCGGCCAACATCCCCAGCATATACACCCTACTGAGCCAGCGGTGCTTGAGATGGCTTGGCCATGTGAGCCGCATGGAAGATGGCAGGATCCCCAAGGACAAATTGTACAGCGAGCTCGTCACTGGTATCAGACCCACCAGCTGTCCATGTCTCTGCTTTAAAGACGTCTGCAAACGCGACATGAAGTCCGGTGACATTGATCACAAGTTGTGAGACTCCGTTGTCAGTGACCGCCAGAGCTGGCGGACAGCCATAAAGGTGGTGCTAAAGAGTGGCGAGTCAAAGGGACTCAGCTGTCGGCAGGAAAAAAGACAGAAGCGCAAGGAGAGAGCCAACTGTGTAACAGCCCCGACAACTAATTTTATCTGCAGCGCCTGTGGAAGAGTCTGTCACTCTAGAATTGGCCTTTATAGCCACTCCAGGCGCTGCTTCACAAACCACTGACCACCTCTAGGTGCTTACCCATTGTCTCTCGAGACAAGGAGGCCAAAGAAGATATTTATATCCTTGCCTGCAAACTTATTTTTAAAAGAAAAGCACATTTGACAGTCGGGCCACTACCTAATCATCGGGACCATACAGCGGGAGAAAGCCCCTGAGAGATGAGAATGTGTGGCATGATACTGGGATATTGGGTAAGAGTGCAAATGTGACTTGTTATATGTGAAGTAATTAACATGCAGAAATACTTGGTGAAATACACTGAAGAACGGGTCTCAGACATATGCAACTATTTGACAGACAGCATGGCATGGAATGATTAATGTGACCAGTAAAGTAAGACAACATTTTAAACCATTAAGGCATTGACACATACTCCATCGAGAAACTAAATTTAAAATAACCAGGATAGAATGGTACCTGTCAAAGGGAGTAAAATTAACATAAAGAGGGATATGAAATCTGGATTAAGACAACTGAGGGCTAGATCTAGTATTTAGTAAGAATTATCCACAAGTTGAATACGGGTAAAAGAATAGCTGGAGAATCGTTTAAGTCCATGAATCACTGATTGCTTGAATTATATGTACTTATGTGCTAACAGTTGAAAACATTTTTGAGTGAGATGATCTGTAGGCGGGGAGTGTCAAAACAATCAATAGTATTCAGGGATCAGGAAAACAATTCACCCACATACAGAGAATCATGGGAATCAGGCATAAATAGCATATTTCTCATCACCCACAATCCTCAGGCATAGTGGAAAGGGAAAATAGGATGCTGAAAACAATGTTGAGAAAGTTATGAAAAATAGGATGCTGAAAACAATGCAGAGAAAGTTATGTACAGATCACCCCACTCAATGGGCAAAAGGAAAGTCAAAAGGTATTTTGATGTAAAAGTAAGACCTAACCATGGGACTTAATTATGAAAGAAGGGAAAATGTATTTAAGTCAAAATGAAAGGGACCATTTCCCATGATAGCCATGTTAATGTGAAACGGAAGGGTTGGGAAGAAACTCATGACAGTATTGAAGGAAACTGATCTCCCTTGCAATGTTTGTATTTTTTGGTGCTGTTTGGAAACTGTTTGGCAATGTAATTTTTACAGATTTTTATGAATAAAGTATATTTTGGAAATAAAATAAAAAAGCCATGTTAAATCCAGCTGTACATCTTGTACAGATTTGGAAAAAGAAATCAGGAAGTGGTGTCGTGAAAGAAACAGCTAAGGCCATCAGATGCACAATTTACAGAAGCTACATGTTAAGTCAGGTAGGAATAGTACTGGATAACATAGTCATTAATCGTAACCATTAATGACACTATATTCAAGAAATGGATTGGAGATAGAAGTAGCAAAGAGAGAGCCCAACAATATGGGATAGCCTATATAGTAAAGGGAGATGGAGACTACCATGATAAGACCATGACACCTATGGTCTTATGGTTGCCCCATCTGGAAGAGGGTACAGAATGGGAAGTTTTTAAGGTAGAATCTATAGGTCCCTGGAACAAGGTGTCCATGTGTCCCCTGCATCTCGTCCAACCATCCTAATCCATCGAAGATATACTTGGAATAGTCCAAATCTTGAGTGTTGCAAACAGAAAGAAGGAGTTTATATGTGTCGTTGTGATGTTAGGGATCCTGGAAAACCAGCTTGTGGATTTACTTTCGATCAAGAATCACCAAATCATTGTGAAATGAATATTTAGCAGTGGGAGGAAGACCATAGCAACACTTGTATTTGAATACAGGGATCTATTGTGTCACCACCAATGCTTTGAAAATGAAGTATTTGATAGAGTAGGTTCCCATTTCAAAGTCCACCTTTTGCTTCAAACCGACTAAGGTCACCCAGATGGGGAATGATATCATGTTCCCTGTACCCACACATAACATCACTGAGATCAGAGTCAACTTTGGAATGCAGGAGGAAGTATTGAAGGCAATAATTCAGGGGCACCCCATACCTCATCTATCCTTAGATTTAAAATCCGTAATAAAAAAGAATTACAACATTTCAAAAGCACTTGGTTATGATGCGACAAGATAATAAACGAAGAGAGAAGGGAATTGAAAACCTGAGAAATAGACATTGGTGGGAAACAGTTGTGAATGCAAGTCAACATCCCTGGCTCAGGACTATTTCTACTCTGTTCATGTTGGTTCAAACAGTGGTCACAATTGTAATAATAGCCTTCCTCTGTTATTTGAGAAATCATCTCTCAAGACTGCAGAAGCACACTGAACTGAGCTGGAACCCAGCTCCTATGCCTAAAAGAAAGTAAAAGTCAATAAAAAATAGTGAGGGATCAATATATTATCATATATTTCACCCTCAAACTGGGGAGTTGCAAGGAGGTTTGGATAGCTACATTTTAGCTTAACTTGACCATTTTCACACTGAATCCTCTGTAATAACTAACAAGGTCAAGTAAGCCAAGTTAATACTAACATATGACAAAATAAGTCATTTTTATGTTTTGTATTAGTTAAATTATGTACTAGTAACCAATCAAGAAACAATGATTACAAAACAATGAACCTTGATTGAGTTGTAATTAATGAATTAATAATCATGCCAGAAAGAATGGACTTTAACTAAAAAGTATTAGGTTAAACACTAAGGCCTGAATTTTATTAGTGTGCCGCGCTCCACGGTGGTGTGCTTTGAACTCGGCGGCCTTCTGCCGATATTACGTGTGGGGGCTCATTTAAATGAAGGGGGCAGAGTGACTGCCTCCGATGACATAGAGCGGGCGGCCACTGCGTCCCCGGCAACGGCGTTCGGCGCCAATGCACTGGCACCGGCGCCATTTTTAAATGGCTTTAAGCCCGAGAATTACTTTTGATTTTTAAAGGTACATTATTCTGAATTTTTTATTAACAAATAATAAAGATGTAGAGGCCCTTTCCCAACAACCCCCCCACCCCCCCCAGTTCATTTCAATGCCTGATATGACCAACACATGCCCTTTTCCCTACCCCGCCCTTCCCCCCTTCCTTCTAACTTTTGCCCTTCAACTTCTTCCCACCATCCCAACATCCAATCAAATGTGATTTCCCACTCCCCCACCCCTCCCGCCCTGAAAATTTTATTTCTCTCCCTTCCCCACCAGGTTCTCACCTGGGAACTCCGTGCGAAGGATGAACAGCGGCCGTAAAATTGCTGCCTGCAGATAAGTTCATGTAAATATCATGAAGGTTTATTTTCATATGCAGGTGAAGGGTTTGCCCCCCACCGCACCCCGCACCCCCACCAGGCGGCGGGAGGTAGAGGGTGGTAGAGGTTGTGGGTTTGGAAGGTGCTGTCGAAGGAGGCTTGGTGAGTTGCTGCAGTACATCTTGTAGATGGTATACATTGCTGCCACTGTGCGTCGGTGGTGGAGGGAGTGAATGTTTATGGTGGTGGTTGGGGGCTGATCAAGTTGTCTGCTTTGTTTCTGGATGGTGTCGAGGTTCTTGTGTGTTGTTGGAGCTGCACTCATCCAGACAAGTGGAGAATATTCCATCACACTTCTGACTTATGCCTTGTAAATGGTGGACAGGCTTTGGGGAGCCAGGAGGTGGATTACTCGCTGCAGAATTCCCAGCCTCTGACCTGCTCTTATTGCCACAGTATTTATCTGGCTGCTCCAGTTCAGTTTCTGGTTCATGGTAACCCCCACGATGTTGATAGTGGGGGATTCAGCAATGGTAATGCTGCTGAATGCCAAGGTCATTGCCTGGCACTTGTGTGGCGCAAATGTTACTTGCCACTTATCAGCCCAAGCCTGGATGTTGTCCAGGTGTTGCTGCATCTGGACACTGGCTGCTTTAGTATCTGACGAGTTGCGGATGGTGCTGAACATCATACAATTATCAGCAAACATCCCCACTTCTAACCTTATGATTGAGGGAAGGTCATTGATAAAGCAACTGATGATCATTGGGCCTTGGAAATTACGCTGAGGAACTCCTGCAGTGATGTCCTGGAGCTGAGATGATTGACCTCCAACAACCACAACCATTTTCCAATGGAGAGTTTTTCCCCCTGATTCCCATTGACTTCAATTTGAATTGCAAAAGGTGAGTATGCAGGTACAGCAAGTAATTAGGAAAGCTAATAGAATATTATTGTTTATTGCGAGCAGAATTGAATGCAAAAGCAGGGAGGTTATGTTTAGCTATGCAGGGCATTGGTGAGACCACATCTGGAGTACTGTGTATAGTATTGGTCTCCTTCTTTAAGGAAGGATGTAAATGCATTAGAAGCAGTTCAGAGAAGGTTTACTAGACTAATCAGTGGAATGGGCAGGTTGTCTTATGAGGAAAGGGTGGACAAGCTAGGCTTGTATCTGCTGGAATTTATAAGAGCAAGAGGCAACTTGATTGAAACATATAAAATCCTGAGGGGTCTTGACAGGTTGGATGTGGAAAGGTTGTTTCCCCTTGTGGGAGAATCTACAACTAAGGGTCACTGTTTAAATAAGGGTTTAAGACAGAGATGAGGAGAATTTTTTTCTCTCAGAGGGTCGTGAGTCTTTGGAACTCTCTTCCTCAAAAGGTGGTGTAAGCAGAGTCTTTGAATATCTTTGAGGCAGAGGTATATGGACTATTGATAAGCTTATTGATAAGGACAGCAGGTGAAATAACTGAGGGGGAACTAGTAAATAAGGCCAGTAAGACTAAGAGGAAGAGCAGGCAGGGAGATGTTGCTGAGCGCAGCGGGACTGGTGATCTGAAGTGCATTTGTTTCAATGCGAGAAGTATAACAGGTAAGGCAGATGAACTTAGAGCTTGGATTAGTACTTGGAAATATGATGTTGTTGCTAATACAGAGACTTGGTTGAGGGAAGGACAGGATTGGCAGCTAAATGTTCTGGGATTTAGAAGCTTCAGGCGGGATAGAGGGGGATGTAAAAGGGGTGGGGGAGTTGCATTACTGGTTAAGGAGAATATCACAGCTGTCCTGCAGGAGGACACCTCAGAGGGGTCATGCAGCGTGGCAATATGGGTGGAGCTCAGGAATAGGAAGGGTGCAGTCACGATGTTGGGGGTTTACTACAGGCCTCCCAACACCAGCGGGAGGTAGAGGAGCAGATATGGAGACAGATTTTGGAAAGATGTAAAGGTAACAGGGTTGTAGTGGTGGGTGAATTTAACTTCCCCTATATTGACTGGGACTCACTTAGTGCTAGGGGCTTGGATGGGGCAGAATTTGTAAGGAGCATCCAGGAGAGCTTCTTGAAACAATATGTAGATCGTCCAACTAGGGAAGGGGCCGTACTGGACCTGGTATTGGGGAATGAGCCCGGCCAAGTGGTCTAAGTCTCAGTAGGGGAGCATTTCGGGAACAGTGACCATAATTCCGTAAGTTTTAAGGTACTTATGGATAAGGATAAGAGTAGTCCTCGGGTGAAGGTGCTAAATTGGGGGAAGGCTAATTATAACAATATTAGGCAGGAACTGAAGAATTTAGATTGGGGGCGGCTGTTTGAGGGTAAATGAACATCTGACATGTGGGAGTCTTTCAAATGTCAGTTGATTAGAATCCAGGACCGGCATGTTCCTGTGAGGAAGAAGGATAAGATTGGCAAGTTTCGGGAACCTTGGATAACGAGGGATATTGAGAGCCTAGTCAAAAAGAAAAAGGAAGCATTTGTAAGGGCTAGAAGGCTGGGAACAGACGATGCCTTGAGGAATATAAAGACAGTAGGAAGGAACTTAAACAAGGAGTCAGGAAGGCTAAAAGGGGTCATGAAAAGTAATTGGCAAACAGGATTAAGGAGAATCCCAAGGCTTTTTATACTTATATAAAGAGCAAGAGGGTAACCAGGGAAAGGGTTGGCCCACTCAAAGATGGAGGAGGGAATCTATGTGTGGAGCCAGAGGAAATGGGTGAGGTACAAAATGAATACTTTGCATCAGTATTCACCAAAGAGAAAGACTTGGTGGATGATGAGTCTAGAGAAGGGAGTGTAGATAGTCTGGGTCATGTCGTTGTCAAAAAGGAGGAGGTGTTGGGCGTCTTGCAAAGCATTAAGGTAGATAAGTCCCCAGGGCCTGATGGGATCTACCCCAGAATACTGAGGGAGGCAAGGTTAGCACTGCAGCCTCACAGCTCCAGCGACCCGGGTTCAGTTCAGGGTACTGCCTGTGCGGAGTGTGCAAGTTCTCCCTGTGACCGCATGGGTTTCCGTCGGGTGCTCCGGTTTCCTCCCACAGCCAAAGACTTGCAGGTTGATAGGTAAATTGGTCATTGTAAATTGCCCCTAGTGTAGGGATGTGGTAGGGAATATGGGGTTAATGTAGTATTAGTATGAATGGGTGGTTGTTGGTTGGCACAGACTCGGTGGGCCGAAGGGCCTGTTTCAGTGCTGTATCTCTCTAAATAAGGGAAGAAATTGCTGGGGCCTTGACAGAAATCTTTGCATCCTCATTGGCTACAGGTGACGTCCCAGAGGACTGGAGAATAGCCAATGTTGTTCCTTCGTTTAAAAAGGGTAGCAAGGATAATCCAGGAAATTATAGACCGGTGAGCCTTACGTCAGTGGTAAGGAAATTATTAGAGAGGATTCTTCGGGACAGTATTTACTCCCATTTGGAAACAAATGACCTTATTAGTGAGAGGCAGCATGGTTTTGTGAAGGGGAGGTCGTGTCTCACTAACTTGATTGAATTTTTTGAGGAAGTGACGAGGATGATTGATGAAGGAAGGGCAGTGGATGTTGTCTATGTGGACTTCAGTAAAGCCTTTGAGAAGGTCCCTCATAGCAGACTGATACAAAAGGTGAAGTCACACGGGATCAGAGGTGAGCTGGCAAGATGGATACAGAACTGGCTCGGTCATAAAAGACAGAGGGTAGCAGTGGAAGGGTGCTTTTCTGAATGGAGGGCTGTGACTAGTGGCGTTCCGCAGGGATCAGTGCTGGGATCTTTGCTGTTTGTATTATATATAAATGATTTAGAGGAAAATGTAGCTGGTCTGATTAGTAAGTTTGCGGACGACACGAAGGTTGGTGGAGTTGCGGACAGTGATGAGGATTGTCAGAGGATACAGCAGGATATAGATCGGTTGGAGACTTAGGCGGAGAAATTGCAGATGGAGTTTAATCCGGACAAATGTGAGGTAATGCATTTTGGAAGATCTAATACAGGTGGGAGGTATACAGTAAATGGCAGAACCCTTAGGAGTATTGACAGGCAGAGAGATCTGGGCGTACAGGTCCACAAGTCACTGAAAGTTGCAACGCAGGTGGATAAGGTAGTCAAGAAGGCATATGGCATGCTTGCCTTCATCGGTCAGGGCATAGAGTATAAAAATTGGCAATTCATGCTGCAGCTGTACAGAACCTTCGTTCAGCCACACTTAGAATATTGCGTGCAATTCTGGTCGCCACACGACCAGAAGGATGTGGAGGCTTTGGAGAGGGTACAGAAAAGGTTTACCAGGATGTTGCC
Organism: Heterodontus francisci; assembly: GCF_036365525.1. Taxonomy (NCBI): domain Eukaryota; kingdom Metazoa; phylum Chordata; class Chondrichthyes; order Heterodontiformes; family Heterodontidae; genus Heterodontus; species Heterodontus francisci. The sequence goes on from NC_090375.1 coordinate 47,676,688, forward strand.
TGGTCTGGAGGGCATTAGCTATGAGAGGAGGTTGGATAAACCCGGATTGTTTTCACTGCAACAACGGAGGTGGAGGGGCGACATGATAGAGGTTTACAAAGCTATGAGTGGCATTGGCAGAGTGGATAGTCAGAAGCTTTTTCCCAGGGTGGAAGAGTCAGTTACTTGGGGACAGAGGTTTAAGGTGCGAGGGGCAAAGTTTAGAGGGGATGTGCGAGGCAAGTTCTTTACACAGAGGGTGGTGAGTGCCTGGAACTTGCTGCCAGGGGAGGTGGTGGAAGCAGGTACAATAGCGACGTTTAAGAGGCATCTTGACAAATACATGAATAGGATGGGAATAGAGGGATACGGTCCCCAGAAGTGCAGAAGGTTTTAGTTTAGACAGGCATCAAGATCGGCGTAGGTTTGGAGGGCCGAATGGCCTGTTCCAGTGCTGTACTGTTCTTTGTTCTTTGTTCTTATCGGGGGCAGTCGGGAATATGGAGTTGAGGTTACAATCAGATCAGCCATGATCTTGTTAAATGGCGGAACAGTCTCAAGGGGCCGAGTGGCCTACTCCTGCTCCTAATTCATATGTTTGTATGTTCGTAGGGCTCCTTGGTGCCACACTCAGTCAAGTGCTGCCTTGATGTCAAGGGCAATCACTCTTGCCTCTCCTCTTGAGTTCAGCTCTTTTGTCCATGTTTGGACCAAGGCTGTAATGAGGTCTGGAGCTGAGTGGCTCAGGTGGAACCCAAACTGAGTATCAGCAGTTTGTTGCTGTTTAAGTGGCACTTGATAGCACTGTCAATGACACCTTCCATCACTTTGTGATGATCGAGAGTTGACTGATGGGGCAATAATTGGCCAGATTGGATTTGTCCTGCTTTTTGTGGACAGGACATACCTGGGCTATTTTCCATATTGTCGGGTAGATGCCAGAGTTGTAGCTGTACTGGAACAGCTTGGTTGGGGCACGACTTATTATGCAGCACAAGCCATCAGTACTACAGCCGGAATGTTGTCAGAACCTATAGCATTTGCGGTATCCAGTGCCTTCAACTGTTTCTTACTATCACGTGAAGTGAATCAAATTGGCTGATGATGCTCTGTGATGCTCTGGACAGCAGGAGGAGGCTGAGGTGGATCAACCACTTGGCACTTCTGGCTGAAGATAGTTGCAAATGCTTCAGCCTTTTCTTTGCAATTTCAAAGCCAAGTTTATCGAACAGGTCTACCCCTATATGACGTCTGCCTTTGGCCACATAGAACGTGAACTTGACTAGGTTGATATTTTGGTAGCGCACAGGAACTGTGATCGTTCCGAAGACCGGGAAAATCGAGTCATAATAAGCCTGAATAGTGTCTGTCGCTGGAGTGAAAGTTGTGAAAAGCTACAATGGCAGAGGTCATCACTAAACACAGCGGCAAGAGGACAGTCAGCTTAACCTCAGTGGTTTACGAAATGGTAATCAGGAACAAAATTAACAGTCACTTGGACAAATGTGGATTAATTAAGGAAAGGCAGCACCGATCTTTTAAGGGCAAATCATATTTCACGAACTTAATTGAGTTTTTTGATGAGTTAATAGAGAGTTGATGCAGTTGATGTGGTTATGTGGACTTCCAAAAGGCATTTGATAAAGTGCCACATAACAGACATGTCAGCAAAGCTAAAGCCTATGGGACAGTGGCAGCATGGATACAAAGTTGGCTCAGTGACAGGAAGCAGAGAGTATTGTTGAATGGTTGTTTTTCGGACTGGAGGAAGGTAGATAGTGAGGTTCCCCAGGGATCAGTATTAAGACTACTGCTTTTCTTGATCTATGTTAATGACTTAGTCTTGGGTGTGCAGGAAACAATTTCAGAATTTGCAGTTGACACAAAACTTGGAAGCATGGTGAATTGTGAGGAGAACATATATAGACTTCAAGAGGACATCGACAAGCTGGTGGAATGGGTAGACAAGTAGCAGATGAAATTTAATGCGGAGAAGTATGAAGTATGAAATTTTAGTAGGAAGAATGAGGAGAGGCAATTTAAAATAAAGGATACAATTCTGAAAGGGGTGCAGGAGCAGAGGGCCTTGGGAATGTATATGTATAAATCATTGAAGTTGGCAGGGCAGGTTGAGAAAGCAGTTAATAAGGAATATGGTACCCTGGGCTTTATAACTAGAGGCATAGAGTACAAAAGCAAGGAAATTATTGTGAAATAAAAACAGAAAATGCTGGAAATACCCAGCAGGTTCGGAGTGAAGAAAGGAGTAAAACAAGGTTGTCTCCTAGCCCCCACTCTGTTTGGCATCTTCTTCTCCATGTTCCCAACCTTCGCCTTCCCTGCAGATATGGAAGGAGTCTACTTGCACACTAGGTCAGACGGCAAGCTCTACAATCTATCAAGGCTGAAAACAAAGACAAAAACACATCACATCCTGATCAGCGAACTCCTCTACGCTGATGATGGTGTGCTAGTCGCTCACATGGAAATTCAGCTATAAAGACTCATTGACCGTTTCTCCCGTGCCTGTAACTTGACTATAAGTGACAAAAAACCGTAGTCATGGGACAAGGTGTTGCATCTCCGCCGCTGATCACACTAACACCCCACTGGAAGTGGTTAGCAAATTCTGTTACCTGGGGTCCATGGTTTTAGATTAGAGATACAGCACCGAAACAGGCCCTTCGGCCCCCCGAGTCTGTGCCGAACATCAACCACCCATTTATACTAATCCTACACTAATCCCATATTCCTACCAAACATCCCCACCTGTCCCTATATTTCCCTACCACCTACCTATACTAGGGGCAATTTATAGTGGCCAATTTACCTATCAACCTGCAAGTCTTTTGGCTTGTGGGAGGAAACCGGAGCACCCGGAGAAAACCCACGCAGACACAGGGAGAACTTGCAAACTCCACACAGGCAGTACCCGGAATCGAACCCGGGTCCCTGGAGCTGTGAGGCTGCGGTGCTAACCACTGCGCCACTGTGCCATGCCACTGTGGTATTAGACAATCTGTCCCTTGATGCAGAACTCGATACATGCATTGGGAAAGCAGCTACCACCTTTGGCCGACTTGTGAAACGTGCATGGGATAAGACCAAACTGACCCTTAGGACTAAGCTCATGGTTTATATGGCCTGTGTTCTCAACACCTTGCTGTATGGCTGTGAAGCATGGGTGACTCACAGCTACCAGGAAAAGAAGCTCAATAATTCCCATCTTTGACAACTGCGGCGAATTATGGGTATATCATGGCTGGATAAAATCACAAATGTGGCAGTCCTCTCAAAGGTAGAGTTCCCAAGTGTGTTGGCACTAATCAAACAGAGGCGGCTTCGGTTGATTGTAAATGTCCGCAGGATGGAAGATAGTCGCGTCCAAGGACCTTCTATATGGTGAGGTAGCCGGGGCCAGACGACATGTGGGACGCCCAAAGCTGTGTATCAAGGATGCTTGCAAGTGTGACATGAAGGCCACAAATGTCAACTATCACACCTGGGAGTTGCTAGCTGGTGAAAGAGGGAAATGGCGACACATCCTGTGGACTGCTGTACACTAGCACGATGACCAGTGGCTACAGCAGCTTGGCAACACGGGCCAACATCAAAAACAACAACTCACAGAGTCAATTGGCAGCATCACGCGCGGCACTTGTGACAGAACCTGTCTCTCAAGGATTGGCCTTCATAGCCATCCGCAAAGGTGCAGCAATAGAAGATGCCCCACCTAAATGGATTGTTTGCTGTGTGTCCATTATCTTTCTTGAACCGCTGCAGAACATATGGGGTAGGTACACCCACAGTGTGTTAGGAAGGGAGTTCCAGGATTTCGACCCAGTGACAGTGAAGGAAGGGCAATATAGTTCAAGTCAGGGTGGTGTGTGACTTGCAGGGTAACTTGCAGGTGGTGGTGTTCCCATGCATCTGCTGCGCTTGTCCTTCTAGCTGGTAGTGCTCGTGGGTTTGGAAGGTGCTGTCTAAGGAGCATTGGTGAGTTGCTGCAGTGCATCTTGTAGATGGTACACACAGCTGCCACTATGGAGGGAGTTCACGTTGAAGGTTATGGATGGGATGCCAGTCAAGCAGACTGTTTTGTCCTGGATGGTGTCGGGCTTCTTGAGTGTTGTTGGAGCTGCACCCATCCAGGCAAGTGGAGAGTATTCCATCACACTCCTGGCTTGTGCCTTGTGGACAGGCTTTGGGGAGTCAGGAGGTGTGTTAGGAAGGGTTACTCACTGCAGAAATCCCAGCCTTTGACCTGCTGTTGTACTTATATGGCTGGTCCAGTTCGGCTTCTGGTCAATGGTAGCCCGCAGGATGTTGATAGTGGAGGACTCAGCGATGGTAATGCCATTGAATGCCAGGGGAAGATGGTTGAATTCTCTCTTATTGGAGATGGCCATTGCCTGGCACCTGTGTGGTGCGAATGGATCAGCCCAAGCCTGAATGTTGTCCAGCAGCACAGAAAAAAAGCCTTTTAGTTTATTTAGTCTGCCAGTACTTTCAAGCATCAAACCAGTTAGTCTCACTCCCCCACTCTTTCCCCACAGTTCTGCAAATTTTTCCACTTCAATTCCAATTCCATTTTGACATTTACTATTGAAATTGCATCCGCCACCCTTTTTCATTCCAGATCATAACAATGCAGTGCGACACAAAACATTTCTCCCCTCTGTTTTTCGCTAATTATCTTAAACCTGTGTGCTGATTACTGACGCTCCTACCAGTGGGAACAGGTTCTCCCTACCTACTCGATCAAAACCCCTCATTAACTTTGAACTATTAAATTCTGAATTCCCATGTTCAAAGCTATGTCATGATGTATTGCTTGCTACTTTACGACTGTGCCAATTCAATTCCGTGAAACGTAAGTATGAGTGTGGGGGTTGACCAAAGGATTTCATGAATGTTCTTAACGGGTTGTGTTGCATAGTTTGCAGCTAGGTGGAGCTTGTATTTGGGGGACTCGTTTCAAGCCATTCTCTATCTGAACACAATAAGACGAGGAGCGCGACGCTTCTCATCTCCATACTGAGGAACGATCCTGCTATTTATTTTAATGAAACTGCTCGCTCGCCTTTGCTGCAAGCTTTTCTTTGTTTTACTTACGGCTTCTATCCCTTAAGAAAAAGACAGAATTAGAAACCTCAGAAGAATCGAAACTTGGCACTTGCACCATATCGGTGGGGGTAGGTGCAATACTTTTTTGAAGGAATTATAAAGCTCTTCTTTCGGAATGGGTCGCCTTTGTAAAAAAAAAAGACGAATCATTTCGGTACCCAGAATGTTGTAATTGCGAACAAAAACATCTAACGCCTGTCAATTTATATATATTCAAATTGTGATAAACTTTTTTGGTGTTTGAGTTAAGAGATCGCATGCCTTTTTCAGTTTGGTTTTGTATTGATAATAAAAAAAACGGGGAAGGCGTTGTTTCTTTATATTATGCAGCTACAAAATTCTCAAACCCGTAAGTATCGTTTCCCGTTTCATTTGGCACCAGAAAAGTGGAAAGTATTGGGATGAGAGAGAAGACGGGATATTTACTAAAAGGGCCAGTTTTCCAGCCCTGGCTGAATTAACACATGGGATTGGGTTATGATTCTCCAATCTGCACGGTATTTGCTGGATTAATACGTTAATTTCTTGGAATGTCTTAGCATATGGCGTATATGATAGTTCATGCTTGGGGGACCACTCCTTGTATATATTGAAAACGTCCTCAAATCTATTACTAATCCGGATCCCCGGACGCGTATTGTAGAGTAGGACCTTGCCAGCCTTCAGTAGTCTTTAATCAGGGGCACCCTTAGAATTGCGCCCCGAGCAGATCCAGTGCTGAGTGGTTAGCACTGCAGCCTCACAGCTCCAGGGACCCGGGTTCGATTCTGGGTACTGCCTGTGTGGAGTTTGCAAGTTCTCCCTGTGTCTGCGTGGGTTTTCTCCGGGTGCTCCGGTTTCCTCTCACAAGCCAAAAGACTTGCAGGTTGGTAGGTAAATTGGTCATTATAAATTGGTCATTATAAATTGTCACTAGTATAGGTAGGTGGTAGGGAAATATAGGGACAGGTGGGGATGTTTGGTAGGAATATGGGATTAGTGTAGGATTAGTATAAATGGGTGGTCGATGGTCGGCACAGACTCGGTGGGCCGAAGGGCCTGTTTCAGTGCTGTATCTCTAATCTAAAAAAAATCTAAAGAAAGAACTTGCATTGATATAGCGCCTTTCACAACCTCTGGACGTCCTGGAGCACTTTTCAGCCAAGCAAGTACATCTGAAATATAGTCATTGTTGTAATGTAGGAAACATAGCAGCCAACAAGCTCCCACAAGTAGTAACAAAATCAATGAAGAGATCATTTGTTTCGGTGTTAGTTGAAGGATCAATGCAGATGGGATAGGAACATGGGGGGAACACAGATGGGGTCTGGGTTTAACGTCACAGCTGAAAGACAGCAGCTGTGACAGTGCAAGATTCCCTCAGTACTGTACTGGGAGTGTCAGGGTAGATTATGTACTCAAAAAACCAGAGTGGGACTTGAAGCCACAACCTCTGACTCAGGTGAGAGTGCTACAAACTGTCCATCAAAATGTTGTGGGGACTCAAACCGAAGCCTTGCACGGGCACCCAGCAAGGCAACTGCTGCTCCTGGTGACAATCACTGTTGGTTATATTTGTGGATAATCAGTCTTTACATTGTGTGGAGCCAATTCTTTCAATGGGGTCATAAACCTGCTCAAGGGAAATTAGGAGCTGAATTTTATGGAGGCGGTGGGGATCCCGATGCTGGGCCAGTTTAGGGACCCCCGGCCGCATTTTACAGTGCTCAGGCAGTTAACTGATTTATATCATAGACTCCTAGGGCAGTATTAGAGGTAACAGGGGTCTCGGTCATCGGCAAGAGCCCCACATCACGTGCCAATCAGGTACTTAACTGGGCAGCAGCGGGCCCCTCCCTAGGATTAAGGACCCTGGTAACGGAAGTCCCGCTAGCTGAGAGCTGCCAGCCAATCAGAGACAGGCAGCTCTTTTACTCAGCAGTGCCACCATGGTGGCGGTGGCTGCTGCTCGTAAAGCGCCCACTCGAGGCCCAAGATCATCGAAGGCCACAAGTGAGAGATGGCGGGGTGGGAGTTGCGGGGAAAGGGGCTGTAGGGAGGTCAGCAGCAAGGGCAGGCTCTCAGTGAACCTCCCCCTTCCTGCTGTCCAGTCCCTTGATCAGGCACTGTGCCTTTGAATGAGGGATTCCCTCCCCCACCACCACCACCATTCTTCCAGGAGGCGGCAAGCAACCTGCAGGGGTTTGCTTGTCATGTTCCCCGTGGTGCGACAAGCCCACTTGCCTCGGCGGCAGGATGAACCCTTTAATTGGGTATTAATTACCCACTCAAGGGCCTCAATTGATGGCGGGGCAGGAAGCTGTCCACACGCCTTCCCGCCATGGACTTAATTGGAGAGGAGGTGGGAAGGTGGCGGGGTCTCCACCTGTCACCATCCCGCCCGATTAAATGCTCCCCCCACCTTCAATCCTGCTACGGGGGAAAGCATGAAATCTAGCCCATAGTTTCATTACATCATAGATTTCTACCTTATAAGCATCAAAGCTGTGAACTGGTGACATCCAGATCTAGCAAGTCCCACACATTAGGGGTGCCAAAGGGTAGCAGTCATTTTGGTTTTGAAACCCTGACCTGTTATGACACGATGTTACTGGAATGAAGCACATATTTGTGTATGTGGCAACAACATAAATGGATTCTATGATTCCATACACCAATAGGAAAAGGTGTACTCATCTACCTTGTCCGTCCCATAAATTAAGATGCCTTGTGCAATACATAGGTGCAGCAATTCTGGCTCACTCATTCTTGTGTCAAGGAGGAGTGCAGGCTACAATCCCTGTGCCTGAAGGGTGAAGCTTGGTGTCTTGGTTGGTGTCTGGATCAGGGGGAGTCGGTGTCTGGTTCGGGGAGGTCATGACTGGGTCGGGGGTTGGTGTCAGTGTCTTGGCCGTGGCAGATCAGTGTCTGGGTCGAGGGAGATGGGTGTCCAGATTGGAGGGGTCATTGTCTGGATTGGAGGGGTCAGTGACTGTGTCGCTGGGGTCAGTGACTGTGGTGAGGTCAGTGTCTAGGTCGGGCGGGGGTTTAAGACATGTTGGGGGATCGGTGTATGGGTCGGTGTCTGGGTTGGTGGGGTGAGTGTCTGGATTGGAGGTCAGGGTCGGGGGTCAGTGCCTAGGTCAGGGGTGGTCATGACTGGATTGGGGTAGCTAGTGTATGAGTTGGGTGTCTGGGTCAGTGTGTGGATCAGGGGGCCGGTGTCAGGGTTGGGGGGGGTTCAGTGTCTGGGTTGGGGGGCATCATGACTGGGTTGGGGGCTCAGTGTCTGCGTTGGGGATCGGTGACTGGGTTGGGTGTTCAGTGGGCTGGTGGATGGTTCGAGGGATCAGTGGCTGGATTGAGTGTTCAGTGGGTCAGTGGGATCAAGGCAGTCAGTGGGTTGGTGATTGCATCAGCGATCGGTCTCTGGGTCAGGGGTTCAGTGTCTGGGGCAGGGGGATCGGTGGCCAGCTTGGCAGGGTCAAGTGGCAGGGGGGGTGCAGTGGTAGTGTCAATGACCAGGTCAGGGAGAGGTCAGAGGTCAAGGTTGTCCAGTAAAATATCACGGAACCCAAACCAAACCTTTGCATAAGTCCCCAGTAAAGCAATTGCCACTCCTGGTGACATGCACTGTTGATTATATTCCTGGAAAATTGGTTATTATATTGGTGCAGAGCTAACTCTTTCAGTGGAGTCATTCACCTGCATAAAACAAATGGGTTGGTGCTTTAGTTAATATTGGCAGACCGAGGCGTCTCATTATAATGCATTAAGCATTTGTCCACTCATGTTACTAATAATGATTTCCACTCTGTGGGCTGAATTTTATTGGGGTGCCGTGCTTCGTGGCGGCACCCTTTTAACTCAGCAGCACGCCCGCATCTGCAGGCTGCCGCCGAGCCCCCGTGATATTAATTGCAGGGGCTCATTTACATACAGGCTCCCCGCTCACCACCCCCCCCCCGCCCCCCCCCCCCCCGCCATATTACGTGGGGAGAGGCGGGATATTCGGTGCAGTGAGAGTCTTTGATAGTTGTGCAGCAGGTGCTGAGGCCCTATTTTAAGCGCCCCAGCATCTGCTTGCTGACAGCTGTCAAAGAATACTTAACTGACTGCTGAAGAGTGGGGCTGCTGCCAATCTGGCAGCAAAGCAGAAAGTGCTGCAGAAATCCAGCAGGTCAGGCAGCATCTGTGGAGAGAGAAGCAGAGTTAACTTGTCCAAGTTCACAGACCTGAAAGTTAACTCTGCTTCTGTCTCCACAGATGCTGCCTGACCTGCTGAGTGACCCCAGCACTTTCCTCTTTGCCGCCACATACCTACCCTGCTGTGTCCCAGTGTCCTTTGAAGATGCGATCCTCTTCTCCCACTCAAGTGGAACTTTCCTTCTTGTAGGTGTGCCACACCTGGGTGAATAATCGTACATTTGTACATTCCAGGATGTGAGACTTAAATAGACCATAAAAGGTATTACAGAGGTTTACAGAGAACACACTGACGCAAATGGGAATGCACGGGTGTCACAGCAATGTAAATACGTCTTTCACTAAATGTTCCTCACCAGCATTTGTGTCCTTTTCTTTGTGCGAATGATGTGTGCCAGCATGTAGTGCCTGTGTCACATCCCTTTGCATCGTTGGCCCTTCAGGAGAGCCAAAGTATGCGATAACATCATTGCCATGCCACCATTACTCATGAGTGTCTCCACAGATGCAGTGACATGGACATTGACTCAGTCAGCTGCTGCCTGTAATGGTTTACACAGGGATGCTGCAGATGTGGACTGGTGAACAGCGGGTGAGCGAGGGTGATGCGTGGCTTGCAAAGCTCATGTCAGTTCCTATGGAGCAGAGAGCCTTTGTCTGATAAGCCACTGCCGTACGTCCCTACCTCACTGTTGGCCCTGCGTGCAGAGCCTGGGTGCCATCTGCCCTCCCATGCGTCTTTCATGTTGTAGGTCGTCAGCATCCTAATAGTCCGAGGAGGATTCCTGTTGACGTCTCTCCTCATCATGCCAAACCTGAACCCTATTGGGTGTGTAGTTTCACTGAGCAGCAAAGAAAGGAGCTGGCCTTTTTGGCCTATAGTACAGGGCATCACCCCACTATCCATCCAGGCATTGGAGGTGCTCTTCCAGCATGCCGATCTCCTGCTCAATGATGGCTCATGTAGCTCAGTGACTGGCATTGTATCTCTACTCTGCAGCAGTGGTGGGGTCTCTCACTGGTGGCAGGAACCATGTCTGCAAAGAATAGCCCTTATCTCCAAGAAGCCAATTCAGTGAACAGTGGTGGCAGCCGGGACTGGCTCAAGACCCAGGTGTCATGGCAGCTGCCTGAGAAGCAGTCACACATTCGCTGCAAGCATCTGTGGTGATCACATACCAGCTTCACCTAGATTGAGAGGGCTCCTTTAATGGTGACGTCTGCAGGTGGTAGCCAGGCGGGAGGCCAGATGGCCACATGAGTGCAGCCTATGAACATTACAACCTATGGTTCTCTGGCAATGGTGCCAGAACCAATGGCCCTCTTGGCCTGGCTGTCAGAGTCCGTCCTGAAGCAGACATACTCACTGGCCCTCTGGTGCAGGGCATTGGTGGCCTCCTTGATGCAGCAGTACAATGCTGACTGTGTGGTCCCACAAAGGGCCCTTAAAAAGGTGCAGAGGCTTCAGGCTTGAGAACGCTGCCACTATGAGGATCAAAGGCACGGGATGTCCACCGGAGCCCATGGGCTGTGGGTCATCCTTGAGCAGGGCACAGAAAAGTGTCCCACCCTCTCTACATGAGCAGTCTTCTCTGACACTGGTGCTCTGACATCCATTGTCATGTCATGTGGGGCCTGTAGATGCACGGTAAACGTAATGGCGTGCTCCCCTTGGCGGCTGCTGCTCATGACCGGGGGTCCTACGTGGACCGCACCTGCCTGTTGATATTGCCTCTGGTGCATACGGATCCTCACGAGCAGAGGTCACACAATGTAGGATGAGCCATACCTATTTCCATGTGATAAATAAAGTTGAACCCTTCATGCATTCGAAGGTTCCTAACAGGGCAGGGATTGGTGTTGATGGGTACATCAGCTGCTTTCCTGGATCAACTATGTGGTGTGCAATGGCATTGCCCATCTTGGCCAACACTCAGAGTGGCACAGCATGACCACATCAAGATCCTACCAGCTGAATCGATTGCTCCCACCATCCATAAAACCTTAATTCTCCTGCCCTTTCTGGCACCCTCCCCACACACAGGGGGCCTAGTGTGTCATTGCTCCTTCACAAACACAAACAAACACAGCGTATACTGTTAACGGAGAGATGGTACACGGTACCTCCCTTCCTGCCAGCAGAGCTTTCCCACCAGTAATCCCAGACCCCTTCCCTTTAAGAATGCAGAGTGAGACCCCTGTGTATCCCCTCTCTCTCCTCCCTTTAATAATGCAGAGTGAGACCCCTGTGTATCCCCCCTCTCTCCTCCCTTTAATAATGCAGAGTGAGACCCCTGTGTACACCCCTCCTCTCCTTCCTTCCAGTATGCAGAGTGAGACCCCTGTAATGCCCCCTTCCCTCCTCCCTTTAAGAATGCAGAGTGAGACCCCTGAAAAGAAACTTACCTTCTGCCGCGAAACTTTCTGCCTCTGTGGACCTGCTGGCTTTTCCAACCATGAACGGGACAGCACGTGACGGCCTCCCGTTCATTGAAAAATCTGGAGGTGTCAGTGGAGAGGCGATGGGCTGCTTAATCAGCAAAGGTAAGTACCATTTTCCATATGCCAATTGTGGTGCCACCGCTGCGCGGTGGGGGGTCCGCACCGAGGTCCCATCGCCGCCAGTAATATTCCCACAGTATCCTGTAGCTCTCCCCATAGCATTTTACCGACCCCTGTGCCACGACCCATGGGGTCGAGGGGCCAGTAAAATTCAGCCCAGTAAGTGTTAAAGCTATGAACTGGTGACACCCAGATCTAGCAAGTCCCAATTGTTAGGGCTGACAAGGGCTGGCAGTCATATTGGCTTCTAAACCTGATCTGTTTAGATGCTTTGTTACTTTCAAATATGAGTCTTGAGTGAAGTATGTATTTGAGTGTGAAAAAAATGAAGGTAATGAAAGTACCATAAATCAAAATGTGTACTGGTCTGTCCAGCCTGTCCCATATAATTGTGATACCTTGTGCAAACTTGGAGGGGCGGCAAACAAGACATAGATAGGCTAAGCAGAATGGGCAACTATGTGGCAGATGGAATTTAATGCAGACAAGCGTGAGGTGATGCATTTTAGCAGATGGGATAGGGTGAGGCAATATAGACTTAATGGTGCAGTTCTAAAGAGTGTGCAGGAACTGGGGGTGCATTGCATCGATCTTTGAATGTGGCAGGACATATTGAGAAAGTGGTTAACAAAGCATATGGGATTTTGGGCTTCATAAATAGAGTACAAAAGCAGGGAAGTTATGCTGAACCTTTATAAAGCTCTGGTTAGGTCCCAACTGGAGTATTGCATCCAGTTCTAGTCACCACACTTTAGAAAGGATGTGAGAGTTCTTGAGAGAGTACAGAGGAGATTTACCAGAATGGTTCCAGGGATGGGGGTTTTAGTTACAAGGTTAGGTTAGAAAATCTGGGGTTGTTCTCCTTGGAGCAAAGGAGATTAAGGGGAGATTTGATAGAGGTGTACAAGATTATTACAGGCTTAAATAGGCGAGGAAAAACTGTTCCCATTGACTGATGGTACAAGGACTAGGAGACACAGATTGAAAGTGTTGGGCAAGAGATGCAGAGGGAATGTGAGGAAGAACTTTTTTATACAGTGGGTGATAATGACCTGGAACTCACTTCCCACAAGGGTGGTGGAAGCAAAGACAATCAATGATTTCAAAAGGAAATTAGATGGGCACTCGAAGGAAATAAACTTGCAGAGCTACAAGGATCAAGCGGGGTGGTGGGACTGACTAGATTGTGGACGCGATCGGCCAATTGGCCTCTTTATATGCCGTAAATGATTCTATGACCCAATGACACTAAAAGAAAATCTATTTCTTCATTCCCTGAAGGTGGCAACGCAGGTCAATAGAGTGGTCAAGAAGGCATACGGCATGCTTTTCTTCATCGGACGGGGTATTGAGTACAAGAGTTGGCAGGTCATGTTACAGTTAGTTGTATAAGACTTTGGTTCGGCCACATTTGGAATACTGCGTGCAGTTCTGGTCGCCACATTACCAAAAGGATGTAGATGCTTTGGAGAGGGTGTAGAGGAGGTTCACCAGGATGTTACCTGGTATGGAGGGCGCTAGCTATGAAGAGAGGTTGAGTAGATTAGGATTATTTTCATTAGAAAGATGGAGGTTGAGGGGGGACCTGATTGAGGTGTACAAAATCATGAGAGGTATAGACAGGGCGGATAGCAAGAAGCTTTTTCCCAGAGTGGGGGATTCAATTACTCGGGGTCACGAGTTCAAAGTGAGAGGGGAAAAGTTTAGGGGGGAAATGCGTGGAAAGTTCTTTATGCAGAGGGTGGTGGGTGCCTGGAACGCGTTGCCAGCGGAGGTGGTAGACGCGGGCACGATAGCGTCTTTTAAGATGTATCTGGACAGATACATGAATGGGCAGGAAGCAAAGAGATACAGACCCTTAGAAAATAGGCGACATGTTTAGATAGAGGATCTGGATCGGCGCAGGCTTGGAGGGCCAAAGGGCCTGTTCCTGTGCTGTAATTTGCTTTGTTCTTTGTTCATTCCCTTACCACATTTCTCTGAAACTGTTCAAAGTTCTTTCTGAGCAACAAATTACTTTGAAATGCACAGACTGTTATAATGTAGCCAAACTTAGCAACAAGATCCTGGAATGTGAGATGAATAACCAGTTTATATGATCTTGATTGTGTTTGTTGATGGGGCAATTTTTGGTAAATGTTGCTCCTTTTTTAAGTTGATATATTCCATAAAACAAGGAGGTGTTGCCCAGTGTGGCAATAAAAGAAATATCCAATTATTTAAAAAGGATTTGAAGGGGTCAATATGCAGAACTATTTCGTCTGGTGGGGAAATCGAGAACAAGGAAACAATCTTGCATAACTTTGCATTACAGAGAAGCCTGCATTTGGAGGAGTGGCATGTTGATTTAACAGATTTCAAGTTACGGTAGATCAAACTGCTGATCAAAATGCTCCGTGTGATAAAAGATGATTAACTTTGTTACAAACATAAATCTAACCTCCACTTATTTCCCAACCAAGTGATCAGCACACAGTAATTGAGGGTTCCTAACTTAGTTTCACCCATAAAATGATTAGAATGTGGAACTTGCAACCACATGGAGTAGCTAAAGCAAGTAGCATTTAACAGGAATCTGTATTAGAATCATAGAGTGGTTACAGCACAGAAGAAGGCCATTCTGCCCTTTGTGTCCATGCTGGGTCACTGCAAGAGCAACTCAGCTAGTCCCACTCCCCTGCCTTTTCCCCGTAGCCCTGCAAATTTTTTCTCTTGAGATAACGATCCAATTCCCTTTTGAAAGCCATGATTGAATTTTGTAGTATAAGAGTCTGAAAGGGTTAATGGTTGAGATAGGGAGAGTAATCTATAGTGATGACGTGGTAATAGACAGTAGTCTTGGAAGGAGTAGAAGCACCATTGGAAGTGCTAGCTAGAGATCCTTATGGAGAGTGTAAATAGAATATAATGTAAATAAAGGGTTGATCTTTAGTCAGCCAGAGATTCCGAGACCTTTGTAAAAAACCCTTTAACCATGCTACCAACAACATACAATATCGTGACATCGATATACAACAAATCTGTCTCCACCACACTCTTGGGCCATGCCTTCCAGATCCTAACCACTTGCTGCATAAAAAAGTTTTTCCTCTTGTCGCCTCAGGTTCTTTTGCCTTAAATTGGTGTCCTCTGGTTCTCAAAACCTCTGCCAATACAACAGTTTCCCCCTATCTACTCTATTCAGACCCCTCATGATTTTGAACACATCTATCAAATCTCTCAACCGTCTCCTCTCTAAAGTGAAATGCCCCAGCTTCTCCCATCTATCCACATAACAGAAGTCTCACATCCTTGGAGATCGTTCTTCCATAGCCTCCAACCTCATAGTTCCCCAACCCTGTACATCCCGCTACTACCTCCTGTCCAAAATCCACAAACAGGACTGCCCCATTGTTTCAGCCTGTTCCTGCCCATTGAATTGATTTCTTCTTATTTCGACTTTTTTTTCTGTCCTTCTGCAGTTTCTTCCCACGTACATCTGTGATTTTTCTGATGCCTTCCATCACTTCAACAGTTTCAGTTCTGTAGGCTTCACTGTCTCCTAATCACCATAGATGTCCAATCTCTCTATACCTCCATCCCCCACCAGCCTGGTCTGAGAGCTCTCCACTTCTTCCTAAAACAGAGGCCCAACCAGTCTCTATATACCAACACCTCCTCTGCCTGGCTGAATCTGTTCTCACATAGAACAACTTCTCCTTCAACTCCACGCACTTCCTCCAAATAAAAGTTGTTGCTAAGTGTTCCCACTTGTGGGATATGTGGAACATCCTTGTTCCAGTCCTACTTGAGTCCTGCAAGGTCTCGATTCCATTCTCCCAATTTCTCTGAATCTGTCGCATCTGTTGGAAAATGCAACATTCCGTACTTTATTAGCGAGAGACAGCATGGTTTTGTGAAGGGGAGGTCGTGTCTTACTAATTTGATTGAGTTTTTTGAGGAAGTGATGAAGATGATTGATGAGGGAAGGGCGGTGGATGTTGTCTATATGGACTTTAGTAAAGCCTTTGACAAGGTCCCACATGGCAGACTGCTGCAAAAGGTGAAGTCACACAGGATCAGAGGTGAGCTGGCAAGATGGATACAGTGCTGGCTCGGTCATAGAAGACAGAGGGTAACAGTGGATGGGTGTTTTTCTGAATGGAGGGATGCGACTAGTGGTGTTCCGCAGTGATCAGTGCTGGGACCTTTGCTGTTTGTAGTATATATAAATGATTTGGAGGAAAATGTCGCTGGTCTGATTAGTAAGTTTGCAGACGACACAAAGGTTGGTGGAGTTGCGGATAATGACGAGGATTGTCAGAGGATACAGCAGGATATAGATCGGTTGGAGACTTGGGCGGAGAAATGGCAGATGGAGTTTAATCCGGACAAATGTGAGGTAATGCATTTTGGAAGGTCTAATGCAGGTGGGAGGTATACAGTAAATGGCAGAACCCTTAGGAGTATTGACAGGCAGAGAGATCTGGGCGTACAGGTCCACAGGTCACTGAAAGTGGCAACGCAGGTGGATCAGGTAGTCAAGAAGGCATACGGCATGCTTGCCTTCATTGGTCGGGGCATGGAGTATAAAAATTGGCAAGTCATGCTGCAGCTGTACAGAACCTTAGTTAGGCCACACTTAGAATATTGCATGCAATTCTGGTCGCCACACTACCAGAAGGACGTGGAGGCTTTGGAGAGGGTACAGAGGAGGTTTATCAGGATGTTGTCTGGTCTGGAGGGCATTAGCTATGAGGAGAGGTTGGAAAAACCCGGATTGTTTTCACTGGAACGACGGAGGTGGAGGGGCGACATGATAGAGGTTTACAAAGTTATGAGCGGCATGGCCAGAGTGGATAGTCAGAAGCTTTTTCCCAGGGTGGAAGAGTCAGTTACTAGGGGACATAGGTTTAAGGTGCGAGGGGCAAAGTTTAGAGGGGATGTGCGAGGCAAGTTTTTTACACAGAAGGTAGTGAGTGCCTGGAACTTGCTGCCAGGGGAGGTGGTGGAAGCAGATACAATAGCGACGTTTAAGAGACATCTTGACAAATATATGAATAGGAAGGGAATAGAGGGATATGGGCCCCGGAAGTGCAGAAGGTTTTAGTTTAGGCAGGCATCAAGATCGGCGCAGGCTTGGAGGGCTGAATGGCCTGTTCCTGTGCTGTACTGTTCTTTGTTCTAATATGTCTTTTTTTCCTCAACCGAGGATTCCCCCCTCACAACCGTGGTTGACAGGGCCCTTGATCTTGTCCAATCCACTTCATGCATTTCTGGTCTCATCCCTTCCCCACCTTTCCAGAATGCTGATAGGGTTCTCCTTGTCTTCACCTTCCACCCCACTAGCCTCCATATTCACTGGATCATCATCTGCCATTTCCGACACCTCCAGCATGATGACACCACCAAACACATCTTCCACTCCCCTCACCTTTCTGCGTTCCGAAGGGACCATTCTCTCCGCGACACCCTAGTCCACTCTTCAGTCAACCCAACACCTCCTCACTTTCCTACAGCACCTTTTCATGCAAATGCAAGAGATGCAATATTTGCCCTTTTACCACTTCCCTTCTCACTGTCCAAGGCCTCAAACACTCCTTCCAGGTGAAACAACAATTTACTTGTACGTCTTTCAATTTAGTATGTTCACAATGTGGTCTCCTCTACCTTGGGGAGACCAAACGCAGACTGGGTGACAGCTTTGCGGATCACCTCAATTCAGTCCCAAACGTGACCCTGAGCGTCCTGTTGCTTGTCATCTTAATTCTCCACCTTGTTCCCACTCTGACCTTTCCATCCTTGGTCTGCTACAGTGTTCCAATGAAGCTCAATGCAAGCTTGAGGAACAACACCTCATCTTTTGACTGGGCACTTTACAGCCTCCGGACTCAACACTGAGTTCAATAATTTTAGATCGCAACCTCTGCCCCCATTTTTTTCTTTTTTTGTGTTATTTTTGCTGGTTCATTTCTTTTCCCCTCTTGTTTCTTTCTTTATCCCTTTACTTTGTGCTTGGATGACTGCTATCCTGCCATTCACACCTGAGCCAGACACATCTTTTGTTTTTTTACTTGTTGCGTTACCACTCATTTTGGCTTTACATAGGAACATAGGAGCAGGAGTAGGCCATTCAGCCCGCCGAGCCTGCCCCGCCATTCAATATGATCATGGCTGATCATCCACTTCAATGTCTTTTTCCCATACTGTCCCCATATCCCCTTATGTCATTTGTATTTAGAAATCTGTCAATCTGCTTTAAACATACTCAATGACTGAGCTTCCACAGCCGTCTGGGGTAGAGAATTCCAAAGATTCACAACCCTCTGAGTAAAAAAAATTCTCCTCGGTTCTAGGTGGCTTCCCCCTTATTTTGAAATTGTGTTCCCTGGTTCTAGACTCCCCAACCAGGGGAAACACCTTAGCTGCATCTACCCTGTCTATCCCTTTAAGTATTTTGTAGGTTTCAATGAGATCACCGCTCATTCTTCGAAATTCTAGAGAATACGGGACCAGTTTCCCCAATCTCTCATGCTTTGTAGCATGAAACCTTTTGTCTTATAATCTGTCCTACCCTCCACCTTTGTTGTTCTTCCCCCTCCCCCCTTTCACTTGCTCAAAACCTGTTACATTTCTAACTTTTGACAGCTCTGATGAAAGATCACAGACCTGAAATATTAACTCTCTGTTTCTCTCCACAGATGCTGCCTGACCTGCTGAGTATTTCCAGCATTTTCAGTTTCTGTTGCATTCACCACTACTACTTAAGCCAACTTTGCATCCATGCTGCTACTGTCCCTGTTATGGGCTTCAACTTTGCTGACAATTCTGTTATGTGTCACTTTATCAAATGCCTTTTGGCAGTCCATGTACACCACATCAACTGCATTACCCTGATCAATCCTCTCTATTATCTAAAAACACAATAAAATTCATTAAACGCAATTTACCTTAACAAATCTGTGCTTGGTTTCCTTAATTAATCCACATTTGTCCATGTGACTGTTATTTTTGTCCCAGATTATCATTTCCGCAAGCTTTCCCATCACCGAGGTTAAACTGATTGGTCTGTAGTTGTTGGGCTTGTTCTTACGCCCTCTTTTGAACGAGGATATAACATTTGCAATTTTCCAATCCTCTGGCACCACCCCTGTATCCAAGGAGGATTGGAAGATTATGGCCAGTGCCTCTGCAATTTCGACCCATACTTTCCTCGGTTTTCTTGGATGCATCTGATCCGATCCTGGTGACTTACCAATTTTAAGTATAGCCAGCCTTTCTAATACCTCATCTTCATCAATTTTTAGCCCATCCAGTGTCTCAACTACCTCCTCTTTCACTATGACTTTGGTAGCCTCTTCTTCCTGGAGACAGATGCAAAGTACTCATTTTGTACCTCAGCCATGCCTTCTGGCTCCCTGCTTAAATGCCCTTTTTCATCCCTAATCATCCCTATTCCTCTTTTTACCATCTCGTTACTATTTATATGCCTGGCAAAGACTTTTGGATTCTCTTTTATGTTGGCTGCCAGTCTCCTCTCATATTCTCTTTGCTGCTCTTATTTTTTAACTGTCCCTCTGAACATTCTATATCCTGCCTGGTTCTGACTTAAATTATAACCTGACATCTGTCATATGCATCCCTTTTCTGCTTCATCTTACTCTCTACCTTTTTCGCTATCCAGGGAGCTCTGGCTTTATTTGACCTGCCTTTTCCCCTCATGGGAATGTACCTTGACTGTATGCAAACTATCTCCTCTTTAAAGGCAGCCGATTTTCAATTACTGACAACTTACCTGGGCTAGGTCTGTTCTCATCCCATTGAAATTGGCCCTCCCCAATTAAGTATTTTTACTCTGGATTGCTCCTTATTCTTTTCCATAGCTAACTTGAACTTATGATACTATGACCACTGCCCCCTAAATGTTCTCCTCTGACATTTGATCCATTCATTCCCCAGAACCAGATCCAGCAATGGTTCCTTCCTCATTAGACTGGAAACATACTGATCTAGAAAATTCTCCTGAACACACTTTTGTAACTCTTCCCCTTCTCTGCCCATTACACTAATACTATCCCAGTCTATATTAGGATAATAAAGTCCCCCATTACAAATACTGTATAGTTTTTTGTACTCTGTAATTTGCTTGAAATTTTCTTCTATACCTTTCCCACTAGTCGATGGCCTATAGAAGACTCCCAGTAGCATAATGGCACCACTGTTGTTTCTTGGCTTGAACCAAATAGATTCTGTCCTTGATCCTCTCTCTCCAGCACTGTAATATTCTCCTTAATCAATAATGCCACTTTTCCTTCCTTCTTCCCTTCCCTATCTTTCCTGAATACCTTTTATCCAGGAATATTTGGTACCCAGTCCTGCCCTTCTTTGAGCCAGGGCTCCATTATTGCCACTGCATCATATTGCCAAGTGTTTATCTGTGCCTACAGCTCACCAACCTTATTTACCACACATACATGCACAGTAAACCTAATTTAGACCTATTGCATTCCCTCTTACTCTGACCCCACCTAATTCCTTACTATTGCTTACTCTAGTGCTATCTGTCTCTCCCAATTCTTTGTGCATCTTGTTTTTCCTCTCTAACGTTACCTTCTGTTTCTCATCTCCTTGCCAAGTTAGTTTAATCCCTCCCCAATAGCACCAGCAAATCCCCCTGCAAGAACCAGCTCTCGTCAGGTACAGGTCTGGTCTCCCCCAGAACCTGTCCCAATGTCCCAGGAATCTAAAGCCCTCCCTCCTGTACCAACTCTCCAGCCATGCATTCATCTGCTTTATCCTCCTGTTACTATCCTCACTAGCACATGGCATATCTTATTGAATGGCGGAGCAGGCTCGAGAGGCTGGACGGCCTACTCCTGCTCCTAGTTCTTATGATCTTATCGGAAGTAATCTAGAGATTACTACCTTTGAGGCAGAAAAGAATAGGAGGTTGTGCTGCTAGGGTTAGTTGAAGAGTAGGAGGAGGCTCACATAGTGTATAAACACTGACATCAATCATTTAGGCTTTATGGCTTGCTGTGCTGTAAATTCTCCAAGAACAAAAGAACAAAGAGAACAAAGAAAATTACAGCACAGGAACAGGCCCTTCGGACCGCCAAGCCTGCGCCGATCCAGATCCTCTATCTAAACATGTCGCCTATTTTCTAAGGGTCTGTATCTCTTTGCTTCCTGCCCATTCATGTATCTGTCTAGATACATCTTAAAAGACACTATCGTGCCCGCGTCTACCACCTCCGCTGGCAACGCGTTCCAGGCACCCACCACCCTCTGCGTAAAGAACTTTCCACGCATATCCCCCCTAAACTTTTCCCCTCTCAATTTGAACTCGTGACCCCTAGTAATTGAATCCCCCACTCTGGGAAAAAGCTTCTTGCTATCCACCCTGTCTATACCTCTCATGATTTTGTACACCTCAATCAGGTCCCCCCTCAACCTCCGTCTTTCTAATGAAAATAATCCTAATCTGCACAACCTCTCTTCATAGCTAGCGCCCTCCATACCAGGCAACATCCTGGCGAACCTCCTCTGCACCCTCTCCAAAGCATCTACATCCTTTTGGTAATGTGGCGACCAGAACTGCACGCAGTATTCCAAATGTGGCCGAACCAAAGTCTTATACAACTGTAACATGACCTGCCAACCCTTGTACTCAATACCCCGTCCTATGAAGGAAAGCATGCCGTATGCCTTCTTGACCACTCTATTGACCTGCGTTGCCACCTTCAGGGAACAATGGACCTGAACACCCAAATCTCTCTGGACATCAATTTTCCCCAGGACTTTTCCATTTACTGTATAATTCACTCTTGAATTGGATCTTCCAAAATGCATCACCTCGCATTTGCCCTGATTGAACTCCATCTGCCATTTTTCTGCCCAACTCTCCAATCTATTTAAATTCTGCTGTATCCTCTGACAGTCCCCTTCACTATCTGCTACTCCACCAATCTTAGTGTCGTCTGCAAACTTGCTAATCAGACCACCTATACTTTCCTCCAAATCATTTATGTATATCACAAACAACAGTGGTCCCAGCACGGATCCCTGTGGAACACCACTGGTCACACGTCTCCATTTTGAGAAACTCCCTTCCACTGCTACTCTCTGTCTCCTGTTGCCCAGCCAGTTCTTTATCCATCTAGCTAGTACACCCTGGACCCCATGCGACTTCACTTTCTCCATCAGCCTACCATGGGGAACCTTATCAAATGCCTTACTGAAGTCCATGTATCTGACATCTACAGCCCTTCCCTCATCAATCAACTTTGTCACTTCCTCAAAGAATTCTATTAAGTTGGTAAGACATGACCTTCCCTGCACAAAACCATGTTGCCTATCACTGATGAGCCCATTTTCTTCCAAATGGGTATAGATCCTATCCCTCAGTATCTTCTCCAGCAGCTTCCCTACCACCGACGTCAGGCTCACCGGTCTATAATTACCTGGATTTTCCCTGCTACCCTTCTTAAACAAGGGGACAACATTAGCAATTCTCCAGTCCTCCGGGACCTCACCCGTGTTTAAGGATGCTGCAATGATATCTGTTAAGGCCCCAGCTATTTCCCCTCTTGCTTCCCTCAGTAACCTGGGATAGATCCCATCCGGACCTGGGGACTTGTCCACCTTAATGCCTTTTAGAATACCCAACACTTCCTCCGTCCTTATTGACTTAGAGTAATCAAACATCTGTCCCTAACCTCAACATCCGTCATGTCCCTCTCCTCGGTGAATACCAATGCAAAGTACTCATTTAGAATCTCACCCATTTTCCCTGACTCCACGCATAACTTTCCTCCTTTGTCCTTGAGTGGGCCAATCCTTTCTCTAGTTACCCTCTTGCTCCTTATATATGAATAAAAGTCTTTGGGATTTTCCTTAACGCTGTTTGCTAAAGATATTTCATGACCCCTTTTAGCTCTCTTAATTTCTCGTTTCAGATTGGTCCTACATTCCCGCTATTCTTTCAAAGCTTCGTCTTTCTTCAGCCTCCTAGACCTTATGTATGCTTCCTTTTTCCTCTTAGCTAGTCTCACAATTTCACCTGTCATCCATGGTTCCCTAATCTTGCCATTTCTATCCCTCATTTTCACAGGAACATGTCTCTCCTGCATGCTAATCAACCTCTCTTTAAAAGCCTCCCACATATCACATGTGGATTTACCTTCAAACAGCTGCTCCCAATCTACATTCCCCAGCTCCTGCCGAATTTTGGTATAGTTGGCCTTCCCTCCAATTTAGCACTCTTCCTTTGGGACCACTCTCGTCTTTGTCCATGAGTATTCTAAAACTTACGGAATTGTGATCACTATTCCCAAAGTAGTCCCCTACTGAAACTTCAACCACCTGGCCCCAACACCAGTTCCAGTATGGCCCCTTCCCGAGTTGGACTATTTACATACTGCTCTAGAAAACCCTCCTGGATGCTCCTTACAAATTCTGCTCCATCTGGACCTCTAACACTAAGTGAATCCCAGTCAATGTTGGGAAAATTAAAATCTCCTATCACCACTACCCTGTTGCTCCTACATCTCCTACAAGACTGCGAGGGTCCAAAATTCAACTCTTGGAAAGTGTTGATCTCCATGGGTGACAGTGAGAGTACTGCAACAGATCTTATGTAATGTTTCTGCGGCTATTAAGCACTTCCATCACTGAAAGCTAACATGCAGGTGCAGCAAGCAATTAAGAAGACTAAAGTACTTTATTGCAAGAGGATTTGAGTACAGGAGTAGTAAAGTCTTGCTTCAGTTGTATAGAACATTGGTTGGACTGCACCTGGAGTACCGTGTACAGTTTTGGTCCCCTTACCTTAGGAAGGATACTATTGCCATAGAGGGAGTGCAACGACTGTTCACCAGACTTGTTCCCGGGATGGCAGGACTGTGTTATGAAGAGAGATTGGGGAAACTGAGCCTGTATTCTCTAGTTTCGAAGAATGAGAGGTGATCTCATTGAAACCTACAAAATACTTCAAGGGATAGACAGGGTAGATGCAGCTAAGATATTTCCCCTGGTTGGGGAGTCTAGGAGCAGAGGACACAATTTCAAAATAAGGGGGAAGCCACTTAGGACAGAGATGAAAAGAAATTTCATTACTCAGAGGGTTGTGAATCTTTGGAATTCTCTCCCCCAGAGGGCTGTGGAAGCTCAGTCATTGAGTATGTTTAAAGCAGAGATTGACATATTTCTAAATACAAATGACCTAAGAGGATATGAGGATAGCGTAGGAAAAAGGCATTTGACTGTGACACCCTGCGTCAGTCAATAAATTACTAATACATGCTGTCTAGACACACATGTGCATGATGCATAATGACTACTTGAGTGAGGTACAGGAGGACCATTTTGTGTTGGATAAGCCCTGTAGTTGCTGCAAACTAGGCAGGAATTTGAATCATTAGATTTCCATAATATTCAGGACTGACCTTTGCATCTGAGGTCACATATCCAGTTGGAAAACATTTTTTAACAGGGATCAAAGCTTAGACTTTTGTGTCCGGTACAAATCAATAGAGTGCCAGCGGAGGACAGGGATGATGGATAAGGAAGCAAAATACTGCAGATGTTGGAAATCTGAAATAAAAGCAGAAAACGCTAGAAAGACTCAGCAGGTCAGGCAGCATCTGTGGAGAGAGAAGCAGAGTTTGCTGAATTTGGTCAGGAGAACTTTTGAATATTGCATATGGCCTACATGTCCCTGAGGTATTAGGGATTAACATAAGCCAGAGGTTCCCATTTGTGCCCTGAGGAAAATGTGCTTGTGTGGACATAGATATAGGATATGATTCGATTGTGACACCCTGCATCAGTCAATAAATTACTAATACTCGCTGTCTAGACTCACATGTGCATGATGCGTAATGACCACTTGAGTGAGGTACAGGAGGACCATTTTGTGTTGGATAAGCCCTGTAGTTGCTGCAAACTAGGCAGGAATTTGAATCATGAGATTTCCGTAATTTTCAGAACTGACCTTTGCATCTGAGGTCACATTTCCAGTTAGAAAACATTTCTTAAAATATAGCAGGTTTATTTTTTGTGTATAATTGTTGATTTGATTTTTCGAACCCATAATCTGCACCAATATACTTCCAACAAGGCTGTTTTCTTCAGGAGAACATTAATAGGATACACAGCAATCAACTATCAGAAAGGTAGTGTTGATCATCAGGAGCATTAACACAAGCTAGCCCATCTGCTTGGCTTCGTAATGCTGAATCAGAAGATTGTGGGTTCAAGCTTCAGACTGATGCTTATGTGGAACACTGAGGGGGGTCATTTTAACCAACTCAGAGGCAGGAAATTTGTACGGTCGGATCAGTTGCCCGTTTTATATGCCGTCCTATTTTACTTTCAAGGAAAGCACTGCATTGAGGGAGTAGCAGATTTTTTCAGATGAGACATTAAACTGAACCATCTGCTCATTTGGATGTAAAAGATCTCTATTCAAAAAACATTGAGGAGTACTCTTGGGTGTTCTGGCTAACATTTCTCCCTTAAGCAGCACCACCAGTAACAGACCATGTAGTCTTCCATTCATTTTCTATTTATGGGACTTTGTGGTGTGTAAATTGGCTGCTTTACAGCCTTATTTAACAACAGCAGCTGCAATGCATTGATTCTGAAGCTCTTTGGAAGATTACAAGGATGCGAAACAAAAATCATATAAACAGATATATGTGCTGCTATTTAAGCACGTGGATTTGTACTTATCTTTACGAATGAGTAACATGGGGCTAAAAATTGGATCCTGGCATAACTCGAGCATAATCCTGGTGCAGCACACACTGCACGGGCTTAATGAGGTTGGTGGCAGGACTAATGTGAGTTGGTCAGTCGCAATCCCAGAGGAAGCTTGCTGGCCTTAAGAGGCTGTAAGATTGGCTGGCTTCTTGTCAGGAGAGTCTGATGGTGGGGATAGGAAATCGGGAGGAGGCAAGTGATGGGTGGCAACAGTCTGGGATTTAATGTAGAGCAGGGAGAAGTACTCGAGTAAGTGAAAAAATTAAAACTTATCTTTATGGTGGCAGCCTGCAGAAGTTTCCCTTAAGGAAGTACACCCTGCAGTCTTCTGCGAAGGAATTTTGTTTTTGAGCCACCCCATTGCCTGTTTCATGGCTAGGATTTTCAAGCAAGAACAAGAGCGGAAACAAGAAAATAGTGCTCTCGATGCCGTGTCGGTGTCCCGACTCTTCCGGGACGCGCTGCTATTTTCAAAGTGAGGGGAGTTGGGGGGTGAGGTAGAGCCCAGAACCCACTCACCTCCAATTAAGAGCCCATTAAGCTCCTTGTTAATGGGCTGGGGAAGGCCAGAAGGTAATTTTCAAATCGCAGGTCACCAAACCCGAACAGTCTGGTGCATGTTAGTGCACAGCTGTCGGGTGTAATGCAGGGAGCCATCAAACGATGTTTTCTATGATGCAAAAGTTCTTGCATTAATAGTTATTTTCACAGATCGGGTGCAATACCTTTTAGTTGGTCATTTGGCCACTTCTCTGCGCCACAAGACTGCTTGCCCTCCAGTGTTCTGCCTCCTCTATTCTGCAAGTCAGCGGCAAGCCCCATCATAGCTGCCGACTGCCTTTGAGGATCATGCTCAGCAGGCAGCTCCTGCCTCTTTGCAGAGCTCAGAGCCATGATTTGGGCACCAAGCTCGCTTCCGGCCCAATTAGGACAACTGCATATATAGTTAGCATTGCATGAGCAATGCAGATGTGACACTGGGTCGTGTGCTGGAAATTATCCCGGCTTTGGGATCCCGATCCCTGACTGAAAATAAAGCCCCAAGTGTGCACCCTAGACACCAATGGAGGAGCCTTTATGAACAGATAAGCAGGCTCAATGTTGTGCCTACGACAGCAAGGACCGCAGAATAGATGGAAAAGATGTACACTGGTCATATCTTTACTCTTACTAAAAGCAAAATACTGCGGATGCTGGAAATCTGAAATAAAAACAAGAAATGCTGGAACCACTCAGCAGGTCTGGCAGCATCTATGGAAAGAGAAGCAGAGTTAACGTTTCGGGTCAGTGACCCTTCTTCGGAACTGACAAATATTAAAAATGTCACAGGTTATAAGCAAGTGAGGTGGGGATGGGGCAAGAGATAACAAAGGAGAAGGTGTAGATTGGACCAGGCCACATAGCTGACCAAAAGGTCACTGAGCAAAGGCAAACAATATGTTAATGGTGTGATGAAAGACAAAGCATTAGTCCAGAATAGGTGTTAACAGACTGAATATTGAACAGCAGCAAGTGCAAACATTAAAAAAAACAGTGGGTAAGCAAACTGAACAAACTAAGATGAAATGAAATAAATGCAAAAAAAAAGATTGTAAAAAATGTAAAAAAGAAAAAAAGAAAAAAGAAAAAACAACTAAAAATGAAAGTAAAATGGGGGGCTGTCATGCTCTGAAATTATTGAACTCAATGTTCAGTCCGGCAGGCTGTAGTGTGCCTAATCGGTAGATGGGATGCTGTTCCTCGAGCTTGCGTTGATGTTCACTCAGGGCCCTCAACTGTGTCCTGCCCATTTCCCGTACCTTCAGCCCTGAACCCTTCCCCTCCCTCCCAGAACCGTGACAGGGTTCCCCTTGTCCTCACTTTCCACCCCATCAGCCTCCATATCCAAAGGATCATCCTCCGCCATTTCCGCCACCCCCAGCGTGATGCCACTACCAAACGCATCTTCCCCTCCCTTCCCCTGTCAGCATTCCGAAGGGATCGTTCCCTCCGCGACACCCTGGTCCATTCCTCCATTACCCCCACCACCTCGTCCCCATCCCATGGCACCTTCCCCTGCAATCGCAGGAGGTGTAATACCTGCCCATTTACCTCCTCTCTCCTCACTATCCCAGGCCCCAAACACTCCTTTTAGGTGAAGCAGCGATTTACTTGTACTTCTTTCAATGTAGTATACTGTATTCGTTGCTCACAATGTGGTCTACTCTACATTGGGGAGACCAAGCGCAGACTGGGTGACCGTTTTACGGAACACCTCCACTCGGTCTATCAGATATCCCCTCAATCTCCTTTGCTCCAAGGAGAACACCCTCAGCTTTTCCAACCTCACCTTGTAACTAAAAATCACTCATCCCTGGAACCATTCTGGTAAATCTCCTCTGCAGCCTCTCAAGGGCTTTCACATTCTTCTTCAAGTGCAGTGACCAAAACAGGATGCAATACTCCAGTTGTGGCTAACCAGAGCTTTGGAAAGGTTTGACATAATTGCCTGTCCCTGTCCCTTCTGCCAAAATGCATCACCTTACACATCCCTGTATTAAATTCAGTCTGCTACTTTTCTGCCCACTCTGCTAGCCTATCTATATCCTGTTGCTGTCAATTGGTATCATCCTCATTGTTTGCCACACCTCAAAGTTTGATGGTATCAGCAAATTTTGAAATTTTACACTGTATTCCAATATCCAAGTCATTTATTTATATAAAAAAAACAGTGGTCTTAACATTGACCCTTGTGAACTCCACTGTCTCCAATCAGAAAAATACAATTTACCACAACTTGCTGTTCTCTGTCCTTAAGCTAATTTTTTATCCAGTTGGACACTGGCCCTCCTATTTCATGAGCCTCAATTTTGTTAAGCAGCCTTTTATGTGGTACTTTGTCAAATGCTTTTGTATAGACAGCATCCACTGTTATATTCCAGAAAACTTGTTGAAGGACG
The DNA here is from genome assembly GCF_036365525.1 of Heterodontus francisci. Lineage (NCBI taxonomy): Eukaryota > Metazoa > Chordata > Chondrichthyes > Heterodontiformes > Heterodontidae > Heterodontus > Heterodontus francisci. Next base: position 47,705,223 of record NC_090375.1, read on the forward strand.
ATGCTGGAGCCAATCTTTACTTAGTGTTAGATTTCTTTTACAGAGTAAAAGGATTACAAACATGTAGCTCCTTAATCAAAACCTGCTCCAGTCTCAGTAAGTGTTTCCTTATATGTGCTCAAGTGAGACCCCAAATTAACACACTCTACCTGCATATAATTACTTCCAACTCAGTGGCGGGAATTACAATTAACATCCTCCACATTCCCTTCATCAACCTTCTCGGTTATTTCATCAAAAATTCACTTGGATTGGTCAAACAAGATCTGCCTTTTACAAATTTGTGCTGGCTGTCTTTAACTCAAACGTCTCCAAGTGCTTGTTAATTTTTTTCTTGATTATCGTCTCTAAAACGTTTCCAACCACTGATGTTAAACTGACTGGCCTGCACATACACCCTGACACCCATTCTTGAAAAAGGATGTCACTTTTGTCACCTTCCAATTGTCTGGCATTTCCCCCCATATCTAGGCAAGATTGGAAGATCATGGCAAGCCCTTCCACTATCTCCACCCCACCTCCCTTAGCAACCTGGGATGCAAGCCATCTGGACCAGGCGATTTATCCACTCTAAGCATAGGCAGGATGTACTGGAAAGGCTGGCTGCCAATTTTCACCCCATCCATTACCTTTACCATCTTCACTTCTACTGAGATTTTGTCAGCATTATCTTCCTTACATGATACGCATACAAATCCTTAGATACAAAGTACTGTTACAACCAGGAGAGAAAGGTGTTCAGGGGTACCTGTCAGCCTTCACCTGCTCTTACAGTATTAGGGTTTAATTTTTTAAACACTGTGTTTTAGCTCCACCTTGGTGAATCCTTGTTCACCACTTTCCAATTATAAGGCAAAGAAACCCGCACAAACAGGTTTTCTTAGGTTTAAAGAAGAAAAGTTGGAATTTATTAAACTTAAACTCTAATTTGGTTATCACCTACGGATACATGACACACCCATGCTAGCATGCATATGCGATACACACATGCAAATAGAGACAGAAAAGAGCAGAAGAAAAAAATAATGTGGAAAAGTTTGAGGCAGTATTTGAAGAGGTTTTGTTACGATTCTTCGAGCTCACTGTACAGTCCTTGATTGTAGGTAGATCTTGCTTTTCACTGGCGCCCAGTATTCTTCTTAAACCTTGTTTGCTGTAGGAGACTTTTCTCTCTTGTGGTTCATGTGTCTTCGGTGGATTCAGAGGCTTGTGAGAAAGAAATGGGAGCAGACAGGAGAGATCTTCTCAGTTCAGGAGCTAACAGTCTTTCTGAGTTCAAACTCACTGTGGCCAATTCAAAAGAAAGCCCTGGAACAGTCAGTTAGTCATGTGACCAGCTGGTCTAAGCAGTCCTGGCCCTTGTCAATTGCATCCTCCTTAGCAGGCCCTGGAATGCGCTTCCTTACCTTCGGTGTCTGTTAGTATATAAATGTTTTTTTCCAGCTGATCTGTTTAAAAAGTCATTTCCTCGCTCCGACAACAGTTAAAAATCAATGTTCATGACAAAATTGCTTTGCCTCATTCTTGGAAGGTGGGGGCCTTGCATGACAGTACTCATTAAGTATTCTAGCCTTGCCCTCTGCCTCTAAGCACCCTCTTTGTCCATAATAGGCCTCTACCCATTTCTTACTATCCATTTACTATTTACAGGCCAGCAGAAAAATTTTTGTTCCATTTTATGTTGACTGCCATTCAATTCTCATATTCTCTCTTTGCCAGCATTATTTCCCTCTTCGCTTCCCCTCCAAACATATTATATTTGGCCTGGTTCCCGCTTGAAGAATCCACCTGACATGCTTAGTACACCCTCCTTTTTTGTCTCCTCATACTCTCTATCTCCCTCATCATCCAAGGAGCCCTGGCTTTGCTTCCTTTCGCTTTTTCCCCCCTTTTTAGAATGTATCTAGCCTGTACCTGAAACATCTCTTCCTTCAAGATCATCCATTGTTCTGTTACTGTTTTTCCTGTCAATCTTTGGTTCCATTCTACCCTGGCTAGACCCCTTCTGATCCCATTGAAGTTAGCCCTCTTCTAATTTAGAAGTTCTAGTTTAGATTTTTCCTTGCTCTTCTCCATTACTAATCTAAACCTTATGATACAATGATTACTCTTACCCAAATGTTCTCCCACAGACACCTGGTCCACTTGGCCCTCCTCATTCTCCACTACCAGACCCAAAAATGCCTCCTTCCTGTTTGGGCTGAGAACATACTGGTCAAGGAGGTTCTCCTCAACACATTTCAGAAATTCGTCCCCTTCCTTTCCCTTTACTCTAACATTATCCCAATCAATATTTGGGGAATTAAAGTCCCCTAATATCAGCACTCTATAGTTGTTGCACATCTCCCAGATTGTTATGCAGATTTGTTTCTCTATCTCTCACTATTTGGAGGCCTATGGAATACCCCCAGTAGCATAATCATACTTGTCATTTATCAGCCCAAGCCTGAATGCTCTCCTCATTGAAGGAAGGTTAATCCCCTTGCTTGATTGTAATGGTAGAGTGCTGGTCCAAGAGGTTACAGATTGTGGTTGAATACAATTCTGCTGCTGCTGATAGCCCACTGTGTCTCATGGATGATCAGTTTTGAGTTGCTACATCTGATATGAATCTATCCTATTTAGCCTGGTGGTAGTGCTACTCAACACAATGGACAGTATCCTCAGGTCTTGTTGCATGTGGGCCTGGATTGCTTCAGTATCTGAGGAGTTGCAAATGGTACTGAACAATGTGCTGGTATCAGCGAACATCCCCATTTCCTACCTTGTAATGGAGGGAAGCTCATTGATATGTCACCTGAAGATGGTTAGGCCTAGGACACGGCCTTGAGAAACTCCTGCAGCGATGTCCTTGGGCTGAGATGATTGACCTCCAACAACCACAACTGTCTTCCTTTGTGCGAGGTATGACTCAAACCAGTGGAGAGTTTTCCCCCTGATTCCCATTGACTTAAGTTTTGCTAGGGATCCTTGATTCCACACTTGGTCAAATGCTGTCTTGATGTCAAGGCAGTCACTCTCACCTCCCCTCTTGAGGTCAGTGGTTCTGTCCATGTTTGGACCAAGGCTGTAATGAAATCTGGAGTCAAGTGACCCTGGCTGAACCCAAACTGAGTATTGGTGAGCAGATTATTACTGAATAAGTGCCGCTTGATAACATAGTTAGCGACATATTCCATCACTTTGCTGATGTTTGAGAGTAGACAGATGGGGTGGTAGTTGGCCATTTTGGATCTGTCCTGCTTTTTGTGCTCAGGACCTGGGTAATTTTCCACATTGTCGGGTAGATGCCAGTGTTGTAGCTGTAGTGGAGCAGCTTGACTTGGGACATGGCTAGTTCTGGAGCACAAGTCTTCAGTACTACAGCTGAGATGTTGTCAAGACCCATAGCCTTTGCAGTGTCCAGTGCCTTCAGCTGTTCTTTGATATCATGTGGAGTAAATTGAATTGACTGAAGACTGGCATCTGTGATGCTGAGGACCTCAGGAGAAGGAAAAGGTGGATCATCTCTCGGCATTGAAGATGGATGCAAATGCTTCAGCCTTGTCTTTTGCTGAGCTCCCACATCATTGAGGAGGGGGATATTTGTGAGTCCTCCTCCTCCTGTTAGTTGTTTAATTGTCCACTACCAGTCATGAGTGCAGGACTGCAGAGCTTAGATCTGATCCGTTGGTTGTGCGATCACTAAGCTCTGTCTGTCACATCCTGCTTCCCCATTGTTCAGCATACATGTAGTCCTGTGTTGTAGTTTCACCAGATTGGCACCTCATTTTTAGATATTTGTACTGCTGCTCCTGGCATGCTTTCCTGCACTCCTCATTGAACCAGGGTTGATTCCTTGGCTTGATTGTAATGGTAGAGTGAAGGATATTCTGGGTCATAAGGTTACAGATCGTTAAATACACTTCAGCTTCTGCTGATTGCCCGCAGAATCTCATGGATGCTCTGTTTTGAGCTGCTAGATCTGTTCTCAATCTATTCCATTTAACATAGAGTTAGTGCCACACAACACGATAGAGGGTATCCTCAGTGTGAAGATAGGGCGATGGGATTTCGTCTCCACAAAGACAGTGCAGTGACACTCCTACCAATAATGTCATGGACAGATGCATCTGCAATAGGTAGATTGGTGAGGGCGAGGTCAAGTAGGTTTTTCCTTCTTGTTGATTCTCTCACCACCTACTGTAGTCCTAGTCTAGCAGATGTGTCCTTCAGGAGTTGCCCAGCTCAGTCAGTAATTGTGCTACCCAGCCATACTTGGTGATGGGCATTGAAATTCCCCACCATTCTGTGTACATTCTGTGCCCTTGTTACCCTCAGTGCTTCTTCCAAGTGGTGTTCAGCATGGAGCAGCACTGACTCGTCAGCTGAGGGGGGGGGGGGGGGGGCGGGTGGTTGGTGGGGGCAGTAGGTGGTAATCAACAGGCGGTTTCCTTGCCCATGTTTGACCAGGTTTGGAAATAATGTTGAGGACTCCCAGGGCAACCTCCTCCTGACTGTATACCACTGTGCTGCCACCTTTGGTGGGTCTGTCCTGCCGGTGGGACAGGACGTAACCGGGGATGGTGATGGAGGAATCCAGGACATTGGCTGTACGGTATGATTCAGTTAGTATGACTATGTCAGGCTGTTGTTTGACTAGTCTGTGGGACAACTCTCCCAATTTTGGCACAAGTCCCCAGATGTTAGTGAGGAGGACTTTGCAGCGCTGACTGGACAGGGTGTACCTTTGTTGTTTCCGATGCCGAGGTCAATGCCAGGAGGCCCGTCCGGTTATATTCAACTTATTAAATTTTTCTGTAATGATTTGATACAACTGAGTGGCTTGCTGGCGATTTCAGAGGGCAGTTAAGAGTCAACCATGTCGCTGTTGGTCTGGAGTCACACATAGGCCAGACTGGATAAGGATGGTGGGTTTCCTTCCCTGAAGGAGATTAATGAACCAAATGGCTTTTTATGACAATCTGGTAGTTTCACTATAACCGTTAGTCTGTCACAGCCCGTGGAAGCCTTCACCCAGTCTCTTTTAAACTTCAGCAGCTGCTCACTGCAATTCACCGATTTTTGTTTCTTCTTTAATGGCTGGCTGTTTTCCCTGATATGAACTCCCCCTTAGTTTGGATACAGTAGGATAAGAAATAGGAGCAGGAGTAGGCTGCAAGGCCCCTCGAGCCTGCTGCGGTATTTAATGAAATCGTGGCTGATCCTCGACCTCAACTCCCACCCAAACCCCATTTCCCTTGATCTCTATAGAATCCAAAAATCTATGGATCTCAGCCTTGAATATACTCAATGACTGAGCATCCACAGTCCTCTGGGGTAGAGAATCAGCAAACCTGACCAGTTTGCACTGAAGTTCCCAAAAGGGGCCATTAATGTAAATGAAAAACAGTCGAAATCCCAGCCTAAGCCCTGCAGCATTCTACTCATTCCTGCTCCCCCAGCATCTGCACTCCAACAGCAATCTCTAATGAGCACCAGCTGCTTCCTTTCTTTCAGCTAGTTCCTTTTCTACAATACTGCTAAGCATTGGATTGGGGAGTTGTAAAGTATATTGGAAAGGGAGCAAGAAAGGTGGTAAATCTGATGGAACATGGGGCAGAAGTAGGCTGTTGAGCCCCTCAAGCCTGTTCTGCCATTTTGTTAAATATGGCCAATCTGCATCTTTACTCCATCTACCCACCTGGGTTCTGTACCTCTTAATATCCTTCCCGAACAAGAATCTAATCTCAGTTTTGAAATTTTTAATTTATCTCACCTTAACTCCTTTTTGGAGTTGAGAATTCCAGATTTCCACTACTCTTTGTGTGAAGTGCTTCTAGAAATCACTTCTTAATGGCCTGGCTCTAATTTGAAGATTATGTCTCCTTGTTCTGAACTCCCCCACCAGAGGAAATGAGTTTTTTCTAGCCACCCTATCAAATTTTTAATCATCTTTAGCATCTCAATTAGATCACCCCTTAATCTTCTATATCTAAGGGAATACTTCAAGCTTCAAGTACAAGCTTCTCTCTCCAAAGATGCTGCCAGACCTGCTGAGTACTTCCAGCATTTTTTATTTTTAATACAGGTTCAGACTTTGCAATAATATATAAGCAAAATATTGCAGATACTGGAATCTGAAATAAAAACAAGAAATGCTGGAAATACTCAGCAGGTTTGGCAGCATCTGTGGAGAGAGAAGCAGAGTTAACGTTTCAGGTCAGTGACACTTCATCAGAAGGGTTAACTCTGCTTCTCTCTCCACAGATGCTGCTAGACCTGCTGAGTATGTGGAAGTGAGCAGAAAGGCATGGCACTATGCTTAATGGGAAATATAGCCAAGTTAGGAACAGTAGCTTTGCTGAGCTTTGATTTTAAGTAGCAGAAACCACAATGAAATAGTTAAAAGTAAAGGCAGAGCGTGTGAGACTGTAAAGACTAGCCGACACTGGTAATTGCAAAGACATCTGTTCTTTATGGCCTGATTGTGTGACTTCCTGTGGTTTGGAACAAATGGACTCCTGTGAATCAAATGATGTCCATCCCTGTGTGAGTCATAAGGAGTGCTAGGCCCCTCTTATCTTCGTGAGCTGCCACTACTTGTAGCTGCAGACTGCACGAAACACTCAGGAATGTACACCTAATAGAGATAGCAGGATGCGCCGCAATTACTTGTCACAAGGTAGAAACAGAACTCATGATCCATGTAGGGAGTGAGACCAGAATGGTTATTGATGATTCCTATGCTCTTGCTAATTAGCTTGCTTGTCCGCTTTGTTTTATCTTGCTGGTACAAAACAATATTTTATTAGTAACAAGTATGTATTGAGAATGGAGTGTATTGTAACCTCAGTAACAGATGTACTGCATGTCACCACATGGGTGAAGTCGAATTGTATCGCACTGATTGGTTAAACAAGGAGGTGTAGCATGAATCTTAATGTATAAACAGTAGTACCTGTATCACAAACTTCACTTACTCTGGTGGACCCGACAGACTCTGGGGTGGAGTCAGTGTCGTTGCATTAGAGTAAGTCAGCCGGCATCAATGCGCAAATAAAGTAATTGATTTTACCTACGCATCCGACTCGGTATATTTACTGAACCAGACTGAAGGCAAAAAGAACTCAGATTTACAAGTATTTCCAACATTTCTTGTTTTCATTTCTGACTTTGCAACTTGCCTTTGAAATTTAACCCTTTTAATCCCGGTGTCATTCTGGTGACTCTGTGCTTCACCCCTTCCAAGGCCAATATATCCTTTAATGCTGTTGCAATGCTCAGAACTGAATGCAGTACTTTAAATACGATCTAACCAGAGCTTTATATAACTTTGCATGCCTTTGAAAAGATGGTGATAGGGCTTCTTGAACTGTTGAAATCCCTGGGGTGAAAGCATTCCCTCAATGCTGTTTGGTCGGGAGTTGTACTTCGTGGCATTCTAGTGCCGCTGGCTCCTTGCACATCAGGTCACGAAACCAAAGGTGACACCAAGGGTAGACTTGCTAGATTTTCAGAAATAGCTACCCGGATGAGCCAATTTAAAAAAAAATCTTCCCAGGATGTTGGCATTAGCAAATCTGGTAAGTCTCGTTCAGCATGGTTGCTGGCTCAAATTGCATGCAAAGTTGTATTTCTTAACTTGCACAGTTGATAAATATACTCATCTTGAATTATCCAGAGGGAGACTGGAGAAAGTAGATGTGGGAGAGAGATGGAGACTGATGGGAATCGGGGTTCTGGAGGAGAGATGGAGGGAATGGTTGCCCCTTTTTCCCCACCCTCAATTTCCTCTCTTCGCTGACTTATGGGTGGCTTCCTGGTTCTTGGAACTACTCACATAACAAATGCTGGCACAAAACCGCAAATAAAGATTCTCAATTACAGGGGACTCAACCTTTTATAATCTAAATCCAGTAACATTTGTAGATGTCATCTGACCTGCTGTCATGCAATTGTAATGTCACACCAATGTGTTGGTGTAGTGGTAACCAATGTGGTGGTGTAGTGATAATGTCACAGACCTAGTAGCTCAGAGGCCAAGGCTAATGTTCGAGGGGAATGTGTTCAAATCCTGCCACAGCAATTGGTGCAATTTAATTAGGACGGCACAGTAGCGCAGTGGTTAGCACTGCAGCCTCACAGCTCCAGAGACCCAGGTTCGGTTCTGGGTACTGCCTATGTGGAGTTTGCAAGTTCTCCCTGTGACTGTGTGGGTTTCCACCAGGTGCTTCTGTTTCCTCCCACAGCCAAAGACTTGCAGGTTGATAGGTAAATTGGCTGTTATAAATTGCCGCTAGTGTAGGTAGGTGGTAGGAGAATTGTGGAGATGTGGTAGGGAATAAGGGATTAATGTAGGATTAATATAAATGGGTGGTTGATGATCAGCACAGACTCGGTGGGCCGAAGGGCCTGTTTCAGTGGTGTATCTCTCTATGACTCTATAATCCAGTGTCAGATGGTCAGAACATCACATGATTAAATATCCAGGAATGGCTCCAGTCAGAGTTGCCAACCTTACTTCATTGGTATGTCAGGTACTGCTGAGCTGGTATCAGCTCCCTACCTACCCACCAGCACTTCAAACATTAGCAGCTGCAGCAGCACATGAAGCAAAGGGTTCTGCAGGACATGAATTTCCCCCACCTCAGATTCAGCTGGGATCTCCCAGGCACTCCAGCCCTATAGTAGCCACCTCATCCTGTGGAGTTGCCAATGTAGCAGATCTCAGTATCAGGCCTTCCTTCCCTCTATGGGAAAAGACGTTGAGATGGCAATGAACCAAGAAACCCAATAAACAGAAAATGAACTGAATTCACATCTTGTTGGCTGGGCTCCAGAATTAGATATGATGCCAGATAAGAGTGAAAAAAGGAACACTGCAAGAGATACAGCCAGTCCTGGCTCCCACAGTTTAATTTACATAGAAGAACTATTTTAAAAATAAGGACATATGCAAATAAAGGATATACCTGATGCAAATCCTTTAAATGCCTCGAATGTACAAGTTTCACTGTACACAACTATTGGATTCATGAATACACCTGATATGGAAAACAGAGGAAAACAAGTAATCCACAGAAAATCTTTTGACACTTGCGTCACACGATAGCTACCCACCTTTTGCCAGTGTTTTGACTCATTTGAATTTGATACTTTGTTTGTAAGGTAGAAATACCTAGTTAGTAAATAGAAACATAGGGTACAGTGTTTTCTAAATCATATTTTTAATTAGAAAAGAAAAAGATAAAGCCTTTGCAACAAATGCAAGGTGAATATAGTGGCCAACATTGCAACAGGACGGAGGGAATATTTGCAAGCACTTTTTAGACCTGGTATGGCACTGCACTGGAGTTATACTCTGTGCAATGTCAGACCGAAGGCATCTGAGGCTATCACTTCCAGAGGATCTCAAACCACTAAGCAGTGGAAGCAGCAAAAGTTTTGACATCCCTTTGCAAGAATACCTATATCACAGCCTAAATGTATCCATAGATTCTACAGCTAACTGGATCACTGGTAGCACACTTGGCTCTGAGTCAGAACTTGTGGGTTCAAGTTTCACTCCAGAAACTTTAGCACAAAAATATGGCCTGACACACCAGTGTGGTACTGAGGGAGTGCTACACTGTTGGAGGTGCCATCCTTTGGATGAGATGTGAAGGTAGGCCCCGTCTGCCTTCTCCTTTGGACATAAGTGGCTCTTTGGCACTATTTGGAAGAAAAGGGGCGTTTTCTCCAGCATCCTGGCAAATATTTACCCTGCAAATTAAATTACTTCAACAGTTTATTTGGTTATTACCATATTGTTGTTGGTGAGAGCTTGCTGTGCTCAAGTTAGCTGCTGCATTTCCCACATTACAACAGAATATACTTCAGAAGTGCTTCATAGGCTGTAAAGCACTTTGGGCCATCTTTTTTGAAATTCTTTCAGGGGATGTGAGCGTCATTGACAAGGCCAGCATTTATTGCCCATCTCTAGTTGCCCTTGAGAGGTGGTGGTGAGCTGCCTTCCTGAACCACTGCTGTCCATCTGGTGAACGTTTACTCACAATCCTGTTAGAATGGGAGTTCCAGGATCTACGGCAATGTATTTCCAAGGATGGTGTATGGTTTGGAGGGGAATGTGCAGATGGTGGTGTTCCCATTCATCTGCTGCCCTTGAACTTCCAGGTGGTAGAGGTTGTGAGTTTGGAAGGTGGTGTCAAAGGAGGCTTGGTGAGTTGCTGCAGTGCATCTTGTAGATGGTTTGCACTGTTGCCACTGTGCATCAGTGATGGTGGGAGTGAATGTTAAAGGTGGTGGATGACGTGCCAATCAAGCGGGCTGCTTTGTCCTGGATGGTGTCAATATCTTGAGTGTTGTTGGAGCTGCACCCATCCAGGTAAGTGGGGAGTAATCCATCAGACAATAGACAGGCTTTGGAGAGTCAGGAGATAAGTTACTCAGTGCAGAATTCCCACCCTCTGACTTATTCTTGTAGGCAGTTAAGTTTCTGATAAATGGTAACCCCCAGGTTATTGATGGTGGAGGATTCAGTGGTAGTAATGCCATTGAATGTCAAGGGGAGATGGTTAGATTCTCTCTTGTTGGAGATTGTCACTGCCTGGCACTTGTGTGGCGCGAATGTTACTTGCTACTTATCAGCCCAAGACTGAATGTTGTCCAGGTTGTGCTGCATATGGACACGGATGCTTCATTGATGAAGTAGCTGAAGATGGTTGGACCTAGGACATTACCCTGAGGAACTTCTGCAGTGAGGGCCTGGGGCTTAGATGATTAGCCTCCAACAACCACAACCATCTTCCCTTGTGCTAGGTATGACTCCAACCAGTGGAGAGTTTTCCCCCTGATTCGCATTGACTCCAGTTTTGCTCCTTGATACCACACTCGGTCAAATGCTGCCTTGATATCAAGGGCAGTCATTCCCACCTCACCTCTGGAATTTATCTCTTTTGCTCATGTTTGGACCAAGGTTGTAATGAGGTCAGGGGCTGGATGGCCCTGGCGGAACGCAAACTGAGCATCGATGAGCAGGTTATTGCTGTGTAAGTGCACTGTCGACGACACCTTCCATCTGTTTGCTGTTGATCAAGAGTAGACTGATGGACGGTAATTGGCCGGTTGGATTTGTCCTGCTTTTTGTGGACAGGACATACCTGGGCAATTTTCCACAATGCCGGTAGATGCCAGTGTTGTAGCTGTACTGGAACAGCTTGGCTCGTGGCACAGCTAGTTCTGGCCCTCGAGTCGCCAGTACTACTGCCAGGATGTTGTCAGGACCCATACCCTTGACTGAATCCAGTGCCTTCAGCGATTTCTTGATATCATGTGGAGTGAATGGAATTAGCGGAAGACTGGTTTCTGTGACGCTGGGGACCAGCGGAGCAGTCTGTGCTATGTTTGAAATGGTCTGCTTATGGGTTAGACTTCAACACTATTTTAAACGTGATTTTTTGTCTTCTGTTAATACTCTCCCCATAACTTCTGTTAAGGTCACCATTAGTTTAAAGCTGAACATGGGTTTTTAATAGTCAGAATACTTAAATGAGTGCAACCATGCAAACAAAAAGGCCTTATTCTGTATTCAAATTCAGGCAGCTTTTCTTTAATGACTTCCTGAAAGGGTCACTGCTGTAAAAGGGAGGTTTCCTTCAAAGTTAAAGCACTTCATCTGTTTCAGTTTATTCCAGCAGAGTTGTTTAAAGTAAGTTATCTTCCCTCAAAGGGCCGAATGGACTCCTTGGGCTGGATCGTGTGTTCCTCCTGATATCAGGTTCCGTGGCGGGGAGCCCGGAAAATTGGAGTGGCAGCAGCCCACCAGGGAATCTGACACCGGGATTGCCGGGCTCGACCTTCCTGACGGCGGGGAAGCTCTGTTGCAGCCGCTTCGCCCTCTGCAATGGGACCCACGTTTGCATATTTAAATTACATCTTTGCATTAATTAAAATGTAAACCACAGCGATCTTACCTTCAGTTCCCGATCTTCAGCGCGCCGTGCTGCACCCACACGCCTTCACTTTCCTGTCTAGGGAAAGCTGGCACAACTGAGGCGGGGAAGGGGTGAACTCTGCACTATGTACTCTAAGGACGGGGGGGGGGGGGTGTGGAACAGGTCTGTCTCTGTTATATTGTGTATGGGGGGGAACAGGTCTGTCTCTGTTATATTGTGTATGGGGGGGAGCAGGTCTGTCTCTGTTATATTGTGTATGGGGGGGAATAGGTCTGTCTCTGTTATATTGTGTATGGGGGGAACAGGTCTGTCTCTGTTATATTGTGTATGGGGGGGGAACAGGTCTGCTCTGCGTTATGTTGTATATGTGGGGGGGGGGGAACAGGTCAGCTCTGCGTTATGTTGTGTATGGGGGGGGAACAGGTCTGTCTCTATTATATTGTGTATGGGGGGGGAACAGGTCAGCTCTGCGTTATGTTGTGTATTGGGTGGGGGGGGAACAGGTCAGCTCTGCGTTATGTTGTGTATGGGGGTGGCGGGGAACAGGTCAGCTCTGCGTTATGTTGTGTATTGGGTGGGGGGGGAACAGGTCAGCTCTGCATTATGTTGTGTATTGGGTGGGCGGGGAACAGGTCAGCTCTGCGTTATGTTGTGTATTGGGTGGGGGGGGAACAGGTCAGCTCTGCGTTATGTTGTGTATGGGGGTGGCGGGGAACAGGTCAGCTCTGCATTATGTTGTGTATGTGGGGGAGGGGAGAACAGGTCCGCTCTGTGTTATGTTGTGTATGGGGGGGGGAACAGGTCTGCTCTGCATTATGTTGTGTTTGGGGGAGGGGGAACAGGTCTGCTCTGCGTTGTGTTGTGTATGGGGGGGGGAACACGTCTGCTCTGCGTTATGTTGCGTATGGGGGGGAACAGGTCTGCTCTGCGTTATGTTGTGTATGGGGGGGGGAACAGGTCTGTTCTGCGTTATGTTGCGTATGGGTGGAGAACAGGTCTGCTCTGCGTTATGTTGTGTATGGGGGGGTGGGGGACAGGTCTGCTCTGCGTTATGTTGTGTATGGGTGGAGAACAGGTCTGCTCTGCGTTATGTTGCGTATGGGTGGAGAACAGGTCTGCTCTGCGTTATGTTGTGTATGGGGGGGGGAGAACAGGTCTGCTCTGCGTTATGTTGTGTATGGGGGGGGGAGAACAGGTCTGCTCTGCGTTATGTTGTGTATGGGGGGGTGGGGAACAGGTCTGCTCTGCGTTGTGTTGTGTATGGGGGGGGGAGAACAGGTCTGCTCTGCGTTATGTTGTGTATGGGGGGGTGGGGAACAGGTCTGCTCTGCGTTGTGTTGTGTATGGGGGGGGGGAGAACAGGTCTGCTCTGCGTTATGTTGTGTATGGGGGGGGGAAACAGGTCTGCTCTGTTATATTGTGTATGGGGGGGGAACAGGTCCGCTCTGCGTTATGTTGTGTATTGGGTGGGGGGGGAACAGGTCTGCTCTGCGTTGTGTTGTGTATGGGGGGGGGGGGAACAGGTCCGCTCTGCGTTATGTTGCGTATGGGGGGGGGAACAGGTCTGCTCTGCGTTGTGTTGCGTATGGGGGGGGAACAGGTCTGCTCTGCGTTATGTTGCGTATGGGGGGGGAACAGGTCTGCTCTGCATTATGTTGCGTATTGGGGGGGAACAGGTCTGCTCTGCGTTGTGTTGTGTATGGGGGGGGGAACACGTCTGCTCTGCGTTATGTTGCGTATGGGGGGGGAACAGGTCTGCTCTGCGTTATGTTGTGTATGGGGGGGGAACAGGTCTGCTCTGCGTTATGTTGTGTATGGGGGGGGAACAGGTCTGCTCTGCATTATGTTGCGTATTGGGGGGGAACAGGTCTGCTCTGCGTTGTGTTGTGTATGGGGGGGGGAACACGTCTGCTCTGCGTTATGTTGCGTATGGGGGGGGAACAGGTCTGCTCTGCGTTATGTTGTGTATGGGGGGGGAACAGGTCTGCTCTGCGTTATGTTGTGTATGGGGGGGGAGAACAGGTCTGCTCTGCGTTATGTTGTGTATGGGGGGGTGGGGGACAGGTCTGCTCTGCGTTGTGTTGTGTATGGGGGGTGGAGAACAGGTCTGCTCTGCGTTATGTTGTGTATGGGGGGGGAACAGGTCTGCTCTGCGTTATGTTGTGTATGGGGGGGGGGAACAGGTCTGCTCTGCGTTATGTTGCGTATGGGGGAGGGGAACAGGTCTGCTCTGCGTTGTGTTGTGTATGGGGGGGGGGGGAACAGGTCCGCTCTGCGTTATGTTGCGTATGGGGGGGGGAACAGGTCTGCTCTGCGTTGTGTTGTGTATGGGGGGGGGGGGGGAACAGGTCCGCTCTGCGTTATGTTGCGTATGGGGGGGGGAACAGGTCTGCTCTGCGTTGTGTTGTGTATGGGGGGGGGGGGGAACAGGTCTGCTCTGCGTTATGTTGCGTATGGGGGAGGGGAACAGGTCTGCTCTGCGTTGTGTTGTGTATGGGGGGGGGGGGAACAGGTCTGCTCTGCGTTGTGTTGTGTATGGGGGGGGAGAACAGGTCTGCTCTGCGTTGTGTTGTGTATGGGTGGGGAACAGGTCTGCTCTGCGTTGTGTAGTGTATGGGGGGGTGGGGAACAGGTCTGCTCTGCGTTGTGTTGTGTATGGGGGGGTGGGGAACAGGTCTGCTCTGCGTTGTGTTGTGTGTGGGGGGGGGGGGGAACAGGTCTGCTCTGCGTTGTGTTGTGTATGGGGGGGTGGGGAACAGGTCTGCTCTGCGTTGTGTTGTGTATGGGGGGGTGGGGAACAGGTCTGCTCTGCGTTGTGTTGTGTGTGGGGGGGGGGGCGGGAACAGGTCTGCTCTGCGTTGTGTTGTGTGTGGGGGGGGGGGGGCGGGAACAGGTCTGCTCTGCGTTGTGTTGTGTGTGGGGGGTGGGGAACAGGTCTGTTCTGCATTATGTTGTGTATGGTTGGGGAACAGGTCTGCTCTGCGTTGTGTAGTGTATGGGGGGGTGGGGAACAGGTCTGTTCTGCATTATGTTGTGTATGGTTGGGGGGGGGGAGGAACAGGTCTGCGCTGCGTTATGTTGTGTATGGGGGGGTGGGGAACAGGTCTGCTCTGCGTTGTGTAGTGTATGGGGGGGTGGGGAACAGGTCTGTTCTGCATTATGTTGTGTATGGTTGGGGGGGGGGAGGAACAGGTCTGCTCTGCGTTGTGTTGTGTGTGGGGGGTGGGGAACAGGTCTGCTCTGCGTTATGTTGTGTATGGTTGGGGAACAGGTCTGCTCTGCGTTGTGTTGTGTGTGGGGGGTGGGGAACAGGTCTGTTCTGCATTATGTTGTGTATGGTTGGGGGGGGGGAGGAACAGGTCTGCGCTGCGTTATGTTGTGTATGGGGGGGTGGGGAACAGGTCTGCTCTGCGTTATGTTGGGCTGTTTGCAGGGCTGTCAGCCTTTTATAAGTGGCACCAGCACCTGCTCCTTCAACAGGTGTCGCCGTGAGCGAAGTCACAGAGGCCACCCGCCGCCATGTTATTTGGGGGTGGAATGGGGTCACTGTGCATATGCAAAGTGCCCGCCTGACACAAGATCGCGGCAGAGTGGGGCCCATGTGCCAAGATCCAGCCCCTTCAGTGCCGTAATGACTCTATTGAATCTATGATCATGGGTCCTCAGAAAGTTCCTCCTGACTCATTCACGTTCTCTGATCGTTATTTCATTCCTTTGTTCCTCTCCTCTGCACCTGACTTTGTCTTCTGTTTCTATATAGCACTCCTGTTTGCAACCATAAGCTGGAAAGAAGAGGCTGCAGCATCAGGGTGAGGCAGCAGCACTGGAAATCAGGCAGAAACGTAGTCATTGGTGGGGAGTGGCAGATCACTGAGACTCGGGGGGGATCCGTGGAAACAAGCATTGGGACCCAGTCAGATGAAGCAGATCAAAGAGCAAGTGGACAGGTTGAGATCTACAGTTGACATGTAGAGCATAGAACAGGTGGGGAGAAACAGCCGATAAGGCAGGTGGCGAGCAGTAGACAATAGCTAGATAGGCAGACCAAAGAGAGGGCGGACAGGTGGTGGGGGGAGCAGCTACAGGGCGGGTAAACGGGGCGGAGGTGAGAGTGGTGAAGAAGTAGACAATAGGATGGGGGAACTGTGGTGGGGGAGGGGGAAGTGGATGGGGAATTGGATCATATGGAGGGTGGACAGGGGGAAGGAGCATATCAAAAGGCTTGTGACAGGTGTTTGGAAGCAGATCAAAGGTTGATGGACAGCCGGGGGGAAACAGATGATAGGTTGGGAGGACAGGTCGGGGAGAGAAGATCATAGGTTGGGTGGACTGGAGGGGGCAATGGTAAGTGGACTGTTTGGAGGGAGGAAAAAACAAAAAGACTTGCATTTATATTGCAACCTTTCATGACCACGGGACATCTCAAAATGCTTTACAGCCAATTCAGTACTTTTTGAAGTTTAGTCACTGTTTTAATTCAGGAACAGCGCAGCCACTAAGCGTACAGCAAACTCCCACAAACAGCAGTGATAATGACTCGATAATCTGTTTTTGTGATGTTAATTGAAGGAAAAGTATTGGCCAGGACACCAGGGATAACCTGCTCTTCTTCATAATAGTGCCATGGGATCTTTTACATCCACCCAATCAGGCAGATGGGGCATTGGTTTAATGTCTCATCCAAAAGACAGCAAGGAAATAGTTCTGGCAGCGGCCTGCCAGGGAGCTTGATGCCAGGAGGGCTGGGCCCGATCTTCCTGGTGGCGGCGAGGCTCGGTGGTGCCCCCCGCCCCCCGCGGCTGGGCGACGGACCCAGTTTTAAATACGTTAATTGATTAAATTCATAAATTTAAATGAACTTACCTGCAATCTGACGGTCGGGCCGCGATCCTCAGAGTGGTGGTTGACACTGCCACACCTTCACTTTCCTGTCTGAGGAAAGCAGGCGCTGCAGTGGTAGGGAAGGGAGGAACTGAGATTTTTAGTGCGGGGTGGGGGGGGGACGGGGTTAAACTTTCGTCATTAGTGTAGGGGATGGTGAGAAGGGGTGACCTGTGAACTTTGTTCAGTTTGTGGCAGGGCAGGGGGCGTGGGGGAAGGTCATATTTGAGAGGTAGATGTTCTGGGGGGGGGGGGGGAAGGGCAGATACTTAATTTCATTGTTATTGGGGTGAGAAAGGGGTAATAGAATTTTGATATGAACAGTGTTGGGGGGGGGGGGGGGTCCCTTTAAACATTTAAATTAACTGCCAGGGCTGGCTGCCCTTTAAAAATGGCGCCAGCATCTGCATGCAGGTATTTGATGCCATTGCCGGTGTCGAAGAGCCTGCCCTCTCCACATGACAGGTTCAAACAATGTAAAGCTGATAGATACACAGGAGGTTTATTTTTACATCTTTGGTGTTAAAGAGTAAATGAAACACAGTCATAATTGTTAGAAAGGCAAATGCAAAAGCTCAAATATGCACAGGAAGATCCCACAAAATAACAAGTGAGATAATTGATCAGTTAAGCCAATTTTCCTTTGGTTGTTGTTGAGGGGTATGTTGATTAGGACACCAGGAGGACTAGTTTCATAGGAAGGACTAATTTTGAACTTCATCCGGGGCTGAAAACTGGCAGTAGCTGATTGGCTGTCCATATACAACCTGCCTGTCTTCAATGGGATGGAAAGTTGGGCAGCAGATCTGCTCCTGTCGTTTTCCACCCTGACCATAATTTAAAGATGGTTACCCGAGAGCCTTTTACATCTACCTGCATAGCTGGATTTGTTCAACACCTCACTCTGAAGACAGCAACTCCAAAGTGCAGCATTTCCCCACTGTTACGCTGAAATGTCCGAGCAGATTATGTGCTAAAGTGTGGCATGGAACTTGAACCCGCAGCCTTTCGACACAGGGGCAAGAGTGCTACACTACTGAACCAGAAAGAAGGCTGAAAAGTTGGAGTAGGTTCTGTGATAGGGCTGACAAGCACTTTTCATGACCTTAGGATATCCCAAAGCGCTTACAGCCAATTAAGCACTTTTGAAGTGTAGCCACTGTTGTATTGTAGAAAATGCGGCAGCCAATTTGCACAGAGCAAGCTCCCATAAAGAGCACGATGATGATGACTAGATATTCTGTCTAATGATAGTGATTGCGGGTTAGTATTAACCAGGACGCTGGGGAGAACTCCTCTTCGATTAGTGCCATGGAATCTTTTGCATCAAGCACATCATATTACAGAACCTTGCATTTTGGAAGGACAAATGCGAGATGGCAATATAAATGAAATGGTTTAATTTTAAAAGGGGTGTTGGAAAAGAGAGACAACTTAAAGTCTTCAACAGTGACAGGACAAGTTGTTAAGGTTGTTAATAAATTACATGGTTTCATGGGCTTCATAAATAGAGACATAGAGTACAAAAGCAAGAAAGTTCAGGTAAATGTTTAGAAATCACTGGTTAGTCTCAGGCTAAATATTTTGTCAATTCTTGACACCACACTTAAGGAAGGATTACAAGGCCTTGCATGAGACTTGAGAGGAGATTGGTCACAATGGTACTAGGGATTAGGGACTTCAGTTATGTGAAGAGACTAGATAACGTGGGATTGTTCACCTTAAAACAGGGAAGGTTACGGTGAAATTTAAAGAGATGCTCAAAATTATGAGGGATTTTGATAGAGTAGATAGGGAGAAACTGTCTCTGCTGGTAAGAGGGTCAGTAACCAGAGGATCAACCCTGGTTCAATGAAGAGTGCAGGTGGGCATGCCAGGAACAGCAGCAGGCATACCTCAAAATGAGGTGTTAGCCTGGTGAGGGTACAGCCCAGGACCACTTGCATGCCAAACAGCATAAGCAGCATGCAACAGATAGAGCTAAGCGATCCCACAACCAACGGATCAGATCTAAGCTCTGCAGTCCTGCCATATCCAGTTGTGAATGGTGGTGGACAATTAAACAACTAACAGGAGGAGGTGGCTCCACAAGTATCCACATCCTCAATGATGGGGGAACCCAGCACATCAGAGCAAAAGATAAGGCTGAAGCATTTGCAACAATCTTCAGCCAGAAGTGCCGAGTGGATGATCCATCTCGGCTTCCTCCTGAAGTCCCCAGCACCAGAGATGCCAGTCTTCAGCCAATTTGATTCATTCTGCGTGTTATCAAGAAACGATTGATGGCACTGGATACTGCAAAGGCTATGGGCGCTGACAACATTCTGGCAATAGTACTGAAGACCTGTGCTCCAGAACTTGCCACGCCCCTAGCCAAGCTGTTCCAGTACAACAACAACATTGGCATCTACCCGGCAATGTGGAAAATTGCCCAGGTATGTCCTGCACACAAAAAGCAGAACAAATCCAACCCGGCAATTACTGCCCCATCATCTAATCTCGATCCACCAGTAAAGTGATGGAAGGTGTCATTGACAGTGCTATCAGGCAGCACTTGCTTAGCAATAACCTGCTCAGTCACTCTCAGTTTGGGTTCCGCCAGGGCCACTCAGCTCCTGACCTCATTACAGCCTTGGTTCAAACATGGACAAAAGAGCTGAACTCGAGATGAGGTGAGAGTGACTGCCCTTGACATCAAGGCAGCATTTGATCAAATATAGCAAAACTGGAGTCAATGGGAATCAGGGGGAAAACTCTCTGCTGGCTGGAATTGTACCTAGTGCAAAGGAAGATGGTTGTGGTTGTTGGAGGTCAATCATCTCAGCTCCAGGACATTACTGCAGGCATTCCTCAGGGTAGTGTCCTAGGCCCAACCTTCTTAAGCTGTTTCATCAATGACTTTCATTCAATCCTAAGGTCAGAAGTGGGGATGCTTGCTGATGATTGCACAATGTTCAGCACCATTTGCAACTCCTCAGATACTGAAGTAGTCCGTGTAGAAATGCAGCAAGACCTGGATAATATCCAGGCTTGGGCTGACAAGTGGCAAGTAACATTTGCACCACGCCAGTGCCAGACAATGACCATCTCCAACAAGAGAGAATCTAACCATCTTCCCTTGACATTCAACGGCATTACGATTGCTGAATCCCCCAAGATCAACCTCCTGGGCGGTCACCATTGACCAGAAACTGAACTGGAGTAGCCAAATAAATACCGTGCCTACAAGAGCAGGTCAGAGGTTAGGAATCCTGTGGCGAGTACCTCACCTCCTGACTTCCCAAAGCCTGTCCATCATCTACAAGGTACAAGTTAGGAGCGTGATGAAATACTCTGTACTTGCCTGGATGGGTGCAGCTCCAACAACACTCAAGAAGCTCGACACCATCCAGGACAAAGCAGCCCGCTTGATTGGCATCCCATTTACAAACATTCACTCCCTCCACCACCGACGCACTGTGGCAGCAGTGTATTCCATCTACAAGATGCACTGCAGCAATGCACCAAGGCTCCTTAGACAGCACCTTCCAAATCCGCAACCTCTACCAACTAGAAGGACAAGGGCAGCAAATGCATGGGAACACCACCACCTGCAAGTTCCCCTCCAAGTCACACACCATCCTGACTTGGAACTATATCGCCGTTCCTTCACTTTCGCTGGATCAAAATCCGCAGCAGTTCAAGAAGGCAGCTCACCACCACCTTCTCATGGGCAATTATAAATGGGCAATAAATGCTGGCCTGGCCAGCAACGCCCATATCCCATGAAACAAATAAATAAAAAATAACACAGATTTAAGATAATTGGCAAAAATTCCAGGGAGGAAATGCAGAGAATTTTTTTTTAATGCATGAAGTTGTTGTGATCTGGCATGCACTGCCTGGAAGGGTGGTGGAAGCAGATTCAATTGTAACTTTCAAAAGCTAATTACATGTGTGCTTGAAAAGGAGAAATTTGCAGGTTTGTGCAGATATAGAGCAAGGAATAGAACTAATTGGATAACTCTTTCAAAGAGAGAGCACAGTACAATGAGTCGAATAGAATTCTTCCAAGTTGTATAATTCTCTGAACTGTTACAGGGCATTTGACAGTGAGAGCTGGTAGCAACAGTTTTATTGATTCTTCAGTAATTTTTGGCTCAGGCTGAAAACAGTGAATTAAACAACTTAAGTTCAGTGGATTAGTGTTGAACAGAACTGCTGAGTGTAACACGTGAAGAAGACCATCCCTAATAATTTATGAATCTCCAACCCAAGCAACTGAAAAATCCATATCTGCAGAATTTTTGTTTGGCCAGTACAAATTGAGGACTGTCGGGTTACACCTCACTTATCTAAGTCTAAGGGCCAAGGTACACGTTGGTAGAGCTAAGACTTAGGGACCCCCTCCATCTTCACCACCCATCAACCCATGCCAAATGTGTGCAGAAGTGAGAGCAGGGGAGTTCAACTAGCTAAAAGTGCAGTAACCAGTAGGGACCATTGGAAAACTTGTTCAATAAGCAACACCCTACTTTTTAGGACATAGCCTTGGCAAGGCTGGGGTTGAGTGGAAAGAATCCAAGGGGCTAAATTTTACCAGCCCTTTGGAGTCAGACTGGGAGGCAGGAAGGCTGGCAAATGGCACTGGAAGATGTCAGGTGGTGTGCCCAATGCCTTCATGCTGCCATGCCACTTTGCCAGCAGTGGGAAAGCTGGCAGATGGCCCTCCTGCCCAGAGCCCAGTTGAGCCACTTAAGTCGCCAATTAAGGGCCTCTTCCCACCTCTGCTGGCATCTCACGCTGATAAAATCTGGCAGCCTCCCAGGGCGGGGCGTGGCAGTGGTTCTGTGGGTGCGGCCTCCTTTCTGAGAACTCTTCGAAAGGTTACAACCCAGAAACGCTAACTCTGTGGTGTCAGATGGTGTCAGACCTGCTGAATATTTCCAGCATTTTTTTTGTTTTTATTGCCTCTAATTTCAGTTTGCCATTCACACATCATTAATGACCCAGACAGGCAGGGGATGGGGGCACAGTGGGGTGGGGGTGGCAAAAAGAGTGTAAACAAGACCAGCAGGCAGCCAAAGCACTGGAGAGGTTTTTACCAATCTGGAGACATCTGAGGAAGCACTCATAGGGAACATTTTCCACCTAATGAATCTTCCCATTACGAAACCAGTCCTACCACCATGCTACAACTTTTGCTGAATTATCAGGCATTCACATGTTGACATTTAGCTCTCTGGTACCCATTTTGAATAAATTATTTTCTCTTTTCTGCCAGGCATTTCCCTACCTTGCCACAAATCAATTTTCACATCGTAAATACAAATAAATCTTTAAAGCACAGATATATACTTTGTTGCCTGATTTGAATAGTGGAGCGGGCTCAAAGGGCCAAATGACCTAATCCTGCTCCTATTTCTTCTCCTCTTAAGAATCGGTGTAGCCTTTCAAGCCCATTCTCCTACCTCTCCTAGGTGCTCCCTCAGATTCGGAATCGTAAGATATGTAAAGTGAACATTCTGGTGGTCGGGTCAGGCTCAGGTCGGGTCGGGTTGGGCGTGGGAAAAAAGGAAGGACTCGGGCTGGGTTGGGCTCGGGTCTGATATGGTTCTGTCGGGTTCGGGTTGGGGTTTTTTTTTTCAGACCCGAGCAGGCCTTTACTTGGCCTCCACTGCCTTCTGCGGTAGAGAATTCCATAGGTTCACCACCCTCTGAGTGAAGAAATTTCTCCTCATCTCAATTCTAAATGGCATACCCTGTATCCTGAGACTGTGACCCTTGGTTCTGGACTCCCCAGCCATCGGGAACATCCTTCCTGTATCTAGCCTGTCTAGTCCTGTTAGAATTTTATAGGTTTCTATGAGATCCCCTCTCATTCTTCTAAACTCTAGTGAATGTAGGCCGAGTCGACCTTTTGTATCAGATGCCCAGTTCTGGGCATCATATTTTAAGAAAGATGTTAAGGCATTCGAGAGAGTAGAAAAAAGGTTCACGGGGATGAAGAACTTCAGTTATGTGGATAGGTTGGAAAAGCTGGGGCTGTTTGCCTTGGAGAAGAAAGATTAAGAGGAGATTTGATAGAGGTGTTCAAAATCATGAGAGGTCTGGACAGACTAGATAGGGAGAAACTGTCCCCATTGGTGGTAGGATCCAGAATCAGAGGACACTGATTTAAGATGATTAGCAAAAGAAGCAACTGCAACATGTGGAAAAACTTTTCTTCGTAGCGAATAGTTAGGATCTGGAATGCCCTGCCTGAAAGTGCGGTGGAGGCAGATTCAATTAAGGCCTTCAGAAGAGAACAGGATAACTATCTGAAGAGAAAACATTTGCTGGGCTAAGAGGGAAAAGCAGGGGGTGGGACTGGGTGAGTTGCTTGTGCAGAGAGCAGGCATGGACACAATGTCCTGAATGGCTGCCTTCAGTGCTGTAAACATTCTATGATTCTATGACATGGCTCTGACTGTATGCCACTGAGATATTGGGCAGGATTGCATTGTCTGATTTTGTAACAGGACTTTAAATATGAATTTATACGTTGGGGTTGATTTGGAATATGTAGCATGCACTTATTATGGCATGGATAATGAATTTGGAAATGAAAGTGTGCTGCAGTTAGCAGCTCAGTTACTTGCCAAGAATACAAGCTCAGCACATGTCACGGAAATGAAGCAAATTCTGTACTTACGCCCCTGCACTTGAACTGGTTCAAAGCTGCTTGCTGCCATTTCTGTGAATCAAGCACTGGAGGATATAGGAACACCTCTTCCTATTTCTTTGTTTTGTTTGATGCCCTCAAACTTGTTGATAGCAGTTTTTTTGAACTTCCCTAGTGACCGTTTGGTGAGTACACTATCGAGTTAGGAAATACAATGAGGTATACCGATTTTGATCCCTGCTGTAAATAAATTTGCCAATTTAATCTAGTCAGATTGCTACTTTCATTTGCAAGGGTCCAATATTGGCCGAAAGTAGAAAGAGTTTATGCTGTATCAGTGGTCCAAGATGCCGTTGGCACCGTTTGTCTCATATTATGATCCTGTATTGCCAGGGGAATTTCTGCTTACGTGTTGGGTTGAAGATGAACCCGATTCTATGACTTGAATTCCCTTGGAATACAGCTCCTGTTCACCCCACCGCACCCCACCTCAGTGAATTCAGAACTCTCTTTCAAGGCTTTGCTAATTGTATATTACCATCTATAGGTAAATATTGCTCATGCACTTCCCCACTATGAATACTCACTGGAAGCATATACTGAAAATTGTGCACATTCCCCAAAATCATGCATCCATAATCTACCCTGTGGTGTCACAACATCAGTAGTGCATCAACTGCAATTAGGTTGATGGGCAACTTGTCCAAGTTGGACACTTCTGATCCCTTCTGTCAGAAGGGGCCTAATTGCAATGTCAAATCAGCATCCAGTCTAGTGGATGTTTGGCCATGTTCCCAGACCAAACACTGGGATAAAATTCTCCTAACTCAAGTAGCTAGGGTTTGTGTGTAAATTGATCATTCAGTACTGTACTCCATATCCCACGGGATGTACGTGGGAGGCGCAACACTGATTGACCTGTCTGATAGCTCAACCCATTGTAATATTGAAGTTTGAACAAGTAAGTGAACCGAGGAGGGAACCACATCTCAACCTGTGACTGGACACAGATCACAGATTACCCAGTTACCAATATGGTCAATCATATACTCTACTCTTTATCCTAGAATAAAATACACCAAGCATACACCCCTCCAAACATGCCTACAGACTCATAGCCCACTCTGGACCTACCAAAGTGCAGACCCAGGAAAATGGGATGGGAAGTGTGGTGTCATCCGTCACACATAATTTCCGTGACACTTAAATTCTTCACTTGCTCCAAGTGCTATTCAACTCAAAATGAGTAAATTGGGTGTATACCCTCTGGAGTTTAGAGGAATGAGAGGTGATCTCATTGAAACTTATACGATTTTAAAGGGGCTTGACTGGGTAGATGCTGACAGGTTGTTTTCCCTGGTTGGAGAGTCTAGAACTAGGGAGCACAGTCTCAGGATAAGGGTCGATCATTTAGGACTAAGATGAGGAGAAATTTCTTTACTCAGGGTATTATGAATCTTAAGAATTCTGTACGCCAGCGGGTTGTGGATGCTCCATCGTTGAGGATATTCAAGGCTGAGATATATAGATTTTTGGACTCTAGGTAAAACCAGCGGTATGGTGAGCAGGTGGGAAAGTGGAATTAAGGTTAAAGATCGGCTAAGATCTTATTGAATGGTGGAGCAATCTCGAGGAGCTATATGGCCTACTCCTATTTCTTATGTTCTTAAAGTGGGAGGAGAATTAGTGTTACTCAACTCATTTTGTATAAGGTAAGCAAAGGAAAATCACTGCTGATAGGTAATTGAAATTATAAATATTTGCGAACATACTGTTCATCAGAGGTGGGACTGGCAGAATTTCTGGCGAGTGACGTCATCCTGCCGGTGTCATCTCCATCTGTGATGTTGAGCTATAAGGGTTCTGTTACAACCAAGGTGGGAGGAGTGCACTGTCTTTTCTAGTTCCACCTCTCCACAGGTCACAACATATATTTGCATGTTTACCCAGTTACCAATATGGTCAATCATATACTCTACTCTTTATCCCAGAATAAAATACACCAAGCAGGTTCTTTAATAAACAACAAAATTATCAGTTTATTATAAAACAAGACTTAACCAGTAATGAAGCAAAGCATTGACACTGATTGAAATATGAAAATTTCCTTTTTAAATACCACTCATCCTGCCAAACATGCACGCACACACACAAACACAGCTTAAAGAGAAAAAAAAATACATTTTCTCTGCAGAACTCTTTTACAAAAAAAAATACTTTGGCCAAATACTTGTTAATTCTTGAAGTAAACGGATGAGGTATGTTGTGTCCCAAAATGGCATACAGTCTGGTCACTGGGATCTTTTCTGGAGCAGTTCTTTTCAGGCAGTGTCGAGAATTAATCTGGCAGGTTTTTTCAGCTTCTCAGGAGAAATACAGCATATGGGGATTTAGCTCCCACACACTGGATCTTTGCAGGATTTCACAGAGACAGGAGGAAAGAGATGAGCTGGGTGTTTCTCTCTTGGCAGGTTGATCTCAACCCAACCAGAAAGTCAAAACAATATCTCAAAAGCGACCACTTGACCAACATAAATCTAGACATGTCACTTCTCTTGTAAACATCTTCCCCAAGTCACCAAGGTTTCTGTTGTTTATTGAACTTAAGGCATGTGACTTTTAGTAAAGGTTGTTTTAAAACAAGACCTCTCAGTGATCCCTGCAAAAAAAAAGCCTTTTCAGTTTTCCCAAATAAACCAATGTCCATGATTCTAAAATATGAATCCCCAAAGGTTATTTAAAAAAAATAGAAGCACTTTCTTAATATTTCGGATACAAGAACCACCTCTTCTCCCTCCCATCCCGGAAACTCTAGTGCTTCTGGAACAGGCCAGCTGGAGACTTGACATCCTGCCCCAAAATCCACCTCCACTTCTTCTAGCAGCAACCTGAATCTTAGACAAACAGCAGGATGTTATTGCTTCAGAAAATGGCCCCTTATTTCTTTCAGTGGAGTAGAGCATGGCTGCCTGAGCCTAACCTGACAGGACCTGATGATATGTGTCGGGTTCGGGTTGGGTCGCTTTTCTGGGTCTGGCATTCAGGCTCAGGTCGAGTTGTGCAGGGTCAGACACTCTCTAACACCACCTCCGGTACGTGGTTCCAATGTTAATGTACTTTTTGGACTTGAAAGGTTATTTAGTTACAGTTTTTTTAAGCTTGTGCAGAAAAGCAACAATGTGAAAAACGAAAGCTAGGTTAACTGAAGGTCGGGTCGGGTCGAGTGCGGGAAAAAATGAAAGGACTCGGGATGGGTCGGGCTCAGGTCGGATGTGGTTCTGTCGGGCTCGGGTCGGGTTTCATTTGCAGACTCGAGCCAGCCTTCACATTGGAGTAGTTAAATGTGGTTTGTGACCTTTTTCTCTTGTTTTCTTCATTTAGGAGGAAGCTTTATTCAGCCATTTTGAGTCCAACTATAAGTCAAGAGATTGCCAAATCAAAAAGGCATAAAGGTAGATTCTAAGAGTGAAACCAACCATATCACTGGAGGCCAAGGCATCAACATGACAGACATCATATTTTCAGAAGGCAGCTCCCAAATGAATCCTGCCAACTCTTAAGTAAAGATAATGAAAACTGGCTCAGCTCCACATTAACTTTCTCTTGCTTGATGCCGAGGAAAACATTGTGTAATTTGTTTTCTTTCTGAAAACTTTGGTTATTCAGACCAGAAGATTCCATTTTGTGGAAGTAATCTTAAAACTGCTGCTGTTTCTGCTCAACAACCAGCCACTTAAGCTTGGAGTCATAAACAGAGATCTCTTTGTAAAGTGCACATACTGCAGAATTCATCCACATCAGTTCACTGACAGGATCTGTTTTCCATCGTATTTTTTATTGCCTTAGTGGAGAAATATTATCATCAAGCAGGTTTCACAATGTTTGTCCTGAGAATTGTTCACAGGCTGCACACGCTTCGCTGGTTTGTATTTTTGCTGTTTGTTGGAATACTGCTGCTGTCTGTCTTTTTTAATTATACCAACAAGGCGAACTTAACACTTCACGGCCTCACCACAGCGAAACAGTGCAAATGTAGCAGCTGCTTGTCTGAATTAGGTATATCAGAGTGGTTTGACAAACGATACAGTCCCATTATGTATCCTATCCTGACTAAAAGTAACAACACGATTCCTGAACAGTCCTACAAATGGTGGCTGGTAAGTACACTTCACAGAAAGCGTTGTCACTTAATTAAAATGAAGGAAAAGTCTCTTGATTGAAAAAATTATTAGGAAGAAACTTGACAAACTAAAGAGTCCAATGACTAAAAATTCTCCTGGTCTATATTGAAAGTATTCTAGAATTTGAAAGAAACGAAAGGGGACAATTGTGCAGTACTCGACAAAGGCATTCAGTGGACATTGGTGAAGCTGTGCAGGACAAGAGCAGGCAAACATAGTGCCAGCCGTTAGAGTTTGTGAAGGTTGTTATTTAAAGAGTGATGGTACTAAAGAACTTACTTAGGCTTATAGTACACAATTCTCTGGGAACTGATAGTTTATATCTGAATACCCAATTAGTTCATTAACATCCTTTAGGGAAACAAACCAGCCATTCTTACCCAGTTTGGCCTGTATGTGACTTCTGACCCACACCAATGTGGTTGGCTCTGAACTGCCCTCTGAATTGGCCTAACAAACCATTCAGTTGTATCGCCCCTTCTCAGTGGTTCAAGAGGGTGACTCACTATTACCTTCTCAAGGGTAATTAGGGGAGGTGATGGCGTAGTGGTAATGTCAATGAAAGAGGTTTAGATAGATTCTCAAAAAGCAATTGATAAGGTATTACATAAAAGACTTATGGCAAAGAGGAAGATGCATGGAATTTGGGGAAATAGAATCACAAGAATGCAGAGAAGGCTAGAGGGCTGAAAGCAAAAGTGTATGGGTAAAAGGAAATATATGGTGAGTGGCAAGGGGGTGGAAGGTTATCGGGGGTAGGTGGAAATGTGGAATAATCAGTTCAGCCATGAACTTATTGAATGGCTGAGCACGCTCGAGGGGTCGAGTGGCCTACTGCTGCTCCTAATTCGTATGTTCATATGTTCGTATTCCATAGTAGTCTGAGTTGAGGCTCCTCTTATATTAAATATATATGCAAATGATCAAGAATTGAAGGAGAACTATTGATGCTTGCTGAAATTGGGGGACGTGGCAAACTGTGATGAGAATTATGAAAGATTGCAGAAAAGCCTGGACAGGCTTGTAGGATGGGCAGAATGGAGGCAGATCCAGTTCAGTGTAAAGAAATAATTTGCATTTATATAGCATCTATCACTATCTCACCATGTCCCAAAGCACTTTACAGCCAATAATGTGTAGTCATTTTTTTAATGTATGAAACACAGCACCAACTTGTACACAGCAAGATGCTACTTCTGTCCTCCTGAGGCCCTTGAAACTCTTGGGGCATTGCCTCCAGGTTTGAGGGACTACACTCCAGCTGCTCGCTTCCTCAGCCACTTCCATCCACACCTGCTTGGTTTGTGAAGCTGGCCTCTCTCTCCCATCCTTGGCAAACATCACCTCACTTCAGTCCCTCAGATCCCGCAGGACCTCCAGGTAACAGTCTGAGATCAGGGGGTAGGGGCGGGGGCAGCCCTCCCAGGTATCCTTTTCGTTCCTGTGGTTTCTGAAGCCACAGCAATTAATGTACACTTCAGCTTTTCTGACCCCTGTCTGAGTCCCTATAAATAGAAATCCTTCCTTTGACAAATTCAGTGCCTCATCCCGCCTAAGCCCTCTGACTGGCCAGAAGGGGATGCTTATTCCGTGACTGAGTTAAAGAGCCATGACAAAGCCCACTTCAATTGCAAATGGGTTCCTAACCCGCTTCTGGCCTGCCCCACTACAGGCTGAATTTACAGGCCCCTGACTTCGGGGTCGTTGTGAGGGGGGCCGGAAAATGCCTCTGGCAGAAGCCTGCTACAGGTCTCGACGACGGGAAGGCCCGGCCCCATATTGCCGATGGCGGCGAGGCCTCATGGCAGCCCTCCACCGCTAGGTGGCAGGAGCCCCATTTAAATATTTAAATGTATTTAAATAAATGAATTGATGGCCTACCCGCTTCTGCCGTCCATTCCAGAGCAATATTGCTGCCGGTGGCCAGCACTCCCGTGCCTTAGGAACCCTGTCCGGGGATCCGAGGCATAACACTGGTGGGGAGGGAGAGCAGGTAAGTGGTTCAGTGCAGGAGTTGGGGGGAGGGGTGAAACTCGTCTGATTGGTGTACGGGATGGCGGGAAGGGGTAAAGTTCACAGTTTATGAACTGTTTGGGGGCTGGGGGGTTGGTGGTGGGGGGGGGGAAGGCCAGGTGCACAAGGTAAGTATTTTGGGAGGGAGAGGCAAGGAATGAATTGTATGGTTATTGAGGGAGGGGGGTGCTGGGAGAGGGGCTAGAAACATTTATTTAATTTTTTTGTATCAATTTTAATTAACTATATCTTTAAATATTTAAATGAAATGAAAGGGCTCGAAGCCCTTTAAAAATGGCGTTGGCACCTGTGCAATGGCGTCTTACACCATTGCCAGGGACGGACAGCACGCCCCCTCCACGTCATCGGGGTGGGCCGTCCGCCCCAGCTATTTAAATAAGCACGGCGGCTTCGCGACGCGTGGTCCACCTGTTTCCGTCTCGGTGACGGACATGTAAAATGCAGCCCTACATTTTGGCCTATTCAGTTGAGATTCTGACCCAAGTCTCTGGACTGGGGCTTAAACCCACAACCTACTGACTCAGAGGCAAGAGTGCTAACAACTAAGCCTAGGCTTACACAATGTTGAAAAATATTAGGTAATGCATTTTGGTGGTAAGAATAGAAACAGGAAATACATAGTTACAAATATGGACTGTAATATACCTTAAATGATAAGATTTTAAATGGAGCAGAATTAATTCAGACAAACAAGTCACTAAATCATGGAGTCATAGAATGGTTGCAGCAAAGAAGGAGACCATTAGGCCCATTGTGTCCATGCCAGCTCTCTGCAAGAACCTAGTGTTATGAGCGAGGTGGGAGGAGTGCACTGTTAATTCAGGCCCACTTCTCCATGGGTCACAACATATCAATAAATGTTCCCACTTACTGAAACAGTCAATCGGATACACTAGCTGGGATTTTACGTTGGGTGGACGGGAGCTGGCCAACAACTGAAAAGTCGGTGGCAAACCCACTTCCGCCTCGCCTGGGGCTCCGTTCCATATTTTACGGGGCCCAGGCTTTAATTGTTCCGAGGCGGGACTTCCACCCGGGAGCGGTGGCAACTATTGGGAGTGCAGGCCAGTTGACCGCAGATGAAGACATGGAGCTGGGAGTTAAGGTAAGTTTTGGTTGCCTTGCCGAGGGTAATCGGCCGGGCCCTGGTGAGGCAAGGGTGGTTGGATGGGGGAAGGGGGGTGGGGGTTGTGTTGGGGTAGCGGGGAATCAATCTAGTGAACCTCCTCTGAACTGCCTCCAATGCAACTACATCCCTCGTCAAGTAAGGGGACCAAAACTGTACGCAATACTCCATGTGCGGTCTCATTGATGTCTTGTACGGTTGCAGCAACACTTCCCTACTTTTATACTCTATCCCTTTAGCAATAAATGCCAAAATTCCATTTGCCTTCCTTATTTCCTGCTGCACCTGCATACTAGTTTTCTGTGATTCATGCACGAGGACACCCAGATCCCTCTGCACCACTCTGAAGTTTCTCTCCATTTAGATAATAATTTGATTTTCTATTCTTCCGACCAAAATGGATAACCTCACACTTATCCACGTTAAACTCCATCTGCCAAATTTTGGCCCATTCACCTAACCTATCCATATCCATTTGTAAATTTCTTATTTCTTTATTGCAACTTACTATCCAACCTATTTTAGTGTCATCTGCAAATTTGGCTCTAGTACCTTCTATCCCTGCATCCAGATCATTAATATAGATTGTAAATAGTTGGGGCCCGAGGACCGAACCCTGTGGCACCCCACTAGTTACATCTTGCCAACCAGAAAAAGACCCATTTATCCCGACTCTCTGTTTGTTGGTTAGCCAATCCTCTATCCAAGCTAATAAATTGTCCCTAACCCCATGTGAACTTACCTTTTGTATTATCCTTTTGTGTGGCACCTTAGCAAATGCCTTCTGGAAGTCCAGATATTCTACATCTGCAAGACCCCCATTATCCACTTTATTTGTTACATCTTCGCAGAACTCTAGCAAATTAGTCAAACACGATTTACCCTTCATAAAACCATGCTGACTCTGATGGATTGCGTTTAAATCTCCTGTTATTAGTTCCTTAATAATGGATTCTAACAATTTCCCAACGACAGATGTTAAACTAACTGGTTATAGTTTCCTACTTTTTGCCTCCCTCCCTTTTTGAAAAGGGTGTTTTATTGGCATTTTTCCAATCTACTGGAACCTTTCCCACATCCAGGGAATTTTAGAATATTATAACCAATGGATCCACCATCTCCACTGCCACTTCCTTTAAGACCCTAGGATATAGGCCATCAGGCCCTGGGGAATTGTCTACCTTCAGTCCCAATAGTTTGCTCAGTACTTTTTCCCTAGTGATGATGATTGTTGTAAGTTCCTCCCTTTCTATAACCTCTGCATTACCTGTTACTATTGGGATGGTATTAGTGTCCTCCACCGTGAAAACTGAGGGAAAATACCGATTTAGTGTCTCTGCCATTTCTGTGTTCCCCTCTAATAACTCCCCAGTCTCATCCTCCAAGGGACCAACATTCACTTTAGCTACTCTCTTCCCTTTTATATACATATAGAAGCTTTTGCTATCCGTTTTTATATTTTACGCTAGTTTTCTTTTATAATTTACCTTGGCTCTTGCTGCCAATCTTTAGAACAGCTCTCTTCAGGCGGTAATTATTTTTAACAGGCATTTCCCAAACATAGGAGACAAAATGAATTGACACAGTAAACTTCACAGAATCTTTTAGGGAATCGCGGGAAAGCGAGCTGGGTTGTAGTCTTCTGTTCTTCCTTGGAATTCTCTCCTTCTGTCCTTCTTTGACACGTCAGCAGCACTTGACTTCTATCTCCTTCCAGAAGGTAAAACCACATACACACTGACTAACAAACAAAAAGCTTGCGAATTTTATTCTGCCCATCCCAGGTGTTCTCTGTTACAACTGGGCTTGTCCAATCAAAGGAGCATTTGTAACTTTTCTGCCCCTGTTACCAAGGTTTCCACTCTAAGCCAAACCTGAGCCAGGTGACAATTATCAACATTTTTGCCAATCCAGGTCCCTCCGTGCCCTTGATGGCTTCCTTTTTGAAACAACAAACCTGATCCACATTTATGCAGCTTAACCATAAATTCCATTAAAAATGTATTTTTTTTTAACAAAACAGAATCACTTTCATAATCCTAGTCCCATTCCCCTGCCTTTTCTCCGTAGCCCTGAAAATGTTTTCTCTTCAGATCCAATTCTCTTTTGAAGGCCTTGATCGATTCTGCCTCCACCACACTTTCACTCAGTACATTCCAGACCCTAACCACTCACTACATAAGTTTTCCACCAATGGGAACAGTTACTCTTTATCTACTCTGTCCAGACCCCTCATGATTTTGAACACCTCTGTCATAATTCCTTACAACTTTCTCCTCTAAGAACAGCCCCAGCTTCTCCAACTTATCCATGTAACTGAAGTTCCTCATCCCTGGAACCATTCTCCTGAATCTTTTATACACCCTCTCTAATGCCTTAACATCCTTCCGAACGTTCGGTGCCCAATACTGGATACAATCGTCCATTTGAGGGTGAACCAGTGTTTTATACAGATATATCATAACTTCCTTGTGTTTGTACTCTGTGCCCCTGCTTATAAAGCCTGCATACTTTATTAACTGCTTTCTTAACCTGCCCTCAACCTTCAATGATTTGTGTACGTATACAGAAGTCCCTGTGCTCTTGTAGATCCTTTAGAATTGTACTCTTTAATTTATATTGCCAAAATGAATCACTTCACACTTTTCTGCATGAAACTTCATCTGCCACGTATCCACCATTCCACCAGCCTGTCTATGTTCTCTTGAAGTTTATCACTATTCTCCTTACAATTCACAATACTTCCAAGTTTTGTGTCATCTGCAAATTTTGAAATTGTGCCCCGTACACCCAAGTCCAGGTCATTAATTTCTTTTGGGCCTCCTTATCTCGAGAGACAATGGATACGCGCCTGGAGGTGGTCAGTGGTTTGTGAAGCAGCGCCTGGAGTGGCTATAAAGGCCAATTCTGGAGTGACAGGCTCTTCCACAGGTGCTGCAGAGAAATTTGTTTGTTGGGGCTGTTGCACAGTTGGCTCTCCCCTTGCGCCTCTGTCTTTTTTCCTGCCAACTACTAAGTCTCTTCGACTCGCCACAATTTAGCCCTGTCTTTATGGCTGCCCGCCAGCTCTGGCGAATGCTGGCAACTGACTCCCACGACTTGTGATCAATGTCACACGATTTCATGTCGCGTTTGCAGACGTCTTTATAACGGAGACATGGACGGCCGGTGGGTCTGATACCAGTGGCGAGCTCGCTGTACAATGTGTCTTTGGGGATCCTGCCATCTTCCATGCGGCTCACATGGCCAAGCCATCTCAAGCGCCGCTGACTCAGTAGTGTGTATAAGCTGGGGATGTTGGCCGCTTCAAGGACTTCTGTGTTGGAGATATAGTCCTGCCACCTGATGCCAAGTATTCTCCGAAGGCAGCGAAGATGGAATGAATTGAGACGTCGCTCTTGGCTGGCATACGTTGTCCAGGCCTCGCTGCCGTAGAGCAAGGTACTGAGGACACAGGCCTGATACACTCGGACTTTTGTGTTCCGTGTCAGTGCGCCATTTTCCCACACTCTCTTGGCCAGTCTGAACATAGCAGTGGAAGCCTTACCCATGCGCTTGTTGATTTCTGCATCTAGAGACAGGTTACTGGTGATAGTTGAGCCTAGGTAGGTGAACTCTTGAACCACTTCCAGAGCGTGGTCGCCAATATTGATGGATGGAGCATTTCTGACATCCTGCCCCATGATGTTCGTTTTCTTGAGGCTGATGGTTAGGCCAAATTCATTGCAGGCAGACGCAAACCTGTCGATGAGACTCTGCAGGCATTCTTCAGTGTGAGATGTTAAAGCAGCATCGTCAGCAAAGAGGAGTTCTCTGATGAGGACTTTCCGTACTTTGGACTTCGCTCTTAGACGGGCAAGGTTGAACAACCTGCCCCCTGATCTTGTGTGGAGGAAAATTCCTTCTTCAGAGGATTTGAACGCATGTGAAAGCAGCAGGGAGAAGAAAATCCCAAAAAGTGTGGGTGCGAGAACACAGCCCTGTTTCACACCACTCAGGATAGGAAAGGGCTCTGATGAGGAGCCACCATGTTGAATTGTGCCTTTCATATTGTCATGGAATGAGGTGATGATACTTAGTAGCTTTGGTGGACATCCGATCTTTTCTAGTAGTCTGAAGAGACCACGTCTGCTGACGAGGTCAAAGGCTTTGGTGAGATCAATGAAAGCAATGTAGAGGGGCATCTGTTGTTCACGGCATTTCTCCTGTATCTGACGAAGGGAGAACAGCATGTCAATAGTCGATCTCTCTGCACGAAAGCCACACTGTGCCTCAGGGTAGACGCGCTCGGCCAGCTTCTGGAGCCTGTTCAGAGCGACTCGAGCAAAGACTTTCCCCGCTATGCTGAGCAGGGAGATTCCACGGTAGTTGTTGCAGTCACCAAGAAAAGCAATGGTCCTAATACCAACTCCTGGGAACTCCACTATGTACCTTCCTCCAGTCCGAAAAACAACTATTCACAACTAATTTTGTATCCATGCTGCTGCCCCTGTCCCTTTTATTCCATGGGCTCTAATTTTGCTGATAAGCCTGCTATGTGGCACTTTATCAAAGGTCTTTTGGAAGTCCATTTGTACCACATCAACTGCATTGCCCTCATCAACCCGCTCTGTTACCTCATCAGAAAACTCAAGTAAGTTAGTTAAATATGATTTACCTTTAACAAATCCATGCTGGCTTTCCTAATTAATCTACATTTGTTCAAGTGACTATTAATTTTGCCCCAAATTATCATTTCTAAAAGTCTTCCCACCACTGAGGTTAAACTGACTGGCCTGTAGTTGCTGGGCTTGTCCTTGCATCCTCTGTTGAAAAAGGGTCTAGCATTTGCAAATCTCCAGTCCTCTCGCTCCACTCTAATATCTAAGGAGGATTGGAAGCTTATTAAATGCAGCAGCACAAGTAGATAAGGCCTTTAAAGAGGCAAATTGAATCCTTGCTTTGGTATCTAGAAACAAATGCAAAAGTAAAGAGGGAATATTGAACCTGTACATTTTATTTAAGTATTGTGTGCTGTTTGAGGCACCGTGTTATAGAAAGAATATTACAATGGAAAAGAGCCAGTGTTGATTTACTGGCACAGTGGTGCAGTGGTTAGCACTGCAGCCTCACAGCTCCAGCGACCCAGATTCAATTCTGGGTACTGCCTGTGTGGAGTTTGCAAGTTCTCCCTGTGTCTGCGTGGGTTTCCTCCGGGTGCTCCGGTTTCCTCCCACAATCCAAAAGACTTGCAGGTTGGTAGGTAAATTGGCCATTATAAATTGCCCCTAGTATAGGTAGGTGTTAGGGAAATATAGGGACAGGTGAGGATGTGGTAGGGATATGGGATTAGTGTAGGATTAGTATAAATGGGTGGTTGATGGTCAGCACAGACTCGGTGGGCCGAAGGGCCTGTTTCAGTGCTGTATCTCTAAACTAAACTAAATTCTGAACGTTGAATAGAGGATGGGTAGTAACAGCAGGTTTCTTTTAGAATAAATTCACACTCATGCCACATGTTAAACTTAAGACATTAATTTTCTTCCTATCAAGGTAGCTAATGAGACAGATCAGAGATAAAGGATCATCTGCTTTGCACAATCTGTAAATTTGCATATATTGACACTTCAAGCAGACTCCATCTAGCTGTCAAATAATCTTCTGCTATAACTAATCTTTGACCACATCGAGGCAATCCATCCAGAATAGCCAACTTCTATTGCTTGTAAATTAGGAGAATTACATTGACAGCTCTTGCTAATGTCATAAAAAATTATACAACACAGAACTTTTCATAATTGACACAGAAGCTATGCTTCTGCCACAATTACCTTGAAGCAGCATGAAGGGAGAAGCTTGATAGAAGGGAACATTGATGGAATTTTGAAGGGGAGGCAATGATGGAAGTGATGAGGGCAAAGATGGAACCTTGATGGCGGAATGATGGAAGTCATGGGGGTAATGTTAGAACTTTTAATGGGGGAAACTATGGAATTTCAATGGGAGCAATGGTGGAACCTTGAAGGAAATGAATAGTGATGGAACTTTAATCTAGCGAGCAGGTGCCTGTGTGGGTGGCAGAGGTGAAGCCATTTCAGATATATTGATTACTTAGGATGGATAAGAATGGAGTCATGAGAGGTGAGAACCCAGAGAGGAGAAGGAGAATGGAGTGATCAGTCACATTGAAGAGCTCAAAGGCAGATAATAAATCGTTGCAATCAAAAGGATGCTGTTATTAAATAAAATAATTTCTTTCTGTTTCTTTCGGTTCTGCCTGCTTTATGCCATTCACTCAGAGGGCAGTAACCTTCCTGATGTTGCTCAGCTGTATTACCAGTGAACTATTTGAAGTAGATTAAAGGGGAATTCTATATTGTCGTAATTATAGAATACAGACAAAAGCCTTTTAAATCCAACCATAATCCCACGTCCTGAAAATGGTGCACAAATGGCACATTGCTTTTTTGATGCATGTAAATGACTTGTATATTGGAATACAGAGTAGAAATTCCAAATTTGCTAATCATACCAAACTTGGATACATGGCAAACAGTAAGAATGATATGAACGGCCTCCAACAGGACATAGATAGGCTAGCAGAATGGGCAGACAAGTAGCAGATGAAATTTAATACAGACAAGTGTGAGGTGATGCATTTTGGCAGAAGGGACAGGGAGAAGCAATATAGATTTAATGGCACAGTTTTAAAGAATGTAAAGGGGCACAGGGGTTCATGTGTATAGTTCTTCGAATGTGGCAGGACATCTGGAGAGAGTGGTTAGTAAAGTATATGAGATCTTGGGCTTCATAAATAGAGGTATTGAGTACAAAAGCAGGGAAGTTATGTTGAACATTTATAAAGCTCTGGTTCAGCCACAACTAGAGTATTGCATCCAGTCTTGGTCACCACACTTTAGGAAGGATGTGGGGGTCCTTGAAAGGGTGCAGAGGAGATTTACCAGAATGGTTCCAGGGATGAGGGGTTTTAGCTTCAAGGTTAGGTTAGAGAAGCACGGGTGATTGTTCTTGGAGCAAAGGACATTGAGGGGAGATTTGATAGAGGTGTACAAGATTATGACAGGCTTAAATAAGGTAGACAAAGAAAAGGTGTTCCCATTAAGCTGATGGTACAATGACTAGGGGACATAGATTTATGGCTTTGGGCAAGAGATGTAAGGGATGTGAGGAAGAACTTTTTTTTACAGTGCGTGTTAACGACCTGGAAAGCTCATTGCATATGAGGGTGGTGGAAACTGAGACAATGAATGTTTACAAAAGGAAATTGGATGGGCACTTAAGGGAAATAAACATGTAGGGCAATGGGGAATGAGACTGATTGGATTACTGTACAGAGAGCTGGTGCGGACTTGATGGGCCAAATGACCTCCTTCTGTGCCATTATGACTTAATGGGTTGAATTTAATGGGGCCTTCAGGAGCAGGCTATGAGGTGGGAGGGTGAAAAATAGGGAGGGAGGGAGTGGGGTGGCGTGCCCATCGCCTTCCGCCGCCATGGCATTTTGCCAGTAGTGGGGAAGGTGGTGGAGGCCCTCCCACACAGTGGCCAATTGTGACCCTTAAGTGGCCAATTAAGGGCCTCTTCTCGCTGCTGCTGGAATTCTACCAGCAGCAGGTGGGCCCTGTGCCACATGGGGGTGACCTGGTAAACCCTCTGTGCAGTCTTGGGTGTGGGGTGGCCCTACTGATCAGCCTTCTGCCCCAGAACTGGTCCCAAAGCCCCAAGAATCTGAAGCCTCCCCTCCTGCACCATGCTTCAAGCGATGTATTGATCCAACTACTCCCACTGGCGCATGGCAATGGGAATAATCCAGAAATTGCTACGTTTGAGGTCCTACATTTCAGCTTCCTCTCTAGCTCCTGAAATTCTGACTGTAAGACCTCAATACCTGCCTTCTCTATGTAGTTGGTACCAATGTGTACCACAACTTCTGCTTCACTCCCTTCCCCCTGCAGAATATTTTGCACCTTCTCTGTGATGTCCTTTACCCTGGCACTAGCGAGGCAAGACACCATGTGGGACTCATGATGACAGTTACAGAACAGGTGTCTGTCCCCTTAACTATGGAATCTCCTATAAAGACTGCATTTCTACGCTTTGCTGTTTTCCCTGTGCAGTCCCTTGGTACCATAGGTTGGACTGCACTACTTAGAGGTGTCATCACTCCCAGCAGCCTTCAATGCTGAGTGCCAATTTGAGGATGGCATACACCCTGAAGGCTTCTGTGCTTCCTGCCTCTTCCTATTGTTCTTGATGGCCACCCACCTACTCTCCTGAACACTCTCTGCCTGTGGGGTTACCACCTCTGGAACGTATGATCCAGGAAACTCTCAGCCTCCCTGTGACTCCATCTGCCCTCAAGCTCAGAAACCCTGAGCTCGATCTCAGGCAGCTGGAGACACTTCCGACACACGTGATACCCACAGGACACATGAAGTGTTCTGAAGTTCAGATGGTGCAGGAATTCAAAGAAACAGGTCTCAGCTGCCCATCCATGATCTGAAAAAAAATCTCTTCCCTCTTTTAGAATCTAGCTAGTAACTTATTTATTAATTTTAA
The DNA here is from genome assembly GCF_036365525.1 of Heterodontus francisci. Classification (NCBI taxonomy): domain Eukaryota; kingdom Metazoa; phylum Chordata; class Chondrichthyes; order Heterodontiformes; family Heterodontidae; genus Heterodontus; species Heterodontus francisci. Next base: position 47,744,583 of record NC_090375.1, read on the forward strand.
CCTTTAGACCTCAGTTCCCACTCCCTCTCTTGGACTGCTCCTAGTTTTTTCAAAATGTAGCACCTCTTCCCTCAATCACCAAATTCCCCAAGTTTAGTACCCTAGAGAAGCAGTAGCAAATGCCTCCTGTAATTATACTAGCAAAGATTCCAAAGGCCTGTGTAAATCCCTGCTGATAATAATTTCTAGTTCTAACTAGACACCTTGCTAACTAACTCCAGCTGTCACCATCACTGTTTACTTCTGACTAACATTGTGAAAGAAACTACGCACTAAGGTTAAAGTTAAATGCTAAATGCAAAACTTGACTTAATTTTAGAAAGAGAGCAACTCTTAAAACCCTTAAAATTCCCTCACACACTAAATTCCCCAAATTTAGTACTGTGTAGGAGTGGAGTCCGTGTCACTTACTCTTGAACAGTTAGAATATCTTGTTATGAAAGTACTTATATTTTGTGTTAAATTTTGAGGACTTGTGTTTTAAAACTGGAAACAATTGCATGGATTTTTTTTTTTAAAGGGTCACTTGAGAGCTGGTTTGTAAACAACTTTTACTGGAAGTCACCTGGCTTCAGATAAGAACCCAGCAGGAGTTTTTTGACCTGGGAAAGATGTTTACAGAGAAGTGACAGGTCAAGATTGATAGGAGTCAGGAAGCTTGACTCTTGAGATATTGTTTTGGTTTCACTTTGGACAGTCAGTTGGGGTGTGGAAGTGTTTTGAGAGGAGTTAAAAAAAACCAACCTGCAAAGGACAAAATTCCAGCTCAGCCTTTCCCATCTCTTTGAAAAGTCTGCCAGCTTTTCCTTCACTTTAAGAAGCTCTTAGAAGTGAGTGTAAGCAATAGAGAAATTGATGCTGCAATCCCCCTGAAAGGCCTGTCAAACTGATCTTCAGCGTTGCCTGTAAAGAACTGTTCTAGGAAGATCCCAGTGACAGCCGTCTACACATATTTGGGAAGCCAGAATAAAGGGACAACTCCCATCTATCCATATCTTTTCTTTTTTCTTCAAGTATTTGGCTAAAGTATTTTTTTTTTGGTTTTCTTTTGTAACAGAGCTCTGAAGAGAAAAATCTTATTTTTCGGTTAACTGGTGTATGTGTGTGAGAGAGTGTGGGGGGTGGGGGGAGAGGCTAAGGAAAAAAGGGAACTTTCATACTTCAATCTGTGTGTTAATGCTTTGCTTCATTACTGGTTAAGTCTTGTTTTATAATAAATTGATCATTTTGTTTTTAATATTAAAGAAACTTGGTTGGTGTATTTTATTCAGGGATAAAAAGTAGAGTATATGATTGACTGCATCTGTATCTGGGTGAACATTTTAATTTATGTTGTGACCTATGGAGAAGTGGAAATAGAAAAGACAGTGCACCCCTCCCTCCTTGGTCGTAACAATCTGTTGCCTCAATTTTGTAACTGGTCTGTAACCACAAGTATTATATCATGCCCTTGACTTGCTGGATCCTAATTAGATTCATTCATATCATGACAACCTGTGATTCCATAATTTGAACAGCTGATTGATGGCTACTAGAGATCCAAGGCTGGACACTGCAACCATTGCAGTTTAATTCATTGAGGAACCAAAGGGAGGAAGAGTGATATAATGAGATGCATTCTGCCTATTATGGTCTTAACCTGGGACAAAGATTTGCATATCTGGGCAAGGAGGGAGGGGAGTGCTACAGTATAGCCCAGCAAATATAAACTAATGTTGTTGCAGTAATATATAGAAGTTACAACCTGAAACTTGAAAGTGTGCCTAACCATTAAACATCTCCAGCAAATAGTTGTAAACCAATTTACTCAACTTATTTCAATATCCCTTTTTCCTTTATTTACCTATCCGATCAAATCTTGAATCTTTTTATACTTTCTGCAGCAAACAACGCTGGAAGTGAATCCCACAGCCTCACACCTCATAGAGTCATAGAGTTATACAGCACAGAGACAGGCACTTCAGCCCATCGTGTCTGTGCCGGCCATTAAGCACCTAACTTTTCTAATCCCATTTTCCAGCACTTGGCCCGTAGCCTTGTATGCTATGGTGTTTCAAGGGCTCATCTAAATACTTCTTAAATGTGAGCGTTCCTGCCTCTACCACCTCTTTAGGCTGTGCGTTCCAGATTGCAGCCACCCTCTGAGTGAAATTTTTTTTCCTCAAATCCCCTCTAAACCTCCTGCCCCTTACCTTAAAGCTATGCCCCCTGGTTATTGATCCCGCCGCTATGGGAAAACATTTCTTCCTATCTAACCTATCAATGCCCCTCATAATTTTGTATACCTCAATCATGCCCCCCCCTCAGTCCTCTCTGCTCTAAGGAAAACAACCCTAGCCTTTTCAGTCTCTCTTCATAGATGAAATGCTGCAGCCCAGGCAACATGCTGGTACCCAGTTGTCCAGTGGTACCTCAGTTATAAAGTTTCTTTTGTACTCTGTTCAAAATAGAATCATAGAATGGTACAGCACAGAAGGAAGCTATTTGGCCCATCCAGTTAGTCCCGGTCCCTTTGTTCCCTATAGCTCTGCAAATATTTCTGCTTCAAGTATTTATTTAATTCCCTTTTGAAAGATATTATTGAATCTTCTTGCACCACTCTTTCAGGTGATGCATTCCAAATGACAACATTGCACATAAAATTAGTTTTTCATGTTGCCGTTAGTTCTTTTGCCAGTCACCTTAAATTTGTGTCCTCTGGCTTACTGATTCTTCTGACACTGGAAACCACTTCCCCCTATTTACTTTATCAATTGTCATAATCCTGTCATTTTTTTCTCTCCGGAAATTATATGGTGTGTCTTTAAGACAGCAAAGGATCAGTACTGCTTTAAGAACAAGCAGGCCTCAGGAGTTACCAAGAAGGTGCATTCTCGTTGCCTTGGATACAGCCATTCGGAGACTGTGATTCAAAGGGTGCATTCTTGATGCCTTGGATACAGCTTCTGGGACTGAGCATCAAAAGATACATTTGTTATAATTTAATTTTGAACTGGCTAGCAGAGGACACAGACAGCTGTGTGTTTGCACCTGAAAGAAGGGCTCTCAGTCCATTTTAACTGAAGGGAGAGAATTTAGTCTGTTTATTTATTATTCTCTCTCAAAATTCTAAAAAAAAAGTCAAGCCAAAACAGAGATCTCTGATAATTTAAACTGAAGGAAAGGAAGTTAGACTATTACTATATTTTATCCCTCAAAAAATTCTAAAGCCAAATTGATTCATTTAAAAAGCGTTCGCAAGTTGTTAATTGTTGAAATTCTTCACTGGAGAAGGAAAGCATCACTCACTCCTGGAATGAGACTGTTCTACTGTTGAAGAACCTTTCTCTCCCCATTGGATGGCTGTGAGGACTTCAAGCAACCTTGGACTTTTTCACCTCCGGCAGGAGTGTAAATTTGCAAGGACTCTAATTTTTTCTATTTTAAATGTTGTTTATATCTTAGTAGCGTTTAAGAATGTAGTTTTTCTAATTAAACAGCTAATTTGTTGATTTAAAAACACCTGGTTTGGTTAGCCTCGTCCGGGGGTAAATAGATGGTACAATTTGGCTGGGTCTTTCTTTAATTTGGAAAATTGAAAAATTATATGTTAGGTGATCTGTGGAGGGACGGGATTGAATTAACAGTGCGTTTCTACCACCACAATCAATCGTATACTTTGATCGGGAGCTTTGACTGGAGTGGTCAGTCGTAACACAATACCATACATGGTTTTGAACACCACTATCAAATCTCATCTTAACCTTCCCTGCTCTGAGAACAACCCCAGTCTCTTCATATAACTGAAGTCCCTGACCCCTGGTATCATACTAGTAAATCTTTTCTAGTAGATCTTGACATTCTTGCTGAGGTTTGGTACCCAGAATTGAGGCCTAAGCAGTGTTTGTTTGACGCAAAATTGCCTTGAATAGCTTTAGCAGCACTGCAGAGGTCTTGTGCCGCTTCTCATGTGTGGCCCGTGCTGCCATTTGCTCTTTTGCACAGCCCGCGCAGTGTGCCTGGAGGATCTCCCACCAGTGGAAACATCTTCGCCATATCTCCCCTATCAAACCCTTTAATAATCTGAAGGATCTCTATCAGGTCACCTCCAGAGAAAAAAGCCCCAGCCTATTCAGCCTTAACTTCCCCAGTCATTGCAGACAGTACGAATGGTCAGGAATTATGGTTGGAAAATGAGCCTTTAAAACTGCCCAGCAGTGTTTTCCATTTAGAATTATGGGGTGAATTAAGGGTATTTGGGGGAAAAAATACAAAACCTGAACAGGGTTGTTTTATTAAAACAGAAAATGCTGGAAATGTACTGCAGGTCTGGCAGCATCTGTGGAGAGAGAAGCAGAGTTAATGGTTCAGGTCTGTGACCTTTCATCAGAGCGGTTGTTTTATTTTCTGGCTGCTCTGTTTGTGAGCTGCTAGTGGGTAAACATCAGCATTTGCATTGGAATTTACAATCAACTTACCAGTTCCTCATCATTTATCTATTTTACCACTTGTATTTAAATTGCTCAAAATCCTTGTTTTTATTTATTTATTTTATTTAGAGATACAGCACTGAAACAGGTCCTTCGGCCCACCGAGTCTGTGCCGACCATCAACCACCCATTAATACCATTATTACCACACTAATACCATATTCCTACCACATCTCCACCTGTCCCTATATTCCCCTACCTATAATAGGGGCAATTTACCTATCAACCTGCAAGTCTTTGGCTGTGGGAGGAAACCAGAGCACCCGACGAAAACCCACACGGTCACAGGGAGAATTTGCAAACTCCACACAGGCAGTACCCAGAATTGAACCCGGGTCGCTAGAGCTGTGAGGCTGCGGTGCTAACCACTGCGCCACTGTGCCGCGGAGGAAGGCTTCAGGGGCATGTCCGCGTCTTCCTGCCGTCATGCCATTTTTCTAGCAGGGGGAAATCTGGCAGATATGCTGCCCACCGGAAGCTTCATTAGCCACTTGTGGCCAATTAAGGGCCTCTTCCTGCCTCCACGGGTATTTTATCAGTGGCAGGGGTCGGCTCGCCACTGTGTGGGGAGACCTTCCAGTGTAACCTGGCGGTCTCCCAGCCGGCTCCAGTGGAGTGGGGAGGGAGGCCCTCCTTTTGGAACATCATGGTCCATGGAAGGACCCCTCGGCGGCATTGGCCACCCCTTCAGCAATGGCACCACCTGCTCTCAGTGACCCCAATCATTGGGGCCTGCCTGCTTGGCCCCAGCATCCACATACCCCACTTACCTTTCTTCGAGGGTGCACAGTTATCGATGCACCCTCATCCTGCAGGTGCAGCCCCAGCGAGCTACCGGTTGCTGAGCTGCCAGCCCAATGAGGGCAGCCCCAGCGGCAGCCACATAATTGGCAACTGCCAGGAATATGCCTCCCCAGGTCCGACCACCGCCAAAGTGTGTTCACCTCCCGCTTTTGGCCACGTTGGCAGGACTTTAGCTGCCATCATAAAATTCAGCCCATTGATTTGACAATATCCTGGCGTGATGGCAGGATACCAAATTTCAATAACACATGTGCAGGCAGGCTATTTGTTGTTCACGCAAGGAAAAACAAGCATGAAGCTGCAAGATGGACCCTGCACTAGCTTTATTTAAAGCTCCAGGCAGGTAACTTCTTGTAACTTTTCCAATTGCAAAGTGTCTGGAGTACTCTGGAGTGTAGGTAGCAGGATAAGGGTGAGCTGGGAGTTGAGAAGGGGCATAAGGCAGGAACATGGCATCATCTTCAATGTTCTGCGTGATGCCAGATGCCACAGGCCCCGTTACAGTCGGCACCATGATGCAGGTAACCACCTCCTCCATAGGGCTCAAGAGATGCAGGCATCCATGTCCTTTGCCAGTTCTGTTCTGCTATCTTCTATTGTGTGTTATCTTATCCTGGGAGAGAGGGCAGGATGTTAGTGATTGTACGGCACTGTGTTTGGTGATGTGCCTGCCATAGTGAATAGCTGGATGTGTGTGGAACCAACAAGAGTTGGGTATGAGGCTGGCAGCATTGATTGTTGTATGAGGCTGAGATGGAGTATCTGGATTGTAGGCGTGAGTCCTGAGTGGCAGTGAGTGCTGCTGGTTGAGTGCTGGATGTGTGATGCATTGAGCAGCATGAGAGGCTGGTGTAGAGGTTGGTAAGAGATGCCATGTGAAGATTGACTTTGACCACCCATGTGAGGTCATCAGGCAACTTGTGACACAGCTGCCAGATCCTCGGGTCCAGACTTTGGGAGTTGACCTCCCTGGCCATCTGCTCCCACTCCCTTCTGAGGGTGGTCCTTGAGGGTCTTCTGGCCTTCTGTGAAACTATGACATCTCTCCTTCCCACCTGCATTATTAATGTCTCAAGTACCGCATCTGCCACCCTGGAACCCTCTGTCTGCCCTGGTGTTCACTTTGCAATTATTTACATTGCAACATTTTTGTGCAGCTTCCCTTTAAGGTTCTTTTGGGCCTCCTTATCTCGAGAGACAATGGATACGCGCCTGGAGGTGAGCCTGCCTTTAAGAAGAGCAAGCTGGCTGTACCAGGTGATTGGCAAACAATGCTGCCTCGCTCCCCATGCTGTGCGCAGAGGCCGCAGGCAGTTTGGAGGAACAGACAGCAGTGCTGGAGCCACTCAGGCCAGCGTTACAATCATGCAAATGAGGTGGGAACATGAACATTACATGGTACCCACCTCGCTCTACCTGGGCATGCCCAAAGACCAGGGTTGCCCCAAAACCAGGACAGCACAAATATCGCATATGCTTTTTTAACAACCTTCTTAACTTGTCCCGTCATGGCCAAAGAATTGTTAACATATGCCCCCAGGTCTCTCTGTTCCTGCACCCCCTTTAAAATTGTGCCATTTAGTTCATATTTCCTCTGCTCATTCTTCCTACCAAAATGTATAATTTCACTTTGCTGCATTAAATTTCATCTGTCATGTGTCTGCCCATTTCACCAGTCTGTCTATGTCCTCCTGAAGTCAGTTACTATCCTCCTATTGTTCATTAATTTCCAGGTTTTGGATCATCTGCTAACTTTGAATTTATCCCTGCAGTGCTTGTCATTGCTATATATACACATCAAAAAGAGCAATTGTCTTAATACCGACCCATCGGGAACACCACTGTATGCCTCCCTCCAGTCTGAAAAACAACTGTTTCCCACTATTCTCTGCTTTCTATCCCTTAGCCAATTTTGTATCCATGCTGCTGCTGTCACTATAACTCCAATGGGTTTCAAATTTGCTAACATGTCTATAATATGGTACTTTGTTAAATGCCTTTTGAAAGTCCATGTACACAACATCAACCACACTACCCTAATCAACCCTCTCTGTTACTGTCTTAAAGAATTCAATCAAGTTAGTCAAACACGATATACCTTTAACTGGCCTTGACATCAAGGCATCATTTGATCGAGTATGGCATCAAGGAGCCCTGGCAAAACTGGTTTCAATGGGAACCGGGGAAAACTCTCCGCTGGTTGCAGTCATACCTAGCGCAAAGGAAGATGGTTGTGATTGTTGGAGGTCAGTCGTCTGAGCTCCAGGACATCACCGCAGGAGTTCCTCAGAGTAGTGTCCTAGGCCCAGCCATCTTCAGCTGCTTCATCAATGACCTTTCTTCAATCATAAGGTCAGAAGTGGGGATGTTCGCTGATGATTGCACAATGTTCAGCACCATTCACAACTCCTCAGATACTGAAGCAGTCCATGTAGAAATGCAGCAAGACCTGGACAATATCCAGGCTTGGGCTGATAAGTGGCAAGTAACATTTGCGCCACACAAATGTCAGGCAATGACCATCTCCAACAAGAGAGAATCTAACCATCTCCCCTTGACATTCAGTGGCATTGCTATTGCTGTATCCCCCATTATCAACATTCTGGGGGGTTACCATTGACCGGAAACTGAACTGGAGTCGCCATATAAATACTGTGACTACAAGAGCAGGTCAGAGGCTAGGAATCCTGTGGCGAGTTACTAACCTCCTGACTCCCCAAAGCCTGTCCACCATCTATCAAGGCACAAGTCAGGAGTGTGATAGAATGCTCTCCACTTGCCTGGATGGGTGTAGCTCCAACAACACTCAAGAAGCTCGATAGTATCCAGGACAAAGCATCCCACTTGATTTGCACCCCATCCACCACCTTCAACATTCACTCCCTCCACCACCAACACACTGTGGCAGCCGTGTCTACCATCTACAAGATGCACTGCAGCAGCGCACCAAGGCTCCTTAGACAGCACCTTCCAAACCCACGACCTCTACCACCTAGAAAGATAAGGGCAGCAAATGCATGGGAACACCACCACCTGCAAGTTCCCCTCCAACCCACACACTATCCTAACTTCGAACTATTATCAGCATTCCTTCACTGTCACTGAGTCAAAATCCTGGAACTCCCTCTCTAACAGCACTGTGCGTGTACTTATACCACATGGACTCCAGCGGTTCAAGAAGGCAGCTCACCACCATCTACTCAAGGGCAATTAGGGATGGGCAATAATGCTGGCCTAGCCAGCAACGCCCATATTCCATTACTGAATTTTTAAAAAAATCCATGCTGATTTTATTTATCAGCCTGTACCTCCAGTCCTCTGGCACCACCCCTATATCAAAGGAGGATTGGAAAATTGTGGTCAAAGCCTCTGCAATTTCTACCCTTCCATTCATCAGTAACCTAGGATACATTCCACCTGGACTGGGTGACTTTGCTACTTTGCAGACTGCCAACCTTTTAAGTACCTACTATCTATTTGTTTTTATCCTATCCAATATCACTACTGCCTCCTCCTTTACTGCTACTTTGGCAGAATCCTCTTTAGTGACGACAGATGCAAAATACTCAGTTAGTACCTCAGCCATGCCCTCTGCCTCCACAAGAAGATCGCCTTTTTCATATCTAAATGGCCCATCCACCCTTTGGCTACCATTTGACTATTGAGGTGTTTAGAAAATACTTCAGTTTCCTTTTTATGTCCACTGCTGTTCGATTATCATACTCTCTTTGCCCTCTTAAACCCTTTACAAATCTCTGTACTTTCTACTTTCTATATTCAGCTTGGTTCCGTACTATTATGAACCTCGCAGTTGTCATAAGCTTCTTTTTTCTGACTCATTTTAACCTCTATATCTTTAGTCTGGAGAGCTCTAGGTTTGAATACCATTCCTTTCCCACTCCTGGGAGTGGGTCTACTCTCCACCTGAACCATCTCCTCTTTGAAGGTCTTCCATTGTTCAATTACTGTTTTGCCTACCAATTTTTAATGCAAATCCATCTTTCAATTCACTGAAGTTAGCTCTGCTCCAGTTATTTATTTTTACACTTGATTATACCTTGTCTCTTTCCACAACTACTCTAAACCAGACGATGTTGGGATCACTGTTCCTGAAATGAAATTCCACTGAAACTTGCCCCACTTAATTCACCAGTACTAGATCCAGACCTGCTTCCTTGCTCATTGGGCTAGAACACACTGATCAAGGAATTGCTCTTGGACACATTTCAGGTCTTCCTCACCATCCTTGGGTTTTGAGGGTTAAGACTGTTACTATCCCAGTCTATAATAGGATAATTGAAGTCCCCCATTACCACTATTGTGTAATTCTTGCATTTTTCTGTAATTTTCCTACAAATTTTCTCCTCTATCTGCATCTCACTATTTGGTAGCCTATAGTATACACCCAGTAGTGTAATAGCTCATCTATTCCTTAATTGTAACCAAATAGACTCAGTCCTTGACCCCTCAACTACATCATCTCTCTCCAATGCTATAATCCTTTCATTGATCAATAATGCCAACCCCTCTTTTCCTCCTCTATCTTTCCTGATAGCTGCAGCAGGAATATTTAGTTTCCAATTCTTCCCTTCTTTAAGCTAGGTCTCCGTTATTGTCACTATATTCCCATATGGCAAATTGTACCTGCAGCTGACCAAGCTTATTTACCACACTATTGCATTTACATACATGCACTCCAAATCCATCTTGGAATACCTGGCATTTGCCTCTTGTCTGATCCTACTTCTTTTAATTTATTCGTGGAATGTGAGTGTTGCCGGCCAGGCCAGCATTTATTGACCATCCCTAATTGCCCCTTGAGAAGGTGGTGGTGAGCTGAGTGAATCGGAGCAGCAGCGGCTGCTACGGAACCCAATGCCTGGAAATTTCCTGCTGCTTGTGCCTCCTGCAACCCTGCCAGATGGCCACCATCTTACTGTTCTCCTGAACTCTCTGTAGCTGCGGGGTAACCACCGCATTCTTGGAAATTCTCAACCTCCCATATGCCCTGCAGTGATTCCAGTCACTCCTTGAGCTGAGAAACCCTGAACTTGAGGTTGAGCAACTGGAGGCACTTCCTTCACATGAAGTTTCCTGGAGTTCTCACACAGCACAAAACGTGCAGGCAATGGGTCTTAATTGTCCTATCATTTTGCTTAAAAGTCTATCCACTTACTATATATACATATTTCAAGTTTATAGATAAATATTTTAGCTTAGTATTCCCTTACTCCTAACAATAATTTGATTATTCATGTCAACCAGATTTTCATTTGATGTAATTTGGATCCCTTTTAATATTGGTATCCTCCACTTAGTTAATTTTAATTTTCTGTTTATATCTGATTAATTATTCTGATTATTTATATATTTACTGTTGCCCTTTGGTTTATAGCACTTAGCACCACCTCACCCTCTACACTGATTTCCCAATCTCACCAAATTCCCATTACCACTGGATATATCAAGCTAGATAGCAGATAGCCCAAGCGTTGTACACACACAACTCTCTTACATTTAATCGTGTGTCTACAGACACTCATTCTAGACCCTTCAGGTAGTGGAAACCCTCTGCTTCTATCTGTCCAATATCAACCTTATATCATTTGAAATATTTATCACATTGTTCCATTATCTGTGTTATCTGCTGTGTTCTCATGAAAAAAGACCCAATTTTTCTAGTCCTACTTCTGATCTGTATTTTTTCATACCACCCAGCATTCCAGTGAATCTGCACTGTGCTCGTTCTAAAGCCTCAAACTTCATCCTGTAGTGTGGAGCCTATTACTGTACAAATTACTCCCACTGAAGTCTTAAGGTTTTATATAAGCTCATCATTACCACATGACTTTTATATTCTACATCTCTGGTGATAAAATGTAGAATTCCATTAACTTTCATTTCAACAACGTCATCACTCCACTTGCCGAGTGCAGCCCCACAAGAATCTCGACGCCATCCAGGACAAAGCAGCCCATCTTAAACATTCACTCCCTTCACCACCAGCACACTGTGGCAGCAGTGTATACCAGTGTATACAAGATGCACTGCAGCAACTCTCCGAGCTTTCTTCTACGGCACCTTCCAAACCTATGACCCCTACGATCTAGAAGGACAAGGGGAGCAGATGCATGGGAACACCACCATCTGCAAGTTCCCCTCCAAGTCATACATCATCCTGACTTAGATCTGTTTCGCCATTCCTTCATTGTCACTGGGTCAAAAACCTGCAACTCCCACACTAACAGCACAGATTGATGGCAGCAGTTCAAGAATGTGACTCACCATCACCTTCTCAAGGGTGATGGTCACACCCCATGAATGAATTTTAAAAAACCTTTAATGCCCTATAAACCAAATCCCTGTGCTCTTCCACAGCACCAAAGCTTCTTCCATTCATAACATAATAGCTGATTTATTTTGCCAAAATGAAATTCACAATGTCATTGAATTCCATCTGCCATGTTTAGCCCATTCTCCCATCTTATCAATATTTTGTTGCCGCTTCCTTTGGTCTTCTAAAGAATTAGCTCTACCTCTTAATTTGGTATCATCTGCAAATATTGACACCACTTCCTCATAGAATGGTTGCAGCACAGAAGGAGACCATTCAACTCATCAAGCCCATGCTGGCTCTTTGCAAGAGCAATTTAGCTAGTCCAGATCCTTTGTCCTTTCCCCATAGCCCTGCAATTTTTTTCTGTTCAGGTGCTTATCCAATTCTCCTTTGAAAACCACAATTGAATTTTCCTCCACCACTCTCTCAGGCAGTGTATTGCAAATCCAAACCACTCTTTGCGTAGGTTTTTCCTCATGTCATCTATGGTTCTTATGCCACTCACCTTAAGTCCTTGTCCTTTAGTTGATGACACTTCCACCAATGGGAACAGGTTCTTCCATCTACTCTGTCCAGACCCCTCATGATTTTGAACACCTCTATCAAATCTCCTTTTAATCGTCCCATCTTTAAGAAGGACAATCCCAGATTCTCCAATCTATCCTCAAACCAATGTCCCCTCTAATTTTTTTGTGGAGTTCATGGGTGATTTGTTTCAGTGCGTGACCCCTTTATATTTTCTTTTTGCTGCCGTGCACGCATGGTAATTTAAAAGGAACTGACTTCTGTGTGGCTTGCAAAGGGACATTTAGATTGCTGCATGGCCGAGGGTACATTGGTCCTTACTGAAGTCCCTCATCCCTGGAACCATTCTCGTAAATCTTTTTTGCACCCTCACTAAAGCCTTTTCATCCTTCCCAAAATGTGGTATTAAGAATTCGACACAGTACTCCAGTTGAGGTTGAATCAGTATTTTATAAAGCTTCATCATAACCTCCTTGCTTTTGTACTCTATGCTTCTATTTATGAAGCCCAGGATCCCCTGTGCCTTTTTAATCATTTTGTCAACCTGCCCTGCCACCTTCAATGATTTGTGCACATATGCCTGCAGGTTTCTTTGTTTCTGCACCTGTTTTAGAATTGTAACCTTTAGTTTATATTGCCTATCCTCGTTCTTCCTACCAAAATGTATAACTTCACACTTCATTCATTTTCATCTGCCACGAGTCAGCCTATTCCACCATCCTGTCTATGTCCTCCTGAAGTTTATTACTATCCTCCTCAGTTCCCAATACTTCCAAGTTTTGTGTCATCTGCAAATTTTGAAATTGTGCCCTGTACACCCAAGTCTAAGTCATTAATATTTATCAAGAAAAGCAGTGGTCCTAGTTTCGACCCCTGGGGTACCCCACTGTATACCTTCCTCTAGTCTGAAAAAGGAAAATTCCTTCTTCAGAAGGAAAGTACGGAAAGTCCTCATCAGAGAACTCCTCTTTGCTGACGATGCTGCTTTAACATCTCACACTGAAGAATGCCTGCAGAGTCTCATCGACAGGTTTGCGTCTGCCTGCAATGAATTTGGCCTAACCATCAGCCTCAAGAAAACGAACATCATGGGGCAGGATGTCAGAAATGCTCCATCCATCAATATTGGCGACCACGCTCTGGAGGTGGTTCAAGAGTTCACCTACCTAGGCTCAACTATCACCAGTAACCTGTCTCTAGATGCAGAAATCAACAAGCGCATGGGTAAGGCTTCCACTGCTATGTTCAGACTGGCCAAGAGAGTGTGGGAAAATGGCGCACTGACACGGAACACAAAAGTCCGAGTGTATCAGGCCTGTGTCCTCAGTACCTTGCTCTACGGCAGCGAGGCCTGGACAACGTATGCCAGCCAAGAGCGACGTCTCAATTCATTCCATCTTCGCTGCCTTCGGAGAATACTTGGCATCAGGTGGCAGGACTATATCTCCAACACAGAAGTCCTTGAAGCGGCCAACATCCCCAGCTTATACACACTACTGAGTCAGCGGCGCTTGAGATGGCTTGGCCATGTGAGCCGCATGGAAGATGGCAGGATCCCCAAAGACACATTGTACAGCGAGCTCGCCACTGGTATCAGACCCACCGGCCGTCCATGTCTCCGTTATAAAGACGTCTGCAAACGCGACATGAAATCGTGTGACATTGATCACAAGTCGTGGGAGTCAGTTGCCAGCATTCGCCAGAGCTGGCGGGCAGCCATAAAGACAGGGCTAAATTGTGGCGAGTCGAAGAGACTTAGTAGTTGGCAGGAAAAAAGACAGAGGCTCAAGGGGAGAGCCAACTGTGCAACAGCCCCAACAAACAAATTTCTCTGCAGCACCTGTGGAAGAGCCTGTCACTCCAGAATTGGCCTTTATAGCCACTCCAGGCGCTGCTTCACAAACCACTGACCACCTCCAGGCGCGTATCCATTGTCTCTCGAGATAAGGAGGCCCAAAAGAAAAGAAAGAAAAGAAAGAAAGTCTGAAAAACAACCCTTCACCAGTACTCTGTATTTTCTGTCACTCGGCCAACTTCATATCCATGCTGCAACTGTTCCTTTTATTCCATGGGCTTCAACTTTGCTGGCAAGCCTATTAAGTGGCACTTTATAAAAGACCTTTTGAAAGTCCATATACACCACATCAATCACATTACCCTCTCTGTACCTCATCAAAAAACTCAATCAAGTTAGTTAAACATGATTTTCCTTTAAAAAATCCGTGTTGCTTTTACCTAATTAACCCACATATCTCCAAGTGACTGTTAATTTTGTCCCTGATTATCATCTCTAAAAGCATTCCCATCACCGAGGTAAAACTGACTGGCCTGTCATTGCTGGGTTTATCCTTACACTATTTGAACAAGGGTATAACATTTGCAATTCCCCAGTTCTCTGGCACTATCACTGTATCTAAGGAGTGTTGGAAGATTATGACCAGTGCCTACAGAGTTTCCGCCCGTACTTTCCAGTATCCTTGGATGCATCTCCTCCAGTCCTGGTGACTTATCAACTTTAAGTGCAGCCAGCCTTTCTAATACCTCCTCATTTTCAGTTTTTAGCCCATCCAGTATCTCAACTACTTCCTCTTTCACGCAGTATCTTCTTCCTTCTAGAGTCAGATGCAAAGTACTCATTTAGTGCCTCAACCATGCCCTCTGCCTCCATGAATGGATCCCCTTTTTGGTCCCAAATCAACCTCACCAATCCTCTTACTACCCTTTTACTATTTATATGCCTATAGAAATCTTTTGGATTCCCTTTTATGTTAACTGCCTGTCTCTTTTCATACTCTCTCTTTGCTTCTCTTGCTTCCTTTTTCACTTTCCTCTGAACTTTCTATATTCAGCCTGGTTCTCACTTTGAATTATCAATCTGACACCTCTCATACGCACCCTTTCTCTGCTTCATTTTATTCGCTATCGCTTTCGTCTTCCAGGGAGCTCTGGCCTTGATTTCCCTACCTTTCCCCAACATGATAATGTACCTCGACTGTACCCGAACTGTCTCCTTTTTAAAGGCAGTCTATTACAATTTTGCCTGCTAATCTTTCATTCCAATTTACTCGGGACATGACTGTTCTCAACCCACTGAAATTGGCCCTCCTCCAATTAAGTATTTTTACTCTAGATTGCTCCTTAGCTAAATAAACTTTATGATACTATGATCACTGTTCCCTAAAAGTTCGCCTACTGACATTTGATGCACCTCATTTCTCCAGAACCAGATCCGGCAATGCCTCCTTCCTTCTTGGGCTGGAAAGGTACTGATCAAGAAAACTTTCCTTAACACACTTCAAAACCCCTTTTCCCTCTATGTGCTTTACACTATTGCTATCACAGTCTATAGTAAGATAATTTTTACTTCATTCATGGGATGTGGGCGTCGCTGGCCAGGCCAGCATTTATTGCCCATCCCTAAGTGCCCTTGAGAAGGTGGTGGTGAGCTGCCTTCTTGAACCGCTGCAGTCCATATAGGGTAGGTACACCCACAGTGCTGTTAGGAATGGCGTTCCAGGATTTTGACCCAGCGACAGTGAAGGCACGGCGATATAGTTCCAAGTCAGGATGGTGTGTGACTTAGAGGAGAACTTGCAGGTGGTGATGTTCCCATGCATTTGCTGCCCTTGTCCTTCTGGTTGGTAGAGGTCGCGGGTTTGGAAGGAGCTGTCAAAGGAGCCTTGGTGCGTTGCTGCAGTGCATCTTGTAGATGGTACACACTGCTGCCACTGTGCGTTGGTGGTGGAGAGAGTGAGTGAATGTTTGCAGATGGGGTGCCATTTTAGCGGGCTGCTTTGTCCTGGATGGTGTTGAGCTTCTTGAGTGTTGTTGGAGCTGCAGCCATCCAGGCAAGTGGAGAGTATTCCATCACACTCCTGACGTGCCTTGTAGATGGTGGACAGGCTTTGGGGAGTCAGGAGGTGAGTTACTTGCCACAGGATTCCTACACTCTGACCTGCTCTTTTATTTATTTTTATTTATTTAGAGATACAGCACTGAAACAGGCCTTTCGGCCCACCGAGTCTGTGCCGACCAACAACCACCCATTTATACTAACCCTACAGTAATCCCATATTCCCTACCACCTACCTACACTAGGGGCAAGTTACAACAGCAAATTTACCTATCACCGACAAGTCTTTGGCTGCGGGAGGAAACTGGAGCACCAGGCGAAAACCCACGTGGTCACAGGGAAAACCTGCAAACTCCACACAGGCAGTACCCAGAATCGAACCCGGGTCCCTGGAGCTGTGAGGCTGCGATGGTATTTATATGGCTAATCCAGTTCAGTTTCTGGTCAATGGAAGCCCCTAGGATGTTGATGGTGGGATACCATTACCATCAAAGTGATGGTAATGCCAATGAATATCAAGGGAGATGGTTAGATTCTCTCTTGTTGGAGATGGTCATTGCCTGGCACTTGTGTGGCATGAATGTTACTTGCCACTTATCAGCCCAAGACTGGATATTGTTAGGTCTTGCTGCATTTCTACACAGACTGCTTCAGTATCTGAGGAGTCATGAATGGTGCTGAACATTGTGCAATCATCAGCGAACATCCCCACTTCTGACCTTACGATTGAAGAAAGGTCATTGATGAAGCAGCTGAAAATGGTTGGGCCTAGGACACTACCCTGAAGAACTCCTGCAGTGATGTCCTGGAGCTGAGATGATTGACCTCCAACAACCACAACCGTCTTCCTTTGCGCTAGGTATGACTCCAACCAGCGGAGAGTTTTCCCCCTGATTCCCATTGACCTCAGTTTTGCTAGGGCTCCTTGATGCCATAGTCGGTCAAATGCTGCCTTGATGTCAAGGGCAGTCACTCTCACCTCACCTCTTGAGTTCAGCTCTTTTGTCCATGTTTGAACCAAGGCTGTGATGAGGTCAGGAGCTGAGTGGCCCTGGCGGAACCCAAACTGAGTGTCACTGAGCAGGTTATTGCTAAGCAAGTGCCGCTTGATGGCACTGTTGATGACACCTTTCATCACTTTACTGATGATTGAGAGTAGGCTGATGAGGCAGTAATTGGGCGGGTTGCACTTGTCTTGCTTTTTGTGTGCAGGACATACCTGGGCAATTTTCCACATTGCAGGGTAGATGCCAGTGTTGTAGCTGTACTGGAACAGCTTGGCTAGGCGCGCGGCAAGTTCTAGAGCACAGGTCTTCAGTACTATTGCCAGAATATTGTTAGCGCCCATAGCCTTTGCAGTATCCAGTGCCTTCAGTTGTCTCTTGATATCACGTGGAGTGAATCGAATTGGCTGAAGTCTGGCATCTGTGATGCTGGGGACTTCAGGAGGAGGCTGAGATGGATCATCTAGTCGGCACTTCTGGCTGAAGATTGTTGCAAATGCTACAGCCTTGTCTTTCGCACTGATGTTCTGGGCTCCCCCATCATTGAAGATGGGGATATTTGTGGTGCCACCTCCACCAGTTAGTTGTTTAATTGTCCACCACCATTCTCGGCTGGATATGGCAGGACTGCAGAGCTAAGATCTGATCCTTTGGTTATGGGATCACTTAGCTCTGTCTATCGCAGGCTGCTTATGCTGTGTTGTAGATTCACCAGGTTAACACCTCATTTTGAGGTATGCCTGGTGCTGCTCCTGGCACGCCCTCCTGCACTCTTCATTGAACCAGGGTTGGTGACCCGGCTTGATGGTAACGGTAGAGTGGGGGATATGCCAGGCCATGAGGTTACAGATTGTGGTTGAGTATAATTCTGCTGCTGCTGATGCCCAGTTTTGCATTGCTAGATCTATTCGAAATCTATCCCATTTAGCACGGTTCCATATAGAAAAGGAGCTATCACCTGGAATAGGCAGGCGAGTTGAACTCTCGGCGATAGGCTTCTGTCAAATTGGAGCTGGCTGCATCACCAGGCAGAGGTGCTCGCTTGGTGAAACTCCACCTGGTGGAGAAGAATTCCTGCCCTCTACCCACGGGTTTGCATCACTTCAATATACATGATATTGTGGCAAGCATTTTGACCTGAGCCAACACAATCAAAAACAGATAATCTGTCCCATAGGCTGTTGAAGGACTTTGCTTTGTGCAGGTGTTGCTATGTTTACCCATCAAATAACAGTGATTGTACTGTAAAAGTAACTTATTAGCTTCGAAGCACTTTGGACATTTGAAGTCATGAAAGCTACAACTCAGAGGCTAATTTTATCTTTGAGAGTTAGTGTAAAATAACCTATCTCAATTCAACCACCCATTATATATCCTGACTTTCATTTCGATTGATTTCAATTAGTCCAAAGTCAAAATTATTTCCAAAACTACAAGTTAACAAAATATTTACACCTCCGTGTGAGCCAGCCCATCAGAAGACAGCCTCAGTCCTTCTGCACAATGGGCCAATCCATAGTATGTTTGCTCCATCTTTATTGATTTCTATCGAACCTTACTACATTAAATTCCTCTTTGGACACCAAATACACCGTTAAGATAAAGTTAATCTATATGTGTTTCTTCTTCTCTTCTTTGGCCTCCTTGTCTCGAGAAACAATAGGTAAGTGCTTAGAGGTGGTCAGTGGTTTGTGAAGCAGCGCCTGGAGTGGCTATAAAGGCCAATACTAGAGTGACAGACTCTTCCACAGGTGCTGCAGATATAATTGGTTGTCGGGGCTGTTACACAGTTGGCTCTCCCCTTGCGCTTCTGTCTTTTTTCCTGCCAACTGCTAAGTCTTTTCGACTCGCCACACTTTAGCCCCGACACTATAGATTAGGATTATTTTCATTAGAAAGACGAAGGTTGAGGGGGGACCTGATTGAGGTGTACAAAATCATGAGAGGTATAGATAGGGTGGATAGCAAGAGGCTTTATCCCAGAGTGGGGGATTCAATTACTAGAGGACACGAGTTCAAAGTGAAAGGGGAAAAGTTTAGGGGGGATATGCGTGGAAAGTTCTTTACGCAGAGGGTGGTGGGTGCCTGGAACGCGTTGCCAGCGGAGGTGGTAGATGCGGGCACGATAGCGTCTTTTAAGATGTATCTAGACAGATACATGAATGGGCAGGAAGAAAAGAGATACAGACCCTTAGAAAATAGGCGACATGTTTAGATAGAGGATCTGGATCGGCGCAGGCTTGGAGGGCCGAAGGGGCTGTTCCTGTGCTGTAATTTTCTTTGTTCTTTGTTCTTTGACTTTATGGCTGCCCGCTAGCTCTGGCGATCACTAGTAACTGACTCCCACGACTTGTGATCAATGTCACAGGACGTCATGTCTCGTTTGCAGTATTTCTACATATGCCAAAGAATGGGAGATTGCAAATGTTACACCCTTGTTTAAAGAAGAGAAGAATAAACCTGGCAATTCCAGGCCTATCAGTTTAACATTGGTGCTGGGGAAATTCTTAGAATCAATAATCTAGCAGAAAATTAACAGCCACTGAGACAAGCACTTGGAAGTGTAGTAAACAATGAGGAAGATTGTGATAGACTTCAACAGGACATAGATAGGCTCGTGGAACGGGTGGACACATGGCAATAACAACATATATTTATGTAACACCTGTAATGTAATAAAACGTCCCAAGGCACTTCACAGGAGCTTTATAAAACAAAATAGGACACCAAGCCACACAAGGGTCAGGTCGGCCTCTTTCAAATTGGAGCTGGCTGCATCACCAGGCAGAGGTACTATCTTGGTGAAACTCCACCTTTCAAATTAGTCAGATGATCAAAAGCTTGATCAAAGAGGTATGTTTTAAGGAGTATCAAAGGAGGAAAGTGAGGCAGAGAGGTATAATGAGGACATTCCAGAGCTTGAGGCCTAGGCAACCGAAGGCGTGGCCACCAATGGTGGCACAATTAAAATCTTGGGATGTTCAAGAAGCTAGAAATAGAGGAGTGCAGCACTCTCAGAGGGTTGTAGGGCTGGAGAAGATTACAAAGATAGGGATGGGTGAGGCCATGGAGAGATTGAAAACATGGATGAGAATTTTAAAATCAAGACAGCGTACACGGGGTGATAAGTGAATGGGACTTGATGTGAGTTGAGACAGGGGCAGCAGAGTTTTGAAAGACCTCAAGTTTATGGAAAATAGAATGTGGGAGAACAGCCAGGAGTTTGTTGGAATAGTCAAGTCTAGAGGCAACAAAGGCATGAATGAGGGTTTCAGCAGCAGATGCGCTGAGACAGGGATGGAGGTGGAAATAGGTAGTCTTAGTGATGGTGCAAATAAAAGGTTGGAAGCTTATCGCGGGGTCAAATGATACATCATGGTTGCAAACAGACTGGTTTAGTCTCAGACTGTTGCCAGTGAGAGGGATGGAGTCAGTGGCTAGGGAATGGAGTTTAGAGCTTGGACCATAAGCAATGGCTTCGGTCTTTTCAATAATTAATTGGAGGAAATTTCTACTCATCCAGCACTGGATGACGAATAAGCAGTCTGATAATTTAGCAAGAGTGGAGGAATCAAGAGTGGTGGTGCTGAGGTAGAGCTAGGTATCGTCATCATAATTATGGAAACTATCACTGTTCTTTCAGATGATGTCACCTAGGGGCAGCATGTAGAAGAGGAATAGGAAGGGGCCGAGGATAGATCCTTGGGGAACACAAGAGATAACGGTGCGGGAGCTGGAAGAGAAGTCATTGCAAGTGATTCTCTGGCTACTATTAGATCGATAAAAATGGAACGAGGTGAAATTCAAAACAGAAAATTGTGAAATATTTTGGTAGAAAGATTGAGGTAGACAATACTTGCTAAATGCTATAATTTTAAAGGAAGTGCAAGAACAGAGAGACCTGGGAGTATTTGTGCACATACCTCTGAAGGTGGTAGGACAGGTTAACAAATCAGTCAATAAAGCTTATGGGATCCTGGGCTTTATAAATAGAGGAATACAATGCAAAAGCCAGGAAGTTATGCTAAACCTGTATGATACTAGTTCAACCCCAACTGGAGTATTGTGTCCAATTCTGGGCACCACACGTTAAGGGATCATAAAGGCTTTGGAGAGGTTCCAGGGATGAGGGAATCGCAGTTATGTGGATAGACTGGAGAAGCTGGGGCTGTTCTCCTTGGAGCAGAGAAGGTTAAGAGGATTTGAAAGGGGTGTTTAAAATCATGAACAGTTTAGATACTGTAAATAAAGAGAAACTATTCCAATGGCTGAAGGATAGATAATAAGAGGGCATAGATTTAAGGTGATGGGCAAAAGAGCTAGAGGTGACAGGAGGACAACTTTTTTATGTAACGATTCATTAGGATTTGGAATCCACTGCCTGATAGGGTGGAGGATATAGATTCAATAGTAGCCTTCAAAAGGGAATTGGATAAATAATTGAAGGAGAAACAAATTGCCGAATATATAGAGTATAAGAATGGGATTAACTGGATTACGGTTCAAAACAGCTGGTGCAGACTTGATGAGCCCAGTAGCCCCCTTGTATTATTCTATGATGTGCTGTAATATTGTTAGGCATAAACTAATAAATCACTTTTTTTTTCAAATATTACCTACCATAGAGGCTTCAACATGAAAAAAACCCATCCGATATTAACATCGTAATGAAAGAATTATTTAAGCTGTTTCCAGGAGAGAACTTGTTCATGGACCAGGGACCAAACAGATGTAGGACATGTGCTGTCGTAGGAAATTCTGGAAACTTAAAAGGATCCAATTATGGACCATCAATTGACTCTAATAATTTTGTCATGAGGTAAGTCACTTGGTGCTAACATCGGTACATTGCCTACTTATTAGGGGAGATGTAAAAAGCAAATTCAGAATTCAAATAAAATAGTGCTAATGATGTCATACCTGCAATAGAATTTCTCAAACCACTGTGAAATGCTTTTTATTTCTTTCATATAGGCTGCTAAAGGAGAGTAGGAAAGAAATTGGAAGGCAAAAACAAAGTACACAAACCTTGAACACAAAGCTCAACTTCTCCCCAAAGGGAATGTACCTCATAATAAAATGTTTCTCTAAGTGGTTCTGATATTTGTTCAATTACTTAGATTGGGCTTGTCAACTACTAGTGATCTGAATCAGAGACAAACTTGGTTTAGTTGGCACTCTCACCTCTGGGTCAGAATGTTGTGGGGTTGAGCCACATTCCAGGATATAGAACTCAACATTGTGAGATGACACTCCAGTGCACCACTGAGAGTGCTGCATTAACAGAGGACCTGCCCTTCTGATGAGACTTTAAGTAGGGATCTTCTCGAGGAGATCGTGGCGTATTGGCAATGTCACTGGACTAACAATGCAGAAGCTCAGGCAAGTGCTCTGGGGATGTGGGTTCAAATCTCACCATGGCAGATGGTGAAATTTGAAATAAAAAGCGGCACAGTGGTGCAGTGGTTAGCACCGCAGCCTCACAGCTCCAGGGACCCGGGTTCGATTCTGGGTACTGCCTGTGCGGAGTTTGCAAGTTCTCCCTGTGTCTGCGTGGGTTTCCTCCGGGTGCTCCGGTTTCCTCCCACATGCCAAAGACTTGCAGGTTGATAGGTTAATTGGCCATTATAAATTGCCCCTAGTATAGGTAGGTGGTAGGGAAATATATAGGGACAGTTGGGGATGTGACAGGAATATGGGATTAGTGTAGGATTCGTATAAATGGGTGGTTAATGGTCGGCACAGACTCGGTGGGCCGAAGGGCCTGTTTCAGTGCTGTATCTCTAAACTAAACTAAACTAAACTAATGGTGACCATGAAACCATTATTGATTGTTGTGAAAAAAACCCATCTGGGTTACTAATGTCCTTTAGGGAAGGAAATCTGCTGTCTACCTGGTCTGGCCAACATGTGATTCCAGACCCAAAGCAATTTGGTTGACTCTTAAATGGCCTAACAAGTCACTTAGTTGAAGGACAATTGGGGATGGGCAATAAATACTGGCCTAGTCAGTGACACCTGCATCCCATGAACAAATAAGGGCAAAAAATCCACCTGAAACAGATATCTGGCTCAGGTAAGTATTAAAGATCTTAATGCACTATTCATAGACAAGCAGAGAGTTCTCCCACTGTCCTGGCCACAACCCTTTCTCAAGCAAAAGAACCTAAATAGTTGAACAGCTCATTCATCCCATTGTTGCTTGTGGGATTTTGTTCTATGAAAAATGGCTCCTGTGTTCTCCTACATAACTACCACTGCAATTCAAAGTAATTTGTTGTATGTGAAGTGTTTTGAGACATCCCAGCCATTGCTCCAGCTGAGATTAAGTAAAACAGCAGGCTATTACAGTGGCTCATTGGGTAATGCTTTGTGCAGTGAAGCTGTACATCAAGAAGGTCCCAGGTTTCGTTTGCACCATTAAGAGAGGTCATTTTATGCACCCCGACAATATGGATTGATTTATAAATGTGTGTGTCATGTTTGCATGGGAACTGTGCTAATCTTTTCTCTAACCTTCCAATTTTAGCACAGATCAAGAATCAAACATGGAACCTTCCTGATCTGCATGGTTTAGCACTCAAGCTGTGCTTAATACTCAATTCAGCATGTTCATAGCCTATTATTTTGTTTACTCCTATTTCTCCTACTCCTGCCTCTCCTCTCCTAAAGTGTTGATTCTCACTGAGGTACAGTTCCACAGATGCCAGTTATCCTTGAGTACCTTAATCAAGTGACAATTTTTCATTGATGGACCTCAGCAGACTAATCTACTGCTAGAGATATAACCTCACAAAATTGCTGCCCGCGCTAAGATTATCTAAGCATAGCCCAGAGACAGAAACCCAGAGCTTCATAGAAAACATAGAAAATAGGAGCAGGAGGAGGCCATTCGGTCCTTCGAGCCTGCTCCGCCATTCATTATGATCATGGTTGATCATGCAACTCAGTAACCTGTTCCTACTTTCGCTTTATACCCTTTGATCCCTTTAGACGCAAGAGCTATATCTAACTCCTCTTGAAAACATACAATGTTTTGGCCTCAACTGCTTTCTGTGGCAGCGAATTCCACAGATTCACCACTCTCTGGGTGAAGAAATTTCTCCTCATCTCAGTCCTGAAAGGTTTACCCCGTATCCTTAGACTATGACCCCTGGTTCTGGACTCTCCCACCGTCAGGAACATCCTTCCTGCATTTACCCTGTTTCTATGAGATCCCCCTCTCACTCTTAAGAGGGCTAAAAGGGGTCATGAAATATCTTTAGCAAACAGGGTTAAAGAAAATCCCAAAGCCTTTTACTCATATATAAGGAGAAAGAGGGTAACTAGAGAAAGGATTGGCCCACTAAAGGACAAAGGAGGAGTGTTATGCTTGGACTCAGAGAAAATGGGTGAGATTCTAAACGAGTACTTTGCATCGGTATTCACCGAGGAGAGGGACATGACGGATGTTGAGGTTAGGAACAGATGTTTGATTACACTAGGTCAAGTCGGCATAAGGAGGGAGGAAGTGTTGGGTATTCTAAAGGGCATTAAGGTGGACAAGTCCCCAGGTCCGGATGGGATCTATCCCAGGTTACTGAGGGAAGCGAGAGAGGAAATAGCTGGGGCCTTAACAGATATCTTTGCAGCATCCTTAAACACGGGTGAGGTCCCGGAGGACTGGAGAATTGCTAATGTTGTCCCCTTGTTTAAGAAGGGTAGCAGGGATAATCCAGGTAATTATAGACCGGTGAGCCTGACGTCAGTGGTAGGGAAGCTGCTGGAGAAGATACTGAGGGATAGGATCTATTCCCATTTGGAAGGAAATGGGCTTATCAGTGATAGGCAACATGGTTTTGTGCAGGGAAGGTCATGTCTTACCAACTTAATAGAATTCTTTGAGGAAGTGACAAAGTTGATTGATGAGGGAAGGGCTGTCGATGTCATATACATGGACTTCAGTAAGGCGTTTGATAAGGTTCCCCATGGCAGGCTGATGGAGAAAGTGAAGGCGCATGGGGTCCAAGGTGTACTAGCTAGATGGATAAAGAACTGGCTGGGCAACAGGAGACAGAGAGTAGCAGTGGAAGGGAGTTTCTCAAAATGGAGACGTGTGACCAGTGGTGTTCCACAGGGATCCGTGCTGGGACCACTGTTGTTTGTGATATACATTAATGATTTGGAGGAAAGTATAGGTGGACTGATTAGCAAGTTTGCAGACGACACTAAGATTGGTGGAGTAGCAGATAGTGAAGGGGACTGTCAGAGAATACAGCAGAATATAGATAGATTGGAGAGTTGGGCAGAGAAATGGCAGATGGAGTTCATAGAACATAGAACATAGAACATTACAGCGCAGTACAGGCCCTTCGGCCCTCGATGTTGCGCCGACCTGTGAAACCATCTGACCTACACTATTCCATTTTCATCCATATGTCTATCCAATGACCTCTTAAATGCCCTTAAAGTTGGCGAGTCTACTACTGTTGCAGGCAGGGCGTTCCACGCCCCTACTACTCTCTGCGTAAAGAAACTACCTCTGACATCTGTCCTATATCTTTCACCCCTCAACTTAAAGCTATGTCCCCTCGTGTTTGCCATCCTCATCCGAGGAAAAAGACTCTCACTATCCACCCTATCTAACCCTCTGATTATCTTGTATGTCTCTATTAAGTCACCTCTCCTCCTCCTTCTCTCTAACGAAAACAACCCCAAGTCCCTCAGCCTTTCCTCGTAAGACCTTCCTTCCATACCAGGCAACATCCTAGTAAATCTCCTCTGCACCCTTTCCAAAGCTTCCACATCCTTCCTATAATGCGGTGACCAGAACTGCACGCAATACTCAAGGTGCGGCCTCACCAGAGTTTTGTACAGCTGCATCATGACCTCGTGGCTCCGAAACTCGATCCCCCTACTAATAAAGGCTAACACACCATATGCCTTCTTAACAGCCCTATTAACCTGGGTAGCAACTTTCAGGGATTTATGTACCTGGACACCAAGATCTCTCTGCTCATCTACACTACCAAGAATCTTCCCATTAGCCCAGTACTCTGCATTGCTGTTACTCCTTCCAAAGTGAATCACCTCACACTTCTCCGCATTAAACTCCATTTGCCATCTCTCAGCCCAGCTCTGCAGCCTATCTATGTCCCTCTGTACCCTACAACACCCTTCGACACTATCCACAACTCCACCGACCTTCGTGTCATCCGCAAATTTACTAACCCACCCTTCTACACCCTCATCCAGGTCATTTATAAAAATGACAAACAGCAGTGGCCCCAAAACAGAACCTTGCGGTACACCACTAGTAACTAAACTCCAGGATGAACATTTGCCATCAACCACCACCCTCTGTCTTCTTTCAGCTAGCCAATTTCTGATCCAAAGCTCTAAATCACCTTCAATCCCATACTTCCGTATTTTCTGCAATAGCCTACCGTGGGGAACCTTATCAAACGCCTTACTGAAATCCATATACACCACATCCACGGCTTTACCCTCATCCACCTGTTTGGTCACCTTCTCGAAAAACTCAATAAGGTTTGTGAGGCACGACCTACCTTTCACAAAACCGTGCTGACTATCGCAAATGAACTTATTCTTTTCAAGATGATTATAAATCCTGTCTCTTATAACCTTTTCCAACATTTTACCCACAACCGAAGTAAGGCTCACAGGTCTATAATTACCAGGGCTGTCTCTACTCCCCTTCTTGAACAAGGGGACAACATTTGCTATCCTCCAGTCCTCCGGCACTACTCCTGTCGACAATGACGACATAAAGATCAACAACAACGGCTCTGCAATCTCCTCCCTGGCTTCCCAGAGAATCCTAGGATAAATCCCATCTGGCCCAGGGGACTTATCTATTTTCACTCTTTCCAAAATTGCTAACACCTCCTCCTTGTGAATCTCAATCCCATCTAGCCTAGTAGGCTGTATCTCAGTAATCTCCTCGGCAACATTTTCTTTTTCTACTGTAAATACTGACGAAAAATATTCATTTAACGCTTCCCCTATCTCCTCTGATTCCGCACACAACTTCCCACTACTATCCTTGATTGGCCCTGTTCTAACTCTTATCATTCGTTTATTCCTGATATACCTATAGAAAGCCTTAGGGTTTTCTTTGATCCTATCCGCCAATGACTTCTCGTGTCCTCTCCTTGCTCTTCTTAGCCCTCCCTTTAGATCCTTCCTGGCTAGCTTGTAACTCTCAAACGCCCTAACTGAGCCTTCACGTCTCATCCTAACATAAGCCGCCCTCTTCCTCTTGACAAGCGCTTCAACTTCTTGAGTAAACCACGGCTCCCTCGCTCGACAACTTCCTCCCTGCCTGACAGGTACATACTTATCAAGGACACGCATTAGCTGCTCCTTGAATAAGCTCCACATTTCGTTTGTGCCCATCCCCTGCAGTTTCCTTCCCCATCCTACACATCCTAAATCTTGCCTAATCGCGTCATAATTTCCTTTCCCCCAGCTATAATTCTTGCCCTGCGGTATATACCTGTCCCTCAGGGCAAATGCGAGGTGATGCATTTTGGAAGATCCAATTCAAGAGTGAACTATACAGTAAATGGAAAAGTCCTGGGGAAAATTGATGTCCAGAGAGATTTGGGTGTTCAGGTCCACTGTTCCCTGAAGGTGGCAACGCAGGTAAATAGAGTGGTCAAGAAGGCATACGGCATGCTTTCCTTCATCGGACGGGGTATTGAGTACAAGAGTTGGCAGGTCATGTTACAGTTGTATAGGACTTTGGTTCGGCCACATTTGGAATACTGCGTACAGTTCTGGTCGCCACATTACCAAAAGGATGTAGATGCTTTGGAGAAGGTGCAGAGGAGGTTCACCAGGATGTTGCCTGGAATGGAGGGCGCTAGCTATGAAGAGAGGTTGAGTAGATTAGGATTATTTTCATTAGAAAGACGGAGGTTGAGGGGGGACCTGATTGAGGTGTACAAAATCATGAGAGGTATAGACAGGGTGGATAGCAAGAGGCTTTTTCCCAGAGTGGGGGATTCAATTACTAGAGGACACGAGTTCAAATTGAAAGGGGAAAAGTTTAGGGGGGATATGCATGGAAAGTTCTTTACGCAGAGGGTGGTGGGTGCCTGGAACGCGTTGCCAGCGGAGGTGGTAGATGCGGGCACGATGGCGTCTTTTAAGATGTATCAAGACAGATACATGAATGGGCAGGAAGAAAAGAGATACAGAACCTTAGAAAATAGGCGACATGTTTAGAGAGAGGATCTGGATCGGCGCAGGCTTGGAGGGCCGAAGGGCCTGTTCCTGTGCTGTAATTATCTTTGTTCTTTGTTCTTTGTTCTGAACTCCAGCGAATATAATCCTAACCGACTCAATCTCTCCTCATCGTCAGTCCTGATCAGTATGGCTGTAGTCACTGAATGCTAAAAACACTGAGACCAATTATAGACAGAAAGAAAGCCTTTCAGTTATGGTTTCCACCCCAAGGTTTTAAAAGAAGCAGGTGAGAACATTGCAGATGCCCTAACTTTCAAAGTTCTCTCAATTTGGAAAATGTAATTGGAACATTGTACTATTTGAGAAAAGTGAGAGAGTCTGGGCAATTTATAATTAGCAGCAAATGCTGGAAATACTCATTAAGTCTGGCAGCATCTGTGGAGAAAGCAACAGAATTAACATTTCAGGTCAATAACCTTTTATCAGAACGGGGAATTTACAAACCTCTTACGAAATTGCTAGTGTCTATATTTAAGGATCGGGTAACTGAAAACTTTCAGAATGTTCAGTTGATCAGAGAGAGCCAGCATAGATTTGTAAAGGGTAGGTCATGCCTGACTGTTGTGAACGCTGGACTTTGTAGCATGATTTTTAAAAGTTTGAGATGGAACCAGAAGACGTCAGTTGACCTCATATCACTCTACTTCAAGACAAGGCAAGGATCTTGGTTACCAGGATAACAAAGAACCCAGATCAAAGACCTTTTCAAAAATAAGAGACCGCAGGGGTATAACACCTGAAGAACAATGAGTTTCACCCTCCCAGACTTTCAGATCGTAAATAAGGAGTCAGTGGTTCTGGAAATGTAAGTACAAGTGGCTAACACCTGGAAACAATGGAAACCCTAGGTGGCTCTGCTGTAGCAGACTTGTGGACTCTGCAATAAAAACAAGAAATGCTGTAAATACTCAGCAGGTCTGGCAGCATCAATGGAGAGAGAAGCAGAGTTAACGTTTCAGGTCAGTGACCATCAGGCTATTGATGTTCAGATTTTAGATAAATTCAACAGATTTTTGGAAGGCAGCCAGGCTGTAAGGAAGACCGGAAGAAGACCCGCGGTGGTAGCCTCAGAGAGGAGAGGGAACTCCTGCTCTCAGAAGACCGATACAGCAAAAGGCTGTGAAAACATGAACCTATTTTGAAAGTTGAGATTTACAGAGAAGTAAAAGACCAACAGGATCACCAGAGATCACCTTATTCATGGAGGTCCAGGTCAAAAGTGCTCGGAGAAGTGATCGAAGAGGACACTGACTTTGAGAAAGGTCTGTGCGACCCAACCCATTGCAACTGGGAGGAGTTTTGGACTTTAGATGCAAAGATTTCACCATCAAGGAGGACTGTGAAACATATAAGTGTGGTATGAGGTTTTCAAGTGTTTTAATAAGTGAAGAAAGTATCTTTGTAACTTGGGTTATCAGCTACTTACAAAGTACTATTTAGTTAATGAGGATTTCTTTCAGTTTAGTTGTTATATTGAAAGTCTTAAAATGTGAAATCTTGTTGTGTAAGTCTTTAAATTGGTTTGAGGAGCTCATATCTCATGTTTTAACATTAACAGCCTCACTGAGATCATAACACTGACAACATCAACTTATATAGCACCTTGAACCTAATTAAAATGCCCCAAGGTGCTTCACAGGAGCATTATAAAATAAAAATATGATACTGAGCGACGTAAGGAGATATTGGGTCAAATGAGCAAGTGAGGCAGACAGGTGTAGGGAAGGAATTCCAGAGCTTAGGGCCTAGGTAATTGAAGGCACAGCCACCAATGGTGGAGTGATTAAAAATTGGGGATACTCAAGAATTAGAGGAGAGTGGAGGAAGCTGGGGCTGGAGGAGATTAAAGATGAGGAGGGGTGAGGCCATAGAGGGATCTGAAAACAAGAATGAGAATTTTATTATCAAGATGTTGCTTGACGGGGAGGCAAAGTAGGTCAGCGAACACAGAGGTGATAGGGGAACGGGGTTTGGTGCATGTTAAGACATGGGCAGCAGAGTTTGTTGGATGACCTCAAGTTCACAACGGTTAGAATATGGGAGACCAGCCGGGAGTGCATTGGAATAGTCAAGTCTAGAGGTACTGAAGGCATGAATGTAGTTTTCAGCAGCAGATGAACTGAAGTAGGGCAAAGCTGGGCGATATGGAGGTGGAGATAGGCGACTTACTGATGGCGCAGATATGTGGTTGGAAGCTCATCTCGGGGTCAAATATGAAACTAACGTTGTTGTCTTGTTTAGTCTCAGACAGACAGGGAGAGGGATGGATCCGGTAGCTAGGGAACTACTTTTCCTAGTATTTAAATGGAGGAGATAGCTGCTCATCCAGTACCATATTTCAGATAAGTAGTCTGATAATTTAGCAACAGTGGAGGAGTTGAGAGATAGTAGTGAGGTAAAATTGGGTGTCATTAGTGTAAATGTGAAAACTAAGGCTGTGCTTTTGGATGATATTGTTGCAGGGCAGCGTGTAAATGAGAAATAGGAAGAGGCCAAGGATAGAGTTAATGGTGCAGGAGTGGGAAGAGAAGCCATTGCAAATGATTTTCTGGCTACAGTTAGATACGATTGGAGCCAGGCGAGAGCAATCCCATTCAGCTGGATGACAGTGGAGAGACATTAGACGAGAATGGTGTGGTCAACCACATCAAAGGCTGTAGACAGGTTGAGAAGGAAGAGGAGGGAAAGTTTACCTCAGTCACAGACACATAGGAAGTCATTTGTGACTTTGATAAGTGCTATTTCAGTATTGTGGCAGGGGCGGAAACCTGATTGGAGGGATTTAAGCAGGTTCGGGAAAGATGGGCATTGATTTGGGATGCGACATGTTCAAGGACTTTGGGGAGGAACAGGAGTTTGGAAGTGGGGTGGTAGTTGTAAGGACGGAAGCAGTCAAGAGTTGGCTTTTAAGGAGAGGGGTGATGACAGCAGATTTAAAGGAGAGAGGGATAGCACCTGAAGAGAGAGAACCATTTACAATATCGGCTAACATGGGGACTAGGAGGGGAAGTTGGGTGGTCAGCAGTTTAGTGGGAATAGGGTTGAGGGAACAGAAGGTGGGTCTCGGCATGAGGGAAGATAGGAGGGAAACTAGAGAAAGATGCGAGTTCAGGCATAGGGGCAGGTGGGAGCATTAGAGGATGTTCAGCCCAGTGGGCTAGAGGCAGCTGATCGGATGGTCTCAATCTTAGTGACAAAAGTCCATGAGCTCCTTGCACTTATTGTTGAAGATGTGGATGAAGGAGGCAGGGGAGTGGTTTAAGAAGACAGTTTGCAGTAGAGAAAAGAAGCCTGGGGTTATCTGTGCATTACAGGATGATCCTGGAATAGTGTGCAGTTTTAGCAGACTCGAGCAGAAGCTGAGAGTGCTTTATGTGGGCCAGCCAGATTTGGCAGTGACTGGATGAACCAGCTGTATGTGATATTCTTTCAAGTCTGCGACCCTTGGACTTAAGGGAATGGCTAGGGTGAGAGAGAGGAATGGTTTTATTGGGGACTAAGGAATCAAAGGTGGACATGAGGGTGCAGAATGTTATGGTGATCTAAGGGCCAAAAGCTAGACAGTTAGGATTTTAAAATGCAGTTGTTAGTAAATTGGGGATAGGTTGTTGCAGGGGGTGTAAGATTTGATAAGATAGGGGTGTTTTATACCCCATTCTAAGGTGGCAGCACAAAGATTGTTATGAATTGACTTTATTGACATAAAGGTAAAACCAAGTTTGTTAAGTTTTCAGATAAACCATAGTCACAAATTCAGGCAGTAATTAACAGTCTAACACAGATACTACCCATATTAGAGACTGGACGGCAGAGCGCACAACTCTTTCTCTTACAGCTTTTGGTCTTCAAGTTTTCCTTGTCAGTCTCTCTCTTGTTTCTTGTTGTTCAAAATTATCTGCCGTACAGTATCAAAGACAGGACTTCTTTTATCCTGGCAGCTTTCCAGTTAACCTTCCCCTCTCCCAATCAGTGATTAGTCTTGTATTAAAGGATGCCTTTTTTAACCAACCAAGGATCTTTTTGTGATGGTTGCTAACCTTTCGGATTTGCGCAAGTGTTGACTACATCATCTCAATACTTTTACATTTCGAGGATGTCTTTCTCACTGAGACAAAGCTACGTAGAAGCTGTTTTCACTGTCTGCTCTCAAGGTCTCACACTTTTGCTGCAAGTAAGCCTTTTAAAACTTGACATAATCTCCCAGAATCCCTCTGCCTTGACATCTAGTCCATACTGTGCCATATTTCTAAGTTTTTCCACTTTGCTATACTAATAGAAATCATAGAAAGTCTAAGGCACTGAAAGAGGCTACTTGGCCCATCGTGTCTGTGCCAGCTGAAAAACGATCCACCTATTCTAATCCCACCTTTCAGCATTTGGTCTGTAGCTCTGCACTACAAAGAAGGGTTCTAATAAAGCTAAATGTTCGTTTATGATAATAAATCAGTTGTTAGTTTATAATAGCTGTATTTTAACAATTAGTGCACTGGTTAGTAACATTAAGTGCCTAATAATTTACAGGCAGACACAAAAGGAGCTTTGGGGTGTGGAAGGGGGATGTTGGTGGAGAGCGATACAAGAAAGTGTCAAAGATGGCCTTATCTGTGATTGATATATTGGGACTAGCAAGACCATGTGAGATGGCAAGGTTAAGGGGGTGGTTGTGAGTATGCATTGGGGAGTTTACATGCAGGGAGTGATTTAGGGAGGATAAGACGGCAGTGAACTCAAAGGACAGGTAATATGATGAGCTGAATCTGATTGAATTTTTTGAAGAAGTGACTAGAATAGTGGGCAGGGGAATGTCTATAGTTGTTACTTTTATAGACTTCCAGAAGGCATTTGATAAAGTCCCTAATAAGAGACTGTTAGCTAAAGTTGAAGCTCATGGAATTGAAGGCAAATTATCAGCCTGGTTAGGAAAGTGGCTGAACGCTAGGAGACAGAGAGTAGGGATAATGAGCAGGTACTCTAATTGGCAGGGTATGAACTAATGGTGTCCTGTAAGGATCTGTGTTGGGCCCTCAACTATTCACTGTATTCATTAACGACTTAGATGATCGGATAGAAAGACACATATCCAAATTTGCCGATGACACAAAGATAGGCTGTATTGTAAGCAATGTAGATGGAAATATAAATTTACAAAAGAAATATTGATAGATTAAGTGAATGGGAAAAACAGCAGTAAGTGGATTTCAATGTAGGAAAATGTGAGGTCATCTACTTTGAACGTTAAAAGGAGAGAACGGGGTGCTTTCTAAATGGTGGAAAGTTAGAAACATTGGAGATCCAAGGAGACTTGGGGTCCAGGTACACATCATTAAAATGTCATGAATGGATACAGAAAATAATCAAAAAGGCCAATGAAATCCTGGCCGTTATAAGTGGGTAGATGCCCTGTGGTTAGACCACACCTAGAGTACTGTGAGCAGTTCTGGGCACTACACTTTAGGAAGGATATATTTGCCTTGGAAGGAGTGTAGCATAGATTTACTAGAATGATATATGGATTCCCAAGGCTTAAGGTATGAGGAGAGATTAAAACAGAAAGTGCTGGAAATACTCAGCAGGTCAGGCAGCATCTATGGAAAAAGAGAGTTAACGTTTCAAGTCTGTGACCTTTCATGATGCGAACGGTTCTGATGAAAGGTCACTCACCTGAAATGTTAACTGTTTCTCTCTTCACAGATGCTGCCAGACCTGCTGAGTATTTCCAGCAGTTTCTGTTTTTATTTCAGATTTCCAGCATCTGCAGTATTTTGCTGTTATTAAACTAACAAGGCTTTTATTCCTGGAATCATAGGGTGATTTGATCAAGCTTTTCAAGATATTAAGCAGATCAGAGAGTTTCTCCCAATCTACCCTATTTCTACTAATTGGAGAGTCTAGGACAGAGCCAGGATCCTGCCCACCAAACTTTTCCATCCGGCCCGTGGATATAAACTGTTCCCGGGGCCGAGCGGCCTTTTTAAAAACGTGGCGCTCTAAGTTTCACACGTGACAGCTGCTGACATTGGGATCCGTCGTTTCTCAACTGACCCGGGGCTTTCCGGCAGGTTCTGACGGTTTTTTTTTAAAAGCCCACTGGAAAGCCGTGAGTCTGTTGGGGAATGGCTGTTCCAGATGACAGAAACTGTCACCTGTGAAACTGACAGCATGATGTTTTTAAAAAGAACTGACCGACCATCTGTTGAATGTTCCACTCTCTGCAATTATGTGAGGGAGAGAGGCGGAGAGGGAGAGAGAGAGAGGGAGAGGGGGAATGGAGAGAGAGAGAGAGAAAGAGGCAGAGGGGGGACAGAGCGAGAGAGAAAAAGGGGGACAGAGACAGCAAAGTGGGGGGGAGAGAGGGGGAACACTGAGCGGGGAACACTGAGAGGGGAGTGGGGAACACAGAGCAGGTAACACGGTGCGGGGAACATTGGAGACACGGAGGTGGAGAGAGAGGGGGGAGAGATACAGAGAGAGGGTGGGTGGAGAGGGACAGGGAGAGTGGGGAGAAGATGACAGTGGAGGGGAAGGAAATAGAGAGAGGGGGGAGAGGGAGACAGAGACAGACAGAGGGGGAGAGAGAGAGACAGACAGACAGAAAATGGGAGTGGGGGGAGAGAGTCAAAGAGTCATTTACTTACAGCACAGAAGGAGGCCATTCTGTTCATTGAGCACATGCCGGTTCTCTACAGAGCTCTGTAGTCAGTTCCATTACCTGGCTCGATCCCCGTAGCCCCACTATTTCTCTCTCAGGTGGCCATGCAACTTCCTCTTGAAGTCATTGATCCTCTCCACTTCCACTACCCTTGTGTACAGCGAGTTCCAGGTCATTATCACCAACTGTGTAAAAATGTGCTTCCTCATATTCCCGCTGAATCTTTTGCCCAAAGCTTTCAATCTGTGTCCCCTATTCCTAGTGAGGTGGAGGGCGGGGGGGCGGTGGTGCAAGAGAGAACGAGACACACAAACACAGCATGGGGAGAGGGGGGAGAGAGATCAAGGTCTCTCCTGACAGATGGAAATCCATCCAGAATACTCTGCATCGCTACATCAAGTGTGCTGGCAGAGATTGATTACTTATGCAAACAAATATAATTCCAGTTTTGTCATTGAATCAGTTTTCAATGTAGTGACGAGAAAGTAAATCAATAAATTAGTCTTCTCATTTAAAGCTTCTACACAAAAATGCACCTTTGTTGTTTTTATTAGTAAGATAAATTTTTAATACATTTATCTTTTGAAATTTTCTCACCAGCCCCCTGGGCCGAGCAAGAATCGTAATGCAGCCCTCCACCTGAAGAGGTTGGACAACTCTGGTCTAGGATTAGGAGGCATGGTCAAAACATTAGAGCCAGACTTTCAGGAGGGAGAGTAGAAACACTGGCAAGATTTACTCTGCGGAGCCACCGCGATATTTATTGCGGCAGCGGCTCATTTACATGGCTGGGGCGGACCAGACCTCCTGATGAGGTGGAGGAGATGGGCGCTCTGTCCCGGCAATGGTGTACTGCACCACTTTGCAGGCGCAGGTGCCATTTTTAAAGGCTCGAACCATTCCATTGCATTAGAATTTTTAAAGAGATATACATGATATTATTAAAGTTATAAATTTAATGAAAGAATCAAGCCCCTCTCCCACCCTCCCCAATGACTAATCATTTTATTGATTGCCCTCTTCTCTCCGCAAAAAACGTACCTTGCGACCCCAACCTTCCCGCCTCCCCCCACCGAATTTTATTAACTTTCACTTCAACCCATTCCCACCATCCCCTCCACCAATTGCATTAGTTTTCCCTGCTCTTTCCCCCTCCCCACCAGTACCCCACCATGCTTCACTGGTCGGGGATTGGATGGCGCAGGAGTGTTGGCCACTGACCGTAATATGGGAGCGGGATGGCTAGCGCAACGAGATAAGTAATTATGCCTTCGTTCGCATAGAATATTTAAATTTCGGCCCTGTCACTGAGCGGGATGGGGGCCACCACGAGACCTCGCCGCCACCGGTAATATGGGGCTATCCTTCAAAGCCCGTGCTGGGCCTCTCCTGGAGGCATTTTCCGGGCCCCTCCGCCACGACCCCCGATGTCGTGGGGCCTGTAAAATTCAGCCCACTATCTCAACACAGAGCTACAATCATTTTAGCACTTGTCCTGTTGTCTTCCGACATACTCACTTTTCCTTTCTCTGTCTCCTGTTCACATAGGATGAATCGGGCACGGACCACTGGCTACGAGGCAGATGTGGGCAGTAAAACCACGCATCACTTCATGTACCCTGAAAGTGCTCAGAACCTCGCAGAAAATGTCTCCTTGGTTTTGATACCATTTAAAATTTTGGACATAAGTTGGCTAATCAGTGCTTTTACAACGGGCAACATCACCCGGTGAGTCAATAGCTAACTCTTGTTAAAGGAAAAACATGAACAGACAGTAACTCCATGATGGTCAACAGCTCTCGCATTATTTTTACATATTTTTTCCCTTTAACGCTCTCCAGAATTGAAGGCATTGACTCTTTCTGGAGTAGAGCTTCAATTGGGTCTGTGACCCTCCCACACCTGCCCAAGTACCCATCCTCTATGTATCGGCCTAAAAAAACTTTTGTCCAGATTGGCTGTAAGGAGATGTATAATGTTGGTCAATGAGAATTCTAATTTACAACATACTGGCACAGTCCAATAAAGCTGAGTTACTCATTGACTATAGCACCCCATAAATATCATTGGAAATAGAGAATTAGAGGGACGTCGAGATGTTCATCAGTGATGAGATACAGACATACATACACACGTATGAATTAGGAGCAGGCGTAGGCCATTCAGCCCCTCAAGCCTGCTCTGCCATTTGATAAGATCTGATTGTGGCCTCAACTCTACTTTCCTGTCTATCCCCGATACTCTTTGACTCCCTTGTCAATTAAGAATCTGTCTAACTCAGCCATAAAAATATTCAATGACCCTACCTCCACTGCTCTCTGGGGAAGAGAATTCCACAGCCTAACAACCCTCTGAAAGAAAAGGATTTCTCCTCATCTTCGTCATAAAAGGGATTAAAGGCCTGCTACCCGACCCAAACCCGACACATGTCGTCGGGTCCCATCGGGGTTGGGTAAGTTCAGGTAAGTTTTTTATTTTTAATCCTTACCGGCAGTGCACTGACCATGTGTGCCTGGCCCGACCCGAGCCCTACTCAGACTCAGCCCGACCCAACCCGAGCCTGAAAGCCGGACCTGGAAGAGGGGCCCGATGGGACCCGATGACGTGTCGGGTTCGGGTCGGGTCGGGTAACAGGCCTTTAATCTAATTCATGTACCAGGACACTCAGATTCCTCTGGACTGCAGAGTTCTGTAATCTCTCTCCAATTAAATGATGTACAGCTTTTTATTCTTGTGGATTTATAGGTGTCAATGATATGAGTTGTTTTGTTCAGCATTAAACAATTGCACTACAGCAGGAGGTCCCATGTTGGTCAGTAACAGATAATTAGATATCAGATTGTTCAGATAAAATTGTTGTACTTCTCTTTAAAATTGTGTGGTCAGAATGAAGCGAATTAATACATTTTCTACATGATATTTATTTACAGCACTTATATACCAGTGTTGCGTCAAATCAAGGCAAATAAAGAGAAGGTGAGTTGGAATTTTGTTATCTGTATTTAGTTTGGAAGGATCAATGATGTGATACAGGTGGAAGATCTTTGGTGACTGGTTGAAGCAGCATTTAAATTAGTTGTAATTTTTTCACCAACACTGAAGATGTAATGAGAACAGAAAGTGCCGGAAATACTCAGCAGGTCTGGCAGCATCTGTGGAGAGAGAAACAGAGTTAACGTTTCAAGGAGGATCGTAGACCTGAAACGTTGACTCTGTTTCTCTCGACACAGATGCTGCCAGACCTGCTGAGTATTTCTGGCACTTTCTGTTCTCATTTCAGAGTTCCAGCATCCGCAATATTTTGCTGTTATCTGAGGTTGTAGTGCCTGACTCGACTCCAGAGCAAGGCTAAGTGAGACATCTTGAAATAAGTCAAATCAAGCCCTGATATTGAATGTATTATTGATGCAAAGATCACAATGCTTTTCACTGACAATTTTAGGGGAAAGGTAGCCTTTTGTGGGGTACAGTAGCATAGTGATTATGTTAGTCATTGGCAAACGGAATTAAGGAGAATCCCAAGGCTATATATATATATATATATATATATAAAGAGCAAGAGGGTAGCCAGGGAAAGGGTTGGCCCACTCAAGAACAGAGGAAGGAATCTATGTGTGGAGCCAGAGGAAATGGGCGAGGTACTAAATGAATACTTTGCATCAGTATTCACCAAAGAGAAGGACGGTGGATGATGAGTCCAGGGAAGGGAGTGTAGATAGTCTGGGTCATGTCGTTATCAAAAAAGGAGGTGTTGGGCGTCTTGCAAAGCATTAAGGTAGATAAGTCTCCAGGACCTGATGGGATCTACCCCAGAATACTGAGGGAGGCAAAGGAAGAAATTGCTGGGGCCTTGACAGAAATCTTTGTATCCTCATTGGCTACAGGAGAATAGCCAACGTTGTTCCTTTGTTTAAGAAGGGTAGCAACAATAATCCAGGAAATTGTAGGCCGGTGAGCCTTATGTCAGTGGTAGGGAAATTATTAGAAAGGATTCTTCGGGACAGGATTTACTCGCATTTGGAAACAAATGAACCTATTAGCAAGAGGCAGCATGGTTTTGTGAAGGGGAGGTCGTGTCTCACTAACTTGATTGAGTTTTTTGAGGAAGTGACAAAAATGATTGATGAAGGAAGGGCAGTGGATGTTGTCTATATGGACTTCAGTAAAGCCTTTGACAAGGTCCCTCACGGCAGACTGGTACAAAAGGTGAAGTCACACGGGATCAGAGGTGAGCTGGCAAGATGGATACAGAACTGGCTCGGTCATAGAAGACAGAGGGTAGCAGTGGAAGGGTGCTTTTCTGAATGGAGGGATGTGACTAGTGGTGTTCCGCAGGGATCAGTGCTGGGACCTTTGCTGTTTGTAGCATATATAAATGATTTGGAGGAAAATGTAGCTGGTCTGATTGGTAAGTTTGTGAACGACACACAGGTTGGTGGAGTTGCGGATAGTGATGAGGATTGTCAGAGGATACAGCAGGATATAGATCAGTTGGAGACTTAGGCGGAGAAATGGCAGATGGAGTTTAATCCGGACAAATGTGAGGTAATGCATTTTGGAAGATCTAATACAGGTGGGAAGTATACAGTAAATGGCAGAACCCTTAGGAGTATTGACAGGCAGAGAGATCTGGGCGTACAGGTCCACAGGTCACTGAAAGTGGCAACGCAGGTGGATCAGGTAGTCAAGAAGGCATACGGCATGCTTGCCTTCATCGGTCGGGGCATAGAGTATAAAAATTGGCAAGTCATGCTGCAGCTGTACAGAACCTTAGTTAGGCCACACTTGGAATATTGCGTGCAATCCTGGTCGCCACACTACCAGAAGGATGTGGAGGCTTTGGAGAGGGTACAGAGGAGGTTTACCAGGATCTTGCCTGGTCTGGAGGGCATTGGCTATGAGGAGAGGCTGGATAAACTCGGATTGTTTTCACTGGAACAACGGAGGTGGAGGGGCGACATGATAGAGGTTTACAAAGTTATGAGTGGCATGGACAGAGTGGATAGTCAGAAGCTTTTTACCAGGGTGGAAGAGTCAGTTACTAGGGGACATAGGTTTAAGGTGCGACGGGGAAAAGTTTAGAGGGGATGTGCGAGGCAAGTTCTTTACACAGAGGGTGGTGAGTGCCTGGAACTTGCTGCCGGGGGAGGTGGTGGAAGCAAGTACGATAACGATTAAGAGTCATCTTGACAAATACATGAATAGGATGGGAATAGAGGAATACGGACCTCGGAAGTGCAGAAGGTTTTAGTTTAGACAAGCATCAAGATCGGCGCAGGCTTGGCGGGCCGAATGGCCTGTTCCTGTGCTGTACTGTTCTTTGTTCTTTTTTCTTTTGTTGTTACTGGACCTAGTAATCCAGAGACCTGGACTAATGATTTGGAGAGATGAGTTTAAATCAACATGGTAGCTGGGGAATTTAAATTCAGTTAAGTAATTAAATGTGGAATTAAAAAGCTGGTATCAGTATTGGTGATATCTGCTGCCCTTACCCGGTCTGGCCTAAATGTGACTCCAGACCCATTGCAATATGTTTCGCTCTCAACTGCCCTCTGAAATGGCCGGAAAACCACTAAGTTATATAGGGGTGGGCAATAAATGCTGGCCTTGCCAGCGACACTCGCATCCTGTGAATGAACTTATTTTGAAAAGCCTGCAGGTTTATCGTAAGTGGTGACTGGTTGAGAATATGCAGCGCAGTGGGAATGAGTAGTATAAAGAGGCACAGATCATTGAACATTTATTGTAAGTGTCAGTAATCGAGACTTTTTGAGGAGTGGATAACTGGGTATTTCTGATGATCCATAGACATATTGTTGAGGGTCTGTGGGAAGGGCTGAATATCTATGATGTGGTGATTGGTGGATGGTTAATAGGCTATATTGATTTTGAAGAATTCATGAGTCTTTGGATGATGAGAGAAGGCTTGTGTGAAGCATAAACACAGGCACTGATCAGTTGGCCTGACTGGCCTATTCTTGTGCTATAAGTTCTATGTAATTCCATTCTAAATAATATTAAGATCTGGAGTGGTTGAGGGGTGTTTAGTTGAGAACCTTTGGGGAAAGGTGAGTGGTTTGTGATCTCTGGTGGGGCTTACAGAATTGATAACCTAGAGTTGAATTGGTTTAGGATCTGTGATGAGAGTTGGGTTTATCATGATAAAGGCTTGTGTGATACTTGGCTGGTCTTTTCATTTCCATGGGATATACTGGTCCATTTCCCACATGGAGACGTTTGTAGTGCCTTTAATATCCAAGTGAACACATATTTTTTCCCATATGAAATTCCCACGGATGATCAAAGTAGCAATGAGGCCAGTACCTATAAATTACAGTCAGTGTTCGATGGCACAACTGTGCTATTCAAGGATTAAAGAGCAGTAATGGAGAGATTACATTGTGCTGGCGAGGTTCCAATTAGATTACCTCCAATTAATTTAGTTCCAATGCCAAATTACTGTTCTGAGGAAGCTACTTGGTGTCAGAGCACTGAAAATATGCTTTAGAGTTACTGAAGTCACTATTACCAACATTACATGATTGGTTCAACAGCACAA
Source organism: Heterodontus francisci (assembly GCF_036365525.1). Taxonomy (NCBI): domain Eukaryota; kingdom Metazoa; phylum Chordata; class Chondrichthyes; order Heterodontiformes; family Heterodontidae; genus Heterodontus; species Heterodontus francisci. The sequence goes on from NC_090375.1 coordinate 47,786,036, forward strand.
CATATTGTGGGATGAGAACCATGGGATGTGTGGTGCATTGCTAAACCTCTTTCAAACAAAACAAGCATTGTTGCAGATGCTGTGTCTAGGTTCTGAATAGAACTGCTCCATAGTTGATTGAATCCAGTATTTATTTTAGAAAGTGTTTTTAGTGATTCCCAGCACTGCAGATGGCTGAAGCAGACTAGCAAGAGCAGGAAGGAGCTGCTATCAGTTCAGGTGGTGTGCAAGGCTTACCAGCCAATCCCATCAGCGTACAACACATTGTGTGTCATTTTGATTTTGGGTGATAGTGTAAAACAGAAGATAGTGGATCAGCAGTCTACTACCTATCTCTTCCGATTTTAGTTTCCCTTAACTTAACAGGCAACTATTCTGACATTGGCCATTTTGTACAGTCAGAATTACCCCCATTGGGTCTGACATCCCCAGCAATGACTCAAGAGCAGTGCCTTAATGCTAAGCAGAGAAACTGTGGCAGAGTTTTGCTATCTCCTATATCAATGAATTATCCATATTACGACTAGTTACCATCAAAATGAATTTGGCCCCGGGCTGACAATGAGGACATCTGTGACATCATCCAGCTTGCTGTGCACAGAAGTATAAAGGAGCTCACAAATGCATTATTCATCTGGGCCAAAATTTCATCACTTTCACAGCTGACCAGCAGTATCAGCATGTTAAGGGCTGTCCCAGGGTTCAGAGTCATTGATTGCATCCATGTCGGTATCCTGTTCTGTGCCCTGCATAAACCATGAGGAGTTTGATTCAACATCTAGTTGGTATGCACAGAATATCTGCTTCATTGGCAGTTCTCACATTGCTTCATTTTACAGCATGCTTACTTGGAGAATATGGAAGAGTGGAAAAGACCAAGACTTCCCTTTGCAATCGTGGCTCATGACACTTGTACCAACCATGGACAGAGGCTGAGCACAGATACAATTCTAACTACATTAGAGTCATAGAGTTATACAGCACAGAAACAGGCCCTTTGGCCCATCGTGTCCGTGCTGGCCATCGAGCACCTGTCTATTCTAATCCCATTTTCCAGCACTTGGCTCATAGTCTTGTATGCTATGGAGTTTCAAGTGCTCATCAAAATACTTCTTAAATGTTGTGAGAGTTCCTGCCTCTACCAGCCCTTCAGGCAGTGTGTTCCAGATTCCAACCACCCTCTGGGTGAAAAATATTTTCTTCAAATCCCGTCTAAACCTCCTGCCCCTTACCTTAAATCTATGCCCCCTGGTTATTGAGCCCTGTGCTAAGGGAAAAAGTTTCTTCCTATCTATGCCCCTCATAATTTAGTATATCTCAATCAGGTCCCCCTCAGCTTTCTCTGCTGTTAGGAAAACAACCCTAGCCTGTCCAGTCTCTCTTCATAGCTGAAATGCTCCAGCCCAGGCAACATCCTGGTGAATCTCCTTTGCACCCTCTGCAGTGCAATTACATCCTTCCTATAGTATGGCGACCAGAACTGTACACAGTACTCCAGCTGTGGCCTAACTAGCGTTTTATACAGCTCCATCATAATCTCCCTGCTCTTATGTTCTATGCCTCGGTTAATAAAGGCAAGTATCCCATATGCCTTCCTAACCACCTTTATCTACCTGTGCTGCTGCCTTCTGTGATCTATGGACAAGTACACCAAGATTCCTCTGACACTCTGTACTTCCTAGGGTCCGACCATCCATTGTATATTCCCTTCCCTTGTTGGTCCTCCCAAAATGCATCACCTCACACTTCTCAGGATTAAATTCCATTTGCCACTGCTCTGCCCATCTTACCAGCCCATCTATATCGTCCTGTAATCTAAGGCTTTCCTCCTCACTATTTACGACACCACCAATTTTCATGTCATCTGCGAATTTACTGATCATACCTGCTATATTCATAACTAAATCATTAATGTACACTACAAACAGCACCGATCCCAGAATCATTCTAGAACATAGCAATGGGAGCTTAAAGCAGCACTTCAGGGTTTTAATCAGAGGGCGCCTAAAGAAAACAGCTTCCCCAGAGTACCACAAATATATATTGACTGCCACATGCTCTATAAATTCACCCTGCAGTCGATGCCTCACCAAGGAGAACAAAGAATAACACAACCATTGGCGAGTCGATGAGTGAAAGTGTTAACAAGGCCACCAATACACCAACAAAGATTGGGCAACTGACATTAATTCATTCTGCATTTCAGCCAAAAGTCCACCATTTCTTTACTTGGTAAATTAACCACTTCCACCGACAGTCTCCTGCACAGTTTCACAAACAAAATCATTGACCTTTTTTGTTGGGTAAAATCTGTTTGCTTCTAACTTATAGTAAAATAACACTCTGCACAACATTCAAACGTGCATTTACACTATTCAATGGGTGGTGCCTGACTCTGGTTGTTGTGTTTTAGGAGATGGCCCCTTTCTACTGTGGATTATATGGGACATCCAGCAGCTAATCTAGTATTCCTTCCAAATCACTTCTTTATGCAAAAAATAAGTACATTGACTGACTAAAGATTTTCACTGGCAACATACTAGGTTTTCTGATAGACCGAGATCTCCTTGAGGTGTGTATTGTGATGGCCCTGTATTTCAGTCAGCAAAACATTCATCCATCTTTTCTTTTCATCAAAAAATTGGTCAAGGTGGTGGGTTTTATGCAGCGTTTTAAAAGGACGAGAGGGAGATTCCGAAGTGCAAGTGTTTAGGGAAAGAATTCCAGAGCGTGTGGCCCTTGTGGCTGAAAGCACGCTGCCAATAATGAGATAAAAGTTTGGAAACAATGCAAAAGAGCGAGAGCCAGAGGAATGAAGAGTTTGAGGTTGCAGGGTGAGGGGGGAGGTGCTGCAGACCTGAAGCAAATATACAGAGATAGCTAGGGATGAGCGCATGAAGCGATTTAAATAGATGGATGAGAATTTTAAATCTGAGTTGGACTTGGTGTATCAGATATGGGCAGCAGAGTTTTGGATGAACTGAAGTTTAGAATGGGTGAAGGATGGGAGACTGGGCAGGAAAACATCAGAAAAGTTGACTTTGGAGATGGGATTCCAACAGCAGGTAGGCTGAGATTGGGCTGAAGGTAGCTGACGTCATGGAAATGGAAATCTTTTTGACGGAGAAGGTATCGGATTGGAAGTTCAGCTACTCACAAATAGGATACTGAGACTGCAGCCGGAATGTTATGCCCTCCAAATGAGCGGGTCGGATGCCGGGGTGGGGAAAATTGAGTGGGAGATGGGGGGGGGAGCATTCTCGGGCCCCTTCCCCCACCCCAGTTGCCAATTTACGCGGGCAGCAAAGGCGAGTAATGGCCCGCCAACCCCAGGCCAATCAAGGTCCTTAAGTGGCCAATGTCCTGGCACTTAAGGGCTTCTGTATTTTACTCTTGGCTGGTGGGTGGCTGAGGGCTTCAAAAAGCCTGCCTGATGAAAGCAGGTGGCCTTTTTGCGGGCTGGGGTGGCCCTCCTGATCAGGCACCCTGTGCCCCACAGAGGGCCGACCCGAAGCCCCATCCGCCCCCAATGCACAACACTTCTCTTGCCCCCATAATCTACCCCCCTTGCCTTTCCTGGGCCGAACCGATTGTCCCTGGCGAGACCCTAAAAACTTAACTTTTTTCTGGGGCCATCCTTCATCTTCTTCCGGTGGCTGGGTGCAGTCCGAGCAGTGGCCACCACTCTCAGTGGTGCTGCTGGGACAAAGCTGTCCAGGCCCAGTGGAGGTGGGCTCAGCGCCGACTTTTCTGCTGGTGGATGTGGCCACCACCCCCCCACCGCCCAACAAAAAATTCCAGTCTGCAACTCGTCTGGTTCAACCTAAGACAATGGCTGGGAAAGGAGATGGAATCAGTGATGAAGGCGCAGAGATTGTTGGGGAAAGCTGAAGGTGATGGTTGAACATTGGACAACTTTTTGTCTGCACTGGAGTGCTGACTTGGGGCTGCATTAGAGTGCTAAAGTGGGAGTTTTGTGACTGAGAGTAATTAAGGGTTAGTTTTTATCTAAAGTCTAGACTTTTATTTAGCAAATTAATTTAACAGTTGCTGTTTGGGTTGGAGAAGGTAAGTTTTAGACCAGCTTTAAACAGAGTTCACTCAGGCTCTGCTTGCAGCTGCACCTTGTTAATTAGATAGCTGGCTTAAACCAGTTTTCAGGGGCTAGAGTCAGACAGTATAAAAGTGGGCCCTCTTGCAGTGCTGACTTCGTTTGCACTGGAGTACTGACTTGGGGCTGCCTTAGAGTGCTAAAGTGGGAGTTTTGTGACTGAGGGAGTTCTGTGAGGAGGGAGCGAGGAGCTCCTTTCATTTCCTACCTATCCTCAAAGAGCGTGAGGGGAGCCGAAAGTTTCCAAAGAGCACAGCTGGTGAGTAAGTCCTGGTGGGTATTTTTCAAACTGGATTGAAAGTAAGTCATTGTTTTAGCAAGACTTAGGTGATTTTATTTATATTATAATAGTCTTCTAAAGTTTTAAATTTAAAGGGTTTAGTCATGGCAGGAGAGCTTAAAGCCATGGTTTGCTCCTCTTGCTGCATGTGGGAATCCGGGAACATTTCCAGTCCCCGGGACGATCATGTGTGCAGGAAGTGTGTCCAACTGCAGCTCCTGGAAGCTCGGGTTTCAGAGCTGGAATGGCGGCTGGAAACACTGTGGAGCATCCGCAGGTCTGAGAGCATCGTGGATAGCACGTTTCGAGAGGAGATCACACTGCAGCTGAAGGGACTTGAGGAAGGAAGGGAATGGGTGACCACCAGGCAGTCCAAGAGAAACAGCCAGGTAGTTCTGGAGTCCCCTGGGGTCTCGCTTGCAAATTGGTATTCCATTTTGGAGGCTGATGAGGCTGGTTCCTCAAGGGAGTGCAGACAGAGCCAAGCCTCTGGCACCACAAGCAGCCTGTCTGCACAGGAAGGGGGAAAGAGAGGAAGAGCAATAGTAATAGGGGATTCTATAGTCAGGGGAACAGATAGGTGCTACTGTGGCCGTCAACGTGACTCCAGGATGGTGTGTTGCCTCCCTGGTGCCAGGGTCTGGGATGTCACTGAACGGCTGCAGGGCATCCTGAAGGGGAAGGGTGATAAGGCAGAGATCATGGTACATGTTGGTACCAATGACATAGGTAGAAAGAGGGATGAGGTCTTGCATCAGGAATTCAGGGAGTTAGGCAGTAGACTAAAAAGCAGGGCCTCTCGGGTTGTAATCTCTGGATTACTCCCAGTGCCACGTGCTAGCGAGCATAGAAATAGGAGAATAGCACAGATGAATGCGTGGCTTAAGAGTTGGTGCAGGAGGGAGGGATTTAGATTCCTGGACCACTGCGACCGTTGCCGGGGAAGATGGGACCTGTACAAGCAGGACGGTCTACAATGAACCAGAGGGGACTAACATCCTTGCTGGCGGGTTTGCTAGTGCTGTTGGGAGGAGTTTAAACTAATTTGGCAGGGGGAGGGGACACAGACTCCTAGCAGAATAGGGACACAGCTAAACACAGGAAAGCAAACAAGTCAGAGGGAATACAGCGGAAGTAAGTTTCAAGGGAGTAAGACCAGTATGGATGGCCTCTACTTTAATGCCAGGAGTATTACATGTACAACGGATGAGTTAAGGGCAATGATTGACATGTTGAATTGTGATATAATAGCCATCACAGAGTTGTGGTTGAGGGAGGGGCAGGATTGGCAGCTCAATATCCCGGGATATAGAATCTTCAGGCGAGACAGAGGAGGGGGTAAAAGAGGAGGGGGCATAGCAATATTAGTTAAGGAGTCAATTACTGCAGTAAGGAGAGATGATATCTTGGAGGGGGCATCAAATGAAGCTTTATGGGTAGAGTTTAGGAATAAAAAAGGGACAGCCACATTGCTAGGTGTTCATTATAGACCCCCAGATAGTCAGAGGGAAATTGAGGAGCAAATATCTGCGCAATTTGCAGAGGTGTGTAAAAATAATAATAGGGTAATTATATTAGGTGATTTCAACTTTCCCAACATTAATTAGGATAGTCATCATGTTAAGGGCTGAGATGGAGTGGAGTTTTTAACATGTATACAGGAGAACTTTTTAGCTCAATATGTAGAGGATCCAACAAGGGAGGGTGCAGTGCTGGACCTAATTCTGGGGAATGAAGCTGGACAGGTGGTTGATGTGTTGGTGGGGGAGCACTTTGGTGACAGCAAACACACCATGGTACAATTTAAGCTTGTTTAGTTTAGTTTAGAGATACAGCACTGAAACAGGCCCTTCGGCCCAACGAGTCCGTGCCGACCATCAACCACCCATTTATACTAATCCTCCACTAATCTCATATTCCTACCACATCCCTACCTGTCCCTATATTTTCTCTACCACCTCCCTATACTAGGGGCAATTTATAATGTCCAATTTACCTACCACCCTGCAAGTCTTTTGGCTTGTGGGAGGAAACCGGAGCACCCGGAGAAAACCCACGCAGACACAGGGAGAACTTGCAAACTCCACACAGGCAGTACCCAGAATTGAACCCGGGTTGCTGGAGCTGTGAGGCTGCGGTGCTAACCACTGCGCCGCTATGTGCTATGGAGAAAGAAATAGACAAGTTGCAAAAAAAGGTTTTGGATTGGGGGAGAGCGAACTTTAGTAAAATAAGGCAGGATCTGGCCAAGGTAGACTGGAAAGAGTTACTTGTCGGGAAATCTACAGAAGAGCAGTGGGGGCATTCAAAAAGGAAATGGGGAGGGTACAGGCCCAACATGTTTCCTCTAGGGTAATAGGTAGGAGCAACAAGCCCAGAGAATCATGGATGACGAGAAACATTCAGGGTATGATGAGAAGGAAAAGAGAGGCTTTTAGCAAATACAAGGAAAGCAAATCAATGGAAGCATTAGTGGAATACAGAAAGTGTATGATGCAGCTTAAGCAAGCAATTAGGAGAGCAAAGAGGGGATATGAGAAAGCTCTGGCTGGTAAAAGTAGGGAAAATACCAAGATATTCTATAAGTATATCAATGGGAAGAGGATAACCAGGGAAAGAGTAGGACCCATTAGGGACCAAGGGAGAAATTTGTGGGTGGAGCCAGAGGACATTGGTAGGGTGTTGAATGAATACTTCACATCTGTCTTCACACAAGAGAATGAGGATGTAGATATGGAATTTAGAGAGAGAGACTGTGAGGCTCTTGAGCAAATTGTCATTGGGAGTGACAAGGTATTGGAGGTTTTGGAAGGCTTAAAAGTGGACAGATCTCCAGGTCTGGACGATTTGTGTCCCAGGATGCTGTGGGAGGCGAGGGTGGAGATTGCAGGGGCTCTGACCCTAATTTTTAATTCCCCTCTGGCCACGGGGGAGGTGCCAGAGGACTGGAGAACAGCTAATGTGGTCCCACTATTTAAGAACGGTTGTAGAGATAAGCCAGGGAACAACAGACCAGTGAGTTTCACATCAGTGCTGGGGAAACTATTGGAGAAAATTCTGAAGGAGAGAATCTATCTCCACTTGGAGAGGCAAAATTTGATTAGGAATAGTCAGCATGGCTTTGTCAGAGGGAGGTCATGCCTAACAAATTTGATTGATTTTTTGAGCATGTGACCATGTGTGTAGATGAGAGTAGTGCAGTTGATGTAGTTTACATGGATTTCAGCAAAGCCTTTGACAGGGTCCCACATGGGAGACTTATCAAGAAAGCAAATGCACATGGGATACAAGGTAACATGATAAGGTGGATTCAAAATTGGCTTATCTGTAGGAGATAGAGAGTGATGACAGACGGCTGTTTTAGTGACTGGAAGCCAGTGTCCAGTGGCGTACCACAGGGATCAGTGCTGGGTCTGCTATTGTTTGTCATTTATATAAATGACATAGATGACTATGTGGGTGGTAGATTCAGTAAGTTCGCGAATGACACAAAGATCGGTCGAGTGGTTAACAGTGAGGTGGAGTGTCTTGGATTACAGGAAGATATAGACGGGATGCTCAAATGGGCAGACAAGTGGCAGATGGCATTTAACCCTGAAAAGTGTGAGGTGATAGACCTTGGAAGGAGTAATGTGACACAGAAGTATTCAATGAATGGCCTGACACTGGGAAGTTCCGAGGAACAAAAGGACCTTGGCGTGTTTGTCCATAGATCTCTGAAGGCAGAAGGGCAGGTTAATAGGCTGGTGAAAAAGGCATGTGGGACACTTGCCTTTATCAATCGAGGCATAGATTACAAAAGCAGGGAGGTCATGTTGCAGTTGTACCGAACTTTGGTAAGGCCACAACTGTGTCTATTTCTGATCATCTCATTATAGGAAGGATGTGATTACACTGGAGGGGGTGCAGAGGCTATTCATCAGGATGTTGCCTGGGATGGAACACTTAAGTTATGAAGAGAGGTTGGATAGGCTTGGGTTGTTTTCGCTGGAGCAGAGAAGACTGAGGGGTGACCTGTTTGAGGTGTACAAGATTATGAGGGGCATGGACAGGGTGGATAGGGAGCAGCTGTTGGTGGACATAGTATACTTGGATTTTCAGAAGGCTTTTGATAATGTCCCCCACAGTTGGTTGGTTAGCAAAATTAAAGCACATGGGATAGGAGGTAACGTTCTGGCATCGATTAAGGATTGGTTAACAGGCTGAAAACAAAGTAGGAATAAATTGGTCATTCTCGCGTTGGCAGTCTGTGACTAATGGGGTGCCACAAAGATCAAAAAGCCGGGGCCCCAGCTGTTCACAATATATATCAATGATTTGGATCTGGGGACCAAATGTAATATTTCCACATTCAAGGATGACCCAAAACTAGGTGGAGATGTGTGTTGTGAGGAAGATGCAAAGTGGCTACAAGGGAATTTGGACAAACTTAGTGAGTGGGCAAGAACGTGGCAGATGGAATATAAAGTGGAAAAGTGTGAGGTTATCTATTTTGGTAGGAGGAATAAATGTGCAGAGTATTTCTTAAATGGTAAGAGATTAGAAAATGTAAATGTGCAAAGGGACCAGGGTGTCCTTGTCAATAAGTCATGAAAAGCAAATATGCAGGTGCAGCAAGCAATTCAGTAGGCTAATGGTATGTTAGCATTTGTTGCAAGAGGATTTGAGTACAGCAATAGTGAAGTCTTGCTTCAATTGTATAGAACCTTGGTTAGGCCGCACCTGGAGTACTGTGTGCAGTTTTGGTCCCCTTACCTTAGGAAGGATACTATTGCCAAAGAGGGAGTGCAACGAAGGTTCACCAGACTTGTTCCCGGGATGTCGGGACTGACCTATGAAGAGAGGTTGGAGAAACTGGGACTGTATTCTCTAGAGTTTTGAAGAATGAGAGGTGATTTCATTGAAACCTACAAAATACTAAAGGGATAGACATGATAGATTCAGGTGTTACGACCAGGTGAGAAGTGGTCTAGGGGGTCCCTCTCAGCCTTTGCCTGGTTTAACCATAACAGGGTTTAATTTTTAGAAAAACACCATGTTTTAGCTCTCGTTAGTGAATCCTTGTTCACCGCTTTCCAATTGTAAAGCAAAGAAATCAATTCAGACAGGTTTTCGTAGATTTTAAACAAAAAAAGGTAGAGGTTTATTAATCTTAAACTCTAATAAGGTTGCCGACTACGAATATGCGACGCGACCATGCTAGCATGCATATGTGATAAACACACACGTAGTTAGAGACAGAAAAGTAGAAAAGAATAAAGGGGAAAAGTTTAAGACAATAGATAGTTTTCTATTTTACTTTCCTTTGAGTTTGCTGTGAAGTCTTTGGCTGCCTGTCAGACTTGCAATTTGTTGGGGCCCAGTGCACACTTCAACTTGTTTCGAGGTCAGAGTCTTTTCTCTCTTGAGGTTTACGTGTCTTCCTTGGGTTCAGTGGCTTGGGAGAAAGTGAGAGAGAGAGAGGCTTCCTTGCTCCAGGTTCAGTTTCAACAGCCTCTTCCTTTCTCTGTGGCACAATTCAAAAAAAACCCAGGTTTCCCAGCAGATTTGGTTGTAAAAACAGGAAGGCAGATTATTATCTGAATGGTGATAGATTGGGAAAGGGGGAGGTGCAATGAGACCTGGGTGTCCTTGTACACCAGTCGCTGAAAGCAAGTATTCAGGTGCAGCAAGCAGTTAGGAAGGCGAATGGTACGTTGGCCTTCATTGCAAGAGGATTTGAGTTTTTTTTTTATTCATTCATGGGATGTGGGCATCGCTGGCCAGGCCAGCATTTATTGCCCTAATTGCCCTTGAGAAGGTGCTGGTGGGCTGCCTTCTTGAACCGCTGCAGTCCATGTGAGGTAGGTAGACCCACAGTGCTGTTAGGAAGGGAGTTCCAGGATTTTGACCTAGCAACAGTGAAGGAACGACAATATAGTTCCAAGTCAGGATGGTGTGTGACTTGGAGGGGAACCTGCAGGTGATGGTGTTCCCATGCATTTGCTGTCCTTGTCCTTCTAGTTGGTCGAGGTCACGGGTTTGGAAGGTGCTGTCTAAGGAGCCTTGGTGCATTGCTGTAGTGCATCTTGTAGATGGTACACACTGCTGCCACTGTGCGTCGGTGATGGAGGGAGTGAATGTTTGTAGATGGGGTGCCAATCAAGCGGACTGCTTTGTCCTGGATGATGTCGAGCTTCTTGAGTGTTGTTGGAGCTGCACCCATCCAGGCAAGTGGAGAGTATTCCATCACACTCCTGACTTGTGCCTTGTAGATGATGGACAGGCTTTGGGGAGTCGGGAGGTGAGTTACTCGCCGCAGGATTCCCAGCCTCTGACCTGCTCTTGTAGCCACGGTATTTATATGGCTACTCTAGTTCAGTTTCTGGTCAATGGTAGCCCCGAGGATATTGATAGTGGGGGATTCAGTGATGGTAATGCCATTAAATGTCAAGGGGAAATGGTTAGATTCTCTCTTGTTGGAGATGGTCATTGCCTGGCACTTGTGTGGCGCAAACGTTACTTACCACTTATCAGCCCAAGCCTGGATATTGTCCAGGTCTTGCTGCATTTCTACACGGATTGCTTCAGTATCTGAGGAGTCACGAATGGAGCAAGGATGTCTTACTGCAGTTATACAGGGCCTTGGTGAGACCACATCTGGAGTATTGTGCGCAGTTTTGGTCTCCTTATCTGAGGAAAGTTGCTCCTGCCATGGAGGGAGTGCAAAGAAGATTTATTAGGCTGATTCCTGGGATGGCAGGATTGACATATGAGGAGAGATTGGGTCGACTAGGCCTATATTCACTAGAGTTTAGAAGAATGAGAGGGGATCTCATAGAAACCTATAAAATTCTAACAGGACTAGACAGGCTAGATGCAGGGAGGATGTTCCCGATGACTGGGGAGTCCAGAACCAGGGGTCACAGTCTCAGGATATGGAGTATGCCATTTAGAACTGAGCTGAGGAGAAATTTCTTCACTCAGAGGGTGGCGTACCTGTGGAATTCTCTACTGCAGTAGGCAGTGGAGGCCAAGACATTAAATATATTCAAGAATGAGATAGGTATATTTCTTAATGCCAAAGGGATCAAGGGATATGGGGAGAAAGCGGGAACAGGGTATTGAATTAGACAATCAGCCGTGATCTTTTTTGAATGGCGGAGCAGGCCCGAAGGGCTGAATGGCCTACTCCTGTTCCTATTTTCTATGTTAGTTATGTGACTTAGCTGGTTTGACCACTTCTGCTTGTGGATTCTGCCATCTTAGCCGTCATCCTGGAATGTGAGCGTCCTCATCTTCAATGTTTGGGTTAAGTGGACCAGGGAATAGTCCTTTGTCTCTCCAAGTACTGTCAGTTAGTATGCAAATATTTTTCCAGCCACTGCTGATCTGTTTAACAAGTCATTTCCTCATTCCAGCAACAGTTTAAAATCAATGATCATATGTCAAAATTAATATGCTTCATTCTTGGCAGGTGGGGGTCTGCATGACACCTCCACATCCAGTGGAATAAATGTGATTTTTAGGAGGATGTGGGGTCTAATTTTCCAAATTTTGCGGGGTTGGCTGACCGAATAGTAAATGTTTTCATCCATGCTTCCTCCCGCACTTCCTTTAACCTGCCCTTTTGGTCCCTTATTCCCCTTTCCTTTCTAACCTGTTGCCAGCCTTCTGCCTGCCTGTTCCCTTTTGTTCTCAGCAGGGGTCCCTTACACTTCACCAGCCCTCTGCTGGAGGATCCTCCAAACACTGATGCAGGACTTAGGGGTGTAGATTTCACTGTAGGTAAGGGTTTCCCCTCAACCTGGCAAATGTGGCAACTCCTACAGTACTCCACCAAATCTTTGTGGAGTTTTGGCCAGTCAAACTGCTGTCTCATGCAGGCTTTGGTTTTTCGTATACTGACATGTACAAACACCGCAATTTCATGGGCCAGTCTTACTATTTCTCTCTGGTACCTCTGTGGCACCACTAACTGGTGAATTACTGTCCACTCCTTGCCCTCAGGTCTGTGAGAAGAACTCCATTTCCTCATTCTTTAAATAGTAGCAATCAGGAACTCCCTCTGCTTCACTTTCAGACTGGGCAGCCTGTGCTAACTCTTTCAATACTGGGACAGCTCGCTGAGCCTCAGCTAGGGAAGGTCCATTTAACTCATTCCCTGGGTCTTCTAACTTTCCAAAGAAAGTCTTAGACAGACAGACCTCATGCAGTCTTCTCTGGGGGAGCTAGTTTGATCATGGCCTGATTCATTACCCATTCAGGGAAACTGCAGGGAACCACTGTCGTGTTTCTTTGACCTCCTACAGTCTCTCTTTCTCTACTGGGGAAGCTACCACCTTCATCCCGCCAGATCATTACCTAGGAGCAGGTCAACCCTGTCCACAGGCAAACTAGGCACAATCCCTACAGTCACTGGTCCCGAAACTAGGTCGCACTCCAGTTGCATCCAATGTAAAGATACAGGCATACACTGCCCTCCAATGCCATTCACCACCATTCTGGAGTTTACTGCACTCTCTGGGGAAAAGGTCAGACCTTTTCCCAGTAAAAGGGATCTAGTGGCCCCCGTGTCCCTGAAGATTTTATGGGCATGCTTACCCCACTTGAGGGGTATGGGGTTACTCTCCCTTCAGACACAAAACCCTGATAACCTTCAGGAATCCTATTATATTTTCCTGCACTTACAGCAGTAGACTTCCTGGGTCTCACTCTTACTGCAATTAAAGCCATAGCTTATTCAGCTGTGCTTTCCATCAGGGTCCCTTCTTCACTGAGCGGGTGTGCCCTGATTAACCCTACAGGTTTTCCTTTTAGTTTCCAGCAGTCAGCTCTTAAATGCCCTGTTTTATTACAATGGAAGTACACAGGTCTCCGGGTCTCACTCCTACTCACAGCACCTTCCTTTTTGGCTGGAGGAGGGTCCCCTTTGTCTCCTGCTTTTCTTTTTCTCCCAGGACTGCTTGGGCTTCTATCACCTTCCCTTTGTCCTTTTCAGATTTGTGGTGGTGATTAGGAAAGGTTCTCCCCTGGGAAACTGACCTATAAATGAGACAAACTCATTGGCCAGAACTGCGGCTTGCCGGGCTCTGTGAGCCTTCTGTCCCTCTACATGTGTCTTTATGATGAATGGGAGAGAGTATTTAAATTCCTCTAGCAAAATTACTTCTCTGAGATTTTCATAGCTGAGCTGCACTTTAAGAGCATTCAGCCACTGGTCAAAAGCCAGCTGTTTATTTCTCTCAAGCTGCAGGTAAGTTTGATCAGCTTGCTTCTTGAGGGTTCTAAACTTTTGGTGATAGGCTTCCTGTACTAACTCATATGCCCCAAGGATAGCATTTTTTGTCAGTTTATAATTTGCTGAACTCTCATCTGGCAACATGGAATAAACCTCATGGGCTTTTCCAGTTAATTCACTCAGTAACAGCAGAGTCCAAGCCTCAGCTGGCCACTTTAACTGCCTCGACAGTTTTTCAAAATACAGAGAAAATGCTTCCACGCCTCCTTCACTGAATTTTGGGATCAGTTGGGAAAGTTTTAACAATTCTGTACCCAACCCTGAATTACGCTCCTCCATAATGGCCATGTTTTCACTGGGGTTACTCTGTCGCCCTCCCCCCCCCCCCCCCCCCCCCCCGGTTAACGCAAGCCGCTTCAGCTCTCTGTCTTTGCATTCTTTCTGGAAGGTTCTTTCTCTTTCTATCCCCACCCATGCATTCTCTCTCCTCTCTTTCTTTACATTCCTCTGGAAGAATCTTTCTTTCTCTCTCTCCTGTCTCTCTTTCTCTTTCTCCTGTCTCTAATTCAAGTTTCCTTTGTTCCAATTGTATCTGTGCTAACAATACCCTGTCTGGGTCTACTTCTAACACTGCTTCTGCTTCTTCTTAGGAGTTCAGACTTCCTAGCCTTGCCATGTACAGTGATCCCACACTGCTCAGCCATTTTCCTCAAGTCCTCCATAGACAGTGCTTTTAACTTATCCCAAGTTACTTCACTCTGGCTTGCAGAGCTACTAGCTTCGGTCGCAGACATGTTAGTATTCAATCACACACAACCACAAGAAAACCTGTATTGAAATCTTTTCTCTTTTTTTGATTGGGAACAATTTGGCTTCCCACTTCCAATTTCTCATTGGTTGGAGGTAAAGTCCAGGACGGTCGCCCCCAAATTTCTTTTACAACGAGGAGAGAAGGGGTCTAGGGGGTCCCTCTCAGCCTTTGCCTGGTTTGACCATAACTTGGTTTAATTCTTAGAAAAACACCATGTTTTAGCTCTCCCTTAGTGAATCCTTGTTCACCACTTTCCAATTGTAAGGCAAATAAATCAATTCAGACAGGTTTTCTTAGATTTTAAACAAGAAAGGTCGAAGTTTATTAACCTAAATGTCATACAGGCCCCCATCTGCCAAGAATGAGGCACACATTATTTTGCCATATGAACGTTAAAAACTTAAAAATGTTGCTGGGAAGAAAAGAAGACCTATCACAAGCAACACTACCTACAGTCAAGGACTACAGCGAGTTCAAGGCACAGTAAAAACCCCTCTTCAGAGATTGCCTCAAACCTTTGTACTTTTTTTCTCTTTTGCTCTTTTCTGTTGCTATTTGCATGCGCGTATCGCGTATGCATGCTAGAATGGGGCCCGCTGTGTATCCATAGGCGTTAACCGAATTAGAGTTTAAGTTTTAATAAAATTTCACTTTTCTTCTTTAAACCTAAGAAAGCCTGTTTATGCTCATTTCTTTGCCTTGTAATTAGAAAGTGGTGAACAAGGATTCACCAAGGGGAAGCTCAAAATGCAGTGTGTTTAAAAATTAAACCCTGTTACAATAAGACCAGGTGAAGACAGAAAAAGACCCCAAGACACCATTTTCACCTAGTTGTAACATTAAACTCGAATTCAGTTAGCGACTATGAATATGCGATGCGACCACACTAGCATGCATATGCGATAAACATACATGCATATGGAGATAGAAAGGTAGAAAAGAATAAAGGGGAAAAAGTTGAGGCAATAGATGGGTTTCTATTTTACTGTGAGTTTGCTGTGAAGTCTTTGGTTGTCGGTCAGACTTGCAGTTGGTTGGGGCCCAGTGCACACTTCAACTTGTTTCGAGGTCGGAGTCTTTTCTCTCTTGAGGTTTACGTGTCTTCCGTGGGTCCTGTGGCCTGGGAGAAAACGAGAGAGAGAGGCTTCCTTGCTCCAGCTTCAGTTTCAACTGCCTCTACCTTTCTCTGTGGCACAATTCAAAAAACCCCAGGTTGCCCAGCAATTAGTCATGTGACTAGTTGGTTTGACCACTTCTGTTTGTGGATTTTGCCATCTCAGAGGTCATCCTGGAGCGTCCTCACCTTCAATGTCTGGTGATCACAGCCCATTTTGGGTTAAGTGGACCAGGGAATAGTCCTTTGTCTCTCCAAGCACTGTTCATTAGTATGCAAATGTTTTTCCAGCCACTGCTGATCTGTTTAACCAAGTCATTTCAACAGTTTAAAATCAATGTTCATATGACAAAATTAGTATGCCTCCTTCTTGGCAGGTGGGGGGCTGCATGACACAGGTAAGATGTTTCCCCTGGTTGGGGAGTCTAGAACCAGGGGACACAATTTCAAAATAAGGGGGAAGCCATTTAAGACAAATTTCTTTACTCAGAGGGTTGTGAATCTTTGGAATTCTGTACCCCAGAGGGCTGAGGAAGCTCAGTCATTGAGTATGTTGAAAGTAGAGATTGACAGATTTCTAAATACAAATGACGTAAGGGGATATGGGGATCGTGTGGGGGAAAAAGGCATTGAAGTGGATGATCAGCCATGATCGTATTGAATGGCGGAGCAGGATCGATTGTCTGAATGGCCTACTCTTGCTCCTATGTTCCTATGAACCCTATATTTTCATTAAGGAACCTCAGAGAAGGACCACAGTGTAGTGAGCCCACCACCAAATTTTGACAAGAGTAGGAGAGAGATTAGAAAAATTAAGTATCAGCCAGGCGACACCAGACTCTTATAAGTGATCAGGAAAATATTTAGCCAGATCGGAAAATATCAGCCTGATGGTAGACTTACAACTTGCCTTTCCAGAAAAAAATAAGTCCTGTTCTAAATCAGCTTTCTTGTTTCTATATTTTCAGGTTTTGGTCTTTAGCCCACATTTTTTTAAGTATGTTTATGACAACTGGAATGAGCATCATGGGAGATACTCCTCGACTGGGATGCTGGTCATAGTTTTTGCACTTCATGTCTGTGATGAGGTAAATGTGGCTTCTAATTAATATTTAATTGTTAAAAAGAGAAGTATAAGCTCAATTATTGCTCATTTGGTAAATAAACCACCAAATGTCAGACAGCCACAAGCACTTGAGTATCAAAGATTTAAGGGAAATCTAATAAAAGTGTTTAAAATGTTAAAAGGAATCAACAGGGTAGATACATAGAGACCATTTTCTCTGATGAGCGAATCAAGAACATATCCGAAAATTAGACTCAGGCCATTTAGGAGTGAAATCAGGAAGCATATTTTCACACAAAGCATTGTAGAAATCTGGAATTCTCTTCCCCCAAAATGTAGTGGATGCTCTGGCAAATAGAGCTTTCATGACTGATATTTGTTAGACAGGGGAACTATTGTGGGTAAATGGAGTTTAGGTACTGATCGGCAATAATCAAACTGAATGATGGAGCAGGCTCAAGGGGCTGAATAGCCTACTCCTGTTCCTATGTTCCTCGACCCCCAAGAATGCTATATGCTCAATCCCAGGTCTATTTACTCAAAACTGCTAATCTCAGTGGAATAATTAGCCTCAGTGCCCCAAGGCAGGCCAGTTGAAAAATTAGCAGGGCTCATGCTCCAGTGATTTCTGCTGGAGAAGGCTTGTATGGACATCAGCCCCATTCAGGATTAAGCTGTTTGATCTACCCCACCCCTGTACACTCTGGGAGGGTACTCTCACCCATGCAACCCAATGCTCAGCATGAGTCATTGCCATCAGGGAGATAAAAGGAGAGAAAACTGAACTTTCTTCTGTACAGCTTTACGCTAACCTCTGTGCTGCCTCTGCCATGCAGGTGAATGTTTATGGATTTGGAGCCAACAGCTTAGGACATTGGCACCATTACTGGGAGAAGAATGCTGGTGCAGGAGCCTTCCGAGTGACAGGAGTACATGATGGAGATTTCGAATCCAATGTCACTAAAATGCTTGCCAACGCTCATAAAATAAATTTCTTCAAAGGCACTTGACCCTGAAGAGCTGTGACTGAGCTCCAGACAAACATCATACATATTGTAAATATCTTCATGTTTATCAGGGTGATGAATGGCTGAACTAGGTGATGAAACACTACTTTGGAACTATTGTTCGGCAAATGAAAAGTTAAAGTCCTTTTACTCTCTTCCAACAATGTGCCTTAATTCCAACCTTAGAAAAACATGCCTTACTGCAACACTGTGAATTTTTTGTCCCTATTTTACCAGCTATATTTTTAATCTGTCTGAATGGGTTTCTCAATTCCAGGTTAATTCATACCAAATTATGGGCAGTTTCATACTGTGGTCCAGAGTCGATCACGGACTCAGCTGAAACTAACCTAGACTAATTTCATCTCTCCCCAGTCTGAAGAGCGTTTCCCCAGTTAGGGAGTGAGTTGGGGTGGAGAGAATTTGTCTGTCCTGCACTGAATTAATTAATATATTATCCATAGGAAACGTCAATCACAAATTTGGGTTGAGCAGGTGTGATCATCTGGTCATGAAAGCAAAATACTGCGGATGCTGGAAATCTGAAATAAAAACAAGAAATGCTGGAAATCCTCAGCAGGTCTGGCAGCATCTGTGGAGAGAGAAGCAGAGTTAACATTTCAGGTCAGTGACCCTTCTTAAGAACTGGCAAATATTAGAAATGTGAAAGGTTATAAGCAAGTTTGCTTTCAATTACTATCCAGTCACCCCTACTTCAATATGCACAAATGCAGATATTGGGTAAGGATAGAATCAGGGCTCGACTGTAATTGCAGTGCTCATCGTCCAGACCTGCACTTGGGCAAGCTCACTGAGAGTTGTGAGCATTGTGGAATCATATCCCAGAGAGTCTCCATGCCATTTAGGAGAGAAGGGGAAGAAATGGGTGGGTGTGAAGAGGAAGAAACCCACACATTGTCCTCGTGTGCAACTCTCTATGCCACTACCTTTTAAAAAAAAATTACTGTCTTCATGAGAAACTGAACATTAAACATCTTCTCACTTGCTTACAGATCACACTAAAAGGCACTTTTATATCATATCTTACAATATAATGAGCCATCGCCCTTAAAATAATAATATTTCTTGACCAGTAAGGTACTGCATTGGAATTGGATTTCATACAGAACTATATATTTGGGATGATGGGGATATAATTGGTTATCCTTTGCTATGAATTGGTTAAACAACTTATTTGCATTCTAATTGATAGCTGAGTGGGTAAATTCATGGCGGGGACACATAGCCAGGAAGACAAGAGGATTCAATCCACATTCTGATCTAATCTCGGCTGATATTATGGGTGCTACCATTGGCTTTGGTGTCTCTGGGTAAGAGAATAAATCAGCAAGGCTTCCTGCTCCTGATAATTATACTGCTGGAAAGCCCCAGTCTTGTAGCTCTTGGATGAAGATAGGATCAGATTCAGCTGTGGTGCTCTTCCCGTGTCAAAGTAGCTTGCCTGTACTCACTGTCAAGGCTCGCACACAAAGAATGGCTGCTTGAGCATTTGAATCCTGTGGAAACTACACTCCAGCAGAAGTCACCTCCTCTCCTGAAAAATTGTCAAGTCAGTTGATTTTTCCACCAACATACTGGCCAGCCTTTTTCTCTTGCTGTTGGGCAGTAATGTTGTAGCTGTCTAAATAGTCATGTCAGACCTTTAGTCGAACTGAAACTGAGGCAGAAGAATGTCCTTCACCGACAGAATGAAAGTTGAAAACACTACCTCTTAGTCTGAAAGCCGGACTTCTGAAAAGTGACATCCGAATGATCATTTGAAGAGACCAAATTGCCTTAAACAGGCCGTAAAATGCACTGAATGACTGGTGTTGTGGAGCAACAGCCAATCAGTGGGGAGAAGGAATGAATTTTATTCATGTATCGCAGTTTTATCAGCCATTGAATATCTATGTAGCTCAGTTAAAGTCCTAGAAAAAGATGTTTGAAGCTGGTTAAGTTCAAATTTATAGACATCAGTAATTTGTGCTGCAATGTGTGTGCGCACACGCACGCGCGCATGCTCATGATATTTAGAAATGTTTATTTAGTCTGTGTTAGCTTATCTCAGGAATGGTGAGTGCATAACAATGGCTCTCAATTAAGATGAGCTTTCCTCGCGTTATCATGTGAGGTCAGCACATTTATGCATAAGATTAGTATGTACATGATTATTATTATTGACCCCTCATTGTCACTTGGGAAAGGTGTCAGAGGGCAGATAATACCTATGGAACTCTACCCCAGCATATGTCCAAGCCTTGATGATGGAAGATGAAAATTACAGGGAGGATATAAGGGGTAATTCCTGCCATCCCACTCCTCCTTGCAGGGCTCCCACACTCCAGGGGCGTGCAAGTCAAAGTTAGGTTTACAGCACTGTTGGCCTTATTTTCCAAATCACATTCCTCTGCACTGGGTATCCGAGCTGTGTGGAGTTAGCCCTACAGACCTAGGAAGTGGGAAGTTGTTAATTGTATGTAACTAAATTAATTACTGAAATGGAAGGATGCTGCCACTATATCATTTGCGGGATAAATAATGCGGGACTCTATTAATGAACAAAATATTTCTATGAGATGAATGTTGACGGCAACCAATGTGCCAAGGGTAAACCTAATAATCAGACTTTAGTGGTTCCAAGTATTGGTACCTGAACTGAAGGCTTTCAAGGAATATCTTTCCAGCTTAAGCTAACACCAAGCTGGTTGAAGGGGCCCAGTGAGTCAAGGGTCCAGTTTTTAAAGAGTTGAAGTGGAAAAAAAATTCTGAATTCTCGTTTACATAGTTCCCTACTTTGTATCCCAAAATGCTCATTTGAAAAGGAACCTTTCAGTAGAATTCCTTTAATATTCTGATTGTGAAACTGGTAAGTTTTTAAAATGTAAACCCATCTTCTCAATCATTTCTGTGGAATTGCTATCTCTGTAGTCCAGGTATCAGCTTGGACTCCACCATGGTCTTAGCTTCTTTAGATAATAAGCCTGACATGAAAAAATGTGGTACTTTGTCACCAGTTAATCGATCTCCTAGGTGATTCAATTTGTAAATGGCTGCAACACTAAGCTGTACAGACCATGACAGTTCCAGCTTTGATCCTTGTCCTTTGCTGAATAAAGATGATCTCGTCTATATAGTGGAGAGACACTGGAAGTGTCCACACTGTCCCTGAGGTAGATAGAGAAAGAATCAGCAAGGTTTCTGACTGTGATCCATGTCCATTTAGACCCTGCTGCATGATACTGAAGTCAGACTCAGTTGTGCACTACCACCATTGCAGTAAATAACCTGCGGACACACACATGAGGGATATGAGTGAGCCACCATGCAGCAAGTGGCTGACACCTGTGGAGCTGAGGCTGAGTAAGAGTGAGTGGGGGTCATTTTGACTTTGGATGATGTAAGACAGGCGATGTCAATTCAGCCATCTGTAATACATCTCTTCAGATTTTCATTTGCACTGAAGTCAACGGAAGTGAAACTCAGGACATTTGTGTAACAGGAGGCTGAATCCATAACACCTGTTTTGCATTCTCACCTGAATTCGAAATTTGTCCAGTGCCTTTCGGAAAGTTTGTGAGAGGAAAATGGAAAAAGTAAAACTTTCATTTTTATTGTCTTTTTTTTAACCTGTGTGATAGAAAAGGTAAATAGGATGAAATCATGTGATGTATCAAAAAAATGTGCCTTTTTTAGTTAATTCAAAGCCTTTCTGTGTCACTACTGGATGTAAAATTGTGGATGTAAGTATTTAAATTAGGAGGTTGGAGAGAAAAAGCAGGAGAGATGAAAAATAGAGAGTTGCAATTTTTTAATTCCCCCCTATAAAGACATTTTTCTCCCCTTTAACCCTTTCCCTGGGATTCCTCTTGCCATACAGCTCCAGAAACCTTGACAAATGCTGCTCTGAAATTGGCCTTGAGATCAGACTGGGAGTAAATGACCCTCCTTCAGAAGTGCCTTGAACTCCCACTCTGTCTCAGAAGTATTCTAATGATACCATCAGTACGAGGTTCCCCTCCCCAGTCCTCCCCATAGCACGGAATTTTGTTGTGAGTTTAAAACTGAGCCATACCAATAGGTTCAATGGCCATGTCCACAGCACCACTGTTTAGTAATATCTGAATTAACTTAAATACTGTTATTACTTGAGAATTGTATTGTGGATCACATTTCCACACACTTATAATTAGGGTCATTGGTTTTTATTGCCATTTGAAGTCAAATTCCTTCTGAATTGCATGGAATAATGAGATTTTCAAGAATGTTTTGGGTGTCGAATTTTATTCGCTAAATTAAAACCATAGATCAATGTCATAGAATCCTAGAATAGTCAAGTCTGCGCCGGCTTGCAGCAAGAGCAATTCAGGTAGTCCCACTCCCCCGCACTTTCTCCATAACTCTGCAAATATTTTATCTTCAGATAACTATCCAATTCCCCTTTGAAAGCTACGATTAAATCTGCCTCCACCACACACTCAGGCAGTGCACTCAGTTCCTAACCAACTGCTGCATAAGTTGAGGCCAAAACATTGTATATTTTCAAGAGGGAGTTAGATATAGCTCTTGGGGCGAAAGGGATCAAAGAATATGGGGGGAAAGCGGGAACAGGTTACCAAGTTGGATGATCAGCCATCATCATAACGAATGGCGGAGCAGGCTCGAAGGGCCGAATGGCCCACTCCTGCTCCTATTTTCTATGTCTCTATAAGAAAAAATTTCCTTATGTCCCAGTGGTTCGTTTGCCAATCACCTTAAATCTGAGTCTTCTGATTCTTGACCCCCTCCACCAAATGGAGCAGTTTCTCTCTATTTACTTTGTCTAGATCTCTCATGATTTTGAACACCTTTGTCAAATCTCCTCTCAATCTTCTCTTCACTAAGGAGAACAGGCCCAGCTTCTCCAACCCAGTCTCATAACTGAAGTCCCTCATCCCTCGAACCATTCTCGTAAATCTTTCCTGCATCCTCTCTAAAGCCTTCACATCTTCCAAAAGTGTGGTTCTCAGAATAGAACACAATATTCCAGCTGAGGCCAAATGAGGACTCGCGGTCGCTGCACCCCCTTTAGAATTGTACCCTTTAGTTTATATTGCCTTTCCTCATTCTTCCTTCCAAAATATATCGCATCACACTTCTCTGCATTAAATTTCACCTGCTACATGTCCACCCATTCTTCCAGCTTACCTATGTCCTATTGAGGTTTACCACTATTTTCCTCACAGTTCACAATACTTTCAAGCTTAGTGTCATCTGCAAATGTTGAAATTGTGCCCTGTACACCCAAGTCTAGGTCACTAATATAGATCAAGAAAAGCAGTGCTTCTGGTACTGAACCCTGGGGAACATCACTGTATAGCTTCCTCCAATTTGTTTCCTGTCATTCAGCCAACTTTTGAATCCATGCTGGCACTGTCCCTTTTATTCCATTGGTTTCAACTTTGCTGACAAGCCTAATGTGTGGCAGTATATCAAATGACTTTTGGGAGTTCATGGCTGGTGCTGAAAGTTGGTGTGGGTGGGGTGTGGGGTGTGGTTTGCAGGCGACTCAGGGCTGCATTTTATGGGCAGCAGCCAATTATGTGGCTGCCACTGGGCCCACCGTCCAATTAAGGACGGCAGCCTGTCCCCAAGAGCTGCTGGCCCAATCAGAGGACCGGCAGATCAGCAGCGCCACCGGGAACGATGGCCACTGCTGGGACTACACCTGGAGGACAAGGGTGTATCGATGAATGTGGGCCTCACAAGCAAGTAAATGGGGTCAAGGAGGGCCTTCCCTGGAGCCAGCTGGGAGGCTGCCAGGGTTTACCTGGCTGTCTCCCCATGTGGTGGAGGGAACACTGCTACTGGTAAAATGGCAAGGGAGGTGGGGCATTTAGGTGGTTCACTTGGGCTCCAGGCAGGCATAGCATCTGCCGCCTTTCCTGCCACTGGCAAAATGGCACGGCAGCGGGCATGCCACCCAATGCCTTCCCACATCATTTTGCCATTCCGCTTCCCGCTTCCGGCCCGATCCTCAAAGGGCTGGAAAATCCCAGCCTATATCTCAATTACCTCCTCCTTCACAATGATTTGGCAGTATCTTCTTCCTTAGCAAAGGCAGATGGGATGTACTCATTTAGTACCTCAGCTATGCGCTCTACCTACATGTATAAATACCCTTTTTGGTCCCTAATTGGCCCCACCCCTCGTCTTACTGCCCTTTTACTAATTACATGGCTATGGAAGACTTCCCTGCCAGTTTGTGCTGAGCGGCCAGTCACTAGGGAGTATTACAACTGGCCTCAGTCCCTTACAGTGAAAGAAAAGTTTGTGGATGCCATTGCTGTCAGGTCAAGAACTGTATCGGACTCCATCACAACCTCCACAGTCAGTTGGCTGGCTGGCACTCATTGTCAAGGCTGACACATGAAGAATGATCACTTGGGCAAGGTACTGAGAGGCAGCTGTCGCCCATACCCTGGGAGAAGTCAGTAGTTTTAGGAAGGGAGCTGGAAAAAAATGGAATGAGGGGAAAGGGAGATAAGTATCACCCTTGAAAGGTGTAAGGGTGTAATGGTAATGTTACCGGGCTAGTAACTCCTTGTATTAATAATTCCGAGATCATGAGTTCAAATCCCACTGTGGCAGTCTAAGAATATGAATTCCATTTATAAAAAAAAAATCTGGAAATACCACAAAGGTATCAGATTGTTGTATAGACCTAATGGGTTTACTTAGGTCCTTTAGGGAAGAAAACCTGCTGTTATTACTGGTCTGACCTGTATGTGACTCCAGTATAGTTGTTGCTTAACTGACCTCTGAAGTGGCCTTGCAAGCCATTCAGTTCAAGCAGAAGGCCTGCCATCACATTCTCAGGGCATCTAGCAATGGACAATAAATGACAGCCTTGCTAGCAACACCCACATCCTAAAACAAGGAAAAGAGGAACTCTCCTACTCTTTCTTCCATCCTCCAAATAAATCATCTCCAATTCTGATGCTTGTTGGGTTTGTTACGAAAATCTGTATACATATTTTCTATGGATGTTTTGTGGGATAAAAATATTTTTAAATTGGTTGATGGTTATGTCAATATTTTGAAATTTTTGACTGTTTAGATATGCTAAATGAATTTTATTTCTATCAATGATATATTAAATTACTGAAATTCTATCCATATTTAATAATTTGTTAATAATGATGGTGGGTGCAGTATTTATCAGGCTACAATCTGTGTATTTGTTTTCAGAATTCACTGTTTGAATTAAAGGGGGGTTGTGGGGGGGGGGGGGGGGGGGTGTTGGAGGGTATATTGGTTAAATTTTTTAAAAGGTGTCTGATTAAAGCATTTGTCACATAATCCTGTATTATAAAGGGAGATCCCTTTGTATTTGCTGTTTTCTCAAAATCGCTCCTTATTAATCTCCCTTATGGTACGAAAATGCTGCTTGGGAGCAGCCATTTGGCAAAGAGCTGTTCCTCTTCCTGTGGCATCATGAACTGTGGGTAGTGCTCTACATGTTTACTGTCACCAGGGAAGATCTCGAAGTCAGACAAGGATACATTCCAGCTGTCTGTAATGATGTTCAACCAGTGGTGGAAACCAGCACACTCATTATTGCACTTCTTTCTTTTCTTTTGGGCCTCCTTATCTCGAGAGACAATGGATACGCGCCTGGAGGTGGTCAGTGGTTTGTGAAGCAGCGCCTGGAGTGGCTATAAAGGCCAATTCTGGAGTGACAGGCTCTTCCACAGGTGCTGCAGAGAAATTTGTTTGTTGGGGCACAGTTGGCTCTCCCCTTGCGCCTCTGTAATTATTGCACTAAGCTAGGGAAAAGGAGCAAAAATTAAAATCAGCCAGGATTACTGGTCCTGGTTACTGTCCAGGGATGAGCACAAGGAATAAGCTTGGCTTTGATCGCCACCCAAGTAGCAGATACATACTGGCTGTTTAGGCTCCCGGATTCCACGAGATCCTGGAAATATGCTGCCCGCAGCTTGTACTCTGCTAGAAGTTAGTGCCTTCAGTAAAGAAGGGCAGTGGGGGGGGAAAAAGCCTGTGAGCAACCGTTCGGGGGTGGGGTGAGGGTTTACTGGGTAAGTGTAAACACTGGAGGTAATTTTCCAAGTCCACAGGAGCAATAGGGAATCTTGCCCACCAGCAATTTGTGTTGGAAAATCATGGGAATGCTGCCTGTGACTTTTGATTCACAGATTTTGAAGGAGTCACCAATTTCTCATCCAATGTATGGATATAAATGGTGAGTGTGGACAGTGTGCCAATGATTTTCTGATTTATACCATGGCTGGGTAAGGGCATACCTGGAAAATTATCCCCAGTTCCCAACAACATTCCCATTTCAAAAATAATGCATGTGCCAACTACTTCCCAGTCTGTCTGATCATTTGATTGTTGTCTGATTTCAAACTCAAATCAAGCTTGGTTTCTTCTTTATATATTGCCGAGTGCTGCACTCATATTACCAATGAAAATGAATCATGTTAAATTTTAATTTATTATGCAAACATATTTATGAATAGATCTACGTTTTCTGACTTTGTGGTACAGTTGGTTCCAATAAATACATTGTGCAAAGATTGCATATTTTTGTCTCGTTTTTTGCCTCCTGAGCTCTTGCTTCACTTCACTTGTTTCAGGGAGGCTCCTCTCAGAGGACCTTTGTACTATCAGCTGTATATATTACCAGACTACAGTTCTAATAATGCATTAGTGATACTACTAATACTGTGGCATTGCCCACAGTGAATTACTGAAGTTTGATTTCTGAAGAGTGACGGCCAACGTGTGACACATACAGAAAATGCATATTTTTAAAAAATATTACATGAATCTTTCATGGCATTGCACATTTCAGGATAAGGGGGTCGAAAATCCATGGGGGATCGCAGGGATACGACGCAAAGACAGGTAATTGGAGTTGAGATACAGACCAGACATCATATAATTGAATGATGGAACAAGATCAAGGGAACTGAATGGCCTAGTCATGTTCCTATGTCCCTGTCCCAGTGTAAATGTGAGTGGTGCACCTTCCCACAGCTTTCACCACTGACTCAGTCAATGAGTGTCCTAGAGGAGCAGTCCTTTAGGAATCTTGAGGTACATCTGTTGGCATGTCCACATGTAGACTTCCTGTGCCTGGGCCTCTCTAAATATATTTTTTTAAATTGTGCCCCTGATACTAGCCTGGATTCTCTAATGAATTCCATTTTCAGCATATATGAGTGAGGTAATCAGGCATACCTGTCCTTTCATGATAACAGCTTCCCATTCCCACTAAACAGCTGACCACCCCATCGCTTCCTGGCCCCCATGCTAGCTGACATGGTAAGCGATCCTTCACAGTTACTGTATCCCTCCTTTCCACCCCTGCCATCCCTTCTCAAAAAATGTATCCATGGCTCTCTGGTCCTTGCAAAATACCGTCCATCTCCTAAAATCCCTTTCCTTATCAAAACCCTTGAACATGCTGTCACTTCCAGATCCATGCTCATCTCTCTCATCCCATTGATGGGCTCACATGTGAAAACTGATTATTGCCATAGAGGTGGAGGTGGAGTTTTGGGCAGGCCCTGGGTTACCGGGAGAAGAAACCATTTAAGGAGATGCAGTGTCTATGTTGGGAGGGAAAGCAATGCAATCATGAGAAGGTGGTGCAGTGAAGATGAATGATGGAAGCATTGACAGCTTCAAAGGAAGAAGGAATAGTAAGCCACAGTCACACAGAATGGTGTCGGTAACTTTGACTAGAGCTTTCTTGGTGCTGCGGAAAGGGCAAAAGCAGCTTCAAAGATAATTACTATAAGTGAATTTGAGAGAGTCAAAGGGTCAAGGGTGGCTTAATTGAATGGGATATGAAGATGACAGTTTGAAAGGGGTCTTAACAGTATCAGAGGTCAGGAAAATGTTACTATCAAGAAGTATTGGCTGAGAAGAGGGAGTTGGATTGTCAAGAGTTCTGGGTGATCAAGGAGGCATGCAGTGAGCTCCATGGAGGAAATGAATTTGATTGGTTCAAAGAGGATCAAGGTGAAGAAACCACAGAGTGAGAGGAAACAAGACTGAGTTCAAAGGTCAAAGGGGGACATTGAGTAGAGGAAGGGGAGTGATGGTAAACATCATCTTGGTTTTGGAAACAGAGCAGTCTGTGAGTTTGTTGCATGTAATGTGAAAGCTGAGGATGGAAATTGCAATAGTGGGAGATTTAAATAGGTGGTTGGTGGTAGAGAGGAGTACATTAGGATCATTTGAGTATGCTCGGATGATTGTAGGGTGGTAATAGAATGGTGTTTAAGTCAGTAGAGCCAGATCTGCCAATAGATGGTTGATCACCACTTGCATGCTCACCTGCTGAATTGAATCTGTGGAAGTGAGTTGTCTACTAGGGCAAAGAGAGGTCATCTGGGATGAGAGCATTAAAGTTGATTGCATCAGCATTGTGATCAACAAACGTTTTTGCAATGAGTGCAAGACTAGAGACAAGAATGTGGGGAAAGCCCTCATGTGGGAGTTAGAGTTAGTCTGTCCAGAGATAGAACAAGAGAGTAGTGGGATCAGGCTGAGGAGGATGATATAAATCAGAAAGGGGATGAGGAAGTGGTCTGAGATGGCCACATCCATAACCCAGATCTGAAAAGTGGCAACACCTTAAGTAATAGCAAGATCAAGGGTTTGGCTTTGTGTGTGGGTGACAGATTCACTGTGGAAGGTGAAGGAAGAGAAGGCATTACAATCAGCAGAAAATGGGCGAAATGAGTTCAACATAAGGCTTGAGATTAGCCTTAGTGTAAAGATTTGGATATTTGATGAGCAATCTACCAGCAGCCTAATAAGAAAAACAGTAGCTTATGATAAAGACATTGAAGAAGAGGTGATAGAGCTGTAGAGGTAAATTCTTTTGGGCCTCCTTATCTCGAGAGACAATGGATACGCGCCTGGAGGTGGTCAGTGGTTTGTGAAGCAGCGCCTGGAGTGGCTATAAAGGCCAATTCTGGAGTGACAGGCTCTTCCACAGGTGCTGCAGAGAAATTTGTTTGTTGGGGCTGTTGCACAGTTGGCTCTCCCCTTGCGCCTCTGTCTTTTTTCCTGCCAACTACTAAGTCTCTTCGACTCGCCACAATTTAGCCCTGTCTTTATGGCTGCCCGCCAGCTCTGGCGAATGCTGGCAACTGACTCCCACGACTTGTGATCAATGTCACACGATTTCATGTCGCGTTTGCAGACGTCTTTATAACGGAGACATGGACGGCCGGTGGGTCTGATACCAGTGGCGAGCTCGCTGTACAATGTGTCTTTGGGGATCCTGCCATCTTCCATGCGGCTCACATGGCCAAGCCATCTCAAGCGCCGCTGACTCAGTAGTGTGTATAAGCTGGGGATGTTGGCCGCTTCAAGGACTTCTGTGTTGGAGATATAGTCCTGCCACCTGATGCCAAGTATTCTCCGAAGGCAGCGAAGATGGAATGAATTGAGACGTCTCTCTTGGCTGGCATACGTTGTCCAGGCCTCGCTGCCGTAGAGCAAGGTACTGAGGACACAGGCCTGATACACTCGGACTTTTGTGTTCCGTGTCAGTGCGCCATTTTCCCACACTCTCTTGGCCAGTCTGAACATAGCAGTGGAAGCCTTACCCATGCGCTTGTTGATTTCTGCATCTAGAGACAGGTTACTGGTGATAGTTGAGCCTAGGTAGGTGAACTCTTGAACCACTTCCAGAGCATGGTCGCCAATATTGATGGATGGAGCATTTCTGACATCCTGCCCCATGATGTTCGTTTTCTTGAGGCTGATGGTTAGGCCAAATTCATTGCAGGCAGACGCAAACCTGTCGATGAGACTCTGCAGGCATTCTTCAGTGTGAGATGTTAAAGCAGCATCGTCAGCAAAGAGGAGTTCTCTGATGAGGACTTTCCGTACTTTGGACTTCGCTCTTAGACGGGCAAGGTTGAACAACCTGCCCCCTGATCTTGTGTGGAGGAAAATTCCTTCTTCAGAGGATTTGAACGCATGTGAAAGCAGCAGGGAGAAGAAAATCCCAAAAAGTGTGGGTGCGAGAACACAGCCCTGTTTCACACCACTCAGGATAGGAAAGGGCTCTGATGAGGAGCCACCATGTTGAATTGTGCCTTTCATATTGTCATGGAATGAGGTGATGATACTTAGTAGCTTTGGTGGACATCCGATCTTTTCTAGTAGTCTGAAGAGACCACGTCTGCTGACGAGGTCAAAGGCTTTGGTGAGATCAATGAAAGCAATGTAGAGGGGCATCTGTTGTTCACGGCATTTCTCCTGTATCTGACGAAGGGAGAACAGCATGTCAATAGTCGATCTCTCTGCACGAAAGCCACACTGTGCCTCAGGGTAGACGCGCTCGGCCAGCTTCTGGAGCCTGTTCAGAGCGACTCGAGCAAAGACTTTCCCCACTATGCTGAGCAGGGAGATTCCACGGTAGTTGTTGCAGTCACCGCGGTCACCTTTGTTTTTATAGAGGGTGATGATGTTGGCATCGCGCATGTCCTGGGGTACTGCTCCCTCGTCCCAGCACAGGCATAGCAGTTCATGTAGTGCTGAGAGTATAGCAGGCTTGGCACTCTTGATTATTTCAGGGGTAATGCTGTCCTTCCCAGGGGCTTTTCCGCTGGCTAGGGAATCAATGGCATCACTGAGTTCCGATTTGGTTGGCTGTATGTCCAGCTCATCCATGACTGGTAGAGGCTGGGCTGCATTGAGGGCAGTCTCAGTGACAACATTCTCCCTGGAGTACAGTTCTAGGTAGTGCTCAACCCAGCGGTCCATCTGTTTGCGTTGGTCAGTGATTATGTCCCCCGATTTAGATTTGAGGGGGGTGATCTTCTTGATGGTTGGCCCAAGAGCTCTCTTCATGCCATCATACATTCCTCTGATGTTTCCGGTGTCTGAGGCCAGCTGAATATGACTGCATAGGTGTTGCCAGTAGTCGTTTGCGCAACGCCTAGCTGTTCTTTGTGCAGTACTTCTGGCTGCTTTAAGTGCTGCGGATGTTAAATCGCTGGGGGCTTTCTTGTAGTTCAAAAGTGCAATGCGCTTAGCGGCTATGACAGGTTCCAGCTCTTCATTATGAGATTGAAACCAGTCTGCATTTCTCTTCGCACTTTTGCCGTAGGTGGTCAAAGCTGACTCATAGATGGCGTCTCTGATGTGGGCCCACTTGGTCTCAGCATCCCCTGTGGGAGTGTTTTGAAGGGCTGTTACAAGTGAATTTAGAAATTTTTGTAACAGCTGTGGGTGAGAAATTCTGCTCGTGTTGATGCGCGGGTGGCCCTTCTGCTTGGAATGATGCAACTTCTTTGGTCTGAGTCTAACCTTGCTGCACACCAGGGAGTGGTCGGTGTCGCAGTCCGCACTGTGGAAGCTGCGTGTGATTTGAACACTGTTTAAGGCGGCTCGCCTTGTGACAATGAGGTCTAGCTGGTGCCAACGACGTGATCTTGGGTGCCTCCATGAAACCTGGTGACAGGGTTTAGTGTGAAAGAACGAGTTGGTGATGCAGAGGTTATGATAGGTACACAACTCAAGCAGTCTCTGCCCGTTCTCATTCATCCTTCCAACGCCATAGCGCCCAAGGCAGGAGGGCCATGAGTCATGGTCGGCCCCAACCCTGGCATTAACGTCCCCCAGCAGGAATAGGTGTTCGGTGTTGGGGATGCTGCTAATGATGTTATGGAGTTGTTCATAGAACTGGTCTTTAGCTTCAGGTGCGGAACAGAGTGTTGGAGCATAGATGCTGAGTAGGTGTACTGGACCAGAGGTGGTGAGCAGTCGGATGGACAGTATGCGTTCCGAGCCATTTGAGGGAGGCTCTATCATGCTGAGCAAGGAGTTTCTGATGGCGAAGCCCACTCCATGCTGTCTTGGTTCTTCAGGATCCCTGCCCTGCCAGAAGAAGGTGTAGTCTTGCTCTGCTAGAGAGCCACTCGCGGGGAGGCGAGTCTCCTGAAGTGCTGCAATGTCCACATTGAGTCTACTGAGCTCGTTGTTAATGATGGCGGTCTTCCGAGAATCGTTGATTTGTGTAAGGTCTTCCGACAGGCCAGGACACATAGTTCTGACGTTCCAGCTTGCAAAGCGAAGGGCTGGTACCTTCTTTCCTTTTTTCATGTTGTTTGGTGCGGTGTGTCAGTCCACCTTTCGGGCAATGACCCTGAGCTCCAAGCACCCATTGAAGCAGGCAGACTGTGGCGGGACAGAACCTTATTGACCGGGGGCTGCCCGGTTTGAGGCGGGCGGTAGCTGTCCAGTGAGGTGCAATGACCTCTCCCACCGACAAAGGCAACCCGTGGCGCCCAGTTTCTACGCCAATTTATCTGGACTTATAACCCGTAACTGCTGCCTTCCGTGTTGTTTCAGTCGCTGTGAGGCAACTATGGAGTGACCTCTCCATGGCGCATGCCTGGGCAAATTTATGGAGGTTGAGAGTTGCCCAGTCGTCAAAACCCCCCTCTCGGCCTTTCTGGTGGGGTCCAAAGGAGTGCAGGACACGACGTTTGGCACCAGTATGGCTGCAGGAACTGCCGGAAACATGCCAAAGGTGACACATGACCGCCTACGGGGTTCCGCTCCGGATTTTCTGTTAGGGTTTACTCCCTTAGCCTTGGTCTCTCCCGAGACGCCCACAAGGCAGTGGGGTTGTTGGGGCCCCTACACAGGTGTAGGATGGTGCCGGTGGGAGGAGGGGATGCAAGGGGGAGGGGTAGAGGGAGGGGGTGGGGGGGGGGTGCAGGGGAAGGGGGTGCGGGGTGAAGATGGTGCGAGGGGGGGGCGGGCTGGGACGGGGTTGTGAGGGGGTGAGCTGAGAGGGTGGAGCAGGGAAGGGGACGGGGGTGGGGGGGGGGTGGAAGGGGGGTAAAGGTGGGGGGAGGGGGGGTGGAATCTGGTGCAGGTAATAAGCCATTTCCTCAGTGCCCACCATCGACGTCCGGAAAGCTCATCCACGTCCTTCGGGAGGTGAAGCATCATTTGGCAGACTTAGAGGTGATTACATTTGCTAAGGGTTTTTTTTTTTGCAGTGGTTTAAATAAAGGCATGCAGCATTGCCGACAGTGCGCTGCAGATGCTCTCCGAGCCATCTCCCACGGGCGCTTTGAAGTTGCGGCCGGGGGGGCCGTTCGTGGATGTTTTGGGTGTTCGGGGCACCTTTTCACAGGACTTCTCTCGGGTCCCGCAGCTCCTTCTTCACCTCAATGGACTTACCGCATGCCGTGGCTGCAGACACTCTGGACTGTGAAGACAGCAGGATCGGAGATTAAAGTATCGGCAGCTGTTCTCGTCAGTTTCATCCGGATCAATTTCATTGAGAAAACAAAGAGCAGGTGTGGCTGGGGGAGGGCAGTGGGCCCAGGTAACATACACTAAACTAACTGTTAACTTTTAGATAGGGCTAAAATGAACTGATTTAAAGAGCCAGGGGTAAATGATCAGAAGGTAATAGTCAAGTACAGGGATAGACTAATATGGGGCCAACAGACAATTGCCATAACCCCTCTATGGCAGTGCAGACCAGGGGTGTGATATAAGGTGCAGGCAGGTGAGATAATTTAAATAAAATAAGAGTTTCCATGGTGATCCAGGTCTCACTTTGGCCTGGGATTTCAATATACTCCTCCAGTGCAAGATTTTGGACAGGGAATGCCTCGTTCATGTAGAGATAACATGTTGCCATTTGATAGGAAAGGTCAAGCACTTGGAGACTCAGTGTGGGGGTCATCTGAGACACAAACAGAGGGGACAGGGAATTGGAGTGGAAATTGAGGAAGTGGTAATAGAAATTGACTCTAAGGTAATATGATGATCAAAACAAATGGGGCAAATTAAGGTGGTTTTTCAGAGTCAGCAGTGGATTGAGCTGCAGTGCATGCAGTAGAATATTCATAGGTGAATGAAACAACTGTGCCAATTCTGTTCAGCCACGTAACTAGAGCCAGGGTCTAAAAATTGGCTTACACATTTTTCAGGTGTGGGGATTGCCTGCTTGCGTTGGTTTTGTTGGAGATGGGCAGCACAAATAAATTTGGTGTTGCCACCTCATTGCCATGATTGTAGCGTAGGGAACACAGGCACCATGCTCCTGGCTGCCACTGCAGGAAAATGAAAATTGATGTGCTGAGAGCATACAGTCCAGCCAGCCTTCTGTTCTTAAAGGTAGTCTGTCCCTCCTAAAGGGAAGCTGCACTACATAATATTGCTGCAATTTAAAACATGGAAAACAGAACATCAGGACAGAGAGAAGGTTCCAGGGCAGAGGTGGTGAGGAGGGGAGATGCCATAGTTCTGTGGGGAGGAGAGTGGGGTTGGGTGGGTGTGCAGGGCATCCCCAAGACCAACCTCAGTAGGGATTGGGTGCAGGTGGTCAGGGAAGTCAATTCCCTGTGTCTGGACCTGAGGACCTGGAACAA
This sequence comes from Heterodontus francisci, assembly GCF_036365525.1. Lineage (NCBI taxonomy): Eukaryota > Metazoa > Chordata > Chondrichthyes > Heterodontiformes > Heterodontidae > Heterodontus > Heterodontus francisci. Next base: position 47,820,078 of record NC_090375.1, read on the forward strand.
GTCAGGAGTGTGATGGAATACTCCCCACTTGCCTGAATGGGTGCAACTCTAGCAAAACTCAAGGAGCTCGACACCATCCAAAACAAAGCAGCCAGCCTGATTGGCACCCCATCCACCACCTTAAACATTCACTCCCTCTACCAGTAGTGTGTACCATCTACAAGATGCACTGCAGCAACTCACTAAGGCCCCTTAAACAACACCTTCCAAATCCATAACCTCTACCACTGAGAAAAACAAGGGCAGCTGATGCATGGGAACACCACCACCTGCAAGCTCCCCTCCAAGCCACACCCCAAATGATTTGGAACTATATCGATGTTCCTTCATTGTTACTAGGTCAAAATCTTGGAACTCCCTTTCTAACGGCAATGTGGGTGTACCTGCATCAGACAGACTGCAGCAGACCAAGAAGGCAGCTCACCACCACCTTCTAAATGGAAATTAGGGTTAGGCAACAAATACTGGCCTTTCTAGCCATGCTCATATCCCAAGAACGAATAACAAAAACTCAACATCTGAGGATCCACTGCTCTCTGGGGTGGAGAATTCCAAAGATTCACAAGCTTTTGAGTGATGAAATTTCTCCTCATCTAAGATTGTGATCCCAGTTATAGATTACCCAGCCAGGAGAAACATTTTCTCAGCATCTACTCGGTCATGGCCCTTAAGAATTATATACGTTTCAATGAGATCATCTCTCATTCTTATAAACTTCAGGGATTATAGGCCTAGTTTACTCAATCTCTCCTCATAGGTAAATCCCCTCATCCCAGGAACCAGTCGAGTGAACTTTCATTGCACTCCCTCTAAGGCAAGTATCTCCTTCCTAAGGCAAGGAGACCAAAATTGCACACAGTTCTCCAGGTGTGACCTTACCAATGTCCTGTATAATTGTAGTAAGACTTCTTTACTGTTATATTGAAATCTCTTTGTAACAAAATCTAACATACCATTTGTCTTCCGAATTGCTTGCTGTACCTTTATGTTAACTTTCTGTGCTTCATTTGCAAGGTCACCCACATCCTTCTGAATGCAAACATTTCCCAGTATCTCACCAGTCAGAAGTATTCTGCTTTTTTATTTTTCCTACTAAACTGGATAACTTTGACACATTGTATTCCATGTTCTTTCTCACTCACCCAACTTATCTCTATCCCTTTGCAGCTTCTTTGCTCCATTCTCATCACTTACTTTTCCACTTAACTTTGTATCATCAGCAAATTTGGATATGTTACACTCAGTGTCCTAATCTAAGTCATTAATATAGATCATAAATAGCTGAGGCTCAACTCCTGATCCTTCAGTACCCAATAGTTACAGCCTGCCAACCCGAAAATTACCCATTTATTTCTACTTCCGGCTTTCTGTCCATTAATCCTCAATCTATGCTAATATATTACCCCAGTCACATGTCCTAATTTTGTGTAATAATCTCTTGTGTGGCACCTTATTGCACACTTTTTGAAAATTGAAATACACTACATCCACTGGTACCCCTTTATCCATCTTACTAGTTACATCATCAAAAATTCTAACATGTGGTGAGTCATCCGGCATGCTTGGGCTGCAACCATGCCAGGGGTAAAGGATGGTTTGTTTGCCAACTCACAGTCAGTAAGGTTGCAGATGAACTCTGCTGCAGAGGAGCCAGATGAGAACCTCAATGGGGCTGCGTGTAGGAGAGCATTGATGGGCAGGCACATCAAGATGCTGGGTGCATTGGCTGGCCTGTCAGACAACCTCCTGTCACTATCAAGGAGTATGAAGGAATCTCCAACCTGGCAGAGGGCATCATGAGATTTTACCCTCTCCACAGCCTCTGGTCCATCTCCCTGTCTTGTTGCAGACCCAGAGGCATGGTAACTGCATACCCTGTGGAAGCCTTTGTGTGGACAGGGCACCTAATCCTCCATACACCCTTTGAGGATGCGCCAATGCTCCTTGCCAATTTCTGTGGCTCACCACAACACCTCCAAATATACTCCAGCATAATTCCAGACACTTTCCAATAACAGAAATTCTTCAAAATTACGTTGCCTGCAAGTTGGGTGCCTGGCCCTTTAAAGAATGCTACTACAGGACCCATCTTGCAACTCAATGCTCCTTCTTTGCAGGGTGATGCACAAATTCGTTCAAAGGACTTGCGTAGTGCAAATTTGTAAGTCTGGCGTCACTTAAGCTTATGGGGCTATGGGACGTCAGGATAGCGCTACTTCATATGCTCCTGGTGCACAGAGGGGAGACCTGCGTGGGCACCCTTCTCAAAAGGGCTCACCAAGCGGGTCACACTGGGGGCAGTGGTGGTACACCTCCAGCACTGCCTGCAGTGGCACTACTGAAACCAAATTCATGCCCAGAAACCTAACAGGTGGGAAGTGGTGATGGAGAAGGAGGAAGATTGCCAGGGACTTGGTAACAATGAGGAGAGGGTGTTGCCCAGCAGATGTGGTGGGGGTGGGTAGGGAGGAGATTGCTAGAAAGGCAGAGGAACAACTACCTAAACGTATAAAGGATTGGACAAAGACCGGGTGCAATATTAGTTACAACTTTTATCATTGAGTTGAGTTGTGTCCCCAGTTATGTCACTGTTGCACTGAGACTCAGTGAGCAGTGACACTTCCATATCTTACATCACAGCCAAGCATTTCTATTTCCCAGCACTGTAATAGCTTGAATATTCCCTGAGCAGCAGGATATGGCTTGAAGCTCTAATATGCATTTGAGCACATCATCCAGGCCAACATTTATATGCAGTGCTAAGGGTAAGAGTATTTTCAGGCAAGACATTAAACCAATACTCCAATTGCCCACTCAGGCAATTTAAGAAACCCTGCAGCACTATTTGAAGAGAATTTCACCTATTGTCCCAGCCAATAGTCCTCCCTCAGATGATTTGGTCTTTCATGCAGTTGCTGTTTGTGAAAGAAGAAAGAACTTGCAGTTTTTATAGCACCTTTCATGACATCAGGATGTCCCAAAGTGCTTTACGGCAATGAAGTATCTTTTGAAATGTGATCACTGTTATAGTGTAGGTAAATGCAGCAACTAATTTGCATGCAGCAGGATCTCACATGTAGCTATAAGATAAATTGCCTGAAAAGCTATTGTAGTGATAAATGTTAGACAACTCCCCTGCTCTTATTCAAAATAATACCATGGGATCTTTTACATCCATCTGCGAGGGTAGACAAAGCTTCAGTTTAACATCTCATCTAAAAGATACACCTCTGACAGTGCACTGCTCTCTCGGTACTGTACTGGAGTGTTAGCCTAGATTACTTGCTCAGGTTCCAGGAGTGGGACTTGATTCTACAACCTTCTAACATGGAGGTGATAGTGCTACCCATTAAGCCACAGCAGACACCGCTACAAACATTGCTGTGTGCAAAAACTGACCGCTTGATTTGCCTACATGCTTCAAAAAGGTTGTCAGTGCTGAGAACATGCTGAGAATACAATAAAGCTCTTTATTAATGAAAATTCCTTCTACAATCTCTGACTCAAACATACAGCTGCGTCATACTCCTAGGGGGAAACTGTTTTACAAAATTTAGATCTGACAGCCTGACATTTGATAGAGTTAGTTCTGTATTCTGCACTCCCAGGGGGAAAATTGCATTTACAGGCCAGAATTACTTCATATGTTTTGAGATGCTCCCACCCATCTTTTCAGCAAATGTGCAATTTAACAGCTGGAAGAAGAGCTCTCTCCTGGCTGTGAGAATCTGAATCAGAGTCAGGCAGGATGCAGGCAGCATGGGGCCAGTTTTGCCAAGCTCTGCATTCAACCAGCACAGACTAGAAAAATCAGGGGAGCACAAAATTTACCCCTGCCTGGCTGGAAACTGTAGCTCCTAGCCTCTGATTAGCAGAAATACCACCAAGCCAGCCTCAGCAAAGCTTTTTTGAGGGAAATCTCACATTTGTTTTACACTTGAAATACATTGCCTCAGACTAATCACCCCTGTTCAGTGACAGTGTTAAGCCAGTCTCCTCCTCACTCTCCTCTTCCTCAACACCTCTTCTTCCTACTGTCAATCCAGAAACTCAGTAAAGGTGACTTGTGTGAAAGTTGAAAGGAAGTTCCAGAATCTCCTATGATTAGAGAGAGTGGGACAGATTCCAGCTCCACATCTTAGTGAATGCTTGAAGTGGAATATTCCATTACCAAGTACTGAGGTGAATTGAGGAAGGAAATGATCCTACTATTCCACTAGAAGGCACTCAAACTTTGTAACAAACAGTATCCACCCCACTATTATGACAGGATAATTGTAGGTGAGGAAGGTTATCAACCCATCATAACATAGAAAGAACCTAATACTTCCCTATTGTGATATTCAATTGTTTCTTAAACAATTCCAGGATCTTTGCCTCCACTATCTATCTGGAAGCTCATTCCACATGTTGATCAATCTTTTTGCAAAACAAACACAGTCTCAAAATGAACTTTTTACTAGTTTGAATCTGTGAACCCTGGTTCTATCCCTATAGTTCGAACAAATATCTTATATGTCTTGATAATATCACATCTCATGCAGAAGAAACCAAGTTCTGACAAATGGTCATTGATCTAAAACTTTAACTGTGTTTCTCTCTCCACAGATCCTGCCAGGCCTGCTGACTATTCCCAGCATTTACATTGCTTATTCCAAGCCTCTCCCGACCTTTCTCGGGGAACCAACCCTGTGGATCTCCTCTGCTCCACAACCAACACTTTCATAGATTTCCAGTTTGTTGGAAGTACCAGAACTGGATGCAGTATTCAAGGTGCGGCCCAAAAAAAAAAGCAAACAAATTGAACAGGGGTCCAGCAATTCCTGCTGCAAAGTATGTAGTTATGGGGTGAGGACAGATTGGGAGCAGTAACTGTGATTCTTGAGTAGCCTGCTGGAATGTACTGTCAAGCTTACACATGGCACTGCACTTTAGCAAGGATATGAATCTCTTGGAAAGGATGCAGAGGAGATTTACCAGAATCGTGCCCGAGATGAAGGACTTCAGTTACGTGGAGAGAGAAAAGTTTGAGATTGTTCTCCTTAAACAGAGAAGGTGAGGGGAGATTTCATAGAGATATTCAAAATTATGAGGGAATTTTATAGAATACAAAGGCAGAAACTGTTCCATTGGCAGGAGGGGTGGTAAACAGAAGAAACAGATTTAAGGTAATTGACAAAAGTGTCAGAGGAAAGATGAAGATTTTTCTTTATTCAGTGAGTTGTTATGATCTGGAATGAGCTGTCTGTCAGGGTGGTGGAATTAGATTCAATAGTAACTTTCAAAAAGGAATTGGATAAATACATGAAAAGGAAAAAAATCCAGGGGTCTAAGAAAAAGTAGGGGCAAATTAGTAGGAGGGTTAATTGGATAGCTCTTTTCAAAGAACCAGCACAGGCACGATAGGCTGAATGGCCTCCTTTTGTGCTGTAAGACGACATATTTCTATGAGTAAAGGGTAAGGTGCTGTTGAGTGCCCGCAGCACACCTTCAACAGAGGGGAATCATTGAGTCATTACTGCACAGAAGGAGGCCATCCGGTCAATTGACTCCATCCCGGCTCTCTGTGGATCAATCCAATCAGTCCCATTTCCTCAATCTATCCCCGTAACCCTGCAACTTTATTTCTCTCAACTACCTATCCAATTTTCTTTTGAAATCATTTATTGTCTCCGCTTCCACCACCCTCATAGGAAGCAAGTTCCAGGTCATTACCACTCGCTACGTAAAAAAGTTCTTCCTCACACTCTTCCTGTATCTCTTGCCCAAAGCTTTAAATCTGTGTCCCCTAGTCCTTCTACCATCAACTAATGGGAACAGCTTCTCATTGTCTACCTTATCAAAACCTGCCATAATCTTATGCACCTCTAATAAATCTCCCCTCAATCTCCCTTGCTCCAGGGATAACAATCCCAGCTTCTCCAACCTAACCATGTACCTAAAATCCCTCATTCCTGGAACCATTCTGGTAAATCTCCTCTGAACCTTCTCAAGGACCCTCACGTCCTTCCTAAAGTGTGGTGACTAGACTGGACGCAATGCTCTAGTTGGAGCCTAACCAGAGCTTTATAAAGGTTCAGCATAACTGCCCTACTTTTGTCCTCAATAACTCTATTTATGAAGCCCAAGATCCCATATACTTGTTAACTACTTGCTCGATATGTCCTGCCACCTTCAAACATTGAGGCACATGACCCCTAGGTCCCTCTGTCCCTGCACACTCTTTAGAACTGTGCCATTAAGTCTATATTGCCTCTCCCTATCCCTTTTGTCAAAATGCATCACCTCACACTTATCTATATTAAATTCCATTTGCTACTTGTCTGCCCATTCTGCTAGCCTACCTATGCCTTGTTGCAGTCGATTTGTATCATCCTCACTTTGCCATACCTCCAAATTTGGTATAATCAGCAAATTTTGAAACTTTATTCTGTATTACAATATCAAAGTAATTTACGTATATCAAAAAAAACAGTGGTCCTAGCACTGACCCTTGGGGAACACCAATGTCACCATCCACCAGTCTGAAAAATAACCATTTACCACGACTCATTGTTTCTGTCTTTAAGCCAATTCTTTAACGAAGCTGAAACTGACCTTCCTATTCCATGAGACTCAATTTTGTTAACCAGCCATTTATGTAGTACTTTGTCAAACGCTTTCTTAAAATCCATATAGACAACAAGCACTTCAGGAGGAGGTGGCTCCACAAATATCCCTACCCACAATAATAGGGGAGCCCAGCATATCAATGCGAAAGATAAGGCTGAAGCATTTGCAACAATCTTCAGCCAGAAGTGCCGAGTTGATGATCCATGTCAGCCTCCTCCTGAAGTCCCCAGCATCACAGATGCCAGACTTCAGCCAAGTGGTGGTGGTGGTGTGGTGGTAATGTCACTGGACTAGTAACCCAGAGACCAAGGGTATTGCTCTGGGGTCAGGGGTTCAAATCCCACCACAGCAGAAAGTGGAATTTGAATTCAATTAATAAATCTGGAATTTAAAAAGCTACTCTAATGATGGCTGTGAAACCATTGTCGATTGTTGTAAAATCCCATCTGGTTCACTAATGCCATTTAGGGAATGAAATCTGCTGTCCTTCCTTGGTCTGGCCTACATGTGACTCCAGACCCACAGCAATGTGGTTGACTCTTACATGCCCTCTGAAATGGCCGATCAAGCCACTCAGTTGCATGTAACCGCTACAAAATCGATAAAAAGGAATGAAACCGGACGGACCGCCCGGCATCAACCAAGGCACTGGAAAAATGACAACAGCAAATCCCAGCCCTGTCGACGCTGCAAAGTCCTCCTTACTAACATCTGGGGCCTTGTGCCAAAGTTGGGAGAGCTGTCCCACAGACTAGTCAAGGAACAGCCTGACATAGTCATACTCACGGAATCATACCTGACAGACAATGTCCCAGACACTGCCATCACCATCCCTGGGTATGTCCTGTCCCACGGGCAGGATAGACCCACCAGATGTGGCAGCACAGTGGTATACAGCAGAGAGGGAGTTTCCCTGGGAGTCCTCAACAGCGAATCTGGACCCCATGAAGTTTCATGGCATCAGATCAAACATGGGCAAGGAAACCTCCTACTGATGAGTTAGTACTCCTCCATGTTGAACAGCACTTAGAGGAAGCACTGAGGGTGGCAAGGGGCACAGAATGTACTCTGGGTGGGGAACTTTAATGTCCATCAGCAAGAGTGGTTCGGTAGCACCGAGCTGGCTGAGTCCTGAAGGACATATCTGCTAGACTGGATATGCGGCAGGTGGTGAGGGAACCAACAAGAGGGGAAAACATACCTGATCTCATCCTCACCAATCTGCCTGCCGCAGATGCATCTGTCCATGACAGTATTGGTAGGAGCGACCACCGCTTGTGGTGACGAAGTCCCGCCTTCACATTGACGATACCTTCCATCGTGTTGTGTGGCATGATGGGAGAGATTTTGAACAGATCTAGCAATGCAAAACTGAGCATCCATGAGGCGCTGTGGGCCATCAGCAGCAGCAGAATTGTACTCAACCACAATCTGTAACCACATGGCCCACTCTACCATTACCATCAAGCTAGGAGACCAAGCCTGGTTCAATGAAGAGTGCAGGAGGGCATGCCAGGAGCAGCACCAGGCATAGCTCAAAATGAGGTGTCAGACTGGTGAAGCTACAACAGAGGACTATCTGCGTGCCAAACTACGTAAGCAGCATGCGATAGGCAGAGCTACCCTGCAATGTGGAACATTTCCCAGGTATGTCCTGTACACAAAAAATATTGTCCAACCCGGCCAATTACCGCCTCATCAGCCTACTCTCAATCATCAGTAAATTGATGGAAGGTGTCATCAACAGTGCCATCAAGCCGCACTTGCTTAACAATAACCTGCTCAGTGATGCTCAGTTTGGGTTCCGCCAGGGCCACTCAGCTCCTGACCTCATTACAGCCTTGGTTCAAACATGGACAAAAGAGCTGAACTCAAGAGGTGAGGTGAGAGTGACTGCCCTTGACATCAAGGCAGCATTTGACCGAGTACGGCATCAAGGAACCCTAGCAAAACTGAAGTCAATGGGAATCAGGGGAAAACTCTCCGCTGGTTGGAGTCATACCTCGTGCAAAGGAAGATGACTGTGGTTGTTGGAAGCCAATCATCTCAGCTCCAGGACATTGCTGCAGGAGTTCCTCAGGGTAGTGTCCTAGGCCCAACCATCTTCAGCTGCTTCATCAATGACCTTCCTTCAATAATCAGCTCAGAAGTGGGGATGTTCGCTGATGATTGCACAATGTTCAGCACCATTCACAACTCCTCAGATACTGAAGCAGTCCGTGTAGAAATGCAGCAAGACCTGGACAATATCCAGTCTTGGGCTGATAAGTGGCAAGTAACATTCGTGCAATGCAAGTGCCAGGCAATGACCATCTCCAACAAGAGAGAATCTAACCATCTCCCCTTGACATTCAATGGCATTACCATCGCTGAATCCCCCACTATCAACATCCTAGGGGCTACCATTGACCAGAAACTGAACTGGAGTATCCATATAAATACCGTGGCTACAAGTGCAGGTCAGAGGCTAGGAATCCTGTGGTGAGTAACTCACCTCCTGACTCCCCAAAGCCTGTCCACCATCTACAAGGCACAAGTCAGGAGCATGATGGAATACTCTCCACTTGCCTGCATGGGTGCTGCTCCAACAACACTCCAGAAGCTCGACACCATCCAGGACAAAGCAGCCTGCTTGATTGGCACCCCATCTACAAACATTCACTCCCTCCACCACCGACGCACAGTGGGAGCAGTGTATTCCATCTACAAGATGCACTGCAGCAATGCACCAAGGCTCCTTAGACAGCACCTTCCAAATCCGCAATCTCTACCAACTAGAAGGACAAGGGCAGCAAATGCATGGGAACACCACCACCTGCAAGTTCCCCTCCAAGTCACGCACCATCCTGACTTGGAACTATATCGCCATTCCTTCACCGTCGCTGGGTCAAAATCCTGGAACACCCTTCCTAACAGCACTTTGGGGGTACCTACCCCAAATGGACTGCAGCGGTTCAAGAAGGCAGCTCACCACCACCTTCTCAACGGCAATTAGGGATTGGCAATAAATGCAGTGACGCCCAAATCCCATGAATGAATTTTTTAAAAATTCAATTCACACCACATGATATCAAGAAACAACTGAAGGCACTGGATACTGCAAAGGCTATGGGCCCTGACAATATTCCAGCAATAGTACTGAAGACCTGTGCTCCAGAACATACCGCGCCCCTAGCAAAGCTGTTCCAGTACAGCTACAACACTGGCATCTATCCAGCAATGTGGAAAATTACCCAGGTATATCCTGTACACAAAAAGCAGGACAAGTCCAACCCGGCCAATTACCGCCCCATCAGTCTACTCTCAATCATCAGTAAAGTGATGGAAGGAGTCATTGACAGTGCTATCAAGCAGCACTTGCTTGGCAATAATATGCTCAGTGATGCTTAGTTTGGGTTCCGCCAGGACCACTCAGCTCATGACCTCATAACAGCCTTGGTTCAAACATGGACAGAAAAGCTGAACTCAAGAGGTGAGGTGAGAGTGACTGCCCTTGACATCAAGGCAGCATTTGACCAAGCATGGCATCAAGGAGCCCTAGCAAAACTAAAGTCAATGGGAATCAGGGGAAAACTCTCCGCTGGTTGGAGTCATACCTCGTGCAAAGGAAGATGACTGTGGTTGTTGGAAGCCAATCATCTCAGCTCCAGGACATTGCTGCAGGAGTTCCTCAGGGTAGTGCCCTAGGCCCAACCATCTTCAGCTGCTTCATCAATGACCTTCCTTCAATCATCAGCTCAGAAGTGGGGATGTTCGCTGATGATTGCACAATGTTCAGCACCATTCACAACTCCTCAGATACTGAAGCAGTCCGTGTAGAAATGCAGCAAGACCTGGACAATATCCAGTCTTGGGCTGATAAGTGGCAAGTAACATTCGCGCAACACAAGTGCCCGGCAATGACCATCTCCAACAAGAGAGAATCTAACCATCTCCCCTTGACATTCAATGGTATTACCATCGCTGAATCCCCCACTATCAACATCCTAGGGGTTACCATTGAGCAGAAACTGAACTGGAGTAGCCATATAAATATCGTGGCTACAAGTGCAGGTCAGAGGCTAGGAATCCTGTGGCGAGTAACTCACCTCCTGACTCCCCAAAGCCTGTCCACCATCTACAAGACACAAATCAGGAGTGTGATGGAATACTCTCCAGTTGCCTGCATGGGTGAAGCTCCAACAACACTCAAGAAGCTTGACACGATCCAGGACAAAGCAGCCCGCTTGATTGGCACCCCATCCACAAACATTCACTCCCTCCACCACCGACGCACAGTGGCGGCAGTATGTACCATCTACAAGATGTACTGCAACAACACACCAAGGCTCCTTAGACAGCACCTTCCAAACTGGCGACCTCTACCAACTAGAAGGACAAGGGCAGTAAATGCATGGGAACACCACCACCCGCAAGTTCCCCTCCAAGTCACACACCATCCTGACTTGGAACTATATCGCCATTCCTTCACTGTCACTGGGTCAAAATCCTGTAACTCCCTTCCTAACAGCACTGTGGGTGCACCTTCCTCACATGGACTGCAGCGATTCAAGAAGGCAGCTCACCACCACCTTCTCAAGGGCAATCAGGTTTTGGAAGGATATCACACAATTCAAATAAAATTAAAAGTCAGACCTTTCCCTTTGTGCACTTCTTAATATTTATTCTTGGGACCTGGGCATCGCTGGCAAGGTCGCATTTATTGCCCATCCCGAGATGCCCTGAGAAGGTGATGACAAGCCTTCTCATTGAGCTGGTTTAGTCCTCGTGATGGTGGATGTTCCCACAATGGTGTTAGGTAGGGCATTCATATTTGTCATATTGCAATCAGATGCATTGTTTGGGCATTTCTATTGTTGAGCAAGGAGAATATGCAAACTTTGGTGTGTTGGCCTCAGGCCCTCACATTCCAGTCCTTGAAGCCTACACAACTTGTTTTACTTGCCCTTATGTTTCTTATTCGCAGCTTCTGCTGTTTAAGTTTAGTGGAAAGTGCAGTTCCTGGTGCTGTTGCCACCTTGGTGAATAAATCGCAAGTCCGAACACCATGTCAGCAGCTTGAGGTATGTTCAAATTAATGGTAAAATGGATCTAACCTTTATGCGTGTGAGTCCTGTGTGGCCCAAAAAAAGTGTATATATCCAAGGACTATGCAATAGTTCTTAGTAAAGGCTAAGCACTATCATAGTGAAATAAAATACAAAAAATTAAACCAGCAAGCAAATTAACTCCTCTGCTGAAGGTATTGACTCCTAACAGGAGTGCAGTTCTAGAGGCAGCAGTGCCCCCAATGCTTTTCATCCATTTGTGAGCCTTGACAGAGAGTGTTAACAACTATTCAACCACAGGTTGCATCATAACCTTTCCTGGTCCTGTCTTTATCCATTAGCCAGTAACCACACAGGTCCAGTCATGGTCATAGGAACTTAGGAACAGGAGTAGGTCATCCAACCCTTGAGCCTGTTCCGTTATTCCATTAGAACATGGCTGATATCTACCTCAACTCCATTTACCCACTTTTGATCTGTTTCCTTTGATATTTTTACCAAACAGAAATCTATTGCTCTCAGTCTTGAAAGTTTCAATTGACCCAGCATTCACAGCCTTTGGGGTCGAGGTTCTAGATTTCTAAGACCCTTCATGTGGATTCACTCCTAAATAGTCTAACTCTAATGTTCCGATTGCCTTGTTCTGGATTCTTTTTTCTTTTTGGGCCTCCTTATCTCGAGAGACAATGGATACGCGCCTGGAGGTGGTCAGTGGTTTGTGAAGCAGCGCCTGGAGTGGCTATAAAGGCCAATTCTGGAGTGACAGGCTCTTCCACAGGTGCTGCAGAGAAATTTGTTTGTTGGGGCTGTTGCACAGTTGGCTCTCCCCTTGCGCCTCTGTCTTTTTTCCTGCCAACTACTAAGTCTCTTCGACTCGCCACAATTTAGCCCTGTCTTTATGGCTGCCCGCCAGCTCTGGCGAATGCTGGCAACTGACTCCCACGACTTGTGATCAATGTCACACGATTTCATGTCGCGTTTGCAGACGTCTTTATAACGGAGACATGGATTCCACCACCAGAGGAAATAGTTTCTCTGTATCTACCCTATTGAATCCCTCCATCATTTTAAGCACCTTGGTTAGATCACCACTCAACCATCAAAACTCAGTGGAGTACAAACCAAGGTTATGTAACCTATCATCATAATTTAATCTTTTCAACCCCAGTATCATTCTGGTAAATCTGCACTGCACCTCTGCCAAGGTCAATATGTCTTTCCTGAAGTAAGGTTCACAAAACTGAACACAGAACTCCAGATGGGGTCTGACCAAGGCTCTGTACAACTGAAGCATCACTTCCTCACTTTTATATTCCATCCATCTTGAGATAAAGGCCAACATTCTAATAGCCTTTTAGAATACGTAACTCCCATTAGATAGCGATCAGAAATGGGATTCCTTGTTGATTTGTTGATGAACTTAATGACACTGAGACTAACTCTAGTTCCTCAACTGTAGTTAACTGAAGTTGGACAGAAAATCAAGCTGGAACCTGCTTAGACTATATGGTTAAGCTACTCGGTAAGCTTGCCATAAAGGCGAGGCTGAAGTGTGGCGAGTCGAAGAGACTTAGCAGTTGGCAGGAAAAAAGACAGAAGCGCAAGGAGAGAGCCAACTGTGTAACAGCTCCAACAACCAATTTTTTCTGCAGCACCTGCGGAAGAGTCTGTCACTCTAGAATTGGCCTTTATAGCCACTCCAGGTGCTGCTCCACAAACCACTGACCACCTCCAGGCGCTTACCCATTGTCTCCCAAGACAGGGAGGCCAAAGAAGAAGAAGCTTGCTGAGACATCGCAGCCCTTGGTTTGTCCACTAAGTGCATGGAGAAGGCAGATGAACAAAGGGAGAAAAACAACTTGAAGTTTCCCAATGGCTTAGCGGGTTATTGCACTACCTAATGTTGTGCTAAAGCAAACAAACCACAGGATTGATCCCCTGTTCTGAGACAGCTGACCTCTTAGTTGATGGAGTTGGAGGAGATGCTGTAACTGGCCACAGTGCCACAGTGTAGAGAGAGGGAAAATCTGCCAGGCTTACCTAGTGAACCTTTGAATGTGCAAATACACATCACAAAAGGATAAAATCAGGCACGGCTGTGACACTCTCCACAATTGATTAGCAAGCCAACACTGACTGTCGAGATTCACATATAAACAATGGCCCTTTGGGTAAGGCATTGGTGGCGTGTACCCCAGCATTCCTTCATCCTAGATAGGGACAGGAAAATCAACTGGGTGTCTAAAAGGTGTGGAGGCCCATCATCATACACAGCAATGTGAAGAGCTAGCAAACTCAGACCAACAGCCTCCCAAAGCTGATGGTTCAAAAGTAACCTTGAATAAAGATACAGGTACAGCAGGACAGGAATTAGATTACTGGATTAGTTAAACCAGAGTTCTGGACTAATTATCTAGAGAATGTGTTCAAATTCCATTATCATTTGAATTCAGGTTTTTACAAAGCTGGTAACAGTAAAAGTCAGATTGTTGTAAAAACCCAATTGGTTCATCATTGTGTTTTAGGGAAGGTTATCGATGGTCCTTATCCAATTTGACCTATGTGTGACTCTAGTCCTAGACCAACACTGCCCTCCAAAGTGGCCGAGCGATTCAATTAGTTGCATCCAGGGCAACTAGGGAAGGGACTTTGCCAACTATGCCTATGACCAAGAATGTTGGCTTGGGAGAGGATGCTGACATCAGACCACCTATCCTGCCAACGAATGTGCAGGATTTTGCAGAGATAGCATTTGTGAGATTTCTCCAGTGCCTGAGGTGCCTGCTGTAGATTGTCCAAATCTCCGAAGCAAACAGGAGACCAGGGATCACTGCTGCCAGGTAAACCATGACCTTAGTCCCAGGTTTGAGGTCCTGATCCTCGAATAAACAGTCGGCCGAAGGAAGAGCTGGTACATTAAAGCCGGTGGGGAATTTTGTCATCTATGTCTGCCTTTGTTTAGTGGAGATTCCCAAGCCAACATTCCCAGCATCAAGGTGCTGATCACCAAAAACCAGCTTCGCTGGGTGGGCATTGTCACTCACATGCAATTCCCAGAAGGATAGAGAAAACACCTTTAAGGACGTTCTCAAGGTATCCCTGAAGAAATCCAGCATACCCACCCTGGGCGTCCCTGTCCCTCAACCGCTCAAAGTGGAGTAGGTGCATTCAGGAAGGTGCCAAGCACCACATGAAATCTCGATGGGAGCACACAGAAGCCAAGTAGAGGCAGTGGAAGGAGCGCACAGCCCGCCAAGTGTCGCCTATCCAACTCTTCAAACATGACTCTACCTGGTTCATGGATCAGATTTGTCAGCCATGTTAGAGAGGAAACAAGTCATCCTCGGTGCCGAGGGACTGCCTAAGAAGAAGATAACTAAGAATGAATTACAGAAAAAGAATAAGAAAAAAAGGAAAGAGAAAACTGCAGATGCAGATATAAAACATGCATGGACATGTATTTTGTAAATATTTCTGAAGAGTGTTTGAAATATATTTGCTAATTTAAAACCCATCCTTTCCCTGCCAAAAAGTTTAATTTTGACAACTTGTTTGGTACATTTTGGAGCCTAATATAATTCATTAGTTTTAAATAATTACAACTTAAATACTAAATAAATAAAACTGGTGCAGAAAACACAGTGGATTGGCAGAGTTAAAAAGTTAAAAAAAAAGCTGGGATGAAACAATAGGAAGGATGGCAGATGGGGTTGGTTCAAGTCAGGAATCTTACATGGAATCATTTACAGCTCATAAGGCAACACCACCAAAGAACAAAAGCAAAATACTGCAGATGCTGGAAATCTGAAATAAAAACAGAATTCCACCAAGAACATAGCAGACCAGTTACATAAACTGGTTAAATGCAACCTGTTTTAAGCAATTAAGCAAAAGAAAAACATGCATCAATACATTTAAAGGTCAGTCAACCTCATTCCTGATCGGGAAAGCCTTGAGTTTCTTTGCCTCACCTTGATCACAGTACAAAACAACTTGTATTTATTTAGCCCATTTAACAAAATAAAACATTCCAAGGCACTTCACAGGAGTGTTATAAAGCAAAATTTGATATGAGCTGCATAAGCCATTTTAGGGTAGATGACCAAAAGCTTAATCAGAGGTAGGTTTAAGGAGCACCTTAAAGGAGGAAAGCGGAGGTAGAGAGGTTTAGGGAGGGAATTCCAAAGCTTAGGGCCTTAGCAACTGAAGGCGCAGAACAATTAAAATCATGGATACTCAAGGGGTCAGAATTATAAGTGCTGATATCTCAGAGAGTTGTAGGGCCTGTGGAGATTACAGAAATGGGGAGGGCGAGACTGTGCAGGATTTGAAAACAAGGATGAGAATTGTAAAATTGAGGCGTTGTTTGACTGGAAACAAATATAGGTCATTGAGCACAGGAATGATGGATAAGCAGGACTTGCTGCGAGTTAGGAACGGGCAGCAGAGTTTTAGATGACCTCAAGTTTACAGAGGATAGAATGTGGTAGGCTAGCCAGGAGTGGGTTGGAATAGTCAAGTCTAAAGATAAAGGATGATGGTTTCAGCAGCAGATGAGCTGAGACGGGCTGAAGTCGGGCGATGTTACAGAGCTGGAAATAGGTGGTCTTAGTGATGGCGTGGAGATGTGGCCAGATGCTCATCTTGAGGTCAGATATAATGCCAAGGTTGCGAAGAGTCTGGTTCAGCCTCAGACAGGTGCCAGGGAGAGGGATGGAGACAGTAGCTAGGGAGCAGAGATTGTACTGCAGACCAATAACAATAGCTTCAGTTTTCCCAATATTTAATTGGAGGAAACTTCTGCTCATTCAGTACTGGGTGTGGGGAAACACAACAATTAATTTGCACGCAGCAAAGCTACAAGAACTAAAATAAGATCAATGACCAAATAATCTGCTTTAGTGATTTTAGTTGAGGAATCATTCTTAGCCAGCTGGACTGAGATAAAGGCGGATGCAGGCAATGCTACAGACGTGGAAGAAGGTAGAATTTTTAATGGAGAGCATTTGCTAATGCAAGCTCAGCTCAGGGGCTGAGGATACCAAGGTTACAAACAGTCTGGATCCATAACATCTCTATTTGAAGTCCCTTAGTTTTCCGATACCACCATGCACAAAAAAATCCCACAAGGCACCTTTGTGCAGGGAGTTTGAATGGGGTGACTCTGTGCCAATTTCTAACGACAGACGTGGACAAAGAAGATACTGAAGCTCAGCGTTCATTGTTTACATGAAATATGCTGGTCCAAAAGGGCATAGCCCCCACTCTCCGGCTCTATGTGGCCTTCTTTGGCTTCCTTGTCTCAAGAGACAATGGGTAAGCGCCTGGTGGTGGTCAGTGGTTTGTGAAGCAGTGCCTGGAGTGGCTATAAAGGCCAATTCTAGAGTGACAGACTCTTCCACAGGCACTGCAGATAAAATTGCTTGTCGGGGCTGTTATACTGTTGGCTCTCTCCTTGCGCTTCTGTCTTTTTTCCTGCCAACAGCTAAGTCTCTTCGACTCGCCTGATACAACTGATTACAGTAAATCCTCCTTTACTGTGCGTGAAGCTGATCTGGGAGGAAACAGTTAAAAGTGGCAAATGGCAGTGAAAGATGGAATTTAATTAGAGGGTAGGTGTTAGATGTTTGTTGCATTCACTCATCCAAGCTGCCCTCGATTACAAGGGGAAGCCTTCACTGGTGTAAAGGAAGGATAAATGACAACAGTGGAGTTTCATCTCCCATTTTCAAAATGGATTATGTTCAGATAATCTGCTCATTTTCTGCACCCTGCAGGCTGAGATTAATGTAGTTATTTTGCTATGACACTGTCCCTCCCATTTTCCCGGGGTTTCCCCAGATCTTCCACTGAAGTTACGGCAGGCGATCAGGAGACATCCCCTGTGAAACTTCAACCCCTTTTATATTGAATTGTACAATATAAAAGATGCCACTGCAGAAAATACACAGCAAGTTGACTAGCCTATGAAAAGAGAAGGAGCAGGTTTAGACAGAATCACAGATTCTGACAAAGCATTTCTATGCACAGCATTAGCCTATTTCCTTCTATTTTCAGACTTTGATGCATTTGCGCTGTACTTCAACAACAACCTGCATTTATAGAGCACCTTTAACATAATAAAACATCCCAAGGCGTCTTACAGGAGTGTAATCAGACAAAAATTGTCACTGAGTCAAAGAAGAAGATATTAGGGCAAGTGACCACAAGCTTGGTAAAAAGGTAGGTTTTAAAGAAGAGAGAGGTGAAAAGACAGAGACAAAGACTGAGCTTAGGGCCTAAAGAGATGACCTCCAGTGGTGAGGTGAAAGAAGTGGGCAATGTACAAGAGGTCAGAGCTGGAGGAAGGCTGAGCTCTTGTAGTGCTGGAGGAAGTTACAAAGGTAGAGCAGGAAGAATCCACGGAGGGATTTGAAAACAAGGATGTGAATTTTAAAATCGGGCAGTTGGTGGACCAGTAGTAAATGTAGGTCAGTGAGCACAGGGGTAATGGGTGAATGGGACTTGGTGCGAGGTAGGATACTGGCAACAGAGTTTTGGATGAATACAAGTTTAGGGTGAGTGGAAGATGGGAGGCTGGCCAGAAAAACACTGGAATAGTTCAGGCTGGAGGGAACAAAAGCATGGATGAGAGTTTCAGCAGCAGATGGGCTGAGGCATGGGTGGAAACAATTGATGCTACAGATACAGGGCGGCACAGTGGTGCAGTAGTTAGCACCATAGCCTCACAGCTCCAGCGACCCGGGTTCAATTCTGGGTACTGCCTGTGTGGAGTTTGCAAGTTCTCCCTGTGTCTGCGTGGGTTTTCGCCGGGTACTCCGGTTTCCTCCCACCACCAAAGACTTGCAGGTTAATAGGTAAATTGGCCATTATAAATTGCCCCTAGTATAGGTAGGTGGTAGGGGAATATAGGGACAGGTGGGGATGTGGTAAGAATATGGGATTAGTATAAATGGGTGGTTGATGGTCAGCACAGACTCGGTGGGCCGAAGGGCCTGTTTCAGTGCTGTATCTATAAATAAATAATAAATACCAATATAATGGACATAACATGCTGGAGATATCCAGTATTTTATGTTTATCTTCAGATTTCCAGCATCTATGTGTTTTTCTTTCTGTTTTACCAGCATAAAAGGGCCTTTAACTTCAGATTTCCAGTATCTGCATGTTTTCTTCTGAATTGCAAGGCATCACTATGAGAAATAGGACAGGGTGTGGCTGTTACAGACACTGCTCCACTTTGACACCCAGGTGTGTAATGCAATTAAAAATAAATTCAGGTCCTCGGGACTTACATTGCTGCTGTTTTACAAGTTGTCACTTAAAGACATGTTGATGTATAGCCTCCTGAACAGAGTAAACACCTCATTTGCACGACTAAACTGCAGCCCCTTTGTTAGTCTTCACCTTTCTTCTCCCAAGACTGAAGGTGGATTGTTATAGGGTGAACAGTTCCTCCTGGAATATACATCCTGTCTTGTCAATTACCTGCATTCAGGTGCAAACTGACTGAACATCAGCTCCACAATAAAAGGCTCATATAACAGTTGGGTGAAAAAGGTGAGAACACTTGGGTTAAAAGCGCACCGTCATCCTGGAAGTGGCCCCTCAGATTCATTCAGGACACTGTGCCTACCGCCACAGATTTCTTTTTCATAAGATCAGAAGATAATTATGGATGTGGAAGGCCATGTGGCCCATCATAGCTCCCCCATCCAGAGAGAGAGATGGAAGTTCCCCCATTTATTGTAACATCTAATTTTTTCTTAAATGATTGTTAGGGTTTTTGACTCCTCTATCTGGAAGTGAATACTGCATGCTGATCACTCTGTGTAAAGAATAAGAGCCATAAAGTCATAAACGGCACAGAAGGAGGCCATTCAGCCCATCGAGTCCATGCTGGCTCTCCACAGAGCTATGTAGTCAGTCCCACTCCCCAGCTCAATCCCTGTACCCTGAAAAGTCTATTGCTTTCAAGTGGCCATTCAACTTCCTCTTGAAGTCACTGATCGTCTCCGCTTCCACCACCCTTGAGGGCAGTGAGTTCCAGGTCATTACCACCCGCTGCGTAAAAAAGTGCATCCTCATATTCCCCCTGAATCTTCTGTCTTGATTTGAATCCTAAAGTGACATATTACTAGTTTGAAAATGTGTCCCCTATTTCTATATCAATGGTTTCATTTAAAATAATATTCTGGGTTAAAATTTGTCCTTGCCATTAGAAATCTTATATCCATCGACTAGATCATCACTCAGATGCCCCTGTTCTAGACTGATTGGCCCATGCTTCTATAGTCCTTCCTCATAACTCGGATCCCTGAGAGTAGGGATCAGCTCGTGGTTCTTGCCTCCACTGCCTGCAGTCACACTTAGAGATTGAATTTGCTATTCTCCACCAATGAGATGATAAAGCCCTTCCCAAACTTCTACATCTTTCATTTCAAACAAGACAAACCAGCGAGTAAGAAATAGGCTTTAAATTTCCTCTGGTCCTGCTCTGTACCATAGGTATTTTGGAGCCCAAACACAAGTTGTGTCCCTGACTCAGTCCCAGTCCTCAGTGTTAGGAGGATATTTAAATATTTTGGGCAGGTGTTGCGGTGACCTGTGTGCTTAAGGTCTCTTCGCCTTCTCAGGTAGGCTTTCCTCGCTGCGGAGAGGGTTGTTTGTCTCCTTCCCAGCACCAGACGCATTCACCATTCCTTCTCCCGGCCTTTGCTTGGACCTTGCCGCCTGAGGGTAACTGAGGCAGCGTTTGGGCAGGTTTTGTAGAGGTGGCCTGCCTCACCGCACAGCTTGCAGCACTTACTCTGCTTACAGTCCTTGGTCTGATGGCTTTCCTTCTTGCAGTTCTTGCAGATGACTGTGCTGCAGTTAGCTGGCACGTGACAAGATTTGCCACAGGTGCGACAAACTCTGCCCCGCATAGACCAAGAAGCCTCAACTTCCCCCAATAGCGAAGCTGGAAGGAGGATGGATGATGGCTCCGTTGGCATCAACCTTCAAGGTCACCTTGACCTGCCACTTGCTGGTCCAAATCCCAAATAGGTCCTTGACATCAGTGCTGCTGCCGGCCACCTTGACGTACCTGGCGAGGAAGGTGAGTACATCCAAGACAGGAACATGGGGGTTATAAAGGTGAATTGTAACCACCTGGTCATGTTGCGACGGCAGCGTGAAGAGTGGCTTCACTGTAAGGATCGACAGCGGCGCCTGGTTTCCCTTCTCCTTGAACACCTTCAGGAACTTGATGCCACGTTCTTGAAAGTCACATCGAAATATCCACTGCTGGGGAAGTCCTGCAAGCAGAAGGTGTCCACAGCTTGGAATCCACAGCAATCAATTAGGATTTTCTTAGTGAAGGTAGGGTCAACCAGTGCACATCCTTCCTTACCCTTCACCATCACCTGAAAAGTGTTACATACTCCCTGGCCTGCAGCTCTAGAATTGGTTCCAGCCATTTTACTCAAAACCGACCTGGAACAGGATGAAAGGCCACTGCCAGGTAAGCGATGGGGCATAATGGATATATATTTTTTTATTTCCAAAATATACTTTATTCATAAAAATCTGTAAAAATTACATTGCCAAACAGTTTCCAAACAGCACCAAAAAATACAAACATTGCAAGGTAGATCAGTTTCCTTCAATACTGTCATGAGTTTCTTCCCAACCCTTCCGTTTCACAATTGTCATGTCAATTACAGTTTTACATTTACAGCAATTGAGAATATTAACGATACAGTTCGAGGGGTTTCCCATGGATCCAGCCCCTCAGTCCAGCTTGGTGGGGGAACCAATGGATTTTTTTTTTTTTATTTCCAAAATATACTTTATTCATAAAAATCTGTAAAAATTACATTGCCAAACAGTTTCCAACCAGCACCAAAAAATACAAACATTGCAAGGGAGATCAGTTTCCTTCAATACTGTCATGTGTTTCTTCCCAACCCTTCCGTTTCACAATTGTCATGTCAATTACAGTTTTACATTTACAGCAATTGAGAATATTAACGATACAGTTCGAGGGGTTTCCCATTGATCCAGCCCCTCAGTCCAGCTTGGTGGGGGAACCTTACACTGTGGTCTTTCCCCATTGAGCCTTTGCTGCGGCTGCCCCAAGCTTTAGTGCGTCCCTCAGCACGTAGTCCTGGACCTTGGAATGTGCCAGTCTGCAACATTCGGCGGTGGACAACTCTTTGCGCTGGAAGACCAGCACGTTTCGGGCAGACCAAAGGGCGTCTTTCACCGAATTGATAGTCCTCCAGCAGCAGTTGATGTTTGTCTCGGTGTGCGTCCCTGGGAACAGCCCGTAGAGCACAGACTCCTGTGTTACAGAGCTGCTTGGGATGAACCTTGACAAAAACCACTGCATCTCTTTCCACACCTGCTTTGCAAAGGCACATTCCAGGAGGAGGTGGGCGACCGTCTCTTCCCCACCACAGCCAACGCGGGGGCACTGTGCGGAGGGGGCGAGACTTCGGGTGTGCATGAAGGATCTGACGGGGAGGGCCCTTCTCACCACCAGCCAAGCTACGTCTTGGTGCTTGTTTGAAAGTTCTGGTGATGAGGCATTCCGCCATATGACTTTGACGGTCTGCTCGGGGAACCATCCGACAGGATCCACCGTTTCCTTTTCCCGTAGGGCCTTGAGGACATTCCGTGCAGACCACTGCCTGATGGACCGGTGGTCAAAGGTGTTTTTCCGCAGAAACTGCTCCACGAAGGATAGGTGGTACGGCGCCGCCCAACTGCATGGTGCGTTCCGCGGCAATGTGACCAGGCCCATCCTTCGCAACACCGGGGACAGATAGAACCTCAGCACGTAGTGACACTTGGAGTTTGCGTACTGGGGATCTACACATAGCTTGATGCAGCCGCACACGAAGGTGGTCATCAGGATGAGGGCCACGTTGGGTACATTTTTCCCGCCCATGTCCAGAGATTTGAACATCGTTTCCCTCCGGACCCGGTCCATTTTAGATCCCCAGACGAAGCGGAAAATGGCTCGGGTGACTGCCACGGCGCAGGAGTGGGGTATGGGCCAGACCTGTGCCACGTAGAGCAACAACGTGAGCGCCTCGCACCTGATGACCAGGTTCTTACCCACAATGGAGAGAGATCGCTGCCCCCACATGCCCAACTTTTGTCGTACCTTGGCTACTCGCTCCTCCCATGTTTTGGTGCACGCCCCGGCCCTTCCGAACCATATCCCCAGCACCTTCAGGTAATCTGACCTGACGGTGAAGGGGACAAAGGATCGGTCAGCCCAGTTCCCAAAGAACATGGCCTCGCTCTTGCCGTGGTTAACTTTGGCTCCCGAGGCCAGTTCGAACTGGTCGCAGATGCTCATCAGTCTGCGCACGGACAGCGGATCCGAGCAGAAAACGGCGACGTCATCCATGTACAGGGAGGTTTTGACCTGAGTGCCTCCGCTGCCTGGGATTGTCACCCCTCTTATGCTCGCATCCTTCCTAATAGACTCAGCAAAGGGTTCAATACAGCAAACAAACAAGACCGGGGACAGAGGACAGCCCTGTCTGACTCCAGATTTGATCGGGAAACTTTCAGATTCCCACCCGTTGATTGACACTGCGCTACTGATGTTTGTGTAGAGCAGTTGGATCCAATTGCAGATTCCCTCCCCAAACCCCATTTTGGAAAGCACGTCCATCATGTAGGTGTGCGATATCCTGTCAAAAGCCTTCTCCTGGTCCAGTCTGATGAGGCAGGTGTCCACCCTCCTGTCCCGTACGTAGGCGATCGTATCCCTGAGTAGCGCAAGACTATCAGAGATCTTCCTGCCGGGTACAGTACAGGTCTGATCGGGGTGAATCACCAACTCCAGAGCAGACTTGACTCGACTGGCTATGACTTTGGACATATGGACCAATGGATTTTTTTTTTTTTAATTTCCAAAATATACTTTATTCATAAAAATCTGTAAAAATTACATTGCCAAACAGTTTCCAAACAGCACCAAAAAATACAAACATTGCAAGGGAGATCAGTTTCCTTCAATACTGTCATGAGTTTCTTCCCAACCCTTCCGTTTCACAATTGTCATGTCAATTACAGTTTTACATTTACAGCAATTGAGAATATTAACGAAACAGTTCGAGGGGTTTCCCATGGATCCAGCCCCTCAGTCCAGCTTGGTGGGGGAACCTTACACTGTGGTCTTTCCCCATTGACCCTTTATATGGACCAATGGATATTCTACTGGGTAATCACTCAATAAAAAGAAAGACTTGTATTTCTTTAGTGTCTTTCATGAACACAGGTCATCCCAACACACTTTATAGTCACTGTGGTAGGAAATGCAGCTGCTAATTTTCAGACAGCAAGCTCCCACAAACAACATTGTGAAAATGACCAGGTAATCTACTACTTCTACTACTACTAAGCCATGACTCACACTTTAATGATAGCTCCTTCAGTTGGAAGGATGGAGGTAGAATGGCACAGGGAGAGAACAGACAGAGGAAGGAAGCAGGGGTCGAGATCAAGGATTAAAAGGGTTCACTGGTGGGAGGCGATCAAGGGGAACATCAAGAGGTTCTTTTTCCTCAAAGTTGTTCAGAGGGTGAGAGAGAGACAGAGGGAAATGTCCCAACTCCAGAAAAGAATGCAAAATCTGCTTCGGCTGCAGTCGGTGGGTGTCGAGGTCAAGGAGGATCTCCAAGACATGAAGAGACAGCAGGCCACGCTCTTTGCCACGGAGGCCTCCAAGATCATCTTCTGGTCCAGAGTCCACTCTGTTGAGCAGGATGAGACGTGTTCACGTTACTTCTTCCAAAAGGTAGAGAGAGAG
This sequence comes from Heterodontus francisci, assembly GCF_036365525.1. Taxonomy (NCBI): domain Eukaryota; kingdom Metazoa; phylum Chordata; class Chondrichthyes; order Heterodontiformes; family Heterodontidae; genus Heterodontus; species Heterodontus francisci. Next base: position 47,844,552 of record NC_090375.1, read on the forward strand.
AGAGCTCTGTGATCAGCAGCCTGAAGGACGAGGATGGCTTGGTAACGTCTTCGCAGTCCGACATACTAAGGCTCAGCAAACCCTTTTATGCTGGGCTGTACGAAGTGAAGCCCACGGTCAGCACGGATTCCCAGTCCTTCCTGTCATCTATCACGGGAGAGACTGGACAAACCATTAACTCTGGATGAGCCGACAAACGCCGTCAGGTACTTCGAGGCGAGTAAAACTCCCGGAAGTGACGGCTTACAGGTTGAGTTGTATTCTATTCTGTGGGACTGGGCGGGCCAGACCTGCAAGAAGCATACAAGAGTATGCTCCTGGCCGGCAGCATGTCAAAATCCATCATCGCCCTCATCAACAACCAGAAGGGGGAGAGGATGGAAATCAGAAATTGGCGGCCCATCTCACTGCTTAACGTTAACTACAAAATTCTGTCCAAAGTCATAGCCAGTCGAGTCAAGTCTGTTCTGGAGTTGGTGATTCGCCCTGATCAGACCTGTACTGTACCCGGCAAGAAGATCTCTGATTGCCTCGTGCTACTCAGGGATACGATCGCCTATGTACAGGACAGGAGGGTGGATACCTGCCTCATCAGCCTGGACCAGGAGAAGGCTTTTGACAGGATATCACACACCTACATGATGGACATGCTCTCCAAAATGGGGTTTGGGGAGGGAATCTGCAATTGGATCAAACTCCGCTATGCTAATGGCACAGTGGCGCAGTGGTTAGCACCGCAGCCTCACAGCTCCAGGGACCCGGGTTCGATTCCGGGTACTGCCTGTGTGGAGTTTGCAACTTCTCCCTGTGTCTGCGTGGGTTTTCTCCGGGTGCTCCGGTTTCCTCCCACAAGCCAAAAGACTTGCAGGTTGATAGGTAAATTGGCCATTATAAATTGTCACTAGTATAGGTAGGTGGTAGGGAATGTAGGGACAGGTGGGGATGTTTGGTAGGAATATGGGATTAGTGTAGGATTAGTATAAATGGGTTCACAAACCACTGACCACCTCCAGGCGCGTATCCATTGTCTCTCGAGATAAGGAGGCCCAAAAGAAAAGAAAGAAGTATAAATGGGTGGTTGATGTTCGGCACAGACTCGGTGGGCCGAAGGGCCTGTTTCAGTGCTGTATCTCTAATCTAATCTGGTTAGCACTGCAGCCTCACAGCTCCAGGGACCCGGGTTCAATTCTGGGTACTGCCTGTGTGGAATTTGCAAGTTCTTCCTATGACCATGTGGGTTTTCGCTGGGTGCTCTGGTTTCCTCCCACAGCCAAAGACTTGCAGATGATAGGTAAATTGGCTGCTGTAAATTGCCCCTAATGTAGGTAGGTGGTAGGGAAAATGGGATTACTGTAGGGTTAGTATAAATGGGTGGTTGTTGGTTGGCACAGACTTGGTGGGCCAAAGAGCCTGTTTCAGTGCTGTATCTGTTGCGAAAGATGGGTCTGGTCACATTGCCGTGGAATGCTCCATCCGGTTGGGCCGTGCCGTACTACCTATCCTTTGTGGAAAAGGAGATGGTGGGAAAAGGAGATGGTGGATCCGGTCGGATTGTTCCCTGAGCAGACTGCCAAAGTCAATTGGCAGAATGCCTCATCACCAGAACCTTCAAACAAGCATCAAGACGTAGCTTGGCTGGTAATGAGGAGGGCCCTTCCTGTCAGATCCTTCCGGTATGCCTGAAGTTTTGCCACCTCCACATGCTGCCCTCGAGGTGGCTGCAGTGGGGAAGAGACAGTTGCCCACCTCCTTCTGGAATGTGTCTTTGCCAAGCAGTGGTTATTGTCGCGGTTCATCCCAAGCAGCTCTGTAACACAGGAGTCTGTGCTCTACGGCTGTTCCCAAGGATGCACACCAAGATAAACATCAACTGCTGCTGGAGGACCATCAATTCGGTGAAAGATGCTCTTTGGTCTGCCCGAAACTTGCTGGCCTTCCAGCGCAAAGAGATGTCCACGAACCGAGTGTTGCAGACTGGCACATTCCAAGGTCCAACACTACGTGCCAAGGGACACACTAAAGCTTGGGGCAGTTGCTGCAAAGGCTCAATGGGGAAAGACCACTGTGTAAGGTCCTCCCACCAAAATGAAATGAGGGGCAGGGCCCATGGGAAACACCTTGGGCTGCATACACCAAATATGGGTTTGCTGTAAAATGTACATGGCATGTAAAATGGAAGGAAGGGTTGTGAGGTAACTCACTCCTGTATCGAAGAAAACTGATTTCCTTTGCAGTTTTTGCAATGTCAACTTGGTGCTGTTTTGAACTGTTTTTTAATGCATTTTCTTTTACAGATTTTTATGAATAAAGTATATTTTTGGGAAAAAAACATTATGCCCTGTGGCTGATCCCACCTTTGCATCTGCTGCCCTTGCTTCCCCAAAAAGACACAATTCCTGTGACGTTATGGTGGAGTGGGGGTGGGTAGGGAGTGTGCAAGCCACCGGGAAATTGGCTGAGTCCCCCTCCAGAGAGCCCCGGAGCTTCAGTCTCTGAATACTGGGTTGATGCCCAGCAGGATACTCGTGTCTGATGGGAGTAGAATGGTGACACTCACCCAACTCTCCCACACCCTCCCATTGCATCTAATCAGTCGCCCTGTGGTCAGGTTAATGTGCTCACTGACAGCAATACCTTGGTTTTAAAATTATCATCCTTGTTTTCAAGCCCCTCCATGCCAACTCCCCATCCGTATAACCTCATCCAGCCCTAAATTCCTTTGAGATCTGTGCAATCCTCCAAATCTGGCCTCTTGAGCATCCCTGGTTTTAATCACTCCACTATTGGTGGACGTGCCTTCAGCTGCCATGGCCCTAAGCTCTGGAATTCCCTCCCTAAACCTCTTTTTCTCTTTTAAAATGCCCGTTAAAACCTACCTTTTGACAAACTTTCAGTCATCTGTCATATTTCCTGTGTGGCTTGTTGTCAACGTTTGCTTGATAACATTTCTGTGATATGCCTGGGGGCATTTTACTATGTTAAAGGCGGTATATAAATGTAAGTTGTTGTTCATGTAAAAGAGGGTCTTTCATTACAGAAATGTAGAGCAGGAGTAGAACATTCAGTCCCTCAAGCCTGTTCTATCATTCAATTAGATCATGGCTGCTCTCTATCTTAACCACCTACCCACCTTGGATCCATAACAACAACAACTTGTATTTATATAGTGCCTTTAACATAATAAAAGATCCCAAAGTGCTTCACGGAGGCATGCTACAACAAAATATGACACCGTGCCACTTAAGGAAATCTTAGGTCAGATGAGCAAAAACTTGATCAAAGAGGTAAGTTTTAAGGAGTATCTTAAAGGAGGAAAGCGAGGTAAAGAGGCAGAGACGTGTAGGGAGAGTATTCCAGAGCTTAGGGCCTAGGCACGGCCACCAATGGTGGAGCGATTAAAATTGGGGATGCTCAAGAGGCCAGGATTAGAGGAGCGCAGATACCTTGAAGGGTTTGGGGCTAGAGGAGATTTCAGAGGGGCCAGGCCATGGAGGAATTTGAAAACAAGGATGAGAATTTTAAAATCAAGGCGTTGTTAACCAAGAGCCTGTATGGGTCAGCAAGCACGGGGTGAACGGCATTTGCTGCGAGTTAGGACACGAGCAGCAGGTGCTGGATGTCATGGCAATGGTCGCCTCGTGTTTTTATACATGGAAGAGGAAAGACTGTGTGTTGCTATGCCCTGGAGATGTGAAGATTTTCACGAGCAAAGCCAATGTCAAAAATTCAGGAAACATTCCCTGTCCAGCTTTTGATATCAGCAAAAGGGACCCAACCCTTTTCAGTAACCCAGCCCCCACAGCCCAGTATTTTCATCTTAACAGACAGTAAGTAAAATCCAAATTGACCCTTGATAAGGGAAAGTTTAGAAGTTGCCTCATCAGACTGGCTCCATCCTGTCCCAGTCTCTCCTAACAAACACTACATTTGCAAATGCGCATGCTGGAATCCTCTACTGATTGCAGTGTGAAGTTCAAAGCAAATGGAGACAAGCGTGGGCTGGGCTTTGAGAAGTACAAGCAGGCCAGTGTTATGACTGCCTTAAGGAGAAATGCAATATGCTGATCACCTTTTCCACCTCCTTTTAGACAAGGAGTGCATTGAAAAGTTCCCTGCTGATATCAAATTACTAGAACATTCTGGTCACAGTCAGATGAAAGCACAATGGATTGGGTCTGCTTGTGCTTTTTTCATAGATAATGTAAGGTGCCCTGTCAAGTGATTAACTACTTATTGTAAAGCTCATTGTTAATGTCTGTCTCCCAATACAGAGCCATTTTATCTTTCCCTTAAGTGCAAAACAATAGGACCCATTTCTGACTACAAGTATTTAACAGTAGGTGGGCTACTGCTGTGGAGTAGACCATTGTATTTCAAAATGTAAAACAGCAGGAATTTGTGTCTGATACACTGATGAATAAGCAATAAAGAAGGTGGAGAATATCCCATCAAACTGGCTCCGACAGAATGAGAACAGACCATCAAGTAAAAGGAAGGCCCTCTTCCTCCACCCCTCCTCCTCCATTTTCTGGCAGTCAACTCACAGCTAAAGTGGCTACAGAACTCCAGTACTTCATTTACAAAACCATTTTCAGGTGTGAGCCTCACACAGTGAGCATCTGCAGGCAGCTTCACTGCTGGATTGATCACAGCCAGGCCCCACTCTGTCCTGCCATTCACACACAAGCACCTTCCAGCAGCATCATTGGACAGAGCGATGGGGAGACATTTTGATCAGAAATAAAAATAGGAAGTGTTGGAAACATGCAATATATCAGCCAGCATCTCTAAGGAGAAGAGACAAGTTGTGACATTTCATTTTTTATTAATTTAGTCATATGTGGATGTCACTGGCAAGGCCATACCTAACAACTGTGTACTTGCTAGGCCATTTCAGAAGGCAGTTAAGAGTCAACCACATTGCTGTGGGTCTGGAGTCACATGTAGACCAGGTTGGGTAAGGACATCAGTGAACCAGATGGGTTTTTACAACAATCTGGTAGTTTCATGGTCACCAATACCAATGCTAGATTTTTTTGCCAGATTTATTAAATTAACTGAATGTATATTCTCTATCATAGTGCAATTTGAACTCCTGTCTTGGCAGATTAAGCCAGACCTCTGGATTAGTAGTCCAGTGACATAACCACTATGTTATCGTTCCCTATAATGAGCTGAAATGTTAGGATCGGTGTTTTTTCTGTGTAGATGCTGACTGAAGCACTTTGGGATATTTTACTGCATTAACTATAAATATGCTTTCTGTTTTTATTTCAGGCTTTGCCTTTTCCTTTTATTGATTTGGACCAAGGTGCGCATTGATGTTCCCCGATCCAATTCCCTCACTGTCTAATGCGCTTATATAATTCAGTACTAATTTTGGGAGAACAACAAGGCGTTTGATAAGGTTCCCCATGGTAGGCTCATTCAGAAAGTAAGGAGGCATGGGATTCAGGGAAAGGTGGCTGTCTGGATACAAAATTGGCTGGCCCATAGAAGTCAGAGGGTGGTAGTAGATGGAAAGTATTCAGCATGGAGCTCGGTGATCAGTGGTGTTCCACAAGGATCTGGTCTGGGACCTCTGCTCTTTGTGATTTTTATAAATGACTTGGATGAGGATGTGGAAGGCTGGGTTAGCAAGTTTACCGATGACACGAAGGTTGCTGGAGTTGTGGATAGTGTGGAAGGCTGTTGTAGATTGCAACGGGACATTGACAGGATGCAGAGCTGGGCTGAGAAGTGGCAGATGGAGTTCAACCTGGAAAAGTGTGAAGTGATTCATTTTGGAAGGTCGAATTTGAATGCAGAATACAGGCTTAAAGACAGGATTCTTGGTAGTGTGGAGGAGCAGAGGGATCTTGGGGTCCATGTCCATAGATCGCTCAAAGTTGCCACCCAAGTTGATAGGGTTGTTAAGAAGGCGTATGGTGTGTTGGCTTTCATTAACAGGGGGATTGAGTTTAAGAGCCGTGAGGTTATGCTGCAGCTCTATAAGGCCCTGGTTCGACCACACTTGGAATATTGTGTTCAGTTCTGGTCGCCTCATTAGAGGAAGGATGTGGAAGCTTTAGAGAGGGTGCAGAGGAGATTTACCAGGATGCTGCTGGGACTGGAGGGCATGTCCTATGAAGAAAGATTGAGGGAGCTAGGGCTTTTCTCGTTGGAGCGTAGAAGGATGAGAGGTGACTTGATAGAGGGGTACAAGATGATGAGAGGCATAGATAGAGTGGATAGTCAAAGACTTTCTCCCAGGGTGGAAAGGGCTATCACCAGGGGGCATAATTTTAAGGTGATTGGAGGAAGATTTCGGGGAGATGTCAGAGGTAGGTTCTTTACACAGAGAGTGGTGGGTGCGTGGAATGCGCTGCCAGCGGTGGTAGTAGAAGCAGATACATTAGGGGCATTTAAGCGACTCTTGGATAGGTACATGGATGATAGTGGAATGAAGGGTAGGTAGTTAGTTTAATATTAGAGTAGGTTAAATGTTCGGCACAACATCGTGGGCCGAAGGGCCTGTACTGTGCTGTACTGTTCTATGTTCTATGTTCTAACACCAGCAAGCCCACAATGCAGTGCATCTCTGATGCTGCAAATTGGGGGCTTCAGGTTCCTCAACACAGTTTATGACAAAACAGTCGGTCATTGGCTGCAGTTTTATAATGGAAAAGGATCTTCAAACTCATACATGACAAATGAGCGAGGAGCAGTCCCACCTTCAGCAGTGAAGAAAATATAATAACACTGGTCGAAGAATACCAACACCTATGCATTACAAACATTCACAGTTTCAGGATAGGAATGGCCCACAATGGGTTGGAGAGGGTCGCACTACCTGCCTGCCCCTCTTTCGGGATGTTGTCCATGCCTGGGTGGCCCTGGAGAGGAAGCACACACATTTGGGGCCTTCTGCAATTGGTGGATACTGCCAGCAATAGAATGTCGTAAACACAAGTAGCAATATTATGGCTTGGATTTATAAGTCTCTCTTTTGTTTAAATTACATTATCCATATGAATTCTTATATTAATCATGCCTCAATTTGTTTTCCTGTTGATGTCAATCTTATAAGTCACTTAAATAAAGGCATGTAATAACAAGGAAATGGCCCCGTGCAGTTAGTGAAAAGCCATTGAGGACTGCTTTCCATCAGGACGACACCTTCAGCGCCTCAATCTAATTCCTCTCGAGTGAGTATTTCAGTTGGCTTTGCTGGCTTGGGAGCTTTGCTCCCCGGAGAGCTTTCCAGTTAGAACAGAGGTCTGTTCCAGTTACTGTGCTGCTAAAGCTGTAAAACTAGACTGCCTGGGTCCTGTCATGCTTACCTGATCAATTGCTGAGAAACTGCACTCCAGTAATGCCCCTGGCCGGATTTGGCTGATCCCCACCGGGATGGTGACAGTGTCACTCCAAATAACTGTGGTGTTCCCATGTTTGAGTGAGGAGAACCCATCAGCATTCCATCTCCTGATTGCCATCCAGTGACTTCTGCTGCGGTGCACAAAGCTGGCCACTAGGTGAGGACAATACCGCACTCTCCTATGAAGTGTCCCATGGGGCAAATAGCATAATATCATTCATTGTCAAGGTTCACACATAAATAATGCCCACAGAAGGTGACCGTCATCCATGGAAGAAATAAATGCCCTCAGTGGAGAAGGGGGGTAACATAATTCAGTGCCTCAACATGTGGATACTTTAGTTATGAAAAGGCCTCAATGAATTTTTAACAACAGAAAAGGGACATCAGCTGTGATCCCGGCCCATGATAAATGTTGGCTTCGTTAATCCTATGAGATCAAAATTTACTTAAAATGCCTGGTGAGTTTAGTTTTATTTCAGATTTCTCGCTGCTCCAGTCTAGGGAGTAACCTGTGCGCCGCTCTCCCACTTTTACGGTTAGAACCTGGACATCTGGTTTCTGCTGTAGAATACAGAAACTCTGTTTAATAGAACATCTCCTACATTTCCTGAGACTAACCCCTATAACCTGAGCACATTAATCGATCCACATATTTGTGAGTTATGATTAACATTGTTTCCTTAATGTTAGAGTGTTCATATGATCCATTTTATCTGACAGAGGAAGACAGGGACGTCTCCCACTAATGTAATGCTTGTAAGTCTACATCTGGCTGAGAATACCAACTCATCTCGAAGAGACAGGCAATACCCACACGTCTCACACTGACGGGCAATACCCACACGTCTCACACTGACGGGCAATACCCACATGTCTCAAACTGTCAGGCAGTACCCACACGTCTCACACTGATGGGCATTACCCACACATCTCACACTGACAGGTACTGACACACTGATGTAATTCTGCATTTCTCCTACTCTTGGGAATACCCACTTATCACCCAGTCATTGAGCCACCTATTTCCTGCTGAAAGGGGGAGACTCACTTATCAACCATCACTGCCCGAGTATAATACAATCCTTTAACAAGCCTTCCCTGCAGCACTCCTGCTGTTGAGATTTACCACAGTGTTCAAGCCAAACAAAAGTAAGTCAGGGTTAATCCAAACTCTTAGCAATTGCTTGTGATTGGTTTTTAAGGGGTCCTCTAATCATGAGATTCACTCTCTAATCCCATCAAAAGATTCTAATATCACATTGCTGAATTGTCTCAGTGTCCTGGCCCAACATGCGCCCGTCAACCAAAAGCACTAAAACAAAACAGATCAGCTGGTCATTCATGTTAAGTGCAACTTTGCTGGTCCTGTATGCTTGCTGCATTTACCAATATAACAACAATCAACAATTTGTATTCCTATAGGGTCTTTGACATAGAAAAGATTCTAAGGTACTTTTCAGAGGGAAAAACAGATGCCAAGTAATGGTGGAAGAGTATGGGGAGATGACTAAAAGCATTGATTAAAAAAGTTTTAGGGAGGAAGGTTAGAGAGTGGGATCAGTATGTCTGAAAGTTCCGACACCAATTGTACATCAATGGGTGATCTGTTGGCAATGCCTATCAGCGGACTTCAAATGACAGGACAGGGGGGCAGCAAATCGCTGCTTGGGGTCATCAGATCATAGGTCAGGGGTCTTTAGATTGCAGATCAGTAGGGAGATCGTGAAAAGCTTCAGGTGGCAGGGGTTTCAGAGTGTGGATCAGGGGTCTTCTGATTGTGGGTCGGGGCATCAGATCGCAGTTCTGGCAGCTTCAGATAGGGATTGGAGGCATCAGAATGTGGTTTGTTCCAGGGTCTCTGGATCGGGCAGTCTTCAGACTGCGAGTTGGGAGGTCTTCAGATCATGGCTGGGGGTGCTTTGGATCGCATGAATGAGGGTCTTCCAATTGTGGCCATTTGATTGTGGGTCTGAAGGCCTTCAGATCGGGGGGGGAAGGAGACTGCTCACGGGGATGGAAGCAGGTTAGCTTGTGGGGAGTTGCTGACAGAAAATACCCCTGTTTTTCTTAAAAGAGTTGCATTTATATAGCGCTTTTCACGACTACCGGATATCTCAAAGTGTTTTACAACCAATGAAGTACTTTTGAAATGTAGCCACTGTAATGTTGGCCCTGCTCAATCCAGCCATTCTTGCCTCCCTTCAGATGTCGGGTTTCCTAAACCCGAGAAACTCAGCCCGCAGCTGTTAAATTTAAGAATCTGTTAAAATTGAGGTTCACAGCCTCATTAGTATAGTTAAATGGCTTATTCACCTCTGGAGAGCAGATTAGTTGCCTGCGTTCCCAACCAGCCTCCCCCCAAAGAACACAGGTTTGGATGTAGCTACAGTACTTTATATTCTCCTGAGAGGGAAGATGGGGTCTCACTTTCCTCCTAAAAAAGGCAATTCTGACTGTACTGCACTAAAGTGTCAGCCTAAATGATGTGTTCCAGCCTCTGAAGTGGAGTTTGAACCCACAACATTCGGACTCAGAGGCAGAATTGCTACTACTGAACAAAGGCTGATACTGTAGGGATCATATTTAATGTTGCCCTCAACTTTTCTCCATTGTGTGTGGCCTGTTTGTAGCACTCACTGCATGTTACGTTCCAGATTGCTGTGCAGCTTAGAGGGAACATTGATATCATGATCTCATGTTTGCAGCTCAAAGAGATGGGACTATAACTAAGAGCTTCTGCCCCCATATCCTCTCCATTACAAGGACCATCTACTTCTACACCCATAATATCACCCCTCTCTACTCCTGCCTCAACCCATCTTCTCCTGAAACTCTCATCCATGCTTTTGTTTCCTCCAGACTCGGCTATTCCAATGCTTTCCTGGCTGGCCTCCCATGCCGAAACTTGAAACTCATCTAAAACTCTGCTGCCCTTATCCTAATGACACCAAGTCTCATTCATCCATGCCACTTGACTTCCAGCCAGCACCTCAATTTTTAAATTCTTAATCTCATATTTAAATCTTTTCATGCCCTCACGACTCTCTATTTTTGTAACCTTCTCCAGCCCAACTACGCTTCCAGAACTCCAACAGATTGTGCAACCATCTGACCCATTGCCCCACCACTGGCTCAATCATCTAAGGCCTAAGCTCTAGAATTGCATCCTTAAATTCTCCCCCTCCCATCCCCCTTAAGACCTCCCTTAATACCTACATTCACTGCATCACAACAGTGACTACACTTCAAAAAGTACTTCATTGGCTGTCTGGTGGTCATGAAAGGTGCTATATAAATGCAAGTCTTTCTTTTGATCTCTTTGACCAAGTTTTAGTCAACCCTTCCTGGCTCAGTGTCCATTTTTGCCTGATTACAGATCAGTGACGTGCCTAGGGACAATTTCTATATTAAAGGCATTATACAACACAGAGTTATGGCAGCATGGTGATTAGGTTACTGGAGTAGTAATCCAGAGGCCGGGAGTAATTTTCTGGAAGAATGTGCTCAAATCCCACCATGGTATCTGGGGAATTTTAAGTTCAGTTAATTAAATAAATCTGGAATAAAAAGCTAGTATTAGTAATAGGGACCATGAACCTACCGGATCACTGTAAAAATAAACATCTGGTTTTCCTTATCATTTCCCTGAGTCCTGCTGGAAACAATGTGTGTGGACAACATTCCGGGGTTGGGCTGGGTTCAAACATGATGCCTGCCAAAGTTCAAGTCTGGGCTCACATATATGACATGAATACTCAGGATGCTGCTGCTCCTTGGCAATGAGCCACATCTTCAGGAGAAAAAAAGTTTTGCTATATTCCTGCTTTGTTGTTTAATATAATGAAACACTAACCCAGACTTCCCAGTTGGATAAGATCTTCCTAAGCTCCTGGCTGTTTGAATTCTCCCTCACTAGTGGAAAGGTTCTTATCTATCTAATCCTTCCACATTAAATTAAACAAATCTTTCCATGCAGTTAAATTGAAATGGAACTGCTGCTGGGAGAACGGAGTCGGTGCCCAAGACTCAATTAACATGTCTGAGGACTGGCCATCCTGTTGAGTGTTTTGTTTTCCTCTGACTCCCTGTGAACAATGGGACCAACCTACTGAGTGTAAACATAGATAGGGTCAGCTTCTGATATTCAGGCATTCTTACATTGAGGTTATGATGTTGGTGCACATCTTTGTGTTGGGAGGAAATCACCTGTTAAACTTTGTGGAGTAACATCCTAAATGCCTTTGTGGCAATTTTAGTGTATCCAACACTATAAATTTTTCACTCGAGGATTATAACTTGACTCGAGATACTGAACAGTGGAAATTAATTTGCTACACAGCAACTAAAGAAATCTTTACTCCAATGTTCATCCACCTGATACTCTAAAAATAAAAGACAGTGACAGCTATATTGGCCCTGGTGGTTAATCAGAATAAACAGAGGGTTAGATTATGAGGGCAAGTTGCATAAACTTTGCTTGCATTCCCTTGAGTATAGAAGATTGTAAGCTGATCGAGGGGTTTAAAATGTTGAAAGGATTGGATGGGGTAGATAGGGAGAAACTTTTCCCAGATGGGACATAATCTTAAATTTAGGAGGGAAATTGAGAAGCACTTTTTCACAGAAATGGTAGCCACCTGGAATCCTGTCTCACAAAAGGCTGTGGATGCTGAGATAATTGGATCTTTCAAGACTCAAAGACACATTTTTGTTAAGTAAGGGTATTGAGGGATATGGAGCAAAGGCAGGAAAATGAGGTTGAGGTGCTGATCAGTCGTGATCTAATTCACTGGTGAGAGGTCTGAGGGTCTGAATGGCTTACTCCTGTTCCTAATGCTACTATATTAGTCTAGGGCTTGGAGAGCATCAGAGACCTGGCGTTTACAATGTCTTTGGATTAGACAGCACCTCTGCTGGATCTCTAAATGTGTGGAGCCACTGCATTATGCTCTAAGGTTATTTCTGATTAAGACAGAAGCAGGGACTAACTTTGTCAGTCTTAGGCCCACTCTGCATTTTCCCAGCCTGCCTGCATTCGTTTATGTGCTATTAGAAGGAATTACTATATTTGTTTGGGACAAACTGCAGCATATCATGTCATTAAGGCACTACCTTTATGCAGGAAAATAGATATAGTCTCATGAATTAGCTGTATATAATCTCAGAGGGAGCAGAGCTTTAGAACAATTGAAAATCAGTGAGCAGCACACAGGTTATTTGATAAACTAAGTACACTTTGACCCTGACTATTACCTAGATTTGATTTCAGCCCTACTTGCACCTGTGACAGACATGAACCATTAACACTTCATCAGGTTAAATGGCTTACTAAATTTCAATAGACAAAATCTATAATGGCACTGCTGGATACTTTTCCATGTTTTACGCTGGGGGACAGAAAGGATAGTGGAGCTGAGACCACAACCAGATCAGCAAGATTTTATCGAATGGCTGAGCAGACTGGAAGGGCCGAATGGCCTTCTCCTGCTCCTAGGTCTTATGTTCCTACTGTGCATAGTGTGCTATTATTGTTCCTAATGTGCCATTATCGTGCTTACTAAAATAACAAAGACTGCCCGCCCTGAGTCATTCAGTTCCAGGACTGCAAAACTGTTGGGAGCTCCCCATTCTTCCCACAATTTATCATAGTCTAGGAGCAACTCTCAAGTCTCAATGAATGTACGCAGTGAATAGCTGAGCCACACAGACCAGGATAATCCCATATTTTATCTCCAGTCCCTATTGAGTTCGCATCTCCCCTTGACTGCTAGCAGGATGCTGTAAGTGGTCTAATCATCCCAGAGTTTGGGATGTGGGTAAGACAAGGGTAAGGAAAGAAAATTAGCTCGGGCTCTTTGTCCTTACAGTCAGGGCATAGGATGAGGACAGAGTCAGGTTCAGTTATGTTTCCTCACTACAGTTCAATATCACACAAAGCTTACAATAGGTTACTTTTGAAAATTACTGGTCAAATATCAGTGTCGGTGGACCAAGGGTTAGAATCAGACAAGAGTGTAGATTCACTAACGCTACCACCCAAGACAAATTTCAGCCTCAGTTTCTTAAAGGAGGGAAGGAATAAGTCGCAGTAACAGCAGGAAAAGGTAAGAGACATTGATAAAAGAATAGTCTGATCAACACTCAATAGAATATTTTGAATTAATGTGGATGCAACATGGAATAAAACATTTTTATTTCAATACAGTAAAAAATATAGACAAGGACAATATAGGCATATAACCTTGCAAATAAGCTTCAGTAAAACATCACATCTAATGCTTGCCATAACTCCTCATAAAAAAGAGCTTTCAATCTTTGTTTATGCAATGACCCAATTATTAGAAGGGGCTAGAGATCAGTGTTATAGGCAAGATAGCAGGTTTAGTGAGGTAGCCAATATTCAGGCAGCATGCGTGCAATTGGAGATGGATTAACTTGGATACTAACCTTCAACAAGACGTGGGACAAGAGGCAAACAATAGATGATATTCCAACACTAGAAAATGATTAATGTAGCTAGTTCAACTGGTGCTGGACTCTTGGGTTCAATTATTTTGTTCACTGATCTCAGTCCGTGTTAGTGGGAGAGGGATAAGGAAAGAGGCAGCACAGTGGTTAGCACTGCAGCCTCACAGCTCCAGCAACCCAGGTTCAATTCTGGGTATTGCCTGTGTGGAGTTTGCAAGTTCTCCCTGTGTCTCTGTGGGTTTCCTCCCACATGCCAAAGACTTGCAGGTTTATAGGTAAATTGGCCATTAGCAATTGCCCCTAGTATAGGTAGGTGGTAGGGAAATATAGGGACAGGTGGGGATGTGGTAGGAATACGGAATTAGTGTAGGATTAGTATAAATGGGTGGTTGATGGTCAGCACAGACTTGGTGGGCCGAAGGGCCTGTTTCAGTGCTGTATCTCTAAACTAAAACTAAAACTATTACTGGAGCTCCCACAGAGATCCTGGGACTGCTTGGTTCTTGTCCCCAAACACAGCTTGGAATCTCTCACCATACAATAGCATCTGTAAAAACAGTCAATTCCTCAAAGAAGTGAGAGGAGGTTGGAAGGGGCAGATCGATGAAGGGATGGTCCACACTTTGGTTGATCAAATTGTAGTCTTAATGCAATTTCCTTTCATTCAAGCTATTTATTTTTATTAGCACTCAAATGGAAGCTATCTAGTAAAAATCACCTAAAGAAGGAACCCCTAGATTAAAAAGGGATATTATAATCAGCCTAAACACAATGGTCATTAGCATATACTTATTCAGAGTTATTGGGAACATGCAATTGCTTATGAGCAACAATTACCTCAACCAGTCTGCATACTTTACAGCAAAAGTAACAGGATAACAATCTAAACCATTACCCTAGGGATCATTTCCTTTCCTATTCTTAGCCCATATCCACTGAGGCCAATTGTAATACCCTGTTGCCATTATTTTGTCTCATTTGGTAGCCTTTGGGTCAGAAGGTTGTGGTTTCAATCCCCACATCAGTACTTGAGGTAACCTTGGAGCCAGACACACTAGTGTAGTACTGAAGGATGCTGCATTAATCTCCCATCAAGAGGATGTTAAATGTCTTATAGTACTATTTGAAGCATACCACAGTCCCACCGCTGAGTCAGTCAGTCCACTGCTGGTGCAGAATCACTCCTGTATTTATGAACAGAACAGTCATTGCATTTCAGAAGGAATTCACCGTAGAAAGTACTTTTGAGATGTTTCAAGGATGGTAATGCCTCTGATTGTTTTCCTAGAGTTGCTCATAGCAGTGTTCTGATGATTAATCTTTAATCCTGGAAACTCCAGAATAATCCTCGATCATTGGCCACCCTAGGAGTGAAGCATTCTGTTCTGTGCACCACACTTCTCAGGAAGATGACATTGGCCTTGGAATAGATTCACCACAATGATACCAGGCCTTAAAGGATTAAATTATGAGAACAGTTTCATAAACTGGGTTTGTATTAGATGGTTGACGGGTGATCAGATAGGGAAATTATTGCCACTGGTGGGAAATGCCAAACAAGGGGGAAAAATAATCTTAAAATTAGAGCTTGGCCATTCAGGAATGAAATTTGGAAGCATTTTTTCACCACTCCAAAGCTAAAGGAAATATTGAACTCTTTCAAAAGGCTGTGGATGCTGGGCCAATTGGAATTTTCATATCAACAAACAACTTGCATTTATATCTCATCCCTTGGCATATTTCAAGACTGAGATGTCTAGATTTTTGTTGGATAAGGGTATCGAGGGATTATGAAACAAAAGTCAGACAAATGGAGTTGAAGTGCACATTAGCCATGATCTGATAAAATTGCAGAACATGCTTGTGTGGCTGAATGGCCTTCTCATGTGCCTATTTACTCGGGCAGGGGCGAGCAGATTTATTTGGGGGTGGGGGTGGGGTGGGGAAAAAGCCAAGATGAGATTTATAGCAGTCATGCAGTTCAATTAAGATTCCAGACTATATGGAGACAATTCTGAGCAGGAATATTATCTTAGCAATTAATCTTGTTCATGTTAGCAGTCAGGCATCACTATGAGAGATTGTATGATGTCTTTTTAACTACATTAAAAGGTGCTACATAAATGCAAGTTGTTGTCAGCCTTTCCATTTTTTTCGGAAAAGCAGAAGGGTTGTGAGCTCGTCATCCTATCCTTCCCGACAGCAGCACTGCATTTCAACAAGTACGTACTCTAGTTACAGTGGGGTGGGGGTGGGAAGAAATTATGTTATGTCAAGAAACAGACTTTTATACAGTTTAGTGTTATAGTTCTTAATTGAAAGAAAAAAAAAACGTTTTATTTGCTGTCTACATTTTTTTGTAGGGGGACAGGGGAAGAAGGCCCACAAGGTAATGGGGAGGCTGCTTAAAGTGGCATGGCATTTGAGACGTGTCGTCATTTCTGGTTGGTTCCCAAGTGGAAATAATTGAATTTCACATCACTGCTGTATATTCAGCAAACCAGCATATAGATGGTGGTCTTTTAATAAGCATCCCATGATAAATGCTGTTAAAATCTTGGGAGCAGGCTCTTAATTTATATTGGAAATTAAAACCTGCAAGTAATTTCTGACCATCTCACCCATACAGATGCTGTTGAGATCGACCACTCCGTAAGGCCGACTTCAGTATTGCCTTCCCCTAGTCAGATGCATTACCCAGACGTATTTTCACCCTTCTGAAGAGTATGACTCCTTGACAGGATTTGGTTGCATGTTTTATACTCACCCTCCTGTGTCTCACCAAAATGATTGCTATTCCCGTGCAACCAGGAACAATGATTGTTTGATGCTATTCAGCAGTAGGAGGCATCAGAGTCAGGCCCAATTCCATAGTCGCACTACATCCACCCACATGCACGCCCAGTAGTGGTCATTGAATAGCAGCTGGGAGCGTGGGAATTGTGGCCAATTTTCTCCTCCCTAATCCAGGGGCACAGAACTCAATTGTACAACATTGCTGTCCCAGCAGACATCACTTAACTATGAGATCTTTCCAATAGCTTCTATCTACTTCTCTGAATAGCTTGCAGAGTCCATACAAACATTATTCCCAACACAGCCCTGATGTAAGGAGCTTTGCTGACTGGGAAGAAGAGTGGTTAGGAGAGGAAAACATTCCTTAACTTCAAGTCTCAAAACACAGGACAGGGCAAAAGATTTCTTGAAAAGTCAGTCTCGGGTATAGAAAGTTTTAAATGGCAGACTCAAGTTAGACATAATGCTCCAGGAATGTAAATAACATCCATAAATCACTTCTAGAGGCTCAAATGTTAAAATTTTTAAAGTTTTTACACAACTCATTCTCTTCACACAGATTGGGTGCTCAGTACTCAAATGGCATGTATTGAGCCCTCACCACATTGCTTGCACTGGGTGGCATTCCAGTGCCCATCACACCAGCTGGGCAGAACTGGTGCATTATGGTATCAAAGACACTTTTGTTTGGTGGGACAACCTGAAACATTCTGTCCAGATCCAACACAGATGGTGGACGTAAAGATGGCAGAGGGCATGGACCAGATAGAAAGGGCCAGCTGGGTGGGCTTAAGAACTGGGTTGGTCTGTACGAATAGAACAAATTTGAAGGGTTGCTGTACTGGAAGATTGCAGAATATGGTAGACTCATACTGGGGGGTGCAATTACATTTGGAGGGGGATATTTGGTGTAGGATGTTGGTAACTCCCAGGACATGTAGGGCCTTAGTGGAAGCTCTGGATAGTTGGTGCAGTGATTGTCCCATATGGAGAGAGGAGTAGACCTGCCATACTCCATTGATAATCTCAGACGTTTTGACTCCTGCTTATGAGGGGTTTCTCTTTGGGAAACATTGATATCTTCTTCAGTGGAGGAAGGACTGGAAGTTGAAGTGCTGAGGGGCGAGGGTAACTGGATCTTTTGATGAGCACTCTGTGAGGAAGAGAATGAAGAGGAGCACTGTGGGTTCTCACATGCTACCAGATGAGGATGCCAAGAATTTAAATCCAAGCTTCCCTGTTGTGTAGGATCTTCATTTGATGACATTTTTTGGAGACCATGTTTAGAGGCCACTGGATAGCTCTTCTCCCTTTCAGATGTAGAAACTTCCAGACTATTCCACAATGTATCAATGGAAAAAGCACCATCTGACCTGCCACCACCCTGCTGCAGGACTGCTGTTGCACGCCCAGCAGGGGATTCAGCTACCTGCTGTGCTTTGCTGCTTTCTTCAGAAGCTGAGAGGCTGGCAATCCCACCCTGGATATATGCAGTTGAATTGGCTGCAAACTTTCTCCCATCTTGTCGTGAGACAGACGTGTTTTGTCGTTTTAATGCTTCAGGCGGGATGCGAGTAACATCAACTGTCCAGTAGTTCCCTTTCCCTTGTGGCCTTTTTGGGTCATTCAATACCTAAAAAAAAAAGAATGTAACTTTAAATCACCGTACTTGTGTTCAGACCACATATTATTGCTCAACGCCAAGACAACTTTTCACAGCACTAGCTGTCATATGGTAGCTGTCCATTTGTCATTCACAAGCCATGGCCAGCCAGCTTTGACAGGCTGGTAGCCATTACAAGCAAACCACCATAGTTAAACCTCTCCCAACCTCATGCATCATTTAGATACTTAACACTTGCCAGGAAGCTTCATTAAACAATAAGTGGAAGGAGGATTTCTGGTCAATTCACCCCCCTCCTCCTCCCCTCTTCAGCCCATTGGCATTGAAGCCCAGTTATAGTGTCCCTATTGCCACCCAATAAGTCAGCTAGCTCAACACACCTTGGGGATAATATGTGGGAGAAAAACACACTGCTTGATTCAACTACTCATTCAGTAGTGTATTAACCAACTGATCCAGAATGTGTTGCACAGTGGCGCAATGCTTAGCTCTGCAGCCTCACAGCTCCAGGGACCTGGGTTCAATTCTGGGTACTGCCTGTGCAGAGTTTGTAAGCTCTCCCTGTGACTGAGTTTTCGCTGGGTGCTCTGGTTTCCTCCCACTGCCAAAGACTTACAGGTGATAGGTAAATTGGCCATTGTAAATTGCCCCTAAATGTAGGTAGGTGGTAAGGAATATGGGATTACTGTAGGGTTAGTATAAATGGGTGGTTCTTGGTTGGCACAGACTTGGTGGGCCGAAGAGCTTGTTTCAGTGCTGTATCTCAAAATAAAAATAAAAATGTCAAGATATTTCAGCTATTGAGCCTTGCTGTTATAAAACCTATATTATCCAACAGAAGGGAAATAGATTTGATTAACAGCCTTACCAGGAAGCTGTCATTCAGCCACTACTATAATCTTTCCTAGATCTCCTGACAGAAGGGGCCAGTTGCTGCTGTGAGCAGAGGGCTGTCACCAAGATTGTAATTGCAGTCTGTTATTCTAAGTTCTTTTCAGCTATTTCATATTACTAACATTTTTCCTTCCTGAAGTAACCACATCAAGGCATATTGGAGGCTTCCCTTCCTGTTACCACCAAAAATTTCCACCTTTCCATTACAAAGGCACCTGCTCATGCTGGGTGATAGTCCATAATTGCAAAGTGCAGGGAGGCTATTTATCCCAATAAAATCATTCCATAAAAACCTGCTGTTCCCATCCCAAAACAACATCAGGATTTTAGCTTCCACTATTCTAGGTATCAATCTCTCTGCTTAAAGCGCTTCCTGACCCAAGTCCTGAACTTGCCTTTTTTCTGTGACTGATTATCTTGCAGTCATGGTTTACCTTAAAATTACTTAGATTTACTTTCTAATCCACTACCTCATTACTATGATTTTTTGAGGTACCCACATTTGAGGATAAGTTAGAAGTAAGTGAGACTTCATCACATTTACTTTGCTAAATTAAAGCTACACCTACTGCAGCCACAGGCACCATATTATTCAGTAAGGGAGCTTCAAGAAATCCCAGCACAGCATAGAGGGCAGAAACGTAAATGGTTTCCATCCCCATTTCGTCACTGCGTGAGAACTGACACTTTCGATTTGCCAATATAATTCAGCATTGAGTTGCAAAGTGCACTCTACTATCACGCCAGGAGCATCCGGAATAAGGTGGGTGAGCTTGCAGCATGGGTTGGTACCTGGGATCTCGATGTAGTGGCCATTTCGGAGACATGGGTAGAGCAGGGGCAGGAATGGATGTTGCAGGTTCCGGGATTTAGATGTTTCAGTAAGAACAGAGAAGAGGGTAAAAGAGGGGGGGGGGTGTGGCATTGTTAATCAAGGAAAATATTACAGCGGCAGAAAGGACGTTTGAGGACTCGTCTACTGAGGTAGTATGGGCCGAGGTTAGAAACAGGAGAGGAGAGGTCACCCTGTTGGGAGTTTTCTATAGACCTCCGAATAGTTCCAGAGGAAAGGATAGCGAAGATGATTCTCGACAGGAGCGAGAGTAACAGGGTAGTGGTTATGGGGGACTTTAACTTTCCAAATATTGACTGGAAATACTATAGTTCGAGTACTTTAGATGGGTCGGTTTTTGTCCAGTGTGTGCAGGAGGGTTTTCTGACACAGTATGTGGACAGGCCAACCAGGGGCGATGCCACATTGGATTTGGTACTGGGTAATGAACCCGGCCAGGTGTTCGATTTAGATGTAGGTGAGCACTTTGGTGATAGTGATCACAATTCGGTTAGGTTTACCTTAGCGATGGGCAGGGACAGGTATATACCGCAGGGCAAGAATTATAGCTGGGGGAAAAGGAAATTATGACGCGATTAGGCAAGATTTAGGATGTGTAGGATGGGGAAGGAAACTGCAGGGGATGGGCACAAACGAAATGTGGAGCTTATTCAAGGAGCAGCTAATGCGTGTCCTTGAGAAGTATGTACCTGTCAGGCAGGGAGGAAGTTGTCGAGCGAGGGAGCCGTGGTTTACTAAAGAAGTTGAAGCGCTTGTCAAGAGGAAGAGGGCGGCTTATGTTAGGATGAGACGTGAAGGCTCAGTTAGGGCGCTTGAGAGTTACAAGCTAGCCAGGAAGGATCTAAAGGGAGGGCTAAGAAGAGCAAGGAGAGGACACGAGAAGTCATTGGCGGATAGGATCAAAGAAAACCCTAAGGCTTTCTATAGGTATATCAGGAATAAACGAATGATAAGAGTTAGAATAGGGCCAATCAAGGATAGTAGTGGGAAGTTGTGTGCGGAATCAGAGGAGATAGGGGAAGCGTTAAATGAATATTTTTCGTCAGTATTTACAGTAGAGAAAGAAAATGTTGCCGAGAAGATTACTGAGATACAGCCTACTAGGCTAGATGGGATTGAGATTCACAAGGAGGAGGTGTTAGCAATTTTGGAAAGAGTGAAAATAGATAAGTCCCCTGGGCCAGATGGGATTTATCCTAGGATTCTCTGGGAAGCCAGGGAGGAGATTGCAGAGCCGTTGTTGTTGATCTTTATGTCGTCATTGTCGACAGGAGTAGTGCCGGAGGACTGGAGGATAGCAAATGTTATCCCCTTGTTCAAGAAGGGGAGTAGAGACAGCCCTGGTAATTATAGACCTGTGAGCCTTACTTCGGTTGTGGGTAAAATGTTGGAAAAGGTTATAAGAGACAGGATTTATAATCATCTTGAAAAGAATAAGTTCATTTGCGATAGTCAGCACGGTTTTGTGAAAGGTAGGTCGTGCCTCACAAACTTTATTGAGTTTTTCGAGAAGGTGACCAAACAGGTGGATGAGGGTAAAGCCGTGGATGTGGTGTATATGGATTTCAGTAAGGCGTTTGATAAGGTTCCCCACGGTAGGCTATTGCAGAAAATACGGAAGTATGGGATTGAAGGTGATTTAGAGCTTTGGATCAGAAATTGGCTAGCTGAAAGAAGACAGAGGGTGGTGGTTGATGGCAAATGTTCATCCTGGAGTTTAGTTACTAGTGGTGTACCGCAAGGTTCTGTTTTGGGGCCACTGCTGTTTGTCATTTTTATAAACGACCTGGATGAGGGTGTAGAAGGGTGGGTTAGTAAATTTGCGGATGACACGAAGGTCGGTGGAGTTGTGGATAGTGTCGAAGGGTGTTGTAGGGTACAGAGGGACATAGATAGGCTGCAGAGCTGGGCTGAGAGATGGCAAATGGAGTTTAATGTGGAGAAGTGTGAGGTGATTCACTTTGGAAGGAGTAACAGCAATGCAGAGTACTGGGCTAATGGGAAGATTCTTGGTAGTGTAGATGAGCAGAGAGATCTTGGTGTCCAGGTACATAAATCCCTGAAAGTTGCTACCCAGGTTAATAGGGCTGTTAAGAAGGCATATGGTGTGTTAGCTTTTATTAGTAGGGGGATCGAGTTTCGGAGCCACGAGGCCATGATGCAGCTGTACAAAACTCTGGCGAGACCGCACCTGGAGTATTGCGTGCAGTTCTGGTCACCGCATTATAGGAAGGATGTGGAAGCTTTGGAAAGGGTGCAGAGGAGATTTACTAGGATGTTGCCTGGTATGGAAGGAAGGTCTTACGATGAAAGGCTGAGGGACTTGGGGTTGTTTTCGTTAGAGAGAAGGAGGAGGAGAGGTGACTTAATAGAGACATACAAGATAATCAGAGGGTTAGATAGGGTGGATAGTGAGAGTCTTTTTCCTCGGATGAGGATGGCAAACACGAGGGGACATAGCTTTAAGTTGAGGGGTGAAAGATATAGGACAGATGTCAGAGGTAGTTTCTTTACGCAGAGAGTAGTAGGGGCGTGGAACGCCCTGCCTGCAACAGTCGTAGACTCGCCAACTTTAAGGGCATTTAAGTGGTCATTGGATAGACATATGGATGTAAATGGAATAGTGTAGGTCAGATGATCGGCGCAACATCGAGGGCCGAAGGGCCTGTACTGCGCTGTAATATTCTAATTCTAATTTCTTGTAGCCCCATCCTCAAATGTCCAAGAACGTTTAGTCTCCTCCTTAAATGTCTCACATTCTTCCTTACATTTATCAGCATTTACATCCATGTTGAATTCTGGCCACTTGCAAATTTTGGATTTGCTTGCTCTCTCCCACCCTTCTTCCACACCAACAGCAACCCCCCCACCCATTTCTACTCCGAGGTGAACCCTCACCAGCCTCACAGTCCCCCTGTTTTCAACAGCAAGCTGCCCACTCGACAGTTGAAAATCATCCCTAGGGTCTCAAATTTTCTCAGCTGTCAGTTATTTGTGCCCCTGCCTGAGCAATACCACCTCAGGTGGGGTTGGAAACTCACTGTGGAAAACTTGCCAGTGCAAATGAGCTGTTCAAATGAATTCATAAAGCACTCTGTGATCAGTTGACCACCGTTTAAAAAATGTAAAAGCTCCAGCTATCCTTAACATTGCTGAATTCCAAGGAGACAAGATTTCCCTTATTTGCATGGCAAATGGGTAGAAAAATGGCCAAAAATCTTAACATGATTGACTCCCATCCTAATATTCACTCACGTCCATTTTTTGCTTAAAATGCTGACTTACCAAAGAAAATTCTGAACAAGGGACTTGGGTGGTGTCAGTGAGGATAGCAGGGAAAAGTAACAAGGAAGAAAATCTCTAAAAAGATTTAATAACTGAAAAGTAAACAGGATCTGCCAACATGGATAAAAGCAAAATACTGCAGATGCTGGAAATCTGAAATAAAAACAAGAAATGCTGGAACCACTCAGCAGGTCTGGCAGCACCTGTGAAAAGAGAAGCAGAGTTAACGTTTCGGGTCAGTGACCCTTCTTCGGAACTGCCAACATGGAAATGGTAACTAATATTTATTCATCACCAAGTGAAAAACAGATGATAGTGAGTCAGCAGCTTGTTTTATTTCTCAAGCTGATTTTCTTTTCCAATGAGAACAAAATTCAGGCCAGGTGTAAAACAGGCAGCCAATTTGCTAATCAATCATTCAATAAAGTAAAATTATCCCCAACTATTCTGGATTACTTTAGAAAAAACACTCAGCAGCAATATGTGCTAATGGTTAATGTTAAACAATTCCCCCAGTACAATGATATTAATTAACACCTATACACCAAGTCAGTCCTGGGCACAGGCCTCAGATTCTTACAGTTAACAGGTACTTTACACTAGTTCACACCTACCAGAATAAAAGATTTGATGTGACAAGCAGTTTACATTTGCTTTAAATTAAAGAGATTATAAACACCTGTCAAGGAGATGCTGAGGTTCTGTAGAACGTGCTTTTAAAACTCTCACGGTGCTGGTTTCTAAGCTAGAGAGAAATGATTTAATCTGATGGGAGAGTCTGGAACAAGAGGTCGTAAACTTAAAATTATAGCTAAGCACGGGTGATGTGAGGAAGCACTTCTTTGCACAAAAGGTAATGGGAATTTAGGATTCTCATCCCTCAAGGGCTATTGAGAATAGCTCAATTGAAATTTTCAAACCTAACAAAACTATCAATTTCAGTTAAGAGTCTTGAGGGTTATGGAGCCAAGGAGGATAACTGAAGATAAGATACAGCTCAGGCACGATCTCACTGAACAGAACAAGTTTAAGGGGCTGAATGGCCTACTCCTGCTCCTATGAACTGTGCAGACCGGGTGGGTTTCAAGTCCAAACCCCTAGCTGGTGTTGATTTACCCAGTCACAGCTTTAGGTTGGGTGCTAAAATTAGCATTCACCATTTGGACTGAAATCTAGGCTGACACTCCAATGTAGTACTGAGAGGTGCTGTCTTTCAGAAGGCCCCAACTGCCCTGTCAAGTGGACATAAAAGCTCTCATGGCACTATTTGGAAGGAGAGCGAGCAGAGAACCTTGGTGTCCTGGATAATATTTATCCCTCAACCAACATCATTAAAACAGTGAAGCAAAATACTGCGGATGCTGAAAATCTAATAAAGACACAAAACACTGAAAATACTCAGGAGGTCAAACAACAACTGTTGAGAGAGAGGCATTTATGTCACCACAGGCCATCCAAACCCCACTGGTACCCTTTGCTTCCTGCCCCCTTAGCCAATTTTGGATTCAATTCCTTGGCTCCCAAGGGTGTTTACTTTTTCTTGGTATGAGAGTTCACACTTTCCTCCTTACCCTCTCCCCCTCATAGGCAGATACCCCATTTGCAAAGTTCCAGAGAACTTGAGATCATTGAAAATTTTATGGAACATTACAGAAATTGCCCCCATTTCCCCTCCACCACCAAAATACATACAAAAAAAAAGTCTTATTTAGAAGATAACACAAATCACCAGGAATACAAAACGCACAGAGAGGCAGACTGCCCTCACTCCAATATTGTTAAGAGTCTGAGGGCTTCTCCCACTTGTCTGTTGTAATTTTGTCAGAACAGCTGAGAAAATCCCAGAAAGGAGGCGTAAACCCATTTTACCAGGGCTTTCGTGCATGGGCAGCACAGTGGTGCAGTGGTTAGCCTTGCAGCTCCAGTGACCTGGGTTCGATTCTGGGTACTGCCTGTGCAGAGTTTGCAAGTTCTCCCTGTGACTGTGTGGGTTTCTGCCAGGTGCTCCAGTTTCCTCCCATAGCCAAAGACTTGCAGGTTGATAGGTAAATTGGCCATTGTAAATTGCCCCTAGTGTAGGTAGGGGAATTGGGGGTGGGTGGGTGGGATTAATGTAGGATTAGTATAAATGGGTGGTTGATGGTCAGCACAGACTCAGTGGGCCGAAGGGCCTGTTTCAGTACTGTATCTTAAGATAAAATAAATGTCTTTCCCACAAGCATTCACCCCCTCTATACATTCCCTCCAATTTCTTCTACCAGTCTCAGACCTGGAACCACTAGTACTGTTAACCAAATGCTCTTTAGACAAGTTAGGAAGGGTACAAATTTCTAATTGTACCGCTGGTGATTAATCACAATCCCAATGGATCCAGAATGGAAATTTTGTATACACACCTTTAGGACTCACTTCACACACACACACTCCTTTAAATTATTTCACTGGTCTGAGACCCCTTCTTTACAGTACAGTTGCCAAAGATAGTCAATAGTTAGGAGCAGACTTACTTTTATAAAGCAGTCATTTAGAGACAAGTTGTGCCTGACAGAATCTTTCCAGCCTTTGTAATGTCCTTTGAAAAATGGGAACATAACACTGATTTCATGGAGAATCTGTAAACAGAACACACAGCCAGCTTATTACATTTGGAAACCAGTCAGATTCCCTCAAAATTGAAGAAGCCACAACTCCATTAACACACAAACAAAACAAAAAAACAGTACCTGAGATAACTTCAATTTCTTCTCTGGAGAATTAAGGATAGCAATAGTTATAAGAGCAAGATATGTGTAGGGTGGCTTAGGGTATCTTTGGTAGTTTTTTTTCTTCAATGGCTGTTTATCCTTGTCTCCTGCATTTTCTTCATCACAGTCTTCTGCAGACTTGGGGTCCCTTATATCCTGGACCTGATTTGTAAGATCATTGGCATCACAAGCAGAAGCATCAGAGATCTGAACTGACTGTTCCATTCTGGGCTCCTTGGTTAAACTCTCTAAATGCAGACTCTGAGATGAAGAGTTTCTTTGGTAAAGTGAGCACAATTGTTTGAGGTCAAGAAAAGTGTTTTTTGCAGGAGGAAGAGGAGAATCCAACACATTGTCCCAGTCTCCCATTGGAAGCTGAACATCACTTCTGCCTGATGCTGGAGACGGTGTTGAAAACGTCCCAAATCCATCTACTTCCCAGCTCATTCTCATGCTGATCAATGAGCATAGCACTGGAGCCACACAAATAGGCAACTGCCAGAGTTGTTTTCTTAGAAGACAATCAACATTTGCATGATCATCCAAAGTGTAATCAGTCTTAACACAGGGGGATTAGTCAATGAATAAAGGGGTGGGATCTTAGGGGAGGGGCAGCAGAAAGTTTGGGAAGCCAATGGAATTCATGAGCTCCACATTTTTTTTGCCACCTTGAATTTTTTTGTCCCCAACTGCTGGAATCTCTCCTTTAATTGTGACTTTGACTTAATTTGCTCTGGGTCCCTTTAATATTTTTCAGCTGAACCTTGTTTTCCTGATTTTAAAGGGGCACTGCCATTAAGGGAGAACTTTCCTTTTCCGTTTGGTTATAATAACACTTTGTGAAGATGCCAGTTGTCAATGGCACATGATACCTTCCAAACAAAAGATCTCCCTTTTCAAATAAAGGACTGGTTTGCTCAACTGTTTCTTCTCCCCACCCCACCCCCACCCCTGCGAAGACAATACCCCTTTAAGCCTTCTTTTTCCTTATTTTGATTTGGCAAATCAGACGTTTCACTTTGCTGAGTTGTTCCGTTGATTCTGTTCCTACTCTCTCCTCTTTGTTACAGTTCTCTGATTTTTGTCTCAATGTTTTACTTATCTTTCTCCCCTTTTCCACCAGTTCTCTCCATTTCCTGCCTTCATTCCTGGGGAAAAATCCCTGATGCGCTGGGTACCTTATATACCAGATCTTAAGGAACCTTCTACTTGTTCTTATCCTTTTCTCCCCCTTCTCTTTCCCTCTACCTCTTTCTTTTTCCCCTGCTTTCACTTTTCCCTCTTTATTTTTGGTTTGGTTTCTGTTTTGTGCATAAACCCCTCCAAGGCCTTGCCGCCAATACCTCTGTAGACTCATCCTGAACTCCTGTTCCTCTGACTAGGCTCCCTGTGCATTCCCCACCCTCCTATCACTGGTGGTCCTGCTTTCAGCCAGCTAGGTCCCACTCTTTGGAAGTCCTTACCTGAACTCTCTGCCTCTCCATCTCTCTCCTCCTTTCACACCTGTCTCAAAGTCCAACTCTTTGGTTCAGTGCTAACACTCTCATGTCTGGCCAGGTGAGGTATGACTCAAAGCCCAGTCCAGAGAGAGCACAATTTAAACTATCATCTCAGTGCAGTGCTGAGGAGTGTTGTATAGTCAGAGGGGCCCCCTTTTAGAATTATAGAATCTTACAAAAGCAGGTCATTCAACCCATTGTGCCTGTGTCAGTCATCTGACCTAATATGTTCTTATGTGGCTCAGTGTCCTATTTTGTTTTATAATGCTCCTGTGAAGTGCCTTGGGATGTTTAATTACATTAAAGGTGCTATATAAATATTAGTTGTTTAAGACGCTCCTTAAAAACTATTTCCTACTTGCCCTAATATCACCTTACGTGTCCCTGGTTCTTCAAAAGTACATCTTATTTGCCCCACTATCTCCTCATGCGCTTCGGTGCACTTTAGACAACACAACAACAACTTGAATTTATGTAGTGTCTTTACTGCAGAAAAATGTCCCAAGGTGCTTCACAGGAATGTTATCAAACAAAATTTGACACCAAACCACATAAGGAGATATTAGCACAGTTGCTCAAAGAGGTGGGTTTTAGCGAGTGTCCGAAAGGATGAAAGAGAGGAAGACATGTACAGAGTTAAGAGAGGGAATTCCAGAGCTTAGGGCCTTGGTAGCTGAAGGCACAGCCACCAATGGTGGAGCGTTTAAAATTGGGTAATAAGTAATTCATTGCTTGTGAAGCTTTTTGGGATTAACTGAGGTCATGAAAAGCAAGTTCCTTCTTCTTTGACTGAGATTTTTGGTCACCTCTTTTAATCTCTCCTTTGGCTCAGTGTCCATTTTTTCCACACCTCTGCGAAGGGCTGCTGTAAGTTTTCCTATGTAAATGCACTTGGAAGTCATTGGTGGCTGTCGATGTAAGGGAATGTAATGAAAGCAAGACATCCCCAGCCTTCACAAGACTGGAGGGCCTATAGGATAGTGCTGCAAATGCTGGAATAGCTGAGAGAAAGTCATCTGAGAGTTGTATTCGGCTCTGTGGGACTGGATTGGCCCAGACCTGCTGGAAGTATACAAGAGTATGGTTCTGGCTGGCAGCATGTCAGAATCCATGAGGAAAGGCATCATCACCCTAATCTGCAAGCAGAAGAGGGAGAGGGTGGAAATCAGAAATTAGCGGCCCATCTAACTGCTTAATGTAGACTACAAGATTCTGGTCCAAAGTCATTGCCAGCTGGGTCACTTCTGCTGTGGAGCTGGTGATTCACCTCGATCAGACCTGTACTGTACCCAGCAGGAAGATCTCAGATAGCCTCGTGCTATTCAGGGTTATGACTGCCTATGCACGGGACAGGAGGGTGGACACCTGACTCATCAGCCTGGACCAGAAGAAGGCTTTTGACAGGATATCACACACCTACATGATGGATGTGCTCTCCAAAATGGGGTTTGGGGAGGGAATCTGCAATTGGATCAAACTGCTCTACACAAACATCAGTAGCGCAGTCTCAATCAATGGGTGGGAATCAGAAAGTTTCCCGATCAAATCTGGAGTCTGATAGGGCTGTCCTCTCTCCCCTGTCTTGTTTGTTTGCTGTATTGAATCTTTTGCTGAGTCCATTAGGAAGGATGCGGGCATAAGAAAGGTGACAATCCCAGGCAGCAGAGGCACTCAGGTCAAAGCCTCCCTGTACATGGACGACGTCGCAGTCTTCTGCTCGGATCTGCTGGAAACTGGGCCGACCGATCCTTTGTCTCCTTCACCGTCAGGTCAGACTACCTGAAGGTGCTGGGTGATATGGTTCGGAAGGGTTGGGCATGCACCAAAACCTGAAAGGAGCAAGTAGCCATGGTACACCATAAACTGAGCATGTGGGAGCAGCGATCGCTCTCCATTGTGGGTAAGAACCTGGTCATTAGGTGCAAGGCGCTCACGTCGTTGCTGTATGTGGCGCAGGTCTGGCCCATATCCCACTCTTGTGCCACGGCGGTCACCCGAGCCATTTTTCGCTTTATCTGGAAATGTAAAACCCTATCATCGTTGCCAATCTGTAACCAGTTTCTAGGAAGCACTCAAGAGCAGGTTTAGGATTGATTCTCCCTCCTTTCTTCTGGGGATACTTAGCCTTCACTTAGAATATATGAGAACTCACTCTGAGGCTTTGAATTTCGTATATAGAGGTTTTTAGACCCTTTCTGAATTCAAACAAAAAAAAACTTTCTTCAAACCCTTCTACATGTGCCTTTTGCTTTGTTGTTTTCATATTTTATTCTATTCTCTCCTCCCTCCACTCCTGAAAGTGTTGACTTCTTCTGGGGTAACAATACCCAAGCTAATTTATGCAAGGCCCCATTATTCATGTGTAAGCCGTAACAGTGAGTGACTGCAGGCTCTTCCTAAGCATCTCAATATAAGCAACTACAACTTGCATTCATATGGCGCCTTTAACGCATAAAATGTCCCGAGGCTCTTCACAGGAGTATTATAAAGCAAACTTTGACACCGAGTCACATAAGGCAACATTAGGGCAGATGGCCAAAAGCTAAGTCAAAGAGGTAGGTTTTAAGGAGTGCCTTAGAGGGGAAAATAAAGGTAGAGAGGTGGAAAGGTTTAGGGAGAAAATTCCAGAGCTTAGGGCCTGGTGGCTGAAAGCATGGCCACCAATGATGGGGCAATTAAAACAGCAGATTGTCAAGAGGCCAGAATTAGATAAATGCAGATATTTTGGAGGGTGGTGAGGCTGGAGTAAATGACAGAGATAAGGAAGGGCAAGGCCATAAAGGGACTTGAAAACAAAGGATGAGAATTTTAAAATAAAGGTGTTGCTTAATCGAGAGCCAATGTAAGCCAGACAGCACAGGGGTGGTGGGCGAACAGGACTTGGTGCGAGTTAGGACACAGGCAGCAGAGTTTTAGATGACCTCAAGTTACGGAGGATAGAATGTGGGAGGCCAGTCAGGAGTGCATTGGATTAGAGGTAACAAAGGCAGAGATGAGAGTTTCAGCAGCAGAAGACCTGAGGCAGGGCTAGAGTTGGGCAATGCTATGGAGGTGCAAAAAGGTGGTCTTAGTGATGGTGTAGTAGGGAGTTCATCTTGAGATCATTAACCATACCAGGCTCTGAACAGACTAGTTCAGTGTCAGGGAGAGGAATGGAGTCAGTAACTAGGGAACGGAATTTGTCGCAGGTTGCGAAGACGGTGGCTTTGTTCTTCCCAATATTTAATTGGAAGAAATTTTTTCTCATCCAGTACTGGATGTTGGAGAAGCAGTCAGTTAATTTATTTATATTCTTTTCGTGGGATGAAAGTATCACTGGCTCGGCCAGCATTTGTTGTCCATCTTTAATTGTGGAAAATGGTGGCATAGTTGTCATAGAGTCATAGAGAGATACAGTACTGAAACAGGCCCTTCGGCCCACCGAGTCTGTGCCGACCAACAACCACCAATTTATACTAATCCTACATTAATCCCATATTCCCTACCACATCCCCACCATTCTCCTACCACCTACCTACACTAGGGGCAATTTACAATGGCCAATTTACCTATCAACCCGCAAGTCTTTGGCTGAAGAATATCCTTCACTCTACCATTACAATCAAGCCAAGGAATCAACCCTGGTTCAATGAGGAGTGCAGGAAAGCATGCCAGGAGCAGCAGTACGAATATCTAAAAATGAGGTGCCAATCTGGTGAATCTACAACACAGGACTACATGTATGCTGAACAATGGGGAAGCAGGATGTGACAGACAGAGCTTAGTGATCGCACAACCAACGGATCAGATCTAAGCTCTGAAGTCCTGCCACATGCACTCATGACTGGTGGTGGACAATTAAACAACTAACAGGAGGAGGAGGTCTCACAAATATCCCCCTCCTCAATGATGTGGGAGCCCAGCACAACAGTGCAAAAGACAAGGCTGAAGCATTTGCATCCATCTTCAATGCCGAGAGATGATCCACCTTTGCCTGCTCCTGAGGTCCTCAGCATCACAGATGCCAGTCTTCAGCCAATTTACTTTACTCTACATGATATCAAAAAAATAGCTGAAGGCACTGGACACTGCAAAGGCTATGGGTCTTGACAACATCTCAGTTGTAGTACTGAAGACTTGTGCTCCAGAACTAGCCATGCCCCAAGTCAAGCTGCTCCGCTACAGCTACAACACTGGCATCTACCCGACAATGTGGAAAATTACCCAGGTCCTGAGCACAAAAAGCAGGACAGATCCAATCTGGCCAACTACCACCCCATCTGTCTATTGTCAATCATCAGCAAAGTGATGGAATATGTCGCTGACTATGTTATCAAGCGGCACTTATTCAGTAATAATCTGCTCACCAATACTCAGTTTGGGTTCAGCCGGGGTCACTTAACTCCAGATTTCATTACAGCCTTGGTCCAAACATGGACAGAACCACTGACCTCAAGAGGGGAGGTGAGAGTGACTGCCTTGACATCAAGACAGCATTTGACCGAGTGTGGAATCAAGGATCCCTAGCAAAACTTAAGTTAATGGGAATTGAGGGAAAACTATCCACTGGTTTGAGTCATACCTCGCACAAAGGAAGACAGTTGTGGTTGTTGGAGGTCAATCATCTCAGCCCAAGGACATCGCAGCAGGAGTTTCTCAGGGCAGTGCCCTAGGCCTAACCATCTTCAGGTGATACATCAATGAGCTTCCCTCCATTACATGGTAGGAAATGGGGATGTTCTCTGACACCAGCACATTGTTCAGTACCATTTGCAACTCCTCAGATACTGAAGCAATCCAGGCCCACATGCAGCAAGACCTGAGGATACCGTCCATTGTGTTGAGCAGCACTACCACCATGCTAAATAGGATAGATTCAGATCAGATCTAGTAACTCAAAACTGATTTCCATGAGACGCAGTGGGCTATCAGCAGCAGCAGAATTGTATTCAACCACAATCTGTAACCTCATGGCCGGGCACTCTACCATTACAATCAAGTGTCACTGAACTAATAGACCAGAGGCCCAGGCTAGTGTTCTGGGGACATGGGTATGAATTCCACCACGGCAAATAGTGACATTTGAACTCAATTAACAAATATGGAATTAGAAAGCTAGTCTAATGGTGACCATGAAACCATTGTTGATTGTTGTAAAAACCCATCTGGATCACTAATGTCCTTTAGGGAAGGAAATCTGCTGTCCTTACCTGGTCTGGCCTACATGTGACTTCAGATCCACAGTAATGTGGTTGACTCTTAAATGCCCTCTGAGATGTTATGGCAAGCGACTCAGTTCAAGAGCAATTAGGGATGGGCAATAAATGCTGGCCTAGCCAGTGATGCCCATCTCCCATGAATGAATAATAAAACATTGCCCTTCAGAAGGAGGTGGTGAGTTGCCTTCTTGAACCACAGCAGTCCATGTGGGGTAGGTACACCCACAGTGCTGTTAGGAAGGGAGTTTCAGGTTTTTGACCCAGCAACAGTGAAGGAACACGATATAGTTCCAGGTCAGGATGGTGTGTGGCTTGGAGGGGAACTTGCAGGGGGTGGTGTTCCCATGCATTTGCTGCCCTTGTCCTTCGAGGTGGTAGAGATCGCGGGTTTGGAAGGGGCTGTCAAAGGAGGCTTGACGAGTTGCTGCAGTGCATCTTGTAGATGGTACACACTGCTGCCACTGTGCATCAGTGGTGGAGGGAGTGAATTCTGAAGGTGGTGGATGGGGTGCCGAACAAGAAGGTTGCTTAGTCCTGGCTGGTATCGAGATTCTTGAGTGCTGTTGGAACTGCACTCAACCAGGTAAGTGGAGAATATTCCATCACACTCCTGACTTGTGCCTTGTAGATGGTGAACAGGCATTGGTGAGTCAGGAGGTGGGTTACTTGCCATAGAATTCTCAGCCTCTGACCTGCTCTTGTAGTTACAGTATTTATATGGCTGGTCCAGTTAAGTTTCTGGTCAATGGTAACTCCCCAGGATGTTGATAGTAGGGGATTCAGCGATGGTAATGCAGCTGAATGTAAAGAGAAGATGGTTAGATTCTCTCTTGTTTGAGATGGTCATTACCTGGCACTTGTGTGGTGCAAAAGATACTTGCTACTTATCAGCCCAAACCTGAATGTTGTCCAGGTCTTGCTGCATATGGACATGGACTACTTCAATATCTGAGCAGCTGCAATGGTTCTGAAAATTGTGCAATCATCAGCAAACATCCCCACTTCTGATCTTATGATGGAGGGAAGATCATTGTTGAAGCAGCTGAAGATGATTGGGCCAAGGACACTATCCTGAGGAACTCCTACAGTAATGTTCTGGGGCTGAGGTGTTTCATATCCAACAACCACAACCATCTCCCTTTATGCTAAGTATGACACCAACCAGCAGAGAGTCATAGCGTCATAGAGTTATAGAGCACAGAAACAGGCCCTTCGGTCCATCGTGTCTGTGCTGGCCATCAAGCACTTAACTATTCTAATCCCATTTTCCAGCACTTGGCCCGTAGCCTTGTATGTTATGGCGTTTCAAGTGCTCACCTAAATACTTCTTAAATGTTGTGCGGGTCCCTGCCTTTACCACCTCTTCAGGCTGTGCATTCCAGATTCCAACCACCCTCTGGGTGAAAAATTTTTTCCTCAAGTCGCCTCTAAACCTCCTGCCCCTTACCTTAAATCTATGCCCCCTGGTTATTGACCCCTCCGCTAGGGGAAAAAGTTTCTTCCTACCTAACCGATCAATGCCCCTCATAATTTTGTAAACCTCAATCATATCTCCCCTCAGCCTTCTCTGCTGCAAGGAAAACAACCCTAGCCTTTCAGTCTCTCTTCATAGCTGAAATGCTTCAGCCCAGGCAACCTCCTGTTGAATCTTCTTTGCACCCTCTCCAGTGGAATCACATCCTTCCTATAGTGTGGTGCCCAGAACTGTACACAGTACTCCAGCAGTGGCCTAACTAGCTTTTTATACAGCTCTGTCATAACCTCCCTGCTCTTATATTCTATGCCTCGGCTAATAAAGGCAAGTATCCCATATGCCTTCCGAACCACCTTATCTACCCGTGTTGCTGCCTTCAGTGATCTGTGGACAAGTATACCAAGGTCCCTCTGAACCTCTGTACTTCCTAGGGTCCTACCATCCATTGTATATTCCCTTGCCTTGTTAGTCCTCCCAAAATGCATCATCTCACACTTCTCAGGATTAAATTCCATTTGCCACAGCTCCGACCTTCTTACCAGCCCATCTATATTGTCCTGTAATCTAAAGCTTTCCTCCTCACTATTTATGACACCACCAATTTTCGTGTCATCTGCGAACTTACTGATCATACCTCCTATATTCACGTCTAAATCATTAATGTACATTACAAACAGCAAGGGACCTAGCAGCGATCCCTGCGGTACACCACTCGTCACAGACCTCCACTCGCAAAATCAACCCTCGACTATTACCCACTGCCTCCTGCCACTAAGCCAATTTTGGATCCAAATTGCCCTGGAAATCATGGGGTCTTACCTTCTTAATCAATCTCCCATGCGGAACCTTATCAAAAGCCTTACTGAAGTTCATGTAGACTACATCAACTGCTTTACCTTCATCTATACATCTAGTCACTGCCTCGAAAAATTCAATCAAGTCCAGTTAGACACGATCTCCCCCTGGCAAAGTCATGCTGATTAATCCCTGCCTCTCCAAGTGGAGATTAATCCTGTCCCTCAGAATTTTTTCCAACAGTTTCCCAACCACTGATGTTAGACTCACCAGCCTGTAATTACCTGGTTTATCCCTGCTACCCTCTTGAATAATGGTACCACATTCGCTGTCCTCCAGTCTTCTGATACCTCTCCTGTGGCCAGAGAGGGTTTGAAAATTTGTGTCAGGGCCCCTGCAATCTCCTCCCTTGCTTCACAGCCTGGGATACATCTCATCTGGGCCTGGGGATTTATCCACTTTAAAGCCCGCTAAAACAGCTAATATTTCATCCCTTTCAATGCTTATATGTTCAAGTATATCACAATCCCCCTCCCTGATCTCTACACCTACATCGTCCTTCACCATAGTGAACACAGATGAAAAGTAATCATGTAAAACCTCACCTATGTCTTTCGGCTCCACACACAGATTGCCACTTTGGTCCCTAATGGGCCTTACTCTTTCCCTGGTTATCCTCTTGCCATTAATTTTCCTCCTGATTCCTATTGACTTCAATTTTGCTATGACTCCTTGATGCCACACTTGGTCAAATGCTGCCTTGATGACAAGGGCAGTCACTCTCATCTCACCTCTTGAATTCAGATCTTTTGGTCCATGTTTGGACCAAGGCTATAATGAGTTCTAGAGCCAAGTGACACTGGTGGAACCCAAACTGAGCGTTAGTGAGCAGGTTATTGCTGTGTGAGCGCCGCTTGATTGCACTGTTAACAACAACTTCCATCATTTTGCTGCTGATCGAGTGTAGACTGATGGGGTGGTAATGGGCTGGATTGGATTTGCCCTGCTTTTTGTGGACAGGACAAACGTGGGTAATTTTCCACATTGTCGGGTAGATGCCAGTGTTGAAGCAGTACTGGAACAGCTTGGCTTGGGGCGCGTCTAGTTATGGAGCACAAGTCTTCTGTACTACTGCTGGGCTATTGTCAGGGCCCATAGACGCAGCAGTGGGGGATTCGAGAGAGGTGGTGGTGAGGTAGAACTGGGTGCAGATAGAATCCTTGTGAAAACTAATGCTGTACTTTCAGATGATATCGCTGAGGGGCAGCATGTAGATGAGAAATAGAAGGGGAACAACGATAGAATCTTGCTGAACACCAGAGCTAACAGTGTGGGAGCGGGAACAGAAGCCACCGCAGGTGATACTCTGGCTACAATTAGATAGATAAGAATGGGACTAGGCGAGTGTATTTCCATCCAGCAGAGGAGGATAGTGTGGTCAACTATATCAAAGGCCGCAGACAGGTCGAGAAGGGCGAGGAGAGATAATTTGCCTTTGTCACAGCCACATAGGATGTCATTTCTGATTTGATAAGAGCTATTTCAGTATCATGGCGAGGGCATAAACCTCACTCGAGGAATTCTAACATGGAGTTCCAGGAAAGGTGGAATCAAATTTGGGAGGTGATTACTTGTGCAAGGACTTTGGAGTGGAAAGGGAAATTGGAGATGTGACAGTAGTTTGCAAGGACGATAGTGTAAAAGGTTGTTTTTTTGAGGAAAGGGATGATGATGGCAGTTTTGAAGGAGAGAGTGAGTGTATCTGAAGACAGTACAGTTAAATGTCAGCTCACATCACATCACGTTGCCAGGATGGACAACAGCCGCCTGCCCAAGATAGTGTTGTATGGAGAGCTGACCACTGGTAAAAGGAACAGAGGGGCCCCATGCAAATGTTTCAAGTACTCCCTGAAGCCGTCCCTCTCTGTGTGCCACATCGACCATCGCCAGTGGGAAGCGCAGGCCATAAATCGTGACGCCTGGAGATGCTACATCAGGAGTGCTACAGACACCTTTGAGACTGAGCAAAGCACCAGCATGAAAGAGAAAAGGAGGAGAAGGATAGATCCAATTGACCCCAGCAGCGACTACACCTTCACTTGTACCTGCTGTGGGAGAATCTGCCGGTCACGGATAGGCCTGACTAGCCACCAGCGAGCCTGCAACCGCGAAGAAATGCCATGAGAGAACGAAGAGAGACATGAGGACCAGGAAGGGAAGTTTGGTTGTCAGCAGTTTAGTGGGAATAAGGTCAAGTGAGCAGGCGGTAGGTCTCATGGATAACATGAGCTCCAAGAGGCCACGAGGGGAGATAAGAGAGAAACTAGAGAAAATGTAAGCACTGAGCTAAGGCAGGGGAACACTTTACAGGAAGTTTGGTCAGGTGGTCTAGGTGAAGGTAGGGAAGAGACAGAGGCAGCTGATTGGATGGTGTCCATCTTAGTGACAAAGAAGTCCATGAGGTCCTCACATGGAGGTGAGGGTCAAGGAACAGGGGAGAAGGGTTAAAGAAGAAGGTTTTCAGTAGAGATAAAAATCTGGGACAAGAAATAGAAGCATTCCAGACCAGAAAAGACCATCAGGGTCCATCTGGTTGTTATCAAAGTTCACAAAATAACATGCAACAACAACTTGAATTCCATATAGCGCTGTTAAGGTAGTAAACAGTCAATGGCTCTTCACAGGAGTGATTTGAGTACAGGAGTACTGAAGTCTTGCTTTAATTGTATAGCACCTTGATTAGAACGCACCTGGAGTACTGTGTGCAGTTTTGGTCCCCTTACCTTAGGAAGGATATTATTGCCATAGAGGGAGTGCAACGAAGGTTCACCAGACTTGTTTCCGGGATGACGGGACTGTCCTATGAAGAGAGATTGGGGAAACTGGGCCTGTATTCTCTAGAGTTTCAAAGAATGAGAAGTGATCTAATTGAAACCTACAAAATACTTAAAGGGATAGACAGGGTAGATGCAGCTAAGGTGTTTCCCCTGGTTGGGGAGTCTAGAACCAGGGGACACAATTTCAAAGTAAGGGGGAAGCCACTTAGGACAGAGATGAGGAGAAATTTCTTTACTCAGAGGGTTGTGAATCTTTGGAATTCTCTACCCCAGAGGGCTGTGGGAACTCAGTCATTGAGTTTGTTTAAAGTAGAGATTGACAGATTTCTAAATACCAATGACAAAAAGGGATATGAGGATAGGGTGGGAAAAAGGCACGGCTATGATCGTATTGAATGGTGGAGCAGGCTCAATGGGCTGAATGGCCTACTCCTGCTCCGATGTTCCTATGTTCCTAGCGGGCAAAAATTAAAACAGCCAAAGAAGGAGACATTAGGGCAGGTGATCAAAAAACACAGTGGGCTCGGGGAAGGTAGGGACAGCTATTATAGCCAAAGTAATCCTGATTTTAACAAGCACGACAAAATAGTTTGCAGAGGCAGCTGATTGGATGGTCTCAATCTTAATGCAGCGGTTGGTTTTAGGGAGCATCTTTAAGGAGGAGAGAAAGGTAGAGAGGCAGAGAGGTTTAATGAGAGAATTCCAGAGCTTCGGGTCCAGATGGCTGAAGGCATGGTCACCCATGGTGGGGTGAAGAGAGTGGAAAATCCACAAGAGACCAGATTTGGGGGAACACAGAATTTGTGGAGCGTTGGAGAGCAGCAGGAGGTTACAGAGATAGGGAGGGGAGAAGCCATGGAGGGATTTGAACACAAGGATGAGAAATTTAAAATCAAGGTGTTGGAGCCAGTATAGGTCAGTGTGCACAAGGTTGTTGGTTGAACTGGACTTGCTATGAGTCAAGATATGGGCAGCAGGGTTTTAGAGGAGCTGAAGTTTAGGGAGGGTGGAAGGTGGGTGGCCAGTTTGGAATAATCACTCTTTGAGACTTGCTTTTCTGCAGTCTATTTGATCATGGGAAGCATCATCCCTGAGTCTGATCTACAAATGCACATTCCGGCTGGGTCACAGTTTGTGATTCCTTCCCTTCCCTAACCCAGGGGCTCTGAGGGTGCTTGTAGCAGCTCTATCATGATGCTGCCTCATCCATTCTTTTGATACCTTCAGACCCAACTATTCCAATAGTCGTGCCTGGGCGGAAGCGGTAGCAATGGCAGCCCATGTTTTTTGATGTGAACTTGGGACTAATCCCGATTCTCCAGGCTCCACAATGAACAAAGTAAAATCTTTTAATTTATCACTTGTGTGGCAGCCCACAGCAGTCCCTTTAGTAACCCATAGGTTGGCTGCGAAATGTCTGAGTAAAGTAACCTGCATGCTGCAAGCTGCAGTTGTTCACTGCCTAGTTTCATAAAGGAGTCGGAAATGGGCACTGGGTCCTCGATTTGCATATGCAATGGACTATATGCTAGTTCCAGCTGTCCACCATGCATGATTTGGAGGACGCCTAAACAATATGTTGAGCACTACATTTCTGGCATGGAATGAGCGCAGGCGTGTCACCTGCCATGTTGGACTGTTACACCTGTAAATTGGGTGAAGCACGATACAATTTCTAGGCCACTGTCTCCCACATACGAAACTTTAAATTTGTGTCCATGCCTTTAAATCCCTCCTTGACCTTGCCCCAACGTATCTCTGCAACCTCCTCCAGCTTTAGACCCCTGCTGCAACCTTCGCTCTTCTTATCCTGGCCATTATCTCTCACTTTGCCCTACCGTTGAAGGCAGTGGCATCGGTTGTCTTTTAGGGAAGGAAAGCTGCCATCCTTACCCAGATTGGCCTATAGATGACGCCATTCCCACATCAACTGAAGTGGTCTACCAAGCCAAGCAAAGGCAGCTAGGAATGGACAATAAATGGCCTTGAGAATGAATTTTTAGAAGAGATCAGTCCACCCCACCCCACCAAACTCCCAGTTATACACCCCCACTGCTTATTTTTGTTTCCATATCTGTTTTACACTAATACTAAAATTAAAAATGATCCTCTCTAAAAAACCTTCATAAAACCCATGTTTTCAATGAGGCTTTTGGCCTGATATGCCCTTCCATGTATCCATTCCTTCATTTCTGAATTGCCTTGAGACATTCTTTTACATTAAGGATCTTGTAGGAATGCAAGTTGTTGTTGCAGCACAAGAATAACCTATCAAGTCAGTGCCATTTTATTCCCTTGCAGGAGTCAGTACCCTAAAGCACTTTTTGAAGCACTTCCTTTAGAAAGAATTGATAGACACTGCTTCAACAATAGCTTATGGCAGTGAATTCAACATCCTAGCCAACACCCATGTAAAGATATTTTTCTATCTTCCTCTTTGACTGTTCTGTTCTCCGTTGTACAATACAACACCTATGGTATAACTAGGCCAGAGACAATAGGATGCATAGTGAACAAGATAATTATCCAATGTTTGG
Organism: Heterodontus francisci; assembly: GCF_036365525.1. Lineage (NCBI taxonomy): Eukaryota > Metazoa > Chordata > Chondrichthyes > Heterodontiformes > Heterodontidae > Heterodontus > Heterodontus francisci. The sequence goes on from NC_090375.1 coordinate 47,884,916, forward strand.
AAGGAACTCAACAAAACACAGATAAAAACAAAAGCAAAATACCAAAATGCTGGAAATCTAAAATAAAAACAGCAAGTGCTGGAAATGTTCAGCAGGTCTGGCAGCATCTGTGGAGAGAAAAACAGAATTAATGTTTCAGACCTGAAATTTGGGCTTGGTTTTACTGCAAGCTTCGGGACTGTGATGTCAGGCGGCACAGTGGCGCAGTGGTTAGCACCGCAGCCTCACAGCTCCAGGGACCCGGGTTCGATTCCGGGTACTGCCTGTGTGGAGTTTGCAAGTTCTCCCTGTGTCTGCGTGGGTTTTCTCCGGGTGCTCCGGTTTCCTCCCACAAGCCAAAAAGACTTGCAGGTTGATAGGTAAATTGGCCATTATAAATTGTCACTAGTATAGGTAGGTGGTAGGGAAATATAGGGACAGGTGGGGATGTTTGGTAGGAATATGGGATTAGTGTAGGATTAGTATAAATGGGTGGTTGATGTTCGGCACAGACTCGGTGGGCCGAAGGGCCTGTTTCAGTGCTGTATCTCTAATCTAATCTAAAGTAGTGGTTCTGAGCTTGCACTTGCCAGCAGCAAGACTGGCTCGGCGATTTTACTGGAGATGGCCTCCTAATTAGCAGCCTCTGGCCCGCCACCCAATTAATGACAGTGGGCAGTCTCCTGATGTCACAGTCCCAATAAGAGGGCCAGCAGTGAAGACTTAGCAGTGCCACCGGGGGGAATCTTTGTGGCCACCGGGGCTGCCTTTCCTACCTCTGGCTCCATAGCCCTCAGGCTGCTGCAGGGAGGCCGCCTCCATGAAGTTAGCGTCTTCCCCATGTGGCAGAAGGGTCACTTAATGGCTCCAAATAGGGGCCTCAATTACCCAAATTGGCTGCTTGTCTCCGTGGAGTGGGAAGCCAATGCACAACTGGGCCCACCTCTTGCCCGCCACTGAGAAACTACCCCGGCAGCAGGACGGTGTAAGGGAGCTGTCCTGACATGGCTCCCCGCTATTTTACCGGCCCTCTCTTCTCTGTTCCTGCCACATGTGGGCAGGTAAAATTCAGCCCGTTAACTCTGTTTCTCTCTCCACAGATGCTGCCTGACCTGCTAAGTATTTCCAGCATTTTCTGTTTTTATGACATACAGATAAAACATGTCTCGTTTCCAAGCAGTAACTGTAAAACAGACCATATCTGTGCCTGGTTTTATTTTTGAAACTGTTGTCTGAGTACAAAAATGGAATTGTTAATGCCTGTCTCCAAAATAATCCGATCAGTATCACACAAATTAAAGCAGTAACATTGTGCTCCCTCCTGCAAGAAAAATTTGGTGTACTAATTATAAATTTCCAAGTAAAGAAGGAAAGAAAGAATTGGAGAGGGTTGTGGTCATCAAAGGCACATGGTGGGGAGGGGGGTGGGAATGGGTGGGACAGAGGATGTCTGATCGCAGGGGAGGCTCCACCGATCACAGGATCTGCTGTCAGGGGAAAGAGAATTCTTTGATGAGCTGGGTGTGGTGGAGGGAAGCACCCTGCTTCTCTTGACCCAATAGGCAATGCTGTAAATGGATTCGGCCCTTCTTGCCTCCCTTCAGCTGCTGGGTTTTCCCAGGGCTGGGAAGTACGACCCACAGGCATTAGAAGTAACACTCCTGTTCAATTGGAGGCACACAGCCTCATTATAAAATATCTTAGTGGTGGACCCACTTCCTGAGAGCAGGTTCATCGCCTGCCCCCCCAACCTAATCCCTCTGTTAAAACCAGAAGTGGGCACATTGGAGACAGGTTGGGGTCAGGTTCCAGATTTTTACATTTTTTACACTTCCACCCCCCGACATTTCTCCACCCACAATGTCCATCCTGTGAGGTTGAAATTCCCTCTACATTTTACTGCATAGAAGGAAGCCATTCAGCCCACTGTGCCTGTGCCAGCTCTTTGCACGAGGTATCCAATTAGTCCTACATTGTTGCACCTTCCAGTAATTGTATTTTTTTCTTTATCTCTGCTAATTTGTTCTTTTGTTACAATTGCAGCAAATGGCCACAAGAGGGTATGAGATCTGCTTCAATTGTGCCAGAATTTGCTGTATCAGGACATCGAACAGCATTGCCTTGGGTTAATTTTGCTGATGCACCCTTCAGTTCAAAAAATGTTTGGCCACTAAATTGCTGGAAGTGCAAGCTCGTAACAGCACAGTAAGGCAACAGGACATCTGGGACCTGAGTGAACCTGGATTCTCTCTTGTTGGAGATGGCCATTGCCTGGCACTTGTGTGGCGCTAACGTTGCTTCCCACTTATCAGCCCAAGCCTGGATATTGTCCAGGTCTTGCTGCATTTCTACACGGACTGTAAGAGATTGTAGGATTGAGAAATAAACAGGAAGGACTGAGAAGAAGGCTGAACTAAAAGGGGAGAATCCAATGTTAAATCAAATACCAAAAAAAAGAGAGAAAAAGAAAGATTGGATAAGGAGACAGGGTAAAAGATAGAAAGCAAATGTAAAAATAAATGTAAATTTGACATTTTAAAAAATATCCTAAAACAGCTTACAACCCAAAGAATGAGATTCCACAATTTAAATAGTTAATTTTCAATGCCAGAAGGGTTTATTGGCAGCCTTTAACACTTAGCACATAATTAAAAGGATATCTTTGCTTGTAATTACTAGCCCTAAATATCTGTGGCGAGTTTAGTTCATAACTTTCACAAGTACATTCCACGCCATTCAATGAATTGTCGCCTTCACAAAGTGAATAGTGGAGTAGCACAGTTTGGAGAACAACAGCTGGATATTCACTTTTAACCACACACTTGCTCCTCAGCTGAAGATGCTATACCATTTACCCATAAATACCAGTGAGTGCCGTTAGCCTCACTGTTATTTTGACAGAAAATTAAGGCCCATTATGTTTACGGAAAGATGGTTGATTTGTAGTTGGAGATGAAGTGTTATGGGGCACCTTTTATTATTTTCTATTTTGTTTGCTTAGATTCTTTTTTCCATCAGTTTTCTCTCATACCATTCTCCTATTTTGAATGTGTTGATTCCTTGTTCCACAGGAGTCAGTAGTCCTCTATTTCTCATTTAAAGAAAGTCTGATATTTATTACATGCCTTTCACAATCACAGGATATCTGAAAATGCTTCACAACCAATTATGCATCCTTTTAAGTCACTGTTGTAATGTAGGAAATGCAGCAGCTAATTTGTGTTTAGTAAGGTCTCACAAACAGCAATGAAATAAATGGCCACATAATCTGTTTTAGCAGTGTTGGTGATACCAGAGAGAACTCTCCTGCTTTTTGGCAAACGTTGCCATGGGATCTTCTATGTCCACCTGAGAGAGCAGATGAGGCATTTCTTACCCAGAAGATGCACCTCTGCCAGTGCAGCATTCTCTCAGTACTGTACTAAAGTGGCAGCCTAGATGTCATGCTCACTTCTAGAATGGGACATGAACCCATGACCTGCTGACTCAGAAGCAAGAATGCTACCACTGAGCCAAGGCTGACAAGTAGTTGTCTATCCCTCATCTGTAGACCCAGAAAGCAAGCTATTCTGGCCCGCTTAATCTCTACTTAAATTTATATAGTAGCACACATAAAACAAGCACAATACTGGGGAGGGGGGGGGGGGGGGGGGGTGGAAACTAAACAGAATGTAGGAAAGAATTTGTAGAGTTGACAGAAAGCCGAATTGAAGAGTAAATTTTGAAAAGGTTTTTGAAGAATGAAAGAGAGGTAGAAAGGTGAAGAGGCTTTAGTGGCTAAACCCACAGTGAAATAAGGGAAAAGGGAAGAGAGACACACAAGAGACTAGAGTCTGAATAGCAGAAGGTGCAGCGCATAGTGTGGAGCTGGAGAAGATTGTAGGTGTGGATTGGAGTGAGGCATTGACATGGGGCATTAAAAACAGAAAATGCTGGAAATATTCATAGGTCTGGCAGCATCTGTGGGGAGAAAAACAGAGTTAACTGATGATCAGAACTGATGAAAGGTCATCGGCATGAAACATTAACTTTGTTTTTCTCTCCACAGATGCTGCCAGAGCTGCTGAGTATTTCCAGCATTTTCTGTTTTTATTTCAGATTTTCAGCATCTGCAGTATTTTGCTTCTTGATGTGAGGCAGTCTGGCTCCGCTCAAAGAATGCCAAATTCTTCGGGATTCCCATGGAAAAAGGAGGGAGCAGCCGATAATACATCAGTGTCGAACCATACACAGGAGCAGTCGGAAATCTCCCGAATTCACATTTAGGTTTTAACAAAGAAGATGAGGATTTTGAAATCAATAGAGTGGGGAACAGGGAGCCAGTGGGGGATAACAAGGATGGATGTGATGGGTGTTAATAGACTGATCCTCGCTTCACCCAGCACCAATGCAAGCACCTTCCAATAGTGTCACGAGATAGTGATTGAGATTGGGATTATTACTGATTTTTCTTCTCCCTAACGCACTGAAGTCAACAGGAGTAGTCATACAAATAAAACCAGCAGAGCTCACTCAACAGAGACCAGACACTGAACCTGAGGCCCCGCTCCTGCTCCAGGTAGTTCAGTTCCAAACTAAAGCATCTCCTCCCTGTGCAAGATCACCACCAAGAGGTGGTAAGTGTCACTGCAATGATTTGTGTGCATTTAGAATGGAATGTCATAATTTACATTTGTATATAGCACCTTTAAGTTAGCGAAATATAACAAGGCATTTTACAAAGGGATGGAACTGGCACCTGGTAGGAATTGGGGGAAGGTTAGGAGAGACAACTGAAGCTGAGTTTGACAAAAAGTGGAATGATAGATGCACGGAACATAGTACAGAATGCAGATATTGTATGAGTCGGGATTGTACAGTGTAGTGCTTAGGAAAAGTCAAGGGGAGAAAGATGTGGATGAGGATTTCAGCAGCAGTTGGAAGGGAGATAGCCAATATCTGGAGGTTAAGTAGGGTCATGCAATGGAGTAGATGTGAAAGAGAAAAGAACGAATTTGCATTTACATTGTGTCTTCTTGGGTCCTCAAAATGTCTCAGTGCTTCAGAACCACTGAATTACTGTTATTATGAAGGCGCTGGCATAGTGTTATTGTCCCTGGACTAGTAACCCAGATACCCAGGGTATTGCTCTGCGAACATGGGTTCGAATCCCAACAAGGCAGAAGGTGGAATTTGAACTCAATTAATAAATATGGAATTAAAAACTAGCCTAATGGTAACCATGAAACCATTGTCAATTGTTGTAAAAACCCATCTCGTTCACTAATGTCCTTTAGGGAAGGAAATCTGCTGTCCTTACCTGGTCTGGCCTAAATGTGACTCCAGACCCACAACAATGTGGTTGACGCTTAACTGTCTTCTGAAATGGCCTAACAAGCCTCTCAGTTGTATCAAACTGCTACAAAGTCAATAAGGAATGAAACTGGACGGACCACCCGGCATTGATCTCGGCACTGGAAATGACAATGGCAAACCCAGTCCTGTCGACCCTGCAAAGTCTTCCTTACTAACATCTGGGGGCTTGTGCCAAAGTTTGGAGAGCTGTCCCACAGACTAGTCAAGCAACAGCCTGACATAGTCATACTCATGGAATCATACCTTACAGACAATGTCCCAGACACTGCCATCACCATCCCGACGGCAGGACAGACCCAGCAGAGGTGACTGCACGGTGGTATACAGTCGGGACGAAGTTGCCCTGGGAGTCCTCAACATTGATTCCAGACCTCATGAAGTCTCATGGCATCAGGTCAAGCATAGGCAAAGATGCCTCCTGCTGATTACCACCTACCATCCCCCCTTAGTTGTTGAATCAGTACTCCTCCATGTTGAACATCACTTGGAGGAAGCACTGAGGGTGGCAAGGGCGCATAATGTACTCTGGGTGGGGGAAACAAGAGAGAATCTAACCATCTCCCCTTGACATTCAATAGCATTACAATCACTGAATCCCCCACTATCAACATCCTGGGATTACCATTGACCAGAAACTGAACTGGAGTAGCCATATAAATACCGTGGCTACAAGTGCAGGTCAGAGGCTAGGAATCCTGTGGTGAGTAACTCACCTCCTGACTCCTCAAAGCCTGTCCACCATCGACAAGGCACGAGTCAGTAGTGTGATGCAATACTCAACACTTGCCTGGATGGGTGCAGCTCCAACAACACTCAGGAAGCTAAACACCATCCAGGACAATGCAGCTTGCTTGATTGGCAACCCATCTACAAACATTCACACCCTCCACCACAGACGCACAGTGGCAGGAGTATGTACCATCTACAAGATGCACTGCAGCAACCCACCAAGGCTCCTTAGACAGCACCTTCCAAACCCATGACCTCTACCACTTAAAATGACAAGGGCAGCGGATGCATGGGAACACCACCACCTGCAAGTTCCCCTCCAAGCCACACAAAATCCTGAAATTCCCTTCCTAACAGCACTGTTGGTGTACCTACCCCACATGTGCTGCAATAGTTCAAGAAGGCAGCTCACCACCACCTTCTCAAGGGCAATTAGGAATGGACAATAAATGTTGGCCTAGCCAGCAACGCCCATATGCTATGATCGAATAAAAAAAGTGAATTGTCACTCTGTAAAATCCCACGCACAGCAAATGAAATGAATGGTCAATGAATTGCCAAATTTGCAGGGCTATGGGGAAAAAGCAAGGGAGTGGGACTAATCGGATAGCTCTTTCACAGACACGTTGATTCGAATGGCCTAATTTTTTGCTGTATGAATCTATTAATCTGCTTCTCGGTGGCATTGGTTGAAGGAGGGATGCCTGCCAGGACACATTGTGAGGTTTGGAGGTCAGCAGGTGGTTGAGCAAGACATCAAAACTGTGCAATCTCGGGTTCATATTGAGTAACAGGGAAGTGGGTGGTGTTAGAGAGATGAGACACACCTTCTGTCAAGAACTCAACAGACTGTCTTTCTTTTTCTCAATGTTTAAATGGAGAAAATTCTGGCTTTTCCATGAACAGTCAGTCATATTGCCATGAAGTTGGGTTGAAGTGATTTATGGTTTTAACCCCTTATCGGGACTAAAACAAATCAGGAGTACATCCCTATGAATCTCCTTTAATTAAATTCAAAGCAGACAAATTCTACAGACAATTATTTGGGTCCAAAGAATTGAACCAGTTTTCCCTCAAAGAAAGAAAACTAACAGAGAAAATTACCATCTTTCAGATAGGCTTTTTAAAAATAATTATGGCTCAGTCATAAATATCCCAGATATTATAAGGGTCTGGGAAACTTTCTTCAATACGTATCTCTCCACTTAAAGAGACACAGAGAGGGGGTTCTTACAGTTGTATACAGAATGCTACATGAGATGGCAAGTTCAAATTCAAAAAGCTCCACTGCCAGTTAGTCATGTGTCTAACCTGGTTTGATCAGGTCTTCTGGGTACTGGGGAAGCAGGGACTGGTTCCTTTGTTCCAACACTGTCTGCTAGTATGCAAAAAATGTCTTTCCGGCGAGGGGCCTGGCAATTCCTTGTGATAGGTCCTCTTTTCTTCCCAGCAGCAATTTTAAGTTTTAATGTTCATGTGGCGAAATAATGTGTGCCTCATTCTTGGCAGGTGGGGGCCTGCATGACACATGCAATACACATTTAAGTGGATAAGTATATCACAATATCAAATATTACTAAGAGATGTAACACATAATCTTACTTCTAACATAGAATCCAAAAGTTTAACCTTGCTAATGTTACAACAAAATATCTTAGAATATCCATCAAAATGTAAAGTAAACGTTTACCTTAAATTCCCCAAGTGAACCATAGGGTGAGAAGTATTGTTGAGGAATTCAACACTTCTAATTTTTGCTTTAGAACTTCTCATGTTTCTACTGTTTCTAAGGTATCATCTGACCTTTTAGCATATAGGTGTTACCTTTTTGTGTGTGTTTTTCTTGCTTTCAAGATCCATATATGGGAATATCATTAACTAACATCTCCACTTAATGTTTTGCTGGAATTCACCTGCTCTTGAAGTTGTGAGCATTTATCTGGTCAAAATGTTTATAATTGTGTTTACTTGACCTCTTATTCTTGTAAGTAGTATTTCATTTATTGTTTTATTATCTATAATTGTGTTTTTTTATGGTACCTTGTAACAACCTTTTGAGTCGATCTGTCTACATCACCAACACTATTAATTAAGTTTATTGCTACCTCTTACTGATGTCACACAGGATATTTCAATGTATCCTCCAAGTCACGGCAACAGAAACACTGAAATGGATTTCTCAACTTAAAAGGTTTTTCTGGTTCACATTCTATTGTAACAGGGATCTTGAACAACTTTGAAATTTCTAACTCTACCTTCTTAAAGGAGAATTTCAGTGAATCTTGAAAACTGACCATTTATTCAATCTCTAATTCTAAAAGGTATAATAGATTAACTATATCTAAATTCTACCTAATTCAGCCTATGATACCTATATTCCATCACAGGGTTTGGGGAGAGATAAGACTGGGTAACCTTAACATATATTTAGGAAACTGATTCCATGGTTACAAACTATATTGTTGGCAGGCAACAAAGGCAGACAAGGGGTAAGAAAGGGGTGATCACTTTGATGGGATTATACTACAGTCCCCCCAATAGTCAGAGGGAAGTGGAGGAGCATATATGTAGGGAAATCACAGATAGGTGTAGGAATTATAGGGTTTAATAGTAGGTGATTTTAACTTCCCTAATATTGACTGGGACTGCCTTAGTTCTAAGGTATCAGATGGTGAAGAATTTGTTAAGTGTGTCCAGGATAGTTTTCTGAAGCAGTATGTGGATGGCCCTACTAGAGAAGGGGCTACACTCGACCTTCTCCTAGGAAATGAGGATGGGCAGGTGGCTGATGTGTCAGTGGGGGAGCACTTTGGGACCAGTGACCATAACTCTATTAGCTTCAAGATAGTTATGGAAAAGGAAAGGACTGGTTCTCAGGTTGGAGTCCGAAATTGGGGGAAGGCTAATTTCGATGGCATCAGACAGGAACTTTCAAAAGTTGAATGGAAGAGGCTGTTTACAGGTAAAGGGACATATGGCAAGTGGGAGGCTTTTAAAAGTGAGATAGGAAGAGTTCAGGGCCGGCATGTTACTGTTAGATGGAAGGGTGAGGCTGGCAAGTATAGGGAACCTTGGTTGACGAGGGATATTGAGGGTCTGGTCAGGACAAAGAAGGAGGCATATGTCAGGTATAGGTAGCTGGGATCGTGCGAGTCCCTCGAGGAGTATAGGGGATGTAGGACTACACTTAAGAAGGAAATTAGGAGGGCAAAAGGGGGCCATGAGATTTCCCTGGCAGATAAGATAAAGGAGAATCCTAAAAGATTCTATAAGTATATTAAGAGTAAAAGGGTAGCTAGGGAGAGAGTAGGTCCCCTTAAGGATCAGTGTGGCAATCTATGTGTGGAGCCACGGGAAATGGGCGAGGTCTTAAATGAATATTTCTCATCCGTATTTACCGTGGAGAAGGTCATGGAAGCTAGTGAGTTCAAGGGAGGCAATAGCGATATCCTGGAGTATATCAACATTACAAAGGAGGAGGTGTTGGAGGTTTTGAAGCGCATTAAGGTGGATAAATCCCCAGGGCCTGACCAGGTGTATCCTAGGATGCTATGGGAAGCAAAGGAGGAGATTGCTGGGGCCCTGGCAGAGGCTATTGTATCATCGTTAGCCGCGAGGAGGTGACCAAGAGGATTGACGAGGGTAAGGCGATGGACGTTGTCTACATGGACTTTAGCACAGCCTTTGACAAGGTCCCGCATGGTAGGCTGGTCCAGAAGGTTCGAACACATGGGATCCAGGGTGAGCTAGCAAATTGGATACAAAATTAGCTTGGTGATAGGAGGCAGAGGGTGGTAGTGGAGGGTTGTTTTTCAGATTGGAGGCCGGTGACCAGTGGTGTGCCGCAGGGATCGGTGCTGGGCCCTCTGTTGTTTGTCATATATATTAATGACTTGGGTGTGAATGTAGGGAGCATGATTAGTAAGTTTGCAGATGACACCAAAATTGGTGGTATAGTGGACAGTGAAGAAGGTTGTCTAAGGTTACAACAGGATATAGATCAACTGGGAAAGTGGGCAAGGGAGTGGCAAATGGAATTTAATGCAGACAAGTGTGAAGTGATGCATTTTGGGAAGTTAAAGCAGGGCAGGACATATACAGTGAATGGCAGGGCCCTGGGGAGTGTTGTTGAGCAGACAGACCTTGGGGTGCAAGTACATAGTTCCTTGAAAGTGGTAACACAGGTAGACAGGGTGGTGAAGAAGGCGTATGGCATGCTTATCTTCATCGGCCAAGGCACTGAGTACAAGAATTGGAACGTCATGTTACAGTTGTACATAACGTTGGTTAGGCCGCATTTGGAGTACTGTGTGCATTTCTGGTCGCCGCACTACAGGAAAGATGTGATTAAGCTAGAGAGGGTGCAGAAAAGATTCACAAGGATGTTGCCTGGTTTGGAGGGCTTGAGTTATAAAGAGAGATTGGATAGGCTGGGTCTGTTTTCCCTGGAGCGAAGGAGGCTGAGAGGGGACATGATAGAGGTATATAAAATTATGAGAGGCATAGTTAGGGTAGATAGCCAGAGTCTCTTTCCCATTGCAGGGGTGATTAAAACTAGAGGGCATAGATTTAAGGTGAGAGGGAGGAGGTTTAAAGGGGATCAAAGGGGTAATTTTTTCACACAAAGAATACTGGGTATCTGGAATGAGCTGCCTGAGGAGGTGGTGGAGGCAGGAACAGTAGCAACATTTAAGAGGCATCTGGACAAGTAATTGAATGAGCAAGGCATAGAGGGATATGGAATTAATGCAGGCAGGTGGGATTAGTATAGATAGGCATTATGGTCGGCACGGACACGGTGGGCCGAAGGGCCTATTTCTGTGCTGAACGACTCTATGACTCTAAGGATAGAACCTGAGGGCACACCAAGGGTAGCCAAACATAAATGGGAATAGAAGCCATTAGCAATATTTGCTGGTTACGCTGAGGCAAGTTTGTAATGGAGTCACACAAGGATGATGCCTTGGAAATGGGTCACTGAGGCGAGATAATGGAAGAGGAGGGTGGAGAACATGCATGTGTCATAACATCATAAGAAATAGGAGAAGGAGTAGGTCATTTGGCCCCTCGAGCCTGCTCCGCCATTCAATACGATCATAGCTGATCTGATTGATTGTGGCCTTAACTCCACTTTCCTGCCTGCCCCCCCATAATCCACTTGGTGACTTTGACCTGTGGGGCTTTGGTGTGGGCCAGATGAAAAACCAGACTGCAGGATTTCCAACTGAGAGTGGTCGGAAAGTTGATTAGGATTTAAGAGGCAGTTTGATAGTGTAGAGGTGGATTTTTTAACATGGAGGTGCTTACAGCAGTTTTGAATGTTAAAGATTTGGGCCTTGTTTTACTAAATCCAGGAATTCTGGTTCATTATTGCCTAATTACTTTTACGACACTGACAGCTCATTAAGTTTAGCAAGCTTTAAATCTCTAATTTTAACTACTTACATTTATATGGTGCCTTATCACATGTCTCAGATATGTAAACAAATACTGCAGCTATGCTAAGCACAACAGCAATGATAAGTTTCAAGCAGGCCAAGAGCTTCCACCTATCCAAAGTATTCTCTTTGTGCATTTCTAATAATCCTGAAATCCCATTTTTGACAAGAATCTATTTCTTTTCTGAAACCCATGTCTTTGGTGTGTTGGTTGAGGTGAAAATGTTGGCCAGGACATGAGGCGGCAGGGGGTGGGTGGGTGGTAGTGGGGTAGGTGGGTGGAGGTGGTGGTGTGGAATCATCCATTGAGTGAACTTGCTGCTCATTTTCAAACCTGATCTGTAACATCCTCCTAAACAGGTAGACAGCGCCTCGGTTTTATGTAGGATGTCAACACTGAAAAGCTGTACATAGTGCCTCGGTATTGTACATGAATGTGAGCTCAAACATCTGGTCAAAATTACAATCTTCTGGCTGAGAGGCAAGACTGTTGTCATAGAAACATAGAAAAATAGGGGCAGGAGTAGGCCATTCGGCCCTTCAAGCCTGCACCGCCATTCAATACAATCATGGCTGATCATCCAAACTCAGCACCCTGTTCCCGCTTTCTCCCCATATCCCTTGATCCCTTTAGCCCTAAGAACTATATCTAACTCTTTCTTGAATATATTTAATTATTTGGCCTCAACTGCTTTCTGTGGTAGAGAATTCCACAGGTTCACCACTCTCTGGGTGAAGAAATCTCTCCTCATCTCAGTTCTAAATGGTTTACCCCTTACCCTTAGACTGTGACCCTGGTCCTGGACTCCCCCGCCATCGGGAACATCCTTCCTGCATCTAGTTGTCGACTAAGCCTATCTGGCATATAAGGTATCATGTTGAACAAGGGTTAATGTGAGTACAGTTTTGTCTGGCAGAGAGGTTTTATTGCTCTTCTCTGCTGAGTGAGCAGGTACTGAATGACAGAGTTGTATTTTCTCCCTTTGTTGTTTACAAGAGAACAAACTAGAAGCCACGATTATCCACCTCATCTGTTGAAAAATAACCAAGCTCCATAAATGACATGTGACAGAATGAAAAGAAATTTGGTTGTGAGCCAAAGATGCTTGTAGAATTTCAGGCAACAAAAACAAGCAATATAATAGTTTACAGCTCAATAGAGACAGAGTTTGTTTTCCATGACCTAATTTCACCCTTCTTTGCCTGAATGCACAGTCATGTTGGGGCACAATTCTATGAAAACTGATTTCCCTCAAGTCCAAATTGCCATTTTTCATGCATGTGTCTAGGCATTGAGAGCATGTGTGATTCACCTAGGATGGGCATCACGTAGAATTTAACTTCTCAGCGAGGGTCCTTGAATAGCAAATAGGAATCCTGGCCTTCTTTTTGTTTGTCTACTCTCTCAAGTCCATTGGGGCGAAGATTAAATAGCAGTATTTTGCACTGCCACCTTGGCTGAGAATGGCTGACTTGTCTCAGGCCATGACTGAAACTTAGATCTTTCTGATCAGTACTACACTGGCCAATGCACTTATTAATGTTGACATCGAGTGGAGACCTACATTTACACCTCAGTACAGAAGTTGTACAGTAAATGTGTTCTTATTTGTTCTTGTAAGGCCAGCCTTTATTGCCCATCCCTAATTGCCCTTGAGAAGGGTCATAGTGACAGATGCTGGGCTAAGGTATCACAGACCCCACATAATATTCACACTTCTTCACAAGAAATTAAAAGTAGAGAAACCTCTAACTCCACTAACCAGAGAGCATAGATTTAGGTTAAGAGGTAGGAGGTTTAGAGGGGATTTGAGGGGAAATCTTTTCACCCAGAGGATGGTGGGGATCTGGAACTCACTGCCTGAAAGGATGTTGCGGCAGAAACACTCATAATATTTAAAAGTCACTTGGATAGGCACTTGAAGTGCCGTAACCTACAAGGCTATGAACCAAGAGCTGGAAAGTGGGATTAGGCCGGAAGTCTCCTGGTCGATCGGCACGGACACAATGGGCTGAATGGCCTCCTTCCATGCTGTAAATTTCTATGATTCTATGACTCACTTTGTTTATGAAACTGAAAATATGTTTGGTGCTTTCTGGTACATAAGTACATCTGTTATTGAGTAAGTCCATTCCCCCCACAGTAATGACATAGGGTTTCCAAACCTGACAAATTCTCAAGCACAGCGAATAACAATCACCTTTGAGACAAACTACAATCCATGGTACACATACAACCTTCTGAGCCCTGGCAATCCAGTCCTCAAAGCATTTCAGTCCTGTTTGCAGGAATATATTTCTTACTTGTAACATTGTTCTGTTTGAATTTTGTGCATCTGGAGGTTTGGAAAGGGCGGTTCTTAGTTCTGTTGCCTCATTGATGGAATCTAAAAATCTGTTAGTATTGGCAGCTCGAGATATATGCAGATTAATGGGAACTTGGGTTTATGTTTATGCTTTGCCCCAAGGCTAAAAGGTGTGAAGTTATCTATCCCATAAAGCCAAAAACACTGGACACCATTCATGCACCTCATGATCTTTTAAGCTTCAATTCCATTTCTACGACCCACAGTCCCAGACAGGACAGTTTTCAAACACGACAGAATAAACCTTTTAACAAAAAGACCACTCTTGAAAATGCAAGCATCATGCAGAAAGTTTTCTGCCCCTTTTTCCATTCCACTCCTGATGGCACCACTTACTGGAGAATACGATCAAGGACACTGACTGCCCCTTGGTACCTTGCCCATGTGGGCTTTTTCCTCTGAACAAACCTTGATGGTGGGTGTTGACAGATCATTCCACCACTGAGCTGATTCCACCTTCATTTGGTATCCATCAACGGACATCCTCAGCAGCCATCACTTGACATTGATCTGAAACTAATTTCCTCCTCCCTAGCACATGGAAACTGATGAGATGGATGGGAGCAGAACAGAGCAAGTATTAGAACAATAATGTGATGTTTGTTTTCACAAAGAACTCTTTAATAACTAACTTTTCCAAGTCATATGAGACACAATAACATGGAGAAAATAAGAGTTTCTGTTTGAAAATCCAGACTTTTGATAGGCATTTTATATTTTTGACGTTTCTAGAATGTCCAATGAAAGAAACAGACTGTACAGTACAAACCAGCCATTATACGAAGTGGTAATTTAACCCAAAACAATGATTCATCTCCACTATAAAACAATTCAATTGTGAAGGATGCTGGCTGGGCAGCTAGATGTATAGATGCGGTATTTGGAAAAATGGTACCTGAACAGGAAAGGATGGTGAGTCATTCCTAACTAATGCCATGAAACTGTTTGTATACTGAGTAGCTTTTCTCATGGACTGTCTCTCCCACGCCTGTATCCTGTTCTCCTTGACTATAAGCGTCAACAAAAGCGTGGTCTTGCCAAGGTGCTGCATCTGCGCCCCTGATCACACTAAATAACACCCCACTGAAAGTGGTTAGCAAATTCTGCTACTTTCATCCATGGTGACAGATAATCTGTCCCTTGATGCAGAGCTCATTCCACACATAGGGAGAGCAGCTACCACCTTTGGCGTAAACGCGCATGGGATAACACCAAGCTGACCATTAGGACCAAGCTGATGGTTTATAAGGTCTGTGTTCTCAGCACCTTGCTGTATGGCTGTGAAACATGGGCGACTTACAGCTACCGGGGAAAGAAGTTCAATGATTTCCATCTTCGTTGTCTGCGGCACATTATGGGTATATCCTGGCAGGACAAAATCACAAATGCGGCAGACCTCCCAAATGCAGAGCTCCCAAATGTGTTGGTACTAATCAAACAGAGGTGGCTTCGGTGGATCGAAACGTCCGCAGGATGGAAGACAGTTGCATACCCTTCTGTATGTAGGATTTAGGAAGGAACTTAAGCAAGGAGTCAGGAGGGCTAAAAGGGGTCATGAAAAGTCATTGGCAAACAGGATTAAGAAGAATCCCAAGGCTTTTTATACGTATATAAAGAGCAAGAGGGTAACCAGGGAAAGGGTTGGCCCACTCAAGGACAGAGGAGGGAATCTATGCGTGGAGCCAGAGGAAATGGGCGAGGTACTAAATGAGTACTTGTATTCACCAAAGAGAAGGACTTGGTGGATGATGAGTCTAGGGAAGGGAGTGTGGATAGTCTGGGTCATGTCTATATCAAAAAGGAGGAGGTGTTGGGCATCTTGAAAAGCATTAAGGTAGATAAGTCCCAGGGCCTGATGGGATCTACCCCAGAATACTGAGGAAGGCAAGGGAGGAAATTGCTGGGGCCTTGACAGAAATCTCTGCATCCTCATTGGCTACAGGTGAAGTCCCAGAGGACTGGAGAATAGCTAATGTTGTTCCTTTGTTTAAGAAGGGTGGCAAGGATAATCCAGGAAGGTGAGCCTTATGCCTGTGGTAGGGAAATTATTGGAGAGGATTATTCGGGACAGGATTTACTCCCATTCGGAAACAAATGAACGTATTAGCGAGAGGCAGCATGTTTTGTGAAGGGGATGTCGTGTCTCACTAACTTGATTGAGGTTTTTGAGGAAGTGACAAAGATAATTGATGAAGGAA
This sequence comes from Heterodontus francisci, assembly GCF_036365525.1. Classification (NCBI taxonomy): domain Eukaryota; kingdom Metazoa; phylum Chordata; class Chondrichthyes; order Heterodontiformes; family Heterodontidae; genus Heterodontus; species Heterodontus francisci. The sequence goes on from NC_090375.1 coordinate 47,900,981, forward strand.
GGGCAGTGGATGTTGTCTACATGGACTTCAATAAAGCCTTAGACAAGGTCCCTCATGGCAGACTGGTACAAAAGGTGAAGTCACACAGGATCAGAGGTGAGCTGGCAAGATGGATACAGAACTGGCTCGGTCATAGAAAACAGAGGGTAGCAGTGGAAGGGTGCTTTTCTGAATGGAGGTCTGTGACTAGTGGTGTTCCGCAGGGATCAGTGCTGGGACCTTTGCTGTTTGTAGTATATATAAATGATTTGGAGGAAAATTTAGCTGGTCTGATTAGTAAATTTGCGGACGACACAAAGGTTGGTGGAGTTGCGGATAATGATGAGGATTGTCAGAGGATACAGCAGGATATAGATTGGTTGGAGACTTGGGCGGAGAAATGGCAGATGGAGTTTAATCCGGACAAATGTGAGGTAATGCATTTTGGAAGGTCTAATACAGGTGGGAAGTATACAGTAAATGTCAGAACCCTTAGGAGTATTGACAGGCAGAGAGATCTGGACGTACAGGTCCACAGATCACTGAAAGTGGCAACGCAGGTGGATAAGGTAGTCAAGAAGGCATACGGCATCGGTCGGGGCATAAAGTATAAAAATTGGCAAGTCATGCTGCAGTTGTACAGAACCTTAGTTAGGCCACACTTAGAATATTGCGTGCAATTCTGGTTGCCACACTACCAGAAGGATGTGGAGGCTTTGGAGAGGGTACAGAAGAGGTTTACCAGGATGTTGCCTGGTCTGGAGGGTATTAACTATGAGGAGAGGTTGGATAAACTCAGATTGTTTTCACTGGAACGACGGAGGTGGAGGGGGCGACATGATAAAGGTTTACAAAGTTATGAGCGGCACGGACAGAGTGGATAGATTAGATTAGATTAGATTAGATTAGAGATACAGCACTGAAACAGGCCCTTTGGCCCACCGAGTCTGTGCCGAACATCAACCACCCATTTATACCAATCCTACACTAATCCCATATTCCTACCAAACATCCCTACCTGTCCCTATATTTCCCTACCACCTACCTATACTAGTGACAATTTATAATGGCCAATTTACCTATCAACCTGCAAGTCTTTTGGCTTGTGGGAGGAAACCGGAGCACCCGGAGAAAACCCACGCAGACACAGGGAGAACTTGCAAACTCCACACAGGCAGTACCCGGAATCGAACCCGGGTCCCTGGAGCTGTGAGGCTGCGGTGCTAACCACTGCGCCACTGTGCCGCCCCTTTTTCCCAGGGTGGAAGAGTCATTTACTAGGGGACATAGGTTTAAGGTGTGAGGGGCAAAGTTTAGAGGGGATGTGCGAGGCAAGTTTTTTCCACAGAGGGTGGTGAGTGCCTGGAACTTGCTGCCGGGGGAGGTGGTGGAAGCAGGTGTGATAGCGACGTTTAAGAAGCATCTTGACAAATACATGAATAGGATGGGATTAGAAGGATACGGACCCTGGAAGTGCAGAAGGTTTTAGTTTAGACAGGCATCAAGATCGGCGCAGGCTTGGAGGGCCGAATAGCCGGTTCCTGTGCTGTCCTGTTGTTTGTTCTTTGTATGGTGAGGTAGCTGGGACCAGATGACCAGTGGCCACCCAAAGCTCCGCTTCAAGGATGCTTGCAAGCATGACATGAAGACCCTAAATGTCAATTATCGCACATGGGAGTCACTAACTGGTGAAAGAGGGAAATGGCGACACATCCTGTGGACTGGCACGCAATACCACGATGACCAGTTGCTACAGCAGCTTGGCAACAGGCGCCAACACCAAAACAACAACTTACAGCATCACATGGCAGCTTCACGTGCAGCATTAGTGACAGAACCTGCACCTCAAGGATTGGCCTCCACAACCATCAGCAAAGATGCACCAAGAGAGGACATCCTATTTAAATGGATTATTTGCTGCGTGTGCATCATCTTTTGTAGACAGAAGGATGCCAGCCAAACATACTTTTTCTGAAAGTTGGCTACTTCCTCCCCCTTCTTCAGCCTCTTGTAGGCCAGAGCAAAAAAGAGACCACCTGGACATGCAAGGTCAGTCCTCAAGTAAACGAAAAGCATGACTGTGAACCCACCTTCCACGGACTTCTTCTCCATTCTCCCAGTTCTTCTCCAGATATCTCAGCAGAAACCTCCCTCCACTTTCGCCAACTCAGTACTGTTGCTCAAGTGTCATCACCTCCTACTTGTGGGTCTTGTATGGCAGCTGCAATTTTTAGATTTGTTAAAGCTGAAGAGACTCTGGGTAAAAAAAAATTCCACCTACCCAGCCACCTTTCCTTCTCTCCTCTTCCAATAAATCCTGGTTCAGCCACCGGTCTTTTAGCACTTTAGTCTTTAGGGGAGGCATTGGCATAGTGGTAGGGTCACTGGACCAGTAACCAGAGGCCCAGGCTAATGCTCTGGGGACATGAGTTCAGATCCCATCATGGCAGATGGTGAAATTTGAATTAAATTAATAAAACCTGGAATTAAAAAGCTAGCCTAATGGTGGCCATAAAACCATTGTCGATTGTTATAAAAACCCATCTGGTCCACTAATGTCCTTTAGGGAAGGAAATCTGCCGTCCTCACTTGGTCTGGCCGACATGTGACTCCAGACCCACAGCAATGTGGTTGATGCTTAAATGCCCTTTGAAATGGCCCCTCAGTTCAAGGTCAATTATAGTCTTTGGCCTCCTTACCTCGAGCGACAATGGGTAAGCGCCTGGAGGTGGTCAGTGGTGTGTGGAGCAGCGCCTGGAGTGGCTATAAAGGCCAATTCTAGAGTGACAGGCTCTTCCACAGGTGCTGCAGAAAAATTTGTTTGTTGGGACTGTTACACAGTTGGCTCTCCCCTTGCGCCTCTGTCTTTTTTCCTGCCAACTGCTAAGTCTCTTCGACTCGCCACACTTTAGCCCCGACTTTATGGCTGTCCACCAGCTCTGGCGAACGCTGGCAACTGACTCCCACGACTTGTGATCAATGTCACAGGATTTCATGTCACGTTTGCAGACGTCTTTAAAGCGGAGACATGGACGGCCGATGGGTCTGATACCAGTGGCGAGCTCGCTGTACAATATGTCTTTGGGGATCCTGCCATCTTCCATGCGGCTCACATGGCCAAGCCATCTCAAGTGCCAATTAAGGTCAATTAAGATGGGCAATAAATACTGGCTTAGCCAGCGACGCTCACATCCCATTGAATGAATTTTAAAAAAAGCTCCTGATCTGGGTCTCCCTCTTCGCTGAATGCCAAGCCTAGCACTGCAGTCATTAGCAGCAAATTATAGCTCGCGCCCTTCACTTGCACACAAACTGGACGCACTCTATTGGCGCCTCCTGCCTAGCACCCTTTCCCCTCAAGACTGGTCCCGAGACATTGTCTGGTTAACTCTGCTCTTATCCATCCCCATTGTATGATCCTTCCTAATCTCTGTCATAGATCCACGTAATTTTAGGTAACTCTCTATATCCACTCACATGTTCATTTTTAGCTGCTGCTGTGGGTCTGTGATCCTGACCCCCTCTTACTTTTCCTTTTCAAGCAGTTCTCAGTCCAGGGCTCCTCTTTCCTCCTCTACTTCTAATCAGGTCATGCCCACTTTTCCCTTAAATAAAAGCAAAATACTGCGGATGCTGGAAATCTGAAATAAAAACAAGAAATGCTGGAACCACTCAGCAGGTCTGGCAGCATCTGTGGAAAGAGAAACAGAGTTAACGTTTCGGGTCAGTTAACTCTGCTTATCTTTCCACAGATGCTGCCAGACCTGCTGAGTGGTTCCAGCATTTCTTGTTTTTATTTCACTTTTTCCTTGCCTTTCGCTATGCTTCCTTTTTCCTCCAACTCAACACTCTGCCTCCCTTTTAAGTTTCAATTTAATTTTTATTTATTTATCCAGAAAGCTCTTCCAATTGATACACTCACTTTTTGTATAGTTACACATAAAGTTATATTGCATCAACAGCACATAAACAGGCCATTTGACCGAACTGGTCTTTGTTGCGTTTATGCTCCACACGAGCCTCGACACCCTCCTCTTCATCTAATCCTTTCATCACATCATTCTATTCTTTTGTCTCTCATGTGCTTATCTAGCTTTCCCTTAAATGCAACTATGTTACTCGCCTCAACTAATCCTTGTAGTATTTATTTCCACATTCTTACCACTCTTTGGGTAAAGCGGTTTCTCTGAATTACTGTTGGATTTATTGGTGACTATCTTATATTTATGACCCCTAGTTTTGGTCTCCACCACAAGTGGAAACATCTTCTCTACGTCCATCCTATAAAACACCTTCATAATTTTAAAGACCCCCATTAGGTCAGCCCACAGGCTTCTCTTTTCTAGAAAAAAGAGCCCAGCATGTTCAGCCTTTCCTGATATCAGCACATGCTCTCAGTTCTGCGTATATTATATAGTCTATTTATTCCGTACTTTATCTATTGCATATTGAAGTTGAATCAGATCCTTTATCTTATTGGGCTTTGCCTTTGACAGTCCAGATCCCTTATCTTTGACTGCTCATTATCCTTTGTGGCTTTCACATTAAAGCTAACTATGTTGTGGTCATTTACTTGTCAGTTATTTGTCCCACTTCATTTCCCAGATCTAAATTAAACAATGTGTTTAACTGAATGCTCTTGATCTCTATGCTGCTCTGTTGCATATTGCTTTTACCAATGGAGTTATTGGAGAATCTGTTAGCCTCACAGTTAACAGAGGAATAGATAGTTGGATGGGGCACTGGGCACTGCTGTGGCCCAGATTGGGTCACTGACTTCAAGAGAGCAGTGGGGAGGGGGAGAGCATTGCCCAGGTAAACAAACTTAATCAGGAGATGTTGCAACTTCCCAGCGTACTTTGCCGCTGTGTATTTCGATGATTGTGTTGACTGACAGTGCTGGCAGTGACCTGGTGCTCCAGTCAATCATTGCTGCAGACAAAGTCCAGCATTATGAAAAACAGCCAACAGTAAACTAGAAATGTCAAATCTGAATGCTTCGATGGTTAGAACACACTGAACCTGACTAAGCAGAGCCTGTTAGTTCTGGTAAGCAAGCAGAAACTGCTGTTATATTGGTTTAGTGATGTCAATGCTTCTGACACGTGGGCCTCTCACATGGCAGAAACAGCAGAGTAAACTTTCCAGGTTCGCTAACGCTGGCTCCTATTCATTTGCTGGCTCTCCTCGACTGGCAGAAAGAATAACCAAATCATCTCTAGACACCATAACTCCTGCCACCCTCCACCACACCAGCCATCACACCTTCCTCCACCAGCCCCCACCCCCCAACCCTCACCCCTCACCCCGCACCCCCCCCTACTCTATTGGAGTGCTGCTGTAGCCTAGAAGGTAAGACAACAACTTATCTAAAGAAGCTAATGTAACCCCACTATTTAAAAAGGGAGGTAGAGAGAAAGCAGGGAATTATAGACCAGTCAGCCTGACATCGGTAGTGGGGAAAATTCTGGAGTCCATTATCAAAGATTTTATAGCAGAGCACTTGGAGAACAGTGGTAGAATCGGGCAGAGTCAGCATGGATTTACGAAAGGGAAATCATGCTTGACAAATCTACTAGAATTCTTCGAGGATGTAACTAGTAGAGTTGATGAGGGGGAGCCAGTGGATGTGGTTTATTTGGACTTTCAGAAAGCTTTCGACTAAGTCCCACATAAGAGATTAGCATGTAAAATTAAAGCGCATGGAATTGGGGATAGTGTATTGCGATGGATAGAAATTTGGTTGGCGGACAGGAAACAAAGAGTAGGGATAAATGGGTCTGTTTCCGATTGGCAGGCAGTGACTAGTGGGGTACCGCAGGGATCGGTGCTAGGACCCCAGCTATTCACAATATATAGTAATGATTTAGATGAGGGAACTAAATGTAATATCTCCAAATTTGCAGATGACACAAAACTGAGTGGGAGGGTGAGTTGTGAGGAGGATGCGGAGAGGCACCAGGGTGATTTGGACAAGTTGAGTGAGTGGGCTAATGCATGGCAGATGCAGTATAATGTGGATAAATGTGAGGTTATCCACTTTGGTAGCAAAAACAGGAAGGCAGATTATTATCTGAACGGCTATAAACTGAGAGAGGGGAATATGCAACGAGACCTGGGTGTTCTCATACACCAGTCACTGAAGGTAAGCATGCAGTTGCAACAGGCGGTAAAAAAGGCAAATGGTATGTTGACCTTCATAGCAAGAGGATTCGAGTACAGGAGCAGGGATGTCTTGCTGCAATTATACAGGGCCTTGGTGAGGCCACCCCTGGAATATTGTGTGCAGTTTTGGTCTCCTTATCTGAGGAAGGATGTTCTTGCTATAGAGGGAGTGCAGCAAAGGTTTACCAGACTGATTCCTGGGATGGCGGGAGTGACGTATGGGGAGAGATTGAGTCAGTTAGGATTATATTCACTGGAGTTCAGAAGAGTGAGGGGGGATCTCATAGAAACCTATAAAATTCTAACAGGACTTGACAGGGTAGATGCAGGAAGGATGTACCCAATGGTGGGGAAGTCCAGAACCAGGGGTCATTGTCTAAGGATACGGGGTAAACCTTTCAGGACTGAGATGAGGAGAAACTGCTTCACCCAGAGAGTGGTGAGCCTGTGGAATTTGCTACCACAAAAGCAGTTGAGGCCAAAACATTGTATGTTTTCAAGAAGGAGTTAGATATAGCTCTTGGGTATAAAGGGATCAAAAGGTATGGGGCAAAAGTGGGAACAGGCTACTGAGTTGGATGATCAGCCATGATCATAATGAATGGCGGGGCAGGCTTGAAGGGCTGAATGGCCTACTCCTGTTACTATTTTCTATGTTTCTATGTTTCAATGTATCTCAGGTACCAGGAGGTTGCTGAAATCCTCTTCGCAAGTCCTCTGATCTAATGGGGAAAGGCCACAACTTCTAACAAATCTTAGGATATTTTTCTTTTCTGGCCAACGCTGGGCAGAATCTTCAGAAAATGACCCAGGAGCTACTCTGATGTCACTCCCCTGGCACATATAATGTAAATGTTCCATACAGGAGCTCACTGCCCATGGATGTCCTTGCATCAAACACAAAGAGAGCAGAGACCCAGAGCGGCCAACTACACTGCCATCTCCCATAGGACCTTTTTCCACTTTCCCTGCCAAGGCAATGCACTTGATTGACGGAAATCAAACGCTTCCCTCCCATTCCATAATAATTATTTATTCATACAGAGTTTGTGGGCATCACTGGCAATTTCAGCAATTATTGCCCATCCCTAGTTGCCCTTGAGAAGGTGGTGACGAGCCTTCTTCTTGAGCAGCTGCAGTGGTGCAGGTACTCCCATAGTGCACTTATCTATAGAGTTCCAGGATTTTGACCCAGTGACAATGAATATATTTCCAAGTCAAGATGGTGTGTGACTTGGAGGGAAACTTGCAGGTGGTGGCATTCTCATGCACCTTCTGCCCTTGTCCTTTGAGGTGGTAGAGGTCGCGGGTTTGGGAAGTGCTGTTGAAAAGGCATTGCCCCTCCCAGAACTTTTTCTTGCATTTCTCAAGTGGCCAGATGGAAAGCACCATCAGAAGAGCCTTGGGAACATGTCGACTTCTGACTCCTCTGAGTAGAATGTATTATTTGGTAAAAGCCAAGAAAGCGGCAAGGCAGAAAATGCCTTGAAAGATGGATTGAGAATTTTTCATTTGCTCTGTATGTAAATATTCAGTGTAACATAGGTCAGCATGACCCCAGCTTTGATCCCCTTCCTGAGATGTGTTTGTTGATCTCACCTAGGGCAGCAGTATGAATAACAGAGTTAACTTTATTGCCTTCAGGTTAACAAAAATCACTCTGGGATGTCAATCCTGATCATAATCAGGTAACTAGAAGGACAAGGGCAGCAGATGCATGGGAACAGCATCATCTGCAAGTTCTCCTCCAAGTCACACATCATCCTGATTTGGATCTGTATCGTCGTTCTTTCAATGTCGCTGGGTCAAAAACCTAGAACTCCCTTCCAAAGAGAACTGTGGGTGTACCTACCCAACATGGACTGCAGTGGTTCAAGGAAGCAGCTCACCAGCACCTTCTCAAGGGCAATTAGGGATGGGCAATAAATGCTGGCATTGCCAGCAATGCTCACATCCCATGGTGTAGTGGTATTGTCACTAGAGTAGTAATTCAGAGACCTAGGGTATTTTTCTGGAGACATGGATCCGAATCCCACCAAGGCAGAAGGTGGAATTTGAATTCAATTAATAAATCTGGAATAAAAAGCTAGTCTAATGATGGCCATGAAACCATTGTCGATTGTTGTAAAAACCCACCTGGTTCACTAATGCCCTTTAGGGAAGGAAATCTGCTGTCCTCACCTTGTCTGGCCTACATGTGACTCCAGACCCAGAGCAATGTGGTAGACTCTTAAATGCCCTCTGAAATGGCCTAGCATGCCACTCAGTTGTATCTAACCACTACGAAGTCAATAAAACAGAATCAAAACAAACAGACCACCCGGCATCGACCTAGGCACCGGAAACGACAATGGCAAACCCATCCCTGTTGACCCTGCAAAGTCCTCCTTACTAGCATCTGGGGGCTTGTGCCAAAGTTGGGAGAGCTGTCCCACAGACTAGTCAAGCAACAGCCTGACATAGTCATACTCACGGAAGCATACTTTACAGACAATGTCCCAGACGCTGCAATCACCATCCCTGGGTATGTCCTATCCCACCGGCAGGACAGACCCAGCAGAGGTGGCGGCACAGTGGTATACAGTCGGGAGGTAGCTGCCATGGAAATCCTCAACATCGACTCCGGACCCCATGAAGTCTCATGGCATCAGGGAAAACATGGGCAAGCAAACCTCCTGCTGATTACCACCTACCGCCCTCCCTCAGCTGATGAATCAGTACTCCGCCATGTTGAACACCAATTGGAGGATCACTGAGGGTGGAAAGGGCACAGACTGTACTCTGGGTGGGGGACTTCAATGACCATCACCAAGAGTGGCTCGGTAGCACCACGACCGACCGGGCTGGCCGAGACCTAAAGGACATAGCTGCTAGACTGGGTATGCGGCAGGTGTTAAGGGAACCAAAAAGAGGGAAAAACATACTTGACCTCATCCTCACCAGTCTGCCTGTCGCAGATGCATCTGTCCATGACAATATTGATAGGAGTGACCACCGCACAGTCCTTGTGGAGACAAAGTCCTGCCTTCACATTGAGGATACCCTCCATCGTGTTGTGTGGCATTATCACTGTGCTAAATGGGATAGACTTCGAACAGCTCTAGCAATGCAAAATTGGGCATCCATGAGGTGATGTAGGCCATCAGCAGAAGCAGAATTGTACTCAACCACAATCTGTAACCTTATGGCCTGGCATATTCCCTGCCCAACCATTACCATCAAGCCAGGAGACCAACTCTGGTTCAATGAGGAGTGCAGGAGGGCATGCCAGGAGCAGCACCAGGAATACCTCAAAATGAGGTGTCAACTTGGTGAAGCTACAACACAGGACTACTTGCGTGCCAAACTGCGTAAGCAGCTTGCGATAGACAGAGCTAAGCGATCCCATAACCAACGGATCAGGTCTAAGCTCTGCAGTCCTGCCGTGACAGTTAAACAACTAACTGGAGGAGGTGGCTCCACAAATAACCCCATCCTCAATGATGGGGGAGTCCAGCACATCAGTGCAAAAGATAAGGCTGAAGCATTTGCAACAATCTTCAGCCAGAAGTGCCAAGCTGATGATCCACCAAGGCTACAAGAGCAGGTCACAGGCTAGGAATCCTGCAGCGAGTAACTCACCTCCTGACTCCTTAAAAACTGTCCAACATCTACAAGGCACAAGTCAGGAGTGTGATGGAATACTCTCCACTTGCCTGCATGGGTGCAGCTCCAACAACACTCCCTCCACTACCGACTCACAGAGACAGCAGTTTGTACCATCTACAAGATGCACTGCAGCAACGCACCAAAGCTCCTCAGACAGCACCTTCCAAACCTGTGACCTCTACCAACTAGAAGGACAAGGACAGCAAATGCATGGGAACATGGCTAGCCCTGCAGCCTCACAGCTCCAGCGACCCTGGTTCAGTTCTGGGTACTGCCTGTGCGGAGTTTGCAAGTTCTCCCTGTGACTGCGTGGGTTTCCTCCGGGTGCTCCAGTTTCCTCCCACATGCCAAAGACTTGTGGGTTGATAGGTAAATTGGCCATTGTAAAAAATTGCCCTCGTGTAGGTAGGTGGTAGGAGAATTGAGGGAAGGTGGGGATGTGAGAGGGAAAAATGGGATTAATATAGGATAAGTATAAATGGGTGGTTGATGGTCAGCACGGACTCAGTGGGCTGAAGGGCCTGTTTCAGTGCTGTATGACTCTATGACCACCACCTGCAAGTTCCCCTCCAAATCACACACCATCCTGACTTGGAACTATATCGCTGCTCCTTCACTGTTGCTGGGTCAAAATCCTGGAACTCCCTTCCTAATAGCAATGTGGGTTAACCTACCCAACATGGACTGCAGTGGTTCAAGGAAGCAGCTCACCAGCACCTTTTCAAGGGCAATTAGGGATGGGCAATAAATGCTGGCATTGCCAGCAATGCTCACATCCCATGAAAGAATAAATTAAAAAACTATTGCTGTTATGTGTCCATAGGCATAGCTCTGCTCCAGTGCATATGCCAGGAAAGCATGAGTTAATACTTGCAGATAAAATAGAAGAGAAAGTCGAATATATTAAAAAAAGGAGTCTCACCAGCAAGAACAAGAAGAAAAAGGAGATCTATGGAAAATGAAAGGGCCTAAGTTGAATCTTGCATCCTAAGGTAAAGCTGAATAACACAAATTTAGTAACTATGCAAAGGCCAAGTGTAACTTGTTTCCTGAAAAGGAAAACATTCATTGCTCCACCACTGGCTTCAGCTGCCTCCACCATGAAGTCTGGAATTCCCTCCCTAAATCTCTATCTCTTTCCTCTGTTCAGAAGCTACTTAAAACCTACCTCTTCGACTAAGCCTTTGCTCACCTGCCTTAATATCGCCTTATCGAATCACAGAATCATGGAAATCATAGAAAGTTTACAGCACAGAAAGAGGCCACATGGCCTAATACCAAAATACCTGGTACCAAATTTTGTCAGTTAATGCTTTTATAAAGTGTGTTGGAATGTTTTACTACGTTAAAGACACTCTATAAATGTAAACTGTTGTGGCCAATGAAAATACTTATGTTACTTAAGGCACAATCCCAAGTCAGCTGACCTGTGCATGGTAAAACATTCATCTTTCTCGCTATGTTCTTTTCTAACAACACCACAAATAAATGATTAACTGACATTAACCCTACAAACAGGCAGTTAGATAGCATTAATCAGATAAAGTAATCTGATTCTCACAAACTAAACTCAAGGCCTTGGCTGTTTAATCTTTAAACCGTCTGATTGTTTCAATTGCTGTTTCTTAAAGATACCGCAATAGAGTGCCAAAGGTTTCCTGTGTTATTTGTAAAGTGGTTTAATTGCCTATACTCCATCTAAAAGTCTTTTTTCTTTTGTTTGCCTTGAGGATTTTCTCCCCCATGTCCTGCAGACACGAATCCACATGCACTGGTAACCTATTGGTCTCTCTTCCAAGTAACCATTCTTAATACATGAGCCTTGACAGTGAATGTTGCAAAGTGATTTAACTGAAGGTGCACAGCCAATTCTGTCCTGTCTTCACCTAAAATCCACGCGCACAGACATTTCCATCTGGGATGGCAGGGCTGGAGGACTGTCACTGGAAAGTGATATGCTGATGGGGTTAGGTGAAATAGAATGGGGGAAAGCTCATGTGGAATGATTGGAATCAAAGCTAAGATGTTTCTGGTCTACACGGCTCAGCAACTTCCTGGATAAACATCCTGAACCATCAAAGAAGCTCAAGATTATTTTTAAATTGCTGTGGCAACTACAATAAACTATGAAGTGATTTCATTCAGTGTCAAGTGATCTTGGGACATTATGGTTTTGTTATACCTTGGAACCTGGCTTCAAATCAAACCCTGATGAGAGGGATGTAGGGCTACTCTTTCTGCTGGCCTAATGTGAGATGAGTTTGCTTACATTCAATCCAGTTCCTAGTTTGCTCAAAACTATTATTGACATTGAACTGACAGTCTTATTCAGAAAGGCCACACAGTGGCTCATATTGGGAAACAGAGCTGTCACAGTGCTGCTGGAATGGCCATTTTTTGATATTGAGATGAAGTTAAATGAATATTTCTTGTCCGTATTTACCGTGGAGAAGATCATGGAAGCTAGTGAGTTCAAGGGAGGGAACAGCGATATCCTGGAACATATCAACATTACAAAGGAGGAGGTGTTGGAGGCTTTGAAGTGCATTAATGTGGATAATTCCCCAGGGCCTGACCAGGTGTATCCTAGGATGCGAGAGGAAGCAAGGGAGGAGATTGCTGGGGCCCCAGCAGAGATTTTTGTATCATCGTTAGCCACGGGTAAGGTACCGGAAGACTGGAGGATAGCTAATGTTGTGCCTTTATTTAAGAAGGGCAGCAGGGATAAGCCTGCTACAGGCCGGTGAGCCTTACATCAGTGGTGGGAAAGTTGTTGGAAGGGATTCTGAGAGACAGGATTTATATGCATTTGGAAAGGCAAGGTCTGATTAGGGATAGTCAGCATGGCTTTGTGCGTGGGAAATTATGTCTCACGAATTTGATTGGGTTTTTTGAGGATGTGACCAGGAGGATTGACGAGGGCAGGGCGATGGACGTTGTCTACATGGACTTTAGCAAGGCCTTTGACAAGGTCCCGCATGGTAGGCTGTTCCAGAAGGTTCAAACACATGGGATCCAGGGTGAGCTAGCCAATTGGATACAAAATTGGCTTGGTGATAGGAGGCAGAGGGTGGTAGTGGAGGGTTGTTTTTCAGATTGGAGTGGTGTGCCGCAGGGATTGGTGCTGCGCCCTCTGTTGTTTGTCATATATATTAATGACTTGGATGTAGGGAGCATGATGTCATATATATTAATGACTTGGATGTAGGGAGCATGATTAGTAAGTTTGCAGATGACACCAAAATTGGTGATATAGTGGACAGTGAAGAAGGTTGTCTAAGATTACAACAGGATACAGATCAACTGGGAAAGTGGGCAAAAGATTGGCAAATGGAATAGAACGCAGACAAGAGCGAAGTGATGCATTTTAGGAAGTTAAACCAGGGCAGGACATATACAGTGACATCCAGTGTTGTTGAGCAGAGAGACCTTGGGGTGCAAGTACATAGTTCCCTGAAAGTGGCAACACAGGTAGACAGGGTGGTGAAGAAAGCGTTGCCTTCATCGGCCGAGGCATTGAGTACAAGAGTTGGGACATCATGTTACAGTTGTACATAACGTTGGTTAGGCCATACTTGGAGTACCGCATGCCGTTCTGGTCGCCACACTACAGGAAAGATGTGATTAAGCTTGAGAGGGTGCAGAAAAGATTCACAAGGATGTTGCCTGGTTTGGAGGGCTTGAGTTATAAAGAAATGTTGGATAGGCTGTGTCTGTTTTCCCTGAAGCGAAGGAGGCTGAGCGGGGACATGATAGAGGTATATAAAATGATGAGAGGCATAGACAGGGTAGATAGCCAGAGTCTGTCTCCCATGGTAGGGGGTGACTAAAACTAGAGGGCATAGATTTAAGGTGAGAGGGAGGAGGTTTAAAGGGGATCAAAGAATAGTGGGTATCTGGAATGAGCTGCCAGAGGAGGTGGTGGAGGCAGGAACAGTAGCAACATTTGAGAGGCATCTGGACAGGTACTTGAATGAGCAAGGCATAGAGGAATATGGAATTAAGGCAGGCAGGTGGGATTAGTAAAGACAGGCATTCTGGTCGGCATGGACACAGTGGGATGAAGGGCCTGTTTCTATGCTGTACGACTCTATGACTCTATAAGTCATTGTTGGTACAAAATGGAAGGAATTTTGTCCTACCTGGGAGTGAGAACATAAGAAACAGGAGCATGAGTAGACCAAATGGCTGACTGAGTCTGCCCCGCTGTTCATGGTTGATCATGGCTGATCTGCGGTTTCAACTCCACTTTCCTGCCCGCTCTCCACACCCTCGATTCCCTGAGAGACCAAAAATCTGTCTATCTCAGCCTTAGATATATTCAACGATGGAACATCCAAGGGGGTGTGGGGTGTGGTGGCATTGTCACTGGAGTAGTAACCCAGACATCCTGGTTATTTCTCTGGGGACATGGGTTCAAATCCCACTGCAGCAGAAGGTGGAATTTGAATTCAATTAATAAATCTGGAATTAATTAAAAAAGCTTGTCTAATGATGGCCATGGAACCATTGTTATAAAAACCCATCTGGTTCATTGATGCCCTTTAGGGAAGGAAATCTGCTGTCCTTGCATGGTCTGGCCTACATGTGACTCCAGACCCACACAATGTGTAGATTCTTAAATGCTTGTCCTCTGAAACAGCCAAGCAAGCCACTCAGTTGTATCTAACCGCTACAAAGTCAATGACACCAGACGGATCATCTGGCATTGACCTAGGCACCGGAAACGACAATGGCAAACCCAGCCCTGGCAACCCTGCAAACTCGTCCTTAAAAATATCTGCCAGCTTATGCCAAAGTTGGGAGAGCTGTCCCAGAGAGTAATCAAGCAATAGCCTGACATAGTCATACTCACAGAATCATACCTTACAGACAATGTACCAGACAACACCATCACCATCCAGAGGTGGCAATACAATCGGGAGGGATTTGCCCTGGGAGTCCTCAACATTGACTCTGGACCCCATGAAGTCTCATGGCATCAAGTCAAACATGGGCAAGGAAACTTCCTGCTGATTACAACCTACCTCCCTCTTTCAGCTGATGAGTCAGTACTCCTCCATGTTGAACACCACTTGGAGGAAGCACTGAGGGTGGCAAGGCACAGACTGTACTCTGGGTGGGGGACTTCAATGTCCATCACCAAGAGTGGCTCGGTAGCATCACAGCTGGCCGAGTCCTAAAGGACAAGGCTGACAGACTGGGTCTGACAGGTGGTGAAGGAACCAAAAGGAGGGAAAAACATACTTGATCTCATCCTCACCAATCTGCCTGCTGCAGATGCATCTGTCCGTGACAGTATCAGTGACCACTCCATAGCCCTTATGGACACTAAGTCCCGCCTTCACATTGAAGATACCCTCCATTGTGTTATGTGGCATTATCACTGTGCTCAATGGGATAGATTTCGAACAGCTCTAGCAATGCAAAACTGGGCCTCCATGAGGTGCTGTGGGCCATTGGCAGCAGCAGAATTGTACTCAACCACAATCTGTAACCTCATGGTCTGGCATATTCCCCACTCTACCGTTACCATCAAGCCAGAATACCAATCCTGGTTCAATGAAGAGTGCAGGAGAACATGCCAGGAGCAGCAGCAGGCATACCTCAAAATGAGGTGTCAACTTGGTGAAGCTACAACACAGGACCACATGCATGCCAAACTGCGTAAGTAGCATGTGATAGACAGAGCTAAGCGATCCCATAACCAACAGATCAGATCTAAGCTCTGCAGTCCTACCACATTCAGCTGTGAATGGTGGTGGACAATTAAACAACTAACTGGAGGAGGTGGCTCCACAAATATCCCCATCCTCAATGATGGGGAAGCCCAGCACATCAGTGCATTTGCAACAATCTTCAGCCAGAAGAGCCGAGTTGGTGATCCATCTTGGCCTCCTCCTGAAGTCCCCAGCTTCACAGATACCAGACTTCAGTCAATGTGATTCATTCCACGATTGAAGGCACTGGATACTGCAAAGTATATGGGCCCTGACAATATTCCGGCAATAGTAATGAAGACCTGTGCTCCAAAACTTGCTGCGCCCCTAGCCGAGTTGTTCCAGTACAGCTACAACACTGGCATCTACCCAGCAATGTGGAAAATTGCCCAGGTTTGTCCTGTACGCAAAAAGTAGGACAAATCCAACCCAGCCAATTACCGCCCCATCAGTCTACTCTCAATCATCAGTAAAGTGATGGAAGGTGTCATCAACAGTGCTATCAAGCAGCACTTGCTTAGCAATAACATGCTCACTGATGCTCATTTTGGGTTCCGCCAGGGCCACTCAGCTCCTGACCTCATTACAGCCTTGGTTCGAACATGGACAAAAGAGCTGAATTCAAGAAGTGAGGTGAGAGTGATTGCCCTTGAAATCAAGGCAGCATTTGACCGAGTATGGCATCAAGGAGCCCGAGAAAAATTGAAGTCAATGGGAATCGGGGGAAAACTCTCCATTGGTTGAAATCATACCTAGCGCAAAGGAAGATGGTTGTGGTTGTTGGAGGTCAATCATCTCAGCTCCAGGACATCACTGCAGGAGTTCTTCAGGGTAGTGTCCTAGGCCCAACCATTTTCAGCTGCTTCATCAATGACCTTCCTTCAATCATAAGCTCAGAAGTGGGGATGTTCGCTGATTATTGCACAATGTTCAACATCATTCACAACTCCTCAGATACTGAAGCAGTCCATGTAGAAATGCAGAAAGATCTGGACAATATCCAGGCTTGGGTGATAAGTGGCAAATAACATTAGCGCCACACAAGTGTCAGGCAATGACCATCTCCAACAAGAGAGAATCTAAGCATCTCCCCTTCACATTCAATGGCATTACAATCACTGAATCTTCCACTATCAACATCCTAGGGGTTGCCATTGACCAGAAACTGAACTGGAGTAGCCATATAAATACCATGGCTACAAGTGCAGGTCAGAGGCTAGGAATCCTGCGGCGAGTAACTCACCTCCTGACTCCCCAAAGCCTGTCCACCATCTACAAGGCACAAGTCAGGAGTGTGATGGAATACTCTCCACTTGCCTGGATGGGTGCAGCTCCAACAACACTCAAGAAGCTCGACACCATCCAGGACAAAGCAACCTGCTTGATTACCACCGCATCCACAAACATTCACACCCTCCACCACCGACGCACAGTGGCAGCAGTATGTACCATCTACAAGATGCACTGCAGCAACGCACCAAGGCTCCTTAGACAGCACTTTCCGAACCCGCGACCTCTACCAACTAGAAGGACAAGGGCAGCAAATGCATGGGAACACCACCACCTGCAAGTTCCCCTCCAAATCACACAGCATCCTGACTCGGAACTATATCGCCGTTCCTTCGCTGTCGCTGGGTCAAAAACCTGGAACTCCCTTCCTAACAGCACTACCTCATATGGTCTGCAGCGGTTCAAGAAGGTAGCTCACTCCGACCTTCTCAAAGGCAATTAGGGATGGGCAATAAATGCTGGCCCAGCCAGTATTGCCCACATCCCGTGAATGAATCAAAAAAAAACCTCGGGAGTAGAGCGATTGACGACCCTTTGAATGAAGAAATTTCTCCTTTTCTCAGTCCTTGATGACTGACCTCTCATTCTGAGACTGTGCCCCCGAGTTCTTGATTCCCCAGCCAGGGGAAAAAAACCTATTAGTGTCTACCCCGTCAAGCGCATTCAGGATTTTGTATGTTTCAATGAGATCACCTTCATTTTTCCAAACTCCAGAGAATATAGACACAATTTACTCAACCGTTCATCATAAGACAACCCTCTCATCCCAGGGACCAATCTAATGAACCTTCAGGGGTGTATTGCCTCCAAGGCAAGTATATCCTTCCCTAAATATGGAGACCAAAACTATGCACAGTACTCCAGGTGTCGTCTCACTAAAACCCAGTACAATTGTAGCAAGACCTCTTTTTTCTTGTACTGCAATCTCCACGCAATAAAGGCCAACATGCCATTTGCCTTCCTAATTGCTTGCTGTACATGCATGTTAACTTTGTGTTCCTTATACGAGTACACCGAAGTCTCTCTGAACATCAACATTTACAAGTTTCAAGCCTTTTAAAAAATATTCTGCTTTTTTATTCTTACTATCTCAGTGAATGAATAACCTTACAGTTCCCTATATCATACTCCATCTGCCACATTGTTGCCCACTCACTTAACCTGTCTGTATCTCTTTGCAGCCTCTTTGTTTCACAGTTTACATTCCCACCTAACTTTGTATCATCAGCAAATTGAAATACATTACTCTCGGTCTCTTTGTCTAAGTCATTAATATAGATTGTAAATAGCTGAGGCCCCAACACTAATCCTTACGGCACTCCACTAGTTACAGCCTGCCAATTTGAAAATGCCCCATCTATCCCGACTCTTTTCTTCCTGTCTGTTAACCAATCCTCTATCTATGCTAATATATTACTCCCAACTCCATGAGCCCTTATCTTGCATATTAACCTTTTGTGTGGCACTTTATAGAAAGCCTTTTGGAAATCCAAGTATACTACATCTACTGGTTCCCCTTTATCTAACTTACTAGTTCAACCTCAAAAAACCCTAATAAATTTGTCAAACATGATTTCCCTTTCGTAAAATCATGTTGACTTTGTCTTTTCATACTATGATTTTCTAAGTCAATGGTTAAATCCTTAATAATAGAATCTAACAGTTTCCTGATGACTGATGTCAGGCTAACTGGCCTGTAATTCCCTGTTTTCTCTCTCCCTCCTTTCTTGAATCACGGCGTTACATTTGCTAATTTCCAATCTGCTGGGACCATTCTAGAATGTAGGGAATTTTGGAAAATCATAACCAGCACATCCACCATCTCTGCAGCTACCTCTTTTAGAATCCTAGGATATAGGCCATTAGGTCCCGGGGATTTGTTGGATTTTAGTCCCTTAGATTTCTCCAGTATTTTTTCTCTACTGATATTAATTACCTTAATTTCCTCACTCTTATTAGCCCCTTGGTTACCCTCTATTCCTGGGGTATGTAACCTGTGTCTTCTACTGTCAAGACAGACACAAAATGCTTGCTCAATGTCTGCCATTTCCTCATTTCCCATGATAATTTCTCCTGTCTGTGCCACTAAAGGACCAACATTTACTTTAGTTACTCTCCGCTTTTTTATATTCTTTTAAAAGTTCTTACCATCTGTTTTTATATTCCTGGCTAGTTTACTCTCATATCCTATTTTTTCCCTTTGCTGGTTTCTAAAACACTCTCAATCCTCAGCTTTACTACTATTCTTTGTAGCATTGTAAGCCTCTTCTTTTAATCTAATACTATCCTTAATTCCTTAGTAAGCCGCAGATGGATCTTTCTTGCTGAGTTTTTGTTTTTTAATGGAGTATTCTTTTGTTGAACATTTTGAATTTTTTCTTTAAATTTTTCCCAGTGTTAATTTACTGTCATTACTGCCATAACTATTTACCCAATCAACCTTAGCCAGCTCTACCCTCTTACCTATGTAATTGGCTTTGTTTAAGTTTAAGATTCGTGTTTGGGATTTGAGTATGTCGCTTTCAAACTTAATATGGAATTTAATTGTGTTATGATTGTACTAAAATCTTGGACTTTTTTGTGTTTCAAAAAAAAATGAAAGAAGGAAGGAAAGCTCAGTGAAGGAAACCTGCAAAAATAATTGGAATTCCAGCAATGTTTTGAAAGGAAGTTCAGAACAAAGAGTTAAACTTGTAAAAGGACAGGAAGGTCAGCAGTTTCAAGGAAATCACAGGGGTTTGACCTTTCTTCAGAGCAGCTTGAGTGACAAAAGGGAGGCACTGTGTCTGGACATGTGATCATGTTCAGCAAGGTGCTTTAATTTGGACCCTTTAAAAGCCTGTGAATTGGCAAAGAGTAGGCATCTGAAATTTTTGCTTGACCTGCCTGTAGCCAGAGAGAAAAGACCTGGAAAAGTGCTACCTCTCTGTAAAGGAGACTCACATCTCTTGAAAAGGAATCCTGCATTTGGAAGGTAGCAGATTCCTCCAGTCTCTGAAGAATTTCTGCATCCAGTGCGATTCCTGCTGCCTCCTGTGTTCTAAGAAAATCCTGAAATCTGAAGAATTCTTCGACTGTTAGACTGCTGCTTCAAAACCCAAGCAGACCTGTTGCTACACCTCTGATGGAAGGCCTAAGTGATGCCTGCTGCAGTTAAATTGCCATGAACTCCTACCCATCACAGTCTGTTCATCAACCTCACCTGGACAGACTTGAGTGGCATACCATTCGACTCTAGGACACCTCACCGTACCGAAAGCATCCTACCAGAACGTGAACCTCAATTATTTTTTATTATTCCTTCGATTCATAAGAAACAGTTATAATCCAAAACCTCCTTTTGAAACCGGTTTACCGTTTCTTTTTGAATTTATGTGTGTTAAGGGAATAAGGGGCTTTTTCATGTAATTTATCTCATTAGTAGGTAAGACCTATTATTTCTTTTCCAATAAATAGTTAATGTTTTTGTTGTTTAAAGAAACTGGGTTTGGTGTGCTTTATTCTGGGGGAAAATACAGTGTTTAATTTAGCTATTCTTCGGTAGATGGGAAACTTTTTTTTTGATATGATATGACCTGTGGAGTAGTGGGACTGAATTAACAGTGCATTGCTCCCACCTTGGTCATAACATGATCCCTTCATCCCAGAGGATCTTTTACTATGAGATTAGTAATTAAACCTACCTCATTGCACTCTACTCTAAAGTTGTACTCTACCAGACATGCAATATGGAGCATTAGCCTCCAAGCAAGCCTTCTTAATCATGCCACACCAAACCTGGGAATGCTTGATCAGGTAATACAGAGATAGCTTTATACAGCAAGTAATCCATCCTAACTGTGCTATACTTGAGTGCTTGCTGAGGTTATGTAGAGGGAGTTTCACGCTGCAAGGCCAAAGAATAAATACAGGAGTGTCTTGTACAAACCAGATTTATGCTAAATGTGTGTACAAGGTGAGGACACAGTGGTCCATTGCTAGAACACGTGAAGAACTAACTAGAAGTTAACTTGCCTGAAAACTGGCTCCTCTAATGGTGCAGGGAGCATAATCAGGGTGCAGCTGGGTCATCAGATAATGCCAGGTCTAATTTCCAGTCTGAGCAGAGTTAACTGATTGAAGTGAAAAACATACAACATTTAGTACACCATTCAAATCATTGCTGTTCTCCACAACAGACATCCATACAACCTCTGGTGTGATGTCTGATCATTAAGAAGAATTAAAACATTCCACTTCCTAACTTCTTTTCGTAATTTTTTTTCTGTCAATTGTCTTCCCTCCCCTCTCCTGGAGGTGTTGACTTTTACTAGGGAACAGCCCCATGGGCATTGCTAGCCATTCAGTACCTCCTCTAGACAGCTATTCTTCCACTGCAAGCCTATGCAAGCAGTGTTGGCAATGTGGTATAGGGATATCATAATGACAATAATGACATAATGATATAATGCAGCACCCTTTATGTAGATAAACCATCTGTGAACTTCATAGAGATGTGGAGTTCCAGCATTACCTCACGACCACCTCTCTCGACCCTTCCATCATCTCTAAATTGTCAGACTGTTTGTCCGACATCCAGTATTGAATAAAATTTCCTCCATCTAACTATTGAGGAGACTATTGGCTTAATTTCCCACCACAAACTCTGCTCCATAGCCACAACCACTGACAATCCATCTCTCTAGCAACTGTCTGAGGCTGAACTAGACTGTTCATAACCTTGGTATCATATTTGACCCTGAGATGAGCTTCTATCTACCTACCTGCACCATGACTAAGACTGCTTATGAGTAAGTAGACTAAAAGGTGTAGCAGTGAATGAACAGTGGGATACATTTAAAGAAAAAATTCAAAATGTTCAACAAAAGTACATTCCATTAAAAAAACAAAAACTCAGCAAGAAAAATCCATCTATGGCTTATTAAGGAAGTTAAGGTTAGTATTAGATTTAAAAAAGAGACTGATAACATTACAAAGAATAGGAGTAAGCCTGAGAATTGGGAATGTTTTTGAAACCAGCAAAGGGCCACCTAAAAGTTGATAAAAAAGGGAAAAAACAGAATATGAGAGTAAACTAGCCAGGAATATAAAAACAGATTGTAAGAACTTTTACAAGAATATAAAAAAGAGGAGAGTAGCTAAAGTAAATGTTGGTCCCTTAGAGGCAGAGACAGGAGAAATTACCATGGGAAATGAGGAAATGGCAGAGAAATTGAACAAATATTTTGTGTCTGTCTTGACAGTAGACATTGCCTGAATCTACCTCTGCCTCAGCTCATCTGCTGCCGAAATCCTCATTCATGCCTTCATTAGCTCTACACTTCACTATTCCAATACTTTCCTGGTTGGTCTCCCACATTCTACCCTCTGTAAACTTGAAGTCATCCAAAACTCTGCTGCCCATATCCTAACACCCGTTCACCCATCGCTGCTTTGCTCGCTGACCGACATTGGCTCCCCGTTAAGCAATGCCTCAATTTTAAAATTCTCATTCTTGCTTACAAATCCCTCCCTTGTCCCTCCCTACCTCCTCCAGCCCTCAACCCTCTGAGATAACTGCCCTCCTCCAATTCTGGCCTCTTGAGTGTTCCAGATTTTAATCATTCCACCATTGGCAGCCATACCTTCAGCTGGCAGGGCCCTAATCTCTGGAATTGCCTCCCTCAACCTCTCCAGCTGTCCTTTGAGAACTCCTTAAAACCTACCTCTTTGACCAAGATCTGTCTTAATATCTCCTTAAGTTGCTCAGTGTCAAATTTTGTTTTCTAACACTCCTGTGAAACATCTTGCGACATTCTATTATGTTAAAGGCACTACATAAATACAAGTTGTTGTTATTTGGTTAGAAATAGGTGTCAAGCCAAAAAGAGAGATTACAAGAGGAGATGAAAGGGTAGAGCAATGAACTGGGTTTTAAGGAGGTACTTAAAGAAGGGGAGGATGTTGGAGAGGCAGAGGTGCTTGGGGAAGGAGTTCCAGAGAATGGGACCTAATTGACTGAAGGTACAGATGTTAAAGCTGTGGTGAAGGGAGGGGGCCCGAATCACAGGATCCCAGGATCAGCCTGAGCCAATTCACACATACCCGTTTTCAGCATGATAACATCGCTTGAAAATGTTTGAACATTATCAGTTTTATTTCTACCCCCTAATTCAGGACCAATGAGGTCATCCATAGCACCTCTGCCTCTTCCTGGTGAGATCGGCTGGCAGCCAAGACTGGGGAATTCCACCTGGGAGCTTCCTGATTTATTGGCTCAGCTCAGCTGCTCACTGAATAGGCAACCTTGGCTATTAATGGAACTTCTTGTCAGGATAATGAACTGCTAATTAATTTTTATGACGTTGGCCTAAGAACTCTGTGTCCTGACCTTAAAGTTATCTGCAGATTCTGTTCATTGCCCTCAAAGCACCATTAATTCTTCTACCTCATACCATAAAGCTATGCCCCCTGGTTATGGACCATTCCACCAAAGGGAATAGGGCCTTCCTATCCACTCTGCATTTTCTGTTTTTATTTCAGACACCCCCTTTTTTGTTTACAAAATATTCAACAATCTCCCTTTTTCCATTCTCCTTTTCACCTGATGCCATTGCCTTGTTGGCTTACAGTTGCAATGATCTTGTAGTCTTGTGACCACGTGGCCATTCTTCAGGTGAGACAACTGGAGTCAGTACGTCATTCAAGCATAGGCTAACCATCACCTGATATCACATTTTTCAGCATTCAGGATTCCTGTTTAGTGCCTATCTAGGGTCTGTGACCCTGACCTGAAACGTTAACTGTGTTTCTCTCTCCACAGATGCTGCCAGACCTGCTGAGTATTTCTGGCACTTGATGTTCTCATTGAGATCTATATTTGGCTACACTTATATAGCATTTATGTAACTGGACATAAGAGGCCTGAATTAATAACTCAGAGAACATGAGTGAAAATCCCAATATGATAGCTGGAGAATTTCAAGTCAGTTTAAAAAAAAACTATCAATGTTGATTGTCAGTAAAACCCAACTCGTTCACTAATGTTGTTTAGGGAAAGAAACTTGTTACATATACCCGCTCTTGTAGATAGATATGTGTCTCCAATCCCACACCAATATGGTTGACTCTTAACTGCTTTCCAAAGTGGCCTAGAAAGCCAGTCAGTTGTGTCAAACCAGCACCTGTGGTTTAAGAAGCCTCAACACCACCTTCTCAGGGCAATTAGCGATGCTCAATAAATGCCAGTCTTGCCAGCGATGCCCATTTCTTGCAAATGAATAATGAAAAAAATCCTAGTGCCCATACTACTATCCTGGCTTTGATTGATTAACTCAACATGGACTGAAAATTAAACCTGGGACTTTCCTGGCTTGTTTGATTTAGCTCCTCACATAGTGAACATCAATGAGCCATCAGGGAAGTGTCCATCCTTTGACCCCAAGAGAGGGCATAAGTCCCAAAGCTAGTAGCACACTCTGGGAGTCCAGGGATGTGGATGCCCGATCAATCTTAACAGATGGGCCTCATTTCCATAAATATTCTCAATGATCTCCCTGAATCCAACCAGATCCACTTGCTGACTGATGGTAACAGTAGAAATTTTGTGGCATGAGTCTGCAGCTGGGAGTGGGATCGGTCCTCAGCAATCAACTAAATAGTGTAAAGGCTGGGGGCACGGCCTTTTGAAATTAATGGGGAGAGGGGAGGCTCTGAATGTGAAAGGGTGAAGGGAGCTCTAGACATGAACGGGAGGAGGCAGAAGAAGCTCATGGGAAGTTAGGCCTAAGGTTTTTTTATGGGACCCGCAGGAGCCTTCGCGTTCCTTCTGGTCTGTAAGGGCATCAAAAAAGAAATAAAAGACTGCTTGGGCCTCTTCTCACACACAATTCCCTCCCAACAGGTCTGATCTGATGGGGGAAACATCATTGCTCCCCTGTTCAGGTTTCCAATGGCATCATTGGACCCTAGCCTGCATATTAAAACAAGACCCCGACAGTTTGTCTTGGGTGTCCTGCTCGCTTGCTGAAAAGTGCAGGTCAACACTGCAGCACAGCGGGAAGGCAGTGAGATCAGAGGGGTTAAGTAAATACCATCATTTTAATTGCTGCCCCCTGCCTGATTCTGACAGGTGGTGGTGGGAGAGTTAAAATAAAAAAAGAGATAAGATATTATCTGGAATTAAATATTTCTGATTTTGTAATCTCAGTGAGATCCACCATCATATCTTGCTTACTGTCCAAGGAGCTCTGGTGACACAGGTTATGGGCCACATGCATCCGCAATGTATACGATTTGTGTTCTCTTGCGTTTTTAAAGGAAACACTGCCTCAGCATGAGTCAATGCTTTGAGTATGGAAGTGGAGAACATTGGGGGAGGGATGGAAGTTTTAGAAAAAAGTTTAGATAAAACTACTTCTGTTTCTAATTCGTATGTTTGCACAGGCGGGAATGTAGAGTTGAGGTTACAATCAGATCAACCATGATTTTTTTCATTTATTTCATTTAGAGATACAGCACTGAAACAGGCCCTTCGGCCCACCGAGTCTGTGCCGACCAACAACCACCCATTTATACTAACCCTACAGTAATCGCATATTCCCTATCACCTCCCTACACTGGGGGCAATTTACAATGGCCAATTTACCTATCACCTACAAGTCTTTGGATGTGGGAGGAAACCGGAGCACCCGGCGAAAACCCACGCAGACACAGGGAGAACTTGCAAACTCGGCAGTACCCAGAATCGAACCCGGGTCCCTGGAGCTGTGAGGCTGCAGTGCTATCCACTGCGCCACTGTGCCACCCCATGATCTTATTGAATGGTGGAGCAGGCTCGAGGGGCCGAGTGGCCTACTCCAGCTCCTAATTTGTATGTTCATATGTAAAATTTATCCAATAATTATGAGGTTCCTCAAAATGAAATCACCCAACTTCAGCGGGTGGTGAAGGACCAACTGAATGCAAAATCCAAATAGACAAAAATTGGACTGTATCTGGTTTCATCATGCAGAATTGTTGCCCTGCTCAGGGCCTTCCCCTTAAAATAAAATGGCAGCTGACTTGCACAGACATGAAATTGCCCTCTGCATGTATGCTAATATTCCCCCATCAGTTTTTCATCAAGGCAGACTGACTAGTCATAGCAACAATGGATTTGCAGTTTTGTTTTATTTTTTGGTCACTTTATTATGTCTGTCTGTTAATTATTAGCTTCTAACTTCTCTCATAACTAACAAGTTTGTTCAGTAAGCTGCTGAGTTGTAAAGAACAGCAAGGCCCCAGGCCCAATCCTTAATCTGTGCTGAACCTAATCTCTGAGGTGCCTGATAGGAGGGCGCCAACTGGCCCTACCATGCTGATTTTGGCAAGAGAAAAGATGACCAGAGTTTCTGAACATTGACATTATCCAGCAACCCCTACTGGAAATTAGACACTGGGTAAGAAATTTCAGCCTTAATGGCCCAGATGTCCCTCATGGTTAAATGTCTGACAATATTCACTGTTTAGGCTGACATGTGAATAATAGCCATTTGGGCAGGTTTATGGAGGCGTGACGACATGCGTGGAATCATCTCAGCAAATCGTCAAGGTGAGAAAAATTGGAAAAGATTAAAGTAGGCCTAGTTGGCCAAAGTTGAGCAGTTTTCTTTATCATTCATTCTTGGGATGTAGATGTTGCTGGCAAGGCCAGAATTTATTGCCCATCCCGAACTACCTTTAAAAAGGTGGTGGCCTTCTTGAACCACTGCAGTCTCTGTGGTGAAAGTACACCCGCAGTGCTGTTTGGTATGATTTCCAGGATTTTGGACATGTGACAACGAAGGAATGGTGAAATATTTCCTTTTTCTTTCTAGGTGGTAGAGTCATAGATTTGGGAGGTGTTGTTGAAGATGCGACAGACTAAAGACATGTTGCACTGGTGGTGGAGGGACTGGTTGTTTCAGGTGGTGAATGGGGTACCAATCAAGCAGACTGTTTTGTCCTGAGTTGAGTGTTGCTGCACTCATTCAAGCTAGTGGACAGTATTCCATCACACTCCTCACTTGTGCCTTGTAGATGGTGGACAGGCTTTGGAGAGTCAGGAAGTGACTCGTCACAGAATACTTAGTCTCTGACTAACCAGGGCTGGATTCCTGACTTGATGGTAATGGTAGAGTGAGGGATATGCCAGGCTGAGAGGCTACAGTTTTTAGCTGCTAGATCTATTCCATGTAGCACGGTGGTAGTGCCACACAACATGATCGAGGGTGTCCTCAGTATGAAGACGGGACTTCATCTCCACAAGGACAACGCAGTGGTCATTCTTATCAATACTGTTCTGGACAGATGCATCTGCGACAGGCAGATTGGTGAGAGCAAAGTCAGGTAGGTTTTTCCCTCATCTTGGCTCTCTCACCACTTAGCTGCAAGTCTAATCTGGCAGCTATGTCCTTCAGGCCTCTGCCAGTAATGATGCATCAAGCCACTCTTGATGATGGATAATGAAGTCCCCCACCCAGAATACATTCTGTGTCTTTGCTAATCTCAGTGCTTCTCTTGCAATTGGTGTTCAACATGGAGGAGTAATGATTCTTCAGCTGAGGGAAGGCGGTAGGTGGTAATCAATAGGAGGTTTCCTTGCCCATGAGACATCACGGGGTCCGGAGTCAATGTTGAGGACTCCCATGGCTGTATACCATTGAGCCACCACCTGTGGGATGTGGGATAGTGATGGAGGAGTCTGGCTTGTTGGCTGAAAGGTATGATTCTCTGAGTATGATTATGTCAGGCTGTTGCTTGACTAGTCTGTGGGACAGCTCTCCAGTAGTCGTCAGATGTTAGTGAGGTGGACTTTGCAAGGTTGACTGAGCTGGGCGTGTTTTTGTCACATCCAAATCCGGTGCCTAAATTGAATAGTCCATCTGGTTTTGTTCTTTTTATAGATTTTCATAGTGGTTTTGATACAACTGAGTGGATTGCTAGGCAATTTCAAGGGGTAGCTAAGAGTCATTCACATTGGGTCTGGAGTCACATATAGGCCAGAGCAGGTAAGGACAGCAGATTTCCTTCTGGAAATGTCTCGAAAGGATATTAGTCAACCAGATAGGTTTTTATAATAATCTGGTAGGGTCATGGTCACCATCACTTATACTAGCAAGTTTTAATTCCACATTTATTTAATTAACTGAATTTAAATTCCTTGCTGCCATGGTGGGATTTGAACTCATGTCTCAGGATCATTAGTTCAGGATCACTCTGGATTACTAGTCAGGTAATGTAACCACTATGCTACCTACATGTTAATATTTGGAAAGCTCTTGAAACATGAACTACCATTGTGTATTTTGAGCTATTTTCAGTGTATGTGCATAAGGTCAGTGTCTTGTAAATTTCTGCTGCATCATATGAAGACTTGTAAATTGGGCCACTTCTGAGATATTCACGTTTTACAGAGTGTAACACTCTGTTGTGTATCTGTCAACCTGTATTAAAAAAGCTGGAATATAAACAATCTCAAACACGGTTTTGATCTATGAATTTAGCTAAAGTTTCAGAGATATATAGAAGGTGGATTGATAGTTGGGTTTTAAGATTCTGGAATCTTGCAAGTCTGTAAAAAGCATTGACTTTTCCCACAGTACCTGGACGTAAAACTGAGGCTCTGTCTGCATATTCAGGTGGACATCAAACATTCCATGGCATAATGTAAAGAGCAGACAAATTCTTCTTGTGTCTGGGTCAACATTAATCAAAATGATACATTATCAAAACAAATGAAACAATCGTTTATCTCATTTGCTGTTTGGAGGATCTTGCTGTGCTCAAATTTTCCACCAAATTTGCTGACATAACAGCAGTGATTGCAATTCAAAGATAATCCATTGGTTGCAAAGCACTTTGGGACATCCTGAGGATGTGAAAGGCACTATATAAATACAAGCCTTTTATATGCATGTTTCCACTCATAAATGGAGATTTTCTCCTCCCTTCCCTAATCTCTCCTTTCCTTAAGACACCGATGGTGAAATGCAACTTTGGTGGAGACACAAAAAGAGCAGCAGCAAATCAACCACCCAATATACATCCCACGCAATTTTCTATTCCCATTGAACTCACTTTGCTTAAGTGGCTTTTCTTTTATTGTGAACCCAGTTATTTGTTCATTTGGGGCATCCCACTGAACCCAATTCTGATTTGCTTCCTATCAGTTTGGCCAAAATCCAGAAGATGCCACTATACCTGCAGAATCTGTTTATCAATTGCTGAAATTGGAATTTGTATTTATCTTCAACCTTTTAGTGTACTTGTAATAAACAGGTTTATGATTAACAGTGTAAATTACTATTATTGCTGTAAACCTTGGGTAAAATCCTTTATCTTATCACTAATAGGGTTATAGAGTCACAAGTGAAAATGGAAAAAATAGTAACAAGAAACAAGCTAGGGGAATAGGTGGACTGTCCTTTCACTGCTGGGTTCTAAGCTCAAATCCAGCCCAGGCTGATAGCAGGAAAGACTTTCTGTCTCTTCATTAGCTGTCAAGGTCTTAAATAAAGTGAATTCAAGGCAACGCCCTTCCTAACAGCCATGATTTTATGGTACAAAAGCAGCCATGCTTTGATGTGAATTATCACTTATGCTCAGAGATTAAAGAATGATTTATATGGGAAATGATTAACTGGTCACAGATTAACTGGTCATTCAACTGTTGGTGAGATCTGTGCACAGACTGACTGCCCATGTTTGCCAACAGAATAAATATCACTGCATTTCAAAGTAATCTATTATCTGTGAAGCACTTTGGAATGTTTCTGAGAGGGGCCTTATAGGGGGGAATTTTATGCCCTCCCCCACAGCGGGTTTGGAGGCGGGGAGAGCATATAATCAGGTGGGATGGTGGCGGGGGAGGGGGAACCCTGCCACCTTCTCACCTCCACCAAAATTAAGTCCAGGGCGGAAAGAGGTGTGAACAGCCTTCCTGCCCCACTGCCAATTGAGGTGTTTAACTGGGTGATGGGGGGGGTGGGGGTGGGGGCAGGTCTCTCGTTAAAAGGCACATAGTGCCTGAATGAGGTCCCAGCATCGGGAAGTGGGGGGCTCGTTGCATCTTGTGCATCTTGCATGATTCCAGAGGGCTTCTTTTTACCTCCACTACCTGTATGATCTTAACTACATAAATTGGTCCAGTTAATAAGGAGAGAAATAATAAAGAAAAAATAACAAATTAACATATACTAGGAGTAGAAGAGTATCTGGAAAGCTCTCAAGGTTATGAAGCAAGCACTGACAAGATGGTATTCAAGAGACAAGACTGTTCACGGAATCTGAGAAAAGGGTGTTAATGGTATCAATTATATGCCTCTAATGAATGGAAACTCAGCATGCAAAGCTCTGACTGCCAATCACATGACAACAAATGGTGCTTTTCTGTTTCCAGATAGCCAGCACCACAAGAAAGCAGTTCTGAAACATATAATGTATTCTGTTAGAACTTCAGGTCTCTGTGAACCTCGATCCAAGCATAAACTTGGTGCCTGTGCATGGTACAGTGTACTACGAGGTAAATATGAAGTAAAAGTGTCATATTTTCTTTTGATAAGTTGTATTTTTGAAAATACTGGTCAGGAAAATGCACAGTGTGGTCACAACTATGTTCACAATGTCAGGGCACTGCTCAGCCTGCTACCGAGAGACCAAGTTGAATTCCTAGTCTTTGCAGAGTTCGCTGATCTAAGTCTGATAATTGCCTCCAGCATTCCTAATTTAGGGAGGGGGGAAAAGGCACTGTTCCCATTCCCAGACTGGAATTTTACGTGCTCCCGGGAGCGGACTGGGAGGCGGGAGACATGAAATCGGGTAGGAAGTCGGGGGTGCCATGCCTGTTGCCTACCTGCCCCCACTGGTATCTTACCCGCGGCAGGGGAGGTGGCAGGCGGCCCACCCACCCTCACGCCAATTGAGGCCCTTATGTGGCCAATGAACGATCACTTAAGGGTCTATTCCTATTGCTGCTGGTATTATACTATTGGCGGATGGGCACTTTGCCACCTGAGGAGGCTGCCAAGTAATACCTGGCGGCCTCCTTGTGGGCTAGGAGGAGCCCTCCTGATTGGGCACCCTGTGCTCCACGGAGGACTTCCCCAGCCCCATGAGCCGCCTCTGCTGTAACCCCCCCACCAACCTCTCCATCGACTCCCCCTCCCACCCCGATTGGCCCCAGCGAGACCCGGCCCTACTTACCTGCTTCTGAGGCCAGCGTCCATGGTTCTTCTTCTGCCTGTGTGCAGTCTCAGCAGTGGCCATCTCTCCCGGTGGCGCTGACTGGCTGGCAGCTCTTGGAGGCAGCACATCCTGCTTCAGAGGGGTGGAAGCCGCGACTACTGGCAACTTAATGCCTGAGCCACGCAAAATGGCTTCCAGGGCCGGTGGAGGCAGGCTCGCACTCAGCTTTCCAGCTGGTGGGCGGGGCCACTGCCTCCTCGTGAAATTCCAGCTCTAATTTCAGCCCTGGGTCCCCTACTGGAGATTAGACCTCCGTGGATATCGGGTACAAGATTGGGCTCTGACCTAATGTAAAATCTACCTAGATGTGGTATCTGAGGATCTGGTGTCAGCAAGACTACTCCAGCATTAGTCAGTGCCTTCAGGAGAGAACTGGAAAAGATCTTGTCATCAGTTTGTTTGAGGTAGATAGCCTTGCGATACTCAGGGATATGATCATCTATGTACAGGACAGGGGCGGTGGACACCTGCCTCATCAGCTTGGACCAGGAGAAGGCTTTTGACAGGATATCGCACACCAACATGATGGACATGCTCCCCAAAATGGGGTTTGGGGAGGGAATCCGCAGTTGGATCCAATTGCTCGACACAAACATCAGTAGTGCAGTCTCAATCAATCGGTGGGAATCAGAAAGTTTTCAGATCAAATCTGGAGTCAGACAGGGCTGTCCTCTTTCCCCTGTCTTGTTTTTTTGCTGCATCGAACCTTTTGCTGAGTCCATCAGGAAGGATGCGGGCATTAGCGGGGTGACAATCGCAGGCAGCAGAGGCAAACAGGTCAAAGCCTCACTGTACATGGATGATGTCGCTGTCTTCTGCTCGGATCCACAGTCAGTTCACAGGCTGATGAGCATCTGTGACCAGTTCGAACTGGCTTCAGGAGACAAAGCAAATCTTGGCAAGAGCGAGGCCGTGTTCTTTGGGAACTGGGCTGAACTATCCTTTGTCCCCTTCACCGTCAGGTCAGACTACTTGAAGGTGCTGGGGATAAGGTTTGGAGGGGCCAGAACATGCGCCAAAAACTGGAAGGAGCGTGTAGCCACGGTAAAACAAAAACTGGGCATGTGGGAGCAGCATTCTCTCTCCATTGTGAGTAAGAACCTGGTCATCAGTGCGAGGCACTCACGTGGTGCAGGTCTGGCCCATACCCCACTCCTGTGCCGTGGCGGTCATCTGAGCCATCTTCCGCTTTATCTGGAGATTGAAAATGGACCGTGTCCACAGGGACACAAAGTTCAAAACTCTGGATAAAGGAGGAAAAAATGTACCCAGCATCGCCCTCATCCTGATGGCTACCTTTGTCTGTGGCTGCATCAAGCTGTGCGTAGAACCCCAGTACACAATCACCAAGTGTCAGTACGTGCTGAGGTTCTACCTGTCCCCAGTGGTGCGAAGGATGGGTGTGGCCACATTGCCGCAGAACGCTCCATTCAGTTGGACTGTGCCATACTAACGATCCTTCATGGAAATGTTTGTGCAGAAAAACACCTTTGACCACAAGTCCATCAGGCAGTGGTCTGCATGGAATGTCCTCAAGGCACTGCGGGAAAAGGAGATGGTGGATCCTGCCGGATGGTCCCCCGAGCAGACTGCCAAAGTCATTTGGCAGAATGCCTCATCACCAGAACTTTCAAACAAGCACCAAGGTGTAGCTTGGTGGGTGGTGAGAAGGGCTGTCCTTGTCAGGTGCTTCCTACACACCCAGAGTCTCACCACCTCCGCACATTTCCCTCGAGGTGGCTGTGGTGCAGAGGAGACCGTCGTCCACCTCCTTCTGGTATGTGCCTTTGCAAAGCAGGTCTGGAAAGAGATGCAGCGGTTTTTGTCGAGGTTCATCCCGAGCAGCTCTGTAACACAGGACTCTGTGCTCTACAGTCTGTTCCCAGAGACGTATACTGAGATAAACATCAACTGCTGTTGGAGGACCATCAACTTCGTGAAAGATGCTCTTTGGTCTGCCTGAAACTTGATGGCCTTCCAGTGCAAAGAGTTGTCCACGACCGAGTGCTGCAGACCGGCACATTCCAACATCCAGGACCTCATGCTGAGGGATGCACTAGAGCTTGGGGCAGCCGCCATAAAGGCTTAATGGGGAAAGGCCACTGTGTAAGGCCCTTCTGCCGCAGTATACCGAGGGGTTGGAACCCATGCGGAATCCCTCAAGCTGTATGTGCCAAAATATGTTTTTTGCTGTGTTATGCAAATGTACATTGCATATAAAATGGAAGGGCAAGAGTCATAGAGTTATACAGCACAGAAACAGGCCCTTTGGCCCATCATGTCCATGCTGGCCATCAAGCACCTATCTATTCTAATCCCACTTTCCAGCACTTGGCCCGTAGCCTTGTATGCTATGGCATTTCAAGTGCTCATCTAAATACTTCTTAAATGTTGTGAGGGTTCCTGCCTCTACCACCTCTTCAGGCAGTGCGTTCCAGATTCCAACCACCCTCTGGGTGAAAACCTTTTTCCTCAAAACCCCTCTAAACCTCCTGCCCCTTACTTTAAATCTATGCCCCCTGGTTATTGACCCCTCCGCTAAGGGAAACTTCTTCTTCATATCGACCCTATCTATGCCCCTCATAATTTTGTATACCTCAATCAGGTCGCGCCTCAGCCTCCTCTGCTCCAAGGAAAACAACCCTAGCCTATCCAGTCTCTCTTCATAGCTGAAATGCACCAGCCCAGGCAACATCCTGGTGAAACTCCTCTGCACCCTCTCCAGTGCAATCATATCCCTCCTATAGTGTGGTGACCAGAACTATGCATAGTACTCCAGCTGTGGCTGAATTAGCATTTTATACAGCTCCATCATAACCTCCCTGCTCTTATATTCTATGCCTCGGCTAATAAAAGCAAGTATCCCAGAGGCCTTCCTAACCACCTTATCTACCTGTGCTGCTGTCTTCGGTGATCTATGGACAAGTACACCAAGGTCCCTCTGACCCTCTGTACTTCCTCGGGTCCTACCATTCATTGTATATTGCCTTGCCTTGTTAGTCCTCCCAAAATGCATCAACTCACACTTCTCAGAATTAAATTCCATTTGCCACTGCTCTGCCCATCTTACCAGCCTATCTAGATCATTCTGTAATCTAAGGCTTTCCTCCTCACTATTTACTACACCACCAATTTTCGTGTCATCTGCGAACTTACTGATCATGCCTCCTATACTTATGTCTAATTCATTAATGTACACTACAAACAGCAAGGGTGCCAGCACCGATCCCTGTCACCACTGGTCACAGGCCTCCAATCGCAAAAACAACCCTCGACCATCACCGTCTGCCTCCTGCCACTAAGCCAATTTTGGATCCAATTTGCCAAATTGCCCTGGATCCCATGGGCTCTTACCTTCTTAACCAATCTCCCATGCGGGACCTTATCAAAAGCCTTACTGAAGTCCATGTAGATTACATCAACTGCTTTACCCTCATCTACTATCTAGTCACCTCCTCGAAAAAGTCAATCAAGTTTATTAGACATGATCTCCCCCTGACAAAGCCATGCTGACTATCCTTGATTATTCCCTGCCTCTCCAAGTGGAGATTAATCCTATCCCTCAGAAATTTTTCCAATCGTTTTCCTACCACTGATGTTAGACTCACTGACCTGTAATTACCTGGTTTATCCCTGCTACCCTTCTTGAATAGTGGTACCACATTCACTGTCCTCCAATCCTCTGGCACCTCTCCTGTGGCTAGAGAGGATTTGAAAATTTGTGTCAGAGCCCTTGCTATCTGCTCCCTTGCCTCAGTTAACAGCCTGGGATACATCTCTTCTGGGCCTGGAGAATTATCCACTTTTAAGCCTGCTAAAACCGCTAATCCTCCTCCCTTTCAATGCTGATTTGTTCTTGCATATCACAATCCCCCTCCCTGATCTCTACACCTACATCGTCCTTCTCCATAGTGAACACAGATGAAAAGTAATCATTTAAAATCTCACCTATGTCCTCCGGCTCCTCATACCGATTGCCACTTTGGTCCCTAATGGGCCCTACTCTTTCCCTGGTTATCCTCTTGCCCTTAATATACTTATAAAATGCCTTATAAAACTCCTCTTTGCTGACGATGCTGCATTAACATCCCACACAGAAGAGTGTCTGCAGCGACTCATCGACAGGATTGCGGCTGCCTGCAACAAATTTGGCCTAACCATCAGCCTCAAGAAAACGAACATCATGGGACAGGACGTCAGAAATGCTCCATCCATCAATATCAGCGACCACGCTCTGGAAGTGGTTCAAGAGTTCACCTACCTAGGCTCAACTATCACCAGTAACCTGTCTCTCGATGCAGAAATCAACAAATGCATGGGAAAGGCGTCCGGTGCTATGTCCAGACTGGCCAAGAGGGTGTGGGAAAATGGCGTGCTGACATGGAACACAAAAGTCCAAGTGTTTCAAGCCTGTGTCCTCAGTACCTTGCTCTACGGCAGCGAGGCCTGGACAACATATGTCAGCCAAGATCGACGTCTCAACTCATTCCATCTTCGCTGCCGCCGGAGACTCCTTGGCATCTGGTGGCAGGACCATATCTCCAATGCAGAAGTCCTCGAGGCGGCCAACATCCCCACCATATGCACTCTACTGAGACAGCGGCGCTTGAGATGGCTTGGCCATGTGAGCCGCATGGAAGATTGCAGGATCCCCAAGGACGCATTGTACAACGAACTTGTCACTGGTATCAGACCCACCGGCCATCCATGTCTCCACTTTAAAGACGTTTGCAAATGCAACATGAAGTCCTGTGACATTGACCACAAGTTGTGGGAGTCAGTTGCCAGTGATCGCCAGAGCTGGTGGACAGCCATAAAGGCAGGGCTAAAGGCAGTTCCGATGAAGGGTCACTGACCCGAAACGTTAACTCTGCTTCTCTTTCCACAGATGCTGCCAGACCTGCTGAGTGGTTCCAGCATTTCTTGTTTTTATTTAAGGCAGGGCTAAAGCTGTTTGCTCCTGGACTGAAAAGACCTCTCATGGTTAGTTTGCCATAGCCTCTCCTGTCTGCTCTCATATCTTTCTCACGGAACTGAAGACCCATTGACGACACATGAATCCCAAGAGAGAAAAGTCTCCTTCAGTGAACAAGGTTTAAGAAGAATACTGGGCCCCAACGAAAAGCAAAACTATCTACAATCAAGGACTCTACAGTGAGCTCAAAGCACAGTAACAAACCCACTTTAGAGATTGCCTCAAACTTTTTCACTTTATTTTTCTTCTGCTCTTTTCTGTCCCTGTTTGCATGTGTGTATCGCGTGTGCATGCTAATGTGGGGCACGGTGTATATCTGTAGGCGTTAACCGAATTAGAGTTTAAGTTTTAATAAATTTCACTTTTCTTCTTTAAACCTAAGAAAGCCTGTTTGTGCTCATTTCTTTGCCTTATAATTGGAAAGTGGTAAACAAGGATTCACCAAGGGGAGCTCAAAACACGGTGTGTTTAAAAAACAAAATCCTGTTACAGTAAGACCACTTGAAGGCTGAAAGGGAACCCCTAGACCTCTTTCTCACCTGGTCGTAACAATACAAAAATTGGCCATGTAGTTGAAGAAAAAACAGTAGACTGCAGGAAGATATCAATTGACGAGTCAGGTGAATGGAACAGTGGCAAATGGAGTTAAATTTAGAGAAATGTGAGGTAATGCATTTGGGGAAGGCTAACAAGGCAAGGGAATAAACAATAAATGGTCAGATGCTGAGAAGTGCAGAGGAACAGAGGAATTTTGGAGCGCATGTCCTCCAATTCATGAAGGTAGCTGGACTCTTAGATAATGTGGTCAAGAAGGCATGCTGGATACTTGCTTTTATTAGCCAAGGCATATAATTTAAGAGCTGGGAGGTTATGCTGGAACTGTATAAAACACTGGTTATGCCACAGCTGGAGTACTGAAAAGATGTGATTGCACTCGAGAGAGTACAGAGGAGATTTACGAGGATGCTGTCTGGGCTGGTGAATTTTGGTTATGAGAAAAGATTGGATAGGTGAAGTTGTTTTCTTTGGAACAGAGGAGGCTGAGGGGAGACCTAATTGTAGTGTATAAAGTTATGAGGGGTCTAGATAGAGTGAATAGGAAGGCTCTATTCCCCTTGGTTGAGGGGTCCATAACCAGGGGGCATAGATTTAGGGTAAGAGGTAGGAGGTTCAGAGGGAATTCAAGGGGAAATGTTTTCACCCAAAAGGTGGTGGGGATCTGGAACTCACTACCTGAAAGGGTGCTAGAGCCAAAAATTCTCATAACATTTAAAAAGTACTTGGCTATGCACTTGAAGTACCATAACCTACAAGGCTACGGACCAAGAGCTGGAAAGTGGGATTAGGCTGGATGGCCCCTTGTGTGGATATGATGAGCCAAATGCCCTCCTTCCATTCTGTAAGTTTCTCCGATTTTATGATTCCAGGTTCTGGAGGGTTCAAGAGAGACAGTGGAGATGTACAGCTGAGATCATCAATGTACATGTGGAAGGTGACTCCATGTCACCAAGGGCCAGCCTGTAGATGAGGAAGGTGAAGGGGCCAAGGATAGGAGTAGGATGTTGTCAATGATAAGTAGTACAAGGAAGTGGTCAGAGATGGCATCATCAGTGATTGAGATCTTGGGATTAGGTAGTCACAGGGTACAGCTAGGCTGTGCACCAGATGGACTCGTGGATATGGCAGTACTGTTCATAAGGAGGTTGTGATGAGTGCCTCACCGGGCCCTTTGAACAATGTCAATAGAAGTGCAGAAGGGTTGCTGTAGGCTTATTCAAGGGGTAATCAGCATAGCATAATGGAGAAATAAGAAGGTAAAGAGGTAGTTGGCTGAGGTAGAGATTGTGGACAATGTAGGACAAAGTATCCAAGAAGAAATATTGGGTGCTTTTGATAAAGGGACGGCAATAATCATGGGTGATTTTAATCTACATATAAACTGGGAAAATCAGATTGGTAATAGTAGCCTGGAAGAGGAGTTCATTGAATGCTTTTGAGATAGTTGCTTAGGGCAGCATGTTCTGGAACTAACCAGTGAGCAGGTTATATTAGACTTGGTATTGTGGAATGTGACAGGATTAATTAATGACCTCAGAGTAAAGGCACCACTGGGTAGCTGCAATCACAATATGATTGAATTTTACATCCAGTTTGAAAGAGAGAGGAGTGGGTCTAATACTAGTATTTTAAACTTAAACAAAAGCAACTATGTGGCCATGAAGGCTGAGCTAGCTGAAGTGAACTGGGTTACTAGGCTAGGAGATAGATCAATAAAGAAGCAGTGGCAACATTTAAGAAGATATTTCAGAATACTCGGAGTAAGTATATTCACAGAATCACAGAATAATACAGTGCAGAAGAGGCCCTTCGGCCCATCAAGTCTGCACCGATGCATTAAAGACACCTGACCTGTCTACCTAATCCCATTTGCCAAAACTTGGCCCATAGCCTTGAATGTTATGACGTGCCAAATGCTCATCCAGGTACTTTTTAAAGGATGTGAGGCAACCTGCCTCTACCACACTCCCAGGCAGTGCATTCCAGACTGTCACCACCCTCTGGGTAAAAAAGTTCTCCCTCAAATCCCCTTTAAACCTCCTGCCCCTCACCTTAAACTTGTGTCCCCTTGTAACTGACCCTTCAACTAAGGGGAACAGCTGCTCCCTATCCACCCTGTCCATGCCCCTCATAATCTTGTACACCTCGATCAGGTCACCCCTCAGTCTTCTCTGCTCCAGTGAAAACAACCCAAGCCTATCCAACCTCTCTTCATAGCTTAAAGTTCCATCCCAGGCAACATCTTGGTGAATCGCCTCTGCACCCCCTCCAGTGCAATCACATCCTTCCTATCATGGGGCAACCAGAATTACACACAGTATTCCAGCTGTGGCCTTACCAAAGTTCTATACAACTCCAACATGACTTCCCTGCTTTTGTAATCTATGCCTCAATTGATAAAGGCAAGTGTCCCATATGCCTTTTTCACCACCCTATTAACCTGCCCTTCTGCCTTCAGAGATCTATGGACAAACACGCAAAGGTCCCTTTGTTCCTTGGAACTTCCCAGTGTCAGGCCATTCATTGAATATTTCCGTGTCACATTACTCCTTCCAAA
Organism: Heterodontus francisci; assembly: GCF_036365525.1. NCBI lineage: Eukaryota > Metazoa > Chordata > Chondrichthyes > Heterodontiformes > Heterodontidae > Heterodontus > Heterodontus francisci. The sequence goes on from NC_090375.1 coordinate 47,940,117, forward strand.
GTGTATCATCTCACGCTTTTCAGGGTTAAATTCCATCTGCCACTTTTCTGCCCATTTGACCATCCCGCCTATATCTTCCTGGAACCCAAGACACTCAATCTCACTGTTAACCACTCGGCCATATTCCTACTATAAGGAAAAATTCTAAGGGGAGGACCCACCATCTGTGGTTAACTAAAGAAGTTAAGCAAAGCATCAAACTTAAGGAAAAAGCATATAATTGTGCAAAGATGAGTGGCAGGTCAGATGATTGGTCAGAATATCAAGAAGGCAGGGAATGACTAAAAGGTTAATCAGGAGAAAGAAATTAGAGTATGAGAGGAAGCTCATTAGAAATGTAAAAATGGATAGCAAGAGTTTCTACAGGTATTTAAAAATGAAACGAGTAAGTAAAGTGAGTGTTGGTTCTCTAGAGAGTGAGAATGGGGAGTTAATAGTAGATGATAAGGAAATGGTGGATAAAATGAACAAATATTTTGCTTCTGCCTTCACTAAAGAAGATGCAAAAAACATTCCAGTAATAGCTGTAAATCAGGAGGTGGAAAGAAGAGAGGAATTTGCTGAAATTACAATCACCAGGGAAGTGGTACTGACCAAACTGTTGGAGCTGCGGGCTGACAAGTCCTCGGGTCCTGATGGGCTTCATCGTAGAGTCTTAAAAGAGGTGGCTAATGAGGTATTAGATGCGTTGGTGTTAATTTTTCAAAATTCACTAGATTCTGGAAATGTTCCATCAGACTGGAAAGTAGCAAATATAACCCCTCTGTTCAAGAAGTGGCGGAGGCAGAAAACCGATAACTGTAGGCCAGTTAGCTTGACATCTGTCGTGGTGAAGGTATTAGAATTGATCATTAAGGAGGTTGTAGCTGGCACTTAGAAAAAATCAAGGTAATCGGGAATAGTCAGAATGGCTTTGTGAAAGGGATATCATGTTTAACCAATTTATTGGAGTTCTTTGAAGGAGTAACATGCTGTGGATAAAAGGGAGCCCGTTGACGTACTGTACTTGGATTTCCAAAAGGCATTTGGCAAATTGCCACATAAACGGTTATTGTGCAAAGTAGGAGCTCATTTGTTAGTGGGTAACAAATTAGCATGGATAGAAGATTGGCTGGCTGGCAGAAAGCAGACAGTATGCATAAGAGAGTCCTTTTCTGATTGGCAGGATGTGACCCATGGAGTCCCGTAGGGGTCTGTGCTGGAGCCTCAACTTTTTACAATTTAGATGAGGGGGAGCGATGGTATGGTAGCTAAATTTGCGGATGACACAAAGATAGGTAGGAAAGTATGCTGTGAAGAGGACATAAGGAGCTTGCAGACCGATATAGATAGGTTGAGTAAGTGGGCAAAACTCTGGCAAATGGAGCATAATGTGGGAAAATGCGAAGTTGTTCACTTTGGCAAGAAAAATAAAAAAGCAGAGTATTTCTTAAACGGGGAACTACTGCAGAATTCCGAGGTGCAGAGGGATCCAGGTGTTCTAGTGCATGAGTCATAAAAAGTTAGTATGCAGGTACAGCTAGTAATAAAGACGGCTAATGGAATGCGATCCTTTATTACGAGAGGAATTGAAAATAAAAGTAAGGATGTTTTGCTTCAGTTATACAGGGCAGTGGTGAGACCACATCTCGAATACTGTGTGCAGTTTTGGTCTCCTTATTTAAGGAAGGATGTAAATGCATTGGAGGCGGTTCAGAAGAGGTTTACTAGATTGATACCTGGAATGAGCCTTATGAGGAATGTTGAACAGACTGGGCTTGTTTTCACTGGAGTTTAGGAGAGTGAGGGGAGACTTGATTGAAGTATATAAGATCCTGAACAATCTTGACAAGGTGGATGTGGAGAGGATTTTTCCTCTTGTCGGTGAGTCCAGAACAAGGGGGCACTGTTTTAAAATTAGGGGTCGCCCTTTTAGGACAGAGACAAGGAGAAATTTTTTCTCTCAGAGGGTTGTGCGACTTTAGAACTCTCTGCCTCAGAAGGTGGTGGAGGCGGAGTCATTGAATATTTTTAAGGTGGAGGTAGGTAGACTCTTGTTAGGCAAGGGAATCAAAGATTATGGGGGGTAGATGGGAGTGTGGAATTTGAGACAGAAACAGATCAGCCATGATCTTATTGAATGGCGGAGGAGGCTTGGTGGGCCGAATGGCCTACTTCTGCTCCTAATTCGTACGTTCATATGGTCGTATTGGGGAGCAAATAGGGGAGAAATGAAAGGGGGCATGACTGAGAAACAGGAAGGAAGAAGGCAGGAGAGAATGGCCTGAGAGGGGCCAAGAAAGAAAAAGGAGCTAGAATAAGGGGCTCTGGTCTAGAGCAACAGCCAAATGCTCACACAAGTGGACATGGAGAGAATTCATATTACCTAGACATGGAAGAGATTAGGAGAGATGTGTTCTAGTTATAAATAGAGTAATTGGCTATTCATCTCATTTGCTAATTGTGGGATCTTGCTGTGCTACTTTACTATTTTATTCAACTTAATAACAGTGACTACAGTTTAAAAGTAATTTATTGTATGTGAGAAGCTTCTATATCCATCTGTTGTGTTCAGCATTTAGGACTGGTCCCATCTCAAGTCTCACACATGCGATTCTTGAGCCATGTACTAGAGAAGAGTCGCTGAGGTGGTTTTTCATTGCCTTCCTGACAGTTTTTTTTTATCTTTGAAGTAACCTCTCCTTGGGCTCCATCCAAGGGTAAAACGCCCCATTTCCCTTTTATAACAGTTCCTTAGGATTGAGCCTTTGGCTTAGCAGTAGCATTCCCATCTCTGAGCAGAAGGTGAAGGGCTCCACCTCTACTCCAAACAGCCTTGATGAGTGAAGAGAATATGGGCTGGATTTTACCTTAGGCGGACAGGAATTTTCCACCGACGTGAAAGTTGGTGGTGAACCCACTTCCGCCTAGCCCGGGGATCTGTCCCGCATTTTACGGGTCCCCGGGCTTTAATTGTCTCGAGGCGAGACTTCCACCTGCTTGAGGGAGGAGGTCCCGCCTCATTGAGCTGCCGGCCAATCAGCGGGAGCGGTGGCCACTGCTTGGACTGCAGCCCAGTCAATGCCATGGATCCAGAAGGGAAGGTAAGAAGGGGGATCGGCCCTTCCCTGGTGAGGCTGGAGTGGTCGTATTGGGGGAGGGGTACATCTTGGGTCTCAGGATGGGTTTGGAGGTGGGGATGGCCCTCAATCGGGCACCTTGTGCCTGACTGCCAGGGCCTAACCCCAGGGCACGGAAAGGCCGGCAGCTATCACTGGGCGGCCTTTCACGTCCCCAGCGTGCTCGCTTGCCACGGGTAAAATACCTGGGCTGGAGCATTTCAGCTACGAAGAGAGACTGGATAGGTTAGGGTTGTTTTCCTTAGACCAGAGAAGGCTGAGGGATGACCTGATAGAGGTATATAAAATTATGAGAGGCGTAGATAGGGTAGATCGGAAGAAATGTTTTCCCTTAGCAGAGCTGTCAATAGCCAGGGGGCATATATTTAAGGTAAGCGGCAGGAAGTTTCTCGGGGATTTGAGGAAACATTTTGTCACCCAGAGGGTGGTTGGAATCTGGAACACACTGCCTGAGCACTTGAAACACCATAGCATACAAGGCTACAGGCCAAGTGCTGGAAAATGGGGTGAGAATAGATAGGTGCTTGATGGTCAGCATGGACACGATGGGCCAAAGGGCCTGTTTCTGTACTGTATAACTCTATGATTCTATATCTAAAGCAAGGCAGTGAATGTCAGTTGGTTATTCATAACCAACACCAATTGTGCCCATCCATGTGCATTTTCCAGCAAGAGTCCCTAGCTTACAATTATTAGCAAGAGAACCCTGTCCAATTTTGGTATCCTGGCCTAGGGGCTTTGATGTCAATTGGAGCAGATTAGTTAACACAGTACAGATCGCAAATTGAACCTGAGACCTTCTCAAGTTTCACCCAATAACCAACTAGCACCCTCCGGACAAGGAAGGACCATGCAGACTTAAATTGTGCTGAATTAGCTGGTCTTACTTGGAGAAGCGACAGCATGGGTGGTAATTTAGTGTGAGCACACCTGGGCTAGTGAGGGGCAAAGTCTGCCGGGTTACCTACTTCTGATCATTATCTAGTGATAGCTTGGTCTGACCTTTTTGGTCAGCTCCACACTGCAGTTCATTTAACATTTGAGACAGCTCGAATTATTTGCTTTTTTAATGCTGTGTTTACTGAAAGGAGAAAATGGCAAATTTTATCCAGAGATGTTAGTGCAGTTTTAGAAATTAGATCCCTTTAGAGACGAGGCGAATGTTTCTGTATCGTGCTTCTGTTTTTGTTTATATTAGACTGCTGAATGAATGACTAAATAGGTCATAGTTGAAAGTTTTACCAACTGGCTATTTTTTTAAATCTGGGTTTGACAAAAATCCAGATCCAAACACAATAGTTCTTTGTAAACTGATGTGTTTGTCAGAGTTGAACTGTAAAATCTTTTTCCCTCCTCTTTCTCTTTTCAAGATTAGACCCCAGTTTCTCTTAGTCTAAAGCTGCATTGACTCCACTCCTGACCAAAACATTGCTGGTGGAGCAGGACGAGGGAATTTCTTGTACAAGTGGGCAGATGAAAAGTGATACCAGGTGTTTTATATTGTTCATTTGAGACCACCATACATGCTAAGAAACCCACGCAGTCACAGGGAGAACTTTCAAACTCCGCACAGGCAGTACCCAGAACTGAACCCGGGTTGGTGGAGCTGTGAGGCTGTAGTGCTGACCACTGCACCACTGTGCCACCCTTACTGATACTAGCTTTTTTAATTCCAGATTTATTAACTAGAGTATTGCTGAAAATAGAGACATGTCGAAGCTTTTCGTCTTGCACTTATCACGACAATCACAAGAATAACCAATGTTAGGGTAAACAACAACTTATACTGCATGAGAAGAGAGTGCTGATTGGTTGGCAAGTGAACTCTGATTGGTAGAGGCGTTCCATGGTGAATGCACCAGTTTATGGTGACTGACAGTTAACTGCCAAGTTTTGTTTAAAATTTAAACCAGGCAGCTTGAGTCTGATTGGTCAAGGCACTGTCCTGAGGAATGAACCAGCGAATGGCTGTCTCTTATTTTGTTCAGCTGAAACAGGCGCAGTGTTTGTACATATTCTTTCTGTCTGCAAAGAACAGGGCCCTGTGTATTAATATATGTAGCTTCCAGTATGCACAAATGTGCCACACTGCGAGCCCTACTGACAATCTTAAATTGGTTGTCAGCGTAATCCTTAGCACACTGTGGATTATTTAGCAAATGTTGTCCAATCGTGGAATCACATCTAATGTTGGACACTGTGTTTTGAGTTTTGTAAGCATGGGCTGGTTGGGTACGGCCCATACCTTGTCCGTTGCGAACAGCAGAAAGGACATGTTGTTTGACACTGTCATGCTAGGCCCCCACCTGCCAAGAATGAGTCACATTAATTTTGTCATGAACATTGATTTTAAACTGTTACTGGAGTTAAGGAAGGACTTGTTAAACAGATCAACCGTGGCTGGAAAAGACATTTGCATATTAACAGACAGTGTTTGGAAGGATAAAGCAGCCATTCCCTGACACATTCAACCCACTTTTGATCACCAGACATTGAAGGTGCGGGAGCTCACATTCCAGGTTCACTGCTAATATGGCTGAATACACAAATGGACATGGTCAAACTAGCTAGTCACATGACTAACCTGCTGAGCAACCTGAGTTTTTTGAATTTGTACAAACAGTTTGGGCAGAAAGCTGTTTGCTCCTGGAGTGAGATCTCTCTCTTGTCTACTCCCATCTCTTTCTCATAAGCCTTTGAATCCACTGAAGACACACGAACCCCAAGAGAGAAGAGTCTCCTACAGTGAACAAGGTTTAAGAAGAATACTGGGCCCCAATGAAAAGCAAGATCTACCGACAATCAAGGATTCTACAGTGAGCTCAAAGAACTGTAACAACAACTCTTCAGATATTGCCTCAAACCTTTCCACTTTATTTTTCTTCTACTCTTTTCTGTCTCTACTTGCATGTGTGTATCGTGTATGCATGCTGGTGTGGGCACGTCATGTATCCATAGGCGTTAACTGAATTAGAGTTTAAGTTTAATAAATTTCAACTTTTCTTCTTTAAATCTAAGAAAGCCTATTTGTGCTGGTTTCTTTGCCTTATAATTGGAAAGCTGTGAACAAGGATTCAAAAAGGGGGAGCTTAAAACACATTGTGTTTAAAATTAAACCCTGTTACAGTAAGACCAGGTGAAGGCTGAAAGGGAACCCTACACCACTTTCTCACCCGGTCGTAACAATACGATCTGCCAGTCTTTGGGATGTACGGCCTATATACCTAGCATCACACTTGCATTGATATTCATTATCACATTAATCATTTGTGTGCTAGGCAGGACGCCTTTTGGCTTGACGGCAGCATCCTGTTAGTGGTGAACACCACACGTGTTGCTACTGCATAGTAGCAGCATGAAACAGCTAGCTTTACCTATTGCTCAAATTTTTGGGATATATTACCCTTCCTGGGTAATCTGAGGTAGACTGGGCACTTTTCAGGGCCGAAAAAGACGGCTTTAGGCCCATTCATAAGTTTGTGCGATATACAGTGAGGAATGATCTGATCAGGGTAGCCATTGTCACGCTGGATGTCTTTGATTTGCCCAATTTCAGCATCAAGCTTGCATGGTGAGCAAATGGCTCGGGCCCTATTTATGAGTTTGTCGATAAGGCCAATCTTATAGCGTGCGGAACAGTAAGAATCCCAATGCGTGTATTGACCAGTGAAGGTAGGAAACATTGCGCCTATTTCAGCTGAACAAAATAAGAGACAGCCATTCGCTGGTTCATTCCTCAGGGCAATGCCTTGACCAATCAGACTCAAGCTGCATGGCTTAAATTTTAAACAAAGCTTGGCAGTTAACTGTCAGTCACCATAAACTGGTGCATTCGCCATGGCAACGCCTCTACCAATCAGAGTTCACTTGCCAACCAATCAGCACTCCTTTCTCATATGGTATAAGTTATTGTTTTCCCTTACATTGGTTAATCTTGTATTTATCCTGATGAATGCAAGACAAAAAGCTTTGACAACATGTCTCTATTTTCAGCAATACTCAAGTTCTGTACTACTAAACAACTATTTATTAACTGATTGAATTTAAATCCTACCAGCTGCCGTGGTGGGATTTGAACTCGCATCTCCTGAGCATTAGTCCGGGCATCTGGATTACTCATGTGGTAACATTACCATTGCACTATCATCCCCTATCGAGTCAGATATAGAGACTCACAGCTCACAAGGAAGCCAGAGGCAGAACTTTGGATGTGGAGAATGGTATACCTGAGAAAAAGCTTGGGAGATGTCAGATGATGATCAACAGTGGTCCTAGAATGAAATGAAAAAAATATCTGCAGAGTATATAAGAATCCTTCAAAGTGTGTTCAAACATTGATGTCAGGGATGGTGACAACAGCCCAGTGCCATCCTATGCGGCACTGTCAAAGAGAATTTCTCCAAGATGGAGAGAATCTTGGAGCAATTGGTATCTCCAAGAACCTCTGCACATATCTCACAAAACACAAAAATCTCCCAGCATGTAACTCATGGATTTCACGAGGAATGGTCATCTGGGGCTGATTATTTGTAGGAGAATCTCTGCTGTCTTATGAGCCTGGCTTCCTGGGTTGCCTGCTGTGTCTCCTCCTCCAACAAGTAAATTATGAAATGCGAATCCCCATGAGGAAAATCATTTTTCAGCCTTTCCTGTCATTTTGGGGAAATGAGCCAAACAAACAACAGCCCTGAGACACTTTATAATGAAGATCGGAGCTTCCAAACTAAAGAGCAAAAGAATAAAACCTTGGCAAAAGACCAATCTAAAGTATAATTGTGAGGCCCCCACAAAACAGCGCAATGAAACACTACAATTAATCCCTAATATTCCAGCACCAGCTTTCCTTAGTTGCTGGTCAATGCGACCATTGTTTTATAGTAGCATAACTTAGAATAGTAGATCATGGAGCGATGGTGATGTCATGCTGACCTGCACCCATGCATCTTAACTAGGGCAGGCATATCTTACATTCTCATTCTTTTCAGCCAAATTTAGGCAGAATTTAAATGGGATATAAGAATGTCATATCCTCTTCAAGTCCCACATTCTGTTCTCCCCCCACACCATCCCCGACATCCCCTGCTCCTATTTCTATTCTACCAAATCAAGAGCTTTAGAAGCATAGAATTTTATAGCAGGGAAGCCATTTGGTCCATGATGCCTGCACCAGCTCTCTTAGTCACAATCCTCTGTCCTTTTCCAATACCCTTTTAAATTCTTCTTTATCATATATCTATCTTCTTTCTTTTTAAAAACTATTATTGCTTATGCTACCACCATTGTTCCTGTTAGAGAATTCCCATGTTCTAACAACCTTGTGCATAAAGCATTTCTCCAAATCTCACTATTTTGATGATTAACTTACATTTATGTCCTTATTGTTGTGTTGTGCTGTTGTTGTTGTCAGTCCCTCAAAACGAGGATGTCTGCCATGATTTGTGTGTCGTCAGGTGATTCAGAAGGCCAATCCTGGAGCCACAGGTCTTTGGGCAAAGAAAAGAGTTGCCCTGAGGAAGTGGGGGGGGGGGGGGGCTCTCGAGGCCGGGGGGTGGGGGGGGGGGGGGGGGTGGTGGGTGCTCTCAAGTCAGGGTTCTGTTCTCTCTCCTTCTGCTTTCATTGGTTCTCCTCAGCAGAGTTTATGCAGCCAGTTTTCGACAGTTGCGGCTTGTTGGATGAGGCACTGTCACATGGTACAGTTTGTGGCAAGTTTCTCACGTGCACCGATGTCAATTTGTCCCCTTTTCAATGAGGCCTTCAGAGAGTCCTTAAAATGTTTCTCTGCCCTCCTTAAGATCGGGTGCAATCCTTAAGTTGTGAGAAGAGGATCTGCTTCAAAAGCCGATTATTTGGCATGCAAATGCAGTGTCCAGACCACAGAGCTGAGATCACATAACCATGGTTGTGATGCTAGAGGAATTGGCTTCAGTGAGGAATCTGGGATATCTTCGCCTATCTTCCCACTTGACTTTGAGGATCTGCGGAGATACCGCTGGTGGAAATTCTCCAGTGCCGGGATGTGCCTTTGGTAGGTGATCCAAGTCTCACTGCCATACAGAAGGGTGGTGGCAACAACAGCACTGTACACTAAAGGCTTTGTTCTCTTTTGGAGATTTCTGTTGTCGAAGACCCGTTGCGCAATTTGTGGAAGGTTGTGCTAGCACAGCTGGTTATGTGCAGGATCTCCACTTCAATGGTGACCTTTTGAGGAAGGCAGCGGTCAAGATATGAGAAGTATTCAACGACTTCTAAAGACTCCCCATCAATATCAATAGCTGGAGGTGTAGACGCTTATGTGGGGGAAGGCTAGTGGAGGATTTTAGTCTTGCTGATGTTGAGTGAGACCAACCCTTTTGCATGCAGAGTTAAAGAAGTTAAGGCTGATCTGAAAGTTATAGAATCATAGAGATATACAGCACAGAAACAGGCCCTTTGGCCCATCATGTCCATGCCAGCCATCAAACACCTATCTATTCTAATCCTATTTTCCAGCACTTGGCCTGTAGCCATGTATGCTATGGAGTTTCAAGTGCTCATATAGATACTTCGTAAATGTTGTGAGGGCTCCTGCCTCTACCACCACTTCAGGCAGTGTGTTTCAGATTCCAACCACCCTCTGGGTGAAATTGTTTTTCCAAAATCTCCTCTAAACCTCCTACCCCTTACCTTAAATCTATGCCCCCTGGTTATTGACACCTCCACTAAGGAAAAAAAATTCTTCCTATCTATGTCCCTCATACTTTTGTATACTTCAATCAGGTGCCCGCTCAGCCTTCTCTGCCCTAAGGAAAACAACCCTGGCCTATGCAGTCTTTCTTCATAGCTTAAATGCTTCAGCCCAGGCAACATCCTGGTGAATCTCCTCTCCACTGCAATCACATCCTTCCTATAGTGTGGCGACCAAAACTGTACACAGTACTCCAGCTGTGGCCTAACTAGCGTTTTATACAGCTCCATCATAACCTCCCTGCCGTTATATTCTATGCCTTGGCTAATAAAGGCAAGTATCCCATATGACTTCCTAATTACCTTATCTACCTGTGCTGCTGCCTTCAGTGATCTATGGACAAGTAAAGCAAGGTCCCTCTGATCCTCTGTACTTCCTGGGGTCCTACCACCCATTGTATATTGCTTTGCCTTGTTAGTCCTCCCAAAATGCATCACCTCACACTTCTCAGGATTAAATTCCATTTGCCACTGCTCTCCCCATCTTACCAGGCCATCTACAGCGTTCTGTTCCAATATTTTTTTCTTCCTTCTTCCCTTCTTTCCATCAGTTTCTCTTTTCTGTCCCAGATCAATCTAATGATCAGAATCCCAATTTAATCTGCTGTTTCTGGTGTTTTATCCATTCCAATCAAAATTCATCATTCCAATCACTATTTATGACACCACCAATTTTCGTGTCATCTGCAAACTTACTGATCATACCTCCTATATTCACGTCTAAATCATTAATGTACACTACAAACAGTAAGGGTCCCAGCACCGATCCCTGCGGTACACCACTGGTCACAGGCTTCCAATCGCAGAAACAGCCCTCGACTATCACCCTCTGCCTCCTGCCACTAAGCCAATTTTGGATCCAATTTGCCAAATTGCCCTGGATCATATGGCCTCCTACTTTCCTAACCAATCTCCCATGCAGGACCTTATCAAAAGCCTTACTGAAGTCCATATAGACTACATCAACGACTTTACCCTCATCTACACATCTCGTCACCTCCTCGAAAAATTCAATCAAGTTTGTTAGACATGATCTGCCCCTGACAAAGCCATGCTGACTATCCCTGATTAATCCCTGCCTCTCCAAGTGGAGGTTAATTCTGTCCCTCAGAATTTTTTCCAATAGTTCCCTGCCACTGATGTTAGACTGTAATTACCTGGTTTATCCTTGCTACCCTTCTTGAATAATGGTACCACATTCGCAGTCCTCCAGTCCTCCCGCACCTCTCCTATGGCCAAAGAGGGTATGCAAATTTGTGTCAGAGCCCCTGCTATCACCTCCCTTGGCTCACATAACAGCCTGGGATACATCTCATCTGGGCCTGGGGATTTATCCACTTTTAAGCCCGCTAAAACCGCTAATACCTCCTCCCTTTCGATACTGATTTGTTCTTGCATATCACAATCCCCCTTCCTGATCTCTACACCTACATCGTCCTTCTCCATAGTGAACACAGATGAAAAGTAACTGTTTAAAACCTTACCGATGACCTCCGGCTCCACACACAGATTGCCAGTTTTGTCCCTAATGGGCCCTACTCTTTCCCTGGTTATCCTCTTGCCCTTAATGTACTTATAAAATGCCTTGGGAGTTTCCTTTATCTTGCCCGCCAGTGTTTTTTCATGCCCCCTCTTCGCTCTCCTAATTACTTTTTAAAGTACCCCGCTACACTTTCTATACTCCTCTAGGGCCTCCGCTGTTTTCAGCTCTCTGAATCTGCCATAAGCCTCCTTTTTTTTTCCTGATCCAATCCTCTGTATCCCTTGACATCCAGGGTGCCCTGGACTTGTTGGGCCTACCCTTCACCTTTACAGGAACATGTTGGCCCTGTACTCTCACTATTTCCTTTTTGAATGACTCCCACCGGTCTGCTGTAGACTTTCCTACAAGTAGCTGCTCTCAGTCCACTTTGGCCAGATCCTGTTTAATCATATTGAAATTGGCCTTCCCCAAATTCAATACCTTTATTTCCAGTCCCTCTTTGTCCTTTTCCATAACTACCTTAAATCTGACAAAGTTATGGTCACTATCCCCGAAATGCTCCCCCACTGACACTTCTACCACTTGTCCGGCTTCATTCCCTAGGATTAGGTCCAGTACCGCCCCTTCTCTTGTCGGACTTTCTACATGCTGGCTCAAAAAGCTCTCCTTTATGCACTTTAAAAATTCCGCCCCCTTTAAGCCTTTTGCACTAACATTATCCTAGTTGATATTGGGGAAGTTGAAATCTATTATTACCCTATTATTTTTACACCTTTCTGAGATTTGCCTATATATCTGCTCCTCTATCTCTCCCTGACTATTTGGAGGCCTGTAGTACACTCCCAGCCAAGTGATTGCCCCCTTTTTGTTTTTAAGTTCTACCCATATGGCTTCGATTGAGGAACCATCGAAGATATCATCCCTCCCTACCGCAGTAATTGACTCATTGATCAACATTGCACTGCCACCTCCTCTTTTACACCTACAGCCCATCCAATCCTGCCTGAAGATTCGATATCCTGAAATATTTTTTAAAAATTCATTCACGGGATGTGGGCGTCGCTGGCCAGGCCAGCATTTATTGCCCATCCCTAATTGCCCTTGAGAAGGTGGTGGTGAGCTGCTTTCTTGAACCGCTGCAGTCCATGTAGGGCAGGTACACCCACAGTGCTGTTAGGAAGAGAGTTCCAGGATTTTGACCCAGCGACAGTGAAGGAACGGCGATATAGTTCCAAGTCAGGATGGTGTGTGACTTGGAGGGGAACTTGCAGATGGTGGTGTTCCCATGTATTTGCTGCCCTTGTCCTTCTAGTTGGTAGAGGTCGCGGGTTTGGAAGGTGCTGTCTAAGGAGCCTTGGTGCATTGCTGCAGTGCATCTTGTAGATGGTACACACTGCTGCCACTGTGCGTTGGTGGTGGAGGGAGTGAATGTTTGTAGATGGGGTGCCAATCAAGCGTGCTGCTTTGTCCTGGATGGTGTCGAGCTTCTTGAGTGTTGTTGGAGCTGCACCCATCCAGGCAAGTGGAGAGTATTCCATCACACTCCTGACTTGTGCCTTGTAGATTGTGGACAGGCTTTGGGGAGTCAGGAGGTGAGTTACTCGCCTCAGGATTCCTAGCCTCTGACCTGCTCTTGTAGCCACGGTATTTATATGGCTACTCCAGTTCAGTTTTCGGTCAATGGTAGCCCCTAGGATGTTGATGGTGGGGGATTCAGTAATGCCGTTGAATGTCAAGGGGAGGTGGTTAGATTCGCTCTTGTTGGAGATGGTCATTGCCTGGCACTTGTGTGGCGCAACTGTTACTAGCCACTTAACAGCCCAAGCCTGGATATTGTCCAGGTCTTGCTGCATTTCTACACAGACTGCTGCCAGTCCTGCCCTTCCCTCAACCGTGTCTCTGTGATGGTAATAACATCATATTGCCATGTGTTAATCAATGCCCTCAATTCATCTGCCTTACTTGTAAGACTCCTTGCATTAAAATAGATGCAATTCAGCCTTACATTATTCGCTTGTGCCTTAACAGGTCTATATTTGCACTGCCTTCCAGACTGACTTAATTTCTCTTCTATATTTGGCTGTGCATCACCCTCTACTGTACCTCCACTCTGTATCTGATCCCCCTGCCAAATTAGTTTAAAGCCCCCAGAACAGCACTAGCAAAACTCCCAGAAAGGGTATTGGTCCTACTCCCGTTCAGGTCCAACCCATCCAACTTGTACAAGTGATGGAAAATGGGATTGGAATAGTTAGGTGCTTGATGGCTGGCACAGACATGATGGGCTGAAGGGCCTGTTTCTGTGCTGTATAACTCTATGACTCTATGACTCTACAGGTCCCACCTTCACCAGAAACAGACCCAGTGATGCAGGAAATTAAAGCCCTCCCTCCTGCACCATGTCTTCAGCCATGCGTTCATCTGCTCTGTTCTCCTATTTCTATACTCACTAGCATGTGGCACCAGGAGTAATCCAGAGATCACAAACTTTGAGGCCCTGCTTTTTAATCTGTTACCTAGCTCCCTAAATTCTTGTTGCAGGACCTCATCCCTTTTTCTACCTATGTCGTTGGTACCAATGTGAACCACGACATCTGACTGTTCACCCTCCCCCTTCAGCATGTCCTGCAGCCACTCCGTGATATCCTTGGCCCTAGCACCAGGGAAGCAACATACCATCCTGGAGTCACGTTTGCAGTGTGGGCCACAACTGCACAATTGTCGGCATATGCTGGAGAGTCACCTTAGTCTTGGCTTTCATCTGTTGAAGTTGAAGAGCTTCCTGTCAAGTCGAAAGTTAATCATTACCCCTTGTGGAAGTTGGTCACGAATGAGTTCCATAACCAAGCTGAGGTAGATAGTGAAGAGAGTAGGCACAATCACACAGCCTTGCTTGACGCTCATCCGGATACAAAAGAGCTCGGTCTCCAATCCATTGTAAAGGACGGTTGCTGTCATACTGTCAGGCAGAAGTCACAGAACAGTAACAAATTTTGCTGGACATCCATGTCTCTGGAGAGCTTTCAAAAAAGCTTCGCAATTGATGAAGTCAAATGACAGATCAGTAAAGGCGGTGTAGAGTTCTTTGCATTGTTCCAGACAAATTTCTTGAATTTATTGTGTAAGAAAAATCATATCTGTGGTTCCCCTGACGGCGGAAACCACATCGGGTCTCTGGAAGGATGTCTTCGCTAAAGGGTAGGAGGCAGTTCAGGAGGATTTGTGTGAGAATCTTCCCGACAGTGGACAGAAGGGATATGCCTCTATAGTTCGCACAAATAGATATATCACCCTTCTTGAAAAGTGAGACAATGATGGTATTGCAGAAGTCAGGAAGTAGTACCTCTTCATCCTAGAATTTTATAAAAATATTTGGGAGCTTGAAAGAGAGGTCATGACTACCAGCTTTACAGGTCCCTGCAGGAGTGTTGTCCAGACCACATGCCATAGAACATAGAACATAGAACAGTACAGCACAGTACAGGCCCTTCGGCCCACGATGTTGTGCCGACCCTTTAACCTACTCTAAGATCAAACTACCTACATACCCTTCATTCTACTATCATCCATGTACCTATCCAAGAGTCGCTTAAATGTCCCTAATGTATCTGCTTCTACTACCACTGCTGGCAGTGCATTCCACGCACCCACCACTCTCTGTGTAAAGAACCTACCTCTGACATCTCCCCGAAACCTTCCTCCAATCACCTTAAAATTATGCCCCCTGGTGATAGCCCTTTCCGCCCTGGGAAAAAGTCTCTGGCTATCCACTCTATCTATGCCTCTCATCATCTTGTACACCTCTATCAAGTCACCTCTCATCCTTCTTCGCTCCAATGAGAAAAGCCCTAGCTCCCTCAACCTTTCTTCATAAGACATGCCCTCCAGTCCAGGCAGCATCCTGGTAAATCTCCTCTGCACCCTCTCTAAAGCTTCCACATCCTTCCTATAATAAGGCGACCAGAACTGAACACAATATTCCAAGTGTGGTCTAACCAGGGCTTTATAGAGCTGCAGCATAATCTCGCGGCTCTTAAACTCAATCCCCCGTTAATGAAAGCCAACACCCTATACGCCTTCTTAACAACCCTATCAACTTGGGTGGCAACTTTGAGGGATCTATGGACGTGGACCCCAAGATCCCTCTGTTCCTCCACACTGCCAAGAATCCTGTCTTTAAGCCTGTATTCTGCATTCAAATTCGACCTTCCAAAACGAATCACTTCACACTTTTCCAAAGAACAAAGAATAAAGAAAATTACAGCAGAGGAACAGGCCCTTCGGCCCTCCAAGCCTGCGCCAATCCAGATCCTCTATCTAAACCTGTCGCCTATTTTCTAAGGGTCTGTATCTCTTTGCTTCCTGCCCATTCAAGTATCTGTCTAGATACATCTTAAAAGACGCTATCGTGCCCGCGTCTACCACCTCCGCTGGCAACGCGTTCCAGGCACCCACCAGCCTCTGCATAAAGAACTTTCCACGCATATCCCCCCTAAACTTTTCCCCTCTCACTTTGAACTCGTGACCCCTAGTAATTGAATCCGCCACTCTGGGAAAAAGCTTCTTGCAATCCACCCTGTCTATACCTCTCATGATTTTGTACACCTCAATCAGGTCCCCCCTCAACCTCCGTCTTTCTGATGAACATAATCCTAATCTACTCAACCTCTCTTCATAGCTAGCGCCCTCCATACCAGGCAACATCCTGGTGAACCTCCTTTGCACCCTCTCCAAAGCATCCACATCCTTTTGGTAATATGGCGACCAGAACTGCACGCAGTATTCCAAATGTGGCCGAACCAAAGTCCTATACAATTGTAACATGACCTGCCAACTCTTGTACTCAATACCCCGTCCGATGAAGGAAAGCATGCCGTATGCCTTCTTGACCACTCTATTGACCTGCGTTGCCACCTTCAGGGAACAATGGACCTGAACACCCAAATCTCTCTGGACATCAATTTTCCCCAGGACTTTTCCATTTATTGTATAGTTCACTCTTGAATTGGATCTTCCAAAATGCATCACCTCGCATTTGCCCGGATTGAACTCCATCTGCCATTTCTCTGCCCGACTCTCCAATCTATCTATATTCTGCTGTATTCTCTGACAGTCCCCTTCACTATCTGCTACTCCACCAATCTTAGTGTCGTCTGCAAACTTGCTAATCAGACCACCTATACTTTCCTCCAGATCATTTATGTATATCACAAACAACAGTGGTCCCAGCACGGATCCCTGTGGAACACCACTGGTCACACGTCTCCATTTTGAGAAACTCCCTTCCATTGCTACTCTCTGTCTCCTGTTGCTCAGCCAGTTCTTTATCCATCTAGCTAGTACACCCTGGACCCCATGCGACTTCACTTTCTCCATCAACCTACCATGGGGAGCCTTATCAAACGCCTTACTGAAGTCTATGTATATGACATCTACAGCCCTTCCCTCATCAATCAACTTTGTCACTTCCTCAAAGAATTCTATTAAGTTGGTAAGACATGACCTTCCCTGCACAAAACCATGTTGCCTATCACTGATAAGCCCATTTTCTTCCAAATGGGAATAGATCCTATCCCTCAGTAACTTCTCCAGCAGCTTCCCTACCACTGACGTCAGGCTCACCGTCTATAATTACCTGGATTATCCCTGCTACCCTTCTTAAACAAGGGGACAACATTAGCAATTCTCCAGTCCTCCGGGACCTCACCCGTGTTTAAGGATGCTGCAAAGATATCTGTTAAGGCCCCAGCTATTTCCTCTCTCGCTTCCCTCAGTAACCTGGGATAGATCCCATCCGGACCTGGGGACTTGTCCACCCTTAATGCCTTTTAGAATACCCAACACTTCCTCCCTCCTTATGCCGACTTGACCTAGAGTAATCAAACATCTATCCCTAACCTCAACATCCGTCATGTCCCTCTCCATCTGCCACTTCTGAGCCCAGCTCTGCATCCTGTCAATGTCCCGTTGCAACCTACAACAGCCCTCCACACTATCCAGAACTCCAGCAACCTTTGTGTCATCGGCAAACTTACTAACCCAGCCTTCCACCTCCTCATCCAAGTCATTTATAAAAATCACAAAGAGCAGAGGTCATGTTGCCATGTTGCTCTTAATCTGTTGGATCGCCTTTAGTATCTCAACAAGTGTTGGCAGCATTCTGAAAAATGATCTCTCAAGCTGTTGAGGGATTATTTTGATGGTTTTGTCTGATACTGTAGGTGGACTCCCAATTGAGAAGGTTCTGGTAGTTCTCCTTCCAACAGTCTCAGATGGCTGCATTATCTTTGAGAAGAGTACTGCTGTCTTCAGTTTGGAGGGGGGATAGACCATAAATGGTCTTTATGGCCTGGAAGAAGCTGCGCATGTCATCCCAGTCTGTGTAGCATTGAATTTCAATGGCCTTCTCTACCCTTCACTTTTTCTTGATGACACATATCATCCTCTGAGCTTCGGATTTGAGTAGTAAATATTCTTCTTGTTTCGGCTGTGATGTAGGCTGATTTTGACACAAAAAGGAGGCTTGGTGATTTCAATCGAGAAGTTTGCATATTTCTTTATCATCCTTGTTGAACCAGTCTTGGTGCTTGTGAGATTCAAACCTGATGATCTGGGTCTCTTGGACCACAGATTTGATCTTCTCCCAAAGCCCTTCCACACTGGCATCATTGGAGCTTGTGAGGGAAAGACAGGAAGAAAGTTGCATCTGTTCTCTTGTTTGGAGTGTGATGGAATGCTCTCCACCTGCCTAGATGAGTGCAGCTCCAACAATACTCAGGAAGCTCGACACAATCCAGGACAAAGCAGCCCGCTTGATTGGCACCACATCCACCACCTTAAACATTCACTTCCTCCATCACCGGCAGCAATGTGTACTGTATACAAGATGCACTGCAGCAACTCACCACGCCTCCTACGACACCACCTTCCAAACCCGCAACCTCTTCCACCTAGAAGGACAATGGCAGGGAACACCATCATCTGCAACATCCCTTCCAAGCCACATACCATCCTGACTTGGAAATATATCACCGTTCCTTTACTGTCACTGGATTAAAATCCTGGAACCCCCTTCCCAACAGCAGCTTGGGTATACCCGCATCATCTGGACTGCAGCGGTTCAAGTTGGCAGCTCACCACCACCTTCTCAAGGGTGATTAGGGATGGGCAGTAAATGCTGACCTTGTCAGAAATGCCTACATCCTATGAAATAAAAAAAAAACTCAGCAATAAGTAATGCCAGTTAAAGGTTTGGTTCAGCTGGATGAATAAATTCTCCATTGGCATTAAAATAAATTATTCTGTGGATATGCGTGTCACTAGCAAGGCTGGCATTTATTGCCCATCCCTAGTTGCCTGGTGATAAGCCAGCTTCCTGAACTGCTGAAATCCATATGGTGGAGGTACTCTCACAGTCCTGTTAGGTCGAGAGTTTCTGGATTTTGATCCAGCGATGGTGAAGGGACAGTGCAGTAAGTCCAAATCATGATGGTTATGACTTGGCAGGAGAACTTGGAGGCGACATTGTTTCCATGTGTCTGCAGCCCTTGCCCTTCTAGGTGGTGGAAGTCGCAGACTTGGTAGGTGCTGTTGAAGACGTCTTGACACATTGGTGCAGTGCATCCTATTGCTAGTACACACAGAAGACGCATGGGAACACCACCACCTGCAAGTTTCTCTCCAATTCACACACCATCCTGACTTGGAATTATATCGCCCTTCCTTCACTGTCGCTGGATCCTGGAACTCCCTACCAGCACTGTGGGTGTACCCTTAACAGATGGACTGCAGCGGTTCAAGAAGGCAGCTCACCACCAACTTCGCAAGAGCAATTAGGGATGGGCAACAGATGCTGGCCTTGCCAGCAATGCCCACATCCCACGAAAGAATAAAAAAATGTGCTAACATCACTTCGTTTTCACAGAGCAAGCATAGAAAGCATGAAATTTAAATCAGTGGTAAGATAAATATTTGATTAGTGTGCAGAAATCTGATGTCTCTGTACTGACTGTGGCTGTTGTTATTATGGATTACTGTTCCAGAAATTGTTGGCACTAAAGATTTGGTTGGGTCTAAATAGGGCCCTATGCCTTAGGACATTTTGTCTATGTTAAAGATGTTATATAGGTGCAAGTTATTTTGAATAATGGAGAGCGCATCAGTTTCAATATGGTCAGGTGCATATATCTTCAATATCTTCAATATAGTAATATCTTCCTTTCAGGGAAATTCTTGGCCATAGCCAACACAACCATTTTCCTTTGAACACCAGATCTGGACTTTAGGTTTACATTCATTGGTGAACCAATTCTCATCGATAGCCCTATGCAAAAATCTAGATGCTGTTATGACCAGGTGAGAAAGGTGTCTTGGGGTCCCTTTCAGCCTTCACCTGGTCTTACTGTAACAGGATTTAATTTTAAACACACCGTGCTTTGAGCTCCCCCTTGGTGAATCCTTGCTCACAGCTTTCCAATTATAAGGCAAAGAAATGAGCACGAACAGGCTTTCTTAGGTTTAAAGAAGAAAAGTGAAATTTATTAAAACTTAATTTATTAAACTCTAATTCGGTTAACACCTACGGAAACACGTCGCACCCCACGCTAGCATGCATATGTGATATGCACATGCGAATAGAGACAGAAAAGAGCAGAAGAAAAAATAAAGTGGAAAGGTTCGAGGCAATATCTGAAGAGTTTCTTGTTACTCTGCTTCGTAGAGTCCTTTTGTAGGGAATTCTTGCTTTTCGTTTGGGCCCAGTATTCTTCTTAAACCTTGCTCACAGTCAGAAACTTTTCTCTCTTGGGGTTCATGTGTCTTCAATGGATTCCAAAGCCGGTGAGCAAATAGATGAGAGTAGACAGGAGAGAGATTTTCTCAATCCAGGAGCCAGGAGCTTTCTGGGTTCAAATTCTCTGTGGCCAATTTAAAACTCTCAGTTCAAAACTCTGCAACAGCCAGTTAGTCATGTGACTAAACTGGTCTGGCCACGTCTTCTGTGTATTGGGAGCAGGGACTGGTTCCTTTGTTCCAACACTGTCTGCTAGTATGCAAAAAATGTATTTCCGGCTAGGGGCTTCGCAATTCCTTGTGTTAGGCCTTCTTTTCTTCCCAGCAACAATTTAATATCCATGTGGTGAAATTAATGTTACCTCATTCTTGGCAGGTGGGGGCCTGCATGACAATGCCTGGTCACAAAAATACTTAGATATCCATACATTAAAAATTTCAACCTCCCCTCACCCGCCCACATCCATGCAAAGATTGGCTGACAGCCTGCTCCTCACTTACCTTTCTGGCTGTCACTCTTTGTGCTCTGCATCCTGCTTTCAGCAGATGCTGCTCACTGTTTGACCTGGCCTGATCTTTTCCACCATCATCTGTCATCCTTCATCACCAGGCCTGGCCTTGGTCTGCGCCAACACTCTCCACTTGCTCATTGCTGCTGCCCTCCTTCATCTATGCTGCTCACTCTGCTCACCATAGTTGCCTAGTGTGGTCTCTCTCTTCGACCTTTCCACCGCTTGCTCACCCGTGGTGATATTTGCTGCTGCCTCTATTCGAAAATTAGCTCACTTCTTTCTGGTGCAGCACCTCCACTGGCAGGAGAGTTCAATGACAAGTGTACATCAGCAATTTCCATTATAAATGTGGATGTAAAGTTTATGTCTTTATGGCATCTTATATTACAAGCCATTTTCTGTAATTGTCCATACAATCTATATTTGCCCTTTTGCCAGTGCTACATGTATTATTGTGAGCATACCATGATTTTCAATGCTCTACTGGCAGGCCTCCCTAAACTTGAGTTTATTCAAAACTCTGCTGTCCATATTCTAATCTGCACCAAGTCCCATTCACCCCTGCTCCGGCTGACTTACATTGGCTCCCTGTGCCCGAAGGCCTCTATTGTGAAATTCTCATCCTCTTGTTCAAATTCCGACATGGCCTTGACCCTCCCCATCTCTGTAACCTCCACCAGTCATACAAACTCTGAGAAATCTACATTCCACCAACTCTAGCCTCTTGTGCATCTCCTACTTCCTGCCCCCGTCATTGACAGCCATCCCTTCTGCTGTCAGGGCCCTAAGCTCGCAATCTCCTCCCTAAATCTCTCCACCTCTCTTTTCTCCCTTAAGACGCTCATTAATACCTACCTCTTTGACCAAGATTTTGGTCACCATTCCTAATGTCACCTTCTTTGGCACTGTGTCTTTCTCTTTATTATGTTCCTGTGAAGCGCCTTGGGATGTTTTACTCTCTTCAAGGCACTAGATAAATACAAGATGTGATTTGACATGTGCCAATAAACTTCCTCTGGATCTCATCCATGGTATGGAGAAGCCAAATAAAAACAGAAGACTCTCCACAGCATCTGTGGAGAGTGAAAAAATTACCGTTTCAGGTTGATGACCTTTCAGGAATCATAGAATGGTTACAGCAAAGAACGCAGCCAGTCGGACCATTGTGTCCATGCCAGCTCTCTGTAACAGCTACTCAGCTTATCCCACTCCTCAGCCTTTTCCCTGTATTACTGCAAATTCTTTCTCTTCAGATAATTATCCTATTAACTTTTGAAAGCCATGATTGAATCTGCCTCCACCACACTCTCAGGCACTGCATTCCAGATCCAACAGCACTCACTGCATAAAAAGGTTTTCCCTCATGTCACCTCTGGTTCTTTTGCCAATCACCTTAAATCGGTGTCCTCTGGTTCTCGATCCTTCTGCCAACGAGAACAGTTTCTCTCTATCTTCTCTGTCCAGACCCCTCATGATTTTGAACATCTCTATCAAATCTCCTCTCAACCTTCTCTTCTCTAAAGAGAACAGCCACAACTTTGCCAATCTAGCCACATAACTGAAGTCTCTCATCTCTGGAACCATTCTCGGAAATATTTTCTGCTCTGTCTCCAATGCCTTCACATCCTTCCTACAGTGTGGTGCCCAGAGTTAGGCACAATACTTCAGTTGAGTTCGAACCAGTGTTTTATAAAGCTTCACCATAACTTCCTTGTTTTTGTACTCTATCCCTCTATTTCATCAGAACCGGGAAAAGACGTAACAGGTTGTAAACAAATACAGGGTAGGGATGGGATGGGGAGGGAAGGAAAGAACAAGAGGGAATATCTGTGACAGGGTGGAACTTGAGCTTCAGATTTCCAGCATCTGCAGTATTTTGCTTTTGACAAAACATTGACTCTGTAAATTCATCTCAAGTACAGTGGTACCTGTTAGTGTTATTAATGATCCAAAAAGAACACCATTCCTTTCCAGCACTGCAACGACTAGTTCAGTCAATGATATGTCTGACAAGTGACCTTTCATGTTTGCAACTGAGATGCGATAGCTCTTGAATTACAACCTCCTTCGTGTTACAGTGGGTGATATTTTAACTAGTTAACTAGCTGTTAAGCAATTTGGTAAGTGTGAAACTGTTGAGCTTGGTCAAATTTATGACAACAGCCTGAATGACAAAGTGGTGAGAGCTTCAAGCAGAAAATGCCTGAGATTTTGCATCTTAAGTGGTAATTTATCCAAAAATAGGTTGGCTAAATGTAAAAAGAATGAGAAAAGAAAAGTATACATAGGTTTTATTATTTAGAGTCATTAACTGTGGGAGCAAATTTTGTAATGCAGTTATAAATTCCATATCTTGTGATAGATCCCCTCACATTTTTTGATAAATCTACTCCATGTTTTGTGAAAAAATTACTCCATATTTTGTAACTGATAGCAAGCTCAGATTAATCACAAGGGGGAAGCAGAGTGAGAAATCATACTCACCAGATGTTGAGAGCTGGAGTCAAAAATCCAGTGTCAAGCACAGGATGTTGTCAGCCAACAAATCTGCTCTTTGAAGAACTGGAAGGGTTTGCTAGTGTACAGGATAAAAACTCCAAATATACTTTGAGCCACAATGAGTGACTAAATAAACAACTCTTGTCACTTCTCGAAATTACATTGTCTCATATTCAGGGAGGGAAACCCTCAAACACAATTCAAAATCATGCCAACAAAACTTACCTATAACTCTTTGCTATCATAAATCAAGACAAAAGTTCACAAATGTTTCAAGTACGAAATGGATCTGGCTTTCTTCCCCCACTTCTCTTCTAAATGTGTTGACTCTTGCTGAGGCCAGTTAGGCAAGCCCTTGATTCCTATGAACCACAGCATGACCTTATACACAGAATATTCTGACAGACCATAGGGTGAACAATGAATCCTTTTACCATTTGGATAAGCACCGGAAATGGTGCAGGATTCCAGCATACACTCCAGAGCCTGGGTCTCCTGCTCACTTGTAATGCTGGCGGAAGCACCATGGGACACAGCTTCCATCTGTTGCAAGGATGTGCCCAGGCGAGTTTTTAGGTTTTTGGGCATTTAAACTGCTTCGGAGGGTCCCAACCTATGCCGGTCAGCCTGCCAAGTAATGGCCAGAGAATGGCTGCAGCAGTCGGTACCATTTGGGCAAGCAGAAAAGGAGCGAATTTATTTTCTTGGTTTTCAAAATACAGGCTGGGTAGTTTAATTGATCACCTCTGCCCTCTTAGCCACAGCAATGATTGAAACCAGAGAGAGAAAACATTCTTTGTGTTTAGTGTTACTAACAGGGTATGGTAATGTACTGGCAGTAAAGAAAGACTTGCTTTTATAGTCTGTCTTTCATGACCTCAGGATATCGTAAAGTGCGTTACAATCAACGAAGCACTTTTGAACCCTCGTCGCTGCTGTAATGTAGGAAACATTGCAGCCAATTTGCGCAGAGCAAGGACTCACAAACAACAATGTGACAATGACCAGATAATTTGTTTTTAGTGATGAAGTCTCTGGCATGGGACTTGAGCCCACAATCTTTTGACTCTGGTGGTAGTCCTAACTGAGCGATGGCAAATATCTATTAATAGCATCGTAGCAGCGTCTTTGGATGTTTTACAACTTTAAAGGTGCAATATAAATGCAAGTTGTTGTTGTAGTAATCTAGATGTCCAGACTAATAATTCAGAGAATGTGGGTTCCTGGCACTCTGAGAAATATAATTCGGTTTAAAAAATCTACTAGC
This sequence comes from Heterodontus francisci, assembly GCF_036365525.1. NCBI lineage: Eukaryota > Metazoa > Chordata > Chondrichthyes > Heterodontiformes > Heterodontidae > Heterodontus > Heterodontus francisci. Next base: position 47,964,510 of record NC_090375.1, read on the forward strand.
AGTAAAACTGACCATGAAGCTGTGGGATTGTCGTCAAAAACCCAACTGGTTCACAAATGTCCTTTATGGGAGGAAACCTGCACTCTTATCCAGTCTGAACTATATGTGACTACAGTCTCACAGCAATGCAGTTGACTCTTAACCGCATCTTGAAGTGCAACTGCTCAGTTATATCAATTTGCCACTTAGTGGTTCAAAAAGGTGCACCACCACCTTCTCAGGGGAACGAGGAATGGGCAATAAATGCTGGATTTGTCAGTGACGCCGACATCTCAAGAATTCATTTTTTAAAAACACAAAGGACAATTACATCATATGACACATTTATGTCATTTGTATCTAATTATAACATGTTCACTGATATTTGGATGAATGTTTTATATACCCAACAGAAAATGCTAAGAAATGGTGAGGATGAATGGGAAGCTAGTGGGACAGCTCCTGAATAATTTCCCTTGTGTATGCTATCGAGAAGCATTGCAACTCAAGCAAACAATTTAAGCCCTGATTCCTGGAAATACCACAAATAACAGATCGTGAGACTTAGAATGAAAACTATGGATCACTTAATTAGATTAACAGAAATAAGGTTGAAGCAACTAGCAAATTTTAGCTCAATTACAATACCTCGTAGAACTCCAAGTGTCTCTTTCAAATGTCAAGGAGTCTTTCTGCACTACTTGAAACAAAATGGGTCATTTATGTGAGAAATTAATATCACTAAGTCCTCCCTAAACTTTTGCCATAGAATGATACAGCAAGAAGGAAACAAAGGGCTGACTTGTGCAGCAAGGCTGCAGACCCCAACGTTGGCACCATAAGCGGGTGCTACTTCCATTTGGCCTGGGATTGGCCAGTCACACACGATCTTATGGTGGCTGGCCAATTAGTGGTGGGGAGGTGTGAGGGCCGACCACCGAGAGTGCGGAGGCAGGATGGGAGGCGGCAGAGGTGGTGTCAGGTGAGGCCTTGGCAGGTGCTGGTGCCATCTTTAAAGGGCTGCCAGCACTGGTTGTAATGGGGACTGCCTGGAAAACTGAGAAGTTTAAGAATGGCAGAAGGAAGACCCCAGGTGTTCTCACAGTTCAGCGATGCCTCTCTTCATGCTCTCCTCCAGGCTGCAGGGATGGGAGGAGGAGACTGGTGTGAGTTGCCAAGCAAGCCTGGACGGAGATTGCAGAGGAGGTCAGCAGTCATGGGGTCACCCCAAGAACATGGATCCAGTTCCGCAAGCGCGTCAATGACCTTATTTGTTCTGCTGAGGTGAGGACTCCATACCTCTTTTCCCTTTTGGGCTTATATGTCGCAATGCGAGAGTGTGCGTTTGGTGGAGAGGAATGACCACCCAGTCATTGACAAAGGTGTCAGGCAGCAGCATATCCTGTTAGAGGCATAGCTGCATTTTGGTGAGAGGCACCCGTCTGTGATTGATGATCCCCACAAGGTCCCTTGAGAGTGGACGCATACACGAGGCATTCATCTGTCCCCATCATGGACCACTGGGCTGCCACCAGCATAGAGGTTGTGATTGTCTCTGCAGGAGAAGAAAGCCCATAACCTCAAGGAACGGGTGGAGACTGGTGGTGGCATACCTTTCCTGTCCATTCTGACCCTCATGGAGGACGAGGCCTTAGAAATTGCAGGGCACAACATGTGTCTGCTCTATCGCTGATGGCGAGCCAGGAGACCCAACCCAACAGAGTGAGCGGTCTAGTGCAGAGGCACAAGGGTTCATCTGGCACACAGAAGGCATGGAGTTCATGTGTCCACCTATGGGCACATGAGATCTACAATAGGGATAGTCCGAATGGCACAATGGGAAACCCATAACCCTTCAATCTATCTCTTTACTCATGCAGGTCAAACCGAAGAACAGAGAGCTGGAGGACACCAGAGGACGGCCGGCTGCTTCTGAGGAGGAGGGAGCCTCAGAAGATGTACTGTTACATCATAGAACTATAGAACCAAAGAAAAATTACAGCACAGAAGAAGACCATTCAGCCCATTGTGTCCGCGCCAGCTGAACAAACTAGCCGCTATCTAACCCCACCTTCCAGCACCTGGTCCATAGCCTTGCCAGTTACAGCACTTCAAGTGCATGTCCGGGTAACTTTTAAAAGAATTGAGTGTTTCTGCCTCCACCACCATTCCTGGCAGTGAATTCCAGACACCCACCACCCTCTGGATGAAACAGTTTTTCTTCATGTCCCCTCTAATCCTTCTGCCAATTACCTTAAATTTGTGCCTCCTGGTAATTGACCTCTCCGCTAGGGGAAAACAGGTCCTTCCTGTCTACTCTATCGAGGTCCCTCATAATTTTGTACACCTCTATTGAGTCACACCTCAGCCTCCTCTGTCCTCGGGAAAACAACCCTAGCCGATCCAATCTTTCATCATAGCTGCAACTTTCAAGCATTGGCAACATCCTTGTAAATCTCCTCTGTACTCTCTCCAGAGCAATTATGTCCTTTCTGTAATGTGATGACCAGAACTCTACGCAATACTCCAGATGTGGCCTAACCAGTGTTTTATACAGTTCCAGCATTACATCCCTGCTTTTGTATTCTATACCTCGGCCAATAAAGGAAAGCATTCCATATGCCTTCTTCACCACTCTATCTACCTGTCCTGCCACATTCAGGGACCTGTGGACATGCACTCCAAGGTCTCTCACCTCTTCGACCCCTCTCAATATCCTCCCATTTATTGTGTATTCCCTCGTTTTATTTGCCCTCCCAAATACATTACCTCACACTTCTCTGGATTGAATTCCATTTGCCACTTTTCCGCCCACTCAACCAAACCATTGATATCATTCTGGAGTCTACGGCTATCCTTTTCACTTTCAACTACATGGACAATTTTTGTGTCATCAGCAAATTTCCCAATCATACCTCCCACATTTAAGTCCAAATCATTAATATATATCACAAACAGCAAAGGACCCAGCACTGAGCCCTGTGGAACACCACTGGAAACAGCTTTTCATTCACAAAAACATCCAACAACTACCATCCTTTGTTTCCTGTCCCTGAGCCAATTCTGGATCCAACCTACCACATTCCCCGTATCCCATGGGCTTTCATTTTACTGACTAGTCTGCCCTGTGGGATTGCCTTACTAAAGGCCAGGTAGACCACATCCACTGCACTACCCTCATCAATCCTCCTTGTTACTTCCTCGAAAAACTCAATTAAGTTAGTAAGACATGACCTTCCCCTAACAAATCTGTCCTGACTATCCCTGATTAATCTGTGCCTTTCTAAGTGGTGATTAATTCTGTCCCTCAGAATCGATTCTAAGAATTTACCCACCACCGAGGTCAGACTGACCGGCCTATAATTATTTGGCCTATCCCTCGCACCCTTTTTAAACAATGGTACAACATTCGCAGACCTCCAATCGTCCGGTACCTCTCCTGTATCTAGTGAGGATTTGAAGATGATCCTCAGCACATCCGTTATTTCCTCCCTGGCTTCCTTTAACGACCTGGGTGCAATCCGTCTGGCCCTGGTGATTTATCCATTTTCAAGGATGTCAGACCCTCTAGTACGTCCTCTCTCATTATGCTTATCGTTCCTAATATTTCACACTCCTCCTCTTTAACTACAATGTCTGCAACAACCCTCTCTTTTGTGGAGACAAAGCCAAAAAACTCATTAAGAACCCTTCCCACATCTTCTGCATCCACGCTTAAGTTCCTTCTACATCTCTGATAGGCCTACCCTTTCCTTAGTTATCCTCTTGCTTTTAATTTACTGATAAAACATCTTCGGGTTTTCCTTGATTTTACCTGCCAATAATTTTTCATGTCCTCTCTTTGCTTTTCTAATTTCCTTTTTTACTTCACCCCTGCACTTTCTATACTCCGCTAGGCTTTCTAAAGTATTAAGATTTTTGTGATCATCATAAGTTTTCTTTTTCTGCTTAAACTTACCCTGTAAGCTTCTAGATAACCAGGGGGCTCTAGATTTGGCAGTACCACCCTTTATCTTTGTGGGACATGCCTACACTGTGCCTGTAGTATCTTGCTTTTGAAAGCCTCCCACCAGTTTGCCACTGATTTTCCTTCAAGTAGCTGTATCCAGACCACTTTCACCAGATCACTTCTCAGTTTTTAAAATTTGCCTTCTCCCAATTTAGCACTTTTACTCCTGCTTTATCTTTGTCCTTTTTCATGTTTATGTTAAAACGAACTGTATTATGGTCACTGTCTCCAAAATGGTCACCCACTGTTACTTCATCCACTTGCCCAGCTTCATTACTGAAGTCTAGAATTGTGCCCCCTCTTATTGGGCTTGTTACGTGCTGGCTAAAAAAGTTCTCTTGAATGCAGTTCAAGAATTTTGTCCCCTCTGTGCCCTTCACACTGTTTGTATGCCAGTTGATATTGGGGTAGCTGAAATCCCCAACTATAGTTTTTACACTCAGAAATTTGCCTACATATTTGTTCTTCAATCTCTCTCTTACTATTTGGGGGTCGATAGTACACTCATAGTAGTGTGGCTGCTTCTTTTTTATTTCTGATCTCCACCCATATGGCCTCGTTTGATGATTCATTTAGCATATCATCCCTCCTCAAAGCTGTTATTGGTTCCTGAACTAATAATGCTACACCCCCCTCCTTTTATACCTCCCTCTCTATCCTTCCTGAAAACTCTATATCCAGGGATGTTGAGTTGCCATTCTTGCCCCTCTTTAAGCCAAGTTTCGTTATAGCAATGATATCGCGTTTCCATGTGTCTATCTGTGACTTCATTTACTATACTCCTTGCATTTAAATAAATACCCTTTAACATTGCCAAATTCCTGTGCTGCACACTTTTTAACCTTTGCTTCTTCTGTCTTTCAGAGTCACTCGCTAATTTTCTGCCTCCTGGTCCCTGCCCTGAAATTGTCCTATCTAAGACTGCACTCAGGTTCCCATCCCCCTGCCAAACTAGTTTAAACCATCCCCAACAGCACTAGCAAACCTTTCTGCAAGGATATTTGTCCCAGTCCTGTTCAGGTGTAGACCGTCTGACTTGTACAGGTTCCACCTTCCCCAGAACCGGCCCCAAAGCCCCAGAAATCTGAAGCCCTCCCTCCTGCACCATCTCTCCAGCCATGCATTCATCTGGTGTATTTTCCTATTTCTATATTCACTAGCATGTGGCCTTGGGAGTAATCTGGAGATTTGAGGTATTGCTTGCTAATCTCGTTCCTAACTCCCTAAACTCAGCCTGCAGGACCTCATCCCTCTTTCTTCCTATATCGTTGGTACCAATGTGGACCAGGACCTCTGGCTGTGCACCCTCACCCTCCAGAATGCTCTGTAGCCACTTGGTGATATCCATGACCCTTGCACCAGGGAGGCAACATACCATCCTGGAATCACATCTGCGACCACAGAAATGCCTATCTGTTCCCCTAACTGTAGAATCCCCTATCACTATTGCTCTCTTGTCCTTTCTCCTCCCTCCCTGCACAGCTGAGCCACCTGTGGTACTATGGTTATGACTCTCACTGCACTCTCCAGAGGAACCCTCTCTCCCATCGGTACTCAGAACTGTAAGTGGGATGCCCTCCGGGGACTCCTGCACTAACTGCCTTGACCTTCTTGTCTGTCTGGCAGCCACCCAGTCCCTCTCTACCTGTGCTCTCTTAAGCTCCGGGGTGACTACCACCTGAAACATGCTAGCCACCTAGTTCTCTGCCTCATGGATGCACCACAGTGACTCCAGCCGCTGCTCGGGTTCCGAAACCCAGAGCTCAAGCTTCTGCAGCTGGTGACACTTCCGGCAGATGTGTTTGTCTCGGTCACATGGTGTGTCCACGACTTCCCACATGCCACAGCTGCCCTGCCATTACTTAGCTTTACAAACTAATTATTGCTCATGTAATAAGTGGAATAACTTACCAGTTACTTGTCAATCAGCTTCTTCCCCTGTACCGTGGAGGCTGCAAAGGCACAAAAGAGACCAAAGAGCACCTCTATCCCCCAGTCAGTGAAATCCCTCACACACAACTCACAGCCTGACTCAGTCCAAATAGCACTATTCTAATTAGTGATTATTAATAAATTACACCATTTAAAAAAAAACCTTAGTAGTACTAACCTTCTCACTTACAAGGTAGCTATTTGAGGGTTTTTAAAAAAAACTTCATTTTCCTCTGATTTTTAAAGTTATTTACAGATAATAACAGCTGTTACTTACCGACCAATCAGCTTACAGATTTTCCATGATCTCACTGGTAGGTTTTTTTTGCGCTTTTCAAAACCCAGCGCGTGGGGACACAGAGAGAGAGAGAGAGAGACTGCCTACGCTCCAGGTAGGAAACACCGCGCTCCAATCCCCGGCCTGTATTTAAGTCGCTACCTTCGCCTAACTGCCTCCGCTCCTCAGGTAGGAAAGGCCATGCTCCAATTCCCGGCCTGTATTTAAGTCGCTCCCGGCTCCCGACTGCCTCCACTCCTCAGGTAGGAAAGTTACATCATTACCCTCACCCTCCATCAACACAGATACTCTCACATCAGTGGGTATCTGTTCGCACTTAGTTTCAGGGACACAGCCTGGGGAGCACAGCACAGACATGCCCAAGCAGCTGACGGAGGCTATGACAGCTGAGGCCACTGACAATCGGAGGACTTCCTGAGGCTGGGCCGAAGCTGAGCCCCACTGATGATGTGTCTCTGGAGTCATCGGCAACATGCAGCTACAGCAAGACAGCAAGAGATAAGGAAACATCTGGCGGAGCTGCCAGAGGCTATGCACACCCAAGCATGAATGATGGAGGAGTCCATCCAGGCCTTGAGTGCTGACATGTCACTGACAGCTGTGCACTTGTTTCCTCCATCGAGAGATTGGCGACCCTCATGGGAGAGTCAGATCGAGCAGACCAGACAGTGGATGCAAAAGGTGCGCGCAGACCTGCATGCCATTGCCTCATCCATAAGCTCTATGTAGTAGTGGCAAGGTGGGAGGGGGACGAGGCGCCTCGAGTCTCCAGCAGGTCCTCGCACTCATCTGGTAAGCAGGGAGGTACAAGTGTCTTGCAAAGGAGGAGGAACATCTGCCTTCCGCATCTGGAAACTCCTCTCAGGGCGCGCCTGGTGTGGACAGCGACTCCTCAGTCCCTCTGCGAATGACACAAGTGCCCCAAATAGCCGTGATGACAGAGGAGGATCTTGCACCTGTGTGTAGGAGCCGTTCAGCATGTTGGGGCCCTCCAGGCCTCAGGTAGCCAGAGGACAGCCGCCGCGGTCGTCCCAAGCCAGGGGCAGGAAGGTCAGTGGCCTGCTGACAGCGCAGGGGGAGCACTAATTAGGAGCATGAGTAAGAAATTTAAGAAGAGTAGCTGGCTGCACTTGGGGTTAACGGATGAAGAGAGTGTCAAAATATTAAGCTTCATGTTTGTTGTGGCGCTTAGTGAAGGATTAATGTATTTCACCCTACATCTCCTTCCAATTCTTGCTGCCCTTTGAGACTTCACTTACACCATGGCTCTCTCAAGGGGCTTGTTGAGGGGGATCCTGCCACATGCAGTCAACGCTTCACCCTTGCCGCTGCACGACGTGCACCTGGGTGCTGGGCAATGGAGTGCTGAATGAAGGAGGTGACAGCAGTGTGACAGAAAGGCCATGCTTTATTGGCGTGGTTTCAACAGATAGTAAGGGTCATATTAAACATCTGTGTTGGTGCCTCCCTTGCGCGTATCTCATTGCGCCTTGCCTGTTGTCCCTCAGGGCCTTCATATTGCATGGTCTTTTCAGGATCTTTCTCCACATTCTCATCATCGAAGGAGGCATTGCGATCCACAATATTCTCATGATCCAACATCTCCTCTCTCTGCAGCGCCAGGTGATGCAGTGCACCGCAGACCACCGTGATATGCAAGACCCTCGCTGGGACATACTGAAACGCTCCACCGGATTGAACAAGGCACCTGAATCTCATCTTAAGAAGGCCTATAGCCTGATCAATGGTCGCTCGTGTTGCCCCATGGCAGGTATTGTACCTGTCCTCTACATCTGTGCATGGGATCCTCAGAGGCGTTAGCAGCTATGTCCTCAGTGGGTAGCCCTTGTCTCCTAGTATCCAATATTGAAGGCTCACAGGGGGGCTGGAAGAGCTGTGGCACCTGGGACTGATGAAATATGTAGGCATCCTGGCTGCTTTCCAGGAACTGTGCACACACCTGAAGGATCCTTCTGCAGTGGTTGCTGACCAGCTGGACATTGAGCAATTGGAAGTCTTTCCTGTTGAAGGAGGCTGCTGGCTGGTCTGTGGGAGCCTTGAGGGCCACATGCATACAGTTAATCACACCCTGCACCTGGGGAATCCAGCGATGGCCCTGAACCCAATGGCACTCTCGGCTTGCCTGTTTGGATCAGTGTAGAAATGCACGTAGTGCTTGAATAGGGTATTGGTCACCACCATGATCCATTGATGCACTGCAGATGATGAGATCCTACACATATCTCCAGTAGACGCTGGAAAGATCCGGAGGCGTTGAGCTTCAGCTCCATGGTGACCTTCAGTGCCACTTGTATTGGGAAGCCATCACTTCCCACAGGGCTCAGCTCATCCTCCAGCATGGCACAAAGTTCAGTGATGGCTTACCATGAAGAGACTGTGATGAAATATAGGTATAATTGGCTTAATTAGGTAGGATTTAGATATAATTAATACATTATATCTTTTAGAATTAAAGATTGAATAAATGGTCAGTTTTCAAGACTCACTGAAATTCCCTTTAAGAGCAGAGTTAAAAATCCATAAATATCCCTGTTATAATGGAATGTGTACCAGAAACACCTTTTAAGTTAAATGAGACAGGCTATAGATGGTCCGTACTAATAACTATAATCCTACTTAGTTGATAATGTTAATGATATAGACAGACTGACTTAAGGAGATGGTACAAGGTACCAGCAAAGAACCATCACAGATGATCAATCACAAAATGGAATGTTACCTACAAAAAACAGATGCCACGTAGAGCCAATTTTTTCCAAAAAGAAAAAAACAGCTACTGCACAAATTCAATTAAAAATCTTTTAAGTATAAAGCACATTTATAAAGTTAAGTCTTAGTGTTACTATAAAACACTACAAACATTTTGACCTGATAAAAGCTCACAACTTCATGAGAAGGGAATTCTCAACAGATCATTAATTGGGAATAAGTAGCTAATGATATTACCATATATGGATAACAAAAGCAGGAAAAACACGCACAGAAAGGTAACACCTACATTCCAAAAGATGAGGTAATAGATTAGAAACAGTATAAACGTGAAAGTTTTGAATCGAAAATTCAGGGGTATTGAAATTCCTCATCAATGCTTCTCAACCTATGGTAAGAATAGCTGACTGCATCACAAGAGAATTCTGCTCTTAACTGAGAGAGTTTTGTCTTGTTAAGCAGGAGGCTTACTCGGGGAATTTAAAGTAACAGTTTATTTTAAATTTTGATGGATATTCTAAGATATTTTACTGTAACACTGTCAAGGTTGAACTTTTGGATTCTATTTTAGAAATAAGATTATGTTTTACATCTCTTAGTAGTCTTTGATATTATAGTATACTTATCCACTTAAAAGTATATTGCATATTAATTCTTTAATAAATATATAAAAGTTAATAAATCGTCTCATGTAGCATTCTGTATACAACTACAAGAACCCCCTCTCTGTGTCTCTTTAAGTGGAGAGATACATATTAAAGAGAGTTTCCCAGACCCTTATAATATCTGGGATATTTATGACTTAGCCATAATTATTTTAAAAAGGCTATCCAAAAGATGATAATATTCTCTGTTAATTTCCTTTCTTTGAGGGAAAACTAGTTAAATTCTTTGGACCCCAAATAAGTGTCTATAAGAGTTTGTCTGATTTGAACATAATTAAAGGAAATTCACAGGGATGTACTCCTGATTTGGTTTAGTCCCTACAAGGGGTTAAAGTCATAAATCACTTCAAGGCATAGTCTCCAGAGAGATTGCCACTCAGACATTTACAGGTAGTTGAGCCTGGGATGGATGACCCTCTCTGGAGGGTACTGTCATGCAACCGGAAGTGCAATGATACAACAATCATGGACTAACCCTGAAGAGTTATGAAAAATGGACTTTGTCTTTAAAAAAGAAACCTTTATTTTTCAATGTGAACAATGGTCCAAAATGGCCACTAAAGGGAAAGGGATTGGCCTTTTGTGTTTTCAAATTGTTTTACAAAGACAAAGGACAAATCTTCAAAGCTAAGAGGTGTCAATTGAACCCATCCTACGCATATCCTAAAATATTCTAGAATTGAAGGTCTTCTTCTGAAACAAAGGTGTGAAGTCCTGGGCCATTATGCAATCTCCAAGGGGAAGAGACAAGGGGCATCTCCTAACAGGAGGTGAGAGATAACCACTATACCTTTAAAAAAGACAGCCAGAGAGAGAAAGAGAGGGGGAGAAAGAAGCAAGATCCTATTAGCTTATGCTGCAGCCAAGCCAGAAAGCACACCAGTATAATAAAAGCAAAATACTGCAGATGCTGGAATTCTGAAATAAAAACAAGAAATGCTGGAAATTCTCAGCAGGTCTGGCAGCATCTGCGGAGAGAGAAACTGAGTTAACTTTTCAGGTCAGTGACCTTTTATCAGAACTGACAAATACTAGAAATGTAACAGGTTTTAAGCAAATAAAGTGGGGGAGGGGCTAGAGATGACAAAAGAGAAGGTGTTAATAGGACAAGGTCACACAGAATAACTGACCAGAAGGTCATGGAGCAAAAGCAAATGGTATGTTAATGGTGTCGTGAAAGACAAAGCGTTAGTGCAGAGAGGGTGTTAATTGACAGAAAAATGAACAGCTTGGCCCCAAGCACAAACATGAAAAAAAACAATGAGTAGGCACAATAGAAACAAACTAAACAAACTAAAATAAAACAAACAAATAAAAAAGAACGAAAAATAAAAATAAAAAGGGGGGCTTGTCAAGCCCTGAAATTATTTAACTTAATGTTCAGCCCGGCAGGCTGTAGCGTGCCTAATCGGTAAATAAGATGTTGTTCCTCGAGCTTGCGTTGATGTACACTGGAACACTGCAGCAATCTCAGGACAGAGATGTGGGCATGAGAGCAGGGGTGTGTGTTGAAATGGCCAGCAACTAGAAACTCGGGGTCATGCTTTTGGACTGAGTGGAGGTGTTCCGCAAAGCGGTCACCCATTCTGCGTTTGGTCTCCCCAATGTAGAGGAGACCACATTGTGAGCAGCGAATACAGTATACTACATTGAAAGAAGTACAAGTAAATCGCTACTTCTCTTTGGGGCCTTGGATAGTGAGGAGAGAGGAGGTAAATGGGCAGGTATTACATCTCCTGCGATTGCATGGGAAGGTGCCGTGGGATGGGCATGAGGTGGTGGGGTAATGGAGGAGTGGACCAGGGTGTCGTGGAGGGAACGATCCCTTCGGAATGCTGACAAGGCAGGGGAGGGGAAGATGCGTTTGGTAATGGTATCATGCTGGCCGTGGCGGAAATGGCAGAGAATGATCCTTTGGATGTGACGGCTGATGGGGTGGAAAATGAGGACAAGCGGAACCCTGTCGCGGTTCTGGGAGGGAGGGGAAGGGGTGAGTGTAGAGGTGCGGGAAATGGGATGGACACGGTTGAGGGCCCTGTCAACGACAGTGGGGGGAATCCTCGGTTGAGGAAAAAGGAAGACATGTCAGAAGCGTTGTCATGGAAGGTTGCATCATCAGAGCAGATGCATTGGAGACGGAGCAACTGGGAGAATGGAATGGAGTCCTTACAGGAGGCAGGGTGTGAAGAAGTGTAGTCGAGGTAGCCATGGGAGTCAGTCGGCTTATAATGATTAGTAGACAGCCTATCCCCAAAGATGGAGACAGAGAAGTCGAGGAAGGGAAGGGAAGTGTCGGAGATGGACCATGTAAAGGTGAGAGAAGAGTGGAAATTAGAAGCAAAGTTGAGAAAGTTTTCCAGTTCAGGACAGGAGCAGGAAACGACACCGATACAGTCATCAATGCACCAGAAAAAGAGTTGGGGGAGGGGGCCTGAGTAGGACTGGAACAAGGAATGTTCAACATATCCCACAAAAAGATAGGCATAACCAGGACCCATGCAGGTACTGATAGCAACACCTTTTACTTGAAGGAAGTGAGTGGAGTTGAAGGAGAGGTTTTCAATGCATGCCAGTCTTGCTGTACAATCCTACATTATACAGTAGTGGAAGCTCAAAGTAACCCACCTTTTTCAATTGAATCTTCAATCAAAAGAGAGAAGTCTGCTGTCATCTCAGGCCTGCATCTATCGAGAACGTGATTTCCAAGAGAATTCAATAGGTTGATCTTAATCTTCCCCCCAACCGCCTCACCAAAAGCCACCTTCCTTTTTCCCTTCTCTATCTGTCTCTTCTTGTGTGTGCGAATGTGTGCATGTGAGCGAATGTGTGAGTGGATGCTGTTGTGACAATTTCGGGATAAGGCGTATTGATCAATAAACAATTGACTTTCTGTTTTTAAAAACTACAAGAAAATCTGTTGCTGTCTGTTTATTTGAAAAATAAAACACCAAGGGACTAAACTCTAATACAAATACATTTACTGCAGTCAGGTAAGGAGTTGAACAGTGGGAATTACCCATGTCATGCCATGTGGTCGTAACAAATTGGAGGCTCGAAGCCAGGATCTGAATTGCCAAACAAACGAGAGATTTGGAAAATGGGAAGAAAAGTGATTTCTAAAATTGTAGGAACATAAACAAACAGGTTTTCTTGCATTCTTCTGTTTCTTTTCTCTCTAGAAACAAAAGAGATCCCATATTTGATGCTAAAGAGTTTGTGGAGCAGGGGCAGATATCCCATGATAACTTAAACAAATTAAGGGTTGAAGATTTAAAAAGCTTAACTACAAAGGTGGGAATCACTTTCAGATAAAAAGTAAAACATCTTGAACTAGTGAAAAGTCTAGCCAACCATTTTAAACTTACCTCTGAACTAGAAGAAGGCCTAGAATCCTAGTCTGAAAAAAATCATTCTAGCTAGAATCCAGTTACAGATGAAAAAGGAAGCGATGCAATCACAGAAGGAAAAAGAGGAAAAGGAGGTGCAAAGAGAGGAAGCAGCAAGAATGTTTGAGTTACAGAGATTGCAAACCCAAAATGAAAATAGTGCCAGCTACTCAAACCCAATTCAAATCAAAACTTTGATGTGTTGAGACACTCAAGAGTGGTGCCAAAATGTAGAGTCGGAGTTTGAGTCACATTTTATCTCATTTGAAAATGGCCAAAAGTATTTTGGACTCTCCTCTTACAAGTCAAGTTCGTGGGTAGGTCTCATGAAGTTTTTCCCTGTTATCAGAAGAAAGTTCCTCTGATCATGAACAAACTAAAACTGCAATTCTAAATGCATATGAGCGGGTCCCTGAAGCATATAGACAGACGTTCCAACATACCTGCAAAAGACTCACACAGACTTGCATTGAATCCAAAAGAATTAAACATATGGCTTTTGATTGCCAGATACGATCTCTCAAGCCAGAACCCTTATCTGTAAATTTGAGATAAGTGCTTGTTGCTGGAAGAATTTAAAAATAGCATCCCTGTAGTAGAAGAACCCACTTCAGAGAACAAAGAGTCACAAGAGTCAAGAAAGCAGCGAAAATGACCGACCACAATGAATTAATACACAAAACCCTAACTCCGAATAAATTTGGGTCTAGTAACTTGTACAAGCTAGAGAGAGATAGCAGGGATGCAGAGGAAGCAGAAATGGGCTTGAGAGAAAAGGAGAGCAGAAAAGGAAAACCCAACAAGCTCTCCAACTTTTAAAAGAAGGAACCCAGGGGATAAACCTGTAGGGGTCCGCCCAACATGTTTCCGGTGTGGCAAATCTGGGCATGCCCAGGCCAGTTGTTTGTATGCTATGAAAAGTAGCAGGAGGTGCTACAGTCAAGCCTGTGTTTGTGGCTTTGAAAATAGTAAGCCTGTGTTCTCATATCACTCAAGAGCAGAGTACATATCAGAAGTTATTGCACAAAGGAAAAATGACTCCTTTTGTGTCGCAGGCACCAGACAAGGAGATAACCATCTTCAGCGATACCAGCTATTTGCAAGCCTACTGGCAGCCAAACTGACAGAAATGCCACAGGAAAGCAAAACAAGTGCCACAGTATTAGTAAAAGGGATTACTGGCAAATGCTTGATGGTTCCCTTAGTTCAAATTTACCTACAGAGTGTCACGGAACTGTATTTATTTTCTCCTCAGATTAAAACAGTGTGCCTTTAAGACAGGGAGAGAAGCTTTTGGATTTCTGAGGCACTGTGTGCCAGCTGCATATGTTACTTAGGCCACAGCAGGAGAGAGAGAGAGAGAGAGAGAGGTCACATGGTATAATGTTTTGATTTGACTATGTGTAAAACTGGCAAAAACTGGTCTGAACCAGTTTGTTTTGAGACACACCAGAAAGTGTGCTGAAGGAAAGAGCTGTCTATTCTCTCTCAGCAGAAATTCTACAAGGAGCTGCAGGCCAAGTTAATTGCTTAAAGCAAAAAAAAGCCTTTTTTTTTTAAGAGACCATTTGTATTGCTGAAGGTTGCCAAACTCCTTTTCTTTACTTCCAAGCCAGGAAGTATTTGCTTCAAGTTTGAATCTCTCTTGACTGATGGTTTGCTGGAATTCAAAGTAAAGTTTCAACTGAGAGACTGTCAGGCTTAAAATTCAAGATGACCTATCGCTGTGCTCATCGTTGCAAGAACTGTTTGATGCCTGCTGCAGCCAAAGTGTTTTGAATGCCTATCAAGAACAGAGTATTTCATCAAATCCGCGTGGAGACTTCAAGTAGCATTTGATTATTTTCACATTAGAATACTTCACCCATTAGGAATGTAACCCACAAAGGCTTATTTATTTATTCTTAAGAAACAGTTAATTAAAAAAAAACATCATTTTTTAAATGAAACTGGTTAACCGTGATTTTTGAATGTATGTGTGTGAATGGGGGAGTTAGATTAAAATAAGGAGTTATAAGGTCTTTAGGCACCTTAATAGTGTTTAAGATTTAGTTTTTAAAAAAATAAATAGTTAATTTGTTGTTGTCTAAAGGTTCCTGGTTTGGTCTGTTTTTTCTCTGGGGTTACTGGAGTGTTTAATTTGGCTGTTTTTCTGGTTGGGTGGGAAAGCTTTAATAATATGCTGTGACCTGTGGAGCGATGGGACTGAATTGACAGTGCGTTGCTCCCGCCGCGGTCATAGCGAGAGTAAGTGGGTCACCGGGCTAATGACAGTCAGAATCATTCTGAGCTTAACCATGTAGGGGATAGACCTATTGCTGGGCAATGACGTGACAGAAAGCACAGTATTGTACCCAGAGGGTCCAGAATAGTCCACAGAGACTGGAGAAACTGAGGGGAACAAACAAAATTCTGTACATGTGCAGCGGGCTGGGGACGTCCCAAGCATCCCATAGGGGCCAATAGAGCCAGAAGAATTTAAAAGGGTCCAGATAGGATTAAAAATACTTAAATGAGCAAAGATAAAAGCTGCAAAAGTTGAAGGAAAAGCAATAATACATGGTTAGCTGAAAGTTTTAAAAAAAGATTTAATAGAGCTCAGGAAAGTTCCCAAACAGGAAAACCAAGAGTGCAGGAGATGCCTCACCTAGCTGAAGTGCCACAGGGGAGTACTGTGGAAGCTGGAGAACTACCTGCCAGCAGTAGTATCCCAGAGGACATGGGGCAGATTAGGGAAATACCTATCTCTGAAGTAAAAGGAAAAGGGAAGGTAACATACGCAAAAGTGAACCACACTTGTGAAAATCACAAGAAAACTAAAAGTGAGGTCAGTATGGATCTATCCTCTGAAGAATCACAGGATCAGGTTCCAAATCTAAAATGAAACAAATTTAGATTTGGAACTCAGGAAGAACAAGGAACAGGAAGAAATCCCAGATGCCTTGCAGAGGCTCAAAAACATTGTATCACCCACTATCACCCTAGAAATAAGAACTATCAATGTGCCAGAACTTGAGTGGTTAATGCCATGCATTGTGGAAGCAGTAGTTAAGGGGTTAAGGCTTGTACAAACAGGGAACCTTACAGCAAACAGTAACAGAAATTTGCATGCTACAAGCTTTACCAACATTCACATGGTCCTGGAGATTAACATTCCTAAAGTTGTACAAGCTATTGCAAGAGAAACTACAACCCGATTTGACAACATGTAACCAAAAGAAATGCAATCTTTTTTCATGGTGCCTCTTCCAAAGGATGATTTAAAACTTAAACTTGAACCTCAAATGGTTGTTACAAACAAATGTCAACTGCAGCAGTTGTCAGATGGAGGAGTGAATTAAATGAATGTTTACAGTGGCGTGACCCTAAACTTTCTTACTATTTCATTTTTCCTCTTTCTAAACCCCATAAAACAAACAACATAAAATGAAATCCAAGGAATTTAATTTTTTTCCCTTTTGGGGGAGGTGTCACGCTTTGTTGAATGATAATTTTCTCTAATCCACAGACTGGAGACCCGAATTTATTTTTTAAAAACAATATTTAAAAAGGAATGGATAAATGATGACTTTGCTAGCAGCTTAACATGGCCACCTAATTTGCAACACTGCATCCTATACTGCAAGGCCAGTGAGGTGGAGATGAAATGTCTGCTCTTCCCAGCAAGAACCAAGACTCAGAACGTTTAAGGGAACTGCCTGTTCTCTTTAGCAAGAAGAAATACACTGCTAAATAACTACCATGCTTGAATCACTGGGTGACAGTCATGTGACAACCCCCCTCCCTCCCCACTCCACCTGTGGTTTTAAGCTGGTGTTTCTCTGCAAGGAGAAGCATCTGGACTCTGACACATGGAGACCCAAGTGGGTGTCCCTCCTTTCTCTCTCTCTCTCTGTCCATTCGGCTTGCAAACTTCGAACCCTGCCTGTTAACTGACCAGTTCTGCATACTTTGGCTACAATCAGAAACCTCTTTGGAGGAAGTCATCTGCTGTCTCCAAGAGGCCCACCAAATCAGTTATGTATGACTTCAAACTAAAAGCCTTACGACCACCGAATTCAGCTAGAAAAACTCCACAGGCTGTATACTTTTTTGTATGGACTCTAACTCGACCACTAACCCCTAACCCCTTCCCCACTCTGTAAACTTTTTGTGTATGTGAGGACCTCTAGTGTGTGTGTGTGTGTGAAATTTAGCATGTGGTCTATTATTTTACTTAGTTCAGTTTAAGTACAGTAAAGGTAACTTCTTTCTTTGTCAAACTCAAGAAAACTTGTCTGATTGGTTCTTGTTATAATTTTAGCAAGTAAGTAATCAAACACCTACTGAATTGGCCAGCACATCCACTTTAAAAAAGAATTAAACCTGTTGTGGTCAAACAAGGAGAGGGAAAATAGGTAAGTCCTTCGACCCCTCCTCACCTGACCGTAACAGAAATTTGGGGTGTCGCGTCAGGGATCAAAACCCAAAGACAAATGAGAAATTGGAAGTGGGAAACCAAATTGATCCCGAGCAAAAATTTTAAAACTTCAATGCTGGTTTTCTTGTGGTTTTCCGTGCTAGAGTACTAAAAATGTCCACACTCAAGGCCAGTACATTCCTAGAAGAGAGTGAAGTAACTTGGGACAGGTTAAAAGCTCCATCTGTTGAAGAGTTGAGGAATGCAGCTGGGCAGTTAGAGATTACTATTCCTCCAAAAGCTAGAAAGCCTGAAATCCTAAAACATGTGGCCAACCATTTTTCACTTGAAACTGAAGACTCAGAAATAGGTTTAGAGTTGAAAACAGAGTAACATTAGCTAAGATACAGCTAGAACACATGAGATTAGAATTAGCATTCCAGAGAGAGAAAGAGAAGAGAGTATCAGGAAAGGGAAAAAGAAAGAGCTTTCCAGATGGAGAAGGAGGAAAGGGAATTAAGACAGCTCGAATTAACTAGGGAAAGACCCAATGAAGGCACCGCTAGTGAGGGAACTACCACTAGCTCAGGACTAAGTGCTGAGCTCTTAAGTTCTCCCAGTTGATTCCAAAGTTCAATGAGGGGTAAGTGGAAACACTTTTCATCTCATTTGAAAAATTGTAAACAGTTGAAGTGACCAGCAGAGTGCTGGACCCTGCTACTGTATAGCAAGTCAACAGGAACTGTCCATGAGGTTTATTCCCTATTGTCTGACAAGAGTTCATCAGACTATGAGATGATCAAAAATGCTATCCTGAGCACATATGAGCTGGTACCGGAGGCTGCTCCAAAAGCAGCCGGAACAAACTTACATCGAGTTCGAAAGAGTTAAGCAATTCACTTTCGATTGATGGATATGGGCACTTAAGATAGAGTCCACCTATGAAAACCTTAGAGTGGTGATCCTCCTCGAGGAGTTCAATAACTCACTTTCCCTTTCCATAAAAAAACATGTGGAGGAACAAAAGGTTCCAAGAGCAGGGCAGGCAGCAATCCAGGCTGATGATTATACACTTTATTCATTTAGAGATACAGCACTGAAACAGGCCCTTTGGCCCACTGAGACTGTGCCGACCATCAACCATCCATTTATACTAATCCTACATTAATCCCATATTCTTACCACATCCCCTCAATTCCCCTACCATCTACCTACACTAGGGGCAATTTGCAATGGCCAATTTACCTATCAACCTGCAAGTCTTTGGCTGTGGGAGGAAACCGGTGCAACCGGCAGAAACCCACATGGTTACAGGGAGAACTTGCAAACTCCGCACAGGCAGTACCCAGAATCGAACCCAGGTCACTGGAGCTGTGAGGCTGCAGTGCTAACCACTGCGCCATTGTGCCACCCACAAGCCCTGGCCCCAAGGGAAACCCTTCCCTAGTCACGTCCAAAAACCTGAAAAGGATAGAAGGTGTGAGGGTAATAGGAGGATGAACAACCATGGGCGACAATAGAAAGCTGGAAACACAGGGGGCCCTCTTCATGCCAAAATGGACGGTGCTGAGAACAGGAGTGATGCCCGAAAGCCTATATGTTTCCATTGTAACAAGGTAGGTCATCTTCGAGCTGACAGCTGGAAGTTACGGGGAGAACCCATAGGATAAGTCAGGGTACACCAGACCAGTAGTGGAAAAGGAGCCCTGATGGAAAGCACAGCAGACCAGGCTGTGGCTTTAACTGCAGCAGTAAAACCCAGTAAACATACTGCTGTGAGTGCAGGAAAGCTTCACAAAATCCCTGAGAGTTACCAGGATTTTGTGTCCAGAGGAAAAGTGACCCCATAACCCTCGAGTGAGGTGAGTAAGCCCATAGTCATACTTAGGCATACAGTGGCAACCCAATCTCTTCTGCTGGGAAAAGGCATAACCTTTCCCCCAGAGAGTGCATTGAATGCTAAAGTATTAGTAAACAGTATTGGGGGAAGGTATATGCCCATATCTTTATATCGAGTGCACCTGGATTGCGACCTTATTTCAGGACCAGTAACCATGGGGATTGTCCCTAGTTTACCTGTGGATGGGGTCGACCAGCTCCTGTGTAATGGTCTGGCAGAGGTGAAGGTGGTAGCTTCCCTAGTGGTCTTAGAGAGACCGAACGAGGTCAGGGAGACAGAGCAGTTACAAGAAAAGGTCCCTGGCATTTTCCCTGATTGTGTGATGACCCGGTCCATGGTCAAACAAGCTCCCTCAGAGGAAGCTAAACTGGCATTGCAGATGGATGACCCTGCTGTCTAGTTATCCGAAACCTTCTTCAGGAATTTAGAGGAGCCAAAGGAAGTGTTCAGCCTGGCTTCCTTGGTCAAGGCTCAGCAAGCCGACCCAGGGTTAAAAAGGTTAGCACAGACTGCCCAAACTGAAGCTGAAGCAGAGGGAGTTCCAGAGTGCTACTATTTAAAGAATTAGGTGCCGATGAGGAAGTGGAGACCTCCTCACAGACCTGCAGACGAAGAATGGACAGTGGTTCACCCGGTAGTGATGCTGCTGAGGTACTATAGGGAAATATTGAGAATAGCCCATGAGATTCCAATGGCTGGACATGCCGGTATCAGAAAAGCCCAAGCTCGCATAAGACAGCATTTTCACTGGCCATAACTCCACAAGGATGTGGTGGAGTTATGTAAGACTTGTTACACGTGCCAGGTTGTCGGAAAGCCTCAACCTGGAATAAAACCTGCATACAGGAGAGCTTTTTGACACAGTACGTAGAAAGTCCTACAAGAGAAGGGGCAGTACTGATCCTAATGCTAGGGAATGAAGCTGGACAAGTGGTAGAAGTGTCAGTGGGGGAGCATTTCGGGATAGTGACCATAACGCTGTAAAATTTAAGGTAGTTATGGAAAAGGGCAAAGACGTGCTGGAAATAAAGGTAATGAATTGGGGGAAGGCCGATTTCAATATGACAAAACAGGATCTGGCCAAAGTGAACTGGGAGCAGCTACTTTTGGAAAGTCTACATCAGACCAGTGGGAGTCATTCAAAAAGGAAATAGTGAGAGTTCAGGTCCAACATGTACCCATTGAGGTGAAGGGCAGGACTAACAAGTCCAGGGAACCCTGGATGTAAAGGGATATAGAGGATTGGATCAGGAAAAAAAAGGAGGCTTATGGCAGATTCGGAGTGCTGAAAACAGCAGAGGCACTAGAGGGATATAGAAAGTGCAGGGGGGTACTTAAAAAAGTAATCAGGAGAGCGAAGAGGGGACATGAAAAAACACTGGCGGGCAAGATAAAGGAAATTCCTAAGGCGTTTTATAAGTATATTAAGGGCAAGAGGATAACCAGGGAAAGAGTAGGGCTCATTAGGTACCAAAATGGCAATCTGTGTGTGGAACCGGAGGACATAGGTGAGGTTTTAAATGATTACTTTTCATCTGTGTTCACTATGGAGAAGGACGATGTAGGTGTAGAGATCAGGGAGGGGGATTGTGATATTCTTGAACAAATTAGCTTTGAAAGAGAGGATGGTTTAGCTGTTTTAGCAGGCTTAAATGTGGATAAATCCCCAGGCCCAGAAGAGATGTATCCCAGGCTGCTATGTGAAGCAAGGGACGAGATAGCAGGAACTCTGACACAAATTTTCAAATCCTCTCTGGCCACAGAAGAGGTACCAGAGGATTGGAGGACAGTGAATGTGGTACCACTATTCAAGAAGGGCAGCAGGGATAAACCAGGTAATTACAGGCCAGTGAGTCTAGCATCAGTGGTTGGGAAACTATTGGAAAAAATTCTGAGGGACGGGATTAATCTCCACTTGGAGAGGCAGGGATTAATCAGGGACAGTCAGCATGGCTTTGTCAGGGGGAGATCGTATCTAACTAAATTGATTGAATTTTTCGAGGAGGTGACTAGATGTGTAGATGTAGTCTACATGAACTTCAGTAAGGCTTTTGATCAGGTCCCACATGGGAGATTGGTTAAGAAGGTAAGAGCCAATGGGATCCAGGGCAATTTGGCAAATTGGATCCAAAATTGGCTTAGTGGCAGGAGGCAGAGGGTGATGGTCGAGGGCTGTTTCTGCGAGTAGAAGATTGTGACCAGTGGTGTACCACAGGGATCAGTGCTGGGACCCTTGCTGTTTGTAGTGTACATTAATGATTTAGACGTGAATATAGGAGGTATAATCAGTAAGTTCGCAGATGACATGAAAATTGGTGGTGTCGTAAATAGTGAGGAGGAAAGCCTTAGATTACAGGACGATATAGATGGGCTGGTAAGATGGGCGGAGCAGTGGCAAATAGAATTTAATCCTGAGAAGTGTGAGGTGATGCATTTTGGGAGAACTAACAAGGCAAGGGAATATACAATGGGTGGTAGGACCCTAGAGGGACCTTGGTATACTTGTCCATAGATCACTGATGGCAGCAGCACAGGTAGATAAGGTGGTTAGGAAGACATATGGGATACTTGCTTTTATTTGCCGAGGCATAGAATATAAGAGCAGGGAGGTTATGATGGAGCCGTATAAAATGCTAATTAGGCCACAGCTGGAGTACTATGTACAGTTCTGGGCACCACACTATAGGAAGGATGTGATTGCACTGGAGAGGGTGCAGAGGAGATTCACCAGGATGTTGCTTGGGCTGGAGCATTTCAGCTATGAAGAGAGACTGAAAAGGCTAGGGTTGTTTTCCTTAGAGCAGAGAAGGATGAGAGGGGACATGATTGAGGTATACAAAATTATGAGAGACATTGATAGGTTAGATAGGAAGAAACTTTTTCCCTTAGCAGAGGGTTCAATAACCATGGGGCATAGATTTAAGATAAGGGGCAGGAGGATTAGAGGGGATTTGAGGAAAAAAATTTTCACCCAGAGGGTGGTTGGAATCTGGAATGCACTGCCTGAAGAGGTGGTAGAGGCAGGAACTCTCACATTTAAGAAGTATTTAGACGAGCACTTGAAATGCCATAGCATACAAGGCTATGGGCCAAGTGCTGCAAAATGGGATTAGAATAGTTAGGTGCTTGATGGCTGGCACAGACACGATGGGCTGAAGGGCCTGTTTCTGTGCTGTATAATGCTATGACTCTATGACCCCTAATTCCCATACTGGCTTTTGGGGAACCATTCAGCAGAGTGCTGGTGGATTGTGCGGGGCCCCCGCCAGAAACAAAAGGGGTCTACCAGTATCTTCTCACCATTATGGATGTGTCTGCTCAATTTCCAGAGGCTATCCCACTAAGAACTATCTCTCCCAAGGTAGTGGTGGAGCGGCTAAGCCAATATCTCACCTGATATGGGCGGCCTGCTGAGTTCCAGTTGGATCAGAGCATGAATTTTATGTCCAGTATTTTTCAAAAGGTCATGGATAATCTGGGCACTACTGAGCTAAAGTCCTCAGCCTATCCACCCACAGTCACAAGGGGCTTTGGAGCAGTGCCACCAGACCCTAATGACAATGATCAGGCTATGCTGCTATGAGTATCCCCATGACTAGGACAAAGGGCTGGGATTTCTTCTATTTGCTACCAGTGACTCACCCAATGGATGCGATCTCCATGGGGAAGAGACCAGGGGTGTCTCCTAACAGGATGTGAGAGATAATAGTTTTATCTTAAAAAAAGACTACCACATAGAAAAAAGCAACATCCTACCAACTATGTTCCAGCCAAGCCAGAAAGCCCATTAGCTCTGCTACAGAATCCTACATCTATATTATACAGCAGTGAAAGCTAGACGTAACCCGCCGTCTTCAATTGAACCTTCAACCAAGAGCGAAATCTACAATCATCTCGGGCCTGCATCCATCGAGAACTTGATTTCCAAGAGAATTCAACAGATTTATCGTAATTTTTCCTCTAATTAAAAGCCACCTTCTATTTTCCCTTCTCTATCTGTCTCTTGTGTATGTGTGTGTGCGAAAGAATGCATGAATGGATGAGGTTGTGACAATTTCAGGATAAGGTATATTGATCAACAAACAATTGACTTTCTGTTTTGAAAACCTACAAGAAAACCTTTTTCTGTCTGTTTATTTGCAAAATAAAACACCAAGGGGCTAAACTCTAATGCAAATCTACTTGCTTCAGTCAGGTAGGGAGCTGAACAGTGGGAACTACCAATGTCACACCATGTGGTCGTAACAGTACACTCTTCTGCACTCAGAAGGCTGGTCATGTGCCCCTCTAACCCCTTCACCTGTGCTTCCTCGCTGAGGCAGGCCCTCCTGTTGGCCCTGAGGTTGCTGATCCCCCACTCCCTATGGCTGGACCTCCCTCCCTCTCTTCTGCTCCTCCTTCTCAACAGTGGCCCTGATGCCTGGGTGAATGAAGCCCATGGCAGGTGGCCTCTTTTAGTGTGCAAGGCCTTTTATGCAAATGGCCTCCCCACTTTTCCCCCACCCGTTTCTTCATCTCAAGTGCCACTGCCCCAATGGGACTTTGGCGGCACGCCTCCACAGTTCTGGCACCTTATCCACCACCCCCCCCTCCCCCCGCCGTCCACCCGACCTCCCTACCCGCACCCCAGGCTTTGTTTGCTGCTTCCCTCACTGCTCCACCCTCCCTTGCATGCCATGCTGGCTCTCACAATGGCTGCAGGGCAGAGCCAGCACTAAGTGCCTGCGTACATGCTGCCTCCTTTTACCAGGCAAAGCTCTAAAGCCCCATGGTTCCTGTGCACCATTTACAAAGTTCAAAAAACCCTGTAAAATTGCTCTTTGTTGGCTAACTCAAATCCTTTAATAACCTTCCCACCAGTCCATGTGCGATGTCCTCCTTCCATGTCAGTTGCCGTCAGGAATATGTGGAAACACCGTGAAGACGTTGGGCTTCCAGTCCAATTTTTGCCTCCTGTTCCCAAAGGGCTCAGAAAATTCCACCCTAAGAAACTTAAGGTACCAGCCCCAATTTTATGAGTTTTTTGCCCTTCGAACAAGACTGGTATGAAAGGAAGAACCACATATTTCTTTCACAATGAATCAAAGCTGATCCTCTGAAAAACACCTCTTGCAGTGATAGACACGTCTCAGAAACCAGGAAGCCAATTCATCTTCCGGAGATAACCAGATTTTGAGAATCTTGCTTGCAAAATGCTTTTATGTACAGAAGGATAAGTGATTGATAGCCTAGTGATCAATATTAATTACATCTATCAACTGGCTGGATTCTTGTCTCCCAACACTTGTTAACCAATTCATATACATAAAGGTCAGACAGCTCCCTTTGGCAGTACTTATACACTAAAGAAAGAAGGATATCACGCCTTTTATGACCTCAGGATGTCCCAAGAATGTGCATTTGCTTGACTCTGATTCGGTTTCCCAGAGAGTCACTGGAATCCCTTTTAGAAAAATAACATGCATTGAACTAGCTAAAAATTCATTTAAATTTGAAACTGAACACACTTCTGATCTATCACTTGCCGGGGTTCACATTCTCCCTTTGCAAGCCTGGATAATGACTGCAACTAAGCTGCTTTGCCATGAATAATGGCAGACTCAGAGCCAACTGTGATCCTGTTCTTATGTAAAATTCACAAATAGATTGTTAGTTCAAATCCCACCAAGAGAAACTGTAAAAGTGAATTCACTCTCTCACCTGCAAAAACTACTTACTATTCCAGAATCATCTTGGAATGCAAAGATAACCCTTGGCTCCTTTTCTCTACTGCAAGCTGTCTTCTGAAACCGCTTTCCCCTGTCTTTTCCACCCTCACCTCCAACAACAAGTATGAGGAGCTAATGGACTTCTTTGTCACCAAGATTGAGATCATCCGATCAGCTGCCTCTGTCCTCCCTTCCCTTAGCCGAAGAGAACCTCTAAGATTCCCCCCTGCCTTCACCCTTCCTTCTCTAGTTTCTCTCCTCTCTCCCCTCATGTCCTCTCCAAGCTAATCTTGCCCATAAGCCCCATTTCCTGCTCTCCTGATCCTATTCCCACTCAAATACTGACCACCCAACTTCCTTTCCTGAATCCCTGTCTCTCCTCAGCTTCTGTCCCTCCCTCCTTCAAATCTGCCGTCATCACCCCTCTCCTCAGAAAACCAATCCTAGACCCCACCATCCTTGCAAGCTACCACCCCATCTCCAACCTCCCCTTCCTTTCCAAAGTCCTTGAACATGTTGTTGCCTCCCAAATTTGTGCCCATCTTTCCTGGAACTCCCAGATTGAATCCCTCCAATCAGGTTTCTGCCTCTGCCACAGTACTGAAACAGCTTTTATCAAAGTCACAAATAATATGCTATGTGACTGTCACAAAGGTAAACTATCCCTCCTCATCCTTCTTGACCTGTCTGTAGCCTTTGACACAGTTATCTGCATCCTCCTCCTCCAATGCCTCTCCACAGTCAGCCACTGTCTCTAAATCTTCAGATTGCTTATCCAACTATTAAGTCAATATTAAAGCCAGAAGCATCCAAAGTGTTTAGCATTAAGCTTCATTGATGTGTAGAAGGCCAAAGAGAGAGATATCAGAAGGGGAGTGGAACTCAGAATTGAAATGGCAGGTGACAGGGAGCTCAAGCCACATTTGCGGACAGAACAGAGGTGTTAGGGATAGCACTCAAGAAGTTTTACATCATCTAGGATAGACCAGTCTGCATGAACAACATTCCTGGATTCAATATTCATCCCATCCACCACTGGTGCACTGTGGCTGCACTATGTACTTTTCAAAAAGCTTTTGATTAAGGAACTACACGGTAGGCTCATGACAAAAGTTAGGACATGTGGAGTCAGGGGATAGCTGAAGGGATAGAAAATTGATTAAAGACTAGAAAGCAGAGATTCAGGGTAAAGGGTAGTTATTCAGATTAGAGAAAGGTAGAAAATGGTGTTCCAAAAAAATTAGTGCCAGAATCACTGTTATTCATAATATATATTAATGATTTGGATTTAGGAACAAGTAACTCAATATCAAAATTTACAGATGATATTAAACTTGGGGGGTATAGCTAACACTGAGGAAAAATGCAACATAACACAAGAAGACATCAGAAAAAATGCAGACTGCGTAGTTAAGTGGAAAATGAACTTTAACATAAAAAGTAAGATAATGGTAGAAAAATAGAAACATCACCTACACCTTAGAAAATAAGAAATTGAATGGGATACCAGAACAAAGGGATCTAAGGATACAGGTGAACAAATCAAAAGCAGCATCACAGATCAGCAAAACGATTAAAAATGATAATATACCACTGAGATTTATTTCTGGGGCATATAGAATTCAAAAGTAGTGAACTTGTGCAGGACCCTGGTCAGGCCACACTGAATACTTTGCACAGTTCTGCTTTCCATAAGATAAAAAGAGAATAGAAGCACTGACAAAAGTGCAAAAAAGATTTACAAGGACGGTACTTGAACTAAGAGATTACAGCTATCTGGTAAAATTGAATAAGTTGGGGCTTTTGGCTTTAGAAAAGAGAAAACTTAGAGGTGACCAGATAGAGGTTTTTAAAATTATGAATGGGTTGGCAGGGTAGATGCAGAGAGAATGTTTCCACTTGTGCAAGAATCCAAAACTAGCGGCCATAAATATAAGGTAGTTACTAATAAATCCAATAGGGAAATAAGGAGAAAGTTCTTTAATCAGAGGGTGGTTAGAATGTGGAACTTACTACCACAGGAACAGACTGAGGTCAATTGATTAGATGCTTTTAAACAGAAACTAGATGAATACATGAGAGAAAAAGGAATAGAAAGATTTCATGAAAGGCTGAGATGAGGTAGATAGAATGGGAGGATATTCATAGAACATAGAACAGTACAGCACAGTACAGGCCCTTCGGCCCATGATGTTGTGCCGAACCTTTAACCTATTCTAAGATCAAACTAACTACCTACCCTTCATTCTACTATCATTCATGTACCTATCCAAGAGTCGCTTAAATGCCCCTAATGTATCTGCTTCTACTACCACCGCTGGCAGCGCATTCCACGCACCCACCACTCTCTGTGTAAAGAACCTACCTCTGACATCTCCCCGAAACCTTCCTCCAATCACCTTAAAATTATGCCCCCTGGTGATAGCCCTTTCCACCCTGGGAAAAAGTCTCTGACTATCCACTCTATCTATGCCTCTCATCATCTTGTACCCCTCTATCAAGTCACCTCTCATCCTTCTTCGCTCCAATGAGAAAAGCCCTAGCTCCCTCAATCTTTCTTCGTAGGACATGCCCTCCAGTCCAGGCAGCATCCTGGTAAATCTCCTCTGCACCCTCTCTAAAGCTTCCACATCCTTCCTATAATGAGGCGACCAGAACTGAACACAATATTCCAAGTGTGGTCGAACCAGAGCCTTATAGAGCTGCAGCATAACCTCGCGGCTCTTAAACTCAATCCCCCTGTCAATGAAAGCCAACACACCATACGCCTTCTTAACAACCCTATCAATTTAGGTGGCAACTTTGAGCGATCTATGGACATGGACCCCAAGATCCCTCTGTTCCTCCACACTACCAAGAATCCTGTCTTTAAGCCTGTATTCCGCATTCAAATTCGACCTTCCAAAATGAATCACTTCGCCAGCAGAGACTAATTGTGCCAAATGGCCTGTTTATGTGCTGAATATTCTCAGCAATTTGCTACCTGCAGGATGCATTGCAGAAACTCAACAAGCCAACTTCAAACAGTATCTCCCAGCCATACCAAGAAGAACTAGATCAGCAAGCTCATCTGAATTTCCATCACATCTAATTTCCCCTTCAAGTCACATACTACCCTGACTTGAACATATACTGTTGTTCCTTTATTTTTGCCAGGTCAAATTCTTGGAATTCCTAGTTACACCGTTGTGGGAGCACCATCATCACGAGGACTGCAGAGATTCAAGGAGAATCTTCTCAGAACAAGTAAGAATGGACAATAAAAAGAAAGCAGCTATTCCAGCATCATCCGTGTTCCAAGAACAAATAATTTTTAAAAAGGTGCAACATACATTTTGACAAAGCTGTTACTTTTTTTAATTAAAGCCTAAAGTTCAATATTCCACCAAGCATCAATTAATGAATGGTTTACATTCCTAGACACAAACAGGACGCTGGAATTTCATTGCTGAGTGCCTCTTTTGCAGCAAGGGCCAGTGTTGGTGTCAACAAGGGAATTTTATGGGGTCTGCAAGAGTGGAATACACGGCGGGAGGGGTGACTTAACTAGGCGGGAGGTGATATTTCAATTTTCCGCCAACAGGTTCAATTTTAGAGATGAAATCAGCGGTTTGTTTGCGGTGGGTCGGGCCTCACATTGTCATTTGGCAAGTTCCAAATATTCATGCATTTGCATACCATGAATACTCATTACCTTATTTGATTTGAAATTAAGTCTTTCCTGCCAGATTCAGTCAGTGGCGCACGGGAATCTCATGGCACCCGCTTCATGTTCATTTAAAGGTGGCGTGCACCAGCTGGCTTTGTGCAGTTGTGTCTGAAGTCAGTGGTTTTCGTTCTTGAACTCTTTGGCAGAAGGAGGAGCAACAGGCTTGGGACCAGCAAGGGCGATTCTTTTGGGGGGAAGATGTGGGGCGCGGGGTGGGAGGGGTTTGAGAGGGTGTGGTTCCAGATGCCTGGTGATGCAGAGAAGGGAATGTTCCAGGTACGGAGTTGTTCGTGGTGGTGGTAGTGATGAAAAGATTATGATAAAAGCAAAGGGAGGTGGTGATGGTGTGGGAGAGATGTAAAGATGGGTGAGGGTGGGTAAGAAATTAGACTAATTTAACTGAAAGAACCTAGAAATCTCAGCCCCCTGAAGACAATCGGCAAAACTGATCATCCTCTATGATTGCAATGAAGACTGACTAATATAGGCTGTAATATATAGCTGTAAATGGTGCTTAGCAGAATGATGGCGGGTTCCACCAATGAAAAGCATTCCTCGCTGCATGATCGCATGTGTTTCCCGTGCTCGCCCCCGGAACTTTAATTTGAAATAATAATCGCATGGGAACCAGTAAAAAGTGAGGGAGTGGAAGTGCCACCAACTTCCAGTTCCGCCATTGGATAAGGCACGAGATGAGGGAATGGTTGGAGAGATTTTCAAATGCACAGTGCTTGTAATTAATTGCCAAGAGAACAGAAATTTCTACTCAAATAATTGAACACAATCGTTGGGTGTTCTGGGATCTCAGGCACCATCTGATTTTCTGTGGCATAAGCTTCCAAGCAGTTTCCAAACCTGGATTCTTTACTAAATGCTGCTCTTCAGCCAAAAGGTGTAGTGCTCCATTTCCACTTATAGATTTGTGCCCGTTCTGGAAATATCTAAGGTTCAACTTCCTGCAGTCGTAAAGCTAAATACTACTCCCTTGAACCACAACTTTATTGAAGTGACTCAATTTGGATTTGGTGATAAAGAATGAGAAACAATTGTAGAGAGCCAAAAGCAGAAAGGAAGAACAAGCAGCCAGCAGTGTACAGTTGCAACAGGAAGTCAGCCCATGATCTGAGCTTGTTTCCTTCTCAGGATGTGGTTAGATCCTCATACCCTCCACCAGCTTCAGCAGTAGCACTGGAAATGGCACTGTGTGAGAAAAGAAGTTTATTAAAAGAACGCAGAAGGTTAGCAAGCAAACAACCGACAGAAAGACTGCATTTGGCACACAGCAGAGTGAGCTCAACTCTGTACGCTGGCTGAAATGTACTTTTTACAGTTGTTTATACATCTTCTAGTTATGAATTTTTAGCAGACATTCCCAGCCACTACTCTTAGTGCGTCCCGGGGGCCTTAAATGGCTTGCAGCCAGGTATGAGAGACCGGCGCTTCCAGGAAACGGCACGATTAGCGCAGGCCTTTTACGAAGTAAAAGCAGCTGTGGGAAGGCATCAAGCAGTGGCCATGGATCTAACCGAACGGGGAGAAGGGAGGAAAGGAAAAATGGGCAAAATAGTCATCGCTGGCCATTTGTGGAACCACTCCTATTTACCAGCATGAAGGAAAATAACAATGTAAATCCTGGCAAATTGTTTATGTTGGTAAGAGGTTCAAATGCTGGGGGACCTAAGTTAAAACTTAGGAAGTCAGAGTTAGAACAGAATGAAGGCAGAGATTTTGCATCCTGTGGATGTTTGATTTGTGGAGACTGGGGGCAGCACAAGATTGGATAGTATAAACAGGTTCAATGGGCATGTGTCTTGGAGGGACCAAGTATTGTGAGCTATGAGAGTAAGTTCCCATATACCCAGTAGGAATCCATGCCTGCAAAAAGTGTAGGTTGGAGAACCAAGGCACACCAGTTTGCACACCTAGTCTGGTCCATGTTCCCATTGAGTACAACTTCCTCACCATATCACTTTGGACTGGAGTTTCTTCCAGGTTGCACTGGGTTTTTTTTTTCAGTGCAAATTGCCCAAAATTGGCCAAACCAGTGCAAAAGATTGAGGAATTTCAAGTGCAAATTCCGTACAGAGCAAATCAACCTTCAGCGATCTATTATGCTATTTTTATAAACATCACACTAGAAACCAGCCCCACCCACAAAACTGGCCATGCCCCCTGGTCTAATTAATCATCATGGTGAACTTCTGCTAATTGGTCTCGTTTGCAGCCCTTCAAGGAGGCTCTTAAAATTAAGCTTTTTTTGGTCACAAGGGTACTAAATAGGAATGTTTCAAAAGATTTTAAATATTACAAAGTACTAAGAAAATTGACTAGTGTACACCAATGAAACTAGCAAATGGTTTTGTATAATTCTTTAACATTTATTTTCAGTTATTTAAAATTGGTTACTCACAGGTGTTGGACTAGATATTCTGACTAAAATATTTCTTGTGATAAACCCATTTTCTGCTGAATGAATAAAACTGCACCAGGTGCTACTCATAAATATATCAAGGGATTTTTTTTTAATGTAAGCAGACTCGTCCTGAAGTCCACAGCTTCACAGATGCCAGTCTTCAGCCAATTCAATTCACTCAGAGTGATATCAAGAAACGACTGAAGGCACTGGATACTGCAAAGGCTATGGGCCCTGACAACATTCCGGCAATAGTACTGAAGACCTGTGCTCCAGAACTAGTCACGCCCCTAGTCAAGCTGTTCCAGTACAGCTACAATACTGGCATCTACCCGGCAGTGTGGAAAATTGCCCAGGTAAGTCCTGTACAGAAAAAGCAGGACACGTCCAACCCAGCCAATTACCGTCCCATCAGCCTACTCTCAATCATCAGTAAAGTGATGGAAGGTGTCGTCGACAATGCTATCAAGTGACATTTGCTTAGTAATAATCTGTTTACGGACACTCAGTTTGGGTTCAGCCCCTAATCTCATTACAGTCTTGGTTCAAACATGGACAAAAGAACTGCACTCAAGAGGTGAGTTGAAAGTTACTGCCCTTGACATCAAGGCAGCATTTGACCGAGTATGGCATCAAGGAGCCCTAGAAAAACTGAACTCAATGGGAATCAGGGGGAAAACTCTCCATTGGTTAGAGTCATACCTAACACAAAGGAAGATAGTTGTGGTGGTTGGAGGGCAATCATCTGAGCTCCAGGACATCACTGGAGGAGTTCCTCAGGGTAGTATCCTAGGCCCAACCATCTTCAGCTGCTTCATCAATGACCTTCCTTCAATCATAAGGTCAGAAGTGGGGATGTTCGCTGATGATTGCACAATGTTCAACACCATTCACGACTCCTCACAAGTGCCAGGTAATGACCATCTCCAACAAGACAGAATCTAACCATCTCCCCTTGACATTCAATGGCATTACGATCGCTGAATCCCTGACTATCAACGTCCTGGCGGTTATCATTGACCAGAAACTGAACTGGAGTAGCCATATAAATACCGTGGCTACAAGAGCAGGTCAGAGGCTAGGAATCCTGCAGAGAGTAACTCACCTCCTGACTCCCCAAAGTCTGTCCACAAGGCACAAGTCAGGAGTGTGATAGAATACTCTCCTCTTGCTTGGATGGGTGCAGCACCAACAACACTCAAGAAGCTCGACACCATCCAGGACAAAGCAGCCTGCTTGATTGGCATCCCATCCACAAACATTCACTCCCTCCACCACCAACGCACAGTGGCAGCAGTGTGTACCATCTACAAGATGCACTACAGCAACGCACCAATGATCCTTAAACAGCACCTTCCAAACCCGTGACCTCTACCAACTAGAAGGACAAGGGCAGCAGATGCATGAGAACACCACCACCTGCAAGTTCCCCTCTAAACTGCACGCCATCCTGACTTGGAACTATATCGCCGTTCCTTCACTGTTGCTGGGTCAAAATCCTGGAACTCCCTCCCTAACAGTACTGTAGGGGTACCTACCCCACATAGACTGCAGCGGTTCAAGAAGGCGGCTCACCACCACCTTCTCAAGGGCAATTAGGGATGGTCAATAAATGCTGGCCTGGCCAGCGATGCCCACAACGCATGAAAGAATAAAAAAAAAATTTTTTATGTTAAAACGTTGGTGCTGGTTCATGGCCGATTATACATTTGTGATTATGCAAAATAGTTTGAGTGTAAACTTGAACCACAAAATTAATTCAGAAAACCAGCACAATTTTGAGTGAAATTTGTGCCCGGATTGCTAATTTTGCCCAAAGTGGAAACTCCAGCCCTGCATCTTTCTATTTGTGCTCAAATTTGTTCCATCATAAACGATGAATGGGTTTTCAACTTCTTTTCCTCACTGGATTGTGCAATTGACCCTACAGAGGCTGATCAGTCAAAAATAAGGATGGGCGTAGTGGCATTCAAACAATTCTTAGGAAAGGATTTGCAGCATATCAGCTAGATCACAAAGATAGTGGAAATGCTTCTATGATTATGCGAGAAATACTAAACCAAACAAATCTTGTTGCTAGAATTTACAATGTCACTGATTAAATCTTTCCACCTTATGTTCTTATCAAACCAGGTGCACTTGGAAAAAATAAGCAGAGTGAAATTTTCTTCCAAAATCTAAGGGAAATTCCTGTCAGAGACTATATCAATGTGTTTCATATGTTTAGAGTGTAATGACAGCTGGGGGAGAAAACAGGTGCTGGAGGGTGGGGCGGCAGTTTACTTTACTCATTCCATATAAAAGTATTTTTCATTTGATGATAAACAGCAGAATGAAAGGAAATGTGGATATTTTGAGAACTACTAGGGGAATTCTAGTGTAGCTCTTTAAAGGTATACTAACTTAATGGAAAAATGTTTTGCAAATAATTTTTCTGTATGTTTTCAAACACACATTAGAACCTAAGTCACATAAAAAGCTTTATCTTGCTACCTGTGCACAATGTTATTGGGGCAAAAATGACATGTGGGTTCTCAACCTCTTTTTCCTTGCAAATAGAAGGTTTTCCAATCACTTTTTAAATATTTTTTTCTTCAATTTTCTCTAAAGAGTCATTACAGCCCTCTGGCACTAAGCACATGTGGCCATCCTTCAAGTATGAGCCAATAAGCATTGTCAGGTTTTTCGACGAAGGGGTACATATAACCAAACCTAATCCTGCCCTCACCTGGTGTCCACATATGCACTTTCCAGCAGAAGTAAATGGATTTAATGGCTGAGTCTAACCAATTTGTCAAAGACTGAAGATCAAACCTGGTACATTTTGGTCTATGTGTTTTTGATACTCACCTTTCTAATGAGCTGAGTCATTAACGGAAATATGGCCTCAATTTCTGATAAAAATCCAGTATGCTATGTACAATCTATGGCTCAAAAATATCCATTATCTGGTCCATCATTTGGGAATGTGCCAAAAAAGACAGATTTTCCCTGTCTAGCTCTTTACCCATCAGGTAAATTAGTGTTAGCCTTGGCTCAGTGGTGACATTCTTGTCTCTGAAACAGGTAGTTGGAGGTACAAGTCCTGCCCTTTGATTTGTGCACATAATGCGGACTGACACTTCAATGCAGTACTGATGAGTTGTTGGAGGAACTCCTATCTTCTGGATGTTACATGAAAATGAGTCCCGTCCCTGCCCTGACTCCTCTCTCAGGTTAACGCAAAAGATCCCATGGCACTATTTGAAGAGAAGGGAAATCAATGCACTTTTCCTGTTGCCTAGTCAGCATTTATCCCTCAACTAATAACACCAAAATCAGAGACTGACTGGTCATTTACTTCATTGCTGATTGTGAGATGTTGATGAATGTAAATTGGCTGCTGCAGCTGCTAATGAATAACAATGACTACACTTCAAAAGTAATTCATTGGCTGTGATGAACTTTAGAATATCGTAGGATGTGAAACACCCTACATAAATGCAAGTTCTTTCTATTCCTGAAAGACAATAACAAAATTTGCAAGTTTACTCTTCCAGCACAGGCTAACAGCATTGTGGGTACACCGACATCACATGGACGCATCGGTTCAAGAAGGTGGCTCAACACCTCCTTCTCACGTGCAATTAGGGATGGACAAAAATGCTGGCCTTCCCAGCGATGCCCACATCTCATGAATGAATGAAAAAAGGGCTCTTGCTCAACAGGACTAGGGAATGGATTAGGGAATAGAGTGTGGAGGTTCGTGTGCCTAATTCATGGCACTCTGAATTTTCCAGTCAAGTGGCCTGAAAAGCAGAAGCACTGGGAATTCCTAGAATGGAGTCTCACAAAACACACCCTTTTGTTGAACTCCACAGATTAAAATCCAATTTAGTTTCCAGCAGGGCCCAGGGTGGTAATGACTATTGAATGAAATGATCAAGGGAAACAAAATGAAGAGATATATCACAAATAAAAACGGAAAATGCTGGAAATACTCAGTAGGTCAGACAGCATCTGTGTAGAGAGAAACAGAGTAAACATTCTGTATTGTAGACCTTTCTTCAGAACTGGCAAAGGATACTGATGTAACAGGTTTAAAGTAAGTGCAGAGGCAGGGAAGGGGTGGCGGGGGGGGGGGGGGGGGGGAAAGAACAAAAGGGAGGGGCCTGTGGAATGTAGAAGGCAGGAGTGATTAATTAACAAAAGAGACGATGGTGCAAAGCAGAAATGCGCAGTAAAGAGGTGAATAAAGAAATAAAGTGAAAAACATACTTGACCTCTTCTTCACCAATCTGCCTGCCGCTGATACATCTGTCCATGACAGTATTGGTGGGAGTGACCACCGCACAGTCCTTGTGGAGATGAAGTCCCGCCTTCACATTGAGGATACCCTCCATCGTGTTGTGTGGCACTATCACTGTGCTAAATGGGATAGATTTCAAACAGATCTAGCAATGCAAAACTGAGCATCCGTGAGGCGCTGTGGGCCATCAGCAGCAGAATTATACTCAACCACAATCTGTAACCTCATGGCCCGGCATATCCCCCACTCTAACATTACCATCAAGCCAGGGGACCAACCCTTGTTCAATGAAGAGTACAGGAGGGCATGCCAGGAGCAGCATCAAGCATACCTCAAAATGAGGTATCAACCTGGTGAATCTACAACACAGAACTACTTGGGTGCCAAGCTGCGTAAGCAGCATGTGATAGAGCTAAGTGATCCCATAACCAATGGATTAGATCTAAGCTCTGCAGTCCTCCCACATCCAGCTGTGAATGATGATGGATAATTATACAACTAACTGGAGGAGGTGGCTCCACAAATATCCCCATCTTCAATGATGGAAGAGCCCAGCACATCAGTGCGAAAGATAAGGCTGAAGCATTTACAACAACCTTCAGCCAGAAGTGCCGAGTTGATGATCCATCTCAGACTTCTCCTGAGCCCCCAGCATCACAAATACCAGAGCTAATTCGATATCAAGAAACGACTGAAGGCACTCGATACTGCAAAGGTTATGGGCCCTGACAATATTCCGGCAATAGTACTGAAGACCTGTGCTCCAGAACTTGCCACACCCCTAGCCAAGCTGTTCCGGTACAGCTACAACACTGGCATCTACCCGGCAATGTGGAAAATTGCCCAGGTTTGTCCTGTACACAAAATGCAGGTCAAGTTCAACCCGTACATTTACCGCCCCATCAATCTTTTTTTTAAATATTCATTCATGGGATGTGGGCAACGCTGGCCAGGCCAGGATTTATTGCCCATCCCTAATTGCCCTTGAGAAGGTGGTGGTGTGCTGCCTTCTTGAACCACTGCAGTCCATTTGGGGTAGTTATGCCCACAGTGCTGTTAGGAAGGGAGTTCCAGGATTTTGACCCAGTGAAAGTGAAGGAATGGCAATATAGTTCCAAGTCAGGGTGGTGTGTGACTTGGAGGAGAACTTGCAGGTGGTGGTGTTCCCATGTATTTGCTGCCCATGTCATTCTAGTTGGTAGAGGTTGCGGGTTTGGAAGGTGCTGTCTAAGGAGCCCTGGTGCATTGCTGCAGTGCATCTTGTAGATGGTACACACTGCTGCCACTGTGTGTAGGTGGTGGAGGGTGTGAATGTTTGTAGATGGGGTGCCAATCAAGCAGGCTGCTTTGTCCTGGATGGTGTCGAGCTTCTTGAGTGTTGTTGCAGCTGTACCCATCCAGGCAAGTGGAGAGTATTCCATCACACTCCTGAATTATGCCTTGTAGATGGTGGACAGGCTTTGGGGAGTCAGGAGGTGAGTTACTCGCCGCAGGATTCCTAGCCTCTGACCTGCTCTTGTAGCCATGGTATTTATATGGCTACTCCAGTTCAGTTTCTGGTCAATGGTAGCCCCTATGATGTTGATAGTGGGGGATTCAGCGATGGTAATGCTGTTGAATGTCAAGGGGAGATGGTTAGATTCTCTCTTGTTGGAGATGGTCATTGCCTGGCACTTGTGTGGCGCTAATGTTGCTTTCCACTTATCAGCTCAAGCCTGGATATTGTCCAGGTCTTGCTGCATTTCTACACGGACTGCTTCAGTATCTGAGGAGTCACGAATGGTGCTGAACATTGTGCAATCATCAGCGAACATCCCCACTTCTGACCTTACGATTGAAGAAAGGTCATTGATGAAGCAGCTGAAGATGGTTGGGCACAGGACATTACCCTGAGGAACTCCTGCATTGATGTCCTGGAGCTCAGATGATTGACCTCCAACAGCCACAACCATCTTCCTTTGCGCTAGGTATGACTCCAGCCAGCGGAGGGTTTTCCCACTGATTCCCCACGACTCCAGTTTTGCTAGGGCTCCTTGATGCCATATCGGTCAAATGCTGCCTTGATGTCAAGGGCAGTCACTCTCACCTCACCTCTTGAGTTCAGCTCTTTTGTCCATGTTTGAACCAAGGCTGTAATGAGGTCAGGAGCTGAGTGGCGCTGGCGGAACCCAAACTGAGCGTCACTGAGCGGGTTATTGCTAAGCAAATGCCGCTTGATGGCACTGTTGATGACACCTTCCATCACTTTACTGATGATTGAGAGTAGGCTGATGGGGCGGTAATTGGCCGGGTTGGACTTGTCCTGCTTTTTGTGTACAGGACATACCTGGGCAATTTTCCACATTGCAGGGTAGATGCCAGTGTTGTAGCTGTACTGGAACAGCTTGGCTAGGGGCGCGGCAAGTTCTGGAGCACAGGTCTTCAGTACAATTGCCGGAATATTGTCAGGGCCCATAGCCTTTGCAGTATCCAGTGCCTTTAGTCGTTTCTTGATATCACGCGGAGTGAATTGAATTGGCTGAAGTCTGGCATCTGTGATGCTGGGGACTTCAGGAGGAGGCCGAGATGGATCATCAACTCGGCACTTCTGGCTGAAGATTGTTGCAAATGCTTCAGCCTTATCTTTCGCACTGATGTGCTGGGCTCCCCCATCATTGAGGATGGGGATATTTGTGGAGCCACCTCCTCCAGTTAGTTGTTTAATTGTCCACCACCATTCACGGCTGGATGTGGCAGGAGAGCTTAGATCTGATCCGTTGGTTATGGGATCGCTTAGCTCTGTCTATCGTATGCTGCTTACGCGGTTTGGCACGCAGATAGTCCTGCGTTGTAGCTTCACCAGGTTGACACCTCATTTTGAGTCCAACTCGGCCAATTACCGCCCCATCAGCCTACTCTCAATCATCAGTAAAGTGATGGAAGGTATCATCGACAGTACTATCAAGCGGCACAATAAACAGCTCAGTGACACTCAGTTTGGTTTCCGCCAGCGCCACTCAGCTCCTGACCTCATTAAAGCCTTGGTTCAAACATGGACAAAAGAGCTGAACTCAAGAGGTGAGGTGAGAGTGACTGCCCTTGACATCAAGGCAGCATTTGACCGATACGGCATCAAGGAGCCCTAGCAAAACTGAAGTCAATGGGAATCAGGGTGAAAACTCTCCACTGGTTGGAATCAAAGCTAACACAAAGGAAGATGGTTGTGGTTGTTAGAGGTCAATCATCTCAGCTCCAGGACATCATTGCAGGAGATCCTTAGGGTAGTGGCCTTGGCCCAACTGCTTCATCAATGACCTTCCTTCAATCATAAAGTCAGAAGTGGGGATGTTCCCTGATGGTTGCACAATGTTGAGCACCATTTGCAACTCCTCAGATACTGAAGCAGTCCGTATCGAAATACAGCAAGACCGGGGCAATATCCAGTCTTGGGCTGATAAGTGGCACGTAACATGTGCGCCACACAAGTGCCAGGTATTGACCATCTCCAACAAGAGAGAATCTAACCATCTCCCCTTGACATTCAACGGCATTACGATCGCTGAATCCCCCACTATCAACATCCTAGGGGTTACCATTGACCAGAAACTGAACTAGAGTAGACATATAAATACCATGGCTGCAAGAGCAGGTCAGAGGCTAGGAATCCTGCGGCGAGTAACTCACCTCCTGACTCCCCAAAGCCTGTCCACCATCTACAAGGCACAAGTCAGGAATGTGATGGAATACTCTCCACTTGCCTGGATGGGTGCAGCTCCAACAACACCCAAGAAGCTCGACACCATCCAGGACAAAGCAGCCCACTTCAATAGCACCCCGTTCACAAACATTCACTCCCTCCACCATTGATGCACAGTGGCAGCAGTGTGTACCATCTACAAGATGCACTACAGCAATGCACCAAGGATCCTTAGACTGCACCTTCAAACCCGCGACCTCTACCAACTAGAAGGACAAGGGCAGTATTTGCATGGGAACACCGCCACCTGCAAGTTCCCCTCCAAGTCACACACCATCCTGACTTGGAACTATATCGCCGTTCCTTCATTTTCACTGGGTCAAAATCCTGGAACTCCCTTCCTAACAGCACAGTGGGTATCCCTACCGCACATGGACAGCAGTGGTTCAAGAAGGCAGCTCACCACCACCTTCTCAA
Source organism: Heterodontus francisci (assembly GCF_036365525.1). Classification (NCBI taxonomy): domain Eukaryota; kingdom Metazoa; phylum Chordata; class Chondrichthyes; order Heterodontiformes; family Heterodontidae; genus Heterodontus; species Heterodontus francisci. The sequence continues at coordinate 48,004,079 of NC_090375.1, forward strand.
GGGCAATTATGGATGGGCAATAAATGCTGGCATAGCCAGTGATGCCTACATCCCATTAATGAATGAAGAAAAAGGTGGATCCCCTGAAAAGGGGAAGAGCAGAATCTTCACCAACAGCTACTGGCTGGGAAAAATGGGAGCAATAGTTGTGATCTGAAATTGTTGAACCTAATTGTTGAGCTTGGAAGGCTGAAAAGTGCCTAATTGAAACATGAAGTGCTTTTCCTTGAGCCTCTGTTCAGCTTCATTAGAACAGTTTAGGAAGCCGAGAACAGGGAGCTCAAAGTGAGAGTGGGAAGGAGAACTAAGAAGGCATGCTCAGCGTCATGCTTGCGGGCTGAACGGAGGTGTTCAGCCAAGCAATTACCCAATCTCCATTTGGTCTCTCCATTGTAGAGGAGACTGTATCATGAGCAGCGAATACAGAATACTAAATTGAAAGTCATGTAAGTGACTGTTTCACCTGGAAGGAGCATTTATGGCCTGGATGGTGGAAAGGGAGGAGCTGAAAAGGCAGGTGTTGCACCTTCTGCACTTGCACAGGATGGTGCTGTGGGAAAAGGAGTGAAAGTTGGGGTGATTGAAGAGTAGACAGAGGGAATGATCCCTTTGTAATGCTGAAAGGGGTGGGTGGGGGGGGAATGGGTGTTTGGTGGTGGCATCACACTGGATGTGGCCGAAATGACAGAGGATGATTAGTTGAACAAGGAGGCTGATGAATTGGAAGATGAGGACAAGGGGAACCCTTGTGCTTCCAAGAGGGAACAGAAGGGCTGAGAACAGTAATGCAGGAAATGGGGTAGGGTAGGCACAATCAAGAGCCCTGTCAACCAAGATGGAGGGGAATGCTTGGTTGGGGAATAAAAAATACATATCAGAAGCACTGGTCTGGAACATGGAAATGTCAGAACAGATGCGGAGATGGAGAAACTGGGAGAATGAAATAAAATCCTTAAAGGAAGTGGGGTAGGAGCAAGTGTAATCAAGGTAGTTGTGGGAGCCAGTGGGCTTACGGTAGGTATTGGTTGACACCCTTTCCTGCGAAATGGAGATAGAGAAGTTGAGGAAGGAAAGGCTAGAGTCAGAGATGGGCCATGTGAAGGTCAGGGAGGGGTGGAAATTGGAAGCAAAGTTAATGAAATTTTTCAGTTTGGTGTGAGAGCAGGAAGCGGCACCAATACAATCATCAATATACAAGAGAAAGAGATGATGGAGGGGACCTGTGTAGGACTGGAACAAAGAATGTTCCACATTTTTCACAAAAAGGCATGTGTACCTAGAACCCATATGGGTTCCTATAGCAATACCTTTTATTTGGAGGAAGTGAGTGGAGTCAAAGGAGAAGTTCTTCAACGTAAGAACAAATTCTGCCAGGCAGACGAGGTTGTGGTGGATGAGGACTACATTCAAGGAAGAAGCAGAGGGTCCTCAGGCTGTCCTGGCGGGGAATGGAGCTTTGGAGGGTCTGAATGACTCTGGGTTTTGGAAGAGGAAATCAGCCAAGTTTCCTACTGCTGATCAATACTCAGGGACCCCTGTTGAAAGAGAGAGAATGTGTATGTGTAGATATGGGGAGAGGACTGACCTGGGCTTGGCTGTGTTTTTTCCATTGTTCAATAAGCCATCAACATTTATTTAATTATAGAATCATACAGCACAGAGGAGGCCATTTGGCTCATTGTGCCTGTACCAGCTTTTTGAAAGACCTATCCATTTAGGGCCACTCCACTGTTCTTTTCCCATAGCCCTGCAAATATTTCCTTGATAGCATCTAGTCCATAAGTGGATGTCAGGTGAGGACAGTTTTGTGATTGACTGTGATATCCTCTCTTGTTGAGGATAGGCATTTTGCTAAACTATTGAGTATCACTGGTGCCTGTAGGATTGTACCTGTGCTTTCAGGGTAGGAAGTCAATTGCCACATCTCTACTTGCCCCACACTGAGATTAGATGATCAATTGCAGGCCAGAGATTGAGCTGACTGACTTCTATGTCGCTTGCCCAAAGAGGAGATGCACATCACTGCTGAACCAGGAAAGCATCACAGTTGTGCTCAATCCTGTTGACATCCAAAGTCTATACCCCCTTAACAGGGGCTATTAGATAGTGATCTGGAGCGAGAATCCTGGCTATTTCCCATTGTGGCCCACTGGGACACAAGGCCCTTATCACCAACTCAGCTGCGATCACCAAATCAATATTGAATACATTTACTGACCCAGCCATTTAAGAAGTAATATTTTATCACAATTAAATGAATGACTAATTACATCATCTGAATAGTCCAGAGTTGTGTCATAAAGTGCTAGCTTGGACCAGCAGCATGTACTACAGCTATTTCTGGCAGTATTTTCCCCTGTATTGTGATGGATGTTTCCTGTCAGCTTTTCTAGTTCTGGAGGATGACCTTCTGAGCCACCAGCAGGGAGGCCAGAATTAGGAAAATGGAAACTATGATTTCCTTAAAAAGAATACAGCACTCACTTAAAGATGAAAGCTGCAAGATTCCATTCAATTGTGCTGTTTTTTTCAGCACACTTCGCCTGAAATTGGTGTGACTGGAACAAAAGGTCACGTAATTTTAAATTCAATCTGTGTTCGGGCCAATTCATGCTTCTGCAATCTTTTGCATTGTTTTTTAAAAGCATCATGCTGGAAGCCGACTTCACCCACAAAACTGGTCATGCCCTTAAGGTGAATAAATCAGCATTGGGAGTTTCCACTAACTGCTCATTTGCAGGCCTTCAAGAAGGCTTTAAAAATTAAGCTCGCTCATTTGGGTGCAAGGACACTAAAAGGTTTGTTTTCAAGATTGTTAAATGTGATTTTTGTTTTAATTTACTAAGCAAGTGACTAATGTATGCCAATATAACTCGCAAATTATATTTTTAATTACATTTTTAAAGTGAATTTCAATAATTTAAAATGAGGTTACTCGGAGGTGGTGGATTGCAACTGTATTTAAATAGGCTTATATTTTGGGATAAATCTATTTTCAGCTGTTTTAAACAGACTACACAAAGTTACCACTTTTAAATAAATGAAGGGAACAGGCATTTATTTTTTGGGAGAATAATTCCCGTTCAATGTTAGACCAATAGTTTTGAGGCAATAGCCACGACTGTCCCATTTACCCGATATACTGCTTCAAAAAAGTGGGTAGATCAGAGGAAGATCCAGCTCTCTCTTTCGCATCTTTTTGATTATGTTTATTTTTCTGTTATATTTTAGTGGCTACAATCTGTGTCTAAGTGTGAAGAAATAAATTGACACGTGGTTAAACTTCGATCCTGTATCTGTCCATGCATCTATTTTTGGTGTTAATACCATGGAATTGGAAATAACCAATATTCCATTAATATCACAGAATTCACAGAATCACAGAATTGTTACAGTATAGAAAGAGGCCATTCAGCCCATTGTATCTGCACCGGCTTTCCTAATGAGGATTTCACCTAGTTCCACTCCCCTGCCTTCTCCCCGTAACCCAGCACATTCTTCCTTTTCATATAACAGTTTAATTCCCTTTTGAGTGCTTCAATTGAACCTGCCTCCACCACATTCTCAGGCAATACATTCCAGACCTTAACCACTCGCTGAGTGAAAAAGTTTTTCCTCATGTTGCTTTTGCTTCTTTTACCAATTACTTTAAATCTGTGCCCTCTTGTTCATGAGTGGGAACAGTTTCTTCCTATCTACTCTGTCCAGACCGCTCATGATTTTGAAGCTTTAGCATCAGTGAGATAATTTAAACATGACACTGTACATACCACTGTGGGGCCCAGATCTGCGAGCTGATTTCATCACTTATTCTGAAGTCAAAGAGCCACAAAAAAAATTAAATGGCCACTGACATTGAATGTCAGAGCTGTTGTCTTATTCTGGTGACCTCGGGGAAGGTTCAGAGCCTGAATGGTCGTCAGAAATGTGTGCGAGCAATGGCTAGGCAGTTGCATTCACAATTTTTAGCAGCCATAAGTCTTGCAAATACAGTTATTCTAATGTTGCTGCAGATGTTTCAGATCCAGCTTGCAGTGCATAGAGACAGCAGGAGAACCAATTCTATTGGAAGATCTTCTGTGACTCTGTCTGCTAGTTCATACTTTAATTGTTAATTGCTATCTGAGCTGCTGCAACTTCATGTGACACTGTTATATAAAGTAAAACAAATGAACAGATTTTACAGAGCAGAAGCTGACTCTGAGCCTGGACTATTATTTTACAATATATACGATTTGCTTTTGTTGCGAATTTTCTCTTCTCCTTTCTTGCAGCTGCTTCCTTCTTACTCAGGATAGTTTCACAGATGCCAGTTACCCTCTGAAATATTATACATGTGGTCAGTTTTCTAGTACGAGCATTCACAGTTGGCAGACTATTTGACTGTGGAAACGTGAGAGTCTATACTGACCCTGTCCCGCCCAATATTAACACAGCAGCCAATTTGCAAACAGCAAAGTCTCACAAACAACAATGAAATAATGACCAGATAATTTGTTTTAGTAATGTTGGTTGAGGGATAAATATTAGTCAAAACATGGAAGAATGCCCCGCTTCTACTTTTACAGTGTGTCATGAGATAAGGGAGAAAGAGATGGTACAGACACACCTATAGCTGCTACTTACCCTCTTACAACCTGATTCCCAACAGCAATGGCTACATACCTTCTCAGCAGCTGCTGTGCTTCTTCTTTGAATTTCAGGCGCCACCATCTATGATCTGAGACCTTGAACATTATGGACCACCTCCACCTGTCAGAAAGAAGAACAATGCAAGATATAAGTAAAGGATTAAAGCACTAAAAACTGGACAAAGCATATTGTCAGAAGCCTAAGACACAGATGGCAATGATGTGAGCAACAAGCAGGAAAGGGTGCAGAATGAAAAGGTTTTTATTCATGGAACACAGGTTGCATATAGAAGAGTGATGGGACAAGGGATCACTGGCACTTTATAATCTGGAACAGCTCTTGAGCATGTTGAGAGTAAGCCCTAGGAGACTGAGATACATAATAAGAAGGTGCTTTTTAAGGAAATGGAGAAGTGTTAGTTTACCTTGGATGCCCTGGTCAGTTTGTTAAACACTTTCTGCATTGCAGTCCTAAGAGCAAAGTGCAGATCCAGGTCCAATTTAGGAAATTGGCTGCTCTCTGTTTCCATTGCTAGCACCTCTCCTTTAATCAGCAGCAAGTTTTATATCCTGCTGTTGCACCACTGCCTCGCCCCTTCCAACTGTCCCTCCCCATCAACATTCTGCTTCCACTACAGGTGGGATCTATGCTCCAGGGCTGTTTCCCCTGGATGGAGAGTCTATAACTAGGGGGTACAGTCTCAGGATAAGGGAATGGCCATTTCGGACTGAGATGAGGAGAAATTTCTTCACTCAAAGGGTTGTGAATCTTTGGAATTCTCTACCCCAGAGGGCTGTGGATGTTCAATTGTTGAGTATATTCAAGGCTGAAATTGATAGATTTTTGGACTCAGGGGAATCGTGAGATATGGAGATCAGGTGAGAAAGTTGAGTTGAGGTCAAGGAATATGGTTGGTTGGCATGTTTCCATCTATGAAAGATGATGGACATGCAGCAAACAATCCATTTAGGTGGGGCGTCTTATCTTGGTGCACCTTTGCTGATGGCTGTGAAGGCTAATCCTTGAGAGGCAGGTTCTGCCACAAGTGCCTCACGTGAAGCTGCCAAGTGACGCTGTGAATTGTTGTTTTTGACGTTGGCGCCTGTTGCCAAGCTGCTGTAGCAACCAATCATTGTGGTAGTGCACACCAGTCCACAGGATGTATTGCCATTTCCCTCTTTCAGCAGCTCATGACTCCCGGATGCGATAGTCGTCATATAGGGCCTTCATGTCACACTTGCTTCCTTGAAGTGGACCTTTGGGCACCCCACTGGTCATCTGGCCCTGGCTACCTCATCATACAGAAGGTCTTTGGGTATGAGACCATCTTCCATCCTGTGGACCTTTCGATCCACCGAAGCCACCTCTGTTTATTAGTGCCAACACACTTGGGAGCTCTGCCTTTGAGAGGACTGCCACATTTGTGATTTTGTCCTGCCAGGATATACCCATAATGAACTGCAGACAGCGAAGATGGAAATTATTGAGCTTCTTTTCTTGGAAGCTGTAAGTCGCCTATGTGCATACAGCAAGGTGCTGAGGACACAGCCTTATAAACCGTGGTCCTAAGGGTCAGCTTGGTGTTATCCCATGTGCATCTCACAAGTGGGCCAAAGGTGGTAGGTGCTTTCCCTATGCATGTATCGAGCTCTGCATCAAGGGACAGATTGTCTGCCACCATGGACCCAAGTTAGCAGAATTTGCCAACCACTTCCAGTGGGGTGTTATTTAGTGTGATCAGGGCAAGATACAACACCTTGTCCCATGGCCATAGTTTTCTTGACACTTATAGTCAAGGAGAACAAGTTACAGACATGGGAGAGACAGTCAATGAGTCTTTGTAGCTGAGTTTCTGTGTGAGCAACTAGCATAGCATCATCAATGTAAAGGAGGTCTCTGATCAGGGTGTGATCTGTTTTTGTCTTCGCTTTCAGCCTTGATAGATTGTAGGGCTTGTTCTCTGACTTAGTGTGCAAGTAGACTCCTTCCATATCTGCAGGGAAGGTGAAGGTCAGGAGCATGGAGAAGAAGATGTCAGAGTGGGGGCTAGGACACAATCCTGTTTTACTCCATTTGTCACTCCGGAACTGTCAGAAACAAAGCCATCAAACTGTACAGTGCAGTGCATGTTGCAATGGAAGGTGTGGATGAGACTGTGGAGCTTCAGTGGACAGCCAATTTTTCCCAAAATCTTATAGAGCTCTGCTCTGCTGAGGGTGTCGAACGTCTTAGTGAGAGTGACAAAAGTAAGGTAAAGGATCAAGGATCAGCTGTGATATTATTAAATGGCAGAGCTGGCTTGAGGGGCTGTAAGGCCTACTCCAGCTCCTATTTCTTATATTCCCTGTAATTATGAAAATACGTCAACCCTGTCAGCCTACAGGCCAATCAGCCGGCTTACTATACCACACTGTTCCTTTATTCATTTTCAGGTTGTGAGCATTGTTGGCAAGGCTGGCATTTATTGCCCATCCCACATTGCCCTGAGAAGGTGACAGTGGGCTTTTTTCTTGAACTGCTGCATTCCAGTTCTTGTTCTTCATTGTGGAATTTTGATACAAATAGGAATTGTTTGCTGGGCCATTTTAGAAGGCAGTTAAGAGTTGGTCACACTGGTGCGGGACTGGAGTCAAATTTAGATCAGACTGGATAAGGATGGTTGATTTCCTTCCCTCAAAGGCATTAATGAACCAGTTAGGTTTTTAATGACAATCCAGCAGCTTTATAGTCAATTTTACTGATACCAACTTTTAAAAAATTCGAATTCTCAAATTGCCATGGTGGGGTTTGAACTCAAGTTCTCTGGATTATTAGCCCAGGCCTCTAGATTCTAGTTCACCAGTATAACCATGACATCCTTCTGGCAACACAGCAGTTGTCAGAATTTCTAGGTAATATACTTCTTTTGTCCTCCAAAAATATAATTTATTCATAAAAATTTGCAAAAAATACCTAACAAAACTGTTCAAAACAGTTCAAATTTGACATTTCGGAAAGTACAGTGGTGTTCAGATTCCTTCAATACAGAACATGAAATCCCTCACACCTCTTACCATTCCATTTTATATGCAATGTATATTTGCATTACACATCAAAAACATTGTTGCTGCGTACAGCCCGAGGGTTTTACACACGTTCCAGCCCCTCGGTATATTATGGCAGGAGGAACTTACACAGTGGTCTTTCCCCATTGAGCTTTTGCGGCAGCTGCCCCAAGCTTTAGTGCATCCCTCAGCATGTAGTCCTGGACCTGGGAATGTACCAGTCTGCAAGACTCGGTCGTGGACAACTCTTTGCTGGAAGACTGGCCAGTTTTGGGCAGACCAAAGTGCGATTTTCACCGAGTTTATGGTCCTCCAGCAGCAGTTGATGTTTATCTCGGTGTGTGTCCCTGGGAACAGCCCGTAGAGCACAGAGCCCTGTGCTACAGAGCTGTTTGGGATGAACCTTGACAAAAACCACTGCATTCTTTCCACACCTGCTTTGCAAAGGCACATTCCAGAAGGAGGTCTCTTCTCCACCACAGCCACCTCGAGGGCAGCATGTGGACGTGGTGAGAATCTGGGTGTGCAGGAAGAATCTGACGGGGAGGGCCCTTCTCACCACCAGCCAAGCTACATCTTGCTGCTTGTTTGAAAGTTTTGGCAATGAGACATTCTGCCAAATAACAGTCTACTCAGGGAACCATCCGACAGGATCCACCATCTTCTTTTCCGGTAGGGCCTTGAGGACATTCCATGCAGACCACTGCCGGATGGACTTGTGATCAAAGGTGTTTTTCTGCACAAACACTTCCACGAAGGATAGCTGGTACAGCACAGTCCAACTGAATGGCGTGTTCTGTGGCAATGTGGCCACACCCATCCTTCGCAACACCGGGGATAGACAGAACCTCAGCACCTAGTGACACTGGGTTTTTGCGTACTGGGGCTCTACACACAGCTTGATGTAGCTGCACACAAATGTGGCCATCAGGATGAGGGCGACGTTGGTACATTTTTCCCCCTTTATCCAGAGGCTTGAACATTGTGTCCCTGCAGACACAGTCTATTTTCGATCTCCAGATAAAGTGGAAGATGACTCGGGTGACTGCCACGGTGCAGGAGTGGGGTATGGGCCACAACTAGTGCAGTAACAACATGAGCGCCTCGCACCTGATGACCAGGTTCTTATCTGCAATGGAGAGAAAACGTTGCTCCCACATGCACAGTTTCTGTTTTATCATGGCTACTTGATCCTTCCAGTTTTTGGCGCACGCCCCGGCCCCTCTGAACCATATCCTCAAAACATTCAGATAGTCTAACCTGACAGTGAAAGGACAAAGGATCGGTCAGCCCAGTTGCCAAAGAACATGGCCTTGCTTTTGCTGTGATTTACTTTGGCTCCTGAGGTCAGTTCGAACTGGTGACAAATGCTCATCAGCCTGGGAATGAACAGCAGAGCCGAGCAATAGACAGTGACGTCGGCCTTGTACAGGGAATCTTTGACCGGCATGCCTCTCCTGCCTGGGATTGTCACCCCTCTTATGCCTGCAGTTTGAGACTTGATGGACTCAGTAAAACGTTCGATACAGCAAACAAACAAGACTGGAGAGAGTCCATATTTGATCTGAAAACTTTCTGATTCCCACCCATTAATTGAGACTGGGCTACTGATGTTTGTGTACAGCAGTTGGATCCAATTGCGGATTCCCTCCCCAAGCCCCACTTTGGAGAGCACGTCCATAATATATGTGTGTGATATCCTGTCAAAAGCCTTCCTCTGGGTCCAAGCTGATGAGGCAGGTGTCCATCCCCCTGTCCTGCACATAAGCGATCGTAACCCTGAGCAGTGAGACTATTTGAGATCTTTCTGCCGGGTGCAGTACACGTCTGATCAGGGTGAATCACCAACTCCAGAGCAGACTTGACCCAACTGGTGAATACTTTGGACAGAGCTTTGTAGTCCACATTAAGCAGTGAGATGGGCTGCCAATTTCTGATTTCCTCCCTTGCCCCTTCTGCTTGTAAATGAGGGTGATGACGCCCTTCCTCATGGATTCTGACATGATGCTGGCCAGAAGCATACTCTCGTATACTTCCAGCAAGTCTGGGCCGATCCAGTCCCGCAGAGTCGAATACAACTCAACTGGTAAGCCTTCGCTTCCGGGAGTTTTACTCGCCTCAAAGGACCTGACAGCCTTTGTCAGCTCGTCCAGAGTGAGCGGTTTGTCCAGACTCTCCCGTGTACTGTCATCTAAAACCTCCATGATACATGAAAGGAAGGTCTGGGAGGCTGTGTTGTCCATGGGCTTCACGTCATACAGCCCAGCATTAAAGGATTTGCTGATCCTTACTGTGTCAGACTGCAATGACGTTACCAAGCTATCCTCTTCCTTCAGGCTGCTGATCGCAGAACTCTCTCTGTGTATCTTTTGGAAGAAGAAACACGAGCACGTCTCATCCTGCTCAATGGAGCAGACTCTAGACTGAAAGATGATCTTGCAGGCCTCCATGGCAAAGAGCGAGGCCTGCTGACTCTTCACTTCTTGGAGATCTTCCTTGACCTTGACCCCAGCCAGAGCAGATTCTGCATTCGGGACATTTCCCTCTGTGTCTCTCTCTTTCTGAAACACCTTTGAGGATGAAGAACCTCTTGATGTTCACCTTGATCACTTCCCACCAGTGAGCCGGAGACTCAAAGAGGGGGTTCACAGTTCTCCAACCTTTGTACTCCCTCTTGAGTTCCTCAATGTTCTCTGGGGTCAGCAGTTTTACATTCAGCCATCCTGTAATTGACAGTTGACCAGTAGGAGGCAGTCGTCAGAGAAGAACACTGGCTTGACGTCAGTGGATCCGACTGTGAATGCATAGGACACAAACAGGAAGTCAATACTGGAATGGGCAGACCCGTCCAGGTGTATCTATGCTGCGGTCCATCTGCAGTGTTGCTGAAGACATCGTGCAGCTTGGCACCTTTTACTGTTTCCATCAGGAATGTATCCAGTTTGCTGATGTCTCTGCTGGATCATCTAGCTGCATTAATGATGCAGTTGAAGTCACTGATTGACTGGTCTGGATGTCACCAGCAGCAGTGGGAGCTATTCACTGTTTTGAGTCAGGGCGTACGCATTGATTAACTGGAGCGGCGCATTAGAGTCATAGAGAGATACAGCACTGAAACAGGCCCTTTGTGCTGACCAACAACCACCCATTTACACTAATCCTACGTTAATCCCATATACCCTACCACATCCCCACCATTCTCCTACCACCTACTTACACCAGGGACAATTTACCTATCAACCTGCTAGTCTTTGGCTATGGGAGGAAACCGGAGCACCCGGTGGAAACCCACACAGTCACAGGGAGAACTTGCAAACTCTGCACAGGCAGTACCCAGAACCAAACCCGGGTCGCTGGAGCTTTGAGGCTGAGGTGCTAACCACTGCGCCACTGTGCCGCCCCTACTGCGGTACATTATGTCTGCTACGAGGAGGCGACCACTCGCCACCTCCTTAACTTCGGAGATGGTGTAATTGCCTCCCCGCAGAATACCCAGGCCATAGGAATGGGAATCATTTCCCCCTGACCAGATCGATGGCCCTTTAGACCACCATCCAAACCATTGTCTGTAAGTACTGAGGTGCTATATTCCACACTCCTGCAGAAAGAATAGGTCAGCTTTGACCTTGGCAAGGTAACCCAAGATCGAAACACATAGTGTTTTTAACGCTATGCACATCAATGGAAGCACTCTTTAAATCCATTTAAAGCTGATGTTGCTTATCACTCCAGGTGTCCTTACTAGTCCCAGACCTTGGGTATTTTCCTGCATACCCATAGCGTGCACAAGCTGTAGCACAGCCCTTTGGCTCAGAAAACTGCCCTGGTCACTTATGGGGGTTTTGCTCCACTGGGGTGACATCGGGGCGCTCTTGCAGGCAGCGAAGTTTAGACTGTCCTCTGCTGGTGGTGTCTTTCCCCTTTGTTCCTCCTCGAGGACGTTGCTGCTCCTGTTTTCCCGGAGCTGGGGTGTGCTGGGCGCTTCACTGCTCCTGGTCTCCCGCTGGTATGTGCGGGGCATCTCGCTGGGTTCAGCGCTTCAGGGTTGGGGCGCACTGAGCTCATCACTGCTTTCAGTGCTTCGGAGCTGGGGAGCTTTCTCTTCCAGCTCCTTCACTTTCTGCTGTTTCTTTTACAGGTGCCATCTTTCTGACCCGTTCTCATCCAATGAGAAGCAGCTGCTGTAGTCCGTCTCAGACGTTAGGCTGCTCTTGTCACTAGTTTGGGTAGGAATATAGGAGCAGGAGTAGGCCATTCAGCCAATGGAGCCTGCCCTGCCATTCAATATGATCATGGTTGATCATCTACTTCAATGCCTTTTGCCCATACTATCCTTATATCCCCTTATGTCATTTGTATTTAGAAATCTGTCGATCTCTGCTTTAAATATACTGAATGACTGAGCTTCCACAGCTCTCTGAGGTGCAGAATTCCAAAGATTCACAACCCTCTGAGTAAAGAAATTTCTCCTCCTCTCTGTCCTAAGTGGCTTCCCCCTTATTTTGAAATTTTGTCCCCTGGTTCTAGACTCCCCAACCAGTGGAAACATCTTAGCTGCATCTACCCTGTCTATCCTTTTAAGGATTTTGTAGGTTTCAATGAGATCACCTCTCCTTCTTTGAAACTCTAGAGAATACAGGCCCAGTTTCCCCAATCTCTCTTCATAGGACAGTCCCGCCATCCTGGGAACAAGTCTGGTGGTGGCCTGTTCCTTTTTTTGGGGCTTCTTCTTTGTGATTTTCCTTTTGCCACCCACCCAGTTGACCTCTGATGTCTCCTCCTCCATTGATTCTGTCTGTTGAGGAGGAGGCTCTGGGCACAGGGTTGGTGTTGGGTAGCTTGCTGCAGCTCCCTCCCCTTTCTTCCCCTTATTAGACCAATTTTCCTCGCTGGGGGGAGGGTTGCTGGTTTCCTTTGAATCACCAGGCACATTTACCATTCCTTCCTTCAGCCTTTCCTTGGTCCTTTCCGCCTGTGTGTAACTGAGGTAGCGTTTGTGCAGGTCTTGTAGAGGTGGCCTGCCCCACCACACAGGTTGCAGCACTTACTCTGCTTACCGTTCTTTGTCTGATGGCCTTCCTGCTTGCAGTTCTTGCAGATGACTGTGCTGCAGTTGGCCGCCACATGACAAGATTTACCACAGGTCCGACAAACTCTGAGCTGCCCTGCGTTGAACAAGAAGCCTCGCCTTCCCCCGATAACGAAGCTGGAGGCAGGATGGATAATGGCTCCGTTGGCATCCGCCTTCAAAGTCACCTTGAACTGCCGCTTGCTGGTCCAAATCCCAAGTGGGTCTTTGACCTCGGTGCTGTTCCTGGCCACCTCAACGTACCTGGCGAGGAAAGCGAGCACATCCATGAGAGGAACATGGAGGTTGTAGAGGTGGATTGTCACCACCTGGTTTCATTGCGACAGCAGCATGAAGAGCGGCTCTGCCATGGGGATCGACAGCAGCGCCTGGTTTCCTCTCTCCTTGAACACCTGCAGCAACTTGATGCATCCTGCCATGTTCTTGAACGTCAGATCAAAATAGACACTGCTGGGGAAGTCCTGCAGGCAGAAGATGTCTGCAGCTTGGAATCCACAGCATTCAAACAGGATTTTCTTAATGAAGAGGGCACGGTTGATGGGTGCACCTCTTTCGCTATCTTTTACCGCCACCCTAACGGTGTTACGCACCCCCTGGCCTGGAGCTCTGGTGTTGGTTGCAGCCATTTTTTGCTTAAAGGTTTCCTGGGACAGGCACTAAGACCTCAACCAATAGGAAAACAACAACCGCAGTAGATCTCCAATCCCAAAGGGTAAAATGCCCTATAAAGCCACTGAAACCCCAAAAAACACACACCAAGACATCACCTGCAGGATCAAGGGCTGCTGATCATGGTCTCTCCCCTGCCAGATAAGTAGATAATACACTTTCTAGATGGATGGCGATCAAGAGCAGGGATCTGAGATGATTTTTCCTCTCTTTTCCCCTGGATAAAGAGTCCAATTGCAGCTACCTCCTCAATGTCATCCTGGTTGTGATCAATTAACTTAGCATAGACTGGGTTTGAGACTGGAACCAACGCACCCCAGCAACCACCTCCCCCCCCAACCCTGCCACCGCCCCCCAACCCCCCCACCCAACCCCCCCTGCTCAGTATGTACCACATAGAGCAGCAAAGAAAAGAACAAAGGAAAGAAAGCTTTTGAATTCATAAGAACTAGACTGTGCTGTGGATAGACTGGTTTCCCATATTGGATTTCACATATCTACTGTAATGTATTTGCATAATATGCTAATGATGTGATGGCAACATGACTTCATGACGTAAGTAAACACTTCCTTCAACTGGCCATGATTGGCATCTATCTTGGGCTGAATTTTGTTTTACCCTTGGCAACGGGCATGGAGGCAGGGAGATGGTGAAACAAAATGGCAGGAGGCAACGTTCCCAACGTTGCCCGGGCCCCCTGACATTTGTCTGGGGCAGGCAAGGCCAAGCACGGCCTTCCCGCCCAAGGCCAATTAATGGCCACTTAAGGGCCTCTTCCCACCTCCACCTCAATTTTGTAGAAGACAGAGGGGCCCACCCTGGGAGGACACCGCCAGGTAAAGCCCGGTGGCCTCCTAGCAGAGTTGGAGGGCATCCTTTCTTTGGACTCAATCCAGGACTCCTGGAGGGCCCCCCCAGCGGCAATCGCAGATCCCCTGGAAAGAACACCTGCACACCCCCAATCCCATAGCTGGGGCCTGCCTGAATGCCCCTAATGACCACAAACTAAAGGCCTGCTACCTGGCCTGAACCCAACGGGACCCGACGACATGTGTTGGGTTCGGGTCAGCTCAGGTCACACTTCCGGGTTAGGCATTTGGGCTTGGGTCGGGTCAGGTCAGGCTGGGTCAGACAAGCTCTATCACCACCTCAGGTAAGTGACACTAATGTTAATTTACTTTTTGGACTTTAAAGGTGGTTTTGCTAAGCTTTGCACTAGAGTGCTGACTTGGATTGCAGTAGAGTGCTACAGTGGAAGTTTGGTAAGTGAGGATAATTAAGGGTTAACTTTATCTTAAATCTAATGTCTTTTATTTCGCAGATCAACTTAACAGTTGCTGTTAGGGTTAGGGAAGGTGAGTTTTAGACCAGATTGAAACAGGGTTCACTCAGGCTCTGCTAGCAGCTGCACCTTGTTAATTGGAAAATTGGTTTAAACCAGTTTTCAGGGGCTCGAGTGAGTCAGTATAAAAGTGAGCCATCTTACTGTGCTGATTTGGGTTGCAATAGAGTACTACAGTAGAAGTTTAGTCAGTCAGTCAGTCAGTCAGTCAGTCAGTCAGTCAGTCAGTCAGTCAGTCAGTCAGTCAGTCAGTCAGTCAGTCAGTCAGTCAGTCAGTCAGTCAGTCAGTCAGTCAGTCCCCAGAGCTTCCAAAGAGCACAGCTGACTGGGAGAAGACTCGGAGGGCAGAGTACCAGACCAGTAAGTATAAAAAATGTACCTCTGGTTAAAAAAAACGGAATGTGACTTCACAGGAAAGCTGTGACCTGATTGGCTGGTAGGGATTTTTTTTTACTGAATTTGAAAATAAAACATTGATAAAAATTGATTAAAACCCTAATTAACTAATTAGTAAGTAGAGTAACTAAACCAGAGGGAGGAGATTACTGTACTTAGTTAGCATTTAATATTTCTAGTAGGAATCTAGCACTAGGGACCATATAGTTATAACAATTTAGTAAGGATTTAATAAGTATTTATTTATCTTAAATTAATTAGTGCTAGAAATATCAGTTAGAGGGGTGAAGTGCTTCACCTGTGAGATGTGGGAGGTCCGTGATGCTTCCAGCGTTCCGGACGACTACATCTGCAGGAAGTGTACCCAGTTGCAGCTCCTCACAGACTGCATGGATAGGTTGGAGTGGCAACTGGATGCACTTAGGAGCATGCAGGTGGCAGAGAGCATCATAGACAGAAGTTTTAGAGAAGTGGTTACACCCAAGGTGCAGGCAGATAGATGGGTGACCGCTAGAAGGGGCAGGCAGTCAGTGCAGGAATCCCCTGTGGCTATAACCCTCTCTAACAAGTATACCATTTTGGATACTGTTGGGGGGGATGGCCTATCAGGGGAAAACAGCAGCAGCCAGAGCAGTGGCACCATGGCTGGCACTGTTGTTCAGCAGGGAGGGACAAAGTGCAGAAGAGCAATAGTTATAGGGGACTCTATAGTCAGGGGCACAGATAGGTGCTTCTGTGGATGTGAAAGAGACTACAGGATGGTATGTTGCCTCCCTGGTGCCAGGGTCAAGGATGTCTCTGAATGGACAAGGGACATTCTGAAGGGGGAGGGTGAACAGCCAGAGGTTGTGGTACACATCGGTACCAATGACATAGGCAGGCAGAGTGACGAGGTCCTGCAGAGGGAATTTAGGGAGTTAGCTAGAAAGTTAAAAGACAGGACCTCTAGGGTTGTAATCTTGGGATTACTCCCTGTGCCACGTGCCAGTGAGGCGAGAAATAGGAAGATAGTGCAGCTAAACACGTGGCTAAACAGCTGGTGGACCATTGGGCTCTCTTCAGGGACAGATGGGACCTGTACAAGAAGGACAGGTTGCATCTAAACTGGAGGGGCACAAATATCCTGGCTGCGAGGTTTGCTAGCGTCACTCGGGAGGGTTTAAACTAGTGTGGCAGGGGGGTGGGAACCAGAGCAGTAGGGCAGCAAGTGAAATAAATGAGGGGAACTAGTAAATAAGGCCAGTAAGACTAAGACTAAGAGGAAGAGCAGGCAGGGAGATGTTGCAGAGCACAGCAGGACTGGTGGTCTGAAGTGCATTTGTTTCAATGCGAGAAGTATAACAGGTAAGGTAGATGAACTTAGAGCTTGGATTAGTACTTGGAACTATGATGTTGCTATTAGAGATTTGGTTGAGGGAAGGACAGGATTGGCAGCTAAATGTTACAGGATTTAGAAGCTTCAGGCGGGATAGAGGGGGATGTAAAAGGGGTGGGGGAGTTGCATTACTTGTTAAGGAGAATATCACAGCTGTACTGCGGGAGGACACCTCAGAGGGGTCGTGCAGCGAGGCAATATGGGTGGAGCTCAGGAATAGGAAAGGTGCAGTCACGATGTTGGGGGTTTTACAGACCTCCCAACAGCCAGCGGGAGGTAGAGGAGCAGATATGTAGACAGATTTTGGAAAGATGTAAAGGTAACAGGGTTGTGGTGGTGAGTGATTTTAACTTCCCCTATATTGACTGGGACTCACTTAGTGCTAGGAGCTTGGATGGGGTAGAATTGGTAAGGAGCATCCAGGAGGGCTTCTTGAAACATTATGTAGATAGTCAAACTAGGGATGGGGCCGTACTGGACCTGGTATTGGGGAATGAGCCCGGCCAGGTGGTCGAAGTTTCAGTAGGGGAGCATTTCGGGAACAGTGACCATAATTCCATAAGTTTTAAGGTATTTGTGGATAAGGATAAGAGTAGTCCTCAGGTGAAGGTGCTAAATTGGGGGAAGGCTAATTATAACAATATTAGACAGGAACTGAAGAATTTAGATTGGGGACGGCTGTTTGAGGGTAAATCAACACCTGACATGTGGGACTCTTTCAAATGTCAGTTGATTCGAATCCAGGACCAGCATGTTCCTGTGAGGAAGAAGGATAAGTTTGGCAAGTTTCGGGAACCTTGGATAACGCGGGATATTGTGAGCCTAGTCAAAAAGACAAAGGAAGCATTCGTAAGGGCTGGAAGGCTAGGAACAGACAAATCCCTTGAGGAATATAAAGACAGTAGAAAGGAACTTAAGCAAGGAGTCAGGAGGGCTAAAAGGGGTCATGAAAAGTCATTGGCAAACAGGATTAAGGATAATCCCAAGGCTTTTTATACATATATAAAAAGCATTGCAGTTCAAGATGGCTCCTGGGCTGGAAGCTCCCTAGGAAGCTCCCTTGCTGTTCAACTCTATCCATGGCCATCTGCTCCCATCCCTAACGTTTTCTCCCCCAATCTGCCCTCTTAAACTGTTTAAATTCCCCTGGCTCTTTAAATCAGTTCATTTTAGCCCTATCTAAAAGTTAACAGTTAGTTTAGTGTATGTTACCTGGGCCCACTGCCCTCCCCCAGCCACACCTGCTCTTTGTTTTCTCAATGAAATTGATCCGGATGAAACTGACGAGAACAGCTGCCGATACTTCAATCTCCGATCCTGCTGTCTTCACAGTCCAGAGTGTCTGCAGCCACGGCATGCGGTAAGTCCATTGAGGTGAAGAAGGAGCTGCGGGACCCGAGAGAAGTCCTGTGAAAAGGTGCCCCGAACACCCAAAACATCCACGAACGGCCCCCCCGGCCGCAACTTCAAAGCGCCCGCGGGAGATGGCTCGGAGAGCATCTGCAGCGCACTGTCGGCAATGCTGCATGCCTTTATTTAAACCACTGCAGAAAAAAAACCCTTAGCAAATGTAATCACCTCTAAGTCTGCCAAATGATGCTTCACCTCCCGAAGGACGTGGATGAGCTTTCCGGACGTCGATGGTGGGCACTGAGGAAATGGCTTATTACCTGCACCAGATTCCACCCCCCCCCCTCCCACCCCCGTCCCCTTCCCTGCTCCACCCTCTCAGCTCACCCCCTCACAACCCCGTCCCAGCCCGCCCCCCCCTCGCACCATCTTCACCCCGCACCCCCTTCCCCTGCACCCCCCCCCCCCCCCACCCCCACCCTCTACCCCTCCCCCTTGCATCCCCTCCTCCCACCGGCACCATCCTACACCTGTGTAGGGGCCCCAACAACCCCACTGCCTTGTGGGCGTCTCGGGAGAGACCAAGGCTAAGGGAGTAAACCCTAACAGAAAATCCGGAGCGGAACCCCGTAGGCGGTCATGTGTCACCTTTGGCATGTTTCCGGCAGTTCCTGCAGCCATACTGGTGCCAAACGTCGTGTCCTGCACTCCTTTGGACCCCACCAGAAAGGCCGAGAGGGGGGTTTTGACGACTGGGCAACTCTCAACCTCCATAAATTTGCCCAGGCATGCGCCATGGAGAGGTCACTCCATAGTTGCCTCACAGCGACTAAAACACCACTGACCACCTCCAGGCGCGTATCCATTGTCTCTCGAGATAAGGAGGCCCAAAAGAAAGATAAAAAGCAAGAGGGTAACCAGGGGAAGGGTTGGCCCGCTCAAGGACAGAGAAGGGAATCTATGTGTACAGCCAGAGGAAATGGGCGAGGTACTAAATGAGTACTTTGCATCAGTATTCACCAAAGAGAAGGACTTGGTGGATGATGAGCCTAGGGAAGGGAGTGTAGATAGTCTCAGTCATCTCATTATCAAAAAGGAGGAGGTGTTGGGTGTCTTGCAAAGCATTAAGGTAGATATGTCCCCAGGGCCTGATGGGATCTACCCCAGAATACTGAGGGAGGCAAGGGAAGAAATTGCTGGGGCCTTGACAGAATTCTTTGCATCCTCATTGGCTACAGGTGAGGTCCCAGAGGACTGTAGAATAGCCAATGTTCCTTTGTTTAAGAAGGCTTGCAAGGATAATCCAGGAAATTATAGGCCGGTGAGCTTTACGTCAGTGGTAGGGAAATTATTAGAGAGGATTCTTCGGGACAGGATTTGCTCCCATTTGGAAACAAACAAATTTATTAGCGAGAGGCAGCATAGTTTTGTGAAGGGGAGGTCGTGTCTCTCTAATTTGATTGAGTTTTTTGAGGAAGTGACAAAGATGATTGATTAAGGAAGGGCAGTGGATGTTATCTATATGGACTTCAGTAAAGTCTTTGACAAGGTCCCTCATGGCAGACTGGTACAAAAGGTGAAGTCACACGGGATCAGAGGTGAGCTGGCAAGATGGATACAGAACTGGCTCGGTCATAGAAGACAGAGGGTAGCAGTGGAAGGGTGCTTTTCTGAATGGAGGTCTGTGACTAGTGGTGTTCCGCAGGGATCAGTGCTGGGACCTTTGCTCTTTGTAGTATATATAAATGATTTGGAGGAAAATGTAGCTGGTCTGATTAGTAAGTTTGCGGACGACACAAAGGTTGGTGGAGTTGCGAATAGTGATGAAGATTGTCAGAGGATACAGCAGGATATAGATCTGTTGGAGACTTGGGCGGAGAAATAGCAGATGGAGTTTAATCCCGACAAATGTGCAAAGTTTAGAGGGGATGTGCGAGGCAAGTTCTTTACATAGAGGGTGGTGAGTGCCTGGAACTTGCTGCCGGGGGAGATGGTGGAAGCGGGTGTGATGATGACGTTTAAGAGGCATCTTGACAAATACATGAATAGGATGGGAATAGAGGGATACGGTCCCCGGAAGTGCAGAAGGTTTTAGTTCAGGCAGGCATCAAGATCGGCGCAGGCTTGGTGGGCCGAATGGCCTGTTCCTGTGCTGTACTGTTCTTTGTTCTTTGTTTGTGCAGGTAAGGAACAAAGTGAAAAACGGAAGGTAGGTTAATTGATGGTCGGGTCGGCACGGCATAAAATTGAAGTACTCGGGCCGGGTCTGGTCTCACTTGCAGACCCGAGCAGGCCTTTACCCCAAACCCACTCGCCTCTTCCAAGATCTTCTCTCTCCTTGAAAGCAGGGCCTTCTGCAGTACTATGGTGGTCACTGCTCCTGGTAATGTAAAGTTGCTGGCTTTCCGACTGGGAAAATCCCAAAGCGTTTTATAAGTATATTAAAGGCAAGAGGATAAGCAGGGAAAGAGTAGGGCTCATTAAGGACCAAAGTGGCAATCTGTGAGTGGAGCCGGAGAACGTAGGTGAGGTTTTAAATGATTACTTTTCATCTGTGTTCACTATGGAGAAGGACGATGTAGGTGTAGAGATCAGGGAGGAGGATTGTGATGTACTTGAACCAATTAGCATTGAAAGGGAGGAAGTATTAGCTATTTTAGCGGGCTTAAAAGTGGATAAATCCCCAGGCCCAGATGAGATGTATCCCAGGCTGTTGTGAGGCAAGGGACGAGATAGCAGGAACTCTGACACAAATTTTCAAATCCTCTCTCGCCACAGGAGAAGTGCCAGAGGACTGGAGGACAGCGAATGTGGTACCATTATTCAAGAAGAGGAGCAAGGATAAATCAGGTAATTACAGGCTGGTGAGTCTAGCATCAGTGGTAGGGAAACTATTGGAAAAAATTCTGAGGGACGGGATTAATCTCCACTTGGAGAGGCAAGGATTAATCAGGGATAGTCAGCATGGCTTTGTCAGGGGGAAATCATGTCTAACAAACTTGATTGAATTTTTCGAGGAGGTGACTAGATGTGTAGATGAGGGTAAAGTCGTTTATGTAGTCTACATGGACTTCAGTAAGGCTTTTGATCAGGTCCCGCATGGGAGATTGGTTAAGAAGGTAAGAGCCAATGGGATCCAGGGCAATTTGGCAAATTGGATCAAAAATTGGCTTAGTGGAAGGAGACAGTGGGTGATGCTCGAGGGTAGTTTTTGTGATTGGAAGCCTGTGACCAGTGGTGTACCACAGGGATCGGTGCTGGGACCCTTGCTGTTTGTCGTGTACATTAATGACTTAAACGTGAATATAGGAGGTATAATCAGTAAGTTCGCAGATGACATGAAAATTGGTGGTGTTGTAGATAGTGAGGAGGAAAGCCTTAGATTACAGGATCATATAGATGGGCTGGTAAGATGGGCAGAGCAGTGGCAAATGGAATTTAATCCTGAGAAGTGTGAGGTGATGCATTTTGGGAGGACTAACAAGGCAAGGGAATATACAATGGGTGGTAGGACCCTAGAAAGTACAGAGGGTCAGAGGGACCTTGGTGTTCTTGTCCATAGATCACTAAAGGCAGCAGCACAGGTAGATAAGGTGGTTAGGAAGGCATATGGGATACATGTCTTTATTAGCTGAGGCATAGAATATAAGAGCAGGGAAGTTATGATGGAACTGTACAAAACGCTAGTTTGGCCACAGCTGGAGTACTGTGAACAGTTCTGGTTGCCACACTATAGGAAGGATATGATTGCAGTGGAGAGGGTGCAGAGGAGATTCACCAGGATGTTGCCTGGGCTGGAGCATTTCAGCTATGAAGAGAGACTGGATAGGCCAGGGTTGTTTTCCTTAGAGCAGAGAAGGCTGAGGGGGGACCTGATTGAGGTATACAAAATTATGAGAGACATTGATAGGATAGATATGAAGAAGCTTTTTCCCTTAGTGGAGGGGTCAATAACCAGGGGGCATCGATTTAAGGTAAGGGGCAGGAGGTTTAGAGGGGATTTGAGGAAATTTTTTTTCACCCAAAGTGTGGTTGGAATCTGGAACACACTGCCTGAAGGGGTGGTATCGGCAGGAACCCTCAACATTTAAGAAGTATTTAGATGAGCACTTGAAATGCCATGGCATACATGGCTATGGGCCAAGTGCTGGAAAATGGGATTAGAATAGATATGGCTTGATGGCTGGCACAGACACGATGGGCAGAAGGGCCTGTTTCTGTGCTGTATAACTCTATGACTCTCTGAAGGTGGGAGCTTGCCCTTAAAGGGCCGGTGGGTAATTAATTAGCTGCCCACCGTGAGATGGCTTCAGGATCTGACAGAGGGCCGAGGTGGGGTCTCCCTACAAATACTGGCCTACTGCTGGGACTCCTGTCGCCAGAGTAAAATGCAGACCCTTGTCTGCCTAAATATATCACAAAAAATGGCGATGAGGATGAGATAAAAGTCTGTTCATATAGGCAGCAAACAGCAGCAGGGACTGCAGTGAATAAAATTAGGCAGCTTCGAATGGTCCATTTGCTCGGAGGGCAGAGATTTTGGCTGGTCAGTGCAAAGCCTGAGCCTTGAGCTGTTTCCTCGGTTGGCTGAGATGCCGTAGAATCCTCGTGTGCATCGGTTTCAAAGACATCATTTCGGTAAGAAATATTTTCAACCACCGACTAGACTGGTTTTAGATAAGACTGTTACAGACAGCCACAGTAAAGCATTTACTGGATTACTGTGAATTTATGAACAGGACAATATGGCTGCACCCAGAGGATACATTGGAAGACTAGGAACATATCAGAGGGCTCAAGAACCATTCAGTTCATATATTGAAAGAATTGACTTTTTTTCCATGCTAATAACATTTTTGGATTCGAAGATGATAGTGAAGAGGTCAAGACTTAGAATAAGGCAATTCTTCAGTGCAAGAAAGCAGTTTTGCTAACGGAAATTGGCCCTGAAGTGTATGGCATGCTAACAAATCTTCGTGCTCCCAACAAGGCAAAGCATGTGCCATTCAAAACAATGATCACCAAGTTGGAGGAACACTTTAACCTTAAGCCACTAGAAATAGTGAGAAGCTAAAAATTTGGAAACAGAAATCAGAAACGTAGTGAAGCAGTTGGTGAATACATTGTGGCACTGAAGAATTCATCATTATGTTTCAAATTTGGTACATTCTTAGACCAGGCATTACAAGTCAGATTTGTGTGTGGATTGGTGAAAGAAAGAGTCAAATCAAAGTTACTAAACAAACAGAATCTTACTTTTGAGCTAGCATGTAAAATTGCTCTTTCTAGCGAGATGGCATCAAAGAATGCTGTGGAATTTCATCCTTTGCCAGTGACCAGTACAGTTTCTGTCCACAGCCAGAAGACATATGCCATGCCTAAAGTGGAAAGACTTTGTCAGAAGAGTGCTGGTGATAGCAGTTTAGTGTCTTGTTATCACTAAGAGCAACCAGACGACACAAGCATGTCAGTACAAAAATGCCTAATGTTTAAATTGTCAATAGAAAGGTCGTATTGCAACTGCTTGCTGAGCGAAGGACTAAGCAGGAAAGGGAATTCATTCCAGTGATAATGGAAAACAATGACGTAACAAGGGTGGAGTTCACAATCTTGAAATGAATCCAGCGTGCCTAAGTGAAGAGAGGTTAGGGCTGTATGGCATTTATGCCACTAGAAAGCACTCAAATGACAGACTTTTGTGTAAAGGTTTTGATAAATCAACAGTATTTCAACATGCCATCGAGGTAGCTGCAGATGCTCCATTATGAGTAGAGAAACATTTACGAGAGAAAATTCAATGAAGTACCGCTAACTGGTGAGGTGAGAGTGACTGCCCTTGACATCAAGGCAGCATTTGACCGTGTATGGCATCAAGGAGCCCTAGCAAAACTGAAGTCAATGGGAATCAGGGGGAAAACTTTCCGCTGGTTGGAGTCATACCTAGCAATAAAGGAAGATGGTTGTGGCTGTTGGAGGTCAATCATCTCAGCTCCAGGACATGCAGGAGTTCCTCAGGGTAGTGTCCTTGGCCCAACCATCTTCAGCTGCTTCATCAATGACCTTCCTTCAATCATAAGGTGGGGATGTTCACTGATCATTCGCAACTCCTCAGATGCTGAAGCAGTCCGTGTAGAAATGCAGCAAGACTTGGACAATATCCAGGCTTGAGCTGATAAGTGGCAAGTAACATTCACGCCACACAGATGCCAGGCAATGACCATCTCCAACAAGAGAGAATCTAACCATCTCCCCTTGACATTCAATGGCATTACCATAGCTGAATCCCCCACTATCAACATCCCAGGGGCTACCATTGACCAGAAACTGAACTGGAGCAGCCATATAAATACCGTGGCTACAAGAGCAGGTCAGAGGCTAGGAATCCTGCAGAGAGTAACTCCCCTCCTGACTCCCCAAAACCTGTCCACCATCTACAAGGCACAAGTCAGGAGTGTGATGGAATACTCTCCACTTGCCTGGATGGGTGCAGCTCCAACAACACTCAAGAAGCTCAACACCATCCAGGACAAAGCAGCCTGCTTGATTGGCACACCATCCACAAATATTCACTCCCTCCACCATCGATGCACAGTGGCAGCAGTGTGTACCATCTACAAGATGCACTGCAGCAATGCACCAAGGCTCCTTCGACAACACCTTCCAAACCCGCGACCTCTACCAACTAGAAGAACAAGGACAGCAAATGCATGGGAACACCACCACCTGCAAGTTCCCCTCCAAATCACACACCATCCTGACTTGGAACTACATCGCTGTTCCTTCACTGTCACTGGGTCAAAATCCTGGAACTCCCTTCCTAACAGCATAGTGGGTGTACCACCCTACATGGACTGCAGCGGTTCAAGAAGGCAGCTCACCACCACCTTAAGGGCAACTAGAGATGGTAAATAAATGCTGGCCTGGCCAGCGAGGCCCACATCCCATGAATAAAAAAAAAACTGAGAGCACAGTTCAGATGAAAACCTGCTCTGGTGAGGCGTTAGAAACATGCGGACAAATGGAGTACAATGTCCAATAAAAGGGCAAGTCCCTCAAGCTACCCATTGTTGCAGTGAGGTATGTCAACAAACCAACATTAATGAGCAAAGACTGGCTTCGTAAGCTGAGGTTAGACTGGAAGCATGTTTTCCAAGTTGAGATGCCCAAGAAGCTTGATCAGCTATTGCATAGTTACAGGAACATTTTCAAGGATAGCTATGAAAGTATAATCAGTGTGAAAATGCACATCTGAATTAGGCCAGATGCAAAACCAGTATATTGCAAGGCTAGGTCGGTTCTTCATGCTCTCAAAACCCAGGTTGAAGAGGAACTTAAGAAGCTAGAGAGGAATGGTGTGCTGGTAAAAATGGATCAGTGATTGGACAACCCCAACTGTATTAGTACCCAAGTCAGACAAAAGCTTGAGACAATGCGGGGACTACAAAATTACAATCATGCAGTGGATCATGAGCAGTTTCCACTACCAACCTCTCAAGATTTGTATGTGGGGTTAGCGGGATCCAAGTTATTCACAAAGTTAGATTTGTCCTAAGCTTATGCACAGCTCAACGTGGATTGAGAGTCAGCAGTATCTCACAATAAACACACACATGGTGTTATACTTTTCCATGAAGCTACCCTATGGTGTGAAGTCTTTTCCAGAAATCTTCCAAGTTAAATGGATAAGGTTTTACAAGGAGTGCCGCATTGCTTGTGTAATCAGGATGATGTGTTGAAGATGAACAAGTGTGTGTTGAACGCGACTGCAATAGAGGAAAAGAATCTTCAAGTGTTGGACAAAGTGCTAAGAAGGCTCAATGATCACAATGTGAAGTTGAAAAAGAACCTTCGTGAAATCTGAGGTAGTATACCTTGGCTTGATAATCAATGAAAAAGGACTGCAGCCAGTGAAAGAAAAGATAGAGGCTATCGTTTATGCCCCAAAGCCAAAAGATGGGTCTGAGCTTAGATCTTTTTTCTGCATGGTTCAATACTACTCACGATTTCTGCTCGAGCTTGCAACGATGTTAGCTCCACTACATGTTGAAGAAAGATGTGAAGTCGGAATGGTCTAAAGCGCAAGATGCTTCTGATGTATATAAGAGAAGTTTGACCAGTGATGTACTACTCATTCATTACAACTCAAATTAGGGCCTGAAGCTAGCATGCAACACTTCAAGCTATGGAGTTGGAGCAGTGATCAGTCATGTCATGGATGATGATCAAGAGAAGCCTGTAGGATTTGCATCGCGTATCCAACCTTCACAAACCACTGACCACCTTCAGGCGCTTACTCATTGTCTTTCGAGACAAGGAGGCAGAAGAAGAAGAAGATCCTGATTAAGAATCATCTTTGGAATTAAAAAGTTTCACCAGTTTTTGTTTGGTAGAAACTTAACACTTTTAACAGATCATAAACCCCCTAGTAGCTACTCTGGAACTAAAGTCTGCAATCCAGACAATAACAGCGTCAAGGATGCAGTGGTGGGCTGTACTTCTCTCTCAGTACGTATACAACATCAAATATTGCAGTTTGAAGGAGAATGCTGTCACTGACCCATTGTGTTTGTCGCATGAGGACTCAGATGTAGGCGGTGAAGGTTCAATCTTCACAATAGGAGTAGTAGATGATGGCTTTCCAATCACCACAGAAATTGCAGCAGAAACTCTCAAATTCTCAGTGTCGGAAAGTTGATGAGCAGACATTGAATGGATGGACAGAATTTGACAAGTGTACAGATGAGGAACTGAAAACATTTCACAATCGTCACAATGAGGTGTCACATGAACAGGGCTGCTATAAGTGGGGTGATAGAGTGGTATTACCGAGTTCTCCGATTTTGGCAGAACTTCAAACTGAACATACAGGAATTGTCAGTATGAAATCCATAGCTAGAGTTTTGTTTATTGGCCTAGAAGTATTGGTTAGTAAATGTACTGTCTGCCAAAACTGTAGAAGTAAGCTGCCTAAAACTCTTACAATCATGGTCATGGTTGACCTGACCATTTCAATGAGTTTATGTAGAATTTGGTGAGAAAGGGACAAGATCTTCCTAAATTCTGAACCTTCACCAAGCAGTCGAAAACCTGACTACATCAAAACCTGTAAGGAGATCAGAAAAACTTTGTAAACCAGTTATTAAACTTGATTTGTAAATGTAGTTAATAGCAGAGAAAATACTTTTCTTTGAAAGAGGAAGCAGTGTAATGTATTTGTATAATATGCGAATGATGTGATGTAATGATGTATGACATCATGACACAACAAAACACTTCCTTGAAATGGCCATGCTTGGTGTCCATCTTGTCTATTAGTGCCAACCAAATATATCACACCTATTAACCTGTTATGAAGAACACAAAGCCAAGCAAAGCAGAGCTGCCGGTCGGCGGGGGAGAGGTTTGGGGGTGGTGGGGGGTGGGGGGTGGGGGGGGGGGGGGGTCACTTAGCCCAGTGGCTGAGAAAAGCTAAAGCTTGGATCTTAACAGTAAGTGTTTCATTGTGCTGCTAGACTGTGTAAAATAAGCCAATGGAATCCACATTATGAAAGGATTAGAGACGCCCATATACACCTTAATTGCCTCATCACTAAATCATGAGACGCTGAGCACAGACCAGGGATTGGCACCTTAATCCAGAAATCAGCACAAACCAGGGATCAGTGACTTTATCAATTGAACCCACAGATGGAGACTGACTTAAAAAAAAAAAAGACACCTTGCTTTGTGGAGTGCTTTAATGTTTGATGAGATTGTTGATCCAATGAAGTTCTACACCTGTAGGTTGACAGTTTGCTCGTTATATATTGTAGCTTTCTGTTTTACAATTAAATGGTACCGAGTGTACTGTGTGTAACAATTGTTGGTCCATATGATACAAAGCACTGGGAGTAAGGAGGAGGATTTCCTGTTTACACCCTGTCGCTTCTAATCTCTGCCATGTCTATGCATCCTGTGCCCATTTACATGAGTAGTTTGACTGCACTCTGGACCCAAGCTCAAATCCTACACATAGATTTCATTTTCTAAGCCCACCTTGGGTTCTTCCCAATTGCCCAGTCATTCTACCTTTCACTTCTCTCTTGGGTACTTTATTCCCCAAACTATCACTACAGAATTCACTGCCCTCCCTATCCTCCCTATACCTCCCCCTCTATATAAATTCTTATTCATATATTGACAGACATTTCTACAACATTGCCTCTCTTTATCCCGTGGTCTCGATCACTAAAAACCCCATCTTTGACCATGTCCTCGTATCCTTCACCACCCAGAGCTTCTAACTTCTACTAGCACCACCTCATGCTGTGGTTGCCCTCGTAAAAATAACTTTCTTAAGTACACTTTCAGACTTCCACTGCCTAGCCTTTGGCCTTCCATTCACAATACTTTTGCAGCTGTTGATTTGCTCAGTCACTGCCTCTCACCTTTGATACCCTTGTCCCCATCAGCACCTTAATTGTGTTCCATTCCAGTCATTCTCCCTGCTATAACTTCCATCTTCACTTCATCAAGTCCAAGGTGCACAAACTTCTTAAGCGTGTTTACTGCACACGTGGTTATGAGGTCAGGTCCCATACGCATGCTGACCACATCAAGTTCTGTCTCTCCGCCACCTCTCGCGACCTCTCCATTGATTCTGTTTCAGCAGACTGCTAGTCCAGTCTTGGAGAAGCCACAATTTCCTACAGCTAAACACTGCCAAGCCTGAAGCCATTGTCTTTAGCCCCCAATACAAACTTATTACCTTTGCCACTATTCTATCCCCCTCCACAGCCACTTTCTCAGGCTGAACCTTACTGTTCACAAACTTGGAATCCTATTCAGCCCTAAGTTGAGCTGCTGACCCCATTCCTCTCCATCACAAAGACCACCTACTTTAGCTAAGCTAAAATACTTGCAACATCCTATCCTGTACAAAATCCTGCTCATCTATAACCCCTATTCTCACTGACCTGTATTAGCTCTTGGTCTCCTCAACACTTCAAATGTAAAATTCTTGTCCTTATTTAAATGTCTTCATGACCCTTCCCCCACCTATATCAGTAAGCTCAGCAACAACCTCCAACTCCTCCACCAAAATACTCTGTTCCTGGGATTCTGACCTGTTGTGCATGCCTCCAGGCCCACCATTTCTGCAGCCGGGAAATTCCTTCCTAAAACCCTTCACTTCTGCACCTCCCTACAGCTTCTTCAACCAATCTTTTGGTCACCATACCTAATACTTCATTCTTTGACTCGACATTTATTTTTCCCTTACTCTTCTGTGAAGCACCGTGGCACTTTTTTAATGTTAAGTGTTATATAAATGGAAGTTGTTGCTGTTTTTGCATAGCCCCTCTTTCACACTCACAGGACATCCACAGTCAATGAAATAGTATTGAAGTGTTGTCACTGTTGTAATGGGAGGAAGCATGACAGCCAATCTGCTGGCAGCTAGGCCCTACAAACGGCAATGAAATAAATCACCATATAATGTTTTTTGGTGATGTTGGTTGAAGGATAAAAATTGGCAAAGATATTGGGAGAAAATACAAACATTAGGAACATAAGTAGGCCATTCATCCCCTTGAGCCTGTTCTGCTATTCAATTAGGTTATGGCTGATCTGTACCTCAACTCCATTTCCTTAGCTTTGCTCCATATCCCTTGATACCTTTACGAAACAAAAATCTATCGTTCTTAATTCTGTAAGCTCCAATTGTCGCAACATCCATAGGCTTTTGGGGAAGAGAGTTTGAAATTTTTACCAATCTATGGGCAGAATTTAATGCGACCATTTAAGGCGGGAATGGTGACATGGGGGGACAGGGAATTGCATCGGAACCATCCACCCGGAAATCCAGCATTGAGTTCAGTTCCAGATTTGGTCAGCAATGGGAAAGCATCATGGCGGTATTGACGCCCCGACACAATGGGAAGCTATTTTAAATTGCTGAGCAACATTTTTAAATGCATTTAAATCTAATTATTCTTGATTTAATGATTGGCCCTTGATTTAGTGGATGGTGGTTGGCACTCGTGAGTCTTCGGTTTATGACCCTTAAAACCTGGCGGCAGCGAGGCAAGATGCCTCATTGCTGTGACAGGGAGGCAGCCCTAAGCATTGCTGCATAGAGGAAGAGGAAGGTTCGGAGGCCATTGTCAGACTGTGCTGCTGTGTGCTCTGTAAAGGGTTCAGGGTCTTGGGGGCTCTGAAAGGGGGTTCAGGGTCTCGGGACTTTGCAAGGGTTTAGTGTGGGTTTAGGGGGTGGGGGGCTGTATTGGGTTACCAAACTGCTGTGTGATATGTTTGGTAGCTCACACTGCTGGAAGAGAGAGTCAACCATCTGCAGGGTTGGGCTTTGAGGTCCATTAGGCACTCGGCAATTGAGATTTTTGCAATTCTCTCAGCAAAGGCAGGGTTGTCTCTGCATCGACAGCGTCTGCAGGCCCACAGGTCACCTGCCGTGGGTCTCAAACACTCTCTATTTCTGGACCCCCGTGGCATGATGCGGCGCCTCCGATGGAGGGACGGCTAACAGGCTGCTGTACCTGTCCATAAAGCAACTGCAGCCGGCCATGCCAAGAAGGCCCTACATACGCTAGAGATTGTATCAAACTCTGATAAGCTATCTCCAAATGTCTCAGTGCCACTGCCAGCTCAGATTATGGCTGTCCAGGGAGGCCGTCACCAACATGTGCACCATGCTGCAGGATGTGTTGCGACCTCTTGGATTTGGGGGTCACCCGATGCCAGTGGTCTTGAAGATCAGCGTGGCACTAAACTTCTATGCATCTGCATCTTTCCAGAGATCCACCACGGACATGTGTGGGTTCTCACAGGCAGCAGCCCACCACATCCTGCATCAAGGAGGTGACCAATGCCCTATTCAAGAAGGCTGGTGACTCTGTGCGCTACCGGACAGACCCTGGAGGGCCATTGGATTCAAGGATATCACTGGATTCCCCCAGGTGTAAGGTGTGATAGATTGCACACATTTGATCATCAAGGCTCTCGCAGACCAGCCAGCCACCTTTTATCAGCAAGAAGGGCTTCCATTCAATCAATGTTCAACTGGTCTGAAAACACCAAAAGCATTTCCTGCAGGTGTGTGCCCACTTCCCAGGAAGCAGCCATGATGCCCACATACTTCGACAGTCCAGGGTGCCACAGCTTTTCAGGACCCCTGCTCGCCTTCAGGGATGGATTCCCTGGTATAAGGAATATCCATTGAAGACTTGGCTTCTTACGCCTGTGAGGAACCCTCGCAATGCAGTGGAGGAGAGGTACAACAATTGCCACAGCTCCACTTGAGCGACCATCGAGCAGGCCATTGGGCTACTGAATATGAGGTTCAGCAGCCTCGATTGATCTGGTGGAGACCTGCAGTATGCCCCAGAGAGGATCTCACTTATCGTGGTGGTCTGCTGTGCTCTGCACAATCTAACACTGCGGGGGTGGGGGAGGCCTTATATGATGATGAGATGCCTGAGCGACACCCATCCACCAGTGAGGAGGATGCAGAGAAATGGGAGGGGCAAGCAGCAATGGATGGTGAAGACCTTGCGCTGGAGGTCAGACAGATTGAGTGACGTGCCAAGGAGGCAAGAGACAACCTCATGATCACCCGCTTCCAGCCACCCTAATGTCTACTCAGAGAATCCAATAAAGATGGACCTTCATGCATGTATTCTGTCACCTCCTTTCCATTTGCGTTCTCTGACTTGCATCCAGCTACGTTGCATGCTAGTGCCCATGGGAGAACATATGTTAATGAGGGCTGTGGCATTGCATTGGCATTGCACTTTTGGGAAGGGGGAAGTCAGCAGCTCACAATTAAGGCCTAATGGAATATGATTTTCAGACAATAGCTAAAGATTTGCACAAAAGAACTTTTAATTAATCACTACATGACCTATTTCCTACATCCGTGAGTCCCAAAGTGTGGCTAGGTGGTCTCTTAATACGTTTGCAAGTGCTCCTACATGGTGTGATCCCTGCGACAACAACTGTGCTGGAGGTAGGCTGCTAATCAGGCTGCCACTTGGCCTGGGATGACTTTGGTCAGTGTTCTCTGGCTGCCTAAGGCCTGGAACCAGGACTATCCTCAGGCATCGCAGCTTCTGGAGCTAGACTCATTGGTGGAGGGGCTGAGGAGCCAGCGTCCACACTTGGAATGCCCCGAAGAGAGCCACCAGATGTGGAGTGCAGCCTCTCCTCCTTCTTTTCAAGGTTCACTTCAACCTCCCTGCTCACCAGAGAAGGATGAGGAGTGGGAGAAGTCTCTAGGCTCCTGTTCCTTCTCTTGCCTTGCAACTGCTGTGTTGAGCTCATAGCCAAGGCAATGGTGTGCATGTCTGCGTGCATATGTAGGATCTGGCTCTCCATAAGAGTCTCCAACCTTGCGATGGAGGAACTCGTGCTCACACGCCTGAGACATGGCAGCACTCACGGCCTGGATGGACTCCTCCATCATCCACCCATGGCTCCACATGGCCTCTGTCATCTCCGCTGGCCTTACACCTCTCTGCATCACCATCATGTCCTATGCTGTCAACACCAGAGGCTCGTCATCAGCATGGCACTCCGCATTGGCCTGGCCACCCACAGTCCTCTGACTGTCAGTGGCCTTGGCTGTCTCAGGCACAGCCAGCTGCTCGGGCGCGCATCAGTGATCTCACCAGCTTGTGACCCTGATTCTAATGCCAAGCAGTTACCCACCGGAAGAAAGTATCTGCGCTGGTGAAAGGTACAGGACAGTCATAGGATGGTGCATCCTCTGAGTAGTCCTCCTCCTCAGAGGTTGACAGCTGTCCCCCTGTGGCTACAGTCTCCTACGCACGCTGACCTGCATGAGAGAACACAAACATGTGTTGGTTAGGCTGTGCAGATCTTGTCATCCCAACCATGTGTATTATGTCGATGGCAGCAAACCTTCATTCTCCTGGGATTGGGATGGGGCTTCGCGTCTCCACTAGGCAAAATGGCTGCCCATTGTGTGATCGTGGTGGGTCTGCCACCCACGTGACTTACAGGAATGGCACCTATTTCCAGGCCTGTTTCTGGGGCAGGCAGCAGGCTCATTAAGTGCTTCCTGATTTCACTCTTAGAGACAGGCCATCCCAATCATGTGGTGGGGGCAGGGGGCGAGTCACTGATTATGGCGCCAAATGACTCTGGCACAAGTGCTGGCATCATATTTAAAAGCCTGCCAGCTCTGCATTCACTCCTGCCTTAGAGACATTGTCAGCTTTGTGCAGTTTAAAACATTGGTTGACTGGTTCCTGAACCCCCAATCCCCCGAGGGCAGGATAAAGGTGAACCCATGGTTCAGTGATGACTCCCTGCAGATTCTCCTCCAAGCTGCAAGGGAAAGGTGGGAGGTTCTCTTCCCCAATGATGGCAAGAAGAGATCTTCCTGGCTGACCAAACAAGTCTGGATGAAGATCACAGAGGAGGTCAGCAGCCATAGGTGCAGTGCCAAAAGAGGGTCAACAACCACCTGCATTCAGCCAAAATGAATGCTCCATACCACTTTCCTTTTTAGGGATTGCATGTGACTATGCAGGAGGGTGCGGGAAATGGGGAGGGTGGCACGACCACAGTGCTGGCAGAGGGGCTAGGGTATGACTTCATCCTGACAGGCCACCTGTCTCTAATTTTAAGATTATACCACCTTGTTCTTGATTCCCCCACCAGAAGAAATAGTTTATCTGAGTCAACACTATCAAATCCTTTTGACATTTTATAAACCTCACTCAGATCACCCCTGAATCTCCAATATTCAAACCAGGTTTTTGCAACTCCCCTGCTCACCTTTAAATTGTGCTATGGAATCTTTTACATCCAAATGGGAGGACATGATGAGACCTCAGTTTAACATCCCATTCTAAAGACTTTCCACTCCCCTGCACCACAGGGCAGCAACCATTCAGCACTGTACACAAATGTCAGCCTAGATTATGTGCATAAAGTGAAATTTGAATTCACTAGCTTCTGACTCAGAAGCAAGAGTGCTACAACTGAGCCAAGGCTGAACATATTTAATGTTTTCTTCAAAATTTTGTTGAGAGAAACACATCTCTTGGATGAAAATTACACATCTTTTCTAGATGTTTTCTCTCTCTTGCCACAAAAAAACATCACAAAAAGTTTTGTCAAATATTTTTTTAAGAAGATTCTGTCCCTTTAAT
This sequence comes from Heterodontus francisci, assembly GCF_036365525.1. Classification (NCBI taxonomy): domain Eukaryota; kingdom Metazoa; phylum Chordata; class Chondrichthyes; order Heterodontiformes; family Heterodontidae; genus Heterodontus; species Heterodontus francisci. Next base: position 48,038,152 of record NC_090375.1, read on the forward strand.
ATAGATTTGTGACTTGTTATTACTTGTTAAGTTATCTGGGAACAGAAGTGCAGTCTGAATCATTGTGGAACTGATTCAACATCCACATCACAAACCAAAGCTCAATATATCTATTTAAATAAGGATATAAAAACAGATAATGAGACTGGATCAAAGTTCTACTGCCCTTTCATTTCTGACCTGATTCCACATCCAGCCCATACTGATGGGATAAAAGTTTTCTCTCATTAAAGAAGCACTTGAATTTATCTAGTGCCTTTCAACACATTACAAAGTGCTTAGCAGTCAATGAAGCAATTTTGAGGTGTTACTGTTGTACAGTAGGAAATTCAGTCCGCAATTTGCACAAAGCCAGGTCCCTAAGATTATGGCTTGATGATCTGTTTTAATGATGTTAGAATCATAGAATCATAGAAAGTTTAAGGCACAGAAAGATGCCACTTGGCCCATCGTGTCTGTGCCAGCTGAAAAACGATCGACCTATTCTAATCCCACCATCCAGCATTTGGTCCGTAGCCTTGCAGATTACAGCACTTGAAGTGCATGTCCAGACTCCTTTTGAATGAGTTGAGGGTTTCTGCCTCAACTACCCTTTCAGGCAGTGAGTTTCAGACCCCCACAACCCTCTGGGTGAAAAAGTTTTTCCTCATCTCTCCTCTAATTTTTCTACCCATCACTTTAAATCTATGTCCCCTTGTCACTGACTTGTCTGCTAAGGTGAGTAGATCCTTCACCTCCACTCTATGCAGGCCCCTCAAAATTTTGTACATTTCAATCAGTTCTCCCCTCAGCCTTCTCTGTTCCAAGGAGAACAACCCCAGCCTATCCAATCTTTCCTCATAGTGTTATGACCCTCTAGTTTTTTTCGGGAAGAAAGTGGTGTGTCTTTAAAGCTGGAAAGGGAGCAGTACTGCTTTAAGGCAGCAAGCTCTAAAAGCTGAGTGAAAGAATGAATTTTCATTGCCCCGTGATACAGCCATTTGGAGACTGTGAGTCAACGAGTGCATTCTTGTTACCCAGGATACAGCCATTCAGGACCAGAGATCAAGAGATATATTGTTACAATTTAATTTTGAACTGGCTTATAGTGGAACCATACTGTTCTAACAGAGAATAGACAGATAGCTATGTGTTAGCACCTGAAAGGAATGCACTCAGACCACTTAAACTGAAGGAAGAGAATTTAGACTGTTTATTTATTATTCTCTCTCAAAATTCTAAAAAGTCAAGCCAAAACAAAGATCTCTAACTTAAACTGAAGGAAGGGAAGTTAGACTGTGACAATCTTTTATCCCTCAAAAATTCTAAAGCCAAATTGATTCATTAAAAAGTGATTGCAAGTTGTTAGTTGTAGAAATTCATTGCTGGAGAAGGAGCAGCTATTTCGACTTCTGAATTAGACTACGGAATATTGAAGAACCTTTTTCTCCCCATCGGACGGCTGTGAGGACTTCTAGCAACCTTGGACTGATCCACATCCGGCAGAAGCGTAATTCAAATTTTTTCTATTTTAAAATGTTGTTTATATCTTAGTAGTGTTTAAGAATTTAGTTTTTCTAATTAAACAGTTAATTTGTTGATTTAAAGACACCTGGTTTGGTTAGCCTCATTCAGGGGTTAATAGATGGTTCAATTTGGCTGGGTCTTTAATTTGGAAAGTTTAAAAATGATATGTTAGGCGATCTGTGGATGGACGGGATTGAATTAACAGTGTGTTTCTCTCACCACAATCAGAATCATATATTTTGATTGGGGGCTTTGACTTGAGTGGTCGGTCGTAACAATAACTTCATTTTTCCAGTCCTGGCAACATTCTCGCAAATTTCCTTGTACCCTCTCGAGTGCAATTACATCTTTTCTGTAATGAGGTGACCAGAACTGCACACATTACTCAAGTTGTGGCCTAACCAATGAGTTATACAGTTCCAGCATAACCTCCCTGCTCTTATATTCAATAACTTGGATAAACATTGACCAGGATTTTGGGAAGATCTCTCCTGCTCATCTTCAAAATAATATCATTGGACCTTTCATGCCCCTCTGGGAGGGCAATGGGGCCTCCGATTAAAGGTTCATCAGAAAGATAGCACCACTGACAGCGTAACCTCCCTCAGTAACCCACTGGCATATATATAGAGTGGGATTTGAACTCACAACTGTTTGACTCAGAGGTGAGAGTTTTAACCACTGAGCCAGAACTGCCTTCCTTCACTTTTTCCATTCCATTTCATTGTCAAATAAGTGAATTCATTTACAGAAGTTAGCTAGGTTATCAGTTTCCCATAGCTTCCTTGTTTGCCTTTTAAGGTTAGGGAGGCATTTTCTAAATGAGTTTTTTTCCTAAATGGCTCTATTTCCCTGCCCCCCCCCCCCACCCCGCCCTCACAGGAGATTACATGACTTGGGGGAGTGGGGTGCAGGTTTGTAATGCACATAGGCTACACCATGTCTAGATGGAACAGGCTGGACTAGTTGATTTTTTCCTTGATCCTCTTTATCATATGTTTGTAATCTGTATGTACTCTGATCATTCTACTGAACAGGAAATATAGCCCAACATACAGTGGTTGATGAAATATAGCTCAAAGACCCCAATTGCTCAAATAATTTTTTGAGTCAGTAAATAAATTGAAATAATGCTCTCATTTCTTGGCAGCTAATGTGGTTTGTTTTTTTCTGCTGCTACATGGCTTGGCTTCAATCTATTTTAAATTTCAGATCTTGGTAACTGGACGAGTCACAGGATAGATTGAATCATGAAATAAAATCCGCGTGCTGCATCGCCTGAGGAAAACATTTATAACAAACACAGAAGTGTTAGTTTTCAGGGTTGGGCAGTCTAGATCAATTTCTATTATAGCTGAAGATGGTAGATAGAATTCCAAATGTGCACCATAGTGAGGACTTCGAAGTTGTGATCAACATTTTTCAATCCTGCTTTGCAGAGCAACAATTCCTGTTCCTCAGTGACCTGTGCTCTTGACCAGTGTGTCAGGGCCAGGTCATCGACTTCAAACTTAGAAGTCAGCTGTGGCCAGAGTTGCAATTCTGGTTGGAGGCCATTCTGATCACAAGACATCTGATCACATGTCTCCTACAAATGTTATTGCATTTAGCTTATAAAGGTTGGATCCCCTTGTATGTTGAGCATTTTTGCTTGTAGTTTAACACATGCAGCTTCTGTGTGACAAGTTCTAACAGCCAGGAGGCCACCCATGAGCAGATGAAGAGGGGACACAGAGGGTGGGAAAGAGGGGAATCAGAAGGTGAGGGAGTGATTTGCAGAGGGGAAACCAGAGGTAGGAAGAACTTTAATTCCACCAGTAGCTAATGGAAACTCACTGATATTGCACTGATAACTAATAATAAAGTGGTAACATTCAAATTTCCAGAATACCAACAATAATACAATAACTCACTGATAGTCTATATGCAAGTGGTAGTAATAAGAAATGCCCCAGTATCCTAGCTGTAAAGAAGATAATTCTATAACCCACTGATATTCAACCTGAAACCATAGTCAGTATCTCCCTACCCTGTACAAGGTGTGGTCAGGCTCTCCAGCCGATGGCACATTTAACTGGCCTGATGTCTCTCCCTATACCCTTAGACTTTGATTCGGACTCTGGTTATGTGTGAAGGTGACAACTCTGCATTGGGAACCTCTGTAAAAGCCAATGTGTACTTGGACTTTACACATCAACACCGGCCAGCACAGGTTGATCTGAGCCCAACCAAGAGATCACACAAAGGACAGAGGGTTCAATGTCTGGGGAAAATCCCACAGGGCACATTGTCCTAATCTCAGCACCAATATTTCTAAACCAATCCCTGAGCTCAGACTCAATAAAGAATAGTTTCCATAGAATTGTGGAAATCACAGCACAGGAGAAAACATTCAGTCCCTAGTGTTGCTGTCCTCTCCGGTAACCCCATTTCCCTTACACATCCCCACCAAAAGATCTTTGTGTATTCCTCTTTTTCAAATATATATCCCATTCCCTTTGAAATGAGTTTTATTCGCTACTTCAAAAGCCATGTGCGGTGAACGTTCACATGGTCTAATTGCCCTCAGTTCAAGATCATTCCTCCTGCCTTTCCATTTGTTCATTCCAGTGAGAATCCTTGGTTTCTGTTCCCTAGTTCCTCATTGACCCACCAGTAGAAATAATCTTCCACTATTTAACCACACTAATGTCCGAATGTTTCACTTAACCATTTACTGGCCGCTCCTTCTCACCATCTTGCTGCTGCTGCTCTTGGCTATGCGGGAAATGGGAAATGCTGGTCCCCACACCCACTCCATTTTCTCCCCCCACTTGAGCCCCAATCCCCTCACTCGTCGTCCTCTTCTCTCCCGCAACCTCCCAATCCCCATTTCTCCCCAACTCCCATTCTCTCTTCCCCTGAGCCCCATTCCACAGTCTGCATCTCTTCGGCCAAGCCCCCTACCCCAGTCCCAATTTCCCCCTGAGCCCCCATTTCCCAATCTCCATCGCTTTCCCAAGCCCTTATTTTCCACTTCCAATCTCTTCCCGAGCCCCATTCCTCAGTCTCGATCTGCCCTAAACTCCCATTCTCCAGTCTCCCTTTCTCCCCTAAAACCTCATTCATAGAAATATAGAAAATAGGAGCAGGAGTAGGCCATTCGGCCCTTCGAGCCTGCTCCGCCATTCATTATGATCATGGCTGATCATCTAACTCAGTGACCTGTTCCCGATTTCGCCCCATATCCTTTGATCCCTTTAAACCCAAGAGCTATATCTAACTCCTTCTTGAAAACATAATATTTTGGCCTCAACTGCTTTTTGTGGTAGCGAATAACACAGGTTCACCACTCTCTGGGTGAAGAAATTTCTCCTCATCTCAGTCCTGAAAGGTTTACCCTGTATCCTTAGACTATGACCCCTGGTTCTGGACTGCCCCACCATCAGGAACATCCTTCCTGCATCTATCCTGTCACGTCCTGTTAGAATTTTATAGGTTTCTATGAGATCCCCTCTCACTCTTCTAACCGACTCAATCTCTCCTCAGATGTCAGTCCCGCCATCCCAGGAATCAGTCTGGTAAACCTTGACTGCATTTCCTCTATAGCAAGAACATCCTTCCTCAGAAGGAGACCAAAATTGTACACAATATTCCAGATGTGGCCTCACCAAGGCCCTGTATAATTGCAGCAAGACATCCCTGCTCCTGTACTCGAATCCTCTCGCTATGAAGGCCAACATACCATTTGCCTTTTTTACCGCCTGTTCCACCTGCATGCTTACCTTCAGCGACTGGTGTACAAGAACACCCAAGTCTCGTTGCATAGTCCCCTCTCTTATTTTATAGCCATTCAGATAATAATCTGCCTTCCTGTTTTTGCCACCAAAGTGGATAACCTCACATTTATCCACATTATACTGCATCTGGATGTATTTGCCCACTCACTCAACTTGTCCAAATCACCCTGAAGCCTCCTCACAGCTCACCCTCCCACCCAGTTTGTGTCATCTGCAAATTTGGAGATATTACATTTAGTTCCCTCATCAAAATCATTAATATATATTGTGAATAGCTGCGGTACCCCACTAATCACTGCCTGCCATTCGGAAAAAGACCCATTTATCCCTACTCTTTGTTTCCTGGCCGCCAACCAATTTTCTACACATCACAATACACGACCACAATCCCATGTGCTTTAATTTTGCATGCTAATCTCTTATGTGGGACTTTGTCGAAAGCCTTCTGAAAGCCCAAATAAACTACATCCACTGGTTCCCCATCAACTCTACTAGTTATATCCTCGAAGAATTCTAGTAGATTTGTCAAGCATGATTTCCTTTTCGTAAATCCATGCTGACTGTGCCCGATTCTACCATTGTTCTCCAAGTGCTCTGCTATAAAATCTTTGATAATGGACTCTAGAATTTTCCCCACTACCGACGTCAGGCTGACTGGTCTATAATTCCCTGCTTTCTCTCTACCTCCCTTTTTAAATAGTGGGGTTACATTAGCTACCCTCCAATCTGTAGGAACTGTTCCAGAGTCTATACAATCTTGGAGATGTCCACCAATGCATCCACTACTTCTAGGGCCACTTCCTTAAGTACTCTGGGATGCAGACCATCAGGCCCTAGAGATTTATCGGCCTTCAATCCCATCAATTTCCCCAACACCATTTCTCTACTCATACTGATTTCCTTCAGTTCCCCTCTCTCACTAAATCTTGTGTTACCCAACATTTCATGTATGATATTTGTGTCCTCCTTTGTGAAGACAGAACCAAAGTATGCATTTAGTTGGTCAGCCATTTCTTTGTTCCCCATAATAAATTCCCGTTTCTGACTGTAAGGGACCTACATTTGTCTTCACTAATCTTTTTCTCTTCACATACCTATAGAAACTTCTACAGTCAGCCTGCTCCTGCCCCACTGAACTCATTTCTTCCTATCTTGACTCTATCTTTTCTCCGCTGGTCCAGTCTCTTCCCACCTACATCCGTGACTCTTCTGACACCCTACGTCATTTTGACAATGGGTCTGCTGGTCGGGGGGAGGAATCCTGGTCAAAGAAGTGAGCTCGGAGGTGGAGGCAACAGAAGAAAAGCTCAACGTCGTGCCGAGCACAAAATTCATTGAGGTGGGGATGTAAGGGGATAAAACTGAGACCTTTGCTGAGTACAGAATGTTCAGCTTCAGAGAGGGGGAGGTCAGAGGATATAGTGAATACACGGCAAGGGGTAATATCAGAAGGGGTAGGGTCAGAGGGAAGTGAAGGGGAAGGAGGATCTGCAGGAGCATTCTTCCCCATCAGCTGCTGGAGCTTGCATTCCTTGACATCTGAAAGGAAGAAAAAAAGTCTTTTGTTAATGCGTCGGATGAGATGAAGGATGAAATGAAACTGCGGAGTAGAATAGCTCTGAGATAAGGTGAGGTGGTGCTGCTGGAAAGAGAGGTTCAGTGTGTGCATGTGGCGGCGCATAGCACTGAGTATGGATCTCAGGATGCAATGAGAATAGCAGTCCAAGGAACGTTGTATTTCTCGGAGATACCTGTAGTCCTGGGTGGATTCAAAACAGGATGGGTGAAACTGCAGTTGCCATTACCTCCATTACCCCCACCACCTCGTCCCCTTCCCATGGCACCTTCCCCTGCAATCGCAGGAGGCGTAATACCTGCCCATTTACCTCCTCTCTCCTCACTATCCCAGGCCCCAAGCACTCCTTTCAGGTGAAGCAGCGATTTACTTGTACTTCTTTCAAGGTAGTATACTGTATTCGCTGCTTACAATGTGCTCTCCTCTACAGTGGGGAGACCAAACGCAGACTGGGTGGCTGCATTGCGGAACACCTCCGCTCAGTCTGCAAGCAGAGCCCTGAGCTTCCGGTTGCTTGCCATTTCAACACTCCCTCCTGCTCTCATGCTCACATCTCTATCCTGGGATTGCTGCAGTGTTCCAGTGAACATCAACGCAAGCTCGAGAAACAGCATCTCATTTACCGATTAGGCACACTACAGCCTGCCGGACTGAACATTGAGTTCAATAATTTCAGAGAATGACGGCCCCCCATTATACTTTTATTTTTAGTTATTTTTTCTTTTTTACATTTTTTATATATTTTTTGTATGTTTATTTTATTTCATCTTAGTTTGTTCAGTTTTTTTTCATGTTTGTACTTGCTGCTGAACAATCTGCAGTCCATTAACACCCTATCTGTACGAATGCTTTGTCTTTCAACACGCCATTAACATATTGTTTGCCTTTGCTCCATGACCTTCTGGTCAGCTAATTTGTGGTCTTGTCCAATCTACACCCTCTCCTATATTATCTCTTGCCCCACCCCCGCTTTACTTGCTTATAACCTTTGACATTTCCAATATTTGCCAGTTCCGAAGAAGAGTCACTGACCAGAAATGTTAACTCTGCTTCTCTCTCCACAGATGCTGCCAGACCTGCTGAGTATTTCCAGGAATAAACAACTGTTGCAGTTCATCCATACGCTCTTTGAATGTTTGCCATTGCCTTTCCACCATCATCCCTTTACGTAATGTTTCCCAATCCATCATAGCCAACTCGTGCCTCATACCTTCGTAATTTCCTTTACTAAGATTCAGGACCCTAATCTCAAAATCAACTACGTAACTCTCCATCTTGATGAAGAATTCTATCATATTATGGTCACTCATCCCCAAGGGGTCTCGCACAACTAGATTGTCAATTATTCCCCTCTCATTACACAATACCCAATCTAGGATGACCTGTTCTCTAGTTGGTTCCTCAACGTATTGGTCCAGAAAACCATCCTGTATACACTCCAAGAGTTCCTCCTCGACGGTATTGTGACTAATTTGATTTGCCCAATCGATATGCAGATTAAAATCACCCATAATTACAGATGTTCCTTTATTGTATGCGTCTCTAATTTCCTATTTAATGCCATTCCCAATATCACCACTAGTTTGGGGGTCTATATACAATCCCCACTAACGTTTTTTGTCCCTTAGTGTTTCTCAGCTCTTCCCATACATATTCCACATCGTCAGAGCTAATATCCTTCCTCACTATTGCGTTAATTTCCTCTTTAACCAGCAATGCAACTCCACCGCCTTTTGCTTTTTGTCTGTCCTTCCTAAATACTGAATACCCCTGGATGTTCATTTCCCATCCCTGGTCACCTTGCAGCCATGTCTCTGTATCCCAACTATACCATACCCATTTACATCTATTTGCGCGATTAATTCATCCGCTTTATTGTGAATGCTCTGCACATTAAGGCACAAAGCCTTAAGGTTTGTTTTTTTAACATTACTTGGCCCCTTCCCACAATTTTTCACTGTGGCCCTATTTGATACTAGCCCTTGATTTCTCTGCCTATCACTTTTCTTATTTCTCTTACTGTCCTTTGTTCTTGTCTTTGATCCCCCCCTCCTCTGACTCCTTGCAAAGGTTCCCAACCCCCCGCCATTTTAGTTTCGACCATCCCCAGCCAGTCTAGCAAATACTCCCCCTAGGACATCAGTCCTGGTCCTGCCCAGGTGCAACCCGTCCAGTTTGTACTGGTCCCACCTCCCTCAGAACCGGTCCCAATGTCCCAGGAATCTAAAACCCTCCCCCTCACACCATCTCTTCAGCCATGTATTCATCCGATATATCCTGCTATTTCTACTCTGACTAGCACGTGGTACTGGTAGTAATCCTGAGATCACTACCTTTGAGGTCCTACTTTTCAACTTACTTCCTAGCTCCCTACATTCTGCTTTTAGGACCTCATCCTTTTTTTTTACCTACGTCGTTTGTACCAATGTGTACCATGACCATTGGCTGTTCACCCTCCCCCTTCAGAATGTCCTGTAACCACTCAGACATCCTTGACCCTAGCACCAGGGAGGCAACATACCATCCTGGAGTCTCTTTTGCGGCCACAGAAATGCCTATCTAATCCCCTTACAATTCAATCCTCTATAACTATTGCATCCCTACATTTTTTACTCCTCCCGTGTGCAGCAGAGCCAACTGTGGTGCAAGAATTGGACTGTTGCTGCTTCCCCCTGAGAGGCCATTCCCCCCAAAAGTATCCAAAGCAGTATATCTGTTTTGCAGGGGAATAGCCACAGGAGATTCCTGCACTGCCTTCCTAGTCCTCTTGCTCTGCCTGGTTACCCATTCCCTTCCTGCCTGTAGAGTCTGAGCCTGCAGTGTGACCACCTCTCTATACGTGCTATCCATGATACTCTCCGCCTCGTGGATGCTCCAGTGTCCCCAGCTGCTGCTCCAGCTCCGAAATCCGGGCTTCCAGGAGTTGCAGCTGGAGACGCTTCCTGCACACATGCTGGTCCCGGGCACTGGAATTGTTCCCGGCTTCCCTTATAAAGCATGAGGAGCACACCACAGCTTTGAGCTCTCCTGCCATGACTTAACCCTTTAAATTAAACCTTTTGGAAGATCTTAATATCAAATAATATCAATTTACTCTAGGGCCCTTCTTCCCTGGTTCTCGTTACTACAGAACTCCCTGAAAAACACTACTTACTTTATATGAAAATAAACTCTAAACCTTTCTTATCTTAGATACTTACCCAGCTATATAGAGCTATTCCCTAACAGCAGTGACTCACCAACCAATCACCTTGCAGCTTTCCTGTGACATCACTGTTGGCTTTTTTTTTTCAAAACTCCGGCACGCTGGAAGAGGTCCAACTGCTCTCCGCTCCTGAAGGTAAGTGAAGGCCCCGAACCTCGCGCTGGATTTATCCATTCCCGGTTCTTGGTGTTTCCACACAGGTCCAACCGCTCTCTGCTCCTGAAAGTAAGTGAACGCCCCGAACCTCACACTGGATTTATCCGCTCCCGGTTCTCGGTGTTTCCACACAGGTCCGACTGCTCTCTGCTCCTGAAGATGAGAAGATAATTCCCTAGTCTTCAACTCCATGTTCTCCCCACCATCAAACCCCACCTTCCTGCTCTGAGCTCTCATTACTCAGCCTCCATCTTCCTCCAATGTGATAAATTAGTAGATGATCTGTTTTGGCTGAGGGATAAATATTGGCCAGGACACTGGAGATAACTCTACTGCTCTTCTTCCAAAAGTGGCATGAAATCTTTTACGTCCACCTGAGAAGGCAGACAGGGTCTCTGTTTAACACCTTATCAAAAGATGGCACCTCTGATGGTACCACACAGAAATGTCAGTCTAGATTAAGTGCACAACTCTTTGGAGTGAGGCTTGAACCCATACCCTTGTGACTCAGAAGAGAGAGTACTACCACTTGGCCATAACTAGGGTGCCCAACCTTCCTGGAAAGTCCAGGAATCTTCCAAAATGGGGTATGAATTTCTAGAAGGCTCCTTTTAGCAGCCTGGGAAATGAACTTTTATGGAGATGATTTACGTATCAATCGCTTTAAATCTCCCACCAAAGTGCATCATTCCCTGCTCCATGATGTCACCCGACTACTTTCACAGGGAGCCAGGACACCCTGGAATGCAGTTGAAAGGTGGCTGGAAAGTCAAGAATTGGGAAGGGGGATCTTAAATGGGGGGTTCTTGAAATCGGGGGTCTGTAAAATTGGGAGGGTGGAAATCAAGGGTCATAATCACCTCCTGTTTATAAAGCCCACACTCCACCTCTTTGTCCACTTCAACTACTGCTTCATTTCTAAGCCCCTTTCCTTTCTAAGGTGCTTGAATGTATCATCACTACACACAGCCTTTTCCACAATTCACTGTTTGAATCCCTTCAGAATGACTTCCACCATGCCACAGCACCAAGATCACCCTGGTGTCATTGGTAACTCTAATAATTGTACACTATCCTTCCTGACCTGTCCACAACATTTGTCACAGTTGACTCCTTATCCTCATCCACTGCCTATCTGTAGTCTGTTTCCATGAGATCACCCTCACAATTCCACTCCTACTCACTCCTCAACCTTCTAAACTCAAGGAAGTACAAGCCATGTTTAGGCAACCAGTCCTCAGAATTTAATCCATAAAGCCCTGCTATCATTCGAGTGGATCTACACAGTACCCACTCCTGAGGTTCAGTGGCCTACACTCAGTGCAGTACTCCAGGTGGGATCTGATCAATTTTTTGTATAACTGAAGCATCCTCACTTTTGTATTCTAGCCCTCTTGAAATAAAGGCTAACATTCCATTAGATTTTTTGATTACATTTTATAACTCCGCACTACAAACATAAGAAATAGAAGATAGAAGAAATAGCAGACCAAAAGGCCCCTCTAGCCTGCTCCACCATTCAGTACAATCATGGTTGATCTTTTGCTTCAAATCCATTTTCCCGTCCACTCCCATATGCCTTGATTCCCTGAGAGACCAAAAATCTATCTGTCCGAGCCTTTAACATACTGAAGAATGAAGCATCCACAACCCTCTGGGATAGAGAATGCCAAAGTTTCACAATCCTCCAAGTGAAGAAACTTCTCCTCATCTCAGTCCTAAATAATTGATTGCTTATCCTGAGACTGTGCCCCCCCCGTGTACTAGATTCTCCAGCCAGGGGAAAAATCTCAATATCAAGCCCCTCCAGAGGGTATAGGCCTAATCTACTCAGCCTTTCATCATAGGACAGCCCTCTCATCCCAGGAACCAACCTGGTAAACCTTCACAGTGCTGCCTGCAATGCAAATATTTCCTTCCTTAGATGGGAAGACCAAAACTGCACACAGTACTCTCACCAAAGCAAGACTTTCTTATTTTTGCACTCCAGTCCGCTTGCAATGAAGGCCAACATATCTAATTGCTTGCTGCACCTGCATGCTAATTTTTTTTTATTCATTCACGGGATGTGGCCATCACTGGTTAGGCGAGCATTTATCGCCCATCCCTAATTCTTGAATAGAGTGGCTGTTTCAGATGGCATTTAAGAGTTAATCACATTGCAATGGGGCTGAAGTCACATACAGGCTAGACCGGATCAGGGCAGCAGATTTACCTCCCTAAAGGACATTTGTGAACCAGATGGGTTTTTACAACAATTGACAATGTTGACATGGTCATTATTAAACTAGCTTTTTAACTTCAGATTTTATTAATTGAATTCAGATTTTACCATCTGCTATGGTGGGATTTGAACCTGTGTCTCCAGAGCATTAGCCTGGGTCGCTGGTTACTAGTCCACTGACACTAACAGCTCCCCCAACAGCACCCAAATCTCTCTGAACATCACCATTTCGAAGTTTCATGCCTTGAAAAAAATATTCTGCTTTTCTATTATTATTACCAAAATGAATAACCTCATACTTCCAGACATTATACTTCATCTGCCACCTCGTTGCTCACTCAATTAACCTGTCTATATCTCTTTGCAGCCTCTTTGTGGCTTCTTCACAGCTTACATTCGCACCTAACTGTATCATCAGCAAACATAGATACATTACTCTCTGTCTCTTCATCTAAGTCATTAATATAGATAGTAAATAGCTGAGGCCCCAGCAATCCTTGCAGCAATCCATTAATTACAGCCTGCCAACTTGAAAATGCTCCATTTATCCCTACTCTTTGCTTTTTCTATTAACCAATGCTGTATCCATGCTAATTGTTATGCAGGCCCCCACCTGCCAAGAATGAGGCAGATTAATTTCACTGCATGGACATTAAATTTCAAGAAGAGAAGGCCTGACAAGGGGTTGCCAGGCCCCTGGCTGGAAAGACATTTTTGCATATAAACCAACAGTGTTTGAAACAAAGGAGCTATCCCCTGCTCCAATACAATCCACAGACAGATGGGGTCAAACCAGTTAATCAAATGACTAACCTGCTTGGCAGTCTGGGTTTTTTTTCTGAATTGTAGAGTTTTGAACTGAGAGTCTGCAGAAAGTAGAATGCTCCTGGACTGAAGCAGACCTCCTCTCATGCCTGTCTGCTCCCATCTCTTTCTCACGGAACTCCAAAAACCCACTGGAGACACATGAACCCCAAGAGAGAAAAGTCTCATGCAGTGAACAAGGTTTAAGAAGAATACTGGGCCCCAACAAAAAGCAAGATCTACCTACAATCAAGGACTCTACAGTGAGCTCAAAGACCCAGAACAAAACCTATTCAGATATTGCCTCAGACTTTTCCACTTTATTTCTCCTGCTCTTTTCTGTCTCTAATTGCATGTGTGCATCACATATGCATGCTAGCGTGGGAATGTCGTGCATCCGCAGGCGTCAACTGAATTAGAGTTTCAGTTTAAGTTTAATAAATTTCGCTTTTCTTCTTTAAACCTGAGAAAACCTTCTGTGCTGGTTTTTTTTGCCTTATAATTGGAAAGTGGTGAACAAAGATTCACCAAGGGGGAGCTAAAAACAATGTTTTTAAAAATAAAACCCTGTTACAGCAAGACCATGTGAAGGCTGAAAGGGACCCCTAGACCTCTTTCTCACCTGGTCATAACACTAAGATATTACCCCCAACTCCATGAGCCCTTATCTTGCCTATTAACATTTTGTGTGGCACCTTATCGAAAGCCTTTTGGAAATCCAAGTATACTACATCTGCTGGTTCCCCTTTATCTACTCTGGTAGTTATATCTTCAAAAAAGTCTAATAAAATTGTCAAAAACCATTTCTCTTTTTGGGGCGGCGCAGTGGTTAGCACCGCAGCCTTACAGCTCCAGGGACCCGGGTTTGATTCTGGGTACTGCCTGTGCGGAGTTTGCAAGTTCTCCCTGTGACCGCGCGGGTTTTCGCTGGGTGCTCCGGTTTCCTCCCACAGCCAAAGACTTGCAGGTTGATAGGTAAATTGGCCATTGTAAATTGCCCCTAGTGTAGGTAGGTGGTAGGGAATATGGGATTACTGTAGGGTTAGTATAAATGGGTGTTTGTTGGTCGGCACAGACTCGGTGGGCTGAAGGGCCTGTTTCAGTGCTGTATCTCTAAATAAATAAATAAATAAAACCATGCTGCCTCTGTCTGATCAAATTATGATTTTCCAAGTGCATTGTTAAGACTTCCTTAATGATAGATTCCAGTGTTTTCCTGATGACTGATGTCAGACTAACTGGCCAGTAGTTCCCTGTTTCCTCTCTCCCTCCTTTCTTGAAAAATGGTATCACAGAATCACAGAATAATACAGTGCAGAAGAGGCCTTTGGGCCGATCGAGTCTGCACCGATGCATTAAAGACACCTGACCTGTCTGCCTAATCCCATTTGCCAGCACTTGGCCCATAGCATTGAATGTTATGATGTGCCAAGTGCTCATCCAAGTACTTTTTAAAAGATGTGAGGCAACCTGCCTCTACCACCCTCCCAGGCAGTGCATTCCAGACCATCACCACCCTCTGGGTAAAAAAGTTCTTCCTCAAATCCCCCTTAAACCTCATGCCCCTCACCTTAAACTTGTGTCCCCTCGTAACTGACCCTTCAACTAAGGGGAAACAGCTGCTCCCTATCCACCCTGTCCATGCCCTTCATAATCTTGTACACCTTGATCAGGTCACCCCTCAGTCTTCTCTGCTCCAGCGAAAACAACCCAAACCTATCCAACCTCTCTTCATAACTTAAATGTTTCATCCCAGGCAACATTTGGGTGAATCGCCTCTGCACCCCCTCCAGTGCAATCACATCCTTCCTATAATGTGGCGACCAGAATTGTACACAGTACTCCAGCTGTGGCCTTATCAAAGTTCTATACAACTCCAACATGACCTCCCTGCTTTTGTAATCTATGCCTCGATTGATAAAGGCAAGTATCCCATATGCCTTTTTCACCACCCTTTTAACCTGCCCTTCTGCCTTCAGAGATCTATGGACAAACACGCCAAGGTCCCTTTGTTCCTCGGAACTTCCTCGTGTTAGGCCATTCATTGAATACTTCCGTTTCACATTACTCCTTCCAAAGTGTATCACCTCACATTTTTCAGGGTTAAATGCCATCTGCCACTTTTCTGCCCATTTGACCATCCTGTCTATATCTTCCTGTAACCCAAGACACTCCACCTCACTGTTAACCACTCGGCCAATCTTTGTGTCACCCGCGAACTAACTGATCCTACCCCCCACATAGTCATTCATCTATGTCGTTTATCTAAATGACGAACAATAGGGGACCCAGCACAGATCCCTGTGGTACGCCACTGGACACTGGTTTCCAGTCACTAAAACAGCCGTCTGTCATCACTTTCTGTCTCCTACAGCTAAGCCAATTTTGAATCCACCTTATCAAGTTACCCTGTGTCCCATGTTCATTTGCTTTCTTGATAAGTCTCCCATGTGGGACCTTGTCAAAGGCTTTGCTGAAATCCATGTAAACTACATCAACTGCACTACCCTCATCTACACACCTGGTCACATGCTCAAAAAATTCAATCAAATTTGTTAGGCATGACCTCCCTCTGACAAAGCCATGCTGACTATTCCTAATCAAATTTTGCCTCTCCAAGTGGAGATAGATTCTCTCCTTCAGAATTTTCTCCAATAGTTTCCCTACCACTGATGTAAGACTCACTGGTCTATAGTTCCCTGGTTTATCTGTGCAAACTTTCTTAAATAGTGGGACCACATTAGCTGTTCTCCAGTCCTCTGGCACCTCCCCGGTGGCCAGAGAGGAATTAAAAGTTAGGGTCAGAGCCCCTGCAATCTCCACCCTCACCTCCCACAGCATCCTGGGACACAAATCGTCCGGACCTGGAGATTTGTCCACTTTTAAGCCTGCCAAAACCTCCAATACCTTGTCACTCCCTATGACAATTTGCTCAAGAATCTCACAGTCTTTCTCTCTGTGTTCCATATCTACATCCTCATTCTCTTGGGTGAAGACAGATGTGAAGTATTCATTCAACAACCACCCACAGATTTCCCCCTTGGTCCCTAATGGGTCCTACTCTTTCCCTGGTTATCCTCTTCCCATTGATATACTTATGGAATATCTTGGGATTTTCCCTACTTTTACCAGCCAGAGCTTTCTCATGTCCCCTCTTTGCTCTCCTAATTGCTTTCTTAAGCTCCATCCTACACTTTCTGTACTCCACTAATGCTTCCATTGATTTGTTCTCCTTGTATTTGCTAAAAGCCTCTCTTTTCCTTCTTATCGTACCCTGAATGTTTCTGGTCATCCATGGTTCTCTGGGCTTGTTGCTCCTACCTATTACCCTAGAGGGAACATGTTGGGCCTGTACCCTCCCCATTTCCTTTTTGAATGCCCCCCACTGCTCTTCTGTAGATTTCCCGACAAGTAACTCTTTCCAGTCTACTTTGGCCAGATCCTGCCTTATTTTACTAAAATTCGCTCTCCCCCAATCCAAAACCTTTTTTTGCAACTTGTCTATTTCTTTCTCCATAACAAGCTTAAATTGTACCATGTTGTGGTCGCTATCACCAAAATGCTCCCCTACCAACACATCAACCACCTGTCCGGCTTCATTCCCCAGAATTATGTCCAGCACTGCACCCTCCCATGTTGGATCCTCTACATATTGAGCGAAAAAGTTCTCTTGTATACATTTTAAAAACTCCACTCCATCTAAGCCCTTAACACGATGACTATCCCAATTAATGGTAACACATTTTCTAACTTCCAGTCTGCTGGGACTGTTCCAAACTAGGTAAAGATAGCAGCCTTCATTTCCTTAAAGATATTTAGTGAACCAGCTGGATTTTTACAACAACTCGACAGCGCCATAGTCAACTTTGCTGGAGAGCCTACAAAGCCAGAGAGACCACACAATGATGGTTAGTGCCGAAGTAGCTAATTTCAGCAAGCAATAACCTTGGAAAATCATAACCAGTGCATTCACTATCTCTTCAGCTACCTCTTTTAGAACTTTAGGATGTAGACTGTCAGGTCCTGGGGACTTGTTGGCTTTTAGTCCCTTAAGTTCCTAATACCTTTTCTCTGCTGATATTAAAAATCTTAAGTTCCTCACTCTTATTAGCCCCTTAGTTACCATCTATTTCTGGTATGTAATATGTGTCATCTACTGTGAAGACAGAAACAAAATATTTATTCAATGTCTCTGCCATGTCCTCATTCCGCATGATAATTTCTCCTGTCTCTGCCTTTACTTTAGCTACTCTCCCTTTTATCTATTTATAAAAGCTCTTACAATCTGATTTTATATTCCTGACTAGTTTACTCTCATATTCTATTTTTTGCCCTTTAGCGATTTGTGTACCTGGACGCCCAATTCCCTTTTATTATGCCAAAAGTGCTTTACAAGTGTAATCTGTTTTTGTTGCAATGTGCTATCTAGTCAATGCCAGTTTTGCTCATTGACTAGTAGATAAAGGATAAAAGCATAGTTGAAAGAGGGCGGCACAGTGGCGCAGTGGTTAGCACCGCAGCCTCACAGCTCCAGCGACCCGGGTTCAATTCTGGGTACTGCCTGTGTGGAGTTTGCAAGTTCTCCCTGTGTCTGCGTGGGTTTCCTCCAGGTGCTCTGGTTTCCTCCCACATGCCAAAGACTTGCTGGTTGATAGGTTAATTGGCCATTATAAATTGCCACTAGTATAGGTAGGTGGTAGGGAAATATAGGGACAGGTGGGGATGTGGTAGGAATATGGGATTAGTGTAGGATTAGTATAAATGGGTGGTTGATGGTCGGCACAGACTCGGTGGGCTGAAGGGCCTGTTTCAGTGCTGTATCTCTAAACTAAACTAAACTAATAGTTAACAGGTATTGATATTGCAGAAAGGGCAGCATTTTTTGCCATCCCTACTTTCCGTTACAAAGTGGTGTAAAATCATTGCAGGTGTGATATAACTGTTAAGTTTTGTTAGGCCACTTCGAGGTCAGTTAAGCATCAACCATATTGGTGTGAGACTGGAGTCAAATAGACCAAACTGGGTAAAGGCAGCAGCATTCATTTCCTGAAAGACATTTAGTCAACCAATTGGAATTTTACAACAACCCAACAGCTTTTGCTGGGAGATGCAAAGCCATAGAGACCACACAATGATGTTTAGTGCTAAATTAGCTGATTTCAGCAAGCAATAGCATTTGAGCAACTAAAATTGGTCAGGACTTGCTAGAGAAAAGCTCAGCCTTCTCTTGATCATTATCTCATGTTCGAGAGCAGGAGTGGGCTTGGCTGTGATTCTCTCTACAGCTGAATAGCAGACGAATGCGCACTGTCAAGGCTCGTACATGAAGACTGGCCACTTGGATGAGGTACAAGTGGTAACTGGTACCACTGGGTCTGTATCCCAAAATGAAAGCAGCAAAAAATCAGAGAGGGAAAAGGTAGTGAAAATCTTCAATGTCACCTGAACCATTGGAGCAGGCAGATGGGGCTTCGGTTTAACATCTGATCTGAAGCCAAGGGACACTGAGGCCATCACCACCTCCAGCAGGAATCAAGTAATGCAGCAAGATCAGACACCAAGGGCTGAATTTTACCACAGGCTTCAGGGCCCCGACGTTTGGACCAAGTGGGGATCCCAAGCCCACACTTGCCAGCAGTAGGACTGGCTCAGCAATCTTCACGGAAGGGAACCCCTAATTGACTGCCTCCAGGATTGCCATCCAATTAAGTTCGACAGGCAGAATGTAAATGATGTCAGTCCAATCAGAGGTCCAGCAGCTCTGAAACCTTGGCAGCCCCTTCAGGAGAGGTGGGCGCTGTTGAGGCAGCTTGGGGATTGAGCAGGCACCACCATTTTGACGCGACCTCGGACAGATATATAAAAATGTAAAACTCAGAGAGGCTAGGCACGCAGGTTCCTCTGGATGGCCCATGGGGGCTGTGCGGGTGGCCTTCCCAGCCCGCGGCCCCCTTTATGGGGTATCGAGCCTCTGGCACCAATGACCCCCGGACAGCTGCAGGGAGGCTGCCTCTTGAAAGCTGGTGGCCTCCCCACGTGGCAGGGAGCCATTCTGCCACTGGCAAAATGCCAGCGGCCTGGGTAAATTGCCTTTAATAGGATCTTTAATTATTAAATTGGCTGCCCGCTTCCATTTAGCGGGCAGCGGATCTGCATCCACTCCTGCCACTGAGAAACTTCTCGGGCAGTGGGACTGTTTCGAACAAATGTCCCGACACAACTCCCCTTTATTTTCCCGACACTCCCCACCTCCCAGCCCATCAACCGGGGCCAGGAAAATACTGCTTCAAATGTTGAACCTTCCTGATATTTATAGCTGATGACAACACCATTTTTTTTCCACTAAGCCTTTGGGGCAAAAGCCGGCAAAACTGTTCATTCAATTATGTCATCACTTTGCAGAATATATACCTAAGAACCTCTCTCCGGAACTGTTTATAAATGTATGAATTACAAAAGGTTTTAAAAGTGGAGGCAACACTAGTTAATTCAGTGAGAAGCCAAGTCATGCAGATCATGAAGGTTCTACATTTGATCCATTATCTGCAGTTAATTTTAGCAGGGGTGTGTTGGCAGTCCCTCGATTCGAGGATAATGTTTACTCAGGGTCGCGAGTTTCTGCCATGAGTCTCCATGTGACTGAGCAGGCTGATTTCCCCCTGCAGATCTCTGGGCACACGAGGTAGTGGGATCCAGAGTGCAGGATTTTCTTCCTTTTCTTCTCTGCTGTTGCTCTGTCTCATCATTAAGGCATTGGGACTCAAAGTGTGATGCAGCTTGGTGGACAAGAGCTACTGGGATAGAATGGGGCAATGGACTGACTGGATTGCTCTACAGAGAGTAGGCATGGACTCAATGGGCTGAATGGCCTCCTTCTGTGTCACAATGACTCTATGACAAGTTATCCCCATTCTGAACAATTGGTAGCAAGCTCCTTCCAGTTGTTAAAGTCAATGCAGCCATGCTTCTAGGAGAGCTTCATAGTGTCTGAGAAGCTTTTGCTGGTCCTCCCCTTGAACATGGGCCATTTGAGAGTTGTGAGAACAGGACCTGGTGGGGAAAATAATTTTCAGCTATGCAGTCACAGTGGCCAGTCCATCAAAGTTTATTTTTCAGGAGTTTTGCCTGAATGCTTGCGGAGCTGGCTTCAAGAAGGACACTAGCGTTTGTCCCATGGAATCTGAAGAATGGGGCAGAGGCACTACTGATGGAATTTCTCTAGCGCTCTTATGTGTCTCTGATACACAGCCCCAGGTCTTGCTATAATACAGGAGCGTGGTGATGACAACTGCTCTGTACACTAAGATTTTTCTAGTCATTTGATAGTACAGAACTTGAATATTGCTGAAAATAGAGACATTCTGTCGAAGCTTTTCATTTTGCACTCATCAGGACAATTCACAAGAATACCAATGTAAGGGAAAGCAACAAATTTATACCGTATGAGAAGAGAGTGTTGATTGATTGACAGTGGACTCTGATTGGTAGAGGCGTTGCCATGGATAATGCGCCAGTTTATGATGACTGACAGTTAACTGCCAAGCTTTGTTGAAATTTAAACCAGGCAGCTTACTGAGAATCTTAAATTGGTTGTCAGTGTAGTTCTTAGGATTATCACGGAATCACATTGAATGTTGGACAGTTAACTGTCAGTCACCATAAACTGGTGCATTCTCCATGGCAACGCCTCTACCAATCAGAGCCGACTTGCCAACCAATCAGCCCTCTCTTCTCATACAATATAAATTTGTTGCTGTCCCTTACATTGGTATTCTTACGGTTGTCCTGATGAGTGCAAGACAAAAAACTTTGACAAAATGTCTCTATTTTCAGCAATACTAAGATTTTTGTTGATTTGCGAAGGTCTTTGTTGTCAAACACTTGCTGCTGTAATTTGTAGAAGGTTGACCTGATGCAGCTGATCTGGTGTTGGATTTCCTCGTCAATGGTGGTCTTTTAAGAGAGGTAACTGAAAAGGTATGGGACATGCTCAACATATTCTAAAGGCTCTCCTTCAACATATATGGGAGACGGAATATTTGGCTGAACAGGTATGGGTTGATATGAGTTTTGTTTTGGCAACATTCAAGGATAGGTCGAGTTTCTTGCATTGAAGAGATCAAGGGTGGCTTGCAAATCTGGTGCATAGTATCCACAAACTGTAGCTCATGTATATCTATGGTGGTCAGTTTAGTTATGGCATGGAGGTGACCGAGGTTAAAGAGCTTTCCCTCGAGATGGTATTTAAGACTGACACCAGAGGGCAGTTGATCCTTGATGAGGTGAATAGCCACCGTCAGATAGATTGTGAATAATATGGTAGCTATCACACAGTCTTGCTTGTCTCCAGTCCAGATTTTGAAGGAAATAAAAACAGAAAGTGCTGGAAATACTCAGTGTGGAGAGAGAAACAGAGTTATCTTTCAGGTCTGTGACCTTTCAGCAGAACCAGATTTTGAAGGCATCTGTTTCACATCTCCTACTCAAGACAGTTGCAGTCATATCACCGTGAAGCAATTTCAGGATTGTGATAAAGTTTCTTGGACATTCAAATTGTTGAAGCACAATCCACATAACTTCGTGATTTACTGAGTCAAATGCTTTGGTCAGGTTGATGAATGCAATGATGAGTTCCTAATATTGTTCTCAGCTTTTTCCTTGGATTTGTCTGGCAACAAAGACCATGTCAGAGGTTCCTCTGGAAGGTGTAAAGCCACAATGTGTCTCTGGGAGGATTTCCTCAGCCACAGGAAGTAGGCAATTCAGGGGAATCTGTGTCAGGATTTTTCCTGCTATGGACAAAAGGGAAATAACATCAATAGTTTCCACAGCACGACTTACCTCCCTTCTTGAAGATAGGTAGAATTATTGCATTCCTGAAGTTGGGGTGGGGGGGGGGGGTGGTGGGGGGAGTTCTTTCACCTCACAGATTCATAAGATCAGTGCATGGAATCTTGACGTGAGCAAAAGTCCGCCAGCTTTGAAGACCTCAGCTGGAATATGGGGTCGCAGGCTTTGTTGTTTTTCATCTGTTTGATTGTTTGTTGCACCTCTCCCATTGATGGAGGTTCACCCATGGATTCTATCACAGGACACTGGTGCATAGCCTGGAGGGAGGCTCTATATAAATGCCAGTGGTTGTTATAGTTGCTGAAGCCTTGCCTCTTTGCTGACGTTTAGTTTCAGGAATGCTGGGTGCCCTCCAGCTGTAAGCCTAGATTTGAGAGTTAGCATGCCTTAAGGCTTAGGGCCTAGACAGCTGAAGGCACTGCTGCTAATGGTGAGGTGAAGTTGGGGATGCAGAAAAGACGAGAGTTGGAGGAGTGCAGAATTCTCAGCATGTTTAGGGCTGAGGCAATTACAGATATAGGGTGGAGGATGACCTTAGAGGAAATTCAACACAAGGATGAGAAATGTAAATTTCCAAATTTAAAGGTTTCAGGAGAAAGGGGTAAGTGAGAAAATTGGCAGGGAAAAGAACAGCAGAAAAAAAAGGGTGCACTGTGTCTGGTTGGAGTGAGCTCATGCACGTATCTGCCTGCACTGATAGTGCTGTTTATTGATGTGTGTCCTGTTATTGCTTAGTTTTCTCATTGACCTGACCTTGAATTATATATAAAATCATTAAAGTAAACTGCACGAATCTGGATCTTAAAACTCTGTTTGTTTTGTGAACTCCAGCTGAAAGCTAATTTTACTTTTTCAATTTTACTCTTGTGGAGTTAGCCCAAGGGTGGAAAGTATCCTCTGACTGTCAGTTCTTCCCTTCTCTTCATCTGAAGGCATTTTACTGCTACTGAGCTACAGTACCATCCAAGCCATGTGGCCTCCTATATATTGTTCAAATGTACATGTTGCGCATTGGCAGACTATTCAACTGCCTATTTTCACTCAATGTGCACACACAAACTCATCCATTTCCACCTGAGACTGAAACTCAATGAATCATTATCTGAAGCTGGAGATTAGATGACAGTTTCATAATTATTTGACATTTGTATCTTCATTGCGATATCCTGTTCAAATTTTATGACCATTTTATTTTGATTTGCACTTGCCATTTATTGTAGGTAGGATAAAAATCATGTGAGTTTCAGCTTCTAATCACCTAATCCCTATCTGCTGACCCCTGCTGGAACTATGCATGTGTCAATACTTGGTGGGCAGGAACTGTATTGATTGTGAAGCTTTCACAGTTGAATAGTTGCCAACTGCCACACTAGAGAATGGACCACATGGACAAGGATTCAAAGGGTAATTGGCATCTGTGAAACTGTACTGCGTAAGAAGGGAGAAGCTACAAGAAAGAAGAAGGAAAAACGGGTAACAAAAACAATTTGTATATATTATAAAATAATAGTCCAGGCTCAGGATCAGCCGCGGTTTTGTAAAGTCTGTTTATTTCTTTTACTGTTTATGAAGTTTCACATTATGAAGTTAGAGTAGCTCGAAGATATTAAGGTCATACCCAATTTATACACCAGAAGATCTTCCAGTAGAATTGGTTCATCTGGTGTCTCTATACACTACAAGGTGGATCTGAAACAATTGCAGCAATATTAGAATAACTGTATTTGCAAGACTTGTACATGCACAAATGCTTAAAAGTTGCAAATGCAACTTCCTAGCCACTGCGCACGTACATTTCTGACTACCATTCTGGCTATGGACCTTCCTCAATGTCACCAGAACAAAATGCCAGCTCTGACATTCAATGCCAGTGGCCATTTAGGTTTTTCAGTAATTTCAGAGTCAGGGGTGAAACCACCTCACCAGTTAATGCTCAATGCCTTTGGCATGTAGACAGTTATATTTAAATTACAACCCCAAAGGCTATAATGTAAATATAAGCTGGAATTTTACACCACCACCATCCTCCCAGCCACTGCCCCAGAGGAGGTTGGGTGGCGGGGGTGGGGGGAGGGGTAAAATTGGGTGCGATGGCTGGGGTGCAGTGCCCATTACCTACCCACCTTCACTGGTATTTTACTTGCAGCGGAGGAGGTGGAAAGTGGCCCTCCTGCCCTCAGACCAATTGAGGCCCTTAATGTGGCCAATTAATAGCCACTTAAGGGCCTCTTCCACCACCGCTGGTCAGATGGGTACTTTGCCACCTAGGGAGGCCGCCCAATCAGCCCTGGTTGATTGGCCCAGCGAGCACCAACTCAACTTACCTTATTCTCTGGCTTGTACAGTTGGCTGGGTCCGGGGACTGCTGCAGTCCCAGTAGTGGCCACTGCTCCCGGTGGCACTGCTGGGACTGAAGAGCTGCCAGCCCTCTGATTAGCCGGCAGGTCTTGGAGGCAGGACATCCTGCCTTAGCGGGGCTGAAGCCACGGCCTCACAAAATGGCTTTGTGGCGTCCAGGGCTGGCGGAGGTGGGCTTGCCCTGATTTCCAGCCGGAGGGTGGGGCTACCACTTCCTCGTTAAATTCTGACTGTGCTATCAGTTATTTCCAATTCCATGGTATTAACACCAAAAAAGATGTGGGCACAGATACAGGGCTGAATGAAATTTTAAGGTACATTAATTTATTTCTTCATACTTCAAAGATACAGAATTTCTTTTAGCTAATAAAAGAAATTTACCAGAAAACTTAACATATTCAAAAAGATGTTGGAGAGAGACAGAGCGCTGGATCTTCCTCTGAACTACCTGCTTCTTTTGAAACAGTAAACACAGTAAATGGGATGATAATGCCAATCCCCTTAGAACTGTTGGTTTAACTTTCACTAGAATTATTCTGCCCCCTTTTTTATTGATTGATGGGATGTGGACATTGTTGGCAGGGCCAGCATTTATTGTCCACCCCTAATGAAAAAACTGAAGCAAGTCAGTGAAACACAATTTTCCCTTAACAGAGGCATGCTGGCTTTCCTTAAATAATCCAGATTTGTCCAAGTGACTATTAATTTTGTCCCTAATTATCATTTCGAAAAGCTTTCCCACTACCGAGGTTAAACTGACTGGCCTGTAGTTGCTGGGCTTATCCTTACACCCTTGTTTGAATAAGGGTGTTAGATTTGCAATTCTCCAGTCCTCTGGCACCACACTGGCATCTAAGTTTCTGATTAATGATGATGGCCAGGATGTTGATAGAGGGGATTCAGCGATGGTAATGTCATTGAATGTCAAGGAGAGGTGGTTAGATCCTCTCTTGCTAGAAATGGTCATTGCCTGGCATGTGTGTGAGCCGAATGTTACTTCCAACTTATCAGCTCAAGCCTGAATGCTTTTCAGGTCTTGCAGTATGCACGTTCATTATGAGAAGTTGCGAATGGAACTGAACAATACAATCATAATTATGATGGAGGGAAGTAATTGATGAAGCAGCTGAAGATGTTTGGGCCCAGGCCACAACCTGAGGAACTCCTGTAGTGATATCCTGGGGCTGAGATGATTGGCTCCCAACAACCAGAACCATCTTCCTTTGTGATAGGTATGACTCCAGCCAGTGGCGAGCTCCCTCTTCACTGATTCCCATTGACTTCAATTGCACAAGGGCTCCTTGATGCCACACTTGGTCAAATACTCCCTCATTGTTGAGGGCAGCCATTCTTACCACTCCTCCGGAATTCTGCTCTTTTGTCCAGCATTGGACCAAGATTGTAATGAGATCTGGAGCCGAGTGGTCCTGGTTGAACACAAACTGAACCTTGGTGAGCAGGTTATTGGAAAGTGCCACTTGATAGCATTGTTGACAACACCTTCTATCACTTTGGTGATGGTTGAGAGTAGACTGATGGGGCGGTAATTGGCAAGACTGGATTTGTCCTGCTTTTAAGGATGTCAGTCACCAATCAGAGTCTACCCTTCCTCAGTTAAGTGAGTTGAAGTGGGCAAGGCCAATCTCTCTGGCCTACTGTTCCCAACTTTCACGCAAACCAACCACATATAATTTCCACCACAGACCATAGGAATAACAGTAAAGTATTCCTATGGCGGATTTACTTGGCCATTTAGTTCCCATTTCATCTTCATTAATAATTTCAGGATCAGAAACACTAGCAACAGGAGTAGGCCACACAGCGCCTCCCGCTTGCTCCACCATTCAGTTAGATCACTGCTGATCTGCACCTCAAAAAGGGAGATGATTTTCTTTAAGATGTTTGCCCATAAAATGATTTGGGTTTCAAATCTTTAAGATTATCTTGATGGTGGGTTACAAGTGGATACAAACAAAACAAAGTTCAATTCAACTTGTCAATAGCTACATCAAATTAAGCTTTTTAAAAAACGTTAATCAAGCTCTGATGTGCTAAAACTCCATGCCCTGCATAACAGTCTCCAAATCAAACTCTTGAGAAATTCACTTAAACAAAGGTTCTGTTTGCCTATTATGGAGTGCAAATTCCTCTCTCCATTGGACACACCCCACTTACCTAAACTCAGAGAGCATGGGCTGAACTTTATGGACCCCCCAAGATGTGTTTCGAGGCAGTGGGTGGGGGCAGGGCCCATAGAATTGCGATGAGAGGCAGGAATTTTATTGGGGACAGGATTGGTCAAATATGGCCTTCCCGCCCAGAGGCCAATTGTAAGGTCCTTAAGGGCCTGTTTCTGCCACCGCAGGGAATTAAACAGCAACGGTGATGGGGTGGGGGGGCGGGGGTGCCTTCCTCTATAGGCAACCTGTGGTCCACTGAGGGCCCCCACAAGGAAAACCTGCACCTCCCTGAACCGCCCTTCCACTGCACAAACGCTCACCCTCCTCCTATCCCTCATCAGGGCCTGTGGGTCTGGCCCCGGCGACCCCGCCTCACCTACTTCTTCTCCAGGGTTCCAGCACTGGGCCTGGGTCCAAGGCCGCTTGCAGAATCAGTAGTGGCCATCGCTCCCAGTGGTATTGCCGATACTGCTGATCTGCCGGCCCTGTGATTGGCTGGCAGCTCTTGGAGGTGGGATCCCTGTCTTTAAAGGGATGGAGATCCCGGCGCCGGGGTGTTACTTGGCCCAGCGCCATAGAATCGCTCTGAGGGGGCTCTAGCTGGCCGAGGCGGGTATCTCCCCGCCTTTTTGGCCCAGAGCCAGAAGTCCCACCATGAGCACAAAATTCAACCCCATGTGTGCATTTTTGCCAGATCCAAGTTGTGCAAAACAATATGGAGCCTTATGATTAAAAGGAAGCTATCAGCATTTACAACAGAAATATTCCATCAAGTTTAAAGCCAAAAATAAAAAGGCAAAAATAGCACTTGTAATACATAACCCAAGAAAGTGTGAAACTACTGAAGTTATTTAAAAAATATCTTTTTTAAAGTAACAATGGGAGATTGGAGACTTGATTCATCAGGAGCAGATAAACATAATAGTGTGCCATGAGTTCCCTTGATGACTAATAGGTGAAATTATGATGTGATGTATTCCTGAGTCACCCAGACCAGAAAAAAAAATACGTTTGATTCTTGGTTTCAACGGAGTTAGTTGGCATCAACCAGGGTTACTGTGACTACACTATGATTTACTTTGATGGGCTGTGGAAGGAAAATAAAGAGATCAGCTGGAGTTTGCATTTCTGATTGCTATAGAAACAAGAGTAGGCCATTTAGCCCCTGGAGCCTACTCCACCATTCAATTAGATCATGGCTGATATTTACCTCAACTCCATTTACCTACCTTTACTCCATATCGCTTGATACCCTTACCCAACAAAAATATATTGATCTCAGTCTTGAAGCTTCAATTGACCCAGCAACAGAACCTTTTGGGGGAGGGTATTCCTGATTTCACTCCTGGCCTGGCTCTAACTTTAAGATTATGCTCCCTTGTTCTGGGCTCCCCACCAGCGGGGATAGTTCATCTTTATTTACCCGATTGAATCCTTTTATCAATTTAAACTCTTTGATTGATTAAATCTTCTATAAAGAGAATGCAAGCCATGTTTAAAAAAAAAAGGAATTGCATTTATATAGCATCTTTCACGGCCACCAGACATCTCAAAGTGCTTTACAGCCAATTAAGTACTTTCTATCTACCCCAGCCTTAAAAGTGTAGGTAGACACGGCTGTAATGCAATATGGCAGCCAATATGCACGCAGCAAACTCCCACAAACAGCAATGTGATAATGACCAGATAATCTGTTATTGTGATGCTGAATGAGGGAAATATTGGCCAGGACACCAAGGAAACTCCCCTGCTTTTCTTCGAAATACAGCCATGGGATCTTTTACATCCACCCGAGCTTGCCTCAGCTTAATGTCTCATCCTAAAGGTATGCAACCAGTTCTTTTAATTTACCCTTTTACCCGGTGACGTCTGTTGGAAAGTGTGCAAGTGTGTGAATTATTAGATAGTGACAAGATTGACTTCAGCTGTAACATCCTCAGTGGTTAAATAGCTAAACAACATCACGGTCCAGCAATTCAGAGTCAGAACAGATGAAAGGGCACAGACCTGAAACATTAACTGTTTCTCTCTCCACAGATGCTGCCTGACCTGCTGAGTATTTCTAGCACTTTCTGTTTTTTATTAAAGAAAATACTAAGATGCATCGAGTCATTCATATTGAGGTATTAAACAAAAGGTATTAAACTTGCAAGTATCAACTATAAACAGAAAATGTTAGAAAAACTCAGCAGGTTAGTCAGCATCTGTGGAGAGAATAAACAAGTTGATGTTTCAGGTGTGGATGCCTCATTAGAGATGTATCTAGTCTTCACTATTTAACCCACATTATGATGTCCAGTCTCCAGAACCTAAGCCACTCAGAATTATCATAGGAACATAGGAGCAGGAGTAGGCCATTCAACCCATCAAGCCTGCTCCGCCATTCAATACGACCATGGCTGATCATCCACTTCAATGCCTTTTTTCCCACACTATCCCCATATCCCCTTATGTCATTGGTATTTAGAAATCTGTCAATCTCTGCTTTAAACATACTCAATGACTGAGCTTCCACAGCCCTCTGGGGTACAGAATTCCGAAGATTCACAACCTTCTGAGTAAAGAAATTTTTCCTCATCTCTGTCCTAAGTGGCTTCCCCCTTATTTTGAAATTGTGTCCCCTGGTTCTAGACTCCCAAATGGGAAAACACAAAAACACATGAAATCGGAGCAGAAGTAGACCATATGACCCAGCGTGGCTGCTCCGCCATTCAATACGATCGTGGCTGATCTTTGGCTTCAACTCCACTTTCCTGCCTGCTCCCCATATTCTTTGAGACCCTGCAAGACCAAAAATCTATCTACCCCAGCCTTAAATGTATTCAATGATTGAGCATCCACAACCCTCTGGGTAGAGAATTCCAAAGAGTCAAAACCCTTTGAGTGAAGTAATTTCTCCTCATCTCAGTCCTGAATGATTGACCCCTTATCCTGAGACTGTGTCCCCGTGTTCTAGATTCCCTGACCAGTGGGAACAATCTCTCAGCTTCTACCCTATTAAGCCCTTTCAGAATCTTGTATGCCTCAATTAGATCGCCTCTCATTCTTCTAAACTCCAGAGAATATAGGCCCAATTTACTCAGCCTCTCATCATAGGACCAGCCCCTCATCCCAGGCACTAATTTAGTAAATCTTCGCTGCACTGTCTCCAGTTCAAGTATATCCTTTCTTAGGGTGGTGGGTGCCTGGAACGCGTTGCCAGCGGAGGTGATAGACGCGGGCACGATAGCGTCTTTTAAGATGTATCTAGACAGATACATGAATGGGCAGGAAGCAAAGAGATACAGACCCTTAGAAAATAGGCGACATGTTTAGATAGAGGATCTGGATCGGCTCAGGCTTGGAGGGCCGAAGGGCCTGTTCCTGTGCTGTAGTTTTCTTTGTTCTTTGTTCTTTAAATGTTGTGACCAAAACTGCACACAATATTCCAGGTGCGGTCTCACCAAAGCCCTGTACAATTTTAGTAAGACTTCTTTATTCCTGTACTCCAATCCCCTTGCAATAAAGGCCAACATGCCATTTGACTTCCTAATTGCCTGCTGCACCTGCTTGTTAACTTTGTGCTTTCCTTGTATGAGTACCCCCAAGTCTCTCTGAACATCAACACTTACCAGATTCACAACTTTAAAAAAATATTCTGCTTTTCTATTTTTATGACCAAAGTAAACAACTTCACACTTCCCTACATTTTACTCAATCTGCCATCTTGTTGCCCACTCACTTAACCTGCCTATATCTCTTTGCAGCCTCTCTACATCCACCCTGCAGCTTACCTTTCCACCGAGCTTTGTATCATCAGCAAACTTAGATACATTTCTCTCTGTCTCTTCATCCAAGTCATTAATATAGAGTGTAAATAGCTGAGGCCCCAGCACTGATTCTTGCGGCACCCGACTATTCACTACCTGACAACTTGAAAATGTCCCATTTACGCTTACTCTCTGCTTCCTGTTTGTTAACCAATCCTCTATCCACGTTAATATAGTACCCCCAACACCATGAGCCCTTATCTTGCCTATTAATCTTTTATGTGGCACCTTATTGAATGCCTTTTTAAAATCCAGGTATACTACATCTACTGGTTCTCGTTTATCTACCCTATTAGTTACATCCTCAAAAAACTCTAATAAATTTGTCAAACAGGATCTCCCTTTAGTAAAACCATGTTGACTTGTTCTGATCATACTATGCTTTTCCAAGTGCAATGTTAAGACTTCCTTAATAATAGTTTCCCAATGACTGATAGGCTAAATGGCCTGTAGTTCCCTGTTTTCTGTCTACCTCCTTTCTTGAAAAGCTGTGTAACATTTGCCAACTTCCAATCTCCCCTTACCGTAGGAATGATATTATTGCCAAAGAGGGAGTGCAACGAAGATTCACCAGATTTGTTCCCGGGGTGGCGGGACTGTCCTATGAAGAGAGATTGGGGAAACTGGGCCTATATTCTCTACAGTTTCAAAGAATGAAAGGTGATCTCGTTGAAATCTACAAAATACTTAAAGGGGTAGACAGAATAGATGCAGTTTCCCCTGGTTGGGGAGTCTAGAACCAGGGGACACAATTTCAAAATAAGGGAGAAGCCACTTAGGACAGAGCTGAGGAAAAGTTTCTTTACTCAGAGGGTTGAGAATCTTTGGAATTCTCTACCCCAGAGGGCTATGGAAGCTCAGTCATTAAGTATGTCTAATGCAGAGATTGACAGATTTCTAAATACCAATGACATAAGGGGATATGAGGATAGTGTGGGGAAAAAGGATTGAAGTGGATGATCAGCCTTGATCATATTGAATGGCGGGGCAGGCTCGATGGGCTGAATGGCCTACTCCTGCTCCTATGTTCCGATGTTCGATGTTCCAATCTGATGGGACCATTCCTGAATCTAAGGAATTCTGGAAAATCATAGCTAGCGCATCCACTATCTCTGCAGCTATCTCGCTTAAAACCCGAGGATGTAGGCCATCTGGTCCCTGGGACTTGTCAGATTTTAGTCTCTCAAGTTTCTCCAATACTTTTTCTCGACTGACATCAATATCCTTAATTTCTTCACTCTTTAGTCGCTAGGTTACTGCCTATTTCTGGTATGGAACTTTTGTCTTCTACTGTGAAGACAGAAAAAAAATATTTGTTCAGTGCTTCTGCCATTTCCTCATTCCCCATGATGATTTCTCTTATCTCTGCCTCTAAGGGACCAATGTCTACTTTAGCTACTCTCTTCCTTTTTATGTACTTATAAAACCTCTTACAATCTGTTTTTATATTGCTGACTAGTTTACTCTCATATTTTATTTTTTCCCTTTTTTATCAACTTTTTGGTGGCCCTTTGCTGGTTTCTAAAACACTCCCAGTCCTCAAGACTTGCTACCATTTTTTTGCAACATTGTAAGTCTCTTCTTTTAGTCTAATACTCTCCTTAACTTCCTGAGTGAGCCACAGATGGGTCTTTCTGGACGAGTTTTTGTTTTGGAAAGGAATGTACTTTTGTTGAACCCTTTGAATTGTTTCTTTAAATGTTTCCCACTGTTCATTTCCTGCCATACCTTCCAGTCTATTTACCCAATTAACCTTAGCCAGTTCTCCCCTCATACCTTCGTAATTGGCTTTGTTTCAGTTTAAGATTCTTGTTCGTGATTGAAATGTGTCACTTTCAAACCTAAATGAAATTCAGTGGTATTATGATCACTTTTTCCAAGTGGATCTTTTACTATGACATTGCTTATGCCTGCTTCATTACACAATACCAGATCTAAGATAGCTTTATCCCGAGTTGGTTCTACAATGTAGTGTATTGCTCCAAGAAACTGTCACAAAAGCATTCTACAAATTCATCTTCCAGCCCACTGTTGCCAATTTGATTGTCCCAGTCTATATTTATTTTCTTTTATTTATTTTTTATTTAGAGATACAGCACTGAAACAGGCCCTTCGGCCCACCGAGTCTGTGCCGACCAACAACCACCCATTTATACTAACCCGACAGTAATCCAATATTCCCTATTGCCTACCTATACTAGGGGCAATTTACAACGGCCAATTTACCTATCACCTGCAAGTCTTTTGGATGTGGGAGGAAACCGGAGCACCCGGCGAAAACCCATGCAGACACAGGGAGAACTTGCAAACTCCGCACAGGCAGTACCCAGAATCAAACCCGGGTCCCTGGAGCTGTGAAGCTGCGGTGCTAACCACTGCGCCACTGTGCCGCCCAGATTAAAATCCCCTACAATTAATAGAGTCATAGAGTCGTACAGTCATACAGCATAGAAACAGGCCCTTCAGCCCACCGCGTCCATGCTGACCATAATGCCTTTCTAGACTAATTCCACCTGCCTGCATTAATTCCACATCTTTCTATGCCTTGCACATTCAAGTACCTGTCCAGCTGTCTCTTAAATGTTGCTACTGTTCCTGCCTCAACCACCTCCTCAGGCAGCTCATTCCAGATACCCACTATTCTTTGTGTGAAAAATTTACCCCTTTGATCCCCTTCAAACCTTCTGCCTCTCACCTTAAATCTATGCCCTCTAGTTTTAGTCACCCCTACCATGGGAAACAGACTCTGGCTATCTACCCTATCTATGCCTCTCATAATTTTATATACCTCTAAAATGTCCCCTCTCAGCCTCCTTCGCTCCAGGGAAAAAAGACCCAACCTATCCAATCTCTCTTTATAACTCAAGCCCTCCAAACCAGGCAACATCCTTGTGAATCTTTTCTGCACCCTCTCTAGCTTAATCACATGTTTCCTGTAGTGCGGTGACAAGAACTGCACACTGTACTCCAAATGCGGCCTGACCAATGTTATGCACAACTGTAACATGACGTCCCAACTCTTGTACTCAATGCCTCGGCCGATGAAGGAAAGCATGCCATACGCCTTCTTCACCACCCTGTCTACCTGTGTTGCCAATTTCAAGGAACTATGTACTTGCATCCCAAGGTCTCTCTGCTCAACAACACTCCCCAGGGCCCTGCCATTCACTGTATATGTCCTGCATTGGTTTAACTTCCCAAAATGCATCACTTCACACTTGTCTGCATTAAATTCCATTTGCCACTCCCTTGCCCACTTTCCCAGTTGATCTATATCCTGTTGTAACCTTAGACAACCTTCTTCACTGTCCACCATAGCAACAATTTTGGTGTCATCTGCAAACTTTCTAATCATGTCCCTTACATTCACAATCAAGTTATTAATATATAAGACAAACAACAGAGGGCGCAGCACCGATCCCTGCGGCACACCACTGGTCACCGGCCTCCAATCTGAAAAACAACCCTCCACTACCACCCTCTGCCTCCTATCACCATGCCAATTTTGTATCCAATTTGCTAGCTCACCCTGGATTCCATGTGTTCGAACCTTCTGGACCAGCCTACCATGCGGGACCTTTTCAAAGGCCTTGCTAAAGTCCATGTAGACAAAGTTCATTGCCCTGCCCTCGTCGATCCTCTTGGTCACCTCCTCAAAAAACTCTATCAAATTTGTGAGACATGATTTCCCATGCACAAAGCCATGCTGACTATCCCTAATCAGACCATGCCTTTCCAGATGCATATAAATCCTGTTTCTCAGAATCCCTTCCAATAACTTTCCCACCACTGATATAAGGCTCACCGGCCTGTCGTTCCCTGGCTTATCCCTGCTGCCCGTCTTAAATAAAGGCACAACATTAGCAATCCTCCAGTCTTCCAGTACCTCACCCGTGGCTAACGATGATACAAATATCTCTACCAGGGCCCCAGCAATCTCCTCCCTTGCTTCCCATAGCATCCTAGGATACACCTGGTCAGGCCCTGGGGATTTATCTACCTTAATGCGCTTCAAAACCTCCAACACCTCCTCCTTTGTAATGTTGATATGCTCCAGGATATCGCTGTTCCCTTCCTTGAACTCTCTAGCTTCCATGACCTTCTCCATGGTAAATACGGATGAGAAATATTCATTTAAGACCTCACCCATTTCCTATGGCTCCACACATAGATTGCCACACTGATCCTTAAGGGGACCTACTCTCTCCTTAGCTACCCTTTTACTCTTAATATACTTATAGAATCTTTTAGGATTCTCCTTTATCTTATCTGCCAGGGAAATCTCATGGCCCCTTTTTGCCCTCCTAATTTCCTGCTTAAGTGTAGTCCTACATCCCCTATACCCCTCGAGGGACTCGCTCGATCCCAGCTGCCTATACCTGACATATGCCTCCTTCTTTGTCCTGACCAGACCCTCAATATCCCTCGTCAACCAAGGTTCCCTAAACTTGCCAGCCTTGCCCTTCCATCTAACAGGAACATGCCGGCCATGAACTTTTAAAAACCTCCCACTTGCCAGACATCTTTTTCCCTGTAAACAGCCTCTCCCATTCAACTTTTGAGAGTTCCTGTCTGATACCATCGAAATTAGCCTTCCCTCAATTTAGGACTTCAACCTGAGGACCAGTCTTATCCTTTTCCATAACTATCTTGAAGCTAATTGAGTTATGGTCACTGGTCCCAAAGTGCTCCCCCACTGACACATCAACCACCTGCCCATCCTCATTTCCTAAGAGGATGTCAAGTGTAGCCCCTGCTTTAGTCGGGCCATCCACATACTGCTTCACAAAATTATCCTGGACACAATTAACAAATTCTTCCCCATCTGATCCCTTAGCACTAAAGCAGTCCCAGTCAATCTTCTTCTTCTCCTTTGGCCTCCTTGTCTCAAGAGACAATAGGTAAGCGCCTGGAGGTGGTCAGTGGTTTGTGAAGCAGCGCCTGGAGTGGCTATAAAATCCAATTCTAGAGTGACAGACTCTTCCACTGGCGCTGCAGATAAAATTGGTTGCCGGGGCTGTTACGCAGTTGGCTCTCTCCTTGCGCTTCTGTCTTTTTACCTGCCAACTGCTAAGTCTCTTCGACTCGCCACACTTTAGCCCCGCCTTTATGGCTGTCCGCCAGCTCTGGCGATCACTGGCAACTGACTCCCATGACTTGTGATCAATGTCACAGGACTTCATGTCGCATTTGCAGACGTCTTTAAAGCGGAGACATGGATGGCCGGTGGGTCCGATACCAGTGATGAGCTCGCTGTACAATGTGTCTTTGGGGTTCCTGCCATCTTCCATGCGGCTCACCTGGCCAAGCCATCTCAAGCGCCGCTGGCTCAGTAGGCTGTATATGCTGGGGATGTTGGCCACCTCGAGGACTTCTGTGTTGGAGATATGGTCCTGCCACCTGATGCCAAGGATTCTCCGGAGGCAGCGAAGATGGAATGAATTGAGACGTCGCTCTTGGCTGACATACGTTGTCCAGGCCTTGCTGCCATAGAGCAAGGTACTGAGGACACAGGCTTGATACACTCGGACTTTTGTGTTCCATGTCAGTGTGCCATTTTCCCACACTCTCTTGGCCAGTTTGGACATAGCAGTGGAAGCCTTTCCCATGTGCTTGTTGATTTCTGCATCGAGAGACAGGTTACTGGTGAGCTTAGGTAGGTGAACTCTTGAACCACTTCCAGAACGTGGTCACCGATATTGATGGCTGAAGCATTTCTGACGTCCTGTCCCATGATGTTTGTTTTCTTGAGGCTGATGGGTAGGCCAAATTTGTTGCAGGCAGTCGCAATCCTGTCGATGAGTCTCTGCAGACACTCTTCAGTGTGGGGTGTTAATGCAGCATCGTCAGCAAAGAGGAGTTCCCTGATGAGGACTTTCCGTACTTTGGTCTTCACTCTTAGACGGGCAAGGTTGAACAACCTGCCATCTGGTCTTGTGGGGAGGAAAATTCCTTCTTCTGAAGACTTGAACGCATGTGAGAGCAGCAGGGAGAAGAAGATCCCAAACAGTGTAGGTGCAAGAACACAGTCAATATTAGGGAAGTTAAAATCACCTACTGTTACAACCCTATAATTCCTACACCTATCTGTGATTTCCCTACATATATGCTCCTCCACTTCCCTCTGACTATTGGGGGGCCTATAGTATAATCCCATCAAAGTGATCACCCCTTTCTTATTTCTAAGTTCTACCCATATGGCCTTGCTGGACATTCCCCCTGGGATATCCTCTCTAAGTACTGCCGTGATGTCTTCTCTAATCAATAGTTCAACTCCCCCTCCTCTCTTACCTCCAGCTCTGTCACATTACCTTTTTTACATGCTCCAATAATTTCCTGTTTAATGTTCTGTCCTATAATATAACTACTGTTAGGAGGCCTGTAAATTACTCCCACTAGTGTTTTCTGACTCCTGCTATTCCTAATTTCCACCCAAATTGATTCTACTTCATGATCTTCTGAGGCCAGATCCCTTCTGATTAATGTCCTTATGCCATCCTTTACTATCGGGGCTACCCTTGCTCCTTTGCCATTCTGTCTGTCTGTCCGAAATATTGTGTACCCTGGAATATTTATTTCCCAACCTTGATCTCTTTGTAACCATACCTCAGTAATGGCAATTACATCTAGATCATTTACCTCTATTCATGCCACTAGTTCATCTATCTTATTATAGATGCTTCATGCATTCAGATAAAGGAGCTTTAATTTAATTTTTAACCTCTATTCACTGCAATGACCTTATTTGCCAATGTACAATATTTGTTAAACTCTCTGTCCCTTCGATTGGCCAGGACACTGGTTCCAGCCCAGTTCAAGTGAAACCCATCCCAACGGAATAGCTCCCTGGCACTGAGCAGTCAACACAGCCATCAGAGCTCCCGGTTGCGTCTGCAGAGAAGATTATCTATTCCCCTGACTATACTGTCTCCTATCACTACCACATTCCACATCACTCCCCCCTCTTGAATGGCATCTTTCACCATG
This sequence comes from Heterodontus francisci, assembly GCF_036365525.1. Taxonomy (NCBI): domain Eukaryota; kingdom Metazoa; phylum Chordata; class Chondrichthyes; order Heterodontiformes; family Heterodontidae; genus Heterodontus; species Heterodontus francisci. The sequence continues at coordinate 48,075,586 of NC_090375.1, forward strand.
GTGCCATGGTCAGTCTGCGCATCCACCTTGCAGTCTTTCTCTCCATCCACACAGGTAGCAAGGACCTCATACCTGTTGGACATGGTCAGGGGCTGAGGCTCCTCCATCACTACATGCTGATTCCACTACCAGCCTCACTCACAGTCACGCCCTCCCGTCCCTGACCATTGGCCAGGTCTAATGTTCTCCCTACTCTAAGGGGTGTGACTGCCTCCTGGAACAAATTGTGCAGGTAACTCTCCCCCTCCCTGATGCTCCGCAATGTTTGCAGCTCAGTGTCTAGCTCAGCAATTCTGAGCTAAAGTTATGCAAGCTACAGACACTTACTGCAGACATGGTTGTCTGGAATTGCAGTGGATTCCACAGATTCCCACATGCCGCAGTTGCAGCACACCACTGGCCCTGCCATCTCTGTACAATCTTTTTTTAATCAATTAGTTAATAATTCAAGCTCAAGTAATGGAAAGTTGCACTCACCTCCCTTGGAGTCAGAGGAAGAATATTCACCAACATCTTACCTACATCTACCCTGTCTATCCCTTTAAGTATTTTGTAGGTTTCAATGAGATCCAGTCTCCACAACCTAACTCACTCAGAAGTATCCAATTTCCACAGCCTCGCCCACTCAGAGATATTCAATTTTCTGCAGTCGAAGCCACTCAGATATCCAGTTCTTGACAGTCCAAACCACTTAGAGATATCCAGCCACTACAATGTAACCCACTCAGAGCTACCTTCTAACTAGTACAGTCTGAGATACTCAGTTTCCTCTACAAAACTCAATCAGTGCTGTGCAGTTTCTTCTATATAACACAATTGGAGATATCCAGTATCCTCTATCTAATTCACCTAAACCTCTTCTCAGTCTGTTCTAATATCTCTATGAGAGCTGAAGAGTACCTGAGACAGTGCGTGTAGTACAACAACAACAACCTTTAATGTAATAAAATGCCCCAAGACTCTTCACAGGGGCATTAAAAAGCAAAATTTGACATCGAGCCACAAAAACTTGGTGAAAGAAGCGTTTAAGAAGCGTCTTAAAGGAAGAGAGGCACAGAGGTCGAGAGGGAATTCCAGTATTTGCTGAAGTGGGTGTCCTGATTTCTGGTGTCTGCTGTATCCTCCATAAGCTGGCCATTTTGAGGGCACAACCTTTGCCAGCAGGGATTTGGCGCTCACCTCAGGAAGAGATGGATGGGGAGGAGGAGGAAGGGGAGGAGAAGGAGGAAGGGATGAAACAGCTGGCATATCCATATCCTGACAGGGGTGTCCATGATTGCCTCATCCCTCTGTTACTGACCATCACTCATTCTCTTGGCCACAATTCTGAAATAAAAGCCACCATAAAACCACCATTCCATATCAACTTTATCCAACAAAACATCTAATATTTCATACAATTTTCAACTAACCACCCTTGTGCATTCCCTTAAAGCCTATCTTGCGGGCATATTTGCCTGGCCGAATGCAGTGTTACCCCAGTGGCTGCAGCATGGATGGTGGAAGACTGCTGACTTTCAAAGAGATGTTGATAGGACAAGGTCACAGAGAATAACTGACTAGAAGGTCATGGAACAAAGGCAGATGATATGTTAATGGTGTGCTGAAAGACAAAGCGTTAGTACAGAGAGGGTGTGAGTAGACTGTAAAGCACAAAGCACTCCAACACCTTCTCTCTTGTTATCTCTTGCCCCAGCCCCTGCTTTACTTGCTTAAAATCTTTTATATTTCTAATATTTGTCAGTTCTGAAGAAGGGTCACTGACCTGAAACGTTAACTCTGCTTCTCACTCCACAGATGCTGCCATACCTGCTGAGTATTTCCAACATTTCTTGTTTTTATTTCAGATTTCCAGCATCTGCAGTATTTTGCTTTTATTGCAGGCTATATTAGACCTGGTATTATGGAACGAGATAGGATTAATTAATGACCTCATAGTGAAGGCACCCACCCCTAGGCAGCAGTGATCATAATATGATTGAATTATACATTTAGTTTGAGGGAGAGAAGAGTAGGTTTAAGACTAGTATTTTAAACTTAAGTAAGGGCAATTATGAGAGCATGAAAGCAGAGCTAGCTAAAGCGAACTGGCAAATTAGATTAAGGGATAGGTTAATAGAGATGCAGTGGCAGAGATTTAAGGGGATATTTCAGAATACATAGAATAGATACATTCCAACGAGAAAGAAAAATTCCAAGGAAGGATCCACCATCCGTGGTTAACTAAAAAACTTAAAGATAGTATCAAACCTAAAGAAAAAGCATATAATTGCAAAGACGAACATATGAACATACGAGCGGGAAACTACAAGCCAGTTAATATAGTTTCCTCTTGTGGGAGAATCTGGGTCACTGTTTAAAAATAAGGGGTCACCCATTTAAGACAGAGATTGGGAGAAATTATTTCTCTCAGAAAGTTGTGAATCTTTGGAACTCTCTTCCTCAAAATGCAGTGGAAGCAGAGTCGAAATATTTTTAAGGCAGATGTAGATAGGGGGTGAAAGGTTATCCAGGGGAGGTGGGAATGTGGAGTTGAGGTTATAATCAGATCAGCCATGACCTTATTGAATGGTGGAGCAGGCTCAAGGGGCCAAGTGTCCCACTCCTGCTCCTAATTCAAATGTTTATATGTCATGGATGCAATGTAGAAAGTGGGTTAATGACCCAACCACATTAGGAAAAGTGAGTATATTTGCTAATACAATTACATTCTGCACTTTAAGGCACCCCCCACAACTGTTTCACTCTCTCTTGCCAAGTATTCTCCACTCCCAACACTTTCATTCTGTCTTGCCAAGTGTTCTCCACCATATCATTCCTCACGCCTACTTTCAGCAGCACTCAGCATTCACTGACTATGTTCTTCATCAACTCCCCATTTATCCAACTATCATTGACCAATTTTTATGCAATGACATGCTTGTGTATCATAGTCACTGAATGCACTGCATCGATTGGGTGAATATTTCACCTTCACTCACTCACAAGTCTATTTTTTCAATCCTTGTAGGAGGAGAGCACAAAACACAAGGGAAAGCGATAGGACTGGAGGTGGACTACCACAAATACTCCAGCTCACTAATGCAAAGGAGGATATCCTGGAGATAAGTGGCACATCTCTCTGTGGGAGCTGGAGAGACATGAAGCTCGCAGATAGCTGGTAACAGATTAGCGATATATATGACACAAACATGCTGACTTCATTTCATCTATGACTAATCTAGAAGACATTTTATGGTCATTTCCAAAATTATGACTTTGCCACAACTAAATCATATTCTTTATTTTGTCTTCCAGGGCCTTCGCGCGTGAAGCAAGTGTCACAGGATATCCATGAGGATGATTCCTCAGAGGACCTCATTCGCTCTGATGCTGCACTCTCATAGGATGTGCAGCCATACACCAGACTAATTCACCAAAGGTATGCACATGGGTGCTTGATAAAGTGTTATGTTGTTAAGCTTCCTTTAATTATAATGCCACATAAAATTTATTGACTAGCACCACTTCAATGTCTTGTCGATTATTGTGTGCTGAGTGACACCTCGCCCTTTTATTTGTTTCATGATGATTGTTAACACGAGGCGGGATCCATTGGGCAGATGTGCAATGGGGGAAGATGTGTTTAGTGCAAAGGAGGGTAGGGATGTGGTCCTTGTTGTGGGAGCAGACTGCAGGATTTTTTATTAGTTTTGTTTCACACTTGGTGAACCATTGTTATATTAGGGTATCCTGGGTGGCAATGTAAATGGGTGGTCTGGCAATAGGTGCCCAATCTTCATCCTCCTCCTTGTCTATTTTATCCTCATTCGAAGAAGAGTGATGAGCTACTTCATCCTCCTCCATCTGCAATCCACTCTGCTGCGCAATGTTACACAGGACTCAGCATAACATTATCATTCTGGACACCCTGACAGGTGAGTACAGAACAAGACTTATCAAGGTACCTAAAGTGCCTCTTCAACATTCCAATGGCTTGCTCAATGTCACGCCTGGTGAACATGTGGCTCTCATTGCAGCACCCCTGCGCCTCATTGGTAGGGCTCTTCACAGGCGTCATGAGCCAAGTTTGAAGTGGTTATCCCTTATCGCCTATGAGCGAGCCCTTCAAGTCTGGGATGTTGGCCTCCCTCAATATGTAGACATCATGACAGCTCCCAGGGAATGTGACACAGGCCTGCATGAACCTCTTCTCATGGCTGCACACCAGTTGAGCATTGATGGATGAATATCCCTTGCAGTTTATAAAAATGCCTGGTGCTCAGATTGCCACGTGTACATTCAATGGCATCCTGTATCTATGGGAATCTAGCTGGGGAGGTGAATCCGAGTGTCCACTGATTCTGGCTATTGTTATCACAGGAAATTTACATAACTGTCGGCCCTGGCAAACAAGCCATCAGTGACCTTCCTTATGCGTTTATGTGCAGCTGACTGGGAGATTGTCGGTAGCAGCCTGGAAGGATCTGGAGGTGAAAGAAGTTGAGGGTGGTGATGACTTTCACAGCCACTGGTAATGTGTAACTACCAGAGTCAGCGGGGAGCAGGTCTTTCTGTAGGAGACTGCAGATATCTGCCACCACCTGACAACCTCAAACTATTCTGAGAGGTCAAGGAAGCTGAGCCCCTGCTTGTAAACCCTGTGACGTGGGTAGAAATTCCTGCGATCTCAGCCTCCATCCTGTGCACCTCCTGATCCTACCACAACACATCATCGTTACCCATGGATGTTGACGTTCTTCCTCTTTTGATGTACTGTCAAACACATCAAGGCACCTCCCATCCTGATCTTGTCAATTTGAAATCCTCAAAGATAAAAAAGCACTCTTTGCAAACATTTGCCAGAGGGCAAACTCCACTCCACTCACTTCCTTCAAGTAAAAGGTGTTGCTATGGGTACCCGCATGGGTCCGAGTTATGCCTGTCTTTTTGTGGGATCGGTCAAACATTCCTTGTTCCAGTCCTACTCAGGACCCCTCCCTCAACTCTTTCTCTGGTACATTGATGACTGTATTGGAGCCGCTTCCTGCTCTCGCCCTGAACTGGAAAACTTCATCAACTTTGCTTCCAATTTCCACCCTTCTCTCTCCTTTACATGGTCCATCTCCGACACTTCCCTTTCCTTCCAAGACTTCTCTGTCTCCATCTCTGGGAATAGGCTGTCCACTGATATTCATTATTAAGTCCACTGACTCCCAGGGCTACCTCGACTACATTTCTTCACACCCTGCCTCCGATAAGAACTCCATTCCATTCCATTTTGACAGTTTCTCTATCTCCGAAGCATCTGTTCTGATGATGCAACCTTCCACAACAGCGCTTCTGACATGTCTTCCTTTTTCCTCAACCAGGGATTCCCCCCCATTGTGGTTGACAGGGTCATAAACCGTGTCCGACCCGTTTCCTGCACTTTTGCCCTCACCCCTTCTCCTCCCTCCCATAACCGTGACAGGGTTCCCCTTGTCCTCACTTTCCACCCCACCAGCATCCATATCCAAAGGATCATCCTCCGCCATTTCTGCCACCTCCAGCATGATGCTACCACCAAACACATCTTCCCTTCCCCTCCCTGTCAGCATTCTGAAAGGATCGTTCCCTCCACAACACCCTGATCCACTCCTCCATCAACTCTGACACCTCATCCGCTTCCCACGGCACCTTCCCATGCAATCGCAGGAGGTTTAATACCTGCCCTTTTACCTCTTCTTGCCTCACCATCCAAGGCCCCAAACATTCTTTCCAGGTGAATCAGCGATTTACTTGTTCTTCCTTCAATTTAGTATACTGTATTCACTGTTCACAATGCAGTCTCCTCTACAATGGGGACACCAAACGTAGATTGGGTGACCACTTTGCGGAACACAATCTCTGGACTAATGCTTTGTCTTTCACCACAAGCATTAACATGTTCTTTGTCTTTGTCCCGTGAAAGCTTTGTTATTTAATCTCTCCTGCCCTCTGCCCTATCACACACCTTCCCTTTTGTTCTCCTCCCCATCAAACCCACTCGCCCCTTCACTTGCTTGAAACCTAATTCTTTTCTAACCTTTGCTAGTTCTGATGAAAGACAGACTTGAAACGTTAGCTCTGCTTCTCTCTCCACAGATGCTGCCTGACCTGCTGAGTATTTCCAACATTTTCTGTTTTTATTTGCCAGAGGGAACAGAGACACCAGCAATAAGTAAGCTTCTATTCCAATGGGACAATGAGAAATTTAAATACTCATCTGAATTGCTGCTTATATTCTCCTTTGTTTCACTGGTCAGTTTCCTGAGCCCTGGGAAATCAGTGACACTTGTACCACAATTTGAGCCAAGTTAAACAATTGAAAAGAGCTGACTATGTCTCCTAAGGACACTAATTGAGCTAATGAGTATCCCCATACATCCAATTATTAAATCCCTGATTGCAGCAAATAGTTTTCTTGTCAAACATCCAAACATGCCTTCGTTAAACCTGAAATGGGTATGGTGGAGTTGGATTGTGCTCCCACTCTAAAAATTACTCTAAAAATTTTCACCCCGCACCAACTCGCAATGCACCTATTTTAGGTGTTAAAATTTCCCCTTGTTTTCAAACAACTAATATGTATCCTACATTTGAAAAGGGAGATTAAACAAGACCAAGAATGAATGAATTAGCCTAATCTCAATGGTAGGAAAAATAATGGAATCCTTACTAAAAGATGAAAACATAATAAAGAATAGTCAACACCAATTTCAAAAGGGAAGGTCATGCTTGACTAACCTTACTGAATTCTTTGAAGAGCTAAAAGACAAGGATAATGCAGTCGGCATAATATATTTGAATTTGCAAAAGGTGTTAGATTAGGTACTGCCTAGCAGACTAATGTCTAAGGTCCAGAATATGTGGAGTCAGTTAGTAAGCTTGACACAAAACAGAAAATAGAGCACCTGGATTAAAGGTATTTACTCAGATTGGCAAAGGTGGGAACTGGTATTCCATGAGGATCAATGCTGGGACCACTTGCATAAATGATTTAGACTTGGGAATCAGAAGTACAATTACAAAAGTTGCAGACAACACCAAATTATAGTATAGTAAAGACATAGGAGGACTTTAAATACAGGTAGACATTAATACATTTGCAGAATGGGCACATAATGGCAAATAAGTGTGAGGTGGTAAATTTTGGTAGGAATAAGGAGGCCACATACTTCTTAGAAAATTAAGAAAATAAGTATCTCAATGGGTGGAGGAGCAGAGGGATCTGAGTACAAATACACAAATCACTAAAAGTAGCAATGCAGATTAATGAGACCATTATAAATGCAAAGTAGGCACTGTGCTTTCGTTCTAGGGGGATAGAATTGAAAAGCAGAGCCATTATGTTATGGGAGATGGTGGTGTAGTGGTATTGTCACTAAATAAGTAATCTAGATGCTCTCAGGACATGGGCTTGAATCCCATCAAGACAAATGGTGAAGTTTGAATTCAATTAATAAAAATGTGGAAATAAAAGCTCGTCTAATGGTGACTGTGAAACCAGTGTTGATTGTTGTAAAAAACCATCTGGTTTATTAATGCCTTTTAGGGAAGGAAATCTTTTGTCCTTACCTGGTCTAGCCTACATGTGACTTCAGACCCACAGCAATGTGATTGACTGAAATGGCCTAGTAAGCCATTTAGGTCAAAGACAATTAGGGATGGGCAATAAATGCTGGCCAAGCCAGCGATTCCCACATTCCATGAACAGATACAAAAAACTCAGGGCCATAAATGTAAGATAGTCACTAATAAATTCAATAGGGAATTCAGAACAAACACCCTTACCCAGAAAGTGGTTAGAATGTGAAATCTGCTACCACAAGGAGTTGTTGAAGCCACTCAGATTTAAGGAGAAACTAGATGAACATGAGCGAGAAAGAAACAGAGGTTATGCTGATGGGTTAGATGAAGAAGGATGCCGCATAAATACTGGCATTGACCTGTTGAGATGAATGGCTTGTTTCTGTGCTGTAAGTACTATGGAATACTACTTTAGAGAAGCAGGCCCAATTTGATTGAGGTCTATAAAATAATGAAAGGACTAGACTGTATTGACTTGACAAATTATTTCCATTAGCTAGATTGGAGAGATTCATATAAATTACATAAGAGAGTAAATAGGTTAGATGTTAGGTGGTTCTTCTTTTCCCAGAGCATAGTGGACCGATGGAACAATTTGTAAAAACATATGGAATTCTTAACTTTGTAAATAAAGGTGTATTACAAAAGTTGGGAAGTTATATGAAACCTTTATGAATAACTGCTTTAAGCCTCAGCTGGAGTATTGTGTCCAATTCTAGTATCACACTTTGTGGAGAGGGTTTGGATTTACCAGAATGATACCAGACTTCATTGTGTGGCAGGACTAGAGATGCTGGGATTGTTCTCCACAAAGCAGGTAAGGTTAAGGGGAGATTTAATAACATGTTGAAAATTATGTGAGTGTTGATGGAGTAATTAAAGAGAAGCTCGTTCTGCTGGCAGGGGTGTTGGTAACCAGAGGATACAGATTTAAGATCATTTGCAAAAGAACCAGAGGGGATATTAGGAGAATTATTTTATCCAGCGAGTTATTATGATCTGGAATGCATTGCCTAAAAGGGTGGTGGAAGCAGATTCAATAGTAACTTTCAAAATGGAATTGCTTATATTGTTGAAAAGGAAAAATATTTCATAACTATGGGGAAAGTGTAGAGAAGTAGAACAATGGGCTTCCTATTCTACTGTATGATTCTAAGATTCAAAGTTGTTCATTTGTGTAGTGAGCGCTGATTTACTGTATACCTCATGCTGATGCCGCAGAGCTGTTCCGGCATAAAATTGAAAGGTGCTAGATAAATGTAATTTCTTTCTTTCTAAAAAGCAATTTCTTGACTCTTGACTAGAACACAAGAGAGCTGGCATTTATTACAGTAACAAAAGCTTCTGTTTGATTATCATCCTTGACATGAGGGATTGCTGATGATGATTCTTCCTTGCGATGGTTGGTGGAAATGAGATGTCATTGTCAGCTGTGGACTCACAGATGGCTGATGAGCTCTATCTTAGCTTTGGAGGCTCTCCCACAGTAAGGACAATGGTTGTCAGTCAGTGGAGGTGGTGGCGGATTGTTGGCTCGAACAGCTGCCTTCTCTTTCTGTCTCTTTCGCCGTTCTCTCTCAGTGGCTGCTCTTGTTGATTGAAAGGTCTTGACATATGATGGATCGCCATTTTGGTTGCGATTAGGCATCTGCTGCCTATGTGTTGATAATACAGCAGATCTTCATGGAGGCTTTGAGATTGTCTTTGAAATGTTTCCTTTGGCCCCTGTATGAATGAGCTCCATGGTGTAGCTCTGAGTAGAGCACCTCTTTGAGCAGTCTTGAGTCTGGCATTCTGACGACATGTCCCATCCATCTCAGATGATCTGAGATTATCATGCCCACTATACTTGGCATGTCTGTGTTTTTTGTCTTCCCATTTGATTCACAGGATCCTTTTGAGACAGCATTGATGAAGCTGTTCTAGGGCCTTGATATGGCATCTATAAGTTGTCCAAACTTCAGTACCATAGAGAAGCCTGGGAAGAACCACTGTTGGATAGACTTTGAGTTTAGTGTTGGGTCTGCTATCATGATTCTCGAAAACTTGAGTCGAGGATGATTCCCCCTGCCGATGGCTGGGTGGAAGTGAGATGTCATTCACTATAGGCTGATCTAGCACATTGGATACTTCTTCATCAACATCAGCTTTTTGGCATAGATAGCTTCCAAGATATGGGAAGTGAGAGACATTGTCCAACACTTCACCATGAATCTCAGCTGAAGGAATTGGACTTAATACATTGGGTTGGTAGAGGACTTTGATCGTCCTGGTGTTCAGGGCAAGTCGCATGCTTTCGTGAAAATGTCAACTATCTGTTGTAGTTCTTCTTCAGAGTGAGCACTAACTTGTGTGGCATCAGCATACAGAAGTATCTTGGTTTTGGACTTCAGCCGGTTGAGGTCGAAGAGTTTACCCTTGTTGCATAAGTTATTAGCACACGTGGGGGTAGCTTGTCAGTAGTAAGTTGCAGCGTTGTTGCAAGAAAGATTGAGAATATGTTGGTGCATTAATACACCTTTGTTTGACACCTGTTTTGACAGAGAAAGGGTCTGTGGTGGAGCCATCGGAAAGTTGTGTTATTTGCATATTGTCATGTTGGAGGTGGATGATGTTTGTGAACTTAGCTGGGCATCTATACTTTCCAATCGAGTCAAAGGCTTTTGTGAGATCGAAGAAAGCTATTTACAAAGGGATGTTCTGCTGTCTCCACTTTTCCTGAAGTTGGCGAGCTGTGAAGATCAAGTTGGTTGTTCCTCTGCCAGGTCAGAAGTTCCACTGGGACTCTGGAAGGTCCTCCTCTGCAATTGGTGAAGGCAATTAAGAAATAACCTAGCTAGGACTTTGCCAAGAATTGAGAGCAATGCTATGTGCCCCTGTAGTTGCTACAATTCAACTTTTCCCCTTTCTTGAAGATTGTGATCAACATGGTATCTCCAAGGTCACTTGGAATTTCTTCATTTTGCCAGAGCTTTACAAATGGGGCATGTATCCAAATGAGTGGTATAGCTCCTGCATGTTTCAGTACTTCCACTGGGATATTGTCAGGACCAGAATCTTTGCTGTTCGGCATCTGGTTGACTGCAGTTATCGAGCGTTGGATTGTTGTCTAGCTCACTTCTGATTGTATGTTGTGGGAGGTTCTCCAGCAGGTACATGTCCACCATGGAGTTCTGATTGAGTAGTTCTACAAATTCTCTTTCCAGTGGTGTTGATACCGTCCATGTCTTTCAGGAGAGTCTTATCATCTTTGGATCTTACCAGTGTTGGTCTGTGTGTTGAAGGTCCGTAGATCTCTTTGGTGTCCTTGAAAAAGACATGAGCATCATGCATGTCAGCGAGTCTTCTCTGCCCACCATTTGTTCTTCAAACCGTGAGTTCCTCTTTGAACTTCAGCTTTGGCTGTCAGGTGGGCAAGCTTGTTTAGTACGGAGTTTGGATCCTGTTGCCAGGTTTGGAATGCTGGCTGTTTACAATTGATAGTTGCATATTTTTTGTATCGCTCTCATCAAACTAGTCGTAGTGTTTTTCAATGGTGTGTCTGAGGATTTCTTGGCATGTATGAGTAATGGATTTCAATGACTTCCAGTCATCTTGGATGTTATTTGATGTTGTAACTATCCATTCCTGTAGTTCCCGATTAATTTGTTCTTGAAATTACTTGACCTTTGACAGGCCAGAGACCTTTCTCCGTACCTGTCATTGCTACCGGTTCCTTTGGGGACCGCCTCAAGCACCAATACTGAGCAAATAAGTCAGTGTCCAGCATTTGTCAGGCATAACCATAGCACATGTAATGTGCACATTTTTTCAATCCCTGGTCCTAACTATCACATTGTCTATTAAGTGCCAGAGATTCAATCTTGGAAGTTGTTAGGGTGTCTTGAAATTTTTTGTTTGGCAGAAAAAGGTGTTAGTGGCCACAAGATCGTGTTCAGCACACAGGGTAAAGAGGCGTACACTGTTGGAATTGGACTTTCCAACTTCATGCTTACCTATGGCATTCAGCCAAATTTTTTAGATTAGATTAGAGATACAGCACTGAAACAGGCCCTTCGGCCCACCGAGTCTGTGCCAAACATCAACCACCCATTTATACTAATCCTACACTAATCCCATATTCCTACCAAACTTCCCCACCTGTCCCTATATTTCCCTACCACCTACCTATACTAGTGACAATTTATAATGGCCAATTTACCTATCAACCTGCAAGTCTTTTGGCTTGTGGGAGGAAACCGGAGCACCCGGAGAAAACCCACGCAGACACAGGGAGAACTTGCAAACTCCACACAGGCAGTACCCGGAATCGAACCCGGGTCCCTCGAGCTGTGAGGCTGCGGTGCTAACCACTGCACCACTGTGCCGCCCTGTTATTGAAATCACCGCGAAGTATGATCTTAGACTATGATGGTACAGCTGCCAGAGTTGCGTCTAGATTGGAATAGAAGGTTTCTTTCACTTCATCCTCAGAGTCCAAGATAGGTGTATAAACACTGATGAGAGTGGCAGATTGATTGCCTTTCAGTTTAAGATTGAGTGTCATAAAATGCTCATTGATCTCAATGGGGGGTTTGTGGAGTCTCTTCATGCGTTCATTTTTGATGGCAAAGCTGACTCCATGAATTCTGTATTCTTCTCATGATTTCCCTTTCCAGAAGAAAGTATAGCCGTCATGTTCTTATATTTGTCCCTTATCTGCTCTATGGATCTCGCTAAGGGCTACTATGTCAAAATCTAAGCATCCACAGGCTACTATTGCTGTTCATCTCTCAGGTCATTCTGAGTTATCCATTAGTGACCTGATATTCCAAGATCCTATCTTGATTGTTTTTGTGAGTTTCGACTGCTGATGGGTGATCCTACTGGATGAAGTTTTCTAGCCAGGTTTGGAGTGAGGCAGGCAGTTTCTCGGACACCTTTTCTAGCCTCTTACCCTAGTGGGGTCAGCAGAGCTAATCCTAAAGAGGGCTGCTCAGACACAGCTACAAATACCGAACCAACCTTTTGCCTCGAATAAGAGTGGCATGGTTATTTGGCAACTGCTGCCCTTGTGTCAGATTGTGACTAGAAGCTCCCAGATATCATGATCCTGCCCAGTCACCACTAGCTGATCTTCAAAGGGCTTGAGGCAATTTACCATTCATAGAAGGGCCTGTGCGTGATGTAATTTAGAGCGGAGGCCTGTTGCACACTGTCTTGGTGGGGGCATTGCCTGGCTACACTGATCAAACAAGCCTGTATATTTGAGGACAAGGCCCTGCTGTGACCTTTCATCTGCTTTCACAGCCATTAGCCAATCCCACTGTTGAAAGATTTTGTTGTGGTAGGACTTACTGAATGGAGGCCCTTGCTGACCATGTCACAGGGTGCTGTAAAGTAGGTTTTTGGGGTTTTGAATGATGTAGAGGCATCACACCTCACACTATCCTAAACACCCTGCCCTCGTGGTCCGTTACTGCTTATTCATCAGAAAAGGCCCTACTTATTTCATAGCTAGCCTCCATATCTGGAGATTACTCTGGCTATCCATCATCCGCTGACACGGTTGGTAGCTGCAGCTTGCTCCGACTTCTGTTTGATACCACATTACAAAATAGTGGGGTGGTGGGGGGGGGGTATCCTCTGCCCTTCTCCTGGAGAATCAGTGATGATATCTCAGTAGACTATCGCAGTGCACCCAGGATAACAAACTTTGTTTTTAGATTTTGTTTTCTGGTACTATACCACACCTCCACAAGATTGGCAAACTAATCAAGTTTGTTAAACGATAAATGAGCAATGGCACAAACATAATACACATTTACAGAAGTTGTTAAACTTTACGAATACTATTTTACTGGAAAATAGTAAATCATTCACAGCATGTGACTAACCTATCTGCTTGTTTTAGTAATCCTTCCTTCACCAACTAATGAAAATATTCTGACCTGTCTTTTTCTCTTCAAAGATTCCAGTTAGTTAGCCTCTCTTTGAAGGTTGCAGTTCAAACTCTTTATTGGCTCGGATTTTGCGATAGGTATAATGATAGCTATCAGAAAACTATTAAGGGGTAAATTAGACAGCAACTTCCGGCATCTGCATAGGCTCGGTTAAATGCAGAAGTCAAGATGCTGCTGTCTGATTTTCCCTGTTCCAACACAAACTTCATTCTAAATTATCTTGGTGACAGATTTGACATTCAAACACATGAAGGGTGTGAAGTTGCAGTACTTATTCAGAACCCTTGACCCCATTATCCTTGCAAACTATCTCCCCATCTCCAACCTTTCATTCCTCTTCAAAGTCCTTGAACATGTTTTCATCTCCCAAATCTGTGTCCATCTTTCCTGGAACTCCATGTGTGAATTTCTCCAAACAGAATTCCATCCCTGCCACAGTACCAAAAGGCCTGTTATCAAATTCATAGATGGCTTCCTATCTCACTGTGACAAAGATAAACTATCCCTCCTGATCCTTCTCAACCTTTCATCAGCCTTTGACATGTTCACCACACTATCCTCCCGCAATACACCTCTACCGTCGCCCAAATGGATGGGACTGCACTTGTTTGGTCTCATTCTTATCTATCTAAACGTAGCCAGAGAATTACCTGCAATGCCTTCTCTCCTCGATCCTGTACCATTACCTCTGGTGTGTACCAAGGATCTATGCTTGGCTCCCTACTATTTCTCACCCACATGCTACCCCTCGGTGACATCATCTCAAAACACAGCGTCAGTTTTCACATGTACACTGATGACACCAGCTCTACCTCACCACCACCTTTCTCAAGTCCTCCACTGTCTCTAAATCGTCAGGCTGCTTGATAGACATCCTGTACTGCATGAGCAAAAATTTCCTCCAATTAAATATTGGGAAGACCAAAGCCACTGTCCATTAAACATTGGCCAAGACCAATGTCTTCGGTCTTCCCTCGCCACCAACTGCATCCGTCTCCCTGGCAACTGTCTGAAGCTGAGCCAAACTGTTCACCCCTTGGTGTCATATTTGACTCCGAGGTGAGCTTCCTACCACATATCCGCACCATCACTAAGATGGGCTGCTTCCACTGCCATAACATCACCCAACTCTGCCCCTGCTTCAGTTCATCTGCTGCTGAAACCCTCATCCATGACTTAACTATTCCAATGAATTCCTTGCCTCCCACATTCTATCCTCTGCCAACTTAAGGTCATCCAAAATTCTGCTGCCCGAGTTCTTACTTGCACCGTCAAGTTCAACCATCACCCAAAGCTCGCTGACCTACTCTGACTCCTGGTTGAGTGATGCCTTAATTTTAAAATTCCCAACCTTGTTGTCAAATCCCTTCATGGCCTTGCCCTCCTTATCTCTATAATCTTCTGCAGCCACACAGCAACCACCTCCCTCTCCAAGATATCTGCACTCCTCTAATTCAGACCTCTTGAGCATGCCCAATTTTAGTTGCTTTACCATTGGTGCCATACCTTCAATCACTAAGGCGCTAGGCTTAGAATTCCCTCCCTAAACGCTTCTGCCTCTTTAAACCTTCTTTCATCCTTGAAGATGCTCCTCAAAAACCCTCTCTTTGACCAAGCCTTTGGCCATCTGCCCTAATATCGCCTTATGTGGCTCAGTGTCAAATATTGCTTTATAACATGCCTCTGAAGCATCTTGGGATGTCTTATTACTTTACAGGCTCTGTATAAATACAAGAAAGGTTCGGGTTTGTCCATTCATGAGTAAGTGAATTTTTAACAGCATAAGTCTTAAACACTGTCAAACAACCTCTCTGGCACTGCAAATTTACATTTACGAGTGTGGAGTTTCATTCCTTCAGATTTTAATTATTGTTGGTTATTAAAAAAACTAAAATTAACATAACTTTTAACTTTTTCTTTCTGTCTCTCTCTCTCTCTCTCTTAATCCCATCTTTATTTCCCTCTCTTTATTTTGCTTTCTGTACATGACTTCACACTGAATTAAATATTCTAATCTAAGCTTCCTGCTTTAGACTCTACATGCTTCACTAAGGATTCTTCAATCTGATTAGTTGAAGAGACACACAATTGTTTACCCCATTCACACTGATCCCCATAAAGGATGCCACACTATTTCGGACTCTCTTAAGGATTGAATTGTTCAGGTGCTGCCAATGAATCTATAATCAAGATCACTCATACACTTGAAGGCAAGTGACATTAAGTTGAAAAATATTCGATTCATGATATTCTCCAAGTTGATGAGCACAAAAAATAGAAAGAACAAACAACTCTGATAATAACCCTGATAATATAATGTGTTGTATCTGTTGTTTCCATTTTCCACATCATCTCAAAACAAACTAAAATGAATGCTTTCCTTTCCTGGATCAGTCTGCCAGAATTTGAGTGTACATCCCTTAGGTATTTAAAATGCTGCCAAAAACTGATTGCAACCTTCCACCACCACATTGTAGCAGAAAAGGCTGAATACTTCTGGAATGCAAGCAGAGACTTTAAATCATAACAAGATTTCCATTCCACTATCATAAAAGCAAGGAATTCACTTTGGAAGCAGTAGGACAGTTTTGGGCCAGAAGTAGCTCACAGCATTATCATATTGTTTAATACTGCAGAGCTAATAGCTCAGGAAGGCAAACTACAACAACATGGATGATCATCCTCAATTAGCAGTGTCATAGACAGTTTTTAAAGGACTTATCTCTTAATCAGTAACATTAATCAGAATCAGTGATAAAAGGACATATGTATTGATCAGTAACAGTAATCAGAATCAGTAAAATAATTGCTTGATCGCTGCAAAATAAACAATAAAATTTGCATTCATATTCCCAACTAATGGATTGCTGTCCAGTCACTGTTGTTATGTGGCCCAATCTAGCAGCCAGAAGTTAGACCCAAAAATACACCTATTCCCACACCCAACCTGCTGATGCATTAAATTTATTTTCCGTGAATCTCATTAGAATACACCCAAATGAAAAATGGGCCTATATCAGCCAAAATCCGCATAAACAAACAATCAGGACAAAGGAAAGGGCTGAACTCTGACCATATATTTATTCTTTAAGTATGAAAATGTAAGTTTCAGCACAGTTAACCATCATTCACGAACATTAGATATGGCATGTTTAAGAACCTGCAATCAGGAAAGCTTTTTTTAAATTTGATTTATACACCATACCATAAAATGCATTTAAATGAACAGAAAATACATTGGAGATATCAGTGAGATATAATTTTTCCTAAAACACTTAAAAAATTTCAATAAGACACCTGAAAAATATTTTGGTTTTCTGCTCACTTCTTGGCATTTCATCACAGATGAAGATTTTGGGAAGGTTGTACTCATCAGTTGCAGGCTCGCTGGTGGCTAGTCAGGCCTATCTATGATCGGCAGATTCTCCCACAGCGGGTGCAAGTGAAGGTGTGGTCGCTGCTAGGGGAAATTGGAACTATCCTTCTCCTCCTTTTCTCTTTCATGCTGGTTCTTTGCTCAGTCTCAAAAGGTGTCTGTAGCACTCCTGAAGTAGCATCTTCAGGCATCACCATCTATTGCCTGTGCTTCCCACTGGCGATGGTCAATGTGGCACACAGAGAAGGACTTCTTCAGGGAGTCCTTGAAATGTTTGTGTGGTGCCCCTCTGTTCCTTACAACATGATCTTGGGCAGGCGACGGTCTTCCATCCAGGCAACGTTTGTCATCCAACGCAGTTGGCTTTGCAGGAGGATGGACTCAATGCTGGTGACGTTGGCTGTTTCCAGGACTTCAATGTTTGTGATGCTGTCCCATCAGTTGGTCTTGAGGATGCTGCGGAGGCAGCACTGATGGAAGGGCTCTAGAAGGCGTAAATTATGGTGGTATAGGACCCATGACTCGGCACCATACAGAAGAGTGGTGAGGACTATGACTTTGTACACTTTGAGTTTGGTCTGTGCTCTGAGGCTGTGGTTGCTCCACGCTCATTTGTAGAGTCTGCTGAATGTACTATTTGCTTTTGAAAGCCAATTGTCCACTTCCTTGTCTATGGTGGCATCAAACGAGATGCGTTCCCCAAATAGGTAAATTGCTTGGAGGCATTCAGCTCGGTTCCCTCAATGACAGTACTTGGTGGTCTATATTCTTCTTGGGGTGAAGGCTGATGCAGGCCTTCAGTTTTCTTTAAACTGATTTTTAATCTGAAGAGTTGTGCTGCCTCTGCTGCATGCACCTGAAAACCTGGTCGTAATTTGAAGAGATCAACTGAGAGAGCGCAATTGCAGGAAACTCGCATATAATACTCTGTCACTTGGGTCTGAGACCACTTTTATGGATGGAGTTGCAATTGGGCAGAGGGATAGATAGATGGTTGTAAAGGATTGAGTATATTTGGGTATATTGAACTTGTGCATGCAGCTCATACCCAAAATTTTGCAATGTATTAGGCTGCATATTTGATTTGTGACCAGATTATGCATGTTGCTGAATGCAAATATACAGAAAATTTCAGGACTACATGCTCACTTGCACACCATTTCCCAAGTGATAGGTGTAGCGTTACCAACACCTGTGATTTGTAGCAGTTTTTTAAAAAGGATTCACTTCATAAGAGGAACCTAAATACAGTGATCTTTGCATACTTAAATTCATCATGTGAAACTCAAGGACAAAAAATAACTTTTGCAAATCATGAGATTCATAAGTAAATTGCGAATGCACTGGAAAGTGACGCAGTGGCAGATATGAGCCACACAAAGAACTTAGTTCCTCTTTTAAGGTTTTTTTCACTTTAGCAAATGAAGAGTAGTCACGTCATTAGAGGAGGCGATTTGGAAGAATTACTGTTTGTTTTTTTTTAAATTGGAAAACCTAGGCAAAGGGTCAAGACTCATAATGTAAAACTCAAGTAGAGATGAGATAAATCAAGTAGTGCTTGCCTCAATATTATGATCCTTGTTCCTTCACGGCCTTGTCCAGAAGGCTCTAATGTGCCTTTGGAAGGATGAGATGCTGTTTCTTGAGCTTCCATTCAGATTCATTCGAACAACGTAGGAGGCCGAGGTCAGAGTGGGAGTGGGCGGTGAATTAAAATGACAGGCGGCAGGAAGCTCAGGGTTACGTTTGTGTACTGAATGGAGGTGTCCCACAAAATAATAACCTGACCTGCATTTAGTCTCTTCAATGTACAGTAGACTGCATCGTGAGCAGCAAATATAGTATACGGTAACATACCAAGTCACTTCACAGGAGCGTCATGAAGCAAAATTGGACACCAAGCCACATAAGGTGATATTCAGGAAGATAGCCAAAGTTTGGTCAAGGAGGTAGGTTTTAAAGAACATCTTAAAGGAAGTAGGTGAGGTGGGCAGGTTTAGGGAGGGAATTTCAGAGCTTAGGGCCTAGGCACGACCACCAATTGTGGAGCAATTAATATCAGGGAACCTATGAGGCCAGAATTAGAGGAGTGCAGATATCTCAGAGTGTTGTGGGGCTGGAGGAGTTTACAGAGATAGGGAGGGGCGAGGCCACGGAGGGATTTTAAAACAAGGATAAGAATTTTAACATTAAGGCATTGTTTAAACAGTAGCCAATGTATGTCAGTGACCACAGGGGTGATGGGTGAAAGTGACTTGGTGTGAGTAAGGATACAGCAGCAGAGTTTTGGATGACCTCAAGTTAAGGGGTAGGATGTGGGAGGCCAGCAAGGAGTCCATTGGAATAGGCAAGTTTAGAGATACAGCACTGAAACAGGCCCTTCGGCCCACCGAGTCTGTGCCGACCATCAACCACCCATTTACACTAATTCCATATTCCTACCACATCCCCACCTGTCCCTATATTTCCCTACCACCTACCTATACTAGGGGCAATTGCTAATGGCCAATTTACCTATCAACCTGCAAGTCTTTGGTATGTGGGAGGAAACCGGAGCACCCGGAGGAAACCCACGCAGACACAGGGAGAACTTGCAAGCTCCACACAGGCAGTACCCGGAATTGAACCCGGGTCACTGGAGCTGTGAGGCTGTGGCGCTAACCACTGCGCCACTGTGCCGCCCATAACTCGGCTAAATAAGTCTCGAAGTAACAAAGGAGTGGATAAGGGCTTCAGCAGAAGATGAGCTGAGGGAGGGGCAGTGTTGGGCGATGTTACAGAGGTGGAAATAGGTGTTCTTAGCATGGCGGGATATGTGGTTGGAAGCTCATCTCGGGGTCAAATATGACACCAAGATTGTTAACAGTCTGGTTCAGCCTCAGGCAGTTGCCAGGGAGAGGGATAGAGTCGGTAGCTAGGGAACGGAGTTTGTAGCTGGGAGCTCACAATGACTTTCCCACTTTTTAATTGGAGGAAATTTCTGATCATCAAGTTCGGAGGATGTCAGACAATCAGTCTCGTAATTTAGCAACAATGGAGGAGCCGAGAAAGATGTTGGTGAGGTAGAGCTGGATGTCGTCACTGTACATGTGAAACTGATGCTCTGTTTTCAGATAGTGTCACTGAGGGGCAGCATGCGGATGTGAAATAGGAGGCGGCCAAATATAGATCCTTGGAGGACATTAGAGGTAATGTGCAGGAGCGGGAAGAGAATCCATTGCAGGTGATACTCTGGCTATGATTATATAAATGAGAACAGAACCAGGAAAATGCAGTCTCATGTAGGGGGATCATGGTGAAGTGAATTATGTCAAACACTGAGGACAGGTCAAGGAGGATGAAAAAGGATAGTT